>NC_083698.1:96185000-106185000 GCF_033118175.1 Dama dama | reverse complement strand
TTTTGTTAAATGAGTGCTTAATGGTAATGTATTGAATTCTCCCTTCACCAAAACCTTATATATTGACCTTGCCCCACTGCCTCTTTGGAGCAGTCTCTCAGCTATCTGAGGTTGCTGCCTCCATTTTGCTCCAAATAAAACTTAACTCGCAACTCTGAAGTTGGGCATCTTATTTAGTCGACAGTATCGTGTAGTTCCACACCAGCCTGAATGATTCAGAATCTTTGGGGGAGGGATATTTTAAACCAGCACCCCAGATAATTTTTTTTACAAATTCTCACCTTCAGAAACACTGGTCTAGATTTCAAGTTTCTTGAGACAGGATCCATGTCATTTATTTTTGTTTCTTTTTAATGCCCAGCATGAGGAAGCATTTGAGAAATGGGTTTTGGAGGAATGGATTTAAGTGACTGTCTCAAAATGTGGCTTTAAAACCCCTACTGTCCTGTCCTTGCCTATGGCCAGAGTAAACCTTACTGTCTGTTCATAAACTTCTATATCTCGGGATTTGTGATAGTGGGAGTAGATAGTAGTAGCAATTTGAAGGCCCCAGTAGCAAGAGTTCATTCCAAATATTTCTCTAGAGTGAACATGGCTGGGTTTCCTGCCTTTCTAAGGCTGGATCTCTAGCCATCCTATTCTTCTGATGACCTACCCAGTAACATTTCTTTTTTTCTTTTTTTTTAAAAGACTGATCTTTCTTTTTTAAAAAATATTTTCTTTTTTATTTAGGTGCACTGGGTCTTAATTGTGACACATGGGGTATTTAACTGTGGCATGTAGATAGACTCCAGGAGTTGGTGATGGACAGGGAGGCCTGGCGTGCTGCAGTCCATGGGGTCATGGAGAGTAGGACACGACTGAGTGACTGAACTGAACTGATGTCGGATACAGTTTCCTGACCAGGGACTGGACCCAGGCCCCTTGCATTGAAAGCGTGAAGTCTTAGCCACTGGGCCACTAGAGAAGTCTCTGTTCTTGTTTAGTCACTCAGTTGTATCTGACTTCTTGCGACCCCATGGACTGTAGCCTGCCAGGTTCCCCTGTCCATGGGATCTCCCAGGCAAGAATACTGGAGTGGGTTTTCATGTCCTTTACATGAGTCTCTTCTGTCTCCTGCATTGGCGGGCAGATTCTTTACCACTGAGCTTCTGGGGAAGTTCCTATCTAGTAATGTAACAGGAGGGAAAGGGGCAGGGCACAACTTTTGAAAGAATGACATAGCCCAAGGACACAACATAAACCAATTAGAGTCAAAAGGGACCAGGATGGCAGACAAGACTAGACCTTGATCCTCAATCAGCAAGTGAAATGACCCACCCAGAGGTGCCAAGACAGCCCCAAGGCACTGTCAAAAGAGTAGGCGGTGGCCCAAACCCTGGAAAAATCTTCACCCCCTTTGCAAAACTAGTTGGACTCATTCTCCCACTCGTTAGTATATGAGATTACCCAGCCTTATAAAGACTAACCATGCCACACTCGCAACTGCACTCGCCCTCTGCGATGGCCCACACTCTATCTGTGGAGTGTACGTCTCTCTGAATCTGAATAAATCCACTTCTTACCTATCACTTTGTCTCCCACTGAATTCTTTCTGTGATGCTACTGCGGGTTTTGGCTGAGTTTGAGTCCCAGCACATGGGTTCAAGTCCCAATCTGTGGTAAATTATTTCAGCAACATTTCAACAATGTTCTTTTCTGCTTAAGTTAGCCAGAGCAGTCCTGACTGCTACTGCTACTGAGAGTACTCCTGTCTAGCCAGGAGACAGGATATATACAGATTATTTGCCCATGGAAAAGTGAATATAAAAGTCAATCAGGTAAATATGTGCTCATCATAAAACTACAAGAGAGTCAAATGAGAACTTCAAGGGGTCATGGAGGTAGCGACGACAGCTACCCCTTTCAGAGTTGCAGCACATGGGCTCAGTACTGAGTACTGAGTACTGAGTACTTGCAGCTCCTGAACTCTAGAGCATACTCTCAATAGTTGTGGGGCGCGGGGTTGGCTGCTCTGTGGCATGTGGGATCTTCTTGGATCAGGGATCGAATCCAAAATTTTTACTGTTAGATAAATTTGTATTCCCACTGTGTTCTTCTAGTAACTTCGTGTGGAGGTTGCCTGCCTACTTCTGTTCATTTTGGTTTTTCTTGATCGGCAATAGCACAAGCATCTATGGGGTGAGTGAGGAGTTGTGTTACTAGGTTTTTGAATACAAGAAGGTGCTCTGTTGGTTCAGCAAAATGCAGATCTCATTTTTTGGTGCCAAAAAATGGTAGTATATCTTCCAGTTGCATGGCTCCCTTGTTTCTGTGAGAATTTTAATTTCCACTGCTTATTTTCTTTTTTTCTTCACTTCTTCAAAACATGCTTCCCCCTTCCAAGTCCTCCTCCTCACTCAGAACTGGTACACTTTCAAGCTGATCCTCCAATACTCCACTTTCAAGCATCTCTCTTTTGATTATTTTGTAGCCAAGTCTACCTGGGCTCAGAGCTGTTCTGAGAGGTCCCACATCCTGAGGCAGACGCTTTCCTCCTGGCTGTGATGTTTTCACTGGGGTGTTCTGCCACCACTAGGAATCCCGCTTCACTCTCCTCATTCTCTAGTTTTCACTGGACTCTCGGCTCCACTGTGGGCTTTACAGCTGGGTCTACTGGTTCTGTATGTTCATTTCCTTCCTGAAGTGTGACTTGACATTTGTAGTGTTCTAGTTACAATGTAGATGTGCCTTTTTGGACTGTTTCACTTGCTCTTCTTTTTGATGTTTTTACTGTATTTATTTGTTATTCCCCATTTCCCTTCCAGTTTTATTGAGAAATAATTGGCATACATCACGGTATAAGTTTAAGGCATACAGCATGATGGTTTGATTTACATGTTTTGTGAAATGATTACCACTTTAGATTCACCTAGCATCCGTCTTCTCATATAGATACAAGAAAAACAGAAAAAAGGGTAAAAAAAATTCCTCCTTGTGATGAGAACTCTTAGGATTAACTCTCTTATTGATCTTTACACCTCTTGAAGAATGTATGGAGAATTTCATATTTAGGGAGTAGCCATCATCCTAGGGGGTTTCCCAGGTGCCTCAGTGGTAAAGAATCTGCCTACCAATGCAGGAGACGAAGGTTCCATCTCTGGGTTGGGAAGATCCCCTGGAGGAGGAAATGGCAACCCACTCCAGTATTCTTGCCTGGAGAATTCCATGCACAGAGGAGCCTAGCAGGCTACAGTTCATGGGGTTGCAGAGAGTCAGACGTGACTTAGTGGCTGAGCATGCAACCATGCAGTTATCATCTTACAGGAATCTGGAAAGGATGCCTCCTTAAATTTTTTTATTCTTTTCTAACATGACTGGTAAATAGACATGTAATTGAATTCATGTATTTGTTTTGTATCCAACAGCCTTGCTAAATAAATGTTGGCATTCATACAACAGTTTAGATTATTGTAGAATTTCCAGGTGGACACATATATCAATGAGTCAGGACAGTTCTGTTCTTTCCTTTTCAACCCCTTGTAACGCTTACTTTCCTTTCTGGCCTTACTGTATCAGCTGAATCGGTTAGCACAACTGTTAACAGAGGTGTTGATAGCAGGCATCTTGTCTTATCAGTTATTATCCATTATTAGGGTTCTTTGCCGTTAAATAGAATAGTTGCTAAAACTGATAGATAACAATAATCAAAGACATTTCTGTCTTCTCATTTAAAAAAGAATTCAATGGTGAAAGTGTTGAATTTTAGAAACCTTTTTCTATATCAACTGACAAAATTATATGATTTTAATCTTAGTCAAATAATTCTCCAAAGAGAGGTAAATATAGCTTTTCTAACGCTAAACCACTCTAGCATTCCAGGGTCACACTTCACTTGGTCATGATGTATTATTCTTTTTTAAAACACATTTTAGAAAAATAAAATACATTTTTTACTTGTTTTGGTAATATTTTATTTAGAATGTTTACACCTATATTAAAAAAATAAAATGCCTATGATTTTTATTTCTTGTAGTGCTCTTGTTTGCTTTTGGTATCAAGATTATAAGGGTTCAAAGAATGAGTTCTCTTTTTCTACTCTCCAGAGGAGTTTATGTAAAATAGAATTTTTTGTTCCTTGAAACTTTTGCAGAATTTGCACATAAAATCATCTGGATATTGAGTTCAGCAACATGGCAGTAACACACCTTGACTTTGTGTTTTGAGATTAAAAATTTAAACAATGGATTTGATTTATTTAACATTTATGAGACTCTTTAGGTTTTCTACTTCTTGAGCCAATTTTGGAAATGCAAATTTTTTTTAGGAATTTGTCTAGGTCAAATGATATACCATAAAGGATGTCATGCTACAGTTCAAAGGATTAATATCAAACATAGTGTTTTCTAACCATATTTCAATAAAATTAAAAAGTAGTAACAACCTAGTTGAAAAATAAATAATGTGCTTCTAAAGAATTATGGATTTTAATAGGACTTGGATGTTATAAAAAGTAAAGAAATATGCAGAATTAGGCTATGATGAAAATACTACCTGTCAAACTTTGTGGGAAACTGCCAAAACAGAATTCAGAGGAAATTTTTTAGCTCAGAATAAATTTTTAGCAAGGCTGTTGGATACAAAATAAATACATGAATTCAATTAATGTCTATTTACCAGTCATGTTAGAGCCCCCAAAATGATCTTTAATGAAGTCAAAGAAATGGAGAAAACAGCAACACAAAGGAGATCAACACAAAATCCAAAGTTTGTCCTTTGAAAAGATTAATAAGGTAGAAGTCTGGCAACCGAGATCAAAAAAACACAAAAGAAGATGAAAACAGACAGGATAAAGACCTAAAATGGGGAGAGACTTCCTTGATGGTCCAGGGGCTAAGACTTTGCACTCCCAATGCAGAGGGCCTGGGTTCAACCCCCGGGTCAGAAAACTATATCCCACATTTTGCAACTAAGATCCTATAGGCCAGACTTCCCTGGTGGTCCAGTGGTTAAGAATCTGCCTGTCCATGCAGAGGACACAGGTTCGATCCCTGGTCTGGGAAGATTACACATAACTGAAATGTTTTAAAACATATGTAAGAAAGATTTTGGGCTTCCCTGATGGCTCAGATAGTAAAGAATTCGCCTGCAATGCGGGAGAACTGGGTTCAATTCCTGGGTTGGGAAGATCCCCTGGAGGAGGGCATGGCAACCCACTCCAGTATTCTTGCCTGAAAAACCCCCGTGGACAGAGGAGTCTGGTGGGCTACAGTCCATGGGGTCGCAAAGAGTCAGACAGGACTGAGAGACTAAGCGCACACACACAGGAAAGATTATAGTTTTAAGTTTGGTTAAATATTTTTTGAAAAAAAATTATTTTATTAGCATCACAGCAATTATGCTTTTTGGTATTTACCCAAATGAATTGAAAAATTATGTCCACACAAAAACCTGCACATGGCTGTCCATAGAAGCTTTATTCATAATTGTCAAAACTTCTAGAGGGAGATGGCCAAGATGGCAAAGTAGGAAGACCTTGAGTTCATCTCCTCCCATGGGCATAACTGCCAATACTTGGAAGCAACCAAGAAGTCCCAGGTGATAGATAAATTAGTAGGTGATGGATAAATAAACTGTGGTACATCGGAAAATGAAATTAAAAGATGCCTGCTCCTTGGAAGAAAAGCTATGATCAACTTAGACAGCATTACTGCCTAAGTAATTAGAGACATTACTTTGCCAACAAAGGTCCATCTAGTCAAAGTTATGGTTTTTCCAGTAGTCATGGATGGATGTGAGAGTTGGACTATAAAGAAAGCTGAGCGCTGAAGAATTGATGCTTTTGATCTGTGGTGTTGGAGAAGACTCTTGAGAGTCCCTTTGACAGCAAGGAGATCCAACCAGTCCATCCTAAAGGAAATCAGTCCTGAATATTCATTGGAAGGACTGATGTTGAAGCTGAAACTCCAATACTCTGGCCACCTGATGCAAAGAACTGACTCATTGGAAAAAACCCTGATGCTGGGAAAGATTGAAGGTGGGAGGAGGAGGGGACGACAGAGGATGAGACGGTTGGATGGCATCACCGACTCAATGAACATGAGTTTGAATAAACTCCGGGAGTTGGTGATGGATAGGGAAGCCTGGCATGCTGCAGTCCATGGGGTCACAAAGATTCGGACATGACTGAGCAACTGAACTGAACTGAACATCAGACAATGAGATATTACTCATCACTGAAAAGAAATGAACTATCAAGACACGAAAAGCCATGGAAGATACTTAAAGGCATATTATAAAGTGGAAAAAGCCAATCTGAAAAGGCTATATGCTGTGTGATTCCAACTATTTGACATTCTGGAGAAGGCAAAATTATGGAGACAGTGTGAAGGTAAGTGGTTGCCAGTGGTCAGTGTGATAGGCAGAGCACAGAGGATTTTTAGGGCAGTGAAACTCTTCTATATGATGCTATGATGGTGGTTACACGTCATTGTGTATTTGTTGAAACCACAGAATGAACAGCTCAAGAGTGAACCCTGATGTAAACCATGGACTATGGGTGATAAAGCTGTCAGTGTAGGTTCACAGACTGTAACAAACGTGCCTCTCTTATGGGGGATGTTGACAGTCAAGGAGGGTCTGTACATGTAGGAACCCTACACTTCCTGTTCAATTTTGCTGTGAACCTGAAACTGCTGTTAAAAAATAAAGTTTTTGAACTAAAATATATATTTTAAAAGTTCACATTCCTGTGAAGAGGTGAATTCTTTTTTCAAACTCGATTGTGCCAACCACAGAATAGAGACTGTGACTCTGGAATATTTAATGTTAGTGTAAGATTTGAGAAAAACTTCAAGTTGCATATGGCCTACTGTAATTTTGCGGTTGCTAATTCTTGCCAACATTCTTAGTAATCTGTGATAAGACGAAATTCCAACGGTCATGACCTGGTTAAGCCCAAGCATCATTGCCTTGATAGCATGTCTAAACAGGTTAAAGACTAAGACAAAGCAATCAAGAAGGTTGTGGATTAAAAAAAAAAACCCCAACCAACCAATCAACCAAACAACCAAAGTGACCTGGTGAACGTTCACAAACACCAAATTTGGAAGCCTGGTACTCAACAACACATGACTGGGCCTTCCTGACCTCCTCCTGTTATAATCCCCCAACAATGCCCCCATTCCTGGGGCCAAGCAGCAACTGGACCAGGTCACGCCTCCGCCTGCCCTGAGGCAGCACGTAGGCTGCGCTTGCCAACCAGGTTCCCGAACCGCAGTGTTCACATAGATGTCATTCTTCTTATGAACACAAGACAAATGATCCATGGTGATCGCACCAAATCTTAATCTCTAAGTACATATATGACACTTCCAATTCCACCACCCCATTTTCCCTCATCTGAGGATGGATTATAAGCATCTCACTACAAATTCATATCCACCTTCTGCAAAGCAAATCAAGCCATAACTGTGCTGCTTTGACTTAGGTGTCAGCTCAACTCACTCCTGTCAGTCTTTCTTCCTACTTCCTTTCCAGCAGACACCTCTTCTGGCCTGTCCCTTTCCACTCGGTTCCAGCTTGGCCTTGCCCATCTTATTTCTTCCCCAAGTAGGCACTTCCCCTGATCCTGGCTTCATGGAGAGTCTTCTCCATGGGTATCAGACCCGGAGTCAGATGAAAAGTACTCTGAATTATCTTGACTTTAAAATTACATGTTAATAAATGTAATTAAAGAATCTTACTATAAAAACAGCAAACATATTATATATTTATGTCTATTCATGTATATATATACTTTGATACATATATTTATATACGTGAAAGTCGCTCAGTTGTGTCCGACCCTTTGCAACCCCATGAACTATACAGCCCATGGAATTCTCCAGGCCAGAATACTGGAGTGGTAGCCTTTCCCTTCTCCAGGGGATCTTCCTGACCCAGGATCTTCTGCATTGCAGGCAGATTCTTTACCAACTGAGCTATCAGAGAAGCCCATGTATTTATATACTTATATATTTATATGTATGTATATGAATATATATTTATATACTCATATATATATTTATATGTATGTTTATTTTTTATTTTTTTTAGTTCTACCACTTTATTGCTACCAACCCGTCCCCCTCCACCCTTGTGCACACATACTCAGTCATGTAACCCCATGGACTGCAGCCCGCCAGGCTCCTCTGTCCACGGACTTTTCCAGGCAAGAATACCTGGAGTGGGTTGCCATTTCCTTGTCCATATATGTATGTGTATAAATATATAAAATATATTTATATTCTCTTCCTTAAAAAATTCAGAATATTCTGAACTTTGGGAAAATCACATGGAACCCACAGTGCCATCCAGAGACTACTATTGCTGAGTTGTTGCTGTCGCTTAGTCACTAAGTTGTGTCAGACTCTTTTGTGACCCCTTGGACTGTAGCCTGCTAGGCTCCTCTGTCCATGGGATTTTCCAGGCAAGAACACTGGAGTGGGTTGCCATTTCCTTCTCCAGGGGATCTTCCCAACCCGGGGATCGAACCCACATCTCCTGCATCTCCTGCAATGGCAGGTGGATTCTTTACTGCTGCACATCCCGGGAAGCTGTGTATATGTATTCTAGTGATTTAATAGATTTAAATCAGCCCTACCCCAGCCACTTCTAGCTTTCTTCAAAAGAAGGGAGTGGGCAGTGATAATCTTTTCCCATCTTCTTTTAAACACATTTATGTTTTTAATTATCATTCACACTCATTGTTCAAAGACTGATTTCACTGGTTCACATCAAAATAACCCTGGCTTGGAAGCCTTTTCCTCTTCTTCCTTTTTTTTCTTTGTTTATTGTCTTTTGATGCTGAACAGTCTTCCCCGATTTGGGAGCAGACCCATCACCCAGCACCTGCAGCTGAGCCCAAACCCTCTTTTTGACCCTTCTGTTCATGCAGCTGTTCCCAGGGAAAGGTCTCTCAGCCCCGTTCTGCCCTCCAACAACCAGCCCAGAAGATACCCTGAGCTTGAGGCATGTACTGGTTTGGGACATAGGCCACAATCGGAGTGTGGGCTCTCAGAAGGAGCCTGTGTCAAGAAAACGGGAAGAAGGCAAACTGGTGGCAAGAAGCTAGAAGAGGAAGCTTGTGGTCCTAGTGGACCTGGACACTTGAAAAATGAAAGTGAAAGCGTTAGTCGCTCAGTGTCCGACTCTTTGCGACCCCATGGACTGTAGCCTGCCAAGCCCGCCAGGCTCTTCCACCCATGGGATTTTTCCAGGCAAGAATACTAGAGTGGGTTGCCATTTCCTTCTCCAGGGGATCTTCCCAACCCAGGGATTGAACCTGGGCCTTCCACAAGGCAGGCAGACTCTTTACCATCTGAGCCACCAGGGAAGCCAGACACCTGAGACCAAGACAAATCCAAAGAAAGGGCTCATCCTTCTACCAAAGATGCACACAGAACAGGAGAGAGAGGTCAGGGGAGCCAGGCACAGCAAAGGCTGTGGGTGAGCTGGTGTCAGAGGTCAAATGCAAGCAAGAGGTCAAAGGTCTGAGTCTTTCTAGAGAGGGATGGAGGAACCAGGCTGTGATTCTGAGATCAGGTGCATGATGTGCCTAAGGAAGGTGTTTGGTGTTGCACCGAAGGGCCAGCCCTGGAGGAGGAAGTGGCACCCCACTCTGGTATTCTTGCCTGGGAAATCCCATGGACAGAGGAGCCTAGTGGGCTCCTTGGGGGTCACAGAGAGACACAACCTAGCAAGTAAACAACAACAACAAAAGGCCACCGGATGGAGGCTTCCTACCCACGTCTCTCGAGGGCAGGACCCCGTCTGGGAGTCAAGCCCAGGCTCCCCGGCAGAGAAGAGCACACAGCAGCACTCCTCTTCCTACCTTAGTGGGTAGAAAGAGACGAGCTTTATGCTGGAAACTTTCAAGCCAACATGACTCCAGGGTTAAGCAGAAGACCACTCAGGGGGCTGCCCTGTGAGGACTGTTTTCCCAAAGGGGCTTCCCCATCTCTCAGGGTAGCCAGGGAACCAGCCGCACTCTCTCTCAAATGTCCTGCGCCCAGGTGCTCAGACACACAACAGACACCACACACTTTTGTTGGATGAGTAAATCAGTGGATTCGCAGGAGTTGATATGACTGACTAAAATGACCATCCACGCATCTTAGAGTCACAAACTCCTCTTTCATCTCCCCGCAGCAACAACATGGCCCAGATCTCACTCTCCACTGGAAATGACCCAAAGGGCGACTGCCCTCTCACCCAGGCAGAGACCCCATCCCTGCCTTTCCCTCCCTGGGCAAGAACTCTCGACATTGACAGCGAGGGCTTGGAAATTCCCAGGAACACTTTTCAGGGCCAACGCTTGCGATCTCCCATTTGCGTTTTGGAAAAGTAACCTTCCTCCCTAGAGGCTCTCTAGGAGGAAGGGCGATCATTCACCACCAAATAATGAAATCAAGTCCTACCTTTCCCCGGAGGCAGCGGGAGGATTCCACAGTCCTAACCACCAGACTGGCAAGACCAGTGAGGGTGAGGTCACAGCTAAGTATCAAGTGCCTGGAGCAAACTAGAGGTGATAGAGGGGCCATCGGTGGCCTGTGAATGAGAAGCCCCTCCGAGCTCATTATTTCCATCTGCTCCCGCCTCCTCCTATCAGACTCCTAAATGCGAATTTGCAGAAAGTCAGCCCGAGCAGGACCTCCGGGTAATGTAGATGACGCCACCTGCAGCTCCTAGGAACTCAGAGAAACAGAAGGATTAATATTACTATTGAAAATGTAATTAGGGGCCTTCATTGTAAAGTAATAATGAATTGTCTCACCCTTGCCATATGGCCACAACTGATTAACACCAAGAAGGAAGTGATCTAAAACCCGGAGAGTCAGAATTCACGTCTCCGATCGTAATGAGAAACTTCTGTGTTTTGAAAGGAAACGTGCTTGGGAGTTGACTAAGCCACAAAGCAAAAAGAAAAAATATTGGGGAAACCATTCTGAAAACTCTTATTTAAACTAGGTGAGTTATGTTTTCAGTGTAGGACCACATCACAAATGCAGAAATAAGATGGACAGATAGGGATGGCTATTTCATTGAATAATTTTCCCTCTTATCATTATGAGGAACTAATGGAAGAACCTCCAGCTAGACTGACAGAGTCATAAATCACCACGGATGGGTTCAGCCCATTGACTGAGTATTTCTTCAGAAGTTACTGGTTGGACTACTCTTTGGCGGCAGAGGGATTATGCATTGTGACTTAGGATACATCCCTTAGGAGTAGTCAGGATGGTAGAAACATTAGAATTTCTGGGCAGTGCCAACTGGGTTAGCATGAGAAGCTATGCCTGGAAAGAGGCAGGCCTGTTGAGAAGACAGTGTTCCTGTGGAAGGGAATTTGCAGGTGCACCTTGGGGAATTACAGGAGGCCTAATTAGCATATGCCCTAATTAGCACATATGCCCTTGATTAGCATACGTGTCCTGGGGCCATCTGGGGAAACAGAAAGATGCAGAGATAGTATTTTCTTTTTTTTCTTCTCAGCCAGAATCCCTTAGATTACTTTGCATATTGCTCAGAGAAAGTTTAATGGGCTCAACACTAACTGAGGGTGAGAGGGCAATATTTTTTCCAGCAAATCCCTCCCTGGCGAGGTGGCAAGGGTCATGATTACTGGCAGCAGAGCTGGTAGTGCTGGTAAAGGCTGGAATTCCAAGAATTTTAAATGAAAGCTTGAACCTGCAACTCTCAACACCACTTCAGTTTTGCCTCTTTGCTTCTCTTTGGCCACCAGGGAAATGGACAAACCTTATAGTATTCGTTCCTAAACTACCTCTAAAAAAGTTCTCATCTTAAATTTGGGGCACCTCACTTTTGATCAAGACCCATGGACCTAGATGAAGGTAAATCAGAGAATTCCCAGGGTGGCCAAAGCTCCCCCTGGACAGAATTCCTCCTGCTGGCTTTGGATGGAGGAGTGAGACAGCTGGTCACCCCAGGCATGAACACAGCTAATGTACAAGCCTAACTGTTGTTTTTTTAATGACCCAAGTTAGATTCAGAGAGTACCTGCGTTTCTGTGATTAGTACAACGATCGACATTAAAATTTCCTCATGCCATAAGCCAGAGTGGAGTGGTGACCCTTTATGGAAAAATCAGGATCTTTCTGTAGAATCAATATCTGGATGTCTCTTCTATGGCTGAATTTGCATCAAGGGCTCTGCCCCTCACTCTCTGGACACTGTGTATACTTAAATGATCTAACTACTGTGACATGCAGTCTCATCAGCCAGGCTCCATCTGGGGACATTATAAAGAACTCAAACCTGGTTTGGTCACGAAGCCCTGTTGGAGAACTTCATCCTGAAATCCACAAAGAGATCCTGCAACCCTGTCATCTACAATGTCTGGAAATTTCCATCTTGTGACCTACTTATGGGAAGTAATATATATATACATATATATAGCTACCAATGGGAACCATGGTGTTTCTCTTTCATAGCATACGATATCAGATAATTACATTTTTCTGTGAAAATAACTGCTTTTACTAAGTGTGTTATTAAACTAATAAAGCATCAATACTAACTCTTACTAATTTAGGCCAAAAGAACATATTTCAAAGGTGCCATAGAATCATTAATTATTGATAAATAACACTTAATATTACCCTGGTTTTCCCTTTTCTCCTTTAAAGTGAAACCTCAAACTCTCCCTTTCATAAACAAAACTTTGTAATTTTAAAGAGTCCAGGACTTTCCAATAAGGGCATGCCTTAAAATGAAACTGCAGTTTTGGCTTTTCTTAGAGTGAAAAGCTTGCAAAACTTTCTCAAAGAGAAAAGGCCCTTGATTTCCCTTCTCAGCCCCTCCAGATAGCTGCCCTAACCTCTCTGCTCCCTGGGCTCCTTCTGAGCAGTGTCTCATCTTTTCTGCAGGAAGAGTGACTCCCAACCCTGGCCCCGCCCACCTCCTTTTCCCAGCATGCTCACAGCTCAGCCACCCAGGGAGCCCAAGCTTTGAGGTTAAAAAAGATCCTTGACTCTCCAGTTTCTTCCAGGACTACTGAGATCCGATGAGTTCTTGGGAATCAGGGGCCTGGTAAAGGCACTGTGGCTTACCCGAGTGCTGAGAGCTCCAAGGCCTCCTGAAAACCTCAACTTTCATAAAAAGGAGGCAATAACAGAGTCAGTGCCTGGATGTGTGTGGCACAGATGGTGGTGGTGGGGGGCGGTTTAGACCTGAAGATTCTCCACTGTGCATTGTCTCTGGTACTTCTTGGGGCTTTGCTGTTTTCAGTATCTACCCAGATGAAGTCAGGGTATCATAGCTGAGGGACCTCCCTGGCAGTCCAGTGGTTAAGGCTTCACCTTCCAATGCAGGGAGTGATAGTTTGTTTCCTGGTCAGGGAGCCAAGATCCCACATGCCTCATAGCTAAAACAAAACCCCCCAAACCCAGAGTATCATAGCTGAGCTATTTCAAGTAAAATCAAGACAAAATACACTTAGGAAAAACCTTTACTTTTTAATCACTTGAAATGCTTCCTATTCTCATTGATCATACACACCTTTGATCTTGGTCACTAAGTTTCTACTGATGAATTAAAGAGAGTCTAGGAAATGATTTCAGAAGCAAGTTCTCAGCAGTTTCCCTAAGACACGGATCCTTGTTATAGAAACGTCCACATATAAGCATAAAGCTGCTGGGGGGTATTTCTGACCCTTTCCTTGTGGAACTGAGGGCCGTGAGGAGGGCAGCAGCATTGTGCAAGGGTGCTTGGGCTCTGCCGCATTAGGGTTAAACCCTCCGTGGACTGCACTGCCCCGAGCAGTCCTGTGCTATTCTGGGCTTTGGCCGTGGGGACCTCCTGGGGGCTGACAGCAGCTGTCTTGGGGCTCTGGGGGACGGGTCCTGCAAGGAGGGGCTAGGCAGCTGCTGCGCTTTTTCTTTCTTGTATCTTTGAGGGTCTCTACATCCTGAAAGCAACCTTTTGTAGCCACGATTTTAAAGGATCTCTGTATTGCAATTCCTTTCTATTATCCTCAAAGGTAGTGGCCATCTGTTGTTTTGCCTTCCGAATATTCTGGTAATAGCGCCTCCATTTCCTTCTGGCAATTGAATTCCACATATATTGCATGAGTTTCACACAAGGTTGGCCTCATCCCAAGGCTTTATGGGTTTTTTACAGAGCTGACCAATGGGAGCACTGGGCACCCCTGGCCACAGTGATTGGCTCATGGATGAGTATATGACCCAAGCTGGGCCAATCAGAGCCAGCCCTCGAACTCACCAGGACTGCTGAGAAAAAGTCATCCTCTTAATACTAGGATGGGCAAGCCTGCAGCTGCTGGGGGTCTCTTCCACGTGGAGGTTAAATTCCACAGAGGCAAACAGAGCCAAGAAAAAGATTTTGATTCCTGAGGACATTTTTTGAATCTTTGAATACAGCCACACCCAAACTAAAAATACGCCTGCGCTTTTTCAGTTACAAGAAGCAGTAACTCCCTTTTTGGCTTGTCCGTTTTAATTAGGGTTTCTGACATTTGCTCATAAAGATATCTTGTTAAATGTTCAACCCTTGTCTCAGCTTTCTGTGGGAAATTCAGGAGGATTGGATGCCTGGGCTCGGAGTAAAGTGCATTGTGGGAGAATAGTAAAAACTTAAGGAAGTGGGTACAGCTTTGACAGGAAATAATCCTCAGGGGGAGGACGTGGACAGCCATAGTCCAAAGCCAGATCACTGCTGAAGCCAGCAAGCTTTAAATAGGACAGATTTGTGGAACATGTCATCATTCTTCGTAGATAGATGCCCAGAGATACCTGGGAATGGAAACCTAATAAAAGGCACTAGGTGTTATAATGATTTAGGCATTAAAAAGTCATGTTATCTCATTCCCGTTACATTCAATATATATCCAGATAGGGAGGCCAGGCCACATTTGGGTCACGTGGCTAAGCATTGAACATTTTGCTGGGGAAGAACAAACACTGTTAGCTAGGGAGAGTCAGAAAAGTCCCAAGTTTCCCCGAGGGGTTTCAGGTTGGAGACTGAAACCTCTGTGCTGCATGAGCTCAGTCGAGGCTTACTTTTTGCAACCCCAAGGACCGTAACCTGCCAGGCTCCGCAGCCCATGGGATTTCCCAGTCAAGAATACTGGAATGGGTTGCCATTTCCTTCTCCAGGGGAATCTTTCTGACCCAGGAACCAAACCTGCTTCTCCTGCATTGGCAGGAAGATTCTTTACCGCTGCGCCACCTGGGAAGCCACCTGGAGACAGGTTCTGAATCCAAAAACATTGTAGGAACACTCCATAAATTCAGACTACCTGGGAGGACTAGAAGGAGAGCTGGGATCAGTTAAAATACTTGGAGGTGAGATCCAGCCGTGTTAGGGCTATGATCTTCATTTTTATTTCTTACTTTTACGTTGTGAATCTGGACCACCTCGGAGTGATCGCGGGTGAGAGGCAGAAGGTCCTGGCGACCCTCTGTGTCATGGTCAGATGCAGGATGTTTTGGAAGTGATGAGGTCCGACTAGAGGGACAGATTTAGGTAGACATGTGGGCTTCTTAGTCTTCCTTATACCCTTTGTCTCTTCTTATCTTTGGTCAAGTATAACTTCTTCTCTGCATAAAAACTACACTGAATATTGTTTAAAAAATGCTTCCCTTTGAGGTATAAGGGATCTAGGTGAATGAGTTTTGCTGGTCGGGAGCAGAGAGGGCAGCATGTCAAGGCCATGGTGAAGGTTTCTGCATAAAATGAAGATGGTGTTTACCAGCCTGGGCCCCAGGGACTTCAGCACGAGGACCTGGTACCCTAGGGAGAAAACGCTTGGGAGACAGGAGGTGGGGGTTCCAGCTGTTTATCCAAGCAAGGGAGGCTTTTAATATCATTGAAGTCCTTCTAACAGGAACTGAAAGTGTTATATTTTGTACAATTTCCGGGTGGTTTGTGAGCAGCTGTGTTCCACGTATGAGAGTATATGTAATACATGTGTTCCTTCAGATGGTGTGAGATATAACAACAGAGTTATATTTCTATTTTCTCTGTATCAGTAAACTCAATAGAGAATGGTTGCAAATGAGATACATAGAAAGAATAAAAGAGAAAAAGGGTAGCCTGGGGAGTAAGTTCAAATCTGCTTTCAGAAAGTGACACAATAAGGTTTTATCAACAAGATGAAGTGAAACCCAGGGACTTTAGAAAGTCCCCATTATTTTAGCAAAATCCCCATTTGGGGAAAGGAATTGAGTTTCAAGAAATTGAAACTTACGTGATTGCTTAAAACCCAGCTAAGGGACATGAACTTCAAAAACTCTGTTGACCTGGCAAGTACATGATGTCCTTTGTTGAGTTCTGTGGTAGTAGTTTCTGGTACATTTTATTAGGCACTCTTAGGAGCTATGCCCCCAGTGATTGGGGCTTCCCAGTTGGCACTAGTGGTGAAGAATCTGCCTGTCAATGCAGGGGACGCAAGAGATTTGCGTTTGGTCCCTGGTTTGGGAAGATCCCCTGTAGTAGGAAATGGCAACCCACTCCAGTATTCTTGCCTGGAAAATTCCATGAACAGAAGAGCCTGGCAGGCTACAGTACAATGGAGTCACAAAGAGTTGGACATGACTGAGCATGCACGCAACACACACACACACACACACACACACACCCCTTAATAGTCTGGAGTTTCTTTGGTCCTGAGTTTTCAACCAATTAACCATAGCTGCTCAAAAGCATCATTCCTCTAGGAAGGCATTTAAAATAAGTAGAGAGAGAAGATATTGTATGTGTATGTATATATATATGTGTGTGTGTGTGTGTCTATACACACACACATACATACAATAGAATATTACTCAGCCATAAAAAAGAATGAAATTATGCCAGTTTCAGCAACATGTATGGACATAGGGATTATCAAATTAAGTGAAGTAAGTGAAACAGAGACAAATATTATATGATATGGCTTATATGTGGAATCGAAAAAAGTGATACAAATGAATCTACAAAGTAGAAACAGACACACAGACCTAGAAAATAAACTTATGGTTAACAAAGGGGAACAGGGAGGGAGGGATAAATTAGGACTTTGGGATGCAAATATACACACTGCTATATTTAAAACGGATAAGCAACAAGGATTTATTGTATAACACAGGGAACTATATTTGACATCTTATAACAACCTATGATGGAAAATAACCTGAAAAAAATATAACTGAATCACTTGCTGTACACACAATACACACAATATAACTGTAAGTAAATTATATTCAATAAAAAGTAAGAGATGAAGAAAATCATGTTTTTAAAATATGTTTATACAAGTGTGGTAACAGTTTGAATTCTTCGAGTATTCTCTGATTTTTAACATGATTGAAACTTTTAAGAAAACTGGATCTTCTGAATTTATAAGTCTGATATGAGAATTATAAAAGTCACATAAGTGCTCAGAGAGTTTATGCTTTGGTGGGAGATGCTGTCAGGGCTGCTCCCTGAGGCATCCTCTTGGATCTGTTTACCATCTTCAGGCAAACGGGTCCCCGGGATTTTCCTTCTGACAGTTGGGACCTGCATGTTGGAGGGCTGCCATCAAGCTGTCAGTTCTGAGTGGGTTCCAGAGCAAGAGAGGGCTTTGCAGTGGTCCAGGCTTGGAACAAGTGGCCCTGCTACTGGGGCCATATGGCTTGGTAGGTCCTGTGATGCCACATCAAGGCACTGCCTCTGGCAAGCCCCATGGGTCTTAGCATAGCTCCCTGGGATACTGAAGTGATGCCATGCCCCCTGCAGAAGAACTCTACACCCCTGGAAAAAGCTCCTTTTATGCTGAAGGGCACTGAGCATCTGACCAAGAGATATCAACTAATATGTGATCAGAGCTGCTGACCATGAATTGGGTGCTGGGGTGCTGTTAGTCCTACCAAGTTATAAAGCTGAGAGAACATAACTGCAATCCTTGATGAAGCGAAAGTGGCACCCAGGACAGAGCCTGAGCGTGTCAGGGGGGCACAAGTAAGTTACACAAAAAGTGGTCCAGACTTTGTCACTTACCACTCTTGCATCTTCTCTTCTCCCAAGCCTATACCTATGGCCCCCACACGGGCTCCCTATGACCATCTCTTGGAGGAAAAACTCTGGGTCTGCTTCATGGAAGGTTGTCTTGATAACTTGGGGCTGCAGGCATGGGCCTGCCACATTATAACCTCATTCAGAAGCGGCCCTGCAATCAGTGGTGACTGGAAATCCTCTCTCCACAGAGCTTCCAATTCATGAGGAGAGACAAGTAGGAGTATACATGGGTTCCTGAGTACTGGCTGAGGGGTGTCTGGTTTGGCCCTGAAAGTTTATCTGCAAAGAGGTTTGGGGAAGAGGAATGTAGATAGACCTCTGGGAGAGATCACTATGTCAATACCCACTGGAGAGCATCTGCTACAGAGGAGGCTCAGACAAGCAGATAAACAATGACTCATCTGGTAGATGTCAGTCAGCCTCAGTCCTCGGCCACCCCAGTGGGCTGATGAATGGAGTAGCTTTGGTGGCAGAGATGGAGGCTGTGCGTGGACCCAACATAGAACTGGACCCTCTCACCAAGGCTATTTTAGCTGCTGCTCTGTCTGTTAGCAGGTTTCTCAGGTGGCAAATGCAGGAGATGCAAGAGATGCAGGTTCGATCCCTGGGTTGGGAAGATGCCCTGGAGAAGGGCATGGCAACCCACCCCAGTATTCTTTTTTTTTTTTTTAAAGAAAACATTTTTAATCTTGAAAAGTACAGTAAAGTACAATACAACAGCTGATGTACAGGGGCTGGCACACACATTTGCATCTCTAAAAGTTTGAAACTTGAAGGTTCATACGTAGGGGACTTATCTGTATTTTTCCTTGATGATGTTGTCAGATCAGGACACCTATTTCTTCAAACAATTGTGATGTTCATGTTGAAGGTCTTTATTGGGATATTCTATCTGATAAATTACTGTGGAAATATAGCAAAGTTCCTAAGTACCCTATTCTCTTGAACATACTCCTTCATGACTCCTAAAAATTCCCACTTTTCTCTTGGCCTTTGTGTTAGTCACCAGTGCTGTTTATCAGGTGTTCTCTCTCTCTTTTTTTTTTTAATTTATTTTTATTATTATTATTTTTTTTTTCCAGTGGGTTTTGTCATACATTGATATGAATCAGCCATGGATTTACATGTATTCCCAATCCCGATCCCCCCTCCCACCTCCCTCTCCACCCGATTCCTCTGGGTCTTCCCAGTGCACCAGGCCGGAGCACTTGTCTTGTGCATCCCACCTGCCACCCCAGTATTCTTACCTGGAGAAGCCCATGAACAGAGGAGCCTGGCGGGCTACAGTCCATGGGGTCACAAAGAGTCAGACACGCCTGAGCATGCACGCACACTGCTTGTTATTTGCAGAGGCTAATACTGGGCTGCGGGTATATACATTCCCTCGAGACCAATCAGCCACTTGGTGGTAAGCTGATTACATCACATATTTTCTACCCTGGGAAGATGTGGCAATGATTTCTTTGTCCTGACCACAAAGAAATATCTATCGGGTATTGGGTTTACATCTCTTGCCTACAGCGTCTCAGTCAGCATCACTATCTGAGGGCACACAACGCCTGATTTACTGACATGCGATCTTGTGCCACACTGCCCCACAGCAAGGGGGCCACTTTACAACGGTTCCCACAGGCATGCACCACTGTGTCACCAGCCTCTTCTCAAACCTCTTTTCCCCAATCATCCAGCCTTGGTCCTTCCTCGGTCCTGAACATCCAGTCAAGTCCTCGTGCACTCTTATCTTCTTCTCAGGGCACTTTTCCCACAAAATGAAAAAGCCCTGTCCACTGGGAGGATTTCCCCTCACCACTAATTTTCTTTTTCTTTCCTTTTTAAAAAAATCCCTCTGGTTGCACCACAAGGGATGTGGGATCTTAGTTCCCCGACCAGGGATTGAACCTATGCCCCCAGTAGTGGGAGCGCAGGGTCTTAACCACTGGGCCACTAGGGAAGTCCCTCATCACTAGTTTTCAATGTCACCCCTGAGTTGGGGTGTAGAGCAGGAGTGGTCTGTTTTCAGCTAAACTCATCCACAAACCAGGGCCAGCTCCTGACCCAAGAGAACATTAAGGCTGTCCTCTCAAAACCCAGCTAAGACACCTGCTCTGAGATGTCACCGCGTGTGGATGGAGTACCCAGAATACAGCATATACCTTGGATCCAACAAACATTATGTGTGCACCGTCCCGGGGAGGGAGGGTAACAGGTCTGGGAACCTGGGGTGGAGATAAGAGTGGTCCTTCCCGCCAGCCCTCTCAGTGACCCGCTTGGGGGAATTCGTCCTTCCTGGATTTGCAGCCCTGGGTCTGGTGGGCTGGTCTGTGTGATGCTCTCCTCAGGGGATGCCATGACGTCTCCCTTGTACCTAAACCTATGAGTGTCCCCTGGCCAGGTCATTTTGGTGTCCTCCTGCCAGGGGAGCAGGCAAAGAAGGACTTGTAAATATACTGACAGGGCGTCAGCCTGTCTGCTCATTGCTACATACCTGGGGCAGAGAGGAGTATGTCTAGAATCCACTAGGGCATCTCTTCATGCTAGAGATTTTTAACTGTGATGAGGCAATCATAGCCGCTGTGGTGTGAGAAGGACACGGTAACCCAGGACTCAGGTTCCTCAGAGATGACAGTCTCAGGCACCCCATCAAACAAACGCTGGCCTACCACAAGGGGAATATCACAGAGCAGAGGAGGGAGCAAGTCAGCTACAGCCCAAGGACCAGCCAGCAGTGACTCACTCCACCAAACCTCCTTGTGAAGTCTTTGCTTCCAGAAACGGTGACTGGCCAACCCCCTGCAGGATTACTGAGCTCATGGGAGGCATAGAGGGATCTGAGTGGTGTGAGGGGTGGACAGTGTTCTACCCACGTGCTTTAGGAGCTACCAGTTTGATCCTGGCGGGCTTCCCCTCTGGGACCCGCATCTCTGAGGCTGAGCTTCCCGCATCTCTTTCGGCTGCCAGAGCTGGCGTGCTGAGAATTTCCATCCCACCAGGTACAGCTGGCATAAGCACTCAGCATTTTTGCCACTAACTGGGACAACTCTAGAGTGTGTCCTGCAGAGCGCCTGTGTGGGTCCGAGTCAGTTACTCGACCTGCCGATTGGCACCTTTGTGTGGCCTTATTTTCTTTCTCTCCCTATTTCTTCATTTTTCTCCCAATTTTCTCCTAATAAATCACTTTAACACAAATTCTTGTCTCACACTGTGCTACAGGTGAACCCAGTCTAAGACATTTTCTTCCCTATTTGAAGTCTTTGAGAGAAGCAGTGCATTAAATTTATAATTAGAGTTTGAAATGTCTAGGGAATTTAATTAATCTTCCAAATAAAGTGAAATGTTTAAAGATGATTTGGTCAGTTGGGTTCACTGAAATCCTAATAAAGGAGCAAACCAAAATGACTGTTATTTTTCATACAAATGTGCTAGATTTATACTGAAAATAGCAAGATCTAGAAATGGAGCTTAATTTTCAAAGAATTAGGTTTCTAACTTACACTTTTAATAAATTTAACTTGAGGATGACAAAATATATTCAGGAATTCCTTTCTAGGCTGAAGAGTCCTTTTTGGTTAGTAGAAGCTTGCTAGACTGAAGAAAATATTGAATGAATAAACTGAAGGCCTACCTTTACATTTATAAATATCTGTAGCTGCATTCTTCACTATAAATGTGTTATCAAATGTATCCAGCAAGGTGTATAAGATTCTCAAGTCAGTATCAAAATGTCAACTCCAAGCTAAAAATTAAAAACACTCATAAATTATCACAGATACTCATTTACCAAACTAGACACCTAATTACAATTACGCTCGTCAACGCATACAAAATAAGTAGTTCAACATAAAAATGAATCTATAAAAAGGTGCATCAATAATCATAAATGCAGGATATCATTACACCCCCATTTTGGTAATCATCAGTAGTAACTACAATTTTAAAATCTGAAATTCCACCTTGAAACTTAAAGGTGGGATAAATACAGTCTAGTGGAATATATTCTAGGTGTCTTTTTCATAGGACAGTGTTCAGTCTTACTGAAGTAAATGAGAACAGAATTCAGAAAATGGAATGAGGTGGTATTTATTTGATTACAATGACAGATAGTGGTTATTCTGGCTGCATTTTCCTAACTTGCATGAAACATAGATTAAAACATTTAGTGCTTTAAGAGACACAAAGATTGTTGACAAGAATTTAGGGTTTAAATGCTTATCACTAGTAAATTAGTTTTGCTGTCTGATGACCACATTAGTTTTCTCATAGTTTAAGTCATAACTACTCTTATTTTCTCAGGTTTTTGATTTTATAACAAAGTGAGTACTGGATATGGATATTCTTACAGGCACGCCTTTCTCCAGGGAGGCAAAGGAGAATGCTTTGGGGAGAAACACTGAAAGTAAACACACAAAATCCCACATGTTGCATATGTTAAATTTTTCTATGTAGTCATCCATAAGCACTGGAAGAATAGACCTGATAAACAAAAGATATGCAATCATAAATTATAATAAGTTGGTGCAGTGGTAAAGAATCTGCCTGCCAGTGTAGGAAATGTGGTAAGAGCAGTGGGTGAGATCCCTGGGTTGGGAAGTTCTCTTGAAGAAGGAAATGGCAACCCACTCCAGTATTCTTGCCTGGAAAATCTCACGGATGGTGAAGCCTGGCAGGCTACAGTTCATGGAGTTGCAAAGAGTCGGACACGACTGAGCATGCATGCACACCACACCAAGAATCATAATGTAATCAGACATATAAACCATATTTGAAATACTGCTGCAACAAATTTTAACTCAGTTCAAAAAATATTTCTATGAGCATACATTATGGTTTAAAAATTGAATAAACAGGGATAAGACCTTTAAAGGTCTATATCATAAAAGAGAGTAGAGTGGGTTAGAATGAAAAAAGAACTGGAAGTTATAAGAGTGAAAAAGTAATGTTCCAAGAGAAGCAAAACAACAACAACAACAACAACAAAAAAAACCCATAGAGAATGTGTAAGAGGGACGGAAAGGAATCTGAGAGAAGTTTTCAAATTTATTTAGCAGAACTTGTGAATATAAGAAAGCCACAACATGAAGATACCATGACTTCATTTTCAGAAATGTTCTTAGATTCTTTCGCAGTGACTGGGTTGCTAGTTAAATTGGTTGATCTCCAGACTGTGGGTTGTCTTCTTGGTTCAGACACGTGTGAGAAAGACAGCTTCCCAGTTGTTTTGGTTTTGTGTGTGCTTTTGGGTTTTTGGTTTCTCTCTCCTAGCAGTCATGAAGCTAGTCTTCTCTATTGTGTTTCTAAAGCTTATAGTTTTTCTCTTAATATTTGTGTCTTTAATTCCTTTGAAACTGATTTTTGTGTACGCACTTCATTTTTTAATAGAGGTTCCATAGCCCCAGTACCATTTGTGGGACTTGAAGATTTTACCTTCTTTGTGAATGAGTTTTGAGAAATATTTGTTTTTTTCTGGAAATACTAACTTCTGGAAAAGTTTATTGGCACAAAATTGTTCATAATAGCATCCCCTGTCTGTTGTATCTTCTTCCTTTTTAAGCATCTTCAGCAACCTCTTTTTCATTCCTGATTTTGGTTATTGGGACTTTTTCTCTTTTTTCCTTCATTGGTTACCTTTATAGTTTTTATGAAGAATTCACTTACTTCTCATTGATACCCTCTATTGTTTGTTTTTTAAGTTTTTCATTAATTTCTACCTCCCCTCCACCTACTTCATTGAGTTTGTTTCGCTGTTCTTTTTCTAATGCATTGAGGTGAATGTGTTGTGTATTACCTTTTAGCTGTTTTAATTTTCAGTATCTGCACTTAAGGCTGTATACATTTCTAAGTACTACTTCAGCTTTATCACATAAGGTTTGATGATAAGATCTCTCATACTAATTGCAGCTCATTCTGTCACTCCTTATAGTTTGACAATATTTGCTTTATATATTTGAGGCTAAATCTTATATGCATATAAGTTTAAAAAATTTTACCTTCTTAGTGGTTGAATATTTTGTTATTGTGCTGTGGCTCTTTTTTCTATAGTGTTGCCTTTTGCCTTTTGCGTCTGTACAGACACCATCTTTCTTTTCACTAGCATTTACATGGTATACTTTTAAAAATCTTTTTACTTCCAACTTTTCTGTATTATTGGATGAGTTTTTTTATAAACAGCAGAGTTGTATTTAAATTTTTAAACCCAGTTTGACAATGTTTTTCTTTTATATGGAGAAATTAATCCATTTGATTTAACAAATTACTTATGTATTTGGGTTAAAATATGTCATTTCATTTTGAGCTTTCCATCTGTCCTGCTTTTTCTTTTCTTTCTTTTACTTGCTTTATTTTAGAATTATATAGTATTTTTCAACATCTAATTATTTCCTAATTCTAGCTTTGAAATTGTTTTACCTGTTTCTATTCTTTTACTGGTTACCTAAGAAATTTTTACCTGTATATTTATTATCAAATTCTAAATATTTTAAAATTTTTATTTATTTTATATTTTTTGGTTGTGCTGTGTCTTCATTGCTGTGTGCTGGCTTTCTCTGGTTGCAGCAAGCAGGAGCTATTCTTCATTGAGGTGCATGGGCTTCTCGTTGTGGAGGCTTTTCTTGTTGGGGAGCACAGGCTCTAGGCTCAAGGGCTTCAGTAGTTGCAACACTCAGGCAGGCTCAGTAGTTGCGGCACACAGATTTAGTTGTTCTGCGGCATGTGGAATCTTCCCGGATCAGGGATCGAACTCGCGTCTCTTGCATTGGCAGGTGAATTCTTATCCACTGTACCACCAGGGAAGCCCTTGAATTCTAAATTAATCTGTGATTTTACCCTGATTTTGGAGATGATGAGAACTTTAGAACGGTTTAAATTCATTAGTATTCTTGACTCACACATTATCATGCATTTCTGTTCTTTTTATTGTGGCTCTGCCATGTGTATTTCTGTTTTTTTTGAAACTTCACTAGACCTTGTTATTACTCATTTACATAGGATTATTTTGTTACTCTTCTTGTACATTAACTGCAGGTTTATTTCTCTTTGTTCTCTATTCCTTCTTGCATTTCAGACCATCTGTCTTGAATCCCTTTTCCCCTGCTGAAGTACGCCCTCTAGTAGATCTCTTAGTGAGAGTCCAGGGAGAGACAAATGCTGATGGCTGAGTTAATCAGGATACACCACCAGATGTGAGGAGTGGATAAGGACCCCGACTTCTCCGTGATGCACTATTTCTCACTACACCCATGGCTGGAGTAATAGTCTCTAACATTTGCATTTTCCCAAAATCTGAGACAGCATGGCCTTGGGTTAGCTCAGCTCTGTTTATTGATGTGACTATAGTCATTCACCTGAAGAACAACTCAAATGTGTATATCTGCTCCTCTGAGATGGATACATCGCTGACTGCTGAGCATGTGTTCTCACTGGCTGAAATTAATGGCTCAGCCATAAAGAATCTGCCTGCAATGCAGAAGACGCAGGAGACCAGGGTCAGGAAGATCCCCTGGAGGAGGAAATGGCAACCCACTCTAGTATTCGCACCTGAAAAATCCCATGGACAGAGAAGCTGGGTGGGCTACAGTCTTTGGGGGTCACAAAAGAGTCAGGAGCAACTGAACAGCCACACAAGAAGTTACTATAGGTAGGATGAGAGTGTACAGATTCACTGGTCTCAATGATGTTAGTTTCTGAGATACACTTTTTTAAAATTTTTATTTTTCAAAATTTTATTTAAAATGGAAGGATAATTGCTTTACAGAATTTTGTTGGTTTCTGCCAAACCACCAGCGTGAATCAGTCATAGGTATACATATGTCCCCTCCCTCTTGAAACTCCCTCCCATCTCCCTCCCCATCCCACCCCTCTAGGTTGTTACAGAGCCCCTGTTTGAGTTCTCTGAGTCATTTTGTTTGGCAGAATGGGACACATATTCAATTTCTGTTTCTTAGTATAGGAAAAAATGTTTGTCGTCATTTTGGTCAATTAATAAAGAGTGAAAGGGTAAAATGCACTAGGTTCTCAGTTATGCCTGAAAAAAAAAATTGAAGTAAAATTTATTTCATCGTAAAGGATCAGGCGGTTTTCCCCATTACCATGTAGAATTAGGAGGTGAAACAACAAAAGCCCCAAAGCAGCTGGAGACCAGTTTTCAGCAAGTGCCATGAGGTAAGCTGCAAAGAACTCTGAATTAGGTCAGCATAAACAATAGTGGGTTATTCAAGTCCTTGCCTCAGGAAGGTCATGAACAAAGTGAGTATTTGTGATGATGTTTGTCTCACCAACAGCCAACTCCCAGGTGTCTAAGGCTAAAAAGCTACCTCACTGTCGTCTTGGATCATCTAACTTCAGGATTCTCCGTGACATTTTAAATTGCTCATTTCAGAGCAGACCAAATGGAGTTTGGTATTCAAATACACTGTGAATTTTAGAACATGATAAGCAGAAAATATGAATGAATTCAAAGTGCGTTTAGAAAAAAGTCTGTTATGGTTGTGATTTGTTGTTAAGGAGATGTTTTCATAGAGTATTAGAATGGAGGGGCTCAGAGAAACAGTCATGTGCCATGTTTGGGACCTATTTATGTTAAAAATGATTGTTTATGTATTTATGATGCCTATATTATATTAAGATTACTTTTATTAAATTAAAATTCAATTTAATTGAATGTCTGGTATTTTTCTTTGCTAAACTGGCAACCCTACCATAAAAATTTTTCCCAGGCAGCAAGATCTCACTCTGGAGAAAAACTGTGTAGATTATTGTCAGAAAGTCTGTCTGATATCTTATAATATTTAAGTATATTCAGAAAAGAAATTAATGAAAAAAATTTAAAAAACTAGTTCTGTGTTACTTAATTCAATTGGAAATAAGAGAAAAAAAGAAGAGCATTCTTTCAATGTCATTTTGGAGCATTGTTTAACAAGTCTTCTTAAGGATTATTTCACTATTTAGGGCAATATACTTGTTTGTCTTGCTATCTGTTCATGAGTAAAGGGCCAGAGTCTACAGAATTATATGTTATCTTGAGATATCTGTCTGGAAAATATGTGAATAATTTCAGTGTAGTAGAAAAGATAACTGAGAGGTTATTGCTTTATTGCTTCGTAGGAGCAATATACAAAACCAGTTTTGCATAACCTTGAACTCTTACCCTAACATTCTTTTTTTCAAGGCCTCTAAATACTCACTTCCTCAAATGTTCCTTGAACCAACTTTGCCATCCAGCTGGTTCTCTCTTTAAGAAGAGAAGAATTCTTGGGCATGCTTTCATTTTCTATCTATGCATGAATCATGTTTTAAAGTTTATGACAATTAGCTTTGATGCCTTTGAATAAGAAAGGGCAGTCCTGCCATGCACTGTACATTGTGACTTTTTCTGCATAAGCCAAGGTGCATGGAGCAGAAAGCCCGATCTGAGGAGCTGAAATCCAGTTTCCTTCACCTGCAGAAGAAATCAGCCAGTGAAAAAGTAGTCAGGATCTAAGTATACACCCTGAATTGGAATGTCTGATGGTCAAAGTCAATAGCAATGGATGATTAACCTTCTATCTTTCCATACACAATGACAATATATTATACTTGTGATAAAATACTTGAATAGTGCTTCCCAGGTGTTGCTAATGGTAAAGAATCCACCAGTCAATGCAAGAGATGTGTAAGAGATGCGGCTTCGATCCCTGGGTTGGGAAGATACCCTGGAGAAGAGCATGGCAACCCACTCCAGTATTCTTGCCTGGAGAATCCCATGGACAGAGGAGCCTGGTGGGCTTCAGTCCATAGGGTCACAAAGAGTCAGACACAACTAATGTAACTTAGCACACACACATGCATGATAAAAAATAATTAAAAATATGACGGAAGAAAACCTTCTAGAAACTGTTTTCAAGGCTTGGATTTTTAAACTATGAAGCACCAATATTCAAGAGATAAAAGCTTTAAAACTGTAGGGGAAACCAGAGTGATAATAATCTGTGATTAATCTGTGACTAGTAACAGTTGATGGTGTTTTATAAGGTACCTGAATATACTTAAGTATATATATTTCTTGACATTTTTCTCTAAAATAGTTGTTACTACTGGTAAAGCAAAATTTCTTTCTGTTAATTTTGGGCTATTGATTTTTTTCATAGAACGCATAATTGAATGGAATTATAACCTCTCCTATAGTGTTATCCACCTCTGAGAAAGCTTAATAAATTAGATCACAAAGTCCATAAGAAGAGAAACTTGTTCAACTGTTGGGAATTGTCAAAATCTTAAATATTTCCTAAATTTGAAGAAAACAGCCTTGGAAAGGGCAATCAGGAGGAGAAGTCAGATTATAACTCATGGAAGAAAAAGACTGAGAGTGAGATGATCCGGACTTGCCTGGTGATCTAGTGGCTAAGACTCTGTGCTCCCAATGCAGGGTGCCAGGGTTCGATCCCTGGTCAGGGGATGTTGCAACTAAGAATTCACAAGCTGTAAGTAAGAGTTCATAAGCTGCAGCTAAGATCTGATACAGCCGAATACATAGACAGATTAAAACAACAACAACAACAACAGGAGTGCAACCATGTGAGGTCTGGAGTTAGTTCTATCTGCAAGTAAGCGTGTGAATGTGGCACATTTTCCTCCCTGGCCTCTAGTTTTCTCCTCTGTGAATTAGATGCTGACAGTAGTAACAGCAACTAACACTTATACCGTCCTTACTTCAAATGTGTTAATGTGTGAGTATAGTCTATATAGTAGCCTTTATGAGACATTTCACTCACACTGACTTGGTGTTGTAGACTGAACTGATACACCCCCACCCCAAATTCATATGTTGAAACCTAATCCCCAGTATGCTGGTACTAGGAGGTGAGGCCTTTGGGAGGTACTGAGGTCACCAGGGTGGAGCCCGAATGAAAGGGATTAGTGCCCTTGTCAAACAGACCCAGCTGGGCTCAGGCTGCACCTTGAGAAATCCGGGAGGTAGCAAGAGTGTGAAGGGGACAGAGACTGAAGGCAGCTTGGTTCCTGGAACCCAGTGGGTAGGAAAAAATCTGTGGCATTATTTTATAGACAAATCTGTAAGGCTTGAGTTTGCTGGTTACACGTATAGAAAAACCATTTGCATTCATTTCTGTTGTTCAGTCACTAAGTCATGTCCAACTCTGTCACCCCATGGACTGCAGTATGCCAGGCTCCTCTGTCCTCCACTATCTCCCACAGTTTGCTCAAATTCATGTCCACTGAGTCAGTGATACTATCCAACCATCTTGTCCTCTGTCATCCCCTTCTGCTCCTGTCCTCAATCTTTCCCAGCATCAGGGCCTTTTCCAGTGAGTCAGCTCTTTGCTTCATGTGGCCAAAGTATTGGAGCTTCACCTTCATTTCTGTAGGAGGGGTACTATTCATCTTTGGGTGCTTAGCCAGTACGTTCCTCTCTGGGGTCAAATGTTTTGTGTTTTGCTGAAACCCAGAGTCGCTTCGTTATTTTGTTCCTCTTCCTGGATCTTGTGCGGATAGTGTCCGATGCTCTGGTTTTAGGGATATGTTGCTGCCATGTTATTTTACCCCCAAGATACCACATTTGACAACTAAAAGGCAGAGAATAGAACATTGCTTCATCACTGAGAATCCATAATCCTTGAGGCTTAAAGTTACTCAACAATACTTTCATTCCCCAGAAGAAAGCTCACTGAAAATTAAATAAAGAGTTCTAAAATTTCTTAGTTTACATAAGTGGCAAAATGTCTCCTCCTGTTTCCCCCAACTTAAAGGGGATAAAGGGACAAGTTTTTAAGCAAAAAAATTTTTTTTTCCATTTCAAAGATGTAGAGACCTTAGTATGGGATTCATAATGGCCAAAAAATATTAGCTACCTGGGAGCAACCTTTACTGCTGGGAGGAAATTATGGGTTTATGGTTTGTTTTGTTGCCAACATCATTCTTTCTAGTTTTGTCTATGGCCTAAACTGTGAGAGAAAATAATTGGGAATGCTATGATGAAAATAATAGTGATTCCTCTTGTTGCTATGGTGACAAGAATACACTGAATCCATTACTCTGAAAAAAAACTGCCTGAAAGTGTACTTCAGTGTTCCGCAGTGGGTGTATTTGTTAAGAATTTTAATCTGTCATCTTCCATCAAAATGGCACAGTACTCAGAGAAATATTTCACACCTGTACTTTTAGCTGGTTTTGATTGTTTTAAAAGAAAACAGTGGAGAATAAATAGTCATGATTATATTGAAAATGTGAGTAATTTTTTCTAGGAGTATTTTGCCAGGTACACACCTAAAAAGCACATTATAGCTTTGTTTCCACATGAGCTTTGGATGAGTTTTCAGGTAATCAGTATAACACAGGAATCAAAAGGTCCAGAAACCACAGGGCACGGCTTCCCTCCATTCTTCTTGCTCTCTCTTCTCCTCCTGGGAGTTATGAATCCCTGCAATGGTGTGTTTAACAACTTCTCCTGTCAGAAAAGCTTTTATACGCTCATTTGTTCGGGCTCCAGATGGTTTGTACCCATTTCCACTTGTGGCACTCTCTGATGAAAAGTGAGGATTAACTATGTAGCCTTTTCTAGCTTAGAAAAGCTAGAAAATAGGCTGCTTTGGAACTTCCCTGTTCTGATGGATTTCTAACAGGTCAGTATTGCTTTAGGGATTCCCGGGTGGCACAGCAGTAAAGATTCTGCTTGCCAATGCAGGAGATCCAAGAGACTCAGGTTTGATCGCTGGGTCAGGAAGATCCCCTGGAGGATGAAATGGCAATCCCCTTCAGTATTCTTGCCTGGAAAGTTCCATGGACAGAGGAGCCTGGAGGGTTATAGTCTAAGAGTTGGACACAATTGTGTGAATGAGCGCGCACACACAGCACACACATTGCTTTAAGTCTCTGGTACCGATAAGAAGGACATAAGAGGGAATATGTATTCTCACGCATTTAACTCAGGCTTTAAAATTGTTTTCATTGATTTATTTTTGACAGTGCTGGGTCTCTGTTGCTGCATGGGCTTTCTCTAGTTGTGGTGAGCAGAGCCTACTTGCTGGTTGTGGTACATGGGCTTCTCATTGTGTTGGCTTGTTATGTTGCGGAGCGTGGGCTCCAGGTACATGGCCTTCAACAGTTTGTGCATGGGCTGAGTAGTTGCAGGGCACAGGCTCCAGAGTGTGTGCACAGTAGTTATGGTCTATGGGCTTAGTTACTCCATGGCATGTGGGATCTTAGTCCCCACATCAGGGATCAAACCTGTGTCCCCTGCATTGGCAGAAGGATTCTTAACTATTGGACCACCAGTTGCTGTTGTTCAGTTGTGTCCGACTCTTTGCAACCCATGGGAAATCCCTTAACTCAGACTTTACTTGTTCCTAGGCTCTTTAGTTTTTGTTGCTACTGGAGGAATATTATCTCTTTTCAAGAAGAAGTTCTGTTTCATCAGCTCTATAGAAGGATGGGTTTCCTTAGTTTCTAGACTAAGGACACTGTCTCCCCTTCTTCCTCATTTTGTGCTATATTATTGTCTTGGGCTTCCCAGGTGGTGTTAGTGGTAAAGAACCTGCCTGCCAACACAGGAGACTTAAGAGATGAGGGTTCGATCCCTGGGTCAGGAAGATCCCCTGAGGGGAGGAGGGTATGGCAACCCACCCCAATATTCTTGCCTGGAGAATCCTGCGGACAGAGGACCCTGTCCACAACCAAAGCGACTTAGCACGCATCAACTGGCCCAAAACACTTCTATTTAGATGATTCCAAAATGAAGTCAACTCTGACACTCTTTTTCTATTTTTCCCAAGAAAGGAAGGTTAACCACAATATGTTTTTGTGGCATTCTGAGATTTATTTCCTTGGAGTTGGCCGTGGTGATTAACTCAGATCACTGAAGTCAGTGCTAGTAGACATATAACAAATCCTTCTCCAGAAAGGGAGCCTCCCCTTGGGAGTAGTAAAGGCACAGACTCTTCACCTTTAGGCTTTTTAAACAGCTGAAACAGAGAAGAAGAATGTTTTCAGACATGCCAACGCAATCAATTTTTGGTAACTTTCTCAGATCTGGAAAACTGAGCAAAAATCAAGGGGGAAGTTTACGCATTGTACATATTCACCTTTTGAAGGACACAACTTAAGAGTGATTCTTTTCATGTCTTTTTCTCTCAAGGGAGGGCCTGTTTTGGGGAGGGCCATTCACAGGTCCTCTGTCTCCTGCATGCCACTTGGCTATTGATGGGCTCTCCTTTGCTGTGTCTTGATGAGGGCTCTTTGGGGTGGCAAGGAAACCTGCCCTGTCCCACCGTGCTACCCATTAGAAGACAGTCTAGGGGGGAGCTGCGGTGGGGGTGGGGGGGTGCGTTCAGAGAGCGAGGCTGACCTGCTTTCTCCAGGACAAGTAGGATGATTCCGAGCTGTTTCTTAGTCTGGCTGGGCACTGAAAGGGCCCGGTCTTCTACGGGAGGGAGGGCTCAGCTGGGACCTTGCTGGGGAGGTGGTTTACTGTCAGCCAGAGGCTACTGCTGGGCAGAGAGCTTTCACATGCTGCCCAGCTTGGGAGTGGCCATCAGGCTCCTCGGCACCCCTGGACCAACTGACCTGCAGCAGAGCCGGAAGTGGGGGATGATTTTGGAAACACCTCGCACCTGGGATGCTGAGAACTGTAACTAGACACCTGCACGTGACTCAGAGGACGCACAGTTAAGCTAACAGATCTAACCACTGTTCGGAGTACTAAAACTCTAGTTTTTGTTGTTGTTGTTGTTTGTTTTCTTAAATCTGCTGGTCGTATCACACAGCTCATGGGATCATAATTCCTCTGCCAGGGATTGAACTTGTGCCCCCTGAATTGAAAGAGCAGAATCTTAACCACTGGATTGCCAGAAAGTCCCTAAAATTCTAGTTCTTGAAGACTGGCATCATGAATGGAATTGTCACTGGCTTTCTGTGCTCCCTATGGACCATTAACCTGATGGGTGCATCCTCAGCTCACGAGAAGCTGAAGCTCTGTGTGGAGTCACTAGCTTTGGTTCGAGGGGTGTGAATCTCTGAGGGGCGGGTTCCCCTGCACTGCAGCCCCAAATAAGGACCCTCTGGCAGTCCCAGAGAAGTTCTTTGCAACACATACAATAGACAGAAGTTTTATGTCCAGAGTATAACCATGTCTATAAAGCAGTAATAGGAAGCTAATAGGAAATCAATGAAAACAGTCACTAAGAGAAAGACCCATGAAAGATGGGAAAAGACAGGAACAAGCATTTCACATTAGAGAGAACATAAATGGCTAATAAGCTTATGAAAAATGTCACCCTCATTAGCAAGCAGGGAATTGTAAATTTTAAAGCCATTCAGTTCAGTTCAGTTTAGTGCAGTCGCTCAGTCATGTCCGACTCTTTGTGACCCCATGGATGGCAGCACGCCAGGCCTCCCTGTCCATCACCAACTCCTGGAGTTTACTCAAACTCATGTCTGTTGAGTCAGTGATGCTATCCAACCATCTCATCCTCTGTCATCCCCTTCTCCTCTTGCCCTCAATCTTTCCCAGCATCAGGGTCTTTTCAAATGAGTCACTTCTTCGCATCAGGTGGCCAAAATATTGGAGTTTCGAAGCTTCAACATCAGTCCTTCCAATGAACACTAGGACTGATCGATCTCTGGACTGGTTGGATCTGCTTGCTGTCCAAGGGACTCTCAAAAGTCTTCTCCAACACCACAGTTCAAGAGCATCAATTCTTCGGCACTCAGCTTTCTTTATAGTCCAACTTTAACATCCATACATGACCACTGGAAAAACCATAGCCTTGACTAGACAGACCTTTATTGGCAAAATAATGTTCCTGCTTTTAAATAAGGTATCTAGGTTGGGAATAGCTTTTTCCAAGAAATAAGCGTCTTTTAATTTCATGGCTGCAGTCACCATCTGCAGTGATTCTGAAGCCCCAAAATATAAAGTCTGTCACTGTTTCCACTGTTTCCCCATCTATTTGTCATGAAGTGATGGACTGGATGTCATGATCTTAGTTTTCTGAATGTTGAGCTTTAAGCCAACTTTTTCACTCTCCTCTTTCACTTTCATCAAGAGGCTCGTTAGTTCTTCTTTACTTTCTGCCATAAGGGCGATGTCATCTGCATATCTGAGGTTACTGATATTTCTCCCGGCAATTCTGATTCCAGCTTGCCATTACAGGAGACCAATTTATACCCATTTCATTGGCAAAAAATAAAGCAAAACCACGTGTTGGTGAGGCAATGAGGCAACAGGAACTCTCATACAAGGCATTTAGGAGTGTATATTGGCCCAATCGCATCAGAAAACGAGTCACCATGAACTGATTCCTGCAACTCAGCGATTATACAGCAGGGGATATAATGTGTAGGAGTATGTTTAGTATCATTATTTATAATAGCAAGAATTTGAAACAGCCAATATATCCATCAACAGTAGATTGGATATATCAATTTTAGTATGCTCATACAGCAGAGCACTACATAGCAAGGAAAATGAAGATAGCTTCATGTATCAATATTAGCAAATGCAAAAAACAAAGTGAAAAGGAACAAAAAAGTAAGTCACAGAAGAATGCATCCAGCAAAATCTCATTATAAGTTGAAGGACAGACAACAGTCAGTAACATACTGTTTGGAGACATGCATGCATGGGGTAGAACTGAAAGGAAAGTTGGAAACTAAGTAATATGAAAATCCTGGAGAAGGAAATGGCAACCCACTCTGATATTCTTGCCTGGAGAATCCCATGGACAGAGGAGCCTGGTGGGCTACAGTCCATGGGGTCGCAAGAGTTGGACACGACTTAGCGACTAAACCACCACCAAAATGAAAATCAGAATGGCGCCCTCCATAGTGGAAATTGGAGAGGGGGCTGTTGATAGAGATGGGCTCACAGAGGGTGTCAAAGTCATTGACAAAGTTCTGCGGTCTAAGTTGGGTAGTACTTTGTTTGCTTTTGCTTTGTTACTATTTAAACTACTCGTTAAGCTACATATTACTTAAATGATATATGTATATGTGTATACAATTGGTCTATGATGTTATTTCACAATTTCAAAACTAGAGAAAGAGGAGGGGGAGAAACATTAAGTGATGTTTGGGGTCCATGTGAGGTGGATTTAGCATTGTGGGGGTGGATATCTGAGAGGACTAATAAAGTAACATCTGCTCAGGTTCCATAGTGTCTGCTCTGGACTCCGAGTATATTCCTGATCAGACTGGGTCTCTGTGGTGCTAGACTGAGTCTACACACCTCTTCAATCTGTGCGCTCAGAAGATGATGCTTGAACTGGGTCCTGAGCGGTGGGGGGCTGTGTGTGTCCAAGAGCCTGGAGACTCATATTACAATGCAGTGTGATTGCCATTTGTTAAAAAAATATTTATTGAGGTTCTATTGAAAAAGTAAAGGGACAGGGACACAGAAAGCTGGATAAAGCTCTATCTGAAAAGTGTCAGAAGTTTGCTTGAATGCAGTATTACAGAAATTGATGCAAAGAAGCTGCTGCTTTCAGTGGTAACAGAATCAGGAGTACCTCGGAAGCATCGTATTTCAGAGCTGGGAAGAGAGGGAAGAAACAGCTGCTGAGCGTGGCTAGAGTCAGGCTCTGTGTATGGTGCTGTATGTATCAGGAGGGTGGAAAGGGCTTTCTAGGTGAAGGGGATGCCTGGGCAAAGGCCAGAGGAGGAAATTACAGGGTTCACTCAAGGAACGGTGAGCGGTTTGAGTGGAATAAAACAAAATAATTTAGCATTTATTGCAGGAGTCCAGCAGTTTACCTGTAAAGGGCCAGATGGTAAATCTTTTAGGCTATGAGAGCAACATGGTCCCTGCTGCAACTACTTAACTCTTAAAGTGACCACCAATGCAGGAATAGTCAGTGAGGGTGGGGTGTGTCCCAGTAATATTTACAAAAACAGGCAGTGGGCTGGTTTGGGCCCACCGGCCAGTTTACCAATCTTTGATTTACCGAATCCTTGCCATGTGATGAAGGAGCTCTCTGCTAAGCACTTGATGTGTTTTATCTCAGTCCTCAAAACCATCACAGAGCAGGACAGTGTCCATCACTACCATTCTCTCCCATTTACAGACGTGGACACCATGGAAACCTCCGAGAGACTAAGGTGGTTTAGTAAGGAGTGCTGGGGGCAGGGTTCAAATCAGAGGATCAGGCTCTGGTGTCACTCATAACCACTGTGCTGCCTGAAAATTAGAGAGACTGTGGAGATCTTTGCTTCCGGGCCAAGAGTCATCTTGGTTGGACAAGTGAGAGCCATGGAAGGTTCTGGGTGGAGACTGACACACTCAGAGCTGTTGACACCTGCTTCTCCTCCACTGAAGTATAATCTGTGGAGCAGCCTCTTACTCAGCTGTTTGCAGATAGAACATCGAAGATAGATTTTTAAGATGCTTTGAATTTAAGATGCCTCGCTAAGATATGAGCAACTCTGGTGACTGTCCAGTGTGGTGGGGCCAGGAGGACTGTCCAGTCGAGGAGAAAAGAAACTTCTTCCCTGACAGGTGAGGAGTGGACAGCCTGCAATGAAGGCTGAAGCAGCTTCAGATAGACGCAGTCGTTGCAGGCTTTCTGGACTTGCTACAACAGAAATAGGCTCTTTGGTTTCTGGAGACTTGATTCGGGGACCCAGTGTCCACACTGTCAGCAGTTGCCCTGGGGCAGCCCTCTTTCCCTCAGAGAGCAGTTTGGTGAGCCCATGTTTTCTGTTTTCCAAGACTTCCCCAACATACACATCATGTTGCCTCTGAACGGAAGGTTGACACTGTTTCCATTTCACCAGAAGGCAGTTACTTGCTAATCACCCCTCCATCTGAAAGACAAGGACCTGTGAGAAAGGGTCCTCACTAGTATATTTGAAGATGGGCTGGACAGAGGATGGGAGCCAATCACTAGTGATTTCTATCCCAGTTCATGTCACCATGGCTGGAAGGAAAAGATTGAGGCCAGATTCTGAACATCTTTACAAGATACAACTTCAGCTTCTTCAGCATTACTCAATTCGGTTCACTTCAGTCGCTCAGTCATGTCCGGCTCTTTGCGACCCCATGGAGCACAGAATGCCAGGCCTCCCTGTCTATCAGCAACTCCTGGAGTCTACTCAAACTTATCTTCATTGAGTCTGTGATGCCATCCAACCATATCATCCTCTGTCATCCCCTTCTTCTCCTGCCCTCAATCTTTCCCAGTATCAGGGTCTTTTCAAATGAGTCAGCTCTTCACATCAGGCGGCCAAAGTATTGGAGTTTCAGCTTCAACATCAGTCCTTCCAATGAACACCCAGGACTGATCTCCTTTAGGATGGACTGGTTGGATCTCCTTGAAGTCCACGGGACTCTCAAGAGTCTTCTCCAACACCACAGTTCAAAAGCGTCAATTCTTCAGTGCTCAGCCTTCTTTATAGTCCAACTCTCACATCCATACATGACTACTAGAAAAATCATAGCTTTTACTAGACGGACCTTTGTTGTTAAAGTAATGTCTCTGCTCTTTAATATGCTGTCTAGGTTAGTCATAACTTTCCTTCCAAGGAGCAAGTGTCTTTTAATTTCATGGCTGCAGTCACCATCTGCAATGATTTTGGAGCCCCCCAAAATAAAGTCAGCCACTGTTTCCATTGTTTCCCATCTATTTGCCATGAAGTGATGGGACCGGATGCCATGATCTTAGTTTTTTGAATGTTGAGCTTTAAGCCAACTTTTCCCTCCCCTCTTTCAGTTTCATCAAGAGGCTCTTTAGTTCTTCATTTTCTGCCATAAGGGTGGTGTTATCTGCATATCTGAGGTTATTGATATTTCTCCCAGGAATCTTGATTCCAGCTTGTGCTTTTTCCACCCCAGTATTTCTCATGATGTACTCTGCATATAAGTTAAATAAGCAGGGTGACAATATACAGCCTTGATGTACTCCTTTTCCTATTTGGAACCAGTCTGTTGCTCCATGTCCAGTTCTAACTGTTGCTTCCTGACCTGCATACAGATTTCTCAACAGGCAGGTTAGGTAGTCTGGTATTTCCATCTCTTTCAGAATTTTCCACAGTTTATTGTGATTCACACAGTCAAAGGCTTTGACATAGTCAAGAAAGCAGAAATAGATGTTTTTCTGGAATTCTCTTGCTTTTTCATGATCCAGCGGATGTTGGCAATTTGATCTCTGGTTCCTCTGCCTTTTCTAAAACCAGCTTGAACATCTGGAAGTTCACGGTTCACGTATTGCTGAGGCCTGGCTTGGAGAATTTTGAGCATCACTTTACTAGCGTGTGAGATGAGTGCAACTGTGTGGTAGTTTGAGCATTCTTTGGCATTACCTTTCTTTGGGATTGGAATGAAAACTGACCTTTTCCAGTCCTATGGCCACTGCTGAGTTTTCCAAATTTGCTGACATATTGAGTGCAGCACTTTCACATCATCATCTTTCAAGATTTGAAATAGCTCAACTGGAATTCCATCACATCCACCAGCTTTGTTCGTAGTGATGCTTTCTAAGGCCCACTTGACTTCACATTCCAGGATGTCTGGCTCTAGGTGAGTGATCACACCACTATGATTATCTGGGTCATGAAGGTCTTTTTTGTACAGTTCTTCTGTGTATTCTTGCCACCTCTTCTTAATATCTTCTGCTTCTGTTAAGTCCATACCATTTCTGTCCTTTATCGAACCCATCTTTGCATGAAATGTTCCCTTGGTATCTCTAATTTTCTTGAAGAGATCTCTAGTCTTTCCCATTCTATTGTTTTTCTCTATCTCTTTGCACTGACCACTGAGGAAGGCTTTCTTATCTCTCCTTGCTATTCTTTGGAAGTCTGCATTCAAATGGGTATATTTTTCCTTTTCTCCTTTGCATTTCACTTCTCTTCCTTTCACAGCTATTTGTAAGGCCTCCTCAGCCAGCCATTTTGCTATTTTGCATTTTTCAGCATTACTGGTTGGGAAATAGACTTGGATTACTGTCATATTAAATGGTTTGACTTGGAAATGAACAGAGATCATTCTGTTGTTTTTGAGATTGAATCCAAGTATTGCATTTCGGACTCTTTTGTTGACTATGATGGCCACTCCATTACTTCTAAGGGATTCTTGCCCACAGTAGTAGATATAATGGTCATCTGAGTTAAATTTATCCATTCTAGTCCATTTTAGTTTGCTGATGCCAATGTTCACTCTTGCCATCTCCTGTTTGACCACTTCCAATTTGCCTTGATTCATGGACCTAACATTCCAGGTTCCTATGCAATATTGCCTTTTACAGCATCGGACTTTACTTCTACCACCAGTCACATCCACAACTGGGTGTTGTTTTTGCTTTGGCTCTGTCTCTTCATTCTTTCTGGAGTTATTTCTCCAATGATCTCCAGTAGCATATTGGGCACTGTCAACTACAAATTGGCATTTACCAAGAGCATTGCCAATGACTGAACAACAAAGGCGTTTGCCATCTGCCTCTATGGAGATTGAACCTCATGCTGCTATAGCTGTTGACCTTCAACAACCCCTGAGGGACTTCAGGGTGGAGTGAGGCACTCTGTGCTCCAGGGAATCTGGTGGGACAGGTCTTTAGATAGTTGCACATTTTTTTTTTTTTTTTTTTTAGTTGCACATTTTTAGGAACAGATTTTATGATCTCAATCCTTGCATCTCCTCATATCTAGAGAAGCACTAAATCCCTTCATGGTGATATGAGATCCTCATGATGTCATACAAAAAGCCTTTTGAAAAATGAGCGCTTCATGGTATTCAACTCCCCTTTGACCAAAACTTTATATATTGTCTTTCCCCCACCCCCGCTTTGGAGTAGTCTCTCAGAGCTATCTGAGATGCTGCCTCCTGGGCTGCAGTCCTCATTTTGCCCCAAATAAAACTTAACTCATGACTCTCAGGTTATACATCTTTTTTTAGTCAACAGCACTTACTGACCTGGGGAGTTTATCTTTCAATGTCCTACCTTTTTGCCTTTTCATACTGTTCATGGGGTTCTCAAGGCAAGAATATTGAAGTGGTTTGCCATTCCCTTCTCCAGTGGATCAGGTTTTGTCAGAACTCTCCACCATGACCCGTCCGTCTTGGGTGGCCCTACACAGCATGGCTCATAGTTTCATTGATTTAGACAAGGCTGTGGTCCATGTGATCAGATTGGTTAGTGTTCTGTGATTGTGGTTTTCATTCTGTTGCCCTCTGATGGAGAAGGGTAAGAGGCTGATGGAAGCTTCCTGATGGGATAGACTGACTGAGGGGGAAACTGGGTCTTGTTCTGATGGGCGGGGCCATGCTCAGTAAATCGTTAATCCAATTTTCTGTTGAAGGGCGGGCCTGTGTTCCCCACCTTGTTATTTGACCTGAAGCCAAACTATGGTGGAGGTAATGAAGATAATGGTGACCTCCTTCAAAAGGTCCCATGCACAAAGTGCTACACTCACTGCCCCCAACCCTGCAGCAGGCCCGCTGCCAACCCCCGCCTCTGCCAGAGACTCCTGGACACTCCCGGGCAAGTCTGGGTTGGTCTCTTGTGCGGTCACTGCTCCTTTCTCCTGGGTCCTGGTGGGCACAAGGTTCTGTTTGTCCCCTCCCAGTCTGTTTCCCAGTCCTGTGTAAGTTCTGGTGGCTCTATGGTGGGGTTAATGGCGACCTCCTCCAAGAGGGCTTCTGCCATGCCCAGGTCTGCTGCACCCAGAGCCCCTGACCCCGCAGCAGTCCACTGCTGACCTGTACCTCCTCAGGAGACACCCAAACATAGTTCTGTCTCAATCTCTTGGGGTCTCTGGGTCCTGGTGTGCACAAGGTATGTTTGAGCCTTCTGAGCGTCTCTGGTGGGTATGGGGTTTGATTCTAAATGGGATTTCACCCCTCCTACCACCTTGCTGGGGCTTCTCCTTTGCCCTTGGATGTGGGATACCTCCTCACAGTTGCTCCAGCACCATGCAGCTGCTGCTCTAAGATCTTCTAGAACTAACACCCAAAAAAGATGTCCTTTGCATTATAGGGGTCTGGAATGCAAAAGTAGGAAGTCAAGAAATACCTGGAGCAATGGGCAAATTTGGCCTTGGAGTACAGAAGGAAACAGGGCAAAGGCTAACAGAGTTTTGTCAAGAGAACGCACTGATCATAGCAAACACCCTGTTAACAATAACACAAGAGAAAACTCTACACATGGACATCACTAGATGGTCAATACTGAAATCAGATTGATTATATTCTTTGCAGCCAAAGATGGAGAAGCTCTATACTGTCAGCAAAAACAAGACTAGGAGCTGACTGTGGCTCCGATCATGAACGCTTTATTGCCAAATTCAGACTTAAATTGAAGAAACTAGGGAAAATCACTAGACCATTCAGGTATGACCTAAATCAAATCCCTTATGACTATACAGTGGAAGTGAGAAATAGATTCAAGTGATTAGATATGATAGACAGAGTGCCCGAAGAACTATGGATGGAGGTTTGTGACATTGTACAGGAGGCAGTGATCAAGACTATCCCCAAGAAAAAGAAATGCAAAAAGGCAAAACAGTTCTCTAAGGAGTCCTTACAAACAGCTGAGAAAAGAAGAGAAGTAAAAAGCAAAGGAGAAAAGAAAAGATATACCCATTCGAATGCAGAGTTCCAAAGAATAGTGAGGAGAGATAAGAAAGCCTTCCTCAGTGATCAACACAAAGAAATAGAGGAAAACAATAGAATGGGAAAGACTAGAGATCTCTTCAAGAAAATTAGAGATACCAAAGATGGGCTCATGCAAAGATGGGCTCAATAAAAGACAGAAATGGTATGGACTTAACAGAAGCAGAAGATATTAAGAAGAGGTGGCAAGAATACATGGAAGAACTATACAAAAAAGATCTTCATGACCCAGGTAATCACGATGGTGTGACTGCACTCAATTGCACTACCACATAATTGCATTCATCCCACACACGAGCAAAGTAATGCTCAAAATTCTCCAAGCCAGGCTTCAACGGTATGTGAATCATGAACTTCCAGATGTTCAAGCTGGATTTAGAAAAGGCAGAGGAACCAGAGATCAAATTGCCAACATCTGTTGGATCATCAAAAAAAGCAAGAGAGTTCCAGAAAAACATCTACTTCTGCTTTATTGACTACACTGAATCCTTTGACTCTGTGGATCACAACAAACTAGAAAATTCTTCAAGAGGTGGGAATACCAGACCACCTTACCTGCCTCCTGAGAAATCTGTATGCAGGTCAAGAAGCAACAGTTAGAACCGGACATGGAACAACAGACTGGTTCCAAATCGGGAAAGGAGTATGTCAAGGCTGTATATTGTCACCCTGCTTATTTAACTTATATGCAGAATACATCATGAGAAATGCTGGGCTGGATGAAGCACAAGCTAGAATCAAGATTGCTGGGAGAAATATCAATAATCTAAGATATGCAGATGACACCACCCTTATGGCAGAAAGTGAAGAAGAACTAAAGATGAAACTTGATGAAAGTGAAAGAGGGGAGTGAAAAAGTTGGCTTAAAACTCAACATTCAGAAAACTAAGATCATGGCATCTGGTCCCATCACTTCATGGCAAACAGATGGTGAAACAGTGGAAACAGTGAGAGACTTTATTTATTTGGGCTCCTAAATCACTGTAGATGGTGACTGCAGCCATGAAATTAAAAGACACTTGCTCCTTGGGAGAAAAGTTATGACCAACCTAGACAGCTTATTAAAAAGCAGAGATGTTACTTTGCCAACAAATGTCTGTCTAGTCAAAGCTTTGGTTTTTCTGGTAGTCATGTATGGATGTGAGAGTTGGACTATAAAGAAAGCTGAGGACTGAAGAATTGACGCTTTTGAACTGTGGTGTTGGAGAAGACTCTTGAGAGCCTCTTGGACAGCAAGGAGATCCAACCAGTCCATCCTAAAGGAAATCAGTCCTGGGTGTTCATTGGAAGGACTGATGCTGAAGCAAAACTCCAATACTTTGGCGACATGACACTAAGAACCAACTCATTGGAAAAGACCCTGATATTGGGAAAGATTGAAGGTGGGAGGAGAAGGGGATGACAGAGGACGAGTTAGTTGGATGGCATCACTGACTTAATGGACAGGAGTTTGAGTAAACTTCAGGAGTTGGCTATGGACAGGGAGGCCTGGCATGCTGCAGTCCACGGGGTCACAGAGTCAGACACGACTGAGTGACTGAACTGAACTTACAAGGAGGGAAGGTTGACCCTTTTGGTCAGTGTCTTCTAAAGGGTGCTCCATAGGACCACACTCCCTGAAGACATTCTTTAAACAGAGTCCCAGAATTGACATGTTAGGGAAGGCTCATGTGCTTAGATTTCCACATCTTGTAGCTTCATAGTGCGTGACAGGACTTTTAAGGGTCTGAGAAGTTTTACAGTAAAGAAGAGTCAACGTATCTTTGAACTTGGGATTCCCAAAATTAGTTGGCTATGTAAAATCCTGACCTCAGTTAATACCTATTAAAATTCTGTTCTGAGTTCTCTGGCCCTCTTTTGGGAAATATTGTTGCAAGTGATATAGGGTCACTGGGGGTATTTCGGGAAAAGTAGGATCATCAGATAGATGATTTAGAAAAATAGCTCAGGTAGTCAATTAAAATTTGGGTTAGAGTTAGACTCAAATTAGACAAAAGAATCTAAACAAATCAAGAAAATATTCTCTCAGTCCAGGAAAAATGAAGGCATAAAGTGTTGACAGTGATCATGAAGATGAAGAAAAGCAGGTTTTGTCAGGATGTTTTTCTGAGACAGGATAAGATCGTATGTGATGGACAGTATCCAGAAAAGGGAGTGATTTAAGGTTGTGCCAAGGTACCCAGCGTGGTTGACCAGATGAACGGTTATACTGTTCACCGAGACGGTCAGTGGGGGAGCACTTCTAACCCGGCTGTCTGGTAAAACAATGCTAGTTCACTGCTTTCTGGTGCACACAGCTGATGTCAGAGGACAAGTACAGGCAGCGTCAACACTGAAGCCTCAGGCTCCGGGATGTGGCAGAGACGTAGTTTACTGTCCCACAGATTCCTCTGCCTCTTTCTTGCTTCTCTGTTCAGTTTCGGTCTTCCGCTCAGGGTATGAAAACCAGCAGGGCGCATTGGCTAGAAACATAAACAAGTCTCCTTCCTGTCAAAATGCTTAATTACTGCAATATATTATGACACAATTGGCCAGCCTGGACTGTTGGAAAGGCTCAGAAACAAGAACGATTGTTTCAGACTGGGAGTTTCCCAGCTAATTTGTCAGAGAATTTTGGAAAGTCATTGTGGGCAAAGTTTGTTAGAGGCAGCAATTAAAACTTGTCTCTGGATGTGTCTCAGGTGGGAGAATATTTAAAAGCAGCATAAATATTGGATTGTGATTCTCCCAGTATTGGAAGAAATTGTAACAAAAAACATAATATTGTCTTTATGATCCTATTACAAAGAGGTGATAGCTGAAAACTACGAAGGAAAGTTCATGAATGACATACGTCCAAAATATGAGGGCTCTGGCTTTTTGGAAAAGTCATGGGAGAGGTCAGTTTAGTGGCACTATGACCAAATGTTCTAGTGCCAGGAATTTAAGGTTCATTGATTCAAGCACCATTCTGTAATTTATAAATGTACTTCTGCAAATTTCTCCTGTAGATATTAAAATGCCACAACTTAGACACTTTTACTAAGTTTTATATATATATATATATATATATATATATATATATTTGCTTTAACATTTATGGAGGATTGATATTATTAGAAAGAGCTGCAGGAAGAACATTTCTGCACCTTCATAAAATTCTTGAAGACAACACACACACACATGCACATATTAATATTTTTGTTTTCTCATGGAAGAATTCACAATCACTTCTTTTAAGAATTCAGTACAAGAAAAAAATTATTGTTTTCTGAGCTACAACTATTTTTCTTTTTTGTTTTAATCTTAAAAATAAATGACAGAAGGTTTAAAAAAAAATAAATGACAGAAGGTTTAACAATCAATCACAGTAGATATTCTGTTTCCTACATCAGCATTGTGTTGAGTGGGGTCCAAGTAGGAGGGCCCCACCGGGTCCTCTGTGCTTTAATACAACCGGGAAATACTGGACACCACAGTTCACAGTACATATGAACGTATGAAAGGCCAGAGAAGTCTGCAGAAAAGAAACCTCTGACACTTTAGTCCATCTCCCTGCCTCCACCCCATATAACAACTATTAACATTTCTCAGAATTAGTTTTCTATAAAATACATGCCTTTTATTGTGGTAAAATAGACATAACATAAAATTTACCATTTTAACCATTATTTAAGTGTATTTCAGTGACATTAAGTCCATTCACATTGTTCTGCAGCTATAATACCATCACTGTCTTCAGAACATTTTTTCATCTTCCTTCAGGTCCCTCCCACAGACACTGGCAACCACCATTCTACTTTCATAAAATACACTTTGGGATGTACATATCTAACTGATTGATATATTTGTGTTGGTCTCTTTGGATGTGGTTTTGGTTTGAAAGTTTACCTTCTTATGTTTTTGCTTTAAACCCTCTAACTCCTTTTAAAGATAAGTAGCTTATAAATTTTATAATTAGAGATTCACCATACATATTAGCAGAGTAAAGACTGAGAATAGAGGCTTAATGAGAAATTGGAATGGTGACATCCTATGTGCATTTGTGTTACTTAACAGTGAATAATATAACCTTGCTATTCCAGGGGAACTCCAAGATTCTGTATAGCAGTCATACGTAAGCATTAGTAGTTAACCATGAACACCCTCTATTGGACCTGAACTTCACCTATGCTTGGAATGTCATCTTCATTCCCTCTACAAGCAGAGTTAAGTACTCATTTCTTTCTCCATCTTTGTGTATAACTCTATTTAAGACATTCATGAACCATGTTTTACATATCTGTAACTATTTCCCCGTGTGGCTGTGTCCTTCACTAGACTTTGCGGCCACAAAAGGTAGAGAGTGCTCTCTTTAACTCTATGTAGCTAGCAGAAGATAGATCATTCATAAATGCTTGTTAAATCATCTAGCCCAAATAGCCAATACTGGAATAGTTTCTAGGACATTCTTACATTCTAGATGAGATGGCCTGTTTTAACAGTTATTAATATTTAGCATTATAGTGGTGTTTTAGCTGATGCATAAAACACAAAAAAGGAATTTCCTAATTATTAGAAAGGAGGATACAAAATTTTTCACTTGTAACTGATACAATTTTCTATCTAGAAAATCCAAGACAATGAATATATGATTCAAAATTAGAGTGCTTAGTGAAGTTGCCTGCTAAAAAAGTAGTGTCTAAAAAATGATAGCCTCTTATATTCTAAAAATAAAGTCAATTAGTAAATATAATAAAAAGTCTTACCTGAAATAGCAGCAAAAATATGAAATATCTGGAAATAGTCTTTATAAACATGCAGGACCTATATAAAGAAAACAACAAAGGTGGTGAGATAATTGGTTAAATACTTAGAAAAAAATGAAGTTGGCTTTCTACCTTCTACCCTATACCAATACAAATTTCATAAAGAGGTAAATACAGATGCTGAAACTATTAGAGAGCCATGAGAATATATGTGTAAATATTGATCAGCTCTAGATAAGAGTAACACTGTTCTAAGCACGTATGCTTTTACCATAAGGAGAAAGACCAGTGGACTTGATTACATTAAAATGAAAAACTTCTGTATCTCAAAAAACACCTTAAGCAATATTAAAGGTAAATGAAGTAAGGAAAACATTTCCAACATAAATGACATAAGAATTAAGCCCCAATTATAAAAAAGCTCATAGAAACTGATAATAGGTAAACACTCCAATAGGAGAATGAATAAAAACTTGAATAAGTTACAAATGGCTACCAAAAATACAGTGGGCAGTAGTCTTATGAAAACATCTCCAATCTCATTAATAATAAAAAGAAATTCAAATTAAAATAGCAAGATGACATTCTGTCCCAGCAAATGGATAAATCAATTAAAAGAAAGTAACATCCAGGGCTGATAAAGATGAGGTAACGTGGGACCATTCTCCCTCATGGAAGGGGTGCAACCTTTCAATAATGTGACTGGTGTACAAAATCTCAGACTGTTTAATCCTTTGACCCAGTATCTCTATTTCTAGTAATTTATCTTAAATATATTGGGCTTCCCTGGTGGCTCAGATGGTAAATCTACCTGCAGTGTGGGAGACACAGATTTGATCCCCGGGTTAGGAAGATCTCCTGGAGAAGGAAATGGCAACCCACTCACTCCAATATTCTTGCCTGGAGAATTCCAGGGACAGAGGAGCCTGGCAGGCTATAGCCCATGGGGTCACAAAGAATTGGATTGGACTGAGCGACTAACAGTTTCACTTTCACTTCATATTGTCAGTGGTGCCCCAACACCACTTCTGAAAGGTTTAGTCTTAACCTGGGCAATGGACCACCTAACAGCAGAGAGAATCCCGGGATAACAGCATCTGTGGCCCAGTGTCTCCAGCCAGATTGGATACTGATAGATGAAACAGAATTTCACCTTGACCAACTTGGTAACCAACCCTCTGTGCCACATCTTTCAAAGCGGATAACAGGTACATAAATACTACAGGTAAAAAAGGTTCTGTATTGCTAAACAGCATGAAGTATTTAATACTATTGAACTGTACACTTAAAAGTGTTAAGATGATATATTTTATGTTATGTGTATTCACAGTGAAAAAAATACATCTGTGCAGCAACATGGATACATATTGAGAATATCACACTTAGTGAAATAAATCAGAGAGAAGAAGACAAATATGATATCACTTATATGTGGAATCTAAAAAATAATACAAATGAATCTATATATAAAACAGAAACAGACTCATAGACATGGAAAACAAACTTATGGTTACGAAACAGGAAAGGGAGTGAGGGGAGTATGGGATTAACATTTACAAACTACTGTACATAAAATAGATGAACAAGGACCTACTATAGAGCACAGGGCATTATATTCAATATCTTGTAATAATCTACAATGGAGAATGATCTGAAAAAAGTATATAACTGAATCACTTGGCTGTATGCCTGAAACTAACTCAATATTCTAAATCAACTAAACTTCAATAAAAATGCATCTGTTATGTCATAAAAATGTAAAAATTCTCATGATGACCTGGTGTTTTTACAAAGGAGGTACTGAATTTATGGGCAGAGCTCATGGGTGTAGGGAATCTGTTGGCCAGCTCAAGTCAGCATTACTTCACAGGGGAAGCTTGTCTGTAATATACTTCCACATAATTTATAATTGCTTGTTAAATTGGTATTTTTCAAAATTACTATTAGGTTATGTCATATTCTCCATGCACAAAAATGGATCACTGATTCAAAACAGAGTAAAGTAATAATGTAAATATTATAACTCAGAGTAACAACATGAATGTGAATCAGGAACATGAAACATGGAATGCAGATCTGCATGAATTGGGAAAAATGTATCTGTGAGTGCGACTCAAAATCAGCTTAAGAAAAAATTGCAGATGGGAAATGCAATTAAAAAAAAAAAATCAAACCCCTTAATTTTACTGGACCATTTGCAATCTCTTCCTAGGTTTATTTTTTTTTCAAAACTTTTCCAATAGCAGCACGCATACGTGCTCAGTTGTGTCTGACTCTTTGGGACCCCAAGGGCTGTAGCCCACTAGGCTCCTCTGTCCATGGAATTTTCCAGGCAAGAACACTGGGGTGGGTTTACATTTCCTTCTCCAGGGGATCTTCCTGACCCAGCGACCGAACCCGGGTCTCCTGCATTGGCAGGAGGATTCTGTACCACTGGGCCACCTGGGAAGCCCCTTAGCAGCATATAACTATTAATTTGTTCATATCATTTTCTAATAAAACACAGTGACCACCTGATAGACCAAGTTTTTATTTTCATCTTCCGAAGGGACACACAATGCCTCCCAACTTGAAACAAATAAATTTTATCACTAAAAGTGGAGATGAGACCAAAACGCATAGACTTCATTCCAAGTCAAATTCTTTACAGCTAAGACATCATTGATCCCACTGTCAAGGAAGAGCTGGTTGGACCAAGCTATAGAAATGAATGCCATGAAGTACAAATGTGCTGCATATAATGTCAGCTCTTGAAAAAGATGGGGAACAGAAAATTTGATGACATTTTCTTCTGCTTCTCATTGAAAACTCATACTGTGGAAGAAGAAAACTTAAAATCGTGTTATTGACTATTTTGTCAATAACAAACAATATAGATGAGACGATGTGATGATTGGGGCAGGGTTGAGGGAAACCAGCTACTAAAAGAAATTGTACTGAAGTGACAGTCCACAGAGAGAAGCTGGAGGTCAGCAACAGGCCTCTGGTCTTGGGCACTGAATGAAGGACTTTTTAAAAACATGACTGTAAAATCAATGCAACCATGGATGCTACTCAGCACACGTCTTTTCAGTAAACTGGGGGAGTGGATGGGCAGAGATGACAAATGCTGCTTTCCCACACTCAAGTTCACTGTCTCTCAAGGGGGAGGATGACTTATATAGCTTTTAAAATGAGGGTTAAGAGAAAGACTGTCCTTCAAGCAAGATACCCTCATATCAGTACATTCTGTTACTCTTGGTTCAAGTTGTCAGCCCAGGTGGTGAATCTGAAAGACTGCAAAGCCTGTATCTATCACTCTAGGGCTGAAATGTTATTTTTTGTTACACTGAGCTAAGATATCATCAGTTTATCTAAAAGGCAAGATTAGTGTAAAAGGCTAGGTGACTGAGTTTAATTCTTTCCTTTGTCAGAAAAAGAAATTGATAATGTATAATAAAGACGTTAAATAGCATGTCCAAATGCTGAATAAATAAAAAGAAATACTTTCCAGAGCTGATACAATCAAAGAGTGAACTAAAACTTTATCCCTTGTTCCCTCCTAGGTTTTAAGGATGAGATTCTCCTTAGCCTAGCATTAATGCAGAATGGAAAGTTGTCTTAAGTGAAAAAATTCTCCATAATTTCTGGGTCCTTTTTCAATCTGAATATCCAAAACTACTTTGTCTGTGTTACTGTCAATTTCCTGATTGTGATGTTTTGCCAGAGTTTTTTTTTTTTGCAAGATGTTCCTTTTGTGGAAAGCTGGGTAATGGGTTCATGGCAGCTCTCACTATTTCTTACAACCGCATGTGAATCTACAATTATCTCAAAGTAAAACAGTTTAATTTTAAAAAGTTCACATCCATTTGTGATAAAAATTTTTACCAAAGTGAGTTTTGAGGGAACTTATCTCAACATAACAAAAGTTATTTTATGACAAAACCACAGCCAATGTAATACTCAATGGTGAAAAGCTGAAAGTCTTCCCACTAAAATCTGAAACAAGATAAGGATACCCCCTCTCACCACTTCTATTCAACATAGTATTGGGACTTCCAGCCACTGCAATCAGACAAGAAAAAGAAAAAGTACCTAAATTGGAAGGGAAGAGGTAAAGCTGTTATTATATGCAGATGACGTAATACCATATATAGAAAACCCTAAAGATGCCACACAGAAATGACTAGAACTGATAAGCGAATTCAGCAAGGTAGCAGTTTATGAGTAACATACAGAAATCGGCTGTATTTCTTTACACCAACAATGAAACATCAGAAAGGGAATGTTTAAAAAATCCCTTTTAAAATCATGTCAAAAAAAAAATACTTAGGAATAAACCTGACAAAAGAGGTGAAAGACATGCTGAGAACTATAAAACATTAATACAGGAAACCAAAGATGACTCAAAGAAATAGAAAGATATCTCATGTCCTTAGACTGTAAGAATTAATACTGTTAATATGGCCACACTATCCAAAGCAATCTACAGATTTAATGCAATACCTATCAAAATACCTATGAACATTTTTCACAGAACTAGAACAAAAAATCTTAAAATTTATATGGAACCATAAAAGACCCAGAATTGCCAAAGCAATACTGAAGGAAAAGAACAAAGCAGGAGGCAGAACCCTCCCAGACTTCAGACAGTGAAGTTAGAACATACCCTTGCACAATATGCAAAAATAAACTCAAGACTGCTAAAGACTTAAATATAAGACATGACATCATATAACTTCTAGAAGTCAACATAGACAAAACATTCTCTGATATAAATCATACTAATATTTTCTTAGGTCATTCTCCCAAAGCAATACAAATAAAAGCAAAAATAAACAAATAAGACCTAATCAAACTTACAAGCTTTAGTACAGCAGAGGAAACTATAAACAAAATGAAAAGAGAACCTACAGAATAGGAGAAAATATTTGCAAATGAAGCAACTAACAAGGGCTTAATTTCCAAAATATACAAACAACTCATAAAACTCAATAACAACAACAACAAACAAACAAACAACCCAATGGAAGGATGAGCAGAAGACCTAAACAGACATTTCTCCCAAGAAGATATACAAGATGCCCAACAGGCACATGAAAACATGCCTACCATCAGTAATAATTGGAGAAATGCCAATCAAAACTACAATGAGGTACCACTTGACACTGGTTAGAATGGCCATCATTAAAAAGTGGAGACATTGTGGAGAAAAGGGAACCCTCTTACACTATTGGTCTGAAGGTAAACTGGTGCAGCCACTATGGAAAACAGTATGGAGGTTCCTTAAACTACTGAAAATAGAATTGCCATATGATCTAGCAATCCCACTCATGGGCATATATCTGGACAAAATTGTAATTCAAAGAGATACACACACCCCAATGTTTGTAACAGCACTATTCACAGTAGCCAAGACATGAAAATCGGAGAAGGCAATGGCACCCCACTCCAGTACTCTTGCCTGGAAAATCCCATGGACGGAGGAGCCTGGTAGGCTACAGTCCATGGGGTCGCAAAGAATCGGACATGACTGAGCGACCTCACTTTCACTTTTCACTTTTATGCACTGGAGAAGGAAATGGCAACCCACTCCAGTGTTCTTGCCTGGAGAATCCCAGGGATGGGGTCGCACAGAGTCAGACACAACTGAAGTGACTTAGCAGTAGCAAGACATGAAGATAACCTAAACAGCCACCGACAGATGACTGGATAAAGAAGATGTGGTCCATATATACAATAGAATATTACTCAGTTATGAAAAAGAATGAAATAACGCCACCTGCAAAACATGGATTGACCTAGAGATTATCATACTACGTGAAGTCAGAAAGAGAAATACAATATGGTATCACTTATATGTGGAATCTAAAATATGACACAAATGAAACAGACAGACATAGAGAACAGACTTGTGGTTGACACAGGAGAGAACAGGTGGAAGAGGGATGGATTGGGAGTTTGGGATGAGCTGATGCAAACTATTACATATAAGATGAATAAACAACAAAGTTTTACTATATAGCACAGAGAACTATATTCAATATCCTGTGATGAATCACAATGGAAAACAGTATGAAAAAGAATGTGTGTTTGTATACATATGAAAGTAAAAGTTGCTCAGTCATGTCTGACCCTTTGCGACCCTGTGGACTATACAGTCCATGGAATTTTCCAGGCCAGAATACTGGAGTGGGTTAGCCTTTCCCTTCTCCAGGGGATCTTCCCAACCCAGGGGTCGAACCGAGGTCTCCTGCACTGCAGGCAGATTCTTTACCAGCTGAGCCACAAGGGAAGCCCAAGAATAATGGAGTGGGTAGCCTATCCCTTCTGCAGTGGGTCTTCCCTACCCAGGAATCGAACTGGGGTCTCCTGCACTGCAGGCGGATTCTTTACCAACTGAGCTATCGTATCTCTTTATATACCAGAATCACTTTGCTGCACAGCAGAAATTAACACAACATTGTAAATCAACCACACTTGAATAAAGTAAATTTAAGAAATTAATTATACAAGGAAAAAAGTTCAAACAAATAGCAAAAATAATAATACTGTGATGAATATCCTGGTATCTAAATCTTTGTACAACTCTAAGAGAGCTTCCTTAGGATAAACTCCCTCAAGTAGTATTATTGGATCAATGCTGGCCTCATAAAAAAAAAATGGTGAGCCAAGATTAATGGACTATATCAATGTTAGTTTCCTGGTTGTTTTGTTGTATACAGTTATCAAGAGGTTACCACTGAGGGAAAGCCAGTGAAGGTATACAGAACTTCTATTATATCTTACAACCATGCGTGAATTTATAACTATCTCAAAAAGTTAAAGTTCAGCATTTTATGATTTAAAAACAAAACAAAAATAAAATTCTTAGCTTTCTTGCCTTTTAAGCAAACTTCTTAATTTTATAAAGGGTACTGACAAAGAAACCCTACGGTAAACTTAATAGTTACTGGCATAATATTAAAAGTGTGTGTGTGCTCTGTCGTGTCTGACTCTTTGCAACCTCATGGACTGTAGCCCCACCAGGCTCCTCTGTCCATGGGATTTCCCTGGCAAGAACACTGGAGTGGGTAGTCATTTTCTCCTCCAGGGGATCTTCCTGACCCAGGGATCTAACGTGCGTCTCCTGCTTTGGAGGCAGATTGAGTCATCAGGAATATTAAAGGTATCTCCTTTAAAATCAGAATCACAGTGAGGACATTCTTCTATTCACCATTGCACTGAAGGGTCAGTCTGAACTCTGAGAGCCTTGAAAAATGGACCTATGTCAGGCATTGAGTTATGTGTCTTCTAACTTAATCCTTGGAGCCAACCTTTGACCTGATTAGGTCCATTCAGAAACACAGTGACTAAGGTTTCGGGAGATGAAGCCACTTGCTCAAGGACACAGTAATAACACAGTGATAACACTAACTACCATTCACTGAGCACCTACTGCATGCCAGACATGGCACTGAACTTTTGCAAATGTTTAAATCTCTAGTTCCTTCCTGCAGCACATCTTTGTGAAGTGTGCAGCCCCATCCCAGGCATCGCTGTCCCAAATCCTGGGGATTCATTGTGGATGAGACCAGGTTCCACCCACAGAGCTTGCACTGTACGTCCTGACACGGACAGGAAACAAACGAGGGAGTCAAATGTTACAGCGGTGTTCACAGCTATTGAGAAAAATCAATCAGGGAAGGGAGAGAGGGAATGCTGGGATGAGGTGGGGGGAGGGCGGGACGGGAGGGGGTCTGAGCTTCAATCATTTGGTGAGGGAAGGCCTCATTGAGGGGAGGCCAAGACTGAGGGTGGGAAGAGATGGGTGGCCATGGGGAAGGGCAACCAGGCTCATCTCTGTTTCACAGAAGAAGATTCCGAGGCTCTGGGAGGTCCAGTGACTTGCCCACAGCCACACAGCTCTTCACAATAACGAGACAACTGTGTGGAAGGTGCTTTAAAGACATTTTTTAAACCATTACAATAACCCTGTCAAGTAATGATTATATTAGCTTTTTATAGCATATAGATATATTTCATAAGGTAAATTATTAATATCGATGAGCTCCTTGCTTTAGAGGGGTAAAGACCTGTCAGCAGTGGTCCTTGGCACAGCCAGGGTCCCAGCCCAGGTCTCCACACATCCGCCCTTTTCACAGCTTCTTCATCACAGAAGTCCATCACAAAAGTCCAGACAAGAGAGTGGGTCCCTGGATGTCAGTTTCTGGGAGAGAAAGTTGTCTCACCTGCGGAAGTATCACAAAGCTCTCTCTCTCCTATCCAAAGAGCGTTGGTTACACTTCAGGGCCAGCTGGAAGCTTATTGACAATCTATTTCCTTTTCTCTATAAATCCTCCTGTGCTGTTCTCAGCTGTCCAATTGTGTCCAACTCTTTGCTCCCCTGAGGACTGTAGCCCCACCAGGCTCCTCTGTCTACAGGAATTCCCTGGCAAGAATCCTGGAATGGCTTGCCATTTCCTCCTCCAGAGGATCTTCCTGACCCAGGGATCGAACACGAGTCTTTGGCGTCTCCTGCATCGGCAGGTGGGTTCTTTACTACTGTGCCAAGTGGTCTTGGGTCCCACTAATTTTACTGATCATTAGGGTGTAAGGGCTGGGAGGAAGTGCAGGTTAAATTTTTATCCTATCGTCTTCTTCCCTGAGGAATCAGTTATTTCACAAACATTTTCTTGATTACAGGTGAAGCTAGTGTTTGATTTTGAACATATTTAAAAAAATAGTTTGTTGCCCGTAATTTATCTGTTCAACATTTGTCTGTCTCAAACTGTGGGAGTTTGCCATCTAGTGGCTTCATGCTACAACTACTTTTCCCCTGGAGTTCAATGTTGGGTAGAGCATTTCATTATTTAGAAACAGAGAAAAGCATCAGTCAGAGTAGTATGAATGAGCAAATCCTTCTTATTCAAAAATGCAATTTTAAACAGGAACTCTACATGCACAGAGAACTAGATGGTAAGAGAATTAACAATTTCAGTATACATTTCCTGGTGTTATTGAACCTCTAATATTAAATTGTCCTTGATTTTCTAAAAACATTTACATAATTGGGAGATTGAGAAATAATGAGTGTCTAGCAGGTTTCAGTCATGGAAAGACTCAGTTATAGGACTCTTAATTTTAAATTTAAAGTACAGGTAATATTTCTCAGGATATCCAGATCTAAGGGTTAGATTGAGGTCTCATTAAAAGTAAAAAAAAAAAAAAAAGGTTTATCCACCCGACTCCCACCTGTTACTGGGGGACCTTTGGCTTCTCTTTCACCCTCTCTGCACCCCCAACTAGGGTGGAGAGCTCTGGGAGGCTGTGTTTCCTGTTGTTGTTAAATTAATAAGTTATTTATTTTTGGCTGCGCTGGGTCTTCGTTGCTGCGCGGGCTTTCCTCTCGTTGCAGGGAGCAGGAGGCTGCTCTCCGGTTGTGATGCTGGGGCTTCTCACTGCGGTGGCCTCTCCTGTTGCACAGCAGGGGCTTTCGGGCACACAGGCTTCAGTAGCTGTGGCTTTCCGTCTCCAGAGAGAGCCTCTGGAGACGCTCAGTTAGTTGTGGCTCATGGGCTCATGTGGGATCTTCCTGGACCAGGGATTGAACCCGTGTCTCCTGCACTGGCAGGCAGATTCTTTAGCACTGGGCCACCAGGGAAGCCCTTTCCTGTGCTTCTGATCACAAGCGTCTCTGCAATACAGAGGGTCCCAGAGCCAGATGCTCTGGATTTGACCTTGGGCAGGTAGATAATGTCGTGTCTGTGTCCTCACTGGTCAGGGTCGTTGTGAGGATCACGAGAGCCAGTGTATGTAACGTGTCTGTGCCTGACATACCTCAGCGCCGCGCATAGCACTGCTCTCAGGGTTCCGCCCCACTGCAGTGCCCACCGCCTCCTTCCTCGGGCTCATCCCGGTCCAGCCCCTGTGGTGAGGGTGAGTGAGAGGGCCAGGCGGCCCCGCGGAGATGGCTCAGCACGTGGATGGTGGATCCAGCACATCACCTGCTGGATTGCACAGGGCGAGTACCCTGCTGCCCTGAGGATGCTCCATAGGTCCGAGCAGCCAAAGCCTCTGATGCTGTGAAGTGATGACATTGGACTCGATGGTCTCTGGGGTCTCTTCCCTACTCAGCTGTCCTCTGGCTCAAGCAGGAAGCAACCGTTCCAGCAGGACTGATGGACAAGGTCTTTCAAGCCAGGAATAAAAAGTTGATGCTGAAGGAAATCCTGGCTGCCTTGGACACCCATCCTGAGCCCGAACCCTAGGCAACATCCAGCAACCAATCTTGCTACTCATCTGCCCGCAGGCTGAGCAGATGGCTACTGAACTGCCGCCCTGAGATCACGCCAACCGGCGGGATAGGTAAGTGTCCACAGGGACAATTCTGTTGTGAACAAGAGTGACATGCTTTTTGTGCCTCCAACAGTGTCTCCCCCAGAACCAGGCGTCTTTGAGGCTTTGATAAATAAAATGTGAGCTGAATACATGAGGCTGGAGTTCAGTGTCAGCTGGATGCCCTCGGATGTAGTAGAATGCATTGGAATACTTGTACCAGGGGTGTTGGTAAGTGCTGACTCTGCTCCTGGTCTATTTTGGGGAAGTAACTTAACATCTCTGAGCCTCGTCTGTTTAATGGAACTCAGATGTCCACCTATGTGAGTTTGGATTATTCTGGCTGCAGGAGACAGGAACTGTGACTCAAACTGGTGGACAAGGAAATGCAGTCCCTCCTGTAAAAGGGATTTTTTACAGGAACCAACTCACGTCCAACCACCAGGCCATCCCTGAGAGGAAAAGGAGTTGATTCACCCCCTTTTAATCACGAACTGCCTCTGGATTTCCCAGGTGGTACAGTGGTAAAAGAATCTGCCTGCCAATGCAGGAGACATAAGAGACGTGGGTGTGATCCCTGGGTTGGGAGATTCCCCTGAAGTAGGAAATGGCAACCTGCTCCAGTATTCTTGCCTGGAAAAATCCCATGGACAGAGGGCTACAATCCCTCGGTTTGCAAAGAGTCAGACACGACTGAGCACACACATGCGTGCCTGAATGCACGTGTGTCCACACACACACACCCTCCACAGGGTTCTGTGTCATAGAGAATAATAACTGCCTTGAACCAAGGAGTAGGGTCCCTACCCACTGATGCTTCCAGAGTGACTATACACCATTTTACATTCCCACCAACGGTGTACCAGGGTTATGGAGACATTTTTGATGGTTATAAATAAAGGGTAGTGCTTCTGGCATCTAACGGGCAGAGGCTGGGGATGTTGTTAAACACCCTACGATGCTCAGTACAGTCCCCACAACACAGAAGTTAATCAGCCCTACATGTCAGTAACGCCAAGCTGGAGAAACTCTGATGGTGAGTGAAGCTGACCAGTCAACAGACCCCATTTTTGATGAGAAACTTTTAGTTACCGCTTCTACTACCTCATTGTAAAATTTGACCAGGGGCTTCCCTGGTGGTATAGCAGTGAGGAATCTGTCTTGCAATGCAGGGGACACTGGTTTGATCCCTGGTCGGGGAGGATTCCACACGCCTCGGAGCAACTAAGCCTGCGCGCCATGCTACAGGGCACACGCACCCTAGAGCCTGTGCTCCATGATCAGAAGGCAGTGCACCGCAATCAGAGAAAAGCCCCTGCAGAGCAACGAAAACTCAGCACAACCAAAACTAAATAAAATCAATGGCCAAAAAAAAAAAGCAAAAAACCGGACCAGATAGTTGATGAGACACTATGACATGAAAAAGAAACATCTCTACTGATTAACACAGAAAGAATGCCTGAAGCAATAGAGACAGTACAGGGAACTAAAGAGAATTAAAAGCACACATCCACACCACTGTCAGCAGTAACTTCTGTTGTCTCTTCATGGAGATTTGAGAAGATACCTCTCTCTGTACAAAGTATCACAGAAGAGGAGCAATTACAGAAAGGAAGCTCTCCTGGAAATTAAAAACGCACCTGCCACATGTGAAGTCAACAGAAAGAGCAGGCTGGCTTTCTCTGTGTGCCCTCCAGACCCTCTCTCGGCTCTGTTCTGCCTTGATGGAAGCCTGGCACACTGCCTTCTACCAATCAGTGTCTGGTGTTTTGTGGCATCTGACTTTTGGTTGGGTTCAGCCAATGAAAGGAGCTGCCGGTGATCTGAAGACAGGCATCTTCGCTATTCCCAGATTCCACCTATGAGAGTTTGCGTTCCTGCTCTATAATCTCCACATCAACACTCATGTCGCTTCCCCCTCATTTGTAGACAGAGAGCCAAGAATTTTACTTGCCTGACATACACATTCCCAGCCGAGGGCCAACCAGGCAAGCTCTGCCTTCTTGTTTAAGCTCTTAACTATAAAGACGTGTCCTTTCAGTGGCCTATTCAGTGCCATGATTTCACATTTTTGTGCTTTTTGTTGGTCATTTTGCTGTTTCAGATGGCCTCCAAGCATGGTGCCAAGGGGGCCTTGCAGAGGAAATACATGTGTTAGATGAGCTTTGTTCAGGCACGAGTTATAGGGCTGCTGGCTTTGAGTTCAATGTTAACCACCAATATATAGGAAATAAAAGAAAGTGAAGTTGCTCAGTTGTGTCCGACTCTTTGTGACCCCGTGGACTGTAGCCTGCCAGGCTCCTCCCAGGCTCCTCCATCCATGGGATTTTCCAGGCAAGGATACTAGACTGGGTTGCCATTTCCTTCTCCAGGGGATCTTCCTGACCTAGGGATCAAACCCAAGTCTCCCGCATTGCAGGCAGATGCTTTACCGTCTGAGACACTAGGGAAGCCCCGTATAGGAAATAAGAGGTCCTTATATAGAAACACACAAGAAGCAAGGTTATGTATGGTATGTTGACTGAAAAGCAGCCAGAGGCTTGCAGAAACTTCACCTGGTATTTTTCCTAGGTGTGATGGTTCAGTCTTCACGACTCAAGTGTTTGTGGTGACTTTATAGAAAATAATTATTGGAATAAGGAGATCAAGTGCAGGAGACTTGGGTTCGACCGCCGGGTGGGGAAGATCCCCTGGAGAAGGAAATGGCACCCTGAGCCAGTATTCTTGCCTGGAAAATCCCATGGACAGAGGAGCCTGGTGGGCTACAGTCCATGGGGTCACAGGAGTCAGACACGACATAGCAACTAAACCACCAAGGAGATCAACTTCCTACCTCCTGCCCCAGCCCCTCCTCTGCTGAGTTCTGGTTCTGGAAGGGCTGCTTCTCCTCCTGTGGCCACAGCTCCCATCAGACGGCCCCTCTTTCACGGCGATTGGAAGTCCGACACCAGTGTCCTCTCCTCCGCCTCTCACCACCCCCAGGCTCCTGACACTGCTGCTGCCGGTCCACGGGAGGTCTCCCCACCCTTTGCTGGTTCTTTATACTGACCACGCCTCTGTAAAGCTCCTGCATCACTGTTTCTTCAGTCCCTCTTCTGCACATGCCATTTGTTTCCTGCCAAGATCCTGATAATCCAGTTAAATAGAAAATGTACTCTAGGAATTCTCCTGTATGTGGAACAAAAGATAATGAGTTGTTTTTTTTTTTTTTTAATGAAGGAAAGAAAAAACTGTACATAGAATCAGTCCAGGAGCTAGATTCCTGACCAACAGGAATTCAAGCTAGAGGGAGGCGAGTTAACAGAGGATTGGAAAATATCACCGATACGAGACCATATTTCTCAGAATTAAAGAAGCGCAGGAATGTTCTAAGTGAACGATTCAAGCAAAGTTAATGTCAAAAACCCTCCTCAAGCTATTCAGAGCATTGAGTATAAAGAAAAGATGCCAAAAAGTTTCAGAGAAAAAACAGAAGATAACAAAGATAACCTACAAGTGAAGGGGTCTTATTAACAGCCACAGATGCTGTAAGCAACGGAACAAGGCCATCAAATCTCTAAAGGGAAGTAACTGCAATTCTAATCTGAATCATCAAAGGTAAGAGAAGAATAAAATACCTTTAAATAACTGAAAACTCAACATTCTGACTTCTCAAGCACTAAGCACCTTTTCTTAGGAAGTTACTTGTGGGCGTGGTCCAGCAAAATGAGAAAGTAACATAAGAAAGAATAACATGGGTTTTAGGAAACAGTACATTCAATCCAAAAGAGTCATGGAGAAAAGTTCCAAGTCGACAGCTCCAGAGAAGGTCTGGAGAATTAGTCCATATTAGAAGAGGAGCACAGAGACCATCAAAGGATGCTCATCTAGGAAAAAATGGGACAACTTGTATGATCAATAGCTTGGAATAACCCGGCTATGACCAAGCTACACAATGAAGAAAAAAGTCCTTAATTCCGGGAAACAGTACATCATACAAGAGAGGCACAAATCATAAAAGAGAACCAAACGATGGCATGATTTTGAACAACCGGAGTAAACTATTGAGCAGTCAAAGCCATCGTGAAGCACAGTGACCACTGTAACTGCGAAGTTGCCTGACTTGCCAGATTTGCAAAGATTCAGCTGGTGAGGAGACCCTGAGCCCAGAGGGACCTAGACAGCTCTTCACTGCAGCAAAGCAGGCTGCAGAGTTTCATGGTCGTGTTGGGTCCCTTTGCTCCCCCACCCCATCTCATGGGGACAGTGTGGAGCAGGCTCAGGAGAATGCCACACTCCTGATGGGTTTGTACACAGCTAGCAGCGTGGAGCCTGGGAGACGCTGATCTCCTGTGAGAATTGCCGTCAAACCTGCCCCCCTCTCCTTCCAGGGAGAGACATTAGCTTCATTACCCTGGAAGACCTTGGGGTGAAAAGGAAGAAGTGTCCAGCTTCACTACTCTAGACTGGCGGCGCTGGAGAGAGACATCTCTGCAGCAAGGTGGAGAGATCACCATCCTTAAGAACGAATCTGCCCTCTAAGGATGGAGACGCTATCTCCAGGCTCCAAGATTGTGAAGCAAACATCCCAGAGCAAAGCTGCTGCTGCCCTTTGCTCAGCAGATATTTCTGATGCAGAAAACTCAGAATGATCTCTCAGTGCAGGCAGGAGGCTGCATGTGGGCTGGGGGCGGGGTGCCTTCTCCTTTGTGTAGTGTTGGAGGAATTAGCATGGTGAAGGAAGTGTTAGTATTCCTGGGCTTTCCTAGTGGCTCAGATGGTAAAGAATCCACCTGCAATGCAGGAGACCTGGGTTTGATTCCTGGGTTGTAAAGATCCCCTGGAGAAGGGAACAGCCACCCACTCCAGTATTCTGGCCTGGAGAATTCCATGGACTGTATAGTCCATGGGATTGCAAAGAGTTGGATACCACTGAGTAACTTTCACTTTCAGGAAGTGTAATCATAGCCATCACTTGATGTTGCTTTATTTATACTTACATGGCTGTGATCTACATGGTTTTCAAATTCAGAATCCATCCACAGACAAATCATGAAAGTCTCATCAGAGGTTACTATAAAGACTAAGTGTTGATAATATACAAATAAAGGCCAGGCTCACAGAGATTGGGAGACTGGAGGAGACAGGGAGAAAAGGGTGGGCGTGCTGATACCTCACTGCACAAAGTGAGGAATTACTGTCTTGAATGGTAACTCAAGCTACGAGCTGCTGAAGCATGCCACGAGCCAGGTGCAATATTGTTTTAAGTACTTTTCTTGTGTTAATGTCTTCACAACAGACTTATTAGCCACAGACTAATATTAATTTCACAAACTAATATTAATTTCACTTCAGAGAGGAGGAGACTGATATACAAGGTCACACTGATAAAGAAATGGTGGATTTACTGTGATATCTGAAATCTCCAAGGTGACGAATGGAAGAAACAAGAGTCAGGTGGGTGAGATGCACCTAGAGATTACAAAGTGAGGTGAAGTCACACAGAGATTGACATACATCATATGATATCACTTACATGTGGGACCTAAAACAATGATATAAATGAACTTATTTACAAAACAGAAATAGCCTCGTAGACATAGAAGACTTATGGTTACAAAAGAGGAAGTTGGGGAGGGATAAATAAGGAGTTTGGGATTAGCAGGTACACACTACTGTGTATAAAATAAACAACAAGGACCTACTGTACCGCACAAGGAACTACACTCAGTATCTTGTAATGACTTATAATGGAAAAGAATCTGAAAAAGGATATATATATTCTGCTATATATGTAAAACCGACTCACTTTGCTGTCTGTGTACTCAGTAGTCTGACTGTATGTATACTTGAAACTAACACAGAATTGTAAATTAACTATCAGTTCAGTTCAGGTCAGTCGCTCAGTCGTGTCTCTTTGCGATGCCATGATTCGCAGCACGCCAGGCCTCCCTGTCCATCACCAACTCCCGGAGTTTACTCAAACTCATGTCCATCGAGTCGGTGATGCCATCCAGCCATCTCATCCTCTGTCGTCCCCTTCTCCTCCTGCCTCCAATCCCTCCCAGCATCAGGGTCTTTTCCAATGAGTCAACTCTTCGCACGAGGTGGCCAAAGTACTGGAGTTTCAGCTTCAGCATCAGTCCTTCCAATGAACACCCAGGACTGATCTCCTTTAGGATGGACTGGTTGGATCTCCTTGCAGTCCACGGGACTCTCAAGAGTCTTCTCGAACACCACAGTTCAAAAGCATCAATTCTTCAGCGCTCAGCTTTCTTCACAGTCCAACTCTCACATCCATACATGACCACTGGAAAAACCATAGCCTTGACCAGACAGACCTTTGTTGGCAAAGTAATGTCTCTGCTTTTTAATATGCTATCTAGGTTGGTCATAACTTTCCTTCCAAGGAGTAAGCGTCTTTTAATTTCATGGCTGTAATCACAATCTGCAGTAATTTTGGAGCCCCCCAAAATAAAGTCTGACATTGTTTCCACTGTCTTCCCATCTATTTCCCATGAAATGATGGGATCAGATGCCATGATCTTAGTTTTCTGAATGTTGAGCTTTAAGCCAACTTTTTCACTCTCCTCTTTCACTTTCATCAAGAGGCTTTTTAGTTCCTTTTCACTTTCTGCCATAAGGGTGGTGTCATCTGCATATCTGAGGTTATTGATATTTCTCCTGGCAGTCTTGATTCCAGCTTGTGCTTCTTCCAGCCCAGTGTTTCTCATGATGTACTCTGCATATAAGTTAAATAAGCAGGGTGACAATATACAGCTTTGACGTACTCCTTTTCCTATTTGGAACCAGTCTGTTGTTCCATGTCCAGTTCTAACTGTTGCTTCCTGACCTGCATATAGGTTTCTCAAGAGGCAAGTCAGGTGGTCTGGTATGCCCATCTCTTTTGGAATTTTCCACAGTTTATTGTGATCCACACAGTCAAAGGCTTTGGCACAGTCAATAAAGCAGAAATAGATGTTTTTCTGGAACTCTCTCCCAAATTTGGCCTTGGAGTACAGAATGAAGCAGGGCAAAGGCTAATAGAGTTTTGCCAAGAGAACTCACTGGTCATAGCAAACACCCTCTTCCAACAACACAAGAGAAGACTCTACACATGGACATCACCAGATGGTCAACACCGAAATCAGATTGATTATATTCTTTGCAGCCAAAGATGGAGAAGCTCTATACAGTCAGCAAAAACAAGACTGGGAGCTGACTGTGGCTCAGATCATGAACTCCTTATTGCCACATTCAGACTTAAATTGAAGAAAGTGGGGAAAACCACTAGACCATTCAGGTATGACCAAAATCAAATTCTATATGACTATACAGTGGAAGTGAGAAATAGACTTAAGGGACTAGATCTGATAGACAGAGTGCCTGATGAACTATGGACTGAGGTTCGTGACACTGTACAGGAGACAGAGATCAAGACCATTCCCATGGAAAAGAAATGCAAAAAGGCAAAATGGTTGTCTGAGGAGGCCTTACAAATAGCTGTGAAAAGAAGAGAAGTGAAAAGCAAAGGAGAAAGGGAAAGATATTCCCATTTGAATGCAGAGGTCCAAAGAATAGCAAGGAGAGATAAGAAAGCCTTCCTCAGTGATCAACACAAAGAAATAGAGGAAAACAACAGAATGGGAAAGACTAGAGATCTCTTCAAGAAAATTAGAGATACCAAGGGAACATTTCATGCAAAGATGGGTTCGATAAAGGACAGAAATGGTATGGACTTAACAGAAGCAGAAGATATTAAGAAGAGGTGGCAAGAATACACAGAAGAACTTTACAGAAAAGATCTTCATGACCCAGATAATCACGATGGTGTGATCACCATCCTGGAATGTGAAGCCAGACATCCTGCAATGTGAAGTCACTGGGCCTTAGAAAGCATCACTATGAACAAAGCTAGTGGAGGTGATGGAATTCCAGTTGAGCTATTTCAAATCCTGAAAGATGATGCTGTGAAAGTGCTGCACTCAATATGCCAGCAAATTTGGAAAACTCAGCAGTGGCCACAGGACTGGAAAAGGTCAGTTTTCATTCCAAACCCAAAGAAAGGCAATGCCAAAGAATGGTCAAACTACTGCACAATTGCACTCATCTCACACGCTAGTAAAGTGATGCTCAAAATTCTCCAAGCCAGGCTTCAGCAATATGTGAACCGTGAACTTCCAGATGTTCAATCTGGTTTTAGAAAAATTAACTATACTTCAACTTAAAACAAATCCTTCACCTTTTCTGAGTCAGGTGGGTGATACAAGATAGGAAGGACAACCACCGGGGTATGTGGTCATGGAGCAGAAGGCTGCAGAAGCAGCGGCGGTCACAGATGCAGGTTTCTCAAGGTGGGTGGGAAGGTGGGAAGTGAAAAGAGGGGACATTCTGGAAGGTGCTAGCTGTGGAATGTTGTGAGGGGGTGTTGATAAGACCTTACAGTTTCACCCAAAGCAACTCTTCTGACTCCCAGTTCCCAGTTGGATTGGAAGGTGATGGAGGGGGGAGAAAGGTGAGGAGGGAGGGATGGGTAGATGAATGAATGGGTACGTAGATGGATGGATGGATACACACACTCATTCACATACATGCAGTGCACACAGGGATTGAACCTCTTGCTTTAGAAGGGAGAGAGCTCACATGTTTCAGCTGAGTATTCTTACATTTGTATTAGTTTTCCATCCTCTGTCTTTCTAATTGTATTCCTATCTTTAACACCTCAGTCACTGCCTTAGATTTACATTATTTGCTTCTATATACACAACTGTATGAACAGTGTTTCCATTTCCACCTTTGGATATATGATAAATGTAGTTCTTTGATTTTTCTTCTTTTAAAGATGTAAAATGTGTTACGTTGAAATTATAAATCGCATATATGAAAACCCAGCCAGTCCGTTTAAGGAAATTAGTCCTGAATATTCATTGGAAGGACTGATGCTGAAGCTGAAACTCCAATCCTTTGGTCACCTGATGTGAAGAGCCGACTCATTGGAAAAGACCCTGATGCTGGGAAAGATTGAAGGCAGGAGGAGAAGGGGACAACAGACGATGAGATGGTTGGATGGCATCACCGACTCAATGGACATGAGCTTGAGTAAGCTCTGGGAGTTGGTGATGGACAGGGAGGCCTAGCTTGCTGCAGTCCATGGGGTCACAAAGAGTCAGACACGACTGAGCGACAGAACTGAACTGAACTGATATATGAAAAAGGAGGAAACCACGAAACCTCCTAACTCCACGTGATTTTTTTTTCCATTTTAAAACAATTTTATTTATTTATTTTTGGCTGTGTTAGGTCTTCGCTGCTGTGTGGGCTTTTCTCTAGTTGCGGCGAGTGGGGGCTACTGCCGAGTTGCCACGTGAGCTTCTCACTGTGTGGTTTCTCTCGAGGAGCACAGGCTCTAGCGCACGCGGGCTTCAGTAGTTGCTGCTCCTGGGCTCTTGGGCACTGGCTCAGCAGTTGCGGTGCACGGGCTTCGTTGCCCCGGGGCAAGTGGAATCTTTCTGGACCAGGGGTCAGACCAGCATCTCCTGCATTGGCAGGCGGCTTCTTTACCACTGAGCCTCCAGGCAAGCCCCACACAATTTTTTTGTCAACAGGAGAGAAGGGGAAGACTTGTTTCCTGTTTGGTGATTTCACAGTTATGAGCGTCGTCCAAGAAGAAAACAACAAATAGATAAAAACACCCCATGAGGGCAATGTGGTTGTTTTTTTAGGGTGCCCTTCTGAAGTGGAACTGGGAATTATTTAATCTCACATATGCGAGCACTTACACACGCGGAGGGGAGCACTGCGGCCCTGTGTCCAGGGTAAAAATAACCCCGAAGGACGATTCGGCTCGCCCTTCCTCACGGAGGGCTCAGCCAGAGAAAAGAGGTGGTTGCACGCTTTTTCTGCAGCTTAGCCAGAGGCCGAGGGGGGCGCCCAGCACTGGTCCATTCGTCTCACTGCGCCTGCCTCAGGGAGCAGGAGGGGCCCGGACTGCAGCAGCCAGAGGGTTAATCCATCGCTGGCCCTTCTCCAAAGCTCATACCAAACGCTGGACCAGATCAATAGCCCTGACACACTCAGGTCTGGTGTGAAAGGGAGGAAGTCAGAAGACACCTTAATGGAACAAGGCCAGACACGCTCAGAGGGAGGCAGGCGTCAGAAGCAGAGGCCTGATGCTTAGGGACGGTCATACTAAGTGAAGCAAGTCAGAAAAACAAAGACAAATTCTATACGGTGCCATTTATATGGGGAATCTAAAATTCGACGCAAATGAACTTATCGGCAACATGGACTCACAGACATGGAGAACAGATTGTGGATTGCCAACTATTATATATATAGGGTGGATAAATAAGAAGGTCATACTGTATAGCACAGGGAACTATAATCAATAGTCTGGGATAAACCATAATGGAAAAGAATATAATGTGCAGATATATATACGTGTGTGTGTGTATGCACATATACAAGGGCTTCCCAGGTGGCACAGTGGTAAATAATCATCCGCCTGTCAATGCAGGAGACAAGGGTTCGATTCCTGGGTGGGGAAGATCCCCTGGAGAAGGGAATATGGCAACCCACTCCAGTATTCTTGCCTGGAGAATCTCATGGACAGAGGAGCCTGGTGGGCTACAGTCCACGGGGTCACAAAGAGTTGGACATGACTGAGCAGGCACACGCACACACACACATACACACACATGTATAGATGAGTCACTTTGCAGTACAGCAGAAATTAATACAAGACTGTAAATCAACTGTACTTCAATAAAATAAATTAAAAAAAAGAAGTAGAGGCCTGATGGCATCAAAAGAGCCACTCCTGGCCGCTCCCCGCTCCCCTCACTGGCTGCAGGGTGTGTCTCTAGCCCATTAGAATTGCCCAAACCCACAGGTGCTCCCCAGCTTGTGGGACCTACAAACTTGTCAGGCTGGGGGGTGATCTGAACTTCACCGCAGTGTGAACTGGGCCTGGTGCTTCTGACGTAACAGTTGCAGACACGAGATGAATCCAACCTTTGGGGGTGTCACCTGGAAAGGGCGAGCTTTTGCAGTTTTTTTTTTTTTTTAAAGGAAAAGTCCTCCAGTTTACCACTGACCCTGGAGACAAATGATGGCCCTCGGTGTGTTGCTTTCAGATCTCCGGAGGGAGGCAGCAAGTGTTGAGGGGAAGGAACATGAACGGGAGAATGCCCTGAGTCTCCTTCACGCTCACACCGCCTCTGGCACCAGCCCTGTGTGTTTGCACGTGACGCGATTCTGGCACTAACCACCTGGCGTTAGTGCAGCCCCTTCAGGGCGAGGGCTCAGTCCCACGAGACTGCCCCCACCCCCCGCCCCACAGATGTCAATGGCAGTAGGTCCCAGGTCACCTACAACTTCTGTCCAACGTGGCTGCAAACAGAGGTCCCCATAACCCCCTCCTTGGATTCCATCATCTGCTGGAACAGCTCCCAGAACCCAGGGAATCACGGACTTATGTGGACCAGTTTATTCTGTAACAAAGGATATGATAAACGACACGATGGGCAGGAAGAGACACACAGGGTGAAGTCTGGGAGGGTCTCCCTTGGGCAGCCTCTGTCCACGAGGAGTTGGGGTGTGCTACCCTCCCAGCACGGAGATGTGTCTGCCAAGCCGGAAGCTCTCTGAACCTTGTGCTTTGGGGATTTTCTACAACCTTCATCACGTAGGGGTGTGTGTGTGTTAGTCACTCAGTCATGTCCCACTCTTGGCGACTTCATGGACTGCAGCCTGCCAGGCTCCTCTGTCCATGGAATTCTCCAGGCAACAATACTGGAGTGGGTTGCCTTTCCTTTCTCCAGGAGATCTTCCTGACCCGGGGGTTGAACCCAGGTCTCCTGCATTGCAGGCAGGGTCTTTACCATATGAGCTACCAGGGAAGCCCAAGGAGTGAGTGAGTGATCATTACTTAATCTCCAGTCTGTTTCTCCTTCCCTGAGGATGGAGGGGCAGCTGAAAATCCCAAGCTTCTAATCCTGGGTTGGTCTTTTCAGCCATGGCCCCCAGTCCTCAAGTATCTAGGAGCCACCAGGAGACTTTAGAACTAAGACACTTCTAATCACACAGGAAATTTCAAGGATCTAGCAGCCCTGTGTTAGTAACTGGGGAGCAGAGACCTGCATATATATTTCTATTATCTCACAAGTGCTCAGTCGTGTCTGACTTTTTGTGACCCTGTAGACTGCAGCCCACCAGACTCCTCTATCCATGGGATTTTCCAGGCAAAATACTGGAGTGGGTTGCCATTTCCTACTCCAGGGGATGTTTCTGACCCAGGGATCGAAGCCTTGCCTCCTGTGTCTCCTGCATTGGCAGGCAGATTCTTTACCACTGAGCCACCTCTTGGTGAAAGTCTGGAAATATTCAGTCCATAACACAAATACTTTGTCTACCAAGTCTCCAGATGTACGACTCTTTCAGTGCTCAGTATCAAGCCCTCTTATTTCCTCTACCTATAATCATGCTTCAGAGACATATCATATAACTATCACTTCTATCTATATCATTATATATGATTTCAATGATTTTGTATATAGACATAATTATGTCAATATGGTTACATATATAATTCTATATACATGAAACACAAACTTACATCTCCAGTTCTGTGTTCCTGATTTGTATAATTGGCTACCTACTGAATATCTTTGGAATTCCCCGGTGGCTCAGACAGTAAAGAATCCACCTGCAATGCGGGAGACCTGGGTTCAATCCCTGAGTTGGGAAGATCCTTTGGAGGAAGGCATGGCAACCTACTCCAGTATTCTTGCCTGGAGAATTCCATGGACAGAGGAGCTTGGCAGGCTGCAGTCCATGGGATCGCAGAGAGTAGGACACAACTGAGCAACTTAGTGACTGAATACCTCATAGGTGTCTTGAACACAGTGGATTTGAAACAAAGCTCTTGATTTGCGAATCCTCCCACATCCATGACCTGCTTCTCCCTTTCAATCATTTCAGACTAAAATCTTAGCATGATCTTACATCTAGGATATAATTTAATTGATAATGTCCTTTAATATTAGGCTTTTAAGACTTTTCTTTGCTCTTATAAAATACACTTTAGATTTCATCTTTGTGCACGAAGCTTTGTTAGCATCTCTGATGATGTCTTTTGAATAACCATCCAGACGAAGAATCAGGTTCTTACCAATTTACTGGGCCCAGGGAAAGAGTATGTGTGCCTATGTGCTCAGTCGTGTCTGACTCTTTGTGACCCCAAGGACTGTAGCCCACCAGGCTCCTCTGTCCAGGGAATTCTCCAGGCAAGAATACTGGAGTGAGTTGCTATTTCCTTCTCCAGTGGATCTTCCTGATTTAGGGATTGAACCCATGTCTCTTATCTCTCCTTCATTGGGGGGAAGGTTCTCTACCTCTAGCGCCACCTGGAAAGCCCCAGGCAAGAGTATAAATGTGTCTAAATATTTAAAAGTTATAAATCTAACATGCAAATACTTTAAACTATGTGTTAGCCTTCTACTTTGACAAATACACCTTCCTAATGCCCTGAAATGCCAGGTTCAACTTGAGAAGTTTTAGATTCCTCGGAGTCCTCTGATCAAACATCCTGGTGTGAGAACAGGGCGCTGGCACCGCCACGGGGCCTGACCCCTCCCCGCTTTGTCTCCCTCTGGGAGAGGCTTGTATGTGAGTGTGTGTGTTCACACCCTGGGCTGCACACTCAAGCTCTTTCCTTCCCGGCCAACATTCACACTCTGCTTACCCTGAGGGTGTAAGAAACATAAAAGAGCCCTGGAGGCTGGCTGGGGGCTGTCTGGGCAGGGGTTCTGGAGTCCCAGGTCTCTGGAGGGGGGTCTAGATGCGGAAGTGGGCTCGGGCATGTCCCCCAAGCTCCGTGGGCTCCTGGCCTCGTGGGGGAGACCACGCAAGAAGAGGGTGAGAAGAAGGTGTTCTCTAAACTGCAGGGGAGGGGAAGGACCCCCCACCCCCGATTCTTCGGGAACTAAGTCCATCTGAGAGGCACTCCAGATGCTAAGTGTTTGACCGTTTTCCCGGAAGTCTTCCATAAAGATGGGACCACTTTCTAGGCCTTCGAGGCTTCCCTTTCTGGAATTCCCAGGTGTCTGCTCACTGTGTGGCCCTGGGCCAGGGGAGTCTGCTCTCCTGGCCTCTGTTTGCTCATCTGTAAAAGACACTTCTTTCTGGCTCTAACCTTCTCTGGTTCTCTGAAGCCGAGCCTTGTGATTTATCCACTTGTGGCCTGAATTTCTGCAGCCTCCCGTGGTCTGTCACAGTCTCTGCAATGCTCGTATCTAAACACACACATGTGCGCTTCCTCAGACACACCAAAGCTCGAAGCATGAACTCCTGCCAGGCCAGGAGCCAGCATCCGGAACCACGCAGGCTTTCTGCTGGCTTTACCAGTCCACTGAAGGTTCAGGAAAACAGTGGCTCCCACTTGTGATCCAGGCAACTTTGATTCCTCCTTTCAAGTTTTCCTGTCTTCCAGCCATCTGTCATAAAATTTACAGCTGTAAAACAAGGAAGCTGTACCCTCTCTGGTTCCCGGAGCACTAAATCCTAGTGCCTCTGCGGTTATCTGGAAGATTTATTACATTTCACGGCAAGGAGCTGCCCCGGGTTTATCCTCTGCCTCACCTACTCTGCTCCAAACGTTAAGGAGAGATTTATCTTCAAACCCCGGGACAGTTTTAGGTCACTTGGAGCTACATATGGAGGGCTTTATAAAGAGAGACTTTTCGTTTCCTGAAGATGGCACTGCAATTTTACTTCTGTTCCACAGACACCGTGTCACACATGGAAGTATGGAGTAGGGGCAGCTGCAGATTCATGTCAGTGAAAAATGTCCAACAGCATGACTGCGTGAACAGACATGCCTATAGTGGAGATGTAAAACTCATGAGAATACACATCTGGAAAGGGAACTCATGATCAGCTAATGTTTTATTCCTAAAGCGTTGCTTTTTTTTTTTTTAAAAACCTGTCCTCAAGGACCTAGAGCTGCATCCTGTTTGGATAAACTAAAGCGAAAAATTATCAAGTGACCAGAAAAGAACCAGAGCAAACTCACTTTGCTGTGTTTTCAATCCCTTCGTCTACCACCTTCATATCATTTAAATCTAGATCAAACACGATTTATTGTGACTGATTATTTCAGATGGAGTGAGTGACATCTCAATTTAATTCAAATGTCCTTACAGTCTCTGCCCAAGAAAAGTGGGCATCCCTTCTACTCCTTCCCCACATCCCACCTATCTAAAGACTCACAAGCCATTCCCCCCCCACGAAAGTCTTGTCCATCTTTCTTCAGATTCTGGTGGCAGTTATGACACTTGGCTGCAGGACCCAGTGGTAGGTCAGACCCTATCCCAGTGGAAACTGTGTGTCCAGAGGCTTTGGGCAGCTGGGCATCTTGAGGCCTGTTCTCTATTCTCTTAAGACAAGTGGCAGGGAGCCTGGTGCCCCCTTCACCAAAGGAGAACTCGTGCCCATGAAAGAAGGTGCTCATTTCCAGGAATGTTCAAATCTATCCAGATGCCAGACAACTTGTGAGTCATGAGCTCTTTGAGAGCATCATACAATGTATTATAGTCTACATCAAAACTAAAACAATCAAACAGCTAAGTCTGTGTTCAATCAATACAGCATCTTGGTCTACGTTCCAGAATAGAGAACATTAGGATGACCAAAGGTTTAATAAAGCTTACGAAAAAACATGAATTTGTGCAAACTTTGGGAGATAGTGGAGGACAGGGGAGCCTGGCATGCTGCAGTCCATGGGGTCTCAAAGAGTCAGACAAGACTTAGTGACTGAACAACAACGACTAGAAAAAAGCCTTGAAAAAAACCACAGCGTAGTCCTGCAGAATTTCAGAAAGGTGGGGGTCCCTGGCATAGGCTCCCTGCGGGGCACCCAGGACTGGTGGGGACCGATTGGCTTTGATGCCTTTTCTGTGTTATAGCCTTCGATGCTCTCAACCACTCTGATGCTTAATTCTGTGGATGCCCACATAGTTCATCAAAGATGATTCTGTGTGTGTCTATGAGGGTGTTTCTGGATGAGATTAACATTTGAGTCTGTAGACTGAGGAAAGCAGACTTCTCTCCCCAGGGCTGGTGAATCGGCCAGTCTGCTGAAGGCCTGAATAGAACAACAAGTCTGATCAGGGGAAAGCCGCTCTCTCTGCCTGACTGTCTTTAAGTTAGGACATTGGTTTTGCCTCTGAACTCAGATGTGGGTTGGAATCATACCATGAGCTCTCCTGGGTCTCCAGCTTGCCAGCTGCAGGTTTTGGGACATGTCAGCCTCTCTAACCATGGAGCCAATCCTGCATAATAAATCTCTTTATGTATGTGCATATGACCCTCAACAACACAGGTCTGGACTGAGCAGGTCCATTTATACAGGGATGTTTTTCAGCAGCAAATACTGCAGTACTACTCCATCTGTGACTGGTCGAATCCACAGATGCACAACCATGAATACGGAGAACCCAGGATGTGAAGGACTGACTACACGTTATACTAGGATTCTCCACTGTGCAGAGGGCTGGCGCCCCTGACCCCCATGTTGTTCAAAGGTCGACTGCACTTCCTATCGGTTCTGTTTCTGAGAAGAACCCAGGCTCGCACACGCTACATGGGGGCCGTGTCATTTCCACTTTCCATGAGGGGACTGAATATTCATTGGAAGGACTGATGCTGAAGCTGAAGGTCCAATCCTTTGGCTACCTGATACGAAGAGCCGACTCACTGGAAAAGACCCTGATGCTGGGAAAGACTGAGGGCAGGAGGAGAAGGGGACGACAGAAGACAAGATGGTCGAATGGCATCACTGACTCATGGACATGAGTTTTGAGCAAACTCTGGGAGATAGTAAGGACAGGGAAGCCTGGCGTGCTGCAGTCTGTGGGGTTGCAAAGAGTCGGACACGACTGAGGGACTGTACTACAACGAGGGGACTGAGACACAGCTGAGTGGTTAAGCCATCTGTGTGTGGTCCGAGTTGGGGCTGGCAGGGGAGAGAGCTGGTGCAGCCCACTGCCCCCAGCTCAGTGCTGGGATGCTGGCCTGTGGGTGCTCCCTGCACGTGGGCCCCTTAAATAGGCTCCCAGCCTCACCCCTACCCCCAGCCTCTCCCCTGCCCCTAGCCTCCCACTGCCAGCCTCCATTCCTAACCCTGAGCCCTGGGTGGGGGAGAGGGGTCCTCTGCTCAGGTGGTCTGCTTATCCTCCCACAGACTAGAAACAAGCCTTGAACAAAGGACATGTTCAAAAAGTGACTCTTGACTTGGGCTGGGGAGACTCTCATTTTGCAAGATGTAACTGGACCACTGACTGCTGAAGAATGGCCTCCTACACAAGAGGGCCTCCTGGACACGTTCAGTTTTCCCAGAACTCTGACATAATGTTATCAGATTGAAAGGGAGGAACTGAAGAAAGGGGGTGTGATGGTTGGGCAGGAGTAAAAGGCCAGCAAGGCACCCGGGTTGCACCCAGGAGCCTCCCTGGGCTCAGGACGGCCTGGCTGGCCCAGCCCTGACAGCCGGTGCCCCTCAGGCTCTGTGCCCTGGTCCCAGCTTCTCTGCCTCCCCTGGTCCTGGCCCGGGGTGGGGATACCGGTGGGAGAGCACTGACAAAGGTGACAAAGCTTCCTGAGGGTTGCGAGTCCCTTCCAGCGGCTGAGGATCACTTCCAGGGGCCCTTACCAGGCTCTGGGGGGTGCTCAGGGTGGGTGTCCCCCAAAGTGAGCGTCTAGCTCAGTCACCTGGGATCGCTCCAGCTCTCCCTCCTATCAACAGAACCGAGCCCTCTCCTAGAAAGTTGTTCTGGGCACTGCAATCGGCCCAGCCTCTCCAAGAACTATTTACACATGCAGCCCGAGGAAGGTGGCTGTAAGCCCACGTGGGTGAACAAAAGCATTTAAAAAGAGGAATATGTGGGTCTTGGGACCTGAGAGCTGAGTGGCGCTTTAGGGCGCTGCTGAGGGTCTACAGCACAAGCCCTGGGTTGTGCACAGCAGAGGGGGTGGGGCAGCGGGGAGCGGAGGGGAGGGGCACAGAAAGACAAAGAAGGTGCTCTCTGCTCCCGCCTGAGACCTGGAATGAGCCCTGATGGCCCTGTTTTGATAAAGAGCTTCATTTACTATTTGCTGGATGTTACACCTGCCCTGAGTGGCTGTCATCCAGGGGTCCTCGGGTACCTTTCAGCAGCACCTGTAACTGTCTTTGGACGAAGTGGATTCTGTGTAGTCAGCGCTGTGGAGGTCTCCCTTGGTGACTCTGGACAAAGGTAACATCTCAGAACAAGCCCCGGTCCCACATCTCAATGACTGCTGCACACGAGGCCGACGGGGCATCTCCTACAATCTGCGTACCTGCCCACACCCCGGGGAGACACGCAGCCAGCTGCCCCGGGTGCCCGCTGTGCCAAGTGACACAAACTGGGCAGGTATTCAAATATTATTAAACATTAATGTTGGCATTTTCCGGGGCCACATCTGTCACAGACCATGTGACTCACGTCGGTCACCTCGAGTACCCCCCCCCCCCCGCCCCGAGGTCCAGAAATGCTGTGTCTGCAAAGCCACGCATGTGCGGCTGGCTCTGGGGTCCCTGCAGAAGTACCCTGAAGCTGTGGAGACAAGGGAGGGTCCCCTTTCTCTCCAGCTGGCTCCCTGTTTCCTACAGGTTAGAGGAGGCCCCCCAGGGAGGGGGGCAGGGGCCCGGATGAGTCACTGCAAGCACGGGATGCGGGGACACACGGCTCGATGTGTCCTGGGTACCGCACAGCCATCAGCCCGGCAACCGAGTCAGTTCTCTTGAGACAAAACCACACAACGTGGAACAGTTTTGCTCTGCAACTAGAGCTGGGAACAGAGCCTTCGTGCGTGAAATTTCTCAGAATATGGCCAGAAACACTTTAAATTTGCTGCCCTACCCAGAGAGCTAAAGTCTAACTGGCGTGTTTAACTCAGGTTCCATGAAGACAAGATCATCTCTTCTCTGACTCACCTGTACCGGGGCATCCCTCACTGGGGCGGTCCTTCCCTGCCTGGGCGCTAGACTAGTGACTCAGTGGTTGGCAGGACTCTGGAGACAAGCAGGAGTTTTATTGTCCCCTTCCTAACAGCTCTCAGTAATGCAGGGCCCACCACTTTCCAGAATCTTTTTCACTGCTTCCTTTTAACTCTCACAACAACCCTCTAAAGGCTAGAATGGTGCTCTCCACCTCCCAGGTGTGGAAAGCTTAAGTAACTGAGGACAAACTATCAGGTAAATGATGAAGCTGAAGTTTGAAGTCAGCTCCAAGCTCTCTCTCTGCCCTTTCTACTGCACTGTGATGATTTCTCCTGAAGGTCAAGCTTGGAATTAAAAAAGGAGGCGGATTTATCAGAGAGTAATGCAATCAAGCTATGAATAAAAGTGCTGACTGAATTTGCAAAGCAGTCAAGTGCTTCAGCTGATTCTGAACTTCCCATGCAAATTCAGGCTTCTTCCCTGTTCTTTTTTGTCATCATTGTTTGCCAGAATCTCCCAACTGCAGGCGGCACCACGGACATTTCCATCTGGGTAACTCCTAGTGGTGGGCTGTTGGATGTTTAGCATCATCTGGCCTCTACCCACCGGATGTCAACAGTATCCGCTTGCCTGAGACATCAACATGTCTCCAGCCATTGCTAAATGCCCCCTGTGGGGAAAATCACCCTCGCTGGGGACAGCCAGGTTAAATATACCTCAGGCTTTGTTGGTGATCACACCCTTGGCTGGCTTAGTCCTCCCGTCCCTGTCTGGTCCCCACACTTCCTCTCCTGGGAGCACGTCCTTAATACGTCATCACATGCAGGCAAGTCCTCTTCTGAGGGTCTGCTTCTGGGGACCCAGCCCAAGATGCTCATTTGCTGCAGGTAGAAAGCAAGCCCACGAGAGAATGAATGGCTTAACTTTGGGTGTCAGTGTAACCCTTTGTATTAATAAAAGGAAGGTCCCTTCTGGTTCTAACACTTTGTTATCTACAAAGTCCATGGGCAGTGGGAACCTGGGGCTGGATTTGTCTCCAGAATTGGGTGCCAAGGGATGTGGAAGACAGAAACCCACAAGAGCAGACACAAACAAATGTCTGCGGACTGAATGACTGAACGCAAAGTTGAGAACGCAGAGACTTAGATGGAAAATGTTGAAAACTCGATGTGAGGCTCTTCCGTATAAGTTGAAAAACAGCATTCAACATGGAAGGACTGTGAGACCTCCTTTACCCCCAGACAGGGGCATGAAACTGCAGGGACACACCTGTATTTTAGCAAGTCAGGCTTATTGTTTGTTGCAGAGATGGGGAACTGGCAACATGGAAAACCTGGGGCTTTTTTAGTCAGGGGATGGCTAGGGGGGACTTGTTATGGGACTTGGGCTTGTGTTCAGTGACTCAGGGCTGGTTCAAGGCAGTGGGGCATCGCTCTAGACGGGATAATGTCAGGGAGCAGGTGTGATGAGGCATTTTAGCAGATGGGACAGGAAGATGGATGGGCTAGATCCAGGCTGGTGGTGAACCACTGAGAGTAGTGGCCACCGTATTTACCAGCATGGGGGTGGCTTGGACCACAGCCCTATTTTCGTCTGTGTTTGGACTCGAAGGTGGGGTGGCCTTGTCCCTGTCTCGTTCCACCTGGGTCACAGAGCTCCGAGGCTGGCATGCTGTGCCACTGCCGTATAACAGGGCAGCACCAGCCTGACTGGTGTGGGGCCACCTCCTAGGTTCAGGGCTTCTCCCTCTTGCTCCAAACCTCTCTCACTGTGGAGAAATTAAGATGGACTAACATATGGTGGAGAAATTTGGAAGCACTAATAAAAAGAAAAAAAAAATACAGTAATTTGGGTGTGCGTGCTAAGTTGCATTCAGTTGTGTCTGACTCTTTGCGACCCCGTGGACTGTAGCCCGCCAGGCCCCTCTGTCCATGGGATTCTCCAGGCAAGAACACTGGAGTGGGTTGTCATGCCCTCCTTCAGCAGGTCTTCCCCACCCAGGGACTGAACTCCTGCATTTCCTGCATTGACAGGGGGGTTCTTTACCATTAGTGCCACTTGGGAAGCCCCATAGCTTGGGGACACATTTAAAATGCACACTCTTGATTGAACATGAATGTTAAATTTCATGGACTGCCGTTAAACACAGTTGAACAACAGCAAAGATTTTGATCTTCAGTGTGGGGTTGACATGAGCCTGTGTGGGAATAGAAAGTCTCCCAAGTGATAGATTTTCTTTTCTTTTGTTTTCAGTCTGGCCAAGAAGACATGTGCGCACACTCACACACAATCATGGGACACACACAGGGCGGGAGTGACAGCATCATCACTCGTGGGACACAGCCGCAGGAGCTGCGGTGTCAGCCAGTCCAGCTCTGGGACACGGGCTGACTCGGAGGAACCCCGAGTGCCCTCTGATCTGAGGGCACATGAGAGACTCGGCTCCATCGGTACAAATTTCTGCAATTTTAGAACACGTTTCAACTGTGCAAATAAACTGACCGGCCAGGATGACCAAGCCTGAGGCCACTGAAATGCCTTGCCAGGAAGAAGCCAGCCAGACTCTACCTGAGGTGGGACTTCAGCCTCCTCTGACCTTGCTCTACTGGAAGCTTCTAGAGAAAAGGGAAGGCATTTGAGGGGCAGGGCTTTTCTTTATCATAATCTCCTCCCGGTGTTTAACCTTGGGTTTTCTGAAATCAGTGGAGACGAGGTAATCTACTTCCTTCTTCACTGCGATGAACAGTCATAAGCTATGTAGCCCTGGACTTCAAATGACTATGGCTGTCAAGGCAATGGCACCCCACTCCAGTACCCTTGCCTGGAAAATCCCATGGACGGAGGAGCCTGGTGGGCTGCAGTCCATGGGGTCGCTAAGAGTCGGACACGACTGAGCGACTTCACTTTCACTTTTCACTTTCATGCATTGGAGAAGGAAATGGCAACCCACTCCAGTGTTCTTGCCTGGAGAATCCCAGGGACGGCGGAGCCTGGTGGGCTGCCGTCTATGGGGTCGCACAGAGTCAGACACGACTGAAGCGACTTAGCAGCAGCAGCAGTATTTGTAGAGTCAGCGCTCTCTGTCCCGTGTGACCTGTAGCATCAGATGTGCAGAGAGGGTGTGTCTCCCTGTGTTTGGGGGGACGGGGCTGAAGTGGGGCTGAAGCTTTGCACCTTCACTTCCATTGCTGCTTCTCCTGTAGCCCTTCTTCCTGAAAGCGTTGACACTGATTTGCCCCTGACCTTGCCGGGCTCTGAGTCCCATATAGCCCATGTTGACATGCATTCTGCCCAGTCTTCATCTTTCTTTCTGTGTGGTTTATCCTGTCACTGGTCTGTCTAGCAATTCGCCTTCCTGTGAGTTCTGTTCAAATACATGGGCTCTGTTGTTCAGAACAAGTGGTTCAAATGCTGTTTCCTCCTCTTGCTAGAAGTGTGGTCTGGGCAGTGGGGTGCTTCCTAACTGGGGGGGCTGAGAGGGCCCGTGGAGATGAGGCATAAAGGTACAGCCTGCAATGTGGTCAGTCCACAGTGAAAGTCAGGTTTTTTTTTTTTTTTTTTTTTTTTCTGGTTTCACTGATATAAGGATCACTGTAAGAAGTCAGAAACCCCACTTGGGAGCAATTCTCGGCTCTTGCCAATTCAGAGGGTACAGCTTTCTGTCCCCACATCATTACTCGAACAGCTCAGCCTACTTAGAATGCCCTTTCCTCACATTTGGGATTCGCTGGTGGCTCAGACAGTAAAGAATCTGCCTGCAATGCAGGAGACCTGGGTTTGAAAGATCCCCTGGGGAAGGGATTGGCAACCCACTCCAGTGTTCTTGTGTGGAAATCCCATGGACAGAGGAACCTGGTGGTCTACAGCCCATGGGGTTGCAAAGAGTCAGGCATGACTGAGTGACTAACACTTTCACTTCTTTTTTCTGGAAATTTGCCTGCCTAATCTTACAAATCCTGCTAAGAACCACTGAAAAAAACTTTTTTCCATGAAAACTCTCCAGCTTAGCCCACCTAAAGGAAATACCCTTGTTTTTAAAACTCTTATACCTGAAGTTTGTTTTAATAAAAATAATAATGCTTGATGGACCATTATTCCTTGAAAATCACTTTATGAGTATTGATTTATTACTTCCCATTTGTCAGATAAGAAAACAGGCCCAGAGCCTGAGTAAATATCCCCCACCGCATAGTTCATCAAGGGTGGTCAGAACACACAGTTCCCTGAGAAACACACTCATTTCTGAGTACTGTCTTCACCTTTTAACAACAGGCATCACCATGTGGGTGAATGAACTGTCACACGAAGAGACAGCTCTGGGTTACAGTGACCGCTCTCTCCACATTGTCCGCTTTATCAGAGATGAAAACGGCAACCACTCAGCCCTGTGGGGTCAGCGTGGCTGCCTCCCTTTTCTCACAGGAGTTCTCTTTCATCCAGTTCCAATGGTGGGAGACCAGGTTTTACCACCGTAGAAGGAAAGCTGGAGAGGAGAGATGGATTTCTAGAGATCACAGAGCATTCTGGAGCCTGGAGCATGTGATGGGGCTTCCCCGGTGGCTCAGATGGTAAAGAATTCACCTGCAATGCGGGAGACCTGGGTTCGATCCCTGGGTTTGGAAGACGCCTTCTAGAGGAGAAGACACGTGATGCCTTCTAGAAGAAAGCTCTTGGAGAGTCCATGCTCCTACTTAGTTTTTGAGAAAGGCAGCTGGTCCATGCTGCAGTCTTCGAGGGAATGCCTGTCGAGACTCAGAAGGTTCTTGTGGCGCTCTGACCCTCTGGGATGCGCCACCTCCCCTGCTGACTGGCTCTCTGCGTTGTTAGCAGCAAGTGCTGTGTAAGCTGGAACTGAAATGTGGCTTTCCATGGAGGAGCTGCTTGGAAAAAGGGTCTTTCAAAGGAGCAGTTTCTCTAGTATAAAGTGAGTGTATGGGATGCTATGTGTCCCCCCAAATTCCTATGTCGGCATCCTAATCCCTAGTCCCTCAGAATGTGACATATTTAGATATGTGCTGTGGTTAGTCACTCAGTTGTGTTCAACTCTTTGTGGCCCCATGGACTGCAGCCCTCCAGGCTCCTCTGTCCATGGGATTCTGCAGGCAAGAATACTGGAGTGGGTTGCCATGCCCTCCTCCATGGGATCTTCCTGTCACAGGGATCAAACTCAGGTCTCCTGCATTCCTTCCTGGTGGATTATTTACTGTCTGAGCCACATAGCATTTAAAGAGGCAGTCAAATTACAGTGAAGTCATTATTACGGGTCCTAGTCCAATAGGACTGTATCATTCTAAGAAGACAAGATTAAGGCATAGACACGCACAGTGGGAAGACAGATGTCTGCAAGGCAAGGAGAGAAATCTCAGAAGGAAACGACCCTGCCGATATGTGATCCTGCACTTTCAGCCTCCACCCAGAACTGTGAGAAATAATCTCTGTTGTTTACCGCCTGCCGAGTGGCTTCGGTTGTGTCCACCTCTTTGCGACACTAGGGACTGTAGCCTGCCAGTCTCTATCCATGGGATTCTCCAGGCAAGAATACTGGAGTGGGTAGCCGTTGTTTCTCCAAGGGATCTTCGCGACCCAGGGATCGAACCTGAGTCTCTTGTGTCTCCTGTATTGGCAGGTGGGTTCTTTACCACTAGTGCCAGTTAGGAAGCCTGGTCTGTGGTATTTCATTATGGCAGCCACAGCAGAGTAATGTGGTGGGCAGGCCGGAAAGAATGGCTAGGGGCTCCTTTCACAAAAAATCTGATATGCTTGGTGGCCCCAGAAAAAGGCAAGTTTGGGTGTTTGTCTAATTGACAAAGGGTGACTTAGCTGTCAGGGCTCTGTGGCTTCTCACTGAGAAGGATTTGGGAGAAAGAAACAGAAAAAAGTATGACTGCAAATAAGTTTTAAAAGCATTCTGTAGGCAACCGCTGTGGAAGAAGAGGGAACCAAATTTATAACCATATAAATTTTAATAGGAGTTTATAATCTTTTATGACTGTTATCTCTAAGTTAGTCCCTATACATAAGATTAAATAAAAAATTACACTGGGCAGTGTGCCCAGATGACATAGATGGAAATAAGGCTCTTGGAAAGGATGACATAGGTCCAGGGGAAGGTCAGCTTGAGTAATCACACTGAAGGTCAAAAATCACAAATAAGAACTAATCTGTTTTAACTCCTATCCTTTAAACTGAGCAGGACCCCATGGGGCTCCTGGACCTGGGAACCTTTCTGTCCAGCCTCCAAGACCTTCCCTGAGTTCCAAGGGGGCAGATTCTAATCACGGAACAGTTGCTCATCAGGGAAGGGAGGAGGGGCTGAGAAACAGTAGAGCAGCCCTGGGGCGGGGTCCTGGTTCACCTCAAGGGATGCATACAATGAGTCAAGGTAAACTGGAAGTGGTCAAACAGGAGACGGCAAGAGTGAACAGAAGCATTTTAGGAATCAGTGAACTAAAATGGACTGGAATGGGCAAACTGAATTCAGATGATCATTATATCTACTACTGTGGGCAAGAATCCCTTAGAAGAAATGGAGTAGCCATCATAGTCAACATAAGAGTCTGAAATGCAGTACTTGGGTGCAATCTCAAAAATGACAGAATGCCCTCTGTTTGTGTCCAAGGCAAACCATTCAATATTACAGTAATCCAAGTCTATGCCCCAACCAGTAATGCCGAACAAGCTGAAGTTGAATGGTTCTATGAAGACCTATAAGACCTTCTAGAACTGACACCCAAAAAAGATGTCCTTTTCATCATAGGGGACTGGAATGCAAAAGTAGGAGTTCAAGAGGTTACTGGAGTAACAAGCAAATTTGGCCTTGGAGTACAAAATCAAGCAGGGCAATGGCTAATAGAGTTTTGCCAAGAGAACGCACTGGTCATAGCAAACACCCTCTTCCAACAACACAAGAGATGACTCTACACATGGACATCACCAGATGGTCAATACCAAAATCGTATTGATTATATTCTTTGCAGCCAAAAATGGAGAGGCTCTATATAGTCAGCAAAAACATGACTTGGAGCTGACTGTAGCTCAGATCATGACTCCTTTTGCCAAATTCAGACATAAACTGAAGAAAGTAGGGAAAATCACTAGACCATTTAGGTATGACCTAAATCAAATCCCTTACAATTATATAGTGGAAATGACAAATAGATTCAAGGGACTAGATCTGATAGACAGAGTGCCCGAAGAACTGTGGACGGAGGTTAGTAGCATTGTACAGGGGGTGGTGATCAAAACCATCCCCAAGAAAAATGCAAAAAGGCAAAATGGTTGTCTGAGGAGGCCTTACAAACAGCTGAGAAAAGAAGAGAAGCAAAAGGCAAAGGAGAAAAGAAAAAATATATCCATCTGAATGCAGAGTTACAAAGAACAGCAAGGAGAGATAAGAAAGCCTTCCTCAGTGATCAATGCAAAGAAATAGAGGAAAACCATAGAATGGGAAAGACTAGAGATCTCTTCAAGAAAATTAGAGATACCAAGGGAACTTTCCATGCAAAGATGGGCACAGTAAAGGACAGAAACGATATGGATCTAACAGAAACAGAAGATATTAAGAAGAGGTGGTAAGAAAACACAGAAGAACTATACAAAAAAGATCTTCATGACCCAGATAACCATGATGGTGTGATCACTCACCTAGAGCCAGATGTCCTGGAATGTGAAGTCAAGTGGGCCTTAGGAAGCATCACTATGAACAAAGCTAGTGGAGGTGATGGAATTCCAGTTGAGCTATTTCAAATCCTAAAAGATGATGCTGTGAAAGTACTGCACTCAATATGTCAGCAAATTTGGAAAGGTCAGTTTTCACTCCAATTCCAAGAAAGGCAATGCCAAAGAATGTTCAAACAACCACACAATTGCACTTATCTCACAAGCTAGCAAAATGCTCAAAATTCTCCAAGCTAGGCTTTAACTGTACATGAACCAGAACGTCCAGATGTTCAAGGTGAATTTAGAAAAGGTAGAGGAACCAGAAATCAAATAGCCAACATCTGTTGGTGCATAGAAAAAGCAAGAGAATTCTACAAAAACATCTACTTCTGCTTTATGGACTATGCCAAAACCTTTGACTGTGTGGATCACAACAAACTGTGGAAAATTCTTCAAGAGATGGGAATACCAGATGACCTGACCTGCCTCCTGAGAAATCTGTATGCAGGTCAAGAAACAACAGTTAGAACTGGACATGGAACAATGGATGGGTTCCACATGGGGAAAGGAGTATGTCAAGACCATATTGTCATCTTGCTTATTCAACTTATATGCAGAGTACATCAGCAAAATGCCAGGCTGGATGAAGCACAAGCTGGAATCAGATTGCTGGGAGAAATATCAATAACCTCAGATATGCAGATGACACTACCCTTATGGCAGAAAGTGAAGAGGAACTAAAGAGCCTCTTAATGAAAGTGAAAGAGGAGAGTGAAAAAGTTGGCTTAAAACTCCACATTCAGAAAACTAAGATCATGGCATCTGGTTCCATCACTTCATGGCAATTAGATGGGGAAACAGTGGAAACAGTGAGAGACTATTTCTGGGGCTCCAAAATCACTGCAGATGGTGATTGCACCATGAAATAAAAGAGGCTTGCTCCTGGGAAGAAAACCTATGATCAACCTAGACAGCATATTAAAAACCAGAGACATTACTTTGCCAACAAAGGTCCATCTAGTCAAAGAATATGGCTTTTCCAGTAGTCATGTACGGATGTGAGAGTTGGACCATAAAGAAAGCTGAGTGCTGAAGAATTGATGTTTTTGAACTGCGGTGTTGGAGAAGACTCTTGAGAGTCCTTTGGACTGCAAGGAGATCAAACCAGTCAATCCTAAAAGAAATCAGTCCTGAATATTCATTGAAAGGACTGATGCTGAAGCTCCAATACTTTGGCCACCTAATGTGAAGAGATGACTCACTGGAAAAGACCCTGATGCTGGGAAAGATTGAAGGCAGGCAGAGAAGGGGATGACAGAGGATGAGATGGTTGGGTGGCATCACCGACTCGATGGACATGAGTTTGAGTAAGCTCTGGGGGTTGGTGATTGACAGGGAAGCCTGGCCCGCTGCAGCCCATGGAGTTGCAGAGTTGGACATGACTGAGCGACTGAACTGAACTGACATCTTTGAGCTCTTCACAGAACTAAAACCCAATAAATGAAAGATGTCCACATTCTTCACCCCAGAGAAGATCTCTTGAGGCCAGATTAAAGAAGCCAGAGAAGTTCATCAAGAGATTACCAGAACCACATTAGAGAAGCACAGGCCGTACTCTTATCAGCAACCCTAGCTGTCCTTGAGCCATTGCTGTCAAACTCCTCACCAAACCCTCACGGGTTCAGTCAGTTCAGTTCGGCGGCTCAGTTTTGTCCGACTCTTTGCAACCCCATGGACTGCAGCACGCCAGGCTTCCCTGTCCATCACCAACGCCTGAAGCTTGCTCCTCAACCTTGCAGGTTGGGACACAGTTTTGTGAGACAGGAGCTCACTGTGTCTCCCTTTGCCTGGCAGAGCAATAAAGCTATTGTTTTCTACTTCACCCAGAACTCCTGCCTCTGAGATTGGATTCGGCATCTGTGCACAGAGGCCGATCTCTCAGCATCACCCTGATGACAGCTTCTGCACAATCCCTCGGGCTGTCACTTTCCATCAAGAAGCCTCTCCAAGCAGGAAAGGCTGCTTAGTGTGCAGATGGTCTCTGGGCATGGCCAGTCACCCCAGGAGACCTGTATGGTGCCCCAACCCCTCACACCCGCTGTGAATGGAGCAAGAAACTGTCCCAGGAGCAGAGGGCTCCCTTGTCTACAAGACAGGTGAGTCATGGGCAGAGGACGGACAAGGTCCTCCAGAGGTTTTCTTGGTGAAAGTCAAGGAACTTCATCAGTTAATCAACTAGAAGCAAGATTAAAACATTCTCTGGAGACCTTCTAGTTTTGTTTGCTAGCAGCTGCATGGACATCCTAATTCCAGCTGAGTGGCTTGAAACCCAGGTGCCAGGGCTTCTGATATTCCCAGTTAATTCTCAGAAGCATGTTTATTGTCATCTATGCCAGTCATTTGTTTCAGTGACTAGGACAAGTTTCCCAAGAAAGTTTGGAGGCAGCTAGCCTCCCCCATTAGTTTTCTTTTAAAAATTTATTTTTAATTGGAGGATAATTGCTTGACAATGTTGTGTTGGTTTCTGCCACTCATCAGCATGAATCAGCCATAGGTATACACATGTCTCCTTCCTCTTGAATTTTCCTCCCACCTCCTACCCCACTAGGTTGTCACAGAGCACCAAGCTGAGGTCCCTGTGCTTACAGCAACTTCCCATTAGCCATCTATTTTACATATGTGGTGGTTTAGTAGCTAAGTCATGTCCAATTCTTCCAACACATTTTACACACAGTAGTGTATATTTCACTAAACACATTCTGACTTTTTCTGCCACAGGTGTGTCCCATATCCCACAACACCTGTGACTTGACAGATTATGTGAAAATCAAGCCTCTATTTTAAGTGCACCAAATGTTTCAAGAGATCGTGTAGCCTCGGAATGTCAGAGTCTGCCTGGGGTCGCTGACTCAGGACTTTGGCCGGGGGCAGAGGGCACCTGAGTCACAGTGGGTGGGGTAGTTGGCTGCCCAGAGGGTGTGATGAACTGGAGTCTGACTGAGTCTACCTTCAACATTCCACGGAGGGTCAAGCTGGTGTTTAGAAGCACAAATTGCCTCGGTCTCCTCTCCATTTGGATCAGGCCTTCAACTAGCTGCCCCTGGGAGGGTAGAGGCACAAGGCCCAGCTCCCTGCAAGGCAAGGTGTGCCAATATGCAGGCAGGAGGCCGTGTCCCAGCTCAGCAGGCTGAAAACCAGACCCAGCCGATTAAGTTCTCTGGGCCTGTTCACCTCCCTGGAGACATGTCTCAGGGGAGAGAAAACTTTGCCCTCTGCCCCGCTGGCCCCAGTGATGTGAGCTGGTTTCATCTTTCCCATGAACCCAGCATATCTTGCAATCAAGCACCCCTTAAATTCTCTTTCCGAAGTTATTTTACTAGGCTTTGCTAATGGGCACAAAACTGTCTCTTATATTCCTCCACTACTGAGAAGCCTAATCACCATCCCATAGGGAGAAGGCCACAGACCTCTCGGTTCCCACCCCTCCTTTGCCAACTTCTCCTCCAAACGAACCACCTCCGCCTTCCCCGACCCTGGTCTGTGCCAGTCCAATCAATGACACCACCCTTCAAAATCCAGGATTAATCTTAGATTCTTCTCCTTTTTTCACACCTTAAATCCAACAGCAAGATCTACTATCTTGACCTGCAAAATATATCGTATTATCCAGCTTCTACAATTCTACAATTTCTATTTATACTTTATTTCAAGCCATTGTCATTTCTCACTTCAACTATCAGGACAGCCCTCCAGCTAGTGTCATGCCATCTACTTTTGTCCCACCTGGAAAGGTGACTGTGTATACATCCCTCCCTTGCTCAAAGTCCTCCAGTGGCCTTCTGCAAACATTTATACAAAATCTCCACTACAGCCTAAAAGGCCCAATGTGACTTGGCTCCCGGCTCCCTCCTGCCCCGTTTCCTCACTCACTTCTCCAGTCACCCCAGTCTCCCTGGATGTGCTGGGTCCTGCCCTGGGGTCTTGGCACTTGTTGTCCCCACATCTGGAATACTCAGAGCCGGGGAGAACAGTCCAGGCTTCCTTGTACCCGTGAGTAGGGCACATAGTGAGGAGAGGTCAGTGGGCACAAGGGACTGTATTAGCAGACAGACGGGGATCAGATAAGAACAAGGTGTCTACCCAGCCAGTGCTGGCTTGGAGACAAGCTGATGACTGGTACTTGAGATGTAGTACATCACCCACAGGGGCCAGTGGGAAACCAACAGCGACATGCATGCTCAGTCGTGTACAATTCTTTGTGACCACAAGAACTGTAGCCCGCCAGGCTCCTCTGTCCATGGGATTTCCCAGGCAAGAATACTGGAGTGGGTTGCCATGTCTTTCTCCAGGGGATCTTCCTGACCCAGGGATCAAACTTGTGTCTCCTGCACTTCTGAGCCACTGGGGAAGCCCATAGGAAATGGGAGGTGTTGGAAACACTCCTGGAATTTAGACTCTGCCTCGTTGAGACATCACCCTGAATCAGAAAGTGACTGGATTGCATTTTCTGCTCCCAGGTAGCATGGAGAGCTCCTAATGGCAGAAAAAGTCTGGTTGTACATCTTGCCCCCCTGAGTCAACGGCCAGTGCACATTCACACCTGCTACACCAATGTTGATGTTTCTGGAACAAAGTGCAGTAGCCTCTAATCTCACCAAACAGTGGCCCCTGGCTGCCCAGGATGGTTCTCTCTCACCCCGAAGTCACATCATGACCAGAAGAGTCCTTGTTCCTACCCTCAGCCCCTGTTCAGAGTTTGGTCAGGGCTTTTCTGATGATGACCATCCCCTCCTGGGTAATGGAAGGTGGGGCAGGACCTATGTTTTGCTGGCTTCAGGAGAGCCCTCCACAGCGACCATGTCCCATGGTCTCTGCAGTAGGCTCAAGTCCACACCAAATCATCAACATGAAGCCCCCATTCCTGAAGGCACACCAAGCAGAAGCTCTATCCCAGTGACACCGGAGAAATACGACAGCATCCTGTCCCTGCCTGCGGTGGCGTGTAAGTCCTTCCCGGGTTGGAGAACATTCGTCACATTTTAGCCAGCAATTCCATGACTGTGCTGTTTGCCTCTATGCTTGTCAAGGTCTTAGTCCTTCCCCTTGTTAATTTTGGAGGAACCAGCTCTTCTGTGTGTGACTCTCACATCCCTCCAAACCTCAGCCCCAGTGATGGGTCTCAACTTCCCTGAAGGGTCTCTTGGTTCTGCCCCAGAAGGAAAGTGAGTCTGAAGGTTGAAATTCCTGTGCCATTCTGGGACAGGTATGGTTTCTAGGAAGTATTCAGGCAGTGTTTGAAATAGGTGTCATAATAAAAATTGAAGGATAAGATTTGAGTAAAATGAAACCAGAATTACTCATAGCTCATCTAGCCAGAGAAGGTTCTAAAGTTATTATTTTTCAACAGCATGTTGATGAAAAGGGAAATGAGCCAACTCAGGGTTATAATTGGATCTCAAGCAGCATACCTGAGCTTCGTAGCCAGGATCAGGAGACCTTGAGAACCGAGGTACCTGCTGCTATCTGATGTCAGACACCCGGTAGCAGGCGATTTAGCACAAAGCAGCTTTGAGTCACTGAAATGGAGCTGTGGTCCTTACCCTGCAACCAGGTCCTCTGCCTACTTTCTGCCAGTGGAAAACTTTAGTCAAAGAGTAAGTTTAATCAGAGAAGTGAGAAATGCTCAAAAAGAAGAAAACAGTCTAGAGAGACTAAATGATAATAATATAGTCACTAAGCATAGTCAAGGGCCTTTAGTTCTTTCTTAAGGGCTGTAGATAATATTCTGAGCCATATTCTGTGAGCTGTCTCATAGATACCAAAGTCCCAGATAAAGAAGTTAACTACATGATGATCAGACTGTACCCAGGGCTTGAGCTGTCACAATTCCGAGGATTGACTGCAAAGAAACGGGAACAAGTGCACTCCGGAACTAAAGATTCAGTTCAGTTGCTCAGTCGTGTCTGGCTCTTTGTGACCCCATGGACTGCAGTACGCCAGACTTCCCTGTCCATCACTAACTCCTGGAGATTACTCAAACTCATGTCCATTAACTCAGTGATGCCATCCAACCATCTCATCCTCTGTCATCCCCTTCTCCTCCTGCCTTCAGTCATTTCCAGCATCAGAGGCTTTTCCAATGAGTCAGTTCTTCACATCAGGTGGCCAAAGTATTGGAGTTTTGCTTCAGCATCAGAACTTCCAATGAACATCCAGGACTGATCTCCTTTAGGATGGACTGGTTGGGTCTCCATGCTGTACAAGGGACTCTCAAGAGTCTTCTCCAACACCACAGTTCAAAAGCAACAATTCTTTGGCTCTCAGCTTTCTTTATGGTCCAACTCTCCCACCCATACATGACTACTGGATAAACCATAGCTTTGAATAGACGGACCTTTGTTGGCAAAGAAATGTCTCTGCTTTTTAATAAGCTGTCTAGGTTGGTCATAACTTTTCTTCCAAGGAGCGAGTGTTTTTTTTTTTTTTTTTTTTTTATTTCATGGCTGCAGTCACTATCTGGAGTGATTTTGGAACCCAAGAAAATAAAGTCTGTCACTGTTTCCATTGTTTCCCCATCTATTTGCCATGAAGTAATGGAACCAGATGCCATGTATTAGTTTTCTGAATGTTGAGTTTTAAGTCAACTTTTTTACTCTCCTCTTTCACTTTCATCAAGAGGCTCTTTAGTTCTTCTTTGCTTTCTGCCATAAGGGTGGTGTCATCTGCATATCTAAGGTTATTGATATTTCTCTTGGCAATCTTGATTCCAGCTTGTGCTTCATCCAGTCCAGCATTTTTCATGATGTACTCTGCATATAAGTTAAATAAGCAGAGTGACAATATACAGCCTTGACATACTCCTTTCCCAATTTGGAACCAGTCTGTTGTTCCATGTCCAGTTCTAACTGTTGCTTCTTGACCTTCATACAGATTTTTCAGGAGGCAGGTCAGATGGTCTGATATTCCCATCTGTTGAAGAATTTTCCACAGTTTGTTGTGATCCACACAGTCAAAGGCTTTGGCACAGTCTATGAAGCAGATGTTTTTCTGGAACTGTTGCTTTTTTGATGATCCAGTGGATGTTGACAATTTGATCTCTTGTTCCTCTGCCTTTTCTAAATCCAGCTTGAATATCTGGAAGTTCATGGTTCATGTACTGTTGAAACCTGGCTTGGAGAATTTTGAGCATTACTTTGCTAGCGTGTGAGATGAGTGCAATTGTGCGGTAGTTTGAACATTCTTTGGCATTGCCTTTCTCTGGAATTGCAATGAAAACTGACATTTTCCAGTCCTGTGGCCACTGCTGAGTTTTCCAAATTTGCTGGCATATTGAGTGTAGTACTTTCACAGCATCATCTTTTAGGATTTGAAATAGCTCAACTGGAATTCCATCACCTCCACTGGCTTTGTTCTAACTGTACCTAAATGAACATGATGCTAGTCAGACCACTGATGACCAACTGAAGATGACGATTAGAGATGACTGTGCTGTTTCTGTATGAAGCCTCCCCCACTCTGTCTATAAAAGCTCTCACCCACTGCTTGTCAGGTGGGGGGAGCCGGCCTTTGGACAGATGTCTGTCACCCTCTCCCCGCGCCCCCCCATCCCCTGACAAAGTTGCCAGCAACTGAAATAAAGCAAACTTTTCTTTCCACCAACCTGTCCTGTTTACAGGCTTTTGAGCGGCAGCGGCTGGAGACCTCACGCATACCTTCGGCTAACATCGTGAACCCATCAATCTGTAAAATGGTGCTCAGGCTCAAATATGCAACCATTTCTATTTCTTTCTGGTACTAATTTCATAGACTTTTGCTGCAGAATTGTAGACCTGGATACTTGAAGCGTTTTGTAGAGGAGGGGTTGGGGTACCGGGTCCACACTAGGTCACAGGGCTTCCCAGGGGTAGCACTTGAGGGAACCCAGGACCCTGACCCTGGGTAAGACCCACCAGAAGCCGTTTCTCACAGCACCTGATTCATATCAACCGAATACACAACCTTGCACCGTGAACAACCTCACACCTTTTCTTGGATTTTTCAGACAAAACGGGAAAAGTACCTGTTCTGATATTCCGACCCGTTTAGCCTCACAGAAGAACAAGAAGGAAACCAGTCCATCCCTTCTTTTAGGCGGTGGCCCGGCTATCTTGCGCTGGAGAAATGGCCGAGTAGAGAAGTCTCAAGCTTGGATTAGGAAGAGGTGTGGTCAGCTTTACAGACGGAAACTGGGTTCGAGGATAGACTGAACCAGGAGCCCCAGCAGAGGTGACCCAAGGCACATCCCCGCTTCTTTCCGTCTCTCCCAGGAAAGCAGAGGACATGGCGCCCGCCCCCCAGGCCCGCGGACGCACAGACTCCTGGGTAAATCCTTCCCATCGCCGCCGCATCCTCGGGGGAGGGCCCGCCTAGGGGAATTATCGGCCCCAGCTGAGTGTCTCTGTTGCGCCTTAACAGCTTGGGACGCGAGTTCCAGTCTGTGGATCACTTCTAAGTGGGGCTCTGTCTGGGGAGAGAGGGGAGCCACAGAACTGGCCTGAAGGGTTATAGAGAACTCTCTAGAACCACCATCCCATAGTACCTGTTTGTAGAACTCAGCCTGTGGTTCAGGAGATAAACTTTCTTCTCTAAGAAGTTTCTCTAGGAAACAGTCGCTAGTTTGTATTGTCTGTCCATGGTGGGAAGCCACAGGGAAATATGTTCTCATTGTGGTAGAGTATCTACAGCATAGAAACTTGCCCTTTTGCCCATTTGTAAGTGTGATTCAGCGGCCTTTAGGACTTCCACATTGTTGTGCATCCATCAACGCTGCTTTCAAACTTTAAACTCAAGCAGAAGCAGTGTACTCAGGAAGCAATAAACTCCCCACTCCCTAATCCATAGTGACACAAGAGACGCCAGTTCGATCCTTGGGTTGGGAAGATCCCCTGGAAGAGGAAATGGCAACCCACTCTGGTATTCTTGCCTGGAGAATCCCATGCAGAGAGGAGCCTGGTGGGCTACAGTCCTTGGGGGTCTCAGAGTCAGACACGACTGAGCACACTCACTCGCTTCTGTATTTGCATCCCTCTCGCCCTCCCGGCCACCCAGAACCTCTATTCTACTTTCTATGTCTGTGAATTTGCCTAGATACTGCATATAATGGAATCATACAGTATTCATCCTATTGTGTCTGGCTTATTTCACTTAATGTTTTCAAGGTTAACCCCTGATTAAGGAAAGTTTTAAAATAAATATTCAGTGCTCATAGAAAAGTTTGGTAGTATAATAATTAGAAATAAAATGATTGAGGGCTGCCCTGATGAAAATTAACCTTTCCCAAGCACTTTCTATGTGCCAGGTGCTATACTGGGAAGGGCACATAGTTGTTTTTAAAACCCTTTCAAGAATAGCATGATGAAGAGGTTGTCATCTTCATATTACAGGTGAGTATGAACGAGATGAAGCCACATGGTTCTAAGGGTTGAGTCAGTCATTTGGAGCTGGGTTCCAATTCTTACCTTCTCAATTGCCCTTGCTGTCCCACAATTCCTTCCTTGTTTTCTTTCCCCACATCACTGCTGTTTGAACCTTTAAGTTAGCACCTACTACAGGCTTTCCTCATAACTCAGAATCTGCCTACAATGCAGGAGACCTGGGTTCGATTCCTGGGTTGGGAAGATCCCCTGGAGAAGGTAATGGCAGCCCACTCCAGTATTCTTGCCTGGAGAATCCCATGGACAGAGGAGGCCTGGCGGGCTACAGTCCATGGGGTTGCAAGAGTTGGACATGACTTAGCAACTGAACCACCAAACCACCATAACAAACTCCTGAGTATTAGAGTTATTTGTGTGTTTTGTCCTGACTGCCTGATGGGATGGGTTTTGGAGTGAAGACACTGATTTTCAGGGCTCAAAACAGTGCTTGGCACACTGCAGGCTGTAATAAATGTTTGCAGACTTGATTGAACAGCACGCCTGCCACAGTTACACTTTGTACAAAGAGCACCCCCTCTTCCCCCCATGTCTCCTGCCTCCCGGGGGCTCTTAAATTCGTTTAATCAAGGTTTTTGTTTTGAACCAGAAAGCAACTTGGCTTGTTTCCTGGAATTGACTTAATCTCCCCACCTGTGATCTCATTTCTCACTTGGTTCAGCACGCCCCCCCGCACCCCCCCCCCATCCCAGAGGTCTTAGAAAAAGGAGAACCTTAGGTCTTTGCTGTTGCCACAATATTAATTTTTTTTTGACTGTTTTTTAATAGTTTCTTCTTCCAGCTTTGTAGGATACATGTGAATCAGCATCCAAGCAAATATGATTACAAGCACATTTTTCATATTCCTGGCTTTCCCTCTAACCCAGAGGAGAGCCACAAAAAGGCCCACCTGCTTCTGACAAGCGTGGTTAGTAGATTAAACTCTGGCTGTGCATGTGTTCATGAGGATAACAGGGAATTTGCATTACAGAGGAATACCCACAACCACACAAAGAATCTCGAGAGACAGGCAATACCACTGGGTAGGGGTGGAGGTGCCGATGTGGGTGCGGGTGGGGGTGGGCTATGAGGGTCTATGGAAGGAAGGCATCCTTTACCTGAGTGCTGAGTGCTCCTCCGTCTGGCCTCTGGGGCCCTCTGAGGCTCTGTAAGAGTTTATGCAGGAAGAACCAAGAGGCAGCAGTAAAAGACAGGGCAGGGGTAAATTACGAACTGAGTTTCAGTCAAGATATTATTAAAGAAGTTGTTAAAAAATGGCTCAGTAGGTTCACTGGGATGCCTGGTATTGTGAATAAATACATCTTAAGATCTTCTCCCAAGTAACTGTCCAAAGGATATCATTTCCTTTTTTTCCCTGATCCCCATTAGTGTAAACAGGGTGAAGTTTAATCTGAAATATGGAGAACCTGGTGACTCAGTGGCAAAGAATCCACCTGCAATGCAGGGGACACTGGTTAAAACCTTGATTCAGGAAGATTCCCCTGGAGAAGGAAATGGCAACCCACTCCAGTATTCTTGCTTGGGAAATCCCCATGGACAGAGGAGCCTGGCAGGCTACAGTCCATGGGGTCCAAAGGGTTGGACATGACTTAGCAACAACAACAACAAAACATGTTGAGAATTTAGATTTTTGATCAAGCAAGAAAGTTAATGGTAGTTGTAAATTACTCCCTTGCTTAAGAATCTGTCATGGCTTCTCATCACCTGTGGGATAAGCAGTTTGGCTTTAATTCAAGTCTCTCCATCCCGAGGTCCCTTTGCTCATGTCATATTCTTCCTGTTCAGTCCCAGCTAACTGCCCTCTGCTCTCACCAAGACCTTTATCCTCCGCTTCCAAAACATGCCCCACTCTGACTCCCTGTTTCCCTGATGAAAATGCCCTTCCGTTCAAACTTACCCAGACCTAGTGGTCTTCCTGCTGGATCATCCTCTGTTGAGTCCAGTTCACACTGATACGTCCCTGTTCTGAAAGCAGGCATCCCTAAAGACTGCTGGTAGAGTGTGAATTGGTGCCAAGTGGAAAAAAAAATCAAGAGCCTCATAAATGCTCATATCCACAGGGAGTGCTCAAAGGACTAAGAAAAATATCCGAAAAGCTATTCACCCTCATTCACAATCAATGTAATGCAAATCAAAGCAAATTAGATTAATATTCAGATAACACTTTTTACCTCTTCATTTGGCAGTTATGGAAAAATGCCAGGGCTTGGAGTTGATGAGGGCGTGTGGAGTGTCAATTGGTAAAATCTTTGGCAGGACCCCTTTGGCACTGTGAATGAAATATATATGCCAGTTGACAGAGAATCCCACCTCTAGGAGTTTATCAGAAAGAGCGTGCCTGCGTGCTCAGTTGCTAAGCCTCGTCCGACTCTTTGTGACCCTGTGGACTGCAGCCTGCCAGGCTCCTCGGTCCATGGGTTTCTCCAGGCAAGAATACTGGAGTGGGTGGCCATTCCCTTCTCTATAACTGGCCCATGTGCCTTGTTATGGGCTGAGTTGTGTCCCTAAAAAGATATACTGACATTCTAACTCCTGGACCCGTGAACATGCCTTGATTTGGTGCTTCTCGTGAATCAAAATGGTTACCTTAAAGGTGGTATAAACAGTAAAGAAGACTAAATTTTAAACAGTTTGCACTCATATGTGAAGGGCAGTGGCCCCAAAGTGTACCTGAGACATTGCTGTGACACCCCCATACCCCATCTGTGCAGAGTTGACGTCACAGATGACAGCTGGTTTCTCAGGGGACTTGTCCCATGGAGTGTCTCCTGGTGGTTATGTCTGGACACGTCCAAGGAGGCAATCCACACACTGTCATGTAATCTCGTCACATGACCCAATGTCTGCTATTCGTTCCTTTGCCTCAATTCTCCCAGAAAATACTTGTCTTCCTGAGAAGACTCTCTCTCCCCAAATCAATCACATAACACAGTACAAGGTGTCAAGGCAAAGCCTTTTGATCCAGAATAAATTCAGCTACCTGCTTTGCTCCATTGGCTGGTTTCATATTAAGGCGATTCACGTTAACTCATTTTTCTTTGTCACGTGTCCCGGGCTTGTAATTTATAAACCAGATGGGGACACCAATTAAACTTTAAGAGTTCGCTTCTGTGGTGCTTAAGCTGAGGTTCGTAATGACAAGCCTGGCAGTCATCAATGTATCTGCTACACTTGCAGTGATTTAGAGGGAAGGCTGTGGCTATCGCTTGGAATAAAAGTGAACAAACTCTATAAATTTAATTTAGAGGAGTTATACTGTGATCTGGAGAAGGCAATGGCACCCCACTCCAGTACTCTTGCCTGGAAAATCCCATGGACGGAGGAGCCTGGTAGGCTGTAGTCCATGGGGTCGCTAAGAGTCGGACACGACTGAGTGACTTCACTTTTGCTTTTCACTTTCATGCATTGGAGAAGGAAATGGCAACCCACTCCAGTGTTCTTGCCTGGAGAATCCCAGGGACTGGGGAGCCTCGGGGGCTGCTGTCTCTGGGGTCGCACAGAGTCGGACACGACTGAAGCTACTTAGCAGCAGCAGCAGCAGCATACCGTGATCACCCAGAAATGTATTACAGAAACTTATTTTGTTTTTGTTAAAGCTGCTGGAAGGCTTCTTGCAAGATCTCTGGTTTAACCAGGAGCGTCCTTTCAATGAGTACAGAATGGGGCCACCTGCCCACGGGGCCAGCTTCAGAACTAGCACTTGACCGAAGAAGTGCTGTTCTGATCTACTCAACAGGAGTGCACACCTTATTCCGTCCACGAAGGAGCAGTCGGGCTGGGGGCGCATCATCGCTGGTGGGTCCGGAATAGTTGGAGCAGCGAGGGGTCATCTTTCTTTCAAATCCTTGCAGAGGGGTCACTGTCTGTTTATCTGCAGAACCGGAGGGAGACCCCCCCACCCCGAGTTTCCTTCAGTTCCACAATATAAGGAGCGTAATTGGATTTAAAAGAACAGAAACGCTCTGCTGTCATTCCCCTCTCACGTTGTCTTTGTTCATCTGCTATTACTTATTCATTGATAGATTGTATTAGCGGTTGTTTCCTGCCATCCACTCATGCATCAGCCCTCTGCAGTCAGGATTTAATTGTGCTGCTCTGTGATGGCCTGCTTGTTCTCCTGGCTACCCTCTCATCCCTCCAACTCCCGCTGGGCTGAGAGTCAAGCTGATGATAATCCTCAGATTTGTTTTCTTTTAACCATCATCTATCTATGCTAGGTGTCTCTTGTTCATTTTAGTTTATTTCCATCCCATCCAAACTCCCACTTCCTTCATGACCATTCCACAAGTGGACTAATGACTATCATATTGTGTTTTCTATGTAATTTATTTTGTAGAAGGATATATATGTACATGGCTTCCCAGGTGGCGCTAGTGGTAAAGAACCTGCTTGCCAATGCAGGAGACATAAAAGATGCAGGTTTGATTTCTGGGTCACCAAGTTCCCCTGGAGGAGGGCATGGCAACCCACTCCAGTATTCTTGCCTGGAGAATCCCATGGACAGAGGAGCCTGGTGGGCTACAGTCCACAGGGTTGCACAGTCGGCCACGACTGAAGCGACTTAGCATGCACGCATGTATGTACATATGTGTGTGCTTCAGTTGGACACGACTGAGCGACTTAGCGTGCACACATGTACATGTGTGTGCTTCAGTAGCTCAGTCGTGTCTGACTCTGCGACCCTATAGACCCCAGCCCACCAGACTCCTCTGTCCATGGGATTCTCCAGGCAAGAATACTGGAGCGGTTGCCATTTCCTCCTCCAGGGGAGCTTCCTGACCCAGGGATTGAGCCTGTGTCTCCTGCACTGGCAGCCAGCTTCTTTACCACTGAGCCACCAGGAAAGCCCATGCTCTTGTCATATCATTTTAATATCTTTCATGACTTCAAAGCTTGCCCTCGTGTTTCATTTTAACTCTTGCCTTCCTAGACCTAAGAATTTTATCTTCCAATTTTCTTCTTGTGAACAAAAAACAAGTTCATGATTTTCATCATCTTGGCCTTTTCACCTCGGCCATGTCTTAATTTCCATTTTATAATTTGAATTTCTATATTTAGAAGAAATGAAACTTTCTCAAGCTTTGGTTCTAGGTATTAAAAAAAAAATGTTGTCTTTATTCTTTTGGTAAAGTCTTGGCATACCTGTTTACTTACCTGTCCCAAAAGATGTTATTCATCATGTACCCTGAGAGAGACTGAATTAAGATGAATGGAAAGGCAGAAGAAAAAGACCCTCCCCCCACAACCCCGCCAACATTGCCTTCTCTTCCTTACAAAATTTGTTAAGCTTAGGTCCTTTGCAAGCATGTTGTTATGTTTATGTGTTGGGGGGCGGGTTGCTGGTAGAAAGGAATCTTCGGTTCAGGGATTATTTAGCCAGGTTTCTCCGAATTCATGGTCTTCAGAGTGACCAAGGCAAGACGTGCATTTGTGAACAACAACTCATATAACACTTGCTGTAAAGAGTTAGCTCTCAGACATAGGTTCTTTGGGGAGGACATAAACTCTCTAAAAATATTAATACAACTCTTTCCTCTGTTCCAACCACCAGGCCATGTCATCACTGACAAAGAGAAAATGGTGTGTCTTTAATTACCTCTCTGCGTGCATTTGTCCCTAATACTGTCTCCTCAGCTTCTCTACTCCCTGTTTATTGAACAGATACCGTGCTCCGCAAAATAAAGTCGCCATCTTCCTGGACTCACCGACCTCCGTGTCCTCATGGTGGATGGCAGGGGGCCTGGGTGAGGGAGGAGGCAGGTGGTTCTCAGACGCCCTTGCTGCTGATAGTAAATCCTGAACGGGCTATCTCATTCTTTTTAAAATTCGTATCTTATGAACTTTTACAAGTACCGGTTTTCTCAGGGGACTTTCTGACATTCTCCTGCACCTGTTGGATCACACTCCCAAAGTGGAATCATGACAAAGAACCTCAGGGTGCAGCGCTTTCTAAATGGACCTCAGAGTTATTGCTATTGATTGGCCTTGGGAATTCCTGAAGCACAGAGGTTGGGCTTTTAACTGTAATGAACACTTCTTTGGTGTCCATTTCAAGGCTTCACTGAAAATTGATCAGCAGGAAATGGCCTCCCAATGGTAAGTGAGGACTAGGCAATGTGAATAATAAGAACTGCAGCTCTTAATGTACAACAAGTGCATTTAGAACCATCTACGCCTCCAGACACATTGTAAATCCCTGTTACCTAGCTCACTGGCCAGGATCCATTTATCCATTATCTGGCACTACGCCCTCATCTCAAACTAGGCTCGGAATATATTCTAGACACCATGTAACTCTAACCAAATTTAACCAAGCTGTGTAAATTAATCCAAAACACAAAGCCAATATGTACTAAGCTCCTTTTAGGAAAAATGGGGGAGGGGAGAAGTTCACAGCAAATGAAGGTTAAGGAAGGCTGCATCCGTTTGAGACCTGTCTTTGGGGAGTGACCGTAACTGCACCGCTTTTAGAAAGATTACCTTCCAAAGAGATGTGTAGTTCAGTGCCTGGAACTTTCTTTGCTGAAAGGTTGAAAAGAGCTTCTAAGTTAAACAAGTGGAACAAAACACAAAGAATCGCTTTAAGGATAATTAAAACTATTTTGGACTTTATTTATCAATCTGGTTTCTAATATAATTTTACTTAAATGAAAGACATTCACAAAGAAGAGTAGGCATACATACATAATTTCCTTCTTTCATTCTAGTTTACATGCTGTTGCTTTTAGAGAGTGAAATTTCCTGGTTATTTCACAGGGATAGAAAGCCTAATTGACTTTACAGAAAGAATATTAGCCCAGCCTTTTCACAACTTCAACCTCTGCAGTTCACCATGTTCACCGGAAAAAAAAAAAAAAAAAAAAAAACAACAAACCCAAAATACCTGACAAAACAAAACTTAGAATCAGTGACATTGAGAACTGTTTCTTGGCCTATAAGATGGGAGGAATCTCCATGTTTCTAGAACCATCTCAAAATCCAGCAATTGCTGTAAATAAACTGACACTCAGAAAATGGTGCAGCCCATCTAAGTAGACGGGCTCTTAAAGCACGTTTTCATCTGGAAAATAAACTTGTAAGTGCCTGGTGAGCATTAATATCCATGTGCCCAGTGATCTACATTACCTTCAGCCAGTCTTTGCTCCATGGGAGGTAACCAACTTTTCAACATGGTTTCCCTATTTCATTGACCATGAGTTGCACATATCAGTTGTATCAAAAGAAATACTGCTGTGAAATAAATTTAAAGTTTCCATCATGCAGGGTGTGTGCAGTTTAGGCAGAGAGCCACTGGGCTATGTGAAATAGTCATAGTAGCTGTTCATGTTGTCTTATTTATAAGCCATTTCAATCACACTGGGGTACGGTAAGCTGCAAGTCACATCACACCTAGGTGGGAACTTGGGGCTTTATACACAGGAGTTCTGATTTCTCTGGCCCTTGGCTGTGTTGCATCTCCTGATGTCGACAGAATAGCTCCCTGGCAGTCTACCTGACTCCGAATCTAATAGTTGTACAACAATGCCTCATGTTTCCACACTCTTGGACTTGACTGCTTGGTTTCTTTTGAGATGACTTACAACCACAAGCTGGGAAGTAAGGCTTTCAATAGGTCCAATGACTTGGCCTTTATGTTTGGGTTTCAAAGTATCTGCAGCCAAGGATCCATGGCACCTCCCCATTGTGTTATGAAGCAGATAAAAAAACAGCTCGATCTTACATACAAGGCAAAGAGGAACAGAGAGGGTCAGCCACCTGGCTGAGGTCACAGAGCATGTCAGAGAGAGAAGAGGGCTTGCACTCCATCAGCTGACTTTCAGGATCCACTCTCACCAAAACATTATTTTAAAAACGGCATCCATTGGTCTTCAGCCCAAATCAGTTGGACACATTTTTGTTCCTCATCTATTTCAGGATGAGGCGGTTCTATTGGGACTAGCAATTTAGACCTACTTTTGGCTGGCTCATTGGAATTCAGTTTAACAATTGTTGCCTTTCTCTTTGAAAACTGCTTGGGCAGGATGGTGAAAAGGAGGAAAATATAGTAACAGGTTCCAGTCAGGTACTCGTCATTTGGAGATGTGAGATGTCAAGGGACCATAAAAACGTTTACACCATAAGAGAAAGGAGAGAGTGAAAAAGAACACATGGAAGAATAGAAAACAATAGATGGAGAAGGAAGTAAAAGTTTCACACTGACACCGCATTTTCCTAACAGGGACATGTGCTTTTCCTTTGGAAGTCACTACGGTTTGTGTCATTGTGCCCAACTCTCAGCGCCATCTAGTGGCTGCCCCGCAGATGTTCAACAACATGAAATCTACTTCTGGGCTCACGCCAATCTCTTTTCCCTGCCTCAGAAATCCTGCTCCTGTAAGTAAAGAATGCTTGCTTGTCAAACGCAGGGCAACAGGGACTTTTCCAACAAAAACTCTCAAACTCTTGTCTCCAACTCCTCGACAAAAACTCCCACACAACAGGTATCTCTTTTTTTTTTTGAGCAGTTGCTTGAAAGTCATAAAGGGAAAGTCATAAGTCTTTTAGGCTAAGAAGGGCCAGAGAAGAGCTTAAGAATATAACTTCTTACCTCCTGAGCTAGCTTCCTTGAGCTCAAGGAAATATGCTGAGAGTTCAGATTGGCACTGATTTTTGCATTCATTCAATGTCTCCAATCCTAGCAACTCAAAACAGAGATGCTTGGTTTGTACACAGACGATGTTTCCTGCATGAACCACCCAGGATCAATCATCAGCTTCCCCTGAAACTTTAAAACAACCTCTTATTTAAAGGAAACTTTGTTTTTTTTTTTCTGGTTATCATTGAAAGAGCTACCACTAGCCTCTTAGCGCTCTACCGGTGAGCTGTTGGGATCAGCTTTGGCTGGATATGATTGACAAAGCAAGGCTGAGCACTGAGCTTGGGCCACCTGGGGAGCCGGAAAGAAGAGGGCAGCTTCCTTTTCTGCATGTAAACAAAATTATTCAGCATTTAGAAGGTGCTGTAGATAGTACCTTCACAGATAGAGTCAGGGATCTGGGTGAAGACTGCAGTCCCACAGAGGAGACGTCCAGCACGCATTTGGCACGTTACTTCAGCACTTAATACCGTATCCACTGTGTTGCATCCTGTCCACTGGCCGGGCTACTACCCTCTTCAGGGCAGAGACTGTCTCAAATGATGCTGTGATGGGAGAAACACAGGCCCCGGCAGGCATCCTGATACCCTACGTTCGAAAATTTGGGGAGAAGTGTTAGGTTTTATTTTCCACTTTTCTGTGACAAGAGAAAAGAGGAGAGAAAGGGTAGGAACATTTTAGTTGAAGGGGCTATGTTTGATTGTTTTAAATTCTTAATAATTTTGGAAAGAAAGGGAAAGTGCTCAATGTATTAGAATAAGACTATCATGGGAAATATAATAAATAACAAATTTCCATCTGATGTTATTTGTCAAGTGTAAAAGTGATACCTGTCAAATAGGTTTTAAGAAATCAGAAACATTTTAAAACATAAAGTTTAAAGTTTGCTTTTTCAATTTGACAATATAGAAAAGAATCCTTAATGGCAGTCATCTTGGTCAAATTAATAATCTTTGTTTTCAATATGTCCTTGTAAATGTCATGTTCTAATTATTTATTTACAATGAATGCTTTTCATGTTAAATGCATTTTAGGGAAGAATGATTAAGACTGTTTTATATAAAGGGTGTTTATGCTCATGCCTGAGGTCAGCAACTGTAAAAGGGCACTAGGATTCCCTTTTGTTCTGTGACCTCAACTTAAACGTGGATTAACTGGTCCACTGTCTCCTTTGGAATGTGCCAGGCCCTGGTGCCAGGTGTAGTGAAGATAACACATCCCATCGCTCAAGAAACTGAGATCCTCTAATAAGTAAGGTATCCCAAAGTGTCCTGAATACATAACCCAAACGAACTAGAATTTCCATTTTCTTGAAGCAGGCCACCCGACCAACAGTACCATTTTAACCTCATCTTACCTCCTTCCAGGAGGAGAAAGAAAAAGTGTTATTTAATGCCTCAAAACATTGGAGTCTAAGAAAATTTTAACATACTTATTAAGTCTAATAGCCTGAACTGTAATGATCATAAATGTTGTTATTCTAGAAATAACTTCTGTGTAATCTTCTTGTAAAATAAATACATGAAATTATTTTTTGGATGCTCCAATAGGAGTGTTGTCCCACTGGTCTACAGAAACAGTTGATTAGTTTCAAATAAATAGTTCCTTGCCGGAATTAGTTGATCAAGGCTCCTGATTACACTGAGGTCTGGTTGACCAGACATGTCCATTCTCTGAGCAGCAATGGTCAATTCCCAGGTTGTGATGAACCTGAGCTTCAGATCTATCTGTCAAAGAAAGTCCCTGAATCACGGCCATGCGTCTATTTAGGATGGAATAACACATGGAATAGATGAGTTAGAATAGGGCAGGGTTTTCCACATGACTCCAGAATAATAGCAATGACGAGCGCAGTCCCAACTTGGCTTTATTTTGGTTCGTCCATTCAGAGGACACTGCTAGGATCTTGTCACAGGTGCATAAAGAGCAGATAAAGCAAAATAAGAAGAGCAACCTAACTTATGCATTCTCTAAGAAGTGTCCACACTCCTGCTACCAACTAGAAAAGACACAGAGCGAACACATCTCAACATCTGGCTCTAATTCCCCAGCGGGTGCTCAGACACACGTACAGTCTAACCCAGGATCTTGTAGGTAAAGCAGAGGGAAAACCTTTTGTCTTGGCTGATCACCAGGTGCTGCAGCTGACAGTTACAGACACCGGATGGGTCTAAGACTACAGATGCGGAGCGGTGTAATCGCGTAGAATCTGACCCAAAGTAAAACCAGCGATCCAACAGGGACTGCTTCCCCGGGTCTGAGGGCTTCTCTGGGTTGTTCTGACGGTTCTGTCACACAGGAGGGACCGCAACCCTCTCCTTCCAGTGGGAGCTCTCAGAGAACGGGCACACACTGAGGTCTCTCTGAAGACTGGTAAATCACAGCTTCCCTCTGTCCCTTCCTTTCCTTTCCCAGTTCACAGGACACCAAAGAAATCTCTTATGAACACGAACTAGTTACTACCACAGCCCATTAGAGGCTGACTCTATGTAAAAAGAAGAAAACGCGGGAGGCCATGTACATGTGCATCAGCTTTTCTCCAGGGAAAATATCCACGTTCTAAGGGCGCTGAAAATTGTAGAAAACGGGCCCTGTTACTGTGGGTTTTCAGAACACCTCTCTAAACACACACAAAATATTCGACAGATAGTACCTACAAATGTCGACCATCGCTTAAACTCTAAAAGCAGTTTTTGTATTATTTTTCTTTTCATACAGAAGGGGAAACTCAGCTATAAAGAAATATCAAAAAGTATTTGTTTGTTTTTTGTGGCCATCAGTCTCCAGGAGTTTGCCGTCGCTTGCCTCCCCCAGCTTGTGCTGATACCTGAAGGGTGTGCTCAGGGGTAGGAAGTAGGGTGCTTCCGTCCCTCGCCCTCCTCCCTGGTCACCCTCCCCCCTTCCCTCGCCCCCCACTTCCCGGAGCCAAAGAGCCGCGCCTCAGATGAGCCATTCCTTTTTGCTCTCGTCGATGGTCTCTGTGAAGTTGGGGTCGTTGTTCATGATGGCGGCGTCGGCGCTCTCGGCGGACTCCGCCCCCTTCGCCTCGTTGGTGTGGTAGGTGCCCTTGTGACGGAACATGTAGCGAATGAGGAAGACCAAGGTGCAGAGGATGGTGAAGATCACCACGGCAATGACCCCTGGGGGACACAGGACAGAGGGGCGAGAGGTTACACGCAGCCCGAGGAGCCCGCCAGCACCCCTCCCCTCTTCAGCACGGCTCCCTCAGGGAGCCTCTCCCACACGAGACGCAGAACTCCCAAACAGCAAAACCCAACAGCACCAGGGGAGAAGGAGACCGGTTTCCACAGTTATGTTTGGAGATTTCAACACTTTTCTCCTAGGAGTTGGCAGAACGATGAAACAGAAAATCAGTCAGCGTTCAGTTCAGTTCAGTTCAGTCGCTCAGTCGTGTCCGGCTCTTTGCCACCCCATGAATCGCAGCACACCAGGCCTCCCTGTCCATCACCAGCTCCCGGAGTTTACTCAAACTCATGTCCATCGAGTTGGGATGCCATCCAGCCATCTCATCCTCTGTCGTCCCCTTCTCCTCCCGCCCCCAATCCCTCCCAGCATCAGGGTCTTTTCCAATGAGTCAACTCTTTGCATGAGGCGGCCAAAGTATTGGAGTTTCAGCATCAGTCCTTCCAGTGAACACCCAGGACTGATCTCCTTCAGGATGGACTGGTTGGGTCTCCTTGCAGTCCAAGAGACTCTCAAGAGTCTTCTCCAACACCACAGTTCAAAAGCATCAATTTTTCGGCGCTCAGCTTTCTTCACGGCGTTCAGAAGGCCTCAAAACACTGTTAACGAACTTGACCTAAGGAAGTAATACCAGACCTACACGTCTGTCTGAAAGCAGAGAAGGATATACCACTCAACTCATTTTAAGAGGCCAGAATTATCCTGACACTATTGCCAGACAAGCACACTACAAGAAAATGATGGAGCAGTGTCCTTCCTAAGTAAAATTTTAGCAAATCAAACCCAGCAATATGTAAAGGGGAATAGATTATAACAAAAATGGTATTAATTCTAGGAATGTAAGATTGATTTAACATTTAAAAATAAAGTAATGTAATTTACCACATCAAGGAAATAAAGGAGAAAAACTTTTATTTATCAATAGATGCACATGACTAAAAAATATGAGAAATTTCAACACCCATTTATCTTGAAGCCTCTCAGGAAACTATCAAAAGAAAGAAACTTTCAACTTTGATAAAGGGCATTTTTAAGAAATCTGCAGCTAATATTGTACTTAACAGTGAAAGATTAAACACATTCTCCCTAAAATATGGAAAAATGCAAGAGTGTCAACTCTCATCACCTTAATTCATGACTGTACTAAAAGTTCTAGACAGTGCAATAAAATAAGAAAAACAAACTGTACTGATGGAGAAGGAGAACTCTATTCTCAGGTGACAGGATTGTCTATGTAGAAAATACTAAGGAATATACAAAAAAAAGTTGCTGGAACAGTAAATTTAGCAAGGTGAAATTTATATTTTTATATATTAGCAAGAAATACTTGGAAATGAAAATAATAAAATAGTGCCATTTATAACAGAATGAACTGAACACAGCGGTTCAAGACTATACACTGAAAATCATATAACCTTGCTGAGAGAAACTAAAGAAGAACTAAATAAATGGATGCATATACCATATTTCAATGTTAATATTGTAAGATGTTCATTGGTAGATTTAATGCAATCCAATGAAAATAAGAGCAATTTTTTTATAGAAATGTATAAGCTGATTCTAAATTTTATATGGCAATGCAAAGGACCCAGAATAGTCAAAATAGTTTAAAAAAAAATGATTGTAGAACTTACATTGCTTATTTCAAGCCTTACTGTAAAGATACAATAATAAAGTAAGCGTAATACTGGCCAAAGAAATATATGTAAATCAACAAAACAGAATAGAGTCCAGAAAAAAGACATACAAATATATAGACAATTGATTTTTGACAAAAGTAACATGGAAATTAAATCAGAAAAAAAACAGTCTTTTCAACAAGTGATCTCAGAATAACTAGGTATGTGTTTGGCAAATGATGATTTTTGACTTTTATCTCATACTATATATAGGTATTAACTCACAGTGACTATGTGTATGTGTTAGTCGCTCAGCTGTGTTCAACAATTTGTGACCCCACAGACTCTAGGCCACCAGGCTCCTCTGCCCCTGGCGATTCTCTAGGCAAGAATACTGGAGTGGGTTGCCATTTCCTTCTCCAGGTGATCTTCCCAACCCAGGGCTCAAACCTGGGTCTCCCACGTTGCAGACAGATTCTTTACCATCTGAGCCACCAGGGAAGCCCCCCAAAATGATTATAGGCTGAATAATAAAAACAAAAGGTATAAAACTTCCGGGAGAACACACAGGAGAAAATCTTTATAACCTTGGGGTTGGCAGATTTTTAAAAAAGGATTAAAAAAAATCACAAACTGTAAAAAGGTTAGAAAGTTGGACTTTATAAAAATTAAAATCTCCTGCTTTTCAAAAATTACCACTAAGAAAATGAAACAATGAGAATACAAGAAGAACTCTTACAACTCAATAGAAAGAAGTCAGACAATCCAATTAAAAGAGGAGGAAGATTTAAATAGACAAAAGATTTGCAAACAGCGATAAGCATGTAAAAAGATGCTCATAAGTCATCAGATAGTTGCACATTAAAACCTCAGTGAGGGGGCTTTCTTGGCGGCTCAGTGGTAGAGAATCCACCTGCCAATGGAAGAGACACAGGTTTGATCCCTGGGCCAGAAGATCCCTCGAGCTGTGGAGCAACTAGGCCCGGATGCCACAACTACCGAGCCTGTGCTCTAGAGCCTGGGGGCTACAACTACTGAACCCACATGCCACAACTGCTGAAGCCTGAGTGCCCTAGAGCCTGTGTTCTACAAAAGATAAGCCGTCACAGCGAGAAGCCTGTGCACTGCAACTAGAGAGCAGCCCCCCACTCACTGCAACGAGAGAAAAGCCTGCACAGCAACCGAGACCCAGGACAGCCATAAATAAATAAAATTAAAAACAAAAGATACTATAAACGAAAAAGACTGTTAAAAACAAACAAGGCACAGTGAGTTACCACCACTCATCAACTAGACGGCTACAAAGAATGACCGTACCAAATGTTGGCAAGATTGTGAATCAATTGACCTCTCAGATGTTGCTTATGGAAGCATAAAATGGTTCAACTATTTTGGAAAACTATATGGCAATTTCCTGTAAAGTTAAATATCTACAATAACCCAGCAATTATACTCTTAGGAATTACCAGAGAAACTAAAACTTTTGTTCACACAAGACGAGAATATCCATAGCAGCTTTTGTCCAAACAGCCCAAGCCTGGAAACAAACCAAACATCTATCAGCAGGTGAGTAGATGAAGCAAACTGTCCTTCATTCATACAAAGGAATACAACTTGGCAATACAAATAAACAGGCCATTGGTAATACAACAACGTCGACAGATTCTCAAAAACACATTGAGGGAAAGAAGGCACAACAGGTTACATACTATGTGATTCCATTTCTGTGAAACCCTAAAAAGAGGCAAAAGAAATCCACGTGACAAATGCAACTGAAGTGGGGGAGGGGCGAATTACAAGGGGGTACAGGAGAACTTCTAGTGGACGGAAATGTTCTGTATTTTGATTGTGGCTGTGGTTATAGGAATATGTTGGAGAAGGAAATGACAACCTGCTCCAGTATTCTCGCCTGGAGAATTCCACAGACAGAGGAGCCTGGTGGGCTGCAGTTCAAGGGGTCACAAAGAGTCGGACACGACTGAGCAACTAACACTATAGGTATATGTGTTTGTCAAAAGTCATAATGTGTTACATTTAAATAAGTGCCTATTACACTTCAATAAAGTTGATATTTAAAAAAGCAAAATAAGGAGGATAGGATTATACCAGAACTCTGAACAATGTGATTTAAGCACCATTCCTGAATGTATCTGGGCTTCCAGGCGGCTCAGTGGGTAAAGAATCTGCCTGCAATGCAGGAGGCACAAGAGATGCAGGTTCGATCCCAGGGTTGAGAAGATCCCCTGGAGGAGGAAATGGCAACCCACTCCAGTATTCCTGCCTGGAGAATCCCACAGACAGGAGAGTGGTGGGCCATAACCCATAGGGTCGCAAAGAGTCGGACACGAGTAAAGCAACTGAGCATGCATGCACACAGGCTCGGAATGTTTCTAATTTAATAGTCACATATATATAGGTGTCCACTTTCTTCCTGTGGAAAATAAACCTACTGACCAAGCTGAGTTGATTGGCTGAGTTTAAAACCCTTCATAGGCTCATGGTATTAGCCGTCCTCAGAGAGACAGGAAACATCTTTATAAAATAAGGTGGAAGAAGCAGAGAGAGAAGAAGGCAACAGGTGATATTTACTGATCCAAACACGAGGAACTATACTAGGAGAGTCAAACTATTACGCAGGTTTCTATGGTGCGAAGAAAAGCCTGGAATATTCAGATACTCTGGCTTATTAATGGTCTGATAATTTTTATTAAGATAACTGAAACCAGACTGGCATAGTCCTTCCCATTTTTGTAGCAAGCTACTCTGGACCATTTGATATGCAAGAGGATGATGAGGGCATAAACAGATGTCCTGGCTGTTGCCATGACAGCCCGCTTGTGTATTCAGATGCTGGCTAGCTTCCTACCACTGTTCTTTTTTAAGTAAGTCAGCATTAAAAAAGAGCTAGGTTACATTTATCAGTTTCTCCACATCTGTACTTCTCAATCTTCAGCCATATTTAAACAGCAAAATAAATAAAGTACAAGTCTAGATGACTCCTTTTCCTTTAGACAATGCTTTTATTGAAAATGATTACTCCCCACAAGTGAGGAAGCACTTGTCCTGTGCGTCACCTACCTCCGATGATGGCCGAGTTTCTGTTGACTCCATTTCTTATCGCCTGGCCTTGTCCTGGGTTATACGGAAAATCAGCACTGGCTGTAGAGGAAGAGATAAAAAGCCATGTATTTATCCCAGATAATTTGATATCTGTTTTTTCATAAAATCCTTCAACACTGCCTGTTTTCCCAAATGAGACCTGTGTTTCATTTAAACCCATTTTGCTGTTGTTGCCCACAAGAATCACAGCCACCTCAATGCCTACTGTTTCCCTTTGTACAAGGCCCAGACGAGCACTATATCTCCTTGGGAGGAATATTAAAAATTTTAGAACAACCTGAGCAGGACTGTCCGTTGTCAGTTCCACTGACAGACAAGTTGAGCATACTTCTTTTTTTTTTTCAATTTATTTTTATTGGTTGGAGGCTAAATTACTTTACAATATTGTAGTGGTTTTTGCCATACATTGACATGAATCAGCCATGGATTTACATGTGTTCCCCATCCCGATCCCCCCTCCCACCTCCCTCTCCATCCGATCCCTCTGGGCCTTCCCAGTGCACCAGCCCTGAGCACTTGTCTCATGCATCCAACCTGGGCTGGTGATCTGATACTATCAAGATCACACTTGATAGTATACTTGTTTCAATGCTGTTCTCTCAGAACATCCCACCCTCGCCTTCTCCCACAAAGTCCAAAAGTCTGTTCTGTACATCTGTGTCTCTTTTTCTATTTTGCATATAGGGTTATCGTTACCATCTTCTAAAATTCCATATATATGTGTTAGTATACTGTATTGGTCTTTATCTTTCTGGCTTACTTCACTCTGTATAATAGGCTCCAGTTTCATCCATCTCATTAGAACTGATTCAAATGAATTCTTTTTAATGGCTGAGTAATATTCCATGGTGTATATGTACCACAGCTTCCTTATCCATTCGTCTGCTGATGGGCATCCAGGTTGCTTCCATGTCATGGCTATTATAAACAGTGCTGTGATGAACATTGGGGTGCACGTGTCTGTTTCAGATCTGGTTTCCTCGGTGTGTAGAGCCAAACTTCTTAAGTTTGGCTGAAATCTGCCTCCCAGCCACTTTGACCCCTTTTACAACTGGTAGAGTTGGGTATGTTTGCTGTTGAGCTTTATAGAGCTTGCAGTATTAGCTTAATAAGTAATCGTTAAAAATTAAAAAAAAAATTGAAGTATCAAAGTGAAAGTCGCTCAGTCGTGTCTGACTCTTTGCGACCCCATGGACTATACAGTGCATGGAATTCTCCAGGCCAGAATACTGGAGTGGGTAGCCTTTTCCTTCTCCTGGGGATCTTCCCAACCCAGGGATCAAACCCAGGTCTCCCACACTGCAGGCTGATTCTTCACCAGCTAAGCCACAAGGGAAGCCCAAGAATATTGGAGTGGGTAGCATATCCCTTCTCTGAGGGATCTTCCCATCCCAGGAATCAAACTAGGGTCTCCTGCATTGCTGGTGGATTCTTTACCAACTGAGCTATGAGAGAAGCAAACTGAAGTATAGTTGATGTATAATATTATATGCTACAGGTGTGCCATATAGTGATTCACAAGGTTTAAAGGCTATATTCCATTTATAGTTATTATAAACTATTGGGTATATTCCCTATGATAAACTACAGTCTATCCTTGTAGTTTTATATGTAATATTTATACATAATAGTTCATACTTCTTGACACTTTATGCTTATACAGCCCCTCGCCTCATGCCCTCTTCCCACTAGTAACCACTAGTTTGTTCTATACATTTGTGAGTCTGCTTCTTTATCATATTCACTAGTTTGTTGGGTTCTTTACGTTCCATGTATAAGTGACATCATATAGTCTTTGCCTTTCTCTAATTTACTTCACTTAGCATAATACCTTTCAAGTCCACCAATGTTGTTGCAAATGGCAAAATTTCATTCTTTTTAATGGCTGAGTAGTATTCCGTTGTATATCTGGACTACATCTTCTTTATCTAGTCACCTGTGGATGGACACTTAGGTTGCTTTCATATCTTGGCTATTGTAAATAATGCTGCCATAAATATTGGGGTGTATGCATCTTTTTGAATTAGTGTTTTTGTTTTAAAAAGGAATCATTTTTTTTAAACAAGTATCTTATATGGCTCCAGTAAAATACTGTGCACTTCAGGAACTTGTTAGGGGATATCTCATAAGTGCGGGGAAGAATATTAACTGCCTAATAATTTTTCTATTTCTGAACCTATTTCAACAAATCTTTGCAGAATGCCTACCATGTGTCAGGTGCTATTCTAAGTGCTGGGGATATACAGTAAAGAGTAAAAAAGATGAAAATTGTTATCAATGAGAACTTTTCACGCCCCACTGAAGAATTTGGTTTATATAGTCAAAATACTAACCTGAAGCATGGATGTGATTTTAGTTATGGTCCTGTCTATGTATACTGACTTGCCTGAAATGACAGTGCAGCTCCCATGTTGTAACTCACACACTCAGAGGACACAGTAAGATTTGGTCATCAAAAACACATATTCCCTGAGGTCAACCACCCTCCAAAGACCGAGTGGTGCTTTTCAAGAATAAAAGCTTGAATTTTCACTGCTCATCTTGGGCATAGATCCAAGGTCTTCTGAAGTTGTATTTACCCTTCTCTGAACACTGTTTGGTCCATGTCCTTCTAAAAGGTCAAAAGCTTGATAGCTTGTAAATGGCCTAGCTGGGATTAACTCCCAGGCAGCATTAATCTCAAAGTCGATAGTCTTTTCTATATTACCTTTCAAGGGCTAAGACGACACAGACAGGTCAGCTGTTGAGAAAACCCCCGCTCTCCGACAGTTCAGCTCAGGTAGGACCCATGGAAGGAAGAACTATTTTTAGGATGTTAGGTAGAAAGACTTGTTTTGTTTGAACACACTGCCTTGAAGTGCCTACAGAACACTCAGGTGGCGACTTCTACTAGACATTTGAGCAGTCTGTGAGTGGGTCATGTTTCTCCTCTCCTTTTGATAAACACAGAAATCTCCTGACCATTAAAAAAATATACAGCTTCAAAATATACTTAATAACAAAAAAATTACAGTGTCAATTCTGTCATTATTCTATTGTGTTGTATTCATGATACAAGACCGTTTGCTCTCCTGCAAATGGTAACACAGACGGTGGAACACAGCATGGTTCCTGCCCGAAAGAGAGCTTTGCATCCTTGGCCACAAAACTGCAGAAAAACACAGATGCTTAGAGACCCTGACAACCTCTCTCTGGCTCTCTCATGCTGTTGTTGCTCAGTCGTGTCTGACTCTTTCCGACCCCAGGGACTGTAGCCCGCCAGGCTCCTCTGTCCACGGGATTCTCCAGGCAAGAACACTGGAGTGGGTTGCCGTTTCCTCCTCCACTGGTTCTCTTGAAGTTACAGACATAAACAGTAGTGAAAGGTACGAATGTGACTTAAACTCCTTGACATCGGGTGGAAGGTATCCCTTGAACTTCTCCTGCTTCGTCCCTCATGGGGTCACTTTTCCCACTCACCCTTCCAGGCACATGGATTTCTGATGCTTCAGGGGGACATGTCTTTGCTCCTCCATGTGACATGCTCTATCAGGACACCTGGTTGCCTTTCTTCTCTTTGTCCCTTAAATCTTAGCTCTTTCCTGAAACCATTCTGAGCCACTCCAGATGAACTATCTGCCCTCTTTTCAATAGCTATCATCTTAATCCTTGTCACTCCATACATGGTACTCATCTTCTTAAAGGCAGGGGCCAATCTTAATTATATTTGCAGTCCCAATGACAAGTAGCAGAGCTAACTGGGTCAAACTGCCAACATCTGTTGGATCATCGAAAAAGCAAGAGAATACCAGAAAAACACCTACTTTTGCTTTATTGATTACACCAAAGTCTTTGACTGTATAGATCACAACAAACTGTGGAAAATTCTTCAAGAGATGGGAATATCAGACCACCTTACCTGCCTCCTGAGAAATCTGTATGCAGGTCAAAAAGCAACAGTTAGAACCGGACATGGAACAAGAAGACTGGTTCCAAATTGGGAAAGGAGTACGTCAAGGCTGTATATTGTCACCCTGCTTATTTGACTTATATGCAGAGTATATCATGAGAAATGCTGGACTGGAGTAAGCATAAGCTGAAATCAAGATTGTGAGGAGAAATATCAATAACCTCAGATATGCAGATGATACCACCCTTATGGCAGAAAGTGAAGAGAAACTAAAGAGCCTCTTGATGAAAGTGAAAGAGGAGAGTGAATGAATTGGCTTAAAATTCAACATTCAAAAAATGAAGATCATGGTATCTGGTCCCATCACTTCATGGCAAATAGATGGGGAAACAATGGAAACAGTGAGAGATTTTATTTTCTTGGGCTCCAAAATCACTGCAGATGGTGCTTGCAGTCATGAAATTAAAAGATGCTTGCTCCTTGGAAGAAAAGCTATGACCAACCTAGACAACATATTAAAAACCAGAGACATTACTTTGCCAACAAAGGTCCATCTAGTCAGAGCTATGGTTTTTCCAGTGGTCATGTATGGATGTGAGAGTTGGACTATAAAGAAAGCTGAGCACTGAAGAATTGATGCTTTTGAACTGTGGTGTTGGAGAAGACTCTTGAGAGTTCCTTGAACTCCAAGGAGATCCAACCCATCCATCTAAAGGAAAGCAGTCCTTAATATTCATTGGAAGTACTAACGCTGAAGCTGAAACTCCAATATTTTGGCCACCTGATGTGAAGAACTGGCATCATGGACATGAGTTTGAGCAAGTCCAGGAGTTGGTGACAGACAGGGAAGCCTGGCATGCTGCAGTCCATGGGGTCGCAAAGAGCTGGACATGACTAAGCAACTGAACTGAACTGACTGGTATAATTGAAATCAGTCCATTAAGAGGTGTGCAAACATTTGTGTGAAAAAAGACTGTAGCCCTCCAGACTCCTTTGTCCATGGAATTCTCCATGGCAAGAATACTGGAGTGGGTTGCCAATCCCTTCTCTAGGGGATCTTCTCAATCCAGGGATTGAACCTGGGTCTCCCATATTGTGGGCAGATTCTTTTACCATCTGACACATTTAGGGAAGCCAATAAAATCTCCTATGCAGGTACAATTTTGGAAGTCAACTGCCTAGACTCAATTCTACTCTTAGAGCAAAGCAGCATCCTTACTCTTCCCAACAGAGGAAAGGAACATATTGAATACAGAAAAGCTTCTAATAATTTCTGTGTCTGCTTGTCTGGTTATTATGAGAAAAAAATCAGTGGAAAACCCCCAGGTCCAAGAGAAGTCCTCATGAAATTCAAGGGCAGACTCCTGTGTTCGCATGAGCATGCCTGTTTTCATGACTTTGTTTATAACTTGAGCTTGCTTCTCCAAATGCATGTAAGCGCTTATTCCCTGGAGGCAAATCCATTTCATCCTGGCAGGCAGACCTATAGGCTACTTTGATAGATATATTTCAGATGATTTCATTGTAACCGTTCTTCCCCCTGGGTACTAACATCCTCTTGGAAATGCACATAGAGGAACACAAAGGCCAAGAGACACCAATGAGGCCAAACCACAAACCTCATTCTGCTGCCGACTTTTATGCCCTCACACCCCTATCCAAGTTTGCTGTGAGAGCCATTTGAGTGGTGCTAGAGTATCAAGGAACCTACCCATATTTTGGGAAACATCCTGAGTAGGTGCAAAATAGACTTTAGATATTTAACCTCAGGCCCAGACTTGTGTCAAACAGGCAAAGACTACATTCAACATACTTTTCTCCTGGATCCCCAAATGACACTTGTGGACAAAGAATGTCACCTGGCAGGCAGACCAAAGGATGCTGTGGCCATCAAGCCATCAGCTGCCCCCACACCCACCCACACAGTGTACCCTTAGAGGATTCAGGCTGGAGAAAAGAGGATACTAGCCCTAGAGAGTGAAGATGTATATCAAAGGAATGATTTCCATCAACCCAGACTCTTGCATCTTCTCATACATAAGAAATGGCTAAATTCATTAACTTGAGATGTCTGGTTTTGCTTTAATGAATAAAGGAGATCAGTCCTGGGTGTTCATTGGAAGGACTGATGCTGAAGCTGAAACTCCAATACTTTGGCCACCTCATGCGAAGAGTTGACTCATTGGAAAAGACCCTGATGCTGGGAGGGATTGGGGGCAGGAGGAGAAGGGGATGACAGAGGATGAGATGGCTGGATGGCATCACCGACTCGATGGACGTGAGTTTGCGTAAACTCCGGGAGTTGGTGATGGACAGGGAGGCCTGGCGTGCTGCGATTCATGGGGTCGCAAAGAGCCGGACACGACTGAGTGACTGAACTGAACTGAATCTTTTGATGTTCCAACTGCTTGTTTTGGTTGCAAAAAACTCCCATATATCCTGGCTCCTCCACTACCTCTTTGGAGCAGTTCCTCAGAGCTATCTGAGAGTCTGTCTCTCGGACTTAAGTCCTCAGCATGTCCACCACATAAAGCATGGTTGTGCATGGTTTTTCAGTTGACATACTACACGATAACACCACCTGAAGCGCTGTTCCACTCCAGTTTAGTGTCTCATGGAAGCGTTTCTGCTTATTTCTGGCACACACATCCTGTTTGTCTGCTCATCCCCATTATGTCGACAGACCACGTTTCCTTGGACCCACCCAGCGATCTACCCTCCTCACCTCCCTCAGCAGGGGACAGGCAGACATGTCACTGCAGGAGCTGGTGACAGGGGATCCTGCTCCATGGACGAGCTTGTGAACCAGCCTGGCCGTGACCGCAGAGCCCACAGAGAAGGCTCACCCCCACAAACACACTTGGACACGGTCACACGGACACTTCCACACACGGACGGCCTTCTCTCCTGTCATCTTGTCTCTGCCTTCCCCGTGGGAAGGGAAACCAGCTCACAGCTCAGCACTTTTCCTGCCCCCGGCTTCAAGTGGGGGCAGGGAGGGAAAAACACAGAGTTTGTCAGAGCCGGCCCAGGGGAGCTGTTGCTTGCAGTCTGTAAAATGGTCAGAAATTAGGACCGGGTGAGTGAAAACACACCTTCTTGTACCGAAAGGAGAGAAACCAGGAATGTTTGATTCTATCTCTAAAGGCCCTTGCCTGCCCTTCGCCATGTTCCAGGAAGACTTCATCAGGAAAGTGAAGGTCTACGCCTCACCTCCTCTGTCCATGGCCAGGCGGGGCGAGGGTGCTAGTTCCGAGCCCACCTTGTACCTGCCTCCAGGTGAGGGATGTGGCACCACAAAGCCCCGCCCCCCAATTATCACAGCGGTTGCTTACAGGTGACGCATGTGTCGTGAAGCTCTGAGTTTTAGGACTGTGTGAGATCACGCACCTTTTGGATCCACTCTCCTCACACATAAAACTCTCTGGGGCCCAGAAGAGCAAGTGGTGGGTCGGCTGGCTGTGGTAGAGCCAGCCTAGGACTGACTTTCACTGTGGGGCACAAGACGTAGATTGACGTGAAATTCAGATTTGGAGAGCATGCTGTTCAGGAAATAATATTACATGTACGTCAGGCACTGTTTCAAGTCCTTTTCATGGATTAGCTCATTTCATCCTCCTGTGAACCTTGTGAGGCTGGGGTTTGCATCCCATTTTGGAGACCAAAAACTTGGCTGGAGTCCCAGGAACAAGAAGTGGTGGAGCCAAGGTCTGAACCCAGGAAACTGGCTCCAGAAGCCACTGGCAAGGCACTAAGCTGAACTGTCTCTGATGAGAAGCAGGGGGCCAGCCTGGCTCTATCAACTCATCACCGTTGTCAGGGTGGCCAACTAACTCAGTCCAGTGGTTTCTCTGTGGTTGGTGGGCTGTCTGGTGAGGCCAAAGATGTCGAAAAGCTTCTGACTGCACTTGTCTGGCTGCAAGAGTGAGTGTGCGAGGCCTTTTATCTGACAAAGATAATTCCAGGTACTGACAGCATCAGCTGAGCAATGTGATAAACTGAACTCTGAACCAACGTCGTAAGAGGAACAGAAAGCCAGTATCCCAGATACAATTCCATCATGGACCCAAATGGCACAGCGAGGATGGTTATCACCATTACAGCAACACTTGTGAAATCATGAATAGCACTAACTGTGCTTTAAAACATTACTGTCCAATTTTAATTTTGTTTGCTTTTATAGAATGTGAAAAATTAAGAGAGGATGTTTCAAGCCAGGTACTTAAGCACAATAAGCTGTTTTAAAAGATAGTTGTAAGAACAGAATATTGAAAAGAGATTTGAATTCTTTAGCCTCTAATTTCTCGCTTGTCTCATTGAGCAGGTAGGGAGAAAAAGGGCTAATGAAGCTTTTAAAAAAATACGGAATATAAACGAGATAGCTGTGATTCTTATTTACTAAATTTCAAAATGTGTAAAATTGTAGACTTTAGGCTTAGAAGCCAATTGCAAATAAAACACACATTTAAATGCATACAGAAATAAATTGAGATTATCAAACAGAAAACTCCCCCAAATGAAAGGTACTAAAAGCTTCAGGTTGTCACATACCAGGGACAAAAAAATTAGATAGTAGCTGACATCTAGAGAAAATATTGCCATGGAAACCACTTGGGCTTCAGCCTCTAATGGGGCAATTTGAGATACTTTAACAAAACTGCTGCTATTAATTATAATTTAATTTAAATTGCAACATTCTTTTTGTAGTGGAGTCTGGGCTCGATGAGGCAAATATGTCTTTGTTCTTCCAGTATCTTTGTTTCCTTTCACTTTACGCACTCTCTTCAAATCTGAGCTCTATGGTAGAAAATTATTTTTTTCAAACTATTTGTTTTAGCCATTCATTATTGACTGATATTTTAGAAACTGATATGAAAATGAACTGTTCTTAGCTAAGATGATGAAGCGCTCAGGGGACAGGCTTTGTTGTAAGAAAGGCGATTTGTTGATCCCGTTTTCAGGAGGGAGAGGCTTCTCAAGGTCAGCAGGCTTTTATTCAGGCAAACACTATGAGGTAGGACCTGGGTGAGCCTCAGTTTTGTGTTTCTACTATACCTTTCCCCTCAGTGTCTCCAGAAAGACGACCAGCCAGAATTTGAGAGCCCAAGTGGGGAAGAGATTATGAATTTTGGGGTTCGACTTGGGAAGGTAAACAAAGCTCACATTTCTAGCTTCTTAAAAGAGCAGCTAAGGACTTCCCTGGTGGTCCAGTGGTTAAGAATCTGACTGCCAATGCAGGAGGCAACAAGGGTTCAATCCCTGGTCCAGGAAGATCCCTCAGGGCAACTAAGCCCAAGCACCCACAACTACTGAAGCTGGTGCCCTCGAGAAGCCACTGCAATGAGAAGCCCGTGTGCCTCATCTGGAGAGTAGCCCTCGCTCACCACGAAGAGAGGAAACCCAAGCACAGCAGCAAGACACAGAGCAACCAGAAAAAAAAAAAGCATGGCCAAGCGGCAGCTGCTTGCGTGAGTATTTCAGATCCAGTGACCAAAAGAGTTTAATTAGGTGAAGGGAAATAGAATAAAGGAATTTGTCATCCTCTGCTATAGGTCTTGACTATTTAAATAATGCCAACTTTAAAGTGCTAAAAGAACAATCCAGTTTTACTAAATTCCCCCCTTCCATCCATTTTTAAGCTGTCTCAGTTGCCTTTCAGGAAAGTGATCCATTGATACTCCCCAGGGAGGGTGACAGTGCGTTCTTCTGTCTGCTTACCCGTAAGGAGGCATCTGGGTTAGAAGAAGCTCATTATTGACTCAGACTCCGTGTAAACACAAGACAAGACATATGATGTCCTTTTCACGCCAAAGATGTCTGGTTGTTTTTCATGCGGGCAGGGCCGCCTCTTTCATATTTCATTCTAGTTGTTTCTAAGTCAGTTGTTGAAGCTCTGGCTGACTAATGTGGCAGGCACTATGGATCATGGATCCTCACGACCCAGAGTGCCTGCCACGTGGGCTGGTCTGTGACCTCAGCTAGCGCGTGGAAGGCACTTTGGTCAGAGCCACGTGGTTGGCTGGTACAAGGGTCGCCAGAGCCAGCTCTCTGGGCTCACTTAGGACGTTCTGTGCATCCTAGTGAAAGTCGCTCAGTCGTGTCTGACTTTTTTGCGACCCCCATGGACTATACAGCCTATGGAATTCTTCAGGCCAGAATACTGGAGTGGGTAGCCTTTCCCTTCTCCAGGGGATCTTCCCAACCCAGGGATCCAACCCGGGTCTCCTGCACTGCAGGCGGATTCTCTACCAGCTGGGCCACCAGGGAAGCCCTCTGTGGATCCTGCTGTAGGGCTAAGTCGAGCCTGGAAAGTCCAGCTCTGGGAGCCCCGGCGTGTGCAGACTCTTCCTCTGCGGGGATGACCGCTCCATCGTGTGTGGGCCACCACTCCTTTCCCTCTGCCACCGGGGTTTATAAATCCACGTTGCCGTTAACAGGAGAGCAAGAAGGAGGAAGCCCAAATGTGGGGCCTGTGACAAATCTGGGAAGCACCCTTTAAACCCCTTTCTGAGGGAAAAATGGAGGAGGAAAATGGCAACCCACTCCAGTACTCTTGCCCGGAGAATCCCATGGACAGAGCCCGGCAGGCTCCAGTCTGTGGTGTCGCAAAGAGTCAGACACGACCGAGCACATATACATCATCTGAGGGAAAACACGCTTCCAGACTGCACGCAGCCCCCCACCCCCCACCTCCGGGTGCCGGCACTCACACAGGCCCCCCAAGGTCAGGGAGGCCCCCCGAGGTCAGGGAGGCAGCGCCTCAGCCTTGAGTAATCGGGAGGAGGGGGTTCTCTGGCCTTGAGTGGATTGCGTATGCTTTGTCTTCTCTTGCATGCCTCATTCCAATGTGCCTTTAGGAGAAAACAAATGAACTGACTCCTGAGTGCTTTGGTTCAGAGCTTTCCAACTGGAAGGCTCAGACAAACCACCTGGGATCTGCTTAAGACACACGTTCTGACGGCCTTGGGCTGGGAGCCTGTGTGTTGGGCTGCGGGGAGCTTGAGTGTACATACCGCACTTTGAGCAGCAGAGCTTTAATTGAGGCTCACGGTGGTTTGCATCTCCTCCTGTTTCTGTGCGTGTGTGTTTTAATTTAATGTGATGCCCGAGAAGGAGCGGAAATGATTGCTTCTCAGACTGTGTCTTTTTTTTTTGGAGGGGCTGACTCCTTGGGTGCTTTTTAAATGAGAGGTATGACAGAACACCCCACAGTGCCACTTCCTTTAAGCCTCTTTCTTTTGAGTCTTGCGAAAGCTACTACTAGGAACCCTGCTTTCATTTAGGAGGACAATTCTGTAGTATTAAATATTTTGAACGTAGAGCGGGAGAATCTATTACTGATGAATATTCAGAGCTGTCTAAGAAAAAACCTGTTCGTGCATGCGTGCTCAGTCGTTTCTGACTCTGTGACCCCATGGACTATATAGCCCACCAGGATCCTCTGTCCATGAGAGTCTCCAGGCAAGAATACTGAATTGGGTTGCCATGCCCTCCTCCAGGGCATCGTCCTGACGCAGGGATCAAATCCCTGTCTGCTGAGTCTCCTGCATTGGCAGGTGGGTTCTCTACCACTGAGCCACCTGGGAAGCCCTATCGCCAAGGAGTTTAATAAATGGTTATCTTAGATAAGTCCTTGGAGACCTTTTCTGGTTTAAGACACCTAATTCTCTAAAGCAGGTGTATCAGGGAGGAAAAATATTTCTGTAAGTAGCTTTTGGCAGGAAAAGCTCTTTGCTGGAGGCCCCTTTTGTCCTGTCACTAACTTCTAAACCAGGCACCCCCCTGCTCTACTCATCTTCTGCCCAGCACATCTTTCAGATCTTGTTATCACACAGTTCCTTGTCTAGTCTGTTGGTTCTTTTCATAGATCACAGAAGCAGAACTGAAGAATAAGTAACAGATGACCAGATGTCTTCGGGGAGCTCACGGACAAACCGCAAGAATAAGACGGCATCTGAGAAAAGACCGGGAGGAGTCGGCCAGCCTGCACACAGTGGGGGTGGCAAGGACCCTGACCCCCATATCTCCGCAGTCAACTGAGATCACTTCCCTTTCTCCCTTAAACAACATTCATGGCCCAGCAGAACTTTTGGAGAAGGTTTCTGGGGATGCTGAATCTCCCCAGATTGTGGTGTTCTGATTAAAAGCAATTTTCCTTTCTACTAACATCGGTCTCTCTCAAGTTATTGATTTTTCAAGTGGTGAGCAGCCGGATCTGATTCGGTAACACTGTGATGTCGGCATATAGCTTTCTGACAGTACAGATGCATCCACAGGCATATCTGAGAGAAAACCAAGGTAGTTTTAAACACACTGGGCTATTGGTTTCTCTGGAGTTTATTGGTTTCGTTTGAAGGAATTGTCTCCTTGCTGCTGGGTCTTGCACGAGTGGGTTGTGCGGTGGCAGAATGCAGTCAGCTGGGGGGAAAGCCTGAGGCCACACAGGACCACACAGGACCATGGTGTCCAGGGTCCCACGGCATCAGAGCGACTGACTCCTACTTGGTGAAACACTGCAACATGGTCATGCTGGCCGCCAAGTCCAGCGAACACCCTGGCTAAGCAGTGGTCTCAGCTAGTACAATCTGTGGGCTCCTGATCAGCAGGGCACTCTTAGCCAGATGTGTCTGCTGAATCATGGGAATGGCCTCAGTTTCTAAGGAGGGAGTAGTTGAGAAATTAACAATAGTAAGAAAGAAAAACTGAAGCAGAACTAAAGAGCCTCATGATGAGGGTAAAAGAGGAGAGTGAAAAAGCTGGCTTAATGCTCAACATTCAAAAAACGAAGATCATGGCATCCAGTCCCATTACTTCATGGCAAACTGAGGGGAAAAAGTGGAAGCAGTGATATGTTTTATCTTCTTGGGCTTCAAAATCACTGTGGACAGTGACAGCAGCCATAAAATTAAAAGACTCCTTGGAAGATCAAACCTGTCAATCTTTCAGGAAATCAACCATGAAGACTCTTTGGAAGAACTGAGGCTGAAGCTGAAGCTCCAGTACTTTGGCCACCTGATGGGAAGAGCTAACTCACTGGAAAAGAGTCTGATGCTGGGAAAGATTGAAGGCAGTAGGAGAAGGGGGTGACAGAGGATGAGATGGTTGGATGGTATCACTGATTCAATGGACATGAACTAGGGCAAACTCTGGGAGATGGTGAGGGACAGGGAAACCTGGCTTGCTACAGTCTATAGGGTCGCAAAGAGTCAGGCTTGACTTGGCAACTGAACAACTCCTTGGAAGGAAAGCTATTACAAACCTAGATAGTGTATTAGAAAGCAAAGACATAACTTTGCTGACAAAGGTCCATAGAGTCAATGCTATGGTTTTTCTAGTAGTCATGTATGAGTGTGAGAGTTGGACCACAAAGAAGGCTGAACACAGAATTGATGCTTTCGAACTGTGGTGCTGGAGAAGACTCTTAACAGTCCCTCGGGCTTCATGGAGATCCAACCAGTCAATCCTAAAGGAAATCAACCCTGGATACTCATTGGAAGAACTGATGCTGAAGCTCCAATACTTTGGCCACCTGATGCGAAGAGCCAACTCACGGGATAAGACCCTGATGCTGGGAAAGATTGAAGGCAAAAGAAGGGGGTGGCAGAGGATAAATGGTTGGATGGCATAACTGATTCAACCGACTTGAGTTTGAGCAAACTCTGGGAGATAGTAAAGGACAGAGAACCCTGGTGTGCTGCAGTCCATGGGGTTGCAAAGAGCTGGACATGACTTAGAGACTAACAATGATGACAAAGAAGAAGAAAGTAATCCATCAGAGTGAATAAGCCAAAATATGTTTTTTTAAAGACATTCCCTGATATATTTTACCTTTTCTTCTAGACGGTGGTCAAGAGTTGGCACCATTCAGAACACCCATGTTTTCAGGAGACCCTGGAGAGACTACCTTCAGAATTCTGCTGAGAAAAACACCCTCGAGACACCAAGCAAGTCCCAAAAAAGACTTTGGACTTGGAGAATCTGTGGCTGGGAGTTTAGTGAAAATAACATTTTTTAAAAATCACCTAAATCTAGTCAGGGCTTCCAGGTGGCTCTGCCTGCCAATGCAGGAGACCTGGGTTCAATCCCTGGGTTGGGAAAATCCCCTGGAGGAGAGCATGGCAACCCACTCCAGTATTCTTGCCTGGAGAATCCCATGGCCAGAGAAGCCTGGTGGACTACAGTCTACGGGGTGGCAAAGAGTTGGACATGATTTAGCAGCAAAACAGTAACAACAAATCTAGTCAAAAGATGAGTCTCCTCATTTGGAAGAATATTTAGGCACAGTTAATCATTTGAGGAACCAGGCAAAGATGAAGGGTCTTCTTTCACTCTTGTTTTGTGGAAATTTCTAGTAAATTCAAAGGCCATAATTTGACTGAGGGTGGCTCTTTTGGAAATGCCTACATATTACTGATTTTGTTACCATCGTATGTCTTTCAAGGAAGTAGAATGAATAATAAAATGCATTTAAAAAAACATCTAATCTTCTGCTACAACTCTATATCTCAACTTGCAGATAAAGTTGTCTTCAGTAGAAGATGTTTATACTCCAGTTCTCCGTGGACCAGCTCTGTCAACATCCCTGGGGCTCTGGCTATGCAGGATTATCTGTGTTGTAACTGCTATTTCATCTAAACCAAAAATTGGCCCTAAGTGTTCAGAAACCAGTATAGAGATGAGAGTGGTTTCTGAGAACCCAGAGGTGTCTAACCCAGATCACAGCTGGCCGTCAGGACTCTGCCTTCACTGGGGTCTACTAGAGGGAACCCCTAGTAGACCAAAACTAAAGGGCTTTAGACAGTAAGTCTATACACATTTAGTCTTTTATCAATGCCCTGGTGGACTCTTGTTTTTGAAATACTTTTGCCGGCTGTATTAGCAGAAGTCAAAGTTTTAAACTTCAGCCTCAAGACAGTGTCTTTTCTTCTGAGGCTGACCTCAGAAAGCAGAATATATAACCCCATGCTTGATATTTTCACTGTGTTTTGAACTGTTCTTTCCTTGAATTAATCTCAGATCTCTAAATGCAACTGTCTTTGCTGGTGGCAGGTGGAACGGTCATCAAAGAGAATCCTGGGAAACAAATGACCCTTGCTCATGAGAGCTTCCCAATGTTCCCCACAAAGAGGCTCCTCCTTGGTGCTGGCTCACATGTTATCAAGGTCACCTGAGAAACTTCTGCACAAGCCACGCGTGCTGTCAGAGCCCTTCTTCTCATTGATGGCCACAGACTGTAGATTTATTGCATATCAAAAATGGGAGAGTGGAAAGGAAAAGGAAGGTGTATCCAGTGGCAGGGCTTTCGCCCACAGGTGGTGCAAGCTGCTGGTTACTGGGGACTTCTGCATCATACAGAAGGGATGGCAGAAGATCGGACAGCAGTTCAGAGGAAAGAACTGGAATCCTTTTATGTTTAATTCAGGTGTTTCATTGAGAGAAAGGAAAAGTGGATAAAGCACTGAATCAGAGGTAAACACGCCTGAACTTCAGACCTGATGATGCTGTTCTCTGTATGGAAGTGAAAGTATTAGTCGCTCAGTCGTGTCCAACTCTTTGTGACCCCATGGACTGTAGCCCACCAGGCTCCCCTTTCCATGGAATTCTCCAGGCAAGAATACTGGAGTGGGGTGCTGTTCCTTTCCTCAGGGGATCTTCCTGACCCAGGGATGGAACCTGAGTCTCCCACATTGTGGGCAGATTAGTTACCATCTGAGCCACCAAGTTCTCTGTATACCTTTGAGCAAAGTTCTGTAAACACTGGGACCTGGGGTTCATGGTCCCGACAGCACATTTAGACTCTTCGGGGATGGGAGGCAGGTGTCAGCGGGGTCCAAAAAGTTCCCCAGAGGATGCTAACAAGCAGCCACCTCTGCAGTCACTCATTAGGTGTTTACTGAGGGATGAATGCACTTTCCGAGTCACACTTTTTTTTAATCTTTAAAATGTGGTCAGTAATGTCCACTCAGACCACACAGATCTACTATCAGGATGAAACAAAATCATGAACTGAAAGCATTTCAGCCAAGTTATTTACAGATGTATCATGCCTGGCTTTATCCTTTCCTTTTTCCTAAAAGTTAAAATTCTCAACTAAACTTCTGAAAACCACCTTCAGCCTTTTCTCACAGGGAAATTTCGCAATGAATTTCTCATTCTCTATGTTTAAAATAATTGCACCCCATGATCAGATGAATTTTTATGTATGAATGAATGAATGTTTATGTTTTAGCATAGAATTGACTTTACCTTTTTTTTTTAAAAAAGCCTTTTGGGACTTTTTCCAGGCAGAAAGAAACTCAACAGCACAATCAAGGATCTGCCTGGTTTTTAGACACTTCTGAATATAGACTTGTGCAAAGCGTGGGGAATCAATGGAAGATCTCCAATGGTGAAAAAACTGACATTGGGTCAAAAACCTCATCTAGCACAATGTTTCTGCAACCTCAGAAACCAGAGGCAGGACACAGGCCCCGAACTGCCAGCAAAGGTGGAATCAGCACTTCTATTAATAGGTGGGGCCTGGCAGGGAATCTCCCGGGGAGGAATCACAGCCAGGGATCCTGATGGAAGTCTTTCTGGATGACAAGTCAGAAAAGGAAGTGCTACCAGATTAATCTGGCAGGCTGAGCTCCCTCGAATGGCCCCAAGGGATATACAAGGATGTTCAGCAATGCAGTGTAGTAGGAAGAGTTTGCACCGGGCCTTGAGAGAGGCAATGACAGACACAGACAATGGGGGACAACCATGGGCTCAGAGAGACTTCCCTTTCATAGGCTTCTCACAGCACTGCAGCGGCATAAGAGCAAGACAGAGCGAACACTGTGACTCATTGGAGGGGTTCTGCCATCCATAGAGAAGTTGCTATAGCAACATGCATCACCTGTGACTCTGGCCCTCCCTAGCCCCATGTGATGGAGGGGACAGCTGAGAGTCCTGGCAGGAAGGGAGCAGGGATGCGCCTCTAAGGATGGTGCCAGGGTGGGGGTGACGGCTTGAACAGATTACTGGACAGAACCCCAACCTCCTTGGGCTTCAAAATCTGTTGTGTGGGAAGAAGGGAAAGAGGACAACACTGGGATTAAAGAGAAGCCCATAGGAAGGAGGAATCAAGGAGCTGGGAAATTGTCCCAGAGGTGGGGGTTGGCGCCCCTCTGGACTTTTCCATGGTGGTGTTGGACAGTCCTGGTTAGGGAAGCGGAGAAGCCTGAGTGAACGCAGCCCCAGACATGCATGTGGGACAGTGTGCAGAGGGTGTCGGGGGCTGAGAGGGGATCAACCCACCGCCCTGCACTTCAGCCACTCAGGTGATGTTTCCCTACATCAGTTCCTCACCTGCCCCATTGCAATCGGAACACACACCTGCCGACCTGCTTTTGCAGCAATGTCTGAAGGCTTTGCACTTAAGGTGACCTCTAAAGACTGCCCAGGTCCCTTACATGAGAGTCTAGTCAACAATATTCATGCCGAGACACTGCATCCGGCATGTGCGGTCTGGGAGGCCAGGGTCTTCGAGCTTAGATTTGCTAACTTTGGTTCATGTTCCTCTGAAGGAGGATGTTACACACAAGCCGAAAATGACAATAAAGAAATATTCCAATGACATCAAGAGCAGCAAAGACAAATGTAAAGAAGTTAGGATAAAAGCAAGTGGCAAAAGAAAACAGAAAAATCATAGAACTAATAATAAACAAATCCAGAGTTGGTCATTTGGGGGAGAAAAAATCTGTCAGATAATCTAATTGAGAAAAAAGGGAAAAATCTAAAGCTACAATATAAAAATATATGTATAGAAATTTTCTAAGGAGAGAATGGAAATTATAAAAATGTATTTTCTTCAACTCTGCAGAAGTAAATTGGAAAACTTAGATTACATCTATGAATTTCTAGAAAAACGTAAAGAACAGAAATTATAGCAGATGAGAAAGAGACTCTAATGAGACCATGATCATAAAAGAAGTTGAGAGAGTTGCTAAGGAGCTCTGCTCACACACACGCAAGAAAACAGTCAGCTCCAGTGGTTTTACAGCTGAAGTTCACTTAACTTACAAAGTATAGGTGGGAAAGGCTCCAGGGCTATTTCTATCTTTGCAACACAGAGTGTGGTCCATGAACCAGCAGCAGCAGCATCGCCTGGGAGGTTGTGGGAGCGGCAGCATCTCAGGTCCCACCCCTGACCTGCTGAATCTGCATTCGTTCATCTTCCCCAGGTGAGTCCAAGCACGTTCAAGTTTGTAGGGTGGCTTCTTGGAGTTACTCCACTGGTTAGAGAGTGATGGAGAAGTCCCTCCAAGGCCGGGACTGAGTCTGAAGTCAAGGTGTGGGCAGACCTGAGTTCCTTTCTGGAAGCCCTGGGGGAAAATGTGCTTCCAAGCTCACCCTTGATGTTGCTAGAATTTGACCTTTGAGGTTGGGGGACTGAGGTCCCAGGCTCCTTCCTAGTCTGACTGGGATAGCTCTCCTGGGGGCATCCCACATTCCTTGCTGGGTGGCCCCTTCTTCTTCCTTTTTATGAGGTTGGCCTAAGTATAAAAACCCAACTTGCACTCCCCCAAAGTAAAAGGATGCTACAATCCCGTCTTATCCAAGAATTACTTTTGTAAAAAAACAAAACTAGGACTTCCCTGGTGGTCAAGTGGCTAAGACTCCATGCTCCCAAGGCAGGGGACACAGGTTCTATCCCTGGTCTGGGAAGATCCCACGTGCTGCGGAGCAACTTAGCCCCTGAGCTGCAACTACTGGGGCCCTTGTGCTCTAGGGCCAATGAGCCGCAACTACAGAGCCTGTGTGCCCTAGAGTCCGTGCTCCATAACTGCATGAGGTGCCACTGTAATGAGGAGGCCATGCACCACAATGAAAAGTAGCCCTTGCTCGCTGCAACTAGAGAAAATCTGTGCAAAGCAACAAAGACCCAGAGCATCCAAAAATAAACAAAGCTTAAAAAAGAAAAAGAAAACTGTTTTTAAATGACTTTAGTTATACCTTGAGAGAATGCTTCACCGTGACTAAATGTGGTTAACACTAGGAATAAAAGCATGGCTCACTGTTTGGAAATCTATCAACAGAAGAAAAAGTGTATGGTTATCTCTAATAGACGTTGAGGTGGCATTAGATACTATTTAACACCTAGCCCAGATGAGACCCTTATCAAAACAGGAATCCTCAAGGTATTATCTACATATAAAAATCCTAAAGGTATGTGCATAGAAGATGTGTCTGTACTTGGGCAGAAAACTAAGACAGCCCACTCGGGTTCTTGGTCCTGGGGGGCACACACCTTTTCCCAATTATATTCAATTAAACACTCGTTAGGTTTGCAGTGAAAGTGTTTGCTGATATAGTCAGGTACTAAATTAGCTGTTTTTTTTTTTCAAATAACTTTTAGATTTTGCACTTTGCCAAAGCAGAGGAACTAGTTAGAAATTAACTTATCAGGAAGTATTTTAAGGCTGTCTTCATACGGATTTTGTATAATGTAAAAGGAAGACACATGTTAAGTGGAAAGACATTCCATTGCTGAACAGGAAAACGTTATTTGTGTAGGTGTCAATTACTCTGCAATTAACTTATATATAAAATTCAATCCCCATAAAATCTCTAGGTAATGCCAATAAAATGATCAGAACACTAAAATTACTTGGGAAAAGCAATGTTCGAGGACAGGAACATTCTGAAAAAAAGAGAGTAAAAGGGAAATTAGCTCTATGAGAAATTAAATGCTATTATAAAAGCTCAATCATAACCACAGCTTGCTACTATCTCAGGAAGAGTTAGATTAGTGCACCAGATCAGAGAGGCCAGAAGCAGACTTAAACATAAAGGGCAATTTTGAATATGATAAAGGTCGGGGAAAATTGGTTGATGACACCCCAACCAATAGTGCTGGAACTACTGACTGGCCGGGGGTGAGCAGGGAAAAATAAAGCTGGGTTCCTATCTTATTCTTACCACCCAAATAAATTTCAAGTGCAGTAAGTATGTATATTTCACAGATGAAATCTAGAATTATTAGAAAAAAAAGTGGAATAATTTTTAAAACATTTCTAAATGGAGAAGGCATTACATAAAACCCCAAAGCCAGGAAACACTTTATCTTTCATCAGATAAAATTTAGAGATTTTTTTTTTTTTACATGGAAGGAAAAACCCATAAATTAAAAAAGTAGATATCAAACTGGGAAATCATCAAAACATGTAGTAAAATGTCAATTTACCTAATATATAAAAATCCTTATGAGTCAGTAAATGACCAACAGACCAATGGGAAACAATATGAATGTACAAATAATTCTTTGGTCAAGGAGTATCAACAGGCAGTTCAGAGAAAAATACATACAAGTGACTTATGAACAAAGATACTTAATCTCACTCATGACTAACAAAATCCAAATTAAGACAACAAAACCACTTTTCAAATACAGTATAGCAAGAATATTATGAGGTACTGTGTTGATGAGGGTGTGGGGCAAAAGACATTCATATCTTATGGAATTGGAGGTATTAGGTCACTGGAGGGTGACTTGTAATACAATCAAAATTAAAAATACATCCCTTGACAAAATAATATGTATAAAGCTATTCATATGGAAATAAAAGATGGGAAAAATAACCATTAGATCAAAAAAACCTGTAACTAATATTTTATTTGACGAGCTATATAAATGTGCTTGGTGCTTTACAGAAAAGCAGAATTTGGATCATTTGCAGGAAAAGCACACATCAGAAGAGATGATAATTATTTTTTGGACTTGAACAAACATCTGTGTCGGTCATTGAAGAGAACAAAAGACACAAAAGATAATAAGAAATTAGGTATCAGAGGTTAAACAAATTAATCACGCAATCTTAGCATCAGGAGGAAAAAAAGGGATTGGCTTAGAAATAATTAAGATATAAGAGCTGGAAAGATTATTTTAAGTGCTTGCAGGTGGTAAAGAAAACCACTACCAGCTTGTAATTATGATGGAAACTGAATAGATAAATGCAGTTTTTAAATGTTCATCATAATTCTTTCACATGTGCATACATAAAAATATTTTATCTTTAGATGGCAGAAAAATAATTTGGAACATAGGTAAGAAACTACGTCACTAAAAACCACAGCAAGAGAGAAAGAGGTGTCTTTAGAAATCAAACTCTCTGTTTTCAGTGGTACAACGTCTGATGTGGCAAGCAGATGCCTTTGTTCTTAGTTCACGGTACCTGGGCAGCCTGTGTATTCTAGATCTATCTGGGGCATGCGGTTGTTTCATTTAATGATGCTAGGTACCATGTTCCAACCAGTCCCAATTTATTTGGTTGAAGAGCTGCACTGCTGAGAGAGCTGGTTTTTCCAACTGCTCCGTGAACCTGTGTGCCTCGATGGGACAGGTTTGGGTTTGGATTCCTGAATTCCTGACAGTTCTCAGAGGACTATTTTTTACTCAGTGCTTCTGTCCACTTCCCTCTCAGAGGGGCTGTGAGAATTCCTGGTCCAGAGCAGGAATCAACATCAGATGCAGACTAGCTTTAGGTGGGGAGCCAGAAACTCAAGGTTCCAGTAACTCCTTATAATTATCTTTACACTAGACACTTTATGCTGAATGAAGCTCCAATACTTTGGTCGCCTGATGCGAACAACTGACTCATTGGAAAAGACCCTGATGCCGGGAAAGACTGAGGGCAGGAGAAGCGGGCGGCAGAGGATGAAATGGTTGGAAGGCATCACTGACACAATGGACGTGAATTTGAGCAAACTCCAGGAGATAGTGGAGGACAGAGGAGCCTGGAATGCTGTAGCCCATGGGGTCGCAAAGAGGTGGACACGACTTAGCGACTGAACAACAGCAACACATGAGAAGATTCCTAGGGAAATGAAATGACATCTTAAAGTGCCTTGCCAATCTTAATACTATTTTAATAAAAACCCCCAATGTGGCCTTTGGTCTGATATATTCTGTATTCAATATTATGAATGTGATTTAAAAAAACAAAAACCCTAAGACATAACACCAAAGCCTCACAAAACAGCTGGTATACAGTTTGGAGTTGTTCCTTAGCGCAGAAATTTGTGGCATCAGATTATTTTTTCTGTTTATTTTGTTTTTATATTTTACAGACGCGCATTGCCATCTGTAGTCATCTTTCTGCTGGCAAATCCCTGCCGTTCCAAGGAAATAAGCTCCCCTGATCTGACAAAGAGAAAACACAGAGCCCATGGTTCTGAGAGGTGAATCACAGCTACCGTCTGGTGCTCTGCAACCTGTCAGTGAACCAGAACTCAGGGTCAGGGGTTGCATTTTCTCCCTTGTAACTCAAAGGACCAGAATGTGGTGGTTTAGAAACAGGCCGTACCTATTATCAAAAGGCGGAAAAAATTAGGCAGAAAAAGAGCTGACTGGTCATTTCTAATAGAATGGAATTGGTTTAAGAAATCAGCATAATTTTACCATTTCCCCCTATTAAAAAAATGCACTCTCACAGCTCCAGGCTTTGTGTTTATGATCACCCTGACATTCCACCCAGTGGTTGCCAAACTCCATGCACATGGGAATCATGTTTTTTGTCATATACATGTAAAACCTAATTATTGTTTACTTATTCTCATTAAATTGACCTGATTTCTTATTTAAACTAATGGAGTGATAAAACTTTATAACCCTACTGAGTACTTCCACGGCCTGTCAAGGCTCTAAACAGAAGCCTGCTCTTTATTAAAGAGTGAATAGGGTGGGTGAGAGAGCTGTTAAAGGCATGCCAGAACCAAATAGAGACTCTCTCTTTGATAAAATTAGAAGGACAGAAAAAGAGATGAAAAGGAAATAACTTTACATTATGCCACGTGATGATACACCCACTTTCTTCACATAATGATCTGGCGAGCCCCTATCAAGGCCACCATGTAGCCCTGCTCCAGGAGCCACAGGCTACAATGCAAATGCATCCTTTGTAGTTGTGCAGTGCACAGCCTGACCAACTGTGAATGTTCCTCACTTTAAAAAACACTGACAGAGCCTAACAGGCGTTAGAGAGGCAATGAGCAGCTCAGTCAGTAGTGTTCCAGAAGAGAAAAAGAATCTTATTACATGAAGGCAGCATACCTTGGAATCCACTCTGTCTTTATCATTTGATATCATCTAAGATACAGAAAGAAATATAAGGGAGCAGAAAGAACGTAAGACCAAAGGGTGGATGTCTGGAATTCCAGTTTCCAGGTCTCTGCAAAGCAAGTATTCCAGTGTGAGCATGAAGAGAAGAGCCCTTAGTTGTTCACTGGGTTGTGTTAGTTGCTGGGTCCTGTCCAGCTCTCTGTGGTCTCATGGACTGTAGCCCACCTGGCTTTGTCCACAGAATTCTCCAGGCAAGAATACTGGAGTGGGTTGCCATTCCCTTCTCCAGGGGATCTTCCTGACTCAGGGATCGAACCCAGGTCTCCTGCACTGCAGGCAGATTCTTTACCATCTGAGCCAGCAGAGAAGCCCCAGTTGATCATGAAGTTCCCTTTAATACTAAAGCCACAGATACCCTATCTTCACAGCAAGGGGCATGCTTTATTTTAAAATAAATGTGCATGCTTCATTTTAAAGCAGCATTTCCCCCCCTGATATCCTTCCAAATTAAGCTTGCAACTGATTTAAAAAAACTGAATAATAACTTGGCATCTTCCTCCAGCTGAAGCTCCTTCTATGAAGATGCATTTTCATGGGATGCCTTGAGTCTGACCCCACACTGTGATTTCTTGTTTGTTTGTTCCAAGTGTGTTTTTCCAGTTGCCAGTAGGCAGACTAGTTTTCCTCAAGTACCAATAAAAACTCAGTCCCCATGAGCCTTCTTGTGAAATGGTCAGAGGAGCCCAATCTTTGGCAAGATCACTGCCATAGCCTTTCAATTTGGGATTTCACCACAGAAGGGCCTCATTGTTTTTCATAAACTTGTTTCTGGGTATTTGCTGTTCTTTTCTTTTGGTAACCTTACTTTGAAGGGTTTGCCAAGAGGGCCATTATTAAGCTCTCTTATTTAGTGATTGAGTGATTCTCCATCTTGCTACACATTAGAATCACCTGGGGGAGGTTTTACATCTCTGGCCATCCTACCCCTAAAGTATCTGATTTAACTGGTCAGGGGTGTGGCCTGGAAATCAGGGGTTTGAAAAGCTCCCTAGGTGATGTGAAATGCATCTGCGATAGAGGCGAGTGCTTTTGACTTTGTTGTGCACATGATAAGTCATGGGGGGAATCTGGCCAAAATGTGGTGTCGATTCAGTGGGTCTGGGATAGGGCCTGGGCTTTGCATTTCCGACAAGCTTCTAGGTGATACTCATACTGCTGGTGAGGACCACACTTTTCAAGGCACCAGATCACATGAATCTCCTTCCAAGCACCTTCTATTCAAACCAGGACTAAGGAGCTCTTCCTGTCCTGTATCTGCACAGACTCAAGTAACACGATTTACAGCTAGAAATGGCATCTTTGTGTATGCATTGTTGTTTTGTTTCTGAATATCTGATAGTGAGGCTTCTGAATCATACAAAAAAGATGATCCAGAAAAGCAAAACCCCGGAATCAGAATTCAGAGCAATGAATTGAGGTTCACAAGAACTAGGCTGCAACTGCTGATGTGAGGAGCTACTAATAACCCCAGAGTTGGTATGAAGATTACTTTAAGCCAAGGATATTTGGGATTTGACAAACGCAGAAAGAAATCTTTTGGGAACTTCCCATATCAGACTACAAATAGAATGAGACCATAAATCTCCTTTTCTGGGAGCCTTTAAGTCCCAGGAAGGAGGCCAAGAGCAAAGCTACCCGAAATCACCCTCTCCAGGGGAGGTTTTATGGCCTTGAAAAGGACATAGACCATTCACGCTGGCATGAACAAACATTATCACAAACTTTATCTCCTGTTTTTCCTTTAGAAGCCCATTTGTTCTTCCCAGAGGTTTCCCCCACCTTCTTTTTCTCTGCGAAGAAAGGAAAAGTAGGGGGAAAGTTTGGCCTCCTAGACACTAAGCCTCTGGGGTCTGATATTAAGTAATTCTTCCCTTGTATCTTTCTCTGCCCCTCGTCCAGCCCCCAACCCCCATTCTTTCTTTTTCCCACTCACCAAAAAGAAAAAAAAATGTTACCCAAACAAGCCTTCTGTATTACATTTCATAAATGGTTTTCTGTTCTCTTAATAAAGTTTGTGAGATGGAGACACATATTTCTTTATAAGCATTTATCCATTACGGAAATTAACCTGGAATTCCAATTGCAGAATAAACTATGTTGATGAGATTCATATAGCAAATGGTAAACACCAAGTAAGAACTTTCTGCCCAAGTACAAACAGAAAATTTCTGCAAATGGATCTTATGTTATATAGGTCAGGCCACCATAATACCTGGGTTATAGACTCTGATTTGAACATTGAAATGTTCCCTATACACATTACTACATCAATCAGAAGAATGAAACTGTCACGTATAAAGCATGATTTTTAAAAAAATAAATGAACTTGGGACTTCCCTGGTGGCCCAGTGGCTAAGACTGCATTCCCAATGCAGGGGGCCCGGGTTTGATCCCTGGTCAGGGAACTAGATCCCACACACCACAGCTAAGGATACCGTGTACCGCCAAATAAATAAACATGAAAAACAAACAACTCAAACTTTGGCCTTTACAACTGGATCTCACAGACCATCGAGCAAATAATTTGCTAATTAAGGCAAGAACAAATACGAACTCCCATTAGACCAAAGGAGCGTCTAGAGGCTTTTGAAACTGATTTCTTGGCAGCTGACAATGGAGACCACACACACTGATGGCCTCAAGCGGTGAGAACCTGTAACAGCCTAGGAACCTGCCTGTTTCAAAACTAGGCCCTGTCTCCACCCACCCTCGCATTTGGAAGACTCTATCTGAGAAGTCTGTCCTCCGCAGCCCTGACAAGGCCTTGGCCCATCTCATATCTTCACTACTTTTCTTCTTGCATCACCAGGCCTGCTTTCCTTTGTTCAAGCCAGCCCACAAGTAAAAGCCAGCGGCCGTGTCATCCTAGCAATACTCGTAGAAGGGAATTCTTTTTAAGTACTCCTGGCACACACCCTCTCCATGGTATTGGAACCCATGTGTGAGGAACAAAGAGGACTGTTTAGTCTGTCTATTCTGACAACAGGGCAATTCTGGCTTCTTTTTGAAGCTTCATAACGCTTAGCAGGCAAATTCTGGTAAGAATTCATGAGGACAAGAGCTTCCTGGAAGCTGATAAATAACTGTATTTGGGGGTGGAATATGTATAAGCAATCAAACATACGGTGTTTCCAAGATGAACTGTTACAAATCAGAAGCTAGGGTCGGGGAGGACCAGAAAGCCTTGACTGGACATTCACACATCACAGCAAGTTGTGTCTAATATAATAAAAGCAACCACTTTGTTAGTGTTTAGTTTTGCAGCTAAACTTCTGTCCAGTTTGCTCCGTGTCGATGGCTCACTCTGCCAAGTGTTTTAAATCCATCATCTTGCAAGGAATTCTCTAAGTTAGGTCTTGATTTCAGATGTGGGGAGACTGAGGAACAAGGTTAAGAAAACTGCTGGGCAGAGGCAGTGATGGTATCAGACCCCAGGCCTCCCGCCCCTTCCTCGCCCTTTCCTGTCTTGGACGTCAGCAAAAGTCAGCCATCACTTTGGAGACTCATCAGTAGGTCTGGAGGTGTCTCCGAGATCTTGCCCACTTCATACCTTAGGGGTGAAAAAGCAGAGACTTGGAGAGCCTTACTCAAGCAGCCCGACCATCTGGTAGAGTGAGGAGGGGGACCCATGGGCTCCCCACCACTCAGAGCCATGTGGACACTGAATTTGCATCCAATTAATTTTGTAGTCGACCGCTGCATCCCTTCATTTTAGTGCTATGCTTTCAAATGACCAGTATTATTATCCGCAAAAGTGGTAAAAATCCACTGAGCTTTCTTAGCCTACATGCACCCCTAAAGCCTGGAAGGCTACAGGGTTGTTTGTATACATACATGGTTGGGAGAGTAATCTGTACAGTTCTAGGTAACCTTTTAATATTAGAACGTGGATGGTGGGGCTGCAAGACAGCTGAATCACAAAGGCAGAAGCAAGGAAGTGATTTGATCAGATCATCCAACAGTCACGTTGAAGATATCCTTTTAGGCATCTCATTATTTCCCTTAAATGCAGAAGAGTCAATAATGTTATACTCCTTCCCTTCAACTTATTTACTTCTGGCCCCGAGCAAGAATACAGTGTTACGTTTTGAGCCTTGGAAGTGCTAAGTACTCTGTGTTCACACGCTCCTTCACTTCTTTAATCCCCCAACTACGTCACCAGCGATGGTCTGTTATTAATTCCCATTTTACAGACGAGAAGACTGAGGCTTAAAGAAAGAAAGCATCCCACCCAAGACAGGGCTTTGGACTTTACCTGAATCCAGGTGGTCCAAGTGCCAGGGGTCGGTGGCGGACGACATGGGTGACAGGGTGAGCGGGGAGGCCCCGCAGTTGGATTCCACCAGCTCGCCCTGGATGTGCACGTGAGCTGAGGCGTTGGTCTGCCTCAAGGCCGCCTTGAGGGGGGCGATTTGGTTGAACTGGACTCTGGAGAGGCACCCGGTGAATCCCGGGGTGTTGTACTTGTGGATCTCTTGGTCGATCTTTCCTGTTTCTAAAAGAGAAAGAAAGAGAAAGTAAAAACCATGTCCCATTCACCAGATCACAACTGTACCATACTCTCATCTTGGAATGTGTGTGTCCAAATCTTACTCTTGGCTTTCAGTTTAAGATATTATGTTCTTTTGGATGAAACATGAATGACTTGATAAGGATTTAGGGCTGGAGACTTCACTTTAAAAGGACCTTCTCTGTCACGTTGTAAGAAGGGTAAAACTATATTTGCTAAAATAAAATACATTCCTAATTACCTTCCAGTTACTTGAGATGTTGCTGAAACTAACAACACTCACTTGACTCTGATTGACTTTTCACCTCTTTTCTGATGCTTCAGTGACTCATATATACTGAACAGCCTTCCCAGACCTTCTGGTAGATTATAGTTTCCTTTTGCACCTCTTATTTTCTTCTTTTGAATTCTTTTTTTTTTTTTTTTAAAAAGAAAAAATGATTCCTACAGCCTATAATCCCAGAGAAGGGAATGGTAACCCACTCCACTATTCCTGCCTAGAGAATCCCGTGGACAGAACTTGGCGAGCTACAGTCCCTGGGGTTGCAAAGAGTCGGTCGGACACGACTAAGTGACTAAGGCACACACACAGCCTGTAATCAGGAATTTTCTTTCTTTAGAATCCAGTCCTCTGGGAATTCTGAGGCTTCCAGAATCCCAGCTAGTGTGGGAAGGGCGTTTTGAGAGTCAGGAAAGTTTCCTAACTCAATCACAAACATATAAATGCATTTAAAAATCATCACCTCCCCCAAACCTGTAAGTTAAGCTTCTTCTCTTACACTAGCATTCAAATGAGGGGTGAGTCTGGGTGGGGGCATTTCCAAGGTACTGTTTGAATTAATATAAACACACACTGGGACTTCTCTAGTGGTCCAGTGGCTAAGACTCTGCACTCCCAATGCAGGGGGCTCCGGTTCAATCCCTGGTCAGGGAACTAGATCCCACATGCCACAACTAAAACCTGGTGTAGCCAGATAAATAAATAAATAAAAAGAAATCACACGGGCTTCCATGGTGGCTCAGACGGTAAAGAATCTGCCTGCAAGGCAGGAGATGCAGGTTTGATACCTGGGTCAGAGAGATACCCTGCAGAAGGGAATAGCAACCCACTCCAGTATTCTTGCCTGGAGAATTCCATGGACAGAGGAGCCTGGCTGGCTACAGCCCATGGGGTCGCAAAGAGTTGGACATGACTGAGCGACTAAGCACCCACACACACACATCTTCATACCAGTTAAGCAAAAGCAAGTGTCTTCTTGACCATGGCCCTGGATTCTAGAACCTACCAAGCAGAACGAGCGCTGGAGTCCTAGACCCTCCTACTCCTCCTACTCCGTGGTTCTTATCAGTGTGGTTCCTGGACCAGCACCATTAGCATCACCTGGGAAGGTGTTAAAAGCTGGGAAGCTGTTAGCATCACCTGGGAAGGGTGGGGCCCAGCCCTTGGCACGTCAGCATGCCCTCCAGGTGACCTGATATCGTTAAGGTCTGAGAACCACAGCTAAACTATGGGCAATGATGGCGCAGGGCTGCAAACCCAGGTGGTGGGCAACCAGCTCTCCAGAGAAGAGCACAGAGCTTGTATTCCGGGTGGGAGACTATGCTAACATGATGATGACCTTTTAAATCCAAGGACGAGGATGTGAGCTAGTCACCCTTCCACTTGAACTGTGGAAAATAAAGACTTTGGAAAACAGGAGCTAGATACTTCTTTAAAAAGCTGGATTCAGAGCAGGTGATGTCTCTAATGGGGGAATGAATACAGGTGAAATAGTCTTGTATAACAATTTACTCCCCCATTAATTAAAGAATAAATCAATGGCGAAGGGAGCTTTCAGACCTTGAGGGCACAAGAAATGAATGTATTGATTATTCGTCACATTAAAAAGTCAGTGTATTGATTGACTTGCACTAGGCCCATGTAAATTTTGATTAGTAGAAGAGATGACAACTGGGGCGATGATGATGAAGACAGTAATCCTGGGGATGCTAATTGGGTCTCACTTAGACAAGTACATAAATAAATTTTAATTAATGATTGTCCATATTTTCCTCCTGCTGCAAATTTCAGTCTGTGACTCAGAGCTAAAGCACATTCCATTTAAGATGGAGAGGCAGGGTGCACCCGCCCTGTGTACGAAAGTCCTGCCATCAGGACATGTCCTGAGGGTTCCTCTGATGACCAGGAAGAGGCTCTGGTCCCACCGACACCTGTGCTGGCTTGTTCCCCCCTTCCTCCCTTGCTTTTTCCTCAAGGCTTGCAGGCTACACGGCGATCCATTCTTCGGCTCCTTGTCTATTGTCAGAATTTCTGGTATTTGGTTTCCGCCCCCTCCCTCCGCATTGGCTCAGACGGTAAAGAATCTCCCTGCGATGCAGGGGACATGGGTTTGATTCCTGGGTTGGGAAGATGCCCTGGAGAAGGGCATGGCAACCCACTCCAGTATTCTTGCCTGGAGAATCCCATTGGCAGAGGGGCTGGTGGGCTACAGTCCACAGGGTCGCAAAGAGTCAGACACGACTGAGTGAGGAACACTCACACCCTCCCTTCAGCCATCTGCCTTCCCCTGGACCATCCTCACACCAAGGAGACCCGCGAGGACTCTGATCCCAGGGTGGGGAGGAGGAGCTCAGCTCCCTTCTCTCTGGCTTCATCCGTGGTGGTTGCACCACAATAAATAGCCACTGGTGGCAGGAAGCTGGGAATGACCTCAGCTCCACCAGCTGCTTCCTGTCAATTAAAGGAGGGTCACTTTGGCCTGTCCAGCTTTGAAGTAGGGTTCCAGAAGGAAGATTCTGGAACTGGTGGCTACTGCCATCTTGTGGGACTTCAGCTCAGTTCCATTCAACTCACTTCATCACAGGTACTGGCCACATGACGCAGAAGCAGGAAGGTAGACAAATACAAGGATTCACCCTCAGCAGCCTTCCTCCAGGGGATCTTCCCCACCCAGGGACAGAACCTGCGTCTCTTACATCTCTTGTATTGGCAGATGGGTTCTTTACCACTAGCGCCACCAGAGAAGTGGAGGAGGGCATGGCAACCCACTCCAGTATTCCTGCCCAGAGAATCCCGTGGACAGAGGAGCCTGGTGGGCTACAGTCCATGGGGTCGCAAGAGTCGGACACGACAGAGCAACTTAGCATGCACGCATGCATGCACGCACCCTGGGCAGCCCACAACCTCGCTGGGGAAGGATATAACCCACTAACTCCACTTGTGAACACAAGCTGTCTAGTAACAAGTCAGTATTTGTTGAACCCTTAAAACGTGCTCAACGTCCCATGCAAATTGGACATTTAATTCCTAGAAATACCCCTGAAGGAGGGAGCATTGCTGTCTCTGTGTAATGTGTGAGGCAATGAGGCTTAAGATCCACCCCCTGCTGAGGCCAGGCAGACCCCAGGGCTTCAACCTCTACAATGTTCTGAGAAAACCTTGTGCTTGGTAAAATGATTGAAGTCTGTCCCCTGGAGGAGGATATAGTGACCACTCCAGTATCTTGCCTGGGAGATCCCATGGACAGAGGAGCCCGGTGGGCCGCGGTCCATGGGGTTACAGAGAGTTGGACACGTCTGAGTGACGGAGCACACACCTGGTGAACCAGGGAGGCAGGTTTGCATGGGGTTCTGGAAAGCACTTCAGGAGGAGTAACACTGCAACTAGGGTTTTTTTGGGTTTTGTTTTTGGTGATAAGAACACTTAACATAAAATTTACCCTCTTAACAAATGTTTATGTATACAATACAGTCTTGTTAAACTTACAGGCACTCTGGGACTTCTTCTTGCATAAGTGAAAGTATGCACCTTTGACCAACATCGCCTGATCCAAGCCCTCACCCCAGCCCCTGGAAACCATGATTTCACTCTTGGTTTCTACGACTTTGATTATTTCAGGTGCCTTATGTAAGTGGGATCAAGCAGGATTTATTCTTCTGTGTCAAGTTTATTTCACGTAGCATAATGTCCTCTAAGTTCATCCATGTGGTAGCAAATGGCAGGATTTCCTTCTTTTTTAAGGCTGAATGATACTTCACCATATGTGTATATTTTATTTTCTTTATCTGGTCCTCTGTCAATGGATATTTAGGTTGTTCCCAGGCCTTGGCTATTGTGAATAGTGCTGCTAGGAACATGGGAGTGCAGATATCTGTTCAAGGTCTTGATTTCAATTCTTTGAACATACCCAAAAGCAGAATTGCTGGATCCCATGGTAGTTCTATGTTTAATGTTTTGAGAAACCTCTGCACTATTTTTCATAGTGACTAAACAATTCCCCTTTCCCACCAACTTCTCCTGATCCTCACCAATGCTTGTTATCTTTTGTAGAACTAGGTTTTGGGAATGAAAGGAAAGAGAACTGCAGGTTGAGTCTGCTGTGAGGTTTTGGTTCTGGGACCTATAGGCCTTAAATGAGGTCAGAACTCAAGGTCAGATTGGGAAAGACCTTGAACACTGCGTTAAGATGTTTGTATTTCAGTAAGAAACTCAACGATATTTTAGCTGCAGGGGATTGTGGTGGGAACTACATTAGGTATTAGATTAGAAAGAATTCTAGAGGAGCACAAACATTGCTCTGAGTAGGTCTGCCAACACCCTGGGCAAAAAACAGGGGTTCTTCTCTTTGCAGTAGGGCCAAGGCAGAGCTACGCTGTGGATAAAGTGCCCCACTCTTCACCAGCATCCTCTTGTCTTTGCCCAGCCACTGAAGAATCTATAGAGACTCCGTTTTGGATTTGTTTCCTCTGCTAGCGAGGTGGGTAAGAAACTTCTGATCCTGGCTACCTTTCATATGGTCCTTGACATAGTTTCCTAAACTTTAAGATGGATAGGCTTGGGACTTCCCTGGTGGTCCAGTGCCTAAGATTCCTCCCTCCCAAGGCAGGGAGCCTGGGACTGACCCCTGGTCAGGGAAGATACCCACATGCCAAAATTATAAGAGCCGTGCAGTCAAATAAATAAATGAATATTTTTAGAAAGGGCAAGCTTCTGATCACACCCCAGAAAATGAGTAGTCTCACAGCTGTATATACCTGATGGTTCCCAATTCACTGTGGGGCCCCCACTTCTTAAAGAGCTGCGCTCCCCTGTTTCCTTCTGATCTCAGGAGGGGTAAGTGACACAAGGCAGATGGCCAGAGGGGATCCCAAGGCAGGGGGTTCTGACGATGACCAGGAACCAGGGGAACAGAGGGAGGCAGGGGCTCTAGGGGCCAAGCTCTGCTTTAGCTTTTCCCCGTCTGTGCTTTCTCTCTTTTGGGGAAAATCCCCAGGGTTTCAACTGTTGTTCTTTTCCTAAAAGGCAGCTGGGTCACAAAGACAAGGGATCTGATGCTCAGGAAAGCAGAACCAATACTTTCAAGCCCGGACAGTGTCTGGATGTGCTTCTAAAGACCCTTGGCTGAGACCCGTTCCCCCTGGGGCCCATGAATGCAACAGACGCTCTTGTCTCTTCAGGGCCAGATGGTTCCAACTCTGGACCATGTGATAATGACATTAAGAGCTTCCACTATAAACCAAAATTGTTTGGTACTGGGTTGAGTACTGTGTTGAGTACTTTACAAAAGTACTTTTGAGGTACTGTGTTCAGTACTTTACAAAATTATTTATTTGTTTGGCTACAACAGGTCTTAGTTGCAGCACGAGGGATCTCTGGTTGTGGCCTGTGGGATCTAGTTCCCTGACCACGGATCGAACCCAAGGCCTACTGCCTTAGGAGCACGGAGTCTTAGCCACTGGACCACAAGGGAAGTCCCTGTTTAGTACTTTTTATGCAGTATTCCACTGTTTTCTAACAGCCCTGTGAGCCAAACAGGATTATCCCCACTTCACAGATGGGATGCTTTTGAACTGTGGTGCTAAAGAAGACTCTTGAGAGTTCCTTATCAAGCCAGTCAATCCTAAAGGAAATCAGCCCTAAAAGAAATCAATCCTAGATATGCATTGGAAGGACTGATGCTGAAGCTGAAACTCCAATACTTTGGCCACCTGATGAGAAGAACTGATGTGAAGACCCTGATGCTGGGAAAGATTGAAGGCAGGAGGATAAGAGGGCGGCAGAGGATGAGATGGTTGGATGGCATCACTGATTCAATGGACATGAGCTTGAGCAAGCTTTGGGAGCTGGTGATGGACAGGGAAGCCTGGTGTGCTGCAGTCCATGGCGTCACAAACAGTCGGACACAACTGAGCATCTGAACAACACAGATGGGAAAACTAAGGCTTGGAGAAATTAAGGTTTTGTCAATGAATGAACATTTATGTTTCATACAAAAAAAGCAGAGAAGTCAGATGTTTCATATTCTCAATTTCTCCCTGAAAAAGAGACTATATTATGGAATTTTATATTCATTTGGATTTCGGGCATTTCTATTGAGGGACTCTTCATAAGAGTGGCACAGTGAGGTTTCATTTTTAAAAAATTTAAATGGCTATTAGAGACTCCTTTAAGACCATTCATTGTTCATTAGTGAGTGGGCCAATAATAAAGACTTTTCAAAATGCTGTGAACTGATGTCAGAGCCTTTCCAGCATTGGTTAAAGCACCAGCAAGTTCAGTAAACACTTGTCTGGGATAAAAATCTATACTATTTAAGAATGTCTAAGAAATGACAGTAACACTATCACTTTAGTGCCTTTGAGCTCATTAAAAGTAAATTACGTTAATCTGTGAAATTGATTGCACTGGTGTTCTACTGAAATCAAATATTAAAATATGATTTACTGTAAGAAGCTACCTTCTGTGTGGCGATGTCTTGGCTGAGGGCTAATCTGGGGGAAAACCTGCTCAAAGCATGCAAATTTCAGAAATGCAGCGCAGTCACTTCTGAAATTAAGTTCCCAAGCTGTTGTTAGTACTTTAATGTCTTGTATTCATAGTGATATGGGTTATAGAAAATAGCCCATTTAAAATACTGATGCAATTCTGGGTGAAATCTTAAAATGAAATGCTCTTGACAATACTTTTAAGGAGGGTGCAGCAATTACACCGCAAAGCATTAGCATGCCTTCCAGGCTCTTTCTTACTCAGTTGCTGAATACGAGCGACAGGCAGGGGTGTTTGAGAAATGAGAAGAGGAAAGGGCACTTGAGGAGCAAGAAATGCTGGGAGAAGGAAGCCAGCCCGGTCGAGGACCCAACTGTTCGAGGACCTGGAGGACACCCAGGAGCCTCCTCAGCGACGGGACACGCATTCTGATCAGACTCACAAAGACATTTCTCATTTCCCTTCAAGACGATTCAAAATGCATCTACACAGTCTTTTTGAGCATCACATGGGATCTATTCACTGGCTGATTTTTGTTGGGCTTTACACTTTTTAGAATTTTCTATCAATATCCCTTTCTTGGAGGGATGTGATATTATGAAATATGAAATATCACCATTAACTTAATGTCTTACTTTTTATGAAACAGAGCCAAGAGCTCTTAGAAGGCTGATGAGACCTGATGTAGGTTTTTGCTAAGGCTATGCTGTGTGCCCCTCACTGTGCCAGGGGCTGAGGGGGTCAGCCTTTTAGAATTTGGGGGATCAGAACGGGATGGCAGAGCTCCCCTTTGCTCTGCAGAGACTGCAGTTACCATCGGCCCATAGCATCATCTCTCCTCTAGTCCTACCCTCAACTCGCGGGAGGAACATGTCCCACTGATGGCACTGGAGGTGGTTTAAGGTTACTCACGGACTGGATGTTAAACAACATCCAATCTCAGGGTGACAAAGTTAATTCCTCTCAATTTTCTTTCCATCCTTCAAAGATAGGGTCTTAGGTCCGCTCTGGTTGGGACTGGACTGTGTTTTCCGCCACCCATACCTGCTATGTTCCCTTTTTAACAAAGAAAGAATGGATCTGGACACTTCTGGAGGCAAGAGTGTAGAACTTCACATAATTTTCATAGAATATATTTTTATCACCGCCTTATCATTATAGCAAGCACTACGGGTATTTCATTTCATGGGCGCATTACAAAATTTCCAAAGGAAATTATAAACATTTTCCTTTTAGCATGCATGCCAAGTTGCTTCTTTCGTGTCTGACTCTTTGCAACCCTATGGGCCATAACCCACCATGCTCCTCTGTCCATGGGATTCTCCAGGTAAGAATACTGGGTGGGTTGCCATGCCCCCCACCAGGCAATCTTCCCGACCCGGGATCGAACCCGTGTCTCTTACATCGCCTGCATTGGCAGGTGGGCTCTTTAACACTAGCGCCACCTGGGAAGTCCTTTTAGCACAGATTTAAGCTTCCCAGATAGCTCAGTTGGTTAAAGAATCCGCCTGCAATGCAGGAGACCCAGGTTTGATTCCTGGGTCGGGAAGATCTGCTGGAGAAGGGATAGGCTACCCACTCCAGTATTCCTGGGCTTCCCTTGTGGCTCAGCTGGTAAAGAATCTGCCTGCAAGGTGGGAGACGTGGGTTCGATCCCTGGATTGGGAAGATCCCCTGGAAAAGGGAAAGGCTACCCACTCCAGTATCCTGGCCTGGAGAATTCCATGGACTATATAGTCCATGGGGTCGCAAAGAGTCAGACTGAGTGACTTTCACTAAGTAAAAAATGGTTAAGTCCATTTAAAGAAAAGTACTAAGTAAATAACAGTAATGTAGGTAAATGGAAATGGAAAATATGTAACTGGAAATGGCAAAAATTATACCATTGGTCCTCAACCCTTTGATTCTCCGTGTTAGTGGCCTCTGTTCCCTTCAGATGTAATTCCACCTTCCTCCCTGATAGCTGTGATTCTCCATCACTTAGAACACCGTGGTCCCCCTGCCCTTTAAAAGGAGGGCTCCAAATGGCTCCCCCTCAGATCCTGCTCCTGGCTCTAACCACTTGGCCCAGGCATCCTCATTCCCTACACTTACGGGCCAGAAACCTGAATTTGTGCCTCTACTGGATTTACTGTTTCCGTGAGAGCTAACGTCGCTCATTCAGTCCCTGTGTCCCACGGACAGTCTACACCTGGCCTGAAGCAATCGGCCGGTGACTGCTTGCTGGCCACACCGAGACTCTACCTTAAATGTCCGTCATGCAGTTTGCTTGTGCCGGAAGGGCCGAGCACTCTGGAAATTTAGGCACAGCAAGGTTCACTGGGGGCCAGAGTTCATCAGCCTCAAGGGTAAAGAGCTGTGGAATGTGGCCTTGAAAGAGGAAGGGGAAGTAGTGAATTTAGATCCAGTAGATCACTATACATTTATTTCCAGAAGTACTATTACTTGGAAATCTGTCCATCTCACTAAGAATGCACTGGTCTCTGAAAATACTATTGTGTGGCTCTGAAACCAACTCTTTGGCTAAAGGTGAATATTCACTGTTACATAAACCCTCTAGAGCACAGTTATATGGGGCCTAATGAAATGAGTAGGAAGTGGGCTTGAAATCGCTGCCAGGCTGAAGATGTAAACAATCCTTGGGAAATCAGGCTGGGATGAGGTTGGTGAGCACTCATCTGGTGAAGACTTGAAAACAAGAGCAGGTCCTGCGGGGCTGGCAGCCACCCTAGGTGGGGAGGGGACCCTCGGGTGAGTGCTGAGCACCTGGGTTTCACCTGAGAGTGGAGCTGGTGTGGGTATGAGGGTGGCGGCAAGCTTCCCATTTGGCCATAGCTGTAGTAACGGGAGCCTGAATGGGTTTCGGAATTTACTATTCCTAGAATAAACAAATGGGAAATAACTGAAACAAAAAGATCCGCCCCCCAAACCCCAACCAAAAAAGTCGAGAGCATTCATCTAAAAAAGCAAAACCAAACCAAATAAACCTCATTCCTCAATTCCAACATAAGTCTTAAACACTAGGCAGGGCCCTGAAATGCTGGAATCCAGGTCCAGCCTCAGCTCCTGCCCTTACAGGCAACGTGTTTTTATCAGCGACGTCTTGCTGACCAGCTGCCTTTCAGAAGATGAACAACTAGAATTAAATCCATATACATAACTGATGTATAAATTATGCACCCTGACATTTTATTAATCCCTGAAAGAAAGACACTAATGAGATTTCGTTGTATCTATTATATGCTTTTCTCTTTTATGAAGGAAGGCAGGACTAAGATATGCAGGTGTAATTTAAACAGCTCTTGACCTGTGACATACGCTAACTCAATTATAAACGGCAATCTGCAGGCGGAAGCAGAATCTTCTATTCCTGCTACAAGGTCTGTGCTATGTTTAAGTTTGTAAATCCTTTCCCAAGGATTGAGAAAACGAAGTTGTATTTTTCTTCAGAAACATCAGTAACAAGAAATGTCTTAATGTGAAAATGGTAGCTCTTTTGCAAAGACAGAATATTACATTTGTATTTGTATAAACTGATTACAGTCCCTCAGCTTTGGGGGACAAATCTATATATATAGAAATACATATCTATGTCTATATACATAAAGAATATAGATGTAAAGATATACAGATGTATGTGCATATATATATATGTGTGTGTGTATAGATGTAGATATTTATATGTAGGTATATAGATATATACAGGTATGTATGTGTATATATAAATATATGCCACTGCTACTGCTAAGTCACTTCAGTCGTGTCCGACTCTATGCGACCCCGTCCCTGGGATTCTCCAGGCAAGAACACTGGAGTGGGTTGCCATTTCCTTCTCCAATGCAGAAAAGTGAAAAGTGAAAGTGAAGTCGCTCGGTCATGTCCGACTCTTCGCGACCCTAATACTGCAGCCTACCAGGCTCCTCCGTCCATGGGATTTTCCAGGCAGGAGTACTGGAGTGGGTGCCATTGCCTTCTCCATATAAATATATAGACATAGGTTAAAACTGTCATCCTCATTCCTAAAATCTAGCTTGAAAACTGCAAACTTACTATGATTGCTAGTTAATATAATACACTTGTTATGGCAGAAACCAACACAATATTGCAAAGCAATTAGCCTCCAATGAAGAATAAATAAATTTAAAATATATAATACAGCTGTGATTTCAATATGAAGGGAACGATATGATCCTTGCTAAAAAGAAAAGACGCAACATGGAGTCAATTATGCGAAGCTCCAGGTCACCAAACTGAGACTTAAACTTCACCACAGTATCGGCTCTGTCAGCAGTGGAATCTTAAACCAGTCCATCAGGAATCACCTTATCAGTGCTGGTTAGGTAATCTGTTTGACCCATCACATTCTCTAAAGGAAAGTAACTTTGAAATAACCAACCTGTCTTTTTGCCAGTATAATCTCAGTGTTACCAGTCCTTTCTACCTATAAACAGACTTTCACTTTATACAGCCTCTTACTGCTTTTTATCTGCTAGATTGAAATGCTGCTGGTTCAAATCAATTTTGGTCAAAACACTCTTAAAATTTTTAACATGCCTCAGTTTATCATTTAAAATCCCTTAGCTGTTTCCAAAACAACAGACATTTGGCTTCACACAGAGGTCACACAATGAAATACGGTTTTCCACTTTTTCCTGAATGTTTTAGGTTGTCAGACGTGAGACAGAAAGCCGGGTGCCCCCTCCCTTTCTGCAGCCTTGGGTGCCCTGCCGACATGCAGGATTTTTCCAGGCAAAGAATAACAAGCTCTGCTGAAAGCTCTGCTGAAAGGGGGAGTCGAGGGGTACTGGGGAAATGGACACATTTTCAATAGGTTTCCCATATTTTTCTACGTTTGCTTCTTTTTGTCCCCCTTCTCCACAAGGATGGTGTTTAAAAAAAATTAAGGCACATTTAAGACCTTTCAGAAAAGTGGACTAACCATCAGTCAAACCACAGAGCTGCGTGTGGTACTCTAGTTCATTAGAGATGCAAGCTGGTTTTACCTCTCAAAGTCTCAGTAAATACAGGCTACATGCCCAGCTACCTGCTATTGGAGAACAGAACACACTTGTATGGTCTGAAAGTCCCACCAGCTGGAAATGAAAGACTTTCTTCTTACTCATTGGGTTTTATTCCACGTTTGCTTAAAAAAAAATTATTTTAAGAATTATTTTATTTATTTTTGGCTGAGTCTTCACGGCTGCACAAGGGCTTTCTCCTTGTGGCTGAGTGGGGGCCACTCTCTAGTGTCTGTGCACCAGCTTCTAACTGTGGAGCACAGGCTCTAGGGTGGGCTCTAGTTGTGGCTGAATGGGCTTGGTTACTCCGAGGCATGTGGAATCCTCCCCGACCACAGATTGAACCAGCGTCCCCTGCATGGTAAGGCAGATTCTTAAGCACTGTTCCACCAGGAAGGCCTCTGTGTTTGCTTTTGCATCGTAATGTGTAAGCAGCAGAAATAGAATCCTGTGTGCAAAATGACAAAAGTGTATGCCCTGCTTCGGCTAAAACTTTTCCTTGTGTTTAAGCTTTGGAAAGCCCTACTGAACTGTAGCCAACACTATAAGGAAAGTGGGTGTCAGCTCCTAAGTTTCTTCCTTAGTTCTCCCAAACATTGAAGAGCATTCCAGCCACGACCAGCCCACGGCCAGCTGAAGCCAATTCAGCTTGGGGAGTAGGGGGATTTGGGGCAACCGGAAGAGGAGAGAAGGGTGCTGACCTATATACACTGAGAGCCGCGTAAAGAAGTGCAGGCTAGGGACTCCCCTGGTGGTCCAGTGGCTAAGACTCCACACTCCCAAATGCAGGGGGCCTGGGTTCCATCCCTGGTCAGGGAACTAGATCTCTTGTGCCACAACTAAGACCTGGTGAAGTCAAATAAATACATTAAAAATTAAAAAAAAAAAAAAAAAAAGAAGTACAGGCTAGGAAAAGCATCAGAAAAATTTGAAAAAACGAATGTATTATATTTCCCGATAGTGTCAAATTGAAAAATTGAATGATTCAGTAAAATAAAAACTGGTTTCCTTCCGTCGTTCTCACTTAGTATTCTAATTCCTACCCCAGGAGGCCACTACAGCCATCTTACCCAAGAGAAGAAAATCCTTCAAGGACAGTGTAAATGTGAAAGTGTTAGGAAGCAGACACGGGGGCAGGGGTGGAGGGCGGGGGAGTTCCCAGGGTGACAAGACTGTTAGGAACACAGAGAAAGAGAGGGGAGCCCTGCTGCTAGAAAGAGCCCTGGGGTGGGTCCCCTCAACTTGCTCACCATGTTGCATAAGTAACTTAAGAAAGAAGTCACACCTGGGGGCCCTGATGTATAAAATGCCATCTAGAAGATGAGGCTGAACCCCAAACTGGACCGGATCAGCACTCGAATCTGAACTCTACAACTGTAACTGCCCAGGATGCCTCGGGGTCCCCTTGGGGGTCCAGGCCTGGATGCTGGAGTCAGGACGTGGCCAGGCAGGCCTATGGGTATCCGAGTATATTCCCCGCACCAGTAGCTTTTCATCTGCAGTTTCTCTAAAACCAACACCCTTATTTTCAGTTTGGAGTAACAGCCTACGAGGCTGGGGAACACGGGCAGAGGCTATCAACATTCAGCATACTCTTAGGTATCTCACGACATTTTCATGGTCAAGGCAGGTCTGCGTGGGCTCATGATTCTCCAAGTAGCATGTTAAACATAGATTTATGAGGAGATGAATAGCGGGGGAAATCTGGTCAATGGTGGATGCTGGCTTCTGCTCACAGTGCTACTGGCTTCTCAGGTGGTGCCAGGGGCAAAGCACCCGCCTGCCAATGCAGGAGATGAAGGCGATGCGGGTTCGATCCCTGGGCTGGGAAGGCACCGTGGAGGAGGAAACTCACTCCAGTGTTCTTGCCTGGTGAATCCCATGAACACAGGAGCCTGGCAGGCTACAGTTCATAGGTTGCAAAGATTCGGACACGACTGAAGTGACTTAGCATGCGCATAGCACTGTAACTGAAGCCACAGCCCCGTGTGGACTATGAGTTCCTCCCGATGACTCTGGTCTAAACTATTTCAAGTGCAGAAGCGAAGTGAGGGTAGGGCTGATGTGAAGAAGGTGCTGAGCCCGCATCTGTTGCCAATTTACCTAAATCAAGTGACTTCGGGGACTCAGGCGGGATTTACAGGTCTGCTGGTTTTCATTTTCCTTTGAACGAAGGACCGGGGCTTCTCTGTGCGGTGTTTGCTCAGGGGGCCTTCATTTCAGCGCCGACTGTGCGAGCTGCGTGCAGTCTCCCAGCGGGGCACCTCTCTTATGCCGTCATTACCTCTCCTCTCCCGGCGGCCCGCACCTCCCCACCTCCCCGACAGCGCTTCTGTCTCCACTTCAGAAGGTGTGAATTACAGCGGCCGCAGCACCTTGAGAAAATGCATTTTCCCAGCACTAGCAGTCATTTTCTCTTGGCATCATGCTGCGTGCTTTGTTGCAGAGATGGTCGGAGCTTAAAGTATTTTATGGGGCAATGGCATTCATCTCTCTTCTAAGATATGTTATTGTGAACCCTAGGCATCTTGGGAAAATGGAACCAGCCTGGAAGAGCTGTTTTTTTCCTAAATAACTGAGGATTTAACTCTTCTGGCATGAGCACACTGCAGGTTTCTCACGGAATTATGTATCTTGAAGGCTTTCTTAGCTCCAGGATACCTGAAAGTGGGGCTATATTCTAATGTTCAGAGCCTTTAGGCATTTTTGCCTGCCCGACCCAGGGGTCAAACAATGTCTCCTGCATTGGAGGTGGATTCTTTACCACTGGGCCATTGGGGAAGCCCTAAAAAAATATCCAACCAGTATTTTAGGTCTGTGATGGTATAAAGATGGATATGTTAATATAATATGAAAGTGAAAGTTGCTCAGTCATGTCTGACACTATACAGTCCATGGAATTCTCCAGGCCAGAATACTGGAGTGGGTAGCCTTTCCTTTCTCCAGGGGATCTTCCCAACCCAGGGGTGGAGCCCAGGTCTCCCATGTTACAGTTGGATTCTCTACCAGCTGAGCCACAAAGGAAGTCCTATTTATAATATATTCACTCATTTTCTTTCCCCTAAACGTTCATTTTTTTCCTTCTGATTTTAAAATTCAAACATTTGCATGAGTCCCTAAAAGTATTAATACTTTGGCTCCAGGAACTACAGTTCCTGGGTCTAATGGGTATGTTAGCCTCTGCAGAACATGTCTGGTGACATTTCTTGGTGGCTTGGGCTGATCTGGGGACACTTTATCATGGCATGGGGACAACTGTGAAGCAACCCTGGATGGTGCATTTTTGAATAAAGGTCTGAAGCTACCTTTCTTTTTGGTCACTGGTCTCTGTCTGATCACGGTGGAGTAAGGGCCATTACACTGCATTCTGGCATGGCTGCCTTCCTGCAGGATCACTAGAAATCACAAACCATTCATTGCTTGCTCCCTCCTGAAAATCATCTTTATCTCCACCAGTATTTTAAAAATTGTGAACCATTTTAAAAATAATGAAAGACTCATCTTCTTCAAAAGATGACATTTCTTTAGCCACGATACTATCTATTCACACACTGTTTCCTCAATGTTTGGTCCTGGGCAAGATTCCCTGGGAGGGTTGTGCATTTAATTTTACTGCAAGATTGAGATGAAAGTCTTATACAGATCAACTCTCTCATGGAATCTTCACTCACTTGTTCATTCATACAGGATTTACTGAATAATGACTGTAGCGACTCAGTACTGAGAAAGGGTTCTGTCTTTGAGGACTATCAGTTACTTGCATATTATATGGTGTATTCTGAAAATATGCTGGACAGTAATATTATTTGTTGTGTGAATTAATGACTGAATGAGTAAGTGAAAGATGAAAGGGTTACATCTTTAGGGGCTTCCAGGCAGCTCAGCAGTAAAGAATCCACCTGCCAATGCAGGAGACACAGGTTTGATCTCTGGGTCGGGAAGATGCCCTGAGGAGGGCATGGCAACCCACTCCAGTATTCTTGCCTGGAGAATCCCATGGACAGAGGAATCTGGCGGGCTATAGGCCATGCGGTCGCAAAGAGTCAGACATGACTGAGTGACTAAACAACAAAACGTCTTTAGGGTGAGCTCAAAAACCAGGTTAGCAATAAGCAAGACAAATACAAAAACTAACGCAGGGAAAGGGATGGGGTGGTGGGAGAGATATCGTTTTAGACAGGGCAGTTGGGGAGGCCACCGCTGAGATTACACTTGAGCTATGAATCAACTTAAGCGAGGATGCTAGCGTCCTTATCCCGGAACATGCACTTCAGGTAAAGGAACGGCCCTGAGACAACACATGCTCATGTGTCCTGGCTTCCCTTTGAAAGCTGAAACTAGGGGCTGGCCTGAGGCTGGATCCCGCTTGCCCAGGTGCAGACTGGCTGACTTCCAAGCTTCCTGTGAGAGCTCTGCAGTGGCGGGGCGCAGGAGCTCTGCGGAGTCCTGGTGGGCACCCCCGTGTCTGCTGGCTGAGGTGGCACTGGGGACCCTCTGCCTGCACACGCCAGATGCTGGACAGATAGGTGGGCCCACAGGGGCCTGGGGCTGGGCTTGGGCACTTTAGGGCAGGAGGGAAGAGGCGAGATGGTGACCTTTAGTAACCTGCAGCATGACAGCCCCAAAGCTCAGCACCTCCGTAGATACTAGCACGGTGATCAGGCTGGCTCAGCCCCCAGAGCAAAGACCTGTTAGGGTGCTGTTGTGGGTTGTGTCCCCTAAAAAGATACGCTGAAGTTCCATCTCCTGGAAACGGGGTCTTTGCAGATGTCATTAAGATAAAAGGAGGCTACACTGGATTGGGTGGGCCTGCTCCAATGTCCAATAGTTTGGCCACCTGATGCGAAGAACTGACTCACTGGAAAAGAACTTGATGCTGGGAAAGATTGAAGGCGGTAGGAGAAGGGGACGACAGAGGATGAGATGGTTGGATGGCATCACCGACTCAATGGACATGAGTTTGAGTAAGCTCCAGGAGTTAGTGATGGACAGGGAAGCCTGGCGTGCTGCAGTCCATGAAGTCCTGAAGAGTTGGACATGACTTTGTGACTGAACACTTAATCATACTTCCTCTTTGGACATACCAGTGTTAAGCTGAACCAAGGAACAGTTACTAATACTTCTCGCTGAATGGTCCTGTGTTGGCACCATGAGACAGAGACAAACAGCAGACTACAATCCCCTGCAGAGACCTCACTGTCGAGAACAAACACCAGCCAAGGCCAAACGAGACATAGGCCGTGATGCACATTCAGATGCATAAAACCTACAGATCTAGATGGGGGTAAAAAGGGTCGAGGGCACCCACAGGAAGGGACAGCTGGAAAGATCACTGAACGGGAGTCTGAAAGGAGGGGAGAGAAGGGACGGGCAGATCCCTCAGCAAGGAAACCAGTGGGGCACGAAGAGGGCAGTGCCACAGAGGGGGCGGGAGAAGGCTGAAAGCGCTCCTGCGGATGACAGCGGGCTTCACGTTTCAGATCAGTTTCTACTTGATTGGGTAAGCATGGGAGCATCTCTTAAAGGTCTTCTTTTTTAAAAAGCTGTGGTGCAACACACACAGCCCAGAATTTACAAGCATGGCGCAATGCAATCAGGGCTGTGTGTAAGTCAAGTCTAACTGCCACTGGTGGAGGAGACAGACTGGTGAAGACTGAGGATGTGGGGACTTGAGGAGGAGACCATCACAGCCATCCTAGGGGAGGGGTGGGGAGGGTCTGACTGGAAGGAAGGAGGAGTGGACCCAGGAGAGGCTTTGTGTATAAAACAGAGGCTTCTAAAACTGTGCTTTTCATCTGCAAGGGTGTGGCAAATAGGAAGAAATGCAGATAAACGTCAGGCAAAGACAAAGATAGGAAGCTGAATATAATAAAGAATGTGCGTGTATGTGTGCACGTGTTCAATTGTGTCCAACTCTTTGTGACCCGATGGACTGTAGTCCACAAGCTCCTCTGTCCGTGGCATTTCCCAGGCAAGAATACTGGAGTGGGTTGCCATTTCCTTCTTTAGCGGATCTTCCCAACCCAGGGACTGAAGCTGCCTTTCCTGCATTGGCAGGTCGAGTCTTTTATCACTAGTGCCACCTGGGAAGCCCATAATAAAGGATCAGGGATCGAACCTGGGTCCCTGCATTGCAGGCAAAATTTTAACCATCTGTGTCACCAGAGAAGCCCATGATAAAGGATACTGATTATTAAATAGGCAAAAACACCAGCATTTTCTCCAGGGGGCTCTGTTGTTCAAGCGTTCACCTCTTGGATCTTGTTTAAACCAGAATTCAGTCCAGAGGTATCTGACGCTCAGGAGCCATCCCTTGGCAGCGTGACCATCAGGGAACCAGAACTTCCCATCTGTATTTTTTGTTTTGATGACACACCCCCAGTGACTGTTACTATTGGTGGGTTTATGGGCTGCAGAAAGCCTGGTCACGCCAGATGCACACGACACATTTTTAATATGCTATAATTCTCTTAACTTCTAGTCATTTAGGGTGATTTTATAAGAGTGAGTGAGTGGAAAGGTCACATGCCAAGTGAAATGGAAAAAAGCACAAACGCAAGAAAACGATGCTGTGCTTTAGACAGGAAAATGTTTAAAAAGTGAACGCTGTGAATACTAGTAAAATGCAAATGTCATTACATTCTGTGTGCCTGCAACCACAGAGGGGCATAACTATCCTTTCAGAATGAAATCCTAGTGCTAGGTATGAATACTTCCAGTTTATAGATGAGAAAACCAACTCCATTAAGTAACTTGTCACATGGCTTATCCGTGCACAGCCAATGTTCTTGATACTAGGTCCTGGTTTTCTGAGACCTAAGTTGCCATGGATACGAAAATGTTCACTCAGATGATGGGGATTCAGGAAGCACATGGCGTGGCTCTCCTTAGTGATACAGACAGTCCTTTGCTGGATTCTGTTCCCCTCTAATTGTACGCTATATTACTTTGTTTCCAAATTCCATACATTTTTTTTCTGGAGGGGAAGAACTGCAGATAAATCGATGTTGATTCACAGCACAGGGGATCCATCATGTTTGAGCAGAGTATTTATTGCTAGTGCTCACATCGTGGGACTCCACTCTGCCTCATTTCATAGGCTGCCTCCCAGGTCTGGAGTCTTTGAATAACTGGAAGCAGATTGATAAACAGAGACTGAAAACAGGCTTGTTTCCCAGTAAATGAAGAGCCCTGGCTCAGGATCATATGAAATCACAGATATTAAGTGTATAAAGTTAACTTGGCCAACTACGAACACTTAGAGAGGAAGAGAAAAAGCCGTCAACTGAAATACTTTTGTAATTAACTCTCTTAATGCTATTAATACTGAAAAAACGATGAGAGAATCTGGGCACAGAGTGTCTGTAGGAGCAGCTGGAGGCTGATATATGGAGAAAGCGGGTCTGGTACTCTCTACGTCTGGAGCATCGTTGCCCACCCTCAGGACCACAACGACAACATCCGCCAAACTTCCATCTTTCAGTGAGTGCATATATGCTGACTGCTTTACATCCATCTCATTTAAGGGCAAGCTTTCCTTTGTTTAATCTAGTTGGCGGTTTGGGAGGGTCTGTTTTGTCATTAATACCGCCCCTTTCTCTGCATCAGGGTGGGTCTGAACGCTCCATGTTTGCCCGGGGCCAGGGCATCCCAGGGAGTCCAGGGAGAGAGTTTCTACATTCAAAGGCACGTCCAAATGAGGAGTGTGGATTTCTCACCAGCTAAGCAGGCTGCTGCTGCTTCTGGGACCTCAAGCGTTGGAATGAAAGGGACACAGGGCAAAAGCTGGGCTCTGTTCAGAACCTGTGTGTTTCTGACTTTGAAGGAGCGGTGGAAGGAGCTGCTTAGTGGGGAGAGGTGACTCAGGAAAGCGAGAAAGCCCTTCCTGGCAGACTCCCCTCCCCGCTCCCTGCCCAGCACCCCCCCCGCAGAGGCTGCCAGCCCTTTTCCTCTGGGCTCCTGGGGGGCTCCAAAAAGGCCTGGGTGGGGGGGGTCTCGATCTTCACCCTCAGCACGCCCGGGATTGGACCAGCAGCTCGAGGGCTGCCCCAGACAAGTTCCTGGGCCAGTCCAGGAACGCATCTAAACCCTAACGGAGCTGGATAACTTGGCCCAGGTCCACGATTTTGCTATAGAAACAGTTCAGAGAACTGAGGACTGCCTTGCTTATCAAGAGGAGCCAGAAAAATGCAATGGAAAAGAAATTCTCGGAATTAGGATTTGCTTCAAAATACTGAATGCTGGTATTTGTTTGACAGGCTTAAAACCGGGCCTCTTCAGTTTATCAGGAACCACAATGGACTCCTTGATCGCTCCTCGCCACCTGCTAAGGCTTGCCACGGACAGCTTTCATTTCCTGGGTTTATCTGACTTTTCAAGCTGCGCAAGCTTGCGGTGTGCTGTACAACCCTGTTATTCAGAGATGTGCATTAGCTTTTTCTCAAAATAACATGAATTTAAGGCTAAAAGTTAATTTCCTGGCTAAACTTCAGTCCTAATACAGGAAGCTTTTGATAATAGCTCTGCTCATTATGACTGTACTCAAACCAAAATCCTTGGTAATAAAAACGCCAGAAGCTGGAGACAGGCACACAAACATTAAAGGAATATAAAACTGGATTCTTTTTTTGGTTTGCTTTTTATCTTCTGAATCAAACTTTCTGAGGTATACTTTGCATGCAGTAAATGCACCTATTTTAAGTGTAGACTTTGATGAATTTTGCCAAATGTATACAGCTATGTAACAGCCATCATGATAAAAACATGAAATGCTTGAATTGAAAGTTTGTGCAGATTCCCATTTTTGCTTCCTGACTATTTGTGTGTGTGAAAACTCATCCCTGAAAATGAAGGTATTTAATTAAAAGAACTTTCACTCTGATTGAAGACTCTTGAGAAGACTCTTGAGAGTCCCTTGGACTGCAAGGAGATCCAACCAGTCCATCCTAAAGGAGATCAGTCCTGGGTGTTCACTGGAAGGACTGATGTTGAAGCTGAAACTCCAATACTTTGGCCACCTGATGCAAAGAGCTGACTCATTTGAAAAGACCCTGATGCTGGGAAATACTGAGGGCGAGAGGAGAAGGGGACGACAGAGGATCAGATGGTTGGATGGCATCATCAACTCAATGGACATGGGTTTGGGTGGACTCCAGGAGTTGGTGATGGACAGGGAGGCGTGGCGTGCTGCGGTTCATGGGGTTGCAAAGAGTCGGACACAACTGAGTGACTGAACTGAAGACTCTTGAGAATAATTCTATGTGAGATTTTCAGTAGCAGTGCTATTTGTATAAGAACATTTGTAGGACAATAGCTGAGCACTGAAGAATTGATGCTTTTGAACTGTGGTATTGGAGAAGACTCTTGAGAGTCCCTTGACTGCAAGGAGATCCAACCAGTCAATCCTAAAGGAAATCAGTCCTGAACATTCATTGGAAGGAGCCTCTTGATGAAAGTGAAAGAGCAGAGTGAAAAAGTTGGCTTAAAGCTCAACATTCAGAAAACTAAGATCATGGCTTCTGGTCCCATCACTTCATGGCAAATAGATGGGGAAACAGTGGCAACAGTGGCTGGCTTTATTTTTTTGGGCTCCAAAATCACTGCAGATGGTGATTGCAGCCATGAAATTAAAAGACACTTACTCCTTGGAAGGAAAGTTATGACCAACCTAGATAGCATATTAAAAAGCAGAGACATCACTTTGCCAACAAAGGTCTGTCTAGTGAAAGCTATGGTTTTTCCAGTGGTCATATATGGATGTGAGAGTTGGACTGTGAAGAAAGCTGAGTGCTGAAGAATTGATGCTTTTGAACTGTGGTGTTGTAGAAGACTCTTGAGAGTCCCTTGGACTGCAAGGAGTTCCAGCCAGTCCATCCTAAAGGAGATCAGTCCTGGGTGTTCACTGGAAGGACTGATGTTGAAGCTGAAACTCCATTACTTTGGCCACCTGATGCGGACAGCTGACTCATTTGAAAAGACCCTGATGCTGGGAAAGATTGAGGGCAGGAGGAGAAGGGGATGACAGAGGATGAGATGGTTGGATGGCATCACTGACACAATGGACATGGGTTTGGGTGGACTCCGGGAGTTGGTGATGGACAGGGAGGCCTGGCATGCTGCGGTTCATGGGGTCGCAAAGAGTTGGACACGACTGAGCGACTGAACTGAACTGAACTGATGCTGAAGCTGAAACTCCAATGCTTTGGCCACTTGATGCGAAGAACTGACTCATTGGCAAAGACCCTGATGCTGGGAAAGACTGAAGGCAGGAAGAGAAGGGGATGGCAGAGATGGTTGGATGGCATCACCAACTCATCGGATATGAGTTTGAGCAAACTCTGCGAGATGGTGAAAGACAGGGAAGCCCGGCATGCTGCAGCCCATGGGGTTGCAGAGTTCAACAGGACTTAGGGACTGAGCAACAACAACAACGGAATAAGTTACTGCGAAGAGAGCCATTACAGAGGTGGACTTGGTCTGTTGCCTAGGGCCCCGCTAATCATTTATGGTGTCACTAGGAAATGTTGGTTCTGAAAAGAAGACAACCTCTGAAAAGAATTTAGCTGAAGTGTTCACAGATGTCCATTTCCAGAGGCAGCACATTTATATCAGTGAATATGACAAGATGTGTTGGACAACAAATCAACCCACTAGTTGAACAGATACTATACCCTGTGAATTACCTACAGCCATATCATCACATCAGTATCAAGAGGAGTTAATAAAACTGAATTCTCACTTATCCCCCTTTTCTGCGCAGATTTCACATTGTCATGCAAGAAAGGAAAGTAAGACTAGCTGTTTCAGAATGAGAGTGCTGGGCTGGAGTCCCGGTTCTCCCGTGCATAGTCTGGGACCTTAGACAAAGTTTCCTTAGCCTCTCTGAGCCTCAGTTTCAACACCCACATTAAGGGATTGAGGCTCTCTTTTTCTGCATTCCCCGAACTGAAACCATCAGCAGGTACTGTCAGCTGTGCATCAAAAATACAGCAAGAACCTGCCCATTTTGGTCCGTCTCTATGAACTATCATCCAGTTCAAGCCACCATCTCTCTCACCTGGAGTCCTGCGGCCGCCTCCCATCTGGTTTCCTTGCCTCCACTCACTCTCAGTCTATTACACAAAGGCCAGATGAGATTTTAAAACCCTCCACTAACTTCCCACGGAATGCACAATAAAATCCATGCTTCCTGCCCAGGCCCATGAGGCCCTCTATAAACTGCCTGCTCCCTCCACTCTGGCCCCAGCTTCTACTCTTCTCCTCCTGGTCACCTGGTCAGCCACACCTGACTTCCTTTTGTTCAGGAGACCAGCAGCCTTGTCTGGCCCCAGGGCCTTTGCTCCCGCTGTTCCTATTAGCTGGACACCCTTCCCTTAGATGTGGCTCCTCAAGTCCTCCTTTGAGAATTCTTTCTAAAGATCTCACCTCCTCCTTGATAAGACTGGATCATATCACAGGTTTCATTTTCTTCATGGTGTTTATCAGTAAGTTAAAACATTGATGTACTTTTCAAGTTCTTGCTTGCTGTTTGTTTTTTCTCTCACCAGAAAGTCAGCTCCCTGAAAGCAGGAATTTCATCTCTACTCACTGATGGGCCCCAGCACTTCTTTGGAAGGCACCAGTAAAAGAGGGGTGAAGCGAATGGGGCTTCCCTGGGTGGCTCAGTGGTAAAGAACCCACCTGCCAATGCAGGAGATGAGGGTTCAATCCCTGGTCTGGGACGATCCCACATGCTGCAGAGCTGCTAAGCCCGTGTGCAACAACTACTGAGCCTTCGCCTCGAGCTTGTGCACCCCAACAAGAGAAGCCACTGCAATGAGAAGCCGGCATACCACAACTGCAGAGTAGCCCCTGCTCACCACAACGAGGAGGAGAAGGGGGTGACAGAGCATGAGACGGTTGCATGGCATCACCGACTCAATGGACATGAGCTTGAGCAAGCTCTGGGAGATGGAGAAGGACAGGGAAGCCTGGCGTGCTGCAGTCCATGGGGTCGCAGAGTCGGACCCGGCTTGGTGACTGAACAATCACCATCACAACTAGAGAAACATCTGAGCAGCAACAAGGGCCCAGCACAGACATAAATAAGCAAATAAATAAAATTATTCTTTAAAAAAGAATGATGAATGGATGAGGATGAAACATACTATCTATTTCCAGGTGCTGATGTAAGGCTTAAATGTCAAGAATGCTTTGGGCAGGGTTAACGGTTGTTACACTTTCTCAATCCTCTTTTGAGCCTCTAATGAGAAAGTATTACACTGACATTCAGAAATTTCGGTCAGAATCAGATGAAAAATCTCACATCATATTTGTTTACCTGCCCGGTGTCTATGTGATGGGAGCCGTTCATGCTTATTGAAATGAAATCATCCATCAACCCATAAGGGTTCATTATTTGTTTGTTTTATGGGGCATGGCTAGGGTCTGAAAGACAGAGAGTCTGTACCTTCGCCTTGGGGGTTCGAACAAATGACCTGTGCCGGGCTGGCTCGTCCTTCTCACCCCCTGCAGTGTTATTACCCGTGATCTTCTTTCCCGCTCTGCAGTCATCTCCTCTGCTGGGGCCTCGCCTCTCTTGCAGGGAGATAAATCCATAAGCACAAAAAAACACTCTCAGTACTCATTTTGAATCACAAGGCACCCAAGAGATGCGGAATTAAACTGAACGATGGATCGTTGCTCAGTAAAATTTCTACGTGTCCTGCAAATACATCCACTAATAAGGTGGAAGTAAGTGAAGGGATGGAGAAGCCTGGCGTCCATGGGGTTGCAGAGAGTCAGGCATGACTGAGCGACTGAACGACAACAAAGGTAGGGAAACACATTATTTTAGGGAAAATACAGAGTTACTAATTATACGTCTTTCCCAGCAAATGTAAAGAGCAAGCTGCTGTCACAGAGGGCTGGCTCTCCACTGTTTTTTGATCACAGGGCTGGGCTGCCTGGAACAACGCCACAGGCCTGTGCTGGGGCCCACGCCGGACAGACCAGCAGCTTGAATCCATGAGGTGGGTGGGGGTGGCTGGGAGCAGAGCTTTCTCTTTGTCTGATCCCACTGCCAGAGGAGAGACCGTCTTACTTCACATGCTCAGAGGGGAAAGGGAAAGAACTGCAGTTGAAAAAAAATTTTTTCAGATTTAAGCAGCCAAAGAGTTTTTGCAAGAAAACACCATTGAGGGATTTTCCTAAGTACACCCAGACACAGATGCACTGAGTAACGGAGGAAAAAAACAGCTGGGGTTGGGGTTGGAATGGATGAAGACTCCAGAATGTTCGTGGCAAGCAGCTCTGGGCTGTGAAGATTTCATGCAAGTTGGCACGCCTGGCTTACTAAGGGGGGTCCAGGAGGACCACCATTAACAGACAGAGTGATGCACTTGCATCAGGTTCTGTTCCTGACTTTGTGTTCCTGTTGCTCTTCACGTTGTGTCTAAGATTTTTGCCTTCCTCTTCTGAGTCACCCCATGTCGTGAGCTCCACCTCCTGATCTGTGTTTTATATGTTGAGGATCCCAGGATTATTTAAGACTACAATCATAACATCATGTAAATGTGACCTGGAAAGGCCTCATTAATTTCCTTTGTGTGACTGGGTCAAACAACCCAACAACTGATCCGTGGAGTAAAAATGTATGCCACTTGTACACTTTTCAAATAACTATTGGTATAGGTGGCACCCAGCGGGGGAAGACATAATGTATTGTGTTTAATTCTCATTTAATTCTAGTCTGACCCCATCCACCCACATTCCAAATAATATGGGTTCATCTATGTGTAGTTTTGCTGTCATTATTTTCTGTTGGAAGTCTTATGGAGACAGCTCTCCTGGAAAGTTGATTTTTCTCTTTGTCATCTTTGGGGGAGAAAACTGGGGAAACGCTATCAGTTTCTCCTTTTTCTGTGAACCTGGAGCCTATAAATGAAAGGTGACCATCTGGTTATTACTGGATTTCTATAGATAGAAAAATATTCCCTGGGAATCAGACTTTCTTCATAAAAATGCATTTTTAATCATAAATGTTATATGCTACATGGGTAATGATTCTTTTCTTTTGTTTTTATCATAATTTCTTACATTTCACATTAAAAAGAAATGAATTTGAATTTCCAGGTATTCTGAAAATATTAAAATTCTAAAGAAACAGGGAAAAGAGAGGGCTTCCCAGATGGCGCTGGTGGTAAAGAATCTGCCTGCAATGCAGGAGACCTGGGTTCAATCCCTGGTTTGGGAAGATCCCCTGGAGAAGGAAATGCAACCCACTCCAATATTCTCGTCTGGAAAATTCCACGGACAGAGGAGCCTGGCGGGCTACATGGGGTCGCAAAAGAGTCGGGCACGACTGAAGTGACAGCGCAGCACATGGAAAAGAGAAACAGGGAAAGCCTGAGAAGAGCATGTGCAGGCTGCATTTTCGGTCGTTTCACTTTTTCAAAGTAAAACACAGTCATTGGATCCTCAGAGTTCAGGCTGGACCCAGGGCCTCACCGTAAACAGGAGGATGAATCCCCTTGGGCAGAGCTTGAAGGTAGCACTCAGAGGCTTTCAAATACCGGAAAAGTGTCAAACTCGAAGTTAGTTTCCTGGAGAAGGGAAAGGCTACCCACTCCAGTATTCTGGCCTCAAGAATTCCATGGACTGTACAGTCCATGGGGTCGCAAAGAGTCGGACATGACTGAGCGACTTTTTCACTTCACTTCACTAAGTTACCAGAAGGGCAGGTGGCAGACAGAGGGGAGCCAAGGCAGAGGGATGGGAGGGACTCGCTCCGTGAGCAGGAGCCGCAGAGACCCCAAAACCCCTTCACAGAGGGGAGCCAGGCCGCGCGGCAGTGCTCTGATCAGACGGCAGGCCAGCCAGGAAGAGGCTCAGCTGGAACGGAATGAACGCGCTGAGGTTGAGCACAGTCAGCCGGCTCGGCTCTGACCGCTCCCTCTCTGTTGTCCAGCTTCTCTTGAAGCGTCTCCACTGACAGAGTTTCATCCCCACCCAGGTCACAGGTGCTGGCTCTGGGCTCCAGCCATCCTCCTCCCCCAGAAGGAAATCTGCTTCCCAGGACCCAGCAGTTCTAACTTCGCCCTCAACGCACGCATCAAGCTCTCCTTCTCCACCTGAGCGCCCAACAGCGAGTTAAAGGCTGTCACCTCCCCAAGTGCCCTCTCCTTCAGCTAAATGCCCCCCCTTCTAGCTGCTATTCTCTGGGTGTTACCCTTCACTGCCACTTGCTGGCTTGTCAATGTCCCCTTCATGATGTGGCTCCTCAAACTGGATGGCATGCCGGATGAGAATGCCCAGGGAGAGACAAGCCACTTGAATGCTCTGTGTTTGCCACGACTGCAGATTTAATAGCATCTTCTCCTGGCTAAGCCCCCCAGCTCCTCCATCTTGGAGTCAAGTAATTGATTTTTTTCTTTTTAACCTAAATGCATGAGCTTTTGGGTTTCCCAGGTGTTGCTAGTGGTAAAGAACCCTCCTGCCAATGCAGGAGACATAAGAGACACAGGTTCGATCCCTGGGTTGGGAAGATCACCTGGAGCAGGGAATGGCAACCCACTCCAGTTTTCTTGCCCGGAGAATTCTCAAGGACAGAGGAGCCTGGTGGACAACAGTCCATGGGGTCACAAAGAGTTGGACAGAACTGAAGTGACTTAGCATGCATGCATGAACTTGTATTTAACTTTCATCTTATTGGTTTGGGCTCAGATTTATAGCCACTTAATCAATGAGGATAACTTACACTTAATTATAACTTTCATGCCATCCAAGGACTTTCGAATTACGCTACTAGAATCAGCTTTGATTTTCTTATTTACCCTATCAGCTCACCCTCCTAACTTTCCATCATCTGGCAAATCTGATTCTCAGGCATGGCAACAATTGTTACTGATAAACAGGCTGAACAGCAAGCAACAAAAGGCCCGGCCCTGTGAAATACGCCCTCCTCCACGCGCCCCTTCTTCCCATCACATTCTAAGGAGAGAGACAGACAATGGGCATCACCAGGATTCCATCTGCAAGATGACTGCAAAGAATGAAAAGTGCAATGAAGAGGAAGCAAGCAATGTCTGGTCGAGCGGCTTTACAGAGACGCTTGTCAGGAGACTTGCCGAGACTGGAGACCAGGACACGCGCCAATAAAGGAATCGATGGACTTCCTGCTTTGTTCCAAAGAGAATTTCAGGCAATCAATTTCTGACCTGGTTTTGTTCTCCTAGCTCTCAGCTAATTCATAATTTGCTTCTGAGTCACCAACACTGAATAAGCACCTAATACAACACTTGGCACATCACACACATGTTAATGAACAGTGCTTGAATATGTGAAAAAACATACCGCATCCAATGCCTGCTAAAATCAAGAAATGTTATGTCAAAACCAAGGCATTACAGCCCCTGCCCTGGGCCACCACTCACCCTGGGCACTCCCAGGGGTATAATTAGCTTGCCATCAATTGGCTGAGGCCCCGTTAAGACAGCCTTTGGGCTATTCTCCGTTTCTGACATAGAAGCAACAACTCCACACAGACAGAACACCACTGAGTTACAGATCTTTAGTCTCTAGGATCTCTTTTTCATTAATCTCAGAACAAAAGAAATATGGTTAGCTTGGTATAGCTTGATTCTGGGGGAACTCATGTTGGGTTTTATTAATCGTATTATTCTCTAAATCCTCACATATCACCTGTTGAGCAATCCGCCCCAGAATTTTGGCGGTCATCATTTCACCAGCCTAGGCTTTTTGGAAACCACTTTTTAAAAAGCTATTTTCTGAAAGTTATTCAAAAACTGAAAGTTGGTTCGTTTCAGCACCTCTCCAGATTGACCAAGTTCCTCCACAATTATCAAGTGACTGGTGGTGGTGGCTTAGTTGCTCAGCCGTGTTCTACTCTTGAGACCCCACGGACTGTAGCCTGCCAGGCTCCTCTGTCCCTGGGATTCACCAGGCAAGAATACTGGAGTGGGCTGCCATTTCCTTCTCCAGGGGATCTTCCTGACCCCAGGATCAGCCTCTGCCTCCTGCATCGTAGGCAGATTCTTTACCGCTGGGCCACCAGGGAAGCCCCGCTGAGTGATGAGGTTTACAAACGCTTTCAGCATTCTGGGGTGATAATCTGTAAGCACCTGGGGAAATGAATTCTGTAATTAGATTGATTAACTACTGATTGAGGGAGCAACTACCATGTATCAGGAGCTAATCAAACAGGAGAGCGAGAAGTGGATGAGAGAAGGGATGGAAAGGAGTAAGGCCTGGTTCCTGTCCTGAAGACGGACGGACGGACCAGACACTGAGACACACATGAGATGCATGGCAGATGCTGAAATGACCTAGTCTGAGAAGTGCTGGGTCAGGAGCGGGTACCAAGCGCTCCATGAGGGCAGGGAGGGGCCGAGCAGAGCTCACAGGTCAACGTGGATGAGCGACAGGTCCTGGGTTGCAGGATGGACGCTCGGGTAGAGGCTGGGCCATGGGGCGCTTAGGAAACTGGGTCCCTGCAGGTGCTCAATCCTGGAGGGACGCGGCCGGCTTTGTGCTACAGAGACACGGCTTTCTTTTCTTTGTGAAGCCTGAACTGGAGATGAGGGTGGTGGGCGTGGAGCTGGAAAGAATGGGGGTGGGAAGGGGGCTTTCTCATTCTCTCCTTTTCCAGATGGAATTTTCCTTTGCCCCATTGAGAATGCTTTCTTGTTTTCCATCGTTTCCGTTGTAAAGAAATTCAGTCTGGGGTCCTGTGAGCAGATTTACCTTAACGAGGTTTAGGGTTAGCATTTTAAAAAAAATTTTATTAAAAAGTTTTTTTACTGGACTATAGTTGATTTACAATGTTGTATTAGTTTCAGGTGTATAGCGAAGTGAATCAGTTATAGGCGTACACATATCTACTCTTTTCTTTAAAGATTCTTTTCCCATGTAGGCCATTACAGAGTGCTAAGTAGAGTTTCCTGTGCTCCATGGCAGGTCCTTATTAGTTATCTATTTTTGTATATACTACTTTGCATATGTCAATCCCAATCTCCCAATTTACTCCCCTTCTTACATATCCCCTGGAAACCATAAGTTTGTTTTCTGTGTCTGTGACTCTACTGTTTTGTAATAAGTTCATTTGTACTTTTTTTTTTTTTTTAGATTCCACACATAATCGATACCAACATCTGTCTTTCTGTGTCTATGACAATGTCTAGGTCCATCCATCCTGCTGCAAATGGCATTATTTTGTTCTTTTTTGTGGTTGAGTAATATTAGGATAAGCATTTTAGTTGAAATAGTTTTTGTTTCTAAAATTGCTCACTTTAAGTGGTTACAATGTTCTGCTTTCCTCAAGTATCGCAAAATATTGATCACGGTTTTGGTTTATTTAGCAGACTAGTCTTCCTCTGGCTGCAGTTAAGGTCAGGGGTGAGGTATAATTTAGTCCCTGCCCAAATTGTCACCAGTTCCAATGAGTAAAAGATGGACAACTGAGCTAGCGGTGTAAAAAATGCATTTGGACTACAATTATTTGTAAAAGCCGTACGATGACTGAACTTTGTATGCAGGAGAATTTAGAAGACATGGAGATTTTAGAAGGAAGAATGGTCAATGATGGAGGCTGTTCCTTAAATCCTCCCAAGTTAATACAACCGTGTCTGACCAGCCAGAACCCTTACAGGATAAAGTAGAATGAGAAAATATTAAATATTGGAAATTGGAAAAACAGGAGACATACTAGCTTCAGACTAGCCTCTCGCTCCTCAATCACTCCCTTAGATTATACAGACAGAAATCAGAGGCCAATTTTCAGGAATATAGACTTCTCAGTGATGAGAGTAGCTAAATGATGATCACTTCTGACTTTTTATTGAGGACGGACATTGCACATTTCCACTGTCCTGTTGAAAGGTGGATGGAAGGTTGGGTTTGATTTAGGGAGAGGAAGAAGGGAACATTTTTCTGCCCCAACAAAGACATGATAAACTATTGCAGCAGAACAGTTCAAAAACCACTGGAAAGGTCTCTCCATGGGGAACCCCACGTCTCGACATAAATAGCTCATGGCTTGGTTGATTAAAAACATAAAACACTCTTTCCTTTCAGATGCACTCAATTTCTGCTGAATCAATGCTCTGCTCTCCTTCCAGTTCTGCAAGACAGAACACAGAGGCCCCTGGAGAGGAGAAGAGCCCTCTTCTGAAGGTTTGGAGGTACTGCTCTTTCTTCCTCCCGTCCCTCCCAAACTTGCACAGGAAAGTTAGACACTGGTCCAAACGTGGAGTACGGCGGGAGTCGGCGATTAGTTGTCAGTGTACCAAGGTATCCTATAATCCCAGTGCATTTTATTTAAGCTGTTGTATACCCTTCACTGAGGCCTCCCTTGTAGCTCAGCTGGTAAAGAATCTGCCTGCAAAGCAGGAGACCTGGGGTTAATTCCTGGGTCAGGAAGATCCCCTGGAGGAGGGCATGGCAACCCACTCCAGTATTCTTGCCTGGAGAATCCCATGGACAGAGGAGCCTGGCAGGCTGCAATCCATGGGGTTGCAATGAGTCGGACACGACTGAGCAACTAAGCATGCACACACACAAGAAGTCTGTATAAATTATGTGTAGGTTAAAGCAATTGGGCCGTACAGAAAGACCCTGGACTTAGGAGTCAGACAGACCTGGCCCCCCATGTAGGAGGTGAGTGATACCAGGTTACTAACTTCATCTTTCTGAAGCCTCAGTTTTCTGATCTGTAAGGTGGGGACAACACTAAGTAAGTCTTAAGAATGTTGTGAGAGTTAACTGGGATGATATGAGTACAGCCTTTAGTTCAGTTAATGGTGCACAATCGATTTTTGAGAAATGGTTGCTATTATCAGTTCTACTATGGATTTAGAGCAGTCTCAGGATTCAATTGGGCTTCCCAGGTGGCTCAGTGGGTAAAGAATCCACCTGCGATGCAGGAGACATGGAAGACATGGGTTGGATCCCTGCGTTGGGAAAATCCCTTGGAGGAGGGCATGGCAACCCACTCCAGGATCCCTCCCTGGGGAATCCCATGGACAGAGGAGCCTGGTGGGCTTCAGTCCACAGGGTCACAAAGAGTCGGACACGGCTGAAGTGACTTAGCACAGCACAGGATTCAGCTATCAGCCAGCAGCCACACAAAAAAGTCTCTCAGATACACACACGGTCAGGGACGGGGTCTATGTGGTGTAGCTCCAATATGGATTTAAAAAGAAAGAAACCCCTCCTGAACAGACTGAATGTGATGAACTTCCAACCTGAACATCCCAAGTGAACAGCTGTAGTCTGGTGACTGGTGTTATTATAGTAGGACTGAAAAGAACATGAGGAATGAGCCTTTTCAAAGTCAGGTTTGTGTTTTTTGGCTGGCCGCAACTGCGCTTCTTCAGGCTCAGAGCTACCTGTGTGTGATACATGCACTGGGATTCCCAGGTCGGCGGTGATTACGGGTCAGAATCCACAGACTCTGCAGAGGAAATGGCCACTGGAGGGCTAGCCAGTCCTGCACCTGGACCGACTGGACTCACAGTGGGAGAGCTCCTGGCTCCCCCGGCACTGGACCAAGGCCTTCTGCTTTCTCTCATTCTGGACAAAGTGAAGATGGACCTGGAGAAGCGGTGATTCTCTCCCCACCTCATCCCATTACATACAGAGCACAGAACAGGTGGCGAATCCTGCAAATAGACCCTGGGACGGAATCCACGATTCCCCCCATCCCCCAGTGCTGTGGCTTCTTAATCAGAAGAAGAGCTTCCTTTCAATTGCTAATGGCGTAAAACAATAGAAAACGTGGGAAGACACCTGTTCAGAAGAGCGAGCTTCTGAAGGGCTAACGGTGATGATGAGGTATTGTGCCAGGAAAAAGCGAGTATCTGTTCTATTCTTTACCGACTCTTTGCGGGAACCAGTCCCCACTCAGAGGGAATTGGGAGTCCTGAGAGCCGCCTGCCAAACAAGAGGCAGAAAAATTAAAGCCTTTTTCAGGGAGAACCAAACACCACGCTAAGTTTCGAAAGGGGAAAACCAAACATGCAATTTGATGCTCTTTTTACTCCTGAAGAAAAACAAAGCGAAATAAACAGAACCAAGGACTTCAACACAACAATTCGAGGCACCTATATCCTATATCCTTCCTGCAAAAGAAGGCAAGCTCCTTTTTAGTGATGTTTTCCACTTTGGAAAATATGTTTATGCTTATAGAAAGCACTGATTATTATTATCTTTGTTACATAACAACAAATTAATTGGTTCTAAATTAAAAAACCTCCTCTTATACAAGTCTGGAAAATCAAACGAACGTTAAGCAGTTCACACCAAGTAAATCTCAGCTGTGCTTTCACACACACACACACACACTACACACACACACTCTGCAGGAAGCAATCTTGTACCAGGTTTTGCTAATGTTTCTTGCTCCCTGTTCTGTGGCCTCCTGGGGTGTAGGGTTGGCATGTCACAGCACACAGGAGCCCTCTAAGTGACGGAGCCCCTCCGTCACTCTGCTCCCCAAAGAACACCAGACCTGGCAGAGACCAGATCAGGAATCAGATACTTCTTCCCCAGAAGCACCGCTGGTAGGGTGTCAAGCCCCAGTCCTGCACGCGGCTGGCAGGGCACCTGGGTCCCTCCCGGCCTCCCTCTCTCGCGCACGGTCTGCACCCCCGCCCCCTCGAACCCGGGCAGCGCGCACGCTTCCAGGGGTTCAGCCGCTCCAAAGTCTCAGCCTCCAGCCCGCAGTACTTGCCTCTGGCAGTCAGCTCTGCTCAGGTGCGACCCTGGCTTCTGTGATGCGCTTGGAGCTCCCCCGGCCCAGTCGGACTCCAGGACACTCCCGAGGGCCGTACTTTGTCGGCCGAGGCAGGGGTACCTCCTCCGGCGGCCGCCTGCCCGGGGTCTGCAGGACCCCAGCCCCGACGACCGCGAGGCAGGTGAAGGGAGAGCGGAAAACACGGACTGGAGTCCTGGGCTGGCGGCACAGCGCGAGACACCACGCCGTTCAAGGCAAAGCCTAACACATGGACTGGAATCTTTGTAAAATGTAATTTTTGCTCGCAGCCGCCCGCATGTTGGCAATAGACAGCACCGGAGGAGCCTGTCTCTTCTGGGGTTTGGGCTTGGAGCTGACGCCTGCCAGACTGTCTCGGTCAGAAACTTCCAGATACTGCTGATCTTCCAGGAGGGCTTTGAGAGCCTGGACTTTTTTTTTTGGGGGGGGGGGCGGGGACGGGGCGGGAACCTTTCTTCACTGTCTGTTTCTTCCTCGAAAATGATGTCTGTTTTTGTGCGGACATGAGTCACGGGATGGGCGTGGAAAGGGTGGCTGCTGCTGGGTTGATGCTATTGACAAGAAAAGACCCCCAAAGCCTGGTTCAGGGCGGATTTTTTCTGAGGAACGTTTGGTTCATTCTAGGTAGGATCTGGGAGGATAAATATAACGCTGGCTGACTTTCCTTGAACTCAGCTCTCCTGCCTCCTGCCTCACTAAAGCCTCACGTGGTGACTCCCTACGGCCAGGGGCATCGTCTTCACTCTGAGCGGGAGTTACCTGTCTATCCTCACTTGCTGAGAGTGGGAAAGCCCACCTACTGGTTTTTCCTTTCCCACTTCCTCCTCTCTTCTCCTTTGGGAAGGGTTAAGTTATCCTACACCTTCCTGGATTAAAAAATTAAATTTTTCATTGGAGTATAGCTGATTTCCCAGTTTCTAATGTAAAGCAGTGTGAATCAGTCATACATGTACACATTCCCACTCTCCTCCAGACTCCCCTCCCACATAGGTCATCACAGAGCACCAAACAGAGTTCCCTGTGCTAGACAGTAGGTCCCTAACTAGCCATCTCCTGGAGAAGGCAGTGGCACCCCACTCCAGTACTCTTGCCTGGAAAATCCCATGGATGGAGGAGCCTGGTAGGCTGGGGTCCATGGGGTCGCTGAGAGTTGGACACGATTGTAGTGACTTTACTTTCACGTTTCACTTTCATGCTCTGGAGAAGGAAATGGCAACCCACGCCAGTGTTCTTGCCTAGAGAATCCCAGGGACCGGGGAGCCTGGTGGGCTGCCGTCTCTGGGGTCGCACAGAGTTGGATATGACTGCAGCGACTTAGCAGCAGCAGCAGCAGCGGTCTCCCACACACAGTGGGGTGGATATGTCCATCCCAGTCTCCCAGCTCAGCCCCTGCCCCCTTCCCCTTGCTAACCACAAGTTTGTTTCCAATCTCCACAACTTAGTTTCTGTTTTGCAAGTAGGCTCATCTGTACCATCCCTTCTTTAGATTCCACATACAAGTGATACCACACGATGTTTGTCTTTCTCTGACTTATTTCACTCAGTTTGATAATCTCTAGGTCCATCCAGGTAGCTGCAGATGACATTCTTTTGTTCTTTTTTAGGGCTGAGTAATATTTCATGGTGTATATGGCCCACATCTTTATCCATTCAGTGGACATTTAGTTTACTCCCATGTCCTGGCTATTGTAAATAGTGCTGCGATGAACACGGGGGTGCATGTATCCTTTCAGATGATTTTTTTTTTTTTTTCTGGATATACACCTGGGAATGGGCTTGCTGGGTCATATGGTTGCTCTATGTTTAGTTTTCTAAAGGAATCTCCTTAAATACCGTTCCTGGAGCATCTTAATATTCTGGCATCTTATAAATCAAGTCCTTTTCTTTTGTCTACATGTTGTTTCTCAAAGAAAGGGAAGCCAGGAGTGGTAGGAAAGAGGCCAGAAGATGCTTACTCAGATCAGCAGAAGGCGTTGGCAGCATGGACCTTGCAAAGCCTCCTGGTCCATTGGCAGGGAATGGTCCCTTCCCCCAACTACCGCGCTCATCAGAGACAGAAATTTGCAGAGGGTAGTAGGTGAGGAGGGAGGAGAAGTGGAAGGAGGGAATATTTTGGCCACGAGAGAGGAAATTAGGAAACCGCAACTTGACCTTTTCAAAGGGCCCTGCTAGTTTGTGTTTAGCTAATGAAGGACAAGATGACATGCCTGCTTCATCCTGATTTTCTAATAGATCACACATGCTGCAAAAAGGATCATGAGCCACAAAAATGATACATCATATCAGATTATAAGTGCCAGAAACCAAAAAATTAAGAAGAAATTGCCCTTTCTTCCATATTTGTTTAAATACACAATCTTTCAAAATGCTGCAGCTAACATACTGTGTGTTTTCATTTATATGACACTCAGGGAAAAGCAAAAGTATAAGGACAGAAAACAGCTCAGGGGTTCCCATGGGCTCAGAGCAGAGGGAGGGGTTGCCTGCAAAGGGAATGAGGGAAATGTGAGGGTTCTCTGTGTTTTTTGGGGTGTTGGTTATCTGAATATATGTGTTTGCCAAAGCTCCTTGAACTCTACACCAAAAAGGGTGAATTTCACTGTCTATAAATTAAAGAAAAAAAAACCAAACCAAACCAAAAAAACAGTCCACATTGCAGCCATAATAAAGATGAAACCAATAGAGTTTAAGGACTTTTAAAAATGTCTCTGTCATCAGTGGCTCCTCTCGCTCCTTTGACTCAGAAGGTCCTGCAGGGAGTGTGATTAAGAGCCTATTCACTGCGGAGAAACCACAGAACTAAGCTGGGAATTTAACAGTGAAGGGTCCTTAAAATGCAATCTGTACCACACCCTCTGCGTGGTGCAGGGCCCAGAGCTGGCTGGAAACACACAAACCCAACGCTTTTTACTCTGTGCAGTGACGAGTAGAGAGTTCTGTGGTGAGATTAGAGAGACCCGAGAGGAAGGCTTTGGAGAGATGAGTAGGAAGCAGATAAGAAGAGTCAGCTCTTGGAAGAAGGAGCAGAGCAAAAGGCCTCCTGATTCTGAAAAGACCAAACAAAAATAATCCGGTAACTGGAAGCAGTGGCTCCCAAACCCGGCTTTGTATCATAATCGTCTGATTCCCAGCAGGTCTGGGGCAGGGTCAGAGAATTTGCATTTTTAAGGAATTCCCCAGTTATTCTTTGTAGCTCTCCAGCGCTGGGCATGTGAGTTCGGGAACCACCAAGCTTAGAGCAACATATAATCTCTTAGGAGAGACCTTCCAGACTCAGAGAGGAAACAGTTCCCAGTGGGGAGAGGGGCAGGGTGTCAGGAGGAGCGGGGCTTCCAGGATCTGTGGCGGCGGGGAGGGAGGGCTCTCCCTGGGGACTGTAGTGATGCCTCCTGGGGAATCAGAGGGCAAATCAGAGGAGGGTGAGGGGGGCCTGTGTGCCCAGCAGGGGATCTGGCCGGGTTTAGTGGGCGTCGGGGCTGCAGCCCCAGGGAAGAAGGAGGGGAAACGCAGGGTGTCCTCCGGCGCTGTTTGCCAGTAGTTCCCCCAGCACCCAACCCAGTGCCTGGGCCAGTCCTCAAACATGTGTGGACTGAGCGAATGCATGAATGCGTCTCGGCGAGGCCCCTTCATACCCTTTCCTAAACGAGTAGACCCAAGAGTCACCCTGGGAGACAGAGGTTCTTATCCTTCCTGGCCAAAGTGCCTGCATTGCTCAGGGAAGTGAAGTCATTGGCTTCACAGTTAACAAATGCAATGGATCTTTTCCAAAAAGAGGAAGAAAGATAAGCTTGGTAGGTTTCTTTCCACACTATTGGGATTCTGGGAATGAGCTTGAATGGTTTTATGTTTGAAAACATCTGAAAGAATGATTTCCCTGTAAATGATTACATTTTAAGGTTAAAACCAGTAACTTTATAACATTCCCTAAGGAATTCTGGATTCACGTTTTATGGCATTTAGAGCCTCAAAGATGGCTCTGGACAGGGAGAAAATGAGATGCTTGTGTCCAGGAGTTGTTTAAATGACTTAACAACTTGATTAGAAATATACATATTATTTTTGACTTTTTCCTTTTTTATCAAACAGGAAGGGTGGGTTAGACAACAGGAGCCAGTTAGTACTCACAGACTCCCCGTTGGAAAAATCTCTTCTTAAAACAACTGAAACTTGAAGATAAAAGACAGCAGCACTATTACTTAATAATAAAACACCTCTGAGAAGCGTGTCAGCCTCTGCACGTTGGCAGCCTTCCTGCATCACTAGTGTGAGGTTTCGTTTCCTTTTGTCTGGATGTTACTGTCGTCGTTCAGTCACTAAGTCCTGTCGGACTCTTTGTGACCCCATGGATCGCAGCACACCAGGTTCCCCTGTCCTTCCTATCTCCCAGAGTTTGCTCAGATTCATATCCATTGAGTTGTTGATGCCATCTAACCATGTCATCCTCTGCCACTCTCTTCCCCTGTTGCCCTCAATCTTTCTTAGCATCAGGGTCTTTTCCAATGAGTCAGCTCTTCGTGTCAGGTGGTCAAAGTATTGGTGCTTCAGCATCAGTCCTTCCAAAGAATATTCAAGGTTGACTTCCTTTAGGATTGATGGGTTTGATCTCCTTGCTGTCCAAGGGACTCTCAAGAGTCTTCTCCAAGACTACAATTCAAAAGCATCACTTCTTCAGTGCTCAGCCTTCATTACGTTCCAATACTCACATCCATACATGAATGACTATCAGAAAAACCACAGCTTTGACTAGACAGACCTTTGTGCACAAAGTGATGTCTTTGCTTTTTAACATGCTGTCTAGATTTGTCATAGCTTTCCTTCCAAGGAGCAAGCATCTTTTAATTTCATGGCTTCAGTCACTGTCTATAGTGATTTTGGAGCTCAAGAAAATAAAATCTGACACTGTTTCCATTATTCCCCCTTCTATCTGCCATGAAGTGATGGGACTGGATGCCATGACACAGTTTTTTGAATGTTGAGTTTTATGCTAGCTTTTTCACTGTCCTCTTTCACCTCAACAAAAGGCTCTTTAGTTCCTCTTCACTTTCTGCCATTCAAGTGGTATCTGCATATCTGAGGTTGTTGATATTTCTCCCAGCAATCTTGATTCCAGTTTGTGCTTCATCCATCCTGGCATTTCATTGATGTACTCTGCATCTAAGTTAAATGAGCAGGGTGACAATATACAGCCTTGATGTATTACGTTACCAATTTGAAACCAGTCCTTGTTCCATATCTGGTTTTAACTGTTGCTTCTTAACCTGCATACAGGTTTCTCAGGAGAAAAGTAAGGTACCCTGGTATTCCCATCTCTTTAAGAATTTTCCACAGTTTGTTGTGATCCACACAGTCAAAGGCTTTTGAGTAGTCAATGAAGCAGAAGTAGATATTTTTCTGGAATTCCATGACTTTCTTTATGATCCAATAAGTGTTGGCAATTTGATTCTTGGTTCCTCTGCCTTTTCTAAAGCCAGCTTGCACATTTGGAAGTTCTCAGGTTCACAGACTGTTAAAGCCTAGCTTGAAGGATTTTGACATAACCTTACTAGCATGTGAAATGAGCACAATTATAGGGTAGTTTGAATATTCTTTGGCATTGCCCTTCTTTGGGATTGGAATGAAAACTGACCTTTTCCAGTCCTGTGGCCACTCTTGAGTTTTCCAAATTTGGTGACATATTGAATGCAGTACTTTAACAGCATTATCTTTTAGGATTTTAATAGTTCAGCTGGAATTCCATCACCTTCTCTAGCTCTGCTTGTAATAATACTTCCTAAGGTCCACTTGGCTTCATACTCCAGGATGTCTGGCTCTAGGTGAGTGATCACACAATCTTGGTTTTCTGGATCATTAAGACCTTTTTTTTTTTTTTTTTTTTTTACAGTTCGTCTGTGTAATCTTGCCACCTCTTCTTAATCTCTTTTCCTTCTATTAGGTCCTTACCATTTCTGTCTTTTATCATGCCCATCCTTGCATGAAATGTTCCGTTGATACCTCCAATTTTCTTGACGAGATCTCTAATCTTTCCCATTCTATTGTTTCCCTCTCTTTCTTTGCACTGTTCATTTAAGAAGGCCTTCTTATCTCTCCTCGCTATACTCTGGAACTCTGCATTCAGTTGGGTGTATCTTTCCCTTTCTCCCTTGCCTTTCACTCTTTCCTAAGTTATTTGTGTAGCTTCTTCAGACAACCACTTTTCCTTCTTACATTTCTTTTTCTTTGGGATGGTCACTGCCTCTTGTACAATGTTTCAAAATTCTGTTCATAGTTCTTCAGGCACTCTGTCTACCAGATCTAATCTCTTGAATCTATTCCTCACTTCCAATGTATAATCATGAGGGATTTGCTTTTGGTCATATCTGAAAGGCCTACTTGTTTTCCCTTTGTCTGGATAAAACCTCCACATTTCTCTCGATAAGACTAGATTTTTTGAACTGGGGTGTTGGAGAAGACTCTTGAGAGTCCCCTGGACTGCAAGGAGATCCAACCAGTCCATCCTAGAGGTGATCAGTCCTGAGTGTTCATTGGAAGGTCTGATGCTGAAGCTGAAACTCCAATACTTGGCCACCTGATGCGAAGAGCTGACTCATTTGAAAAGACCCTGATGCTGGGAAAGGTTGAAAGTGGGAGGAGAAGGGGACGACAAAGGATGAGATGGTTGGATGGCGTCACTGACTCAGTGGACATGAATTTGGGGAAACTCCAGGAGTTGGTGATGGACAGGGAGGCCTGGCATGCTGCAATCCATGGGGTCGCAAAGAGTCGTACATGACTGAGCGACTGAACTAAACTGAACACTAGAGTAAATTGTTTCAAATCATTTTATTAATATCACCATCTTATTCAGTCAGGACTGGAATTAAGCTATTATTTTTCATAAATTGATTATGTCTGGGATTTATATAAAGTCTGGGAAGTTAGATATAACTAATCAGACACAGTTTTGATACTGGATTCAAATCCAATATTCATATTCTTTCAGCTTTTGTAGAATGAATGAATAAATGAATCTGATCTCATAGGAAAGGCAGATACTATACCAAAAATTTAACGATGCCTAAATACACAGATACAAGTGCAGGTCAGACATGAGTACATATGGCCAGGGAGGGAGAGAGGGAGGAGACCCTCCTTCCAGGCCTTTGTCTTGGCCCCTGGGTGAGAGGTAAAGGAGTTTCAAGTCAGGAGAAGCTGAGCACTAATTTGTGAAAGTCATTAAAAAAAAAAAAAGCTAAAATCATTTAAAACTTTAGAGAACACTCCAGTGAAATGTATCTAAAAAGCTAAGGTAATGTTAAGTAAATACAAATCTATAAAGCTTTGCAAATAGCCTCTAAATGTAAATGAGTCACCAGAGGGGGGAAAAAGGGCCAGTGGGATGCATTAGGAAGCAGCTTTCTTTTGCATTTTTTAGGAGTCTGGTAGGTGGGGAGCAGCTCAAGATTGATTTCAACCTTCACAATTCAGTTTTTGGGGCTTGCGAATATCTGTCTATCTTCTGTCACTTGACACGTGATGGTAAGCGAGGTGCATGTGTAATACAACAACAGATCCCACTCCTCCCAGGTTATGGGAGGTTTCTCGTCTCTGCTAGAGGGCGTGTGATCAGGGCCGCAGGAGCAGTGAGGCCTGGTGGAGAATCCCCTCCCCTGGGGGTATGAGACTGAACAGCAGGAATCCCCACCATCTGCTGGATCCTCCGCCCTGACTCCCAGGGAAGAGGCTGCCCCGGTTCATCCCTTTCCCCCTTTACTGACTTGTGGCCATTGGAGAGGAGGCTTGCTGCAGGATTAGGAGGCTGGCCTTGTCTTCTCACAGCCGTCACCTTGACCTGAGGGAGCCGTTTCCCTCTTGGCCGTTCCCATGGGCCCTGCTGAGTTGAGCTGCCGTGTTAATTATGTTTTCCCTTGGCTAGCAGAATACAAATCAGCTTCGTCATAGTTTTGTTTCCTCCAGACCCGGGCAGCCCAGAGGGAATTTGGCCAAGTGCAGACACAAAGTTCGGGCGCCCTGTCTCCTGGTGTCTTATCTTCCCTCTCTTTGGATGATTCCACCTCAAAGACGGATGGATGGATGGATGAAGGGACACTGATAGATATGCCAATACTGGTCGGGGGTTTGGGGGGAATAAGAGTCTTGACATCAGTAAAGCAGCATTGTCTTGGCTGTGTCTTTTCAGGAGTCTCCATCTCCCCATTCTCCCAAAGTGTCCCCCCAACCACAGCTGGGGTCCCCAGGCAGTGTCCCATCTGATGCAAAGGCCCTGCTGACCTCGCCCTCCTTGGGCCCAAAGGCGGACGGCCCTGGTGCTTGCTGCTGGTTAGACGGTCTGAGTCTGGGTGCTCTCTGCCATCACAGCTGAGCTGCTGCTGCAGTCTGGGGTCCCTGCAGGGGTCCCTGCAGGAGGCTAGAGCTTTTCTCCAGAAGCAGCACAACTGTGGGGCCACCGGAGCGGGCCCGCTATGATGAAGACATCCCCTCTCCCTGACACCCCTGGTGTCTGCCGGCCACTCCTTTGCCTGCCGAGTTAATGCAGCAAATCTCCCTCTTTGCTTGTAGCTGTTTTCCAAGGACTGACTATGCATTAGGTCACTTGATGGACGGTCCCCACACCGCACCTAAACCCGCACTGCCGTCAGCTCCAGAATGGGCTTCTTGTCCTGCCCTCTCTTCCCCTGAAGGAATTCTGTCCTCAGACATCCTGGGATAACTTCCTTTCCCCAGACATGCCTGAATCCCAGGTCAGGTACAACTCAGGAATCTCTGCTAAAGAAGCTCATGGTCACATTGTCATTCATCACAGAGGGAATGTACATCTTCTGAACGTCACTAGAATAACTGCTGTGGGTTGTTAGGCTCATCATTATGAATGTGACGTGTGTTGCGTGCTAAGTCGCTTCAGCCGTGTCTGACTCTCTGTGACTCTATGAACCATAGCCCGCCAGGCTCCTCTGTCAGTGGGATTCTCCAGGCAAGAATACAGGAGTGGGTTGCTATGCTCTGCTCCAGGGGACCCAGGGATCAAACCCTTGTCTCTTACATGTCCTGCATTGGCAGGTGGTTTCTTTACCACTAGCGCCACTTGGGAAGCCCTGAATATGACGCACACTTGGGCAAATGCTTGTAATGCTGGAAACAACTGAACACTAATTTTTGAGGATGGAGAAGACAGATGTGATGGGGGCTGTTTGAGCAGAAGGCAGGGCAGCCTCAGACACCAGCCAGTTGCGGGACTTGAACAGCTCAGATCCCTCCTCAGGGCCAAGTTTGCCAAACGAGGGGTTTAGACGATTTAATCTCGAAGGTCCCTCCCTCCTTTGTGATTCGCCCCTCTGCCTGGCTTCTCCCCTGAGAGCAAGACAGGGATGCCTCTGCCTGCACAGTGACCCAGGGTGGCTCTGGCCGTCCACCACCCCCCATCCCTCCCAGCTCTCTCCCCTGGACAGAGGACCCCGCGTCTCTGCATGGCACCCAGGAAACTTCAGGCATCTCTGCCAGCTGCGAGGAGGCTTTTCTGTTGGGGCTCATATTTTATAATCCAATCAGCAGGAGCCACTTTCCCTTTGTCTGGTGACCTCAGTGACATTGTTGAACTGGATTTCAGGAATTCGGATTGAGTTTGCTCAGGTTAGTGATGCCATGTGTGTGGTTTCTCAGCAGTGAAACCGGTAGCCTTTTCCTAGCGACAACGCACCTCATGCCCTTCTGTTCAAATTTCTATGGCAGGAAAAGACACCACAATGTTCCACAAAGCTCTTGGAGTCATTTACCCTCACCTGAAAAAAATGAGAGGTGGGGTGGCCTGAACTCTAACCTTGTGTGATCTGGGGTCAAGGTCAGGCTGCCTGGGTGCACACTCAGTAGCATCCGTGTTCAAACATGCACACGCACACAGGCGTGCATACACAAATACTGGTCTAGGGCAAAGACGCACTGGCCCAGGAGCCAGGACCTGGGTTCCGGTCCCAGAGCTGGTGTCAGCGGCCACTTCTGCTCAGCCTTGTGTGGCCCCCGTGAGGACCTGGGACCCATGGTCCCCTCCAGCTCCAACATGGTGACTTTCCTTGATTCTACAGAATGATATCATAGCCTTTAAGTCGCTCAAGGAAGTGTTTTTCAGATTCAGGTGTTCTCCTGTCATGCTAGGAAGCCCTGCTCCTGCAGACAAAACTGCATGGTGAGAGATGCTTACCACAGAGACAGTTATAGAAAACACTGAATACCCAGAGAAGCAGGGAGACAGAAGGTTAAAGAAGTTACATTCATGTAATAGAATACTGTACAGCCATTTTAACATTGAATGGTGTAAAACAATAATATCAAGTCAGCTACCATTCACTACCTAATCCATTTACCCTGTTTCTGGGGGAGGCGGGGGCATCTGTCATGAGCCCTGTGCTGGGATCAGTCCTGGGGTCCAGCATGAACAAGGCAGACAGAGCCCCACGGAGCTTACTCAGTGTTACTAGGTGCTGTTCTGCGAGCTAAAAGCATCACATGCTTCATTCTGTTTAATCTTTGCAGCCGCCCAATGAGGCGGGCGGTCTGTCATTATTCCTCATTTTCTGGATGAGGACCCCCAGGAACAAAACGCCGATGAGTAGCAGAGCAGGAATTTCCACTCAGGTTTATCTGATTCCTATAAATACACACAGCTTCCTCAACGACATCTACGATTCTATTACCATTTTGTTTCATGAGTCTATCAAACTCTATAATGACAAGCACACCAATTTACAAAGGTACTCTTAGGAGGGTCTGGGAGTCTATGTCATACTTGATTTGAACCCCTATTCTTTTTCTGCAGATTTACAGTGAAATAATTATGCCGACAAACTGCTTTATGGCTATCTTCCCCCGCCTGTTTCTAATATTGATTCCTGTAGCATCGTTCAAAAAAGGACAAACAGCCAGAGAGGCAGATAAATTGGTGGCTTGGTTTAATTTTAAGTGACATGAGTAATGTTGCTTCCCTCTCTTTCCCTGGAGCCTATTTCAATGTCTGATTATAGTAATTTGTGAAATTTTTCTTATTTAGCAGAGAGAATTAGTCTGTTTTAGTAAGCAGAACACGTCACTGCATTTTGCTACTAGCTAAGTCCAATTTACAATGTGTTGCCATAAAGCATGAACACTACAGAAATTCACAAGTCTCCTTGCTCTAGATCAAGATGTTTACAAAACACACCGAGCCTCATGGATTTTTTTCCAGAATAGCCAGTGGACCCTGCACTGGCTGAACAAATAATCCTTTTCTCTCCGCATTCCCTGTTCACAATCCACACTCTTGCTAATTGTGAACAAAGCATTATATCCTGTCATATTATCCGAAGACTACACTATGAAGGTGGAACATACAAGAACTGGAATTTTGTGTCAAGCAAATAAAACGTACATGGTTTAAATACAGATGTGTTTAATGCTGTGCAGTAGTTGTGCAATTTAAAGACAATGATAGTAATTATGATTGTTACTTAGTTGAACTGAATGTTTATAGGACTTTTTCCCCCCTTGCTCAGTCTGTCATAATCTTACCAGGTAAAATGTGATCCTTTTATACATATATGTAAAAATATAAAGACCCCGGATTCGACACAGCTACTCGAGCAACTTCCCTCAACCCTAGACTCTGCCCCACGTTGTAGCTTGAAGCTGGGACTTCTTCCCCTGAGTAGAGCCTTCCTTTTCTACAAGGGGCTCAGGCACGGGAAACTCTGGACACGCGGAGTGGCGCGGGGTGGGGCGTGGGGTAAAGGCACCATCAGAATGTGCTCGGGTCCTGGCTCTCCAGGACTCCACCCTTGCAGAAAGAGGAGATGGGAGCAGAGGAGATCTAAACTCCTGCTTAGGCTTGGCAGGGAAGGGAGGGGTCTGGGAGCGAGGAGGAGCCCCACCGAGGGGTCCCCAGCCCGGGTCTCCAGCCACCAAAAGCAGCGTGCGCCAGGCCCTGCCGTGGTCCGGCCCCACGGCACCCCCCTGTTACACTGGGGCGCGAGCCTCAGGACCACCCATGTGTCTCTGCAGCACCCTCCTTGCCTGGGGGAGATGGCTCCCCACATCCGCAGTTCCCTCCACTCAAACGAGTGTCAGAAAGGGCCCCCGCCCTTCATTTCACAATCGCAAATAAAAGGCTAAAGATGCCTGAGAAATAGCAAACCTCAGCTCCTTTACTCTCTGTGTCACAGACCCATGAAGCCAGAGGCGCCATACAGCCCATCCACCCCACCAGGAGTTCATGACTATGTGCACACAAACATGTGCTTGCAGGACTCTGACTACTGAATTTGAAGAAACACATCATGGTGGGTTACTTCAAAGTCGTTTACATTAACGGTCTGTTTAGCATGCACGCATGCACAAGAGTCACTATAAGACTCTTCCTGGGCCAGAATAAACATGGAGAGTGCAAAGGGGACAAGGTGTCTGAAAGTGTTAGTCACTCAGTTGTGTCTGACGCTTTGTGACCCCATGGATTGCAGCTCGCCAAGATCCTGTCCATGGAATTCTCCAGGCAAGAATACTGGAGTGGGTTGCCGTTCCCTTCTCCAGGGGATTTTTCTGACCCAGGGATTGAGCCTAGGTCTCCCACGTTGCAGGCAGATTCTTTACCTTCTGAACCACCAGGGGTCAAGTGGGTCAAAGGATGCATAGAAGGTGGGCGGTCAGTTCTCCTTCCTCCCTCCTGCCCTCCCCATGGTTACTGAACACTGTCTGTGCCTGGCAGGGTTGGTGGTTGGGGAATTTATATCTACAGGGGTTTCAGGTAAGCAAGCAGGCCATTCCATGTGTCCACTTTTTAGTCCATCCTGGCTGAGGGCCCCTCATGGTGTGGATGCCGCGGGCACAGAGAGAGTGTGGGGGTGACTGCAGTTAATAGGGTCCTGCCAGGCAGGGGGCTGGGGGCTTGCGCTGGGGAAGGAGCTCTGGGGAGGGGCCTCCCCCAGCTTTAAGGCATCAGGGAAGGCTTTCCAGATGAAATGATGTCTAGTCACTTGGAAGATGAGTCAGAGTTAGTCAGGCACAAAATTGGATGAAGAGTGTTCCCGCAAGAGGAGACAGTGCATTTTGGGCTCAGCCGCGGGAGAGGAGGTGTGAGCACCGCCCTCACTGTGACTGCGGGCATTTCTGACTCCCGTAGTCCAGGGGTAATGCCTGGGGGGCGGTGACTGGTCACCCTCTAACCACCAGGAGCCCTGCCTCACGACCGTTCCCTTCGAATCCTCTCCAGGCCCCCCCACCGCTCCCCCTGTTGCTAATCGTGCAGCACCACTGCCAGTGTGTTCACTCCCCACAAGCGTCCGGGCCGTCTTCTTCATCCCATGGTAGAGACTGCAGCATTCACTGCAGAGCCTGGGCCATAGGAGGGTCTCAATATCCATTAGTCACACGAATAAAGAGCGAACGTGCTTCGGCCACTAGGGACTTCCTGACAGTCCTGACCCCCTTCTGGACATTTTCTTAAGCCCCTGATGCCTCTCAAGCCTCTCTTCCTGTCTTCCAATCTAGGCTATACAAAAATGGAGCTTAGGCGGAAGGAGAGGAGAGGGTGGGACAAATGGAGAGAGTAGCAGGGAAACACAAACACTGCCATATGTAAAATAGATAACCAGTGGGAATGTGTTGTATGACTCACAGAACTCAGACTGGGGCTCAGTAACAACCTAGACGGCTGGGGTGGGGAGGGAGGCGGCAAGGAGGTTCAAAAAGAAGGGGACATGTGCGTACCTGTGACTGATTCATGCTGATGTATGGCAGAAACCAGCACAATATTGTAAAGCAATTATCCTTCCATTAAAAATAAATAAGTAAATAAAAATAGAGCTGAATTTTTAAACTGACAAGCAAAGAACTTAACAGTGACCCTGGAAATCTTCCAGCAGATTCCAGCAACATCAGAGAGGCCTGATGTCATTAGAATCCTGAGTCCCAAGGAGCCTGGTGGGTGTCCTGGGCTGTGCTCAGGTTCAAGTCCATCTGCAGATGGTGGAGAGACAGCCTCAGGATGGATGTTCCCTCCCCTTCCAGTAGCATGGAGGACACAGTGGTGGGGAAGTGGGCCAAGTCTAATCCCCTTGGATGGTTTGGGTCTTTCTAAGAACTCGGTCCCTGGGCCAGGCGCCGTGGGGTGCTTGGGGGAACTCTCTCTAGCTTATTTGGAGGGTGGACGTGACAGATCACCAGTGACCTCTGCTGTTTCCAGCACCCAAGTTTGAGAAAACGCTCCCTGTGATTCCACAACCTGCAGGCCTATGGAGCTGGGAGAGACTGCATTTACAACTGACAATACATGCTATCATATGTGACAACAGAACATGGACCCATGACCAGCAGCCAGCTGAGAAGTCAAACCAGACTTCTGTAGCAAACAGCCAACTTCATAACTGCCAGCTTCCCTAATTTTTTATCTCCTTTTCCAACTGAGGACCAACCAGGGAAAGTCAATATGCTCCCTGATGAATCACTGAGGAGGCCTGGCTTCTTGCCAGCCTGATCCCAGCCTCCTTAGACCACAGCCTCTGACCAGGGCACATCTGAAGCCTCCCCTTTTTTCACTCCATGAAGCTTTCCCACTCCTTAGCCTACCTTTGAAGCTCTGTCAAACACAAGTGGTGGTCTCTTGCTCACTTTCTAAAGCAGTCTCTAAATAGATAGCCTTTGCTTGTTCTCACTGGAGTGATCTTTGTTCATTTCCACAATGCTTTTTTTCTGAGAGCTTTTTGTAGTATCTCGAATAAGATGATAGTGGAAGTCGGAGTTAAGGGGATATGCCATTCCTTCACTACTTTCTAAGATCCCAAATGCCTCCTATTAAATAGAAACAAGATTCCTTGAACAGATGAGCATTAAAACATCTTGAGAAGTACTTCATCCTTAAACTCTGGATCAATGTTGGAATATCCATGTAGGTGGACCCAGAGTTGAAATGAGCAGGTTTCCATGAGAATGGGAGTTGGGAGGTGGTCAAGGGGTGGCCTTGTGACCCAGTGATCAGATGCTCTAATTCTGCTGTAACTCTCGAGTTTCCAATCAGTGGACACCCACGGACGCTGAGAAGTAATAAATAACTACCCAGGTTAGGTGCAATGTGCAAAACAGAAGAAAATGCAATGAGCATCTATTGCAATACCAGCTAAGGAGACACACTCCCAGATTTGGGAGAGTGACAAAGCCTGTGACTTGGGCTTCTGGAATTTGAAGTGGAGAGCTACACTGTTCCTCGCTGCCTCCGTGGGGTGTGATGTGGCTGGCCACGGGACAGTGGAATAATCAGGCAATCTATAGCCCTAAACAAGGTGTGTCAAACATTATTTGATAGTATCCTTCTCTCATCACATGGTGGTAATAGGAAAAAATCCAGCGAGGATGCTTGAACTGGCGCATGCTGATTGGAGGCAGGACTCGGGGAGAGGTCTTCAAGCATTTAAGCTGAATTTAGAAATGTTGACATGATTCTCCCTGGAATTCAATAAGCAAGTAGTAGATCATGTTGGATGTCCACTTACAACAAGATAGAGAGCAGAGTGTGACACAAAGCGTCCGCCAGGCCCATCACCCGCCGGCCAGCCCATGCTGCCCGTGGGCCCACCCAGGCGCAGCACCCCCAGGCTACAGCAGCCCCCTTCTCAGTCGTCTCATTCTTTTAAGTGTTGGCACTCCACTCACTCCATAGTCCACCGGATGGCTGAGCTACAACAATGTCGAGGAGGGACACAGCCCCCACCCCACTGCGCTGGATGCTGTGATGATCGGCGTGATGATCGGCGAGGGTGGTGTGGCTGAGGGTGGGCAGGTGGCAGGACCCAGGGGAGCTGCCCTGCCCATGCAGGTGACCCGCCTCTGCCCGCGCTCTAAGGGGTTCCTCACCCCTCTGTGCCCAGTTTCTTTCTTTCCCTGGAAAGTGGTTTCCCATCTCAGTCCTTCCAAGAACAGACTAGATGAGGACTGTCTGCTGGTTTGGTCAAGACTCATGGGAGTGGAATGGTGGTACAGATGTTATGAAGAGAGCCCTGAAGGGTATAAAGGGAATTATATATGAAGAAATAGGTTTTTTTTTTCCCCCCTGCTCGAGAGGACAGATCATGAAGACCATATGTAACTAAAAGATGAGAACCCGTCTGAGAGATTCTCACTGAGAGGCTAGACCTTCCATTCAGCCTCACACCAGATGATGAAAAGGTTTCCAAAGGATGGTCCTCAGCTCTGAGTCCTCCCACAGCATCTTGGAGACTGAGTCAGACTACTGGGGTTAACACGTTACAGTCGCCTGGGGAAATTTAAAAACGTGGATGCATAGGTCCCACTGAAATATTCGCTGGGTGCATGTGGGTGCATGTGGGCATCTGTAGGGTTGTAGAAGCTCTCCAGGTGGCACTAGTGTGCAGCGACCACCCAGAGTGCTTAGGATGGACCAACGCAATCGGAAACAGGGAAGTCCGAAAGTGAAAGGTGGGTCACTGGGACCAGTTACACTTAGGGCATCCTCAGATGAATAGAAGTCTATTGATGGGTGTATGACTTCTTGGTTGGATCCATCCACAAAACTCTCTTTCCCCTTCCATTTGGCATACCCTAGGGCCAGGAATGAACACAGCATCCCGGAGTTCCTGGCTGTGGAATTCCAAGAGGGAGGAATGTGTGGAGGAGGGTGAAGGCCTTCCAGGAACTGGGGTTCTACGAGGGAGGAGAAAGAGGAGCTAGCTGTTGGGAAGGTGCCTACCAGCTTTTGCCATGTGAGAGCAGATTTACTAATCCTGAAGTGAAGAGTGAAAGTGTTAGTCACTCAGTCATGTCTGACTCTTTGAGACCCCATAAAGACTGTGGCTTGCCAAGATCATCTGTCCATGGAATTCTCCAGGCAAGAAAACTGGAGTGGGTAGCCATTCCATTTTCCAGGGGATCTTTCCAACCCAGGGATTGAACCCGGGTTTCCTGCACTGCAGGCAGATTCTTTACCATCTGAGCCACCAGGGAAGGCCTTACTAATCCTAAAGTTTCCCCAAATTGCTAATTTTAAGAGTTACATTGTATGTGTTGCTATCTTAAAATCTGTTGGTTTGGGGTCAAGGCTACAAACAAATGAAACTAAATCTCTTGGTTGGGGTTATGGGTAGAGATTTGGGCACAAAGGGTAAATAAACAGTTGGAGCATTTGGGCATCTCCTAGGCAGCATTCTGAAGAAGGCAATGGCACCCCACTCCAGTACTTTTGCCTGGAAAATCCCATGGATGGAGGAGCCTGGTAGGCTGCAGTCCATGGGGTTGCTAAGAGTCGGACACGACTGAGCGACCTCACTTTCTCTCTTTGCTTTCATGCATTGGAGAAGGAAATGGCAACCCACTCTGGTGTTCTTGCCTGCAGAATCCCAGGGACGGGGGAGCCTGGTGAGCTGCCGTCTATGGGGTCGCACAGAATCGAACACGACTGAAGTGACTTAGCTGCAGCAGCAGTAGGCAGCATTCTAGATTGGACGCTGATGAGTTTCTGCTGGAAATGGGAGTAGCTTGCACTTGGAAGGGTTTCTCATATACCCGCTTCTCTGCAAAGTCCATCCCAGACATTCTCTGGATGGAGGGACAGCACCAGATGGTCTATGTTGGCTGTGACCTAAGTCCTTACGTTAGAGAAATAAATGAGGTGAAAAGCTAGCTGTATTCTGGAACCTCAGGTTAAATCTGTCCTTTTCTGCTTCTGAAGGTCAATGAGAGGTCTTTATCACCTACTCTTACAACATCAATAGGGCAATGTTTTCTTGAAAGTGTTAGTCGCTCAGTCGTATCTGACTCTGTGTGAACCCAAGGACTGTAGCATGCCAGGCTCCTCTGTCCATGGGATGGATTCTCCAGGAAAGAATACTGGAGTGGGTAGCCTTCTCCAGGGGATCTTTCTGACCCAGGGATTGAACCCAGGTCTCCCCCATCTGAGCCACCAGGGCAAGTTTTCTTAGGAAATTTTTAAAAATAGACACTGAAGCTGCTTTGAAGGCAAAAAAAAAAAAAAAAAAAAAAGAAAGAAAAAAAAAAAACACAACTTCAAAACTGTATGGAAGGAAGTTTTGTACTGCTCCTTTCTGAGGCTCTGGACATCACACAAAGTGCCCATTTATTTCACAAGAATGATTTCACTCTGCGCCAGGTTTACCAGTGGCTGGCGAGTGGTGTTTGCTCTGTATAGTAAAAGCTGATTCTGCAAAAATGAGGCAATGGGTCCCTTTGACACAGATACTTTCAGTGATTTCAACATTACTGAGGGTAAATAATATAAACTTCTACTTTTCTTCTCTGCCTGATTAGAATGGATTATGATTTCTTAGGCAATATTGGACTCTGTCCCTGAATTCTGGCACAGAGCTCCTAAAACCCTTGTAATCTTCTAAGTGATGAGACCACCAGGAGCATTTTATGTCCTAGCATTTGGTCTTCGATCCTGAGTTACAGAGGCAGAGTTCCTAAGTACCCTGGAATTTTCTGGGTGACATTCTTTGGTGCTAACGAGGTGACTCTGGCTGGGCTCCTAGATGGGGACTGGTCATCAGAAAGACCAAGTCATGATTAGAAGTGTGGAATTTTCAGCCCTTCCTCCCATTCTAGAGAGGGGAGGGGGCTGGAGATGGAATTAGATGGATCATGCCCACATTTTGAAGCCTGGTTTGGTGCCATGTGAGGGGCTGAGAGGATGGTGAGCCTTTAGAGAATGTGGAAATGCCACACCCTTTCCCGCAGACCCTGCACAGGTGACAACCTTGACTTGGCGATTAGCCTTTGGAGCGGGAGGAGGAGTCTTGTGGGACTGAGCTGGTAACCTGTGAAACATCACCTGTCTCTAGGCAGACAGTGCGAGAGTGGAGTTACACGTGAGGACGCTGCGCTGACCCCACCCCCCACACCTGGTACTGAAACAAAGGACTGAATATTTTCTAACAGCCTCACCCTTACACGGTCTGCATACAATTCATTTCATTCATTCAACCAGTGTTCTTAAGCACTCCCTCTGTGTCCCACTGTCTGGATGCTGGGTGTGTGACACAGAATAAAACAAAGAAACCAAAATCCCTGCTCTCGCGGAATTTACATTCTTGTGGGAGGAGAAGGACCACAGACCACTCAGGGAAGTAGATAGGGTGCTAGTTGAGAACAAGAGCTATGCAGAAACATAAATCAGAGGGGAGGGAGAGACATGCATGTGGTAGGATGTGTAGTTTTAAAACCTTTGGGTACCTAAGGCCATGAGAAGGTGGTGCTGCAGTAACAGCTTCCCAGGGAACACTGGGACCCATTGCTCGTATACTGCTTCATGGGAAAGTGAAAGTGAAATTGCTCAGTCGTGTCCGACTCTTTGAGGCCCCATGGACTGTAGCCTACCAGGCTCCTTCACCCATGGAATCTTCCAGGCAAGAGTACTGGAGTGGGTTGCCATTTCCTTCTCCAGCAGATCTTCCTGACCCAGGGATCGAACCCAGGTCTCCCAAATTGCAGGCAGATGCTTAACCATCTGAGCCACCAGGGAAGTGGTTGCCTAAATTTGACAATATGATGCTGGATCTTCATTTGGAAGATTAATGGGACTTCAGAGACATTAAATCTTCCCCCAGACTTTAGAAACAAGAGGCTGGAAAGACTGACCCCACGGACAACAGAGAGGGGAATGGCTATTCCAAACTTCTTCCTCTTTACAATTCCAATGATTGATTTTTACTCTCCTCTAATTTCTGGCCTGTAATAGTGTTTTTTAAGAGTTCATGTTTATATAACACACACAGATGGTGACTACCTTGATTTAGTAAAGTGGATAGAAAACAATTCACACACAATCAAGGAAGAGGCAATCCCTCATAAAGAGTAAGGTGGAATGGGGATGATCGATCTATGGATAAGGCGGAGCAGCTTGAGATAAGGACCCAAGTAACAGGAATGCAAGTTCATTCCCCCAGTATTAACTGGGCACCTTGTGTGGGCTCAACCAGGTGAAAAGTAGCTACAGTGTGGTGACCAGGCAGCCACGTGCAAAAGAAAAACCACCTCCTAGAATCATGCGCAAAATAGATTTGTTAAGCAACAACGCAAGGAAATCCATGACTGGGGAGCCAAGTGGCACAGAAAGAAAGACCATGGACCCTCAGGTCAGCAGGTGCCGGGTATGAACCACGTGTGAACCACGCCTGTCTCCATCACTTGGTAGTCATGTGACCTCAGACTAGTGATTTAACCTTCTGAACCCCAGTTTTTTGACTTGTAAAATGGGGATAAAACATCTGTCATTACATGGCTGTTTGAATTAGCACCAGCCTGGTGGTGACTGTTGTAATAATGTCATTACTATTATTAGTCAAATGAATGCCGCTGGCAATTTGATGTAGAAGACTCAGAGATGGGAGAGATTAAAATGGTTTGGCACATTTGGGGGAAGATAAGTTGGTAAAGAATCCACCTGCAATGCAGGAGACCCCAGTTCGATTCTTGGGTCGGGAAGATCCACTGGTGAAGGGATAGGCTACCCACTCCAGTATTCTTGGACTTCCCTCATGGCTCAGCTGGTAAAGAATCCTTCTGCAGTGTGGGAGACCTGCGTTTGATCCCTGGGTTGGGACGATCCCCTGGAGAAGGGAAAAGCTACCCACTCCAGTATTCTGGTCTGGAGAATTCCATGGACTGTATAGTTCATGGGGTTACAACAGCTGGATCACAACTGAATGACTTTCACACTTTTTCAGAAGGGAGGCAAGTTTCAACCTGGGCTTAAAAGGATGGCCAGACTTTTTGGGGAAAATGGAAAGATGGATGTGTGTATGTGTGTGTGTGTTCTCTGAAGAAAAGTTGGAGGCGAGGAAAAAGGAAAAAACAACAATAAATAAGCTTGTTTAGGCAACAGCTAGAAGAACAGCTTGGATGGAGAGCTCAGGGGTAGGAAAGGAGAGATAAGGTTGAATAAACTAATAAGTAACAGATTGCAGAGGCCTCAGAGAAATGTTGGCAACATTCTAGTACATTGTATGTTTGCATTTTATCAGAGCAAATCATCAACTCAATTTCAGAAAAAACTATAAGGGATGATGCTCTCAAGTACAATTTTGAGAGAGGTCCATTTCTTTGGCATCTGATTTTACAGTGAAAACTTATTTACAAAACAGTTATCCTTGAGAGATTACATCTAAGCATGTAAAGATATATATCTGAAAGCATGTTTCTATTTTATTTTATACAAAAGTTTGGTAAATTATGGCTGCCATTCTCTAACAGGAATATTTTTTGCTGCACTGTTTTTTTTTTTTTAGTTCCCCTCGGAAGGTACAAGGGTATGGCAAAAGGGAGTAGAAATGTACAAGAACTGGCAACAGGCTTAAGGTTTCTTTCTTTGATGGTCCATCTCCTTTCAGATTTCAAGAATTTACAGTGCTTGAAATCTTCAGCTAGAATTTCATTGTGGTTTAGAAGTGATCGCATAATTTTTCTTTTCTCTTTTTCCTCGCGCCCCCTTTTCCCCAGAGCAATTTTTCCAGAATGAGATATTGCATTTAAAAACTAGGGAAATTTGAACTTCCCTGGTGGTCCAGTGGTTAAGAATCCATCTGCCAATGCCGGGGACATGGGTTCGATCCCTGGTCCAGGAAGATTCCACTTGCCGTGGAACAACAAAGCCTGTGTGCCCCAACTCCTGAGCCCTCACAACCAAGAGCCTGTGCTCCGCAACAAGAGAAACCACCACAATAAGTGGGTGCATCCCAACTAGAGAGTAGCCTGCTCGCTGCAACTACGAAAACCCACATGCAGCTATAAAGACCCAGCACAGCCAAAATAAATACATATATACGTATGTTAAAAAAAAACAACCAGGGAAATTTTTTCTCAGCATGTCAAGAAAATATTGAGATAATTTTGCCTGATAATTGTATTGGACATATTGTGTAAATTCCCTCCACCTAGATCTCAGGAGACTTTCCTCCTTTGCTGGGAGAATGGATCCAACCTGTCCATCAGCCCAACTTTGCTTTGGGAGCTATTTTGAATAGTTTATGTATAGCTTCCTTTAAATGGGAAATCGCCATGACTTGTTAATGATCTTGTTGGATAACCCTGACCGTGATAATATGCTCGGTTCAAAAACCTCCTCATTTGCCTTTAGGAAAACTACTCTGTCTGTCTTCCTCTGCCACCCCGAGCCCAGCTTCCAGTATCACTGGAGGTGTAACCATGGAGAGTTGGATCAGAGCCTAAACCCTTCCTTGCTGTTTTGATAGGTTTATTTTCCTGGATTCTGAATTGGAGAGACCTTAAATGCTTTGGAATTCCTGCCCTCCTTGGGGCACTTCATCATTTGAAAAAAGCTGCAGAACTCTAATTCAGAAAGATATGTGCATCCCAATGTTCACTACAGGGCAGTTTGCAATAGCCAAGACATGGAAGCAACCCAACTGTCCATCAATAGATGAATGGATACAGAAGATGCGCTACATATATACAATGAAATATTACTCAGCCATTAAAAGCACGAAAGAAAGCCATTTGCAGCAACATGGATGGACCAGGGATGGACTTTTCACATGCTAAGTGAAAGTAAGTCAGAGAAAGACGAGTATCATGACATCACTTACACGTGGAATCTAAAACATGATACACACGAACTTACAAAACAGAAATCGACTAACGGACTAGAAAACAAACTGCTAATTACCATAGGGGAAAAGGTGGGGAGGGATAAATTTGGAATTTAGGATCAACAGATACACATGACCGTATATAAAATAGATAAACAACTAGGACCTACTGTACAGCACAGGGAACTATACTCAATATCTTGCAATAACCATATATGGAAAATTCCATATATGGAAAAGAATCTGAGAAAGAACTGATACATACATACACACATGTATATGTGTATACACACACACATACATATATAACTCATGCACTTTGCTGTACACACGAAATATTGTAAATCAAGTATGCTTCAATTAAAAAAACTCAGTTTTCATATACATGTGGGTCTATTGCTGGAATCTATTCTGTATACTTAACTATCCTGTTATTTTGTTTATAATCTTGTCAGTACCACACCATCTGGATTATTGCACCTTATTATAAATCGTGAAGAAGATTTAAAATAATAATCTTTTTTCTTCTTAAAAAGAAAAAAAATGGCAACAACTCTCATCACCTGTCCACTAGAAGTCCAGACTCCTCACCCTGAGCTTTCAGCCTTCATGATCTCAGCTGCCCAGTTATCCACATTGCATGCATCACCTGTAGCCACACCTGCTACCTGCACACCCTCTGGTTTCCTGCGTCAGGGTCTTGGTTTGAGCGGTCCCTTGTCTGGCAGCTCCTCCCATTATTAGAAGAAACTTTTCTGCTCTGAAAGCATATATATCAAGTAACCCACCTGTTCACCAGCCTCTCCAGCCATTGGCAAACAGTCTCCATCAGCAAGTGTATCTTAGACAAACTCCAGAACAGCTTACAGTGCAGCACCTTATGAAGAAGTTGTTAAATCAAATACTTCTGACATTCCACCAGGTATTAAATTAATTTTTGCACACATCTTAGGCTAGACTATAAGGGTTTTAATGACAATCCCGCTGTCTGATTTATCTTTGTCGTCATTTCAGGGTCTAGCACAGATGTGACGTATAGCAGGCACCTTCATAATTATTTATTAGGTCTCAGATCTCCATCGTGGAACAATCACTACCTGCTGCCTCCCACATTCCAGTGTTGAAGAAAAGGAGAAAACAGACAAAATTTCTGGCGAGAATGAGAATAAGCTTTATCGATTCTGCAAGACCTCAGTGTGACCCCTGAAGCTCTCTGCATTGTTGACACGACTCGACTTGGGGAAACTGCACAGCAGCCCCTGGGAAGGCGCGGTCATCAACGCCTCTGATAAGAGAGCTGGGGTCCCTCCTCCAGCTGGAGGTTGAAGGCGCTGTGGGTCACCCTCTCTAGGTCAAAGGAGAGTGAGTTCATTTAAACATGCAATCACTAGCGCAGTTCTACAGGGCAGAACTAATGCCACGGACAAGGCTTTTAAGATGACAAATGAAATGAACTTCAGAGATATCGAAAAGATATAGGGTTTTTGTATCATAATTATTTCTGTACTGAGAGTTATAAAATTTTCCCTCTAATTCACTTTAATGGTAAAGGCATATGATCACCACAATGATCTTTTCATCACGGTCATGATCTACTTTGCCAGAATAAAACATGCAAGAGTCTTAACAGGATATAAAGGGAAGAGCAGGTCTTCACTGCAGTGAGTATCTTCCATGCATTGTGGCTGTCTAGAGTATTACTAAATGCAAAATCAACTCAATCGATATGCTTTCTTCTTATCTATGTTAATAGCCAATTCATCAGTCTTTCCACCCATCAACAGAGAGCCTCCACTGACAAATGGTATCTTAGATAATAAATTCTTCAGGAATAGCCTATAATGTAATCAAAAACAGCATGTTATTAGGAAGTTATTAAAATAAATCCTTCAGGAAAAGAGGCTACAGTCCCTTTCCTAATGTTTTGATTACCAATAACTTAGAAAAGGCAGGCCTGAGTTGGTAAACTGAGTTGACAGAGGTTTTATTCTTTCAATGTGTTCTTTCCTGACTGTCCTTTCCTGACTGAGAGAAGGATGCTCTCCTTCCCTCTCCTCTCTTATAATAAATCCCCCTTGTTGTATGGAGATTCAAACTCAGGAGCAGGCTGTAGAATCTCGATGAGGCTGTAACTCCTAATGGAAGGAAATCTGTAATTAGCCATTCGGACCATGAAGCCCATTTGCCAAGGTTAACCGTGTTCCTGCAATTCACACATCATAGCCAGCTGCTTGGTTTAAAAATGAGCCTAATGGGAAGGCTTTCGGGCTGTGGGACTACGCAGGCTCACAAGTGTCCAAAGACCTAGGGATGGACATCCAAACCAGTTTAGGAGGTCTGTGGCCCTTTCAGATTCACTGAACAACTTGAGTCACATCCCCTGCTTGCTCTTTGCTTTCCCAGATGCCAGTTTACTGTCTTTCGCTGGACTTATTATGAAAAAACACCACAGGAGCTATGCAGATGGGTTGTATTCATTAACACCCCTCATATTCACATTGAAGGGTGTGAACACGCACATTGCTAATGAAATGAGAATGGGTAGGGGAAGGGGAAGCTTAGCAGGTGATGTCATCTCAGTGGGGACAAGACCTTCCTGGCAGTTTGAAGAATGTGGGATGAACAACTAGCTCATGTATCTTCCTCCAAGGTGATCGGTCTGCAGGACACTCTCCTGGTTCTAGGTACTCAGAGGAGTGACCAGCTCAAAGCTGTCCTGAGAAAAGCATCCTAAAAGCCCAAGGGTCTGACAGGCACTGAAGAGGATGAATGAGGATGAATTTAGACACGAGTTCAGGGCATCCAAGGCTCCCCTTACTGTGCGCACAGACTTGTGCTTTAAAATGCCGGTTGGTTTAAAACCCAGGCAGGCTCTAACATTGCTTTTTGTTCAGTCACTGTTGTGTCTGACTCTTTGTGACCCCATGGACTGCAGCATGCCAGGCTCCTTTGTTCTTCACTATCTCCTGGAGTTTGCTCAAACTCATGTTCAGTGAGTCGGTGATGCCATCCAACCATCTCATCCTCTGTCGTCCCCTTCTCCTCTTTGACACGAAGCAAATTGCACTTGATCTTGATGACGCTGATTGTCTTACTTATGTGCACCCATCGTCAGAAGAACGGTACCATGAATTTAACTGCCGCTCCTCTGTTTTCGTGCAGGGAGAAGGTATCTATCATTCTGCAACTCCATTTGGGATCTATGAAGTCCTTTAGTAATCCATCATGGATTCAGAAAAAATACAGGGCTGCGAAATGAGGAAGAACCATTCCAAATAAAAGGTTTCTCCCTTATGAAGGAAATGAAACTATGAAGCACCAAATTTATTTTAGGTGTGGGAAAGGCTACTTCACATTTTCCCTAAATTATCTGCTGCATTTAAGTGAGTAACAACTCTCTCTTCTTATTGACCCTTAGTAACGTATACACTGGTGCCTCTGGAACTATTTAGGCTTTTTGCTGCTTTGCAAAGTGAGACTCCATGGATGTCTGACCTCTCCTATTTTACTGTTTATCTAACTCTCTTGCTGATAAGCATCTAGCTGTCTGCTCTTACTATAGTCAGTGTGTATGTGTGCTAAGTTGCTTCAGTACTGTCCGACTCTTTGTGACCCCAAGGACTGTAGCACGCCAGGCTCCTCTGTCCGTGGTATTCTCCAGGCAAGAATACTGCAGTGGGTTGCCATGTCCTTCTCTGGGGGAATCATCCTGACCCAGGGATTGAACCCATGTCTCCTGAGACTCCTGCATTGCTGGCAGATTCTTGACCACTGAGCCATCAGGGAAAACCCAGTAACAGTCAGTGTGCCTGCCTCTAATATTCCACCCAGATCATTCTTCTAATTTGTGTTGGACAATGGAAACCAGATGATGATTTCTACTGTCATTGTTATTCAGTTGCTAAGTCATGTCCGACTCTTTCCAACCCCATGGACTGCAGCACTCCAGGCTTCTCTGTCCTCCATCTCCCAGTGTTTGCTAAGATTCATGTCCATCGAGTTGGTGATGCCATCCAACCATCTCATCCTCTGTCACCCACTTCTCCTCCTGCCCTCAATCTTTCTCAGCATCAGGGTCTTTTCTAACGAGTTAGCTCTTTGTATCAGGTGGCCAAGGTATTGAAGCTTCAGCTTCAGCATCAGTCCTTCCAGTGAATTTTCAGGGTTGACTTCCTTTAGGATGGACTGGTTTGATCTCCTTGCTGCTCAAGGGACTCTATTGTGCACAAGGTAAGTGTGAGTTTGGACTTGTGTGAGTACCACCTGTACCTGCTTGTTTTTCTATCTCTGAAATCATATGTCATCTTTAAACACCACCCAGGTGTTTAATTCCATCTGAGAGTCTGACACTGGCCATCACCTTGGGCAATAGGGACTGACCTGACTGCTGATCCCCCTGCAACAGCTGCAGTCTTCCTGCAGGCCAATGGCAGGAAGAACAGTTGTTCTGTGTGGATCTTTATCCACTCCCTTATTCCTAAGACCTTAGTTCTCAGGACTGGGTTCCTGCCACATTCTTGTCATCTATCTTTTCTCCCTGCTTTTTCTTCCTCCCCCATTGATAGATTTTCTTCATGCACTAAGAAGGATGCTCAAGAGAGAATAACAGGTTCTATATATGAAGAAAGCATTGGGATCTCAGTAGATGTTTGTTCAACGAAAGTACAGATAATAAATACGAATATGTATTTTGGCCCACACATTGCTTTCAGAAACTGTATGTTGCCGAAGGAATACTTTTGGCATAATTTTAGGTTTTTATATGTAAAAGTCTATACTGAATTTGGTTTGGTGGTAGGCAAAGCAAGACTTATAAAACCCAAGCACATTTATGAAAATGAAATATTCCAAGAGTGGTACTTTATGAAGGCAATCTCATTAGGCCAGAAAAATAACAGAAAGACTTAAATATCAAAAAAGATTTAATCCATGAGTTTTCTAATTGTTTATTCCTTTTACTATTCTTTCTACTGCCAGAGCAATTAACAACATTTTCATCTCAACTGAAGGCTTCAGGTTCAATAAAGTGTTTTCCCAGTGGAAAGCCTGAAGGCAAAGAAGCAGTCCTACGTAGGCATGAGTGACTATAAAGTGAATTATGTCTGACAGTTGTGCGTGGGGTTGAATCTGAACTATATATAATAGACCCCATCATTCTTCAACAAATATGCTTAAAGAATAAATACACAAGTCCATTACTGCAGTGCTTCCCTTTATACAATAGAAGTTTCTTAGAAAACTAGGAATATATCAACATTAAAAATTGGAACCATTTAAAAATTGTTAATTTAAAAATGATCCTAATGCGTCAGTACATTAGCTCTTAACCACATGTGTATAACATAATGGACATTGCACCAAAACTGTCAAGCTTTCTGTGATTGCTGAGAATATTGTTGGTTTTTAAGCTTATCTCAAAAACTTAGCTTATATTTTTTGCTTTTCCCAAGTTTTCTGCAATGAACACATACTAATTTTATAATTATAAAATTACTTGCATATAGTTATATATAATCCTATGATAAATAATCCATATACAACTGGCATACAATTTTATATTTTCTCCTGAGCATTCTTCTTAAGGCAAGAAGAAAATTCACTGTTGGAGGAGGAAGAAAAATCACATAGTTTTAAAACACAATTAGTTTTAACAGCAAAACCTCACTATTTGAAAAAATTCTTTGTACAACTTTTAAATTAACTAATTCATCCCATTTGAAAAGCAAATGAGAAATAATGCCGTGATTCCAGCTTTAACACATCAGAATACAGTATTTTAAAATGCACCTTTTGTATGCATACTTCAAACTTCCTCTAAAACAGAAGGGCTGGCAGCTTGCTGGTATGAGAGTGGATTGAACACACATGCGCGTCATTGCTTTCTCCATAAATCCCAAGAAAAGGAGGATAAAGTGTTACAATGTCTAAAAACATATGGACAAAGAATGGAGAAGGAGAGACAACATTTCGCTTTTTCAAAAAAAATGTTCAGCTCTACCATGCAGCCTGGGAGATCTCAGCTCTCTGCCCAGGGACTGAACCTGTGGCCCCAGCACGGGAAGGCGGTCTTAACGACTGGACCACCGGGGATATCCCAAGACAACATTTTGGAAGCTGAAAAACAACTGAAGCCTCTTGAGTGGCAGCATACCCAAGGAAACAAAAATTTAAACTTAGGTGGAGAGAGCTGAGAAGCAACCCAATTTTCATGGCAAAACCCTCCAAGTTAATATAATTGAAGGCAAGAGTTACCAGTGACTGTGGGTGTGGATGTGAAGTTAGAAAAACAGGATTCATTGGAATTTTGTTAAGGACAGTTACATCTCTAGATCCCTAAATACAGAAACTGCCTTTTCTTTACTCGGGCAGAAGACAAGATTTATTCATTGGAGAGGATTTAGCAGAGCGTTTCCGAATTGGGGGACTCCAGGCACAGCGGAGGTAGTAAAGTTCATACACTGGTTGTTGCAACCCTACAGCTCTCTTCCTCCTCAGCTGTGAGAACAAGGTGGCCAGGGGTCTGTATGCCAGGCAAGAGTGGAAAATTCTACTCTGGAGCTTCTGATTAAATCAAGAGAAAAAAACAAAAGTCAGTGATGCTGACATCAGGGGCTCCCTCAGACAATGAAACCCAGAGGTCGCATGTCCCATCTGTGTGTACGGAACTCCCAGTCATATTTAAGCGCCTCACTTGTAAATATGAGTGCCTGTTAAAGGATCACTAGACATTCAAGGAAGTGTCTCAAACACGGGAGAAGGCCAAAGAGAAATACATATGAATAAACAAACAAACAAGAGCTCTTTGAAGGACGGAGTCTGAACCAAGAGAAAGAACAATTAGAAGAGTGTTGTTAATATCTTCCGAGGGATAATACACAGTTTCCTGGAAACAAGAACAGATGACATAAAAAGGGAGCATTCAGAGAAGGAAAAGTAGAGCTCTTAGAAATTGAGGATGTAATAAAAGAAATGAAAAGCTTAGTGAGCACCTCTGAAATGTAAATTTCAAGGCACCTCCCAAGATTTAAGGCAAGCAATAAAGAAACTGAATAAATGACAGAAAAGATAAGAAAATGAGAGGATTAGTCCACGGGGTCTGATATCTGAATATAAATTCAAGAAAGAAAGAGTAGAAAATGAAGGAGATGGACTTCCCTGGTGGCACAGTGGATAGGAATCCGCCTGCCAAGGCAGGGGACACAGGTTCGACACCTAGTCGGGAAAGATTCCACGTGCTAGGGAGCATCTAAGCCCGTGTGCCACAAGGACTGAGTCCTTGCCCTAGAGCCTGTGAGCCGCAGCTGCTGAAGCCCAGGTGCTCTAAAGCCTGGGCTCTAGAGCTAGAGCTCCAGTTCTAAAGCTCTTGTTGCTTAGACGACAAGAGAAGCCACCGCAACGAGAAGTCTGTGCATTGCAACGAAGAGTAGCTCCTGCTTGCCGCAACTAGAGAAAAATATGCACATCAACAAAGACCCAGCACAGCCAAAAATTAAAAAAAAAAAAAAAAGAAAAGAAAAGAAAATGAAGGAAAAGAAATTGTCCCTCCAAAATCAATTCAAGGAAATGTCCTAGAGTGGAAGAGAATAGTTTTCCAGGTTAAAAGGCCCATTGTTCACCTGTAAGAATGGTGAAAAATAGACACAAACCAAATAATATTCTTGGGGTTTCAGAATATGGGGGAGAAGAATAAGAATGTAAAAGCATCTAGAAAAGCACCGTATTCAAGTAAGAATCAAGAATTAGAATGAACTTCTTGAGAGCCACATTGTTGACAACTGAAAAATTCCCTTAAAATTCGGAAGGGAAGTGATTTCTAATCAGGGATTCCATATTCAGTCTAGCTTCAATTAAGTGTGAGGGAGAATAAAGATACTCTCCAACTTGTGATGTTTCAGAATATTTAACTCCTAGGTACCCTTTCTCAGGAAGCTGCACAGAAATGACTCCAGTGGAAAAAAAAAAAAGAAGATACCCTTACTACCTGTGCCTGGAATCCCCCAATTCGGAAACCCTCTGCTAAACCCTTGATCAGAGGAGGAGGTTATGGAGGCCAGGACAGGGACCCTAACAATCCAGAGGCTAAGGGAATCTCTATGATGATGGAGAGTGAAGTGAAGTGAAGTTGCTCAGTCGTGTCTGACTCTTTGTGACCCTATGGACCGTAGCCTGCCAGGCCCCTCTGTCCATGGGATTTTCCAGGCAAGAATACTGGAGTGGGTTACCATTTCCTTCTCCAGGGGATCTTCCCCACCCAGCAATAGAACCTGGGTCTCCCACACTGCAGGCAGACTCTTTACTGTCTAAGCCACCAGGGAAGCTGGTGATGATGGAGAAGAGAGATACAAGGATGATGGCTGGTCTCTCCAGCCAGAGTGCTCCAGAAAAGAGATCTCTAAGGAAATGAAGTGGACTATGTGACATGTGTAAATCCTTATACCGAAAGATGATTTAAAAATTGGGAGAGTTTGACTCTGAATTCGTCCTCAATTCATAGAAAATTTGTCAAATGGAAGAGCAAGATAATAACTTCCTTGAGGGAAAATAAGACTGTTTGAGAAAGGAAATAATTCACGGTTCAGCCATGAAAAGCGTGCGTAAGGTCATGCTAATATAAACACCACATACTGATCCAGAGGCAGAGAAGCGGCCATCCTGCCGGCAAGATGGCGGCACAGGCAGCGCGTGGAGGGGCGGGAGGTGGGGAGGGCGCTGCTGGCTGTAAAGAGCCTAATCACCTTCCACAGTGAGAGGTCAGCTGGTAGCGATGGACTCAAAAGCAGAAGTTCAAGATGGAGTCCACGGCTTGATAAATTATGACCCACCAGCCAGCCACCTGTGCGTGTGAATAAAGTTTTACTGTTAAAGGACACAGCCACACCGTTAGTTTACATGCCGTCCGTGGCGGCTTTCACACTGCAACCACAGAGTTGAGGACTTGCAATGGAGACCAGATGGTCCTCAAGTGTTCACTGTTTCACTCTAGGAAAAGTCTGCTGACCTCCTGAGCAGCAAATAAATGTCTTCAGAGGTTTAGAGACAAACACAAGAAGAAGCAACAACAAAAATATGTAAATTGGGTGGCTGTTTCTCCTAATGAGCCATATAGAACTATTTGATACATTAAACAAGGTGCTTGTATTACTTTGATAAAAACAAAGGCTAAATGAAAAAGGAATGTTAATATGAAGTACTAGAGACAGTATTTTTTTTTCTAGCACAATAATAAACATGTTAAAAAAGATTACCTCTGTTCTTTTATGTTGCCTCTTTTGGTTTTTGGATGTTATTTACTTACAATGCAACTTCTTTCTTTGAGTCAATTGTCTTTTCCTTTTTAGTTTTGGTTAGAAATCGAGGCAAGAAATCAAGCAGTAGGCTTTACATGACTTCTCTCCTACCCTTTGAATGTATCTGGAGAAGGGACATTGCAGATTTGTAGATTCTTAAGCAATCCACAAATCCAAAGAATTTGCTAAACAGATTTTATTTTACTCAACCAAGAGTGATTGCAAATTGTTTTCAATCCTCAATTTATTTGTTGTAAAAGGATGCAGCCAAGACTCACATTCCATCCATTGATCACAGTCGGTGACACGCTTCCTTCATAATGTAATCTTGAAATGGTAGCGCATCCATAATTAATCGGGAGGTAAGCTGTCTCAGCCATTAAACAGGTTTCCAATTTAGTAGCACTTTGGGCTTCGTCCCAGCCTTCTCAAAGGTCATTCTCTACCCACTACTTCAAGATGAACAAGGACAGTTTCCGGAAAATGTGCTTTTCTTATATTCACAATGCCGGATAATACATTGATATTATACTCTAGATGTGGTGGTGCATATTTCTGTTCTGGAGTCTTGGATGTGAAAAAGAAGGAGCCTTTCTCACCATTATGTTCTCAGGTTACATATTTATGACCCTACTCAGCAGAAACTTCAGCTGCAACTGTGCCAAGTCCTGAAGCTGATGGACCCGGGGAGTTCCTGCTGAGTCAGCCGGCCAGCTCGCCAAGCCCTGGAGGAGATGGCCTTTCTCCCCGGTCTCAGGGTGCTGACTGTCCACCTCGTCTTCTCTGCCTGGTAGGTCAGTGTATTCACAGGTGTTTACTGAGTACCTACTATGTGCCTGTCTCTGCCTGTACACCCCTGTAGGGGACACGAAGATGACTAAGATGAAATTTGCCAGGAAGACTTGACAGGCACACAGGAAATTGTTAAACAACAGAGCAGGGCCACAAAGGACCATGTGTGGTTGAGAGACAGGTGCTCTGGGAGTCAGAAGTGGCTGGGGAAGGAGACGGAGTCCAACGTGGGCATTGCAGGCTGGGCTCCTGCTAGGGTGGGGAGAGGGATGGGGGGTGTTTCAGTTGGGGAGTCCAGTGGTGAGCATGGGGCATGGCTGAAGGTCCACTAAATATGGTTGGAGAATAAAGCTTGTGAATTCCATTCACAGGGACTTAACACCAGAGATTATGCTTTGGACCAAATTTTATGGCCAGTGGTAAACCATGAACTCTAATTAAAGTCTTCTGATGCTGAGTTCCTACTGTCTGTATTCTGTGGAGCTGCCCATATGGTAAGATGGACCAATTGACAGGCCAGTCAGCTCACTGGCCGCGTATTTGCAAGGACTGTCCCAATGTTTGTCCCAGTCAAGTATTGGTATCAAACAGCCCATGGACTCACTGATACAGCTGACTCTGTCTGCTCATTGATATATACCTGTAGGGACTTCCCTGATGATCCAATAGTTAAGACTCAGTGCTTCCAATGCAGGGAGCACAGGTTCCATCTCTGGTCAGGGAACTAAGATCCCACAAGCCACAGGGGCAGCCAAAATATATATATACCTGTAAGTCAATGACCAAATCTGAGGAAAACTTGCCAATAATGCAAGAAACATCAAATGTTTCTTCCAAGGGTGTAATGATAATCTATGAGAATGAGTCATTCTTGTAGCCTTTTGGCATCATGCTTTAGACAGATGCAGGGCAGCCCTGCCCAGAAGAGATGAGGATAAGGAGTTCAGCTGGGAGGGGTCTGGCTGGGATCTCAGGTCCAGAAAGGAAGAGGAAATTTCCAGAGAAGTGCATAAGCGAGAACCAGTAGGAAGAAAACTAATATTGGTCAAATGGCCACTACAGGTCTTGCGCTATACAAAAGGATTCCTTCGGTCTTCGAAATACTCCATAAAGATGGGCTTTGTTATCCTCATCTGAACAATCAAATCAGGAACCTAAAACCTGGAAAGGCTAAGGGATTTTCCCAAGGCCTCATACTTATATAAAGACTAGAGCTGGGTTAAAACCTTTTTCCAACTTTCCATAGAGACCATACTATTTACATTATTCAGTGAAGCTTTTTAGAGCAGGCAGGCAAAATGTGAGTCCTGGGAAGTCAGCTCAGGCAAAAGGCTTGACCTTTTCTAAAAATACTGCTTAGGAGAGGTGAGTCTTGATACGAACTTTAAAGAACGAGTAAGGTTTCCACAGTTAGAACAGGACGACTTTCACAGGAGGACTAGTGTAATCTAACCATAACACAGAGTATGAATCACTGAACAACCCTGGTTGGAATAGTGGGATCAGATGTAGGGAGGATGCTTATAAAGCCAGTCAATGGTCTTAGGACAATATACTTTGATAAGCATTTAATGATGAAATTATAAGAACAAGCATCTCGGACATTCAACCTCATGACCTCAACATTTACATTTTCTCCACTTCCAATACTCTTTATTTCTCTGTTTATCCATTCAAGTGCAGATTCATTCATTCACTCATTTATCTGTGTGTGGTACTGAGTACCACACGCAAGGTCTTGTCCTGACTACTGCAAGGGATGGAGACTCGAAGGACACAGCCCTTCCTTGAGGAATCGTGTAGTCTATAACTCACAATGCTGTGCTAGATACTTGGCCAGGGTGCTACAGGGACACCTGTCTGAACCTAGAGGACCATGGGGAGTTTCCAGAGGCAGTGACACTTGAGTCTTGACGGTTTGGTGCGGCGGAAGCTGAGAGCATGCTGGGGGGGATGATGGCAGGGAAGACAGGAGAAGTGGACAGGGCCAGACCTTGTACGGCCATTCTAGGGAGTCTGTGCTTTCAACTGGGGGCCATGAAGAAGCAGTAAAGGATTCTGAGCAGAGAAGGGATAGGATCAGATTCCTGTTGCAGAAACAGCTATCCTGGCAGCCATGCAGAGAATGCAATGGGGTGGGAGAGGACCAGAGGTGAGAAGACGACTCAGTCACCTACTACAGTAACACAGGGTTGTCTGAGCTCAGATACCCGTCTTGGGAATGAGAAGATAGGACCGATTCAAGAGAAATGACAGAGCTGAACTTCACTGGTCTTGCTGACTGGTGGTGAGTTAGGAATGAGGCCGAGAAGAAGGCAATGACCAGGTATCAAGTGCTTTCAAAGTCACAGGTCTGGAGCTAAGTCTTTCACATACAACATCCTACTAAATCCTATGCAAACCCGGCAAGATAGATACCATTTCCCCTTCTCACAGAGAAGGGTGCAGACCTGAGAGATTAGTGACTTTTCCAAAATCACACCCAGAGTGAGGTGTGGCTCTGTGCATGGGCTCAGGTGGGTCTGACATCTGAGCCTGTGTCTTCACCCGCCTCTGACTGAGCAAGACTTCTGACCTCGGCAACTGGGCAGAGGGTGGGGCAGCTGGCTTGGAGAGGTTAATTTGGAGGAGTGGCAGGTTCAGGAGAGAAAGAAAAGTTCCATTTGGTTGTGACAAAAGCGAGGAAGGTTTGTACCCCTGGATACAGGAAGATGAGACAGTTCTGAATGATGGTTTGAATCCGAGAGAGAGGTCAGCACTGCAGGGACAGACTGGAGGGCATCAGTGTGCAGGGGCAGGAGGGGCTGAGGACACTGGCAGGTGGGCTTGCCCAGGGCGTCATCCAGAGCGGAGGAGAAGAAAGCCAGAGAGCGAACCCATAGTCAGACCAGATGTTAAGGTGGGCAGGGAAGAGGACTCTGGAGAGAGACTAAGAAAGGGCAAGGAGACATGGAAAAGCCAGGGAAGACACATCTCAGAGAAGACCAAGCAGAGGTTTTCAGGAGGGATGGAGGTTCAAGCAGGGCACAGTGGCACAGTGCACAGCTCCTGGGGGCACCAATTGGACCCCTTTCTATGTGGGTGGTGCCCCCAAAGTCATCCACCACGGTGGCCCTGGGCCCACAGGACCCAGTGCTGAGAACTGGCAGAGATAAGACAAAGTGGAAAAGTATCTGATTGGTTTAATAGTTATAAGGTCATGGCGAGGCACAAGTGAGGGCAATTTTAGTAGAGTGATGAAAGTGAGTGTGTCTCTTTGGGACCCCCTTGGACTATAGCCCACCAGGCTCCTCTGTCCATGGGATTCTCCAGGCAAGAATACTGGGGTGGGTTGCCATTTCCTTCTCTGGGGGATCTTCCCAACCCAGGGATTGAACCAAGATCTCCTGTGCTGCAGGCAGATTCTCCACTGACTGAGCCACTAGTGGAGTGATGGGCGTGGGGGGAATTAAATATTGTGGGGGGGTTGAGGAATAACTGGGAGGTGAGGAAGCAGAGGTGGTTCTCATAAAACTAGTGGGTGGGGGGAGGGAAGGCAGTAATTAGAGGTTGACTTGGGGTCTGGAGAGAAACTGGCACAGATTCCATGCTGGGGAGAAACAGCCAACAGGGACACAGGACACAGAGGGAGTAATTGATGGAGAGAACGTGGCAGAACCCGGGAGGAAGTGGGCTGAGGATGGATGAGAAGGTGCGCACTCAGGTGCAGATGGAAACTGCCCAGGACCCAAGACAAAGCCTGAATCTTTTTCAGACAGAACATTGTCCCCAAAGTTGGCCTCTGCAATTGCGCTCTGTTCCTCCCCTGAGGAATATATAGATCTTTATCACTAACTGAGTACTTAGGAAATTAACTAGCAAGAGGTTATCTTTTTATTCAAGCATCTCATCTCCCAAAGTTGGTGCTGTACCTCATGAGGATGGAGGGAGTGTCTCAGACTTGCAGACTTGGACATATGCTGGGAGACCATCTGTTCTAACGCATTTATTGTCTTGACGATCTCACTGAGGCCCAGAGGAGGAAAATAACATAAAATTTACTATTTTAACCATTTTAAGTGTATAGTTCAGTGGCACCAAGTACATTCTCACTATTGTGGAGCCGTCACCACCATCCATCTCTAGAACATTCTTATCTTCCCACGCGGAAACTATGCTCCCATGAAACCCTAACTCCCCATGGCCTCCTCCTCTTAGGTTATGGTGACCCCTAGTCCATTTCCTGTCTCTGTGAATTTGACTATTCCAGTACCCTGAAAGACTGATGCTAAAGCTGAAGCTCCAATACTTTGGCCACCTGATGTGAAGAGCTGACTCACTGGAAAAGACTGATTCTGGGAAAGACTGAGGGTAGGAGGAAAGGGGGAGACAGAGGATGAGCTGGTTGGATGGAATCACTGACTCAATGGACATGAATTTGAGCAAACTCCGGGAGATGGTGAAGGACAGGGAAGCCTGGAGTGCTGCGATTGATGGGGTCGCAAAGAGTCAGACACCACTGAGCTACTGAACAACAAGATTTTAAAACTCCAGTGTCAAGGATTTCCTCTGGAAAATCTCACTGAGCACTTCTGCAGTGTTTGCAAAAGAGAACAATTCAGCAAAAACAGTGGGAGCGGCATTTCCCTCTTTTATTACCTTGCTATCTCTAAGTGTGTGTCTCTGTAAAAAAAAAAAAAAATCCTTTATTCCTACACAATCCTGTCAAGGTTAATTCAAGGACAGAGGTCTTTTAGTAAGAACATTAAGTATAGGGGAGATTTTTTTTTTTTTTGCCTCTTTGCATCACTCTACATTCAGCATCCAAACAATTCCCTTGGTGATTATTATCCTTTAGTGTTAGCTTTCCATAATGTGTTGAGATCCTTTTTCTTAGTTAATAAATGGAAAACTGTTCCTCTGCTGATTGTTCACAAAGCGTTCTGTGTTCATCAGGAGCTGGTTAAGCTAAAAACCCACTTAGTTCAGTTCAGTCCCTCAGTCATGTCTGACTCTTTGCGACCCTGTGGACTTGCAGCACACAAGGCCTCCCATCCATCAACTCCCGGAGTTTACCCAAACTCATGTTCATCGAGTCAGTGATGCAATCCAACCATCTCATCCTCTGTCGTCCCCTTCTCCTCCTGCCCCCAGTCCCTCCCAGCATCAGGGTCTTTTCCAATGAGTCAACTCTTCGAATGAGGTGGCCGAAGTACTGGAGTTTCAGCTTCAGCATCAGTCCTCCCAATGAACACCCAAGGACTGATCTCCTTTAGGATGGACTGGTTGGATCTCCTTGCAGTCCAAGGGACTCTCAAGAGTCTTCTCCAACACCACAGTTCAAAAGCATCAATTCTTCGGTGCTCAGCTTTCTTTACAGTCCAACTCTCACATCCATACATGACCACAGGAAAAACCATAGCCTTGACTAGATGGACCTTTGTTGACAAAGTAATGTCTCTGCTTTTTAATATGCTATCTAAGTTGGTCATAACTTTCCTTCCCAGGAGTAAGCATCTTTTAATTTCATGGCTGCAATCACCATCTGCAGTGATTTTGAAGCCCCCCAAAATAAAGTCTGACACTGTTTGCACTGTTTCCCCATCTATTTCCCATGAAGTGATGGGACCAGATGCCATGATCTTAGTTTTCTGAATGTTGAGCTTTAAGCCAACTTTTTCACTCTCCTCTTTCACTTTCATCAAGATGCTTTTTAGTTCCTCTTCATTTTCTGCCATAAGGGTGGTGTCATCTGCATATCTGTGGTTATTGATATTTCTCCCCGCAATCTTGATTCCAGCTTGTGCTTCTTCCAGCCCAGTGTTTCTCATGACGTACTCTGCATATAAGTTAAATAAGCAGGGTGACAATATACAGCCTTGACTACTCCTTTTCCCATTTGGAACCAGTCTGTTGTTCCATGTCCAGTTCTAACTGTTGCTTCCTGACCTGCATATAGGTTTCTCAAGAGGTGGCTCAGGTGGTCTGGTATTCCCATCTCTTTCAGAATTTTCTACAGTTTATTGTGATCCACATAGTCAAAGGCTTTGGCATAGTCAATAAAGCAGAAATAGATGTTTTCCTGGAACTCTCTTGCTTTTTCGATGATCCAGCGGATGTTGGCAATTTGATCTCTGGTTCCTCTGCCTTTTCTAAAACCAGCTTGAACAACTGGAAGTTCATGGTTCATGTATTGCTGAAGCTTGGCTCTGAGAATTTTGAGCATTACTTTACTACTCATTCTTTTAAAACATATTAAAAAAAAAGTTTAAACAAGTAGTTCTTTAAGGACTGTTAGGAATAGTTACAATTTTCTCTGTTCTGCCTCCTATTTCCCCTCTCTAGAAGCATTTTCTTTCCTTTTTTTTTACTTTTCCATAAGGCTTGTGGGATCTTTAGCTTCCTGACCAGGGATTGAACTTGAGACTCGGCAGTGAAGGAGCAAAGTCCTAATGATTGGACCACTTGGGAATTCCCTCAAGAAGCATTTTTAACTCGTTTGGCTGATTTAAAGGTTTACCTCCAAATAAACAGTTCCCTGGTGGCTCAGTGGTAAAGAGTGCCTGCAATGCAGGAGACATAGGAGACATGGGTTCGATCCCTGAGTCAGGAAGATCCTCTGGAGGAGGGCAAGGCAATCCACTCCAGTATTCTTGCCTGGAGCATCCGGTAAGGCAGAGAAGCCTGGTGGGCTACAGTCCATGGGGTTGCAAAGAGCTGGATGTGAATGCAGTGACTTAGCACACAACACAAGTCATACCACAGCTGGGTGACGTCTCAGAAGGCCTTTGGGTGAACTCTGACTTGGGCGCTACTTCTAAACCATGTAAGAACTTCCTCACTAGTCTTGTCTCTGGTCCTAAGAGCTGCCTTCTGCCTGGTCTTCTGAGGGTCAGAAGGTATCATCTGGCTTACTGTTGACTAAGTCCTGAGGGTTCTGGTAAGGCTGCACCAGCAGTGACCCTGTAGTTCTCACGGGGTCTCGTGGATCTAAACTGTGCACGTTCTCTGGGATGAACCTCCGCTTTCCCACATTACTTTAACTTAACTGGCAGTTTCACCTGGGGTAATTCTGAATTGACATGGCTGCTTTGGGGAACTCTGGACATGAACACAATTATTCATTTGGGAGATGCCTTAGAAACCAAGGGGGAGAAACAGCAGGAGATTATCCTGTCTGTCTAAAACAGAGAGCACCTACTTTTGTAGACACCTCTCCCCTGCACTTCTGTCCTGTGAGGACAAATACATGCTGACTTTACAATATGTCCCTTGATAAAAATTTCAAGGCCCCAGTAATTATCTAAACCAGCTGTAATAACTATCTTTTGCAGGCAAACATACATCAAAATGGGTTTTCCTGAATCAAAACTTTTATCTTTTCTTCTGGCCGAGGAAGGATATTTGCTCTTTACAGTGGTAATTTCTTAACTGTCTGAAGTTGGCTCCCTCACTTCTTCTTCTTTTTTTTTCCTATTCCTTTCTGCCTCTTTTTCTTTCTTGGGAAGCTTTAAAAATTAATTAATCAAAATAATCATCCTGTCATTATGCGTGTGCTTCAGGAATTTTTATTTTGGACTGCCTGCTAAAAATATCTAAAAGACAGAAAGAAAAATATTAAGTGATTTGCGTTTCTTTCGTGGACACTGAAAACTATATTTACAAAATAGCCTTTGTTACTCTTGTTACAAGATAAGAAGAAAAGGCTCATTTTAAGTAAATGAAGAACCTTGAGCATTATTGAGAGTCTTTAAAATCTAGTTTACCCTTATGATGATAATGTCAGCACCATAACTTGGTTTGTACAAGACCAGTGTCAAATTTCTTATGACTTGAAGTTTCTAAATTTCCTACATCATTTTTATGAGTTAATTAAATCATCATTGTTTACAAACTTGTTTAAAATTGACATATACACTCACACATACCTATAATTGTATTCAACTACATGAGAAGGTAATCATGAATTTTAAAATTCATGTTCTATTTTTTGGAATTTTAAAATGGCATATGTCAGAAGAAATCATTATGTTAGCAAAAATTGTAATTACTTCATTCTTAAGTAATATTAAGACCTTAGGTATTCATTAATTAATAACGGTAAAGAATCTGCATGCAATGCAGGAGACCTGGGTTTGATTCCTGGGTGGGGAAGATCCCCTGGAGAAGGGAATGACAACCCACTCCGGTATTCTAGCCTGGAGAATTCCATGGACAGAGGAGCCTGGCCGGCTACAGTCCATGGGGTTGAAAAGAGTCGGACACGACTGAGCGGCCAACACACAGACGCATTGATACCTAGACAATTTACAACATGAGACAGATATAAAATAAAAGCTTTTATGCTGAAACTGTTTTTAAGTAACACAAAGATTTGCTTCTTCACCCTATAAAGGGAAAGATGATAGCTTTGTATAGAATTCTTCAATTTTTAATTAATTCAAAATTGTTACAAAAGTTCTATTGTTTACCAAAACTGATAACCAGAAAATGACTGTCTTCCTCGGTAATAATGTTTAATTATTATGTAGAGGCTAATTACACATAAGCTTGATGTTTAATTAGGTGGAGTTTAAAGAGTAACTCTTGAATGTGTGAATAGAAAACAGCAAATTTTTTGCACTAAAAAATGATTTTTATTCCTTTTGGCAGAGATTGGTACCAGTGTGTCTTTTGAGATTGGAGAGCTTGGGATGAAAGTCATGGCCGGGAGGCCTGAGTAGGGGGCTTTGTTGCGGGGGAGGCTCGGCACAGATTAGAACAGTAGGAAACACATTTTGCTCACCCTCTCTGACCCCACCCTGGGCCAAAGGTGCTGAGATCCTAAACCTGAAACCTGGAAGCCTTGAGAATCCTAATGTCAACTTGACCTTCAGTCATGTCAAGCCATGCCTTCTCCTCTTTCACAAACATCTAGGCTGCTTTTAGACTTTTTTTTTTAAGAGTCTATTAGAAATGAGAGGATGAAAAATGTGAGATGAAAACCATCACCCACCCTGCCAGCAATGTCTTGTACTTTTGGGTGAAGCCTGGGGCTGCATCTCAAAGGTTAATAAGGCATTTCTGGAATTGGCTATAGGAGGATTCACAACCTGTTTCTTTGTTTATCCTCAATTTGTCGAGTAGCTTTAACCACCTACTGTGCCAAGTTCTTTACATCTATTATCATCAATTTGATCACAAGCCCCTAAAACTCAAGAGAGAGAACCACCTACCAGGAGTCACCTTGCAAGTCAGGGGGTTGGTCTACAAGTCAAGCCAAGCTCTATCTGACGTCAGTTTTCTTTTTCACTATTTTATGCTGCCTTCACTGTCACAGAGAAAACACCATGTTAAAGACTGGTTTGTGTTTGTGTGTGTGTGCTGAGATGGCGGAAGAGTTATAAAGGACCAGACCAATTAATTCAAGCTCAGTTTGTGGATTTTCATCACTTTTTCTTAAATATTTTTGTCAATTGTGGTGGCCATACAACTGTGCTCCATGGAAAGAAAAATCTCTACTCACACCAGAACTGGAGAGAAATTGTATACAAATAAAGAAGACAACTTGCCAGCATAGATGGCTCGGGCAGTTACAGCCATCTGCCACTTGTTAGCCCCAAAGTCCTGTCTGTCCCGTGCTTCACATCCCCCAGTGGGGAGCCCAGTGTGGTGTAGACACGCTGAGACTAGACGCTGGGGTTCCAGGAGAAGGATGGGAAAGCAGCCAGATGTCTTTGATCCACCTAAGAAGCGTCCTGCAGCTGTGGCTGGGGTGCCCTGCCTCACCCACTGGTTCCCCAGCTTCAGATGAGGTTGAATCTCCCCACTCAAGGGTCTCAAAAGGCAGAGCGAGATCCCTGACTGACATGATCTTATAACCACCATTTTCTCCCTTCTCCAGGCTGAAGACACTCAGCTTTCCTTTTCTTTCTGAAACCAGTTCTCTGCCATCTAAGCTGTGCTTGGGGCTTCCCTGGTGGTGCTAGTGGTAAAGAACCCGCCTGCCAATGCAGGAGACTTAAGAGACGCGGGTTTGATCTCTGGGTTCGGACGATCCCCTGGAGGAGGGCATGGCAGCCCACTCCAGTATTCTTGCATGGAGAATGCCATGGACAGAAGGGCTTCGTGGGCTACAGTCCGTAGAGTCACAAAGAGTCAGACACGACTGAATCGACTGCATGCACACAAGCTTGCTTAGTGGCTACTCATTGTCCCTACAGCATCAAACTTACCACTGCAAACATTTTAAATCAGAGGCACATGTTTTCCTGTTAAAATACACCGGCTTTCACCTATCTTAAACTTCAGATGAATCATAGAATTGTAGAAATTTGGACTTCTTATGCTATGACTATAATCTGATGATCTAAACTGGTTTGAAAACGAAATTCCAGGAGTTTTTTCCTGACCCACAGACTTCATTTATCCTAATAGCTCAACTGAGTAAGCTTGCCTTAGTCCTTCCAGGCGAGAGGAGAGAAAAATCCTCCTTCTTAACTCTTATAGAATTTGGTAAACTTCTTTTTGTGAGAACCTATCTTTTACAGGAAAACTACTTCACTCTTGGGTTTTCTGGTCTGAGCTACTGCTGACCAGGGACATGTTTTAGTTTTTTTTTTTTTTTTCTCTAGGACTAAAACATAAAATGTTTACGCTGCTGCTATCGAAGTTTTCTTTGCCATCCATGTACCACTCACAGTGGTGAAATCAATAGAAGGAAACAAAATACAGTACTGCTGCTTCTGAGATGTCAAAAGCTGCTCTGTTTTTATGTTCTTCTCTTGACCTTTAAAATTTCCTACTTTAATTCAAAGTTATCTACATACTTCTTTTACTACTGTTAACTGCCCCTTTTAATTCAGTCTGTGGTGGATGAAGTGTGTCTCTCGATACCAAGGCTCCCTGAATTTTGAAAAGTGAGTGTCCTTTGCTTAATGATGTCTGACTCTTTGTGACCCCATGAATTGTAGCCTGCCAGGTTCCTCTGTCCATGGGATCCTCCAGGAAAGAATACTGGAGTGGATTGCCATTTCCTTCTCCAGGGGATCTTCCCAACCTAGGTTTCGAACTAGGGTCTCGCATATTGCGGGCAGATTCTCTACCATCTGAGCCACCAGGGAAGCCCATACCTCAAGGAGGTGTCTAAACGACTGGATAGTCTCACAACCCCATCTCCACAGGACTCAGCAGCACCAGAATACTGACACCCCGAGATCTGTGGATAAGTGTAAAGTCTGACTTGAGCTTGTCAGTTTCCTGAAAAGAAGCTAAAATGATACTAGGGAGACACCAAAGCCATTTTAAGTAATTGTTCTCCTTGGTGCAACCACAGAAGTAATATCCTCACAGGTAGAAACCCAAAAAAGGCTGACAGAGAAGGTTCTCTGAACTGCGGCGATTGATGGTCCTCAGAGATGGGAATGCATTGCAGGCTGACATATTGATCACTTGCATTTGGAGGCAGGATGGCCCTGCGGGATCACTTTGCAGAACCGTAAGCCTGAGTGCCAGTTTGAGTGATGAGTTTGACCTAGAAGACTGGAATGGGGCCCCATTACTGTGGGAAATGAACCTCTGCCTTCATGAATCCATAGCAGTAATTTCATGTATAGATTCCATCTGCATGGAAGATGGGAGGCATAGCTGTGGAATGCGTGCTCTACAACCTGATCACTGATTTCACAACGGGAATCAGAATATAGGGAACTTTGAAAACAGAAAGGAATGTCTTGCAGATTTATTTCCTTTCCTCAGAAGCATCATCGAGAACTATTTAAGGTTAGAAATCTGCGCAGAATAGAGCAACTAACCAGCTTGATTTTCTGTGTGATCTCTCTTCTCTACCATGTGACAGAGAGGGTTGGGCTCTGATTTCTACATGTGAAGGTGAAAACTCTTAGGTATAATGATTTTTTTTTTGAAGGAAACTCTTTTATCTCAGCTAAAGATTTTTTTTTTTTTTTTTGCTCTTTCCTCTACTTTTTATTTCATGCTTAAATTTCATTTTCTCTCCCCTTACATGACTAAGACCAGATATATAGAAATGTTATATTATGCAATTTTGCTGCTATATTTAAAAGTCTAGGATGCTGTGAATATTTAAACAAATTCATTTGTATCCTGCATAGCACACTGAAAATAGATTCTAATTATAACATGTATTACACGTTTTCATTAACTCCACTTGAATTTTTATCATTATTAAAGAAATTATCTTAAAAGTGAGGTTGGTCATCAAAGAAAGAAATGTAAAAAATATAAAAATAATGTGCGCTTTGAAACATGTATGGCTTCCCTGATGGCTCAGAGGGTAAAGCATTTGCCTGCAATGCAGGAGATCTGGGTTCGATCCCTGGGTCAGGAAGATCCCCTGGAGAAGGAAATGGAAACCCACTCCAGTACTCTCGCCCAGAAAATCCCATGGATGGAGAAGCCTGGTAGGCTACAGTCCATGTGGTTGCAAAGAGTCGGACATGACTGAGCAATTTCACTTTCTTTCTTTTCTTTGAAATATGTATGAGAAAGCAGGTTCACCATCAGCTGATGTTTCTGTGGCTGATGCCAGACGTGTGTGCAGGGAGGGGTCGTGTGCCCCCAGTGTCTGCCTCCCCCAGCAGTAACTGTCTACTGCGTGCCTTGTCCCGTAAAGAAACTTGTTTTGGTAAAGAGAACAAGCAAGGCATCCACCCAGCCCTCACCAAAGGGAGCCAGCCAGTGGAAGCTGTCCTAGGAGGCGCCATGTGGCAGACAGCAGGCTGGCTGGCTGACTACTCTGATGCTAACTGGGTTTGCTGAGAATGTTTCTGTTCTCAACTAATCCATGGTGTGTGTGTGCACACGTGTGGGTTTAATTCATCTTTTTACTTCCTAAAATGAGTGGAAGCAAGGGGAAATCTAACATGCATCAGAGTTTTGTGAGCTGGATGAATGCAGGTAGGTGAAGATAACCATAAATTGGTATGTATTGGCTGTACTGGAATCGAAGACGGCTTCAAATCTCTGCTATTTTGCTTTGGGTGTAGAAAATCCGTTTCAAAAACCCTCACAAGGACTGTACCTGGTAGATGTCATAGCGACATGTAGTCTTTTCATTCTGCTCCTGAAAGCACATGTGTGAGTCAGCATCCACCCTTTCTCCCCACTCTTTAGTCTCCTTTTCCGAGAAAAGATTTGTTGTTTCTCCTCCACATCCCATGATGCTACAGATGTGCAGCTCTGTAGGGCACGGGGACCTTCCAGGAACTTGTGGACAGCTGAGTTTTTTCAGAGCTGAACTGACAGGGTCCTATAGGGCGTGGATGCGCAAAATGCTGCAAATTTGGGAGATGGAGGCAAAGGGAGCCACGTGTGTGAGAGACCTCCTCACTCTCCATTCAGCTCTCTCCTCTCCTGTCTTCAAAATTCAATACACACAGTTGGGCTTTTTCCCTTCTTTTGTTGCAGAAGAAGAAATTTTAATCTGCTCTTATTAAATAGTCAAAATAAAATGAACAGGAAGTTTGGCCCTTATGCCAACCACAAGCAGACAGTGGTTGTACAAGAAATACTTGCTAAATTTAATTGAATTGTGGCTTAATGAGTCACTTCTCTGAACCTTAAAAGTGTTCAATTTCTGTGGAAATGTTTTCAGATGAACTGGCTCTGCTTGACTTTTTTTGGAAAGATAGCACAGAAATGACTGTAACAAATTAAAAAAAATAGATTAAGGACTATGAAGAAACACATAATCAGAACAGACCCACAGAATATGCAAAACCAACTTAATTATTAGTGTGAAAGCTCCCTCCTAATTTAATTTAATAGAATTACATTATCTTAAAGAGGATATATGTATATTTGTTAAAAATAGTTGCTTTGGGGTTACAACGATTATAAACATGAGTCAGAAAAGGAGGCCCCAGACAGCACGCACAGCATGAAATGGATCACTTAATTGGCGGCATCTAGCTTGCCATTGATGCTAACTAGTCAAAGAGCTGTGAAGTTCATACAATTATGAGGAAAGCTGAATAATTGTTTTTCTTTATTGTTTTCTATATTTTTTCTATAATGACTACTCAAATTTAGCTTCTTGATCCATGCCCCGCCTCCCCCCCCCCGCCGCCCCGCCCCCCGCCCCGGCCCCAACTCAGGAAAATAAGCTTTCGATATTATCCAGCAATAAAAAGAAATGAGTTATAGAGACAGGAAAAGACATGGAGGATCTTTCAATGCCTACTGCTAAGTAAAAGAAGCCTGTCTGAAAAGGGTATGATTCCAACTCTGTGACATTCCAGAAAAGACAAAACCATGGAGACGGTAAAAAGATCAAAGTCTGCCAGGGGTTTGGGGGCAGGGAAGAAAATACAGTTGGAACACAAGGCAGTTTTAGACTAAACTGTCCTAATGATACCGTAACAGTGGAGACTAGTCATTCATTATACATTTGTCAAAGTCTGGAGAATGTACAACAAAAAGAGTTGTACCTTTTTGTTGACAAAAAGGTTGTTCACAAAAAGAGTGAACCCTAATGCAGACTACGGACTTGAGTTAATCATATTATATCAGGGTGGCTGGGTGGCTCAGTCGTAAAGAATCCTCCCACCAAGGCAAGAGACACAGGTTCAGTTCCTGGGCCAGGAAGATCCTACATGCTGTGGAGCAACTAGGCCCGTGCACCACATCTACTGAATCTGTGCTCTAGAGCCCTGGAGCCAGAACTACTGAGCCCACGTGCCCCAACCACTGAAGCCCATGCTCCACAACAAGAGAACATACTGCAAGAAGTCCGAGCATCACCACTAGAGATCGGCTCCCACTCACCACAGCTATAGGAGAACCTGTGCAGCACAGCCAAAAACAAATAACTAAATAATATATATGTTTCATCTTTACTGCAAACATACTCTGTTTGCATACAGCATCAAAAATAAGTATGGTGCAGCCCAATGCTGGTAACAGGGGGAACTTTGTACACCTATGGGGAACAGTGAGTGGGTACATGGGATTCTCTGCTCTTTTTCTGTAAACCTAAAACTGCTTTAAAAATTAGAGTCAATTAATTAAATTTTTAAAATAAAGATTGTAAAATCCAACCTTCAAACTGTTAAGCCACATGACAGTAAGTCATCAGCAAGACTAGGTCACTTTTGTTTTAAATTAACAGCATGACTCCATTTGTACCTATTGCCATATTAATTAAGTTAAATAACCTTACTATTAAAAAAAAAAGAACTAAAAATGTTTATTTGTTTTAGGGTTTGTCTCATGTAACTAATAATACTGGAGAAGGGAATGGCTACTCACTCCAGAATTCTTGCCTGGAGAATCCCACAGACAGAGGAGCCTGGTGGGCTAAAGTCCATAGGGTCACAAAGAGTCGGACACAACTGAGCAACTAACACTTCTGCTTTGCACTTTCATTTTCAACTAATAATAAGAAAAATATATAAAAACTTAACATTTTAGAATATGTTTAAGAATCAGCCCCCCAAAAGTTAATTTGTGCATGTGAGCTGTGTTGAGCCTGTACTTACTTATTGGTTGAATTTTCTTTCCTATCTCTCTCCTATTGCCTTTCCCATATTAACTAGAAATTTGAACTCAGGTCCTTCTGTGTGGGGGTCTCTACAACAGGGTCCCAGACGCCTGCAGACCCTGCTGGCTGCACCTGATGAAGATATGGGAACTGCACTGGGAGATGGAGGGCAGGGGGAAGAGGATAGGAGGTGTTATCAGAGATTGATGTGATCCTCTACTTAGGTGGTAAATAAATATACTCTGTCTCTCTCCCAGGGGCTTCTCTTTCATAAAACAAGCACAGACAATGAATGGACAAGCTAGCACAAAGAAAGATGCATCCTGAAATTCTGGCTTCACTGCTTGCTATATGACTTGGCACGTGTCACTTAAATTCTGTGAACCTCTTTCCTCATCTATCAAGTGGGGGGTTTAAGTGGCTACTCACTTGCAGGGTGAGACTAGCAAGTTCAATAGACATTGTTCCTCACTGTATCTAACTAGGTACTGCAAGTGAGATGGAAGGACAATCTGTTAAATAAAGTTGACTCTAGTGACAGAAAAATGGGACAGTGCCTTCTTTCTGATTTACAACTTTGCTTTATCCTCTGAATTCATACTTCACATGCTAATTCCTCATGGACATTAAAGGTGGAATTATAGTTTGAGGAAAAAATAACCTGGGAGAAGTAGTTTGAATTACAAATTATTAAAGAGTTTCTTTGAGAAGTTTAGCTTCCTTACCTAAGCACACTTTGTTTTTAACAACTACATTTAAAAACAGAAAAGAAATCTTAGACAACAGTCTATCCTATCTCCAGAGCATGGAGATGTCACAATAAAAGTCTAGCCATGCTTGTTGCCAGAAAACACCAACCATAGGAAATACCTGTTGTAAACATTTAGTGCTTTTTTTAAAATAGCAGGATTATTCACACCCTACTGATTTTTAAGAGATATATAACCCTTCTAAACAAATTTTGTATTTCTATGGCTTCTCTATTCTTTCTTCAACTATTATAGAAAAGTCTGCAGGCAGGCCAGCCTTCCCAAATGTGGCCAAAATCTGCTGGGGGATTCTCTAAAGCACAAACACGTTGGCTAAATCTGCCTCTTTTGTCCGCTCGTCATTGTGTTTTTCTATTTTTGTCCTTCAGTATATTCCAGGCCCTTCTGTCCATGGGATTTCCCAGGCAAGAATACTGTAGTGTGTGGCCATTTCCTCCCCCAGAGAATCTTCCCAACCCAGGGATTGAACCCCTGTCTCTTATGTCTCCTGCATTGGCAGGTGGGTTCTTTACCACAAGTGCCAACTGGGAAGCCCCATTCAAATGAAGGGTAGCCCGATTTCTTTACATCGCAATGTGTTAATCCTCAACGTCTCCAGGGTTGAAATTCTAGGCCATTAATAAGATTGTGGAAAGGATCTTTGTAGCTCAGACTCCCTTCCCCAAACACACCGTGTTCTCCTTCCCTGGGTCCTAAGATAAAGCTGTGCTCAGGGCCAGTTGATCATCGTATGAGTGAGGAACCATGAGATGTCACAGACCAGAAGGAAAAGATAACAGTTCTACCAGGTAACCTCAGTTGGACCTGTCACTCTATTTCACTGAGCAATAATGACTCTCTTCTTAACCTCCACAGTATCATATGTGATGATAGTTTATGATGGGCTTTTAACATTGCCAAGTATCACGCAAATCTAATGCATCATCACAGTCATGTGATGGGGGTTAAATATAATGCAGTTGATTCTCAATATTTCTGCTTTCTGTATTTATGCTTTCCGTAGTCAGTGCAAACACTGAATTAGTAAATACTGAGAGTAAATACTGCTCTCAGGGGAAATGCAGGGTGAGGTTCCCGCCAGCCCCTGGTCATAGCATTTCATCAACCAGTCAATACGTAACTTTGTTTTATGAGTGTTTCTATGTAAAGATGCCTTATTTAACATATGCTGCTGATTCATTAACATTGAACTCATGGCCCAAAGCCTGTAACTCATGCTTGAATGATTATTTAACCCACAGGCTTTGTGAAGCACAAAGCCTTCTTGCACTTAGGAACAACAGACAGCATGTCAGTGCTTCATTCGGAGCCGTTCTGAACTGTGAAATCACCAACAAAAAGCCTGCAAGTGCAGAAAGGTGTGGCACTAAATAGACCATGAAAATGATAATTGTTTACACTAAGAGAGCTGGAACAGGAAGGCAGGGCGGCCTTGTGCACCTCAGCTGGAATGTGGGTGCTGGTGTCACACTTTTTTTTTTTCTGCTCTGCACATCTCTGCAAATGACCACAGAGTCACCACTAGCAATTCTTTGCGTTTATAGATAAATCTTAACCAGTAGATGAACTCTCAAATATGAAATCTATGAATAATGATGATTGATTGTATGATTAAATTTTCTGTGTCTTCCGGAATACTTCTAAATACCATAGTAAGAGGAATTTTGGCTTTCAAAATGTTTGCTTGTTTAGAAATAATTGGGTATACAAATGTACACTGTATGTCAAAAACAGATGACCTGAAGATTCATGACAGAAAAAGAGTCCCTGCTTTTGACAATCTGGTTTAACCAAATACTAAAAATGTCATAGAAACAGAACTAGTGTTTTCTCACTGAATGTTAATGATAAATACTTTTTAGGGTTTGTTTTGGTAATGAAAAATAATTTAATTTTGGGAAAAACGGTGGAGATGCGATGGCATTGATTTTGCTTTCAGTTGAACACTTCCCAACGTTTTCAGTGCTCATTGATTTCTTGTTTTTATGAGTGACTTGGCACTGAGGTCAGACCTTGCTTCATTTTTATAGATTAAGAGTCAAGACTAGATACAGTAATGCTGCCTAAGACGTCTTGAGCCCTGACTATGGAGTAGGCACTGGGATAAGTGCTTTACATTCATGAAACCATTTGTGATCATCACAAGAAATCATTGGACATCAGTACCACTGTTACCTACAGTTTATAGTTAAGAAAACTGAAGCTCAGACATGCAGGGAGCCTGCGCTAGCTCCTGGAGTAGAGGGGGCAGCGGAGCCCAGGCGTCTGACAACACAGTCTACATTCTTCATCTTCACTCTATCAAATCTCCTCTCCCAGCCTAAACTATATTAAAAGATTTGCTTTTGGAGCTCTTTTACCTGGATGTTGAGAATGTGTCATTTGGTTACACTGCTGTAATTATTAATTGTATTTGTTGAAGACATATTTGCATGACCAACCAAGATGATTATACCATTGGCCGTGTGTGACTTTGAAAATGATATTGAATGAAACTGCCACATGATCTTGGCCCTGTCCCTTAAACTTTGTGAGCATCGCTTTCCTTAGCTGTGATGTGACACAATTATGGCTTAATTAAATTATATCTTGGATGCTTCTATGATTGTAGGAAGGTAATAATGATGGAAAAAAACCATACGGATTTCTAAGAATGAAAGTTGTTAATGCAATTAAAAAAGAATGTGAAGGTAACCTTAAAGTATAACTCACAGGAGAAATTCCTTCTAATAGAAGGCTTCCCTCAGCCTTGAGAAGATTTTGGACATTAAGACTTAAATTTTCTTAAGGACGTGAAAAATTAGATATAATTGCTTCTCTTCAAGAGATATTATTTCTTGCCTATCACTTAAATAAGCTTTCTCATCAGTGTTTTATGACTTCTTTAATCATTATAATAAAAGCTGAAGGCAACCGAGAAGGACTTTCAATTAACTATTTGCCATTTGTTCATTTATCAATTTTGCCGAATCCTACGCAGGAGACTGTCAGGGACCCTTTCTGAAAAGAGTAGCAGGTTATCTACTACATTTTTCTCTGTTTCTGTTAAAAGATACAAAGGCAAGCAAGTCAGGGGTGAACAAGGAAATGATGTGATGGCTGCATCTTCCTATTCCTTGCCTGTCACCCTTCTGCAGGATCTTGGGTACCAGCCTCTTGTAGACACTAAATACCATCCCATGAATAAATGAGTCCAGAGAAGAGTGTGGACTAGATCCTCTTTTACTTTGAGTCAGTTCAGTTCAGTCACTCAGTGGTGTCTGACTCTTTGCTACCCCATGGACTGCAGCACGCCAGGCTTCCCTGTCCATTACCAACTCCCGGAGCTTGCTCAAACTCATGTCCTTCAAGTCAGTGATGCCATCCAGCCATCTCATCCTCTGTTGTCCCCTTCTCCTCACGCCTTCAATCTTTCACAGCATCAAGGTATTTTCCAATGAGTCAGCTCTTTGCATCAGGTGGCCGAAGTACTGGAGTTTCAGCTTCAGCATCAGTCCTTCCAATGAACACCCAGGACTGATCTCCTTTAGGATGGACTGGTTGGATCTCCTTGCAGTCCAAGGGACTCTCAAGAGTATTCTCCAACAACGAAGTTCAAGAGCATCAATTCTTCAGCGTTCAGCTTTCTTTATAGTCCAACTCTCAAATCCATACCTGACTAATGGAAAAACCATAGCTTTGACTAGGTGGACCTCTGTTGGCAAAGTAATGTCTCTGCTTTTTAATATGCCACCTAGGTTGGTCAAAGCTTTTCTTCCAAGGAGCAAGCATCTTTTAATTTCATGGCTGAAGTCACCATCTGCAGTGATTTTGAAGCCCAAAGAAATAGTGTCTCTCACTGTTTCCACTGTTTCCTCATCTATTTGCCATAAGTGATGGGACCAGATGCCATGATCTTAGTTTTCTGAATGTTGAGTTTTAAGCCAACTTTTTCACTCTCCTCTTTCAGTTTCATCAAGAGGCTCTTTAGTTCTTCTTTGCTTTCTGCCATAAGGGTAGTGTCATCTACATATCTGAGGTTATTGATATTTCTCCCGGCAATCTTGATTCCAGCTTGTGCTTCATCCAGCCTGGCATTTCGCATGATGTACTCTGCATATAAGTTAAATAAGCAGGGTGACAATATACAGCCTTGATGAACTCCTTTCCCAATTTGGAACCAGTCTGTTGTTCCATGTCCAGTTCGAACTGTTGCTTCTTGACTTGCCCACAGATTTCACAGGAGGCATACAGATTTCTTACTTCGGTTATTTCTCTAAAATTGAAATTTCTATTGAGGTAACTATTGAATCGCATGCAGTTATAGAAATAATACAGAGAGGTTTCTTGTATATTTTGCCCAGCTTTCCTCAAAGGAAACATTTTGCAAAACTATTGTGGAATGTCACAATCAGGATATTGAGCTTGATGATAATTCACCCTGGCACTCAGACTTTGTATCAATGTGTGTGTGAGCCTGTGTGTTTGATTCCATACAATTGGATCAGCTGTGTGGGCTTGGCCAGTGACCACTGCAGGCAGATAATGAACAAATCCAACTGGTAAGATTCCTCATGTTCCCCTTTCGTATCCACAGCCTCCTTGGCTTTTCTTTCCCTCTTCCTTGCGCCCTTGTCACCACTGCCGGCAAGCACTAAGCTGTTCTCTATTTCTAAAATTTTGTCATTTCAAAGATGTCATGTAAATGGAATCATTGGGTGTGCAGGCTTTGGGGATTGGCCATTCCCTCAGAATAAGTGCCTAGAGATTTATCCAAGTGGTTTTGTGTATCAGTAGTTGACGCCCATCTGTCACTGAGCAGTACCCCATGGTATGCAGACAGCACTGGTGTTATTTCCTGGTGGAGCTTTATTTTTTTTTAGCCTTTCTGACTAACAACTGTGTCCTAGTCAACCCAAGACGCCGTCTGCCTGGGGAAGTGGGCAGGGGGTGGAGGTGGGTGGAGGGTGGAGAGGGGAGAAGGGAGGATTCTTCCAGGTAGCGTTCAGCTTCTGACATGCACCACAGGACCGCACATCCGTGGAACACTCTGGAACTCGCCCAGAACAGAAATCTTCATTTTTATCTCCTGGTCCCCAAGCCACTTCTCTCCCAATGTCATTCTCAGTAAACAGCACCACCATTTACCTGGTTATTCAGGCCAAAATCCTGGGAAACCATCTTGGTCTCTTTTTTTCCACCTCCCACCTCCCATCTATCACCAAACACTGTGGGCTCTTCCTTCAACATATTCCTGTCCCACTTGCTTCTCCACTGTGCCAGTGGTTGTTTCAGTGCTAGACGGTCATCTGGTCTCTACAGCTAAAATTCTGCTGGTGCCCTCAGTACATCCTGCCCTTCCCCGCCCACCCCTGCTGTGGTTAGCACAGTGCCCAGCAGGTGGATAATTCTTATTACCTCAATTGGATCAACGCTGAGGCAGGAGGAGAAGGGGACGACAGAGGATGAGATGGTTGGATGGCATCACTGACTTGATGGACATGAGTTTGAACAAGCTCTGGGTGTTGGTGGTGGACAGGGAGGCCTGGCATCGTGCAGTCTGTGGGGTCGCAAAGAGTCAGACATGACTGAGTGACTGAACTGAACTGGACCCTCTACTGCTTCCCACCTCACCTCCATAATGGTCTACGACCCAATGTCTGGCTGCTGGCTGATGCTCTAGCTTCGTCTGTCTGTCATCGCTGTGGTCCAGCTACCCTGGTTTTCTTGTGGTTCCTTGAACGAGCCAGGCATATGCCTCCATCTCAGCCTCCCAGCCTTTGCATCAACTTCCACACTTCCTGGGACACGTTCCCTCCGGATGTCTGTACATTGCTGCCCTCACTCTCCTTAAACCCCACTTCTTCCCATCTCCTCTGAGAGCACTTCCTCGAATCCTCCTTTGTTTTTCTTCATCACATTTACCACTGGCTGACATCACATCACACAATTATTTTCTCAGTCTGTTCATACCCACTAGGATACATGCCTCACATCAAAGGCATTTTCTGTTTTAGTCATTGTTTCATGGCTACCACCTGGCATACAGAAGCAGCCAAGATACTTTTGAGTGAATAAATGATTTCCCCAAATTCCTTTACTCATACCTTTCAAGCCATCGAGGACAAAGCAGGCCACAGAGTTTTCCTGTGACACAGAGGCAATACTCATTCTTCCAGCCACCAAGGGAAAGACATAAAGCTCTTTCTTAACTGCAGGAGGATTTGATGAGGGAACATCAACATCCCTTGAATCCCCTCTCTTGCCCCGGAACCATGCCCTCTTGCCACGACTGGGGAAGCAGAGTCTGCTTCTCTTCTCTTTGTCTCTGGATTTGGTCAAATGGCCTCATTTGGATAATGGCAAGTTAGTGGGCAAGGCAAGAACAAAGGCCTGAGAAGTGTTCACACTACCGTCTGTTTCTCCGCCACTGACTTGATGTGAATTTGCCTGTGAAACCCTGTGGTCCCGGGAGGAAGCTGACTGGTGTATCACAGAGCCCTCAACTCTTAGCTGACCTGCAGATCAGTGAGAAAAAGTGACTGTTGGAACTGCATGTTATCTGTACTTCTTTCTGGGGATCGACAGCTAACTGGTAGAACAAATTAAAGCAAGACTTCATTTTTTTTAAAAGCACAAGAAAACTGTGAGAAAAAGGAAAGGCTCACAGGGAGAGAGGACCTAAGCTTTGGCCCGGAGAGCAGGCAGCGGGGTTACAGGGGCAGAGGGTCTCCTGCCTGGCTTCCCGATGCGAGGCTATAGGAGGAGCCTGGTGTGCAGGGGGCTCGCACCAACACCTGGCCACCCAGCCACATCAGGAGAGAGAAGAAGAGTGAGCGGATGGGTGTCTGGCTCCTCCCAGCCTTTCTCTTGCGAGGAGTAAACCTTGAGATGAAGCTGAAGATTCCACTGTGCAGCTGTCGTGGGGAGGGGGAAGCACACGGCAGACTCAGGGCTCTGCCCCTGCTCCCCAGCGCAGGACAGAACAACAAAGGCAACAATGGCAGAAGGTCTCTGGAAGCACTGCCTCGGTCAAGGAGGGACTATAAGCTCATCGACCTCAGATCTTAGCATCCAAGGCCAGAGGTGCACCCGGGGACCCGGCGGACACAGGACACGGGGCTGGAGGCCAGCTGATGGCAGACCTTGCAGACTCAAGGGAGGACCAGTGATGTGATGATGTTAGAGGAACATTTCAGGGATAACCTCTCTCCGTCCATCCCCTTCTACATTCCATGTACCTGCACACACACAGGAGGAAGCAGGGGATGGGCAGGCCACGTTGGAGGCCGAGCATTGTCATTCAGGAGGATCAGAGATGACGGAAGGGACTGCTGAAACAGCCAAGTCAGACTGAGCAGTGAGCTGGACTGGATGTTGTGTATCTGCCCTTGCCACGCAGTGAGAGTGAAAGCAAGTCGCTCAGTCATGTCCAACGATTTGCGACCCCATGGACTGTATAGTCCATGGAATTTTCCAGGCCAGAAAACTGGAGTGGGTAGCCTTTCCCTTCTCCAGGGGATTTTCCCAACCCAGGGGTTGAACCCAGGTCTACTACAGTGCAGGTGGATTCTTTACCAGCTGAGCCACAGGGAAGCCCACTCACCACTGACAGATGGAGACACTGTATTGTTTCTGAACATCCAAGTTGTTTCATGCATGACAATATGCAACTGTGTGATAACCACAGCAACCCCCACTTCGGTCTCCCTGCAGCCTCTCACTCACTTCCTGTTAATCATTCTCCACTCTGCAGATGGTGTTATCTTTCTAAAACATCAATCTGAGCAGGTTATTCTCCTGATTTAAAAAAAATCCTTCCATGGCCACTTTTAGCCTCCAGGATGACTTTAAAACCTTAATGTGACTTGGGGCTGAATCCTGTAATAAGGCGACGTCTCTGCATTCACGTTGGATTCCAAAGACGGCTGACTGTGATGCCCTGAGCCCAGCGCCTTCTCCTGGCCCTTGGGGGCATGCAGTGTGGGGGTTTGGGACTGCACTGTGGGGGAGTTAATTCTCCAGGCAGCAGCCTCGAGTCAGGCCGGGTGAGAAGGAGCAGAAGCAAGGCCCTGGCTCTGCACTGCCTCCCACTGTCACCTAAGGTCCTGAGTGCCACTTACTTGCCACATCAGTGGCCCGGTAATGGCCATTCCTTTCCTGGTTTCACCTCTCTACTCCCCTACTGGGATTTCCTGGGCTCCTCTCCCAAATAAGCTGGTATTCACACCCTCAGCCCTTGCTACTACTCCACCAAGGGGCTCCTCTTCTGACCTCAAGAGTTCCTCCTGGGAGACTCTTAAGACATGATGGGTGACTGTACAATTCATCAACACACTGGGCCACATTTTTAGAGTGAATGTGGCCCTTGCTAATAATTCACCCTTGTCCTGGCAGGAGGCGACTGGGATGGTCCTGGGGCTGTCAGGACATTTGGATCTCCTTCAGAAGCATATTTGGATCTGAATCCAGCTTACTGCTGCTGCATTTTGATCACTTGCTTCTTCTTACTGTAGTTTCAACCCTTCTGATTGAAACTTGCTGTGGTTCCTCAAATTTCCCTCACGGCACACTGTGTTTTCAAAGACCGAAATAATACCACCCACCTGCACGCTCCTTTGCAGAGTGACCCTGTCACTGTGCCATCAAGAAACAGAGTCTGCTTAGCCTTTCCTGGGATCTGGGCTGGAGCCCAGATCTGGCCAATAGCCGTTAGTAAAGACGGTGTGCGTGAGCTCTGAGGCTGGGTCTCAGGGACCTCCAGTTTGCACCTTTGCTTTTTCCAAGGCTCTTTCATAGAGACCAGCCGCCATGATGGGAGGGAGCCCAGGCAGCCATGAGGTAGAGCCTTGGAGGTGGGGCTAGAGGTGGGGGGTGGGTCTGGGCGGGAGAACTGAGGCCCCTGGCTGAGAGCCCCAGGGAAGCTCTTGGGCAGCCACGTGACTGAGACCACTGTGGACCATTCAGTCATTCTCATGTCCCGGCTGAGACCACGTGAAGTAGAAGAGTCAGGCCACAAAATTGTGTGAAATCGTGAAGTGTTGTTCAAGCCGCAGAGTGCTGGCTGGGCTGTTGTACCAGAGAACTGAAACACCTCTCCCCTCTCTGCCCTGTTCCTCCCCGTTCCTCTGCCCAGATAACTCTAACCGATCATTCAGATCTCAGCTTCTGTGCCACAGCCCTTGGGGTGCCTTCCCTTACCTCCTGGACTGGGTTACTGCTCCCCCTTCTTGCTCTCAAAGAACCCAGTGTTTCCACCTTCCATTTATCCTGCCACACATCCTTCTACTTCAAATTGCCTTTCCAACACTGGCTGCTCTCTTCCAGTCAGAACTTAAGCCCCTGTAAGAAACTGTGCCTGTCTTGGACATCATAGGTGTTCCAGCGGCGTATACAATGCCTGGTGTGTGACAAGTGATGATTACATGCTTGCTTAACTATGATTTAATAAAAATAACTATGTTTATTACACCTATACTATGGGGCAGGCCCCATGCTTCCTATTAAACATGCATTATTTTGTTGAATCCTGCAGAGCAGTGGCCATTACTATTCCTACTTAATACATGAGGAAACAGAATGCCCAAGATGTTAAGTAACTTGCCAAAGTCAAAGTATTGGTAAGTGACAGAGTAAGAATGCAAACCCACAAGTGTGATCGCAAAGACTGCTCTTAACTGCAATCCTTATGTACCAATCAGGATGGGTTAAGTTGTGCTGCAGTAACAAATAGCCCAATAGACTTGCTAACTTAAGAATGCAAAGGATTTTTTTTTCTTTGGAGGCTGTAGGTTCATCATAAGTTGACATGGTGCTCTGTTCATTGTGGTCACAGAGGGATCCAGTTGAGGGAACAACCACTGTCTTGAGGTTTGTTGGCCACCATATCAAAAGGACAGAAGGACCCCAGAAGGTCTTGCATCAGCAGTTAAGCGTTCTTGCCCAGAAACAGCACATGTATTTTCTACTCATCACATTTTTTGGCTGGAAATACTCACTGAGCAGTGTGATGCCTACCAGAGTATATCACCTCACCCATGAATGAGCATAGTGCTATGTCATTTCCTGCTGTGTGGGGAGGCTTTGCCAAATTTTTGGAAAACCTTAGACTAAGGATTTCTTTACCAAGGATCATAATATTCACATTTGAGATATAATGGAAATCATATGGTGGCTTCCAACAGGTCTATTGCAGGTCTTGTATTGCAGTTGCTTCTTTAGTGGTAGTCTGAGAAGAAGTTTCTGGGACCAATACGACTCACAAACTGTATTAAGTTCAAAAGGATCAGCACTGACCTTTAGTTTGACCACTTCAGACCTTGCCTCTGACAAACAGCCCTGGTCACTAAAGCAACGATCACTCGGAATTAGTTACCATTCAGCTTCTTTCCAAGCACAGTTTCTCAAGCTCACACAGAAGAATTGATAGCTTTTCCCTACAGAGTAGGTCTACCTTATGATTTGGCACTACTATGCCACACGGCCATGACACGAATAGTTAATTTGAAAAACAAATAAAAGGCGGGTTCAGATTTTACTTTCCAAAAAGAAAACTAAAATGAGTATTGTCATCCTGAAGACAGAGGCTATCTGTTTAATAATACAGAATGTACAGTGATGTGAGGAGCAGTAGATATTGACATTCTTCTAAATTCACACCTATAATACATCCACAATGGTGTGTGATATCAAGGAACCCTAAATACACCTATCCTTTTAATTCTCACATGGAACAGGAGAACCTTCTCAGTTTTAGTATTGCATTTTTTACCTTTCAAAAAAGCCATCATCATCTTACAGTTTCAAGGGTTTTTAGGCTTTATGCAAGTTGGTCTCACTCAAGCCAGGAAACTCCTCAAAGTACAGGACACATTTTAATCGAGCTTTTGTTCAATACTCTCAATACTGGAACCTCCACTACTTCAAAAGAGTGGCTCCTCATTTTTGAATAGTTTTAGCTATTAGGAAGTTCTTTCGAACTGAAATTTTCCTCTCACTTGGCGACTCAGGTCCCTTGGAGTAAGCCTCTACAAAGCCTAATTCTTCTTTTATGGAGAAGTTGTCAAGACTGAAAACGGATTCTTTCATGTCTCTTAAATCATATCGTTTCATTGGCATAAGTATGTCCAAGTCTTTTGATTTTTTCCCCTTATGGATCCTTTACCTATTTGGTCTTCTTAAAAGACATCTTAAAATGCAGTGTTTAGGACCGGCCATGCCATCCCAGCTGAGGTCTGACTATACTTCCTTTCTGCGCACACAATTCTCTTATTAACGTACTTCAGTATTATATTTATTTAAAAATCAGTCACCACATATCAAAATGTCCGTAAAACCAACCCCCTGAGTCTTTTATGATACCATGAGTCTTTCATCTTCTACTTATATGCTTCTTTTTTTTTTTCCTTCTGGTCTAAGTGCAGGAATTATGTTTATCTCTATTATATTCCATCTTATTATTTTTATCCTGTCTTTCCAGCCTGTCAAGATGCTTTTAAAGTGTTTTTTATCATCCAGCTTATTAAACCATCCCTCTCAGCTTCGTGGCATTTGCAAACTTAATAAACATTCTATTTGTGTCTTTATCCAAGGCTCTGATAGAAATGTTGGGAAAGATATGAGTAACACAGAAGACTGCTACAGGCTTCCAACTGACTTAAAGATTCTCTTGAAAGACTATTACATCTGTTGTTGAAAATCAGATATATAAAGTCCATGACCTCATTCAGCTAGTAAATGATGGACATAACTAGGTCTGGTGAAATTTCGACTCTGTGAAGCTCTGCTCATTGCTGGGGATCCTGGCTTCCTCCTTGCAGGATTCAGAAATGTCACAACTCATTCCAAAATTCTGTTGCTGGTTGACAGCGTTCACAGTTTTATTTCTAGAATATATTTCTCCCGTTCCCTTTAGAAGTCACACTTGTCGTGGATTAGGTATCCTTCTTTCATCTTTTTTTATGTGTCCTTTTTCAAGCAGTGCTCATCAAATAGCTCCACGTGAAGTCCTGTTAATTTAATTAGATATATCTCCTTTTCCTTCTTTTATGCGATCAGTTTCTGATTAGCAGCTGATTCAACAACTTGGGGGCATGGATCACGAGGGGGTGTCAAAACCTTACTGGACTGCAGGAGATAGCCATTTGAAGTTTGGCTGTCTGATGGATATTTACATAGCTGGGGAAAGCATATTGGTTGCTTCTCACTGACATGTACGTCAGTTTCAAAGGGAGATCTCACCAACCCTGCTCCTGCTAAATGACCACGTTTTTAAGGAACACTGGCTGGAGGAGATGGCGGGTGATTAGCCTAGCCAGGCACCCACATGTTTTCTGAGGTCCTCACTGTAGACTCCTTAGATGGTATGAACAGAATTTACCTCCAAGGTATCAGATCTCTTCCTTGCTTCTGCATCCTAATGAAAGTTGCAGGTGTTACCAGGAAGGAATGCCTCGCTCGTGGTGTCACACACCTGTTTCAGAGGCCACCTCTGCCCGTGCCCAGGGGGATGTTAAGTCAGTGGTTCTGTGACTTGGGGGAGCACTTGGCCACATCTGGACTCACTGATGGCTGTCACAGCTGGGAGGTGTGACTTGTAGCCAGTGGGGAGAGCCCCGGGAAGCAGCTAAGCACCCCGCAAAGCACAAGTCAACCACCACAATGAAAAACTGTGTATCTGACTCCCAAAGGCAACAGTGCTGCTGCTGGAAAAGCTGCTTGAAGGAAATAACCTTCCCCAACCTTCATTCCCCTCCCCGTGCAGTGAGGGTAAGTGGTCCAGGCTGCTGTCATGAGGACTGCAGGCAGCACCATATACTAAAACACATGCTGGAGTGACTGGCCCAGAGCCAGCATCCAAAAACAGTCATCATTTTTTCCTTTATTATTACCAAGTATTACATGGGCTATTTCTTAAGATGTTACTCGCTTAATACTAAAAAGGTAGTTTATTTACTCCACAAATATTTTTTTGAGCACTTTCCATATGTTAGGCACTGATGTGGTTGCTGCAAATAGATAAAGTAAAAAGTAAGAAGACAACACTGTTAGCTTCCTGTTACCTTCAGGAAGCGAAGAGCTTGCAAGTAGGCACTGTGTTCCCATTTTGTAACCAACAGACCCAGGCCCTGGGAGGTTCAAGTACTGAACCCAAGGGTTCAATGCCCATGGGGGCCAAAGCCCAGATTCAAACACCACCGGTGGCTACAGACCAAGGGCTTGTGTCTCTCTAGATTAGTATGTTGAAATCCTAACCCCCAAGGGGATGAATCTGGGATCGGATCGTGAGGGCGGAGCCCTCTTGAATGAGATTACTGTCCCTCTAAGAAGAGCCCCCTGGAGGAGGAAATGGCAACTCACTCTGGTATTCCTGCTGGGATAATCCCACGGACAGAGGAGCCTGGCAGGCGACGGTCCATCAAGTCACAAAGAGTCAGACATGACCGAAGAGGCTGAGCACACACACACACAAGAAGAGCCGGAAGAGAGATTACCTCTCTCTCCATCACATGAGGATACGAGAAGACGGCTGTCTGCAAGCTAGGAGGCGGGCCCTCCCCAGACACCTGCTCTGCGGGTACCTTGATCTCCAACTTTTCAGCCTTCAGAACTTATGAGCAATAAATGTCTGTCGCTTAGCTGTCTAGTCTGGGGGATTTTATAGCAGCATGGGCTGACCAGCTGACTGCCACACCATCTCTGCCTGATTCCAAAGCCTACATGCTTTCCACTGCATTACTGTCTGATGCCTGCCTTTAGGAAAACGAGACTGCAAGCTGTGTGGGAAGATCTCAGCTCTGTGCTAATTTTATTGTCTTAGCATCCTCATCGACACCCTCTCACACTGCAGGACACATCTACGGTGATAAGCTTATTGTTTCTTTCCCTTCTATTCTTTATTAACTTAACCAATATTTATTGAGCACTTGCTCCTTTTTCCCTTGGAGGAGGAAATGGTAACCCTATTCCAGTATTCTTGCCTGAAAAATCCCCTGGATAGAGGGGAGCCTGGAGGCCTATTGTCCATGAGGTCACAAAGAGTGCTCCTTGTGAGGATGCAGTGGAACTCTGAGACCCTGTCTTAGCCTGCAGAGACCTCTGGGGCTGGTGTGGATGAGAGTCAGTCTCGAATAGAAGTCTCATGTGAGACCCAAAGCAGCACCTTAACTTAGCCTCAAGTGTATCAGGCCATGAGGCCCCCTTCCTGTTGGGGCTGTGGATGTCCTTATAGGTATCTGTTGCGTTAGGCAACTCATCACATGCACAGGTAGTTTATTTACATGGCAAAATTTTCCTCTGATGAACAGAAAACTCGGTGTATTACTCATATACCTGAAATTCATATAATGGTTTTAGCTCGGCACATCTCGAGCAGAGTCAATTCTTACTTATAGAATATTTCTCTTTTGATGTTATTTGTTCATGACCTTGAAGGTTCGTGCCTTATTGCATATTGCAATTTTGCTTTAGTGTCAATTTAGTCACCTGACCTGAAATACTGATGAGCAAGAGTGTTACTCATAGTGAAGGAAACTGGCATTCACCCAACATACCTGTCAAACTTGACTCTGTGAGTTTCATGAAAGAAATAAAGTCCGTTGTTTCTGGTATGTTCATGCTGGGTGTTGGGTCTTTACGAATATCATAGTATTATAGTGTAGAGTTTGTTTGGATGGAATCGGCCCTGAAGGAGCACTTAAAATGTCCTGTTATTCTTCATTGAGTTGCGGAATGAATATGGTGGCAAGCGGGCACTCACCAACATCTCAGGGTCCACGCCTACAGACACCAAGGCTCTACGCCACTGACTATGTTGCCATGTGTAAATAAATTATAATGGCATTGCTTGTCTTTCCGCTGCGTTTCCTTCTGGACCTTGACCCGTAATGACTAGTCCTTTTGTTTAACTGTGGACTCTCATCAGAGAGACTCAGCTTCAAAACTCTGCTTTCCCACACACCAGTCAGGTAACTCCGGCAAACTGACCATCCTCAGCTCCAGCTTCCTCATCTGTAACATGAGGATAACAATCCTACGTCTTGCTTCACGGAGTCGCTGTGACATTACGCTGCCACACTTACACACGGAAGATGATTGGCATGATGCCTGGGACGGCAGGTGGCCCGTGAGTCTGGGCTGCCTTTCTTTTTCCACTTTCACCCACTGATTAGACAACTGCCACTCCCCGCTGTCTTTTTGCTGAGGGCGCGCCCTTTCCTGGGACCCGACCTACACCTCTGCCCGCTGTCTTGCCTGGTGTGACCCTGGTTCTAAGTCCTGGAGTACATTTTGCTCTTGGCTACTTTCTGACATGGGATGTCAGGCTTGTCCCTCAACAGGTCAACCTCTTGCCCAAATTCTCTCCTTCTGTCTCTCTGTTTCGTTCCTAAGTCCACCATCACAATGCTTACAGCACGGTAGTCAGGAACCGAGACGGGTATCTGACTGTCCAGGAAAACGTTTTGATTCCACCCTTAAGTAGGTTGCCTTGGGCACGATATTTAATCTCTTGAGGCCTCAGTTTTCTCATCTGTAAAATGGAGATGATATCTTGATTATCTCATGGAATTACTAAGAAGATTAAATGTGTTCATGTATCTGAAGCGCTTGAAATGGATCTTGGCCCATAGAAAGTTCCTCTGTAAGGGTATACTATTGTTACGTATTGTTATGGGTTGGGGCCCCTGTTCTTTTCATTATCTGCTAGGTTCCCTTGTCCCATCTTTTAAAAATGAGTGCTTTTAACAATTAAGAGCATTCTGATCACAGAGCCGCCCCCTCCCCAGGCTTTGGCCAGCTCATCACCCACTGTCTTACGAGTTTCATTTTGGGTTCATGATATAGAGTTCTCTTACAGAAAAAAAAAAAAGTCACTGGCTTTATATTAATCATTTAAAATATGTGACCAATCACATCCAGAGCACATCTCAACAGCACTGATCTATAGTAAAGAGAAGGGCCAAGTGGCTCCTTTAAATTCACAATCACACGTAGAGGATTCTGTCACAATTTCCCAATTCCTATCAGCCTTCTGATTGCAGATAATATAGGTGGGGCTTCCCGGGTGGCTCGGTGGTGAAGAATCCACCTGCCAATGCAGAACACGGGTTCGATCCCCAACCCGGGAAGATTTCACACACTGGGAGCAACTCAGCCCGTGCACCCCAACTACTGAGCCTGTGCTCTAGGGAGCTGCAACTATCGAGCCCGCGTGCCACAACTACTGAAGCCTGAATGCCCTAGAGTCTGTGCTCCACGACAAGAGAAGCCACTGCAATGAGAAGCCCATGCACCACAAGCAGAGAGCACCCACCACTCGCCGCAACTAGAGAAAAGTACAGCAGCAGTGGGGACCCAGCAGAGCCCAAACAAGAAATCTAGAAAACAGTTCAATAAAACAGTATCAAGTATCCTTCTCGACAGGGAGAGGAGGACAGAACCATGTTGAATACTTAGAATAGGAAGAAGTTATATTAAGTACTGTTAGTAGGTAGCGCTTTTTAATAAACCAAAGAACAGATTCTAGATAAAGAAACTGGGAGCAGATACACGGTTTCACCTGTGTCTTACTTTGTCACGCACCAAACGACACAGGTTTTATCACCATCACGGATGTAGGGGCCTCAACCACCAATTACGACGCATTTCAAAGGCGAATGAGCAGCTTTAGGAAATATCATGTGGGCAGTTTATCCCAAATTTCTTACCAATGACTTTTCCTAGGAAGAGCGACTTGGGAGAATCGAAGAGTGTGTCGGATGAACTTGGCAGGTGGTAACTCACGGAAGGATAGTGATCCAGCTGCAGGAAGAAAAGGAGAGACACTTTTAGAAGAATGTCACCTCCTGCATGGACTCGGATCTTCCCTGGGGGATGATGTCACTCTTCTAACCCCAGTTTCTGGATCTTATTTCATCAGTGCTGACTCTGAAATACCAGCCTGAGAAAATAGGAGTTCATCCCAGCCTTCGCTGAGGTTACTGGAAAATGATTTGCGCTTGCACATGAAGACCTCTTATGAGTTCTTCTCCAGCTCACGCACCTTCTCTGTGGCTACTGGACTAAGACCCTTACTCATTTTAATAGAGTAAATTCTGCTTGATTCAGTCTCTGGTATTGACCCCTGCGATAGAGTAGGCTACATGTATACTGATTTTCTTTAGCATCATCTTACTGCACTTACTTCTTCCCCATTTGGGTCTATCCACCAGGACACCAATATCGTTCTTCAGAACATATATAGGTGTGTGAGTTCAAATGTGAATATGAATATATTAACGTATGTGAATAAGTGCAAGGCTTCCCTGGTGACTCAGCTGGTAAAGAACGTGTCTGCCAATGCAGGATAGGCAGGAGATGCGGGTTCGATCTCTGTATCAGGAAGATCCCCTGGAGTAGGAAATGATACATTACTCTGGTATTCTTGGCTGGGAAACCCCACAGACAGAGGAGCCTGGTGGGCTACAGCCCTGGGGCCACAGAGAGTCAGACAGGACTGAGCGAGCATGCACGCAAGAATATGTACATTCGAATGCTGAGATATCAGGGTCACAGTTTTCTTGCTTGTCCAAACAAGGGTGACTTCTCCTTCCTGCCGCAGCGCAGGGACATCACAGCCTGGAGGGAACAAAGGCACTGTTGCTCTAGCAGAGCTGACCTTTCAGAGTGGAGCTGGGCTGGCAACAGAGGGAGTTAAAAATGAAGCAGATGGGAAGAGCTTACAGACTAATGGCTGTCACACGTCTGATTACTCTTCCCACGCAAAAGTGTGAACAGTGCCATCCCAGAACCCTTTGTGCCCTAACTGGCTATTCTTGCCTTAGCTGAACTTTTACAACCCAAACATTCTAGTTGTTTCTCCAACTGTGAGCTCCTAGAACTCTCTGTGTTTCTTTGTATCCACCTGGGGGAAAAAAATCTCTTTTGTGCCCTTTTGTTTTTCTGAAGTGAGTTTAATACCTGCTCAGGAGAGCATAAGGTAAGGTGTGGGTTAGAAGGAAACACTTCTGTCCTTCTATCCAGCAGGTCCTTCCTGTGGGAACTGTGTACAAGTAGCTACTTGCTGGGGCACGAACTCCCGAAACTAGACTCGCTAGAGATGGGCCAGGATGGGCAAAGCTGCAGGGTGCAGGCCTACTTGGGGGAGTGAGGAGCAGGCGGGGAGGAGAGGGAGGCAGAAAGTGTGGGGAGGGGACCAATCTCACTGGCTAAAAGGAGAACAGGCTGCTTTGAGGATGATGGTTAATTATTAATGACCATCTGCCCTGGAATCTTGAGACCGCTTACTCGAAACCTAGAGCTTATTGAATATTTAAGATTACGAGCCCAAGATTCATTGAAGCTTAGGAATCTGGAGAGTTCTGACCTGCAGGACTGGTACCGTGAGGTTTTTTGTGCCTGGGTGTCTGGTAGCACTGTGATAAAAGTCTAAAAAAACATGATTAAAGTCAACATTGGCATGTTCGACTACAATTTTGAAAAGTTTGCTATGATTTCAAGTGCTTCGTTAACAAAACACATGTTCTGGCCAGAGAACCTTAAATATTAATATTTTCCTACTTTATTATTTCCCTGGGGCAGAGGCTCAGTCATTTCCGTCACTCAGTCACTTAGTCATTTCCGACTCTTTGCAGCCTCATGGACTGCAGCATGCTAGGCCTCCCTGTCCATCACCAACTCCTAGAGTTGACTCAAACTCATGTCTGTTGAGTTGGTGATGCCATCCAACCATCTCATCCTCTGTTGTCCCCTTCTCCTTCTGCCTTCAATCTTTCCCAGCATCAGGGTCTTTTCAAATGAGTCAGTTCTTCACATCAGGTGGCCAAAGTATTGGAGTTTCAGCTTCAACATCAGTCCTTCCAATGAATATTCAGGACTGATTTCCTTTAGGATGGACTGGTTGGATCTCCTTGCAGTCCAAGGGATTCTCAAGTCTTCTCCAACACCACAGTTCAAAAGCATCAATTCTACAGCGCTCAGCTCTCGTTAGAGTCCAACCCTCACATCCATACATGACTCCTGGAAAAACCACAGCTTTGACTAGACAGATCTTTGTCGGCCGAGTAACGTGTCAGCTTTTTAATACGCTGTCTAGGTTGGTCCGTTTTGCTAAATAGCAACTAGCTGCTTTGGCGCCATCTGGTGGCACACATGGGGAACTGCTATGGTTCCTCCATCCTCTTACTACCTGTTAAGGTACCTAGGGTTGCCAAGGGGAAGGGATAGTTAGGTAGTTTGGGACGGTCATGTACATCCTGCTATATTCAAAATGGATAACCGACAAGGACCTATTGTATGGCACAGGGAACTCTACTCAATGTTATGTGGCGGCCTGCATGGGAGGGGTGTTTGGGGTAGAACGGATACATGTATATGCATGGCTGAGTCCCTTCCCTGCTCACCTGAAACTACCAACACACTGTTAAGTAGCTACGCCCCAATACAAAATTAAAAGTTTAGTTTGAAACAAACAAAAACAAAAGGCTTCCTGAAATAGTTACATTGTAACAGTATGTAGTAATCAGTATGCTACACTATTGCACTTGACAGAGTTGGTTTTTGGCACATTTTATATTATTTTTATGGCGCTCATATAAAATAAAATTGCTAGTTTGTATCCATTTCATCTCTTCTCCTTCCTTCATATATGCAGTTGATGACTTGAACCAAAAGCTAAAATTTACATTTATTATATTAAAATTTATTTCTTTTGCTTGGAAGAATACAGACTATTCAGAAATTTTTGAATCTTAATTATGCCATCAGTGATTCTGCCCGGCATTGATTTATCTATAAATATCACAAATACTCTTGAGTCTTAACTCATTCATTTCAGTTCAGCTCAGTCGCTCAGTTGTGTCTGACTCTTCGTGACCCCATGGACTGCAGCACGCTAGGCCTCCCTGCCCATCACCAACTCCCAGAGTCCATTGAGTCAGTGATGCCATCCAACCATCTCATCTTCTGTTGTCCCTTTCTTCTCCTGCCCTCAATCTTTCCCAGCATCAGGGTCTTTTCAAATGAGTCAGTTCTTCGCATCAGGTGGCCAAAGTAAAGGAGTTTCAGCTCCAACATCAGTCCTTCCAATGAGCACTCAGGACTGATCTCTTTTAGGATGGACTGGTTGGATCTCCTTGCAGTCCAAGGGATTCTCAAGAGTCTCCTCCATCACCATAGTTCAAAAAAAATTCTTCGGTGCTCAGCTTTCTTTATAGTCCAACTCTCACATCCATAAACAACTACTGGAAAAACCATAGCCTTGACTAGACGGACCTTTGTTGACAAAGTAACATCTCTGCTTTTTTTTTTTTTTTATGTAAAAGTCATTTTATTCATTTCAAGGCTTCTTAATGAGGTGTCGTTTACAACTGTATCAAGTGACAGGTTTATACAAGATTACTTTGAAGCAGTTCTTTTACTTTTGGGTGGTTTTCTTATCTTATTGGGGTTTGGAATCAGTTTCTTTATTTTCAGGGGTTGTAACACTACAGCCTGCTGACCCTCAGCGTGCTTTCCCTTGGGTTTAGAGAGGTCTTCAAAGGAAGTGTCCAGAATCTCTTCATCTTGGCTTTCCAAAGATTCTGTCTGCAGGTTCTCCCTGGGGTCTTCGAGTGCATCCCGGAGCCATGCCACATTCAGATGGGGGACTCTGGGGAGGATGGCCCTCAGTTCCTCCCCAAAGGCAGTAGTGTTCCTCTTGAACCCCAAGGCCAGGACGCATTTTAAGCCCAGGACAGGTGCGAGCCTCTCGCTGAGCTGGGGCACCTGGCAGGCGGGGACACCTCTGCTGACACTCAGCTGCACCAAGTGTGAGGTCACGATGGCTGGCTTGGCAGACTTACACGCCAAGGCCAAGAGCAGCTCGTTCCTCTCTAGTGCTCTGGTGACCTCGTTGATGCCGATAGCAAGCTGCTTCCTGACATCAGCCGGGGTCCACCCTGACACTGGGGCATCACCTTTGGGCTTTTCTTTCTTCAGATCCTCACCAGTGTCCACGTCTATGCTGCTCATGTCTCCGCTTTGTTTTTTCAAAGGGGGCTGCTTTTTCTTTCTCTTCCTATCCTCAATCTTCTGAAGCCTGAGAGACTGAATTCTGTCCTCCAGGGTGTGCAGTATGAAGTGCATGTCCTCCCTGTCCAGGGCGCCCCAGCAGATGCTGTACGGGTTGTTCAGCGACGTCTTCACAGGTGGAGGTCTCGTCTTCTGCACGGAGCCCCGCCCTGGAGCTTGTGGGGCTGCAGCCATACTGAAAAATCAGTTAGAAGCTCTGGGCATTAGCTCCTCCTATCTTCAGAATCTTCACCAGAGTTGCCGATGGACGGAAACACATGCTAGTTGAAACAGGAGGTACAATCCGCCCGACTTAGTGAACAACTGGGAGTAAAGCAGGGAGGACTGTTTCCGGATCTGGTAATCAATCCCCGAGGTCATCTCTCTCTGGTCTGCCGTCTATCTAGTGCCGACCTACTATTCAGCACACACGACTGGAGTTATTTTCTTGTCGGCCTCCACTTCTAGGCTGCGGAGAACAGAAGGGCTGGGTGGGGCTTTGTCTGATTGCTTCTCGTATCCAAAAGACACTCAACTCCAAACAGAGCAGAGCCTGAGCCCGGGCCGGGATGCAGGAAAACATGCCGGGACAGGGAAGCCCTAGGGACGAGGGGCCTAGACAACTTTGCGCGCGCCTGGCCTAGTCGCCGGTTCGATCCCAACCAGAGAGACCCCTCCGGATCTCACATCCCAACGCAGAGCCCTCCACTCACGTCTGCCCTGGTGCCGGCTCCCACATCTCTGCTTTTTAATATGCTGTCTAGGTTGGTCATAACTTTCCTTCCAAGGAGCAAGTGTCTTTTAATTTTATGGCTGCAGTCACCATCTGCAGTGATTTTGGAGCGCCCCAAAATAAAGTCAGCCACTGTTTCCCCTGTTTCCCCATCTATTTGCCATCAAGTGATGGGACCGGATGCCATGATCTTATGAATCGATTAATGAAAAAACATTGGGCAGGAATCTCAGCGGGCAGTGATCTATCATTCTGATCCAAATCACTTGTTCAGTTAGGAAAATCTTTTGTAACAATCGAGTCGGAAAATATGACAAATGCTGGAGATACACAGGAGGGCTTTAACGTTTACAGAGATTAAACTCCTCGTGTCTGTGGCAATTCTGTGATGGAAGAGGACCACAGGAGGAGAGCTCAGAGGGAAGAGGAGTCCGCTCCAGTTTTCCTCCTCTCTCTCCTGCTCAGTCATGCTTTGCGCCCAGAAGGAAGGGTGTGGATGGAGGTGGGGGAAAAGATGAGGTGACATGGAAGGGATGGTGGGAAAGGAAATAGCACCTCTGGGACCTGCAGATGCGACTAAATTAAGGATCCCGGACTCTGGGGCGATGAGCCGTGGCATGTAGGTGTCTCTAGAATCTGGAAAAGGCAAGGAAAGGGATTCTTCTCTCAGAGCTTCAGGGCAACCAGCCCAGCTAGCAGCAGGCCATCCGCTCAGTGATGCAAACTGGCCTCCAGAACCGTAAGGCAATCCCTCAGTGTTACCCTGAATCTGCAGTAAGTTGTTACAGCAGCAACAGAAAACCAACCCCGGGAATTAAAAGAAGAGCTTGTGCCACCAAAACCAGGGCTGACCAGCGCCTTCTCCCAGCTCGCTTCTCAGACAACCACGCCAGTCCTGCTCCTGTCTTCCTGCCTCCCAGACAGATTGTTAATGTGCTCCATTTCTGAGCTGCCCCGGCTTTTTGAGAGCACCCAACCCTGCTTCCTGGAATCCTCCACACTTGAGCCCCATCCCCAAAATAAGCTCTCCCCGCCTCTCTCCCATGATCCCCATGGAGGTCCCTGGGGTGTGAGTCTTTTTCTGTCAGTAATCAATTCATTGCCTCGTCTCCAATTCACCTTTCAGTAATATGCTCTATGATTAACGCGAGTTCCTTTAATTTCCTTTAAAGTGAGCGCATATTAAACTTTTCTGGTAGAGGGCCCTGGAAGAAAAGCTATGACAAACCTAGACTGCGTATTAAAAGGCAGAGACATTACTTTGCCAACAAAGGTCTGTCTAGTCAAAGCTATGGTTTTTCCAGTAGTCACATATGGACGTGAGAGTTGGACCATAAAGAAGGCTGAGCACCGAAGAATTGATGCTTTTGAATTGTGGTGTTGGAGAAGACTCTTGAGAGTCCCTTGGACTGCAAGGAGATCCAACCAGTCAATCCTAAAGGAAATCAACCCTGAATGTTCATTGTAAGGACTGATGCTAAAACTCCAATACTTTGGCCACCTGATGCGAAGAGATGACTCATTGGGAAAGACCCTGATGCTGGGAAAGTTTGAGGGCAGGATGAGAAGGGTCTGACAGAGGATGAGATGGTTGGATGGCATCACCAACTTAATGGACATGAGTTTGAGCAAACTCAGGGAGATAATGAAGGACAGGGAAGCCTGGCAAGTCCATGGGGTCACAAAGAGTGGGACACGATTGAGTGACTGAATAACAAAGAGGACGCTGGAGGGAAGAAAGAGCTTCTGGAAATTTCCAGTGCTGGCTTGGGGGTGGGAAGGTCTGCCTAGGGCCTGAGGTCTGCCCGAGCCTCAGACCCAGAGTGTGATCCCCCTGTGGCCCTATGGCCTGGTATCCATCTGTTTCTCTCTAGAGCCCCCCTGTGAGCCCCGAGTGGGCTGCATGTTCTGAGGCCTCCTGCCTCCAGTCTAACACATGCTCACACATAGGCACACTCCTCCAACTCCAGAGAGTGGCCTTTCACTGGTCCAGCAACCCCAGACCAGCTCCAGACTCCCCAAGCCAGAACTTCTCTGCTCTCTGGGGTGCAGGGAGGAGGCACGCACGCACGTGGTTTCTGTCTTCTGTTTGAACCCAGACCCACGTATGGAGCCACGACTGTGTGCAGGGCTTTGTGCTGGACTTTTCATGTCCTTCCTCAAAAAGCATCTCAACTCAGAAAGGGAGTTGGCTGGCCAGACTGAGATGCTAACCCGGCTACACCTGGGTAACCACAAAGGCGACCTGTGAGTGACAGGCTCCTGAAACAGCCCCCTGGCTCAACCCGGGAAGGAAGAGCTCAGCTATATTTTAAGTGTTTACATTATAGGAGAGAGAATGCGTTAAATCAGATAAGTCAAGTACTGCTCAACCCGCAGAGCCCGAGGACACGTCATATTAATACCGGTTCACTCGTGGTACCAGGTGGCTGCACTCTGCCAGTGAACCCTGGCGCATTTGTCATGGTCAAGTGTGATCAGTTCAAAGCAATTTCTTCGGGGTCCAAGCGAGCTATTTCACTGTACATTTAGCTGATGGTCATCTCACCGGCAGTTAAGAGGCAATGAGGGCTTGTGTAATAGAGGCGCATGTGACACCACGTGCCCCAGGCCACCCTTAAGGGGACACGCATTTGTGCGACATTTACCGTCCTCTGACTCGGGCTGGGCCTCCAGCCTCACAACTGAGTTCAGAGCTTTCATGTCCTCCAGGTACGATTTTGTGATTTCAGTTCACTGCCATTTTAAGCCACAGTTTGTCTCGGTAGAGTGGGAGGGGATTTCCTCGCCCTGTTTATGATTTGGGGGTGAAATGGAGGAGGGAAGAAAGACTGAGACACCATACAGTCGGTCACCTCTCGGCATCCGAGGGCCCAGCTCCCTGTCTGGAGACAAAGGGACACGCGCCGCACAGTCCTCAGTACACGGAGAGTCAGTGACCCGCCCCCGGTCACAGAGCGGAAGTGGCAAGGTCAGCCTCGAGACCGGAAGTGGCAAGGTCAGCCTCGAGACCGGAAGTGGCAAGGTCGGCCTCGAGACCGGAAGTGGCAAGGTCGGCCTCGAGACCGGAAGTGGCAAGGTCAGCCTTGAACCAATGTTAAACTCACAAGGAATGTTCTTTTCCAGAAATGGTTAAGGTTTGGGAAATAAAGGCTTTAAGAGACAGATCTTCCTTTCCTGTACATGTGCACAGTTTTCCTTTCAGAATTATCAGTAGTTTTCATTTATGGGTTGATAAGCAATTTTAAAATGAGAAGCATTTACGTACTTATTACTGTTGTCATCATGCCTTCATTATTATGGAAATGTAGTCAGTACAATATATTTTGCCTCATAAGATCTAGTGTGACTGAAATCCTGTGGTATTGATGCAATTAAAAGAATTAATGAGCCCATTAGGTGGTTCATGTTTTATATAAAAAATTTCTCAAAACTGTAAAAAGAAAAAAAAAATTCCCTTTCAGATGTTAATCTACTTTCTCTGGCCTAATACTCCACCTACTGGAAAAACAGTGAATACTATTTAAGGCACAAAGTATTTAAAATAGAAAACTGACTTTGTATCAATAAATCTGTATAATATTTATAAATATCAAAGGGTAAGAGGAGAAATTCTCATTTCACAATTGATATAGCATTTTCAAAACAGTTAAATTCAAAGACTTTTATAGCAGGAAGGTCCCAAATACTATACAATTTTTTAAAAAGAATCTGATCAGCTCATATTTAGGATTTTCACGTTTGTCTTTTGACTTGTATATGAGAATTCAGAAGATGATGACAAAGTATTAAAAATCAACATATGAACCAGTATCCAGTAATTATATTTCTGATTTCCTTCTCAGAGATCCAGTTTGAGAATAGCTCATGGTTTTAATATGCTTTTACATTTAAAATCACTTTAATAGCCATCAAAATTAATGATTACACACAGTGAGTGGTTTAGCTAATAATTAACACAATTAGCATCCATTAAATCATTTCGAATTTATTTTCCTGAAAAGCTCAAGGCAAAACACATTTTGATAAACTGTGAAATGACTTTCTGGGAATAAGGAAGAAAAATCAGTGGGTGGAAAAAGGCAGGAGGAAGGCAAAGAAGAGGAGTGAAAAATTAAAAATTAGGAATGGGCAGTTCTGAAAATAGGGATTACCAAATACAAAGCTCCTAAAATCATATAACATGATGGCTAAAATTTCTACTCGTCAAACAAGGAAGAATAAAGAAATACAAGTGAGAACAATTATGAGAAATAATGTCGACATGGCAAATAATGACTGGGGCATTTTCTAGCTCAGTCTTTATTGGCTTCTGCCATCTTGGTTTGACCAGTACGTGTTTTCAGGAGTTGGTTGTTTAAGTTTAGATACTGGCAAGTTCCTGGGTGCGTTGTGTGGGGGACGTTTTCACGAAGCCATCAATAAACTCGATGTGTTAGAACCGTCTGTCTAGGGCACTTAGGGACAGGGAAACCATTGTAGGCTGGTGTGTGTGACTGTATGGCTGTCCCATCGTTTGCCTGCTGAGGCTGGGATGGGGGGTGGCTGCTCTGATGCTCAGGTTCTCGGGTGGGGGGCCCTGGCTGTGACTGATCCAGATACAGGGACTGTCTTTGAAGATGAGCCCCTCATGGAAGTTCACAATCAGACAGATCTTCAGAGTGAGCTTGAAGGCTGGCTTCAGCAGGCGTCTGCCAGCCTGCACTCCTGAGAAGGCTACACCTGTCCAGCCCCTGGGCCACCTGGGTGGGCATGGATGACTGTCACAGGGTGACCTGACTGCTCCGGGGTCTCCATGTGGGAAGAGGCATATGTGTCCCTGTTAGTCACTCTGGAACTCCATGGGCTGTAGCCCGCCAGGCTCCTCTGTCCGTGGAACTCTCCAGGCCAGAATACTCGAGTGGACAGCCATTCTCTTCTCTAGGGGATCTTCTCGACCCAGAGATCAAACCCTGGTCTCCTGAACTGCAGGCAGATTCTTTACCGTCTGAGCCACCAGGGGAGAGGCGAAGCCTTTGGCAGGACCCTCAAATTCCCCCTGATCATATCTCCTTCTAGGCACGTCTTTATGACATGACTCCTCACACCTCTTAATGCCACATAAGGGCTTTTGAGCAATTCTGCTGTCGGGCCACCCTGTGGAGTGAAGCTGAAGACGTGCCCAAGGAGGTGCTCGCAGCTGGGAAACCCTCTTGCTACGTTTCAGTGGGGGAGAGATAGATTAGGAGCTTGGGCTCAGCAGATACACAGAGCATTAGGAAGGCAGGAGGAGAGGGGACGACAGAGGATGAGAGGGTGGGATGGCATCACCGACTCCATGGACATGAGTCTGAGCAAGCTCCGGGAGCTGGTGATGGATGGGGAAGCCTGGTGTGCTGCAGTCCACGGGGTCGCAAAGTGTTGGACATGACTGAGTGACTGAACTGATGTAAACAATAGATAATCAACAAGGTTAGGACCTTTCATAGCATAGGTGACTACAGTCAGCATCTTGTAATAATCAAGGAAAAGAATCTGAGAAAGAAGATGTGTATATGTACAAATATCCTTGCAACTAACACAACACTACACCAACTCTACTTCAGTTAAAGGCAAAAAAGAAGAGCGTATTTCTCACATCTGGTGATGTCAGGAGGGACAGGGGATGATTCTAAGTTGGGCCAGAGGTTGATTCAAAGGCCCATAAAGACCATTCTGATTTTAAAAACTATTCTAAGCAAATATTACTATTGAAGCTCACAGTTTACATTGCTGTTTATAAGGAAGAACTGGAAGCAGTTTGTGACAATCATCTTTGTTTCTCATATTCAGGAAAGGATGCAGAAAAGGATATCATCCTAATCAGATCTCTGGTTCCCAGGCAGTGCTCGTGTTAAAGAACCCGCCTGCCAATGCAGGAGACGTCAGAGATGTGGGTTCGACCCCTGGAGGAGGGCATGGCAACCCACCCTAGTATTCTTGCCTGGAATCCCATGGACAAAGGAGCCTGGAGGGTTACAGTCCATGGGGTCACAAAGAGTTGGACATGACTGAAGCGACTTAGCACGCATACTCAAATCTGGGAAAACTGAGGCACCAAGAGGTTTGTGTCTGACCCAAGTCCACGGAGTCAATGACAGCTATTTGATTTAATACATATGACTGTGTACAGGCCACAAGGCTAAGGGTCATTAGATAGAATATTTCCTGGCTCCAAGCAGGTCTAGGACTTCAGGGCATGATATGGTGTTGGTTATTTTTAAAGAGATGAACCTGCGATTTTGATCGCACACACCCCCCCAACCCTAAAAGCTAATGGCTTTCCTGACTAAATGGCATTCATTGATCAATGATTCTTCTCTAGATGATGTTTAAAATACTGAGAAAACTTAAATGCTGTACGTCTAATCAGACTAAGGTTAAGGGCTTTACAGTTCTGAACCTGTTTAATGAAATGGCTTTTTCTTCCTTATTGGCTGGCCTTCTAGGTTTGCTCATGTGCTTGTGGAACGATCCTCATATGTGGCACGTTTAAGTTAAGCAACTCTGGAGCTTTTACTTTATTGATCTTTCCAAGGCACTGGCTTCAGTATTTAAATGAGTTTGAGTTTGTTTCTTTAATGGTCTTTCAATAAAGCTTAGGTTGACCTGGCTCCCTCTGCAACCACAACATGGTAATGGCAGAGAAAGACTAATAATAAACATGAACTCATTTTGTGTGGTTGAAAAGGTTATATTTCTATCGATTTTAACTGTAAAGTAAAGTCCTGGATATTAAGAAAGCTCAGCAAACACATTCCTTTTCATACAGAGGCTCTGTCTATATTACTTTGCCAGTAGCTTCTGGCTGCAATAACAATAGTCTGGATGGAGTCTAAAAATTGGCAGTTATCAGAGGACTGATAAACACATCCTTTAAATTCTGTCCCAGGTGAAAGCGTATAAAGGTGTATCAAAAAAATCATTAAACATAGAGTGACCTCAGAATGTGGGGTGAATGCCACGGATCTCACGGCTCGGTCTGATGGCCAGTTCTGCTGACTTTACAGAAAGTAGGAAAGCTCTGCTCCCTGCAGACCCTTGTCTTTTAAGGCTGTGTTTGGAGCCTGTTGCAAGAAGTGGAGTGTGGGGAGTGGTGGAAGGATTGAGTAGAGGTGGTGAGAAGGGCAGATGGAAAAGACTAGGAGAAGTGAGGTTAAGAAATCTAAGGAGAGCATTCACTTCTGCATCCTAGCTGTGTGTGCGTGCATGTGTGTGTGTGTGTGTGTCAAAGTTATGACAAAATGGACCAAAACAATCCTCCACCTGGGAGCTTGTCAGATTTAGCTTTGGACTTGGAGCCTGTATTCATATCTGCTCTGGAAGAGGGCTGGGAGGATCTGTGGATCTTGAACCTCTTAGTAACCCCAGACCCACTTTGTTCTCTGCCCAGTTCCAGCTCTTCATTAATATTCTAGAGAAGATTTGGTTCCTGACAAACTGCCTGGGCTCCCTTGACAATCTTGGGAAGAAAGAATACGTGGCTGAAAGGACTTGGGAGAAGGAGAAAAAGTGCCAAGAATATCTCCCCAAGGTTTGGTCCTCTACTTCCTCCTCTTCTCTATCATCAGTATCATCAGTATAGCATCTAACATTTCTTGAAAGTCAACTCCAGGTCAGACCCCACCTTAGGTACTACGCATATATTGTAGCTCAGTCAGCAAAGAATCTGCCTGCAGTGCAGGAGACCCGGGTTTGATCCCTGGGTTGGGAAGATGCCCTGGAGAAGGAAATGGCAACCCACTTCAGTATCCTTGCCTGGAAAATCTCATGGACAGAGGAGCCTGGTGGGCTGCAGTCCATGGGGTCGCAGAGTCAGGCACGACTGAGCGACTAACACTTACTTACATATTATTTGACTGAATCTGCAAGCAGCCGGGTGGACACAGATTCTCATTCGCCCCATTTTACAGTTGCGGAAACCGAGGCCCTGGGAGATTAAGTGATGTCACCCATAAGGACACATAGCTCCTTGAGAGGTATAACCCAGGGGTCTGGGGGCCTGCAGAGTCTGAGCTTCTCCACCGTGTCTGCTGGGACCCTGTGCGGCTGCAAAGCTGGGCTGGCAGGGTGCTCACAGCAGCTGCACAAAAACTCTCCTGGGAACGAGCGGAGGGCAGGGGCACCCCCCCCCCCAGCCTTGCCCCTACCCGGGGTGCTCCTCGCCCCGGTCTTGCTGTCTCTCCTTCTGTTGGTCTTCTGAGTTACACGACCATCTCTGGCTGCAGGACAGGTTTTCAGAGATGATCTCAACATCGGAGGTCGGAGGCTGCAGCAATCTGTCAGCCCCTTCTCCGCGGGCACCGCGGCCCGCTGGTGGTGTCGGGCTTTGGGGTGAAGCACACAGAATGGGTAGAGGCTACGAGGTCGGTCATCCACATCCCACTGTCATTCTCACCGGGGTGGAGCGGGCTCTGTTTTCTGTCTGTTCTCCAGGTTAACTTCTGCTGGCGGCCTGCCTGAGGATGCTGGGAGGGGTGCTCTTTTATGTCCACTTCCTGTTCTTTTACATCCACTTCCAATTTTTTGTTTTGCTTTTTTTTTTTTTTTGGGTCAAGCTGTGCGACATGAGGGATCTTGGTTTCCTGACGACGGTTTGAACCCACGCCCCCCTGCATTGGGAGCACAGAGTCTTAACCACTGGACTACCAGAGAAGTCCCCTCCACTTCCTTTCTGACGCCCTTTCTCCATCTTCACTTTTGAAGTACTGGCTCACACCCTTGCAACCACCCGGGGAAGTTTTTTTAATCACCATTTCCCTTCCAGCATTCCGATCACACTTCCTCGTCTTAAAGCCTTTAGAGTGAGGCTAATTCTTTTAGGTCCCAGGGGATGACAGGGAAGAATGCAAATCAAATGTACCTTAGGAAGCAGAAAGAACCTGTGTACTCTCAAATGCAGCCTGTGGGCTCAGAATGCATTATTGATGACCGCGGTTCGTTCATTTATCCAGTCACTCAGCAAACAGTTCTTGAGGCTCCAGTGCCCAGGGCTCAGGAACAGAGGGGTGAGAAGAAGAGGTGGGAGCGAAACCCCTGGGCTGTACCTTTGAACTTGGAGTCAAGTTCCCGTTTATATAAGCGACACCAAGCCCCATGGCCACCCAAGTATCTCCCATTAGATGCAAATGACCCATGTTACAACTCCTGACTCTTGTTACGGTTGTTCAGTCACTCAGTCATGTCCAACTCTTTGCGACTCCATGGACTGCAGCACGCCAGGCCTCCTGTCCATCACCAACTCCTGGAGTTTACTCAGACTCATGTGCATTGAGTCAGTTATGCCATCCAACCATCTCATCCTCTGCCGTCCCCTTCTCCTCATGCCCTCAATCTTCCCCAGCATCAGGGTCTTTTCCAATGAGTCAGCTCTTTGCATCAGGTGGCCGAAGTATCTGCAGTTTCAGATTCAGCATCAGTCCTTTCAATGGATAGTCAGTGTTGATTTCCTTTAGGATCAACTGGTTTGATCTCCTTGCAGTCCAAGGGACTCTCAAGAGTTTTCTTCAGCACCACAGTTTGAAACCATCGATTTTTCGGCACTCATTCTTCTTTCCTTAGATGAGTGTTTTTAGAAACCTAGAATCCCAGGGACAGAGGAGCCTGGTGGGTTGCCGTCTAGGGGGTCGCACAGAGTCGGACACGACTAAAGCTGCTTAGCAGCAGCAGCAGCCGCAGCCCCTGAGCTAGTTTCACAAGGAAGTTTTCGCTTCCCCAGGCTCAGCACTGGTTCTGGCTAATGACCACTAGAGGGCATTTCAGCATCAGCTCCGGACCCGCTCCCGGCCGCCCATCCATCAAATCCTCCTGCTCAGCGTCGGGGCTGACTTTTTCCTTTACTGAGCAGAAGGGCAGCGTGCCATCCTTCAAACCTCAGACGGCATGTGGAGATACACTTATTCTTCGGAGAGGAGACACATTCATGTGAGACAGGAGCCTGCTTTCAGTTACTTGTGCATGGGAAACACCTCTCTGCCCATCGCGCTAAAAAATAGCTTCGAGAATTACCATCTCTGAGAGTGATTTTTGTGCACTGCAGGTGGATATGAGGATATAATGCCTCACAGATTGGACTTCAGTTTTCATGCCCGACAAAATAGAAATCTAGGAACCTTATCTTCTTTCTTGAGAGATGATTTATGAACTTAATGTGCTTCGGGGGGGAAAAATGAACTCTCCAACCTTGGGCTTATAAGCTTTGGCTGCCTTCTGGAGGAGGAAAGCGAGAACTGACATCTCACACCCTAAACTGGATCCGAAATTGCATCACGGCTGCTTTCCCACTGAACGGTGTGAGAAATGTAAAGCGAAGGAAGCACATTTTTCTGCAGTGCAGGAATGGAGGTCCTGTCCGGCCCCAGATCGCATTACTCAGTTGCAGATGAAATTGCTTCAGAAAAGAAATGAAAAACTTGCAGGTGTTGACATATTCATTAGGAGTCTTTTTCTGTTTCAGATCAGATGAGTTTGATGGGTTGAACATATTTTTTTCTTCAGTTCCTCTCTGTAAATTTTATGATTTGCAGAGGAGCAAATATTCGATCCCTGTGGTAAAAAATAAGTCCGATAATGTGGTCCTCGGGCCCCTCGTGGGAATGTTAAGGAGTAGTTTGAGAGTCTTCCTAAGTCTGCTCTGGTCCGTTCCTTCCGCCACCAGGATGATCAATTCCCCCCTCTGCTGCGCTTCTTCAGCACAAGTTCATACTTCTGCACTGATGTCCGTTTGATAGCTGGTCTCTTCCATTGGACTGTGGCTTCTGGAGGCTCCGGTCATATTACCCACCAAGAACATACGAGGTGCTGGGGACTGGCTCCCTGGGTTGAACTGCGAATCGATGGAACCTTGGTCCTGAAGGCCCTGTTGATAACGATCTGACAGCTGCTCTCTTGCTTTCCGCTTTTAAGAAAGAGAAGCGGTTTGGGAAGGAAGGGAAGTAGCATCTATTGGGCCATAGACTATGCTAGATATTTTCATTTAATACATACACACAAGTCCCATTAAAATAGGCGGCCGTATTCCCGTTCTACAAATGAGTAAACAGAGAGTTAGGTAGTTTGCCAGATAATATATTTGGGAAGAAGAGGAATCTATCAATAAGGGCGTTTCAGTATGTCTTAGTAATGACTTCTGAATTTAACAATCCCAATCTGTGGGGGGTCTCTGCTTAGACTCAGAGCATCCTCAAAGAGCAATCTTGCTTCATGAGCTAAAGTCTTATTACTAGCCCAGACTGCTGACCCTCTCTTCTTCTGGATTCTTTGTCTATGATTCACACGCTGACTGGGAGTCAATTTATTAATAAGTCAATTTGTTATTAAGGAGAAGCAGGTGAGATGAGCTTCTACCATCCGAACTAAAGGAAATCAACCCTGAATACTCACTGGGAGGACTGATGCTGAAGATGAAGCTCCAATACTGTGGCCACCTGATGCAAAGAACTGATTCACTGGAAAAGACCCTGATGCTGGGAAAGATTGAGGGCAGGAGGAAAAGGGGGTGGTAGAGGATAGGATGATTAGATAGCATCACCGACTCAATAGACATGAGTCTGAACAAACTCCGGGAGATAGTGAAGGACAGGGGAGCCTGGTGTGCTACAGTCCATAGGGTCCCAAAGAGTCGGACATGACTTAGCGACTGAACGACAACAAACGTTATTAATATATCAAGTGTGTATACAGTTTTTTGTTTCTCTCAAAATATAAACTCCTTGAGGGTAAAAGATACATTTTGTCATTCTCCTCTGCTCCATCAACTCATCAAAATCTACCTGGATTTCTTGTGTGTAAGAGGTACATAGCATATATTTGTTCTTCTCAATATATACTCAGTGAAGTTGATTCAATTTTAATTGCACTTCATACGTAGCCTTATGGGATGGTGTTGATGACCAGCTGATTTTACCCAAGTCAGGATTAACAAATGGTTGCTGTTTGAAGTTTCCCATCGTGCCATGGGCTGAGCGATGGACAAGGGTAAGAGATAATGTGAAGCAGATGTCATTGTGTTAAATTCTTAGTGATCCTCATATAGTTTTAATATAAGAAAAGTGCACTGTTAATGGAACATCGGACCATCTTGAGAATGTTTTGTCTGAAGCAGGATCTTCATCACACATCTCAACTGCATAATCTCGAAATTGTGACCTTACATTGTGGTTACCCAGATCACTAAGCATAGAGACGGTCTCGGTGTAAAGGCTGGTCTGAACACATGGCGGGGGGAGGAATCTTGGCACTGATGGTTATGTATCTTGTTTCTCTTTTTTGGAGACACTTCATCGAATATCCTACTTTCTGTTCAGAATTAAACATAGAAAACATAGAAAACTAAAATACCCTTCCATGGGCCAAGCGCCCAGCCCGATCTAAAACCAAATGACACAGAGTTAATGAGGTCATGAGGTTTTTGATGTATGTCTTGCTTGTGAATAGGTTTATCTGGACACATGGAAATATTGAAAAGAAAACAGAATAAACTCTGATACAGACCAAACTGATGGGCCAGTTTCCAACAGACATCCCTGTCTCTTCCCTTCCCAGGTATCTTCTTTAGAATTAAACCATTGTAATGACATGAAAGAGCTCCCCTGGTGGCTCAGGGGTAAAGAATTTGCCTGCCAAGCGGGAGATGCGGGTTTGATCCTGTGGTTGGGAAAATGCCCTGGAGAAGAAAATGGCAACCTGCTCCAGTGTTCTTGCCTGGGAAATCCCATGGACAGAGGAGCCTGGCAGGGTACAGTCTGCGGGATTGCAGAAGAGACAAACACAGCTCAGAAAGTAAAAAACAACAACAGTGATATTGAGAAACGAATAAAACATTGACCGATGTCCTCCACAGAATTAAACATCTGAGTCAGTCTTCCACCAAAGCAGAAAGCGAAGCAGTAATACGCTTGCCAAGAACCCCAACAGAGAGCCGTGCGTGGGTCAGCCAGAGCACCAGGAGGGAAGGATTGGAGACCAAAAGGCTCATCACTATTCCTACGACCTCCTCCCTTCTGTCAAACCCGCTTTGAGCGCACAACCAAGGCTGTGAGCTCATCACCCAAGGAGAGAAACACTAAATTAGCCAAAGGGAAGAAGTTACAGACAATGTAATTTCAGAGCAGGGCCTTAGACTAGTGAGGTCAACTTTCTTTATTTGTTCTGACATCCCTGAAAAGATTTAATGCATCCCAACAGCGTTGTTTTCTTTCATAAAGACTTGAACAACCTCTGATGTTAAAATTTTCAGCTGTGTTTACAGCTATACACTTTTTTAATATTGTCCTTTATTGGCAGAAAATTTGAGGGTAATAAAGACTCACATTTTTAAATAATTCATTTGAGTTTTGGCATCTAATTTCAGGCCAGGCTCCACTCTAGCACAGGAAAGGAGGACGCTCAAACGGAAGTACTGGAGGTTATGTCCATGCTTCCTGAAGACCTGATGGGGGACTGTCCAGGTGGAACAAGCACTGGCCTGAGAATAGAACCACTTACTTCTTTTTCACTTAGAAAAGTGATTCTAAGTGATTATGACATCTCCCAAATCTCAATAGGGCTTCTCTTTTAAAAACTGTGTTCCCCCCCATTACACTATCTTTTTCTAAGAAAAGTATTCTATAATTTGGTATTAAAAAATGACTATACCTTTTCATAAGTTGCAGTAGGCTACATATTTTCTATCTTGTTTAGCATACACACTATTCATGGTTTGTTTTAAAGGTTCCATGTCATTAGTTTTCTTTAACACTGAGGTCGGGTTGCTGGACTTTTCTACACCTTTCATTTGTCACCTAATAACACTTTGTAGAAACTGTGCTGAGTCAGTTTTCCAACGTAGGTGGATATATTTGAGGAAGGGTCCTCTATTGCCTCTGATCAGGCCACCTAAATCCACAGTCAGCTTAATCACTAGTTAAATCAGAGTGTTAACGAGTCTGGGCGTGGGAATCAGGCAGATCTAGGTTTGGACCTCAACTCGACCCCTTGCTGACCTTTCTATGTCTCTGTTCCATCGTCTATAAAATGGGAATAATGGTACTTACCTCACAGGGACGTGATTTACATCAAGTGCAGCCTGTAAAGCACGAAGACAGAGACACCAGTCTCTGTCTCACACTCAAGAAGTATTAACTGTTTTTACAACTACAACTAACACTACCAGTGTTATTACTATTGCCTTAATAGGCTTTTCCTGTAGTGGGCTGAGGAGGAATTCCTGGTATCTTTATTAATATTCATGAGAAAAGCTACTTAAACCAAATCATCTTTATAAGCAGATCCAGCAATTTCTTCAAGATTTTTTTTTATTTTTTTGATGTGGACCTTTTTTATTAAGTCCTTATTGAATTTGTTACAATATTGCTTCTGTTTTATGCTTTGGCTTTTTTGACTGCAAGGCATGTGGGATCTTAGTGCCCCAACTAGGGATTGAACCTGAGCTCCCTGCATTAGAAGATGAAGTCTTAACCACTGGACCACCACGGAAGTCCCCCAGCAGTTTCTAAAGCGCTTGCTTTATCAACCTCTCTTCCTGGAGCTTCCACACGCACGTGTCACCTCCCAGCTGCAAGTGGCGTCCTCTGAGCCACGTGGGAGGGCTGTCCTATCACCTCCTGGGTTGCTCTCTGCACCTTCCTGTCTTATTTTTAAAAATAACACTGGTCCAAAGAGTTTATCAGACAAATGTGCTACTCACCATCTCCCACCACGACCCTAATTGACTTCAAACACTAACTCCCCTAAAAGACTTACTTTTATTTAAAACTCTTAAAAATTTTCAAAACTTTATAAGGCAAGCTGACAGGGGTGAGCCTGGGACTCTTGATGGCTCTCAAAAGCAACAAAGAGGCAACAGGGTGAGCGGTGACCAGCCCTTGCATGGGTTGGGGGTGGGGTCTGGTTATATGGGTTCTAGATAGGAGTCTGTCTGCTGTGAGCACTGGGATCTAATTGGTCACCTGGAAGTCCTCTATCTCTGTCTTCCCATCTGTTTAGTGGGCTAGTAGTACCAGAGGCTCCCAACTCACAAGGCTGAACATCCCAAACAAAGATACATATGGGTATATTGAACATCACATAACATGATGGCTCAGGCCCTTTTGGTACAGACAGAATTTCTCCTGGCTTGAGGAAGCTACTTGGAACACCTTACAACTGAACAGTTCTCCACATCCAAAAAATGGTGCCCCCATCAATGTTTCATGTTCATGAACATACATGGCTCCCTTATAAGTCCATAATTGAATTACTTTTCATTTTTCTGCCATTAAGATTTCTCCAACAATTTTTGTGGAAATCTATTTTTTATCATGTTGACCCACAAAAAGCCAAACCTAGTTAGTGTATACAACTCGATGAGTCTGGAGTTAAGTATATGCCCATGAAACCATCACCACAATCTATGAATTTCTTTTGTTACAGTAGCTAATAGAACCCCAACAAATACACAAATGAGTACTTTGAAGCAGAGTGCTTCAAAAAAGCAGAGAGATCATGATGGTGTGATCACTTACCTAGAGCCAGACATCCTCGAATGTGAAGTCAAGTGGGCCTTAGGAAGCATCACCATGAACAAAGCTAGTGGAGGTGATGGAATTCCAGTTGGGCTACTTCAACTCCTAAAAGATGATGCTGTGAAAGTGCTGCACTCAATATGCCAGCAAATTTGGAAAACTCAGCAGTGGCCACAGGACTGGAAAAGATCAGTTTTAATTCCAATCCCAAAGAAAGGCAGTGCCAAAGAATGTTCAAACTACTGCACAATTGTACCCATCTCACATGCTAGTAAAGTAACGTTCAAAATTCTCCAAGCCAGGCTTCAGCAATACGTGAACCGTGAACTTCCAGATGTTCAAGCTGGTTTTAGAAAAGGCAGAGGAACCAGAGATCAAATTGCCAACATCCAATGGATCATCAAAAAAGCAAGAGAGTACCAGAAAAACACCTATTTCTGCTTTATTGATTATGTTAAAGCCTTTGACTGCGTGGATCACAGTAAACTGTGGAAAATTCTGAAACAGATAGGAATACCAGACCACCTGATCTGCCTCTTGAGAAACCTGTATACATGTCAGGAAGCAACAGTTAGAACTGGACATGGAGCAACAGACTGGTTCCAAATAGGAAAAGGAGTACGTCAAGGCTGTATATTGTCACCCTGCTTATTTAACTTATATGCAGAGTACATCATGAGAAATGCTGGGCTAGAGAAAGCACAGGCTGGAATCAAGATTGCTGGGAGAAATATCAATAACCTCAGATATGCAGATAACACCACCGTTAAGGCAGAAAGTGAAGAACTAAAGAGCCCCTTGATGAAGGTGAAACAGGAGAGTGAAAAAGTTGGCTTAAAGCTCAATATTCAGAAAACTAAGATCATGGCATCCGGTCCCATCACTTCATGGCAAATAGATGGGGAAACAGTGGAAACAGTGGCTGACTTTATTTTTCTGGGCTCCAAAATCTCTGCAGATGGTGATTGCAGCCATGAAATTAAAAGATGCTTACTCCTTGGAAGGAAAGTTATGACCAATCCAGACAGCATATTGAAAAGCAGAGACATTACTTTGTCAACAAAGGTCCATCTAGTCAAGGCTATGGTTTTTCCAGTAGTTATGTATGGATGTGAGAATTGGACTATAAAGGAAGCTGAGCACCTAAGAATTGATGCTTTTAAACCGTGGTGTTGGAGAAGACTCTTGAGAGTCCCTTGGATTGCAAGGAGATCCAACCAGTCCATCCTAAAGGAAATCAGTCCTGAATATTCATTGGAAGGACTGATGCTGAAGCTGAAACTCCAATACTTTGGCCACCTGATGCAAAGAGCTGATTCATTTGAAAAGACCCTGATGCTAGGAAAGATTGAGGGCAGGAGGAGAAGGGGACAACAGAGGATGAGATGGTTGGATGGCATCACCGACTCAATGGATATGGGTTTGGGTGGACTCTGGGAGTTGGTGATGGACAGAGAGGCCTGGTGTGCTGCGGTTCATGGGGTCGCAAAGAATCGGACGTGACTGAGTGACTGAACTGAACTGAACTGAAGCAGAGTACTGACATAACAGAAACATAAAATTTACAGCATATCCTGCAGTATGGATATTAGGGCTGGAAAGATGGACAACACAGATATGCAATAAAATGCTTTATAAAGCTGTCATCTCACGTAACCTGGAAGACAGGCTTTGCCTGTGACCTGTGGATTTTAGGAAAGTGCTTGGAAAAAGCCAGAATGGTCACAGTTATGAGTTGCTTCTTGCTGCTCAAGTCAAGAAAGAGATAAGTTCAGAAAAAACTGACCAGTGTCCAAACATCAATGGAAGGGATAGAGAAAAGTCCAAAAATTTACAGTCTCACACCAGAGAATAAGAAATAAAACTGCAAAAGGCTTTGACTAATGAAGGCACAGTTAGATTTTCCAGCTCAGCAAAGTAACTCAGCCCCATGGGTGAAGTTAAAATTAAAAGTCTTTCTCCCCCACATAAGTCTTTTGTTTCAGATGGCCATGGCCTTCAGAGAGAGGCATGGTTCTGGGGAAGTGAGTAATTATGTTGGTCCAAGAGCCATGCCTAGGAAAGAATGTAGGGTTATCTACTGGTACAAGAAACTGAGCAGAAGTGGATAGGTCAGAAGCCAACTCAGGTTTTGAAGGAATTATATAGGCAAAGAAACCACGGGTCTGGCCTGCAGAGGCTTGTGAGTATAAAACAACCCTCCGAGCCACTGACATCTGCAGGAAATGGTCCCTGGAAGCCACACAGCTTCAAGGAATGCATTATCATTGTCGCTCATGGCCAAGGGCGGCCACAGGGGGTCCTCAGAGTGTCTGCGTGCCTGCCAAGTCCCTTCAGGTGTGTCTGACTCTTTGCAACCCCATGGACTATAGCCCACCAGGCTCTTCTGTCCATGGGATTCTCCAGGCAAGACTACTGGAGTGGGTTGCCACGCCCTCCTCCAGGGGTTCTTCCCAACCCAGGGATCGAACCTGGGTCTCCTGCACTGTGGGTGGATTCTTTACTATGTCAGCTACCAGGGAAGCCCTAGGAAACCCTATTACAGTGTGGTTACAGATCACAGGACTGTCCTCTTTAAAAAATATATCTGACACGAGGTAGACTTTCAGTGGGTTAAACCACTGACATTTTAGGGTTGTTACAGCAACTGGTGTTATCCTGGGGTCTGTGTCTTTTTCTTGATCCCTGGAGTTTAGAATGCACTGTGTGCTGCTATTGTTGGTAAACTCTGACCATTTTCTAGGATTCATATTCAATATACCACTCAATTAGCAATTGATACAACAGTTTTTATACAATTTTGTTGACGTTATGATTAATAGCGGGTAAGAAACTGATCACATTGAAGAGATGAAATTCAGTGACTTGGAGGAATATTTGTTTTGAAGACCCCTGGAGAAAACAACTGAAGTCATGTTGTTCATCGTATAACAGTCTGGGGGCCTGATCATCATTTGTTTTGGAGGATTTAGAATTATTATTTTTTTTTAAGAAAGTCCTTATTTTACTTGCAGAAAATCTGTTAGCTTCTTCCTGGCAAAGATAGGAGGGCCCTCCAGTTAGATGGAAGCCAAAATGATACATCTTTACCATCTGTTCATTTGATTTTTAGAGAAAATGAACTCTAAATATCTGTGCCAGAGACCATATCCCTGAACCCTCCATGTATAACCTCCAGAAATCCCCACGTATGTGATAGTCATTCAAAGAAGACGTGGTTAATTCATTTTTTTTTTTTTTTTTTGAGCTAATTTTACCTTTGGATCAGGCCAGGATATCAGAAAACCATGTCATTTGGGCCCTTGTCCTCTTCATCTCCCATCACCCTGTTCTACCCTACTGACTGCAGACTTGTTTGGGCTGAAATCCATTTTTAAGTGATGCTTGACTTTCCCAAGGAAATGCTACATCAAGCAGGTTTGTGAAAAACACATTTGTTGTAGAAACACCGCTGAAGGCCCTGTACACCACGTCTCTTGGGACCCATTATATAACAGAGGGACGAAGGGCCTTCAGCTATCACTGTTTTGTTAAAAATCTGAAGAAATGTAGCAAAATGCCAACATTTTTAATGTCTGCATGGTGGGTCTGTAGGTGCATGTTTTATTATTCTCTGTGCTTTTGCATATTTTTGAAGTTTTTAGTAATGAGAACATTATCACTCAATTTCTAACTGGCCAGAGATATCCACTTCCAAAATGTTATGGCCACCCTCCTGGACATTGCTGCATTAAGTGATTTGGTTAAGAGCATGTGGAAGCCTTAAGGTGTGATGGACTTAGGTTCATCTAGCTTTTTCCACTCACTGCTTCCTAACTTTGGGTGATCTACAGCATACTCTGAGCAGGAGTTTCCACATCTGTAAGATGGGTACATTCCTCATAAGCCTCTTGTGACGACTCAGTGAGAGAATGCGTGTCAAGTGCTAGCACAATGCCTGGACCACTGTCAGCCCCAATAAACGTTGAGTTACCGTCATGCATGTGATGTTGCCAAGTGAACCGTGATATGGGCAGCTTGCTATGCCAGTAAATACAATCCATTGTAGACAAAAAAAAGAAAAGGATGATAGAGTAAGAAAAATTTCAATTCTCTACAAGAACTGGTACATTTTGCTCTTATGAGCTATGGACTTCTGGCCACTAAGTTCCAAGCCAAACTTACACACATGGATAAGACCTGACCTGAGTGACTGTATTCTACTCCCTCCTTGTCTTGGGGCCCTACTTTTTGTGACTTACTATAATCCTCAATTTCATTTAGCTCTTGTGCTTAGTCACTCAGTCATGTCTGACGCTTTTCGACCCTTGGATTGTAGCCCACCAGGCTTCTCTGCTTAAGTGTCATTTTCTCCTCCCTGGGGATCTCCCCGACCTAGTAATCGAACCCACATCTCCTGCGTCTCCTGCATTGCAGGCACATTCTTTACCTGTATGTACTCCCTATAAGAGTGCTGCATTCAATATCCCAGCAAATTTGGAAACTTCAGCAGTGGCCACAGGACTGGAAAGGTCAGTTTTCATTCCAATCCCAAAGAAAGGCAATGCCAAAGAATGTTCAAACTACCACACAATTGCATTCATCTCACATGCTAGTAAAGTGATGCTCAAAATTCTCTAAACTTCAACAGTATGTGAACCAAGAACTTCCAGATGTTCAAGCTGTATTTAGAAAAGGCAGAGGAACCAGAGATCAAATTGCCAACATCCTCTGCATCACAGAAAAAGCAAGAGAGTTCCAGAAAAACATCTACTTCTGCTTTATTGACTATGCCAAAGCCTTTGACTGTGTGGAGCACAACAAACTAAGGAAAATTCTTCAGGAGAGGGGAATACCAGACCACATGACCTGCCTTTTGAGAAATCGGTATGCAGGTCAAGAAGCAACGGTTAGAACTGGACACATAACAACAGACTGGTTCCAAATCAGGAAAGGAGTACGTCAAGGCTGTATATTGTCACCCTGCTTATTTAACTTACATGCAGAGTGCATCATGAGAAATGCCATGCTGGATGAAGTACAAGCTGGAATCAAGATTGCCGGGAGAAATATCGATAACATCAGATATGCAGATGACATCACCCTTACGGCAGAAAGCAAAAGGGAACTGAAGAGCCTCTTCATGAAAGTGAAAGAGGACAGTGAAAAAGCTGACGTGAATTTGAACATTAAAAATCTAAGATCATGGCATCCGGTCCCATCACTTCATGGCAAATAATAGGGAAACAATGGAAACAATGAAAGACTTTATTTTCTTGGGCTCCAAAATCACTGCAGATGGTGATTGCAGCCATGAAATAAAAGACACTTGTTCCTTGGAAGAAAAACAATGACAGACTGAGATAGCATCTTAAAAAGCAGAGATGTTACTTTGCCGACAAAGGTTCATCTAATCAAAGAATATGGTTTTTCCAGTAGTCATGTATGGATGTGAGTTGGACCATAAAGAAGGCTGAGCACTAAAGAATTGATGTTTTTGAACTGTGGTGTTAGAGAAGACTCTTGAGAGTCCCTTGGACTGCAAGAAGATCAAACCAGTCAATCCTAAAGGAGATCAGTCCTAAATATTCATTGGAAGGACTGATGCTGAAGCTGAGATTCCAATACTTTGGCCACCTGATGTGAAGAACTGACTCATTGGAAAAGACCCTGATTCTGGGAAAGATTGAAGGCAGAGGGAGAAGGGGACAACAGAGGATGAGATGGTTGGATGGCATCACCAACTTGATGGACATGAGTTTGAGAAAGCTCTGGAGTTGCTGATGGACAGGGAGGCCTGGCGTGCTGCAGTCCATGGAGTTGTAAAGAGTCGGACATGACTGAATAACTGAACTGAACTGAACTCCTTATAAACCACCTTAGATACCCTGTGCAATGTGGTTGGGATGAAAGGAAGGAATGAAGAAGGAAGGGAGAAGCCAGAGATGGCAGGCAGGAAGGAAAGTTAGAAGAAAGGATTCACAGCATAAGACTTTGAAGTCGTTCCTTGTAATGTTCAGTTCTTAGATGCATGTTAACTGGCATGTATTTTCATCAGATACAGTGTTTTTTTCAGGTGCTCTCTGCCTGCTCAGGGTTTGTTTTACATCTGACTGGCATTAGCCTTTAGCTACTATCACTGGTGCGACTGTGAGTTTTCGTAAATGATGCCACTTGAGGGTTGTCACGGGCCCTGGTTCATGTTGCCATCTGATAACTCCGAGAGTCAGTTCTTCATTATCTATGTGGAGATTGGGCACTTTGTTTTTTGGCAGCAAATGTTTCATCCAAGGTCAATTTCCCTCAAGTGCTCAGCACCATTTCAGACAGTGTGTGCCCAGGGAATGCAAATTAATTTAATGTTAGCTTTAGCCAAACCCAGCTAGGAAAGCCAACCTGCTTTTAAAAACACTATAAATGTTGATAAACATCATCTAAATTATATGATGTTTGTATATGTAAAAACATAAAATTTCACCTTAATTACAAAGGCGTCATTCCATAGCACTTTAAATTCATCTTAGACTTATTTTTGTTCTTTGATTAGAAGTACATTTCAAGTTAAAATTATTTACATATATTTGTCATTATATTTTATTATAACTGGGGGTTATCAGAATAGGTGGAGGATACATGTGTTTTGTTTTTTAAATTCACTCAGTCATGTCTGACTCTTTGCGACCCCATGGACTATACAGTCCATGGAATTCTCCAGGCCAAAATACTAGAATGGGTTGCCTTTCCCTTCTCCAGGGGATCTTCCGAACCCAGGGATCAAACCCAGGTCTCCTGGTATTCTTTAGCAGATTCTTTAGCAGCTGAGCCACAAGGGAAGCCCAAGTATACTGGAGTGGGTAGCCTATCCCTTTTCCAGCAGATCTTCCCAACCCAGGAATTGAACCAGATATGTGTTTTATGTTTTTGTTCAATTATAAAAATGCAACACACATTAGTAATAAGAAATGAGGAAATATAGAAAACTCTAGAGGAAATGAAACCATTTATAATCCTTTACACAGAAATAATCATGATTAACATTTCATTATATCGTTCTCCACGCATTCTTGAGGTTGTAGAAGTTCTCAAGATGGATTTATAGATTGTCCCCAGGAAAGAAAAAAATTAAGAGTGTTTTCTTTGGAGTTCTAAAGGTACACCTGGAGTTATGTCCACACTCAACAGGCTCCCCTGCCTGGAAGAAAGCAGGCGGTGGACCCAGGGAGCCCGCCAGATCCGCAGGTCTGAAAGGAGGCATCATGTGCTTTCTTCCTCCATCGCGCCCACCTTTGCTTTCCATCCGGGCCGAGAAAGACCAGAGTCCTCCAGACCATGACGTCTGTCCAGGCTGGATTCAAGTGGGTGATGGCGTCTGGCTTTCTAAACATGTCCAGAAATCTCAGGGCAATTGCACCCCACTGTGTGACAGAATTGGGGCGGGCAGGGCTGTCCAACCCCGTGGCCACAATGTCTATGACTGAACTTGCTCCAAGCCTTTTCTTTTTTTAAAAAAGATGATTTGTTTATTTATTTTTGGCTGTGCTGGGTCTTCACTGCTGTGCGGGCCTTTCCTCTAGTTGCGGTGACCAAGGGCCCCTCTCCAGTTGCAGTGACGGGCTTCTCCTTGCAGTGACTTCTCTCGCTGCAGAACACGGGCTCTCGGGTACGTGGGCTTCCGTAGCTGCGGCTCCCCGGCTCTAGAGCACAAGTGAAACAGTCGTGGCTCACGGGCTTGGTTGCCTCGAGGCACGTGGGATCTTCCTGGATCAGGACTGAATCCATGTCTCCTGCATTGGCAGGTGGATTCTTTACCACTGAGTTGCCATGGAAGCCCTGCTCCATGTCTTTTAGAATGCTTCCTGCTTCTGTCTCCTTTACCTCAAAGTGTTATTCGGTCAGTGTTTTTTATCCTCATCCTTGTCTTCCTTTTCCTGGAACTCTAGTCCTGTTCCTTGCAGGACTCTCCCCCAAATTCCCCACTCTGATCATGAGGTCTGATTGCAGACCATCAGTCACTGCTCCCTGCTCCTCATGATAGGGTGAGTGTGGGACCCCAGCCTGGCCAACCAGAGACGTCCCCTGGGTTTTTAAAATGAGAACCGAGACACTAGGAGACCCTCCTTCTGATAGCAAAACTGGGAAGACACGGGCTCAGGACTTCAGTGTCCGGGTCCCATGATGTGTGGAAGATGGAGCCTGCTGCAAGAAGAGTTAATTCAGTTGTCAGAGGGAGGTGGGCAAGCAGAGATGATGGGGGGAGAGAGAAGAGAGAGAGGAGAGGCACTCACTGGAGGCCTAGTCTTTGTTTGAATCCTCTAGGCCCCCTGGATTCTGTTTCCAGATTGTGGTTTTCCTCTTCTTTCCTTTCTTTTATAACCTACACTAGGAATTTCCCCTACAAATGAATTCTGAGTTTGGTTTTCTGTCATTTGCAACCAGAAGAACCCAGAGCAATAGCAGCAGACCCCACCTCCCCCGGCCTTCCTCCGTGCCCTGGACTCTGCAGGCCTCTGGCTGCTGCATTGTCTGGACTTCTCGGCCTCTCCCTGCCTCAAAAGCCCAAGTCCTTAAAATAGTCCACCCCTTTCTCTTTCTTCAGGGCAATCTGATTCACTGCAGCAGACAGCAGTTCTGATTTAGCTGATGTCTGTTCTTCAAGAGTTTCTGGTTGGTTCCAAAGATTTCCCAGTTGGTGGAACTTGCCAGAAGGGAGGCCTTCTTGACCTACTTTGCTCCAGACTCTCATCTGGGGAATTGTACCCAGAAACGGAATTATTTAGCTTATCACCTGGACTCTCCTCGCCCACTCACCCAGCCCTCATCTTTGCTGAAGTTCCTCAACCCACAGGGCTCAGCCCCAACACACTTTCTTTCAAAATTCCACAGGGGAATCAGCTGTCTTCCATGACACTGTCCTTCAAGCTGACTGCTGAGCTTTTTTGACTTTTAATGTTATTTTGCAATGGCGAAATGGCAAGAGAATCACTTTCTTTGAGAGAGGTGACAGATGGCATAGTTTAAAATAAGTGAATGAGTCTAATCAAAATCCAGTAAACACAATGTTGGTAGAATGGTATAAAACCATTCGTATCCTATAACGGTATAATCCATACTAATTCTGGACTTGCTGTCTTTTCTGAATCAGACTTGAATTTGCAGTGAAGGATGGGGGTGGTTTACTCTGTAAGTAATCTGTAGCACCTGCCGTGTGCCAAGCACTGCGCTGGGCTCAGCGACTCTCCGTCTCTACGAGAGAACCTTATTTACACTCCGTCTGATTGACTGCCCAATAAGCTGTTTCTGCACGTTGTCATTTCCCTAGGAAAGGCCTCTCCTGAAAACGCTCTCTAGCATTTCCTGCTAAAGGCCAAGCATAAACTCCATATCGCATTATGAATTTGAGATCCACCAGGGCTCAAAAATAGACGGGCCCTGTGCCTCTTCTTTGCAACCTGAACTTCCCACGGCAACCAGCCGAATCTGAATGAAGTCGGAGAGGCTACTGAGTCCCTGCCAAAAGGCACTCCGCTCAGCCGACAAAACAGTGTCACCCTGCCGTTCTTCTTCCTGACAGCTATCTATTTTGAACTCCTTCTGGAGAACGCAGTGACAGTTCCAGCCTTGATCTTTGGCTCAGTTCCCGGGGAGACCTCCTCATGCCATGTTTTATTCATGGTGTCTCCCAGGCTGTCTTCTTCATTGTAAAACTCAGTGGTGGGGGGCGAGGGGGGAGGGACAATCAATGAACCTGAAATAAAATTTGACTGTCATAATAAAACTATCCCTTTGTGTACAAAAAGCCCACAACCAGAGTCTGAGATGCTGGGGAAGGTATGTGTATGGAGGATGTTTAAGGCAAAGCACCTATAGAAGGAAAAAAAACAGTTATTCACACTGCACTGGAGTCGTGAAGGATGTAGGTCAGATAAACCAAAATAACCTTTGCTGGGAAATGTGATAAGCCTCAGACATCTGAGACCATGGAGGGTAAAGATGCTGCAATGGATAAAAGCAGAAGGCTGATAGATGTGCAGGCCTACACACAGGAAAAGCTATGAAGAATATATAGAGCAAACATTTATTCTACCTTCTCCCGAGAAATCTCTTCTCCATCAACACCGTCATTGTCTTTCCTGTACCAACTGCATATCTTTCTACGTCACTGGCTAGCAATTTGTAGAAGAATGTATCAGAAGCATCTCTTCCACCTGCCCCAACCACCCAAAACAAAACCAAAAAAAAAAAAAAAAAAAACCACCCTAAAACAACAGCCAAGTATGACAGAGGGAGAAGGAAATGGCAACCCACTCCGGCATTCTGGCTTGGAGAATCCTGTGGACAGAGGAGCCTGGCTGGCTGCCGTCCTTGGGGTTGCAAAGAGTTGGACATGCCTGAGTGATGGAGCACTCACTCAAGTGCAACACAGGGCGGAGGCCACAGCGCTGCCTCACAGCGACAGATGAGTGACACGTGCATACCTTGAGAGTGACGGTCCTCTCACGACGGGTGATGTTAACGCTGTGGGGCTGGCCGTTGGCCATGCTCCGGTGGTCCACATCAATGTTATAGGGCTCCCGGGTGCCACCCAGGTTGTACCGGATCTGGAGGCTTCCTGCATAGAGAAAAGGAAAGAGACTCAGTCATTTCTCTGCTCTGGATTTCATATTAACATCATGCCCCCAGCCTTGGGGGCTTGTCTCCATTAAACGTGGCTTTGATGTCCATCAATATGATCGCCGTTCTGCATTCTGAGCCACCAGCTCAGAGGTGCAGTAATCCATAAAGGTCCATGGCACCAGGCTCACGCATGCTGACAGTCTACCAATTATGGGCCATCCGTGACCATCATCTCCAAACTGAAGCAGCAAACGGTATAAATGATCCACGTGTGGCGTGTGTTTGGGAAGGCAGGATGAGAACATATACACGATACAGGACCGTGGAGACAGGCCCCACAGAATACTCTGTAAAATAAAATATAAATGCAGGATGCCAGGATGGTCTCACGCCATCAGCAAAGTGGGACATTCACCATATAAAAGAATCCTGAGCATAGAGTATTAAAAGTAAACATAATTTACAAAAGATAAATTCATGGCACTTTGGGTGGCTTCACTGAGACCAAGAAAACAGAGCAAAGGATTTTATTCTAGGTTAGAGACCTCATCAATCCAAACGCAAATCGATAAAAAGATGGGTCCTCACTGCCTCTCAGCTGTTGTGCACTTTGCCTCAACAAATTTTTCTTTTTATCCTCTTTCTTGCTTCCCCCTGATGGCAAGTAGTATTCAGAAAGACTAATATAATATTCTAGGGCCTGCTTTTAATTAATCTGTACAGCAAATGTAGCTTTTATTTCTTATTTATGATTATTTAAAGGCATCAACTTTTTATCTCATATTTCCACTCAAATTGGAATCTTCGTGTTAATAGCTTTTGACATCTCAGAGCTTAAAAATGGAGCCAGTAATTTAGCAAGAGTGTGGCTAACTGTAAATCACCCCAGAGATTCTTTCTTGCCTCTTTCATTTTCCTTCCAGAGGAACAAAACTAATATTCTGATTTTAAGTTGTGAAATAGCACATGGTAATTAAAACTTAGGAAGTAAACAGAAAAGTAAAAAAGAAAGTCACTGGGAATGCCACCATCCAGAGATAACTACTCTAAATATTTGGCCAGATCTCCTCTCAGGTAATTCTCACACCCTTATATGGATGTGAAAGTGAAAATTGAAAGTGAAGTCACTCAGTGGTTTCCGACTCTTTGAGACCCCATGGACTGTAGCCTACCAGGCTCCTCCGTCCATGGGGTTTTCCAGGCAAGAATACTGGAGTGGGTTGCCATTTCCTTCTCCAGGGGATCTTCCTGACCCAGGGATTGAACCCAGGTCTCCCACATTGGAGGCAGACTCTTCACCATCTGAGCCACCAGGGAAGTCCCTTATATGGATGTAAACCAATGCAATTGATTCTGAACACTGCCTTTCCTTAGCACTACACGTGTTCTTTAAAATATGGAACTATGTCCCTGGAATTGAAAGAAACATCCATCAGACCAATCATGAATTACTTGCATTTCCTTTTTTATTTTTTTGCTTTCTGAACAAATCTGACAAGCCTTCACTATTTCTGAGTTTTCTCTTAACACCTGACCCTAGATTGCTTTATAGCATTTCAACCAAGTAATTGCAGACTTCTGTTTCCTAAACATGTCTAAGTTCACCCAGTCTGCCCCATCTCCACAACCACGGGGCCTCCGAGGGCACCTAGAACGCCTGGTGTGGTTCCCTTGGGAGCCCGCCCCTCCATGCAGAGCTCCTGCCCCGGCCCCGGGCCTCTGTGCCGGCCACTCCCCTGACGGCCATCACCTGGACTTCCCCTGCATCCACTTCGGCCTGGATCACGTGGCCACTCTTCACCCCACTTCACTCTCAGGCAAGCCCCCTGTTTCTCTGCTCTCTTGCTACTTGTCCATTAACGGGGATGTCTCACTGGAACCTCAGCTAACAACATATGAGAAACCAAACTCTTGAACTTCCTCTCCTAAAACACCATTTCAACACAATTTCCCCACATTTCAGTTAATGGACATGTTATCCTTCCTGCTATTTCTGCCTAAAAACCCTGACTCCCCTCTTGCTCCTGTATTACACGTATGATCTGTCAGCAAAGCTCCTTGACTCTGTCTTCAAAACATGCCCTGAATCTTACCTTTTTCATCACCTCTGTGTCTATTCCTGGGCCAAGCCACCCTTGTCTTCTGCTTGGATTACTGTACTAGCCTTCATACTAACTAACCTGCTTGCCTCTGCCCTTCCACCACGTCTCCCCAGCCCAGTCTAGTCTCCTAGTCTCCATCCCTATTCTCCTCTGCACACGGAAGGCAGAGCTGTCCTCTGCTCAGGAACCTTCCTTGGCTTCCTATCCCATAAAGAAGGCTGAGCACAAAAGTATTGATGCTTTCCAATTGTGGTGCTGGAGAAGACTCTTGAGAGTCCCTAGGACTGCAAGGAGATCAAACCAGTCCATCCTGAAGGAAATCAACCCTGAATATTCATTGGTAAGACTGATGCTGAAGCTGAAGCTCCAATACTGTGGCCACCTGATGAAAAGAGCCTATGCATTGGAAAAGACCCTCAAGCTGGAAAGATTGAGGGCAGGAGGCGAAGAGGGGCAACAGAGGATGAGATGGTTGGATGGCATCACTGACTCAACAGACAAGAGTTTGAGCAAACTCCAGGAGATAGTGAAGGATGGGAGAACCTGGTGTATTACAGTCCAGGGGGTCCCAAAGAGTTGGACACAGCTTAGTGACCAAACAACAACAACAATCTCACTCTGAGTCTTTATCCTGGCCAGCCAGGCCATTTGTGATCGTCCCCATTGTCTCTGACCCAGCCTCTCATTACTCTCCTCCTCGCTCACTCCTCACCTGACCACACAGGCCTTTCTGCTCTCTCCACAGATGCCAGCATGTTCCTGCCTCTGCACTTGCTGGTTCTTCTGCCCGGGCGCTCGTTTCCCAGCTATCTATCTGCATGGATGAGCCCTCACTCCCTTTAGATCTTGCTCAAATATTATCTTCTCAGTGATTATTTCTGTGACTTCCTTATCAAAAGCACAATTTACCTACTGCTTTCCTTTTACCAGCCCCCTCACTTTTCTGCTTTATTTTTCCCTCATGATAGTTCTTTCCATACAACATACTACAGACTGCACTTCACTTATTTATTGTCTGTCTTCTTCTGTTCAAATGTAAGTTCCACAAGAGTAAGAATTTTTGTTGATATCGTTTTTTAAAAAAATATTTTACTCTTTATTTATTTATGTGGCTGTGCCAGGTCCTAGTTGCAGCATGTGGGATCTATTTTGCTGACCAGGCATCAAACTAGGACCCCTGCACTGAGAGACTGGAGTCTTAGCCACTGGCCCACCAGGGAAGCCCCTGGTTATATTCTTCATGACTTAGTTGCCAGTGTCTAGAATAATGCCTGATACAGAGTAGGTGATGAACAAATACTCACTGAGTGAATGAACAATGGTTTCCCTGCTTCTTCTTTCCCATGTTTTCTTTGCAGAGTAATCTTTTCAAAATGCCTAATTAATTAGTTGTCTGGTTCACATAAAGCTCTTCAAATGTTCCAGTTGCTTACAGGATAAAGACATACGTTTTTAACATAGCTGATGATGTCCTGACTGAAAGGTTGCCAGTTAGTTTGCTTTAAAATCAAGTCATTTACCTTCTCACTGTTTACAGTCAAGCTACCTTGCACTTGGCTTATTCCCTAGAAAAACTCTTCTCCCTTCCTCAGGACCTTTGAACACGCCACGCCTTTTTCCTGAGCTGCTTCTCATCCCACCACTCAGTGATTTACCCTAGTTCTTCTTTACTGAAATGGCATTAAAAACAACCGATTGCTTGGCAGTGAAGGAGATGATTAGGAAAGCTGTGTGGCTCTATGCAGGGAAAAACAAGTCGACTGTCTTCAGTTTGTATTTTCCACTTTACTTCTGGTGCTCTGACTTTGTGTGATCACAGCCAGCTTTCCTTCCTTCCTTCTTTCTTTTTTTTAACTGGTGACATTTAAATTTTTAATTGGATAATTGCTTTACAATGTTGTGTTGATTTCTGCCATATTTCAACATGAATCATCCACAAGTATACGTATGTCCCACCCTCCCTCCCACCCCCCTACTCCCCCACTCCATCCCACCCCCCACTCCCTCCCACTCCCCCACTCCATCCCATTCCCCCACTCCATCCCACTCTAGGTTGTCAGAGGGCACTGGGTTGACTCCCTATGTTAGATAGCAACTTCCCACTGGCTGTCTACTTTACATATAGTAGTGTATATGTTCGGAGAAGGCAATGGCAACCCACTCCAGTACTCTTGCCTGGAAAATCCCATGGATGGAGGAGCCTGGTGGGCTGTAGTTCATGGGGTCTCGAAGAGTCAGACACGACTGAAGTGACTTAGCAGCAGCAGCGTACATGTTTCAATGCTACTCTCTCAATTCGTCCCACCCTTTCCTTCCCCTGCTGTGTCCACAAGCCTGTTCTCTACATCTGCATCTCTATTGCTGCCAGGCAAATAGGTTCATCAGTACCATTTTTTAGACTATATATATATATATATATATATATCTCCAGTTTTAAAAATATATAGCTGTATTCATTCATCATTTAAATATTCACTTCTTTAGAATATACTTATGTAGTGCCCTGTGCAAAGCACCATGGAACCAAGTTTTAAAGGTCCAGAAGTGGACTGCCTGGCTGGTTATAAGTGTGATGTCCACTTCTATGACAGACACCCACCTCTCACCCTTAGTACAGTCCAGGTCGTGCCTGATCTGGGGATACAAACAGAAGTAAGACAGGGCTCTGCCTTTGAGGCTGAAAGTCAGAGGGACCAGTAATTATGCCAAAAAAAAAAGACAAAAGACAAAACAACAAAACCCTAGACATTTTTCTCCCTACTGTCTCTTTGTCATTGATCCCTTTATGTTTTCCAGCTCATTAAAATCAGTATTAAGTTGTTTTCATTATTTTCTCTCTTTTCTGGCTTTCTTGGACTTTGTAAAAATGATTTAAAATTTCTCTAACTGCTTCGCTTAATGGCATTGGAAATGATTTGCTTTGAGGAAAAAGATGAGTTGGACCTTAAAATTTATATATAGTGAACATCTATAAACAGGAATGGCAATATTCTGGAATAATAAAATTTAAATAATATACTTATTTCTTTCAAATAATAGCACAAGAGACCCACTAAATGATGGGAAGGAGGATATTAATATTTGTTCATTAAAATAAAATATTATTAAGATGGAGAGACACTTCACGTCCTGCAGCTCACGTTTATCTCCCAAGTGAATTAAAGCAGTTATAAGGGACTGCTCTTTTATTGGCTGCAGCAAATAATGTGCTTAACAGATTTATTCTCTCCTGGCCATCATCATTGCCATCAGCAAACACTCACAGAGCACCTGCTGTAGGCAGGAGACAGAGTGTGGGGCCTTTCATCCTGCTGGGAAGACAGGATGTATTTATAAGAGAGACGGGTAACCACACAGAGCACTAAAAGCCAAACAAATGACAGTGAAAGTAAGTGTGATCGGAGTTGAAAGGAAGGAGCAGTCATTGCAAGGATGTGAGACTTGATCTGGGTCCAGAATAAAAGGCAGGCATGAAGCTACGGAGGAAGATGGAGCTTTTCCAGACAAGGGAAACGGAGTGGGCACCTGGGCAGACGTCCTTGGGGTGCTTGGGGAGTAGAGAGTTCCCAGAAAAGGAAGTATAGGGGTGTGTGGCCTCAATATGTGGGAAACCGTAGACTCCATCAGTGGACTCTGGGTAATTACTGCTAACACACGCACACACACATGCACGTGTGTGTATTATTGTTGTTGTTCAGTGGTTAAGTTGTGTCCATGGACTTGAGTTGCCCACCATGGACTGCAGCATGCCAGGCTTCCCTGTCCTTCACTATCTCCTGGAGTTTGCTCAAACTCTTGTCCATTGAGTTAATGATACCATCCAATCATCTCATCCCCTGTCGTCCCCTTCTCCTCTTGCCCTCAATCTTTCTTAGCATCAGGGTCTTTTTCCAATGAGTCGGCTCTTCCCATCAGGTGGCCAAAGTATTAGAGTGTCAGCTACAGCATCAGTCCTCCCAATGAACATTCAGGGTTGATTTCCTTTAGGATCGACTATACACGCGTGTGTACAGTGCATTACACTCACTAACTCATTTGACTTTCACAACACTGCTCTGGGGGAGTCACTGCGTTGCAGAGGAGGAAACCGAGTCTCGGTGTGGCTCATGACTGCTCCAGACCCCACAGTCTGCAAACACGGGAGCAGAAATCAAATCCAGACGTTCTGGTTCTGCACACTGAGCTCTCACCCGGGAGCCTGGTGGGTCCTGATGGGAGGTGGTGGGACTAGGGACCCCTCCTGCGGCTTCTGGCTGTTTAGTAGGGGTGCTGTGTGTGAAGGAAGACCTTTTCTGGCTGAGGAGGATGGGGTGATGGGGAGCAGAGTGATGGTGGGAACGGAGCCTCCTGGGGACATGCTGAGGTGCACCTACCCGGACGAGGGGCCCTGGGGTGCCAGGAGCAGGCTCCCCTCAGGCCTTGGCAGACTTGCAGGAGGAGAGGGCCGCTGGAGTCCCTGGGCGGGCAGCCTCCCAAACACAACCTCATCCATCTGCCCAGGTGCCATTCACATACAACGTGCCGTGTGTGCCACAACACGGGTCAGGAGGCACTGAATAGAAGGCATTTGCCAGGAGGGTAGCAGTGGGGAAGTGAAGGAGGGGCCGCTCGGGAAGGACATGGTTAGAACAGGACCCACAGGACTTGTTGGGAATAGACCCACAGGAGGGGGAAGGATGGAGTGGTCATGATGACGCCAGGCTGTGTGTTTCGTGTCTTAGACGCGGCAGCACTGTCAGAATCAGGGGGCTGGGGAGGTTCCAAGAGCATTGAGGACAATGCAGCTCCCAACACATCAAGTTTGAGAGATGCCAGGGCATCTAGCTAAGACTTTTTATTTATTACTTTCTTTATTTTGGATATTTTGGCTTAGTCCTCATTGATTTCTTTTCCCTGAATGAGTTGCTCAAATTTTGTCTAGCTTCAAATATCAATTCATAAAATATGCAGTATCTGGAGTGTGAAAAGCCAGATTTTCAGCAGCAATTGAGGATGGCTTTGCAATCACTAGAGAGAAGCTGACTGTCTATACTTTGCAAATGCCCCATGTGTTCTAGAGATCTCTGCAGCAGAGAAAGAGCCCTGGAGAGCTCTGGGTCCAGGTTCAGGAACACCAGCTGGTTGTGCCATCACCGGCCAAGTGTGCAAAGCACTGAACCTCTCTGCAGTCCACTCTGTCACCTGCAGAAAGAGGGTAGAATGGACTGTACCTTACAGTGTGTGCTCTTGGGAATTCATGTGTGTGAAACACTTAATATAGCTTCGGGCTTCCTTACATGGGAGCCATTAGTATGGAAACATTAGTCAAAGCCTTTGCATGTGACGAATGCCCATAAACACACATGTGAGCGCTTGCAGGTGCTGGTATGGTCTGTGGGGCAGTGAGTTACTGGAGAGAGTTGGGACCAGATGGGAACGTCGCAGACAATACAGGAGCAGATTTGAGGAGCAGACAATACAGCATCTACTGGGGAGTCTTCATGACATTCCTGATGAGCTAGAGCTGACAGCCAGCCTCCCTGCCCACCGAGGAGAGGCTGGGACACAAGGGTGGAGAACATCAGTGGATTAAACAGCTATTTAATCTGATGCAGAAGAAAGAAACGTGTGAAATCCCGGGGAGCAGGAATTGCACAGTTTTCTGCTTCTTTACTTCCTGATTTTCCTTACTACTTTTTTCTGATGAGAACAGTGACAGTTGCTTATTAAGAGCATTTGACATAGGTAGAAACTATTACCTGGGAGAAACAATTCAACTATTGCAACAGAGATACTTTGTGCTCACATTATTGTCTTTTTTTCTATCCATCTTTTTACAGAACTAAACCAATATTGGGGCTGCCCTGGTGGCCCAGATGGTTAAGAATCTGCCTGCAATGTGTGAGACCAGGGTTTTATCCCTAGGTAGGAAAGATCCTTTGGAGAAGGGCATGGCAACCCATTCTAGTATTCTTGTCTGGAGAGTTCCGTGGACAGAGGAGCTTGGCTGATGTTTTACAGTCAAGGCTTTCTCATGCCTTTTTTTTTTTTTTTTTTTTTTGGCTTGACATAATATCATATGAAATTTTTCATGTCTTTACTTACTCTTCACAAATATTTTTCTTAATGGCTACATAGTATCCCATAAACAGTGACTTCCTTTGACTAACCATTTAACTAAAATTGAACTTCTAGGTCCTTACCAATTCTTACTATCATAAATAACATTATAAACCATGATGAACATCTTCATGCTGAATCTTTGTCTGATTTTTGGCTTATTTCTTCAGAAATAATTTCTGAAAGGGAAAATCCTAAGGAACATTTTTTTTTCCCACCTATCTTTCAAACCTAGTGGCTCAGCTGGTAAAGGATATGCCTGCAAGGTGGGAGACCTGGGTTCAATCCCTGGGTTGGGAAGATCCCCTGGAGAAAGGAAAGGCTACCCACTCCAGTATTCTGGCCTGGAGAATTCAGTCCATGGAGTCACAAAGAGTCAGACACAGACTGAGTGACTTTCACTTTCAAGCTGAACTGGGTTAATAAGAATCATTATTAGATCCCATGGAAGAAAGATCTTGGTATTTAAGATGCTAGGACCCTGGAATAGCTGTCCAGGGAGGCTGCAGAGCTTTCATCACCAAAGAGCAAGACCACAGAGAGGAAGCCTCCATGTCTACAACCTGTTCAATCTCCCTGGGAAATGAGAGACACGTGCTCCTTGACACACCTGAATATTTTCATCTGTAAAAAAGAGATCTTAAAGCTTCAAGGGTCTTAGCACTCCTGTTTTCAGAGAGGAAACGGGTCCTGGGTGTTTGGTGTGTATGTGCCTTACAACCGCTTAGCCGTCTCCTAGAGCCGGACCATAAGCTCATTTGTCCCCCTACACTGAACGGGCAGAAGGCTAGGGACCCCCGCCCTTACCGGTGGGTTTGACGAGCGCCGCCAGGAAGTCGGTGGTGAAGGAGCTGACGTAGAGGAGGATGCAGGGCGCCTTGGTGGTGCTGAAGCTGAAGCGGATCTCCTCGCCCGCCAGGTCCGGGACTCCGTTCTGCGGGTCCGGAGAGTTCTCCGATCTGCCGCCGGACTCCCGGGCCCCGATCCCGGGCGCTTGGAAGTTATACCGCAGCCACATCCCCTCTTCAAAAAACGCACCCACGTCTGCCGAGAAAGAAAGGGGAAATGGCAAGATGAGGAGTCGGATGGCGACACTGCCTGCAACTTAGCCTGGGCAGACGGTGAGCTCTGTCGTGGCCATGACGGCCGTTCCTGGAGGGTGGACCGACCCCAGGAGGGCGATCAGACCGGGAAAATGCCTAAGTAGATGGATGCCACTTCATCAACACGAACACGCTATGTAACAGAAAATAGCAATCTGTCACCTTAAAATTGTAATAGTAAAATTAAGGGATGTAAATCATACCAGGAAAAACAAACAAGCAAACAAACAACACTGCACATTTAGTACTTAGACTAAATAACTAACTGAGGTTGAAGAGCGACGCAGAGAATAAAGTGAGACCTGGGTTCCATCACTGGGTGGGGAAGATCCCAACCCAGTGAAAGAAATGGCAACCACTCCAGTACTCTTGCCTGGAGAATCCCATGGACAGAGGAGCCTGGCGGGCTACAGTCCTTGGGTTCACATAGAGTCTTAACTAACTTTGAGCGACTAACACTTTCACTACTTTATTGTTAGGGAACTGTTGACCAAAACCACCTACCTTGGCCAGGCGCACCTGCCTGAATTGTGTCACAACAGGAGGTCCCGATACGGAACACCGTGCTGCCCCTGAAAACTAACCAGGTGGATTTGGTGGGGGGTGGGGTGTGAAAGAGGGAGGAGGCAAGCAGCCTTCCAGAGTCCTTCTTGCTGGAATCCACCTTGGCTGAGCGATGCACACGCCACCAGGAAGGACCCTCAGTCAGAACAAATATGGACCAAGCAAGATGACTGGCAAGAGACGACCTGGGAGTTCACCCCATGATCATAAAATCTGAGACTGCAAGCCATGTGGCGGAGCGGTCCTCCTGGGTTCCCTGACCCTGCTTCTCTCTGCCTGGGTGCCCCCTCCCAGGAAAGTCCGCCTTGTCGGTATGTGTGTCTCGTCGGACAGTTCATTTCCGAGTGTTAGACAACAGCCCACTCTCTGGCCCCAAGAAGGGGTCCCCCGTCCTGTAGCAGTATCACATGCACCACTAATTCAAGGCACTCATGGGCAGAGACGGGAGTTGCTTTGGAGGTTCACCCAGGAAGGCCCCTGGTGGAACCCTGACGACGCCCTGGGAGGCTTTGGGTATCGTATTCAAAACCACAAGATCTGAAATTACAGGGAACTGGGTTCAAATCCAGTGCTGCCATTAATTGCTTATATGGCTTTAGGAGAAGTCATTTAGCCAGCTTCTCTAGGCCTCAGTATTTTATATGTGACAGTGTTAGTCACTCAGTTGTGTCCGACTCTCTGCGACCCCATGGACTGTAGCTCGCCAGGCTCCTCTGTCCATGGAATTCTCCAGACAAGAATACTGGAGTGGGTAGCCATTCCCTTCAAACCCTAGTCTTCCTGCATTGCAGGCAGATTCTTTACTGTCTGAGCCACGAAGGGAGCCCTTTGTATGTGAAAAGGAGGTAATAACAGCGAGAATTACAAAAGATGAAGTAATTAGCACATAATAAATAGTACCTATTATTATTATTAAGAAATTAGAAGAAAGGTCACTCATCCTTCATCAGTTTTTTCCTGTGGCCTAATCAATGCTAATTGGATTTTACTCATTTCCTGGCAGACAAGCTCCTGCTGTAGTTTTCCCGAGTATTTACCTCCCCATGTTCTAAAACCACCTCTTAACTCCCTGTGAAAGGTTAGGGCCTACCAGCAAGACTTGCTTGTCTTCACAGGCACTGTTTTACCACTCACTCTAGTGTGCCCTTTAGAAGCATTTCCCACACTTCCTTGCCCGTGGAACCTGTTATTCTTGTTAAGACTTGACATCCGACTAAATGAACACTTGTTTGGTTGCTTAGTCTTGTCCGACTCTTTGTGACCCCATGGACTGTAGCCCACTGGGCTCCTCTGTCCATGGGGTTTCCAAGACTAGAATACTGGAGTAGGTAAGCATTTCCTTCTTCAGGGGATCTTCCCAAACCAGGGATCGAGCCTGGGTCTCCTGCATTGTAGGTGGAACACTACACAGAAAGTATTTTGTGAAACTGATTCAGGGCCACAGATGACACCTGACCCCCACCTCACCAGGAGACACACTGCTGCAGGGGGTGCCCCATCCCGCTCCCCCTGAGCCGCGGTGCAGAGCTCCGTTAACCACAAGCTCGGGCAGTCCTGTTCTCCTGGCTCTCCCATGCAAGGGTTTTTTGCAAAGGTCTGTCTGTGTGTGCGTGTACACGCAGGTGTGTGTGTATGTGTGTACAGAGGGTACTATTGGCATTTGGTGGGTGAGGGTGAAGCCTGCTGAGTGAATTGTGCATGTGGGACCGTCTTAAGACAATCAAGAATTGTCCTGGTCAAAATGCCAAGAGGTGTCTTTGCTGGGAAACACTGGATCAACACATACTTGATCCACGTGGGTCACTGCACGCCTCGCCGGATGCAAAGATGTGGCTAATGCATGGACGCCCTTGAAGAGCCCTCTGTCTAGTGGGGAGAGGGGAGACACGTCGACCCTTGTGAACACTGTGTGGTGAGAGTTCTGGGGCTCCATTTGGCAGGTTAGGTGAGAAGGACTCCTTCTTACTGCCTGGAGGCTCCAGCGCTGACTTTTCTACTCTTAGCAAGTACCTACTGCGCCCCAGCCGTGTGCCTGGCACCATGCCGGGCGCTGAGGTTACAATCCTTGCTCTCGAGGTGCTCTCTGTCTAGAGGAGGATTTAGGCTAAGAGACATCACCAGAAGGCAGTGTGCCCAGCACAGGATCAGGCTGATATAGGAGGCATGTGGTTACCAGCTTTGTCTCCAGGGCTCCAGGAAGACTTCCCGGCTGAAAAGAACTTGAAAGAGCCAGAGGCTCTTCACCTTTGTGAAGATGAAGAGGAAGATGAGCCCCTTTTTAGCTGAGGGTGCAGCATGCAAGAACCCTGGGGGGTCAGAGAGTCCGCAACAGGAGCTTTGGGCCCGTAGGTGAAATTCACATGAGCTTAGCTTTTTTTTTTTTTTTTCTCTTTAACAATATCACACTCATTAGGGTTAGGAATCCAAGACTCACCAGGCTTCCTACATTTCGGGCTGGGAGTTGGAGAAAAAGTGAGAGAGACAGAGGCGTTCCTAACCCCCAGTCGTTCAGATCTGAGTTGAACAGATGCACATTCCTAGGACCCGCTAGTGTGACGGGGCCCAGCATCTGGTGAGGGAGGGGAGCGTTCGGGGAGGACAGGCAGGCCGCCTGGAACAAAGGCACCCAGGGGGCTGTTTTACCAGCAGAAAGGTTCAACCAGAAGATACAGGGGCCAGCACCTAAGGACAGGTCTGGCTGGGCCACACAGGAGAGGAGAGGGAAGGGGGAGGGCTAGAGCTCAAGGCCAGAGGGCTGGAACAGGCCAGAGTTGAGTGGACCGGGCTGATGCACAGGAAGAGATAAACATTATCAGACTTGTGAAACTCAAGATCGAGGAGCAAAGCACCTGGGCCTGGTGGTGGGGGAGGCGTTCAGAGGCTGAGGGGAGGCGGGTAAAGCCACCGAGACCTCAGGTGCCTGAATCACGGTGCAGCACATCGCTGGCAAGAATCTAAGCTCCCCCGTGCCAGACTCTCCCCAAATATTTTCTTCCCAGAGAGCGGGCAGCACTGGGTCTTCGACACATTCCTCAGCAGGCCTGGGAGCCAGTGAAACTGCTGGTGCTCAGCCCCAGAATTTAGCTTGGAAAGTCTGACTTGGAGGGATTTGAGAATCAGCATGGATAAGAGGCAATGCTCAGGGATACAGAGCTGAGGTCCTGGGAGCCAGAGCTGAAAGGATGATGTGCCTGGGGGTGGGGGGTAGTGAGAACTTACAAGACTTCTCAGCTAAACTGGTGACGATCATTTTAAGGCAGATCATGAAGGGGAATGGGGCAAGATAGGGATTTTGGATAAACAAACCAAAAATATGCCACCGAGAATACTTTCTGTTTTATTTTGGAGTCATCGTTAGGAAGCTTTATGAGTTCACATCTGTTTTGGAAGAAGGGATACACCATGCTTACAAGAGCTGCTCTGAAACCATGACTGTCGGAGCAACTGGGGGGTGCTGAGAACCAGTTAGAGTTCCAAGTGGCAGATTTACAGCTGTCATTTCATTGTTTTAGATTGTTTTAAGGAAATGGCAAGTCAGGGTACTGTGATTTCATTTAGGAAAATAATACGCCCATCCCTTCTGAATGAAGGACTAAAATAACATCAACTTCACAAGCCCCAAATCACAGCTTTTCCCCCATTAAACAATTGAAAACTGTTGATTTAGAATGCTTGATTTAAGGGTTTATACTGATATCAGTTCAGTTCAGTTCAGTCGCTCAGTTGTGTCCGACTCTTTGCGACCCCATGAATCGCAGCACGCCAGGCCTCCCTGTCCATCACCAACTCCCAGAGTTTACTCAAACTCATGTCTATCGAGTCGTGATGCCATCCAGCCATCTCATCCTCTGTCATCCCCTTCTCCTCCTGCCCCCAATCCCTCCCAGCATCAGGGTCTTTTCCAATGAGTCAACTCTTCACATGAGGTGGCCAAAGTACTTGAGTTTCAGCTTCAGCATCAGTCCTTCCAATGAACACCCAAGGACTGATCTCCTTTAGGATGGACTGGTTGGATCTCCTTGCAGTCCAAGGGACTCTCAAGAGTCTTCTCCAACACCACAGTTCAAAAGCATCAATTCTTCGGTGCTCAGCTTTCACCACAGTCCAACTCTCACATCCATACATGACCACTGGAAAAACCATAGCCTTGACCAGATGGAACTTTGTTGGCAAAGTAATGTCTCTGCTTTTTAATATGCCATCTAGGTTGGTCATAACTTTCTTTCCCAGGAGTAAGCGTCTTTTAATTTCATGGATGCAATCACCATCTGCAGTGATTTTGCAGCCCCCCAAAATAAAGTCTGACACTGTTTCCACCATCTCCCCATCTATTTCCCATGAGGTGATGGGACCAGATGCCATGATCTTAGTTTTCTGAATGTTAAGTTTTAAGCTAACTTTTTCACTCTCCTCTTTCACTTTCATCAAGAGGCTTTTTTAGTTCCTCTTCACTTTCTGCCATAAGGGTGGTGTCATCTGCATATCTGAGGTTATTGATATTTCTCCCGGCAATCTTGATTCCAGCTTGTGCTTCTTCCAACCCTGCGTTTCTCATGATGTACTCTGCATATAAGTTAAATAAGCAGGGTGACAATATACAGCCTTGATGTACTCCTTTTCCTATTTGAAACCAGTCTGTTGTTCCATGTTCAGTTCTTATTTTTTTTTGGACCATGTTCAGTTCTAACTGTTGCTTCCTGACCTGCATACAGGTTTCTCAAGAGGCAGGTCAGGTGGTCTGGTATTCCCATCTGTTTCAGAATTTTCCACAGTTTATTGTGATCCACACAGTTGAAGGCTTTGGCGTAGTCAAGAAAGCAGAAATAGATGTTTTTTTGGAACTCTCTTGCTTTTTCGATGATCCATTGGATGTTGGCAATTTGATCTCTTGTTCCTCTGCCTTTTCTAAAACCAGCTTGAGCATCTGGAAGTTCACGGTTCACGTATTGCTGAAGGCTGGCTTGGAGAATTTTGAGCGTTACTTTACTAGCATGCGAGATGAATGCAATTGTGCAGTAGTTTGAGCAGTCTTTGGGATTGCCTTTCTTAGGTATTGGAATGAAAATTGACCTTTTCCAGTCCTGATATGAGATATACTGATATGAGACAGTTTAATTTTTGATATTCGTGTTTTTGGATGGAAAAAAATGATAAATTTGGCATCTAGTTATTCTAATATTCCAAGATTCTTGTGAAAGATTTAATGAATTATGCTTCTCAAAAATTTGAAACACATTATGCCATCTGTAGACTTAGGTTCATAAAGGTTATGGGGATCTTGAAGTAGACAGGTAATTCTGTTTTAACCATTTCTTGGTCCCTGAAACAGATCATATGTAAACTACCCTTGAAGGTGGAAAGTATGTCTGAAAATATTTAAAATAAAATCCACATCCATATACCCCAGAAAAATACCACAAAGGTTTTCTTCCCTCTGTCCAACCAAATCCCTGATGTTAGCAGCAGGAAAAAACAAACAAACAAACAAACAAACAAACAGCTGGCGTCAGCCCTCTTATTAAATTGTTTCTCATCTTTTCTCCTCCAAGTTCTATTCCTTTTGCTGTTTCACTTAGGATAAGTTTTGCAACCTGTATTTTTAAAATAGACATGACTTGTTTTGTTCTCTAACTTTCCCAGGAGGATCCTGAATTGAAAGAGGCCCCAGCTCACTGATGGGTTCTTTTCCAAAAGTTTATTTCGAAGTCAGTAGCTTGCAACTTGGAAATATTTCCCCATAGAAACAACGTTTTAAGTGATGGTTGGTTTGCCAGGAGAGTCTACAAATGCTGAATCACTCTGGATGGATAATAAGAGAATATTGCAGAGTGCCACTGTGTATTAGGAACTAGAGCAGAAACAATAGCAGCGACAAATATTAAGGTGTACTGTGAATGTGAGAACCCCAGGGACCCAGGTTCCCACGAAACTTTCATCTAACTGATCCAGGGGTGTGCTGGTAAAGGTTACACCAGCGGCTCTCCTGGGGGGAGCCCTGGTTTGCAGTGTTTGCCTGTTCCCGTGGTGTAAACACACCCACTCTGGCTGACGGCAAGCTGCCACTACGACATCACTAACTCTGGAGCTGGGAAGAGACCTTCACAGTTGGTCTGCCCACCAGTGTGAACTGCCTCCATCCACAGTCACTGACCCAGTCATTCCAGGAAAATGGCTTTTCCGAGTCCCCATATTGGCAGTTGTCTTAGCTTAGGCTGCTAGAGCAGATTACCATAATTGTGCGTCTTAAAGAACAGAAATCTACCCTCACAGGTTTAGAGGCTATCGATTTAAGATCGAAGTGCTGGCTGATTTTGTTCCTGGTGAGAGTTCTCCTCCTGGCTTGTAGGTATAATTTCTTGCCAAGTGCATATATGGGAGAGAGAGACAAATCCAGCTCTCTGGTCTGTTCTTCTAAAGGCACTAATCCCATTATGAAGGCCCCACCCTCATGACCTCATCGAAGACTAATCATTGTCATCCCTCAGTATCCATGGGCTTTGCAGGTGGCACTAGTAGTAAAGAATACACTTGTCAATGCAGGAGACAGAAGATACTCAGGTCGGGAAGATCCTCTGGAGTAGGAAATGGCAACCCATTCTAGTATTCTTGGCTGGAGAATCCCATGGACAGCGGAGCCTGGCAGGCTACAGTCCATGGGGTGACAAAGAGCTGGACACGACTGAGCAACTGAGCAAAGACTAACTCAAAATCCATGGAGGATTGACTCTAGCACTGCCCCCTCCTATACCAAAATCAGCTCAAGTCCTTTAAATAAAATGGCACTGTATTTGCATATTCCTGAATACTTTAAATCACCTCTAGATTACTTTTAATATCTAATATAATATAAATGCTATATTTATATTATATAAAAATGGTGTTGGTGTGTTGATGGTATACGGCAAACTCAAGTTTTGCTTTTTGGAACTTGCTGGAATTTTTTTTTTTCCCCTAATATTTTTGATCCGTGTTTGGTTGAATCCATGACTGTGGAACCTACGGGCACAAATGTCTGACTGTACCACCCATGGCCCCAGCTCCAAAACCATGGCACTGGGGCTTAGGGCTTCAACATGTGAAACTGGGGGCAGGATGCAGACATTCAACCCATAAATGCAGGCTTCCTTCTTTTTATCTCCTGCTGCAAACAAACTTTAATATTTGCTTCCTCCTTTCTGCCTTCCAAAGCTCTCTTCTACCTTATCCCAGCTACCCTGGAGCTGGAAAGCTCTGTTCAGCCTCTATAAAATTTAGGAGAAACTTCTGCAGAACAGACACTGCCGCCCCAGCCTCAGGGTCATTAAACTCTTTCATGGCTGAATTCCACTGCTCAGAATGATTGCTCTCATTAACTGTTTTTTAATTAATCATCAAGTAAGGAAATGAAATGAATTTTATGTAGCTCTGCTCCTGGAGACCTTGGCTGCCACGCCTCTGTGTGTATCCTGGTCCTGAATCAGGCCCTGTTCTTTCCAGGGCAATCTGAAAGGCCCAGCCCTGTTTAAACTTACTTTCTGTTCTGCTCCCAAGGCCCCACTATGCTGAAATACAACCAGTTTTTCTCTTGGCCCTGTATTGGCAAAATCTACTTTTTCTCTCCAAGTGTACCACTCTGAATTTCCCTCCGGAATTTTTTTTATTCTGTTTGTTTGATGTTTTCTTCAATTTACCATAATCATTTTGGGCCAACGACATTGGACCCAGATGGGTTAATGTTCACTTCTACTTATTCTGTCTCCCCAGGTGCATACAGGTCTATTGTAGCCACTTTTCCACCATTCTTTCTAAAGGTCAGGTCACTGCCAGGTCAGTTTCTATGCAATAAGCTTCAAGTATCTGAATCCATACAAAGGAGAAAAACATCAAAGAAAAAATTTCCTACATTTAACCTGAATGGCATGTGCTTCCCACAAGACACAGGCGTAAAGTTTATTACTGGAAACACATCAATAAATTATATGGTCTATGAGTTGACTGTGTAGGAGCTGGGGGGGGCCGTCTCACTTGGAGTTTAAGAGCCAACAGTACTGAACAACTTTACTAGCATCTTAAACAGGAAGACAGTCTGCCTCCAGAATTTCCAGGGTTGTGCTCCTAAAACTGGTAACAAGCGTTACTGGCATAAGTGGCAGTTAACAGGTTAGAATGCTTTTGGGAGATGGAGGGAGATGAAGATGCCACAGCAGCAAATTTCAGCTGAGACACATGCATGGACTTAATGTGGTATAAGCAGAGGGCGGGAATCAAAAGATTGTGGGTTTTAGTCCTGGTGTTGCTGCCATACTTGGCTCTATGACCCAGGTCGGGAAAATCATTGAATTGCTGTGGACTTTAAAACATGCCCATCTTTAAGACTGAGTCCATGTTGATCCGGCTGGCACCCAGAAAATATTTCCATATTTTCTTCAAATATTTATTAAGAGCTTTCTTTTAAGCTAGGCAGTTCTTTGAGATTTAATAGGCAGTAAATGACACTCACGTTAATCACTAAAAACAGCTGGGATGAATAATTTTAGTCAAGATGGCTAAAATTCAGGGGGGAAGTGGCTGGAAGAAGCTGGTGCAAAAGGGAGTGGCATGTCAAGGATTCTTTTGTATAGAAAGTAATGGGCAGCAGACTTAGAAAACAAACTTGTGGTTGCCGGTGCGGGGGGTAGGGGTGGTGTGGAGAGGGATAGTTAGGGAGTTTGGTATGGTCATATACACACTGCTATATTTTAAATGGATAACCAACAAGGACCTACAGTATAGCACATGGAACTCAGTGTTATGTGCCAGCCTGGATGGGAGGGGAGTTTGGGGGAGAATGGATACATGTGTATGTATGGCCGAGTCCCTTCGATGTGAAATTATCACAACACTGTCAGTTGGCTATACCCCAAAAGAAAATAAAAAGTTCAAAAAATTATAGGCCAAAAAAAAAGAAGAAAGAAAGAAAGAAAAATAATGGGTGGCCCTGAAGGGTTTTATAAACTCTACTTTGCAGTTTTAAAAGATCATTCTGGCTGCAGTGTGGTGCAAGGATGGGGGAAATGGAGAGCATGTCACTCCTAAACTTAAATTTCATCCCTTTTCTTAACATCTGGGGTATCATCTGGGTGGGGAGTCACTACAGCCATTTCAGAGAATCTGTGAATGTTCTGAAATGTCAGGCAAAAGTGAGCAAATGTGTATGCACTTTTCGGGGGGAGAGGGTTAATAGTTCTAATCAAATTTCATGACCCCAACTCAGAAATTTAAGGAGAAAATAATAAAAAGGAGTCCACTCATTAATCACCATTGTTAAGCTGGGCTTATGAGGAGCTGACTCAGCCCCTGGAACGCCCTGCCCTGCCCTCCTTATCCGACACTGCTCCTTCCTGGGTGCATCTCCCCAGCTCTGCTGTGGTCTCGCCTGGCTGGGTGACTGGCGTCGTCACCTCCACTTCCTCCTCATCCCCTTCAGGCTGGTCCTCACTCACTGCCCTGGTCAGGATACACGCCCAGCCCTTGCTGTGAGCCCCATGCCATGCACAGAGCTCCTCCAGGTGCCCCCCCCCCCCCCCCCCCCACCGCCCCAGCTGTCTGTCATAACTTCAGTACAGCAAGTATTGCCTTGTTTGCTTTGAATCAGTAGACATTTCTTGGAATCTTACTCTGTGTTAGGCCCACGCTGACAACAAGAGCAAAGGTATCCAGACTTTTTCCCCAAAGGATCCACAGTCGGTTGGGAGACAGAGGAAACACATCAGGGAAACGGAGCTTGAGGTTTAGAATCACAGAGTGTGGGGGGCCTGGACAGCAGGAGGTGAGCGGGGCTCTCTCTGGGGTGGGTGATGGATGGGCCGGAGGAGGCACTCAGAAGGGGACTCTGAGTTGGGTCCCGACAAGTGAGGGCATCTCAGTAAGATGCACAGGGCGGCCAGGGTGCTCCTGGGAAGGAGAAGATGGGTGTGATGAACAAAGCTTGGAGGAATGCACCCGCATGGGATCTGGAGCTTCTGTCTGAGTGTGGTGGCCTCTTGCACTTTAGAAAGATACATCTGACGCCAAGTCTCAGAGATGCTGACCTCATTGTCTGCGGAAAGGCCTGCCTGTTGGTATCTTTCAGTTGTATTTCAGCACCTCCTGGGAAGACGCCTGTGTTAATCCATGTTATCAATGGAACCCCACTGAGGTAGTGAGGTCTAACTAGGTGTCAAGGGTGGGCTAATGGGTGGGAAAGAAGTCAGGAGAGGGGCTGTGAAGGGTGTTGAGTCACTTGTTTTTAAAGATCTAGAAGAACGATATACTTCAAAAAAATGTCAAATTTACAGAAAAATTTCAGATTAGTACAAAGAACTCCCCTATCCCACATATCCAGACTCCTGAACTTTTAACATTGCACCACATTTCTGTGAACACACACACACACAGGACACATATGTAAACCCAGACACGGGCTTCCCTGGTGGCTCAGTGGTAAAACACCCACCTGCCAATGTAGGAGATGCAGGACTGATCCCTGAGTCAGGAAGATCCCCTGGAGAAGGAAATTGCAACCTGCTGTGGAATTCTTGCCTGGGAAATTCCATGGACAAAGGAGCCCTGAGGGCTACAGTCCAAGAATCACAAAAGAGTCATACATGACTTAGCGATTAAACAATAGCAATACACACACACATCGCCAGGCTCCTCTGTCCGTGGAATTTTTCAGGCAAGAATATTGGAGTGGGTTGCCATTTTTCTCCAGACACACACACTCACACACAAAGACTAATTCCTGAATCATATGAGAGCAAGCTAAGTCAAGAAACCAATGTTAACACAACAATGTTGTCCCATTTCTAGAAAAAAAAATGTATATACAGATACAAATACTTATATACACACAAATGGTTTTGGCATCATCTTGAGGCTATGTACATGTATGCATATAAACATTTCCACAGAGAAAGATTTATGCAAATAAGTAGGTAATGTATGGGGTCCACTTGACCTCTTTCATCCTGGGAAGGAGGAGGGGGAGAGAAAAGGAAGGAAGGAGAGAGAAAGGGAAGGAGAAGAGGGACGAGGACCTGGGGAGCTGAACGCCTTAGTTACACATCTGGATCCTCACTAGAAGGTGAGTTTTTCAGGGTGAAAATTTGCCTGGTAGTCTCAGCCAGCCCTTGACCTCCAACAATAAATATTTTTTCATTAGGCTGAACTGAATTTGAATTTTTAAAGAGCAACAGTATATTCTTTAACTAGTTGGTCCACACCGGCCTTCCTTAGTTGAAAAATATTCAGTTTCATTCCCTTTGTAAAGTGGATTTCTTGAGAGAAATGCCATTCCATCAACTGAGACATAGTCATTAGTTAAAATAGAAGTTTGTTAACAAGAGTCTTATAAGATGTCTTTAGGGTAAGGTGTCCAAAAGAATTAAGCGACTTATAGCTTAGGAGATGGGCTTAATTCTTACTGCTTTTTCTCCCTCTTATTAGCTTAATAAACATGACATATTTTCATTTTTTGACAGATTGGTCACTTGCTTGAACAGTTTTAAAGGTCAAGTTGTCCCCAATCAAATGCCTCTTTTTATCTCTGCTCTGCGAACTTCATTGTTTGCTATGAAGCAATGGCTGTTAGGAATTATATTATCTGTTTATTTGTACATTTATTTACACACATAATTTGTGCCTGCTCCAGATATGCAGAACATTCTATTGATTCTATTTATGCCTTAGCAAGTTGCTTCTTCTTTGCTCTAACACTGCACATCCCATACTTTCTTGCTTGCTCAGCTGATCTGAAGAGCCAAATAGAATTCTTGACCATAAGGGTCCTTGAAGACAAGCACTGCTTTTAATTCACTGTGATGGCTGCAGAATCTAGTGAAAGGAGGCACTCTCAGAAAGTTTGTTGGTTCAGTGAGTACACCTGCAAATTGGAGCCAGATACACGTTTACATGCCACAAGGAAATGGGCTTCCATGAATTCCTGCTAGTGTCAGTCACAATGGGCAGTTTTCAAATACTATCTAATTTAATTGAACAGCAACATTTTTGAGGTGGATGCGAGCATCCTAATTTTACAGACAAGGTAACTTAGATCTTGGGGAGTAATTTGCCCAACATCACTCTCTTACTCAGAGAGGGAGGGTCAAATACAGACCTTTCAGACTTCAAATCCTGTTCTCTTTTCCTACCCTGATGCCTTGCCTAGTTTACGGAAGTTCTGTTACATGTATTCATGGGAATCTACAAAGTAATTTGTTCACCAGCTTATTGTTCAGGAAGTTTAAAAGGAAACCATCAGGTAACCACTGAAGTTTATTATTCCAAACATAAAACTACAACTGACTCTTTAAGGTAATAAAATTCTGTTTTCTCTACCAGCTGAAACCTTAATAGGAAAGAACACCCAGAAAACCTGCAAATGTCTGAATACTTAGGATGAGCTTTTGTTAACATTAAAATCATTTCTCTTTTGATTTAAAAAAACCACATCTGAAAGTCGTGGTTGATTGAAGGATCTGAGGAACTCACATATACATTTCCTGAAATCCAAAGCCATTCCCATTTGATGATTTTTGGGCATAGGACATCTCTGGTGGTCTATTGGTTAAGAATCCACCTGTCAATACAGGGGACACAGGTTAGATAACTGGTCTGGGAGGATCCCACATGCTGTGAGGCAATTAAGCCCAGGCACCTCAACTACTGAGTCTGAGCTCTGGAGCCCACGAGCCATGACTAATGAAGCCTATGCTAGAGCCCTAGAGCCCGAGCTCTGCAACAAGAGAAGCCACCACAATGAGAAGGCTGTGCACCGCAACTAGGGAACAGCCCCTGCTAATTGCAACTAGAGAAAGCCCGTGTGCCGCATCGAAGACCCAGCACAGTCGAAAATAAATTAAAAAAAAAAGTAGAGCACATTTTTTGAAACATTAAACAAGTTGTTTTCCTTGACCAAGGAAGGTATATAGAATGACTTTGCTTATTATTCCTCCTTATCACAGCCAGTTTGTCTATGTGGCTATGTTATTGGGTATGTTAATTAAGCCTTGAGATGTGTTGACATGTTCTACCCAGCCCTGATTTGTCCTTCAGCCAGCAGAAACCCTTCACAAACCGTCTGCCATCTTTAGAAGACACACCACACTGTACAGGCAGCTTTAATGTGGGTCGGCTATCCTGGCTGGAGTCTCACTGGTCAGATGGGAAGTGGCCTCCTGTGGACAATGCTGACGGTTACATAAACAGAGTGATTTAAAGAAACTCATCTAGGGCTGTTGTCTTGAATGTATGAAGTATTAGAAGCTAGTGGTGATCTACTGCATGCAATACAAGAACTTGGTTATATCCCAGTACAGTTATCTGTATTTGCTTGGGCTCCAAAATCACTGTGGACGGTGACTGCAGCCATGCAATAAAAAGATGCTTGTTTATTGGAAGAAAAGCAATGACAAACCTAGACAGCATATTAAAGAGCAGAGACAACACTTTGCTGAAGTGAGATAGTCAAAAGGTTGGGATAAAGGTTGGGATTGTCAAACCTATGGTTTTTCCATTCGTCATGTACAGATGTGAGAATTAGACCACAAAGAAGGCTGAGTGCTGAAGAATTGATGCTTTCGAAAAGTGGTGCTGGATAAGCCTCTTGAGAGTCCCTTGGACAGCAAGGAGATCAAACCAGTCAATGCTAAAGGAAATCAACCCTGAACATTCATTGGAAGGACTGATGTTAAAGTTGAAGCTCTAATACTTTGGCCACCAGATGGAAAGAGCTGACTCTGGAAAAGACCCTGATGCTAGGAAAGATTGAGGGCAAAAGGAGAAGGGGGCAGCAAAGGATGAGATGGTTGGATGGTATCACCGTCTCAATGGACATGAATTTGAGCAAACTGGGAGAGAGTGAAGGACGGGGAAGCCTGGCATGCTGGAGTCCATGCGGTCACAGTTGGATATGTCTTAGCGTGTGAACAACAACAACAAAAATGCCTCTTGAAGTAAAAAGATGTTTACTGAAAACTGCTAATGATGCCACCCAGAATCCAGAAGTGGGCAGACCAAAGGCCACTGGGCTCCTCCCCAGGCCAGGAGCTGCCTTTATGTTGAGTGTGTCTTTTGGTTTGCAAGTGACCTCCCTGGCTTTGTTTTGCAAGGCTTGTCATTTGTTTCTGTGACTAGACTTAAATACTAATTTTCTCATTAAATAGATTCAGAATGCAGTAATTTCAAAGGTTTTCTCACCCTAAACCACAGTTGGTAATTGACATATACATATACTGATGACCAAAAGTTCCTTGAGGGCAAACTGCATTGATTTTATATCTCCAGAGTCCAACACAACACCTGGCACATATCAGGTATTAACACACATTTGTCGAGTTAATGAGCTTCCCAGGTGGCTCAGTGGTAAAGAATCTGCCTGCCAGTGCAGAAGACTCGGGTTCGATCCCTGGGTTGGGAAGATCCCTAGGGGAGGAAATGGCAACCCACTCCAATATTCTTGTCTGGAGAATCCCACGGATAGAGGAGTCTTGTGGGCTACAGTCCCTAGAGTCACAAAGAGTTGGACACGACTGAGCATGCACGCGGAGAAGGCAATGGCACCCCACTCCAGTACTCTTGCCTGGAAAACCCCATGGGCAGAGGAGCCTGGTAGGCTGCAGTCCATGGGGTCGGGAAGAGTCAGATACGACTGAGCGACTTCACTTTCACTTTTCACTTTCATGCATTGGAGAAGGAAATGGCAACCCACTCCAGTGTTCTTGCCTGGAGAATCCCAGGGACGGTGGAGCCTGTTGGGCTGTCGTCTATGGGGTCACACAGAGTCGGACACAACTGAGGCGACTTGGCAGCGGTGGCGGTGGCGGAGCATGCATGCATGTACTGTTGAATTAATAAATAGATTAACGTTACCATGAACCAGTTTTGGCCATAGTCAGATTTTTTTTCATTTATAACCCTTTTTATCTCCCTGCAAAGAAAATCCTAGACATGTTGGCAGTGCATTTCTAGCTCCATCTATAATTTTTGAGGATAGTTTCATTAAAGAAGATAGAATATGGGATAAAAAGCAAAGATTCACCTCAAAAAAGCCAGGAAACAATTGACAATCCATGCATTATTATTATTATTTTTTTTGAGAAAATAAGTTCAGGATTATGAACTTCCCAGAGTTTCAGAAAATGAGGTTGTCATTAAAAAGTTGTATTTTGCTTGCATTTTGGTAGAAGAAGGAAAGAAAAAAAGAGAAAGAAGTAGAAATAAGAAGAGGAGAAAGGCAAAAGAAGAAAAAGAATACATTTGGGCCACTCCCTCAGTGCACTGTTATATGTGGCCTTGAATGATGGATGCCCCCATCACAGCAAGAGCCCTCCTGAAATCTTTGTGTATATACTTGTAATATGTCTGGGGAAATTAACATTTGGGGGCATTTGCCAGCTCCTCTTTTCCTTCCACTTCAATGAGAACAATATTTTCAAGTGAGGAGACAGCTTCAATTACAAAACTGACAACTAAAATTTCACTTTAATATTTTTTCCCCTCTATTCTTCAAGCATGGCCCTCTTTTTGCACCACATCGGTAGAAAAAGAATGAATGTACTCATTGCTGTGTGAAATAAATTTACTTTTATATGAAATAAGTTAAAAATATTTGTAAGAGGTTTTCTATGTGGATCTATAGTTCTCTCTCCATGTATAGAAAATCAACCTCAAAATGGTTTCCAGGAAACCTGTGTGTGTGCACATGTGTCTGTAAATATATATGCATATATTTTACCTAGAAATTATGTATGAGTGCACGTGTGGGAACACACACACATACTTTCGGGAACACTGGGAATGGTTTCTGAGAAGCACTTGGGGCTTAGTGACCTGTCCTGCTTGAATTTGCCTGGCGGTTTATTTGCTGCCCTGCCCTCTGATACAAAGGAAACCAAAGTGCTCCTGGAAGCAGGACAGAGGCTGAGGCCGGGGTGGATGGCACTGCACGTGAGATGCTGTGAATGCTCAGAATTAAGGATTCACCTTCCCTGATAGCTCAGTTGGTAAAGAATCTGCCTGCAATGCAGGAGACCCCACGATTCCTGGGTTGGGAAGATCCACTGGAGAAGGGAACGGCTACCCACTGAAGTATTGTTGGGCTTCCCTTGTGGCTCAGCTGGTAAAGAATCTGCCTGCAATGCGGGATACCTGGGTTCGATCCCTGAGTTGGGAAGATCCCCTGGAGAAGGGAAAGGCTACCTATTCCAGTATTCTGGCCTGGAGAATTCCATGGACTAAGCACTCCATGGAGTCACAAAGAGTCGAACGTGACTGAGTGACTTTCACTCACTCACTCAAGGATTTGCCAAAGGCTCTGTGCTGTTTTCAACACTCAGGATAATTGTTCCAAGAAACACAGTCTGAAGGCATGGCTTTCTGCTATTTGAAGCCTTTGATCTCATGTCTAAGGCAGAGGGCCCTGGCTTGGGAAATGAGACTGTCCCTGCTCCCAAAGATGTGTTTGCCTTTTCTGCTACTAACATTCTCCTCCAGAAATATAGCTCAATGGCCACATACATCAATTTTTTAAAAGTATGATGTTTCCCTGCTTATTGTCATTTCTTTTGTTCCATAGGTTGGGGAAAGGTTAAAATAATCACTTCTTTCTAATTTCTCCTTTTTTCAATAGACCCAAGTGTAAAGAAACATCCACAAATATTCCCTGGTTCTAATGGTGCCTTTGGGTTTAGAAATAATGGTGGCCATGGACGGTGATTTAAAATGCACACTGCAGCCCATTCCTGATCTCATTCTAATGGGAGCCGACCCTCTGGAGGAGGGTGGGAAGCCTAGCTGCATACAAACCAGCTTTCACTTAACTGGTTTGTCTCCTGAGGATGAGGGAAACCAACTATATGAGTTTTCCCATAGACATGGGAAAACAAGGAAACTTTTGAAGACAATCTGGTTTATTCAGTCAGGGAATTTTTTAAAAAGTAAGTTTTTGTGCTTGACAACTGGAAGAAGTGGAACACAATGGTGTAAAAATTCAACTTCAGATTTGAGGCTAGTGAGCATTATTAGATAATGGTTATGAGCTCAAAAGGCAGTGAGACTTAGGGTCAAACATAAGCAGCAGGGTGAAGCGAACCCTCACAAATCAAATAGGTTAACTGGAGCGCTGGATGCTTTGAGACTTCAGGCCAAGTCTCCTTTCTCTTGCCTTCTTAGGCAAGACCCTCTCGCCTCTCTTTTTTAGTGATGACAGTGAAGGCACATGCCAGTCACAGCTCTGATCATCAAGAATACTCTTTCCAAAAGACATTTTGCTTTTAAATTGTTTTATACTTACATTTGCATATAAATCTGATATTCTGAGAGTTTATTTCCAGTTAAATGAAGATGTATAACATAAAGCCAACTCATGAATAGTTGGGGGATGATGACTTCTGCACCTCCACTGACGCTGGGAGTTGGGGTACCACTGCCAACATCGAATCACATCGCCTGAATCCAAGGTGTCTCCCAATTTTCTTTAAAGTTCAGAGTTAGTGACAGGGTCTATCATTTATGGGGAGTTAGGAGCTATGCTATTGCTTTTGAACTGTGGTGCTGGGAAGACTCTTGAGAGTTCCTTGGACAACAAGGAGATCAAACTAGTCAAACCTAAAGGAAATCAACACTGAATATTCATTAGAAGGACTGATGCTGAAGCTCAAGCTTCAATATTTTGGCCATTTGAAGCGAACAGTCTACTCATTGGAAAAGACCCTGATGCTGGGAAAGATTGAGGGCAGGAGAAAGGGGCGACAGAGGATGAGATGGTTAGATAGCATCACCAACTCAATGGATATGAGTTTGAGCAAACTCTGGGAGACAGTGAAGGACAGGGAAGCGTGGCGTGCTGCAGTTCATGGGGTCATAAAGAGTTGGACATGATTTAGTGACTTAACAACACCTTGAGATACAGGCTATTATTCAGATTTCACAGATGAGGGGATGGGCCTCAGAGAAGATGAATAACTTGTTTACAGTTTTACATCTAGCAAGTTCTTACTATTAACTGCTAAGCTGTATTGTCTTTCAATGCTTTCTATTCTTACCTGATCTGAAAAAGCAATGTAGCATTTTTCTTTAAAAAAAAAAAAAAGACTCTGGAGGGTGGTAGCACGATAGGTGTGTTATGAAGGTTTGGAAGACAGAGGGCTATGGTTCTGACGTAAGAGGAGTCTCTGAAATGCTCTACATCAGTGCTGTTCAATACAAATGCAGTGTGAACCACATGTGCTGTCTTAAATTTCTTGTAGCCACATTAAAAACAGTCAGTTACTGTTGATAACATCACATGTAATTCAGTATATCCAAAGTACTATTGTTTCAAAATGTAATCTATATAGAATAATTAGACCATTTTACATATATCCTTTAATTCTAAGTTTTCAAAATCTGTAAGTGTCTTGTGCTTCTAGCACATCTCAATTTCAACTATCCCCATAAAATGCTCAGTAGCCACACATAGCTGGTGGTGACCACACTGGTCAGTACAGCTCTTGGGTATGAGAGGGGAAAATCAAAGCACTTGCCAATGTCAGCTGTCTTCTCCAGCCTCTGGAGCAGTGGTTAGTGTGTGCATTAGAATCCATTCAGGAAGCTTCTTAAGTACACATATGCCTACATTCTATCTCAAACCATTAAGTCAAAATTCCTGGGACTAGCCTCTGGACATGCCTGAGCAAACAGCAAATTGAAAGCTCCCATTTCCAGTTCAAATTTCTTAGAGTGAAAAACACCATGAACTTGCTAGAGCTGAGCCCTCTACATAATCTCTTTCAGGAATCTGGGAAGCTGCTACCTGGAAGATTCTAGCATTTAGGATCCTGCTCACTTCTTTCCTTTAAACACTTGAACAGCTGGCTGGAAAATTGTTTGAGTTTTTCTGAGTTTAAGTGATGCGATGGAAAGAAGAGATCATTTAGCCAGAGTGATCATTTCATAATGTACGTCATACCACGTCAGTCCTTTGCTCAAAACCCTGGAAGGCATGCCCATCTCCTTCTAAGCAGAAGCCACTCCCCTGCCAGGACCCACCAGACAACAAAATCTACTCTCCATTCCCGTTCCCAGTCTCATTAGTTTCTTCACTTCATTTCCTTCTCTTTCCACTGCTAGTCATTCTGCTCCATCCCCGACAGTCTCCTGTGTGCCCTGAGCACCCCCACAGACTAAGAGATGGCACCCAGGCATCAATATTTTCAAGAAGTTATGCCAGCCTGGGGGAGAGACGCTCACGCAAGACAGTGTGTGGATCACACAGCCGCCAGGCTGTCCTCCTAAACATGCTCTCTCTCGACCGAGCTTCTTCTTTTTTTTAAATTTTTTAAAATTTATTTAATTGAAGTCTAATTACTATGCAATATTGTAGTGGTTTTTGCCATACACTGACATGAATCAGCTACAGGTTTACATGTGTTCCCCATCCTGAACCCCCCTCCCACCTCCCTCCCCTCATCTGAGCTCCTGCTAAGCTCTGAGCAGCAGAGAATTCAAGTCACACTTGGTATCTAGCAGCTGGAATACAAATACTCTCTGGATTTTCAATCACCAGCTAAGACAAGAGTGGGGTTGGAATTTTCTCGGGAGGGTCCAGGTGGCTAACAAGGATGCATCTGAAAAGATGACCTCCTTATATTACTATGGGCTTCCCAGGTGGTGCTAGTGGTGAAGAACCCAAATGCCAACGTTGAAGGAGATGTAAGAGATGAGGGTTCAACCCTTAGGTCAGGAAGATCCCTGGAGGAGCGCATGGCAACCCACTCCAGTATTCTTGCCTGGAGAAGCCCCATGGACAGAGGAGCCTGGCAGGCTACAGTCCATAGGGTCGCATAGAGTTGGAAATGACTGAAGCGACTCAGCGCACATGTATGTATGTTACTATAGACCTGGGCCCAGGGAGCAGCTTGAAGTAAGAAACAAACATCCTCAAAAAACTATTAGGATCTGCTACAGCTTGGGGAGGACACTTCTGTTCACAACCATCACATCTGTAGAGTACGGCTGAGATATTTTAGCTGGGGAGGTTTTAAAGTGGCTTCAGCAGACAGCGTCTTACCTCAATGATTAGGAAGAAGCTCAGGGAAGCACCGGAGCAGTCACTTTAAAGCATGTAAGGCAACTAAAAATCTACACTAGCTACCTGATGATTTAGAAACCTTTATAAAATTTATACCTCCCCCCCCCCCCCCCCCACTTCTTGGATAATTTCCCATTGCCAAACCTATCATCTCAAATACAAAATGCAATGAGCTTCCCTTCCCTGACCTGAGGCTTCAGAAGACACAGAACAAAGACAGTAATCTACCACCCAGGGGTGCTGGCTCTGAGTAGCAGACAGCCAGTCTAGTTACGAAAAGACTCCGAGGCTGGAAAAGATTGAGGGCAAGAAGAGAAGGGGGTAACAGAGGATGAGGTGGTCAGATGTCATCACCGACTCAGTGGACATGAGTTTGAGCAAACTCTGGGAGATGGTGAAGGACAGGGATGTCTGGCAGGCTGTAGTCTGTGGGGTCACAGGGGCAGACATGACTGAGCGACTGAACAAAAACAAACCTGGTGACATGGGCTTGGGTCAACCCTTTCCAGTCCAGCCGTCATCAGTCTCATCGGCCAACTTGATATTGTTCCCTTAATGTGCGGGTCGGGAGTCTCACTCAACAGTTACTGCCAGGTTGGGATTTGTGCAGGGAAAGGATACAGGGCTCAGGTTCCAGTGGCTCTGGCTGGAAATAACCTTTTAGCTTTTCCAGAGCCTCAGGGAAAACACAAGTGATGACCACACAAATGGAATGTGAAGAACTCATCTCTCCTGTGCAGGATGGAGGGGGCCCTCTGGGACAAGACTGATAGGGATCCCAGTTTTAAATGAGTTTTGCAGGTGGGATGTTTCAGCGGCTTTGCTAAGCTCTGCCTCTTTCCATCAGACTTGGTTTCAGGAAGGCAGCTGCTATAATGACCCTTGGCTGATGGAGTAAGGGAAGCTGTCAAAGGGCTCATGACTGTCAGGATGGCTGAAATGCTTGCTTTTAATTTTTCTTTTTTTGTGTGTGTGCATTATTGCAATGATCAGAAAAAGAAATTGTTGCCCTAAATGAGACATGTTCTGTTGATGGCAGTAGCTTAGATTGAACTCCAAAGATTTATTTTGTACGCTGGCTGTTGTTTTGCTGTGAAAAATGTTAAAAAGAAAGGATTGACATTTTAGCTTTGTTTCTGAGATATTAAAAGAATTGTTTTAGAGAGAATTTTTCCTGTTGGGTAACATTTTTTGGGGGTGGGGGTTATTGCTGCAGGCTTTTTATTTTGTTTTTTCCTTAATATATAGTTTCAGAACTATGTACTATATCGAAGGTCTTGCATTACATTTTTTTTTCAAGTAATCATCCATATGTGGATAAATAATCACAACAATTAGGGAATAATTCTAGAATAATAATTCTAGAACTGGGTTCTAGATCAAGAAATTCTGATGTCAAAATAAAAACCAGACCCAAGTTATTTTAAAAATGTATTTTTGGAGAGGGATACACATTTTCAGTGCTGGTGCAGGTGAATGCTATTGGGAGTGAATTTATGGTCAGTTTTCCGTGTAAAAGAATAATTTTCCCTATGAGTAAAATCATATTTAATGATGTACATTAAGCCAGTAGCACATGTACAAAATTTATGCATGAATATATAAGTGAAGGTATGTTAAGTAGGGACTCATGCTTAACAATTTTTTCCTTAGGAATGTGCACTCAAGGAGTTAGGGATGCTCTGTGTAGAAATAAGAGCCCCCCTCACAGGGGCTGTTCCCTGCGTCCCTCTGCGGAGCCTGGATTCTGGTGCAAGCTGGCAGACTCCAGGAAGGACCTGCCCAAGAGAGCAGCTCATCACCTCCTGTGAGAATCAAGGCTCAGTGGTTAAGGCGACGGGGGTGACAGCTGGGTTGTGTGGTTCTGTGCCCAGTAGCTCCGTCATGTCCAACTCTTCGTGACCCCATGGACTGTAGCCCGCCAAGCTCCTCTGTCTGTGGGGTTTCGGAGGCAAGAATACTGGAGTGGGTTGCCATTTCCTTCTCCTGGGGATCTTTCCCACCCAGGGATGGAACCTGCATCTCTTATGTTTCCTGCATTTGCAGGTGAGTTCTTTACCACTAGCGGGATTGTAGACTTCCAAATCCTTGCTCTGACGTTTAGATAGATAACCTGGGGCAAGCTACTTAATTTCTCCACACATCAACTTCTCGCGTTCCTAAAATGGGTCCAGTCAAACCACCTCCCTCCTTGGACGCTTGTGCAAGTGTGTGAAGTAACACATGTAAAATGCTCAGTCAGGCCGCACACCATCACCACTAGACTTCCGGGATCGCCCTTGCGAGGAGCCAATCACCGCCCTGCTCCTAAACCCCTCCCTCTACCACTTCCTGCCGCATCTCTATGTCCCACTTCCTGTCCTGTTCCCCGGAGGGGTGAGTTTCTAAATTCAGACCCATCTCCTTCCACTTCCTGCCTCTAGTCCTTCCCAGTCTTGCTGCTTGAGATCTTCCATGATTGGCCACATCAGAGATTAGAAAAAATATCTAATTAATGGCTGATTTATTTCATCTGGAATTAAGACGTGAGACATTTGAACTGTATTTTCAAAATACGGTTTCTCTTGCTGGATCTTGACATTCAAAAGCAATTTTAGGGACCTCTAGTTATGATTGCTCTTTGGGGTGAGTTAGTCAATTGATTCTGAAATTGGTCAGCTCTGAAAAATGAATCGTATCTGTATCCGCAAATGGGAGGTTCTCCTAGAAGCTCTTTTAAAATGCTAAAAGAGCTAAATGCTAAAAATGCTAAGATAAATCCAGTTTATGCTTTTGCTTTCAGTTAGTGCTTGCAAAGCCGACAGTGACCAGGTGCAATGACCAAAACCAAACTGATTGGCTTTGACAGGTCCAATGTCGATGCCGGTGCTTTTTGATAGGCATTTCTAAACTCCCGCTGTCCTGGCGGCTCAGTGTGGTGCATCTGTAAGATCCTGTGCCCTGAATGCCTGAGCAGCCTTGCTTTTCTGCCCATGGTCTTTGTTGTGATTTGAGTATTCTGGAAATATTAGTGATGTCTCAGAAAGGAGTTTCACCAAGAAAATGGGGAAATAAAACTGATCTTCAGGTGCCCGGAACAATGTTATGAGGGTCTCAGTTACAGGATATAGTAAAATTCTGACTTGGATTATTTAATGAATATCAGTTTTGGAGTTATTCCATCACTATGCAGTTCTGATTTTAAAAAATAACATGGGGACTTCTCTAGTGGTCCAGTGGTTAAGAATCTGCCTTGAAATGTAGTAAACATGAGTTCGATCCCTGGTCTATGGGGAATTAAGATCCTATATGCCACAGAGCAACTAAGCCCGCATGCCACCACTAAGACTCTATGCAACCAAAAAAAAAAAAAGAAAAGAAAAAAGAAACAAAAACTAAGACCTGATGCAGTCAAATAAATAAATAAATAAATAACCCAAACAAACAAAAAGTCGCATCAAAGAAGCAGGAAAAGTCTTTATGATATATCATTGTGACAACTGACTACACAAATGGAAACAAGACCAACAGTATTTAATAAAGTGGATGCTCATCTAGCCTGGAGGATAACTAGTTACGGTTTAGGTTGTGAACTTAACCCTGGATGGAAGAAAACTCTGAAAAGTCTACTACAACTTCTATGGAAATAACTTTCACAATTTTTATTTTGTTCCTAAATTGGCTTCTTGCTTTCTTTTTCCCTTATTTGATCTTAGGGGCGGGGAGCTCACATTAAAAATAAACATTTCCCAAACTTGGAAATTCAACTGAAAGCTGGTTCTAGAAAATGCCCATTCATCAAATATTTACAGAATACCTACTTCAAGTCAGGCACTGTGTTGGGGGTTGAGGACACAGGGATGAAAAGATATCAGCCTTGGTCTGAGGATTTCTCAGTCAGACAGGTTGAAGGTTATTTCAGGGGTTACGAATATAAGAAAGAGAAAGAAAGTGTTAGTTGTGTCCAACTCTTTGCGACACCCATGGTCAGTAGCTCGCCAGGCTCTTTTGTCCATGGAATTCTCCAGGCATGAATACTGGAGTGTGTAGCCAATCCCTTCTCCAGGGGATCTTCCTGACCCAGGGATCAAACCTGGGTCTCCTGTATTGCAGGCAGATATTTTACCATCTGGGCCACCAGGGGAGCCTAAGGCTTCAGGGGCCCAGAAGAGGTCTTGATGGAACTCACTATCAGAGAAGTAAATTGGCGACTCCAGCCAATCTACTGGGTGCTGACCATGTACTCTATAATATGGGGTCTCTGCTCTCCTGGACCCTGAGATAACTGGGGGAGGGCGATGAGACTAATAAGGGAGACAGGATAAAATGAGATAATACAAATGATATGAGAGAAGATAGTTTGTTAGTAAATGTGAAGCTCGTTCACACATGGCACAGATCACTCAAGGCTGGACTCATCTTGAAAGGCATCTGGAAGGTGCCTTGGAACAATGCCCCTATGGAACAGGTCACTCTGGAGCAGGCAGAGGACGAGGGGAGGTCACTCCACGTGAGGCAAATAGGAACAAGAACCAGAACTGGTAAGGGCTCTAGTGGTCTGGGAACTCTGAGCATGGATGGAGCTCGGGTGGGATACAGTTGTGATGAACCGTGGGAAATGAGGTGGGCCAACCCAGCTGCAGCAGGAGGTGCATCCTGCCTCAGGGCAGAGGAGATGCACGGAGATGGTGGATGGTGGAGAGTGTTGGTACCCAAGCCAGGCGGTGGCTTGGGAGATGCCCCAGCACCGAGCTGGGGTTAGAAGACCTGAAGTTTGGTTTAGGTTCTGCCACCTCCAACTACAGAAATCTTTCTAGGTCCCAGAGTCCTCATCAGGGTCCTATTAAGGCCTTTTGGGGGCCTGGGCACATTTGTCTTTGTGGACATTTTTCTCCCTAAAAAATTATAAAAGTTCATATTTTACAACTGTGTTGGTATAAAGATGAATACACTCATATATCAAAATAGCTTCTTAATCCTAAAACTTCATTTTTTCTTATAATTCTTAAAGAAATGAACATATTTTTGTGGGACTCTAACGGTGCTGTGGCAGTGTGCCCATCCAAGCTAATGACTGAGCTGGCTCTGGTTCTCATCTGTACCCTGGCGGGTGGAATGGAATCAAAGTCTAACATCAGTACCTTCTTCTAAAAGCCTGTAATTTGGTGCTGACCTCTCAGTCTGCACAGTATGGTCAGGTTGGTATTTTCAAAGCTTAATATTTAATCTGAAAACAACTGTATGGGTAAAATATTTGCAGGAAAAGGAAAGATAATGATTGAATTTTTAGGTAATTTAAAAATAGGTGAAAATCCTCTTGAAAAACATTTTCATTAAAAGAAAAAGAATCTTCATTAAAAAAAAAGAACTATTAGATTGTTTTTTAAAAGAAATTTGTGCTGGTTATGAAAAACTTAGCACTAAAAAGGTACAAATAACTTACAATCTCCTATGCTACTTTTACAGGAAAAAAATAAAGTCATATTTCACAGAAATGTAATAGGGGACAGAAACTGAAATGAAACTAAAGGCACTTTTAAACTCTGAATAAAATAAAGTTAACAAAAACACGATTTCACTGCCTCCTCTCTTGTTCTGATCCAAATTTCAAAGTATTTGGCCTTTATGCTTTCTGATTTGTGGTTTACAGTAATGGCTGTGTCCATGATGCGTTGAAGACAGATATTTCTTTTTTGTTTTTTTTTTATTTCATTCTTTTTGATACCAGTGGCTTTGAGGGAGAGCTTTCTTCTACTGCTCTTTATTTTCACTTTTCAGCAATCATTTTACTGTGGTATATAAGTTTATCATTCTAAAGGATGTTATGACATACAGAGCCTAAGAACTCAGTTTACTTCTACAAGGCTTAGAACATTTAATAGGAACGCTCCACTCTACCACCCCACCCGATTCCCACTCCTTAGAAACAATCCTTTTCTTCCTCTGACATTGACTCCCTGTTTCTAAGTAACAAGCTTATATTGTTGTTCTTGATCATACATACTTCACAGCACTTGCATCTCTACCCCCGTGTAATCTTTCGTTTCTTTTCTGCCTTGTTTTCTGCATACCTATCACTCACGAATCCCTCCTTTCTCAGTTGGAAGTGTAGCTCTCCTTTCTGTAACTCGTCCATATTTTCCTTGGAAATGTCACCCTGGACCATCCATCTTCCTTTTTCAAGCTGAGCTGGTTGCTCTCTTGGCCTCGTGCATAGCTGCTGTCCTCTAATCTTCTTTTACCAGCATCCTGGAAATTTTTAGAAATTTCTACTTATATCTAATAAGCCTACACTTTATAATATTATGAATTCATATAGTTTCCCTCCTTTTATGTTGAACCCTTTCAGTCTATAAACTCATGCCCTTCAGCCCAGGGAGACTGTCTTGATCCACTTGGCCATTTTCTCCACCCCCTTTCCTATGTTCTCTTTTTCTAATTCTTTTATTACCTATATTTGAACTTACTGGTTTTATCCTCTTTTTTCTATTTCTCTCTCTTTCTTTTCTCCTTTTTTCCTGCACAATTTACTAGATTTTTACTTTCTAAATCTTTCATTTTAAAAATTCTGCTATCAGATTTTAATTTTCAAATTGTTAATTTCTCAACTCTGAATTGCATGGGGGAAAGGGCATACTTTCCTTCCCTTTTCATGGATGGAATATCTTCTCTTATCTCTCTGATCAATTCTCCAAAGGTGACTGTCACAATAGCTCTCATTCCCCACCCCTAGAATCTGGGCAGCCTTGGGACTTGCTTGAACCAGATGGATGTGGCAGAAATGATGGCACATGGCCTCAGAGGCTCGGTTATAAAAGGCAATGTGATTCTGGCCTTGGGAACTGGACCAATCACCTTGGAGCCATGCCTAGCCAGGAAAGTGGCTGCCTGCCTCAAGTCCTCTTTGGTGGAAGAAGTCACACTAGTGCAGTTGGGGTGGCCACATGGAGGATTCCTGCATCAACCGGAGGAGGGAGAGAAGCCTGGCCAGCTTCTGGCCCCTCCAGGTCCAGCTGCCATCCGACTGCAATCCCCTAGAGCCTCCAAACCAGAACCGCCCTACAAGTCCTTGCAAATTCCTGGTCCCCAGAAACCATCTGAGACCGTGAAGTGTCTGCTGATATTTTAAGCCACTAAATTTGGGGAGCAATTTGTTAGGCAGCAAATGGACCTGCACTGGAGAATATGAATGGTAGTTTTTTGGTTTTTCAAAACAGCTTGTTCTCCCAGTATGATCTCTGTTTACACTGAAGCCTCTGTTTGGTCTTTGCTATATTAGAGACTTGAATCCTGTGACAAGTGATGGATGGTGTGGGAGGTGAGAGTGAGGCTGGACGTGTTGCCCAGAACCTTGTTACTGGGTGGGTGTCACAGCTGGGTGGCAGGTCTGGCCCATTTGTATCTACCAGCCACCTCTTTCAGAGATGACACTTTATCCCCCAAACAATCCTCCAGTTGTTCTCTGATGGAGTTTGTAGGCAGGACTCTGGAAGCCTCAATGAAAACTTTCACTCAATCCTGCTATCTGGAGTCTGCCCCTCTAGTGAGGGAACTGCTAGTCTTCTGCCTGATCTGGCTTTAGGGGCAGCTACCCCACTGCAAGGGGAAGCTTGGCTTCATTTATAAATTTGAAGCCAATCCTCTGTGGTCAACTCCATCTTTCTGAGACACCTGGGCCCCCATATCTAAGCCTTTCTGAGGGTCAGAGCACAAGTCGGTTGCTTGAAGGATTTTTTCCTTCCACCAACTAAGGCTCTAGCCTTTGTCTATTCAGCTTCACCATTTACTTTCTGTCTTCCCCTGTCCTCTTTGCTCAGTTTGACTTGTATTTTTTTAATCCTTTTCCAAGGATTTAAGGGTGAAGCAAAAGCGAACAGGTGTGATCAATCTGTCACATTTAAGTGGAACTGGAGCCTCTGATATCTTAATGAATAGTTCACCAAATAAATAGGCTCAAAGAGCATAAATTAATTCATCAGAGATTGAATTCAGATAGTAAAGAAATTGAAAACTGTTCTGTTTCACTGTAGTTTGCTCTAAGAGGGCAAAGGTGAGGTGTCCCAATCTTTTTCTCATTAGGAAATATGAAAATGAAGATATCCGGAGAGGCAGAACGTACCTACTGGTTTCAGTTTTGCTTTCAAAAATCACACATGCTTATTGTAAAGGGAAAAAAGGACTCTTTCATAGAGCAAATGGGCAGAATATTTCTACCATCCTATCCTTCCCAACTCCATCACATTGCCTGTGGAGGTAACCTCTGGAGGTAACTAGTGCCAATAGTTTATAAAACTTTTTAAAAAATGAAAGGATTGCATCAGTATTTTGCTCCATGTACAATCTGACTCCACTCATGTTGAAAATAACCCTGTGTGTGTGTTGTGTGGATGGTGTATATTATAACACAGATATCCATGCTTATTTTTTTTGGCCAGGGCTCTCTTTGACTTTACCATGAGATGTCAACAATTGGAATATTCAGTGCCTTCTGGTGCAGGGAAGAGTTATGGCTTATATTAATGGCAAAAGCAGAGTGTTTTCACCTTTTTTCCTACATAAAACCGAAAGAATGCTACACATAGCACCATGCATCCATTTATCATCACCGGAAGGTGTCTGAACTGCAGAAGTCCTTTGGAATAGGGTGCTGGCCCAGGAAATGCATGAGTTTCTAATGCAAACACAATCAAACTTTACCTTTTCTGCTTTTAAGCTTAGTAATATACCATGGACATTTTGTCACATGAATAAATATGTCTGTCTCACTCTTTATCATGGTTGTGTATCACAGTTAAATCCTAGTCCCCATGTCTCATTATCACACAAAAATATACTGTGATGAGCGCTCTGTGAACATATGTGTCTCTAATACTAGTGTTTTTCTAGGGTAGGTGTCTTGAGTATGATCACTGGGTTAACAGAATACACATAGGCTCCGTTTTGATGAGCAGTATTCACTTGACCTCTGGCAGCTCCTCGTCACACAATCTCATGCAGGGGGTGGGTGTCAGCTGTGTCCCTCCTTCCTGCCCGCCCCGGGGCACCAGCAAAGGTAACGTCAGAACCCGGACACTGACTTCACCTTTGTGATGTGGCCCTGCGCGACTCTGCAGCCCTCGAGCGGCCTTTCCCGGTGACACATCTATCTTTCTTTTGTATTCCTGTTCTCCAGTAATTAATGGAGTGCAAATTAAAATGACAAAGAGCCATTTTTGGTTTATTATTTTCACAACAATGAAAAAAAGAACACACTGCTGCTGGCGCTGGGAGAGCTGGGTTTCTCGTGTGTTGCGTGCACACTGGTGCGGCGTTCTGGGAAATTAGGTCAGCTCCACACGTGGGAAGTCAAACCCTTTACATCCTCAAACTCCACCTCTCCACGTGTGGCAGTCCATCCTACGTAGATAATGTAAACACCGAGATGCCTTTTCCAAACATGCTTACCGTAGTATTGTTTAATACTAACAATAAAAAATGGACACCATTTCAAGAGCAAAAATAGAAGTTGCCATTTTCTTCTCCTGAGATGCTTAGGCTAAATAAATTTTGGCAAATCCACTGGAAGGAATGTTAAGCAGTCTTTTTAAATGATGGGTATGAAGACCAAGTGGTTTCAAGGAAAAATGCTTACACTGTCTATGCTAATAGCATGTTTATAATGATACATAGTGCATTATAATAATATAAATTGCTTTTAGGAGCTTGGAGTACATTTTCTTATAGCACAATGTTCTAACATGGATCAAAAACTAGAGATTATTTATTTGACAATGTAACTAAGTTACAGCAATTATGCAATTAGCCTGCGTCCTGGATCTTGGTTGCAAGGAAACTGCCAGGAGGAGGAAGGACAAGTTTCCCCTGTCTTGGTTTGGCGGGCTGGCCTCGGGCAAGACCTTGAAAGAAGGACAGCTTCTCTGACAGCCTCCTTCTGCCTACCCTGCTCCTTCCTCCTCTCACTAAACAATTCCAGCCTCACAGAAGTCATCTTAGCCACCACACAGAGCTTGTCTGCCATCTTCCTCGCCCCTAACTTACACCTGGCTCTAAAGAACCAAATCCACAATTATATGCTAAACAGTAACAGCCTCGCCGTTCTCCAGACCCACTCCTGCTACCTCGAGGGATGCTCTGATGAGTGCAGCATCAGGCCACGGGAAAGGAAGTGAGTGAGTCTGCAGGGAATCATTTAGTGGGGAGAGCGGCTAAGTATATTCCTTAAATATATTCCAAGTATATTCCTTAAACTGTTCCTACTTTTCCACAATTTCTTCCTTTTAAACTTACAGTTAAGTTTAACTTAAAGTTTATTTTAGAAAAATACCAAATATCCTGGCAATGTAATGGTGTGAGTAACTTTAGTAGTATGTGTGTGTATGTGTGTTTGTATGAGTAATGTGTGTGTATGTGTGTGTATGTGTGTGTGTCTGTATGAGTAACATGCGTGTATGTGTGTGTATGTATGTGTGTATATGTGTGAATGTATGTGTGTGTGTTTGAGTATAACGTGTGTGTGTTTCTCTGTGTGTGTGTGTTGCTGGGGTGGGGTGAGGTCATCGATAGGAAGGGGAGACCTGGGCGGGGGCAGATGATTACTAACAGGTTCATGTTTGTGTTTGTAAAAGAGGATGTCAACTGCTATGGTCTGCATGTTTGTGTTCCCCCCAAATTCACATGTTGGAATCCTCATGCCCAAAGTGATGGTTTTAGAAAGTGGGGCCTTTGGGAGATAATTGGGTTCCGAGGGTGGAGCCCTCATGAATGACATTAGTGCCCTTATAAAAGAGACCCCTCTGCCATGTGAGGATACAAAGAGAAGTACGTGACCAAGAAGAAAACACTCAGCAGACAACACTGGCAGCTGATGGTGGACTTCCGGTCTCCAGACTGTAGAAATAAATTTCTGTTGTTTATGAGCAGCCTCGCCTATAGTACTGTGCTATAATAGCCGGAACAGACAGAGACACTCACTATGGATTCTGTCTACTGTGCTAGCCAGCCATATCTTGGCTTGTGAGTTCCTTACTCTTGTCCAGAGGATAAATATTTTATTTGTGTCATAATTTCCACATTATCCTCTGACCAGAGGAAGCAGAGCTCCTGTCATGAGCAGAGGGTTGCTGTGCAGTCATGATGAAGATGCGTGAACTATACTGAGGCTGAGAGCTCCCAGCTGTAGACTGAATTCCTCTCTGTGACCTCTGAGCAAGGATGTGAGCAGACAGTGTGCCTGACCAAGTGCGCCTGCCCTCCTAGCGCCTTATAGAATTGGATGTAGAGCTTTACTTTGACAATTTCTCTGTTTTTATTTTTTTTTTTGGAATTTCAGTCATCAGAAGTGCATTGCTTACAGCACTGTTTCCAGACTAGAACAGAGATACTGCAATGCTTCAGCAGCTATCAATCAGTAATTCAAAGCATGAATTTCATCAATAGGAAAACTCACAAAGCATGGCCTGTATTTACCCTGCAAATCACCTGCTTTGTTATAAAGCAATCTAGAGTGGTCTCTCATGTCAGAAGAATTTATTTGGTCAGACTCTCCATGTCCCCTGTTTCATCCCTCACCTGATACATTTGGAGAGAAAGATCTGATCCATTGTAAACACAAAATCGTGGATAGGGTATGTGGGTGGGTGGTGCCCTAAAAAATACAAAGAAATGTCTTGTTATCTGAGGCTCACAGTTAGAAATCCATAGGTCTGGTTCAACTGTGCCTGTTTTTCTGTGTGTGTGTGTGTGTGTGTGTGTGTGTTTGTGCGTGTGTTTACTTGATCAGCCACACAGAAAGAATCTCAGGAAGGCAGGCAAAGAAAGAAGGGAAAATTATTCAGAACTTTTGGGACTTAGGCCTACTCTTAGCTCTCAGAGTGGTGAGATAAAAAGAGAACAAATTGGCAGGATGTATTACCTACTCTCCATGGCACTCTCTAACTGGCCATTATACACAGGACTATTGCCTAGAGAAGGACGCCTTGGAGACATGCTGAGGTTCTCAAGGGCAATGTGGACATGGCTGAGTAGACCTGCTTGCAGGGGAGCCGAAACATGAGTAATCTACAAGCAACACCCTCAGGACAACTTTTTTTAGACTGTCTCCTTTTAGGTTCATGAAAGAAAAGAAGTGCGGAGAGTTTCAACTGGAACCGTGAAGTTAGTATGTGGGAAAGAAAAAGGGCATCATTTTTGTGACCTTCACATTATTTAGAGTTCTGACTATTTCAAGGCTTCAGGTTATTTCAACCTTTAGGTTAGATGTTTTTACTTGTCCTTCTTGGAGTTGGGAGGTTTGAAGGTATGTGTACATTCTTGAGTTCTTAAAGGCACAGGGATCTGAAGCCAGAGCCGGATATCCACTCTCTCTTCATGAATTTGCTCTCTGTCTTTGATAGAGATGGTGGTGCAGGGTAAGCAAAGCCTTTCTAGCTGTTGGAAATGTCTAGATGTGGAACGAGCCCCTTCCTGTGGTGTGGTGTGGATCCCAGTCACTGGGTGTGTTACAAAGGGATCACTGAGCTGGTGTATATCGTGGAGAAAACACCATGCTTGGGGTTGGGGTTGTTCCAAAGCCTTGTGACTGTGGATAACAGACTGACTCTCTTAGAAGCCTCAGTTTCTTCAAATAGGAGTGCTCATGCCGACAGCTCAAAATTGCTGTGATGATTAAATAAAGTAAGATATGTGAACGTACTTAGTTCAGTGCCTGGCCTAGAAGGAAGAGTTCAACAAAATGTCAGTTGAATATGAATAAATGTAATATTCCTTTCAACCCTGAGATACTTTGATTTTGTGACAAAAAGAGCTTCACAAACTTAACAATTTAAGAGAAGTTGAAGAAGTGTTGAAATAAATCACCCAATGACATTTAAATGTTAGAGTAAAAGCTAAAAGTCTGAATAATGATAAATTCATTATGATAATAGAAATAAAACTTTTTGCACTAGTCCTTTATATTTCTAAAGGGGTTATAAAGTGCTGTAATAACCACACGTGGCTTCTGATTCAGTAGGAGACTACAAAGTCACACAAGATAATAATTTTGCTTATTTAATAGGAGAGGGGTGCCTATAAACTTTGAAATTTATAACTTGGTTTACTGTTTTAATTCGATTTTCATGACTTAATTTATATTTTAAACCAAATTATAAGATTCCATTATAGGAGACACTTATTAAGGAATTATAAAAAGCCAACAGGCTAGAGTAGATCTATTTAAAAGGGATTTAATTTCAATTACTCTAATAGTAAAGTTTAGAAAGCATTTCACTGGCAACCTTGTTAATCTCTGTTAACTTCTTAGAAAGAAGTGACTGGCAATGGTCTTGTGCAAATATTTGAATTACATTTGGTTTAAGCATGAGAAATACCTGGGCTCATTAATCTGAGTTGAAGCTGTAATCCTTAATAAGGGGACAGTGTGTGTGTGTGTGTGTGTGTGTGTGTGTGTGTGTGCGTGTGCACATGCGTGCTAAGTTGCTTCAGTCATGTCTGACTCTACTCTGTCCATGGGATTTCCCAGGCAAGAGTACTGGAGTGGGTTGCCATGCCTTCCTCCAGGGGACCTTCCTGACCCAGAGATTGAACCCCTGTCTCCTGTGGCCCCTACATAGCAGGCAGATTCTTTACTGCTGAGCCACCGGGAAAGCCCAATAAGGGGGCAGAGAGACTGTTAATCATTCGGGGTAAGGGAAAAACTTTAGATGAGGCTTCTAGGATCTAGAAGTTCCTTTTTAATTTTTGTAACTCTATATTCAAGCAACCAGTATCATTTTCTAAAGACCTCAATAAATCATAACCCCAAGAAAGTGCTTTAGAATCCATTCTTACTTAATCTCAAGTGTATCTGCTGCTTTAACGGTGCTCCAGGTTAAATGGTTCATCTTAATTCCATGATACAGACAGAGATGTGATTAGGGTCACGGCATGCCAAGTGCTGGGCTGACTCTGAATGCCATTTTGCAGGCCATGGAGCAGGACATGGGCTAATGTCTTGTGGGACGTTGTAATCTTTGAGCTCCAGAGAAAGCTTGTCACTGCCCTATAGATGTGGGCAAGCAGTAATGTAAACAGGAGGGATATTCAGCTTTCTGCTGCCACTTAGGGCAACACTACCCATGTGGACAGAGAAATTCTGAGCAGGTTTCTTGGTGGCTCTTGAAAGGCAACATACGGCACTTTGCAGTCCTCTCTCTAAAGAGACCCTCAACTGCAGGACCTCTGACTTAGTGATTAATATCCTTCATAATAATTTGCATTTTCATAACATTAATGCTTTTCAAGGTACTTCAGTTCATTTGATCCTCACAGTCCTGTGAATAATACATTTTATATAATTAATGCAATTTATAAAGAAACTGCAAGTCAAGAGAGTCACATGATTGTTCAATTTTTTTTCAATAATGTTGAAATTGGAATTCAAGGTATTCTTGCTCCACTGTTCTAAATAGTATTAACTTTCTTCAACTGAGAAAACTCTAAAATGTACAGATTCCTTCTTTTAAAAAACAATATTAGTTTAGAATGATATTGGCGCATTGCTGGTCATAAGGAAAGGATCAAAAGGAATAGAAGATTTTAAAGAATATTTTGGTACCTGCAGAGAGAATGATTCATGTAGGAGTTTAAATTGGGGACCCTTCTTTAAGCTATACTTGACCCAACTCTTCTGATAGTAACACAGGAAGTAAAATTGGTCCCTGGAGTGGTAAATGGTAAATTTGTAGATGTCTAAAGGAAGCAAATTCAGGTCAGTAAAGTCTGAAATTTGGGGTATAATATTAAAATAAAATTTGGTCACATTAAAGTTAATAAAGAGCTCTTAGAAGACCTCTTGTAACAAAAAAGCAGGGATAAGCTGTTATTTACATATCTATTTGTTGATCTATCTTTGAACTGGTACCTTTAAAGGGTTATCTTTAAAGGATAAATATAGAGAGTGTACCATTAAGCACAAATAAAGTCTTAGGAAGTAGGGCTGCGGGAAAAATCTGGAAGGATGAAAATAAAATTTTGTAAAATTGAAAAAAATCCCCTATTCTTCTTTAATACTTTAGAGAGCAGCTTTAGATTTATAGCAAAATTGAGAGAAAGAATCAGAGGTTTCCCACTTGCTCTCTGTCCTCACACGTGTACAACCTTCTCCACTCTCAACATCCCACACCAGGTTAGTACAGTTGCCACATCACGTTGTTAATTTGTCAAGGACGCTGTCAAGGCTTTGTCACCCAAGGCCATGGTTTACATGACAGTTCTCTCGTGGTAGTGTAGATTCTACGGGTTTGGGTAAATGTACAGTGATACATGGTGGTGGATTACCTGCTAGGTTGTGTCACACGCTTGCCACTTCATGGGTTTCTCGGGCAAGAATACTGGAGTGGGTTGCCATGCCCTCCTACAGGGGATCTTCCCGACCCAGGGATCACACCCGTGTCTCCTGGGTCTCCTGCATTGGCAGGTGTATTTTTTACCACTGAACCATCTGAGAAGCCCCAAATAATGATATGTGCCCATCATAATGGGGCTTCTCTGGTGGCTTAGGGGTAAAGAATCCGCCTGCAATGCAGGAGACACAGGAGATACGGGTTCGATCTCTGGGTCAGGAAGGCCCCCTGGAGAAGAAAATGGCAACCCCCTCCAGTATTCTTGCCTGGAGAAGTCCATGGACAGAGGAGCCTGGTGAGCTACAGTCCATGGGGTCACAAGGAGTCAGACATGACTGAAGTGGCGGAGCACGCGTGCACATACACCCGTCATAACAGTATCTGTCTTAGAGAGTAGTTTCACTGCCCTAAAAACCCTCTGTGCTTTGCCTAGGCATTCCTCCTTCCTACTTCCAACCACAAGAAACCACTGATGGTTTTACTGTCTATAATTTTGCCTTTTCCAAAATGTTATATATTTGAAATTATCCAGTTTCATATTGACTTTTTTCACTTAGTAATACACATTGATGTTTCCACCATGTCTTTTCATGGTTTGACAGCTCATTTCTTTTTAGCTCTGAATAGTATTCCATTGCCTGGATATACAATAGTTCATTTATTCATTCACCTACATCATGGTTGTTTCCAAGTTTTGGCAATTATGAAGAGTGCCGCTATACGTATCTGTGCACAGGTTTTTGTGTGGACGTAAGCTTTCACCTTTTTATTTTTTTATTATTTTTTTCCATTTTATTTTTATTAGTTGGAGGCTAATTACTTTAAAGCTTTCACTTTTTTTTTTGGGCAAATAGCAAGGAGCATGATTGCTGGAATGTATGTGAGAACATGTTCAGTTTGTAGGAAATTGCCAACTGTCTTTCAGAGTGGCTGTACCATTTTGCATTCCCGCCAGCAATGAATGAGAGTTTCTGTTGCTCCACATTCTTGTCAGCATTTTGGGTTGTCAGTATTCCAGATTTTGGCCATTCTAATAGATGTGTAGTGGTATTTCACTGTTGTTTTAATTTGGATTTTCCTGACAATATACAATGCGGATCATTTTTCATATGCTTATTTGCCATTTGTATAACTTTTTTGGTGTGGTCTTTGGCCCATTTAAAAATTTCCCTAGTTCTTTTCATGTTAGAAACTAAAGAGAGCAAAGCTTCATAAAATATCACTGATTCATGGGGAACAAGTTGAAAAAGAAGCTAACTGATCTGAATCCTAAAACATTTTGTTCACTGTTAATTTTCCAAAGCAATCTACTTTTGCAATATTAAAAGCAAATAACTATTTTAAAAATACTGATTATATCAGTTTTTAAAACTCCTAATTTATTTTTCAAGAATAAATCCTTTTTTTTTTAAAAAAAAATTATAAGTTTAAAAAATTTTGTCTTTAGGTTTCAGTAATGTATCTTTAAGTGGTTTTTACTTTTGTTTTACTTGAGGTTCACAAGGCTTCTTGAATTTTTAAGCTTGAGATTCATTCATGACAAATTCTTTTGAAGAGCCTTCTCCTCTAATCAAACGCCTGCCCCCAGAATTCAGTGCGGCCCAGCATGGTCTGCCCTGCTATCCTTGGAAGGGACATGAACAGCAGCTCTGCCATTAACACAATGGGCTGGTTCCATGTCCAGGTATCACTCTGCACTTCTGTCTTGCTTTCCCATTGTACTGCAGTTGGGTCGACAGCTTCCACTTCATTCAAGGCCTCATCTCATTTATCTCTGTCTCCTCACTGTCAATCCACTGCTTCCCACGTAGTAGGCTTTCAGTAAATGTCTGTATTTCACTATACTTGTGCCTGGTGCATATAAGGAAATTAAGTTGTTAGCAATGATCAAACTGGAGAAGGCAATGGCACCCCACTCCAGTATTCTTGCCTGGAGAATCCCATGGATGGAGGAGCCTGGTAGGCTACAGTCCATGGGGTCGGTAAGAGTTGGACACAACTGAGCGACTTCACTTTCACTTTTCACTTTCATGCACTGGAGAAGGAAATGGCAACCCACTCCAGTGTTCTTGCCTGGAGAATCCCAGGGGCAGGGGAGCCTGGTGGGCTGCCTGCCGTCTATGGGTCGTACAGAGTCGGACACGACTGAAGTGATTCAGCAGCAGCAGCAGCAGCAATGATCAAACCACTTGATCTTACTTCATTCATCCAGAACATAGATATGTTAAATTTTTACTGCCAATGATTCATTTTTGCTGAGAATCTTTACCTTACAGAACTTGAATAGTTTAGAAGCCACCTTCTATTTCATGAACTCATCACTTAGAAGCCTACCTAAAGGATTATTGTCAGGTTGGGTTAAACACTACACAATATCTATATCATATGCCCAGACCTCATGAGAACATGGAGATCATATATTTAAGATGCCAAACCTAGGGATGCTCAGAGAGAGTAGTTGACTCTAGTCATTTTTGTTTCCTTAGGGTTTGGTCCTAACTGGGGCAAAACAAGCAAAATACCCATTTATCTTAACCATCTACTATTACAGTCAGTTGCAATTGATGGAGGTAAAAGTATGTGAATGAGTTCAGAGCCAGGGTGATCTATAAGATGGGCAGATTAAACACAGCTCAAGACCCCTCAGGTCTGATCATTTAAGAAAGTGAATTTCCTCTAGTCAAGGGATGCCTCGGATGAGCCCTACTAAGCCCAGAGCTGCCTGCTGGCAATGATGACCATGAAAGAAGGTTGCAAAGAGGAGACATTGCACACCAGAGGCCGGTCTTTATGTCCTGCAGATGTAACGAAATACTTAAGGTCAATCAGAATGTTGGTATGGACATGCTTGTAAGGGGAGCAAAAAATGTGAGTAATCTAAAAGCAAAACCCTACAGAAAATTTATGACACTGATAAGTTTTAGGTTCATGAAAGAAAAGAAATGGGTAGACTTTCAGCTGAAATCATGGCTAATTTGTAGGAAATGATAGAGTATTATTTTTATAAACTTCATATTACTGAATTCTCATTATTGCTGAAGAATGAGGAATAAAAACATTCAACAACACACACAGGAAAATAAAAACTATTTATCCAAAAAGGTCCAAAACTTGGTGGGTAATAGAAATGGGCACAAACTTAAAAGTTATTTATCATTTACTTGAGGCAAAGTCCAAAACTCTGTCCTTTATTACATTTGGTGTTTTACAAAGGGCTTGTTTTTACCACTCAATTTTTAAAACCCTTTCTCCAGAAAAGTTAATAGGTCAGGTTTTCCTTTGCATCTGGGACCCTCAAGAAAAGCCCAGGTCAGGGAGAATGCTATTTACCACCACAAAATTCGATAATGAAGTCATCTAAACTGGAAGGCCATCTCTGCAGCTCTGACCTTTTAGAATCAAGTCAAAAGCATTTCCTTTTATCCTTAAGTATTTACAGACTTTTGTCCACAAGAATTTTCTTAATTTTCTTTCTTTTTAAAATCAGATGATTGTATGTTTTTATGATATTTTTAAGGTCTGAAGATTTAAAAAACATATTAATAGAGGAGAGTTTTCCCTTCTTGAATAACATTCTAAGGGGAAGAGGTAGAGGAAAAAGAATTCTTGTTCTGGTAGGCATGAGTCCAAATTTATAAAATCTCCTGTTCCAACTGGAAATGAAAAAGAAGCCCATTTGAAAGACATCTCTTCCTGCTGGTGTCAAACTCTTCTCCAAGTTGGGATCAAAAGTGGGTCGGTCAATCTGAGAAAAAATGGCCAGTGTTCCCATTGGTGTGTGAGTACTTAGTCTTGTCTGACTCTTTGAGACCTTATGGACGGTAGCCTGCCAGGCTCCTCTGTCCATGGGATTCTCCAGCTAAGAATACTGGAGTGGGTTTCCATTTCCTCCTCCAGGGATTGTTGCCATTAACTAGTTTCATATAAGGGTGCGATCCTAAGATGCATTTCTCTTTTCTCTCTCCCCTAATTGTTTTATAATGTTTTGAAATGAACCTTCCCTAAAAGGCTTCAAACCCACTCTACAAGGGCAGCCCATGGACTTCCTCTGCCCCCCGAGCAGTGCCTGGAGCCACCGAGAAGCAGAGTTTGGAAATATTCAAAGTGCATTGGGCAAAGCCACCTCCTCCCGCTTACCATGAAACACTCCTTTAGGAGGCGAGAGGGACAATCCTCGTCCCTTAGAGGTTGAACTTGGACTTGAGTCTTGGACTTGGACTGGTGGGTAAAATTTAATTTCCTTGAACTTGGACTTGAGTCCTCTCAGCAAAATGGAGTCCTGAACGCTTTCAGTGCTTTCTTGTCTCCTGATGGGTTTTGATTTAGGAAGGGACCCAGCCATCGATAAGGTGACCTAAGTTGGCTCTTAATGGGTATGGACACCTTATGTGAGGAACTGCACTCGTGGGCATGACCTCTGGGATGCAGAGACTGGGGTGTCCATTCCCATCTCTGCATATTCCTCAGTCCATCAGGGTTTAGGGTTCAGAGGTGATACTTTCAGCTTTAGAAAAATAAGACTGTGACCACAATTTAGAAGAGAGCACACTTTATGATACTGCCATCGCTTCTCCAGTAGTGGATGATACATACAGAGGATGAGATGGTTGGATGACATCACTGACTCAATGGACATGAGTTTGGGTAAACTCCAGGTGTTGGTGATGGACAGGGAGGCCTGGCGTGCTACAGTCCATGGGGTTGCAAAGAGTCGGGCACGACTGAGTGACTGAACTGAACTGAACTGAATCCAGGACTCAGAACTAACTGAAATGATGCCAGTTAGGCATCTGATATTTAAAGCTTTTAGGGACAGATGAAAGGTGTGTGCATGAGACAAGTGCTTGGGCCTGGTGCACTGGGAAGACCCAGAGGAATTGGGTGGAAAGGGAGGTGGGAGGGGGGATCGGGACGGGGAATACATGTAAATCCATGGCTGAGTCATGTCAATGTATGACAAAAACCACTACAATATTGTAAAGTAATTAGCCTCCAACTAAGAAAAATAAATGGGGGGAAAAATATTTGAGGGGAACTTCCCAAAGGTTAGCTATTTACTTGAGACATATATACCACTTGTTATGTGCCAACTACTTCTTTATGTGCTTTATAAATATTAACTTTCTGGTTTTCATAACAAAAAAACAAAACAAAACAAACAAACAAAAAACAAAAAAGCAAAAAGACAAACCAAAAAAGAAAGTGCAGAGAATGGGAAGGGACATCTGTTGTCTGATGTGTGCCAGGTCTTCAGTTTAGACATTTGTTCACATGATCCCATGTGATCCTCACGATGGAATTAAGAATAGATGTTCCATATTTCTGAAGATGAGGCCAAGTGGAGTTAAACATTTGCTCAAGGTCATGGATCCTGCAAGTGAGGACGCTAGAGTCAAACTCATGTCTAATTCCATCATCCATTTTCTATGTGGGGACTTGAGTTAGCCATAAACAGTTTCTTCTGTATCAATTAGTCAATGTCATGACACTCACAGGGAGAGCAGGAGACTGAGCTGGACCATAGGGAGGGTGGGGTGTGTCCGTGTGACCATAAATGATGGCAACACTGCATTTGCTGACCCTCCTCCTTCACTCGTGGTCACTGCAGTCCTGATACCTTGTCCTTCTAAGTTTGGACTTTATCTGAGTGACAAACAAATGGATGTTTGAGAAGAAAAGACAACTCCCTAAACTCAGACACTGTTTTCAAAGTATTTAAAGATATGCATGCATTGGAAAAGACCCTGATTGGGAAAGATTGAGGGCAAAAGGAGAAGAGGGCGGCAGAGGACGAGATGGTTAGATAGCATCACCAACTCAATGGACATAAACTTCAGCAAACTCCAGGAGATAGTGGAGGACAAGGAAGCCTGGTGTGCTGCAGTCCATGGGGTTGCAAAGAGTTGGACACGACTTAGTGACTGAACAACAACAATGAAGCTTCAGCTGCTGTCCTGGTTTGGCAGAAGAACATGAATATTTTTACAGGAAAAAAAGTGCAGAGAAGTGAATTAGGAGATATTTTTGTGCCTCTTGATGATAAGTTCTTGCTAAACTTGGCCCAGTGAAGGGATCCTAATGAAGAACTCTTTCCGGCAGCCTGGATGATGGCTAATTCACATCTCCTGCTTTTGTGTACACTAGATTGTCCTGGTTCTGTAGATGGAAACCACCAAAATATTTTGAAAATTTCAGTATAGTCAGATTCAATCGTATGTTCAAAGCTCCTAGGCCTATTAGGTGTTCATTGATTGTTTGTTAAAGAAATAAATCAATAAGTGATTACAGCATACATCTAAATGTATGGGTGTAGGGTGGGGGGTGGGGGAGGGAAAGAGGGAGAGAGAGAGAAAGAGGTTGTGTTCAGATCTTGTATTCTGTTTCTTCTTATGATAAAATTTGCATCCAAGAATGTGCTGTTTTTTTTTTTTTTTTTTTTTAACCGAATCACCATAACTGAAAAGCTTTAACACCAGGGGTTCTCTTTTCAGTTTTGCATGAAGCTACATGAAGGATCAGGCCTCCCAGGTGGCTCAGTGGTAAAGAATCCACCTGCATTCAGGGGTTCCATCCCTGGGCTGGAAGACCCCCTGGAGAAGGAAATGGCAACCCTCTCCAGTATTCTTGCCTGGAGTATGTCATGGACAGAGAAGTCTGGTGGCTACAGTCCATGGGGTCGCAGAGTCAGACAAGACTGAGCAACTAAACAACATGAAGGACCGTGCCCTGGTGAGAAGCAGTAACACACAGTCATGGTGAAGAGCAGAGGCTTTGAGTCAAACTGCCTGCATGTAAATCGCAGTCCTGCTACTTACTGGTACGTGAACCTCAGGCAAGTGACTAATACCCTCTTGTGCCTAAATTTCCTTCTCTGTAAAATGGGGAAGATCATTATAGTACCAGCATGGGGCTGTCATGAGTATTAGGTGATGTTAACATAATTAAAGACCTTGGCACACTGCCTGGCACATAGCAAGTTCTCAATAAATGTCAGCTGTTACCATGGTTAAATACAGGAATTAAGAAGCACTGAAGGTTTTTATATGCACTTCTGTTGATGTCCTATGACTGACCTAACAATGGCTCACACCCTGGGTGGCCTGAAACAACAGAAATTTATCCTCTCGCAGTTATAGTGGCTTGAAGTAAAAAGCAACGTGTTATCAGGGCCACACATCTTCTGAAGTTTCCAGGGGAGGGTCTTCCCTTGCTTTCTTAAGCTTATGGGGGCCCCATGTGTTCCTGGCCCACCCTAGTCCAGGATGACCTCACATTAATTACATCTGTAAAGAGCCTATTTCCAAACAAGGTCACATTCTGAGGTTCCGGGTGGACACGTGCTTGGCAGAGGGGGACGGTGTTCAATCCGTGATTGTATTCAGCTACAAACACTTAACACAGAAATTGCTATGGCTGCAATAGGTCTGTTACTTTCCCTCTTGCTTGAAAACAGAGAGAGGACAAAGAGTGAGTTTGCTTCTAATCATGTTGTTAATTTCTGGTTAGAAATAAAAATGAGGTTGATAGTCATAAATGTGTTTTGAGGTCTGACTGTCCAAGAAGGAATAGGTCTGTTTAGAGAAGTCAACCAGGCATGTCCAGGGGTCCCCAGTGGGGGTCCCTACTAATGCTGGGTATGACAGACCCACAGCCAAGCCTTCCATGTAAGCTGAGTTTGCCCTGCTCCCAGAGGCATCTACCGTCTCAGCCAATGGGCTACCAAGGAACCGTCCATGGGATGGCGCTGTCTGCGCTGAGTGAAGTGGTGGCTATTGGCTGGGCATTCTAAGAAGAGGGGACATTGCACAGTTATCTGTAGAGACGAGATGACTGGCTCTGAGGTGTAGTTACAGAGTTTCTGGGAGGCCCTCATGCTCTCTGGGTTTCCCTTGTGGCTCAGCTGGTAAAGAATCCACCTGCAATGCAGGAGACCTGGGTTCAATTCCCAGGTTGGGAAGATCCCCTGGAGAAGGGAAAGGCTATCCACTCCAGTATTCTGGCCTGGAGAATTCCATGGACTGTATAGTCCATGGGGTCACAAAGAGTCGGACACGACTGAGAGACTTTCACTTTCCACTCATGCTCTCTCCAAAACTCAAACTTCTCCGCAGTCAGCTTTTCTATTTAATGACTTTTCCTGGGAGAGCTGACACCTTAGTGATGATCAAGTCTTTAAAGCTTCATTTGGAAAAAAAAAAGGTTCTAGGAGAAGTTTTTGATAAGAGTTCAGAGAAGAGAGAAACTGCGCTGGTGGGACAGTGACTGTCAATGCATTACCTGCAAAGCAAAGAGCATCATCAGGAGGGACCTGCTAGAGACCCTGTATGACCCCCTCACCTGGCTGAGTGTGATATCAGTGTTTTTTATTTTCATACAACTTGGCACCAACAAGGCACACCTTCCTTCAAGGCCCATCTGAAAGATGATTGCTTTGAAGGTTTGTGAAAAAACAGGCTCTGTTAAATGTGTGGGGAGAAGGATTTTTCAAAGGTAATTTAATTATGTGCAGTTTTCACCTGAGATGCTCCTCCATTCCAGATATTGTGATTACATGGTATCATGATTTTTGGTTAATAATTAGATATTTTCTAACCATAGGTAGTTGAGCCTTGAATGCATGGGGTAAGGGCTCTGCTTCTTAAAACTTAGTTCTTCCCCAAAAGAGGCAAAAGTGAGGAAAAACAGGGGTAATTTATCATTGTATAAACATTAGAAAATACAGCAAAAACATAAGAGAAAATAAATATTTGTGTTTTCACCCTCTCCCCAGAATAATGACAGTTAATATTTTGATGGGCTTTCCTGGTAACTCAGATGGTAAAGAATCTTTCTGCAATGCAGGAGACCCAGGCTTGATTCCTGGTAAGATCCCCTGGAGAAGGAAATGGTAACCTGCTCCACTATTCTTGCCTGAAGAATCCCACAGAGAGAGGAGCCTGGTGAGTTATAGTCCATGGAATTGGTAAGAGTTGGACACGACTGAGCGACTAACACAATATTTTGATATGTTTCCTTACAGTTGCTTTCCTTGTGTGTGTGTGTGTGTGTGAGATTTTGCATAGGCATTTACTCATGTTGTTTGTGATGTGTTGAGACCCATTTCATTAACTCAACAAAATGCTGTGGACTTCTATCCACATACTCAAGTACAGAGCTACTCTAGCGGAGGAAGTGAAGTGAAGTGAAAGTTGCTCAGTCTTTGTGACCCCGTGGACTAGCCCATGGAATTCTCTAGGCCAGAAAACTGGAGTGGGTAGCCTTTCCCTTCTCCAGGGTATCTTCCCAACCCAGGAATCGAACTGGGGTCTCCTGCATTGCAGGCAGATTCTTTACCAACTGAGCTATCAGGAAAGCCCGAGGAAGCCTGCCTGCAAAGGACTTTCACAAGCTCACTCTTAGGCAGAATGACTGTGGTTGCTCTCTCTGGAGGCTGAGTCATGTGTCTGTAGACCCCTGGAGGGTGTGGTCACAGGAGCTGATGCTCTGGGAGGTGAGACCCAGACCAGAGGCACCACCTGGTCGCAGGCCTCGGCTGGAAGACCCCATCTGGGAATGAGCCTGCCTTAGTGCAGGTGAAGCTTTTCTGATTCCTCTCAACCAGCACCACCTTCATCCTCCCCAGGTCAAGAGAATACTTGTCTTGACCCAGAAGGATGCCCACAAATACTTTCCAAATACAGTGTGCTGTTTTTAATCTTTTTTGGTAAAGCCATTAACTGAGTCAAATGTAAACTCACCCTGCTAAACAGGTATTAAGAGAATATTTAGGGATCTTCTATGTAAACCCTTTGAAATAACGTCATTGGGAACTCACAGGCTTTCTTTGACTCCATCTCAAGCACTGGCAAGGCAGAAGAGTATATACTCTCGTCTTTCTGCTTGTGAATATTGCCTATTAACCCCCAGAGGTTGTGTGTGAGCTACTGTACTTAACCTAACTCTCCAAAAATAAGGGGCTCATGATTTTCTTTAAATTGGCACTTATGCAGTGGAATCTCTCAGACGTTAGCGCTCACTTGATTGCATTCAGACACCACTTTGGCAAGGGAATGACTACATTAAATTAGCATCAAGCACAATGAATGGTAATTGCAAGACTGTCATTTCTACAAGTGCAAAATTAATGTGTTCTGCAAACCCTTCCCATTGTGTGACACCAGAAAATCATGGAACCATGTTGTTGCAAGTGGGAGAATGCTCTGTAACAGCAGGGCTAATATGCTGTGGATTATTCAGCAATGGTGTTCCTTTCCATCTTTGTTGTTGTCTCACGCTAATCCTTCAAGCCCCGTCTGACCTAATTTATATGCTTACATGACAGCACTGTCAGAGAGTGGCCTGGCTGTACAGAGAATGTTGGGGAACAATTCCTCCTTCTGTGTGGCATCTCGTGTGAATAATGCCAACACAAACAACCCTCCATGTATTCATGAGAGTGTGAATAGGCTACTTAGGAAAAGCTTCTTATAAAGAGATGCACCAACCATTTACAGAAAACTTTACCCAAACACTATACATTCATTTAGAAAGATAAGAGTGAGTTACATGCATTTCAATTGTAGCTTGACAAGAGGGTCAGCTCTGCCTTTCCCAGCTCTCTTGCTTACAAGTGGGAAAGAAGCCAGAGGTCAGTTGAGTGAATTTCTTCTGGTTACACAGGATCACCAGGTGCATGCTGAATGACAGCAGCCATATACACCAGGTTCTTGGAGTCAGCTGACTGGCTTTGCAGAGTTTATTAGGGGTTACTCATTCAAGACTGAAATAAGGCAGTAACATTGTTAGATGTTACTGCATTATTAGATGTAGTATCTCAGTATTCCTGCACTTTTGTTGGGGCTGAGAAACCGCCACTGAGGTGTCCTATAGAAGAGTGATAAAAAATGATAGTGACAAGAATTGAACAGAGGGGCTTTCTTGTGAGTGCAACTTGAATTCATTCTCTTAGCAGCTGGGGGAGGAGTGGACATGAAGACCATTGGGCAGCACAGATTGAGTCATTCATGATGTATGGGTCCAAGCGAGCGAGAGGATCAGGCCCATCACTGACCCCTTTCAATGGTACTTACTTTATTCCTCATCCTTAAGGCATGACATGGCTATTTGCTCTGTAATGCTGCAGTCACTACAAAGTTTGCTTGAATTTAGGGGGAAACTCTGCACCACACTTAAAGCTCTTCTCTTCTTAAAGAACAACAAAGATGAGGGATTGTTTTAGGGGACTTCCTACTTATGATGGGAGAAGAATTCCAAAACAATTTACCCTTGGAGTGAAGAACCCTTATGCCAGCTGAGGAGCAATTCAACCGATGATCTGGGCTTCAAAGATATCTAAACATGGCTCTGGAAACTGGTTCCGACCTACCTTTGTTGCAAAATGTTCCGTCATAGGCTGTGTTGGAGCAATCGCAGGAATAGCCGTGGTACTTCTCTATGCACTTGCCTCCATTCTCACAGTTGGCCCCGTAGCTGGTGCAGTGGCCTGAGCACCCGGATTTGAAACCAGACGTGACCTTGGCTCTCTCTTCCAAGTCCAGTGTCACCCCATTCATCCTTAGGGAGCGGATGCAGCCCAGGAAGCCTTGCTGGCCTCCAGCACCACCTGGGAAGACAGAAGGCATGGAGCTCAGACAGAATCCCCTCTGCCACGGCTTCTATTTCACTCCTCATGCCTTGGACCACTGTGGCAGGAGATGAGACTGCCAAGTGCTGCAGCCACTCTTATGGTCAAGTTGGTCCTGTCTAATACAAGAGCTTGCAACTTTCCCCCTTAGGCTATAACAGTAAAAAGAGGCTGTCTTGGGAGAAGCAATAAATTTGCTACAGAACTAAAATGCTTGGAGACACACACAAATTTTATAAGCTGTTTTGGAAGTCTAATCTGGTTTCCTTAGGAGAGAAGTTTATAGGAATCTCTAAGTTCTTTGGTTTTTAATCTCACAGTGTTACATTCCACAGCATTATCTACTGAAGAGATATCAAAAGGCAGAGGGACATGAATATATTAGCATAGTTAACAAGTCAATTAGTCAGAAGAAGTAAATCCATTTGGAATGTGATTGTAAGTCCTGGTTCTTCTTGTCTCAAGAAAAGCTTTGCTTTGAAATTCATGTTAAGGATTCCCAGAGCTTCTTGTCTGGAGTTGTTGGAAATTGGAATTGATGATTTCACACAGAAGTCAGCTACACCACATTTATTACCAGGTCAGTTTAGATTTTATTGCCTTTGTTTAAATGCTATTTCAAGTCACATAACACAAAAAGCAAGTTCACTGTGATTTTCTGAGTAAGTTATGGAGTTAGAGGTTTATGAGCATGAAAATATTAAAATATTCTTAACAAATTTCATAGCAGAATTCATTGGAGAATTGTTAATATATCACAAGTGGATTGTGTCTATAATAACCTTTGCTATGATTTTTTAAGCAGCTGGTACAAAAAAAGAGGAACTCAAATTTATAAATGTGCCTGGGTTTTAGACTAACAGCTCTTCTGGAAATTAAATACAACGATAGATACAGTAAAGTAAAGTGAAGTCGCTCAGTTGTGTCCGACTCTTTGCGACTCCATGAACCACAGCATGCCAGGTCTCCCTGTCCATCACCAACTCCCAGAGTCCACCCAAACCCATGTCCATCGAGTTGGTGATGTCATCCAACCATCTCATCCTCTGTCATCCCCTTCTCCTCCTGCCCTCAATCTTTCCCAGCATCAGGGTCTTTTTCAAATGAGTCAGCTCTTCCCATCATGTGGCCAAAGTATTGGAGTTTCAGCTTCAGCCTCAGTCCTTCCAATGAACACCTAGGGCTGATCTCCTTTAGGATGGACTGGTTGGATCTCCTTGCAGTCCAAGGGACTCCAACACCACAGTTCAAAAGCATTAATTCTTTGGCACTCAGGTTTCTTTATAGTCCAACTCTCACATCCATACACTGTTACCTTGCCCTAATTATTTGGATAACAAAACTGAGATTTAGAGACATGAAGTCCTGTGCTTAAGGACTCATAACTGCAGTCCCAGGGCACTGTCAGCTCTGTCTTATTCTTGAGCTTGTGGTCTTAGACTCTGTTCCGTGATGATCGTCTAATACAGAAGAACTTCAGGGTCTAGGGGCCACAGACATACATGTTTCTGAGGTGTAGATTTGGATGTCTTTAAAGATGGCATGGTCAATAGGATTGGCAGACTTTGGGTAAGGTTGCACACTGGAGATGGATTCTGGTCACTTATTCCAATATCTTGAGAAAAAGTGTGCGATTACATGACTCATCAGACAGGGCTGGTGGATCAGAGGCTTTAGTTGCAGAGATGGATCAGCCTTTGTTTATGCCTGTGTATCCTTAGCCGTGAAACAGCAAGTGACTTGTGCTACTATCTTTGTAAACCCAAGCCTGGCAGTTCTCTCACTGGGTAGTATTGAAATTTGAGTGATGATTCTCCAGGGATTATTCCTTTTAATAAAATATTTAAATAGAAGAGGATTAATTGAAGGGAGTCCAATGCCCGTTTTGATCAAAGCTGTGGGAGAGTAGATGGCAAAAGAAGTTACTAAAAACAACCACTTTGAAGGATTTCCCATTTTGCAATCTGCTCATCCACACCTCTGCACACCTCTGGGTTGTGGAGAATTTGGGCCTTTGCTATGATTTGGAAGAATTTCAATCCATGAGTCACCATTTGTGTGCTAAAATTTCCATTTGGCATCTATCATTGTATCAGCTATGGCTTTTTTTCTTGCAATAAGGGTTTTTCCAAAGGGCCTTTTGTTCAATAAATGTCTCATCATTTAATTTTTCATCACTACTCAATTAAGACAATTATATCCTGCCAAAATACGCTGAAATTTTTAAATTGGTGTTTTTAGATGTCTGCCTCTCCTTTCCCCTGGTTACAAATATAATAGTTTTTCATTGTGGAAACCATAAAGTCACTGATAAGCAAAATGAAAAAGAGAATCTGTAATGCTACTCAGATAGAATTACTTTCATTCTTAGCAAATAGCTTTTCCCACGTTTATCTATGAACATACCTATGTGAAAAAAATAAAACAAAGGAAAAAGCGGTATGCGCATTGCTTTGAAATTTGCTTTTTTCATTTAACATATCATAAAACACTTCCCCAGCAATAAATATTCAAATAGAACATCTTGTTTAACATCTGCACAACAGCCCATCCTGCAAAACACTATAAGTTATTTTGTCATTCCCCTAACTTTGGGCTTTAAGCAGCTTATTCCAATTTCCACCGTATATGATACTGTAATAAACAGCCTTGTAAAAACCTTTACATGCTGTCCGGTTTTTCCTTAGAATTCTCAGAAGTGTAATTGCTGGGTACAGGGAATATACATTTTAAAGTCATTTACAATGTATTTCCCTCTTAGAAGACTTTATCAATTTGTATTATATTTTACCAGTAGGGTATCAGACTCCTGTCTTCTCCACAACAATTCTAATACTAGGCAGAATCTTTTTGAATTTATAGGCTGGAGGGCAGGGAAAGAGTTCATTCTTTTAATTTGCATTGCTTCCATACTGTGAGTTGAATAATTTTTTTTTTCTCATTTCTGTTTTTTGGTTTCTTCATGATCATTGTTTTTTGGGGGGAAGTGGAGAAGGGAATAGCAACCCACTCCAATATTCTTGCCTAGAGAATCCTATGGACAGAGGAGCCTGGTGGGCTACAGTCCATGGGGTCACAAAGAATCAGACATGACTGAGTGACTAACACTACAGAACAGGTGAAGATACATTTCTTATTGATTGATAACAATATTTGGGGCTTTAATTTTTTTGTTATAAATTTGGCAGCTACATCCTTTCAGTTTGCATCTGTTAACTTGTACATGTTTCTTTTTCCCTATGAAAGATTTTGATGTTTATGTAGTCACATCTATCTATCTTATTTTTATGATTTTTGCCTTTGATAGATACTAGGTTTATAATTACTTTTTCTAATCCAAAATAACATAATTTTTCAACTATATTTTCTTCTAGAACTTTTATAATTTTACTTCTTTTAATATTTCATTCTTTAATCTATCTGGGATGTATATTAATTTTGAAATAATTCATATTTAAGGGTGTCAACAATGGTTGAGAGTTTAAAGACATTTGTTAAAAGCCTCTAAATGACAATCTGATAAAAATGGAGATTTAGAAAGGTTCAGTTGGCAGAGAAAGTACATATAGGTTAAGTCATAGTTTAATTGTATCAAAATAAATATTTAGATATATGTGTATATGCTTCATTATGTACATAAACAAACTTTATTCAGTAAGAGGATTTAGCCTCTTTGATTCATTCTGGACCTGATCTTTCTGAGTTCTTACACCCGCCAGTCTCTCTTCCTGCCTTTGTGTTTGTATGTCTCTCTCCCCGTTGACCATTGACCGTCTTGGGTTAGCTCTGTGGCTTCAATCAAATCGCGGCATCCCTCTCTCAGCGTCAGTCTTTCCTCTCCATAAAGGAGGCTGCATTGGATGTCTCTGGTCCTTCCACTCTGAATTACTCTGGTCCATGATGTACAATCTCTCCCTGTAGACTTGTGTGTCTCCCTCTCTACATTTCAGCAAATTACTCTCAATTTCTCCTAAATTTCTTTTTGCTTCCTTTTCCCTCTTTGCACTGCTACCTGACCTTCCCCCCTTTCTTTAATTGACCATAACATATGGCTATAGTCTAATTTGTATTTGTTGCATTTATTAAATAAAGTTTTATACTACTTTCTTAATTTATAAAGAAGGCAAGTGGAATGCCATTTCCCTCTCTATAAACGAAAACCAAATAATTAACATTCTTTTTTTAGATGGTCCCTGACTTATGAAATGGGTCAGTGAGCTGGAAAGTACTTTTACTGACCTAGTCAATATGAAGAAAAATCTTTTGTCCTGAAAATGGTCATTAAATATTATGCAAAGGATGCTAATGCACTAGAACCAGTGATAATTATTTGAGTTCAAGTTGTGTGCTCTATAGAAATCTGTCTTGGTGACAAATGTCATAAGTTTAAATTGTAGGTCTGCAAGCAAAAATGCTACTTAACCTTCGTTAATTAGAAAATCAACACATTGTCATTGAAGAGAGCCCCCTGCCACGTGAGGGCCTCACACACATTAGTCAGACCTCTGATAATTACCCAAGGGGAGACGTGGGTTTAATTTGTAAATCATTTTTCATGTGAAATGCTATTCAAGTATTGCAATTAAAGATTAATTATGAAAATTCTGTAACTACCCATAATGAATAATACAGTCATCAAAGGTACAGAAGATTGGGGCAAAATAATCAGGTATTAAATTAAACATAAAGGGTGAAACTAATGATCAGGAGGAATTCTAAAAAACACTGTCCTCAAACTAGGAGCTTAATAGTTTTCTAAGGAGCTAAGTTGGGTTCCAGAGCACCTATGCCCAGAGAGACAGGTCAGTCACTCGCCATAGAGAGAAATTTCACTGAAGCTCTACACACGCAGAATCTAATTTATCTGTTCAATAAGTATTAATTTTATGGATCCAGAGCCTCGTCTAGATGTTTAGAAGGTATTGTGACACAAAACACGCAAGTGTTTGCCCTTGCAGAGCTTACATTCTTGCCGAGGGAGAAGGAAATTTAGCAATAAGCTCAATAAGTTATCCTGTGTTTGAAGTCAGTCTGGGTTAAGTGGGATCTGGAGTGGGGTGGGGGAGACCCCTATTTTATTTATTTGGTTTTGGTTTTTGGCCATGCCACATGGGATCTTTGTTCCCAGACCAGGGACAGGAGGGATGGAAGGGTGGAGTCTAACCTGGACCACCAAGGAAGTCCCAGGGAGATTCCTGTTTAAAAAGAGCCCTTAAGGCACATCCCACTGAGAAATGGACAGAACGACTATCCAAGGGCATCCCCCTGGGAAGACAGAGGTAAGGGGGCACTTCCCTGCAGGCAGGGGGAGGGTGGTGAGGGCAGGGAGGTGAGACAGGAACTGCCAAGAGGAGCAAAGCCACCAGGTCACGTGTTAAGGTGCTGGGAGGAGGAATTCCCTGCTGGTCCAGTGGCTGAGAATCTCCCTGTCAATGCAGGGGACACAGGTTCAATCCCTGGTCGGGGAAGATCCCAGAGCAGTGAGGCAACTTAGCCCGTGTGCTACAACTCCCAAACCCACGCTCTAGAGACCGTGCTCCACAATGAGAGAAGCCACCTCTATAAGAAGCCCGTTAACCACAATGAAGAGTGGCCCGCACTCACTGCAACTAGAGAAGGCTCACGTGCAGCATGAAGACCCAGCAAGGCCAAAAAAGGACATTAAAAAATAGATAAAAATAAAAAGACAGAGGAGACACACTTGCTGCCCACAGGCTAATACAAATGTAATCACAGCCATATTGTGGCGTGAGGTACAACGTGACGGAGGAGGGGCAGCAAACAAGTGAGGCGGGCATGACGTGTGCTCACAAAGATCTGCATCTGGGTGTCGGCTCTGCGGCTCCTGCTCCATCTTCCCAGCTCCTCTTTGAGCCTCAGTCTCCTCATGTGTGAAACTGACACACACACACAGCTTCCATGCGTGCTGCATGCTAAGTCGCTTCAGTCATATCTGACTGTGTGACCCCCTGGACGGTAGCCCGCCAGGCTCCTCTGTTCATGGCATTCTCCAGGCACAAATACTGGAGCAGGTTGCCATGCCCTCCTCCAGAGGATCTTCCTAATCCAGAGATCAAATACATGTCTCATGTCTCCTGCATTGGCAGGAAGATTCTTTACCACTAGCAGCACCTGGGAAGCCAGGGTCATATTAATAACAGTAATAAGAACACCCTGCTCTGTACTAATGCTCAGTTAATGGTAGATGTTTATTATTACTCCTATTATTCAGTATAGACAAAACTCTATAGAAGCACAGAGTTGGAAATTAAATATGGCTAAAATCAGTACTGGAGAAGGCAATGGCACCCCACTCCAGTACTCTTGCCTGGACAATCCCATGGACGGAGGAGCCTGGTGGGCTGCAGTCCATGGGGTCACTTCGAGCCAGACATGACTGAGTGATTTCACTTTCATTTTTCACTTTCATGCATTGGAGAAGGAAATGGCAACCCACTCCAGTGTTCTTGCCTGGAGAATCCCAGGGACGGGGGAGCCTGGTGGGCTGCTGTCTATGGGGTCGCACAGAGTCGGACACTACTGAAGCGACTTAGCAGCAGCAGCAGCAAGATCAGTACACAAATCTGATAATGAGAGGTATCATGAGTGTTTTCAGTTCAGCCGCTCAGTCGTGTCTCTTTGTGACCCCATGAGCATTTTGTCACCCCAAAATTCCTATGTTGAAGCCCCAATGCCCACTGTGACTACATTTGGAGGTCTGACCTTTAAAGAGGTAACTAAGAGTAAATGAGGACACAAGGGTGGTCCCTAATCTAATCTGGGGGGTGTCCCTTGTCAGGAGAGGAAGAGGTTCCAGGATGCAGGCACATAGAAAACGGGCATGTGAGAAGATACCGGTGAACTAGCCAAGGAGAGCGGCCTCAGGAGAAACCACCCCTGCCTGCACCTTGATCTTGGACTTCCAGCTTCTAGAATTGTGAGAAATGGATTTCTGCTGTTTAAGCCACAGTCTGTGATATTTTCTCAGGGCAGAATGAACAGACCAGTATAGTGAGTAAAGGGTTAACTTCAAGCTTGGGCTGGTCCAGGCCTGTCTAAGAGAGAGTGACCTTGAAGTCCATGTTCCTATTGTCTAACTGGACTATTTCCTTGGGAGGTTTAGGGTTAGGTTGAGTGCTTTTCTTCTCTTGTCTGCTGTGGGGGACTGCATCCAGATCAGGGGAGCTGTGAGCTGGCATGCACTCAGTTGTTAAGTCATGTCTGACTCTTTGGGGCCCCATGGACTATAGCCCACCAGGGCCCTCTGTCCATGGGATTTCCCAGGCAAGAATACTGAAGTGGGTTGCCATTTCCTTCTCCAGGGGATCTTCCTGACTCAGGAATTGAACTCAGGTCTCCTGTATTGGCATGCGGATTCTTTACCACTGTACCACCTGAGTTGGCATAGAGGCATTGAACACATGACTGGCTGGCATAAAATACTGACAAGAACCAGAGCTGAGATTCCTGTGTCCAGGTGATCCACCCAGACCCTGACTCTTCTCCACTGCAGTCAGACCTGGCCGTGCAGGTTAGAGGGCAAAAGCAGTTATGTATTTGGTGCTTGGACAGGCTGGGCCCCCCAGAGTGACTGATGCTGCTTCTATCGTGTTTCCTGTTTTCCATGTTAGCATTCATGTCTCTTAGGTCTTGACTGTCAACTTGAACATGGAAAAAACCTTGTAGTGTCAGTACAAATGAGTTAAGTAAAAACCCAGCTATCTGGTTAAGCTGAGGACCTCAGAATGGCCCAGATTCTGTGGTAGTGGAGGGACTTCAAGGACGTGGGCTTATGTTACTCAGCGTAGAGCTGCGCGATTGACAAGTACTGATCAGAGATGCCTGTATCAGTTGGATATTGGAGGGCATACATGAAAATGTTTATCCATACTCTAGAGTGGGGCTTTGGAGGATTGCTTCTTCAGATAATGCTCCTGAGTTCTCATTTGTAACATCATTCAATAGGATGCATCTTTTTAAAGTTCATTATCACTGCATGAATTTCCTATGTCCTCTAAGTGGAGGACATGCAAAATAGGTGAATCCAAAGTATTTAAACTAGAAGAAAACTTCAAAATCGAGATGGAGAAGATAACTGGGTTTCTGGGAGCAGAGGGCACTCATATGCATCTGAATGTGAATTGTTCTCTGATGGGGATGGTGCTAAGCGGTCCTTATTCATTCCAGAGGCCATGGTGGCAGGGCAAGGATGCTAAAGTATTAGCTATTTAAAAAACTGATATTAATTGAATGCTAGCTTTTCCAGGTACTGTTTCAAACTTTACATTTTTGTGATCACTCTCAAAGAGAATTAATATTATCATTTTTATTTTACAGGTAAGGAAACTGAGACCAAGAGAATGGAGTTGCCCAGAGTTACATAGGTGTAAGAGATGTGAGTCTGATCCCTGGGTCAAGAAGATCCCCTGGAGGAGGGCATGGCAACCCACTCCAGTATTCTTGCCTGGAAAATCCCCATGGACAGAGGAGCCCGGCAGGTCACAATCCATACAGCTGCAGAGTCAGATCAGACAGAAATGAATTGACTTAGCATGCACACAAGCACCCAGTTAGTAAGAGGCCATAGTTCACCCCTGGGCTTTCTAGCTATTAAGTCAGCACTCTTTAAAAAAAAATTTTTTTTTTTTTTTAGTATAGTTGATTTACAACATTGTGTTAGTTTGTGGTGTCCACATATGTATATGTACAACTGATCCATATATACACTCTTTTTTAGATTCTTTTCCCATATAGGTCACTACAGAGTATTGAGTAGAGTTCCCTGGGTAAGTCAGTGCTCTTGCAATGCTATAGCTACATCTTGATTTTGGGCTTGCATCATAAGGGACTCCTCTCCAGCTTTTTAACAAGTTTCTAGGCATTGCTGTGCTTAGGTATGGGAAATGCTAACAGAATGATTACTATCTGAGATAAATCATCTACCCTTGACAGAGTACTGTTCTGGGATGGCTGAAGCTTGAAGGGGAATGTAACACTCAGAGTTCAGAATCAGAAATTTGGACATATGGATGCTTAACCTGGTCACTAGGCCACAAGGAGGAGACGCTTGCTTCATGCTATCCTTGAAGTCATATACACATATTTTCTTGTCATATGAAGCAAAAGCTTCATATTTCATTTTCAAAATCAGAGCAGTGATGAGCTCTGGCTTCTGATGGGGGGAAGTTGGTTATTTCTCTACACTTGGTCTGACAGTGCTATTTCAGAGGACCATCATTGCAGTGGGTCTTATGATTCCAAGTCCCTCGAGGAAGTGGGGGCAGACAGAAGGTCTGGTGATAAACCTCCAGATCCCAGCAGAATCTATATTTTAAATTATTAATAGTTACTTCAGTAACCTTCAATACAAAGCCAAATTTCAAATACACTAGCTTACAACTCTGTCTAAACATTTCTTTTACAAATATCTTCCCAGGTGGCGCTAGTGGTAAAGAACACACCTGCCAATGCAAGAGACAATGAAGGTGTGCATTGGTGGGTTGGGAAGATAACCGGGAAAAGGGCACGGCAACCCACTCCAGTATTCTGGTCTGGAGAATCCCATGGACAGAGGAGCCTCGTGGGCTACAGTCCATGGGGTCACAAAGAGTCAGACAGGACTGAAGCATCAGCATGCACGTAGGCTCATGTGATGTGTCCTGCAGGAGAGTTCTGCTCATCTTTGGAGCAAAATTAGCATCTTCTTTCTGTTGGTCTTAAGTCGGGTGTTCTCTCTCTCTCTCTCACGCACACACAGACAAGAAACAGAGCTGTTTCATCTAGAGCCAAGAATCACAGCTGTTAGCTCACCCTGTCTCACTCTCAGGCTCCAAGCAAGCATTTGCAGACCTCAGTCCCAGATCCAGCCTGGATTTATGGATCTGGGAGGAGCACAGCTCTGATCACCAACTTCCCAGGCTGCATGAGCTCCCAAGATGGGAGGCAGCAGAAAAAGAAGCGAGGGTTGGGATGGAGTGGGAGGGGAGCTGGGAGCTGGAGAGGCTGAGGACAGAACCGCAGGTGTTCTGAGTTCAGGGCTGCCTGGAAGGTGTGCTTATGCGTCTTAAATGATACCAGAGGCCAAGGAGGAGAGGAAAATGGGAAAGGCTATTTGATTGGGTTATTTTTGAGACCTTCCTGTCAATAGCTCAGTTGGTAAAGAATCCACCTGGTCATTATTAGTGAGGGAACGGGCGGTGAGAGAATGGGTTCAGCAGGTGAAGATCCAGCACTGGTTTAAGGGTCAGCCGCAGCACATTGGAGGGGGAAGCCCCTCTGAAGCTGGGTGTGGGGAGTGAGGGAGGCGCGGAGGTGGGGACAGGAGGGGCTGGGACAGGGGGGCACGGGCAGCTCTACATCCCAGGGTGGGCGTTTCCTCCCACCCTCGACTCTGCACGAGGAGCCCATCTCGGGGCCCAGGAGTGTGCTTCTCCCCGAGGGCGACGAGAGCAGAAGAGTCACTCGGTAATCTCGGCGGGACATATGTGAGCTGACAGGACCCCTGAGGAGGGCAAACACTATGCAGGGTGGACAACAGCACGAGCTGTGTTGGGACAGGCAGCTAACAGACAGCTAACCCAGCAGACGTCGTTATCATTGCATTGACGTCGTCATCATTACACGGACGTTGACATCCGTCGCACTGACGTCGACATTGTCGCACTGACGTCATCATCGTCGCACTGACGTGATGCGGCTATAAGTGAGCATCAGGATTCCTTCAGGATGGAGACGTGGGCGATGACAAGAGGTTCACGAAGGTGAAGTGGCTGGGGGTACTGAGAACGAAACACCCGGAACTGTCGAAGAACAGGATAGACAGAGCAGAACACTTTAGTGGGTTGGGAGCCTGGGTCAGTCAGTCCTCGAGGTCGACAGTAAAGGACAAGGAGAGTGAAAGAGCGGAAGAAGAGTTATGGAGGGTGGATGCAGAAGTGTCACTATTTACATGACAATAACCTCAGAGGAAGAGAAAAGAACGACACAAGACGGAACTATGTGAAGAAATAAGGGGCCAAAATTTTCTAGAATAAACAATATTAGACTTCAGAATGAAGGAGCCCATGAAGTGATGAACGGAGATTTTTTTTTTTTTTAAGAAAAAAATCTCAACAAAAAAAAAAAAAAAAAGAAAAAAATCTCTTTCACCTACACCTACAGCTGTACTTCTCACTTAACCAGAGGCCCACCACTCCAGTTGTTCATAAAATGAGCCAGAAGGCTTGAGAACACAGATGGGAAAAGGCTTGCTTACAGGATCATTTTTCACTAACCTCTAAAAGAAATTCAGCATTTGCTTCAATTAGAAATGTAGGAAAAAAATCACAGTAGCATTAGCTACTTTTGTATCACTATTTTTAACCAAAAAATTATAGATTTTCTATGTTGTAGATTTTTGGAAATATCATAAAGACCATGATGAATTTGAAAGTATGAGTTATGAACAGTTATAAGACCTGACTCTACGTCCTATTATTTAAAGTACTGGTAATGAGCAAACATATTATTATTGTAAAATGAATGTGCTGTTTTAAATGCTTTGATAAGTGTATTGGTTTCTTTTATAATTCTGTGACTTTTATTCATAGAAAACATTTCCTTGGGAAGAGAGATATAGAAGGTGCCTAACTGCTCCCAAAAGGTTAAGAACTGATGCGTTATAATGAAGTTAAGACATAGTAAAGGAAAAGAATGCAAGTTACATCTCATTTCTCAGTATCAACACTGCCTGTAAAAGACAACAGACTACTATTCTCACAGTGTTGATTTAAATAGACATTCACCAGTATATGAGACTCTGAAGGACTCATCTATGAAGTTTTAGAAAAAATTGCTCTTGAGTAAAAAGAAAAATAAATCCAAGAGTAGACAAGTGTGGGAAATAAAAGTGAAAAGAAAACCACAAATATTAATGTTTTTTCATAAGCAGTTAAAATAAGGATATTCATAAGATTCTGCAATTAAAACCATAGACTTGCTATGTCAACATAGCAAGTGGTGAGGTGGCAAAGGAGGTCAGAGGGTTCTTGGTCTCATTCAGAATAGAGACATCAATTTGGTTTGTAGATGATCAAGACAAAACATAAGTGTGAGTCTTAAGAAGTTAGGCATAGTTGCCAAAGGAGTGAAAATAGAACATACAAGTTTTAAATCAATAGGATAATATTCAGTTTAACCAGTGAAGGGTTTACCTGATAGCTCAGTTGGTAAAGAATCCAACTTTAAAGAATGCAATGCAGGAGACCTGGGTTTGATCCCTGGGTTGGGAAGATCCCCTGGAGAAGGGAAAGGCTACCCACTCCAGTATTCTGGCCTGGAGAATTTCATGGACTGTATATCCATGGTTGCAAAGAGTTGACAGGACTGATCGACTTTCACTTCACTAACCAGTGAAAGGTAATAGATTGTGGGGTGGGTGAGCAAACAAAGAAGACACTGTAAATTGAAAACGCAGGGTAAGGTGGCAGAAAGTGTACCCTGATATAACAGTAGTTACAATAAATGAATAAAAAGACAGAGATTCTCAAATTAGATTTAGAAAAGATTCAGCATTATACTATCTAAGACACACATTTAAGTAAAAGGATTCCAACACCCACATAAAAACACCAGGCAAACATTAACAACAAGAAGAATTGCACAGTAGATTTAAGAGTAGAAATAAAATTGTGTGATGAAAAACATCAGAAGGAATAAAGATGGAAATTACATACCTGTAAGAGGAGCAATAAATCAAAAGGATTATGAACATACTAGTCTCAAAGAATACAGAGCTATTAATACCAATGGTAGTTTGACATTTACACTCAGAATGTGATCAGACGAGCAGTACTTAGAGAAATTAAGTATGTACATACCCTACGTCTCAGTAATTCTCCTGGGCATACACAGATGAATGTGTGTTCACGTGAGAAAACCTCATATACAGGTAACAAGGGGATATGCACAAATAGACTTGCTGAATGGTTATTTGTAGAAGCAAAGAGTTCAGGAAACAAGTATTCATCACTATGGGATGGAATAAAGAAAGACTGGATATACACACAGTGGGGCTTCCCTGGTAGCTCAGACAGTAAAGAATCTGCCTGCAATGCGGGAGACCTGGGTTTGATCCCTGGGTTGGGAGGATCCCCTGGAGGAGGGCATGGCAACCCACTCCAATATTCTTGCCTGGAGAATCCCACGGGCAGAGGACCCTGGCGGCTACAGTCCATAGGGTTGCAATGAGTTGGACACAACTGAAGCGACTTAGCATGCATGCATGCCTTTACATTAAAATATCTTTTCCGAATTGGACTATTCCAACAGCTATGAGAAAATTGGAATGAAAGACCTTAGAATCCTTGAAACTTTTGTTGTTGTGGAACATGAGGTGTTTTACATGGAAGGTGAACGAACAGGAGGTCTGGCAGCTTTCTTGTTGTTCAGTCATTCAGTCGTGTCTGACTCTTTGCAGCACTCTAGGCTTCCTTGTCCTTCACTATCTCCTGGAACTTGCTCAAACTCATGTCCATTGAGTCGGTGATGCCATCCAACCATCTCGGTCTATGTCATCACCTTCTATATTTCCCAGCATCAGGGTCTTTTCTAATGAGTCGGCTCTTCGCATCAGGTGGCCTAAGTATTGGAGCTTCAGCTTCAGCATCTTTTGGCTGCTTTCTTAGGTTCACAATCTCTCTTTAAAGGGGTTAGAGCTCAGTAGTAGAGCATTTGACTGTAAAAGCTCTCTCTAAAAGTTTCTAAACATGGAATCTCTGTTGTCGAAAATTAGCTGAGTGCCTATGGAAATAGGTAGGGAGTGTATTAAAAGCAGACATTATTTTGCTGACAAAGGTCCAGATAGTCAAAGCTATGGTTTTTCCAGATATGAGAGTTGAACCATAAAGAAAGCTGAGCACTGAAGAATTGATGCTTTTAAATTGTGGTGCTGAAGAAGACTCTTGAGAGTCCCTTGGACAGCAAGGAGATCAAACCAGTCAATCCTAAAGGAAATCAACCCTGAATATTTATTGGAAGGTCTGATGCTGAAGCTGAAATTCCAATGCTTTGGCCACCTGATATGAAAAGCTGACTTATTGGAAAAGACCCTGATGCTGGGAAAGATTGAGGGCAGGAAGAGAAGAGGATGACAGAGGATGAGATGGTTGGATGGCATCACTGACTCAATGGACTTGAATTTGAGCAAACTCTGGGAGATAGTGAAGACAGAAAAGCCTGGCATGCTGCAGTTCATGGGGTCACAAAGAGTTGGACACGACTGAGTGACTGAAAAACAAGACCATCTATTGGAGATTCACAGGATGTTGAAAGCACACTGTCAATTTCATTATGTTGGAAGTATATGTAAGAAAGGTAAAAATTTTGTCTATCATAAACACTTAATATGTTAAAACTCTAATTGTAAAATAGACAGCTGGGATTGCAAAAGTTAATTAGTTTTGACCATTAAAAGACAAAGAGCAGGAAAGCATATGGTGACTGTTAGTGGGGAAGGACTCTCCTTGGTCTGTGAGGTTGGCAGGGAGAGGGTTGTTTTACTTAGAAGAGAGCAGACACCTCACATGTGACTTCATGGCAGAGTGTGGTGAAGGCAGTCATGTTAAGAAAAGAATAAATGTGCTGACAATCCTTGCAGAGTACAGCTGTGATGGAGTGACATTCCATGGAAAGGCTTCTGTATTTTGCTTGCATGTTTGTTTTGTAGGTAGTTTACTGATATCATCTAGTGATTTTTTAAAACTAGATTATATCCAGCACATCTTTTTCTTTTATTATTTTATCTGTGTCAGTGGTTTCTAATTATGACATCTCTCCTCACCTCTGTTTGGAAGAGAACCAGGAGATCAATTTTAAGAGTAGGGGCAGAAACTATGAGGGTCCCAGCTAGCAATCTGAGACCTCGATTTGAGAGAGAGAGAGAGACTGAAAACTCTATTTAGGGCCTAGAATGATCTGAGATGCTATCTTTCATCAAATGAATTTTTCTGTGACTCTTTTTTAGGCTTCAGTCATGCTTGATTTCAGTCTGTGGTACCCAAGGAAAAAGGTATTTCCAGCGATGGCAATGTGACTGTTAACTCAGTGAAAGTGAAAGTTGCTCAGTCGTGTACAACTCTTTGTGACCCTATGGACTGTATAGTCCCTGGAATTCTCCAGGCCAGAATACTGGAGTGGGTAGCCTTTCCCTTTTCCAGGGATCGAACCCAGGTCTCCTGCATTGGAGGCAGATTCTTTACCAGCTGAGCCACAAGGGAAGCCTGAGAATACTGGAGTGGGTAGCCTATCCCTTCTCCAGGGGATATTCCCAACCCAGAAATTGAACCCGGAGTCTCCTGCATTGCAGGTGGATTCTTTACCAACTGAGCTATGAGGGAAGCCTGTTAACTCAGAGTAGTAACAAAAATATAAATTGCTTATTCATTCATGTTATTGGTCCAGCAAATCCACTGGGCAACTACCCCAGTGTTCTTCTAAGTCTCTCTTGTCATGTAGTTTCACTTCTAGGGGAAGGACACAAAAATAAACAAAAATATCACAAGTTCTAAGGAGAAAGTAAAATGGCAAATGACTGGCTATGTTAGATTAGGTGGTCAGATAAGGCCTCTCTGAGGAGGTACAGTGCTGAGACTGAATGACAAGAAGGAGCAAGTCTTTAAGATATGGAATCATCCTAAGTGTCCAACAACAGATGAATGGACGAAGAAGATATGGTACATATGCACAATGGAATATTACTAAGCCATAAAAAGAATGAAATTCTGGATTTTGCAATAAGATGCATGTACCTAGAGAGTATTAGGCTTGGTGAAATAAGTGAAACAGAGAAAGACAAACACTGTATATTGTCACTTACAGTGGAATCTAAAAAATAAAACAAATAAATGTATATGACAATACAGAAACAGACTCAAATATAGAGAACAAACCAGTAGTTGCCAATGGGGAGAGGGGAGGGGCAAGATAGGGGCAGGGGAATGAAAGACACAAACTACTATTAATATATGTATAAAATAAGTAAGCAATAAGGATATATTGTACAGCACAGAGAAATATAACCATTGTTTTGTAATAATTTTTAAATATATAATTTATAAAAACCATTGAGCCACTATGCTATACACTTGAAACTAATATAATAATATAAATCAACTGTGTGTGTGTGTGTGTGCGCTCAGTTGTGTCTGACAGTTTGTGACCCCATGAACTATAGCCTGCCAGGTTCCTCTGTACATGGAATTTTCCAGGCAGGAATACTGGAGTGGGTTGCCACGCCCTCCTCCAGGTGATCTTCCTGACCCAGGGACCAAACCTGCATCCCTTGCCATCTCCTGCATTGGCAAGCAGATTCTTTACCAGTTGGGCTACCAGGGAAGTCCCTACTTCAATAAAAAAAGGAGCCAGCTTTGATGTCTGGGGAGGAGCTTCAGGTAATGGGAGTGTAAATGCTCTAAAGTGGGCATAGGCTTGGTGCATTTAAGGAACATACCAAAACTGGAGACCAGTTGGGAGACTGGTCCAAGCAAGAAACAAGCATGGCTTCAACAAGAGTGGGCCCCGTGGCCTGAGACAGCAGTGGATGCATTTGGGGCACAGTCTAGATGGATGCAGTCATAAGACTCACTATTGATGGGCAGTGAAGAGCGAAAAAGGATACTGAGGCTAAAGCCAAATTTTGGGCTCAAGCAGAAATGGGTGGAGGGTGATGTCCTTTACTGAGATGGGAAGGCTGGTGGAAGAGCAGGTTTGGGGCAGGTACCAGGAATTCTCCCTGCCATGTTTATTCTGAGATGACACCAGACATCCCCTGTTGCTGACAAGACAGTCTTGTACTTGGATGTAGAGTTTTCGGGAAGAGTGAGGCCTAGAGCTTTTGATTGCAGAGTTGCTAAGTCATATCTGGCTCTTTGCAAACCCATGGATTGCAGCACACACAGGCTCCTCTGACCCTCACCATCTCCCAGAGTTTGCCCAAGTTCATGTTCATTGGGTCAGTGATGCCATCCAACCATCTCATCCTCTGTCGTCCCCTTCTCCTCCCATCTTCATTCTTTCCCAGCATCAGGGTCTTTTCCATTGAGACAGCTCTTCACATCAGGTAGCCAAAGTACTGGAGCTTCAACTTTAGCATCAGTCCTTCCAATGGAATATTCAGGGTTGATTTCCCTTAGGATTCACTGGTTTGATATGCTTTGAGTCCAGGGAACTCTCAAGAGTCTTCTCCAGCACCACAGTTTGAAAGCATCAGTTCTTCAGTGCTCAGCCTTCTGTATGATCCAACTCTCACATCCATTCATGCCTACTGGAAGAACCATAGCTTTGACTATATGGACCTTTGTTGGCAAAGTGATGTCTCTGCTTTTTAATATGCTCATTTCAGAGTTACTGGTGCCTAAGTAGTATCAGAGCCATTGGACTGGATGAGATCACCCAGGGAAACGGATGGCTGGGGAAGAAGCTTCTGAGTCTGATGTGCCAACATTTAGTGAGAGAGAAAGAACTCATAGGATAGACTTGAGTTGTGGCCAGTGAGGTCGAGGGAAAGTGGATGCCACGTGCCATGGACTCCAAGAAAAGAATGTATGTCAGGAAGAAGGGCATGTGAGCTGCTCCTGAGAGCCTGGAGGAAGCCAGACGGTCGTGTTCTGGACACAGCTCTAGAGAGCTCCGTGTTGACTCTGCCCACCTTCGTAAAGGGTTTACCAAAAGAGATAGAGAGAAAAGCAGCTTATTTCTGTATCAGAGAGACTCTCAAGTAAGTCATCTTGTTCGTCCCCTGCCATCAGTGCTTCGGCATAAAATTCTCTTGTTCATCCAAGCCGTTTGTGCATGTGTCAGATGGTGAGTGCCTGCCTGCCTTGATCTTTGCTTCTGAGACTTGAATGTGACCCACAGACCACCTGCGAGGGCTGATTCAAGCCCACTGACTGGAGTCCCGCCTGAATGCTGAGTCTCCTACCACAGGCCCTGTGACTGACAGCTGCATTTCATGGTGGGGTACAGCTATCATCTGGGGGTGCAAGATTTTGGGGGCTGGTTCTCCCAGGCACTGTGGTCAGCTGTGACTGCAACCAGAGCTGAAGGCAGTGCTCCAAAGCCATCACACTTTTCCAAATACATGATGGGCCAGAGTCGCTCCCCAGATGAGGGATTTACAGTGGAGATGATCAAGATGGCCTTAACATTCTCCTCAGCTTGGTTCAACTTCAGATATGTTTCTTCTGACCATAGACCCTGTGCTCCTATTCTTAGAGCATTTATTCTTTCTCTGCTCCTTTGAGATGTGTGTGCATGCTAAGTTCTTTGAGTCGTGTCTGATTCTTTGCAACCCCAGGCACTGCAGCACGCCAGGCTTCCCTGTCCTACACTACCTCCAAGAGTTTGCTCAAACTCATGTCCATCGAGCCAGTGAAGCCAACCAACGATTTCATCCTCTGTCGCCCCCTCTCCTCTGCCTTCAATCTGTCCCAGCATCAGGGTCTTTTCCAATGAGTTGTCTGTTAACATCAGGTGGCCAGAGTATTGGAGCTTCAGCTTCAGCATCAGTCCTTCCAATGAATATTCAGGGTTCATTTCTTTAGGGTTGACTGGTTTGATCTTGCTGTCCCAGGGACTGTCAGAGTCTTCTCCAGCACCACAATTTGAAAGCACCAATTCTTCAGCGCTCAGCCTCCTTTATGGTTCAACTCTCACATCCACACATGACTACTGGGAAAACCTGGGATCAAATTCCATTTCTTGTCTCTTACCAGCTGCCTGACCTTGGGCTGGTAACTAACCTCTAGCATTAATTTCTTCACTGTGAAAAGAAAACGGTACCTACTTTTAAGGTTCTAAGGTGGATTAATCGACGTAAATAAAGCATGTGAGCACTTGGCCTAAGTATCACCTGGGACATCTTTGCCAGTTTGTTATGTTGCTGCTATGGATTCGAATTTGCGGGAAATGGGAACAACTGACGTCTTTCCTGTGTTTTAATTCCTTCAATCTGGATTGTATATTTTTTATCATATACTTTTCAGATACTAGAAAGAGCCATTTTATTCATACACAGATTTGAGTGCACTTCATGCACTCAATTACATTTTTTTCCCTTGCATACAAATGTTGATTTTCTCTTTACTCCCTCAGTCACCTTGCCAGTTTCAGACGGCCATGAGTCTGAAATGCTGAGGATGTGAGGAGCAGCTGACCGAACCAGCCACACTGTTGGGTTCAGGGGCGTGGGCAGTTGTCCAGGGCTGCTCGCCAAGTGTAGCCCAGAGAATGGTCCTTGCACGCTGGTCCCCTTTGCTTATGAGTCCATCTAACAGACCTCGACTCTGCCATAAACTCAAGCTGTCACTCAGGAGAAAATTTTCCTGATGGACACACTGTCTGGCAGAGGAAGAGGTGGCTACAGGCCTCCTGCTCCCATGGCCGGGACTTCCTCCCAAAGATGGTGCTTCTCCCATCCACGCGGGCCAGGCCCCCGGGCAGCACAGAGGATCCTGAAGGATGGAGGACTATTTCCCAGCCTCTTTCAGGGTGACTTCTTGCACAAAAGGCTTGGCCCCCTTTATCTTCCAGAGAGATATCAGAAGAGGTCAGAGTCAAGTGAGTTGGGTCCGAACATCTGTCACAGTTAAGAGGACCTAACCATGGACAGAGGAGCCTGGCAGGCTACAGTCCAGGTGGTCGCAAGAGTTGGACACAACTTAGCGACTAAACCACCACCACCAACCATCTTACTCAAGGAGTCCTTAGGAGCAGCTTGACATCCCCCTGGAGCCTCCAGCTCTCCTGAAAGCTGGCCTTCTCCTTAAACCACTGCCGAGCACAGTCCCACACTCTGGCCTGGGTGGATTTTGTTGCATACTCCTGCACCAGCCCCGCCGATCCCAGTGAGCCCGTTTGCCTGTCCCCGAAGGCTCACGCTGACCCTGCCCCAGGCCGGCTGCTGGGCTCCAGGCTGAGGGTCCGCCAGACCCCTGTTCCCTTCCAGCCCAGCCGCTGCAGCTTCGGCGGCCAGGACTCTGGACTCACTGGCAGGTCTCTCTGCCAACCTGGGCTCAATGCAGCCTGGTGTTGTTTGTACTTAGATAATGACCTCGAGTGTGTCTGCTCTTCTCCACCCACTGGGTAAAATCTGACCTGTGGCTGCATGGAGGTTGCAGGTCTGAGCCTCTCGTGGTTCACAGGCCTCTGCAGACTACGTGGGAATGCATTTCAGGCTACTCGCTCATTGTGGACCAAAGACACGAGAAAGTTTCCGGTGCTTTTCAGACAAATCCCAGCAACCGCTCTTCTCTTCCCTGTGTCACTTTTCATTTTAAAATGACCTTTTCACTAAACCACCATCATAGCTGGATTCCCATAACTTCCAAACGACTTGTGTTAACCGGCTTTTCATGGCACCTTCTAGTTACCTCTTACCGGTGGGGTGATGAGAACTGTGTCCTCATTTTTTCAGTGGAAGAGGAGACCGGAGCCCGGCTCTGGTTAACAAAGGCAGCGGGTGGAGGGTGGGCATCCTGGGAGTCCACTCTGGGTCCAAAGCCAAGAACGACCCTGGGTCTGTTTTAGCTCTAGGCTGAGCTTTATGCCTGCCCACCTCTAGAAGCCCTCGGTCAGCTCCGGTCATGTCTCTGCTGAAGACAGTGTTGCTGGGTGATGTTGGCAGGGGGATGTTCACTCACCATCTTGGTGATAAAATTCCTGCGCCCTGGCTAGCTGCTCTGTGGCCACTGTAGCAGGTGAGCGGAGCGGCTGAAGACTGATTTTGGATATCAAGGGGCATCTAGCCCATGAACTTTACTTCAGGGCTGGCGGGCTGAAGAGATCCCAGGTGAGCATTTGGGATGGGAAGAAACAAGCCAGTTGGAAGCGAGTTCTGTAGGAGGGGGTGAACGTGACACAGTGGAAGGAGAAAGCTAAGGGAATAAAAGGTCAAGGGAAGGGTGGTGAGACATCTCCCAGTTAATGAGTGCTGGCTCTGAGCCGGGTACGCCATGGCGCGCTTAGCATGCACGGGCTCATCTCACCTGACACGCAGGAACTATCTTCCTGTCTGATGGAAATACTGGCTAACTTGTCAGTGGTCTCCGGATGCTAAGTGGCAGAGTTGGGGTTGTTATGAGTGATCACAACTCAGTTATGAAGCTTTCTCAGTTATGTTATGAGTGATTGGCAACTCAGACCTTTTCAAACCACTTCTTAACACATAATCTTAAATGGTTAAAGTTAGAAGAAAGTTTGGAAAGCAGCAAATACACCACCTTGATTGGGTGGAAAAGGAGATTTTTATTAGATGAAAAAGAGGAAAAGTGATAACTCTTGTTATTAGAGCTGAACTGAGAACCGCTTCCGGTTATCTGAATCCCTATTGAATAGTCTTGGGGTAACTGGCTCCAGAATTTCATAGCTGTTGAATTTGTTATTTTCTGAAAACAAGCCCCCTCCCACGTCCCCTGGGGTAGACTTCTATTGCAGAAGATGTTTTTTATACTGGCTCGAAGAGCATTTCTCATACCGGCTCAAACAGCGTGTGTCTTGGTGATGAGACTCACGTCCACATCTCAGATAGCAGGAAATTAGAAACGGGGGCAGGGGACCTTTCTCTTCCTCATCAAGTGAAAGGAACTTGCTGACTCATCACATCAGCACACTTCTGTGAACCTTTTTTCTCTCCAAGGTCAACAGTGGTTTCATAATTGCTAAACTCAAAGAATATTTTCTTAGCCTTATTTCACACATGGCACTTGGTATGATTTGTCAGTAATAAGCAAACCATGTCATGAAACTCTCTCCCCCTGTGACAGCCGCTCTCCTGGCTTTTCCTTGCTTGCTCTTTTCGTCCCTCCTCACTCTTCTTCCTGAGATGCTGTTTTTCTGTCTGTCCCTTACACTTAAGTATTCTGTTGAATTCTGACCTCAGTCCTCTCCTCTGCTCTTTTTATAAGCCGTCTCTGGTCATCTCATTGAAATGAATCAAAATTCTTTCCAAGGCCATAATAAATACTCTCCCTACCTTCTTCATTTTACAATTTTGCTTAGTCTCCAAAAATGTTGGAAATAACTATAGTCAGTAGACAGAAAGAGATAAAAGTAAAATTGGACCTCTGCATCCAAAGTTATCTCAGAAAAATGAGAACCTGGGTCAATTAGGGTCATCTGTTATAATGACAACCAAGTAGAATCTACCCAGCATGCCTGGGATGAGCAGGGTTTAGGAAGAGACTTACATCTACGTGATCTGGCCAAGGGGTATTGATAAGGGGAGATTTGCTCACAGTGTTCAGCAGGAATTTGTGGACCTGGCATTTAATTATATTAATGCATATATGTGGAATTTAGAAAAAACAGTACGGATGAACCTATTTGCAAAGCAGAAATAGAGACACAAACATAGAGAACAAATATATAGACACCACGCAGGGGAAGAGGGTTGGATGAATTGGGAGATTGGGACTGACATATAGATTGTGTTGCCATTTCCTACTCCAAGAGATCTTCCCGATTCAGGGACCAAGCCCTCATCTCTTGTGTCTCCTGCTTGGCAGGTGGATTCTTTACCACTGGGCCACCTGGGAAGCCCGTATATATACACTGCTGCTGCTGCTGCTGCTAAGTCACTATTATGGATAAAATAGATAATTAATGAGAACCAACTATAAAGCACAGGGGTAAAAGAAGACAGAGGTCCAACCTGTTTGTAGGACATATATTAAGTTAACCTTAAAATGCATTCCAATGCTAATAAAAAATGCATTCCAGTACACGGTAGATGCAGACAAATACTGTTTGATTTTGCTTATATAAGGTGCCTAGAACAGTCAAATTCATAGAGTCAGAAAGCACATTGGTAGATGCCAGGGGCTGGGAGTGGGGTGGGGAGGGGGGATGGAGAGTTACTTTAATGGGCACAGAGTTTCAGTTTCGGAGGGTGAAGAGTTCAGAAGATGGATGATGGTGAGAATTGTACAACAATGTGAATGCACTTAGCGCCACTGAACTGTGCAGTTAAATATGGTTAAAATAGTATATTTTATATTATGTGACTTTTACCACAATAAAAAAATTCAAATGGCTTGTTCTCAAGTCAGTCTTACTTCCAGAGCTGACTGACTAAGCTCACACTTTTCCAGTTTACCAATGTTCCACCAAGGAGTGGACACCTACTTTCACCTGTCTTCTTGTGGGTTCTAACATTCTTCAAGCATCCCACCGTAATTATGAATGACACCGTGGGGCCTCCGACCTCCACTGCCTAAGAGCCCCGGTGGCAGGTCACCTCTGCCTTACTGGGTCTGAGACCACCACAGCCGACTGACTTGACCAGCAAACACCCACACACCCAGGGGGGAGGTCTAAGGTGGCATGGCAGCCGCGGAGTCCTTTAAACTTGCTTTCTTTGCAATCAACAGAGGAAGATTAGCAAATTGCCTAAAGTATTAGTATTCTGGAAAATAAAATTTAAGATCTCACTAACCATGGACACAGGTGTTATAGCTTGGAAATAATGTTAGGTTCAGTTAGAAAGTGTCAGAAGCAGAGCCCAGACTGTGGGGCTGGAGCCACTTCCTGCAAAGGGTACTTTACTTTTTGCTCTGGTTGAGTTTCTTCTCGGTGTTGATCTCTTTCCTCTGTGGGAAGATGCTATGTAAGGAGAAGGCTCCATCTCCCTCTGCCTAGAACTCTGAGGCTGGGCAGACAATGGAGTGGATTTTACTTCTCATTTCAAGCAAACCTGAACTTAGGGAGGCCATTACATCACTCCTCCCCTTTTGTCCATCCTTCCTTTTACACAGTTATGAGTGCTCTAAATCATTAAGGAATTGTTGTTGTTCAGTTGCTAAGTCATGTCCAACTCTTTGCGATCCCATGGAATGCAGCAAACCAGGTCTCCCTGTCCCTCACTATCTCCCGGACTTTGCCCAAATTCATGTCTATTGAGTCGGTGATGCCATCCAACCATCTCCTCCTCTGCTGTCCTCTTCTCCTTTTGACTTCAATCTTTCCCGGCTTCAGGGTCTTTTCCAATGAGTCATCTGTTAGCCTCAAGTGGTCAAAGTACTGGAGCTTCAGTTTAGCATCAGTCCTTCCAATGAAAATTCAGGGTTGATCTCCTTTAGGATGGACTGGTTGTATCTCCTTGCAGTCCAAGGGACTCTCAAGAATCTTCTCCAGCACCATACTTTGAAAGCATCAATTCTTCGGTGGCCAGCTTTCTTCATGGTCCAACTCTCACATCCATACACGACTATTGGAAAGATCACAGCTTTGACTCTATGGACTGTAACGACTTCAATGAAGGTCTAAAACTATAAACCTAAAACTGCACAGATCAGGGACCTCAGAGAAACCCTAGCCACCCTATCATCTTGTAGATGAGGACTGTGACTTCCAGAAAGCAGAGTGACACCAGATTGAGGGCTCCTGCGTCCTGTCCCTTGTCTCCCATTGTCTCAGAGGAGCCCACAAGAGGCAAAGGCACTTTTAGAAAAATCTCCATCAGAGCCTCTGTAGGCGGTTCTCCTCTCCCCAAGGTGAGCGGTGTGTCCCTCACTCACCCACAAACAGCTGGCTGTAGAGCTCCAGGCGGGTGTGGCCCTCCGTTGGGGCCTTGCGGACCTGCTGCGGCAGCCGGTCCACCTGCAGGCTGGCCTGCTTGACGTTCCTCTCCGCGGTGACCCGGTGCCACTGGTCATCATTGAGTGGGGTGGGCGACCTCACCACCATCTCCACTGGCCCGTTCCCGACGTCAAATGAAAAGGACACTTCCGTGGCAGCTGGAGGAATGGAAACAGGAGAGCCACATGAGTATTCCCTGCACGCACGCGGGAGTGCCAAGTCGCTCAGTCGTGTCCTTTGTGGCCCCAAGTGCTGTAGCCCACCAGGCTCCTCTGTCCATGGATTTCCCAGGCAAGAATATTGGAGTGGGTTGCCATCCCTTCCTCCAGGGGATCTTCCTGACCTAGGGATCGAAACTGTGTCTCTTGCATTGGCAGGTGGGTTCTTTACCACTAGCGCCACCTGGGCAGCAGTATTCCCTCCCAGATACCAAATAGTTTTAAAGCTTAAGGCTCCCCTGGTGGTTCAGAAGGTAAAGCCTCTGCCTATAATGTGGGAGACCTGGGTTCGATCCCTGGGTGGGAAAGATCCTCTGGAGAAGGAAATGGCAACCCACTCCAGTACTCTTGCCTGGAAAATTCCATGGACGGAGGAGCATGGTAGGCTATAGTCCATGGGGGTGACAAAGAGTCGGACATGACTGAGCGACTTCACTTTCACTTTTTCTAGAGGAAAAACAAAGCAGATAGAGAAAGCAATCTACACCTGTCACTTGCTATTATATACAGTGGTCCAAGGCGAAATTCTTGGAAGAGGGATAAAACATCACTTCACCATTAATGAATTATAACCAAAGGGAGGAAAGTGTGCTTGGATTGGGGGCCAGGTATACATCCCTTTTCTTATTTTACCAAGAAGTTGCCCTCACTGAGTCTTTCCAAATAAAGAAATGAAGCCTAGGACACTTAAGTCTATGTTGAGCTTCTTAGATTTAGTGAGTAGTGGAGTCAGGATCTGAACCAGGCTCGTCAGCTTCCAGAACCTGAGATCTTCCAACTCGACCTACTTTGGGACTCTTCAGTGCCTCCTAGGACGTGACCTGTGGCCTTGGCTGCACTTTAGAGTCATGCGAGTGCTTTACAAAACACACCTGTGTGTGGCTCCATCCCCAGGATTCCCACTCAGCTGGTCTGGGTTAGGTGTTGGTATTTTTCAAAAGCTTCCTGGAAAATATTAATATATATCTAGAGTCGAGAGCTCTTGCTTTGGGGGAATTTGCAAAAATTTATCTCCTTAATCTAGTTGTTGGGCTTCTCTGGGTGGCTCAGATAGTAAAGAATCTGCCTGCAATGCAGGACACCTGAGTTTGACTGAAACAGAGCAAGACCATATGGTCCTTGCCCCCCACCATGTTCTCTGCCAGTGGAAAACTTTAGTCAAAGAATAAGTTTAATCAGAGAAGTTAGAGATGCTGAAACAAAGGAAAACAGTCTAAGGAGACTAAATAATAATAATGTAGTCATTAAGCATAGTCAAGGACCTTTAGTTCTTTCTCAAGGGCTGTAGATATTATTCTGAGCCACATCCTGTGAGCTGTCTTAGAGATACCAAAACCCCAGGTGGAGAAGTTAACTACATGATGGTCAGACTGTACCCAGGACTTGAACTGCCACAGTTCTGAGAATTGACTGCAAAGAAATGGGAACAAGTGCACCCCAGAACTGAAGATTAACTGTACCTAAAAAGGCATGAGTTTGAGTAAACTCTGGGAGTTGGTGATGGACAGGGAGGCCTGGCGTGCTGCAATTCATGGGGTCGCAAAGAGTTGGACATGACTGAGCGACTGAACTGAACTGAACTGAGAACAACCAAGATGATGCTAGTCAGACCACTGATGACCAACTGAAGATGATGTTAGAGATGACTGTGCTGTTTCTGCATGTAACCCCACCTCCCAATTCTGTCTGTAAAAGCTCTCACCCCTTCGTGCTGTGGTGGGGGCGGAAGTCAGCCTTTGGGCAGATGTCTGCTACCCTACCCGCCTTGTTGCCAGCATCTGAAATAAAGCAAACTTGCCTTTCCACCAACCTGGCCTGTTTACTGGCTTATGAGCGGCAGGCAGCCAGACCAACCCCCAACACATACTTTTTTGGTAACGAGATCTCTGGGTTGGGAAGGTCCCCTGGAGGAGGGCATGGCAACCCACTCCAGTGTTCTTGCCTGGAGAATCCCTGGAAAGAGGAGCCTGGAGGGCTACAGTCCATGGGGTTGCAAAGAGTCAGACATGACTGAGCTACTAATGCTTTCACTTTCAATCTAATCTTTAAAGTTCCTCCAGAGAGTCTGGGAGCTGGGAACTGTACAGGCAGTGAGGCTGACCCGCCTCTCTTCCTGACCCCTGGGGCTGTGCCCAGGGCAGCGTGGGTCCTGCCGAAGACCCCCTTCCGGAATCACCTGCTGCACACCTTGAACACTCGCCATCTGGGATGCCGGGTCCTTCTCATAACTTCCCCTCCGGCACTGACCACAAATCATTCTTTTTATTTTCCTAGGTCTGCTCCCAGTCAACCTCCTTGATTAAATCACCCTCCAACAATGGAAAAATGGGTTAGGAGGGTGCACTGGTAACTTCAATTGTTAGTAGCTTTCTTACTTCACATGTTAGGTTTTAAATTCCTCAGTGACCACTGAGTGCTTTATAAACACGTTTTTTTAAACATTTTTTTTCCCTGCCATTGGCAGGAAAGGCAGAGTGATGGAAAGGCGGCATGTGGGTCCCAGCTCCTCAGCTTGGCGAATGCTTTCTGACAGAACAGATTCCCCACATCACTGGAGGGCCTAACTTTGCTTAGAAAGTGATTTGGTGCCTCTATCTATCAATAAAGCCTCTGACGAATCGCCAAGCGGTTTAATTAAATATCTGTCATTTTTTCTCCTCCAGGCTAATGAAAAATTCAGCTGCTTTGCACTGGTACCATGTCAAGATGATGTTGCAAGCAATCAAACTTCTAATTTAAAAACCGCAGTGGGCCAGATTCCCTTGGGACCTAGACTGTTCACCACCCCTGGGTCAGGCCCCTCTGAGGAGGCATTTACTCTATTGAGCTCCAGGGACATTAGACACAGAACTCAGTGTAATCAACCTCATTGTACCAGGGAATTTGGCTCCTTTATGTCATTAGAAAGGGGACTTTAATTTTAACACCCATGGTGATGCCAAATGGGTGTTGGTGACATTTCTTCTCTGAATTAGGGGCTCCTGCCTTCCGGGGTCACTGGAGGGACCTTCACTAAGGTTTCTATGCAAGTTATGATGAGAATGCAGGTCAACGATCACGAGACTCACGGACGGAATGATCTTTCCCTGAATTTCTGGCGTGAGTCGATGGGAAAAATGTAACCTCAGGTTTTAAGATTGAATTTGTTCTGTTCTTGCAGTGCTGTGTTTTAGCAGATGCATTTTTTAAATGTAAGTTGTCAGAATAGCCAGAGAACAAGGCTTTCCGAGCTAAGTAGGAAAGATGGTTTCATTTCAAAAGGCATCAGCAGCCATCAGGGAAATACAATGTAGGGATAAATTGAGTTGAGCCCTAAGGTTTGACTTGGAGGGACTGATGCTGCTCTAATTTTCTCCACTCCTTTCCTCCTGCTATGATGGGTTTTTGTTCAGGTCTTTAAGTTGTTACCATTAGGAGAAACCCTGAGGACCACAGCTACCAGGAAATTACCTCTGCTTCCCTCTCTGCTTGTCACACTGGATCCCCTGTTTCTGCCTCTGGACCACGGTCTTCTTAACATCAACACTTCCCTCTAGAGAAGGAGAGAAGGTTCCCAGGAGCCCACTATAGCTTAGTCCCCTCTCCCCAACTGGGCGCAGTAAGAGGGACTCTGAGAATAGTCCTGGTTGTTCAGTTGCTCAGTCGTGTCTGACTCTTTGTGACCCCATGGACTGCAGCACGCCAGGCTTCCCTGTCTTTTACCATCTCCTGGAGTTTGCTCAAACTCATGTCCATTGAGTGGATGATGCAATCCAACCATCTCATCCTCGGTCAACCCTGTCTCCTCCTGCCCTCAATCTCTCCCAGCATCAGGGTCTTCTCCAATGAGTCAGCTTTTCACATTCAGCTTCAGCATCAGTCCTTCCAATGAATATTCAGGATTGATTTTCCTTACGATCGACTGGCTTCATCTCCTTGCAGTCCAAAGGACTCTTAAGAATCTTCTCCAGCACTACAATTTGAAAGCATCAATTCTTCTGTGCTCAGCCTTCCTTATAGTCCAGTTCTCACATCCGTGCATGACTAGTGGAAAAACTGAGAACAGATCCTCCTCAAAGAGCCTCCATCCAGGCTTCATTGAAGAAACATTGGCGGTTTCAGCCCATCCCACTTCCCTGCGGTGCTTCCTGAGGAAGGGGCCGCAAGACCCCACGTGAGAGTGAAGGAAAGGGTTCCTTCGTCTGTCATTCAGCATCAGCTTCCCTGACACTGCCTTTGAGAAATCCCATCTCCCTACCGAACGACAAGTGTGTTTTAAAAGCTTCGAAAGTTCATTTTGCGGCTGATTGCTCTTGGTCTTCTGGGTGAGAGGAGCTGACATTTTAAAAAAGATAATTACAGAGACAGTCAGCCAGTGAATGAAAGGGAGACAGCATAAAGGACACCATGGCCAACGACACCATCCTCACTTAACGTGTGTCTCTAGTTGGAGACTGAAGGGTTGCCCTGTTTCTGCCCATGGAAAAGGGATTTCTGACATCTTGAAACTATTCTTATTTCCAGAAATAAGTATTTGAGAGTTGGGTGTTTCTAGGGAGGCTCTTTGGAAAGAACACTGCAGCAAACATGCATGGTTGCCTTTCTGTTGGTGTCAGAAAAACTGGGGAGCAACTTGCTTCCAAGCTCACAAGTTGGCCTGCCATCATTTTGTAGATGCGGACGGAAGACAGGGAGCTGGGTCAGAGGCAAAGCGCTGTATTCCTCACGGGGCAGCAGGTAACACGAGCGTCCGTCTGCCTTGGTTTCTCTGGGCCCCTGATCCCGTGGGGGCCACGTGGAGCAGTCCAGAGGGGGGTGTTGCTCAGGTAGCCGGTGCACTCTGACCTCAGGAAACCCCTAAGTTTTAGAGGGGCTGCTGGCAAGTCTGCTTACTGTTTGCCCTGGGAAGAGACATTAGCTTTATTAACCCGGTCAGGAAATAAATCTACCTTCTGTTCTGGAGGAAGACAGTCATCTTCCAAGACTGTTACACCCACATCCTTTCAAAGGTATGGACAAAGCTGACAATGCCTCTTGTTCAGAAGACAAGCAGAAATGGGAGAGACCCACGGAGAATTCTGCCTGACACTTAGCCGTTCCCCTACCCTCTTCCTCATGAGCCGACCTGATTTTGCCCAGGAAGCTATGTGCTTCCACACAACTCTGAGCTTCACGTATGGATGGCCCTACCCCAGGCCCAGCGGGTGAATCGGGATTTTTCTAAGTCAAACACTAGAGTGCTGTGATCCTTGCCAGTAACCCACTTAAGATGGGACCTTTCATTTCCTCTGGCCAATAAGACAGGAGGGGGGAGCCTTTAGAAGACAAATCTATCAGTTCATAAGAGCAGAGAGAGTCATCCATTTTCACTCCTTGATCTTGGGTGGATATGTGGTTCACAGTTGGTGGGGCTACCTTGCAAACCTCCTGAGAAACACACTGAGAACAGGGAGGGAAACAGGATGAAGCTTGGGCTTAGGTGACGTTGTTCAGTCCCTAAGGTATTCCTGGAGCCCCTCAAGGCTTCTTATGTGAGATATCCATTATTGCTAAAGCCATCTGTGTTGCAGCTGAAAGCATCTTGACTGATACAGAGAATGGTTTAGCAATCAGTATTTATGAGGTCCAGTCTTCACTCTGCCTTCTCACCTTTTTCAGTTCAGTTCAGTCGCTCAGTTGTGTCCGACTCTTTGCGCCCCATGAATCACAGCACACCAGGCCTCCTTGTCCATCACAAGCTCCTGGAGTTTACTCAAACTCATGCCCATTGAGTCGGTGATGCCATCCGGCCATCTCATCCTCTGTCGTCCCCTCCTCCTCCTGCCCCCAATCCCTCCCAGCATCAGGGTCTTTTCCAATGAGTCAACTCTTTGCATGCGGTGTCCAAAGTATTGGAGTTTCAGCTTCAGCATCAGTCCTTCCAATGAACACCCAGGAGTGATCTCCTTTAGGATGGACTGGTTGGATCTCCTTGCAGTCCAAGGGACTCTCAAGAGTCTTCTCCAACACCATAGTTCAGAAGCATCAATTTTTCGGTGCTCAGCTTTCTTCACAGTCCAACTCTCACGTCCATACATGACCACTGGGAAACCATAGCCTTGACCAGACAGACCTTTGTTGGCAAAGTAATGTCTCTGCTTTTTAACATGCTATCTGGATTCAGTCTATTGGTGTCTGAAAGGGGAATTACATCTATAGTTTCCCAAGAGTTTCTGTGTCCAAAACGTGTTTGAAAACATATTGACAAGCTCTAAGTTCCCTTTGAATGTGAACATTCTATGATCTAATTTCCAAGAGATTCTAAGAGAAACAATGAAATAGAGTTGATCTTACTGATAAGTGAAAGTTGCTCAGTCGTCTCCAACTCTTTGCAACCCCGTAGACTGTACCCAGCCAGGCTCCTCTCTCCATGGAATTCTCCAGGCAAGAATACTGGAGTGGGTAGCTGTTCCCTTCTCCAGGGTATTTTCCCAATCCAAGGTTTGAACCCAGGTCTCCTGCACAGATTCTTTGCTGTCTGAACCGCCAGGGAAGCCCAAGAATACTGGAGGGGGTAGCCTATCCCTTCTCCGGCGGGTCTTCCTGACCCAGGAATTGAATCAGGGTTTCTTGAATTGCAGGTGGCTTCTTTACCAGCTGAGCTACAAGGGAAGCCCTGGTAATCTTACTGGTAGTTATACGTATTGGAATGCTACAGGGAGAAAAGAGAGATGCTGAAAAAGAAATGCACAAGGTGGTGTATGGGCATTAGAAACAAGCATAGATGGCAGAAAGTGTCTTTGATCACATCTGGATCATGACTGCATTTGAGTGACAAAGTAGCGAATGGGGCAAAACCATGAGCGGCTCTTGGTGTTAACAGAGACTTGTCTCCCCTCCCCGTCTTCAAGTATAATTCCAGCAGGTGGCACTATTTGCTCTCATTCTAACTCACCACGCGTTTTTCTCAAACAAATCACTCCAGGCTTAATGTATTGAGAGACGAATTTAACAACTGTCCAGAAGAGGAGACTTTTGGACTCTGGGTTCTGCCAGCAGGTGATGTAACCTTCAGACACATTAGACTCAAAGTGTTATTGGGAAGCAGCAGAAAAAATTGGTCACTCAGTACAGAATGGGTAAAAAGACCAGGGAAGGTACACAAAGTCAGCATGCTGAGAAGACTGGCCAGCACGGTTACAATTCTAGTGACGATTTCTTTCCCTTCTAAAGTGAACTTCAAGGATGACTAGCTTCTCAAGGGCTATTCTGCACCAGATCTCATTGGATCCATGTAACAAAACTGGTAACAGGCAGAGCGGACATGTTAGCCTCACTCTGTGAGTGGAGTATGTTATAAATATAGTTTCTGCTTTCTTTTTCCTTTCCACGAAGGAAGGGCTATGTGTCCCTTAGGAGGCAAACTAATTTAGGCAAGAGAAGAGGGTATGAGAAGGCGCAGGGAGGCTGAAATGAGGTCCCCGTGGGGATCAGAGAGGTGAGGAAGAGATGATCATCAGAGAGGTGATCAGAGAGGATCAGAGAGGAGGAAGAACTAAAGAGAACACGGGTGCTCCGTCCAAGGCCAGGTGCCCCACTGCACACTGGCTGCCATTCTTTCCTGCCTGCTCCAGGACATCTCTCCGGCAACTCCCCACTCCCCGTACAGCCTCTATCATTTGTCCTCTACTGGATCATTCCACATGAACATACCAACACGCCTCTCATGCTAACAGCCGGCACCACCACTATACAACCCTTCTCTCATCCTTCCATCCCATTCCTTTGTTCCGTGTTGTTTCCAAATTCCTTGAAAGAACTGCCTCTGTGCTCTCCGTCTGTGTCTGCTCCTGTTAGTCTTTCTGCAACCCCATGACTTAAGGCTTTCTCCTTTATTACTCCGTGACAGTGCTCTCCTCTCAGCTTCTAAACACTTACTGGCCCCTTGACCCAATAACTCTACGGCTGTTTTTCCACCCCTCTGTGTATAGCCCGAATTTTAGAAATTCTTCCCTAAACATTCTATGTTAAATAGCATCTCCCCCACTCACATCCCATCCTTTAGCTGCCTTTCCCCCTTTATCCTAACTTTTTGGATCGACATAGCATGTATCTGCATCTGGCACAATATATATGTGCTCTTGGCCTCATGAAAGCAGAGAAGCTATTTTCCGTTTTGTTCCTTTTTTGCTCATAGCCTAGAACAATGCTGGACACAGGGTAAGCACTGGACAGTTTATGAATGGAGAGCAACACTCTTGCCATTCAATAACAATTAGGTAGTTACTCTGAAAAAAAGAACTCCCTGCATTTTCCTAAGGCAAACCATAACTTAACACACTAGCATATATAAAGGAATGTCATGTTATAATTCTATAAGCATCTTCCCTGGGATCATACAGTAACATGATGTATATTTCTCAGTCTAGGAACTTGATACATGAGTCACATCTGTTTGAAACATAGTGTGCCAAAAGTTGTTCCCAAGCATGTGATGTTTGGGGAACAAAGACACAGCTAAGATAAACTGTCATGGAGCCAGTAGCAGAGTTTTCATTCATTTCCACATCTTGTGCTATTTTCACTCTACCGTTAGGAACAAGGACCTGGGATCATAATTACGTTTTTCAAATTTTGGCCTCCATAAGAAACTGCTAAAGAAAAGAAACATGCCTAATGAATATTTCAAGGCTCCTCTCACTTAATAGGCTGGGGTGGGGCTGTGTGTGTGTGTGTGTGTGTTCAGGCACTTCAGTCATGTCCGATACTTTCTGACTCCATGGACTGTAGCCTGCCAGGCTCCCCTGTCCATGGGGATTCTCCAGGCAAGAATACCGGAGTGGGTTGCCATTCCCTTCTCCAGGGGATCTTCCTGACTCAGGGATGAAACCCATATCTCTGATGTTTTCTGCGTTGGCAGCTGGATTTGTAATTTACCACTAGCGTCACCTGGGAGTCTGTGGTTTGCTAATGCCAGGTGACTCTGATGCAGGTGGTCCTGGAATACTACTTTCAACACTAGGGTTGCCAAGTTTGATTCCAGTAGGCAGGTCCTAGGAATCTTTTGCTTCCTTGTCATCAAGAGATTTTCAAACTGTATAGTAAAGACTTTAAATTTGTCCAAGGAGGGGTCTGGACTTTGCCCTTGGCTTTAGGCAGATAGTAATTTTGCCCAAGGAGGGGGTCTGGATTTGCCCTTGGCTTCAGGCGGATAGTATCTAAAGCCTTGGAGTGTTATGCCTGGTGGGGTGCCCCTGTCTGCCTGGGGGCCTCGGGTCATGCCAGGTAGCCTAACAATGTGATTTGGGTAATGGCTGGCCTTACCACACAGTATCTGGGGTGAGGACCTTGCCAGATAGTATTTAGGGTGGAGGCTGACCACTCCAGATAGACCAATGATGTGATGATGGGGGATTGGATCACACAGTTCCATCCCTGGAGGGGCTGGAGACTGAGGTTGGCCATGTGGGCAGTGGACCATTCCTGGGTAACGGAGCCTGAACAGAGACTCTGAACACCGATGCTCAGGGAAGCTGCCCTGGTCGGCAGTACCCCATGCATACTGGCGCAACCAATTCCGGGAAAGGAAAGTGTGCATGACTCCACAGGAAAAGCACACCTCGGGGCTCGGCCCCTGGGGCTTCTCCTGGTCTGTGCCCTCTGTGCTCTTTCTCTTGCCTGACTCTAATCGAGTCTTTCCCTGTAATAACCGTACACATGAGCTGAGCAGATTTCAGTGAGTTCTGTGAGTCCTTCTAAAGAATCATTGAATCTGAGCCTGGTTTGGGAGACCCCCTGAACTTGTAGTGGTGTCAGAAGTGTGTGCAGTTTTGTGTGTGCTGTGGTCCTTCCAACTCGGCAGTTTGTCCAATTCTCTGGGAAAATTATCACTTCAGTTTTGAAGCATATAATCCAATCCATCAGTGTTAAGGCTGACAGATGTCCAAGAGTGAAGTCCAACTTCCAAGCTTACCTTCACTGCCTACATAAGGAAGTTGAGTCTGTAAGATGTTCACATCCAGTTATAACTAACCATTGAGCTTCTATTTTTCTAACTGTGCTGTACTGGTTTTCATATCATGCAGGAAATAAACCCTACTAATCTTTACGAGAGTCTTAGTTTGTGAGTATGGAAATTTCTAGAGCCAAATATGCATATTCACACCCAAAATCTCAGTGTTAAACACATCTGAACATGAACACTGGCAAGGAAAAAAATTATTTGAAGTCTTTTGGAAATTCTTCAAGGAAATGCCTGGAGCTTAAGAATCAATGCGCTGAACTAATTTTTAAACCTCTGGTATCTTGATAACCTCCTGAGTATGAGAGATCTTTCTCTTTATGTATTTTGGCCTTTAAGCCTTTTATTATGGTTAAAAAATAACTTCACAAACAAAGGCATCCGTAGAGAAAAGGAAACAGAAGGGAGTTACCACTGGCCATGCAAAAACAGAGAGCAGTCTTTAAAATGCAAAGCCTTTCTAATTTTAGCTTTCTCCATGCATTTAACTAACTTCTGAGGATAACTTCTTGAATATTAATGGACCTATATGATATAAAAAGGAAAAAGACAAAAAGCTTTCCAAAAGGACATGTGGCTTGAAACAGCCCCTATCCTCAGTAAGGGACATGTAGTCAGGGTTTAAATACCCCCATGTTTGGAATCAGCAGGGACTTGTCTACTGGGCAGAGAGTGCCAGTTTGGAAGGATAAATGGAAGTCCCAGATGGTGATGGTGGGGAGAGAATATTTGTGATGAAAGGAAATGTAGAAGCTGCAGGAGAGAAACCACAAAACTGGATGCCTGAGGATTCTCCAGAGATGGAGAGGAGAGTGGATCAAAGAGGGGATGGATGTCAAAGAAGCTTCTCTCTTGATCAAGATCAAGTTGTGAAGCAAAATGGGAACCATTCAATGGAGAAAATGTGCTTTCGTGGAGGACCAGGGGTGATTTATGGGGCTGGTTTCAGGTGATGTCCGAGAGAGTAGGTTTACTGAGATATTTGGTGATGGAGAGTTCAAAAGGAATGGAATGTGGGATTTGATGGCCAACAAAGGTAATACAACCGGATGCAAAAACAGCTTGAATCAGAAAGAAGTTCACAGGTGTTAACATGGACCAAGCTGAAGCTTATAAGGAGATACCATACCAGTCAATTAATCAATTATAATTTATAAATGACTGAGCTATGATGACTATGTTTATGTGGACACATCATGTTGTTGTGCAGTCACTCAGTCATGTCCAACTCTTTGTAACCTCATGAACTGCAACAAACCAGGCTTCTCTGTCCTTCACTATCTCCTGGGGTTTGCTCAAACTCAAGTCCATTGAATCAGTGATGCCATCCAACCATCTTATCCTCTGTCATCCCCTTCTCCTCCTGCCCTCAATCCTTCCCAGCATCAGGGTCTTTTCCAATGAGTTGACTCTTCACATCAGGTGGTCAAAGTATTAGAGCTTGAGCTTCAGCATCAGTCTTTCCAATGAATATTCAGGGTTGATTTCCTTTAGGATGGACTGGTTTGATCTTCCTGTCCAAGGGACTCTCAGAGTCTTCTTCAACACCACAGTTTGAAAGCATCAGTTCTTTGGCACTCAGCCTTCTTTATGGTCCAACTCTCACATCCATACATGACTACTGGAAAAATCATAGGTTTGACTATACGAATCATTGTTGGCAAAGTGATGTCTCTGCTTTTTAATATTCTGTCTAGGTTTGTCATAACTTTTCTTCCAAGGAGCAAGGACACACCATGAGTAAACGCCAAAGGCAGAAAGGTCAAAGGGGAGAAGGATGAGGCTTTGCAAGGTGCATGCCTGTTGATGAGAGCTGTGAACAAGCCTATCAGATGGAAAACAGACTGTTTCCTGGTTGCCATGGGCTGAGTTCCAGCCCAGACTATAGGTCACACCACGGACACTGTTTCTGTCTCTCTGTTCTACAACAAATTGTTTCCTATCGAGCAGATTCTTTCAATGCCAACTTGGTATGACTTCAGACAAGACTTCTCTAATGAGGGGGAAAAATGCCACATGAAGATTCTATATTCTACATGCTATAAACTCAGAATGCAAAACAGAGATTTATTCTGTTTTCCATGACAACACCAGATGCACTTCAATTACAGTCTTTGGAGTATTAGGCAAGTAATGGAGAAAAAGTGAAACCATGTCAAGGGGTCAGCAGAGAGAGATGAGAGGAGGGGAGATTCACTTTCTTTCTACATAACAACTTTCTTAAAATGTGAAAGTCTTCTGTAAATGTGCCTCGGAATCTTTGTGAAAGATCTAAATTATCTGAAAGGTTTTTCTCTAGCTACAATTACTTACATTGGTTCTTATCTTCTATTTAGTAATGAATATTAGAAATGAGGAATCTTGTTGAATATTAAAAATATAGTATCTTAGAATCTCAAGGTTGAGAGCATCCTAGGAGAAATGCCCAATTAACATTGTAGAAGAGTCAATAGACCCCTGAGGTCATGTATTTCCACCTCTGAAAAATGATAGGACATCACAGTATCGCCTGTGGTTGGGCCAACCAGTTTCTACCTGAACAAAGGATCCCATGAAAGTGGATAATGTTAAATAACAAAAGTGAGTCACCATCAGCCTCTTCCTTTTCTCTTATTTATGGTCATAATAGCTAAAAAGACAACTTTCTTGATCAGCCTCCATAAACAAATATTTTGCCTCCCTAAAGACTGTACATATAAAACATGTGAGAACATTTTTAAGGGCCAATTTGTACAAAGTTCAGACAAGCATGTTTACTTTTCTCTTGATTTGATTAAGGAATGGATCATTATGTCTCAAGAGCTCCTTTATGAGAGAAGAGTTGTGGGTGGGTTTGATCTACTTGCCAGCCTCTGCCCCAGATGGTCTGAAAACAGAGTGAGTGGATGCAAGAGCCTTGAGAATAGGTCTTCCTTTAGGAGGGATGCCCTGCAGTGTACATCCTTGTGTGGCTTTCCTGAATGAGGTCTTCCACTTCCATCATTCCAGCCTGCCCTGATGCTGTGCTGGGAATGTGAGCAAGACTGAAATAGCAACAAGGTACCACCTACTCTAGGTATGCACTGGTATGATGGTTTGAGAATTAGTAATAGGAAGCCAGTAGATCATATTGTCTTCTCAAAGTGAAGCCCAACAATAGAGGATAATCAGCTAAAGGGAGCAATAGGCAATTGAGGCACCATATTCCCCAGTTCTTTTTTTTAAGCCTTGCCCCCATTTGTTGATGTAGTAATCTTAATTGTCATCTCCTGACGCTGATATGACCAGATGTAAGAGGCTGATGGACCATAAAACAAAGCCCTGAAGATCTCAGATAAACACCCCACCAGCCAATAAGAATGTTTTTGTGTTATGTTCTATAGGAGGTATAACAAAACCAAAGCTTTCTTGTTTTGTTTTGTAAATATAAAATTATGGTCAAAATTATACATGCTCTCTTGGGAGTTCTGATAATCTCTGCCCTCAGGTGAAAAAACAATCACAGTGGCAGAGTTTAAAAAAACAAATGACGTGGAGTTGATGTGTGGCAAAAACCATCACAATACTGTAAAGTTATTATCCTCTAATTAAATAAATTAATTAAAAAAAAACAGCAACAGGGTCCTACTGTATAGCATAGGAAACTATATTCAATATCTTGTAATAAATTATAACAGAAAAAAAGGACATGGACATGTGTTTCTAAAATGCTGTTACTTGAAACAAATATGTTACAAACAGTATGTACTATTATGATCATCTTTTTGTAAAAAATTATATATAAGCACATAGAAAAATGTGTGGAAATGTGGATACCAAAAAAGTGGTGTTACATATGTCAGAATTTGAGAGTATAGTTGATTTTGTGGGGTTATTCTTTTTGCTTCTCTGGATTTTTAAATCATTCAACAGTAAACAAACACTGTGTAATTTTTAAAAACTACAATCTGATCATTTTTCACAGTTTTTGCCAAGGTTGGTGACATTTCAAGCTACTCTATTCTATAATTTTAGCCAGTATTTAATCAGAGAGATTAATCAAAATGCAAAGAATGAAATTTCATTTAAATATAGACAATTAGAGGGAATTTAAAACTAGATTGAAACATTCTTCCTTACTTCTTTCCTACTCTTAAGAGATCTGAGAAGATTCTTTAAAAAAGAGAGTGGTCAAACTGTACCATTAAATAATTTCAAACAAGATGTGAGGTTTTTTTCCATATTAAAAATGGCCCAAATAATAAGGGCATGCTATTTCTCAAAGAAGAATCCTCACAGGTCTGGAGTGCCAGCATGTTCAGATGTTTAAACTAATGCCTACAGGAGTCAGAATGCAAGAAGAGCACATTCAGTGTTATAATTACACTTGACAGATATACACTGTTTCTATTATTCATTGGCTCTGGTTGCACTTACCCAGAAAGACCCTGTAGAATACTAAATATCAACCCTCTTCATGAGAAGTCATTTGGCATTCTCCACAGTTCTCAGCAGAGGAATCAAATTCAGAGATGCATAAAACCAAATCTGATCATTTTAATACTATTCACAAAGGCAAGTAAAACGAATAATTTCCTAAGAGGCTTTAGGTCCATCCAGCGAGGCTTCTTTTGTCTAACTCTTAACATGGCTATGCGGGAGGGTCATTACTTTAACGAGAAGTGTCTTCTAACCAGTTACTGGGTTTTCGCTATTTTCTTTTAGTTCCTCAAATGCTCCATGATCTTTCTGTATATCTGCTTACTCTCTGGAAAAAATGCCTTTATCACATTTATTTGCCTGTCACCCGTCAAGGCAAATCAAATGTTGCATCTTCTGGAAACCTACCGCGATGTCTTTAGATAAGGTGAAAGCTTACTCCTTCCCAGGCCATAGTGCCTGTGACTGCTAACTGCTCATGAAACATTTGTCTTCTCCTTCCCATGAGACCCCCGAAAAACTGCCATGAATCTGGGAGCTGCATTTCCTGGACAAGGAGGTGGAACCACGTGCCTAGTTACCACCAACAGAATGACAACAAAAGGAGTGTGTGTGTGTCTCTTCTGGACCAGTGTGGGTATGAAGAAAGAATTCTTCTCCAGTCCCTTCCTCTCTCTGCCAACTGGTTTAGAAACACCCAGGCTCTAGAATCACAGCACAAAAGGAGCCTTCACTGTGTGGAAGGACTTCATGGAACAAAGCCTGCAGATGGCACTGCCGTAAAGTCACGGAAACACGGGGTTTTATTTGTTACAGCAGTTTAACTTAGTCTTAGGAATATCTCTTATTCCTAAGTCTCTTATGACCTTATCACATGTGAAATATTCATTCATCAGATTAAAAACTATAACCAAAGGAACTTCTCAGACCACTGAAATTTTGATGGGATGAAAGGCGTTGTATGGTCTTATTCTAGTTCTATTTCAGAACACTGCCATAGTTTAAAAATATATGTGTTGTAATATGATATTTGAATGAATTCATGGAATTCTCTAATTCATAACATGGGCTTCCCTGATGGCTCAGCAGTAAAGAATCTGCCTGCAATACAGGAGACGCAGCAGACGTGGGTTCGATCCCTGGGTCAGAAAGATCCCCTGGAGGAGGACATGGCAACCCACTCCAGTATTCTTGCCTGGAGAATCCCTTGGACAGAGGAACCTGATGGGCTACAGTCCACAGGGTCACAAAGATTCTGACATGACTGAGTGACTTAGCATGCGCGCGCACACACACACAGACACAGTTCATAAAACTATGACATTTTAGAGCAAAGAGAATTGTCTGGGAGCCATATGGAGGTTTTAGATTGTGTGTGCTTAGGATGTCTGAGTCACCTCCTTACTAAACCCACCAAACCGAGCTCCCAAAGACTGGAGAGGTATAGCTGTGTCTTGACTACTCTAAAGGTGAACAAAACCTTTTCCTACTTTGAGAAGTTTGCCCAGGACAAGCTCAACATTCATCAATAGGGGAAAAAGTTCCCTTTGCTCCTCAACCCTTCTATTCTAAACTGAATGGACTCTGCATCCCAGAACTCCTAAGATGGCAAATGCAGCTCTATTTTAAGCCGCTCTTGAAACTCAGACAAACAACAAAGCTCCTTACAGTCAGCAGTGGCATATAAGTGCCATTTACAATATTAAACCTATAGGAAGATGTATTCCACGTTCTGAATAACAGGTCAGAAACTCCTATAACACAGTCCCTCTGTAAGTCGGAAAGTACCTAAAGTATTCTTTTTTTAAAAAAGCATATCATAGAGATAGAAATGAGTCTTTCCTAAAGTATTTAAGAAAAATATATTCCATCTGTGATCCTAGTCCTCTATCAGATTTCATCTAAGCCTTTATATTTCTCTCCATTCTCCTCAAAGTTCCTATCTTGATTGCTGTTAAACATCACCTTAAAATTTGAGCAAAATGTGTCTTGGAGGAGGTAAGTCCCTGAACTCTTCATTTGTAAAACACTGCTTTTGTAAGGTTTCCAGCTGACATCCAGTTGGCCAACGTTTTGTCATGCGGCTTTAATTTAGGTTTGTGTGATGACACGTAAGAGCCTAGAGTTGTTGTGCTTACAGTTGCCTTTGGCCCTTGAGGTTTTTCTGGTTTTGAGCTGTCTCCAGTAATCTTCCCCAGTCACTCAATATATTTAAATGAAGCTCTACTCCCTGGCTTATTGCATATCCTTTCTTGCAACTGGCTTTGAATTAATTGGTCCCACGTGTCGTCCTTAGTTGGATCAATTCTCCAGTGTTTGTAACAAGCAGTAACTGACATTGGCACCAACCCTTCCCTCTCGAAGCATTTGGTTTTCTTTTCTTTTCTTTCTTTCTTTCCTTTTTTTTTTTTTTTTTTTTTACAAAATATCAAGCCTTCAGAGACACTGGTAGCATCTAGAAAGGCAGATGTAAGGTCTCTAACCTCCTTACAACTCCACACACACATTTCTGCTTCTCTCACTAATCCGCGTGTCTGTTACTGTCAGGATAACACACTTTTTCTCCCAGCTCTGTCCCAGGTCAGGATGCATGAATCCTAGCTTCTTTAGTTTCTTCTCCTCTTAGGATGTCTGCTGTCTTCCAGCTGCCCACAGGCAGGTTGATTCTAGACGCTGGTTATTCTGACACTTTAACATGCCATCTCTTTGAAGGGAAAGGTTTTGTGGACTATCACACACTATAAATAATGTAGAAAACATTTGCATCAAAGGGAATGAGACAGAAGAGAAATTCAACTTGCAAAAAATCTCTAAGAAACGTCAGCACTTCCCTAAAGAAATGACATACAGCACATTTCTTCAGACAAACACTAAGTGAAGATGCTCTCTAATGAGGATGCCTATTATTTTCCAGGCAATGCACCAAATTAATTGTCTTATAGAAATGTCGCTTTTTTTTTAAAGGAAAATGAAAGACTTCTTTTTTATGTATATTTACACTTTAAATTAGGGTATAGTAAAAACATCTTTTGTGTGGGCAGGATTTCAGTAGGGAGGTTGTCTTCTAGATGCCTCTGGAGTGTGGAGAGAGAAGGGCAGGAACAGAAACTTTGAAGGAACAGGTGACTATATCTGGCTTAGAGGCCTTCCCAACTCCTTCTAGAAATTTCCAAATCAGCAGACATGGGTAGATCAGTAACATCTAGGGTAACTTTGGTTATTTTTCATATCAAGAGGACATCCTAAAGTCTATTCTTTTAACCCTAGGGTACCTACGCCATTGGGGGCTTCCTAGGCGGCACTAGTGGCAAAGAATACACCTGCTAATGCAGGAGATGAGATATGCAGGCTTGATCCCTGAGTCAGGAAGATGCTCTGGAGGAGGGCCTGGCACCCACTGCAGTATTCTTGCCTGGAGAATCCCATGGACAGAGGAGCCTGGTGCGCTACAGTCTATGGGGTCGTAAAGAGTTGGACATGACTGAAGTGACTTAGCACACACACACCTATGCCATACACTCAAATAACTGTCAGTGAGACTGGCAAAGAAACCTGGGTACGTTAAACTTGACAGTGTTACCAATTATTTTTATATCTTTTAATAATTAGAAATGCACATGACTACTATATTAAATAACTTTATTAGAGCCCAAATTTCATCTTCATTTGTATTTCTTAACTGTTTTGGTCCACAATTGAAATTGAAAAGTTTAAACCAGAAACTAGAAAAATTTGTAAGCATTGAAAAAACTCACAACAGTGTTTCTATGCAGGTTAAAAAACATCTTATGGTGGATTTTTTTCTTATGTATTACAATGAGCAAGTCAGGATCATTTAGATTCCCAGATTTTTAACACTAATTGTGCTCATAGCTAGACTTGCAAAGTAGTAGAAATACTAAAATTCTTCGTGAATCTATGTTGATAACAAGAAGGGTAGGATAATTAAAAGGAAAAATCCAGGTGCTAATATTTGATCTGTATTAATAAAAACTCACAGTATTTATAAGAGAAAGAACACCCTAAATAATGTCCCCATGGCACAGGACCAGTAAAGTGGAATTAGACATTTCTCATGTCTACACAAAGGAAGCTCTCTTAATATAAAAAGTTGTTCCAATTCTGGAATAGTGGAAGATAAATTGCCATTAGTTTATTTCCTCTGATTCATCAGTTTCTGTATATTGCAGAATATTTTCTTCTGTCACATTCTTGAGCATGTGTACTGCAGAAGGTGGCATCTTGGAAAATGGAGGTTTTTCCTTAATACCTGTCCGCAAGATTAGCAGGAAATTGGACTGCTGCCACCACATTTTGTGGAGATATGCTGGTTAAATGCAAATCTGTGCTCCGAGTCAACCTGATACCTGGAAAAGCTCAAGCTTTGTCAACAGGGAAGCTTATGCTAAAGTATTACAACAGTTCCTGGTTGTTGTGGTTGTTTGGTTGCTAAGTCTTGTTTGATTCTTTGTGACCCCATGGACTGCAGCACATTGGGCTTCCCTGTCCTTCACTATCCCTCAGAGTTTGCTCAAACTGGTGTCCATAAAGTTGGTGATGTTATCCAACCATCTCATCTGTTGCCCACCTCTCTTGCCTTCAATGTTTTCCAGAGTCAGCTCTTTGCATCAGGTGGCCAAAGTATTGGAGCTTCAGTTTCAATTCCTGGTTCAGCTTCAGTTGCTGGCTGCTTCTCCTGAATGTCTCCCAGACAGGAGACGTCCCCTTCAGAAGTCCCCAACTGTGTATGCCCTTTTAAATTGTTAAACAAAGAATAAAAATGCTGTAGTGAAGTGTGCAAGTGTTAATCACTCAATCATGTCTGACTCTCTGTGATCCCTTGTACTATGTAGCCCACCAGGCTCCTCTGTCCCTGGGATTCTCCAGGCAAGAATACTGCAGTGGGTTGCTATTCCCTCCTCCAGGGCATCTTCCTGACCCAGGGATCGAACTCAGGTCTCCTATATTGCAGGCAGATTCTTTACCATCTGAGCCACCAGGGAATCAGAAATACTATGGTCACTATTTACCATCAAATACTTCCAAACACTTCCTCTGATTACAGTTCACCTTGAGGTAAAACCTACCCATCAGTCACCCAACCACTTCTCTTGGGGCCCATGTCTTAGGGCCAGGAGGGCAGCTGGGGGCACTCTTGACCTCGGTGCTTGTTCTGTTCTATGGCACCAGAGACTGCACTCAGCAATGTATCCTCCCAAGACACTTCCTCTCCCATGCTTAACTGCCATCCTTGATCCCAGGGACTGCACTGCTTGGATCACAGGCTCCCTGTCCACTGCGCCCCTTGCCATGACCACTAGGGGCCTCAGCAGTGATGTGGTCATGCTACTATCTACACTGGCTACCTACACCAACCTACACTGGCCTCCAGTGCCCTGACTTTCCCCACAGCCTTTTCATACAACCCAGAAGCCCACGTGCATGGCCAGATGATGCATCGTAGACCTGCTCATCACCCAAACTGCTTTCCTGTGAAATCTTGAATTCCTAAATCACGATCATCCTTCCACCTTTCCATGTATGTCTGTCATCATTCTGATCCCCAGTTCCCCTGGGCGGTGCTGTCCTCTTCCACCTAGATTTTTCTATGTTTCTCCATTAGCTTAGCACCTCATTCATTCATTTTATTCTTTCCACAGATGCTTACTGGGCACTTGTGATGCGCCAGGCAGCGTTCCGGCCCCGGAGACGCCACGGAGGTCAGAGTTCTACAGCCCTTGCTGCACCGGTGAACCGCGCGCGTCACCTTTGCGATGCGTCCACGCCATCTATGACTAGCTTCTTCCTTTGGTATCCAGAGCCAGAAATGTTCTTTCAGCCTCAGTTACAATGGTTTAATCTCCAAAGAACCTTCGCTTCTTCTCCAGGAAGAAGTAGTTGTTGCCTCATCTGGGTCACTGTGGTGCATTGCCCTAATTTTATTAACATGTCCTCTCATCCAAAATACTGTTTTATACTCTAGTCTCTCCTAATAGACTGTGTGCAATGGGATGGGAACATTCTTATTCTTCTTGAGTTCCTCTTTGGAGTAGGTACCCAATAACTATTGGGCTGAAATATTCAGATTGCCGTAGATTTAGAATCAGGCCTGAGTCTTGCCTAAAAGTCTCTATCACCTGTGTCATACTTCCTACTCTAACAACACTGGATGTTTGCAGCTCCCCAGCACCCAGCACGTTCTCCATCCTTAGACTTCTGTTTGCATTGTCCTTCCTGCTAGAGTTCTTTCCCTTACTTCTTCGTGTAGCTAATTTCTCTGCCTGTTCTTTATGACCCAGCTTGGGTATCACCTCATCTACGTCTTCATTCCCAGGCTGGGTTGTGTATCTCTCCTCTGGACATTTCAGATAGCTCATGCCTATCCTTGTAATTTATTTATTGTATTTAAATGGTAATAAGCACTATATCTGAATAACAGCCGTATAACCTGTGTGTCTCAGTTTCCTTATCTATAAAATGTGGACGAAACTTGCTATGAAACCTAAAAAATGTTAGTACTTGTAAAAGCTTTAGAGCAGCGCATGGCACTTAAAAGTTCATAATAACAGTTACGCATCCATACTGCAGTCAGCGTGTGTGTCTCCTTTAGTACTTGAGGGTCTTGGGTTCTCTTGTCTTCACCTTGGCATCTCCAGGACCTACCTGAGTGCCTCTGACACAGCAGGTGCTCAGTGAGAGGTGGCCTGGTGATGGGACCATGGTCAAGGTCAAGATGGGAGCATCTTGGCCAGAAAAGGGAGGCAGGGAAGTCAAGTTGTTCCCTATGGGGAACTCTGGAAAAATAAATGGAAATGTCTATGGTTGTTGTGAATATTTTCTAAAGCACGACTCCTCTGCCATCTCAAGAATAACTGACAAAAAAAAAAAAAAAAGAATAACTGACAAAAAAAAAAATTAAGCAAACAAACAACAGAATCAAAAGTAATCTCTGGTTTGGAAATGGACCTGTTAGTCCATGGCTTATCTCTCCTCTTGTATCCATCAGTCCCTTCAATTGTAGGTTTCACTCATTCTTACTTCCTAGGGGACCTCACTCCTTCCACTAGCCCCTTTCTCTCCCATATCTCTAACTTCTTTTTTCTTTACTGGATTTTCTTTAATATACATAGTACTCAAGTCCCTTCCCACAAGAACAATGAACAAAACCACCATCTCTTGATCTCTGTATCCACCTCCACTCACCACAGACACGGTCTCACATTTTGACAGTGACCTCTACAGGTGAAAGTTGAAGAGCCCTTTATGTTCTTCCTTTCGTGATCTCTCAGTTCAGTGGCATCAGGCACTTTTTTTGTTCTTGAAATTCTTTGTATGTTTGATCCCTGGGATATCACCATCTTCCCACTGCTCTGCCAGGCTTCTACAAGCTCCCTTTCTTCCTTCTATCTTTAAAGTGTGGTTTTCACCCTTGGACATCTGGTTTCCTCTCTCTGCACACTTGTTCTGGGCAATCTCACCCATGCTGAGGTGCCCATACTTATTTCCTGAGGATTCTCTAAGTGATGCTGCTGCTCACATTGCATGCCTGTAACTCAGAGTGCTCTGTTGGGCTTCAGACTTGTGTATACAGCACCCTCTGCATGTGTCCACTTGGAGAGACATTCTTTGGTCCTGTGGGCCCTCAAACTCAGAACATCCAAAGGCAGTTTTCATTTTGCCCTGCAATGCCGTCATCCCTAGTAAAAGTTGTTCTACTCACACAATTGTCCAAACCATCCCAACCAAATGTTGGATTTATTCTAGAACCTTCCCTCCCACTTCCCTCTCACAACCACTCTCTCGGAACCTGTGGAATCTCTCTCCTAAGCAGCTCTCTCCTCTAGGACCCTTCCCTGTCACCTTCCCCAGCTCCCGTTCGCTCTGCACCATCTTCACAGCGGTCCCTGCCGCTTCTTCTCTGGCTTTTCCATCTTTCCTCGGGTGAACACAAATCTGATCGGATCATGGCCCCGCTCACCATAACTTTCAGGGTTGAGGCAAGCCAGCTCCACCCCGGGCCAGCGCGCATTCAGTGCTGTCACCACTGCCCGGCCGTCCAGCTGCAGCCCTGCTGCTCCCAGCCCACTGGGTTCTCTGCTGAATTGTTCCCCTTGGAGTCCCTGGGTTCAACCCCCCACACCTTCACGGACAGGTGTTCTCCTTTTGGTAACATTTTTCCTTTCCAGATCTTCCTTCTGCCCCCATCTGCCTCCCCTTCCTGCCTCCTGCTCATCCATGACAACTTAATTAAAGCATCACGTTCCTTGGGAAGCACCTGTCACTCCAGTCGGGTTTAAATGCCCCCTCGGTGCTCTCAGCCATCTCTCTCAACGTCTGTTCCGGGAGGGGGTGCGGTTTGGTGTTAACAACAACAGGCTCAGGACAGACAAAAAATGTTTGGGGTTCAGCACGAGCTCTGTCATATCCCCTCTGTGTGACCGTGACCAGGCAACTTATACCTGTGCCTCGGTTTCCTCATTTGAAAAACAGAGCTGCGAATGGCGGTGCTCCAGTCCAAAGGGTGGTTAGGGAAGTGAGTGAGATGCTCCCTGTAAAGTCCCTGGAAAAGTGCTGGAGACACTGAGGGTCTGAACAGAGCTGAGCTGTTTTTATTGTTATCAAATCTGCTGATTGACTTGGCTGCTTTCCAAAACAAACAGAAAGATCTTGGGAGGGAAAGACACCATGCTTGACTTAACGACGTTTGACCTAGCATAGCATCTGGGACGTGGTCGGGACTCAGTAAATACCCACTGGACGAATGAGAAGAGATATAGATAGTAAAGAAGCGAAACACAGCCTTAAATTCTTACCTGTAGAGCATGCTAGTGAGTAACATCAGTCTAACCTAACCACGTGGGCTTTTTTACTTGCACATTAAGGTGCCGATGGTGTCTCATTAAGTCAGTGCAACTGACTCCCTGTTTCGCTTTGTTTTTAAATTCTTGGCTGTGCTGCATCTTCACTGCTGCACGGGCTTTTCTCTAGTTGGGGTGAGCGGCGGGCTACTCTCTAGTTGCAGGGCGCAGGCTTCTCACTGCAGTGGCTTCTCTTGTTGCGGAGCATGGCCTCCAGGGCTCAGGGGCTTCAGTAGTTGGGGCTCTTGGGCTCTAGAGCGCAGGTTCAAAAGTTCTCGTGCTTGGGCTTGGCTGCCCCGAGGCATGTGGGATCTTACTGGATCAGGGATCGAACCTGAGTCTCCTGCATTGGCAGGCAGACTCTCTACCACTGAGCCACCAGGGAAGCCCCTGACTCACTGTTCTTAGAGTCAAGAATTTTCCATTTCCAACAGAAGGCCACAATGTCACTAATTAATGGAAATGTTATTCTAGAAACTACTGTGTAGACATGAACTGTGACAAAACTCCTTTGAGATGCCCGTGGAGAAGCAAAACTTGAATTCCTACTAGAAAGAGGTTAGAAAGTCTAGCAAATTCTGGGGAAAAAAGTAGAGACACTCTTTAAAAGTTTGACTTCGGGACCCATTAGGTTTGCAGTGACTCATCCGTGGAAGGGAGAGAGGGGCTTGCAAGAATTCTCCGCCTCTGCCCCCACCCCACGTGTTCTGCACAGAAGAGTCTGGAGAAACGTGATGCATGGAGCAGAAGCAAGCCTCAATCATGGCCACATTTCCTCCATGTTCATGGAAGCACCACTTCTCGTATACTTTGAAGAAGTTTTGCTCAAACAGACCAACCTGCCTTTCCCTCCCTGTTCCTCCCCAAAGTTCCTTTGAAACGGAATGGAGGTGCTATACACTGATGGGCCTTTGGCATCTCTAACATTTAGGGAACCTTACAAAAGGTGATTCTACCCTCAGTAATTATTAGAAGGTCTGGAGAACTCCGAGGAGAGGCCAGCCTCTAATCCGTGCCTTGAAAGTCTCACACTTCTTCACCAAAAGCAAACTAGATGACAGAAAAGAGCCACGTGACAAAATGAGGCTATAATTCACCCTCTGTCATGGAGTTTTCATATCATGGAAAGACTGAGAGGACTTTGAAAACATCTATGGAGGTTTTTTGTAATTAGAAATGAGTGAAATTCTACTCTGCATGTACTCTAGTAGAAATACCTGCTCTTTCTACATTTCATTTGTCTTATTTCCAACCCAGGACTGGGTTTACAAAACATGGGGATATAAAACAGGACAGGGTGAACCCAAATAATTTTATAGAAGCTCATAGAATTACTCAGATATGGGATTGTCAATTTTCCTTTTGTGCCATGAGATATTTGTAAAACACAACCCAACTTTGTGTAAGTCTGGAAATATTCTGATTCAATTAATTTCTATGGAAAGTGGAAATCCCTTTTAAATAATTCTAGTCCATAATTCATGAAAATAAATGATTTCTATTTGTTTACTTTTTAACTCCAGGGCTAGAATTTTCTCAGTCTTCCTTTCAACCAGCTCTGGCTCATACTAGATCTGTAATGAGCATTCTCAGAAAAATGATAATTACAGTAACTGCTAGACACTGAAATAAATGCTTCATGAGTAGCTATATTCTAGCATCATAACCCCAGCAAATTACCATCCCCATTTTATAGATTCGGAAATTGGGATTCAAACAGATTAAGTGATTTGCCTGAGGACCTGGATTTCAACCTAAGAATGAAAATTCCAGAGTCCATGCACTTCTGCCACGTCACCGTCCAGCCTTTAACAGAGAGAATCCCATAGGATTTCAGCAGAAACACCGCCGCCTGAGAGTCCCCTTCCCAAAGGCCAGATTGCACAATTGTAACTACAAAAGGAGGAAAATATACCATCAGCTATTTCTGGAAAAAATGTCTGGGGTCATCCTCAGACCAGACCCAGTAACACAGGTGCTCAGACACGGAGCACAGGCCAGGAGGAGGGACTCTGATGCGGGAGGGTGCCGGGATTCCAGGGAGGGACCGGGGGCACAGACCCGCTTCCCATCCTGGTTCTTGCTGTTCCTGGGTCTGAAGTGCCAGCGGAGCCGGGCATGTGCAAATGTGCACCAGACCTGGAGGTTTGTGGACACTGATTCCCAAAGCTGCACCCGTGCCCCGTGGATAAAAGGTCCCCCATATGACGAGACTTGCCCTGCTCAGATGCAGCGACTCCCTGCCCTCTGCGGGTGGCATCCTCAAATCATATGACTTTGAGGGTCTTTGGGATCCAAAGGGCTGAGCTGAGACAGGCAGCCTCTGCCCTTACTGGGATTCTGGTAGTTTCTGCACCCTGGGTGAGAACACCCAGGACTCAAACCTTCAGAAGGTGGGTGGATATGGAGCCTCTTCTGCAAAGCTGCAGACCCAGATTGCATAGCAACACCGTACCACTGTCTAGGCTGCTTCATCCACTCCCGCAGATATTAATTCTGATTATTCCTATTTTCTTGTGTTGTTATCCCAATTCTCTTATTTCTTATTCCCTCTCACTTTACCCAATCCTCCATCTACTCTTAACCCTGTCTCCTTAGAAAACAAATACATTCTTCACACCACTCAGAATGGACATTGTTAAAAAGTCTACGAGTCATACATGCTGGAGAGAATGCGGAGAAAATGGAACCCTCCTACATTATTGGTGGAAAAGTAAATTGGCATAGATACCATGGAGAACAACATGGAATATTGTTCTTTTATATTCCTTAAAAATATTTTCTAAAAAATATTCCTTAAAGAATGAAGAATAGAGCTACTACATGATCATGCAATCCCACTCCTAGGTATATAGCTCTAATTTGAAAAGCTGCATGCATCCCAATATTCATAGCAGCACTATTTACTATAGGCGAGATATGGGTATAATTTAAATATTAATCGACAGGGACATGGATAAAGAAGATATGGTACATATATACAATAGAATACTACTCAGCCATAAAAAGAATGATGGAATAATGCCATTTGCAGCAACATGCGTGGACTTGGAGAGGATAATACTAAGTGAAGTAAGTAGAGAAAGACAAATACCATACGATACCACTTATAGGTGGAATCTAAAAAAATATACACAAATGAACTTATTCACAAAACAGAAATAGACTAACACATAGAAGATAAATTTAGCATTATCAAAGGGGATAGAGAAGGTGGAGGGGCAGAGACAAATTAGGAGTTTGGGATTAACAGATACACATTACCATATATAAAATAGATAAACAATGAGAACCTACTTTATTGTACAGGGAACTATACTCAATACCTTGTAATAACTTATAGTGGAAAAGAATCTGAAAAGCTATATATATATAACTGAATCATTTTGCTATACACCTGAAACTAATGTAACACTGTAAATCAACTAGACTTCAATAAAAATACACATTCTTCCCCCACCCACGTTATCAGGGCAGTTTGTCCTCTCTTGTCCTCGTAGAACAGCATTGTGGGAAGCTCTGTCTGTGACTGTATCCTTTGAGCATCTAAGCACAGGAATCTGGGTCTTTCTCAGGGAGTGCATCTACCTTCTAGCGCCAATTACATTATCGAGGTTAAGATCAGCTTGAAGTGACAAGAGCAGTTATTCATGAGCTGACAAACAATGCATACTCACATTTCAGTTCGAGTTTGATGAAATCTGTGTTCCCCAGATTTTCAAGAAACACGCCCCGGGGGATTAACGTTTTGAAGTAGAAGGAGATGTCGGCACTGGTCTCCCCTTGGAAAGTGGAGAAGTGCAGGTAGGATGATGGGTTTGGGAAAGAGGCCGCATTCCAGTAATTCCCTGTGGAAGGAACAAAGAAAGAGGACAGTGTAATTTACACCTGGTTATGGCACTGATGGAAAAGAGAGCCACTTTCTGAGTTTTAATACAATCCCATTGACAGTAGCCCTTGTTTCCACTCTTTCTGCTGAATAACACTGCACAAAATCCCCACAAACATATCTTTGACTTTCCAAAAGTTTTATGTGTTTATATAAAATATTTGACTAAGGACAGATAAATCCTTTAAAGAGGCATCCTGAAGGGACTCTCAGGAGTACATATCAGTGGAGGAGAAAATGGAGTGATGCCCCTGGTTTCACGTGGTGGGTGGATGTGGCTGTTTTGAACTCAGGCTTATTTATTTATTTTTTTTTCATTTTTGATGTGGACCATTTTTAAAGTCTTTATTGAATTTGTTACAATATTGCTTGTGTTTTATGATTTGGTTTTTTTGGCCGTGAGGACTGTGTGATCTTAGCTCGCTGACCGGGGATTTAACCTGCACCCCTGGCATTGGAAGGTGAAGTCGTAATACTGGACCTCCAGGGAAGTACCCAGGCTTATGTTTGATGCAAGAAGCATCTGGACTCGACCGAGAGGGACCGACTAGGAAGGGGTCTTTGGTATCCTGCTCTTGCTTCTCATCTGTCTTTGTCTTGGAATAAGCAACGCTTGCTTCCAGCCAGCAGCTGCTCCGACCTCGGGGCAAGTGAAGCAGAAATACAACCACGGGGAGTGCAGAAGCCCGGCTGAGCGAGGAGCTAGGGGAAAAGGCTGGATGACCTGGCCAGTCATCTCTCCACCCCTCCTGCTCCAAGACCCACAGGCAAGTTGCTGTAAAGGGAGGGTCCCCTCCCCAGCCTCTTCCTCTCTGGGGACTCCATGGGACCTGTGGAGTCTGTGACCTGTGGCTGTTCTATGGGGGCAGGAGTGCTGAGCTGAGCCCATTGAAGGGCTTACAATCAGCCTCTATCCTTGAACTCATGAGGCAGACATCGTTGTACTCACCCCCTCCACACTCATTGCCTGGTAGTAGGCAGTGGCCCCAGGAGAAAGGCAGTTCACAGGACAAAATAAAAGCACTAAACTAGAGGACCACCATTCCATCAGAACAGGTGGACCAAGCATTTAATATGACATCATGACATCAAGAGCAGTGTGCCTGCGTGCTGAGTCGCTCAGTCATGCCCTACTCTTTGCAACCCCATGGACTGTAGCCCGCCAGCCTCCTCTGTCCATGGGATTTTTCAGACCCAGAATACTGGAGTGGGTTGTCAGGCCCTCCTCCAGGGGATCTTCCCGACCCAGAGATTGAACCTGTGCTTCCTGCAGCTTCTGTATTGCAAGCGAATTCTTTACTGCTGAGTCATCGGGGAAGCCCACCAAGAGCTGACTCCTGATTATCTCCAGGGGAGAAATTCCTTTAGGAAGCGCACATTTTTGAGTACATATGACAGCACAGCTAAGGACTAAAATACATGAATATGCTTTAAAACAGTTACTAAAGCTTTTACCTTTAGTATTAAACCTATGTTAAAGTCACCAGGTGAGGCCCAAGATGGAGTCACTCTTGCTAACCCCCGGGTCAGCAAACCAGCACTTAACTGAGCTTCTGTGCTCAGCTCGCCCAGAGAAGGAAGGTCCAGGCTTCCCTGGCAGCACTGGCCTGCTCAGCTAAGGGTCCCTGATGCTCTAGGCCTTCCCTCTGCTGATGTGTTTGCAACCCTGTTTCAGCCAATCAGCACACGCCCAGTGTAACTTCCGGTTCCTGCTCCCTTTGGTTCATAACACCTCTCCTCTTACACGGCTCTTCAGAGCTCCTTTCTCCCTGCTAGGTTGGAGGTCGACTGATTCATGAATCACTGAATAAAAGCCTACTAGATCAATAAATTGCTAGTGGAAAATTTTCTTTTAACATCTAAAATATGTATTTTTGGGACTTCTCTGGTGGTCCATGGAGAAGGAAGTGGCAGCCCACTCCAGTGTTCTTGCCTGGAGAATCCCAGGGACGGAGGAGCCTGGTGGGCTGCCGTCTATGGGGTCGCACAGAGTTGGACACGACTGAAGTGACTTAGCAGCAGTAGCAGGAGCAGCTGGTGGTGCAGCGGTTAAGAATCTGCCTGCCAATGCAGGGGACATGAGTTCAAGCCCCTGTCCAGGAAGATCCCATATGCTGCAGAGCCACTAACTGCGTGTGCCACAACTACTGAGCCCGTGCTCTAGAGCCCATGAGCCACAAGAAAAGATACCACAAACAGAAGCCCACATATCACAACTAGATTAAAGCCCTCAAGCAGCAACAAAGACCCAACACAGCCAAAAATAAATTAATAAGTAAATAAAAAATTTAAAATACAATATATTGTTTTTTAAAATTGACTTTTGCCATATCTTCCCTTCAAAGAACACACTGAATCAACTACATTCACTTTCTTAGTTTCATATTTTTCCTTCCTTTTATACAAATAATGCACGTATGCAATAAGTTCAACTGCTATTCTTAAACAGAATTAACTTTGTTGGTATTGTTATGCTTATGCCATAAGTTCAAATTAAGTATATAATGTTGCTATATAATGAGATAATAGAGTATCTTCATTTAATTGATGTTATTTACTTTTTTCTTAGGACATCTAGGATACAGTGACATCTAGATAAGTGAATGGCAATAAATAAACAGCATCACTGACTCAGTAGACATGAATTTGAGCAAACTCCAGCAGTGGATGACAGGGAAGCCTGGCGTGTTGCAGTCCATGGGGTCGCAAAGAGTTGGACATGACCGAGAGACTGAACAACAAGTCAATGAAAAACATGTTTGCAAATGTCTGCATTAAGGTAAAAACAGTGGTGGTGGAGAGTTCACTGTTGAAAGTGTACCGAAAGTCTTAGGGCAGTTTTAAGCTCTTTTTTTTTTTTTTTTTTAATTGTGATATCATTGCTTTCAGCAGGAGAAAAATAGACTGGTTTCCTTTTGGGAAGAAGGATGTGATACAACATTGGTTAGACAAATACCACAGAAGAAAGAATCTTAACTATTGTTTAAGTTGCTATCATCTGAGCACTGAGCCCTCTTTTCCACTCAAGATCTGCTTTCAAGTCTGGAGAGGCGAGTTTAGGCTCACCTCTCCCAGCTAGCTGAAAATGAAGGTCTCTCAAGATAAAAGCTAAAGTTGCAACCCTCTCACCAACCAGAGTTTTAGGCTAGAATGAAGAGTGCCCAGGGCCAGCAGCATTCAGCCTGCCTAATGGGTGAGAACCCCTTAACAGCCTAGGAGCCGCCAAGGGTCAGTCTTTAGCCATGAGTCAACTTGAAAGTCAAGCAGTTCTGTCTCTCTAGGCTGAATCCCCAGGACAGAGATGTAATTAACATTTTCAAGCTTTCATCCAATCAAATGCATTCTTATTTTCTGATGTGGTGCTGTATTAACAGAAGGGTAGCTGTCTAAAATGATTCTAGAAAAAAAGGAAAGCTAAAAGCAAAATATGTCAGTATTTATTTGAGGTCCAGCGCTGGTTATTCAGACAGAAATATCTCCAGAGAGGAGGACAGTTTGATCTGTTAATTCTCATTTGCAGAAATATCCCAACAGACCACAGCTCCATTTGCTCTCACCCTGTGCTCACTAAGCAACTTTGAATTAATTTGGTCTCTGGGATGGATACATTCACAGGGAAAGTATGCCTTGCAAAAATGGCGGTTACTAGTCATTCTTCCGGAAATGTCTGGCTGATCACGTGACATCTTTGGAGTCTTTGTTGGTGGGCTGTCCCTCATCTCTGGATGAATTGACTAAATCCAGATTCTTTTTTAAAAAACTTTTTATTTTGTATTGAAGTATAGCCAATTAACAATGTGGTGATAGTTTCAGGTGAGCAGGGAAGGGACTCAGCCATGCATATACACGTATCCATTCTCCCCCAAACACCCCTCCCATGCAGGCCGCCGCATAACATTGAGTAGAGTTCCCTATGCTATACTGTAGGTCCTTGTTGGTTCTCCATTTTAAACCGAGCAGCATGTACATGACCTTCCCAGACTCCCTAACTAGTCCTCCCCCCTCCCCTCCTCCCCAGCAACCATAAGCTCATTGTATGAATCTCTGGATCTGTCTCTGTTTTGTAAATAAGTTCATTTGGATCATGTCTTTTTAGATTCTTCATGTAAGGGAAGTCATACACGAAGTCCTCACGGGACAAAAATCTACTTTATAGTAACATGAATGTTAAAGATACCAACTAAATATAAATAAAAGCGAACGCTGCTTTAGCACCTATTATAACTGGACACAGCTCCCACTGGCAAACCATAATCTCCCTTATCCATGACTTAATTCCTATTATTCCCCAGAGACCTCATTGAATGATGCCACATGTTTTGCAAGGCTGGTGGGCTTATACCCTTCAGGTTGTTGAAATGGCTGCAATCTGCTTCTCTGTCTGACTTCCTTCACTCTTCCTTCAGAAAATCTCTAGGTCCATCCATGTTGCTGCAAATGGCATTATTCCATTATTTTTGATGGCTGAGTAATATTCCATTGCATATATATGTACCACATCTTCTTTCTTCAGTCCTCTGTTGATGTCTAAGTGCAGATTCTTTATCAGTAACAATGAGGACTCTACCCTGGACCTGACTGGTGGGGCCAGGTGAGGTGTCTACTCTGGGGAGGTGCTGAAGGAGAAAGCCACTGGGGCACAAGCAGAGGAGACCAGAAATTCTATTTAGAATTTTTTTAAAAAAACTCTTATCCTTTAAAACATTTATCTTAATTATACTTGATAACATACATAATATAGGAGTTTAGTGGAACATGGACAGGACTCTTGACAATCCCTAGGACTGCAAGGAGATCAAACCAGTCAATCCTAAAGGAAATCAGTTCTGAATATCTATTGGAAAGACTGTTGCTGCTGAAGCTCCAATACTTTGGCCACCTGATGCAAAGAACTGACTCACTGGGAAAGACCCTGATGCTGGGAAAGACTGAAGGCAGGAGGAGAAGGGGACGACAGAGGATGAGATGGTTGGATGGCATCACTGACTCAATGTACTTGAGTTTGGCAGGCTCCGGGACTTGTTGATGGACAGGAAAGCCTGGTGTGCTGCGGTCCATGGGGTCGCAAAGAGTTGGACACAACTGAGCGACTGAACTGAACAGTGGATCATGGATAGAATTCATGAGTAAGCTTTTTGGGATGTGAGGTTAAAGGCTTCAATGAGCAGGAGCATAATAAGAAAGTTTGGGTGCCACTGCTCCAGACCCTGATGAACTTCTATGAGACTCTGTTCTCGTGAGTTGTTGCCCAATCTCAGGATTTCTGGCTAAAACAAAAGAACATGAGTGCTTTTTCTAGTGCTCCTTGCACTCTCTGATGCATGGCGATTAGAGCATTATTACTGTTTGTTTCTATTATTCCCAGCTGACCGTAAGCTCCTTGAAAGCTAGGAGAAAACCATTTCATCTCTGTAACCTTTGGCTCCACAACATATTAAGTACTCAATAAATAATTATTAAATCAATGGATATGTGAAACAATTGGATAAGTTAGATCCAATTCCACTCTATATGCAAAGCCCTCATGGGACAAAAATCTACTTTACAGTAACAAGAGTATTAAAGATACCAAATAAATATAAATAAAAGCGAACACTGCTTTAGCACCTATTGTAACTGGACACAGCTCCCACTGGCAAACCATAATTTCCCTTACCCATGACTTAATTCCTATGATTTCCCAGAGACCTCATTGAATGATGCCGCACATTTGCAAGACTGATGATGTTTATACCCTTAAGGTTGTTGAAATGGCTGCAATCTGTACTTGTTCTCAAGGTCAGAGCTGCGAGGGTGAAGCGATACTGGCTGAGAACACCAAGCTGGGAGCTAGATTCGCTGGATGGCAGGCGTGTTCCATGGCAGATGGTGGGCCGGCCGGCATGGACAGGCAGAGTGGGCAAGGATGGAGACTGAGAGGGGAAGTGTGAAGCAGAACATCTGAGATGGAACAGACTGGTCCACAGTAACAGAATAAAGAGGCCGTGGACAGGGGTGAGGGATCCAACCCCAGGCAGAAGCAACAGACAGCAGCAAGGTCTCAGCAAAACCACTGGGGTGAGGTTGAGGGTTCTGCCAGCATGGAAACCAGCTGATCATGTGAGAAGCTTTTAAAGTACCTTCTGGGCAAGACCTGGGCTCATCTCAGGTGGGAGGAAGAACCAGGGAGGTACCTCCAGATGGTGCAGGGGAGTAGGTCACTTCAAACAGTCAATCACTGCTAGAAAATGCACTCAGAGAAATTCTTTAACAGGCAATTACTTTAATCTCACCTGTGATTATTTAGCATGGGATTCTGCCTTCAAGATTTCTAAGGATATTTTTTCTTGATGGGAAGCCATTAATTGTAAGCCAATTAATTTCTAACAAAATATTACATGTACATGGTTTTAAAAGTCAAGTGGTGCTAGAAGGAATATAGCAAAATGCCATTCCCTGATCCATCCTCCCTCACCCAACCCAATTTCTTAGTGACAACTCTTGTATCCCAGAATTTCTAAAATACACTTGTTAGCTGTTTATTAATTTATGCATTTTAAATAGTCTCTACTGACTTTCCTGAATGCAAGATGAGAACTGAGCATTTTTACAAACCTAACCCCCTGTTCTTCCCAAATAGCAAAATCACAGATTTGGGGTATATTGAAATACAATATTTATGTCTTTAGGACTTTTTGTTGCTGTTCAGTTACTATGTCTGACTCTTTGCAACTCCATGGAACACGCCAGGCTCCTCTGTCCTCCACTGTCTCCTGGAGTTTGCTCAAATTCATGTCCACTGAGTTGGTGATGCTATCTAACTATCTTATCTTCTGCTATCCCTTTCTTCTCCTGCCTTCAATCTTTTCCAGCATTAGGGTCTTTTTTAAAAAGTTGGCTCTTTGTATCACGTGGCCAAAGTATCTGAGATTCAGCTTCAGCATCAGTCCTTCCAATGAATATTAGGATTGATTTCCTTTAGGATTGACTGATTTGATCTCCTTGCAGTCCAAGGGACTCTTAAGAATCTTCTCCAGCACCACAGTTCAAAAGCATCAATTCTTTGGCACTCAGCCTTCTTTATGGCCCAGTTCTCACATCTGTACATGACTACCGGGAAAACCATAGCTTTGACTATATGGACCTTTGCTGGCAAAGTGACAAAAGCTATGACAAACCAAGACAGCATATTAAAAAGCAGAGGCATTGTCATAGCTTTCCTTCCAAGGAGCAAGCATTTTTTAATTTCAGGGCTGCAGTCACCATCCACAGTGATTTGGGAGTCCAAGAAAATAAAATCTGTCACTGCCTCCACTTTTGCCCCTTCTTCAGGACTACGTATTATTCACTGATGAGCCAAGAAGTGAAATCTAATTATATTTTCTTGTTTTGTATAATTTTTTGTTTCCCTAGAATTACTTTTTTTTTTCATTTGCCTACTTTTGTTTGTATCTGTCATGAATTCTTCACAAATCCGCCAACACACTTGAAAAACTCTTTTTAAAAAATTCCTGACATTTGAAACATCAGCAGTCCATCAGTCATGTTTTTGTCCCCTGAAGGCATTGCCTGACAGAGCCCCATCCTTCCGCCGCCGTCCACGCTGGGTCTTTTCAGGGCAGCTGCTCAGCTGCTGGTCGGGGGCCTCCTTCTTGCCCTTTTTGCAGGGGCTTCCTTTTGTCCATCGTTCACATTAAGTCCCTTAACTCCTGGGCCTCTCTGAGTTTGGATGTCCCCTCTTTTTGGATTTACACCCTCATTTTCATGAAGCACATATTACAAGTAGCTCCTTGAGAAAAGGCATGTATGAGGTCAACTTCCTAAATCCCTGCTCCTCTGAAGAGTCATTATTCAGCTTTCACATGTAATTGAGACACTCCAGAAAATTATTTCCGTGGGGAATTTTAAAGGCATTTCTCCACTATCATCAGGCGCTCAGCGCTGTTATTGAGAAAGCTAAAGCTTTCTGATCACTGCATCGTGCATGTCACTGATGGGGTTCAGCATGTGCCACCCCAAATATGACACCTTGGGAGATTGAGTATTTCCAGCCGAAGGAATGTGAGGAAAGGCAGGTGCAGAGGACTTCCTGGGCTTTCTCTGAAGCAGGCCAGGAGATTCTCGTGTGAGGTCCCCTCCTTCCCAGAGGAAAGGAATCTGCCTGTGATGCAGGAGACGCAGGTTCAATCCCTGGGTTGAGAAGATCCCCTGGAGAAGGAAATGACAACCCACTCTAGTATTGTTGCCTGGAGAATCCCATGGACAGAGGAGTCAGGAGGGCTACAATCCATGGGGTCACAAAGAGTCAGAAACAACTGAGCAACCAAACTACCACCAGCCCCCACCATCTCCAAAGACAAAGGGGCAGAGGGGCAGCTGAAGAGCAGAACAGACCTTCAAGATTGACTCCACTCAGCTCACACTGTCATCCCATCTTTTCATGACTTTCTGCCTTTCACCAAACCAAGCATCAAAACACTGAAACTTAAGCATTTCTTCAGGTCTTCACTTCATCATGAAGGTTCCCACGTCATGTAAAATCCTTGTTAAATAAACTCGTATGCTTTCTATCTGTTAATGAAACTAAGCCAAGACCCCTAGAGAAACTAACCTCCTTCATCACTTATATATACTTTTTCTTTCTGGAAACTTTGAGGATATTTCCTTTATCTCCCTTAATTGAACATTCATATAGGGACTCCCTGGTGGTCTAGTGGTTAAGACTTCACCTTTCAATGCAGGATGTGAGGGTTACATTCCTGGTTGGGGTGCTAAGAGCCAAAAAACCAAAGCATAAAAGAGAAGCAATATTGTAAAAAATTCAATAGAGACTTTAAAAATGGTCCACATGAAAAAATCTTAAGAAAAAAAAAGTTAAAAAAGAAAAAAAAAAAGAAAGTTCACACAATGACCTTGATGTATATATCTTTCCCACATCAGGTCTGGACTTCGATAGTTTCTCTGAATCCTATTTTTTAAACACCTGTTAGTTTTATATTTATCTCTTTCTCTTGGTCCTTTTGGAGAAGGCAATGGCAAGCCACTCCAGTACTCTTGCCTGGAAAATCCCATGGACAGAGGAGCCTGGTAGGCTGCAGTCCATGGGGTCGCTAAGAGTCGGACATGACTGAGCAACTTCACTTTCACTTTTCACTTTCATGCATTGGAGAAGGAAATGGCAACCCACTCCAGTGTTCTTGCCTGGAGAATCCCAGGGGTGGGGGAGCCTGGTGGGCTGCCATTTCTGGGGTTACACAGAGTCAGACACGACTGAAGCGACTTAGCAGCAGCAGCAGCTTGATCCTTTGCATTCCTAATTTTGATCTTTTTTCTTTGGGCTGACTTCCTTGGATGTTCCTTCAGCTTTATTTCCAACACTGCTATTGTCTTTTTGTTTCAGCAATCATATTTTAAATTTCTCAGTGTTACTCCTTGTCTTCTGAGGGTCCTCATTTTTGGAGCACGCTGTTGTAGGTTTTGTTCAGTTTTGGGTGCAATATCTTCTCTTAGCTGTCCGAGAATATTGATTTAATTGTTAAAAGTTTTCTTCTGTCGTCTGCGTTGTCTCTCTTTCTGCCCTACTGGTAGCTCGGGCTCCTTTTTCATGTTGCCTTCAGTGGTTGGTGAGCCTTCCTACGCACTCACGCTGAACAGTGATATTCTAGAGAGCTGCCTGGTGCTCCGTGAATGTGTGTCTAGGAGTGATGATCTGCTGAGCAGTTGGTCGCACCACAATAAGGATGAGTTCCCCATCTCATTGAAGGGACCCCAAGTGTCAGTAACTGTGGCTTTTATTTTTTGGTTGCAGATCATTCAACTTCTTGAGAGGAGGACCTTGCAGTTTCATGAGGCATATATATGCGATGATCAGTGTCCTGGAGGCTGAGCAGGTTCACGCTTACATAGATTTCCAAGTTTTTATTCTGTTTTAATGAAGGAGTGTCACCTCCACCCTCTTTGGTGCCTCATGTCTGGAGTGTAACCTCTCGCCTCCCGCTGGGGTAGAATAGGATAGTCACCTGGGGGGTGGGAGGAGGTGAAGTTGGCTATAGCTGGCATCTACACGGCTGACACCTACGGTTCAGTTGCTCAGTTGTGTCCGACTCTTCGCGACCCCGTGGACTGCAGCATGCCAGGCTGATGTCTACACAGACTTTTAGCCAATCCTGTTCTGAGCTTCTCCTCCCCCAGCCTTCTGATGACTCCAATTCCTGAACCTTGTGGAATTTCTCAGCTTTCATCTGCTCATCAACAGTTTGGACTTACAGATGTTCCTGTACTGTCAGTAAGGAAGAGACTGAACGTGTGATATGCTGAGGTTCCCTCTGGACGGTGGTGAGGAGGGGCGGGGTGTATAGGGGACACAGCAGGTGAACTTAGGGGCTGCACTGGCCTGCCTGTCACCTGGTGACATGCACTGGTCCACATGCAGACTCCAGAATCAGACAATCCGGCTTCATCATCCCTGCCCACTGGGGCGACTCTGGACAGATGTCTTATCTTCCTAAATCCCAGTGTCCTCATTTGTACAATGGAATAACATTGGAATCTCTTTTAAAGATTATTGGAATCTCAGGAGATTATTCAGGATGCTGAGCACAAAATAACTGTTCAATACTTGGGATTATCCCACCACCAAACAGGAGGCTTCAGTGTCACATTCGCTCACTGTCCAGGGCTTGGCCAAGGAGCTGGGAGGCTGGGAGAGGACCTCCTTCCTTAAACATGTGACCTGACCACCCTGAGCTTCTCCTGAGCCCCCTTCTCTGAGGGGGAAGGCAGCAGACTTCCCAGGCAGACAGAGCGCTCACCCACAACCCCAGTCTCTCCAGTTGCTGGCCCGTCCCCGACCCACACCCTGCTGCCTTTTGTCCTGTTTTCCTCACTTCTCTGCTCCCCATTCACTGGAACTCAAAGCTGTGCACACCCTCTCCTTTTGCCTCATTATTGACTTTGAAAAACATCCATTCAGACATGCACATGAGAACTCTCCTTGAGCCCTGACACTGTGACATACGGTTTTGCAGAGAAGCCATTACATAAAATGTCTGATGAAAGAAGTGACCGAGCAAAAAGTCGGACGAGACTGAGTGACTGAAAACCAGCAACAAGAAGGCAGAGTTACCCAAATATGACACACAGGTTCATGTGAGCCAAGATGACCTGAGGCACGCAGTGGGCAGAGGCCCGGAGGAGAAGCTGCAGCCTCACCTTGATGCATCCACCCCTGCTATCCTCCCTTCCTCCTCAGAGCGGGCACAGGGAACTAGAAAAAGGTGGTGAGGCAGACACTGGAAGAGCTGGCACTGAGCTGACATGGAGGAGACTGTGCGTGGCTCCCCCAGCTGTGGCTTAGTGGGGTGTGTGGCCACTGGAGTAGCCTGGATACCAGTGGACACGTCCGCTCCCTCCCAGACTCAGCAGTTTTCTCAGAGCCACCAAGGGGCCCTGTGCTGGGACTGCACCAGGAAGCATACCCATAGCTTTTGGTTAAAGAGGAAGGCACTTTCCCACCTAAGTACTAGCTCTGAGGGGACTAATTACTCTGAAAATTTTTAGTGACCCAGAGGTTAGAAAACTGGAGCATTCTTTGAGTTATGCAATGAGGCCTCTATTGTTTACTATGGCTGGGTGCTATTTACAACAATAAACCAGATGGCTTCATTTGCATGCAGATTTGAGTCTATTTGTAGAGGTGTTCTTATGGGTAGAAAAAAAAATTACTTCCTTAATTAAACCATTTTGTGTATTCAGGAGAGGTAAGCGTAGCTTTGTTCTGCTATCAGCCTCATTTTATGGGGTGAGCTCAACCCAGAACCAAGGGCTGCAAGTTAAGACCTGCCCTGGAGCCAGCCATTCCCTCTGCAGTGTTTCATCCTCTCCGGCATGCAGTTTCCATGGCTACGACCCAAATGGGTGATGCTATAACCTTCTGAGAGGAGTCAATAATATAAAGTTTTCACCCTGTGTCTCTTTGTGACTTGGTTCCTTTGGGCAAGAATGGGGATGGGGTCCCACAGAGAAAAAGAATATGACACTGACAATGAAAGATCAGAAAGAGATATTAAGAAAATGGTTCTATTTACCATTGCATCAAAAAGAATAAAATACCTAGGAATAAACCTACCTAAGGAAGCAAAAGGCCTGTATTCTGAAAACTGTAAGGTTCTGATGAAATAAATTGAAGATGACACAAACAGATGGAAAGATATACCATGTTCTTGAATTGGAAGAATCAATTATTATGAAAATGGCCATATTGCCCAAGGCAATCTATAGATTCAGAGCAATTACTATCAAATTACCAAAGTATTTTTCACAGAACTGGAACAAAAACTTTTAAAATTTGTATGGAAACACAAAAGACCTTGAGTAGCCAAAACAATCTTGAGAGCAAGGAATGGAGCTGTAAGAATCATGCTACTTGACTTCAGACTATACTATAGAGCTATAGTCATCAAAACATTATTGTAGCGGAACAAGAAGAGACACATAGATCAACAGAACAGGATGGAAAGCCCAGACACAAATCTATGGACTTACAGTCAATTAATCTATGACAAAGGGGCAAGAATATACAATGGAGAAAAGAGGGACAGTCTCTTCAATAAGTAGTGCTGGGAAAACTGAACAGCTACATGTAAAAAAACAAAATTAGAACATTCTCTAACACCATATAAAAAATAAACTCAAAATGGATTAAAGACCGAAACGGAAGACTGAATACTATAAAATTCCTAGAAGAAAACACAAGTAGAATACTCTTTGACATAAATGCAGCAACAGTTTTTTGGATTCCTCTCCTAGAGTCATGGAAACAAAAACAAAAATAAACAAACGGGACCTACTTAAAAGCTTTTTCACAGCAAAGGAAATGATAAACAAAATGAAAAGACAATCTACAGGATGGAAGAAAATATTTGCAAACGATGTGACTAAGAAGGGATTAATTTCCAAAACAATGCAAACAGCTCATACAGCTCAATATAAAAAATAACAACCCTCAGCTCATACAGCTCAATATCAAAAAAATAAAAAAAATTAATAGCCCAATCAAAAAATGGTCAAAAGTTCTAAATAAACATTTCTAGAGACATGGCCAAGAGACAAATAATAAATTCTAGAGAGGATGTGGAGAAAAAGGCACCCTCCTACACTGTTGTTGGGAATGTAACTTGGCACAGCCACTATGGAAAACAGTTCCGTAAAAAACTAAAAATAGAGTCACTGTATGTATGATCCTGAAATTTCACTCCTAAGCATATATCCAGAGAAAACTCTAACTCAAAAACACAGACACACCCAATGTTCATTGCAACACTGCTTACAATAGGCAAGACATGGAAGCAACCTAAATGTCCGCTGACGGATGAGTGGGTAAGGAAGATGTGGCATATACACACAGCGGGATATTACTCAGCCATAAAAAGAGTGAGATAATGCTACTTGCGGCAACATGGATGGATCTAGAGATTACCATACGAAGTGAAGTAAGTCAAACAGAGAAAGACAAATATCATATGATATTGCTTATATGTGGAATCTAAAAAAAAAAAAAGACACAAATGAACTTATTTACAAATCAAAATAGATCCATAGACACAGAAGAAAAACTTACAGTTACCAAAGGGGACAGACAGGGATAGTGATAAATTAGGAGTCTGGGATTAATATGTATACACTATTATATGTGAAATAGATAACCAACAAGGACCTACTATATAGGAAGTGGACTATACTCAATATTTTGTAATTGCTTATAATGGAAAAGAATCTGATACACACACACACACATAAGAATCACTTTGCTGTACACCTGGGTAACTATAAATCAACTATACTTCAGTAGAAAATTTAAAAAAAAGAATGTGATGGTGAAACCCCAAAGGTCATCATGCTCACTTGGCGGGGCTCCTGCATGGCTGTGAGCTGACCAATAAATAGACTGGGGTGTGTGTGAAAAAACTGGACTTTCCCAATTAGTCATGAAAATTCACATAATCAAATCGATTAATCGTACATCTAAACATACCAGTATTTAAGAAGTTCTAGTTCCTTTGGAATGCTGGAAATAGCTGTGTGTTTTTGGATGTTTGGGGGAGGAGATCAGGTCCAAGACCTCTTGTAAAGCTCTTCAGCGTCTCCACCTTAGATCCCTAAATCTCCTCAGACTTTCCTTACTGGGTCAACAGGCTATGCCTGAGTCACCCTAAGTATACTGGGGTTCAAGTTAAAAGCTGATAACTGGAAGTGGAGAAATGAATATCTAGGTGTGTAGTGGAAACATGTGGGCTTCCTGCCCTTCACTCAAATTTCTATCTTGAATAAATCCCAAAGGTTTCTGTGTGAATAATTCCAAAGAACAAGGGAGTAGCAAGACTGAATCTCTCAAATTCCTGTGAATAAGGGATTGCAGGGAGATTTGTTTGATTTAGGAAAAATAAAAGTTTGTTGCATCTGGAGGTTGTAGAAAAGATTTATATCCACTACATGCAGGTTATTGGAAAAGATCCTGATCCTGGAAAGATTGAGAGTGGGAGGAGAACGGGATGACAAGATGAGACAGTTGGATGGCATCATCAATTCAATGGACATGAGTTTGAGCAAACTCCAGGAGATAGTGAAGGTCAGGGAAGCCTGGTATGCTGCAGTCCATGGGGTTGCAAAGAACTGGACACGACATAGCAACTGAACAACAACATGCAGCTTGGTATGCGAAGTATTTAACATGTATTGTAGTACAATGATATGGCCACAGCAGGACGACTCTGCAGATTACCTAATTTCTAAAGCCTTATGTGTCCCAGGGATGAATTCTCTGATTTTCTCTCTTTTCCTGAGTGATTTTACCTGCTTTCAGCACTTCAAGTACTATTCTTAGGTCAATGATCCTCAGATTTATGTATACAGTTAGCTGTCTAGTATAAGACTAACACACGCATTTCTTTCTTTAAATTTTATTTATTTTAATTGAAGGATAATTGCTTCATAGTATTGTGTTGGTTTTAAACACATACATTTCTTACTGGACAGTTTCACCTTGACTTACAAATACCTCTAACTAAATGCCTGAGAGTGACAGAGATTCGCCCAGTCCTGTCCAGCTCTTTGTGATCCCACAGACTGTAGCCTGCCAGGCTCCTCTGTCCATAGAATTCTCCAGGCAAGAATACTGGAGTGGGTTGCATTCCCTTCTCCAGGGGATCTTCCTGACTCAGGGGTCAAACCTGGGTCTCCCACACTGCAGGTAGATTCTTTACTGTCTGAGCCACCAGGGAAGCCCTGAGAGTGAACACGTATTCCTTCCATGCTAGCTCTCCCTGCAGTATTCTCCACTTCAGAGCTGTTCCTACTTTGTCACCCAAGCCAGGAACATGGTACTCACTGCGGGGTATCCACCCCCAACGCCTGACGGTGGACCCTCCAGAATATTCAGTGGTGTTGCCTGCATTTTTCACTCCTTCTGCTATCTTGGCTCGGCCATCACCTCTTGCCTGGATTCCATGCTTATTTTTGGTTCTGTTTCTAGTATATTGGGATCGTACATCTAGCCTTTACACAGCCAACAGGGAAATCTCTCTAAAATGCACCACTGACCGTGTCAAAACCCCTAATGGCTCCAAATGCCTTCAGAATGCATTGCAAACTCTCTGATGTGATGTGTGAACCCAGTTTCCCCAGCCTCTTTCCTCCCTACCCCTTGCCTATCATCAGCTACATGTGGCTCCCCAGTTTCCACCAGCCATGGTGCTGTGTAAGGATTCCTTATTTTCCTCTGTGTGGCTTCCTCATTTTGGAATCTCCTTTTTTTCCATCTGCCCCTCACCCACCTCCCAACTTGCACACTGTATCTGACCTAGCTCCTTCTCAGTCTTGAAGGCTCAGCCCAGGTGTCACCTCCTCCAGATGGCCTTCTGTCCCCTCCACTTGCATGTGCCATGCACTTTCCCCGATCTCCTGTGACCTCTTGAATTTATCATTACACCCAGCTTTTGTTGTTGTTGTTCAGTCACTAAGTCATGCCTGACCCTTTGTGACCCTGTGGATTATAGCATGCCAGGCTCCCCTGTGCTTCACTTTATCTTGGAGTTTGCTCGGATTCATGTCCATTGAGTTGGTGATGCTACCCACCTATCCCAACTTACAGTATTATTACAATTATTTCCCGTGTTCCCCTTCTCTGCTATGCTGTGGATTTCAGAGAGCAAAGATCATATTTTCTATTTCTTTCTCCCTGTAGTATCCTGCCTGAGCCACAGAGGTGATCAATATGTGCTTCTTGAGTAAGTGAAAAAATATTCTTTTAAAAAAAGTTTGCAGCATTAATAATCCCACCACCAGTTAATATCATTTCTTGACATGACCATCTGCAAAGCCGACCTTCTAGTTTCAGAATTGGAGTTATTTGGCCCACAGGGACAGAAGCTTTTCTAGGTTTGGCGTTATTTATTTGGACTTCTGGGCACATGCAGGATTTCCCTTCTCAGAGATCTGACATGCACAGAGGTCACTTCTGTCTTTACTAGGTCTTACTTTGCCTCTACCTCTCATTTTTTCTCTTTTGGTATAATTGCAGTTCATGGTCTAATACCGTGAAGCTCCCATTTCATGGTCCCCCCTGCTGTCATGGAGAAGGTCCTGCAAGATGGTGAAGACAGCTGTGCACGCAGCCACCTCGGCTGCCTTGCAGAGGAGGAGGCTCTAATGAGAGGAGCGCTTCCATATTGACAGACCAACCCCCTCAGAGCCCCTCAGCCACAGGAAAACAGATTTTCCATCAACTCCGCTAGCTGAGTAAAATGTGGAAAAAAGAGGTTCATTTCAGCAGAATGGTGGGTGTGAACCTTAGAAACTGCTCTACCCAGCAGAGTAATGGATTGCTATGATCCCTGCAATTACGCTACACAAATCAAAGTTTCCTGTTGGTGCGCTTTTCATTATAGGAAATAAAAAGATTCATGCATCCTATTCATAGATAACTGTGGGTTTTGTACTGAAAACTAACATGGCCCTCATGTCTCCAGGAGCAGCATCAGAACCCAACAACCCACAGAGCAAAGTGAAGATGAGCAAAGGAACGTGAGCTTTTGACACCCGTCCTGTAACTATACAGAAATAAACACGCTTGTAAATTAAAGTAGCTCCTTCGTCTGGAGAAGGCAATGGCACCCCACTCCAGTGCTCTTGCCTGGAAAATCCCATGGACGGAGGAGCCTGGTAGGCTGCAGTCCATGGGGTCGCTGAGTCGGACACGACTGAGCGACTTCCCTTTCACTTTTCACTTTCATGCATTGGAGAAGGAAATGGCAACCCACTCCAGTGTTCTTGCCTGAAGAATCCCAGGGACGGGGGAACCTGGTGGGCTGCCATCTCTGGGGTCACACGGAGTCGGACACGACTGAACTGACTTAGCAGCAGCAGCAGCAGCAGCAGCTCCTTGGTCACCGGGTCGTGGTAACGAGAGAAAGCAACAGTGGCGTGCAGCAGATTCATGAAAAACCAAAGAACTACAGAAAGGTGAAAATTCCTTCATGCCTGTGTTTACTAATAATGGTAGAAAGTGAACATGTGTTTCAATGTATGTAGGAAGGGGATAGCTGGTTTGGATTTATACATAACATACTTGCTACAGTTTCTTGCCAACTGAAAACACAAAATAAAGCTTGAGAGCATGGTCAAAAGAAAGTTCAAAAACAAATCCTGTTTGGGAGCTAAGGGAAAATAATTCCCAATATGAAAGTGAATGGTTCATCAAAGAGAAAATAAGCATTCAGACATTAAGGATAAGAAGAACACAGTGAGGACACGATTCCATTTTGTGACTGTGAGTCTCTGCTGTTGGTTTCACAGTGTGAGGCTGGGGTGTGTAGACACTGAGCTTTGGTCTAATCACAGAGGTGAGGATTGAAAAGTGGAATTAAAGCTGACTGCAGAGGACACACGTCAGTCTGCGATGATGTAAGACCACAGGAGTTTAGAACTTTGTGTTACACAGTTAAAACAGATAATAAAGTGAGTGCGATGGCATCCAATATGTGACTTGTTTGTTTGGTCGCTAAGTTGAATCTGACTCTTTTGTGACCCCATAGACTATAGCCTGCCAGGCTCCTCTGTCCATGGGGTTTCCCAGGCAAGAACACTGGAGTGAGTTGCCATTTCCTTCTCCAGGGGATCTTCCTGATCAAGGGGTGGAACCCATGTCTCCTGCTCGGCAGGCAGACTCTTTACCACTGAGCCACCAGGGAAGCCTTTATTTTCTTGGGCTCCAAAATCACTGCAGATGGTGACTGCAGTCATGTAATTAAAAGACACTTGCTCCTTGAAAGAAGAGCTATGACCAAGCTAGACAGCATATTAAAAAGCAGAGACATTACTTTGCTAACAAATGTCCGTCTAGTCAAAGCTATGGTTTTTCCAGTAGTCATGTGTGGATGTGAGAGTTGGACTATAAAGAAAGTTGAGTGCTGAAAAATTGATGCTTTTTAACTCCTCTCTCAAGAGGAGACTCTTGAGAGTCCTTTAGAAAGCAAGGAGATCCAACCAGTCCATCCTAAAGGAAATCAGTCCTGAATATTCATTGGAAGGACTGATGTTGAAGCTGAAACTCCAATACTTTGGCCACCTGATTCAAAGAACTGACTCACTGGAAAAGACCCTGATGCTGGGGAAGATTGAAGGCAGGAGGAAAAGGGGACAACAGAGGATGGAATGGTTGGATGGCATCACCAACTCGACAGACATGAGTTTGAGTTAACTCCTGGAGTTGGTGATGGACAGGGAAGCCTGGCGTGCTGCAGTCCATGGGGTCCCAAAGAGCCGGACACAACTGAGCGACTGAACTGACTGACCAGGGAAGCCCCCATTGCTGATTTAGACCTAATGTTGAGGGAATCTGGGAATTTGCCAGAGGGCAGGATGGATGGCTTGGGTGGTGACCAGATGCTGAAGTGGCTTCAAGCGTGAAGAGAGGGATCCACAGCAGATGCTGCTGAGTGTGCAGTTATTACCCACTCAGTGCAGCTGGTGCGTGCCCTGAGTGTGTGGTTATCACAGCCCTGCAGACCCCCCAGGGTACATGCCCGCTGCACCTTTGGGCCAAATAGATTTCAGTATAAAAGATTTTTGCTGAAGGCAGAGGTACTGCCACAGCCCCACGCAGTGGAGCCTCACTCCACATTTACTGAGCGAAATATGGTACCAAAGTACATGCCTGGATAATGAACTATTAAAGTCATTACAATGAAATTCAGTGTGACATGCCACTCTGTGATCAGACTTATACTTTCTACTTCGAAATGTCCCTCTAACATGGACGATCCGGTCTCACTCTTGCCTTTGAGGTTATTGAGAACAATGCGAAGGCTGGGTGCCCGGAATCCAGCTGCTCAGGAATCTCAATATTTTTAAAGTGAATTTAGATTATAACACAAAAGTCAAGAGTTCTAACTGCCACCGCCTAATGCTGTAGGTTATGCTAATTTGAAACTGAGTAGATGGTGCATAATCTGGGGTTTGAAAGCAAAGATTCCAGCAGCCTGGCAGCGCCCAGAGCACAGTGGCTTTGCAACATGCTGCATTCTGACCTTTTCTCAGTCTCGGGCTCGGGAGGAAAAACAAAGGCTTTAAAATTCAGATCGGAAGGTGCACAAACAGAGCCCTGAATGGATGCTGATGGAACCAATCTCACATTTCACCTCTGCAAAACTTTATGGGAAGTTTATGGGGATTTATTGTTTCTAGAACAGAAGGACATTTACCTACAGATGCAGGGGAATAAATTTCAAGTACATTTAGTATTGGAGAATGGTCGCTTTATTGCTGATTTCAATCCACTTGACTTTCCCCTTAATCTTCCACACGCTACCTTGAGCTGAACACACACACGCACACACACACACACACACACACACACACACACACACAGTTTTAGTCTGATGCTTCACTGGTTTGTAAAATTTTCAAGGTGCTTTTAATAGTAAAAAAAAAATGCAAACAACCACAATGTGTAAATCTATTACGGTACATTCAAAAATATGATACAATGTGGCATAAATAGTAAAATAGACCTAAGAAAAGGGTCAATTGTATATTGTGACGTGGCATGCAATTTGCAGAATACAATGCATATGATAGCTCCATGTTGATAAAAAGTAGATGCATAGTGCCTTATAGACACACATACATATGTGAAGTGAAAGTGTTAGTCATTCAGTTGTGTCAGACTGTTTGTGACCCCACGTACTGTGCCTGTCAGACTCCTCTGTCCATGGGATTCTCCAGGCAGGAATACTGGAGCGGGTTACCATTCCCTTCTCTAGGGGATCTGCCCAACCCAGGGGTCGAACCCAGGTCTCCTGCATTGTAAGCAGATTCTTTACAGTCTGAGCCACCAGGGGCGCCGTATACACTCATAAACCTAAGAACAAGCATATGTTGTTAAGTTCTGTCTGACTTTTGGGATCCCATGGACTATAGCCCACCAGGCTCCTCTGTCCATGGGATTCTCCAGGCAGGAATAATGGAGTGGGTTGCCATTTCCTTCCCCAGGGGAGCTTCCCAACTCAAGGATCAAATCCAGGTCTCCTGCATTGCAGGTGGATTCCTTATTGTCTGAGCCACCAGGCAAGCCCTATATACATGTACATACACACATATATAGAATATACCAGTCAATCCTAAATATACTAGTCAATATATCAGTCAATATTGACTGAATACATATTGAATATACCAGTCAGTCCTAAAGGAAATCAACCCTGAATATTCATTGGAAGGACTGATGTTGAGGCTGAAGCTCCAATACTTTGGCCACTGGATGTGAAGAGTCAACTCACTGGAAAAGACCCTGATGCTGGGGAAGATTGAAGGCAGAAGGAGAAGGGGATGACAGAGGATGAGATGGTTAGATAGCATCACTGGTGTAATGGACATGAATTTGAGCAAACTTTGGGAGACAGAGAAGGACAGAGAAGCCTGGCATAATGCAGTACATGGGGTCACAAAGAATTGGACAGAACAGCTACCCACTCAAGTATTCTGGCCTGGAGAATCCCATGCACAGAGGAGCCTGGCAGGCTACAGTCCATGGGGTCGCAAAGAGTCGGACATGACTGAGCGACTTTCACTAGCAACTGAAAAACAAAAAATTAGAATACATACACCTTGATACGTGCGAGGGTATTCCTTTAAGCACAGAGTAAAAGACAAAAGTCTAGAAGAATTCACATCACACTTTAACACTGGTTGGTTACCTTTGTGAATGGTAATGGATGGAGGATTTGTGTTGGGAAGGGCTGAGATTGTGTGTTTTTGTGAGAGAGGAAAAAAGAAAAGAGAAGTTAAGCGGAAGAGGAAGCAAGGCTGCAAGAAAGGGCGCTGGGGAGGAACTTAGGGTGGGGTTGAGCATGAGTGGAGTGTGAGAGACAAAGGTGGCACACAGCAGGTGGAAGGATGTAAACGTGCTCTGTGCTGAGAAGTAAATGACCTTGGATGTTCCTGTGGGACACGGATAAAGGTCAGGTTATCTCCCCATTACATAGTCACTGGGATCGTATTTTCGAGAAGACATCCCATGATGGGACTCAGCAGTGGGGGTGGAGGAAGCCTTGGCTTTTGCATCTGGACAGTGGGTCTCTGGACCTTACTCTAAAGCCATACTGGAGCTGCAGCAAGAAAGGGGCCATTCTTCCTGATCCGGAGAAAGAATAAGGTCCACCATATTCATAAAGTGGTGGCTGCTGATGGCTTAACAATTACTCATCCTATTTAAAAAAATTATTTTAATAAGTGATTCTTGAAGATTGGAATGCCTTTAGGATCCAAACGAATTAATGTTCAATGGCATGATTTCAAGTATCAACACAGGGTAGGGAATATTTCAATATCCCATGGTCTATATTTTAACTATAATAATTATCTAGTATTAATAGTTGCCTTGCATCTGTGATCTATGTTTTAGTGCCAGCATACATACAGACCCTCAGAAAAATATTTGACTTAACAATCTTGGCAAATGAGGGGAAAACATTAGAATAAAAAGTAGACCATACAATTCTAATTTTCTTCACTAAGAAGAATCAAGTAAAGCCTTCCAGGGTTGACCTATGACAATGAACTTGGATCTCAACACTTTAGAAAAAGCATTTCTAAATTATAAAAAGTATTTTTCTAAATAAAAATAGAATAAAAAGGGCAGGAGGGTAGGAGGAGAAGGAGGCAAGAGAGGATGAGATGGTTGCAGGGCATGAGTTTGAGCAAGCTCCAGGAGATGGTGGAGGACAGGGAAGCCTGGCATGCTGCAGTCCATGGGGTCACAAAGAGTTGGACAAGGCAGCGACTGAGCAACTTTAGAAAATGAAGTTTACATTGAAAAGTGCTTAATAAAAATAACGCTGGGAACAAAACTTACCCCACTCCAAGGAGGAAGGTTAAACCATTTCATGATTTTTCTTTTTAACACTAAACTTCAAAATATCTTTCTTTTTGAAGAAAATAGATGGGAAAATTTCCTTCTGCTCTATTTCACATGCTTGAAAAACTTAAAGCAGTCTACTGTGTATTAATCAGAGAACTCAGAGCAGAAAGGGAGCAAATTTTCACGGAAATCATTTGGAAGGTGAGAGACTAGACCTGATTAGTTTTCACAAGATATCACCATTCTGCAAAGGATTATTCCCCATGAGTGAAACGTAGTGTTCCCTCCAGATAATTTTCCCAGGCGCAGCTCTTTGTGCATCTCTCAACCTGGTATTTCATTCTTTTATAATCAACAGCTCACAAACTTTAGCATGCTTTGGAATAATCTGCAGGGCTTGCTAAACATGCAGCTTTCCGAGCTTCAGCATCACTTCAGCTTCAGCTCTTCAGCATCACTCAGGCCTGGGTCCAGGATCTGCCCTTTTAATCAGAACGTCAGCTGTTTCTGATGTGGGTGATGTTTTCTACAGAAGCACTGGAAACACGGCTTTGGAGCCTGGGTACCTTTCTAGAAGCCTGGCTGATTGTGACTACCATTATTTTGAACATCATGAAGGACAAACATGCCATTCCTTCCTGTTCTTGATGCAGTTGGACCAGAACACGAGGAAAGTCAGCCAAGAAATCGCCTTCACTCCTGACTCGGGCTTCAGCCAGCCTGGAAACCCCCCAGACCCTGAGAGTGCAGGTCCATCAGCTTTGATGCATAAGCATGTTGCTTCCTTCACCAGAGAGATCTGCACGCTGGGAGCCAGACTGGGCTGCTCTGGGGGTCCCTGGAAGAAAGTCAGAGACTGGGCACCCAGCCCTCCTCCTGCAGTCCCTGCTTGTTTACTTGAGTTCATTTGATGCTCAGGACATTGTTCATCCTGGTTCTCTCCCCACCAAGTCACTCTTGGGCTGTTCATTGCTTCTCCTGCCTCCACACATCTCTTAAATACTTGTCCTCCCCAGGCTGCACTCAGGCCCTTAACTCTTCTCTCTCCAGCCTCCCACCCACCCCCAACTCCCCCACCCCCACCATGACCACCCCTTTCCTGCCTCTGATGACCACCATCCGTGTCCCCTGCACAGACTTGAATCAGAGTTCCAGGGCGAAGTGCCAAAATCCTAGCAGGATATGCTCATTTTTCTGACTTCCTACCAGAAGCTTAAAAAAGCAAGTGTAAAACCAAATGGACTGCCCTCACCCCCCGATTGTGCCCCTCCGGGGTCTGCATCTCAAGGATCACTGTGCTCAGAGTCCCCCACGAATAGGAAGCTTCGCGGTCTAGCCCAAGCCACAGTTCTCATAATCACACAAAATCAGATGCCAAATTCTGTCACTTCTACCTCCGAGGAGCCTCTCCAGGCATCTCCTGCCCTCTTTCCCCATCGTGTTTGTCTCCCTGGCTACCATCCTTCTCACTCTGAGCCATCCTGCCATCCTCCACTGGGCCAGCAGGACTGCTTTCTGACACAGGCCAAATTAGCCACACAGGTCACGAATTCAACCTGCAGATTCATTCCCCTCTATCTGTGATGACATTTCGTTTTTGTTTTCCTTCTTTTCTTCTTCATCTTAGTTAACACAAAGGCTATGAATTGTAGAGATAATGATCATGCTAGTCTTTACTGACAGTTTACTGTATGTGTCCTTCCTTGTGGTAGGCATTGATATGCATGATTCTACTTAAGAGTCACAAAACCCTAAAAATAGGCGCTGCTTGTATTCCCCTTTGCAGATGAGGCAGTAGAGACTCAGAGATTAACTAACCTGCTCAAGTTCACATGGGTAGTCAGAGGAGCCTCAGAGTAAGCCTGACTGAATCCAACACCTGTAATTCCAATCATTTCCCTTGACTGCCTATTTTCATTGTGCTTAAATAAATACTATGCAGAGTATTTTACTCTACGCAATTAAAATAATTTCTATTCTGTGGTGGGTGGAGAACAGTGATGGGTCTGAGCTATCCAGTTGGCTCCGGGTGAGCCTGTCACTATATTGCCTGTAAAGTAAACATATGTCTTAGAGGATGAAGTCCATGGCCACAGCTTCTTAAATTCAGGCTTTACATTTATGCTCATAGATTTCAAATGTATTAACTGTTAATGGCTAAGGAACATTGTAACTCCTTCCACTGTAAACAGATTGGTTGGTTAAGCATTTTCCAAATATATTCAACAGAACACTAATTTCAGAATTCTGAAATATCAATGGTCTTTGTATTTATAAGTATATGGACTGTGCTGTTCATTTTGAGCCCCACAGATGTTATTAAAGAACATCACCACGTTTTATTCGGTTTAGAAATTGTGATAACTGGGACAAATCCCTGCTTGAGAAGATGTGGAGAGTTATCGATTAAACTGCTGATCCGTGTCATCAGGAGGCGGGCACAGAAACCAAGGCTTGATAGCCTTAAAAAAACAACTGATACTGTAGGTACTTTCTTCTTGGCAACTCTTCTCATGCATCTAATAAAGCTTCATGCACTCTTAAATGGGGGGATCATATCTGTTTTCTGCCCCTCCCCTGCCCTAACATTAGTCAAAGCATTTGTGGATGTGGCAACCCCAGCGTCGGGAGATGCTTGAGAAATGGGAGGTACGCTCAAAGGATGAAAGCTGCTCACACTGGCAGTGAAGGGCTTCTGTTGCTGCTGTTCTTTAGTCACTACGTCGTGTCTGACTCTTTGAGACCCCACGGACTGTAGCCCGCCAGGCTCCTCTGTCCATGGGATTCTCCAGGCAAGAACACTGGAGTGGGTTGCCATTTCCTTCTCCAGGGGATCTTCCTGATCCAGGGATCAAACCCACATCTCCTGCATTGGCAGGCGGGTTCTTTACCACTGCGCCACCAGAGGAGCCTGAAGGATTCTAAAGCCACAGTGAAGTGTTTTCAAAGCTCTTTTCTTACTTATGACCCAGGTTCCAGGAAGCAGTGTCTCTGCAGTCCTGATGGACCTGCCTGCCCCGTCCCTCCATCTGTCCCAGCCAAGCAGAACGTGTAATGAGCTTCTCCGTTTTCTCCGGGAGGCTTCAGAGCTCTCCTGGCTCATTGCTCTTCTGGAATCATGCCATGCCTCAAGGTGGAAACACCTCATGAATATTTCTGTGTGGATTGATGCGCCTCACCAGACTACACAGAAAATAAGGACTTTGCCCATCAAACAGGATATAACATCTGCTTCTGTTGGTCCACATTTAACCAAATGGCTCTAAGAAATAGGTACCTGCTTCCCCAAGGAAATGAAACAGATGGGGGTCTTAAGATCCAGACCAGAGCCTCCATGAGTTTACTCTGTTTTCCTTTTGTGAGTTCTTTGTAGTTAAGTCATCGGCAAAATAACTTTTAGTAAAATCACTGAGAAGAGCTGACTCATTGGAAAAGACCCTGATGCTGGGAAAGACTGAGGGCAGGAGGAGAAGGGGATGGCAGAAGACAGGATGGTTGGATGGCATCACCAACTCATTGCAACATGAGTCTGAACAAATTCCTGGAGATACTAAAGGACAGTGAAGGCTGGTGTGCTGTAGTCCATGGAGTAGTGAAGAGTTGGACATGACTTGGTGACTGAACAACAACAACAACCCATTGGAAAAGACCCCGGTTCTGGGAAAGATTGAAGGCAAAAGGAGAAGAGGGCGGCAGAGGATGAGCTGGTTAGATAGGATCACCAACACAATGGGCATAAGTTTGAGCAAATTCCAGGAGACAGTGAAGGACAGGGAAGCCTGGTGTGCTGCAGTCCATGGGGTTGCAAAGAGTTGGACACAAATGAGTGAGTGAACAACAACTGGTAGAATAAGACAGCTCCCAGGCCACTTTAGTGCTATTAAATTATGTCTGCATCCTTCTTTCTGTTTGGTTCTGTGATGAGAATTTCAGCAAAAAACCTCCTAATGAGGGTCATAAACCCTTCACTGTGTGTCTCTGGAACTTGAGGGGAAGCTGTCTGATCTGGACCCCATGCTCCAGGCCTGTCTTCTAACGGCCCTGCATCCACATAGGCATCGACTCCCAGCCGGGTAGGGAGGATTTCCTTCTCCTGCTACATTGCTGGCTTCTCATTGGCTTGTGGTGCCTTTGAGGTTACACCTTGACCTACGACAACATGAGTGGAGACAGTGCAATGGAGGATGCAGCAGATATCATGGGGACAGGGCAATGGAGGATGCAGCGGATATCATGGTGACAGTGAGACAGTGCAATGGAGGAGGTAGTGGATATCATGGAGACAGTGCAATGCAGGATGCAGCAGATATCATGGGGACAGGGCAACGGAGGATGCAGCGGATATCATGGTGACAGTGAGAGTGCAATGGAGGAGGTAGTGGATATCATGAGATGGGTTGAAACCACTGAAGATGAAGACTGCATATGGAAAAAGTGTGAAGACAGAACTCTTCCCAACCTTGGGTTTCCTTTAATGGTATCTTAGAAGAGCAAACATTGCTATTTGTAGACATTTTTTTAATCCTAAGAAAATTGTTTTTTCTTACTCCAATTTTATCTGTGTGCACTGGCTTCTCTCAACCCTACATAGATCAAATTAAGTCACCTTATTTTTTAATTTGGGCTTCTCCAGTGGCTCAGATGGTAAAGAATCCACCTGCAATGCAAGAAACCCAGGTTCAATCCCTGGGTCAGGAAGATCCCCTAGAGAAGGTAATAGTTACCCACGACAGTGTTCTTGCCTGGAGAATCCCATGGATAGTGGAGTCTGGTGAGCTACAGTTCATGGGGTCACAAACAGTCAGACATGACTGAATGACTAAACACATTTTTTAATTAATTACTTGTCAGTTTTGAGAGCTGGGATAGGTATATTTTTCCAAAAGGGAAATATAGATTGTTATGTGAGGGTATGAAGAAGCTGATATAGACAGGTATAGAAACAAAAGAATTTAAACAAAGGTCAAGGTTTATGTTAATTCACTGGGGAGTGGGAAAGCAAAATGCAACACATATTTACCACAAGTCCTTGATAAAAAGATACTACCTGCTGCTAGAAATAGATCCATGGGCTTGACATTTACACACACACACGCATGCACACACATAATTCTAAATGCAATTCTGTGAAGGTATATATGGTTTGGAATCCTTACAGAACCAGGCATAAGAACTATTTCAATGCATATTGTCTAAGCATGAAAGAATGAGGACCAAATGTTTCAATGTAAAAAAAAAGCCAGCCTTAACAAAACCAGATGCCCTGAGAAAGGAAGATCATAGCAATCTACAATTTTATATCAGAAAATGACTGTGAACTTAGGGCCTTAAAACACATGTATATTCCATCTCTGTCATTATTTACTGTGGCCCAGTTGCAGTGTGTTTACCTACCATTCACTTTCCTGGTTACACATGGTGCCCAGATTTTGGATTTTTTTATTTTTTACTATTTCTGGTAGGGATGCGGATTCCATATCTCAGAGCAGGAAAACAAAATGAAACAAACTGGAATGTGTCTGGTGCATCGTGTTGCCAGAAACCAAGCATGTTTTTAAGAACCCTGGGAGTAGTAGTAGAATAATAAAAGAATGGGATCAAGGTAAAGAAATTCCTGTCAGCAAAATAGTGATGAGTCGAAGTGGGGGGGGTGGGGTTGGTGGAATGCAAGTGAGCGTGAGTTAGAGTTGACTAAAACAAGTCGAGTTTAGTCTGTGAACGGTCATTTGCTTATAATGATGATGCTTATAATGATACCTATAAAAGTCAATATAAGGCATATCAAAGACACTTATAATACCAGGAAGGGTAAATAAAATAGTAGAGGGTTAATAGTCTATTTCCTCTGTTAATTATATTCCTGACTGTTAATTATATAGTATATGCTTGGCAGGCACAAAACCAGCAAGACAAATAACCCTAAGAGAAGTAATTATTGTAATGAAGCCAGAAAGGACTTTGACTCCAGTAGCTGGAGTCAAACATGAAAACTGAATGACACCAGTTAGCACCAGTGACCCTGCTGAGCAGAAATCAACAGTGACTTCAGAAAATTATCATCTGAGCCCGTGTCTTGAAGACGAGAACTAAATGTGGACTCAAGGTGTTGTCTACTAGGAGGTAATGCTCCTATATGGTTCTAATAATCTTAATAAAAATACTTAAAAATTTCCCAAGCTGATATTCTAACAGATCAACACAAGTCAACACATTATAATGATAGGATCAATACGATGAAGTTATGTGATGTTGGTCAAATCATTTGTGAAAAAAGATAATTTAAAACTAAAACCAGGGACTTCCCTTGTGGTCCAGTGGTTAAGAATCTGTTTGCTAATGCAGGGAGCGTGGGTTCTATCCCTGGTCTGTGAAGATCCCACATGCCATGGAGCAACAGAGCCTGTGTGCCACAAGTATTGAGTCTGCTCCTAGAGCCCATGCTCACAAGAAGAGAAGCTACCACAGAGAGAAGGCTGTGCACGGCACAGTGAAGAACAGCCCCCTCACCCCAGCTGGATAAAGCCCTAGCACAGCAATGAAGACCCAGGGCAAGCAAAAATACTAAAACCAGTTTGACATCTGCAGATTTAAGTTAAATGTAGTCTGATGATCATGGGCTCAGGGTTTAAGTCTCCTTAGAAACCAGGGCCTTTGTCTTTACCAAGAATCAACTGGTTTACAACTTAAACCCTTGGCTACTCTGAGACAGTTACTTCTTTTGTTTTCATTGGGATATGCCAATATTTTTGAACTCTAGGAAGCTACAACACTAGTAAAATAGCTTATGTGTTAGTAATGTAGCTTAGCAACAAAAATATAAATCAGGATAAGGACTAAGGAAAAAATTAAACTCACTATATTTGCAAGTTTATAACTGATTTTAATCTAGAATTACTGATTACCTTTGTACTTATAAAATTTTTGTAAGAGTTTTATATACTTTTGTATGTAAAATTGTATATACAATTTATACTGTATAAAATTATATAAAATTTGTATTGTATAAAGTTGTGAGAGTTTTATATACTTTTCAGGTATTTAGCATATTTAGGAAAATTGGACATATCAGAATTTTTATTTAAATGAATTTCTTATAAAAACTTGATTAAGTTTGCAATTAATGTTTAAGTGTGTGGGAAATTTAATTTGTTAAATCTCTAAGTTTTAATTGTTAGCTGTGTAAGTAAACAAGTAATCTATCAATATTTGGGAAATGTTGATAACTTTGTTGAAATAAATGGATACTGTTTAATTTATAAAACTAAAAAGTGGACATTAAAGAAAGCACAAAGAAAAGTATTTCATTCTAAAGAAAGGGCTATAGACTGAATGTTTCTCCCCTCCCATTTACACACTAAATCCTAACATGCAACATGGTGGGATTGATAAGTGGAAACTTTAGGAGGTGCTCAGGTCTTGAGGATGGAGCCCTCATGAATGGGATTTTGTTGTTCAGTCGCCAAGTCTTATCTGACTCTTTGCAGCCCCATGGATGGCAGCATGCCAGGCTTCCTTGTCCTTCAGTCTCTTGGAGTTTGCTCAGATTCATGTCCATTGAGTCAGTGATGCTATCTAAACATCTCATCCTTTGCTGCCCTCTTCTCCTTTTTTGAATGGGATTAGTGCCCTTGCAAAAGACGTCCTGTGAGGACACAGCAAGACGATGGCCATCTATGAACCATGGAGCAAGTCCCCACCATGCACCGAATCAGCCGGTGCCTTGATGTTAGACTTCGCCGCCCCAGGACTATGAGAAATATATTCCTATTGTTTACAAGCCACCCAGTCCATCACGTTCTGTTAGACAGCCTGAGCAGACTATACCAGAAAGGATCTTTCTAACATCCCCTGGACTCTAAAGCCTCAATCCTCTTAAAGACACAGGTTCAAACCCTCCTTAAGAAACCAAGTCCCTGGAGAAGGAAATGGCAACCCACTCCAGGATTCTTGCCTGGAGAATCCCATGGATAGAGGAGCCTGGTGGGCTACAGAGAGTTGCAGAGAGTCGTTGCAGAGAGTCTACACGTTGCAACCCGTCTACATGGGTTGCAGAGAGTCGGACACAACTGAGCGACTGAGCACTGAGCAGAAACCGAGTGACTGTGGTAGATCACTGGTTGGCCAAACTAAGCTCCCTGCAATTATTCCCCTTTCCACATTGCATCTGATGGTTGTTCCATGATTAAATGAGACATTTGATGATTCAATAGGGGCAGACCATGCTTAGGACTGAAATCCAGCAGAAACTCAATACATGCAATATGAGAAAAGCAATTTATTGAAAATTTTACATGGTAGACTTCATGGCAAATAGATGGGGAAAAAATGGAAATGGTGACAGCCTTTTTTTGGGCTCCAAAATCACTGCAGATGGTGACTGCAGCCATGAAATTGAAAGATGCTTGTTCCTTGGAAGAAGACTTATGACCAACCTAGACAGCATATTAAAAAGCAGAGACATTACTTTGCCAACAAAGGTCCGTCTAGTCCAAGCTATGGTTTTTCCAGTAGTCATGTATGGATGTGAGAGTTGGACTATAAAGAAAGCTGAGTGCTGAAGAATTGATGCTTTTAAACTGTGGTGTTGGAGGAGTCTCTTGAGAGTCCCTTGGACAGCAAGGAGATCCAATCAGTCCGCCCTAAAGGAAATCAACCCTGAAATTCATTGGAAGGACTGATGCTGAAGCTGAAACTCCAATACTTTGGCCACCTGATGCAAAGAACTGACTCATTGGAAAAGACCTTGATGCTGGGAAAGATTGAAGGTGGGAGGAGAAGGGGACGACAGAGGATGAGATGGTTTCATGGTATCACCGACTCAATGGACATGAGTTTGAGCAAGCTCTTGGAGTTGGTGATGGGCAGGGAAGCCTGGCGTGCTGCAGTCCATGGGGTCACAAAGAGTCGGACATGACTAAGCGACTGAACTGAACTAATATGGTAGAGCAATATGGTTGAAAAGAGTCTGGCAGTGTCATCTACTTTCTTAAAAGAGTGATACGAACACTGCCTAAATCCACTGGATTTCTCAGAGGGCAAGAGGATGGAGTTGGTACTGTGAATTAATATAGGGGTGGCCTGGCCCCTCCTGGGGTGTTAGTGTGGGTGTGCACATCTGGGATACTGTCAACTCATATTTTCTCAATTTTGTGCAACCATTTGCCAATCTATGGTCCCCAGCTCTCCCAAATCAAAGAGAGTCAGAAGGGTGACTAGCGACAGTGACAAGCAGGTAAGGGACCCCTCAATTCTCTTAGACCCTGTAAGTCTCTTCCTGGTACTTTTTCTCCCCCTTGAACTCTAAATTCAACGTGCTGAAATGACTGCATTTGGATGTCCTGCCAACTTTAGGGGGTGGGAGCTAATCAGACTTCATTTCATTCAGAAACAACCAGAAAAATTTTGTGTAAATGAAGCAGAAATTTCTGGTAGGACTGTTAACATTGAAGAGGGGTCAGTGCCTATATTCACTTCTGCTTGTCATCACTCCGGTGCGTCCATCACTTGCAAGCGACCTCACAGGTTGCTCTGTTTGTATCACAACCAAACACCTGGCCAAGCCTAGAGCACAGACGCCTGCATCGCTCCCCCCCCCCCCCCACCCCGCCCCACTGCCTTCACCTGCTTTGCTGGGCTCCGTGACTGTTCGCACTTCGCTTTCATCTCTCCCCATCACCACCAGTCACACCTGCCTCCCCAGAAAATGCAGAGTGCACTGTCTCTCCTGCGCTTCAGAGCAGATACATACAAGACATGGCTCATGGCGATGTTATTCCATCTAGAAACTTTTATGAGACAGTATGCTTAATCTTAGGAAGTTTTCAGGAAAAAAGCACATTTCATATGACTGTCAAAAATTTTAACATTACAAAGTGAATGCAAATTTGATTATAAGGTGAGAAATTATAGTACTAGCTAACAGTCTTTCATTTGGGGAGCTGAGAAAGCACTGGTATTCTCTTAAAATGAGTTCAGATGCAGCACTTAGAGCAGAGGTGTTAATCAATTAGCAAAGATTATTATTTTTTTGATAGAAGAGATTTTTATAAGACTTATCTTGTGAGAGCAGAAAGCTATTTCGAAAAGCACTGACGTTTAATAAGCCAAGCTGTATCCTTAGAAAAGTTCTAAGAAAATTTCTATTTGGAGCTCAGTCTTTGAGAATCACCATTTTCCTCATAAAATGTTCTCTGCTTTCTGTAATAGCTATAGGCAGGGGCACATCTGATATGCCCTAAATTTTCAGGTCTCCATGTATTTATATAAACAATCCAAAGAGAAATGGGTTGTTCCCAACAGTTTCAATTAGTTTCTCATATATGTAGATCATAATCCAGTTTTACTTAGATATTACACTTAGTAATGGCTGTTAAATATAAATTGAGTGTGTACCTGGGCACTTTAACTTATAGACATCTCCTTGGAGAATATGGAGCATCACCACTACTGTCCTATTACTCAGAGTTTTATCACTAGCCTGAAACTGACCGACTAAATGACTGTCGTGGGTAACACATATTGCTGTAAAATTGAGCACTGACTTATCAGGAAATAAAAAGCTTGAGGGGTCATTGGGGTATTTAATTTCAAGACTGGCTTGTTTGCCCGTTATACTTGATAGAGAAGCAGCCAAATCGCCTAGAAGGAAACTTTATGACAAAACAATCTCTTTTCTATCTATGTCACTCCTCCAAGTGATTGAGGACCATTTATAATCATACTCAAAGCACTTCCCAGCCCTTGGCTCATGATTTCTCTGCGCAAGAGACTCAGATGAGTGACATGTAAATGACCTGTCATATCCAACTGTTATTGCAGCAAGTTGATGAAACCAAGCAATTTCTATAATTTAGGTGCAATCTTCCTTACATTAAAGCATCCACCCCCTGCCTCCTCCCACTACCACACCACAGAAAGGGAAAAGAGGGGGAAAAAAGGAAGAAAGAGCAAAGAAAGAACAAATAGTGGTTTTAAAGAATCTCTGGGAAAGAATTATATTCAAGGCCTGAGAGCCATGCAAGTCTAAAGATAAAAGAAGAGAAAAATGCTCTGGGCGTCCAAAATGAGACAGTCTGCACAGTCCCCAGGGCAGGGAGCCCAGCCTTTGCCATCTCCCTGCCAGGGAGTTTAATAGAAAGACCTGCCTTTAGATCACCACGTGGGTTCCTGCCACTGAGGGAGAGCCTGGCCCCCCTGCCAGCAGCGCTGGGGCTTGGGCAAGACTCCTCTGTGGTTTCCACCAGATGGCAGCAGAAAACAAGGTTTGTGTGCAAACTGCCATCCTGGTCTAGAGTAATGAATGTATTAAAGGAAAAATAAATTCTGAGTCCTGTGAGAATTTATATTAAGGAACACTGCCTCAAGAAAATACAGTCTTCTTCCGTGAAAATGTTTCTCAATTGTGTGTTGTTGCAGCACATGAGAAATTTCGCCTTTCAGGTTATCATAAGATGAGAACGTAGCATTTAAGAAATCTGTGGATATGTGATACCGCGTCTACAGTCATCAAGCGAGCTATCCCTTCCATTGAAAAGGTGCTGGCTTCAGTGATACATTAAAGGAAGATGGCAATTGTTTTTTCTCTTTTTAGAGAAAGAGTGGCTCTTAGTTATGTAATTTCTAGACCTAAACACAGGTGATCAATGATGCTGTGCTGAGCACACAGTTGGTATTCATTACTTTCGCACTTTTGCGAAAGTCCTTTGAGAATCTCCAGAGATAATCTACTCAATGGACATGAGTTTGAGCAAACTCTGGGAGACAGTGAAGGACAGGGAAGCCTGGTGTGCTTGAGTCTATGGGGTTGCAAAGAGTCAGACATGACTGAGCGACTCAACAACAACAACAAACGATAACAGTCGCATAATCATGAAGGATGAACGTTTTAAGAAATAGACATAATCATCCTTTTCCTTCAAATGCAAGTACTTTCTTTCATGCCTAAGGGAAAGGGTATGGAGAACCTTTGACTGTTTCTGTCTTTGGTGGAAGAAGAGGCTGTTCATCTCACTGGTGAGGAAAACATGCATTTCAGTCTACTTTCTTCTCCTGGCCTCTGGTCTCACACATACCTTACACACACCTTGCTGAAGGCAATTCACATAGCCTTTTGGGAACTCACTTCCTCATTTGCAAAGAGAGGACAACCAAGATCCCTATAAATGCTGACATTCGAGATTTTTCTTCTTGTTTTTTCTCCTGCTCTATAATTTTCACCACTAATATCAATAAAGATTTTCCTAGACAAAATACACTCTGCATAGTGAAGATTTAAATTAAATACCTCTTGGATTACTACTATTCTTTGGGGAGGCATAGGTGCAGAGTTATTGAAAACTACCTTCTCAGGCATTGCCTGATTCCTTGGGGGCATTTCTATAAAAAACTGATGACTTGAATGGATAAGCTCATTAGTCAGCCTGAAATGGGGTTTATTGCCGAAGAAACAATTCTGAAATCTCAGTGGCTTAACCTAGCAAATGCTTATTTATTGCATCTGCTGTAGCTTCACTGCAGACAGGCTCTGCTAGATGTTACCCTCACTCTGGGGGCAGGCTCAACCATCTGGAGTGATGGTAGAAGGAAGAGATGGTGAATCACATGCTGGCTCTTCAAGACTTTGAGGTTAAAATTACACATTACCTGAACTCCCGTATCATAGCCCAAAGCAAGCCACATGTGACCACAATGAACTTTAATTCAGGCCAGAGGAAAAATACAGTCCAACCATGTGCTTGAAAGGAGGAAAATCAGAATATTGGGGAACAAGATAGTGGATACAAATTCAGTGAGAAATACTCAAAATGTAGACACTACCATTTAATCACTAGGAAGGGCTTCCGAGGTGGTGCTAGTGGTAAAGAATCTACCTGCCATTGCAGGAGACATAAGAGATATGGGTTCGATCCCTGGGTTGGGAAGATCCCCTGGAGGAGGGCATGGCAACCCACTCCAATATTCTTGCTTGGAGAATCCCATGGACAGAGGAGCCTGGTGGGCTACAGTCCATAGGGTCGCAGTGAATTGGACACAACTAAAGTGACTTAGCATACATGCCTGCAATCACTCGGAAAATTTGTCCTGCTCCTCATTTTTCTGTTCTACAAGCAATGAGATTTGCTGAATTTTCTTGAAAGCAAACATTTTGAAATCTAGATTTCAATGCATTTATCATTTTGTGTAAGTTTTTCTTCTTGGAAAATCAAGGAAACAATGTCAAAAATAAGTATTTAACAGCTTTTCTTTATCACTTTAGATAGGATGAAATGGAGGACAGGAAGATCACACAAGTGAAAGAATCAGTTATTATGTTTTAAAGTAAACCATATTCCTTAAGGTAATTGAATCCAACTGTTCTAACTCTGTGATATGGTCCCAGGCTTTTTATGAGAAAGAATTATTTTGCTGATAAAACTTACATGAAAAGCAGGATCAGAATAAATCATCTAAGGCTAGTTGAATTTTATTTTTAAATAAATAAGTGTGTGGTGAACAAACCGGGACCTTGTAGAGTATGTAACATAAGTTAAAATGGTTGGAAAAGGCACTTGTTTAATTATCTATTTTAGGCCAATTCTAATTAGACGTAACCAGCCAGGTGATACTATTATTGATGAGATAATTCACGCAAAATGTGTAACTGCCCTGTCTCCATTTAGCTTTGGGCATATAGCTTCACATCTGAATAAAAGAAAGATTTTAAACAAACAGTATGTAAATTCTGGCCTATTGAGGCAGGAGGCAGATGGGGCTCACCAGGGTAGAGCAATTGGAGATTCATTCTCTATTGACCGGAAACTCCAAGACAAGAATAGCAGGGCAATTAAGGGAGGAGGCTGGTCCCTGCAGACCACATATTTCTAGTTTCTAAAGTTAGGAGACCTTCCTGACCACACATGGGCAGAACAGGCTCCTTGGAGGCCAAAAGAGAGTCATGTCAAGGGATGTTCTACTGCCTTTTTGGTAGGATCCATCTTGGCTAAGAGATGTGTATGCACACACGGGACACTCCTGAGATGCACCAAATATGGGCTGTGAACCAGGCAAATCATAATGACCGCCAAAGGAAACTCAGTAGAAATGCTCCGTAGAAATAATTCACACTACCACGAGGGGCAACTCAGCAACTCAGGGACTCTCCCTAAGTCTGCCTGTGTGTCTATCCACATGGACTGTACTCTTTCTCCTTCTAATAAATACTTTACTCGCTTTACCACATTCTGTCTTTGTGGAAATTCTTTTCTGCAAAGCTGAAGGGCCAGGATCCTTGTCACTGACCACTGGTTGAGTGGCTAGGGTCTGGAGCTGTCACTGCTGTGACCCAGTCCAATCTCTGGTTGGGATCCCAGGCCCTGCTCCAAGCTTTTGCAGGCCGAGGCCACCCAAGATCACTATGAGAGACTCTGATGGGGCATCTGAATTTGAGTTTTCCCAGTGTTTCTCAAAATGGGGAGAACCAACATTTACATTGTCTGTGGGTTGCTGTTCTGAAGCAGCCAGACAGGATATCTGGGTGAAGAAAAAAAAGAGACCAGAAATTACTACCCAGAGAAACTAAATTGTACCTTTTAGAGCCATAGGTAGAAAAGTATGTAGAGTCACATGTTTCCATAACTAAATAGTATCTTACTGGCATGTACTATGATATTTCTCAGGCTTGAAGAAAATCAGACATTATGGCTTTAATTGCCCTATTGGATCTAATCAACTGTGTTTGTATGAAGTTTCTGTGGTAAAAGCTTATACATGAGGGTAGATTTATGCCAAGAAACCCCATTTTAGCGATTCTACTAGTGTCTGTGACATCTGCCGACAGCAGGTAGGAAGCAAAGGCTCCTGTGATGGTGGAAAGCAAGAGAGGAGAGATGGGACCGACAACCACAGTTAGAAATCAGACCTGTAAGAGTTGACAGCAGGGTTTCTCAGCTTTGGCGTTGTCACTATGTGGGGCCAGATGATTCTTTGTTGTGGGAGCAATGTCCTAGGCACTGTAGGTATAAACAGCATCCCGGGCCTTTACTTACTACACACCATTAACACACCCTGTCTCCACCACACCACACCCAGTGTGATTAGCAGAAATGTCTCCACTCACTGCCAAGAGTGCCCTAGAGGAGGAAGGTCATTCTAACGGTGGAGGACTATTGATCTGTATCATAAGAGGACTGGCCATTATTGAATCTGAACTGTTGAATTTCTTAAGAAATTGCCTTTGATTCAGCCTTTAATTAATTCTGGTTTTTCTATGAAAAGCTAAGTCTTGCATTACACCAAACTATGTGACTTATCATGTATATTCATTGAAGAAAGTGAAAGTTGCTCAGTCGTGTCTGACTCTTTGTAACCCCGTGGACTGTAGCTCGCCAGGCTCCTCTGTCCAGAGGATTTTTTTCCAGGCAAAAATACTGGAGTGGGTTGCCATTTCCTTCTCCAGGGCATCTTCCCAACCCAGGGATGGAACCGCATTGCAGGCAGCCTCTTTTCCATCTGAGCCACAAGGGAAGCCCGTTTTTACAGAAGGCTCACATTTTACAGATGAATACCTACAAAGACTATAGAAGGAGGGGGAAAATAAGAAACATTAAAGAATCTAGAGGCATATGGTCTATTGAACTTGTCACCAAACTTTCCCAAATATTTGATTCAGAATTTTGGCACCACCTGTAGAAAGAAATTATGATACTGTCTGATAGTTCTTGCAACCTGTAAACAGGTCATAAAGTCAAGGGATTTAGAAATTACACAGTTCAACTTCTTTATTTTGGGGATCACAAAACGGGTTCAGAGAAGATAAGACTTGTCCAATCAATTACAGCGGCCAGAAACTAAAATTCAGATTCCTCTTCAAAACACCTTGTTCTATCTCTTAAAACGTTATAATTTTTTTGTCCTTGCTGGAGGTCCATTTCTTATTATATGTATCTCAGTGTGAATTTTTTTAGCTGGGTCATACAGGACTTTCCTACTCATTGAGAGATACAAGTTAAACAGCCTTATGTCAGCAGAGCAAGCTGTTCTCCACACACCAGAAACCTCACATTTCAGGCAAAAGAGATATTATTCATTCTTTCTCACACTGAGGCATCAAATAATTAAGTATCCTGAGGAATTTGCAGAGTCGAGGCACAAATATTCATAATTTGGATACAATATGACCCAGGAAGGACCAAAAGTTGTTTATCAGGTAAGTAAGAGGGGTAGATATTCTTTAGAATATACAATCTGGCATTATTTACAACTTCCAGCACAATCCAGAAAAACGTCCTTTGATAAATTATAAAAAATGGTAAAAATATATTCTAAAGTGAGAAGTAGAATTTTGTTTATACCTATAATTTAAAACTGGAGATGAAAAAGGTAGAGAAGAATAAGGATGTCTCTGCTTTTGAGTCATTATTGTAACACATCACCTACCTTTGTGCCTTTGGCCTAAATAATTATCTAAAAAGCTAAGAGCATACCTCTGACAATTAGTACAGTAGAAGAAACTTTGGATTGAAAAAAAATTTATGTAGGAAGATGATTTATAGAAATTCATTTAAGCACAAAGTATTTACTATATAGCACAGGGAACTACTGATATATTCAATATTTTGTAAAAGCCTATAATGGAAAAGCAATCTGAAAAATATATATCTGAATTCCTTTGCAACACACCTGGAACTAACACAATACTGTAAACCAACTATATTGCAGTTACAAAAAATAAATTAATTTAGGTTCTTAATTTAATGTTAAATATGTATTCTACGCTCCTATCTCACATCTAGGTATCCTGGTCAAATAAATGAAATAATTTAATCAAATGTTAGATTTATCTTTGCAGTCCAGAGCCAGGTGCATAGTGTATGGTTTGAGGTGAGGAGGTGAAAACAGGAAGGAATGAAAATGAATACAGAAATAAATAACAGGGGATGGAGAACACTGACTTTTAAGTCCAAAGAAGGTACTTTTGTATAAACCCTCTAGCACCTCCATCCAGGTTATGTAATGGGTTGCCTTGGGCCTCGGATTTCATCAATGGCTATGAACTGGAAGGAGCTTCATCCTTCCTCTCTTAGTAGCATGAGAACTCCAGGGATATCTCTTAGGCGATACATGAAACTATCTGTTAATACAACTAGGCAACCCATTAGCTCTGATTTCATGTGGTGAACACTGACCTTCAGCGTGTTAGGCCAGTGGCTCCACCAGGGGTGGTTTGGTCCCTAGGAACATCAATATCTACAGACATTCCAGCTGTCAGAACTTGGGGGCAGGGGTTCTACTGGCATCTAGATTCCAGCTATGTTGTAAACATCCCAAGATACACGAGAGTTCTCCACTGTCTGACCTCAACTGTAAGTACTACTATGGGTGAGAAACCCTTTATAAGACATTCTGCTAATACTCCAGAGAAGGGTTGGCATCACAGCCCATGACTGAAAGCAGCCTGGCCTATGGATAAGCGATGGTTTAATCTTTCTAAATGATTGGGAAAAAAGAATGCTATTTTGTGACATGTGACATTTATAAGAAATTCACATTTTAGTGTCAATAAGTAAAGTTTTATTGAACACAGCCATAGCCATTCCTTTACAATTGTGGTCTCCAGCTGCTTTCACAGAACCACGGCAGAGTTGAGCAGTTGTGACCAGGACCACGTGGCCCACCATCCTGAAATATTTACCATCTGGCCTTTTATAGGAAACGTCTGTCAGACCTTATACAGAGGCATATCAAACAAGCTGTCATTTATTTAGGGAGGTGATTTGACAGACTTTAGTTTAACTCTTGGAAGATTTGCATTACTTGGAGATTTAAACTGTTTTTATAATTTTCTGGATGTGGGAGTGTGAGGAGGAGGAGGGATATGAGGAAATTCTGAAAAACCATGACAAAGTAGGCTGACAATCAGCAAGCAAGTGGGGCCAGGGGATGCAGAGGTGGGGGAGGAGGCTACTCTTCTGCCATCTGAATAGAGAGGTAATTGTTTGCTTGATTACCTAATTCGCTATTCAGATAATGAATGAGCAAAGCTCTTTGTTCTGAAGGGAAGGGTCCGTGTGTAGTTGTTCAGAAGTTTTTATGGCTGTTCCAAGAGCACATCACAACCTTGAAGAGTGAACTGCCCATGAATTTTCAAATGACTTCTCCAGCTTCTCTTCTTTAAAAAATAAATAAGCCTCAAGCAGGCACTGGTGAATTAAAGGCTTGTATACAGCATTTATAAAACTTATTGACAGCAGAGATTGCAGAGGAGTTTTCACAAGGTGAGTATTTATAGGAAAAGAATCAAAATCCACAATTCATGCCTTCAGAAATGATGTCAACAGCATCACTCCTTTCCTTTAGGATCTTTGTCAATGAGGCTGCCTGCAAAACTGCCCGTACAGGAATCCCTCTCCTCTGTAAAGCATTACAGATGTTCCTCACCTTCTTCAAGGCATTATTTGTTCCTCCTGTTGTAATCACACTAAATAATCCACGTTCTAAGCAGAAGTGAGATTCTCCTGACGACATATGACAGGAAGACATCTGCTATTGGTCTCATAAAATTGGGATATTTTGGGTAGTAAGAGTGAAAAGTCATCTGAAAAGATTTTCTATCTTTGAAACATGAGAAGCGAGCAATGAACACTGCTAGAGTCTGTAAAGTAATTATCTTTCAATTAAAAAATAACTGAATTTAAAAAAAGAGGAGGCAAAATTCTACTTTATTCAATGTGAGAAGAATTTTGAAAAAAAAAAAAAAGAAATGATTAATTAGGGGTTTAAAATGCTTTTAGCACATTGTTGGTAGAACATATTATTTAATAATATTTAAATCAACTCTTAACTTTTTTATCTGGCATTGTTCAGGAATAAGTTTTCAATACAATGAAGTTCACTTCCACTAGGTAACACACAGTGCATTGCAGGGTGAAAATTCTTTTGGTATTAAAATGTCACTTGGATGTAAAAATGCATCTTTTAAAAGTAGAACATTTAAAATATAACCAGAGCTTTAACAGAAAATAATTCTTAGTATAGAGTAAAGTCCATCATTTGAACCTTTACTGTTTAATGTGCTAGTGATAAGCTGCTCAGGGTAATGCTTATTTCTGAAGTTTCTATGTCCTTGCCCCTTTCAACCAAACTGCCATTGTTTATTTTTCCTTGTATTCATTGGATTTGCATCTACTAGCTTCATCTCAGCATCTACAATTCTTTTTAATAAGTTGTGGGCTTAAAATCAGAGAACTAACCTTGACAAGCCTGACAGTAGGATGAAGTAATCCTGAAGGAGTCTGGGTTGAAAGCTGAGCCACGCTATTCTCTAGCTATGGGGTCTTGGACAATTTGCTTAACATGTTTCTTCATCTATAAAAGGGGGATGATGGTAACTCACATTACGGAGTTTTCAGAGAGTGAATTAAGTCTAGATATAAAGTGCTCAGAAGAGTGACTCACACATAATGAATAAAGTCACACTTAGGACCTAACTATTAGAGCAAGGCCTTTATTAATAAGCACATAATTTTCACTGATTTCTCTGTTTGAGACTTAATTTTAGGGTTGATGCATACCACCTCTCTTTTTCCTATTATCTTTCATTTTAATTTCTTATTCTCTCTTTCCTCATCTTCTCCAGAAGTCACCTATTGGGATTTCTTAGAAGACAAGAAATTTCATCCTTCTCTTCTCTGGCCCCACTGAGTATGGCTGGTTGAAAGCTAATCTCTAAGAGTAAGATTCTAAACGGACATTCAGGGAAGCCTAAGAGCTCATAGATACCTTTATTAAATCCTTAAAAAATTCACATTTTAATTAATTAACAACACTTAAAAGACAGAAGAAAATTCTATGTGCAGCCAAGATGGAATAATGGGCACCCGATTTAATCCTATCTGGCAACTGAAAAAGTGGAAAAATATACAAAACATCAGCTTTCTGACATTGGACATCAAGCACTGCAGGACTGTTATGCCTGAGAGATCACACACAATGTGAACCCCAAATGGCTCCAGATAATTGCCTGATAATATTTATCCAGCCGTCAATGCAGAGAAGGGGAACTCAGGAACCTGGCAGACTCCCTCATTTGAGGAGACAGTTGGTAGTCTAGGGTCCTCAGCACAGAATCCCAGAGAGAATAGATAGACCTGCACAGGCAGAGAGGTTCAGGATCTGTGGAGGTTCTCCCTTGAATCTTCAGCTGAGTACAAATAAGTTCATTCATGGAAGGAAGCTACTTTGGTTAGGGGGAAACATGACCTGAAGGGATCTGAGGGAACAACCTCCATGTTTCACACAAAGCCAAGAATAGTTCATGTTCCTACCACTCAGAGTGAAAAAACCTTGTAATTTGAGGGCATGAGGAAAAGTACTCAAAAGGCAATCACATTGGTAATGGGGAAAGATTAGCCCTAGACAATGGCTTCCTCGGTTCTTTCCTTGGTTTACAAAGTTTAAAAGCAAGTCTCAAAAGGGTCAACTACTTTCGAGTAAGTTCATTACATCTCTGAATAAAGCTCAAGAATGTTATAGGAATATAAAAATATCCACTCCCAATAAGGGGAGGGGGGTTGGAAATTCACACTGTCTGGCATCCAATGAAAAATTACCAGGCATGAAAAGAAGTAGGAAAATAAAATCCTCAATGAGGGAAAAATCAATCAATAGAAACAGATCCAGAAATGACACAAAAGATAGAATGAATAAATAAGGGCATTAAGTTATTGTAACTATTTCTATATACTCAAGAATGTAGAGGGATTATTAAACATATTAAGTAGAGGCATGGAAGATACACAAAGACATAAATCAAATCCCAAATGAAAATACACCAGAAAGGATTACCAGCACAATAGATAATACAAAAGAAAAGATTAGTTAACTTGAAGATGTTGCAATAGAAACTATTTATTAGGGAGAGAAAAAAGACTGAAAAAAGTGGAGAGAGCATCAGTGAACTGTGTGACAATTTCAAGTGGTCATATATGCATACAGGCAATCCCCAGAGGTAAAGTAGAGGACAAAAAGATTTGAAGAATGAATGGCTTAAAAATTTCCAAATCTGATGAAAGATGTAATCTACTGATCCAAAGAGAGCAATAACCTCCCAAATCAAAGAAACATGAAGGAAACTCTGCTAAGGTACACTGTAAGCTCCTTGCTTGATGGTAGCCAGAGAAAAAGGACACGGCTGCATATGTATGAAGGACAGCAGAGTTCGTCTAGGAGACAATGTAAGTCAGAACACAGTGGAGCAACATTTTTAATGTACAAAAAGGAAAAAAAAAAATAAACTGTCAATCTAGAATTCCATAACCAGTGAGAATGTCTTTCAAAAAACCAATACAAAAAATGGTTTTTTGACACACATATAGTATACTAGAAAATTTTCCATTTTATCTATTCTTAAATGCATTGGCAAAGTTTATTCATTGCATTCTCTTATTACCATTTAAAATCTTTGCTGCCGATAATTATTTTGCATTTTCATTTCCTGTATTGGTTATTTGTTGTGATTGTCTTTTTTTCTTATCTAATGTGTTAGAGATTTTTCTATTTTCAAGGAGCTAACTTTTGACCCTATTTGCTTTGGATTCTATTAATATTCTAGTCTTCAAATTCTATTTCATGAAGCTCATTATTTTTAGCTTATTTGAGGTTAGCTATTAGTTTCTAGTCTTAATTCTAATTTAAGCATTTAAATTATAAAATAAACTATAACTACCTTTGTGATTCTTAGGGAATGGAATGAAAACTGACCTTTTCCAGTCCTTTGGCCACTGCTGAGTTTTCCAAATTTGCTGGCATATTGAATGCAGCACTTTAACAGCATCATCTTTCAGGATTTGAAATGGCTCAACTGGAATTCCATCATATCCACTAGCTTTGTTTGTAGTGATGCTTTCTAAGGCCCACTTGACTTCACATTCCAGGAAGTCTGGCTCTAGGTCAGTGATCACACCATTGTGATTATCTAGGCCGTGAAGATCTTTTTTGTACAGTTCTTTTGTGTATTCTTGCCACCAAAAATTGATGCTTTTGAACTGTGGTGTTTGAGAAGACTCTTGAGAGTCCCTTGGACTGCAAGGAGATCCAACCAGTCCATCCTAAAGGAGATCACTCCTGGGTGTTCATTGGAAGGACTGATGCTGAAGCTGAAACTACAATACTTTGGCCACCTCATGCAAAGAGTTGACTCACTGGAAAAGACCCTGATGCTTGGAGGGATTGGGGGCAGGAGGAGAAGGGGGCGACAGAGGATGAGATGGCTGGATGGCATCACTGACTCAATGGGCATGAGTTTGAGTAAACTCCAGGAGTTTGTGATGGACAGGTAGGCCTGGCATGCTGCGATTCATGGGGTCACAAAAAGTCAGACACGACTGAGTGACTGAACTGAACTGAACCGTTGTGATGTCTCTAATGAATTTTCATTTATACAATTATTTATTACCACTCACTTCTAATTATTTTTGATTTTTCCTCCTAAAAAGTGATAAAATGTTTCAACTCTTTCATTTACATCTTAGAAGACTATGTGTTCTTTATTTCTTTTGTCCAGACTCTTTATACCTATCAAATCAAGTTTGTTAATTATATTTTTAGAAACTTCTATTTTTATTTACTTCCATGTGCTTAATTAAAATTATCAGCTTTGAAATTAGCATGCAAATTTTTACTATATGATACTGGACTTAATTTATCCATATGCTTTATATACCTTGAGAATATTTTGCTTAGTGCATTCAAGTTTAGAATTATTATATTTTCCATGCAAATAAAATCTTTTGTCACAATTTAGTGACCTTCTCTATTCCTATAAAGGCTTTTGTTTTAAAGATTATATTACCTGATATTATCATAGTTACCAAGTTTTTCTTTTATTTATTATTTGCCTGAAGCATAGCATCCTTTTAAATGCAGCCTGAGTCTTTATTTGTGTCTGAAAAGAACATTTAGCCTCTTTTTAATGTAATATGACAAATTCTTTTAGCTAGTCCATTTAGTCCAATGACATTATATGCATATATGTGTGTGTGTGTGTATGCACTTGTGTATATATACTAGATTGAGAGAGAGAGAGACTTGTTCCTTCTGTCTTACATTGCTTTTTTCCCTTTTTCCTGATTTTTAAATAATTATTTTGCTCTCCTTCCAACTTTTTGGGTTGACTATTTTGTTTGTTTCCTCATTCAATTTCCTGTCCCATTTCATTTTGAAGTTATATTATCTAATATTAAGTGGGCACATTTGGAATCTTACCACACACAAAACTCAAGAAACTCTAAAGTTAATTGGTATTTTAAATCCTCTCTAAATCCTTTTCAAATACAAGCTTCTTAGAAAACTAACTGATTACTTCTTTCATGGCTTCAGCTCAGTTCAGTTCAGTTGTTCAGTCGTGTCTGACTCTTTGTGACCCCATGGACTGCAGCACGCCAGGCTTCCCTGTCCATCACCAACTTTCATGGCTTACAGGCTTCATTTTTAATTGTTTCATCCAATCCTCTCTTTTAAAACACTAATTTAAACATTGATATTTCATTAGCCAGTTTTACACATTTTTTTACATGTATGTTCATCAATTTCTTTGATTTCAATACTGCGTATATCTCAGGCATCTATTTATTTTTAAATGAATTAAATCCTTTAGAAATTACTTTAATAAAATTATTTTGGCCTCAAAGTCTCTCAATTTTTGTTTATCTTTCTATCAACTCTTTGGTATCATTCTACAGACTTGTCTTTCAACTACGACAGACACCATACAGGAACACTGTGTGCTGAGTGCTTAGTCGCTCAGTCGTGTCTGACTCTTTCAACCCCATAAACTGTAACCTGCCAGCCTCCTGTGTCCATGGGATTTTCCAGGCAAGAATACTGGGGTGGGTTGCCATTTCCTTCTTCAGGGGATCTTCCTAACCCAGGAATCGAACCCAGGTCTCCTGCATTGCAGGAAGATTCTTTACTGACTGAGCTACAAGGGACAGGAAAATTATGGTTATGCATTAAGACATGAATTCAAAACATCTGTTTGAAATTATTTCATACTATTATAAGATTAGAAATATTTTTATTTAATAACAGGCTTATTTTAGATGACTTTTAAAATCAACATGGCTGTATAAGCGATACTTTTTCACAACTAAGCAAGCTGGTAGATCCAATTGATACTTTAGATGAAATATCTTGTTGAAATAGTCAAAGTGAGTGCTATGGTAATCGTGTATAGTGACAGCTTAGATTACAGATATCTATAAATGATGCTGAAAAGGTTATGATAAATGTATTAAAAAATTAGACTTCCCTAGTGGTCTAGTGGTTGGGAATCTGACTGCCAATGCAGGGGTAATGGGTTTAGTCCCTGGCCCGGGAGGGTTCCGCATGTGTGGGACAAATGGGCTATGTGTCACAGCTACTGAAGCCTATGCTCCAGAGACCATGAACCACAATGACTGAAGCCTGTGCACCCTAGAGCCCGTGTTCCACAATAAAAGAAGCCACTGCGATGAGAAGCCGGTGCACAGCCAATAGAGAGTAGCCCTCACTCACCGCAACTAGAGAAAATCCCATGCAGCAGTAAAGACCCAGTGCAGCTAAAATAAATAAACACATAAATATGAAAAATAATTATTCCTGGATTTATTGTAAAATGGAACCTGACCATGGTTGTTTCACGTGGAACATGGCTATAACGTCCAAAGCCACTCATATTGTTGACCAATTTTTTAAAAAAGCTAATATGTGGTACACTCAAATATTAATTTTATTAAATATATTCTAAGTTGGCACAGACCTTATACCAAATGGTATGTATTCCCTCCTTTGTCTAAATATAAATATATATACTAAACAACTTTTTTTTTGAGAGAAGAATATTTCTTCTCCTTCCTGCTTCTTGTTGTTACTTAAATTGAAAGATAACAACCTGAAGGAAAATGCTCAGATCGTAAATATAACCCTTGATGAGCTGTCATAAAGCAGACATACCCATGTTGTGACTTGAACCCACATCAGAAAACAGAAATTAGTTGTACAAAGGAAGCCCGCTTTGTGCCTCTTTTGTGCACTGCCCTCTCTCAGGAGTCTCTACTATCCTGTCTTCTAATACCTGGGCTGGTTTGGGAACAACATTTATCAATTCAACACACAATCGTCCTGAAAAATGTATTATGAAAATTAAACTTTGGGTGTAGTCAGGCAGTCCTTCCTTCTATTTTACATCCATTTGGGTTGTACCTAAACCAAAGGACCCAGATGTTTTCAGGTAAAGATTTTTATGAGCCCAAAAGGTATGCATCTTCTCATACCTAGAGAAACAGTTTAATGTCATGGACCAGTGTCTGGTCCTGGTTCTCCTGTCTAGCCCCTCTTCTAGGTCCCTTGGCAGCTTCTCTACTTCTATTAATCTTTGGGCCATGCATCTTTAACATTCTTTCTAAGTTCCTTTCTTCTAGCACACAACAAATAAATGTCCAAGTAGTAGTATGACAAGAATATCCCTTGGTCAACACCCAGACAGTGCTGGGACAAGCCTTATCATTCCATGGACTCTCATGTCCCTTCGTAAATGCACCCTGACAGAGAGCAGGCACTGGGACCCAGACCCCACAATGCTCCTGTTCAGTTTGAAGAAGCCAGAGTGGTCATTGGTCCTTTCCCCAATGACCTGGGTCCCCATGGCTGGAGACAGGGAATGGTTAGTCATGAGCCAGGTGTTAACGGGCCAAAGATTTGACCCATAAATAAAAAGAGGGGGGAATGTGGAACCCTATACCAAGGTCACAAGATAAAAATCTCTGGAACTGGCCAAGCTCCATAGTAACTGTTGCCATAAACCTCAGGATCTAAACCGGCCAGTTCCCTGATCCCATATTAGGTAAAATACCCACTCTAAAGCATACTGAAGAAGGCTGAGTGCCAAAGAATTGATGCTTTTGAACTGTGGTGTTGGAGAAGACTCTGGAGAGTCCCTTGGACTGCAAGGAGATCAAACCAGTCAATCCTAAAGGAAATCAGTTCTGAATATTCATTGGAAGGACTGATGCTGAAGCTGAAGCTCCAATCCTTTGACCAGCTGATGTGAAGAGCTGACTCACAGCTGGAAAAGATGGTGATGTTGGGAAAGACTGAGGGCAGGAGGAGAAGGGGGCGGCTGAGGACAAGATGGTCAGATGGCATCACCAACTCAATGGATATGAGTTTGAGCAAGCTCCGGGAGATGGTGAAGGACAGGGAGGCCTGGCGTGCTGCAGTCCATGGGGTCACAAAGAATCGAACACGATTGAGGGACTGAACAACAACAATAGCATCCTAACCAATTACCTATTGGCCTCCATTGCAGTAAGAATTTTCTCTGTCTTGAGGCTATAAACATTGGCTACTAGCCTGCGAAAGGGTTCAGCTCTCCCTTGAGCTGACCCACTGTTCTAACAGCATCTCCCACTCTAATAAACTTTATTCTTCTCTCAAAATATATAAATAAATAAATAAACCAAAAGACAAAACTCTAACAATCCCTCTGCAGCCAACCCCCTGCTGCCCACCTCCCACCCAAAGGGACCCCCTTTGGAAGGAAATGAGCACTCTCTCATGTACTCATGTATGCAGAGCTGGGTGCGCATGCTGCCTGTCTGCCTAAAGTTTCCGGTGCGCAGAGAATGGTAGGTATGGAAATACAGGCCATAAAGAGCTGGGTACTGCATGTGAATTATGCCCTGGCTCTGAACCGCTCCAAGGCACCAGCACAACTTCCAGGCAAAGAGAGAAGCCCCATGGAGTGAGGCTACACCACCGCGTTGTATAAATGGTGTGTGGAGGCTCTGGTTTCTCCCCTTTGGCATAAACACATGCTACTGGGGCAGGTACACATTTGCATTTGCCTATTCTTTCTGCTCCAGGAGAACCTGAGCACTGAAAGTATGCCAACTCTTAATGGAAATCTGTTGCAAGTGAGGTGGCTTGAAAGGCTGCTTTCACATGCAGAGTACAATTAACTCTCTGCTATCTCCTGATGTGGTAAGATACGATATCAACACACTCTGGAGACCACACATTGGAGTTGCTTTACAAATGGCTAGCTTTGGTTTTAAACACTCCTCGCCAGGATTATACCAATAAACTTGACTCCACTATTATACTGCTTTCATCACATAGGATAACAGATCACATAGAATCCACCTGGACAGTGTGGAATGCATCCTGGGCTTGGTTTCTGGAATGACTGCAATGACCACATTGCTATTTTTGCATTTTATCTATATTAAGCTACAGAAGATATTCTCAAGTGAAACAAACACAATTCAAGGGCCTTTTGTCTTACATTTTTTAATTTAGAGGGATTAATAAAGTCTTAATGTAATCATTTGGTCTGTTACTTTTGTTTCAAAACTGTAATCGTGTTAGGGGTACATGCATCCATTCACTGAGTGCCTATAGGGGCCAGGTTGCTCTCCCATGTCATCTAATTTAGTTCTTGGAAAATATTTTTAATAAGGAATTTGAGGCCCAGAGAGATTACATAACTTCCCCAAGGTCACAAAGCTAATGACAACATTAAGATTTAAAGTGCGGGGTTAGTTTAACTCTAAAACTCAAGCTTGTCCCCAAGGCAACACTTCTAAGACACTGTGGAAATAAAATGGTTAATGACAAAGAATCATGCAATCTTTAGTTCTTTCAGTAAATTTTAACGGAGCATAGGAGGTACAGTTATGCCCACAGACTTTTTCTTCTTTATTATTCACATTCCTAAATAACTAGCCCTGAATTTAAAATGCTATTAATATTTATCTGCTACCATCTTATATCTGCAAAAGGCTTTATCATTTCAAAATCAAGTCACATTCATAAACACATTTAAATCTCATAATGCCCAGGTTAAAAGAGGCATGTATTATTACAACCATTTTACCCAGAACTCCTCTTGAGCTGATTAAAAGTTTTGAATTAACTTGAAACACCATGTTAGGATCTTTTGATACCAGAATTGGTGAAAGTCAGCTTTACTGTGCAGTCTCTATTTCCTGCCAATGTGCTCTTCACATGCAGACTGTCGAAGCTGCATGGACATCTGGACCACCCAGCAGTTCTCAGCTACAGGGTATTCCCTGCTCACCACCTCAAGGCTTGTGCCTCTAATGACCAAGACTATCATAGGGCTTATCGTTTCTTCCTGATCTCTGTGCATCTCAATGTCTGAACTATGTCAGTAACAACAGTGGCTCTATTACTATGCAGAAGATATGGCCATGAGAGCTTTGAATGCCATTTAAGGCTCACAGAAATCACACAGACAACAAGATGGAGACCCAGGAAAGTAGAGCAACTTCCCTAAAGCCACACAAGCAAGTGATGCAAAATTTAAACCCAGGTCTGTTTGGCTATAACATTTGAGCTTTAATTCTAGTAGATTCATAGCTTATGTGGGTAGTAGGTTCTGAAGTTAGTACAAAACTGGAGAAAAATTGAGAAAAGCCAAAACTGCACCAGAGAGCTTTTAAATAACCTCTAAAGTACCACACTCGCACACCTCTTGAGAACTCCAACACAAATAACTCCACTGCAGTACAATATAGACCAAAGTATCTTTGGGTGGGCTACAGGTGAAGTGGCTGTTTTCTGTTTAGGTACCACATTGTACAATAATATGAAAAGCACGCTCAGCTCAGTAGACTTTCACTTACTCTATAGGAGCCATTCCTTTGACGGTTATGTGCTCAGTGAGGAACTTGCAGGAAAATATAGACTCAAGTTAGCAGACATGCTGCTCTGGGTTTACTTGGAATTTCAGGGAATGTGTTCCACTCAGGAGAGCATTCCAAGTGTCATGAATATGTTAAAGGTTTATGCTGCTAAAATGCAATATCAATGCCACCAAAGCTATGACATAAGAGAAATGCATTTCTTAGGGTCAAAGAATCATGCAAAGTATTTGATTTCTAGATGGAAAACTGCATGCCATTTGGTGATGTTGACTAAAATACATCCAGGAAACCAACTATATCAAGCTACTCTTATGAAACACAAGATGGTTGGAAAATTCCACAAGTGGAAAGACAAAGAAATATTCTACAATGTTAAATTCTGTTCTGTCCCCTCTCTCTCTCAGACTCCCCTCTCTCCTCAGCAAGTGTACCATCATTTGCAAATGAACAGAATCCACCATAAAATGCTATAGAATCTGCATATCTTTCACCTAAAGTCACTGAGAGAAGGCTGGATTGGGCTGGTTCCTTACTATTCAATATGGACCTTTCTATTAGACAGGGTTGTCATACAAAGGCATGAGGTTTTTGCCTTGACTACACAGAAGGAACCCAGAGCCCCAGTTTGATTGGTTATGGCCAAGTCGTGAAGGCTACACTACAAAAAGCACGATGGTGTAAGGACCCACTCCTTTAGTTGACATGAATGCAAAGCCTCCTTCAACAGACAACAGCAGAACACATTTCAGTACTAAGGCTATTGGAGGAGATGATTTTTACTGCCTCCAATCTAAAGCAGCTTCAAAAGATAATGATCAATTTTAACAGGAAAAAATATTTAAACAAATATGAGAATTTCAAACAATTATCTTTGACAGATAGCCTGCAAAATCCAGTTGACCAAAGCCTAGTGAGACAAAAACAGATGCTCATTTATGCACATCCTTGGGAGTACATTTGCACCGGACTAGTCTTGGCAGGCTCAAAACCAGGGATTATGTGAGAGTTGTACTGGTTTTGTCTGTTTCTGTCCATTGTTGCCCAAATTGTCAGACCTACTTTTAAAAGTTTTCTTAGGGTATGATCAGGACATGGATCTTACTGACCATGTAGACGTATCCTGGAGGGATCCAGGGTCATTTCTCAAAGGAAGAAGGTTGGCCCTCTACTTCAGCACAGTTGTAGTTAGGAAACACAGACTAATTTTAAAACATGTATCAGTGTTTGCTAAAGCTTACATGCACATCCTCTATCAGCAACTCAGAATGCCTAGCTCTTTCCTTTCCTTTTAAGAATAACCTTCTTACATCTTTATTATCTGGTTTTGTGCATGTTGGGGGAAAGCTAGTGAGAGACATGGTGGTGATGGATTCCTTAAGGCCTACATACTCCAGACTCATTGTGTGATTAAATCAGATTAGAGACACACACCTAATAGGCTCACTCTTACTTTACAGGTGAGAACGCTTTCTCTGAGAAACTGGCCACAGTTTCAGCACTAGTGAGAAGCAGAAATAAAGACTCACGCCCAGCCTTCCTGGCTGCCTGCTCAGCCTTTCCACCATCTCATCCTGCTGCAGAGACACACAGCGGAGCAGCCAGAGGAAAACATCCTCAGTGTCTAAATGTTCTAGCCTTCACTCTTTTTAAAGAAAATTCATAACTGTTCTCATAACTATCTGGTCACTCATAAAACTTACTAAATCTTGTCCTATGTTGAAAGTGAAAGAGAAGAGTGAAAAAACTGGCTTAAAACTCAGCATTCAGAAAACTAAGATCATGGTATCTGGTCCCATCACTTCATGACAAATAGATGGGGAAACAATGGAAGCAGCGAGAGACTTTATTTTTGGGGGCTTCAAAATCACTGCAGATGGTGATTGCAGCCATGAAATGAAAAGACACTTGCTCCTTGGTAGAAAAGTTATGATCAAGCTGGACAGCATATTAAAAAGCAGAAACATTACTTGCCAACAAAGGTCCATCTAGGCAAAGCTATGGTTTTTCCAGTAGTCATGTATGGATGTGAGCGTTGGACTATAAAGAAAGCTGAGCACCAAAGAATTGATGCTTTTGAACTGTGGTGTTGGGGAAGACTCTTGAGAGTCCCTTGGACTGCAAGGAGATCCAACTAGTCCATCCTAAAGGAAATCAGTCCTGAATATTCATTGGAAGGACTGATGCTGAAGCTGAAACTCCAATACTTTGGCCACCTGATGAGAAGAACTGACTCATTGGAAAAGACCCTGATGCTGGGAAAGACTGAAGGCAGGAGGAGAAGGGGACGACAGAGGATGAGATGGTTGGATGGCATCACCGACTCGATGGACATGAGTCTGAGTAAGCTCTGGGAGTTGGTGATGGGCAGGGAAGCCTGGTGTGCTGCAGTCCATGGGGTCACAAGAGTCAGACACAACTGAGTGACTGAACTGACTGAACTGAATGACCTAACATAATCATGAGATTTGGAATGATAAAAACAAAACAACACATTCTTTGGAAGCAAGACCTGGGACTTTACTCAAAATATACTTCATAGCAATATCGTAAATAATTCACAAACATAATGGCTATAAAGAGCAATAATAAAACCAAAAAAATGTGTTAGATTTTCTCCTGTATTTATTGATCATTTCATCGGCCCCATCGTCTGTTATCTTTCTTAGCCAAAGCAGATGAAGTGCAGTCAAAACAATTATTTATAATTCTACAAACCAAATACAGATAATGATTTCAAGTTTTTAAAAACTGACAGGATTTTTGGCTTTGAACAGGCATAGCCATAGCTAAGATATGCCAGCATTTAAAAATATACACTTTTACTAGGCAGAAAATTAAGATTGAAAAAAATTAATCTATAGAATGTTAAATTTCAGTTTGACCATTTGAGAAATTTAAATTTACTGGATTAAAAATAGTCAAATTGCAAATTAAATGAAAAGTGGTAGTTAAGATTCAAACTTTAAAAGGATAAGAAAAATGAATATTTCATACTATTTGGAAAACACAGAAAACCATAAAAGAGAAAATATAAATTTTCCATTAACTCATTGAGAAAAAGTACTCTGTTAATGTTTTCGTTATATTTATTTCCAGCTTTATACAAATACATGTAAACATACTATTTGCAAAACTGGGTAAAATTATGTCAGTTTTCTATTATGACTTACTAAATTAAACCATTAGCATGTGTTCATGTAAATCACCTTCGAAGCATTTTTAGGAGATTCATTTTTAGGATATACCATTAGATGGCTAGACAAATGTTTTTAGTTATTTCATTCTCTTTTAGGGGGCAGATACCAGCAATTCACATTTTTCACAATTATATATAACTTTGAAGATGAACAATCTACAAAAAAAACTTGTGTGTGATCTCTACTGATTTCCTGGGGATATGGTTTTAGAGGTGAAAATCCTTTTTCAAGAACTACGAACAGTTTAAGGATTATTAACTTGGTTTGTAAAATTGCCTGTCAGAAATGCACCATCATTTTTTGCTTCTTAAACAAAAAAAAAAACAAAATCTTACCAGTTTTAGTGATGGTAAAATATTATATTTTTATTTTTGTTTGTATTTGTTAAAATAGAAAGAACTTCTTTCTTTTTACCCATTTACATAACAATTCTGGATCTTTCTTTGTGACCTGGTTGTTAATTATTTTAACTTTTTGTTGTTAAAAGTTTTAAAAAATAGAGCACATGTATCACTTTTATGTCAGTATATTTTTCTAGTTTGCTCCTAAGAAACCAGTATGCAGGTCAAGAAGCAACAGTTTGAACTGGACATGGAAGAATGAACTGGTTCAAACTCAGGAAAGGAGTACTGTATATTGTACCATATATTGTCAAGGCTGTATAATGTCACCCTGCTTATTTAACTTATATGGAGGCTACATCATTTGCTAATCCAGTGTTTGTGGTGACTTTATAAAACACAATTCCTGTGAATAATGAGTTCAGTTCAGTCCCGTAGTCTTGTCCAACTCTGCGACCTCATGGACTGCAGCATATCAGGCTTCCCTGTCCATCACCAACTCCCAGAGCTTAGTCAAACTCATGCCCATTGAGTTGGCAATACCATCCAACCATCTCATCCTCTGCCATCCCCTTCTCCTCCTGCCTTCAATCTTTCCCAGCATCAGGGTCTTTTCCAATGAGTCAGTTCTTCGCATCAGGTGGCCAAAGTATTGGAGTTTCAGCTTCAGCATCAGTCCTTCCAATGAATATTCAGGACTGATTTCCTTTAGGATGGACTGGTTAGATCTCCTTATAGTGAATAATGAGAGTCAACTGTAATTAATGACCAATGGGAATATTAGGTTGGAACAAAAGTAATTGCAGTTTTGCATTATTGAATTTTGCCATTTGATATTAGAATACTCTTAAATAAATGGGGTTATGTTATACATCATTTTAATATGCATTTCTCACTTTTTTTTGCCAAAGACTTATTACTTGCTGTTTATTTTATGTTTATTTTTGACTGTAGAAATGATGTTAGACAAAAAGCAAATTCGAGTCATTTTTTTATTTGAGTTCAAAATGGGTCATAAAGCAGTGGAGACGACTCGCAACATCAACAATGCATTGGGCCGAGGAACTGCTAACGAGTGTACGGTGCGGTGGTGGTTCAAGTTTTGCAAAGGAGACGAGAGCCTGGAAGATGTGGAGCTTAGTGGTCCATCATCAGAAGTTAATGATGGCCAACTGAGGGCAATCATCCAAACTGATCCTCTTACAGCTACATGAGATGTTGCCGAAGAACTCAACATTGACCATTCTAAGGTCATTTGGCATTTGAAGCAAATTGGAAAGGTGAAAAAACTTGATAAGTGAGTGCCTCATATGCTGACTAAAAATCAAACATTTTAAAGGGTCGCCTCTTCCTATGGTATGCAACAACAAAGCACCATTTCTGGACTGGATTGTGATATGCAATCAAAAGTGGATTTTACATGACAACCAGTGACAACCGGCTCAGGGGTTGGACTGAAAAGAAGCTCCAAAGCACTTTCCAGAAGCAAACTTCACCAAAAAGTGGTCATGGTCACTGTTTGGTGGGCTGCTGCTTGTCTGATCCACTACAACTTTTTGAATCCCAATGAAACCATTACATCTGAGAAGTATGCTCAGCACATCGGTGAGCTGCACTGCAACCTGCAATGACTGCAGCCAGCCCTGGTCAACAGAAAGGGCCCAATCCTTCTCCACGACAACACCTGATCACATGTCACACGACCAATGCTTCAAAAGTTCAAAAAAAAAAAAAAAAGTTGAACGAATTGGGCTCTGAAGTTTTGCGTCATCCTCCATATTCACCTGACCTCTTACCAACTGATTACCACTTCTTCAAGCATCTTGACAACGTTTTGCAGGGAAAACACTTCCACAACTAGCAGGAGGCAAAAACATTTTTTCAAGAGTTCCTCAAATCCTGAAGCATGGATTCTTATGCTACAGGAATAAACAAAAATATTCTTTGTTGGCAAAAATGTATTGATTGTAATGGTTTCTATTTTGAATAATAAAGATATGTTTGAGCTTAGTTAGAATGATTTAAAATTCATAGTACAAAACTGCAATTACTTTTTCATCAGCCTAATAGTTACCAGGTAGTATGAATTGAAAGAGGAGAGTGAAAAAGCTGGCTTGAAGCTCAACATTCAAAAAACTAAGATCATGGCATCCGGTCCCATCACTTCATGCCATTAGATAAGCAAAAATTGGAAGCAGTGACATATTTTATTTTCCTGGGCTCCAAAACCACTGCAGATGGTGACAGCAGCCATGAAATTAAAAGACACTTGCTCCTTGGAAGGATAGCTATAACAAACCTAGAGAGCATATTAAAAAGCAGAGACATCACTTTGCTGACAAAGGTCCGTACAGACAAGGCTATGGTTTTTCCAGTAGTCATGTATAGATGTGAGAGGTGGATCATAAAGAAGGTTGGGCAAAACAGAATTGATGCTTTTGAATTGGAGAGTCCCTTGTACTGAAAGGAGATCAAACCAATCCATCCTAAAGGAAATCAACCCTGAATATTCATTGGAATGATTGATGCTAAAGCTCCAATATTTTGGCTACCTGATGCAAAGAAGAAAGTGGAGAAAACCACTAGACCATTCAGGTATGACCTAAATCAAATCCCTTATGACTATACAGTGGAAGTGAGAAATAGATTTAAGGGACTAGATCTGATAGACAGAGTGCCTGATGAACTATGGATGGAGGTTCATGACATTGTACAGGAGACAGGGATCAAGACCATCCCCAAGAAAAAGAAATGCAAAAAAGCAAAATGGCTATCTGAGGAGGCCTTACAAATAGCTGTGAAAAGAAGAGAAGTGAAAAGCAAAGGATAAAAGGAAAGATATTCCCATTTGAATGCAGAGTTCCAAAGAATAGCAAGGAGAGATAAGAAAGCCTTCCTCCGTGGTGATCAATGCAAAGGAATAGAGGAAAACAATATAATGGGAAAGACTAGAGATCTCTTCAAGAAAATTAGAGATACCAAGGGAACATTTCATGCAAAGATGGGCACAATAAAGGACAGAAATGGTAGGGACCTAACAGAAGCAGTAGATATTAAGAAGAGGTGGCAAGAATACACAGAAGAACTATACAGAAAAGATCTTCATGACCCAGATAATCACGATGGTGTGATCACTCACCTAGAGCCAGACATCCTGGAATATGAAGTCAAGTGGGCCTTAGGAAGCATCACTATGAACAAAGCTAGTGGATGTGATGGAATACCAGTTGAGCTATTTCAAATCCTGAAAGATGATGCTGTGAAAGTGTTGCATTCAATATGCCAGCAAATTTGGAAAACTCAGCAGTGGCCACAGGACTGGAAAAGGTCAGTTTTCATTCTAATCCCAAAGAAAGGCAATGCCAAAGAATGCTCAAACTACCACACAATTGCACTCATCTCACACACTAGTAAAGTAATGCTTAAAATTCCCCAAGCCAGCCTTCAGGAATACATGAACTGTGAACTTCCAGCTGCTCAAGCTGGTTTTAGAAAAGGCAGAGGAACCAGAGATCAAATTGCCAACATCCGCTGGATCATCGAAAAAGCAAGAGAGTCCCAGAAAAACACCTATTTCTGCTTTATTGATTATGTTAAAGCCTTTGACTGTGTGGATCACAATAAACTGTGGAAAATTCTGAAAGAGATGGGAACACCAGACAACCTGACCTGCTCTTAAGAAACCTGTATGCAGGTCAGGAAGCAACAGTTAGAACTGGACATGGAACAACAGACTGGTTCCAAATAGGAAAAGGCGTACATCAAGGCTGTATATTGTCACCCTGCTTATTTAACTTATATACAGAGTACATCATGAGAAACGCTAGGCTGGAGGAAGCACAAGCTGGAATCAAGATTGCCGGGAGAAATATCAATAACCTCAGATATGCAGATGACACCACCCTTATGGCAGAAAGTGAAGAAGAACTAAAAAGCCTCTTGATGAAAGTGAAAGAGGAGAGTGAAAAAGTTGGCTTAAAGTTCAACATTCAGAAAACTAAGATCATGGCATCCAGTCCCATCACTTCATGGCAAATAGATGGGGAAACAGTGGAAACAGTGGCTGACTATTTTTCTGGGCTCCAAAATCACTGCAGATGGTGATTGCAGCCCTGAAATTAAAAGATGGTTACTTCTTGGAAGGAAAGCTATGACTAAGCTAGACAGCATATTAAAAAGCAGACATTAGTTTGCCAACAAAGGTCCATCTAGTCAAGGCAGTGGTTTTTCCAGTGGTCATGTATGGATGTGAGAGTTGGACTATAAAGAAAGCTGAGTGCCGAAGAATTGATGCTTTTGAACTGTGGTGTTGGAGAAGACTCTTGAGAGTCCCTTGGACTGGAAGGAGATCCAACCAGTCCATCCTAAAGGAGATCAGTCCTGGGTGTTCATTGGAAGAACTGATGTTGAAGCTGAAACTCCAATACTTTGGCCACCTGATGCAAAGAGCTGACTCATTTGAAAAGACCCTGATGCTGGGAAGGATTGAAGGCAGGAGGAGAAGGGGACGACAGAGGATGAGATGGTTGAATGGCATCACCGACTCAATGGACATGGGTCCGGGAGTTGGTGATGGACAGGGAGGCCTGGCATGCTGCCGTTCATAGGGTCGCAAAGAGTCGGACATGACTGAGTAACTGAACTGAACTGATGCAAAGAACTGACTCATTGGAAAAGACCGTGATGCTAGGAAAGACAAAAGGAGAAGGTGGCAGAGAAGGAGATGGTTAGAAAGCATCACCAACTCAATGGCCATGAATTTGAGCAGACTCAGGGAGATAGTGGAAGACAGAGGAACCTGGCGTGCCACAGTCCATGGGGTTAGAAGTTGTCAGACATGACTTAATGACTGAACAACAACGACAAAGCATGAACTGAAGAAGTTAAAAAAAAGGAGATTCTCATAGAAACAGCCAGGTTTCCTGGAGGGTAGGCATGGGTAGTGTTGTGCTCAAGGAAGCATCATTTAGGTCTATTTCCAATTCACCAAGTGCCATGGCTAATAGCTATTCTGGACAAAAATTTAGTACTACACTATTTTTATCTGAAGATTAGCACAATTGTTTGGTATCTACTCTTCGGCTCTGAAGATGAAAAATACCATTAACACATAGTCTTTAAGAACTGACCATTCAGTTTCATAAATGTAGAGCTCAACAATATTCTTCTAGTTTGGATGCTACAAGTTGAAACAGAAGCAGCTGGTCTACATAATAAAGATTATAGAACTATTCCAGGCAGATTATATTATTAGAGTAAATATTTTATGAATTTTATTCCAATTTATAAATACTAATTAATTAAAATCCATTAATGTTAAAGCATGTGATGAAATATGTAGCATTCCCTTGATGTGCACTCACATCGATTATGAAGAAACAATTATATTTTAGTGCAATGCTTCGTAAGCATAAATTTGAACTTGGAAATGAAAACGTGAAAAAAAAAATAGCTGGTTGGTACTGACAACTGTGAGCAGAAAGCTGTCCACTAACATTCCTAGCAAATAAAAGAGAAATTAATAAATAAGAAGGAAAGAGTGGTAAAATATTTGAAATCAGAATCAGAGGTTTTGTTATTGGAATTTGTTCTTGGCAGGATGGCCTCTAGAACTGAATTATTCAGAAGTTGAAGAACTTGAATTCCTGGCAGTAATTAAACTACCTAACCAGCATGGGATGTCTGCTGGCCAGAGAGAGGCAGTGGCAAGTGTACCTGGGAAACCAAATAGAAAGAACTGCGTTGAGATGCTACCATGTGTGAGGATAACGCAGGGATGAGAGAGAAACTAGAGCAGTATATGAAATTAAGCCAAGGTGAATGCTACAGCTTTAAGATATTATAACCTGTAAATTGCTTATCTTCCTGTAAAAAATTAGATGTAAAGTATATGTATGTGTGATACTAACACAATTTCTCAGAAGTAAAATAGATATTTTACTTCATGTGGTTAACTAAAAAGTCAAGTGCTGTGATTGGGTAACTAATATTGAAGGAGAAATTAGAGGAGAGAAAAGGTCTTGATCCCAAATCCAATATCAACTTTTATCACAATCTATTGCATAATTACGAACATATTTTTATGTAAAACTTATTTTTATGTAAAAATTATTTCCAAATTGCATAATTTTCATTTATAAAAACTACTTTTTAAAAAATTACTGGTGATTTTATGAGGACAATAGTATCAAAAATATTTTAACACTTTGTGAGAAACTGATCTATCTTATTTTGGAATTCTAACCGGACATGGGACAACAGACTGATTCAAAATTGGGAAAGGAGTACGTCAAGGCCATATACTGTCACCCTGCTTATTTAACTTATATGCAGGGTACATCATGAGAAATGCCAGGCTGGATGAAGCAAAAGATGGAAACAAGACTGCCAGGAGAAATATAAACAACCTCAGATGTAGATGATACCATTCTAATTGTAGAAAGTGAAGAGGAACTAAAGAGCCTCTTGATGAGGGTGAAAGAGGAGAGGGGAAAAAGCTGGCTTAAAACTCAACATTCAAAAACCCAAGAGTATGACATCAAATCCCATCACTTCATGGCAAACAGATGGGGGAAAAGTGGAAATGGTGACGGATTTTATTTTCTTGGGCTCCAAAACACTGCGGACAGTTACTGCAGCCACGAAATTAAAAGACACTTGTTCTTTGGAAGAAAAGCTATGACAAACCTAGAGAGCACATTAAAAAGCAGAGACATTACTTTGCTGACAAAGGTCCAGCTAGTCAAAGCTATTGTTTTTCCAGTAGTCATGTACGGATGTGAGAGTTGAACCATAAACAAGGCTGAGTGCTGAAGAATTGATGCTTTTGAATTGTGGGGCTAAACAAGACTCTTGAGAGTCCCTTGGACTGCAAGGAGATCAAACCAGTCAATCCTAAAGGAAATCAACTCGGAATATTCATTGGAAGGACTGATGCTGAAGCTGAAACTCCAATATTTCGACAACCTGATGCGAAGAGAAGACTCATTGGGAAAAGACCCTGAAGCTGGGAAAGACTGAGGGCAGGAAGAAAAGAGAGGAGCAGGGGATGAAATGGTTAGCTAGCATCGCGACTCAATGGACATGAATTTGAGCAAACTCTGGGATATAGTGAAGGAGAGGGTGGCCTGGGGTGCTGCAGTCCACGGGGTCACAAAAATTCGGACATAGTGACTGAACAACCATGACATATGAACTGTTTATCTGCTGGATAAATTGATATGACTAACCTTGCATTATTGCTACTTGTGTGATTGTGTAATTGTTTTATTTCCCCTTCTTTGTCATCCTTCTAGCGTTTATTTTGGTTTTGCAAACATGGTAGTCATTCCATAAATATTTGTTGAAATTTATTCTTCCTTTAAAATGTTTCTTGAATCATTTTATTTCCTTTCCAATGCATGGCTGCCACCTTGGTTCCTTCCTCATTCTTCCTCATCTTCCTGCCTAGATCGTAGCAGGAGGAGTTATCTAAGTAGCTTTGTTCTTCTAGAATTTCTGGCTCCAGGGGTCTGGTGAGGGGATATGTTGGCTTGGTTGGTGGTGATCTGACCCATGAGAAATTGATTACTAATAAATATTAAATATTATGGCCTCCAGTTAGCAACTCTAATAAATTAGACCTGTTGTCTGTATAGTAGTATCACTATTTCTACTTACTCATCTACCCAACACACTTTCTTGAAAAGGAAAGAAAAGGATGGGGTACAGATAGAACACTGGGAATCAGGTATAAGTCTGGATATGCCCAGGGTAACATAACATGCAAGTGAATATTTTCAGTTGATAGATATTGAGAACACTTCTAATTAGAAGACGCAAACTCTCAGGTGAAGAACATTTTTTATCAACTAGCTTCTGCAGTTATTTCTCATTTTCCATAATATTAATTTTTTGTTCAATCACTTCCATATCTTTACTGTCTCTTGAATATATTCCTGATGAGTCTTTCCAACTACAATGGCTTCTTCCAAATTAAACCCCACATCTCACACAGTTTATTCCAAAATCATGTCAGCCTGCAATGATCTTTCCATCAGTCTTCTAAAGGAAGCATCTTTGGAACTATACAATTCATACTTACTCAACATCCTACTCTGATACATTATTTAATACTCACATGCTTGTCTCATAACTTTTCTTTGTCCCTCTAAGCTTTCAGTGGGGAAAGACCATATCTTGCATAACCCCCTACCACTCATAAAATCTAATCAAATGCCATTATGTCCTTGCAGTTCTTAAGCCAGTGTTATATAACAGAATTTAATGCTTTCAAGGGGGGGATTAGGTGAATTTATAAAACTAAAGCCTAACTTAGAGACTATTTCTTGAGTCTTTATATTTTCCATAAAAATGCTTGTTCTGTGAGATACCAGGGTTACACTTACACAGTTTGGTCACATTACTCTATGGTGACATCTTACTCTGGTGGTCATAGACCATGGAGACATTGATCTAGAAAAGGACTCTGAAGTCCAGAGGGTACAAGTGACTTTCCTGGTGGCCCCCAAGTAATAAAGATGTTGCAGCAGCTTGAGTCATTAATAAGTAGGAATGTACCAATGGCTAATTTTTACTTATAACTTTCTGAAATTGATTACATAACTTTAGCTTCAGAATGAACATGATAATGTTTTTCATCCTCTCTCCTTCCGATGATCCATGATAGAATTTAGTGCAATAGTTAGATTATTGTGAGTTTTGGTATTAATCACTTACTAGCCATGTGGCTCCAAACCTTAGTGTCCTTGTCTGTTATAAAGATATGATAATAATACCCACTTGGTAGGATGGTTGGGAAAGTTAACAAAATAAAGCATATAAAAAACATTCAATAAAAGGTAGCCACTGACAATTTTGATGCTTTTTAATTATATTTTTGCACCTTTGTGACTATCTTTTGAGGCATATTAAGTGATACAAAGAACATTATTCTTTTAGTGCAATTGTTGCTATTATCTGTTTTTAAGGAAGAAATTAACTCTTCTGAACACCTGCGATGAACTTTCACATGCTACCTCATTTAATTGCAAGGTAGATGTTTAGAGAGGGGGTTTTGCCTAGTGGTTAAAAAATAAGACTCTGGAAACAAATTGCCTGTGTTCAAAACCCTGGTCCTGTGACTTCCCAGCTTTGTATCCTTGAGAACGTAAGACTTAACTGCTCTTTGACTTCCTTTCTTTTTCCTGGAAAATGCCAATAAAGAGTGTTGTGAGGATCAAAGGACCCATTAGTAGAGCACTTAGCATGGTTTCAGAGTAGACACTCAGTTTACATTGTGGCCGCCCTCTAGTTCTTGCTTTAAATTAGAATACCGAGGCTCAGCTTCCTGCCTAAGGTAATATGATATAAATTAGGGCTTGGCTGCGTTAAATTTGAACTCACATCCCCGTGGCTTTAAAGCTCGCTCTCTTCTCATTTTTACTGTGCTGTCACCACATGCTCTTCGTTAAGTTCGCTTGTTTGTTTAACATAGCAAATTTACAACGGGTCATTTTCAAGTCTCTGATGCAAAGTCAAGTGAAACATAGCTTTAAGCATATAGGACACAGAAACACTCCTCTGTGTAACACTTAAAAGGGGTTATGAATATATGCAGAAATTTCTTTGGAAAATTGTGTTTGGGTATTCAAAACAACATGTATATGTCTAACTAAGTGGCTTTGCTGTACACCCTAAACAAACACAACATCGTTAATCAGCTGTACTCCAATATGAAGTAAAAATGAAAAAAAAAGGACACAGGCAAAGGATGACTGTGTCATTAGTTTGAGTGAGGAAAGAATAACCAGCACAGAGCTTCAAGGGTACAAGGAAACCAAACCATGGAACATGAGACACCAGGGGTCTGCCCAGGGGCCACACTTAGGTGCAGACCAGGGCCTACTTGAAAAGACCCTGATGCTGGGAAAGATTGAGGGCAGGAGGAGAAGGGGACGACAGAGGATGAGATGGTTGGATGGCATCACCAACTCGATGGACATGGCTTTAGGTGGACTCCGGGAGTTGGTGATAGATAGGGAGGTCTGGCATGCTGTGGTTCATGGGGTCGCAAAGAGTCAGACACGACTGAGTGACTGAACTGAACTGAACTGAAATGCCTACTTATTTGTCTAACCAGCAGTTAAACAGGAAGAAAGGGAAAAATAGACAAATAGAAATCTTTGGGTTAAAAATCATCTTCTAACTACAAAACAACCAAAATAAATTTTTTTTCTTTTCCTTTGAAAAACGTCCCTTCGTATTGCAGTCGAGGCAATGGGCAATGATTTTTCCATAACTCAAGTCATCAAAGCCTTAGGTTGGCAGGTGAAAGCCAGCACTATACAAGGAGTAGCTTCCAGCAAATTGAAAACACAAAGGAAAATGGAGGGCTCCCCTGTGAGTTTCTTATATCAAATATATGTGTTCTCTTCTTGGGAAGTCTTGTGAAAATCAGTGTCTTTGTTAGGTACGTTTATCACAGCACATGATTTTATAATGGTTAATAATAAGGGGAGCAGAGGTGCTGATTATTTGCCTTCCTGGGAGTAATTGTCAAACAGCCTTTTATGTGCTTTGCAAGGGCTGTAAAGTGGTTTAGCAACATGTTTAATTCTCACTGGGAGGTGGCAATGTATCAGGCTGATGGAATATGTATCACGTCAAAATGTCAGAGACAGAGTGTCAAACCATAAATAGATGCTTTTATCAGGTAGAGTCTTGCATTGGAGCTGATATTTCGAATTCTCTGGAGAGTTTTTAAATTTGCACATAATTCTCAGTAATAATTTACAGAACATTTTTGTGATGCATGAACAGCACTGTGCTGGAGACCAAGATTCCCACATACTGGGTAGAGGACCACAACACTTTTGAGGTTGTTCTTGGTTTAAATTCATTCATTGTTCCCTGCTTCTCGGAAGGTAAAGGTGGGGTTTTAAGCATTTTCCAAAAACCCAGTGACTGTATCTGTTAAGTTGGGAGGGACAGGGAATGGGTGTGTATTCTGCAGTAATTTTGAGGAGGCTGAAAAGGGATGAGGTAAACTGCATCCAGACAAGGATGAGAGAGGAAAGTAAGACCAGACTGGATAATGAATACCCAAGAGGTGGTGCCCGGAAAAAGCAGCAGACAAGTTAGGCACAGTAGTCATAAGTGTGCCTAAAACAGAAAGGATAAAGGAGAACAAGGGGGTAGATCCAAGCTAGTAGAATCTGGGTGCAGGCAGGAGCAGGGCTGTTAAGTCAGGTGGATGACAGGACTGCTAGAAGCAGAGCTGTGCCCGCCCTTAGAGGTGGTGACAGGTGGTCACGATGCCAACACACTTAGAATAGGAGTCAAAGGTAAGACTGAGAATTCAGAAGAAATCAGGCAACAATTCCTCATGTCTCCCTCCCCTCAGCAAATGGCAACCACTGTTACACATTCTGCTAATATTAATTTAAGCATTTAGATACCAATATCAGTGGTTGCTGTTTATTTGAGGGGTACAACGTTTATGTTTTGCTAGATGAAAAGTTCTCGAGATTGGTTCCACAACAATGTGCATATACTCAGCACTACTAAACGGTGCACTTAAAAATGGTCAACATGGTAAATTTTGTGTTATGTGGGTTTTTAAAACAGCAATTAAAAATTAGAAAAAAAGAAATCAGGCAAAACGATAGAATACAACTGTGTTAGCTTCTTTGACTTTTGTATCCTAAGCTGATCTTTGAACTTGGCCAGCCCCAAGCACAGAGCCTGGCATTTGGCTGGACAAAGGTTTCAGTTCAGCCTCTCAGTTGTGTCTGACTCTTTGTGACCCCATGGACTGCAGCACAACAGGCTTCCCTGTCCCTGGACAAAGGTTTACTACATGAATATATTTCTGATTGAAGGATAGACTGCAGTTCACTCCAGATTTCTGTGTGTGTGTGGGGGGTGCTTTTTAATTGTATATTTTCAGCAGGGTTTTTGTCTCATTTTATCTGTTCAGCCTTGGCACCTAGCATAATACTTTGTCCAAGGTGGGTTCTCAATAGAGGATGATTATTTTAAACTTGAGATAATTTACAATAAAATATTTGAAACTATGCTGATAATATTCCTTCCCCAAACATAGATTGTATCCTATTATTCCTCATGATATAGGTTTAGTTATATATTAGCTCTGACTTTGTGGAAATATAGGCTGATACGTAGAAAAAAACAGAGAATACTAGAGAGAGTATTACATATTAGGAAACATTCTTACCCTCTAGACATTTCCCTGTTGGCTAGAGGTGGCAAAGGGGAACCCAGATTAATCTAGAGTTGTGAAGCCATGGTTCTCTGTTTTTATCCACTTCTGACAGTCTCCATTTTTGTGGTCTATCATACCTTTTCACGTTGTTAGAGTTGGCGCCCTATCAAAGCCCAATGTCGTCTCCTCTCCAGCAGCGTCTGCATACATATAAGGGTCAACCTTTCCTTTAAGGGTCTGAAGACTTGCTGTCACACTGCATTGTCTCTGTTTCCTATTAATTGCAGTTCTGGACTCATATCCTCTGCCAGGCGCTTTTTCTGAAAGACCAATAGTCATTTTTCTGGAATTCTCCAGGACCAGTTTGCTTGAAAGCATAGTAGTTGGCTAAAGAAGTGTAGATGTCCCTTCCAACTAGAGGCTAACCTTAGTAGTGTTAGTCTTGTTTTCAGGTGGGTAAAAAGGCAGTCCAGTGGGGCTGAACAGTCACGTATTTTTAGAGGCTTTGCTTATTTGGAGATTATTTCTCTTGATAGATGTCTTACATTAATTAAACTATGAACAGAAGTCATAGTGGAAAGTGGGAGTCTAGAATGTACAGTAATCTAAAATTGTTAGGCAATCTTCCATCTTTCTTTCTCCCATACAAAATATGGGCCAAGCCAGTAAGTAATGGCAATATAAAGAAAGGTCAGAACTGAGAGCACCCTGGAAATAACCTTTTTTAAAAGGATTTTCTTACTTTTCCTTTGCCCTCCCTCCACCCCAAGAGTTGTTCCCATTTCCATTCACATTTTCATATTCTCCACATTTAGGCAAGGAGCTCTAGGATATGGAAACATGGCTCCATGCACAAAGCCAAAATTCAACTTAATTAAATGAATATTCAAATGAATTAAATTTGCTGTGTGTGTGTATTTTAGGGAAGGGGAAGTTGTGTAGCAGGGCTTGTAGAGAGGGGAGGTGTCAACATCTATTTGAATAGTTTCCAAACATTATTTGTTTGGGTCTCTTATTCCTGGCTGAAAATTCAAATCACCTAGTCAGTTAAAAATATTGATGTCAGGGGTCTATTCCTGACCAAACAAGTCAGGATATCTATGGGTGGATCCTGGGAAGAGAAATGACATAGAAAGAAGTTTCACTTGAGGTAATTTTTTTGCTTTTTCTTTAAGGCTTTACAGATGGGAACATCACTCTAGTTTTAAGCTTATTTTGAGCATCTGTTATTTTTAAGTTAGTTCAGAAAGCTCATTATCATTTTAATGTTTTTTTTTTTTTTTCTTATTTTGGAGGATTTTCCATCTGCTTGCCTTATTTTTGCTTCCCCTAAGCTTACTTTGGGCACAGGGTTTCACTTTAGGCATTCAAACGTTTGCCTTAAGCAACAAGTGAATTTTAAATAGGTAAAAACCCCAAGAGAAGCAGAGCCGACATCTCAGTCTTCATATACATGAACTACAGTGATCCCCTGGGTTTTTGAGGACTGACTAATTTTTGTTTTCCTGTTTTCCTAATTGCATTTTGAAGTCCTTAAAATTGTATTTATATTTCAAAGCCTCTTTCAGAGGAACTGGAGCATTGCTAGCTAGACTCAGAGTTCGGTGAGTTGAATGATAATTGTGTTCATTTTGCATCCCTGATCTAAATGTAAGCCATTAAAATTTACCACAAACCCAGTGTTTGCAACAAGTGGGCAACACAGAAAGGTTTAAAGTTGTTTCAGGGGAAAAGATGTTTCATGAAGGGTACATGCAAATGTATACAAACACACGTTACCTCCGATTTCAAGTCAGGCACTGATGGCTAGATGTTGGTTCTGATGTGGTAAATGCTAGGTTTCCTTAATTTTGAAATGGTGAGGAGAGAACAAGGTGCAGACAGTCTGGTACACATACCCCCTGTGCAGTAATTTCCTCCCACCATCTCAAGCTGGAGCATAACTCACTTCTGCAGACTACGGCTGCCATTGTGGATGGACTGAAATTTGAGGAGATGGAAGAGGAAGAGGAGTCCAGATGTTAAGTGACTTCTGTTTTCCAAACACTCACAAGACAAAGCCTTAGTAATATCTTCAAATATTAGCATGCTATACATCTATTTTTAAAAATAATGATCAGTGGACCACACTGGATATTGAATCTGAGGACAAGTTATCAAGAAAAAATTAAAGCCCCTAATAAAATTTCATAGGCGAATTTTTCAAAGAAGCCTAGCAAATCCTCTCAAAATAGCTCTTCCAAATTTGAAAAAAAAAAAAAAAAAAAAGGATCAGAATTCTTACCATCAGATGTACAAGCTGGGTTTAGAAAAGGCAACAGAACCAGAGATCAAATTGTCAACATCCATCGGATCATAGTAAAAGCAAGAGAATTCCAGAAAAACATCTACTTCTGCTTCATTGACTATGCTAAAGCCTTTGCCTGTGTGGATCACAACAAACTGTGGAAAATTCTTAAAGAGTTGGGAATACCAGACCTTCTCACCTACCTCCTAAGAAACCTGTATGCAGGACAAGGAGCAACAGTTAGAACTGGATGTGGAACAACAAACTGGTTCAAAATTGGGAAAGGAGTATGTCAAGGCTGTATATTGTAACCCTGCTTCTTTAACTTCTATGCAAAGTACGTCATGTGAAATGCTAGGCTGGATGAAGTTCAAGCTGGAATCAAGATTGTTGGGAGAAATATCAACAACCTCAGAGACACAGATGACATCACCCTTATGGCAGAAAGTGAATAAGAACTAAACAGTCTCTTGATGAAGGTGAAAGAGGAGAGTGAAAAAGCTGGTTTAAAAAAACCCCAAAAAACACAAAACCCAAAAAACTCAACATTCAAAAAATGAAGATCATGTCATCCAGTCCCATCACTTCACGGTAAATAGATAGGGAAACAATGAAAACAGTGACAGACTTTATTTTCTTGGGTTCCAAAATCACTGCGGATAGCAACTGCAGCCATGAAATTAAAAGATGGTTCCTCCTTGGAAGAAAAGCTATAACAAACCTGGACAGCATATCAAAAAGCAGAGACTTTACTTTTCCTACAAAGGTCCATATAGTCAAAGCTATGGTTTTTCCAGAAGTCATGTATGGATGTGAGAGTTGGACCATAAAGAAGGCTGAACACTGAAGAACTGATGTTTTGAACTGTGGTGTTGGAGAAGACTCTTGAGAGTCCCTTGGATAGCAAGGAGATCAAACCAGTCAATCCTAAAGGAAATCAAACCTGAAATTCATTGGAAGAACTGATACCGAAGTTGAAGCTCCAATACTTTGGCTACCTGATGCAAAGAGCTGACTCACTGAAAAAGACCCTTTTGCTATGAAAGATTGAGGGCAGGAGGAGAAGGGGATGACAGAGGATGAGATGGTTGGATGGCATCACCGACTCGATGGATATGAGTTAGAGCAAACTCCAGGTGTTAGCGAAGGACAGGGAGGCCTGGCATTTTGTAGTCCACGGGGTCACAAAGAGTCAGACACAACTGAATGACTGAACAACAACAATTCTAAACTTGATTCTGCAGCTATTAAATTAGGTGATTATGGCAAAGCACATAACACCAACTGAGGACATTAGACTGGGTGATTTGAAATTTAAATTTTAACCTTTTGTAACCTCTATGGATGCTGCACATAGGAGATTCTACCACTTGAGATTCATTCCTTTATTTCTCATTTACATTAAATTGTCTTGTTCTGACTCCTTCACTGATAATGGTGTTAGGGGCAAGCATATCAGCATGGCTCACTCGAGAGAAGTTTTCTTCCAGTTCCTGCTTTATCTTTGTTTATTTCAATTAAAAAATTTTTTCTTCTTTTTTCTTCCCCAATTACAGCGAACATTTTTCCTCTAATGCTTGGTAATTTTTGCCTATGTGTTTCCCCATGAGACTTCTCTAATTTCCTATTTGGGAGAAGCATGGGGGAGGGGTGAGGTGAGAACTAACTTGCTTGTTTTTTTGTTTTTCTGAAAGTGAAAGAGACTTAAGTAGACGTCCATTAATTCCCCTCATTTTCAGCTGGCTCTAGTACCTCTAGGATTTGGGTCTCCTTATTCACATTCTTCAAGTTTTCACAGTCCCATCCTCTGGGGGGAAGCCCAGTTATCTGGTTGGGTGAGATACTGAGCCTCGGACAGTTCTCTGTACTGACCTTCAGCTAGTACCTTGTTCAGCTTCGGTCTATACTCTGCCTCCAAACTACCTGGGCTCCTTTTCTGTAACCCTTTCTGTCAACTCTTCTTGCTGCGGTTTTTCTCCATCCTGCTATTGATAAATCAACTGCCTTTCCTACATTAGTCTTCCTAAAATGAACTAAGATTCCCTCATTTACTTTGGTTTGTCCTTGTGGGTTTATAGTTGTGGTTTTTTTTTTTTTTTTTTAACATTCTTTTATTACCATTTTAATGGAGGCTGCTGAGGGAGAACTTAAACAGATGTGGGTGATCCACTATCTTTAACTCAAAGTCTGTCTCTGTGTATGTGTATAAATATATATATATATACACACACACACACAGAAACTCACTCTATGAAAATCTGATCTCATGAAATCTGATACAATTAGTGGAGAAACTGTCTCAAACATACTAAACATACTAAGATTTCATTCCAGTTTTTAAAACCAACATGCATACTTTAAAAGTCTAACATTAAAACATTCTGAGAGATAAACATGCCAGACTGATGCTGTCTTGCTCTGAACCTTAGTGGTTGGTATAGATGTCTTTCTGGAGGTGAGAGGTGGAGGAGCAAGAAAAGCTGAGGGAAATATCTTCCTTCTCAAACATGAATATCTTCCTTCTCCACCATGCAGAATTCCCCATTTCATGTTATTATAATGCATGCAGACTTAGAAATATCTTCAAATTCTTTTAGTAATGAGACAGAAGTGGAAGGAAGGGTGGCAAACCAGCAGGTATGGACATGAAGATCACCCCACCTGCAGGAGTTCTGGATGATACAATTGTTTTATGTATGAGCCGCCACTAGTCTGTGACTGGCTTACATTCTAGACTAGCGGGGAGCTTGGTCAAGGGGAGGGTCGCTAAGGGATTGGGATTCAGTAGTCTCAGTCGCTCCTGTAGCAAGAAGTTTGGCCAGCATCCTTTGCTGGGCCACCGTGTGCCTGCCATGAGCTCATGAACTGAAACAAAGCAAATGGTGGGAAGGAAACGAGAGTCAAACTTTGGGGCCAGTGAAATGGGAGCTCGTTAAAGACTGTTAGAGAGGCATTTGCCAGAACAAGGCAAAGTGGTGGCCAACACGGGAACTCCCTAATGCCCACAGCAGCCCCCATAAGTGGTGGTGGAGGGGATGGTCCCTCGGTGGTTCTCTCCCCACTCAGGGCCCAGTGCCGCTGCTTCTGTGGACCAACTGCTGTAGGTCTCTAAGACGAGAAGGAAAGAGAGGGTGCAGAGAATTCTTTGATTTTGGAGATGTTCTGCCAGTGAGGTGCCACGTTGGGACTGTGAAATGAAATTCACATTTTGTGATAAGAGAGGAAACATTTAAACCTAAACACACTTCTCCATTCTTTGGCCTCCTCTCTCCCCACGCCGCACATTGTGTATCTGCATTATGCACGGACCATACCTTCCCGCTCTGGAATCAGCAGGAATCCCTGCTCAACCGTGAATGCCAACAGTCTCCCAGCATCAACAACACAGCTGCTTAAAAGATGACATTCCTTCTTGATCTTGTAAGGGGCCATGATGATGCTTAGATCTGGATTATGTAAGCTGTCAATAATACATCATTTAATATACAGCCCTCTTTCTCAAAAAAAAAACTTATATAACTGTGCCTCGACTTGAAATGGGCAGAATGGTTCTCAGAGCTTTCTGAGATACTCTTTCTGGGTTAGAAGGCTCAACTTTGGCTTGAATAAAATGTTCCATTTCTTTCTTAGATCAACCGATTGATTTTTGTCTCCTCCTAGGTGTCACTTCCCCTCTAACCCCTATTCAGCTGGCTCTCCTGCACTTCCTCTGATCTTGAGAGATCTGAGCAGAGGAGCTGTGAATTCTCCAGGCATCTCGCGTGGTCTCTAGCACAGGGCTTCCTCTGGCTGGCTTCTGCCCTGGTCCCGTGCTGCCCACATACACGGCATGGTAATGCCAGGCTTTGTATGGCACCCGGCGGGTCTGTCTGGGGCACCACCTGTGCCTGCTGGCTCATTATTTTCTCTAAACCTTGGTGTCCCAGTAGCCCCCCGTGGGGGTCACTCAGGTCTTTCAGTGAGATGCAGACGGACTGTCGGTGTCCTCCGGATAAAGCCGCGGCCAGGGCAGAGTGTCTTCTCCTTTGGAGTACGTCCTCGCCAGGCACGTTTTTCCTGACACCTAAGTCCCTCCTTGGCATTAAGTGCCCAGGGAGGCACGTGAGCTCTCTCAGTCCGCCAGGGAATCATCCAGGGCACTGCCGCTGCAGTAACACAGTCCGCGCAGACAGATGGGAGGTGATTTGTTGACTTGCAGCAATAAAACCGGGGATGTCACCCTGGAGAACTGGAGGTGGTGAATGATCTTCCCTAAGCAGCTAACGAAGTCCTAGGGAGGGATGGAGCCCTAGGGAATGCGGGTTTATTGTGATGTTTGAAAGAAACAGTGAATGTCCCCTCTGCCTGAGTCTCCTCATCAGTAAATCAAGGGGGAAAAGGCTGTCCTTTCCCTCAAAGAGATGGCGTGTGGCCAGGCCAGTGAGGATGTGGCAGAAGGTCGGGCAGCTCAGTGCCAGGTGGGCACCCCCACCCTCTTGCAAGCTCTGGCCTCGTGTGCCCCCACTGCTGACCAGGGCAGAGCACGGTTCTGGTTCTGCTTCTACTGAAATGTGAGCCATACTCCTATGATGGAGTATTCAATTTCATTTCTGCTTTTACTAAAGAGTGAAGAAAATTTATAAAGTATATGAGAAGTATAGAGACTCATGAATGCAAGGTGAGTGCGGAGAAAAAGAGAGCAAGCCAGGCAGTCAGGTAAGAAGAAATTTATTAAAGGGAAAACGAGAGGGTGACCCGCCCTCGAGAAGAACCCGTGTCCTCCCTTTCTGATGGGGTCCTTCTTATACTCTGCCAATGGAATATCTCTCAGGGGGTGGTTAATTTTTAGCCTGCAGCTAGGGTCTGGTGGTCACATAGCCTGAGGTCTGGAATCCAGTGGTCCTGTAGCCTTGAGAAGCTAGGTGCCAGTGGGACAACAGAATGTGGCTTGGGCAATGTGATCTCCAGGGTCTCAAGGGTCACTGTGACTTCATTCTTTGTTTGCGAGGTCAACATAATGAGCCATTTCAACCATGGAGGTCCCCAGCATTGATGACCAGCTTTGCATCTATCAAATTTTAGGAAAAAGAAGCTCAATGCTACCTTAATTCCTTCAGCTTGACTAAACTCTAGCAGACAGGTCTCTTTACCTGCCTTTTCTAAGAGAATTTAAGTCTTCTCCCTTAAATTCAGCCTCCACTAAAATGATAGTAAAGGAATGACAATAATGATAATAAACCTTCAGAAACTCACAAGGGCAAAATAGATACTGGAAAAGACAAAAGCAGGAAACTTGCCATTGTTCATTTTCTGCCTCTTCAAGACATGAATGTTCAACGCTGAAGGTCTTTCTCAAGGACCCAAGAACCGTTCATTTGAAATGTAATCTTCCAGAGAGTTGGGGTCGCTATATCCCAGTCTCGGGGAGAGGGTAGGAGACTGACTTGCATCAGAGCAGTGGGCAAACCTAAGCACCTTCAGAACTTTTCCACTAGCTCATCCAGCCTTTGGGCCAATGCAGTTGAGTTTCTTGCTCATCCTCTGCTCCCTCTCAGTGGCCTTCACTGAAGTTTTCCTTGTCACTTTCATCAAGCATCTGGTGTAATTTCTCTTTTATGCTCTGTGCCCTGACCTGACCCCACCTGTTTTCTCTCAACTCACATGAAACTGGGTTCCCACATATGGGCCTAATCAGCCCTTTGATCTTCTTTATAGTCGACTCCATGCTGTAGCCTGAAACCATCTAATTGTTAAGTGTTTTTTTGTGTTTTTGAACTTCATATAAATGAAATTACGCTGCATATTTCACGTTAAATTACAAGAATAAACTTTACCACCTGCTGAAAAAGAGCTGGCTTTAAAAAAAAAAAAAGGTCACCAAAGTAATCATGTTTTTCATAACTCCACAAACAAAGGAATGGGCCAAGAGCCAGAAAAACTAAAACTAAAAAAACTTAGAGAATTCCTCGCCCTCTAAATTTCACTGTAATTATGCTCTCTTCAAGCATATATTATTCCTTGACATTGAATTTCTGTATCATGTATATTCAGTAGTCCCCACTGGTAGATAACTGCAACTCTCCAGGACAATCAAGCTTTACTTTATATTTTAAAAGAAAACAAGTGACATATTAAGCAAACGAACAATTCCCCTTTCTTTTAATTAGATTCCAATATTTTCCCAATGTAGCAATACAAAATGCAAAATGATTAAGAACTCTAATTGCAATTCTAGTTTCTGACTTCACGGAGGCCCAACTGTCAAATCTTTGTTGATGACACAGAATAATTCAAATTAGAGAGGTCTAGAGAGGATTAAGAAAAAACTCCAGAAGGATCAGCAGGGCTTGTTAATTGGACTGAGGCACAGTGGCTGGAAGGCAACACAGACAAGTACAAAGCCCTAGACTACATCCTGGAAGGTGTATTTACATGCACACCCAGTGTCAGAAGTGAGTTTAAAGGCCATTTACCGGGTGTGTGTCCTAGGAGAATTTGTAGTCAACAGGTATCAAGCGTACATCCTAGAATGGATGCAAAATAATTCCAAACACTTTGAACTCCCCCCTCTTTGTTCTTACCACAATTCAGCCAAACAAAACAGCAAATATTCCTTGGGGATTATGCACAGCTAACTGGTCTTATTTTCATAGTTTGGTGACTAGAACAACATCTCAACTTTTATCATCAAGCAGTTGGGTAGTTTTGATAGCACAACTCAAAATTTATTCTACAAATGTATAGTTGGAATAAAACACGACCATGCTTGCCTTGAGATTACAGTCAGCTTAGGTATTACATTTCATATTTAAAAATATAATTAAAATAAAGTATAGATGCTGGACTGATATTTATTGAATCTATCAACTGCAGAGTGAGAACAGTCCTTCCATTGACTCTGAAAATGTTTCAAAATGTGTATATGAAGAGAGGAAAATACTGCTACGTATTTTTATTTCAACAGTCATGTAACCATTCCCTCTCGTTGTTCAAAATACTATTATTTTTTTTTTGCAACTTCTCTCATATCTCCAGAGTGTCCCAGTTGGAAACCAAAGCCATATATTTTCTGCAAGCATAACAAGAGAGATTCATACCTATTGTTGGGAGCAATTAGCAAACTCTGCAAAAGAAAATGATTCCAATATTTCCCGCAGCATAATGCCTCTAAGACTAATTAGAATACTCCTTATTATAGTGCTTTTCTAGCTACTTGGTGAAATTTATAACTGACATTAAGTGTAGAACTTTGGAGCTGCACATGTGCTTACTTTGCTGAGCTCACCATTACCTGACTAGAATAATCAAGAGAAAATTGACAAATGCAATAAGTAGAATGACAAAAACACATTCAGATTAACATCTCCTAAAAGAGAAAGTGTGTGGCCCCAATGGAGATCCAAATCTTCTTGGTGGAGCACAGCCTTTCTAAGAGACTACCTGTCCAAAGGGTGTTACTGATATCCGACAAAGATGGAAGGTGACTCCTATGATTAATGTAACATGATCTCAGCTTTTATGGGCTCAACAAAGTCAAAAGTTCTGGAAGCTGAAAGGAACCAAAGTCAGAGTTTCAGCCACATTAGAAGCAATCTTTAATTTCTGTCAATTCTTTAAGGCCTGTAATCTTATCAAGGCTATGGGGTCCTTTACTCTTTTTTCATATGGTGTATGGCCTTTCAGGTGGCCCTAGTAGTAAAGCACTTGCCTGCCAATGCAGGAGACAGAAGAGACACAGGTGTGATCCCTGGGTTGGGAAGACCCCCTGGAGGAGGGTACAACAACCCACTCTAGTATTCTTGCCTGGAGGATCCCATGGGCAGAGGAGCCTGGTGGACTCCATGGGGTTGCAAAGAGTTGGACACAACTGAAACAACCTAACATGCATGCATGCATTGTAACAAAATGAATATCCTGTTCTACAGAAGGAAATCAGGAAATGAGATCAATGTTTCCCAAACTTGCTTGACGAAATGATGAGCTGGGATGTTTGTTTAAAATACAGACTTCCTTGTCTGATGAAATTTTGAATCAGTACTTTGGAGTGGAAATTAATGATCTGTATTTTATAATTTCCCTGGCAATTGTTTTTATTTGACAAATAGGAAAAGAAGGGACTGAATGACCTTTATAATATCTTCTAGTTGTAACATCCCATGAACCCATAATCATTGTCCACACCAAATTCTTCCTTAAAAAAAATAAGTTAAGAAAAAAATACTTTCTTGATTGGTAACAGATTGTCAAAAAAACAAAACAAAAAACACCCCAATGTGATAGATTGGATTTGAGAGAAAAGATGATTAAGAAAAAACTCTATCTGGAGAAGCCCCAAAGCCTAAAAAGCTACATAGACTCTATTGGCTAAACTTTTCACCCAGTTACCATGACAACCTTCATATATGCTGTGATGTAGAGAAAATTAGATATTAACCTAGACAGGCCTTTGAAAGGAAGAGCGATTTTTCAGACGGTGCTGATTTAGGCTCTTCTGTGGACCACATGCCTAATGTTCTTGTTGGTTCTTCTAGTGGGCTTTGCTAAGATCTGAAACCTCTTGCTTGTCACACAGAGTCTTGTGAAAACCCAAACAGAAGAAAATTAGGGCTAGGGTGAAATTAGTTAGCCCCTTGGGTTTGTAACTGCTCTGTGGTTTGCATCAAAGCCTCTATCACTATAGGAGAAAGCTCTAGGAACAATGGCTGCCCCTCTGCTCCGAGAATGGGCTGTAACATGAGTGATGGGAAAGGGCCATGGTGGGCTTCAGGTAGTTCCACGACGATTTGGTTTTGAGGGTGTGTGCAGCGGGCACAGACATCAGGTTCTCATCTGTTTGGTCATTATCTTCACACATGGAATCTTGCTAGTCTGTAGCAAGACGATCAGGGGTCTACACTACATCGGAATGGAACAGTTTTCAACAGCAGTCTTGCAGTTTTAGAGCTGCATGAGAGGTGGGAGGCGTCTGGTTCCAAACTCAGTATTCTAAAAATGAGGAATCGAAATGCAGGGACCGGCAGAGACAGGACGAAACCCTACATGCTCTCTGTGCTCCAAACTCAGCGCTCATTACTCTGCTCAGGCTGCCTCCCACTTTATTCTTCATGGAATATCGAGCATGGTTTTTCTAGAGTGAGAGCATTTTCTCTGTTCCATGGGATAAGCTGCTCCTGCCTGGAAGGCAGTGGGAGAATCTTACCTGCTTGTGACAAGGGACAAGCGTGTAGACTTCTGCTCCTGCCTCACCTCCTCCTCCCAGGGCAGAAAGTCATACACATTCTATGGTGAGGCAAAGAACAGTGTGGCATCTCTAAGAAGGAGGACGTCACATATTGAAGCTCCAATACTTTGGCCACTTGATGTGAAGAGTCAACTCATTGAAAAAGACCCTGATGCTGGAAAAGATGGAAGGCAGGAGGAGAACAGGATGATGGAGGATAAGATGGTTGGATGGCATCACCAACTCAATGGACATGAATTTGAGCAAGCTCCAGGAGCTAGTGAAGGACAGGGAAGCCTGGAGTGCTGCAGTCCATGGGGTTGCAAAGAGTCAGTCATGACTTAGTGACTGAACAACAACAATACATTAAAATCTGTCAAATAGCCACATATAAATCTAACATCATTTCCAAATATATTTGCTTTCAAACATCCCTTTATGAAAAGCATACTGCTGTTTTCTCTCATTATGGATAATTATAAACCCTCATGCACTAGAATTAAGATAATATAAAATAGATTTTTTGAAGGGAGTTCAATCACAACTTAATTATAAGGATGAGATAACCAAAGAGGTTACTGAACAGAATGACAAACAAGTATATAAAAGGCAACAGATTAAAGAGTCTAGAAAGAGGAGAGGTTGAGAAGAGTGACCTTAGATTGTTTTGAGTAATAAGGTAAGAGGAAGTACTCGCTTCTCCCTTTGACTAACAAAATGCTACAAAGTTGAATCCCTGGGACTTAGGGAAAGGGTGGGGGCAGGACATGAGTCTAAGAGCATGGTTTGACACACCACTCAAGGGAAAAGATGTTTACCTGGAAGGGTTTCTTGTATCTTGATGGGTGAAAAACTCCAGTAATAATATCTCATGTGCAATTTCATGATTATCAACAGTGATAACCTGTGAAAGTGAAAGTTGCTCCATCGTGTCCGACTCTTTGAGACCCCATGGACTACAGGCCATGGAATTCTCCAAGCCATAATCCTGGAGTGGGTAGGCTTTCCCTTCTCCAGGGGACCTTCCCAACCCAGGGATCGAACCCAGGTCTCCTGCATTGCAGGCAGATTCTTTACTGGCTGAGCCACAAGGGAAGCCCAATGATAATCTGTAACAATTTATAATAGAATTACACTTGTTGGATTAATAGTGTCTCCATATTTGTGGCCCAATAATGTAGAAGAAAGCCAACCATTGAAGTCATGATCACGTATTCAATGGTGAGAGTTAGGAAGTTGGGAAGAGAAAGGAGAGTTGGCACCTAGGAGGCTATGTCCTCTCTGCACACTCCCAGGAATCATCATGAATACTGGGATCAAAGCTGGAATTCCTATAGGAACGCGTCATGGAGTAAGAGTACTTTATTCAGATATTTGTAGAAAGGGCTGCCCTCATGGTTGGGAAATTTGGACACTCTAGTTCCAGGATCAGGCACAGATTCTTTTGTGCCTAGTGGTGTGTATACCACACACTTTGTTTTCATGCCCAGCTGATATGGAGGTCATAAACTGATTTATCCGTGTAGCTGGGCTCTAACTATTCTTCAGTTCAGTCGCTCAGTCGTGTCCGACTCTTTTCAACCCCATGAACCGCAGCACGCCAGGCCTCCCTGTCCATCACCAACCAGAGTTTACACAAACTCATGTTCATTGAGTCAGTGATGCCATTCAACCATCTCATCCTCTGTCGTCCCCGTTTTCTCCTGCCCTCAATCTTTCCCAGCATCAGGGTCTTTTCCAATGAGTCAGCTCTTCGCATCAGGTGGCTATTCTTAGTATCTGAAATTTTCCATTGTTCATCTAGCTAGCTCTCCAAGGATCAAGTCTCAGACTGTAATGAAATAATTTCTTACATTTTAAAGGTTTATATATAGGTTGCTCTAAATAGGATGCTTTGCAAGTGGAAGAAGTTTGGAGTAGACTATTCAGTCAACTGTACTCTCAAGGCTACTGCTTCAAAAGGCAACGTTGGCTGCATCTGGGTTTTGTTATGTTCGGGACGCTGTTCAGGGTGGCTGCTCCTTTATTTTAAAAAGACCGGAGAGTTCTGTTACAAAAGAATCTCATTAACGGTGGCCTCCTGGCCTTTCCTTTCTTCACCATAAACATCACTGCAGTGTGCAGAAAGTTTCCTATTTGGGAGGAAGATTCACCCAATTCAAGGAGGATTCAGAGTTCCTGAAATCTCCAACTCAAAATTTAAATTACAAATACACATGAAAGGGAGTGTTAGAAGACTGATGTGCAGATTAAGGAAGTCTCCGGGACATCAAACCACATCTGACTTTCTCCAATGATTTCATTTCCCACAAACTGGAAAACTGAACCTCTACGCTGGCCACTGCTGAATTCACCACAACACCTCACCCACAAAAAGTGGGTGGGTTCATTTCACAGGGTGAAATGTTGTTTGTGCCTCACGCCTCATGTCTTCTAACCTCAGACAGCCTTGGAGCTTTGCTGCATAGAGGGTCATTGGGCATTTCTTCCCTAGTTCAGGCAAATAGCTCTCAGTGAGACAACAGGAAGCCCTCAAGGGAAAATAGAAATGAAAAGAAATGCAGAGATTCAGCCTGATGAAACAACGGATGACTATTTAAGTTAAATTACGCATGATCAATGAACAGCATAAACTCTATCATTAATCACCAGCACACACGAGCATGCTTTCTGGGCTAAAATTATGCCATTAAAATTCAGTAAAAACTCAGTCACAGTGCATCTCTCTCTAGTAATCCTGGTTAATGTGGATGATTCTCAAGTTTATGATGGATTCTGAGCATGACTCAAGAGACTTCTGTCTTCCCTCCTCACCTTTGCAATACTGGGGATTGGTAGTTTCAGAGGAACCGTGGAGCTGAAGTTTGACGGGGAACTGCTGTCTCAGATCCCTCACATCCTTATAAGAGTCATTAGGGCAGTGCTGTGTTGTGATGCTGAGAGCAGGGCTGGAGCTGCTACAAGTGAAACCCAAAGAAATGACTGGACACAACAGGTTTGATTTGTGACTGCCGATGAGACTTTTAACAGTGTTGCATAAGCAGGGCCATGGTGCTCCACTTCACGGAGTCTGTTCAAAGTTCATGTTTCAAGCACGAAGAAGTTCTCTCTGAAAACAGGGCTTTGAGAGATCTGTTCCTGTCACTGTTTCCAGAACACTGATGATCTGGCAGAGGCTAGGCCTGCGAGAGACCACAGACCCACACAGCTCAGGTTAGGAAGATGAGAGCATTAGGCAGCCACTCACAGCAGAGCTCATGGAGAAAGACAAACAAGCAGTAATAAGGGTGCAAAGGAAATGATCACTGGGCATGCCAGTGTAACCTGGACAGAAGCAACATGGGCCCACGTGTTCCCATAGCCATGGTCATGAAGGCGATTACTCATTCCACAGGGAGAAGCAACACTGACTATCATTATAGATTATTTCATTTTTTAAACTCTCGACAGTTATACGTAGTTCCTATTTAGAGTATTTGGCTCATCAGTTCAAACACTCTGCTGTCATCATGAAGCCCTGATTTAAAGAACCCTTGTGACAAGTTTATGTGCAATTTATGGGTCAGATTGGGGCAGAGAAGCGGGAGGGGAAGGGAGCAGCATGGGATATGCTGCAGGAATAGAAAAGAAGGGGGTGGGCTGGAGAAGGAGGGTGGCGACAAAGTCCATGGGGCGGCCGCAGCGTTCTCTGCTTCCCTGCCCAACGTTAACACCCACAGAGGAGAGGGAGGCAGTATTGCCTCCTGTGACGACAGCAGAGGGAAGAGGCCAGAGCAGGTGTCCACTGTGTGGTTCCTTTCCCCCCTTCCCCTCCTGTCCCCCAGCCCTGACTCTGTACAACTTTGGGACGCTCGCTGGGTCTTTGAGGAAGATGGCCCTGACATCCCAGGCCTGAGTGAGTTGCCTTCTCTGTGCGTCAACATGTTCCTGCACTGCCGGGTACTGCCCCCATCTGCCTTCCCTCCTCTGAGCCCCGAGAGCATTCAATCCTGTGCAGCCCACCGTGGCGTTCCTGTTCCGCTGTCCCCCTGGAAGTTCCCGTGACCCTTCAGGACTTGGAACTGGGGGTACCACTTCTGGAAGGCCATGCCCATTTAGAGAGATTGCCCACCATCTAGGGGCCCTGTCCTGACTTCCAGCTGAGCACCGGCTCACAATTCAGTCTGCTTTCTTATTTACAAGGCTGTCTTCCTTCTAAACAACAAGCCCCTTTAAGGTAGAGAGCATGCTTTTTGTTCTCTTGTGTCCCTAACACCTAGCTGATTTGCTGGTGCACAACAGGTGTTTCATGTATATTTGATAAATAACATTGAGTGGACATATGAGAGACTAAGTACCCAAAATCGCCATCCTGCCTTTGTTGTACAACTGCGCGTCCAACCCTCTTGGCATTATTCTCTGTCTGGCTCTATTATGAGAAAACCAGGCAATGATCTACAGAAGGCAGGGAGGTAGGAACAGGTGCTAAGTGAAGAAGTGATGCCTTCCTTGTTTCACATGGCACAAGGTGGAAAAGAAGAAGTATGAGAAATGATTCAATAACCAAGTCAGGGACTGACGATCTCATGGCAGAGCAGCACCCGTTCCCAGGAGTTGCCTGAGATTTACCCCATCCCGGGATTTGACCTTTCTGGTTTTCCTTTAATTATGGCAGAATTCAGTCCTGCTGGGGTTCTTTTTCACGCTCACCTCAGGAGACAATACACATTGTGTGTTTCAACAAAGTGGTCTGAGGAAAAGTAATTAAAGTTGTTTACTGTAGAAAAGGAAAATATACTTTGCTTCAGCTTAAGCCAGATTCCATGATTTTAAGGCAGATAAAAAATGTATAGAAGGAAAAATATTGTTTTACTGAAACTGTAGGATTCACAATCATAAAACTCTCTCCTTGAATCACTCTCTCCGATGTAACAAACACTAAATGGATAAAATTAACTAAATGCCTTTAAGTAGTAGATTTTGGGGCCAGAAATAATATGAATTCTCAGGTGACGATGATTTATCAGTAGACTGAGAATATGATAGTATAATTTCAGTCATTTATCTTTGCAAATCATAACTTCATTCATTCCATCATCACCTCTCTTGTATGTTTGGGGAAAATATGCCTTCTTAGATTGCGTGGTTATCTAGTAAACTTGAAAATGTAGTTCATCTGAGACTAGTGATAAAAATAAGATAAATTGCTTTTACTTTTTTTTGGTGAAAAAAAATTGAAAAGCAGGTTGCAATTGTGAGTGGGTAGGTGTATAGCCAAGATAGATAATAGAACAGCTCTCTCTCTCTCTCTTTTTTTTTTTGGTTTAGCATCCTAGTAAAGGTTAAAGAAGAATAAAAGTAGCCTTCAAGTATAATCCAGGGTGGGGAACTGCACTACCAGTTATAATTAATAATCATAACTATTATATAACAGAAACCTTAATTACTTGACAGCTAAAGGTGCAGTAATATCCTTTGACTTTTGGTTGCTCAGAGAAGTAAGAAAAGAATACTCTGAATGACGGAGACCAAAATTAGGGGTTGAAGAACCTGTAGGATTTCAGTTGGAAAGTAGAGGAAGCAACATCCCATATCTATAAGCAGGGAAGCCACAGGTCTGTTTGAAGGACGCTAGGGGATCCGGGTCCAAGAAAAGTGAGAATTCCCATCACAATGCTGGGAGATGCCGTCTGAGGAAGCCAGAAGGTGAAGCCTGGGGGAGACATGGGACCACGTCAGGGAGGACTGTGAAAGTCATGCTAAAGAAAAGGCCTCGAGAATTCTTTGGAAAATTATTTGCACACCAATAAAAATATTTCCATGATTCCATCCAGTAATATTCACAGTTTACCCCTGCTTCAGACTGGGCGAGCCTGGGGGAAGGCAGAGAGGGAGGGTGAGGGGAAGAACAGGCACTTGTCAGCAAAACGATGCTAAGGATTTCAAACAGTGATTTCATAAAATCCCATGGTTGAAAGAGACCTCGAGTTCACTGGTGTTCACATTTCTGAGTGCTCTGGACCAATTTAGAGGGAAAAGGACACTGTGACCCATTTTCCCCAACAAAGTTTTCAGTTCATGAAAATGAACTAAGCAAACAAACAAGCAAAGAAGCCCTTGTTAGACGCAAGCCCAGAGTCTGACGTGGTTTTGTAGTGAAAGTCATACTCTCTCCATGTCACAAGCGCAAGTATATTACACCCGCTCCTGTGACACAGGTCTGGGTTGGAAACCACGTGGAGGATGCTCCTGGATCCTGCTGGCTACTGATCTTGGTCACGGTCTCTGCTGAGTAAAGAGATGCCTCAGCCTCCCTCTCCCATCATACCCACATGCTGAACACAGTCTCAGACATAACTTCAGTTCCTCAAACCCTCATGTCATCTCATTTTCCATCTGTTCCTTATTGTGTATGATTCTAGTTCATCGTGTGACTATCCCCCTTAGCTACTAAGGAATGTGTTTCTGAAAATTCAACCAAGAACATTCATTGTCAACCTTCGGAAATGAATTTTCAGCCCCCAGCACAGATAATCACTCGACTCTATCTTACAGCCGTAAATATTACAGATAAATAAACTGACATTAATGAATTATAGGAACTTGACCACTACTATCATCAGTCCATATTTACGGTGTTCTCATAAAGTACCCAGCACTAACAGCTCATTAAATCAATAGTTAGCCAGGGCTGCAATTAGGCTTTGGGTCTCTTGTAGATATTCATAAAGCCAATGAGATGAGATGCGAGATCGGTATCAGAAATTGCAGGTACTGATCATGCTTTTTCCACAATATGATGAAAAACAGTTTCTAGGGAGCAACGAGAGCTCCTGGGATGCTCCGAGAGTGTTCCTGGGGTCTGTGTGCACCTGAGAATGCCTTCCCCTTCCTGTCTCTGCAGTGAGTTTAAATAGGAAGCATATGTGTCTTAGGAAAACTTACACAGGAAGACTGAAAATGTCCATCACTGCCTTTCACACACACACACACACACACACACACACACACACACACAAACCAAAATAGCCCTTGGGCTGTTAGCATTGTGGGTAGCCAATCTTATTTTGATCAGGCTTTCTTTTATCTGTTGTGAAGCAATGTTTTTCACAAATGGGATGTATATTTTGAGGGGGTGGGGTTTATATGGGCTACAATTATATCATTTACTAAAGGACACTCCTCCATGGTCAGTTTCTGAATCATTCTAACACGATGGCATTTCTTATTAACACCTATGGTAGAAAACCTTGACAATGCTTTTCTGACTGAGTAGAGTCACACGGTTTTAGAATCATTCTAGCCTCATAGAAGTTAATAGTTAGATTAACTTAGATTCTGGTTCTGGGTTAGATCCTAAAACTAGAACATGTGTATAAAACAGATTTAAACCAAATTTTATAGTTCATGAGACCAACTTAAGATTCCATTTTAATTCATATTAATTTTTTATTATTATATATTTAGTTACTATCAATGTTTAACACAGGCAGCCTTTTAATGTAATAGATATGAAAACATTTAAAAACTGTGGATCCCATATATAAATACAAAGACTTTTTACTACCTCCATTAGGTCTGCTTCACTTTGAAATATTTACTAAAATGTAATTTCTTTGTTTCTGATGTCTCCTGCATTGGCAGTTGGATTCTTTATCACTAGCGCCACCTGGGAGAAGGCACTGGCACCCCACTCCAGTACTCTTGCTTGGAAAATCCCATGGACGGGAGGAGCCTGGTAGGCTGCAGTCCATGGGGTCTCTAAGAGTCGGACACAACTGAGCGACTTTACTTTCACATTTCACTTTCGTGCATTGGAGAAGGAAATGGCAACCCACTCCAGTGTTCTTGCCTGGAGAATCCCAGGGACGGGGGAGCCTGGTGGGCTGCCGTCTATGGGGTCGCACAGAGTCGGACACGACTGAAGCGACTTAGCAGCAGCAGCGCCACCTGGGAAGCTGAGACTCGGGTTCAATCACTGGGTAGAAAGATCCCCTGGAGGAGGGCAGGGCAATCCACTCCAGTATTCTTGCCTGGAGAATCCCATGGACAGAGGAGCCTGGCAGGCTACAGTCCATGAGGTCACAAAGAGTCAGGCCCAACTGAAGCGACCGAGTGTGCATACAGGCAGTTTCTTTGTTTACCAATGCACTGTGATAGCAGCAGTTACTTTCATACATATTGATAGATTTTTGGAAGGATTTAATTACTAAGGAAAAAATGTTAATCTTCCTTTTGCATATTTCTGGGACCAAGTTTGGTAACTGTATGGAGATGAGAAGGCAAGACTTTGTTGAGCTCACGCCAGCCATGTAATTTACCCTGACCATCCATCAGGGATCTGGTGCTTCGTGTCTAGACATCATTACCATGTGTGATAGATGACTCGGGTTTAAGGAAATATAATTTCCTGAATATTTCTCTTCCAATTAAGAAAATGAATAAGACTTTCCTTTTTTTTTTTTTTTTTTTTGAGACTTTTGGGAAGGGCTTTTTGAGACTTGGCTGTATTAGTCAAGAAACCCGAGCAAGTGGATAGATCTGTTGAAGAAAGGGAAGGATGATTTCCAGGAACACTCTCCTTTCAGAAATCTCCCATTTAAATGTTGTCACAAATGACCTAAATTTACGATGTAGGTTATTTAAAGAACCTATGTGATAGGGAAAAGATACCTTCTTACTTGACAACCAGAAACTTCCCTACTACATATACAGCAAAATCTTAGCCAGGGACTATGATTATGGTAACTTTTCCTTTCTTTATTCTTCTCTGTATTTTTCCAAACTTTTTTTTTTTTTTTTTTTAATAACAGGCATATATGACTTTTATGGGGCTTTCCAGGTGGTTCAGATGGTAAAGAATCTGCCTGCAATGCAGAAGACCCAGGTTTGATCCCTGGGTTGGGAAGATCCCCTGGAGAAGGGAGTGATAACCCACTCCAGTTTTCTTGCCTGGATAACTCCATGGACAGAGGAGCCTGGCTGGCTACAGTCCTTGGGGTTGCAAAGAGTCAGCTACATCTGAATGACTAACATTTTTCACTTCATGATTTATAATCAGGAAAAAGCATTCTTTTGTGAGTCCTCTTGAATCTTCTGCTCTCTTCCATCTCTCCACCTCTGTTTCCCTTCAGCTGCTTTTCCCGGACAAACTTGACACACACAGACCCACAGTTTGGTGTGAGCATGGGGATAGAGCTATCCTGCAAGGAATCGGCTTCACTGGAGGGTCTGGGTGACTCAGGAGTTGAGAGGTAGTGACAGGCAGTTGCAGTGGGAAGTGGCTCACACAGGAAGGCCATACCATAGCCATCAGAATAGTTCTGGATCACAGATCCACTCCAGGGCTGGTGTGGGCAGACACGGGCATCAGTGCCAGGGCCGACCCTGGGTGGAGGTCAGGGGTCTGCGGTAAAAACCGACTCTTGGGAGGTGATGAGTCTGCCGTGTTCTTCTGCACATGGGGACGGGCAGGCAGGCACGAGACTGGATCCCCCCTTGTGCGTGCTCAGCTGTGTCTGACTCTGCGATCCCACGGACTGTAGGGCATCTTAGTGCTAAACTGGTGCCCTCATCACAGGAGCACATGCTTTTTTTTTTTTTATTAATTTACTTTTTATTGAAGGATAATTGCTTTACAGAATTTTGTTGTTTTCTGCTTTTGACAGCATTTGGAGCCAAAAGTAAATAAAACTGAATGCATCAGTCACAAGACTTGTCACTTCCCTTGGCTTCAAAAAACTTTCTTGTGAACACAGTTGGCAAGGGAAGCTTGAAATCAGAATCCAACAGCCCTTTTCATTAGGCTCTGACCCCTGAAGAAAGGGAAGGCTACCCACTCCAGTATTCTGGCCTGGAGAATTCCATGGCCTGTATAGTCCATGGGGTCGCAGAGTCAGACACAACTGAGCATCATTCACTTCACTTCACTTCATCGTGTTTTTGGATAAATGGAGTTGGTGAATTGGGAAGGGTTTGGATTTGATTTCCTAAAGTACTGAAAGTATGTCATCTAATCCACCAAATCTACAAAATAGTGTTCAAGTCTCTCACCTGGAAACTCTCATTCTGAAAGCTGCTTATTAATCTCTGAGTATTCCAGATAGAAATCCTGGGGGCGGGTGGGGATTCAGTTTTCCTACCAGCATCAAGGCAAAGTATATGCAGAAGCATGTGCCTCTGACATGTTACATACCCGTTTGAGGATGAAACAGGTGTATGTTTGGATCTGGGGATGTTTAAGGGAAATGGGGTGTGATGTTTCCTGGTCAGTTTAGTATAGCGCCGTGGCTACAAATTAAGTGATGCTCAACAGTGTGGAGGTTCCAATTCATGTCTGACATCCATCTGTGATCACTGGCACAGAACAGCAGCTGCAAAGGGCATAAGCTTTGTGACATGGGGGTCTCACAAATGCCCTCCTGATTTGGGGGATCCTGACCAGGGAATGCCTCCAAACGCTGGCGCTTATGAGCAGAGTCCACTGTGCGAGGGTCTTAGGGGGAGAGCTGTTTCTTGTTTGTAAAGTTGAAAGTTGAATCAACACAAAAGGAGCCTCAGGAGACCAGGGGGTCAGCTCAGCAGGGAGGATGGAGGACACTAGTGCTCTCAGTTCAGTTCAGTCGCTCAGTCATGTCCGACTCTTTGTGACCCCATGGACGGCAGCATGCCAGGCTTCCCTGTCCATCACCAAGTCCCGGAGCTCATTCATCTGAAATGCTGAAAATGCCATTAAAGCTCTTTGATCACAAAGAGCAAGGCTGATATCTGCATCTATTTAAAAACTTGCTAAATGATGTTCTAGAAATGAAGGGGTAAGATCGTGGATTTCCTTCTTGCTAAAGGGTGGCATTTTCCATCAGACCTGTTCAAGCAACCCTGAACAATGGTTTTGCAAAGCAAGTATTTACTCTCAGGGGAGAAAAAAAGTGACCTTGGCTATAAAATTCAAGGGCATGGCCGTGGGGTTCCTCAGCAATAACTACCAGATGATGTCTTGTCCTCAATTCCATCCCATGAGAACCTCACACAAAAACAACCCCCTCCCCAGGTTCCTTTCCTCAGCCCTCCTCGCTCAGTTGGGCAGCCTTCATCACGATGTGGTCTGCCCTAATTCCAGCACGTCGCCACTGCCTGCAGCTGCTGGTATTTCCAGGTTGGTTCCAGGGAGCATTTGTTTTCTTTAAACCTGGAGTTTTCCTTCTTTAATTAGGGCCTCTGCTGAGATCTCCAACCTGTGTCGCTGGGCTCTCAGTGTTTCACTAATAGGTTTGAAAACCTCTCCTTGATCTTTACACTCACAAAGAGGGGGCAGGTGGAAAGAGGAACACGGGAGACGGCTGCTACGATGTTCTGGGGACATTTGGGAAGTATCAGTGCTATCCTTCTTGCTCGAGTTTTCTATTTTACCCATAGGCTTTGATGTATGCACTTAGGGAAAGTGACCACAGTTATGGTGAGATGGTAGTTTGGATCTCTGCTGGATGTCAAGTAAATAACATAAAGAATGATAGCATTTTAGTTCAGTGCCCTTTTGCAGGGTATCCAAGTGCAACGTTTTGTTATTATTGCTGTGAAACAAAACTGTTCCATTCTTAAGCTCATCTCAAAGACCACGTCAAAGAGAGGTGTGATTCTTTCACATTTACTTGCTTTTATTTCTTTTAAAAACCCATGTAAAGGATCAAGGTTAAAATGTAGCAGTACCGGGCAGTACCCAGCTGGTGAATGGGTTCAGCTACAAATTTTTGTTTGTGAACTTGTTTGGAATTCTGAGCCTATTTTCTCATGCATGCTATATAGTGTGTGGGTGCATGCTAAATTGCCTTAGTTGTGTCTGACTCTTTGCTACCCCATGGATTTAGCCCTCCAGGCTCCTCTGTCCATGGGATTCTCCAGCCATGGAGTGGGTTGCCATTTCCTCCTCCAGGGGCTCTTCCTGACCCAGGGATGGAATCCTGTCTCTTATGTCTCCTTCATTGGCAGGCAGGTTCTTTACCACTAGGACCACCTGGAAAACCCACTTAAAATGCTACAGTGATTGAGTTACAAATGAGGACTTTAATACATTTAATACCAACTGAGAGAAAACATGATAATTCATGCAGAGGATTCAGCACTGGAGTCACTCAGGAGCATTGCAATATATATACTTCTGATTATTGTCATGTGTAAGCCCCCCGAACTAAACTGTGGTTATTTCCTGGCTCTGAGCTACATCAGCTGATACTGTTTTGTTTTCATCATCATTGTCCTTCATTTTGCAGCTGAAAATGGACCACTTAGGTCCATTTTACTCATGATGTTACTTAGCTTTATTACAAATTACACCATCAAACATATATTCATTCTGCATCAAACACTAACTAATAGCTGTTTTTACCTTTTCTTTTTACTGCAGAGCCTATAAGTCATGAGCACAAATAGATGAATCTAAGGCAGTTAGGGAAATTCTATTCCTCAGGCCAATAGCTGATTGACTTAGGGACCTACATATGATTCAAGGATTCACTTCTAGTCAGTGAAACACAGACAGAGGTTCACTTAGTAATTTTTGAGGAAGTGCCTTTTCCCCCCCTCTTTAAACATAGAAATAAAATCCAGTAGCAATCTCTTTTCTGTTGAATGTTGTATCTCCAGCTTCACCTGATGCCTGGAACAGGTGTGACATTTAGGAAGGGTGGGCATGGGGTAGGGTTGCCACCTAGTTGATGTTTAAGGAACATGCTGGAAGCCCGAGATTCTCTACTTCTTTCAAGGATCATGGTAGTTAATATCTCTCTCTTCTGAAGTTCTTGCATTGTGAGTATACCAGGAATTTGCCACTGACAGCACATAATCTGCTTACTTAGAGCTCCACTGATATTTCAATTCCACTATTTATTCTGCATGGAGGAAAATCCTTGAAACCAACACACTGGAACAATACCTCTTTTACCCTGAATAAGGTCGATTCAAGACTTGAGTTTCTATTGTCAGCATGTTGGGGTGGGGGTTGGAAAGAGTGAAAGTACATTTTACAAGCTTCTCCTTAATTGAAGCTATGCTTTCCCGCTTTCATCATTGTGAAAATCAGCTATTTGTACATTTTACTGGGAGAAGGGGTGTGCCTCATCACTTGGGCCTGATATGAGAATAGCTTATTTAAACTTTAGTGAGATGCAATTTCCCCCTTATCAGGTTGCCAGAGTTCATACACAGAGTTCATGCTATTTGATTTAACATATTACATATTTCAAAAAACAAGTCAAAGCCATTGATCTATTTATTTTAAATGGATGAATTATGTGATTTATATCTGAATAAAACTGTCAAAATTGGCATTTCTATACACTAGCAGTAGTTAATTGGGTCACTCTTACTGGTGAGGGTGTAGGAATATAGGTATTGTCATATTTTATCAGTTGGAGGCTAAGTTGGTATGACTTTTGGGGGGTATTTTGTAAAAGTCTTAGAAAAATAAAATATCACTTAACCCAGAAATTCCACTTCCAGGAATGTTTCCTACAGATAGGCTCTATGTATCCACAAAGTATGTACAATGATATTATTGTAGTATTATGTATAATGGCAAAAGAGTTGCTTATGACGGTCATGTTTAAGAATAACATAGCTTTTACCTTTCGAAGTTATATATCAGGAACTTGGAAATCCAAGAAAGAAAATAACAGCTTAATAAATTCTTGATAACTAAATTATATTGATGAAGGTGATTGTTTTATACTCCTGTTTATTATCAGCATGACACACTTCACTAGGCAACTATGAATTCATTTATGAGGTTTTGTTTTTATTTAAAAAAATGTCTTCAGTTCTTGAAACTAGAACACTTTCTAACACCATACACAAAAATAAACTCAAAATGGATTAAAGATCTAAATGTAAGACCAGAAACTATAAAACTCCTAGAGGAGAACATAGGCAAAGCACTCTCCGGCATGAATCACAGCAAGATCCTCTATGACCCACCTCCCAGAATATTGGAAATAAAAGCAAAACTAAACAAATGGGACCTAATGAAACTTAAAAGCTTCTGCACAACAAAGGAAACTATAAGCAAGGTGAAAAGACAGCCCTCAGATTGGGAGAAAATAATAGCAAACGAAGCAACAAAGGATTAATCTCAAAAATATACAAGCAACTCTTGAAGCTCAATTCCAGAAAAATAAATGACCCGATCAAAATATGGGGCAAAGAACTAAACAGACATTTCTCCAAAGAAGACATACAGATGGCTAACAAACACATGAAAAGATGCTCAACATCACTCATTATCAGAGAAATGCAAATCAAAACCACAATGAGGTACCATTACACGCCAGTCAGGATGGCTGCTATCCAAAAGTCTACAAGCAATAAATGCTGGAGAGGGTGTGGAGAAAAGGGAACCCTCTTACACTGTTGGTGGGAATGCAAACTAGTACAGCCGCTATGGAGAACAGTGTGGAGATTTCTTAAAAAACTGGAAATAGAACTGCCATATGACCCAGCAATCCCACTGCTGGGCATACACACCGAGGAAACCAGATCTGAAAGAGACACGCGCACCCCAATGTTCATCGCAGCACTGTTTATAATAGCCAGGACATGGAAGCAATCTAGATGTCCATCAGCAGACGAATGGATAAGGAAGCTGTGGTACATATACACCGTGGAATATTACTCAGCCATTAAAAAGAATTCATTTGAATTAGTTCTAATGAGATGGATGAAACTGGAGCCCATTATAGAGGGTGAAGTAAGCCAGAAAGATAAACACCAATACAGTATACTAACGCATATATATGGAATTTAGAAAGATGGTAATGATAACCCTATATGCAAGACAGAAAAAGAGACACAGATGTACAGAACAGACTTTTGGACTCTGTGGGAGAAGGCGAGGGTGGAATGTTTTGAGAGAACAGCATTGAAACATGTATATTATCTAGGGTGAAACAGATCACCAGCCCAGGTTGGATGCATGAGACAAGTGCTCAGGGCTGGTGCACTGGGAAGACCCAGAGGGATGGGATGGAGAGGGAGGTGGGAGGGGGGATCGGGATGGGGAATACATGTAAATCCATGCTGATTCATGTCAATGTATGGCAAAAACCACTACAATATTGTAAAGTAATTAGCCTCCAACTAATAAAAATAAATGGAAAAAAAATGTCTTCAGTTCTTTAAGGAAGATATAACCACTTCTCATTCTGGTATTATGACAGACTAGGGGTTCTGAAAAATCTCCAAAAGAATTCTTATAAATGCTGCATAAAATATAACGTGTTCTTTCAAAGCATAGCTGAGTACCAGAGATGGTCAACAAAATCCTGATATCATACAAAGGAGAGGTGGATGAACCAGAGAATGGTGAACTGGCACTTTCCTGGGCACATTTCTTCTTTTGGAAAACAAAAAGATTGATGGTGCATAGTTTTCCAGGGACAAGGAAATGCCTCGAGCTCTCCTCTGGTGGAGTGTTGGCATCTAGAGGTGAAGTTCCTCCAGGATGCATCTCCAATGCCCACTGGGGCTAGGAAAACATCTAGCCACCAGCCATAGAAAATGTTGCACTCAGGATGTCAGCAAATTTGGACAACTCAGCAGTGGCCGGCCACAGGACTGGAAAAGGTCAGTTTTCATTCCAATCCCAGAAAAGGGCAATGCGAAAGAATGTTCAGACTACTGTACAAATGTGGTCATTTCACATGTTAGTAAGGGTATGCTCAAATACTCTTCACGGAGAAGGCAATGGCACCCCCTCCAGTACTCTTGCCTGGAAAATCCCATGGACGGAGGAGCCTGGTGGGCTGCAGTCCATGGGGTCAATGAGAGGCCGACACAACTGAGCGACTTCACTTTCACTTTTCACTTTCATGCATTGGAGAAGGAAATGGCAACCCACTCCAGTGTTCTTGCCTAGAGAATCCCAGGGACGGGGGAGCCTGGTGGGCTGCTGTCTGTTGGGTCATGCAGAGTCAGACACGACTGAAGCGACTTAGCAGCAACAGCAGCAAATACCCTTCAAGCTAGGTGTCAGCAGTACGTGAACCAAGAACCTCCAGATGTACAAGCTGGGTTTCGAAGAGGCACAGGAGCCACAGATCAAATTGCCAACATTCGTTGGCACATAGAGAAAGCAAGGGAGATCCAGAAAAACATCTACTCCTGCTTCATTGACAACACTAAAGCCTCTGACTGTGTGCATCACAAAAAACTGCGGAAAGTTCTTAAAGAGATGGGAATACCAGACACCTTACTCGTCTCCTGAGAAACCTATATGCAGGTCAAGAAGCAACAGAATCGGACGTGAAGCAATGGACTGGTTCAAAATTGCGAAAAGAGTACATCAAGGCTGTGTATTCTCACTCTGTTTATTTAACTTATATGCAGAGTATATCATTCGAAATGCCAGGCTGGATAAGCTCACCTGGAATGAGGATTGCTGGGAGAAGTATCAACAACCTCAGATATGCAGATGACACCATCCTAATGGCAGAAAACAAAGCGGAACAAAGACCCTCCTGATAAGGATGAAAGAAGAGAGTGAAAAAGCTGGCTTAAAACTCAGCATTAAAAAAACTAAGACCATGGTGGCTTCCCAGGCAGCACTAGTGGTAGAGAACTTGCCTGCCAATGCAGGAAAACATAAGGGGTGCAGCTTCCATCCCTGGTTCGGGAACATCTCCCAGAAAAGAGCATGGTAAACCACTCTAGGATTCTTGCCTGATATAGGAGGGGGAGGCAGGAGGAGAAGGGGACGACAGAGGATGAGATGGTTGGATGGCATCACTGACTCAATGGACGTGAGTTTGAGCAAGCTCCAGGAGATGGTGAAGGAAAGGGAAGCCTGGTGTGCTGCAGTCTGTGGGGTCACAGACTCAGACACAACTGACCGACTGAACAACGACAATTCTTGCCTGGAGGATCCCATGGACAGAGAAGTCTGGCAGGCTACAGTCCATAGGGTTAAACAGACTTGTACAAGACTGAATTGACTTAGTACACACACACACACACAGGACAAACCTGGACAGTATATTAAAAAGCAGAGACACCCCTTTGCCGACAACGGTCTGGAGCAAACTCCGGGAGACAGTGGAGGACAGATATCCTGGTGTGCTGCAGTCCATGGGGTTGCAAGGAGTCAGACACGATTTACAACTGAACAACAATAGGAAATGGTGATGAGTCATCTTTCTGGACCAGGAAACTGCATTAGCAAAAAAACCCTCTCCTGAAAGTTCACAACCACAGGCCTGCCCTCACATAGGTTTGCAATGTGGTTATTTGAGTGTCTAGGAAGGGCCCAGCCTAGAAACGAACATAAACATGACCCAGGTTGTGTATCAAGGCACCTGCCAGAAGCAAACTCAAATCTTCTCGGGACAGATCAACCCAAGATAATATTTCTCCTGAGACTGCAAAGTACAAAAAACAAACCAAAGGATAACAAAAATATTACAAAATACCTGAGGCAATAACACTTTGTGAAAAGTGTCAGGAAAAAACTCCTAAACCCTCAAAATAATGGAATAATTATATGGAATAATTATAAACAAGATACTATATATATATAATATATATTATATACATTTATATATTATATATATATAGTCATATATATAATATATATATAATGGTTTTAAGAAAGATAAGACAAAATTGTAAATGTAAGAAAATAGCATCTAGAAAGTCGGGCCAATTTGAGCTGAGCCAAAAGGAAGTTTTAGAAATAAAAAGTATAATCAGTGATAGCCCCAAACTGGAAACTTGATATATGAATGGTGATATATTTATACAATGAAATACTTCACAGTAATAAAAACAAATAGGTACAACTACACATAACAAGTTGCATGAGTCTCAAAGATATAATGTTGAGTGAAAGAGACTTGATACAGAGTTTGTGTTATTTCATTAAATGTATTATACATTTCCAAAACACAGATCAAAGCCATTGATATACATTTTAAATAGGTGAATTACATTATACATGAGTTATACCTCAATAAACTGTCAAAATTTGCATTTCTATATACTGGCAGTAGTTAGAAAATGGAATTTGTTAAAGGACTTTTTTTTTTTTTTTAAAAGGAAGTTACTGGGAATTCCCTGGCAGTTCAGGGGTTAGGACTCTACCCTCTCATTGCTGAGGACCCAGGTTCAATCCCTGGTTGGGGAATTAAGGTCCAGCAAACCAAACAGCACAGTCAAAGAAAGATAAAAAGAAAAAAAAGAGATACTATTTGCAATAGCAAGATGTGGTAAATTTTAGCTAGAAACTTCAAAAGCTTTTAAAAAAATCAACAATGTGTGTATCTGAGACCAAGTCCCTTTAAAAGATGCATCCATTAAGAATGAGATTCCTGAACCATTGATAACACAACCAAGTAACAAGACAGAGAATCCCCAAAAGGGACCCGTGTACACAAAACTCCATGTGTGCTGACAATGGGGAGGTTGTGCATGTGTGGGGACAGAAGGCATACAGGAAATCTCTGTACCTTCCACTCAATTTTTGCTGGGAACCTAAAACTTCTCTGAAAGCCAAAGTATAACACAAAAACAAAACCAACGTAACAACAATGACAACGGCCCTTGAGGTATGACAGAGGTGGCTTTTCAAGTCAGTGGAGAAAGGATTTTTTCCCCATGTATGATAATGGAAAACTTGGTTACTTGTATGTTAAAAATAAGAAACTTGATCCTTGTACTATGTGAAAAAATGAATTCATATATATTAGTGACCAAAATACTAGAAAAAGTTAAAACTTCTCAGAGAAAAAAAGATTCTCTCTACTCATGAATCACAAAAGATAACACTTTTATGACACAAAACATAAAATAAAAAAAGAAAATTGATTAATCTTATTGTATTTTACTACCACCCTTATGGCAGAAAGTGAAGAACTAAAGAGCTTCTTGATGAAAGTGAAAGAGGAGAGTGAAAACGTTGGCTTAAAGCTCAACATTCAGAAAACTAAGATCATGGCATCTGGTCCCATCACTTCATGGCAAATAGATGGGGAAACAGTGGAGACAGTGGCTGACTTTATTTTGGGGGGCTCCAAAATCACTACAGATGGTGACTGTAGCCATGAAATTAAAAGACGCTTACTTCTTGGAAGGAAAGTTATGACCAACCTGGATAGCATATTAAAAAGCAGAGACATTACTTTGCCAGCAAAGGTCCATCTAGTCAATACTATGGTTTTTCCAGTAGTCATGTACGGATGTGAGAGTTGGACTATAAAGAAAGCTGAGCCCCAAAGAATTGATGCTTTTGAACTGTGGTGTTGGAGAAGACTCTTGAGAGTCCCTTGGACTGCAAGGAGATCCAACTAGTCCATCCTAAAGGAGATCAGTCCTGGGTGTTCATTGGAAGGACTGATGCTGAAGCTAAAACTCCAGTGCTTTGGCCACCTCATGCGAAGAGCTGACTCATTTGAAAAGACCCTGATGCTGGGAGGGATTGGGGGCAGGAGGAGAAGGGGACGACAGAGGATGAGATGGTTGGATGGCATCACCGACTCAATTGCAGTTTATGGGGTTGCAGAGAGTCAGACACGATTGAGTGACTGAACTGAACCGATATTCAAATTAAAATCTTCTGTACATAAAAATGTACCATAATCCAAATGAAAAGCAAGACCAAGGCTAGAAGATAATAACTGTAATGTATACAAGTGATAAAGTATTAGTATATGGTCTCTCTCTATATCAACATAATATCAGTATAATTGTCAAATCTATAAACATGCAATTAATATTTGAATAAAAATGAAAATATACTCAATCTGACCATTAATCAGGAAAATCCAATTTAAATTAGTTTTTTTTGTCATCAGTTTATATGATTAAATTGGTATAATTAAATTAGTTAAAACAAATTGTTATGGAGCAAGTTGCTTGTTCTATAATAGCTTTTACAAACTTATTTGGGAGTGTAAATTGATAGGATAATCTGGAAATATATAACAAAACTCTTTGAAACCCTGTAAACATGCTTAGATTTAGTTACCATAGAGAAACTTGTATATAACTACACAGAAACAGTAAGCGAATTCTCAGAGGAGTGATATACCTGTAATAATAAAAACCTAGAAGCAATCTAAATTTTCATAAAAGGACATAAAATAACCCGTATATAGTCATGTGGATGGAAATTCATAAGGCAGAAGAGTAATGAACTACATCTACATATATCAATATAAATAACTTTCAGAAAAAACATATTGAACGAAAAAGGTCAGTTCCTGAAATGATATGCATTATATAATGACATTTATTTAAAGTTTATGCAAAGCACACACACAGAGGCAGTCCTGATAGGCACACATTTCAGTTACTAGGGTTTAGCTGAAGACACTAGTAAGTGTGAGCAACTGCAAAATACATAAATTTCATTCTGCAGATGCATAATGCTTAAGCTTCATTGCTAGCTCTCCTGTGCACAGACACCACACGAGTAATAGATGTGCGTCAATCACAACCACTGAGGCCACTTCTCTCAAAGCTAGCTCGTGACCGCTGGTCACTGCACCCCGGTTGCTCTTCTCACACACAGACAGCAAAGCGTGTAGTTGTGTGACCTCCTTGTCTCCCAGCAATAAACCCTGTCTTTCTAAAAATGGACAGTTGAAAGAGGGTTTGGCCAACAAAGGTGAGAGTACATCAAGGAAAACAAGAGCGATAGGGCTGGAAGTGAATGTGAATTGGACATGCATGGAGGTGTGGAAGACGTAGATGACCCTGCCATTGTGTGGGAGACTCGAGGTATGTAGTCAGAGGTACTCGCTGAAGCGAACTCGTCTACAGAAACCATCAAAGTGGTTGTGACCAAAGAGACAATGAAAGATGTTCTAGAGGAAGTGACTCCAGCCCAAAACTTCACATTAAAGGAACTCACTGAGAGAACAGAGGGTAAAATGATGGAAGCAAATTTGAACATCGAAAGGAGAGTGACTGAAAGAGATTTCTTGCTCCATGTTGCAATGATACAGTGAGAAGAGAGAGGAAGGATTGTCTGAACTTCTCCTGAAAGGTTTTCTCACAAAGAAACTAAACACTTTAACCGGCAATGTTTCTAATGTTTCAAATGACAGTGTATGAAAGAAATATTAGTTTCACTAATTTTTCTTTTCCTATACATTCATTACTGACGGCAACAGAGGTTTTAAAACTTTTGACAAAACCCTTAAAGGTCATGAAACTATTGGAATCTTTGTCATTGATTGTTAATATTGCATTGAATCGTTTCAGACTATACATTTGTTTTTACATCTCAGAACTGTAGAAAGCAAAGACTGCCTATATATACTTATATACGATAAATAAGTAAAAGTATAAGGATAAGTAAGAGAATGATAAATGACAAGTCCAGCATATTATATTCCCTTTGGAATATATAAAAGAGAAAATATGATTAAGGATACGTACACAGTGGGCTTCAACTGTGCTTGTAATGTTTTTAATGATTTATCTGGTGGTGACTACCTGAAAATTATTTTATTACTTTATATTTTTTATAAGTCTAAAATATTTTTATTAGAAGTAAAAGAAATCATAACCATGTCAAAGAGAAATAATGTTTTTATAGAAGATGTAAGGAATCCTGAAAAATATAACTAGCCCCTTGACTTGGGCTGTCAGTCATAGAAAGGCACTGCAAAATCTTTAAGGAAAATATGAGTTTCTGGAAAGCTTGCTGTTTGTTTGATTATAAGTTGCTAATAGTGAGGAAATAAAAGTGCACTGAGCCCCTTCTATCCAGTTTACAGGCAATATTATAATTTCAAGAACCAACTCTAAGGCTGAACTCAGAAGCACTCTCAAAACAGATTTTATGGTTCTTAATAAGTTTGCCATGGAGAAATGCCGTGGGTGGACAGTGGAAAGAAAGTTGTCAGATCACAAGAAAATGATAAAGAAATCAGACATGAGAACTGAGACATGCCTTTATGCTTTAAAACCTCTCAGATGGTGCACAAACTGGGAATGGCAAGTTCCCATTATCTTGCAATTTAATCTAGCTCTTTTCAGACAGTAAAGAATCTGCCTGCAATGCGGGAGACTAGGGGTCAATCTCAGCTCAGGAAGATCCCCTGGAGAAGGGAATGGCTACCCAGGACTCTTGCCTGGAGAATTCCATGGCAGAGGAGCCTGGCACGCTGCTCTCTATGGGGTTGCAAAGAGTCAGACATGACTGAGCAACTAACGCTTATCTTATGAATCTTGTAAAACGAATTGTTGGACAAGATGCTGCTGTAACTAACTTTGTTGTTATTCAGTTGCTCAGTCATGTCCTACTCTGTGAGCCCATGGACTGCAGCGCACCAGGCTTCCCTGTGCTTCACCATCTCCTGGAGTTTGCTCAAACTCATGTCCATTGGGTCAGTGATGCCATCCAACCATCTCATCCTCTATTGTCCCCTTCTCTTCCCGCCTTCAATCTTTCCCAGCATCAGGATCTTTTCCAATGAGTCGACTTCTTGCATCAGGTGTCCAAAGTATTGGAGTTTCAGCTTTAGCATCAGTCCTAACAATGAATATTCAGGGTTCATTTTCTTTAGGAGTAATAGGTTTGATCTCTTTGCAGTCCAAGGGACTCTCAAGAGTCTTCTCCAACACCACAGTTCAAAAGTATCAGTTCCTCAGTGCTCAGCCTTCGTTATGGTCCAACTCTCACATCCATACATGATTACTGGAAAAACCATAGCTTTGACTAGACAGACCTTTGTAGGCCAAGTAATGTCTCTGCTTTTTAACACACTGTTTAAGTTTGTCATAGCTTTTCTTTCAAGGAGCAAGTAGTCACTGTCCATATGATTTTAGAGCCCAAGAAAATAAAGTAACTAACTTACTTGTAGTTTATTATCTTACAGTCTAGGTCATAAGTCCATGGTGGATCTTGTGAGACTAAAATCAATGTTTTGCATTCCTTTCTGGAGGCTCTGGGGAGGTATCCATTTCCTTGTCTTTTGTACTTTCTAGAGAACCTCTGCTTTCTTTTGGCTCAGGACTCCTTTCCTCCTTCAAAGCTAGCAAGGGTAGATTGAGTCTTGGGACTTCCCTGTTGGTCCAGTGGTTAAAAATCTGCCTGCCAACGCAGAGGACATGGGTTCAATCCCTGGTACGGGAAGATCCCACAAGCCATGGATCAACTAAGCCCATGCACCACAACCATGGAAGTCTGTGTGCCTAGCCCGTGCTCTGCAACAAGAGGAGTCACAGCAGTGAGAAGTCTGCACACTGCACAGAAGAGCAGACCAGCTCACTGCAACTAGAAGTCTGAGCATGGCAACAACAACTCAACAAAGAAAAAAAAATTCATAAAAAGAGTCGATTGAGTCCCCCATCACATCCTTCTGCCTCTCTCCTCCTGCCCGCCTCTTCCACTTTTATTTTGTCTGTGCCCAGCAACATGTGGGACTTTAGTTCCCTAACCAGGGATTGAACCCTGTGCTCCCTGCAGTGGAAATGCAGAGTCTTAACCATTGGACTGCCAGGGAAGTCTTCCACTTTTAGGGACAGATGTGATTAGATTGGACCTACCCAGATAATTCAGGGTAATCTCCCCATTTTAAGATCTGTAACACTCATACCTGCGGAGTCCCTTCTGCCAAGGTAACATTCATAGGCTCTGAAGATGAGAGTGTACATGTCTTTGGGTGGGACGCCCCATTCCTACCACAGGTAATTTTTCAGTTTAGCTGCTGTACGGAAATTCAGGATCACAGCCTAAGACCCAGGCATTTACAGGTTCATGTTAATAATGAGTCTGGAATGCAAGCAAACCCAGAGTTGGAAATCACTCTCACAGGTTTTCTTTGGAGGTTTTTTGAGGGGTGCTGCAAAGGAAGCTGGGTTTCCCAGGTGGCACTAGTGGTAAAGAATACAACTGCCAATTCAGGAGACATGAGAAACGTGGGTTCAGTCCCTGAGTTGGGAAGGCCCCCTGGAGGAGGGCATGGCAACCCACTCCAGTATTCTTGCTGGGAAATCCAAGGACAGAGGAGCCTGGTGGGCTAAAATCCATAGGGCTGCAAAGAGTCGGACATGGCTGGAGCAGCTTAGCATAGCACAAAGGAAGCTAGAATTTTACCCTAAGACAGAGGATTTTGAGCAGTACAATCACTATTACCACATACCCACCACTAATATAATCAACCCCAGAGCACAAACTCAATCAAGTCTTAAGGTCAGTTCTTATAGTACCTGGTCTATAGTGGGGAATAAATGAACTTTTTGTGTTACCAAAGCCAATCTCAGACCTATATTCCCTGAGATTTGGTGGAAGGTTTCATTTTCACATTTCAATATTATTTTCAGCCAGAAGTACACATAAATCTGTAGTTTCAGGGCTTTACATTCAGTCTAACTTATAATGAGTTAGATTATTTCTCAGATATTGTCAATGTAAAAGACTGCTTACAGTGGAGAATAGCATACTTTTTCCATAAGCAGGACAATTTATTTACCTGAACTTTAGAAAATATGATATTTCTACTCTGGTAGACTATTGAGGCAACTGAAGTAATCCCCCAAGCCCCATGAAAGAGCCCTATATTTTCTGCATTTGCTTTGTTTGGTTGAGAGCACTTAGATGTCTTCTGAAATATGTGTTTACTTAATAGAAGACAAGGCTCCATTTGCCATCAATAAACTCTCAAGGAAAAGAGATTAAATAATGAAACATGTAAAGCAAGTATACTGAATGATGCTGAAACCACCAACATTACAAGAACTCCTGACTTCTTTAGTGCTTAGTCTTTTCCAAATAAGTTTTCTGGAAACTGCTCTCAGAAATAACCTTTCTTTCTGATTACACATGGCAAATCAGATGTACATATGCTGACTTTTTGCGACTGGAGTGGGTTGCCATTCCCTTCTCCAGGGCATCTTCCCGACCCAGGGATCGAACCTGGGACTGCTGCATTGCAGGCAGATTCTTTTACCATATGAGCTGCTAGGGAAGCCTCAACAGATGAATTAGCCAGAGATATAACAGCCTAAGACATATATGCTGGATTGTTCTGTATATTCTTATGAGTCCACAGATCTGGTGGTCATTGAAGTTTAGCCCCTCTTGAATGTGCAAATCACTGTGAACATCTACTAGAAAATTGACAGAAATTATTTGAATTGCCCACTTTCATAAAATAACAGAATGCAACTTAGAATTTTCTCCCATCAATTCTTTTCTTTTCCCTCTGAGCACGTGTTCAAGCAAACAAGAAAAAAATAAAAATCTGAGGCATTAGCCACCTGGTATCAAATCTGTACACTTAATTCAAGCCTTCTTTTTTTTTTTTGCCTGGGACATTCAAGTTTTTCTTAAGCTAATTGACATAGAGTACAGGTTTATTTCTCATGGAATTCTCTTTTCATGTTTTCTATTTGGCAACATCAGTATTCCCACTTCAGATGTTGGTATCACTGTCCTTTTTGTACTGGGGCCCAACCTTGGACTTTCACAAGTCTTTGTGCTCAGAGAGGGTGATTTCAATATAGCAGATACGTAGAGATTCATTTTCAATACACTCATAATTTTGTGTCTTTTATTATTTGTTTTCTTCCAAAATCACAGGATTTTTAAGAGCAATAGGAAGCGAGAGTTGATGCTTTTGAACTGTGGTGTTGGAGAACTCTTGAGAGTCCCTTGGACTGCAAAGAGATCCAGCCAGTCCATCCTAAGGAACTCAACCAGAATATTCATTGGAAGGACTGATGCTGAAGCTGAAGCCCCAATATTTTGTCCCCTGATGGGAAGAGCTGATTCACTGGAAAAGATCCTGATGCTGGGAAAGATTGAAGGCAGGAGGAGAAGGGGACAACAGAGGATGAGATGGTTGGATGGCATCACTAACTCAATGGATATGAGTTTGAGCAAGCTCTGGGAGTTGGTGATGGACAGGGAGGCCTGGCGTGTTGCAGTCCATGGGGCTGCAAAGAGTTGGACATGACTGAGCAATTCAACTGAACTGAAGATGCTAGATGAGTGCTATCTGGAAGGGTCACAAACTCTTCTAAGAATGTATTGGAAGCAATAGTGTCCCAGGGGACCAGGGACCCCAGGATAATGGGGTCCCTGGGATAATGCCAGGGATAATCCCAAACACCCCTCTGGGATAATGCCAAAGTGCAGCGACTCAAGTTAAACCATTCTGCAGGACAATTAGGTCAAAACAAAGGTCTCTTCAATAACTGAGCAATAAATATTTCTAAGTTGTGCTGGACTACTGAAGCAGCATAATACTATGCTTATTGGTGAATGAGAACCTTTTGAAGCTTACTGGCTCGTTCAGATCAATTTATGATAAAGCCCTCCATGGATCACATATTCCTAAAATAAGATTGAAGTTTTTGAGGGACGTTATTTGTAAGATGCTGTTTCGCCTTTAGCCCCAATTTTCCAGTTTATGACATCTGCAGGTTCCTTTTGATGCCATGGTGCTATGGCAGCCCCCTTCAGCATCTCCCCAGCCTGGAGCAGACATGGGCAGGTCGGTGGATGAGCAGCGCAACTTCGGGAAGACACAAAGGCTGCATGTCTGCAGGTTTCAAGATGGCACAGTTACAGGAATAAGGAAGGTTGTGAAGACTGCGCAGCAGCCCCTCTTCTCCACCTTGGCATCTCCAGGGATTCTTGAGGCTCGTTCACAACAGTTGTCCTCCCATAAATAAATGCAAGGAGCTACAAAGATGGTAAGTTACCAAGAAATCTATAATTGGGAATACGGGGATACATCCAAGGAACAGCAGAACTCAGTCCATTTGGGAACATTTTCCTCAAGATAAGAAAGTAGAATTCAGCTCCTTAATTGTTTTGGGACTCACATATACCTGCTTCATAAGCTCTCTGGATTAGCTAAAGAAGAGGAAATAGACGTTCAATTAAAAATTATTTCTTGGGACAGGCTGACAGGTACCCCATGTGATATTCTTTCTTCCTGACCAAAATCTTGAGAAAAATGTTAGTTCTATATGAAAATCTAACCAGACTATAACTAATAACAAGGCTAAGAGGTTAGAACACAAAACATTTCTGTGATGAAAGATGAAGCATTTTAATTAAGTTTTAAAGAACAGGGGCCAAGAAAGAAGCCCCATTTGTTTATTATGTTTTAAATGGATACTCCACTGGGTCATTTGATGTCTTAAGAAATCTTGCTGGAAGAGGTTCCACATGAAAGAGTAATAAAAACAAAACAGAAAAACAATTGATGTAGGAATCTAAGTGATCTTGATCTAAAGGGCAATGAATGAAGTTTCTTATATTTCATAAAAGGTCCTCATATTCACTGGAAACTTTGCCTGTCAGAAGGAACATGGGATATTGTTAGCTGTATTCACATAATGGAGACTTCCTTGCTTATGTCTTTAAGACCTTAAAGGCTATTTTAGTTCTACCACAAGCTAAGAAAATTTTCTGTGGTAAAGTGAAAGTGAAAAGTGAAAGTGAAGTCGCTGAGTCATGTCTGAATCTTTGAGACCCCATAGACTGTAGCTGAACAGGCTCCTCCACCCATGGGGTTTTCCAGGCAAGAATACTGGAGTGGGTTGCCATTTCCTTCTCCAGGGGATCTTCCCAACCCAGGGATCGAACCCAGGTCTCCCACATTGTAGGCAGATTCTTTACCGTCTGAGCCACCAGGGAAGTTTTTCTGTGGTAATGACTCTAATAAACAACTATACAATTGATATAAAGCAATCAGTTGAGAAGTATCTTTTGACAATACAGGATATCACATACTAAAAATTATGTTCTAGGACTGGCATAATGGAGAAAAATTTGGAATACTGGACTATTTATTCATCATGATTAAAAACAGCAGTGCTTATATTAAACTGGGAGTGCACAAACTACATGAAGAGACACCTGGTCTACTTATTAAAAGTAAGACAAATTTTCTTATAAGCTATATACCATCAAAGCTATATATATATTATCTTTATTTTTATTTTAGATCTTCAATAGCTTTAATATTTGATGTTATTTTTCATTGAGTGAATTTTTGTAAGTTAACATAAATCCTTCCTAGAATTGATTAATGAGTCACCTATATTTATAATAGATATTTTTTGTTACCTTTATTCAAGAAATATGCATATAATAATCTTTACCAAACACAATATTTATGCAAGGCACTGTTCTATGTACTGGGATTTCAGAGATAAATATGAAGTAGTTTTTGCTGCCAAGAAGCTAATTGTCTAAGTATTTATCTTAATTAGTGAAACTCCTAAGAATGAAATCTCTTCTTAAGGAAGCTAATCAACCAAGGGGAGAAGTCATTATTTGTTAATTTGATAAATTATAAAGTTTCGTGAAGGACACTGGCTAGTCACATAAAACAAACTGGATTGCACAAGGTTTGTGCATGCACTCATGTAAAGGCCTTGTAACAGGAACAGTCCTAGAGAAAGATGGAATGAGTTCTTTTGAGTTCAGTGGAATGTCTTTCCCCCCAGTCTCAACTTCCGATGCCCTGGCCAATTCTCAATGGTACTTCTCTACCAATCGTGGCTCCTCATTACCTCTTCTCATCAATGGGATTAGAGAGGAGAATAATCACTCCTGTACTCTTTGAGATTAAACTGCGGGTGAATAAATTTCAGTCAATGCTTTGGAAAACATTTTTCTCTGATATGAGCATGAAAAACTTTTTATATGCTAGAGAGAAGCTGGGCATTAGCAAGCAGATTGGAAGTGTTACAGATTGGGAGAAGAACCCTTTATCCTACTTTTCCAGTCTAGCCCTTATCTAACCTCTTCCCTTCAGAACGACTGGGATGAGAAACTAATTAAAAAAGATACATGCACTCCTATGCTCACAGCAGCGGTATCTGCAATAGCCAAGGCATGGAAACAATCTAAATATCCATCGTCAGATGAACGGATAAAGGCGCAGAACATATATATAATGGAACACTACTCAGCCCTAAAAAAGAATGAAATAATATCATTTGCAGCAACATAGATGGACCTAGAGATTATCATACTAAGTGAAGTGAGTCTGAAGGAGAAAGACAAATACCACATGATATCAGTTATATGTGGGACCTAAAATATGACACAAATGAACTTATCTACAAAACAGAGACAGCCTCACAGACATGGAGAACAGGCTTGTGGTTGCCAAGGAGGGGTGGGAGATGGATGGGTTGGGAGTTTGGGATTAGCAGATGCAAGCTTTTATATAGAATAGGTAAATAACAAGGTCCTACCACATAGCACAAGGTACAATATTCAATATCCTGCGATAAGCCGTAAGAATACAAAAGAGAATATATACAGGTATATTGAATCACTTTGCTGTGTAGCAGAAATTAACACAACATTTTAAATCAATTATACTTTGATAAGTGACTTCCCTGATGGCTCAGTAGGTAAAGAATCTTCCTGCAATGCAGGAGACACAGGAGATGTAGGTTTGATCCCTGGGTCGGGAAGATCCCCTGGAGGAGGAAACAGTAACCCATTCCTGTATCTTGCCTGGGAAATCCTATGAACAGAGGAGCCTGGTGGGCTACAGTCCATGGGGTCACAAAGAATCAGACACGACTGAACACAGAGCACATTAGCCACTAATTACAGTGCAGAAAGATAGCATCAATTGTAGAAAGAGAATTTGTGAACTTACTGTTCTTCTTTTCTTTTAGTAGCAAAATCATCTTTTTCAGGAGTAGACTTCATAGGTGGCATACAATAACTTATGTATGATAAAAAGTGTAGAAAATGCCATTCATTTGGAAAACCATGAATATAAGGCTGTGAACTGATGAATAATTAAGCTCATTTCTGAACACAAGCTAATGGATGAAACTTATTTAACAGCTGAATTATTAAAAAATATCAAATTGAAAAAATACATCAGATAATCTTACAGAAAGATTTTGTAACTTTTCCATTTGCTCTGATAAAAATAATTTGTTTTAAAAATCTTTCTCACAACTGGTTCTAGGTGGCTTAGCAGATATGTTGCTTATCAAAATAGAGCCAATGCTCATTCAGAAACACATTCAAGCCTAGCTTTTCTACAACACAAATGCAGTTTTACTTTTAGGCAAAAACACCTTGAGGAGAAGAAATTCTGATTCCTTTGCACCATACCCATTCTGTAACTGGGGACTCAAGACTGTGATGGTGACATTAGCCACCAAGTCCTTCCCTACTTCAAAGCACCTTGATCACAAGAAGTGAAAACATGAATGTTAGTAATAATGAAACTTACGTGTGATGGGGTCCCCCAGGTGGGTTGTCTGGGACACCAGGTAGGGTGAGTCGCTGCCACGAACTCTGTTTAACACTGTGTAGAGCCAGGTTGTATGCAAAGAGCTGTGCTGAGTACTTGGCTGAAAGGCCAAGGTTCTGGGGCTCAAAGAGCTGAGAGGCTCTGCTGCAGATTGTGTTCTCTGCTGAACCAGCTCCATGTTTCTTGACCATTGTGGCAGGGTGAATAGTGTCACCCCAAAATTCATGTTCCTCCAGAATCTCAGAATAGGACTGTGCTTGGAAATGGGGTCTTTGCAGATGGAATTTAAGGACAACTATGATATCATGCTGAATTAAGGTGGGCCCCAAGTCTAAGGACAGTGTCCTTATACAAGACCAAAGGGGACACATCGACACATGGGGAAGATAGACAGCCATGTGATGAGGGAGACAGAGATTGGAGTTATGTTGCTACAAGCCAAGGAATGCCAGGAGCCACCAGAAGCTAGAAAGACTAGGAAGGATCCCCTGTACAGAGTCTTCGGAGGGAATGTGGCCCTACCAACACCTTGATTTTGGACTTTCGGGCTCTAGGATTGTGAGAGAATAAAATTCTGTTGTTTCAGCCCCCACACTGCGGTATTTTGTTAAGACTGCTCTAGGAAACCAATGGGCTTCCCAGGTGGCGCTAGTGGCCAAGAACCTGCCTGCCAGTGCAGGAGATGTGAGAGACGTGGGTTTGATCCCTGGGTCAGGAAGATCCTCTAGGGGAGGGCATGGAAACCCACTCCAGTATTCTTGCCTGGAGAACCCCATGGACAGAGGAGCCTGGTGGGCTACAGTCCATGGGGTCGCAAAGAGTTGGACACAACTGAAGTGACCTAGCATGCATGCATGCAGGAAACTAACAGCTATTATCTTGTTCACGTGTTTGCAAGTCCTCAGCTCTCCATGGCGCCTGGGAACCTAGTATCCACTGGATGGGGGCACGCAGTCTCTCTCTTATTACAGAAAAGGATGACAGAGGGCTTCCTGCTGTGGGTCTGGGGCAGCCTCGCCAGACCGCAAAGGCTAAGAATATGGCTTCGGAGATAGTCAGTCTGGGTTAGATACCAGCTCTGTCATTTACTATGTGACCTGAAGAAAATTACTGAAATCTCTGTCTTGGTTTTCTTATCTGTCAAATAAGGATAATAATATTACCATCTACAAACTGGCCCATCCTAAAGGAAATCAACACTGAATATCCATTGGAAGGACTGATGCTGAAGCTGAGACTCCAATACTTTGGCCATCTGATGCGAAGAACAGACCCCTTGGAGAAGACCCTGATTCTGGGAAAGATTGAGGGCAGGAGAAGGGGACAACAGAGGATGAGATGGTTGGATGGCATCACTGACTTGATAGACAAGAGTTTGAGCAAGCTCCAGGAGATGGTGAAGGACAGGGAAGCCTGGTGTGCTGCAGTTCATGGGGTCACAGAGTCAGACATGTCTTAGTGACTGAACAACAATAATAACCTTCTTCAGAGAATACCTGGAAGGATTAAATAAGTCAAATGTGTAAAGTGGTCATATCACACCTGACACATGGTAGATATTTAACAAATGCTATCTACAATCATTATTATACAATCATTACTATCTGAGAATTGCTATCATTCCTGGGTTTTACTTATAGGCTTCCTTAGCCCAGGAGGGTACCAGGTAAGCTGTACCCACTGCACACAGAATAGCCCCAGGAAGAGAACAGAAGAGCTTGGTTTCCTAAGAAGACAGCTCTCTCCTCTCCAGCGAACTACTCCGTGGGGTGTAGACTCACCATTAACTCAGGTCACCTCACCTTATCCTTTCAACAATTCTCAGCCATCCTTTACGTAACAAACAAAGACTGCTCCTCCTGGAGCAGAAAGACCACTGAACAGTGCTTCTCTGACTAGGTAGTGAGTTTCTGTTCAAGGGATGCTGTAACAAAGTACCACAACCCGGGTGCTTTAAACCACAAAGATTTAGTCTCTGAGTCACCTGGAGACTAGAAGTCTGAAATCCAGGTGTTGCTAGGGTTGGTTCTTTCCGACAGTTCTTCTGAATGTGTTCCATGCCTGTCTTAGCTTCTGGGGTTGCCAAAAATCCCTCACATTCCTTTTCTTGTGTGAGGACAACTCCTGTCTCTTTCTCTGGGTGTCTGTAACTCTGTTTTCTCTTCCCATAAGGACGTCAGATAGGACGGCAGCTCACCTGAGTCCAGTATGACCATCTGCCAAGACCCTATTTCTACAAAAGGTCAGAATCACAGGCAACAAGCATTAGAACTTCAGCACATTTTTGGGGGGTCCTTCTTCAACCTATAACCAGCACTGTATATAAATGAAGCAAAATGGAAAAGCCTGCCAGTCACCAACAATTTTATAGATTTATTAAAATACTAAAAGCTATCTTCCTTGGAGAGTTTTCCCACAATTAAGAAAGACGTCTAAAATTAGTAGCTTCAAAAAATCTTAAAGGAAAAGATTTCGATTTCTATTATGAGACTCAGACAATGAGTTTTAAATATGTGTTTATGTTACACTATTGTCGAATGTGGACCTATTGTAACCCCTTCATCAAATTACTTAATTTTCTTCATTAGCAATGTTCCTTTTATTTTTAAAAACACATATTGGAGAAAGATAAACTGCCTGAGCACTGGTTTTTGAAATTAAACCTAAGTGAAGAGTTTAATGTTTTAATTAAAGGAACCTTCAAAAGACTACTCCTTTCCTCCTTTTTTTTTTTTTGGCTCACGCTCCCCACTATTGACAGAATATATGAAGCTCTAGGTTTAGCATTTGCAGGTTTTTCTGGTTCCAAGTCAGGTCTCTCTTTCTCATTTGAATATTTATCCAAATGCTTCCTATGTGTCACGTATGTATTTTTATGCAGGAATATTTCGCTTTTATCAGTTTGGGCTAATTACTGTCTTAGATACTCCAGCACCTGTCCCCATGTAAAATGCCCTCTCCTCATTCTCTCCAAAAGAAAAATCTCTTCGATTCCACTAGGGGATCCCACATCTTCTATCTTTTACCTTTGCATGCTTTCTTATAAACAGAAGGATCTGTTCATCTCTATCTTATTAGAAGTTACGCATTCTTTGATTGCAAAAACCATCAGTCATGACTGTGTAGCTTGTCAATGTCTTGCATACAGCTGGTGCTCAAAATACACTCATCATTGATCATTGATTAATTCTCTTGTCCACTTCAGATTGCAATTCATTATTTCTGAATGACTTTAATTTGACAGAAATAAAAGTGGTTGCATTTAGCACTGTGCATTTAAGCTTAATTCATATTAGTTTTACAAAATGAAGGCATTTGTAAAAGTTTTATTCTTTTTTGTATAATATTCATAACTATCATTATTGAGAATTCACTGTATCAGTCACTGTTTTAGGCTTTTCATGTACATTTGTCTCATTTTATTTCCAACATAACCTTTTGTACTAAGCGTAATTATCTCTCTTTTACATATGAGGAAATCGAAGCTTAGTGAGATTAAATAATTTTCCCAGTGTCACACTACTGATACATGGAGAATTTGAGCCCAGGTCTGTCTGCCCCCAAATGCTGTGTTCTTAGCCTAACTTTCTTTAATTTCCGTGTCATAAAAATCTTCTTAAAAAGCTTCTTAAAAAGAGAGGCTTGGCCTCTACTCTAGAGATTCTGAATCAGCCTCTCTGGGGGAAGGAGGGGGCTGGGAAACTGCATTTTGACAAGCACCCCAGGGAATGTTTGTGATCAGACACATTCCAAGAATACTCAACAATATGATATGGTTTACCGGTATTTACGAGAAGTCTGTGTCCAAGTTCTGTTGTTGTTACCAGGCTGAGTGGGAGAGAGGGGGTCTGACTTCTAATTTTGCCTTCCTCCCATCTCTAACAAGAATTCCTCCAACTGCACTGAGTTCAAGTGGTTTTCAGCCCCTAGTTGGGGTTACCACGAGGTAGGTTCAGGCTTGGGGCTTCCCAGGTGGTGCTAGTGGTAAAGAATCTGCCTGCCAATGCAGGAGACACAAGAGATGAGGGTTCGATCCCTGGGTTGGGAAGATCCCCTAGAGGAGGCATGGCAACTCACTCCAGTATTCTTGCCTGGAAAATTCCATGGGCAGAAGAGCTACACATGGAGTCACAAAGAGTTGGACACGACTGAACACACACACACACACACAGGTTCAGAATTGAGGTGACTGAAAGAGAAGGACAAATGCTAAATCCTGAGGGTAAGCATATCTGTGTGTGTGTGTGTGTGTGTGTGTGTTTAACAGGACCAGAGGGAGAGAAAAATCTACATATGAATAGAAACGGTAGAGACTATATTACTTTATTATAAAATAAGTGCCAGCCATTTTTTTCTTGATTCCCTAGTAGTGGTCCTTGCAACGGGAAGCAAAACAGGTAGGAGGGAGTCCTGGTTCTTGAAATTACATAAGCCAGAAGAGTAAGAAAAATATCTCCGGAGTTTTCTCAAGAAAGACAAGTCCTAGGAATTGATGTTCTAAACTGAGATACTTTTGTTGGTTTCTCGTATCCTACCAAGCATAATTTTCTGACTTGTAGGGCCATAAGACAAACATGGCCCACAAAGAAATGACCAGTTTCAGATGTGATGTGGCCACCTGAGGCCCAGGGTGGGGTCAACAGTTCATTCTCTCTCCTCAATCCCAAAGAGAAGCTGTAAAGTTTGCTTTATTATAGATTCCACCCTGAACTATAGTCTTATTTCTTATAAGATGTTCAAGATGTGGCAGCTCTTTTTTTTGGAGTGTTGGGATTTGGAGTGATATATGATACTTCTTTTGGAGAGATATGATTTCACATCCACTTATTTAGGACAAAAATGGAGCTATTTGGAAGAGTGAGGTTGTTTTCCAGAATGAAGTTATCGGTTTGATATAAAGTTGTCTTTGCATGTCGGGATGTCACCATCCACAACAGTGGTGTCTGACAAGCCCTCCGCAGTGGAGGGAGCCCTAGAGGCTTATCAACAAAGGAATATGAAGAAGCAGCTACAGACAGAGGATATTTGGCTATAAACGCCCAGTTTGTAAGGACTGTTGCAGAGTGTTTGGTCTGGGCAAAGTTACCCTTTGCTGATGGAAATAGCTCTTTGAAGACCTTGGGGTAGAGCTGCTGTTGTGGGAAAGGCGACTGTTACTTGCAGCAGTCCAGGGAAGACCATCGTGGCTGCCAACATGGGCCTGCATTCCCTAGCAACGGATGCTAGCAACAAGGGACTTCCCATTTCCGTTCTTGCTGGCAGCTGGACATCAGCTTGTGGTTGGTTAAGCCAGCTCCCATGAGAACCAACTCATATAAAGGTACACAGCAACTAAATGTGGGCTTTTTTCCTTTCATCTCGTCTTTCCTGAAACAAGAGTGTAATTAATCTATCATAGGTCTTCAGTATGTCATTTCTTTATTGGCTTATTAAGAGACACTATCCTGTATGCTGTTGGTTTGTGAAATCATTATAATACCTGCAGTGAACATGGGGTAAATAAACTGTTGGCAAAGACAATCTATCTCTGAGCATAATCTGCCCCCAAACAAAACATGGGGTTGATAGCATAAGTCTGGAAAACTGTCCATTCTGCAGGCAAAGGAACACCCAAACTTAATTTGGGCATCAAGCTATCCTTATACTGGAACAGGAACAAAAGCACTTTTCCATGTGTAACCTTGAAGGATTAAGGCAGAGGTTATGTCTTCTTGAAATACAGAAGTAAAAAATAAAGACACTTAAGTAAAGAAATAAAATGATCAGAGTGTCTTCTCTGCTTTAATTCTTGGGACATATTCTCTTCTCACATATCCAATCCCAAGGTGTTAGGTTATTTAATAAAAACATGCTTTAATAAGTGCTTTAATTAAAAAAGATTTTTTTTTTCTTTTTTTCTTTCCTATTTTCGTTGTTGGTAGGGAGGCAGTCAGGACTAACTGTATCTTTGATCAAACCATAAGAGTAAGCCAAGTACCCAGTGAAAATGAGGTTATCTCATGGCAATCTTGACTTCTTGAGCTAGTTCACTGTTATCTCATGTATGACAATGGGAAGGTGAAATTGTCTGGTGAAAGTCCACAAAACATTTCTGCTAAACACCAGGGCGTGTTTTATATCCAAGTTGTAATCTGCATCCTCTTCAGCACAATCAGTTAAATTTTAAAGTTCTAAATGCCATAAAACAAAATTTATGAGGGTAGTCTACTAGAGTTGAATCAAGAAATACAGCCTCAGGCAGGGATTACTGTAAAGGTTGTTGAGCCATTTCACTACCACTTAAGTCAAGAAAAACTTTGAACAGGAGAGGCACAGAATATTAATGGGTAAACCACCTCTCCTTTGTCAAAAGACCCTGCTATCCTTGAGGATTCTGCTTCTTCCGGTCACACTTCTGGACTGACTGACATTCTCGATCATTAATCTAGAACTTGTATTTTCCCCTTACAGGTCACTTGAAGGTATGCATTTACTTTAGAACAACTGACTCTTGAACTGGCTCAAAGGTAAAATGTATGGATAGGACCCTGGGGTCCCTTTTCTTTTTACCTGGGGATTTTAAATCTAGTTCCATGGAGCTGCTTCTCAGGTGGCGCTAGTGGTGAAGAACCTGCCTGCCAATGCAGGAGACATAAGAGACGCGGGTTTGACCCCTGGATTGGGAAGATCCCCTGAAGGAGGAAAAGGCAACCTACTCCAGTATTCTTGCCTGGAAAATTCCATAGACAGAGGAGCCTGGAGGCTACAGCCCATGGGGCTGCAAAGAGTCGGACACAACTGAGCACACCTACTTACCTTGGTACGTCTTTCCCTTAAGTCTAATTCTATGTTTAACTCATATTATCTGTTAGTTTACTCTCATATAATGAGACTTTGCTTTGCCAATAGGTGGATACAAATTAAAATGTACTGTTTTATATATGTATACCTGGTGAGTTTTGAGTTATAATTCATTTTAATGATACTAATGCCATCTTACATAATGTTTCCCATAGTTTAGTACAGGTTTCATTTTTTAATCCAGATTGCTTCTCTGGATCTATCAGCAAACTTCAAAAAGAGGCTTTATGAAAAGTTTTCTTCAATAAAGTTCCTGAGTTTGCAAGGTCTGAATGTAGCTCAGATTGTGAAAAGAAGCTTTATGAAAAGCCAAGTAGGTATCATAAAATAGGTGAACTGGAACACAGTTTTAATTATGCCAGAGTTAGGTAGTTTACAGCTCACAGCTTAGCACCCTAACAATAGATTTGAAGTACTGACTAATTGTAATTTTGTCAGTAATAACCTTGAGACACGGGTAAACAAAAGTGTGGAACGGTGTGCTTGGATCTCTGAAGAGCCAGGGGGGTTAATCTAATTTAGATTAAACAATGAGTTCTATAAATTTAATGCTTCATGTGCATCTTAATTTAGAAATGCCAAAGAAAATATAGAAACTTAGCAAAAGAGTTTTTCTTTTTTTAATCCTTAATTTGAAGATAATCATCGGATTCAAGGGATTTTCAAGGTACAAAAGAATAAAAGTTTTCATTCAATTAAGATGAATAAATGTGCAAAAGCCTTGTTGAGGTTAAAAAGAGCTGTGCATATAAATCAAGTGATAGTCCCTCTCTTGGACCTCTGTAGCAATTATTGTCTCCACAAGTTTGCTGCAATTTATCATGGAATGCCTGGTGGCACTGCCTCCATTGTTAGTCTGAAATGCTTTTTTAAATCTTTTATTTAACCACTCATGGGCTTTCCAGCTGGTCCTGGTGGTAAAGAACCTGCTTGCCAATGCAGGAGACATAAGAGACTGAGATTCGATCCCTGGGTTGGGAAGATCCCCTGGAGAAGGGCATAGCAACCCACTCCAATATTCTTGCCTGAGGAATCCCATGGACAGAGGAGCTTGGCAGGCTGCAGTCCATACAGTTGCATAGAATCGGACAGGACTGAAGTGACTGAGCATGCGTGCACACATTCATTAAGGACATGTAGTTGAGCATCTCACTGTGGCAGACACGATCCTTGCATGGGGTACAGACTCTGCCTGAGTCTCCATCTACTCTTGGGAGAGAGGACAATAATCCTACAAGCACACGGAGCCAAGAACTGGTTGGGTAATGGATAGTTTACCTGGTTTTTGTCCCAAGTTCCTAGAGCTTCTAGACCCTGGGAATTTGCTGATTGATAGGAGTGTCTCTGTTATTCCTGGTGGGCCCTCAGATGCTTTTAAAATGGAAAATGGCCCTGCCTGGAAGAGTAACCATGGGATTAGAGGCTTGGGGCTTTGAACCACCATGTTTCAGCCCCATCTCTACGGAAGAGAAGGAAGGGAAACTGGAGATTGAATTGAATTCAGTCATGTGGCCAATGACTTACTTTTGAACTGTGGTGTTGAAGAAGACTCTTGAGAGTCCCTTAGACTGCAAGGAGATCCAACCAGTCCATCCTAAAGGAGATCAGTCCTGGGTGTTCATTGGAAGGACTGATGCTGAAGCTGAAACTCCAATACTTTGGCCACCTGGTGCAAAGAGCTGACTCATTTGAAAAGACCCTGATGCTGGAAAAGATTGAAGGCGGGAGGAGAAGGGGATGGATGACAGAGGATGAGATGGTTGGATGGCATCACTGACCCAGTGGACATGAGTTTAGGTAAACTCTAGGAGTTGATGATGGACAGGGAAATCTGGTGTGCTGCAGTCCATGGGGTCACAAAGAGTCAGACACGACTGAGCAACTGAACTGAACTGAACACTCACATGGTGTCTCCGATCAATGCTGAGTGTATATATAGAAGTTACCACATAATCTAGGCTGAAATCCAAGTCTGCATGGAGAAGGATGAGGATGTAGCCAAAAGGGATGGGAATCCCTACTCAAGCTGATCAGTGGGTGAACTGGCAGGTTACTGTGACTGAGCTTGAAAACCAGATAAAATCAAGATTGAAAAAAATTCTGCCATAATTCCATATATTTTTCAAGCCCTATGCATCTTTGCCCCAAATTCTCCAAAAAAAAAAAAAAAAAAAAAAATTTACAATCTGGGTCAGAGGTTCAGCAAACTATGGCCTTCAGGCCAAATCCAACCTGTTTCCTTTCTAAGCCACGTTTTGTTCTAACCATCCACATGCATCTCTTTACACATTGTCAACAACAGCTTTCACACTGCAGGGCTGAGTGGTTCTAATAGCCTGTGTGGTCCCAAAGCCTAGAATACTTCCTATGGATCTTTTATAGAAAAGGTTAACTGACTCCCTGTTTGGATGAAAGGCTCATTTTGTCGTCATTGGGAACAGTGAGGGCCTGTGAATTATTGGTCTCTTTGTTTGTTTTGCTAGAGTTCTCCCGGTTGTCCAAGGGTAGTTTCTGAAGAAGGCAGCAAGCTAAGGAGGTGGCTTCCATTTGCTGCCAGCAAGGGTGATGAGAGAGAAGGAAAGAGGGTTCTTTGCATGGACGGATATCACTTCAGGAGCTGAGCTCCAAGCAGCAGGTGTGGCCACCAACTCCAAGTCAGGAAGGAGGCTACTCACTGTGTGCCAACCCTCATCTATGAGAAAACGTGGATTTTCTCCAAGAGCAGAGAAGAATTAAAGGTAAAGACAGTGGGATGTAGGACAGGGAGGTGGGCCTAGCTTTCCTGTTAGCAGACTTGTCACTCTTCCCACAAAGAATGAATGTAGTAACAATGGAGGTGATGACAGTCAGATAACGCTGACCACGTGCAAAGCTGCAGGGGATTTCAGTTTAAAAGAACTACTGCAGTGATGAAGCTGTGATTATTCTCATTTGCAGCTGAGAGAAAGTTGCGAGCAGGAAGTAGAAGCTCAGAGAGGTTAAGGAACTGGTTCAAAGGCACATGGCTGGTGAGGGAAGGAGCCTGGATGAGGAGCCAGGTGTGTAGAATTCCCAAGTCTACACTATTCAACATGCTGCTCTCCAAGGCTGCTGCTCAGAGTGCGGACCACTAACCAGTGGCAATCAGTCCTGGCCTAGAATTCCTGAATTGAAATCTGCATCTTACCAAGATCCCCAGGTGATTTCTGAGCATGTTAAAGTTTGGAAAGCACTGATACTCGAGATCTCCAAACTTTTTCAAACTTCCACTAAGAATCCAAGTTTCCATCCAAATTTCCACTTCATCAGACTTGTCAGCCTCAATAAAACATAAGCTATAACCAACAAGGACCTATTGTATGGAACATAGAACTTTGCTCAATGTTATGTGGCAGCTTGGATAGGAGGGGCGTTTGGGGGAGAATGGATATTTATGGTTGAGTCCCTTCACTATTCACCTAAAACTATCACAACTTTGTTAATGGGCTACACCCCAATACAAAATAAAAGTTTAAAAAACCAACAAACAGAAACGTAAACTGATCCGGGACGGGAGCCATGCCCCACTTTCCTCAGTAAAGCCTGTTAGGTTGAATTAAATTCCAGGAGTAGATACTGGACAGATAAGAAACTGTTTCACCTAGTAATTTTCTTGATTCCAAGCATGTTCCACATCAGGAATTCTTAGAACCAATGGAGCAAGTCTAACACTTTTCTGTAAGATTAGAGAGATGGCTTAGAAAGTTCAGCAGAGGAACCAAGTTGTGGGGATTCAATTCACAGAACAAAGTCCCTCCTGCCTCCGGGATCCTGTGACAAGTTCAGAAAGGAAGAGAGACTTGCTCAGCCCAGCGGATCTCCTCTGGGGGATGGGTGATTCCTCTGAACACAAGCAGTGTTGGAAAGGCAGCCACATGCACACAAATACCACATCCATTATCAAATATCATCACATCCATTATCCTAAAGGAAATCAACCGTGAATATTCATTGGAAGGACTGATGCTGAAGCTGAAGCTCTGATACTTTGGCCACCTAATGGGAAGAGCTGACTCATTTGAAAGGACTCTGATGCTGGGAAAGATTGAAGGCAGGAGGAGAAGAGGACGACAGAGGATGAGATGGTTGGATGGTATCACTGACTCGATGGACAAGAGTCTGAGAAAATTCTGGGTGATAGGGAAGGACAGGGAAGCCTGGCATCCTACAGTTCATGGGGTTGCAAGGAGTCAGACGTGACTGAGCGAGTTAACAACAACAACATTATCAAATAGAAATACCTTTTTTCTTCCCCAAACTGTAACTGATTTTACTGCTCATTTCTACAGTGGGTTTGCAGTTCAAGCTAAGTGGCCAAATAATATGAAAGCTGACAGTTCCCCGGGGCTCTGTCCACATCTAACCGTTTAAAATCACTCCCGAGTCTGGAGACCAGAGAGAAGCTTCCTTCTTTCTGCCTCTGCTGCCTTTGTCATTGGAGCTGCCCTCAAACATGCCCAGAGGGTTCAGTCCTTTAATGGGAATCAGCCTAGGTTTTGATCCTAAAAATTTCACTCTTTCTGCTAGTTCTTAGCGCCACTCCTGCTTCTTCGTCAGTAGTCACCGGTGGCAATAGCAGCAGAGGCTGGGACATTAAGGAAAAAAAAAGGAGTTAATGGTTTCTACACATAACTCTGTTTTCTTTTTGCACCCCCTTGTTGGATGGTGGTCATGGTTTAGTTGGTAAGTCGTGTCCGACTATTGCAACCCCATGGACTAGAGCCTGCCAGGCTCTTCTGTCCATGGGATTCTCCAGGCAAGAATACTGGAGTGGGTTGCCTTTTCCTTCTCCAGGGGATCTTCCTGACCTACGAATTGAACCCAGGTATCCTGCATTGCAGGCAGATTCTTTACCAACTGAGCTACAAGGGAAGCCCTTGTTGTCAGCTAAAAAACTGCCTAGAACCAGAAGCAAGGACAAAACACAAAGACCCTGGAGTCACTGGCTTTCTGTCTCCGACCCTGAGTTTTCCGTCAGGTCTCCAATCTGGTGATCCCACAGTGGGGCAAGAGGAAGTGCTCAGCACCACGTTAGTGCTCCGCTTAGCTGTTGGTCGGCAGGGACCTGGGGTCAGGATTCCAGGTCAAAGCTCTCTCGTTGGATCTCAGCATGCATCTTGGCCACTGGGAATTATCAAAGATGAAGGCTCTTGTCGAACTCTCTCTCCACGTGCTCTGCCATAAACAAGCTGGGAGCTCCTGGCTCGGTCACTTAACCTCCCTGGAGCCAAGTTCCCATGTCAGGAAACTGAGAGGTTTGCACTCTCTGATCTCTAAGTGCCTTCCACCGCTAGCATGTCGTGATTCTGCATTTGTGGTTTTAGATGTACTTGACCCAAAGACATACAGCTACATTTCATGGGAAGAGATGGGGAAAGGAAAGGAGCTTGGAGCATCTTCTGAGGACATAATTACTGAGAGTGATCCAGTGTAATCCATTCTGGAATTTGCTCTGGAACCACCCAGATCTCCTGGCTCCAGCTCTTGATGGCAAACCACACAATAATTCTGATTCTACTTTCTCCTTGGTACAAAACACAAAGATATCACCACATACAAGATGTTGGAAGAATTGGGAGAAAATGAATATAATATAAAGTGCTTGTTCACAGCCTGCATAGGGGCTTCCCTGACGGCTCAGCGGTAAAGAATCCACCTGCTAATGCAGGAGATGCAGGTTCGATCCTTGGGTTGAGAAGATTTCAGGAGCAGGAAATGGCTACCGGCTTCAGTATTCTTGCCTAGAAAATTCCAGGGACGGAGGAGCCTGGTGGGCTATGGTCCACGCGGTTGCAACTACATGACTGAGCTTTTAAACCACCAGCATCACTGCTTGCTGGGCCCTTTCGCTTTCTTGTCTCTTCCAAGCCTGAAACAGCAAAGGCAAGGGCCTGTCTGAGCCCCTGGGGCCCTCTTATGGGAAATGATACTCATTTGAAGCCCCCACCGAAGTGTCTTGTCTTTGGAGAAACAACATGTTAGATACAATCCTTGCTCTGTCCTTCTTGGTAAGCGAATGGCCGGGGAAGGCCCTGGTTTGTAAACATCTTACAGCAGAGGGTGGCCTTTACACATCTCTGGCACACAGGATTGCATTCCCAAAGAACACGTGTCCACTGTCATTTGGATAAAGCTCCATCATCATCTTTATTTCTTTTGTTGTCTCTGCCCTTGGAGTGTCCCTAAATAGGATGGTGTCTGCCTTACCTTTTTTTCTTCTTGGTCTCTCAGAGTCACCTCTGCAGCTCTAAGAACCTGAACTGACATCGTAAACGCCCACCCTGACTACAGTGCTCTGCCTGCCATGCTGACAAGCCAGGTGGGTTTCTGGCCCAGACTCAGAGGCCCTTGGGGCTTCCCAGGTGGTGCTAGTGGTAAAGAACCTGCCTGCCAATGCAGGAGACACAAGAGATGCAGGTTCGATGCCTGTAGTGGGAAGATCCCCTGGAGGAGGAAATGGCAATCCATTCCAGTATTCTTGCCTGGAGAATCCTGTGGACAGAGGAGCCTGGTGGGTTATAGTCCATAAAGGCTCAAAGAGTCAGACAAGACTGAAATGACTTAGCACACAGAGGTCCTTAAGTAACAAGTTCTCCTGATTGTTTCTACCCAGGTGTATTCAAAACACTTGCTTTTGTAATAAACTTGCTCTTAATTAATTGTTTAAAGTCCCTGTATCCCTGTAGGAGATATGGGGACTCTTTGCCTCATATGGTTGAGAATAAGACAATCATCTAGCAAGTACTTTCCTTCTACAATTAATTATAGTCACTATATATAGTTACAAAAAGGATTTCTACCTCCCAAACCTGACATAATTTGTTTTTGAACTAATTCCACAGAAGCTCAGCCACCTCCTGCAAGAATAATTATATATTTAAATTTGAAAACAATTTCTACTCTATCAGCCCTTTCGAGCCTCTAACTAGCTCCATTGTTTCTCCTAGGTGAGTATGTGTGATTTAGGGTGGGGGGAAGATGCGTAATTTTACGCTACTTTTTATCTTAGCTAACCATCCGCCCTCAGTCACACTTTCAGTTTCATTTAGATTTGAGGTTTCCATTTGAATGTGTTTGAATAAGACGCCAAAATCTGAGGGCATCAGCATTTTATAGTGCTATATGGGAAATGCGGCAGATTCTGGAATTCACTGATTTTTCTTAGCATTTTGATTATATGGGTCTATGAGTTCAGATGAATCAAAGTAAAAATGAAACTCAGCAGGCATGATGAAATCAACTGAAGCCGCCGAAACGGTTGGTCAGAGCCCACAAAAATTGTTTCATTCTCTGAGACTGGGGGGATAGGACCAGACCTAATTCAAGAGACAGCTTCTGTCATCATTCAAGTCCTCAAATAGAGAAAGACATTCCTCAGCAGCAGATTTGGTTTTTTAAGCTGTAGCTTGGCACAGACTTCAGTAAATGACACAGAGTTAATCTCTACAAACAAGAGGATATATGCACGATGTCACTTTTCAAGTTATACAAACTAGAATTTAATTCCCCCAACATTCGCGCAGTATTGGTAACTGGATGAGGGTGGGGAGAGACCCAGATGACATATATTTTAAACAATTTAATTTCTGCTGTAGACTTAGAGATGCAAATAGAGACAAGGAAACAAGCCTGACCTTGTGCAGAGGAAGCTGTGTATATTCTCGGCTCTGTCTTTCCTCTGGGAGCCTCACGAGGGGGCACAGAAGTTTCTTGCTTAAATGACACTTTCAAAGAAATATTTTGTTCATTTGTAAAACAGAAAGGCTAATATTTTCCTTACCCAGCTCACAGGGGGCTGTATCCAAGGAAACCACACATGTGTAAAACCTGGGAAATGCTATGATATGGGCACTTTACTGTGTCCATTTAGAACATTCTGAAAAAGAAGGTGGGCATCAAAACTGCTAACTGCTATCTGGCAGTTCAGGTAGGAGGTATGGAATATTGCCAGTTGCCTGCAAAAACCGAAGACTGCTCTCTCTCGGACACAAAAATATTCCACGCAATTGCAATTAAAGATTCACTGTGCTTTTGTTTGCATGAAATATCAGGTAAAATATGGATTAAGAAGTACTGATGAAGCTGCAGTCCTACAAGAAGCTGGAGGCCATACAGTGTCAGTGAACAGGACACCTCTTTGTCTATCAAACGTCCTAAGAATATTTCTAAGAGCAACAGCCTTGGCAGAAAAATGCAAATGAACACTGACCACCAGACTTCTCCTATTTTCCCCTTTAAAATATAAAGTCTTCCTGAAACATACCACTTCTTTCTTGAGCATCAGCTGCAAGACTTTTACATCACAAATCTATTAAATTATCAAACATTTTGTGTTTTCCAAAACTTTTGTATGTGCTTTTCACAAAACATTACTTGAACTTTTTTTTTTTTTTTTAAATTCACGAAACACCTAGTAAAGTGCTAGACAAATAGCAGACACTTAATAAATTCTTCCTGAGGACTGATTTAGTATGAGAAAACATGATCATGTTAGCTACAACTGTTAATATACTCCCACATATACTATTTAATGTAGCCAGAATCTTTTAAGAATGGTAATAAAAATCTGCAGAAGTTGGATTTTATAACTATATTGAGTTAATCCATTATTTAAAGGGAACCCCTATCTAATGCAAAGCTAACTTCATAATTAGAATTGATAAATGAGAAATATTTTACCTTTATATATGAATGACTAATTATGACAGAAAGAAACTGATTTTCATTGGCCTGCACATGAGAACCTGCCTATTTTGAGCATGAGGCTATAATCCATCTTCCAAAATATGTTTAAAAATGTACCTACATTATTTTCTGTCAATATCTTTTTCTTAAGCAGTCGAAACTAATTTCTTATCATACAGTTCTGTTAAACTTGACTAGACAAAAGAAGGATTATTGTCTAGTAAATGCATGATAAAGTTCTTTTGACCAATTTAATTTTAAGGATAGTGCATTCATTTTCTGTATGTAAGAAGAGAAAAATCAGAACAGGCTCCATCTCTGCTTTGTATCTGGAACATCGTGTGGTTTAATTGCTGATAGCCTCGATGTACTAAGTAGTAAGCCGCTGAGCATGCATCGCTACATTCCTTAGGACATCTCCTTGAGTGGATGCAATAACTTATTACATTGAATAGGTCTAATTCTCCCTTGATTTATGGAAGCGGTAATAACAGTCCATCTCACAGAATGCTTTGCTAGGAGGAATCCAGATCCGGGCACTAAAATCTTTATGGCCTCCTCAGGAGAAGTTGGGATGTGGGTGGTATTCTCAACACCACAGCTGAGAAAAACAGGGGGATCTGCCTGAGGCCTCAGGCAAGTCAGTTACCCAGGGAACAGAATCCAGGTCTCCTGAGGCCCTGCTCACAATCACAAAAGCACAGAACTCCCGGAAGGGTTGCCCGAATCACGTGTACAGACAAGAGAGGGGAAACGAGACCCAGGATGCTCATCACAGAATCCCCATAGCAACCTGGCACCGTCTCCCTCTGACTGCATATAAAGTACACTGGAGGGTATTGCAAAGCATAAAATCCTAAAGGTACCCTTAATTCGGTGGGATCATTGCTCTCACTCCCTGACTTCCTGCAGCCCCAAATTCCTCTCTGTGGTGCCGAAACTCGAAAGCAAGATGTAGTTACAGAAACACTCTTTGGCTTACAAGGGACCATCAAGCTCTGATGATGATGAAACTTGATAGCAATAATGTCAAACTTTATATGACCATAATCTGAGTTTACAATGATACATTAAGCCATAATGTGACTATTTATATCACCATAAACTGAGTTTATGGTGATATAAATAGTCATGCTAATGGCATTAACAGCAGCTCTCAGTGGAATCACAGCTGTTGAGTGCTGCTTATGCCATTAGCATTGCTACTTACATCACCATCAACTTAGGTAGTCACAGTCGTTACCTACAAACATACAAGAAAGATGAATGTCCACACTTTATGCCCAGATCTAGTCTCCTATACTGGAGACGTTATAGCTGTCACCCTCCTCTATGTATTAAGGTCTACCTAGCCCTCTATTTCAGAGAAGGCAATGGCACCCCACTCCAGTACTCTTGCCTGGAAAATCCCATGGACAGAGGAGCCTGGTGGGCTGCAGTTCAAGGGGTCGCAAAGAGTTGGACACGACTGAGCAACTTCACTTTCACTTTTCACTTTCATGCATTGGAGAAGGAAATGGCAACCCACTCCAGTGTTCTTGCCTGGAGAATCCCAGGGATGGGGGAGCCTGGTGGGCTGCTGTCTATGGGGTCGCACAGAGTCGGACACGACTGAAGTGACTTAGCAGCAGCAGCAGCAGCCCTCTATTTGGCTCTGTTTATACCAAAGAGCAATCTGTTTTTCTGCCAATCTCTGATTTGCCGGGAAGCACTATTTAAAATTGATAAGAAGGTGCAAGCCGCCACTGCAGGCACACTTACGGTCTCCTTGGCAGCGCAGGGGACCCACACTCAGTTTGGCTTCTGAGCCTTGCCGGTCGGTATCTCCAACCACCACCTGGCTGACTGGCAGGTGATCTTTGTAGGATAAGAAACCAGCATCCTTTCTCCTGAATCACAAGGAAAGACAAACACATGAAGAGGCTATGTTAGAAGCACATCTTTTCTGATTATTGTTTAAGTTGTCCGACAAATGACCATATTCCGATGACTGCTCAGAGGTTCACTAAGTAGAACCACAGTTAAAGAGTTGCTCCTCTTTTCCACTTGGTGGTTTTGCAACTCATGGCTCAGAAGCAACTGTGACCTCTTTGCTTTCTGGAAAACAGAACTGATGCCCTGCTTTCCGGAGTCACAACCAGTACACAGCATACTCTTTCCGGTTGAGTATAGACTACCACATTGCTTGAAGCACTCACATCAAACACCAGAGCACACGTGCAGAGTTTGCTGCTTTTATGGAATCAAAAGTTCAACAAAGTCAACATGATCTCTTGCATAAAATGAGAAACAAAGCCCTATTAAAAAAAATACCCTTGTCTCCTTAATTGCTTTTCTTTCCCACTGTGCACCAGCTAAATAAGAGGCACTTTTTGTTCCTTCATCTCTTCTTGTTTATTTTAACAACCAAAAGACTTCATGTGACTTTTCCAACACAGCCAGGTGTTCACTAAGTGTCTATTTCCATCTATAATGAGGAGTGGAGTTTAGATGCAAGCCCAACTTGGCTTTTTTCTTGGATTTCTCCTCCTGTTTATACTTATCTTATTTCAGGTCTCCTAATTCAACCCTGTACACACCCTAAATAGAGGGAGAGGGCAAGGCTAGTTGTCAAGCACTAATTCTAGGATGAAGCACAGAAATGCAGGAGATGTTCTTGGGGATGGAGCCAAGGTGAGTGATGCTGCAGGACAGATTTTACCTTGATAGGAAATGCCTGGCCCTCATCCTCTTTTTGTACTGCTGTGGCTGAGAGATCTCCTAACTTGGGGCTGGATGGCTGGGAGGCACAGAACAGGATCAAGTCATTCCACAAATTTACCTTTTTGCATGATTTTGTGCACTGTTCGGCCTAAATGTAAATGAGAATTTTGAAACTGTATGTACAACTGATCACAGGAAAGACAACTGGTTTTGGATGACAGAAGGAGAGAGAGAGTTCAGTAGTCAGGTGAAAGATGTGCCAGTTGCATCTCTTGCTGGCAGTTGAGGAGAACCAAACTTGGAAACCTGCCTCCAAAATGCTGTGCTGTTAGGAGCAGTTAATTGCACCTCTGACTTTCTAGAACATCACTGAACACACACTCCTTCATGTGTCAGGACCCACAGAAACCCAGGAAGGAGTCACAGAATTTTTGCCACTGGACCCCAAACAAGTATATTTTCCACTGCTTTGGTTATGTCAGTCTTTCCAAGATAAAGTTAATCTTTTTATTTTTTTAAATCAAATGAGAACAAGATCATGCAGAAAAGCACTGTGGCTTTTATTGACATTGCAGCTACTGATGATCCAGCCTCAAATAATTTGTAAGCCTACCTCCTGGTGACTCAGACAGTAAAGAATCTGCCTGCAATGCAGGAGACCCGGGTCCAATTCCTGGATCAGGAAGATCCCCTGGAGAAGGGAATGCTTACCCACTCCAGCATTCTTGCCTGGAGAATTCCATGGACAGAGGTGCCTAGTGGGGTACAGTCCATCACAAAAGGGTTGGACACGACACAGTGACTAATACTTTCACTCCTTGTATTAGAACTTCTATCAGTTAATATTATGTCAGAGAGGGAAGAAAGTCTTTGCTATTAAATTTTCATATTTATTATTTCTTAAAGGGACAATAAAAGCAAACACCCTTGTAATTTGACAGTCTACTGGAATAATGTACATGACTGTGGAATTTCAGGCTGAGATTCTCTACAAGGTCATTATCATCTAAGTAAGGGATCTGCAAGCTAAGACTTGAGAAAAATTCATCTTGCGGCTTTCTCTGTGATGGACCATAAGCTATTTAAAATTTGTTTTAAACAGTTGAAAAGAAATCCAAAGCAGAACAATATTTTATGCCATATGAAAGTTACATAAAAATCAAAGTCAGTCAGTGTCTGTACGTAAAGTTTTACTGAAATCAGACTTTTAATTTTTGAAAGTTTTTTCAAACTTTTAAATTAAAAAAAAAGTCTTTTTAATTTTAATTTTTCTTTCTTTCTCACATATCGTCTATGGCGTTTCCAGGTTACATCAGCAGAGTTGAGCAGCTGTGTTAGAGACTATGTGGCCCTCAACGCCTAAAATATTATCTGGCCCTTTAAGAAAATCCTGTCAACTCTTACTCCAAATCATCAGTATCCATTTTCCTCTGGGAACTGATGGATCAAATATCCCACTGATAATCACGGTGGCCTAATGTGCAACTTATTTCACATTTGAGTGTAGGGAAGGGACATGAGACTATCCTTGAGGTGGGGAAAGAAAACAAAAATATTTAAGCTGACATTATTCACTCTAGCAGTGAGAAATAATTAGAATTTATTAATAACCAATGTTTTGATTGAGGTTGCACTACACAACCGTCACATGTCAGGATGCTCAACATCTTTACCTGATACTTGGTATTGTCAGTTCATTTATGATGAATGAGAAAGTTACTACTTTAGAACAAATCTTGTGCTAATATAAGAGTAGTTTGCAAACAAATGTTTGGAAATATTCCAATCATTATTATTGCCAAAATTGATATGTGCATAATCTTATAAGAATTTACATATCTATATACTTCTACAACTTGGAAACATAGTTTTAAAATATATGTACTAAATTGGTAAATGTAGAGTTTCAGTGGATTTTGGACTTATTTTATAATACTGAAATGGGTCATTAATCAATTACTTTGCAAATAAAACTGACTCAGAGATGATAGAAATTTGCTACATTTTATCAAAAACCTTTGCATTTCTGGTCAATAAAGCTGAAAAATTAACATCATGATTCATTTGGAAATATGCTTTTACCTAGTTTGTTATATGTACCTTGAGGTAATATTTTTCAACTATGATAGCCAATAAAGTCAAGTGTCAAAATGAATGAAAAACAACAGAGGCAGATCTTCAAATTAGTAACTCAAGACTATATAAAATAATATGTATTTAATCACATCACAGTTATAAAACCAATTAAAGGAAAAAACTATTAATTTTCATTATTATTTTAGAAAAAATGTTAATGTCAACTTTATATCATTTAAATTTTTAAATTTTGTTTATATTGAACATAAAATGCTAATTCACTGAACCTATGTCTTATTTTTATACTTATTTATAAATATGTATTCAAAATTTTTGAAAAATAGGAAAAGGGTAAAAAAATAGGAACACTGCTCTAATTCATAGAAAACAGTAACAATAGGATTTCCACCACTGAGCACCTGTGTAGACCACACTGTTTCTTGTAGACAACATCTAATCTGAAATCAATTCTTCCATAGAGGCATCATTATCCCCATTTAACTGATGAGAATCAGATAATTTATCTTGACCAAGGTCACCAGCTCAATAACCACAGAGTCTGGATTCAGTTCTAGATTATCTGGATCCTAATCAAGGATTTTCCAAGGGGCGGGGGATGGAGAGGAAAAGCAAAACAGAAGAGAACCAAAAAGCAACTATGTTAATTAAAAACCCTTTTTATTTTCATTTACAGATGAAGTGAAAATGTACTTTTCAAGATATACTTAGCTATCCTGAAATGTTGAGAAAATTATTTGTAATTAGTAAATTCAAAGGTATCTGTAATGTTATACTCACAAACACCCCCTGCACCATCAACATACTTAGTTAAAGTGATCTAGAACTACCACAGGCCCCAAACTAATCATGATCTTTAGTGGTCCATAGAAGCTTACAAAAAGTTACAATTCAGCTAATACACAAATCCCTCTTAGCCTCAGGGATATGTTCCAAGACCCCCAATGGATGGCTGAAATCATGGATGGTACTGAACCCTATATGTACTATGCTTTTCCCTATGTTGTTCAGTTGCTAAGTCACATCTGACTCTTTGAAACCCCATGGACTGCGGCACGCCAGGCTGCCCTGTCCTACTATCTCCTGGAGTTTGCTCAAATTCATGTCCATTGAGTCAGTGATGCCATCCCACCACCTCACCCTCTACCACCCTCTTCTCCTTTTGCCTTCAATCTTTCCCAGCATCAAGGTCTTTTCCAATGAGTTGGCTCTTTGCATCACAAGGCTAAAGTATTGGAGCTTCAACTTCAGCATCAGTCCTTCCAGTGAAAGGTTAATTCAGGGTTAATTTCCTTTAGGATTGACTGGTTTGATCTCCTTGCAGTCCAAGGAACTCTCAAGAGTCTTCTCAGTTCAGTTCAGTCACTCAGTCATGTCCAACTCTCTGCAACCCCATGGACTGCAGCACACCAGGCCTCCCTGTCCATCACCAACTCCCCAAATTTACCCAAACTCATGTCCATTGAGTCGGTGATGCCATTCAACTATTTCATCATCTGTCATTCCCCTTCTCCTCCTGCTCTCAATCTTTCCCAGCATCAGGGGCTTTTCCAATGAGTCAGTTCTTCACATTAGGTGGCCAGAGGATGTGGCCAAAGGAGTTTCAGCTTCAGCATCAGTCCTTCCAATGAATATGCAGGACTGATTTCCTTTAGGATGGACTGGTTGGACTTCCTTGCAGTCCAAGGGACTCTCAAGAGTCTTCTCCAATACCACACTTCAAAAGCATCAATTCTTTGGTGCTCAGCTTTCTTTATAGTCCACCTCTCACATCCATACATGACTACTGGAAAAACCACAGTTTTGAAGTCTTCTCCAGCATCACAATTCAAAAGCTTTTTACCTATACCTACTCTATATATCTGTGATAAAGCTTAATTTATAAATGAGGCACAATACAGGATTAACAACTAATGATAATTTAAGACAGTTATAACAATACAGCATTATAAAGATGTTAATGTGGCCTCTCTCACACACACACACAATATCTTAATGCCTTTTCCATCTGAACTAAGCGCTGTGATATAACTTTTGCCGTCTGAGGTGTGATAGCAAAACTACCATGCATTTCTACTTCCTTCTTCACAATCTCATGGATAGAAGATTCATTCTTACCATAAACCTTAGCAACCTCACCATATGGTTTTGTTTCCTTATTAAATCACTGCCTTTTCACTTAACGGCAGTACTTAATGGCTTCTCTTTGGCATATCTGAATTGCCAGCGTTGCTACTCTTGTGCTTTGGGGTCATTATTAAGTAAAATGAACAAAAGAATTGCAATACCATGACAGTCCATCTGATAACCCAGAAGGCTAATAAGTGACCATCTTACTAGTACATGCTGGACAAAGGGTTGATTCCCTTTCTAAGTGGATGGAGGAGGATGTCATCAGATTTCATCACACTGCTCAAAACACTGCAATTTAAAACAACTGAATTGTTGTTTTCTGAAATTTTCCACTTAATACTTTCAGATTACTGTTGACTGAGGTTAACTGATACCACATAAAGCAAAACCCTGGATGGGGGACTACTGTGGAGGTAACCCTCAGATACTCCTCAAACCAAGAAAATAGGACAGGATAATCAGCTGAGAAAAGAAATATCTATATAAAGTTACCGTCTCAATCATTTTTGATAAGGGATATAAATAGGGCTCCAGAGATTTTAAAGTCACAAACAGCTGTGTTTCAAACTCACAAAATAGTCGACTCCACTGGAAACAAATTGGTTGTAGTAACAAATTCACGGGTGGCAATAAAGTGGCTTGACTAGCACCAAGCATCTGATGTGATCCTGCAGCATAACCCACGTTCAAAAACTGATCTGTGAGTGGATAGAAAATAAACTAAGACCTCAAAAGGCTCCCTTCCAAACACCTATAAGACTTCTATCTTAGCACCAGCGTGAAAATTATTTAGCAAGCAAAACAAGACTTCATTGAAAGTTATGATCTTTAACGATCGAGGTCAATCTAATTTAGAGAGATATTCAGTAACTATTTATCATGTTAGCATAATCTAATTACATCTGTTGCTGGGCTGGTACATTAAAAAAAATTCTATCATCCATTTCCAATAGGCCCTGAACTCAGACTCTCCTATAATTTTTTTTATTAGTGTTGTTATTAAAATAAAACTTGATTCTACAGAATTTGCTTCTCTAACCTGGCATGATGGCCCTTTTACTTCAGTACTATTTTCCTGAGGAATTCTGTCTTACTCTGCTGCTCTCCCCTTGCCTTCTTTTCTTTTCCTGCTGAGAAAGCAAACAAGCCTCTAGGCAGATTGGTCTTGCCCTTAGCTCAGAAAAAAGCAAAAACAAAAAACCCTGAAGGAAAATAAACAGTCTAAGTTTCTGCAATTATAAGCTTGCTTTTCTACCAGATGTTATAAAAGTTACCACACTATGAGTATGTTCCATAATTCTAGCAGAGAAGAATTTCTCCTACATTCTGAAGTTTTAGAAGTACTTGTATTAAACACATAGAATTACAGTCAGTGAACTTTCCTGTATTCCCATCACAGAATCACCTAAGGTAGAAATTTCTGGAAGAATCCAGGAAGTCAAAGATTTAGCTACAGAGGATGTCACAGAAAGAGACATAGAAATGGGGAATAAACACATGAGAAGATACTTAATATTATTAGTCATTCAGTTCAGTTCAGTCGCTCAGTCGTGGCCAACTCTTTGTGACCCCATGAACCACAGCACTCCAGGCCTCCCTGTCCATCACAAACTCCCGGAGTTTACTCAAACCCATGTCCATCAAGTCGGTGATGCCATCCATCTCATCCTCTGTCGTCCCCTTCTCCTCCCGCCCCCAATCCTTCCCAGCATCAGGGTCTTTTCCAATGAGTCAACTCTTTGAATGAGGTGGCCAAAGTACTGGAGTTTCAGCTTCAGCATCAGTCCTTCCAATGAACATGCAGGATTGATCTCCTTTAGGATGGACTGGTTGGATCTCCTTGCAGTGCAAGGGACTCTCAAGAGTCTTCTCCCACACCACAGTTCAAAGGCATCAATTTTTTGGCGCTCAGCTTTCTTCACAGTCCAACTCTCACATCCATACATGACCACTGGAAAAATCATAGCCTTGACTAGACGGACCTTTGTTGGCAAACTAATGTCTCTGCTTTTTAATATGCTATCTAGGTTGGTCATAACTTTCCTTCCAAGGAGTAAGTGTCTTTTAATTTCATGGCTGCAATCACCATCTGCAGTGATTTTGGAGTCCCAAAAAAATAAAGTCTGACACTGTTTCCACTGTTTCTCCATCTGTTTGCCATGAAGTGATGGGACCAGATGTCATGATCTTAGTTTTCTGAATGTTGAGCTTTAAGCCAACTTTTTCACTCCCCTCTTTCACTTTCATCCAGAGGCTTTTTAGTTCCTCTTCACTTTCTGCCATAAGCATGGTGTCATCTGCATATCTGAGGTTATTGATATTTCTCCCAGCAACCTTGATTCCAGCTTGTGCTTCTTCCAGCCCAGTGTTTCTCGTGATGTACTCTGCATATAAGTTAAATAAGCAGGGTGACAATATACAGCCTTGACGCACTCCTTTTCCTATTTGGAACCAGTCTGTTGTTCCATGTCCAGTTCTAACTGTTGCTTCCTGACCTGCATATAGGTTTCTCAACAGGCAGGTCAGGTGGTTTGGTATTCCCATCTCTTCCAGAATTTTCCACAGTTTGTTTTGATCCACACAGTCAAAGGCTTTGGCATAGTCAATAAAGCAGAAATAGATGTTCTTCTGGAACTCTCTTGCTTTTTTGATGATCCAGCAGATGTTGGCAATTTGATCTCTGGTTCCTCTGCCTTTTCTAAAACCAGCTTGAACATCTGGAAGTTCACAGTTCATGTATTGCTGAAGCCTGGCTTGGAGAATTTTGAGCATTACTTTACTAGCATGTGAGATGTGTGCAATTGTGCAGTAGTTTGAGCATTCTTTAGGATTGCCTTTCTTTGGGATTGGAATAAAAACTGACCTTTTCCAGTCCTTTGCCCACTGCTGAGTTTTCCAAATTGGCTGGCATATTGCATGCAGCACTTTCACAGCATCATCTTTCAGGATTTGAAATAGCTCAACTGGAATTCCATCACCTCCACTAGCTTTGTTCATAGTGATGCTTTCTAAGGCCCACTTGACTTCACATTCCAGGATGTCTGGCTCTAGGTCAGTGATCACACCTTTGTGATTATCTTGGTCGTGAAGATCTTTTTTGTACAGTTCTTCTGTGTATTCTTGCCACCTCTTCTTAATATCTTCTGCTTCTGTTAGGTCCATACCATTTCGGTCCTTTATCGAACCCATCTTTGTCTGAAATATTCCCTTGATATCCCTAATTTTCTTGAAGAGATCTCTAGTCTTTCCCATTCTGTTGTTTTCCTCTGTTTCTTTGCATTGATCGCTGAAGAAGGCTTTCTTATCTCTCCTTGCTATTCTTTGGAACTCTGCATTCAAATGGGAATATCTTTCCTTTTATCCTTTGCTTTTCACTTCTCTTCTTTTCACAGCTATTTGTAATGCCTCCTCAGACAACTATTTTGCCTTTTTGCATTATTAATTAGAGACATGAAATTAAAAGTCTCCCGAGATGCCACTTTACTCCCATCAGAATAGCTATAATAGAAAGGACAGGTAATAACAAGTGTTGACAAGGATTGGATGAAACTAAAATCATCACACATCACTGATGGTATTGTAAAGTGGTGCAATCACTTTTGAAAGCCATTTGGTAGTTTCTAAAATGTTAAATAGAGGTTTAACCGTATGATCCCAAAATTCCATTCCTGGTATCTACCCAAAGAAAAGCACATGTCCACACAAAGACTTTTAGGCAGATGATTACAGAAGCTTCATTCACAATAGCCCCAAAGTGGAGACAACCCAAATGTCCATCAACTAGCAAATGGATAAACAAAAGATACTGTATCTATACAATAGAACATTGTTCTGCAATAAAAGAAATAAAATGTGAACACACACAATACAAAATGAATAAACCTCAAAAACATGATGCTAAGTGAAAGAAGTCAGACACAGAAGACCACATATACCATAATTCTGTTCATATGAAATGTCCAGAAAAGACAAATATTTAAAGATAGAAAGTAGATTAATGGGTGCCAGGGTCTGGGGATTCAGATCAATGGCAAATTCCCAAACTACCTTTAAAATAGGAACCATATCTCATTCATCAAAAGCCAAATATCCATGGTTTTCCAGGACATGCCTAAAAGTAAAATTCTCTTCAACTGTCACCATTTGCAACTCAAATCTCCTGGAAATGCCAGTACTTTATAGCATCAAATCTTCACCTCAAGGACTGTTTCTAAACTTCTTGGAGTATTTTATGCAATTTTTGGTTCAAGTAATATGTTCACATTACCTATAAGTCTTTGCATCTTTCCTCTGGATCCCTTATATCTGCTAATAACCATTCCCGTGCTACTTTGGAAAAAGTTGTTGCTCTTGTGTAGTCAGTAAGTCGTGTCCTACTCTTTGCAATTCCATGGACTCCAGTATGGAATGGATTGCCATTTCAGGAAAAGTAGATTTTACTTTTTCCATAACAAATACTCAGAAAAAGCAGGTGAGATGGATGTGGCCAAGCTGGCAGGGCAGGAAGACCCTGAACTCACCTCCTTCATGGGCACAGCAAAATAACAACTATTTCCAGATTGACCTGAAGACCAGAAGAAAAGATTTTTCATGACTACAGATATTAAAAGGAACCACAAGATGGGTAGAAGGAGTGGAAACAAGGTGGAGTCAAGACCTACATTCCTGGGTGGCGGTGGTGGTGGTCATGGTGGGTTAGTCGCTAAGTTGTATCCTACTCCTGAAATCCTATGGACTATAGTCCACCAGGTTCCTCTGTCCGGGGGATTTCCTAGGTAAGAATACTGGAGTTGGTTGTCACTTCCTTCTCCAGGGGATCTTCCTCACCCAGGGATTGAACTTGCATCTCTTGTGTCTCTTGCATTGGCAGGCAGATTCTTTACCACTGAGCCACCTGGGATTGTGGACAATTTTAGTGAACATATTTGTTCTGAATTCAGTGAGAACTTTTACTCTTTTTTGTTTTTGTTCCTGAACTCCATCTTTCTATATCTTCTCTTCCCGGGGATGCAACCCACTGCCTTTCCTTTAATAGGATATTAATGCTTTCATTCTTCCTCTGTCTTCACCCCTACTAAAACCACTTTCAGAGAATAATGTGACAAACCATTTTTTTTTTTCATTCATGTTTAATTAAAGTGATGCCTTCATGAGGCAAAAGACTGCTCTTGGAAATCAGATCTCTATGAATGATAGAGGCAGGACAGGGAACAAAGAGGAATATTCCTAGCATCCCTAAAGCAACTACATGGAGATGATCACATGCTCTTAGAATGGCAGGCCTACCATCACATGGAGGAGGTTGGCCAGTTCCTTTATGCTCGTTTAAAAAAATCAGGATCCGAAGTCAGTGCCTTTGTTCACAGTGCACATGAGGGCTATCTCAGTGTGGCTGTCTCATTACAGTCTGAAATAAACAACACAGCTATCTGATATACAATAAAGTAGAACTTAAAAAATACTTCTAATGGTGTCCTCAGTCTCCACTGACTATGGTGTTTTCCTCAATGGATGTAAGGTAGTGTTTTCTACAAAGCAATTAGAGTAATTAAGAAAACAACCATCACAATTAGATCTTTAGAATCCCGGAATATGTCCCCTATGAAATGAAAGTAATTACAAATTCAATTACTCCTTTTCAGTGGGAATAGCTTAGGCCTTTTGTAAATGCATGACAATTATCTGTTCAGTTTAGAATCTCTTAGAAAGCCTTTGTAACCATTTCAGGATTCTATGCAAATTGCTCTCTTTTGATTTTCCTTCTGGAATGCAAGTTCCCTGAGGCCAGATATATTGTCTCCTGCAACTTTATAAACCAAATACTAGTGCACCTAAAAGAGGCTTATTCCATATGTTTCATGACTGAACAAATACATGAATAAACATAGAAGTCAACTAGGCCAATCCTATAATAGTCTTCAGTATGTGCTGACTATCAATGCTAAGAAATGAGAAAGAGATCTTTCTTATAATTGGAGTTCCTTGAAAGCTCTTGTAACACTTTCATTATTTCTTTTCTGTAATTGTTTTATTTCTTTCTTTAGAAAGTAGTATTCAATTAGATGTTTCATATATAATTAATACAGCGGAAATAATTAAATCTTAAAGACAGGAATCTGATTGCAACTCTATGTAAAATTAAGTTACTAAATTTATCTGGGCCATTGTTTCTTTACATAGGTAAGTCATATATATTTTGGTTTTGAAGAGTGTCAGAATATGCAGCTCTAAAATAGGCCTCTTTGGCATGTAGAGTATTTTGAGCTAAAGGCCACTGAGATCAGTAGACTCAAGAAAAACTCCAAACACAGGGCACCAGTGTTCTTTTTGTAAAGGAAAATTTCACTTGTAGAGATGTCTCTCTCCTGCACCTGGCGTGAAAAGGCTCTTAATGACTTTTTTCAGTGAAGAAGGTACTGACTTAAACCTGCAGGACAAATCCTACTAAACATCTCCTTCACCAGGCCTTTCCCTGCTCACTTTCTCATAACGTGCCTCCCCAGCCCAGAAGCCCCGAGCCCCTTGTCTTTCGGCTTAAGCTGCTTATGAGCCCAAGTTCTAACCATTGCTTGGGTTATTCATCACGGGGTGCTTCCATAGGTGCATGAACGATGCACATGTTAACAAACACGTTCTGTTTGCCCTTCTCTTGCTAGTTTTGAGGACTCCCAACTGAAGAGCCTAAGATGGGTGGAGGAAAATAGAGTTTTGCCTCCCCTGTAGTTCTTATTCTACTTGTGTTTGTTAATTTTGTTATTATAGAAAACAAATAGTAATCATCTGAATAAATTTGGCAAACAAACATGTGGCTTAAAACATAAATGTTCGGTCTGTTTTTCAATGGCATGGGGTTACTGGTAGCTCTTTGAGGAGAGGACTTTGTGGTTTTATTTAGTTTCCCCAGAAACTATTAGTACTGCATCCAACATGCGGTTTGGGAGACTAGTTATCACCCTTATTTTTCAGATGAGGTAACAGATTTGGAATAAAACTATGCCTGGTCTAAAGTATTCAACTAATTAGTGGATGAACTAGGAAAAGAAGACCAACTTCATCACTGTAGAATTAAAGGAAATGCATGTGTACATTTCTCAAATTCTACTTCAATAATTTGCATTTTTTTTCTCATGAATTATATGAAAATCTATTATTTTATCAAAGGAAAATTGTTTCACTAATTTGAAGACTAGTTTGTAAACTATTACAGTTTACTTTGTCTTTTTTACACTCTTCTTTTCCCTAAGCAAGGGTTCCTCAGGTGTATGTGTGTCTATTTTTAAGATGTTTGGTGAATGACTACTTTTGGTTGTCTTTTTATTTTTTCAATTGCTATTTATTTATGATATATTTGTTTGCGGCAATGCTGGGTCTTTGTTGCTGTGAGGTCTTTTCTCTGGTCACAGCGAGTGGGGACGCCTCTCTAGCTGTGGTACCTGGGCTTTTCATTATAGTCGCTTCCCTTGCTGTGGAGTACAGGCTCTAGGCTCACGAGATTCAGTAGTTGCAGCACGTGGGGTCAAGTAGTTGTGGCACACAGGCTTAGCTGCTCTGAGGCATAAGGGATCTTCCTGGATTAAGGATCGAACCCATGTCCCCTGCATTGGCAGGTAGATTCTTTACCACTGAGCCACAAGGGAAGTCCTCCTTGTGTTTCTGGAAACTGTGCCTCATATATTATATGACTGGTAAGGATGGGGTACTTGATGTGCGGCATCCTTGATATGTCCATGTATTTTCATTTCCAGCAATTAATGGCCAACACTTGGCATCTCAAAAGTACTCAATGGGAAAATCTTCACTATTACTGGCTCCATATATCTTTAAAAACTAAGGGTGAATATGTGAAATAGATCGCTAGCCCAGGCTTGATGCATGAGACAGGGCACTCAGGAGGACTGGTGCACTGGGATGACCCTGAGGGATGGGAGGGGGAGGGAGGTAGGAGGGGGTTCAGGATGAGGACACATGTACACCCATGGCTGATTCATGTCAATGCATGGCAAAAACCACTACAATATTGGAAAGTAATTAGCCTCCAATTAAAATAAATACATTTTTTAAAAAAAATTAAAAAAAATTAAGGGTGAATATTCTGGGCTCTTTCAGGGTTTCCTAGATATTTGCTTCTAACCGACAGACAAACGCAGACAAATCCGATCATTTCTGACTCCCCTCTGCTTTGGCATGGCTCCTCTTCAGCCTTCTTCCTGGCTCAACGGCCTTTCCTCTCAAGGTAGCTTGTGGCTGGCTTCTTCCTACAGGTCCGACGTTTAGTACCTGTATTCTCATCTCACTGAACTCTGAAAGGCGGTGTTGACTACAGGCTGGCGTCCTGTCACCTTGAAGCGAGTCAGGGAGACAGCAGGGTGCTGTGAGCCTGTCCTGTCCTCTCCAGGTCCAGCAGTCATGGGTAGAGCTCTCTGATTCACTCTTGTGGAGCTGCCCCTTCCCTCTCCCACAATGGTGGGGTTGGGTAGAGCTCTCTGATTCACTCTTGTGGAGCTGCCCCTTCCCTCTCCCACAATGGTGGGGTTGGGTAGAGCTCTCTGATTCATTCTTGTGGAGCTGCCCCTTCCCTCTCCCACAATGGTGGGGTTGGGTAGAGCTCTCTGATTCACTCTTGTGGAGCTGCCCCTTCCCTCTCCCATAGCGGTGGGGTTGGGTAGAGCTCTCTGATTCATTCTTGTGGAGCTGCCCCTTCCCTCTCCCATAATGGTGGGGTTGGGTAGAGCTCTCTGATTCACTCTTGTGGAGCCGACCCTTCCCTCTCCCATAGTGGTGGGGTTGGGTAGAGCTCTCTGATTCACTCTTGTGGAGCTGACCCTTCCCTCTCCCACAATGGTGGGGTTGGGTAGAGCTCTCTGATTCACTCTTGTGGAGCTGCCCCTTCCCTCTCCCACAATGGTGGGGTTGGGTAGAGCTCTCTGATTCATTCTTGTGGAGCTGCCCCTTCCCTCTCCCACAATGGTGGGGTTGGGTAGAGCTCTCTGATTCACTCTTGTGGAGCTGCCCCTTCCCTCTCCCATAGCGGTGGGGTTGGGTAGAGCTCTCTGATTCATTCTTGTGGAGCTGCCCCTTCCCTCTCCCATAATGGTGGGGTTGGGTAGAGCTCTCTGATTCACTCTTGTGGAGCCGACCCTTCCCTCTCCCATAGTGGTGGGGTTGGGTAGAGCTCTCTGATTCACTCTTGTGGAGCCGACCCTTCCCTCTCCCATAGTGGTGGGGTTGGGTAGAGCTCTCTGATTCACTCTTGTGGAGCCGACCCTTCCCTCTCCCATAGTGGTGGGGTTGGGTAGAGCTCTCTGATTCACTCTTGTGGAGCTGACCCTTCCCTCTCCCATAGTGGTGGGGTTGGGTAGAGCTCTCTGATTCACTCTTGTGGAGCTGACCCTTCCCTCTCCCATAGTGGTGGGGTTGGGTAGAGCTCTCTGATTCACTCTTGTGGAGCTGACCCTTCCCTCTCCCATAGTGGTGGGGTTGGGTAGAGCTCTCTGATTCACTCTTGTGGAGCTGACCCTTCCCTCTCCCATAGTGGTGGGGTTGGGTAGAGCTCTCTGATTCACTCTTGTGGAGCTGACCCTTCCCTCTCCCATAGTGGTGGGGTTGGGTAGAGCTCTCTGATTCACTCTTGTGGAGCTGACCCTTCCCTCTCCCATAGTGGTGGGGTTGGGTAAAGCTCTCTGATTCATTCTTGTGGAGCTGCCCCTTCCCTCTCCCATAGTGGTGGGGTTGGGTAGAGCTCTCTGATTCACTCTTGTGGAGCTGCCCCTTCCCTCTCCCATAGTGGTGGGGTTGGGTAGAGCTCTCTGATTCATTCTTGTGGAGCCAACCCTTCCCTCTCCCATAGTGGTGGGGTTGGGTAGAGCTCTCTGATTCATTCTTGTGGAGCTGCCCCTTCCCTCTCCCACAATGGTGGGGTTGGGTAGAGCTCTCTGATTCATTCTTGTGGAGCTGCCCCTTCCCTCTCCCACAGTGGTGGGGTTGGGTAGAGCTCTCTGATTCACTCTTGTGGAGCTGCCCCTTCCCTCTCCCATCACGGTGGGGTTGGGTAGAGCTCTCTGATTCACTCTTGTGGAGCTGCCCCTTCCCTCTCCCACAATGGTGGGGTTGGGTAGAGCTCTCTGATTCACTCTTGTGGAGCCGACCCTTCCCTCTCCCATAGTGGTGGGGTGGTTAGAGGTAGAAAGAACATGCTAACAACTCTGCAAACAAACCTTTCCCATTGGTCTCTTCTCCAGGAATTTTTGGGTTTCTTGTATGTCACTTGAGGTAGATAATCAAGTCAGGGCTCTACTTTGCTTTAGAATGTGGGGGTACTTACCACTTAGTCAAGTTCACAGCCTTGGAGCCAGTACTGAAACTCCAAGACAACAGAAATAACCTAATTTATGACTGTTTCCCTGAACATGAAAAAATCCTAAACCTAGTCAATTTCTGTAACATCAAATTTCCATATGATTTATTTTCTGTGTAAAGTATTCCTTCACTGTTCCCACAGATCTTCACAATCATGAAAGACAACAATCAAACTCTCCACCCTCTAAGATTTTTTTCCTAAATAGATTACTTATAAGAGTATTGGTTCTGATGAATTTGGCCTCAGAAGAAAGTTCAATACACTCTGAATTTTTATTTTGTGGAGTTGATCACTCTAAAAGGTAGCTTTTTTTTTCAATGATAGAAGCACTCTTCTTTTAACTAAGGATCAGTGCTTTTCCTTTCTATCACCATTTCCAAAGCCCCTTCATGTAACACAAATCCATAAAAATGACTCTCGTATTGATTATTACCACACTCTTTTCTCTACAGACATCACATCATCTTTGACATATTTTGTCATCCCACTTCATCTCAGCAGTGCATTTTGCTCCCCTAGTGCACAAAAAAAGACTTGTTTGAAGTTTCCTTCATCCATTTCTGAAATCTGTAGGGCCCTTAAGATGATCAATATTTGTTTTTATGTTATCAATATCTTGAAGATGGTATGAGGTGTAAACATGTGAAAAAGGCCTCAGCTATAGTAAGTAAAAGCACTTGTTAGGATGAGATGGTCCAAATAAAAACAAAGTTCCAAAACATCTCTCAGTACCTGGGACTAATGAGAGGCAGAAAGGACCCATGGAAAGAGGCTTAAGACAACTATCAGTCTTAAGCATGAATGAAGAAGGATAACCCAAGGAAATGAAAAATAAGTGATCTGAAATTTGGGAGAGAGAAAGACAAAATAATTATGAGTAATATAAGCCTGAAGAGATCTTCAAGGAGAAAAAGTCAATTATATTAAATGTTGCAAAGATGCCTAGTATATAAAAAATTATTGCTCTTTTTCAGTTGCTGTCACGTCCAACTCTTAGTGACCCCATGGACTGCAGCACACCAGGCTTCCCTGTCTTTCACCATCTCCCGGAACTTGCTTAAACTCATGTCCATTAGGTCGGTGATGCCATCAAACCATCTCATCCTCTGTCATCCTCTTCTCCTCCTGCCTTCTATCTTTCCCAGCATCAGGGTCATTACTAAGGAGTCGGCTTTTCATATCAGGTGACCAAAGTATTGGAGCTTCAGCTTCAGCATCAGTCCTTCCAATGAATATTCAGGACTGACTTCCTTTAGAATTGACTCTCAAGAGTCTTCTCCAGCACCACAGTTCAAAATCATCAATTCTTTGGTGTTCAGCTTTATTTATGGTCTGACTCTCACATCCATACATGACTGCTGGAAAAACCATAACTTTGACTATAGGGACTTTGTCAGCAAAGTAATGTCTCTGCTCTTTAATGCACTATCTAGGTTGGTCATAGCTTTTCTTCCAAGAAGTAAGTGGCCTTTAATGTCATGGATGCAGTGATTTTGGAGAAATTAGGTATATCAATATGGTGATCATTGGTGGACATATCTCAAAGACTTCCTTTAGAGTAATGAAGAACATTTTTAGGGACTGGTAATCAAATGGGAAATGAAAGGGCAGAGACCAGCCTTAAACTCCTATTCTGAAGTTGTAATGAGAAATGGAAGAAGCAATAGGATAGAAGCTGGGGAGTTTGCAACATTAGGGGATTTTGTTTATACACTGCGTGCTGAGTTAATTAGGTTTTATAACATATGTCTGTAATCAATTTGCCAACATTATTTTACAAACTTTTGGAAGCAAAATTCATGACTGGCCTATGTATACAAGCAGTGTGTAGATGGCATAAAACTCTGTCAGCGAATGGCCTGAAGTGGTACATAATTAGGACATTCTGACCATTGCTGGGTAACACTAATAACAAGTGCAGATTCCTTTTGCTTCTCATCCAGGGAACAAAGAGCACCTGATTGTTTTCTTCAAATAAAAACGAATCAATTTTAGTATATGTGCTGCTGAAGCGAGCACATGAGACAGGATGCTCGGGGCTGGTGCACTGGGATGACCCAGAGGGATGGGATGGGGGAGGAGTTGGGGGGGGGTTCACGATGGGGAACATGTATACACCCATGGCAGATTCAAGTCAATGTATGGCAAAACCAATACAATGTTGTAAAGTAGAATAAATAAATAATTTTTTTAAAAAAGACCAAAAAAACCCCAAACTAATCAAGTGAGGAATCCCTGATCTTTCTGAAATATGATAGCCAACATATTTTGGGAAAAGATCCTTGGGCCTGCATCTTGGAGACAAGGACTGAAAGAAGAGCTAACTAGATAATTTCACAGTGAGGTTGGAGTTTTGTGGTTAACTCTAGTCAATTGGAGCTTTGAAGTTTATTAGGTTTGGACAAAGACAGAAATTCAGTAACCCACTCAGGGACATTTTAAAACTTCAGTTAATTAGATTTTAATAAACAAGGTCATTTCTTTGGCAACCTAACTTCAGAATTTAGAGGCTGAATCATTTATGATGCAGTCCAACTTATACAAATTAAAAGGCATATAAATCATCCCCTTAGAAGAAAGGCAATAAAAATCCATCACTGTTAACTGAGGGATAACAAATACTGTCAAAGGAAAGAGTGAGTGGGCTAAACTTGTAGGGCCGTGCAAGTCCTGAACATTGCAAAACTCAATTTAGCGGCAGTTTTATGGAGAGAATAAAGCATACGAGTGTCTTGTTTGTGTAGATTTATTTTGCTCTAATGAGAAACCAGGAGGGGAAACAGCCACATTCTTCTAATAGGCAGAGTATCCAGTTTGCAACTAATTTGAAAATGGGGGGGGGGGGGGGGAGGAAAGTGATGCAAACACATCTGGGGAGGATTAGCTGTCTCATTTCCTTGACGTGCACATGATTTTGATGACTAACCTTTTGTTGTTCTTGAGTTGCTCAGTTGTGTCCAACTCTTTGCAACCCCATGGACTGCAGCACACCAGGCTTCCCTGTCCTTCACCATCTCCTGGAGCTTGCTCAAACTTATGTCCATTGAATCAGCGATGCCATCCAACTATCCCATCTGTTGTCCCCTTCTCTTCCTGCCTTCTTTTCCAGCATCAGGGTCTTTTCCAATGAGTCAGCTCTTCGCATCAGGTGGCCAGAGTATTGGGGTTTCAGCTTCAACGTCAGTCCTTCCAATGAATATTCAGGACTGATTTCCTTTAGGATGGACTGGTTGGATCTCCTTGCAGTTCCAAAGGACTCTCAAGAGTCTTCTCCAACACCACAGTTCAAAAACACCCATTCTTCCGTGCTCAGCCTTCTTTATGGTCCAACTCTCACATGCATCCATGACTACCGGAAAAACCATAGCTTTGATCAGATGGACTTTTGTCAGCAGAGTAATGTCTCTGCTTCTTAATATGCTGTCTGGGTTGGTCATAGCTTTGCTTCCAAGGAGCAAGTGCCTTTTAATGTCATGCTGCAGTCACCGTCTATAGTGATTTTGGAGCCCAAGAAAATAAAGAGCAAATTGCTTTTCTTTTTCAAATAAAGAGCAGAGGGACTGAGAACCCACAGGGAATTTGACTTTGAAGGCCAGTGGGATTTGATTACATAACTTCCACAGGACTGGGGAAACAGAGACTCTTGGAGGACACAAACTAAACCTTGTGCACACCAGGACCCAGGAGAAAGGAGACGTGACCCCACAAGAGACTGAGCCAGACTTGCCTTGAGTGTCAGGAGTCTCCAGCGGAGGTGTGGGTAGCCTGCCGCGGGGTCACAGGCACTGACTGCAGCAGTCCTGGGAGGCATGGCAGGTTGACATACGTCCTTTTGGAGGAGGTCACCATTACCCCTACTGTAGTTTGGCCTCAGGCCAAGCTACAGAGAGGGAACACAGCCCCACCCCATCAGCAGAAAATTGGATTAAAGATTCACTGAGCACGGCCTTGCCCACCAGAGAAAGACCCAGTTTTCTCCACAGCCAGTCCCTCCCATCAGGAAGCTTCCACAAGTCTCCCAATCTCATCCATCAGAGGGCAGACGGAATGAAAACCACAATCACAGAAAACTAACCAAACTGATCACATGGATCACAGCCTTGTCTAACTCAATGAAATAATGAGCCATGCCTTTGTCAACTACAAATTGGCACTTGCCAAGAGCATTGCCAATGACTGAACAACAGGGGCGCTTGCCATTTGCCTCTGTGGACCTATTGACCTTCAACACCCCTGAGGGAGTTCAGGGTGGAATGAGGCACTCTGGGCTCCAGGGAATCTGGTGGGACAGGTCTTTAGAGAGTTGGATGTTTCTAGAAGCAGACTTTATGATCTCAGTCATCTCCTCATATCTAGAAAAGCACTAAATCCCTTCATGGTGACATCAGATCCTTGTGACTAGCAGAAAACCATTTGTAAAATTAGGGCTTAATGGTACTGAATTCTGCCTTCACCAAAACCTTACCTATTGACCTCCCTCCCACTGGCTCTTTGCAGCAGTCTCTCCAAGCTATCTGAGGTGCTGTCTCCCAGGCCGCAGTCCTCATTTTGCCCCAAATGAAACTTAACTTGCACCTCTCAAGTTGTGCATCTTTTTAGTCGACACCTTGTAGGGCCACCCAAGGTGGAAAGTTCTGACACTCATGGTGGCGAGTTCTGACAAAACGTGGTCCACTGGAGAAGGGAATGGCAAGTCACTTCAGCATTCTTGTCTTGAGAACCCCAAGAACAGTATGCAAAGGCAAAAGATAAGACACTGAAAGACGAACTCCACAGGTCGGTAAGTGCCCAATATGCTACTGGAGAAGAGTGGAGGAATAGCTCCATAAAGAATGAAAAGGCTGAGCCAAAGTGGAAACAACACCCAGTTGTGGATGCGTCTGGTGGTGAAAGTAAAGTCTGATGCTGTAAAGAACAATATTGCCTAGCAGCCTGGGGTGTTAGGTCCATGAATCAAGGTAAATTGGAAGTGGTAAACAGGAGGTGGCAAGAGTGAACATCGATGTTCTAGGAATCAGTGAACTAAAATGGACTAGAATAGGTGAATTTAATACAGATGACCATTATATCTACTACTGCGGGCAAGAGTTCCTTAGAAGACATACAGTAGCCCTCATAGTCAACAAAAGAGTCCAGAATGCAGTACTTGGGTGCAGTCTCAAAAATGACAGAACTCATTTTGTTTCCAAGGCAAAGCATTCAGTATCACAGTAATTGAAGTCCGTGCTCCAACCACTAACGTCGAAGAAATTGAAATTGAACAGTTCTGTGAAGACCTACAAGATCTTCTAGATCTAACACCAAAAGATGTCCTTTTCATTATAGGGGACTGGAAGGCAAAAGTAGGAAGTGAAGAGATTCTAACCTTACTTAGAGCTTATGTCAGTCTGCTTGACCTGCCATAACAAGCCATCATGGATTGCGTGACATTTTTTATTTCCTCACAGTCCCGGAGGCTGGAAGTCCAAGTTCAAAGTGCCAGAAGTGCTGACTGGTGAGGCCTCACCCATTGTCTTGCAGACAGTCATCTTCTGACTGCGTCCCCTCATGGGCCTTCCTCTGTTATGCCCAGAGAAAGTGAGCTGGCTCTGGGAGTCTTCCCTCTTCTCATAAGGACGCTCATTCTATTGGACTAGGGCTCCACCATTATGACCCCAGTTAACCTTCATCACCTTCTTAATGGCCTTATCTCCAACTACAGTCTCACTGGGGGTTAGGGCATTAACATGTGAAATTTGGGAAGAGATGTCATAATTCACAGTTACGTCTATACCGTTGCATACAACTTTCCATGCTGAGTTTTGGAAACATTAATTCTGGGAGATGATTATGTGTTTTCTGGAAAGAAAAAAGATTTGGTTTCCCAAGTGTGGGAAATACTGTATCTGCTCTGTATTTCACTCTTGATGTTCCCTACATTGAGTAAAACCTATTTAACTTTGTTTAACCCAGAATCCTGGAAGAGGGACTTTTTCCTCAGCACACATACCAATACTCTAAGAAACAACGTTCTGCCTTGTACTAGTCTGTGAGGCACGGTTTTTGACATTCTGTGGCTTCTCAAATACAGCTTAAACAGCAAATCATTTACAGAGCTTAACAGATAAGATCAAAAGACAAGAAGTAGAGAGCACTAGTGTGTACTTAACAACTTAATTGTAGATGCTTTGTTCACCCCTGCGTGTACTTGTTTCCACCATACAAAGATAGTGTGTCTTAATCAATTAGTATAGAACAATGCTTGGGCTTCTGTAATAAAGCCTATTAAATCAGTATTCCTTCTATGGGAAAAAAATGAGAAGTTACTCAACCCAGATGTCCATCAGTAGAGGAAAGTATCATAAAAAATTATGATCCTTGGAAAAAAACACAGTGGTGAAATAAAATGAACTATAGCTACACACAAAAACATCATCAATATAAAAAAAAATCACTGACAGGAAAAGTCAAACATAAAAGAGTTATGGTGGCCAAGAACAGGCAAAATAACCTAGGATAACAGAAGTCAGAATAATAGCTACCCTTTTGGAGATTGTCGAGGAGGGGTCTAAGAAGCTGACCATGCTCTAGATCTTGATCCAGGAAATGATTTCATGAGTACACCAAGACATGAAATGATTGAGCTGTATTTTTAATATTCGTACACTTCACTCTACAAAAATTATAGTCAAGAGGGAACAGCATCATGGTTCATTATTGCTTTCTACGACAAGGTTGAAATTCCCAATCCTGGTCCCTTTGTGATATGAGCCTAAGTTATCCTTCCAGTACTCCATGCACTCTGGGGGGTCTGGACATATAGTATATAATGTAGCATCCACTCCCTGCTTCCTGGACATCTGAACCATTTATTACTCAATGTTGCTGTTGACTTTTACACTTTCCTCTGTTTGCACAGGTTGTTCCCTTTTCTGAAACACCCTTCCTTTTCTTCCTGCTGTGGTAATTCCATTCATTCTTGACCAGTTTTTCATCTCTTCTGTGTAAAGCTTCCCTGATGTCTCCAAAATGAAGTATTGCTCTTCATCTGGCAACCCATAGCAATCTATCCACACTGACAATGTAGTTACAGTTGACATAGATTAGGAAGTTTCTGAGACTTACCTGCTTTCAAATATGTATCTCTTTGTCTTCATATAGTACATTGCTATTATTTTCTCACTTTTGGATTGGAGCATGTGGTCAACAAAAATGTCATTCTAATGATACAGTAAGTTTTATAATTCTCTGTCCTCCTTACCCATTTGTGATCTTCTTTCCTCGAATAAAGATTATAGATTACTCATTTTTGTATCCATGGGACTTGACTTTGATATTGAAGTGGCAGTCATCTCTGTATATTTCACCTTTCTAGAAGCAGACAGTTTGCATTGTGACAATTTGCACAATGGGCTACATATCTCACTGTCACATTTTTGTTGACATAATTAAATGATCAGAAGGCAAGATTTTTGATTACATCATTTATAGTATCCATCTTTTTCATGGGCGGGAAGGGATTCTTTTTAAAAAATGGGGGACGGTGTCAAATCATGCTCAATTTTTAGGTCCTCCTCCCACACTGGGTGGCTTATCTAACCTAAGTCTCAACTGTTAAAATTTTTTCTCGGTGAAAGTCAAATGGGTTAACTGACTGTAAATTACTTAGCATTATGCCTAGCACAAAGTAAGCATACTATCAACATTAGTGTAGGCCATATGAAATTGCCAATATTCAATTGTATTTGACATAAAAAAACAACAGTTTCATATGATATAACGAAAAGTAATATTAAAACCATCATTATCACTTGTCTTTATGCTGTCCTTCAAAGGGCTCATAATCAGCTCCCTTTAAATATTTAGCATGATCGGCACACAAACTCAGCACGTGTATAAAGTAGGCTAGTTTTGCTGTAACTCACACTTTCTCTTCTTGGCAGTAAAGGATGTCCTGCCATAGACAGAAAGGGAACTAAACAGTCTCCGACTCCTGTTCAGAGAAGAGTCACCTCCCGTACAGTTTCATCAGCTTCAAACTTAAAGCCCAGAGCACGTAAACTAACATAACATTCTCACTCAAGTGCACATATTCTAATGAGATCTAAATGTAATTTTCTTTAAACACTGTTTCTACAAGCTGACTTGAAAAAGGACTCATGAATGTACTTATTATAACTTTCAGACAGAATTTGTCCTTTATTCATTTAACAAATATTAATTGACTATCCACTAGGCTTCTGCCATTGGTCTGATGGGAATGCAAAAAATTAAAGAATCCTAATTCCAATTATTAAGAAGTATGTGGTTTAGTAGGCTATTCGTGCCTTATTTATTTTTCCATAATCAAATTAAATTAGTACAATATTCCCCCACCTTGGCTGTTTCTTTTTACCAATCTTCTGTTTCCTTCTATTGTTTTTTCTTTCTTCATATCTCATTCTACAGTTCTTTAAGAACAAATTTTACCCCCTTTTGAATAATTTTAATCTCCTAATTTAATTCCTTTAATTAAGTCCATATTCATTTAAACAGTTATAAGCATTCTTAAGGGAATCACACATTTTAATTATAATTGGATAATGAATATTCGATTACTGAGCTTCTGAAATAAAATTTACCATGTCAGTGACTGAAATGCACAATAAGTAGAATCTTTTATTACAGTTACCAATAAGAATAATATATTGGGAATAGCTGATTTGTTGAAGCTGGTTAAAGTGAGTGCATATGAAAATAAATGTTTTAATATACCTGATAGAAATAGCCTCCCCTTTATTTGATCTCTTTTATGGGAAGATTATAGAACACATTACTAATAATGCCATTCATGGATACGAGCACCCTCAGAGAAGGTAGGCAATGGTACAGTTTACAGATTCCAATGATTAAAAATAAACAAGCAACATGAACTTCCTTTTCTGTGTGTATTTTTCATCATTTTGTGCATTAACAGTTTGCGTGTCTGTTAAATGACCGCACCAGCTCATTTCAAATGGGCAAACAAGAGGTACCACTCTCTCTGACTTCTCCAGGCAATATCAAATATTCTTGGTCTAGAAAGTAAACTACACCTAAAGGAGGCCTATTAGAAGGAAGCAGAAGAGAGATGAAAAAATGGATATTTTCATTTCAGTATTCTGAGGATAAAAGAAAGACAAAATGCTGAGATGAGCAGAAGACAGAAGTTCAGTACAGGGAATAGAAATCATTGTTAGAAGGAAAATAGAAACTTTTCAAGGAACCAAGTTGGAGATATCTGATGCAAATAGGTGTGGTTTAAGAAGGAGACAGAATTGAAAGATTCTTGATTCAGAAGACTTTTTACAAAAAGGGGACACAATGGACTTCAATGGCCTAGGTGTAGTTACCTCCTTGCATAGAATTTGTGTATTCTCCATGCAAGAATACTAGAGAGGACAGCCATTCTCTTCCCCAGGGAATCTTCCTGGACCAGGGATTGAATCCAGGTCTCCCAGGCTGCAGGCAGATTCTTTACCACCTGAGCCACCAGGAAGGCCCTTAGTTAACATCACCAACTCTGTTTTCGTTGCACTAAATAATTATCTACATGAAGGCTGCTACTAATCACCATGATCTATAGGAAAGAAGGGAAAGGCTTATTTCTAGGGCTTCAAAAATAAGAAAGAAAAATCCAAATACACTTGGATATAGCATCTTTGGCAGGGACAGTGACTCTGGGTGACCCAGGGACAGAGCCTGATACACCAATGCCCCCTCCCTTCTGATCCCAGCATCTTGTTTTTAACATTCTTAGAATAGGAGATAATATTCAGTTGATTCTGGTCAAATATTGCTGCATATTATCATCATTATTATACATTTTTTTATATTTCTTTGTCCATCTGGAATATGTTTATATTTGGCATGCTAATTTCTGGCAACCCAAGTTTAGATATATATTTAAATTGAATATGGTTTAACCTTTAATAACACCAGTACTGAAAACCAGGCTCACCTAAGTAGTTAATCATTGCTATGCATTGGGTTTCCTTGCCTTTTCCTGCTTCAAATCTCGCCTCTGGGGATGCCGGTGGTTGCATAAAGCTCCTCTGGCTTGTTCTAGGACAGAGGAATCTGTCCATAGTGTCACAGAGAGTGGGACATGACTGAAGTGACTTTGCATGCACGCACACACACATTCATCAGTTCCAGATGATGACTTATGCAATCTACCAGTTAATTCAACTGCTTTTCTCAGCCCTCAGTAAGCACTGGTTATTGTTTTCCCTTGCAGGAAGTATGCTAGTGTCCAAAAGAATCCCAGCTGAGAGCCTAAACTATAATCACTCCATGATCCCAATGGTTTTGCGGGGCTTGTGGGAAAGGTGAGCCAAGGGGTGGCTTGTCAAAGTGGTGTTTGCATGAAGTGGTCTGCAGCTTTGAGTCTAAAGGAAGAAGAAAGCTGAAAGGCTAGAGCCTGACCCTAAATAGTGGACCAGGCTTGCGGCAAAAACGTAATTTTGAATAGAATGAGATGACACTCAGATGGTACAAGTTACTGCTAAGGATGCAATAAAAACTGATATCGGAGACTTTCTTCGGTTGGTCTATGACCAAGGAACCTCATATTTCTTTGACCACCTCATTTCTCCTTTCTTTCATCATCTTCTTTACCAGGATTGTTTTGGCTTCTTGGGGGTCTTCTGTGGTTCCATATGAGTTTTAGGGTTGTTTTTTCTATTTCTGTGAAAAATGGCAAGGACTCTTTCTTATCATCAGTTTATTCAGAAGGTTTCAAATCAGGACTAATTATAAATAGGATTAGTACTAGTCAAGGACATTAGAAGGGGTTGTGTCTTCTTAGAGTTTAGGGGCTACTCTTGGGTGTCCAAGTAATCAACTCAAGTGCGTAACACAAGCGCTATTGAGTGAGTGTTGGTGCCACTCCAGCTTAAAAGCCCCAGGACACAGAAGAGCAAACATCTCCTATCACAGACTCATAGGCACAGCTCTCATGGGTCCAAGCAAGGGTGTGTGCAATTACAAGAATGCTGCAGGCTCAGGAAAGCCCCCAAACTATTTATTTCATCCACAGTCCTCCCAAACTCAGAAGCACCTTACAAATTAGGGTCATTTTTTAGCATATGGTATGATGCTGGGAAGGATTGGGGGCAGGAGGAGAAGGACACGACAGAGGATGAGATGGCTGGATGGCATCACCAACTCGATAGGCATGAGTTTGAGTAAACTCGGGGTTGGTGATGGACAGGGAGGCCTGGCGTGCTGTGATTCATGGGGTCGCAAAGAGTCGGACACGACTGAGCGACTGAACTGAATTGAACTGATGTGTCTGGAAACATAGCTGATGTTCTAACTTTCTCCAATTTCCGAGAGACTACAGTTAGAGCAGCAGGGCAATGCGTGCATACTCAGTCACGTCAGACTCTTTGCATCCCTATGGACTGCAGCCCGCTGGGCTCCTCTGTCCATGGCATTCTCCAGGCAAAATTACTGGACTGGGTAGCCATGCCCTTCTCCAGGGGATCTTCCCAACCTAGGAACTGAACCCATGTCTCCTGCATTGCAGGTGGATTCTTTATCTGCTGAAATACCAGGGAAGCCCCTAGAGTTAGAGAGTTAACCCCAAATCATTTTTCCAAAGAGAAGGAAAAAGAGATTTTGTTTTTAAACCATTACATGTCTTCACTGGTATGTAAATCTGTGGACACACTTGACGAAAAGAGATGTAATGTGATGACTAATTCCACTGGATATCAAGACTTGAACAAGTTAAAGTAATCAGTACTAATGTTCTAGAAAGAGAAAAGAATAGAATGATGGAATAGCATAAAAAGAGAGCTCTGAAGCATACCTACACATTTACAGACCTTTGATTTATGATACAGTTGACTATAAAATGTTTTAGGAAAAGGAAAGACTTGTTAGTAAATGGTGCTGGGGACAAAGGAAAAGAAATGAAGGTTGGCCCCTCTTTTATACTAGTGACAAAGACCAATTCCAGCTGAAGGTAAACTTAAAAAAAAATAAAATATAAAGTACACTCCTAGGAAACAACAGAGGAGAATGTCTTCATGATTTGGGGGTAGGGAAAGACTTCTTAAATTAGACACTGAAAGGGTAAATTGCTCAGTTCTGTCCTACTGTCTGTGACTCCATGGACTGTAGCCCGGCCAGGCTCCTCTGTCCAGAGAATTCTCCAGGCAAGAATACTGGAGTGGGTAGCCATTCCCTTCTAAAGGGGATCTTCTTGACCCAGGGATCAAACCCAGATCTCCTGTGTCTCCCGCATTGCATGGGATTATTTACCCAATGAGCCATCTGGGAAGCCCAAGTTAGACATTAACACATATATTGGGCTTCCCAGGTGGTGCTAGAGCTAAAGCAATATGTACACATATTGCTAGTTCCTGCAATATGTGTACACACACACACACACACATACTTATGGCTGATTCCCTTGTACTGCAAGGACATCAAACCAGTGAATTTTAAAGGAGATTAACCCTGAATATTCATTGGAAGGACTGATGCTGAAGCTGAAGCTCCAATACTTTGGCCACCTGATGCAAAGAGTCGACTCACTGAAGAAGATCCTGATGATTTGAGCAAACTCTCAGAGACAGTGGAGGACAGAGGAACCTGGTGTGTTGTATTTCGTGGGATCACAAAGAGTCGGACATGACTTAGTGACTGAACAACAACAGTGGCTGATTCACATCGTTATACAGCGAAAAAAACAACACAAACTTGTAAAGCAAATATCCTCCAATTTAAAAAAAAAAAACAAAACAAAACACTGCTATAGACTGAATGTTTGTGTTCTCAAAAATACTTATGTTGAAACTCTAATCTCCAATATGATGGTATCAGGAGGTGGAGCCTTTGGGGGTGATTAGGTTCTGAGGGTGGAGCCCGCATGAATGGGATTAAATACTCTTATGAAAGACACCCTCATGGAACTCCCTTGTTTCTCCTGCCCTGGGAGGATATAGCAAAAAGGTGGTGTCTATGAATCAGGCAGTGGATCTTTACCAGGCACAGAATCCGTGAGTGACTTGAGCTAGGACTGAATTCTCCAGAACTGTGAAAAATAAATTTCTACTGTGGAGATGGACCATAAAGAAGGCTGAGGGTCAAAGAATTGATACTTTCTAATTGTGGTGCTGGAGAAGACTCTTGAGAGTCCCTTGGACAGCAAGGAGATCAAACCAGTCAACCCTAAAGGAAATCAACCCTGAATGTTCATTGGAAGGGCTGATGCTGAAGCTGAAGCTCCAATACTCTGGCCACCTGATGCGAAGAGCTGACTCACTGGAAAAGCTCCTGATGCTGGGAAAGATTGAAGGCAGGAGGAGAAGGGAATGACAGAGGATGAGACGGTTGGATGGCATCACCGACTCAGTGGACATGAGTCTGAGCAAGCTCCAGGAGATGGTGAAGGCCAGGGAAGCCTGGTGTGCTACAGTCCATGGGGTCACAAAGAGTTGGGCATGACTGTGTGACTGAACAACTGCAATAAACCACCTGGTCAATGGTATTGTTAGAGTAACCTGAATAGATTAAGACAGACACAAACTACAATAAAAAAATAGGGCTCTAGTAAAATTAAGAATTACAAAATGCTACTAAAAGATAACATGAAAAGAGTGAAAAAGAAATCCACAAAGTGAGAAAAGAAATTTGCAATACATGTAACTGAAAAAGGAACATACCTAATATACATGAACAATTCCTACTGATTATTGAGAAGAAAGACAACATTTCATTGGAAAAATAAGAGACTATAACTATCATTTTTGGAAATCCACAAGACCCATAAACCTAAGAAAAGTTGTTCGATCTCATGAGCATCAGAGAAATGAACATTGAAACCTTGATTAGATGTTGTTACGCAACTACTAGGATTCCTAAAAAATATTTCTAAAAATTGCCATTACCCTGTGATGGTGAATATGTGGAATGACAAATTTTGTCATTCACGCAGACATGTACATTGATTAAACTGCTTTTAACAAAGCCTTTTGCATCATATACTAAAGCTGAAGACTGACAGAGTCTTTGATCCAGCAAATCTACTTTGAGATAAAATTAAAGTTAATAGATCCAACAACAACAAAAAACCATGTGCAATGCATCTGCAGATATGAGCCAGAATGGCATTATTTGATCAGCTCAAAATTGGAAACAAAATTAGAGTCCGTCATCAGTTTAAACGGTGGCATATTTATAGCATGGGATGCTATGACAATGACATCAGCCACAGCTATGTTCCATGACATGAATGAATCTGACAAATTTAATAGTGAGAAAAAGCAATCCAGGCAGCAAATCCAGGCAGGATTTCACTTATATAAAGAAACTTGCAAAGCAAATTTATGCTACTACTAGTCAGAATAGCAGATACTTTAGCGACGGAGGAGAGAGCATTAGTGGTTCAGAGGGGGACTTTCAGGCTGCCAGTACTGTTGTATTTTGTATTTTCATCTGTGATGGTTGCCTGAGTGATTGCCTTGGGATAAAGCACTGAGTTATGTCATGTTCGATCTTGTATGCCTTTCTAGATGCCTTCTATATTACAATAAAAAAGCTTTGCAAAAATACATTAATAACAGAGAGTATGGGATAGATGGAGGTTAGAGGTAAGAGAAAAGCTTCCGTTGTATGTGTATGTATATTTTTTTGGTTCTTGAAGGAAGGAGATATGTTACTTATTTTAAAAAAGAAAACTGATTTTTGACAGAGATAAAAAAAAAAAGTAGAAAATAAACTAAAATCTCACAGGAGAACCCAGGGGTCCATGGTTATTTGAGTCTGGATAAGAAAATGATTAGTTTGCTAGGACTTCCATGACAAAATAGCACTGATGGAGTGGCTTAAACAATAGAAATTAATTTTTTTTCGCAGTTCTGGAGGGGAAAAGTCCAAGATCAAAGTGTTAGCAAATCTGGTTTCTTCTGAGGCCTCTCTCCTTGACTTGAGAAGATCACTTTCTCACTGAGTCCTTACATGATCTTTGCTCTAGAACCTACTCTCCTCTTCTTAAAAGGGCACCAGTCGCATTGTGTAAGGATCCACTCTAACAGCCTCATTTTAACTTAATCACCTCTTTAAAGACCCCATCTCCAATATAGTCACATTTGGAGATTCTAGGGGGTTACGACATGAAGGAATGAATCTGTGCTAGGGGCGGGGGTTGCAATCCAGCTCATCACAAGAAAGGGTGTCTGCGTGTGCTTCAGCGTGGGCATGTTGGCCTTTGGGCAGGGTGAAGGCTCAGTACCATTTGGTTCTTCTAATGAGCTTCTCTGGTGGATCAGATGGTAAAGAATCTGTCTGCAATGCAGGAGGCTCCAGGTTCAATCCCTGGGTTGGAAGCTGGGAGTGGGCATGGAAGCCCACTCCAGTATTCTTGCCTGAAGAATCCCATGGACAGAGGAGCCTGAAGGGCTACAGTCTATGGGTTGCAAAGAGTCAGATGTGACTGAGCAACTAACACACACAATGATCTTCTCAAACTAACAAAATTTCAGCACATCTCTGCCACCAACTCTATCCAGATGTAGGAAAAATCCGAGGAGATGCAAATTTTCCTTTAGGTGTTTCCAGAATTCCTATTATGTGTCATAGTCCATTTAAACACAACCCAAAAGAAAATAGATTCTCTGATGTGTTCTGCTTATCTTATTGAGGGCTATTCTTTTCTCCCCCTGCCAGAGAAACAATCCTCTTGAGATACTCTCCAAGAGTCTTTCAGAAAATGTTACAGAAAAATATACAGATAAATACTCCTGCATTTTGTCCTTTTTAAAACATGAAGAGTAACCAAATTCTATGTTGTAAAATGCAGATTTAAAAATGTGTATTTATTGAGTTACTCAAATATAGTTATTATTTTACAGTAGTTGAAATAACTGGTATATATAAGCAAAGCAAGTAGCTAAATAGGCTAAGTGGGCTATAAATACTGAATTATTTTCAAGCTTTGCAATGTGCAAACCATGATTTCATTTTGCTGTGGAAGTCTTTCTGGAGGGAAAGCTAACTTCACTGTGAATAGCTCCTACATTAAATCATGGCTTGATCACAATCAGTGATGCTAAGGTCAGATGTGAACACCAGCCATCCCCTGGGGACTTGCTGTGCTGAGGTCCAATCTGCGTATAAATCTTTTGCTCTCTTATCTGGATCTCAGCTTGTATGTCCCAGGGTATCCTTCCTAGAACCAGAAGGACTTCTGCTCTACTCAGGCCAGAGACTGCATCACAGAACGGCTGAGGGGTGAACAGCCCAGTAGTTACTCTCTTTCTTCTGATCCCGTATCATTAAACCCATTCCCCTCGCTACTCTCAACATGGCCTGGGGAAACTGGGGCTCCCCAGCTTTTCCAGGCATCCATGACACAAGGTTCATGGCACCCCAAGGATGGGGCCAGCACATAAACCCCCACCCAGTGCCTCATCGGGACCTGGGCACCCAACACAGATGCCCGTCATCATTTCTGCATTTTTTGTCAGCAGCAGGCCCTCCTGGAAAAAGTGGAAGGCTGGCTTCCTGCTGTTTTCCAGGGGAAGAAAAGAAAGAAACAAAATACCGCAAGCAAGTGGTCAACCAGAAGACACGGAATCCTCAGGGAAGGGAAGCCTGGCTGGGCTCTGTGATCCCCTTTCTAGGTGGATTGTCTATTTTTAAACAGTGAATGTGCTTATTAATTAAAATTCATTGTAAGCACAGTCTTTCCTAAAGCAAGGTCTCTGTAATGAAAATGATCAATTACTTGCTGTTGACACTGTTTAAAATTAGAAATGAGCTTGTTATTTCACTCTGTACAGCTACAAACAGCTTCTAAGATTTCATACTGTAGACCAAAATTATATAATTAATAGGGAGAGTAAAAGAAGTAATTAAAAGGAATTGCACATAACTAATTTCAAATGTTTAAAACATAAAAATGTTCTATGTGTTGATACCTACCTTTCTGTTTCCAAGGAAACTTAGCTTTTTTTTTTTTTTTTTAAATTATTATTCTTTTTGTTAATTCATGTTTAAGAAAACTACCCCTGGTTTCCCTGGTAGCTCATTGGTAAAGAATCCGCCTGCCAATGTAGGAACAGGTTTGATCCCTGATCCGGGAAGATCCCACGTGCCCCAGGGCATCTAAGCCCATGCGCCATAGCTATTGAGCCTGTGCTCCAGAGGCCAGGAGCCACAACTGCTGGGCCCACACGCTGCAGCTAGTGAAGCTCATGAGCCCTAGAGCCTGTGCTCTGCGACAAGAGAAGCTGCCACAATGAGACTGTGCAAGGCCCTGCTTGCATAGCAATGAAGACCCAGCACAACCAAAATAAATAAATACATAAAATTAAGAAAAAGAAAACTACCTCCACGTTTATAAAGATATTCTATTTTAGTTCATAAAATCCTGTTTAGTTTGCCTTTACACGTGGGTTTTAAATCTACCTGCAATTGATTTCTGTGGTTCGAGCTGAGGCCATTTCATTTTTCCTCTACGGACACCTTCATGTCCTACCACGATTTATCTGTAAGACGATCTTTTGATCCCTTTCTCACTGATTTGTCAGGGCAATACTGTCATAAATTGTTACATATGTATGGTTTATTTCTGAACTCATAGCCTGTGTGTGTGTTTGTATAAAACACATTTTACCAAATGAATTGGAGATACTTATAATGTGATAAAGATGTAAATGCCATGATTGTAAAAAGCAATAAAGTGCTCTGAAAACTCTAAAACATAGATGAAATAAACTGAAGAAGACACAAATAAGTGGAAAGATACTTGTGTTCATGGATTGGAAATATTAATATTGTTAAAATGTTCATACTATCCAAAGCAATTTATAGATTCAATGGAAACTCTATCAAAATACCAATGGCATTTTTCATTGAAATAGAAAAAGCAAACCTAAAATTTGTATGGAAACACAAAAGACCTCAAATAGTTCAAGCAATCCTGAGTAAGAAAAAGAAGGCTGGAGTCATCATGTCTCCTAATTTCAAACTATATTACAATGTTACAGAAGTCAAAACAGTATAATAATGATACACAGCTCATTGTTACAGAATAGAGAGCCCAGAAATAGGCTCATGGATACACAGTCAACTAATTTTCAACAAGGGAGCCAATAATATGCAATGGGGAAAGGATAGGCTCTTCAACAAATGATAGTGGGAAAACATCCAACCGGTACATGCAGATAGTCACATGCAAAAGAAAAAAACCTGACCCCTATCTTACATTATACACAAAAATCAACTAAACATGGATTAAAGGCTTGAACATAAAACCTGAAACCACAAAACTCCTAGAAAAAATACAGAAGGTAAACTTCTGAAATGGTCTTGGCAATGACTTTTTGTATTTGACACCAAAGGCAGAGGCAACAAAAGTGGAAATAATCAAATGGGACCACATCAAACTAAAAACTTTCTGCCCAGCAAAGGAAATCATCAACAAAATGAAAAGGCAACCTACGGGATGGGAGAAAATATTTGCAAGCCACATATCCTATAAATATTAATCCCCGAAATATGAAAAGAAATCAACTCCATCCCAAACACCCAATTAAAAAAGCGTAATGAACATGAATAGACATTTTTCTAAAGAAGACATTCACATGGCCAACAAGTACATCTAAAGGTGCTCAACATCACTAATTGTCAAGAAAATGCAAGCCAAAACCACAGTGTGACATCACCTCGCACCTTTTAGGATGACTGTCATAAAAAAAAAAAAAAAGAGAGAGAGAAAACAAGTACTGGTGAGAATGTGCACTACTGGGAAGGTAAATTGGTTCAGCCATTGTTGAAATAGTATGGAAGTTCCTCAAGAAATTATAAATTGAACTACCACATGATCCCACTTCTGGGTATAGATTCAAAGGATATGAAATCATTCTCTTAAAGAGATATCTGCACCCCCACTTTCACTGCAGTACTATCTACAAGTGCCAAGAGAGGGGGAAAAAAATGTAAGTGTCCTTCAACAGATGAATGGATAAAGAAAAGATGCTGTAAATACATACTGGTTGTTGTCATTCAGCCTCTAAGCATGTCCAACTCTTTGTGACCCCATGGACTTCAGCCTGTCAGGTGTCTTAGTTCTTGGGATTTCCCAGACAAGAATACTGAAGTGGGTTGCCATTTCCTCCTCCAGGGGATCTTCCTGACCCAGGGATTGAACCTGCGTCTCTGGCATTGGTAGGTGGGTTCTTTACCACTAGTGACACCTGGGAAGTCACTTTGGCAAGGGCAGATAGTTAGGGCCCAGCAGGCTCAGGAAGAGCTTTTTACCTTACTCCTAATTGCCTAAAAAAATTATAATTTATAAATCTATATATGTAATTAATATATTTCTGTGCCAGAAAGTGAGCTATCACCAGAGATAAGAAAGACTTATCTGCATGGCCTGGCAGACATCTGTTCACCAAACATTTGCCCTTCTTATCTTCTGGTGAATTGTTTTCCTCCTCTTTGAAGCCTCGGACTCCTAACCCCTTTTCCTTAGCTCAGGATGGTATGTAAACTTAAATTACCTGACTGCCAGAGAGTGTCATATTTTTAAGTGATTCCTGAACATATGAAATTTGCTTTTCTCCTCTTAATGTCTTTATGTCAATTTAATTATTAGACCAGCCAAAGAACTGAGAAGGGAGGCAAGGAAATGTTTTCTGTCCATACAACATCAACATTAGATTTTAAGTCTCCCTCTAAATCTTACCCATCTAGCTGGATTAAACCCAGCTTAAAAAAATCATACCAGTTTTTTAAGAAATCTCCACACTGTTTTCCATAGCAGCTGTACTAGTTTGCATTCCCACCAACAGTGTAAGAGGGTTCCCTTTTCTCCACACCCTCTCCAGCATTTATTGCTTGTAGACTTTTGGATAGCAGCCATCCTGACTGGCGTGTAATGGTACCTCATTGTGGTTTTGATTTGCATTTCTCTGATAATGAGTGATGTTGAGCATCTTTTCATGTGTTTGTTAGCCATCTGTATGTCTTCTTTGGAGAAATGTCTGGTTAGTTCTTTGGCCCATTTTTTGATTGGGTCATTTATTTTTCTGGAATTGAGCTTCAAGAGTTGCTTGTATATTTTTGAGATTAATCCTTTGTCTGTTTCTTCATTTGCTATTATTTTCTCCCAATCTGAGGGCTGTCTTTTCACCTTACTTATAGTTTCCTTTGTTGTGCAAAAGCTTTTAAGTTTCATTAGGTCCCATTTGTTTATTTTTGCTTTTATTTCCAATATTCTGGGAGGTGGGTCATAGAGGATCTTGCTGTGATTTATGTCGGAGAGTGTTTTGCCTATGTTCTCCTCTAGGAGTTTTATAGTTTCTGGTCTTACATTTAGATCTTTAATCCATTTTGAGTTTATTTTTGTGTATGGTGTTAGAAAGTGTTCTAGTTTCATTCTTTTACAAGTGGTTGACCAGCTTTCCCAGCACCACTTGTTAAAGAGGTTGTCTTTTTTCCATTGTATATCCTTGCCTCCTTTGTCAAAGATAAGGTGTCCATAGGTTCATGGATTTATCTCTGGGCTTTCTATTCTGTTCCATTGATCTATATTTCTGTCTTTGTGCCAGTACCATACTGTCTTGATGACTGTGGCTTTGTAGTAGAGTCTGAAGTCAGGCAGGTTGATTCCTCCAGTCCCATTCTTCTTTCTCAAGATTACTTTGGCTATTCGAGGTTTTTTTGTATTTCCATACAAATTGAGGAAACCAGATCTGAAAGAGACATGTGCACCCCAGTGTTCATTGCAGCACTGTTTATAATAGCCAGGACATGGAAGCAACCTAGATGCCCATCAGCAGATGAATGGATAAGGAAGCTGTGGTACATATACACCATGGAATATTACTCAGCCATTAAAAAGAATTCATTTGAATCAGTTCTAATGAGATGGATGAAACTGGAGCCCTTTATACAGAGTGAAGTAAGCCAGAAAGATAAAGAACATTACAGCATACTAACACACATATATGGAATTTAGAAAGATGGTAACAACAACCCTATATGCAAAACAGAAAAAGAGACACAGAAGTACAGAACAGACTTTTGAACTCTGTGGGAGAAGGTGAGGGTGGGATGTTTCGAAAGAACAGCATGTATATTATCTATGGTGAAACAGATCACCAGCCCAGGTGGGATGCATGAGACAAGTGCTCGGGCCTGGTACACTGGGAAGACCCAGAGGAATCGGGTGGAGAGGGAGGTGGGAGGGGGGATCGGGATGGGGAATACGTGTAAATCTATGGCTGATTCATATCAATGTATGACAAAACCCACTGGAAAAAAAAAAATCATACCACCTGTGTTCTCATGATGACATTGCTTTTGAAAATACATATTGATCTAAATTTTTGAATTGCTCTTTGATTTAACATTTTCTATTAGAGTTTTCATTTTGAATTCAGCTGCTTATATATTTCCCAACCATAACAGCTCATCCCTGACTTTTCTAAACCTGTTGGTTCCAGATTGAGTACCTATTCCTCAACAGTACCACCATTACCTAATTTAATCTGGGACACATATTCCAAGAAGCATAATATTTCTTTTATTATACAGAGGTTTGGACAATTCTCTCTCCACTAAAGCCTACTGATGTTTAGGAGAGAATTTTCTTTCTCCTCTTTTCCAATTACAGAAAAAAAAAAAAAAAATCCTGATTTATCCTCCAGAGTGTGTGCTCAGTCATGTCTGATTCTTTGCGACCTCGTGAACTATGGCTCCCCAGACTCCTCTGTCCATGGAATTTTCCAGGCAAGGATACTGGAGTGAGCTGCCATTTTCTTCTCCAGGGAATCTTCCCCACCCAGGAATTTAACCTTCATCTCCTGCATCACCTGCATTGGCAGATTCTTTACTATTGAGCTACCTGGGAAGCCCTTTCCCTCCAGTACATATTATAAATGTGCCTTTCTGTACTTTTCCCTACTATTGTTCTTTAAATCTCCTACAAATTCTCACCTTCTCCTGAGGGACATATACATTCCCCACCCCCCCATTCCCTATTTACAGAGCCCAATCACTCACTTTTTGGGCTCTAGCTTGTGGTGGTTTGGGCAAGCTGGTCACCCAGTCTTGTGGACTAGGGCATGGGTGTATGTATGTTACTTCAGGTTCCATAAGGATGTGTTGTTGCTAAGTCGATAAGTCCTGTCTGACTCCTTGCAATCCCATGGACTGCAGCACGCCAGGCTTCTCTGTCCTTCACTATCTCCCAGAGCTTGCTCAGATTCATGTCCATTGAGTCAGTGATGTCATCCAATCATTTCATCCTCTGTCACCCGCTTCTCCTCCTGCCTTCAGTCTTTCCCAACATCTGGGTCTTTTCCAATGAGTAGACTCTTTGCATCAGGTGGCCAAAGTATTGGAGCTTCAACTTCAGCATCAGTCCTTCCAATGAATATTCAGGATTGATTTCCTTTAGGATTGATTGGTTTGATTTCCTTGCAGTCCAAGGGACCCTCAAGAATCTTCTCCAGCATCACAATTCAAAAGCATCAATTCTTTAGTGCTCAGCCTTCTTTATGGACCCACTGTCACATCCATATTGACTACTGGAAAAACCATAGCTTTCACTATACAGACCTTTGTTGGTAAAGTGATGTCTCTGCTTTTTAATATGCTGTCTAGGTTTGTCATAGCTTTTTTTCCAAGGAGAAAGGCTCTTTTAATTTCATGGCTGTCCATCTTCCTAGGGAGAACTGACTTTGCCCAAAGGTGTTATAACATTTGAACACACGAATCTGTTGTTGTTGTTCAGTTGCTAAGTCATGTCTGACTCTTCTCAACCCCATGGACTGCAGCATACCAGGCTTCCCTGTCCTTCACTATCTCCTAGAGTTTTCTCAGACTCATATTCATTGAGTCAGTGATGCCATCCAACCATGTGGAAAGATCACACTGAAAGGAAAGCACACTAAAGATCAGCTGAAATGTCAACAAACTTCGAAAGAGGACTATTAGCGATGCAAATGTGAACTTCCTGCATTTGTGATAAGCACAATCAACAAAATGGTAAGGACCTTTTTTTTTTCCTTTAGCTTTTCTAGGTGAACAGCTCAAAGGATGGTGTAAAAGTCAGTTCTCACGAGACTGAAGCTGGTTCATTTTACCCATCTGATGTGCTAGCCAGCTGTATGGATTGCATTAATTATAATGACACAGTCACAGCTGAAAACAGTCTTCAGCTTGCAAAGTTGGTGCATGATAAGTTATTATTTCTTCACAACTGTACTTGGCCTTCAGCATTCCACAGCCCATCCTGGGCTCTGGATGGAGTGTCAGGATTCTACATATCAGAGGCATCCAGAATCAGCTCATTGAAATTGACTTCCTTTCTCCTCAAGCTCCTCATGGGTGGGAATTAGGACCTGACAGGAAAATGTCACCTGCATTTGGCTTCTGAGAGAATTCTGGATAACCCTGTACTCATAGAAAATGACTGCTTTACTTCTTGGTTACTGCTACCAATTCAAATCACAGTTCCCTCTTTTTTCATATGGGCAGTGATGAGGTACTCATAGATTTTATGTGAACCTTTGCTCAACCCACAGTCCTCGGTGGAAACCATTCTTGAAGCTTCTTATGAAGGAGTTCCCTGAATCCTACTTGGGTTCCTTGACTTGCAGCCCAGGGTCAAGGCTCTACAGAGTCCCCACCAGCTTTTCTGGCTTGTATCTGACCTGGTAGAGTTGTGCCAAACCTTCCTGATCTTTCCATTCAGTAGAATATCCCTAAGGTCACTAATTCTGTTTCCTGATAGAAACCAATTTTCTTTCAAATTCCTTCTTTCTGGAAGAGCAACCAATTACCCTGAGCCGTAATTCATTGACTTCTGTGTTTCTAGGTATAAAGTTCTTCTTAGGGATGTCTTGAGCCCGATAGGATTACTCTCATAAAATCCATGGCTTTGCAGAGATTTTTTTTTTCTGCAATAGCTCTAAATCTTTATAAATGCCTCTCAGATGGCTCAGTGGGTAAGCAGTTCACCTACAGAGCAAGAGACTCAGGAGACCTGGGTTGATCCCTGGGTCAGGAAGAGCCCCTGGAGGAGGGCTTGGCAATTCACTCCAGTATTCTTGTCTGGAGAATCCCTTGGACAGAGGAGCCTGGCAGGCTACAGTCCATAGGGATGCAAAGAGCTGGACATATCTGAAGTGACTTAGCAGACACACATGCAATATATATATATATTGCTTTATATATATATATATATATATATATATATATATATGTATGTATACATATAGTTATATGTTTTTATATATATATAGCTGTTTTGTGTGATTTTTATCATCTTGCTTGCAAATTGTGGCTTTTCCTTTTTTTCTAAAATGGCAAGAATGAAATCCTAAATTCAGCATTGAGGGTACTTAGGATAAAGGAAAGTTTACAATGGATTTTGAATAAACTATTATGTAATCTGCATAAACAGAGCTCTTTTTCAGGTATGTTGCTATTTTTCCCCTTTCTTCCTAGATCATGAGGCAAATCTAAAAATTTTGTATAGAAATTGTATTTAATATTATCACTAGTCATTAAGCCAAGAGAAACCATGTTTCCTTCTGAAAACCTTACCATCTCCAAAGATTATGAACAACAAATAAGTCAAAGTTTATTTTTAAAATGAATTAACTTCCAAAAAAGAAAGCCTTTTCCAACTGAGAGTCACAGAGCTCCTGCTGTGGGCAGGGCACGCATGCTATATTGTGCGAAGGTTCCCTACTTCCCTTTGTAATGCGAGAGACCCAGAGTGTCTGAAAACACTCATGTGGCTTTGACATGTCCTGGTCTCTCAGAGCTATTCCTCCTCACTCACTTTTACCCAGGATTTGAACCTTTGTCTCTCTCTAATAAAACCCACTTGCCCAGGCTACATCACTGATCAGCAAGAACAATTCCTCCCTCTTTGTGATAGGGGCAGAGTAAAGAAGAAAGTAAGTGATTTAACAATTAATCCCATCGGGATTGTAAGTAAAGAAAAAGTGCTGGAGATCCCTTATAAATTCATGATCACTCAAGAAAGCAGGTTTGCTTAACCACAAAGTCAAGCAGGCTTGCTTAGCATTAAAACTATGCAACAGAAACACAAGACACGACCCCAAACAATAAAACAGTGGTGGAATGAGACCCACGTCCTGCCCAGCGAGCTCAGTAAGAGTGATTCCTAGCACATGCTCCTTTGTGCTAAAAATACAAATCTAAGGAAAGGGTGACATTATACTAAAACTTGAAAAGATTCATCATATTTTAGTATGTGTTACTGCCTTTTTGTTCATTTCTCATTTCCAGTGAGACAAGACAATCCCAGCTTGATCATGCAGGGACAAGAAAACTCCCCCACCTGATGTGGGCAAGGAGCTGATGATGGAAGCTTGAGTTTACTCAAGAATGAAGAAGAAAGTGGTCTCTCCTCCTCCCTACTTTTCCTTTGATTATAAAAATGTAGCCCGCTAGGTTTTCAAGGCAAAGCGCTCTCTTGTGCACTTGCTTGTAAGCCTCATAACCATCCAATTCTCATAAATTACTTCTTATCTATTACTTTGGTCTTCCCTGGTGGCTCAGTGGTAAAGAATCTGCCTTTCAATACAGGAGATGCAGGTTTGATCCCTGGGTTGGAAAGATCCCCGGGAGAAGGGAATGACAACCCACTCCAGTATTCTTGCCTGAGAAATCCTATGGTTAGAGGAACCTGGTGGGCCTCAGTCCATGGGGTTGCAAAAGAATTGGACAGTACTTAGCAACTAAACAACAACAATCTATCACTTTGAATCTTGCTGAATTCTTTCTGTGCTGAGACATAAAGCACCAAGCTTCTCAGAGTTCCCTAGAAGCATTTCTGTGATTAATTTGGAGAGCCATACTTGACCACAGAGAGTGGTCATGCCACCTCACCCCAAAATGTCACCTTGATATATTGATTACTTTGAGCTAAGGACACTTGAAAGACAGCCAATGCAGGGAGAAGCTTTCCCTGAACTCCCCTTAGCTGTCTGAAGACAGATCCACCAAAAGAAACTCAACTCTCATGAATCCCCTACTCTAGAGTTTCATCAACCAGGGTGGACTGACTCTTATCACAGGGAAGGAGAATAAAAGTTGACACCACACCCAGACAAACCTTGTCAAAAGCAGTCATATCTCCCACCCATTCTTTTAAGGGCTCATTCATTTTTCCTAAAGATCATTTACTCTCCCCTCAGAGCCTTCCATAACGCTCCATTTCCCCTACTAAGATGGTGTATAAGCTCATCGCTCAATATATTTTGGAGTATTCACTTTTTTCCACCTGTAATGACCATGCTTATGTGCTTACTCATGTCCGACACTTTTCAACCCTATGCAATGTAGCCTACCAGGCTCTTCTGTCCATGGGATTATCCCACCAAGAATACTGGAGTGGGTTGTCATTTCCGAGTCCAGGGGATCTTCCCTACCCAGGGATTGAACCCACGTCTCTTGCATCTCCTGCATTGACAGGCAGATTCTTTACCACCCGTGATGCCCCCTTGTGTGAAACATGAAAAATTAATAAACACATATACTTTTTCTCCTGTGAATGTCCCTTCAGTCAGATTATTTCACACACTCAGGTATTGACCCTAGGAGGGGAGAAAGTCTTTCCTCCTTCCCACCAACGATTCCTGAAACCAGCTGAAATTTGGACCCTCTCCCGCAAGAGCCCCATAGAAAACTTCCTGCTGCGGCTCATGTTGACGGTGTTCTGGTTATCTTCTCCCACTTAAGCCAAGTTATCTGATTTATGTAAACCAAAAGGTCATCGTGGCAGCACAAGTTTAGGTGGGGGTCTCCCCTTCTCTCCTCCCCAGCGTTGCCCTGGAGGGAGGGAGAGTCTTTCACACTGGTGCCAGGCGAGAAGCTAGGTTTGTTTACCTTGCTGGGGCTCTATACTGAAGACAATGGCAAGGTTTGGCAGACCTCAGCTGCGGTGTGTTTGTGTTGCGTGTTTGGAGGATGAGTTACAGAATATGGAGAATGGAGAAAGGACTCCTGGAAGTACATCTAAAGTACCCAGGTGGGAAGAGCAAAGAGAATAAATTTTGAGTTATCTTCCGGAATCTGAGCATGTTTGTGATTGGCAGTGGGGGAGATTTTTGTTTGTATGAGCCTCCTTTGTGATAATAAATTGTGCCTGAACACCCTTCCAGATGTTGTAGGCATGATGGCAGGCTCACATAAATAATTCATTGCTCTTTTTCTTCTTCTCATGGCAATCAGCATATTTCCTTCCACTGTCCTGAAAGAAAAGCATTTTTTGAATCCTCGAAATTATACTTGACCCCTTTAAATCATAAATTCATTCTGCTTTACAGTTTTCCTGCTTTGTACTGTAAATGCTGAGTGATTTAGACACAAATGCACAAAAAAGAAAAATGATTATGTTTTAGAGTTGAAAAGATCCAGGAAACTGAACTCTTTTTTTCCCCTTCCTTCTTAATTATTTCAGATTGACTGAAAAAAAAAAAAAAAAAATCACATCTTGCTCTGTTTCCTAGAAATTTAAAATGTATGCTACAATTTTATCTATACTTATGCCCATCATATTTTTATAGATTCAAATCAGTCAGTGGTAAACAACATGAATCTTTTAAAAAATATTTGCTATGATCCTACCAAGAGAAAGAAGAGTAAAACTGTTATAAAACACCTCTGAGAGGAAAGAAGTTTTTTCCACTGATTTTTTAAAAAGCAATTTGGATATAATTCTATGCAATCTATTGAAGCTGTGCAATACAGAGAAAATATTATGCATTTCACCTTAGCATATTCCTTTTGTGCATTTCAAGAACTATGCCTGGAAGCATCAAGGCTTAAATTATTCTGTAATTGGCAGGCAGCAAATAGTAATTTCAGGTTCCAAGCAGTGCCAAGGCCAAATGGAAGAAGACATTTATAATGGCCATGCCTGAAAAAAAACAAAAAAGTGTAGCTTGAAGGATTATCTACAGATTGAGCTATAAACACAGTGTTGCCAACATTGGGGAGAAACAAGGGGAAAAAGAATTTGTTATCATCAAAGTATTTCACTTTGCAAAATAGCTGAGCTTCTGTCCTACAACCCTTTAAAATGTCCTGGTCTATCACTAGTAATTATTTGGAATGGACGCTTAAGACATTCCAAGCACATTTAAAACAACGACAGAGCAGAAAGGTAATTACTGATTGTAATTTTCCCCATTATGTATAACAGTTGCCTGTAAAAGTTCTGGCAAAACACAGACCCTTGTCAATTCCCCTCAGCTTGTAAACATGGGCATATGTCTCTTAAAACTATTTTCTTTTCAATTAGGAGTTTTAAAAAATCTTGCCCATAGGCAGATGGTCTTGTTAGAAACATGAAATGCTGTTTTTTTCATGTGTTGCTATTTCCATGCCCTTTTAATTGTTTTTAAGTAATAACACCTCTACTTCATGTATCATGAACATCTTGGAAAATCAGTATTCAATGAAGGATAATTGTACTACTTATTCATAGTCTGAAACATGGTATTCACTTCATGTGAGTGCTCATGCCTCGCACATAACAGATAGGGGCAACATTTTGTACATTTATATTAAATATTTCTGAAGAATATGGGTATTATGCTGTTTTGATTTTCAAAACGGTGCAAAGAATAAAAATGAGAATGAGAAGCTGGTATGCTAGCTCTTCCATTAAATAGAGGATTCATTAGCATTTAGAAATGAAAGGAAGCACTTCTAGAAGTTATTCTTCATGGAGATGGAGAGACCAATAAAGTCCCATGGTGAGGAGGTGTTGATTCCAGAAAAGCGAATGATTAAGCCTATGTCTGTGTCTATATATGGGGACATGGCTGGATGATGGAGACGCTGGTGTGTTCACCACTTCGGAGCTCCTGGAGAGAGACTTCTCTTGGAAGAAGTATCACATGTCTGTCCTTGGACTTGTTCTGCTTGATATTATGGCAACCACTTGGCAGAGGAAGCATACTATGAAATCCGGGGATGAGCCAAATGTGGATATTTCCATACAGCTTTCAGAGCAAGATTAATATGATCTAGATAGACTGGAAGAATAAACTAACAATATCTAATCCAATAGATTAAGTGGAAATTTTCCTGGTTTAAATTCAAAGTACAGAATAGAGATACATGACTGGACATCATGTAAAAATGATTAGAAGATTTTACACAAAAATACCATCTGTGCCATAGTGAAATAAATGAAGTTGCATAGAAAGTTAATCTGCTTTTGGCATGCATTGAAGGAAATGGTGTCCAAAACAGAGCAAGCTAATACGTGTGCACGCTGCCGCTTCAGTTGTGTCTGACTCTTCGCGGCTCTGTGGACTGTAGCCCACCAGGCTCCTCTGTCCGTGGGATTTCCCAGGCAAGAGTACTGGAGTAGATATGGACAGTCCTACTGTAATCAGCCTTGATTGGGACACATGTGGACGTCTGCATTTATTTCTGGTTGCCATGATATGAAGAACATTGAAAAATTTGATGGTATCAGCAGACAGAAAGATTCAGGAACCACTATGGGAAATGGGAATTTTCAGTCTGAAGATATTTTAAAGGCTTCACAGTAGTTTTCATGACTTAAAGGACCGAGAAGTAAGAAGGGCATGCCTTCTGTGGTCCCCCCTGCACTGGCAGAGCACAGGGATGGCTAAATTTAAGCTGTAGGAAGACAATTGTGACTCCAAGCAAATATGATGCCTCCAAAACATTGAGCATGCTCTAAACTGTTACAGGAGACACTGAGATATTCAGATAGGCTTCTGGAGTATCTGATGAGATATGGCATGGATGGCTTTCCCATAAAGCGTAGAAATTCAGGTAGGATGATCTCAAATTACATAGGATTTAATGATTCTTTTTTTTTTTTTTTGGATTTAATGATTCTTATCTTAGGTGGTCTGTCTTGAGTTGTCAGAAAAAATTTACTCATGATGTTTTTGTTTTTGATTTGCTAGAGAATGAAAGGTTTAATCCTACAATGAACTTATTTATTTCAACATTAATTAAGATTCCTAAGGGAAATCAACTCTGAATATTCATTGGAAGGACTGAAGCTGAAAAGACTCTGATGCTGGGAAAGTTTGAGGGCAAGAGGAGAAGGGGGTGACAGAGGATGAGGTGGCTAGATGGTATCACCAACTAAATGGACATGAGTTTGAGCAAACTCCGGGAGACAGTGAAGGGCAGGGGAATCTGGTGTGCTGCAGTTCATAGGGTCGCAAAGAGTCGGACACAACTTAGTGACTGAACAGTAATCTGAGATTCCAGTATCAGGGGAAAATTCATTAGTATTGGTCCCTACTAACTTGTTTCTGATGTAGCCCAGGAAACGGGAACCGGGGGGGGGGGGGGAGTTGGGGAGGTGGGGGGGTGGGGGCGGGCGGTGTTAAAAGACCAGACTATTGTATGAGGCAGGTGCTTCATTTACTGCTGCTACTCTTGGGCTGGACCTTGAATCTTTAGGATCATGTTTCTAGACTGGCTCTAAGCACAGCTGAGACTTAAGGGCACAGAGAACCCCAGAAATATTAATAGCAGTGAGGTCCTGTGTCAGATTGCAGAGAAAAAGTGATGCTACATGAGATGAATTACAATGGTGAGCTAACTGGGCAGTCAACACTCAGAGAAATGTGGGATCTTGCCCCAATTCCCCTCCAAAAAGGCACTGGATTCTTAAGTAGACATGATCACATTATCAAAGAGCTGACACGCTTTAAAAATATCAGGATGGCTGGCTCCAACTGTAATGCAAGAATCCAGCATAATCACTTGAATCCTAAAGCTATATATTCATGGAGGGAAGGGCAATGGTTTTAAATGCAGCAACAACTGAGCAATAAATGGCAGTCCTTTTAAACGTCCCTTGTTTGTGGGGACATTCAATCGCAACTCATCATTTTATAGTAATTACTGAATCTTAATGTGTCACGTTTGGACTCATTGAAATCAGACTAATTACATTTTAACTCTGTAATCAAAATAGGAGCAAAACTGGCATTCGAGCGAGGAAGAACTCAGATAGAGAGCTGACATGTTTGTGTACCCACTGTCATTCACTGAGAAATTTGTTTATAAAGACACACAGCTATTTTCCGTCTGCTTAGCTCTCTGGGGAGAGACAATCTCTTGGCCACGACAACTTCAGCTGTGTGTGTTGTCTAGCAAGTTGTATGTGTTACGAATAACATTTTGGTGCTGGCAGGAGAGAAGGGAGGACTCGCTATTTCAGAGGAGCTACTGAGAATCTGACGTGAGGCAGGTTTTCCACCTTCCACCACCATTTTGCTTGCCTTGTCAAGTCTACACATGCCGCCCCTAGTTGACAAAGGAGCCCGTGGCCCCTGGAATGCTGTTCAGGGTTTCTCTCTTCCTCAAATCCGTCGCCCTGGTCCCTGGTACATTCAGTGGTCTCTTGGGAACTGCTTCAGGTCTGGGCCCTCACTCTTGGGGCCAGGCTGGGAGGGCGGACAAGAGTGTCAGCCAGGGAGCACAAATGCAAGAAAAGTACTGGGGTGATTCCAGCTAATACTACTTCTGGCCATGATAAATGACTCTCTGACAACAGAACTGTAAGAGAAATTATGCTTCTCTTTTCTATATTGATTGCTTCTAATATCATAACTAAGACCATTATTAGAACATATAGTGAAATGGTATGATCATTTATTTGTCATATGGATCTATCTAGAAGATTTTCTCTTATGTTTGGAAACCCTTGCCCAGGGAAGCTAGTTTTTGAGATCATGTTGTCCCATCACTGTTCCCCTCTTTACTATACTATGCCTTTTGCTTTCTCCCATCAGAGACAAAAAAGTCTGGGCCACTAAATATACTGGTAAATTTTGGTGTTGAATTGCTTCAAGAATCATTTTGAAGGCTCTGACCTTCTTTGTTTTAAAGCAATTGTGTGGAAAAGCAAAATTTATTGCTTTGAAGGACACTAAGGGTGACTCAGGTTATATTAAATAACTTTTAGAACCTAGCAGGAAAAGAAAGGAAACCTTTTTTAATGGGTATTTATTTACTTTTCCCTGCAAATCCAGTGTGTGTGTGTGTGTGTGTGTGTGTGTGTGTGTGTGTGTGTGTGACTGGATGTGGGCAGTTGCCTTTATTTTTTATTGTAATATGATTATTTCAAATCTCCTTCATTCTTCTTCTCAATGCATTTAAAAATTTCTATGTTTTTTGTTTTGTTTTTAATTTCCTTGCTTAAACTATAGGCATGTGGCAACAAAATTCTACATGAGTAGTTGCTATAGGATTCAGATAGATTTATGATTGTTTTTATCTCATAGACTTAAAGTATATGGCTTTTTAGTTAAACGCAAGTAAAATATTATCTGATTTCCCCGTCTTCACTTTTTTCAGTTCTTGATACATATTTAATTATATGATTATATCTTATGTTAACATCTTTTTATTGATTTTAAAATTTGTGTCATATGTGATGAAGAGTGGGCTATTGTACTTATATTTAGTCAATTAATATTAAAGATAAATGAGTCCTTGGGCTAGGGAAATGGGAGTGTGGAATAATAAAATCTAACACTGAAAAGCAGAATGAAAGTTGTGAATCAAAATTGGAATTTTCAGGAATTACTTTTGGCCCCAGAGGGGTGCTCTGATGAGCAGGCTTTAACCTCCAGTTGGGTTTGGCATGAGACCAGCTGGGATCCCAGACAGGAGAGCTGGTACTCTGGTGTTTCTTTTTAACAGGAAAGCTGGAGAAACATAGTGAAAGTGTTAGTCCCTCAGTCGTGTCTGACTCTTTGTGACCCCACAGACTATAGTCCACTAGGCTCCTCAGTCCATGGAATTCTCCAGGCAAGAATACTGGAGTTGGTTGCCACTCCCTTTTCCAGGAGACCTTCCTGACCTGGGGATCAAACTCGGGTTTCCTCCGTTGCAGGCAGATTCTTTACCATCTGAGCCACCAAGGAAGCCCATAGAGAAACATAATGGCACCAGGCTATCTGTGTTTGGTGAAAAGTGAATACAGTCCTGGAATCTGCCCAGACTCACATGAGACCTGTTTTTGGAAATGTTTACTTTGCAAATTGTACAAAATTTAACAGTAGTCACTAAAAAAACTCTAACAAACAAAAAATAAAAAAACCCCTCTACATTACCTGTTACCACTTAAAACTATTCACAAATGAAGTTAGAAGATCTGTTTTAAAATTCCCATTCTCTGGATCTGTTCTATTAGAGATCTCCATCTAAAACATTTGTACTCACCTCTATGGCCCAGAGTGAGTGCTTCTCTAGCATTTTGGTTACTTTCATGTAAACACAGTGTAGATAAATCAAGTATTTTACACGTGCATGTGTGCATGCTAAGTCATTTCAGTTGTGTCTGACTCTGCAACCCTATGGACTGTAGCCCCCCAGGCTCCTCTGTCCATGGGGTTCTCCAGGCAAGAATACTGGAGTGGGTTACCATGCCCTCCTCCAGGGATCTTCCTGACACAGGGATTGGACCTGTGACTCGTGTCTCCTGCACTGAAAGGTGGGTTCTTACCACTGGTGCCACCTGGAAGGCCAAACCAAGTATCTTACGTTCTAGTAATTATTCTCACAGATCTGAAAGAATACCAAAAACACTAAGACATTTAATACAAAACAGATGATAAGGGTATAAATATGGTGGCTATTAAATAAAAATATCAATTAAAACAAAATAATTTTGAAATAATTTTGACCAAAATAAGAAAGTCTTCCTCAGTGATCAATGCAAAGAAATAGAGGAAAACAATTGAATGGGAAAAACTAGAGATCTCTTCAAGAAAATTAGACATACCAAGGGAACATTTCATGCAAAAATGGGCACAATAGCAGAAACGGTATGGACCTAACAGAAGCAGGAGATATTAAGAAGAGGTGGAAAGAACACACAGAACTATACAAAAAAGATCTTCATGACCAAGATAACCATGATGGTGGGATACTCACCTAGAGCCAGACATCCTGGAATGTGAAGTCAAGTGGGCCTTAGGAAGCATCACTACGAAAAAAGCTAGTGGAGGTGATGGAATTCCAGTTGAACTATTTCAAATCCTAAAAGATGATGTGGTGAAAGTGCTGCACTCAATATGCCAGCAAATTTGGAAAACTCAGCAGTGGCCACAGGACTGGAAAAGGTCAGTTTTCATTCCAATCCCAAAGAAGGGCAAATGCCAAAGAATGTTCAAACTACTGCACAATTGCACAAATCTCACACACTAGCAAAGTAATGTTCACAATTCTCCAAGCCAGCCTTCAACAGTACATTAACTGTGAACTCCCAGATGTTCAAGCTGGATTTAGAAAAGGCAGAGGAACCAGAGACCAAATTGCCAACATCCTTTGGATCACAGAAAAAGCAAAAGAATTCCATAAGAACATCTACTTCTGCTTTATTGATTATGTTAAAGCCTTTGACTGTGTAGATCACAACAAACTGTGGAAAATTCTGAAAAAGATGGGAATACCAGACCACCTGACCTGCCTCCTGAGAAACCTGTATGCAGGTCAAGAAGCAACAGTTGGAAATGGACATGGAACAATAGACCGGTTCCAAATTCGGAAAGGAGTATGTCAAGGCTGTATATTGTCACCCTGTTTATTTAATTTATATGCAGAGTACATCATGAGAAACACTGGGCTGGATGAAACACAAGCTGGAATCAAGATTGCTGGGAGAAATGTCAATAACCTCAGGTCACAGATGACACCATGCTTATGGCAGAAAGTGAAGAAGAACTAAAGAGCCTCTTGATGAAAGTGAAAGAGGAGAGTGAAAAAGCTGGCTTAAAACTCAACATTGAAAAAATGAAGATCATGGCATCTGGTCCCATCACTTCATGGTAAATAGATGGGGAAACAATGGAAACAGTGACAGACTTTATTTGCAGGGGGGGGGGGGGCTCCAAAATCACTGCAGACGGTGACTGCCACCATGAAATTAAAAGACCCTTGCTCCTTGGAAGAAAAGTTATTTCCAACTTAGATAGCATATTAAAAAGCAGAGACATTACTTTGCCAACAAAGGTCCATCTAGTCAAAGCTATGGTTTTTCCAGTGGTCATGTATGGATGTGAGAGTTGGACTATAAAGAAAGCTGAGCACAGAAGAGCTAATGCTTTTGAACTGTGGTGTTGGAGAAGACTCTTGAGAATCTCTTGGACTGCAAGGAGATGAAATCAGTCCATCCTAAAGGAAATCAGTCCTGAATATTCATTGGAAGGACTGATGCTGAAGCTGAAACTCCAATACTTTGGCCACCTGATGTGAAGAACTGACCCCTTGGAAAAGACCCAGATGCTGGTAAATATTGAAGGCAGAAGGGGATGACAGAGGATGAGATGGTTGGATGGCATTACTGACTTGATGGCCATGAGTCTGAGCAAGCTCCAGGAGTTGGTGATGGACAGGGCAGCCTGGTGTGCTGCAGCCCATGGGGTTGCAAAGAGTCAGACATGACTGAGTGACAGAAATGAACTGATAGTGATTTTTTATACGAATATTATACAATTTTGATGAGGTCCAGTTAATCAATATTTTCTTTATGATTTTCCTCTTTCCTACCCAGATGTCATAGAGACATTATTTAGATTGCCTTCAATATTTTTAAAGTTTTTTCTCTTAATATATTTGCATTTCCATTTTTTTAACATTGAGATTTATAATCTGAATTTTTTTGTTTGAAGAGGGAGAATCCATTTCATTTTTTCAGATATTGAAATCTAGTGCTTATAATATTTATTTTCCCTTTCCCATTAATTATTCACATTTCCTCTTAATATATCAAATTATTTTATGTATGGATCATTTTCTATAATTTGTATTCTGTTTAGTAATTGATTTGTTTTCTTGGTCCTACATGTTTAAATACTATATAGTTTTCAGTATAGTCTGGTATCTGATAGCAAAATACTCTCCTCCATTTCTTTTTCTTATATGCACACTTTTATGAGTGGTGCAAGTCAGCCCTAATTTTAGAAAAACACTTTTTGATGCAGGAAAATAAAACAGTGATATCCGCTCAAAGTTACCATCTCTACCCAGGAATTGGTGTTGTAGGAATAAAATGAGTTTGGAGTCAGACATGGGGTCAAAACATAGCTCTCCATCTGAAGCTGCAAGATGAATAGGAAAAGCATTGCTGCTGCGGAAACTCATATCCCTCACCCGAGGAACAGGAACTACGCCCCTCCCTGTGGGGCCACAGTCATGAGGATGAGTCATGGGAAAGATGCGAGGCACCTGGCACACAGTGGGTGCTTGTTCATGGCAACTACTTTCATTATTGCCATTGTCATCACAGGGTATGATTTAAAGGACCATTAGAGCCTCTAGTCCAAAATCCCTCTTATCTCACGATTAGTGCTGAACCATCAACCTACACTTCATAGAGAACAAGCAGGGAAATCATGATTGCCTCCATGGGATTTAGGATATAAGAGTTTGGTGTTGCTTTTTGGTATCACCCAGGGAATTAAGATACACACTCATGAGTCATGGCTTTTATCCAGTTGACTCAGACACGATCTGAAACATGCAGATCTGCTCCAGAAAATAAGGTGTAGGGGGTAGAGAGGGGATGCCCATGGAAAGCGAATAAGAGCAGAGGGAAGAAGGGCACCGGGACACATGAGTAAGCTTCCAGAACAGGCGGTCTAGCAGCCTCAGGGAACAGCCTCAGCTGTGCCTCATTGACCACACTGTTTTGCACAAGTGTTGGTCATCAGCGGGATCTGAGTACTGTTGCTCAGCGTTGGTCAAACCACTGCCAACTCCTGTAATTTAGGTGATGTGGGGTGAACGCATGTTGCTGGGAAGCTGGGGAAAGCAGCTTAAAACTCTTTGTGAGAAAACATAAAAGGCATGGAAACCTGAATAAGAACAAGTTCTAAAGCCGGTCACAGGATTCACAACCCAACCTGTCTGGTTCTGTCTCTGACTCTTCCCACAATCCAGGCAAGACTGCCTGTCCTGCTTCATCCTTCTCTTAAGTCAAGTTGTGGGGGATCTAAGAATAAAGTTTTGGATCACAGTCAGATAGGTGGGGTCACTGTGGTGGTGGCGATGGCTGGGCGTGGGGTGGTGGCTTCTGACACCACAGAAAATTCGGGCAGAGACTGAGGCCCCGTGACTTGATGGCTCCCCTGCCCGACAGCAGAGGGTTCACATTGTTCGTGGCTGCAAAGCTTCTTCTAATTCATTCACTCTCAATTTACTTTCTGTATCCAAGGAGCACAGAAACCCGCAGAGCTCGATTTAGGAGATCCAGGGCACAGAGGGGAAGGAACCAGGAAGCCAATCATTATGTTCCTATTTTGAGTACAGTGTCCCCAAAATCGATGCTTGAATCTCGGGTGTGCTTAAGGCAATAGGTTCATGCCAACTACCAAGGGATGTGGGGAGTGCAGCCTTGGTTTTCTTTATTCTGTTTCAAAAAGATAGATTTGAGTCAAAGGAGAAAGGGAGAAACACATACTTATCATATGCTTAAGATGAGGGAAGTGAGAGTAAAAGAATACATGTACTCATTTCATTGTTGAATGAGGCAAGCCTGGCTGCAGAAGATACTCGGCAGACTTTCTCATTCCACGCTGAACTGTATATTCTCTTATGCGTTCATATCCAGGAGGCTGCAAATAAACAAAAACTCTTTCCGTTCTTACATCTCACCCTATTTTACAATGACTCCCCCTCTGCCTTTCAGATTAAACCATACTTTAGTGACAAGATTTTAACAACTCTCACTCATCTTTGGGAACAGGTCAAGATTCACTACTCCATAGTAGATGGGTATAAAAGAAAACCGTGTGTAAAACACAGCCCTGGAAAAGAGACTAGATCTGCCAGATTGGTGATCTAAAATAACATCTCTATGTTTTATTTGCTTTTCCTAAAAAAGACCTTGCATTTTAAATAAACTTATTATTGAGACCTGGGGCTAAGGAGGAAGGAAGTCTTTCAGTTCAGTTCAGTCGCTCAGTTGTATCCAACTCTTTGCGATCCCATGGACTGCTGCACGCCAGGCCTCCCTGTCCATCACCAACACCTGGAGTTTACTCAAACTCATGTCTTTTGAGTCGCTGATGCCATCCAACCATCTCATCCTCTGTCATCCCTTTCTCCTCCTGCCTTCAATCTTTCCCAGCATCAGGGTCTTTTCAAATGAGTCAGCTCTTTGCATCAGGTGGCCAAAGTACTGGAGTTTCAGCTTCAGCATCAGTCCTTCCAATGAACACCCAGGACTGATCTCCTTTAGGATGGACTAGTTGGATCTCCTTGCAGTCCAAGGTACTCTCAAGAGTCTTCTCCAATACCATAGTTCAAAAGCATCAATTCTTCGGCAATCAGTTTTCTTTATAGTCCAACTGTCACATCCATACATGATCACTGGAAAAACCATAGCCTTGACTAGATGGACCTTTGTTGGCAAAGTAATGTCTCTGCTTTTTGATATGCTGTCTAGGTTGGTCATAACTTTCCTTCCAAGGAGTAGGCGTCTTTTAATTTCATGACTGCCATCACCATCTGCAGTGATTTTGGAGCTCAAAAAAAGAAAGTCTGACACTGTTTCCCCATCTATTTGCCATGAAGTGATGGGACCAGATGCCATGATCTTAGTTTTCTGAATGTTGAGCTTTAAGCCAACTTTTTCACTCTCCTCTTTCACTTTCATCAAGAGGTTCTTTAGTTCTTCTTCACTTTCTGCCATAAGGGTGGTATCATCTGCATATCTGAGGTTATTGATATTTATCCTGGCAATCTTGATTCCAGCTTATGCAGCCCAGCATTTTGCATGATGTACTCTGCATACAAGTTAAATAAGCAGGGTGACAATATACAGCCTTGACATATTCCTTTCTCAATTTGGAACCGGTCTGTTGTTCCATGTCCAGTTCTAACTGTTGCTTCTTGACCTGCATACAAATTTCTCAAGAGGAAGGTCAGGTGGTCTGATATGCCCATCTCTTTCAGAATTTTCCACAGTTTATTGTGATCCACATAGTCAAAGGGTTTGGCATAGTCAATAAGGCAGAAATAGATGTTCTTCTGGAAGTCTCTTGCCTTTTTTTTTTTTTATTTTTATTAGTTGGAGGCTAATTACTTTACAATATTGTAGTGGGTTTTGCCATACATTGACATGAATCAGACATGGATTTACATGTATTCCCCATCCCGATCCCCCTTCCCACCTCCCTCTCTACCCAATCCCTCTGAGTCTTCCCAGTGCACCAGGCCCGAGCACTTGTCTCATGCAACCAACCTGGGCTGGTGATCTGTTTCACCCTAGATAATATACATGTTTCGATGCTGTTCTCTCGAAACATCCCACCCTCACCTTCTCCCACAGAGTCCAAAAGTCTGTTCTGTACATCTGTGTCTCTTTTTCTGTTTTGCATATAGGGTTATCATTACCATCTTTCTAAATTCCATATATATGTGTTAGTATGCTGTAATGTTCTTTATCTTTCTGGCTTACTTCACTCTGTATAATGGGCTCCAGTTTCATCCATCTCATTAGGACTGATTCAAATGAATTCTTTTTAATGGCTGAGTAATATTCCATGGTGTATCTCTTGCCTTTTTGATGATCCAGCAGATGTTGGTAATTTGATCTCTGGTTCCTCTGCCTTTTCTAAATCCAGCTTGAACGTCTGGAAGTTCATTGTTCATGTATTGCTGAAGCCTGGCTTGGAGAATTTTGAGCATTACTTTACTAGCATGTGAGATGAGTGCAATTGTGTGGTAGTTTGAGCATCCTTTGACATTGCCCTTCTTTGGGATTGGAATGAAAACTGACCTTTTCCAGTCCTGTGGCCACTGCTGAGTTTTCCAAATTTGCTAGCATATTGAGTGCAGCACTTTCACAACATCATCTTTCAGGATTTGAAATAGCTCAACTCGAATTCCATCACCTCCACTAGCTTTGTTCATAGTGATGCTTCCTAAGGCCCACTTGACTTCACATTCCAGGATGTCTGCCTCTAGGTGAGTGACCACACCTTTGTTGTTATCTTGGTTGTGAAGATCTTTTTTGTACAGTTCTTCTGTGTTTTCTTGCCATCTCTTCTTAATATCTTCTGCTTCTGTCAGGTTCATACCATTTCTGTCCTTTATTGAGCCCATTTTTGCATGAAATTTCCCTTGGTAGGTCTAATTTTCTTGAAGAGATCTCTAGTCTTTCCCATTCTATTGTTTTCCTCTACTTCTTTGCATTGGTCACTGAGGAAGGCTTTCTTGTCTCTCCTTGCTATTCTTTGGAACTCTGCATTCAAATGGGAATATCTTTCCTTTTATCCTTTGCTTTTTGCTTCTCTTCTTTTCACAGCTATTTGTAAGGCCTCCTCAGAGAACCATTTTGCTTTTTTACATTTCTTTTTCTTGGGGATGGTCTTGATCCCTGTCTCTTGTACAGTGTCACAAACCTCCATCCATAGTTCTTCAGGCACTCTGTCTATCAGATCTAGTCCCTTAAATCTATTTCTCACTTCCACTGTATAATCATATGGGATTTGATTTAGGTCATACCTGAATGGTCCAGTGGTTTTCCCCACTTTCTTCAAGTCTGAATTTGGCAATAAGGAGTTCATGATCTGAGCCACAGTCAGCTCCCGGTCTTGTTTTTGCCGACTGTATAGAGCTTCTCCATCTTTGGCTGCAAAGAATATAATCAATCTGATTTTGGTGTTGACCATCTGGTGATGTCCATGTGTAGAGTCTTCTCTTGTGTTGTTGGAAGAGGGTGTTTGCTATGACCAGTGCGTTCTCTTGGCAAAACTCTATTAGCCTTTGCCCTGTTTCATTCTGTATTCCAAGGCCAAATTTGCCTGTTACTCCAGGTGTTTTTTGACTTCCTACTTTTGCATTCCAGTCCCCTACAATGATGTTTAGCCATTTTAGTGCAACTATTAAAAAAACATCAATACATCTTACAGAGTACAAGAAAAGAGTAGCTATATAACCTGTTTGAGAACTTTTTCTTATTCTCTCAACAAGCACACTGTCGGTTGAGCATTTAGCTAGATTCAAATTAAGAGTTTTCTAAATCTAGGAGAAGAATGAAAATAAGTGTTTTCAGCAAGTGTTATACTGTATCTCTCTGAATAAGCTGACATCCTGCGTGCTACAATGTGTCCGTGATTTCCAGGTAAACAAATCTATGAGGAGAAACTTAACAAAGTGGAGAAGGCAAATATATAGATGATTTTTCTTAACATTTTTGAATGAAAGAGACATACTAAGTTTTTCACTAGCATATTAAATGAAAAATAATATTATTCTAAAATGAAGCTCTTTAAAAAAAGCATAAATTATCTGACTAGAAGAAAAGGGCAAGAACATAAAATTCACTGGGTGTTTATAATAGTTAACAAAGTAGCTAAAATATGTAAGGATACAATTTAATACTAGCCTTGAATCATACTTTAAAAATATATTCTCTCTCGACTCTGATTTAACATAATCTTGTAAAATAATTTCAGCTATACAATTTCAACTTGCAATCTAACAAAAGGTAGCATAAAATCCAATTTTGAGCTGATGCAAATACAGAGTTACTAAATTCAGCCTGATAATTTTTGAAAGAGTGGTTTCTCCAAATATCTTAAATAAAAAGAATGACTTTGCATGAGATTACTGGTCACTGTAAATTTTTAAACTGCCTGGCCAAAACCACATCTAAATGTTCTACCAAAGTCAGCTCTAAAATTCATTATATAACATAAGTCATTCCAAATGTCTCTATATTTGTCTTGCAAATTTAAGCACAATTGGAAGGTAGGTGAAGGCTCTGGTAAATGAACGACAATAGAACTGTATGAAATACAGATCTCTGTGTATTTTCAGCTGTCCAGTGTTTGCATAAAGGTTACTGTGCATGGTGTGAAAAGGATGTTACACAAGCTTTTCATCTTCTGGACTTCTGTTATAAGCTGCAAGAATCTGTTGTACTCATAGACTCTGAGACATATATCCTTGCCATTCTGTGGGAACATGTGGTTATTTGGACCCAAGTTTATGACTCCAGACCTGGAGATTATATTTGTATTTATAATCTCTGCTCTCTTAGGTAAAAACCTTGAAGTAGACACTTCAGATCTTTTCTGTGCTTGAAAGTGTGACTTTTCCAGTTTAATTCATTTACTAATCATCACTGCATGCTGGCTTTCCATCATGTGGTGATTCTGAAATCTCAGAGCTTGGCAAATTTTGACAAACAAGGCCAGGTGCCTTAGAGAAGCAATGAACCAACTGACTTCATGCTTTGGAGGAATAACTGAGTTCTAACTATGTGCCACTCTACAAGGTAAAGAAACAGAGGCGCTGAAAGATTAAGAAACAGTTTACACGCCACACAACCAGGAGGTGGTAAAATTCAGTACTTTTTCAATTTTGTGCCCAAACTACTCCATATAAAGATGTGTACGTTAATCATCTAGAACAATACTCTCTTGTATAAATACAGATTATAAAAAGCAGGCACACAGGCTGGACAAGCACTGGTTTGACAGGTGCAGGACATTCCTGAAGAGGAAAATAGTGCAGTGGCCAGTCACAGTGGATGGTGACTGCAGCCATGAAATTAAAAGACATATGCTCCTTGGAAGAAAAGCTATCACCAACCTGGACAGCATAATAAAAACCAGAGACATCAGTTTGCCAACAAATGTCCATATAGCCAAAGCTATGGTTTTTCCAGTAGTCAGTATGGATATGAGAGTCGGACCACAAAGAAGGCTGATGCTGAAGAATTGCTGCTTTTGAACTGTGGCGCTGGAGAAGACTCTTGAAAGTTCCTTGGACAGCAAGAAGATTAAACAAGTCAATCCCAAAGGAAATCAATCCTGAATATTCATTGGAAGGACTGATGCTGACATTGAAGCTCTAATACTTTGGCCACCTGATGAGAAGACCCAGCTGATTGGAAAAGATCCTGACGCTGGGAAAGATTGAGGGCAGGAGGAGAAGAGGACAATAGAGGATGAGATGGTTGGATGGCATTATCGACTCAATGAACATGAGTTTGAGCAAACTCTGGGAGATGGTGAAGGACAGGGTAACCTGGCAAGCTGCAGTCCACGGCGTTGGCTGAGAGACTGCACAATAAGAGCCTGACTCTGGCGGTCTGCTTCCTGTGTGTGGAAACTTCCCAGCCAGCATCAGGAGTTATTTACGAGTCAGGAAAGAGCAAGTCTGCATTTAGTTTAACATTCTAAAGTTCATTGGTGAAACACAGCTTATTTTCCTCCAAGAAAATCTGAAGCTATTGCATATGTGAAAAGAAATGACTTGGGTATAGAAATTTATTCTAAAAGAATGATGGCATTGGTCAATTTACTAGCCTGTGCCTGCCAATTGCTTTGAACAAAAGCTATTTGATTCATTTCACAATATTTGAAAGCATATTTATTCTACTTTTCTAAGCCTTAGAGTAAATCAAACTTCTTTCTAAACTTTATTTAGCTACCAACATCCACCATATTTCAGCCATTCTAACGAGACTTTCATAGGTTTTTTTTTAGCATTGCACAGGTTGCCACTGCCATCCATCCAAGTTAGATAAGATTAACAGAGGTCTAGAGGGTTGGACAGTAACTGTTTGGGGGAGTAGAAGGCTGTCCATTTCCCTTGCTTTAAAAAGTTCACTTTGAGAAGCAGAAATCTTAAAAAAAAATTCTTTATGAATCTAAAGCTAAATAAAATAATGTATGTACATTATATTTACCTTCCAAGTCATTTCTCCTACCCTTTCTAATATGTAGAGTTGTTTTGTGGTCTTATTATAGTGAATACTAAGCCCTGAAAAATCTGCTGTTATCATATGAGAGCTGACTTAGAGATGAACGTCAATTTAAATTGGTTTCTCTGGCATTTATTAGTAATTCAATTTTGCTCTCTATAATTAATTATGGGATTATAAATAATTCAAATTAGAGGGGAAATATAGTCTTCAGACATATCCAAATCATTGAAACTACTTTTAAATATGTCAACCTGTCTTAAGAGTCAAAAATGCCATTGTCTTATTACGTGAATATAAATCAAGAAAATATTTTAAAAACACTATTTTCTTCATGTATATTTCCCCTGTGGTCTCAGTTTTCCTTCATAAAATCTTTCTTTTCACCTTTCTCATTTTTTTTTTGACATTTATCCTAAGTGTTCACAAGACAATCTCTATTACAGAGATTATAGAGACTTTACGGGGGCTACCATCTATATATTAGTCAATCAATCAAATTTTAATTTTAATTTGCAAAGGACGAAATTATATGTAGATCATCGTGATTTGATGCATTCAATGTGTAAAAAAGATGTTGACTTTAATTTTCTTTGAATATTAGTAAGATCTTTGGTCTACAAATATTAGATCTTGAACAAAGTCGAGGAAGTATGTGACGAGGGATTAAAAGACATAAATCAAAGGCATCAGATAAACTCTGACAATCTTATACACTACTTTTCACATTTTGTTGTGGAAGTAGAAAGCATTTTTGTTCTGTTCTTATTCTGAGCTCCCTAAGTATTTTAAGGCCTAATCTCTGCAGTCTGTGGTTTTGATGCTGCGTTTCATGATGTGCTGGAGGTTTCATTCACGTCTTTAACATCCACTGTTGAGGGTTAGGACTTGTGGCAGGTGGAGTTCTTAACTGCTCCCTCCGTTTGCCCCAAGATGCTCCATTTTAATCTCTTTTCTTATTACACTTTCAACTAGGATTTCATTTGAAGAAGGCACACCCAGCGCAAAGGATATTTGTATCTGATTTTAATTTCAAGTAGAGGATAATTAAATGTATTTGTTCTCACAATTTCAACATCCTTAAATACTTCCATGTACTATTTAACATTTTTTTTTCATCATTAAAACCCACTCAATATGAAAAGGCTACCTACTGTGTGATTCCCATGATATGGCATTCTGGAAAAGGCAAAACTATGGAAGCAGTGAAAAGATGGGTGGTTGCCAGGAGTTAGGGTTGAAAGAAGGATGAACTGGCAGAGCACAGATGATTTTTAGGGCAGTGAAAATATTCTGTGATGGTGGATACATGTCACCATACATTTATCCACACTCACTGGATGTAAAAATTAAGAGTGGATACTGAGGTAGACTGTGAACTTGGGTTGACAGTGATATGTCAGTGTACATTCATCAAATATCCCATTCTTGATGGTGGGGAGGTTGTGTGCATTTAGCAGGGCAAAGGTAATAGGAACACCTGAACTTTCTCTTCAATTTTGCTGTGAACTTAAAACTACTCTAAATTATTTTTTTATTAACAATAAACTTAGCTTACTTGTAGTATTATGTTAAATCTGTGTGTTAGTTGCTCAGTCATGGTCGACTCTTTGCGACCCCACGGACTGTAGCCCGCCAGGCTTCTCTGTCGATGGGATTCCCCAGGCAAGAATACTGGAGTGGATAGCCATTCCCTTCTCCAGGGGATCTTCCTGACCCGGGGATCGAACCTGCATCTCCTGTGTCTCCTGCATTGCAGGCTGATTCTTTACCATCTGAGCCACCAGGGAGACCTATGTTAAGTAGACATCTTCACAATTCACTTCCTAGAATTTCTTATATTTCCAAAAGGGTGCAAAGAAAATGATCTCTCAGGATAGAATCTACTGGAGAAGATGTTGTGAAGAGCGTGGAAATGACAACAGAGGGTTTAGAATATCACATGAATATTGATAGTTGATAAAGCAGTGACAGGGCATGGGAGGACTGACTCCAATTTTGAAAGGAGTTTTACTGTGGGTAAAATGCTATCAAACAGCACTGCATGCTACAGAGAAACTGCTTGTGGAAGGAAGAGGCAGTCGACGCGGCACACCTCACTGACACCTTATTTTAAGAAACTGACAGAGCAGCCCCAACCTTCAGCAATCACCAGTCTCCTCAGTCAGTGGCTGTCCATGCGGAAGCAAGACCCTCCACCAGCAAAGAATCACTGACGGCTCAGATGATGGTTAGAGTGTTTTTAGCAATAAAGTGATTTTAATTAAAGTATGTACATTAAAAAAATATAATGCTATCCCACACTAACTATCTATCAGACTACAGTATAGAATCAGCACCACTTTTACATGCACTTAGTCGATCAGTCATGTCTGACTCTTTTCGATCTCATAGATTGAAGCCCACCAGGCTCCTCTGTCCCAGGAACTCTCCAGGTAGGAATACTGGAGTGGGTAGCCTTTCCTTTCTCCAGGGGATCTTCCCAAGCCAGGGATTGAACCCAGGTCTCCCACATTGCAGGAGATTCTTTACCAGCTGAGCCACAAGGGAAGCCCAAGAATACTGGAGTGGGTAGCGTTTCCCTTCTCCAGCGGATCTTCCCAACCCAGGAATTGAATCTGAACGCATTGCAGACAGATTCTTTACCAACTGAGCTATCAGTGAAGCCCACATTACTAGGAAACCAAAAAAAAAAAACAAAAAAAAAACCAAAAAACAAAACAAAACAAAAAAAAACAAACCCAAAACAAACAAACAAAAAACCCTGTAACTTGCTTTATTACAGTATTTGCATCATCGTGGTGGGTCTGGAACCGAACCCCTCAATGTCTCTGCAGTCTGCCTATACTCACAACAAGAGGCTGCAGTAAAAGACTATGGCAAGAGCTGAAACGTGATTGTTCAAAACAGCACATCATACGTGCTTTTACACTCACTAAAATAATAAGGCTGGCACATTGAGGATAAAACATGGATGCAATTTTGTGCATCTTAGTTTAATAAGAGTTTGGGATTGAATGGTACCTTTTAACTTACTTTGCCTATTCTTTCTTGAAACTTCTTTGAATCTTCCTATCAATCCCAATTTCTACACATATTCTGTTTCTTTCCTTCTTAAATTAATTTTTAATTGGGGCATAATTGTTTCACAGTGTTATTTTAGTTTTGCTGTGTAAAAATATGAATCAGCTATAAACACACATCCCCCCATTCTTGAACCACCTTCCCACCCTCCATCCCACCCCTCTAGGTGGTCACAGAGCACCAGGCTGAGCTCCCGGCTACACAGCAACTTCCCGCCAGCCATTTATTCTAGACACGGTAATGTATATATGTCAAAGCTACTCTCTCAATTTCCCCACCCGCTCCTGTGTCTACAGGTCCGTTCACTGTATCTGCAACTCTATTCCTGCCCTGGAGATAGGTTCATCAGTACCGTGTTTCTAGATTCCATATATATGCATTAATATGTGATATTTGTTTTTATTCATTTCTTCCTGATCTGAGAGGCCTGACAACTGTCCCTCTATCTTTGTCAGCCATATTACACATTACACCAGGCTTCCCTGGTTGTTCGGACGGTAAAGCATCTGCCTCCAACGTGGGAGACCCGGGTTCAATCCCTGGGTTGGGAAGATCCCCTGGAGAAGGAAATGGCAACCCACTCCAATACTCTTGCCTGGAAAGTCCCATGGATGGAGGAACCTGGTAAGCTATAGTCCACATGGTCGCAAAGAGTTGGACACACCTGAGCGACTTCATTTTCACTTTCAGTTTCTATCCAAGGTGCACAAGGGTCCCTCAGTGCCCAAGACCCCAGTCTCAGGCTGCATGCAGTTACCTTGTTTATCTTTCTCAAAGACCTGTTGTTGCACCTTGACTTCCTCCCTACTACATCTTCTCCACTTTCAGCTCTCTGACCCACTGCTCTAGCTCCCCTTCCTCTCCAGAGGAAGTCTGCCTCATGGTTCAGGTCTTGGACTCCAGGATTAGACCGCCCCTGTTTGTCCCATTACATTACTTATTAACTGTTTGGGCAAGGTAATCAACCTCTCAAAGCTTTGGTTTCCTTGCTTACAAACTTGGTGTAAAGATGGTAACTGCTTTACAGGATTGTTGGAAGGATTACATGAAGAAAAACACAGACTAAGTACTTAAACTGGTGCTTGGGATTTGGGAAGCCCTTAGTAAATACCCAGAGCTGCCCAGCTTGGGAGCCAGCTGGGGGAGGAGGGTGGTAGAGTCCTGTGGCTGCTGTAACCTGGTGCCATTAACTGGGTGGCCCAACCCGACAGAAATCTCTGCCTTTGTTCTCTTCTCTCTGTATGTCTGTATTTGTGTCTCCTCTTCTCACAAGGACACCAGTCACGTTGCACCAGGATCCACTCTAACTACCTCATCTTAGCCTGATTACATCTGCAAAGACCCCAGATCCAAACAAAATGACAGTCACAAGTATTGGACTTAGGACTTAAACACATCTCTTTAGACACACGATTTAACCCCTAAACAGTAGGGAAGAGACCCTTGCCCTGGATAGTAGCCACCCTCTCCCCTCTCTCTCCCCTTCCTAACTTCCTCTCTCCAGTCCTTCCTCTTTTTCCTCAATTTTCTCCCTTAGAACACTTGTCAGATCCCCTGACCTCATTTCCCCCATTCTGGTTTTCTATTATCAGATATAATATTTCAGGTGTGGTCCACTGATGCTTGCTATAGAGTCCTGTAATTTGGACACTTGAGGTGACATTAGGAGTACTTTGCTTTGTTGTGTATTTCTGTAGCCGCATCATACAGATGCCTCATGTTGAGTGTGGAATAAATTACAACAAGCTGCTTTTTAAAAATCCCTTCCTGACTCAGTGGTAAAGAAACTGCCTGCCAATGCAGGAGATGCGGGTTCAATCCTTGGGTCAGGAAGACTCACTGGAGAAGGAAATGGTAATCCACTCCAGTATTCTTGCTTGTAGAATTCCATGGACAGAGGAATCTGGCAGGCTACAGTCCCAAAGAGTTGGACATGACTTAGCCAACAACAACCAACAACATTACTAACAGTTTGTAACCATCGCTGTTGCTGCTTCAGCCTATTTTTCTTTTTCTGAATGCTTTCTTGAGAGAGTTAATACTGTTGAACATGGTCTGATAGCTCCTAGAATTGGAATGGATTGGCAGTCACAGGAAATACTATGTGTAGTCTGAGTGGCTTCCAGACGTTACAATCTGGACCAAGAAAACCAATGGCAGGGCAGACCTGCTGTGGTACATAATCCATCACTAGAAAAAAATCAGAGCTGCCATTTGCACGTTATCACATTCCCTCTGGAATTCCTACCCCACAGTGTCCTTGAGAGACCCGGGAAAGTCATCAGCATCTTCTTAGAAGACAAAGAAGGGGTCTGAACCTTTCAACAGACGCAGGAGGGAGCTTGGGAGGTGGTCTCCAGCCCTGGGCCTGGCCCTTCAGACAGTGGCCATGCTGGTCTCAAGGATGGATTTCTCTCAGTATTGACTCAGAATTATAAGCAGAACTGAGACACAGTCAGCCCAAAACCAACACATTCCTTTGGAACTGGGAAGGCTGCTCCCTGCAAGAAAGATTGGCTAGTTCATATTATGGTTTTCCTTTCCCTCGGTATATTCCTCAACTTATTTTTTTCCAGTCTTCATTTTTGTTTCAATATTTGCAATTTGCCTTGACATGCATATTTAAAATGTAACAAGGATTCAGTGTGATTATTGTAATGCTTCCTATACCAGAAATATATACTAGGGATAGTCCGCAATGGGGATAATTTGTAGGTGACTAATTGGGACCCGAAAGGATCATTCTTAACAGTTTCCTCTGGAGTGTTTTCTTTCTCTCAAAGGGCTTATAAGTTCTCTTTGATTTGCAAAAAATGCACACTCTAAAGTCCCACCCCAGTGTCTTGGACTTACTCTATTCCCATCAGTGAATCCCTCTCTCATATTTGTGTACTACTCTGTGAAGAGAGGGCTCTCAATAAATGTATGTTGAATAAATCCACCTCAGTTGTATTTATTTGGCCTGTTGTTGTCATTTAGTCACTAAGTGATGTCTGACTCTTTTGAGACCCCATGGACTGCAGCCCACCGGGCCCATTGCTTGTCCTTTATTAGTCTCACGAGTTTCTGAAATTCAGAAGCCTAAAAAAATAGCAGCAAATACTGCATAAAATACGAATCTTCATAAAACTCTGTGTGGAGCTGATACTATTATTCTCATTTTATGGACATGAAAACAGAGGTGAGACAAGTTAAGCAGACAAGTTGCCAAAGTCATTCAGCTAAGAAGCAGCAGAGGTGGCCTCGTCTTTTACTGTCACTGGTACTAGCAGAGGGATTAGTAGATACTCACTGAATAATGTGTTAAATGAATTAATGAAATAAACGACTCTCAAAAAATCTATTTTATAATAACAATTTCATCCAGGTCCTTAGGAAATAGGATAATTTCCACGCAATGCAGTAAGCTGGCCAAAATACGTCCAAATAATAATAAGAGAAAATAATAGTGCTTATCATCTCCAGGCATTGTCTTAGCTATGAAGCCTTGCTGCTAATAGGGCTGTGGCTGTCTGGATCGTGAGGAGTTTAACAGACTGCAAATAACAGATTGAGGCCAGATTAAGAATGGCCTGCAATGAAGGCTAATGGTGTCTGCCATAAAATAGAGCTATAACAACTGGAAATCCCATAAGGCCCATAACATCCCTCTTTAATTCATTAGTTATTATGAAAATAAGAAAAGGGATAAAGCCTTCATTATCCAATCATTTCTCTACCTGTCAATTAAAATTTTAAAAGGATGGGAAGAGGATCAGGTCCGTGAAACTATAATTTTGAAGTATCAAGAAGATGTCGTCTTACATCTAACTTTCAGCAGGAGGCACAAACATTAATGCTAACCCCCCACCCTGTGTTTCTGAGGACCACATGTCTGGATACATAAATGGATATTTCTGAGTCTTCAAAATTACTTTCCTCAGCAGTATAATCACCGAACTGAAGGATATCTGATCATAGGTAAGAACAGGCAGCCAATCCTCTCTGGTCAAGAGGGCCATACACAGAAGACCCAACATGTCCTCTGCACAGGCTTGAAGCTCCCCCATCAGCAAGCAGTGCTCAGGCAGGAGTGTGAGTTGGCCCTGAGTACCTTTACAGGACATACTCTTCAGTCATCTGCAAGGCTATTTTATCAGTCAACCTTGACTTTACACCAATACAAAACAGAGAAAAAAAGCTTTGCAGCATCTTTTCACTTACATTACCACAGTAGAAGGTAGACCTTAGCTTTCTATTGCTGCCATAGCAAATTATCACAAACTGAGTGGTTTAAAACAACACAGAGTTATCTTACAGCTCTGTAGACTGGGCTTCCCTGGTGGCTGAGACAGTAAAGAGTCCACATGCAATGAGGGAGATGTGGGTTTGATCCCTGGGTTTTGGGAAGATCCCCTGGAGGAGGGCATGGCAACCTACTTCAATATTCTCACCTGCAGAATCCCCATGAACAGAGGAGCCTGGTGGGCTACAGTCCACCGGGTCACAGAGAGTCCAACATGACTGAGTGACTAAGCCCAGCACAACACAGCTCTGTAGACTGAAATTCCCACGTGAGTCTGACTGCGCTAAGATCAGGGTATTGTCAGGGTCAAGTTGTTTTTCTGGAGCTTCTATGACAGAATCCATATTCTTTTCTTTTCCAGATTTTAGAAAATGCCTACATTTTTTGGCTCATGGACACCCTCTTTCTTCTTCAAAAATAGCAATATACCATCTCTCTGGTACTTTTTCCATCATTAGATGTCAGATTTTTTTGTGATCATAGCTGGGACTCATCTGATTAGACTGGGCCCACCCTAACAATCCAGGATAATTTCCCATCTCCAGGTTCTCGTCCTTAGCCACATTCTGAGAGTCCCTTCTGCCAGGTAAGGGGACATTACACAGGGTCTGAGGATTAGGATGTGAGCATCTTTGGGAACCGTTATCCTCCCTACCACACTAGCCTATAGTCAAAGTGCATCATTTTCAGTGCTGACAAAGACAGGTGGGCAAATACTATCACCCAAGCTCATTTCCTCAGCTTTTCCAAACACTCTGTATTTCCATCTCAATCATTTACTTCCCTGCATAAGAGAGTGAAAAAGCTGGCTTAAAACTCAGCATTCAAAAAACTAAGATCACGGCATCCAGTCCCATCCCTTCATGGCAAATAGATGGGGAAACAGTGAAAGCACCGACAGATTTTATTTTCCTGGGCTCCTAAGGCACTGCAGACAGTGACTTCAGCTATGAAATTAAAGGACTCTTGCTTCTTGGAAAGAAAGCTATGGCAAACCTAGACAGTGTATTAAAAAGCAGAGACATAACTTTGTCAACAAAGATCCGTATAGTCAAAGCTGTGGTTTTTCCAGAGGTCATGTAAGGAGTTGGATCATGAAGAAGCCTGAGCACCAAAGGATTGATGTTTTTGAATTGTGGTGCTGGAGAAGACTCTTGAGAGTCCCTTGGACTGCAAGGAGATCAAACAAGTCAATCCTAAAGGAAATCATTTCTAAAGGAAATCAATTCATTGGAAGGACTGATGCTGAAGCTGAAGCTCCAATACGTTGACTACCTGATGCAAAGAGCTGACTCATTGGAAAAGACCCTGATGCTGGGAAAGACTGAAGGCAAAAAGAGAAGAGGACAGTAGAGGAGGGATGGTTAGACAGATTCACTGTTTCCATTGTTTCCCCATCTATTTGCCATGAAGTGATGGGACCAGATGCCATGATCTTGTTTTTTGAATGTTGAGTCTTACTCCAGCTTTTTCACTGATGAAAATGTGATGATCAATTTTATCTTTCAGTGGGACACAGAGTAAAGAAAGAAACAGGCTTAACCATGTGTGGATTCCCTACAAACCACACTGACAACCTGCCTCACTGTTGCTTCGTCAGCACTTTGCTTTCAACTGAGTGACGCATCTTTTAATTTGAGCCTTTTCTCATGATTGATTTTTAGGAAGAATGCAATTTTTTTTCCTGGCAAATGTAATAATAGCTCTCCCTCTTTTTAAAGCATGTTGGAAAGAGGGATGCTGATGGAAAATGAACTGTGCTTTCTTATAAATCTCTCTTGGATCTTAGCTCTGTTTTTTCTCAAGATCACTAAATAACGCATTCTGTTGAAGTCCATTTAGCATTCTGCAGGTAGTTGTATCTATTTCGGGAACCCATGGCACACTCTGAGAATTTGACAGGCTCACACCTGATTAATCCCTCTCCCTTTCCTGTCATCAATATTATTTAGGGGCACTGGTCAAACCATATTGACACTCTGCTGACATCTTCTCTGGTGCCCAATTACCTTTCTGTCAGGATACAATCCAAAAGGTGACAGGAGAATTCTATGCTGTGCCAAGCAAGTTGGCACCAAAATGTCCCTGAGACAGAATATAATTTATCATTTTTATGCTTCTTCTGAAAACTAAGAGAGACATCTCCCTGTCCTCGATGCCAAGGGGTCTTTTAACTCACAGGCTATGCTGTACCTTGACTATCTGGCACCTGCTGGATGAGCCTGGCTGATACTTTGTTTCACATCCCGAGGTGGATTCCTGATGAAACAGCAGAAGCCCTTCCCTTGGGCTCTTAGCCCTGACCCACATATTGGAAAGCAGTTCCTCTTCTGAATGAGTTTAGCTGCTAGATGTTTTGAGGGAAAATCCTGTTCAGATGCATCTTTACAGTACAGAAAATCTGGCCAGTGAACTTCAGTAAAGTATAAGGAGTTCTACCCAGGGCTGTAGAACCTTTCTGCAGTCCATTCTGGCAATGCTGTGATACTGAAATGCACGCTGTGGGGCTAAAAGGGATTAAAATAAAGTTTTCTTTCTTCTTTTTTAAATTTTAAGATGGCCTTCATTAGATCAAAATGGCATCTGCATTTATGTATCTAAAGGGGAAATGTGTCAGTAGCTACCCATTTTATATGTACATACTCATTTGAGTATTAACTACTGTCTTGGCCTTTTTAGCAACTGGAAGAACATTACTCATAAGTGACATCATGACAGAACTCTGAGTGTGTGATGGGAGTGTGCTTACAGGACGTAGTCAAAACAATGACAAAATAAATGTTTTTTAGAGTATTTACCAGTGAAATACAGATGTGCATTCTCACTTAGGAGTGTCCTCTCATTTAAACATCAAATCTATCATATAATGTAGGCATTATCACCATTTCAATTCTTTTCTAAGGAGATGATCACAGAGCGCTTTTGCAACTTGTTCAAGGTCACTAAGCTAGCCACAGAAAGAAGACTCAAAACCAGATTACATTTAGAAAACAATTTGAACTTATTTATGATAAAATTGTACTCTCGTGGCTCAGATGGTTAAGAATCTGCCTGCAGTGTAGGAGGATTCAAGTTCAATACCTGAGTGGGGAAGATCCCCTAGAGAAGGGAATGGCTACTCACTCCAGTATTCTTGCCTGGAAAATCCCATGGATAGAGGAGCCTGGCGGGCTCCAGTCCATGGGGTCACAAAGAGTCAGACACAATAATACCTATGTTGTATGATAGATTTGATGTTTAAATGAGAGGATACTCCTAAGTGAGAGTGCACATGTGTATTTCACTGGTAGGTTAGGTGTAGTTGCTCAGTCCTGTCTGACTCTTGCGATCCCATGGACTGTAGCCCATGAAGCTCCTCTGTCCATGGAATTCTCCAGGCAAGACTACTGGAGTGGGTTGCCATTTCCTTCTCCATTTCACTGGTAAATACTCTCTAAACATTTATTTTGTCATTGCTTTCACTACTTTCATGATAAAATTACTCTTAAAGTAAAATCAAAGTGAGATTTCTTAAAAACCAAATAAAGAACAGCATAGAGGTGAGTAAAAGTAGATAATAAAATTGAAATCATACACTCAAGTTCATGGCAGCATTATTGACAATTGCTAAGAAGCAGCAGCAAACCATGTGTCTACTGATGAAAGACGAAATGTGGTATACACATACAATAAAATAGTATTCGGACTTAAAGAGAAAGGAGGCTCTGATACATGCAACAACACAGTAGTCATGCATGGATGTGAGAGTTGGACCATAAAGAAAGCTGAGCGCCAAAGAATTGATGCTTTTGAACTGTGGTGTTGGAGAAGACTCTTGAGAATCCCTTGGACCACGAGGAGATCAAACAAGTCAATGCTAAAAGAAATCAGTTTTGAATATTCATTGGAAGGACTGGTGCTGAAGCTGAAGCTCCAGTACTTGGGCTACCTGATGCAAAGAGCCAACTCACTGGAAAAGGCCCTATTGCTGGGAAAGACTGAAGGCAGGAGGAGAAGAGGATGACAGAGGATGAGATGGTTGGATGGCATCGCAGACTCAATGGACATGAGTTTGAGCCAGCTGCGGGAGATGGTGAAGGACGGGGAAGCCTGGCGTGCTGCAGTCCATGAGGTCACAAAGAGTTGGACACGACTGAATGACTGAACAACAATGGCATGAAAGAACCTTGAGGCCATTATGCTAAGTGAAATAAGACTGCATGATTCCATTTACATGAGGTACCAGAACAGCAGAATTCATAGAGGCAGAAAGAAGAATGGTGATTACTAGCAGCCGGGGGCAGGGAGAAATGGGGAGTTATTTTATAAGGGATAGAGAGTTTCAATTTTGCAAGATGAAAAGACCTCTGGAGATGGATTGTGGCACTGGTTGCACAACAAAGTGAATGTACTTAATACCACTGAACTATACTTAAAAATTTGGTAAGATAGTTAATTTTTATATATATATATTTTATCGCAGTTTTAAAAATTGGAAGAAATGAAATCATAGTGTATACAGTACAAATGTTTAAATTTCTACAGACTTTATATCTTGCTGGTTAACATCTAAGCATGAGTCTGGAGTTTGCATGCCCTGGGTCTGAATCTCTGCTATCCCTCTTGTTAACTGTGTGACCTTGCGGAAGTAATTTAAGCTCTCTGGGGTTTAATTGCCTCATTTGCAAAATGAGGAAAAACAGCACCTTCCTCATTGGGTCAATGTGATGTTTAAATGGCATGATACATTTAAACACTTTGGAACAGTGTCTGGTGCATAATTAGCACTCAATAAATGTTCACTATTGTTATTGTTGAACAACGTGAGGGATGAGATGTGCATAGAAATATTTCACTTTGAGTAACACTGAACATGTTTCAAAGAAAAATGTTATTGAGAAAATTAGAAGAAATGATCAACGATGAGAAAATGTAGAATAAATACTTTTCAAAGTATTCCAAATATTTTGCTGTTAGTGATTTGATAATCAGCTGAGCTGATCATTTGTGAAGGTTCTGGCTTTGAAAAAATGAAGAGATTCTGCTGCCTATAAACATTGTCATGGGTTATTTCTGGCCCAGGAAAAAGCTCGGCAGACACATCAGTTCCTTTCAGGGCCCATGGAGTAGGGCATGGCCAGTTAGTATATGACTGACCTTTCTACCATGGAATTCTCCAGGCAAGACTACTGGAGTGGGTAGCTATTTTCTTCTCCAGGGGAATCTTCCCTACCCAGGGATTGAACCCAGGTCTCCTGCATCACAGGCAGATTCTTTACCGTCTGAGCCACCAGGGAAGCCCAGTGAGGTGAGAACTGATTACTAATCGTACCACAAAGACTGTGCTCCCATGTCTGTGCTCATCTTGGCCAGAAAACCCTTGTCCAGAAATTCTACAAGTACAGTGTGAGACGGGCGCTGAGGCAGCGAAAGGCCTGCCTTCCCTGCAGCTCCATTTTGGAATCACTAGTGTCCGATATGATGATTTAGCTCATTGAGTCAGGCTGTCCGAGGCCAGGAATTACCCAGTGGTGGGCACTTAGCTGAGACCAGGCTCACTTAATTAGGATTCTGGCACTGTAGGTGGGAATATTTACTATTGCTGTGAATAGTAAATCATAAATGTTAAATTACATCCAATCTCAGAAATAACTGTGCAAAACTTCTCAAGGCATAGATAATCAGGCAATTATTGAGATGGTTATAGTTCTTGCAGCCCATTGCCACTTTGCTGTGAGACAGAAGTATGCTCAGAGCTACAATCCAATTTATCTCAGCTCCATTTTTGTGTGTTTTACTCTAGTAAATAAGAATAAATGCTTAATCTAAGCTTTAGAGTCCTTTAAAAAAGAACATATAATATGTGGTCTATTGTTTAAGCTTTAAATTTAAAACTTACATATAACTAGTGATAACATTAAATTCATATATCATTAAAAGAGATAAAAACAACATGCGTAGTCTTCCTAGACCATGATATTGTAGAAAAACACTGGACTGGACGTTTGGAAATCTGGGTCTTATTCTTCTCTCTACTTATTTCCAATGTAATTGGAAGTAAACTTTTCCTGGGCCCCAATTTATGCATCTGTGCTTTAAGAAATTCTTAATGATTCCATCAGTCCTACTCTTGGATATATACCCATACCAGACTCAAATTAAAAAAAAGATACATGCAGCCCAGTGTCCATAGCAGCACTATTACAATAGCCAAGACGTGGTGGCAATCTATATGTCCACAGACAGATGAATGGATAAAGAAGGTATAGTACAAACACACAATGGAATATTACTTAGCCATAAAAAAGAATGAAACAATGCCATTTACAGCAGTACAGATAGACCTGGAGATCATCATACTAAGCAAAGTATAGCCAGAAAGAGAAAGGCAAATACCATATAACATTTATATGTGGAACCTAAATGTGAGACAAATCAAACTCTCTATGAAACAAAAACAGACTATAGACCTGGAGAACAGACTTATGGTTGCCAAGGGAAGGAGAGATAAAGGTATGTATATATATAGGCACATACATATGTAAATACATATATATATACACAGACGTATATGTATATATGTATAACTGAGTCATTTTGTGTAACTGAATCATTTTGCTGTCCAGAAGACATGAACACGACATTGTAAATCAACTATACTTCCATACAATTTTTAAAAAAGAAAGTTTTTAATGATTTTAGCTAGAGTTCCATTCATCATTTAGGTAATAAAAATAGCATACCCTACAGCAATTTTAAATGTTCATTCATGATAGCACTTTGCCAGACCTTGACATGAATTGGGAAGTACCATCTATATTGTGTGGATATGAAAAATTAGAGAACTGAAACGCCCTGACTTAGATCTCACACAGAGGAAATAGCAAAGGAGAACTTTGTACCTACTTTGGTCTCTCAGTTCAGTTCAGTTCAGTCGCTCAGTCGTGTCTGACTCTTTGTGACCCCATGAATCGCAGCACTCCAGGCCTCCCTGTCCATCACCAACTCCCGGAGTTTACTCAAACCCATGTCCATCAAGTCGGTGATGCCATCCAACCATCTCATCCTCTGTCGTCCCCTTCTCCTCCTGCCCTCAATCTTTCCTAGCATCAGGGTATTTTCAAATGAGTCAGCTCTCTGCATCAGGTGGCCAAAGTACTGGAGTTTCAGCTTCAGCATCAGTCCTTCCAATGAACACTCAGGACTGATCTCCTTTAGGATGGACTGGTTGGACTCCTTGCAGTCCAAGGGACTCTCAAGAGTCTTCTCTAACACTACAGTTCAAAAGCATCAATTCTTCAGTGCTCAGTTTTCTTTATAGTCCAACTCTCACATCCATACATGACCACTGGAAAAATCATAGCCTTGATTAGACGGACCTTTGTTAGCAAAGTAATATCTCTGCTTTTTAATATGCTGTCTATGTTGGTCACAACTTTCCTTCCCAGGAGTACGCATCTTTTAATTTCATGGCTGCAGTCATCATCTGCTGTGATTCTGGAGCCCAAAGAAATAAAGTCTGACACTGTTTCCACTGTTTCTCCATCTATTTCCCAAGAAGTGATGGGACTGGATGCCATGATCTTAGTTTTCTGAATGTTGAACTTTAAGCCAACTCTTTCACTCTCCTCTTTCACTTTCATCAAGAGGCTTTTTAGTTCCTCTTCACTTTCTGCCATAAGGGTGGTGTCATCTGCATATCTGAGGTTATTGATATTTCTCCCAACAATCTTGATTCCAGCTTGTGCTTCCTCCAGCTCAGCGTTTCTCATGATGTACTCTGCATATAAGTTAAATAAGCAGGGTGACAATATACAGCCTTGACATACTCCTTTTCCTGTTTGGAACCAGTCTGTTGTTCCATGTCCAGTTCTAACTGTTGCTTCCTGACCTGCATACAGGTTTCTCAGGAGGCAGGTCAGAGGGTCTGGTGTTCTCATCTCTTTCAGAATTTTCCACAGTTTATTGTGATCCACACAGTCAAAAGCTTTGGCATAGTCAATAAAGCAGAAATAGATGTTTTAGTTTAATGAAATGATTTTTCTGATTGAGGTAAGATTACTGGTAGAAGCAACTTTCTTAGCTGGATATGGACCCTGAAAACATGAGATTTAGTAGAACCTCTGCCTTTGTTATTTGTTGTTGTTCAGTCACCAAGTCATGTCTGATTCTTCTTGACCCCGTGGACTGCAGCACACCAGGCTCCCGTCCTTCACTGTTTCCTGGAGCTTGTTCAAACCCATTTCTACCGAGTCGGTGATGCCATCCAACCATCTCATCCTCTGTCGTCCCCTTCTCTTCCCGCCTTCAATCTTTCCCAGCATCAGGGTCTTTTCCAGTGAGTCAGCTCTTTGCATCAGGTGGCCAAAGTATTTGAGTTTCTGTTTTTATGTCACTACAGATGTTGTTTCACATGTGTGGATTTCACGTGGGTGTGTGCACCAGACTTTCCTTTTCCTGAGTCTTCAGCTGTCCTCTGTGGTAGGATGAAAAGAGCTGGATACCAGTGACCATGGAGCTACAGTCTGTGTAGCCTGGACAGTGAGCCAGCCAGAAATGCTCCCTGGTTCTGCCCATCGTGGAGGGGGAGGCTGCAGGAGTCTACTTCCTACCCAGGTTCTGGCTTCCTCCCTCTTCCGGTAGGACCCCTGGACAATGCAGTAAACCCCTGGCCCTGCGCTCAGCCTTCCTGGTGCCCTAAGAATCTGATGGCTCCACCGACAAAGCTGTTTTCATTCTTGCCCTGTGAGGGGGGAGAAGCCAGGCGTTCTGTGAAACCCTGTGCGCAGCACAAGAGCCTGGTCCAGCATCTCTCTGAGAGCTGATGGAGTTAGTGGACCTAGACTTTCTCTTCTCTTGGTGATCTCTGGTTTGTAAGTTTCTCTGACAAAGCCTGTTCTGTGTCACTGCCTCATGGTATTGTGGAATTCGACGTGTGCCCTGTGGCATGGCAGGTCGAGAAAGCACAGGGGCCCCTTTGCCTGGTGCCTTTTCATTTCTTAAGATTCATTTGGAACTGGTAAGAATTGCAGTGAAAATTACATAATTAAGAATTGCAATCAGCTATGTATTCACATTGTACAATTCACAGAATATTATTTTCCTAGTCCACATTCTATTTAACTCTCACAGTAGTCCACCAGTTAAGATTCAGTTTTACTATACAGACCACAAACCTAAATTTAAGGCTGGCTAAACGCCTCCCCTCAAAGTGGCAGATCTGGACCTAATGTAAAGTTTTCTGCTTCCAGGAACTTTGGTACACATCTCTAGAAACAGATCTGTTCATTCTGAAATACTGAGAGTATCAACAGCATAGGTATTTTCCAGGTGCTGGTGAATTCAAAGCCCAAGAAGACATCACCAAAAGCTTCCTTTCTTGTGCCGAATAGGAAAGATCATTTCAATAGTTATTTATTGTAAACATACTCATTTTACTTTCCAGTTTGCTCAAGATACAGTGCTCCTACTATGAGACAGTAGACCATCTCAAAGGAGCAAAAGGGTGAGGATGTCTTAGCTGCTACTCAACCCAAAGGAAACAAGACATCAGCCATGTCCAAGTCCCTGAGCAACTGTGAAAAGTTACGATCTAATCAAGAGCTTGCCGAGGCATGTGTCTGAGTGAGGCTGAACAGGTCTGTCTACAGCATCTTCTCATGGATGATCTGAATTCAGGTTTCTTCTTGGAATTCAGGTACTATCCTCCCTGGCGGCTCAGACGGTAAAGCGTCTGCCTACAATGCGGGAGACCTGGGTTCAATCCTTGGGTTGGGAAGAATATCCCAGAGAAGGAAATGGCAACCTACTCAAGTATTCTTGCCTGGAAAATCCCATGGATAGAGGAACCTGGTGGGCTACTGTCCATAAAGTCACAAAGAGTCGGACATGACTGAGCAACTTCACTTTCACTTTCATGTTCTTGTAAGTGCATTGCTCTGAAGCCTGAATGTCTTACCAGTGATCCCACGAATGGTGCCCCTCTGGGTTTAGACACGGGGTTACGCTGGTGTTATAATATGTTATGTCATGTCAAACTTAATATTTTCAAAGCCGAACCCATCATCTACCCATGAACTGCTATTCCTTTGCCTGGTAAGGAATTTAACCATTTCTAGGTGCCCAGTGGGGAGCCTACCCAGACCCGTCTCTTTCTTCTTACATAGTCATAACTATCAAGTCCTGGAGGGACCACTTCCTGAATATCTCACATATATTCCACCATTTCCACTGTGTGGTCCTCAATGCCTTTCAAGAACCCTCGTGACTTCCTTTTGCTGGATCTCTCCCCCTCTCCCCACCCTCTCCATCAAGGCAACCTCCACAGGGCTCACTGCAGTAAATCCACCTCCCACCACCCACGGAAAGGAACGGCAGCTCTAGTGTTTGCTGCCCACTGCTCAGCCTCAATGAGCTTTCTCCTCTCTTCTCCACATCACAGCCCAGATCTAAGGCCCTGATGGCTCCCCAAGCTGGCTGTCCTCACTCCTGCCTCTCCTCCAAGTCAATCTTGCAAGGAAGAGTGTGCCCCGCACACCTTCAAGCATCCCTGACTCATAAGGACTGTCCTAGCTCCTCTCCACTCTCCCTCAGTTGGACTTCAATTTCCTTGCACTGGTTTTGTTGGACCCTGTGATATCTTCATCAGAGCACTGGTTGTATTATGTTGTCTATCTCTCTGTGTGTGTGTGTGTTTTCCCAACTAGTTTTTGAGTCCTTGAGGACAAACACCATGCTCTATTTGCTATTGTATCCCGAGCCCTTGCGACGACATCTGACAAAAACAAATTTCACTTGGATTCACGCACGAGATCTCCTTTTTCTTTTTGAATATCTCAACTCCCCTCCATACAGCAGGACAAAAGCACTGAACAGTGTAGGTTGCTTGAACAATGAACCATCTGGGAATAGCACTCTCCCTTCTGGTCTGGGAGGCTGCACCAAAGTCTGCTCCCCGAAGGCTCTGAGAGTCAAAGCTGAGCAGATGAATGAATCTGCGTGAACCCGCAGAACCTACTTGCAGACATGCAAATAGTAAGAAGTGACAAGAACATAGGTCAGAGAAGGGGTTCCTGTTACTGCCAGTCTCTGTTTTATTCCCAGAACCTAGAAGACTCCCTGAAGAAGGAAATGGCAACCCACTCCAGTATTCTTGCCTGGAGAATCCTGTGGACAGAGGAGCCTGGTGGGCTGCCGTCCGTGGGGTCACACAGAGTGGGACATGACTGAAGTGACTTAGCAGCAGCAGCAGCAGAAGACTCCCTGGCACAAAAGAGCTCCATCAATATCAATGTGAGTGAAGGACTGACTGAGTCGACAGACTGCCTGACCGAAAAGTCACCTTTGAAGACTGGGTCTCTCTGATTTCATTCTCCTGACTTCTAGTCTTTCTATAGTGTATCAATGTGTGTATATGTTGTGCATGTGCTTGTAGACACATCTTTCAAACAAAATTAAAAAGTGAATATATCATTATTTCCTCTTGACCATAAACCACAGTTAAAGAGTAATGATAGCTATTTATACACATGCACAGAAATTCTAAGCCACTGAAATGTATGGCCTCTGTAATAATATCATTTATTTAAAAAAAAAAGGCTTTTGGAAAATAGGTAGGCATCCAACCTGACAAGCACACAACTTTACAGGAAGAACTAGTTTTCAGTTAACTGGTAGGATGAACTTATCTTGTAAACCGTCCTCTATGTAGTTAGTATCAATTAAAACCGGGGCAACTGTAGGCAACTGTAATCAGTCACATGAAGAATTTCGGGGCCCTGCTCTCTGCTGCCACCCAGAGGCGGGGATGGAGCATAGCCATCTCTTCCCGTGTTACTAGATGTGCGCTTTATGGAAAGAACCAGACTCAGGCTTACATTTTCCACTCAAAACTTCTGGGGCCTTTTCCCCCACAGAACGACAGCTGATTTATCTTTATCTATTACGGACACAGACACAGCCATTCGCCGTGAAGCAGGACAAAAGCCAGTAGAGGGATGAAAGAAACCCCAAATAGATCTTCTTTGAACTGATTTGTATCAGAGTTATAAACAGTTCAAGGCATGAAAGAAAAGCAGGCTGGCAAGCACTGTTGCTGAAGACAGGAGCAAAGCACCATCTTCCCTTTCTTTTCCCACCTCTGTCTTTTTTTTCCTCCCTCATCCAGCTCCTCAAAGCAAACGTGGTAGGAGGTGGGAGCACTCACTGTAGGAGGCTGTTTGGGCTCTCACACGCCTGCACACGGCTCCCTGCCCGTGGCCACCCCCTGTATTGTCACAAAGCACATTTTATAATGCAAATCACTGTCTACTACATGCCTCATTATTTTCCTCTCTGAATAAAATATGAATACATCAATTATGTGTTCTTCTATTTCTAAATGCATACCCTTGTAGCACTGACCTCTTTCGGCTTTTATAGTTTTCAGAACGTTCCTGACATTTGTCAGCTGGGTTAGGCCCGAACCTTTCTAACCTCCTCTCTTATTATTTCAGCACTTTTCACACTTTCTCTCCCATCTAATTAGTCCGGCCTCCAGGCAGGCTGGGAGGGGAGCTTGCATGCCCGGCCCCCTGCACTCACCACTGCTTGTAATCCGCGTCACAGTTGCAGTAGTATCTGGGGTCCGTGCAGTTGCGCTCGATGCCGCAGGCACATTTCTGAATTCCAGGCCCAGAGCCTCCCCAGTAGTAATGCTTCTCGTTGGCTTTGCCAACCCACCAGGTGTAAGGGCTTCCATCTGCAAGAAAGGGGAAGGGCACACTGAGATGGTACCCGCACCCAGTCACCATCATGACACAGTCACATCCCCCCAGCCCAGGAGCCGCATGCTCTCTGGTACCCTGAACCCCACTCAGCCCTCTTACAAGTCAGGGCGTTTCAACAGTAGGGAAGTGTAATAAGAAACTTCAGAGGGAATGGTAAGCTCAAGCTTTCCCACCAGGATAAGCACCTCTTCCTCTGAAAGATTTTACATTCAAGCTCCCGGAGCTAAGAAGCCTGTTCTGTAAAGTGGCTACCCAGATGGGGTATACCGCAAAGTGTGAGGGTATGTTCGTCAAGCATCAATTCTCTAATGTACAACTAAGTTCATGGCGAGTTGTGCTTTTCTATGCAAGAATAGTCATGGAGATGACAGACTATCAGAGGTCAAGGTGGACTTTCATCATGCCCTAGTATGATCTTATTTTACAAGTAAGCAACCTAGGTACAGAAAGGTTAAGTCATTCTTTCAATTATACAGCAGAGCAGCTCCCAGACTGGAAGTTTGACACTTTTCTTCATAAGACATTGAACAATGCTCTTTATCCCATCCTATTTTGCTTTATTATTTGGCCTAATATTCACCCATTCATTCATTCATTCACTGGTCAGACATATATTGCATTTCCTTTATGTGTCAAACATTATAAGAAACTCAGCAGGATAATGGAGGAAAAGATACAAATTGAGTGTGGAATTTAATTATGGAGAGTAGGTGAGGAAGGGAAGTTTCCCAGAAGAGATAACATACTGGAGCTGTGTCTTGATGGCTAGGTTACCCTGGTAAATAAGGATATAAGTGAGACAAGGACCCCCCCAGGCAAAGGAGAAAGAAGGGTAAAGTTCTATACGGAGCACACATTGAGTAGTATATTCACTGATGGTAGAATAGGGCTGAAGAGATATATCTGAGAGGGAAGCAGGAATACGTCACATCAGACAGTGGGTGAGGGCCATAGCACAACAAACTTTGTCCAATTAAGCTATTTTGCATTGCTTTATTCTTGCTTTTCAGTGTTGATTTCCCCCTTTTTAAGAAAGCTGCACTTCATTCTGAAACTAATGGGAAACCATTGAAGTATTTTAAGCAGGGCATTTTCATGGTCACGTTTGTGTTTGTAAAGATCTGCAGTGAGATGAAAAGGCAGATTTCCGGGGATGGAATCATGGAGGCCAGATGTGATGCTCCTGTGTTAATACCAAAGAGAAATAATAAGATTGCAGTGAAAATGGAGAGGAAGAGAACATGCAAAGCGATGTAGGAGGTACAACTGGCTTGGAACCATTTGGATTTAGGTGGGGAGATGGTGTGTGGATTAATCCCAAATTTCTGGCTCAGGTGACTAAGAGGATGGTGATGTGCTTCACCATCCAGTAGATCACAGGGAAGATGAGAAATCTAGAGAATGAAGAAGAAAGGATGACGACCCTCCTACATGAAGTGGGCATCTGGCTCTCAGAGACTGGGTCTCAGGAACATTCTCTGGGCTGAAAATCCCCTTTTAGGAGCCATCCGCCTAAATCACTGGCAGCAGGAGAGAAGTCACTGGAATCTTCTGGATTCCAGCAGCATTTAGAGAGCAGAAAAGAGGAGGAGCTGGCCATGGTGGAGGGCAAGAAAGAAGATCGTCCGAGAGGGTGGAGGAGAAACAAGCAAAGAATTTCCAGAAGAGCAGTGTGGTCAGCATCGTCAGATTTCATAGCAGAGTTCATTAAGACGACAGTTTTAACTTTCTCTTTTAATTTGACAGCTAGACGGGGTTTGTGGAGAGGAGTTTCAGGGGAATGATGGGAAGAAGTGGCCAGGCAGCAGCAGGCAGAGGAGGGAAGGAAAAGGAAAGGAAGGGGCGGGGGGAGACCCTGAGCACAGCTGCCTTGCAGGAGCCTGGGGACTGAACAGAATCTGGTGGAGGCCAGGCAGCCAGCAAACCCGCACTCAACAGTGAGAATCTCCATGCGTGGGGCTAAAATTCCGTTCTAATCACTCACCAGCCTTTCAGGATGCCAGTGCACACTTGTCTCAAGCACACATCTGTGCGTGTGCTTGTGCTTAGAAATAAAAATCTTGCACTCTGTAAGCTATCATCTAAACCAGAGGTGCCCCAAATTTCTGCTGCCTGGGACTGGTTTCATGGAAAACGACCTTTCCACGGATCGGGGTTGGAGGCGGATGGTTTGGGGATGATAAAAGTGCATTACATTTATTGCACACTTTATTTCTGTTATGACTACATGTGTGTTAGTCGCTCAGTCGTGTCTGACTCTTTACGACCCCATGGACTGTAGCCCGCCAGGCTCCTCTCTGTCCATGGGATTGTCCAGGCAAGGATACTAGATTGGGTTGCCATTTCCCTCTCTAGGGGATCTTCCCAATCCAGGGATCAAACCCGGGTCTCCTGAATGGTAGGTGGGTGCTTTACTGTCTGAGCTGCTAGGGAAGCCCATGGTACACAAGGATAGAAATCAGACATTGGATCCCAGAAGGCGGGACCCCTGCACAGTCAACAGCACCTAAGCAAGTAACACAATAAAGGAAGAAAAAGTCACATTGGAACTGTGTAAAAACTGCTCCTCCGTCTTCTCAGAGATGCCAACAGTTTTTCATTTCTGCTTTTTTTTTTTTTTAGAGGTAGGCGATTTAAAGTTATGAAACTGTACTGAGTTCAGGCTTGATGTAATGAATGGAGTAAAATCTCTGAACTTGGAAGGGTGTTATGCAAGTAGACTCTAACTCCATACAAATTTCCAGATTTTCCAGTTGCATTGACTTAATTTGGAAAAGTTAACTATTTTTCCCTTTGCGAGATCATTTTTGGCACCTGATTTTTAAGAAATACATTAGACTTGATCTGGCCAATAGTGGAGAGGGTGATTTCAGCACCATGCCCTGAAGGGAGAAGAAGCCAGCTCTTCCATTCTGAAACCCTGTATCCCATCTCTCTGGGCCCTGTCCCAGTGTACAGGGGGCTGAGTTTTCTTTTTATGGCCAAGCTGTCTTGCTTCTCTCTTCTCTTCCCATCAGAGCAGAGGAACATAACCAATTTCTGATGCTTTTTAATGTTGGAACCTTGGTCAATAATAAACTACTCTTATTTTCTTTTGATGTAGTCTAGAGTTAAAAAAATAATGCTTAAAAATTGCATTTATGGAAACAATAAAACCTGAGTTGGGTCACTGGGTTAGTAAGCCACATCAGGTCTCTGCTGACTCCATCCCTGGCCGTGTTACAGGAAGAGGACAAAGGTGGACGGTGCCATGCTGACACTGTAAAGGCCCCTGGGGCCTTGTAGGCCACAACCTGTCACTCAAAGTGCAGAACATGACCTGGACTGATTATCCCTTTTCGTCATCACACTGCACCTTTCCAAGCTTACCTAAAGCTAAATTCTTTCTCTGAGAAGAAATTTCATTTACTCTCATTGCTTTGGGAAATTAGGGGATACTAACCCACACGGTGGAGGGGAAGAAACAATCAGACCACCTGAAGAACTGGAGGCAACGGCTTAGCTGGCAGGAAGCACCCTTGTCCTGTCTGTACATGAAATAGGCAATGAAAGGGTCCATCTCAGAACGTCAGTTCAATTTCTGATTGTTCCTTCCGGGCGCCAGTAGAAACAACCTACCATGGTTACATTCTTATCACAGAGAGTGATGATAAATTACACAAACCAGAGAAGCTGTGTGGCTCAGGATTCTTTATGGAATCAGGACAATGTCAGTCAAGGGAGCAAGGTTATCATCAGCTGCTCCTGTAGCATGGAACTCTGGGGAATGCACCATAGGGGAAGCGGAGAAAGAGCTGCCTGGTTCCCACCACACCTACAGGGAGTAGCAGGAAGCCCAGGAGAGGAAGTCACACTATCAAGGTGTCTGGACCGTGGGTGTTCTAGCAGGAGCCCCACGCTAGAACCAGCCTCATATGGCAGACCTCAGGTCCGGTACAGAGGGACTCTCGAAAGACATCAGGATGCAATCCAAGAAGATGCTCAGCAGTGATCATGTTTCCCGTGTTCTGTGCAAGGAGACATGCTAGTGACCAGGGGAGAGGAGTTCAATTTCCCAGCCTTTCCCCCCATCTCCTACCTGTTACTCAAGTCACCTTTGTCTTACATAGCTAATGTTCCCAGTTAGGGTGGTGCAAAATCAATGTTATTTTGTTCTCCTTCCTAGGAAAATAAGTTAAGTGAAGTACAAAATATTTTACTGAGCTGTTTCCACATCTCCTAGGAACAGACGAATGCCAATAAGAACAACACATTCCATAGAAAAATCAAGTTGTACCCTTTGTTATTAGCACTGGCTAATTTGGTCAAATCAAATCATTATAATTTATTAACTTGGCACATATTTTATATTCAGTGAGAAGAGAATGGTTCAACTTCCTTTGAGCAAAGAACTGCCTTATTTCAGTGCTATGCTAACGAAGTGCTACTTTTTGCTTTACAGATCATTATTTACCTGTTAATTGGCTTTGGAGAAAAGAAGTGAAAGGTGATAAAAATGGGAAGACTTTTTAAAAGACAAGAATAAGAAGTGGTGAGAAAAGAAACAATTTAATTACCCAGTGCTACGAGTTCAAGAATTTCTCTGACCTCAGTATATGAAGATTTTTGTTAACTTCATTGAGTAGGAGTAATCCTTGCGACAAGATTATGTACTGATAAACCATATTCAAGGTTAACTAGAAGCTAAATTATGAAAGTAAGGGATATTGTATTAAGACAGCCAGATATGGAGTGAATTAAATGATCACGGCACTTCGTACTCACTTAAGACCAGATTTTATTATGTTGAGGATTCATTATGGGTTGGATGACTGAAGAAGAGAGGAAGACAAGAGGCAACTTGGTTTACTCAAATTAAAAGAAGCCAATAGACCTCTGTTATTTTCTCCAATAACAAGCTGTTTCAGAAACACAAGGGCAAATGCATGGGGACCACTTGATACAAATGTGGTGCATACCTGTGACTTTCAGTATATTCTTTAGAATCTCGGAGTTACGCAAAATAACCTAGTAATTTACTTAAAGAAACAGTATCCTGGCATAGCTACGATAAGACCCAGTACCGTCACTGGACATTTAATTAGTTCCATTCCATCCATTTCTACAGAATATTAAAAACAATACCAGAAAGGTTTATTGTCTCCAAAATTAAAACTTAAAAGCCTGTTTGGAGCTTGATGAAACTGAGCCTTATTATATCTCCTACTATCTGCTTATCTACAAATTACATTAAAAAATCGCTGGGGGCTTTTTAGCAGAGGAAACAGAGGCCCCTGCTGGCAGCTCCTTTATTGTACGCCCTGGGCTCAAGCTGTCTGGATTATTTTGGCTGTCGAAGACCCCTATGGTGCAAGATCTCATTCTAAAGAATGACTCATACTCTGAAAAATCTCCCAATACACTTCCATTCTTACCGCAGCACAACCCAATCATTTTTTCCTATGCCCACCAGGGATAAGCTAATCTATGGTGACAATATGCTTTTTGTCATATGCTAACAAAACTCTGTTAGCCTTTGCCCTGCTTCATTTTGTACTCCAAGGCCAAACCTGCCTGTTACTCCAGGTGTCTCTTGACTTCCTACTTTTGCATTCCAATACCCTATGATGAAAAGGACATTTTTTTTTTCTTTTCTTTTCTTTTGTTTTTGGTGTTGGTCATAGAAGGTCTTGTAAGTCATCATAGAACCATTCAACTTCAGCTTCTTCAGCATCAGTGGTTGGGACATAGTCTTGGATTACTATGATTACTTCATAAGGATATTGTCACCATGGATTGATTACTATGATTACTTCATAAGGATATTGTCACCATGGATTGATTACTATGATTACTTTATAGGCATATTGTCACCATGGATTGATTACTATGATTACTTTATAAGCATATTGTCACCATGGATTAAGTAACCATAGTAATCCAAGACTATGTCCTAACCACTGATGCTGAAGAAGCTGAAGTTGAATGGTTCTATGATGACCTACAAGACCTTCTACAACCAACACCAAAAAAAAAAAAATAAATAAATAAAAGGAAAAAAAATGTCCTTTTCATCACAGGGTATTGGAATGCAAAAGTAGGAAGTCAAGAGACACCTGGAGTAACAGGCAGGTTTGGCCGTGAAGTACAAAATGAAGCAGGGCAAAGGCTAACAGAGTTTTGCCAAGAGAAACCACTGGTCATAGAAAACACCCTCTTCCAACAACACAAGAGAAGACTCTACCCATGGACACCACCAGATGGTTAATACTGAAATCAGATTGATTATATTCTTTGCAGCTAAAGATAGAGAAGCTCTATTCAGTTAGCAAAGAAACGAGACTGGGAGCTGACTGTGGCTCAGATCATGAACTCCTTATTGCCAAATTCAGACTTAAATAGAAGAACATAGGGAAAACCACTAGGCCATTTAGGTATGATCTAAATCAAATTCCTTACACAGTGGAAGTGATAAAGAGATTCAAGGGATTAGATCTGATAGACAGAGAGCCTGAAGAACTACGGATGGAGATTCATAACATTGTACAGGAGGCAGGGATCAAGACCATCCCCAAGAAAAAGAAAGACAAAAAGGCAAAGAAAGCCTTACACATAGCTGAGAAAAGAGGAGAAGCAAAAGGCAAAGGAGAAAGGGAAAGAGGTACCCATCTGAATGCAGAGTTCCAAAGAATAGCAAGGAGAAATAAGAAAGCCTTCTCGAGTAAAGACAACCTTAATTGGTATAATTCTAGACTGTAGGTGCAAAACATTTTGGTACTTGTGAGAACCTTCCTCCCAATGCAAATGACCTATAGAAGAAGGAAGATAAAAGAGCCCTTACCCTAAGCTCCAGATTAGGCTTGGAGCAGAGAGGAAATTTGGAGGTGTTACAGCTACTACCTGACTCTTTGCGACCCCACGGACTGTAGCCTACTGGGCTCCTCCATCCATGGGATTTTCCAGGCAAGAGTACTGGAGTGGGTTGCCATTGCCTTCTCCAGGAGATCTTCCCAACCCAGGGATCGAACCCAGGTCTCCCACACTGTAGGCAGACGCTTTACCGTCTGAGCCACAAGGGAAGCCCCATAGCTACTACAGAGCTGTCCAAATAATCTGATAGGTATAACTTGAAAGATTGAGCAGACCAGAATCCCTTTTTCATTCAGTAAGAGGTGTGCACAGTCCAAGGGTTGCAGAGCCCTAAAGATGTCACTGACAGCTGTCCTTGACCCCCAGAACAGGAAGGAGGAACGGGCCACTAGTCCTGAGTTCTGGGGCTTAAGTGGAGGAAGCCTCTCTTTCTCACCATGTGAAACTGGCCCTTAACGCAATCACTTCCAGGCACCGGATCCAGGCAGCCCGTCTCAGGATCCTCAGAGAAGGAGGGGGCTCAGAAGGGACATCATGAAGTGACTGCTTCTGAGATTTTTCCCTCTAGTGAGAAATCGGTATAGGGAAGGGTTTCCAACTGAACTAAAATAAGATTCATCTCAGGCTCTTGTGAACCATACAGATTTCCTGGTCTACAGAATAAGATCTACGGAATAAGAATCTCAGAGGAAATTCTTGAGACCCTGTCACTAATGTCCTAGTGATCCTTATCTTTATCCACACACTGACCTGGGGAAACGACAGCGTGGCTTCACTTCACAGAACAATTGTCCCCTTGGTACACCAGTCCAGGACCTGTTTTCTAGGTTCGATCTGATGAAATCATAATAGTACTGATCACAGCAACACCTCCACTTAAAATTTACAATTATTTTTTCTCTGAATAAGTCAGTCACTATAATCCCCCTTTTTACTTTTTGCAGTTTCATAACTACAATCCTGAGTCCGAATGCCTATATTTTACCATTTAGACTAAGAGCTTTAAAAATAAAATTAAAAATCATGTATCTTGGCATTTTCATGGGCACAAGAGCCTATCAAAAAGCCACCTATAACTTCTGTGAAGTCACTTTGCTAAACCAGATAACAATATTATTTTTTGATTCCCAATCATCTAGTTCTAATTTGTTCTGTGTTAAGAAAAAGACAAAACAAAGAATGAATCCAGAAATGTCCTGTGGAGTTCATACTGCAGACAGTGATGTGAAGTTGGGAAAACTTATAATTTTGAAGTTATAATATAAACATTCAATTTGGCATTAAAGGTGAACATTTTATCTCTCTGTGATTGAATGTCACTAAACTCATTTGATTAGGGCTGAATAGAAATGAATGAAGCTGATTAGCTTCACGTTGCATCTTTCAGAATTACATCAGATTTTTACTGTATTTTATTAATTTGAATAGGGACCAAATTTAGAAATGGAGAATTGAAGTTCAGATCAAGATGGACCTGAACTGAAATGCTAATCAATTAAAAATTAATTTCACTGCATAATATTTAAATTTATTTTATTGAATTGAACTTAATAGATTTCAATCAAGGACTGATTCCACTGAGCAGAATTTGATTGAGTTGAATCAAATCACTTTGAATCCTATTCAAATGAATTAGATTTTGTTAATTTGAATGGAATTGAAGTGGCAGATTAGATGGGAGTTTGTAATTCTGAGCAGTATTAAAGGGAACAGAATAGACCGACTCACTCTAAGTTAACTTGGCTTCAGTTTCTATAGCGGTCTTGGGCCTTCATGTCCCCTCAGCAACTCTGGTTAATTCCTTTGAACCATTGCCCCAGTAACAAATGTGATTAATAATACCAACGTGATCGAATGGAACCACATACTGTTTGTAGGACACAGGAAAGCACTATTTGAGTCTTTTTACTGGAAAAACCTTGGCCAATTATTTCAATATTTCTTTTCCTCTTTATAGAACAAGTGAAGAAGGAATTAACTGAATCCCAGGAACAATGATTTGTATGCATCCTGGCTGCTCCTTTTATTTTAATTCTCCATTAAGTACGGTAGTCATCTGATAAAACATGCCTTCCCTCGGCCTATTATTTATATGGACTGTCTCGATAGGCTGTGCCTTGATTTTATTTATTTTCATTTTATTTTTAAATATAAAACAAGCATCTCATTGGAAAAGACGCTGATGCTGGGAAAGATTGAAGGCAGAAGGAGAAGGGGTGGCAGAGGATGACATGGTTGGATGGCATCACCGACTCAATGGACACGCTGCTGCTGCTGCTGCTAAGTCGCTTCAGTCGTGTCCGACTCTGTGCGACCCCATAGACGGCAGCCCACCAGGCTCCCCCGTCCCTGGGATTCCCCAGGCAAGAACACTGGAGTGGGCTGCCATTTCCTTCTCCAATGCATGAAAGTGAAAAGTGAAAGTGAAGTCACTTAGTCGTGTCTGACTCTTCACGACCCCATGGACTGCAGCCTACCAGGCTCCTCCCGTCCATGGGATTTTCCAGGCAAGAGTACTGGAGTGGGGTGCCATTGCCTTCTCTGCAATGGACATGAGTTTGAGCAAACTCCAGGAGACAGTGGAGGACAGACGGAGCCTGACAGGCTACCGTCCATGGGGTTGCAAAGAATCCAACATGAAAGACAGCAACAATAATTATGACAGTCTTGGGCCTTGACTTCTGATAGGGCACACAGAATAAGAGGGGAAAAATGCACATGAAACATCATAGGAGTGGTTCAGACAATGGGTCCTGTGGGGTTTTGCAGAAGGGAGTGATTACCAAGGACTAAGGTACATTGGAGAACCTCTGTGAAGACACAGATCTGACTGCAGCTTTGATGGACAGGTAGGTTTTAGAAAACTGTAAAGAGGATATGAGCCTTTCAGAATCTGAATGGCTGGGCTAAGGTGTGAAGCTAGGAAACATCCAACTCATTTCAGGAAAGTGAAAGTGGTTCGTTTGTGTCCAACTGTTTGCAACCCGTGGACTATACAGTCCATGGAATTCTCTAAGTCAGAATACTGGAGTGGGTAGCCTTTCCCTTCTCCAGGGGATCTTCTCAACCTAGGGATCGAACCCAGGTCTCCCATATTGCAGGCAGATTCTTTATCAGCTGAGCCACAAGGGAAGCCCATGGTTCATTTCAGGAACCATGGGGCAATCAGTTAGACTGGTGGGGTCAGTGTTGAGAATTTGTGGTTGGAGAAATGGTTATGAGTGTTTTCATGATATCTGCACTTTAGTTTTTTTTAGTAATGAGAAGTCAAAGTTTTCAATGGACATGAGTCTGAGCCAACTCCAGGAGATAGTGACAGGACAGGGAAGCCTGGTATGCTGGGGTCACAAAGGGTCGGATATGACTCAGCAACTAAACAACAACAATGTGTGTTAAGCCACTCTATAGAGACCCACATTACTAGATTCAATCCTATTGTGTTTGACTGTTTTCTGCACTCAGCTCCCCTGCAGACAGGATGCTCCATCTGGACATTGCTTCTGTACCTCCAGCTCCTAGCATTTACAGCAGGTAGATGAGGACTGGCTGTCCCAGCAAGGGGAAGGGTAAAGCTTGATCAACATCAAGACTTGGTAGGTCACTGATGAACCTGAAGGGCAGCGTCATGTTTCAAATAATCACATTTCAAGAGGTCAAGGTAATGAAGACCTAAGGAAGCAGGCATGAATGAAGAAAATAGGGAAGCCCCATGAGTGTGAGGGACCAACCATGGGGGGCGGGTTGGTCCAACCAGAAGCATCTGGACCAACCAGAAGCAAGTGCAGATTCTACAAGACAGTGGGGGTCTTGAACATATTTGTGGTCAAAAATCAAAGAAATTTACAAAGAGGAGAAGATGAAAGCTGTGATGAATGGGCCGCTATTGATCAATTGCTACAATTGCTGTGATGACTCACTGTTTATTCCCAGTGGGCATTAGCCTGAATCAACCCCACATAAACACGCCTCTGAGAAGACCTCAGGCTGGCTTCCTCATCTCCAGCTCACTCTGATGAAGACATTATCAGGGGAGTTGCGAAAAGAACAGGAGGGAAGGATAAGCCTTAATACCAAGGCTTCTTGAACGAATCCTGTCTTCTCTACTATCTAACAAGTTAAACAAGAAAATAAAAACCGGTGGCATTAAAATAATTAGCCTTGACCTTTAACCCTGTCATAGTACTCTCAAGACAGTACCCTGCTACTATCTGAAAAACATGGGCATCCTTTAACGGCAGAGTAAGTCACGGCTTATATAACGGGCAACCGGAGGTCACAGATCACACCTGCTGTTTAGTGGAGGCTGAACGCCTTTCTTGTTCACAGGGTACCAAACCCACAGAGTCACTCATTATCCATCCATTACCGGGCCCCTCTCCCAGGGAGCTAAGATGCTAAAGCCTTTCTTGACAGCACAGCAGTTAATAAAAGTGGCACAAGTTCAAAGTCCTCCGATCTCACAGAAAAACAGTGAGATGACAGAAATTCAATAACAATAATGTGTCATATTATTCAAGTAGGCAAAAGGGATGCTTATTCAAACAGCAAAACCTCTAAAATTTGCCCTCATTCTTTTTTATCTTTTCTCGACAACAAAAGAATTGACACCAGAGCACAGAAGAATTGTTTCCCTGTAACTATTTAACTAAAACTTGTTTTATTAGTCTGCTTATTCACCTGGTGATATTAAATGAGATTCTTCAAAGACCTGCACATCATGCCAATTAGTCACTTTTTTCTCCCCCAGCAAGGCAACTGATTTCAGCGTGATTATAATGAATGTAACAAATCACACAATGTTCAGATGCATTCTTTGGTTACTGTTGCCTTGGAGCTCTGGATGAGTAATTTTATTAAGATGCCTATTAGGGAATAAACTCCAAAACTTAGCAAAGCCACCTGCCTCTCTCATTTTAATTGCTAATTTTCCTTATAACCTGCCTGGACTCACTGTCCCACCTTATATTAAGAATAACACCTTTCTCTATTTCTCTTTTGCTAACCTCTTGCTTGTCACTGGGCTTTTATCCTGTTGTCATGTCCTCCTGGAGCCAGTCACCCCTTCCCTGGCTGTGCTTGGCTTTCTTCAGGCTTCAGCTTAAATGTCATGTCCTCAGAGATGATGTCTGGGACTATCCATTAAAAGCTGGGGCTTCTATTATGCTCTTTCTGAGCACCCAGCTTTTACTGAATTACACTGTTCATCGCTATCTGCAATTGCATCATTTGCCTGCTTGTTCACTGTCTGCTGAATGTAAGTCCCCGAGAGCAATGGCACTGTCTTTCTCACCTCTGCTCCACCTCCTGCTCTTAGTTTGACACAAGGGATGTTTGCTGAATTTACACTGATAATTATTTTTGCCTATTGATATTAGACAAATCTCCAAAGTAGCCACAAGTCTATTGCTGACTCTTCAATGCAAGTCAACACGCTGTGCCCAAGTGGAAGACACAATCTTCCCTGCGGACATTCTCCACGTCCCACTCCCATCTCCCTAGAAGGCAGAGGGTTATTTCATCTCTTAGGATGGAGATCAGAGTCCCTGTACTTTCTCCTTGTCTCTCATCGACTCCATCATTCTTCCTCCTCCATCTCTCTCCAAGTCCCTCCCTGCTTCCTTCCTCCCCTCTTCTAATCTGGAGCATCACCTTAAGTCTCCTCTGCATCTCCTTATTCCAGGTGTGCTCACTCTGAACACTTCCTCTCACTCTCCCTGGGGGAGTCTTCACAAAGACTGCTTTCTTCAGTAACTGTTTGCTGCCTCAATGTCAAATCCAGTCTCCAAACCCTTTATAATAAGGATTCTGCCTATTCCATGGAAGGAAAGCTATGACAAACCTAGGCAGTGTATTAAAAAGCAGAGACATCACGTCACCAACAAAGGTCCATATAGTCAAAACCATGGCTTTTTGTAGTCATGTATGGATGTGAGAACTAGGTTATAAAGAAGGCTGAGTGCTGATGAACTGATGCTTTCAAACTGTGGTGCTGGAGGAGACTCTTGAGAGTCCCTTGAACTGCAAGGAGATTAAACCAATCAATATGAGAGGAAATCAACACTGAATATTCATCGGAAGGACTGATGCTAAAGCTCCAATACTTTGGCCACCTGATGTGAAGAGCCAACTCATTGGAAAAGATGCTGGGAAAGGTTGAGGGCAGGAGGAGAAGGGGGCGACAGAGGATGAGATGGTTGGATGGCATCACCAACTCAGTGCACATGAATTTGAGAAAACTCTAGGAGATGGTGAAGGACAAGGAGTCCAGGCATGCTGCGGTCCACGGGGTTGGTGACTGAATGACCACCACCTCCATCTCCACCCTCTGCATTCACTGCTCTAACTGCATCTGCTCCCTCTTTCTGTCCTCTAGCTGTTCCAGCCATGCCCCCTGCTGCTGTTCCTCAAACATCCAAGCTCACTCCCACCTCAGGTCTTTTCTCCCAGGAATCCTCCCTCCGTAATATTCACCAGATCTCATCCTTTGTCCATTCGGCACTAATAAGGTGCTCAGTGACACCTTACTAGTGCTGCTTGCTCTTAATAACCTGCCTAGAGTAGCATCACTCCTCCCCTTCCTCCCCGCTACCCAGACCTGTTTACTCCTCAGCATTTATTATTGCCAGATACACAACATACTGCTTTGTTTATTGTTTACTTTCTGTCTCCCCCTCCTCCCACTAGAGTTTAAGTTCCATTAGAGCCCAGCTTTTGTTTCTGATCTTGGATAAATACTTGATAAATACTAGTGTGTGTTCAACAAATATTTTCTCAAACACATAAATGCAAGTTCTTACTTCTATTTTTTTTTCCCCCAATCCAAGCAAGTAATGAAAAGGTTATATGCACATTCTGGATTCTGGTGTTTGGGAATTTAAAATTTTGTTTTGGCTTTACCTTCACTATGCTTTGCCCTATTCGCTGATAGTTGATTTCACCTGAGGCAACTTTATCCTACCTAATCACAGTTTCCCCTGGCCTCAGGTGATTTTGGAAATACTGCAATTTGTCTCTGAAAAGTCATAGCAATTATGCCACTGTGTAACCATCACCAAGCACGATTCGCAGTCAGCACTGGTGTTTACAACTGTGTCGGTCCTTCGGTATGCCTCATCCATTAGCAGTGATCCTATTTGTGAACCTTGCATCTTGACTTCGTATTATATCCCAAGGCAGCACTAAAATCAAACCTTAATTCTGAATCTAACTTCTCGGGAAGCTTAATAATCTACTCATATCTTACACTGATTTTTTTTTTTTTTTTAATGGTTAACCAAGGACCTGTTCTGACAGTTTGTCATGGGCTATCATTGTGCAGGTTGATTTGAGGGGGACGAGCGGAGGTCCGGCCCAGCCTGCAGTCTGTTCTCTTGGCAGGGTGAGACTAATTGGTCTGCAGAGAAGGATAGTCCATATTCCAAGAAGCACCAGGCTTCCTATATTCTAGGAGACCCTGGTATAGACAGCAGTCAGCGTCAATACAGCACCATTTTCTCTACCTGCAACATAGGTCATGTTGTACAGTCATTATCAGTGTTTAGAATCATAATGGGAGGAAAATTTTACCAAAATAAAGAAATAAATTTAAGTTGTTAGTTGCCTGTTATGTTTGCAAAGGCAGGCAAATCTGAGTTTAAACAAACAAGCAAACAGCACATCACTGCATATATTTGTTGAAACAGAATCTTTTCTATTAAACTTTGCAGTCAGTTGTAGGGTTGGATTTCTTGGGTTCTATCCTCAATTCTTCGCATCTTTTGGGATTGCGTATGCTAAGTCGCTTCAGTTGTGTCTGACTCTTTGTGACCCTATGGACTGTAGCCGGCCAGGCTCCTCTGTCCACAGGATTCTTCAGGCAAGAATACTGGAATGGGTTGCCATGCCCTCCTCCAGGGGATCTTTCTGCCCCAGGGATTGAACCTGCATCTCTTATATCTCCTGCATTGGCAGGCAGGTTCTTTACCACTAGTGCCACCTAGGAAGCCCCTTTAGGGTTACAGTAATGTATAATTAAGGCTGATACACTGACAGATTTCTAGGAGATTCTCGAGATACACAGCATAACCATGTGAAGTAGGGGGAAGCAATATGTTGTACAAACTTAGCTCATAACCTGAGGCTCTCCAGACAGATATTGCTAGTGGGTACTCCAGTCCTGGGGGTGGAGTATTTATACCTCCAGCATAACATAAATCCTACAGGTACATAAAGGAGACCCTAGAGACTCATGAGGTGACCAGGTTATAATTGTGGACATAAAGCACCACCTAGTCTAGACACAGTTGATCCAGGCACCATCTGCTTGGGAGTGGAGCTCAGAAAACTCTGTCCCTTCCCAGGCAGACTTCCAGACCTTGCGTATTCCAACCAGTGGAAGCTTGTCTATGAGACGGAGATCACTGCCTGGCAGACACTGGAGTGGGAAACAGTGGGTCTGTATTCCAGCTCTCCTTCCATTGTTGTCTTCACATCCCATTCCTTTCTCCCTTGGACTCTTTCTTGTTCTGTAATCTGGGGCCACAGACTTTGATGGTCTTTGCTTCTGGCTTTAATACCACCAGGACACTCTAATTTTTCTGTCTGTGTTTTAAGAAGTGACCTAATTGGTTTATGTCACAGCATCTGTATTTTCTAAACATTTCACATGTTGTAGTAACACCACTCACACTTGTTCCCACTGCCAGAAATATTCTCCTCCCCCTCTTCTTTTTTTTTTTAACCAGCTTTGTTGATATGTGTTCTCCTCTAAACACACATGCTGTTTTCCTGTTCAAGCTTTCTCTGAGTCTCACTAGCAGAAGGAGGTATATTTTCATATGACAGTTACAGAGTTTGTCCTGTCTGTTGAACCTTTATCATGTAGCACTATTATCACCTGTTAAATGTCTGCCTCCCTCAGACTGTGACTATTTGGAAGTTGGGAGCCAAGTCACTTTATCTTCATGTTCTCTGCAGCTCCTGGAGTTCATAATTATCATTCAGTTTATAGGTATTAAATGGTGCATGAATACAATCCTGTGGCTATAACACGCACCTGTGGTCACGTTCACACCGCGCATGTATGTCTAGGCCCACCCTCCTACCTGAGCTCCAGGCTTGCATTTCTAACAACGAACTTCTGCAGGTGGTCATGCTACAGATGCCTCCATCTCAACCTGTCTCCAGGAGAACTCAGTCTGCTGTTGCCAAAACACACGCACCCACTTGAAATTGTGACCTAAGGAGCTTCCTGTTCACTCTTCAACTGAGCTCACCTTTTGTTTCACAGAGAAATCATATGATCATCTCAACGGATGCACAAAAGCATTTAACAAAATTCAACATCTATCCGTGATAAAAACTTTCAACAGGGTTTCCCTGGTGGTCCAGTGATTAAGAGTTCGCCTTGCAATGCAGGGAACACCACTTCAATCCCTGGTCCGGGAAGATCCCATATGCCGTGGGGCAGCCAAGCCTGTGTGCCACAGCTACTGAAGCCTAGAGCCCAAGCTCCACGAAAGAAGCTACAGTAACGAGAAGCCCATGCATTACAGCAAAGAGTAGCCCCTGCTCGCTGCAAATAGAGCAAGTCCACACACAGCAATGGAGTCCCAGCATAGCCAAAAATAACTAACTAACTAAACGAAGTTATTTTAAAAAACCCCCAAACTCAAAGTGAGTACAGAGGGAACGTCCCTCAACATAACAAAGGCCAAATACAACAAGCCCACAGTTAACATCAGTTTCAATGCTGAAAAGAGGAAGCACGTTTCCTTTAAGAACAGGAACAAAACAAGGACACTCACTCTTGCCACTCTTATTCAACACAGTATCGCAAGTCCTATCCACAGCAATTAGGCAAGAAAAAGAAATAAAAGGCATCCAATTTGAAAAGAAGAAGTAAAACTATTACTATTTGCAGATGATATCAGGGTCTTTGATGGTTCCACACAAATTTTAGGGTTATTTGTTCTATATCTGTGAAAGATGCCACTGGAATTTTGATATAGATTGCATTGAATCTGTCAATTGCTTTGGGTAGTATGGGCATTTTAATATTAATTCTTCCAATCTGTGAGCATGGAATTTCTTTCCATTTATTTAGGTCTTCTTCAATTTCCTTCATTAGTGTCTTATACTTTTGAATATACAGATCTACCTCCTGTTAAATTTATTCCCAATTTATTCTCTTTGATGCAGTTATAAATGAGATTGTTTCCTTAATTTCTCTTTCTGGCAGTTCATTATTAGTAAATAGAACCACAATATATTTTTGTCTGTTGATTTTGTATCCTGCAAGTTTACTGAATTTGTTCATTAGTTCTAACAGTTTTTCTACAGGAAACCCAAGAAAAAATCCAAACATATATGGTTAATTAATTTATGACAAAGGATTCAAGAATACACAATAGGAAAATGATAGTCTTTTCAATAATTGGCATTGGGAAAACTGGACACCCACATGCAAAAAAAAAAAAAAAAAAAGGGTTTTCTGTAGAAAACCTGCGTGATCCATGGAGGGGCGATCATGCACAAAACCTTGCTGACTCTGTCTGCTGCCCATGAGGAATCACCTTCTGCACATGGGTGGGGGGAGGCTGTGTGCCTGTGCAGTGATGCATGGAGCCCTGGAGAAGAGGGAGTTTCAGCCTCTGCACCAAGGCAGCACAGACCTCTGCCCTAAGAACCCCTGCTTCTTTGGAGCTGAGAGGGCCAGAGTGAGCTCTGACGCTGCAGGAAGGAAGGTTTTTATTCCATCTGTGAGAGAAGCAGTAGAGAATTGGATCTCATCTCCACTGTTCTTTACACTTTCGAAGTTCATTTCTCACACTGTGTTTGAACAGTAGACACGGGCTTTTCGTCCGACTGTCATGACCCATCTAAGGAGACCCGCCGGGAAGGAAAGCCACGAGTGCCCGTATGTGATGGGGGACACTGTCCCCCAGATGGCCCTCCACACCTCTTGCACTCTGCGCCACCACAGAGGCTGTAAAAGTGGGCAAAGCATGCTATTACGCTGCTCTGTTTTTCTGTTTATTTCAGAGCATATGTTCCTCTCTCGTATCACTCATTTCAATAATACATGGTTTCAAAGACACAATTTCATGCAGATGCAGGAGAAACAGAACAACTAATTCAAAGCTCATCGTGCCATCAGTCTTTTGATTAAAGTGCCCTTTCTAGAGTGGTAAACAGGACACTTCTCCCAGCCCCTGCACAGACGGACCGCATGACTGGGTTGCTGCATTTTTATTGCAGGACCGTGCTGCCCTTGTTTGAATTGTCTTGACCTTTGAATGATCCTGTATTAAAAGATGGAAAGTCCTATCTTTCTCCAGAATTAGTAATCTGTAATAAAAATAGGAAGGCGTGTTTGTTCATATCGGGACGGTGCCTGGCAGAGTCACGGCCAATATGCTCTTGACAACTTCATTTTGCTCCTGGAAAGAGCCGTTTTGTGACCCTGAGTCCGGGTCCAGAGAAAATGACACTTGCCTCAGAATTCAGAGTCCAGATGGCAGTTTCTGCAGCCAGCACTGGAGGCCAGGTTTTTCTCATGGAACCACGGTCACAGGAGTGTCATTTGCTCTGGGGAAGATGCTGTAGAAAGTCCCCGGAGTGTATCAATTTGCTACTTTGCCAACTGAAAGCAACTAAAAAATTACCACGTTCAGAAGTGTACCAGACATTGTATTAAGGCAAGTGTCTAAAGATTGTGAAATTACTGCTTCCTAGATCACTGAGGACAAAAGAAAGTCTCCTTAACAATAGCTAAGGTTAGTGCTAAACCAGCACAAGCCTGTGCTCCTGTGAAAACCTTCACAGAGTGCACGCAGAAGATAGTAAGCCCATCCGGAAGGCAATTTGCAAGGATATTAACCAGCATCTTGATGGAGCCCTATCAGAAGAAAGCTGGGAATAATATTAAATAAAACATTGAAACTGAGCCCAGAAGCTTCAGTTGTTAAGAATTTACTCAGTAGTATTATGGCTTGTCATCGTCAGACTTAAAAGAAAACTAATGTGTATCTTCTCAAAATGATTTGACATATGTTGCCTTATTCTTTCCAGTATAAAATCAGAGTGCTTTAAAAAGGACCTAACATGATTTTTTCTCCCCATAAGAAACAAAGAAATATTATAGCGTGATAATACTGGGCTAAGTTTAATTCATTAAACTTGAATGACTAACTCTAAATCTACAGAAGTCTGACCTTTGTGTCTGGCTTCTTTCACATAGCATGATGTTTTTGATGTTCATCCATACTGTAAAATGTTGTTCAGTCACTAAGACATGTCTGACTTTTATGACCACATGGATTGTAGCCCACCAGGCTTCTCTGTCCATGGGCTTTTCCAGACAAGAATACTGGAGTGGGTTGTCATTTCCTTCTCCAGGGGATCTTCCTGACCCAGAGATCGAACCCACGTCTCCTGCATTGGCAGATGGATTCTTTACCAGTGAGCCACCAGGGAAGCCTGCTGTAAGATGTATCCACATTCAATTCCCATGTATTACTGAGTAATATTCTGCTACATACTACAATTTGCTTATTTATTCACCAGTCAAAGGATATTTGGATTATGTTTTGCTATAATTTTTAAACCCAAAGGTAATTCACTTTTCTCGAAACAAAACAATCTTCCCTAGATATCATATTCCTTAAAAGAAAAGAGAATATCTTTACCTGTCTTTTAAAGAGAACAAGAAAACCTCTAAACTTTCCATTAAAAAAGATACTTAAATGATGACAGACACTGTTACCATCAGAGCTTCAAGAAGCATCCACAGACTCAGTCTGGCCTTACCAAAATTGAGAGATGAGAAAGCTGAGTGCTAGAAATTATGCAGGGGAAGACCAACAGTCTCTCTAAACTATGCTTTTCCTAGGGTCATGGCCTTGAATTTTCCAATATAATTTGTCAAATGGCAATAGTCAAGCAGCCACTAAACACTGGTGTGACACTGTCAGATCATTCTGCCAAATTAGACTTTTCTTCTCACATGTAAATGCTTTTAATGACTTTCTATCTTTAAAGAGTAAAAGTACTAAACATACAGGCTCAAAGGCCATACAGTTTTTAGCTGCTGCAAAAGAAAAAAAAAAACAACCCAGCTAATATCTCTTATTTATAATTAGGATAAAAAAAAAAAGTCTTTCTCAACTGTTTGAATAACAAAGAAGAGAAACAATTCAATGGGCTATTTATAAAAGTTAATTTTCAGTATGTTTTGTAGCTGTGAAATAAATGAATAGCTTTGCCAAAACTTTTTATTTAAAACTTTCTGTGGCATAAGACTGATGTGAGATGGAATATTTATTTCATTTTCAAGTCTTGGTTAAGTACAGTTTTTAGTTCTTTTATTAACCTTTACATTGCTTTTTTACTCTTGGTGCTATATTAATGGGCATTTCTCCAGATGGTGTTCCAAACATTTAGCCCTGTACAGGGCATCGTGGCTATTATACATGGATTGGCTGATTGATTACTTCTCATTTATTCTGGGACCTGAGAAAGAAAGAAAAAAAAAGAAAGGCCCTGACAGCTGGCAGCTTGCAACTAACAGCTAGATTGGGGAAAAAGCCCAGCTCCACAGAATATCAGCAATCATCAAGCAGGGTCACTTCATGACCTTGGTGAAACAAGGCCAAAAATGACTTCATCATGTCTAAACACACAAACTCTGGGAGTTGGTGATGGACAGGCAGGCCTGGCGCGCTACAGTCCATGGGGTCGCGAAGAGTCGGATATGACTGAGCAACTGAACTGAACTGAACTGAAACACACAGAGCCCTGTGTGGCCACAAAAATAACGAAGCAGCTCCCTCTCCTGGCTTCCACGAGTGGGTATGATTCCTTTCATACTGACAAATAGCCCCACCTGGCGTGTTCCTCTTGCCTCTTAAGAGAAAAATAGTAACCTCTCAATCATCACATTGCATCCACTTCTCCAAGTGATCTTCCCAACCCAGGGATCGAACCCAGGTCTCCCACACTGCAGGATGATTCTTTACCAGCTGAGCCACAAGGGAACCCCAAGAATACTAGAGTGGGCAGCCTATCCCTTCTCCAGGGGATCTTCTCGACCCAGGAATCGAACCAGGGTCTCCAGCATTGTAGATGGATTCTTTACCAACTGAACTATGAGGGAAGCCCCAAGAACCCCGAGTCTAGAATAAATCTTCACTGCTTTGAGATGTGACATATATGCCCGCTCAATCGTTTATGACTCTTTGAGACTCCGTGGATGGCAGCTAGCCAGGCTCCTCTCTGTCCATGGGATTTTTCAGGCAAGAATACTGGAGTGGGTTGCCATTTTCTCCCCCAGGGATTCTTCCTGACCCAGGGATCAAACCTACATCTCTTGCATCTCCTGCATTTGTAGGTGAATTCTTTTACCACTGCGCTACCTGGGAATTCCCATATTTGTTTAAACTCTCCTCCAGATCACCTGCCACCACCCAAATCCTACAAACTCTCTCTGGTCTGTTACTAGGACACCCCCAGTGGACTGATGGTTCACACCTCCCTCAGTGCAAGAGGCTCAGAAACCTAACTTCCCCTTCTGTGTTCCTGGTGGTCTCCACCTGGTAGGCATCACAATCTAAACGCTACATGAGTAATAAGTGCCTTATTTCTTGAGAAATTCCAAAAGAGCCAAAATAATGCCTCATATAGTGGTGCACAAAGTTGGGACACAGGGAGAAGGCTCCTCCACTCCCATAGAGCATCCACGATAGTAAAACATGTGCAGTGAGTGAAGTGAAGGTTCGTTCTTTCTGGCTCTGCCACTGGTTTTTTCCACTAAGGGTTTCAGTGATTTTAAAATCAGTTTCATTTGTGTATGTAAAGTAATTTAAAAATGCAAGAAAAAACAAAACAAAACAACCAACCATACTGGGTTGTGAAAGAGACCCCATCCTAGGCCAGGAGGATGAGCCAGAATCTATCTCCTCCTAACCTCCAAGGGGGTTAAGCTACACAGGGACCCTATCTTTCTTATGTTCCATTTTACAGCCAAGGTGATCTCTACCTGTTCTCATGAAAGAGAAGCACCACATTTGGCTCAGATGTTCTAGCTCCAATATAAGCAGAAGTGGACTCCAAGAATGGGAAGAATGTATATGTAAGAACAGAGGTTGCTACTGATCTATGTAAAGATTTGCATTTTTTGAGTGGATATTAGGAACAAGGCTCATCATGGCATGATGGCTGAGTATGTACACTCTGGCACAAGACTGGGGGGTCAAAGTCTCAGCTGGGGCATCAGTGAAACAGCTACTCAGCCTTGCCATAATGTCAAAGAATTGAACCACAGTCTCGAGAATTTTCCTATTCAATGAACCTCCCTCCCTTCCTTCTTTCCCACCTTCCTCCACACAGTCAACCTGCTTTATGGTCTAAGCATGTCTCCCAGTCTCCTCCCGTAAGCAGTTTTTGGCAGGAAAGAACTCTTTGCAGGAGGCCCCTTTTTTGTCTTGTCACTCTAGCAAAGCTATATTGCAATGAACCCTAAGCTAGGCACCCTCATGCCCTACTCACCTCTAACCCAAGCACACCTTCGAAATCTTTTGATCACACGATGCCTTGCCTAACTTGTTGGTTCTTTCCATAGATTACAGAAGTGGAATTGAAGAATAAGTAACAGATGACCAGATATCTTCCCTAGCTTCCCCTTCAGTAATCTCCCAAATAAACTGTGAACACACTGTGTGAACAAGAGAGCATCTACAGAAAGATCGCAAGAAGTCAGCAAGTCTGCACACAGTGGGGGTGTTGATGACTCTGACCCCTTTCTCAATAGTTAACTGAGATTACATCCCTTTTCCCTTCAAAAACTCTCATGGCTGAGCAGAATCTTCAGAGTTGGATCTGGGACATGTGTCTACCTTCTCCCCAGAATGCTGGCTTCAGACTTAAAGCAACGTTGGATTTCTACCAACATTTGACTCTCCAACACTGAATGCTGAGCAGTGGGCAGCTGGACCTGAGTTTGGAAACATCTAACTCTTTTACCATCTTTTCAATCCCAGTCAAATTTCATAAATCTCTTGAACGTTGAATCCTGTTTTAGCATCTGCTTCTTAGAGGACCTGAGTTAACACTTGAGTCCTACCATTTACTAGCCTCATGACCTTGGGCATCTAAGACACCTTTGCCTCAGTCTCCCCATCTGTTAAATAGGCATAATAATAATAATGCCTGTCTCACAGGATTGTGAATTATTTTTTATGTTTTCCCCACTATTAGCAAAAAGTGAGATGCTTAATAAATATTTGTTAGATGACTTAAAAGAAGCTCACAATGATCAATTTAAATGGTAAACTGATGAGCTGTAAAATTCTCTAGGCTAAATTATAAGCTGATGTGAAACTGGGTCAGACCATTCTATCCTTGACACAAAGTTATTAGCCTCAATCTATATTTTCCATCACTCTGCAGTCTGTCCTCAAGCAAGGAGACAAGAAAACCAAAACCATAATGAAAATCATTATTCAGGGAGACTTGTGTGTCCCTCTGGATCAAAAGTGAGTCTTTACACTGTAGTTTATTTTTTTACTTCCTTTCCTCAATTATTTTGAAATCATCACTTTCTGGAAAGCTGCAATTAATATCCCTTTATTATTTTACTTACTTTCTTTGCCTGTGATGTGCTGATTTTTGCCCCCAGAGTGGATTCATTTCTTTTTAGCTCTGTCTGCATAAATTTAGCTCCTTCAACAGTTCAGTTTGAAATTCTCATTTTCTGAACACATTGCCGTCAACCTAGTGTTTTTCCTTTTTATTATATTCTCAAACCTTTTTTCCTTTCAAATTCATACTGTTTGGGGCCTAATCTGAAAGCAAGACCCTATGATCAAACCATACATTCTCATCCTACTTTATATAATTGATATATTTGTTTTCATTTTGAAAATGACATGCTGATGCAGGAACAAAGCAACGATGCGTTGTGTCACATACACAGTGAACGATTCCAAGATCACGGGGAGCAGGGAGAGTTGCTGAAAGTGGCTAGTTTTTGCAGCCAAGTTTTAGCTTTTTTTTAAACCTTAAAAAAATTATTTTATTGGAGGATAACTGCATTACAATGTTGTGTTGGTTTCTGCCATCTATCAACATGAATCAGCCAAAGGCATATACACGTCCTGCTACTCTTGACCCTCCCTCCCACCTCCCACCCCATCCCAGCCCTCTAGGCTGTCACAGAGCACCGGGTTTGAGCTGCCTGTGTCCTATAGCAAAGTCCCACTGGCTACCTGTTTTACATATGGTAATGTCGCTGTTTCAATCTCACTCTCTCAATTCGTCCGTCCCACCTTCTCCTTCCCCACGGCATCCACTGTCTGTTCTTTGTGTCTGCATCTCCAGTACCACCCTGCAACCAGGTTCATCAGTACCATCTTTCTAAAGCCCACATATATATGTTCAGACACCATATTTGTTTTTCTTTCTGACTAACTTCACTCTGTATAATAGTCTCTAGGTACATCCACTTCAGTTCACTCACTAGTTGTGTCTGACTCTGCGACCCCATGAACTGCAGCATGCCAGGCCTCCCTGTCCATCACCAACTCCCGGAGTTCACTCAAACTCATGTCCATCGAGTCGGTGATGCCATCCAACCATCTCATCCTCTGTCATCTCTTTCTCCTCCTGCCTTCAATCATTCTCAGCATCAGGGTCTTTTCAAATGAGTTAGTTCTTCGCATCAGGTGGCCAAAGTATTGGTGTTTCAGCTTCAGCATCAGTCCTTCCAATGAATAGTCCATGTCATTAGAACTAACTCAAATGCATTCCTTTTTATGACTAATATTCCATTGCTTACATGTACCACCACTTAGAGAACTGGTAAAGTAGCTGCACTGAAAGAGAAAGATACTTGGTTTACTTGTAAATAACTTATTTTTTGGATTATACCTTTCAAAATCAGTTCCTTTCACTGGGCCATTTAGTGTCATGAAAGCCTTGGGCATGAATTCCTAGAGGTAATCTATGCCATGTGAATACAAGCAATGATTTGAGACACAGTCTAAACGATGGAGATAGTATGAAGGTGAAGGTGAAGGTGAGGTTGCTCAGTTTCGTCAAACTCTTTGCGACTCCATGGATTGTAGCCTACCAGGCTCCTCCATCCATGGAATTTTCTAGGCAAGAGTACTGAAGTGGGTTGCCATTTCCTTCTCCAGGGGATCTTCCCAATTCAGGGATCGAACCCGGGTCTCTTGCATTGCGGGCAGATGCTTTTACCATCTGAGCCACCAGGGAATCCCGGAGATAGTATGTATATTTTTAAACGTTTATAATTAGTGGCAAGTACCTTCTAATATGGGCTTCCCTGATAGCTCAGTTAGTAAAGAATCTGTCTGCAATGCAGGAGACCCCAGGTCAATTCCTGGGTCAGGAAGGTCTGCTTGGGAAGGGATAGGCTACCCACTCCAGTATTCTTAGGCTTCTCTGGTGTCTCAGCTAGTAAAATACCTGCCTGCAATGCAGGAGTCCTGGGTTCAACCCCTGGGTCAGGAAGATGCCCTGCAGAAAGGAATGGCTACCCACTCCAGTATTCTGGCTTGGAGAATTCCATGGACAGAGGAGCCTGGAGGACTACACTCCATGGACTCATAGAGTTGGACACAACTGAGAGACTTTCGCTTTTCACTTTCACCTTTTTATAATACTAAAACATTAAAAATTGTTTTTCTTTCATTAAAGAGTGATCCCAGAGACACTTAACAATTTTTTACTGAACAGTTTTCTACTCATGGTCCTCACTGAGTGCCACATGAAGAGGGCCCCAGTCATAAAGATCTGAAGCTGAAGTACTGCATTTGTAGGACGTTCTCATGTAAGATTACCTTTCAACCTCCCTCTTTAGTATTACAGAATCAGTAAATAACTATATCGTAGATTATAACAAATGATAAACTGTCAGAATGCAATATTGTGGAATCAAAAGGCACAGATTACGGCACACTTATTTTGTGATTTCAGATGGCTGCCACTGAGTTATAGTACAAACCAAATATGTAGGCATGCTGGGAGAACAACTGAAATTGATCTAAAAAGCTAATGATTCTACTACTGGAATTGATGCTCATATTGGAAATACTGCTAAAGAGGGTGAGGCATGGTAGGACGTACGTTATGCCAAAAGGATCTCCTTTTTTATGGGATGCTTTGATTGGGATTACATTTTGATTTCATGAAATTATTCAACTTCTTGATTCAGGTAAATTTCTTGTTTTCATGTTTCCCTAGTTTCATTTTAAACCTCTACTATAATAATCACAATGGTATATCAGGCATTCTAAATTCATGGTTGGCTACATAGTATCTTTTCTGATGGTAGTTAGGCCAGAAGGATAGTTCCAGTTTCTAAGGTTGTCTTGAAGTGGTTTGTTGAAAACTGCTTCACTGGTGATCGGTTATATCTGCATCACCACGTATTCTATGCTGGCTGCCTCCCACCTTTCATGTCTTAACTTATATACAACTTCTGTGAAATTTCTTCTGGTCTCTACGGGTTGGGCTTGGAGCCCTAGCTATGGCCTCCCTTAGTATTTGAGAATTCATCTCTCATTGTCCTTATGATTTTATAATATAGCTGGTGGTTTAATTATCTTGTTCCTCAGTTGGATTGCAAACTCTGTGAGGTTGGTGGCTGTCTAATTCTTGTTCAATATGCACCATAACCCTTCGGGACGAAATTGGCATGTAGTAAATTTTCAGTGGATTTGTTGAATGCTTATGTAAATAAGCAATCATGGAGACCTAGCTATAATCTTATTTTGTATTCATTTATGCACAAGTTCTCTGCCCTTTTATGCTATGAACCATTTATAGATACGACCTGGACCTTCCTTTATAACATATATAATGTAAAGCTTCATACAAAGTAGATGAATAAGTATCTGCTGGAAGAACAGGCTGATGACTTGATAATCCACCTTGTATTGGAAAGGTACAGGATTAAGTTCCAAGGGACCGTATCTGTGATTTCTGCTTTAATGGAAACTATCTGTCCTTTGGGATTAAAAACTTAGCTCTTTCTTGCAATAGGATGCTCTTTTGATTAGGTGAGGTACAAATCTTTATCACAAATAGAAGAAGCCTGGTTCATACAGAATGGAACAATTATAAGGCTAGCACCTGTGGTGACAAAGGAAAAGCTCAGATTAACAGGCTAATGCAAACAAGTTGTGATCAGTCTGCTCTGCTTTAGCGATATCTATAACAAAGAAACAATGGGTCACTATCTCTCACCCAGACTTGTCGCTTGCTATCATCCTCTGTCACGGTAAAGACAGTGATTCTAGAGGTAACATATATAGGCTTTTCATTCAGGCTGAGCAAAATATGAACTCTACACAGAGAGTTCTCAGATATTAAATCTATCTTATGAGGATTTAAAATAAAGCTCGCTTGTAATCTATATCTAAAAATACACATTCTCATATGCATATATTTTGTATATTTTGTAACATATATATTGTATGCATATGGGTATGAGTGAGATCCACAAGGCTTTTATCATCTAACATACAAAATTCATTTCTTAATAAATAATATTATAGCCAATTGTATAGGCAATGCTTGCTATTGACTTTGTTTTACTTTTTGTGAATTTTATTTGAAGGTACTTTCTTCTTAAAAAGAGGCCCCACTGGATTAACACATTTTGTGAAACCAGTCATTGAGCCAAGAGATGAGGTTGAAAGAGTTTAGACTTTACCACATGATATCAAGAATGACAGCAAGCTAGGGAGATCTGAACTCTAGCAATTTTTTTTTTTAAACTGGCATTAAGAAAAGTCATCTTAGGATAACCTATCCTCCAGTTTTATTTTTGTTGTTGTTGTTGTTGTTGTTTTTTTTCATTTATTTTTATTAGTTGGAGGCTAATTACTTCACAACATTGCAGTGGGTTTTGTCATACATTGACATGAATCAGCCATGGAGTTACATGTATTCCCAATCCCGATCCCCCCTCCCACCTCCCTCTCCACCTGATTCCTCTGGGTCTTCCCAGTGCACCAGGCCCGAGCACTTGTCTCATGCATCCCACCTGGGCTGGTGATCTGTTTCACTTTAGATAATATACATGCTGTTCTTTCAAAACATCCCACCCTCGCCTTCTCCCACAGAGTTCAAAAGTCTGTTCTGTACTTCTGTGTCTCTTTTTCTGTCTTGCATATAGGGTTATCATTACCATCTTTCTAAATTCCATATATATGTGTTAGTGTACTGTAATGTTCTTTATCTTTCTGGCTTACTTCACTCTGTATAATGGGCTCCAGTTTCATCCATCTCATTAGGACTGATTCAAATGAATTCTTTTTAATGGCTGAGTAATATTCCATGGTATATATGTACCACAGCTTCCTTATCCATTCGTCTGCTGGTGGGCATCTAGGTTGCTTCCATGTCCTGGCTATTATAAACAGTGCTGCGATGAACATTGGGGTGCACGTGTCTCTTTCAGATCTGGTTTCTTCAGTGTGTATGCCCAGAAGTGGGATTGCTGGGTCATATGGCAGTTCTATTTCCAGTCTTTTAAGAAATCTCCACACTGTTTTCCATAGTGGCTGTACTAGTTTGCATTACCACCAATAGTGTAAGAGGGTTCCCTTTTCTCCACACCCTCTCCAGCATTTATTGCTTGTAGACTTTTGGAATATCCTCCAGTTTTTAAAATAGCTCTCTGGGGAAAATAAATATTACCTTCTTTTGAGAAACCTTCCAAGCTTGTGTTGTTGGCTGCACTGCAGAAATTATGATTGTACTTTTAAAAAATCTTGTCTTGATCTTCTCAACACATCATTAATTTGCTATTAAACTACCTGCTTTACAAAGTTTATTTTGAAGCATGGCATGATTCTTTCTCTCCTTAGTGATCTCTGGAGACAACAAATTACAATGTAAGATAACAAATGACTAGAACTTGGCAGATATAATATTTCTGTTGCTTTCCCTGCTTCCATTGAGATGCTGTCAATCCCTAACAGTGTTATAAACAGATGGCTAATTGTTACAAAGTTATGTATTGTTAATGCAGAAACTTGCCTCCTTCTTGGGAACATATGGTTTAAAAAGTAATCTTGCAGCATTTATAAGGATAATACAAACCCAGGACTGGTTCCAAAGAGTCGGAGGGCAGTCTGAGTAATTTGTGAATTTACATTTTATCTTATACTCTCTTAAGGATGCAGATTTGGTTTTTGAAGAGGTAAGAAGTTTGCATATAACCCAGCATTGTAGTTTGCGGGGGCTGCCATCACAAAGAACCACAAACTGGGTGGTTTGAAACACCAGAAATTTATTGTCTCTCAGTTCCAGAGTCTAGCAGTCTGAGACCAAGGTGTGCACATGGCCACGCTCTCCCTGGGGAGGCTCCAGGGGGGATTCCCCCAGGTTCTTCCAGCTCCTGGTGGCTGACAGGTGCCCATAGTGTTCCTGTCTTGTGGATCCATCCCTCCAGTCTCTGCCTTTGTCCTCAGACAGTGAGGGCACTCCCCAAGGGTTTGTGTCCAAATTCCTCCTTCCTGTAAGAACACCAGTCAGGGCCCTGCAGCTTGCCCTGCTCTAATGTGACCTTAACGTGACTACTGCACTTGGCAAATAAGAACACAGCTCCAGATTCCAGGGATAAGGAATTCCACTTACCACCTAAGGGGGATGCAATCTAACCCATGGACTTCCCTGGTAGATCAGCTGGTAAACAGTCTGCCTGCAATGCAGGAGACCCTGGTTCGATTCCCAGGTCAGGAAGGTCCCCTGGAGAAGGGATAGGCTACCCACTCCAGTATTCTTGCCTGGAGAGTCCCCATGGACAGGGGAGCATGGCGGGCTAAAGAACATGGGGGTTGCAAAGAGTCAGACATGACTGAGTGACTAAGCACAGCACAGCACAATCTGACCAACACACCCAAGGACTTGTTAAAATACACTCCAGTGACATCTAGTTTTCTTCTTAGCAGAGTTCTTCTACTCTAAGTAAACAGAAACATCAATACTAGAAAGCCCTCGTTTCCATGTGGAGAGTATTTTTGTTTTAATTAATGTCTATTCTTTGTCCTTGAAAGCAATACCTCATTAGTTCACTGTATCTGGGTCAGAGAGTCCCTCAGACTACAAGGAGATCAAACCAGGCAATCCTAAAGGAAATCAGTCCTGAATATTCATTGGAAGGACTGATGCTGAAGCTGAAACTCCAACACTTTGGCCACCTGATGTGAAGAACTGACTCATTGGAAAAGACCCTGATGCTGAGAAAGATTGAAAGCAGGAGGAAAAGGGGACGACAGAGGATGAGATGGTTGGATGGCATCACCGACTCGATGGACATGACTTTGGGTAGACTCCAGGAGTTGGTGATGGACAGGGAAGCCTGGAATGCTGCAGTCCACGGGGTCACAAAGAGTCATACATGACTGAGCGACTGAACTGAACTGAACTGATCTGGGTCAGAAATGAGCACAGACTTCAGTTTTAAAAGTGTTGTACTGTGCAGTCAGAGCTGGAAGGATTTCTCAGAGTGCGGTCTCTGAAGGGAATCAACATTGCACATGTTCTTGCTGTGATTCACGTATTTTCAATGTTACTAACAGGTGCAGTAACTGTCTGCATCAGATGCAAATCATGGTTTCTGGAGCATAAACTGTAGATGATAATTTCCTGAGAGATGTAGATCTCCACTAGAGATTCACTGATTTCTCTAAAGCTCTGTCTGATTTTACTCTATTCAAGTTCAAGTGCATTGTGTCAGAGTTTTATTTCTGAACTTTAGCCTCTAAATGATAGGTGGGCTTTGCTTCTTAGAGGCAATTATCCATGTCAATCCTTAAGATCCCTGCTCTCAATAAATAGTAGGCACCAACAAGAGCAGAACTTCTACCTATAATGTCAAGTTCTCAACGAATTTGTTGTCCGACCAGTTCTGGCTCTTACAAAATCAGCCCTACTTAGTCATCTAGTCCTAATAGCTATCAGATTCCTTTTGATAACACAATCTATGAAAATTCAGAGTCACAATTATAGTAATTTTGTAAAAATGCAAAAGATTTTCAAATTAAGTGCATAGCATTTGAAGTCTTTTGCCATCAGCAATGCAATATGTTATCTAAACAACATGATACCTGACTATTTCAACCTTAAAGAAGACTAGAGATAATCCATTTTAAGACTGAATTTCAAACATAGTAAAACAATAACATGGATATCACACAGCCACAGGGGTAATAATCCCGTATACTGGAAAAAAAAACAATTGTGCAATTTAATGTCAAAATATAGGAATCAGCCCTTTCGACCTTTTCATAGTTCTATTTTAGCTGCAGACTTCAAGGAAATTAACCAAGATAAAGCTACTGCTGCTAAGTCTCTTCAGTCATGTCCTACTCTTTGCGACCCCGTGGACTGTAGCCCACCAGGCTCCTCTGTCCATGGGATTCTCCAAGCAAGAGTACTGGAGGGGGTAGCCATGCTCTCCTCCAGGGGATCTTCCCGATCCAGGCATGGAACCTCCATCTCTTACATCTTCTGCATTGGTAGGCAGGTTCTTTACCACTAGCGCCAACTGGGAAGCCTCACCAAGATAAACAGGGAAAAAAATATATGGAACCATTGAGTGAGTCCTCTGATTAGCCAACTTCTTTTTCAGGTCCCCTGCTTAGCAGCTGAGATGCTCCTGCAGTTAGTATGGCCTAAGCCCCGAGCCCTGTTTCTTTTTAAATTTATTCAGGTGTTTCCAACATGCGGTCAAGGTTAAGAAGCATGACCGAGCAGGAGGCAGCAGGAACTCATCCAGGCTGAGCTCAGTTGAAGAACTGAGCAATGTACCAGGTCATGCCTTGATTTAGCAAGGAGAACCATTTATCTCAGGGATCCAGATGGCTTCTTGGACCTCCAACTATCAAGCAGAGCTTGGATATAGGACAGAGAAGGCATTCTTTATTTAGGACGAGAGACTTTCTCCCAGGGAGTCTGGATTAGAGAGGCAATATCACTTCTGCGGGGGTTTTGTAGCCCATATAGAGTGGGCAGGATCTCTGTTTGAAAAGGAACATGTTCGAATCAGCATGGGCAGAACTTCTTTTCAAATATCAGAGAACCAGTCTTGTTTGTCATCTCTGACAGACTGTGAGTGTAAGATTTTTGGAGGACTGAGTATTGGTAGGTGTTTCATTTTTCACACTTTTCTTTCCAGGGAAAGCAAAGTCATGCTTCAGTAGGAAAACAGATGGTAAAGGGGGATTTTATATGGCAATTTGAATAGTTAATGTTCACCAAAGCCTAGAGAAAGTATATGCTTCAAGAAAGCAAGTTTCTGGGAGAAGTATGAGGCAACGATGCCAATCGGAGCTTTGAAAGGCTCAGTTTTGAAGGGGCTGACACCTGGCAGAAGGAGTACTCTCCTGAGGGGAGATTTCTTCCATTTCAGTTCATAAGTCATGTAGGAACATGGAGTAGCCTAGACTACTCAGCTTCCAGGGGAGCCCACAGCCAGCATTTCTCTTCCTCTCTACTCTTTTTAGTCTATCCTCTTCCCCTTAGACACAGTTAAATCTCCACCAACTAGAGTGTGTTTCACAGAAATCAGACGGGAGCCACATTTGTAATTCGAAATTCTTTCATAGACAAATTTTAAAAAAATTTTAAGTGACTTAAAAATTTATTTTAATATTTATCCCCTTGTATACAAAATAATTATTTCACATTAAGAAAAATAAAACACTTAGGGATAAACCTGACCAAAGAGGTGAAAGACTTGTATGCTGAAAACTATAAAACGTTAATAAAGGAAATTAAAGATTAGTCAAAGAAATGCAAAGATAACCCATGCTCTTGGATTGGGAGAGTCAATGTCGTTAAAATGGGCCATACTACCCAAGACAATCTACAGATTTAGCATGATCCCTATCAACTTTTTCCCATGACATTTTTCACAGAACTAGAGCAAATAATCCTAAAATTTATATGAAATCATAAAAGGCCCGGAATTGCCAAAGCAAGCCTGAGGAAAAAGAAATGAGCAGGAGGCATATCCCTTCCCAGACTTCAGATAACACTACAAATTAATCAAAACACTGTGATATTGGGACTAAAGCAGACACACGGATCAATGAAATAGAATAGAGAGCCCAGAAATAAACCCACATACCTATGGTCAATTAATCTTCAATAAAGGAAGCAAGAATATACAATGGGAAAAAGACAGCTTCTTCAGCAAGTGGTGTTGGGACCATTTGGAACCACTTGGGAAAGTTGGATGGCTACATGTAACCCAATGAAAGTAGAAGACACCCTCATACCATATATAAAAATAAAGTCAAAATGGCCTAACAAGTGAAATACAAGACATAATACCATAAAATTCCTAAAAGAGATCATAGGCAAAACTCTCTGATATAAATCATATTAATGTTTTCTGAGGTCATTTACCAAGGCAATAGAAATAAAAACAAAAATAAGAAAATAGGACTTAATTAAACTTACAAGTTTTTGCACAGCAAAGGAAACCATCAACAAAATGAAAAGACAGTCTATTAAATGGCAGAAACTACCTGCAAACGATGCAACCAACAAAGGCTTAATTTCCAAAATATAGAAACAGCTGATACAACTCAACAAAAATAACAAAACAACTCAACCAAAAAATAGGCAGAGCACCTAAATAGATATTTCTCTAAAGAAGACATACAGATGGCCAACAAGCATGTGAAAAGATGCTCAACATTGCTAATTGTTAGAGAAATGCAAACCAAAACTACAATGAGATACCATTTCACACCAGTCAAAATGGATCATTAAAAAAGTCTACAAGTAACAAATGCTGGAGAGGGTGTAGAGAAAAGGGAACTCTCCTACACTATAGGTGGGAATGTAAGTTGATGCAGCCACTATGGAAAACAGTATGGAGGTTTCCTCCAAAAATTAAAAACAAAGTTGCCATATAATCAAGCAATCCCACTTCTGGGCATTTACCCAGACAAAACTAAAGTTCCAAAAGATAAATGCCCTCCTATGTTCATAGCAGCACTATTCACAATAGCCAAGACATGGAAACAGCCTAAAAGTCCATTGACAGATGAATGAATAAAGACATGGTACATGTAGGCAGAATGGAATATTATTCAGCCATCAAAAGAATGGAATAATGTCATTTGGAGCAACATGAGTGGACCTGGAGATTATCATACTAAATGAAGTAAGTCAGAAAGAAAATGACACATACCGCATGACATCACTTACACGTAGAATCTAAAATATGACACAAGTGAATTTATCTATGAAACTGACACAAACTCACAGACAAAGAAAAGACTCGTGGTTGCTGAGGGGAGGTGGTGGTGGGGGGGATGGACTGGGAGTTTGGGATTAGCAGATGCACACTGTTAATATGGAATGGATAAACAGCAAGGTCCTCCTATATAGTACAGGGAACTCTAGTCAATATCCTGTGACACATCATAATGGAAAATAACATAAAAAAAGAATGTGTATGCATTGTGTATAACTGAATCACTTTGCTATATAACAGGAATTAATACAACACATTAAATCAATTATCCACCAATAAAAGAAAATATCTGTCACAACAATCACAGTTTGAATACTCAAGAGTCATGTGGACTATGGACAATGCCTATTACCTTGTCCTAAGAGTGTAACGTCAGGAGCAGCTCATGTGGACTATGGACAATGCCTATTACCTTGTCCTGAGAGTGTAATGTCAGGAGCAGCTGGGGCTTTTTATGTTTTCTAAATGTCGTGAGCATGCAGTTGGTACTTTGATCACTTTATGTGTTTTAGTAAAAAGGAGGACTTGAAGAGACTGTAGGCTAGAGGAACACACTCTAAACTGATGTTTTGATTTCTGTCTTTTTTTTAATTGCCTCAGCACTCTAGTACCGAGAGTGTGATAGTGAATCATCAACCTCTGAATTCTTATAAAGTTAAAAAGATACACTACCGCCGCTGCTTTCAAACAACAAGTAACATTTATTTTCAAAAATTTACTAGGAATTCATATTGTTCTGCTTCAAGATGAAATAAGAGCAGTCCTCCTCTACCCATACTTCACTTACCCTCAGTAAAAGGAAGCAAATTTGTATTTTATGAATCATAAATATAAGAATTAGCTGGTAAAATTGCCAAATTGATCTGAGGGTAGGGAGACAAGCTATCAACATAGAAACATCTTGCACACTGGGTGTAATTGATCTAAACTATCTTTGATTTACCATTTGCTCCAAGCTTGAATTGTTCTCCAAATTTCAAATGTCATTTGTAAAACAGTGAGCCAAGTCTTCTACAAGACTGTCTTAGGTTTTCTTAGTTTCCAAGTCTTATTACTGTATTACTCGAAGTCAAACTTTGCAACTCTCAGTCACGTTTAAGCAAAAACATGTTCAACAAAATTATGTTAAAATGTGTACAGTACAGTGTTTTCAGTCTTTGGTATCAGCAAGCACTTTGTATAACCAGATGCTTAATCAATGAAAGGCCAAATTAACTATAAAAAAGAAATAAATATTCAAAGAGGTAAAGGCACAGTATTTACAGATCATAAACTCAAACCATCAGGTAATACACACTGTTAAATTTTATGGGAAATGACTCACCCAGAAAATAGTCAGTGCAGATTTCAGATCATGGAACAATTGTGCCAAACCAGAGTCTAGTGCTCATGGTACAAAGCAGCTTAATTTATGCTTTTTAAGTGGAAACATCACATATATTCAAGCTTCTAAGCTGGATTCCACTACTTCAGAATTTGTGAAAACTCAGAAAAGAGTTTTGCTGAAATTTACTTGAGCTTTGTCAATGGAATAAATAAATAGGGTTTTAAAAGCAGTGGTTAATCTACTCAAGAAAACAAGCTATTTTTAAGGATTTAAAGCACATTACTTTCTGCTAATGTACAAATGGGTCAGCTCTATGCTTTAAAATAGGCCCTCTAAGGCATTTCCTTTGTTCTATCCATGATTTTGAATTAAGCCTACAACTGAAGTCAATAAACTTGTATTTCTTTCAAAACAGTACTTTGGTGATTCCTAAATTCAAACTTGTTTCCTCCCCAGTTAAGTCTTCACTAGTGAATTATGGTTGCATATGATCGGAGAATGATGGTCTGGAAACTGGTGGGGCTGCTTTGGTACTTCAGAAAATAAGTGACATTGGAAGACAGTAAGTGGAACGGGGGTGGTATCTTAGCCTCGCTACCACTGTGGCTGAGAAAGGCGCTGCAATGACAAGCCCCTTCTCCCTGGAGAATTTAAGTGTGACACATGAGGTACCAAGCTCTATCTGCGAGCCAATGTTTACCTTTTTTCTAGTTCTACTTGAGTTTCAGTTTAAAGGGGTGGAGGTTGGAGGAAAAGAAAAATAAATGTAGAGAAAAAATGACAGCATCAAATCCATGGTTTGACAATTACCAAAATGTCTACATTTCAGAAAAAAATGGCTCATCATACCAAGAAATAAGAGGACCTCAAATTGAAGAAGAGAAAAAAGAATATCAAAAGATCCCAACACCAAGATGACAGGGATGTTAAGGGTTATCTGTAAAGATTTTAAAGCAGCTTTTTTTTTTTTTTTTTTTTTTCTTTTTTAATTTTTATTATTATTATTTTTTTTTTCCCAGTGGGTTTTGTCATACATTGATATGAATCAGCCATGGAAAGCAGCTTTTAAGAATGCTTCAATGAGCAATTACAAGCATGCTTTGTAAATGAAAAGCAGAAAGTCTCAGCCAAGGAAAAAAAAATGTGATCCATAAGAAAGTCACTATATAGGCTATTCAATCTCAACATTAGAGGTTAAAAATTTTAATTTTAAAGTATTTAAGAGTCAACATGAATGAGACGTTTAGAGAAAGAAGGGTAGGCATGTGTTCTTTTCCATCCAATGATGTTGATGGGATTAACAACTCATAACTTCTCAAGACATATTAACAGATTTTTGAAATGATACAAAAATTTCTTATCATCCTCCTCTGTAATTTTAGTTTGCAAATGGGCAGAGTAGACAGACCCTGATAAGAAGATACTAGTTACCAGTGTAACAGAAAACAGTTCGGGTCTTGGGGATGGAATTCAGACAACTGGTGGCAAGTGTGGAGATGCTCCTGTGGAGAACTCCACTTTGTTATATTAAGTAATTAATGCTACAGAAAATTCAGCTTTGGATGTTATCCACTGTGGTTTTATGTATATATCTCTTCACACTGGAATTCATGGAATTAGCAAAAAGGCAAACTGAAAAGACCAAAAGACTAAAGAAGGCTAAAAATTATGATCACGATGTGCATTATTTCAAGAAATTATATTTCGGGACTCACACCAGGATAAGTAGTTCTCACACTATCTACATTTACAGCTATGCTGCCAAAAAGGAATCCAGAAATTGATCATTATAATGTTAGCTATATTGTCAGGTAAATGTTAATCTGTTCTCAGCACAGTCTTAAAGAGTCAGAAAAATGTATTATTTTTGAGGTATTTTTATTAAAAGTGAAAATAGAAACATTTCTTTGTGCTTACATGAGGGTTAATCTTTAATAGTGTTTAATATTGCCTTTTTCCATCAAACTCTCTCCCCTGGTGGTACGTGATCATTAAGTTGTTACTGCAGGCTGAAACAGCCCGTCAGTTTGATTCTGAGAGGCTATCACAGCTAAGTTTCCATTTGTGTCCATGTCGCCATCCTAATGCCAGATGTGTGCCTGCAGATAAAAGGGATTCGAGTGAAGTGATGCCACACACCTTTCTTGCCTTCTTGACTCTGAAGTGTGTGGGATGTGGGGTGTAAAAAGAGCAGGGATGTGAGAGTAGAGAGCTGCTTCCTCAGGAATGGCCCAGGCTGCTGGCACAGGCAGGGGAAGCAGATTTCCTTGGATGTTTATATTCTGCAACTAGGAGCCCATGGATCTTTATTGAGACAAAGATTATGATTCACTCCACCTTCTCTGGCCCTACAATGAAAACACTTCTGCACTGGCTATTTACTTAATGACAAGATGATCTCAGAAGGGGACAGTCAGAACCACAATCTGTTTTCCCCCCCTTTTATTGGAAAACAGCCATGTCCATCCCTTTATGTGTTTTCTGTGCTACTTGCACCTACAGTGATTGTTTAGTAGATACTACAGAGAGTTACTGCTGGCAAAGCCTAGGTAACAATTATCTCACTCTTTCAGAAAAAGTCTGCCAATCCCTATCCAGAAGGAACACAGAAAGACAACCGTGATTCCTGCCCAGCAAAGAACAGTTGCGGGGAAACAGATTATGTTCTTTTAAAAGTTTGAATTCCTAAGTGTTACCTCAAATATGATTAATTTGTTTCCCCCTATAAACACTCATGCTGAAAAATCAAATTACTCAATCTGTTGGTATATTAACATTCATAATTGTGTTTATTGAAACACATGGTCATTTACTTGATGAAAATGTAATACTGGCTTTGAAATATTTCATCTGTGCAGACTGTCGTTAACGATGTGACTGTATTATGCTAATGGTCACTTTAGAAAAATGCAAGTTATAAAATAGCAACAGAATGTTGCTGTTTCATGCCGTTTTTGCAGTAGAATCTCAATGATATATTAAATCAATCATATTTACTATACTTCGAGGACAAATTTTACTGAACAATTATCATCCCAATTTAATATACTTCTCAGAAGATTAAGCTGGAACCTGACGTCACTGATGTGATTCACGATCTCTAATACAGAGATGTTTAAGGCTCCTTTGACTTTAAATGCATTATTTTAAAATATAAATAAAATTAACATTTCTTTCAAACTGCCAACAGCACAGTTATTCACTTAAAGGTTTAGTGTTGTGTGTATGAATTATGAATCCTTACCAATTCTGAAAATTTTTGTTCCCTGGTACTTAAGCTTTCTCTGTGTTTCTATAATTTGGAACCATTTCAGGAAATTAAATATTCAGTTACGTTTTCCTACCATTAAATAAAGTTTGAAGCTCAAATGCCTTTTAGAATCCAGGCAGGCCAAATTTTCACTGGAAAATATTTGGTGTGGAAGTGAAATATTTAAGTATTCAAAAATTATTTTAAAATTGCTAAAATATTGTCTTCCCCTTGCCCTCAGAGATGAGTGTAGTTGCTACAGCTATTGGAAGTAACAGCATTATTGAAGTGAAGGTGGTGCTAGTGGTAAAGAATCCACCTGCCAATGCAGGAGATGTGGGTTCGATCCCTGAGTTGGGAAGATCCCCTGGACCAGGAAATGGCAATCAACTCCAGCATTCTTGCCTGGAAAATTCCATGGACAGAGGAGCCTAGTGGGTTATAGTTCATGGGATTGCAAAGAGTCAGACATGACTGAGTGTGCACACACACACACACAACAGTATTATTAAAATACAGATGTGGAGATAAATCCAGCACTCCATGGGGTCATCCAGATAGTCCTTCTTCCATCTGAGAACGGGCTGTACTATCTGATGTATCCATAACAACTTGTCTTTATCAAAGTTTTATTCAAAATCCACCAGTGAACTTATCGCTTGTGTTTCTTTTGTTCCTCATAAAATAGAGGGAAAATACTCTCCGCTAGTTATGTGCATGCTCAGTCGCTTAGTTGTGTCCGATTCTTTGAGACCCCATGGACTGTAGCCCTCCAGGCTCCTCTGTCCATGGGATTTCCCGGGCAAGAACACTGCAGTGGGTTGCCATTTCCTCCTCCAGAGGATCTTCCTGACCCAGGGGTCGAACTGTCGCCTCCTGTGTCTCCTGCACTGGCAGGCAGATTCTTTACCACCGAGTCACCTGGGAATTCAGCCCCCTAATCACAGGATGCCACTTTCCAGCTGTTTGACCTTTGGTAAATAATTTCACTGGGATGTTAACATCATTTTCAGTAAAAGGGGAATAATCTTCTGTCTACCTTCATAGTTGTGAAGAGCAAATGAGCTATGCATTTAAAACGCCAAGCATGTTGTGTGGCATATGTGACATGAAAATAAAAGTGTGTGTTTTAGAAATAGTAAAGAATTAATTGTAAGGTTGATCAGTGTGAACTGTGTTTTATAATTTTAAATTTCTGAATTAGCTTGATTTATGACTTAAACTGTTTTGTCGGGCTTCCCAGGTAGCACCAGTAGTAATAAAAAATCTGCCTGCAAACATAGGAGACACAGAGACCCAGGTTTGATCCCTGGGATCAAATCTTCCCTGGGAAGATCCTCTAGAGAAGGGCATGGCAACCACTCCAGTATTCTTGTCTGGAGAATCTCATGGACAGAGGAGCCTGGTAGGCTACAGTCCATGGGGGTCCCAAAGAGTTGGACACAACTGAGCACTCACACACAAACCGTTTTGTTAAATGTGCGATATTTTAAAGATAGTAAGGTTGATGATTTTTAAAAGAAAGCATACATCATTATCTAGATTAGTAAGAATTTCTATCTTTTTATGTCATTGAAGCCCAATACTCAAAAATACAGTTAACATATTGAAAATCCATTTAAACCTCCTATTTATGCATGAATACCTCCTATGTATTCTTCAAGATTTCAGATGATCTTAACATTCTTGCTGCAATTTGAATGATTTCTATTTGGGAATTGCTCAAACAATTGCTCAAACAATTGGATGCTGGCATATGGCTAAATCTAGACAGTCTTTTTAGTTAAAGCTTTTTTCAGTTGTACACTAATTTTCAGCTAAAGTATTTGTTTTGAACTTTGCCCACATTTTCTCGGACCATCATTCAAATCCTTGAATTTCCTATGTTCCTCATGTTGAAGAGTAAGGAACACTCATGCACACTCAGCCTCTCAGTCATGGCCGACTCTGTGATGCTATGGACTGTAGCCTGCCAGGCTTTTTCAGGCAGTAGGTTGCTGTGTCCTCCTCCAGGGGATCTTCTCGACCTAGGATCAAGCCTGCGTCTCCTGCTTTTCCTGCACTGCAGGCAGAGTCTTTGCTGCTGAGCCGCCAGGGAAGCCCCTTATAGCTTTGTGAAATTGGGAGCAGAGAACTTTTCTGCAACACAGTCTATGAAAGCTATTCTGCTTCGTCCTGGATTGTTAGTTGCCTTTGAGTATTTCACAGCGCTATCCAGCTGCGAAGTCTCTTCAGAACTTGTTCTCCTCCCTCTAGAGTAGGGGCTCACAAAATCCTCTCTGGTCCATTCTCCCAAAAAGGATGCACCTCGTACACTAAGAATGGCTTGGAAACAAAACTTCTGCCAAATGCTAGGAGTTTCTGTTGACAATCACTTATCTTAGTATTGTCAAAGATCCAGCTACTTGGATATTTTAAAATATACAAACATGCCACTTTTTTCTGTTATCATGATATAGACTCAGAAAGTAAAGCAAAGAAATGAGACAATTTTCTGTACAATCAGGAAAGAAAAATGGCTTCAATTCTTCAATTTGCGTTTGCCTCACTTGTCTAAGATATTGCTTGAGTGGGGGCAGGTGGTGGTGGTGGAAATTTACTAAGGTTTTCTATTATACTGATTACTTTTAAAACTAGTAATTTTTTTTGACAGTTTGCTCAAGGAATCTTTGCTGAAGGCCTAATTGAATTTGAAGCCTTAGGTAAAGCTATTTGTATTTTTACACCATGAATTCACCTAGATTACACTTAAAAAACTTTGCAAGTGATCTTTTCTGTGTTCAAGCCTCAGAATAGTTTCTCGATTCATAGATTCATGGGGCTTAATTTTCAACTGCTAATGGAGAACATTTATGTTACCACCTTCTCTTCATCCCAGTCAAGAATCTAGACGCCATCCTAGACAAAGTCCTAGAGGTTTGATCTGAGTCTCATACTTCTCTTTACTTGTCATCCTCACTCATCACTGCTCTCCTAGACTACAACCTGCATCTGACCCCTAATCAATTCATTCTTTCCATGGCAACCAGCTTCGAATCTTGGTGCTGGAGACTCTTGAGAATGCCTTGGACTGCCTGGAGATGAAACCAGTCAATCCTGAAGGAAATCAACCCTGAATATTCATTGGAAGGTCTGATGCTGAAGCTGAAGCTCCAATACTTTGGCCACCTGATTCGAAGAACCAGCTCTTTGGAAAAGACCCTGATGCTGGGAAAGATTGAGGGCAGGAGGAGAAGAGGGTGGCAGAGGATGAGGTGGTTGGATGGCATCACCAACTCTATGGACATGAAGCTGAGCAAATTCCAGGAGAAAGTGGAGGACAGAGGAGCCTGGAGTGCTACTATTCATGGGGTCGCAAAGAGTTGAACACAACTGTGTGACTAAACAACAACAGTGGCAACCAGAGTGATTTTTCTTAAATGTAAAGTGACCCTTGTCTATCTCCTACTTAAAATCCTTCAATTCCCCACAAGAGCTTTCAGGATAAAGTTCTAAGCACCTTAGCTTAACACATGAAATTCCTGTTTAAGACTGTATCTTACCTTTTCCCTCATCTCCCTCCATAGCCCTCTAGGCACTCCTCAAAAGAGCTCTGGGAAAATGCTCACAGTTACTCAGATCTTCTCTGTCCCAAGGCACAGCTCTCAGGTGGGGGATGTAGCATTCCAGGGGATATTTGGCAGTGTCCGGAGAATCTCACTTGTCACACTGGCATCACTTTTCAAGCTGTCAGAGATGCAAAATGCCAAGGAGGAGAAACCCTGCCCTAGACCAACCTTTATAGCTTTATTCACTTTCTTCCACTCTTCATTTAAGACTCATCTTCAGAGTTACTCTTGCTTCTTGGAAGAATAGCTATGACAAACCTAGACAGTGCATTAAAAAGCAGAGATGTCATTTTGCCAATAAAGTCATTTGACCATATAGTCAAAGTTATGGTTTTTCCAGTAGTCATGTATGAATGTGAGAGTTGGACTATAAAGAAGGCTGAGTGCTGAAGACTTGATTTTTTCCAACTGTGGTGTTGGAGCAGGCTCTTGAAAGTCCCTTGGACAAGCAAGGAGATCAAACCAGTAAATCCTTAAGGAAATCAATCCTGAATATTCATTGGAAGGACTGGTGCTGAAGTTGAAGCTCCAACACATTGGCAAAGACTCGGATACAACTTCACAACTGAACAAGAACAACAACTAGAGCTACTGCCTCTGGAAATATTCCTGTGATGCCCACAGCCTGGTCTTATTCAGTCCTTTACGCTCATCCCAGTCCTTCACCACTTCAGTCTGCGCTCTGCAGACCCACTGCCATGACGCTTACCTTCGTTACTGCTCTGGTTAGCTGCTTTTCTCATTTATAGATTTTAGGATACTTTGGAATACGATCTTCGGAATCTGGTGGGTGGCCAACAAATGCTCACCAGTTCCACTCATGAATAAAGATAATTAGGGCAAGCTGGCATTTCCAAGGAAATCAACACCGTGGTAAAATGACTGTAAGCTCTTACAGCCCCTATAGTTATGTTGACTTATTTATAAAATGCCTTTGGGACAGAGCAGAATTTCAGCTATGAAAAAACTCACAGGGGAAAAACTAAGACATCATTATAATATATTAGTAAGGGGGCTACGACTATGTGTGACTCAGACGGTAAAGAATCTGCTTGCAATGCGGGAGACCTGGGTTTGATCCTTGGGTAGGGAAGATCTCCTGGAGGAGGGCATGGCAACCCACTCCAGTTATTTTTGCCTGGAGAATTCCATGGACAGAGGTGCCTGGTGGGCTACAGACCATGGGGGTCTCAAAAAGTCAGACATGACTGAGTGACTAAGCACAGCACATTCATTTTCGTACAGTTTCAGTTTTATATGCTGAGACTAGGACAGCTCTAAGTGTGAACGATGAAGAAGCTGAAGTGGAAATAATGGACCATAACTTCATGCAAGTCTAAACATTACCACTCATCTATTTACCAAATATTTAGATTGGCCTGTTATTTGTCAGCTACTACACTGGTTCTGAGCAAAGAGTCCTGTGCCTGGGCTCATGGAGCTGGTGAGAAAGACACGCAATATAGCAACGTCGTCAGTGGGAATTACAAACAGTGATAATTACTACGAGGGGAGGGGAAGGTGTTAGGATACCTTATAAAGTGAGGGGGAGGGTGTGGCTGATTTAAAGAGTCGGTCATGTTCAGGCATGCTAAGTCATTCAGTCATGTCAAACTCTTTGAGACATTGTGGAGCATGTAGCCCACCAGGCTCCTCCTTCCATGGGATTCTCCGAGCAAGATTGCCATGCCCGCCTCCAGAGGATCTTGCAGACCCAGGGATTCAGCCTGAGTCTCTTATGTCTCCTGGCAGGTGGGTTCTTTACCACTAGTGCCACTTGGGAAGCCCTAAAGAGGCAGTAGGGGCTTCCAAACAGTGATGCTTTCGGAGCTGACTTCAGACTGGGGAAGGAGGTGTTGGCTGGCAAATGGGTATGACAACCTGGGGGGAAGCATGAGACATAGCCTGAGGTGGGAGTGGGTCGGTGTATTTGTGGGCTGAGAGAGACTGGTGTGCCTGAAACACCAGGGGTAGGGAAGTTGGGAGGGAATGGGGCTGGGGAAGTGAGGAGGGACTTTTAGGTCAATGTTAAATGTTTAGGACTTTAGGGTGGAAACATTCAGAAGAGCCCTTACATGTATAGTTACTCCCAATATTAAAGTTAAAAGCAATGTCATTTCAGGTGCTCAGTCACTCAGCTGTGTCTGACTCTTGTGACCTCACGGACTGTAGCTCGCTAGGCTCCTCTGTACATGGGATTTTCCAGGCAAGGATACTGGAGTGGGTGGCCATTTCCTACTCCAGGGGATCTTCCTAACTCAGTGACTGAACCCACATCTCCTGAGGGTTTAGGAGGATTAATAACATGCATGTTATTAAAATTAATAAAAAATAACTATTGGAAATACTAAACCATCTTCCCAGATTTTTTTTTTTTTTTAACGTTGGGAGCATTCATGGTTGCATCCGTATTCACAATTGTATCTGCTTTCTTGGGCTACTGCAACAAAGCACCACAAACTTGGTGGCTTAAATCAGCAGAAATGTCTTCTCTCACAGCTCTGGAGGCTGGGAATCAGAGACCACAGACGCTAGGAGGGCAGCGCTCCCCCTGGAGGCTGGAGGGGGAAATGCCCTTGCCTCTTCTGAGGGCTCCTGGTGCATGGCAGCATAACCTCAAAACCTGTCTCGCTCTTCACATGGATCTTCCTATGGCCTTCTTCTCTGTATCTCTGCCAAGTACCCGCCTCCTCCCCATCCTTTATCCTGTAAGGATACCATCACTGGACTGGGGGCAGGCTCAGCCCAAGATCCTTAACCTCATTAAACTGGCAAAGACCCTATTTCCGACTAGGTCACACTCACAGGAACTGGACATTAGGACATAACTTTTTGCTGGGGACACAATTCAAGCTACTAAAATGTTTATTTTTAACAAGTTATTGGGCTCCCCTGGTGGCTTCCCAGCTGTTAAAGAATTTGCCTGGCCTGCAGGAGACCTGGGTTTGATCCCTGGGTCAGGAAGATTCCCTGGAGGAAGGCATGGGCACCCACTCCAGTATTTTTGTCTGGAGAATCCCCATGGAGAGAGGAGCCTGGGGGGCTACAGTCCACGGGGTCACAAAGAGTTGGACATGACTGAGCGACTACGCACAGCACAAAAAATGTTTATTTTCAACAAGTTATTGGACTTGTGAGTTCCTGCTATATTGTTTCTTAGAGTCTTCATATCAGTTCTCCTTATCCGTTTGCTGTTGCTACAGAGAACAGTTGCTGTAGAGTCAAGTGTTAGACTGTACTGACATCAGTCTCATCTTGGTGGGCCTCTGTCTGGTGTATGATACTTAATCACTTCTGAGCCTCATTTTCCCCACCCTTAAAAGGAGGCGTTCCTCTTGACTGCTACATATGTTACAGCTTCTCTACATTTCTTTGATGGATCGATAACTTCATGACTCTATTGATGGTTCTGCTCAATTTTCTTTGCCTATGCTGACTTTTTGGCTCCTGGTCTTCCTACAAGGAGATCCAACCAGTCCATCCTAACGGAGATCAGTCCTGAATGTTTATTGGAAGGACTGATGTTGAAGCTGAAGCTCCAATACTTTGGCCACCGGATGCGAAGAGCTGACTCATTGGAAAAGACCCTGATGCTGGGAAAGATTGAGGGCAGGAGGAAAAGGGGACGACAGAGGATGAGATGGTTGGATGGCATCACCGACTCAATGGACATGAGTTGGGGTGAACTCCAGGAGTTGGTGATGGACAGGGAGGCCTGGTGTGCTGTAGTTCATGGGGTCGCAAAGAGTCGGACACGACTGAGCGACTGCACTGAACTGAACTTTCTGCTTTAGAATCTCTGCATCTTTCTCCTCTTGGTCAGTGGAGAGGTTGGTGGGATCCTCTCTGACTTCTGTAGCTGGATCCCTACTCTATGTCCCAACTGGTCAGCTCTAACTTGTGGCTTACCACATCCTTGCACAGAGACTAACATTTTTTAAGATAATTTTTTTTCAAATGTGGACCATTTTAAAAGTCTTTATTGAATTAGTTACAATATTGCTTCTGTTGTTTATATTTCTGTTTTTTGGCCGCAAGGCATGTGGGATCATACCTCTCCGACCAGGGATTGAACCTGCACCTCCAGCATTGGAAGGTGAAGTCTTAACGACTGGAACGCTAGAGAAGTCCCGAGACTAACATTTTTTTAGGGGACTATTCCACTGGATGATGACACAGTGACACTTTGGAAGCCGATGCAAGTCTTTTGTCACCCTTAGTAGAAAATCAGTCCCTAGGTGAAGTTAGTTTGGCCCTGCAGTTAAGAAGTTAGAAGAAGGTGTGAACAGGCAGAGAGATAAGTTTCTGATTCAGCTGACTTATAAAGAAAACATGGACCTTTGTACGGCTTAAAATAAATATAACAACACTAAACTGTTGAAATAAGCTAAATCGACAGCATTTACTAAATCAATAGCAGCATTTTTATCAGCTGAGGTCTGCCATAACATAACTTAGATACACACCAGAAATCGGCTCGAAGGGATGCCTATTATATTTATGTATCATAAAAAGTAGTTGTTTCATCTACTGATAATGTGAGCTTTCCTATTGAAAGTGATTCTCTCTTCCTATATCTGGGGTCTGAATTCTTGCAGTCAGCAAACTGCTGGGGTGTAATGAGGATTTCAAAGGTGGAAGATGGATTCTTTCAGTCACTGTAGGTGTCTATGAAAGATCCAGAAACATTAATTTGGCAGTGTACCAAAGGGAAAGACATAATTGAAAAAGAGACATAAAGGGGGAAGAAAGACAACTATTAAAAAGTTGAATTCTGGTAGAGTTACGAGGATATTTTTACAACACAATGCATTTTTAGATAGCTTCCTTCATAGACCCCAACACAAAATGCGTCACAGAAAAAGATGTACAAAAGAGCAATAGTCCTTTTTATGAGACTCTGTTCATAGAAAAAGAAAAAGAAGATTTAGCCAGCAGCAGGAATTTGTTCCACCTAGCTCTAAATGGAAATCACTTTTAAAGCAGTTACGGAAAAATTTAGCTGGGCTCCCAAACAATATAACATGTTCAGTGCAAAGGCTGATTCATGGAGCTTCTGCTGGCAAATCATTATTCTTGCACTTTGAGGGGGCAGGCATATTGTTCCCAGTTACAAGAAAGACAGAGAAAAAGAACATGATAGTCAGTAGAAGAACCCAAGAGACTTGATTTATAGATTACATTGACTTGCTAGTGTGAAAGGAAAAAATCCATATCTAATCTTTCACTTCTTCCTTTGAAGCAAATTTCTGACGCAGACCTTCCCCCGTGTGACTCCTGAATGTATCTGCATGCCTTCCTTTATGTCTCGCTCTGCTGCTTTGTCATCACACCCCTAGTCCTTGGGCCGGGGTGTCCGTGATACTCAGCACCTCCCTCCCCTTCAACGATCTCCCCCCAGCCCAATGACTGGTAGCCTGGCAACACGTCTTCCAAAATGCCCTGTCAGCAGAGTGCCCTTTCAGAGTCTACCAGTGAGAAGCCTTTGCTTGAGATCTGGGCGGTGGCAAAGAAGTACATGTGTGAGCAGTGGTCTGTCCATGTGTGGGTTTTGGCACACTCAAGGTTTTGTGGTAGCCTCTAGAAGTTCTCTCATGGGTGCTGTAGACAGCTGTGACCATTCGTGGAATTTTCCTGTAATTCCTGACCTGGAGGGTAAGAAGCAGAGTCTAATTCATTGGTAGCCAGTGAAGAAGCTAAGAGACAGCCGTGGTCTCCTTGACCTTGGTTATTTCAGCCTTTCCATTACCCGAGAGAGCATTTAATGCTCTAGGTTACTGCTCTTCCTTCCTGGGATATCTAGAACAGGTTCTATTTTCCTGACGGAGTCAGCTGTCTCCTTATGTCCATTCTTTTCTCAAGGCCCAGGTATCACCTGGCACAGCTCCTCATTTCACAGGTGAGGCACAGAGCGACTAAGTGACTGGCTCAAGGTTACTCAGCCACTTAATTATAGAACCAATCCGAGATTTCTACTGTACGATACATCTCTGGATTTATAGACCATCTCCTAATGTTCCTTTTATATACCATATATCTATGCATATCTATGATATCAGCAATTATAGTTTTATGGAAAAAATAAGAAAAACACTGACAAAGTGAATGCATTTTATCACTTGAAAGTATTATATTTTGAAGAAACATCAAAAGTTCTGAATAAACATACTTAGTGAAAAAATATATTTTGTTTTACTATTTACTTTTTTATCAAGTATTTATAATATGATATTAGTTTCAGGTATGCAACATATATGATTCAATATTTTTATAGGTTGTACTCTATTTAAAGTTATATCTTTTCAAATTAGTGTTTCCCTTTTTTCTTGGATTTATGCCCAAGAGTGGAATTACTGGATCATATGGTAGTTCTGTGTCTAGCTTATATAGTTTTTTGAGAATCCTCCATATTGTTTTCCACAGTGGTTACACCAACTCACATCTCACCAACAGCATGTGAGGGTTCCCTTTTCTCCGCATCCTTGCCAGCATTTGTTATTTGTGGTCTCTTCGATGATATGACTATATTTTGACAGGTGTGAGGTGATATCTCATTGTGGTTTTAATTTACATTTCTCTGATGATTAGCAATGTTGAACACCTTTTCATATGCTTGTGGGGTCATTTCTGTCTTCTATGGAAAAATGTCTATTCACATCTTCAGCCCATTTTCTTCTTCTTTTTTTATTGCTGCATTGCAGGGCTTTAAAGATCTTAGTTAAAAAAATAAAATAAAATAAAATAAAGATCTTAGTTCCCTGAACAGGGATTGAAACCAGGACCACAGCAGTGCAAGAGCCAAGTCCTAACCACCAGAGAGGCAGCGAAGTCTCATGTTGCCCATTTTTAAATCAGGTTGTCTGGCTTTCTGATGTTGAATTGTATGAACTGTTTGTATATTTTTTGGGGATATTTACCCTCTATCAGTCTCATCATTTGCAAATATTTTCTTCCATTCAATAAGTTTTTTTCATTCTGTGTTGTAGATGGTTTGCTTTGCTGTGTAATACTTTTAAGTTTAATCATGGCCATTTGTATGTTTGTTTATTTTATTGAAGTATAGTTGAGTTATAATGTCCATTTTCTAAGATTTTTGTTTCTTTTGCCACAGAAGACAGATCCAAAAAATATTGCTATGATTTATGTCAAAGAGTATTCTGCCTATGTTCTCTTTTAGGAGTCTTATGATTGCAGGTCTTACATACTTAAACGCCTTTAATCTATTTAAAGTTTATTTCTGTATATGGAGTGAATGAAAGTTCTAATCTCATTCTTTTGCATGTATCTAGTTTTCCCAGTTCCACTCATTGAGAAGAGTGTCTTTCCTCTATTGTATATTCTTGTTTCCTTTGTATTAGATTAATTGACCATAAGTGCATAGGTTTACTTCTGGGGTTTCTACTCTATTCTGTTGACCTGTGTATCTGTTTTTGTGCCAGTACCATGATGTTTTGGTTACTGTAGGTTTGCAGTACAGACTGAAGTGAGAAAGTATGATACCTCCAGTTTTGTTCTTTTTTCTCAAGATTGCTTTGGCAATTTGGGGTCTTTTGTGGTTCCACATAAAGTTTAGGGTTACTTATTTTACTTCTGTGAAAAATGTCATGGGTATTTTGATAGGGATCACATTAAATCTGTCAATTGCTTTGGGTTGTATGGAACTCTAATGACATTAATTCTCCAATGCAAGAGTACAGGTTATCTTCCCATTTCTTTGTATCTTTTCCAAATTCCTTCATCAGTGTTTTATGATTTATTGAGTATAAGTCTTTCACCTCTTTGACTAAGTCAGTTCCTAGATATTTTATTCTTTTTGATATGATTTTAAAAGGAGCTGTCTTCATGCTTTTTCTTTCTGATAGATAATTATTAGTATATAGAAAAGTAACAGATACTTGTATATCAATATTACATCCTGAAACTTAACTGAATTTATTAGTTCTAATAGTTTTCTTGTGGAGTCTTTAGCATTTTATATGTTAGTATCATATAATTTGCAAACAATGACAGTTTTACTTCTTTCCTTCCAATTTGGATATGTTTTTATTTATTTTTCTTGTCTGATTGCTATAGCTAGGACTTCCAATACTATGGTAAATAAGAGTGAGGAGAGTGGACATCCTTGTCTTGTTCCTGATTTTAGAGAAAAAGTTTTTTTGCTTTTTGCCATTGAGTAGCTGAGTATTATGTTAGCTGTAGATTTGTCATAAATGGTCTTATGTTGAGATATGTTCACTCTAACGTTGATGAGAGTGTTTATTTTGATCACAAATGGATGTTGAATTCTTTCAAGTAGTCAAAAAATAATTTTCATGTTTATCGAGAAAACTCTTTCTAATTCTCACTAGTTTTTAAAATCATTTCTTGCATATATATATATATATATATATATATATATATATATAAAAGAAATTGGTTAAGATGTTTCTAAAACTTTCACTTTGACTCTTTGATTGATGTTTTGACTTAAAGTTAATTTTTTAATAAAAAAGCTATTAAATATAAATTTATATGCCATCAAGAGGTAAGGTGACATTACACTTCTTAAACAAATCTATTAAGCAAATAAAATACTTTGGTGCTGGCTCATAAGCCATTTCGCAATGACACAGAGCTAGACCCCTTTTTCACTCTTGCTTCCATTATATTGTTAAACACATTATCCCCAGGATAATAAGTGCACAATTATTGTGTTTGGAATTTTCCTGCAAAATGCTGACATGCATTCTCCAAGTTCTGATGTTCACAGGTGCGTAAGCAATGCCTACTGTATCAGAACTGACATCTGGCAGCAAATGAGTATAAGACACATTGTTTTGAACCTAAAATGAAAAAAAAATTCAGAAATAATACAATATGAACAAATTTATGTCTCAAAATTCATTAATTATATTTTACATTCTGTTCTTCAATGTGTTTATTGTCAAGGTATGGTTCATGGCATGTAATTGTTTTTAGTATCCCAGAATACAAACATAATGATAGATTGTTAAAATATCATCTTATACCTTGTGTATCCATAATCCTTTTTTAAAAAACAATCAGTTAATTACTGATTTATTATTAATTTAGTGTCTATAATGCATAACACCTATGGCTTTAATTCACGTTTGCACTCCCAAAACTCTTACTGTTCTCACACCATAGGCATAGTTGCATCTGAAAAGATTATTCACTCTCATATTTAATAAGAATGCCCCTACTTTCTTTCTTTTTTTTTATTATTTTTTTTTTATTAGTTGGAGGCCAATCACTTCACAACATTTCAGTGGGTTTTGTCATACATTGATATGAATCAGCCATAGATTTACACGTATTCCCCATCCCGATCTCCCCTCCCACCTCCCTCTCCACCCGATTCCTCTGGGTCTTCCCAGTGCACCAGGCCCGAGCACTTGTCTCATGCATCCCACCTGGGCTGGTGATCTGTTTTACCATAGATAGTATACATGCTGTTCTTTTGAAATATCCCACCCTCACATTCTCCCACAGAGTTCAAAAGTCTGTTCTGTATTTCTGTGTCTCTTTTTCTGTTTTGCATATAGGGTTGTCGTTACCATCTTTCTAAATTCCATATATATGTGTTAGTATGCTGTAATGTTCTTTATCTTTCTGGCTTACTTCACTCTGTATAAGGGGCTCCAGTTTCATCCATCTCATTAGGACTGATTCAAATGAATTCTTTTTAACGAAGAATGCCCCTATTTTCTTGAAGGCTCAAGGATTTCTGTGATTTCTCTGCATGAATAGCAAGGCTATGGTAATGGAAATAGCAAAATCTTGTTTTGTTTGAGGAAAATAAGTCAGAGAAAGAAATTTAGTTCCTTAAGAGGATATACTTGCCATTTCTGCTATTTTTCTTAGAGAATGGGCTTATGTTCTGCTTATTTATAACCAGTACCTGCCTCTTGAATATTTGGCTAAGGAGAAAAACATAGCTTAGAAGTCAACAGGAACTTGGTGACATGAGAGAACATTATATGAAATGAAATAATGCATAAAGAGGATGGTGCTTGGCAGATTTGTCTCCATCTGTTGCCTTAACTTTTCTTCCCTCCAACCAATTATATAGTCTGCCCCGTGCCTGGCAAATAGCAGGCAATCAATTAATGATGATTCCTTCTATTTCCCATTCTTGCTGTAAAGTTAGAGCAGGGTAAATATTTGGAAGTGATTTTTCTTCTTTCTGGCTTATCTAGAGTTTTGAAGAAGGAGGGGAGCCCAAGTCACCCACACCTTCAGGTTCACAGATTTGTTGAATGCAAGCAAAATTCTTCATAGCGTGTTTTGGCTTCATGGGTACCAGCCCTCTTCTGGCCTAAGGTTCCTACGGAGATCCACTTCTGGATCAGCGTGGCTCCGGGACTCTGGGAGAGTTTTAGGGGACCCCTACAGGGAGGAAGCCCCTGTGATTCCCTGCAGTTCTGTGTGGCTCCTATGGGCCGCTTCTTGACTATGGGCCAGTGGCCATGGTGATTGCTGTGTATTTCCCACCAGCATTCAGGTAGGTACTCTAGGGATCATTCAGGATTATCATAAGCCTATTCTGATTGTTGGGCTTCCCTGGTGATCAATAGTAAAGAATCCACCTGCCAAAGCAGGACACATGGGTTCAATCTCTGGGTTGGAAACATCCCCTGGAGAAGGAAATGGCTACCCACTCCAGTATTCTTGCCTGTTAAATCACATGGGCAGAGGGGCCTGGCAGGCTACATACAGTCCATGGGGTCACAAAGAGTTGGACACGACTTTGAGGCTGGACAACAACAACGCATTCTAATAGGTACTGTGGGAAACATCTAGGATTTCAGCAAATTGACCATTTTCTCTTCTAATTTTTCTTGCGTACACATCATTTAACATGGGAAGGTGGTATAATGGAGGGGTCATGATTTGTACTATTAAATTGCTTTCAAGTCAGACAAGTTCCTGTCCTGGCTCTGTCACCTATAGATATGTGACCTTGATCAATTTACTTAATGCTTCAGTTTCATCATTTGTAAAATGGGAATGATGCCTGTCTCATGGGGTCTTTATGAGGATTGAATGAGATATGTACATAAAGTGTCTGGCATTTAGTAAGCACCAAATAAAGAGAACTATTGTCCTTGACAAGCATTATATTTTAAGACTTCTAATTCAGCATCATTAGCTCATCTGTCTTATTGACACTTAATCAAGACTATTTCTAAAGTGTGAGCCCATATTAATTTCCCAGAAACTCAATTGTCTACTTCAGTTCATTTTCTTTAACCAAACTGAAACTAACTCCCGTGGCATGATTGATTTTGCCAGAGTGATTCTGCATATCCTAAACAGGATCTTTCCATCTGCTGCTCAACCCCATCTGTTCTTGCCTCCAGCTGATCCAATTTCCTAACCAGTTGGTAGAGGGCCACCTGAAAAAAAATCCCCATTATGTTCTGATGTCCTGAAGAAACCTTGAGAAAAATTCAGCATAGAGAGTTCGGTCACTTGAACACACAAAAGCCTCAGTAAATTATTTTACAGAAAATGGGGAATTTGCCATATGGTACTGTTGGTGGTGGTGAAATTAAATCATGTTAAAGCCATATTAGAAAAAATTAATAAAAAAACTCGTGCCTAGCAGAGTGCCAAGCACAGCACAGACCCTCAATACTCATGACCTGACTTTATTTTTTCACATTAGAAAATTACGACTCTTTAGATGAGTAGAGAAACTAGGACATTTGAGATTTTAATTACTCTTCCACAGAGTATATTCTGAATGGCATTAATGTAAGTACCAGTGAAGTGAGAGTTTTTGTGGGGGGGGGGGTGTCTGCTCTGCATGGTGTAGCCCAGTGTAGTGACAACAGTATTCAGCATCACCCCCAAACCACGCGCTTTTTGCTGATTATATTGCAGATGTTATGGTGAGCCCTTTGGTTTTATGACCTTCATGTGATTCGTCAAACTCAGATGCCAATTACTGTATCATGTCCATTATTTTTTGTATCACTCTATCCTCACCAATGGATATAGGACTGATTTTAAGAATTGTCCCAATTAAAGTGGAAACGTGTGTGTCATAGAATGGAAGAATATAGTAATCCTTGATTCCTTACATCCACTCTATGAGGCTCATTTGACATATGAGGACATTGAAGCTCAGTGATATTGAATGAAATGCTCCAGCCCACTGTTCTAGGGAACAAGGTAACCTGAGTCCAATGGGGCCTGCTCCCTATGTCCTGTATTAACCCGAGTGCCAGTGTCCTGGCCCTGTGATGAGTGTGCGTCTACAGGAAACGAGCAGAGGTGAGCAAGGCACTACTATGCACCTGTGCACCTCAACGCTCACCTTCAGATCTTATTAATAAATAGGTATACTATACCCACCCATTTCTCCTCTTTCTTTCCACTTTCTTTCCTCACTCATCAACGACCTAAGTATAGAAATAAATTTTTCCCCAAATGCATCTATTCTCTTCCCCTATGGATCTTAAAAGCATAGGTCACATCAGAAAACATTAGGATGGTAGAATGGGTGCTTTCTTTAAGGAAATCTCCCTATCCCTTTCACTCTCCAATAATAGAAATGTATGTTATCTTCAATTAAATAAATGATGAGTTTAAGCCAAGGAAGCATCTGCTTGCTTGTCTTGGCCTGGGGGGCAATTAGTTAGCAACCTTGCTAGCAATTTTCTCTCTTCCTTTCTTATTCATTTTCTTCTAACCTTCTTGGGCTCTGTGAGGATATTCCTCAGCTAGGAATATGGAAGCTGTTTACTTTTTCCTGGGGATCTAAGACCTCCCCGCCCTCAAACTCCCAACCCAAAGCTTGGGAAAAAATTTCCAAATGTAAATAACATATTCAATTATTTCACAAATCTCTTTTCTCTTCTCTCCACTAAATATGAAGAAAGAAGCACTTAAGAAATTTTACAATCTAATTTGTTTAGGAAATCTAGCAGCCCACTCTATTTAGAGTAAAAATATTCATTTATTTAACAAATATTTACTGAGTACCTATGTGCCTGGCTCTGTGCTAAGCATCTACATTTATTATGTGCTACTTACACAACCATTTGGTAACATTTTTCCATAGGGGATAAGTGGATTGCCCAAACCACTATGCATAGCCCAAGCTATGCAGGGCTTGGCAGGATTCAGAGAGAGATCAGCTTGATCCAGAAACCCTTGCTTCAGGAAAAAAAAGAAGCCCTTGTTCCATCTATTTCCCCACCAAGGATGGGCAAAATGAAGAAAGCATTTGGCACCAGGATATTTTTTAATAGTAGTAATTAATGAAGTTATTACTGACAAGGACTTCAGCCCTTAAAATTTATTCCATATTTAATTAAAGGAACATATCCATTTAATGATATTTTTCTAACTTCTTGATATGACTATAATGATGGTTGAAAGAATCAACTGAATTCATTAAATTTTACTGTAACAGGAAGTCCTATATTTTCCATGTAGATACTATAAATGTATCTTCTATACCATTTTTTTTTTTTAACTTTAGAAAAAATTTCAAGCAATTTCCATTCAGCCCACTGATTTCTATCTGTTGAAGAAGGCTGCTGATTATGTCCATCAGTGATTTGGGTTTGAAGTCTCCTTGCTATCTCTGATAAAACATTAGAAAAAACCTTAAAATACAGACATGAAATAGTTGTTTTCAGAGTCATCAAATTTGAATCTGATAAGTCTATGGATGAAATGCAGAACACGGGCTACAGGTCTTTAGTTTCCATTCTTCTGGCCAATGAAAGTGAAAGTTGCTCAGTCATGTCTGACTCTTTGTGACCCCATGAACTATACAGTCCGTGGAATTCTCTAGGCCAGAAAACTGGAGTGGGTAGCCGGTTCCCTTCTCTAGGGGATCCTCCCAACACAGGGATCAAACTCAGGTCTCCCTCATTGTAGACAGATTCTTTACCAGCTGAGCCATGAGGGAAGGCCAAGAATACTGGAGTGGGTAGCCTATCCCTTCTCCAGGGGATCTTCCTGACCCAGGAATCAAACCGGGGTCCCCTGCATCGCAGGCGGATTCTTTGCCAACTGAGCTATGAGGGAATAGTAAACTGCAAATTAAGAGTTAATTCTTATTCACAGTCAAATTGGTTGAGATTTAAGGGAATCTTTTAAGTTAAACTGATGTCAAATAGGATGCAGAAATCTATAATTTTTCCAATTACAGAATCAGAAAGATGGATTTCTAACAATGGGATAAATTACAGGATTATAGCATCACTTACAAATTTTAAAACTTTGTTGAACTAGAGCTTATAGTTTCCTTTTGTATTCTTTTTACTATTTTTTTAAAAGAAATCTCAGGCAAAAAGTCCAATTAATTCTTTTCAATTACCATTAAAACATTTTCTTAGTTTTCTTGGCTTTGGTTTTTCTCTAAATGCATCCTGCACATGACTGCCACACTGTTGTTTGTGGAACTCATTATAATGTATTCCAGCCTGCAAACCTTCCATGCCTTTCCACTGCCAGGCTTAAAAGACAATGCCTACAGCTCCTTGGTCTGAGATGAACTGCTCCCTGTAATCCGGTCTCAAGGTTCTGCTACTTCTTGTCTGCAAAACCCAGTAACTGTAGTCAAAAAACTCGGTTTTACCAGGCAAAATCTTTGCCTTTTAGACCTGCTCTCATATGTTACACTACACCTTCCTTACCTCCCTCAACATCTTTCTTCCAGAAAACCTGTCTTGGCCTCTGTGGTCCACAGAGATCTCTGCCACCCCCAGCTCTCAGAGTACCCCTGACCTTGACCACTTGCTAAGTAGCTGTATCTCATCTCCTGATTTTCTGCATATACATTTCCTTCTTGCAGCTGTTAAACCATGTGCCTTTACTTGTCTGCACATACTAAACACATGATTTCTGTTGCTTTCTGTGTCCCAGCAAAAATCTTGTACCCTTTACTCTTATGTTAAATTTTATTAAAGATGATTATAATCGCATTTCAGAATTTTTCCCTGAGTAACAATAACCTTATTTTCTCCTCTCTAAACTTAGCTATACAATGTGTAATAACTCTATTTAAATGGCAACCCACTCTGGTATTCTTGCCTGAAAAATCCCAAGGATGGAGAAGCCTGGTAGGCTACAGTCCAGGGGGTCATAAAGAGTTGGACACGACTAAGTGACTTCACTTTCACGTTCACTATAGCCTTATTATAAACTTCCCTGAAGTTCTGCCCAACTTACACTAATTTCAGTTGTGAAGGAAAGCGTTACATGCAATTATAACATGAAACGTGTCAACAGAGTGAAGAAGGACTTATCTCAATAAATTATTGGGTCAATACTCCATTACCAAGCAGCCTCACGCTATGGAGAACACTCATCAGAGGCACTGCTGAGAGTGCCTATAAATGGCATAAACTCATGGAGACAAACACATACACTGTTTGCCTCTTTCGATTTGCTTTTAACAACTGAACATTAGTGGGGATGAGAATTATTTTTGTTTCAAAGGATAAAAGTAAATATAACTATTGAATCCCAATATTTTTCATGCTTATTTAAAAAATAAAAATTAGGTGACTGTTAGGTGGAGAAAATAAGATCTCATCTTGAGCAGAATCTGTAACAAGTGAATTCACCAGTGCTTTGGACATCCTGTAAAATTACTGCAATTCCCCAAAGCTGATCTAACCCTAAACACTTTCTGAGCTCACCTGAAGCGCACATCCCTCTCCCAGTCTGCTGTCCAGTATGGACCGTGCTGGATGGCCACCATGACACACGTCCCTTGTTTCTGTTCTCCCCCAAGCAATCACCAAGAACTCTTATTTTCAGGCACTGTGTGGCCATCCATTCACTTATTTCCTAAATGTTAATTAGAGGTGGTGCAATTAAAAACAGAAGGAAGCTAGTAAGGATGGGGCTTTCCTGGGTGATATTGTGTTTTGAGACGAATCTTCCAAGTGTTAAAAATCACACCATTCTATGCCTAAGGAAGGCAGAAGTGAAGTCCAGGAAAAGAGTAGTCCAGAGAGATCCATAGTTTGTTTTTTTTTTTTTTTTTTTTTTTGACGTATTTATACTGGTAATACAGACACACTTAACTCTTTTTCCTTCTAACATGGACTTCATAATAGGCATTGTCTCCATATCACTTTATTTATGTTGTAAGCAGGGTTGTGCATTATGAGGAAATTGTGTAGCATCTCTCTCCACCCACCCACCCACCCACACTCATGCACAAACAGGTCATGGTCTTGAACGGGCTAGAGAGACTTAAGAGGCTCCAAGGGCTTCTCCATCAGGACCAGGCTAAAGAGTTAGGTTTCTGGGTCTGGATCTTAACAGTCACATTCCCTCCTCCCCAGCCCTCTCCCCACAGTATCGGAAGACAATGAGAAAGGAAGAAATTCTATTTTCTCTTGAAGCTGAGACACAAGCTTAAGAATCCCAGGAATCTGAAAGGCATTATTTTGGTCTTTAGAACAAAGGAGAGACGATGCTGTTAAACCTCTGAAGGCCCTTCAAAGTGAATTTCTGCTAAATAGAATCTTGAGACACTAGACACATAAAGTTGGCATGCAGAAAGCCCGGGTATTGAATGAGAGGTTTGCTGGTTTATGTAGATAAGCCGTACCCATCACGTTCTGAATGCTTTGATGTCTACTAGAAAACAACACAAACCTCAGTCTTGCCAGGAAGTCAGTAAAATATCCTTTGTATATTGAGTTACTTGCTGCTCTGTCTACATTTCTTTTTCAAGTGTACTAATTGTTGGATTATACAAATTAAGATAAAAAACATCAAAATAAATGGAAGAGAACTTTGTTACCTCGCTCCTGTTTCATGAGTATCCTGAGCCATGTCAGTATTTTCTTTGTTTTAAGCTCTCACCTATGTGCTTACTCTATGGCTTCAATGATTTTTCAGTCCTTGCTTGCAAGTAATTGGTATTGATTTTGCAGGTTACTTCTAATGTGTTCAGTTCCTAAAAGAAATCTAACTGTATCCCTCTCATCCTCTAGTCCCCAGGAGAAAACAGTATTTATAACTTCAGAGCAAATGGAGGTGTTACCAATTTCCTTAGGCTGAAATGAGGGGGGTGTGAGTTTCTTCAAGGAAGGAGTTTCTGCACCTCCTACCTGAAATGTGCTGACATGTTTTTAGCTCCCCATTATTTCAATTCAAGGCACTAATATACAAAGTGTGGTGGGTAGTGGTCAACACTCCTTATGCTAGAGGAGTAAACAGCATAGGAATCATTTAAGAACAAGGCCCTAGGGACGAACAAGGAATAAGTCTGCCTCTTAAATCACCACGTTCAACTGGGTGGTTCATTAAAAACACTGGCAACTAATAGCTTTGAGCAGCAGGCAGCTTGCTGATTACAACTAGGTTTTGCAAAACTGTGGCTGCAGAAGGGGCAATAACTGAAGCCTTCCTGAGAGACAGAAAACTGGGGGAACATACAGGAGTTCAAAGTAGGAGAGAAAAGAAAGTGTAACGTATAAGGCCGGGGAAAGAAAATAAAGGACCCACGGCTTTCCATAGTAGTAAAACACAAGAAGGATATAAGCAGACAGTATAAAGATGAAGTCAAATATACAGTTGGGAAAATTCTAGATTATTGTTAAACAAGCTTGCACCCAGAATCAACTTAAAAAGGTGGTACCCACTATAGAAGATAGTGTCTTTTGGTTAAAATAATATTTCCTGTACTAAATGTCCCCTCTTCGAGAGGTGACAAATAGCAAATAATAAAGCTGAGATATTTAAATTTACATATTATTAGTTTTTTGTAAGTAATCAGCCTTCTCCCCACCCGTCCCTCATACTTTGACAGTGCTGTCTTAGTGATACTCTATGATAATCAGTTGGCAATCATCAGCGTCAATCTTTGAAACACCCATTTGCTGTCTGCTTAGTGAAGGGATGTCAATGATGAGGCCACAATTCCTTCAGTCAGTCAGTCAGTCAGTTCAGCCACTCAGTCGTGTCCAACTCTGCAACCCCATGAATCGCAGCACACCAGGCCTCCCTGTCCATCACCAACTCCCGGAGTTTACTCAAACTCATGTCCATCGAGTTGATGATGCCATCCAGCCATCTCATCCTCTGTCATCCCCTTCTCCTCCGGCCCCCAATCATTCCCAGCACCAGGGTCTTTTCCAATGAGTTAACACTTTGCATGAGGTGGCCAAAGTGTTGGAGTTTCAGCTTCAGCATCAGTCCTTCCAATGAACACCCAGGACTGGTCTCCTTTAGGATGGACTGGTTGGATCTCCTGCCGTCCCTTAGACAAGTATTAACAAAGGAGCTTTGCTGCTGCTGCTAAGTTGCTTTAGTCGTGTCCGACTCCGTGCGACCCCATAGACGGCAGCCCACCAGGCTCCCCTGTCCCTGGGAGCTTTAGTCAAAGACAATGAACACAGCTGAGCGGGGTGGATAAAGGAGCAGGAGATGATCCGTCAATATGTATGAACATTCTGGAACGATCCGAGAGGCTGATGGAACATACAACATGCCAAGAATGTTCCTAGAAATCAGATTTAAACCTTCAGTGGAAACTTACAACAGTATTACTTCCAGGGGGCTGGGAATATATAAAATAGACTCATTTTGAATTATTCATGGAAATTAAGTCACTAAAACACTAAAAGCTTCCTGTTATAAAGCAGTTTTCCTTATGAAGATTTAAAATATTTTACCAATGTGCTCAACTAGCATAGAGATCTAACCCTTGGGATGTACACATCTCTGTTTTTACTGCCTTTGTAGAATACTTGAAAGAACTGTCTAAATTTTTCTTTCTCCAATTTTCTGATTTGCTGTGTGTGTGTGTGTGTGTCTGGTGGGGATGGGGATATGAAATACAGAGAATCCATTCCCGTTCCAGCATACTCTAGTGTGTCTTATGTGCTCACCACTTCATATTACTAGAATTTGCTCACGTCAGACAGGAGAGGAGTTCTATATTGCTCACTCTTACAGTTTTCTGCCCTCAGTTGGACCAATTGGGCACTTTCTTCTTTTGCAAACGCCTTTCCTTCTTAGCTGAATGATAAAATTCCTGATTTTCTTCCTTTCCCATTGACAAAATCCATCAATCCATTCTTCCCCAAAGTGAATGTGGTATTTTGTTTTTAACTGAGATCAGATGATTTCATTCCTTCAATAATCTTCCAATAACCTCCAACAACTTTCCATTGCGTGTGGAATAAAATCTAAATTTCTCATCATGTCCCATACTTTCTGCTTGGTTGAGCTCCTGCCTACCTGCATGACCTCATCCTGTATCATCTCACTATGCCCCACCTGCTGCCTGCCTTCCCTCTGTTTCTCCTCAGCTATTTCCATCTTCAGGGCCCTTTACTCTGTAGTTTATTCTGCCTAGAAAGGGCCTCCCTCACCCCCTCAGCTCTTCACAGCTCTGCATCTTGGCATTGGGTCTCAGCTCATAAGTTATTTTCTCTAAAAGTCTTTCTCTAGAGCTCCCATCTCACGCTTGTCTTGGCTTTCTCATATTAATTTCATTCATATCACTTATCACATTTGGTAAATATCTGTTTTATTTGTCATTTTATCTTTTTCTTCCACTAGAATGTACATAGCATGAATACAAAGAACAAGCCAATTTTGTTCACATCTACATTCCTAGGAATTAAAATATTGCTTGGCATAGAATAGGTGCTCAAATATTTTTTGAATACATACATCATATACTAACAAAATTCAAGGCCTGAAAAGTAAAATTTGACTTAAAAATATTATTCCAAAGAACTGCCACTTCAAAGTTTTATCTATTTTGAGGCAGTATTACTCTTCTTACTATTTACTCTTCTTAAAACTTATTTACAGTTTTGAGTAATTAATATAATCACATTGTCTAAAAACACAGTGAGAATTCTTCACATTTATGTTCCTGTTCAGTCACCATATGCTCCCATTTGTCATAAACAACTACAATCACACCTCAGGGATATCTTGGATTTGGTTCCAGACCATGGCAATAAAGCAAGCACTGCAATAAAGTCAATCACATAATTATATTTGGTTTTCCATTGCATGTAAAAATTATGTTTACAATGTACTTCTGTAGAGTGCACAATAGCATTATCTTAAAAAAACTCTGTATATACCTTAATTTAAAAATACTTTTTAATTAAAAACACTATTCGTCAGCTGAGCCTTCAGTGAGTTGTAACTTTTTTGCTGCTAGAGAGTCTTGCCTTCCTGTCAATGGCTTCTGACTAATCAAGGTGGAGGTTGCTGAAGGCTGGGGTGGCCGTGGCAATTTCTTAAGATAAAACGACAACAATGGAGTTCACCGCACCAATTGACTCTTTCTTTCCTGAATGCTTTCTCTGTAGCATGCAATGCTGTTTGATAGTATTTCAAAACTGGAGTCAATCCTCTCAAATCCTGCTGCTGTTTTATCAGTCAAGTTGATGCAATATTCTAAATCATTTATTGTCATTTCAACAATCTCCACGGGATCCTCACCAGGAGTAGATTCCATCTTGAGAAACTGCTGTCTTTGCTTTTCCACAAGAAGCAACTCCTCATCTGTTCAAGTTGGACCATGAGGCTGCAGCAGTTCAGTCACATCATCAGGCTGCACATTAAGTCAAGTTCTCTGGAATCTCATGAGATCTGCAGCTACGGTCATCACTGAAGTCGTGAACCTCTCCAGGTCATCCATGAAGGTTAGAATCAACTTCTTCCAAAATCCTGTTAATGCTGATATTGGACCTCTTCCTATGAATCATGAATTTCTTAATGGCATCTAGAAGGATAAATCCTTTCCAAAAGGTTTAAATTTACTTTGCCCAGATCCATCAGAAGAATTGCTACTTGTGGTAGCTTTAGCCTTACAAAATGTATTTCGCAAATAATAAAACTCGAACATTTCTCCTTGATCCATGGGCTGCAGAATGGATGTTGTAATAGCAGGTATGAAAACAACCTTAATCTCATTGTACATCTCCATCAGAGTTCTTGGGTGACCAGGTGCATTGTCAATGTATAGTAATACTTGAAAAAATATATATATTTTCCTGAGTGGTACTTCTCCACAGTGGTCTCAACCAAGTCAAATAGTCAGCAAACCATGTTGTAAACAGATGCGCAGTCATCTAGGCTTGGTTGTTCCATTTAAAGAGCACAGGCAGTGTAACATTAGAGTAATTCTTAAGGACTCCAGGGTTTTGGGAGGTAAGTGAGCGTTGGCTTCAACTTAAAGTTACCACTTACCAGCTACACTAGCCCCTGACAAGAGAGAGAGCCAGTCCTTTGAGGCTTTAAAGCCAGGCACTGACTTCTCCTCGCTAGCTATGAAAGTCCTAGGTGGAATCTTCTTCCAATAGAAGGATGTCTTCTCTATACTGAAAATCTGTTGTTTAGTGCAGCCAACTTCATTAATGATGTGAACTGGAATTCTATATATCTTGCAGCCTCTGCATCAGCACTGCTTCATCATGTACTTTGATGTTATGGAGACAGTTTCTTTTCTTTCCTTAAAACTCATGAGCCAACCTCTGTGAACTTCAAACCTTTCTTCAGCTTCATTACTTTTTTCATCTTTCATAGACTTGAAGAGAGTTAGGGCCTTGCTAGAGAACAGGCTCTGACTTAAGGGACCAGTAAAAAACTTTATCCATATCAGCAATAAGGCAGTTGCACAATTTAAAAAAAAATCATTTGTGTCTTCACTGGAGTAGCACTTAATTTCCTTCAAGAACTTTTCCTTTGCTTTCACAACTTGACTAATTGTTTAGCCCAAGAGGCCTAACTTTCATTCCATCTAAGCTGTTGACACGTCTTTCTCACTGATCATTTTTAGCTTTTGATTTAAAGGGAGACACATGCAATCCTTCCTTTCACTGGAACACTTTGGGCCACTGTAGGGTTATTCAGTTCAGTGGCTCAGTCATGTCCCATTCTTTGCAACCCCATGGACTGCAGCACGCCAGGCTTTCCTGCCCATCACCAACTCCCAGAGCTTGCTCAGACTCATGTCCATTGAGTTAGTGATGCCATCCAACCATCTCATCCTCTGTCATCCCCTTCTCCTCCTGCCTTCAATCTTTCCCAGCATCAGGGTCTTTTCCAATGAGTCAGTTCTTCCCATTAGGTGACCAAAGTAGTGGAGTTTCAGCTTCAGCATCAGTCCTTCCAATGAATATTCAGGGCTGATTTCCTACAGGATGGACTGGTTGGATCTCCTTGAAGTCCAAGGTACTCTCAAGAGTCTTCTCCAATACCACAGTTCAAAAGCATCAATTCCTCAGTGCTCAGCTTTCTTTATGGTCCAACTCTCACATCCATACATGACTACTGGAAAAACCATTGCTTTGACTAGATGGACCATTGTTGGCAAAGTAATGTTTCTCTTTTTAATATACTGTCTAGGTTGGTCATAGTTTTTCTTCCAAGAAGCAACTGTCTTTTAATTTCATGGCTGCAGTCACCATCTACAGTGATTCTGGAGCTCAAGAAAATAGTTTGTCACTGTTTTCATTGTTTCCCCATCTATTTGCCATGAATTGATGGGACTAGATACCATAATCTTTGCTTTTTGAAAGTTGGGTTTTAAGCCAGCTTTTTCACTCCTCTTTCACTTTCATCAAGAGACTCTTTAGTTCCTCTTCACAATTACCTGGCCTGATATCAACATCATTCTGTCTCAGGGAATAGTGAGGTCCAAGGGGAATGGTCAGTCAGTGGACCAGTCAAAACACACACAAAAGTTATCAATTAAGCAGCTCACAGTTTTATACAGTCAAGGTTCATGGTACCCCCAAAATAATTACAATAGTAACTTCAAAGACCACAGATCACAGATCACCACAACAGATACAAGAAGAAAGTTTGAAATATTGCAAGAACTGTCATAATGTGACAGAGATTTGAAGTGAGGTAAATGCTGTTGAGAAAATGATGCCTTGAGACTTGATAAAATGGAGGATTGCCAGAAACTTTCAATTAGTTAAAAAACAACAACAAAAACAACTCAGTATCTGTGAAGCACAATAAAATATGGTATGAAAAAGATGCAAGTGTTAGTTGCTCAGTTGTGTTTGATTTGTGACTCCATGGACTGTGGCCCACCAAGCTCCTCTGTCTATCTAATTCTCCAGGCAAGAATACTGGAGTGGACAGTCATTCCCTTCTCTAGGGGATCTTTTCAAGCCAGGGATCACACCCAGGTCTCCTGCATTGCAGGCGGATTTTTACCATCTGAGCCACCAGGGAAGACCCAAATGAGGTATGCCTGTGTTCTTATTAGTGTCATTAGTATTAATATCTTATATATCCTTCCAGGTTGTTTGGGCTTCCCAGGCAGCACTAGTGGTAAAGAATCCACCTGCCAATGCAGGAGACACCAGAGACTCTGGTTTAATCCCTGGGTTGGGAAGATCCCCTGGAGCAGGAAATAGCATCCCACTCTAGTATTGTTGCCTGGGAAATTCATGGGCAGAGGAGTCTGGCGGGCTACAGTCCAGGGGCCGCAAAGAGTCAGATACAATCAAGCACACACACACACGTCTCACCAGGGTTTTTCGCATATTTTCAACATACATGAATATATGTTATTTCCCTTTATTTTCAGAAAAATGATAATATGCTATACACATTGACCTACACACTCTTGTTTCATCCAACAGTCTATCTTGGAAATATTTTCATATGGTACATAAAGAGCTTACTATAATATTCACTAATTAAGATAGAGTGACTCTGCTATAGATAGACAAATGGGCTAGAGTACTCCAATAAATAAATAAATAAATAAATAAATAAATAAAAAACCACACAGCTAAAGGGTCAACTGATTTTTAACAAAGTGGCCTAAGGAATTCAACAGGGAGAGAGAAGCATTTTTAAGTTTTTCAGAAGCAAATGTTTCTGAAATAACTAACTATAGGGAAAATAAAAAGAATGTTTATCCCTACCTCACACCATATATTAAAATTAATTTGAAGTAAGGCTGTAACCCCGGTTTGAAAGCCAAAATTGTAAAACTTCTGGTAAAAAAACAGGAGAATATCTTGTGTCCTTAGGAAGGCAAAGATTTTCTTTCTTTCTTTTTGTTTTTAGGTAATACAGAGAAAGCAATAATCTCACACATACACACACATAAAATTAAATTTAAATTCATTAAAACTGAAAAATTTCTATTCATCAAAATGTATTACTAAGGGAATAAATAGGTGGGCAAAGACTGGCAGAAATTTAAATGGACTTAGGTCCAAAATAAAATACTTATATAACTCAATAACTAAGAATCAACAACAACAAAAATAGACAAATGACTCAAACATACTTTTAACAAAGAAAGTTGTGTAATTCCCAGTAAGCTCAAAAAGTGCTCAATGCTACTAGTCATTAAGCAGACACAAATTAAAACACAATGACATACCTACCACCACATAGGCACAAGAAGAGATAAATTAAATTTAAGATCCAAATTCATCCAGTGAATGTAAGGGTGGAGCAACTGGAACTACATCCCTTGGCTAGCAGATGTATAAACAGGTACAGCCCCATTGGAAAACTGCCTCACGGTTTCTCCTAACTTTAAACATACACCCACCTTATGACCCAGCAAGTCCACCCCAAGGTGTAGTTTAAGAAATCTACCAAAAGATTTATAGAAGAGTGCTCACAGGAACTTTACTCAACAATAGGAAAAAACTAGAAAGATCCCAAATGGCCATCAACTGGAAAATAGATGAATAAACTTAGGTACATTTATTCAAGACAACGGGCTTCCCAGGTGATGTGGTGGTAAAGAATCTGCCTGCCAATGCAGGAGAAGAAAGAGAAATGGATTCGATCTCTGGGTCAGGAAGATCCCCTGGAGGAGGCAACCTGCTCCAGTATTCTTACCTGGAAAATTCCATGGACAGAGGAGCCGGGTGAGGTCACAAAGAGTCAGACCTGACCGAGCAACTGAGCACAGAACACAGAAATTCAATGCAGTACTTTTTAGCAACATGGACAGTACTTAGAAATACTGTGATGAAGCAAAAAGCCCAGCTTCAATGAGTAGAGTGAAGAGAAAGTTGCTCTGTCTGACACTTTGCAACCCCATGGACTATACGGTCCAGGGAATTCTCTGGGCCAGAATACAGGAGTGGGTAGCCTTTCTCTTCTCTAGGGGATCTAATCCAACCCAGGGATCAAACCCAGGTCTCCTGCATTGCAGGTGGATTCTTTACCAGCTGAGTCACAAGGGAAGCCCTTAATGAGTATACGTAACACTATTTACATGAAATTCTGGAATAGGTAGAACTAATCTAGGTTGATAGGAATCCCTGATAGCCTGGGATGGGGCATGAAGGAACTTTCTAGGTGGATGGAAGTGTTCTACTATATGATAGGGACGTGGAATGCACAAGTGTATACACAGAAACCCATTCAAACTTATGTTCAAAGCCTGTATCTTACTATGTGAATATCATACCTCAATAAAAATAATAAAGTCAAGTATTTAATATAATAGCAATACAACTAAAAATTAAATGAAAGAATTAAATTAAAAAAATAAGGGTCCAGCTTTGGGATTCAGAATTCATGATTTGGTTGGGGCTGGAGAAAGGAAGATAGAGATTGAATGGCACTGGACGGTGGACCCCTTCAAAGGGGCTGCTGGGAGCTGAAGGAGAAAACACACAATTGAAAGTGATAGCTGCTCACTCGTGTCTTACTCTTTGCAACTCCACGGACTGTAGCCCACCAGGCTCCTCTGTCCACAGAGTTCTTCAGGCCAATACTGGAGTGAGTAGTCATTCCTTTCTCCAGGGAAACTTTCTGACCCAGGGTTAGAACCTGGGTCTCCTGCATTGCAGGCAGATTCTTTACCATTCAAAGTCCTGCATTTGTAATCCTACCTTTTATTTATTTATTTTTTTTTTCAGCTGGCATAGCTCACAGCACAACTTTCAGAGCTGGAACCATTTATCTGAGGCTGAATTCTTTGCCCGTTATATCACTAATGAGGTTTGTGCCTTTCTCTGCCTTCTCACCTCTATGATTAAAATTCCATGGTGACCTTTAGGTTGAATTACTCCTTCTTTTATCCAGAAACTGAATTAACCAGAGTCTCATCTAAAGCTTAAATTACCTGTAAACAAAATCACTTTGTAAAAGAAAGTGAGAAATGCCACAAGAAGCATGAAGAAACTGGATTCAGTATCTCTACAATGCCACAAAAATCGAGAGGCATTCTGCTTGACTTCACATTTATGCGTGCACCTTGAAAGATATTATTTTAATATTCAGCTACCTTCTCTTCCTTCCCTTTCTCTGGAAACAGGAATTGTAACTATAAATAAGAAAATGACAGAGTCTCCTAAGAAAATGAGATTTGCTCTCATTTAGCCTTTAAGCCATTTTGTTAATTGCTTTTTTTTTTAAACGCTAGAAAATGAAACTTAATAAAGGGGAAGGGCTATAATTAACCATTGGGAAAAATATACACAAACTTAGAATTAGCACTATTAGATTTTTAGAGGGAAAGGCCAGGACAAAACTAGAATTGCAGTGTTTATAGAAATGGAGAAAGCATTTCCCTCTGACACTGGCTCCATCTAATATTTGCAAATAATACTGCCATCTGCTTCTCCCAACAGACTGTGTGCCTTCTCTTGGTACACCATGAGGAGGTGCAGCGAACGTGACTGTGCTGGACATCCATCACTTCGGATTCATTAAGTCAGTCTTCTAAGACTGATCACTGCACCTCTCTCTACGGCAATGCAAACATGATCAATGATTGTTCCTGTTCCCTTGATAGTACACGATTAGTTTCTGCAAATCTTGGAATAGGGTAAAACTGAATACAAATTATATTAGCAGAACTAATGTGCTTCTGATTGAAGATTACCTATTAATGGAAATTTCAGAAAAGGAACCTTATCAATTAACATAAGCCCCGAGGAGCAGAAACAAAAGGAAATTAGACCAAATACTACAAGAAACCAGCAATATAAGAGGATGATAATCAATAACAGAGATACTCACTCATCCCACTACAGGAAAATAACATGATAAAACTATTTCTTTTGGTTAAAATGAATATCATCTGATTTAATATATACAATTAAGTGGGAAAAAGTGATTTAAAAAATTTTAATAAAAATTTTTATGTAACAAACATATGGGCAAAGTGAGATGGTATAATGAATTCTGACAAACTTGTCATTTAGATTCAATGATTATCAAGGTTTTGTCATATTTGCTTCATTTATTCCCCTTTGTTAAAAATTCTTAAGGCAAATTCCAAAAGCATGTAATCTCATATCTAAATACTGAAAGCATGTACATTGTTTTCACAAAGTAACAATGATATGATCTCATGTACATAGTAACAGTAACATTCTGGCCTATAGTTAACTATTTTGCAATTGTCTTATAAATGTCTTTTTCTTAGAGTTATGTTCAAATGCAGATCCAAAGACACAGATATTATATTTGTCAAGTCTCCTATGTCTTCTTTTCTTTTTTTAATCATAACTTGATTGAATTACATGAGCCCTTAAAAGCAGAGAACATTCATGGGCTGAAAGCAGAAGAATGTGGAAGAAGGGTAAGTCAGAGACATTCCAGTCTTGAGAAAGGGTCTATGCTTGCTGGCTCTGAGATGTAGCAGACACATGTAAGAATGGAGAGAAGCCTCTAGTAGACAAAGATGGCCCCCAGTAGATGTTCAGTTCAGCCGCTCAGTCGTGTCCGACTCTTTGTGACCCCATGGACTGAAGCACACCAGGCTTCCCTGTCCATCACCAACTCCCAGAGTTTGCTCAAACTCATGTCCATCGAGTCGGTGATACCATCCAACCATCTCATCCTCTGTTGTCCCCTTCTCCTCATGCCACCCAGTAAGGAAACTGGGACCTCAGTACTACAACAACAAGGAACTGAATCCTGACAAAAGTCTGAATGAGCTTGGAAGGAATTCTTCCAGACAAGAGTCCAACTGGTAACACTTTGATTTCAGTCTTCTATGAGCCAGAATATAGAGACTGCTAGAGTCAACTCAGTCTTCTGGCCCACAGAAGTATGAAATAATAAATCTGAATTGTTATAAAGCACTAAGCTTATGATATTAATAATTTGTGTGGCAATAACAGAAAGCTAAATCAATAATAGAAAGCTAAAGTGGTCTATAATACCACTTTATAGAAGGGTCTTAGGTCATACCTGAATGGTCTAGTGGTTTTATCCACTTTCTTCGTTTCAGTCTGAATTTGGCAATAAGGAGTTCATGATCTGAGCCACAGTCAGCTCCCAGTCTTGTTTTTGCTGACTGTATAGAGCTTCTCCATCTTGGGCTGCAAAGAATATAATCAATCTGATTTCGGTGTTGACCATCTGGTGATGTCCATGTGTAGAGTCTTCTCTTGTGTTGTTGGAAGAGGGTGTTTGCTATGACCAGTGTGTTCTCTTGGCAGAACTCTATTAGCCTTTGCCCTGCTTCATTCTGTACCCCAAGGCCAAATTTGCCTGTTATTCCAGGTGTTTCTTGACTTCCTACTTTTGCATTCCAGTCCCCTATAATGAAAAGGATTTTTTTTTTTTTTTTGGGTGTTAGTTCTAGAAGGTCCTATAGGTCTTCATAGAACTATTCAACTTCAGCTTCTTCAGCATTACTGGTCAGGGCATAGACTTGGATTACCGTGATAGTGAATGGTTTGCCTTGGAAATGAACAGAGATCATTCTGTCATTTTTGAGATTGCATCCAAGTACTGCATTTCAGACTCTTTTGTTGACCATGATGGCTACTCCATTTCTTCTAAGGGATTCCTGCCCACAATAGTAGATATAATGGTCATCTGAGTTAAATTCACCCATTCAAGTCCATCTTAGTTCACTGATTCCTGAAATGTTGATGTTCACTCTTGTCATCTCCTGTTTGACCACTTCCAATTTGCCTTGATTCATGGACCTAACATTCCAGGTTCCTATGCAATATTGCTCTTTACAGCATCAAACTCTGCTTCCATCACCAGTCCAATTCACAACTGGGTCTTGTTTTGGCTTTGGCTCCATCCCTTCATTCTTTCTGGAGTTATTTCTCCACTGATCTCCAGTAGCATATTGGGCACCTACCAACCTGGGGAGTTCATCTATCAGTGTCCTATCTTTTTGCCTTTTCATGCTGTTCATGGGGTTCTCAAGGGAAGAATACTGACTGTGGCTCGGATCATGAACTCCTTATTGCCAAATTCAGACTGAAATTGAAGAAAGTGGAGAAAACCACTAGGCCACTCAGGTATGACCTAAATCAAACCCCTTATGACTATACAGTGGAAGTGAGAAATAGATTTAAGGGACTAGATCTGATAGACAGAGTGCCTGATGAACTATGGATGGGGGTTCATGACATTGTACAGAAGACAGGAGTCAGGACCATCCCCAAGAAAAAGAAATGCAAAAAAACAAAATAGCTGTCTGAGGCGGCCTTACAAATAGCTATGAAAAAAAAGGAAGCAAAAAGCAAAGGAGAAAAGGAAAGATATACCCAATTTGAATGCAGAGTTCCAAAGAATAGCAAGGAGAGATAAGAAAGCCTTCCTCAGCAATCAATGCAAAGAAATAGAGGGAAACAATAGAATGGGAAAGACTAGAGATCTCTTCAAGAAAATTAGAGATACCAAGGGAACATTTCATGCAAAGATGGGCTCAATAAAGGATAGAAATGGTAGGGAACTAACAGAAACAGAAGATATTAAAAAGAGGGGGCAAGAATACACAGAAGAATGGTACAAAAAAGATCTTCATGACCCAGATAATCATGATGGTGTGATCACTCACCTAGAGCCAGACGTCCTGGAATGTGAAGTAAAGTAGGCCTTAGGAAGCATCACTACGAACAAAGCTAGTGGAGGTGATGGAAATCCAGTTGAGCTATTTCAAATCCTGAAAGATGATGCTGTGAACGTGTTGTACTCAATATGCCAGCAAATTTGGAAAACTCAGCAGTGGGCAAAGGACTGGAAAAGGTCAGTTTTCATTCCAATCCCAAAGAAAGGCAATCCCAAAGAATGCCCAAACTACCACACAATTGCACTCATCTCACACACTAGTAAAGTAATGCTCAAAATTCTCCAAACCAGGCTTCAGCAATATGTGAACCATGAACTTCCAGATGTTCAAGCTGGTTTTAGAAAAGGCAGAGGAACCAGAGATCAAATTGCCAACATCCGCTGGATCATCAAAAAAGCAAGAGAGTTCCAGAAAAACATCTATTTCTGCTTTATTGACTATGCCAAAGCCTTTGACTGTGTGGATCACAACAACTGTGGAAAATTCTGAAAGAAATGGGAATATCAGACCATGTGACCTACCTCTTGAGAAACCTGTATGCAGGTCAGGAAGCAACAGTTAGAACTGGACATGGAACAACAGACTGGTTCCAAATAGGAAAAGGAGTACATCAAGGCTGTACATTGTCACCCTGCTTATTTAACTTATATGCAGAGTATATCATGAGAAACACTGGGCTGGAAGAGGCACAGGCTGGAATCACAATTGCTGGGAGAATAATCAATAACCTCAGATATGCAGATGACACCACCCTTATGGCAGAAAGTGAAGAAGAACTAAAGAGAACTTTCATCTCTTGATGAAAGTGAAAGAAGAGAGTGAAAAAGTTGGCTTAAAGCTCAACATTCAGAAAACTACGATCACAGCACCCGGTCCCATCACTTTGTGACAAATAGATGGGGAAACAGTGTCAGACTTTATTTTTCTGGGCTCCAAAATCACTGCAGATGGTGACTGCAGCCATGAAATTAAAAGACACTTACTCCTTGGAAGGAAAGTTATGACCAACCTAGATAGCATATTAAAAAGCAGAGACATTACTTTGCCAACAAAGGTCCATCTAGTCAAGGCTATGGTTTTTCCAGTGGTCATGTATGGATGTGAGAGTTGGACTGTGAAGAAAGCTGAGCACTGAAGAGTTGATGCTTTTGAACTGTGGTGTTGGAGAAGACTCTTGAGAATCCCTTGGACTGCAAGGAGATCCAACCAGTCCATCCTAAAGGAGATCAGTCCTGGGTGTTCATTGGAAGGACTGATGCTGAAGCTGAAACTCTAATACTTTGGTCACCTGATGAGAAGAGCTGACCCATTTGAAAAGACCCTGATGCTGGGAAAGTTTGAGGGCAGGAGGAGAAGGGGACAACAGAGGATGAGATGGTTGATGGCATCACCGACTCGATGGACATGGGTTTGTGTGAACTCTGGGAGTTGGTGACGGACATGGAGGCCTGACGTGCTGTGATTCATGGGGTCGCAAAGAGTCGGACATGACTAAGCGACTGAACTGGGCTGATAGAAGGGTCTTACACTCTCTTATTAGTAATGAATTACCAGTGCCCCAGACAGTACAACATTTGAGTTACCACCCTGTAGATGAAAAATCACGCTCACTCTTCCCTCCCAATCTGAATGTTGTCTTCTTAACCTTGTCTTAATACATAGTTTAGGGCTATGATATTATTTTGTTGATTATTTTTAAACTACTTTATTATTAGTACTAAATATATTATTAACAGGTATTATAATTATTTTGCTTTAGATATTACCCTGGAAGCCCAACTATCACTTTTATGACTATTTTCATTAAAATATATTTTTTCAAATTGAAACTTAGCAGTGATCTTTATGTTTTTGAAAGTTTTGGGGGAGGGATTAAAATGTGTGTAGTTCTAAACTTTATTTAAAAAAAATTTTTGGAGAATAGTTGATTTGCAATATTGTATTGAGTAGAGTTCCCTGTGCTATACAGTAGGTCCTTGTAGGTTCTCTATCTTATATATTGTACCATATGTGTGTTGGAATACATACACACACTAGGTATGTATTGGAGTTTCAAATGAACTTGGAATGAGGAGTCTGGAATGAACACATACACTAATAAGGACCTACTGTATAGCACAGGGAAATCTATTCAATATTCTTCGGTAACCTATATGAAAAAACGAATCTAAAATAGAATGAATATATGTACAACTTAATTACTTTTCTGTTTATCTTAAACTAACACAATATTGTGAATCTACTTTTCTCCAATAATTTTTTTTTTAAAGAAAGTTTAAAACTACACACATTTTACATGGTGAGAACTATCCCAATGACATGTAAAAGTACTCTACTACAAGCAGTAACATTTTTACATGTAAGATTCATTGGTTTCAAAATCAATAGGTTGTATCAAACGAAATTTTTAAAGGGCAATGGGAATACTTCCTTTAATTAAATAAGGTGTGTCTCAAGTTGTTTTCCACAGAGAGAGTAATCAGGAATGACTATTATTAAACTAAGCTAATTCCATCCTTTTGAAAAAAGGAGAATGTTGAAGGAATGATGCCAAATGCAGCTACAACATTTTGATGGAGATAAATGTACAACAAGGTTCAGTCCCACAGCCAAAAAAGACCAGAAAAGACAACAAAATAATTTCATAAATGATGAAAATCATGTAACAAAAGCCTTCTAGATGATGGGTTAATGGGATGTTACTAATGTAAATTTTATGCCTTGTTTAACTTTTTCTTCTGGTGGAATTTTCCAGTGTGACACCCATATTTAATATCAGAGCTTCTAGGAAAATAAAAGAACTAGAATGACATTTCAGCTGCATATTCCTTGGAAGATTTGGGGGGACTGAAATATCAAAGTCACATTAGAAAAAGTAATTAACTTAAATCCCTTTTGGGAAAGGCAAAAAGAAAAGCAAGTCAGAAATAAGAATTATCTTACAGAGAACATTTAAAAAGTGCCAAACAGTAAATGTTTGCTATTGTTCCCTAATACTTTGTTCTTCTAGCCTGTCGACTTCTTAGTCACAAGGCACTGCGCCATCGTATTGCCCAAACTATTTACATCACAAAGGAATTATAATATTCTTTTAAAATGAAGAGTGGTGAATTAATAAGAACCGTTATTGTACTAGATTCCTTGACTCTCAATGGAATGGCCAAACGCTAGCTGGGAAAATTACTTCAGACTTCTTAACTGCAATAATTGAAGTGAGATTTTCCTTCATGCCTGCATGTGCAGAATATAAGTATTTTAATTTCATCAGTTTGATGAGTAATTTCACAGGACTGCTATTTTACAAGACTGACATTGGAAAGTCACAGGGTGGGTTTGGGAGTGGACTATATTTTTCCAGAGAGTGCCCATTTGCTAAGAGGTCTCATGAACATGCATTCATTTCCCCCTCGTTCTTTCTCTAAGAACAGTAGGAATGATCTGTGTTTTCATCTCCGAAGGTAACCCTGTTGGATGCTATCAACACAACTGTGAGGCTATTAACGATTACATTTCAAAATTCTAGCTACCTTCTGTTTCAATTAGTTTCCTCTCTACCGTATACATACACATTAAGTTTTAAGACAGATGACTATTTCTTTCCCTTAAAAGACTTTCACGTTTTTAGAGATTTCAGGCATACACCATTCCATTGACTCGCTAGGGGACCGTGTCAATTACCTGGTGGAGGAAATAGTGATGTTCCTAACTTTCCCTGATGATACTAGCACTGTATACATTTACATTTTAATGAAATTAAAATTTGTTCATTAATAAAAGCTTATCTCCAATTAATCCCTCCCAGTGCATTATGGCGTAGTATAAGCCATGGGTCCATTTTCCACTCAAACTTGCTTGCTTTCAAATCAGTATGGTGAAACAGTCAATTTTACCCATCAACTGAGGATCAAATATTCCTTCAAATTCTGTGATTTAATTAAGTTCCTCTTGTTCCTTAGAGGCCAGGTGACTATAAGATAATTTATTGTCTTATATTTAAGTGCTTTGATTATAGTGTGCTTATAGTCCTTAATAAACATATTTGTACGTTTATGGCGCATGTGGGCTTCCCAGGTGGTGCAGTTGGTAAAGAATCCTCCTGCCAAGGCATGAGATGCAAGAGACATGGATTCGATCCTTGGGTCAGGAAGATTCCCTGGAGTAGGAAATGGCAACCCACTGCAGTATTCATGCCTGGAAAGTTCCATGAACAGAGGAGCCTGGCAGGCTCCAGTCCACAGAGTTGCATAGAGTCAGACAGGACTGAGCACGCACGCCCGCATAGCACATACAGAAGCTTGTTTCACAGCACACCCTATTAATATAGGACGTTTCATACCAGAAGGGCACCTGATCCATCACGAGAACAAATGTTCCTTTGCTTTGAGATAAAGAAAATCAACTTAAATATAAACTCGCCCCCATTTCCCATAACCAGGTGGAATTCTCCTATTAGATACTCATTCTTTTAAGGAAATATTTCTTGTCCTGTCAGTCACTTAGCCCTGATTCTAATAGCGTATCAGCCCCTCTGGGAACCAGCTAGAGAAGAGGAAGGATGCTTCAGTGCCTTAGCGCAAAGGCTGTGGTGGCAACAGAGACAGGATGCTGAACACACATTTTGGGGACAGGGCAGCTGAAGGTCAGCTGAGCTCAGGCAGTGCATTTTTCTAAGGAAGGGATAGTGCCCATGCCAATTGGTTCTTTTCCTTTTTAAAACTAATACAGCTTTCTCATCATGGGCTAGTATAAGAACTCCCCAATTTAAACATTTTCCTCGAAACTGTTCCTGCTCTGTCCTAGGAGAACAAATGAGTGCCTATATCAAGGTTCATGATCTTTTTCTGCTTGCATGCCAAGTTGCTTCTGTCTTTTTATAGTAAGATGTTATTTTTGCAAACCAAACACTATATTTTTGGGAAAATAAATTCCCCTAAAGGAAAAAAAAACATATTGGAAGTGAAAAAAGAAAGAATAAGGTACATAATCTGCTCCGGTAACACTAGCTTCCTAGTGTTCTGGGAACTTCACAGACACAGACTTGCCTTGAGACTCTGCACCGGCTATTTCACTCCTGGGGCTCTTCACCCGAACAGCCACTCAATGAATCCCCACACCGCATCCAGGTCTCTGACAAATGTCCCCTTGCTGCCCAGGTCAACTCCCACAACTATGGAAATCTTTAAGTCATCTCCACAGTCCCAGCCCCAGGACCCACTCACCCTGCTATTATTTGCTTGGTTCTTCTTATATACTTCTCTGGATATTGCTACAGTGTGTACTTTACCTTCTTGTGTTTCAGTTCAGTTCAGTCGCTTAGTTGTGTCTGACTTGCTGTGACCCCATGAATCACAGCACGCCAGGCCTCCCTGTCCAACACCAACTCCCGGAGTCCACCCAAACCCATGTCCATCGAGTTGGTGATACCATCCAGCCATCTCATCCTTTGTCGTCCCCTTCTCCTCCTGCCCCCAATCCCTCCCAGCATCAGGGTCTTTTCCAACGAGTCAACTCTTCACATGAGGTAGCCAAAGTGTTGGAGTTTCAGCTTCAACATCAGTCCTTCCAATGAACACCCAGGACTGATCTCCTTTCGGATGAACTGGTTGGATCTTCTTGCAGTTCCTTTGTTTAGTATGTATTAGTTTGTCTTTCCCCCTGTTAGAATGCAATCCCCCACAGGGGGGCTCCTTCTTCGTTCACTTCTGTAACACATAGTAAGTACTCTATACCGGGGGTCACCAACCTGCAGGGCATGGACCAGTACCAGTCCATGGCCTCTTAGGAACTGGGTCACACACAGCAGGAGGTTAGTGGTGGGCCAGCGAGTGAAGCTTCATCTGTATTTACAGCTGCTCCCCATTGCTCATACTGGGCTTCCCAGGTGGCTCAGCTGGTAAAGAATCCACCTGCAATGCAGGAGACCTGGGTTCAATTCCTGAGTTGGGAAGTTCCCCTGGAGAAGGGATAGGCTACCCACCCCAGTGTTCTTGGACAGGAGGATAGTGGTGGGCCAACGAGCAAAGCTTCATCTGTATTTACAGCCATTCCCCATTGCTCATATTACCTCTGAGCTCTGCCTCCTGTCAGATCATCAATGGTATCAGATTCTCATGGCAGCACTGGAATCAACCTCAGAACATCGCCCCCCACCCCCGATCCTCGGAAAAACTTTCTTCCATGGAAATGGTCCATATGTGCCAAAAAGGTTGGGGACCACCTCTTTATACATATTTGTTGAATGAATGAGAAAAAGAATCAAGAAAAATCTTTGCCCTGAGGATATCAAAATGCATTCTAACATATTCTGAATTACTGGGATCAAAACTGAAAATAAAATTTATGTGTGTCAGCGAATCACTAAAGAGACTTAATGGTCACATCAAAGGATCTCAAACTTCTCTCTCCATACTTACTAATCATACACTTATCTAATCACAGCATGACAATGATTATTTATTTACTGTCAATTTAGTACTGCTTCCCTGGATGGCACTTGTCTTCTAGAGAGTTTTCATATGCCAAATATCACTGAAATATTATCTTTTCAGGAACTGCTGAGATAGGAGGCAATCAGAAAGCCCAGGATTTGATGGCACTAAACTGCTCTCCTTTAAAAATACTGTGGTCCACCTTAGATTGATAACTGGAGGACCAGACCATGTAAGAGTTCATACTTTCTCAAACCTTTATCAATCAATTATGACCATGTCCACTGCAACTGAATGCTTCATGAATAAGACTGCCGGCAAAGGCCTGACGTGTATTCAGCCTTCGTTGATGTAGCTACGATGCCAGAAAAACAGGTGGGAACTGGTTCTTGCCTTTCATGAATAGATTGAAACCTCTGTCATTCTTTGTTAGAGATTGATTTAGGTAGAGTACTGGCCAAATACTTTAAATAGTTGTTTAACTTTTAAATAAGTTAAGCAAAGTTGAATGTTTTCACCTTTCAAGGAGATGAAATTGCATTTGAAATCATAATAAAACAATATTTGGAAAAACTTTTGATTTTAGTGGTCCCTTTCATTGATTTATTCTAGAGTTGGGAAAATAACAGACTCAGGATGAAGGCATGACCCAATGTTTACTCATGTTGGGAGGATGAAAGATGACCAGGAGAATATCACTCACATGTCATCATATTATAATCACATTTCTACAAAGCAATTCTCAATGTTTATTGAGAAACATGTCTTTAATATAGACTCAGTTAAAATACGAGTTCTTTTCTTATCTAATATCTATACAAAAGGGAAGGATTGCTTTTTTGAATGTCAATAAAATAAAAATGAATGTTAGATTTTCCCACCAGATTAAATCAACATACAAGAGGTTGTCTGGGACATATCCTAACTAAGAGAAAATTTCCATGACAGGAAAAAACATTGTTTACATGGCAAGCTCTTTAACATAATACCTAATTTTGTCTTTGACAAAAAACTTATGAGTTTCCATGTTATTATTGCTTTTTGTTTCCTTAGCATAAGAAACTTAAACAAAGAAAGAAAGGTTTCCTAAGGTCACACAACTTATAAGTCCAAATTAATGTCTTCTACTCTGCCCACCCACAGTAACTTAGTAAACTTCCAAAGTAACATGTTACCAATGTGCTAAAAGATACAATTATATTAAGCTCTAGTTCAAGGTTTTCTGAAAGTTAAACCTAAATAATGTTTATTTAAGAAGGACTCAAGAATTAGGTTTAGAAATAGTTGGCATTTGCCATATAGGACAGTGCTACAAATGAAAACCTTTACTTACATCCACATTTATTAGCTTTAAGCACACATTGAATGAAAACAGGAAGCAGCATCGAATGAATTGTCTATTCAGTCATTTACAAAGGTCCACTCCAAGAAAGATCAGCAACTCCTGTAAAACTAGATACTGAGACTTTGACTCAGAAATCAAAATGGGACTGGGCTGGATCAGAATCAGGAAGGAATGAATATGCTGTGCATTCTAACCTGAGCAGAAAAACTTGCATATGGTCAACACTTTTCAAGGAACTGAGAAAAAACAGGTCTGTCTCGGCAATGTAAACCTCATTAGCAAAATCATACTCTGTCTCAATCTTTATGTGAATTCTAATATAACATGCTGGGATACAGGATGGAGCAAAAAGAAACTGCTAGCTGATGGGTGGATAATTAACAAGAGGAACTTCAGCCAAATTGCTGAACAAGATAAAGACAAAACAAACACGGTACAGTGGAGCTGCTCTGAGAGAAAAGGAATAAAGCTAGCAGACTGGGTTTGACATCCCTTGTAAGAAGCGTGGTGAGGACTAAGGGGAATTCAGAGCTTATCCCTTCCTTGATAGGGCTAGGTGGTACTCATGTGACGTAAGACTACAAATCCAATTCTGCTGAAAGTTACTTTGTTCCACTGATGGTCTTCATCTGAAGGAGGAAATCAGAGAAAAAAGCACCTTTCATGTTATTTCAAAATTAGTATTAATGCCTAGCACAGTGCATGGCACTAACGAGTTCTCAATAAATAGTAACCTTACTATTTACAAAAGGTTAACCTGAGTACCCAAGGAGGCAAGTGATTCCAGAGATAGACTAACGCCTCCTGAAATTAGAACAAGGGGGAGAAGACAGCTCAGTCTGAAACCTGGCATGTCGCAGCAGCACTTCAGAGCTTTCTAGCTACACTGCTCCTCATCTGTTACCCCAGGAAGCTGACTGACCTGCTGGCTGGTAGGATCCCAGGAACAAAGACTTCTAAACAAGCACTGAACTGTGTTACTCCCCCACTTCTCCCACCAGCTGGCTGGGAACCTCATCCAGAAGCCAGGCTGACTCAATGAAAACACATCTTATTCTATATAAAGGACTCACCTTGGTGCTTTGGGGAATTGGACAGTGAGTCTGTTCCACTACCTACCTTGAATTTCCCTATGTTATTAGAGAGGTAAGACATGCCCATATCTAAACATAACTGAATTTAGACCATGTTCTAGAAATACATTGCTGTGAATTTTAGAAAGGAAGAAGTCTTACCTTCTTTGGGATGATCAATAAAGTCTTTATGGGAGAAGTCAGATTTAACGGGGCTCTTGAAGGATAAGAAACAACTACACACTAGAGTGTTAATTCTGTTAACAAAGAAGCTGCATTCCAACAGCCTTTTTATGTGGCCATCAATAGTACTACCAAACAAAGAAGAAATATTGGAAACACAGAGATTAATTCCAGGATCCAGGGAGAACTAAAGAATAAGGGTAGGGAATGACACACTTAGAAGTCATTAACCACAACCAATTTACATCAAATATTCTGAATACGTGTAAACATGCACATTGTGGTCTTTGGGAGGATGGAAAGAATAAGGTGATGTGAGGAGGAGGGAATGCAGTAGTTTCCAGAGGTGGCTGCCAGCGATTCCTCCCCTGTGTGTGCAGGAGAGATGCTCCTGGAGTCTCCTCCTCTGAATCCGCTGGCCTGTAACTTGCTTTGAGCAGCACAATACTACAGATGTGATGCTGGGCCTGCGGGGGTCCCAGATGTGACGCGATGCTATGTTGTGTTACGTTATGTCGTGAGCTCTGGCAGTTCCTGCTCTCGCTGTCATGGGTCTCAGCTGACACCCTGTACGGGGACCTAGGACAGCCTACAGAGAGAGGCTGGGAGAGGCCCAGGACAGCGGGGTGTCACATGGGAGGGGAGGCCACTTGGAGGAGAATTGAGGTTTCCCAGTAGATTCAGCACTGAGGTCCCAGACACGCCCACCCCAAGTTTATTAATATTTACAACCAGTTAACAATGTCTCAAATCTGCCCCCTCACTTTGTTTCAAAATAAAGGACAAGTGAATGAGTCCTAAGGAATAAATCTCACATATGTTTGGAGCACGCCCATGTGACTGGCAAGGTGTTAAAGCTGCTTCACTGAGAACAGGGCATGGCTCTTCTGGAAACCAAAATGGTAGCTCTTACTCATGACTTAGCACTTAGTTCGAAGGAGCTTTGGGGCTTCCCTGGTAGCTCAGACAGTAAAGAATCTGCCTGCAGTGCAAGAGATCCAGGTTTGACCCCTGATTCAGGAAGATCCCCTGAATCATCATAATGGCAACCCACTCCATTATTCTTGCCTGGAGAATCCCATGACCAGAGAAGCCTGGGGGCTACAGTCCATGGGGTCACACAGAATCAGACATGGCTGAGCAACTAACACTTTTACTTTTTTTCAAATCAGCTTTAAAGAAACTGTTCTGACTCTCACCCTACAAAGTATGGTATGTTAGGAGCCCCTTGTTTACGTTCCTAGAACATTTATCTATTCCTACTTCATATTTGAAACTGTTTACTGGTCTATCTTATCCACTAAACCCAACTCCCTATGTTACACACAGAGGCAAATAACTTTTATCTCCAGTATGTAACAGATGCTTACTAAAGAAATATAGTCACTCTAAATAGTGATAAAGTACTAGGTTAAAAACCTCTTTTCTGGAACACAGCACTTGATTGATTGGCAGTTGGATGCATGGAAGAACAGAATGACAAGTGCTCTGAGAGCACAGTGGAGACTTAAAATGCATTCTTGTTAAGTGGCAGAAATGAATCAAGAATGATATTGAATTTTTCATCATTAGAACGGAGGGGAGGCTTTTGAAAGGCATGAGCAAAGGGTAAAGGAGAGCTGACCAAGAGGAAATTCCAGGGCCCAGATTTCTCTTCTGCCGCAGAGGTTACCAGGAGTATGGGACGAGTCATCAGGGAAGGGTTCCAAGAACAGAGATGAAACAAGTGTGCACAGAGCACGCCTGAGGCGATGTGCCAGAGGGGGAAGGACAGGAGAAGTGGGGAGAGTCTTGAAGGTCATGCAAAGGACCTAAACATTTTGTCCTAGCTGCAACATGGAGTCTTTGAAAAGTTTTAGGAGGGGAGTAATCTGGAAAAGGAAATGGCAACACACTCCAGTATTCTTGCCTGGAGAATCCCATGGACAGAAGAGCCTGGTGGGCTACAGTCCATGGGGTCGCAGAGTCAGACACGACTGAGTGACTAAACAACCAACACCACCAATCTGAAAAGATTTGGAATTGTGGAGCAATCTTTCACCCTGACCCAAAGGAGGACCAAGGGGAGGAATAAAATTTCTAGTGAGACTCTACACTTTTTGGTGGAATACCTTGGTCAACCAGACACTACCACCAATTATCAAGGCTAAATCATTTTGTTTTAATCTCAGGGGCAACTTGGCTCTTAGAGAATCTGATCATTGAGTTATCAATTTATAGAACCCAACTATTCTATTTAAAAAGTCCCTGAGAAACAATAATGGATGCCCTTAGACATCCAGAAGATTTCCAAGTGTTTCTGGTATTTGTAAAGACCTGAATGACCAACCTGGAACTAGATTAGGTTAGAATTTATCTAGAATTGGCTGAAAACAAACCCTGATGATTCATCATTTGCCAGGAATAATGACACTATCATCTTATATCTTCTTATAGGGTAGAGAACACAGATGCCATGAAACACAGAGGAATCTAAATCCATAGCCTCATTTATACTTAAAAATGTTGATATGTAAATGAGTCAAAGAAATGGGGTCCAAGCAAGAGGGGGAGTGGGTGTGACTCGTTTTGCTGCCGAGGGCGGAGCTCTGTGCCGGGTTACTGGGTATGAACACAGGAGTCCCCTGAGAGGAGGCAGCAGTCTCAACACTACCTCTGCAGACAACCACTCGCGTTGAAACATTCCCGTTTCTAAACAGCAGCACTTGGACCGCAACTGAAAGCCCCAAAACAGGCTAAGACATGGGAGCTAAACAGAGTGGACTGAAACGAGACACATTCCTTCCGGGACCAGGAGGAGATGCCCTCTGGCAGCCACAGAGGACAGTCAGGGCTGTCCTTTCTTTCATGTCACTCCTGCCTTTTGAGAGTTGAAACCTTTCGAGAGTTGCATGATCAGCGAATCTCCAGCTCTGTGACTGTTAGAAATGACAAAGCAGACTCCTAAAAATATGAGCGTGTCCTCTATCCAGGACAGAGCTCACAGGTTCTAAACTTGTAAGTGAGAAGAACCAGCCTGCTGCTCACCTGGAATCATGCATCCAAGGGCGTCTGATGAATCCTGTTTTCCAGGTTTGCTCTAAATATAAACACAGGGCTACACACATGCGTGTGCACACACACAGACACACACACGCACACAAAACCTGTGCTCAAAGAGCAGAAATGGGGTTGAGATACACAGGACTGACTGTAGAGCCAGAGGTTACATTTCTCTGGGCGCAGATTTGTGCCTGCTAATCCTTATTGATGCTGAAGCTGAAGCTCCAATCCTTTGGCCACCTGATGAAAAGAGCCGACTCACTGGAAAAGACCCTGATGCTGGGGAAGACTGAGGGCAGGAGAAGGGGGCAACAGAGGATGAGATGGTTGAATGGCATCATCAACTCAATGGACATGAGCTTGAGCAAACTCCAGGAGATCATGAAGGACGGGGAAGACTGGCGTGCTGCAGTCCATGGGGTCGCAAAGAGTTAGATACAAATGAGCAACTGAACAACCACAACAAACCCATGCTAAATAAGGGGAGAATTGAAATTCCACACTTTACAGGATTTTTTTTTTTCCTTTTAAATTCTCAGGAAAGCATTACTAAGCTGGTCAGTCCTCTTTTTTTTCAAATAGCTATAGGAATGTGAGTTACAGCACTTTTCCTCTACAGCCATTTTATAATCTAATTTTCACAACCATAAGGTTTTACTCCTGTTCATTATTATCCCATCGGTATCACTTTCTTTCTCTCTTTATTATATTTTTATTTCAACTACTTAAGCTATTTATTATTATTATTATTACTGCTACTATTATTATTGCTGCTGCTTCCAAATGGTTGTTATTTTTTCCTATCTGAAGTGAGCAATGGCTTTGAGAAGTGAATAGTAATTCATGTATGTTACTTTCAGCTTCCCTCGTAATTCAGTTGGTAAAGAATCTGTCTACAATGCAGGAGACCTGGGTTTGATTCCTGGGTCATGAAGATCCCTTGGAGAAGGAAATAGCAACCCACTCTAGTATGCTTGCCTTGAGAATCCCATGGACAGAGGAGCCTGGCAGGCTACAGTCCATGGGGTCGCAAGAGTCGGACATGACTTAGCAACTAAACCATCACCATCAACCATATGTTACTTTCAGGGGACAGGTTGATAATACTGCATAGAGGTTGGAAAAAGCTGCATATCTACTTAATCATGCAAATACATGTGTTTATAAAATATAACTGTATATTAATATGCAAATATTAATTATATATAATGTCATACTAATACATAATATCTTCTCTATATATTTGAGAACTCTATACAAATCACAGTTCTTTCAATTTGGAATGCTTCTTGAGAGGATATTAAATAGAGTACAGATCCCAGACTCTGTATATACTGTTTTGTGCTCCAATATTTGCTTTGAAGGTCCATGCTGGGTCCAAAGCATTTTAAAGATCTTTTTTTGGTTGTTGCAGACCACAAAGATTTCAAAGCTCTCTATGATATACGAACCTTGTGATAACAAACGTAGGCAGATGGACACATGCTAATGAGGCATGTCCTTGGAAGATGTCTCAGTAGAAAGTTAGACACTTTTTTTAATTGACGCTGCCTTTGCTTAAAATGCTTTCTTGTTATTCTCTTCTTAAAGTGCCTTAAGTTTATAGTGATTATTTTATGTTTCACCCTTTATAGGTCAAACAAAAGAAAAAAGTCTCATTTCATACTTGCACTGGAGTTTAATTCTTTAATGACATTCCTTATCGTGATTGGCTCCCTTATTCAGCTGACTTTGATACAAATGACTTTGGGAGGGCTCTCCAAATCAAATCTGCCTTCAAAGGTGAAGATTTTTTGTCTAGCACATAGCACACAATAAATATTTGATGACAGCATGATTGAATTAGACACCTGGGAGGAGAGTTGAAATCAGGTGCTACTGCCTCCAAAATGGAATTAAAAATTGCCACAAGCAACGGCATACTGCCTCATTGTCTTATATTATTATCTAATTTAATCTTGACACATTCTCTATATTCGTTGTGCGAAGAATTTATGTGTTCTATTTCTTTTGCGCCCATCTTCAAGTGCCCAAGGCGAAGGCTTGTTAATTATTTTCTCTTAGTGCATACATCATACAGTATATAAGTTCCCCTGAAAGACTTCACTGCAAAGTTCAAGGTGGAGAGAGGAAAACACTCTCTGGCTTCAACTGCGGCACTGAGAGGTTAACGTTCATCATAACCTGATCCTAATCTCCCTTCTTGGCTGCTTTTCTGCCTCAGTGATCACCTGACAGTGGGCACCATCCCTGAACCACAGACCTCTGTCCATGATTTCCTGAACACAACCTTTGGTCCCATACATCTATGCCTTGACTTAGGATCTTCACTTGGCCTGAAATACATTTAATCCTGTAGTCTGTCTGATGACAACCTCTATATCTTCCCAAGTCCTAAACTAATTTCATGTATTTGTGAAGTATTTTTGGACCTACTGGGCAGGAAAAAAAAAAAAAAAAAAACCCAACAACAAACCTTCCCTGGTTTTTGTCCATAGCACTTTGTAGATAAAACTACAAAGTGTCTCTCCCATATATTATATCTACTTGTTCTATCATCGTGGGGCTTCCCTGGTAGCTCAGCTGGTAAAGAATCTGCTTGTAGTGCAGGAGACCCTGGTTCAATCTCTGGGTCAGGAAGATCCCCTGGAAATGGAAATGGCAATCCACTCCAGTATCCTTGCCTGAAAAAATTCATGGACAGAGGAGCCTGGTGGTCTACAGTCCATGGGGTCGCAAGAGTCAGACACGACTTAGCAACTAAACCACCACATATCATAGTAGAGGCAGAGGCCATGGATACCTTTAGGTCTGGAATATGTCTCCGTCACAGTCCTTATCCAGGATCTAGGTCTTCGTGTGATTAGGAATGAGTAACTGACTGCAGGATGAAGGAATGCCTACAAGACAGCTGGTACCTAAAACCAGCGTGACTGCCCACTTTTCCTAAGCCACTCTGCACTCATAAGAAAACCCTGGCTTTCTGTTCAGGAATTGCTACTTGATTAGATAGGAACTTCTGCCAATACATACTGGGGCATAAGTAGGAAGTAATATCCACCATTCTTTCCATTCTTTCACTTACTCTTCCCTGAGCAGAAGTGACTTACATGATCAGTGAGATTAGAGCAGAACAATCTTGTTCCTCTTCTTCTTACTCCTGTATCTATCTCTTGCTCTCTCTCCTGCTGCCCAGCATACTGATTTGCAAAAAAACCTGGAATTTCATATTGGCTGCTTCTGCATGTGAAGGGCAGAAGAGAAAGGACCAACTTCAGTCAACGTCCACTTTCTTTGCCTGCAATGAAGGTGGGTAAGTTCAATATAAAGGGAAACAGTATAAAATCCAAGCAGGGACCCTGCATATTGGGGAACAGACACTCTTGGTTACAACTTAATATTCGTTTTCTGCTTTCCTTCTTCTTCCCACTGAAACCTGTTTCTCCCAAGGACCTGGGGAAAAGGTGCCTTTTTCCCCAGCTCCAGAATATTCTGGTTTGTCTAAGCCAATTATAGTCATCCCATTCCCCTTGCTGGGATTTAGGAATGGGAAAGTGAAAGTGAAGTCGCTCAGTCGTGTCCGACTCTTTGTGACCCCATGGACTGTAGCCTACCACGCTCCTCTGTTCATGGGATTTTCCAGGCAAGAGTACTGGAGTGGGGTGCCATTTCCTTCTCCAGAGGATCTTCCTGGCCCAGGGATCGAACCCAGGTCTCCTGCATTGTAGGCAGATGCTTGACCATCTGAGCCACCCGGGAAGTCCCAGAAATGGGCATATGACCCAATTCTGGCCAAAGAGATGTAAGGGAAAGTTGTTAGGGACTCCCAGGAAAACTTGCTTACTCCTGAGTAAAGGTAGAGAGTCTTTCTCCTTCCTCTGGATGTTTTTGTGTACATATATTGCACCTGTAACCAACACGGCCCTCTTACTTCCAGCCTAAGGATGAAGCTAACACATAGAGAAGGACAGAAACCAGGAAAATAACTGAGCATAGCACCACTGTCCTGACATCCTGGAGCAGATCTATGAATTTTGGTGATTTCCATTCACTGAAGGCAAGACTATGCTAATTGACCCAGTGGTAAATTTATTTAATTCCCCATCTGACCCTTGGTGTGCTGCAATCTAGAGGGTTGCAAAGAGTCAGACAAGACTTAGAAACTGAACATCAAGAAGGGAATCTAAAATCCAAAATATCAAGTGGAACAGGAATTCATAAAACAGAAAGGTAAGTTGAGACATTGTTACAAAGGAAGATTAAAGACCAAACCCATTCAACATATACATAATAATACATGACTAAGTAGAGGAGTCTCATTGAGATACTTTTTTTACAAAAGTAATTACAGAAATAAAGAAATGAAATCAGGGGGAGATTGTACTCCAGCTAGAATTGTAAACAGGAGGATATGATTTGCAACTTAATAGCAAGTAACAAACAGGCATCATGACAGAACCAAGTGAGAGCCAATTAAAGTGGGCAGACGCTCAGCTAGTGGATTAGCCTAGAAAATCACATTTCAGACTACTTCTGGATTCTTTAATGCATTCATATTCAAAAGTATTTCCATGATTTTGATTGTTAAGTAACTGGAACATGGATTGTCTAAAATCCTCTTTGTATTAATGGTGGTAAAAGAATGAAGATGACTAGAAAAGAAAGGTCATAAAGTCTACATTGCTTCATGAAACAGCTGGACCAGGAGCATTTTTAGAGTTAAAGAAGCTTTCAGCAGGAGAGCACCAACACAAAGCTTTCAGAGACTAACCGTCTTGGCCCCCGTCACCCCATGAATCCCCTTCAGGGCTTCTGTGCCTCCTGGCCCAGCTGTGCTAGTTACAGAAATGTGCTTGCTTTTTTTTTTCTGTCATCTGTGGTTTTATGTACATTTGATTATTGGTTATCTACCTGAGAGTTCTCGTCTTTATGGACCATTCACAAAACACTATAAAATCCTGGACCAGCTTCCTGCTTAGCCAACACCCTCTGTAGCCATGCCTTCTACTGCTCTGTCTGTGAGTGATTAGAGAATAGACGCTCATTTTAATACTCTTCTAGATAAAATATAATTAGGTAAATAGGTCTGTCAAAAATCAAATTAAAATTCCAAGCCAAATAGAAATGTCTTTGGAATTATTTGCGCTAAAGTTACCTTCAATTGTCATTAATAATTAAAAGTGCCCGTCTATGTTTATTCTCCCTTTCATTTTAAAATAGGCCCTACTAGAGCAGGGAACACATCTTCTTGTTATATAATAGCATATAAGCTACCCTTGAGAGGCATACACTCTACGACAGTCAGTGGATAACGGATTTGCTAACAAAATATCTTTACAAAAATCAAAATCATTGGGCATGGGGATAGGATGCGTACAAAGCTCTTATTCTAATGAGGCATCTTGGGCTAGCTTAAAGTTATAATCACTTCAAAGTCTGTTTTTCCTCAACGTCTGTTTGACCATCCCAAACCCATAGTCACTCACACATTAGCGGGTACTTTGTGAGATATTTGGTCAGCAGTATGAGACAATTATTTTATTATGTTTTGGATGTAGCTAAATTCTATGCCCCCAAATGCTTCGATTTTTAGACAAAATTGTCTATTAAGAGTAAAAAGGTCTGACTCTGCCTGATTCATGGGCTCATTTATTTTGGCCAGGAAAGTGAAAGTTGCTGAGCTTTGTCCAACTCTTTGCAACCCTGTGGACTATACACTCCATGGAATTCTCCAGGCCAGAATACTGGAGTGGGTAGCTGTTCTATTCTCCAGGGAATCTTCCCAACTCTGGGATCAAACCCAGGCTTCCCCCATTGCAGGCAGATTCTTTATCAGCTGAGCCACCAGGGAAGCCCAAGAATACTGGAGTAGGCAGCCTATCCCTTCTCCAGGGGATCTTCCCAACCCAGGAATTGAGCCACGGTCTCCTGCATTGCAGGCGGATTCTTTACCAACTGAGCTATGAGGGAAGCTCATTTTGGGCCAGAGAATCTCTGTATTCCTAGAATTTCAGCAATATGCTGAAAAAGTATCAAAAGGAACACCAAATGAAATCCCCAATTCAATTTCCTTATTTTACAGTTTAAAAAATCAGTCTAAAAATGTCACTGACTATCCTGTTACATAAATGGTTAAAAATAGAGCTGTGATAAGAGCCAGGATTTCTTTCCTATTATTCTATGACCATATCATGTATGGCTTGAGAGTTGGACCATAAAGAAGGCTGAGTGCCAAAGAATCGATGCTTTCAAACTGTAGTGCTAGAGAAGAATCTTGAGAATCCCTTGGACTGCAAGGAGATGAAACCAGTTCATCCTAAAGGAAATCAACCCTGAATATTCATTGGAAGGAACAATGCTGAAGCTGAAGCTCCAATACTGTGACAACCTGATGTGAAGAGCCAAATCTTTGGGAAAAACCCTGATCCCAGGAAAGACTGAGGGCAAGAGGAGAAGGGGGTGACAGAGGATGAGATGGTTGGATGGCATCATTGACCCAATGGACATGAGTTTGAGCAAACTCTGGGAGATAGTGAAGGACAAGGAAGTCTGACGTGCTACAGTCCGTGGAGTCACAAAGAGTCAGACATGATTTAGCAACTAGAAAACAACAACAATTCCATGACCAAAGCTGAAATGATGCCCAGGAGAAAATGATTTGTGAGTACACTCACACATATCTACCATAGATTTAGCAGGGTGTTATGAAGTATTTGCTTCCTAAAGACCAAGATAGAGAACTTCCTGTTTAAAATAAGAGAGTAAAGACCTCTGCATCTCCTTGCCCCCTGAAACCAATCAAATTTAAGAAAGTTAGAAATTAAAAAAGAAATGCTGCAAAATATTCATTTAATGCAATGAAAGCAGTAAAGCAAAACAGGAGCCTTAAAGACATGAGACATAGAAAGTAAAGAGTAAAATGGCTTGCTGCAGTCCATGGGGTCCCAGAGTCAGACATGACTTACTGGCTGAACAACAACTCTGTGTGGTAAAACAATGAAAGTAGCTAAGCTGCTAGATCTTGGGAAAGAAGTGGAAAGGGAAAACAGAATCATCACATAAGTGAAAGTCACATAAGAATCAGCAGAAAGAAAAACAGACTTTACTGAAACTATAATCAGAGGTATCAATGACTAATTTGAGAAAAAAAAAATAAAATTGAAAAGGACAAAAAGGTTGATCAACATTAGTAAAAGAATAAAAATTATGAAGGACAAAACTATGACTGTAATTTGTAGATTTCATTTAAAAATTAATGATATAAAAAGGTATCTTTAAAAAGGAAAAATCCAATCAACAGAAAAAAATATTTTCAGTGAATGCACATAGAAATTGACTAAGAATGAGAATATTGCAGTGAATTTATGGAAAAAAACAATGGTAAACAATTCTATAAGTATCTAGACAAAAGAAAAGGCAGTCAGGGTAATCTTAATTCTCTTAGTTGTAATGACTGGTACCAAGAGACTGTACACTCGTGTCTGCAAATCCTCAGGGAAAGAAGGTCTGACTCAATAATTTTCATACCTAGACAGCCTGCTATATAGGTGGTGATATATATTTCCCAGCAAATACGACCTCTAGGAATTTAACTCTCATGAGCATATTTTTTAACTGATTAAATAATCAATTTCCACAACCAAGAGAGGGATAAGGCAGTTGTGCCGGTGAACACAGAATCCAACCCATGATACAACTATGTCTAAACAACTGGGAGACTCAAGTCATAGACTAGAATATAAATAATATTAATTATAACAACATTTAAATTATGACCACCTTAGTGTGAGGGGTTGAGTGGAGTAGAGAAAGTGGGAGGTACTACAATCAATTAGATTTCCTTTTATCAGGGATGTGAATCAAATGATAATGTTTACAGCTTAAAAATCAAGTTACAATGGAAGAAGCATATTATTATTCTTCATTCAACTACTACTTAATGAATTCTACCTTTTTAAAATTAAACTTTCCAGTGCATCAGCCCCGAGCACTTGTCTCATGCATCCAACCTGGGCTGGTGATCTGTTTCACTGGGGCTGGTGCACTGGGAAGACCCAGAGGGATTGGGTGGAGAGGGAGGTGGGAGCGGGGATTGGGATGGGGAACACATGTAAATCCATGGCTGATTCATGTCAGTGTATGGCAAAAACCACTACAATATTGTAAAGTAATTAGCTGCCAACTAATAAAAATAAATGGAAAAATAAATAAATAAAAAAAATAAAACAACAAAAGAAAAAAAAAGGAAATTAAACTTTCAAATTTGTATTGGAGTATAGTCGACTACAGTGTTGTGATAGTTTCAGATGGACAGCAAAGGGATTCAGCCATACATATACATGTAACCATTCTCCCCCAAATGCCCCTCCCATCCAGACTCAATAACATTGAGCAGAGTTCCATGTGCTATACAGTAGGTCCTTGTTGGTTATCCATTTTAAACATAGCCTTGTGTAAATGTCCATCCCAAACTCCCTAACTACCCCTTCCCCACATCCTAAGGATACCTTGGGCTTCTCTGGGGGCTCAGATGTTAAAGAATCTGCCTGTGATGCAGGAAATACAGGTTCAATCCCAGGGCTGGGAAGATCCCCTGGAGAAGGGAATGGAAACCCACTCTAGTATTCTTTCCTGGAGACTTCCATGGACAGAGCAGCCTGGAGAGCTACAGTCCATGGGGTCACAAAGAGTTGGACATGACTGAGCAACTAACACTCTCCCTTCGCTTCAAGGATACCTTAGTAAGCAAAGTCAAGCTCCTCCTGATCACACCCTAGCTGGGAAGACATAAGATAAACAAATAACATAATCTCACATAGTGAGATAAGTGATGAAGGAAAGAGAAAAGGGAGGTAAGAATGAGGTAAGGGGGTGTCAATGAGCTCATTTACATGCTGTTGTTGGGGAAAGCTTCTGACTCAGGTAAGTGACATTTGAGCAAGAAATGGAATGATGAAGAGACGTGGTATTTGAAAATTTGAGGGCAGAGCATTCTGGGCAGAGTAAGGGCTAAGGTGAGGACTTGGAGGCTGTAAGCAGGTTCACACACATGGCTGGACAAGGTGGGCAAAGCAGAGTATCCCTGGGCAGAGAGGTGGGCGAGGGTACAGTGTGGATTGCAGACCATGTGAGGAGGATTCCAAGTTTCATCTAAGAGGGATGGGAAGCCCAAAGAGAATTAGGAACAGGAGAGTGGTTGGATTTGTATTTTAGAATACAAAATATCCTGCCATGTAGTCGACAGGAAGGTCAGCGTGGACACAGAAGGACCAGCCGAGAGGTGATGGCAGTGGTGGAGTGAGAGAGGATTGTGATCTAGGATGTTGGTGAGAGAGGTTAAGGTTAGGGTGGTCTTAAAGTCGACAGTGACAGGACCTCGTTTTTAACCCAATGGATGATGAAGAGGATCTGGATAAGATGTGGGGCAAAGAAGAAGAGAAGAGGCTTTGGAGCTCTCTGCATCGGAATCTGGGTACGTGGTGGGTCCTTGTTCCTGAAATGGCCAAGGCTGGACAGGGGCATGTGCAGTCACACCAAGATCAGGATGCAGATCAGACCTCTGAAGGGGGCTGGCCACCGCAAGCTGGGTGAAAGTCTCAAGTTCATGGAAGAGGGTGGCATGACAGATACCAATTTGAAAGGCATTAGCATATAGATGGTATTTAAAGCCCTGGAAATGAGGAGATTACCTACTAGCAATTCACAGTGGAGATCTTCACGCCATGACTTTTAACAGCAAAGAGCATGAGCATCAAAGAAGCAGAGTTTGCATTGGGAACTCAGGTCTCTTAACTTCCTGAAGCCCTTGTTAGCTTCTCTGGAATATGAGTGGTTGTAACAACATCTAAATCTCCCACAGCCTGAAAGGACCATAGAATTATCAAATTTCATAGAGGGTGAAGTCAGATGTTTTATTTCCTACAAAGGTTACTTCTTTAAGATTTCCAGAAGGCAAAATTGATTAGGATAGTTCAGTTTTCATCAAATTTCATAGCTGACAGCAATCTACACTCAGGTTCATGTTTGAAACTCTCCACTTAGTTGTGGGTTTCTCAAATACACAACAATTTAAGATACTGCATATAACCAGAGAGACAATGATTTCTGTTGCCAACCCTGGTGGAAAAGTACTATGAAAATTGAATGCAACCTGCTCAGAATACATCATAAAATGTATAAAATTCAGTCTGCTTGTGTAAATTCAACTGTCGTGTAAATTTAGGAGGTACAAACAGATGTAGTTATATAAGTGGATAAAAGTAACTGTGCTTTTCAGTCCTTTCTGAGTCATTATTTTTGGTTGAAGGGGACCAGAGCTTATGGCTTTTGCTTAAGTAACTTACACCTTTTGCATATTCATTACAACATATGTATTGGATGTTGTTTTAAAACAAGTCCAGTTTATTTTCTTTAATAAAAAAAGTGATTACTAACTCTCATTATTGCCTAATGTGGTTGGCTAATTACCTGTAATAAAATGAAAAAAAAAAAAAAAAAGTCTTGCTAATGGGATGTTAATAACTAGCTTTCTCAGTAGTGTTTGTGCGTGTGTGTGTGTGTGTGTGTGTGTGTGTGTGTGTGTGTGTGTGAGAAAGTCTCTTATTCTACAAGTTAATTTTCCAAGCACCTTCGAAAATTACCAGCTCTTATCCCCATATCTGGTAACTTCAAATAGGTCAATATTGTAGCTTTTTGTTAAAGTGCAGCCTTTAGCTATAACTACATGATACAAAATCAGCTAAAAATAATGAATAATTCAAGCCAATAATTAATCGTTTTAACCACTGGGTGTTAAGTCACTGTTGTGGAATTTCTTTACACATAATTGTTAGTTCGCCTTGACTGTGTGCCACTCCTGATTTTTCCTTCCATTAAAAATATAGTTACATAACTGTATCTACAGAACTGCCTGAAATTTCAGTTGCTCCTCTGAACATTTCCTGTGAGCTGCATCTGGTGAATGTGAACCATCCACATCACACCAGGGACCATTCAACCCCTGGGACTACGATTGCCCCACATGCTTTGCAACTCTCGTTTCATCATTAGACTAAGTGTCAGTGCCTCCTCCCCTCACCCCCTGACATCTTCCTCAGCAATGACATCATCCTGATCATCTGGCCTGTTCTTTTCTTCCCTGCACTCAGCTGCCTGCCCACTCACTCCCGAAATCCTTAACTGGGATGTCTAAAATCCATAGAGCTCCTAAACCAATGCCCAAGTCTTCCTTCTTACACGGCTGCATTCCCTGATCGCTGCAGCCCCCGTGCCTTCCCAAGGCATGGCTGCTTGTCTCTTCCATGCCCAGGGACCCAGGCTTGTGGGTGGGACTGAGGTCTGACTTTCTATCCATTCCACGTCATCAGTGCCTGGACCCCTCACCTACAACCTGCTCTTAAGATGCTCATGCCAGGTGGTCTAGCAGACGACCCTCTCTGTCTTCTCCTTGCTGTCATGATAATCTTCCCCAAATCCTCTTCAGTGAGACTGAAGTCTCTGAGTCAGGACTGGACCTGTTCATCCTAATGCACACAGGCTGCTCATCTAAGAACAGTTACTAATAAAATCCCCTCCATGTGATAACTCTCTTCTTGTTCATTTCAGCCTCCTAATCCAGCATCCTTCCTTATATCCTTACTATGTCTCACTGACCTTGCATTTTCTCCATCTCCAAAACCTGGAATTCAGGCATCTCCAACTCCTATCACGACCTCCTGTTTCCAGAGTGTTTGTTCATTTAATCTGTACCTGCTGTGTCCATTTTTCTACTCCTTAATCCTATTTTGTTCTGGCTTTCTCTCCTTTTATTCCACCTAAGCAGCTTTTAGGGCACCATATCACTCCATGTCATCAAATTTGCTGGATCCTTTGAGTTCTCATCTCACTTGATCTCTTAGCATCTGGGTCCTTCCTCCTTTGATTATACTACCCTTCCTGTTTAAATATGTTCTCTCACCTAGGAATTAAATGTTGGGGTGTCTCAAAGGTGATTTTTAGGCACAGTTCTCTTCTGCTTCTATCTTCCCTCCCTAGGCAACAACTCACCCTATCCCGAGGTTTGTCAGCTACACACAGCTGACTATAGAATGTTTACATCTCCCCAAGATGTGCTTCCAAGCTCCAGACATGAAGATACAATTGCCTCCTTGCTCTCTGCATCCTGGTATCCCAAAGACACATTCAACTCAACATTTTCAATTGCAAAAATCATGCAGTGGTCTCCTTTTAGTGTTCTTACTCTTGTTTATATAAACAAGAGGCAAGGACTCACTCCTGGTGGTTCTCCTATCCTAATCCCCATGTCCACACTGTCACAATATCCTGTCCTTTTCACCCACCAAATACCAGCTAAAGGTGAGGGTGTTTGTCGATAACATCATCATCACTGCAGCATGAGCCACGGTCATCTCTCAACTGGACTTCTGCCAGCCACTTGAGCTTGGCCGTATCTGGTTCTCAGGTTCTCAACAACGCTGTGGGGTGTGCTGCTGTGTCTACTGGGAAGACTTCATGGTTTCCCATCTTCTCTCATCTCATTTCCTTCTCTGCTCACCAGAGATCTTCACAGGCTAGCCACACTCAAACCAAGAATACTGGAGTGGGTAGCTGTTTCTTTCTCTAGGGGATCTTCCTGACCCAGGGATGGAACCCACTTCTCTTGCGTCTCCTGCATTGGCAGGTGGATTATTTACCAGTGTGCTAGCTGGGAAACTTATTCCTGGTAATCTTAGTATTCTTACTAAGAATCAAATGAAAACATGTGAAATAAAATAATAAAATAGAAGAGAAGGGATTTAGTTTGAACAAGAGACAGAATAGAATCATTAATAGCATGAAAAAATTAAACATGGGGGAGAGTGTGTTTTCTCAGATGCAAAAGGAAGAGGATTGTTCAAGGAAAAACAAGACATATATAAGTACAAGAACATTGTGATGAAAATTAAATGAAAATACCTAGTCAAGTCAAAGGGAAGGGGTAAAATACTTGGAAGATATTTGAAGCCAAAATAGTTGTAAAATTATGGAAAGATAAGTAGATATTAATTGCTCACATTTTATTTTGTTTTTAATAAAGAGAATGTATTCACTTAGAAATGTATTTATCACTTTTTCAATCAAAAACTTTAAAGGTCAAGAAATGGACTCAAAAGATTAATTGGACTTGGAAGGAAGAGCAAGGATTTTGTTAACCTTGGCAATGACAAATTTTAATGCTTTAGTTGGGAGCAAAATCCCATGTACAGAGGAGCCTGGTGGGCTACAGTCTATGGGGTTGCAAAGAGTTAGACATGACTGAGCATCTGGGCACTATTTTATATGGGATGCTTCATCCCAACCTTTTTGCTTTAGCCTGTCCACAGATTAACCTTGCATGAGCTTATTTTCGTTCAAGGTTAAACTTGCTCTTCCTGTCTTGGTTTTAGGGGGAGGGTTTCTTTAACACATACATTTGCTTATGTTTCTGGGAATTTATACCCCCTATTCCTTCACCTGGAATGTTCCTTCCCTCTACCAAGTTAACACCTATGTACCTTTCAGATCCCAGCTCAAGCATCACCTCTGCAGAGTGGGCTTCATTGACTGGCTCCTACTTAACAATCTCATGAACTTAAATTCATCCTTTATATCTCCATAGCACCACCCCTAGTTTGTTTTATGTGTGTGTGTGCTCAGTTGCTAAAGAGTGTCCGACTCTCTGCCACCCCACGGATGGTAGCCCGTCAGGCTCCTCTGTCCATGGGATTCTCCAGACAAGAATATTGGAGTGGGTTGCCATTTCCTCCTCCAGGGGATCTTCCCTGCCCAGGGATTGAACCTGCATCTCCTGTGTCTCCTGAACTGGCAGGCGCATTCTTTACCACTGAGCCAACTGGGAAGATCACATAGTTTATTTTATATTGTTGTCCAAATAGTGGCTTACATTTAATAATATGCTTATTTGATTAGTCTCCCTTTTCCCTAGACTATAAACTGCACAGAACAAGGGCAGAGTCTTTACTCCTGATGGTGCCCAGAACAATGACTAGCACTGCAGGTGTTCAGTGAATATCTAGACCACCAGTGGGTGAAGATATGAATGATCCAACTGTGCCCTTATGTTTTGGGATCATGCAAAACATAAGGGCATACTTCACTCTTCATAATAGACTCTAGATTCATCCACTTCATTAGGACTGACTTGATCGCATTTTTTAAAATAACTGATTAATATTCCATTGTATATATGTACACACAACTTCTAAAGGCATTCATCTGTTGATGGACATCTAGGTTGTGTCCATGTCCTAGCTACTGTAAAAAGCGCTGCCACAGACACTGGGGTACATGTGTCTCCCTCAATTATGGTTTCCTCAGGGTATATGCCCAGTAGTGGGGCTGCTGGGTCATATAATAGATTTGTTCCTAGTTTTTTTTTAAGGAATTTCCATAGTGTTCTCCATAGTGACTGCATCAGCTTACATACCGTATATTAACACATGCATATGGAATCTAGAAAGATGGTGCTGACGAACCTATTGGCAGGGCAGCAATGGAAACGCAGACATAAGAGAACAGACCTATGGACACAGTGGGGGAAGGAGAGGGAGGGACAAGTTGAGAGAGAAGCATGGAGACATATACATGATAGCAAGTGGGAATTTGCTGTGTGCCAAGGGAGCTCAACTCCGTGCTCTGTGCCAACCGAGAGGGGTGGAGTGGGGTGGGAGGTGGGAGGGGGATTCAGGAAGGAGGGGACGTATGTGTACTTGTGGCTGATTCATGCTGATGTATGGCAGAAACCAACACAATATGTAAAGCAATTATCATCCTATAAAAGAAGAAGAAGAAAAAAAGGACAAACCTGAGCTTCTTGAAAAAGATATAGATGCTTGCATAAACACAGCAGTGATACCAAACCATCCTCCTTATACGAAAATTTAAAGGTCACCTTCTCTCCATAACCCATAATATTGTCAGAGATCATAACTTTAAACATTGTTTCAACTTAGAGAGACACAGATAAAATTTTCCTTTGCACCTTGTCTTTCTGTTTGGTTTTATTCTGATAAATGACCACTGCTACGAGTTGAACTGTGCTTCCCCAAAATTGATGTGTTGAAATCTCAACTTCTAATACCTCAGAATGTGATTTTTTTGGGGGAAATGGGCCCAATATAACTAGTTCCATTAAGAAGAGGCCATTAGGGTGGGCTCTAATCCATACAACCGGTGTTGTTACAAAAGGGGGAAATGTGGATATGGAGACAAAGCCTCACACAGGGAAATGACCATGTGGAGATGGAGGTGGACCTCAGGGTGACGTGTCTGCAAGCCAAGGACTGGCAGAGATCGCCAGGCACCACCAGAAGCAGGAGAAAGGCCAAAACAGAGTGTGCTTCGTGGCCTCAGAGGAGACTAACACTGCCAACATTGTGATTTCAGACTTCTAGGCTGGAAGCTCTGAGAGTATAAGTCTCCGTTGTTTAAATTACCCAGGAAACAAGCATAGGTACCAATAAGGACTGTGACCACGATACTTTGTTTGGAGGGAACTGAACCACTCAGAGGCTCAGGTCGTGGTAAATCTTTGAAACGTCTATGAAAAAATTATTCCTGTACTAAAATCTTAAACTATGCCTTCAAACTCAAAAACAATAAACAAATCATACCAAAACAAAATAATAATAGCACCTAAGGTCTCTGAAAAATCTGTAAGTTGAAGGAAAAGGAATTAAAGTGTAGTTAAACTCATTGCTAATTACAGATAATAATAATGTGGACATCATTTAGATTCAGTATTAATGTATAATATTATGCATTCTTTTCCTGATTATGCCCTAAGGATTGTTCAAATGAAGACTAAAGTCTTTGCTTTGATGTTTGCTTGTTTCATGTATGTATTTGGCAAATATTAGGGTGGCTATTATTGTAGTTAGGGGCTTCTCAGGTGGCTAAGTGGCACAGAATCTGCCAGCCAAGCAGGTTACTCAAGTTCAGTTCCTGGGTGAGGAAAATCCCCTGGAGAAGGAAATGGTGACCCACTCCAATATTCTTGCCTGTGAAATTCCATGGAGAGAGGAGCCTGGCAGGCTACAGTCCACGGGGTCATAAGAGTAGGACACAGCAATGACTAATAACAATAACAGCAATTATTGTAGTTGACTCTGTATGTACCTTGAATATTCAGAGAGAGAGAAGATGTTCCTTCTACTTACATGGTAACACTATGCCACTTCACCTAGAAAATATAATGTGAATATAATTTAGATTTTAGTATTGATTTATAGCATTATGTATTATTTTCTTGATTACGCCTGAAGGATTGTTTAAGTGAAAACCAAAGAGGTTTAGCACATATATAGTTACTAAACAATCAGATAGTAGGTTTCTGGGAGGGCATGGGAGAGAGAGACTAAAGGCAGTAGGTGGGACAATGGTTAGGAATCAAAGAAGTGACAGAAAGAGACAAAATAAAAAGAATGTTCCAGCTGCAAAGCAATATTTTGCAAACTGGGGTTAGTGACTCTTGCTTTCTTCTGGATCTTCCAAAACTATTTGAACCTAGAAAAGGCATTAGAGCTCACAGAATCTAAACTCTTCATTTAATTCTCAATTTTCTATTATGATATATTTTCATTTTAATTTCATACTCATGGTGAGACAGATGCTCACATTTTTCCAAGTAGGTGTTGGACATACACTGTTATAAAATCAATATCTTGGCCCCAGTTAGATATTGTAATTCACAGCCATCCAGAATCAGGTGGAGATTCTGTCAGGTCCACACAAGCCTGCACCAACTGTGAAGACTCTGAGGATTCCCTTGTGATTTAATCTCCGATCTGGTCTTACTCTGTTGTTCAGTCACTAAGCCATGTCTGACTCTTTGCAACCCCATGGACGGCAGCATGCCAGGCTTCCTTCATCTCCCGGAGTTTGCTCAAACTCATGTCCATTGAGCTGGTATGCCATCCAGCCATCTCACCCTCTATTGCCCTATTCTCCACCCTCAATCTTTCCCAGTATCAGGGTCTTTTCTAATAAGTTGGCTCTTCGCATCATGTGGCCAAAGTTTTGAAGCTTCAGCTTCAGCATCAGTCCTTCCAATGAATGTTCAGGGTTGATTTCCTTTAGGATTGACTGGTTTGATCTCCTTTCTGTCCAAGGAACTTTCAAGAGTCTTTTCCAGTGCCACAATTAGAAAGCATCAATTCTTCAGTGCTCAGCTTTCTTTATGGTCCGACTTCCACATCCATACGTGATTCTGAACAATACATATAAGGGTCTGTTCTTCTGGTAGAATTCCTCCTCTTTGAAGCCCTTTATTAAGGATGGGGACTGGAGATGATGGAAGCACTTTCTTCAGGGCACTCCCATCATCGAGGACTGCATAGATAACTTTGTTATCTACAAAGATTCATCCTCCCTAGCATTTCCCAAAGCCACTGTGTTCACTGCTGCTAGAGGAGCTGGAAGGCCAATCTCTTTTCTTGAGGATGAACCAGAGAAGTTAAGTGATTTGTTTGCTGTTACCACAAGCACATTTGGCAGATCTGAGTCTCGAGCCCAGATATTCCCCTTAGTCTCTAGTTATCTTTTGACAACAGTGTGGTAGTAACAAATTGATTTAATTAAGTGAATGCAATTTCAGCAGTTATGGAGATAACATAAAAAGATCCTTTAATATTATAAAAATGACCCAAAGAAAGAAAATATCAACACTGTTGTGCAGAAATATTAAAAAAATGTATTTTTCATTATTTTCACTCTGGTGTCTTGGTGAAAGAGAAGATGAAGTTAACGCCGTAGTCATTGAAGCTCAGGAGTCCTTGCTATTTGCGATGTTCTATAACCATTTGGGGAGATACACATATAGAGTTTGTCCCAGAAAGTTATATTATATGAGCACAGGACTTCTCTGGGTCTCTGTTTCTTCATTTTAAAGCTGGAGAAAATAATAACTTCTTATTATTATGAAATTATAGATACTCATTAAATTATCTTCCCTCTTCCTAGACTAAGCTTTTCACACCTGAAAACAAAAAAGACTATAAAACACACATCCTGGGCTATGGGTTCCAAATCTTTATTATTTAGCTATTCCACTTCTTATACTTTATTTTTTGTGAGCTGGACTTAGAAATTTTATTTGCTCACTAGAAGATCAGAGTAAAACATCAAAGGGACATTTGCAATGAGCTTGGACAGGTTAAGTTCTCCATGACAACTTGAGGCAAATGAAAACAGAATCATTCACGTGCTGAGAGCAGCAATGAATGCATTCTCATGCATCTTATTTTTTGTCCTGGATATCATTCAATAATACAAACTGAAACCAGCAATTACTTTTAAGAACTAGAAGAAACTGTGTTTTTAAAGTAAACTGTATTTGGATTTTCAGTGGCCAGATGTAGATTTGTATAGATTTCAAGATTGACTTCAGAAATACTCTTATAATATTAAAACTTTTCAATAAACACATTAATCCTTAAATAATTTCTCTTTCTTTGTTTAAGCATGCATGCATATATTAATTAATTAATTGTACAAAGTGAAGCAGCTGCTGCCATTTCTATTGGGACTCCTTACAAACGATTTCCATCTTCATTTCTGAATAGCGTGGACCCATATAAAGCCAGAAAATGCAATTTTCTAGACTGACACTTTGCCACTTTGGAATTGTCCATATTGCCTCTGTGCCCGCCATTCAGAACAGCCTTAAGATTAGCTGTTTATACTCCATCTCATCCCCTAGCACTTTCACTTACAAATATTTGATGATAAATAAGTGCATATGCCAAAAGACTGCTTGAAAATCTTTTGTAGGAATTACACAAGGTCTGTAGAAAAATGATTTTGTGGCATAAGGAAACGGGAAAAATAACTACACCTGAAACCACTCTATGTAGTTTCACACTGCATTATAGTGAGATATGTACTTGTTAAAAGAGGAAAAATTATGTTTTCAAGGACCCATCACCTTTCTCAAATGTAAAGTGTGATGTTTTTCTGTTCACTTTGTAAAATTCCCAGGTAAGGAAACCAGTTGAAAAGGGCAGATTTCTGGAAAATTTATGAGTTGCAAGCTTTAAGGTAGTCTCCCAGACAGATACGTCAAAACCTATGACTCTGCTAAAACATTTGCTGTTTGGCCAAAATGTTCTTAGCTTAACTTCAATTAAATACATTAAATTCCCTGAGTCTGGAATTTTCAAAGTAGAAAACTTAACCATAGGCTTTGGTTAAGGAGTCTTAATTCATTCATTTAACAGATATTTAAGAGTACCATTTGCAGACTGTTTTCAAAGAAGACTTGAAAATCATATTTAACATTAATCATAATACAAACCATCAGACATAGTATAAGGGACTATTATTGGTTTTAGTTCTGTTATTCACAGAGATAGAGATTCTTCCTCTTACTCCAGATTTTTCCTTCATTTAAATACCCAAACTTGTAAACATATGTGACTGACATGAAAATTACTGTTAGTCTAAATTGTCTGTGACATTCATGCAATATTAATGTTATCAAAATCTTATATGCAATTATATTTATTTTCACTCTTAGCTCCTTCCTTCAGTTTATGCACATAAATACTGGAAGGATGGACCCAAGAGGAAAGGCTTGGCAGCACCAACAAAACCAGTGCAGCAGGATACATAATGGTTCTGGGAAATTACAGTGGCTAAAAGCTAAATTTCCCTCACTGAATTTTTTAATCACTGTTATCTGGAGGGTGCATTCTCTTTGAGATGGCTGCATTATTTATGGGAAAAAATGACTGCATGCTAATTTCATAACAGGGAAAGAATAATTTTGGTAATTCTCCTCCTAGCGTTTTTTTAAGCTTTGATTATAAAAGATGGCACAACCCACAGATATATGAAGTTTTAAGAAATTTAATTGGATGCCTTATTTATAATAGGTGTAAAAGAAAGCAAAGGTGCTTTGGTGGTGTATCTTTACATTTCTGCAATCAGTGTGCCGAGTTGGAATCTTGTACAAATGACTTCTCCTTTCTACACATAGAGTAGTGTGAGAGGCAAACCACAAGTCTGTTCCAACAAGGAATTCTCATGTGTTTTACAAAAGAGAAAAATATGATGACTGCTTTCATTTCATAATATATGTATCCCTTTCGGGAACATTTGCAGATCAAAGCTGATTCTCCCATAACCAGAGGGTGTCTCTCTTTGAAATTAAAGATATCACCTCTACCCTGTCAAGGATGAGGAGACTGAAAGTTACTTATTTCCTCCCATTTCAGTTCTGCAACAATAGTCCCAGGTTCTCTAGCAGGGCATTGATATCACATAATTTTCCAGCATACAAATTCCAAGAAATAATTTTATATGTTTCTTGGTTTTAACTATATCTACCCCCAATTATTGAGTATTTCAAGTACACAAAGAATGTGGCTTGATGACAATAAATTGTTTCAATATTTATTTCCTCAACAAATAATCTATCTTCTCTTTATTCCAAATTGTGACTCTCATAGAAAAATATTATAGTGCCACTTGTCTCTATTTGGAAATCATTGGATAAAGGGATGAATATACGTTTTCAGTGGCATAGTAATCAAAAGGTGAGGACATAATTCTGAAAACTAAATATGTACTTGAGTTTGAGGAGAGGATGGGACCTCTACGCTGATGTATGAGTCAGGTGAAAGCATTTCTGAAGCTCAATTATCTTAAAATTTCTTTAAAATATTTATTCTCAACAAATGGCAAAAGGTCTCCATAAGAGTAAATTGGAACAAAGAAAGAATAAACGAAAGGGATTAGGTAGAAAGAAAAAGATACATGTGTATGTATAAGGAGGCTCTAGAACATAGATGAGATTACATCTACAAATATTTGAAAGCTACTAAGATACACTGTTTAAAACACTGAATACAGAACAAAGTGATGCACTCGCAGAAAACTGTAGCAAGTAAATAAAACTTCAATGTATATTAATGATGTGAGAAAAAGATGGCTTATGTGCATATTGTTTACATGCATATGGGTCTAACATTTCATAACTGCTTTAGATTAAGTCATAAAAATCATTATAATGCAAATATTAACTGTGAGGGAAAATATATTAGGTCAGTATTAATCATTAATGCTTTGGTATGAATTAGATTATCAGTTTTATTACTCTCACTTAAAAAACCTTGGGAAAATAAAGGAATTGAATGGAGTAAGCTGGAGATGATGGAGGTCCAGTGCAGCCCCAGGTGGGGCACATGAGAGGCTGGCCCGGCAAGGCTGCAGGAAGCCAGTCCCAGGATAACTGTGTGCCTGGCTATTCCTTTGGGATGCTATTTTACTGCAATCACTGGAAGGGGTGGTGGGGGCGCTCTTTGTCAATTTATAAAGATTTGCCATTCTAAATGATTCTTTACATCACCATCTTTCATTTCCATATAAAGAAAAAGATAACCTTCTTTTCTCTTTAGACATTTATACTCCAGTGTTGAAAATAATATGCTGTGTTATGGGTGTTTGTGTGTTTCAAATGGGATGGTTTTTCAGACCTCAAGAAAGTTAAGTTCTTCTCTTCTCCTCCTTCATAAATTCCCCAAAGTATAGAGAGAAAATTTGCATTTGGGTTTGACTTTTTATATTCTAATATATACCAACAACTTAAGTGTAGTTCACTATAAAGTATAGTTAAGAGTATAACAGAATTACTCTTAACCTGAGAAGTTTAGGATGTGAAGGAATCAAATATGAAATGCACAAAGTGCCCTGTCTTTTTAAAGGATATGTGTTTTATTCAGATATATCCTTTCAAAGAAAGAATAAAAGATTTAACAAAAAGAGAAATGACTATTATAAGTATCAATAAAAATAAAAAACTCAACATTTAGATTAGAAATAAAACATCATGAGGAAGACTCATTGGAGGAATAAAAAAATATGATTAAAGAAGAGAAAAAATCAAGGCAAAAATCACATTGGTTAGATGATGGATATTAAAAGAAAAAGAGCAGTAATTAAGGATATGTTGATTCTACCTGATCTTAGGATCAAAGGAATTTTTCACACTTTTAGTTTCACCATCTCTTGAATTTAAGGTGAAAGTGGAAGTGTTAGTTGCTCAGTAGTGTCCCACCCTTTGTAACCCATGTAACCTGCCAGGCTCCTCTGTCCATGGAATTCTCCAGGCAAGAATAGTGGAGTGGGGCCAGAGATCAAACCCAGGTCTCCTGAACTGCAGGCAGATTCTTTACCATCTGAGCTACCAGGGAATATTTATTTCAATAAGCAATAATTCGAAATACCATTCTTAAAGTTATTTTTCCTGGTGGTTTTCTTTCTTGTTTTATAGCATTCTTGAATACCTCAGCTGTCAAGGGAAAACTGAGGGTCTCAAAGACTGTTACTGACTTTCTCACAGAGCAAAGGCATCAGGCCACAGACTTGAGTGGAAAGGACCACAAATAAAATTTATCTCAGTGCAGTTCCTCTGTGGAAAACAGGCCAGGGCTTAAGCCATTTATAAAGTAATATTTGAAGTTTCTTTCCTCCCCCCACACCCACACTTATTTAGTTATCCAAGGCCTTTCTGCTTCACCCCCTTCCTCTTTACAAGGCAAGAAAGGAACCAGCCACTGGCACCAGATTGTGACATACTCATTATGATAAATAATGATCCAGTTTTTCACACTCATACAATGGCAAAATCTTTGTGTTGGAATGACCTTTTGAGGTCATCTGTCTTCAATCACTTCCTAAACAGGATTTCTTCTGCACATTCTGGGATGATGTCTGGAACATTTCCAGTACTTCTCAATACACTTTTGTACTTTTACTAGGAAACACTTTACAGGGATAAGAACTCTAACTTTTCCTAAACGGAGTCAAGTCCAGCTTCTGGGCAGTGTGCACAGAGCTTATTTTTGCACAGGGAATAATACCACATAAATCTACTCCCTCATCTTTATTTCAGCCCAACAAAATTCTGAAAACAACTTTCCGTTCCCCAAAGTTCACCCCTCAAACCATTCCCCATTCTTTTAACATCCTCTGAATGCTAGTCAATAATACTTCAAAGAAAGGATCCAAGAATAGGCGATGTACATGATACCACATATATGTTCTAAAGTGCTGAGTACAGAGGAACTGAGACTCTTCAGTTCAAACACTTGTGTTGATTCAGTCTAGGCTCATAATAGCTTTCTGAGCTACTATGTCATGCTGTTCTATTGGTGCTTTTTAAATGTGTTCAGGAAGCAGGACTCTGAGGTCAGGTGACCCTTTCTGGAATACAGAGAAATTCTGGGTAGCATTCATTCTATCTTTTGAATCAAGATCAATTGTACTGGCTGAAAACATGCCCATATTAAATATATCTGCCACCCCCCCCCTCCACCGCCACACACAGACATTTCCCAAGGGCAGAATTACATTCAGAAGATCATGGTCCAGAGTTTTCCAGTAACAGTTTTCCCCTTTCATATCTTTTTATGGAGGTAAGAAAATTGTCAAAAAGCATAAAATTGTGGAATAAAGTCACCTAAATAACTGCTTACTCTCTTAAAATATTGTGAAAATATCAACATCATTAATTTCTAATGGTAAAACTCCTGGACCAGACTTTGGAAAAATGAGTTCCTTGAGAATCAGGTTTGAGAACCCCTGCCTTACACTGAAAATGTATTACACGGAGTGGTTAAGAGTCAGCGTCAGTCAGTCAGTCAGTTCAGTACCTCGGTTGTGTCCGACTCTGGAACCCCATGATCTGCAGCATGCCAGGCTTCCCTGCCCATCAGCAACTCTCAAAGCTTGCTCAAATTCATGTCCATTGAGTCGGTAATGCTATCTGGTAATGTCAGTAATGTCGGTAATCCAACCATCTCAACTTCTGTCGTCCCCTTCTCCTCCTGCCTTCTATTTTTCCTAGCATCAGGGTCTTTTCCAGTGAGTCAGTTCTTCACATCAGGTGGTCAAGTATTGGAACTTCAACTTCAGCATCAGTCCTTCCAATAACTATTCAGGACTGATTTCAGGACTGAAGAGTCAGCATAGTAAGTGGGAAAAGCACTGAGTTGTAACCTGGATGTTGAGCTTAATTCTGCTATATACTGACTTTGCAACCTAGGGAAAGCCACTCTCAGCTTCAGTTTCCTTACCTGTCAAGGAAGGAAGTCAGGTTAGATGATTGTCAGGCTGTTTCTATTTTAATTTGCCTGGGCTGCCACAGTAGATTTCCAAGACTGTGCCTAAACATAGACATGTGTTTCCCCCAGTCCTGGAGGCTGGAAGTCCAGAATCAAGGTGCCAACTGATGTGGCTCCTGCAGAAGGCTCCTTCCCTGGCTTGCAGGTGGCTATCTTCTTACACAGTGAGATGGGAGGAAGAGCTAATTCTCCCGTGTCTCTTCTTATAAGGACATTAATCCGGTTGATCAGGGTCCTACCCTTATGACCTCATTTAACCTTGACCTCCATAAAGGCCATGTTGGTTAAGTTAAGGGTTAAGTTGGGTCTGTCTTATCAAAGTTATGTATTGAACCAAAAAGTGAATTATTAAGTTGGGTCTGTCTTATCAAAGTTATGTATTGAACCAAAAAGTGAATTATTACTTTTCTTCCTGGAATTTCTTACTTGATCCTAATTGTGCTCATAACTGAGTATCTGCTATCTATCAGACACTGTCCTAGGTTTGGGAAGTTATTAATAAACAAAAAAGATAACAAAATTCCATTTCCACATGGAGCTCATACTCTACTGGGGAGGAAAATAATAAGTATAAGTAAAATATAAAAAGAATTCATTTGAATCAGTTCTAATGAGATGGATGAAACTTGAGCCCATTATACAGAGTGAAGTAAGCCAGAAAGATAAAGAACATTACAGCATACTAACACATATATATGAAATTTAGAAAGATGGTAATGATAACCCTATATGCAAAACAGAAAAAGAGACACAGAAGTACAGAACAGACTTTTGAACTCTGTGGGAGAAGGTGAGGTGGGATGTTTCGAAAGAACAGCATGTATATTATCTGTGGTGAAACAGATCACCAGCCCAAGTGGGATGCATGAGACAAGTGCTCGGGCCTGGTCCACTGGGAAGACCCAGAGGAATCGGGTGGAGAGGGAGGTGGGAGGGGGGATCGGGATGGGGAATACGTGTAAATCTATGGCTGATTCATATCAATGTATGACAAAACCCACTAGAAAAAAACATAAATAAAGGAAATAAAAAAAATTATAAAATATAGAATATGCTAGATAGGATTAAGAGTCAAGGCACCACGTAAAGCTGAAAGGAATGATTAAATATCGGGATGGGGGAGTTGGAACTTTAGATGGTAGAAGGAATGAGAGAAGGAGCCATGTTGATATCTGAGAGGAGAATATTCTGATAGAAGGAATAGGAGGTATCAAAGCCTCTGAGGTAGGAGTATGGGTGATGAGTCAGGCAACAGAAGCAGGTCTATGTGCCTGGAACAGACTGAATGATACTTAGGAGAGGAGATGTTCAAGAGGTTACAGGCACCAAGTCATGAGCTTCTTTGCAAGTCTTTACTGAATTTGTTAAAATGGTGCTTCTGTTTTATGTGTTTGGTTTTCTTGGCCACAAGGCTTGTAGGCTCTCAGACTGAACTAGAACTCCCTGCACTGGAAGGTGAAGTCTTAACAACGGACCTCCAGGGGAGTCCCTATGAGATGCTGGTTTATCATAAAATAGGCTTGTTTTTGGAGAAGGAAATGGCAGCCCACTCCAGTATTCTGGCCTGGAGAATCCCAAGGACAGGGGAGCCTGGCGGGCTACAGTCTGTGGGGTCGCAAGAGTCGCACACAGCTGAGGACTAAGCACGCACACAGAGACTAGTTTTTACTGAGAATAATGGGAAAACATTAGAATGTTTATATTGGATGAGGGGCAGGATCTGACTCATGTCACTCTGGCCTTTAACTAGTTCACTCTGAGCGGGGCGTTGGGAATAGTGCAAAGGGAACAAAGAAGAAGGAGGAGGACCCGCGAGGAGGCTACCATCATGGTCCAGCTGAGAGACAAGGACTTGGACCAGTGCGGCAGCAGCGAAGGTGCTGTTCAGTCAGTTCAGTCGCTCAGTCGTGTCCGACTCTTTGTGACCCCATGAACCGCAGCACGCCAGGCCTCCCTGTCCATCACCAACTCCCAGGGCTTACACAAACTCACGTCCATTGAGTCGGTGATGCCATCTAACCATCACATCCTCTGTCATCCCCTTCTCCTCCTGCCCTCAATCTTTCCCAGCATCAGGGTCTTTTCAAATGAGTCAGCTCTTCACATCAGGTGGCCAAAGTACTGGAGTTTCAGCTTCAGCATCAGTCCTTCCAATGAACACCCAGGACTGATCTCCTTTAGGATGGTGTTGGGAGGTAGCCAAATTCTCCAAACAGTTTGAAAATAGAGAGAGCTGAAATTGCTATTGCTTTAGATTCTGTGTATTTCTGAACATACCTAGCAAATTTACTTTGGATTCTGATTGCTTTTTTTTTTTCCCTAACATATTAGTTATAGCTCTCTACTTTGTGTTTTCAGCATCTGCCAAAAAAAAAAAAAAAAAAAACAACAACATGATTTCTATCTTTATCTAAAGGTTCTTTACAAAACCTCAAATGGGCTCAAATCATGACTAGACCATTGCCCCAGCACAGATTCCCTCCATTTTTGGAGGGAATAATCGAATAATATTGAATAATAATTCAATATCCTTTGAGTAACAATTGTACACCCATCAGTTGCACTGAATGCAACTCAGTTCTCTTCATTTTAGTTTCTCACTGCTAAACACCTCCCACATGTACCAGGCCCTGTGTGAGGCATAGGGGTGGTGGTAAGGCTGAGGACATTCAGCTATAATTCTCCTAAAAAGATGCTGAAAATCTGGTAGGCGGTGGGCACAATCACAAAGATAGAGGGATATGGTCTGTAACATAACGAAGGCATTTTAGGGGACTGGACTAATTAGGATGTGTGACCACAGTCCAAGGATGGCATGGCCGTGATGCTGGTGCTGTGGTTGGGGTCAGGTGTGAAAATTCCGGCTGACACGCTAAGGACTGGCTCTGTTCAGCGTGCAGAGTGACAGCTGCCAGAGTGACAGGCGGTGGAGCATCGCGGCTGCATCTGTGATGTTAACGCATCTCTGGAGGCAGCTCAAGGAAGAGTTTGAAAGGCTAGGAGCCAGGTAGGTTATAGTCACTCCCGCTCAGCTGAGAGTTAGTCAGGCTATGACAGGGATGAAAGAAGGGGCTGGTGTTAGAGACTTCTGAGAGCGAGGTGGACAGAATCAGAGCTGAATCAGATACGAGGACTTAGATTAAGGTGGGAGTCAATTCAGACTCCTGAACTGTGCAGGTGGGCAACTCTCTAAGCTGAGAAAGAGAAGACAAAAAAGCAAAACTTGTTTTATTTCAATCTGGGGATGAATCACGTCTAGTTAGAGACATCCAGGCCAGAGTCCTGCACTACTAAATCCCACTCCTAATCGGGAGGTCAAATATCTCTTCTGATTCTAAAATGTCAAGATCACTGATAATTTTGAATATTGTTGGTAGCAATAAAAAGTGCTGCAATACTTTTTAAAAGCATGCAACAACATCACACATTGACCTAGTTATCTTGCTCCTGAGAATTTATCTAAAAATACAACCTTATAGTTTATAAATTCCATCTAAGAGGTCTCTCATTGAATTTTTTGTCATTATGAAAAAGTAAAAGCAATTTCAAATTCCCTATAGTGGGGGAATGGAAGATTAATTAGATTTACAGCCTGTACACAGTGTAATTATCCCATTATAAATATTATGCAGGGCAATATTTCAACATGGAAAAGTACTGTTGTAATTTTAAGGGAATAGAGAAAGGAGACAAAATACACCTAAATCATAAATTTATGCCAATACTAAAAATCATACAGTAAAGATGATAAAAGACCTTAGGCACATGAAAACAGGGTTCAGATGGCACCTGGCCTGCAGTTTGGGCCAGACAACTTCAAATTCCCGCTAAAATACTTGTAAAGACAGAAAGAAAAATGAAAACTATAGATAGCATTGGAAAGGAGAAATGACTCCTATGTCATGTCAGAATATGAACAGAATTTCTACTAAGTCTGATGCCTACCTGGCATCTATGCTGACGCTAACTAGAAACAAAGCAAACCCAAGGGCCAAACAAAACAGAAATTCGCCCGTTCTTTAGTTGGGTGGCTCCGCGATAGAGCATCCACATGCAACACAGGAGACCCAGGCTCGATCCCTGGGTCAGGGAAAAACCCCTCCGGTATTCTTGTCTGGAAAATCCCATGGGCAGAGGAGCCTGGTGGGCTACAGTCTATGGGGTTGCAAAGAGTCTAGCACGACTGAGCAAGCATGCTCAGTCTAAACACACTCTTTACCTGTGGCCTCCCTACCTTGGAATGAGAGCCCTGACCCAGACACAAAGTGCTCATTCAGCCCCCTGCCAGATGAGAGTCTTTTGTCCGAGTTATACAAGGTTACTATCTTTATTTCTGTGACTTTTGCTTCCACTTTATTTATAGCATCTTTTCATACACATAGTTCTTAAATTTTTTTCTTTCTGGTTTGTGCTTCCTTGTCTAAAAACAGAGTCTCTCTGGTGGTTATGAAGGTATTTTCTCATATTATCTTCTGAAAGCTTTATAGTTTCACCGTTCACATTTAGTTTGGTGATCAATTAGGAACTGCTTTTTGTATATAGTGTGATGTATTATAGAAGTAAAATTCCAATTTTTAACTATATATACCCTAATACCTAATAATCTCAGAATCATTCCTTAAAAACACAGTAGTACTGTAGCAATTCTCTTTCTCTCATTACCTTTGCTATAAATCTATATCCATAACTATAGATGTTGATTTTTTGGGTTCTCTATTCCATTCCATTAACTGATTATTTATTCTTATGCCAAAGGTACACTCACCTTACAACATTTTTTTTTTTTTAATATATACAAATAGTCCTTATGGATGGTACAGCAAGACCTTCTCCTTCCTTCTTTCAGAAGGTTTTGGCTGCACCTGGTCCTTCAATCATGTGTTTCTACTTTATAATTACCTATTGTTCTGTTTTTACTAAAAAGAAGCCTATTGGAGTCTAGATTGCTGTCTCACCTACAGATCAACTTGACCGGAATAACATCATTAAAATATTCAGGCTTTTAATCCATGAGCATATTGTATCTCTCCATTTATTCAGATCTTTTACATCTCTCATAAAGTTTTATAGTCTTTTCCTCTAGAATACTAACATACCCATTTGAAGGAGCCTGGAAGGCTACAGTCCACGGAGTCACAAAGAGTTGAACATGACTCAGTGACTAAAAAGCAACCCAATATAGAATTACTTGATATTTTGACACTACTGTTTTGAGAAAAGGTATTTTTAAGGATCTCATTTTCTGTTTGCTGCTTTTATTACATCTCTTTCTGAATCTGTTCTGAGAAAGAAAATCAAAGAATCTGAAAAATACAGAAGCTACAAGAGCAAAAATGTAAACAGCGTCAGTCTTGCTCGCTATGATCTCGAGTGCATATTTTAACTCTGCAGTGACACTTCTAGTCTCTCTGGAATCCTTGTTGGTCTGATCCGCCCTCCCACCTCTTCCCTGTTACTTCTCCATCTCATCCTGCTAGACAGGAAGTAGCGGGCGGGGGGGGGGGGTCTGAGGGTCCTGTGCTGTGACTTTGAAACGAAGCTATTGGGCAGGGAGATGATGGAGGCCACGCTGGTAGCAGTAATGGTACAGACTGTGGACTGTCACGGGTCACCTGTGATCGTCCTGTGACCCCATCACACGATGGAAGCAGCAAGCAAGTTCACCTTGGGGTGATGGAGCTGCAGAAGGTGACTGTGGATGGGGAACTGAGCCAGGGATTACACCCATCAATTTGACCTCAGTGAGGACTGACTCTGCCTAAAATAACAGGTGTATACAGTGCCTTACAAACACATGCTGACAATCAATAAATCTTTACAGGTTTTTCTCCTTTATGGAAAAGTAAATAGAAAATATTCAATACAGAGTCAAAATAATGAGATTTAGCATTCCCTACATGTGTACTAAATGACTTAACATGTACCAACTTATTAAATCTCCTCAATGACCTTAAAGATGGACTAAGATTATTTCCATTTTGCAGTTGATAAAACCACAACCCAGAGATATTTTAAATAATGCAGCCAAGATCACACTGCTCAGAAATGGCAGAGATGGGATTCAAATCAGACAGGCAAAGTTCGACCTCTGTGTTCTTATGTCTCTCTGCCCAAAGGAAAACATGCTGGAGAACAAAAGAAAAAGAACATCAACCTAAAGGAAACACTTCTAAGAGAACATGGGGGCCAGAGGGCAAGAGGACAAGCCCCAGTGAAACAGACTCAATGCCCATAAAGCAAGAGAGCAGGATGAGATGGAAGAGAGAGAGAAGGGCATAGGCGGTTTTAAAGAAACTAAAAATATCAGTACAGAATTAAAATATGCATCCGAGGCAATAAACAGTAGAGCTAGAAGTTTATATTTTTGTTTTGTAACTTTTTATATTTTCCAAATTTTCTATAACATACATATATTTCTACTATAACCAGAAAATACTAAAATGTCAAACATTTCCCACACTCTTTTCCCTCAGTAATTCTATTTCTCTGAATATATTATAAGGGGATATTTCAAAGAGAAATTTATATGGATATAAGCAATGTGTTTCTAAAAAAGAAACTGGAAAAATTCCAAAGATCCAAAAATAGAGGAATGTTTAAGTATTTTGTGGTCTATTTTTATGGCAGAATATTTTATTGATGTAAAAACATATGTTTCCAAAAAATACTTATCCAAAGAAGTGACCACCATAATGTTAAATAAAGGAGCAGGATGAAAACCATCATATCTTTAGTGTGACTATAGTGTGTCTCTGTTTGTGTATGTGTGTGTGAGAGAGAAAGAGGGAGAGAGGTGTGCATACGTATGTCTATCTAAAAGATTACTCTGGAGATTACAGGGTTTTTTCCCCCCAAATTTTACACATATAGTATACAGTTGTGTGTGTTAGTTACTCAGTCATGTCCGACTCTAAGCGACCCCGTGGACTTAAGACTACCAGGCCCCTCTGTGCATGGAATTCTCCAGGCAAGAATGCTGGAGTGCATTGCCATTCCCCTTTCCAATAGTATACAGTTAAGTCATTAACCATCATTTAAAAAGGATAATAGGTGATTTGTTAGATTAAGATGGTTATAATGATGTCCCTTATTTCTGTTGTTAGCACTTCAAAAGTTGCTTCTGCAATACATATATTTTAAAATATTTTTCTATTTCTCATGCTCTCAACACTTAAAAATCTAAATCTGAGTCCCAAGACTTATTCTAAATTATTTTTCTAGTTATTTCTCCTTGAAACATCAAGGTATTCACAACATCGTTGCCTTTCTGTGTGACTGCTGTTTTCATCTGCAGCATGGAGGTTCACAGTTTTATGTGTTCCTTTTTCTTCCATTCCTCACATATCAACCACAGCCATCCTTAGCAACTTGGCAAGTCTCCTTCTGAAGCCATTTCTTTTCATCTTCAGAGGGGTTCTTGGTAGTGTTATGGGAACCCAATGCTCTGGCAACTTGGGAGGCCCAACTGTTATTCCCCAAATACTCTGCTTTGATTTTCAAAGTCATGACCTTGAGTAAGACACAAAGATAACATTCTGCCTCAATCTTCTGCTCCTTCAGAATTTCCGGACCCTGAAGACATAGTCCAGGTATTGCTGCTGCTGCTTTTTTTCCTTCTCCATTTTTCCTTTTACTTCTGCTTTCTCCCCTTTCTGTTACCATCTTTTCTCTTGCTTTTTAAAATGACTTCTTTCCACGTGAATAAGTGAGCAGAATGAAGTTCTTCCCTTCCTTACTTCCTTGCCTTCACTCTGTATTCAACTCTCATTCATTCATTCAAACATTATTAACCACTTATGCCAGGGAATGGAATTGGGCTCTGTGGGGATTATGGATGAATAGATCTCCTCCTGCAGCCCTGGAGCTGGAGTTATTCATCATTTATTTACGAAGGCAGGCTTATAGACAACCCAGTTATGTGTGTGCTATGTTAAGCGGAATAAACATTTAACAGGGGAATAAACATTTAACTCCCTTTGGAGGAGGTGCAGAAGATTTCACAGAAGAGATAACTCTTGACTTAAGTCTGGAGGAAGTTCACCATGAGGACAAATTATGGAGGGCGGGGCACTCCAGGCAGAGGAAACAATCTGTATAAAGGTATGAAAAAATAAAAGATTGTGGTTCATTTATAGGAGGATAGGTAGGGTTCTGTTGCCTGATTCAACTTGGGTTCAAAGCAGCAGATGTGTAGCAATCTTCTCCTCTGTCCCCATGCCTGTTCTGAGGGTTCACATGACCACACTCGCCGCTTGGATATTCCCAGACTGATACCAGCTCTGGCCAACATAACTTGCTTTGCAACCATAGCAGATTGTATCCCCTAAGTCACAGCCTTTTCACATCATGCTCCTCTTTTGCTCATGGGTTTAGTGGCCCTCTTTCCTATGTTTTGCTTTTAGTGGTTCAAGCTCAAGGATCTGAATGTATCCTTAATTGTTATTCTAAGATCTACATATCAATAAGTTCTACACAGGCAAATGTTTCCTGCTTCATTCATACTAGTTCCTTGAAGCAGAAATTAAACACGTTCTCTGGGCCTAGACTGGTAGAGGGTCTTCATCTCTGGGGTCAAGACCCTGGTGAAAATGGCATGCTTATTGGGTTTACAGTATTCTGCCCACAGATGGGGTGCTCAGGTAGAAACTTCCAAACCCAGATAACCGCCTGTCTGGAGATAACCATTGTCTTTCACATGTGATGCCTTGTCTACCCAGCAAAACCCTTCAGGTGGTGGTGGTTTAGTCGCTAAGTCTCGTCCGACTCTTATGACCCTATGAACTGTAGCCTGCCAGGCTCCTCTGTCCGTGGGATTCTCCAGGCAAGAATACTGGAGTGGGTTGCCATTCCCTTCTCCAGGTTTCCAGTGGTTGTCTTCTGTTTCATGTCTAAGTATTTCTTTATGTCTTAAGTCTTTCCAAAGCCCAGATTGTGTAAACAAAATGTTGATCAGGCCAAATCATATTACTTACAGATATCCTATGGGGCAAAACCCACAACTAGTCACACATGACCTCTTCACCGAGAAATGTGATCAGTGACCACTTTCGAACACTATATACCTTTACATTCAAGGGTGTACCCTCACTTGTCCATCCTTTCAGTAGCAAAGAATGTTCCTCCCAAACACATTAAAAGTGAAAAAAGCTAAACTGTTAGTTGTTCAGTCGTGTCCAACTCTTTGCGACCCCATGAACTGTAGACTGCCAGGCTCCTCTGTCTATGGAATTCTCCAGGCAAGAATACTGGGGTGGGTAGCCATTCCCTTCTCCAGTGTATCTCTCCAACCCAGGGACTGAACTTGTGTCTCCTGCATTGGCAGGAGGATTATTTACTACTAGGGCAGTCCCACCACATTATCCCATTGAAAAAATGCATCTGATATCCATTGCAGTTCCACTGTGAATAATATCGTTTCAAATATTGGCTTTTTCTTCTTCAGTGTAGCTTAACTTAGTTAAACTTCAACAACTCATGAAGGAATACATAACGATATGTTATAGTATGTTGGTGATTTACCAACAGATAACTAGTTAGTATTCACTGATACATTTTGGCACACTTCACAGAATAAAAATTTATGCATATTTTTTAAATTCTTTGTCAATTTTTCAATAATCTGACACCTTTCAATAAAGACTGGAACCAATTCTTATTCATTAAAATAAATCTACCTGTTGATTACCTGAAAAGATGACTAATACAAGAGAAAGGATAAGCTACATCATTTTTGAGAATAAATCTACCAAACTCTATGTATTTTAATGAATTAAACTTTCTGCTCCTTTTGAATTTATACAAGAGAATCAATCCAAGAAACAGACAATCAGTACAAATTAGTTTAAGGAAAAACAGAACTTATTATTGGTTCAAGTGCTTGAAAAGTTCAGGGTTAGGAGCAGGAATAAGACTGACAATAAACACGAGATAAACCAGGGGCTCAGCAAATAAGTCTCTCTTGTCCTCTCTCTCTCTCTCTCTCTCCCCTTCTCTTTCCCTCTTTCCCTCCCTTTGATCTTGCTCTGACTGTGGTGTTTCATTCTTAAATGCACTTTCCCCTTGTTGAAATAATTGACTACCAGCAGCACGAAGCACAAATCATCTTTAGGATTTGTGATCCAATAGCCCCTTCGCCTTGGCTCCAGCAAAAATCGTTGGGAAAACTGACTGCATCTCCCTCCCAACCCTTTGGGTCCCATGTTCATCTCTTAAACGACATTTTTCTTTTCCATTTTTAAAGGCAGGCCACTTCACACACGTGGCTCTTGGCTGAGTGTTGGGGGACTCAAAGCTATGAGACACAATGTCTCTCCAGGTGGAATGTTTTCTTTCTTTCCCTTAAAAGGAAGAAAATAATTGTGGCAGACTGAAAGAGTGAATGTCTTTTACATTTCTTTGGAGTAAACATATCAAAAACCACATTCTGTCCTGTTTTTGGTAAAAACAAACAAACAAAAAAAACGAGTTAAAATGAATGCTATTGCATTGAAAACATCCATCTGTGTTCCTCCCAGCTGGTGCTAGTGGTAAAGAATAGGCCTGCCCCATGCAGGAGACACAAGAGACATGGGTTGGCTCCCTGGGTTGGGAAGATGCCCTGGAGAAGGGAATGGCTACCCACTCCAGTGTTCTTGCCTGGGAAATCCCATGGACAGAGGAGCTTGGTGTGCTGTGTAGTCCATGGGGTCTCAAAAAAATTGGCCACAACGGAGTGACTGTGCATGTTTTTTTGGACAGTTTGCTATAGTTTAGCCCTGGGTGTCACTACATTAAAGACATTCTTCAGAAACTATATTTTACTAGGATGACCACGTTCTGGTTTGGCTGGGACACCTCTGGTTTACGTCTGCTGTCTCAGCAGAATTATTAAGAGTGCCTCCTTTTTAAAAATGTCCTGATTTGGATGATAAATCAAGTGGTCACCCTTAATTCGAGCAATTTGCCTGGGAAACCACCTCCCAGGGACTATGACATCTTATTTTGCATCATTAGGAACATTCTGTCCTGGATAGTAAATTTGCCAGGTAACTTGAGGGCAATGTCCTAAGGCTAAACACTTACAGTATTTCAACTGTTTTTCATGACAATCTTTTAAAAATGATTGTATATTCCTCTGCCTTAAGAGGGCACCCTAAGAATAACCTAACCTTTTCTGGATCATTCAGAAGCCTCAGGCACTAACTGAGCCATAGATACATAATACAGATGGGATGAGGCATAGAACTGAGCGGCTGTCTGTCTCACCTTTGGCCCTAGAGCTTGCCCTCTTTAAAAAGTATCAAGGATGAGGTTTCTTTTGGGTAACTTTCTATTTTTTTTTTTCTAAGGTGATGAATAAATATTTGACGGCTTCATGTCTGAGATAACATAACAACACCAGTTCTATGCAAAGTAACTTGCAGAGTTAAAGGTTGAAAGCATAGCCATCTCCTAAGTGATAATTTTGACCTTTGAAATAATTTCTGCTATACCCTTACTACCATACAAAATACTGAACACATCATTAATACATTGGAACCTGGGCAACATTTTGTGAAACTATAATCCCCCTTCTATTTTGTCAACACAGTTATTATGCAGCAGGCAATGAAGGAGCGATATCCCTAGCAATATTAGACAACTATGTGGCAAGATTTCATGAGGAACTGATTCAGTAGGCTAAAAATACTACTGATGATTAATGAAATATTAAATAAGTTTCTGTAATTATAGCAACAGGCACCAATTTTTAACAATTTCCCTAATTTTAATAGGTAACCAACTTTATTTAAAGTTACATATAATAATATGCACTGAGTTTCATTGGATAGTTCATCAAATTTTGACAAATCCACACACCTGTGTGACCACCATCTCTACCAAGAAATATAACATTGCCATCACTGCAAAAGTTCCCTGTGCTCTTTTGTGGTCAATTCTCGCTCTACTCCTGGCCCAGACAACTGCTTCTCTCCTTTCTATCAATATAGGCTGACCTGTTCTGAGTGCGTGTGTGCTAAGTCGCTTCAGTCATGTCTGACTCTTTTCGACCCTATGGACTGTAGCCCCCCCAGTCTCCTCTGTCCATGGGATGCTCCAGGCAAGAATACCGGAGTGGGTTGCCATGCCCTTCTCGAGGGGACGGAGCCTGCGTCTCTTACAATCCCTGCATTGGCAGGTGGATTCTTTACCACTAGCACCACCTAGAACTTCATATAAAGGAAATTTAGTATCTACTCTTACTCTTCCCTAGTGACTCAGATGATAATCTTCCTACAATGCAGGAGACCTGGGTTCCATCCCTGGGTCAGGAAGATCCCCTGGAGAAGGGAAGGGCAACCCACTCCAGTATTCTTGCCTGGAGAATCCCATGGACAGAGGAACCTGGCAGGCTACAGTCCATGGGGTCACAATGAGTCTGATATGACTGAGCACCTTTCACTTACTCTTTTGACATATTTCACTCACGATGTTTCTGAGATCCACCCATGTTACAATCAGTAGCTTAATGCACTTTTTTTGGCTGAGTAGCAGTCCACTGCATGGATATATTATAATTTGCTTATCAATTTATCTGTTGACTTAAATCGACATTTGGATTGTTTCTAAATTGGGGGTATTTTAAATTAAGAGAGACATTATGTAGATATGTCTTCATTTCTCTTGGATAAATACCTGGGAGTAAAACTGAAGGTGGTTGCTGTCCAGTCACTAAGCTGTGTTTGACTCTGAGATCCCATGGGCTGCAGCAGGCCAGCTTTCTCTGTCTTTCACTGTCGCTCCAAGTTTGCTCAAATTCATGTCCACTGAGTTAGAGACACTATCTAGCTGTCTCCTTTGCTGCCCCCTTCTCCTTCTGCCTTCAGTCTTTCCCAGCAGCAGGATCTTTTCCAATAAGAAGGCTCCTCTCATCAGGTGGCCAAAGTATTGGTGCTTCAGCTTCAGCAACTGTCCTTCCAATAAATATTAAGGGTTGATTTCCTTTAGGATTGACTGGTTTGATCTCCTTGCTTTCCAAGGGACTCTCAAGAGACTTCTCCAGCACCATAGTTGGAAAGCATCAATTCTTCATATGTTAATTACAGGTGTCACTGTATAAAAACTTGAAAATTGTTTTCCAAAGTATCTGTAACATTTAGATTACAAACATCACCATGTGAAAGTTCCATTACTCCCTATCTTTGCCAACATTTGGTGCTATTGGCATTCTCATTTTTGTCATTGCTGGTGCATCTTGGTAGGACTTTGTAGTTTCGGTAAACATTACCCAGCTGAGAAGTGATGCAGAGCATGTTTTCATATGTCTATCCTTAATTTTTCACTTTTAAATTCCTCATAGTGGGTTTCCTAATTTTATTGCAATAATCTTAAAGCTGTGAAATTATTTTATGGTAAAGATACTTAAATGAGTATATCAACCAGAAAATACTACTCTGTCCAATGGTTACTTGATGTGTTCACTAATTTTCATCCATTCATTTATGTGACTGCGTGGACTCCATGCAAATGCCAGAGGGACTATGTATGAAACTTTCTTACCCTGCCACTTATACTGTAAAGTCTAGATATATGGATAACACTTTTGAAATGCTGGAAATGATAAGATGTAATAGTTGCCAAATGTTTCATTTCATGGAAGCTCAGACAGTATGCCCAAAAATAACAGTGGTATAGCCAGAGGCATGATGTGATCAGATATATATTAATATTCTTAGAAAACCACTCCTATTCTGTTTACAACCATAGTAATTGACTCACTAGTATATAAAAGGGTATACTTTACATAATTAAATCCGACTAGACTTAACAACATTGAGAAGTTATTAAAATAAGTTTTTTAAAAAGAGTCACACAATATAGCCTCTATGCTTATTATTCTAGAGTCTAATGCAGTGATTCACTCTGAGTAACCAAACCAAGGGGGTCCGTGAACTACATTTGTTCTGACTAACCTTTTGGCTTTCAGTTGGCACTGAGCAGAGATGGGGTGACCACTGATTTTCTTAAATTAAAAATTAGTCATAAAACACATCCTCAGGTGTTCCTATTTACTCACAGGCTATATTCAGCAAAACCAGCAGGTTAATTTCTAGAACCTCCAATATATTTAACTAGTGACCTTTCTCAGTGAGTTTTTATGCATATTACAAAGATAAACCAATATTAAATATATTGATCCATCGATATTTTCCTACACTTGACCTTTTGAATTTACGTAAACATTTCTGTGTACACTCTTAAGGTCAACACAGCCTTCTGACTCAAGTGCTCTTTGCCTTTCCCTGGAATAAGAGTGAACTGTATCACAATGTCTCTGTCAATCTGTGAATCCAGGTGATGGCGGGGGAGGATAAAAGTAGAGACGATTAGAAACGCCGGAAGGAGTAAAATTAGATGTTTGGATGCGCTCTCCTATAAGAGTTGGGAGCAACAGCAGGTATGCAGTCCTGGAGGGCTGGAGACTTTCAGCAGGAATGATCAGACAAAAAGGCCAGAGGGGTACCCAGATGGCTGGGGAGACCAACTCACAGCCGCGGAGGAACCCCACAGAGCAGAGACCAGGGGCCCCGGCAGCGGTGAGCGGTGGTGCACAGTCAGGCGAGGACCTGTGAATATGATCTGTAGCAAGGCGTGGTTCTGCCTTTGGGGTAAATGAGGCAGAGCAACCAGAAGCAGGGTGAAAGCTAAGAACACAGTTTCTGAAGAAGCCAAGGTATAAGGAAAGGTCTCAGAAAGATGGCACATCTGGAAAGAAAGAAAAAGAAGAAGGGAGGAAAGAAAAAGTAAAAGAAAACTAAAGGAATGAGGAAGGAAGAAAATGATAACTATGTGAGGTGGCGCATATGCTAATTACTTGATTGTGATGATTACTTCACAATGGGTATGTGTGTATATATATATATATATATACACACACACATATATATATATCTTAATCGTCAAACTGTATACCTTAAATTTATACATTGTAGGGGGTAAATTATACTTCAACAAAGATAGGAAAAACTCTGAATAAATAAAATCATTTAAATGCCCAGATGGCACAGTGGTAAAGAATCTGCCTACAAGGGCAGGAGATACAAGAGATGGGGTTTCTATCCCTGGGTCAGGAAGATCCCCTGGAGGAGGAAATGGCACCTCACTCCAGTATTCTTACCTGGAAATCCCACGGACAGAGGAGCTTAGCAGGCTACAGTCCACGGGGTTGCAAACAGTCAGACATGACTGAGCACCAACACCACCACCAAGTATATAAACCAAAACATTAACAGTGATTATCTCCAGGTAATAGAACTATGTTGCTTTCTTTTGCTTTATCCTTGTCTATTATTTTTTTCAACACACATAAATCACTTTAGAAATTTAAGAAAGGAAGAACCCACTTGGAATCCTTTTATTGTGGTTAAGCAGTGAATTGATCCCTATATGGTCAGGCCACCCACAATGGTCCTTCTCTTGTTCTTTGTATATCCCCCATTCAACCAGTCCCTGTTTCACCTATACCTACTCACTTGATCAATTTTCCTACATATTTGTCCCACCAGGGTGCCTGGCCCCATCTAGTGATTTTCCTATCTTTAGATCAGAACAACTTCACCATTTGTTATTTAGTTGCCAAGTCTTGTCTGTCTCTTTGCAACCCCAATGGACTGCAGCATGCCAGCCTCATCTGTCTTCCACTATCTCTTGGAGCTTGCTCAAATTCATATTCATTGACTTTGTGATGCCATCTAACCATCTCATCCTCTGCTGCTCCCTTCTTCTTTTGCTTTTAATCTTTCCCAGCTTCAGAGTGTTTTCCAATGAGTCAGATTTTTGCATCAGGTGGCCAAAGTATTAGAGCTTCAGCCTTAGCAAAGTCTTTCCAAGGAATAGTCAGGGTAGATTTGCTTTACGATGACTGCTTTGATCTCCTTGCTGTTCAAGGAACTCTCAAGAGTCTTCTCCAGCACCACAACTCGAAAGCATCAATTCTTCAGTGATCAGCTTTCTTTATGGTCCAACTGTTACATCCATACATGATTACTGGATAAAACATAGCTTTGACTATATGGACCTTTGTCGTCAAAGTAATGTCTCTGCTTTTTAATATAATGTCTAGGTTTGTCATAGTTTTTCTTCCAAGGAGCAAGTGTCTTTGAATTTCATGGTTGCAATCACTGTCTGCAGTGAATTTTGAGCCAAAGAAAATAAAATCTGTCACTGCCTTCGCTTTTTCCCTTTCTATTTGCCATGAAGTGATGGGACTGGATGCCATGATCTTAGATTTTTTTTCATGTTGAGTTTTAAACCAGGTTCACTCTCCTCTTTCACCTTCATCAAGAAGCTCTTTAGTTCCTCTTCTGCCATTTGACTGGTATCACCTGCATATCTGTGGTTGTTGATATCTCTCCTAGTAATCTGGATTCCAGCTGTGATTCATCCAGCCTGGCATTTCACATGATGTATTCTGCACAGAAGTTAAATAACCAGGGTGACAATATACAGTCTTGACATACTCCTTTCCCAATTTTGAACCAGTCAGTTGTTTCATATCAGGTTCTAACTGTTGCTTTTTGACCTGCATACAGGTTTCTTAGGAGATAGGTAAGGTGGTCTGGTAATCCCATTTGTTTAAGACTTTTCCACAATTTGTTGTGATCCATACAGTAAAAGGCTCTAACATAGTCAATGTAGCAGAAATAGATGTTTTTATAGAATTCCTTGCTTTTCCTATGACCCAACAGGTGTTGGCAATTTGATCTCCAGTCCCTCTGCCTCTCTGGAATCCAGCCTGTACATCCGGAAGTTCTTGGTTCTTTACTGTTGAAGCCTGGCTTAAGGGTTTTGAGCATAATCCTATGCTTCGTTGCTTCCGTCGTGTCTGACTCTGTGACCCCATGAACCACAGTCCGCCAGGCTCCTCCGTCCATGGGGATTCTCCTGGCAAGAATACTGGAGTGGGTTGCCATGCCCTCCTCCAGGGGATTTTCCCTCCCCAGGGATCGAACCCACATCTCCTGCAATAACTGCACGGCAGGCAGATTCTTTACTGCCGAACCACCAGGGAAGCCCCAGTCATAATCTTGCTAGCTTGTGAAACGAGTGCGATTGTATGGTGGTTTGAACATTCTCTGGCATTGCCCTTTTTTAAATTGGAATGAAAACTGATTTTTTCCAGCCCAGTGGCCACTGCTGGGCTTTCCTAATTTGCGGACATATTGAGTGCAGCACTTTAACAGCATCATCTATAGGATTTGATTTAAATCTGGAATTCTGTCAGCTCCACAAGCTTTGTTCATAGTAGTTCTTGATAAGGCCCACTTAGCTTCACACTCTAGGATGTTTGGCTCTAGGTGAGTGATCACATCATCGTGGTTGTCCGGGTCATTAAGACCTATTTTGTATAGTTCTTCTGTGTATTCTTGCGGCATACACACTGAGGAAACCAGATCTGAAAGAGACACGTGCACCCCAATGTTCATTGCAGCACTGTTTATAATAGCCAGGACATGGAAGCAACCTAGATGCCCATCAGCAGATGAATGGATAAGGAAGCTGTGGTACATATACACCATGGAATATTGCCACCGCTTCTTAATCTCTTCTGCTTCTGTTAGGTCCTTACTGCTTCTGTCCTTGATCATGCCCATCCTTGCATGAAATGTTCCCTTGATATTTCCAAATTTTTCCACCACAGAGCTTATAAAATGGGCACTGAGGGGTGTGCGCCTCTGCTAGTTTAGGTGGAACCAGGGAGCCAACCAGAGGTCAATTCCTAAATGTGGCAACCTCCTTCTCCCTTGGTGGGGCAAAGATGGTTACCCTGTCCTGCCTGCTGGCGCACAAGGCGAGCTGTTGCTCCAGGACCTTGCTTCAGATGTGAGAGGTCCCCCGTTCATTAGGCAATCGGTGCCTCTGTTGCTGACTCTGAGCTCTTTCTTCAGACTCTAGGTTGGGCAAAACAGGGCTGCAGACCTGCAGGGTGTAACCCGATAGTCATGGAGGCTAGAATATCTTAGAATTGATGAGACTAGAACATCTTAGAATTGCTGAGATATCTTAGAATTGCTGAGACGTCATCAATTCTTCATCAATTCTTCATCAATCACCTGGAAGGACAGGAAGCAGGGAGGGCAAACACTGGCTAACCCCCTCCAGGGTGTATTTGAGGACTTGTGCTCATAGCCCTTCAAGCAAGAATGCACACTCTCTTGAACCAGGCTTTGCTCTCCACCCTGCTGCTCTGCGTCGGGCAGTGAGGCTGGACTGTGAAGTATTCAGCTGTCTCAATGCAGCCAGGCCCCAGGAAACTATTGAAGCGAGAAGGGCCTGGCTCGCCCTTTTAGAAAATGCCTTTCCGACCTCTCTCCACTTGGCAGAACTTGCCATATGTGGTGTCTTTAGAGCAACACAATGCTAACTTTAGAGTTCCTGGCGCCTATAATGGCTCTTTGCCTCTCCAGACAGGAGAGCTGTGCTATCGTCCGTCTCCTTCCAGCTGCCTCTCTTCTCTGTGGTTAGGGTGCCTGCCTACTATGATGCTCCTCTAATCCCTACTGACACTTTGGTCTCAGAAAAGAGAACAAGCAAGCAGATTACTGCCTTCTCCTCTCCTTATTTCTCCCAACCCCATAGCTTTCATTCCCAAGTGGTGTGCATCTCAAAGCTACAGTTCTTCAGTACGATGCTCTATCATCTGGTGAGTAAGCTCACCGATCACAGTAGAAACCTTCAGGTGTGCCCATTTCTTCTCAGTTGTTTTCTTCTTCACTGGCTACTCCAAAGGTGCTGCCACTTTACTCTCAAAAGCACTTAAAAAATACTGCTGGGACTTGGGAAGTTACCCAGAATCTGACCTTACATCTACAAATAACCATCTGTGAACACAGTATATCTTTACTGGAAATTTTCAGACTAGAAAAGTTCAAGGGACAACTTAGCTAGAAAAACAAAATGATCTTCCTTCTTTCCTTCCTTCCACCCCCACATCCACCTATCCATCCATTTATCCATATAATATTTGATAGTTATATATTATCACCTCAATATAATCAAACACTATTACAGGAAGCCTGGCATGCTGCAGCGCATGGGGTCACAAAGAGTCGGACACGACTGAGTGACTAAACTGATTAATCCATTAATTATTTATTGAGTATACCATTTCCTGAAACCATTTTAGGTGCTGAAGATACAGCAATAAAACAGACATGTCTGGAAATGACTCAGTCGACTCTATCTCCAGTTATGACTTCCTTTCCAGATACTAGATGTGAGTGTCCAGCTGGTTCTGAACGACCCTAAACAATTCCCATTCAGTAGGTTCAAAACTGAACCCATTATGTCTGCCTTCCAGCAAAATAGTAATGTTAACTATCTGTCTCAAAAACCTTCAGTGGCTTAATATAAGTTACTGACTATAGCCTAGCTTCTTTTGTCTAATATTTATGATATTCTGTGAAGAATTCCCAGCCACATCATTCTGTTACTATTTTCTAATAAAATTGCATATATTCTTCACTCCGTTGCTATCACATAATCTAAGCTTTCTGAAGCTCAGCTCATGTTGTTACTATTGACCAGAATAGTGTGTGTGTGTGTGTGTGTGTGTGTGTGTGTGTGTGTGTGTGTGTGTGTGTGTGTGTGTGTGTGTGTGTGTGTGTGTGACAGAGATTTAAGTAAAGCAGATAGCTCTGCCCAGCAACCACTCTATAATTACTGCCTCAAGTGTCAATGAGTATGGAATAGAAGTCCCAAATGTACATTTGCCTTAGTTTTTACAGTTTTCTGTGTCTCTCTCATAGTGTGAGCATAATGCTGGGCCAAGCCTGAGTCTAATCTGCATGTATTTTCATGCAATATGGCCATCTCTTTACATGACGCTCAGTTGAGGAATCTGCTATCTGTTTTGATCCTAGAGGAAAATCTGTCTATGTTGGCTACAATAGATTGTTTCTAATCTGTCCTATGAACATGACTATATATTTTGTATTTTGTGGGTGAATTTTTAAAAATTTTGTGTTACTTTGAATATACACAACTTTTACCTTCTTCTCTGATTTTAGAACCAAACGTCTGGTATCAGTAAAATACAAACCCATGAGGCTGTGATTACTATTATCTCCCAAATGAGGTTATAACCTCCTGTGTACAGGATCTATAGCAATAATTCCTCATGGATCTTTTATCAATACAGGGCTGGGGTTGAAACCTGGTGCTGGTGGTTGGATGAAGAATGGGAATAACTGAAAATGTTGACTGTCAAAGAACAGGAATAAGTCCAGAAAGGGGTGTTTAAGGGCCTAGAAGAAACAAATGTCCTTCACCCCTTCATATGGTTTCAATTTGAAGGAAGCTTCTAAAGCCTCAGCATGTTTAAAACAGAATTTGAACGACATTTTTATTTATAAAAATACAAAAGGACAGGAAATTCCACGTGCCTGGTTTGGAAGAGGAGAGCAGGGAAGGAAGAGGTGATTAGGCTTCAGAAAGAAATATACATACCTTCTGTATGGAATAGAAAATCTTTAATTTGAAATGGCTATCGAAAGATTAAATTATGTAAAGGAAAAATATCATATCAGTTTCAATGTGAATTCAGCAAGCTTCCACTATGTATTGAAAAGAGACAGACATTTGTTATTATCTGTCATTTGAGATAACTTTATAACCAAAGCATTAACATCCTTATGTTGGTATTTTCAAAGCAGCTTGAAGTTTATTGATTTTCCATGATACTGGATGATTAATTTCATTCTTAAGTCTGGTAAAGAGTTAATCTAAGCCATATAGCATAGTGTCAGCAGCTGGAATCCATAATGCAATCTCCTTTCATTTGCTAGTTACCTTAGTTGAATCACCTCCTATGAATACAACTACCACAGGAATCCCAATTCAAAGATCCTTTGGTTTATCACAATTTCTAATTGTTTTAGTTGAATTTGTTCCCTCAAATACGTCTATAGATCGTCATAAATAGGTCAGGCCATGAGGGCAAGGACCATGAGAGTCTTGTTCCCTGCTGTATCCTCAGCATCTAGGATGATGACTCTCTACAGTGGGGGTCCAATAGCAATTTGTTCAATTAATGGATTAATAGACCAGAATTACCCTGGCCAGCTGGGTTGATGTCAACTAAGAGGTTTTCCCGGAGATTCAGGCTCAAAGGACTTTGTCGTCCTAAGAAGGAAAGGACTAGGAACATTAGCTAGATGGCTTGATATGAAATATGAAAAGCTGTAAAAATCAGCCAAAAAAAAAAAAAAAAAAACCCAGTTTGCTCATCGGTTTGAAACAAGATTTTATAACTGTGGTGCAAATGCATAATTTTCTTAAATGTACATAACTTGTTTCCAATCATTTCCCATGCCTGAATGATGTATCTTCTTGTACTCTAAATGGCTGAGATTATGTAAAAGTGTTGAAGATTTAGGATAGAGAGAAGATGCTGAGATTAATAGAAGACCCAACAATAATCCCAAGTCAGGTGTAAAAGGAAAGAGACATGTTCAATTCCTGGGATAGTGAGAGTGACCAGTAACAAAGACTGGGAAAAAAACATTTGGAAGTTCCTCTAGAACATTTTTCCTTTGTGAAGCCCAAATTTTATCATTGTCAATTGTGATGTAAAGCATTGGATAGTGATTCTGAAGGCTTTTGTATGTGCTGTATATGTGATAAACGATAAATTATCACACGGTAAACAGCATACATCTAAAAACACACAATATAGTAGCATTTGGTATAGAAATGGGTCTTGGAAAAGAAAGCATGTGTAGGGACTTCTCTGGCACACCAGTTCATGCTTCCAGAGAAGGGGCTGTAGTCTGATCCATGGTTGGGATCCCACAAGCCACACGGCATGGCCAAAATATAATAATAAAATGATAATAAATATCTTGGGAGGGGGGTTCAGGATGGTGGGACACATGTACACTGGTGGCTGATTCATACTGTTGTATGGCAAAAACCACCACAATATTGTAAAGTAACTAGCCTCCAATTAAAATAAATAAATAAAATAATAATAGTAAATATCTAAAAAAATAAAGTAAAGCATTTGTGCCTTGCTTGTAACCTATCTTCTCTCCCCTGGGTGACACATAAGAAGAGAAAAAAGGAAAACAGAAATAGATAACCCAGTAAAGACTCCTTTATAAACATACTAATCAGACTCCCTGATGACACTTACTAGCAGAGAGATAGGAGAGTGTTTGCTGTGGAATCTCTCTAGCAGGCTACATCCAGTCTGTCTAGTTGTTTGTAGCAAATGAGCAACTTATGGATTTGTGGGTTATGGTCTATTGGAAAGTGTTAGGTCAGTTATGTTCTTCTCATTGCTGTTGAGTCACTAAGTCGTGTCCAACCCTTTTGCAACTCCATGGACTGTGGCCAGCCAGGCTCCCCTGTCCATGGGATTTCCCAGACAAGAACACTGGAGTGGGTTACCGTTTGCTTCTACAAAGGATCTTCCTGAACCAGGGATTGAACCCGTGTCTCCTGCATTGGCAGGCAGGTTCTTTACCACAGAGCCACCAGGGAAACTAGGTCAGCTATATAATGTAAAAGGAAATAATAATTTTTCTTCAAGGTTTTATGAATAATTTATTATAAGGAAAACTCAATGAATGAGGTAAAAATATCTTACTACATTGATAAGCAGAATTCTTCAGAAACTAAGAAGAATTTCTTTCAGTGGAAGGAAATCTAAAGGAAAAGAACAGCTTTTCTCCAAAGTAACCCAACACAAATGCTTGTGGCTGTTGAGAGTTAAATATTAATATTTAATTAACCTACTGAAAGTCAAGTTCAGGGGCCCTTGCTGTAGAATCTCTGCCCATCCCAATGCCAAAGCTGAATTAGCCTTAAACAGGATATACAGCTCTTCCTTGAATTTGGGGCATCAGAACAAACCTAAGCTAGGGCTTAGGGAAGAGAATTCAGTAGGAACTGCCTCACACTGCCTGGCATGTGTGCTCCTGAGGGCTTCTTAGAACTAAAAATGAGAGAGAAGCATTATCAGTAATCGTCTGGAAGGTAACTTTTTCAGTGAGATAAGTAGAACAGTTATCAGAAGTCCCAATTTTTTCAAGAAAGACCTTCAATTGATCCAAGGAGAATCGTGCTTTCGTATTAAAACTATATTTTGCATTTGCAGCTAGTTTTGTTACAAATCAGATTGGTGAACCTTAAAACTATGTGTTTCTTAAATCTTATGAAGAAGAATTTTGCTCCCTGTCTATGTTTGATTCTGTTTGCCTTCTTGGCTTGCTGTTTGTTTGTTTCTGGCTGCACTGCCAGATCTCAGCATGTGAGATCTTAGCTTCCTGACCAGGGACCGAAACCACACCCCTTGCCTCGGAAGCACAGAGTCTTAGCCACTGGACCACAAGGGAAGTCCCTATGATTCATTTTTTTAAAGTTTTATTCTCTTGCATGTTAAGAGACTATGAGAGATATCTATATACATCTTCTATTTTTTAATGACAATTTTTCTCTTTCCTAATTATTTTATGTTTAGCTATCTTTCCAAAGTTTCCATTTTTTATATAAAACTTTCTTAAAAAGAGTTAAATATGCTCTTGGTAGCTAGAAGACAATGAGCATATTTCATTTATGCAACTTGCTAACTTTGATTTCTTATAAATGTATTGCAATTGTCTCATATTAATGAGTTGATCTTTACTTATTTCCAATGTTTATGTGACCGAAATCAGCTCTTGGTTTGTAGGGGTATAATTATTAAAATCGAGGCTCATGTGTTCTACAAGTGTAAAGAAACTAGTATGAGGGTATCTAGAAACACATGGGCCAATTAAGAGAAAAATAAGAGGATAAAATTTAAATTGTAAAACATTGAAATAAAGAATAGAAGCAATGATGCATTAGTATTTTGTGCTCATTTATTCATCAGTTTTCTGTTTTATTCATAATGAGAGAGGTAAAAATTAAGGGACAAATAAACTTAAGAGGCTTCAAATTAGTCTTCTTAGGATAGGCCATGAAACACCATGTAGGCCTGAAGAGACATGGAGGAGGTGAGCCATCAATCTCTGGAACTCTAAACAACTTCAGAATGCAAATGTCCTTCTGCTGGAAATCTGCTTCCTTGAATATTTCAAAGAAATGGCTCATGCAGAAACAAGCCCTCTCTAAATGAGGAAAAAGGACAGGAAAGAAAGGAAAGGGAAGTCTGCCCAGCCATGAGTCAGGACTTGAAAAGCCAGATGTATTTGGACTAAAGACTGATGATGGAATGTCCCCCAAAAATGCCCTAATTACAAGTCACTTGGCAGCTGGCAGCAGGGAGAGGCAGGTCTCTGATGTTCCCATTCTTATACCCATTTGCAAATATTAACATAAAAGACATGTTAACAGATTACTCCATCAGTATCAAAGCTTATGGGGCTTCCTTGGTGGCTCAGATGGTAAAGAATCTGCCTGCAATGCAGGAGACCCAAGTTCAATCCCTGGATAGGGAAGATCCCCTGGAGAAGGGAATGGCAATCCACTCCAGTGTTCTTGCCTGGAGAATTCCATGGACAGAGGAGCCTGGCAGGCTACAAGTCCATGGGGTCACAAAGAGTCGGAAACAACTGAGTGTCTGACATTAACAAAAAGCTTATTATGTAAGTGAATTCTGAGGTTATTCAACCAGGGTGTTTAATAACTTATTTTCATATCATGACCATCTGACCATTTAGATAGCCCACCTCCCCGCCCCGTCACATCTAATAGAAACACTCATTTAAGTATTCTGGAACTTTAAAGTTTCCTGGCTAATTCTCATGAATCCACTAAAGGGATGATGCCAAAGAGACTTGCATCCAGATTCCAACTCACCTTTTTACTCAGTTCTTAGGCAGAAGCTGACTCCTTATAAACCTCAGTGACAGGCCTGAGCTACACCAGTAGCAGGAAAATTACTACTAAAACCAAACTGCTCATACTGTTCTCAAGGAGGGAGAAAACAGAAGACCTAATAACAATACAGCTTGAAATCACAACACACGTAGTCTGCAAAGATTCCTTAAGATATGTCAGTCTGCTGGCAACATTTGCCCACTCTCTTCAAAGTCAGAAGTACCTACTTCTCTATGAAATTCCACCTTCCTTTGTTTATAACATCTCTCTTTCATAACACTTTGCACTGCAGTGAAAACATACATTACATCTGACCTCTCGAGGTCATTAATTGTGAGTGAGATTAGTACAAGGAGCTGGGCTTTTGAATAAGATGCAGGTTTCAACTCTGGCTCTGTCACTTACAACTTTATGACCCTGGATGTGATAATAACTTCTTTGAACCTCAGCTTCATTGTCAGTAAAACAGGGGAAAGCATTAGCTAATTAACAGGTGTGCTACGGTAATTAAATGAAGGAATTTTTTAAGTGAATAAAAAGAACAGTACCTGGAACGTGACTGATACTCAATAAATGTAACCTGTTAAAATAGTTTCTTTCCATTTCATTTAAAGACACGGCTTGTTCATAGTTGGTCGGAATGTAAACTCGGTATAATTATCATAGAAAACACTACAGAAAGTCCTCAAGAAGTTAAAAATAGCTCTACCATATGATCCAGCAATTCCACTTCTGGTGTATATTGATCAAAAAGGAAATCATTATCTTGAAGAGTTAATGCACTCTCATATTCATTAAGCATTATTCATCATAGTCAAGATATGAGAACAACTGTCTATTGACAGTGAAGGACAGGGAAGCCTGCTGTGTTGCAATCCATGTAGTTGCAGAGTCAGACATGACTGAGCAACTGAACAACAAAAACAATAGATGGATAAAGAAAATGTGATATTTTCTAAAAATATAGAACAGTATTTAGCCTTAAAAAAGAAGGAAATCCTACAACTACATGGATGGACATAGAAGATATTATGCTGACTGAAATAAATCAGACAGAGAAAGACAACTACTGCATGGTATCACTTAAATGTGAGATCTTACAAAGAAGAAGAAAACAAAATGAACTCATAGAAGAATAGAAAAGTCATAGTCAGGTGCTGGGTGGGGGGAATAGAGAATTTTGTAAAAAGGTTCAAACTTTCAGTTCTAAGATGAGTATGCTCTGAAGATCTAATGCATAATATGACTACAGTGGGTAACACTGTATTGTATAATTGAAACTTCATAAGACAGTAAAATGTAAATGTTCTCACGCACACTAAAATGGTAAATATGTGAAGTGACAGAAGTGTTAATAAACTCAGTGGGGGGAATCCCTTCACAATGTGTGTGTGTGTGTGTGTGTGTGTGTGTGTGTGTGTATAGAATCATCATGGACACTTTAAATGTCTTACAGTTTTGTCAATCATTCCTTCCCAGGTGGTGCTAGTGGTAATGAACCCACCTGCCAATGCAGGGGACTTAAGAGATGTGGGTTCAATCTCTGGGTTGGGAAGATCCCCTGGAGGAGGAAATGGCAACCCACTCCAGTATTCTTGCCTAGAGAATCCCATGGACAGAGAAGCCTGGCGGGCTACAGTCCATGGGGTCACAAAAAGTTGGACATGACTGAAGCGACTTAGCACGCATGCACACATTCCTTAAGAAAGCTGAAAAAGCAACACAAAGTAAAGCAACAATTATTTTTGCCCATCAAACTGGCATTCTTAAAACATGAGTATATGCAGCATTGATAATGGTTAGGAAACAATGGTCTAAAACCACTGTTGGTAGACGTGTTTGCTGGCCCAATCTTTGGGGTGATTCTCTCTCAAAATGTTAAATTCATTCCCCATGACCCAGCAGTTCACCTCTGGGAATCCTATACAAATAAGAAGGCACATATGGAAACGTCTCGAAGGATACATAATAGATTGGTATTTGAAACATTAAATATTTAGAAACAATAAAACTATCTGACGGATGCCCACATAGATTGTGGTACATCTGTAAAAGAAGAAATAAATATGTAGGTACTAGCCCGACAATATTATTTGGAGCAAAGGAGAGGGAGAGGGAGAGAAAGAGGGAGGCAGAGAGGGGATGAAGGCTGGAAGAGAGAGAAATACTTGTGACATCAACTTAAGAAGCTGTGGTTTAGGGTATAATTTCTTTTCTAGTTCCATTCTCAAATGTCAAAGGTAACACAAAAAGGCACATTGAAATCTGAGGGAAAGTCTGTGGCTTTGGAGGAATAAAAACTATCAACTTGATGCTGTTACCATGAAAGTTTAATTTCTAAAAAGCGATTTCCTGTCTACTGCTATAATACAGACTTTTTATTAAAAACATTCCCTTCTAGAAGTATCTTTTACATACTGGGAAAGAATTACGATTTATTCAAAGCACTGTTTCTTCTTAAAAGTTGCCTTTCAGGATTACTTTTTAAATCTGTTTTAGCGGCAGTTAATTCACGCACGGCTCAGCCTCTCTTCACTGTTCTTAGACCATGGTTAACTTTGGCACCGTGACAAGACTTCAGCCATTCTAATCCCCGGCATGTCAGAGAACGGGCTGTATGGTGACTTCAGTGAAGATTTCTATAACTGGGATTGTTGATCCATTGCTATTAACTGGATAACGCATTGCTATTTAAACTATGTATGCAACAAATAGGGCTTCCCTGGGGGCTCAGGAGTAAAGAATGTGCTTGCAATATAGGAGACGAGGGTCTGTGGATTTGATCCCTGGATCAGGGAGATCCTCTGGAGAAGGAAATGGTAACCCACTCTAGTATTCTTGCCTGGGAAATCCCATGGACAAAGGAAACGCAGGCTACAGTCCATGGGGTCATAAAGAGTCAAACATGACTTAGTAACTAAACCACCACCACCATACCATACATGGTAACCTTGCAAGTCCTGCTATTATTTCCTTAATGAAACCATTCTTCTAGTACAGGGGAAAAGAAAGAAAAAAAAACTAAACTCAGTAAACATGTATGTGTGCATAACAAAGAGCGCCAGAAGAGTTCCAAATGTTCAGACAGATTCACCTTTTATTAAACTCAATATTTTAGAACTCCGGAAGCACACCTGTATCTGAAAATTGTATTGCAAAAGAAAATTCTTGATCTAGATAGCAAGCACATCTTGAAATTGGATTTTGATTTTGAGTGTCATTTTCATGAAGTTAATAGAATCACAATAATACAGAGCTAGAGGCTGTTTACTTCATTGTCTCCCAAAGAGTTCGAAAGTTAAAAAACAGAGAGGCTATAAAGTGACCCTGAAGTGAATGATGTGCCTCCTTCAGGAGAATGAATTATAAACAATCAAGCCCATTAGATCTCGTTTCTCCCAACACACACACTTTATGTACCATACACTTTAACCAGGACCAGCTGCCTGGTTGCAGACCCCAGGCAAAATGAAAATTTGAAGTTCCTTGTTCAAAAACTGTGAAGAATTTCAAGATGATGATCACAGATCATTGAACCAATTGCAGGGCCCATCTCAGCATAGGGCCCTGTGCAAATACATGGTTACACAGCCAGGACGCTGGTCCTGGAGTTAACTGTAATGCTTTTGTTTGCTACTAAACTAACAATGGTGACCTTTTAAAAGCAAAGCCAAAGTACAACAAAAGACATCTGAAATGCGACAAACCACATTTTAAAATTTTGTTCTTTAAATCTATCTCATGTCTGACTCACTTATGAAGATAAGGCTTGACAAGATCACTGTTTCAACAATCAGAAAACACAAGTATGCCTGACAATTCTCATAACTCAGATAAATTTAAGTTGTCACCATCCCAGTTACCAGGGTTAATTTTTCTGCCTGAGGTCACAACACACCAGCATGTCTCTCTTTAAATACCATCTACCCCCTCCTGTATTCTGGCCTAGAGAACTCCATGGACTACATGGGGTCACAGACAGTCAGACACGACTGAGCAACTTTCACTTCACTTCACTGGTATATAGGCATCTACCTGAACTTCACAATTTTCTGTTTTATATGAAGATTTTTGGAAACCCTTATAAATGAACATAGTTGCAATGGAAGTTAGTGAATTACCTTCTACTGTCTGTCCTTTTTGGTGTGTGCTTTAAGACTTCTTTCACTTTATTTCTAATTTACTAGGAAATCTCTAGGCATGGCAAAAGTAGAAAATATAGTCCACCTGGATCCATCACTAAGCCTCAACAACTATTACTTTACCATCTTAGTTTTAGTTATTTCCATTTTTCCTCTGTGCCCTATTCCTTTTTACTGGGATGGGTTACTTTCAACCAAATTCCAAATCTGAAGTCATTTACCAATAAGTGTTTCAATATACATTCAATTTTTTCTTACATGAGGCAGTGTTCCTACAACATTAGTACAAGATAATTATGTACTATCATCTAGTATCTAGCAGAGATGTCACTTTGCCAACAAAGGTCTGGATAGTAAAAGCTATTATTTTTCCAGTAGTCATGTACATAGGTGAGAGCTGGACCATAAAGAAGGCTGAGCACCAAAGAATTCATGCTTTCAAATTATGTTGCTGGAGAAGACTCTTGAGAGTCCCCTGTACTGCAAGGAGATCAACCCAGCCAACCCTAAAGGAAATCAACTCTGATTATTCATTGGAAGGACTGATGCTAAAGCTGAAGCTCCAATACTTTAGCCACCTGATGCAAAGAACCAACTGTTTGGATAAGACCCTGATGCTGGGAAAGATTGAAGGCAAAAGGGGAAGGGAGTGACAGAGGATGAGATGGTTGGATAGTATCAGTGACTCAATGGACATGAATTCAAGCAAACTCCAGGAGACAGTGGAGGATAGAGGAGCCTGGTGTGTATAATTCATGGAATTGTAAAGAATTAGACATGATTCAGTGACTGAACTATAACAATATCTAGTCCATACTCAAATTCCTCCTGTTGTCTAAAAATATAATTTATGGTTTGTTTGAATCAGGGTACAAAAATGTTCTATATATTGTATTTAGCTGTTACATCTTATTTATTTTTTTAAAGAAGTAGAGGTACTCCATCTTTATCCTTCTCATTTATTTTCTTTGATTTATTGAAGGAACTACAAAAATTATCCTAAGTCTTTGATGTTTTGCATTTGACTGCTTCTTGATGCTTAGCTTGGCTCTCTCTCCCCTACATTCCTGTAAACTGGCCTTTAATGGTTTGATTATATCTAAGTTGTTTTCCTTCACGCTACTTCAGAAGTGGTACTCTGCACATCACATTTGCTTAATCTTGGGGGCAACATTAAGCCTGAGTGATGTACTTCAGTAAGGCTAAGATACACTAATGTAGTTTGCATGGCACTGGCCTAATCCCATCACTCTAAAATTTCCCATCAAATATTCACTGATGTTTTACTATTTGTTGATGACCTAAACCAATGATTTCACTAGAGATGGCAACATGATGCTTTTCTATTCCTGTAAATCCTTCTGTTTAGAAAGTTTTACTCATTTCCTAAGGCTTTTAGTTAGTCTGAAGTAGAATTCCTACTAGAGAGGCAAGAAAAATGCCTATTCCTTCCCTTTAATTATCAATGTTTAAAGACCTAATTTTTTTTCTCCCAGAATTATTTTTATTAAAGTGTAGATGATTTACAAACAGCTATCAATTTCAAGACAGAAGTTGGTACCTTAGCTTCCAATAATATCAGTACACTTTGTTTTGTTTATCCAGTTCTTTTATTTCCCTTTCCTTTTTTTTAATCCTTTTTTGAGCATCATTATGGAATCATGATGTCTCGTAGTTCATTTATATAATTTACTCTAATTGCACCTACCACCTACCACTACTGGATTGACATGACTCAGTCTGGATGCAAACTTTAGTATGGGGAAAACTGAAAATGTTAGTAGCTCAGTCTTTTCTCTTTGTGACCCCAAGGACTGTAGCCTGCCAGGCTCCTCTCTCCATGGAATTCTCCAGGTAAGAATACTGGAATGGGTTGTCATTTCTTTCTCCAGGAGATCTTCCCAATCCAGGAATTGAACCTGAGTCTCCTGCATTGCTTAAAACTCAACATTCAGAAAACTAAGATCATGGCATCTGGTCCCATCACTTCATGGCAAATAGATGGAGAAACACTGGAAACAGTGACAGACTTTATTTTTTTGGGCTTCAAAATCACTGCGGATGGCGACTGCAGCCATGAAATTAAAAGACGCTTGCTCCTTGGAAGAAAAGTTATGACCAGCCTAGACAGCATATTAAAAAGCAGAAACATTACTTTGCCAACTAAGGACCGTCTAGTCAAAGTTATGGTTTTTCCAGTAGTCATGTATAGATATGAGAGTCGAACTATAAAGAAAGGTGAGTGCTGAAGAATTGGTGCTTTTGAACTGTGGTGTATATACTAAAGGAGATCAGTCCTGAATATTCATTGGAAGGACCGATGTTGAAGCTAAAACTCCAATACTTTAGCCACCTGATGCGAAGAACTGACTCATTGGAAAAGATCCTGATGCTGGGAAAGATTGAGGGCAGGAGGGGAAGGGGACAACAGAGGATGAGACGGTTAAATGGCATCACTGAGTCGATGGACATGAGTTTGAGTAAACTCTGGGAATTGGTGATGGACAGGGAGGCCTGGAGTGCTGCAGTCTATGGGGTTGCAAAGAGTCAGACACAACTGAGTGAATGAACTGAACTGAACTCCTGCATTACAAGCAGATTCTTTACTGTCTGAGCCACAAGGGAAGCCCCAGTATGGGGGATTGTCTCTATAATTATTCAAGGTATTAGAAGTCATTGCTTCAGAACTGAAATAAGTTCTGTCCAGGGGTTTCAGAAAGAGATTTCACACAAACTCACATAATTGCATGGGAATTAAGCACTGTCCTGGAGACAGGCAGAGTATCAGAATTAGTTTGAGTCTATCAGAGAAATTACCCAAGAAGCACTCTAAGGAGCTTGCCCCTGTCTAACTCGATCATTCAATTCTCCTTCTCTGATGGGTAACCAACTTTTAAACTCAGTTTGAAATAGAAATAAATGGAAGATGAGCTTCAAACCACAGAAGAGTAAGATACCTGTACATATACTGGATTGTGTATCTAGATAACAAGTGAATTCTGACCCTTCAAGATTGATATATAGCAGAGTAGGAAACACGATCACCTTTATTCAGTAAATACTACATTTATCTTAGTAGCCAGAAGAGAAATTGGTCCATGTGAATCAAGGTTGGACAGCAGGACGCAAGTACAGTGAATTCTGTTTTTATTAAAACAGGAGGGAGGTTTTCCTTTATCTGTCATTCCATGCCATGCCTTCCAACTGTTTTCTGTGACACAGAAACACCAGTAGAGCAAAACACTTTTCAAAAATAATGTGGCATTTAAACTCTTTAAATTGGGAGGAAAATTCTGGCAGATATTTTGATCCCAGGAAACGTTAGCATTTATAAAGGCATGGTTCATTATGCTATGATCACATCTGGAATTGGACTGCTATGAAAATGGACCTTGGTGGCCGATTTAATTACAAAGCAGCCTGCCGCAACTTCAAATATCTACTTTTCAAAGCCCAGATGGACATTTAGAGCTCAGGTTTTTTTTTTCCTTCTTTCATTTTCTAGAGCTTCCAGATGAATTGTCTGCCTCTTGCAATTATGGAAGGCCCCTTCCCTACACATCATGCACCAGGCATACCCTCCTGACCCAGCAGAGTGAAGGACGGTTCCTTTTTCACAGAAGAAATACGAAAGGGACCAACACTGCCTGTCACAATCAAGCTTGCTCATCTGTCACTGTCGCTTCTAGTGGCCGCGCTTCATGGCAGTCTTTTCATATCCTCTACACACAACCTGCAGAGGAAAGGGGGTTCAAGGAAAATGCCTTGAAGATTACCTTTCAGGAGAAAAAACAAAACACAACTCCCAAACAGGTTTTCTTTGTACAAGCAAATTACTACACATTCTGAAAACTTCATTTTAGGTCAGTAATGTGTTGCTTCCCCGGATATATATCAAGTTAACCTTAAAAACACATTCCAATATATTGAAAGTGGAAGTGAAGTCGCTTAGTCGTGTCCAACTCTTTGTGACCCCGTGGACTGTAGCCTACCAGGCTCCTCCATCCATGGGATTCTCCAGGCAAGAGTACTGGAGTGGGTGGCCATTTCCTTCTCCAGGGGATCTTCCCGACCCAGGGATTGAACCCTGGTCTCCCGCATTGCTGGCAGACGCTTTAGCCTCAGAGCCACCAGGGAAGCTTATTTAAGTGCAAATACTGCTTAATTTCACCTAGACGAGGTACCTGGAATAGTCAAATTCATGGAGTCAGAAAGTACACTGAGATGCCAGGGACAGGGGGCTAGGGAGGGTGGGGAGGGGGGATGGAGCATTAGTGTTTAACGGGGACAGAGTTTCCGTTTAGGAAGTGAAAATTTGGGGAGACGGATAATGGTGAGAGTTTCATGACATTGTGAATGTCTGTCACTGAACTGTGCAGTTAAATATGGTTAAAATAGTGTGTCTTATGTGACTTTTACCACAATTAAAAAAAATAAATAAATAAAAGGGAGGGAAAGTTAAAAAGGGAAGAAAGGAGTCCAATCTGGGTCAAAAACATATTCTAAAGAACATCTTCTGGTGTTCATCAGGCTCCTCAAGTCAGGCAAGTAATTTCATATTTTCTCTCCGTATCCACTGTGATGCTGAGAAAGACTGAAGGCAGGAGGAGAAGGGGACGGCAGAGGATGAGATGGTTGGATGGCATCACCGACTTAATGGTTTGAGCAAACTCCGGGAGCTGGTAAAGGACAGGGAAACCTGGCATGCTGCAGTCCATGGGGTCGCAAAAAGTTGGGCATGCCTTAGCGACTGAACAACATGATCCACCATGAATCTCATTAGGCGGCAACGGTTCAGCACACAGGGGGCTGGAGACAACATGCTGCTCATGAGAATAACCTGGAAATAGATTCAGATCTATTGCTCCCAGACCCCTGGGTGTTCCTCACCTCTCAGACTTGATTTTTCTCCTGAGTTACTGGGAACTCACCCGAGCAGCCACATGTTAAGGATTAAATGTGGTAATACAGTAATCCGCAGGCACAATGACAGGCACAATACAGGCCTTAAGAGAGGTTCTTTCCTCAGTACTTTCATGGTGCACTAAGAGAAGGAAAATGAATTAGAGAGATATCTGAGTTTCAGCCTGCGATTATTATAGGCTATGTATATTGTTGACATCTTCATTCCGATTTATAAAGGAATCAACACCCAGTGTTCACACAGCACAAGACAGAAAGCCTGTGTTTACACAGATTCTACACATTTTATTCTGGCTTATGACAGTGGAGCTAAGGGACCATGATTGCTTGTCATGGTTCAAACTCAACAGCTGTGGCCATAAATTTCCAGTTACATATGATAAATCTGTAATCACACGTTTACTCAAGAATCTTATGAAATCTATTTACCCTTATGAGCATGAACAAAATTTCAAGGCCATATATTCTATATAAATTTAAGGGAGAATTTTATTGAATTTTTACTAATTTTTTCTTTTTTTTTTTTTTTTTTTCAGATTTTACGTGCAAATATCAGCCACCTCACTCCTCTACCCTGACTGTGAACAAATATTTACTCCAGTACTAGTATTTTGAGATTTGGCTAAAAGGAACTAACTAGCAATTAACTAAATAAATACATCAGCTTCCCCTGTGTCTTAAGCTGCATTCCTTTATGTTCTTAAAGGTATAGGAACCAGGAATGTGAAAGGATTTCAATCTAAGTGGAACTGCAGGATACAAAATGGAAAATCTCATGCATGCAACCACAGAAGAAGGGAACTTAGGAACCTAGAGGCTGATTTCCCGTGAATGCCTGATTTGCAGAAGTTTCTGAGACTTATCTCCTGATCAGTAAACATCTGCAGGAAATCCCCCAATTCTCAAGCCCATGAACTTATTGCTCGCACTCTGACTGGTCTTCTTCCTCTTTGCATTTCTTGCCCACAAATACAGCCTGCCCCAAATTGTCAACAGACTGGCCTGAAGCTGGCCTGAAAGCCTGCATTTCCTGAACTGCAATTCCTCTCTATTCCCAAATAAACCCAATTTCTGGTCATTTGAGTTTGCCTCAGTTTATCTCTTTATTTAGGTTGACAGGAACTTTTGGGTAATAACTTTATAAATGGGAAACAGATCATCAGCCCAGGTTGGATGCATGAGACAAGTGCTCGGGGCTGGTGCACTGGGAAGACCCAGAGGGACGGGGTGGGGAGGGTGGTGGGAGGGGGGATCGGGATGGGGAATACATGTAAATCCATGGCTGATTCATGTCAATGTATGGCAAAAATCACTACAATATTGTAAAGTAATTAGCCAACCAATAAAAATAAATGGAAAAAAAATAAAAATGGAAAATGAAACAGCATTTGAGAGATCAAGAGTCTTGTCCTTGTCACATAGTGAGATAGGGCAGAATGTTGAGCTTTTGTCATTACAGTCTGGAATCTTTTAGCTGTTTTAGTCTAATCTCACTGATGGTTTCTTTTCCTCTTGATCATTCTACCTGACAGCACTCATCTGGTCTGTGTACTGGGGATTAGAAAACTGTTCTCCTGCTGTCTTGCAACTAGTTGGCTATGTAGCTTTGGGCAAGTCACCTAGGAATTCCAGAATCTACTAAAGAAAATCTCTTATATAGTCAGATTTTTAAAAGATATGGATGGTCTGCTAATTGTTTTTGATCATAAAGATAACAAATACTCAAAGAAAATCCAGCACTAGAGAAAAATATAAAGAAGAAAGCAAAGCAAAAATCGGCCAAAGTTCTCCAACCAAGAGATAATCACAGTGTATATTTTGGTTAATGTCACCTTGGCTCCTTATGCAGACCCATACATATAAACTTTTATACAAATATGATATTCTCATCCATACTATTTAATCACTTGTTCTTATCAACGATTTAACGCCTTTTCCATTTAATAAGCTTAAATGCTAAATCATTAAATTTCCATTTAATACAGTTATAAAAATGATAATAACTAGGACTTCATAAGCTCTTTCTATGTAAAATCTAACTTATTACTCAAATTTTACAAATATGAGTCGTAAATATTTGTTCAAGGACACAAAGTTGTTACTTATTCCCATTGGGGTGCAACAAGATTTCAATGCAGGAAATTCTGACTTCAGACATTCCTTTTATAATGGCTGCATTTTATTCACTGAATGAATATCCAGGGTTTATTTTAAATAAATCCTGACACATGCTTAGATAGATGTATATATGACTTCTGATGTTATTAAAACCTCAATGATGATCATAAAGTATTATGTATTTGATCAAACACTTCTTTAGATATATTTCCAAATATAGAATTCCTGCATTAAAAGTATAAGCTTTAATGTTGATACACATTTCCAGACTGAATACCACAATTTTATAGAATAATCATTTTCCTGTATCCTCAACAATCGTGCTGTCAGTATTAAAATGAGCAGATACTGACTCACGAAGACAAACTCTCTCCTTTGGGGTTGTAACTCAGAATTAAAAGCACACACTTTCTGTGAATTACAGGTTCAGTCTTTAAAATTCACTTATTAACTTTAATAGTGGACACTGTGGGGAAACAAATAAGAATACTTGCTTCATAAATCTCATAATGTCATTCCCAAAAAGTCATTATTTGGGGGCAGTAGTAAGGATCATTCTACCACATTGCTGGTGAAAATAGTAGTAATCTGCATAGAAATGTCACAACACATGCCAAGAATATTTATATGCTCATATTCTATGACTCAGTAATTCTACTTGAAGGATTCAGTCTTAGAAAAATGACAAGAGATATAGTCCCAACAAGTTTATCATAATATCATCTTTGAAAGTGAAAATGGAAACTATGGAAAACAGACATTGATTATTGAGTATGATAAATCCATTAAGTGTGTTAGTATTTAGCCATTAAACCTTTGTGATCTCTGAAGACTAGTTTAGTCATGTGCCAAAATGTTCTGAATATTTTAAGAAAAATGCGGTATTTATACTGAATTACTCTAATTAGTAAACACATGTGCTATTTGTATAAGACACAAGGGAAATTTGCCAAACATGTTAATTGTGATTATTAGATGCTTTGTAAAATTTTCTCCTTCTGATTTTTGTGTTTTTTTTTTTTTCCTCCAAAATGTTCCACAGTCAGTTACATTTGTTTTACACAAAAACAAACAAATAGAAAGCCTACTTCAAAACTCGTCTTTGTCCTATCAATGATACATAGCTCAGAATCTAAAAGTCCTCACTCGTTGTCAGTCCTACATACACTTAGGTGACATATAGCTTTCCCAAAATTCTTCTCAACCAAATGCCATGAATACTCAAGATCCCTTAACGAGGATCTCGGAAATCATCTGTTTTGCTCCCTTCCTTGTAGTGTCAGTCTGTCCAACACCATTTTCTTTTGCAAAGACCATTCCCCTACTTCACATAAGCCTGTGGAATTTTCAGTACGTGAGCCTGCCTGCCACGCCACAGGATATCCCATTTCTTAGGCATAGTAATTAGACCAAGAAGAGGCATGTGACTGAAGTTGGACCTGTCAGAGCCTTTTGGGTGGAGAGATGCTTTGCGTCATGTGCTCAAAAAGTCCAGGGAGGTGTTCCAGTAACAAACTTGCCACGAAGCCAAGAAAGACAAGTGGAACTGAGAGACAAGAGACAGAAACTGGTTCCTGATGGTATCTCTGGAATCCTAAGATTCACCCAGGCCAGAAGCTACTGCCAATTCAAAGACTTCTTAATTATATGGGTCCCCAAATTACCTTTCTCCTTTAACCAAATTTGAATGTGATTCTGTCAGTTCTCAAGAGTGCTAATAAAAGATCCAACCAAATGGCAGGAACTTCTAACTCTCCTGTGAAGCATTCTTTTTATTCATCTTATTTCAGTGCATATGTTCAGAAGGAGAACAATTGCATTTCATATTCTGTAAGTTTCTCACATGAGTTTTTATGGTGTGGTGACTTAGACTCTAAATATCCTTACTTTAAAAGATGTTTTAATGTGCACCTTAACCCATGTCTCTATTAAACATCATTCAGTTCAAAGCTCTGACTAGTTTTTCCTTAGCTTATTGTCAAGATCATTTACATTTACATCTCCATCCTTCCCACATACTTTGATTCAATCTGCAAAATTAATGAGGATGCTCTTCTTTTCTATCATGCAAACCATTTCATTTGATTATTGCTCTCAAATGGAAAAGGACTCAGCAGAGGTACCTGTTATAAAAGTGACTTGAATCTGCTTAAGCTCCATTTGGGGGTTCTTCCATTCTGGAAATGCAATGGTCAGCCCAGGGCCCCACCACATAAGATAAGCTTTATCTCAGAATGGACAGGGTGGGTCAACAAGTAATTAATTGCTTTTGAAGAAATTGCCTTAAAGCCACTGTGGATTTAAAGCTGTCTCCAGACTGATTAGAAAAGGAACATAATTCTGTAATTAAATTGTCAATCACAAAAGAAATATATGTGTATGGAGATTCAATTTTGCAAGAAAACTTTGCAGTATTTTTGAGGCACAGTTGATGAAACTCAGGATCTTGAAAAGATTTCTGGTTTCAAATATAGAAAGAAATAAGGAAAAAGAGGATGTGGGAACTGTCAGTCTGATGTAATTGAGAGTGAAAGAAAAGGACTGACCAGGTGTTTGGAAAAATGACTTGAATTAAGAAGCCAGGAGGATGTGATGAGAAGTAGGGAGGGTCACAGAGGTGTGAACCAAGATGTAAAGATCATCTCAGAGGAGCTGAGGAAGACTGCATTTCGGGTTCAGAGAAGAGGTTTGCAGTGAATTACTGTGGGTAGAATCTGTAAGATGCTATCTTAATTGAGTTTGGGTTGGAAGTAAATAGCACCTTTATAACCAAAAGTCAAAAGTACTTCTCTCGTGGAACATACAAAGGACCATTTCTACACAACTCTGCTCATATCCCTTTATATGATCAGCTAGAACTTGGATTTGAAGTTAAGAACTGGCCAAAAATAAACTATACACACACACAAACATATATACGTCCATAATGGCAAACTGGCAAATATATATATACACACACACATAAGCAAATATACAACCATGATGGCAAACTGGCAAATATATATATATACACACACACACACACACACACACACACACACACACACACAAACGTATATACACCCATGATGGGAAACTGGCAAATATATATATATATACACACACACACACATAATATATATAAAATACAAATATAAATATGAATCATATGAAATAGGGACACTAAAAGCCCAAACCATCACTAAGTCTAAGGAGAATATACTAGTATGGGCTTCAAAACATCTTAATATTATGTTGTATTATTTTCACAGAGTATGATAAACTTGTGTTCTTGAGATGTGTCTGGCCCATAAATAGTTTGTGAAACTGAGATTCCACCATCCTTAATAGAGTACGTCTATTTTAAGGCAGCAGTGAGGGCTGAGTGGCCACCAGGTCAGAGACGGGAAGGAAACAGTTGGTCCCCCTGGTGTCAGGGGAGAACTCCTGCCTATATTCTTTCCCTCTGTGGCAAAAAAAGTTTTTTTTTTTTAAAAAGTAACATGTATGTGCGTGCACACATTTAGTCATGTCCAACTCTTTGCAATCCATGGACTGTAGGTCGCCAGGCTCACCTGTCCAGGGAATTTTCCAGGCAAGAATACTGGAGTGGGTGGCCATGCCCTTCTCCAGGGACCAAACTCCCGTCTCTTGCATCTCCTGCATTGGCAGGCAGGTTCTTCACCAGCTGAGCCACCAGGGAACTAGAAAAACCTTGAGATGACTAGAACAACCTTGCATGTGGAGAAAGTGGAGGGATTGGAAGTGAGTTTTTGCATTATGATCGAGGCAAAAGGAAGAAGGATAGTGAGTTGGGAAGGTTTCATTTTTTTACAACTTTTAAATAAATATTTCTCCCTGTCCCAGCAGAAACTATATGTGATTAGCCTGCCCAATGGGGCTTTATCTGTGTGAATCATGTGTTCCTTCAGGAAGTAACTTACTAACTGACTATAATTTAAAAGGCACAAGAAATTAACAGTTGAGTTTTGCTGCTTGATTATTCTAAGTCTGGCATTGTTTCAAAAGTTGGCAAATTGGGTATATTTCATGCAGGAGAATCCCAGGGACGGCGGAGCCTGGTGGGCTGCCGTCTATGGGGTCGCACAGAGTCGGACACGACTGAAGCGATTTAGCAGCAGCAGCGGCAGCATGCAGGAAAGCAAACAGAATGGAAACCAAAGAATTTTAGTTAAAAATTTCAGATTATCTTCTGCACTGTACCAAATTCTAATCATTGTCATGACTAGAGATTAGCAGGGAGTTTGTTATTCTGTTATAGAAGGATCACATCAAAGTAAGACACACATCTCACCGATGTTACTTACACATGTAAGTTTGAACATTTGACCTTGTGTGTTTTTTTAAAATTTTTGTACAGTTGGTTTACAATATTTTGTTAGTTTCTGGTGTACAGAAAAGTGATTCAGCTATATATATACACACACACACACACACACATGTATTTCAGATTCTGTTTCATTATACATTATTATAAGATATTGAACACAGTCCCCTGTCCCATACAGTAGGACCTTGTTGATTATCTATTTTATCTATTTTATATATAATAGTAAGTATCTCTTAATCCCAAACTCCTGATTTATACCTCCCTCATTGCTTTTCCCCTTTGGTAACCATAAATTTGGTCTCTATGTCTGAGTCTGTTTCTGTTTTATAAATATGCTCATTTGTGTCATATTTTAGATTCCACATATAAGTGATATCATATGGTATTTGCCTTTCTCTGACTTCACTTAGTGTGATAATCTCTATGTCCATCCATGTTGCTGCCAATGACACTAATTCATTCTTTTTATGCTGAGTAGTATTCTACTATGTATATATACCACATCTTTTTGTCTGTCAATGGACATTTAGGTTGCTTCCATACCTTGGTCATTATGAACAGTGCTGTTATGAACACTGGAATGCAGGTATCTTTTCCAGCTAGAGTTTTCCCCAGATATATGCCCAGAAGGAGGGATTGCTGGAGGACCCTATGTACTAGTGTTCTCTATCCCCAGGGAATAGGGGTAATTTCTTTATTATGATTTTCTTTGTATAAAACAACTTGTATGGATTACATCCCATGAAAGGGAAATCTTTTGAATAACATGTCACTCATTTACACATCTATTGCTATAGATTTTAAAGATTCCTGCACTTGGAAACTGAAAAACAGATACATCCAAAGACTGCAGATGATTTTAATAAATCCAGTTCAGTAGAAAAGAACGGCTGTGTTGATGAAGACTCTTGAATTTATTCCCTGCATATCCTTGACCTGCTTTACATTAAAGCTATCCTCTAACTATTTATAAGAGTATTAATTTGACTAGTGTTAGGAAATTAGGATAAAAGCTTCCTTTTTTCTTTTTATCAAGTTGCACTGACTTCATCATAGTCATGCTTCTCCATTAGTAATAAAGAAATACACTGTGGCTGTCTGAAATTAAGACCAGAATGAAAATTACTTTACATTTTCATCTTCAGACATCTTGTAATTGGAATAAAGCAACATATGCCATGGAATTTCAACAAAGGAGAATTCAGTCTTCTACTAAAGATGTTCTTGATTGGGGTTTGTTGACAGGTAACAGTGACTTGTAGGTGAAAGATTTCTCTTCTAACATATTCAAAATCATGTCTAATCAATGTTTTAATAGTGAAGTTCATATTTTAACATCAATATTTGAAATTATGTTATATAATGAAACTGGTGATGAAGACTGCCTTTTCTGAAAAGGCAGAAATATATTTGCTTCAGGTGTTAGCTGGAGGCCACTGATGAAAATCACAGTCTTGCCCTGAAAGAGCTTTCTTATGTCTCACAACACTCTCCTAAACATCACTAGGTTTCAACAGACTCAGTCACAGAGAGACAGTGACAGGAGCAATTGATTCGTGTGAATTGCAATCTCATTGTGAAAGGAATATTAGAACCAAACATTTCAATTCTCAGTTCAGGATCCATAAGTTATAGTGCCAAATATAAGGCTTCTTTTCTTTCTTTCAGGAATGCTTTCATGTTAATTCATAACGGACGATAGTTCATCTAAAGACTTAAGCTAAGTGTGCCTTTATCACAGTAAAGTATTATTGATCTTTTAATTTTCTGATCTTTCTATCATAGAGTAAATTTTCCCAGGGAAGGAAATTAACATGCATTATCCTCTGACATCCCGCAGAGCATGTAGGAAAGCACCATGTATGTTTTTAAAAAGTGAGCTGCCAAGATAAAGTACAATGACTATTATTTCTGGAAGTTTAGGGTATGTTTCTATACAACAAATAGAAGACTTATGGTTAAGCCACCTGAAAACCTGGTATCTAATAATTATAGTAAGGGATTCTGCTTATTGTATTAATCTTTATAAACGTCTTTAGGTTATAAAAAGGGCAGATGACAGGTATCTCAACTCTCTTTGCAAATATTGATCATTTACCTAAAGTTTTCCCACACCCACCAAGGTTTACAATATCTTCTAGTCTCAGTGGTATCAAACGCTAAACATTAATATTACCACTTTGTTAACAGAGAATATAATCCTATAACAGGTGCTGTGCTAAGCTCTTTACAGGTATTGTCTTATTTAGTATTCACAAAAAGTTTTTTGAGTTAGAAACTCTTAGTTTGCTTTTTCAGAAGCAAGGAAAGTAAGCCTTGATGAGACTACCCAACCGTCAAGATCACACAAGAGGTAAGAGGCAGACATGGGCTTTGAAGACTCCTCATTTATTTTATTTTATTTTCCATTTATTTTTATTAGTTGGAGGCTAATTACTTTACAATATTGTAGTGGTTTTGCCATACATTGACATGAATCAGCCATGGATTTACATGTGTTCCCCATCCTGATCCCCCCTCCCACCTCCCTCCCCATCCCATCCCTCTGGGTCTTCCCAGTGCACCAGCCCCAAGCACTTGTCTCATGCATCCAACCTGGGCTGGTGATCTGTTTCACACTTGATAATATACATGATTCGATGCTGTTCTCTCAGATCATCCCACCCTCGCCTTCACCCATACAGTCCAAAAGTCTGTTCTGTACATCTGTGTCTCTTTCTGTCTTGCATATAGGGTTATTGTTACCATCTTTTTAAATTCCATATATATGCGTTAGTATACTGTATTGGTGTTTATCTTTCTGGCTTACTTCACTCTGTATAATGGGCTCCAGTTTCATCCATCTCATTAGAACTGATTCAAATGAATTCTTTTTAACGGCTGAGTAGTATTCCATGGTGTATATGTACCACAGCTTCCTTATCCATTTGTCTGCTGATGGGCATCTAGATTGCTTCCATGTCCTGGCTGTTATAAACAGTGCTGCAATGAACATTGGGGTGCACGTGTCTCTTTCAGATCTGGTTTCCTCAGTGTGTATGCCCAGGAGTGGGATTGCTGAAGGCCCCTCGTTTAGACACCATGGCCTCACCGACACACCCCTCAACAGCAGCCGCCATCAGGGTAACGGCAGGCGGAGAAAGTGGGGGACTCCACAGGGCTGATGAAGCAGGCAGAGGTGTGAAGGGACCTAGGACTGAAGAAGTGATCGGTACTGAAAAGCACCATGGGAACATATCAGAGGTCAGGAAGGACGGCATTGGGCTGAATGAGGGAAAACAAAAGCCTGAGCCAAGGCAGTGGGAATAAAGCAGAAAAGAAACCACTGGAGTTTGTGACCATTCTGATAAGTAAGGTGAGAGTGTAGTCCTGTGAGTGACCTTTAGCTATTAGCTTTGGGGCCAGGGAGAATGGTGATAGTGTTAACTAAGAAAGGAAGGCACGGGTGGGAGGGGAAAAAAAAAAAGAAAAAACAGGTTTGTTTGGGGGCATCCAGTCTTTCAGCCTCTCCTAATCCCTTCCAACCAGCATGAGACTTTTTTTTTTTTAGATTGAGATTTTTTATAGTTCTGATTACCTGCTCAAAGTTAAACCTCTTCTCTAATTCATTTACTTAAGCATCTTTTATTCTACTCAGTGATGGTCCAAGAAACTAATTCCTGCTAATTTCCCTCTGCCAGCTGATATTCACTTTTTAGAAGGGGATTTATGATGGATGTTTTGCTTTTTCTTTTTCTTTTTCTTTTCTTTTTTTAAGAGTAACTATCATATTCGAGATCTTGTTATGACCAGGTCAGGAAAGAGGTATTAGGGGCTGGCTGGCCTTTGTGTTACTTCCACATTGCAGGAGTTGACTATACTGTGGACTTGGACCTTAATGTTTGCTTAAAAATATATCTGGCTGAGAGCACATGAAGCTTTCAATTCCTTTAGTAAATTCTGATGATGAATTTTATTATAGAAACATCTGACAGGCAGCATTAACTTTTAGTGTGTGGTGAAAATAGAATTCTCATAGGAACACATACTGTCCACGTTTTCCTCCCAATTTTCAGCATCTCAAGGCTTCTGGCTGTGTTGGGACTATATCTGGGATGATTTGCTCTGAAACAAATCCATGAAATTCACTGGTGTATTAAAGCCTATTAGAGAGTCCTCTTCTTTCTCTCACTCTATCTTTGAAAAAGCTGTGCATTTGTTTTTTATCAATATACTATTTCTGAGAATGAGCAAAGTCAGAGCCAAGGACTAGTTTAAAATGTATTTTCACAGACAGCAGGAAAAGCTACACAAAATTCTTGTCTTCTGTATCCAAGTTGAACACCTAGTATTCTCCTCTGCTTGTGCAAACTCTTATTCAAAGCCTAATTCTGTTTCAAAATAGGATGTACATTCTGGGAATTTATAGTTACGTTAAAGAGAAAAATATTGGAGAGAAGAGGAGAGAAAGATAGGTCTTCTTTGATACATATGCAGATAACATATGCTCTGATGCTTGACACATTCTGCAGAAACATGGCTGACAGATTCCAAATGAGCAAGATAGAGGAAGTCAAGAATTAACAAGCAGCCAGGAGACTCTGGTGAATCATTATTCATAGAGCAAAGGTACTTGGCTATTAAAATAAATGGCAAGATGTTTCAAAGAAGGGGAATTGTAGGCCAATTTTCTCATTCGAATGTTTCCAAACACCTACTATGAGCTGGTTCAGTGAAAAGTGTCTTAGATAATCTAAAGATGAAACACACTGTTTTGCTTTTAAGATAATAACATGGACTAGAATGGCATAGGTACTGCAGGAGGATTTCAACAAAGTGCTATGCTGAGCACAAAAGGATGGAGAGATTAACTGAAATTAACGTCAGTCAGTTCTAATAATACAAGACTGGTTTGGTGGACCAATAGCTTTACTATACTACCTCACATTACTTGAAAAAGAGTCAAATATCTGCCATTAGGAATTATCCTTTGGAACCGTGCCATGCCTATAGTTTTATTTCATTGCTATGATTTACAACCTAATACAAAAGCATGTATAAACCATGAGTTCAGAACTTCATGAAGAAAGGATTATATATTGATTTCTGGTTAACCTCTTGTTTGACAGATTTAGTGAGTTAAAAATGTTCTATTTCTATACTATGGAAAAATATGTGTTTCTCATTTCAAATTAGAATATAATGCTCAATTTAACATTCCTTCAAGATTTCACGTAAGTGAAAGTAGTGGGTCACAGGTTAAAAAACTGTGACCAACCAGCAACTTGTCTCATGTAGGACCTGTTTTATTTGCCATTATACTTCTGATGATTTTGCTTTGTGGTCAGGAAGGTATGTGAACCAATATGTAAGATGACACTTAGGTTCCTCGTCAGGATATAAAGAATGGCTCAGTGTCATCATAACAGAAGATAACATGGTCACTGCTGTGGCTACCAAAGCCCTTCTTTGGATTTGGTCTGAAAATCTGAACTCATGTGTCTCAGTCAGCATAGGCTGCCAGCAACAGACTGAGTGCTTATAAATGATAGAAAATGTCTTCTCACAGTTCTGGACCCTGGAAATCCAAGATCAAGGTGGGAGCAGATTCAGTGTCTGTGACTGCTGCTCCCTTGTTCACACACAGCTTCTCCCCGTGTCCTCATGTGAAGGAAGGGGTGAGGAAGCTCTCTGGCAACTTCTATTAGCGTACTAATTCCATCATAAGGGCCCCATTCTTATGACCAAACCACCTCCCAAATGCACACTGGGAATTAGGTTTCAGCATATGAATTTGGGGAGACACAAGCATTCAGTCGTTAGCACAATGGAACACTTTCATCGCCATCACCTGTGCTACCATTTGGCTGACTTGTCCTTTGCCTCCTGGAGCTTCCAAGAGTCAGAAGTGCCCAGGTGCTTGGTAATCAATGGCTGTTGGGTGTGGGAGAATGAGAGTCAAGTTCTCTTATCTCTGGTTGGGACAACCCCAACTCACTCCAGAGGCTCCTGGTCGAATTGGCTGTAGTCCACATATTGACCTCAAGGACTTTTGCCCAAGAGCTCCCCCCTTCGCTTGACTTCTCTGTCTTCTGTGTCTTGCTTCCCTGTTTTCTCATCTATCTCTCCTTAATAAATCTTTTGCACACAAATTCCCATCTCAGCATTTGCTTCTGGGGTAAGTTACATAAGACAGTTTCGTTCTTTAATAATATGGTTGACCTTTGACTACTTCCAAAAATAATCTGAAAGAGTTACTTAAGATATTCCCCTTAAATTCATATATTTAACTTGTCTACACAAACAGTGAACTACAAGTTTCTTTCTATTCATAAAACCCATCTTGGCACAACCACTATGGAAAACAGCATAAAGATTCATCAAAAAGCTAAAGAGAGAACTACCACATGATCTAGCAATCCCACTTCAGGGTATATACACAAAGGAGATGAAATCACTACCTTGAACAGATGTCTGCCCTACCATGTTCATTGCAGCACTGTTCACAATAGCTAAAATATAGAAACAGCCTAAGTGGCCATCAGTGAATGAATGGATAAAGAAAATGCTGTGTGTGTGTATCTGATATACATGAGAATATTAGTCAGTTATGAGAAAGAAAGAAATCTTGCCATTTGCAACATCATGAACGGAAGTAGAGGACAATATGCTAAGTAGTAATGGGTCAGAGAAACACTGTATGATCTTACTTACACGTGGAGTCTAAAAACATCTACTCGTGGAAACAGAGAGTGGAATGGTGGTGGCCAGGGCTGAGAGGTGGGTGAAATGGGGAGACGTTAGTCAAAGGGAACAAACATTCATATATAACACAAATAAGTTCCAGAGATCCGATGAGCAGCATGAAAGTGAAAATGAAAGTCACTCAGTCGTGTACCACCCTTTGTGACCCCATGGAATTCTCCAGGCCAGAATACTGGAGTGGGTAGCCTTTCTCTTCTCCAGGGGATCTTCCCAACCCAGGGATTGAACCCAGGTCTCACACATTGCAGGCAGATTCTTTACCAGCTGAGCCACAAAGGCAGCCCAAGAATACTGGAGTGGGTAGCCTATCCCTTCTCTAGGGGATCTTCCTGACCCAGTAATCAAACCGGGGTCTCCTGCATTGAAGGTGGATTCTTTACCGACTGAGCTATCAGGGAAGCCTAGTGCTATTGTTAACAATACTGTATTATATACTTGAAAGTTGCTATGAAGTAAAAATTTAATGTTCTCATCACAACAACACTAACAAAATGGTAATTATGTTAAGTGAAGGATGTGTTAATTAACCTTATTGTGGTAAACATTTCACATTATGTAATATATCAACATATTTTAATAAACAAATGTACACAGTGTTATTATATCAATTCAGTTCAGTTACTCAGTCATGTCCTACTCCTTGCGACCCCATGGACTGCTGCACATCAGGCTTCCCTGTCCTTCCCCATCTCCTGGAGCTCGCTCAAACTCATGTCCATTGAGTCAGTGATGCCATCCAAACATCTCATCCTCTGCTGTCCCCTTCTCCTCCTGCCTTCAATCTTTCCCAGCATCAGGGTCTTTTCCAATGAGTCAGTTCTTCACATCAGGTGGCCGAAGTATTGGAGTTTCAGCATCAGTCCTTCCAATGAACACCCAGGACTGATCTCCTTTAGGATGGACTGGTTGGATCTCCTTCCAGTCCAAGGGACTCTCAAGAGTCCTCTCCAACACCACAGTTCAAAAGCATCAATTCTTTGGTGCTCAGCTTTCTTTACAGTTCAACTCTCACATCCATACATAACAACTGGAAAAACCATAGCTTTGACTAGATGGACCTTTGTTGGCAAAGTAATGTCTCTGCTATCTAGGTTGGTCATAACTTTCCTTCCAAGAAGTAACCATCTTTTAATTTCATGGCCGCAATCACCATCTGCAGTGATTTTGGAGCCCAGAAAAATAAAGTCAGCCACTGTTTCCAATGTTTCCCCATCTATTTGTCATGAAGTGATGGGACTGGATGCCATGATCTTAGTTTTCTGAATGTTGAGTTTTAAGCCACCTTTTTCACTCTCCTCTCTCACTTTCATCAAGAGGCTCTCATTTTCATCAAGATGTAACTGTACTTATATCAATTACATCAAAATAAAGCAGGAAAGAATAAAACCTACCTTGGGCTGTCAGAAACTTATCCTTATAAGGTTAACAATTTATTCTTTACATAGAAAATCTCAGAGTCCACTCTATATTACCTCTTCCAGATCTCTAATAAACCTATTTAAAAAGGCTGTTTCTAGCAGCAAGCCTCAGTGGCTTTGTGGGGTAGGGGTAGGGAACTGGGTATGACAGGGGCGAGGCATGGTTACATAAATGTTTTCCTCCATTTAAACTTTTTTTTTTTTTACTGTGTTCTGACCTATTCTAAATGATAATATTAAAAAATCACCTCTGAAGTCGAAATGTAATTTAAAATAAACCTCTTTCAAGTCTAAATAAAGGAAAGCTTGCTGCACACATTATCATCTTACAAAAAATTTTGAAAACCCTTCCTTATAACCAGAATAGAATCAGAACTGCTTTAACCTGCAAAGCAGTGTCTCACATAGGAGCTAACCTAGTTAATCTATTTCTCTGACCCACAGGTGGACAGTGGGACTAAAATAAACTTGAAGCCAGCTCTCTGCGGAAGGCTGGAGGAAGAGAGAATTCCCACCGTGCCTCTCCGTCTACATCACCTGGAGCAGCGTGGCTCTGCAGAAACACCAGTCACAGACACACAGGACCCAGAGTCACGGGGCAGAGAGTCCTAAGACCATGTGAAGGATGGCCAACCTTTCACAGCATGGAGAACTGAGCTAACACAGCAATGACCTTGGGATGTGAGACCAGGGCAACTGGATGGAATTGGCTCTGATAGCCGCCCAGTACAGAAAGAGACTGAGACAGCTGCAAAGCACTTTAACCGCAAAGGTCTATCTTGTCTGGATGGACAAATCTCTGCCCACCAGCCCAGCTTTCCTTCTCTGGCCTGGATCTCCATGTTGGGCCCCTAAATATGCATCTTGCTGTGTAGGGACCACAAAATTACTACTGCCCACTTTCTGCCAGAAGTCCAAGCTTAAACGTAATGTAAAAACTGCTTCCACACAAAAAGTATTTTGAAGATCTGAAGAATATAATTAACAGTCATGATGTCATGCACATATATTGGACCCTCTCTCAAACCATTAGCTTCACCTCTCCACAAGAACACTACAAGTTTTTGTTTTAGTCTCATGGCTGATGGGCTGAGACAAGCTCTGCAATTCCTATCAGGGGAAACTTACTGGTTTTATTCCACATGTTAATAACTTGTATTATCTTTTTGAGCTCAGCGTTTGATGAGGAATAGGTGTTGGAAAGAGCTTCCTAGGCAACTCAGTGGGTGAACAATCTGCCTGCAATGCAGGAGACACAGGAGACAAGAGTTCGATTCCTGGGTTGGGAAGATCCCCTGGAGTAGGGCACGGCAACCCACTCTAGGATTCTTGCCAAGAATTCCAAGGAAGGAGGAGCCTGGCGGGCTACAGTCCGTAGGGTCATGAAGAGTCAGACATGACTGAAGCAACTGAGGTACCAGCATGCAGTACTCAGACCTAGTACTGAGGTTTTGGAAAACTTGGTACCTGAAAGGAAAGTGAGAATGGATGGGGTTGCCCCAGGAGGGGAAAGTTGATATTAACAGTAAACCCTCTCTCTTTCCTCTGTCTCAAAAAAATGATAAAACAAACAAACAAACAAACTTAGATTTGTAAAGGTATATGGGTTTCCTTGAAACTTTCTCATTTCCCTGTCAAAATGGCCCTATAAAATCAATAGAGTAGAAAGTACACTGGTACACTTTTTCAAAAATAAGACTCAAAGTGATGAAGTGACTTGCCTAAAGAATACAGTTGTGACTGAAAGGAAGTCTGAACCTGGGAAGTTAATTAGATTTCATCTGCCTTTCCTGATCACTGTATTGTTCAATATCTTTGCACATTTGAAGTGGATCAATTCTTTGCAAATACTTTAACTACAATGAGAGCAGATAAAACAGCACCCTTGGAAAAGACCTTCTATGTACATACTGAATTATAACTGATCAGATATGATAACTCAATAGCCCAAATACTCAACTATGTTCTGGTATGCTAAATGAACTCAAACTCTACCTTCATACCCATGGATGCAAATGGCTGGCTATATATATAAATTCTTCTCACTCATTTGTTGTTTAATTCACTGACTAATTAAACCAGTACAGATCTCCTCAAAATGAAGTGGTCAGAGGCATTCCATTCACAGAGTGTAAATCCTGATATCTCCATTGGTTTCCTGTCTTTTCCTATTAAAATCCATGTTCTATAATCATTCCAGAGTCTCCCACCTAAATGCAAATCTGACCGTATCATCCTCTGTCTAAAAGCACTCTGGTCTTCTGTTGCCTAGTCTGACTTACTTCACCTAACATGGCAATTGTGGGTTTCTGTAATGGGTTTATTTATTCCCCAAACTGATTTCCTGAGATTCTTTGTCTCCTATGAGACGCTGGAATGGGAGGCATGAATGATTTATTTATCATCTTTGGATTTCCAGCATTGAGGTTATGTCTAGATACATAGTATGTGCTCATTCATTCATTTGTGTCCAACTCTTTGCAACCCCATGGACTATATCCCACCAGGTTCCATTGTCCATGGAATTTCCCAGGCAAGAACACTGGAATGGGCTGCCATTTCCTACTCCAGAGAATCTTCCTAGCCCAGGGATCGAACCCATATATCTTTCATCTCCAGCACTGGCAGGCATATTCCTTACCATTAGTGCCATCTGGGAAGCCCCAAATAAAGAGTAGGTGCTCAATAAATGTTCAGAGATGCGAGGCAAGATGGGGTTAAAGTATCTCCTTTAAAATATCTTTTCCTATTTTCCTCTCAACTTAGTTTATATTAAATTTGATCTGTCCTTTTTTGTACTATTTTCTCTTTAAAATTTCCCTCCCATTCAATTCTCTAAGAGTCCTCTAAACTCTTGGCATAAAAACCCTAACAAAGTAACTGATTAGAGCAGGTTCATCCATTTTTCCCTAGCTCTAGATCTATAAAATAGGCTGCAGTAGAAGATGAAAAGAACCTACTTTGTTTCTTTAAAGTTTCCTGGGCGAATAAGCCCAATCAATTTTCTTCTCCAGAAGTCTCAATGTAATAAAACTTGCGGAAGGAAATTGATCGGGTATTATAGCATATATTGCCCACTGAGTTCCTTGATTTTCCTCCTTTTGCCCTTATTAATCAAGCAATAAAGGGACTGCCTGGAAAGATGAGAAAAGCTGTGTCATTGGCCTCACTAATTTCATGATGGCAGAACCTGCAAAGTGTATTATAGCATCATTTTTGGGGGCCACGATGATCCTCAATTTATATTTATCGAAACTAAGTGATTTATGTTCTGGTACAGTAATAATTCAAAAGAGAAAATGAATCTCAGTTTCTCTTTTCATAACTTTAAGAATCCAGGCTAAAGATTCTCTTTCTCCAAAATGATAGACTAAACCATTTCCTTGCTCATTCAGTCAGTGATCAGTACCTGATCACTTTTATATTTGGCTTCATCTGAGAAAAAGAACTAGAGCTATTTATTTACCACTATAACCATCAAAAATCTTCAGTGCAAAAATTCAAATATCAAATAACACTTCAAAAAAAAAAACAAAAACAACAACAGAAAGAACTGATTGAAGCAGTGTGTTAGTCGGTCAGTCATGTCCGACTCTTTGAGACCCCATGGACTATAGCCTGCCAGGCTCCTCTGTCCGTAGAATTCTCCATGGCAAGAATATTGGAGTGGGTAGCCATTCCCTTCTCCAGGGGATCTTCCTCAGGTCTCTGGCATTGCAGGCAGATTCTTTACTGTCTGAGCCACCAGCAACTTATATTAAAAAAAAAATCATTAAACATTATTATTTGAAAAGACATCTATTAATGTTTGCTCTCTGGATTGGGTAGAATATGGACCTAATGAGACAAAAGACATGGATGGTGTATCTAAAACAACATACTGCTTTACACAGGGGATATCATCTGTGGTTTTATTTGTATTATGACCTGAAGCAAAACACATAGCAAAAATCATGTTGAGGATGTCAGTGAGATGTTCTTTTCACTGGATCAATGTAATCTATCACAACTATTAGAAAAATTTATTTCAGACAGCCCCTCTCTGCTTCCCACCAAAGCCCCCCACAATCCCATTATGTGATCTCAGAAATAATGTTGAATTATTTGATAGGGGAAGAAAAGCTAGTGCAGTGTCATGGAAAGAATATAGGTTTTGAGACAGACTTATTTCCAGTCCCAGCTCTGCAGCTGTTCAGTGATGAGAATCTGGGCCTGCTACCTACACTCCTCAGTCTGTATCCTCACCTATAAAACATGTGTCATAGTTCTTATCTCCATGTTTTTGAGAATGATATTAAATTATATGTAAGATGGAGTATGTAAAGAGCTTACTACATTTTTACTACATAAAATTCTCAGCAAATGTTGTCTCTTCCTCACTAATGGAAAGTAGACACAATAACATAATTAAATATGGTGATCTGGGATAATAGGATAAAAATCATACAACCTCTGACTAATTTACTAGGCTAGACAGTTAATGAGGGGAATTAGCATGGCCAAGGCAAGGTTATGTGGTATGTGTAGAGACATAGGGTAGGGTCTCTGTGCTTGCACCTACCACTGAGGTCTCATAGTCAATTCTTGAGAGTTTTTCAACTCAAATATAGAGCAATAACTCACATTTACATAACACCCACAAAGTATCAGGGTGCTAGACATCAGGAAGACTGAGATGGAAGACCCAGGTCCCACTGACACTTGGAGAGCTCAGTCTACTGGGGGTTATGTAGGTGGGAGACCTCCTCCATGATGCTCCCTATCTTCTGTTGTCCTCTCTTTAAAAGGAAAATGTTCTCTGTGAGGGATGATATGTTAAGCTGTCCTCAGTTAGGAACAAGGCATTTTTCATATACTCACAAATTGGAACAAAATTAAAAGCCACACACTCTACATCCCTAACTTGAGAGAGAGGAGAAAAGGGGCCTAGAGTAGGTATGTGAGCTTCTGAAGTTCATAAAATGCTGTTTTGCAGAAAGAGGACAGGAATGTAGAAAGGCTCCTATCCAGTCCTGGTTTGGGTCTACAATTATAGGTTACTGGCTCATTGGAAACCTATGACCTTTACCCAAAAAATAAATCAGAGCGTGCACTCTGCTTTGGGGTGGCTCCTATTTGTGGAATATGGAGGCTGTACACATTTGACATCCTGGTGTGGACCAGCTCTCCTTTTTCTTTGTTCAATTTTCAGAGCCAAGGTCATCACTGAAGTTGGACTCCAGAGAGAGGAAGAGAGAGTAGGGGGTCCCTTTGCTCCCACCGAGCTTCCTATCAACTGAGGCATCTTCTTTGCTTCCTGCCCAATATAGGGCTTTAATCTGAAAAGGCAGGAAGCCACTTTGATTTTAATTTCAGAAGCATGAAGAGGACAGGATTACTTTAAGACTTGCATTTAAGACATCTATACTTTCTATTTTTGGTTCCTTAGAAGAAATTCCTCCAAATAAATGATTAGATTTTAATGATATCTTTGGTTTAGGTTTTAGTGCAATCACTGTATATCCTTGTCTGAAAATCATACTAAATAATGAGTTTAAAGGTTCAAAAAGATCCTTTCTTTTAAACCATGGGAAAATGACTGTGTAAAAGCTGAATATTGTGTAATAGCTTCCCCTTTAGATTTCTAGTAGGGAACAGAAAATAGGGGAATGTGTGAGTGCCTTCTCTCCATGTTGGAGTAGGAAAGTTTTAAAACTACTTTCCCTGTAGGGATTACAACCCAACTTCATGTTTTTTCTGTTTCTTATATCCTTATCTGAGAAAAGGGAAGATAAAATGGAATAGCAATTCCTTTGATTAAATTAACCCCAATTTGAAGAGTCTGGGGTAAATGTGTTGCTTGTGCTTATGAGACAAGGAAGAAGTGATTACTAGGGGAAAAAAGACTTAGATGATTTCTAAGTCATCTAATTATGTTAGTTTCTGACATTTAACCTTTTCAACAATTTTATAATAGTGGCATCTAGTTTGACAGTTTTCCACAATACTGTCTTGAAGTTGTATTGCCTTAAAAAGTAATAAGAATTATACTTTTGAATTCTAGCTTTTGAATTATGATGTTGGAAGTAGAAATTACATTCAGTACATTTATCTAGAAGGATTAGGAATCACCATAATGCTCTAACTTATATATATATTATGCATGGATCATAGGGGATTTCTGTGGTGACTTTTAAGAAATAGGTTCTCTAAGAGAGCTTGACCAAGTCAACACCTCAACAGGGATTGAACCTGGCTGTGATTTCAAGAGGTTGGGTGCATTGGTTTGCAAAGGAATGCAAGGAGGCAGAACTAGGACATGAGACTGAAGAACAACCTATACAACCAGGTGGTCATAACACTTACATGAAGTTTCTAGATTACCCTTTGAAATTAATTCATAAAGTTTATCCTTTGAAATTAATCTGTGTGGATCATAACAAACTGTGGAAAGTTCTTAAAGAAACGGAAATACCCGGCCATCTTACCTGTCTCCTGAGAAACCTGTATGTGGGCCAAGAAGCAACAGTTAGAACCCTGTTTGGAACAAATGACCAGTTCAAGATAAAGAAAAGAGAATGACAGGGCTGTTTGCTGTCACCTGTTTGTTTAATCTATATTCTGAGCACATCATGAGAAATGCCAGGCTGGATGAGTTACAAGCTAGAATCAAGATAGGTAGGAGAAACATCAACAATCTCAGACATGTAGATGATATCACTCTAATGGCAGAAAGCCAAGAGGAACTAAAGAGCCTCTTGATGAGGGTGATGAGGGAGAGGGAAAGAGCAAATATCAAAGATAAATATTAAAAAAAGCCAAGATCATGGCAGCTGGTCCCATTATTTCATGGCAAATAGAAGAGAAAAGGTGGAAGTAGTGATAGATTTCCTCTCCTTGGGCTCTAAAATCATTGAGGATGGTGACTGCAGCCATGAAATCAGAAGATGATTGCTTCTTGGCAGGAAAGAAAGTGAAAGTGAAGGTCGTTCAGTCATGTCTGACTCTTTGTGACCCCATGGACTGTAACCTGCCAGGCTCCTCTGTCCATGGGATTCTCCAGGTAAGAACACTGGAGTGGGTTGCCATTTCCTTCTCCAGGAGATCTTCCTGACCCAGGGATCGAACTCTTGCCCACTGTGTCTCCTGCTTTGCAGGCAGACTCTTCACCAACTGAGCTACAAGGGAAGCCCAAACCTAGATAGTGTGTTGAAAAGCACAGACATCACTCTGCCAATTAAGGTCCATACAGTCGAGGCTATCGTTTTCCCAGTGGTCACATATGGTTGTGAGAGCTGGACCATAAAGAAGGCAAAATGCCAAAGAATTGATGCCTTCAAACTATGGTGTTGGAGAAGACTCCTGAAAGTCTCTTGGATAGCAAGGAGATCAAATCAGTCAATCTTAAGGGAACTCAACCCTGAATATTCATTGGAAGGAGTGATGCTGAGGCTGAAGTTGGTCATTTGATGCAAACAGCCAACTCATTGGAAAAGTCCCCAATGTTGGAAAACATTGAGGGCAGGAGAAGAGGGCATCAGAGGAGGAGATGGCTAGAGAGTATCACTGATGCAATGGACACAAACTTGGGCAATCTTTGGGAGATGGTGAGGGACAGGCAGGCCTGGTGTGCTGCAGTCCACGGGGTCGCAGAGTCGGACACGACTGGGCGACTGAACAACAACAATTCATGCTCAGGGTTGTTATGATTCCTCTAAGATTCCATTGAAAACTTGGAAAAGAAAGGCTGTGCTGTATACAGGATTCCCAGGTGGCGCAGTGGTAAATAATCTGCCTCCAATGCAGTAGACATAAGAGATGCGGGTTTGATCCCTGGGTTGGGAAGATCCCCTGGAGGAGGAAGTGGCAACCCACTCTAGTATTCTTGCCTGGAAAATTCCATGGACAGAGGAGCCTGGTGGGCTACAGTCCATGGGGTCACAAAGAGTTGGACATGACTGAGCAACTGAGAACACACACACTGCACGCAGAGCTAGAATGACTTTATGAGCACCAAACTGGTGTGTTCAGCCTTTGAACTAGTGCCTGCAGGCAGTTAAAAAAACATATTATTTATGCAATTTAACATTTCATGGCAGTTGAGTTTTGATAGGCCCCCATGTATGAAAATCCCTGAATGCGATAAACGAGTGAATTTATAGGCCTGTGGAACATCTGGTCACTGTGACAGCTCCGTTCTTTCCCTGCACTAATGCTTTTAAAGATCTTGAAATACATCAGGATGGCTGTGAAGAAATGAAGGAGCAGGACAAGCAGGAGATTAAATAGAAAAAAAAAGAAAAAGAAAGAATAAGAGCATCACATAGACCAGAGAGAGAACTCAAAAAGCATTCCTGGAGGTCAGGAAAACACTTGAAAATGTAGAAAGAAATGAAGTGAGCACTGAAGACTGAATGGAGTGAGGTGAAATGGAGCTAACTGTTTACCTGTGAAGAAAGGCAGCAGTGGATGAAAAATGGTTACTACTGGCAACAGCGACAGACGTGGATTGTTCCTTTTTCGTGTATATTATAAGTAGAGTTTAGAAACTACAGTTCAAAAGAGAAATATAAAGTCTGTCATTCTGGGGTGAAAGAGCCTTTCAGTCTACAGAGAGACCCACCCCTTTCTTCACCAATGTCCAGTAAAGATGAACTTAATGGCACTGAATGTCAACGAAAAAAGCAGAGCCAAGCTTCTCCAGGCCTGATTTCCATTTTTATTAAATTCCTTCCTTGCCCCAAACCATTGAATTTCTTTAGGCTTGTCCTTATTTCATTTCAGTCCCTGGTACTCTGAATCAATGCTAATTTGGCTGTCTGGGTGCTATTACACACGCTGTTTTTCATCTCCCTTTGTCTGTTTTCTGACTTTAATATTCTGAAATATCTGTGCATAGGAGTTGCATCTCACTGATCAGATTTACTTTAAAATATCTATGATTTAAATGAAAATACAGGGAAAAAATCTGAAGGCACAGAGGAGAGAGAGAACTACCTCAGCAGGAGAGTTGACATTGAGTATCAGCCACTCGCTGACTATGGAAAGTTTGAGAAGTAACTTCATCTCTCAAATCCTCAATTTCCTTATCAGCAAAATGAAGGTGTTAGAGTTGATAATCTTGAAGGTCCCTCCAGAGCTAACAATCTTTTTTTTTTTGAGATAAAAATCAACATCAGTCAGTGTGATATGAGTAAAGCAAAAAGTAGAATATCTACAGCACTATTCACAGAACTTTAGACCCAAAAGGGATCTTATTGTACTCCTACCTCTCCCTTCAGTTCAGTTCAGTTCAGTCACTCTGTTGTGTTTGACTCTGCAACCCCATGGACTGCAGCATGCTAGACCGCCCTGTCCATCACCAACTCCCAGAGTTTACTAAAATTCATGTCCATTGAGTCAGTGATGCCATCCAAACATCTCATCCTCTGTCTTCCCCTTCTCCCCCTGCCTTCAATCTGTCCCAGCATCAGGGTCTTTTCAAATGATTCAGTTCTTCACATCAGGTGGCCAAAGTATTGGAGTTTCAGCTTCAGCATCAGTCCTTCCAATGAATATTCAGACTGATTTCCTTTAGGATGGACTGGTTGGATCTCCTTGCAGTCCAAGGGACTCTCAAGAGTCTTCTCCAACACCACAGTTCAAAAGCATCAATTCTTCGGCGCTCAGCTTTCTCTACAGTCCAACTCTCACATCCATACATGACTACTGGAAAAACCTCTCCCTCAGGTTGACATTTGAGGAAACAGATGCCCAGAGAGATGAAATGGCCTGTGACAGTGCTACATGCGAGCAGGTTAGCAATTTAATATTCATTACATATTTGTAAATAACGGTAAGAGCTTTTGGAGACTTTAATGGTTTAAGTGATCACCCTATTTGAGAAAGATCATAACTGTGTCACTAGGGGATTCAATGCACTAAGAAGGCCTGTGTTAGTCACCATTCTCCAGAGAAACAGAACCAATGGCACATTTAGACATTTATTTATTATGAGGAGGTGACTCACACAGTTATGTTGAGGAATCCCACAGTCTGCCAAGGGCCAGTCTGAGACCCAGCGAAGCTGGTAGTCAAATTCCAGTCTAAGCCCAAAGGCCTGGGAGTCAGAGGAGCTAAGGCCATAGATCCTCGTCCACAGGCAGAAGACTGACAACCCAGCTCATAGAGGCAGGAAGGGACCAGATGCTTCCTCCCTCCACTTTCTGTCCTCTTCAGGCCCTTGATGGGACCAGTGATCCCCACCCCCACTTGGAAGGACAATCTGCATTATGGGATTTACTGATTCAAATGCTAGTCTCATCTGAAACATCCTAACTGGGTTCCTGGGTCCCAGTCAAGTTGATACCTACAACTGACCATCATAGTCTCACATAACTGTGCCAAATAAGGTTTATAAATCTGGAGGTCAGGTTATGGAAATGCACAGAACACCAAAGGACAACAAAAGAAGAAAATAAATCTTCCCCATGTGCTTCATGGTATAATTAGATGAAGGAATGTACAAAATGTCTTTTTTATACTTAAAAAAAGGGTTTTAAGGGTCTATGTGCTTTTGAAGGAATTATCAGTCACATCAGTTCAGTTCAGTTCAGTCGTTCAGTCGTGTCCAACTCTTTGTGACACCATGAACTGCAGCACACCAGGCCTCCCTGTCTATCACCAACTCCCAGAGTTCACCCAAACCCATGTCCATTGAGTCAGTGATGCCGTCCAACCATCTCATCCTCTGTTGTCCCCTTCTCTTCCTGCCCTCAATCTTTCCCAGCATCAGGGTCTTTTCAAATGAGTCAGTTCTTTGCATCAGGTGGCCAAAATAATGGAGTTTCGGCTTCAGCATCAGTCCTTCCAATGAACATTCAGGACTGATTTCCTTTAGGATGGACTGGATGGATCTCCCTGAAGTCCAAGGGACTCTCAAGAGTCTTCTCCAACACCACAGTTCAAAAGCATCAATTCTTCGGGGCTCAGCTTTCTTTATAGTCCAACTCTCACATCCATACATGACCACTGGAAAAACTATAACCTTGGCCAGATGGACCTTTTTTGGCAAAGTAATGTCTCTGCTTTTTAATATGCTGTCTAGGTTGGTAATAACTTTCCTTCCAAGGAGAAAGTGTGTTTTAATTTCATGGCCACAATCACCATCTGCAGTGATTTTGGAGCCCAGAAAAATAAAGTCAGCCACTGTTTCCAATGTTTCCCCATCTATTTGCCATGGAGTGATGGGACTGGATGCCAAGATCTTGGTTTTCTGAATCTTGAGTTTTAAGCCAACTTTTTCACTCTCCTCCTTCACCTTCATCAAGAGGCTCTTTAGTTCTTCTTCACTTTCTGCCACAAGGGTGGTGTCATCTGCATATCTGAGGTTATTGATTATTCTCCCAGCAATTGTGATTCCAGCCTGTGCCTCTTCCAGCCCAGTGTTTCTCATGATATACTCTGCATATAAGTTAAATAAGCAGGGTGACAATATACAGCCTTGACACACTCCTTTTCCTATTTGGAACCAGTCTGTTGTTCCATGTCCAGTTCTAACTGTTGCTTCCTGACCTGCATAAAGGTTTCTCAAGAGGCAGGTCAGGTGGTTTGGTATTCCCATCTCTTTCAGAATTTTGCACAGTTTGTTTTGCTCCACACAGTCAACAGTTTTGGCATAGTCAATAAAGCAGAAGTAGATGCTTTTCTGGAACTCTCTTGCTTTTTCAATGATCCATCAGATGTTGGCAATTTGATCTCTGGTTCCTCTGCCTTTTCTAAAACCAGCTTGAACATCTGGAAGTTCACAGTTCATGTATTGCTAAAGCCTGGCTTGAAGAATTTTAAGCATTACTTTACTAGCGTGTGAGATGAGTGCAATTGTGCGGTAGTTTGAACATTCTTTGGCACTGCCTTTCTTTGGGATTGGAATGAAAACTGACCTTTTCCAGTCCTGTGGCCACTGCTGAGTTTTCCAAATTTGCTGGCAGATTGAGTGCAGCACTTGCACAGCATCATCTTTCAGGATTTGAAATAGGTCAACTGGAATTCCATCACCTCCACTAGCTTTGTTCATATTGATGCTTCCTAAGGCCCACTTGACTTCACATTCCAGGACGTCTGGCTCTAGGTCAGTGATCACACCATTGTGATTATCTGGATTGTGAAGATCTTTTTTTGTACAGTTCTTCTGTGTATTCTTGCCACCTCTTCTTAATATTTTCTGCTTCTGTTAGGTCCCTACCATTTCTGTCCTTTATTGTGCCCATCTTTGCATGAAATGCTCCCTCAGTATTTCTAATTTTCTTGAAGAGATCTCTAGTCTTTCCCATTCTATTGTTTTCCTGTATTTCTTTGCAATTGATGGCTGAGGAAGGCTTTCTTGTCTCTCCTTGCTATTCTTTGGAACTCTGTATTCAAATGGGTATATCTTTCCTTTTCTCCTTTGCTTTTCGCTTCCCTTTTTTTCATAGCTATTTGTAAGGCCTCATCAGACAGCCATTTTGCTTTTTTGCACTTCTTTTTATTGGGGATGGTCTTGATTCCTGTTTCCATAAATCTCCTCAAAAGAAAACCACCCTCAGCAATGATATATGCAATGTCTTGCTCATGACATTTGAAGTGCTACTGTAAAAACATACTGTGGTTAAAGTGAAATACAATTAATGTAAGATTTGTGACCCCATAGACTGTAGCCCACCAGAGTCCTCTGTCCATGGAATTCTCCAGGCAAGAATACTGGAGTGGGTAGCCATTCCAGTCTCTAGCAAATCTTCCTGACCCAGGGATCGAACCCAGGTCTCCTGCATTGTAGGCAGATTCTTTACTGTCTGAGCCCCCAGGGAAGCCTGTAAAATTGTTATCTCAGACACTGGAACAAGTTACTGACACATGAAATTAGAAGTGTGGTGATCTGCTTGAAATCCAGAGTTGAGGGAAGGACCATTCTGTGTCTCTCCTTCACTGTCTATGGGGAACGGACTCACTGGTGGTGTAAACTGGCCCCAATTCCTTAAACGGAAATAGCCAATTTGTTGCTGTTTAGTTGCTAAGTCGTGTCCAACTCTTCATGACCCTATGGACTATAGCCTGCCAGGCTTTTCTGCCCATGGGAATTCCCAGGTAAGAATATTGGAATGGGTGGGAAACAACTGAAGATTGGACTTGGCAGAAAATCTCTTTAAAATACTTCCACCTTTGTCTTTATTTTCCTTGCACCCCATGGCCTTTTGCTCTAAAACAGAACAGATTTGCAGGTCAGAAAGGCATGGCCCACTTGGAACCAATATGTCTGGTATAATTTCCAAGTTTAGTAATAAACTGAAGCATTGGAGGTAGACAGTTGCCTATGAGTTTATAGTCTGCTTCAGAGCTCGACTGTCCCTTAGAAATCACAGAAATAAGTTGATGACTACAGTCAGAAGTCTCTTGTGATCTAATGGCTCTCTAAAAATGCAGCCAGCTTAACAGAACACTCTGAGCCTTTATTCTAATGAATATCTGAGTTTCAGGCTTGATTTCCTACAGACATTTTCCTCCAGGATTCCTTGGGGCAAAGGAACAAGGAGGACATAAAATCAAAGAAAAATTGATAAGTTTTTAGATCCTAAATTAGAGGGAAATCCCTGAAGAAATGGCACAAAGTTAAGGCAAACTTTGATGAACAAGAGAGAGGAAAGCTCCTTACAAGTCTCGTTTCCATGGGGACCAATGTCAGCCTGGAGAAACTCAGGAAAGGACCACATACCAGGGCAAAGAGAAGCAGAAAAGGCAAACACCACAACCTGACAATTTTCTTGATGTCAATTCTATTTAGATTAACAGACATCCAGCGATTTTTTTTTTTTTCACTTCGAAGTAAAGTTAACAGGGTTAAAAAAATGACTCAAAACCACAAACCCTGAACACATGTGTTTTGATTTTGTCAACTGACTCAAAAACCAAGTACAAAGGAAACAAAACATAAAAAATGCTAAACAGGACTGACTCAAGCCGAAATACATAGGCAAAAATAAATAGTAATAATAATCATAATCCTACTGTTCCCACAATCACAGGTTAGGTATTACTGCCTTCCGAACTTCGTAGGATTCTACGTTAAGTCAAGAAACTCACAGGGACAAAGGGGTGGTCCAATGGTTAAGAATCCACCTTGAGATGCAGGGGACCTAGGTTTGATCCCTGGTGGGGAAACTAGGATCCCACACTCCATGAGGCAACCAAGCCCACGTGCCACCACTCCTGAGCCCTAGCTCTCATGCCTGTGTTCCACAAGGAAAGATTCCACGTGCCATGACTAAGCCCAGACACAGCAGATGAATAAACAATGTTTTTTTTTTTTTTAAATCATGCAGAGACAAAATTATTTGAAAAGAAATTATGCCCTAAATTAATTTTGTTTACTAGACAGTATCTAACCTGAGTATCGGAGAAAGCACTGGAGAAGTTCGTGTTGGACTGATGTGCTAATTGACAAATTCAGGAGATCTGGCAGCTACTGAGATTTGCCATCAAAATCGAGTCACCAAGCTACACTGCACCCCATTGGCTGTGGGCCAGGGCTCAGGAGCCTCAGGAGTGCCACAGAGACCTTGGAGCCCAGCATTCAGTTTGAGAGGATGAGCTTTGTCACCTGGCACATCCACGGATCAAACTGTCCTCTTTTTGTTTAACATGGTCCCATACTTCAGGGTTATTAGCCTGCTTGGGGCTCGTCAGCAGGAGAAGAAAGGAGACTGAAATGACCTTCTTCAGCATCTGCTGCTTGCTTTCAAGAAGTTATCTTTAGAACAACTTCTCTCCCGCAAATGTAGTAGTATTATATCTAGTTAACATGCTTATGTAGTTAATATAAAACAGAGGCTTTTGTTTTCTTTTTTATTCTTAGCATACAATTGAGAACCACTAGTACTCAGGTCAGTATTTACACTGGAAGGAACATCTTTGTCATTTGATATTTGGAAAATTGGAATTAATAAAATGTGCACATCTCAGGGAGGAGTGATTAATACAGATTGAGTATAAAGGAAAAAAAAAAACCTGAAAGAAAAAGAAAGCATGGGTTAAACTTAGGTGATGAACGTAAAGAATACAGGGGTGTCTGTCTTCATTAAAATGCACATGGTGGGTGTGTTAGGAGGTGGGAACATATTAATTTCAATGTGGATGATGGCAATGTAGATAGTGGGAAATTTTCAATTACATTAGCAGTAACAAGTACATGAAAATAAAATCTTGTCTGGTGAGGGAAACCTAAAGATGTGGGTGTTTCGATTACAGAGGCAGTGATGGAGTTCAGAAATAGAGGTGCACAAGCCACAGTGTGGGTGGTGACTAGGGGAACAGTGGGAAATCAAAAGATGCTTAAGTGCTTCCCTCTGACTTTTGCTATTATTCAGATGTGAAGTAGCTTAGACTCACTCCACACTTGGAGCTGAACTTTCACACTCCTTGTGAGATAATTTGTGACTTTAAGTGACGGTCTTAGTCAAACTAAAATATTATTAGGTGTCAAACATTTCAATTCAGCCCTGTTGTTGCTGTTTTTATTATTTTATGACCACCGGTATTTAGGTAAATAATTTAGAGACAGCAAGGTGTGTCTGTGTTTGCTTGTGTGTGTGTGTGTGTATGTGAGTTTCTCAGTTGTGTCTGACTCTTTGCGACCCCGTGACTGTAGCCCACCGGGCTTCTCTGTCCATGGGATTTCCCAGGCAAGAATACTGGTCTGGGTTGCCATTCCCTTCTCCAGGGGATCTTCCCTACCCAAGGATCCAACCCGAGTCTCCTGCATTGCAGGTCGATTCTTCACCATCTGAGCCACCAGGAGGCTGTATATAGCAGCTAGCAAATTCACCTAGACTCTGCTGTAGTCATGTAAAATTATAATGAATAAGAATACCAGCCAAGTTAGAACAATTTTAATTAATCTAGTAGCAGGTTTTGCTTTCAAGTTGCTACAGGAATCACTATTTTCTGAAGCTGTGTCTACCAGGGAGAATGGACTCAGTAGTTACATCTAATGTGAGAGACAAGAAGACATTCTTTGCTAAGCTTGTTTATAGTCGGGGCTATGATTCTTGGAGGTACCTAGGCACCCTGAATTGCCTTGGTAAACCACCCCCCTTGAAATTCTTGTGGATGGAAGAAACATGCATTTATATTTGTAAGTATGAAATAATAACCTCTTTAAATTTCTTGTCTGAGAATCCCATGGACAGAGGAGCCTGGTGGGCTACAGTCCATGGGGTCGCAAAGAGTAGGACATGACTGAGTGACTTCACTTTCACTTAAATATCTTTTAATAAATTTTTTTCTGGAGGACAGTCTTAAAATATCAGCATCTCTCTATGCTCATTATTCCTTATTTCCCTTCTAAGGAAAGCTCTATATTGGGGAGTTTTTCATAGTTTTTCTTTAGAAACCCTTAAGGGAAGGTTATTAAAAACATTTATGTCTCAATGCAATGGTGATACAACAGCTCTTGAGATAGACCCAGAGTCTTATTACTGATGACTGGAAACTTACACATGTTTACAAGCATATATGTGTTATATTATGACACTGTTACGTTGGACTCCAGAAGAGATGCTTTGCAGTGGGAAACTAAGCATTTATATTCGTAAATGGCTATGTGACTTTTTCTTAGTAATTACATTTTAAAAGAACCCGCAGTGGTTGTTCCAGAGGAGTTCAGTGAACAGCCCTCATCATTCTTTATCCATCTATAAGGTACTCAGGACAGGAAATAGGAAAGCATCTTCTAGACACGGGAAGAGTCAGCGGCACAGATCTCACCAAACTTGATCTCAGATTCTGCCTTTTGTCCTTGCAGTGTCAAATTATTAACTCTGAAGATGGAAATGTATTGTGTTTTGTGTATTTTTTGTACCACTTTAAAAAATATTAGTGCTCTGATTCTTATATGAAAATACAGACAATAAAATGATGTTCTAGAGTCAGTAAACAGCATGCAGAATACATATTTTCTGACATCATCAAACACTGCATCACAAGATAATTAGGATGCTAATAATCTTTTAAAAGAGCACTTTCATTTATTAAAAGAGCCAAAGTTTTATCGATTGCCTGCAGGATGTACATGCTGCAAGCTAAGTTGCTTCAGCTGTGTCCAACTTTTGTGACCCTATGGATGTAGCCCGCCAGGCTCCTCTGTCCATGGATTCTCCAGGCAAGAATACTGGCATGGGTAGCCATTCCCTTCTCCAGGGGATCTTCCCAACCCAGGGATCGAACCCAGGTCTCTTATGTCCCCTGCATTGGCACATTGGCAGGTGGGCTCTTTACCACTAGCATCACCTGGGAAGCAAGGTGTGTGCTCATGCAAATTACCATGAAAGTTGGTGTTTGATAATTATCTGTGTAGTGTTTTTTTTTTTTTTTTTTTTTTAATACTCACATATGAAAACTATCTGAGACAGTTACTTCATGGTTAATACAACTGTCTTTAAATGGTCAAAGTGAAATAAATAAGTTAATCTGGCTAGACATATTTAATTACAACTAATCACGTTGATATTAGCATTCATAAGCCAGGCTCAGAACATAAACAGGCTAAATGGGTTCCAAGATGACCACAAATTTATTCTTGGAGCTTATCATTCAGTTAAGGAATGCATAGGTAAACAGTGTATTGTAATAAAGTGTATCTGGTACTGTTATAGAAATATGAATGAATTCAGAGAGACCAAAGAGAATTATGCTGCTGATGTTACCTTTCATTATCTTTTAAGATCCTATATAAAAATTTCTTCATCCATAACATGGAAGTGTATTGTAACATGAAATCTCTGCAGTGAGACCCTGGGGTTGCTTCCAGGATAAACATTCTGTGGTTTGATACTAATTTAGGTTTTAGGGAAGATCACTGTATGTTCTAAATGGGAAAAAAAATAAAATTCCAAGGGGCAGCATTAGCAATGGAGTCAAGATACAGATTTGCCATTTCAATTTGACTTTTCTCCCATGAATGTGGTTTCTGGATCCATTAAATGGGATATTACTTAACTCAAAGTCAATTTTGAAAACACAGGCGAAATTAGGGTGGATGCTGTCAGTAAATCAAGGCAGCCTGTGCCACTTTTCTGCTATGGTTGACTATCAGTGATGGAGATTTTATATCTGGTGATACTACACTAGTTACATTCATCCCCTGGATACTGCTCAGTAGTAAAATGGAAGCGCTGTTGACACAGGCAACAACTTTCACAAATCTTACAGGGAATTATGACGAATGAAAACACCAGTCTCTAAAGGATACACACTGCATGCTTCCATAAATATAATATTTGTGAAGCATGACCAGAGAAGTGGAGAACACATTGGTGGTTTCTGTGAGCCGAGATGAGGAGAGTGGATATGGCTCAAGGTAAGAAGAGTTAAGGAGTAGAAAGATAAAACATGTTACTTGGAGCACATGGGAGCTTTGTTGTGATGGTACAATTAAGAATCTTGATTATGGTGGTGAAACAAAGCTACACAATTGATAAAATTGTGCACACACACACACACACACACACACACACACAAACACGGTCCTCTGTAATGGTGTAATCTGAATAAGCTCTATGATTTGCACTATTATCAAAACACAACAACAAAAAAATCTAATCCTCTCCCCCTAAAACCTAGCTTTTCCTTGCGTGCATTCTAAGTCACTTCAGTCATGTCAGACTCTTTGCAACCCCATGGACTATAACCTCCCAGGTTTCTCTCTCCATGGGATTCTCTAGGCAAGAATACTGGAGTGAGTTGCCATGCTCTCCTCTAGGGGATCTTCTCAACCCACGGATTGAAACCACGTCTCCTGGGTCTCCTGCATTGCAGGTGGATTCTTTACTGCTGGGCCACCAGGGGAGCCCCTTGTTTTGCTTAATTCACTGAACAACATCCAGAGAAAGAACTATGCCTCATAATGAAACAGCCAGCATTCTAAGCATACTTTCCTCTGTCCAGCTTCCCAAAGTCATGGTTGTAGCTCCTTGCTCTGTCCTTCCTCTTAACTCAAACTAAGTAAAACAGAAAGCAAATAACCACACAAACAGTCCCCCACCCCTTTCTTGATATCTGTAACTTCACTTCCCCTTGCTACTCCAAAGTACAGGTCCTGTTCCTCTCCATGGTCCCACCAATCTCCACATTATCTCTTTATTACCTAGATAACTTTAGCCTATTTTGGATTATTTTAACTGCCTCTTCATCTATCATAAGCAGCAGTACAAAAAAGCTTCAGAACTTGAATAAACAAATACAAAAAAACCTCTTTGGGGAATGAGGAGGATTTGCATATTGATAGGGTCATAGGTTGCCCTTCTCACTATCAAACAATGATACTAACTCTATCTTGTTATGAATATTAAGCAAGATAGCATATATAAAGCACTTAGTAAGTGCTTGGCACACAGTAGGTGCTCAATAAATGGTAGCAGCTAGTAACGGGAAGCAAGTGGCACACGAAAGACAGTGGTGTTAAGAGTTCTGCAATTTAACAATCCACAAACTAATATTCATTAAGCATCTAATATACTCTTAGTGCTTTGTCAGTACTATGAAACAACCAAAGAAAAAATGCAAAGAGCATAAATGAGAACATGAAAAAGCAATGTCATTAGACATTAGGAAAATCATAAAACCATAATATGATACCATACCTATAAGCATGACTAAGATTCTGGCAACTGGTTCTCATTCACTGCTGTTGCAAATGCAAAATCCTATAGCCTCTATGGAAAAGTCTGGAAGTTTCTCAGAAAGGTTAACATTCATTTACCATGCAACTCTACTTCTAGGCGTTCATCCAAGTGAAATGAAAACTATGTTCAAATAAAAATCTGTATGAAAATGTTTATAGCTGCTTTACTGTCCCACATTGGAAATTACCCAAACATTCCCCACACAACTGGTAAGTGCATAAACAGACGGACATGTCCATACAATGGAGTACTACTCAGAAACACCAAGGAATGTACTGGCTGACACACAACGCATGAATGAACTGCAAACACATTATGCTCAGTTAAAAAATCTACATACAAAAGTCTACATATGGTGTGATTCCATACAAGCAAAACTCTTGAGACAGGAAACAGATAACTGGTCATCAAGGTGTGCAGGTAGGAGGGGGGTTGACTGCAAAAGGTCAAGAGGGAAGTATTTGGGACAATGGAACTGTTTACCTTGACTGCAGTGGCAGTTACACAATTGTAGGCATTTGTCAAAACGCATACATAGAAATGTACACTAAGAAGGGTGAATTTTACCTTATGCAACTTTCTCCTCAATCTAAAAAAGAAAAAAAGAAAAAATAAAGAATTATAGCCTAAAATTTAAGGACACAGATTTTGCCACTGTATGCCTTCAGGTACAATGTAAGAGATGAGACTAACATCTAACTAATTATAATACTCATCTAACTAACACATGAGAATTACATGTGCTTATGTACAATTTGTTGCTGAATGACAAGGTTTCAGCACAAGTATACACTGAATTGAAAGAGGTCACTGATTTATGTGGGAAGAGAAAAGACTAGGCTTCAGTGTCAAACCCATCAAAAGGATGGGAAGAACCTGGTTGGGCAGGGAGAACTGAAAGGGCATTTTTGCCTGAAGAAATGTGAGTGAAAATGGGGCAGGAATGAGGAGTCTTAGCTGGCTGGAGCAGAGATGATGGTATTGAGAGTAATTGAGAAATTGATTTGATGAAGATGATGGAGCTAGAATCCAGAGGGTCTTAAATTTTAAATACAGCCCATGGTAGGATTAAAGTTTTTTCATAATACAACTGTAGTAAGTTCTTGAATGAGAGTTGTGAGAAACCGCAGGAATCAGTGATTGTTCTGGAAGTAGCATTTCCTGTAGAAGAAGGAGAGAAGTGATGCTCTGGCACAACAGGAAAGGGGAATCAGTGTGTTATTTATGCTGCAGACTTAGATTCCTTTGTGGCTTGTGAATTGACATCTTAGCTGATTGTCTTAATAATAGATACCCTGCCTTAAAAATGTACAGCCATGGCTGATTCATGTCAATGTATGGCAAAAACCACTACAGTATTGTAAAGTAATTAGCCTCCAATTAAAATAAATAAATTAATTTACAAAAAAAAAAAAAATGGAATCTTTGAATGTTTAGCAGAAGGAGAGCACAGCCGCCTCCAGCAGGGTGTTTCTTTAGCTGCTGGGCACAGACATCTTCTACAGGAATGGCTGCTTGGGTGGCTGCTTTCTTTTATGCCGTGGGGACTGGATTTCCACATGCTCAAGTCATTCCTGATCTCATAAATAAGGAACAGTTGGAAATCCTACCTAACAGTCCTTTTCCACTCCAGAGTTCAAATACATTCTGACCCCTATGTGAAGGCATTGAGAAAGGGCACCCATTGCTACCCTGGAAGCTTCAGAGTAAGTTTCAAAGTGAAAGTACAAATCGCTCAGTCATGTTGCGACCTCACGGACTATACAGTCCATGGAATTTTCCAGACCAGAATACTGGAGTGGGTAGCCTATCCCTTCTCCAGTGGATCTTCCTGACCCTGGTATTGAACCAGGAGTACAAGGAGTACAATCCTTGCTTTGGCCATTGTGCTCACAAAAGCCTCAGCTCTCTCAACTGTGGTTTTAGCTAAGTCTTTATTTAGCAAGACACTATAATAATGTGGGGGTTTCCCTGGTGGCTCAGACAGTAAAGAATCTGCCTGCAATGTGGGATACCTGGCTTTGATCCCTGGGTTGGGAAGATCCCCTGGAGGATGGCATGGCAGCCCACTCCAGTATTCTTGGCTAGAGAATTCCCTTGGGCAGAGGAGCCTGGCAGGCTGCAGTCCATGGGGTCGCAAAGAGTTGGACACGACTGAGTGACTATGTATAGCACATAGTAATGTGGGGTTTCCCAGGTAGCACTAGAGGTAAAGAACCCGCCTGCCAGTGCAGGAGATGTAGAGACATGGGTCCAATCCCTGGGTCAGGAAGATCCCCTGGAGGAGAGCACGGCAACCCACTCCAGCATTTTTGCCTGGAAAATCTTATGGACAGAGGAGCCGGGTGGGCTATAGTCCACAGGGTAACAAAGAATCAGCCATGACTGAACTGACTTAGCATGCACACACAGTAAAGTGACGAAATCTCGAGAACTTGGATATCTTTGTAAATTTAGCATACAATCCTAGAGAATATATTCATTGTGTTGTTGCTGTTTATTTGCTAAATCACGTTCGACCCTTTGTGACCCTATGGACTGTAGCCCTCTAGACTCCTCTGTCCGTGGGATTTCCGACACATGAATATTGGAGTGGGTTGCTATTTCCTCCTCCAGGATATCTTTCTGACCCAGGGATCAGACTTGCATCTCCTGCATTGGTAGGCAGATTCTTTACCAGTGAGTCACCAGGAAAGCCCTAGTGTATTTATCATCTATTGTTGTAAAATTCTACTTAGAATCCTTACAGCGATGAGAGAGTCTTGAGTGCATGTTAGGTGAGCATTTAAATACCCCATAGCTATTCCAAGTACAGATGTCAAGATCAACATTCTAAGAACGTTGATATTGAAGTAGGTATATCCCTGAAAGTCTTCTAGAAATCTCTTAACTAATCCTGGGATGTGTGAGGAGAGAATGTCAAATGTCTTGCTGAGTAGCAAGATGAACCTGGAAAACCGCTACAAGTAACAATGAGGTTAATATCAAATGCCCTTCATCTGAGAGTCCTAAAGGCCTTTACAAATGGCATAACATTAATTTGAACATCACTCCAGAGAAGCATCAAATTAATTTCCATTTCAGAAATGGAACCCCCAAGAAAGAAGCATGTCCATGATCACAATTAAACCTACATCTTAGCCTAGTTAAGGCTAGTTCCTTTCAGCCATCTGTTCTGAGAGCTAATTTTAGGCCCTGGAGTAAAAGAGAGAGAACATGAAGATGTCAAAATGGAAAACAAACCATATTCATTCAACATTTTAGGGTTATTTAGGTATGAAGTCAAACAATATAGGGTTATAGTCCTCAAGGTGTTCACATTATATTTGGAGTAGAACAACACTTAGGGAACAGTACAGCAAATGCCAGGATAAAAATATGATTGAATATGATGGAGATACACGACAAGCCTAAACAGTATATTAAAAAGCAGAGATATCACTTTGCCAACAAAGATCTATATAGTCCAAGCTACGGTTTTTCCAGGAGTCAGGTGTGGATGGGAGAGTTGGACCATAAAGAAGTCTGGGCATTGAAGAATGGATGTTTTCAAATTGTGGGCTGGAGAAGACTCTTGAGAGTCTCTTGGATAGCAAGGAGATAAAAAGTCAATCCTAATCAGGAAATCAACCCTGAATATACACTAGAAGGACTGATGCTGAAGCTGAAGCTCCAATACTTTGGCCACCTGATGCACAGAGCTGACTCACTGGAAAAGACCTGATGCTGGGAAAGATTGAGCGCAGAAGGGTACAACAGAAAATGAGATGGTTGGGTGGGATCATCAACTCAATGGACAGGAGTTTGACCAGGCTCTGGGAGATAGTGAAGGACAAGGAAGCCAGACAGGCTGCAGTCCACGGGGCTGCAGAGAGCTGGATAAGACTTAGTTACTGAACAACAACAATAGCATGGGAAGAAAAGAATCAAACTAGGGGATCAGAGAAAAATTCACAAAGGAAGTGATACTTAAGCCAAGCTTTGAAGGCTTGGAGGAGGTATCCTTAAGCAGAAAGCAAGAAGGATTCTATACAAAACCACCAGCACAGACAAAGCATGAAGCTTGTAACTGCCAGTAGCTGGGGTACTAGCTGGTGCAGTGGTGTTGCAGGGGTGGTGCCGGGAGGAAGCAGCCATAAATTAGAACGTGACATAGGTGCTAAACTAAGGAGCTTAAAATGTGTACCACATGCTCGCCGAGGGAACAGTTCAATGGCCAGTGCACATATTCACAGAAGACCCACAGCTCCATCAACATCATGACATCAACAAAGAGTTGTAAATGTAATTTATAGGAACTTGAATAGGCAGAAACAATACCTCCTCACAAACTCCTATTTACGATTCATGCTTTATAAGATGCCAGTTGGTTATGTTGCCCAGGAGGAAAAGAAAACAAAGTTGGCACACAGCTAGCTCAGCTCTGCCATGGAGTCTGGCCAAAGGAGAGACCCATCAGGCATGGTATGATCAAGAGAAGAGAAGAGATTGCAAAGGAAACACAAATTGGACTTGTGATAAGTTGGATATGAGGGGTTAAAAAAAAAATGAGTGACTGCAATTTTGATTCTAAGTCACCAGGTTTTTTTTTAAGTTCTTCAGTGATTTGTAAAGACAATAAAATAAAATAAGAAAGAATACTTACATGGTAAAAACAAATCCATAAACATGTTCAGTTTAAAATGACAATGAGACTTCAAATCAAAGTGTTCTAGTACCCCATGGTGCTTATCTCTGGACATTATCTACTTTCCAGGGACTCTAACCTTGAGCTTAAGGCTTCCCAGTATGTATCACAGTCCAGGGGAACTGTGCTTACAGAAAATTGCTACAAAGCTAGCTGGGATATCCTTTCTTCTGGACACTGGTATCCACCTTGCTGGTCAGGGTTTTCTCCAATGTATTGGCTGCTGTGAAGCTCAGAGCTAAACTTATAGACAGCATATATAATCTCACAAAATATATTTTGAATACAAATACCATCATGCTCCCAGAGATGGTGAGGGAGGCCTGGCGTGCTGCGATTCATGGGGTTGCCAAGAGTCGGACACGACTGAGCGACTGAACTGAACTGAACTGAACCATCATGCTCGGTTGCTCAGCAGTTGCTCAGGCTTCCCTCATAGCTCAGTCGGTATAGAATCTGCCTGCAATGCAGGAAATCTGGGTTCGATTCCTGGGTTGGGAAGATTCCCCTGGAGAAGGAAATGGCACCCCACTCCAGTACTCTTGCCTGGAGAATCCCATGGACAGAGGAGCCTGGGAGGCCACAGTCCATGGGGTCTCAGGAGTCAGACATGACTCAGCAACTAAACCACCACCAGTCACTCAGTCATGTCCAACTCTTTGTGACACCATGGACTATAGCCTGGCAGGCTCCTCTGTCCATGGGATTAAATTATCCTGGCAAGAATACTGGAGTGGGTTGCCATTTCCTCCTCTAGGAGATCTTCCTGACACCTGAGTCAAACCTGTATCTCCTCCGTCTCCAACATTGGCGCATGATCTTTCTCACTGAGCCATCTGGGAAGTCCCATCCTAATACCATATCCACTGTATTATCCATTTCTCCTGTTTCCTTTTTATTTAGAATACACATAAATTACTTTAGCCAAAGATTAGATCTTGAAGTAGAACTACCTTTCCATAAAGTGACTTGTGGGATTCCATCATGAATCATGTTACAAAATGGACCATATTGAGTCTTAGCTGGAGGCTCATTGGATCCAATCCAAAAGGGAGAGAGTATCATTAATGAATGCAAAAACATCAATGTATTCAATGTATCTTTTTTTGTCCCTACTCTATAAATACCTAAATTATAAATTTAATCATTTGTGGAGTATTATTGATCTGTTATCTGAAATAGTTATCTACTAACACATGTGAAAGTGCCTTTAACTAAATGCTCAGGGCCCTCTAGTTGGCTATTAAAAACATAAACAAGAAATAAACTTCTAGGGGCTCCTCACTTTCTCCTTTTTCCTGCTAGTACTTTCCTAGTAACAAGGAGATGATTGCTCTGAAATTCACTTCTGCTGGAGAGTGCTGCTCAGATGCTCAGTTGAATTTGACTCTTTGCAACCTCGCGGACTGTAGCCCTCAGGATCCTCTTTCCATGGGGTTTTTCCAGCAAGATTACTAAAGTGGGGTGCCATTTCCTTTTCCAGGGGGTCTTCCCGACCCGGGGATCGAACCCATGTCTCTTATGTCTCCTGCACTGGCAGGTGGGTTTTTACTGCGAGCCTCACCTAGAGAGACCAGTATATAAAGGGTAGGTGACAGTCACTTGCCTTAGCTGTCAGTTTTTGGAGTGTCATAATTATCGTGATCTGGGCATTAGGAAAGCAATTCTTCCTCCTGCGATGAGAAAGTGGCTTGTAATGAGGTCTATGTATGGACAAGAAGTAAAGAGGGCTGCTCTCCAGAACAAAACTGTACTGGCCAAATTGGGCCAGTCAGCAGAACCCAAGAGGATGAACTTGCTCTGTGGCTGAAGTGTGATGCTGTCCAAGGGAGGGGATGATTCCTGACAGGGCCTATACTATGGACTTAAAGAGAAATCCTCAAAGGAAAAAGAAAAGAGCCAAAGAAGATGATATGGAGTGCCTGGTTTTATTGCTATAAGCAGGCCTGTATACATAATCTGCAGGCAATGCACAAAATGAAAATGCAGGACAGCTATCCAAAAATTAAGAATTTCAAGACAATGACAGCAGCACATTAGAACAAGTATGGGGCCAAGTCACCCTGGGCTTGGGTCCCTTTGGGACTGCCCAGGTCTTCTGTCCACGAGGTTGGCCCTGGTTATGGACTCAGAAGGTAACTAGAAGAGATACAAAGTGATATCCATTAAAAAAGAATGAAATAATACCATTTGCAGCAAAACGGACAGACCTAGAGATTGTTATACTGAGTGAAATAAGTCAGACAGAGAAGGACAAATATCGTACGACATCCCTTACATTCGGAACCACAAAAAAATAATGATACATGTGAACTTATTCACAAAACAGAAGCAGACTCAGAGACTCAGAGAACAAGCTTACAGTTGTTGGGGGCCGAGGAAAGGAGGAGAGGAATGGACACGTAGGGAGTTTGGGGTCGACATGTGTGCACTGCTATATTTAAAATGGATAACCTGCATAGACCCACTGGCTAGCACAGGGAACTCTGCTCAATGTTATGTGGCAGCCTGGATGGGAGCGGGGTCTGGGGGAGAAAGGCTATATGTATACATATGGCTGAGTCCCTTTGCTGTCCACCTGAAGCTATATTATATTGTTAATTGGCTATATTCCAATATAAAAGTTAAAAAAAGGAAATATGAAATGCTTTTTCCTTAGATCATTGATTAACACCTCAACTGCAAACCTGGGAAGGTTCACTCCTACTGCTTTGATCTTAGCTGCTCATGCCGGTTTGCCCTTTGGGGTCTGGGGAGGGAAGGCTGCCAATGAATGCAGTGGCTACAAAAATCTCCATTCATCCCAACTTCTCACCAGCCTACTTTTAACTATTTTAACAGCACCATTCTACTTTTAACTATTTCCTTCCCAGGCTGAAATGCACATTTGGGCCATACCTTATACTATACATCAAGATTTTTGGCTCAGAAATGGATTTGTTGTCATGACAGATCGAGAGGAGCTCAGGCACTTCTCATCAGGAATTGTCATGGGATCAAGCCTTGCTTTGCTAGAACTGGATATCAACACTTGATAATACCATCAAGTGGTATTTGATGCAACTCTCCATCAAATGGCTGTAATTATGGGGCCTGCAGAGTCAGAGCTTTTAGTGCTAGACTAAAGAAGGGACTGAAGAAGGGATGTCGCCTCCCAGAGGAACTTAGCTGGAAATGAAACACTCAATCTACTGAATCAGAACAGTGCTGAGGGAAGCAGGGAGGTGTGGACAGGATTATTTGGAAAGAAGAAAAAAAAAATTCCCAAGGTGATCTGATGGTCTCCTGGTTAAGAATTATGCTCTATTTCAAATCCTTCTATACTCCTCCCAGATGACAGATTGGGGCACAGACGTGTGTAGTAACAAGCTCACATTCACACAGGTAGTTAGAAAAAGCAGGATCCAAAACCCAGGTATATGATGTGTCCTGAACTGAGCTTTTTGCATGTATCAGAGTTTTCAAACTGCTTCTATATTTATTAATTCAAGGGAAAATATAACAAATAGAAGACAATTTAGATGTTCATGGTAATGAAACAACATTTGTTAGAGTGTTAATTCTGGGTTATACATGTAAATGCATTAATGAAAGTACATTACAAATGCTGGTCTCTGAATGCTGAAGCCGCAGCTCCAATACTTTGGACACCTGATGTGAAGAGCCGACTAATTGGAAAAGAACTTGATGCTGGGAAAGACTGAAAGCAAAAGGAAAAGACAAAGAAAGAGGATGAGATGGTCAGATGGCATCACTGACTCAATGGACATGAGTTTGAGGAAACTCTGGAAGACAGTGAAGGATGGGGAAGGCTGGCGTGCTGCAGTTCATGGGGTCACAAAGAGTCAGATATGACTGAATGATTGAAAAACAGCAAAGTCTCTGATTATCTTAGTTGGAGGGCCAAGTGATTTTAGGTATAACATATAGAACATATTTAAGACATATAAGAAAACGCTCAATGCCTCACGACCAGAATGAAGTTTCTTGAAATGTGTTTGGTATATAACTTAATATACCATGTTTGTTTAGTTGAGAAACTTAGAATTCTTGTTAATGAAAAGTCTATGTGTTTGTAATTAAAAGGCAGAATTAGTATATAATCTCTGATTCTGTTAAAAGAATTAAAATGATCTCAAAAAAGAAGCCCACTTGAGTACAGATTAATGGGAATTGCTAAAAAAAAACCACTATAAAAAATTTCCAACCTGAATTTTGCAGTACTCTGTTTGGACATGTAATTTAATAAAAATGTATCTTATGGGCAGGTTACTTAGTAAATTGCTAAAAAACTGAAAAACCTTCCAGCTGATAATTTATTTCTATGACTTTTTACAGACTGTATTCCCATACTCACTAAGTCACATGATAAATTAATATTACAGTAAAATAAGCCGATTTTGCTGCAGTTACAATTATTAACTAAAGGCAGAACTTGACAGATCCCTTCACCCAGAAACATGTAACGGAAGAGTGCATTTTCCTCACAAACAAACCTCATTTATACTTTACACAAGGGTCATTTTTCCATGAAGGCAAAGAAAGAAAAATTTTCAGCTACAATGGTCCAATATCCAAAACATCTAAGCTTCAGTGGAAAGAGCCTGACATATCGAAAGACATCACTAGCAAAACAAAAACACATCTCCAAAGAGTTAAATGCGTGAATGAGAGGTGCTCCGTGAAGAACACTTTATGGCAATTCAGAGACTTTTTTTTTTTTTTAACAGTTAAATTATTTCCCTACATGAAGATCCCAGAGGAATACGGTGAACTAAATGCCATCCATCCTCTGAGCTTCAGATTTCAGAGCAGACATTAAGACCCTGTAGTGCCTCTCCTTCCAGAATGAGTCCACGAGGAAGCCAGTTGGCAGAACCATTCTGGGAAAAAAGGAGACCCAGTGGGCCAGATGATGAGTAACAGTTATGAGTAAACATGTTAAAGGATAGTAGGAGTTTAGGGACCACTCTTGTTTCAACCAATTTCTCTCAAGCAGAACGCTTAACACAGGCTTCACACTGTTCCCATTTCAGCTTCTCATTTTGAGGCTGGAACTTTGTCCAAGACAGAGCAGGGGGAACAATTGAGTCCCCTCAGAAAACACCAGGAAGTTTCCAAGTTTCCATCGCTTTACTTCTGCCTTCATTTCTTCCTTCTGGTCTTCCCTCAGTTAAGCACTAATACAATGACTCACTTCTTTAATCATTTAGGCATATGCCTTGTGACTTTTAAAGTTCTAGGCCTCTGAGAATAAATGTGGAAGTTGGTGAGAATTATTCCTGGGTTGAATTTGAAGTGTACAGGTGTAAAATTCAGTGGAATAAAGAAAAATAGCTGCAACCATGAGGGTAATGGATCGGTATGGTTATATTTCTTGCATCATCTTGTGGGAATTGGACCTCAATGTGAATGGCCTTCCCTGGAGTAGCACAATGGTGGCCCTAGGTTATATTGATATATTGCTAGATGTTAGTAATTTACAGTTATCTCTGGGTAGGTTTCTAAACAGGACTTCCCAGGGGTAGCTAGTGGCAAAAACAAAAACAAAAACAAAAACCCGCCTGCCAATGTAGGAGATATAACAGATGTGGGTTCGATCCTGGGGTTGGGATATACCCCTGGAGGACGGCATGGCAGCCCACTCCAGTATTCTTGCCTGGAGAATCCCATGGACAGAGGAGCCTGGTGGGCTACAATCCATTGGTTGCAAAGAGTCGGACACAACTGAAGTGACTTAGCATGCACACACGCACATTTCTAAACAATTCTAACCTGTGATATATTTTCCCATCATATTCTTGCTGATACATTACCTACTCTATACATCAACATTTACTTTTTGATACAACTAGAGAATTGAAAGAAATATGTATTTGAAGGGAAAAACTTCAGCCTACTGAGGACTAGAGATGATTCAGACCATTAACAACACAGAGTGAGAAGCAAAGAAAAGTTGTAAATAAAGCAGGAAAATAATGAAGTCCCCAATTTGTGTTAGAACTTGCAAAGCCATTAAGAATGAGTGGGTGAGTGAACCTCGAAAACATTATGTTAAGTGAAAAAAACTGAGACAAAAAGTCTCATATTGTATCATTCCACACATATGAAATATTCAGCATAGGTAAATCCACAGAGATGGAGTGTGGATTGGTGGTTGCCAGGAGCTGGGGGAGGTGGTCATGGGGAGTAAGAGCTCAGTGGACTGAGTGGGTATGGGGCGATGAACACCTTTTGTTTTTTAGTTGCTAAGTTGTGTTTGACTCTTTGAGACCTCACAGACCGCAACATGCCAGGCTTCCCTGCCCTTCACTATCTCTTGGAGTTTGCTCAAATTTATGTCCCTTGAGCGAGTGATGCTTTCTAACCATCTTATCCTCTGCTGACTCCTCCTTTTGCCTTCAATCTATCCCGGCATCAGGGTCTTTTCTAATGAGTCAGCTGTTTGCATCAAGTGGCCAAAGTATTGGAGCTTCAGCTTCAGCATCAGTCCTTCCAACGAATATTCAGGGTTGCTTTCCTTTAGAATTGACTTGTTTCATCTCCCTGCTGTCCAAGGGACTCTCAAGAATCTTATCCAGCACCACAATTTGAAGGCATCAGTTCTTCCACGCTCAGACTTTTTTTATGGTCCAACGCTCATATCTGTACATGACTACTGGAAAAACCATAGCTTCGACTAGATGGACCTTTGTTGGCAAAGTCTGATTTTGGGGGGATAAAAATGTTTTGGAATTGCAAAGAGCTTCCTGTTGCACAATATTATGGATGCACTAAATGCCACTGAACTGTTCCGATGAAAATGTCTAATTTTGCCCTGAAAATTTCACCTTGATTAAAAGAAAAAAAGTTCTAAAAAAATCAAAGGAAAACTATTTTTGTAGTTTTTCTATAATACTAAAGTTATTCTAAGAAAGTATGTACTTTTAAAAAACAGAATTAGTGGGAAAGAGACATGAACTTTGACTCTTGTTTTAAGGTACTATGGAAAACACTCCAAATAACTTTTCCTCTTCTTTATCAAGTTACAGCTTTTAAAATTTAGTTATAAGCAATTATTAAGGCCACTAGCCCTTCTCCTCTCACACGCGTTAAAGTTTATAATAGAGTCAAAGTTATCAGTCAAAGTTATCTTGCTTTCACTTGATTGGTTATCATTTGCTTATAATGTCTGGGATCTGCTTTCTGCCTAGATAGATCTTCCTTGCTCCATCATTTGTTAAGTTTGTCATTATTGATTATTCTTTTCTCCTAAGGTATTAATTCTTATTATTAATTCCTCTTTTCTAATTATACAGGCTAGCATCTCTGATGATATGTGATAATGTGTATCAATGACATGAGATTGGTTTTGTAGGGAGCTATGTAGTCAAGCGTGACAGTGAGCTAAGAAACTTATGGATAAATGGAGAAGGTATAAGAAAACAGCACATGCACTAATTTTCTCATTTTTAATAGAAATCTGGTATTGGTGGTTTAGCCACTAAGTCATGTCTACTTCTTGCAACCCTATGGACTGTAGCCTGCCAGGCTCCTATGTCCATGGGATTTACAGGGCAAAAATACTGGGGTGGGTTGCTATTTCCTTCTCCAGGGGATCTTCCTGACCCAGGGATGGAACCTGTGCCTCCTGCACTGCACGCGGATTCTTTACCACTGAGCTATCAGGGAAGCCCTGGCATTGGACACTATCTAAAATCAAACCAATCAATTAAAGATGCTTAAGCATGTTATGTAATGGTATGAAGGTGGTGGTGTGTTGGAGTTCTACTCTCCCTTCATCTCCAAACTGGCTCACAAGAGATAACTGTTAACTATTCAGGAAATTTGGGAGCTGGTTGTTAAAGCTATTAACCAAAATAAAATTACATAAATGTATAATTATAAAGCAAATGTGTTGGACAAGGATCATATATAATTTTTAAATTTTAGACTATATTTTGCCATTATCTATGCTCTTAAGGCTGTTAATGTTATTGCAACTGCAGAACAGAATTTCTAATAATGGTAGCTGCTTACTACCTCTTCTACATTCTGTAAGAATAGATTGGCAGCTTGAAATTAGCCAAGGTGGGAGTAAATATCAAGATAGAAATTGACAAATGCTACAAACCAGGGTTTGACTTATAGCTTTTTTGACTGTCAAACTTATGAAAGTAATAAAATGTTAATCATGCAGACTTAACTCGTGTTGTGTCTGTACTTTGAATAGAACAAAACATTCAGAAAGCATTTTTCCAGATTTTGAATACTATTATCTAATTTAGTGAATAATTCTCTCAAATCACAGACAAATGAGAGCTATCCTGACATTCACCTTCCTTCACTGTTATCCCTTTCTTTTCTATATTTTCACAAAATATATGAGGACAACAGAGGACAAGACGGTTGGATGGTATCACCGACTCAATGGACATGAGTTTGAGTAATCTCCAGAAGATGGTGAAGGACAGGGAAGCCTGGCATGCTGCAGTCCATGGGGTCACAAACAGTTAGACATGATTGAGTGACTGAGCAATAACAAATAAAATATCAACCAGCATGCATGTTGGAACTATATTCAGAGAGCCAGTTGGCATCATAGCACTTGCATAAAGATAACACTAGAAAAACTGAATTGACAATATAATCAAAATATCGAGGCAAAGGGGAAAGAAACAGAGTAAGCAATAATTACATTACAAAGACAAAATATCAGTTATAAAAATTATACAATATACAAATTATACAAATTATACAAATGTACAAATTATACAAATGCAAATATAATTTAATCAACTTATCTTCCATAGGAAAGAGTCAATTGATGTGGTTTAAGGTTAATACAACTAGAAAGATATGATTAATTGTATTATTAAGATGTATAGCGGTAACCAGTAGAAAAATTAAGATGTTTTGCAAACAACTTCAGTTTATCAAAAGAAAAACATATCCAAGTCTCTGTGACCCCATGGACTGTAGCCTGCCAGGCTCCTCTGTCCATTGAATTCTCCAGGCAAGAAAACTGGAGTGGGTTGCCATTCCCTTGTCCGAGGGATCTTCCTGACTCAGGGATCAAACCCAGGTCTCCTATATTGCAGGTGGATTGTTTACTGCCTGAGACACCAGGGAAGCCTATTTATACATATTCAAAGGGGCCTCTCCTGACTCCCAGTGTTGCCTTCTACCCCAACAGCCCAGATTTCATTCAATTTCCTTGCTCTGTGTTATCATATTGTTCTATAATTTTCTTTTATGAAAGGTTTAAAATAATTAGTTGCATGATCACATGATAAACAAATTATTTTTTGATGAATCAACAGTTTTCAACAGATATGACCTCTGTGACAGACACCAGGCATGATGCCTGAGACACAGTTCCTTGCTCAATACTGATGAGCGACCTTTCAGAAGTATAGGGACGTCTACATCCAAATGCAGTAAACTAAAGGGAATCTGCTAAGGTTTAACGATGTGCAAAAAGATGAATGTATTCTACTTAGGAGAAAGCTTCATTAACAAAGGTGGCATCTGAGTTGAACCTTGGAAAATTAGGCATTTGGGGCTATGTGGAAGAAAGTCATTTTGGAGAAAAGAAATGGCCAACAGAAATATAGAGAAGGTTAGTGAAGTAGAATCTAAAAGGACATGATACAGATGAACTTATTTACAAAACAGACTCAGACTTAGAGAAAAAATTTATGACTGCTGTTGCTGGGGAAGGATGGGAGGATGTTAGGGAATTTGAGATGGACATGAACACACTGCTATATTTAAAATGGATAACCAACAAGGTCCTATTGTATATCACAGGGAACTCTGCTCAATGCTATGTGGCAGCCTGGAAAGGAGGGAACCTGGGGGAGAATGGATACATGCGCATGTATGGCTGAGTCCCTTTACTGTCCACTGGAAACTATCACAACATTGTTAACAGGCTATACTTCAATACCAAATAGAAAGTTTAAGAAAAAAAAAAAGAATTGGGCTTGGGCTTCCCTGGTGCCTCGGACAGAAAAGAATCTGCCTGTAACACAGGAGACCTGGGTTAGATCCCTAGGTCTGAAAGATCCCCTCGAGAAGAGAATGCCTACCTACTCCAGTATTTTTAACTGGAGAATTCCATGGAAAGAGGAGCCTGGAGGACTATAGTCCCTAGGGTCTTGAAGAGTCGGACACAACTGAACAACTAACACTTTCACTTTAATGAAGTAGGGTCCACATCCTGGAGATGACTGTAGACTGTACTAAGGACATGGAATTCATCTGGTAAGCCGCAAGAAAACAGTGAGATCAGATTCTTCTCATATTATTCTTATAGTAAGAATATTTACCATGAGATGTGCCCTCTCAGCAGACTTTTAAGGGCACAGTGTAGTACTGTTAACTGCAGGCATGACACTGTGTAGCATATCTCTAAGTCACCTTGCATGGCTGAAGCTTTACACCTATCTACACAACTCCCCCATTCTCCCTCCTCCCATGGCTGGAAACCACCATTCTACTTTCTGCTTCCGTGAGTTTGACTACTTTACATGTCACATATAAATAGGATCATGCAGTATGTGCCCTTCTGTGACTGACGTATTTCACTCAACATCCCTCATGATTCATCCATGTTGTTGCAAATGACAGGATTTCCTTCTTTTTGAAGGCTGAGTAATATTCCTTTATATGTATATACCATATTTTCTTTGTCTATTCATCTGCTGATAGTCATTCAGATTGCTTTCATACCTTAGTCACTGGGATAAAATGCTGCAATAAACAGTGCATTCTTTGTATCTGTTAGAATAGCTATCACCTATTTAAAAAGATAAATGTTGGTGAGGATATGGAGAAACTGTGTACACTTGTGCACTGTGAGTGGGAATATAAGATGGTGTAGCTATTAAAGAAAACAATATGGAGGTTCCTAAAAAATGAAAAATAGAATTACCAAATGATGTAGCAATTCCACTTCTGAGTATTCATTGAAAAGAACTGAGAAGAGATTCTTAGTTGAATCTCTGGAGATAGTGAGGAAGCAGGGGAGGCAGGCCGGCTGGAAGGTGAATATGGTGAGACATTCTCTGATTACATGGCGCCTACACTTTAGCTCCCAGTGCCAAGTGATCCAGAGAGAGGAGGACATGGCAACAATGCATCAGTCATGAGGTTTGTCTGAGCACCTCTTTTGGTTTAAGGGGAAACTGTTGCTCAAATAGAAAGGGCAGCAAGTTGTTGTGACCAAATGCAGCTTCTGCTCATATTATCCTCTCTTGAAATTCATTCTTTCCAAAAAAATCCACTTATTCAATCCTGATTCCTTTATGAAAGCTTATTTCCTTCAATAATCGTATCCAAATTTAATTACATGAATTCTATAAACACAGGAATTTCAAAAAGTCATACTCCTTTATGTGTGTCTATGACCTCCTTCTAGATTTTCACACCTTCAGAATTAAAGTGTACTTTTAATTTATTTTGTAATCACTCATAGTACACAATAAGATATTTAGCACAGAGTAGATCTTTTGCTAAATGTTTCTGATCACCATTTATAACAATGGTGAAATATGAGGATTAAAATAAATTACTACAGAGGAGCAGAAAGAAACAGGAGAGATGTATGAAAAGTAAAGCATGGAAGATAAAAAAGACAACAGGATCCTTCCCTTAATTATATTAGAGTTAGATCAAAGGAATAAAGAATAAAAACTGCTTCATATTATAGAATAATAAAGTGAGTATCCTTTAAATAATAAAAAAAGAATATCTTTTAAAACTTGAGGAATGATAGCCTCTTTGATTCAAATTCTGGTTTTCCCCCAAAGGTGGAATAAGATTCAGAAACTTGGAACTATACAGCTTGTAATGGAAAATTTGATTAAACAAGGGCATAATTATTTCTTTCAACACTCCCAATACTGTGAATTTTCAGTGATTATTTGATGCTATTTTGTTGTTTAAGAAAGTCACTAAAACCTCAATATATTAATATGTTTATGATAGAGAATTCAAGAGTTTTGTTTGGGTGAGTGAGTGAGTGAAAGTCGCTCAGTCGTTCCTGACTCTTGCGACCCCATGGACTATACAGCCCATGGAATTCTCCAGGCCAGAATACTGGAGTGGATAGCCTTTCTCTTCTCCAGGGGATCTTTCCAACCCAGGGATCAAACCTAGGTCTCCCACATTGCAAGTGGATTCTTTACCCGCCGAGCCATAAGGGAAGCCCAAGAATGCTGGAGTGGGTAGCCTATCCCTTCTCCAGGGGATCTTCCCGACCCAGGAATTAAACTGGGGTCTCTCGCATTGCAGGCAGAGATTATTTGCCAACTGAGCTTTCAGGGAAGCCCTATTGTTTGGGTAAAGCTAGGTAACTTAGATATTTATAATAATCATCACAATTGCTATAACTGTGCTAGGGCAACTATTAGAACCTAGAGCCACGCACAAAACTCCATGAGATTGCCTCCTGTTTAATCTGCCCTCTTGTCTGAGACTGAGGATCACCACAGCAGCTCTCTGTCAGAGCAGAGGTCTCTGTCATTTCCCAAAGATTCACGCCTTTATCTGGAGATACGCTCATTGGCATCTTCGACCTGTCTTTTTAGGCTAACATTTTTGTCTCCTTCTCTTTGACTCCTGTCCTTAGGGGAAAAACTATGTTAAAAGAGAAACTGTTGCCAGGCAAACAGAGTTGAAGAAGCACAGGAAAATGACCTGTTATGGCTTGTGACCTGATAAATGGGGTTGGGAATCGAGCTCTGACTCGGGGACAGGGGACGGTATGAGCTGTGAGGCTGTCGTGGGGGTGAGAGCGGGTGGGATGGTGATGTGAAGTTGGCATGAATTCTTCCACTAAATAAACTAATCCACTCATTTATGTGCTTTTATGGTTTTTGATGTCTGTTTTTTCCTCTTTTTTTTTCAGTTTTGTTTTTTAAAAGTTTTGTTTTTTCAGTTTAATTTTTTCTCTTTACTGATTTATTCCAATAGTACTCTATTTCACCCAATTTTAAAAATCACAGAACTTTAAAAGATTTATTCCACTTCTAGCTATTGTCCCTTTCCCCTGCTTTACCATTAAGTAATACTTCACTGCATGCAATTATTCTTTTAAAAGTTTTTAAAACTCTAAAGTTTGATCTCCCTTTTGGGGTACAGACACTTTATTCCTCAACCACGGGTCTCTCTTCTGTAATTCTCATCCTCTGGCAACATCTACTGATAAAAACTGCCTCCCAGGAGTTTTCATAGGATACGTGGCAAACAGATTTTTTTAAAAGGCAAAATCTTAAAAGGGAAAGAGATACTCAAGGAAAATGTTGAAGAGGGTTCATACAGCCCTCTTCCCCGTGACATTGAACACATTCTTCCTTCAGTGAAATATATCTTCTACTAGTATGAACTATGTGCAGAGCTTTTATACTCATTACCATTTCCTTGCATAGGAATGTTCTCTTTGCAAAATGAGGCGGAGCACAAATGGATGAGAATTATTCTCAATGGAGAACGGAAAATGCTCTCCTGTATTATAACGTGCAAACTCAGATCTTTTCTTTTAAACATGGAATTTATCCTCAGGAAGAGGAGCTCAAGAGTTAGTCATGTCCGACTCTTTTGTGACTGCACGGACTGTAGCCCTCTAGGTTCCTCTGTCCGTGGGATTCTCCAGGCAATTCTGGAGTGGGTAGACATTTCCTTCTCCAGGGGATCTTCCTGACCCAGGGATCAAACTCGGGTCTCCTGCATTGCAGGCAGGTTCTTTACTGGCTGAGCTACCAGGAAAACCCCTCTACCACCTTTGAGCTCCCTATTCCTCATGGCCTCGCTTCCTTCCTGTCCCAAACTTAGTCACTGCATTCCTCTACTTGTGTGTTAATGCAACTCCCTTGCCCTTCTCATGTGCTGTATACAGTTGCACAGTCTCCAAACAATGGCTGACTTACTCATTCTGCCTATGCCAAACACGACTCTATAAACATGAAGAATGGTCTTACGCGGCCATTGACCATAACATGAAGAAGGGTCTTACGTGTCCATTGGCCATAACATGAAGAATGGTCTTATGCGTCCATTGGCCATAACATGAAGAATGGTCTTATGCGTCCATTGGCCATAACATGAAGAAGGGTCTCAGTTTAATTCCATGAACACCAAACTCACGTGAGCCACCACCGCTGCCATCTGGTAATCCTACCATACACATCGAGTCCACTTATTCTCCCCTCTTCTTGGTGCCTGTTGCATAGCTTTTCCTTCTCAAGCCTTTGCACATCCTCATCTTAGCTTCTTACTTCATTGAGAAAATAAAAGGAATCAGAAGAAATACTCCAAAGCTTTCGTCACAGTATCCTTTAACCGACCTGCAAATGAGCCTGTGGACTCTGCCTCCTTTCCTCTCACTTAGATCAGCTGTCCTTGCTTCTATATAAGGCAGTGAATCCACTGAATCCTGTATTTCATAATTTCATGCACAGTCAAGGTCAACTATCCAGAAGTTCTTCTTTCTTTCTCATATATAATTTTTTCTCTTTACTGATTTATTCCAATAGTAGTCTATTTCACCCAATTTTAAAAATCACAGAACTTTAAAAAATTTATTCCACTTCTAGCTATTGTCCCTTTCCCCTGCTTTTCCATTAAGTAATACTTCACTGCATGCAATTATTCTCCTATAGTCTTGCAAATCCATTACACCCACAATTTCATTGCATAACTTCAACAGAAATATCCATTCTCCTTCTCCTTCCAGGACAATCTACTCTCCTGGTTTTCCTCCTACTTCATTTGGTTAAAGGCTTATCTTTTTTCTCATCTCTACAAACTATAAATTGTGAAGAACCCAGGGCTCAGTCTTCAAACATCTCCCTTTCTCTGTGTCTATAACCCTCTTGGTGATTCTTTTGGACACATGCATTCACAACCAATGCCACACTAACAACACTCAAGTATGTGTCTCTAGTCTGGAGTTCTCAGAAATCCAGATAGATATGCAGTTATCCACTCAACACCCCTACTTGGATTTTGAGTCTCAAACTTAATGAGTCCAACTCTAATTTCTCATATTTTGCCTCAAACCTTCTTCTCCTATATTTTTCTGTAAATAGCCATCCCATACTTGCTCAAGTCAAATGTCTTGAAGTTATCCTCAACCCAGTCTTTCATCTTTCATGTCTAAACTATACAACAAGCCAATTGGCTCAGAATTATATAGAATCTTACAAGTTCTCACCACATATATCACAATTATCCAGATCCCAGACACCATCATTCCAATATTTGCAGCTCAATAGTCTCCTAACTGATACCCCAATGTTATTCTTTATTTACTTTTAGGAAGTTATCTTTGAAAAGTAGAAAACTGTACTAATCTGCTCAAATGCTACCAATGTTATTTCCTTTCACATAAATTAAAGCCAGTCCCCTTATAACTACTCAAAAGGGCCAATAAGTCTGCCTACAGCCCTCCCAGCTGTGTTCCAGTGAAGGACTCTCATATCTCCTGCTCTCAGGGCCTAGAGCAAATTTCCACTAGGGATCTATGTATTTTGCCCTCTTGTCTCTTTCAGACCTTTGTTGAAACTCTAACACTCTAAATCAAATCCTGTACTCACTATTCCTCTTCCTTACTTCATTTCTTTCTACAGCAATATTACCATCTATCATGCAATATAATTTATGTATCTATGTATGCATTTATTTGTTTTCCCATCCATTTGTTTGCCTCCCTTTGTAGAATATAAGCTTCATAGGGTAATGATTTTTTCCATTTTGTTCACTGCTGTATCTGATATACAGAGAACATACCTGCCACAGAATAAGCACTTAATGAAAATTCATTGAATGACTGAAAGACCAGCGTGAAGCTCAGCATTATTATCTGAAATATATTTTACTTATGATTAATAATGAGCACTTGGAAAGATACAGAATGAGAACATGCTTCCAAATCTCTCAAACATTTTAGAATTACATTTTCAAAGAAAGGCAAGTTCATTCTGCTTCTCTTGGAAACTTTCAAAAATAAAAATGTAGCTGGAAAAAAAAAATAAAAATGTGGCAAGAATCATCCCTCTGCAATATAAAAATGATTTTTCAGCAAGCCATTAGAATTTGAAGAATATTCCTCAGATCGGTTTCCCTTCTGCAGGTGGTAAAACAGAACAAAACAACAGTCTCTGTCTTCAAATTTGGGAATGCTAATTTGTGGTATTCAAACAGTTCTGTTTTAAAGCATATGGCAAACAGACCCAGGGGAGAATTTGTTCACTGCTGTGTTTGCTTTTATAGTTTTAAACACTGTGGTTTTATGCAAGAGGAAATAGATTTTTGTGATGGAAACGACAGGTGAAATAAGATGTGAAAAAAATGACATTTTAGATTCTCATATGTCCACAGTATAAAGTGAGCCGTATTTCAAAGATGTCTTCCATCCAATTCATACTGCTCGTTTTGTTTTTAAAGGCTGCATGAAAAGGAAACAATCTACTCACACATAAAAAACCCAGAATTCTTAATGAGTAATAGACTATCAAGGTGAATTAACATGGTACTTATTCAAAAGCTTGGTGTAAGTGCTTAACTTGTAAGTTATGATATAGCTCCCACCAATAGCTAACTAACCTATATTTTTTCTTTTATAAAAAGTAAGTATGGTAAGCTCTTATTTAACATTGCTCTTTCATAAATAATTAAATATTTTGTTTAATAGAACTTAAGGTCTATACCATATTTCTATTACTTATTTCTTAAAACTTAGGATAGTGCATGATGCAATTAACACTACAATTTTCCTGAACATGTCTAACATGCAGAAAGTAATTCAGGATAATGTAGTCTCTTGGGGGCCGTCAATGATCATGCTATTACAACTTGCAAACGTGATAGCATAATCTTAGAAAACAAGTGCCTAATGTGTAATAATACATTAATTATTCACATTAATTTTCCATTAATAAGTTGTGAAGTATGAGTTCAAAAAATGAATAGGTGTATATATATATGTATACATATACATATATATATATGCATGTATTATGTTTGCTAATACTAAAGAATCCTTATTGGATCAAATTTGCATAATTGACTTTTATAGGGAACTGAAAGTCAAGACACAAAAGAATGTCTATATTTTAAAGTGACACTTCTATGAAAGTTTAAAGTTCCTTTTGGGAACTTAAATAATTTTAAGATAAGAAATAGTTCAATGTGTTTAAAATTCATGGCAGTCAACCATACTGAGAATCTCTAGGTAAAGCAGGAGTAAAAGTTAAACCCTAACACATTAAAAACAATATGCTGATAAAGCTCATTAGGGGTTCACTGCAACTCTTGGAATGTTTTATTCCAAAATGGAAAACTTGGTGGGTCTTTTAGAAAACAACCTGATTTGCTACAAAATTTTATCTGTTACTTTTTCCTTAAAGATCTGGTAGTTGAAATAGGATGATCTTATCACTGCTTTACTCACATTTAGGATAAAAGAATAATATAACATGCAGAGTAAAAGTAGTTTTAAATTTTGCTCAAAAATTTCAAATCTTCATGATCTCATCAATTCATAGAGAAATTAAAGAATGAAAAAAATATACTTTTAAATCATTTGTGTCTTTTAAAATTTGAATCTGACTTACTCTGTTAAGTTACTACTAAGCACTCAGCTCAGTTAAGTTCAGTCACTCAGTCGTGTCCGACTCTTTGTCACCCCATGAATCGCAGCATGCCAGGCCTCCCTGTCCATCACCAACTCCCGGAGTTTACTCAAACTCATGTCCATCGAGTCGGTGATGCCATCCAGCCATCTCATCCTCTGTCGTCCCCTTCTCCTCCTGCCCCCAATCCCTCCCAGCATCAGGGTCTTTTCCAATGAGTCAAATCTTCGCGTGAGGTGGCCAAAGTATTGGAGTTTCAGCTTCAGCATCAGTCCTTCCAATGAACACCCAGGACTGATCTCCTTTAGGATGGACTGGTTGGATCTCCCTGCAGTCCAAGAGCCTCTCAAGAGTCTTCTCCAACACCACAGTTCAAAAGCATCAATTCTTCGGTGCTCAGCTTTCTTCACAGTCCAGCTCTCACAACCATACATGACCACTGGAAAAATTATAGCCTTGACCAGACGGACCTTTGTTGGCAGAATAATGTCTCTACTTTTTAATATGCTGTCTAGGTTGGTCATAACTTTCCTTCCAAGGAGTAAGCATCTTTTAATTTCATGGCTGCAATCACCATCTGCAGTGATTTTGGAGCCCAAAAAATAAAGTCTGACACTGTTTCCACTGTTTCTCCATCTATTTCCCATGAAGTGATGGGACTGGATGCCATGATCTTAGTTTTCTGAATGTTGAGCTTTAAGCCAACTTTTTCACTCTCCTCTTTCACTTTCATCAAGAAGCTTTTTAGTTTCTCCTCACTTTCTGCCATAAGGGTGGTGTCATCTGCATATCTGAGGTTATTGATATTCTCCTGGCAATCCTGATTCCAGCTTGTGCTTCCTCCAGCCCAGCGTTTCTCATGATGTACTCTGCATGTAAGTTAAATAAGCAGGGTGACAATATACGGCCTTGACATACTCCTTTTCCTATTTGGAACCAGTCTGTTGTTCCACGTCCAGTTCTAACGGTTGCTTCCTGACCTGCATACAGGTTTCTTAAGAGCAGGTCAGGTGGTCTGGTATTCCCATCTCTTTCAGAATTTTCCACAGTTTATTGTGATCCACACAGTCAATGGTTTTGGCATAGTCAATAAAGCAGAAATAGATGTTTTTCTGGAACTCTCTTGCTTTTTCAATGATCCAGGGATGTTGGCAATTTGATCTCTGGTTCCTCTGCCTTTTCTAAAACCACCTTGAACATCTGGAAGTTCATGGTTCATGTATTGCTGAAGCCTGACTTGGAGAACTTTGAGCATTACTTTACTAGTGTGTGAGCACTAGCTGTGAACAAAGCAAGCAGAGGTGATGAGCTGCCAGCTGAGCTATTTCACATCCTAAGAGATGATGCTGTGAAAGTGCTGCACTCCATATGTCAGCAAATTTGAAAAACTCAAGTGCCACAGGACTGGAAAAGGTCAGTTTTCATTCCAATCCCAAAGAAAGGCAATGCCAAAGAATGTTCAAACTACTGCACAATTGCACTCATTTCACACACTAGCAAAAAGTAATACTCAAAATTCCCCAAGCTAGGCTTCAACACTATGTGAACTGAGAACTTTCAGATGTCCAAGCAGGATTTAGAAAAGGCAGAGGAACTAGAGATCAAATTACCAAGATCCGCTAGATCTTAGAAAAAGAAAGAGAATTTCAGGAAAATCTCTACTTCAGCTTCACTGACTAAGCTAAAGCTTTTGACTGTGTGGATCACAACAAATTGAAAAATTCTTGAAGAGTTGGGACTACCAGACCACCTTGCCTGCCTCCTGAGAAATCTGTATGCAGGTCAAGAAGAAATAGAACTGGAACATGGAACAACTAACTGATTCCAAATTGGGAAAGGAGTATGTCAAGGCTGTATACTGTCACCCTGTTTATTTAACTTATATCAGAGTACATCATGAGAAATGCTGGGCTGCAAGAAGCAGAAGATGAAATCAAGATTGCTGAGAGAAATATCAATAATCTCAGATATATAGATGACATCACCTTTATGGCAGAAAGTGAAGAGGAACTTAAGAGCTATATGAAAGTGAAAGTGAAAGAGGAGAGTGAAAAAGCTGGCTCAAAACTCAACGTTCAAAAAACTAAGACCCTGGAATCTGGTCCCATCACTTCAAGGCAAATAGATGGGGAAACAATGAAAACAGTGACAGACTTTATTTTCTTGGGCTCCAAAATCACTGCAGATGGTGACTGCAGCCATGAAATTAAAAGATACTTGCTCCTTGGGGAAAAAAAGCTATGACAAAACTAGACAGCATATTAAAAAGCAGAGACATTACTTTTCCACCAAAGTCTGTATAGTCAAAGCTATGGTTTTTCCAGTAGTCATGTATGGATGTGAGAGTTGGGCCAAAAAGAAAGCTGAGCACCAAAGAATTGATGTTTTTGAACTGTGGTGTTGGAGAAGACTCTTGAGAGTCCCTTGGACTGCAAGGAGATCAAACCAGTCCATCCTAAAGGAAATCAGCCCTGAATATTCATTGGAAGGACTGACGCTGAAGCTGAAGCTCCCATATTTGACCACCTGATGCAAAGAACTGAGTCACTAGAAAAGACCCTGATCCTAGGAAAGATTGAAGGAAGGAGGATAAGGGCATGACAGAGGATGAGATGGTTGGATGGCATCACTGACTTGAAGGACATGAGTTTGAGCAGGCCCGGGAGTTGGTGATGGGCAGGGAAGCCTGGCGTGCCCCCTCATGGGGTCGCAAAGAGTTGGACACGACTGAGCAACTGAACTGAACTGAACTGAAATGAGTGCCTACTAAACATACAGATTTTGGTGTCATGAAGAACAAGAAAGAAGTGAAAAGAAGCCCCATTCACTGTTCTGTTCAGGGTAAGGGATAGTGGGGGACTATGTAGGATTATTGTGCTAATTGAATGTTCAAAAGAAGCTTGAATGTGTACACAGAAAGTGGGAATTGATCCTTTAAAAAAAACTAATTAATTTATTTTAATTGTAGGCTAATTACTTTACAATATTGTATTGGTTTTGCCCTACATTGACATGAATCAACCATGGGTATACATGTGTTCCCCCATCCTGAAACCCCCTCCCACCTCCCTCCCCATCCCATCCCTCAGGGTCATCCCAATGCACTAGCACTGGGTATCCTGTCTCATGCATCGAACCTGGACTGGCGATCTATTTCACATATGATAATATACATGTTTCAATGCTATTCTCTCAAATCATCCCACCCTCACCTTCTCCCACAGTGTCCAAAAGTCTGTTCTTTACATTTGTGTCTCTTTTGCTGTCTTGCATATAGGGTCATTGTTACCATCTTTCTAATATATGCATTAATATACTGTATTGGTGTTTTTCTTTCTGACTTACTTTACTCTTTATAATAGGCTCCAGTTTCATCCACCTCACTAGAACTGATTCAAATGCATTATTTTAATGGCTGAGTAATATTCTATTGTGTATATGTACCACGACTTTCTTATTCATTCATCTGCCGATGGACAACTGGTTTGCTTCCATGTCCCAGCTGGAATTGATCGCTTTTAAAATCACCATGCATATATGTGATTTACTTCTCAGGCATCCTTTATGCTTCTCAAGTCCTTATTCACTTGTTTAAATTACTCTGAAAACACTGGGAAGAGAAAATGTTGACCAGGTAATTGCTGCTATTGTTACCAGTGTCTTCATACATGAAAAAAGGCAAAATTAAACTAAAATTTAATGAAATACTGATGAACGTAAGGAAAATCAGAAAGAAAGTAGCCCTATGTGGAAGACTTGATGGGGTCATAATTCTATCGTGTGCTATAAAACCACAGCTACTCTCCTTGGATATTTCTTTGTTGAATTTTGTTTACATACATATTTCAGTCAGTATATCCATAAAAAGACCACAGGACCTGAATCACAAAACTTTCAGTTTCCCCTTTTTCAACTACTAATTATGAATCAGAGTTTGCATATCTCAAATTTCATAATTTTACCTGTTAAATTTGAGATTAAATTACTTATGTTTGTTCTTCATGGGAATGTTGGACAAATATTTAGAATATAGATACATTGTATAAAAGTGGTTTATGTTATTTGAATGTGTTAGGATATGTTAGCCGTTAACTCAAATGAAATGTCCAAAATGCTTCTGGTGTTCTGGAAATTCAGTTAATTTTCAAGAGGGTTCTTGTTCTAATTCCATTTGGGATCTTGCCAAGCAGTAAATAATATGATCTTTGGAAAGTGAAAGGGGTAGTCACTCAGCATGTCCAACTCTTTGCGACCCCGTGGGCTGGAGCCCACCAGGCTCCTCTATCCATGGGATTCTCTAGTCAAGAACACTGGAGTGGGTTGCCGTGCCCTTCTTCAGGGCATCTTCCTGACTCAGGGATCAAACCTGGGTCTCCCACATTGAAGGCAGATTCTTTACCATCTGAGCCACCAGGAAAGCCCCCACGATCACTGGAGTCCATTCTAACTTAACAATGTTGTATGTATATATATGTGTGCATATATAAGCCCTTTAGAAGTTTTTTAAGCATGATAGTTTCAAAGTTGCTTTCTGTCCCCCAGCCCCACGAGGGTTCCTACCCTATTAAGAACAAACAAACCTTAACTGGAGAGAATAAATCTACTTTGCTTTTATATGATACTTGCCTTAGCACACCTCTCTATATATATATTGAAGCACTGACAATTCAAAAAATGCAAATATTAATACCTTTCCTCACTTAGCATAATGAGGCAATTGATTATTATCCAGGTCTCTGAATGATCAGTAGTATTCCCGAAATATGTGCTTGAGGATGACGTGCGTGAAATGCAAACGTGACAGTCTTAATAAACATTAAAACAGCTGATGTGTTCCCCTTATAGCCATGTACCAGATGTGCGGTACAGATTACGTGGTGTGGCTAATATTTTGTATGGCACAAAGTACTTTCAAACTAAGCTAAGTTTGCAGCTAATACCTATAACAAATGTTAAACTACTTTCCCCTATTTCATCATTAGTTTCATGTCCTTTACTATAAAATACTATATACATGTAAATTTCACCTAATTAGATTGGCCCGTCAATCTGTTATTCCCCAATTATACAACAAAATAGTTACTGAACAAGATTTATGATTAAGGTGCTAGAAAATATTTTTAAGGCTTCAGAAACCTTTATTTGCATATTCTAATTAGCAGTTTATTAATCTTAAATGCATAAGGAAATTAACTGCAGCTAACATCATAAAATTTATTACTGTAATCCTTCATTACATTGCTTTGATATGTATTTTTTAAGCAGTTTATATATTAATGGCTAGAAGATTAAAATAAATTCATCTCTTTATTTCAACTACAGGCTTTGTCCACTTACACGCTTACTACAATATACTAAAATGTTTATAATTCTGAATAACCTTTACTTTCAATGAATTATTTTAAATTTTTTTTGTTCTTCTCTAAAAACCCTCTCCACTTTCCTCTTTCAGAGAATCTTTTCAGTATCCTATCTTTCTCTCAAAAAGCAGATATAATTATTCAGATCATCAGGTGATGATGCTCATAAAACAAATAGAATCAGTTCAGGAAAAATGTATTCAGTCACTTCTACACGTCACACACTAGCTATAGTACTCAGAAAATAAGATGAACTCGAGAAGTGCCTGCCCTGGAGAGTCCTAAAATGACCCTATCCAGGAAGAGAAGTGTAACTTCTCCTGGTTCAAACCCCACGTGGTACTGGGATTTAGCCTTCAGGAAGTGCTGCTACGTGTTAAGTCCTTGGATTTCTTACTTAGGGACTTTACTCCCCAGAGTGCAAATGTAGCCCACTGACATTTCTGCACTGCTTCATTGAAGAATTGCATTCACTTAGACATTAAAAGAGGGAATCACTTAGCCATATCAGGAACCACTAAGTGGTTTAGAAATTTGAGAAAAGCTTCTTAAGTCTTTACTGTTTCACAATGCTTGTACTGAGCTTCCAAATCCAATCTATTCCTATAAAAAAAAAAAAAAAAAAAAAACACAAACTACTAATGACAATGAAGCCTATGCTCCTTAGACTTTCATCTCATACTCAGAAAACTTGCCCTTTTATAGATGTGAGGTATGATTATGAAAATCTGATATGACTTTGTGGATTTTGAAAACAATTATGAACCAGAATATAACAATATTATGTTCAAATACTGTTGTCATTTCTCTCTCTCTCTCCCCCCAGGTGGCCCAGTAGGAAAGATTCCACCTGCCAATGCAGGGGATGTGGGTTTCCCAGGTGGCCCTGTGCTAAAGAATCTACCTGCCAATGCAGGAGATATGGGTTGAATCCTTGGTTCAGAAAGATACCTGGAGAAGGAAATGAAAACATACTCTTGCCTGGGAAATCCCATGGACAGAGAAGCCTGGTGTGCTATAGTCCACGGGGTTGCAAAAGAGTCAGACAAATATTAGTGACTAAACACTGACAAATATACATACATATGGCATATAATTATAAATAATACTATATATAATATACAGTAATACCATACATATATATATATAATTCTATGGTAATTTTACTCTAACCTTATGAGTATCCTTATTCTATTAAATCAAAATTCTTAACTGGGTAAAAACAATTTTTTTTACTATGCATTTATGGTATCCAGATTTTGTACCTATTATTTATTATTTATGGCAATAAAGAAATTGCTTTCTCAGAGTGACATCCTTAGGGTATCTACTTCTTTGACTGACGTGATGCACGACTTGGATTTAGTAAATACGCCCTAGCTTGGCCCTGTGCTGTTCTCCGCTTAGTCACTCATTCGTGTCCGATGCTTTGAAACACCATGGATGGCAGCCCACCAGGCTCCTTTGTCCATGGGATTCTCCAGGCAAGAATACTGGAGTGGGTTGCCATGCCCTCTTCTAGGGGATCTTCCAAACCCAGGAATCAAGCCCAGGATTCCCACATTACAGGTGGATTCTTTATTGACTGAGCCACCAGGGAAACTTTAGAATACTGGAGTGGGTAGCCTATCCCTTCTCCAGGGGAACTTCCTGACCCAGGAGTCAAACTGCCGGGGTTTCCTGCATTGCAGGTGGATTCTTTATAAGCTGAGCTACCAGGGAAGCACTAGCTTGGCCCTAACACTTGTTAAAATAAAGAACATCTTTTTTATTTTTTAACTTTTAAAAATTTGATCTTTATTTTACATTGGGGTATATATATGTTTAATTTTAATTAATTAATTTTAATTGAAGGATAATTGCATTACAGAACTTTGTTGCTTTCTGTTAAACCTCAACATGAATCAGCCACAGGTATACATATATCTGCTCCCTTTTAAACCTCCCTCCCATCTCCCTCCCCATCCCAACCCCTCTAGGTTAATATAGAGCCCCCTGTTTGAGTATGGACATGGGGAGAGGGGAGGAGAGGGTGAGATGTATGGATAAAACATAGACTATCTTTGTTCAACTGGTAAAGAGCTGCTGAATAAGGTCCCTGAATCTAGTCCCAATATGCAGTGTATCAACTGTCCTGGACTCTCCCCACAAAATCCTTCCTCAATGTCCTCACAGCTCAGAAATTTGGGGGCCTTAAGATGCGGTTTTACTGTTACTTTAGCACTTTGCTTGTGTCATTTCTAAATGGTCCATACCCATGACACGTGTCTCTGTGACCCTCTTCTCCTTTTGCCTTCAGTCTTTCCCAGCATCAGGGTCTTTTCCAATGAGTTGGCTCTTTGCATCAGGTGGCCAAAGTATTGGAACTTCAGTCTTTCCAACGGATATTCAGGACTGATTTCCTTTAGGACTGTTTGATCTCCATGCAGTCCAAGAGACTCTCAAGAGTCTCCTCCAACACCACAGTTCAAAGGCGTCAATTCTTTGGCAGTCAGCCTTCATTATGGTCCAATTCTTACATCTGTACATGACTACTAGAAAAACCATAGCTTTGATTATATGGACCATTGTCAGCAAAGTGATGTCTCTGCCTTTTAATATACTGTCCAGGTTTGTCACAGCTTTCCTTCCAAGGAGCAAGCATCTTTTAATTTCATGGCTTCAGTCAATATCTCCAGTGATTTTGGAGCCCAAGAAAAGAAAATTTGTGACTGTTTCCACTGCTTGCCTGTCTATTTGCCATGAAGTGATGGAACTAGATTCTTTGTCATGATCTTAGTTTTTTGAATGTTGAGTTTTAAGCCAACTTTTTCACTCTCCTCTCTTACCCTCACAGAGAGGCTCTTAAGTTCTTCACTTTCTGCCATTAAAGTGGTATCATCTGCATACGTGAAGTTGTTGATATTTCTCCTGGCAATTTTGATTCCAGCTTGTGCTTCATCCAGCCTGGCATTTCACATGATTTACTCTACATATAAGTTAAATAAGCAGGGTGACAACATACAGCCTTGTACTCCTTTCCCAATTTTAAACCAGTCAGTTGTTTCATATTCTGGTTCTAAATGTTGCTTATTGACCTGCATACAGGTTTCTCAGGAGACCATGAAGGAGAATAACAAATTATTGTATAGTTATTTTTTCTACATTCTCTTTTTAAATTTATAATTACTTCTCCTTTTTAATTTTCAATTTAGGTTCTGCAATACAATGACACAACACTATTATTGTATTGTAGAATCTAAAAATGACTATATATTTACCTTTACCAGTGGAATTTTCATCATATCTTTATGTTTTTATGATGTTACTAAGTGTTCTTTTACTTTTACACAAAGAACTCTCTTTAGCATTTCTTGTAAAGCAAGTCTGATAATAATGAGTGCCCTCAGCTTTTGTTTGTTCAGGAATGTCTTTATTTCTCCTTCATTTCTAAAGAACAGTTTCATTGAGTATAGGATTTTTGGTTTATAGTTATTTTCTTTCAATAGTTTTGAATTTGTTATCCCATTGTCTCCTGGCCTGAAAAGTTTCTGTTGAGAAATCTGCCAATCATCTTACTGGGGGGCCCTTGTATGTAGTGAAGTGAAAGTTGTTCAGTCGCACCCAACTCTTTGCGACTCCATGGACTATACAGTCCATGGAATTCTCCAGGCCAGAACACTGGAGTAGGTAGCTTTCTCTTCTCTAGGGGATCTTCCTGATCCAGGAATTACACTGGGGTCTCCTGCATTGCAAGTGGATTCTTTACCAACTGAGTTATCAGGTAAGCCCTTGTATGTAACTTCTCTCTTATCTCTTTCTGTTCTTAAAATTCTTTGTCTTTGACTTTCAACAATTTACTTATAATGTATCTTGGTGTACTTTATTTGGGTTCAACACACCTGGGGTCTTTTGGGCCTCAGTGATTCGAATATCCATTTCTCTTTCCAGCTTTTTTTTTTTTTTTTTCTTTAATTAGTTGGAGGCTAATTACTTCACAGCATTTCAGTGGGTTTTGTCATACATTGATATGAATCAGCCAGAGATTTACACGTATTCCCATCCTGATCCCCCCTCCCACCACCCTCTCCACCTGATTCCTCTGGGTCTTCCCAGTGCACCAGGCCGGAGCACTTGTCTCATGCATCCCACCTGGGCTGGTGATCTGTTTCACCATAGATAGTATACATGCTGTTCTTTTGAAACATCCCACCCTCACCTTCTCCCACAGAGTTCAAAAGTCTGTTCTGTACTTCTATGTCTCTTTTTCTGTTTTGCATATAGGATAAACAGATAAAGGATGTTGAGCATCTTTTCATGTGTTTGTTAGCCATCTGTATGTCTTCTTTGGAGAAATGTCTGTTTAGTTCTTTGGCCCATTTTTTGATTGAGTCATTTATTTTTCTGGAATTGAGCTGCAGGAGTTGCTTGTATATTTTTGAGATTAATCCTTTGTCTGTTTCTTCATTTGCTATTATTTTCTCCCAATCTGAGGGCTGTCTTTTCACCTTACTTATAGTTTCCTTTGTAGTGCAAAAGCTTTTAAGTTTCATTAGGTCCCATTTGTTTAGTTTTGCTTTTATTTCCAATATTCTGGGAGGTGGGTCATAGAGGATCTTGCTTTGATTTATGTCGGAGAGTGTTTTGCCTATGTTCTCCTCTAGGAGTTTTATAGTTTCTGGTCTTACATTTAGATCTTTAATCCATTTTGAGTTTATTTTTGTGTATGGTGTTAGAAAGTGTTCTAGTTTCATTCTTTTACAAGTGGTTGACCAGTTTTCCCAGCACCACTTGTTAAAGAGGTTGTCTTTTTTCCATTGTATATCCTTGCCTCCTTTGTCAAAGATAAGCTGTCCAGAGGTTCGTGGATTTATCTCTGGGCTTTCTATTCTGTTCCATTGATCTATATTTCTGTCTTTGTGCCAGTACCATACTGTCTTGATGACTGTGGCTTTGTAGTAGAGTCTGAAGTCAGGCAGGTTGATTCCTCCAGTTCCATTCTTCTTTCTCAAGATTATTTTGGCTATTCGAGGTTTTTTGTATTTCCATACAAATTGTGAAATTCTTTGGTCTAGTTCTGTGAAAAATACCGTTGGTAGCTTGAGAGGGATTGCATTGAATCTATAGATTGCTTTGGGTAGAATAGCCATTTTGACAATATTGATTCTTCCAATCCATGAACACGGTATGTTTCTCCATCTGTTTGTGTCCTCTTTGATTTCTTTCATCAGTGTTTTATAGTTTTCTATGTATAGGCCTTTTGCTTCTTTAGGTAGATATACTCCTAAGTATTTTATTCTTTTTGTTGCAGTGGTGAATGGAATTGTTTCCTTAATTTCTCTTTCTGTTTTTTCATTGTTAGTATGTAGGAATGCAAGGGATTTCTGTGTGTTAATTTTATATCCTGCAACTTTACTATATTCATTGATTAGCTCTAGTAATTTTCTGGTAGAGTCTTTAGGGTTTTCTATGTAGAGGATCATGTCATCTGCAAACAGTGAGAGTTTTACTTCTTCTTTTCCTATCTGGATTCCTTTTACTTCTTTTTCTGCTCTGATTGCTGTGGCCAAAACTTCCAACACTATGTTGAATAGTAGTGGTGAGAGTGGGCACCCTTGTCTTGTTCCTGATTTCAGGGGAAATGCTTTCAATTTTTCACCATTGAGGGTGATGCTTGCTGTGGGTTTGTCATATATAGCTTTTATTATGTTGAGGTATGTTCCTTCTATTCCTGCTTTTTGGAGAGTTTTAATCATAAATGAGTGTTGAATTTTGTCAAAGGCTTTCTCTGCATCTATTGAGATAATCATATGGTTTTTATCTTTCAATTTGTTAATGTGGTGTATTACATTGATTGATTTGTGGATATTGAAGAATCCTTGCATTCCTGGGATAAAGCCCACTTGGTCGTGGTGTATGATTTTTTTAATATGTTGTTGGATTCTGTTTGCTAGAATTTTGTTAAGGATTTTTGCATCTATGTTCATCAGTGATATTGGCCTGTAGTTTTCTTTTTTTGTGGCATCTTTGTCTGGTTTTGGAATTAGGGTGATGGTGGCCTCATAGAATGAGTTTGGAAGCTTACCTTCATCTGCAATTTTCTGGAAGAGTTTGAGTAAGATAGGTGTTAGCTCTTCTCTAAATTTTTGGTAGAATTCAGCTGTGAAGCCATCTGGTCCTGGGCTTTTGTTTGCAGAAGATTTCTGATGACAGTTTCGATTTCCTTGCTTGTGATGGGTCTGTTAAGATCTTCTATTTCTTCCTGGTTCAGTTTTGGAAAGTTATACTTTTCTAAGAATTTGTCCATTTCATCCAAGTTGTCCATTTTATTGGCATAGAGCTGCTGGTAGTAGTCTCTTATGATCCTTTGTATTTCAGTGCTGTCTGTTATGATCTCTCCATTTTCATTTCTAATTTTGTTAATTTGGTTCTTCTCTCTTTGTTTCTTAATGAGTCTTGCTAGTGGTTTTTCAATTTTGTTTAGTTTTTCAAAAAAGCAGCTTTTAGCTTTGTTGATTTTTGCTATGGTCTCTTTAGTTTCTTTTGCATTTATTTCTGCCCTGATTTTTAAGATTTCTTTCCTTCTGCTAACCCTGGGCTTCTTCATTTCTTCCTTCTCTAATTGCTTTAGGTGTAGAGTTAGGTTATTTATTTGGTTTTTTTCTTGTTTCTTGGTGTAAGCCTGTAATGCTATGAACCTTCCCCTTAGCACTGCTTTTACAGTGTCCCATAGGTTTTGGGTTGTTGTGTTTTCATTTTCATTCATTTCTATACATATTTTAATTTCTTTTTTGATTTCTTCTATGATTTGTTGGTTATTCAGAAGCGTGTTATTTAGCCTCCATATGTTTGAATTTTTAACAATTTTTTTCTTTCCAACTTTGAGAAGTTTACAGTCATTATTGCTTTAGGTATACTTTCCATCCCTTCTCTTTTTCATCTCCTTCTAGAATTTCCATAATAGAAACGTTGTTTTCTTCATTGTGTCCTCTAATTCCCTTAGACTTTCCTCATTCTTTTTTTTACTCTGATGGCTAATTTTCAATGTCTTGTCCTCCAGGTTACTGCTTCTTTCTTCTGCATGGTTGAGTTTACTTTCAAAAATTTCTACTGAATTTTTCAGTTCAGTTACATTTTTCAACAGTAGAATGTCTTTTATTTTCCCTTTTGTGATTGCTATTTCCTTATTGAAATTCTCATTTTATGCACTGTTTTCTTATATGGTTTAGTTGTTTGTCTCAGTTTTTCTGTAGTTCAATACCATAACAGGATTATTTTGAATTCTTTATCTGACAATTCACAGATCTACATTTCTTTATGGTCAGTTATTGAGTCTGTATTATTTTCCTTTACTGGTGTCAGAGCTCTCTGACATTTCATAATCCTTACATTGGTATCTGCACATTTAAGTAATTGGACTCCTCTCTTACTTTACAGGTTTGTTTAGGCAGAAATTGTTCTCACCAATCAGCTCAGTTTGGATTTCTGGGTATATACTTTGATAATCTCCTTGGACAAGGGGGCCTGCTGTAATGGTTTATTTTTGGATGAGGCAACACTTTTAGCTCTAAGGACTGGGGAATGTGGTTTGTTACCTTGGATTAGAACAGTTGGATAGGGCTACCGGCTTGGTTTCCTACCCAAATGAGCCTGTAAGATAGGGTTTGAGGTTGCCTATATCCCCTAGTCAGGCTTACCAGATAGATGTTCAGGACTGGGTACCATGTTCAGTATTAAAGAGAACCATGAATTAGCTTCCCTGCCTTGGCAGGACAGCAGGATGGGACCCAGAGTCTATACAACTCATTGTTTGGGGACCCAAATCAGGCCAGAGTGTGCACTGAGCTCCTTGATCAGATGAGGCCACTGGTTCTGTGATGCCACAGGCTGAACTCTCAGTCCAAATTAATAGATCTCGTAATATTTCACCTTCATTGGTTTAACTGACGTCATTTTTGCAATGCTGATTTGAGATTTTGTGTTCATTTTTAATGAGTTTGTATCTTCAAATATAGCCTAGAAACTAGAGACTTCTTAAATCAAGCAAAGTAAACGTTAAGGAAATTACATCATTCCAAAGCAAGGCACAAGAGCATTTGCTGAAAAATGGAAATCTTTGATTCCCTAAATGGGGTCAATCAGGGGGTAATTACGAGCCAGATTAAAAACATACTTGTAAGTTCCATAGACCCGGACCAAGAGTCAGAGGCCAAAAACAGGAGACTAAACACCATGACCCTGATGCTGGGAGGGATTGGGGGCAGGAGAAGGGGACGACAGAGGATGAGATGGCTGGACGGCATCACTGACTCGATGGGCATGGGTTTGAGTAAACTCTGGGAGTTGGTGATGGACAGGGAGGCCTGGTGTGCTGCAATTCTTGGGGTCGCAAAAAGTTGGACACCACTGAGCGACTGAACTGAACTGAAACACCATGACAATTAGCCATCCATTGCTTATTTTTATTGATGAGAAAATAAATGCATCTTTATAGCATTGAGAAATAAATACACCTTTATAGCATCACTGTACTTTTTGGGGTCCACTTTTAATATATTTCTTCAGTCTATTTCCCAATGAATTCTTTTTAAGGAGGAACTTTTAAGCAAACTTCAGACACTTTTTTCCCTCGTACTCTGTGTTTATGGCTTGTTAGTTTCTCTGTGGGGAAATTAAACCCAAGAAAAATCAAAATACTAGGTGTTATTTTGCATGATTGGCAGGCTATTTCCTAAGTATATGATATTATAGGAATGGATGTTCCTGAAGAAAAACCATAAAAGATCTTTATTATATTTCTGAAAACATTTGTTTTCTTAATTATGTTTTTCAGAGAGGTCTTTCCCTAGATCTTTCACATAATGGATCATACTGTAAGATGTCACCTCAAGTTAACACACTCATACATCACTCTGCTTGTCACAGTGAAACTGATAAAAATGGATAAGTCACCAGAGAAGGAATGACATGCTCTCATTAAAAAATAGGCATGCCACAGACTTCTTTTGAAAATTCTTCTAAGGTAGGTACTCAAGTTGAAAAGAAATTTGAAATGTAATTTTCAAACATTTCTCTTTAATTATGGCAAGTCTCAAAGTGAAGCACTGCTTGGTCCTATGGTTTTACAAAGAAAAGTTTCAAACTTCTTTGAGTTTCTCCCTTTAGATCATTGAGCACATCTCTAATTTAGCTCTTTACTTATTCACTTATGCTTTGCAGACTGAATCCATCCCCACCCCCACTTATAAGTAGTAAAATGCATGTGTTTTTAATTGCTTTTTAAATTTCATAAACCAAAATAACATATGGTTGTTTACAAGGATCTAATTAGCACATTTACCTAAATATGTTTTCATGGTTCTAGAGGCATTAAAATTTAAATGCAAATTATAATTTGTATACGAAAACTAAGGGAGAACAACTTTAACCATACTGCCTGCAGGCATACGATTCCCCGTGCTCTTAGCTTGTCATCATTTTGGATCCTGCCCTGAAAAAAGAAGTGTTGTGTATTGTGTATACATGCTCGGTTATGTCCTACTCTTTGCAGTCCCATGGACTGTAGCCTGCCAGGCTCCTCTATCCATGGAATTTTCAAGGGGAGAATACTGGAGCAGGTTCCCATTTCTTCCTCCAGGGGATCTTCCCAACTCAGGGATCAAGCCTGAGAGTCTCGTGTCTCATGCATTGGCAGGCAGATTCTTTATCACCACTGTACCATCTGGGAAGTCTGAACAAAGAAGGTACAGCCTCTATCTACAAGTGAGAAGTCTTCATCATGTAGTGCCTTATTCTGTATTAACAAAGCTAAGGCCTTTAGATATATATTATTAATATAGCAAAGACTCAACTCCAATATCTTTCGATTCATGTCATAAGCCAATTACAAAGAGAAAAATCATTAGAGAAGAAGAAAGTTCAATTCCTAGCAAAATAATTCTAGTACAATGAGTATGTAGGGTGAAGGGTCCAAAATGGTTTTCTGGAGAAGATACATCTTCAGAACATTGTCAAAGTCACCAAAACCATAGCTTGGTGTTCAGTTCCTTTCAGTTGCTCAGTCGTGTCTGGCTCTTTGTGACCCCATGAATAGCAGCACGCCAAGCCTCCCTGTCCATCACCAACTCCCGGAGTTTACTCAAACTCATGTCCATCGAGTTGGTGATGCCATCCAGCCATCTCATCCTCTGTTGTCCCCTTCTCCTCCTGCCCCCAATCCCTTCCAGCATCAGGGTCTTTTCCAGTGAGTCAACTCTTCGCATGAGGTGGCCAAAGTATTGGAGTTTCAGCTTCAGCATCAGTCCTTCCAATGAACACCCAGGACTGATCTCCTTTAGGATGGACTGGTTGGTGTTAGGCATAGGCATAAGTTGGTATAAGTGGTAAAGAATACACCTGCTAATGAGGGAGACCCAAGAGATGCAGGTTTGTTCCCTGGGTCTGGAAGATTCCCTGGAGAAGGAAATAGCACCCCACTCCAGTATTCCTGCCTGGAGAATCCCATGGACAAAGGAGCCTGGCGGGCTACAGTCCACGGGATCACAAAGAGTTAGTCATGACTGAGTGACTGAGCACACACAGGTATAAGACAGCAGGAAGAGAGAAAAACTTTCAGAGCTGAGTTTTGAGAAGCTTAACTGAAGACTCATGCATCAATCCTGTGAAGGTATGCTATAAAATAACACAACTGAGGGCAAGTTAGAAAGGAACCACCATTTGGTGGATAAAATCATGATTAGTTATCAATGTTTGGAGAATATATGGCTTAATTGGAAAGACAAAAAATTATATCTGAGAAATTATTAATAGTACTTTATACCCAAAAGGATGATGAGGTTTCAAAAAGAAATTTGTGTTGCCATAATTCTTATAAATCTAGGAGGGTTTAGGGAAGTGAGGATAAGAGTAGCTACACACCTGAAGCTAGTGTTGAGCCCTTCACATATGTTACTTCCATTTAATCCTGACCACAATCATATCCTTCTGATTGGACAAAATTAGTCATATTTCTAATTTTCAATACAGATATGACTCATAATTTTTTTTCTTTTGTAAATTCTATATGGAGAGAAAAGAGGAACTTTAAAGAAACTGAAGCCAATAGAAATTACTCACTAGAAAAAAAAACAATCATCAAAAACAATAGCAACAGCCATTTATTAGCAAGGCACTGGGGTAACTGCCTATTCTAGGAGGGTTTAGGCAATTGAGAATAAGAGTAGCTAACACCAGAAGCTAGTGCTAAGCCCTTCACATATGTTATTTCCATTTAATCCTGAACACACTGACTTTCATTTGGACAAAATAAGTCATATTTCTGATTTTCAATATAGATATGATTCATGTAATTTTTTCTTTTTGTTCTGAAGCTAATAGAAATTGCTCACTAGAAAAAAAAACTTATCATCAAAAACAGTAGCAAAGGCCATTAGCAAGGCACTTGGCTAACTGCTCTATACATACAGTCTCACAGCACACACTATTATCTCACACAATATGTATGAAGCTGATATCCTCACCCACATTTTACAGAGGAGGAAGTTGATGTGCTGAGAAATTATGAAGATGATGGGATGTCTTTAATGCAAGTGGCACAGCCAAGCTTCTACCCCAGCTTTGCTTAACTCCAAAATCTGCTTTTAATCCCTGATATGGGTTCAGTTGTATCTTCCCAAAATGTAAGTCCCATTCCTAACCCCCAGTTCCCATAAATGTGACCTTTTGGAAATAGGGTGTTTGAAGATGTAATAAAGTTAAGGATCTCACAACAAAACCATTCTGGATTTAGGATGAACTGCAATTCCAGTAACTGGTGTCTTTATTAGAGAAAGGAGGTTGCAGACCCGCAGACACAGCGAGGAGAAACCATGCAAAGACGGAGGCGAGACTGGAGTGATGTCACCACACGCCAAGGGATACCCAGCTCCACCGGAACCTGGAAGAGGCAGAAAGGATTCTCCCCAAGAGCCTTCGAAGGAAGCTTGGCCCTTCCAGCACCTTGGTTTCAAACTTTTGGCCTCTAGAATTGGGAGGGAATAAATTCCTTTTGTTTTAAGCCACCAACTTTACGGTAATTTGTTGTTGCAGCACAAGGAAATTAATGTGGTCCTGAGAAAGGAATAACTTCTGTAGGTCAAAGATCTAAGATAAAGAGCTGAGAGGAAAGTAGAAAAAAACAGCTGATCACTCATATTTTTAATAAGACACACTGACCCCAGGAAAAGCCTTCAGAGAACAAATTGGATATTTAAGGACTTTTCAACCATCAGCTAGAAAATCTCAATATTAAACAGGAAGAATCTAACCTTACTTTCGCTGTGTGCTCAGGTGTGTTTGACTCTTTGTAACCCAGTGGACTGTAGCCCGCCAGGCTCCTCTGTCCATGGGATTCTCCAGGCAAGAACACTGGAGTGGGCTGCCATGTCCTCCTCCAGGGGATCTTCCTGAACCTGCGTCTCTTGCAGGCGTTCTTTGCCACTTCGCCACCTGGGAAGCCCCCCTAAACTTCTTTACATGGGAAAAAAATAAAAGTGACAACCTTTATTTTATATTGTGATGTGGAATATGAATTATATGTGCAAGATCCAACTAACCATGTAAATTTCTTTGGATCTTATCATGATGAAGATAATTACCTGAACTCTATCACATTTAAACAACCACATACAATATGTTTTCTTTGCAATTCCCCTTGCCTAATATGTCAAAAACTCAGCAAGGCCCATTGAAATACTACTTATATAAATACCTCTTTATAAATAATAGTGTATTGTTATGCTGCTCATTTTTTAAACAACAGAATGAGAGCTTTCTTTACAAGGAAAAACTCTATTACCATGTCTTTTCATTGCCTGCAGCTTTAAACATTTTCAGAGGCAGAAAGTATTGTAATAGCACTTTACAAATGAAGTGGTTTGTAAATCTTAAACTGCAATTTTCTCCCAAACAAAGCAACAACAACTAAAAAAATATCTCTAAGGAGAGATGAAACTGTAAAGTCTTTTATTTGGTATTCAGATGTTGTTGGATAGGTTTTCAACAACAAAAAATCCTCCATTTAAACAGTTTCTACATCTTTCCACCAAAATCTTTTCTCTCATATTATCTGCCCACAATGAGCGTGAGGCTTAGCATCTCATGGTAGCCCAATTATCCAGATGCATTATTCATTTCCTTCCTGCTTATGTATTTCACAGTTTGAAATTTCCTTTTAAAATTAAAAGAGTATTAATAAATAGTCATAGCTACAATATATCTCTTGTTTATTAAACCCCTCTGAAACATCTAGTGCCTTTACCTATACACTACTTATCTTTAATAGTATTCAGATATATATTTTGGCACATGTTTTATTATTTTACCTCTTAATGCTTGAAACTAAAAAAAGAAAAAAAAAACACACTTTACCTGATTATTATATCACTTAATATTATTGAGAAGTATTTTTTTGATTTGAAAGTCTTAAGGAAATGCAGGTCACCTTTGATTACTAACCCTTCAGATTTCTCTGATGTTTTTTGATTCATTTAAACTTATATTTTTATGTTAAAACATAGTCTAGGGGCTTCCCAGGCAGCTCAGCAGGTTAAAGAATCTGGTTGCCAATGCAGGAGACGCAGGAGACATGGCTTCCACTTCTGGGTTGGGAAGATCCCTCGGAGAAGGAAATGGCTACTCACTCCCACGTTCTTGCCTGGACAACACCATGGACAGAGGAGCCTGGTGGGCTACACAGTCCATGGGGTTGCAAAGAGTCAGACATGACTGAGCACATATGAATATGAAAACACAGTCTGATTTCAGTTGATCTGCCCCTGGAAATTTCGCATCCCCATCTCCAGTCTTAGTCATTCTTCTCATCAGTTCCCTGGAACTATGGTTATTAGTGCCAACCTAAGGCTGCAGTCATCTTCATCAGGAGGTTTTAACTTAGATCTAACTGGAGCCAAGTGAAGCAGATGGCTGAAGGAGGAGGGACAAGAGGCAATAGCAGTTTCTCAATGGGATAGTAGAATAATGAGATTATTTTTACTTATACAGCTAGGAGTCAGCATACTCTACTGAAAGAGGATGAACTTCACATTCATCCCAACTTATTCATAATTGCAGATTTGAGGTCTTTACTTCTCTGAGCCATTTTTTATTTGGCCTCAATATGGGAATAAGAATGTTGCTAGGATTAAATAAAATAAAGTAACAGTAACACAGTGTCTAGAACATGATACTCAGTTACACGGTGATGACCTTCTGTGAGCTCCTGCACTACCACGACTTTGCCTTTTCCTTCTAGAAAAGACAATCCCAACAGCAAAACTGCTACAGTACAGCAGAGTGATCAGATGGCTCTATCAATCATGTCTCGTGTAGAATTTATAAAGCAACAGAAATTTTAAAGACTTAAGCCAGTTGCTTTGTAATGTGTAGTAGAATCAAATCCATAGACTCCTAGTCTGAAATAAGAGTCATCTTCCTATTATTTTCAAGTCATAAAAATGACAAATCAGAAAAAGAATAAAACACTACCTCCAGAGGCAGTTGCTACCTATTATTACATGGCCAAGGGCGGAACACATGCTACTATGTAAATACTTTTGATTTTGTGAATTCAGTATCAAACTCCAGGTAAGTAGCTTTCAATACAGCTACATTCAAACCAAAGCTATGAGGTCTTTCTAAACAGAAGCAGCAACATAGTAAAGAAGAAGAATGAGGAGGAAAAGGAGAAGGGAGGAGAAAGGGACAGGGGAGAAAAGGGAGATGAGGGGAGGAGAAGAGATAGAAAGATGAGAAGAAGAAGAAGAAAAGAAAATACAATGTAAATAAGAATGGCCTTCTGAATTTTAAGCCATGATGGTGCCTTGGCAGAGTATAGCAGGGTCCACTGTGAACACATTAAAAGTTGAGTATTTTAGGAATAGCTTCCCAAAAGGAGGAAGGTAATGTTTTGAAGTCTGAAGAGTATCTAAAAATATCTGTCTCATACCCATATTTTAACAGAAAACTACATATTAAAAGAATAGAAACCAAAAGGGCAGCTCCCTGGATTACTTTCTGAAGTCATTTACTAGCTGTAAGTCCCTCTAAAGAATATGCTGAAAAGTTAGCCCAATTTTCCAAGAAATAGTCTCTGAGTTCCCTAAAGCTCCTGCTGCTTTGCCACATTCCATCTTTAATCCAAAAAAGGAGGAGGAGGAAGAGGAATAGGAGTAAGAAGAGGAAGAGGAGGGGGATGGGGGGCAGAGAAAGAAAAAGAAGGGGAATAAAGAAAAAGGGAAAAAAGGGTAGAAATTATAAGAAAGAAAAGTTTTATACAATATGTGGGTCATATTTAATGTCATTTTCTGACTGTTTATACAATATGTGGGTCATATTTAATGTCATTTATCCTGTTTAAACCATTCAAATGTAGAAAGTTTAACAGGATATTTATGTTATTTATGTTCGAATAGTAGATCATTTGTGGTAATTCCTATTAACTTTTGAGTATCAGGAAAGTGGTCAGGACTATATCTCCTTATAACACATCTTTTTCCTATGGAAATAAAATCAGATTTGATACATCACTTCAACTTACAACACCTGTCCAGGATTTATCTGATCTTCATGCTAAGGATTCCCTTCAATGATTTCATCCTGGCATTTTAAAGTAGGCAAAAAAAAGAAAAAAGAAAGAAAGAAAGAACTCTTGAGTATCCAAACCAGCATTTGTTTCAGACCAATATCTGATTCTCTAATGAATCTCTACAAAAAGGAAACACAAATGCCCAGAGGGCTTCCCTTAATTTGGGGAAACACAGCATCCTCCTTTGAGTGGTCCTTCATACCATCCGCTGTGGTTAATGAGATCAAGGTTGAATTGCTAGTCCTATAGGCTGGGGTAGCCCGTAGCCCATGACAAGTACCCACTGGTCCATTAACTCTGGGGCCATCCCACTCAAGTGAGCCTGTCCTTCCCTTTAGCATGGACTGGGTCACTGCAAGAGGAGCTAATGAATGAATGAAGTCTTGAGAGGCCCACAGAAAATCCCCAGTCTTGAGCTTCACCCACCCTATCCTGATGAATACTAGTGTCCTATGTGTTATTAGCTGTTTACATAGAAAGATTCCATATTGCATTCTATTCTTAGGACTTCAAAAAGCTTGCGAGAGTAAATCAACCTAGTTATTCTGACCAAATAACTTTTTAAGTCTCATCACTGGATGTGAACTTTTCATCAGATATAATTTGAAAAACGCAGCTCTCGGGTGTGTGATTATAACTGAAGGGCCAGTTTTCGCTATTGCGAGTCAAGGAAGTGGACTTGCAAAGAGTACCAGTGATGCTCAGTAACAGGAAAACACACCAGTGGTTTCAGAATTCAGGAAAGTGGTTGCCCTGGGGGAGGTAAGCTCTAGAAGGGTGGTCAGGGGCTTTGCAGGGGCCCAGTAATATTTCATTTCTTGGTCCAGGTCCTGGTTGCCTCAGTGTATTTACTTTGGGAAAAACTAATCAAACTTTATGCCTATCATTTTTACATATGCCTCAATGGACATTGAGTGAAAGACACCCAGTCATGTCCAACTCTTTGTGACCTCATGGGCTAGATAGTCCATGGAATTCTCCAGGCCAGAATACTGGAGTGGGTAGCCCATCCCTTCTCCAGGGAATCTTCCCAAGCCATGTCTCCTGCATTGCAAGCAGATTCTTTACCAGCTAAGCCACAAGGGAAGCCCAAGAATACTGGAGTGGGTAGCCCATCCCTTCTCCAGGGGATCTTCCCAACCCAGGGATCGAACCCAGGTCTCCTGCATTGCAAGCAGATTCTTTACCAGCTAAGCCACAAGGGAAGCACAAGAATACTGGAGTGGGTAGCCCATCCCTTCTCCAGGGGATCTTCCCAACCCAGCAATCAAACCAAGATCTCCTGCATTGCAGGCAGATTCTTTACCAACTCAACTATCAGGGAAGCCTCAACAGACATTATACTTTAGCAAAATTTACTTCACGAAAAGAGCTGCTTTAAGGTGGAGATGGGACTTGGGATGCAACCTGTGGACCGCCTGGCACCTACACTCTGAGGTAGAGAGGTGAGGAACTTAGAAAGGTAGTGTAGGACACTGGCTGAGGGCACTGGGTCTACAGTCAAACAAAATTGGATTTGACTCTGTTCTGTGGCTCCTAACTATGTTAGCAACAGGAAGAGTAATTGACGAGGCCAATGATAGAGTAAGGGGCCAGACCGTGACAGCCCCTGTACAGTCAAGGTAAGGATTTTGCTTTTTATTCTAAGTGTGATGGGAAGTCCAAGAAGATTTCATAGGTATAAAAGCAGAACATGAACTGTACTCTTCTGGGAGAGAGACAACAAAATCTCTGGAAGCTTTGCTTCATGTTCTATGCAATACACATCTTTATCTTGAAGGAGAAAAAAGACTGAACTGAATTCTGAGGATGAACCTCAAAACTGTGGCTGATTCATATCAATGTATGACAAAACCCACTGGAAAAAAAAAAAAAGGTCCTTCCCCCCCCCAAAAAAAAAAAAACTGTGGCAGAAAACCAAAAGGATGTAGAAAGAGCAGAACCATGCAGTCTTGAGACAGACTCTTTACACCACGTAAGAGCCTGCAAGGGCCAGCAGTAGGTTTGGAGGCAGGTGAAATATTTTGGGGTAAAAGAAAATTTCTTTCTCTCATGGCAATCAGGAACCCTGCCTTTACTGTATCACACTTCCACCTCAAAAAAAAGAGAAAAAAAAATTAAGAAAAATCTTACTCACTGTCCTATCACTACTGTCATAGACAAATATCCAAATGAAATATTCTCTTCTCTATGCTGGCAGACACCCTAAAATCATTTAGCATTATTCCTCTTCCAGATATCTATTTAATAGAAACAAAAAGTTCTTGTTTTGTCATGCCCACTTTTAAATAAATAGGATTTTATAATGATAATCATGGAGATTGAAATACATTGTAAAATGAGACAAAACCTCCCCCAATCTACTAGACAGTTTACTTTGAAAGAAAAAGGCACTAAGAAAATAGTAGATAACTGAAACTAACAATGAGAATGGCAATTTGAAAGAATAAAATGAAAAATACAATTTGACTCAATTTAAAAACTATATCCCTTTTTGACAATTGTAAATATTAGAATGTGTTGAGAAATCATCGTATTGAGGGAGAATGAATAAGATGGATGAAGAAATTTTGTTCGACCAGATTAACACTGTTATACCTTTAAAAAAATTCCCCAGATATATAAAGAAGTTTTCTAGAGAAATCAAATTGCAACTGTGTTTGCATTACATCAAAAGAAAACCAATCATTATGTTGATTTCTGGGAACTTTGATAAATGTGCTAATAAAAAAATATTATAAGAACTTGTATAAAACCCATTAGGTTCTAGCTCTACAGACATATAAAAAGGCAATTTTTGTTCTAAGAGAATATGAGAAACAATTACATAATATTCTTGCTGTAATCATTAGGTATATAAAATATAAACATTAATAAAATATGCTAAATCTATATCCTTTCACTGTTAAACATTATCTCATGCTAAACTGACTTTTTGAACAGATCATCTTTTAATTTTAGAGGTAAGATGAACAATTTAGTCAATTAGTCTTGATTGCATGTTCTTTGATCTTTTAATACAAATACAAGAATGAATCCTGACAGTCACATTTCTTTCTTTTTACATTAATTGTTGGGTACGATCCCAGCAAGAAAAAAAAAGATGAAAATGTTAGTTTTTTGGTGTCGTCACAGACAGAAAAGAAAGCCTGCTTTTACATCTCCAGTGTCATCACTTCACATGTTAAAACTGAGTGACAACTAACACTTCCAGTTGCTCTTTAACCAGCAAGAATCTTGGGTACACCTTAGAACATGTTGACCCAGAGAAATCATCAATGTGGTGTCCAAAAGACTGTGACTGTCAGAGTTCACACGTGACTTTGAGCACTGGCTTTATGAGTGAGTAGCATCGCAAGAGCACTCCTAACACATTTTAAGCCCATCAGAACCTCATTTTTCTGATCTATATAATATCATCAGCAACATCTACCTCCTAACATTTTTTGAACATTAAAACAGATAACCAAAAAAAATGAGATAACGTGAATCTACCTATCAGAGAGTTGATATTACTATATGAAAATTATTTAGCCTCTTTCCCTTGTATATGGAAAGGAGCTTTAACAATATTATGGTATTATTTATTCACAATATAACTCTCAAAGTGGCTGTTCTTCAAGGTAGGGTCTTGTGAATTCAACATGAAAGCCATATGATTTGAAGTAAGGTGATGCAACTTAAGTTTGTTTTCTTAAAGACAGTGCATTGATCTAGAAGATAAAAGATGATGTACGTGTTTGCTAGGGCAAAATTCCACAGATTAGGCGCCTTACACAACAGAAATCCATATTCTCACAGCTCTGAAGGCTGGAAGCCCAAGATGAAGAAGTCGGCAGGTTTGCTTCGTCCAAGGCCTCTCGTTGGTACGCAGATGGCCCCCTTACTGCTGTGTTCTCATGCGCCCCTTCCTCTGCTCAATCCAGGCTGTCTCTGTGTGCTAATCGCCTTTTCTTAGAAGGACAACATCAAGCTGGATGAGAATCCACCCCATGAGCCTCACGTCAACTCAGTTACCTCTATAAAGGTTCTATCTGCAAACACAGTCCCATTCTGAGGTGCTGGGGTTTAAGGCTTTAACACATGAATTGAGGGGAGGGTGCAAATTACAGGCACACAAATTATAGTGTTTGTGGGGTATAGGAAAAACTTCAGTACTAGCAGGTGATTTTAATCCTAAGAAGGAACACAATGATACTTTAATAGAGAAGTTTTCTCCCCTATGGTATTATTTAAGGTGAACAACAGTTTCTGTTAAATATTACTCACTATCTGTCTCCCAGCTCTTCAAAATACAAGCTCCTCCCACTCTCATTGTCTTTACTCTGAATATTTGGGCTAATCTTAGACTATCACTTACAACTGACACAAAAAGTAAGTTGTGTGTATGTGTGTGTTCAGTCACATCAGACTCTTTGTAGCCCCATGGACTGTAGCCCCACCAGGCTCCTCTGTCCATGGAATTTTCCAGGCAAGAATACTACAGTGGGGTGCCATTTCCTTCTCCAGGGAATCTTCCCAAACCAGGGATCGAACCCCCGTCTTACGTTTCCTGCACTGGCAGGTGGATCCTTCCCACTGACACCACCATCACATCAAATCTACAGTAGGGAAAAATCCCCCTTAGTATCACGTGGGCATTCAGGGATGGCCTGGCCCACGACAGCAGCTGCCCTCTCTGCTTTGTGCTGATGCTCTTGTGTGTAAGTCTTGCCTTTTTTCCTTTTCCTTAAGCTAAGGCTGGTTTTCTTAACCTGGTAACTGTGGGTGTGAAGGTGAGGAGAGCTCACTGTTCCCCTGAAATGTACACAGAATGGTATGTGGACCCACGCCATTTCCCTGTGGGGATGCTTCTCGTGTCTTTGCGGATCACTGAAAGGGTTTTGAGTTCTGTTCATTAATCATTCATCTACTACTCACTATGGTAACGTTTACTAATACTTGCTGGGCACAGTTCTAAACACTGGCAATACAGAAATGGACTACAAAGATAGAAGCCATGTTCTTATAAAGTCAACATTCTCGATCCTAAAAAGGCTAGGAGGCCCTCATCTAAAGCTTAAGGTAACTTGTTATGCCTATTCTCCTTGTATTCCAAAAACGAATAATTACTGCATTGCTTTACAAGTAGGTATCTTCTGAGTCATTTATAAGCATTAAGACATTTGTTATCATTAAAGAAGCAATTGTGAGAAATCATGTTTACTAACTCTAAAATTCTATTAGAACTATATATATATGCATACATATATACTTTTATATATGTGTATATATAACTATACAAAACCTGTTCTGTTTAAACTTATTTCACTACTATGCATTTCTACCGCTTAAATAAAAATGTATATTAATTTAATACTCAATGTGCTAGCGATTAAACAGATTTTGTTACATGGAAATCTGGACTTTTATTCTTCCACAGGAGTTAGAAAGTAACTTACATAGCGTAGCTATTCAGCAAATGTTGGTACAAAGAATTAGTGAGTTGCACGATGAATGAATGGGTAAATAAATGAACACATTCACATTTAGAAGTAAAGCTGAACTCCTTTACAGTTACACATACAAAGGTATACAAACTAGAAATCCCCGGACAGCGCCTCCTGAGAGAAACACAACTGAAAACCATTTCCTACAGGCAGCATGTTTGTTTTTGGCCAGTTCGCTTTCAGCAAACTTAGATCCCTATCCAAAGTCTCATATAGACTGAGGAAAAGAACAATCTAGAATTTCCCTCATATTAATATTGCCTGTTATGTAAACAGAAGCCATAAAACCTTGGTAATATTGGGTCACCTTCCCTCCACAGTGCATTTCTTGAACCTAGGGGACTTCGTTCAGCTTAAAACAAAACAAACCCAAAACAACGTAATCAGCTGGCTACTTACAGAGCTACACACAAGGGCCTTGAAGCAGGAGCATTCAGTGGGGCAAAAATCCCACTTCTAGACTTGAATAATTTCCTCTTTTCTACAAGATGAAGTATAGCATAGAATTTTTAAGGAATAAAATTGAAGTGTAGCAAAATTGTTGTAGTCAGGTTCAGATTGATCGGATCGATTGACTTTAATTGATTGTGTTAATTCACTAGGTAGTTTTAGGTAATTAAATGATAGAGGCCAATAGGCCTAAAGAGATGCTATTAAAAATTTCCAGAACTCCTTTATTTTTTAATGTAATAATTGCACTAGCCTAAAGGAACAGGAGACATAGAAATAATGAACTATTAAGCTGACAAGTAATCGCCGACAGGAATTCCTAAACCAAAGTCTGGGCAGGCTACTCTTAGGTAAGAAATGTCCATTACTCCCTTGCACTCATACAAGAGGACCATCTGCTGTTTGATAGTATCACTTGTCTCTCTGCAAAGAAAAAAATAAAAGCAGCCTTCAGGGATGGTAGGCCTGATGTTCTGGACTAATTATAAGTTATATAATTATGTCTTGCTTGGCTACATTTCCCAAGTAGTTTTATCTAAATCTCCTGCCTAACCCCTACACCTTAATTTTATTTTCTACTCAACTCTTGCCAAGAGCTGCGATGCACCGTTAATCCAGCCCTTGGTTTGGAAGCAGATCTGGGGACTGTGCCATCCCACTGGTGGGCTAAATGACTCCTGACAACAGTGGGATGCTATCCTTCAGGCAGTGATGGAGACAGAGACTCTGAATCTGGTTAATAAAGTTCAAAGGGTCCTTGAAGAGGGGAGGGTTAAATTTATTGTGCAAAGTGTCTGATATTGTATTTATGTTATAGAAATCAGACTAGAGGTTTGTATACTTGATTAATACAAGTGCCATCTGTGTATTATAAAAAATATCTTGAAAATTGGTATTGACTTTTTCTAAGAAAGGATTGACTGGCCTTTCTTGGCAAATCTACAAGAGCACCAGGACTAAGGTGCATCTCCCAAGAGTTAAGATGATAGACCACTTAGGGAGCCTGGGTACTTTTTACTAGTGACACAGATGTGAAGGGCAGATGGCTTTGGTGACTGGCATGTAACTCAAATCCTCCACGAGGCGAGTGTATCAGAATGGTGCAGGCTGGGAGACTGCTTCAGATCAAAAAGCAGTGACTGTTCGCAGCTGGATTGGGAAGGTCAGAGTAGAGGAATGTTCTCAAAGCGGGGTAGAAGCACACTACCACCAGATTCTACTATGAAAGAGCTCAGTGAGGCCACTCTCGTCAGCATGGACTGCGGCTTACTTAAAGTGGGGAACTGAACTTTACTGAACTGGGTCAAAGACTTCTTTGGCCAAAATTCTGGTTCCAGAAATAAAGATATACAGCCTAATGTGACAAAGCAAGAATGTCAGTTTAGACGAGTCGCAGAAAGATGGCATTATATTCTCTAAAAATTACATCAAATATGCCACAAAAACATTCGAGTTCTTGAGACAAAGGAAAACACTTGAAAACACAGAAGCTTGGTGCTGGGTTAACAGATACATTGTATCTAAGACGTGGCTGGGAGAGGAGGTCAGGGGAGTGCAGGAAAGGGGCCCAGGGAGACACAGACATCATCAGGAAGTAGGTTTAGGATAGGTTTATAGCCACCGCAACCAGGGCAGCAGGCGCCTGAGGCAGAGGTCCGTATATGAGTGCTCATCTTAACATACACGTTTGCTGTGGGGAGGCAGGCATGAAGATGCTGACAAGGGAGCAACGTATTTGCATCTGCTCCAAAGCTCCCTCAACAAAGACCTCGATGAAGGATGCTTTTAGCACTAATGTTAGGTACGATGTGAATTCAAAGGCTCACCAGCTTCCTACCCTCCTACTTTCCTCTGGGAAGACGCTGTTTAAAGCACCTTTAATAGAAAACCGCTGCCTTAAGAAATCAGGGCTTACTCACTTTTTAATCTCCCAGAGAAGTTAGCTTAGTACCTTAAAAAGAGTAGACGATCAATAAATGTTAATTCAGAGAATGAATGGAAAAAAAAAAATGAAGGAATGAGGAACAATTTCAAAGTTGAACATGAAGGCTTTTAAAAGCAAAACAGTATGTTCAAGGTGGTACAGTGACTTAAACCTTTTTATACTAAAACTTAACTAAGTAACAAATGTAAAATATTTGGCAGCAGAGACTTTCCTGCATCTATAGTGAGGATTTTAAAGTCAGACAATATAAGCAGTAGGTCTCATATGAGACTGGGAAGACAGCAACAGTGAGGGGGAGATGCATCGACTCTGGGATGACAGAGTAATCCAGAAACGAGAGCACCAAAACTTACTCCTCTTTGGATAAGCAGTTGATCAGAAAACAGACACCTACAGGAGGAGAAAGTTCTCCATTAAAAGGAAAAAGGTGCAGAATGAAAAAAATAAATGGTAAAAGACAGACTTCTTTGAACAATCTTCGTAAGAGCTGGCCTCACACACAACAATTTGTGCATAAAATAAAGCTGTTCAGAGGGGCTTGTCTGGTCCTGAGCAACAGGGCATAACTCATCTGATCACCGCTGCTTTGCATGACACATATGATTTGCACATATGATTATATTTTAGACAAGTGGCATAGTTATTATGAAATCTAAATTACAATGTATGAATTTAAATATTATTTTATATTCTGAGGACAGCCAGGTGGGCTCTCAGGAGAACTAATGAATCAGAAGATAGACAGCTATATTTAATATTTGCAAGCACTGAGAATATATCCGTGCTTTGTTATTCTGTTTTCTACCTCATTTCAGTTTCTTTGTTATTCTTTCAAAGCCATCTTTTAGGGAAGAAAGGCATTATGCAAATTTAGCATCAACAGATATTACATCACCTCATTAGGCAACATCCTGGTAGGTTTCAGGAGTTATTTAATATAAAACTCATTCCATTCTTTCCTTTTCCTTCCCAGGGGTAAATCCACCATCAGCCTTGAATGTACTATATCTGGCTACGAATTAGTTGTATTAGTCTCTAGTCATTGTCATTTGTAGTTTTTGTGTTGATTTTATTATCACACGATAGCTTTCCAGTGGAGCTCCATGCAAACACATGGCTTGCCTTTCATATTTTCAGTGAGAACACACAGATAGATAATAAGGTTTATCCACCCCAATGGTTTCTCCATCTTGGTAGTGTTTGTTATCACAGAAGCTTCCAGGGAGTACATGTTTTCATTTGTCAAAAGACTTTTTTTTTTTTTTTGCTGAGCAAGTATTTCTTCATTTTCACAGTCAATTCCAAACTGGAAGTCTAGTATGAAGAAAATGATCAAAATATCTATAAAAGTACTATATCTGCATATTCCATTTGATCTCCATGGGGAGCCAAAATTCAAGTTTCCTAGCAATGAATGCAAACATCTCGATCAATGTCATTCCCTCCTACTCCAGAACTGAACAAAACATCATTAAGGATTTAGTTATATGTAGGACACATCTTTAAGTCTGCCCAATTTTCTTTTCTTTGTCTCTCCTATCCTTTGGAAATTCAGTTATCCATGTGCAATAATACAGCATTAGAAACACCTTTTCTGACAAAAAAGATAGGATTGGAAAGGACTTAAGAAATCATCTATTGTCTTAGGTTGTCAGTATTGGGGTCTTGGAGGGGGCAGTCCTGAAGAATTTTGAAAATAAGATTGGCTTCTGAGTTTAAATAAAATACCAACATTTAAAGGATTGAAACAAAATTATTACAGAGTATAAATGGCTTACAGGATGGCATGACTTCACTGTAACCTGACTGTGTGTATTACCAGAGCTAAATAACAGAGCAGTGGTCTCCAATTTTTTGGCACCAGGGACTGGCTTCATGGAAGACAATTCTTCCATGGACTGGAGTGGGAGGGGATGGTTTCATGACGATTCAAGTGCATTACATTAATTGTGCACTTCATTTCTATTATCTACTCCTCCTCAGCTCATCAGGCTCCTAGAGGTTGGGAACTCCTCAGATCCTGGAGGTTGGGAACCCCTGTAATAAAGGATAGGGTTAGAAGAAGCTGGAAAGATAGGTCAGTATGGAGACAAAAGCGTGGTGAGAAATAAGAACTTTATATCCTACTAAACTCAACATTGATAAAACTAAGACCATGGCATCCAGTTCCCATCACTTCATGGCAAATAGATGGGGAGAAAGTGGAAGCAGTGGCAGATTAAAATCATTGTAGTCAGTGACTGAAGTCATGAAATCAAAAGGCGCTTACTCCTTGGAAGAAAAGCTATGACAAACCTAGACAGTGTATTAAAAAGCAGAAGCATTACTTTGCCTACAAAAGTCTGTCTGGTCACAGCTACAGTTTTTCCAGTAGTCATGTATGGATGTGAGAGTTGAACCATAAAAAAGGCTGAGCAGCACAGAATTGATGCTTTTGAATTGTGGTGCTTGAGAAGACTCTTGAGAGTCCCTTCCACTGCAAGGAGATCAAACCAGTCAATCCTAAAGAAAATCAACCCTGAATATTCATTGGAAGGACTGATGCTGAAGCTGAAGCTCCAATACTTTGGCCCCCTATGCAAAGAGCTGACTCATTGGAAAAGACTCTGATGCTGGGAACAATGGAAGGCAGGAGAAGAGGATGAGATGGTTGGATGGCATCACCAACTCAATGGACATGAGTTTGGACAGACTCTGGGAGATAGTGAAGGACAGAGGAGCCTGTCCAGTCCATGGGGTCGCAAAGATTCAGACGCAACTGAGTGGCTGAGCAACAGTGTAAGGAAGACGGCTCCACGGTACAAAGATACTCTATTCTCTCTAACTCTCAAATCAGAATTTCCTCCTCCTGCTCTGGTTCCATGCTCGAGAAGCAGCTGTCTGATTCTAATTTGGCTCCTCACATGGTAACTCTCCATGGGGAAGTCTGGCAGGGCAGAGAACACAAGTGTCCAGTACCTTGAGCATTACAGTTTTCATTACAAACTGATCCACTGGCATCCCGACTTATAACTTGGCTCTCCACATACCTTGCCAACACCGAATGTGCTGGCCAGTCCATCCTACCCCATCAGCAGTCAATCTTCTAGCTGTAAATTAATATAATTGCATTTTGATTGCGGATCTCAATCTCACAGACTCTGATTATATTTGAGATCAAACTAGAGTGTGCGGATAAATCAAGTTCTATCACAAGAATCTGACTTTGAATCGCAGAAAACTCATTAAGGTAATGTCAGATATCTTGAGAGACAGCCTTCATGACTTCTCTGCGTGATCTAATTTCAGCTCCCAGAATTTGATGGAGCAAAGCTAAGTTTCTTTTCCTTCCTGAAACTTCTATGCGTAGGCAAGCATTTCATCTATAGTATCCTAAGAAGCTGCCTCAGATAAAATCTCTACTGAATCCTTTCTAATATAAATGAAACTCAGTTTCTTTGTTTTTCTACTTTCTCATTAAAAATGAAATTTCCAAGACTATTCAATATTATTTTTATTTTCTCAAGGACTTCTTTTTTATAGACTTTTCACACCAGGTTCTTCTGCATTGCAGGCAGATTCTTTACTGTCTGAGCCACCAGGAAAGCCCTTCTCCTACATATATAACTCCAATTATATTTCTCCTCTTCAGGTCATTTGTGCTTTCTTTCTTTCTCTGCAACATGCCTACACATATTTTATACATTTTGCCTGAGCTACACTGTCCCTATCTTGAGGTGATACTGAAGATAGTGAAGTGAAAGTTGCTCAGTCATGTCCGATTCTTTGCGACACCATGGACTATACAGTCCGTGGAATTCTCCAGGTCAGAATCCTGGAGTGGGTAGCCCATCCCTTCTCCAGTGGAAATACACGAGACAGGATAATAGCTATTCTGAGTGGTAGTAGAAAAACTGATTTAAAATTTGGGGGTTATATATTTTTACACTATTCTTATCCCAGATGATTTTAAATTTTATATTTGGTCTATACTACTTAAGTATTTATTTCTCATATTTGACCAAAACCTACCCCTCCCCACTGAATACATCTCTGTTTTTGCTAGAACACTCTAGCTTCAGCTATATGGTATCAAGTTATGCTTAGTTTTAATTTTTCCACCTCTGTCACTTTAATCTTACATTCACTTACAGTTATCAATTTAGTAAATTACAGCCATCTTTTAGCTATCTCCAGCCTGACTATTTTCCCCACAAGTGCCGTTTTCAACTTTAATAGCAGACTCCTATCCCATATAAGAAATTAGATTCATTTGCATTTCAAATAAGTTCCATATATTGTTAGTTTTCAAGCACTCTGTGATACATGGTACAGAAGCCTATCAGAAATCATCAGTTTCTCATTTGAGGGACAGTTTGATGCAGGCATTCAAGTTGATTAGGTTATTTTAGAAACATGGAGGCTGTGTGTGTGTGTGTGTGTGTGTGTGTGTGTGCATGCACAAGTGTAATATTTATGTATTTAGAACACATATAATACATTATTACAGAGACATGCACTGGTATAACCCAATGGATGAAAAAACGTGTGTGTATATATATATACATACATATATATATATACACATATATATATGGTTGCAGTGGGTGCTTTACTTAATCTGAAAAGTATCTATTTCAAGATTGGAAAGAAGAGGAATAATAAATTGCCAAAGGACGGAAGGAGGAAGACGTCAACGTCATTGATTATCTTGTAATTTCAACATCATGTTTAGAGTACATTTTTAGATACTGGTTACTCATATCTAAAAAGTAATGCTAAAATAATAAAAATAAGAATAATGCTAAAATAATCCAAATATTCATCTTAAAATCATCTACTATATTCATTTGCCATTCCTTCCACCTTTTGTTAGTTTGTGTAACATATGGGTATGCAGTGATTTCCAAATTCAGACCCTCTGTGACAGTCTACAAGACCTTTGTGCAGTGACTAGTCACTCGGGAAGAACACATTTCTTCTCTGCTCAGCATTATTTCATTAATACTTCCATTTCTACATGAAAACCTTATACATTATCCTATCAATTCTCTTTGTGCAAACTCGTGACTGGTTAATCGAGCTGAAACCTCTGTCTGCACATGGTTATATACTAAGCCTCATCTGATAGACCTCATAACACCAATCCCCATGACCTTGTTGCCCGATCACCTTACCGTTTTGATGTTTTGACATGAAAAACTGTTACTTTCTAGATCCCTTTATTTACATGGCTGCCTTCAAAGAAGAAAGATGCCTTGATCTTAACCTTGGGGCTAACTAGATTAACATGATTTTATAAAAATTACAAGATAGTAAAACCATAATCAGTGGTTCCGGCTGGACATAACTGCAGAGTGGGCCGTTAGCTCTAGTTATTTTCCTTGTTTCGTCTGGCTTCACCCTCCCTCCTATTATTTAGTGTGGAATCACCTCCCCTGGTCCTCTCTTACTAAGACTGAACTGAGGGTCATTTTATTATTTTGATAGAAAACAATTCCCTATCTTCAGAGGACAAACCTGTCCATCTCTGAGGGTTGACTATTCTGCTCATGCCGGTGTCCTAGGGCCCACCCTCAGTCCCTGCCCACCCACTGGCAGACTGGGTTATCTCTGTCTCTCCTCATTCTAATAGGGTATCTGGGCAATCTGTCAACAACAAATTAATAAAAGAACACAGTGTCAGGCAGGTCGTGTGTTTTAGGCTTAGGAATATGAGTTTATTTTGCAAAGATAAAAAGAAAGGAAATGTCAACATATTGTTTTCATATCTTATGTCTGAAAAAATATGGATAACCTTTTGCAACGTTTTTGTATTTCATCAATATACAATTCACCTGTTCTATTTGAAACACTTTGATATTAAAAACATGAAAGTCAAGTGTGCTATAGAAAGACAGCCCTGTTTTTCTTTCTTTCATGTAAGACCTTTTTCAATACAGTTCCAAACAAATTGTCATCTAAACTATATTTTTTAAAATATACTTGTCAGGTCCAAATCAGAGATATTGAAAATAAAAAGGTAGGATTTCAAAATGAAGGTTTTTCAGCTCTTACAAATGTCTCTTTTGGCCTACTGCTTAACAAAAATGCTTCAGCCTTCATCTTTAATTATGCTAAAAGCACACAGTAATTCTGCAATCTAGGAGAAATTGAACAATTCATAATTGATTAGCATATCAGGGGCCCCATTTTATTTTTATCTTTCCTTCTCTCTCCCCTATCTTTGTCCCTTTCCCCTACCATTCAACCCCTCCTTCCCTTCCCCTCTGCCTTTAAACTTTTTGGTAGAAAAATACATGATTTCTAGAGGCATGTAAGCCAAGATTTTAATCTTGGTTTAGACTCTCATCACCATATATACCCTTTTTCCTCTGGTGAGTTAATTAAGCCCTCTGAAGTTGAGTTTCTTCAGTTATAAAATGGAAATAGTGACATATACAAAGTTTTGGGGGCAGAAGACTAAATGAGCCAATACATGTAAATGACCACAGTAAATGCCATTTAATACTAATGCCAATACTCATGCCATTTCCCTTCCATTTATGTCATTATCTAATTTGGAGATAATTATTTTAAAGTATTATTCATCCAACTATGTAGGTAATAATATATTTAGCCTGAACTCCAGATCCAATACTAAGAGAAAAAAGAACCATCATTTTCTTTAAGAAAATTAAAGATATCAGGTTACAGTCAAAGAGGCTGTGGCAGTCCTAGTCAATTAATTAACAGTCTGCAACATTATTCACCACCATAAAGACTACCAGTCACTGGTTTTGGTAAATAATATGCAAACACAACAGGGTAATAGAAACCAGCTCCTGTTTGAGTGACATAGTATTTTAGAGAAGCTCTGTCACTCACTGGTGGGAAAATACATACAGACTTAGAAATAAAGCTTATTATTTCATTCATATGTAGTTCCAGAAAAATAAGTTCTTTTAATTTCATTTTTCGGAACTTCTTCAACATTACCTTTACTTTAAGTGGTAATGGGATTTGGATCAATTATGAGTAAACAAGACTGCAAAATAATGTGGAAAGGGTGACTGAAGCATTCTGCAGCTTTTCTAAGGTTATGGATATAGAATGTTCTTACTTGGACCAGTGGAGATGCTTCCTCTAGGCAGAAGTCTAAGTGGTAAATGAGTTTATAATGCCATATCCCCTATGGATACATGCCAACTTGGTTGAAATGTGAAACAGAAGTACCTATAGTTCTTTTTCCTAAAACTACACAGAGAACAGGAAAATCGTTTCTTTGACTTATCATCCTGACGAAAGTTGACCTATTTGATTCCTTTAAATTGTTATTGCTATAACTGTATAAATTGATATTTCATTTGGCATTTTGATACCAAGGTCAAATGTACCCTCATCAAAGATGGAGAGATATGAGAATGAAATATTCCTCAACACCTCTAACAGGTCAATCTTACCTGTCTATGATGACAGAGACAGGTACACATTGCACAACTGTGGGCATAGACCACTGATACTCTAGAATGTCTCACCTGTTAATTTAAAAAATAATCTTCGCTGGCTGTGACGATTTATGTATCAGCTTAGCTAGGCGAAGGTGCCCAGGCATTCAACTAAACCCTAGTTATGCCATGTAGGTATTTTATAGAAATCATTAGTCTGTTATCAACGGATTACATAAAAGAAGTTTGCTTGATAATCTGGACTGGCTGATTCTATCAGGTGAAAGAGCTTAGAATAAAGCTGAGTTTTCTCTGAAGACGGTCTATCTATGGATAGCAGATTCACCTCTTTGTTGAGAGTTCCAGTCTGCCTCTCCTGACAGTGCCTAACTTTGGATTTGCTAGCCAGGTCCTACTATTATGTAAACCCATCTCTTCCAGTAAATCTCTGAAATAGGTATTTTTATTGGTTTTGTTTCTCTGGTTGATCTTGGGCTGATACACTGGACAACAGAACTCGAAACCCTCTCTCCTATTCTTAAGCTTCTCAGAATAATTCCTGATCTTTCCTTCAGATGTAAGCTTTGTAAACAAAAGAGGGGGAATTTGCTAATGAAAAATGCACAAGTCAAAAAATTTTAAACTATTATGAATTCTAAATGTATTCAATCTTTTATCCAATATGTACCATTAAAATCCCTTCAGCAACTATGTCATATACAAAATGACTTGCTTTCATTATTAAATCATTTCAGTCTATATTTTAAGGAAAACGTTACCTTAAAAAACTATCATCTTTGTCTTCCTGTGTGCTCACAGCATCCAGCAAAGTACTTTGTATTCAAGTGAATGTTTGCTGAATACATGACTAATCCCTCAATAATAGTCTAGATAGTTTCAAGATATTTTTTATAGTAAAACTCTCTTTTTTTCCATATCTTGTTTAAGTATTTTGAATGGAGCTGGAGGAATCAGGCTCCCTGACCTCAGACACTACGACAAAGCCACTGTAATCAAAACAGTATACTGCTGGCAAAAAAAGACATATAGATCAATGGAACAGGATAGAAAGCCCAGAAAGAAACCTGAGCATTTGTGGTCAGTTAATCTATGACAAAGGAGGCAAGAATATACAATGGAGAAAATGCATTCACTTTAAGAAGAGGTGCTGGGAAAACTGGACAGCTACATATAGAAGAATGAAATCAGGACATTCTCTAACACCATATACAAAAATTAACAGAAAACAGATTAAAGCCCTAAAAGGAAGACAGGATACTATAAAACTCCGAAGAAAAATGTAGGCAGAACACTGTTTGACATAAACTGCAGCAGTATTTTTTTGATCTGCCCCCTAGAGTAATGGAAATAAAAACAAAAATAAACAAACAGGACATCAGTTCAGTTCAGTTGGTCAGCTGTGTCTGACTCTTTGTGACCCCATGGACTACAGCATACCAGGCCTCCCTGTCCATCACCAACTCCCAGAGTTTACTCAAACTCATGTCCATTGAGTCGGTGATGCCATCCCACCATCTCATCCTCTGTTGCTCCCTTCTCCTCCCACCTTCAATCTTTCCCAGCATCAGGGTCTTTTCCAATGAGTCAGTTCTTCGCGTCAGATGGCCAAAGTATTTCAGCTTCAACATCAGTCCTTCCAATGAACATTCAGGACTGATTTCCATTAGGATGGACTGGTTGGATCTTGCAGTCCAAGGGACTCTCAAGAGTCTTCTCTAACACCACAGTTCAAAAGCATCAATTCTTTGGAGCTCAGCTTTCTTAATTAAACTTTAAAACTTTTGCACAGCAAAGGAAACCATGAACAAAATGAAATAATCTGTGGATTAGGAGGAAATTCGCAAATGATGCTGCTGACAAGGTATATATTTCCAAATTATACAAGCAACATATACAACTTAATGTAAAGAAACCAAATAACCCAATCAAAAAATAGGCAGATGACTTAAATAGACATTTCTCCAAAGAAGACATAGAGATAGACAACATGCACATGAAAAGATGCTCAACATCACTAATTATTAGAGGAATGCAAGTCAAAACTGCAATGAGGTATCACCTCACACCAGTCAGAATGGCCATGATTACAAAGTCTGCAAATAGTAAATGCTAGGGAGAATGTGGAGGAAAAGAAACCTTCCTACATTATTGCTAGAAATGTAAATTGGTACAGCAACTATGGAGAACAAAATGGAAGTTCCTTAATAAACTAAAAATAGAGTTACCATATGATTCTGGAATCCCACACCTGGACACATATCTGGAGAAAACTCTAATTAAAAAAAAGATGCATGCATCACAAAGTTCATAGCATCACTATTTTACAATAAGCAAGACACGGAAGCAACCTCAGGGTCTATTGACAAATGAATGGATAAAGAAAATGTGGTATATATACACAATGGGATATTATTTAATCATAAACAACAATGAATAATGCTATTTGCAGCACCATGAATGGACTTAGAGATTATCATATCAAGTGAAGTAAATCGGACCAAGACAAATATAATATCATTTATATAGGGAATGTTAAAAAATGATATAAATGAACTTATTTACAAAACAGAAATAGGCTCAGAGACATAGAAAACAAGTTTATCACTATCAAAGAGGATAGTGGGAGTAGGGATGGAAGAGAGAAACTGTAATTTCGGAATCAACACATAGACACAAATATATGTATAAAATAGACCATCAACAAGACCTATTGTATAGCACAAGGAAATATCTTGTAACAATCTATAATGGAAGAGAATGTGAAAAAGAATATATATGTGTGTATAACTGAACCACTTTGCTATATACCCAAAACTAATAAAATATTGTAAATTAACTATACATTAGCTAAAATGATTAATAATATCATAATTTATAAAAGTTAGCCAATTAGGTTTATGCTCACTGTAGGTTATTAAAATGGATAATTTTAAAGACAGTATACAATGAAAAAGCTTATGATTTAAGTACATGAGATAATTCTCAAATTTTAAGAGAGTGATATAGGATCATTTTAAAGTTCTCGTTCATTTCTATTATATTTATTAAAAATGAAGTTAAATGCAGCTGTGTGTGTGTGAAGTTACACACACATAAGCACTCACAAAGTAAAAATGGCAGCAATAAAAATAATCTTTATGAAGTTAGAGAATGTTCTTTAAAATCTCACCTTAAACGTTCAAAACGTTGGCAACTTGAAATGAGCACATTTTTAGTGGAAGCCAGACAAGCTACCCTCAGTAAATCTGACCTGAAGATTAATTTCCTAATCAGAAATATTGGACTTGACCCAAAACCCTTTAACAAAGAGTATTTCTAATCATAAACAGAAGGCCGAGAGAGAAAATGTTCTTTCATGGTGGTTGAAGAGATGGGGTGGGTTCAGATAATACTGCATGTTCACACTTTCTTAATGTGTCAGAATAAAAAAGTTTATAACAGATTTGCCTTTGAACCCCAGCTTGCGCACTTCCAGCTGTAGTAACATTCAGCAAGTTTATTCACCTCTCTGAGTCTTGTTTTTTTGCAAAACAGAGAAAATAAAACCTACTTTGCATAACTTTGAGAGTTAAATGGGATATAATGTCACTAATAGTATTGGTCAATAGAATTTCATGGAAATCTCCACCCTTTCCTTCATCTCCTTTCTCAGAGCAGGTGTTCATTCTTTGCAAGACAAATTCTGTACTCTGTTCTTATTCTCCTGGGACCTATTACATGCCTTTTCTGTCATATCTTTAGCTGCATCCTCTCCATTGCCTCCCACATTTATAAACTAACTCATAACTCCCTTATTCTTAAAAATCCCAAACCCTTGCTTAGGCTCTGCCTTCCAATTAAGCAGTACTTCTATATTTAGGCATCCCTTTACCATGAACATTTTTGTGAAACAGATCACCAGCCCAGGAGGGATGCACGAGACAAGTGCTCCGGCCTGGTGCACTGGGAAGACCCGGAGGAATCGGGTGGAGAGGGAGGTGGGAGGGGGGATCGGGATTGGGAATACATGTAAATCCATGGCTGATTCATATCAATGTATGACAAAACCCACTGGAAAAAAATAATAATAATAATAAAAAAAAAAAAATGAAGAAAAAAAAAAAAAAAAAACTTTCATTTGGTCTTTCCTTTTCCCATTTATTCTTCAGCAGCTCCACTCACCAGACCACACAGACATGGAACTCCAGTGGTGTCACTACAGCCAAAGCCAGGGCTGGCTTCCTTTTGTTTTCCCACTGACCACATCTAAGTTTCCCTGTTTTTGTTTTTAACTTGTTGATTGCTAAACACACATTTTCTTTGGCTTCCCCATTTAAGGCTTTTCTAATTTGATTCTCTTTCTACTGCTCTGATCACGACTTTTGAGTCCCTGTAGTTAGCAGCATCCTCTCCTTGAATCACTTTTGCAAACTAGGGTTTTCTTTCTTTCTATTGGTTTCCTGCTCCTCCCATAACTTCTTTGAGTCATCTTGTGAAGGCTTTACAACTTTCCTAGTCATTCACTTTACCTTTATTCCTGGGAACATGGGAAGACTGCATTTTTCCCTCCCCTAAAGTTACTCCGCCTATATGCAATCACAGATCCTGTTCATTCTACCATCAAAACTTAAAAAAAAAAAATTCCTCTTAATTCCCAGTGAACCTCCTAGTCTGCCAGTCTCAGCTGTAGTCCTGTGACATTATGCAAGATGATCTTGTCACACAAACTCTGTCCTTCTTGGATTCTATCCTCCATCTCACAGACGGAATTCTCCTACTTATAACGATTCCCTTGCCCTTCCAGTGAAACCCTTACCATCACACACTGATCTCAGCCTCCCTTCCTCTCTTTCTCTCTTACCCTAGGTTCTCTGCTGCAGCCACTCTGATCTCTATCATTTCCTTCCAAGTACTGTGTTCCTTGACCCGCATCTCAGAATGGTACCCATTCTCACATCTCACATCAAGAAGTCCCCCTGCCATTTTTTCTTAGTTAACATGTATGAATCCTTCACATCTCAGTCTACACATCATAATCCCTGATACACAAGAAACAAAACATATTTGTGGACTGATTATCTCACCCATTATTCCAGCTGAGACTGATCAAATCCTATCCACATTGCTGAAATAGGCTCTTACTTTTCCCTGTGGTCGCTCAGTCTCTTTTAACTACAGGATTCTCTAATGAAGATGCTAGTTGCCTGGGTTTAGAACATTGCTAGATTTAATTTTCTATTTTACCTTTTAGTTACTACTATTTTCTTTGCCTGTTTCATTTAATTGTATCCTCCAATCTCAATACAATTATTTAACACAATAATTAATTAGAAAAATGATTAATCTTTTGATTAACATACTGACTAGTCACAATAAATCTCATTCATGGAAAACAGCAATCTTTAGTTGCAGTTGAGTGATGTTTTATCTATGTTGTTTCAAAAGTTAAACAGCATAGTTTCTTATAATGCATATCACAAACAGAAAATTCACTTTGGAGAAGACTCGTGAGAGTCCCTTGGATGTCAAGGTGATTAAACAATCCCAAAGGAAATCAACCCTGAATATTTTTTGGAAGGACTGGTGAAACTGCAGTGTCAATACTTTGGCCACCTGGTTCAAAGAGTCAACTCATTGGAAAAAACACTGATGCTGGGCAAGACTGAAGGCAAAAGGAGAAGGGAGCTTCAGAGGATGAGATGGTTGGATGGCATCACCAACTCAATGGACATGAGTTTGAGCAAACTCCAGGAAATAGTGAAGGACAGGGAAGCCTGGTGTGCTGCAGTCCATGGGGTCACAAAGAGTCAGACAGAACTTAGCAACTGAACAACAGCAACCAAACTTTAGAATTTTTTCTAAAAATAGGTTATAAGTTACAAAGCTAGAGTCAAGTTCTTGTCTTTTATGTGTATCTCTGTTAGTTGCTCAGTCATGTCTGACTCTTTGAGACCCCTTGGACTATAACTTGCTAGGCTCCTCTGTCCATGGAATTCTCCAGGCAAGAATACTGGAGTGAGTTGCCATTTCCTTCTCCAGGGAATATTCCTGACCCAGGGATCATACCTGGGTCTCTGAAATTGCAGGTGGATTGTTTTCTGCTGAGGCATCAGGGAAGCCCTTTCTTGTGTTTCAGATGACACCAAATCATAGAGTAGTAACGTTAAAATATACTGAATTTTATGCAGCTTACTTTACAGGCAATTGTGAACATAACTCCTTTCCAATAGATACAAAATCCAACAGTAAACTATCCAGAAATATGAATAATTTATATTTCTTCTTTCTAAAAAATAAACTATAGAACTATGACTTATGAGAACAAAACTGCATTACACAGTGAAAAGAAATGAGCACTGGGAACCAATGAAAACAACACTAAATATAGTCATAAAAATAGAAAAAACACATCAACTTTATATGTCTATAATTAAATAAATATTTATATATGTAGGGAATACTTTAGCAGAAAATGCTATATTAGAAAGTATAACTTTTATAAAATAAATACATGAGAACAGTGCATCTTAGATACACAGGTAAGCATTTAAAATCAGGCTAAAAGGTTTTGTTCAAATAGAGAGAAATATTTTTGCCATCTAAAAGCATTAGGATTGTTGACCGAGACAACTCATGTGGTAACTAATGAAACTTCTACTGGTGTCTAATTTATCAAATTCAACTCCTGAGATATTTATTTTCAGAAGTAGATTTCATTGTTTAAAGATTTCTGCCTTTCATTAATTTCAGATATCAGTATATTTGCAGTTCTAGGGATATAAATACAAAACGTATTGGCATCCTTGTGGTTTTGGATAGCTATGAATGTTGTTTTTTTTTTTTTTTTTTCTGTATGGGTAATTTATAATTTCAAATTGGTATGAAATAAAATAACTTTGTCTTGTTTCTATGTCTTTCTTAAAGTTGATTAAGCACAACTGAATTAATAGCTACTTTGCAAGAATAGGTATGACCATAAAGAATGGCAAAAGCATTATTTTAAAGTTGATTCTTTTTAAAATTTTTGTAGTAATAAAAAGAAGTGATAACATTGCAAGTCATATATTACTATTCTTGTAAAAGTTGTGAAAGACCATTAATGAGTAACTCTACATTTGTTAGCTAATGGTTAGATACAATCAAACATTTATCAAAACGAAACTGATGTCCATATACATACAAAATCAACTCTTTATCATAAGTATCACTAGAAATTATAGAGCCCCAAAGGAACACTTGAGGAAAAGGCTCTTAAAACCAAGAATAACATTTTAAGTGCAAAGCTATTACAAACCCATTTGATATTCATCTTAATTGCCTCGACTATAATGAATATACTTTGTATTCAAACAGATGTCACAAGTACTACTGCAGAAGTTTCAATATAATTCAGCCTTAGTTAAGAACGAGTAAATGGATACTTAAAAAGGAATGTTACCAGGAAGGAAGGAAAAAACCAATTACAGCAAACATCAGCTCCTTAAAATAGCAAATTAAAAATTTGTATTAAATTGTGTTCTTTTATACTTGGACATATGCAGAATATAGTAACAAGGAAAACTTGCTGTATCAACCACTCCTTTTCCTTGCCTCAGCTGTCTACTGATTAATTAGCCTGGAAAATAGAAATTGGGATGTGAAAAATGACTAAGAAGAGCTGGCTGAAACTCACTTTACAACATTTAGTCTATGAAAGGATTTTTAAAATGCCACTATGCCAATTTATTCTAGCTGGAGGAAGAGGTAGTTATGTATGCCATTTTATTTCCATTGGTCAGACGGTTCTAATATTCCCTTTAATCTTCTTTCACACAGAAGACTAACACCTTAAAATCCAAATTTTATCCTCATGCCACAAATTAAAGATGGCATTTTTGAATATAGAGTTCACAGATTGACCCATGGATGTTTGTTAAAAGCAGACATTCCTGTGCCCTGACCAAGTTCTACTGAGTCAAAATCATGGGAATCACCATTGGGATGAGCCACCTGAAAATTCCGATGTTCACGCTTGTTTAAAAACAACTGCCTGGATATCGGATGAAGTAATATTTAAAACAATGCATTTTTCATTTCATTCCAGTCAGCAAACATTTATTAATTACCAATTCTATGTGAGTAAAAGCTGATACATGGAGGGTATCCCCTAAGGCAAGAAGCATGTGGTATTATTATTTTCAAGGTACAGTTTATAAAGGACAATAATAATCTGCAAATGTTTGGAAACACAAAGAAAATAGTGTGCTTACTGTGCAGATTAACAATTCATTCCTGATTTCAATTTGGTAGTTCTTCTCCTGAAAAGGTGTCTGGAGTTTGAAGAGAAGTGCATTTAGCTTATTATTAGAAAACATAACTGAAGTGTTGCTTAAAGATAGATTTATCCCTTGTTTCCTGATGGTTTTCGACATCCTGTGTTTTCAAAAGGAGGGTAATAAGTGTGAGAGGCTTCTTGGTGGCTGGGGGAAGGGAAGGAAGGAAATATAAGGCCAGAGGCTCTACAAGTCCACTTCTTCCCTTTCCTTCGGCCCAATCCTCATGCTGCCTGAACTGAGCTGTAAGATAAACTTATTTGGAAGCTGCCTTGTATTTTTTAACCACCAGAGCAAAATGCAAACAAGTAGAAGCTGACTTTGGAGTTTAATAGAAGAATGGAAGAAATAAGGAAAATAAAGCTCAGGGTACCAATTTATTTTTCTTAGTCAGCAGTTTTCCCTCAGGCCTGTCCCTCCCTGGACTGGAGTCTCTGGAATGAACTTCGACAAGGCGCTCTCCCTCATGAAGCAGCACAGACAAGCTGATGGGACTCATTCATTGCACCCAGCGCCCTGGGCTTTCTCGGTCCTTGGCTGACATTTCCCAGCACTGGAAGCAGGATCCAGTTAAAAATAATAATAATAATAATAAATGAATAAAAGATTGTGACAGCTGAAGGTGGATAGAAAAACAGCTGTAGGAACTTAAAGGGATTTCAGGACACACAGTCACGTGTGGTCTCTGGGTCAGCAGTTTCACCACCACCTGGGAATTCACTGTACTAATCTGCTCAGGCTGCCATAACAAAATACTACCAAACCGTTGGCTTAAAAAAATCAACATTTATTTTCTTGCAGTTCTGGAGGCTGTAAGTCCAAGATCAAGGCGCTGCCAGTTCGGTTTCTGGTGAGAGCTGTCTTCTTGGCTCTTTCTCTTTTTATAAACCACCAGTCCAAGTAGATTAGGAACCCAGTCTTAAAACCTCATTTAATCTTAATTATCTCCTAAAAGCCCTATCTCGAATACAGCCATATTAGGGATTAGGATATCAACATATGAATTTTGGGGGACATAATTCAGTCCATAGCACTTAGTACAAATAAAAATTCTGGAGCCCACCTGACACCCATTGAGTCGGAATTTCAGGGAATGGAGCCCTGCCATTTCATTTTATTAATCCCTCCTGGTTATTTGCATGCATGCTAAAACCTGAGAAGTCCAGGCCATCAGGAAAAACTGCCAGCATTGCCTTTAGTTTCCTTCATGGTGTCTCCCATTTTTACTTTCAACCTTATTTCTTACTGCTCTTCAACATGAACTCTACTTCTGCTAAACCACTTCTCACCATGACCTGAAGAATCTTTCGTATTCTGTCTTCCTGACTCTTGTTTACCCACCACAAATGGCCTTTCAACGTCTTTAATAAAGCATCACTTCAACATCGCAGCCACGGTCAAGTCTTCTTTCTCTAAATAGCAGAAGCACTAATTGTCTGAATCAATCCTTTTCATATTTTGCATATCTTACTTTCTTACAGTTCCTAGGTTATGCTTGTCTGTGAGTACAAGGCTTTATACATAAAAGCACTGTAATCTTCAAAACAGTATACATGGTTCTGCTTATAAGTATTCTCTGTAAGTAACTCCCTGCAACACTGGCCCAATACAACAATGATTTAGGGCATAAAACAGCCCATTGGTCTCTGACATAATGCCACTTCCAAACTTGTTTAATAATTTAAAAATAATCAATATACTATTTGCTATTTATTAAGTTCTTAAGTGCATCAAGACTTATAATAAGCCCTTAGTACATTATCTCATTAAATTTTCACAATCACTCTGAAATAGTATCCCTATTTGACTGAAAGACATTGGAAATTGAGGCAGAGCGGTTCAGTGAACCCCAAAGTCACATACCCAAGAAGAAGCCAGGATGAAAAGTGTGAACCTGTTTCTTTGACTCAAAGCATATGCTTTATTTCTACTATTTTATACTATAGATGGAGAGATTAGGTTGCTGTCAACATATTGAATTTACTGCCAAGAATCCCAAAGTATATGTCTCTTGTGGTAAAGATATTTCCAATACATCCTTTATAAATTCTCCAATTTTCTGTACCCCCAACATACACATATAAATCTTTAAGCATTGTTAAAATAAGGCATCATGAAAAAAAAATACAAACAAACAACAACAAAAAAGGCAGACTTCCTGAGACCAACAGATACTATTAAATGACTACAGACAATGAAGAGCTCTAAATTCTATCACTATTCTATATGCTATTTACCTGCAGATAGCCTTTGGAATTCTTTCATCTGTACATTAAAGACAACTGAAGAACTCAGAGGGAATTACTTGAAAGTTCACAAGGAATTCTCACAAACTTCTGCCCAAAGCAAATACTGATAATTATGCACTAGAAGCATTCACACACACACACATGCATATAAAACTGAAAAAGTAAGAAACAATGGATTTTTTTTTTTAAAACAAAAACTGTATGTTCTTAACTTCCTTCTCCAGAAAACAAGTGGTTCTATTTTACTTTCACAGCTGCCTGCACTTTGAAGACTGGACTGTTAAGATAATAAGCCACACCTGTTGGATTGTGATGGCAATTCCAAACACCAGCTGAGACAGTAATTAAAAGTAACACTCCATTCTCAGCCTACCTGGGGTGTTCAACAACCTCGACATCTTGCAGAAATAGGAGACATACTGCTCACAGTACTCGGCGCTGCTGGTGATGGCGCTGATCTGGTCCATGGAGGCGCTGTATATGAGCTGTGTTACCGAGTACTTTTCTGGGTTGTAGCCCACCACCGTCGTCTGCATCTGCAAATCGTGAGACACGATGGTCCATACCTTGTCCTCTGTGGGGAGAGAAAGGCCAGGACAATGGGTCATTAGCATGCAAGTGCACCTTCAAGAGTCAGAAAACAAGGGAGCTGCACTTTCACTGGTTGTTTTCTATGAACAGATACAGAACAGAGTTAAGGATTCAGTTCAGTTCAGTTGCTCAGTCGTGTCCGACTCTTTGCGACCCCATGGACTGCAGCACGCCAGGCTTCCCTGTCCATCACCAACTTCCGGAGCTTGCTCAAACTCATGTCTGTTGAGTTGGTGATGCCATTCAAACACCTCATCCTCTGCTGTCCCCTTCTCCTCTTGCCTTCAATCTTTGGATTAATCTTTGAGTTAAGGATAGTAATCGTTAAAATAACCCCTACCTTTCCTCACACCTAAGTTCTGTGTATACTGACAAAGTAGAAAAGTAGTATTTGTTTTATTAAAAACGAACACAAGATATCGTAAAACAAACAGCCTGAGTATCTGGTGGGATGCTCTAAAACCTGCAGCTCTGGACATGAGGCGCACTGTGTTCCAATGCCTTCCCAGCACTCTAACCCTTCATCCCTCCTGCAGAACAATCTCTGCTCCCTCCTAAATGAGCCACGTGCTCTCTAGTCTCTGGAGCTTTGTTTGCTGTAATCAGAATATGCATCCTCATCTTGTCAACAAACGTTCTTCTCACCCTGACCTTTCAGGTAAAATTAGACACTGCCTGCTCTGTTACTGAAATGCTCTATACATGTGGAATGATGCAAATCAGCAATTATCTTGGTGTTTTGAACCCTGAAACTTTCAATATGTGAAAAGGAGAAGCATCTAGAAGATTGATGAGATGAAATTAAAATCCTACAAAGTTATGCATTTGAATTAGAAGCATCACTATGAACCCATGGTGATGTTGTTATCTTTTTAAAAATATGCCCTAATTCTTTCTACTGAAAAATCTCCCTAAACAAGGACCAACTTCTGGCAACAGCTGTCATCACTCAATACCATTTTCCATTAAGAGAAAACTAGGGTCCTGGAGAAATGTCTGATTCCAGGATTAGAGATAGCCAAGAGGAGGCTGGAACATGCTGCCACTTCAGAAACAAACTACTGGAGACAAAGTGTGGTTCAAAAATTCTCCAAGGCCAAAAAAATTTAAGAAAAAGATTTAAATTAACATCAATAAGAATTTCCTGCAATAAATTAAAATACATCAAATATATTTAATCCCATGAATTCACAAAAATGAAATGTTCAAATTTTGGAAGGTGTTAGGTAACTAATTCATTATTTTGAAAACTGGTAAATAAAGGCAAAGAATCCAGAATTTAGTGTACCTTAGTTATATGAATCTTAAAGTAACTAAATACTCTTTTTGTGGAAATATTTCAGCCCCTAAACAAAGGCCAAATGCTAAGAGTGTCATCATTTGGCAACTTCTAACAAGTTAGTAGGGTCTATGTAGGATTGTTCATGGCTGCAAATACACCCAACAAGTGAAACCAGAGATGTGCCCCTGGAGCTCTGGAGGCGGGGGCAGGTATATAGCACTTCAGGTGGGGGGTGTGGATAAAACTCAGACATGGATTTCACCAAGTTTATGGACCTACCTGCCAACTTCTAGAAAAGACAGGGGGAGGGGTAGATGTTAAATGACACCAAACATGGAAAACTGTATACATCACACAATCCAGTTTTTCAACAACCGAGGGATAACTTACAAGGGAAGACAGTGAGAGACACTCACACTCACACTCACACAAACACACACACAGAGTCAAACAGAGACAGACAGCTTTAGGTTGAGAGAAACATCCTGAACGTGCCCCTCTTGCGGTCTTCCTATTTCAGGAGGCGGTAGCTCCACTGCTCCAGCTCTGGGACAAAGCCCCCTCTCCGGCCTCCTCCTGCACCCCATCAGGGACGTCCACGTGCTCCGCCTTCACTCATTACTCAGCATCCGGGCCTCCTCACCCCGCGCCCCCGACTGCTCTGGTCCAAGCCCGGGCCCCTCGCCGCACATCCCATAATGACCTTTAACCGGCCCCCCGGCCCCCTCCGCCCCTTGTCCCTTCACGTCTACCTTCAACAAAGAGCCATGCTGAGATTTCAAGTACAAGTCAGCTTCTGGCACAGCTCCGAGTCCCTACATGGCATCTGGTCTTATTCACAAAGTCCATTTCTTAGACTAGCCAAGGGCCCGCGGAGGTCTGGCTCTTCCTTGCAGCCCTTACCGCGTGCTCCTCTGGCTCTGATCATGCTGACCTCCTGGTGCTCCTCAAGCAGGTCAGGCGGGCCCCTCCATGGAGACTCGCACTGGCTCTGTCCTGCGTCCAGAGCCATCTTTGCTCAGACCCCCTGTGACCCCTCCTTCCCAGCTCTGAGCTCCAGTGACGACCTTTCCTGCCCCGAGTCCCACCCCCACCACAGCTGCTCTTAATCTACCTGTTTACCTTTGTTTTCATCCGTAGCATTTATCTCTATTTTAGGGCACATTTAAATTATTTTAAAAAGTATCTGTCTCCCTCCATGAGAAGGAAAGAAACCAGGGATTCTTTTCAGTGCTGTATGCATCAAGCTTACAGTGATAATTGGCACACAGTAGGACTTCAAATCCACTGGAGAAGGAGATGGCAACCACTCCAGTATTCTTGCCTAGAAAGCCCATGGACAGAGTCTGAGTCTGGTGGGCTACCGTCCGTAGGGTCGCAAAGAGCTGGACACGACTTAGCAACTGATCACAGGACTTCAAAAACATTAGTTGACTAGAAGAATGAGCCAATGAAAATAAATAGAATACAAACATTTGATCTGAAAATAACAGGGGGAAAAGTGGAAGCAGTGACATATTATTTTCTTGGGCTCCAAAATCACTGAGGATGGTGACTTCAGCAATGCAATTGAAAGACACATGCTCCTTGGAAGTAAAGTTATGATAAATCTAGACAGCAGACATCACTTTCCTGACAAAGGTCTGTAGAGTCAAAGCTATAGTTTCTTCCAGTAGTCATGTAGAGATATGAGAGTTAGAACATAAAGAAGGCTGAATGCCAAAGAACTCATGCTTTGAAACTGTGGTGCTGAAGAAGAAGACTCTTGAGAGTCCCTTGGAGAGCAAGGAGATCAAACCAGTCAGTCCTAGAGAAAATCAATCCTGAATATTCATTGGAAGGACTGATGCTGAAGTTGAAGCTCCAATCGTTTGGCTACCTGATGCAAAGAGCTGACTCATTGGAAAAGACCCTAATGCCGGGAAAGATTGAGGGCAGACAGTAAAGAGAACAACAGAGGATGAGATGGTTATAGCATCACCGAATCAATGGACATGAATTTGAGCAAATTTCAGGAGATAGTGAAGGACAGGGGAACATGGCATGCTGCAGTCCATGTGGTTGCAAAGAGTTGGACAAGACTTAGTGACAGAACAACAATGGGAACTTTTAAAATCACTTTAGCTCAAGTTCTGTGGAGACTACCCCAAGAGATTGTAAACAGACCACTTCACCCCTCTGAGCCAGAATTTCCCTTCATCTGTTACAACATGCTTCTTTATCAGATGACTTTCCAGCTTGCTATTATTCTTAAATCAATTTTAAAAAGTTGAATTATGGTGCCGTTGTAGTCATTTTCTATAGGATAATTAATTTTCTGGGTTTATCTTTGGGCTGATCAGAACTGTCTTCTTTGAGCTCCTCTGATATGGCAAGGAATAGTTTGGTATGGACATGAATTGTGGTGTGGACATACCACAATATATTTTGGTATTCCTGTCACTTTCTGACATGATTCTGAAAACAAACTGTCATTTATATACAGACTTCCCTTCACATAATTAAAAATCCACTAATTGAATTAGGTAACTTCTATCTCTTCTCCGCTACAGTCAGTCTGTGGCACAGAATTCTCAGATGTTTATCACCACTTACTTTTTCCTACTATATGACAAATACATATCTAGTCAGCAAAGAAAATGTAGCAAAAAAAAGCATTCATACATTTTTGCAATTTACATTCTTATATTCTAGTGGAGAAAATAAAACAGATAATAGACAAAATTAAAAGAATATATATACATATACCGGCTTCCCAGGTGATGCTAGTGGTAAAGAACCTCCCTGCCAATGCAGGAGACTTAGGAGATGCGGGTTTGATCCCTGGGTCAGGAAGATCCCCTGGAGAAGGGCACAGCAACCCACTCCAGTATTTTTGCCTGGAGAATCCCATGGACAGAAGATCCAGGCAGGCTACAGTCCATAGGGTTGCAGAGTCAGACAGAACTGAAGCAATTTAGCACATATATATGTATTTTTTTACATATATGTATTGTTTCATATATATCATCACCACCATTCGCCAGTGATAATGATGGGAGAAAAACTAAATCAGAGAAGGAAGGGTAGGCTGTGGGTATTGGGATTGTCCCCTGGAGAAGGAAATGGCAACCCACTCCAGTATTCTTGCCTGCTCAGTTCCATGGATAGGGGACTGGAGGGTTACTGTCTATGGGGTCGCAAAGAGTAGGGCATGGCTGAGCACGCATGCACACATGCATGCATGATAGGGATTGTATTTGTAAACACAGATGATACCATAAAGCCCTGAGAAAGTGACATTTGAATAAATAAGGTAGCTGTTCAGCCAGCCGTGTGGATGTCTGGGGAAAACAAGACAGAGGGAATGAAAATGTAAATATTCTAATTCTAGAATATTTCTGAAGTCATTTAGGTATTCAAGGAGACTGATGAGTGAGGAAGGGGAGAACAGCAGAAGTTGAAGGCAGAGATGTAACGAGGAGGAGGGGATGGTGACCTTACAGTTAGATGGAAAGCCATTGACTTCAGAAAGTTTGAAGCAAGTGAAAGTAGTTTGTTTTAACTTATTTTTGATATACTATTGTTTGCTTCAGTAAAATTATACTTCAAAGGGCTTGAAAATAGTATATCTTTATAAAGATTTAAAACTTTTTATAGTGTCATGGCATTATAAAAGGTAATATATAAGCTCTATTTTGATGGCACAAAACAATTACTGTTGATGCATCTTGCAAGTTATTTTTTAATGCTTTCATATTACATGTTGCAATGGCTCCTTTGGAGCTATTAAATCTTAAATGACAAATGGATATTAACAATTTTTCAGATATCCAGCATCCAGAAGAAAGTTATGCTGTATAGATTTTTCTTTGCCAGTATCATAAGTGGAAAAATCAAAAATCTTATTCCCATATTCACAGTGTGTTTATACAGTATGCATTATCAGATATGTGTGTAATGCAAATAGAAACTACTGTGCAAGGAAACTTCTAAATTTCTGCCACTATTCTGTTTTCATGAAGAAGCAGTTGAAAAACGAGTGTGTCTCAAACACTTTTTTTGGATTAGCGTGTTATGAAAATGGTCTTTGTGATTACTGAGTCCTTAGTATCTATCTCTGATAGATACTCTGAGTATCTTAGTATCTATCTATCTACATATTTAAAAACTATAACAGTGTATATTGCTTTAAATATAGCTAACTGAGTAATATGTCTCAAATACTGGGGCACATATGAAACATATTATGGACACATTCCTCTCCTTGGAATTACAGGGTCCTCAAGATGACTCTGCTTAGTGATGTGGACACGTGTACATTAGAAAGGTCCCTCTGCTACCTGTATCAGTGACCCCCACATCCTTACCCTGATGCTGCTGCTAAGTCACTTCAGTCATGTCTGACTCTGTGCGACCCCATAGACGTCAACCCACCAGGCTCCCCCGTCCCTGGGATTCTCCTTATCCTAACTAACTGTAATTCTCAAGTAACTCACTTCATGTGAACACAGTTCTTTGTATGGCTGGAGTTATGACCACGGCCTGATAAAGCTCGAAAATGACCAGTGAAAAAAGCAAAGAATTATTCCTTCTAGAATATAACCAGCTTCTCCATCAGGTGTATGACTGTTGTTTGACTCTTTTCCATGTTATCCATATGTAATCTGAAGTTCACAGTATAGAGCAGGTGTTTATACACAACATTTTAATTAAAGTCCAATCTGAGCTAAATCCAGTAGAAAAAAAAAAATCGTCTCTTATACATCTGCAATTGTATCTAAGTGTTTCTGATTTTCAAACAGTACCATGGTATTGATTAGGGATCAATTTGTTAATCTGAGAGATTTTCATAACTTTATTTATATTAACTCTGAAATGATCTCTAAAAATAAGGGAATATTATATTATAAATTACCTTAAATTTCTCCTCTTTCTCATAAACTGCATCTGATAAGTTAGTCTGTAGCTTTCTTTGGGCACAAAGTCTTGATAGCTATTATCCTGATTTAGTAAATCAACCACTGAACCTCAGCTGTGAAGAAGATATGAGCAAGGCTCTCCAATGAAATGCTATAGCATTAATAAGAACTGAATTAATAAGAAGGCTTATAGTAGGCTATAGTAGAACATAGCCAAGGAGAGAGGCTTACCATTCAAAGGAAATCATGTTCTCATATGAAAAATTTTGAGTTCTACATAGTATCAATATAGTGCCATTTTAGAGAGTATCCATTTCTATTAGAGATTAAGAAACCAAGTGTAATGGAGTTACCACAAGATCCTACGATCCTACCCCTGCACATATATCCAGAAGAGACAAAAAGTCTAATTCAAAAAGATGAATGTAACTCAACACTCACAGCAGCGCTATTTACAAAAGCCGGGACACGGAGGCAAACTAAATGTCTACCAACAGATGAGTGGGTAAAGAAGATGTTGTATATACTGTGTGTATACACACACACACACACACACACACACACACACAGTGGGATATTACTTAACCATAAAAAGAATGAAATATTGCCATCTGTAGCAACACAGATGGACCTTGAAATTATCATACTGTGTGAAGTCAGACAAAGACAAATATCGTATGATATAACTTATATGTGGAATCTAAAAAAGTAATACACATGAACTTATTTATAAACAGAAACAGATTCACCAAGACAGAAAACAAACCTATGGGGGAAAAGGTGGGAGTATTGGATTAACAGATACATTAATATATATAATATAGATAACAGAGATATACTCTAGCACAGGGAACTCTATTCAATATCTTATAATAACAATAATGGAAGAGAATCTAAAAAGGTATATATATATATTTATATATGTGTGTGCACATGTGTACTAAATCTCTTCAGTCATGTCTGACTCTTTTCAACCCCATGGACTGCAGCCCACCAGGCTCCTCTGTCCATGGGATTCTCTAGGCAAGAATACTGGAGTGGGTAGCCATTCCCTTCTCCAGGGGATCTTCCTGACCCAGGGATCGAACCCGTGTCTCCTGTATCTCCTGTACTGGCAGGTGGGTTCTTTACCACTAAGCCACTTGGGAAGCCAATATATGTGTGTATATATTTATATATATATGTATATATATATAAATCATTTTGCTGTACATCTGAAACTAACCACAATATTGTAAATTAACTATCTTCAATTAAAAAAAAAAAGAAACCAAGTGTCAGAAGTAAGTGGCCTAACAAAATGAATACAAAGAGTTAGTAGCAAAAAAATGGAAACTTTGTCCCCTAATTCTCATTGAGTGCTGTTTTCACTACCATATCTTTAGCCTTGTGGTGATATGCTTGGTGACACGTCAAAACTTTTGTTGTGTTCCCCACATCATCCCATTAATTTTCAGGGAGCAGAGGAATATATAGACATTATTTTAGACTTTTTAAGTATTATTTTAAATGACAATAAAATATGCTATTACATCAAGAAAAAATGTCATAAAGCCATAATACAATTAAATCATGCTCACATTCATAAATCATTACTCAAGTTTTTTATATTTTAGCACCATGTTAGGTTCTGGAAGCACAAGGATGAAAGAGACTTGAGTTCCTGTCCTCAACAAGCTTGTAGTGCAAAGGAGGAGAATAAACATTAAGCTTACAATGACAAATTGCAAACAGGTGCTAAAACAGATCTATGCACAGGGTCCTGTGAGCTCACATGGAAAGCTTTAGAAAGCCATGAAGGGACCAATAGGACAAGGTATTTTTCAGTGAATCAAGAAGGTTAAATAGGGATGAGCCATATGACAATGGTGGTAACAGTAATATTACTCTTCTTACAACTCAGGCCGAATATCTTGGGGACAAAAGAGTTCAGTAAATGGGATCCTAACTGATTGAAAATTGAAGGGTATGGGAGAGTGAAGTATAAGACTGCAGTCATTCAACATAGTGTTGGAAGTTCTGGCCACAGCAATCAGAGCAGAAAAAGAAGTAAAAGGAATCCAGATAGGAAAAGAAGAAGTAAAACTCTCACTGTTTGCAGATGACATGATCCTCTACATAGAAAACCCTAAAGACTCTACCAGAAAATTACTAGAGCTAATCAATGAATATAGTAAAGTTGCAGGATATAAAATTAACACACAGAAATCCCTTGCATTCCTATATACTAACAATGAAAAAACAGAAAGAGAAATTAAGGAAACAATACCATTCACCACTGCAACAAAAAGAATAAAATACTTAGGAGTATATCTACCTAAAGAAACAAAGGACCTATACATAGAAAACTATAAAACACTGATGAAAGAAATCAAAGAGGACACAAACAGATGGAGAAACATACCGTGTTCATGGATTGGAAGAATTAATATTGTCAAAATGGCTATTCTACCCAAAGCAGTCTATAGATTCAATGCAATCCCTATCAAGCTACCAACGGTATTTTTCACAGAACTAGACCAAAGAATTTCACAATTTGTATGGAAATACAAAAAACCTCGAATAGCCAAAGTAATCTTGAGAAAGAAGAATGGAACTGGAGGAATCAACCTGCCTGACTTCAGACTCTACTACAAAGCCACAGTCATCAAGACAGTATGGTACTGGCACAAAGACAGAAATATAGATCAATGGAACAGAATAGAAAGCCCAGAGATAAATCCACGAACCTATGGACACCTCATCTTTGACAAAGGAGGCAAGGATATACAATGGAAAAAAGACAACCTCTTTAACAAGTGGTGCTGGGAAAACTGGTCAACCACTTGTAAAAGAATGAAACTAGAACACTTTCTAACACCATACACAAAAATAAACTCAAAATGGATTAAAGATCTAAATATAAGACCAGAAACTATAAAACTCCTAGAGGAGAACATAGGCAAAACACTCTCCGACATAAATCACAGCAAGATCCTCTATGACCCACCTCCCAGAATATTGGAAATAAAAGCAAAACTAAACAAATGGGACCTAATGAAACTTAAAAGCTTTTGCACTACAAAGAAAACTATAAGTAAGGTGAAAAGACAGCCCTCAGATTGGGAGAAAATAATAGCAAATGAAGAAACAGACAAAGGATTAATCTCAAAAATATACAAGCAACTCCTGCAGCTCAATTCCTGAAAAATAAATGACCCAATCAAAAAATGGGCCAAAGAACTAAACAGACATTTCTCCAAAGAAGACATACAGATGGCTAACAAACACATGAAAAGATGCTCAACATCACTCATTATCAGAGAAATGCAAATCAAAACCACAATGAGGTACCATTACACGCCAGTCAGGATGGCTGCTATCCAAAAGTCTACAAGCAATAAATGCTGGAGAGGGTGTGGAGAAAAGGGAACCCTCTTACACTGTTGGTGGGAATGCAAACTAGTACAGCCGCTATGGAAAACAGTGTGGAGATTTCTTAAAAAACTGGAAATAGAACTGCCATATGACCCAGCAATCCCACTTCTGGGCATACACACGGAGGAAACCAGATCTGAAAGAGACACGTGTACCCCAATGTTCATTGCAACACTGTTTATAATAGACAGGACATGGAAGCAACCTAGATGCCCATCAGCAGATGAATGGATAAGGAAGCTGTGGTACATATACACCATGGAATATTACTCAGCTATTTTCAAATTTTTAAACAGCTGTCCAGTTGCCAAGTCATGTCCAAGTAGCTATTTAAGTTTCTAGGTAGCTATTTTTTTTATTTTATTATTATTATTATGGTTGCACTGGGTCTTCACTGTGGCACATGGGCTTTCTCTAGCTATGGGGCATGGGCTTCTCATTGTGGTGCCCTTTCTAGTTGCGGACCACAGGCTCTAGTTGCTCCGTGGCATGTGGGATCTTCCCCGATCAGGGATCAACCCGTGTACCTTGCACTGGCAGGCAGATTCTTAACCATTGGGCCACCAGGTGACTCCTGACATATTTTTAAAACTATCTCTCCAAAGTCATATACAACAAGCCCACAGCTAACATCATACTCAACAGGGAACAGCTGAAAGCTTTTCCTCTAAACTATGGAGCATGCCAAGGGGAATAGGATTATAGATATTTGATGTTATATTCTTAATTTGGGTGTTGGGCATAAACCAGAAATACTTCACATCAAAGCAACGATTAACAGGTACCTTACTTCAGGTAAACTTTAGATGAATTCCCGATTTGCAGAAGCAGTAATCTAGGAAATATTGGTCACTTTACATGATCTGTGTGTACCTTACTGCAGAAGTCACAAAACAGCTTCTTAGACAGTTGTTTACCTGAAGTATTAAACAGTTAAACAAATTAGGTTCTAACGATGGTAGGCTATAATTTTTTGGGTTTTTTTTTTTGTTTTATTTTTTTGGTCATTTGTAGGATGATCTACACAAAAATTTCATCAACTGTGCAGGTAGATAAGTTTTACAAGACCATTAATTTCGTAAGCCATTGTTTCGTTTAGAAGGTTTCTCTCAATGGTTATGATCCTGCTGAGATAAATTATTAGAAATTTATGGTGTCATGTCTTTTCTCCCCAAATACATTTTGTGTGAGTATTAAAAGCACCTCTGTAACCTAGACCCTAAAACGATAAAGGCCATCTCACCATGGTGGGCTGTGATGGTTTGAGTTCTTCCATTGTGCCGGCTATGCATGCAGCTCAGGTGGCATAAGCAGCTTTAATCACGTGTAGAGAAATAAGGTATATAAAGCAGATGGAACCCCTGCAGGAAGCACTGAGGAAATGAGCTAAAAGTACAGATGATGTTCTGCAGGTGGTGGAAAATGTTGATTATTTTTATGTTCACAATTCCAGCTCAAAGATGGATGACAAATGGAGTGCTGTGAGCAAGTATAAATAATGGTGGATCATTCATACCCACCTGAAGAACAATTTGGAGCCTATGTGTATCTTTTTTTCTAGGAAGACATTAGCTGTTTTCTGGGAAGAAGAATATTTGTTAATGTTTTTGTTCCACTGAAGAGATGTTAACATCTCTTTTACAATACAGCTAGAGTTATTGACTGCATTTATATCAATACTCAGACAAGCTAATCTTCCTTTTCCTTTCTCTCTCACACTGGGTAGAGATGTAGTTTGTGTGTATTTGATAGTCGGGAGTTCATCTCTGTGGCAATAAGATTTCTAACTGTGTAGCAAGGAAACGCTATTCTTTGATTCTTGTACCTTATGGTAGTTAGACTTTGATCTGAGTTCGAAATTGGACACTAGGTAAATATCATCTTGGGTCAATGACTGACCATTTCTGTGGACCTTTAAAGATAACACTTCCTATTATTTTAAAATACCTTAAAATTATTGCACACACTTGGTTTAAGATATCACTTCAAATATTTTACTCTATCACACTGTCCTACTCATGGTTTGAACATGCCAGGTCTTAGGGTTACAGCCTTAGCATGGCTCTTTCTTCTGCCTACAGGCAGTTTTTCTAGATGGTCTCCAGGCTAACTCCCTCATCTCCATTTAGTCTTGATTTGAATGGCATGTTCTCATTGAGGTCTGCCAAATCTGTCTTATTTAAACTTACAATTCACTTTGCCTCTTACCTTCTCTATACCCATTGCATATACATATGGACTTCAAACGTAATACATAATATTTTTTTATTGTCTGCTTTCCTGCCCCACCTTCCTCATAGACTATAAACTTCAATATATCAGAGAACTTTTTTTTCATTTATTTTTATTAGTTGGAGGCTAATTTTTTAAATATTTTGTTTACTGATGAATTTTAAATTCTTAAAATAGTACCTAGTAGTCTACAGAAGTTCATAAAAACTGTGCTATTAATATACCTTAACCCTTTCTTCACTTAGTTTTCAACAAACTTCTTTCACATTCATCATCAATAATGTAAAATACCCTGTAAAATACCCACTTAAAATATAGTTCATGGGCTTATAGATTCTGTCAGATAGCTCTACAATTTATTAAGCTTCACAAATAGACATTTTGAAAGTCTTAACAGGTCGAACAAAGTGATATTTCAAATTATAGAATCCTGGTACTGTACTTGCAATATTTTCAGGATTTTTTAAATCTTGTAAAATGCAAGGATTTCTTAAGAGCAAAATAATGCATCCAAGATACAATAAGCTTCTTAAAGCCATCACCATTTTCTTTCTGAGTTGGGCATTAAGATAATCATTCTGTGCTAAATGTGCATCCATCTCCTTACATAGTAAGAGGTCCTGAACATAGGAGCTTTTGTTCATCAACAATTTGCTTTATTCCAAGCCCTGTTCTAGGCCCTGAGTGCACAAAGGCAAATAACATGTGCATCATGCCACCAAAGAAAAGAAAGGTACACAGAATAAGTAATGACTGTACACCTGAAAAATAACTTACCTTTTAATCAACTACCAGAACCATCCAAATAATGAAATTTCACATACAAATCATAAACAAACCCACTTATAACCTGCACCATACCCTTTATCATATATAATGCATTCTTTAAAATTCTCTACCATTGTACTTTATATATATATTTTTATTGTTGGAGAATTTTATTTTCTGTTAGTATTTAGTTTAAACCTAAGTTGTATCAGGCTAACCTGAGAAATTATATTCTTTCTGAAGTTTTTATCTAAATAGCTTTGATGTAGCAGAAAACATACAATTGAAAATGACAGTTTGATTCACTATTAACAGCATACAGTCTTAGAAGTCGGTGCTTCCTTTCATGTTGACCCTAGCTCACATTGCTCTCTGCCCCCTGAAACTTGGGAAGAGCAAATGAATCCTTCAGTTCAGTCCAGTTGAGTCACTCAGTCGTGTCTGACTCTGCGGCCCCATGGACTGCAGCATGCCAGGCCTTCCTGTCTATCACCAACTCCCGGAGCTTACTCAAGCTTATGTCCATTGAGTCGGTGATGCCATCCAACCATCTCATCCTCTGTCACCCCCTTCTCCTCCTGCCCTCAGTCTTTCCCAGCATCAGGGTCTTTTCAAATGAGTCAGTTCTTCGCATCAGGTGGCCAAAGTACTGGAGTTTCAGCTTCAGCATCAGTCCTTTCAATGAATATTCAGGACTGATTTCCTTTAGGATGGAATGGTTGGATCTCCTTGCTGCCCAAGCAACTCTCAAGAGTCAACACCACAGTTCAAAAGCAACAAATCTTTGACGCTCAGCTTTCTGTATAATCCAACTCTCACATCAATGAATCCTAGCAATTTACATTTTGGAGGCACTAAGAGCCATGGTTTCAGTGACTTCTGATCAGAAAGTTAGTGACAAGAGAAACAGGCTCACAGACAGAGAAAATAGATTTATGGTTACCAAAGGGGAGTGGGGGGGATAAATTAGGAGTCTGGGATTAGCAGATATAAACTACTACATATAAAGTAAACAAGGTTCTGCTATATAGTACAGGGAACAATATTGAATATCCTATAATAAAATGTAATGAAAAGAATATGAGAAAGAATATATACATATATATAAACTGGATCACTGTGCTGTAGACCAGAAACCAGCACAACACTGTAAATCAACTATACTTCAATGAAAAAGAAAAATCTGTGGCCCTTTTCCCTCCTTTCAACCCAACCACTGGACTTGAAGATATTTTTTTGATGATACAGATAATATTTATCACCTAGGAAGAAAATCCCCAAATAATCAACTCCTCTAAGTATTTAATTTTCCCCATTAACTCAGTTTCTATTCACTGAAGCAGCCCCATTGTGAGGAACATTAGCACGACAGTCTGACAGATTAAGTTCCTTGGTGAGGATAATTAGCTAGAAATAAGTTTTTAGGCAAAGAACACCCTTAATATAGCAGAATTAACATATTCAAAGAAACTAAAACTGGTGTTCTCACTTTAGTTTTAACAGAAGTACAAATGTATCAGGTAATTTCACTTAAAAAAAAAAAGATTCTCTCACTAAAATATTAAAGCACCTTTAAACCCAGCAAATTCTCCTGCCTGCCAAGAACACTCCCACCCGCCCTGGCTCCAAGTCCATCTGGTCTCAGCTTTTAAGTACTTTGCTAGAAAATATCGCCCAATTCTCAAGCCCCAGTACCAGACCAAATTCAGATTGTATATCCATCCGTCTCCATCTGCCTCCCTAACAATCCAGTTATCCCTGGGTTTGCATTTCAGGCTACAGTCCAAAGGGTTGCAGGGTCAGACCCAACTGAGCACACAGGCATAGTTGCATTTCTCATATCGCACTTGAAACATATTTGTTGTAACCACAACTCTGCTATCCCTGAAGCATTATGGATATCACTGAACCCATACCATCTAACCAAGAACCTGGTACAGGTATTCAAGGGCTTAATAAACACTTGCTGAACGAATGAAATAGCACTGAGTTCAACCCTGGACTCAAGAAACAGATGCCCCTGAAGGATGCAGGGCAGAACTAAGGCTGAGGAGCCATTCTGCAGAGTGTGAGACTGAGGAGCATGGATAAGAAGCACAGAATGATAAGAAGCATGACAGGTTCTCAGCAGAGGCAATGCAGTCCGACTTCTGTTTTTTAAAAGATGCCTCTGGCGGTTATTTGGAGAGCAGACTGGAGGGCGTTAGGGCAGAAGCAGACTGGCAATGTGCAGCTCTAAATAGAGACAATGGCAGCTGGAATCAGGGTAGGTGAGATGGATGAGCTTGAACTATATATGATAGAAAACAGTAGAAAAGAGTGATTGGTTGGATATGGCAGATAGTGGGCATGATGGTGAGGGGAGAGAGAGGGAGAAGTATGTAGAATGACTACCAGCTTTCTAGTTTAAGTGAGTGGGAAAACAGAAGGACACATTTTGCTGGTTGAGAGATCAAAAGTTCCATTTCTAACAGGCTAGATTTGAGATGCCCTAGAGACAGTTAAATGCTGGCATCTGGTAAACAATTAGATGTAAACATCTGGGGATTAAGAGACAGGTTACAACTGGAGATGTTGAAGTCATACATAGCATATAATTGCATTTAGTGCCATGGAAATGAATGAGATAATGGAAGGGAGATGTTTAGAAAGACAGCAAAGAGAAGGAAGTCCAGGAAAAGGCCTGGGAGCTCCAATTTTTAGAGGTCACCAAGAGAATCTTCAAAGGAGACTGAGGCTATTTTAAATGGTGTTGTAATAAACACTAGAGTGCATGTATCTTTTGGCATTATGGTTTCTTCCAAGTATATGCCCAGGAATGGGGTTGCTGGGTCATAGGGTAGTTCTATTTTTAGTATTTTAAGCAACTTCCACACTGTTCTCCATAGTGACTGCACGAATCTACCTGGAGAAAATCATAATTCCAAAAGATACATATACCCCAATGTTCATTGCAGTAGTTTTACAATAGCCAGGTCATAGATGCAACCTAAATGTCCATCAACAGAGGATCAGATAAAGAAGATGTGGCACATATATACAAAGGAATATTGCTAAGCTAAGTGAAAGTCACTCAGTAATGTCCAATTTTTTGTGATCTCCTGGACTATACAGTCCATGGAATTCTCTAGGCCAGAGTACGAGAGTGGGTAGCCACTCCCTTCTCCAGGGGATCTTCCCAACCCAGGGACTGAACCCAGATCTACCACATTGCAGGTGGATTCTTTACCAGCTGAGCCACAAGGGAATCCCAAGAATACTGGAGTGGGTAGCCTATCCCTTCTCCAGAGGATCTTCCTGACCCAGGAGTCCAACTGGGGTCTCCTGCATTGCAGGTGCATTCTTCATGAACTAAGCTATCAGGGAAGCCCAATGGAATATTACCCAGCTATAAAAAGGACTGAAATTGTGCCATGTGCAGAAACATGGGTGGACTTAGAGACCGTCATCCAGAGTGAAGTAAATCAGAAAGAGGAAAACAAATATTGTAAAGTAATGCATGTATGTGGAATCTAGGGAAATGGTACACATGAATCTATTTACAAAGCAAAAATGGAGACACAGATATAGAGAACAAACCTATGGACACCAAGGGTTGGGGTGATGGTGGGCTGAAATGGGAGGTTGGGACTGATATACATGCACCACTGTGTATAAAACAGGTAACTAATGAGAACCACGGCATAGCACAGGAAGTGTACTCAACGCTCCGTGGTACCCTAAACAGGAAGGAAATCCAGAAACGAGGGGATACGCGTGTATGTGTTGCTGATTCACTTATAATGTCCCAAGATGGTGGAGTGGAAGGCCATGCGCTCCTTTCCTCTTGTGAGAACTCCAAAACTGCAACTCGCTGCTGAGCAACCATTGACGGGAGAATGTTGGATCCCACCAAAGAAGGATATCCCACATTCAAGGGCACAGGAGAAGCCCCAACAATACTGTAGGAGGGGTGAAATCGTGTTTGGAATCAAACTCCATACCCACCAGAGACGCTCGGAGGGCTCAAACAAAACCTTGGATGCACCAGGACTCAAAGACCCCACAGGGGACTGAGCCAGACCTGCCTTTGAGTGTCTGAGAGTCCCCTGCGGAGGCACAGATCAGCAGTGGCCTGCTGCGGGGACAGGGGCTCTGGCTGCAAGAGAGCTGGGAGGCGCTGCATGTGGCATAAATCCTCTTGGAGGAGGTGGCCATTAGCCTCACCACAGAGCCAGCGGGCAGACGACCCACAGACTGGAGAACATTATATCAAAGAAGTCCTTGCGCTCTAGGGCCCACAACAGATTCCCCAACCTGGGGATCAGACAAAGGGACTGAGAACCCCCCAGGGAATCTGACTTTGAAGGCCAGTGGGATTTGATTACAGAACTTCCACAAAGCTGGGGAAACAGACACTTGGAGGGCACAGACAAAAGTCTGTGTGCACCAGGACCCAGGAGAAAGGAGCAGTGACCCCGCAAGAGACTGAGCCAGGCTTGACTGAGTGTCCAGAAGTCTCTGGCGGAGGTGTGGCCTGCCGCGGGGTCAGGGGTGCTGAATACAACAGTCCTGGGAGCCACAGGGTGGCTGGCATAAGTCCTTCTGAAGGCGGTCACCTCCCTCAGGCCAAACAGGGGAAGAGAACACAGCCCCAACCATCAAAAGAAAATTGGATTAAAGATTTATTGAGCATGGCCTTGCCCATCAGAGCAAGACCCAGATTCCCCCACAGCCAGTCCCTCCCATCAGGAAGCTTCCACAAGCCTCTTTATCTCATTTATCACAGGACAGAGAGAATGAAAACCACAATCAGAGAAAACTAACCAAACTGACCACAGCCTTCTCTAACTCAATAAAACTGTGAACCATGCCATGTAGGGTCACCCAAGATGGAGTTCTGACAAAATGTGGGCCATTGGAGAAGGGAATGGCAAACCACTTCAGTATTCTTGCCTTGAGAACCCCATGAACAGAATTAAAAAACAAACAGATATGGCACTGAAAGATGAACTCCCCAAGTCAGAAGGTGCCCAATATGCTACTGGAGAAAGTGGAGAAATTGCTCAGGAAAGAATGAAGAGGCTGAGCCAAAGCAAAAATAGCACCCAGTTGTGGATGTGACAGGTGATGAAAGTAAAGTCTGATCCTGTAGAGAACAATAATGCCTAGGAACCTGGAATGTTAGGTCCATGAATTAAGGAAAATTGAAAGTGGTCAAACAGGAGACAGCAAGATTGAGCATCGACATTTTAGGAATCAGTGAACTAAAATGGACCAGAATGGGTGAATTTAATTCAGATGCCCATTACATCTACTACTGTGGGCAAGAATTCCTTAGAAGAAATGGAGTAGCCCTCATAGTCAACAAAAGAATGCAAATTGCAGTACTTGGGTACAGACTCAAAAATGACAAAATGATTTCTGTTCATTTCCAAGGTAAAAGCATCCAGTATCACAGTAATTCAAGGCTGTGTCCTAAGCACTAACGTTGAAGAAGCTAAAGTTGAACAGTTCTATGAAGATAAGACCTTCTAGAAATAACAAGAAAAAAAGATGTCCTTTTCATCACAGGGGACTGGAATCCAAAAGTAGGAGGTGAAGAGATACCTGGAATAAGAGGCAAATTTGGCCTCAAAGTACAAAATGAAGCAGGGCAAAGGCTAACAAAGCTTTGCCAAGAGAACACACTGGTCATAGAAAATACTCTCTTCCAAAACACAAGAGAAGACTCTACACATGGACATCACCAGATGGTCAATACCAAAATCAGATTGATTATATTCTTTGCAGTCAAAGACACAGAAGCTCTATACAGTCCACAAAAACAAGACTGGGAGCTGACTGTGACTCAGATCATGAACTCCTTATTGTCAAATTCAGACTTAAATGGAAGAAAGTAGAGAAAACCACTAGACCACTCAAGTATGACCTAAATCAAATCTCTTATGACCATACAGTGGAAGTGATAAGTAGATTCAAGGGATTATATCTTATAGAGTGCCTGAGGAACTATGGATGGAGGTTTGTGACATTGTACAGGAGGCAGTGATCAAAATCATCCCCAAGAAAAAGAAATGCAAAATGGCAAATGGTTATCTGAGGAGGCATTACAAATAGCTGAGAAAGGAAGAGAAGCAAAAGGCAAAGGAGAAAAGGAAAGATATACTGATCTGAATGCAGAGTTGCAAAGAATAGGAAGGAGAGATAAGAAAGCCTCCTAAGTGGTCAATGCAAATAAATAGAGGAAAACAACAGAATGAGAAAGACTAGAGATCTCTTAAAGAAAATTAGAGATATCAAGGAAACATTTCACATAAAGAAAGGCACAATAAAGGGTAGAAATTGTATGGACCTAACAGAAGCAGAAGATATTAAGAAGAGGTGGCAAGAATACACAGAAGAATATACAAAAAAGATCTTCATGACCCAGATAACCATGATGGTGTGATTACTCACTTAGAGCCAGACATCCTGAAGTGAGAGGTCAAGAGGGTCTTAGGAAGCATCAATATGAACAAAGCTGGTGGAGGTGATGGAATTCCAGGTGAGCTATTTCAAATCCTAAAAGGTGATGCTGTTAAAATGCTATACTCAATATTGAAACAAATTTGGAAAAGTCAGCAGTGACCACGGGACTGGAAAAGATCAGCTTTCATTCCAATCCCAAAGAAAGGCAATCCCAAAGAATGCTCAAACTACCACACAATTGCACTCATCTCACACGCTAGCAAAGTAATGCTCAAAATTCTCCAAGCTAAGCTCCAACAGTATGTGAACTGAGAACTTCCAGATGTTCAAGCTGGATTTAGAAAAGGCAGAAGAATCAGATATCAAACTGCCAACATCCATTGCATCATAGAAAAAGCAAGAGATTTCCAGAAGAACATCTACTTCTGCTTCATTGAATATGCTAAAACCATTGACTGTGTGGATCACAACAAACTGTGGAAAATTCTAAAAGAGTTGGAAATACCAGACCACGTTACCTGCCTCCTGAGAAATCTGTATGCAGTTCAAGAAGCAACAGTTAGAACTGGACATGGAACAACCAACTGGTTCCAAATTGGGAAAGGAGTACATCAAGGCTGTATGTTGTCACCCTGTTTATTTAACTTATATGCAGAGTACATCATGAGAAATGCTGGGCTGGAGGAAGCACAAGCTGGAATCTAGATTGCTGAGAAAAATATCAGTAACCTCATATATGCAGATGACACCACCTTTATGGCAAAAAGTGAAGAAGAACTAAAGAGCCTCTTAATGAAAGTGAAAGAGGAGAGTGAAAACCCTGGCTTAAAACTCAACATTCAAAAAACTAAGATCATGACATCTCGTCCCATCACTTCATGACAAATGATGGGGAAATAATGGAAACAGTGACAAACTTTATTTCCTTGGGCTCCAAAATCACTGCTGGTGGTGATTGCAACAATGAAATTAAAAGATGCTTGCTCCTTGGAAGAAAAACTATGACCAACCTAGATAGCATATTAAAAAGTAGAGATGTAACTTTGCTGACAAACGTCTGTCTAGTCAAAACTATGTTTTTTTTCCAGTAGTCATGTAGAGAGATGTGAGAGCTGGACCATAAAAAAAGCTGAGAGCCAAAGAATTGATGCTGTTGAACTCTGGTATTGAAGATGATTCTTGAGTGTCCCTTGGACTGCAAGGATATCCAACCAGTCAATCCTAAAAGAAATCAGTCCTAAATATTCATTGGAAGGACTGATGCTGAAGCAGAAGCTCACAAACTTCGGCCACCTGATGTGAAGCACTGACTCATTTGAAAAGACCCTGATGGTGGGAAAGATTGAAGGTGGGAGGAGAAGAGGATGACAGAGGATGAGATGGTTGGATGGCATCACCGACTCAATGGTCATGAGTTTGAGCAAGCTCCGGGAATTGGTGATAGACAGGGAGGCCTGGCATGCTGCAGTCCATGGGGTCACAAAGAGTCGGACACGACTTAGCAACTGAACTGAACTGATTCACTTTGCTGTACTGCACAAAATAACACAAAATTTTAAAGCAACTATACCCCAATAATTTTTTTTTTTTTTTTTGGAAAAAAAGAGTAAAGTCAATGAAATCTTCTAAGAATGTAATAGTCAGACACAGCACAGCCTCAGTATCTCTCCTCTCTACTCCAAACTCAGCAACTACAACTTCTGAGGAGAGTCTCAGGTCAGGTAACAATGTAAAAGGTAAAAGCACTGTAAGAATTGCTCAACTAAAGTGCTGTGTGCTCAAATGATCAAGTGCTGGCTGTAACTGGAAAGGCATTCTGAGAAATGAGATAAGGCTGTAAATTATTATGGGAAACAAGATGAAGAATACTCTTCAGTAGATCATTTGCTTCCATCGAATACGTTCTTTTCAAATGTACATCAGTAGGGAATATTTCAAACCACCTCACGTTTTTAAATGCCCCTATAAAAATCCTGAAACTTCTTTCAATTCATAAGTATGAGCTACATATCAGATAGAGAAACATTTATATCCAGACCTGCATAACATTTTCCAAACGATGCTTCTTTGGAGACTGGAAAATAAGGCGTAACAGTACAATTGCATGCATAAATTGGTGAATCATTTGAATGCTGAGGTTAAGAGATGGTAAATACAGATCACAGTTACTAAATCTAGATATGAGTCACAAAGTGAAGAAGGGAATGCATAAAAAGTGTACTGACTAGCTGTTACAGGAGAGGAGCTGACATTAAGGATAGAGGAAAATTATGGGAAGACTCACACTCTCTTTGTTTAAGAGACTCATTCTGAACTTGTCTCAGATCCTACCTGTCTTCTTAGTTCCCTGAAAACAATCTGGGCATTTCTACATTCTCCCTGCACACAGGATTTTGACATCAAGGAGAAGGTGGTGGGTGTTGGCGGGTGGAAGGTGGGAGGATTCAGGGAGTTCATGGCTTTTGCTTTTTCCTCACTTTCTTGTCTTCTGTCATTCTCTTTGTCATCTCAGTCTTGCTGCTATCAGGTTGGTTCAAAAGTAATACAGGTTTATGTTGAAATCTGCTGTTTGATATTGGAATCCGTTCTTAAATAAATGTGAATATGTTATACATAATTTCAATGCATAATTTCTTTTTTTGCTAATGACTTATGAATTGCTGTGTATTTTTAATTTATTTTAGACTAGGGAGGTGATGTTAGACAAAGAGCAAATTTGAGTTGATTTTTTTTTTTTTTTAATTCACATTCAAAATGGGTCATAAAACAGTGGAGACAACTTGCAACATCAGCAACACATTTGGCCCAGCCGGCAACGACCAGCTCGGTGTGGGACTGAGAAGAAGCTCCAAAGCACTTCCCAGAGCCAAACTTATTCCAGAAAAAATGGCCATGGTCACTGTTTGGTGGTCTGCAGCCCCTCTGATCCCCACAGCTTTCTGAATCACGGTGAAACCATTACGTCTGAGAAGTATGCTCAGCAAATCGATGAGATGCAGCGAAAACTGCAACAGCTGCAGCCGGCATTGATCAACAGCATGGGCCAAGTACTTCTCCACGACAATGCTCAATAGCATGTTGCACAGCCAACACTTCAGAAGTTGAACGCGTTGGGCTATGACGTTTAGCCTCATCCTCCATATTCACCTGACCTCTTGGCAACCTGCTACCACTTCTTCAAGCATCTCGACAACTTTTTGCAGGGGCAATGCTTCCACAACTAGCAGAAGGCAGGAAATGCTTTCTAAGAGTTCACAGGATCCTGAAGCATGGATTTTTACACTACAGGATTAAACAAACTACTTTCTCTTTGGCAAGAGTGTGTTGATTGTAACTGTTCCTATTTTGATTACTAAAGATGTTTTAGCCTAGTTTTAATGATTAAAAATGTACTGTCCAAAACCGCAAGTAATTTTGTACCAACCTAATAGTTCTCTTTCCCTTACACTCTTCTGTCTTTTCTCTGCTCTTCTTTTTTATCCCCCCAGAAAAGCTTTCGCTTATATATATATTTTTAAAGCTTTCGCTTTTAATGTGTGCAAAGAACTTTGTTTTTAACCACATTCTTTCTTACTCTATAACTTACTTTAGTTGCTTTCTGCTTCTGACTCTGATAAGATCTAACTTTATGCATTCAAGAAAAATGCTTCTTTCTTTAAAACTGCTATCTTGCTAAGAGTTTCTGAAAATGTAATTTGAAACACAAAAGTGAGTAATAAGTCTCAGTTCCAGTGAATATTTACCCTCCCTTCACTGGAGCAACATGACTTGGTCTGAAGCTTCACCTAATGCCTTAGAAGAGATAGAGATCAGATGGAGATGTGAAGAATCTAGAGAGAAAACCTATCATAGAGTACTCCAAACCATTTTCTTGTTTCAAGGGCATAATTCACATATCATTGTATAGACGGTATGTTAGTTTATAATTAGCTATACAAGCCCTTCATCGCAGGCTACCTTTGTGCTCTGTAAATCCTCTCTCACTGGGGCGCTTGGTGAGAGGTATAATTTGCTAGCCAGAGGGCTTGGAACCTCTCCTGCCATCAGGCAAGCCATTGTCGGCTCTGGGGGCCAAAGATCAGAAACCAAATATCAGACAGTGGCAAATCCTCTTGACTTGTTTTGGCAGGAGCTGGAGGAGTGATGTGTGTGTGTGTGTCCGTGCTGTCTTTGCGACCCTTTGGACTATGGCCTGCCAGGCTCTTTTTCCACGGAATTTTCAAGGCAAGAATACTGAAGTGGGTTGCCATTTGCTTCTCCGGGGGATCTTCCTGACTCAAGGATGGAACCTGCATCTCTTAGGTCCCCTGCATTGCAGGTGGATTCTTCACTGCTGAGCCATTAGAGAAGTAGAGGAGAGATGTGGGTGATGGTTATAACATGTCTACACTAATCCCTCTGCATCTGTCTCCTCCCTGCAAAATGAGGACTATCACAGTGCCTGCCAACCTGGTGAAGTTATTTTGAGGAATAAATGGGAGAATATGCAGAAAGGAAAAAAAAAAAAAAGAAAAGAGCTTGTCTCAAACCAGCACTTCTTGTGTCAACTATTGTAGGAGTTTAGGGCCCTCCTCTTTCCTTGTCAGTCTTTAAAATTGCTAAGAAACAGGGATATTAAAACTGAACACAAGCCAAATAGTCTGAGGCAAGAGTGTTAAAGGGACTATCTTCATCAACTACCAATTTGGATCTTCCAGAATGCCTTATCTCAAATAATGGGATCACATATATAATAAGTGAGGACAATAACAAAAATAGGTGACATCAGTGTCACTTATGAACCCGGAGAGCCTTCTAATCAGTTTCTCATTTAATCCTAACATAACTTTACACTATAGGTACTTAGTACTTAATAGTTGAGGAAGTGGAGATTTCCACAGACTAAAGAATTTATGCAAGATCACATTGATATGTGGTGAAAGGCATATGGAACACAAGCCTTTTTGACTGCAGAGCTTGCAGACAAATGGAAAAACTGAAATTAATGACAGAGACACGTCACTTATCATGAAATTCATATCCAAGGTCGCTGGGAGAAGAGGGAATGACTACATTTACCAAGTCCCTTAGCAGCTCTGGGCTTTAATTTCAACCATAAATGAGGCTATCTACGGGAGATGATCTGCAAGATTCCTTCCATCTCCGAAATGCTACAGTTCTATTATCTAGCCATGAAGATAATCAGCACGTGAAAGAAAATCAGAGGGAAGGCTCCCAGAAATGTATCATTATTATTTTATTCCTTCCTGAAAATTATAATGTCTATTCCTTTTTGCATTTCTCCAAAGTGAAAGTTATTCTGCAAGGCTGCAGTAAGGGCAACATTTTTGTTAGAGTTATAGAAAAATAAAATCATCTAGGTAATAATACTCTGTATGATGTAATTTTAATGAAAATAATGTTTTGCGTGAGGTTTAATCTCTTTTCCAGCCCTCTGTCTTGCATCCTGCAGCTAGGCAGTATGTGAGCTGTGTGGAGGATGCTCACGTTTGTGGCAGATGTGACCATTCTGAAGAGTTTTTCTATCCCAGTAGATAATTTTAGGTTGAAGTAACCCCTGATCAAAGATTATACTCTTCATTCGTCTTCAGGGCCAAAACCTGGAGAAGTTATAAAGGCCTTAATGGAAATTTCACAGTGGGTTGGAGATATGTATCCTCCAAGTCTTGTTACATGTTTTATTTTGCTTCCCATGAAAATGTGGGTTTGTGGCAGAATAATTTGTTGCAGATGCTCCCCTTTTGTTTTCCAAAGAATGAAATGTAAAGGAGAAGAGGATGTTGAGAAAAGGGGAAATTTGTTAACATGAGTTGGATCATGGGATGTTTTATAGAACCATTTGAGAAATGCACAAAAGTAGAAAAATGTAAATACATTCTATAGATTCATCACTTCTAAACAAAGAACACTATTTTAAAATATTGGTGTATTCATTTTCAGTGCCTTTGCTACAGAAATTAAAAATGTTTATGTATGTATGGTCATACCTTGTATACCACTTTATTTTTAACTATGCATGCTAAGTCGCTTCAGTCCGACTCTTTGCGACCCTGAGGACTGGAGCCCACCAGGTTCCTCTGTGCATGGGATTCTCCAGGCTAAAGACTGGAGTGTGTTGTCGTTTCCTCCTCCAGGGAATCTTCCTGACCCAGGGATCAAACTTGCATCTCTTATACCTCCTAAATTGGTAGGAGGCTTCTTCACCACTAGCACCACCTGGGAAACTATTTTTAACTATAATTGATTACTTTCATGATGTTGGTATTAGAGTATTGAAAAAACATACAAGAATATTGCTTCCAGCTAACCTTTTATTCATTTATTCATTCACTTACATATCAAATATTTACTAAGTGCCTAAGAGGAGCAGGCACTTCTCTAGGCGCTAAAGTGAGAGTCCCTCACTTGTGTCTGACTCCTCAACCCCATGGACTATTGCATCCATGGGATTCTCCAGGACAGAACACTGGAGTGGGTAGCCTTTCCCTTCTCCAGGGGATCATCCCAACCCAGGGATCGAACTCAGGTCTCCCATATTGCAGGCGGATTCTTTACCAGCTGAGTCACAAGAGAAGCCCAAGAATTCTGGAGTGGGTAGCCTATCCCTTTTCCCGTGGATCTTCCCGACCCAGGATTTGAGCCAGGGTCTCCCGCATTGCAGGCAAATTCTTTACCGAGTGAGCTATCAGGGAAGCCCAGGAACTAAAAATACATGAATAAATGAAGACACAGTCCCTGCTCACAAGGTACCCATGGTCCAAGGCAGAAACAATTCTACTGTATTGTCTTGGTGGTGTGGAAACAGACCGTGATGAGAACACAGAGGAGACACAGCTAACTCTGAGCACATTGAGAATGGTGGTCTCCTAATGTTTCTCCAAGACGATGACGCTGAACTGTGCTTTTGGGGATATATTAATTAATCATGTAAAAAGACTGGATTAGAGCAGAAGTGGGATTTCAGGCAAAGAAAATTTGTGAAAGCCCTGAACTACAAGCAGTTTACTCTTGCTGCAGCCAAGGGGGTGAGAGTTTACTTGGGAAGAGAGAGGACTGGAAATGAACATGGGTGCTCTTCCTTCTGCACATAATATGGTAGTGGGCATTGTTCTGAAAACTACTGGGGAAACAAGGAAGGATGCAAGCAGAATAAAAGAAAATTGAGTTTTCACTTTTGCATGATTATTCTGCTACCTTTGGAAAGAGTTAATCATGAGACTATAAAGCAGAATAAGGAAATCAATAAATAGAAATTTATTTTTATTTCTTAAGTAAGAAAATGTCATTAAAATGGAGAAGTTAAAATTAAGATCTAAATAAAATATATTGTTACAGGCTGAAATGTCTTCTCTCAAAATTCAGATCTTGAAGCACTAATTCTTCAATATCTAAGAATTTGGGGTGATTAGGATAAAATGAGGCTGTTAGTGGGGTCCTAATTCAATGGGACTGGTGTCACTATTTTTACTTTTTTCTTTCCCCCTTTCTTTCCATTTCTTTTTTTTAAATTGAAGTATAATTGACTTACAATATCATATTAGTTTAAGGTGTACAACACAGTGATTTGATACTTTTATATATTACAAAATGATCACCATGATAAATCTACTTCCAGTCTGTCTCCATACAGTTGTTACAATATTATAACTATATTCCCTATGCTACATATTACATCTTTGTGACTTATTTTATAACTGGAAGTTTATACTTCTTAATCTCTTTCACCTATTTCACTCATCTCCCAAAACTCGTCCTATCTGGCAATCACCAATTTGTTCTCTATATATGAATCTGTTTGTTTTTTGTTACATTTGGTCATTTGTTATTTTTGATTCCACATAAGTGAAATTGTATGGTCTTTGTATTTTTCTGTCTGTGTTATTTCACTTATCATATTATATGCTAGATCCATCCATGTTGAAGCAAATCATAAAACTTCATTGTTATGACTGGTTGACATTTTATTGAATATACAGGTACTGCATTTTCTTTATTCATTCATCTATTAACAGACACTTAGGTTGCTTCTGTATGTTGGCTGTATCCAATGACCACAGGGGTACCTAAATATATATATATATATATATATTTTTTTTTTTTTCCAATTACTGTTACTGTTTTCTTCAGAAACATATCCTGAAGTAGAATTGCTAGATCATATGGTATTTCTAGTTTTCATTTTTTGAGAAACCTCTGCATTTTTTCCATTATGACTGCATCAAATTATATTCCCACCAAGAATGCATGAGGGTTCCCTTTTTCACACATCCTCCTCAACACTTGCTGTTTGTTGCCTTTTTGATAGTCATCATTCTGATAGGTAAGAGATGGTATCACATTGTGGTTTTGATTTGCATTCTCCTGATGATTAGTGTTGTTGAGTAACTTATCACATGTCTGTTGGTCATCTGTATGTTTTCTTTGGAAAAATATGTTTTCAGGTCTGTTTCCCATTTTTTAATTGGGTTGTTCATTTTTTTGTGTCTCATTTTGCTTTTTGATGTTGAGTCATATGATCTCATTGGAAATTCTGGATATTAACCCCTATCAGATATATGGTAGTCTGCTCCTTTGTTTTGTTGGTAGTTTTCTTTTTCTTTTTGTTTGATGCAGTTCCATTTGTTTCTTTTGCTTTTGTTCTTTTGCCTGAGAGTACTAAGTCACTTAAGCCGTGTCTGCCTCATGGACTGTAGCCGACCAGGCTCCGCTGTCCATGGGATTCTCCAGGCCAAAATACTGCAGTGGGCTGCTGTGCCCTTCTCCAGGGGACATTCCCAGGGATTGAACCCGCGGCTCCCTGTGGCTCTCGTATTGTCAGCAGATTCTTTACCACTGAGCCACCAGGGAAGCCCTTTTGTCTGAGAAGACATATCCAAAAAGTATTGCTAAAACCAATGTCAGAGCATACCACTTGTATTTTCTTCCAGGAGTTGTGTGGTTTCAGGTCTTACATTTAAGTCTTTAATCCATTTTGAGTTTATTTTTGTATATATTTTTGTATATAGCGTGAGAAAGTAGACTAGTCTGAGTCTTTTGCATGGAGCTGACTGGTTTTCCCAATGCCACTTATTGAAGAAGCTGTCTTTTCCCCACTCTATACTCTCATCCCCTTTGCTGTATAGTAACTGACCACATAAGCTTGGCTTATCCCTGGGTTCTCCAGCCTTGTAAGAGTCCATGCGTCGGTTTTTGTGCCCGTACCACATTGCTTGCTTACTGTATCTTTACAGGATAGTTTAAGTCATGAACTGTGATATCTCTAGCTTTATTTTTCCCTCTTAAGATTGTTTTGGCTATTTGAGGTTTTTGGTATTTCCACATAAATTTTAGAATCTGTTTGTTCTAGTTCTGTAAAAAATTTCGGTAGAGATTGCACTGAACCTGTAGATGGCCTTGAGAAATACTTCCTATACATGAGATGGTATATGTTTCCATTTGTTTATGTTGTCTTCTGTTTCTTTCATCAATACCTTCAGCTGTCTGAATACAGGTCTTTTACTTCCTTGATTATTTTTATTCCTAGGTTTTTGATTCTAGTGCTAGTGTAGGTGGGATTGTCTTCTTTTTCTTTCTGATACTTCACTGATAGTGAATAGAAATGCAACATATTTCTGTATATTAATTTAGCATCCTGCAACTTTACTGAATTCATTTATTATTACTAATGGGTTTTTGGTGGTGTCTTTAGAATTTTCTATATATAGTATCATGTCATCTGAAAACAATTCCAGTTTTACTTCTTCCTTTCCAATTTAGATTCCTTTTGTTTCTTGTTATCGTCTTATTGCTGTGGCTAGAAATTCTAAAATTATGATGAATAAAAGTGGTGAAAGTGAATATTCTTATTCTGTTGCTGACCTTAGAGGAAATGTTTTCAGATTTTCACCACTGAGCATGATACTCGCTGTGGTCTTGCCATACACAGCTTTTATTATGTTGAAGTCTGTTCTTGCCATAACCACATTGTTAAGAGCTGTTTTTTTTTAAACATAAATGGACTTTAATTTTGTCAAAAGTTTTATCTGCTTCTATTGGGATGGTTATATGATTTTTATTCTTCAACTTGTTAATGTATATTACAGTGGATAAATTGTGGATACAGAATAATCCTTGCATCCCTGGGATTATTTCCACTTGATTGTGGGGTGTGATCTTTAATGTTCTGTCAAATCAATTTGCCAATATTTTGTTGAAGATTTTCACATTTATATTCATCAGTGATATTGGTCTGTCATTTTCCTTCCTTGTGGTGTCTTTGCTTAGTTTTGGTATCAGGGTGATGCTGGCTTTATAAAACGAGTTCAGAAGAATTCCTTCTTTTTCAGTATTTTTATAATAGTTTGAGGATAGGTGTTAACTCTTCTTTAAATGCTTGGTAGAGTTCATCTGTGAAACCATCTGGTCTTGGACTTTTTTTGGAGTTTTAAAATTACTGATTCAATTTCATTACTGATTATTGGTTTATTCATATTTTCTATTTCTTCCTGGTTCATTCTTGGGAGATTGCACATTTCTAGGAATTCAGCTGTTTCTTCTAGGTTATTCACTTTATGCACATGCAATTATTTGTAGTAATCACTTATGATCCTTTGTATTTCTGTGGTGTTGGTTAAGTTCTTTTTCATTTCTGATTTTATTTATTTGTGCCCTCTCATTTTTTGCTTGTTGGGTTTGGTTAAAGATTTATCAATTTTATTTATCTTTTTATAGAACCTGCTCTTAGTTTCATTGATCTGTTCTATTGCTTTTTTAGTTTCTATTTCATTTATTTCCTCTCGGATATTTCTTTCCTTCTACTAACTTTAGGTTTTGCTCAGTCCACTTGTTCTGATTTCTTTAGGTATAAAATTAGGTTGCTTGTTTTAAATTTTCCTTGTGTTCTGTTTTTGCTTCATTTAATAGATTTCAGATCATTGTGTTTCTATCTTCATTTTTTCTAGGTATGTTTTGATTTCCTCTGTTGCTTCTTCAATATTTAGTGGCATATTATTTAGCTTCCATGTGGTTATGGTTTTTGCAATTTTTTTCTTGAAGTTGATTTCTATCTCACACCATCGTGGTCAGGAAATATGCTTGATATTTTGAGTCTGTAGAAATTTGTTATGGCAGCCCTAGTAGACCAATACAAATAGTAAGGGAATGGAAACAGAAGTACCATTTGACTAGATAGATGTTTGGGTTAAAGAGGAAGAAGAGAGGCAAGAAAATTCAAAGGGATTTGACCTGAGTGACAGGTTATTAGAGATGCCTTTTACCAAGTTGGGAAACTCAAGACTGCAGTGGATTGCAAATTAAAATTGGCAAATGGAGAGTTGCAGGCACTTGTGGCAGATTTGCAAAGAAGTGGCCAGCATGGCATTAGAAATACAAATGTGAAGCTTGGGTGAGTGGTGTATAGATTTGCTGGTATCTCTACTGAAATAGTTTCTTCTATGATACTTGCATACTTAATTCCTCATTCAAACTAAAGGATCAGCTCGAATGTCATACTATTAGATAAGAAAACCTGATCATTCTGTCTGAAAAATCCCCTCCTATCACCAGTGTCCACCTCCCTTGATTTGTTTTCATAGTACACGGTGGTGGTGGTTTAGTCACTCAGTCGTGTCTGACTCTTTGTGATGCCATGCACTGTAGCCCACCAGGCTCCTCTGTCCATGGGATTTTCCAGGCAAGAATACTGGAGTGGGTTGCCATTTCCTCCTCCAGGGGATCTTCCCAACCCAGGAATCGAACCCAGGTCTCCTGCATTGTAGGCAGATTCTTTACCATCTGAGCTACAAGGGAAGCATAACACCATTCTTATGTATTTCAGTAACTGACCGAATCCTCAGTATTTGGAACAGTGAATGACATAATCTAGGTTATCTATAATTTTTTTTTAATAAATTTAAAAAAGAATAGGGGTAGGAAGGGAGAAGGGAGGACATCAACAGCCTGCCACCTGTTTTTAATACAACCCACAAACTAAGAGTTTTTTTGGAACTTTAAAATAGTAGGGAAGAAAAACCAAGAATTTTGAAATGTGAAAAATTTATAAAATTCAAATTTCACTGCCCATAAAGCAGGTATTATTGGAACACAGCTATTTAAATGTTGTCCTGACTGCTTTCACCTATAGTAGCAGAGTTGAATAATTGCCGTGTGGCTTCCAAACCTTAAAATACTTTATTGTCTAGTCTTCTATAGAAAAAGCTTACTGATCTCTGAGAGAGACTAAAAGATATTACAAATTCATGGTGGGAGTCCACAATGGTTCCCCACTTCAGGATACAGTCTATTATTAGTGTACAAAGCTGTATATTTGTGTAGTCTCTTACCTAGCAATTCTTGCTAGTATGTATTCCTTATAAACTCTTGAATCTTAGAACAACATTGACAAGAATATTCAAAGCAACACTGTTCACAAGAGGAAAACTTACAGACAGTACAAAAGCCTATTAATGGGAGAGTGAAAACTATACTTGGCACATACCACAATGTGGATGAAAGTAATATAGTAAGTTATACACAGCATGGTACTGTTTATTTTTTATAAACTTAAACTAAAAATATATGCTTTTTAAGAACTACATCTACATGCAAGAAAACTACATCAGGACATCAAGGAAATGGAGGCTTCAGATTGATGATTATCTCTGCATGGTGGGGAGGATGGGGTGGGAAGGACTGTGAGTTTAGTATATTATTTATCTTTTCGGAGGATGGTGAGTTTGTGGGCCCTTATTATATTAATACTAAATAAAAGTTGAACAGTTAGTGATGAATAATGAGATTATGGGGCTTCCCAGATGGTTCAGTGGTAAAGAATCTGCCTGCCAGTGCAGGATATGCAAGAGATGGGGGTTCAACCCCTTGGTCGGGAAGACCTCCTGGAGTAGGAAACGGCAACCCACTCCAGTATTTTCACCTGGGACATTCCATGGACAGAGGAGCCTGGTGGGTTACAGTCGATGGGGTTGCAAAGAGTTGGACCTGACTGAGCACCCACACACAATGAGTATGAGACAAACCAAGGACTATGATTAATACTATGGATGTGAGGTCTGTTAGAGCGGCAAAATTCCCCCAAACTTGAGTTCTAATGTTAACACTTTTAATAAACAGCAATTTTTACAAATTTTATAAATCTGCTCTAGTCTAGGACTAAGTTTCTTAAACAAAATAAAGAGTAAAGACTCGATTATTTCTAAAGGGCCATTCAATTCTAAATGTCTGTTTTTCTATAAAATAAGGCAGGAGGAACAGTTGTTTTCAATTCACGGTACAAGCAAATGTTAAACAGAAACAAATGGATCTTTTAAAATATTAGGTTTTGGTGGCCGAACATTCACTTAGGGCTTTGAAAACCAATTACCCTCTCTGTGAAGTAATCAACCCACCCCCTTATAAAGCAAGAGTGGTACTCTTGACTTAATTGCTGGTTGCTACATCCCTTTTTGTAGTCCCTATAATTAAAGAAGCTTTAAAATAAGGCAATGAACCAGTAAAAAATGTCTCAAACATGAATAAGAGATGAGGCCTCTGTCTGTAGACCAGCTGCTTGCCAGTACTTGTCGTGAGGTTTGAATTAATTATGGATGTGGTACGGTAGCTCCCATAAATGGCATCTGCCTGAAGAGACTCAGAAGGTCTCTCTACAGGCACCAGGCTGGCTCTTCTGTCCCTCCACTATAGTCTGCTGCAAGGATGTGACAGAAAGCGCACAGTGGAATATATGAGTAGTCTGGTTCTAATTACTGTATCACCCTTCATGAATCATAGCCTTGCCATGGAAAAGGGGCTCATGTAAGCTAATGAAGCTATAAGCCACACCATGCAGGCCCACCCGAGATGGATGGCTCACGGTGGAGAGTTCCGACAAAATGTGGTTCAGTGGAAAGGAAATGGCAAACCACTCCGACATTCTTGCCTAGAGAATCTATGAACAGCATGGAAAGGCAAAAAGATAGGACATTGTATGATGAGCACCAAGACTGAAAGGAGTCCAATATGCTACTGCGGAAGAGCAGAGGGTGACTGCTACTGCCTCCAATAAGAACGAAGTAACTGGACCAAGGCGGGGACAATGCTCAGCTGTGGATGTGTCTGGTGGTGAAAGTAAAGTCCGATGCTGTTAAGAACAATATTGCATGGGAACCTGGGATGTTAGGTCCATGAAACAAGGTAAATTGAAAGTGGTCAAGCAGGAGATGACAAGAGTGAACACTGATGTCTTAGGAATCAGTAAACTAGAATGGATGGGAATGGTAGAATTTAATTCAGATAACCATTATATCTACTACTGTGGGCAAGAATCCCTTAGAAGAAATGGAGGAAACCTTATAGTCAATGCAAGAGTCCAAAATGCGGTAGTTGGGTGCAATCTCAAAAACGGTAGAAAAACCTCAGTTCGTTTCAACATCACAGTAATCCATGACTATGTCAGAACCACTGATGCCAAAGAAGCTGAAGTTGACTGCTTCTGTGAAGACCTACAACGCCTTCTAGAACTAAAACCAAAAAAGGGTGTCCTTTTCATCACAGGGGATTGAAATGCAAAAGTAGGAAGTCAAGAGATATCTTAAGTAACAGGCAAGCTCGACCTTGGAGTTCAAAATGAAGCAGGGCAAAGGTTGATAGTTTTGTCAAGAGAACACACCGGTCATAGCAATCACCCTTTTCCAGCAACAAAAGACTTGACCCTACACATCACCAAACGGTCAATATTGAAATCAGATTGATTATATTCTCTGCAGTTGAAGATGGAGAGGCTCTATACAGTCAGCAAAAACAAGACCAGGAGTTGACTGTGGCTCAGATCATCAACTCCTTATGACAAAATTCAGGCTTAAATTGAAGAAAGTAGGAATAACCACTAGGCCATTCAGACTTGACCCAAAGCAAATCCCTTATGATTATACAATGGAGGTGAGGAATAAATTTAAGGGATTAGATCTGATAGACAGAGTGCCTGAAGAACTATGGACAGAGGTTCACAACATTGTCCAGCAGGCACTGACCAAAACCATCCCACAGAGAAAGAAATGCAAGAAGGCAAATTGGTTGTCTGAGGGGGCCTTACAAATAGCTGATAAAAAAGAGAAATGAAGGCAAGGGAGAAAGTGAAAGATACACCCAACTGAATGCAGTATTACAGAGAATAGCAAGAAGAGATAAGAAAGCCTTGTTAAATGAACAATGTAAAGAAATAGAAGAAAACAATAGAATGGGAAAGACTAGAGATCTCTTCAAGGAAATTGGAGATACAAAGGGAACAATTTATGCAAGGATGGGCACAATAAAGGACAGAAATAATATGGACCTAACAGAAGCAGAAAAAATTAAGAAAACAGAAGAACTAAAAAAAATGGTGTTAACACAGATAACCACAATGTCATGGTTACACACCTAGAACCAGACATCCTAGAGGGTGAAGTCAAGTGGGCTTTAGGAAGCATCACTATGAACAAAGCTAGTGGAGGTGATGGAATTCCAGTTGAGCTATTTCAAATCCTAAAGGATGATGCTGTTAAAGTGCCACACTCAATATGCCAGCCAATTTGGAAAAGTCAGCAGTGGCCACAGGACTGGAAAAGGTCAGTTTTCATTCCAATCCCAAAGAAAGGCAATGCCAAAGAATGCTCAAACTACCATACAGTTGTGCTCCTTTCACATTCTAGCAAGGTAATTTTCAAAATCCTTTAAGCTAGGCTTCAGTAGTTCGTGAATCAAGAACTTCCAGATGTACCAGCTGGATTTAGAAAAGGTAGAGGAACCAGAGATCAAACTGCCAACATCCAATGGATCATGGAAAAAGCAAGAAAATTCAAAAAATAAATCTAGTCTGCTTAATAGACTACGCTAAAGCCTTTGACTGCGTGGAACACAACAAACTGTGGAAAATTCCAAAAGAGATGGTAATACCAGACCACCTTGCCTGCCTCCTGTGGAATCTGTGTGCAAGTCAAGAAGCAACAGTTAGAACCTAACATGGAACAATGGACTGGTTCAAAATTGGGAAGAGATTATGTCAACGCTGTATATGGTCATCCTGCTCATTTAAATCCTATGCAAAGTGTGTGTGTGTGCTCAGTCGTGTCTGACTTTGTGTGATCCTATGGACTGTAGCCCACCCAGTTCCTCCGTCAATGGGATTTCCTGGCAAGAATACTGGAAATACCATGCCCTCCTCCAGGGCATCTTCCTGACCCAGGGATCAAATCAGCATCTCCCACAGCTCCTGCATTGCAGCTGGTTTCTTTACTGCTGAGCCACCAGGGAAGTCCCAGACTACATCATTCGAAATGCCAGGCTGGATTAATTACAAGTTGAAATCAAGATTGCTGGGAAAAATATCAACAACTTCAGATAAGCAGATGATATCACCTTAATGGCTGAAAGAGAAACTAAAGAGCCTCTTAATGAGGGTGAAAGAGAAGAGTGAAAAAGCTGGCTTAAAACTCAACTTTCAAAAAGCTAAGATCAAGGCATCTGGTCCCATCACTTCATGGCAAATAGAAGGGGAAAAAATGGAAGCAGTGAAAGATTTTATTTTCTTGGGCTCCAAAATCACTGTGGATGGTGACTGCAGTCATGAAATTAAAAGACAATAGTTCCATGGAAGGTAAGCTATGACAAAACTAGACAGCATACTAAAAAGCAGAGATATCACTTTGCTGACAAAGGTCCATCTAGTCTAAGTTATGATTTTTCCAATAGTCATGTATGGATCTGAAAGCTGGACCATAAAGAAGGCTGAGTGCCAAAAAATTGATGCCTTTGAATTGTGGAGCCAGAGAAGACTCTTGAGATTTCCTTGGGCAGCAAGGAGACCAAACCAGTCAACCCCAAAGGAAATCAACCCTGAATATGCATTGAAAGTGAAACAGAGCAGGACTCTATGGTCCTTGTGCCCCCACCCCACAGCCCCAAGTTTTCTGTCTGCCTTTTTTTCTGTGGAAAACTTCAAAAGAAGTGAAAGAATAAGTTTAATCAGTGAAATGAGAAATGCAGAAACAAAGAAAAACAGTCAAAGGAGACTAAATAATAATAATGTAGTCATTAACCTTACTCAAGGACTTTCACTTCTTTCTCAAGGGCTATAGATAATATTCTGAGCCATATCCTGTGAGCTGTCTTATAGATACTAAAATAGCAGGTGGAGAAGTTAACTACATGATGACCAGACTATACCCAGGACATGAGCTCCCACTGTTCCAAGAATTGGTCACAAAGAAATCAGAACAAGTGGACCCTGGAACTGAAGATTCAGTTCAGTTCAGTTCTGTTCAGTTGCTCAGTCGTGTCCGACTCTTTGCGACCCCATGAATCGCAGCATGCCAGGCCTCCCTGTCCATCACAAACTCCTGGAGTTTACTCAAACTCATGCCCATCGAGTCGGGGATGCCATCCAGCCATCTCATCCTCTGTCGTCCCCTTCTCCTCCTGCCCCCAATCCCTCTAAGCATCAGGGTCTTTTCCAATGAGCCAACTCTTTGCATGAGGTGGCCAAAGGAACTGAAGATTAACTGTACCTAAAACCACCAAGATAATGCCAGTCAGACCACTGATGACCAATCTGAAGATAACCATTAAAGTTGACTGTGCTTTTTCTGCATGTAGACCCCCTCACCCCAACAACTCTGTCTATAAAAGCTCGTGCCCCACTGGTTGCCAGTGCAGGGGGACAAATGCCTGCCACCCTCTCCCCACTACCCCCTCCAGTTGCAGGCTTCTGAATTATAGCAAACTCTCCTTTCCACCAACCTGGCTTGTTTATTGGCTTTTGAGCAGCAAGCAGCTGGACCCCACCATACTCTTTGGGTAACAGCACTGAGCTGAAGCTGAAGCTCCAATGCTTTGGCCACTTGATGCAAAGAGCCAACTCATTGGAAAAGACCCTGATGCTGGGAAAGATTGAGGGCAAGAAGAGAAGGGGATGACAGAGGATGAGATGGTTGGATGGCATCACTGACTCAACAGACATGAATCTGATCAAATGCCAAGAGAGAGTGAAGGATAAGGAAGCCCAGTGTGCTGCAGTCCACAGGGTTGCAAAGAGTTGGACATGACTTAGTAACTGAACACACAGATAGTAGTGTTATTGTACATTTATGGTTGGATGTGATTTAAGTTTGATGTGGTTCAATTGTCTCACTTTATAAATAAGAAAACAGAGGCCCAGGGAAGCAAACTGGTTTGTCTATAGTCTTACAGTTATTCAGAAATCAGAAGAATATAGTTTAGAATTTCTGGCTCCTGGTACAGTGCACTTGCAAATAGTGATATTTTCTCCTTTCATTTCATGCTATGATAGGGATGAAACACACACAAAAAAAGAAATCTAAAATAATTACAAATACTATGGTGCTCTAATATATTGAGTTCTTTATCATGAGGTTCCAAGTGAAATACCATTATGAGTCTGATATTTGTCTTTACAAGGATGTCTTATCTTCAGGAGAGAGGTGGGCAGTGAAGAATGGACTGGCAGGATTTCACCAGGTAGCAATAAATCTTTGCTGTAGCATTTCGATGAATGGTTCTTCGACAGAGTACTTCCAACTCTGTAAGTCTGATTTTCAGTAGTCATCTATGTTAGAGCTGAGTTTAGGTAATTTTTAGGGTTACACAATGTTAAATCTACATCAAGCTCAAAAATGAAGTTGAGAAATTTAAAATACGCTAAAATGTAGGCATAAGGCAGCAAGCAGAAATCAAGTTTGGAGATTTTCTTGTCTCCATCCATTGCCTGTGGTAACCAGCTAATGAGCTTCACAGGGAGAAAGGCTTGCCAACTTCAAGCTGCAAAGGCATGGGTGTGAAATTTGTCTTCCAAAACTAACTGAAATTGTCACTAGTCATAGAGCTCTAGACCTGGGTTTTATTCCAATATCGCTTCCGAACAGAGAGGACTCAATGAATGTTTTAGTCATAGTGCTAATTCTCAAGTGTTGACCCAACATTCTATAAAGCAAATGGAAAGTGAATATTTAATGAAGAGATAGCCCTCATCTAGATCCCCAGATGGCCCTGAGGAAGCAGGCATGCCAGCTTGCAACACCTTTCACCTCTTTTTCTCACTACTTTCTTTGAGATTCCTCTGCTCAAATTCCTTTGGGTTCTAATCTTGCCAGTGCCTACTCTAAACAGCAAAAACAACCAATTAAGTTCCTTCACACCAAAGTGTCATTGGATTTTAAATGATGTGCTTGGAGATAGTAATGGTTAATACAACAGCTTGACTTTCTATGGGTGTAACTCTAGACTCTGCATTGCCTGGGTGGGAAATGTGTCCTTCTACTACTTGGGCAAGGCAGGCCTTTGTGGTACCTGTATGTGACTTCAAGAAGGGTCACATTTACTCTGTAAATGCAGACAATGAGCTGGCACCTGTTTCTGAGCGGAGCAGGAACTGACTGCAGCTCTCACTCACTAGTCTGGCTGCCTTGTATGGGAAACAAGCCACATAACTGTATGACCAGCCCAGTAGCCACACGTATGTACACATTATGCTGTCATAGGTACTTATGTTTCTACCTCATTCTCTCTCTTACTCCATCTCTCTCCTTTTCTTTCATTCTACATATATATTTGTTTAGAGGAATAAAAGAAAAGAGAAATTGCATAGAAAATAATTTAAAATCAATGGTCAATTATTTCCAGTCTAAACTAATTAAGGATAGAAGATTATAAGCATGCATAATTCGGACATCACTTTGCCAACAGAGGTCTGTCTAGTCAAGGCTATGGTTTTTCCAGTAGTCATGTATGAATGTGAGAGTTGCACTGTAAAGAAAGCTGAGCACTGAAGAATTGATGCTTTTGAACTGTGGTGTTGGAGAAGACTCTTGAGAGTCCCTTGGACAGGAAAGAGATCCAACCAGTCCATCCTAAAATAAATCAGTCCTGAATATTCATTGGAAGGACTGATGCTGAAGCTGAAACTCCAATACTTCGGCCACCTGATGCAAAGAACTGACTCATTTGAAATGACCCTGATGCTGGGAAAGATTGAAGGCAGGAGGAGAAGGGGATGACAGAGGATTAGATGGTTGGATGGCATCATTGACTCAATGGACATGAATTTAAGTAAACTCCAGGAGTTGGTGGTGGATAGGGAGGCCTGGCGTGCTGCAGTCCATGGGGTTGCAAAAAATTGGATATGACTGAGTGACTGAACTGAACTGATAGTTTGGACTCAAATTATCTCTTCTCATTACTTATACATAGCTTGTACAGTAAGCTTATACATTACTTATTCAGTAATGCTAGATATTATATTTATATATATAAATACAGAAATAATATGTATATATTAAATATAATAAAAATATATTACCCATATTAAATATATTTTATTTATATCTATCTACATGTATAACTTTGGTGAATACATTTTATACATGTAAAAGTTTATATATATATATATTCCATTTAATAATACATAAGTATACTTCATATACCATATATAATTTTAATATATATTATGTTGCTTTAAATAATTAGATCAGTATATAACATGATTCAATATATATGGATATAAACTTAAAATCATACGCCTTCATTAAAATCTCTAATTGGGTAAGGCAAACTGCACTAGTCTGTGAGTATATATGTTTCCGACTTGCAAGTGTCATTTGGGGTGTGTGTGTGCTCAGTTGCTCAGTTGTATCAGACTCTGTGTCCCCACTGACTTTTGGGGATGTCACCTCAAATCAGATCACAGGAACAAGATTTATTGGGACCACTCTTGCCTTTATGCCACTGTTTCTGTCAAACAGGACGGATGCAGGCAAAACGTCATGGGCAGCACAGAGATTCAAAGACCCTGAAAAGTGCTAGCAGACCCTTGAGGCCCACAAAGTGTCCCTGAGGTTCTCGGTGAGGGTCACTCGATCAATATCTCCCCTGCCTGCAGGCCTGGAAAACCGCTCACCATCAAGGGCAGCCTTGTTTCCGGGGCTGGTGAATTGGGGGTTCCATGAGTCTTCCCTATGGAGCCCACCCCAGCAAAGCATCGTCTGGAAGATGCTTGCCTCCTGTAGTGTCTTCAAGCTGAAACATTCCTTTCCTGAGAACATCTGCCCCAGGCAAGAGGAAGAGGCAAGAAGCCCTGGATTTTTCACATAAACAGCAATACTGCCAACCTACTCTTCAGGAAATTCCATTTCCAGATTTAAACATGACATTTCCCTTCCCCTACCACATTAACAAAAAATTATATTTCTCTACTATTTTTTCATATGCAGACTATGTGCATAATGGGTTTGACTATATAGTAATGTAGTAATTAAATAGCTCTTTATCATACTTCCTGGATAAAGTGCTTTAATTTTCCATTTGCTATTTGGATAGAATTTGAAAATATCACTTAAATTTACCCATTATATCTTTCAGAATAGGAATGATGACCTCCTGCCACCTTCTTTCACCAGGGAGTAAAGAAATGGAGATTTATCCACCTCAAAAAGGAAGTTGACTCCAGCATAAAGATATCCAAAATGGCCAACATGTAGATGGAGATGGAATATTGCTTAAAATATATATTGCATTTCATAATTTAGGAGGTCATTAATTATAAGATATACCAAATAAGAAGAGAATATTAAAACATTGCAAAAGAGCTCTAATTAATTTTATTTAGTTATATTATCCTTGCTCATACATGAAAAGGAAAAAATACTGTGAAATGAATTGGTTAAGACTTCCCTCACCTTTCTTCACACTTGTGGTCTAACTCTCCTGAAACACTTCACAACTCAAATCACTGGTGTCCCCACAGTATGGTCCTCTGTGTTTATAAAAGCATTGGTGATAGGAAAGTTCTTAAAAGAGAGGATTCTTCCACTGCCTCTAGAATTTTCTTCTAAGCCACTGAGATCTAATTTGCAAGTTTTAATACTAGTGGCATATGCATCCAGGCAAAGAAAACTCATGTCAAAATTGCTTCTTGGCCAAGAGAAATGACAAGAGCTGTCAACAGTAAGACACATTCTGACATCAGAGATGCTGAAATTGTGAAAAATGGTGTGCATTCAAGAATCGATGAACTATTGTTTTCCCTGAGATTCTGACAATAAATAGAATTTTTCATATTTCAGAATGTTGCCTTACAGAGCACTCCCTCTCAGAGAACATGCTATAAATCCTTTAATGCATTGTTGAGGAAGGTGCTAAAAATGTGAATATGTGAGGGATAAAATTCCTCTCAATGAGTTAAACTAAAGAACTGAGAGTGAATTCAAGTGGAAAAATGCAAACTAATTTTAAGAGATGGGTTACTTTATAGATCTAGAAGTTCTAGGCTTAATGTTTGACATCATATTTGATGTAAAGAAGAGAGAGACCTGGGTTCGATCCCTGGGTTAGGAAGATCCCCTGGAGGAGGAAATGGCAACCCACTCCGGTATTCTTGCCTGGAGAATCCCCATGGGCAGAGGATCGTGGGGGGCTCCAGTCAATGGGTCGCAAAGAGTCAGACATGACTGACTGAACTCAGCACAGCACAGTACATATGTAAAGAAAAAAATGGTCAGAATGGTATTTGTCCAACCTCGGAAACTTGGGGAAAGGAAGACTTGTAGAAGCATAAGTTACCAAATGGAGAGGGAAGTTTAGTCAACAAAGTAAAATAATGCAACCCACAGGCTTAGCCTGAGGTCATCACTTCAAGTGATTTAGGCAATTCCTTTTTATACTGAGTCCAAGCCTCCACACTGTCTGATTATGTAGGATTGCCAATAAGGGAGAAGATGCAATAGTTTCTGAGTATCAGGTTTCAGTATAATTATTTCTCATTAGAAATTAAATTAATTGACGTTTTAGTTTTTAAACATCAGTCTACTGAGTTTTAGATATGGGTCATTCTCCTAAGATTTGCCACCTCTTATTCAACAATGAAGCTCTCCAGACAATATTAATATAACCAATGTCATGAATATCCCCTTATGGGACTACCTGGGTGTCTGCTTGTTTGATTTCCAGGAACACACAAATGCATCCTTTTTTTTTTTTTTTTGGCCTACATGCCAATTTTTTAGCAAAAAGATAGGTAATAGCAATAGCAACTAAATAGGCTGTAGGGATTAGAGTCAGTAGTTAAATGGAAGTGAAAATTGTCTTGCATGACATCCAGATTAGTATTGGTAGCTTCAGGGACAGTTACTTTTGTATGTGTGGCTGACTTAGGGTGGGATAAGGCTGAGAGCAGAAAGAATGTGTCCAGAACAACTCATATGCTATAATGGATAATATGAAAATAAGCTGATACAATTAATAAGGCAGGCCAGAAGGAAGAATTATAAGCTTTTCTTTTTCTTCTATTGTGATAATTACCACATAAACGTCATTACTGTCACAGAGGCTTCCTTTACTGTTAAATCCCTAGAAAGAATGACTTATTCACTGTGAGAGTCTCCACAGAGTGTCTTGTAGAGACAGACATTGAATGACACTTGTTTTGTACTTTTCAAAGTATACTCATTTCATATCTGTGTATTAATGTATAAAAACATTTTCATGTGTATTATTTAATTTGATACTTCTAAATAACACCACGGGTTGCATTTGAAATACCCACAACCTGGGGCCTCAATCCACCTCTACTATCTCTTATAACTTCTTGCTGAGACTATAACGGCATCAAAATGGTATACTCTGTCAAATTTAGATTTGTAGAAACAGATTACATTTTAGTAAAGTGAACCCATACAGTATGATCGATAACCAACTTAATGTAATCTCTCAATGTCACCTGCAATAAGAGCATGCAATCTACAAGGGCCAGGGTAAACCTGCTTGGATGAAGAATGGAGGCTGCAAAGCTAATTTGCAGCACCACAACTCTCATTATAATGGCTAGCCGTCAATTATATGCACTCACTTGTTTGGAAATTGAAGCTATTATAACAATTCTGTAAAAGTACCAAGTCTATTAGCAAAGAATTTCAATAAACTTCTAAGTTTCTCGTAAGCTACAAAATTGTTTCTATCTTACTTTTTCTCCTAAAATCTCTTAGCTCATCTCTTATACACAAAACTTAAACATTTTGAATTTAGCCTAGCTAGCTAACTTTGCCTTAGTTGTCTCACACATACTTTCAGGTGATATTCCATAACTCATATTATTTACATGTTCAAATAGCTGTACTTTGCGGCTATGTATTTTGAAACCAATCAGGAATGTTTATTTAATAAGTTCCTACTATGTACAAACTCTTTGCTCTCTATATAATGTATACTTTTATAGCACTCATATTCTAAAAATCTTTTTGTTGTTGTTTTACCCCAGATAACTGAGCTGAACACATTGTTATGACTGAGTTGCCCTGGAATAAGAACAAGTGATTATTCAGCGGATTTGGATGATAAAGCAAAGTCACCGGATATGTCATAATGTCTTTGCCAGGGGAGTTCTTCTCACTTTGACCTGCCATAACTTGACTTTTAAGGTCTTTTGTCTCTGTTGACCAGGGGCCTTAGGTTGCCTTATTTCCAAGAGTAAAAATGAAAATATCACACTACAAACATTTCACTGATTCTGCTATTGTGCAAAGCAATGTGGAGTGTTTTGACTGAAAATATCTCCATAGAATGGATCATATGTCTGTCAACGATTATGAATCTTTCTCTTACGAAAGCAGCCTTAAATTTTGAAAGTAGGCAAACATTATTCAGATATGAATCTACTGAATAACATTTTTACTTCTCATTTTCCAAGTAAGCTGAAGACTTATTAAAGGTATGATTTGAGTCTTATGCATTTATATAGTGTCTTATGCCTTAGGCATGGCACCAGGAAAAATTGGATGCTATAATGAAGTGACAAAGATGGTGGCCTCCAAAGTCACACTAACCTGGTTTCCAAGATTCCACTTAACTATTTTGAATTTAAGCTAGTTAACTAACTTTGGCTTAGTTGCCTCACACATAAAAGTGGATAATAAAACAACCTAACTCACGTGAATTAGTGCACATAGAGCACAATTCTAGCACATAGTAAGGGTTTGCTAAGTACTCAGTTCAGTTCAGTTCAGTCCCTCAGTCGTGTCCGACTCTTTGTGACCCCATGGACTGCAGCCCACCAGGCCTCCCTGTCCATCACCAACTCCCAGAGTTTACCCAAACTCATGTCCATTGAATCGGTGAGGCCATCCAACCATCTCATCCTCTGTCATCCCCTTCTCCTCCTGCCCTCAATCTTTCCCAGCATCAGGGTCTTTTCAAATCAGACAGCTCTTCGCATCAGGTGGAAGAGTTGGAGTTTTGGAAGTATTGGAGTTTCAGCTTCAACATCAGTCCTTCAAATGAACGCCCAGGACTGATCTCCTTTAGGAAGGACTGGTTGGATCTCCTTGAAGTCTAAGGGACTCTCAAGAGTCTTCTTCAACACCACAGTTCAAAAGCATCAATTCTTCGGCACTCAGTTTTCTTTATAGTCCAACTCTCACATCCATACATGACTACTGGCAAAACCATAGCCTTGACTAGATGGACCTTGCTAAGTATTAGCACTTTCTAATTGTTGTTGTTTACATGCTCAAAATGTGGGTAATGAATGACTAAGATATTGGATAAATAAGTAATATAAATAACATAAGCAAAATAATTTTGCAAGCTGATTGAAAAAGAGACACCAATATAAAATGTTTTAGAAAGTGTTCAAAGTATTATTACTTTGGTTCATTCTATGAGCAAGCACACCCAATTTCAATCAGCATTACAGTTGGAAGGACAAGAGGAAGATGTCGGAAGGTCAGATGTGGGCAATAAAAGACACATGGGTCAACATACATAAACTGTTAGCAGAATAGCAGATTAAGATCCAAGTTAATTATTTACTATGAAATTATATATTTTAAAATAAATTTCTCTTGCTGAATGCTTCCTTGAATTTAGATAGATTTTGAAAGTTTTGAATCATGCTAGTTAAAATTCTTGGTCCAAGGCCATGCAAACTAATAGTTTCCCAAAAAGAAATATTAAATAGGTACAAGGATTTAATTAAACCAGAATTTCCCAAAGAGTATGCACCATGGAAACTTTGAGAAATACTCTATCTTACTATATTAGTTGTATGTCTGCAAAATAATATTTAAACAACCCATTAGGAGAAAAACATCAAGTGTGCTAAAGACAAAATTTATGGATATTATTGTTTTTGATGAGAATACACTAAAAGAAAATGAGTTGATTTAAAGAAAAGTATTTATTAAGTATTAGGTTGGCCAAATCCTTCATTTAGGTTTTTTCCATAACGAACTTTTTGACCAACCCAATAATTGGTTATCTGTGGGCTTTGCAAAACTCACGAAGATGATGTACAAATCAGAAAAGTTTGGGAAATGCTGACTTAAAATAATAAATGATTCATTTATAGATGGACTTTTATTATAAGATAATAAATTATTTATATATAAAATGACCTCTATTAAAAAATCGGTATAAAGAGCACTTTATAACTACTCATTTCAATAATTCAATGTCTAATGACAATGACTTGATTACAAATATAATACTCTGTTGGATTATTTAAAATAATTGTATACATATTTATAACATTATAACATTTAATAGGTCACTATTGCGCCCTTAGTGCCTGGCACATTATATGTATTAAGAAATATTAGTTAAGTGAATAAACAAACAATTATATAATCTTAGGTAAACACATTTAAATTTTAAAAATTTTACCCAGGGGAAAGTGTAGAATAGTAAACAGAAATTTTAGAAGACTGGAAAGTGACTCTCACTCTGTTAGTATCTGATAGAACTCCATTATATCATACCTACCTTTAAAGTTGGAAAAGAAAATGGCAACCCACTCCAGTATTCTTGCTTGAAAAAGGCCACAGACAGAGGAGCCTGCAGGGCTACCGTCCATGGGGTCCCAAAGAGTCGGACACAACTTAGCAACTAAACAACAAAACAACAAATCCTTAAAGTTGCTGCTACGCAAATCATAGAGTTCATTAACTTAAAAAAATAATGACCAGAGTTAGAAAGAGATTTGGAATCATGTCAATTCACGATCTACCAAATACCAAAGTAACAGAGAAGTCCAGGTGTCAATTTAAAGATCATGTGAAAAGAGACTGCTTTGTAAGAATATTTCAGAATTGATTTTTTCCTGCATATTTACTAAAGGTATTAGTATTCTTAAATAACTTCAGCTATATAGTTGAACTTAATATAAAGGTCACATGATTAGTATTTTCCAAGAACCAGCCTGCCATTGTAGGAAATGTAAGAGACGTAGGTTCAATCCCTGGGTTGAGAAGATAGCCTGGAGGAGGAAATGGCAACCCACTCCAGTATTTTTGCCTGGAAAATTCCATGGACAGAGGAACCTGAAAGTCTATAACCCCGGAGTCACAAAGAGTCAGACACGGCAGCACACAGAGCAACAGTTTAGTAAAGGTAAACGGTGGAAGAATTACACTTGCATTGGAAACAATCTTATAATATAAAGAAGTGGTTTCTTTTGTAAAGGAAAGTTGAGACTTCCATTGCTTACAATTTTAATGCTTTTTATATTTTAGGGGTAATTTATATGCTAAATAATTTCCTACTATGACACAGAAAATGAATGCCCTATTTAAAACAAGATTATTATCCTCTGGGAACATCTTCCATAGATTTGCGGTCTATAAAAACACCGTAATATAGGAATAAGGCAAATGAAAGCCTTAGCAAGTTGACCCTTTTGGATGTCATTTTCTTTCCTTTATTATGCTTCCATGAAAGGAAGAGTGATCAATACAAATAAGGCCATGTCTGTAAAGCTGAAGACAGGTTGAACGGGCACCAAAAATTCTTTTTAATGGCATTGCAACACAGTCAGGTCCTCAGTGGGGCCATAACAGTCCATCCAGATGTTTCCATAAGGTTTCTGCTCAGGGCTTGAAATGGGAAAAAGAAATATCACTGGTTTTCACAGGAAATCTCTTCTAAACACAGTTTCTACCTTCCTCTTTTAAGTAGCAAAAACTATTATCCCCTTTTACTTTCCAATACTGTGCAAAAATATCTAAACAGGATTGTAATTACTGACAGCCAAAACTGTACTGTGCCAACAGGCAACATGATAACACAATTCCAGCATTCACAGAAGATTCTAAGCATTCAGGGTTCTTCAGTTCAGTTCAGCTCAGTTGCTTAGTCGTGTCTGACTCTTTGCGACCCCATGGTTTGCAGCACACCAGGTTTCCCTGTCCATCACCAACTCCTGGAGCTTGTTCAAACTCATTTCCATCGAGTCAGTGATGCCATCCAACCATCTCATCCTCTGTTGTCCCCTTCTCCTTCTGCCTTCAATCTTTCCCAGCATCAGGGTCTTTTCTAGGGTCCAACTCTCACATCCATACTTGACTACTGGAAAAACCATAGCCTTGACTACATGAACCTTTGTTGGCACCATCTGCAGTGATTTTGGAGCCCAAAAAATTAAAGTCGGTCACTGTTTCCATTGTTTCCCCATCTATTTGTCATGAAGTGACAGCACCCCTAAATACACACAGATTCTCACAACATGTTGCCGTATGGAGGAAGTAGTCAAATGTTGTATGAGAGTCACAGTATTTCACTTTCACCCAGGAATGGAGATTAGGATTTCAAATATTAAAAATGAATATTGTTTGTGGGGATATTGAATCTTTCAATAAATAGCATCTAGAATTTTCAAAGGGAAGACAGAAGTCAGAGAGAGTAGTGGTGGTGGAACTATGATAGATAATAGATGATTCTCTCCCCTGAGAGAGTAATTATTCTATTGCACAGTGTGTTCCTTTATATTTTGTTTCCATGTAATATTTAATTTGATTTTTTGTCTCTGATCTCATCTTCCTCTAGCCTTTGTTTGTGGAATGTAGGAAATAATAGCAAACTGATATAAAATAGATGTTGAAGCAAAGGTAAGAGTAATTAGTAATAGATATGGGGCTTGCCAGCTCTCAAACAAAACCTTCACACAGAAGGTCTTTAAAAATCATTTGGGCTATTGTTTTCTGTATACACAGGCAGGAACATCTTAGAGAACATTTGAAAATGCTCTGTTTGAAAATACCTCCTTGATATTTTGATTCTGCTTGCTATTCACTTTGAAATGGAAATACCATTGGGAGAGGTAACATTACATTAAAATGTTAAAGTCATGTCAAATCTCTTGTCTTCTATCCAAAGGAGAACACTGTAGGGGAGGCTGTGGAAATAAGAACATAAGAAAGAAAGAAAGGAGCAAAACAGAATGTAAAGGAAAATGGTGTCCATGTTGGCCTAGAACTACAGTTAATAACCAGAAGGAGTGGTCCGGAGTTATGATTAATAAGTATAGGAACATCACTGATGATAACTATTCTGAAGACATAATGCTGTGCTTTATTTACATTTAGCCAGTATATGAACAATGTTATATGAATACACAGAAGAACTGTACAAAAAAGATCTTCATGACCCAGATAATCACAATGCTGTGTTCACTCACCTAGAACCAGACATCCTGGAACATGAAGTCAAGTGGGCCTTAGAAAGCATCACTACGAACAAAGCTAGTGGATGTGATGGAATTCCAGTTGAGCTATTTCACGTTTATACAACCTTTCTGCATTTCCTGTCTAGAGAAGATCCTTTAGCATTTGTTGAAGAGCTGGTTTGGTGGTGCTGAATTCTCTCAGCTTTTGCTTATCTGTAAAGCTTTTGAATTCTCCTTTATATCTGAATGAGATCCTTGCTGGATACAGTAATCTAGGTTGTAGGTTATTCTCTTTCATTACTTTCAGTACGTCCTGCCATTCCCTTCTGGCCTGGAGGGTTTCTATTGATACATCAGCTGTTATCCTTATGGGAATCCCTTTGTGTGTTATTTGTTGTTTCTCCCTTGCTGCTTTTAATATTTGTTCTTTGTGTTTGATCTTTGTTAATTTGATTAATATGTGTCTTGGGGTGTTTCGCCTTGGGTTTATCCTGTTTGGGACTCTCTGGGTTTCTTGGACTTGGGTGGCTATTTCCTTCCCCATTTTAGGGAAGTTTTCAGCTATTATCTCCTCGAGTATTTTCTCATGGCCTTTCTTTTTGTCTTCTTCTTCTGGAACTCCTATGATTCGAATGTTGGGGTGTTTCACAGTGTCCCAGAGGTCCCTGAGGTTGTCCTCATTTCTTTTGATCCTTTTTTCTTTTTTCCTCTCTGCTTCATTTATTTCCACCATTTTATCTTCTACCTCACTTATCCTATCTTCTGCCTCCGTTATTCTACCCTTGGTTCCCTCCAAAGTGTTTTTGATCTCATTCATTGCATTATTCATTTGTAATTGACTCTTTTTTATTTCTTCTAGGTCTTTATTAAACAGTTCTTGAATCTTTTCAGTCTTTGTTTCCAGGCTATTTATCTGTAACTCCATTTTGTTTTCAAGATTTTGGATCATTTTTATTATCATTATTCTAAATTCTTTTTCAGGTAGATTCCCTATCTCCTCCTCTTTTGTTTGACTTGGTGGGCATTTTTCATGTTCCTTTACCTGTTGGGTATTTCTTTGCCTTTTCATCTTGTTTAGATTGCTGTATCTGGAGTGGGCTTTCTGTATTCTGGAGGTCTGTGGTTCCTTTTTGTTGTGGAGGATTAACCCAGTGGGTGGGGTTAGACGATTGGCTTGTCGAGATTTCCTGGTTAGGGAAGCTTGCGTCAGTGTTCTGGTGCATGGAACTTGATTTCTTCTCTTTGGAGAGCAATGGAGTGCCCAGTAATGAGTTTTGAGATGGGTCTATGTGTTAGGTGTGACCTTGGGCAGCCTGTATGTTGATGTTCAGGGCTATGTTCCTGCGTTGCTGGAGAATTTGCGTGGTATGTCTTGCTCTAAAACTTATTGGCTCTTGTGTGGTGGTTGGTTTCAGTGTAGGTATGGAGGCTTTTGGACAGTCACTTATTACTTAAAGTTCCTTGTAGTCAGGAGTTTTCTGTTGTTCTCAGGTTTTGGGCTTAAGTCTCCTGCCTCTGGATTTCAGTTTTATTCTTCCTGTAGTCTCAGGACTTCTCCAACTATACAGCCCTCCTTTCGAAGACAATGGGCTGCTTTTCTGGGCACCTGATGACCTCAGCTAGCGATCAGAAGTTGTTTTGCGAAGTTTGCTCTGTGTTCAGTTATTCTTTTGATGAATTTGTAGGAGAGAAAGTGGTCTCCCCGTCCTACTCCTCCGCCATCTTCCAGTTGAGCTATTTCAAATCCTGAAAGATGACGCTGTGAAAGTGCTGCACTCAATATGCCAGCAAATTTGGAAAACTCAGCAGTGGCCACAGGACTGGAAAAGGTCAGTTTTCATTCCAATCCCAAAGAAAGGCAATCCCAAAGAATGCTCAAACTACCACACAATTGCACTCATCTCACACGCTAGTAAAGTAATGCTCAAAATTCTCCAAGCCAGGCTTCAGCAATACATAAACCATGAACTTCCAGATGTTCAAGCTGGTTTTAGAAAAGGCAGAGGAACCAGAGATCAAATTGCCAACATCCGCTGGATCATCAAAAAAGCAAGAGAGTTCCAGAAAAACATCTATTTCTGCTTTATTGACTATGCCAAAGCCTTTGACTGTGTGGATAACAATAAACTGTGGAAAATTCTGAAAGAGATGGGAATACCAGACCACCTGACCTGCCTCTTGAGAAACCTGTATGCAGGTCTTGAAGCAATAGTTAGAACTGGACATGGAACAACAGACTGGTTCCAAATAGGAAAAGGAGTATGTCAAGACTGTATATTGTCACCCTGCTTATTTAACTTATATGCAGAGTACATCATGAGAAATGCTTGGCTGGATGAAGCACAAGCTGGAATCAAGATTGACGGGAGAAACATCAATAACCTCAGATATGCAGATGACACCACCCTTATGGCAGAAAGTGAAGAGGAACTAAAAAGCCTCTTGATGAAAGTGAAAGAGGAGAGTGAAAAAGCTGGCTTAAAGCTTAACATTCAGAAAACTAAGATCATGGCGTTTGGTCCCATCACCTCATGGGAAATAGATGGGGAGACAGTGGAAACAGTGTCAGACTTTATTTTTTTGGGCTCCAAAAATCACTGCAGATGGTGACTGCAGCCATGAAATTAAAAGATGCTTACTCTTTGGAAGGAAAGTTATGACTAACCTAGATAGCATATTAAAAATCTGAGACATTACTTTGCCAACAAAGGTCCATCTGGTCAAGGCTATGGTTTTTCCAGTGGTCATGTATGGATGTGAGAGTTGGACTGTGAAGAAAGCTGAGTGCCGAAAAATGGATGCTTTTGAACTATGGTGTTGGAGAAGACTCTTGAGAGCCCCCTGGACTGCAAGGAGATTCAACCAGTCCTTCCTAAAGGAGATCAGTCCTGGGTGTTCATTGGAAGGACTGATGTTGAAGCTGAAACTCCAGTACTTTGGCCACCTGATGCAAAGAGTTGACTCATTGGAAAAGACCCTGATGCTGGGATGGATTGAGGGCGGGAGGAGAAGGGGACGACAGAGGATGAGATGGCTGGATGGCATCACTGACTCGATGGGCATGGGTTTGCGTAGACTCTGGGAGTTGGTGATGGACAGGGAGGCCTGGTGTGCTGCAATTCATGGGGTCGCAGACAGTCGGACACGATTGAGCGACCAAACTGAACTGAACAATGTTAAAGTAACCATCTTTGGCAAGTTTTTCCCAAATTTATAGCTTATATCAACGAACTTTCTTTTACAAATTTTTGGTAGGTGGCCTGGATGGTTATTCACATGTTTTGTGGTCCACAAAGACAGTTTGATATAATTGCATGTGTATTAGATAGTTTATACCCAAGACTTGGCAAAATAGGCTTGCTCAAACAAAAACACACACATTATGGGTGGTTGGTGAGCATTTAAAAAAAACATAAGATTTCAGAAGTGGATACAAGTGTATATGTTGCATTTACCACTGCTTAGTACTTCATGCTTTATTAATTAGCATAAATTAATTTTAGTTATGATTTGGGGGATGTGTTTTTATTGATGAGATTACCGAGGTTCATCTAAATTGGTTGGGTAAAATAGAGACTCCTCCTGACTCTTGCATCAGAAGGAGAAGGAATCTAGGGAGACCATTGTTGTTGTTCAGTTACTAAGTTGTGTCCAGCTTCTTGCAACACCACGGACTGCAGCGTGCCAGGTATCCCTGTTCTTCACTGTCTCCTGGAGTTTGCTCAAACTCATGTCCATTGTTGATGCTATCCAACCATCTTATCTTCTGTCACCCTCTTCCAGAGAGCCCCTTATCTTTTACTTTTCATAGGACCAAGATTGGGTTCTTATATAGTTCTTTTCATTAATTGAATCAGAGGATTCTGGTTGATTCCAATTATAAAGTAAACTCAATCTTGTTTATAGAATGTTTTCGTATTTTCTGTGAGAGAAGCATCCACACAAGGAAAATCTGGAAACATTAATGGGATAGAGAGTTTGGACTTTCAGATTTAAAGAACACGTTGTAAGGGCAACTTTTGAGCCTATTGCTAATAAACATTTGCCTTCTGATTGTAGGTGAGCAGACTTTTGTCTCACACTTGTGTCTTACGTCGAACTGAGATTGATGGAGAAGTTACTTAGACCTACTCATGAGTGAATGCTAAGTCACTTCAGTGGTGTCTGACTCTTTGTGACCCTATGAATTTTAACCCACCAGGTGCCTTTGCCCATGGGATTCTCCAGGCAAGAATACTGGAGTGGGTTCCCATCCCCTCCTCCAGGGATCTTCCAGACCAGGGACCAAACTTGCGTCTCTTATGTCTCCTGTATTAGCAGGTTGGTTCTTTACCACTGGTGCCACCTGGGAAACCCCAGACATACTCATCTATCTCTTACTAATGGCAGCTACTTATATGTACTAAAAAGCCAGAGTAGCACAGGTCTATTTGGAACAAGGCATCTATCTATTAGTGCCAACTATCCACCAGACACTGCTGGATTCAGGAGCGAACAATACAGACATCCCATCTTACATCCTAGATGCCAGCTAACCACAAAAGGAGAAGACGATTTTTAAATAAGAATAGCAATAATAATTTATATTATTTTAGTTAAAAGAACCAAGGGTTTCTAGAATGCGTCAATCTATTAAAAAGGTAAAAAGTGACACATTTATGCCACTAAAAGATAAGGAAGCCTCTCATTCTCTCACTGTTGGTCTCATTCAAACCTATATTCTTTATGCAAACAGCTTTTTGTAAACTGTATTATAGATGCACCCATGGATCATAAGATGTTTAAACACTCATTAGCTGCTTGGAAAATTTTAAAATCTGTTTGTGTCTCAGTTCACCTGGCTTCAAAATTGGAATACTAATACCTCCCTGGGTTATGGTGAGGAACAGATGAAATGGATAGGATACTACAATAGATGAAGGAGTCTATCACATTCTCTCTTACAGAGTCAACAATAAACAGTTTAAAATGATAACATCTTTTGAACAAATAAGGAAATACTAATTGATATTACAATTTTCACATTTTAATAAATGTTTAAAACTTGTGTTTAAGAAGACTGGTTCTAAGGCACTAAATCAGAGAATTACAAATCAATATGAGAATTCCTGGTTAAGATGTTGAATAAAGACTGGCATCTAACTTTTTGCCTCCTAAAACTCCAGTAAATCCAGAGTATATTTATGTATACATATACATTCATAAATATATATGATAAGTGCACAGACATATTCAAACTAGGACAGTATTGAAAGCAAAAGGCAGAGCTCTTTATAGCTACATCAGGGCAAAAAAAATTAAGATGGGATTATATTGACACGTGGCCACTCTAAGCAAGTAGTTGTTCAGTCACTAAGTCATGTCTGACTCTTTCTGACCCCAGCTTACCAGGCTTCCCTGTCCTTCATGATCTCTCAGAGTTTGCTCAAACTCATGTCCATTGAGTTGGTGATGCTATAACAAAGAGTGAAGTTAAAAATCAACAAGACCTTCTAACTCTTAATAATAAGCACATAGCTAGTAATTATTAGGAATCTGCAGGTAACTGAGGAGATTCTAGGACACAAAAAATTTGAGAGAAAATGAGCAGAATAAAGGAAGTCAGAGAAAACTGAGGGGAAGGAAAAAATGTTATTATCCTTGAGATACAATAATGAGTCTGCAGATATGAAGAACAGTATGCTATTAAAATGGAACTTCCAAAAAACAAAAAGGAGCTCTTTGATTTAAAACCAGGATGAAAATCATTCTAGAAGGAGAAAGCAGAAAAATCAATCATAAATAGAAAAATAAAAAGAGATTTGAGGAGTTGCCAAGTGTGAAAGTAAGCACCTAGCCCAAGGATGAAAACAGACCTATCCTAATACCTGTTTGAAATTTCAGAATATTGGGGAGTAAAAGAAAGCTCTTCTAATTTTTAGGGAGAAGGATAGGTTGTATTAAAGGATCGAGAAATTGTCAGAGAATGTGCTATCCCCAAATGAGGGTATAAATTAATATGAAAAAGACATAGGAAATGGGAAGCATGAGGTCTGACATAGTGGGAGATGAGGAAATTGTTGGGTGAATAAACACAGGTGGGTGAGGGGAGATTTCATGATGAGGGATGCCCCAGATAGAGAGAGCAAGCAGTTTGGATTGGAGCAACGGGAAACATCAGCAAGACATCCTCTATAATTTTATAGTCTTTTAAATACTGAGAGCACAATATGTCGGATTCTACGCTGTACTTGGCTTGCAGCGATAATGCACTAATAAAATTCAAGATCTAACATCTTATGGGATGGCACTGATGTGATAATAGTAGAAATAAAGTGCACAATAAATGTAATGTACTTGAATCATCCCCAAACCCTCCCCACTACACCCTTTGTGGAAAAATTGTCTTCCGTGAAACCGGTCCCTGGTGCCAAAAAGGTTGGGGGCCTCTGAGCTAGTGCATTAGTTCACCTGTCAAAAGCACGCTACCATCTCTCAGCCCTGACACCTATAGGTACACCAAGTGAGCTTAGAAACAGAAGGGGCAAATATGGTTCCAGTGAAGAGAAAATAAGCCACACATATTTCTACATCACAAAGGGCTTCCCAGGAGGCTCCAGTGGTAAAGAATCCTCCTGCCAATGCAGGAGAGGCAAGAGATGCACGTTTGATCCCTGAGTTGTGAAGATCTCCTGAAAATGACAACCCACTCCAGTATTCTTGCCAAGAAAATTCAATGGACAGAGGAGCCTGGTAGGCTACAGTCCAGAGGCTCACAAAGAGTTGGACATGACAGAAGCGACTAAGCACACACATGTATCATAAAAGGAATAACTGTGATGATGATCACGATGAGGATCTAGTAAGTTCTTATACAGTCTTATGCTTCAGTGCTGATTTTGTTCAAAAATATGAGTAGAAACAGGATATAAGGTTAATGTTTGTGTGAGGGGAGGCTCAGCCCTAATGACCTCCTCGGCCCATAAACACCACAAGAAGATTTCTGACAACTTCATTCACAGGTATACCTTTTTTCAGATATTTTCTCACTTGTCATAAATGAGACAAATGCAGTCATGTGGCTATCACTTACGTTGGGCATGATGAGATTTAGGGCTTCTGCTTAAATCAATCCCAGAAACAGGACTCCAATATTTGCCAGTTTAGGCAATGTGTCTTACTAGGTATAGTTTATTATTTAAGTTTCTCAGTTGCATCAATTAGACTAAGAGGAAAGATGAAAAGACAGACCAGTTGCTACATGAGATTCTCTTGCTAAAATTGCCAGGAGTCTTTCGAAATGGAAATTGATTTACTGAGAAGGAATGAAAGGTGACTCAGCAAACTGGAAAACCTAGGGACTGGAAAGATAGGAGTTCGGGCACAGTGGCTTTAAGTTTAGTCAGAAGGGAGGAATTCCTAGTAAGTGTGAGGTATTTTCTGCACTTTGAGCTGATTTAACTGGATGTCCCAAAGCCTTTTTTTTTCCCCTTCTTTCCACCTGTCGGATGCACAAGCTGATATCTGTAAACTAGACTAGAGTTTCAGACCCCAAATGACAGAGGAAGCCAAACCGTCATAGACAGTGTGAAGCCATTCTCCGTTTTTGAGCAGGTTTTGAAATCGCACAACCGAGACAGTGCTTTCAAAGCACCAAAAACGCAGTGTGTTTAAAATACTGTTTAGGCAGGTGTGTACAAAAATTTGAAGGTGGGGCATTTGCATTGGGGTACCGTTTTGGAGGCTCAGAGGTGGCTGAGCTGACTGTTCCCGATCTAAGACCACTCCAGCTTGGTTTCACTTGGCACCCTGCCTTCCTTCCTGGGTCCTGTCTGACGGCGTGGGCTTCACCAGACCTCTTGTAGCTCCCCTCTGCCTTCCTTGATTTAAAGTTCGAAAACCACTTGAGGACTTTTATAGTATTAACCTATCACTGTGACTGACACACAGTGAAGAGATTTCAAAGGAACCTTGGCAGGTAGAAGTCATCCGTGGAATAGGAGTGGGAATCTGAATGGGAGTCTTGGGCGGGTGGGTCATCAGTTACAGAAACGAGCTCTCCTTTCAGGCTGCGTTTGATCACTGAGTTGGTTCCTAGATTTTCAATTGAAACTGTAGGAACAGAATTGAATTCAAAGATTTATACTGATTGTGAGGAACTGAAATAGCTGAGCGCGTGAAGCAGGAGTTGCTGAGTGATTACAAAGGTTTATAACAAAGACAGCTTGTGAGAAGTCTACAAAAAGGCGACGATGTGAAAGAAGACAGGAGAACTATTCTATGTGCGGGTTAATGTTAACGACAGAGGAAGTGAACTAGGTTAGGAGACAGAAAGACGAGGGCAAATGCCTTTGATGGGAAAAAATAAAAATGAGTGGAGGGAATAAAATGGAAGAAGACAGTGTTTTGAGGCTTATACTTTAAAATGTGAATACATCAGAGAGACAGTGCATGACACTCCAGGAACATGAAGGGGCAGAAGCATAGTGCCGCCTGGCCTGCGGATGTTAATAAGCTTTCCAAGAGAAGAAGAAAGCCGTGTGTGTCCTCATTTCTAGCCAGTTTCCTTGCAAGAACAGGGAATGAGGTGCTGCAATCATATTAAATATTACTGATGATATGCAATACAATTCCATTCAATCTCATTACCTCCTCAAGCCAGGTTTTGTTAGATTCAGTTTAAGATTTTACACTGAAAAAGTAACTAGACATTGGGAATAGGATTTAAATCGTCCTAAAACTCGGGCATATATGTCTCTTCTTTTTTGGATTTCCTTCGCATCTAGGTCACCACAGAGCACTGGGTAGCGTTCCATGTGTATGTACAGCTGATTCACTTTGCTGTACCCCAGAAACTGACACAGTGATGTATAGCAACTCTATAACAATAAAAAAAGGGGAAAATGTCAGGCTTAAAACCTAAGGAATAATTAACCCATGTACACAAGAAATACAAAAGTTAATTCTATAAAAGCTCTCAGAAATTTGTACCAGATAAAATACTCCTGGCTGAATTAAGAGCTAAAATTGATAATAATTGCTTAATGGTTTATAAACTGATTTCATTTAAAGTGTGTTCTCTGATTAAAAACCCCAAGGCATCAGCGGGACAATTAAGAAGTAAATAGTTTATGGCAAAAATGCTGTCCTACCAGAGATAATGAATTAGAGTTATGTAAGGAAGTTTTAATGATAATGAAAAGACATGAATAAGAGATGCTCGCTTCAGAAATCACCTTTAAATCAGACTACAGAATCCAAAATGAGGAGTATGCACATGTCTGGCCACGAGGATGAGTAACACACACACTCGGGCACTCACACACATACATCATGCATGTACACACACGTGCACACACAGCAGCTATGAACTCTGGCTCCAGACCACACTGAAGTCAGTCTCCATAACCCACTAGATGCGCAACTTAGGACTTAATTTCTGTGAGCTTCAGTCTCCTCACCCAAAAAGGGGAATACAAGTGATAGTACATATTCCATGGGGTTGTTGTGAACTATTAGAGGAGTCAGTGTGTCTGATCCACTTAGAATAGTGCTCAGCATTTAGATTTCCCTCAATACTATATACATAACTATAAGCATAAAATATAAAATCTTATCACACATCACCTAACCTGTTAGTAGTTCTAATCTCAGCTGGTAAGCAATTTTTATTTTTGCTTATCTATGTTTTCAAGTTTTCCTATTTTGACCAATATGATGAAAACCACAAGTCATAAATAATAAATCTTAAATTTTTACAAACTAAGTGTGGCACTGTTCCTCAATAGGTGAGACTCTGTGTAGCTGGAATTATGAATAGTATGCAGAGCGTAGAAAGAACACAAAGCATTCCCCCAGTATTCCCAAACCCTGGTGTATACGCCCTGACCCTATTCCTTGAGTGTGGGTGAGAAATGTATATATATGATGGGTTATCACTCTTGCGGTTATGTTACCCTATATAGCAAAGGTTCTCTATGCTCTGTGAGGACCTATGTGGGTGGGGTGGGGAGGGTGGCTCCAGAGGGAGGGGATGTGTGTATACATATTGCTGATTCACTTCCTTGTACAGCAGAAGCTAACACAACATTGTAAAGCAATTATCCTTCAATAAAATAAAATGACTAGCTGGTACAAAAAAACAAAGCAAACAAACAAACAAACAAAAAAAGTGAAGAGATTTTGCTGGTGTCAGCAAGGCCCCCTAGTTGACTTGAGTTAATCGAACGAGTATTATACTGGGTGATTATGAGGCATGGCCTAATTACATGCGCTCTTGAAAGTGAGTCGAGAGGTCAGAGATTCTCCCATTGTCATGACATGAGAAGGAGGCGTGGCTGGGAGCATCTTCTAGGAGCAAGCCACAGCCAAATGGCCAACAAGAAAATGGGACCCTCTGTCTTAAAACCTGAAGGAATTTAATTCTGTCGACAATCTGAACAAACGTGGAAGACGATGCCAAGCCTCAGACGAGATCACAGCCCTGCTGACCCCTTCATTTCAGCCTGTGAGGCCCTGAGCAGTCAACCTAGCTAACCTGTGGCAGAGTCTTGACCCATGAAAACTATGATATAATAAATTGGTGCTACTGAAAGCAGAAAATAGAGAAAGAACTGCTTTGCTTTGCTGAGGGGTGGTGGGTGGTGGTGATGGCAACAAGGAGTGTGGGGCAGGTTCATGATTCTTTCTACTAGAGCCCAAGAGTCCCGCCCCAACAGCCCATGGCCACCCCCGCCCCCTACACTGCACTACAGAAACTTCTGAGAGGCACATGATAAATAAAATTATATTACTGAGTGCAAGTGCTTAGGAACTTGAGTAACAAGCTCTCTATAAATATTAGATTAAAAAGACATGAACAGCTTTTACCATTATAGAGGATAATAGAATTTGATCAGCTAAATCCCAGGGCTTTATAAAGCACAAATTATGTAAACAAGCTTAATGGTTTTTTGATAAAACTACAAAAGTAGTGCTAGGAAGAATGCAGGAGATATTCCTTACTTGGAATTTAAACATCACATCAAACAGCACAGATGTTTACTTAATTTTTAAAAAATTAAATATGAATGCAAAGAGAGTTATAAAGATGAATTCAAGGATAGAATATTGAGGAAAGCACTGTTTTTGATTTAAGGATAAGCAGTAATTTTCCAAGGAAAATGGCTGGATCTAGCTTTATTTACTATTGATATTATTAATCACTGGGAAGAGAGAACTAAATGAAGCTTTAAATATAAAAACTCAAGATTTCTAGAAAATGTTGATAAGCATCTTAAGAAAATAGAAATAAGAAGCTGAAGTGTTAGAAAAGTATTCAAATGAAAGAGATAAATATTATAAATATATGATAAAATGCATTCATCAAAAATTATATTTATGACACCAAATTTTCAGAGAGAGAATAGAAATTGAGGTGGAGGGTGAGGATAACAATGACCACATCTTATAATGTGCCCTAAGATCTTAAAGAGGAAACCAGGCTTTGACGTGCACAGAATGATGGATTCTTCTACAAAAGATTCAATGAATATATTCTCTCCTCAGTGTCAACTGAGTGCTTGAGATGTGTCATTTAGGGCACCCCCTAATTTCCAAGTGATGAAGCACTTAAGTATAGATAGTCAAAAGGAGAATTGCATAGTAGAAGAACTGCTTTATGATAAGAAATGAAGAGTGCCAATTTATGTCAAATGTGGCCAAGAAATGAGTAAATTCAAGCTTGTTTGAGGCAAGAGGGTTTTGTCTCTACATTATGTGAGTAGTTGATATTTTTCTTTCATGTTTCATATAAATAACAGAGTTTTTCTTTTCTTTTTTTTTTTAAGAAGAGAGGGCATTGTAGAGATCAACTCAGTCTACCGAGACTGGATTGTGGTGAAGGAAAGTACAGCGTTTATTGCAAGGCACCAAGAAAGAAGTACGGGCAGTTTATGTTCAAAAAACTTGAATTCCTCAATGGCTTTCAGGTAAGAAATGTTTAAAGGCAACATGAGGGGTGTGGGTCCTAGGGTGCAGGACCAGCTCCTGCACAGTTCTCTGTTTGGTTGATGGTGAGGTAACACAGTGATGTTTCGGGTATCTCAATAATCAACCTTTTGTTACAACCTGTCTGGGATCTAGATACTGCTGGTCAGCATGCAGCTAACTTTTTCCATCTGGTGGAGGTTTTTGTATCTGCAAAATAACTCAAGGAGGTGGCTCTGGATATTATCTATAGCCCTTAAAAAAGAACTAAATGTCTTGACTTTATTTTAAGGCTAAACTATAAAGAAAGCTGAGTGCTAAAGAATTGATGATTTTGAACTGTGGTGTTGGAGAAGACTCTTGAGAGTCCCTTGGACTAAAAGGAGATCCAACCAGTCCATCCTAAAGGAGATCAGTCCTGAATATTCACTGGAAGGACTGATGCTGAAACTGAAACTCCAACACTTTGGCCACCTGATGCAAAGAACTGACTCATTTGAAAAGACCCTGATGCTGGGAAAGATTGAAGGTGGGAGAAGAAGGGGACAACAGAGGATGAGATGGTTGGATGGCATCACCGACTTGATGGACATGAGTTTGAATTAACTCTGAGAGTTGGTGATGGACAGGGAGGCCTGGCATACTGCAGTCCATGGGGTCACAAAGAATCAGATATGACTGAGGACTGAACTAAAACTATTCTTATTTTGTCTTCCTTGATTATTTTCTTTTGTTTCTGCATTTTGTCATTTCTCTGATTAAATTTTCTCTTTGGAACTAAGAGAAGGCATAGGAGACAAAGCTTTTTCACAAACAAGAGGTGGGGTTCGTGGAGGATGGGAGGAGTCTAACCTAGAAGGATCAAGGGGCCTTTCTCATTCATTATATATATTTTCATTGATTCAAAGTCTCTCTCCATCCTCCCAATCTTCTTTATAAAGTCTTTAGGATCCAAACAGTCAATTCAATATCCACATGGATGACCCATTTGTCCCCAGAATTCTCTTAGACACTTTTCCTCTACTTATTACATTTTTACACAAAGAATATTTCATCACTAGAAATCTATCTATTGAGTTCCTAGGACTACATTCCTGGGATACCTTTTCCCAGTTTACAATCCTCTAAGTAATATTATCTTTTCTCATATATTCACATGCTAACAATTAACACATTTTTATCTCTAACCCAAACATCTTTTCAGGGCTTATTAAACTGCAAAATTTGCACCTCAACTGAGATGGCATATAGCACTTCATATTTAAATAGGTCAAAACTGAATTCTTCAAATTCTTCTAAATCTGTTCTTTCCTTTATTTTGCATGTCTCCAAAATGGCACTGTAATTCACTGAGTTACTTAATCCATATATTCAGGAGTTATTCTTGATAACACTCTTCAACCATCCTTCTCCCATCCTTCACAAATCCTTCACTATTTCCCAGAGTTTGCTCAAATTTGTGTCCATTCAGTCAGTGATGCTATCTAACCATCTCATTCTCTTCCTCCCTCTTCTTTTGCCTTCAATCTTTCTCAGTATCGGGGTCTTTGCTGACAATACTACCTTCAAAGTACATCTGAACTGCATCACTTATTCATCACTTAATCTATCACCACCCAATTCCAAAGAAGCATCTTTTCTTCCCTGGACCTTTATTATAGCTTCAGAACTGGGTGCAGTGCTTTCAGCCTGTCATTCGTGGTACTCAAAGTGGTACTGATCTTGGTATTGATCTTGGGTGGCCTTGGCTTGAAATAGCTTGGAGCCAGGCATGGGTTCCCAGTCAGTCACTGAGTCACACCCTCATGGCAGTTTGAATCACTTTTATGGGTCATTTCTTCTGGTTTTCCTTTGGCCAGTCATTTTGATTTGCCTGGTTTGCAGTCCATATTTTGTGTATCTCAGGATCCTCCCTGTTCACACCTATCTGTTAGCCAAGATGGAATCTACCAAAGAGGCATCTGGGTAGAACATCCCTTGACATCATTCCCCTTTGGCCTGCAAGGAGCCTTTTCTGTGCATGTGTGGTTGGGGAGGGCTCCTGACTTCGGAAATGAGAAAGATGAGGTCTAAACAGGCCCATTCTCCTCCTTCAATTGTCCTGCTATTCTTGTTTTGGAGTTTCTGTCAATAGAAAATGAATCTCCAATTGTTTTACCCTGGGGGGCCCATCTACCTCCTGCCTCAGTAGTTTTAATTGAGACCCACTCATTCCCCTGTTTAAAACCTTTCCATTGCTTCCCACCTGCTACATTGAAATATAATTGAAAAATAAAAATCTTTTCTTCCCCCCAGTACCACCATCCTTACTTCCTGGTCTGCTTTGCCCCTGCCTGTCTCCTCCACTTCATTTTGGGCCCCTACAGTCTTATTATGCTTCAGTCACTTGGGTTTTCCTTTCTTAGAAGAAAATGACTTTTTTCATGCCTTGGAGTGTAAATTTTCAGGGCTTCTCTTCCTTCCTCATCTTTTTGAGTGCCTTGTCTTCATCCATATGCTACATTTTGGCTAAAATGTTGCTTCCTAGGGAGGTTTTTCTTTTTTTAAATGCTCTATCCAAAATAAATCATTCTTCACAATTCCATTACTTTTCTCTTCAGAAAAATTACTTATATTTGTTTACTTCTTTTAGTGCTTGTTTTTATTATAAGTTGTGAACACCATTTATGATATCAATTTATTCTCACATGACACAATTTTTTGACAAAATAGTAAATATATGAATGGAAAAACCTAGGGAAAGGATCCTAGAGGTACATTTAAATGTTCTTTTTCCTTTTCACAAAGTCTATGAAGAAATTCACATTTTTTTCTTGTTTCTGTGTCTATTACATATTTTAATTGCATTTTATCTTTTAGATAATGTAGATTTTATATATAGTTTAAGAAATAATACAGAGGCCACCTCACATTGGTCAGAATCAGTTCAGTTCAGTTCAGTCGCTCAGTCGTGTCCGACTCTAGCCATCATTAAAAAATCTACAAATAACAAATGCTGGAGAGGGTGTGGAGAAAAGGAAAACCTCCTATATTGTTGGTGGGGATGTAAAATAGTGCAGCCACCATGGGAAACAAAACAGAAGTTCCTCCAAAAGCTAAAAATAGAGCTGCCGCATGATCTAGCAATCTGATTCCTGGGCATATATCTGGACAAAACCATAATTCACAAAGATACAGGCATCCCTATGTTCAAAGCAGCGCTATTCGCAATAGCCAAGACATGGAAGCGAGCTGAATGTCTACTGACAGATGAATGGATAAAGAAGATAAAGTACAATTACAGAATGGTATATTACTCAGCCACAGAAGAAGAACAAAAGGATGCCATCTGCAGCAACATGGACAGACCTAACGATGGTCACACTAAGTGAAATAAGTCAGAAAGAGAAACACCATATATCACTTGTATGTAGAATCTAAAATATGGCACAGATGAACTTATCTACAAAACAGAAACGACTCACAGACATGGAGCACAGACCTGTGGTTCCCAAGTGGGAGGAGGCTGGGGGCGGGATGAACCGGGAGTCTGGGATTAGCAGAGGCAAGCTGGAATTTAAAGAATGGGCAAACAAGGTCCCATGGTGTTCAGTTCAGTTCAGTCGCTCAGTCGTGTCCGACTCTTTGCGACCCCATGGACTGCAGCACGCCAGGCCTCCCTGTCCATCACCAACTCCCGGAGTTTACTCTAGCCCACGTCCATTGAGTCGGCGTCACCGGATATGAAAAGGATACATATGTGTATAACTGAATCACTCTGCTGTGGAGCAGGGTCTGGAGTGGCCTCTGCGCTTCCCCTCCCGTGTACAGTGTGAGTGGTTTGAGAGGCGACACTAAACTTCCCCAGTCTAGGTTCTTGTGGCGGCTTCTTCATGGGCCAGCTCTTTCTGTGGACTTCAACCTTTCAATTTCACTTCTACTTTTTCCTCTACATGCTGATTTTTTTTAATGCTAATTATTAACTGTTCAAATCAGAAGGTGGACTTAAAAAAAAAAAAAAACACAAAAAACTCAGTGTCAAACTACACTTCACCGTTTAGCCTAACAAATCCAGCAGTCTTTAGCTTCATTAATGTATTGACAAGAACACAGCACAGGAGAAACAAACATCAATGGTGCTATTTATTCTCAGCATATAGAAAAGCAATCTTCATGAAACATAAATAGGGCATCGTTACCTGTCATGTTGCAGTAAACTTTCAGAGGCCCCAGCGGTCCACTGCCGTCAGGATCTATCCAGTAGTAATTTGAGGTCTGGCCCAGGTGTTTGTACGCTTCACAGGAAGGCTCATAGATGGCTGGAAAGAAAGACCCTTCATGAGCTCAGCACCCAGAAAAGGGCCTCCCCAGACCCATGACCCAGTTACAGACCAAACGCTACCGAACCAGTGCTTAGGAGCGTATCCTCAAGTTGGAACGAGCCCTCTTTTCTCTACAAGTAAACTCATAATTTGTTTAGTCCACAAGCATTCTTTCTGACCTAACAAGGACAGTAAGTTACTGCTATGACTTTATAGTTGGGGAAAGGTCTAAAACAATTTAATAAATTGTTGAATACATGTAATGTTTGCTTAAAACAGGTACTCATGAGCTTTGAAAAATATTTAGTTTATACTTATTTATTTATTTATTTTTTTTTCCTTTGTTTTTTTGTTTTTTTTCTTTTTTTCTTTTTTAATTTTTATTATTATTATTTTTTTTTCCCAGTGGGTTTTGTCATACATTGATATGAATCAGCCATGGATTTACATGTATTCCCAATCCCGATCCCCCCTCCCCAGAGTTTATACTTATTTATAGATATCATCTCCTTGCTATAAGGGGCTTAACTGAAAGACCATGAATATTGATTGCACTGTTGGTCTATCAGCTAAGAGATCAGAGAAAATCTGACCCCCGCCACACACATACAGAGACAGAAACACACACAAACACACTTCTGCATATTTAGCATACATTTCCTACAAAAAGCATGTGATTGCTAACCTAAGATGTGCCTCTGCTTCATTTTGTTACAAGTGCTTTAATTACCTCAAATCTAGTTTTTGTAAAAAAAAAAAAAAAAAAAAAAAAATGACATTTATGTAATGAGGTTGTAGGTTTTCATAAAGTTCCTTTTTGCTCCCTTGCTCCTAGCACATTTTCTTTTTTCACAGAGAATGCACCTGGCTTCAGAAGTGCTGAACGGACACTGACATACCTCCTTTATAGCTGGAACTTCTAAAACAATGTTGTGAAAACTTTTAAATATAGCTCATCTATTTCTGCTTTATTGACCATGGCAAAGCCTTTGACTGTGTGGATCACAATAATCTGTGGAAAATTCTGAAAGACATGGGAATACCAGACCAACTGACCTGCCTCTTGAGAAATCTGTATGCAGGTCAGGAAGCAACAATTAGAACTGGACATGGAATAACAGACTGGTTCCGAATAGGAAAAGGAGTACGTCAAGGCTGTATATTGTCACCCTGCTTATTTAATTTATATGCAGAGTACATCATGAGAAATGCTGGGCTGGATGAAGCACAAGCTGGAATCAAGATTGCCAGGAGAAATATCAATAACCTCAGATTTGCAGATTACACCACCTTTATGGCAGAAAGTGAAGAAGACCTAAAGAGCTTTTTGATGAAAGTGAAAGAGGAGAGTGAAAAAGTTGGCTTAAAGCTCAACATTAAGAAAACTAAGATCATGATATCTGGTCCCATCACTTCATGGCAAATAGATGGGGAAATGGTGGAAACAGTGGCTGACTTTATTTTTTTAGGCTCCAAAATCACTGCAGATGGTGACTGCAGCCATGAAATTAAAAGATGCTTAATCCTTGGCAGGAAAGTTATGACCAACCTAGACAGCATATTAAAAAGCAGAGACATTACTTTGCCAACAAAGGTCCATCTGGTCAAGGCTATGGTTTTTCCAGTAGTCATGTATGGATGTGAGAGTTGGACTATAAAGAAACCTGAGTGCCGAAGAATTGATGCTTTTGAACTGTGGTGTTGGAGAAGATTCTTGACACTCCCTTGGGCTGCAAGGAGATCCAGCCAGTCCATCCTAAAGGAGATCAGTCCTGAGTGTTCATTGGAAGGACTGATGTTGAAGCTGAAACTCCAATACTTTGGCCACCTGATGTGAAGAGCTGACTCATTTGAAAAGACCTGATGCTGGGAATGGGACAATAGAAGATGAGATTGTTGGGTGGCATCACTGACTCAATGGAGTTCAGTTTGGGTAAACTCCGGGAGTTGGTGATGGACAGGGAGGCCTGGTGTGCTGCAGTCCATGGGATCGCAGAGTCGGACACGACCAAGCGACTAAACTGAACTACATTGACTTTATGAGGGATTTGACAGAATTTAACTAAGACCTACTGAGACAGGAGGTAGATGGCTCCCCCCACCCCAACACAGGGTAAAGCATTGGAGATTCATCCCCTAAGGACAAAATTCCAAGACAAGAACAGCAGGGCAATTAAACAAGGATGTTGGGCCCTGCCCAGACCACATATTTCTCATACCTGAAGTCAGGAGACTTCCCTGACCACATGTGTCCAGAAAAGCTCCTTAGAGGTCAAAAGGGGAGTAAAGTAAAGGGGTGCTCAACCCATATGCCTTTGCCATCTTGGCTAAGAGATGCATGTACGCACATGGAAGGGTTCTGAGATATAGCAAATATGGACTGTGGACCAGGCAAATCAAAATGATTGGCCAAAGGAAACCTGGAAGAAATGTCCCACATAAGTGATTCAAACTTTCAAGGATTCTCCTTCTGAGTCTGCCTGAGTATCTAGCCACACATACTATACTCTTTTTTTCTTAATAAATATTTTACTTGCTTCATTGTTTTCTGTCTTTGTGGAAATTCTTTTCTGCAAAGCCAAAGGGTGACACTGGCCACTCTTCTAGTGGCTAGGATCTGGTGCTCTCATCATCACGACCTGGCTTCAATCTCTGGTTGGGAACCCAAGCCCCACTCCGAGCCGTTGCAGGCTGAGGTCACTCGAGATCATTACTATTGGTAAAAATCTATATATTGATAAGTGGAGTCTTTTGGAAAAGTGCCCTTGAATTCAACACTCCCATCATCTGCCCTTTCCTAAGTTATGAAGCAGGAGGTCTGACTCTGGGACTGCCTCTTTCTACTTCCCTCTCCCAGGTTTTTGGTGCCTCCCTTTGGCTCTCCATGTTTCTTCTTCCCAAAGATGCTAGACCTTAAATTCTATTTCATTTCAGCAAACACAGCACACTACAACAGTTCTGAAATGCTTTGATTTACTCAGGGCTTGCTTTCCTCTTGCTTTGTTCCTTCTGCAAATAATCACTTAGACCATATGATGTGTTGAGCAGTAGATTAGGCAAAACAAGTACATCTGTGAATAGCACAGTTCCGGGACCTTTGGAGCAAGGGCTGTTCACTCAGTTCTCAGCCATTGCTCATTCACGAAGTGCAACTGGAAGGAAACGTGGCTAAGTTGTTAAGCACAGCCACACAGTTTTGTCCCAGTGATCAGTGGTAAAGAACACAGCAGCCAATGCAGGAGATGAGGGTTTGATCCCTGGGTCTGGAAGATTCGCTAGAGAAGGAAATGGCAACCCACTCCAGTATTCTTGCATGAAAAATTACACGGACAGAGGAGCCTGGTGGGCTACACCCGAGAGGTTGAAAGAGTCAGACACGACTCAGCGACTGAGCATGCAATTATTAATATGCCACTTTCCACCTCCCAATTATCAAATTTAGATAATAAACTATGGTTGCTCTAATTCTGAATGCCATAACAAGTAAAGTAAGGCAATAAAAGACAGTAAAGAAATATTCTTTAAACTTCCAGCAGAAAGATGATATACATCGAGATAGGTTCTAGAAAGAAGGTTCCTTGTAGCAGAACACAATAGATCTTAGGGAAGTAATTCAGAAGGTAACGAGAGCAGGTAGGCTACACTTGCCATTTGCGTGCATGCTCAGTCATGTCTGATTCTTTGTGACGCCATGGACTGTAGCCGACCAGGCTCCTCCGTCCATGGAATTTTCCAGCCAAGAATACTGGAGTGGGCTGCTCTTTCCTCCTCCAGGGGATCTCCCCACCCAGGGATCAACCTGCATGTCCTGCATTGGCAAATGGATTCTTTCCCACTGAGCCACCTGGGAAACTCAATACTTCCCGAAGGGCTACGGTGAGATGGCCAGAGCTATTATGAGAAAGAATCAAACAAATAAGACAGGATAAAGTAGATGGAACTGAGCACATGTTTTAAGATCAGGAGGTGGACATAGTCAGAAAGAAAGAATACCTTAAATTCACAATCTCTGAAACCAACTGCCTTATTAACTTTTGACAATCTTCCTTCAGATTATTATAATTATTATGTACAGTTCAAAATCACCCAGAACATAATGTTTAAATTCTTAGGTTTTCCAATTAGTCTGTTCAGCCAATCTACCATTAGAAACTGTCAGCTTTGTCTTCCAGCTTCCCCCCTGTCATTTTCCTTGTCATCTGATATCTGGTCTATAACAATCATCTTATTAAGTGATTGCTCTACCCAAATATCTCTTCACTCCCCACCCAATTATGCTTTTTTGATCCATTGATGGTCTAGTGCTAAAACATTACTTTAAGTTAAATGTGTAATAGTTCTTCAGCATCTCTGACAGTGTGTCCCAGATCGCCATCTAAGCATGCAAAACCTTCCGAAATCCTTACAGATCTCATTAGGTTTCAGCAACTTGCTGACATCAACCTTGCTCTCTGCTCAGGCGAATCTGACAAAGGAACTTATTTAACCTATGTTTACCCTTTCTGGGATTGCCTGTGGTTTTCCACAGGCCTTTTTCTCAATCTGTAAAACTTCTCCGTCAGAGTTAACTATGAAGGAACAAGTGTTAAGAAACAGGGCTCCAGTCAAACACATCTAAGTTTAAATTCTGACTCCACCAAGCACTAATTATATAACCTTGGCAAAGACATTTAATCTCATGTAGCCCTGTCTAGGAAATAGGTGTCATAGGTATGTTAATTAATGGTTATATGTGCTCAGCCGTGTCCAACTCTTTGCGACCCCACAGACTGTAGCCTGCCACGCTCCTCTGTCCATGGGATTTTCCAGGAAGAGGGTTGCCATTACATTCACCAGGGGATCTTCCCGACCCAGGGATTGAATTCACATCTCTTGCATTGACAGGCTGATTCTTTATCACTGAGCCATCAGGGAAGCCCCTATATTAATTAATAGGTGGAGTATTTATTGTTAGTACAATAGTTATTATTTAGGCACCATTAACCTTTTTCCTTTCTTAAGGAGACCTTCTCTAATCAATACATTCTGCTTTCTGTACAGTCCAGGGCTCATCTCACAAATTATAGTCAATGTAAGACTTGATTGACTGCTGTTAATTAAAACATGTGTGAAAATTTTACTTCCTAATAAGATTGTGAACTGTCATGAGGACAGGGTCTAGAAAACGTGCTTTTCCTTTTTACTCTATATTAAGCTATTAATAACCTGGTAGGTGTTTAAGAAAGACTATTGGAATGAAACTTAAAATGTACCTACCCTTCATCCTGTTCTGATTTTGATAAATGATTAGTTGGCTTGCCAGAAGAAGTCTATCCATATGAAAGCACACTTGGATGATAGTAAGTAGAGGGAACTGCTAACATCTCTGTGTAAGCATACAAACATTTTGAGCACCCAGTTGAAAGCATGTGGATAAGGGAAGTTTGGATAAGCAAGAAGCTCTTCATTTTTCTTCAAAGTGTGACAATTATTCCGCTTGTTTCTAACCTAAAACAGGTTTACTGGCTGCTTTTGCCTCATCAACACAAATAGAAAAGCAAAACTTTAGTCCAAACTTTATCATGTGTGAAAAATCACCTGGAGGGCTTGTTAAGACAGGGATTCCTGGGCCTCACCCCAAAGAGTCTGACTCAGTAGAGAATTTGCAGTTCTAACAAGCTCCCAAGTGATGCTCATACTGCTGGTCCTGACTGCATTGAAAAGCATGGCTCTAATCTTGAAAAAATAAAAATTAACTCAAGAAGGGTGGGCTAATTCTTTATTAATTTTTTAATATAAATAGGAAAAACAGGTCACTGCAAGGCAATACAGTACAATCTTAAATAACATAAGGCTAGACTGCCATCTCACTTCACTCAGGATAATAAAAATAGAACTCTAAATAAACTCTAAATAAAAATACATGTCAAAAGAAATATACTTGGATGGATATGCAGAAAAATATTTGGAAAGAATTGTTTCTGTTTCCAAAATACTGTTGTTACTTTTGTTACCGTTGAGTATTACTCAAACAGTAACAGTGGTTTTCTTTCAATAGTAAGATTATGGATGATTTAAAACTTCATACTTATCAGTGGTTTCCACACTGTAATGTGCATAAGTATATTATCATTAAAAATACACTTGCAAAATACATACATGGAATAATAACACTGAGACAAAATGGCAAGAACAGATGTATATAGAAAAATTACATTCATTCTGTTCCTCACTTAGAAATTAAGAGACCTTTGTTCAAATCTCCTTTCTGTCTTTTACTACCTAGACACTCCCCTTAACTTTTCATTTTCTCAACCATAAAATGAAGGCAGTAGTACCTCCTCCACCAAGTTAGCATAAGTATCAAGTGAAATCACACACTTCGTAAACTAAAAGGCATTGAGTGCATGGATATTTTAATGCACAGAAGTATTTAGCATGCCTCAGCCAGTTACCTCTGTACCCAGTGGACTCCTATCTGGGTTGCACATTTTGTACATATCAAGCCCCAGGGAGATGACAGCACAGAAGGGGCTAAGTCAGCAACCACTGACGAAAGAGAGGCTCTGAGCTATGGTCAATGACTGAGTTTTTCTAGTAGACTGCAGGAGAACAGAAAGGCAATTGGACTGATGGCAAAATAAAAAGACTCATCAACTTCATTGATTTATTGGATGAGTAATTTTTCTGTTTCAACTCTTACTCCCAAACAAAAGTTCTCATATTATTGTACATATTCTTAAATAAATCTAGGTGTTCAGAAATATGACTGTTGAACACATCATATTGAATTTCATAGCTTATAAAAATCCAGAAAGTGACAAATCCTAAGTACTTACTCATTTTCATTAAATATTGATTATTGTCTGTGTGACTCAGACAATAATGTATCAGTTTCACTGGGCCACTGCAACAATAACCAAATGCTCAGTGGGCTGAAACAAATCTATTACCTTATAATTCTGGGGGTCAGATGTTCAAAGTAGGTTTTGCTGATAAATAAGGCTGTGTTCCTTCTGAAACCCTCTAAGGGAGGATCCATTTTCTTGCTTTTCCCAGCTTCCAGAGTCTACCTGCATTCCTTGCTTCATTTTCCTATTTCTTCATCTGCAAAGTCAGCTGTGGTTAGTGGGGTCTTTCTCATGCTCCACTCATTCTCTGCTTGACTGTCACCTCTCTCTATTTTAAAGAACTCTGGTTACATCAGACCCACCCAGATAATCTGGGGCAGTCTCTTCATGAGAAGGTCTTCACTTAATCATAGTCTCTTTGCCATATAAAGCAATATATTCATAGGTTGCACAGTTTAGGATATAGACACGTTTGGTGGAGAGAGGATTATCCTGTCTATCACAACTATATAAAAATACTGTGATTGCTCTATATAAAGAAAAATTTTTATTAAGTACCTAATGTACTCCTAGTGTTGTTGATTAATGAAAGATGTCAACACACTGGTAGAGAGAAAAGCAGAGAGTTTAAGAGCAAAGATACGAAATAGGTCTAAAGCACTAAGAAACAAATCATGACTTAAGGAATGTTTCGGGTAAAGACAGGGTACAAAAAAGGAAAAGGATAAGTCTCAATAGCATGAATTGTTGTAGAAAATGGGAATGGGAATCAGGTCAGGGAAATGCTAATACATTCAATGAGCAGATTTGGGTGACTCAAATTCTTAGTGGTAGCATCTGTAGAAACCAGATTATAAGAAAAGGAATTATTTGGTGGAAAGGGGTTGGGGGTGACCACATTATTGTAGGAGTTTAAACTATAAGAGGTAAAAAATAGAAAAAAAGTTGATAGAGATTGCCAAGTAAAAGGAGGGAATTTTTATTAGGATATGTGAGATAGATTCGTGTTTATTTTTAATGGTGTAGTTTCTGGTTATAAAGAAAATTTATAATCCTTGGATTAATCCTGAAAAAGTAACAAATAATTAAAAAAAAAAAGAAACTTCTGTTTCCCTAGCTCCCTAAGTAAATTTGGGGAAATGTGTGTTTCATTCTTTGGAATGCCAGGTCCCTATCCTACCTCATTTCTAGATCTTCTTCAAAGGTATGAGATGTCAATTAAATATCAGAATCCAGGATACAAAATGGCCAGGTTTTACTAGCGGTTGTTACAGACTCATTATTCGGCTCACTATCAGCCACCAGGAAATAAGCTCTAAATCTGATAGTCAATTTTAGAGTCTTAATAATACATAAATAACAACTTTGCCTACTAATGCATCTTTACCACCACTAGCTATACTGATTTAACATAAAAGAAAAAGTTTACTTGGCAAAAAAAAAACAAAAACAGCTTTTCATTATTGTTTGATTTGAAAATTTACTTTCACATATACATTGGAAAGATTTAAAAATCTTCTATGAAGTGTATAGTTATGCTTTTTGCCCACTTATTTATTGTCAGCTATTTTCTATTGACTTAAATTGGTTAAGTTATAAATGAAGATTAAAATCTGTGTTATCATATTTGTCTTCCTTGATTTTTGCCTTATCCCCTCGAATATGTCATTTTGGATGTATAATATTTTGTTATCAACTGTATTAAGATTTCCCCTTTAAAAATGCTTTCAACAGCTCTTAAGTGTATAAAATCATCTCCCATTTGTGGCAGTAAAAGTCTTGACTCTCAATGCTAGGGAGTTAGTACTTACTCTAAGCATAGGCTAAAGAATTTAAAATAATGTAGTAACATTATCAATTTTGTGTTTAAGAAGTATCTCCTGACACTTGTGCGGACAAGTTGCATGCTCAGTTGGACACTTCAGAAGTGTCCAGCTGTTGAGACCCTATAGACTGTAGCCCACAAGCCTCCTCTGTCCATGGGATTCTACAGGCAAGAATACTGGAATGGGTTGCCATGGCTTTCCCTAGGGGATCTCCCTGACCCAGAGATTGAACCCACGTCTCCTGTGACTTCTGCATTGCAGGGAAATTCTTTACCACTGAACCACCTTGGGCAGGTCAGGAAAGTTAATATCAACTAAGAGACTATGATGGGCTTTCCCAGTAGCTCAGTGTTAAAGACTCCACTTGCAATGCAGGAGATGAAGGAGACACAGGAGAAGCAGGATTGATCCCTGGGTCCGAAAGATCCTCTGAAAGAGGATATGGCAACCCGCTCCAGTATTCTTGCCATGAAAATCCCATAGACAGAGGAGGCTGGTGGGCTAAGGTCCATGGGGTTGCAAAGAGTCTGACATCACTGAGGTAGTGAGCATGCGCATACAGAGACTACTGCAAGGGGACTGGGAAAGCAATCATACACACACATATGATGGAAACACAAGGCCCCTGAAAACAAGAGAGAAAAGCACACGTCTGTGATTTGTGCCATGGCTCCATTTCTTACATAAACACTGACTCAAGAAGGGCACATCTATGGGTTGAAATGTGTCCCCCAGTAGGTGTTGAAGTTCTAACCTTTATTTGGAAATGAGATTTTTGAAGGTGATTAAGTTAAGGAAGCAGTCCTGAATATTCACTGGAAGGACTGATGCTGAAGCTGAAACTCCAATACTTTGGCCACCTGATGCGAAGAACTGATTCATTTGAAAAGCCCCTGATGCTGGGAAAGACTGAAGGCAGGAAGAGAAGGGGACAGCAGAGGCTGAGATGGTTGGATGGCATCACTGACTCAATGTAGATGAATTTGAGTAAGCTCTGGGAGTTACTGATGGACGGAGAAGCCTGGCGTGCTGCAGTCCATGGGGTCACAAAGAATCGGATGCGACTGAATTGAACTGAACTGAAGTTAAGATGAGCTCATTAGGGTGGCCCCTAATCTAAGGGGGCTGACCCCATAAAAAGGGGAAATTGGGACACATAGACAGATACCTATAACAGGAAGGCAATATGAAGACACAGGGATAGGGACTTCCCTGGTTGTCTAGTGGCTAAGACTCCACACTCCCAACACAGGCTGCCCAGGTTCATTCCCTGGTAAGGGAGCTATATGCTGCATGTCGCAACTAAAGATCCCACATACCACAAATAAGACCCAAACCAGTCAAATAAATACATAATTTTTTAAAAAGACACAGTGATAACACTAACTATAATCAAGGGGTGCCTGAGGCTCCCAGGAACTACAAGAGAAATATGTAATAGATTCTCCCTCACAGCCCGTAGAAAGAACAATCAAGAAGACACCTTGGCTGCAGATTTATAGCCTCAAAACTGTGAGGCAATCCATTTCCCTTACAGTCATTCTGCTTGTTACTTTGTTATAGTATCTCTAGGTATCTTACACAGACAGACAATCGCCAACTGACTGAACTAGCAGCTCCACTCCCACTTCTGAGCTCCTCCAATGTTCTTATAGATGATGGGGAGGACTCTCCACCATGTTCCCGAGCCACCATTTTAATAAAGAATATCCACCTGATAAAATATTGCTTTTGGACCACTCTATGCGAAGTCTTAGGTCGGTGCTCTGAATAGTACAAAGCAACAGCTCTCTAATCTCTGCGATGCTGATGAGTTGAGAAAGGCTCTCCAAGCCCTCTTCTATGTCTCATGTTTTGAGAGAAGCAATTAAGCTTGTGAGATGCATCCCTTTTGTTACTACCTTCTAGAGCATACTGATTGCTTGAAGTGGGCAAGGATGAACCATGTTAGAAAGTTAATCACAAGTCAAAAATGAACACATACTTAAAGGTCACCTTTGGAACATCATAAGTAGTCTTTTCCTAATTGCACAGAAAGGGAAAAGTTCACTTCTAATGATTTGATATAAAACTGAAAAGAAGCATAAAATAACTTTATGGTTCATTTACTAATAAATGCTATAACATGACATTTTGAGTATTGATAGTTTATGAATAACCTCACTTTCTTCCTCTCTGATATTGGAGGTGACCCAGAACTTATTACAAACTTGCTATATGGATGTGAGAGTTGGACCAACAAGAAGGCTGAACGCTGAAGAACTGATGCTTTCAAACTGTGGTGCTGGAGAAGACTCTTGAGAGTCCCTTGGACAGCAAGGAGATCAAACAGTCAATCCTAAAGGAGATCAGCTGTGACTATTCATAGGAAGAACTGATGCTGAAGCTCCAATATTTCGGCTACCTGATGCAAACAGCCGACTCATTGGAAAAGACCCTGATGCTGGGAAATATTGAAGGCAGGAAGAGAAGCGGATGACAGAGGATGAGATGGTTGGATGGCATCACAGATTCAATGGACATGAGTTTGAGCAAACTCCAGGGATAGTGGAGAACAGAGGAGCCTGGCATGCTGCAGTCCACGGAGTCGCAAAGATCAGATAAGACTTAGCAACTGAACAAGAACAACAACAATAGGAACTAGGTGTCAGAAGTGCTGAAGAGGGAGGGTGGTTTACTGAACCCTCTACTCAAAAACAAGTATTTTAATGGAAAACATGGATACAGCAGAAACAAACAAAATGGTAGTTGTAAGCCCTTAACAGGGGCCTGGGTCATATTTGGGTTGGTGGTACTCAGAACAGAACGCTGTCTGGAGCCCTCCTTATTCTGATCCTTTTTAATCGCTGTACCACCTGTGATCTTAATCTGTCTTTCAAAAATAAGTGTCTCCTTTGGAAAAAGACATTTCTCATTGGAAACAATGACACTGACTTTGTGATCTCAATTAGACTCTAGCGGGTTTGGTTGGAGAAACTTGTCTTCCCAGGACTGAGTTTTGTACACAGCCAGACTGGAAATCCAGAGAGGCGCAGTGGCCCTGAGAACTTGCCCTGTGAAAGCTCCCTAATTCTAGGACCTTGTAATTATTTTTAATTAGCACAATGTAAGCTTTATAATACCTAAGTCCTCATTAACACTTGAATATTAACCTGATATTTTCTCTGTCTCTTTGGATTTTTTTTTTTAAGCTTGAATGAATGCCCTGAGTAAACTACATTATTTCCCTAAGGAACTATTATTGTCTCATAATTGACACACAGCAAATAGCAGTGGGTAGAGAGAGTACGGGTTTAAAAACAGATAGCCTGCATGCTAATGTTATGTCATGATCTTTCCATGAATGTAATTTCTGTATGCGATGTTGTTCATTACCATAGTCTAATGGGTTCTTTCACCTGTCCAAGTCCCAAGGGAAAGGGGTAATTCAGAAGGAAAAAAGCAAAACAAAACAAAGATTAAATTTTTACTTCCTGTTAATAAAACAAAAGTTTATAGTTTTCTCACCTGACAAGTCCTTCAAAAAAGTTTTGGAAATCAGAATAAAATCTACTCTCTCTATCTACCCATTTCTGCCTGTGTTTGATCCTTCCCAAATTTCTCCGTTCTTTGCACTGGCTCCAAGGCACTACTTTCCATTCACACCTTTGCAATACTAGCTACAGGACTTTCTACAACTCTGCCTCTGTGCCATCACAACTGCCTTATTCCTTGGTTATGTCAATATTCGTTTTTGTTAGTCTTTGACTTTAACTTCACAGAATGTCACTTTGTCCTTTTTTAAACACTCGATCTGGACAAGCTGTACTTGTATTTTCTTCATTACTGCCTTTAGGTTATAGAAGATTGTAAGGAGGGAGGAAAAACTATAAAACCAAGCAGGCACCCTACAAATTCATGCTTCCTCCTTTTAATAGGTCTCTACAGCGGAGCTCAAAAGTGAAAGTGAAAATCACTCGGTCGTGTCCAACTCTTTGTGACCCCATGGGCTGTGGCCTGCCAGGCTCCTCTGTCCGTGGAATTCTCCAGGCAAAAATGTCAGGAATCGAGCCCAGATCTCCCACACTGCAGGCAGATTCTTTACCTCCTGAGCCGTCAACCATATTAAGGAGTGACTTAGATCCTATAGAGGTTGTCTACACGGTTTCTTGCTCCATCCATTTAATACCCTGGTTCCATTTTAACCTTTTCACTCTCATTTTTGAGACCAAAAATGGTGACTCAAGATGTGTTAGTGCCTATATTCCCCTCCTTCAATATAACTCTGCCCTAATCAGGCCCTTTTTCCTTTCTTTTTGCTAATTAATCAATTTATTTATTAATAGCTATTAATATAGCACTAGTTCTAATGCTATGTCTTATACTACAAATTGTAAAAAATGAATGAATCTTAGTTCCTGGCTCTGAACAATCTGTTATCTAATATTTGGGGTTGACATGTGGGAAGAAAATATTATATAATTTTCTGTTATAAAAAAGATATGAACAAAATACTCAGACAGTTTGGGCTTCCCTTAGGGCTCAACTGGTAAAGAATCCACCTGCAATGCAGGAGATATGGGTTCAATTCCCGGGTTGGGAGGATCCCCTGAAGAAGGGAAAGGCTACCCACTCCAGAATTCCATGGACTGTATATATAGTCCATGGGATCACAAAGTCAGACAAGATTGAGCGACTGACTTTCACTTCACTTCAGATGTTTAGTTAAGGGATTGGATGACTTGGTTTAGTATGGTCAGAAGGTTTCATCTGTGAAGCCACTTTAAACTGAGTCTCAAAGGATGACAGGAGTTTGCCAGGGAGAGAACCCTTCTTTCCTGCTATTCCAAGAGTCCTCAGGCAATCTAAGATGACTGTTTTCTTGGTTTTCCTTCTCTCTTTTTTTCCATTGGTTCCATTTTCTATGTCTGATAATATGTATTATCTAATCTGTCTCCACTATTTTGGGTAATGGGAAAGAAAAACAAAAGAAAATATACATGTTGCTCTCTAGTCCCAACTTTAAGAGAATTTCTGCTTCTTCACCACTTAAACCTTAACACCAGAAAGATTGAAAGTTATCATTTCCATTTCATTTTCAAGAATGTCAAGGATGTCTGCACTGACTTTTACTAAGTCCTTGTGTTCTGTGATTTAGGGAGACATGTTGGCCATGCCCTCATGGAAGCTCATTCTTCTCTTAGTTTCTGCACCCTTACATTTGTCTTCCTGCTGCTCCCCCTCTGACCACTCCTTTCCTGGGCCTTGCACTGTTTTTTTTCTTCTCCTGGACTCTAGAGAGAGTTATTTTCTTAGGCCTTGTCCTCAATGTTCTATCTCTGTTATCTGTACAGAAGGGCTAGTTAGCTTGTCCAAGTTTGTTCATCTAGAAAAAGTCAGAGCTACAATTGGAACACAGGAGTTCTTGTAAAGTCCCTGCTGTTCTTCTCATTTTATTTTTGGCCATGTTGTGCAGCTTGCAGAATCTTCCTCCCAGACCAGGGCTCAAACCCAGGTTCCTGCAGTGAGAGCAACAAGTCCTAACAACTGGGCTGCCAGAGTCCCTGCTCTTAAATTATGCTAAATTGTTTATACCAATCCCGTCTTGAAAAAAGGGGTATTTTGTTTCTATTGTTGAAGGACAGCTTAGAGAAAAGTGAAAGGAGTATATTTCAATGTTGAAAAGTCTTTTGAAGGAAGAATAGATTTTTTAAAATTTATCTGTATGTGTGTGTGTGTGTGTGTGTGTGTTAAGAAAAGAAAAATGGAATGAAGAATTTCTGCAACTGCTTTTAGGTAAACAAAACTTTAACAAAAAGTCATATCTGGCTCTGATTAGAAAGTGCTAATCTTTTTGGAAACATCAGTCATTGAGTAAAGTTGTCCTGGTAATTCAAATAATAAAAAGATAATTATATTTTATACTACTTTACAGCTTTAAAATGCTTTACTATAAAAACTTTAGTATACTCTACCCAATTTAATGAATAAGGCAAAATGACTGACTTTAAATGACAAATAAAGTCATTTGAATTTGATGGAAAAATAAACCATTTAAAAATATGAATATTAAGGAGCTAGAGACTGTTGTACAGAACAAAATGTCAGAAAGAGTAAAATGAATATCATATATTAATGCATATATACAATGTGAGTTAAACAACAGAATGGGAAAGACTAGAGATATCTTCAAGAAAATTAGAAATACCAAGGGAATGTTTCATGAAAAGATGGACACAATAAAGGACAGAAACTGTATGGACCTAACAGAAGCAGAACATACTAAGAAGAGGTGGCAAGAATATACAGAAGAACTGTACAGAAAAGATATTAGTGTCCTGGATAACCATGATGGTGTGATCACTCACCTAGAGCCAGACATCCTGGAGGGCAAAGTCAAGTGGGCCTTAGGAAGCATCACTACGAACAAAGCTAATGGAGGTGACGGAATTCCAGCTGAGCTATTTCAAATCCTAAAAGACGATGCTGTTAAAGTGCTACACTCAGTATGTTTGATTTTTCTGTTACCCAGTGAGTTGCCAGATGACTCCATCTAAATTGCTAGTGATCAAGTGAAATACCATATATACATCATCTAATATTGTTCTATTTCTTTTCCTTTCGTGAATACAGAAAGGCCAAACTCATCTTAATCTTTAAACACAATATAAGAAGGATAAAAAATATTCTTTTAAAGCATTATATGCATTTCAAAATCAAATAGAAATACATTGAGTGTAACCAACATCTTGAATAATTCATACTCTGCTCACCTTCCTTTATTTCGTACAATTGAAAATTGGCCATATTGATTTCTTGCCCAATATACAATGAAACCTTGTTTATCTGACATCATTTGGGAATGATCCATTCATAGAACCATAGAGTTTTAGTGCCTGAGAAGACCTGAGTCATCTAATCTATCTCCTTCATTGTGAATAATTATAATATTTATAACAATTTATAATTATAAATATAAAAATATATTTATCAATATATTTATAAATAATTATATAGAAACAATGGTACTTGAGCCCTTATGAAAAATTATATTATCTTCTGGGTGCTTGTAAGTAGTAGCCCATTTGTTTTTCACAGTAAGCCTATGAGGTATGCATTATTAGTACATATTGTTATTTCGACTTTACAGATAAGCAAACTGAGGCCTAGAGAAAGTAAAATAACTGAAGCCTACATAGCTTAAAAGTAACGAAGCTGGGATTGTATTTGAGCCCATGACTCCTGTTTTTAGACACAGTATTACACCAGCTCTGACAATCAAATATGATAATGTCTTACGCACAAAAATCACTCACTTATTTAGCATCAATTACTAGGCCAGAACTTGTGTTTCCTGACTACATATTATCACATTTCTTCTCATACAAACTCTAGCATATCTGGATCTTTAATATAAATGAACTGATAAGCTATGTTCCTTCCTTTAAGCACTAAAACTCATTTTATTTTAAATACTTTCCATGAAAATCATTCTAAAAGTCATTGCACAGTTTTCTGCCTCCTTAATCACACTACATTAAATATAAGTGCCATTTCTTGCTGATTCAGCTTTCATAATTACCTACATCAGTCATTGGATTTTGTCGTAACAACACAAGAGAGTCACACCAAATGATACCAGAAAACTTTGTTTCATTGACTCGTTGGTTCCCTTTTTATAAACTATAGGTCTTTGCTATATTATTACATGGCATGCCATCCTGCTATGGTACAATTTCAAACTGCACTTCTTGTCCAGACATACAGAAATAAAATTATTCTTTATATGTTATAGGCTGGGGAACAATGCAGTCACATTTGTTTATACTGGGTGTTTGAAAAATGAAACAACAAATCAGACCATTCGAAGTCATATTCCCATAGGAGGAATTAAGTTACTTTCTGAAGGATAAAGTAGAGGGAGCCAGGAGATGCCAGGGAAAGCACTGCGAAAGCAAAGAAATAGGATGTTCAAAGGCTCAGATGCCAGAGTATGATGCTCTGGGAAGAGGCGGTGGGGTCCTGAAAGGCCCTCTGAGTGCCTGGAGTCAAGAGTGCAAGACAAGCAAGGGGGAGGAGTGGGGACTAGAGTCAGGGAACCAGGTCCTCAAAGAACCAGTGCTTGACCTCCAGGACTTTGACTGAGCCTGAGGGCTACCTGAGGAGTTTAAAGAAGCAGGATGAGATGATCAAGTTGTATTAAGAAATCCCTTTGGCTATAATAGGAAGACTGGACATAGAGACCATCTATAAGGCCATGGCAAAGTTTGGAAATAAGATCCTCTCAGCAGAAATCAGTATCCTCATTTCTGTGATGAGAAGGGAGATACATTCCCCAACGACCTCGTCCATTCTAAACCTATAATTCTGTGGTTCTGTAGCTTATGATTGTTTCCTAATACATGGTCAATGCTATGCAAAGAAATAAAGTCTTTGACCTGGTTTAAGACTTTTCATATCTACTTGACTGCAGCTGGAAGCTGATATCATCACTATGCTGGAGTCATAAAGCAAGGAAGATCCCTTGGAAAAGGAAATCGCATCCTTCTCTAGTATTCTTGCCTGGAGAATCCCATGGACAGAGGAGCTTAATGGGCCACAGTCCATGGAGTGTCTAAAGATTTGGAAATGACTCAGTAACAAAACACACACAATTGGCCTTTAAGGCTGTTGTGACACTGATTTACTCTTGTGGTCTGTAAAAACATAAAGATTTGTGAAGACTGGGGTAAACACAGCACAGTTTAGTGTTCCAGAATCTCAATTCATTTAGCCATCTGGTAACGTTCTGAGATCATGCTGGTTGCTCCTCAACAAGATGCTAGTTAATGGGTAGTATCGTTGTTAAACCTGGCCTCTGACCCTAGAATACTTTGACTCTTAGCTGCCTTCCCTATTTATGTGCTCTGTAAACTTAGTACAGGGGATTCCCTGGTTTCTCAGATAGCAAAGAATCTGCCTGCAATGTAGGAGACCCAGGTTCTATCTCTGGGTCAGGAAAATCCCCTGGAGAAGGGAATGGCTACCCAATCCTGAAGGATTCCAGGACAGAGGAGCCTGGTGCGCAACATCCATGGGGTCACAAAGAGTCTACACAACTGAGCAACTAACACTTTCACTTTCCAGCTTAGCACAGCACTTAACCTACAGCAGCTCAGCTCCCCTGTCTACAGAGGGTGGTTTAGTCCCTAATTTGTGTCCGACTCTTTGCGACCCTATGGACTGTAGCCCACCAGGCTCCTCTGTCCTTGGGATTTCTTGGGCAAGAATATGGGAATGGGTTGCCATTTTCTTCTCCAGAGGTTCTTCCTGACCCAGGAATTGAACCCAGATCTCTTGCATTGTAGATAGATTCTTTACTGACTGAGCTACTAGGGAATCCCTCATATCTGTAGAAGGGGGATTGTTTATTAACAACCTCAGGTATGCAGATGACACCACTCTAATGGCAGAAGAGGAATAAAGAACCTCTTGATAAGGGTGAAAGAGGGGAGTGAAAAAGCTGGCTAGAAACTCAACTTTAAAAAAAAAACAAGATCATATCATCCAGTCCCATCACTTCATGGCAAATAAAAGCGGAAAAAGTGGAAGCAGTGACAGATTTTATTTTCTTGGGCTCCAAAATCAATGTGGACAGTGACTGCAGCCACGAAATTAAAAGGCACTTGCTCCTTGGAAGGAAAACTATGACAAATCTAGACAGCATATTTAAAAAGCAGAGATATTACTTTGTGAACAAAGGTCTATATACTCTAAGCTTTGATTTTTCCAGTAGTCATGTACGGATAAGAGAGTTGGATCATAAAGACAGCTGAGCATGGAAGAACTGATGCTTTTGAATTATGGTACTGGACAGAACTCTTGAGAGTCCCTTGGACAGCAAGGAGATCAAACCAGTCAATCCCAAAGGAAATTAACCCTGAATACTCACTGGAAGGACTGATACTAAAGCTGAGGCTCCAATACTTTGGTCACCTGATGCAAAGAGCCAACTTGCTGGGAAAGACTCTGATGCTGGGAAAGACTGAAAGTGAAAGGAGAAGGGAGCAGCAAAGGATGAGATGGTTGTATAGCATCAGCGACTCAATGGACATGAATTTGAGCAAACTCTTGGAGATAATAGAGGACAGGGGAGCCTGGTGGGCAGCAGTCCTGGGGGTCACAGAATTGAACACAACTTAGCGACAGGACAACAACAACAACGAGAGTCCCGTGAGTGGTGAACATTTAGTGTCTTGTACTTACTGAGTTTTGCATTAGTACTAACTGTCATTGTTTTAACTATTATGGTCCTGAGGACCATTGTTCTAGAAGTGAAAAAGTCTTGTAAAGTGCTAAAGACAGATTGGAATTTAGCTTTTTTACATTTGTTTGAGATGTGTTGTTGTTGTTTTGCTGCTAAGTCGTGTCTGAGTCTTTGTGACTCCATGGACTGCAGTACACCAGCCTTGCTTGTACTCTGCTATGTCCCGGAGTTTGCTCAAACTTGTGTCCGTTGACTTGAGTTGTAGATGCTATTCAAACATCTCATCCCCGGTTGCCCACTTCTCCTGTTTGACATATATAAGCTTCCCAGGTGGTGCTAGTGGTAAAGAACCCACCTCTCAATGCAGGAGACATAAGAAATGTGGGTTTGATCCCTGGGTTGGGAAGATCTCCTGGAGGAGGTCACGGCAACCCACTCCAGTATTCTTGCTTGGGAAATCTCATGGACAGGGGAGGCTTGTGGGCAACAGTCCACAGGGTCGTAAAGAGTCAGACATGACTGAGTGAGTAACACGTTCACTTTTGTACATATATATAATCATTCTTAAATCAGAAGGAACATCCTAGAGTAAAACCTAAAACCGATATTAAGCCCAAAGTTGACATCATTCAGCCGCCGTATAAGCAGTTCTACTGAGAGACAGCTCACTGTCTTGGAAGAAAACATATTAACTTTAAAGAGTTCTAACTGTTCCAAACTTCATCTAACACTAGGTTGAAACTGGGCCACTATATTACCACCCATCCTAATTCTTGCCTTTGATGACCCCAAATGATGCAGACTATTTTTTAATTAAATTGCATGATTTTTTGAAATTAGCTTAATGTCAGGAAGCATTTAACAAGAGGCTTCCTGTGTGCTGTTCTGGATCTGTCAGGAACCCTCTGGCCCTTATTGATTCCTGAATATTCAGGAATTAAGAGGAGAGGCACGATAAGTACCCTCTTCCTTCTTTTTTTTTTTTTTTTTAATTTTTATTATTATTATTTTTTTTTTTTCCAGTGGGTTTTGTCATACATTGATATGAATCAGCCATGGATTTACACGTATTCCCCATCTCGATCCCCCCTCCCACCTCCCTCTCCACCCGATTCCCCTGGGTCCTCCCAGTGTACCAGGCCCGAGCACTTGTCTCATGCATCCCACCTGGGCTGGTGATCTGTTTCACCATAGATAGTATACATGCTGTTCTTTTGAAATATCCCACCCTCACATTCTCCCACATAGTTCAAAAGTCTGTTCTGTATTTCTGTGTCTCTTTTTCTGTTCTGCATATAGGGTTATCGTTATCACCTTTCTAAATTCCATATACATGTGTCAGTATGCTGTAATGTTCTTTATCTTTCTGGCTTACTTCACTCTGTATAATGGGCTCCAGCTTCATCCATCTCATTAGGACTGGTTCAAATGAATTCTTTTTAATGGCTGAGTAATATTCCATGGTGTATATGTACCACAGCTTCCTTATCCATTCATCTGCTGATAGTACCCTCTTCCTTCTTATGAAAATGTGATTGTCTGCAACTCTCTCTTTGATAGGGATCATCTTATGTTTTGTAAGTCTGGAATTTTAATCTTTATCTTTGCTGATAATAACCACCTTGTAAGACAGTATATATGCCCACGCCATGTTGATTAAAACACCTTTGCTCCATCAGAGCTTTGGTCCCCGTGTCTTTCTTTCTTTCTTTCTATTCTGTCTGTCTTTCTCTCTCTTACTTTCTTATCATCGACTCCGGACCACCAGGTTCCAGTCCATTTAAGGACCAACAGCTTAATATTTAATCCTCATGAAAATATAAGGGGTTCTTAAATGCTTTGAATATCAGTTACTCGCAGTCAGGACTGATCCTAAGTAAACTTGCAAACTAGTTCTCAGTTACCTCCTATTGTCCCACAATATACTACAGGGCACTCCGCACAGTTGGTATCATTTTCCTCTAAAACAGGTCTTCCCTTCCTCCCAGATTCATACCCCAACCCCCAGTTAACCTCTAATTAGCTTTTCCCTCAGTTTTGCTTAGTGTTTGTCACAGAGATATGAGTTCTGATAAACTAATTCACATTAGGATGTGAATAGCCTCAGACAACTTTCTTCGGATCTTTTTAAAAGGCTGTGCTTTTGGAAAGCAAAGTACTCTTGCTTGCCACTAGTAAATTTTAGGCTTTGGGGCATACAGACTAAAAGGAATATTTAAAGGCCAGTGGCTTCCCAGGTATGCCCAAAGCATACTAGTAAGGCATACAACAAAGGCCTAATTATTAGAGGCTCAACTCTATTAAGACCCAGACTCAGAAGGACAGTTGTGAGAGGGGAGGGAGGATAAGGTTAGATGACCACCCAGATGAAAGAACACAGCTCAATGAGAATCTTCTTTGGCCATGGTCTACTATCAAACTGACAAGTGAGAAGGAAGACGGCTGTTCACCAAGGGCAAATAACAACAACAAAAACACATTCACCTCCCCCACCCCCTGCATTAACTGTAAAGCTTTAGTTGAGAAACTAAGCAGTGAAAGATAGTGAAAGTTGCTCAGTCGTGTCCGACTCTTTGCGACCCCATGAAATTCTTCAGGCCAGCATACTGGCCAACCCAGGGATTGAACCCAGGTCTCCCACATTGCAGACAGATTCTTTACCAGCTGAGCCACAAGGCAAGTCCAAAGGAGTTAAAAATATCCTGGGATGGGGGGAGGGGGAACTGGCAGGCAGGTGATATCAATTCTTTCAGCTGAGAGTTATAGAATGTTTTTTTTACTCTGTTTTCTCCTGAAAGCTTAATACAGATTTCTGTATGAAAATTTCAAAGATAGGGAAGCAATTTCTTTTTTACTGAGTTACTAAAAGGAGACACCTGGAAAGAGTCTGAAAAGATGTGTCCTTCTCATGACTGTCAGCAAAAGGAACTCTTCCTCGGTCAACAACCATATTTCATTTATCATACTTCAACTATCACTTGACCTTTAGGTTACCTTGATTTTGACTTTATTATGTTGATCATTTTTCAGCCTTTTTTTGTCTTAAAATTGGACTTTCTCATTTTGAGGAGTTGTCTATTGAAAGATCCTGTGGGGTTCTTGTAAATATTTGCCCAGAAAATCAGAATCAAGAAATCATCACTAACTCACTTTTCTGAGAGATTTATGGAGGTCTGTGAATGAACTTCTGGAATTCATATCAGAAGAAATGATGAAAAAAATTGAAAAAAAAATAGACCCAAGAAATGTTAACATCTGGCATATGATACCTGCAATGTTAGGTGCTAGCTATGAGGAAGAGAGAATAAATGTTAAATATAGTCCTTACTGGCAGCCCATTTTACATAGTATCCATTTGCTGAGTCATAGCATAAACTTCTGTAGCCTAAAACTATATGGCATGGGTTTCTGGACACATGGAAAACTGAAAACATATTGTAAGAGGCACATATGTTTCTGTGAAAATGCTGAAAGTTTTAAAGTTTTATCTTTAAGTGAAAAAAAAAAAATCACACATGACCTAGATCACTACCCTGTGTAGGGCCCAAATTGTCTGTGTACTGCAGATGTTTTTAGTGCAAAGCTAACACAATTTATGTTGTTGTTTAGTTGCTCAGTTGTATCTGACTCTTTTGTGATCCCATGGACTATAGCCCTCCAGGCTCCTCTGTTGAGGGGATTTCCCAGGCAAGAATACTAGAGTGAGCTGCCATTTCATTCTCCAGGGGATCTTCCCAACCCAGGGACTGAACTTTAGTCTCCTGCATTGCAGGCAGACTCTTTACCAATGAGCCACCAACGGAAGCCCCACAACAACTTATAGCTGACTTTAAAAATGGCAGAGGTAGACTTAATAGCTAAGTAAAGACACATTATGGCATTTCCTGAAGAAGCTGCTTGATAGTAGTCAGTACCACATTTACATGAGAATTAACACTTTGCTTTAATGAAACACCATTGTCACAATAAATATTGATCATTGGAAATGAATTAGATTTGTCACTGATTTAAAAATATTTCATTTTTAAATATTTTCTTTTATGAATTTATGAAAGCTGTAAGCATAAGGACTTATTTATATGTTCTGCAAGTTACTCAGTCTTATCCAGCTTTTTGTGACATACCAATGTAGATGTTGTGTGTGCTCAGTTGCTCAGTCATGTCTGACTCTCTGTGACCCCATAGACTGCAGCCTGCCAGGCTCCTCCATCCATGAGGACTCTCCAGGCAAGAATACTGGAGTGGGTTGCATGCCCTCCTCCAGGGGATCTTCCCAACCCAGGGTTTGAACCCAGGTCTCCCGCATTGCAGGCAGATTCTTTACCATCTGAGACACCAGGGAAGCCTACAAATGTATATAAATATACATACATATATTAGTACATAGATATTTGTATATTTTTAAATTTACGTATTTGAAAAATATTAGTGAAGAGTGTAACCATCTGAGGCCACCTATTAGAAAGGCTAAACTGTGCTTTCCACATGGCATTCAAGGCTGTAGTAGAAGATCCGTGTGCTTCTTCAAAGCCTGGGTGTCTATGATTGAAAGTGCTAAGCTGTGCTGTAAAAGGTCAGAGAAGGGAACTCTCAGTGTGGGCTGGGTTTCTAATGAAACAAGGTGTGTAGGAAACTGGTTGAATTTAAAGCTAAATGGCTGGATTTAGAAATCTGAAGAGGGGAGAGTGTATGATCTTGGATGTGAACAGAGACTTGGAGTGTAAGTAGAACAGCGTGGTTGGAGAGGAGGCCTCATCTCTAGGAACAGGTTTTGGGCAGTTGAAGTTTGAACTCAAGGCCAGGGACAGAGCAGTGGGATGGATGAGTCCTGAAGGTTTTGAAAAGGAAAGCAACTAGAGCAAGCAGGAGTTGAGGACTCTGGTCAAGTGGCAGAGAAGATGCATTAGACACAACATAAATCAAATCCCTTACCATTATACAATGGAAGTGACAATAGATTCAAGGGATTAGATCTCATAGACAGAGTGCCTGAAGAACAACAGAGGGAGGTTCATGACATTGTACAGGAGGCAATGATCAAGATCATCCCTAAGAAAAAGAAACGCAAAAAGGCAAAATGGTTGTTTGAGGAGGACTTACAAAGAGTTTAGTAGAGAAGCTAAAGGCAAAGGAGAAGGAAAGATATACCCATTTGAATGCAGAGTTCCAGAGAATAGCAAGGGGAGTTAAGAAAGTCTTCCTCAGTGATCAGTGCAAAGAAATAGAGGAAAATAAAAGGATGGGAAAGACTAGAGATCTCTTCAAGAAAATTAGAGATACCAAGGGAATATTTCATGCAAAGATGGGTACAATAAAGGACAGAAATGGTATGAACCTAACAGAAACAGAAGATATTAAGAAGGGGTGGCAAGAATACACAAAACTATAACAAAAAGATCTTCATGACCCAGATAACCACAATGGTGTTGTCAAACTCACCTAGAGCCAGACATCGTGGAGTGCAAAGTCAAGGGGCCCTAGGAAGCATCACTATGAACAAAGCTGTGGAGGTGATAGAATTCCAGTTGAGCTATTTCAAATCCTAAAAGATGATGCTGTGAAAGTGCCACACTCAATATGCCAGCAAATTTGGAAAAGTCAGCAGTGGCCACAGGACTGGAAAAGGTCAGTTTTCATTCAAATCCTAAAGAAGGGCAATGCTTAAACTAGCACCCAGTTTGCATAGTTTTGCCTTCATCTCACATGCTAGCAAAGTTATGCTCAAAATTTCCAAGCCAGGCTTCAACAGTACGTGAACCATGAAACTCCGGATTTCTAGTTGGAATTAGAAAAGGCAGAGGAACCAGAGATTAAATTGCCAACATCCACTGGATCATTGAAAAAGCAAGAGAATACCAGAAAAATATCTACTTCTGCTTCATTGGTAATGCTAAAATCTCTGACTGTGTAGATCACAGAAAACTGTGGAAAATTCTTCAAGAGATGGGAATACCAGACCACCTTACCTGCCTCCTAACAAACCTGTATGCAGGTAAAGATGCAACAGTTAGGACTGGACATGGAAAAACAGACTGGTTCCAAATCGGGAAAGGAGTATGTCAAGGCTGCATATTGTCACCCTGCTTATTTAACTTGTATGCAGAGTACGTCATGGGAAATAGTGGGCTGGATGAAGCACAAGCTGGAATCAAGATTGCCGGGAGAAATATCAATGCCCTCAGATACACAGATGACACTTTATGGCAGAAAGCGAAGAAGAACTTAAGAACCTCTTGATGAAAATTAAAGAGGAGAGTGAAAAATTTGCCTTAAAACTAAACATTCAGAAAACAAAGATCATGGCATCTGGTCCCATTAATTCATGGCAAATAGATGGGGAAACAATGGAAACACTGAGAGATTTTTTTTGGGTCAGCAGGGCCTCCAAAATCACTGCAGATGGTGACTGCAGCCATGAAATTAAAACACTTGCTGCTTGGAGGAAAAGCTATGACCAACTTAGATGGTATATTAAAAAGCAGAGACATTACTTTGCCAACAAAGATCCATATAGTCGAAGCTTTGGTTTTTCCAGTAGTCACGTATGGATGTGAGAGTGGACTATAAAGAAAGCTGAACGCCGAAGACATTACTTTGCTAACAAAGCTCCCTCTCTCTAGTCAAAGTTACAGTTATAAAGAAAGCTGAGCAGCAAAGAATTGATGCTTTTGAACTGTGGTGTTGGAGAAAACTTTAAAGAGTTCCTTGGACTGCAAGGAGATCAATCCAGTCCATCCTAAAGGAAATCGGTCCTGAGTATTCATTGGATGGACTGATGTTGAAACTGAAACTCCAATACTTTGGCCACCTGATGTGAAGAACTGACTCCTTGGAAAAAGACCGTGATGCTGGGAAAGATTGAAGGCAGGAGGAGAAAGGGATGAGAGAATGAGATGGTTGGATGTCATCAACGACTAGATGGACATGAGTTTGAGCAAGCTCCAGGAGGTGATGATGGACAGGGAAGGCTGGCAGGCTGCAGTCCATGGGGTCGTAAAGGGTCGGGCATGACTGAGGAACTGAATTGAAGTCAGACAGCACAGTCCCTTTGGGCGAGCCTGAGCACAGGAACCAGGGAGTGGCATCCTGTTCATTTTTTTTCCATAACACAGATTAGGATTCTCTTTTGTTGTTCAGTCATTGTTATTTCCGACTATGCGACTCCATAGACTGCAGCATGCCAGCCTCCCCTGTCATCCACTGTCTCCTGGAGTTTGCTCAAACTCATGTCCATTGAGGAGATGGCAATGGCAACCCACTCCAATATTCTTGCCTGGAGAATCCCATGGACAGAGGAGCCTGGTGGGCTGCTGTCCATGGGGTCGCACAGGGTTGGACACGACTGAAGCGACTTAGTATGCATGCATGCATTGGAGAAGGAAATGGCAACCCACTGCAGTATTCTTGCTTGGAGAATCCCAGGGATGGAGGAGCCTGGTGGGCTGCCGTCTGTGGGGTCGGACTGAGTTTGATATGATTGAAGCGACTTAGCAGCAGCAGCAGCAGCGTGTCCATTGAGTCAGGGATGCTATTGAATCATCTCATCCTCTGTTGTTCCCTTCTTCTCCTGCCTTCAATCTTTCCCAGCATCAGAGTCTTTTCAAATAAGTCTGCTCTTTGCATAAGGGAGCCAAAGTATTGAAGCTTCAGTTTCATTCCTTCTAATAAATATTCAGGGTTAATTTTCTATAGGGTTGACTGGTTGATAGTCAAGGGACTCTCAAGAGTCTTTCCAACACCACAGTTCTCCAGTGCAGCCTTCTTTATGGTCCAACACTTGTTTCTCTCCAACTAGAAAGGGGTTCCATGAGGGTAGGGACATTATTTACATAGTCTCACTGCTACATTCCCAGGACTCCAGGCATGGTATTTGCACAGTAACACTTGTTGGGTGAGTAAATAAAATATATATAAATTTATACAGATGAAAGATAAATTGGTAAGAAATTTCAAAGAAGGAGTTTATTTTTAAAGTACTCGAAAAAACATGAAATGTTAGTCTAATCATTTAAACAGAGTAAAATGTAGTAATTTAAAAAGTTACCTGAAAAGTCCAGTCCCTGTCTGATTGCGTCAATAGTTTAAATATTCAGAGTTTGAGACACCTGTCCCTACTGCTGCTGAGAGGAGTTTGCATGGATTTCTGTCTTCCTATCTGGCTAAATTCTCCTTTATGTGAAATGCTATGATCAAGGCGATGAGACTGTCTCTTAATATATTAAATGGGAATATAAAGGAATTTAGAAAATCCTTTATTTCTTGGCAAGGCCTGTTTTTAAGCGTGTGAAAGCACATTGTTGGAGATTGGGAAAGCCTACTTTTTCAGAGAGAAAGTGAATTTTATTAACCTTTTCTTACTATTTGCATTCTTATTCAGAGTGTCTCAGTCTTCCCCTCCTCCCCACTTCCCACCCATGAACAGATGCTTTGGGATAACTTAGGAGAAAGTCCTACACAGAGACACAAAGGACCAAAGCACATTAAGCTATTTCAAAAAATTTTACATTTACTACACATTCATACTATCAGAACTTGAGGGGCAGAATAAACTCTTTATTCGTGCATGAGAGACTATTCAAGAAATTGAATAATAATTTCATAGCAGTTATTTTGGATTTGAGGAATTTTAAAATTTCTTCTTCCCTTTAAAAATGGTAGAATATTAAAAGTGGAGGGAATCTTAGACTTCCAGACTGTCCTCTCCAGCTCCCCATTTTACAGGTGAGGAAATGAAGACCTTAAGGTGGTTGGTGTGGCCTGCAGAAATCAGCCAGTTACTAGAAACTTAAGTTCCGTCTTCCAACTCTTTTTTCCAGTAATAATTAGTTTTCCACTGTGACATTTAATTTCTACTTTTAACTAGTTGATGTTAACAGAGCCACTGGCCACCTATCGTCACCAGATCTTTATCAAGCTGTTGTTGCTATTGTTTAGTTTCTGTCATTCTGATTCTTGCAACTTCATTGACTGCAGCGCCTCTGCAGGCTCCTCTGTCCTCCACTAGCTCCCAAAGTTTGCTCAAATTCATGTTCATTGAGTCAGTGATGCTATCTAACCATCTCATTCTCTGCTGCCCCCTGTAGTTCAGTATTTAATATCCACCTAGGATATTTACTCGGAGAAGGCAATGGCACCCCACTCCAGTACTCTTGCCGGGAAAATCCCATGGACGGAGGAGCCTGGTAGGCTGCAGTCCATGGGGTCGTGAAGAGTTGGACACAACTGAGCAACTTCACTTTCACTTTTCACTTTCATGCATTGGAGAAGGAAATGGCAACCCACTCCAGTGTTCTTGCCTGGAGAATCCCAGGGATGGAGGAGCCTGGTGGGCTGCCGTCTATGGGGTCGCACAGAGTCGGACACGACTGAAGTGACTTAGCAGCAGCAGCAGGTTATTTACTAAATGCTAGATGTTGGGACTGTTTGGACTGGGTGCTGAGAGATGGCTGGGGAGGGGCGAGTGCGATGCTGAGCGCGTACAGAGGACCCAGGCCCCAATCTTCCTGGTGCCCAATGAGACTTCTGTTGATGAATCCCTAGCGCCACCCAAGTTTATGTGACTAAGAAGAAATCTGTGCTCATAGTCTGTATTCTGAAGTCTTTGAAAATCCACCTTAGTGCAAGTGAAAGGAAAGCAGCTGAAGGCATCATGAAGAGGCACTCAGTATATTTTCAGGGCGAGGATAACAGTGCTAAATTCTTATTGCAAATGTGGTTCACCTCAGCTGTGTCAGAGTAAATTATCACTTGCTATCGCTCCCTTTTGAAATCTGGATTCCTAGTTCTTTTTCCACCTGGAAACAACTTGTCTGTATTTTAAACTCTAAAAGTCAAATCTTTGAAATAAAGGTCCAATTTTTATAAAATCCACCGATTTTGCATACCTGCAAAAGACTCAAGTTTCAGTAATTTTCTTGGGAGTTGACAAAAGTGTCAGTCACTTCACAAGACCATCAGACTGACAATCTCTTTGGCATTCAGAAGAGTATGATTGATCTGGCTTTGTTCTTTGAAAGGATACTACAGGCTACTTCCTCCGTACCTTAAGGAGGCTTGGGCCAGAGGAAATTTAGCTCTATCCTCTTAAGAAATAACATTCTAAATGGTATCATACCAAGTGATTTAAATAAAACATCTCCCATCATTAGTCAGTCTTATAGGCTTATACCAGGCTTTCTCAATTCAGCACCACTGACAATTCGGGCTGAAAAGTTCTTTCTTGTAGGGCGGTCCTGTGGTTTGTAGGATGTTATCAGCATCAGTGCCTTCCACTCCCTACAGGCTAGCAGCATCCCCCCTTCCAAATGGGACAGTCACAAATATCTGCAGACATGGCCACGTCCCCTGGGAGTTAAAATCACTCCTGTTGAGGATTGTTGTTGTCGTTCAGTCGCCAAGTTGTGTCCAACTCTTTGTGACCCCATGGACTGCAGCACTCCAGGCTCCCCTGTCCTTCACCATCTCCCAGATATTGCTCAAATTCATATTCACTGAGTCAGTAATGCTACCTAACCATGTTATCCTCTGCCACCCCCTTCTCCCATTGCTTTCTGTCTTTTCAAGCATTACGGTCTTTTCTAATGAGTCAACTCTTCTAATCAGGTGGCCAAAGTACTGGAGCTTCAGCTTCAGTAACAGTGCTGTTGAGGACTACTGTTCTGTAAGATGCCTAAAAACCAGGCTGAGCCTCCAAGTTGATGGGGAATTGCATAAGAAAGTTAAGGGCAACACTGATCTCTTTAAGCCACAAAATAGCTGACTTAATAGCAAAGTTATTAAGTTCGCTGAACCTCCATTTCTTCATCTGTAAGTGATGATAAAAATGAAATGGTATAATGCTAGTTATGGCAGCTTTGGGCTTCCCTGGTGGCTCAGATGGTAAAGAATCTGCCTGCAATGCAGGAGACATGCGTTCAATCCCTCGGTTGGAAAGATCCCTTGGAAAAGGGAAGGGCTACCCACTCCAGTATTCTTGCGTGGAGAATCTCACAGACAGAGGAGCCTCGCAGATGTCTATAGGATCACAAAGAGTCGGACACAACTGAGCAACTAACACATTCACTTTTCATGTTCAGTTCAGTCGTTTAGTCACGTCTTCTAAACACAACTTCTAACTTCCTATTTTAAGTAGAAAAAGCTATTATCCCCTTTCACTTTCCACTACTGCCCAAAAATATCTAAACAAGATTGTAATTATTGACAACCAAAGCTATATTGTGCAGACAGGCAGCATGATGACAAAATTCTAGCATTCACAGAAGATCCTAAGCATTCAGGGTTCTCTAGTTCAGTTCAGTTCAGTCACTCAGTCCTGTCTGACTCTTTGCAACCCCATGGATTGCAGCAGGCCAGGTCTCCCTGTCCATCACCAACTCCCAGAGCTTCTTTCAAATCATGTCCATTAAGTCAGTGATGCCATCCAATCATCTCATCCTCTGTTGTCCCCTTCTCCTCCCGCCCTCAATCTTTCCCAGCATCAGGGAGTCAGTTCTTTGCATCAGGTGGCCAAAGTATTGGAGTTTCAGCTTCAGCACTAGTCCTTCCAATGAATATTCAGGACTGCTTTATTTTAGGCTGGACTGATTCGATCTCCTTGCTGTCCAACGGACTCTCAAGAGTCTTCTCCAGCACCACAGTTCAAAAGCATCAATTCTTTGGCGCTCCACTTTCTTTATAGTCCAATGCTCACATCCATACATGACTACAGGAAAAACCACAGCCTTGACTAGATGGATCTTTTTTGGCAAAGTAATGTCTCTGCTTTTTTAATATGCTGTCTAGCTCGGTCATAACTTTTCTTCCAAGGAGTAAGCATCTTTTAATTTCATGGCTGCGGTCACCACCTGCAGTAATTTTGGAGCCCCCCAAAATAAAGTCTGTCACTATTTCCACTGTGTCCCCATCTATTTGCCATGAAGTACTGGGACCAGATGGCATGATCTTAGTTTTCTGAATGTTGAGCTTTAAGCCAACTTTTTCACTCTCCTCTTTCACTTTCATCAAGAGGCTTTTTAGCTTTCATGGTACTTTTGGTTAAATTAGTATTAATAATTAATACTAATTTTGTAATTGTATCTATAGTAAATATAAACTATTACCACTAGTGATTATGACTGTGACTATAGTCAGACACTTTATTAGCCATTCAGTGGTGCTTGCTCTGCCTGCTTATCACTGACAGAATAGGGTAAAGGATAAGTGACTTTTAAAAAAGTGATAATTAAAAAAAAAATAAAAAAATGATAATTTCATATATTCCTTTAAACATGAAGATTAACCGTGTGAACTTCTTTTTGATTTGTCAGCAGACTTTAAAATCTTTAATTCAATTCAATAATTTTTAACTATGTCTTATGTCTGTATCACTAAAAACGTGTACAGTGGGTATGTGTCTGTTCTGCTTATTCTTATTTCTCATTTTCACAAAGTTTAAAGAAGTCAGTTCTGTGAAGAATTTACTCCAAAGGCTTTGATTACAAAGGGAGGGCACATATGTAGAAATAATCAGATTATTAATTGTTTTCATGACATTTGGTACCTTTCAGAATTTTAGGCATGGGGCTATTTAACACTGTTGTTTTTGAGCTTAGAATGAGAGTGAAAGTCATTCAGTACAATAACTGCCCACACCCCTCCCTTAAGATCAAACTAAGACAAAATAACAGATAGTGACTGGAGCCATGAAATTAAAAGACACTTGCTCCTTGGAAGAAAAGTTATGACAAACCTAGACAGTGTATTAAAGAGCAGAGATATCACTGTTGACAAATACCATTATAGTCAAAGCTATGGTTTTTCTAGTAGTCATGAAACGGATGTGAGAGTTGGACCACAAAGACTGTTTTCAAATTGTGGTGCTGGAGAAGGCTCTTGAGAGTCCCTTGGATAGCAAGGAGATCAAACTAGTCAATCCTAAAGAAATCAACCCTGAATATTCATTGGAAAGACTGAAGCTGAATCCCCAATAATTTGGCTACCTGATGTGAAGAGCCAACTCTTTGGAAAACACGCTGATGCTGGGAAAGATGGAGGACAGGAAGAGAAGGGGGCAACAGAAGATGAGATGGTTGGATGGCATCACTGACTATGGATATAGGTTTGAGCAAACTCCTGGAGAAACAAGGACAGAGAAACCTGGCATGCTGCAGTCCATGGGCTTGCAAAGAGCTGGATATGACTTAGCAACTGAACAGCAACAAGACAAAACAACATTCCCAAACAAACTGGATTATAGTTATGGTTTTGTCATCATTATCTATATGATCTGGGATGTACCATTTAAAGTCTTTCAGCCTAAGTATCCACATGAGTAAAATAAGAGTGACACCTTCTTGTTTCCTAAAATTTTTATGAGAAGCAAATTTGAATTTGAGAAACTGCTTTAGGAATCCTAGTACTTTGTACAAAAATAGAGTAATATTATTGTCATCACTACCCCCATCATCATTAATTATACACCGAACATTCTGAATAACATTTGGGACCTTGCTTGCATAAGTATGTTAACCCTAATAGGCAGGGAGACAGCTAAACTCTTATCAGATAGGGGCCTTTTCACCCCCAGGTGAGTCCTATATTTCTTACGGATTGAAACAATTTTTCTGCGTTCAGCAACATAATGGAAACTTACAGAAATAGAAAAAATTTTATCCTGTGTACATCATTTTGAGCTCTGTTGACAACAGATAAACATGTCTTCTTTGAAACCTCTAATAATAAAATTGTGTTGGCATTAAATTTTTATTTTATGAAATCCTGTAGCCCTAACACAATAATTATACAAATATACTTTGATTCTTTATTAAAACTTGATTCCTTTGATTTCCTGGATCTTGCTTTGTAAGAAGGTGATAACATCACCATAAGAGCTCAATTTAAAGTACCATTATTACCCTGTTCAGGGAATAGGCTGCAATGGGAATAGTTCTCTGAAAAAGCCACAGGGTTCTGCTGTAGCTTCTTGACTACATCCAAGGGGGCAGAGACCTTGGGTCTGGTGTCAACAGCTGAGAATATGTGGTACAGTGCCTGCAATATGGTAACGTGAATGAATGAATGAGTGAACAAACAATGCAGGGAAGGAAGGATCCTGTCTTACTGTGCTAGGGTTCACTTCAAAAACCAAAATGAATCACCAGAGGATTTCTAAATATTAGTCAAATATATTTGCTAATTTTTATTTCCATCCATCAGGAAAGAAAAAGCTGAAGCTTTCACTGAGAATCACATGTATAAAATCTGTCCAAATTTTCCAGTGTTCCTTTTCATGATTTGGTGCTATTAAACTCGAAATCTATAAAATATCAGTAGTATAATGTAGAAGATGCTAATGTATTCACATTTTTCTGTACCATTTGATTCTGAAATGGACATAGTTCTTTTCCATTTTAAGATTAAGATAACTTTCTTACACTTTACTCCACTTCTACCCTAAAAGGCAGTTTCAGAACTGTGACCTGGCTCTGTCTTTCTGCTCATCTAACAGCTCCCAGACAGCTACTGAGTTATATGGTATGTTTTGGACTCATCCAATGTGTCACTGAGCTTCCCAATAGCGCTAGTGGTAAAGAACCCACCTGTCAGTTCATGAGATGTAAGAGATGCCAGTTCCATCCTTGGGTTGGGAAGATTCCCTGGAAGAAGGTACAGCAACCCACGTAAGTATTCTTTCCTGGAGACTCCCATGGACAGAGGAGCCTGGCGGGCTATAGTTCAAAGGGTCTCAAAGAGTCAGACACGACTGAAGTGACTTACCACGCACACGCACACACAATGTGTCATTCAAAAAAGCACAGATGATATCCCTTCTTTTCCCTCCATATGGTTGTTTGGTGGAATCCTAATCTGTTCCGGTTGATATTCTAGCGGATTTGCACATGGGGTTAGCTCTCCAGCTCTCTACCAAGCCCATTCTTGCAGGATTTAAACACCCTGCATCTACCTACTCCCACTCGTGTGCATCAGTCCTAGTTCCTTCACCAGGAATGCAGAATTGTTACTAACAGACAAGGGTCATCTTTCTTTCCTTTATGAGACCAGGAACATGTACGATGCACATAAAGTTGGTGTGTGTGTGTGTGTTTGTGAGCGCACGTATGCACACATGCGTGTGTGTGAAAGAGAATGAGGTGCTGGTACACTGAGGGAAGTCGAATTAGAGACAGGATGAGTCTTTACTGTTCCACATCCTTTCTGGGCCCTTCTCTACCCTCATGTGTCACAATTCACTCTTGCATCCTTCGAGAGCTATCCAAGTGGCCGTAGCACACAGGATGTTATATTACTGGCAACCAAAATGATCTCGACTAATACAGTTTGCCTTAGAGCCATGAGGCCTATAAACAAGGAAGTCCAACTTTATTTTTCTTTTATCCTTTCAACATATCTCCAAGTTCAGATGTCACTGAGGTTTATTACTACTTCAACTATATTGACAGCTTCTGCCTCAAGCACCTGCCTCTCTCTGCAGACATTCCTGGGCTCAAAAGGAGCCAGCTTGGCCACATCAGTCAAGAAGAGTATGAGAGTCAGTGTTCTCTCATTGAGAGAGTCCACCCTGAACCAGTGAGGGACAGAGTCAGTGAATAAATGCCCCAGTGCCCCATGTATCACAAGACTTCTCAGAGACTCTCCAGGGGCTCGAGCCCCACTGATGACCACGGTCACTCACTTCTCTATGTATCTCATTTTTCTCTCTCGTCTCATCATCTCTAGTCCACTTGGGCTTTGCAGGACAATCTCCCAAATAAACCACCTCCAGCCAAGTCCAAAGTTTCAGGAAATGCTTGGGGGAAAACCTAAACTATGACAAGAGCCATTTTCTGTGATGAAAGGGCTTCATAAGGGGGTTGCATTGTTATATGGCTAACACTTGCGATTCACCAATGTTCCTATCTAGTCTCACCTGACACCAAAGAGTAAGTGAGAAGACTCAGGCCATCACAGTAAATTCTGCTACATAATTTGGGCTCTGCTCTAGACCTATAAAGACTCATTGTTGCTGTTCAATCGCTTGGTCGTGTCCAGCTCTTTGCAACCCTACAGACTGTAGCCCGCCAGGCTTCTCTGTCCATGGGATTCTCCAAGCAAGAACACTGGAGTGTGTTGCCATTTCCTTCTCTGGGGGATCTTCTCGACCCAAGGATTGAACCTAAGTCTCCTGCAGTCTCCTGCATTGAAGGCAGATTATTTAGAACTGAGCCACAGGAGAAGTCCTCATAAAGACTCTTAGAACACATTTAAAAAATTCATTGAGAGTTTTCATTATTGGGGGAATTTTATACAGTATATATACATTTCTTTGTGATAAATGTTATACACATGATTATATTTTAGGTAATTGACTTCATACAAATGCAGAGAATACAAAGAAGACTTAAACTGCACTTCCAATTTTGTACCTTTTTACTTTTAAGACCTGAGCATGATCTCTAAAATTTCTGAAGCTTGGATTTCTGAGCTATAAAATGTGAAAAGAAATACCTAGCTTGCATAATTCATGGAACTCAGAAATGTAGTGCTGAATTGGTTCAATAATTGATGGTGCCTAAATGACAAGAAAAAAATTTATGGTATATATTTTAAGAGAATAAATAGAAGTACGTATCAAAAAAGTCCAAAAAGCCCACAGGAGCTTTTTGCAAACGTCTTTATTCTATCTCTTACCACCTTGACATACTGGTGAAAAATATTAATTGCAGGCATGAGATTCTTCCATCTTCACCAGTTAGACTGGTTTCATCTACTTTGCCTGAACTCAAAGAGGTTTTCACTTTCATTTAAAAGGCTAATTGATTTGGTGAGCACACATGGAAATACCTCTCAGAGTGCATTGACCTATATACTCCAGGTTCTAATTCTTACTAATGTTCAAGGCAAAAATGAACATTAGCCTTGAAAATTATGACCTTGTTAAAAACCATTCCTCCAAGCAATGTGCACTAAGTCATTATTAAAGTATTTCAAGTTGATTGTGTGTGTGTGTGTATATATATATATATCACTTGTCACTGATTTAATCCTTGTGAGTGAAGCTTTACCTCAAGCTTGGTATCTATATTCCAGACAGGCTGATTATAGGATATTTTCCCCTGGCTGCTAGAATATTAGTGCTAGAAGGAATCACAGACACTATTTAATTTTTTCCTAACTTCCTAGTTTGCAAGTTGAAAAAAAAGCCCAAATAAATGAAGTTATTTGCCCAAAGTCACACTGTGAACTAGATGAAAAACCATGTTAAGGATGTAGGGACCTCTGTAAAACTTTCCAAAAACAATTTCTAAAGGATTATCTGTGGAACACTGGTCCCTTAAGATTCTATAACCCCCAGTTCTGCAAGAAAAGGTTTCCACTGTAAAATAATTTGGGGAAACAAAGTACATGTTGAAATATGAAAGAATTCTTAAATGGATACAGATAAAGAATATATTTACTGACCTAACTTGGTCACGGGAATTTCTCTTCTTCTCCCCAGGCACAACCTTGTTACATTAGGAAAGTGAAAATGTTAGTCAATTGTGTCCGACTCTTTTAATCCCATGGACTATAGCTCGCCAGGCTCCTCTGTCCATGGAATTCTCCAGGCGAGAATACTGGAGTGGGTTGCCATTCCCTTCTCCAGGGGATCTTCTTGACCCAGGGATGGAATCCAGATCTCCTGCATTGCAGGCAGATTCTTTACCATCTGAGCCATCAGGAAAGCCCATGTTAGGAAGTGCTGACTCATGCGATCAAGACCTTCCTGGATAAAGTTCAAAGACTTAGGTTTAAGGCACCAGACTTTGTATCACCAGCCTCTGCCTACCCACCCAACCGCACCCCTGCCTGTCCTCCACCTTCTCCAGACACACCAGACACCCAAGTTCTCCAGAGTGATAACACCTTACTTCTTCTTTCAGATACACTTTTTAATCCACTTGGGAAATCTTTCAAGGTCTATGTGCATTGGTTTGTATTCTTTCCTCTCTTTTTCTCTGGGTCTTTCTTTTTTTTTTTTTTTATTTTATTTATTTATTTTTTTACAATGTACTGGGATAGAATGAGCCACCTCGGTAGCATCCGAGGCTAATACATTTCTATCACCACAATTACTTTAGCAAACCTGGTTCCCCTCACCTCTGCAACATCATGCAGAGCTAGTGATCGAGTTTGCACTCTCTGGGTCTTTCTATTCTCACACACACACACACACAAATCATCTTCATAGGATAGGGTGTGTTCTCTGTTCCTTTGATCTTGATTCTCAATTTACCTACATATAAGAACATGTTGTATTTAAAAATTATGTTAAAAGTGAATAAGGATGAACTATTCCCTGATATATTCTGTCTCCTGTTTGTTGCTGTTATGTCTGCCAGAAATGCCAGTCAAAGAGACCAGCCAGGATAGCTGCCAGTTCTTGACTGTTCCTTCTTCAGAATCCTACCAACAGAGTAGAAAGGGGTTGAGCATGCTTCTTCAAGGACTATTTAGGGATAGGAAACACATTAGTAGAACAAATTAACAGGCCAGTGAATTAGAATTTTCTGGAAGTTAAAAACAAAATCTTGTAGGAAGCTTACAATTCTCAATGATATTGAATGCTCTTGACGAGTTTTGTGCCACAGTAAGCTGAAGTTACTTTGTCTTAGGAACAGATGGAAAAACTGACATCCAAACAATGCAGGCCCTTTGTTTCATTCTGGATTTCTTCCTCTATGTTAGTTAAATATCAGTGCCCATGTCCTTGCAACTTACAGGCAATCGCCTTCACATGTTACTCACCCAATAGCCAAAGTATGAAGCAGAAGACAGGAAGAAAGAAAGCTGGGAGATGGCCCACACGGGGACGCTGTATCTTCCTTCAGAGGGTGGTGTTTAAAGGGCGAGTGTGGTGAATAAAACCATTTGCCTGAGTGCACTACCTTAAAGTAGGATCTCTGGTTCTACCTCGTTTAATGTTGTACAGGGAGCTAGCTAAATCACACTAAGTTGTTCCTACGGCATCCCTAGACCTTTAGAGTCCTCGATCTGAAACACTATGGACATACATTAACATTCTAGACATACCATCAAATGTCATACTGACAGCCATGTGTTTGAGTTTATGAGAAAACTGAGTTTTCACACTCAGGCTTCCCATATTCCTAACATTTTGTCCCAAAATACAGTCACTGAATTCTGTGAAAGCAGTGAGGAGAGGAAGCAAGAGAGAAGGAAATAAAGAATAAAAAATAAACATATTTCAAACTAAAATACAAAACATGTGCTAAAGTAATACCGAGAAATCTTAAGATATGGAAGAAAATCTCCCTTCAGTGGGAAAAATGTTGACCTAAGGGGTCCTTCTAAAACCTTGATTATTCTTGGATGGTTATTATGCTTTATAATTTCTGCTTATGCTATATGGCAAGAAAATATTCCGTTTCATGAGTTTAACTTTATGTTTGTCATAGGCAGAATAATGCCTCCCCCAAAGTTGTCCCCTCATAATCCCAGGAATTATCATACCTTTCCTGGGATTTGGCAGATGTGATAAAGTTAGGAATCTTGAGGTGAGAGGTTATCCTGAGTTATCTGGATGGCACTAATATAAAAACAAGAGTTCTTACAAGTGAAAGGGAGAGGCAGTCAGTCACTATGAGACTAATAGGATGTAAGGCAGCCTGGGCTGGCCCCTACTGGCTTTGAAGACGGAGGAAGGGGCAGCAAGCCCAGGAGTACAAGGGGCCTCTGGAAGCTGCAAAAATAAGAGAACAGATTCTCTCTCAGAGGCTCTAGGAAAAAAAATGCAGCCTTGTTGACCCCTTGGTTTTCAATCCAACAGGATCTATTTCAGACTCCTAACCCACCAAACTATAAAAAAAATGAATCTGTGTTCTTTTAAGCCACTAAGTTTGTGGTAATTTGTTACAGCAGCATCAAAAATATCAAACCCTTCATTTTTTAATTCAATAAGGTCTCCTTTAAGAGAAGCTGAAGATGAAGACTCTGATAATGAGATTAAAGCGCAGCATCGAAGGCTGGAAATGAGGCTGGCCTCCTCTGTGGAGTGCTGGGCATTTTGGCGTTTATGACTTTTATAAAAACACCTGAGAACAATCCACACAACAGTGCCCACCGGAAGGCCCGAAGCAAAGCTTCTGGCACAGAAAACCACTGGCCTTTTCACAGAGGTGTTCTTCCTACGCTGAGTGCTGGCCTGCAAAAGCCAAAGGTGCGGTGAGAGGGAGGCCAGGGTGGGCCACCGAAATTTGGGCTGAGACCAGGGAGCAATGTTGGCATCTGACTGTCTCCTTCTTCTTTATTCTCCACTTAAGGCTCTGCCTCCTGCCTGCTCTCACTCATTTTTTTCTCTCCCTCTCCTCACATTCTCTTCTTTTTCTTTCTGACTTCTTCTTCTGGTCATCATTTGGAACTAAAATCTACCTTACTAGTCCTATTTATCCAAAAGGTTTAATTTTCATTATGTTCAATATATTTTCATTCCTTTTCAATTGTGATATACTGAAGCTATAAAACAGTTATCTTTGAATATCTTTCCATTCTGCATGCTTAATTTTAATGGTAGCTACCAAAACTGAAATTTGCTTTTAATTAATTGACATAAATATGGACTGGGAAAAAAAAAAAAGAAATAGAAAGTGTGTCACAACAGATAATAGTGGCTATTTCTAGAGAGTGAGGCAATGGATGACTCTTTTCCTTTTTTTTTTTTTCCCACATTACATATCCCATCTTGAAATAACATTTTTCTGAAGAGAGACTATCTCTTTTTAGAAAGATAACTTCCCCAAATCCCCCCACAAAAGCCCTATCCACCTAATTCCATTTAAGTGAAAGTGAAGTGAAAGTGTTCATTTCTAAGCAGTGTCTGACTCTTTGTGACCCCATGGACTGTAGCCTACCAGGCTCCTCTGTCCATGGGATTCTCCAGGCAAGAATACTGGAGTGGGTTGTCATTCCCTTCTCCAGGGGGTCTTCCTGACCAGGTATTGAACCCAGGTCTCCTCCACTGCAGGCAGATTCTTTACCATCTGAGCCACTAACTTAAATCGCTTTTCAGGATTTGAAATCTAAGTTTCTGGGACCTGATTAAATTTTTAACCAAGCAAAACCAACGCAAAATACATTGAGAGATGAGTCTCATTCCATGCTGTACTCTTATTTACATGTGTGCAAAGGAACCTTAGCTTTTGTTTGCTTTCCTTTTTTATAATAATTTTCTATAGTAGGCTTACACTTGCTTTCTACACTTGCTTTGCCACTCTAGAGCTACCTACTTATTGAGTATTTTTAGAAATAATTTTTCTGACATCCGTTAGTTGATCTTTTATGCCCTGTTTGAATATCACTTCTCAGCTGCTCACATCTGCCACTTGCCATGGCATCTGTATTTGAGTTCTGTTCTCCATGTACCCACCACTGGCTCAGTGCACAGTGAAACGTGACTAAGAAGTTCTCCATACCCACTCCAGAAAGTATTTAAAAGTAGGAGCGTTTTCACTCCCCTGCTATCATCAAGGCTGCCTCTGAAGCATTAAGAAGCAACTCTTTGTGAATACTTGCAGGTCCTATTCCATAATTCTCTCCTTGAATGTTATATTTCAGCAGGACTGATTCGAGTCTTAGTCAAATGCATCACATCTTGACCTTGTCTGAATAGAAAATACCTGTGGGCTATCTGACGTAGAGAAGAAGGAAGAAAATACTTGACCCCAAAAGCTCAGTTTGAAAAATCATAAACAGATTTGTGTGCGTAGTTCTTAATTTTCACACATATTTGTACAGTTTTCATACTATTTTATGATCTTATGACCAGAATTAATGCTACTAAGAATTTGTATATATACATTGTTGTTGTTGTTGCTTAGTCCTTCAGCCATATCCAACTCTTTGTGACCCCCATGGACTGACTGTAGCCCACCAGGCTCTTCTTTCCACTGGATTTCCCAGGCAACAATACTGGGGTGGGTAGCCATTTTCTTATCCGGGGGATCTTCCCAACCCAGGGATTGAACCTGTGTCTCTTGTATTGGCAGGTGGATTCTTTACCACTGAGTCACCAGGGAAGCCCTGCATATGTGTATATATACACACATATGTCCTGCATATGTGTGTATATATATACACACACATATATACACATATGTATACATGCACTGTATATATATGCATATATACACAAATATTGTATAAATGCATATGTGTATACAAATATATATATATATACACACACATATACATTGTATAAATCTGTATTTGTATACACATACATATGTAAGTCAAATGAAAAACTTACACACACACATATCATCAGAATACGGTAAAGTGCTTTAGCAGTTTTTCTTTAACCCAAGCAGACTTATGAAAGCTAGACTTGAAAATCAACCTTAAATGCATTTTGTTCCCCTCATGCTTGTAAGTGGAATTTTAATACTAGCCACTAATAATGTTTTGTAATTAACCAGCATTTTAACACTGAAATAAGCAATAAACTAACGCTTTAACACTTTTTTAATTGAAAAGATTAAGAGAAAGCTAATTAATTTGTAAACTATACATAGTGAATCATTCTGAGTCTATGATTAATTTGTTCTATTTTTTTGTTCCACACATGAGTAGCTTTTTTACAAAGTACAAAACATGTAATTAGCAGTAGACAGTTTTATCAACCCCTGAAAATATCTGTTTGTTCATTAGTTTATTAGTTTTTCTCATGACAGTTCAAAAATTTCTGATCTTTCATTAACTTGTAGATTTTGTAAATCCTTTATTTGTGTTGTAATAGCAGAAATAGGATCATATTATTTTCCAGAAATAAATGATTTAGCATTATTTATTTTAGAATCTATACTCAAATTTTAGCTTGGTTTATAATATTTTAATGTCAGTATCCATTCCATAACTATGTCTTAATACAAGCTCTCAGTATTTTTCAACAGGAAATCTACTTAACTAACCTCTTGTAGGCCTAATTTCAGCCACTTCTAATTTCCTTGCCTATCCAGCACAAATAAATAAATTTATTTAATCCAATAAATATTTATTGAGGCTCTACTGCTGTGACAGGCACTATTTAAAATTCTGCCAATACCATAATGAATAAAACAGACAAAAATCCCCCAAACCCATGTAATCTACATTCTAGTTGCATGGGGCAGGTAGTAAAGCAAATGAATAAGGCAAGAACACTGTAGTGGGGAGTCATTCCCTTCTCCAGCGGATCTTCCTGACCCAGGGATAGAACCCAGGTCTCCTGCATTGCAGGCAGATTCTTTACCATCTGAGCCACAGGGAAGCCCCCAAGTAAATCATATGTCATATTAAGGAATGATTACTGCTATGAAAAGTCACCATCGTGGCTCGGACAGTAAAGCGTCTGCCTACAATTCGGGAGATCCAGGTTCGATCCCTGGGTTGGGAAGATCCTCTGGAGAAGGAAATGGCAACCCACTCCAGAACTCTTGCCTGGAAAATCCCATGGGTGGAAAAGCCTGGTAGGCTACAGTTTATGGGGTCGCAAAGAGTAGGACATGACTGAGCAACTTCGCTTTCACTGCTATGAAGAAAACTACATCAAGCAATGGGAGATGGGGACTAAAGTGAGTGAATACAGTTTTAGGTGTGATTCTCAAGGAAGGTCTTAGTGAGAAGATGACATCTGAAAAGTGACTTGAAGGAGTTGATGGAGATGGTCACGCTTGTAGATATGTTAGGGGAATAGTAAATGCAACGGGCCTGATATCTTTGTGGAATACAACATGCCCAGTACGGCTGAAACTGAGTGGATGAGCAAGCAAGGTATGCAGAGGGTAGTCAGTGCCAAGACCAAGAGCGCAGCATCTGGAGGCCACCGTCTTGGAAGTTTGACATGACAACAACGTACATGTTAACAGGCGTGTTCTGGTTGCTGTGATGGGAGGAGACTGAGGTGTGGCAAGGGGGAAAGCAAGTAGGAGGTCATAGGAACAGAGGGTAAAACGCAAAGGTGTTTGACCTGAGAGGGAGCATGGAGTTAATGAGAGCAGAACAGCTGGCGGAATGGAGGTGGGGCGTGAGTGCAGAGAGCCGTCAAAGGAACGCGCCGCCTGCCTGGCGTGGATACGTTCTTACTGGGTTATGAGACTCTCTCCTTTTTATCAATATAACACACTAATTCACTTTAAGTCTCACTTTTCTAAGAATCCTAATTAACCTCATGCTATTCTAAACAGTCCATTAAACTCCATTCCCTGAGGCATGTAAATAGGTTTATTTTGTGACTTTGTCCTGATTAAAAGAGTTTGCCAGCTTTCTAACATTATACATGTTATATATAATATACACATATATAAGATGTTAGAAAGATGGAAAATTATATATATGGTAAATATATGTGGTAGAATATATATAGGGTAGATTTTTTAAAGTAAATTTCACTTTTAAATAATTTTGTAGATCTAACAAATTTCAAGCTACTCAAAAATCTACATATGTGTAAAATACATAAATACATATTTTATGCAAATATACAACCTAAAACAAATAATATAATACATGCAAAATGTATCTATGCATCTATATCTGTCTATATTACATCTTCTTGTATCTAAAAAATAAAAAAATATATATATCTACTTAAAGGACTGAATAAGGAAATATGTTTGCTTACTTCTGTTCTCAGTGCTTAATGAGAGTGAAAGTGTGAGTGCATTTGCGACCCCATGGACTGTAGCCTGCCAGGCTCCTCTGTCCATGGAATTCTCCAGGCAAGGATACTGGAGTGGGTTGCCATTCCCTTCTCCAGGGAATCTTCCCAACCCGGGAATTGAACTTGAGTTTCTTGCATTGTAAGTGGATTCTTTACTGTCTGAGCCACTAAGCAAGCTTTAATACAGCATTCTAATTATGATTATGGAAGTACTCTAGCAAAATCTACTATCATGGAATTTTTTCTTATTTTTAAATGTGACACACGGATAACTTTTTATAATACTTGATATTTTTCTTAAAAAGGGGTGGAATTTGGTTTCAGCGGATTTGTGTTTTTTTTCCATGGTCATAGCAGAGATTCGGTCAGAGCAGCACCTGATGCAAAGAACTGAAATTGGAAAAGACACTGATGCTGGGAAAGATTGAAGGTGGGAGGAGAAGGGGACGACAGAGGATGAGATGGTTGGATGGCATCACTGACTCAATGGACATGAGTTTGAGCAAACCCCAGGAAATAGTGAAGGACAGGGAAGCCTGGCATGCTGCAGTCCATGGGCTCGCAAAGAATCAGATATGACTGAGCAGCTGAACTGAACTGAGCAGAGATTTGAGTCAGAAATACTACCTTTCAGAGAACTCCCTACTTCTGATGAAGGGAGCTGATGGTTGGCCTTCATTCAGAGGAGGGCAAGCAAGGTGGTGTGACCTCAGTAGGGGTGGGAGAGGGGTTGGGGGGAGTTTGTGGTCGCTCATCAAAACAGGAAAATCTGTGGCTGGTCATTGTTTATCTTGGCTGATAATTTCTTATCTCTGGTGAGAATGTAAATTCCACTCAGAGCAGGTTAAAATGTGAGCCACTATTTCTGTGAGATTAACTTTGGGTGAAAACTGAAGATAAAACAAGAAGGAATTGGAAAATGAGGGAGGTGGTGGCCCTGAAGTGAAGCAGGCAGCCCGATGGGCAGAGTGTGACTGCTTCTTGCTTCAGGGTTTGCCTGGAACCTTCCCTGGAGGTGAGGATCCAACACTGGCTCCATCAACTGCCCTGAGTGTAACCACTGAGGTTAAAATTGATGTTCCTTTGGGCATGTGGAGTGCTCTTCATAGACAGCATGTCCTCATTTTAGCCTCACAGTAACCTCCAGCAAGAGGGGGAGAAAAACTTTCATTTATTTTATGGAAAAGAAATGTGAATCTCAGAGAGGGAAAATGACTTAACCAAGGCTACACAAGGGAAAGGCTACCCACTCCAGTATTCTGGCCTGGAGAATTCCATGAACTATACAGTTCATGGGGTCACAAAGAGTCAGACACGCCTGAGTGAACTTCACTTACACTTTCACTTACATATACCTATCTGGTCTTTTTAATCCTATTTAATTTTCTTTACCACAGTGTTTAAAAAATACAAAAATTCATAGTTTGTTATAAAAAAGTAATTCATGTTTATGTAAATACAAATAAGGCAATACATAAATATGAAAAACAATTTTATGATCAGTAATCTCAGTGCTACTGCTGCTAAGTCACTTCAGTCGTGTCCGACTTTGTGTGATCCCATAGAGGGCAGCCCACCAGGCTTCCCCATCCCTGGGATTCTCCAGGCAAGAGCACTGGAGTGGGTTGCCATTTCTTTCTCCAGGGGATCTTCCCAACCCAGGGATAGAACCCAGGTCTTCCACATTGCAGGTGGATTCTCCAATCTCAGTACTTGACAACAATAACATAAAATTACAAAATAACATTTTATACTTTTTATTTACTTTTAGTTTATTATGATTTTAGTTTTATTCTCCTCATAGTGTAGTGGGAGTCATGTTTTCTGTGTCAAACAATATGGCTCCACTTCATGACTTGAACAGTTTCCCAGGATATCATTATATCATCCTTTACTTTACCACACTCTTATTGATGAATGTAACAATTTGCTCCTAATTTTTTCATCCAAGACTATATTGAGATAAAGATTATACATAAATATTTGTAAATATGTTTAATTATTTCCTCACTATTTAATTCCATAAATAAAATTGTTGGTCCAAGTTCATACTCAAGTTTAAAAATATTGACCTCTGATCATGACCGATCTTGATTTAAATTCAATTTATAATTCTTTACATGAGAATGAAAACTTTTATTTTCCCTAATGGTTAATAACTTTTTAAAAAGTAATGTATGAAATTTCTCTCTATAATATTACTCAAAATTGTCCTACAGCTTAGAATTTTTATTTAGTTACTGGGAAAAAAATCTGAGGAAAGTTGAATATGGACAGATGTGAGATAGGTCTGAGTTTCTGTGATTTAAACTGAAGGTAATCTGACTAAAAGATAAAGCCATAACATGGATTTGTTATGTGGTATGAACAAAGATAAAACCATGACACGGATTTATGTGGTATGAACTTTTGTTCCCTACAGAAGCACTTTTCTGACATTGCTGATGTGAATATTCAGTACTGAAGATTTAGATCTGCAAAAATATTTTGAAATTCTTTCCATAAAAATACTCCCTGGTGGTTCCAGAAAAATATCTCAAAACAACATGTTGGCAATTGGGAGCGAGAACCCTTTGATGCTACATGCGTGCACGTGTGTTTGAGATTGATGGTCATGGGTATGGCAGAGTGTAGCAGACATGCTGTGTGCTTTAGGATATAATGTACATGAACTGGAATACCCCTCCTGTATTTTTTCTCATCCATCTCATTTTATTTCTTCCCTTAAAATTTGTTGTTTGTCTCTTTAAAGATTCCTCCAAAGTAGTACAGGCTATGATAGTGCTTTGACAAGGTAATTATTTGAATCATGAGGCTACTGAATGGGATTAAAGACAAACAGATAAATAAGCAGGTTTTATTTAGGTGTGCACTGGCACATGGACCTCCCACTACGCAAAACACCCACAGGCATTCTTCTCTGCTCATGCAAGGTTGAGGAAAACAGGTAATGTTTTCTCAAAGACAATCAGCACAGCAAGAACATTAGAAATGAAAGGGGTTTGGGTGCCTCCCATAGTGATCTGCCTCTGATCCTTGTCATTTTGTGGCAAAGAGCTCTTTATGTTTACTATACAGTGATAAATACGTTTGGATGCTGTTAAATAATCCTATTAAGCACACTGGAGAGCTATGAGTCTGTTTTTTAGCCTCTCTTTCTTGCTGATAAAAGTAAAAACGACAACAAAAAAATTAACTGGGTTTAGCTTAGAAACATTGTGTACACATTAAAAAATATGCACCGCATGACACTAGCTCCTGGATGAAACTCATTAACTTACTATTAGAAAGTTACTAAATTACTTCCTAGTTCTAGTACTAAAAGCAAAAAAAAAAAAAAAAAAAAATGCTTTGAAGGATAATTAGCTTTTTCATTAAAAAAGAAACCAGCTTGAGGAGGAAAGAACACTTCTCTTCAAGAAACATAGAATTAAAACTGTGAAATCATTACGCTATGAATTCTCAGCACTTGTATCACTCTTTAAATAGTGTATGAAGATCAGAACAAAAGGAGAAAGTGCTAGGTAAGGTTCAAAGAAGTGCCAGGTTTGGTATTCATGATATACTAAATGTACTGCCTTTTGTCACTGATATAAAAAAGATAGCCAGAGGGGTGAAAAATTAAAAAGGCCTGGAGTTGTCTGTATGCACAGTCAGAGCAGTTCACTGTCTATTTGGTTTGGATTCAGAACAATGGAAAATAATGCTTCCTCTATTGTCTTTCTTTTTTTTTTTTAAAGTTGTAAGTATGTTACTGAACGTGAAATCTGAACGTGTCAGAAATTAAGTGCTGTAATAAAACAATGTCTAAAACAATAACATATATCATGTATTAATCGGCATCTTTTGTAAAATGCATGGTTCTTATATTGCTTGAGGATTGTGAATTAATAATAATTCCAAATGTATGGACGTCACTTACTGTTAAATAAAACTTTCAGAGATTTTTATTTCTTCCTTTTTGGTATCAGTTGTAATTATATTTTGAGGGGATAGTTTTTTTCCTGACACCACGTGTAGTTATCTCAAACACCTTCAACATTAAAAACAAAGATTTTGGAATGAAAGCTTCAAAACTTAAGCTCTTCTGTTTTTCACCCATTCACTATCCTCATGGCTGGGGTGTGAGGATTCTGAGGGACTGTCTTTCCTTCTGAAGTTCACTTGACAGTATGCTCTGAGGTGGCTTGCTTCTTTTTGTGTGTGATTTGTTTGATCTTCATTTCTGGTCTTTTGTTTTTTTTGTTTTGTTTTGTTTTTAATTGGAGGACAATTGCTTTATAATGTTGTGTCAGTGGCTTGCTTCTTAACCATGTCCTGCAACCTGGTGAAGATGAGGTGACGTAAGCTCATGATCACAAGGTAATGGACAGCCCATGTGGCAAGGGGCTGAATTGATACCAAGGCTAAGGTAAGACAGACAGTGAATTTGCTGTATAAAAGGTCATTGAGTGATGGGTTTGGTGAATCTGAAGGGAAGGAAAGATAATGAGTAGAATTCAAGAGAGGCTCTACCTTCTGGCTGGAGGAAGAGAATGGAAGGGAAGTATTATCTACTCAAATTGGCATGAGCAATTGCTCTAGAATCTTCTAGTAAGCTCATTAAAATGTAGATTTCCTGAGTCTGTTACAGACCTTATAAAACAGAAACTCTTGGGATGTTGCTCTGGAATCTGTACTTTATAGATTTACTCAGGTGATTCTCAAATTAGAATATAAGAACCACTGGCTTAGAGAAAACAAAACAAACAAACAAAAACAGAACTGATGGACTGACTGGTGGTATCCAAGTTCAGTGAGTGAAGCTCAAACACTTCTTCCTTTCAGAAGTACCTAGGGATTAACTGCTAGATGAGAAACACTCCAGAAAAAATCTCTGAATACATTCCAAGCAGCGTAAAAGGATTAAAGAGTATAGTAAGGGTTAACTTTACAAGTAAGAAAGCAAGGAGCAGTAAGGTTTTACTTCCATGAGATTTATTTAACTGGAAACCTATCTTTCCTTTCTCAACTACATATCGGTTTAGTTCAGTTCAGTCACTCAGTCGGGTCCAATCCCATGAACTGCAGCATACCAGGCTTCCCTGTTCATCACTAACTCCCGGAGCTTGTTCAAACTCATGTCCATTGAGTTGGTGATGCCATCCTACCATCTCATTCTCTGTCGTCCCTTTTCTTCCTGCCTTAAATTTTTCCCAGCATCAGGATCTTTTCAAAAGAGTCAGTTCTTCGCATCAGGTGGCCAAAGTATTAGAACTTCAGCTTCAGCATCAGTCCTTCCAATGAATATTCAGGACTGATTTCCTTTAGGATTGACTGATTTGATCTCCTTGCAGTCCAAAGGACTCTCAAGAGTATTCTCCAGCACCACAGTTCAAAAGCATCAATTCTTTGGTGCTCAGCTTTCTTTATAGTCCAGCTCTCACACCCATTCATGACTACTGGAAAAAACACAGCTTTGACTAGAAGGACCTTTGTTGACAAAGTAATGTCTCTGTTTTTTTGATATGCTGTCTAGGTTGGTCATAACTTTTCTTCCAAGGAGAAGCATCTTTTAATTTAAGCCAGCTTAAAGTATAACCATTGGGAAATGTGACAATGATCAATCCCACACACACCAAAAGAAAATTTCCAAATAAGTGACTGATATCAGACCTTCCCTCACTTGACAGAGATTAGGGAGAGAAAGCGCAACTATGGGAAAGAGAAAGAGAAGACAAAGTTTAGCACAAGCCCAGCTGCCTTCCTTTAAGCAAATGTCCTGCCAGTAAGTAGTATGGGGAGTGTCAGGCTCCCTTACATTCATTGTATAGCAAGCATTTGCTGAGTGTCTACTGCATTAGTCTAGTCATGTGACTTCATTTATGAAGTCAAATAAGGAGTTTTTTTTTTTTTTTTTCATATCAACAACCTAATATCCAGGATCCAGCCATGGCTGAGGTCTGCCCAGGATTTTTCATCACATTCCATTTCCAAACTCAATAAACTCTCATTTTTCGATGTGAAAAAAAATACAAACTATCCGGTAAGTCTATATTGCTTTTCCGTTGACAGGGTATACACAGTAGGCTATGGAAGCACAGAGGGTAGGGTCCTAGATTAGATCTGTGATGATGGAATGTTTCCTGCAATAAACGGCATGAGCTGAGTACTGAAGACATGTGAAGGATGAACTGAAGGCTCTCACATCCAGTTGGAAGGTCCCTGCAGTTGCTCAGAAGTGAGGAGAGGCTGAGCTGAGCGTAGCCGTGGAAAAGAAGGTGAGGTATGAATGATGCTCCAGAGGTAGAATATATTGGACTTGGGGACTGATTTGATGTGGTGGTTTTAGGTAACTAGTATCAATGACTGGGTTGGTAATGGACCATTTACATTTATACAGGAGGAATAACAAGTCTGGGTGGGATGAGGGAACAGGAAAGTTGAATTTTAACCTGCTGAGTTTGTTATAGGGACATAGCATGGAGGATATTGAGATGTTTGCAAGATCAACAAGTATTTATTAAATTCCTTGTGTGTGCCAGTCACTGTCCATCAGGTTAATAGATCCAATAGAAAGTCTTGGCTGAGCAATATAGGTTGAGAAATCTTCATCATATAAATGGGCATTGAAGACATAGTTGGGGGCATCAAGGGGAAGAGAATAAGTGAGAGGAAAAACCTGAGGGCAACACTTGGGAGCACTGCTATCTAAGGGTGAGGCTAAAGGGAGAGTCCAGGACGCAGACTGAGAAACAACAGCCTCACTCAAACTGAACCCATGTGATCATGGTATATGGTCCTTTGAATGTGTTCCTGGATTCTGTTTGCAAGAATTCTGTCAAGGAATTTTGCTTCTATGTTCATCAGTGATATTGGCTTTTATTTTTTATTTTTTTTAGTGTGTGTGGTATCTTGGATTTGCTATCAGGGTGATGGTGGCCTTGTAGAATGATGAACCTATTTGCAGGGGATGAATGGGGACGCTGTTGTAGAGAACAGACTTGTGGACACAGAGGGAGAAGGAGAGGGCAGACGGATGGAGCAAGTAGCGTTGACATGAACACTCTACCATGTGTAAAACAGATGACTAGTGGGGAGCTGCTGTCTAATGCAGGGAACCCAGCCTGGCATTCTGTGGTGGCCTAGATGGGTGGGAGAAAGGAGGGAGGCACAAGAAAGAGGGTGTATATGTACATATATATATCCATTCACTTCGGTTCAGTCACTCAGTCGTGTCCGACTCTTTGCAACCCCATGGACTGCAGCACGCAAGGCCTCCCTGCCCATCACCAACTCCCGGAGTCTACCCAAACCCATGTCCATCAAGTCGGTGATGCCATCCAGCCATCTCATCCTCTCTTATCCCCTTCTCCTCCTGCCTTCAATCCCTCCCAGCATCAGGGTCTTTTCAAATGAGTCAACTCTTCACATGAGGTGGCCAAAGTATTGGAGTTTCAGCTTTAGCATCAGTCCTTCCAATGAACACTCAGGATTGGTCTTCTTTAGGATGGACTGGTTGGATCTCCTTGCATGTATATATATGTTTGTGTGTACATATATTTGTATATATATAACACTATTATGACTGATTCATGCAGTACATCAGAAACCAACACAACACTGTGAGGCAATTATCCTCCAAATAAAAAATTAAAAAAAAAAACAAAAACGAAACTGAACCCAAGAGAAGACCTTGTTGAGTCATGGGAAACAAAGAAAACTGCTATGAGAAGGAGGAGGCAACATATATTAAATACAAATGCCCCATTTATGTTACTTAGTTTGCCAACATAAGATCAGTGATGAGAGCAGATTCATAGAAGCAGGGGAGATGAAATCCACATTGAGGGAATGACCGGTATCGGAGGAGGATACAGCAAGGAAGGGCAACTTATTCTGGCTCCTTGGCTGCATGTATGAGAAGGGTTGAGAAAGATGCATCATTTTTAAACACATACCATGCATCATTCCTATCCTCTCTGCACCCCTGCATTTTAATCTGACACTCCTTACTTCCTTTCTCTCACTTGACTTCTGCTCACCTTTGCTGTTTGATGCCCTCCTGAGGGTAGACTTGTTACAAGAGGTGGAGAGGGAACACACAGCACCCCTGGGTGCTCAGGAGGTATGATCCACCACACACCGGTGGTTGCTACTTCTGAGGGTTCTCCATCTGCCTGGTAATGAGCATTCACTTCACAGACACTTTAGATTCTTAAAAACAAAAACATAAAAGTTTGCCAGGTAAGTAGCATCATCTTTCTTATACATGGAAAGGAAGAGAGGATCAAGAAGGCTAAGTCAACATCTTGGACCATACAGATAATAAGTGACAGAACTGGGGCTGGAACAGCCTTTCTTATTCCAGAATCCATTCCCCTTTTAAAATATCACAGGAGGGAAGGAAAAGTTGAATAACAGGGAACTTAAGAGAGTTGAGAATCAATTTGATTGACACCCCGCTTTTGTTAGAGCTAGAGCAGAACTCTGAATAGCAACAGCAAAGACAATGAATGGGGCTGGTGGGCCATGAAGCTCACCTCCTAAATGCCAGCTCTGTATCATCTGACCAGAAGAGTCACACCTTTAGGAGAGGACAGCTAATAGAATTATAAAGGATGCTGTGTTTGAAAGGTGAAGAAGTTGAATATTAGTCACTGGAAGAATATGTCAATATTTAGAACCTGAAGCTCATGAGGCTTTTGTCGACGGTGAACTCTGTTCTCTCTTATTGAAGTGTCTGAGAATGGTCCCCGTGTCTGGCCATGACTTCCTTTGCTGCCTCTAGGCCTATATCATAGTCACTGTTTTCATCACAAACAGGAAAGTTGTGCCAGAAGTTGCAGGACATTTTCTTAGTAAGAACTGGTTTAGTCCCACATTATCATTCAAGTTGTTTGCCCCAGTCCGCTGAAATAATAAGAGAGACTGAGCCAGTTCTCATGAAGCTTCTTCCTGACATGGGGAGAAGGAACAATGACACATCCTCATTACAAGGTCTGATCCAGACCCATCTGACTCTGATCTCTCTGCGCCTGCAAAAGATCCATTTGTTAACTCAGATTTTTCTCAGAAGGACACAGCAGGGAGGAAGTGACAATGATTCTGACATGAAAAAGCTTTTACTGACTGTTAGTTTTATTTCTTTTATGATCTTCAACTCTACAGGTGGCAAAATACTTTATACTAGTTGGAACTACATGGTTTTAAGGTCATTTTGTTTGGTAATCTATCGTGTTGCGGAAAAACAAGCTGGAACAGAGAAAAAGTAAACTTAAGGAAATGGATATGTTTACTTTATTTAAATAAATCTCTTTGCTCTTCTGCAGTGTTTCTGTCCCTTACATCCTCTCAGATTTACAACTAAGTGTTGGTAATTGCTGGAAAGAGCCACGAATTTTACAGAATAATTGGCCCTATTTTAAGACATACATTTTAGTGTGTACACTACATGGTGTGGCTATAAACTATAAAATAGATTTTTGTATCTTGCTTTTCGAAATCATTCCCATTATTTTCTGTCACATGTGGTGTACATGTGTGAATGTGGCAACATTTTATAGTTTGAAGGTTCTTTATAGTTTTTAGAAGTTACAAAATAATAGAATTAATTGCTTTGAATTTAGTCATTTTGCACTGGGCAAATATTGATTTCTTTCCCAACACCTTTAATTTCTAATGGAGCTTGAAATTAACTTTGGATTTTAATTCTATTTTATTCTGGGTTTGTACATCAGAGCCATTAATAATGTCAGGAGACTGCTGAGAGAACTGTTTCTGAGCCAGGAGCCCCCAGAGAGCCATCAGCATTTGGGTCTCCATCTTTTACAGAGAGGAGGAAAGTCTGAGTGGGAATGGTATTGTACTAGGATTTTATGGGGTCAAAAAAGGTAGCCTGTAAAAAGTCAGCCTCGGATCACTTGCTGAGGTTTGCATCATCCTGCCTGCATGTATGCATCTTTAATCAGATCCGAAATGGTCACGGCAGCAAAGGACAAGCAAAGGATTCTTTTCACCAAAAATGCCTGGATGATGGTCTTTCTGATTCTACTATATAGGTGTATGGCATATGCATATATACCGTAATGACTGACCAAGGGAATTGTTTCATTACTTATTTATTTTATAATCACATAATTTTAAAGTCGAAAGGAATCTTTCAGGTTGTCTAACTAGTGATTTGCCAACAGATTAAAAAACAAGGGCTTCCTAGGTGACATTAGTGGTAAAGAACTCACTTGCCAGTGCAGGAGATGTAAAAGACGTGGGTTTGATCACTGGGTCGGCAAGATCTCCTGCAGGAGGGCATGGCAACTAACGTCAGTAGTCTTGCCTGGAGAATCCCATCTACAGAGGAGCCTGATGGGCTATACAGTCTACGGGATCACAAAGAGTTGGACATAACTGAAGCGACTTAGCATAGAATAGCATAGCATGGTAAATGCACACACAATTATATTAATACTGGACATGGAACAACAGACTGGCTCCAAATAGGACAAGGAGTACGTCAAGGCTGTATATTGTCACCCTGCTTATTTAACGTATATGCAGAGTACATCATGAGAAACGCTGGGCTGGAGGAAGCACAAGCTGGAATCAAGATTGCCGGGAGAAATATCAATAGCCTCAGATTTGCAGATGACACCACCCTGATGGCAGAATGTGAAGAGGAACTAAAAAGCCTCTTGATGCAACTGAAAGAGGAGAGTGAAAAAGCTGGCTTAAAGCTCAACATTCAGAAAACTACGATCATGGCATCCAGTTCCATAACTTCATGGCAAATAGATGGGGAAACAGTGGAAACAGTGGCTGACTATATCTTTCTGGGCTCCAAAATCACTGCAGATGGTGACTGCAGCCATGAAATTAAAAGACGCTTACTCCTTGGAAGGAAAGTTATGACCAACCTAGACAGCATATTAAAAATCAGAGACATTACTTTGCCAACAAAGGTCCATCTAGTCAAGGCTATGGTTTTTCCAGTGGTCATGTATGGATGTGAGAGTTGGACTATAAAGAAAGCTGAGCGCCGAAAAATTGATGCTTTTGAACTGTGGTATTGGAGAAGACTCTTGAGATTCCCTTGGACTTCAAGGAGAACCAACCAGTCCATCCTAAAGGAGACTAGTCCTGGGTGTTCATCAGAAGGACTGATGTTGAAGCTGAAACTCCAATACTTTGGACACCTCATGCGAAGAATTGACTCACTGGAAAAGACCCTGATGCTGGGAGGGATTGGGGGCAGGAGGAGAAGGGGACGACAGAGGATGAGATGGCTGGATGGCATCACCGACTTGATGGACTTGAGTTTGGGTAAACTCCAGGAGTTGATGATGGACAGGGAGGCCTGGCGTGCTGCGATTCATGGGGTCGCAAGGAGTCAGACACGACTGAGTGACTGAACTGAACTGAACTGATCACAAACTAAAAATTTTAAAATCATTTCAGTACAGTCTTTATTTGAGGTTTCAAAATGTTTTTAAATGTTGTTATATCAGTTCAGTTCAGTCCAGTCGCTCAGTCGTGTCCAACTCTTTGCGACCCCATGGACTGCAGCACACCAGGCCTCCCTGTCCATCACCAACTCTCAGAGTTTATGCAAACTCACATCCACTGAGTGCATGATGCCATCCAACCGTCTCATCCTCTGTCGTCCCCTTCTCCTCTCGCCCTCAGTCTTTCCCAGCATCAGGGTCTTTTCAAATGAGTCGGCTCTTTGCATCAGGTGGCCAAAGTGTTGGAGTTTCAGCTTCAACATCAGTCCTTCCAGTGGACACCCAGGACTGATCTGCTTTAGGATGGACTGGTTGGATCTCCTTGCAGTCCAAGCGACTCTCAAGAGACTTCTCCAACACCACAGTTCAAAAGCATCAATTCTTCGGCGCTCAGCTTTCTGTATAGTCCAACTCTCACATCCATATATGACCACTAGAAAAATCATAGCCTTGACTAGATGGACCTTTGTTGGCAAACTAATGTCTCTACTTTTTAATATGCTGTCTATGTTGTTCACAACTTTTTTTTCCAAGGAGTAAGTGTCTTTTTATTTCATGACTGCCATCACCATCTGCAGTGTTGTTATATAATCTCTATTAAGTAGGGTGATTATAATAAGCTGGTGTCGAGGCTCCTTGGGGGCCTACTTGCTCATATCCACTCACAAGCATTGGTGTGTCCTCCTGTTTCTCTCAGGGGTTCCTGACCTGCTCCTACAGCTGCCTTCAGGCTGATGAACATCAGTGGAGACTAATGTCAGAAATTGTGGGATGTGGTTTTTCCAACAACATCTTTCAATGTAGAATCAACTTTTCAGGACCACGTCTCAAAGCAGTCTCCATGTTCTCAGTGTTTTAAATGCTCTGAAAGTCAAAAAGGCTTTGCCAGAAGGAAGGCATATTTCTAGGAAAACACAGATTTCACATAACAGACAGTAAGGGTTTGAAATCTTGACACTGCCCTGTACTTTCAACCTTAATTTTTAACCTGTAAAGTGGAATATCTTCCTTACATGCAGTTTTGAAGATCATATGACATGGTATATGTAAAGTCCAAAACTTAGCATACTTCCCTCTCTGTTCTCATTGATTTTCTCTCAACCCACAGTACATGTTCAAAACTAAAGATTCAGTCAACATATATGAATTACTAGGTTTCACAAAACATATAGAAAAGCTGGCCTCTGCCCACACAATTTACATTCTGGGGAAAAATTATGAACAAGCATTTGGAAAAATAATTAAGAGTATAAATTAAGTGGAAAAATCACATAGATAATAAGGGCTATTGAAAAATAAGGAAAAAGAAGAAATCTCTTTTATCTTGAGTGATCTGAGAAAATTTCACAAAACTGAAGGACTTCCCTGGTGGTCCAGTGGTTAAGAGTCTGCCCTGCAATGCAAGGGATGTAGGTTCCATCTCTGGATCTAAAATACCACATGCCATGGGGCAACTAAGCCCACACACCGCAACTATGGGGCCCTTGGGCCACAGCTAAAGAGTCCATGCCCCATAACGAAAGATCCTGCGTGATGCAACAAAGACCCAACATGGCCATATAAGTAAACAGATGTTTTCAAAATTTGTAAAATGGAAAGAGACATGAACTGGGTTCCACAGAGCATAGATGTAGTGGAAGTCGGAAGAAGGACATTTTGGGCTGGATTTGGGAGGACAGTGCAAGCAAAAAAAGAAAAAAAGAGACATGAAAACCTGAGGGGATGCATGACACCATGTATAGGGCTGGACAGAAGCAAGCAGAGGGTAGAGATTGAATCGTGTCCAACAAAAATGTGCATCCACCAAGAAACTCAGAAAGAGATTGTATTTGGAAAGGTCTTTGTAGATGTAATTAGTTGAGGTGAATCATACTAGATGACTATAGGCCCTAAATCCAAAGACTGATGTCTTCATAAGAGAAAAGACGGAGATTAAGACACATAGACACTGAGACACACAAGGAGGAAGGCATTTGAAGACATAGGTAGAGACCAGATGATGGAAGCCAAGGAACACTGCCCGTTGCTTGGCAACTGCCAGAAACCAGGAAGATGCAAGCCCAAATTCTACGCTAGAGCTTCAGAGAGAGCAGGACTTTGCTGACCCTGGATTTCAGACTTCCAGAACTCTGAGAGAGTACATACTTCTTGTTTGAAGTCACCATGTCCATGGTCTCTTGCTAAGGCAGCCATAGTAGAAGGATACATATAACACCCTATCTATTGGAGCCACTTCTAAAGAGAAGGAGAAAAAGTACCCCTCCTTCAGTTTGCTTTTGGACACTTTCCTGATTGTGAATAAAGTAGGGGCTTTGCCTCATATGTAGTTCACTGTAACAATTCAGAGGGAGTTGGTTTTGTGGATAATGAAGCCTCATTTCTATGCAGCTTTCTACAATCCGTAAGTTGGCGTAAAGAACATTTCATGGACCTAATACCAGTAACATCAGGAAATGAAAAGAAAGTTAGTCTCTTAGCTGAAAAACAAAACAGATTTTATTATAAGAAGCTCTTACAGAGAGATTTTCCCTCGAGTAGGCAGAGGCCTTTGTATGTTCAGAGCCTGATAAGCATAGCTGTTCAAGAGATATGCTCTATGCGTGTATGTATGTATGTGTATATGTGTGTGCACGTGGAGACACAGTCACAACTTAGTTGTGACTGATGACACAGATAGGGCTGGTGTGAAGTGTGCCTCAGTAAGTGTGTACTATTTGATTTGATTTCCCCTTGAGATCTATCCAGTATAAGAGTTGTCACTGTGTTTATCTTTGTGTCATAGATCTGTCAGAAACTTGACTGGTCTATTTTTGCATTAATAACTTTAATGTGAAGATGTCTGTGCTTTTGTTTTGATATATTTTAACACCTGATTTGTAATCTTATGAATAGAATGCCTTTCTTCATATAAAGGGCTTCTCAGGTGACACTAATGGCAAATAACCCACCTGCCAATGCAGGAGACTTAAAAGATGAGGGTTCGATCCCTGGGTCGGGAAGATCCCCTGGAGGAGGGCATGGCAACCCACTCCAGTATTCTTGCTTGGAGAATCCCATGGATGGATGAACCTTTCAGGCTACAGTCCATGGAGACACAAAGAGCTGGACACAACAGAGAAACTAGACAAAGACACCATCTCTAATCTCAATACGGCATGATGTTAATAAGTATTTCAAAACATCTACTGAATTGCCCCTTCTCAAACTTTGTGTATTTATTCTTAATTTTTTTTTAAGTCAATGGGCAACAAGCTCATTTTCCCAACTGTCAGAGTTCTATTTGTTGCACTTCTAAAAAAAGCAAAAATTCCCACAAGATTCAAGTATGATTCTTCACTGGGCTCCTCATTAAAAAAACACAGTGAAGACACAAGTTTCTTAAACTAATCAATAGAAAAACTGCTGGAATCGAAATGATCCCAGCATGAAAATTACAGTTTGTACAGATTAAAAATTTTTTTATTACTGTGTGTGAAATTGATGTTAGTCAAGTGTCAACATGAACCCATTCCTTGGCTAAGGAACAACATGTGGTAGAATTTAGGGCCTGATATTCATTTATTTCATCTTAAGAAAGGTGCTACATGAGAAGCATATAGTGAGACAAATAGCAAAAAAGAAGTACCAATCTGAATGAAAACTGAAATCTTAAGTCTCCTATAAATTTTACTATAGTAAATAAATTACTAAGGTTTTAAAGAAATATACTTTTACGATGTATGAAAATGTTAGTCACTCAGTTGCATCTTTTCATGACTCCATGGACTGTAGCCTGCCATGCTTCTCTGCCCATGGGATTTTCCAGGCAAGAATACTGGAGTGGGTTGCCATTCCCTTCTCCATGGGGTCTTCCCACCTAGGGATTGAACCTGGGTCTCTCACATTGCAGGCAGATTCTTCGCCATCTGAGCTACCCGAGAAACCACATAATGTCTTTTAAAATCTCATCTGTATGTATAAAGGACAAGGGAAAATGTTGTCTATTAATAAGCTTTACCATCTGAGCCACTAGGGAAGCCCAAGAATACTGGAGTGAGTAACCCATCCCAGGAATTGGACCTGGGTCTCCCACATTGCAGGAGGATTGTTTACCAGCTGAGCTACGAGGGAAGTCCTCTTCTATGATTGCTAATAGCAATGCAAAGGCTCGTAAATAAATTTTTCTTCCATATTATTTCTGCCATATAAATCCTTTTGAATCATTATTTTTATTTCTAAACTAAAGGTTAGTCCCCAAACCTAGTTCAGGCTGTAGAAATAAAGCTTAGTGAAAATGACCACTTTCACTGATGCTGTGGCAAGGGCATGGAGGCAAAGACAAAGTTGCAGGACAGGGTTGATAATGGTTTTATCTGCTGATGGTGGAAAGTGTGTGCTAAGTGGTGGATTCAGCGTGGATGAGAAGAGGAGGGTTCATCCATTCACCTGTCACTGATCCTGCGGCCTCTCTCGGTCCCCTTTCACTTCAGCACCCATTGGACAACAGGCCTGGATTGTGACTAATCAGCCATGTGGCCAGCTGAGAAGAGAAGAGCTTTCCTATAACAGCTCAAGTCTCCCCAGTATGTGCCCTAATCACAGAGTAGAATAGGCTCTTGCTCCAGTATTATGCTCCAGCAATATGCTCCAATATTAAGCAAGTGTTGCTATGTTGCTACCTGGAATTTCCTACCCACCTTCCTCAAGGCATCAGTATGAATACAATTTTAGTACTTCTCCCAGATCTGCTATGTCACAAGAAGGTAAGACCATTTCCATTATTGGCCACTTCTCCCCCATGGAAGATGCTTTCTTCTCTCTCATATAGCTTAACTCAGCTTGATATTAAAAAATCATACAAAGGAAAAAATAAACCTTTTGAACAATGAATTAACCAAGCTCATTCCATTCACCTTGCTCCAGGCAGTATAGGAAGAATCAATCTGGCCCCCAAATTTAGGTTTTATTCATTCAGGCAGTTTGTATTCATGTCACCGAGATACAAGGGAGCCTTAATATGTTAGCATTTTCTGAGTAGGAATATGCTTTCCACTGAACATTTGAATGTTCTCTAAGTGGGGCAAACTCATCAACATATGGCCATGTGGTGAAAAACACACACAGTGTTTTCAAGAACTCTGAATTCCATTTCAGGAACATGGATAGAACTAATCTCTCTTTCCACAGCCAGACTCTTAGAAGTGTTTCTTTATCCAGTCTAATTGGACGGATTCACTCGGCCCAATCCAGCTCAGAGAACATTGATCACATGACTTGGCAAGCAGGGCATGTTTAATTGATGTCTCAACAGGCTTGAATACTGGGAAAGAGAATTATTAGGACATTTTGATGCCTGCTAATGAGTAATGACAGCAATTTTCTTGGTGTCAATATTGTCTGGCACTTGGTGCTGGCATCCATGATGTCTAGGAAGGTCTTTTCAGAGTAGGCTTGGCGTATTTTGCAGACTGGAGCTACCATGTCAGCTCTGGGACAAAATTACATGGTGACCAAGGAACTGCAACCCATTAGATCTTTCTCATGCTTTACTTGATAATAAGACCACATTTTAAAAGGCAAATCCATATACATTTAGAGCATTTCACTTTTACTCAGTTAAGATAAAAGATTTTCAGATAAAACATTTCCCCCAAATTTGAAAGCAGTCATATGTGAGAATACCCAAAAAGTGAGCCAGCAAAATTTTCTTGAAAACTGCTGCACTTTCCATGGGAAACTTTTGCATTAATGAAATTATCCATTTACAACAAACACAACAGAAGAACATTACTTGGGTGGATGGACTTTTTCATTCCAGATTCCAATAATCTGAACTGTACTGTTGTCGACACTCTTTTGCCAGGAGGGAGTAGAAAGGAGGAAGCAAAGCAGAATGCAACAATGATAAGAAATGAAACAGAGAGAGTTCTTTGTTCACCACCATTTTATAATGATATAAACAGGAACCAATAATGCATCCTTCATATTTTCATCATGTCAGTGGTGGAAAAAAAAAATGAGATTTGTTATTGAGTAGTTTTGTTTTGTTTTGTTTTTCACAGAGAGGTTGGGAAACAAGGCTAGGTATCTTGAATTTAAGGAGTATAAATTTGACTCTGCCAGGTCACAGCTGGAGGCACTCCTGAAGGAAGAAAGCCTCCCCTTCTTTAGAATTAGGTTAACAATCACAAAATAATGTTAGAGTTAATGTTGTGTCCCAAGAGAACTAATTACTCATCAGTTGCTGCCTAACAACTTATATTATATCCTAAACAGTTGAGGCAAACTTCAGTAATGCAGAAACACTTCTGTCATTTTCAGTAAAAGAAACGTTGACCATCGAATTGACATCACACGATCCAACGGTTCTTCATAAATGGTCTCCAAACATTATTTGGCAGTCTTCTAAGATTTTCTTAGCTCAGAGATTATTTTCAGCCAATAGTCTGTTGGGTAGACTTTAACGTCATTTAGAGATTGACCTGGTAAGGAAACTCGACTCTTTGTCTCCAAACATTATTTGGCAGTCTTCTAAGATTTTCTTAGCTCAGAGATTATTTTCAGCCAATAGTCTGTTGGGTAGACTTTAACGTCATTTAGAGATTGACCTGGTAAGGAAACTCGACTCTTTTCTTCCAGAGAATAAATTTGTTTCATGGTAAAACTGAGTGATGAAGAACTACATCTGAGCCGTACTTTGGAGTTGAGGTATTGAAAGGGTCCTCTGGCCCCTCAACCCACCCACTTGACTCCACACCCTGCTGCCCCATTGGTGGGACCAGTGTCTTCATAGTATGACATTTGTAACTTTATCTATCATCTCTGGAGAATCACCTGTGTTGATTATAACTGTGATAGACATTTTACTTCCCTGATAGCTCAACTGGTAAAGAACCGGTCTGCAATCCAGGAGATCCTGGTTCGATTCCTGGATCGGGAAGATCCGCTGGAGAAGGGATAGGCTACCCACTCCAGTACTCTTGGGCTTCCCTCTGTGGCTCAGCTGGTAAAGAATTCTCCGGCAATGGGGGAGACTTGGATTCGATCCCTGGGTTGGGAAGATCCCCTGGAGAAGGGAAAGGCTACTTACTCCAGTATTCTGGCCTGGAGCATGGACTACAGTCCATGGGATCATAAAGAGTTGGACACAACTGAGAGACTTTCACTTCAGAGATTTTACACATCATCTGTACCCTTCACAACAATACTGGTAGGAGTTACTATTATTCTCCTTTTATTAATAATGAAACAGAGCAATGATACTCTGGCAAAACAGTTTTATAAAAATTTAAAAAAAAAAGTCTGGATTTCTAGGATTTGTCAAGTTTCACAGGGTAAATTCTCCCACTGTGCCTGGTTTAACCTACCAAGTTGAAACAACCAGTTCATAAAATTCCTAAACAATAATCTTGGCTGCAGTACACCACTCAAAGAGGATGGTGCTAACCAGGGAGATTGAGCAACTTCCCAAGGATCATATGACATATAGAAATCTAAGTGAGTGTTCCCCTTGAGGTCTGGGGACTCCAAAGCTGGGTCTCCTAACTAGCTCACTTCTCCACAGTCTGTGTTTACTGCTGCACTTGGACTCTGCCCGTCTCAATCTTTATTCCCAACCAAAGGAGGAATGTGGCCAGGGTTCAGTTCCTCCTTGAGCCCTTCCTGACCATTTTAGATTGCATGGTTCTCTCTCTCACATTATCATGTATACACAGTTGCCTTTATACTGGTTTGGCATATCTGTTACCTTCTACTAATATATTACTATTTTCTGTGTATTTGTCCTGCTTCCTTTTGTAACCACTTCATCTACTTCACAAAGAAGTGGGCTCTGATCTGTATTTCTGTATCCATGCAGTGTGCTACATACAAAATAGACATAATATATTACTGAGTGAATTGAAACTGTCTATGAATTAAAGATATTCCTATACACCAAGTTTGTAAAGCCTAAGACTTGCAAAAACAGTCTTAGGGACACAGTGACTAATGTAAATATGAAGGAAAAAAAAAAAGAAAATGTATGATTTATGAGATAAATTCTCCTTGTGTTTTGAGTGGATATAAACATCTCAGAAATTTCTCTCCTTGTATTTCAATTAAACAGCCCTCTATATTCTTCCCCCTAATGGAGAGATATGGAGGTGGGTGTTTTCTATCTGTTTTTGTCTTCACTCTGAACCTTGGATGAAATAGTCAATGGGGTTCAAACTACAGGGGAGTTGAATGAACAATGTTAAGTCCCTCAAGACCTGTCTCTGGCATTTTATCACCTCTGAGAAGTTCAGGATCACAGCTTCTGTTTGTAAAGTGGTCTGCTTTTCAACATGATTTGCACATCAACTTTTGGCAAAGGCTCTTTATTCGAAGAGAAATACATATTTTTGAAACTATTGAAAGAGTCTTTGTAAAACTGAAATTAAATCCCTTCTTTCTATGTTTAATCTTAGCCATCTTTCCAGAGCAAGGCATGAAAGAAGGGATTAATTTGAAATTTGGGCTGCCTTAGAAATGTAAAGGTCCTTGGGCTGTGTTTCTCCAAATGACCTGCACTATTTTAATCCAATGTAATTTATTTGGCTGTAGCTGAGAGAATGGCCTCTAAATCCCCTTCCAACATATCTATGCAGGTAGCACTCCCCACCTCTCCCCGTCTCACTTTATCTGCAGAGGCCAGGTGAGAATGTGAGTAAAGGAGCTGCTGGGATGATTGTTTCTTTTCCTAAAAAGAGTGATTTCAGGAAGTGACATCACTTGTCATTCATCTTCTTTCCCCAAGTGCTCCAGCTTGGTGAGAAAGTGAGATTCTCAGCTAGAGAATATACACAAATAAACACAAGCTTCCTAATATTGAAACTGTACATATTTTATTGAAAACTGCTTTCTCTACCCAGCACCATACTAGAGCTGTCTCACCCTAATCCTCCCTGTCCATTTGATAAGAAAAAAACACAGAAGTAAACAAGTAAATAATGTGAAAAGATGAAATAGTTGCTTAAAACCAGAAAGAATCTGTGATATAATATTAAGTAATTTCCCATACAATTACGTTTATATATATTTTGCAAACATGAAAATTTCCAACCTAGGCTGTAAACTGTAAACACATGGTATAATTTACCCTCAGTTCACAATTCACAGCATCACAGTGAGATGGCTAGATAGCATCACCCACTCAACAGACATAAATCTAAGCAAACTCTGGGAGATAGGGAAGGACAGGGAAGCCTGGCATTCTGCAGTCCATGGGGTTGCAAAGAGTTGGACACGACTTAGCGGCTAAACAACATCAACATAATTCCAATGAACCAGGGATATGAAAATGAATGAAGAGTATAAAAACCTATATTTTTAATGAAACTATGCACTTATTGGAGGGGGCTGTTTGATATTCTCTGCTCGTATCCCTGCCTTCTTCCTTTTTTTCCTCCATACTCCACACCCGTCCTCTATGCAGGACAGAGTCAGCCCTCAACATACTGATGAATTAATAAAAAATGAACACATGATGCTGAGAATATAGACTGCTGGTTTCCCATAGTCCTACAGTTTTACCCCCCAGACACTTAAGTGACAAGAACAGACTGAGCATCTGAGGCAGGTCTTGGTGTAGGGATGAAATGGGAGGATTGGTGGGGGGAGGTAAAATTGGGAGAATTTGGGAACTGCTCACTTTGTTACAAAGAAGCACAGTCTGGCTACTTAATGCCCTGTCTAGATTGGAGCACATTCATCCTGGGCATATAAATCAGTCAGGATGGCCATTATATTTGATAATAAAGCCTTTTATCTTTTCAGTGAGTATTGGCTTAAATATTTAGAGACTCTCTGATCTTTTCTTTGAGAATCAACTCTATCAGTATTCAGGCAAAAAATTGGCTGGCTGTTTTTTCGTTTGTTTCTTTTTTTAGTTGAAAGATAATTGCCTTAAAGTATTGGGTTGGTTTCTGCCAAACATCATGGCTGGCTGTTTTCAAGACTTAGTAGTACAATAAAAGTTACAACAAGACCTAGGATGCTTTCTATTTTTACAAAGCACATTAAGAGGCAATATTTCATTGAATATCCCAGAGGAAACTTAAGTTCAAAGAGGTTAAGTGATTGTCCAAAGCACAAAGCCAAGACAGCACAGAGTGTAAAATAAAGGAGGCCAAGAGGAAGTGAATTAAACCCAATCTTTCTTGTTTAATTGTAGCTAGTGACCTGTAACATGTACCTGAAGAGCTGACTTCACCCTCTAGGGGTATAGATGAAATCCACACAAGTTCTCTAAGAGGGTTGGAAGAAACAGAGGATTCATATGTAGGGAAGGCAGTGTTCCTCACTAGTCTTACAACTAGAGAAGCTGACAAAGAAATAAATCTGGCTATACAGCCCGAGGATCTGAGGATTTGACATTAGATCATCTGATTTCAAACACTGAGGTTTTTATTTTCCCTCTCCACAGTGCCTCTGTAGTAAGAATGCATGAATGGTATGGCATGATAAATTAAAGGATTATGTTCATCTTATTCACATTTTATACTGTTTAAATAAACAAGTTTTTTTTTCTTTTTGCCGTTCACTAGATAATCAATCGGAGAAGGCAATGGCAACCCACTCCAGTACTCTTGCCTGGAGAGTCCCAGGGATGGGAGCCTGGTGGGTTACCATCTATGGGGTCACACAGAGTCAGACATGACTGACGTGACTTAGCAGCAGCAGCAGCAGATAATCAATATTTAAACATACTTATATTTATTACTTTGGCCACCTAATGTGAAGAGCTGACTCATTGGGAAAGACCCTGATGCTGGGGAAGAAAGAAGGCAGGAGGAGAAGGGGACAACAGAGGATGAGACAGTTGGATGACATCACTGACTCAAAGGACATGAACTTGAGCAAGCTCCAGGAGATAGTGAAGGATAAGGAAGCCCGGTGTGCTGCAGTCCATGGGGTTGCAAAAAGCTGGGCATGACTTAGCAATTGAAAAGCAACAATATTTATTTTAGAAAAGCTCATACAATCAGCCACCAGAGTCGGACATGACTGAGCAACTGAAGAGCAACAAAATCAAGCAATTAAAAGCAGAGGGAGTATGATAGACACAGCAGCGCAGACAACCAAAAGAGCCCTTCGCTGTCCTTGACGGGCTTCTGGGGAGGCGTCTGCCTGCAATGTGGGACACCCAGGTTTGATTCCTGGGTTGGGAGATCCCCTAGAGAAGGAAATGACCACCCACTCGAGTACTCTTGCCTGGAAAATTTCATGGACGGAGGAATCTGGCAGGCTACAGTCTATGGGGTCGCAAAGAGTCAGACATGACTAAGCGACTTCACTTTCTTTTCTTTCTTTCATACAATCAGCCAGCACAAGAGTTGACTACAATCTGTTACCAGAGAGAGACCTTTTGCTGTTGTTACAAATAACTTCAGCACTGTTACTACATTTTCTCACAAGTTTCTTCAACAAACGGTGTCTAAACATGGTGATATTCTCCTCAAATATTATTTGAAACATGTAGGTTTGTTGGCCCATATATTGAATCCATCCCTATAACTTCTTGTAATTTTAAGCCTCTTTTGATTTTTTGTGCTGCTGTATCTATCACTACTCCCTCCACTTTTAATTTGTTGTTCACTCACTCAGTCACGTCCAACTTTTTGTTACATCATATATTGCAGCACGCCAGGATACCCAGTCGTTCACCATCTCCCGAAGCTTGCTCAAACCTGTGTTCATTGAGTCGTGATGCCATCCAACCATCTCATCCTCTTTTATCCCCTTCTCCTACTGCCTTCAATCTTTCCCAATATCAGGGTCTTTTCTAATGAGTCAGTTCTTTGCATCATGTGGTCAAAGGATTGGCACTTTAGCTTCAGCATCAGTCCTTCACATGAATATTCAGGACTGATTTCCTTTAGGATTGACTGGTTTGATCTTGCAGTCCAAGGGACTCTCAAAAGTCTTCTCCAATACCACGGGTGAAAAGCACCAATTCTATGGCATGCAGCCTTCTTTATGGACCAGCACTCATATCTATATATGACTACTGAAAAAACCATAGCTTTGACTAAAAGGGCCACTGTCAGCAAAGTAATGTGTCTGCTTTTTAATATGATGTGTAGCTTGATCATAGCTTTTGTTCCAAGGAGCAATTGTCTTAATTTCATGGCTGCAGTCACTGTCTGCAGTGATTTTGGAACCTAAGAAAATAGTCTGCCATGATTTCCATTGTGTCTTTTGCCATGAAGTGATGGGACCGGATGCCATGATCTTAGTTTTTTAAATGTTGGGGTTTAAGCCAGATTATCTACTCTCCTCTTTCACCTTCAAGAGGCTCTTTAGTTCCTCTCGTTTTCTGGCATAAAGGTAGTGTCATGTGCATATCTGAAGTTACTGATATTTCTCCTGGCAATCTTGATTCCAGCCTGTGCTTCATTCAGCCTGGCATTTCTCATGATGTACTCTGCATATATGTGAAATAAGCAGGGTGACAATATACAGCCTTGATGTACTCTTTTTTCAATTTGGAACCAGTCTGTTGTTCCATGTCCGATTCTAACTGTTGCTTCTCGACCTGCATACAGATTTCTCAGGAGGCAGGTAAAGTGGTCTGGTATTCCCATCTCTTTAAGAATTTTCCACAGTTTGTTGTGATCCACACAGTCAAAGGCTATGGCATAGTCAATAAAGCAGAACTACATGTTTTTATGGAATTCTCTTGTTTTTTTTTTTTTTACGATCCAATGGATGTTGGCAATTTGATCTATGGTTCTTCTGCCTTTTCTAAATCCAGCTTGAACATCTGGAAGTTCTTGGTTCATGTACTGTTGAAGCCTGGCTGGGAGAGTTTTGAACATTATTTTGCTAACATGTGAGTGCAATTGTGAAGTAGTTTGAACATTCTTTGGCAGTGCCTTTCTTTGGGATTGGAATGAAAACTGACCTTTTCCAGTCCTGTGGCCACTGCTGAGTTTTCCAAATTTGCAGGCATATTGAGTGTAGCACTTTCACAGCATCATCTTTTAAGATTTGAAATAACTCAACTGGAATTCCATCACCCCCACTAGCTTTGTTCATAGTGATGCTTCCTAAGACCTTCTTGACTTCCCACTCTAAGATGTCTGGCTCTAGGTGAGTTTGACGACACCATTGTGGTTATCTGGGTCATGAAGATCTTTATTGTATAATTCTATGTTTTCTTGTCATCTCTTCTTATTATCCTCTGCTTCTGTTAGGTCCATACCATTTTTGTCCTTTATTGTGCCCATCTTTGCATGAAACATTCCCTTGGTATCTGTAGTTTTCTGAAAGTGATCTCTAGTCTTTTCCATTCTATTGTTTTCCTCTATTTCTTTGCATTGATCCCTTAGGAAGGATTTCTTATCTCTCCTTGCTATTCTTTGGAACTCTGCATTCAGATATATCTTTCTTTTTCTCCTTTGCCTTTTGCTTCTCTTCTTTTCTCAGCTATTTATAAGGTCTCCTCAGACAAACATTTTGCTTTTTTGCATAATTTTTCTTGGGATGGTTTTGATTACTGCCTCTGTACAATGTCATGAACCTCCATCCATAGTTCTTCAGGCACTCTATCAGATATAATCCCTTGAATCTGTTTGTCACTTCCACTGTATAATCATAAGAGATTTGATTTAGGTTACACCTGAATAGTCTAGTGGTTTTCCCCACTTTCTTCAATTTAAACCTAAATTTGGCAATAAGTGGTTCATGATCTGAGCCACAGTCAGCTCCTGGTCTTGTTTTTGCTGACTATATGGAGCTTCTCCATCTTTGGTTGCAAAGAATATAACCAATCTGATTTCAGTGTTGGCCATCTGGTGATGTCCATGTGTAGTCTTCTTTTGTGTTTTGAAAAAGGGTGTTTGCTATGACCAGTGTGTTTCTTGGCAAAACTTTGTTAGGCTTTGTCCTGCTTCGTTTTGTACTCCAAGGCCAAACTTGCCTGTTACTCCAGGTATCTTTTAACTTCCTACTTTTGCATTCCAGTCCCCTATAATGAAAAGGACATCTTTTTGGGTGTTAGTTCTAGAAGGTCTTGTAGGTCATCATAGAACCATTCAACTTCTGCTTCTTCGGCATTAGTGCTTGGTGCATAGACTTGGATTACTGTGGTATTGAATGATTTGCCTTGGAAACGAATGGAGATCATTCTGTTGTTTTTGAGATTGCATTCAACTACTGCATTTCTGACCCTTTCATTGACTATGAGGGCTACTCTATTTCTTCTAAGGGATTCTTAGTAGTAGAATATCCACTAAGGGATCCACAGTAGTAGATATAATGGTCATCTGAATTAAATTCACCCATGCCAGTCCATTTTACTTCACTGATTCCTAAGACGTCAGTGTTCACTCTTGCCATCTCGTTTGACCACTTCCAATCTACCTTGATTCAGGGACCTAACATTCCAGGTTCCTATGCAATATTGTTCTTTACAGCACTGGATTTTAGTTTCACCACCAGACACATCCACAACGTGGTACTGCTTTTGCTTTGGTTTAGCCTCTTCATTCCTTCTGGAGCTATTTCTCCACTCTTCTACAGTAGCATATTGGGCACCTACCAACTTGGGGAGTTCATTGTCCAGTGTCATATCTCTTTGCCTTTTCATACCATTCATGGGGCTCTCACTGTAAGAATACTGAACTGGTTTGCCATTCCCTTTTCCAGCGAACCACGGTTTGTCAGAACTCTCCACCATGACCTGTCCATCTTGAATGGCTCTACAAGGCATGGCTCACAGTTTCATTGAGTTAGACAAGGTTGTGATCCAAGTGATCAGTTTGGTTAGTTTTCTCTGATTGTGGTTTTCATTCTGTCTGCCCTCTGATGGATGAGGAAAAGAGGCTTGTGGAAGCTCCCTGATGGGAGAGACTGGCTGTGGGTAAAACTGGGTCTTGTTCTACTCTGCTAGGCAGGGCTATGCTCACTAAGTCTTTAATCACATTTTCTTCTGATGGGTAAGGCTGTGTTTCCTCCCTCTAGTTTGGCCTGAAGTTAAACTATGGTAGGGATAATGGTGACAATAGCGACCTCCTTCAAAAGGGCTTATGCCAGCATGCTGCAACCCCCAGGACTGCTGTAGTCAGTGCCCCTGACCCCAGGGCAGGCCACTGTTGACCCTCACCTCTGCCAGGGACTCCCAGACACTCATAGGCAAATCTGCTCAGTCTCTTGTCCCTGTTCCTCTCTCCCGGGTCATGGTACACATAAGGTTTCGTTGTACCCTCCAAAAGTCTGTTTCCCTGGGGGTTCTCAGTTCTTTTGCCAGATCCCCAGGTTGGGAAATCTGTTGTGGGCCCTAGAACTTTTGCAACAGTGTGAGATCTTCTTTGGTATAATTGTTCTCCAGTTTATGGGCTGCCTGCTTGGCAGCTCTATAGAGGCACTAATGGTGACGTCCTCCAAGAGGGCTTATACCACACGCTGTGACTCCCAGGTCTGCTGCAGCCAGAGCCCTTGTCGCCATGGAAGGTCACTGCTGACCCAGCCTCTGCAGGATCTAGGGGCCTCCTTAACCAAAGTGAGAGGGTAACAGGCTCCTCTGTCCATGGAATGCTTCAGGCAAGAAGACTGGAGTGAGTTGCCATTTCCTTCTCCAGGGGATCATCCCAACCCAGGAATTGAACTCAGATCTTCTGAATTTCAGACACATTCTTTACCAAGTGAGCTACAAGGGAAGCCCCCTGCTTTTAATTAGCACATCTTTTATTCTCTATGCTCCTTTCTCTGTTTTTTTTTTTTTTTTTTTTTTTTTATTCTTTTTCCTTTTGCTTTACCTTCTCTTCATAGCTTTACAAGCTTCATAAATTTGGATAAAAGACATTGATTTTTAAAAAGCTCTTGATGCTTCTTGCATTCTCTGCCATTTATTCACTCCTGGATTCAGTGGACATTCATTGGGCACATTTTTTTTTTTTTTTTACCGTTTAAAATCTGGTGTTTATTAAATGTGCACAATATTTGGATATAATTGGCATTTTAAAAAAATCAGCAATGCCCATTACAAATAACTTATTTGGAGAGCCTCAAAAATAATTGGTTAACCTTAAAATACTTAGCACATATTACAGGCTGGCTGGGCTCTAGGGATAAAATCATAGACAGAACCTGGCACTGCCTATTCTCAGGTGGTACAGCCCAGTGGAGAAGACAGACATTATTAAAGAATAACAAATAATAAATGCAAAACCACAGCCATCACTAATAGTAAGAGGAAGAGCTATATCCTTGAAATAAGAGGATTTGGCCTAATTACAGTTTCATGGAAAGCTTCCCCAAGAAGGTGACTACTGAACTGAGATATCAAGGATGACTAGGAATATACCAAGCAAAGCAGAGAGAGGAAGTGCAAAAGACCAGCGGTTGTGGTCATGGGAGAGGAGAGGGAAAAGTGCAAGGATACAAGGCACGTATGGAAAACTGAAAGGAGGCCAGTGGGACCAGCGGGGGGACAGGGAGGAAAAGCACAGCCCACAATCCAGGTTAAAGACATAGTCACACTGAGTTCAGTTCAGTTCAGTTCAGTCGCTCAGTTGTGTCCGACTCTTTGCGACCCCATGAACCGCAGCACGCCAGGCCTCCCTGTCCATCACCAATTCCCAGAGTCCACCCAAACCCACGTCCACTAAGTTGGTGATGCCATCCAACCATCTCATCCTCTGTCGTCCCCTTCTCCTCCTGCCTTCAATCTTTCCCAGCATCAGGATCTTTTCCAATGAGTCAGCTCTTCACATCAGGTGGCCAAAGTATTGGAATTTCAGCTTCAACTTCAGTCCTTCCAATGAATACCCAGGACTGATCTCCTTTAGGATGGACTGGTTGGATCTCCTTGAAGTCCAAGGGACTCTCAAGAGTCTTCTCCAACACCACAGTTTAAAAACATCAATTCTTCTGTACTCAGCTTTCTTTATAGTCCAACTCTCACATCCATACATGACTACAGGAAAAACCATAGCCTTGACTAGCTGGACCTTTGTTGGCAAAGTAGTGTCTCTGCTTTTTAATATGCTGTCTACATTGGTCATAACTTTCTTTCCAAGGAGTAAGCATCTTTTAATTTCATGGCTGCAATCACCATCTGCAGTGATTTTGGAGCCCAGAAAAATAAAGTCAGCCACTGTTTCCCCATATATTTGCCATGAAATGATGGGACCAGATGCCATGATCTTAGTTTTCTCAATGTTGAGCTTTAAGCAAACTTTTTTGCTCTGCCTTGTAAGCCAACTGAACTTATAGCTGAAGGATGGATTCCAGTTCCATAAGGTGATTAATCCACCCAATGACTGCCAGCCTTTTTTTTTTTTTTGGTAGCAAAATTCAAATTCCAAATTGTCTTAATTGGTGTCTAAATTTGTGGTAGTTCCAAATGGATGGTGGGATCAAATATTCTTGTGCCAACAAGTCTAGGATTTTATGCCCTAGGTTAGTGTGACTTTCAGCAGGTAGGAACAATTTCTTTTTAAAAAGTTACACTTTGAATTAAGTTACTTATGGACATAATGGATTATAAACAACATGATGTGAGCTACTGAAAACCACTTCACTTTTTATGTGTGCAGTAATAAGGTGCAGTATAATTCATGGTTTACAAATTTATAGACCCAGAGTCATAGCTCCAGAATGGAGCATGTAGAATAATTTACTTTTAAAAATTAATTTATTTTATTCATTTGTTTTCCCAGGAGGAGCCTGTGCTGAGTCTTCATTCCTGTGCTTGGGTTTTCTCTAGTTCCAGTGAGCAAGGGCTACTCTTTGTTGCAGTGCGTGGGCTTCTTATTGCAGGGGCTTCTCTCGTTGTAGAGCATGGACCCTTAGAGTGAATGGCCTCAGTATTTGTGATGCACAAACCTAGTTGCTCCGAGGTGTCTGGAATCTTCCTGGACTAGGGAACCCGTGTCCTCTGCACTGGCAGGTGGGTTCTTATCTGCTGCACAGCCAGGGAAGTCCTAGAATAGTTTCTTTATAAATTTCAGTTTTCCTTCTAAAATTGGCTATGGAATAATTTACTTTTGCTTTTCTGTGGCAACACCAATACCTCTTTCTTTTTAGTATTTCAGAACTCAGAAATCACGCAATTTCAGAATTGGAAGAGATCCCCAGAGACCATTAGTTTGCCTCCTCTTACTTCCTCTGGAAACAGCCATGTCTATCCATCTGGGCAAGGTGAAAGTCTTCCCTTTAATAAAAAGATATCTGGAAAAATATTTCCTCTCAGAATGAAGGTCTGGCATGTAGCAATTCTCGCAGAGTTCCACCCCAAAACATTGCTTGTATTTGTCAAATATCCTCTTGTACTTGTGAAAATAGTCACAAGTTTTCATATTATTGAGGATATTCTGGGAGTTTTTAGGGCAGTTCCCTATAGGGGACTAATTGTGTATGTAAGAATGACTGAAACTTCAGCAGCATGAGAAAAATTATCTGCTAAGCCCTGAGATAAGGAATAGGTTTCTGAATTAATTTATGCAAACTAGAACCATAAATATGAAATGTAAAGAACACATGTGAAAAAATGGGATGATAATTAGATCATAAAAAGCATTTGATATATCAGAACATAAGCTTGGAGACTGAAAAGGGCAATCTATCTGGCATCACTAGGAGAAAAAGACTATAAATATAATCATGTAGTTTTGCTCAAAATAAAGACAAATTCATACACTTTTGAGGGAGCAAAAGAGGAATAAGTCAACATAAGCAAATAAACTAAGAATATCTAATATGATCAGTCTACTCTTTGCATCATGATTTTACGATTTGATACACTACTACTTAGAGCTTAGAGATTTACTGAGAACGGAATGCCTGCATAGGAGATCACACTAGTCGTAAAGAACATGCCTGCCAATGCAGGAGACATAAGAGAGGTGTGTTCGATCCCTGGGTCAGGAAGATTCGCTGGAGGAGGGCATGGCAACCCATTCCAGTATTCTTGCCGGGAGAATCCCAAGGACAGAGGAGCCAGGCGGGCTACAGTCCACAGGGTTGCAAACAGTTGGACCCGACTGGAGTGACTTAGCACGCATGAAACTGCAACAACACATCTGCATTTTGTCATAAACTAGCGTCTTTAGTTTGGGGACAGGAAAAAGAAAAAAAATTCTTCTCACTTTCTTGCCATCTGTGGCTTTCCCTGTGAGATTTCCTCACTCAGATTATGACACCCTGACTCCTCCAGGGAGTGGTTTGTAAATGACAATCCTATGAGCCCCATATAGAATTTATTTAAAAATTAATTCCTCCATATATAAGCAACAAATAAACAGATACAGGTCTAGGACATAGCAAATAACTTTTAATGTCATTCAATTCTTCTGGAAAAAAAAAAAAAAACCTGGAAACTAATCATTCACTGCAAGCCCAAATCTGCCATGGAAACGATAGCAAACAGTGAATAGCAGCAAGAAATTACGTGACAGATTGTGTGACAATTATTAGTATAGAAATTCAGAGCAAAGGGATGATTGTTCCAAGGGGATGAAATGGCAATAATTTATTGAGAACTAACATGTGTTAAAGGGTTTCCCTGGTGGCTCAGTGGTAAAGAATCCACCTGCCAATGCAGGAGATCCAGGTTCGATCCCTGGGTTGGGAAGATCCCCTGGAGAAGGAAGTGGAACCCCCACTCCAGCATTCCTGCCTGGAGAATCCCATGGACGGAGGAGCCTGGCGGGAGACAGTCCACGGGGTCACAGAGTGGACATGACTTAGTGACTAAACAACAACAACGTGCGCTACGGCCCTTCTCATTGTTCTCCACAAATTATCCCATTCAGTCTCACCACGGCCTAATGAGATGGCTGTGCCACTAACCTCAATTCACAAAAAAGAAAACTGAAGCTCAGAGGGTTTCAGTGGTCATGGCTGCAAGTAAGTTGATCCAAGCTCAAACTCAGGCAGTGTGACCTGTCAAAGAAGGGTTTTGAGGCTTTATCCTGGACTTCAGCCACCTGGCAACCAGGGGTTACCCAAAAAAAAGCTTTCTCATCCCAAGCCCAGCTTTGGCCAGGGTAGAAAATGTGTTAAATGGTAACCTAACTGTAATGTCTGATGCTCTCCTAAACACTTAGATTTACTAAACTTCAGACTTTGGTTAGCTGTTTTTCACCTTTTCAAACTAGTACTATTTAAAAATGTCCATAGCTCCTTTTCTTTTTTTTTTTTTTAACGTTTTGTTTTGTACTGGGGTGTGGCCTACTAACAATGTTGTGATAGTTTCAGGTGAAGAGTGAAGAGACTCAGCCATACATAGGCAGCCACAGCTCCTTTTCAAAAGGTCTTTCACCAGATATAATGAGGGAAAAGTTTAATAACGCTAACAGAGTTCAAAACCACAGAATCAGCACTGGAAATCTCAGGTCTTTGACTCACAGAACTGTAAGAGACCTCAGGAGCCATTCAGTTGACAGAGGAGCTAAGAATGTCCAAGAGAAGTGAAATGGCTTCCTACAAAGACACCCAGCATGGTAACCTCACGGCCATCATTAGAAGCCAGGGTGGTCATCGACCATGTAAGAATTCCAAATTATTCATTCTGTATCAAACTGAAGGACATATATTTTATAATTTTCACTGTATTATGTGTAGAGTCAGACCCTCCCAATTTTTAACTAGTCCATGGGAGCAACCAAGAGATAAATCAAGTCTTTTAGCTTATTTGGCAGCACGTTCCATTCTATAATCTACAAGATATACTTTTTCATAACAAAATTGTATTCAATCTGTCCTTTCTTGAATTATGCAGGATGGTCTTCCAGCCTCTGTTTATGCACACACGAGTTTCAATATTTTCACCTTATTTGGGGAAGACAACAGGAAATTGTTAAACATGAATGATTCTACTTTCGTAGATATAAAAATTAAATCAGAGATGAGTAGAATGAGCAGCAGGGAAGAGATAATTCCCTCTTCTATTTATATTATTTTTTATATTTTGGTAGAGCCCTGAGTTCATCTGAATGGGAAGGACCGATTTCAGAGGTATAAACTGCACGGCTTATTCAAACGTTTGGCTTTCTCAGGACAACCTGAGGGACAGGGGGCTTGGGGCTTGAAGAAGAGATGAGAGCAAGGTCCCAGGGCACCGATGCAGACCAGCAGCGGACAAGATGATCCATGAGAACTTTCCTGGGGTAGGGATGGCTGAAGAAATTAAAGACTTGTAGTGGGTAAAATCCTTGTGCTGTGATATACTGCTATAAGGGCAAGCCTGAACAAGGCGCTCAGCATCTGCCGGGGAAGGTGTCCACACGTAGGGTGAGCAAGGCGGAGAAAACAACAGCCATAGACGGAAGATGGAGACGCAGGCCAGAGGACTGTGCTTATTTGATAACATCAGTACTAACATTTACAAGGAACAGGAAGCTTTACAGATATTTCTGCTTACATTTTAAAATTCATTGCCCACATTTTATTTCTTGGCTGCACCGCGTGGCAAGCAGAGCATCTTAGCTCCCTGATGGGGGATCAAACCCGTTCAGCTCCTGGGAATTCCCTCCCTTTTTACATTTATAACTTCCCAGGAGAGCCAAATGAAATGCTCTTAGGACATTTCTAATATTTGGAGTTGTTAACTCAAAAAAAAAAAAGAAAGAAAAAAAAAACTATTCAACCAGTCATGTATCTAAATTTTCTTTAAAAATTAACATTTTAAGTGTCTTTATTGTGTATTCAAGGGAATAAGCAGCTATAAAATGTTATTTGCTTTTACATTAAATAGCAAAGTGGTCACTGAGATCAGAAGCACTTGTAACCACCACCAGTTTTCTTTAGTTAGAATTTCCATTTTTAACAAACAAGGTTGTAGTAGTTAAAAGTGGTATTTATAGCACATGTAACACATTGCACACATTCTACTGGTGGAGTGAAAGTACTCGGTTTCATCAAAATTACTTAATTCATCATCAGATATACAACGAATGTCATAGGCTGAAAGTTAACATTTTGATGTGACTGAAAGGGTATAATTTTAGTTATAAGTCCTTTATTCTAATTAATTTTATTTATTTATTTTTTTTATTAGTTGGAGGCTAACTACTTCACAACATTTCAGTGGGTTTTGTCATACATTGATATGAATCAGCCATAGATTTACACGTATTCCCCATCCCGATCCCCTCTCCCACCTCCCTCTCCACCCAATTCCTCTGGGTCTTCCCAGTGCACCAGGCCTGAGCATTTTAATTTCAATCAGTTTTTTCTTTATTCATTGAAATATTTTTACATACCTATACATAAATCCCTTTTAGAAAATGAATCTACTAAGTGTCTTACCTCTCTTGTATATCTTCCTATCAATGTTAATTTTTCTAAGGGTTCTTTTTTTGTCTCTTTTTTTAAAATATCCTCATAAATTAATAAGTGCAGTAAAATAAACTACAGATTTTTTTTCTTAGTTGAGGTATTAAAATATACACTGAACACAATGTCTGGTTGTACATTACTATTGAGTGACTGAACTGAGCATTACTACAAATAATGACATGAAGAGGATCAGAGAACACTTTTGAATTTTTACTGTCACCAGAACTCTAGTTATATCTTGCTTGCTATTGTTTTCTAAAAGTGAAATAAAGAGAAAGCATTCTCTGTAATTAGAGGATTTAGATATTAGGTTTCATATGGAGAAAGGATTGAAGAAGACTCAATCTCTTTCCTCACTCCCTCTTACACACACACACACACACACACACACACACACACACATATACTACATAACAGATGGATGACCTTTCACGTATATGTTTTATGGCAAATCTGTCTTCAAAAGTGCTTAGCAAGCAGCTATGCATTATTGGAAAATTGACATTACAATTATGAAGTTAATATTTATCTTAATATTTTAATTGCAAAAATAAAAAAATTATTTAACTTTTCAGGGTAAAGCTGTTATGTAAAACAAGGCACATTTATGTTTTAAAAGTCATTTTTGCATGCTACTTTTTAGTTTTCGATATTTAAAAAAATTATAGTCTTGTGTTTTTATGTTACATATGCAACTCCAATGGACTTAATTCCATTTTCCAGCTCATTTTTATGATCTAAAAAGTGTGGCCAAACGTTGTAAAAGAGCAGGAGACACTACTGTCCAGAAACTAAATGTTTAAATTACGCTCTGTCTGCCTCTCTGATGAACTGATAAATGAGAATCCAGTCAGAGACATCACAATAACACAATTTTCCAATCTATCTAGAAAAGACATGACTTAGACACATAGAGGCACATACAAGATCAGCATTCCCATCTCAACTGTGTGTTTACAGAACATGGGAAAGGTTGGTACTTCTTTTTGAGTCATTAGGCTTGAGAGAATGTATTTTGACAACTTGAATACTATTCCAGAAAAGCAGCAATAAAATCTGGGTGCTTCACAATCAAGTGATTGACTATGTGGATTATTCAGGTTGCTGGGCTTAAAATCGTAGCTGAAGACCTGGGATTCTCATGCAATTACACGTTTAAAGTGAGATAAATTGGCACTCACAGTTGTGGCAGGTGGCCCCACTGTATCCAGTCTCATCGCAAGTGCATTTGAAGCTGTCCCACGTTTGAGAGCACTTCCCACCATGCTCACAGTGATTGGGCACACATCTGTCAGAGAAAGAGACAAACAGAAATAAACCAGCGAGCAAATGAGATTTATGAGTGGCCAAATTCCAAGCTGTCTGGGCAATATATCATTTCAATGCCAGGTTGCCTTAACAAGGCAATTAATCCTTGTTAGTTTAAGCAGATTAATATGATTCATGATGGAAGGTGCCAAACACACAAAAGATGATGTATCACAGGCTTGGTGTTTCCCATTTTTGAGTAAACAGTAGAAATTAACAAACAGTTGAGAGATTCATTTGCATATCACAGATTCATTTTATTTTCTTTTGTACAAAGACAAAGACACTAGTTAAATTTCCTCCCTGTGAGAGACAGAACATAAGCCATCTTGTTTTCTATACTATCCTTTATCAAAGCCAATAGTACCAAGTCAGAAAGGCTTTTGTTTTTTGTGTGTTTTTTGTAAGAGCAATTTGAGTTTCTGAAATGGTCATAACAAATAGAATGGACTAGCCTTATAAGAAAAGATTTCTAAGTCTTCCTTACCCCTTCTCCTATGCCCTTTTGGCTAAGAAAAACCATCTATGTAACAAGGTAGCAAGTGTAATATAGGGGAAAAATACAAGTTTGTATTCAAATCTTTGTTTTGTATTTCCTTGATGGCCAATTGTGGTAATGTAATTTAACCTTTCTAAGCTTTAATATTCTCATTTGAAAAAATAGAGTAATTATACCTACCTGATAAATAGTTTTGAGGTTAGGAGATAATGTTCATAAAGTAGGTAATTAATAAGCAAGAAATAGAGGGCCAACAAGCAGAAGCTATGAATATCTAAACCACAGCTTGTGGGGCACGATTTTATCCTTTGCTTGTATCCTAGACATAGTTAAGTTGGAATCTGTTCTGGAAAACTGTTTCAATAGCACAGATTTTTTTATTCTTATGTATTAGCATTCACAAAAAATTTCTAGATTTGAACGGGAAACTATCTAAAGCAGAAATGTCCACCCATATTAAAAAGGCAGAACCCATAATAGTGGGTCACAGGTTGACTGATAGACAAACACCCTTCACACATCAATAATCATAAACCCTGGCAGTGTCTTGCTGTAAACTAGAATAGGACTGACCTCAGAGATTCTATTCTCCATTCCCTGTTCTTAATTTACCATCAGCCATGCCTAAAACTACCCTAGCAGGGCATAGCCCAATTTGTCATGAAATGATGTTTCTCTCTAACTCTTTACAAATCTTTCATCAGACAACAAACAATTATTGAGCACTGTGGGAAACAGAAGGTAAATAAGATTCTATTTGCTGCCTTTCAAGAGCTTAAGCCTAGAAAAGTAAAACACTGCATCCACAAAAATCATAATAGGAGGTGGAAATAAAAAGTGGCATGAGGTAGGGACAAGTAATGCACTATGGAGTTTCATATGAGGGATCTAGCTTACAATAAAGTGCTTCTAGTGGAGCCTCAATGAATAGATAGACTGTAAGGAAAGAAAATGAGGGGAAGAACATTATGAAGAGGAAAATACAGCATTGGAAGAGGATAATGATGGACTTTTAGGAGGTGGGATGGAAAGTTCACTCTACATTCAATAGGCACTTATATTCCATCTGAATTTGGACTGGGTATTATTCAGGCTCCAAAGGTGTTTCTTCTCCAAAGACCCTATAACTTACATGGAGGTGGGAGATAAGATTGATGCAAAATGCAATAACAAGATGAATTTGATGTGTCATCAAAGCATATGAAATGTTACATCAATGTGGAGACTAGAGTAGTTATGGGTAAAATATAAATAAAGGGTCTAATAAAGTTAGCAGCATTTCACTTGTGCCTTAAAAGAGGACTTACATTTTTTATAATTAAAATGTTGAAAGGACTCAAGAAAGCAGCAGAGGACTCAAGAAAGCAGCAAGGAGGAGGCAGAACCATGATCAGTGGGTGGGTGCTCTAGGGTTGTTCAGGTCTATTGCCATAGCAACTTCCCTCTACAGGTGCACAAGCATCGACCTCAGCAGAAGGCAAATAGTCCTGATTCTCCAGACCACGGGAGGAAGCAATGATACAGACACCGCAACATTACATAAAGCTAAAAATCATCCTTGATACTTAATTTGGGATTTCAGTACGCAAATGCCTTTGTGTGGGATGTTTACCTTCTAAATTGTTATGTTTAATAATAGCTCAGGCTAATAGTGAAAGTAATTTACATCAGCTCATTATATCAATTAATTCTAACATTGAGTTCATCCATTGATGAAGTAGTACAGAGTGTACTGTGTCTCAAAGGAAAACCTTGTGGGAATCTAAATGTGCTCTAAATAACATACAAATGAGAAAATTTACATCAAAATGATTAAAATAAAAAGATTGGTGTGCACTTACACACACACAAGAACCATGTAATAGTCAAGTGAGATTAGCTGAATATTTCTAAAATTCAGTATTAAGAATTTCTTTAAAAAAGATATTTTATTCAAATAAAAATTTAATTTTATTAATGTTTGTTTCTTAAAATTTATAATTTTAAATTGACATTATCCCTATGTTGATTACTAGCATTTTAATAGTTAATGGTGATAAATGTTTTATTTCTATATCAAGCTGATTCAAATATAATATATTTCAAACCATAATTTTTATCACTATATTAAAAAAATGTTAGGACCAGTTACCAAGCAAAACAAAATATGAATTAACCTAGCTTCCCTATTCCTAATTATTTATGTCTTCTCCCACACTCTTATGGAACCATCTATTTATGTCTAATATACCATTGGGCTTCACAGGTGGTCACTAACGGTAAAGAGCTCACCTGCCAATACAGGTAGACTTAAGAGATGTAGGTTTCATCCCTGGGTTGGGAAGATCTCCTGGAGGAGGGCATGACAACCCGCGCCAGTATTCTCGCCTAGAGAATCTCATGGACAGAGGAACCTGGTAGGCTAAAGCCCATAGGGTCTCAAAGGGTAGAACACAACTAAATCAATGATGCACACACACACTGGCACAATATACCATTATCACATTGTTTAGCTATCATTTGTTTGTGCATCTGTCTCTTCTAAACTGTGAGATTCTTCAGTGAGGGATACTGATCTTTTGTTTCTTAGCATGACAAGATGTGTAGGCCATTCAGTAAATGCCTATTAACAGGCTGAAAGAATGGATGAACTCAATGTTAGGAATTTACACCAAAGAACTGAAATAATTTCAGAGAAAACATCTCTTTCACTACAAGTGATATCGATTATTCCTATCTACGATTATAGTCTTACATCCAGACTCTTGCTCTGGTGAACTAATTATTTCAGTAGGTCACAGGAAATGTATAATTTGTTTCAGAGCATGTCCTAACTTGAAAGTTTGATTCGCATCAAAAATGAATCAAAATGACTTTGCTGCCACAACTTGAGAGCTACTTCACCAGGATGAGGAACATACGGGGGAGAAGCTGACAGCTGTCAATTTGCTGTGATCAAGGGGCTCCAGGAGAAGAGGCTGCGTTCAGTTAACTCTGTCCCGAGGTTATTTGCAGCTGGCAAGCGCTGGGCCGCCAACCAGGCAGCCTGGGAGACCCTGATCCTTCTTACACAGGGGCTCTGACTGGAGGTGAGGGGCTCCCTTCTTGCACAGGAGCTCCAGGGAGAGCCCAGAGGTGGAGGAACATCTGGCCCAGAGATCTGGCCAGGCCTGCGGTGGCTGGCAGGCACTTAGGCAGACAGGACCATGCACTCATGGATGTCCAAGACTTGCACTTGAAAGACAGGATGAGGGCCACGGGCTGGGCAGGGCCCCTTGGCCTCCCCTGGCTCGGCTGCCTCCCCTCGGCCGGTGTGGCCCTGCCTTTTGAGGGCGGACGTCAGGATCTTCTTGGACTTGGGGCTCAGGACACCCGCTCCACGACACCACGCTTGTGCTTCATCTTGTACACCTGGCATCAGTGAGTCTTTCAGGCAGAACCCGCCTTTCAGTTGTGCCAATTCTTTCCAAAATGCTTTAGAACCCACAAGCTATGTTTTGGAAGTTCAAATATATAACACACACTCAACATAAAGTCAATCAACATGAACAGAGGGGCTGTTCGGATGGATGCAAGAACTCTGTCCAGGGTTATGCATGACAGGTGCAGTTTAGTTTACCCTGAGTATCTCTCTTATTTCTATGCTTGATTTTAATTGTAAAGCATTGCAAAAATTGGTGTTCAAAAATAAAAGAAACTGCAAATCGTACCAGATGTGTTTGTAGCAGCTCACTTTGTAGTCTATGGATACTATTTAAACAGGGATGGTGGAAGAAATTTTGCTTCAAATCTAAAAAAATGTTAATCTGACAGCATAACTGAGTGCACTGGTAGCCTTCAAAGCATTTTGAAGGTGTGTTATTTTATTCTCTACAAAGGAAAAATACCTGTATTTATACTTCAAAATTTATTTTATTGAAATATACTTCATTTACAATGCTGTATTAATTTCTACACTACAGCAAAGTTATCCAGTTATTGTTGTTGTTCAGTCACCCAGTCATGTGTGACTCTTTGCGATTCCATAGACAGCAGCCTGCCAGTCCTCCCTGTCCTTCACTGTCTCCTGGAGTTGGCTCAGACTCATGTCCACTGAGTCAATGATGCCATCCAACCATCTTATCCTCTGTCGTCCCCTTCTCTTCCCACCTTCAATCTTTTCCAGCATCAGGGTCTTTTCCAATGAGTCAACTCTTTGCATCAGGTGGCCAAAGTATCGGAGCTTCAGCTTCAGCATCCGTCCTTCCAATGAACACCCAGGACTGATCTCCTTTAGGATGGACTGGTTGGATCTCCTTGCAGTCCAAGAGACTGTCAAGAGTCTTCTCCAATACCACAGTTCGAAAGCATCAATTCTTCGGCACTCAGCTTTCTTTATGGTCCAGCTCTCACATCCATACATACTTTTTTTATATTCTTCTCCATTATGATGTATCACAGGATACTGGATATATTCCCTCTGCTATAGAGTATGAACTTGTTTATCCTTTGAATATGTGAGTTGCATCTGCTGATCCCAAACTCCCAGTCCATCCCTCCCCACCTTCTTTCCCCTTGGCAGTCACAAGCTTATTCTCTCTATTGGTGACTCTGTTTCTGCTTCATAGATAAGTTCACTTGTGTCATATTTAAGGTGCTACTGTTGAGCATCTTCTCTTTTTGGCCACCTATTTTTTCTTTAGAGAAATGTCTATTTATGCCTCCTGCTCATAAAATAGTTTTAAATAAAATTAAAATAAAAGTTTTGCATTATCCTTACAATTCATGCAGATGGTCAGAGGTCATGGTTTTAATTACAAGCCTCCAGGGATTTCTAGGTTGCTACAGTAGGATCTCAAAGAAGGAAGACACCAGGAGAAGAAACGCCCGAGGACAGAGGGAACAGAGAGAAGACAGCATGTGGAAAGGGTAAATTTGATCTACGCGGCCATTTATCCTGAGACTGTACTTTCCTCATAGGCTCTCCTACCATTTTTGTATGGTGCATTAGGAATGACAACATAATCATCTCCTAGTCTCAGTTAGTAGGTTTAAGGATTTCAGAATCTGACTATAGACCTCATGTAATTCATAGGAACTAAACACAGTAAAGGCAGTTTCATTTCACCTTGAAATTCCCTGCTTTCAAACTCAGAGTCAGCTGAGGTTCTCAGGCTACTTTGTACTTGCACAGAGGCCAATACTAAGATACTTAACCTGCTTTCAGATTGCACAAATTTTATACCTAGACATTACATCTGCCATGTTCCAAACTTTAGGGAAAAAAATTCAGGTTACTTATACAGTATTTTATGAACTATTGAAAAATTATTTAAAGTGATTTATAAACTGCCATCTTAGCATAAATGAACTCCTGAATTTATGATTTTTCGCATCAGTCAGTTCCCAATTTTACTTCTGTTTATCAAGACAAGAAATTCATTTTGAAACTTTGGTTTCTTAAGTGCTGTTTTTAATACTCCTGGCTCTCAGAGCTATTGCCACTATCATGGCAGGGTTTTCTTCTGCATTTCCTTCAATATTGATCTCAAAAATATTTTAGTACTTTTATTCTCACTCTAGTTAGATTTTGATTTTATTTGAAGGCATACTCTCTATGGAGTATATATTACTGCCTCATGTTTATTCTGTTCAAACTGAAATTATATAGAGAAGTAAACATAATTTTAGGAACTAATTTAGTATTTCATTACTACATAACTTAGTTTTATAGTTGCATAACCAGCAAAGCTAATTTTATATTGATGGTGCTCCTTCAACAAGCATTTATTTATAGAAATATTTAAATATAGACATGGGCTTCCCAGGTGGTGCTAGTGGTAAAGAACCAGTCTGCCAATGCAGGAGACTCAAGAGACACAAGTTCAATGCCTGGGTCAGGAAGATCCCATGGAGGAGGGCATGGCAACCCACTCAGTACTCTGCCTGGAGAAACCCCATGGACAGAGGAGCCTGGGGTCTTACATTCCATCGGGTCGCAAAGAGTCGGACACGACTGAAACAACTGAGCACTCACTCACACACAAATGTGGAAATATTTACTCTGCTTCATAAATTAGAAATTATGCCTAAAGAAAGTGTCAATCAGTCGTGCCCGACTCTTTGAGACCCCATGAACTGCAGCCCACCAGGCTCCTCTGTCCATGAGATTTTCCAGGCAAGGATACTGGAGTGGGTTGCCATTTCCTTCTCCTCTGTCTGAAAATTCCATTAAAAATTATCAGGTATCTTTGGTTCATATCTGTCTAAAAATTGTACATTTTCCCACTAACCATATAAATCATTAATTTTAGCCTTACAACATAAATACCTTAAGAATAATTTCTATTATAATGTGAGTTTATTTTGAAATATAATTTTAAAATATGTTCCCCATAATTTTATGAATATAACATTTTAAGACATTATAGGCTCATAGGAGGAGAGGGAGATGCAAGATCATTAGTTCCTTCACCTGTTTCCAGATGCTGGAACATTCTGTTTAACCTGAATGTACAAAAGTAAGCTCTTTATAATCAGAACCTACTCCAGTCACTCTAAAACAAACTATGGAGAAGCAAAGAATAAAGCAATTTTGTCCTCAAGAAATTGTACTCGCTTTTAAAAAATGTAATTAGCAAGTCAGGTCTCTCTATGCTTAATATTAAAGGCTTTGCTACAGGATTAAGGTGATATATTACTATTATATGAGTATACTGAGGTTTTATGGAAAAGTTCACTTCTTGAAAAGAAATATAGACTTAGCTTAGTCTGGAAAGTGGAGGAGCACCTTTCCACATGGAGGGAACCCAGGGGCCTGGACAAGTATGACAGTACTAAATGTGGATATGAAATAATGAATTGTCAAATTTGGCTAGAGAGGAAAGTCTGCCTTCAGGAGGGAGGGTTACAGCAGAAAGTGTGCATGTCTGGCCAAGCCCTTTCCCCTTTCTTCCTTCCTATCATCAACCTGATATTTTCAGGTATCTTCTCTCCTTCTCATGGCAGTACACATTTGAAAGTGAGACTCTTTGTAGTGCAAAAGCTTTTAAGTTTCATTAGGTCCCATTTGTTTAGTTTTGCTTTTATTTCCAATATTCTGGGAGGTGGGTCATAGAGGATCTTGCTGTGATTTATGTCGTAGAGTGTTTTGCCTATGTTCTCCTCTAGGAGTTTTATAGTTTCTGGTCTTACATTTAGATCTTTAATCCATTTTGAGTTTATTTTTGTGTATGGTGTTAAGCTCAATTCCAGAAAAATAAATGACCCAATCAAAAAATGGGCCAAAGAACTAAACAGACATTTCTCCAAAGAAGACATACAGATGGCTAACAAACACATGAAAAGATGCTCAACATCACTCATTATTAGAGAAATGCAAATCAAAACCACAATGAGGTACCATTACACGCCAGTCAGGATGGCTGCTATCCAAAAGTCTACAAGCAATAAATGCTGGAGAGGGTGTGGAGAAAAGGGAACCCTCTTACACTGTTGGTGGGAATGCAAACTAGTACAGCCACTATGGAAAACAGTGTGGAGATTTCTTAAAAAACTGGAAATAGAACTGCCATACGACCCAGCAATCCCACTTCTGGGCATACACACTGAGGAAACCAGATCTGAAAGAGACACGTACACCCCAATGTTCATCGCAGCACTGTTTATAATAGCCAGGACATGGAAGCAACCTAGATGCCCATCAGCAGATGAATGGATAAGGAAGCTGTGGTACATATACACCATGGAATATTACTCAGCCGTTAAAAAGAATTCATTTGAACCAGTCCTAATGAGATGGATGAAACTGGAGCCCCTTATACAGAGTGAAGTAAGCCAGAAAGATAAAGAACATTACAGCATACTGACACATATATATGGAATTTAGAAAGATGGTAACGATAACCCTATATGCAAAACAGAAAAAGAGACACAGAAATACAGAACAGACTTTTGAACTCTGTGGGAGAATATGAGGGTGGGATATTTCAAAAGAACAGCATGTATACTATCTATGGTGAAACAGATCACCAGCCCAGGTGGGATGCATGAGACAAGTGCTCCAGCCTGGTGCACTGGGAGGACCCGGGGGAATCGGGTGGAGAGGGAGGTGGGGGGGGGGGGTCGGGATGGGGAATACGTGTAAATCTATGGCTGATTCATATCAATGTATGACAAAACCCACTGAAATGTTGTGAAGTAATTAGCCTCCAACTAATTAAAAAAAAAAAAAGAAGTGAGACTCTCCTAGTCTCCCGGAAACAAAAAGTAAAGAACCAGTCTTCTCAATGAAGTCAACAACATGTTGCGTATTGTTCCCCAAATCTATGATCCCCTTCTCCTATGTGCATGCATGAGTGCGCGCTAAGTCTGACTCTTTGTGACCCCCATGGACTGTAGCCTTTTAGGCTCCTCTGTCCATGGGATTCTCCAGGCAAGAATACTCCAGTGCGTTGCCATTCTCTTCTCCAGGGGATCTTCCCAATCCAGGGATTGAACCTGCATCTCTTATCCCTCCTGCATTGGCAGACAGGTTCTTTACGCTAGTGCCACCTGGGAAGCCCCCTTCTCCTATAGCAATGAAATGTATTGCTGTAAGAAGTAAAGATACCATTCTCCAGCTCTTTGTGCGTTAGGGGACAGGTGTCTTGTTTTGCCCTCCTGCCCTCCTTCCTGCAATGAATCCTTGATGGTGAGTGAGACCTGGAGCAGGCATTTCAGAACACAAGAGGATGGCACAGGAAAATTGTTAGGAGACTGGGCTCTGGATAACATACCAGCCCTGAGCCATCTCTGCAAATGTTGTTAAGAAATAGAAGTGAAACAGGTGAGGTGATTTGGTTTTTATTGCAATAGCAGATATAGTCTAACTAATATAGACCTTCAGTTAATCTACCCTGAGGTTGACCTACATCTGGCTTTCTAATACACATTTGATAGTTTCATTTAAGTCATTACGTGCTGCCTTATACTACTTTGAGTGTAAAGCAGCCTAAACAGCAAATATTAAATTTATGAACCTAGGCTTAGTTCAGGCCATAGAGTGTGTTAATCATAAAGTTAAGGATTTTCCTGGAGAATACAGCCTTGTTTATTCATTCAACATTTATTTATTGAGTGCCCATTATGTAGAATAATCTGTGATGTTTAATTAAGCTTTCTTATCAAAAAGTTTAGTTGCAAGAACTAGTATCACACAACTATATTGTGTGAGGAGGCACAGACCATCCATTCCCCAAGAGATTCTGAACTTTATCCACATGAAAATAGAAAGCAGACTATCAAAGAAATACATGGCAAAATTCTGTTACTGTGAGCCCTAATAAGATGACTTTCAGTAATTTGGGGATTTAGGACATTTTTTTCCTAGCAACAAGAGCCATTGAAGACTCTTAAAAAATAACCTTACTTGGTAAACATGTATCTTAAGATATTAAGATAGTAAGATTATGCAGAATAGATTGGAGAGGAAAAACTAAAGGCAAAAAAAAAAAAAAAACAACCCACCGAAATAGCTGTTTTAATGTCCCAAGTAGAATATTATAAACTTCTGAAGTAGAATGAAACTGCAAAGAAGCAAAAGGATTAAAGAGACTATATCATTAGATGATTACTTGGAAATAAATCAAGCAAAAATGTCTCACATATTCTGTGTTTAGGAAACAGTGACAAACAGTGACATTTTCAGTTTGAGGTAATAACTTTTCTTATATAACTAAAGGTAGGCAAATTTCAAATGCTATCAGAAATTTTAAGATATTAACTTTTAAATTTAAATTCATAATTAAAAAGTTTCCCAAATGAGCTAAATTTAGAATGGTTGTGCCCAGGTGGTATTAGTGGTAAAGAATCTGCCTGCCAATGCAGGAGACTCAAGAGGCATGGGTTTATCCCTGGGTTGGGAAGATCTTCTGGAGAAGGAAATGGCAACCCACTCCAGTATTCTTGCCTGGGAAATTCCATGGATGGAGGAGCCTCGTGGGCCATAGTTCACAGGGTCACAAAGCATTGGACACAACTAAGCGCACGCATGTGCGCACACGCACACACACACACACGCAAATCTTGTTAGGAGAATATTAGCATAAACATGCCTAAAGAGAAATTATAAAAGTCATTAAAATTCTAAAATTTATGTGGAAAATATATTCAACAGCCAGGAATACTCTGAAATTGATGCATAACAGGGGAAGATGATTCCTAGTGAATAATAAAACACTAAGTGGGTCTATAATAAGGAGAAATTAAGATTGGTGCATTAAGAGAAATACAAACTGATAGAACAACTGTGAGAATCCAGAAGTAAATACAATGATATATATAAATTAAATATATTAACAGTGGCATGTTAAATAAGTGGGCAAAATGGACTACTTAATAAATAGTGTACGACAACCAACTACTCATTTGAGAAAGAATAAAGTCCCTTATACCAGGATAAATTCCACATATATAAAGCTCTTAAACATGAAAAGGAAATTAAAAGAATAATAAAGTACGAAGGAGTTCATTTTGTAATCTGTAACTGTAAGAGTATTTCTAATGAGGACACAAACCCAGAAACTATAAAAGTGAAGATTAATAGATTTGACTTCATAAAAATTTAAAAATATATCTTTCACGGTCAAACATCACCAAGTTCAAAGACTAGCAGCACACAGGGAAGACTTTTTAATAGGGCAGACAAAGAGCCAATTTCTTTTTGATATAAAGAATCCTTATAAATCAATAAGAAAAAAAATCAATTAAAGCATGAGCAAAGAGCATGTATGAATGGGGCAGTTCGTGCACAAAAAAATACACATGACTTTTAAACGTATAGCAAAGTGTTCAGCATCATTCAAAATCAAAGAAGTACAAATTAAATTGGGCTTCCATGGTGGCTCAGACGGTAAAGAATCTGCTTGCAATGCAGGACACCTGGGTTTGACCCCTGGGTTGAGAAGATCCCTTGGAGGAGGGCATGTATTCTTGCCTGGAGAATCCCATGGACAGAGGAGCCTGGCATGCTACCCTCCATGGGGTCACAAAAAGCTGGACATGACTGAGTGACTAAGCACACAGATTAAATTAGTGATGTTTCATTGATCATATCTCAGATACTTAAGAAAAGACCCTTCTTAAGTTCTTCAGAGGGCTTTCCCAGTAGCTCAGATGGTAAAGAATCTGTCTGCAAAGCAGGAGACCTGGGTTTGATCCCTGGGTTGGGAAGATCCCTTGGAGAAGGAAATGGCAACCCACTCCAGTATTCTTGCCTGGAGAATTTTATGAACAAAGCATCCTGGCGGGCTACATGGGGTCCACATAGGTTCATCGGGTCCAAAGAGTGACTAACACTTACGTTTTTTGCTTTCTGGAGCAGAGTGCAAACTGTTTGGTGGATTACTGACAAAGTCTATTAATTTCAAATTTTGGTTCAGCTAATTGATTTCTAAGAATTTATCACACATATACTAGTACACTTTTTCAAAGTCATATTTAAAACATCTATTGAAGCCTTATTTATGTCAGCCAAAAATGGGAAGAAAAGATACTCATTGATTAGGAAGCCACTAATAAATGAAGGTAATACATAATGAAACCACTGAAAGCTGTTAAAAGGACAAGGCAGATCTATGTGCACTGATCAGATGCAATCTCTAAGATATATTGTCAGCAAGAGAAAGCAAGATGTATAGACCAGAGTTTATAATATGCCTCCATTTGTTTTAAATAACGATTGCTGTGGTGGTCGAGTGAATAGTGAAGTGAATATGATGATACATGAAGGCAGGAAATCATCCATTTGCAGTAAGTCAGACAGGGGAAGACAAATACCGTGTGACTTAATGCAGATGTGGAATCTAAAAACACTGAATTCGGGACTTCACTGGCAGTCCAGTGGTAAAATCTTTGCCTTCCAATGCAGGGAATGTGGGTTCAATCCATGGTCAGGGAACTAAGACCCCACATGCCTCATTACCAAAAGGTCAAAGCAAAAAAAGAAGCAATATTGTAATAAATTCAATAAAGACTTAAAAACACACACACATACACAGCAACAACATGAGCTCATAGAAACAGTGGGCTGGTGGTTGCCAGGGGCAGGTGTTGGGGGTTGTAGTTAATAGGTGAATGTAGTCAAAGGGTACAAATTTCCAGTTGTGAGATGACTAAGTTCTGGGGGTCTAAGTTACAATAACGTTACTATAGTTAACAATACTATACTATATACATGAAAGAGGTTAAATGGGTAGATCTTAAAAGTTTTCTCCACACCAAAAAATAACTATATGAGGTGATGGGTGTGTTAATTTACCACATTGTGGTAATTATTTCACACTATCAGTTCAGTCGCTCAGTTGCGTATGACCCCATGGACTGCAGCATATCAGGATTCCCTATCCTTCACTATCTCCCCATATTTGTGCAGTCATATCTCTGAAGTCGGTGACGCCATCCAAACATCTCAATATTGGTTGCCCTCTTCTCCTCCTGTCCTCAATCTTTCCCAGCACCAGGGTCTTTTCCAATGAGTTGGTTCTTCACATCATGTGACCAAAATATTGGAGCTTCAGCTTCAGCATCAGAGCTTCCAATGATTATTTATGGTTGATTTCCTTTAGGACTGACTGGTTTGATCTTCTTGCAATCCAAAGGACTCTTAAGAGTCTTCTCAAGCACCACAGTTTGAAAGCATCAATTCTTTAGTACTCAGCTTTATTTATGGTCCAACTCTCTCACATCCATACAACACTACTGGAAAAACCATAGCTTTGACTATACGAAGCTTTTTTGGCAGAATGATGCCTTGGCTTTTTAATATCCTGTCTAGGTTTGTCAAGATTTTTCTTCCAAGAAGCAAGTGTCTTTTAATTTCATGGCTGTAGTCACTGTCCGCAGTGATTTTGGAGCCAAAGAAAATAAAATCGGTCACTGTTTCCTCTTTTCCCACATATATTTGCCACGAAGTGATGGGACCAGATCCTATGATATTAGTTTCTTGAATGTTGAGTTTTAAGCCAGACTTTTCACTCTCCTCTTTCATCCTCATCAAGAGGCTCTTTAGTTCTTCAATTTCTGCTATTACAGTCATATCATCTCCATATATGAAGTTGTTAATATTTCTCCAGTAATACTGGTTCCAGTTTGTGATTCATCTAGCCTGGCATATTGCATGATGTACTCTGCATATAAGTTAAATAAGCAGAGTGACAATATACAGCCTTGATATACTCCCTTCTTGATTTTGAACCAGTATGTTGTTTCATGTAAGGTTCTAACTGTTGGTTTTGACTGGCATACAGGTTTCTCAAGAGGCAGGTAAGATGGTCTGGTATTCCCATATCTTTAATAGTTTTCCAGTTTGTTGCAATCCACACAATCAAAGGCTTTATCACAGTCAATGAAGCAGAAGTAGATGTTTTACTGGAATTCCCTTGCTTCTATGATCCAATGGATGCCGACAATTTGATCTCTGGTTCCTCTGCCTCTTTTAAATCAAGCTTGTACATCTGGAAGATCTCATTTCACATACTACTGAAGCCCAGCTTGAAGGATTTTGAGCATTATCTTTCTAGCATGTGAAATGAGGCCAACTGTGCAGCAGTTTGAGCATTATTTTTTTTTCCCCCCTTGGGATTGGAATGAAAACTGACCTTTTCCAGTCCTGTGGCCTTTGCTGAGTTTTCCAAATTTGCTGGCATATTGAGTGCAGCACTTTACCAGCATCATCTTTTAGGATTTGAAATAGGTCATTGGAATTCCATCACCTCCACTAGCTTTGTTTGTAGTAATGCTTCCTAAAGTCCACTTGATGTCACATTCCAGGATGTCTGGCTCTAGGTGAGTTACCATACTATTGTTATTTGCATCATTAAGATTTCTTTTTTTTTTTTTTTGGTATCATTCTTCTATGTACCAGTTATATTTCAATACAATTTAGTGAGTGTGTGTGCGGGGGAAGTTGTTTATACTCCAGAATCACTCTCATTCTTTCTCCACTCTGCTCTCAGCTCCGTGAAGCAGATGCACTGAAAAACCCTAACTCCTATGATTTCATATTGGGTTTAACCAATGGGAGTCCATGGCAGGAGTTTGGAGGAAGAGAAAAGCATTACATCGGAGTATTTATTTTCCTGGTTCTCTTCTTGTGTGGTTGCCTCAGTAGGGCCATGCCCTTTGAAGATATGTCTCCTCTCAAGTTTGCCATGTGTACTTCTGAGTTTTCTAACCTTGCCCTCCCCTCATTTCTTTGAGTCTAAGAGTGATGTCAACTATTTTGCAGCTAGTCCTAGTCTCTTCATACCTGAGCCCTTGGCATTCCATACACCCCTTGTAATTAATCATTTCTAAATAAGCTTTCTTTGAATTTTCTTACATTGGTCAGCACTTTCTTGTTGGCACTTTGACACTCACAAAAAAATGGAGAAAAAATATATATATATTATTTATTTATACAATATTTAGTATATATATATATTGGACTTCCCTGGTGGCTCAGATGGTAAAGGCATCTGCCTATAATGCAGGAGACCTGGGTTCAATCCCTGGGTTGGGAAGATCCTCTGGAGAAGGAAATGGCAACCCACTCCAGTACTCTTGCCTGGAAAATTCCATGGACAGAGGAGCTTGGTAGGCTACAGTCCATGGGGTCGCAAACAGTTGGACATGACTGAGCAACTTCACTTTCACTTTCGTATACATATATATACACATAAAGACAGACAAAAGGGACTTTCATGATGGTCCAGTGGCTTAGATTCTATACCTCAATGCAGGGAGCCTGGTTGGAATTTTGGTCAGGGAAATAGATCCCATATGCCACGACTAAGACCTGGAACAGCCAAATAAGTAAACCAGTATTTTTTTTTTTTTTAAAGACAGACATAAGTATTCATTAATGTGAACAGAATATTTCTGAAATAAATATACTAGCTTCTATAACAGTGGTTTCGTTGACTAGGACCTGAGATGAACGGAAAACTTATATTTCACTAGATGCCCTTTTATGTCATGAAACAAAAATTAAATCATAGGTGTTCACTATTTTCTCTGTTAAGACAAATTTATCAAATTGAAAAAAAAATCAGGAACTGGTTTAAACCACCCACGTGATGCCACAACTAGAGCAGGAGAACTTGCCAGGTTTCTGCCCGCATGAGACGACCACGTCTGTACGTGCTCCATGTCCTGTCTCCTCAGGTTTTCTCAAGGACTTAACACACTGAGTCACTACTGTCTCCACAATTATCAACTTTTTTCCCTCTCCTGAATTATTCCCTCAATACACAGCAATTCATTTCACCTAAAGCAAAATCATCAAAACTCTCCTTGTGACTCCATATTCCCCTGCAATTCCTGACTGGATTTATTTACTTATCTGATCTCTTTATCCATTTATCTGATCTCTGTAGCTGCCAAACTTCTTAAAGATTTGTTTAAGCAAGTTATTTGCATTTCAATCACCTCCTATCTAAATTCCACTCTCATCTGTCCACAGAACTGTTGTCACAGGTGGTGGTGTTCAGTCACTAAATCCTGTCTGATTCCTTGTGGCCCGTGGACTGCAGCATGCCAGGCTTTCCTGTCCTTCACTATCTCTTGGAGTTTGCTCAAACTCATGTCCATTGAGTCGGTGATGCCATCCAACCATCTCACCCTCTGTAGCCCCTTTCTCCCCCTGCCCTCAATCTTTCCCAGCATCAGGGTCAAAGACATGCATAATCCCAACTTCTCCGCCCATGGATGTATCCGAGCTCACAATATTGGTCTGAGCCGACCTCCACTTCCTTATCTGCCCTGACTCTTAGCTGGGGCTCTTCTCAACGCTCAGGGCTTGGTTCTGTCTGTCTACAATGCCTCCAAGCTTGTACTAGCTCACACGTCAGATCCTGTGTCTCTAACTGGCTCTTGACACACCCACCTGGGTGTATCAGAGGCATTGCAGTGTGTGTTAGCATGACCAGACACATATATTTTGATTATACTCCTAGCTTTCTTACCCCCCTCTTCAATCTCATCTCAGTTACTGGCACCACCATCTAACCTGCCACTCACTTCAGAAAACTGGAAGTTATTCTTCTTCCTTCTCCATCAATCATTAATAAAGCTTGTGAATTAAATTTCGGCAACTTGCCTCACATTTGTCCACTTCGCTGCGTCTCTACCGCCCCAGCTTGAGCCATCATCCCCTTTTCCCTGGACTGGTTTCCTTATTCCTGTCCCCTTCTCCATTCTTGCCTTGCTTGAATTCATTATCAGCAAATTGCCAAAGTGATACTTGACATCATGTTAATCTACTGGTTGAAGCCCTTTGGTGGATTCTCCCTTCACTTTGGAGAAACCTGCGCTCCTGCAGGCTTCCGCGCTATCTGCTCTCCCGCCTTTCTGCTGCCAGCTCATCTCACGCCCTCCTCCTCGCCCACCTTCTAGCGCAGCCATCCTCCTCTCCTCTCTCTGGCGGGCCATGTTCTTTCCTTCCTGCCTTTACAACACACACTGCTTTCTTTTTTTGTTTTTCCCCATACAGCTTTTCTTTAATTTCACACACAAAAAGTGGTGAAAGAAATATCATTTGTGCGAGACAGCAAAAGAGACACAGATGAACAGTCTTTTGGACTCTGTGGGAGAAGGCGAGGGTGGGATGATTTGAAAGAATAGCATTGAAACATGTGTATTATATGTGAAATAGGTCGCCAGCCCAGGTTCGATGCATGAGACAGGGTGCTCAGGGCTGGTGCACTGGGATGACCCTGAGGGATGGGATGGGGAGGGAGGGGGGAGGGGGGTTCAGGATGGAGAACACATGTACACCCATGGCTGATTCATGTCAATCTATGGCAAAACCAATACAATAATGTGAAGTAATTACCCTCCAATTAAAATAAATAAACTAGTTAAAAAAAAAAAAGAAATATCATTTGCTTCCTTTAGTTCTCACCTTAAATATAATTTTTCAAAGTGGTCTCCTCTGACTTTCCAATCTGAAGTGCTCACCACCCTCACCTTCGCAATCATTTTTCACTCTTTTTCTCATCTATTGCAGTTTCTAATTATATAGCTATTGGTTTCCTTGTGTGCTGTGACGATTTCCCATTGGATGATACCCTCCACAGTAGAAGAGGCCACTCCTTTTTGTTTACCACTCTTTATCCATTGCCTAGAATTCTGTCTGGTATGGAGCAGGTGCTCAGCAAATAATCATTGAATGGAGTTTGAATAAATGCATATCAATCAGTTTAACTAGTTGAAATGCCTTTCAGAACCCTTTTGCTAGTTTACAAACGCACAGAAGCAGGGAATGTCTCAGGCTGCTGCATTTGAAGCAAGTTCTGGATTAGCTGTTCCATTTCTCTCAAATCCATCATATAAACGTGATACCATTAAGCAATAAGTTAAACTGTCTGACCAAAGGCTTTGCATAATTTCCACTTCCACATCTACCAGAATACTATTTCTTTTACAGATGATAAAACACTTATCTAACACAAACCTTTAAATCTGAAAAATTAATGAAGACTTTATGTACTGATATAACTTTTAGAAAAGCAAATCCAAACTTGGAGAAAGTCACTAGTCAGGCAAAGAGAGTATACTTACAAGTTAATCAATATACAAAAAAATACCAAAACAGTGACAAAATAATAGTTAATACAAGAATGAAGCCCCATGCATTTACAGGTTTCTTGCATTAAATAAAGTAATAGCATGAGTAATCTAAAAGGTTAGTATAAAATTGTATTGCTATTAGATTAGGATGAATAAATATTTTAAACAAAGTGATATAATTAATAAAGCTACCTTGAAAACAATAATTAAATTACTTACAGTTTATGCTTTCAAAGGAATACAGGCAGTTGTCATCATTTCAAAGGAATACAAGCAGTTTTTAAAAAAACTGATGCAAGTTGAACAAATTAGGAAAATTTGCACAAAAAATTAAGCTATTTGAAGGACAATACCTCTTTTAATAGGTTCACTACTTCTTACAACCCAGAAATCAAACAGAAAACATCCTGATATATAGGTATCATTATCTCCCAAACATTCACTAATGAAGAACATTTAAAATGCACTGTTTCAGTGTGATCAGGTTTAAAAAGTAGCATACAGGTTGAACCAATAGTCTAAAAAATAGGGAGACACAAACAGTTTCAAATGCCTTACACAGAAAGCACTCACTTAAAGAAAATTCTCCTAAGGTGGAAATGTATAATTAATAGATTATTGTTTTCTAGGTATCAAAATGACAATGTTTTAACTTAAGCTTCACACACACACAAAAACATATACACACACAAACAAGTTAGATATGGTTAGTTTTTTAAAGATGTCTATTCAATGCTGTAACCAGGAGATTCAATAAGTTTTAGACCTCCCCTTACCTCCAAATAATATAAAAGCTCAAATAATTGGGCTTCCCTAATAGCTCACTTGGTAAAGAACCCACCTGCAATGCAGGAAACCCAGGTTCGATTCCTGGGTTGGGAAGATCCGCTAGCGAAGGGATAGACTACCCACTTCAGGATTCTTGGGCTTCCCTTGTGGCTCAGTTGGTAAAGAATCTGCCTGCAATGCAGGAGACCTGGGTTTAATTTATGGATTGGGAAGATCCCTTGGAGAAGGGAAAGGCTACCCACTCCAGTTTTCTGGTCTGGAGAATCCCATTGACTGTATAGTCCATGGGGTTGCAAAGAGTCAGACACAACTGAGCGACTTTCACTACACCTTACCCCAAATAATAACAGTAACCAGTGAAGAACTGAATCAAAGAAGAGACTCCAGTATTACATAATTTATTAAATGAATAAGCCCATGACTTTGGGACACAGAATGCCCATGGCTTTCCTAAGACAGGTAGACATTTGGCCCCAAACTTTGAAAACCAAAACTGACCCTGTCAAGCCAGAGGATCTGATGAATTTTGAAATGAAACAGCAAAGCTAAAAGGATTAGAGTCTGCTCAAGCACTGTTAATAAATCCGTTGCTTTACGCTTGAGTTGAGCAACTTGTATACCATGTAGACATGTTCTACATTTTTTTAAAAGTCAGCAACATAGAAACAAACTCAAATCTCTGCACGAAAAAATAATTCATGTACATACAATCTCTAGGAGGGACTCCTATCCCCACTGTCACTACAGCTCCAGAGCTGTAGACAGCAGAGAATCTCAAATGAAAGACATATTACTCGAGAATTATTAATAATTAAGCCTCTTTGTTATGCAGATTATTTACACAGTCTCAGATATACGATGCTATTTCCATATCCACACTGAATATTAAAGACATTTCAATTTTTGCTTCAAACATGAAGTTAATAACTTACTAAATTTACAATGCTAAGAAATTATCGTAATACCTGTGTTCATGTTTTGCTATTTTTTGGACTTTTTTAAATTGAAAAGTACCATCAGTTTATTTCTGCGTTATAAGAAATTTCAAACCATCAAAATAGAGTGGTAAAAATTTAGCTCTGGAAAAGATTATAGAATTTCTTGTTTAATTCCTTTATTTTATAGATGAAAGAAATAAAAACTGGGGATTTCAGTGAAATTAAGTAGATCAAAGGTCACAGAGCATATTTGTGGGATAGTCAAGTCTTAGGCACAGATGTTTATCTACCTAAATGCTACGTAACAGTCTTAAGTTACAATATAGAACCATAGTTGCAAACTCGATCTTTGGAAGGCACAGAATTAACAGATGAGTAATTCTTACCCTTTTGCAGGGATAACAAATAATCAAAGAAAGAGTATGTATTTGTCTTTAAACAATTGGAGTGTCTGGACACAGTCTCTCCAATGTCTGGCTCTATCAATCCTTTTTAAAAATTTTAACACTGGATCCATGTAGATATACTATATTTATGCAAATTTTAGTATCTGTACAAGGAAGAAATTGAGATGAATATTTCTGACATTATTTTTATAGCTGATCCGAAACAAATACTATGGTAGCTGATTTAAACAATTGCTACAGTTTTGTTATTAATCTCACTGTTTAACTTGCGAGTGTGTGGTTTTTTTTTTTTTTTTTTAATTCTGTAAAATATGCTAGTCTCTTTGGAAGGCAGTGTTGTAAATGGAGTGGTTAGAAATCTCTCTATTGGAAGCAGTTTGTGAGAGATACTATTTGCAGAAAGGCTGTAGAAAGGTTTGGGTTCTCTAAGGAGTAAAGAGCGGCCTCTCTAGTGGCTCAGTGGTAAGGACTCTTCCTGCCAATGTAGGAGACGCAGGTTCGATCTTTGGGTTGGGGAGCTCCCCTGGAGAAGGAAATGGCAACCTTCTCCAGTATTCTTGCCTGGGAAATCTCATGGACAGAGGAGCCTGGTGGGCTACAGTCTATGGGATCGCAAAAAGAGTTGGACACGACTTAGCAACTAAACAATAACAACAACAGGAGTAAAGAAAAGTGACTTTCACGAATGGAGATGGAGGATTTGGAAAATATTTGAGGGGAAGAAGGCAACTGTCCTTTAGGAGAGCAGATAATAATCAATTAAATGTCCTACGATAGATGGTGTTGTTTTATCCCATAATTATTTTACTGTACCTCAACTAGATTTTAAATATCTTTAGGTCATTTATCTCCATAAAACCTGGGTCAGCCCCCGAGACATAGTAGGCCTTCAAGAAATGAATGGTGATGAATTATTGAATCAAAGAAAACAGTAAAAGAGACTTCTCATCTTTTATAGATCTTCCAGCACAGAAAGAATCAAAGCACTTTCAGGTTGTAAAATGCTTAAAAAAAAGAAAAAGAAAAAGAAATCTGTTCTAAACACTTCCTTCAGAGATGCACATAATTCTGGGAAAACATACTAAACAGCTTTCCAAAGGTCTTACAGCTTGTTACTGCCAGAAATAAAATTCTCAGATTGATATCCTCAATCCTTGTCTTCTTGGTTCACACTGTTTCTATTCTGTTAAAAAAGATAGAGGATTCCAGAGCACATCTGATATCATAAATGTCAATAAATAGTGGGAGGTGATTTGCACACTGACTCTTTCAGTCTAGAATAGTATTTTGGTAAAGATTAAACATAACCTGTTTAACAAGGTGTCAATTCAAATGAAAGATTCTTAAAGCATTTTTAAATATACTTAGCACTTTCAAAACCAACATGTTCACTACTGTTGCTTCTCCCCTTCCTATGTTTACCAGAAGAGTCTCCAGTTGATCGCCCACTATTATCAACAATTATGTTATTACTCGGCTAAGTAAGAGTACAGAAATAAATCATTTCAAATTTATTCTCATGTAAGAGCTTTCACTTGTCTATAGACATCCTGGGTAGCATGCTGTGGAACAGTTACCTCATTAATCTGATTTTGTTCCAAAACAGACTGCTAAGTTCAGTTCAGTTCAGTTGCTCAGTCGTGTCCAACTCTTTGTGACCCCATGGACTGCAGCACACCAGGCCTCCCTGTCCATCACCAACTCCCAGAGTTTACCCAAACTCATGTCCATTGAGTCAGTGATCCCATCCAACCATCATCCTTTGTCATCCCCTTCTCCTGTCTTCAATCTTTCCCAGCATTAGGATCTTTTCAAATGAGTCAGTTTCTTGCATCAGGTGGCCAAAGTATTGGAGTTCCAGCTTCAACATCAGCCCTTCCAATGAATATCCAGGACTGATTTCTTTTAGGATTGACTGGTTGGATCTCCATGCTGTCCAAGGGACTCTCAAGAACCTTCTCTAACACCACAGTTCAAAAGCATCAATTCTTCAGAGTTCAGCCTTTTTTATGGTCTGACTCTCACTTCCATTCATGACTACTGGAAAAACCATAGCTTTGACTAGATGGACCTTTGTTGGCAAAGTAATGTCTCTGCTTTTTAATACACTATCTGGGTTGGTCTTCCCAGAATAAGGAAGGAATAAGCATCTTTCTTCCAAGGAATAAGCATCTTTCTTCCAAGGAATAAGCATCTTTTAATTTCATGGCTGCAGTCTCCATCTGCAGTGATTTTGGAGCCCAAAAAAATAAAGTCTGTCACTGTCTCCATTGTTTCCCCATCTATTTGCCATGAAGTGATGGGACTGGATGTAAGCACCAAAACTGACAGGCTACAATTTGCTTCTGGTTAGAGGTTCTTGATCCTACTTTTATACTCTTTAAGTTGTTATGGCATTACCATTTGTGTCAAAAGAGTTGTCTTTCTCAGTGTTTCAGAAAATTAATAAACTATGTGGTTTTAGGGGCTTATGCCTCAGTAGCAAAATTGTATTCCCAAACTTAATTGTTTAAGCCTAAGCTCGAATTTACCACCAAGCATTTTATTTACATTTTTTTAATGTTGATTATTTCTGTTACTACTGCAAAGTAGATCTCATAGGCACTTTCTTTTCAAGTCAAGTGATATGTGTTCATTGTATAGGTATATATTAAAAAGCAAAAGGCAAGTGGAAGTCTTTAGCATTTCCCTTCTATATACTTCAAACTAAAAAGTGAACACATTGAGCCAAGCAATTGCCCAAGTACAAAAATCAAAATGTCTGCTTGACTGTCCTAACCAGATGCAGAATACTAAGGTCAAAAATTAATTTCACATCCCCCTGTATCCTTAGATGCCCTGACACATAAGTCAGGTAAGATTTATGGTTAATGCATATGAAAGCCTTCCAAATAACCTGTCTCCTCCTAGGTATAACTCAGAGAGGGAATGAAATTGCAAAAACAAACACAAGGAACTTTTACTAGAACAATGAGGGCATTGGTTCCTCTCTGATGGGGCAAATCTGACCTAGGTGCCTTCAACTTTAACTTCAAAATTAAAATTGGTTTAAGGAAAAACTGAAACCAAATTGTAAAGCCAAACAAAATAACAAGCGTGAAGTAGCTTTTCTGCTTGTATTCAACTTACACGGTTCACAGAGCAGGTGGGAGATGAGTGGGAAGGACCCCCACATGCTGTACTGGCAGGTGCCTATTCTCAGCTGAACAGGTGAAAGGCAGGGATAATTTACTCATCAGCATCTTCCTGCTCTAGAGGCATAAAGGACTCGGGTAGTGTAAGCTAAGTTGGCACATGTATTGCTAATGGGCACATACAATTGAGTCCTGGCCTCTGATGTGGAGCATCATTATAGACCTACCTGCTCCACTAGAGATCAAGGTACTGGGCACAAGAGATTTTCTAGGCAGCATATTAGCTTCCTATCACTGCTGTAACAAGTGACCATTAACACACTGGTTAAAGCAATACACGTTCATTATTTCACAGGTCTGTAGGTCAGAGGTCTACAAAGTGTCCACAGAGCTGCACTCCTTGGAGCTTGTAGGAGAGCAATTCATTTCCTTGATTCTCTAGTCTCAGAGGCAGCCCACATTCCTGGGCTCACCTCTTCTGTCTTCAAAGCCAGCAGCCGGGGATCTTCTCTCCTCTCTGATTTCTGCTTCTGTCTTCATGGTCCTTTTGTCTTTTCTCAGCTCTCATTCTACTGGGCTCCCTGTGAGCAGGGCATGTGATCACACTGGGTCCACTCAGGTAGTCCAGAAATATCCCTCCATCTCAAACTCCTTAACTTATTCATACCTGCAAAGTCTTTCTGTGATGCAAGGTGACTTATTCATAGGTTTAGAAGGATGTCCCTGTGGGGGCCATTATTCTGTTTACCACAAGAGATTGTAATGCTTTGAAAACTGAATAATATATTGTCAGTTGAACATGTTATAATTTATTTATCTAGTTGTTGAAACGTGAATTTGATTCCATTTTTTGTTTTTAGGGAAAATCAATGGACTATTCTTAGGGCTGAGTTTTATTTCTAATTTCCTCCCAAATCCATAATCAAATCGCAGACTCTTGATTCCTGGGCTTTTAAGCAGAAGCAGATGCCTACCTATTGAGTCTGTGTGTTGTAAACATGACTAAACTCCCCAGCTGCTTCTCTGTACCTTGTACACTTCAGAATTCTTACTTTACGACTGACTACTGCATACACAAGAACAAATTCCAAGTAAAAACAAACCAATTATATTTATTTGAAACCTCCTCATCATTTAATAGCAGATAATCAAGGCCTATTAGAAATATTGAATAAATACACAACAAACAATTCAAAAAAATGTTATTTCCTTTTTGTTCTCTTAAATGATTCTATGATGATAAATAGAGTTATAAGGACAGAGCTGATATCTTTATATTGGTGACACTAGAGGTAAAGAACCCAACTGCAGGAGACATAAGGGACATGGATTCTATCCCTGGGTCAGGAAGATGCCCTCAAGGAGGGCATGGCAACCCACTCCAGTATGCTTGCCTGGAGAATTCCATGGACAGAGGGGCCTGGTGGGCTACAGGCCATAGGGTTGCAAAGAGTTGAACACAACTGAAGTGACTTAGCACACAACATATTTTAAATCACTTACAAGTAGATTTGCACATAAATGATAATGAAATCATAAGGACAGAGGAGAAATGTCACAAAATAACTCAATCTGGGATGTTACCTGAAAGTTTATATTTACAGAAATTTTTAAGCAATAAAAATAAGGTTAAATTACTTTTTAAAATTTAATTAAAGTTTAGCTCTCTATATGTCTACACAATTGGCACTGTTCCTGCTATACTGGATAACTTCTTTTACTGGAATTAACTGTTATGCTCATTTCTTTTACTGTCACATATATAATTTTATATATATACTAGGCCATGACTGGGCTTCCCTGATGGCTCAGCAGTAAAAAATCCACCTGTCAATGCAGGAGATGTGAGTTCGATCCCTGGGTTGGGAAGATCCCCTGGAGAAGGAAACGAAGACCCACTCCAGTATTCTTGGCCGAGAAATCCTATGGACAGGCTATAATCCATAGGGTTGCAAAGAGTCAGACATCACTTAGTGACTAAACAGCACACAACAACAAGCTGTGATTATAGCTTTTAAAAAGCAAATGACCCTAAGCATCTTTTTGCTCATATGTGCTAAATATGAATAAATATGCTAAATCATGAAAATACTATATTTTGCAGTGGTACAAGGAACTAATGAGACAGACTTTTCTTTAAAAGGAGTTCTTCTTTGGCTCTAGCAGATAAGGGGATCCTAATGGATAGGCAAGACAAATTATTTAACGTGTGAAATACTGATAAGCCTATTGAAAGGGTAGCATGTCAAATGTGGATATATCTTCTCTGACTGTCTACATAATCTGCAAAAGGGAGTCTTAGCAAGGTGCAAAATGCAATAGACATTTGAAGTCCATTTGAAATGAGAATATTTCTTTCAAAGAGAAATGTGGAAGTGAGATGTAAGAGTGTGACTGAAGGATAGTCTCATGTGTTCCACGTCTCCTTAGGATCTTTGTGGGTTACGCTCTCATCCAGTGTGAAACATTAACCGTGCAGACCTGCCAAGGAGCTCCTTTTTGGCAACCTACAACCGAACCTCTCTTTTTGTCTTGGGCCTGGTCAGGTGCCTGTGATGATTATTCTGGAAGGACAGAACTGATCGCTAAGTCTTTCAGAAGTGGGCTACATAACATCCTGAGTAAAAGTTACAAACAAGACATTCTCTCCTTCAGGAATTGGAGGAACCGAATGCAATAATGCAGTTTCTTAGAGCATGCCTCAGATTAAAAGCATAGATAATAAAGCTTTAGATTAAGAAAGATACTTGCTTATGATTGAAATGATTGAGGTGTGATCATCCAGAGAATTTGACAGAAAATGAGAAAATAAACTCTGACTCTTAGAATGAAGGAAATTCTTTTTCTTTACCCCAAGGGGCTTGGTAGTTTTCTTGCTTTTGTCTCTAAACACTTTTCAGGGATTCAGGCTTGAAATCACACACGTTCTTTGCTCCTTATACTTTGCATCTTCAATATCCAACATGTCAGCCCATCACGTTCATTCTATTTCTAATTTTGCATATATCTATTTTTTTCACTGTTGTCACTCTGTTGAGAACATAGCTTTCAGCAGTGTCCAGTGAATCCTCTTCACTTCTATCCCTAACCATCTGTGGTAGGCAGGTTTCTAAACAGCCCCTAAGTAAGGATGTTTTGTCCCAGTTCCCAGATCCTGTGAATGTCATATCACTCCCATCACATTATGTCTTATGGTATGCTTGAATTGAAGATTATCCAAATGGGCTTGGTGTAATTATCAGCTCAGTTCAGATCAGTTCAGTCGCTCAGTCATGTCCGACTCTTTGTGACCCCATGAATCACAGCATGCCAGGCCTCCCTGTCCATCACCAACTCCCGAAGATTACTCAAACTCATGTCCATTGAGTCGGTGATGCCATCCAGGCATCTCATCCTCTGTCATCCCCTTCCCCTCCTGCCCCTCCCAGCATCAGGGTCTTTTTCAATGAGTCAACTCTTCACATGAGGTGGTCAAAGTATTGGAGTTTCAGTTTCAGCATCAGTCCTTCCAATGAACATTCAGGACTGATCTCCTTTAGGATGGACTGGTTGGATCTCCTTCCAGTCCAAGGGACTCTCAAGAGTCTTCTCCAACACCAATTCATCAATTCTTCAGCGCTCAGCTTTCTTGATAGTCCAACTCTCACATCCATACATGACCCCTGGAGAAACCATAGCCTTGACTAGATGGACCTTTGTTGGCAAAATAATGTCTCTGCTTTTTAATATGCTATCTAGGTTGGTCATAACTTTCCTTCCAAGGAGTAAGCGTCTTTTAATTTCATTATATGACCTCTTAAAAGCAGAGACCTATTTCCTGCTGGTGGCAGAAGAGGAGGTTACAGAGATTCGAAGCATAAGAATAACTCAGCCTATCATTGGTGGCTTGAGGATGGAGAAAGCCAATGAGAAGGGACTCAGGTAGTTTCTAGGAGGAAAATAGCATTGGCTGAATCCAGTGAGGAAAGAGCTCTTAGTGTTACAGCCACAAGAACTGAATTTTCCAATAATCCTGAATGAGCTGGGAAGTAGGCTTCCCCTGCAGAGCCTTCAGATAAGAGTCCAGTCTGACCATCTTCGACTGTGGCCTTGAGACAACCAAATAAGGGAACCAAACCAAGCCCACATGGACTCCTGACCTACAGAAACTGCAAAATGATAAAATTTGGGTTGTTTCAAGCTGCTGAGTTTGTAGTAATGTGTTACACAGTAACAGAAAACTAATCAAACTAAACCATATTCATCAGCTTGATCTTTGTAAAAGACTATCTTAACATATTTTCTGTGTGAAAATCTACACGCCTTCAGATGACTTTGGATCAAATTCAATACCTTTATTCAGATTTTAAGTCACTCCATGAAATAGAGCCAAATTCCCCTATCCCTATCCAACCATGTATTTTACTATTTTTTTATTGTTCTTAAATGAACATGTTCCAGTAGTATATTGTTGAATTTGATTTCCCATTTGTTATGTTATAATTTTCTATGTATTTGTCTGTTGCCCCATTGAACTGAACACCAATTCTCTGAAGACAGGAACATTTCTAGGGGCTCAGGATCCAGCAGACCATTTGGCATGGGTAGGTGTCAATCCCTCTCATGGATGAGCTTTAACCAAAACACACCGAAGCCAGGCAACACCCTTACTGTCCCTTCACTACACCATGCCCATTCCTGCTCCTCAGCCTTTGCTCGTGAACTTTCCTTAACTGGAATGTCCTATGCTCCTTTCACCATCTAACAATGTTTTGAGGCAATAGTTAATAGAAGACAATCAATATATAAGTCCTTAGTCGGGATAAAAAGCTACTGTGGCCTAATACCACGGACATTATTGCAGAACAGAACACTACATATAGCCAGAGTCTTCTTAATACCAAAAGAATATAAGCCTTTAAGATTCATTTGCTGTCTTCTTAATACAACTATGAATTTTTGGAGTGAAAGAACCACATTTTCTGGGTGACTTTGGATACCATTAATACATTCTGCTGACATAGAATATATGCATAAAAAACCAAATTTTTATCTAAGTTTCACAAATTTTAGAGAAATTTGTGTTACAACTATCCTACTGTTCATTTCTCTGATATTTCTCTGATTCAAACTCCCTACCTGTCTTGACTCATCAAACTGAAGCTGGGAACAGGAGAAAAAGTGGGAGAGACAGTACAATGAAGGCCAGAGAAATTGGTCTTGCTCCAGGTCATACAGGTAGAACAAGGGGGACCCAGGATTAAAGGCTATTCTCCATGACTTCACAGCCTGTGTTCACATCATCATTGCTCCACACGCCTATTCATCCCGCCTCCACCCCACACTCTAACACTCAGGCATCAGCATCCTTCATATTCCTTCAGAATGGTCAACATGGGGAGTGGAAAAGTGAGGGAACAACATGAAGTATTGGGTTTCCATTACGGAAAGCCCTAAAGGAACATTTTGGCCAATCCAGTACTTTAAAATGTTTTGACTACAGATGTTAGCATTTGAGACTAAAAAGGATTACACAGAACTACCTTTATTTGAACACACACACACACACACACACACACACACACACACACACACACACACAAACCATCTCGAATCCTGAATGTTGTTGTTGTTCAGTCACTAAGTTGTGTTTGACTCTTGGTGATGTCATGGACTGTAGCACGCCAGGCTCCACTGTCCTCCACTCTCTCTTGGAGTTTGCTCAAATTCACTGAGTTGGTGATGCTATCTCATCACTTCATCCTCTGCCACTCTTCTGTGTTTGCCTTCACTCTTTCCCACATCGGCATCTTTTCCAATAGATCAACTCTTCCCATCAGGTGGCCAAAGCATTGGAGCTTCAGCTTCAGCATCAGTCCCTCCAGTGAATATTCAGGGTTGATTTCCTTTAGGATTTACTGACTTTTATCTCTTGTTGTCCAAGGGACTCTCAAGAGTCTTCTCTAACACCGCAATTTGAAACCATCAATTCTTTGGCGCTCAGTCTTCTTTATGGTCCAATTCTCACATCCATACATGACTATTGGAAAAACCATAGCTTTGACTATATGCACCTGTTTTGGCCAAGTGGATGCCTCTGCTTTTTAATACACTGACTAGGTTTGTGAAAACTTTCCTTTCAAGGAGCAAGTGTCCTTTAATTTCATGGCTGCAGTCATCATCTGCAGTGATTTTGGAGCCTAAGAAAATAAAATCTGTCACTGCTTCCACTTTTTCCCCTTCTATTTGCCATCAAGTGAAGGAATCAGATGTCATGATAATAATTTTTTTAATGTTGAGTTTCAAGCCATCTTTTTCACTCTTCTCTTTCATCCTCATTAAGAGGCTCTTTAGTTCCTCTTCACTTTCTTCCATTAGAGTGGTATCATCTGCATATCTGAGGTTGTTGATGTTTCTCCCAGCAATCTTGATTCCAGCTTCTGATTCATCCAGCCTGGCATTTCACATGATATACTCTGCTCTGCATGTAAGTTAAATAAGCAGAGTGAGAATATACAGCCTTGGTGTACTCCTTTCCAGTTTTGAACCAATCAGTTGTTCCACATCCAGTTCTAACTATTGCTTCCTGATCCTCCTACAGGTTTCTCTGGAGACAGGTATGGTAGTCTGGTATTCCCATCTCTTTAAGAAATTTCCAGTTTGTTTCCACAGCCTTGGATGTATCACACCCTAATTCCTTAGTAGTTTCAAATACTTTCCTAAATAAATCATTTTTAATGTTAAATGGTATATGGCCTTGACAGAGTGCAAACCATATGGCTCTGCTGTTACTATAATGTGAACTTTGAGATAGATTTCATAAATCAGGAATGACCTTTAGATAATGTTTTTTCACCAATAAATTTAATATATCTAAAACTACCTGAATAACTTTAAAAAATCCAGTCAAAACCACAACTCCAAATTAAATGGCTCTAATGCGTTTCCCCTCTAAGTCAGCCTGATATAGTACAAATAAAAAGTGATCATGAGAAAATAATTTAACACACATGATGAAGAGAATTTAATACTACATTTTGCAATTTTGTACTTACTAAGTGGATGTGTTATTAAGCATAATATATGTGAGGAATTGACCTTCAGATTTAACCTGATATACAGACTGTAAGTATATTAGCTGACTATGTGGTGGTGGGGGGTCACGTCTGCCTTGGATAACGTCTGATATATGACACTGGAGAAATGCTTTTGGAGGAGGGAAGGAAGGAAGGAGAAAGAGGAGAGGGTGGGAAAATAAAAAAGATGAGGAAGAAGAAAGGGGAATAAGGAACTAGAAAAAAAAAGGAGAAGGATAGGCAGGGAGGGAGAGAAAAGAGGAGAGGTCAGGAGGGACAATACAAGGGCAGGAGGAGGTGGGGAAGGAGACACAGAGAAGGAATGGATGCTAGCACCTCACCCGCTTTTGCTCTTCTTCTCTGCAAAGACTAGTTCTTAGCCCAAGAAAGGGTTTCTCCCGAACTTGCCAACCTCTTTAGGTCTTTTTTTTTTTTTTCATTTATTTTTATTAGTTAGAGGCTAATTACTTTACAAATTGTAGTGGTTTTTGTCATACATTGACATCAATCAGCCATGATCTACATGTATAGGTCTTAGAGCAATCCAAACAGGAAGCACTCCTCAGTCCCCGCATTCCAGGAGGATTCTGAGCTGTTGTCACTCTGGCTTCCCTAGGACCTCTAGTCTCCCTGAGGGCGAGGTGTAGGCTTGGGTTAGGAAACCGCTCTCATTCTTCCATAATAGTTGCCTCACTCATCTGTACCCTCCCTGTTAGCCTTCTTAAGGGGGAAATGGTTTAATTCATCTTGCATTACTGGAAGCTTGCATAGGGCTTGGTTCATGGGAAGCACTCTATGAACTTGCCACTTCTAATTCTCACAATTAGCCACGTGAATTTGGCACTATATTCCTCATTTTACAAAAGATTAAACCTAGATTCAGATTATTTAAGTGATTTGTCCATCATCATTAGTATCTGTGAGCCTGAAAATAATTCTTTGGTTTGTGCTAAGATACAAAAGTGAGAGAATAATTCTGAGAATTAAAGAACTATTGAAAATCCCTTCAGTGTGTTTTAATCATGAATCTTTTTTTTTTTTTTGAGAAATACATTCTTTCTACATATAAATCATAGGAAAGTTAAAATTCATGGTAATTTATGAAATAGGAACTTATGATCATCTCTTATTTGTTATCTAAGAGAACTGATTGACAATACTAGAGCAAAAATAAATTTTTAAACATTCTATAACATAAAGCATTTTACACTTAAACTTACATAATTTTATATCAACAAAAGATTTATTTTTGCTGTGTTCTTTCACATATCTATCCAATAAATGTTTCCTTCCTATATATGCATTGACTATGTTTAATCTTACCTCAGTTTTAAACTTGGTAAAATATTGTCCAATATATTGCCAAGCCAAACTTGAAATTTTCTTTGGTGATGTTTTAGGGTTTTTTCAATAGTTCTTTTTTTTTTAATTTTGCAACATGAATTCTAGTTTAATTGAAGTATGTATTCAGTCAAGCCAGAGCTGCGTTCCTCTAGTTTTATGAATTGCCATCAGCTATACAAGGCTTTCCCCTCTTCTATTGAATTATATAGTATTTTGTGATTGTCATTGTTTTGTTTTAGAATTGTGAAAAGGGGCATGTATTCAGTATATAGTTTTACATTTGAGCAAAATCCCGATACACTAATATTGCATGGACAGTTTCCCAATAAGGCTATGATTTCTGAGCATTTGCCCTCTAACTTCAAGAACACAACAAAATTTAATATAAGGATTTAAAATCTAAGCAGGATTGGTGCTGCTTCATCAGAGGTGCATTGGATGGTTTATAAATCAAACACCAAAATGACTAAAAAAAGCTTCTCCCAGAGCCCATTAACCTTCAAGAAACCTTAGCTTTTCTTTTCTGACACAAGTGAAGTGAACAGGATTTTAATAAAAGTCCTGCAGCAGATACACCTGAAGGGTCAGAGCTCATGGTAAAGCTGCCAAAGCTGCAACTTTAAGGAAACATCCTGATAACCTTTCATATAACACTGGGTCTGCCAGCGCTCGTGGTACAGGGTCTGCAGTTGAAAATTCCGTTTGAGAAACGGATCCCGTTTGACAGGATCATGGTTTTTAATCTTGTTTTTGGTGTGCAGGAGTTTACTGCATGTCCTGCAGAATCTAGCCTTTTGTACAGTTCTGATGACCTCAGGAAATACTTTTCTGTAGTGATAGACAGGAACTCTTGTCCTCAACTTTGACTTTCTGATCACCTATTTCATTAATACGAAGGGCTCAACATCTTCTAAAAGTAGAAGAAACTTAATGTCACAGAAGTAGGCAAGCTTCACCAAAGCTTCTATTCCACATATTTTAATTTTTGTCCCTTAATCTCTCTTCAAATTGTTATAAATTGAATAACCCCTGAAATTGGGAACTGGGGATATACAACAATAATTTCCATATCTATGTTCCCACTAGTGGAACAAAAAGTAAAATTATCACCATAAACTTAACAAATGTTATAACTGCCATGTAATGGTGAGTAAAACAACTTAAAAAATTAAATAATTTGCTCAAGTTACCAGTAAGAGCTAACAGTGCCAGAATTCACTGTTTTCAGTCACTTAGTTTAAGAAACTCATGCTATTTACAATCTTCAAGACAAAAGTCTACATTTATGACCTCATGATCTCAATTTAAATCAATTAAATGAACAAATAGTTCTTTAAAAGCTTGGATAATATCATGGGTAAAGAGAAAATCTTGATTTAAATTATTTCAGAGCATAGAAAAAGAGGAAAACTTCCAAATTATTTTCATGATGTAATTTCAGCATTGACAAATCTGACATAGATTTTACCAAGCAAAACACAAGCAAAAAGACAAAAATATAAAAACAAACAAACAAAAACCTCATGCCAATCAGTATGGGGATCAACACAAAAGTCTTAAATAATATTAAAGAGAATTCAATGGCGCATTATAAATAATATATCATGAACAAGTGGGATTTTTCTAGAAATGCAAGATGATTCAATAGTAGGAAGTCTAATGATATGAGTCATCATATTAACAGAGTCAATGAGAAAAGCAATATGATCATCTTCAGAAACGTTGTAAAGGAATTAGACAAAATTTAATTCAAACTCTCCAAACCACTCTCAATTAAATGGGAATTGATGAATACCTCGTTACCATGACCTTATGTATGTGCACTTATATCTATATATCTATATGTATTTTATATCTATATCTTCAAAAGCCAGCACTGAGCCAGAATCTAACAAAAAAGGACAGAGTAGAGACATTCCCACTGGAATAAGTGATACTGCCTACTGTTTTTAGTGTGATTTAACATTATACTGAGGATATATAACAACAAAAAAGCAAGTAGAACCTCAGATGAACCCCCTTTAGCCTCCCCGCCACCAAAAAAAAGGAAGAAAGAGGTAAAACTACCTCATTCATTGCTGATATAACTATCTGAAAAACTGAGAGAAAAATCAATGGAGTTACATATCAATCCTGGCTACAAAGAGATAATTTAATAAAATAACAAGGCATAACTTTAACATAGAGAAATCAATAGTCCATATATAATTAAACAAAAACAGGTTTGAAGATATAATGGAAGGGAACAGAAAACTCCTTATTTCAATTTCAGATATTAGTTTTCAAGAATTTTTTCCCCCTTTGGGAGGTAGGGGCAAATGTGGTCTGTGCAGAGAACAATGCAGAGATTGTGTGTTTTAGGGGAAGGGGAAGGAAAGAGAAAGAGAGAAAACCCAATGGAAGACCTTGAATGGTGAAGAGTGAAGAGTGGTGCTTATGACAATTGGAACCAAAACACAACTGGTGCTTGGGAAAAATTAATCACAGGAAAAGAAAAATACATCTGAAAAGATGGAAAGTGAAATTTAAAGTGTTAGTCACTTAGTTGTGCCTGACTTTTTGCATCCCTGTGGACTGTAGCCCACCAGGCGCCTCTGTCTAGGGAATTCTTGAGGGAAGAATACTGGAGCGGGTAGCCATTCCCTTCTCCAGGGCATCTTCCTGACCCAGAGATTGAACCCACGTCTCCTGCATTGCAGGCAGAGTAAAGCACTAGTATAAATGGTCCTACATGTGTTTTTATCTCTTGCCCCCAATAATTCAAGTTAGGAAGTAGTCAGGGCTCTTGAATGAAATCAAAACTAACTAGATCAGAAATCTTCTTTCTTCCCTGACATTTCCCTTCCTTCTTATACTTGCTCCCACTTTAGGCATTTTCAGTTACTACTTTCAGCGGGGAAATCTTCCTGCCATGCGTGTCAGCCCTGACCACCTGGCCAGATGCCTTACCATTAGAAAAGGTCACCCCTCACGGTTTATTCCCTCAAATTTGCATCATTTATACCAGAGCACTTACTTGACTATACTTAGTTGGTTATTATTTGTCTACTGCCACTAAACTACACAACTACAGAAGGCTTGGTTTTATTTTTCGTTTCCTTTCTTCCCCTTCACTATTATGTTCCCAAAGTCTAAAATGGTCTCTGTCACATAGTAGGCGGGCACCCAGGAAATAGTTTTGAATTAATAAACAATAAAATGAAGGAATGAGCAAGTTCTGGTAACAGTATCATACAAAACTCTTGCAACTGTATCTTATTTTACACTTTTGAGAAAGGAAAAATATCTTGGTGCATTTTCTCAAAAAAAAGAAAAAAAACCTCTATAAGTTTGGCAGATTGAAAAAGACCCTGATGCTGGGAAAGATATTGAGGGCAGGAGAAGGGGGCAACAGACGATGAGATGGTTAGATGACATCACTGACTCAATGGACACGAATTTGAGCAACTTCCATGAGACAGTGAAGGACAGGGAGGCCTGGTGTGCTGCGGTCCATGGGGTCGTAAAGTGTTGGACACGACTTCGTGACTGGACAAAAAAAAGGCAGGCAGAAATCCCTTAAATTTTAGCCCAGGGTCTCCCTTCTCAGGTGGAAGCTTTGCTGTTATTTTAATTCATATAGAACTATACCTGCATATATATACAATACATATATATATATATATATTTATAAATGTTATTCTATTCTGCTCTATTTTAATTGACAAAGAATCTATTTGTTTAGCATAACATTATTTTCCTGTAGGAAACCCTCATCCTCCTGATTTTTCCCTGTGGGGACAGAGGTATAAAAGGACAGATTACAATATACTTTTCTTTTTTTTTTTCTTTTTTTTTTATTATTATTTTTTTTTTCCAGTGGGTTTTGTCATACATTGATATGAATCAGCCATGGATTTACATGTATTCCCCATCCCGATCCCCGCTCCCACCTCCCTCTGCACCCGATTCCTCTGGGTCTTCCCAGTGCACCAGGCCGGAGCACTTGTCTCGTGCATCCCACCTGGGCTGGTGATCTGTTTCACCATAGATAGTATACATGCTGTTCTTTTGAAATATCCCACCCTCACATTCTCCCACAAAGTTCAAAAGTCTGTTCTGTATTTCTGTGTCTCTTTTTCTGTTCTGCATATAGGGTTATCGTTATCACCTTTCTAAATTCCATATACATGTGTTAGTATGCTGTAATGTTCTTTATCTTTCTGGCTTACTTCACTCTGTATAAGGGGCTCCAGCTTCATCCATCTCATTAGGACTGGTTCAAATGAATTCTTTTTAATGGCTGAGTAATATTCCATGGTGTATATGTACCACAGCTTCCTTATCCATTCATCTGCTGATGGGCATCTAGGTTGCTTCCATGTCCTGGCTATTATAAACAGGGCTGCGATGAACATTGGGGTGCACGTGTCTCTTTCAGATCTGGTTTCCTCAGTGTGTATGCCCAGAAGTGGGATTGCTGGGTCGTATGGCAGTTCTATTTCCAGTTTTTTAAGAAATCTCCACACTGTTTTCCATAGTGGCTGTACTAGTTTGCATTTCCACCAACAGTGTAAGAGGGTTCCCTTTTCTCCACACCCTCTCCAGCATTTATTGCTTGTAGACTTTTGGATAGCAGCCATCCTGACTGGCGTGTAATGGTACCTCATTGTGGTTTTGATTTGCATTTCTCTAATAATGAGTGATGTTGAGCATCTTTTCATGTGTTTGTTAGCCATCTGTATGTCTTCTTTGGGGAAATGTCTGTTTAGTTCTTTGGCCCATTTTTTGATTGGGTCATTTACTTTTCTGGAATTGAGCTGCAGGAGTTGCTTGTATATTTTTGAGATTAATCCTTTGTCTGTTTCTTCATTTGCTATTATTTTCTCCCAATCTGAGGGCTGTCTTTTCACCTTACTTATAGTTTCCTTTGTAGTGCAAAAGCTTTTAAGTTTCATTAGGTCCCATTTGTTTAGTTTTGCTTTTATTTCCAATATTCTGGGAGGTGGGTCATAGAGGATCTTGCTTTGATTTATGTCGGAGAGTGTTTTGCCTATGTTCTCCTCTAGGAGTTTTATAGTTTCTGGTCTTACATTTAGATCTTTAATCCATTTTGAGTTTATTTTTGTGTATGGTGTTAGAAAGTGTTCTAGTTTCATTCTTTTACAAGTGGTTGACCAGTTTTCCCAGCACCACTTGTTAAAGAGGTTGTCTTTTTTCCATTGTATATCCTTGCCTCCTTTGTCAAAGATAAGGTGTCCATAGGTTCGTGGATTTATCTCTGGGCTTTCTATTCTGTTCCATTGATCTATATTTTTGTCTTTGTGCCAGTACCATACTGTCTTGATGACTGTGGCTTTGTAGTAGAGTCTGAAGTCAGGCAGGTTGATTCCTCCAGCTCCATTCTTCTTTCTCAAGATTACTTTGGCTATTCGAGGTTTTTTGTATTTCCATACAAATTGTGAGAAAAACCAAATTAACAAAATTAGAAATGAAAATGGAGAGATCACAACAGACAACACTGAAATACAAAGGATCATAAGAGACTACTACCAGCAGCTCTATGCCAATAAAATGGACAACTTGGATGAAATGGACAAATTCTTAGAAAAGTATAACTTTCCAAAACTGAACCAGGAAGAAATAGAAGATCTTAACAGACCCATCACAAGCAAGGGAATCGAAACTGTCATCAAAAATCTTCCAGCAAACAAAAGCCCAGGACCAGATGGCTTCACAGCTGAATTCTACCAAAAATTTAGAGAAGAGCTAACACCTATCTTACTCAAACTCTTCCAGAAACTTGCAGAAGAAGGTAAGCTTCCAAACTCATTCTATGAGGCCACCATCACCCTAATTCCAAAACCAGACAAAGATGCCACAAAAAAAGAAAACTACAGGCCAATATCACTGATGAACATAGATGCAAAAATCCTTAACAAAATTCTAGCAAACAGAATCCAACAACATATTAAAAAAAATCATACACCATGACCAAGTGGGCTTTATCCCAGGAATGCAAGGATTCTTTAATATCCGCAAATCAATCAATGTAATACACCACATTAACAAATTGAAAGATAAAAACCATATGATTATCTCAATAGATGCAGAGAAAGCCTTTGACAAAATTCAACACTCATTTATGATTAAAACTCTCCAGAAAGCAGGAATAGAAGGAACATACCTCAACATAATAAAAGCTATATATGACAAACCCACAGCAAGCATCACCCTCAATGGTGAAAAATTGAAAGCATTTCCCCTGAAATCAGGAACAAGACAAAGGTGCCCACTCTCACCACTACTATTCAACATAATGTTGGAAGTTCTGGCCACAGCAATCAGAGCAGAAAAAGAAGTAAAAGGAATCCAGATAGGAAAAGAAGAAGTAAAACTCTCACTGTTTGCAGATGACATGATCCTCTACATAGAAAACCCTAAAGACTCTTCCAGAAAATTACTAGAGCTAATCAATGAATATAGTAAAGTTGCAGGATATAAAATTAACACACAGAAATCCCTTGCATTCCTACATACTAACAATGAAAAAACAGACAGAGAAATTAAGGAAACAATACCATTCACCATTGCAACAAAAAGAATAAAATACTTAGGAGTATATCTACCTAAAGAAACAAAGGACCTATACATAGAAAACTATAAAACACTGATGAAAGAAATCAAAGAGGACACAAACAGATGGAGAAACATACCGTGTTCATGGATTGGAAGAATTAATATTGTCAAAATGGCTATTCTACTCAAAGCAGTCTATAGATTCAATGCAATCCCTATCAAGCTACCAACGGTATTTTTCACAGAACTAGACCAAAGAATTTCACAATTTGTATGGAAATACAAAAAACCTCGAATAGCCAAAGTAATCTTGAGAAAGAAGAATGGAACTGGAGGAATCAACCTGCCTGACTTCAGACTCTACTACAAAGCCACAGTCATCAAGACAGTATGGTACTGGCACAAAGACAGAAATATAGATCAATGGAACAGAATAGAAAGCCCAGAGATAAATCCACGAACCTATGGACACCTTATCTTTGACAAAGGAGGCAAGGATATACAATGGAAAAAAGACAACCTCTTTAACAAGTGGTGCTGGGAAAACTGGTCAACCACTTGTAAAAGAATGAAACTAGAACACTTTCTAACACCATACACAAAAATAAACTCAAAATGGATTAAAGATCTAAATGTAAGACCAGAAACTATAAAACTCCTAGAGGAGAACATAGGCAATATACTTTTCAAAATTTAAAACATGTTAATATCTTATTAGTACTTTCATTACTTGCAAGCAGTTTGTTCTTTGTATAAGCAAGAAGGATTCATTTATAGAATAATTTTTAAAATTCTCTAGTCATCTAAGCTTCTGGAGACCTACAAATGATAAATAAATAATTACATAAATAAATATATAAATAAATAAGTAAATAAGCAATATCTATGCAACACAGATTTTTTTTTTTTAATGGAAAATAATATCCTGGGCATCCTTAGTTCTTAAGGTCATTGATTATTCCAGAGAGAGGCAGTTATTCTTTTTCGGGTAGGTATTGCATTTTTGACCATCTTCTCCAGCTGTACTCCAGACTGTTCTCTCTTTATTTTGTTTTTCCTTCCTTGAGAAAACATTCAGAACCTCCTTTATTAAGTCTCAAAGCTCTCCATGGTTTTATTATGGTTTTTTTCAGTATGGTAAAGAGAGCATTAAATTTTAATAATGGAGATAAAGGTTAATAACTGATACACTGTTTCTATTAATACTACCAGGAAACACAAATATGAACAACTTTTTTTATGTTGCCCTTACTGTTCTGTATTCGCCTTCCTAAGTGATGGCTTGTCATTTTCCCCTTCATAGGTAGAAGGAGATAATCTAGGGGAAAAATAACTGTTAAAATATAAAAACAAAATCTCTCTGATGTGAATTTTTAAATTTAATTCAGAACTGTTAATTCATTCTAATATAGCATTCTGGAGATACTTCCTATTAATTGTTATGTTTTAAAAATTAAAAAAGGTTATTTACACTTTCAGAAACAGAGAAGATGAGGAAACAGAATTGCTGCATATCACATTCATTTGCAGGTCACCAACATTAATTTAATTTTGAAAACAGTTACATTATTGAATTCCAGTGTCACTTAATGCAAAGGACATTTAATTAAATGAACCACATTATTAATTATTGCCTTCTTAATTTTTTAAGTGATATACATAATTCATGAAAAAATTGAGAGCCTACAACACAAGAATTTACCTTTTAAAAATTATTTTTTAATATGTTAAGCACTTTAATATAGTGGAGAAATGGGGAAGAATTTAGAATTAGTTATGACTCTTGATACTAGGCCTATTTATAATTTAATTTCCACAATATTTTGTCAATAATTTACTTACATTTATTATATGTAATACATATTTAGAGTGTTAGGTTATATATTTATAGCTTACTGCAGAATACTAGAAAAAGATAAAATGTAAAGAAGAAAAATTGTCCCAAATTCTACCACCTTTAATGTAAATACTTTGTTATATTTTTCATACCATTTTGCCTAAATGCATGCACAAATACATACTGTACATCCATGCATATGTATTTATGCTGTGAACTGAATGTTTGTGCTCATTCAAAATTCAACCATGTTAAAATTCTAGCACCCAAGGAAATGGTATTAGAAGGTGAGGCCTCTTTGAAATCACTAGATCATAAATTAGGAGCCCTCATTAATGGGATTAATATCCTTATAAAAGAGACCCCAGGGGGTGAGTTTGCCCATACTCAGTCATGTTTGACCCTGTGTGACCCCATGAACTCTAGCCTGCCATGTTCCTCTGTCCATGGAATGTTCCAAGCAACAAAACTGGAGTGGGTTGCCATTTCCTACTCCAGGGGATCTTCCTGACTCAGGCATTGAACACACATCTCCTGTGTCTCCTGCATTGGCAGGCAGATTCTTTATCACTGAGCTACCTAGAAAAACCAAGAGGGACCTCAGTTCAGTTCAGTTCAGTTGCTCAGTTGTGTCCGACTCTTTCCGACCCCATGAATCACATCACGCCAGGCCTCCTCCCTGTCCATCACCAACTGCTGGATCCACCCAAACCCATGTCCATTGTGTTGGTGATGCCATCCAACCATCTCATCCGCTGTCGTCCCTTTATCCTCCTGCCCTCAATCTTTCCCAGCATCAGGGTCTTTTCAAATGAGTCAGCTCTTCACATCAGGTGACCAAGTATTGGAGTTTCAGCTTCAGCATCAGTCCTTCCAATGAACATTCAGGGTTGATTTCCTTTAGGATGGACTTGTTGGATCTCCTTGCAGCCCAAGGGACTTTCAAGAGTCTTCTCCAACACCACAGTTCAAAAGTATCAATTCTTTGGTGCTTAGCTTTCTTTACAGTCCAACTCTCACATCCATACATGACCACTGGAAAAACCATAACCTTGGCCAGATGGACCTTTTTTGGCAAAGTAATGTCTCTGCTTTTTAATATGCTGTCTAGGTTGGTCATAACTTTCTTTCCAAGGAGCAAGCATCTTTTAATTTCATGGCTGCAATCACCATCTGCAGTGATTTTGGAGCCCAGAAAAATAAAGTCAGCCACTGTTTCCACTGTTTCCCCATCTATTAGCCATGAAGTGATTGGACCGGATGCCGTGATCTTAGTTTGCAATCTCACCAGATACCAAATCTGCCTGTGCCTTGATCTTGGATTTTCCAGCTTCCCAAACTTTCAGAAACACAGTTTTTCATTGTTTATAAGCCACCCACTCTATGGTACTTTGTTATAGCAGCTTAATCAGACTAAAATAGTACAAACAGATTTACTCACAAGTAGGACATGCTTGAAAATAACATGCAAATATGTTGTTTACACATCATTCTCCAAAACTCTTCTGAAATCCATCCACTTGGCTATATCTAGCAGCTCCATCATGAATGAGATGGCAAGCCTCTCTTATCTCATCCATAGCTACATCTATATGTCCTTGAACCTAGTCTTCATACAGGCACCATAGTGATTAAGAAAATAAAAGACTGATTGAACTGCTTCCATGTTTAAATTCCTTTTTTTTTTTTTTTTGTTTTCTAAGGCACTTAGAATAAAATGTGAAATCTTAGCATGACCTATAAGGCTCTGCAAGATCTGGTCTCTTTGTAAGCAGGGACTTGTCCCATTTTCCTCTCTGACCCATGTCAAATCACACTGACCTTGCTTCTCTTATCAGAGAGCTAAAAGTGCTCTGACCCTCCCATACTACTTCTTTTGTATTGAAGGCACAAGACTTACCTTACATTGCAATCAATGACCAAAGAAAATATAACATTTAAAATTGTGCCATAGCTGACCTTGTCCTCACCATGAGTCCCCACCAGCTGGTGTGTGCATGTGGCAGGAATGTAATTTAACTAAATAATTCCTATATATTAAAGCTTAGTCCAATTCAGTAACTTTAATAGTTAAGTGTTCACGTACTCTTGAGAAAAGTTGTCTTCTCTCATTGTCTCTTTGTGAGGAAAGGAAGAGGTTAGACTTGCCCATAATCATGGCTGTTAGTAGCATTAGACCTGGATATTACTCTCAGGTCTCCAACTCTGGAAACCTCCATCTACTGCTTATTCCATCATTCCTGGCCTGGACCAACTAAATACTGGTACATAGGGACCATGAAAACCCCAAAACATCCCAGTGAAGAAAACAGTAATGGTTTTTAGGAATACTCTTAAGTAGCAAGACTCCCAACTAAAAGTAGGAAGAAAATGATCCTATTTCATTTAAATGCTGCAACATAACAGTGGCATAAGTGAAACTTAAAAAAAAAAAGTTAAAGAAGAAAGATTGCTACTCTACAATCTATAAAACAAGACAGTAGTTCAAAAAATCAAACAGGATTTATCTAGAGAGATTCAGAGAAACACACAGAAATAAGGACACAAAGAGTGTTTCCTAGTCTAATGTTATGCATCTGACAGCCTTGGGGCTGCATGAAGAATTCGGTGATGGTGCACAGGGGTGGGGTGCTGGGTAGCTTACCAGACTCTATACACCCCAGGTGGCACTAGTGGGAAAGAACACACCTCCAATGCAGGAAACATAAGAGACTTGGGTTTGATTTCTGGGTTGGGAAGATTCCCTGGAGGAGGAAATGGCAATGCACTCCAATATTCTCACCTAGAGAATTCCACAGACAGAAGAACCTGGAGGCTCCTGACCATATGGGGGCACAGAGTCACACACAAGACCCCAAGAAAAGTATATATTATAACCACCTAGATCCTTTGCTCCACTTTTTTACACCCTCCATGTCAAAATTAATACAGCTTCTCAATTAATTTGGTACTATGAACTGAGTAGTTTGAAAGGAGAATAAAGTAATTAAATGCATATTTCATAAATTAACAAACCAATATATGCCTGTTGAGAATTCAAATAAAACTAAAAATGACAACTAACATTTTTGAGCGCTTATATCAAGCAACATTCTAATGCTATTTTATCCTCAAAGCAACACTGTTAAGTTACATAGTTTTTTATTTGTAACAACCAGTAAGAAAATTGAGGCAGGAAGCTATTTTAGAAGTTTAGAAAGAAAAAAAGAAAGAAAGAAAGTGAAGTCGTTCAGTCATGTCTGACTATTTGCAACTCCATGGACTATAGCCCACCAGGCTCCTCCATCCATGGGTTTCTCCAAGCAAGAATATTGGAGTGGGTTGCCATTTCCTTCTCCAGGGGATCTTCCCAATCCAGGGATTGAACCCGGGTCTCCCTCACTGCAGGCAAACTCTTCACCATCTGAGCCAGGAGAGAGTAAGGCTTAGAAGTCTAACCAACATAAAATGCAAAGTGAAAATAGTTTCTGGACCTACAATTTTGAGACCAAATATATAACATGGTATCCTGCTCAAGCTAATTCTACCTGACACAAATTTGGAACCACCTGGTCTCTAGCACCATAGTCCAGCTAGATTGTTGTTTTCTTTTTTTTAAATTATATATTTTACATGAACACTAAAATCCAAAGCAAAATAACATGGACAGGAACAGTTTATCATTATCTTCCAACATTTATAACGCAGGAGGTCACCAGTCCCTGGTGAGAGAACAGATGAGACCCAGAGTTCTGCTAGGTAGGCATCCTTTAACTGGACTCACTTTCCATATCTGTTTTCTTCTCCTGTACTCACTCCATCCCAAGCTCTTCTTTGGTTCCTGCCTTCCTTTGTGAAATGAAGCTTTTCAAGAAACATTTATTGTTAAATCATCTATGTAGAGCCACCCCTTCAGGGAGAACTTATAACGTCATTTTAATAACCTGACAAATACAATATGGTGGTTTTAACTCCACTCTTAGTGACTAAGAGGAATGGTGCTGGTAAAAATAAGGAAATGAGACTAAAAAACAAACAAACAAATAAACCATGAGATTCTAAAGCAAATAGAATCCTTCTTATATAATATATAAAGGAATAAGCAAGATTTGGAATTCTCTAGCCATTTTATTAAATCATTGTACTGACTACCATTTTCTGAGGACAGTGTTTTTATATAAAATTATTTTAAACTTGTGCGTGCCAAGACCCAACGCCATATAAGTCTGTGTTGGGTTTTGATTCTGTTGCTCTTTTCTGCTCTCAATTGCCCCTGGCTTGGCCAATTGTTGCCCCCTCTTTATTTGTAGGAAGAGTGATAAGGGGGTTAATTACTGCTGTATTTTCCTAACCATGTTCCTAAATTAGCAACTCTGTGCTTTTTAGAGGATGGAACAGATTCACCACCAACACATAAATAATAATTTCCCAGGGACCTTCAAACGGTGATTGATATCTGTGCCTACGGGTATCTTTTCTTTTAAGTGACTGATGGGAACAAAACCAGAATTGTACAAAACCTTTTTACTGGGAATAGCAAATGTGAATAGTAGATGAGAGACTGAGACCTAAAGAAGAATCAAACCAAACAACAGTCAGGAATAAGGGGCAAATAAATGCAGCCAGCAGGTCTCTGCTCCTCAGAAGAGCGGATCTTCCTGGAATAGAATGACAACCAGTTGCCTTGCTGACAAATGAGGACAGTGTTTATTTCAATAGTCTTTGGATTGTGCTCTTTAAAGTTTTAGGATTGTTGGAGCTGAAATTGCATATTAAAGAGAATGTGAAGCCATAAACTTGCCCATACACATATTTACCTACATCTTTAAGGTCTGCGTGGGGCTTTAATATTTACAACATTGCTATGTGCTAGAATGCAAGAATCCAAAAAGAGCTGGGACGCACTTTACAAATCAATGCTAAACTTTGAGGCACAAGAAATGTAAGAAATTTCCCCAATGTAACTCAACTAAAAAACCTAGGTCTGATATAATTGATCACACGGAGCAACTAAACAATGACTGTAGTAGTTAAGGGAATTAAAAATTATCCCCAACTAAATACCAAACATAATCATGTATCATGTAAAGAAGTGTATGGAAAAGTTACAAATAAAGTTGCTTTTTAATTTAGCTTTATTTATCTTTTGCCTCTGAATTGAAGCATTCACCTAGAATGCAGAGATAAAGTCAGCAAAAGGTCAAACCAAACACATGCATTTACCCATTCTTCAATTGATTTATTTTGAAACTAAATTGCTAATAAACCTATAATATCCCCTAATAAAAATTACATGATTTGGGTGTCTGCAGATCTATTTGGTATTATAATAGTTGCTACTTGGAAAAATTGTGTTATCAGTGATTCACTAATCACCTCCCATGTCCCCCTCCCACCGCAACCCTCTCACACATGTCATCACCCACATTAACAAAAGCACGAGTTAAGGGTGGGGTGTAGAAACTGGAAAGTAAGAATTTTGATATTTATCTGGAACTGTCATGTGAGAGAGACTCATGAACACAGATATTATATTGAAGCCTAAATAATTATCTATAATCTATAAGAGCTGGAGTAAAATACTATTCTAAAACATCCAAATAGCTTTGCTTCCAGTCTAGTAAACAATTGATTATTAATTTGGAATATATCTGCTGGAAAAGGCAGCACTACAGAAAGGCTATAAAGTAAAGATGTTCAATCAGAGCTTGAATTTGAAAAGAGGTCACAGGAATAAAAATTAATGGACTTATCTGAAGAAAAGGGAAGTAAAAGCCACTTGGCCCATAAGCTTAATAGCTCAGAGTTTAGACAGATGGACCTTCAGGAAAGGCTGTATGTAAACTAGTGTTTAAGTCGGGAGTCAGAGTGTACTATGACAGTACAACATAACACCCCTCCTCTCCCAGATGTAACATTCCACAGCTTCCCCATCCTGGCTGTAGAATTACATTCCAACTTTCCAATCAGAAGAATGTTTGTCTGGGACCAAAACGGACAAAGTTTTAAACCTTTCTTGATAACACAGGAGTTTCTCCATACCTGTTGACTGAATGGATAGTACATGAAATTTTGAGCAAAAATTGTGAAACAGAAGACAATTCTCTTCATTCTTCAAGGTGTTCGTAAAACATTGAGGTGGATGCCAAAAACATACCCAACCATGAGCATCAATGTCTGGCAAGTTCTGTCCCCATCAAGCCAAATTGAGGCCTTTAACAAGGATTCGTTATTGGAGAAAAGGGAGGGAGGGCAACGGGTTCTGAGATTAAATACTACACAGAGTCACTGAGTGAAGATGAATAAAGCACTCGCAGAAGAGCTGAAGAAGAAGATTCTTCAGCTCCCGCATACTCTGATCAATAAGAATGATCATAATTGCCAAAGACAGTTTTTTACAGGTACCAAATTCAATTTCCAAAACTCATCAGATGAATTAGTCTTTTTACTGAGTTTGAGAATATTCATATTTTTTGGCCAAGCAAAATACTCCATCAGTATGCTGCTGCTGCTGAGTCACTTCAGTCGTGTCCGACTCTGTGTGACCCCATGGACTGCAGCCCACCAGGCTCCTCTGCCCATGGGAATCTCTAGGCAAGAGAACTGGGGTGGACTGCCATGCCCTCCTCCAGGGGCTCGTCCTGACCCAGGGAGCAAACTGGGTCTCTTGCATTGCAGGTGGATGCTCTACCAGTGAGCCCCCAGGGAAGCCCCTCCGTCAGTATGCTATGCTGTGTTATACTACATGGCTAATTCTGAGCATACTTAATAGTCGGACTAGTGAATTTTTGGGGGTGATGTTTTATTTCTTATGTCATGAAACTGAAATATAATTGCTTCACATATATCATAAGCAAAGCAATGTTATCAAATAGCAAAGTTTCCCAAAACAAAATTACTTCATTTGATGCTAAAAACTATTTCTTTTAAGCTATATAAAATGCTAATTTTCTTATGTTGAAAATTTGTAGCTATTGCTCTTAATTGTTTTCTATTACACAAACTACTGTAACATCAAAATTCTATAGTAATATTTGACTGGAGTTTATGCTGCACAAATAAACTGTTTGCCATGTACCCCAAAACATGTAGTGAAATTAAGGAATCAGTGAAACAAGCAATGCCAGAGGTAGGACTCACCCTGTCAATAAAAAAAATACACATCTTAGGAACTATGGATTCACACAGCCAAAGTATTTTATAATTTAAAAAGAACATCAGGATCGGGATGGGGAATACATGTAACTCCATGGCCGATTCATGTCAATGTATGACAAAACCCACTGCAATGTTGTGAGGTAATTAGCCTCCAACTAATAAAAATAAAGGAAAAAAAATAAATAAAAAGAACATCAAGTCCAGCTGTCTAAAATTCCCACCCCTATGCAGGAGTCAAAAAGCTAGAATTCTAAAGGATCTTGTAAATCATCTGATCATGGGACCCAGTCTCTGTTAGATTAGGAATCCAAGGGTCACTGGTTGATAAATCTACCTGCAGTTACATGATAAAGGGACCCCAGGCTTTCAGGCAATTCCAGATCACTTTAAAAAGCTATGGAAATGATGAGTATCCGAGACCAAGATCTACTCCACGGAGCCAGTGGTATGAAGGCACAGTGACAAAGGCCCACTCATCCTGGCTGGTGAAGACTGGGTGCTCACAGGGACAACTACAATACGGTGGAGAGCAGCAAGCCCTGTTTGAAAAAAATTTCAAGGATGTGGGCTTGACTTCCAATATAGACACAGATTGAAAAAAACCTATGGAATGTTCTCATCCACAGGCATGGCACCTCAGCAATCTTTCTCTCGCTGATTTCTTTCCAAGTGTGTTCAGGCCACATATTGTTGCTGTGATCGAATGTGAAGTGAAAGTGAAAGTCGCTCAGTCGTGTTCGACTCTTTTTGACCCCATAGACAGTCCACGGGATTCTCCAGGCCAGAATACTGGAGTGGGTAGTCACTAAGTAGATGTTGACCAAAACAGCCTTTGTGTTCTCCTCGACTTGACTAAACTTTAGGTGGATTTCTTTCTGACTCTAGACTCCTGACCTTGCTTTTCTTAGAGTGCTTACTTTAGAAACCTTGTAATTATAGATTCTTCCTCTGCCCCAAAGAGATGTAAATCTTTTTAAAAGCCTCTTACTGGGGTTTCCCTGGTGGCTCAGATAGTAAAGAATCCACCTGTCAATGAAGGAGATGTGAGTTTGATCCCTGGGTTGGGAAGATCCCCTGGAGAAGGAAATGGTGACCCACTCCAGTATTCTTGGCTGGGAAATCCTATGGACAGGCTATTGTCCATGGGGTCGCAAAGGGTCAGACACCACTTAGTGACTAAACAGCACACAACAACAAGCTGTGATTATAGCTTTTAAATAGCAAACGACCCTGAGCATCTTTTGCTCACATGTGCTAAATATGAATAAATAGGCTAAATCATGAAAATATTAATATTTTGCTATGATACAGATAGTAAAGTGGCTCAGATAGTAAAGAATCCACCTGCAATGCAGGAGACCTGGATCCCATCTCTGGGTCAGGAAGAACCCCTGGAGAAGGGAATAGTTACCCACTCTAGTCTTCTTACTTGGAGAATTCTAAGGACAGAGGAGCCTGGTAGCTATAATTGATGGTGTGCAAAGGTCGGAAATGACTGAGCACTAAGCATTAAGATTCAGTTCAGTTCAGTTGTTCACTCATGTCCAACTCTTTGTAACCCCGTGGACTGCAGCACGCCAGGCTTCCCTGTCCTTCACCAATTCCTGGAGCCTGCTCAAACTCATGTCCATTGAGACCGTGACACCATCCAACCATCTCATCCTCTGTCATCCCCTTTTCCTCCCGCCTTCAATCTTTCCCAGCATTAGGGGCTTTTCCAGTGAATTAGTTTTTTGCATCAGGTGGCCAAAGTATTGGAATTTCAGCTTCAGCATCAGTCCTTCCAATGAATATTCAGGACTGATTTCCTTTAGGATGGACTGGTTGGATCTCCTTGCAGTCCAAGGGACTTTCAAGAGTCTTCTCCAATACCACAGTTCAAAAGTATCAATTCTTTGGTGCTTGGGCATCTTTATGGTCCAACTCTCACATCCATACATGACTACTAGAAAAACCACAGCTTTGACTAGATGGACCTTTGTTGGCAAAGTAATGTCTCTGCTTTTAAATACGCTGTCTAGGTTGGTCATAGCTTTTCTTCCAAGGAGCAGGCATCTTTTAATTTTCTGACTGCAGTCACCATCTGCAGTGATTTTGGAGCCCCCCACCCCACCCCCCACCTCCAAAATAAAGTCTCTCACTGTTCCCATTGTTTCCCCATCTATTTGCCATGACGTGATGGGACCGGATGCCATGATCTCAATTTTCTGTATGTTGAGTTTTAAGCCAACTTTTTCACTCTCCTCTTTCACTTTCATCAAGAGGCTCTTTTAATTCTTCTTTGCTTTCTGCCATAAGGGTGGTGTCATCTGTGTATCTGAGGTTATTGATATTTCTCCAGGCAATCTTGATTCCAGCTTGTGCTTCATGCAGCCCAGCATTTCACATGATGTACTTTGCATATAAGTTGAATAACCAGGGTGACAATATACAGCCTTGATGTACTCCTTTCCTGATTTGGAACCAGTCTGTTGTTCCATGTCCAGTTCTAACTGTTACTTCTTGACCTGTATACAGATTTCTCAGGAGGCAGGTCAGGTGGTCTGATATCCCCATCTCTTGAAGAACTCTCCATAGTTTGTTTTGATCCACACAGTCAAAGGCTTTGGTGTAGTCAAAAAAGCAGAAGTAGATGTTCTTCTGGAACTCTTGCTTTTTCAATGATCCATTGGATATTGGCAATTTGATCTCTGGTTCCTCTGCCTTTTCTAAATCCAGCTTGAACATCTGGAAGTTCATGCTTCATGTGCTGTTGAAGCCTGGCTTGGAGAATTTTTGGGTAAAGCCAGTAACAAACACAGGTGGCTTACACAGATTTCCCTATCCTGTGTTTCAGTGGAGTTGAACTCAGACTGAGTTCTGCTCTCTTTCCTCTATTCCAATAGCCTTGAATAAAGTCTTCCTGCTTGTTTAATTTTGTCCAGTGCAATGTTTTCTTGACAATGTTAATTCCAATTTTATCTTGTAGTACTTAGATTCGTCTGTTTCTGTTTCCGTGTAATTTTTTAGTTTGCTTTTTCCTTTGGAAATATGGTAGTTTTGTCAGGTTACATGATAGTAAGCTGTGCTTTTTGTTACCCTAAAATATCATTAACTTTAGCCTTGCCAGGTGGCAAGGCTACCTGGTTTTAAAAGAATTTTAGTTTTAAAGAATTTCCTTGCCAATGATGGAGATATAAAAGACAAGGGTTGGATCCCTGGGTCAGGAAGATCCCCTGGAGGAGGACATGGCAACCCACATTAGTATTCTTGCCTGGAGAATCCCCACGGACAGAGGAGACTGGCAGGCTATAGTCCATAATGGAGCTACAAAGAGTCGAATACAACTGAAGTGACTTAGCAGGCATCATCAAATTTAAAAACTAAACATGTTTTTAGAATCCATTTATTATAAACTTATTTCAAAGTTAAACAAATCTTTTAAAATAATGCATTTATTTTAAATGTATTTAAAAGTTAATCAAACAAATCTTTTAAAATTATTTTCAGTGTTACTCGATGGACAAAATTTCCTAGCTTGTCACTAAGGCTATTTAATCATTTGGCATATGCAATTGTTCCTTTAGTGAAGAATAAATTACACAACAGTTATTGAGCAATGAAATGAGATCTCTCAATTCTGTAGTAGCTTCTAATCTTATTTCAGTTTCTTTGGATAATGCTGGAGAGCACATTGTAACTTCTCTGCATCCCTTAGTGCTTGTATAAGTTTCAATTATAATTCATAAATCAGCATACTTGGGTGGTAGTGTGTGAGCCTTTAAATCCTTACAATAGCTAGCTATCAAGAAAAATATAATAATAAAAAGATAAGGAGAAAGACAGCTAAGTTTTACTAAGTATTTACAGCTTGTATTTACTAAGTAATAGTAAGGAAATACTAAGCATTTACTGTTCCAAATGTAGTGTATGTGTTATAAAAGAATCCTAATAGCCACACTAGGGGTAGGCGTTATTATTCCCATTCTATAGGTGAAAAAGCCATTGCTCCCAGAACATAAATATCTTGCCTCCAATTGCACAGTTAATAAATGACAGAGCTGAGATTTGATCATCCAAGAAGTGTGGCACTAATGCCAACACATTTAACTATCACCCATATAGCATTGAAGTCTTGCAGCCTGTCAACATCAGTTCAGTTCAATCACTCAGTCGAGTCCGACTCTTTGCAACCCCATGGACAGCAGCACACCAGGCCTCCCTGTCCATCACCAATTGCTGGAGTTTACTCAAACTCATGTCCATTGAGTCGGTGATTTCATCCAACCATCTCATCCTGTATTGTCCCTTTCTCCTCCCGCTTTCAATCTTTCTCAGCATCAGGGTCTTTTCAGATGAGTCAGTTCTTGGCATCAGGTGGCCAAAGTATTGGAGTTTCAGCTTCAGCACCAGTCCTTCCAATGAATATTCAGGACTGTTTTCCTGTATTTTTGGGACTGGTTGGATCTTCTTGCAGTCCAAGGGACTGTCAAGAGTCTGCTCCAGCACCACAGTTCAAAAGCATCAATTCTTTGGTGCTCAATTTTCTTTATAGTCCAACTCTCACATCCATACATGACTATTGGAAAAACTATAGTCTTGACTAGATGGACCTTTGTTGGCAAACTAATGTCTCTGCTTTTTAATATGCTGTCTAGGTTGGTCAGCACCAGATAAGAGAAAACTGATTGAAATATGCAAATAGGAAAAATATGCAAAACCAGCTTAAATGGCTAGGTTTTGATTACAGCCATGCTAAGTCACAATTATCCTTTAAAACAATTCTTTCTGCTCCTTGCTGCAGTCCTATTTTCTAAAGTAGTTGTTTTCAGAATGTGGTCACAGCAGCATCTGCATCACTTTGTTGTCTGTAAGAAATGCAAATTCTCCAGCTCCTCCCCAGACCTACTTAATCAGAAACACTCAAGGCGTATCTTAGCAATCAGCTCTACTGAGCCCTCCTGTTAATTCTGATGCTTGCTCAAGTCTGAGACTCACTGGTCTAAGGGGAATCTTGGCAGAGATCCTTATCTTGCTATTGCTGTGGATCTTGTGTAGAATTATTACCTTAACGATAACTTGAAGTGATTTGTAGATTGCCAGTCTGAAGTGGGCTCCACCCATTTAATGCAGCAAAACCTACAGGAACTATGTCTTTTCTGGGCAGATTTTGATCTTAAAAATCAAAAGACTCACAATTCAAAATCTTGTCATATCCCACATTATCAAGAGTAGAGCACACACAAAATGCTTTTTTTCCCCAATACTATCTGTTGATGAATCAATAAATTATCTCCACTTCTCCCTTCTTGTCTCCAGACTAAGACTATAAAGTTAATGAGAGAACTTGCACGAATCCACTGTATATTCCATCCCCTTTCTGCACATGTACACATACCTAGACAACAAATGAGAAACAAGATTATAGTGTTTCTAGGTCACTGCCCCAGTCCAAGGAGGGAAAACAGCAGTCTGGCAGCTGTCCAGGACCCCGGCATTTGGTCTTCACAGCATGGCAGACCACAGCTAATTTATCTGAAGTGCTAAAACTTCCCAGGGTAGCAGGTACCTCCATGTACAACTGAAGCCACAGAATACAAGGACTCTGCAAATTTCTTTCCGTTACACTCTCAAATAATCAAAACTAGCTTTCCTGCTTGTCCTCGTCAGCTTCTCCTTATTAACAGACACATCAATTATATGCAGAAAAAGCATAGCCTTAACCTTTAGTACATGTTAAAAGTGCATATACAACCATATGCTAATGGAAGATATCATGAACACTTATATATGAATACATTATTATTATCATAATATTGCTGTTGCCTTTTTCCTTGGAAAACACTGGACAATTCCATCTCTCCCTCAATATAAGAATTAGAAGGGAGATTTCAAACATTGAGACAAGATACAGTGTCTAATTATATTGGTAGGAAACATTTCAATTTGATTTTCAAATAATTGTCAAGGGATTTTTAAAAATACTCAACATTACCATTATGGAAAAACTAAAAATATTTTTTTCTAGTAGTCATACATAGGATTCCTTTTTCATATGGCTACTTTAAATGAACATAAAATTTTAACATATTTATTTTAGGAAAAAATGTTTCCTTAAGGTGTTAAGCTCAGCAACTGTGGCATATCATACTGTAACTATTGACAAATTGATAGAGGGCATAACCTTGAACTTGAAACCCAGTTGAATAGCCATTAAGAACATATTTTCCACTCTCTACTCTCAATTCTAACCTTTCAGGCTCTGTGCCCTTCAGTAAGTTTCAATTTCTCTCCATTTATTGCTATTAGCTATTCATTATTTTAATGAACTGATAATGTATTTTTAGAGAGTATTAAAAGTTTCTGAGTATTTTGAAATCTACATACTATTTAAAAAGACAACAAAGCATTACTATTTTAATAGATTCTAATTTCATGACTCAAATATTCAAACATCCAAATTTTGTCATTTTGCCATCCCAACCTAGGTCATAAAACATGAAGACGCATCAAACAAAACAGGTTGCTTTTAGATTTCGATATTTCAACTCTCTAGATGTTCACAGAGTTCTAGATATTAACAGAGTCATTGTCTACCCACAGGCAGTTTGAAAACACCCAGAGGCATAGGGCTTTACTGTACTGTGTAGGACATGGAGGAGAAAGCACAGTCACAACAAATTCTAATTGATGTGAAAAATATACAAATTTTAAAACAGGTTCAAAATTTCATAGGTAGCATTACATTCCATTATAAAATTCACAATCCATAATGCATAGAAGTGACTCTCACAATACAAGAAAGACTTCTCTAGCCTGAAATGTCATTGGTGTCATCACTGAGAAACTTTGCTGTAAGCCTTTAGAAACCTGTAGCAACATGTATGGACCTAGAGATCATCATACTGAGTGAAGTGAGACAGACAGAGGAAGACAAACACCATATTTGTATGTAGATGTGCTTGTATGTGGAATCTAAAAAGAAAGGTTCAAATGAACTAATTTGCAAAACAGAAATAGAGTTACCGATGTCAAAAACAAACATGGTTACTGGGGAGAAAGAGGGGAAAAGGGACAGATTGGGGGACTGGGATTGACAAAGACACAGCCTGGATTTCCCTGGTGGCTCAGCTGATAAAGAATTTGCCTGCAAAGCGGGAGACCTGGGTTTGATCCCTGGGTTGGGAAGACCCCCTGGAGAAGGGAAACGTTATCCACTCCAATATTCTGACCTAGTGAATTCCATGGACTACATAGTCCATGGGGTCACAAAGAGAGACACGACTGAGCGACTTTCACATACACAATACTATATATAAAACAGATAACTAATAAGGACCTACTTTATAGCACAGGGAGCTCTCCTCAATAATATGTAGTGGGCTATATGAGAAAAGAATCTAAAAAGAGTAGATATGTATAACTGATTCACTTTGCGGTACGCAGAAACTAACACAACATTGTAAATCAACTATACTCCCATAAAAACTGAACAAAACAACAAGCTAAAGGCATTTTTCATGGTCTGATAACCTAAAGAATAAGGTATTTGTGTACTTCCTATATAGAAAACAATGGGGACAGCCAGATTTCAGGATGTAAAGAAACGGCAAATGTGTTCAGTTTTGCAAGTGTTGCATTTGAGATTCCTATTAAGTAAACCCAGATATATTAAAAGGCAAGTCATGACTGGAAATTTAAATTTAGGAATTTTTAAAAATGTGCAGACACTGAATCCATGGGTATGGATTAGATTGCCTAATTCAAAGAGGAAGTCTAAAAGGAGAAAGAAGTCTAAAAGGAGAAAGGAGCCTAAGACTGAGTTTTCAGGAGTACCCATTGAATGACTTGATAAAAGAGAATGAGCCCCAAAAGGGAAATTAGTGGGAACAGGTGGAATTCAAAGAACTAAGAGAAAATAAGAAGTGTGTGATGCATTGGAAACCAATGAAAGAGATGATCTCAAGAAAGGAAAATGGATTTATAGTGTCAAACGCATCAGAGACAAGAAGCAAGAGAACAGAAAAGTCCGTTTTATTAAGAGATATAGAATCATTAGTGACCTTTGAGGAGGGCTGTCCTGGTTGAGTGATGGAGGCAAAAGCCAGACTGGAGTCACCAAGATTAAGTGGCAGTGTGGAACTAGAGACAACCCTTCTAGAAATTTTCTATTGTAAAGAGAAGCACAGGTTATAAGGTCGCATGGACGGAATCCAGGTTAACATGGACAGATCTGAGTGTGTTTAAAGGTTGATGACAGTGATTTGATGAGAAGCTAGTGTTCCAGTACACATGGGAGAAAAGTAAAAGTCTAAAGTGTAAAGTTTCTCTGAAATATAAGGGGATAGAATTCAAAAACAGAGAGTTTATCTTTACAGCTGAGAGAAATCACTTCTTTTGTAAAAGGAGGAAGAATCAATAAATATCTTTATTGGTTGGGTTACACAGAATTGATACAAGATTTGTACCCTGTTGTGTAGCAATAAATATTTATTTCTCAAAATAGAAAGAGGAGTCAACAACATGATCTGCTATGATCAGAATTTCTGTGTCCCCCTAAAATTTGTTATGTTGAAATCCTAACCACCAAGGTCATGGTATTAGGATATGGGCCTTTGGAAGGTGATTAGGTCAGGAGGGCAGTACGCATGAAATTAGTGCCCTTATGAAACAGACCCAGGAAGCACCCTTCTCTTCTACTGCGTAAGGTTTCAGTGAAAAGACAGGTGTCTCGGAAGCAGGGTCTCCCCAGACACCAAAGCTGCCAGCACCTTGATCCTGTGCTTCCCAGACTCCAGAGCAGTAAGAAACAAACGCTTGTTGCTCCTAAGCCACTCAGTCTAAGGTGTTTTTTATAGTAGCTTGAACAGACTAAGACATTTATCTTTTCACTTGTTCAAATCAATGTAACTAGGAATTTCTGGAAGCCATTCATAGGAAATGCCCTGTACATCCCCTGACCTGCTTCCCATGCTGTTCCTTTTTTCCAGAACATCCTGCCTAGTCCCTTGTCCTCTGGAAACCATTCCTGCGCCTGCAGATGGAAGGAGATGCTTCTTCCTCCATGCTGAGTAGCACATGCTTCGTTGTAGAGTAACCATTTCTTTACTTGTTTAACTCCTTCACCTGATCGGAACTGTTCCCAGGTGTGATTGTGTCAGAGGCAGTGCTCATTTCTCGGCATAAGCCCTTCTTAGAAGATAAGCTTTCCTTTTTATTTTTCTTATAAGTATCTCCCTGGTGGAATGCTATCTTGCACGGGCAAAAAAATGAACTCTAAAATTATACATGGAACTATCAATGTATATTTATATGCACACAGGAGTACCACTGGGAATAACCCCTTTGTCACAAGGTTCTCTACTCTAAACAGCTAAACAGATGGGTTAATCCTGAGTTAATTAGAAAATCCAGTTAAACAGAAACTCTGCTAACTGGAAGCCTCCACTTTATAATCAAGCTGATTAACTGAGTGATTATTGAATCTTTTCCCACACTGTGACTTCATTGAAGGTAGGACATTTTTCTCATTAAATTAAATATAAAATGCATTTGCCAAAAATCCTTACTGAAAACAATAATTAGACTAGGTTTAAAGTACAACTGGGGAGAACAAGGGTTGGAACACCAGAATAAACAGAATGAGGTTTCTGATTCCAAACATCTACTCCCCTCTTTCATCTCTAACATATACGGTAAGGTCAAATGAGCTTAGAAGAGCGGATGTCATAAAAGCAAAAAAACAAAGAAAAAGAAAGAAACAATGGGAGACTGCTTCTTATCCCTTTTTCTTCCTAAAATATAAACCTATGTTTTAAGTGAAAAATAAGAAAAGCAATGTAAAGACAATTCAACTTATCAATGGACTCTAGAATTCTATATAAAAAAGAGTAGCTGAATAAAATTATAAAATAAATGGAACAATAATAAATAGATATTAAGTTCCCAAAGAAGGGTCTACTGTAAATTGGGTCCTCCACTTTGACGTAGAAGAGGGTATCAACTCAGGATACTTTAATTAATGCTATGATAATGGCTTCCCCATGGCTCAGTGGGTAAAGAATGTGCCGGCTAGGCTGGAGATGCAGGAGACTTGGGTCCGATCCCTGGGTCAGGAGATCCACTAGAGAAGGAAAAAGCCACCCACTCCAGTATTTCTGTCTGGAAAATCTCATGGACAGATAAGCCTGGTGAGCTACAGTCCAAAGAGTTGAAAAGAATCAGATACTACTGTGTGCCTAAGCAATGATATTGCAATTTTCATCATTAAATGAAAAGTTCAAGATTCAAGAAAAGTGTCAGATAGGGCCCTCATCTTATGCTATCTGCTGAAGAAATAAGATATCAAATAGCAACACAGAGCAGTTTTATTATTAACTGCAAAATTATGAGGCAAAACTAATAAGAGTAAAGCCATTTAACAATATTGAGTAGGTTATAAGGCTTAATCCTTTGGTGAGGTCTGGAGGGTACATTATGGGCTAGATTTTTCCAGGAAGTCTTCCTGCAAAAATAAACTCGAGGTAGGATAATTGTGACGGGTTCAGTTTTCCCAGTTCACCATTTGTCAAATGACAAATCAAGCTGTATTGTTACTGTTGAGTATTTTAAGTCAAATACCAATTAAATCAGTATGCACTTTGATTTATTTGCATTATTTGCAATTTAAATGTTCTGTTTCAAAATGAATTTTGCTAAGTCTTTTGTATTCAGTTGCAACCTGAACCTTTAGAATATAACAAGCTCCCCCTGCCTCATGTCCTCTCTTTCATCATTCTCTTCTAAGAATTACAGCTTTAAGTTCACCAGTAAAAATCGAAAGCCATCATGAACAAAACAACTGGGCTGTTTCTACCCTTTGATGCAGCTGTAATCTTGCCCTCTTCCTAAAGCTTAGGAAAGATAAAGGCTTGCTGCCTGGAGCCCTCCAGGAAAATGAATCATGGATAGAGAAGTTCATGCGCCTGCATTTGTGAAGAGTAAAAGCAGAAAAATGTCTATTTCCTATTAATGCTTCTCTTCATGTACTTTGCTGTGGCCGCCATTCAATTCTACATGTTTTCAATGTGAATATTATGTAGTCCATATACTCCCTGCTGTTTTTTCTATTTGCTACCTAGCCAGTAAAATGCCTGATCTCTGACTTAGTATTCAAAGTACCCATAAAGTATATCTGGTGGTTTTATTTCTATAGTATAGCTCAACTATTGTTCGAATTTCTCAAACTTGTTCTACATTCTCCCCACATAGTCATCTTTGCCTCTGTTTCTACTGATTGGGTTCATTCTGTCCATATTCGTTTAATTTATTGGCTCATGAAAGAACCCATATTCCATAAAACCTTTCCAGTCACTCTCAGTTATGACTAGATGCTATCTCCTCTGAGATTTTTTGGACACTTTCACAAACTGCCTGACATGTATCTATTTATGATGATTTAATATCACTTATGTTTAGAGGATGAATAGAAGATCATTCCCTATACTCATGATGATATAGGATCATTCCTTATATTCATGATGCTGGGAAAGACTGAAGGCAAAAGAATGGGGCGGCAGAGGATGAGACAGTTAGATAGCAGTCCCGACTCAACAGACATCAATTTGAGCAAACTCCGGGAGATAGTGAAGGACGGGGAAGCCTGGTGTGCCGCAGATGGTGGGGTCACAAAGAGTCAGACACGACTTAGTGACTGAGCAACAACAGTAACATAGGATCATTCATTCAATGAAAATTTTTATTTATCCAATAAAAGTCTGTCAGGAGATTCTCCCTGGGATAGACACTGAAGATGGAATGGCAAACAAAATAGACTCTCTCCCAGACCTCTTAAAAACACTACAAATTAATAAAAAGGAGACAGTCTATGAGTTGAAAAAGTTATAGGACCTGAGGTGTAGTGATATGCCTATGCATACATAATCTGTCTAAACATATTTTGGTTTGATTCCTTTCATTCAAGTGAGAAAGAGATTCTGGTTGGTAGGACTAGACGTGTAGGACACTTTAGATGAAATTCAAAGTCCTAGGGTGAAAACCAAAGGAGACAGCTTAGTGTAAAGGGTAGCTAGGCATTTTGACTGATGCTGATTTGAGGCTTTAAGTCTCTGGGATCTATGGTCAGAGAAAACAAGCTGAGGAACTTTATAGCGCTCACTGTTCAGTGGCAAATATTTATTTATCTATATCCATGACACACTGCCACCTCCACTCCCACTACCACCACCCAAAAGCACAATCAGCAGGAGAGGGCTTCAATTTTTACTACCAGAACCATGCGTGAGTAAGGCTAAAGCAACTCCAACCCGATGGACATGAGTTTGAGTAAGCTCCGGGAGTTGGTGATGGACAGGGAAGCTGGTCGTGCTGCGGTCCAAAGGGCCGCAGAGCCTCAGACACGACTGAGTGACTGAACTGAACTGAAAGCAACTCCATAAAGAGTAATGGGAAATTGTAAATATTTATATATTTACACACGAGCTTTCTAATTATTTGTGCTTTTAAAAAACACACTGGGGACTTCTCTGGTGGTCCAGTGGTTAAGACTCCAAGATCCTGATGCAGGAGCCCTGGTTCAATCCATAGTTGGGGAACTAAGATTCCATATGCTACATGGTATGACCAAAAAAAAACCACCGCCAACAAAAAACGCTGACTTAATAAAACAGGCACTATTATGCACATATCTTTGTATACCAGGCTTCATTGCTAACTGATACAAGACATGTCACTTCAGAATTAATTTTTCAATTCCTAACCTTAAAAAATGAGAACTGAGATAAAATTATGATATGTCCTTATATGCATACATGCACGCATGCGAAGTCGCTTCAGTCATGTCCGACTCTGTGCGACTCCATAGACGGCAGCCCACCAGCCTCTCCTGTCCCTGGGATTCTCCAGGAAAGAATGCTGGAGTGGGTTGCCATTTCCTTCTCCCATGTCCTTATAAGGATATACAATTAAAGGAAATCCTACATTAACATTTGAAATCAACGGACATTGAAGTATTTGAGTGATAAGATTAAAACAAATTAATGAATACAGCTGACACAGATGGAGAAAACTGAGGGAAGGACATTTGGGGTTTTTTTGTTTGTTTGTTTTTTCAGTTTGTTTTAAGAATAATTTTATTTATCCATTTATTTTTAGTTGACTTACAGTTGATTTACAATGTTGTATTAGTTTCAGGCATACAGCAAAGTGATTCAGTTATACATATATATATATATATATATATATATATTTTTTAATTCTTTTCCTTTAGAGGTCATTCCAAAATAGTGAGAATAATTCCCTGTGTTACACAGTAGGTCCTTGTTAGTTATCTACCGTCTATACAGCAGGGGTGGAGGGATATATTAGGAATTTGGGGACAATTGTTTTGATTGACAGAGGTTTTGAACACAAAGGCTTTGAGATGCCGATTAGATTGTGATGACTGTGGATTGGCAGTTGGGTTTGAGGCTCAACAGAGAAGAAAGAGCTAGAGATAGAAATTCATGAGTCCTAAGCATATAGATGGAAGATCTCCCAAGGAGCGGGTGTAGACAGAAAGAGAGAAACACCAAGTGAACGCCAAGATGATGCTTTAAGAAAGAAGGAGTGGTCTGTGTCAAATGCTGATGATTAGTCAGGATGAGGGCTGAGAAGTCCCCATTGGCTTTAGCAACATGAAGACTGCTGGTGGGAAGATGAAAACTGCTCTGCTGTGGATGAAAGCCTTTTGGAATAGGTTGAGAATGAATTGGACAAAAGCAAGTGAAGGCCACAATTATGACTAATTTAAGAGGGAAGGAAGAAATAAGCTGTTACTTTTAATGAATCGGGAAACATAACCAGCTGAAGGGAAAGAGAACAGGTTGGGAGTGAGATGACGGGATGAGAGGGAATGAGGCAGAGTTGCAGCCACAGGGTCCCACTTGAGTCAGCAGTCATGACTTTAAAGTTAGACCCATTTTTGGGACAGTTGTGCAGTTTTCCTGGCTGCATTCCTCAGCCCCCTGGGGAGATACAGAACACATGGGAACCTGCACTCCACCAGCGCTGGCATTTTTCTGAGGGAGTATAATGAAAGGAGAGAGGAACAAAGAAATTGAGGATGTCGTTTTTATGTTCCCGGTTACAATACTCAGACACAGAACTAAAGTGAGTGGAAGGAAAGTGAGTGCATGATGAAGCAAGTGTAGGAAAAATGTATCTCTGTTATGGTGATTTTAGGGAACTGGAGATAAGGAGTAGCAAAATTATGGAGCAGTTGTAGCTAATGATCATGCTGAGGTCCAAGGGATGACCTTGGAAGTCAGTAGCTGTGACACGTTGGAGGATCATATCAATGGAGGAAGAAAGTCCAATATTTGAGACCGATAAAATCTTGAAAGCTCCAAAGAACATGACAGGGGAGTTATTGGCACATATGGCAATGGCCCAGGTATTGAAATCTGTAAAGATGAAGAGGTAATGGGCCACAGGTTTGTAAATACCCACAGTAAGAAAAGGTAAAAAGTAATACAATTAGCTTTAATCCTGAGGCAGTGAGAAGGAAGGTTTAGGGAATTGTTTATTCAACAAATATACACACAGTGGAAAAAATGATTTTGGAACCACTTCAAAAGATGTAGTATGTGCTCTGTAGTTAAGATTATTAAAGGTGTGGTCACTATACTAAACATTTTTTATCAGATTTTTCTTGGGCATATAATACCGCTTGGCTGATTCCATGATCGTTGTGACAAAAATCAGCCTCACTGGGCTAACTTAATTAAGAGACTCCTGGAATTAAATTCCATCACTTATATAACCATCACAGACATTTCACAGAAAATCTAATTCAGGGATTTGGAAAAAGGATCTGAAGGATGGTCAGAGTGTGCCTTTTATTTTTCATTATGTCTTACAGTTAGAAGAGGCTGTTAGTAAAAAAACCTACATATCTCAGCCTGTTATACAGGACATTCAGAACCTGACCCTGACCCGCCTGTAAAGCCTTAATAAGCCCTGTTCAGTGCAACCCAAGCATCCGTTTGCATCCCATGACTGGTAAGAAAGGCACCTCAGTTGATCCTTATCTACAAGTGATTTCAAACAAAAAGTTGAAATGTAACTTTTTTTCCTTCTTAGCAAACTCATATACAGACAAATGACATTAGGTATTTACAACTGGAACACTCTGCTCCAAATCATTAGTAAAAGTGAACTTTATAAGTTTATAAAAATATGATCAAATATTTTAAGTGTTTTGGGGTACTACATTTACTTCAAATACTATGTTATAGCAGGAATTCTGATGTTTCCATGTCCACGTCTGGGAACTAACAACTGTTTTTCTATGTGAAGAAGGTGTCTCACATTCAGGTACAAGTATGTTTACTAATTATCTGTGACTATTTTCTGCTTAGGTGGGGGTCACTATTTGTGATTCAGCTGAACCATTCATTTAGCTTGGGTGATATCTTAGTTAAGGAGATTGCGTCTGTCAGGGTCTGAAAGGTCTAACCACCCCAGGAATGATGTTTATATCAGTATATTTCTCCATGATTTATATTTTAACACTTCCAAGTAGAAGGATGGATGATGCAACTATATTTTGAATGAAGAGAAATTCTGGTAATCCTTCAATATAATCTCTCTATGTATACAAGGAACTATCATTTATTAACACTTCGCTATAAAACTGTATCATACTGATCATACAATCCTATTTCTCTAATTTCAATATTTTTATATATAAATAGATGAGTCACTAACAGAAACATACTTATTAGAAGATCTTCTCAGTGGAAATGAGCTTTTAAAATAACACTTTAAATGATACTAAACACTACTTTTCAAAACACTGACTCATGTGTTGCTGCTGAACCAACAAAGAGCCAGTAATAGCTTAATTCAAACCAGTGATAAAATTCAATTCATAAAGATCAAAACCAAACTCTCTGAGTTGAGATTCCATCTGTGCCCCTCTTCAGTGTATTTCTATACTCCAGGGATAGGCTTTTTTTGGTGAAGCTTGCATTAAAATTATTTTCAGTGATGATCTTTTTCTGATCCACTTTTGGGAATGAACTAAGAAAACACTCACTAACCTCCCTCTTTGTCATGCATTTTTTTTCTCAAAGGACTAGATGACAAATATTGACACAATTTTACAGTACTCATGTACTACTGAGTTTTGCAATTAGGATTTTTCATTGCTCTCGGAAATTGTTCATAATGTAATATTTATTAGTGTAGTGTAAAATTAACAATATTTACTAATGTCAATCATATGTAATGTTAACTGTGTAGAAGATTAATACAATATTGACATTTCATAATCCCTTTTAAAATGCATCAATTTTAGGAACTATATTGAGGGGATAACTTTCAAACATTCATTCCTGCCAATGGTGACTTGTGGAAGAATGTGACATAATGAGTTTACACACATGAACATCCTCCATTGCAGCACTGTTCACAGTGGTCAAGACGTGGGGAAAAAAAAAAACACATGGGAAAAACCCAAGTGTATGTTAACAGATGAATGGATAAAGAAAATATGATACATAGCAAAGATCTATCTATCTAGCTACACACACACACACACACACACACACACACACACACATACATATGTACAGTACAATATTATCCAGTCTTAAAAAAGAAGGAAATCTTGCCATTTGTGAAAACCTGCAGGGCATTATTTTTTGGGCTCCAAAATCACTGCAGATGATGACTTCAGCCATGAAATTAAAAGACGCTTGCTCCTTGGAAGAAAAACTATGACCAACCTGGACAGCATATTAAAAAGCAGAGACATTACTTTACCAACAAAGGTCTGTCTAGTCAAAGCTATAGTTTTTCCAGTAGTCATGTATGGATGTGAGAGTTGGACCATAAAGAAAGCTGAGCACTGAAGAATTGATGCTTTTGAACTGTGGTGTTGGAGAAGACTCTTGAGAGTCCCTTGGACTGCAAGGAGATCCAACCAGTCCATCCTAAAGGAGATCAGTCCTGAATATTCATTGGAAGGACTGATGCTGAAGCTGAAACTCCGATACTTTAGTAGCCTGATGTGAAGAACTGATTCATCTGAAAAGACCCTGATATTGGGAAAGATTAACGGTGGGAGGAGAAGGGGACGACAGAGGATGAGATGGTTGGATGGCATCAGTGACTTGATGGATGTGAGTTTGAGTAATCTCTGGGAGTTGGTGATGGACAGGGAAGCCTGGCATGCTGCAGTCCATGGGGACACAAAGAGTTGGACGTGACTGAGTGTATGAACTGAACTGACCGCGGGGCATTATACTAGATGACATAAGCCAGACAGAGGAAGACCAGTACAATACGGTATCTCTTACTTTTGGAATCTTAAAGAAAAAATATAAAAGTCAAACTCTTAGAGTGAAATGTTGGTTGCCAGAGGCTAGAGGTTGGGGAAAACAAGATGTTGGTTGAAGGATACAAATTTTCAGCTATGACATGAATAAATTCTAAAGATCCTACACATCATAGTGACCATAGTTAATAATTCTGTATTGTTTACTTGCAATTTCCTAAGAGGTTAGATTCTAAGCATATCCACACACACAAGACAGACAATAATGTGAGGTGATGGATGTGTTAATTAACTTGACTGTGGAAACCCATTCACAATGTATATGTATGTCAAACCATCACACTGTACACTTGAAATATAATAAATTTTATTTTTCAATTATACCCTAGTAAAGCTGGGGAAAAACCACGAAGATCTTAAGCTGTATACAATGAATATTACTGTTTCTCTTCTGACCTTCTAGAAATATTGTTTAATGAATAAATTTATTCTCTGGGAAAAGTCAGGGAGCAGGGTTGAACACATCCTATTTCTAACTTCCTTTTGCTCTTCTCTTTGATTCCTCTTGAATGTACTGCAATGCTCAGTGAAAATAGTTTCGGTTCCATATCAAAAGTTGCAGTTTTCAATGTGTACTTTGATTATTTTGTTTTCAGAACACCATGAATACCTTTAAAAACTTAAACAACACTTTATAATGACTTGACACTGCTGGAGACTATTTTTTTTCTTTTTACAACATCTCAATAGAGATGACATTTTGACATACAGTCCTCTCATTATACTGGAATTAAATAGTAAATAAAGATTACTGCTTTGGTTTCTAGCAATATACACTTGGTGAATGGTGTAATTTATAATTTTAGGCAAATTTATGCCATTAGCAAGTTTAATTTTTTCCCCTTGTCCCAACAGTTAGCATTAAGATTATTCACGAATATTAATATGTACCTTTTTGTATCTTGTAGAAACTTTGCTTTAATGTTCCCTTGATAAAATAACTGGGTAGGAAAATTGCCTCCTTTGTCATTTTTTTTATCTGACACGGCAAGTGGCAAAGCAATGACTCGAGAGAGAGCTCATGCATCAGATTAGTTAATTGTGAGGGACCACAACTAATGCAGGGCTCCAACTCTGAATACATCCCACAGGCTCATGTGCCTCTTGGCTGATATGTGAGCCTAGATCAAGAAGAATTCTCTCCAAATCCATGACAGCAATACTGGTTATATACTAAGCCAATACCCATGAAAATGCTGGTAAACAGTCCTACGGGGAACCCCAGCTGCGTGTGTTGGCTAATTCCACATTACCAACAAATATAATAAAGCTTCCAAGAAACTTCAAGCCAAATTCAAGCTCAGGCACAGGAAATATATTAGCTTCTACCTTCTATTCTTCCCTTCGTCTCAGTTTTCAATCTTAATTGGAAATAGATAGTTTATACGTAGAGTCATTAAATAAAAATATCATCCTGCCAGATACTGTGTTAGGATGCAGAACACAGAGCTCGGGGTTCTGTTTTTGTTTTTATAAATATTCCTACCAAACATCAGGAAAGGAATTTCTCCCCACAACCCTGGCCAGTTGTCTGCATCTACGTGGTAGAAAACAGGTCTCATCCAAATGAAAAAGAAAACCACTTTGAAGTTTTAAAAACTAGGAATTCACTCTGATGACCTAGAGGGGTGGGATGACCAAGGAGAGAAGCTTGTGAAGGAGAGGATAGATATAATACACACACACACACACACACACACACACACACACACACACACACACACAAGGCTGATAGGGGCTTCCCAGGTGGCTCAGTGATAAAGAATCTGCCTGCCAATGCAGGAGATGCAGGAGACACGGGTTCGATCCCTGAATTGGGAGGATCCCCTGGAGGAGGAAATAGCAACCCACTCCAGTATTCGTGTTTGGCAAATGCCATGGACCGGGGAGCCTGGTGGGCTACAGTCCATGGGGTCGCAGAGTCAGACATGACTGAGCGCAGCTGAACGCTCCCAGCAGCAGCAGCGGGGTAGAGGGGCTTGCCAGGGGGCAAGCAGAGCACGCCTGTGGTGCCCACAGAAGTCTGAGAGCGTCTCCAGCCTGTGGGATGGTGAGAAGGTAAGCCATGGAGAATCTGCCTGCAGGTTGGAAGATGGCAAGGCAGGCAGTGGGTAGAGCGAAGACAGGATGGCAGGAATCCTCTTCCCCGGGAACTGAACACTCATCCTGAATCTGCCTATTTGAACGACTAGTTATTTACTTGCTCAAATCTCTCATCTGATAGTTACAGATGCAATGTTTGAAAGTTGCTGAAACTTTTTTGTAACACTGGTGTTCAGGGAAATCATTTCTTCATAAGCTAATCTTTTTTAAAGGAAACATGCTTTGGCACAGCATTTCTGAGTCCATTTAATGATAAGCACTTTCACCAGCAGGTTCAGTAGAATTTTGATTCTCTATCAGACACAGCAGGTATCAAAGTCAAGGGAGAGGAAGTGCTTTAGACTCCATTCCCCAAAGCAAATAAAGCTGGTGTCCCCAGACTGGAGGCACTGCCTAAAGTTTTCCTTTCCTTCAGATGCCAATCTAACTGGTAATGAAGCAGAATATTGGTGACTTGTCCCACTTTATTTTCTAGAGAAAGTAACTTGTGTTCTTTGAATAAGTCTAAACAACTATTAACAGATGACATTTAAGAGGTCCATTTGCCAGTCAATTAAAATGCAGACTACTTTTCCCCTTTGGGTATTAAATATGCTATAAGTAGACTTCTTTCCCAAGCCAGTCTATAAAGCCTAATCCTAGCTTTGTTACTATGGGGAAATGCATTTATAAGTTTATATTAGGGCTTTCCAATGAGTCAGCTCTTCTGATCAGGCAGTAGGAAAAGGAGTGAGAGAGGATATGAGATGGTTGGATGGCATCACCAATTCAGTGAACATGAGTTTGAGCAAACTCCAAATGGTAGTGAAGGACAAGGAAGCCTGGCATGCTGCAGTCTATGGGGTTGCAAAGAGTTGGACATGGTTTAGTGACTGGACAAAAACAACATTAGGACTTTAAGAAAACATTTCTCCATTGGCAATGGCCCTCCAAATAACAAACTGTGTCAGAAGGATAAAAGCAGATTTTCTTGGAAACATCTAATTTTATTAGTTCACTGTGTATCTATGTCTATATAAGAAAATGGATACCCAAGGTCATCTGTTCTGGAGAATGGAATTTTCACATCAGTATGGCATGTGTGTGTGTGTGTGTGTGTGTGTGTTAGTGGCTCAGTCATGTCTGACTCTTTGTGACCCCTTGGACTATAGCCCTCCAGGCTCCTCTGTCCATGGGATTCTCCAGGCAAGAATACCGGAGTAGATAGCCATTCCCTTCTCCAGGGAATTTTCCTGACCCAGGGATCAAACCCAGGTCTCCTGCATTGCAGGCAGATTTTTTTACCATTTAAACAACCAGGGGTATTGAAGGGAAATTTTTACTTTTAGAAAATAATAAATACTATAGAATTATTCCTTTTATTTGTGGGTACTGAAATATAATTATTATACAGTTGTAAGCGACTTTTACAGAACATAGGGAAAAAACTGCCCAGAGCAACATGAATTAACTCTTATTTCACTATGTTACTAATGGACTTCCCTTACACATCAAACCAATTTGATAGGAAACATTTTATAATAATTGCACTAACTTTTATGCAAATTTTAAATGGTACCCTTAAAAAATCTTTCCCTCAATTTTAATTAATCTTGAATATTTAATTCACTTTTGCATAACTTAAGCATAGGCTTGTCTTTTTTTCTTGCCTAGGGCTCCTTGAACTTTAATTAGTATGCATCGTATCTTAAAATTTTGGTGTTGCTTTTAAGGAGCAATAATTTTGATCCATTTAAACACACCATCATCAGATACAAGTTCCATATAATAATAACTACATTGCAAAAGGAAAGAATAAAAATGAGAAAAATGAGGGAAGTTTTTCAAAATTCAACTTCTTATTTGTAGGTGTTCTCTAAGGTGTAACAGATGAGCTACAGTATTTCTAAGTTTCCTATAGCGTTTCTGTGATGTGTGTATGTGTTAATTACCCAGTCTCCAACTCTTCTGTGACCCCATGGACTGTAGCCTGCCAGGTTCCTCTGTCTATGGAATTTTCCAGGCAAGAATACTGGAGTGGGTTGCTATTTCCTCCTCCCTTTCTGTGATACATATCAGTAATTCAGATGTTACAGAAAAAAAGAAAAAAGCAAGGACTCTAAACAATACAGATAATGAAATCGTATCTTTTACAGATGCCCCAAGACCTGTCCTACTTTTGCTATCATGGGCGGAAAACCAACACAGGTCTTCTGAGGGGACTGAGCCCTCCCAGTCAGCCTTCATGACAGGTTCCTTCCCTAAGTCAGGGCACTGACTTAGGAACAGCCAAACCACAGACTTATAACAACTATAACGAGAGCCTTGTGTAAAAAGATAAATTGACCCACCAAATTTCCTTTCTAGAATTTTAAGAAATATAAAAATAATTGGCCAGCTAGCAATGGTAGCTGAAACAAAGCTCATAATAGAGTTGTAGGGCCAAATATGGGGCCCTGTGAACACTGTATTTGCACTAGTTTGAGTGGTTTCAGTTGTAAATAACAGGAAACAGCACTGGATCTGCCTTCACAAAAAAGGAAGTCAGTTGGTCCACCTAAATGAAAAGTATGGAGTCAGGTGTGGGCATGATCAAGAGGCTCCAGAAGAGTAGCAAGATCTGGCTTGCTGGTCCTTCCAAGGGCTCTCTCTCCACTTTGTCTTTCATCTAAGGCTGCCCCATCCATCATCTCAGAAGTTTTCCTGGATGACTGACCTGGATTACATGCATTTCTGTAAAATAATCTCAGCAGCCATGGGTTGAAATATTGACTGTATCTGGAGACAGATGAGCTTGCTTGAACCCAAACAGAAACCCAATTCTGTTGAAAAGGGATGGGGTGGGGTTTGCCCACAGGAAATCGGTTGCTGACAAAGCAAGCAGTGTATATCCATCACAGAACTTATGAGATTATAAGAACTGTAAGCAGAGCAATCAAGTTGGTTTGAGGATTAAAAGGGGGAAAAACTGAGTGCTCAAACATGTGACTGCAAAGCATTTTGGTTGATGGAGTTGTGTCTTTTAAACTGCTTTGAATCAAGAACTTTCTCTGGACCCAGTCTCAGCGAGATCCACACCTGTTAGGCAAGGTGACCATGCATCTCAGCTTGTTCAGCAGAGGACCAGTTCATCCCTGTTATACTCCTTTCATTCTCAAAAATGACCCAGTTTTCTGGTAAATTATATGGTCATCCTTCTGTGATGGCACCTACTTTGGAATTTCCACACATTTTTTCCCCCTATTTTCATGCACAGCTTTATAATATGTTGGGTTTACATGGGTTCGTTTGAGGCTGTCTTTGTAGAAGGCATTTCTATCAGGAGGAAATTCCAAGATAAGTTGGAGGCCAGGCAGCACATTCTCCTAAGGAGGACTAAGGTGAGAGAGTAAGGGTGAAGGTTCTGCAAGAAATGTCAGCACAGCCGATTGGATGCTCCCACCCAAAAAGAAGGGCTTCCCTGGTGGCTCAGTGGTAAAAGAATCTGCCCGCAATGCAGGAGATGTGGGTCTGCAAGTTCAACCCCTGGGTTGGGAAGATCCCCTGGAGAAGGAAATGGCAACCGACTACAGTATTCTTGCCTGGGAAATTCCACAGACAGAGCAGCCTTGCGGGCTACAGTCCATGTGGTTGCAAAGAGTCAGACACGACTGAGCAACAAAACCCCCAACTGAAACAAATTTTGAGGGATGGGACACGCAGTGCATAGCATCATAGAGGATATCTGGGGGCCTGAGAGGTCTGAAACATTACGTTCTGGTGAGAGGTAACAGACCTTGGTTTTTCTTTACCCATCTCATTCTGCCTTTCATCAGTGCTGAGCTTGAGAATGACATTTCTTAAGTTCACCAGAGTTTTACTTTATTTATTTGCTTGTTTATCTTTGCTAGTTTATTGATAACCAAGAAGCTGAATTGTAGAGTCCCTTGCTATGAATAGGCCAAATTAACACACAGTTGCTAAGAGAAAATCTAGGAATGAGTCAGTCAATAAGTCTGGAGAAACTACCATAAATATAATTATTGTGTTATAGTATTAATACATTGTTTGTATCCTTCCTGTACACAGATACAAAGAGTGATTTATTTTAAAAAAAACCTTTCTGTTTTCCTTTTGAATAGTAATGTAAGTCAGGGAACTCTAAAAAGAACAGGTGATACAGATGAGAAACAGAAGAATATAAAGTTTTGAGAGAATGACCATTGTTTCTTGTGTTGCTCCAAGCACTGTGCCATGCTGTCTTATGTGGTATCATTTCTATATCATCTGCTTTATTTTTCCTGGAAAGAAAATAGGCTTCTATCTTTTATAAGCCACAACACTTCAAAGGCCCACATCACCATCCTTCCTTCTTACCACCTGAACTGTGTTCTCTACACACTTGGGAGCCAAGGTGCAGAGTCTAGGTCTTTGCTATGCTCAAGGTGTGGCCCATGGACCAGAAACATTGGCATTATCTTAGAGCTTGTTAGAGATGTAGAAGTTCTGTACTCACTACAGACTCACTGAAAATAATTCCTCTTCTCACAAGATCCCAAGAGATTCACAGTCAGGTACAAGACTGAAAAGTCCTGGACTAAAACATTCTCCAAAAAAAGTTTTTTTTGGTCATACTCATCTCTGTACCCCAGGTTCACCAGCTCATCTCAACCTTGTATCTCCATCCAACTCCTCTATTGTCCTCTCCTGATATTGAAAGTGTTCCTTCTTGGCACAGATATTCACCTTGTAGGTAACTTTTGGACTTCAATTTTTATACTGATCCGTATCACCTGTGCTACAGTGTTCCGACCTACCCTTTCAGGGGTTCTTTATAAAGTCCTCTTTTAGGGAAATGTCGCTGTATTTAAACAAACTCCTTTTCATTCTCCAGCACTTCTGTACATTTGTGACTACAAAATCTAGCTTCTACATGCAGAAAGCATTCTACAGTAAACTTGACAACAAAAACAAGTCATCTTCCTATTCTACTCAACTCATGATAGAGAAGAGTTTATAAAATTCCATAGTTCTAAACCATTATTTTAAAAGATTGTCAGTAAACTCTTTTCTGATGCACCCACTTCTAGGATTTTCTGACCACTGACTCAAAGAGGATGGGTGGGGAAAAATGAAGAAGAGTTTTAAGAATGAATGAGTTGAAGTGGGATTTCCTTCAAATGGGTAAAATCTGATGACTCAATTCCTCTGGGATATATATACAGTTAAAAATAAGCCATGAGTATATTCCAAAAAGTTAATGGTTTTTTCTGGCCTATGGACTACAGTACATATTCTGAGAATGTTTTTCTCAGACATTCTGAGAACTTGGGGCACCTCCCTATTTTAGCCATGATACATGCCTTAGTTCAAGCTGTTCATTTTCCCAAGACAGTCTTGCTCCTTATCATCTGATGCTGGCTTTTATTGACCTTGAAGGACCAGTTTTAATCCTATATCTTCCCAATGTATTGCTTAACTCCAAAAATTATGATTTTCCTTCTTCCTACTTCTATAGCCTTTGTGTGTGTGTGCTACTATTGCATTCATTCATTCATTCCACCAAAAAATATGTATTTAGAGCATATCGCATGTCAGGCACTTTTTTAGGCACTGCAGTCAGAGTGGGGAGCAAGCTCAGATCTGTGTCCCATTCTTATGAAGCTCAAGGTCTATAAGAGAAGATATACAGTAAACACAGTCTTGAATGTGTGACTATAAAGAAATTGAAAAGAACCTGGCCCAGTCATGGAAGATCTGGGATGGCTTCTCTGAGGAAGTTATCTTTGAATTTGCCCTGGGGATGGAGCATAAAGCAGGCAAGGACCACTGAGAGCTCACCCAGGCGTGGACCATAGGCAACATAGCAGGGGATGTGGAGAATGACGTAGGATGGAGCTGGAGAGGGAAGCATGTGGGAAGAATCTTACACACCACTTGGAAGGATCTGGGACTTTTTCCTAAGGACAATAAGAAGCTACTGATGAATACCAAGTAGGAAAAGCATAAGGACTAGAAGATACAACCACCTCTGTCATTTTGCTATAAAATCATTGAAGACAAATATCTGTACATAAAATTCTTGAAGTATCTTACTCTGCCTTGAATGCCCTAAAATGCCTATTTACCTAAGGCTGAAGTTTGGTAAATATACTCATTTTTGAACAGTTGGAGGAAAAATATAAAACATATAGCTTGAGTAAATTATACAAATGCTTCTTTATATTTTTTTCCAGAAACATAATTTTTAATTACAAAGACTTTCTAAGATATCAACTGGGCTATCAACCGCTACTTGTCTCTCTCATTACATCTTTTCTTTGTCCGTTTCAGTAATAAACTCCAAAGTCGTAGCAAGAACGTTACTACTTAGGATAGGACAGTACTTCTCAGTCTATCTTCCAACTCACTGTAGTTGTGAATAAATCTGGCCAGTGAGATGAAAGGGTTGCATAAAACATCTAAGAATACTCATTAAAAGGGGAAGTGGGCCCTCCTACTTTCTTCAGGAGAAAGCAGATGAAATGCCTAGAGTTGTAGCAGTCATTTTGTGACTGGAAGAAAGGAAATCATGAGCAAAGGAAATTAAAGCAGAATTGTAGTCTGGATCTCTGGTTGCTTTCAGGACTTATCATACAAACTTGAATTATCTACTTCAGAAAATTCACATGTGAAATTAAAAATTTCAGATTTTTCTTAAAAACTGTAATTGATATAATCCAGCACATCCACTTCTGAGTACTTTTTTAATTTATTTTTTATTGAAGGATAATTGCTTTACAGAATTTTACTGTTTTCTGTCAAACCCCAACATGAATCAACCATCAGTTCAGTTCAGTTCAGTTGCTCAGTCGTGTCCAACTCTTTGCGACCCCATGAATCACAGCACACCAGGCCTCCCTGTCCATCACCAATTCCCGGAGTTTACCCAAACTCATGTCCATTGAGTTGGTGAATCAGCCATAGGTATACATACATCCCCTCCCTTTCCCATTTCCCTCCCCATCCCCCCCTCTAGGTTGGTACAGAGCTCCTGTTTGAATTTTCTGAGCCAAACAGCAAATTCCCATTGGCTATCTATTTTACATATGGCAATGTAAGTTTCCAGGTCACGCTTTCCATACATCCCACCCTCACTTCTGAGCATTTATCTGAAGAAAATATTAACTCAAAAACATATCTTTACCCCCATGTCCATTGCATTATTTATAGTAGCCAAGACATGAAAACAACCTAAGTCCATCAAGGAATGAATGGATAAAGAAAGTGTGTATTTATACACACAATGGAATATTATTTATCCATTAAAAAAATGAACAAAATCTTACCATTTTCAACAACATAGATTGACCTTGAGGACATTATGCTAATGAAATAAGTCAGACAGAGAAAGACAAATATCATATGATCTCACTTATTTGTGAATCTTAAAACAAACAAAAAGGCCAGGAGCTCATGGATACACAGAATGAGTTGGTGGTTGCCAGAAGGGGTAGGTGGGGGAAGGGCTGAATGAATAAAGGGGTGAAAATGTACAAACTTCCAGTTGTCAAATAAAGAAGTCGACATGTATAGCATAGCAACTATGGTTAATTACACTGTATTGCATAAATGAAAGTTGACAAGAGAGTAGATCTTAAAAGTTTCATCAGAGGGAAAAAAAAAAAAACTTCTGTAACTATGTATGGTGAGGAATGTTAACTAGACTTTTGTGGTGGTGATTTCACAATATATTCAAATATAGAATCATTGTATAGCATACCTATGACTAATACAATGTTGCATGTCTGTTATACCTCAATAGAAAAAGAAAGAAAGAAAGAAGAAACTGTAATTGTGTCTTTGTTCCTATCACTTGAAAGCAGTTTCTAATTGAGACTCAGGCATTTACTTCTGGGATGTTGATCTATACACATTTGTATGACTGATGCAAATTTTGGTGGGAGAAATTACTCTTTGAATTTTAATGTCTGCTCAACTGAAACACTGTCTACTTAATTTAGGTCTTGTTTTTTTTCATTGAATACTTTTTTTAGTTTTAATGAATAGGGAATTAATATTCTAGAAGAAAAGCAACACATCTGGCTTCTAAGTCTGTAAAGATATTCTCTGGAGATAGTATTGCAAGCAGATTTAGGGATTAAGAAAACCTCTAACTAATTAAAAGGGACTGAGAATTTCAGAATGATGCCAGTCACAGACCTTTTGGGAATCCCCATTGTCTCTGAAATAGAACAATTCTAAAGGGCCACTTGCTGAGGTGTATCAGAAGTTGCATGAATTTTTTAACTCACCTTTGGACAAGACCGACACAGAAGCTGGAGTGCTTTATAGATAGCTGCACATTATCCAACAGTATCTATCTAGAGATTCCAGACCAGCACAATTCACTAGCAACATCCCATGAGCCACATACTAGAGGTAATTTTACATTTTATGACAACCACATTTCAAAAAGAGAAAAGAAAAAGGTGAAATTAATTTTAATAATATTGCATTTCTTTCTTTATCTACACTAAGTATTCATGACCTAGTATATATTTTGCACTTAGGGCACATCTCAATTAGAGTAGTTTTTGTGTCCAGCAGGCACATTTGACCAGGGACCGCTATACTCAACAGTACTTTGGCCACTTGATGCGAAGAGCCAACTCAGTGGAAAAGACCCTGATGCTGGGAAAGATTGAGGGCAGGAGGAGAAGGGGGTGACAGAGGATAAGATGGTTGGATGGCATCACTGACTCAATGGACCTGGGTTTGAGAAAACTTTGAGAGACAGTGGAGGACAAGGAAGCCTAGCGTGCTGCAGTTCATGGGGTTGTAAAGAGTCAGACACAACTTAGGGATTGAACAACAAGAATACCAGCTCTTGATCTCTCCTGTCTTTCTCTTTACTCCACAATGTCATTACCTGCATTTCTAACTCAGCTCTTTCTTTCCCATTTTAACTTTCTTCTACCTCTCTCCCATCTTCATATTTGGGGCTTCACTGGTGTCTCAGATGGTAAAAAAAAAAAAAAAAAAAAAATCCACCTGCAATGCAGGAAACCTGGGTTAGATACCTGGGTTGGGAAGATCCCTGGGAGGAGGGCATGCAACCCACTCCCAGTATTCTTGCCTGGAGAATCCCCATGTACAGAGGAGCCTGGGGGCTACAGTCCATGGTGTGGCAAATACTTGGACATGACTGAGTGATTAAGCACACACAGCATTGCTCAACTGCTTCACAATTTTTCTAGATCCAAGTAAAACATTATTCTAACTAACACGCAGCAGTTTCCCCTTACCCACAGGGGATATGTTCCAAGGTCCCCAGTGGATGCCTGAATCTTTGGACAGGCATCCACTGGGGGTCTTGGGGAAACCTGTATATACTATGTTTTTTCCCAATACATACATACCTATGATGAAGTTTAATTTCTAAATTAGGCACAGTATGAAATTAACAACAATAAATAATATATAGAATAATTATAACAATATAATGTAATAAATACCATGTGAATGTGGTCTCTCTCTCTCAAAATGTCTTATTGTACAAATTTAACATCTTGTTCAACTTAACTAAATACCTGTGACACAGGGTGGCTAAAACTTTTGCACGTTTAAGGTGTGACAGCAAAACTAGCACAGATTTGTTTTTCCTTCAGAGTTTCACAGAGGACTCATTCTTACCATAGATCTTGGCAACTCCAGCATACAGTTTGCTTTTTTTTTCATTCCCTAGTAAGTGCAGAATATTCACCTTTTCACTTAAAGGGAGCACTTCATAGCTTCTCTTTGGCGTATCCGAATTGATGGCATTACTACTCCTGGGCTTTGGGACCATTGTTAAGTAAAATAAGGGCTTCTTCAAAACAAACACTTCAGTGCCTGACATGACAGCTGATCTGACCACGCAGATGCGGAGGTGCACGGGACAGATACAGGATTCACCGTCCAGAGAAGGAGGGAGCGAGACGGCAGGAGACCCCGTCACACTACCAGAACTGTGCCAGCTTAAAGCTTCAGAACTGTTTCTGAAATCTTCCATTGAGTAGCCCCAGACCACAGTTTACCACAGAAAGTGAAACTTTCACAGATGAGAAGGGACCGCTGTGCTCACTACTAAGCAGTGAATTCACTTAATATTCATGTCTGAATAACTGAATAACTTAAATATTCAGTTAAGATGTTGTTTAGGGACTAGTGGGGATAACACTTAATCTCCCATGAAAGCCTTCTCTCACTCGGAAATCAGTTTTTCTTTCCTGCAATCCCTTCCTGACCTCCACATCCAGTGAGCTCTCTTCAGTCCAACTCCTAAATACTTTGGATTGACCCATTCCTGTTCTCTTCTGACTATGACCAGAGCTCAGCCCCTCACCACCTCTGCTCAGACCATCAGGACAAATGTCAGTAATGGAGAACTGACCTCACAAATCCTTCAACGATTCCTTATTGCCCAGACGATAAATTACGACCATTTCAGTATACCTGTTTCCAGTTGATTCTCCCTAAATGTCGAGCCTCGGATCTCTACCCTGACTTTCCAGCTTCACACCAGTACCTGGTAATCTCTGGAAGACTCTGCTACAAACACCCGAGTTTCCTGCTGGTCCCCCTGTCACTCACACCTGCTTCCTCTGGCATCCACTTTCTGCTTACCTGGGAGGTCCTTCCTGTATGCCTGTGAACTGCTCCTCCATCCTAAGTCAGATGCCAGGCTGAATCAGAGGTACCTCTGAAAACTTCTTAAGTGAGCAATGCACAGAAATAGAGGAAAACAATAAAATGGGAAAGACAAGAGATCTCCTTAAAAAAAATGGAGATACCAAGGGAACATTTCATGCAAAGAAAGGTACAATAAAGGACAGAAACAGAAAGGACCAAATAGAAGCAAGAGATTAAGAAGAGGTGGCAAGAATACACAGAACTACACAAAAAAGATCTTCATGACCTGGATGACCATGATGGTGTGGTCACTAACCTAGAACTAGACATCCTGGAGTATGAAGTCAAGTGAACCTTAGGAAGCATTACTAAGAACAAAGTTAGTGGAGGTGGCAGAATTCCAGCTATTTCACATCCTAAAAGATGATGCTGTTAAAGTGCTGCATTCAACATGTCAGCAAATTTGGAAAACTCAGCAGTGGCCACAGGCTGGAAAAGGTCAGTTTTCATTCCAATCCCAAAGAAAGGCAAATGCCAAAGAATGTTCAAACTACCATACTAATTTTTTTTTTTTCAGAGGCCATGATGGTTGGATGGCATCACTGACTCAATGGACATGAGTCTGAGCAAACTCTGGGAGATAGTGAAGGACAGTGAAGCCTGGTGTGCTACAGTTCACAGGGTCTCACAGAGTCAGACACAGTTTAGTCACTGAACAACAACTGCATACTTCAGTTTTGACATTTCACAGTTTTCTCCCAATAATATATTTAAAAAAAAATATCTGTCTCTTTAATTAGCCAGTAAGGATGCAGTTTCATAAGGTTACGCCTTATTCATCAAGGCTATCACTATCTATCCTTGGCACATGGAAGGAAATCAGTGAATGACTGTGGAATGAATGGATAAACAAATGAATGAATGACATATCTTTCCACCTCTTCCTTGACTCCTGATATAAACTTTCTGCTCTATTCAGTCACTTTACGATTTCTGACATGACACCGTCATCTGTCTCCCTCCACGATACTGTTCATGCTTTTGCTTTGGCCTGGCCTGTTCTTTTCTCATCTGTGGCTACAGTTTCTTTAAAGGTCAACATATTTCTGTGAAGCCTCCATCAGCCTTTTAGCCCATAGCAATTCTCTCTTGATTAATTTTCTATGAAAACCATTATCTGTAATGATTATGAAGCACACACTTCTTAATATAGCTCTTAAACTTCTTACGAATGTTTCCTATCTCCATGGCTGAAGTAGAACCTCTCCAGTGAGAAGAGACCCCATCCTGCATCTCTGGATTTCCTCATTGTGTACCTCAGGCACCAGTGCTCTTACCTTCTTGGGAGATTAACAAATGTCTCTTGAGTTGATACAGCTGTCCCTCTGTATCCATGGGTTCCACATTTGCAAGTTCAACCAACCTCAGATCAAAAATATTTAGAAAAAACTTCCAGAAATTTCCAAAAAGCAAAACTACATAGCATTTATGTTGTATGTACAATTGCTTACATAGAATTTACATTGTATTAGGTATTATAAGTAATCTAAAGATGATTTAAAGTTTATCAGAGGATGTGCATAGGTTATATACAAATACTACATCATTTCACATAAAAGACTTAAGCATCCACAGATTTTGGTATCCTGGGGTGGGGTCCTGGAACAAATCCCCAGCAGACACAGAGGGATGACTGTACAATAACCAACCATGTGAAAAGAATTTGTGTAGGGTGCTTCCATCTAACTTCAGAAATGTCATTCTTTAAGATTTTAAATATTTTCTTAAATTTACTCATCTTCAACAGCTTGAAGTTTCAAGAAAAAATAATTTACTTTGAAGTCATGTCCATTTGCCCAAAGGGGTCTTCACTGAAGTGTGTCCATGAATTTAATGGTCATGTTGATGAAGCTTTTCTGGGACTATGCCAAAAGATCAAAGATCATGAAACTACTGGAATAGAAGTTTAACAGGCACCACTTGTTTAGGGCAAACTAAGTTAATCTTCTAACGTGGTACTGTACTTAGAGGGTCTCTCCTTATCACACTGTAGATTCAGTTCAGTTCAGTTCAATCGCTCAGTTGTGTCCGACTCTTTGTGACCTCATGAGGTGCAGCATGCCACGCCTCCTTGTCCATCACCAACTCCCAGAGTTTACTCAGACTTATGTCCATTGAGTCGGTGATGCCATCCAACCATCTCATCCTCTGTCATCCCCTTCTTCTCCTGCCTTCAATCTTTCCCAGCATCAGGGTCTTTTCCAATGAGTCAGCTCTTCCCATCAGGTGGCCAAAGTATTGGAGTTTCAGCGTCAGCATCAGTACTTCCAAAGAACACCCAGGACTGATCTCCTTTAGGATGGACTGATCAGATCTCCTTGCAGTCCAAGGGACTCTCAAGAGTCTTCTGCAACACCACAGTTCAAAAGCATCAATTCTTTGGTGCTCAGCTTTCTTTACAGTCCAACTCTCACATCCACACACAGCTACTGGAAAAACCATAGCCTTGACTAGACATACATTTATTGGCAAAGTAATGTCTGCTTTTTAATATGCTGTCCAGGTTGGTCATAACTTTTCTTCCAAGGAGCAAGCATCTTTTAATTTCATGACTGCAGTCACCATCCACAGTGATTTTGGAGCCCAGAAAAATAAAGTCAGCCACTGTTTCCACTGTTTCCCCATCTATTTGCCATGAAGTGATGGGACCAGATGCCATGATCTTAGTTTTCTGAATGTTGAGCTTTAAACCAACTTTTTCACTCTCCTCTTTCACCTTCATCAAGAGGCTCTTTAGTTCTTCTTCACTTTCTGCCATAAGGGTGGTGTCATCTGTGTATCTGAGATTATTGATATTTCTCCTGGCAATCTTGATTCCAGCTTGTGCTTCTTCCAGCCCAGTGTTTCTCATGATGTACTCCACATATAAGTTAAATAAGCATGGTGACAATACACTGCCTTGACATACTCCTTTTCCTATTTGGAACCAGTCTATTGTTCCATGTCCAGTTCTAGCTGTTACTTCCTGATCTGCACACAGGTTTCTTAAGAGGCAGGTCAGGTGGTCTGGTATTCCCATCTTTTTCATAATTTTCCACAGTATATTGTGATCCACACAGTCAAAGGCTTTGGCATAGTCAATAAAGCTAAAATAGATGTTTTTCTGGAACTCTCTTGCCTTTTCAATGATCCAGTGGATGCTGGTAATTTGATCTCTGGTTCTTCTGCCTTTTCTAAAACCAGCTTGAACATCTGCAAGTTCACGCTATGCAAATAAATCTGTTTACTGATTAAAGATACCACAACTGAAAAGAGAGATCACTTTTCAGATACCGTAATTTGTTACACTTTTTTAACCAACTCACTTTTTAACAACATTCCAAACAAAGGCACACATATTCCCCACCTCTTCCATCTGCACTTGCTTGTGCTCATGTAACATTCCTTTTGATGTAAACAAAATGAAATTCAAACTCTAATCAGTTCCTCGGTGAATTCATAGACACAACACAACAAAGAAGTATTTATCTCAAATTTGGCAAAAGGTGCCTTACAGAATTTAGACAATTTTATCTAAAATCTTACACTTGTTACCCTCTTTAAACTAGTTTTTAGGTAGCATAAATATAATTACAGGAAGAGGAAGTAGTTTTGTTCAATTAACAAATGAAATAACAACAGTGACATGTCCCAAGTCTTAATAAAACTGCTTATCTTGGCACAGAAATATCTACAACTCCTCTCCCCTTCTTCTCAGGTCATTGATAATTTAAATAGTAGTGGATAATTCTCAAAGAAAATGTCATTTTTAAACTGCCATAATAAATATTAATAGCCTTCTTTCATTTTTATCCTGATTTCTATTTTAATGAAAGTAGATAATGTCCAATATCAATAAACTAAAGAGCAATGTGAATTAATAGTTTTTCCCTCTTTCCTTCCCTTCATCTTGCTTCTTTTCTCCTTTCCCTCCCCCACTTTCTCCTTCCATTATTTGAAATATAGAAAACAAAAGAAAAATGTGAATTCTACTTTTTTATTTTTTAAATCAGAGCAGTAAAGAATAAAGAAAGCAAATATTGGATAGATACTTACTTTAATCATTTTAAATAACTTAAAACCCTTCATCCTATAAATTCAATAACAACTTGCCAGAGCAATTTGCTCTGGAGTCATTGGTTATGGGCCTGCTGATTGAAACTGTACAATCCAATCAGCCGTTTTTTTTTCTTTTTCTTTTTAATGAACCATTTTCGTCACCTTCAATTTCCAGTCTTGGTTTCTTAAAGTGCAATGAAAACTAAAGTTACTAATGAACCTGCAAGTTTTGATATTTGCTATGGGGTCACAAAGAGTCTGATAGGACTGAGCTATTAACACTTTGTGCATATCTAAACTGATCGTTGAGAAGGAAATGGCAATCCACTCCAGTATTCTTGCTTGAAAAATCCCATGGACGGAGGAGCCTGGTAGGCTATATAAAGTCCATGGGGTCCCAAAGAGTCAGACAAGACTTCACTTTCACTTTCGAACTGATGGTTTTATTTATTTTGCCTTTCTAGAACCCTTTAATTTGGCTCTAATGGAAATGATTTTTTTTTTTTTATCCCTACCTACTTGAAAGTGTAGTTAGTATTCAATTAGAGCATGTTATTACAATAATGAGTATGACTTGTACAAATGAATCTGGGAAGGAACAACTGACTCCTACACAACACTTGGGGAAGTATTAGCAGTGAAAAATGGTAGCCTACTAGCTCCAATTCTTCATCCACCAGGCTATGGGATCACTCCTCACATTTTACAAAGCAAACAGTGAGTGTCTATTAATCCATAAAGTCAGTTTAAAGGTAGGGTAATTAAATGAGGTCTTAGAGTTCATTCAAACTTTTGCAATATAACTAAGAAATTGGCAAAAGCAATTACCTTAAGAAGAAAATATTTGTTAAGAAAGATGTTTTAAATATATTCTTTAATCACTTGCTTTTGTTTTTATCCTTCAGGTAATCTAATATCAAAAGCAAGAAATAAAATTTAATGACTCATTTAAATATCTCTGTAGTTGATTTAGCTACATATTAAAATTATTTATCTTTTTTCCTTCCTGCTTATCTTCAAACACATAACTGTTTTCTGACATTGCTTTTATGCACCAGGCCTTCCTTGGGATTTAAATGTCAAAGCATAACTATATGCCACACCAAAAGCAAATACAGTTTTCTTTTGTCCTCATACATGGAATACATCAAAGAGGAATAAGGCTGCTGTTGAATCTTAAAATGGTTAATTCAAGCTTTTCTTTCCCTTTTTCTCCTAGGAGGGTTATCGCCTCTGACATTTCACTACTGTATTTTCTTATTAAAAATAAGTTTTGTCACTCTAGTACTTTATATATACTTAAAAATAAAGCCACTCTGAGATCACTTCAGAGAGGAACTGATTTGAACATGGGTTCACCTGGTGTGTAATATTTTAGGTCACTGAATTTATATATATATATATATATATATATATATATATATATATATATATATATAGATATATATCGCTACAATAGATGACTATGGTTTGAATGTTTAAGTATAAACAGGTAACTCCTCTCTAGATCCTTCTATAAGAAACCAAATGGCTCTGGCAATGCAGTTAAAGATCAAAGGGTTGCCTGGGGTCAGCTTGGAAGGCCAAGAAAATTTATACAAAGAGACATGCTTCTAACACCAAAAATGAATCAGATCTAGTATGAGAAAATAGGGCTTTCCATGAAACTACTAATAAATAATTTTGACTTCCCTCGTGGCTCAGAAGGCAAAGAATCAACCTGCAATGCAGGAGACCCAGGTTCGATCCCTGGGTCGGGAAGATCCCCTGGAGGAGGGCATCGCAACCCATTCCAGTGTTCTTGCCTGGAGAGTCCCACGGACAGAGGAACCTGGTAGGCTATGGTCCATAATGTCTCAAAGAGTCAGACATGACTAAAGTGACTTAGCACACATGCACTAACACAAAATTTAGCCCAAAGGAGGAACAAAAACAGCCGTTTGCAATATAAAATGGATGCGGTCCCAGATGGGGAGTAAACGGAGATAAGGTGAGAAGACAAAGTGGATAACAATAAGGAATCACAGCATGAATGTCATATAAGAAAACTAAGACTGGATTAGGTACCTAGTCTTTTTAATATTTTTCATTTTGAGCTGGAGATCTGGTTTTAGGACCCTGAATACCTTCTATCCTAAGGGTATTTTTGAAGGGTGTTTCCTAAAAGAACTCTAGCTTTACACCAGGAAAATGGCTTGCTGGCTCCAGTTCTCAGGGAATGAGTTCCAGCTGACCTGTTCTTTGCTGCTTTGAAGTTTGATGAGATCAGAGCCTCAGTGAAGTCAGACGTGAAGTTCTGAATAATGTGAAGTTCATCTGAGAGACTTTCTGCCTCTTTTAAGCACTTCTGCATAATTATTATGAAGGGAAAGTAAGATATTCCCGGAAACCTACAGTTTGGTAATAAGAATCTAATGATAGAAGACAAAACGCCTCCCAGTGTAAAAGAAGCACTGGCACAGCTTGACACCAGTCTAATTGACACGAACATTTGTAGAGACGAATGGAAGGCATGGTCAGGCTGGAAATCTAAGAAAAGATGTCAGGCCCACTGGGTGGCGATCTCTAGGCAGCAATATCCAGATGCAACAGAAAATCTGGCATAAATAGTGTCACTACAGAAATACCCATGTTTGTGAGACAGACTTTCCTTTTTCCTATAGTGGAAATAATTTTTAGATATGTCAAGTCAAAGTTTTGATTTTATTTATCTTTCTGGTTCAGTTGATCAATGCCGTTTCTCACAAGGAGTAGGGCCTGAGAGAATTTACCTCTGGACCCTGGAATTGGGGAAAAAAAAAAACAAAAACAGCCAGTAGACATGTGGACTCAATTTTGCAAATTGGGGTTGAAAGAGCTCTGTCTTAGAGAACAAGAGAGAGGAACTTGTATTAGGACAACATAAGGTCTGATCAATGACCTCCCTCCACTAGCATTAAAGTTCCAGGAGGAAAAGTTCCCTGAGTGAGCCGTAATAAGTGCGTATTGACGGAATGGATCTCAGCAGAGACTTACAAATCCTCTGGCGGCGGTGGCCTGTGCCTCCCTTTCCACATTTGGGAACCTGATTTCTAAGAGGCCCATGTCAGCTTGAGTTGTACAGAGTAGATACGGACCTGAAGTAGAGCGGGCCCTGAGATAGTCATCCCCACTCCCCACAGCCACAGCCAGGCACACGCTGTCATTAATGTCAGCTTGTACGCAGTTTGCAAAAGATCTCAAAATCTCTGGGTGTCCCAGTGGGGTCTGTGAAAATGCTTGGATGGACGGTAGACCAGATAAAGGACTCAGGAGAAGATCTGGGCCCAGAGAGGACACAGATCTTGAGTGACCAACCATCTTGGTTTACTCAGAACTTTGGGGGTTTCTCTAGGTCAGAGACTCTCAATTCTAAAAGCACACTGGTCCCTGGCAAACTGGAATGAGCTACCTTCTTACCCCAATCCCAAAACCTGAGCCCAGCACAAGCCAGGGCTGATCCCACAGCCTGAAGGGAGGACTGCAGGGCAGTGGGGCTGGCTCCTGAAGACCAAGCTGCCAGGGCACCCTCAGGGGGCCAGAAGGAGCCTGAGCGGGGCATGTGAGTGAAACCCACTCCTCTGCTGATGTGACATAAGTTGCCTGGGCCTGACCCAAAGGCTAGGGAAGAGTCAAGGAGGACACTTACCATGGGATAGTGGCCCCAAATGGGAGCTTGGCTTTGATAAGTTTGAATTTCATATTGATGTTTTATATATATATATATATGTATATATATGTATATATATATATATATATATATTAGGGTACTTGAATGTATGTGTTCCAATATTTTTTGCTGCTATACACTGGAAATGGGAACTTATGAATAAATGAAGATCAATTTTAGAAAATTAAAAAAAGATGCTACATGAATTCTTCATCTCAGGACTGTAACTCTTAAACTTGTTGTATAAAGTCATGACCTCATTCTGAATTCTTGGTATTAATCTACTTATGCACTGTTCACCTTTCTGGCAGAATTAGCTTCGTCTTGAGGCATCTCACACTGTATCTATCCAACTCTCATTTAAGTGCTCGTATAAAAAATCATATACTTATTCTTTCCTTTCAAGGAAAAGAAAATCAAACAAACTTGGTAGATATTCTGGAAAAGAAAGCATTGAATTAAAAAATAAAAACTGGGTCTGTGATCATGCACTTCCACCCAAAAATAAAATGAAGACTTAATTACTAACTCAGAAATAGGATCCCGTCTATTCACAGTTTCTCAAGGGGTAATTTTGTGGGCTATACTTAAGCTGCAGTGTTTACTCTTCCTTTTCCGCTCTCTGTGCTATCTAGACATTTCCTGGTTTTGTTTCTTAATATATTTATATGCGAGGTTATAGAAAAGGTAAAGAAGACTCTAATTAACTGCTTTTTCTACCAGATGCTGATTAACAACATGAATTTGCTTTGTCCTCTAAACAGCCATTTAGTCCCCAAGTTCCAATCTCTAAAGGACATCACTGGTATGCAACTTAATACATCCTAAAATAAATGTGTCATCTCCTCTTTCAAAGTCATTTTCATAATTAGGAATTTGTTCCTCTATGTTCTGGTAAAATGATGGTATTGGTTGATTTTAGACATGGAGGATGAAGAAAGCACAGATGCTTTCAGCTTTGATAAAAGTAATATTTGACTCACAGTGACTTAAATAAACAAGGGTTGCTTTTCTTCCCACACAAAAACGAGGGAAGGTGGTTACTGACTGGTTCACTGGAGCTCTGGTTTTCTTGATCATACAGCTCCAGGCATGGTATCTACACTTGAACAAGGACAACGGAGGAGGGGGGCGGGGAACCTCTGTATCAGAAAAACAAAGGCTTTCTCAGAACACTTTATCTGACTTCTGCTTACCTGTCATTAGCTAGGACTGTGACACATCTCTGCTGTGGATGACAAGGAAAATCTCTCTGGCAGCTAACCTACGAGGGTGATCTTAGGTTTGATACAGAAGTCACAGCTAGCAAAACAGACTTTACCGCCACTCACAAAACAAAAATTTTGCCCAACCAGTCATGAACACCACCTACTTCAGCTCAAAATATTTTCACACCAGCTTCTTCACTCCATGTGTCCTGAATTAGAATCATAGATAAACAAATACAAGCTCTACAGGGATTCACAAATTCCACCTTATGGTGGAGCAGCTCTTCTAGTTTAAAAATGATGGCCGATACCTGCCGGAACCCTCCTAGGACTTACTCAGACCCCCAAACCCCTTTCCTCACTTCCTTCCACTCCTCCACGTCACTCTGACATGCCCCCTTGGTTCTCTTTTGGTTCTCCCTTGCAGGAGAAAGTGCATAAACCTAACTTTAATAGGGATGCTTCTGGAGGCTTTTGTTGCTCGGATTTTCACACCCATAAAGAGGATAAAGGGAAGTAGGTGGAGGACAAGAGTTGAGTCTGGTGCCTCAAGATGTTTGCCACAAAGAAGGAAAAATGTGAGGGCACTAGGAGCAGATGAAAGATGGTACTCATGCAAAGAGAAGCAAGATTATCTGCGAGATACACTCTGGCAACTGATGGTTTCATGAAGTCCTCTTCCTTAAGAGCAGGGTCTCACTCAAAGGGTAAAGTTATAGGCTTCTGGTGTTGGAAGAGGTTTCTTGTCCACTACTTACCCTCTCCCATTCCAGTTCTACAGCTCTTTATGAAATACAGCTGATGAAACCAGAGGTCTTCAATAGATAAACGTGATGATCTTATCAGACACAACATCTCATTGCTTAATCAGCAGTTGTGTGCTTATGAGATATGTGTATCCAACTACCTTCTTGAAACGTCCACCTAGATGTCAACAGACCTTTCAACTCATGCCCAGCACTGAATTCCTGATTTTTTCTTCTGCCCCATGACTAATCTTCTCTACCACCAGCCTTCTCATCAGAGGACATGGTAACTCCTTCCTTCCAGTTGCTGTTGCCAAATCATTTGGTTATGATTATTCTTATATGTTATGTCTATTCTTCTCCTCATGGCTGGAATCTAATCCATTAAAAAATCCTACTGACTCTATCTTCTCAGTCTACTCAGAACTGACCACATCACACTACCTCTTGTGCTAGTACCCTGGTCTCAGGACACAGCATCTCTCACCTGGATTACTATAACTGGTCCCCAGCTTCTACCTTTCCTCTTCCCACTGACAAGAGTTAGCCTTCAAAACTTTAAGCTAAATTATCCCGCTCCTCTACTCAGAAACCTGCAATGCCTCCCCACTTCTCTCAGAATAGAAGCCAAATCCTTACAGTTACCTATAGGTCTCTAGGACCTGACTTCTATGATTGTCTCAGCCTCTTCTGGGGATCTGCTCTTTGTCCTTGCAAACCTGCCACCCAAGCCCCTTGCTGATCCTAGATAATGCCAGGCAGCCTTGTTTCATTGACTAGCCTCTCTGCCTGTAATGGTTTTTCCCCAAATTGGTGAATTCTCTTACCATTTTTGGGCTTCCCCAGTGGTGCAGTGGTAAACAATCCATCTGGTAAACAGGTAGAAAGTGAAGTCTCTCAGTCGTGCCCAACTCTTTGCAACCCCATTGACTGTAGCCTACCAGGCTCCTTTATCCATGGGATTTTCCAGGCATAAGTACTAGAGTGGGTTGCCACTTCCTTCTTCAGGGGATCTTCCTGATCCAGGGATTGAATCCGGGTTCCCACAAACAGGTAAACAGTGTTTTTAAACAGGTAAACAGGAGGCACGAGAGACCTGGGTTTGATCCTTGGATCAGGAAGATCCCCTGGAGTAGAAAATGACAACCCACTCCAATACTCTCACCTGGAAAATTCCATGGACAGAGAGCCTGGCAGGCTATAGTCTATGGGGTTGCAAAGAGTCGGAAACTACAGAATGACTGAGTATACATGCATACTTCTTTCAGGTCTTGAACTCATGAATGAAGCTAACATTAACCAACCTATTTAAACTACAATCCAACACCAATCTCTTTAAAATGTCAGCCCTCCTTGATTAGCCCAACTTTTTTCTTTTTTTTTTTTAATAAATAGCACGTATTCCTACTAACTTACTATAATATTTATTTATCACATCTTTGCTTCCTCCCCTTCTCCCAGAATGCAAGATTCACAAGTGCAAGGATCTTTGTTTTGGTCAATGATTTACCCTAAGTGCCTAGAACAGTGCCTGGCACCATAGATACACTCAGGACATCCTACTAAACACATAATTCTGTAGCTTGGCATGCTTGCTCTCTCCTTGATTCAATGTCATGTTCAGAAAGCAAACATATAAACAAAACAAGGTGCATGTAAAGCCACTCCCCTCCCCCAAAAAAGTTCAAATCATAGAATATTTCAGTATCACCCAGAGCAAAACTCTTTAAGAATCATCTTCCCAAATTATTTTCCTAAGTTCTACCCATAAAATCAATGCACCTGCTTCTATAATCTCTAAACATTTAATAAAAATCACACTTGTTGAACCAGTCCTAATGAGATGGATGAAGCTGGAGCCCCTTATACAGAGTGAAGTAAGCCAGAAAAACAAAGAACATTACAGCATACTAACACATATATATGGAATTTAGAAAGATGGTAACGATAACCCTATATGCAAAACAGAAAAAGAGACACAGAAATACAGAACAGACTTTTGAACTCTGTGGGAGAAGGCGAGGGTGGGATGTTTCGAGAGGAATGGGGTGGAGAGGGAGGTGGGAGCGGGGATTGGGATGGGGAAGACGTGTAAATCCATGGATGATTCATATCAATGTATGACAAAACCCACTGAAATGTTGTGAAGTAATTAGCCTCCAACTAATTAAAAAAAAAAAAATCACACTTGTGATTTCTATTTTTTATCCTATGTTTTCAATTTCCCCTTTTTAAATTTTTTTCAAAAATAGCTCTCAAATCAATCAAGCTGAAATCTGAAAGGATAAAAGTAAGAAAGAGCCAGTATAGGGCTGCTTAAGGAGAATTTAGGTAGTCTGAAAATAAAATGGTAAAATGGCAGTTGCGAAGTTTCAGTTAGTAAGGGCATGAGACCAAACTAGAGATGAGCCAGAGATGTATCATTAAGGAGTCATGGATGGGTCACAGCTGTGTGAAGACTGGGTAACGGCCCTGGTACTCTCTCATATGCAAAGACAGATTAAGGGTGAGCTCATCAATGAGCGCCTCAATGGTTTGAATAAGGTGAATCTAGTTCTGAATTCTACATGCAAAAATACAACACTTCACAGATTAAGACAGAACTGTGCACATTTTAGGTGAATAAAGGAACCTACTATTTCATACACTGTGAATTAATATACAGAAATCACTGCCCTGGTAACAAACATTTCACTATATATGTTGTACATGTGAAGTTATAATTTAATGATTTAGGGCAATTATACCTAAAAAAAAAAAGAAAAAAAAGAAGAAGTCAATGCCCTCAAAAAATAAGACAAGCAGAGAAGGTATTCAATAATGGATTTAGGAAACTTGGGATGCATCAGAGGTGATTACTTCTGCATAGTCACTCTTCCCGGTTAGCACCCTGCAGGATAAGAAAGATGCATTCCTTGTTCTGTCAGCTACAGAGCGCTCAGCAACACAGACAATGGCATTATGCCAGCTTGGCAAAAGAACACTTTGTAAATATATTTCTGTACCTGCCTAAAACTGAAATTTGCACCCCCACTCCACATTGTCTCTTGTGTTCTTCTCCTTACCAGGAGGGCCTGGTTCACTTACCAAAATCTCATTCATTCTTTTGGAGACATTTTAACTTCTAATATTGCCATGGGTATACAACAGTGAAATCTCAACACTTCACCCACACTTCCTTGGTAGCAAACAATTTCCACAATTCCCAGAAAACATGCTGTTTGGAGTGCGATTACAGCATCACCATAAAACCTAGCCAGTTTACAAAAGCTAGATGAACTAACCTGGGTATTACTGACAGAGGTTATTGTGTCATTAAAGTTACTGACATAGAAAATGAACAAGGTGCTAAAGTGACTCATACACCGTCTATTACTAAGAGGGAAAATCCTCCTGTATGGAAAACCATTATTAAAATTTATGAATACACAGAGAATATCAGAATATATGTTCTTAGAACATGCATTTCTCAGTTTTTGTGATTATCACCACCACTTGCTTTAGGCAGAAATAACAACTATTACATTATTGATGGTTCAAAAATTAGGAGTATATTTTTATTAAAATTGTTTGTTGCCCTGTTTAAGTATAAACTGTTTAGGCTATAAGTACCTATATTTGCATAAATGCAATAAAAAAAGCACTATGCTATGCCTTATTATAAACATATTAAAGCTTTAAAAAGTTACATTCTACAGACATTGTAAACTCTAATTTATCATTCACATGAATACTACTTTATTAAGATTATATGAAAGCAAGCTTATTTCATAATAGGTGATTTTATATATTTTTAAGATTCATTATATGTCTCTATATGACTTCCCCAAGGATCTCATATTAAATGAAATAAGGTTAATAGAGACTTAAGGTCTACATTTTATTGGGGACAGACTGAGACTTATGGAACTTTAATTTTCAAAATATAAAATTAATTTAAAAATTTTTAGAATTAAATAATCCTCTCATAAAAGATGTGAAAATAGGATAGACCATCAACTAACTCCACCAGGTTAAATTCAACCCATAGTTAGATGTAGTTTGTTTGTGGGAAATACATCTCAAAATGAAATATTTTCATGTTGGAATAAAAGGAACTTCTTAGAAGTATGTTACGGTAGTATATGTAATGCTGCCATAATATTTCATATAAAAGTTGCATCTTTCCACCATTTAAGAGGTCAGCTAAGTTTTTATAAAATGTTTCCTCCCCAGATTTGCAAAAACTTACAAGGATGAGATTTTGTAATATTTCTCTATGTCTACTTTGTAAGCAGACTCAACTACATTAAATAGCCTACTTCAGTAAATCCCCATATTGCCTGCCAATAATTTTCAACATTTCTTTTCCTCTGAGAGGGGGCTTTAGATGGGATCATACACTGCGGATGAGACATGACCAAGACAAAGAGCAGGGGGACATTTCTGCTGTGGGCATAGTTTATATGCACAGTTTATTAAAAAATAAATTGAATTCCGTTTCCAGCTGTTACTTGCAAAACTATGTGCAAAATGATCATATTCACAAAGGAGGGTTGAATGGATTAATATGACATCACAGATTGTCATATATAACCATGCCCTAATATAAACATCACTTCTAATATCACAAACATATACCACAGGCATGGCCAATGATTTCTGCCACCTTGCCCCATATAGGGTTGTGCGTTTCAGAGCTTAGCTTGTCCTACAACAAAAACATGAATTTTGAAAGTTTGGCAATTCGAGGTAGGATGACAGACCACTTACCTATCTATGATGGCACACATGTCAATGCTGACATTTGCAAAACTTCCAGGCCTCCTTTGTGCCACTTCGGATAAATTTACAAGTTGATCATCCACTTGAATGAGCTGCATGCATCCTTGGAATGAAGGCTGAAGGACAGAGTGACTTGAGTTATTCATCTGGTTCAGATAACCTGTGAGAGAGAAAAAAATGGGAATGTTCAGTTCTGTGTGCGGCATGCTTCACTAAAATTCCTCTGGGTGGTTTTCCCTGACCACACCATCGCATCCAACTGCTGTGTTTTGTTGATCCTACTCATGTTGTATTCAATGTGGAAGAATGAATTCTTTTGAGAAAATGGTATTATTTCAGCGAAAGGTGTAAGGGTTGAACCTAGGCGAATGTTTGTCTCTAGGGTCCAGCATCCTTCATATTTTCTCTTTTGACATCTTTTTCACCCTGTCAGATCTCTCTGTCCCTCTGTTCATTGCTATACTTCATCTGACTCTGTCTTCAGAGATCAGGATGTACAATTATAGACCTTTCCCAACTATCCAACCATCTTTCTTTTATATCTTCAATATTTACTTCTATTTTCTTAATTTCTTAGCGACACTTTATTCAGATGTCAAGAAGTTAAAACTTACTATTATCAACTAAGGTGGATTTCTTTTATGGATTAATATCTAACTCAATCCAAAGAGACATTTACATTACAAATAATTTCTCAATTTATAAAACCCAAAGAAACATAAAAAGATAAATTTAGGCATAAGGGTCAGTCCACCCAGCTCTGAATATCCATCTCAGGTAAGGTACCTAATATGATATATGGAGCAAAAGTGATAAGAAGTAAAATTAAAATTTTAAAAGGATGAATAACAAGGCAAGAAGAGAAAATTTCTATTAGGATTAGAAATTACTGGTTCTATTATGGAGTAGAACATGCATATTCCAAGGTTGAGATTAGAAACTTTTTCAAAGCTTTATTGCAAAGTAACTTTAAAATAGCACCACAAATCAATTGCCTTTATGCCTTTTCAATAGAAAAAAATCACAATATATGTCATGCATAAAAAACCTGTGGGCCATATGGAATAAATCTTCTTGATCCCATTAAATATCTCCACAAAGTCCCCCAAAACTACTTTTCATATTGTCCCCATACAAAATTCACCTACTAGAGCAAATTTAAATGGTAGTATTTTTCTGCTTAAAAACCTCAAGTTACTGATAACCTTTTCCATCTAATATTATATTTACAGCAAAAAAAAAAAAAAAAAAACCCAAAAACAATTTATACAAAGTAGGTTGGTATCAAATGAAGTGAAAGTTGCTAAATCATGTTCAGCTCTTTGAAACCCCATGGAATTCTCCAGTCCATGGAATTCTCCAGGCCAGAATACTGGAGTGGGTAGCCTCTCCCTTCTCCCGGGGATCTTCCCAGCCCAGGGATCGAACCCAGGTGTCCCACATTGCAGGCAGAGACACTGTATAGTCCATGGGATCGCAAAGAGACACAACTGAGCAACTCTGGTATTAAGATGTGCCATTAATTGGATAAAAGGAAATTTTCAATAAAAAACTTTTTCAGAAGTTGCCCATTAAGTGATTTTTAAAATGTCCTATTTTGTTTGACTAGTAACAGTGTTTTAAAGCAAAAGAAATATCCCTTTAATAATGGGTTACATAATTAAAACCTAATGATAATCAATTAATTCCTCTTTAAGGATTAATCACAGAAGTGTACACAATCATTTTCTATCAACACAGTACTATGTAAAAATAAGGTTATACTTAAGTAAATTTCTTGAGTTAAAAAATAAATATAAGGCTCTATTTCAATGTCAAACATATGGTATTCTTTTTTCCTTTTTTCTTTTCTGAGTCACTTTTTCCCCCCATTTGCACTGACTTAATCCCCTAAGACAATTGCTGATCTTAGCTAAGTTGTCTATTTAGACTAATTGTATGTATACATATGATTTTCAATCTGTCTAATCAAGATAAAATTGAATGGGGTTTAATGTCTAAACTTAGCAGAGAGAAAACATCCAGCTGTAACTTTATTGACTATTCTTAACAAAATGATCACTTGATTCTGCTTTTTGAACACTTGGAAGTCTCTAAATATCCACACTTGCTCTGAAATATTCCAAAATGGGTAGATCTATTGTGAGAACAAGACCTTCTCTGAAGCAAGGCAGCTGTGTAACACACAAGATCACTATGGACTGGGTATATTTAAGTTCATAAAACAAGACTTCATCAGTTACTCATAACAATGTTGTTTACTCCTGGTGCTTTTTGGAGTTTGAAGTTATCAAGTCCTTTTGTTTTCCTACATGAGACACATTCTAGGAGAAAATACTTATAGTAGAAACTTCTACATGTCCATTAAATTATAGCCATGAAGACTTATGGCTCTTGAAGAGGTTATGAGAAATGGCTGAAAGAAAGGTGAGGAAACGGTGTTATCAGAAATGGAAGAAAACTGAATCCTTACTACGTTGCAGTGGAAGTTCAGCAGCACTGTGATAACACTGAAAGGAAAACACTGCACTTAATGAGCTTTACAATCTAGCTGAGGATATTTCTGTGCATAGCATTCTGGCACCTTCTTACTGTTTATAGCAAAAGGGGAAAAGAAGAGAGAAAATCTGTTAAATATGAGGAAGCCAGGTCTTAATGGATTTGAAAATAAAATATTTTCTTAAACTTCAGTCTCTTCAGATGTTGAACAATGCAAAAATTAAGAAATCTCTTCAAGGCAAATTTCAACTACCAGGAAAACATGATCTAAAGATAATAATGAGGCGTGACTATAAAATCCATATTAAGACCTCCAAAATATATTAGACAATGCTTCCAAGAACAATTCATTCAGACAAAAGAACCTCTAGGTAGCTAGCTTAGTGGTGTGTCTTATGGAGTCCCTGATTTAAACAATGAAGATTCTAAAAATAATCTTAAGGACATTTTCCCCTCAGCATATCAGCAGAAGCCCAGTGTAAAAAAACAAAACAAACAAACAAAAAAATCACTTATCTTTATGAAAGTGTGGATAAGGCTTTTGTTTAATGGAGTAAAGCTTAGTTACATTTATAGGTATCCTACAACTTTTTAAGAGAACTGTACTAGTAGAATATGGACCACTCCCTTATAGTTGGCAATGGGTTAAAGATGCTGTCTCTGATACTGGAAATTCCTGATATTCTAACCCACTCCCCCCTCCTTGAAATGAAGGACAGCATATTATTTATTTTCTGTATTTGTTCCCTTTATGTCAAATATAATTTCAGTAAAAACTGCTAATGCAATCATGTCTGTGATTCTTTCAATGACTACCCTACCCTAAAGTTCAGAATTTAACATAGTAGATTAATAGCAGGGTTGTTTGGAGAAAAAAAAAAATTGCATCTGGGATACTGAGGGTCAGAAATGAATAGATATAAAATGGATAGAGGGTCAAACTCAATTAAAATTTGCTGTTATTATAAAAATGATATACAGTAAAAGAGTAAACTCTTTTATGTTTCAGCTTAGAGCTTAAATTTACTACATCTATGGATTTGAAACAAAAAATGTAATGTTCATATATTGGTTGTTGTTACTGGGTTCTATGATCGGACAGTATGTTGTAACACCCACAGTGAGTTTTAACCATGTCATCCTCAATTGCATCTATCAGTGAACTGGTCAATTACGTTACCTTACTGGTATGTTTGAAATGTCCATTTTAAGACTTAGCATATAAAAACTTTATACCTGATTTGAGGCCCAACATTTTGCTATTCTCATTGACAAAACAAACATGTGCATTTTCACAGTTTTTTTTTTTCTTTTTTCTTTTTTTTTTTTCACAGTTTTAAAATTTTAACCCAGATATACATTAGTGAAAAATAGGCTGATATTTGTTTTGACATTAAAATGCCAATTTAAGTAGTAAATTATAACATTAACTTGATGGAACAAAAAAGCAAACAATAGGCAACAAGGTTGAGTATTTTACATGTCTGAAAGTACCCATAACACAAGATGTCTCTATTTATACTTATTTTAAAATAGGGATGTTTAGGAGGTTGAGAAAGGCTAGTGAAATGCTGTAAAGATGCTCAAAACCATTTAGTGCCCTTTCAGTATAATCTTGGAATATTGTGCAAAATTTCTACTAATCTCTCCTGTGTACCAAGCCTTCCTAAATAATTCACACTGGTGGAGGCTGGGGCCAAACAAGCAGTGTGTCAGAGTGAGCCAGGAGTGAGCCCAGTGGTAGCTAACGTCTGCAGCCAGCCAAACTCACGCCCACCTGCCATGGCCAGGAGGCTGACTGCAACAGAGACTGATGGAGCCAGCAAATCAACATGCTGAAGACAGTGGGAGCCAGGCTCGCACTGGCAGGGAAGGAGGGCACAAATGAAAGGTGGGAGACCTTGAATGGATCCTGTGGGTTTACATTGGAATTTACAGTGTGCACTTGTGGTTTTCAGTATATACAGAGAGATATAGAAATAAGTCTAGATGGAATTGTGTATATGGTCAACATACAGGTCGTTGCTACCACCCACTGAAGATGATCTGCAGAAGGATTACACCCAGAAGCAATGAGTGTCTACTTTGTTAGTGCTCTAATTAAATGCTAAAAGATATCTATTCTTAATCTCCTCAAACAAATCTGAATCACTCTGATGTACACCGGAAACTAATACAACTATAATTCAAAAAAAAAAAAAAAAAGCCTGTCTATTCTTGCTCACTAAGCTTCAGCCATCCCATTCTCTTGTCTGTGCTTCAGAAAAACCAAGCCCTTCCTATGTGGAATTTCCTTCTCTGCATTTTTCATGGCTAACTTATGATTCAGGTCAGTTCAAATATCACCTTCTGAGAGGTGACTGCTTCAAAAACCATGGTACTTAAAGTTATTCTATCCATTTTCTCATTCAAGTTCCTCAGCAACTTATTTCTTGTCATAGAATCTGTCATAATTTGTATTTATCTGGATTGGTTTATTTACTTATGTGTGTGTGGTTCTGAATGTGTCTTTTCCCTCTTTAGTGTAATAGTTTCATGACATCAATTGTACTGTCTTATTTCTCTATGAATTTAAAAAAGTATTTGTTGAGAAAACCCCACATATGATAAAAATTACCAACCTACTTATATTAAAACAAGCTATGGGATACATGGGAGATGATGAAGATGGAAAGTGTCTTGATGAAATAAATTATTTTTTAACAGATTGAAGCTCCACTTTATAACATAATATAATCTCCATTTTCAGACTTTACGGATCCTTCTATACTTATTAGGTGAATGATCAAGTGAGTGAATAGGTTTGAATTTTTATCCTGGAATGAGGTGATATCTAACCTTGAATTTTCACTTCCTTCAAGACTCTTCAAGACTTTCAGTCACCTTATCAGAGAGGCCTTCTCTGATCACCAGTTAAATAACATTCTCCCATGCCTTTGACACTCTCATCTCCTTATCTGATTTATTTTTTGATAACTCATCACCACATTGCATACCATATGTTTGCTTATTGTTTTCACTCTTTGTACTGGGATGTAAACTCCTAGACCTTTTACATATTAGAGGCTCAACTATTGTCTTTTGAAAGAACAAAAAATCGTTGAAGAATTTTGAGCACGGAAATAATTTGTATTATGTTATTTTTCTGCTGGTAAAGATAAGAATAAACTTATCTTATCTTATCAGAATAAGCTGGCAGAGAGAAACTGGGGGTTAGTGTTGTTTTACAAAAGAATCACGGGACAAATCATTGGACAAATTTCAAATTCTTTAAAGTATGTCAATAAAGCTGATGTAGAGGGAATGAGTGAAAAATATTTCACAGGAAGATATGACAGAACTGACTGATCTCCTGGATACGAGTCCTGCACAGAGAAAGATGACTAGACTGACAGATTCTGGGTGAGCAGCTAGATGGATGCTTTTGCCTTTATGAAAAAGAAGATGCAGGAAAAGCATCTGGTCTTTAAGAAGTGGGATGAAAGGGGAGGGGAAATGGTGGGTGATTCTGATGAGTTCAAAGCTAGCCTTTTCAAGTCTGAAGTATCACTGTGATATCAAAGATAAAATATTCAATCCAGAGGTTGATATTAATATCTGGACATTGGGAGAGGGATCAGAATTTGGAAATGATTTTTTTTCAGTCACTATGTAATGGAGGTGGAGGAGATTGCATAAAGAAATTGTATAGTGTGCTAAGCAAAGAAATTCAAGGCTGGAACTCAAAAAATCATCTACATATCATGGGGAGAAGCAGGAAGACAAACTAGTGAAGAAAACCAAGAAAGAGGCAAAAGAAAAACCAAGGAGTGGTATCCAGGAAGTGAAGGAATGAGTAACAATATCAAAGATCACAGAATCCAAATTACAAAAGACAGAGCTTGACTTAGGTTTACCATTTGGGTCAATGGGAAACTGGAGAAATGAGTATGGATAACAAATCTCATTGTTTAAAGAGACCACTATTACTCATACTATGTATGAAACAGATAAGTAATGACAACATACTCTATAGAATGGGCAACTCAACTTAAGGCACCGTGGCGACCAGAATGGATATATGTACATGTATAGCTGACTCATTTAGCCATGCAGTAGAGACTAATGCAACATTGTAAAGCAACTACACTCCAATAAAAACTAATTTTAAAATTAATAAAAAGATAGAACCCAACACACGGGAGAGTGAAAAGCACAGCAATCCTGGCATTCCATTATGAAACAGTGGCACACGAGTGAAAGGCTAACATCTCTGGAGGTAATGTTTATGAGTTAATTTTAATTATATAAATTATTTAATGTAATCTGTTGGCTTTTTCAAATTTAGTGTGCCATTTATATTTATTGCTTTCTGTTTATCTACTGTTTATTTATAATAGATGAGTAGTAGATATAATATTAAGAATTTTGCATTTATCAAGTTTTTCCCCTTGAGTAAATTAACTAAATGCTCTGTTTCTTTTTTTTTTATCCATAAAATAGGAAAATGTAGAATGCTCTAGCACAGGAGGTTAAGAATTAGTAAGAACATAACTACAAAGTAAGGGCTTAGAAAATGCCCGTGTGTATGTGTGTGTATGTGTGTGTGTGTGTGTGTGTGAGTTGCTCAGTCATGTCTGACTCTTTGTGATTCCATGGAATGTAGCCCACCAAGCTCCTTTGTCCATGGGATTCTCCAGGCAAGAATACTGGTGTGATAGCCATTCCCTTCTCTAGAGGATCTTCCCCGACTCAGGAATCAGACATAGGTTTCCTGCATTGTAGGTAGATTCTTCTACCATCTGAGTTACTAGGGAAGCTCAGAAAATGCCCAAAGTATAAATCAAAAGATCTAACAGAGATAATCATCATCATCACCATTTCTGTTATTCCAAATAACTTAGTTTATTATTTCAATTGTTTTTGTATTTATCAGTGATCTATAAATATATTATTTTTATCGTCAAGAATGTTAAAATCTCATTAGGAAGATAGATTTCAGAATTTCAGAAACACAAGTATAACTGTGTGAAAAATGTTACCGCCTATTCAAATGAGTGTGTAAAATTCAAGTATCAGAAGAGCTTGAGAAGACCATTTTCTCTCCTTGACCATTTCATCTCTTTCCTTGGCTAACAGAATATTATACTGCCCCAGGTTTTCTAGCAATATTTCAATTTCATTTACTGATTTCTTAACTCATTCCTGGGGTAAAGGCAAAGGTAGTACTTCATCAAAGTGTGTCCTGAGCTGCGTCCATTTTCTTGAGTCTCTCTCCACAATAATAGCAAACCCAAACCCAAAGAAAGGAAATGCCAAAGAATGCTTAAACTACCGCACAATTGCACTCATCTCACACGCTAGTAAAGTAATGCTCAAAATTCTCCAAGCCAGCAATACCTGAACAGTGAACTTCCAGATGTTCAAGCTGGTTTTACAAAAAGCACAGGAACCAGAGATCAAATTGCCAACATCCGCTGGATTATTGAAAAAGCAAGAGAGTTTCAGAAAAAAACATATATTTCTGTTTTATTGACTATGCCAAAGGCTTTGACTGTGTGGATCACAATAAACTGTGGAAAATTCTGAAAGAGATGGGAATACCAGACCACCTGACCTGCCTCTTGAGAAACCTGTATGCAGGTCAGGAAGCAACAGTTAGAACTGGACATGGAACAACAGACTGGCTCCAAATAGGAAAAGGAGCACGTCAACGCTGTATATTGTCACCCTGCTTATTTAACTTATATGCAGAGTACATCATGAGAAACGCTGGGCTGGAAGAAGCACAAGCTGGAACCAAGATTGCCGGGAGAAATATCAATAACCTCAGATATGCAGATGACACCACCCTTATAGCAGAAAGTGAAGAGAAACTAAAGAGCCTCTTGATGAAAGTGAAAGAGGAGAGTGAAAAAGTTGGCTTAAAGCTCACCATTCAGAAAACTAAGATCATGGTATCTGGTCCCATAAATTCATGGCAAATAGATGAGGAAACAATGGAAACAGTGAGAGACTTTATTTTTGGGGCTCCAAAATCACTGCAGATGGTGATTGCAGCCATGAAAATAAAAGACGCTTACTCCTTGGAAGGAAAGTTATGACCAACCTAGACAGCATATTAAAAATCAGAGACATTAGTTTCCAAACAAAGGTCCGTCTGATCAAGGCTATGGTTTTTCCAGTAGTCATGTATGGATGTGAGAGTTGGACTAGAAACAGGGTTGAGCACCGAAGAATTGATGTTTTGAACTGTGGTGTCGAAGACTCTTGAGAGTCATTTGTACTACAAGGAGATCCAACCAGTCCATCCTAAAAGAGATCAGTCCTGGGTGTTCATTGGTAGAACTGATATTGAAGCTGAAACTCCAATACTTTGGCCACCTGATGTGAAGAGCTGACTTATTTGAAAAGACCCTGATGCTGGGAAAGATTGAAAGCAGGAGGAGAAGGGGACAACAGAGGATGAGATGGTTGGATGGCATCACTGACTCAATGGACATGAGTTTGGGTAGGCTCCAGGAGTTGGTGTTGGACAGGGAGGCCTGGCGTGCTGCACCTCATGGGGTCACAAAGAATCAGACACAACTGAACTGAACTGTGACTGAACTGAACTGAAGTGAAACTCATTGCTAAACTACCTACTGTATGAATGGGTCTCCAATGATATCTCCATCAGAGGTCTTTCCTTTGAGCTCAGGACTAATGTTTCCAGAAGTTCTTGGACTTCTTCATTCTAATGTCTCACACATGTTCAAAACTCAAGATACACTGTTCTTGATCCCAGGTGGTATTAGCCATTGTCATTGTCTCTATACCAACAGTCACTCAAAAAGTCAACTTCAATGACCTCATCTAAAAAGCTGCACATACTAAACAACCAAGAGTAATCCATGGCACCTCCAGCCTCACTCCCTGAATGCACAATCACACTGTGTCAGCTCCACCTTTTAAATAATCCTCGGCCTCTTCCAGACCATCCAAGCCTAGACCATTACACCTTCTCTACCACCCACTTCCAATCCATCTCCAACATGAAACTTGAGTGTTCTGTGTTAAAAATATTAATCTGATCATGTTACAACCTGACTGTGTGCTCAGTTGCTCAGTCACGTCTGACTCTTTGCAACTGTGTGCACTGTAGCTCATCAGGCTCCTCTGTTCATGGGATTCTCCTGACAAAAATACTGGAGTGGGTAGCCATTCCCTTCTCCAAGGGATCTTCCCAACCCAGTGATCAAACCTGCATCTCCTGCATTGCAGGCAGATTTTTTATCATCTGAGCGCCACCAGGGAAGCCACAACCTGATTAGGAGTCTTTACTTGATAAAATGAATGAGCAAGATTTTAAAATAATTTTCAAGGTCTTTCTTTCCCTCTAATATTCTGGTTTTCCAAGTGCAAAGTGTATTTACAGTGATATATAAAATATGTTGTCATATATTATGAAAATAAAATCTTAATTATTTTTAAAATAGTATGTATTAGTTTGATTTTCTGTAATTAAAATTAATTTCATATAATTTATTATGATTAATAATAATATGTACATATTAGAATATTAAAACTATATAAACATTAGTATCAATATATTAGAAAACACTGTATCAAAACTTTATTGGCTCAGGAGGATCAAAATTTTTCAAATAAAATTATCTATGAGTCTCCCCTCCTATTCTCATATAATACTTATAACAAATATAAAATGCATTTATACCAAATTAGCTTAAATTTAGAAGATAGTGGACATATTTCAGAGTGTCTTTTAATAATCATGAAGGAAATTACAAGAACATAGGAAAACAAGAGGAAATCAGAGAAACACACTAGCTATCCGGACAAATTGGGATGGTTAGCAATTTGCAAATCAAATTGTACAATATGATTTAAAAAGCCATTTCTGCCCTGGGGCCATCATAAAAATAAGAGCATAATTACCAAACTGAATAATATAACTGTTTTATGTCTTTTTAATATTTATTTAATGTATTTATTTGGCTGTGCTGGATCTTCGTTGCAGCCTGTGAACTCTTAGTTTGAAGCATGTGGGATCCAGCTTCCTGACCTGGGATGGACCCCAGGCCACCAGCAGTAGGAGCATGGAGTCTCAGTCACTGGACCACCAAGGAAGTCCCTTGTGTCTTTTTTTAAATGTTAAGTGATTTAAAAAAAAAAAAAACTTAGTTGTGTATTCATACATAGAGAGTGCAAAATGCAAAATAAAAGACTTTGTAGTTGGTAACTTTAATTCTGTATGACCATACCGTTAGTGTATGTAACATAAAATAGACAAGAATATTCATATATTCAGAAAAGAAAATAATATTGCCTTCTTGATTCTTCTGTGCAGGTTGTTTGCTGATTTCTATGGAATTATACAATACTTTGAAAATATGATCTTAGTGGTCAGGAGCATGGGCTTCAGAACAGCAGAACTGATTGCCAACCCGATCCTGCATGTATTAGTTACACAGTTATGCCTTGAGGAGGTCACTTACCTTTTGTTTAATGTATTGTTTTAATTAAATTGTATATATTTAGGGTGTACAACACTGTGTTGTAATACACATCTACATTTTACTAAAGTAAAATAACCGTGAAAAATCCGTATGCAGGTCAAGAAGCAACACTAAGAGCCGGACATGGAACAACAGACTGATTCCAAATCGGGAAAGGAGTATGTTAAGGCTGTATATTGTCACCCTGGTTATTTAATGTATATGCAGAGTACATCATGTGAAATGCCGGCCTGGATGAAGCACAGCTGGAATCAAGATTGCCAGGAGAAATATCTATAACCTCAGATATGCAGATGATACCACCCTTGTAGTGGAAAGTAAAGAAGAACTAAAGAGTTTCTTGATGAAACTGAAAGAAAAGAGTGAAAAAGTTGGCTTAAAACTCAACATTTAGAACCTAAGATCATGGCATCCAGTCCCATTACTTCATGGCAAATAATTGGGGAAACAATTGAAACAGTGACAGAGTTTATTTCCTTGGGTTCCAAATAACTGCTGATGGTGATTGCAGCCATGAAATTAAAAGATGCTTGCTCCTTGGAAGAAAAGCTATGACCAACCTAGATAGCACATTAAATAGCACAGACATTACTTTGCCACAAAGGTCTGTCTAGTCAAAGCTCTAGTTTTTCCAGTAGTCATGTATGGATGTGAGAGTTGAAATATAAAAAAAAAGCTGAATGTCAAAGAATTGATGCTTTTGAACTGTGGTGTTGGAGAAGACTCTTGAGAGTCCCTTGGGCTGCAAGAAGATCAAACCAGTCAATCCTAAAGGAAATCAGTCCTGAATATTCATTGGAAGGACTGATGTTGAAGCTGAAATTCCAATACTTTGGGCACCTGATGAGAAGAACTGACTCAGTGGCAAAGACCCTGATGCTGGGAAAGATTGAAGGTAGGAGGAAAAGGAGACAACAGAGGATGAGATGGTTGGATGGCATCACCAACTGGATGGATATGAGTCCATCTCAGGGACTTGGTGATGGACAGGGAAGCCTGGCATGCTACAGTCCATGGTGTCTCAGAGCCAGACACGACTGAGCAACTGAACTGAACTGAACTGCAGCTCTCCCATTATCATTAGGAGCCTGTTAAGTGCACGGCTTTGATCAAGTAACATGGCAATTTCTCACATTTAAAAATATTTTAATATTTGAGAGACTTGTTTTATTCACTAAAGAAAATTAGAATTAGATTCTCCTTACTCTTATTAAATAGTCCTGCTTTGAAAGTCTACACAGTTTTTAATATTTTGAAGGAGGAAGACTCTGTTTTTGCTTATTAGTATTTTTGCCTGGGAAAAGGAAAATAGGAATATAAACTAGAGTCACAACTAGCCACATTACAATAATATGTATAGTCCAACATACTAAGGAATCAAATATAATTTCTACTTGGCTTTGGCGTGCTCCTAATATGAATATATTTAATGTTTTGGAATTTAACTGAAAACATTTTTCAGTCTACTCTGGCTTTGGTGCTTAGAAGGGTACTTGGCTGAAAACAGGAGTCCATAACCCATCCTTTTCCTCCCTCTTCCCTCCTGCTTTGTTGTTATGATTGTTGTTGGTAATGATGATATTATTACTGGTGATGTGATTGTTTGAGACTTCAACCTTCTGTACTCTGCACAATAATGATGCTTTTCTTCAGTTGTGAGAATGTTTCCATGTTCATCAATGAAGTCTGACATTAGAGTCTTAAGGAAAAATACTTTCAGAATGCTTCAAATTTCACTAACTTAATACTCTCCCAAAGTGATAATTCTCCTCAAAATGCTGACACTATTTATTATAAGTTATACAAAAAGAAAGACTTGTTCCATTTAACTTCATTTGCAAATTTTTTTTTACCACATCTCAATGTTTTTTTTATCATAACACAAACTCTCGACTATGAGATAATCTATTTAACAACATTTAACATACAAGAATAACATATTATAGAATATTTAGGAAAGAGATAGAAATAAAAAATAGGTAATTCCATTTCCTATGATATGGTAATGTGAGGAGCCTGAAACTTTTTCAGTTCAAAACACATAGAAATGCCAGATGAAATGTAACGCACATCCTTTTAAATTATAGCTGTATGTATCCAATAAGGTAGGAGAAGCTTTTAGAGGGGGTCAAAAAAAACCAACTAACTTTAAACTGCAGGGTGCCAGATGATGCTGGGCTATTAGTATTCAGAAGGTATTTGCTAATCTTTGTAATGCAAAGGTTTAGATTTCAAAGGCCAAGCAGAATTAGAAATCAAGTGTTGGACTTGTGCAAGGAATAACAACACCCCTCCCCTTGCCAGAGACACTAGAACATAAAGGCTAAAAATGCTAAAATCTCAGTGGAAGCAGATAGTGGAGAAAAATTCACTAGTCAGCAAAGAAATGTGACAAGGATATTTGTCTCTCTTCTACTGACCTACAGAAAAGAAACTACGTTCTGAGAATTCATAAGCCACATGTTTGCTCAACAAAATTATGGCTTTCAAATTCACAATGGCTAGAGGGTATAACTCCCAAGCCAAGAAATTAAAATACAAAATGTAGTTCTCAATTGTTATATTTTGAAGGAAGCATGAATCCTCTCAGGATTGACCCTGTAATCACAGGATTCCTGAAGATAAAAGCCAGAGCAATTTAAATACATAATCTATGCATATTAACATAAAATAGTAGAAAACATGCATAATGAAAATGATTCAGAAGAAACACCACAGAGAAACATTTGACAGCTATAGATTCAAGATAAATTTTAGGATTGAGAATATGGCAAAGCATTCAAAAATCACTTAAAGAAATAAAAGGTGGAACAAAATATATAAGAAATAATGAGTTAATATTAAATAGAACCAGTCATATTTGATAAATAATCAAATACTTCCTCCAAGAATAAAAATTCATTGCTGAAATTAAAAACTTCATCAGTTATGTCACGCAGATGAGATAAAACTATAGTGTGTATTTGTGAATTGAAAGATGGACTGAACATCTAGTGTAGAAGAAAAATTGATTAAAAATATTAAATACAAATATTAACATGTGGAGGATGAAATGAGTTCTAACATTTATTTGATTAACATTTCAGAAAGAGAGAAAAGAGAGAATTATGGAGAAGGAATTTAAAGACAGAATGTCTAAGAGTTTTCCAGAACTGACTAAAAATTTAGATTCAGGGAGAACAATAATTTCCAAACAAAATATTTTTAAGAAATCAGTTTTTATATGGACCTTTGTCAACAAAGTGATGTCTCTGTCTTTTAACATATTGTCTGGCTTTGTCATAGTTTCCTTCCAAGGATCAAGCATTTTTTAATTTCATGAATTAAGATGTGACAAAGAAGGGATAGATTGATGGATCTTATGTGAAAATAGAAGCAAATTCAATTACTATTAACAAAATGATAGTTTGTGCAATCAGAAAAAAAAAACCAGTCTTACACAGAAAAATGTAAGAGCAAATCACCAAGGAACATAAAAATATCAAGAGAGAAGAGAGATGACTCCTAAGAAAGAATATTAAAGCAGACAGGAAACTTATTAACAAGGAGAAACAAAAGGTAGAATGCAGTAGAGTAAGATATTGAAAATGCCTAAAGGAAATAAAATTCAAATCTAGAATTGGACATCAAGCTAAACTATCACACAAGAAAGAAGGAAATTAAGACATTTTCATAGAAACAAAATTGAAGCAGGTTACCAACACTAAAACTAAAGAATGTGTGTTGAAAAGAACACACATCCAGAAAGCGGAGAACAGGAAGGCACAGTAAGAGAAAAAGCTGACAAAGAAGACAAAACCCGAAAATACAATAATGACACAAACATAAAATTATAAAAATGATACTATTGAAGTCAAAAAGAGGTAGAACTAAACTGTAGGACAAAGTAGAATACAGGATGGAAGGAGATAATCGTATTTATGCTAAAGTGTCGTGGACTGAATTTTATTCCCCTCCACCAATTTATATGCTAAAGCCCCAACCTCCAATGCAACTGCTTTTGGAAATGGGGCCTTTAGGAGATAATTAAGGTTAAACGAGGTCATGAGGGTGGGCCCCAACCCCATAGGACTGGTGTCCTCATGAGAAGAGCACCGGGCCCAGAGATGTCTCTCCCGTGTGCCCAGAGGAAAAGCCGTGTGAAGATGTGGGAAGAAGTCAGCCATCCACAGGCTGTGAAGACAGTCCTCACTAGAAGCCAACCTTGGCACCCTGATCTTGGACTTCCAGCCTCCAGAACTAGGAAAAAATAAATTTTTGTTGCTTAAGCCACCCAGCCTGTGGTATCCTATTATGACAGCCCAATTAATATCATGTTTCTTTCAGGAGAAAGATCAAGATGTTAAGTTACTTTTGATTTTTTAAAATAGTCACTTAAAACTATAAAGATAATCCCTAAAATAGGAAATATGGAATATATATAGGTATATAAGATATATGTGTGTGTGTGTGTGTGTGTGTGTGTGTGTGTATAAACACTGCATTTAGTGGTGGGGGAGATAAATATTTTTAAAAAATATTGATGGAGCCAAAGGAAGGAAAAATGAGAGAAAAAACAGAACATAGAAAAAGTAGGACCAAAAGCAAAAGAAGATGGTAGAAATATACCCACGTATAGTAATAACGAAAATAGATTTTAATAACACTGAACTGCATATTGAAAAGACAGATGTGCCATTGGATTTTTTTTAACCTAACAATAAACTATGACTAAGAAGCATATCAGAAACAAAGGAACCAAGAAAAGTTGAGAGTAAAGGAAATGAAAATGATAAGCAAGGTGAATACAAGTTTAAAAAACCTGGTGTGTCTATGATGATATTAATATACCAACCTTAGTGATATAATCCAAAAACATTGATACCTTATATAATATTGGCATTGGTATCAATATGTGAAGTGATGTAGGCTTCAGAGTGAGAGTGTCTGAGCTAGATATTGCTTATGCTAGTTTGCCCAATTTACGTTTCACTAAATTACTTAAAAATTGTGCCTCATGGTTTTTCCTCTCTAAAAGAGAGAAAATAATAGTATCTGCTTTATAGTATCATGTTGAGAATTGACTGAATACACACAAATTATGAACTGAATGCATGTAAATTTTTTCCTTGGTGGCTCAGTCAGTAAAGAATCCACCGGTAATGCAGGAGACCCAGGTTCGATCCCTGGATCGGGAAGATCCCCTAGAGAAGGGAATGACTACCCATGCCAGTATTCTTGCCTGAAAAAATCTCATGGACAGAGGAGCCTGGTGGGCTACAGTCAATGGGGTCAAAGAATTGGACAGGAATGAGTGAATAAAAACTGACATATAGTAATACTTACTGTTTCTGAGGAGGATAAAAAGGGATGAAGCGTATTTTAAAAGAAAATCAAAACCAAATGAAGGAAAAGGCACCATGAGGGATAAGAAAGTTTAATATGTTAACGACAAAGGTAAAACTCACTACAAGACAAAGTGAAAGTCACTTAGTCATGTCTGACTCTTTGCGACCCCATGGACTATACAGTCCATGGAATTCTCCAGACCAGAATACGGGGGGCATAGCTTTTCCCTTTTCCAAGGGATTTCCCCAACCCAGGGATCAAACCCAGGTCTCCTGCATTGCAGGCCAATTCTTTACCAGCTGAGCCACCAGGAAAGCCCAAGAATACTAAAGTGGGTAGTCTATCCCTTCTCCAATGGATCGTCCCAAACCAGGAATTGAACCGGGGTCTCCTGCATTGCAGGTGGATTCTTTACCAGTTGAGCTACCAGGAAAGCCCAAAACTCACTAGAAAGTTATAAATATTCTAAATATGTGTGCATCTAGTATTCAAATAGACAAAATAATTTTCAAAAAATGCAAGAACCACACCCTCAAGAAAACCTTCTCAGATGATGTACTCCTTACCCCAAACTCTAGGTCCCTTTCCTCAGGGCTTCAGGAGCACACACTGTATAAATCATATTATAGCCACCTATCACATTAATTATAATTCTTTTTTTTTCCCCTCAATTCTCTCCTACCAAGTCCCATAAGCTCCCTGGACTACCTTTTTGGTTTTCAGTGCTAACTTACAAATATAATACTGAGTACGCATCCAAAACATGTATGCTTGACAATTTGTAAAGAAATGGTTTTAAAAAACAAAGTTTAACAGACATAAATTTATTTTTCATAAAAGATTGAACTTTCTCAGCCTATGTAGGAAATCTCCACACATTACTGTAACTCTTCCCACCAACTCACCCTATCCTCAACTCAGTATTAAGCAGATTGTCATATATACATACATTTCTGTGAAAGATGGGGGAGATTTCAACTAAGTTTTAAAAGATAATGAAGTAGGGACTTTCCTGGTGGTCCAGTGGTTAAGACTTTATCTTCCAATATAGGGTACGCAGATTTGGTCCCTGGTTGTGGAGCTAAATTTCCACATGCCTTGCAGCCAAAAAGCCGAAACATAAAATGGAAGCAGTATTGTAACAAGTTCAATATAGACTTCAAAAATGGTCGAAATTTGTTTTAAAAAAAATGATAATGAAGTAGATGAGGAGTGAAAAAAGAGATGCGGAAGAGGAAAACTACAGAAGAACCGACGGAAAGAAATACCCAAGAGAAGTGAGCCAGGCTGCAAGGCTGGACCTCAGAAAGGTTCAAACTCTAGAGGTGCAAGGAGTCACGAAAGACAGCAAAAGCAGATGCTATCTCACTCTCTACCCCCATCTCCCCTAAAAGACTCCCTGTAAAAGCTGACACTGAAGACCCCAACTGGATCCAACCATTGGTGGAGAAGCGTATGTGCCCTTGCGAGAGTGAGACTGAAGGATAACTAGAGACACTGCGATCTGGACAGAGGATTCCCCAACTCCCTTCCCTTTCTGTTCTTCCACGCACCACCAGAAACTATCAGATCCTCCCGTGGAGGAAGCAGTCTCATAAAAAGATTCTGGGGTACAGATTATGGGCCAATTCACTGTCCCTGATCATGTGATAAATCCGACAGTCAATGAACTTCACCTGGAGACAAACACTTCTTCAAGGCACTTTGTTGTTTAATATGCACAGGCACTGGAAATGCATATTACAAACCACGTACAAATAAACGATTCACAGACCTTGCTTCAAATTATTAAAAATTTTTTTTAAACAACACTGATTTCAAATAAATGCATTGGTTAAATTGTCATTGAGGGAAATATAAGTGTCCATAGAGACCTATTAATTTTTTTTTTTCCTGGTAACAATGCAAAAAAAAATGTTACACATAAAAAGTGGATATTCAGCCATTTAATTAAACACCTAAAAGGGGCCAGATTCCTTCAAAGAAGACCATAACACTGGCAGTTTTTCACCTTCCTAGTCATATTTTGGTGGAAATAGAAATAAAGCCTGCTTCTTTATGAGTGAGGAGAAAAATGATAAAATTTGAATCATAGTCTGAAGGTTTTCAGTGCTCAATGCAGGTCTACTGGAATATCTGAGATTCATCTCTGTGGAATGAGTTTTATTGTCAGTACGGTTTTCCATTATTTAGACTAAACTCCTACCACCTGCTACAAAGACACATAAAACAAATGGATTTGCAGACTATGTTTGCTTTCTTCTGATGAATGAATCTGTCCCACGTCTGCTTTCTGGAAGCATAAGTAAAATATTGACAGTTTACATGTTTTAAATGTTTATTCTGTCTCCAATGTATATCTTCTTCTGTTTATAAAACTGTGCCAAAGAAAATAGAATTCTTTACGCAGCCAAAAAAATAAAAAGATAAACAGGCTTGGGTACAACAAACTAAAATGTTCCTACCCTATTGCTCTGTGATTGATACTCATTGCTCTCCAGTGCAGGACCAGAATCTACACTTAATATAAAGACTGATAAATTCAGCAAAAGTTTCTGGAAATAGTATCTTCTGTTTACTGCTCATTTCTAGAAACAGTTCAAGGGAATGATATGTTAATCAAATCCAGGTCTCCTGTATAAAGTAACATTTACTCTCAAATAATATTTCAATGCTCTAACAATGAATTGTAAGATAATAAGGCATGTCCTCTTTCCTTTGGTTTTAATCTGCCAAAATAATAGACTAGTACAAAAATAATACATTTTTATAAAATTTTAATAAAACTAATAAAACATCCTATATTTGCACTAAAGAATATGAAAATATTACTTAAAAATTTTCAGGGTTGTGGTTATATTTGTACCACCTACCTTACTTTGTAGTTAAATGGAAGGTTTAATATAATGATTTTTCTTGGTTAAAGAAAAAAGCTAATAAGATAGATATTTTGATAATATGTAAGTCACAGGAAATACAAGCAACTTTCAGAAAGGCCATTCAGAAAGTTGAAAAAAATGGTATCCTAGGGGGACTTCCCTGGCGGTCTAGTGGGCAAGACTCCACGCTTCCACTACAGGTGGTGCAGGTTTTGATACCTGGTAGGGGAACTAAGATGTTGCATGCTACGCAGCCAAAGGGGAAAAAAAAATAGGGTATCCTGTGTTAAAAACAGCTAGGACATTCTTCATCTTTTCTCAGTGGGTCCTCTCCTATCAATTAGAGTGGAATATTGTGACTGAATATATTAATGTATATAAGGTAGAATTGAACCAATGGAGGCTTTGTCAGCAAAGCAAGTGTAGAAGCAAAGACAGCCACAGAGGAAGTGAGGCTATGGTTCAGTCAAGTGGCGCCTACAGAGAGGGAGCTTTGCCAAGGAGTTTGAATATCGGATTTGCACTGGCTGAGTCATCAGCAACAATGCAGAGGTGAGCGGAGTCCAGGCTAATGCTATCAAGTGTTGCGACACCATTTGCATTGTGGAGATGCATGCAGCAGACTTTCTACCTTGATACCATTAAAAAAAAAAAAAAAAATCACATAACTGGCTGAAACTTTCTTCCTGTTAACTTTCAGGAAGGATGAAGTCTCAGTATTAATTCTATCACTCAAAACAAAGCTGGAGATGCAGAGTAATTGTCAAATGTGTAAGACAGAGGATTGAGTAAAATTATTTACTAAATTACAGAAGATTGATCTATTTCTCTTGACTTCTGATCAGAGTGAGGGGAAAAAGTTCCTAGGATACAATTCAGGAAGCAACAACTGAGTATAACCATTTAAAGTGAGGGAAATTCTGATAGAAGCCAAACAGAAGTAAGATGAAATGTTGCCAAATGAAAGAGCTGAAAGGGTCGTTAAAACATAGCCAGGACAGCCAGTGACTGTTCTTAAATGGTTTGTCAAGGCACATTCATAATCATACAGGTTTAGGTACGCAGAATCTGGTGAACTGTTTCCACTCTAATAGGTTCCAAAGATCCACTGCGCCAGCATCCCCAAATCAGACTTATCTTTCAGGGGTAAGAGCACTCCAGCTAAGGTCAGAGGAATGTATGTTTATTAATATATTAAAATGAGAATTGGAACTATGGCAGCGGCTGTAGCTTTCTCTCTCTGGGCAGGGAAGCTGTTTCAAATGCTTCAGTCTATCTCTGGCTGTTTGTGTGGAAATGCTCAAGATGGGATGCCGTATCCATTCTCGAAGTTGCTGCGGTAATATCAGAATTTGCCATGCACTGAAAGCTTTGCTATGCAATGCAGTTTGGAGACAAGGTTCCTCTCTGCACAGTACAATATATCACACCCATCCCTCATACATAAAGACACACACATAGGTATATATACATACATACATACATATATATATATATGATTATATATATATATATATATGATTATAATATATATTTGGGCTTCCCTGGTAACTCAGACGGTAAAGGATATGCCTGCAAAGCAAGAGATGCAGGTTCGATTTCTGGGTAGGGAAGATCCCCTGGAGAAGGAAATGGCAACCCACTCCAGTATTCTTGCCTAAGAAATCCCATGGACAGAGGAGCCTGGTGGGTTATAGGCCATGCCTGCATGCGTGCTGAGTTGCCTAAGTCGTATCCAACTCTTTGCAACCCTAGGGACTGGTAGCCCAGCAGGCTCCTCCAGGGGATCTTCCCCACCCAGAGATCAAACCTCTGTCTCTTGTCTCCAGCATTGGTAGGCAAGTTCTTTACCACCAGTACCACCTAGGAAGCCCGGGTTATAGTTCATGGGGTCACAAAGACTCAAAGTGTCAGAAATGACTGAGCCTTAACAGTTTCTTTCACTTTCATAATAATATATATCACTAAAATATGTAACAAAATGCACACATTCATGCACACACACACAGAGTACACACACATGAATAAGTAAGCCTGGAGTGGCTGGTGGAGCAAACACACTAGCTCTGTTTTCCTTTCATATCGAGTGAACCATACTTGGGTTTAATAGTGAAATGATTCAAACATAGAGAATAGACTTATGGTTGCCAACAGGAAGGGACTGGGGGAGGGGAGAGTGGGAGGTTGGGATTAGAAGATGTAAACTATTACAGAGAATCGATAAACAACAAGGTCCTACTGTACAGCGCAGAGAACTATATTCAATACCCTGTGATAAAACATAATGGAAAATAACCCATAAAAGAATGTGTGTGTGTGTGTGTGTGTGTGTATGAATTACTTTGCTATATAAATTAACACCATATTGTAAATAAACTGTACTTCAATAAAAATAAAAAATAAAATACTCTCATATAAGTTAAAAAAATAGTGAAGTGATTAACATGATCAAAATAATTACTTCAACCATGCCATGATCAAATATTTTGCACTAAATATGGTCTGTTAATGTAATATTTGTTAATAACATATTACTGAGTGGTGAGGGCTTTCTTGGTGGCCCATACAATGGCTCATTCCAGAAGGAGGGGAGACCTGGGTTCAACCCCTGGGTTGGGAAGATCCCCTGGAGAAGGGAATGGCTATCCACTCCAGTATTCTTTCCTGGAGAATTCCATGGACAGAGGATCCTGGCAGACTACAGCCCATTGGGTCCTAAAGAGTCCAACAAGACTGAGTGACTTTCACTTTCACTGACTGGTGAAAAGAATGTCCATTAAGATTTTTGTCTGAAAATATCTCAGAGAATATAACTATTCTTCAATTTTACCAAGAATATTCTTTAAGCCCATGGTCATTGTTCGGTGAATCTAGGAGAATTTTGTAATCAGCAGCCTCTGCAACCTACTTAAGACTCAATTCAGTCAAGAGAAAAAGCATATGAGAGTGGAAAAATAAGTTGTTAGGTAAAAATGTCAATTTTCATGAATCTCAAAGCACATAAATTTAAAGGTCTCCTCCTGCAAAGTCAAAGCAAAGGCTAAGAGTTAAAGTCAATGTAATAATGCTGTTTTATTATTCACTAGGCTATGCATTGTACATAAAATGAAGAAAAGTCAATAGCAGTACATAAAATAACCAAGTCTGAAAGGTGAGCTATAGTTTCTTGGGAAATTAAATGGTGTCTGTACTAGATTATCATCCTCATAAACCTGTAGCAGTTAAATTACACCACAAATGAGACATACCAAAGTAGATCACACAACTCACTGCATAACCACATAATACATATAATTCCAGATTAAAAAAAATTATTAATATCTTAACACATGTCCACATTTCAGTAATATGTGTCTGGACTGAATTAAATCCCCTTTGTGATGCTTAGTCCACAGTGTTAAAGTTTAAAACATCCTAGGATATTTTTACCTACCCATTCACTGATAATCAATTGTAGCATATACACTGTAGCTATATCTCTTTAAAATTGGGATAGATAAGGTCAAAACCAAAAAAGTCATAAACAGCATTTATTAAACAATGTCCCCAGGCAAAGACTAAATTCACAACTGGTAATAAGTAAGAAAGGTCAAGTTTTGGGATGATGAATCAAGAGTTTGATACACTCAGCTTGAAGGGCTTGTGGGATGTTTAGAAGACAGTCAATTAGAAGCTGGAAATAAAGAGCCACAAAAGGGAGACAGAAGGAATAAATGAGATCAATCATAGCAGTTTTATGTTTTCAAATGAAAAAAAAAAACATGGTTATAAAGTATCAAAAGTCTCTCCTGTTCTTTTCTCTTGCATAGACTAAAATTCAGAGGTTCTTAACCCAACCAAGTGATTGTGCAGAACCTAACTTCAGTAAAGTGTTCCTTCCTTTGTTCCACATCTGTGCCCTCCATGAGTTTTATATTGTAATTTATTGATTTACAGTTTAATAACTGCATCTCTACAGTGACCCTCTTGAGGCAGGTAACTGTGACCTATCCATTTGGGCATCTTATGCATAGTAGGCCTTTATTGCTCAGTTGATCAGTCATGTCTGACTCTTTGTGAACCCATGGACTGTAGCCCCCCAGGCTCCACTGTCCATGGAATTTTCCAGGCAAGAATACTGGAGTGGCTTGCCATTTCCTGATCCAGGGGATCTTCCTGACACAGGGGTCAAACTTATGTCTCTTTTGCCTTCTGCGTTGGTGGGTAGATTCTTTACCAGTAGTGCCACCTGGGAAGCCAAGGTGTTTATTAATTGCTTTTAATTAGGTTGACGAGTTGACAGAGATTTCAGCTCTTTTTCATTGGGTGTTTCAACACTATGAGGAAAACATAACAAACACTCCTAAGGAGACCTTATGAAGACATGATTGGCAAAGCAACTGTGAGAAAATTCGCTCAGAAAAACCATGCAGCAGATGTACATACTCTTACTTAAATGGAAAGTACAGTACTAGAGTACAGAGCTAATGTGATTTGCCCAAGGTTCTCAGCTGACTGAAGCAGCCCCCAAACTCAAACTGGTTCTCCTTCTAGCACTGACTGGACCGTGGGGTCAGGGAACAAGGCAGGACAAATAAAGTACAGGTGTTTGATCATCTCCACTATAAGGTCTGCAGATTGTGACTTCCCTTAGTGGAGTGTCTCAAAACATTAGACACCCTTACATTCAAAACTAAGGTTTCCCTGGTGGCTCAGCTGATAAATAAGTTGCCTGCCAATGCAGGAGCTGCAGGAGACTCGGGTTTGACCCCTTACTCGGGAAGATCCCCTGGAGTAGACAATGACAACCCACTCCAGTATTCTTGCCTGGAATATTCCATGGACAGAGGAGCCTGACCGGCTACAGTCCACGGGGTTGCAAAGAGTCAGACATGACTCAGCGCTCACGTAGAGACACACACATTCCAAATAAGCAGAAAAGCACTATTGAGAGCTAAAGTTTCTAAATTAGCCACTATTTACATTAAATATAGAGAAAAGAAAACCCAAAACTTAACATCCTTAGAATAGCCTCTGGATATCATATTTGCTGTTTACTCAAGAACTATTCTCAATCTTCTTCCATATCGAGAGATTAGACCAGCTTTCCAGAATACAGCCTGAACATGTCAAATACTTGCTTATCTAGGATTGCATGTCACTATGACAAAACCATGTCTAACAGGATCTGAAATAAAGCCTGTTAGGGGATTCTGATAGCGTATTTCTCACTAAGGATGTGTGTGGCAGTGAGGGCCACTGAGTCTCCTCCTTGCATTTGTGTATAGCTGTATAAGAACAACCATGTCAGGAAAAAACCTGAGTACAAAGGCTAGCATATTAAGGGTGGTGATGTGAAAAATAAACTGCATGGTAGCAGCGGGCCATAGAATTAGCCAAACATGAACCCCTTCCCTGCAGGCTTCTTATTAGATGAAATAATTATGATAATTTTTAGTTCATTATTATTTAAGTATTCTGTTATCTGAAGCCAAAAGCATTAAACTCACACAATCATTCTGGAATGGAATGGTTTAGGTCCATCTATTTCATGAATAGCCAGAATGAGAGTAGGCAGATTCCTCTATTCCCTGAATGCAGTTTGCCTTTTCTGTTGTATGGATGAGTTATATGACAGCACAGAGGAGTCTTTCTTCCTACTTTGGAGCTCTGCTTATATAATATTATTATGTCCTTTAATTATGTTCTGGTTCACACTGGGACTAGTCTTAAAGCGATTTTCAAAGTTCTTTTTACAAAATCAATTAGAACTTCTCTTCCTCGCATTCCAGATCTTGTGGCCATCTGGTCACACAACCTTTCCAGTATTTTCACCCTGCTGTGACATCACCCAACTGCCACAGGCAAAGGAAACAATAGCAGCCAAACACTCGTTTGCTTTTAACTAGTTCTTATTTTGCTGCCAATATAGAGGTGCATCTTAGAACTGGGAATTCCCTATAACACAGTGTGGCCACGTGCTGTGCTGGGCTTAGCTCTCAGTCATGTCTGACTCTTTGTGACACCAGGGACTGTAGCCCGCCAGGCTCCTCTGTCCATGGGGATTCTCCAGGCAAGAATACTGGAGTGGGTTGCCATGCCCTCCTCCAGTGTATCGTCCCAACCCAGGGATTGAACCCAGGTCTGCGGCATTGCAGGCAGATTCTTTACCATCTGAGCCACCAGGGAAGCCAAAGAATACTGGAGTGGGTGGCCTATCCGTTCTCCATGGGATCTTCCAGACCCAGGAATCGAGCCAGTGTCTCAGACTGATTCTTTACCAGCTGAGCTACCAGGAAAGCCCAGACTGTGGCCATATGGCTCAACAAAGACATTTCTCTACAGTGAAATGAAATGCATTTTATTTTAAAAATAAATTTAAAAAGAAACTTGATCTTTATGAAAGAGTAGTGGAAAGATTGAGGTAGACTGAGTTTGCACATATCTGACAAACATCAGTCATGAATTTTAAGAAATCATCTTGTTTAGTCCTATAACGATAAACTAGACACTCAGGGTTCTTAAATCTCATGTTCATGCTTGCTTCCTCACTTCAGACTTATTTGACTGTTTGTGACCCCATGGACTATAGCACACCAGGTTCCTCTGTCCATGGGATTTTTCAGGCAAGAATACTGGAGTGGGTTCCCATGCCCTCCTCCAGGGGCATTTCCAGATCCAGGGATCAAACCCACATCTGCATCTCCTGCATTGCAGGTAGATCCTTTACCACTGAGTCACTAGGAAAGCCCTCTTAGATCTAAAGATGCATAAATAATTCTGTGCTCAACAGAGAACATAGTCTTCTCCAGAAAACACAGAACCTTTATAGAAACTGGCTTTAGAGTAAACCATAATTCAAGTATCTCAATTAATTTCCAAGAATTAATATATCTGACTACAATGTGTTTTTAATAGAAATCACCAAAAAAATGCAAGTCTATGTATATGCACATCAAATTAAAAAAAAAAAAACTTTAACTTAACACAATGGCTAATAAAAGTCATAATGGATATTAAAAGATAATAAACACTACTAAATAATAATGAAAATATTATATAACCAAAGTTGGAAGATGCACCTAAAAAGGACCTTTAATGAAACTGATAGCTTTAAATACTTACATAAATATAAAAAATAAACTATCAGTTGATTATTCCTGAGAAGTAACAAAAATAAAAGCTAAATACAAAGAAGGTAGGAAAAAGAATAGATTCTATTGATATAGAAAACTAAGTTGGGAAGAACTAGTGAATCTAAGAGGTTGTTCTTGAAAAGATAGCCAGCGTTGATGGTAACGAAAACATAAACGAAGAAGGTGCAAGAAAAGGCAGGATTTTAGATTCACTCAACATTATGAAAATAATGAGAATGCTTTGGGGCTTCCCAGGTGGCATTAGTGGTAAAGAACCTGCCTGCCATTGCAGGAGATGTAAGAGACTCAGGTTCGATCCCTGGGTTGGGAAGATCTCCTGGAGGAGGGCATGGCAACCCACTCTAGTATTCTTGCCTGGAGAATCCCATGGACAGAGGAGCCTGGTGGGCTACAGTCCATGGGGTCTGTATGACTGAGGCATGACTAAAGCAACTTAGCACGCACATGGACAATTTTATGCCAAAATTTTGAAAATGTAATTAAATGGACAAAACCGTAGACTGTGACACCAACTCTATAAAGAACAGGATAACCCATACCCATTGCATACCAAATAGCATTTGTGAATAAAAAAAAAGAAAAAAAACTCACAAAAAGCTCACATGGTAATACAGGTGAATTTTACTGTGTAAAAAGAATGTCACCTGCCATTTTAGTAAACAAAGGATATTGAGGCCATCAGACACTACAGCACCCTGAGGGGATTTAGGATGGAGGAAAAATAGGTACTGGCTTGCAAGTAACTGAAGTGCATATTAAAGGAATAATTTCTATAAACCCAGATTCTTGTATTTTCCCATAAAATACAAATGCACTACATTCATTAACTTGAGATATCTGGCTTTCTTTAATCAGCAGTAATGTTTTGATGTCCTGCTACCTGTTTTATAGTTTTTTTTCTTTTGGCAATAACTGTATCTTGGCTCCTCCCTTATATCTTCAGAACAGTCCCTCAGGGCCATCTGAGAGGCTGTACCTTTGGCTTGGGTCCTCAGTAAATCTATTGAATAAGAAGTAATTCTCAGTTTTTAGGCTGTGCTTTTTTTCTCAGTTGACACTGCCAGTATTTCAAATTCATTCCAATTTTCCAGCAACACTGAACAGAAAAAGAAAAGGAAAAAAAAAGGGAACAGTTTCTCCTCCAATCATTTTTATGGATATTATAACTCTGACACTTAAAATTACGACAAGAAATATATGAGAAATGACGATTTAAGACCAGTCTCACTCATACAGATATCCAAGTCAAATATTAAGAGGACACATTTAAGAGTTAAAGAAAAAATGCTACTAAATATTCATTTTCACTAATGTCAAGTAGGCTATTTAGATCTATGAAGGTGGTTTAAAAAGGGAAAACAACCAAGATTACTTAAAAATACTACATTATTTCCAAGTGAAAAGCAGTGTGGTAAGTATCAAAATCATTATTTAACTGAGGACATTTGCTAATCGCAGCAAATACTGCCATTTTGACAACTTTTGTGGATGTAGGGAAAATCAAGTATCCAAGCTTAACAAATGCCCGGAATTGGACTAGAGGTGCTCTCTTAATTGACCTAAAGTGAAAGTGTTAGTCATTTAATCTCTTCTAACTCTTTGCAACCCCATGGACAGCAGCCTGCCAGTCTCCTCTGTCCGTGGAATTCTCCAGGCAAGAATATTGGAGTGGATAGCTACTCAGGGATTGAACCCAGGTCTCCTGCATTGCAGGTGGATTCTTTACTGTCTGCACTACCAAGGAAGTCCCCTCACTGGGCTAGAATCCCCCTAAATTATACAGTCAGGGTAAAGATGAACTAAAATTTAACACTTCATTCCTATCCACTTTACAGGATGCCATGGTACTGAGTAAAGGAGGGAGAAAAGAAAATAGGAAACACCCTTTATTAAGACACTTGCGTAATATGCTGGTTCTCATGTGGATTTAGGACCAGCAACCTTAAGTCATAAACTTGGTTAAAAATGGTCCTCTAAAATAACTGGAAAAGTGAAAAAAAAAAAAAACAACCTGGAAAAAATTAAATAGTCCCATAATTTTTTATCTTCCATTAGCACATAAAAATGACCAATTATAAACTAATGAACATTATTTTGAATTTCATGATTTATAATGCAAAGTTAAAACAGATTGATGCAAAATAGTATTTATTAAAATTCTTGACATAATATAAAAAGAAACTGCATCCCTCTTAACACCAGAAAAAGGTAAATATATTAAATGACATAACACTTGGATGGAGTATATATAAGTATATAGGTATGTAATTTTGTATGAGTAAATTTAACTTTATGTAAATATAATTTTCAAATTGTTCAATATGTATATGGAAATATCCAAACTAGCATACTTTGGAAATATTACACAACAACACTCATTTTTAATAATACTTATTACTCAAGTGCTTGAGATCTTAATCCACACTATTCTCAACAGCATATAAAGTAGTTTATGTAGGCAAACAGAAGACACAACATAACCTTTCAACCTGATTATCTGACAATAGAGAATATCCTACCATCTGTTAACCGAAAGGAAAGCAAAACTACTAAAATCCTATTTGTTGTGCATTTGTTTCCCACAAGTGTATCCCTCATCCAGTGAAATTCTACAAATTATTAAATAAGTTGAACAAAATAGGGATCAAACTAGTTATATCACTGAAGACAGCAGTGAACAAGGTCTACTGGATGAAATAAGCTTAATTTAACATTCATGTGTTTTCAATGTCAGAAAAGGCATATCCAAGGTGAAACCAACTCTCTGAAACTTTGTGTTACAGAGGCAGTTTTCAGAAACTTGGCCTTGAGAATTGAGCCTAAACAGATGAATTACTGGTGCATTTACTTTATTGTATATTTTCCTGAAACTCTGTGGATACTATAAAATAAAATGTGGATGATAATAGAAAATAGAAAAACAGTGGACAGGCAATTGGATAGGAAATGACTCTAAGACCAAACTAATATACATTTTAACAAATGATCTGTCAGAAACAGTGGAGGCCAAGTGATAGAAGTTAATATCGAATCACGAATTTGAAGTGCAGTCAAGAAAACACCTATGAAAATGTATGTGGTACAAGAAAAACCAAAGTGCAACCATAAAAAGATGCACATGATCATTAAACTGTGTTGTATTATTTGCATGGAAAATAATGCTCACATGCTCTTAAAATGAGTAACTGCTATAATAGCAGAAATAAAAAACATCCAGGGTTTCCTTGGGCAATATGGCAGTTTTAAATTATAGCTGCAAATACAACTTCAATACATCTCTCAAAGAGAGTTGTGGTCTATGTTCCTTCCCCAGGATTCTGGGTGGCCTTAACATTGTTATGACGGAGAGAGTATAATGGAAGGGACGTCATGGACTTTCAAAACTAGGACTTAAAAGATCAAACACTCACTCATGGAGCCCTGCACTGTTATGTACAATATTTGTCTACTCTGAGACTGTTGGCCTGGAGATGCCATTTGTGGGGCTTGGGTCCTTTGTTCCAGCTAAACCCACCCTTCAGCCATCCAAGTGCAGATCCCAGCCACAGAAGTGAAGAAGCTAGCAGATGATTCAACTCCCAGGTTCAGCGTTACCCCTTAATCATTTGAGTCAAGTCATGCCAGCTGAGCTTCAAACATCACGTAGCAGAGATGAGCATCTCTGTGGTTTCCTACCTGAATTCCTGACTTGGAGAATTTTAGATCATAAAAAAAAAAAGTTTGTCTTACCCAGTAAGTTTTGTGGTTACTATGCAGTGCTATATAACCAGAATAGGCAACTATACACTAAATGATGAAATTAATTTAGGACAATCTATTATTAAGAAGTGGAGAAGGAAATGGCAACCCACTCCAGTTATTATTAAGAAGATAGCCTTCCCAGGTGGTGCTAGTGGTAAAGAACTTGCCTGCCAATGCAGGAGGCATAAGAGATGTGAGTTCAATCCCTGGGTTGTGAAGAGCCCCTGGAGGAGGAAATGGCAACTCACTCCAGTATTCTTGCCTGGAGAATTCTATGGGCAGAAGAGTCTGGAGGGCTACAGTCCATAGGGTTGCAAAGAGTCGGACATGACAGAAAGCGACTTAGCACCTTTATTAAGAAGATAACACATACTTGGAGCCGCTGGTGGCTCAGACAGTAAAGAGTCTGTCTGCAGTACGGCAGACACGGGTTTCATCCCTGTGTCGGGAAGATCCCCTGGAGAAGGAAGTTGCAACCCACTCCAGTATTCTTGCCTGGAGAATCCCATGGACAGAGGAGCCTAGTGGCCTACAGTCCATGGGATCGCAAAGAGTTGGACACGACTGAGCAACTTCACTTTCACTTTCTTTCTTTCAACATATACTTATTGTCTAATGGAATATGATTTGAGCTAAATTATTCAGGTTATAGAATGTATTCCTAGAAATTCCCTGGTAAGCAAGAACAAAATGGGCACATCCAATAATGGAACACATTGATGAAAATGCAAAGTCTGCACACGAAACAGGATAAACTAACCAAACATTAGATTACTCGTGTTCACATCAGTGGACATATATCAAGATTCATTAAAATTCCTGATTGTTGGGAAATCATGGATGCTATTAACTTATAGTGTATTTCCCTGGTGGCTCAGCTGGTAAAGAATTGCCCATAATACAGGAGAACTGGGTTTGATCCCTGAGTTGGGATCAAGGGAACAGCTACCCACTCCAGTATTATTAACTTCAGGTACTTTTCAGAATAGAAGAAAAAATATCAGAAGCTTAAAAAGATTCCACATCTTAAGTTAAAAAAAAAAAAAAGTTTTCACAATTACTTTCCAAATAGATTCTCATTGTGCAGCTCTAGTCAGAATTCTGGGGTCTGTGCTTGATCTTTCTTGGTTCCTAGATTTTAATTTCTGCTTATTTATTTATATTTCACTATAAGCACCAGCACTTTGACCCTTCTTGGCTTTCTAAGACTTCAGCCTTTGTTTCTGAGATTTCCTTCACCCTTCATTGTTGATTCTGGTTTTGGGTTCCCTGGCCCTCATTTGGAGATTCCAAATGACAAATTCAACCCCTAGTAAAGTCCAAAAAAATCCCACTTATTTCCTCTTACCCCTTCTGCTCCACCTACTCTTTCTTTTTTGTTCAGTTCAGTCGCTTAGTCACGTCCGACTCTTTGCAACCCCATGGACTGCAGCACGCAGCACTCCAGCAGAATTTTGTTAATTCAGTCCTAATGTTTGCTGACTTCAATTTTTGGGAACAGCTGAGAATCCATTGGCATTTCTTCCTACTATACAAAGTTGATAAATATTCATGGACAACATGGTAGTCATGGAGACAACAGAAGAACTACAATGTAATATATACATTCTTTCCTCTTGCTATAAAAGCACTATCCTCAAGAAACGGTCTGGTAAATTGAAGATCTATGGAGACTGGAAAAGGCTCCATGATCACCTTATAAAGAGAGGCTTCAAACAACAAAATTAGCAGTGAAAAAAAAAAAAAAAATGGCCTAATGGTCTCAATTACAGATGCTTGAAGCATATTGAAAAGGATCTCACATGTTAATGATGAAGACAATTATGGTCAACATACTATTGGAGAAGGGATTAAAAATTGTATTTTAAATATGTAAGTCAGAGAAGAAATTTGAGAAAAGTATACATTAAGATTATAAAATTCAATTTTAGGTTACATTAGGACATTGAATGGAGAAGGAAATGGCAACCCACTCCAGTATTCTTGCCTGGAGAATCCCATGGAAAGAGGAGCCTGGCAGGCTATAATCCATGGGGTCACAAAGAGTCAGACCCAACTGAAGTACTTAGCACACATGCATACAGGACACTGAAAGCTAGTAAAAATACTCAGTTACCAACCAAGTGCAAAGACATTGACTAGACATTGCTGAACCATAAGAATGAGGACACAGAGTCAAGCTAAGGAGTTATATAAAGCAATTTATGAAGATGCTAACTGAATGTATGAAAATACATAAACATACTGGGTCCAAAGGCTCTAAGCCACATATGAGTGAATATTAGTAGTGGCACATCTTAATATTCTCAGGATGTTATAAGTTTGGGAAAGAACTATAGATTCTTTAATATATAGGTGTTCCCATGTGTCAGTCACTTATTTAGGGTCCAAGGATATGGAAATGAACAAAGTAGACCCCAAGCCCTGAACTTTAATAGATTTTATTTTAATGCAGGTGATAGACAATAAGTAAATAAAAGACACATATTAGGAGAGAGAGAAGTTTAAGATAAAAATTAATTAAACAGAAGAAAGAGAATAGGAGTAGAGGAGTGGGTGAGAGGAATTGTTTCCACTTTAAACAGGACAGTCAGGGAGAATCTCAGCAAGAAGCTAACATTCAGCTCTTCATGGAAGAAGAGGTGAAAGGCAGCCAGGTGGAGGAGCAGAAAAGTATTCCAGGCTGAAGGAAAAGTGAGTTCAAAGATCTGGGAGCAGAATTATTCCTATCCTGCTAGAAAAAGAGTGTAGCTAAAGCAGAGATGATGAGGCAAAATCAGGGGTGGGCCAGAGAACTTCCAAGGACCTCTTGGGCAGGGTTTCAAATACTGTTTCAAAGACCTTGACTTCTTCCATAGTAAAATGAGAAGCACAGAAAAAAGAAAGGGTGACATGATCTGGCCTGCATTTTAGAAGGATGAGTCTGACCATTGTCTTTTCTGCGGGGCAGCAAAGGCAGACGTGGGGAGACCACCTTAAAGATTAAAGCCACAGCCAACGCGAGAGACTGTTGGCTGCCAACAGTGGAGCAGCAGATTTTGAACGTATTTCTTTTAAGGTAGAGCCGGCAGGATTTGCTGATGGACTGAAGTTGAAGAGAAAGAACAATATCAAGGATAACTCCAAGGTTTTTGTTCTGAACAATGAGAAGAATAGTATTGCCATTTATGAAGATGAGGGAGAGTTAAATGGAAGCAGGATTATTGGGAAATATCAAGAGCTTTGTTTTGAGTGATTTGGGATGCCTGTTAGGAATCAAAGTGAGATGTAGAAAATCCAGATGAATGTTGAGTTTACATCGAATACACATGAATAATGAATGCACATCAGTGGTAACTAATGTATAAATTCTCAAGGATTAAGTTATGTAAATAAGGTTTAGAGACAGATATAAGACAATTACTTGTGAGCAAGAAGTGTCTTAATGGCCTTAAAATCCCTTTAGGGTAAACTTGGTGTCCAAAGACAGTACTTCTGCAGGAAAGTTTTGATTCTCAGCTCAGTATCATCAATTAAAGAATAAATAAGCTTTAATAAAGGACATAGTTCTCTACGTTTTTGTGTAGGGAGTACACAAAAATGAATGACCTTCAGAAATGTATGCTCAAGGTGATTTCAAAAAAGCCTGCAAGGATTTTTGAGGGATGGCAACATTATTAGAATAACAATGTAGCCTTTAAAAACTATTTGAGAAGAATAATTTATTTAGGTGAGTAAAGTTTGCTGTCTTTTTGTTGGGAGAAAAAGACTTCTTAGAGTCATTCTTATGTGCATTAAATTCCCACACTGATGGACATTGGTATTCATCGGCCACCCTTTACATTAATTAAAATTGAAGCTGTGGTACATATACACCATGGAATATTACTCAGCCGTTAAAAAGAATTCATTTGAATCAGTCCTAATGAGATGGATGAAACTGGAGCCCATTATACAGAGTGAAGTAAGCCAGAAAGATAAAGATCATTACAGCATACTAACACATATATATGGAATTTAGAAAGATGGTAACGATAACCCTATATGCAAAACAGAAAAAGAGACACAGAAATACAGAACAGACTTTTGAACTCTGTGGGAGAAGGTGAGGGTGGGATATTTCGAAAGAACAGCATGTATACTATCTATAGTGAAACAGATCACCAGCCCAGGTGGGATGCATGAGACAAGTGCTCGGGCCTGGTGCACTGGGAAAACCCAGAGGAATCGGGTGGAGAGGGAGGTGGGAGGGAGGATCGGGATGGGGAATACGTGTAAATCTATGGCTGATTCATATCAGTGTATGACAAAACCCACTGAAATGCTGTGAAGTAATTAGCCTCCAACTAATAAAAAAAAAAAAAAAAAAAAAAAAGCCATTCTAGAGGAACTTAAAAAAAAAATTGATGCCACAATTACACACAAACAAAAACTAAAGGTTTTCCAAACATTGGTCAAATTGTGTTGAAACTGAAAAGATGTTTAACATCGCTAATTATTAAATAAATGCAAATCAAAACTACAAAGAAGTATCTCCTCATGCATGTGTGACAAGTCGCTTCAGTTGTGTCTGACTCTTTGAGACCCCATGGACTGTAACCAGCCAGGCTCCTCTGTCCATGGGATTCTCCAGGCAAGAACGCTGAAGTGGGTTGCCGTTTCCTCCTCCAGGGCATCTTCCTGACTCTGGGATCCAACGCATGTCTCTTATGTCTCTTGCATTGGCAGGCAGGTTCTTTACCACTAGTGCCATCTGGGATGGCCATCATCAAAAAAATTCAAAAACAATAAATGCAGGAGAGAGTATGGAGAGAATGTAAATTGGTGCAGCCAGTATGGAAAATGGGATGGAGGTTCCTCTAAAAACTAAAAAGGGAGTTACCATATTGACATTGCAATCTCACTTCTGGGCACATATCAACAGAAAACCATGGTCCAAAAGCATACATGCACCCTGACCTTCACTGCAGCATTGTTTACAATAGCCAAGACATGGAAGCAACATAAATGTGCATCGATAGATGAATGAACAAAGATGCAGTACATATATACAGTGGAATGCAATGGAATACAGTCATTAAAAAGAATGAAATAATGCCATTTGTAGCAACATGAATGGACCCATATATTGTCATACTGAGTAAAGTCAGACAGATATCATATGATATTGCTTATATCTGGACTTAAAAAATGATAGAAATGAATTTATTTACAAAACAGAAACAGACTGACACAGAAAATAAGCACGAAAGCGGGGAGGAGGGATAAATTGGAAGTTTGGGATTGATATGTACATACTATTGTATATAAAAATAGGTAACCAACAAAAACCTACTATATAGCCCAGGGAACTCTGCTCAATATGATAACTTAAATGGGAAAATAATTTGAAGAGAAGAGATACATGTAAATGTATAACTGAGTCACTTTAGTATACACCTGAGACTAACACATTGTTAATTACCTATACTCTAATAAAAAATAAAAAGTTAAAAAAATATCCCTTTAAAATTACCAAAATTAATTGGCTACAACCAACTCTTCAGTGAATATAATGAGGGTTTGCTTGTTATTATTGTTATTCAGTCATTAAGTCATGTCTGACTCTTTGCAACCCGCTGGACTGCAGGACGCCAGGTTCCTGGGTACTCCACTGTCTCCCTAAGTCTGATCAAAGTCACGTCCCCTGAGTCGCTGATGCCATCTAACCATCTCATGCTCTGCTGTCCCCTGCTCCTTTTGCCTTCAATCTTTCCCAGTATCGGGATCTCTTCCAATGAGTCAGTTCTTCGCATCAAGAGGCCAAAGTACTGGAGTTTCAGCCTCAGCATCAGTCTCTCCAATAAATCTTCAGGGTTGATTTCCTTTAGGATTGACTGTTTTGATCTCCTTGCTGTCCAAGGGACTCTCAAGAGTCTTCTATAGCATCATTCTATAGTTTTAAAGCATCAATTCTTCAGTGCTCAGCTTTCTTTATGGTCCAACTCTCACATCCATACATGACTACTGGAAAAACCATAGCTTTGACTGTAGGGACCTTTTCTGGCTTTGACTGTAGGGACCTTTTCTGGCAAAGCGATGTCTCTGTTTTTTAATACACTGTCTAGGTTGGTCATAGCTTTTCTTCCAAGGAGTAAGCGTCTTTTAATTCTGTGGCTGCAGTCCCAGTCCACAGTGATTTTGAAGCCCAAGGAAATAAGATTTTGTTATAGCATTTATTATTTTGTACTCAATGTTTAGTCAAGTTTTAGGCACGTTTTCTCTCATCTGCCACTATTGGAACTTTTAAGGAAAACAAATGGTGTTATAGTTTAATCAAGTACCATATTCATAGTAGAACTAAAATAAATAATTGTTTCATGAAGAAATACTTTGTGCATTCATATAATATACACATGAGCAATAGATGAATGCTTTTTCATTAAGGGGAACATGATTTCCAAATTCAAATTGACATTTTAATGAAGTGTAAATCACCTTTATTTCATCTCCCTCATTCAAGTTTAGTGCAACTTTCCCACCCTCACTTAAGGCTGTGTCTTAAGTCACATTTTATTGCAAATTGAAACCAGGCTAAGGTGGCATGGTCACCAGCTAGCAGTGAAGTCCTGAGAAATTTCTTCTGTACTGGGAGCTCACCTAATAAATTTTAATTGTATCCTTGTCTTTCATTCAGATTTAAGCCTACATCTTTCTGATTGTAACACAGTCACCAAAATCTGCTGCTTTCAATGACTGCAATAGCTAATAGTCTCTTACATTATTTCCATGGGTTGATTTCCCATGGAAAGTGAAAATGAGAGTTACTCAGTCGTGTCCGACTCTTTGCAAACCCATGGCCTATACAGTCCCTGGAATTCTCCAGGCAAGAATGCTGGAGTGGGTAGCCTTTCCCTTCTCCAGGGGATCTTCCCAACCCAGGGATCAAACCCAGGTCTCCCTCATTGCAGGCGGATTCTTTACTGACTGAGCCACCGGGGAAGCCCATATATTCTCACAAAAATCCTATGAGGTCAGTTGTATCTCCATATCTTGTGTATCTTCCCCGACTGTTACTAGCTCTCTCTTGCAGAGCTGGTAAGTGAATTGTGACCAGACCACACATCTTGCTCATGGAACTTTATTCCCCTCATCTTGACATCTCAGTCTTCTGTGTTCCTGAATCTGGATTGAGTCCTGAAAACCTGAGCCCCGCTGCAGTGTCAGAACCATTTCCCTATCATTTAGGGTATCTTTCTGTCAGCAAATATTTCCTTCATTCCCTGGAGGCTGTTTCTCCTGCTCATGGGAATTCTCAGCAGTGTCAGATCTCTGTCTGGTGATGGAAACTTTTGATCCTAGAATCAGCAGCAGTCTCCACTGAGAGGAGCAACATTTAATTATTTCTTGCCTTTCTTCTTCCAGCATAGTAATTCTAGATGATATGTGTGTGCATGTGTTTTAAATCTTCTTTTCCTTAATTAGCACCTGTTAACTAAATGGATCAAAAAGCTTTACCCTGTCCACATCACTATTTACTTTGCTGGGCACAAATCTTGCTTTATGGTCTTGTTTATCAGAATTCCAGTCAGTTTCCCTCATACTGACCATCCAGTGGACACTTTTTTGGTGTAATTTTCTCCTTTTAGAACTTCATACTGTTAAGTATTTGCTGAATTTCAGGATTTTTATGTTTTCAGTCAGAACAGTGGGAAATGAGTTAATAAAGCTTCTGCTTTCATTTTAAAGACCCCTGAGAGATACTTAACCAGTTGCCTGCTGTGTAAATGTTACTGAGAATGAAAATCATAAAACAGATTTATAGCTGCAGTTGTGTCCACATTTATTCCAAGCTATACACAATAACAAAAATAACATTTAGCACCTTAATGGCTATTTCTGTGAAAAGGCTTCATTGTGATTTATGTAATAAATTAGACATGAAAAGTTTCATAAAACATTATTGCTTAAAATTTTGGAAATAAAGGCATTAGGGGTAAATATTACTTGAAAAATATCATTTTCTCTAAAAGTTTTGGCTTTCAAGTAAGTGCATTTTTTGCTAATTTTCCAGTAAATGGGTTGTATTGCCATAAAAATATGTATTGGTGAAAAATTCAAACATACTTGAAAAATCAACAGATTTTTTTTAAGATAAAACCTCAGTTTTTGGTGGTACTAGTATTTTCCTCTTACCCATGAAACAGATGTGTATTTTTTCCCACATCACCAGTGATATAGCACCCTTAATTTCATCCTGTTGGTATACTCAAAGCTACATGAATTTGAGTAAGCTCTGGGAATTGGTGATAGACAGGGAAGCCTGGTATGCTGCAGTCTATGGGGTTGCAAAGGGTTGGACACAACTGAACGACTGAACTGAACTGAACTGATGGTTTTTCCAGTCAGTAGTCATGTACAGATGTGAGAGTTAGGCCATAAAGAAGAGCTGACTCATTGGAAAAGACCCTGAAGCTGGGAAATATTGAGGGCAGGAGGAGAAGGGGATGACAGTGGATGAGATGGTTGGATGGCATCACTAACTCAATGGACATGAGTTTGAGAAAACTGTGGGAGATAATGAAGGACAGGGAGGCCCAGTGTGGTGCGGTCCATGGGGTCACAAAGAGTTGGACATGACTTAGCAACTGAACAACAACAAATAACAGAATTATGGTTTGTAAGAGGCAATTTTAAATGAGGGACTACCTGCTATAGAGAGAATTCAAAAGGACCAAAGACTGGTTTTAAAGAAATCAGGTCTACTAGTAAAGTTGAAGTAAATTTTAGATTCATAGACTCATATTTTCATCTATTGTATTAAGTGTACAAAGTAAATTATTGCATACATTACTATTATTTTGTTATTCAGTCACTCATTTGTGTCCTAGTCTTTGCAACCCTATGGACTGCAGCACAACAGGCTTCCCTATCCTTCACTATCTCCAGGAGTTTGCTCAAATTCATTGAGTCGGTGATGCTATCTGACCATCTCATCTTCTGTCACCCCCTTCTACTCCTGCCTTCAATCTTTCCCAGCATTAAGGTCTTTTCCAATAAGTTGGCTCTTTGCAACAGGTGGCCAAAGTATTGGTCCTTCCAATGAATAATCAGGGTTGATAGTTTTGTAGGATTGACCGGTTTGATCTCTTTGCAGTTCAAGGGACTCTCAAAAGCCTTCTCCAGCACCACAGTTTGAAAGCATCAATTCTTCAGCGCTCAGCCTTCTTTATGGTCCAGCTCTCACATCTGTACATGACTACTGGAAAAAACATTGCTTGGATTATACAGATGTTTGTCAGCAAAGTGATATCTCTGCTTTTTAATACACTGTCCAGGTTTGTCATAGCTTTTCTACCAAGGAGCAAGGGTCTTTTAAATTCATGGCTGTAGTCACTATCTGCAGTGATTTTGGAGCCCAAGAAAATAACATCTGTCACTGTTTCTACTTTTCCCCATCTATTTGCCATGAAGTGAAGGGACCAACACTATTAACAATCACATTAATTACTTAACTAGTGCCTAATTTATACGAATTTTTCCATGAGGGGAAACACACTTTTGCCCTTGAAACAGAATAATTCACTAACAGGCAATATAACAGGCAATATAAACTAACAATGAGAATTCTACCACAGCCACGGGTCTCATGTTTTCAAGAGAGAAAAGCTATGCTGAATCAATTAAACAATTTGAATGTGCCAATGCCATAAAGTATAGCACCAGTTAGTTACTCACTTCTGTTTTATGAAGTCCCTGAACAACTTCTAAAAATTCTAGAGCTAGTCTAAGATTTTCTCAAAGCAAAGACCTTTGAGTTGACAATAGATAAAATGGAAAAAAATATTTATTTAACATGTCATTTAAATACCAAATGTGATTAAGATTAGAGGAAGAAAAAACTATCTTAACAAGGACAGTTAATTAAAATTGTGATTTAGGTGAAATGTACATTATTAGTCCTAAGGGGAGCAAGATCATCTGCATATCTCAAAAGTGCCCCAGTACACTTGGCACACAGCACAGTGCTGTAAATTATTTCCATTTCCATTATATTACAGTCATCGCAGTCAAAGTAACTGCACACTTGCTGAATTGCCTTTGCATAAAACTAACATATTATAGACATAGCTCAAATGTCTTGATTTCCTGCGCGATGACAGTCATGACATTTATGAGAGCTGAGAAATCTGGGGACAAAATATATTAATACAGAGCAACAGGTAAACCAGATGGCCTTTGCTGATGTTAATTATTCTTTTTTTTTTTTAATCAGCTAATTCATTCAAGGCAAAATAGTTTGTTACTCATCATTGAAGAATTGGCACATTTTTATTTAGTGAACACAATGAAATGTCTTTAAAATGGATTTCTTCATGACCTTTGAATCTTAAATCTCATGTTGCCTAATCACTTGCCTATTTGCCCTTAATTTATAGAACCTCTTGTCTTGAGGAATCAGATTTATATAGTCCTTATCTACTTTTAACTACCACTGAAGATTTAGCTTTGTAGCTTTCGTTTTAATAATTCTTTGTGATCGAACACTCTCAGTGCTTGCCTATAGGTCTAGTGCATCAATGTAAATTACTAGGTAATTGATTTATAAAAGAGAGGGCAAAAGCATGAGTTTGAGTGAATGTGAAGTCGCTCAGTCGTGTCCGACTCTTTGCAACCCCGTGGATTGTAGCTTACCAGGCTCCTCTGTTTGTGGGGTTCTCCAGGCAAGAATACTGGAGTGGGTTGCCATTTCCTTCTCCAGGGGATCTTCCCAACCCAGGGGTCAAACCCAGGTGTCCTGCGTTGCGGGCAGATGCTTTACCCTCTGAGCCACCAGGGAAGATTTATAAAAGAGAGTATACAAGCATGAGTTTAGAAACTGATGAATTAGGATAAACTTGTTTGGTAACTTAAACCTTATGAATTAGCACTTTAGACTATAGTAAATATATATTAAACACTGTTGTCCAGAAAGTTAATTACAGAAATATAAGAAAGCATTGTTCTATAGAATAAATATAAACAAACATATATATTTTGCTTAAAAATACTTTGTAGCTATCTGAACTTTATAAAGCTGCTATGAAATTCCCAGAGTGCTCAAATGGCTATTTTCCCTCCCTTCCTTCCTCTTTCCCTTTTATTTTTCATAAATTGTGTATTGTTTTATGATTATTCTGAGTTGGTTATTTTAACAAAGGAATCAGACTTAATCCATAGTTTAAAAAAGTTATAGCTTGTGCTTATAATATTTAGAAACTATTGTAATGTAACATTAATAACTTTAAATATCTTATTTTCCATATCATTATGGAAATAAATCATTTACTTTCCACATCACTAATCTAGTTATCAAAGCATAAAGAGATAAAGTACTATATGAAAGTCCTATTAACATTATGTTACAGAAATATATTGAAACCTAAAAACAATAACTTGAACCCAACAAAATAATTAGGAAAACACTGAAAAGAAAAAGGTTTTGATACTGAGTTGAAGTTAGCAGATAACTACTATCTCAAAAGATAGATTGTTGAAATGCAATGGTTTAGCTGAATGTACTGATTGATAAAGTGTTTCATTCTCTTTTATGAGGAAAATAATCAATTTATCTTAGGTGCTGTAAAATAATTTGGTCCAGGAACATTGACTAAGGACAGGTATTTTCTGCTTTCAGTGCAGGGTTGCACAAGTCTGGCTTCTAAAGCCACAATAAAAATGGTGTCTAGGTTAAGTCTGTTGTCTAAAATGTACCATCTACTCTACTGAATGCACATTTTATATCAATAATATGGTACTATAAGGTAGCACTAAAGAGAAAAAACAAACATCCAGTTGTAAAAAGACTTTCTGATTCCACAAATATCAGCAAAAACAGAATAAATCACATAAACACACATACAAAACAGGTTAAAGAACTAAATAAGAATTTCAGTGTGTATAAATTTTACTTTAATGCACAGAAGTTTGCCTTATTAAACCAAGAGTTGAATATTGCCCAATATTATTAAGGAATTTTGAATTATTTGTGGGAAATGGGTATTATGAAGTATATTAAAGCATGTTTATCAAGATCCATGATCCACTTTGAGGAAAATTACAAGGCACCAGAAATAGGAACACTTAAATTAATATAATGGAACTGAGCCACTTCACCATGTTAATTAGTACGGTGTTGATTTAATCACTAAGTTAAGTCCGACCCTTGTGACTACATGGACAGTAGCCCACCAGGTTCCTCTGTCCATGGGATTTTCCAGGCAAGAATACTGAAGTGGATTGCCATTTCCTCCTCTAGGGGATCTTCCCAACTCAGAGATGGAAGCCAAGTCTCCTGCACTGGAGGAAGATTTCTTACCAACTGAGCTACCAGGGAATTCCCAAATTAGTAAGATCTGCATGCAAAATTGTAAATTCTACATTATTAGCATAAGAGAAATTAGACGTTGGCATTTAAAATTCTACTCAAAATCATATTTTCTTGTTTTAATCAAATCTTTAGAAATACATAGATTGTGAGTAAATTCAAAGATCTTTAAAGTTTGCATCATTTATTTCTCCCATCCAAGTACTAATCAGGTTCGACCCTGCTTAGCTTCCAAGATCAGACAAGATCGGGTGTGTTCAGGATGGTACGGCCGTAGATCACATCACATAAATTTCTATGGCCCATCTCACATTCTCTTTTCTAAGACCAATAATCAAGACAAAGGACTCTACACTTGCAAGTGAATATCCTTCATAGAAGAACCATGACTGGAACTATAATTTATTAATGTGATAATTATGTCTATGTAAACTTATTTTAAAAACTGTAAGAACTTAGGCATGTGAGATAATTCTTTTTTTTCCCCACATAGTTCTGGTAACAATGAATGAGTCAGAGACCACAAAGTGGTGGTTTAGACAGAGGAAAGGAGAAGAGTATCACTTCTCACCCACAAGCTCCTTCCTGACGTCTCAATGTACATCTTTGATGATGCTTACTTTTTATTGCAATGTGTCTTACTAGTGTTTTTCCGGCTTTAAAGTCACCCAAAGTTTGGGGTGGTACGTATGTTTTTGGGTGGATTTAAAAACCATTAAAATTATCATTTTTGTAGAGCGGCAAATGAAAAATCAAAAGACCAGATATCTGGGCTCTATCACCTTTTAGTTTACAAACCAATTTCTAAGATTACCAATTTCCTCCTTTAAATTAGAATATTACATATTTGTTTATCTATCTTAAGGATTGTTCTGAGACCCAAATATAATATCGATGAAAAAGCACCCTGCAAAATACCAGGCATTTACCTTATTTACATCATTATCTTTAGAACCAAAAAGAACAAGGAAAATATTTTCTTTTTAATTCCTGAAAAGTACATTTTTAGAGCTGAACATCTTACAGATAGCTTTATCTACTTTTGCTTTTCAAGAAAATCAGTCAACTTCATATTTAAATTGCATGAGTGTCTTTCGATTATTTTGATACAGCTGATTATTTTCAGTAGTTATTATTAGGAGCTCTTTGAGTAAAGCTCTAGAGTAATGGGATATAGTAACTCAAACTGGACTAAACATGAAGAACATTTACACTCTATCATCTCACATAACAAGAAATCCAGAGGTATGGAGATCTTCTTATCTTCAGTTTGTTTTTGTCCTAACACGGGATCTCTTTTAGGACTAAAATCAACCAGTTGACCAAGACTGGCTCATAAGTATCTTCCTCAGTCAATCACCAGCAAGAGTAAAAGAATTTCCACAACTGGCTCATATTGATTTTTTAACATGGAATTGTCACTTTTACTTTTTGTAGAAAAGGACTGACCATTTGTTAATCACCACCATTTGAAAATGGATAGGCTCAGCTTTCAACCTTAGCACTTTGCCTCTGTTGAAAATTCTTCCCAACCCTCCCTGTTTGGATTACATATATAGGAAAGGTTTTTTTCTAATATTTCCATGCTCTTCACTTCTCAATCAGCTGTGAGTACTTTCTCCAGAGTATTTTGTAAAAATAATAAGATTTAATGATTAGTGAATAATATTGAGTCATGAAAGTAATCTATTATACCATATTAGATACATCAAGTAATTGAAATATGTGCTTTATTCCATGTATATATTTATATGTGCCACCTGTATTTTATTTTTCTGGCCTTGGTACTTCTTTTCTTTCCTTCATTTATTTATTCAAATAGAAATGTTTATTATGCAACAACTATGTGTATAGACACTATACTTTCAATAATGTGGGCAATTTAAAAAAATGCTTTCTTCAATAATAATAGTAATTAGGAAGAAATAAAAGCATATTAAGTTGAGATAAATCTGAGATTTCATTATTTATTTATAGAATAAGTAATACAGGCAACAAATTTTGTTGCAGTATATAGAAGGGAGAAGGAACTATGATCTAAAATAAATATGGAAGATATCATAAAAAGTGATATCTATAGCTTAGATAGGTTTTACATACTTGGAGAAAGAATACTTTATTACTACTTATCAAGATGTACTGTCAATTTTGTATTTACCTCTTCTATTAGACTCTGAGTTTCTTCATGCAAGAAATTATGTTTTCTTCATTTTTATATCCTCAGTTCCTAGTATGTATTTTTGCTCATACCCAGGTGTCGCTAGTGGTAAAGAACCAGCCTGCCAATGCAGGAGACATAACAGACATGGGTTTGATCCCTGGATGGGGAAGATCCTCTGGAGGAGGGCATGGCAACCCACTCCAGTGTTCCTGCCTGGAGAACCCCACAAATAGAGGAGACTGGCGGGCTAGAGTCCACAGGGTTGCAGAGAGTCCAACGCGAATGAAGCGTCTTAGCACACACGCACACACAAGTATACATGGGTGAATAAATGAGTGAATGAGTAAATAATTTCTAGTAGGATAGTAATGAATACAACTAAGAAACAGCAGGAATAATAACATGCTTAAGAAAAAGTGATAAAATCAACATCAACATGACTTCAATGGAGGAAATCAAAGAAGCAAATGGTAAATAAGATTTAAAAGACAAATTTAGGACAGATTGAACCAGCAACCCCTCTACTGGGCATATACCCTGAGAAAACTATACATTAAAAAGACATATACACCACAGTGTTTACTGTAGCGATATTTACAATAGCCGGGATATGGAAGCAACCCAGATACCCATTGACAGATAAATGGAAAAAGAAAATGGGGTGCATATATACAATGAGATATTATTCAGCCATAAACATGAATGAAATTGGGTCATTGGTAGTGATGTGGATAACCCTAGAGTCAGTCAAACAGAGTGAAGTACATCAGAAAGAGAAAAACATTGTATAGTAACACTAATATGAAATCTATAAAAATGTTACTAATAAACCTATTTGCAGGGGGGGGGGACAGAGACACAGACATAGAGGACAGACCCGTGGACACAGTAGGGGAAGGAGAGGGTGGGACATCAGAGCAGCACCCACGTGTACACTGCCGTGTGTAAAACAGACAGATACTGACGAGCTGTTACATAGGACAGGGAGTTCAGCTTGGTGCTCCTTGATGACCTACGGGGGGGGGGATGGAAACAGGGAGGAAGGGAGACTCAGCAGGGACAGGATATATGTATGTATAGCTGATTCATGTTACTGTGCAGCAGATACTAGCACAATATTGTAAGGCAGTTATTCTCCAGTTAAAAATTAATTAATTAATTAAAAAATTTATAACACACTAACAGAGGTTTTTGCTAGATCACTCTAGGAATTTTAAAATTTATTGTGTAAGTGTGGTACTCCCTGAAATGTCTGAGCTGAGAATAGCATGATGAAATCAATTTTATATCTTAATGTCCCTTCACATTCACATGGATCATTTCTATATAGACTGTCAAGTCTCTTTTGCATTCAATCTAATTTATATTACGTTCAGTGTTGATGAACTCCATAAGGGGAACAAAAAAACAATTGATGATAGGGATGAATAAACTTTGAAGCTTGGAAAGTCTTAACTATTAATTTTTATAGGTTAAATTTAATTAACTTATAAATTCACTTAATTATTAATTAAGTAACCTTGATCTTAAGTATACAGAAATTGGCAAAATTTGGGAAAAGGCTCAGGGTGCTTAAACCTTCCTCCTCTTGCCACATCTTAACTTAGTTCCTCTTTGTGGAATTACTATACGATGCTCTTCCCTGAAATGCAAATATGGAAATTCAGTGGTATATTTAAATGTAATTCAAAATACGATGGATAATCTAAATATACCAACTTTGCTGAAGGAAGAGAAAAGGTAGAAAGCACAGACTGTCTTTAATGAGACAAAAAGAACCATCAGTGACCAAATTTTTTGAACATCATTTCTTAAATAGGCACCTTATCTTTAGCAAACATATGTTAGCCAGGCATTCTAGCCAAGCAAAATAAAGTCTTGGAGTTGAGCAAAAACTGCCACCTTTTGCATACCATTAAATTGAATACATAACATTCACTTCACGAGTCCTAATAAAAAAGGAAAGGAAAATATCTACATACATTTGATCCAAACAAGGAAGCAAAATGTTGATATAGGGACATTCATTTCATAATCACCTATGTGTAACTAAAGAATTCCATTTTCACTCAATTAACTATAAAATAATTTGTCAGCTTTTATATAAATTTATAAAACTATATTATTAAAACAGATTATTTTTTGCTGTCAAATGAGTTAAAACCTGACAAAATCATATTGAATTAATATACCACTCACTCAGAATACACATTTTCATTGTTAACAACTCTATAATTAAATGTAAATGTGATGGCTCTGTATTTATATATGTCACTGGGAAATTTCAGGATGTATTATATACATTGGCTCATGAGTCCATAGCATATCCTTAAACTTTAGAAATATGTCAGGTAATGTATATGAAAATAAGCACATAAAACTGGAAAAAAGCATATACTTTTCCTAAATAGTTCATATAACAATAACTTGGGTCTTCAGATAATGAACACATTTAATTTCAGTTAAAAATATTTAGCTACATGGCATATATAAGGAAAAGAGATGCTGACCTGAATATGTAAAATTACACTGTTTCAGCTATATAATTTCATAAAGAGATCAGAAGAATCAGACATTATGTGGAATATTTGGATCCTATATGTAGGTTTAGTGAAAGATTTTTTTCTCTTAATTTTCAGAAATATCAACAATAAAAATAATATAGCAGAATAATGCATTTTATTAACACTTTAAAGAAATAAAACCAGTAAAGGGAAGCTAATTTTGCTCAGATTAATAAAAATGGATTCATAAAATGCACAATCATCTCTTTAACGCTGAAGTGCCTGCAAGAGATTCATCATGGGGTTCTACCATTTATGCACAAAGGACTTTTTTTTAACAAGCTGAAAAATATTGAAGAGTTTGGTTAAAAATGTGTTAGAGAACAGAAAAACTGCAAAGGGAATGCTGAGGTCACATTAAGATAGTATTTATGGGGAACAGCGACCACCTCTTAGGGTAGGCAACAGTGAAAAGAGATTGAAGTTAGCAGGAATTAGAAACTGGCGGAAGAAACCACTTGGAGCTGGGGTTCTGACTTCTTAGGAGGAGCGGTGACCTGGCAATCTGTTATTTTTGAGAAGACATGATGAAGTCGATTCTGAGAGTACTGGGGAGAAAAAAAGCAGGACCCTGGAACTGTCTCCAGCAAGAGCAAGAAAGTGGGAGAAGACATCTGTCTTTCCCTTCCCCTGTCTTCCTGTCTCCTTCTACTGTCCCTGTTGGCGGAGCCCAGTAGGGAACCTGCTGGTAAGGGACAAATGTGGCTGGCAGGATTCCAGGTCCTGCATCACAAAGAAGAGCAGAGAGCAGCAGGCTTGGAGCTGACAGGCCACAGCTTGGTACATGACAGTGAAAGTGTTAGCCCCTCAGTCATGTCCCACTGTATGTGACCCAGTGGGCTGTAGCCCGCCACGCGCTTCTGTCCATGGGATTCTCCAGGAAGAATACTGGAGTGGGTTGCTATTCCATTCTCCAAGTCATCTTCCCAACCCAAGGATCAAACCTGGGTCTCCCACACGGCAGGCAGATTCTTTACTGTCTGAGCCGCCAGGGAAAGCAGTGTACTTGAGTGGAAAAGGCATGGGTTTTAGAACCAGAATATCTTGGGACTTGATTTCACCTTTGAGACTTTCTAGCTATGGTACCTTTGCAAAGTCACTTAACCTCCCTTAGTCTCAGCAAACCACCAACAAAGTATGAACAGCAATGGTGATTTGAAGAGTAAATAAGAGAGAGCATGGGGCACATCTAGACTATGCCAAGAGGTAATAGATGATAAATTCTTATCAGCATGCTTCCATTCATCGTCATATGACTAGTTGATCATTAAAGCTAGTCACTTCAGAAGCAGAGTTAGAAAGTGGGGTCTGTAGTTTTGATGCCCTCATTTATGTGTTCTTAGGAACACAGAGACACACATCCTATATGAGGACAGTAAGGAGAGAAATAAGCTAATGCATGGAAATGAATTGCCCTGACAGCCACCTTTCTCCTGAAAAAAGGGAAGACTAGAGTTCAAAATCAGTGCTATCATTTCAGCAACAAGTGACTTTGGGAATACAAACTCATTCATAAAAGTAAAACTTTATATTCATAATATTGGAACTAATTTAACAGTAAAGTACTCGGTATATTTCAGAGCAACAAAATTAATGCTAGGAAGTAAAAGTAAATAAAGGCTTTCTCAAGTGTACCGGGATGTACCAAAAGTAAAATTAAATATTAAAATGAGGTTCTGAGATAGTAGGCAATTCGTCTTTTTATCCATATGTTCTACTTGCAAAGCCATATCTTATTGCCTGGGGAAGATGCATAGCTTTACGGGGCGGGGGGTGGGGGGAATGGCCAATTTCATTCTCATAGCTAACATTAGTACATCGTCTTTAAAATGCAAGTTACTCATTGTAATTACATGTCATGAGTAATATATTTAGCAGCAAACTAAGATTATGGCTAGGATAACTGTATTTCTTATTGGTAAAACCTCAGAAAGCTGTGTTTTACTTTTGCTCATGCAGCAAAGAAAGCTGTTTGTTTTACCTTTTTTTTTTTCTTAGTTAAACTGCTTAAGATTTAGGAAATATGTGGGGGTATGGTTGGCATAATTTCACCCATGTTTAAAAGTTCAATGCAATTCAACAAACGTGCTTTGATTGCCTAGTATCTGTGAGAGGTTTGGCATTACTAATCAGTGGACAAAACAAAGATGCACAGGCTCCAAAAGATCAGAATGGGAGACAGGCATGTGCATTATTAACATAAGAAATTTCACAGCCACTGCAGAAACAGATATAAACAAAAATAAGGGGCTACAGTAGAAGGGCTCTGAAATTTAAGAAATGTGTCTCAACGTTGGGGGCACTCTTAGTTTTCTTGTGTTTCCATTTTCTTTCTTTGTTTTTATTTCATTTCAGAAGTTCAACACTCATTAGTAGTTTTAACAGTCGCATTTCATTACTGTTCTATAGTAACTTGTATTTCAGATTGTCTCTTTACATTCCTACTGCTCTCAGGTAAACGAGTTATTTGTATTTTATTATGCCACCTGGGTTAAATCCTAAAACCTAATTTTGTCCTTGGATGAGCACAACTGAAATTGCTATGGGTTTCACTGAGTTGGTGCACTGAAGTAAATACATGTTTCACGTGTAACCACATCTAGGGGCAGAATTTTCTTTTACAAAAACAATACAAATATAAGCTTGGAAACATGTCTGACATTAAACAGGACGGTGGTTGCAAAATCAGATAACATGTGAAATTACCTTGAAAAGAATAAAAAGCAGCATGAATGTAATATTATTGTCACTGAAGGGAAATAAGAGGTTGTGAACAAGTGTTTCTATAGCCCATCCTCATTTATAGATGGATTATTTATCATTGTTCAAACAAAACTCAGAGAAAGTGAAATTGTTAGTCAGTCCTGTCCAACTCTTTGCAATTCCATGGACTGTAGTCCACCAGGCTTCTCTGTCCATGGGATTTCCCAGGCAAGAATACTAGAGTAGGTTGCCATTTCCTTCTCCAGGGGATCTTCCTGACCCAGAGATCTAATCCAGGTCTCCTGCACTGCAGGCATATTCTTTACCATCTGAACCACCAGGGAAGCCCAAACCTCCAAGAGAAGTCCTTAAATTATAGAAGATAAAAATCACATGTTACCAAATATTACTTGTTTAATTGTTCTAATTTACATTCTGCTTTTAATGCATATAATCTAACTTCCTACCCAACTTTTAGAATGAATAAAAGTTTTTTATCCTTCAATGTGATGTGATACTGTGTGTGTGTGTGTGTGTGTATGTTAGCCTAGGTCAGGATCTGACTGGATTTGGGTGATGTGAGGCCCTGCTTATTCACAAAGTAAACATTCACTTGGTGATACCAGTTAGATCTGTTAACTAGCCTTAAATAGGTTCACACTGCTAATTAAAAGCAGGCCATATTGGATACTTTCTGATTCTGAAAACTCATGCTCCTGAACACTAACTATGCTATATCAACTTCAATATGTGCAGCTATGAAATGAAACCACAATTAAAAACAAAAAGAAAAAAAGAGCTCATGACAAATTCATTCAGCTTCTCAGACAATTCCATTTTTAATCCATACTTTCATTCCATGGACCGTTTTTGCATGAGATACCAAGGAAACATTTCATGCAAAGATGGTCACAATAAAGGACAGAAATGGTATGGACCTAACAGAAACAGAAGATATTAAGAAGAGGTGGCAAGAATACACAGAAGAACTATACAAAAAAGATCTCAATGACCCAGATAATCATGATGGTATGATCACTCACCTAGAGCCAGACATCCTAGAATTCAAAGTCAAGTGGGCCTTAGGAAACATCACTACGAACAAATCTAGTGGAGGTGATGGAATTTCACTTGAGCTATTCCAAATCCTAAAAAATGATGCTGTAAAAGTCCTGCACTCAATATGCCAGCAAATTTGGAAAACTCAGCAGTGGCCTGAGGACTGGAAAAGTCAGTTTTAATTCCAATCCCAAAGAAAGGCAATGCCAAAGAATGTTCAAACTACCGCACAATTGCACTCATCTCACATGCTAGTTAAGTAATACTCAAAATTCTCCAAGCCAGGCTTCAATAGTATGTGACTATGAACTTTCAGATGTTCAAGCTGAATTTTAAAATGGTAGAGGAACCAGAGATCAAATTACCAACATCCACTGAATCATTGAAAGAGTAAGAGAGTTCCAAAAAAAACATCTATTTCTGCTTTATTGATTAAGCCAAAGCCTTTGACTGTGTGGATCACAATAAACTGGGGAAAATTCCTAAAGAGATGGGAATACCAGAGCACAAGACCTGCCTCCTGAGAAACCTGTATGCAGGTCAGGAAGCAACAGTTAGAACTGGACATGGAACAACAGACTGGCTCCAAACTGGAAAAGGAGTATGTCAAGGCTGTATATTGTCACCCTGCTTATTTAACTTATATGCAGAGTACATCATGCGGAATGCTGGGCTGGATGAAGCACAAGCTGGAATCAAGATTGCCAGAAGAAATATCAATAACTTCAGATGCTGCTGCTGCTGCTGCTAAGTCGCTTCAGTCGTGTCTGACTCTGTGCGACCCCATAGACGGCAGCCCACCAGGCTCCCCCATCCCAGGGATTCTCTAGGCAAGAACACTGGAGTGGGTTGCCATTCCCTTCTCCAATGGCAGAAAGTGAAGAAGAACTAAAGAGTCTCTTGAGCAAAGTGAAGAGGAGAGTGAAAAAGTTGGCTTAAATCTCAACATTCAGAAAATTAAGATCATAGCATCTGGTCCCATCACTTCATGGCAAATAAATGGGGAAACAGTGGAAACAGTGATAGACTTTATTTTGGGGGGCTCCAAAATCACTGCAGATGGTTATCTCAGCCATGAAATTAAAAGACACTTACTCCTTGGAAGAAAAGGTATGACCAACCTAGACAGCATATTAAAAAGCACAGACATTGCTTTGCCAACAAAATTCCATCTAGTCAAAGCTATGATTTTTCCAGTAGTCATGTATGGATGTTGAGAGCGGGACCATAAAGAAACCCAAGCACCAAAGAATTGATGCTTTTCAACTGTGGTGTTGAAGACGACTCTTGAGAGTCCCTTTGACTGCAAGGAGATCCAACCAGTCCATCCTCAAGGAAGTCAGTCCTGAATATTCATTGGAAGAGCTGATGCTGAAACTCCAATACTTTGGCGACCTGATGAGAAGAATTGACTCACTGGAAAAGACCCTGATGCTAGGAAAGATTGAAGGTGGGAGGAGAAGGAGGCGACAGAGGATGAGATGGTTGGATGGCATCACTGACTCGGACATGAGGTTGAGTAAACTCCAGTAGTTGGTGGTGGACAGGGAGGCCTGGTGTGCTGCGGTCCATGGTGCTGCAAAGAGTCGGACACAACTGAGCGATTGAACTGAACTGATAGACCAGATGTTGTCCCTGGAGAGCAGAGTAATATATACACTATGCTGGAAAAGACAGGCATGTCTGTAGTTATTGTGGAGTGGTATTACACATGTATTACAGAAATACGAACAAATTCTTACACAAAGTACAGAGCATCTGACAGTGGAGGTTCAGGGGAGCACTGAGGAGAAAGGTCTTGTGAAACAGGACACATAACCTCAGGAGACAAACAGGAGTTCATTCCAGACAGAGTAGACAGTATTTGTAAGAAGAGTAGGAGAGGAGAGTGGTGTTTTTGGTACAGCAGGACCACCGAAAATACGGAAGGGATTATGAACATTAGTGTGAAATGATGGGAGTTTAAACTTCATCCAAAATTAATTATTTGAAAGCACATATGCAATTATCACTGTTCTTCTTTACAATATAATGAGTGAAGTGTTTCAGTGCTCCAATAGTCGGCCTTCAGAGGAATATCTAATGCCCAGAAATTGACAAAATCTTCAAACTTTGCAAGTACAGAAGATACTATGGGTGAGGTGTCCAACACACCTTGCCCACCAAGATGGGTTGCTCAATAAGAACAAAGGTTATTGTCTTTAAGCCTAGGTGATGGCTGAGACAGTGGATTTATGTGGTTCAAGGGTATCCTACCAAACAGGAACCCTAAACCACCGAGAATCATCTACAAGGTTAACCCGCGTGATTCAGGTCATGGGGTGTGTGTGGGGGGGGGGGGTTAGAAGTATACCATTTTACATAAGGGACACATTTCCGTCCTAAAACATTGCTCCGTTTCAGTACATTGGATAAGACAGGCTTGCTGTGCATGGGGGCACCAGTGAGCAGATACCCCAGTCTTAGAGATAAGGGAAGCTGCCCTCTGAGGGGTAACACATGCGGCATGGAAGGTTGCTTTCTGTACTTTCAGGTAAAAACAGTTACTAGGTAGTTCCCTTACCTGTGGCATAAATACAGGAAAAGTCTATCTGTAAAAGGGAAATGGCAAGAGGAAAGTCAGAGGGAGCCCTGAGCGGAGTATGTTCCAGCGCCGGAGGTGGGAACGTTGGCCGGACCTAGAGGTCCAGCATCTGACGCTCAGTGAGTGCAGGGACATTTCGTCTGGAGGAAGGAGTAAGCTGCCTTGACTTCAAATTTCAGCCTAGCCACACACTGTGACCTCTGGCCGGCTTCCTGGATCTAAGATGTTTTTAAAATGAGCAGAATCATTTTGAGGATATGCAAAAATATAAGTACCTTATCAGACTTTACCTTGGCATGGATGAAAATGATTCCCCAATATTATTCATACCATTGAATATTAATTTAGCTTCTCAAGTAGATCAATAAAAAAGGCGATGCCTTTGAATTGGGTCAACAATGAAAAGAAGAAACATTACAAAGTATGAAGTAATGAACTGGTCTTTCAGTTTCATGCATCAGTCTCACTGAATTCACCTGGTCAGAGAATGACATCAGGGATGTGCTTACCTCTAAATAAACAATAAAGTCCAGTTTCAGGGTCTGTGGGTGTGAAGACTTTTAAAGCACAAAGTATTCATCAAGACAATTCCTTTTTAGCCACCCAGATGACCTGGCTGAATAAATTTACTGTCCAGTTTCATAAAATTTACAGAACAATGAGGTCTAAATAATAACAAAATAGGGAAGCTACTGATTTATCTGGAAAATTACACAGAAGAAATAAATGTACAATAAGTAATTGGATTTTGGATTTAAAATGTTTTCTCTAATTTTCACTGCTCAGCATTCCAAATTTTAAAAATAACTTACAAGATATAAGACATGAATAACAGTTGCATATCAGGCCACATTCATTGGATCTACTATGTGACTTAAAAGAAAAAATCAAAAAGATACTTAAAACTTGTTGTTCAGTCACTAAGTTGTGTCCAGTTCTTTACGACCCCATAACTGCAGCATGCCTGACTTCCCTGTCCTTCACTATCTCTCTGAGTTTACTCAAACGCATGTCCATTGAGTCGATGATGCCATCCTACCATCTCATCCTCTGTCACCCACTTCTCCTATTGCCCTCCGTCTTTCCCAGCATCAGGGTCTTTTCCAGTGAATCTGTTCTTTGCATCAGGTAGCCAAATATTGGAGCTTCAGCTTCAGCATCAGTCCTCACAAACTTAAAACATGTAAGTTAGCTAACTAAATGATTGTTATTAAATTGTAAGGGAAAGCCTTTCCTGGTGGCTCAGACAGTAGAGAATCCTCCTGCTAATGCAGGAGACTTAGGAGACTCAGATTCAGCCCTTGGGTTGGAAAGATGCCCTAGAGAAGGCAATGGCTACCCACTCCAGTATTCTCGCCTGGAGAATTCCGTGGACAGAGGAGCCTGGAGGGCTACAGTCCATGGGGTTGCAAAGAGTCGGATGCAGCTAAGCACACACACAGAATTTAACTTGCTTAATGGCTTAAAAATCTATTTTTAAATTGTGAAGGAAAAATGAATCTCCTGCTTTGATAAACTTCAGGTAGCTTTCTGAACACAAGGACTATCTTATTTTCTAACAATAATAATTCTTAATTTAAATGTGAATTCACAATTGGCACTTCAATGATAATAAAATTGTATTTATGAAGCACTTTGTATTTCTTTATGGGGGAATCATTTAAAATATATCTGACACTTAACAGTACCTTAGACCTTGATTTTATTAATGTTTAATTAAACAAGTTGTCCATGAAAAATAATTCAAGCAATACAAAAATGGAAAAGGCAAAAATGAGCATAGCCCTCCACTCCAACTTTCCTCTTCAGAGATCACCATCCATGGTTTGGTGTGCCTCCTTTCACATGTTCTATAAATCTGTACGTATACGCATCAGCAAACACTAATGATCACAAAGTATTTGCTCCTTATTTAAAGAAAAGGGAATTTTATAGAGCTGTTTTTATTTTCTTTCCTGTATATTAAGACACTGATTTAAAATGTGGATTAGCATGAAACAAATCTCTATTGGGATGCCTTAGTTATTCTTTATAATACGGTCAGTTTAAGTTAGATTTTAAAACCCTACTATTTAAAAATTTGAAAAGACATTCGCTGATCTAATAGACTTTAATGATATACTACTTCAATTCTAACTGTTAGCTGTGTGATGGAACCACCTCTCTGTCTTATCAACAATGGAGAAGGCCTTTACTTAACAATAGAATAAAGAGCACTCTTTCTTCTTATGTTCTATAGGTGGTTTAAAAAAACAAAACAAAACAGTGAACTGCCCTTTGTTTTTGAAAGGTGACTAGATGATCACTCTAATCTTACATGATTCTGCATATTTTTTCACAGTGGGGAAAAGAAATATTTAGACTGAAAATTTCAAGTTGAGAATTCCCTCTGCACAGAAATCACATTGGAGTTGGTTTCAAGACTGGCACATGAAATGTGCTGGGAAATTCCAAACTAACCTAGTAGCTTAATATTTTGTTTTAGAGATGGGATTTTAACACTTCTATCTAGTGAGCTTCTATGAGCCAGCATCCTATAATTTGAAAATCAAAGGGAAATAGCATCTACCTATTCCAGCAGAAATGGCAATCCACTCCAATATTCTTGCCTGGAAAATTCCATGGACAGAGGAGCCTGGCAGGTCACAAAGACACAACTGAGCAACTGAACACACACACACACACACACACACACACACACACACACACACACGTCATGAACATCTATTAAGAGAGTGATGGGTGGGGTTATAAGGGATGTACACACCTGATGGTAAGGGAGCCAATATTTAGGCTTTGTAGTCTGTTGGGTCCTGAAGGTGGGCTGCCCCAAAATATGCCCCAAATGGCACATTGATTATTTCAAATTAAACTTCCCTAAGAAATGGCTGATACAAGAGGAACACTTTGATGCTCCTCTCTGTCTACCTGAAACCAAGAAATAAATACCGCCTGTGAAAGGTTCCCTCCCTTTACCAGGAGGCAGAAAGACATCCCTATCAGCAGAGACAGGGAATTCAGGGCCAAGAAGCCCATATAAACAAATCTTGTTACTTCTTTACTAATTTACTACCTGAGCCCAAACTGAGCTTAAATTCCTTACTAATTAAACAGCCCAACCTAAGTTAGCTGCCCTGTCAATTCTTCTCAAATTTATTGTTTCCTTGTCTCAAAAGTTTAAAAGCTGCCTGCTTTGGTCACCCCTTTTAGGTCCTATTTCTATGAGACCTCTGATTAAAAGCTATTTCTTCTTCTCTTAATCTAGCATGTCAATGTTATTATTAGTCCAACCACAAAAACTCAAGAGAGGTAGAAAGGGAAATCTCTTTGTTCCCAACAAGCCTATTCCTTATATCCAGAGTGAAAATACAAACTCCATATTAACCACTGAAAGGCACTGACCTGCTCTCTCAAATGTTATCAGCCAAGGTCAGTCCTCTTGATACGCAGACCTAGAATTTGCATTATGAAGGTCTCATGGAGGAGTCAAATATTTAGATAATCTTATTGATGAATGTTTTTTTTTTTTTTTTAATTCCAGTGCTCAAACTGATCCTAATTGGAGCCGCTTGCCATCTTTTGAATATTACATGTAAGTCTGAACACACAATGACCAAGTTCCTTCTGAGGATGATGGTGGGTCCCAATAGATTTCATTTGAGATAAGAATTGATCACTGGAATAATAAGGAATTCCAATAGAGACTACGTGATACTTCATGATAATTTGTAAACAGACCTTAGAGTAATTTCTTTTTATGGTGAGGACTTCCTTTCTGAAGGTAATCTCAGTTAAAATATTGGTTCCTGCTAAATTTTTACACTGCACTTCTTGACTTAGAAAAGCACTACTCAATTTATTTTTATTTGTAAATTATATAATACTATCAGTTCAGTTCAGTTGCTCAGTCGTGTCCAACTCTATGTGACCCCATGGACTGCAGCATGCCAGACTTCCCAGTTCATCACCAATTCTTGGACCATACATATTCATATACAGACAAAACTAGAAATTTTATACAAATAAAATATTTAATATTTTATTACCATTTCTTCAATTGATTATATTGCCTCTGTCCCAGATATACACATACTACTTAGGAAAATAAGGGGTAAAAAATATTTGGCTGATAATAACACCTGATCAAGTATTTAATTATGAAATTTTGCCAATTTCATAGTTGAATTAAGAGAGAAACTCTATGGTTGGTTCCACAGTGTAGTGCTGTGCCTATTTCCATAGTTCTGGAGAATGGTGGGTGGCTATTAACAATCATGAGAGTCTGAATCCACTTGTAAATAATATACAACAAAATCATCATGATAATTATTAAAATCACTTGAAGTTCAAGAGCTAACACAGCTATCTCCGGAAATTAAGTCCTTTTCACTCAACAGAGGTCACATCAAATAAACTGAATTTAGTCCTAATTCTTGACACTTGCATATTCTCACTGATTTAAATGAAAGTGAAAGTGACGTCGCTCAGTCGTGTCCGACTCTTTGCGACCCCGTGGACTATAGCCTACCACGCTCCTCCGTCCATGGGATTTTCCAGGCAAGAGTACTAGAGTGGGTTGCCATTTCCTTCTCCAGAGGATCTTCCTGACCCAGGGATTGAACCCGGGTCTCCCGCATTGTAGGCAGACGCTTTGCCATCTGAGCTACCAGGGAGTTGCTCAAATGAAAATGTGGGCAACATGTCCCAGGATGAGACTTTCCCCACTACAAGATATCTAATCACTCAGCACCTCACACTGCTCTACACTGTGGCCATCTCCCACTGCTCCTTACTCTTCAGGTCCGTGCTTTTTGACAAGTATAACGGGATACAGCTGTGCATTTTTTTTTAATCTCACATTTATACGGCGATGACCTTTAGATACTAAATGTTAAGTTCCAAGTTGGGAACAATAAGGCTTAATTCAATAATACAGAAGTAGAGTAATTCATGCTGTGAAATCTAAAATATTATGACACAATTGAGATGATGGTTTTGATTTCTAAGAAAAATAAGTATTACAAAGAAAATGTTACTCTCAGCTATATAAATAATTTATTTCTGTTTTAATTTGACTGCTTTGATCATAAGATTTCATCAGTCTCTGTTTCACTTTAAATGCTCAGATTAAAGCTTCTCATTGCCATTCGTTTGTTCAATCATTTATTTTCTTCGGGGGCTCAAGAACTCCTGATGATTTTGTTTTCTCTATGATAGTGGATTCTTTTTTACTTACATGCTGGAAGTCAAAAGATTAATCCTTTGGAATCTCAATGAATCATCTAATTAGTAACTTACTAAAAATGAAATAAGTTAATTATGTGTAATTTCTTCATAAAGATCAAATGACAGGCAAATCACTTTCCTAAGGCTATTCCCTTTATTCATAGCATAAATGAGGAAAACAGAAATCAAATAAAGTTTTTACTAATGCTGATAGCACCACAGTATAATAATAGATTTCTAGGTTATTCTATTAGAAGCATCAGCTCAGCTTAAGTCCTTCCTTGTATATTAGTTTTTAAGAAAGTATCCTTCCCCAGAACAAGAATATACTCATTAGTCAGTTCACTAAGATATACAGTAACTCTCAAGCTAATTAAAATCAACTAATATAAACCAAGTACCTACTAAGGACAAGGCAGTATGACTTTCTGCTCCACCACTTACTAGTTCTCTAACCCATAGAAAGTCACTTAAAGTCTCTAACCTTCAATTTCCTCAAATGTAGAATAGGCTTAATTACATGTGTACCTCCCAGGATGATTGTGATGATAAAGTGAGATAAAATGTGTGCTAGGTATAACAAGCACTGAAGAAACATTGCTATTGTTTATTTGCTAAGTCTTGTCCAGCTCTTTGTGACCCCGTGGACTGTAGCCCACCAGGCTCCTCTCTGTCCACGGGATTCATCAGGTAAGAACACTGGAGTGGGTAGCCATTTTCTTCTCCAGGGATCTTTCCAGTCCAGGGATAGAACCTGCGTTTCCTGCATTGGCAGGCAGACTATCACTGAGCTATCAGGGCAGCTACAAACACCCCTGCGGAGCCAAACATTTCATTCAGTTTCATTTCAGATTTGCTGAGTGATCACAGTGAAGGGATAACATCCTAGGGGGTGTTCTCACTGATCTCTTCCATTGCCCACCTCTGCTGTTCTTTTCCTCCAGGATTACCTTCTGCATCTCCAAACTGAGCAGACCGATTCACTCCCAGTCTTGCTCCAAAGGGATATAACAAAATCCATCAAGATTTTTCAGGAAAAGCAAAGGCCAAACATGTAACAGCTTCCATCTTCTACAGAACATATTTATGGTTACAAATAACATTTTATCTTCTTGCTAGTTTATTGTTTTTATTATTAGAGATGGTAGTAAGAGCCAGAACATAGTTCACCAACAAACAAGTGGCAAGTGAAGAAGGTCAGGCAACAGATATTGAATACTTTTTCAAAAAGTTTCACCCAGTAACTGATGAAAGAGACAGGCCATTATTGTGAAGGCAGGCCAAGGTCAATAGATGTTTTGCAGTTTACTTGGGTTTGTTTATTTGTGGAATCAGGGAAACCGGAGCATATTAAAAGATGGAAAGGAAGAAAGAGGCAGATGGATTAATTGTAAGTCCATTAGATGTCCCAGAAGAGAGATGAGGGAGTCTGGCTTAAGTATCCACATTAGCTTTGAGATGACCAGTCAGACATGTCTTTCTTTTAGGCAGAAGTGAAGATGTGGACTAAGAATAAAAAGGTAGAATTTTTAGTACAGAATCCAGTTTAGGGAATTCTAGCACATGGCCTCATTGAAGCTTTTGGTAGCACTGGCTTACAAAAAACAATTCAGTTTCATCTTAGATCCAAAGCCTCTTCAGTGTGCACGGTCCTGATTGATCTTTGCCATCCTGGGGGTCTGGGAGGCTAAATATCATTGTATGTGCTTAACAGTGGTATCTAGACGGTAGTCAGTGGACTACCTATGTTTTACCATTTTCTACTTGCTAAAATTCACCACCTCTTTTATTACTTAGAGATTTATTTATTGGCATTAGTAAGGAAATATGTGTACTACGGTTTAGAAATAAAGAAGAATTAGGATGGTTTTATTAAGCACTTTATTTTGGAAAATATACAGCATAAAAATTAAGAAAATGTCCCAACGCATTTATTTCTAACTCAATTATAGTTGTTTCATAATCTATCCAAAGTGAACAACTAATTTTTTTTTTAATTGAGTAAATTTTACTATTGCCTTCAGCAGTGGTTCAGTTCTTTTATTATTGAAAACTGTTAAAAAGGAATTATTTTTTGTGGACAGTCCTCAAGAATATTCTGCTTAATCACTTGCACTCAATGTCAATTTGTTTAATTGTATTTGATATTTATATACATAAACAGCATGTATTTTATGATTTTTTGTACTTACTCATCATGCATATAATGCCTTTATTTAGACTTAACTTGTATCCACACAAATAAATATAAAAATGTGACTTCATTAAATCAAAATCACAGGAAGGCTCACCATCTTATATGCTTGTTTTGGCATTATTTTCTAACTAGATCTTTAGACTCATCTTTACCTTCTGCAGATGATCTTAAACATTAATGTCAATTGAGTCTTCTCTCCAGACCCTTTTCCTTCTGCTTTACACCCTTTTGACTTCCCTGGTGGTTCAGGCGGTAAAGAATCTGCCTACAGTGCGGGAGACCCAAGTTTGATCCCTGGGTCAGGAAGACCCCCTGGAGGAGGGCATGGCAACCCACGCCAGTATTCTGACTTGGAGAATCCAAATGGACGGAGGAGCCTGGCGGGCTACAGTCCATGGGATTGCAAAAGAGTCAGACACGGCTGAGCGACTAACACTCACTCACTCACTCACTCACTCACACACCCTTTCATATAGTTAGTGTCTACAAAGGAAACTATACTATTTGTGTGTTGGCTACTGTTGCCTCTTCCCCTCCTTTCTGCTCCTCTCCTTACTTCCTAGATCAGTTTCCCAAAAAGTCTTCTGGGGACCACTAGTGCTCAAGACAGTCTGTGAATTAAAGGTCAAACAAATTTGGGGGACTCTGTCACTCACACATTTGCATGTTAAAGGCTGAGGAATTCTGCATCCAGGTAACTGCATGATTTTAAGCCAACATCTCCTAAGTCTATGTTTATGGGAACATTTGTGAAAAATCTATCAAAAAGACTTTTTTTTAACCCAGATGGATCATCACTGTACTAGAATTCTATTCCTCTTTCAGCTCTTTTCTCTTTCCTGACTGGGAGGCCCTGCGAAAACTTTTTGACTGCTGCCTGGCAGTGCTGAACTTCTCCGGATGTCACTCAGGCATTTGCTGAGTGATCTGTGGAATGATCCACACTTTTAGAAAAGAAAGCAGAAGGGAACTTTGTCCAATTTGTTGCCATTATGGATATTTTCATCATATAAAAGCAATTTAGAGAGCATTTTCCATTTCACCCTCTTCTGGATACATTCAAATGGATTGATTTTCTTAAAATTTGGCACCCAGAATAGAACATAGTATAATAGATATGGTTTAACTAGTGTAGAGAAAAATACAGCTATTGTTTCTCATGGTCTTGACTCTTCCATTAAGATGGAATAATATCATCTAAATATTACATTTTAGCAGCATTATCGCTCTGTAGACTTATATTTAGCTTGGTGTGAAAAACAATTTTCTCTTTTCTTATGTGGATTTCCACACTAGCTATTGCCAAAGCCACCTTCCTAATGATGGACCTTGACAAGGAGAGAGGATCAGAGAACAGTCTCTCCAAGACAGGTCGATTTCATGAGAACAGCAAAGCCAGATGGTTGCTGGCAGACTCCTGAGATACTGAGGCAGCAGATAAGACCACATCTAAAAGTCCTGGAGAACTGATCAGTGCTTAGTCCCAGGGGAGCTGAGATGAAGGAGGAGTAAAGGCTGGATTATTTTCAGGTCAGTGACCAACAAGGGATGTTTCTACTTATCTTGGTGAATCTCTAGAGCCTGCCTTGCCAGACTTCACAGATTCTGATCCTCTCTCCTCCTCTGGTGGATTCTGCATTCCCAGCGCCCCACAGCTCTTTGTCAGCTGCCCTGCCTGCTGTTTTACTTATCCTCACAGTTTCAAGGTGGAGAGAGGTGGGGAGAAGTTGAAATCATAAAACTCTGTAAAGACATTACATTCCTTTTGCTTTTTCTCTTTATGTCTACTATGGCGGTGGCGGTTAGTTGCTAAGTCATGTCTGACTCTTTGCGACCCCATGGACTGTAGCCCACCAGGTTCCTCTGCCCGTGGCATTCTCTAGGCAAGAATATTGGAGTGGGAAGCCGTTCCTTCTCCAGGGGATCTTCCTACTCAGGGATTGAATCCAGGTTTCCTGCATTGCAGGCAGATTCTTTGGATTCAAACTTGCACACTGAAGGAAAAGCTACTGAACCTAATGAAGATTTTAAAGTTCAACTCCAGATTATGTGATAACAGATTTGCCAAAATAAATCGAGTTAAAAGCTACACTGTCTATCCAGCTCTCAACCTTCTTTGTTCCAAGGCAGCTGCAGGATGCACTGAACTCCAGAAGCCTGGACTTATTTTATTAGCAATGTTCAAATGGTGTGTACATGCGTGAGAATCAGGAATTCTCCACTGACTATCACTTGTCAACGAAAGTCACTTGATATTTCAATTTATTAGCCCTATCAAAAACAACAAAAAGTCCTGGAGCATATTTTTTTATAGTAAGATTCTTGATTGTTTCATTAATTGCCAAGTGATAACTCAGTTGGTAAAGAATCCATCTGCAATGCAGGAGACCCTGGTTCAATTCTTAGGTTGGGAAGATTTGCTGGAAGAGGGAAAGGCTACCCACTCCAGTATTCTTGAGCTTCCCAGGTGGCTCAGCTGGTAAAGAATCCGCCTGCAATGTGGGAGACCTGGGTTCAATCCTTGGGTTGGGAAGACCCCCTGGAGAAGGGAAAGGCTACCTTCTCCAGTATTCTGGCTTGGAGAACTCCATAGACTATATAGTCCATGGGGTTGCAAAGAGCCAGCCATGATTGAGAGACTTTCACATGGATAAACCATCAGTTTAATAATCAATTTTTATAATTTTTCTAAAGAGTAAAGTCAGGCTTCCTCTGCCCTGTGGTCTCTGGACTCTGTCCTGCCCCACTTTATAAATGACCACCGATAGCAGCCCTCACCATTCGCATCTGTAACTGAGACCATCCATGATGAGATCACAACTCAGCTATTTTAACCGCCAAATGCACAGAATGTAAGGTTTTGTTATTAACAGAGGGTTGAAGTTTATATCACTGATCTGCATCCTTTGCTAAAAGCTCATTTTACAAGCAGATAGAAGTTTTTCTTCCCTTTCCTGATTTTAGATTCCAGTGTTCTTTGATACTTCTTTGTCCTTTTCTAGTTTGAAATCGATTTTCCTTATGAAAGAACATTGAAGGAAAATAAGAGTGAAATAACCCACTTTGCTTCTTTCATTAAAATCACATTCTCATCCTGACTCATCTTCTGTTTATTTAAGTATTTTTTTCCTCTAAAAATTGTCTCTTGATATCTTTCACAAGCTCCAGTTTTTTCAGGCCTATTAGACTTTGATGTTTTCCTTACAGTTAATTCTCTCCAGATCCTTTTCTTTGTGATCAGCCAATTCATGCTGTGGTGTTGATGGCTGAAAATGTCTTAATGTGTCAACCTTTTAGGATTGATTTACATTTCTACAACCGCTTTTAATTCCTTAATGAAAGGAACTCATGATAGGAGATTTTAAAATATTCTGAAAGAGACAATAAGGAGAGAAGTTGGGAAGGTAGAGAGTTTTTTCCTAAAACCCTACTGATCACAGAACATAAATTTTTAAGTACTTATCTGTATGTAAATGTCTCATTCCTTTAAATAACATGAGAAAAGCCAGTAAAAGAAACTATAATGCACATTAATCATTGAAGACTTCAGAAAGCCATGAAATAAAGGCAGGAACAACCTCTCCTTGTCTTTAGAGGTTTCTAAAGCAGAATTAGTATGACTGTTCAGAACTTTTATTCTGATCTGATCTATTTAAGTTATAATGTAAGGAAGTTTTGTAGGGTGTTTAAAGCAGTGATTACAATTTAACTTTGAAACGAAGAAAATGCCAACTAAGTTCAGGCATTCCAATGAACAATACATTATGTTGATTAGGAATTTAGTGTCTGGAGTCAGACAAACCTTGACTCACCTCCTATTCTAACTCTTAAGAGCTGAAGGTACTTGAGCAAATCATATAATTTGAGGCTTAACTGCAACTGCTGAATGGGGATAATAATAAAGGCAGCTGATAGGTTTGTTATGGGCATTTCTGAGATAAGTAAAATTCCTAGAATAGTTTCTAAAACAAGTAAAAATTCAATGAATATTACTGTTGTGTGTATGTTTTAAAATAGAAAAACATATTAAGATTCTTCAAGTCAGCTTTGGTGTCTCAGGGTTCCTAGAGGTTTTCAGAGCTTGTCTGGTTGGTGATGGACAGGGAGGCCTGGCGTGCTGCAGTCCATGGGGTGGCAAAGAGTTGGACACGACTGAGCCACTGAACTGAACTGAATTGATCAGCAAAAGGAAAATTAGCAGGTTTTGAGAAACTATGATACATTTGTCTGTTTCTTCATTCATTCATATTTTCTTCCATTCTTTTATTCATGCAACATATGTTGTTATTCTGTTGCCAAGTCATATCTGACTCTTTGCGACCCCATGGACTGTAGCACACCAGGCTTCCCTGTCCTTCACTACCTCCCGGAGTTTGGTCATTGTTCATGTTCATTGAGTCTGTGATTCCATCTAACCATCTCATCCTCTGCCATCCCCTTCTCTTTTTGCCTTCAATCTTTCCCAGTATCAGGGTTTTTTCCAATGAGTTGACACTTCCCACTAGGTGGTCAAATTATTGGTGCTTCAGCCCCAGGATCAGTCCTTCCAATGAACATTCAGGGTTGATTTCCTTTAGGATTGACTAGTTTGATCTTGCATTCCAAGAGACTCTCAAAAGTCTTCTACAGCACCACAATTCAAAAGCATCAATTCTTTGGCACTCCACCTTCTTTATCTTATTTTAAACAAGGACAATGTCTAAATGTGTCTTTGTTTAGCCATTGAAGTTGCTGTTGACAAAAACAATTAATAGTGTATTTGAAAAAAATAGTTTATTGTTAACATTGTTGTTGTTCAGTTGCTAAGTTTTCTCTGACTCTTTGCAGCCCCATGGACTGCAGTGTACCAGACTTCCCTGTCCTTCACTATCTCCTGGAGTTTGCTTAAACTCATGTCCATTGAGTCGGTGATGCCATCCAACCATCTCATCCTCTGGCATCCTCTTCTCCTCCTGCCCTCAATCCTTCCCAGCATCAGGGTCTTCTAAGGAGGCAGTTTAAAAGATCATTTTTCCTTAAAAAACAAATGTAACATTAGAAAATGTACCTTTTCAAGGGACAATATAATCTTCAAACATAAAAGTAAGCTTTAGAAAGAGTTAGTGAAATTCTTACAAGAAAAACTAGAGATGTTTATTAAGGAAATACAAAGGTATTCCAGAGTGCATCTGTAACCTTTAATGTTCATGTTGAGGAAAAATCTTGCCTTCTTACAAATTATAATTCAACATCACAGTAAGAGACCAAAATATAAGGTATGACATGGCATCTTATAGTTTTTAATAGCAGAAGAAGTGCAAAAGAAAGTTTTAAACACACACTATTGCCTTCTATCATAAAATAATATAAAATTTTCTAACAGAGTGATTTTTAATGATATGGTTAATTAGCCTTATTTGAGCACCTTCCACATGTGAGACACTGAGACATATTTGTCTCCTCTGAGATGAGTAAAACCAAGGGTATTTCCTGCTCTCACAGAGCTTAAAGTCATATTGTCTGTATGATACGCCTCACTTCTTTTCAAGCTATAAGCAGTTTACCAAATCCAAAGACAGTTTTTCTGGTCCCTTAATTTCCATTTCTCCAGGCTAAACAATCAGAATCACATTCACCTTTTCTCTTGTACTTTCTCCACATGCAAACTAAGAAATGTAGTCATTTACTTTCTGAGCTAAAGAAAAAAAAAAAAAAAAAAAAAAGCTCTTATATAGCAAGCAGCATTAATTTCAATAAATTCTGATATTTAGAGGAATGGTCAAATAACTCTTTTAATTTAAGATAAGAAATTCATTGAATTAGACTTTTTATGGGGAAGAGAAATATGCTAGGGAATAGCAGACAGATAAATACATGATTAGAGAATATTCTGGCCTCCCTGGGTGGCTCAGACAGTAAAGAATCTGCCTTCAATGAAGGAGACCCAGGTTCAATCTGGGTCTACCCACTTGGGAAAGGCTACCCACGCCAGTATTCTTGCCTAGAGGATTCCATGGACAGAGGAACCTAGTGGGCTACAGTCCATGGGGTCACATACAGTTGGACATGACTGAGCGACTAACAATTTCACTTCAAAGAACATTCTCTTGCTTTTTAAAAACTATTTAATTTTGCTTCTATAAATCATTTGCTATAAAAAGCTTCAGGCAGGGATGATGGATAATTGAAAACTTGGAAAAGAAATGAATCCACTTAAATGTATTTCCCAAACTTAATATCTTTATATGAAACAACCATACACAGATATTCAAAATTTGCCCGAGGAATGAATAATAATATTAGATATCACTTTATTAAGTAAAATTGGGTACACAGACTATAATAAACGTTTAATATTTAAAGAGGAGTTTTTACAGATACTGCTAATTACCCTTCAATATTTATTGTCCCCCTCTTGCAAATAGACATTTAACTGGGCACTCGGTTACCCAGTCTCCCTTGTCTGACCATGTAAGTTCCAGCCAATTCAGTGTTTCATAGATAGTAATATGAAACTTTAGGGAGTGACCTTGAAGGAGGGTGCAGACCCTCCTATTCACTTCTCTTTGCATTTGCTTGGAGTTTGGATATAATAAGCTAGATCTTAAATGGACAGCTGGAACCACAAGGCAGATACTAAATGTTGAGAGTGGTAAAGCTGAAAGATGGAAGAAGCCTGACTTTCTGACTCTGTGACTCCAGAGTATACCTTCTATCTTCTTTTATAGAAGAAAGAAGTAAGTCTCTACTCTGTTAATTGCAGACTCTGTCACTCAGAGCAGAACCTAATGCAAATGAATACTGTATTTGACACTATATTTAGAAATAGGATGTTACGCGTGACAAAATCCAAGTTCATGGAAGTACTTGCTGAAGGCAGTGGGCGCTGAAGCCTGGGTTATTGCAGGCTTGGAAAGCTGGGGCCTTTGTTATTTGTAGCAAAATATTTGGTCATATTGTCAATTGCTGTTCCTTGAAAGGCAAAGCAGTTGCCAACTGGGACTTTTAATATTAGGAGCAAAGTTAGGAAAAAATTACATGCTGATGTGCACTGGTTCCTTCTTGCTATGTTCAGCAGTCTTCAAGAGAGAGATGAACTCGGTCTAGGACTAGCCAGCTGGCAGACTGAGATAAAAGTAAAACCACTTTGAAATGGAAGGGCTCTCTGCTTCTTCTGGCAAACTAAAATGATGGAGAATCTTCAATTTATGAACTTGAAAAAGTAAACAAACAAAAGACACACTCCAAGAAGCACCCTCAACACATATGAAAATTGTATCCTAAACTAAAAACTTCTAGCTGTTCAGTCATATTCTATTCTTTGCGACCCCTATGGACTGTAGCCTTCCAGGTTCTCGTGTCCATGGAATTCTCCAGGCAAGAATACTGGAGTGGGTTGCCATTCCATTCTCCAGGGGATCTTCTCGATGCAGGGATCGAACCCGGGTCTCCTGTATTGCAGGTCGTTTCTTTACCATCTGAGCTACCAGGGAAACCCTCATCCTAAACTAAAGGACAGAAATTATAAGCCATAGCTCTGAGAGACAGCCTTAGAAGGAAGTAACGATGTAGCCCACAAAGTCTTTTATCACTGCAAAGGAAGGGTAAGGCTGGGGGGTGGAGGAGGAAACTGTGGGGAATAGGCACCCTACTGATTCGGGCTTGTCACACTAGGATTGAGGATGGCCTGGCAACTCACTCCAGCATTCTTGCCTGGAGAATCCCATGGAGAGAAGAGACTGGAAGGCTATAGTCCATAAGGTCACAAAGAGTAGGATATGACTGAAGCGACTTAGCATGCATGCATGCACTCTAAGATTAAATTCATACTTGATACAAGTATATAACCACATAACCATGCTCAGAACTCTGAAAACACCCTGTTATTATACATAATAAATAAATAAAAATAAATAAATGAACAAATATTACAACAAAAAGAGCTGTCTACTAGAAAGTGGGAAACAGTTCTACAGTGACAATCAGATTTAGGATATTGTCACAAAGCGTTATTCTTTCTCAAGACCTAAAGCTTGAAAGGGGACATAAATTGAAAGGAGGACAGAGAACAAAAGGATCAGCAAGTGCTCTCGGATAGAGATACAAGTGGCTCACCTCCATTTGGAATTGACAGAACACAGAGGTAAGTAAAAGAACAGAGTCACCAAGCTCAAAACTGCATCAAGAACAGATATTTAGATATGGTTACTTGTGCACAGAATGTCCTTAAAGAAAGTAGATTATAAGACCACAGTTTTTGAGGGGACGGCATTGAAAGGAAACTACAAGTGTTACTGGATCCAAGCTTGCTCTGCTCACTGCAGGAGAGACCAATAAATCTGAGAGATGAGGTGCTGAGGCAAGGAATATGACTTTATTCAGAAATCCAGCTGACTGAGAAGATGGCAGACTAATGTCTCAAAATTACCATCCTGTTGGTGTTTGGATGCCAGTTCTTTTATAGATCAGAGATGGGGGAAGGTGAGGAAACCAAGTAAAAAGACCATTTAATTCTTATAAATATCTCCTAGAATGGCAAGGCTCAAGCAGGGGGATGTGTTAGCTTTATCTTTCCTATAGTCATTCACAGGTAGGTAGGGTCAGATTATCTCCCTGTAAGGTAAAAAAGGTACTTTAGTTTAAGGGTCAGGAAGAGGGGCAGGATTCTCTGAGGCAGGCCATTATGTATGATTATAATAACAAAAGCAGCAACAAACAAGGATTAAATTAAAAAACAAAAACAAAACAAAAAACAGATCTAGCATAGAAGAGTCAAAATTGACTGCCTTATTAAACAAACATGGCCTGCAAGTCATGTCCATTCAGTGACTAAAGTAGTCCTAGGAACGAATCTCTCTATCAGCAGGAGTCAGCTGTGAATGCATGCAATTCACCAAAAGGGCATAGATTAATGACCTTTCCAGATACAACCATGTAAGAAAAATGGGCAAAGAGGAACCTCTCAGAGACGGAAAACTTGGGTCACGGTGGGCACTGGAAAAATAGTCTCTTTTTAAGATTTGCAAATTGCTATGGACCAGTGACAACTATATGTTTCTCATGCTTTTATTTGCAAAAGAGGAATATGTATATTGCAGCTATCAGGTCTTTAGTTTATATATCATTGGACCATAATTTTGATGTAGAGTTATTCAGAAAATGTGGATCTAAGCTGTATGCAATAACATAAGATTTTATTTTTGTCTCACTTAAGAAACATAAAAATGCTCTATATACGAGAAGAAGGGTGAAAATGGGTATTTCCATTTGTTACATGCTGCCAGCTTTCCCCACTGTTTGTAAGATCTTTTGAGTAATGAAGTCCCTTCCTTTTAGCTGGGTAGATGGCTGTCTTTCAGAGCTGCATTTCCCAGACTGTGGTGCTACTAGGTATGGCTATGTGACTAATTTTTGGCTGACAGATGTCTGTAGAAGTGTCCTAAGTACCTTCCAGGAAGTGCTTTTAAGGAGATAAGATTCACTTCTCTCTCTTCTTTCTTTCCCCAATCTGGAATGGGGATGTGATCGCTAGAGCTTAAGAAGACATCTTGAACCATGAGAAAGAAGCAATGGAATTGTCCAGTTACAGCTTACGGGATAAATCCAGCCTACCACTGCGTTTGTAAATAAAGTTTCATTGGAACAGAACCACACCCATTTGTTTACATATCATCTACTGTCTCCATGCTACAATAGCAGAATTAAATAGCTGGGACAGAGATCCTATGGCTCACAAAGCTTAAAATATTTACTCTTAAGAAAAAAGTGCAACTGAACAAGACTCTATGGAGCCTTCCCAGAATAGACTTCCCACACCTCCTCTGCCTCTCGCTTGTGAAAAAAGCTTTAGTGTTCCAGGCCTTCCCTAAGCCACAAAAGGATGGCTCAAGAATTAACGATTGAAAGAATGTGAACATATAGTAACAACACAACAAAAACAATAGTTGGGCCAGGAGAATTGCTAACAATTTAAATGATAAATCAGCCATATAGAGTCACAGACTCTTTAGTTCCTCCCTGAAGGACATAGATAACAGTTTGATGTGCATTTCAGAGTTGTTCTGCAGATATTAAAACTCTCATCAGATGGAAGAAGTTAACTGCATGATGACCATGAGCACAGAGCACCCCTACTGGCTGAAGCCTGAGGACTGATGACATTAACCCCAAGGACACCTATTACCTTACTATCAACCAGTCAGAGAACTGTGCTCAAGCTGATGACCCTGCCTTTAAAACACCTTCCCTGAAACCCCTTGGGGAATTCAGGTCTTTTAGTATTAGCTTCCCAGATTGTTCTGGAGAAGGCAATGGCACCCCACTCCAGGACTCTTGCCTGGAAAATCCCATGGACAGAGGAACCTGGTAGGCTGCAGTCCATGGGGTCGCTAGGAGTTGGACACGACTGAGCAACTTCACTTTCACTTTTCACTTTCATGCACTGGAGAAGGAAATGGCAACCCACTCCAGTGTTCTTGCCTGGAGAATCCCAGGGACGGGGGAGCCTGGTGGGCTGCCGTCTATGGGGTCGCACAGAGTCAGACACGACTGAAGCGACTTCGTCGTCGTCGTCCCGGATTGGGCTTTCTTTCATCACAACCCAGTGTCAATAGAGTGACTTTATTGCACCCAGGTGAGCAGACACAAATTGGGTTCAGGAGCAAAAGGTTTGATGATGCCTGAGACAGAAGAATCCACATTTCTCAACACCACAAACACCATACTAGCCCTTTCAGACTGTTTAAGCCAGTAATAAGTTGAGTCTCTGTCAAATACTGTTGAATGTTATCCTAATACACTTGCATTTCTTTTTTTCTATACAAAGATAATATTTTTATTGCTGTATATTTTTAAAATATAGAAACTCTACATTTAACATTACTCACATGAACATGCAAAGAAAAAATACATTTAACTAATAGTTACCATTAGACAGTTTTACATATCTTCAAAACTTAACTTCCCCACAGATAAAAATGTATATACACTTAAAATTTTTTAAGAAGTATAATTGACTAAAAATTTTGAAATTCTTGATTCAGTAAAAGCCTTCTTTTATTAAATCTATCTGACACAATGTGTTTATGGATGTCCTATTTCAGAAAGCAGTATCTGTCCTTCCTTCTCCAGAGGATCCTCCCAACCCAGGGATCCAACCTTGATCTCCCGCATTGTAGGCAGATGCTTCACCATCTGAGCCACCAGGGAAGTCTAGTATCTGTCCACCAGTGGGCAAAAAACAATTTATGTTAAATAAAAATTTTATCAGCAATTTTCATAATAAAAATACACATTTTATGTTAAAATAATTTCATTTTGTCCATTTGTACTTTTAAAAATAATCCCAACAAACTGTATTATCTCTCTCTCATTCTGCACCTTCTTGTATTTATTTTTAGGTGACTTAACTCAGGGCTTCCCATGTGGCTCAATGGTAAAGAAACCACCTACAGTGCAGGAGACCTGGGTTTGATCCCTGGGTTAGGAAGATCCCATGGAGAAGGAAATGGAAACCTGATCCAATATTCTTGCCTGGGAAATCCCATGAACAGAGGAACCTGGCAGGCTACAGTCCATGGGATTGCAAAAAGTGTCGAACATGATTTATTAACAACATCAACAACAACTTAATTCAGATCTCATATCTTCCATGAAACCTATGGAAATTTTCCCTTTTAAAATTCAACAATGTTGTAAAATTTTGCTTTTTATAAATTAAATTTTTCTAAGATTCACTTTGTCCTTCTCTCTTCATACAATCACCTTACAAAACATTTCTATTTAATTTTAGAAACTCTTTCTATCCATATAAAATATTCTTTAATTTTGATTTATCATTTCTCCCCAATTTTTTCTTTTGTATTTCTAATTTTCCAGTTAATGAGATTAGATTCACATCAATACACAGTGTTTTTTTTTTATTTTCTAATGCTGCATTTTCTTCTTTTCTTATTTTAGCCTCCATTTCATGGAGTCTAGGATTTTCATGATCAGAATCCAATAAATATCTCTTTTCCTCCTGCATTCTCCCCAAATCATTGCCTAAATCAGTGTTTCTCAAAGTGTGCAGAGAGAAAACTATAGGCACTGAGATCACCCAGGAAAATGTCCAGCCGTCCCTCAAAATATTAAACATAGAATTACTATATAACCCAGAAATTTCATTCCTAAGCATATACTCAAAAGAAAGAAAAATATGTGCATGCAAAATCTTATACACAAATGTTCACAAAACCACCATTCATAATAGCCAAAAAGTGGAAACAATCCAAAGTCCCATCAATTGATGAATGGATAAATAAAATGTAATATAGAATATAATACTAAAATATAAAATATAAAACTAAAATATAAAATATTTTATACATGCTACAATTGAATACATGCTGAAAACATTATGCTAAACAAAAGAAATAAGTGAAAGTTGCTCAGTCATGTCCAGCTCCAACTCTTTGCGACCCCATGGACCATAGCCTGCCAGGCTCTTATGCCCATGGAATTCTCCAGACAAGAATAATGGAATGGGTAGCCATTCCCTCCTCCAGGGGATCTTCCCAACCCAGGGATGGAACCCAAGTTTCCCACATTGCAGGCAGATTTTTTACCATCTGAGTCACTAGGTAAGACCAAAAGGAAAGAAGTCAGTCATAAAAGATAACCTACTATGTGATTCCATTTATGTAAAATATTCATAATTGGCAAATATACACACAAGAAGTAGATTGGTAGTTGCCTGTGTCTGGCGGGTATTCTAGGAGAATGCTGAGTGGCTCCTCATGAATGAGGATTAATCAAGAGGATTAATTCATGAATTAGGTATTCCTCATGAATCCCTAATAAATCTGAGACTTTCACTTGGGGCCATGAAAATGACCAAAAATTAGATTGTGATGATGTTTACACAACGTTGCAAATATATTAAAGAGCATGAATTGCATACATTAAATTGTGGCTTTTATGGTATATGAATTATATCTCAATAAAGTAGTTAAGACAAAAAAAGAAGTAACCTGGATGCTTGAATAAATGCAGATTTCTGGACCCTACCTCAGACCTACTGAATTAAATTTTTTACTAAGGATATAGCCCAACACTTAAACTCTTTTATAAAAAGCAGCCTAGAATATTCTTAGTCTCATTAAGTTGTGAGAGCTTGTTCTAAATCATGTATTACCTTAACAAATAAACAAAATCACTACTTAGCAGTATTTGACTCAGTGGTTAACTTTGTACCAGCCTGGCAAAGAGTAGAATTACTTCTATTTCTTCTAAGCTCTGACATAACAGGTTTCACCTCTCAGTTTCACTCAGCCTGATCACTTGGATTTCCACCCTGAAGAACTGAAACTTCTCCTTTGATCTTTCAATTTTTTTTCCACATACAACATTAACAACAAACTTTCCAGGGGCCAGTCTCCCTTTGCATAAGTTTTCTGCCCTTCAAATACACTTCTCTTTGACATACTAAACCTAAAACCATATACACATATTGAAATCTGGAGTCACATTACTTAGTTTGTTCAATAACCCACAGATAGTAGAAAAAAAATCTGAAGGTGTTAAAGAATTTTGTTCTATTGATGACTTTCTGGGGTGTCTAGATTTTCCCAATAGTAACATCACATAGTGCACCACTGGCAGAGAACATCTTCATTCAGATTTCATATTTGCTTACTGTTTGATTCATTAAAGGTCTGTGAAAGCAGAGGTTTCCACCCAACCTCAGGCCTCTGTGAAATAAGAGTTAGTGAGTGTTCTTGTCATTACAGATTAGATTCACTGGAGCAACGATGCTGTAGCATTTTTAGCACTTATTATTCTTGGCACTAATTGTGTTAATTGCAGGGAAGGGAGATCAAAGGACCCAGATATTGGAAAGGCTTAGGAAGGTTTTGATGGGAAAGGTATTAGAAATGATACAACTTAAGGGCTAGATGCTGAAGTTGACTGAGATGAATGTTATTAGGAAAGTCTTTGACTTAAATTCTCACATTCTCAACCCCACTTCCCGTATCAGAAAAGACTTGAAATTTTAACCTTGGAGATATGTCATATTTTAGAGTCTTAATGGCAGAGTGCCTTACAAATTCCTTAATATTTAAACTTTCCTTGGGAAGTAGATAGCAATTCTTAATTATTTGAGGGATAGCTAATTGCTAACATAGGCAAGTGGGAATCCAAAAGTAAGAGAAAGTTTGGGGGAAAAAAAAAGTGAGAAATTAGCAAATGCTCTACTTAGCTACTTATTGGATAAGCCAGACTGGAAACACTAGTTTAAGTCTGTGGTCTTCTTTAAAAACTCAATAATGGGAAAAAAAAAAAACAAAACAACAACTACATACCCAGAAAGAACTTACTTTCATGTTCAAAAGGCAAGTTTACATATAAATAACTGACTGTTTAAAAGGAAAAAAAAGAAATAAAACAAGGAGGCAAAGACAAAGAACAATTTGGTGGTTTAGTTGCTAAATCATGTCAGACTCTTGTGACCCCATGGACTGTAGCCTACCAGCACAATTATAGGCACTGGATTCCATTCTGGTTTCGTTTTTGCACATATAGGAATATTATTATTTGAATTTACAATAGTTAAAAAAAAAAGTACCTGAAATCATTTCTCCTATTTGTTTGGCCACAGAAAATTAGGAATGTGGATAGAAATAGCAACTTTATTAGAAAACAAAACAAAATTTCTCTCTGGTTTACAAAGAAGTTCTATGGGAGAACTTTCTAAAATTATCTTTTTCACTTATGTGTGTCATTAATCAATAGCTTGAGTGCCCAAGATCACCCAGGTGCTGGTCATATCTCCCTCCCTGTTTGAGGAGCAGAGTTGGTTAGTCTAACCGAGGTCCATAGGTGTTCTCCTGATGAGGCCATGCTCCCCCAGGCTACGCCAGTTAAGTACTGGGGAGAGCGAGAGAACCAGTCAGGCCATCTGTGATGGATGTGGGGCTCAGTGCTTTGCTACAACCTGGGCCTCTTCTTACACAGTCCTCCTTCTCCCTCATTCTGTCCTCAGGTATCAGACCTCCTCTTCCTCTTTTGGGTTGGGACGATCCCCTGGAGAAGGAAATGGCAACCCACTCCAGTATTCTTGCCTACAGAATCCCATGGACAGAGGAGCCTGATGGGCTATAGTCTGAGGGGTCACAAAGAGTCAGACATGACTTAGCAACTAAACAACTTCTTCTTTTACTCCTCTATCCTTTAGAGACATTTTGCTCAGTACATCTTTCAGTGTCTAATTCTGCCTTAACATCTGTTTCCTGAAGCACCTGAATTGACACATTACTCATGAAAAAAAGTATAAATGTCTTTTTCTTTCTTTTTTGGTAAAGCATTGTAAAATCAACAGGATAGGGTAATCTGTAAAAATACTATGTTCTCCAAATAATAACCTAAAGCACGTATCTCATATTTGCATGAGACATACAAGTCATCACAGTTTTAAAATCTGCACAATATTTTTCAGCTTAAGAGCATTTTAGATACAGAAAATAATTTCTAAAAGAGACATACAAAAAAGTCAAATTCAATTTACATACTTATAGAGTTAACTGTGTTATTTCTGCAGTCAAAACATTATGCTCTTTGAGCATAGTGATTGTAAAATAACAAAATTAATATAAAGAGGAAAAGATCTTAAAAAAAAAAAATCCAGAGTAACAACAATAAATAGCCATAAGGTTAAAATGATTTCTGCAAGTCAAAGAGTTTTTATAATTTCATGATTATTTTCTCCTTTGGAAAATTACTTACAATTCTCTCTTAAATCTGAATATTCCCAAGGCAACTCAGTAGTAAGAGCCAGAAAAAGGCAAGGGCATATAGAATACCATAGTATTTCTAATGATAATTAGCCCAAATCATAGTTCTCATCAATTTTACTTCTAGGAGGTATAAAAAGGTCTTTGGAATTGGGGGCTATGCAATGAGTACTTTCTTATCTCCAACAGAGAAACAGTTTCTGATGAGGTTACTATATTAAATTTCACTGTGCAATTCCCTTCCTCTTCTGTGCCCTTTTCTTTTATGCATGTTAACTGGAAAACAAACTAACATGACCAAAAGTTCTTTGGGAATTGGATTGAAAAAGAAATGTCTTTTCATGTTAATATTCTCCTAATGGAAAGAAATGGCTTTAAAATGTACTTTTTACAAGTGGGGAAAAAATTTTGCTTAGAATAGCAAATATTGATCTAATATTTTTGTGGCAAGTGGTTTTTTTTGAACAACCAAATTCTTTTAAAGAAATTAATAATTGAGAAAATTTCTAGGTTAATTCACTACAGGTAAGGAAAGACCAACTCCCTAAAGTTGAATAAGAGAAAAACAATCATGTGTAAAAATGAACCAGGGTGAAATAATAAAAGCATACAGAAAAAACATATAAATAAAAATTAATGAATGTATTTAAAAGCAATAAAAGAAAAATGAATTTCAGGTATTACATAATGTTAGCCAATCCAAATCAAATTAAACTATTAACCTACTGCAAAATCACTGCAGATGGTGATTATAGCCATGAAATTAAAAGACGCTTACTTCTTGAAAGGAAGGTTATGACCAACCTAGATAGCATATTAAAAAGCAGAGACATTACTTTAACAACAAAGGTCCATCTGGTCAAGGCTATGGTTTTTCCAGTGGTCATGTATAGATGTGAGAGTTGGACTGTGAAGAAAGCTGAGCGCTGAAAAATTGATGCTTTTGAACTGTGGTGTTGGAGAAGACTCATGAGAATCCCCTGGACTGCAAGGAGATCCAACCAGTCCATCCTAAAGGAGATCAGTCCTGGGTGTTCATTGGAAGGACTGATGCTGAAGCTGAAACTCCAATAGTTTGGCCACCTTATGCGAAGAGTTCACTCACTGGAAAAGACCCTGATGTTGGGAGGGATTGGGGGCAGGAGGAAAAGGGGACGACAGAGGATGAGATGGCTGGATGGCATCACCGACTCGATGGACATGGGTTTGGGTAGACTCCGGGAGTTGGCGATGGACAGGGAGGCCTGGCGTGCTGTGATTCATGGGGTTGCAAAGAGTCGGACACGACTGAGCGACTGAACTGAATTGAATGAATGCATTTAAAAGCAATAAAAGAAAAATGAATTCCAGGTATTATATAATGTCAGCCAATCCAAATCAAATTAAGCTATTAACAACTTACAGGAATCCCTATGGTTCTCATTTCTCATTCTGCAATTTAACAAATTGTTAGATGGAAAAGCATGACTCTTGCCAATAATACTAAACTAGTATTTTAAAGGGACAGATATTGCATAAAGTAAGATGGGCATCCAAATATTTCAATATTAATAAATGATGTTTAATACTATATAAATGTAGATTATGGCTAACTTTCATTTTACTTTTTAAAAGGCAATAAATAACTTATCTCCCAACCCCTTCTAAGTTCAGTATAGTTGGACCATGGACGGAAGGAAGACCAAGAACAATGATTATGACTAGTGCATGTTTTCCAGTTAGAAGTCTACCCACTAGAAGTTTATATGTAAACTCACACATTTAAAGGCCATTTATTTTATAGCAGTTGCTTAGCTTTGAGTTGCTGTTCTCCATTTGCTTGTTTCTGAGTGATAAATGCAGTCCCCAAATCAGAGACTAATTGGAATGTTAGTTGGCTAAGTCTGGTTTTATTTATTTTTTTTTTCATTTATTTTTATTAGTTGGAGGCTAATTACTTTACAATATTGCAGTGATTTTTGTCATACATTGACATGAATCAGCCATGGATTTACATATTCCCCATCCTGATCCCCCCTCCCACCTCCCTCTCTACCCAATCCCTCTGGGTCTTCCCAGTGCACCAGGCCCAAGCACTTGTCTCATGCATCATCTAGGGTGAAACAGATCACCAGCCAAGTCTGGTTTTAAATCCGTAGATTCTTGACTCTTGCTATACCCCTGATGTAATGCAGCATAAAGGGCATCAGGGCAAGACACGAGAGGTTTGAGAACATATTCAGATCCCATCGAGGAGACAGAGGATGCAGGGAACTGTGAAAGTGTGTGTGTGTGTGTGTGTGTGTGTCTGTGTCTGTGTGTGAGTGTTGGGAGGATTAGTCCATAGTCCCGTTTTTTGGGGGAGGAATGACAGGTTATTGCATGGATCCAACACCAGCAGCCGTTTCTGATGCACGATTAGAAACAAACTTTAGAGAAATGCTGTCAGGTGGACCACAAAGCGCAGAAGAGGGAAGGGCAGTGTGGAGGAGAGGCAAGGCTGAGCTCAAGGCTTTTGGTCAGGCTGACTGGTGTCATCTTGACTCCGTTCTGTATATTACGGCCCATAACCCACCTGTCAGCAAGTCCTACAGGCTTGACTTCCAAAAATGTTTTCAGAGTTGACCGCTTCACACCTCTCCACTAGACTGTCTCCCTTTATCGTCCAGATTATTGCAATAGTACCCAGTGCTTTCACCATACTGCTCTCTCATCTGCCTAGAGTCTTTTTTCCAAACAGCAGCCTTAGAGATGAGATTAAATTATGCCATTCAGCTGATTCAATCTTCAAACAGCCTCCCACCTCACTCCCCAACCTCTGGGGATATAATGTCTGATGGTCTGAGGTGAAGCCGATACAACAAAAAAATAACGTGCGCAATAAATGTAATGTGCTTTACTCATCCCCAAACCGTTCCCCTCCTCCCTGTCCATGGAGAAATTGTCTTCCATGAAATCAGTCCCTGGTGCCAAAAAGGTTGGGGACCGCTGGTGTAAGAGACCCTACCCAGGCCAGCCTTCGAAGGCTCCCATTCCTGAAGCCGTGTGGCCCCCTTTCCCAAGGCCTCTATGCCCTCACATCTGTGTAGTATTTACACTGCCTTTTCTCTCTACCAGGGATGCTATTCTCCACGTCACCTCATCGTATGCTTCCTCACCTCAGGTGCCAACCCCTCAATTCAGGATTCCCCCGCCAAACTATCTTAAAAAGTAATCTTCTACATGGCCCTTCCATAAGACCTTCCTTACCCCTTATCAAATTTATTTTCTCCAAAATTTCACCAGGTTCTTTATCTCAATTGGAATGAAAGCAAATATTTTTTTTTTTTCTGAATGTACACCATGCTAGCATGAATAACAATACCCAGTTTTAGTAACTATTTAGGAAACAGAATGATTTGAATCCTAGATTTACTCCTCATCAGCCATACAGTGGTATCTATACTTAGATAACAAAAATTGCATCTGATCTAATAAAAAATATTTTATCTTTAAGACCCTGAAAAGTTATACCTATGAAATATAATACTAGAATACCAGTGGCTGTTCTCTGCCAGCACAATCGCATTCTTTGCCTAAAATTCTCTTCAGGGAGAGGCAAGTGCCAAAAGCTGATACCCTACGTGAGGACAGAAGTCCTCTAGCCCTTTTTGCATGTAACCATTAAATGTACCCATAACGGACTGCTGATTAATTTATTCAATTAATAAATACACAGTGATAACTATTATGCATCAGGCATTTTTTTCGAAACACTTGAGATACACCAGAAAACAAAAACTACCAATATCTTTGTCTTATTAGTGCTTATGTTCTAGTGGAGATTCTAATAATAAATAATGAATATATTAAAAAATGAAGGATGTAAAATGTTAAAAGTGATTGAGTGCTATGTGAGGGGAGGGAAGAAAGAGTGAGACAACATGGACCAGGGATGTCAGGGGCAGGAGGGCGTAGGGGACAGAACGGGCTGGGGCAGCAACGAGAGGGCCTGGCTGTCTTCCTCGAGGAGGTGAGATGAGGGCAAAGTCTCCAAGGAGAAGTGCAAACCAGAGAAGAGTCCAAAAGCAAAATAAGAGTCAACAACAATGACAAAGAAGAAGGGTCTAGGGAAAACAAGCAAACATTATAGGGACAACAGAAACAGTGGTTGCCCGGGACAGGTTAGGAGTGAGAACGGACTGCAGGGGGACAGAAGGGAAATTTGGGGAGCAATTGGGGAAATGATTTAAAAGCTAGACTGTGCTGATGGCTAACTACCATATAAATTCACTAAAGCTCATGGAATTGTACACTTGAAATACGTGGATTTTAGCATATGTAAATTTTATCTTAGTAAAAACATTGAAAAGAGAAGGAATAAGAGATATAACATTAGAAAGCATAAAATGAAACAAAATAGAAAAATATGCACATAGAAGACTTAGAAATCATAATCAGAAAACTGTAAAAGCAGTTTCTTTTATTCCTTTATCTGTACATTAGACCAGACATCTGATTATATTTTTATTTGATGCCTCAAGTCCAGAATCCAGGACACATAAAAGTACTTTGTGATTGCTCTGCCAACTTAGAGAGGCTCTGCTGCTGCTGCTAAGTCACTTCAGTCATGTCCAACTCTGTGCAATCCCATAGATGGAAGCCCACCAGGCTCCTCTGTCCCTGGGACTCTCCAGACAAGAATACTGGAGTGGGTTGCCATTTCCTTCTCCAAAGCATGCATGCATGCTAAGTCACTTCACTTGTGTCTGACTCTGTGCGATCATATGGAGAGCAGCCCACCAGGCTCCTCTGTCCACAGGATTCCCCAGGCAAGAATACTGGAGTGGGTTGCCATTAATATCCAGTTATTCGATCAAACACTCATCTAGATGCTGTTGTGAAGGTGTTTTCCAAATGAGGTGTAACATCCACATTCAACTGACATTAAATAAAATAGATGATCCTTGATGATGTAACCCTCATCCAACCAGTTGAAAGGTCTTAAGAGCAAAATGGATAGGGCTTAGAGTAGGTATACATTAATAAGAGAATTGTACAAATCAAGTAAAATGATAACTTTATAAAGAGACACATGGTAATATGAGAGCAAAAACTATAAATCCTATGAGGGTAGAGATTCTGTCTCTTTTTTGTATCAATATGTCACCAGCATCTAGCATAAACATGAGTTATGTGAAAGGCTCCATGGTCTCTTCAGATATAAATGAATAAATGTAGATCCCTATTCTATAACAGAAAGATAAATGCATCTTTGGAAAGAAAGTCCTTAAAGATAACCAAGGATTTGGAGAAGCAGGCCAGAAAAAGATAATAAGATTTACTATTATTTCAACTAGTTAAGAGAAAATTGAACATTGATCTAATAACAGAGTTGAAGGATTTCAATTCTCAAAGTAACATCACATATGTTTTCTTTGAAGGCATTTCTTGTGAAAACACATAATGTGCAAAACAGCACAGGTACCCAGCATTTATATTTCAGCATTTGTATATTATTTATATATTTTATAAATATATTTATATATTATATATAATATTCAGTATTTATATTTCAAATATAGGTATGATCTTACTCCAGGAAGAGACCAGATACACAGCCATGGGTGTCAAAGATGTTCTTCTGAACTTTCCTGGTTGTTTTAATATAAACAACTCTATGGGAACACTTTATGATATCTTCATGATTCTACGCCTCTGTTTTACGGCTCGGCACATTATACAAAATTCCAAGACCAGTACAGCATGCCATTAGGATGACAGCTTTTTCTTAAATATGTGCAACTTTGGAAAGGTCATTTAAACTCTAATGAGGGATATAAAAACTGTGGGAATTCATCTTCTTTTCATGTACTCTTTTGTATGTGTGTAACTGTTTTATTTCCAGCATGATTATTATCTACAGCCAGAGTCTACTATCTTCATTTCGTTGGTAGTGATAGTTCTCATCATAGTACAAATCAAGTTAAATTCCAAGTTCCTCTATTTCTGAAAACTTCCAGGTCAGCTAAGCAGAGTAGGTAAACTCTCCCCGCCCCCACCCCCCAGCCCCTCACACCTCGTCTTTACATATGGTCCTGCCGCAAGAGTTTGCTAACTCCAAGTCTGCGATAGTTACTTTTATGTGTCAACTTAAGTGGGCTAAGGGATGCCCAGATAACTGGTAAAACATTATTTCTGGGTGTGTCTGTGAGGGTGTCTCCAAAAGAGATTAGCATTGGAATTAGTAGACTAAGTACGGAAGATAGCTCTCACCAAAGTGGGTGAACCTCATCCAGTCTGCTGAGAGCCCAATAGGACAAGAGGACAGAGAAAGGGCAAATTCTGTCTCTCTTTTTTTGACCTGAGATTCTATGTTCTCCTGCCCTTGGACATTGGATTAGACTTTGGGACTTATACCAGCAGCCTTTGAGACTAGGAGTTAAACCACTGGATCCCCAGGATCTCAGGCATCTGGACTCTAATGAATTGCACAATCATATTCCTGGTTCTCTAGCTTGCAGACATCGGATTGTGAGACTTCTGGTCTCCATAACCCTGGGAGCCTATTCCTATAATAAATCTCTCTCCCTCTCAGACATATATATATATATATATATATATATATACATATATATATATGTATACATATATATGGTTATGTTCTGCTGTCTGTTTCTCTGGAGAATCCTGATTATTACAAAGTCTAAACTATATGCTCTTATCCTCTCTAATTGTTTCTTGCACATGGGATACACTTACAAAACAACAATTGCTTTTCATATCATTTGCACTTCTGTTTTGTTTTATTTGCACAAAGCTTTCTAACATTTATCAGAGATGAGTTCTCACTCACCATAACCTAGTGTGGTCATGGAATTTTTTCAGAAATATTTTCTATTGATTTCCTTAAAATTCTATGTGCTTAGTTGTTCAGTTGTTTCTGACTCTTTGCAACCTCATCGACTATAGCCCACTAGGCTCTGCTGTCCATGGGGAAATGGGGTCCTTGCAGATGTAATCAGGTGAAACAAGGGAGTGATGGTCACCTAATAGATCTCTAGTCTGATGACCAGTGTCCTTAAAAGAAGAGGGAAACCTGGGCACAGAGAAACAGTGAGTAGTGGTTTGTTAAAGATAGAGGCAGGGATTGAAACAATGCATCCGCAAGACCAAGGGAAACCAAGGATTGCCTGAAACCCCTAGACGGTAGGAGAAGCCAGAAAATACTCTTCCCTGGAGCCTTTTGAGAAAATCAGGCCCCACTGATTCTTGGGCTCTACTGAACCATGGCTTCAGACTTCTAGCCTCCAAAACTGTGAGGGAATAAACTTCTGCTATTTTAACCCACCAAGTTTGAACTTCGTTACACATAGACTTGGAAGCAATACAAAGAAGTTTAAGATTCACTTTTAGACTACTGAAAGAAACATCATCTAACATGTGCATGCACATGTGTTCAGTGGTGCCCGACTCTTTATAACTCCACAGATGTAGACTGCCAGGCTCCTCTGTCCATGGGATTTCTCAGGCAAGAATACTGGAGTGGGTTGCCATTTCCTCCTTCAGGATATCTTCCTGACCCAGGGATTGAACCCGAGTCTTCTGCATATCCTCTATTGATAGGAGGATTCTTGACCACTGAGCGACCTGGGAAGACCCCCCTAACATATCATATCATTTGATAAAACAGTTCTTCCTTCATTTTTGTGGAGAGTAGCAAAAAGGGGCTAGAAAATATACCTCCAAACAACAGATTTTCTCACAGGTGCAACAACAGGCCCTTCAGAGGAAGGAAAACTGGACCTTCAACAGAATGGTCCTGCACATAGTCTGGTGACAGACGGGTCAACCCAGGAATTCCTGAGAAACCAAGTGGGAAGCCTAAGTTGTGGTACGTTTTAGATCACTAAGGACTTCCCTGGTGGCACAAATGGTAAGGTAAAGAATCTGCCTGCAATGTGAGAGACCCGGGTTTGATCACTGGGTTGGGAAGATCCCCTGGAGAAGGGAATGGCTATTCACTCCAGTATCCTTGCCTGGAGAATTCCATGGACAGAGAAGCCTGGTGGGCTACAGTCCATGCTGTTGCAAACGGTTGGGTGTGACTGAGTGACTAATAGATCATTTAGGAAACGTTTAGACACTCAAAAGTGTGTGGGGCTGGTTGCATTTTCCCATAATAACAGCCAGGAAACACCAGCCCTGGAAACAAATCTTTCATTTGCTTCAGTGAAAACTGCTTTATGTATATATTTGAGACAGGCTAAGACCTGCAGCCTGGGACACTTTGCTGCAGTACTGTAATGCTTACACCTGGACTAAGGTCTTCTTGAAGAACACAATACAAAGAAGGCTAAAAATCACTCTGTGCATTTGCAGTTGGGGCAAATCCATGACAAGAAGACACAAAAAGACAAAACAAAACAAAAAAACCTACCACTTCTAAAGAGCTGAGAGCAAAAACAGGGTGTTGAAACAAAAACAGAATCTGGAGCCGAATCTGGAGCAAGAGCAGAGTACTGCACATGTTCCCTGCATTCAACAGCATCAGAGGGGTGGGCAAAACACCCAAGCCGCCTCTCTGCCCTGATTCCTGGGCACATCCCTACCCTCTCCCCTTGGAAGGACCCGGTTTGCCTCACTTCCATAAGCAAGCCAGCAAAAGAACCTGCTGTTTTTTCTAACTCCGACCTGATGCAGCAGGGGCTCCCAGAAAACCTTGCCTGAATTTCCTATTTGGCTTCTGATCAATTTCTACTGACTAAGGTGTCTAAGAATCCTGGTGGGTAACATGTTTACATATCAGTCTAATAGCTATTTAGAATTCATGCTCTATTTCAATGAGGAATAAAAGGTTATATGTATGCGGGCTTCCCAGGTGGCACTAGTGGTAAAGAGCCTGCCTGCATGCAGGAGACAAGATATTTGTCCATTTGATCCCTGGGTTGGGAAGATCCCCTGGAGGAGAGCATGGCAACCCATCCAATATTCTTGTCAGGAGAATCCCATGGCCAGAGGAGCCTGGTGGGCTACAGTCCATAGGGTTCCAAAGAGTTGGACATGACTTAAGTGACTTAGCACGCATGCATATGTGTATATATATATACAAATATATATGTGTGTGTATATATATACACTAATGAGCTTAGATTTGTAACTGGGAGGGAACGTGCCCTTTCATTAAACTTTATTAATTCAATTCCAATCAGACTCTAGCCAGCCCCCAGTCCTATCCTTCCCCCCTTCTCTCTTGCCATTTTCACCTGGTCTGATACTTTTGAGAGCTGCCACCATCAATGTGTTCCTTAGAACTCCCTTTCTGAATAGCTTATCTCTGGAACTTTCGTACATCTCCTCTTAGCCCCACAGCTCCTTTGGCTTCGTTTCCTTTCAAATTAAAACACAGGGATAATCAAAATACCCAACCTAAAAAAAAATGTTTTTAAATTTAAAAATCTTTCTACTCTCTCAGGACCATGAGCCTTGGCCTGTATCAGAAAGCCAATTATCAGGTAAGCAGTCAATAATAAATTGAATTATTTTGTTTATAATTCTTATGATTATTAAAATTAATGAAGTGTTAGGAAAAGGAATTCAAGCTAGGAGATAGAGAAAAAAGCTAAAGCAGTTAAAATAACTTTCCTTGAGGAAACATCCCAAATGAATAATCTTTCTTTTTCTGTTTATTCCCAAGAAAGAATAAGGCGAGATAATTCTCCATGCTTAAACGTCTGATTGAGAGTGTTACGGAGGAGAACTAAGAGCTTTCCGGGGATGAGCAGGGAGCGGGCGTGGGGAGAGAGAGCTCCACGCTGGGGCGTTCTGACATCCTCTGGTGGCAGAAGCAGCTGCGTGGACAGGACTTAACTTCAAATTAAGCAAACTGTGGACATGTTTAAGGGCAGGACACCATCACTTAAGGCTTTCACCCAGCAGGGAAGCAATTTGATTTTTACTGACTAAGGAGCAAGAAGTGCTTTCAGTAGTCAAGCAGTTGGTAGGAGACCTGAGAGAAACGCATGATCTGAAATCTGAAATTTTCCTTGGAAAGGGCTGTATTGAGTGAGTTTAAAAAAGACCCCAGGTGAATTGGAAAGGCAGTCAGCATTTAGCAGTCCCTGGGGTCAGACCTTGTGTTTAACAGGTGATGCTGTTTAATGTTCACAGAGCAGATTCTATTGCCTTTTAATAGATAAAGAAGGTAAGATAAATGATTAAAATGACCTATCAACTAAGTGAAGCCGTGGCTCCAAATGAGGTGTGTATGATTCAAAGCTTCCCATGTAGAACAAAGTCAATTCTCCTTTCCACTAGACTAATATTCCTTAAGACATCATCATTACAACATCTGCGACTTTAAATTTTCAGCACAGACAGCATGAAGTATGTGTGCGTGTTTTAAGTAACAGTCCAGAGGCAGCTAGCATTCTAATCAGGCAGCCGCATGCCAGAGGTGGTCACGAGCACGCTCTCAAAAACACTGCGGCCACTCCAGACGTGACTGGTCCAGGATTGCTGCTAACTATTCCTGTCATCGGTTTTTGAAAGTCAAGTTGAGTTTTCGTTTGTAAAAATGGTGGTTTGTCAATTAGCATAAGTGTCAGGTTAATGTTAGGAAAGAGATCTCAGTGGTGAAATTAAAGATATTAAGGATATGTATTTTGGCAAAACATCTTTTAGAGACAGCCACAAACTGTGTGAAAGTGGAATAAGACTCCAGTGAGGTCTGTGGCCTGAAGCCGTGGAGATGATCCTAGATTCTGGATCAGTGAATCTGTGCCAGCTATTAGCTTAGGAGCTTTCTGTTGCCTGGCACTGGGTCTGGGCATAGCTGAATTCTGCCTCTAAAATATTGCTACAGCTGCCCAAAGAGAACAGTTTATTCAAGAGAAGGCAAGTCAGAGAGTGAGGACTTCAGGGACCTGATGAAGGAGTTTGTATTAAAAGTGTTGCTCTTTTTAAATAAATGTCTGTATGGGCACCAGGGGCTTCTCTGGTGGCTCAGGGGTAAAGAATCAGCCTGCCAATGCAGGAGACATAGGTTCAATCCCTGGGTTGGGAAGATCTCCTGGAGAAGGAAATGGCAACCCTCTGTAGTATTCTTGCCTTGAAAATCCCATGGGCAGAGGGGCCTGGCGGGCTACAGTCCGCAGGTTTGCCAAAGAATCAGACACGACTTAATGACTAAACGGCAACAACAACATGTGTACCAGACCCTGACTGGGGCTTCCTTTCACTGCTCCGTGAAAACTTTCTGAGAGTAGCTATTTCTTACCTATCTCACTTGTCAGTGGCTGACGTTGTTTTTCAAAAATAACCTAGAGATGAAAGGAGACAGTAGCATGGACGCACACACACTGTCCTATGTGAAATAGATAGCCAGTGGAATTTGCTGTATGTCTCAGGGAACCCAAACTGGGGCTCTGTAACAACCTAGAGGGGTGGGAAAGGGTAGAAGGTGGGAAGGAGGTTCGAGATAGAGGGGACATAGATACTCCTATGGCTAATTCATGTTGCTGTATGGTAGAAACAAACCAATATTGAACAGCAATCATCAATCAATTAAAAATAAATAAATATTAAAAAGAATCTAACAGATACTCATGCAAATTGGCTAAGCTACATCTACAATTCTGTTCCTCAGATCCCTTGTTTCAGAATCACCTAAAGTTTAGAATTCTTCAATTTCTCAGCATCCTGCATTCTGAAGTTCTAGGAGTAGGGCCCGAGAATCTGGATTGTGACAAGTTCCTCTAGTGATTCTCCTATGCTCTGAGGATTTAGCCAATGAAGATATAACCAAAGAAGCACCATGATCATTTGCTAAAAGTATTTCTCAATGGCAGAACAAAGACCCAAGAGGGAGGAAATGTGATCCTGCCCACTGGGTCTGAAAAACCAGAATCTGTAAAGCAATAGTAAATAGAACACTATAAAGCCCTCATATCCTATAAACTCTATGCCATAAATTTGTGTTATAGCTTTTTGCCTACCCATCTAGATGGAAATAGATCAAAACTTGCCTTAAGCATTTGGCAAGGTCATTCATGGCCATAGATATTCCACTGTCATTTGGATGAATCAGGATTATCAATAGCTTTCCAACGGACTATTGTGATCCATTTTCTGACAGCAATGAAAACTGTTAGCCAAAAGCCCATCATGTTAAATATGATTTGGGAAAAAAACCAGTTTAGCTCTTGAGTTACTTTTTTTTCACATCAGTAAGTCCAGTTTATTCACTCATAAGACATCTTGTCTGGCTTTCATCTGCTCATCAAATATTTATTGAGAGACTTTTAAAAAACATGTAGCTCTAACTCCCAATGAACAGCCATGGAAGATTAAAGAAGTGGGGGGTCTAGTTTAAGACTTCTATCTCTGAGTTGTCACTCATTGTCACATTGTGATGCAGAGGGGAAAAATACCCCGTGCAGGAGTCACAGGTCTTGAATTCACAGGCTGGCTACAGACTCAGTCTAAGTCTGTAAGCTATACTGCAAGTCAGTATAGCTCATAGGGCTTCTATTTCTTCTTTTAGATAATTATGAATGAAATGTATGCCTCATTTATTTTTCAGTTTGCCAATTCATTTATCAATATTTATTGGTCATCTACTAAATTCCAGGAATTTCTATAGGACCTTGGGGGATACAGCAAGAAACAAGATAAACAAGATGACTGTTCTCAAGTAGGCTTATTCTCATAATTAGACAAATTTTAAATTAGTGATATAAAAACATTAATATGCAAATAGATATAGGAATATTAATAGGTATATTTCAGGGGAAAATATATGCATACATATTTTTTAAACCATACACCAAAGCCTTTTCTGAGGATGAGTGTGTGCATGCGTGCTCAGTCATGTCTGACTCTGTGACCCTATAGACTGTAGCCCACCAAGGCTCTTCTGTCCGTGGGATTTCCCAGGCAAGAATACAGGAGCAGGTTACCATTTCCTACTCCATTTCTAATGATACAATGTATGCTTTTAAGATCTCATATTGGGTGATTAGAATAAGAAAGGTATAATCTCATGAAAGACATATTGATCTAAACAACACACCTAGTATTTTAATAAAATAGATCCCTATATTTAATTAATGAAAAAATCATTTTCTGGCAGGATGCATTTCTCAATTAGAAAACACACCAGGTCTGTGCTTCAACTATTGCATACATAGAAGTAGAATTTATCATTTGAGAAATCTTCCTTTCCCCTAATCTTTTTATTACTTAAGAATTAAGACATCTGTGATAAAGTGGCTTCATGTAAGGCAACCTGTGTTAGGCAGCCTCTCAGAATGGTCCCATTTAACCTCTCATTCCTTGTGTAATCCCCTTGCTTTAAGTGTGGGCTAGATTTAGTGACTTGCTTCTAACTGTGCATGACAGAAGTGATGGGATGTGCCTTCCAACTGTATATGACAGAAGGACAGATTATTAAAAACAACAGCAAAATATTTATAGTTTCTATCTTGTAAACTTTCTCTCCTGCTTACTGGTTTTTCCCTCTCCCCAACCTTTTTGCTACCCACTACCCCACTTCACTCCTCTCAATCCCCCTGTCTCTCTCTCTCCCCACAAACACACAGGCACACACTGCCCCATCGTCTATAGCAGAGACCACTCGAAAAACAGAGGCCTTGAAGGATCACAGCTGTATGGAGATGAACCGAGGTCCCCCGCCAACAGCCAGCACAAACGGTCAACCAAGTGAGTGGACTTTCTTGGATGAGGACCCTCCAGCCCAGTTAAGGCTTCATATAGCATAGCCAAGGCCAACAACCTGAGAATAAGCTCAGAAGAGCTGAATCATTTCTGAATTTGCAATCTAGAGAAGCTGTGAGATAATATTACATGTTTGTTCTTTTAAGCCAAACATTAAACTAATTACTAAGGTTTGGAGTAATTAGTGACACAGCAATAGATAATAATATATAATCCAAGGACATGATTCTTAAGAACAATATTTTAAGAATGAAGGGATTCAAAATCTCATGCTTTATACTTAGAATATTGGGACTAGTAGAAACTGTTGACAGCATGTTAATATTATCAAGAAGAAATAATAAATTTACTACTCCTTTTAGTTTGGTGGGATTACAGAATTTGTCTGCTTTTACCTGAGATCTACTGAGTCCACTGAATCAACACAAAAACTTCATAATCAAACTTTATTGAAACTCCATTTTTAGCAATGCATTAGTTAGCCAATTAAAAAACAGTAGTCCTACCTCCGAAAAAGTACTTTTCGCCAGTTTTAACCTGAAGAGGACTGTTAGTTCGAACTGCTGAGGCTTCATCTCCATCGATAGTGAGAACAGCAAAATTCTCCTTTGCTAGGAAACGGACTTCATGCCACTGGCCATCATTCAACCCAGAACCTGTTAAATACAAGAGAAAAGACCATTTTTAAAAAAAGATTATTCAGTTTTAAGTAATGTTTAATATCAACAGAGCTTTGTAAGTAAAAATGAACATATTTTGATCTAGGAAAATTCAGTACAATTAATATCTCACATTTCTTTAATATTATAAATCATTCTCTCCTCCACTGGACCAAATAGGGCATAGCAGTGAAGGAAAATAGAACATGCCATTCCAGAAAATGCTATTTCAGCATATTGATTATTTTGAAAAAAAAGTTACTTAAGAAACAGCCAGCACAATAAGGATACTCTGACACCCTCTTTGTCTCCCTGAAAGCAAAAAGTAAGTCTTTCATGTGAAAAAATTCCCTCCCTGTACTAGGGAGGCTGTAACAGGCTTCCTTATCACCAGGAAGAGGGAAGTTAGGGCCAAGAAGACTGTATAAACAATCCTTATCCTTCTTAATTTGCTACCCCAAGCCTAAATTTTTGTCAATTCTTCTTCACAGTTGTTTTTTTTTTTTTTCCCTTTGTCTAAAAAGGTTTAAAATCTGCCTACACTGGTTACTTCTTTGAGTCTCATATTTCTGTGAGTGCCCATACATACAAAATTATACTTCTTTTCCTGCTGCTAATCTATTTCAATTTAATTGTTAAACCAGCCAAAGAACCTAGAAGGGAATAAAGGACAAGTCTTCCTCCCCTACAGCAGTTATTTGTGCTAATTGACCACTAATAGGTATGAAAAATGATACCAGGATTATCTAATCATTTACAAATAAGATATCATTATAATGAATTAGGTTATATTTAACGAGACACGAACAAAATAAATGAACTCCCTAACAATCACACTTCACTCTTGCCTAGTACAAAGATCTTTAAAAACAAAATCTATTTAGTTCTCCATTAGACAGAAAAATAACTAAAAGTTACTGTTCAGTTTGTATTCATTTTACAAAGAATAATTAGAAAATTAATGAGCAAAGACAAGAGAACAGCCTTTGAACAAAACTACCTGGAAATAGTTCAAGGAATACTAAGACATACACAACAGTGTCTAATACACAGACACAAGCTCTGAGTCAGAGTGGCTTTCTTTCACCTTACAAAGGCCTATGCAAAGGGAAGATAGTTTGTTCTAGACTGTTCCAGATAGCTTAATCTAGAGTCCATAGGTAGAAGTTATTGAAGGTGCACTTCAGCCTCACAAAAGAAAGACAAGCCTAGCATGGAAAAGTATCCAAAAACGGAATGAGAGAAAATCGATGAAGCAAGGATGATGGTTCCAAGCCTCTGATCAGAGGTCTGAAAACTAAAGCTTATGGGCCAAATACTGCCTGCTACCATCTGTTTCTGTACAGCCAGGGAGCTAAAAATAGTTCTCACATTTTAAAATGTTAAAAATAAATGAAAATAATAACAATATTAAATTACATGTGAAAACTATATAAAATTCAAGTGTTTGAGTCCACATAAAATCGACTGGAATACAGCCAAACTCATTTGGTATATATATCGTCTCTCTACAGAGTCAAACAATTGCTGCGGAGACCGTATGATCTACAAAACCTAAACTGTTTACTGAGTCATCCTTTTCCTTTATAGAACAAAGCATAAACTAGTGATTGGTGTACATTATTAAACAGAAATACCATTTTAAAGAAAAAATCAGAAGGCCTCTTGGGGCTTAAAGATAGCCACATATAAAAGGCATTAACTAACATTATACTAGTAAATATTATTTCAAACAATCACCCCCTCAGGCTTTTTTTTTTTTTTTTTTTAGATTTTCAAATTTTTACTTAGTAATACTTATTGAGCACATTTTATTTCAGTGGAGGAAAACAGAAAACCCAGCCCCAAAATAATTAATACTAAATAATTTTCAAAATATGAAAAGTGTAATATAAACCATTACATACATTACTCTGAAATTACTATGTAAATATACAGTCTTATTCTATAAACGGGAAGTCCGTTAGCTGCCAGACAAGCAGTGTGTTTACTGAAACAATTCCTTCTTTATTAGGTTGCTTTTGGGTTCCCGTGCAGAATTGATCCATGGACGATGATACCTTCACCATAATATTTTCCATTAAAGTACAAATCTGGGGTTAATGTTAATTAGCCACAGAATTGTATGGTTTTGATTTTGTTTTTGCCTCTATAGTGTGATGAACCCTGCTTTGAATCACATTTTGAGGTATAGGTCCCAAGCACAGCAATGTTACAAATGTTTCATCCTGAATAATAACACATTCAAAGGAAGTCATTTACAAGATACCTTAGGCAACTGGGCTTTCTGTTCTAAACTGTAGACCAGAAAGCCTTTCTAAAAAATTCTTATGAAAACCTCATCATAAAGTTAATTTATAAATGGAAACTTATCAGTTTAATTGTTCATTACAAAAAGGTCTATTATTATATCAGATTAAAATAAAAAGATTATTTTTTTTTTCAAGAAACTTAATCACTAGAGAAATTGGACCTCAGGAAAAAAGTAGCCTTGTTGATAGCATCCACTGCTCCACTGCTGCTTCTGCACCTGATCAGTGATTTCTATTCATTTTTATTCCAATTACTGTTTTGAACTGTTAATGTTAATGACCAAGAGTGTTTTTTTTTTTTTTTTTTTTTTGATAACATGGTTAAAGAGAAATTTTAAGAAGCAACAAATTTTCCTTTGAGCAATGTGTCATTTTTGGCCCATGGAAAAGTGATTCATTGCTCAAAAGAAAATTTGTTACATCTTAAAATTTCTCTATAACCACATGTTATTAAAAAACCACTCTTGATTTTTGCTTTATTATATTTGGGGCCCATTCCTATCAGATTGCTGAGGCATACCTCTTGATGATTAACAGTAACAGTTCAAAACAGTATTCCCCAGAAATAACTTTTTTTGAATTACTATCCCCAATAAATAGGTGAGAGAACGGAACATAACAATGTTTAGGCATTCTATACATAGTAACTGGAAAAACTGGGAACTAGGACTCAGACATACCTAGTTCCAGAGCCTGATTTCTTATAAACAGCAAACAAACAAACAAAGAAAAACAAGCAACAATTAAACATGGCATGTAGACTCCGTGCATCCATGATCTCTTATACCACACACACACAAACATTTCCATTTGCCACCAGTCTGGAGGGAGCTCAGCTTCTGGGAAACCCTTGTTTCATACAGTATCAGAGTTGCAAATAAACCGAGACATTATCCAGTTTCATCTGACAATTTTTAACATTTACATTATCAGATTTCTGTTTTAATGAAAGATCCCACTACTACATGTCTTTCAGTATTTTCTTACATTGATGTTTTTTACCTTAAAATGCAATATGAATGGGAAATTCGTGAGTTTGAGAAGCAAATTCTAGCACTGTTTCCCCAAGGCATATTAAAGTAAGCCCAGGAGTATTCATTTAAATCATCTCTATACTTTGTGAAACTCAGCAAACAGAACTGTGTGCTCACTCCCTTCACGTTATCATGAGTGGATAAATCAATGATCGTGAACAAGTTTTTACCACTACTCAGAACTCAGTCATTAAATTTTACGGCATGAAAAAAGAAGATGCCACAGTTTCAGCGTAATTTCCCTCTGTTTGTGTCCATTCCCTTCAGTGTAAGGGAGACCTGAACAACTTTGTATGAAACACAACTGATGAATGTGCCTTTATCATTTCCTGGGCCACCAGCCACCTGGAGGAAGTAGTAGAGAATTAATTTTGCTTCAGAGAAGCTCTATGAAGAGCCTCTCTGAGGCATTAAAATTAATAATATTGTTTAGTATTTTTAATTCATATGAAATGGAATATTAGCAAAATTTAAGAGCTTTTGGAATTTAATATATAACGCTCACTCATAATAGGGGTTTCCCAGGTGTCTCAGTGGTATAGAATCCACCTGCCAATGCAAGAGCTACAGGAGAGATGGGTTCGATCCCTGGGTCAGGAAGATCCCCTGGAGGAGGAAATGGCAACCCACTCCAGTATTCTTCCCATGGACAGAGGAGCCTGGTGGGCTATAATCCACGGGGTCACACAGAGTTGGACACGACTGAGCACTTTGACATTCATTTAGAATACTGCATTTGATCATAAGATATACACCTACAAGTATCAGTATAGTATTCAGGGGAAAAAATGTATCGTCATCCCAAACTTTATTAGAATCCTGTGAGTCATACCCAACAAAGAACACATCACCAAACAGGATTAAGGCATCACTTCTCATTTGCTAGTGAAGTGGTAGTATCCCTTCACTCAGCATTCTAGAGCTACAAATGTCCCTGGGAGTGGAGAGACTCACCAGGGACCTGATCCATAATCCTGGACACAGTGGTGTCTTGGTGGCTGCAGAGAGACTCAGGACCGGACCGAAGTAGGATGCTGTTAGTTACTGATAGTTAACAAAGAGACTCAAGTCTCATACAGTTAACGCTTCCTAGGAGGCCTGGATGTGCCTGGCACTACCTAACTCGGTACAGGTCAATCTATTGCCTTTTCTCAATAGTGGGCAGCAAGATGGCAGAAGGGCAGGAAAACAGTGTGCTGGCCAAGGGACTGACATGGAAGCCAGGCTGCCTGATTCTGCTCTGACCCTGGTCAGCCTCGGCAGTTTACTTAACCTTTCTGTGCCTCGGGCTTCTCTTCTCTAGAAAGCAAATAATAGTATCCATGTTGTAGGCTGGTTTTGAGGGGTAGATGAATTAGGGATTGAATAGTGTTAGAACAGTGCCAAGTACCTAGGAAACAGCATAACTGTATCTATAACGTTAGGTCAAAAAACAAGGAAGGTTGATGAGTTCATTTTACAAAGAAAAAAAATCTGAGACTTGAACAGAGTACTTTTTCTTTGGGGGTTATTGCATTGCAGTTACACATATTGGTGTAGTTATAACAAGCCTTTTAAATAAGACAGCAATATAATAACAATGTGGAGGTGATGAATATATACATGAGACCGAAAAAAGTGTCCTAACATTATGCTAATTGACACTTGAAACTTAGAAAATGTTCAGTGACTGCATTAGACATGGGGGAAATTTCTGTAATCAAACAACTTAGAGCTGAAGATGATTTGTTCTGCAAAAATGTGTTAGATGACTCACAAAGTTATGACAAAGACACTGATGTGAAGAAATTTGAACAAAACTATTTCCCAAAAGTGAGAGTGAAAAATGAACTTTCTAAATTATTTATGTATGTAATTAAAAAATTAGTAATTAAATATTAGAAGCATCTTTCACCCACAGCCCTAAGCAATTCTATATGCAAGTTAAGTCCAAAGGTACTCATATTATCTCTTTGGGAACATAGGAGATTGTCTTACATTTGGGGTTCCAATGGCTTTAGGCTGACAAGCTCCATATGACATAGAGGTGGATTAGAAGCCAGGGGCATCTGACTTACAGGCTGACCCTCAGAGAGGCCAAATAGCATAAGAGGCTAGAACACAGACTCTGAAGTCTTTTGCTCACCTAATAGCTGCACCTTCAGCAAATTAACCACTTTAAGCCTCAGTTTCCTTTTCTATTAAATGAGATTAGTGAAAATATCTAATTCATAGGATTGCTATGAGGATTATGTGTATATATTGTTACTTAGTGCCTGGCACATGCAGGCTGGGGTTCCCAGGTGTCACACACAGAGGCAGCAAGTTAGCTCTCAATAGATATTAGCTATTGTTTTGTATTCAGTGAGTAAGACTAGCTCTCTAAATACCAACTTGAGTTGTTATACATTAATTCTGTAAGTATTAACTATTCAGTTCAGTTGCTCAGTCATGTCTGACTCTTTGTGACCCCATGGACTGCAGCATGGAGGCCTCCCTGTCCATCACCAGCTCCTGGAGCTTGCTGAAACCCATGTCCATTGAGTTGGTGATGTCATCCAGCCATCTCATCCTCTGTCATCCCCTTCTCCTCCCGCCTTCAATCTTTCCCAGCAACAGGGTCTGTTCAAATGAGTCAGTTCTTTGCATCAGATGGCCAAAGTGTTAGAGCTTCAGCTTCAGCATCAATCCTTCCAATGAATATTCAGGACTGATCTCCTTTAGGATGGACTGGTTGGATCTCCTTGCAGTCCAAGAGACTCTCAAGAGTCTTCTCCAACATCACAGTTGAAAAGCATCTATTCTTTGGTACTCAGCTTTCTTTATGGTCTATTATGAAATGGTTTAAAATCAGTTTTCTTTATGAATAAATACCTGCCTCCCCATAAGAATCCTATAGTGCAATAAGTCTTGAGGAATTTGGGGGTTGGGGAAGACTGCTATATACGAAAAAGTAGTGCAAGTGTTAGTCGCTCAGTCATGTCTGACCCTTTGTGATTCCATGGACTGTAGCCTGATAGATTCCTCTGTCCATGGAATTCTTTAGGCAAGAATCCTGGAATGGGTTGCATTCCTTTTTCCAGGGGATCTCCCCAACCCAAGGATCGAACCCAAGCTTCCTGAATTGCAGGCAGATTTTTTACTTTCTGAGCTACCAGGGAAGTTCCAGTTTCTGGTTAATATCAAGGTCAAAAATTTCTAAAGCCAACCTTGAGCTATATAATAAAATAAGGCTTATTCCTTCATAGTTACAGGCACACTTTCCTTCCCCAAAATATTTTTTTTTTCCAAATACATTATTCAATAGGTATGGTTCTGAATGTCTGTGGAATATATCCAAATTCTAAATCCAATTCCAAGCAATGACTTCCCCTGATGACCAATTTTGAGGAGACTGATATAAACTGGAATACATATTTTCCAAAGCATTTTTGTTTTAAAAATGGATACTATTGCAACAATTTTGTTGTATGTTTATAAAGATTATTTGAATACACTTTAGGCTAGATACCTCCAGTTATTCACTAATTAATAATAATAAAAACTTTTAAACTGTACACTACAAAAGAAAACTTTTTACAAAGAGAATTTTTTAACCTAAAACCAACATCTTTGAAACCATATTCCAGCTTCTGGCTTCATTTTTCATAAAATAAATAAATTGTTTTATAATTTTTCCTCTAACATCTCCTTAACTTATAATTGCTAGAAAAATCTGTTTTGTATGCAAATGTAAAATGTTAATGAAGCATATTCTATCCAGGCTGACTTTCTAATGGTATTATTTTTAAAGTAAGACTCTTGAGGTGGTTACTTTGATTGAACAAGAATAAACAGATGTTTCTCTTATTAGAGACAAGAAGAAAAGACTGGTTTAATGAATATTGAAAAAAAGAAAGTATTTAAAATATAGTCACAAACTAAGATGTAACATCTGTTTGAAAATGCTTCAAATAAAATTACAGTGACTAGAGTTTTCAGTGTTTTTCTCAACATTTAATCTTGAGAGAAAAATCTCCAAGACTACAAATTCATCTTTAGACAGAGTATTCTCTGAGGTGCTAATAATATATCCCATAAGTTACCAGTTATCCATATATGCAGTATGAAGAAAAAGGGAATATACATTTCTTTATAGATATGCCACATTGTTGCTGTTGTTTTAGCTGCTAAGTCGTGTCCAACTCTTGCAACCCCATGGACTGTAGCCCGCCAGGTTCCTCTGTCCATGGGATTCTCCAGGCAAGCATACTAGAGTGGGTTACCATTTCCAACCCAGGGACTGAACCATATCTTTACCACTGAGTCACCAGGAAAGCCCAATGTGCCATATACTATTTATGTTATCTAAATAAATCTCATAAATAAATTGATGCAATTTAATCTTGCACACTTTTACATGCCAAACCATATAAATATGACCAACTACAATCAGACAGAAAATGTAATATGATGCTTGGGTAGGCACAAAATACCTTTTTTTTTTTTAAGCTGAAGAAATTGTTAAATGACCCTCTGTATAGGTATAGAGAGAAAGTCACTTTGGAACATGCCTTTGTTTGGAAACAACCCCTTGAATGGAAGCTTTAAGTTAGAAATACACATTGGGGAGAGGCTACTGCCTGAAATTTTTATATGTTGCTAGATATGACTACTTCACTAACTTAATATGTAGAATCTTAGAGATGGGATGGTTTCTTTTCTTTCAGGTGCCCAGAAACTTTTGAGAAAAAAAGAGCCTAGCTTAAGAGATTTTTTTTTTTAACCTTATATGCACCTTAGAGTCATTTGGGAAGCTTTAAAAGTTTCACACTGAAATTTCCAAATCACTGCAGAGGAAATTAAAGACTTAAATAAACAGATATATATTAAGCAACCCTAGTCAGAATCCCAATACTACAATACTAGTCTTTGTAGAAATAAAAATAAAACCTTAGGTATTAAATATTATCAAAAGAAAAAACAAAGGCAGAGAACTTATAATCTGATTTGAAGACTTATTATAAAGCTACAGTATTCCAGGAAGAAATTAGAACTAGACTCAAACATATGTGGTCCATTGTTCTTTTGTTTTAGACAAAGCCTCTAAGGCAATACTATGGAGAAAGAAAAGGTGTTTGTTTCTGTGCTTTGATTTTTTTCAAAACTTGGTGCTGAAACAACTGGTTAAATAAAGGGGAAAATGTGTCTCAATTTCTACTTTACTCAACACACAAGACTTAATTCTAGATGATTTTAGACCCAAACACAAAAGCCTAACTGTAAAGCTTCTGAGGGATAACATAGAGTAGGAATCTTCAGGACTTTGGGATTTACAGAGATTTCCTAGAGGACATGAAAATCACATGATAAATTGGGCTTCATCAAAATTTAAAATTCCCTCTCATCAATAGACATGATTAAGAAAATTCAAATCAAGACAGAGACTAGAGAAAAATATTTACGACATATTTATCTGAAAATGGAACATACTAAAATACAACAAAAGCTCTTATAAATCAATATTTGGGAGACAAAAGTGGGCAAAATCACAACACAAATAAAGGTAAATTCATTACTCATAACCATATGAAACATTTCTTGATATTGTCAGTCATAAAGGGAATTAAAGCTACACTGATGTACAATTTTATACCACTTCAGTGGCTAAAAATTAAAAGGGCTAACCAGGATCTGGATCAGTTTGAACTCTCATACATTGCTAGTGGGATGCAAAATGGTACAATCCCTTTGGAAAACTCTTTGATAATTTTTAAATAAAGTCAAACATATCTTAATCTTTTGACCCAACAATTTCCCTCTTAAGTATTTCCCTCCCCAAATCAAAAGGCATGTTGCAAAAATACTTGTACAGGAAGGTTTCAGCAGCTTTACTCATAATAGGTCTAAACTGGGAATAATTGTACATCCATAGAATGTATATTCAAATAAGGAAATGTTGCTAAGTAATAAAGACAAATGAACTAGTGGTTCAACCATTGTTTTGCATCAAAGATTGCAGAGACTCCATTGACAGATGAATGGATAAGGAAGTTTTGGTACATATACACAATGGAATATTATTCAGCTATAGAAAGGAACACCTTTGAGTCAGTTCCAACGAGGTAAATGAAACTAGAGCCTATTATACAGAGTGAAGTCAGAAAGAAAAAGACAAATATCACACATAAACACATATATATGTAATCTAGAAAGATAGTTCAGAAGATTCTACTTGAAGGGCAGCAAAGGAGACACAGACATTTTTGACACAGTGGGGGAAGGAGAGGGTATAATGATATGAGAGAATAGCATTGAAACATATACATTACCATATGTAAAACAGATAGCCAGTGGGAGTTGGCTGTATGATGCAGGGAAACCAAAGCCAGTACTCTGTGATAACCAAGAGGGGTGGGATGGTGAGGGAAGTGGAAGGGGGTTTCAAGAGGGATGGGACATATGTACACTAATGCTGATTCATGTTGGTATATGGCAAAAAGCATCACGATTTTTGTAAAGTAATTATCCTCTAATTAAAAAAAAATACTGTTCTGAAAGAAAAAGAATGCAGACACACCCACAAAAATAACATACGAATGAATCCTTTTATGTGAAATTTTAGAACAGGCACAGCTATAGTGATGTAAATGAGGAGAGTACTTGCCTGTGGGGGGAGGGTGCAAGTAAGGATGTGCTATAAGAGACACAAGGAAACTTCCTGAGGTGCTGAAGTGTCCTGTATTTTGATTGGAATACCAATTGCTTTTGTGTATGTATGTATCAAAATCTATCAAACTGTGCTTTGAAGATCTGTGTATTTCACATAGAATCGATTCTCATTCATGGATTCAGTTATTTGTGGATTCACCTTATTGCTAAAATTTATTTCTAACCCCTAATCCATACTGGTTGGGCTTTCAAGGTCATTAAGGGACTTCTGCATTCAGAGATTGATGAAAACTTAGAGTTATCCAATATACAAGTTCCCAACTGAGGTCAAACTAGTAGGTCTGTCTACTTGTTTCAGCTCTCATCCCGTAATCAGTGTTCTTTTTGCTATATACTTAGTGCCATGGTGTTTTTGTGATTTTTCTTTTTGCATTTTTGTGCTTTTGTCAATTTTATCATTTAAAGTGGTCCCAAAATGTGGTGCTAAAATATTGCTTAGTGTTCCTAAGTGCAAGAAGGATGGCCTATCTTAAAAAGAGAAAGAAAGTGTGGCTAGTTAAACTTCTTTTGCATAAAAGTTATAATTCTGTTGATTGTGAGTTCAATTTTTTAGTTCCATGTTAATGCATCAATTATATACACTAAAAGGTAACTTTAAGCAGTAATACAGAAATCAAGGTTATGTATTGATGCAAATGTTGTGACCAGAGGCTCTCAGGAATTTAACCCTCTGTTCCCTGTAGGAGTGACGGTTCCATAGTCATTAATTCAATGTTTGCAATGATTATGCAGGACATGTGCAGGTACTAAGTCATTTCAGTCATGTCCTACTCATTGCAACACTGTGGACTGTAGCTTGCCAGACTCAGCTGTTCATGGGATCCTCCAGGCAAGAATACTGGAGTGTGTTGCCACCCAGTCCTCCAGGAGATCTTCCCAACCCAGGGATCTCATATCTACTGAACTGGCAAGTGGGTTCTTTACCACTAGCACCACCTGGGAAGCCCACGCATAATGTAACTACCATAAATAATGAAGATCAACTGTATTGCATAATTTTTACTTCAAAAATATATGAACTTTTTCAGCTGTATTTTTTAATTGATGGAAAATTGCTCCACAATTTTGTGTCGGTTTCTGCTGTACAATAACACACATCAGTCATAATCATACACCTTTCCCTTACCCTCCTGAGCCTCCCTCCCCTGTCCACCCTGCTTCTCTAAGTCAGCACAGGGCACCAGACTGGGCTCCCTGTGTTACTTGGCAAATTTTCACTATTTCACACGTGACAGTGTATATATGTCAGTGCTACTTTCTCATATAAGCATTTTTAAATAGGACACACGTAATGATTATAGTCATTTTTAAATTCAACTAAATTCTATTCAATGCCCACTTTATGCTTTGTTTACTGCATTATCAAATAATGAGAAATCCAGTATGAGACATGCCATTATTTGCTATTAAACAGGGGAAACCCAGTAAGACTCTGCGTTACTATGTTTAACTTCTGAATGTCAATATTTTAGGATGTTAAAAAAACTTAAAATAACTACTCCAAGACTAAGTTTTCATGTAAAGCTCTCTAAAACTTGTTTCAATCATTACTGATTCCCAGCCCAAAGCCAAATATTATTATACTTCAAAATCTCATTCAAAGATGTATGACTATTCTAATAATGACTCTTTTCTTGCGATAATCTTCCAAAGCAAGTGTCTTTAGTAGTAATATGATTATGTAAATACCATCTTCAATAAATCTCATCAATCTAGGGCTCCAGTTCATGTACCCATTTTAGCATATACATTCATTCATGTTTTAGTCTATCTTAAGTCATCTCAGTGTTTTAGTCTATCTTAAATATACAATGCAATATAATTGCATTTCATAAGAAGTTATGACAATACTGAAAAGCAATTATCATCCAATTAAAAATAAATTTAAAAAAGAAGTTATGGCTAGTTTAAAAGAAGTTTTAATTCATAGGACTTCTGATTAATGTGCACATATATATAAGCCCAAAGATACAGTGTGGTATAGCAGTTGAAATAAAATAGTTATGGAAATATTATATTTATTAATGTTGTTATTTAGAGTTGCTGTTTTATTTTTGTCTTAAGTAGAAAGTTGTAGAACTTCTCAGGTGACTTTGGGGCAAACAGATGAAAAGGAACATTTAAAGGTCAATGGCTTCCCAGGTGGTACTAGTGTCAAAGAGCCCATCTGCCAACGCAGGAGATGCAAGAGACTGGGGATCAATCCCTGGGTCGGGAAGATCCCCTGGAGAAGAAAATGGAGACCCACTCCAGTATTCTTGCCTGGAGAATCCCATGGACAGAAGATCCTGGAGGGCTACAGTCCATAGGGTCGTGAATAGTTGGACACGACTGAAGTGACTTAACATACACAGAATGTTGTAGTTGTGAAATGATTACTACCCCATTTTGGAAAAATGAGTTATCATTACTAATGCTCAAATTCATTCTTAAATCTAAATTAACTAAGTTATGCTTAGTGTTTTATCCTTATTCCACATATGTCTCAGATAAATTGCAATATCATACAATTTTTCCCTAAAGGCACAAAAGCATCCCTATTTATAGGAAATCAACACTGCCTAAATGGCATGAACATTCATGTCAATTCCTCTCTTTCTGGGGGCAGACCTGTGCAAAACACTGCAGAGAATATAACAATAAAAATGATGACTCCTGGTCTCAAAAACCTTGCCTTACTATATCATCTAATGAGGTTTAACTAACTTTTAAACATTTTTAAAATGTTTAGAATATTTTTAGATATTTTTATAATTGCCATGAAACATTTCCCTATATTCTATAAGCTGGAGTGAGAGGGCTCAGGAAAGAGAAATGAAAGATAAATGAAGAAGGCAAAATGTAGCTGAGATGATTTTGGGAGCCAGCTAGGGTCTTAGATGAGAGTTAATACCAAAGGTTGGCACTTTATTGTTTTCCACAGCCTTTCTATAATATGCTGTTGAAACTGTGACTCCCCATCTTCCCAGCTGGCATAACTCCACTTGTGAATATCAGAATGATTACAGAGTACCTTATCTCATCCATGTCCCAAAGGCAGAGAGTTCCTGTCCTCTTACACATCAGGGAAAAAATAGAACTCCAACACACTCTTGGTCAATGACTGTCCTAACAGTATTTTAGAGATAATGCAAAAAGAATATCTTAGAGAAAGAATAATAGGAACATCACAAATGAAGATAACAATAGCAACTTAGCCTAGGTTACTGGAAAAGGGAATGGCAACCCACTCTAGTATTCTTGCCTGGAGAATCCATGGACAGAGGAGCCTGGCAGGCTACAAGTCCATGGGGTTGCAAAGAGTTGGACATGACTGAGTGAATAACATATACACAGCCTAGGTTAATTCTTTTCTTTTTTTTCTATTTGATTAAATATTAAACTTTTTTTTACAGTGTTGTGTTGGTTTCTGCCATACGACAATGCAAATCAGCTATAATTACACACATATCCCTTCCCTCTCTAGCCTACTTCCGCTGCCCCCATCCCATCCCCGCAGAACATCACAGAGCACCAGACTTGGTTCCCTGGGCTACACAGCAGCTTCTCATCAGCTATCCATCTCACATCTGATAGTGTAGGTTAATTCTTGAATCCATTTTCTCATCTTTCTAAATTTTGATAATAAAACAAATATAAAACATTAACAGGCGTCAGAATTTAAGACTGCTTTTCTTTAAAACAGTATTCATACCAAAATTCCCTCTCTTCTTCCAAACAGCTTTCAAAGTCTTAGTTTCATCATAACCATAGAGAGCTGTGAATCTAAGTGGTTTTGATTAAGACAACCTTTTTTATACCTGTGTAAACTGGATAACTAGGGTGAGAAAATTATCTAAATTAGAGAAGTTATCCAGATACTTAGCGGTTCAGGAATTTCTGAGTTCAGAGAAAAATCACGAACAGAGTCCTGGAATGCATTAGATACCTTAAAATGTTATGTTCAGGAACAATCCTTTTGACTTGAATGTAAATCATTATTTTTTAAATTGCATCATAAAATGCATAATAAGAGCTTCTCATTTCAGATAATTCTGCATTACTCCCGTTTAACAGAACTCTCTTGTGTTTACACTTGCCACTAAATAATTTTCATCCTTTACTCAAAGGCAGGGTCTAGCTCTTGTAACGAGGTCACAGACATAGGTAAAAGTCCAGTCTCTATGTTTTACATGCAGTTATTTTTCTGCCAACCTCTCTATTACTAGTTCTAGTACGAGACTCCTAGCATGAGAAGTTGCTTCTGAGTGATTCAGCTCTGTGTCATTTCCTCCAACTGGACTATTAATAAGCACTGAACCATGAAGGGCACATCTCCTGGTATTTATGAACTGCTCTCTCCTGCAGTCTTCAAGTCAACAATCCTTTTTGAGTGTCAGTCACCTTAGGTAGGTTCTTCTCATCCCTTGTGGCAAAACAGGAGAGCAAAAACGGTACATACAGGTAAGTACACTGAAATCACATTTGTATAAAAAATGTTGTATATAAAAATGTTGAGTTACAAATTTAGCCATCCTTTCTTGTGAATTTTAACCTGGACGTGATAAGCATCAGCTAAGATAAAAACTTAAAACCAATATTTAAAAAATTAATATACTATTATATCATAAAATTTTTAAACCATTGATTTATTTTTAGTGTGGTTTCATGGGATTGCATTGTGTACACAAGTTGTGTGTGTGTGTGTGTTTGTATATATGTGTGCATATAAGTGTGAAATTCACTACAGGACACATAAGGTAGGAGTACAGCGTGATGCAGTAAAACAGAGTCAGATTAAAATCTGGATAACATGGACACATATTACATTTACCTCTCTGGCCCAGAAATCCTCATCACTAAAATGAATGGTTCATACCAGTTGATTATGAGATTCTTCTCAGCTTTAGACACTTAAGAGTACAGTACATTCACATACTAAAAAGAACAGAAAAACATGAATGACAATGACAATGTGTCAATTTAAAAAATAGTGTTATGTAGAGATATTAATAGAGTAAATACTCATATAACTGGCATATTTTGGCCAATAAATCTGTACCTGTCCTGCTGGTGAACTCTAAACATTAAACACGATGCTCACAAACCACTCAGAGAACATGGAAGAGGCTTTGCCTGAGGTGAAAAGAGAAGAATCCACACTGAAAAGAGGAAGACAGTCATTTGAGTTTGTACTTTAGTGGGCAGAAGATGGGACTGCTTCACGGGAATGCAAGAGAGAACTGACCTTGGACCAAGTTGGAGGATCGATCCACCACTATAGAAAGAACTATGATATTTCACTGTTTAAATTCTGAAAGAGAATTCTTAACCATTTCTGTGATTTAACTTAAGAAGTAGAGTCCCAGAAAGCACTGACAAATTGAAAAATGAAGTAAGGTTTCTGGCAAGGGAATTTGCCCTTTACTGAAGAAATTCTCTGAAATACTAATAAAGGATTAGGAAGCAGATGTCACAGTGCAGCCTTCCACAAAGGGGTTATCAGAGGGACTTTGTGGTAGATCAGATGCCTTGGAGAGCTTCCCTGGTTCAGGAAGTAAGGAATCTGCCTGCAGTGCAGGAAACCTGGGTTTGATCCCTGCATCGGGAAGATTCTCTGGAGAAGAGCATGGCAACCCACTCCAGCATTCTTGCCTGGAGAATAATCCCATGGACAGAGAAGCCTGATGGGCTATCGTCCATGGGGTCACAAAGGGTCAAACATAACTGACTAACACTTTATTTTAGATGTCTTACAGCATGAAAATTCGATATAGGTTAACATTTATCATTTTCTTATCCTAGCTATAGACAACATTACTAACATGTATACATGGATTTTTTTTCATACCATATAGCACAATTGTGCTTTTTATTAGTTATCTATTGATCATTGTTCAGCATTGGTTTGTTAGATGGGCAACGTCTAGTCAAATTCAATTACTGACTTAAGAGGCAATTCGGTGTTGGTAATGATTTGTCTCTTGGTCTGAGTGAGGGTTACAGATGTGTGTTTGGTTTTTCAAAACCTTGACTAAGCTGTACATTCTTGATATGTGCATTTTATATGTGCATAGCATATTTTAATAAAAATAAAGCAAGATAAAAGTCTATGTTATGTATAATCTTATTGAAATAAGTAAAACTGTAGATAATATTGAAGCCACTATTATCTTTAAAGAGCCATGAGATAAATGCATACTGAGCCATCAAAAACTTATGAAGTATACACAGCGGTAGAATAGTAAAACAATAGTAACTTGCAAAATTGATAGCTATTAATGTCACTCATTTAACATGAATTGTGGTGTATAAGAAAAGTAAAGATTACTGTGGGCTCTCTCTAGGTAAAGACTTCATAAAAATTCTGAGGGGGACTTTAGGACATTTATTTTCAAGGGCTTTAAACTGTGATGTCATTTTTCACATTATATCTAATTTCATTCCTGTCTTTGATTAACTTATCAACCATGATACTTTCATGTCTCACAGATACAGAGAATGCAAACTGCTTTCACTCATAAGAGAGAAAAAAAAAAAACCTCTGATAAATAAATATTCACTTTTCATTGCACTCTCTCTAAATTTTATAGTGCCTATCACTTTCCTTTTTAAAATTTCACTTTTAGGCTTTCTTTGTTTCCATTTTTCTTGAGTTCACTATCTCTGTATCTTCGACTGAAAGGTAAGCCAGATGGTTGAAACACCCTGCTGCACTGGTAGGAATGTAAATTGATACAGTCACTATGGAGAACAGTGTGGAGATGTCTTTCAAAACTAGGAATAAAACTACCATACAACCCAGCAATCCCACTACTGGGCCTATATCCTGAGAAAAACCACAATTCAAAATGACACATGTACCCCAATGTTCATTGCAGCACTATTTACAATAGTCAGGACATGGAAGCAACCTAGACGTCCACTGGCAGATGAATGGATAAAGATGTTGTGATACATGTACACAATGGAATATTAGCCATAAAAAGGAATGAATCTGAGTCAATTCTAGCAAGGTAGATAAACTTAGAGCCTGTTATACAGAGTGAAATAAATCAGAAAGAGAAAAACAAATATTGTATATTAATGCTTATATATGTAACCTAGAAAGATGGTACTGATGAACCTATTTGCATAGCAGCAATGGAGATGCAGACACAGAGAACAGACTTGTGGACACACTCAGGGAAGGAGAGAGTGGGATGAATTGGGAGAGTTGCACTGAAACATATGCATTACCATATGTAAATTGGCCAGAGGGAACTTGCTATGTGACGCAGGGAGCTCAACCTGGTGTTCTGCGACGACCTAGAGGGGTGGGATGGACTGGGAGGTGGGACAGATGCTCAAGAGAGAGGGGACACATGTATACCCATGGCTGATTCATGCTGATGCATGGCAGAAACCAACACAACATTGCAAAGCAATTATTCTTCAATTAAACATAAGTAAACTTTAAAAGATATCCTGATGCTTCGTTTTCAAGAAATCATCACTGTCACGGTTCACTCAGTTTGAAAGTTCACAATACTTTTTCTGCTCTCAAATATCTGAGAGAATAATTTCATCAGAAACTGTCTCACAAGAGCAGTGACTCTCCAAGAGAGGCCAAACCTTTGTGGTTATGAATTTGGAAAAGCATACATGACTTGAGGAAAAAAATCGTGTGGCTTGTAATTAATTCATATAGATTATACTGTTTATACATATAGTATACAGAGGGTGTACTGTATTCAAATTACATACTGTAAATACAGAGCACACTCTAATAGCTAAAGTCAGTCTTTAATAACTCTACTAAATATTCACACCTGCTAACAAATCCCCAAGACAAAGCTACAGTCTCTGAAAAACAAGGGAGGACAAGAAGATAGATTTCAGGGAGATGTTTCAACAGTGAGCCAGGATGATCTGATTAAGTAGTTCTTGCTCTGAAGTTGACTTTGGCTTCTAACTTCTCTGCTTTTGGAAGAAAGGTGCTTTCCCTCCGTGAGCAGAGATTTCACAGGAGGATATCTGCACCTCCAGGGTGGTGAGCTCCAATAGCCAGTAGCCTACCTAACCATGACCATACCCATCAGAGTCAAGAGAAGAGGCTCTGGGTCAATTCACCAAAAACCAATTCTCTGAAAGTGATAGATCAAAAATGATTATCCAAAGAATCAATTCACGAACAACTAATTCACTAAATTCATCAAATTTACAAATTCATCAGGGAACTGAGTTAAGAAATATTCTTCTAGAATATATTCCATGAATATGAATATATTCTTCTCATGAATATATTCATGAATATATTTCTCTTAAATAGGTTCAATAAATGTGAATATGTTAGTAGTATTTTAAGGACTGTTCAATTTACCAGAAGCTTACTGTCACAGGTTCAGTCTTTTAATGAATATATTCATAAAGAACTTATTCATGAGGAGTATAGTTATGAGCTAAACCATCCCATGAATATCGTGAAGATGGATATAGTCAGTGAATTCTTTTATTCACTTACTCAATATTATTGGACAGGTAATGCCTGGGACACAAGGGCTACATCAAAATCAAAGTTCCTGACCTCATAAAGCATAGGTTATTAATACATCTATTGCCATTAAAAAATAATCTTTAAGTTTTTGACAAATAGATTGTGTAAATTTAGTGAATTTACCCACTTCCAAGCGTGATGATAGTGATGCTGGGAACTCCTATCTCATATGCTTTATTAACAAAAATCTTACACCAGAAGTTCATAACATCAGTGTTTATCAGCCTTTCGATATTATGAACTTTGGAGGAAGCTACATGTGAACATTATAAAACAAACAACTAGTCATTCTGTGGGTAACCAGAGCTACTCTCCACCCTGAAAAGGAAGAAGTGAGCAAATCAAGACTCAGAACGTGAAGAGGGCTGTCAATATTCAAGCAGTAAATTGCAAAACTGGAAATAAGTTCCAGTGGTGTGGATTTCAAGTCAATGATTTTTTTCCCCACTTTTCAAAGCTGTGTTTACTATCAGTATTGCAACTTTGTACATTCCAAAGATTGAGGGTTTGGTAGCTGGACTAAACACTGGCTATTAACTGAAATTTCTAAAATAACAATGAACAAGACACAACCGCTCTATTTAAAATAGATAATCAACAAAACCCTACTCAAAATTCAGGAACTCTACTCAAAATTCTGTAATGACCTAAATGGGAAAAGAATTGGGAAACAGTAAGTACCTATATAACGGAATCACTTTATGACACATCTGAAACTAACACAGCATTGTTTAAAACAAAAATATATTTTACCTTGTTTTTTTTTTCAGATTTATATTTTCCAGCAACTTTTTTTTTTTTTTAAGCACAGGATGGTACACAAATAATGCATTAGAGCAACTTCTACATTAAAGTGTGAAAATAAGGTTAATGCGAGTATAACAGTTATTGTTACTAATTTATTTTTATTAAGCAATGAACAGCTTCATTAAGTGATACATTAGTCTTTTTTTGGTAGTTTCCTGAGAGAGAGAACAATAAAGCCGCTTGAGTTAAGCTTTGTTTGGCTTTTAAAAGAGAAAATGTTCATTCCCAAAGGGCACTACAGAGGGGGAAAATAAAAAAATAAAATCTAAGCTGAACACTGTTATTCTCTGAGAAAGTCATCAAAACAAAATGAAAACGTTGGCATTTGAGTCGACCCGTTTGCATTTTACTGAGCACGACTTCCACCAGCTATTGTGGTCACTGGGGAAGAGACAACTGAATATGAAGCAGATTTGCTGGAGGCTGTCTGACCTCTGTTTTCATCTCTGAATTGAGCAAAGGCAGAAAAGGGCTTCTGTTATTGTTTTCCTGTGTATAGCCCACTTATTTATTTTATTTCTTCCCAACGAGTTCTCAAAAGGAACTCGAGCAAACAGGAATTGGACACTAGACCTTCTCACTATTGATTTTGCTTGTTTATAAACAGAGGTTTCTCAACTTTGGCAACATCTTGGCTCAAATGAAAACATAGGGTTACAGGAGACACAGTTTACAATCAAGCTCTGTTTATTTAAAAAACAATCACCCTATATGCAGAACAGAAAAAGAGACACAGAAATACAGAACAGACTTTTGAACTTTGTGGGAGAATGTGAGGGTGGGATATTTCAAAAGAACAGCATGTATGCTATCTATGGTGAAACAGATCACCAGCCCAGGTGGGATGCACGAGACAAGTGCTCCGGCCTGGTGCACTGGGAAGACCCAGAGGAATCGGGTGGAGAGGGAGGTGGGAGGGGGGATCGGGATTGGGAATACATGTAAATCCATGGCTGATTCATATCAATGTATGACAAAACCCACTGGAAAAAAAAAAAATAATAATAATAATAAAAAATAAAAAAAAAAAAAAAAAACAATCACCACTGTTTCAGTTCAGTTCATTTGCTCAGCCATGTCCGACTCTTTGTGACACCATGAACCATAGCAGGCCAGGGATCTCTGTCCATCACCAACTCCCGGAGTTTACTCAAACTCATGTCCATTGAGTTGGTGATGCCATCCAACCATCTCATCCTCTGTCGTCCCCTTCTCCTCCTGCCTTCAATCTTTCCCAACATCAAGGTCTTTTCAAATGAGTCAGCTCTTCATATCAGGTGTCCAAAACTATTTACATCATTTTAAGAGAAGCGGGGCGGGACTGGCCACTTCCCTTTCCTTTGGAGTTGCATTAGTTCATTCTGTTACACAGACAGTTTTTAAGGAAAAATCCTATCCTTTAAGTCAGGCAGTGCTTCATATATGAGGAGAGACCTCTTTTGAACACCATATAAGCAGCAATCATTTTCACTCTGACTAATAAAGCTTAGTGCTAACGCCTTCATTCCAAGTTAAGTCCAAGGTTGGTCTGGTGAGGTAGGGAACCTCAGACAGCGTGTCACTAGCACCAGCAAAGCCTACTAATAATTCCCAGGATATAAAAACAGAATCTGGCTAATAAAATAAAGCGTAACTTTCATTTTTCTTTTCCTTCGTGCTTAGTCTAGTTTCACTCCCTCCTAGAGAGCCTCGAGCAGAGACCTGGCAGCTGGTGCTTCAGACGGGGATTTCCTGACAGACACAAAATGGCGGCGTCATCCCCTCAGCCAGGCAGGCCGTGTGCAGACGTCCCAACTGCCGCAAGACGCCTCAATCCAAGATGGCGGTGGTGGGCCGTGTGCAGAGACGCTGCACTGGGCACTGCCATCTGGGGCTGTGAGCAGCACAGTTGCTCCAGCCACCGGAGAAACCCATGGGATTCCTAAAAGTTGCCTCTCCCACAGCAGGGGCTTGGGGTGTGTGCTAAGCTGCTTCCATTGTGTCCTACTCTGTGTGACCCCATGGACTGTAGCCCACCAGACTCCTCTGTCCATGGACTTCTCCAGGCAAGACTACTGGAGTGGGTTACCATGCCCTCCTCCAGGGGATCTTCCCCACCCAGGGATCGAACCCGTGTTTCTTATGTCTCCTGCATTGGTACGCAGGTTCTTTACCACTAGTGTAACCTGGAGCTTAGAACTTTGCTTGCACCTCTCCAGTCTTTCTTTAGCTTTTCTTTGCTTCTGAACCCAACTGGGTCTCATCTTGGTCTCATTCCATTAGCGCAAGTGACCCTGGGCAGGAGGAATCCTTGTGATGGAACTACTCTGTAACAAGCTGACCAGGATTATGAATTCCTGATGTGTGGTAGCAGGGTGGATCTTCTTGGGACAGGTCTACATAGCAACACTAGAGCCCAATTACGATTTAAACCATCAGTACTGTATTATTGTTTTAAGTACTATATTATTCTTGCTCAGTCGCTAAGTCAAGTCTGAATCTTTGTGACCCTGTGAACTGCAGCATGTCAAGCTTCCCTGTCCTTCTCTATCTCCCAGAGTTGGCTCACACTCATATCCATTATGTTGGTTATGCCATCCAACCATCTCATCCTCTATCGTTCCCTTCTCCTACTGCCCTCAATCTTTCCCAGCATCAGGGTCTTTTCCAATGAGTCAGCTCTTCACATCAGGTGGCCAGAGTAATGGAGTTTCACTTTAGCATCAGTCCTTCCAATGAATATTCAGGGATGATTTCCTTTAGGATTGACTGGTTTGATCTCGTTGCTGTTCAAGGGACTCTTGAGAGTCTTCTCCAGCACCACAATTCAAAAGCATCAATTGTCTGGCACTCAGCTTTCTTTATGGTTCAACTCTAACACCCATACATGACTACTAGAAAAACTATAGGCACTTCATAAGCAAAACTATAATTTTGCTGTTGTTCAGTCACTAAGTTTTGTCTGACTCTTTGCAGCCCCATGGACTGCAGCACGTCAGGCTTCCCTGTTCTTCACTATCCCCTGGAGTTTGCTCAAATTCATCATGTCCATTGAGTCAATGATCTATTATATCATGACAATGAGGTATTAAAAAGGTAGACTAAGTCTCTGTCTTAGGGCAGTTAGGTGCTGAATGAAAATGTGTTTTATATGATTCTTACATCCTATTGGCATAAATATAAAGAACACTGACCATGGAACTGTGAGGCTCTGTTGTCTACTTTCACCAAATAGTTACTGAAAGTCTACTATGAGAAAGATATGTTTTTCAGCAAGATTTCTCTTCCCTGGTTGGAGTCAATGTTTTAGGAATGAATGATAGTCTAACTTCAGTCTGTTAGAAAAGTTAAATCATGATCTTTTACTTTTTCCTTTGAAAAGATACTTTTTAACTGACTGATATTCTTTAACAGTCATCCTGTGCAGAACTTTTTAATGCATTCTCTAAAATTCAAGTGTATCTATCACTAATAAATTTATGTAGATTATAACAACATATTGAAATTTAAATAAGTATTACTAACATATTTGGCATAATATTATAAAGATAAGTTTCAGAGTGACTAAATTTGGAGTCAGTTATTTAAACATCTTCATTATAATTCTTATTTCAAGTATGTAATTTCGGATGTGTCTAGCAAGCTGTGTATAATGATCTATATTCAAGATAGAAGATAATTTGTATTTATTAAATTTTACAGTAAAAAATGTAAGCTCCATTCTCTTGGAAGTGCAAGGTTATAAAATCCTATAGATGCAAAAGTATAAATTTCACTTATTTGCAATTTTAGAGTCATTTTATAGTAATTGTGCAAGTTTTATTACTAAATATTTTATGAAAAGATAGACTGAAATACCACAAAAGAATTAATTATAAGAGATTAGATGATATGAAAAACAAAATTATATTGTGTATTATGGAGAAAATCATCACGCTTTTATCATTTTCAATAGGAATGCTTCATTTTCCTTTATAAAAATAAAAATTTCATCAATATGAAATTGTATAAAATGTTCTGTGAATTTTTTTTAAAGTATGTTGTTTTTCATTTCAATCATTGAATCATCTGATTTTGTACCTACTGACATCATGGTTGAGAGAAATGGTAACTTTTCTCTCCTATATTTATAAGGAGGAAATAAGAATGATTCTACCTCCAAGTAAACATGAATGTTTTACTCACTCAACAGGTATGAAGTTTTTCTGCAGTTACAAATACCTGGTGATTGTTGGGGAAAGGAACAATTTGGAACATTATCCCTGACTTCAGAGATACTGATTTTTGGAGCACATATGTATGTAAATAAAGTACATATTGCTTAGTGCTAAAATAAATAACTGACAATGATCTTTGGAATGGATGGCTTATGTTCCTTTCAGGGGATTAGGGAGAAGTTCCACGAAAACTCCATAGGAAAGTTTTCATTAACGCATTTGGATAGTAAGGCTACTTGAAATGAAGGGATTCTTAAGAATAAAGGGATGGAAGTTTAGCAGGTTATTTTGTTTGCATGATTTCTGTCCCTTCCTGAGCTCCTTGAACACATAAATAAATATACGTGGACTGCATATTTTTATCTTTGAATCCCCAGAACTTAAATGCGCAGTGTGCGTTTGCTGAATGAACAAATGGACTATGTGTCCTTCGGTAAGAGCATTTTGCATGCAGGAGATGTGGCAAGAGGTACTGATTGATGCCGACTCATGATGGACTCTGAATTTTAAGTTAAGAAGTTTGAACTATATTCAGAAGAAATTAATGAAGTGAAGAAGTGGCATAGTTAGAGATATCTTTATAAGATTAATCTGGCAGCTATGGACTATAAGTAAAATAGAGGCTTGTTGACAACATCCTCACAAAGATGTTTATAATATGCATGTGGAAAATTTTAAGATAAATTTATATTAATTATACTTAGAAAAGTGAATTATCTCCACTCCAAACCAAAAATCAGAGGGAAATAACTGAACTCAGAATATCAAATAGGATTAAGCTAGAAAATTTAAGTTCTCATTTTGATACCCTGTTCCATGATTTATTTCCAAAAAAATTAACCTTATTCAGTCTTATCCTTAGCTCAGTAACATTATGGCTCTTCTCTTTTTTGTCCCCATTAGCTTTTATTTCTTTTCTGAATTGCTCAAACATTCACCAAGGCTTATTATTATACATCTTTGAACTCTCCTGCTATGACTACGTAAATGGAGAATGAAATCTGATTTTGAGACAGTCTTAAGTGTTCCTATTTATGTTTCAGCTACTCATGCATGAACTTGATTATGAATTACATGTGCATAGCCATAGTTAGTGAATTCACAAAACATACTGCAAGCAAACCATATTCCACTCAAAGGAACAACAGAAAACTGCCTGTCATTTGTGTTTTATGAAGATAAATTATTGAACCACAAAACATCATGAGATGACTTGTAACGCAGGACTTGCACTTCATCCCTGAAGGCACTGTGGCACTGTCAATGAAACACTGGTGAGCACAACTCAGTTCCCATTTCTAACAGCATTACTGTCACTATTGACCACTCTATTGATTACAGGAGAAGTGGGTTCTTTCCAGGAAGCACAAAGCTAAATTGCATTGCACATTCTGTTGTTATTCACAGCATCTGTGCTTCATTCATGTATTTTTTTTTTTTTTTGTCAATTGAACTCAGCATTAAAAAGAATAATTTCTTATAAACCAAAGTCATATATATTATAAAAGTGTATCAATGCAAAAAAAAAAAAACAAAACAAAACCAAAAACCCAACATGGTCATTGTTATTGCAAATCTGTTCCCCAAACACTAGGAGAGTTTATGATCTCCCAAACACACTTATAATTTAGTGAAAGGTTATGTCATTACCACAGAAAACAGTGTTTCAATCTAATGAAGATCCAGAGAAAAATTGTGTCCATGTTAGGACCATTTTTCTCCAATGTGAGTTCTAAAAGTGGCACCAAATTTGTTTTTCATTTGTTTTTGCATGCTATGGCCTCTGGAACATAGCTGAGACAATGCTTGTTTCTCTTAAGTAAACTTATGCCATGTCAGGGATAAAGAAGAGTTATATAATTCAACTTATAAACATTTTATTGGTCTTAATTGGGCTTAGAAATGTGTATGTGGGTTAAGAGTTGTGTTTAAAAAATGTTGCTTCTCAATACATGTAGCTTGTAGCTTCAAAATAAAAGCAGTCTACCATAGTTGTTCATGTTCAAAAAGTAAGAATGGCATTATAACATCAATTAAAATAACACAAACAAAAACCAGAGGCATCGAACCTAAACCACAAATGTTAGGTAGGATGGTAAGAGTCAGATGGGATCGAGTCTTGCCTTTAAAAGAACCTGCAAATGGAAGGGATCTAAAGTGAAATTGAAAGGTGAGAGTTAGTCACTCAGTCGTTTCTGACTTTTTGTGAATCATGGACTGTAGCTTGCCAAGCTCCACTGTCTGTGGAATTCTCCAGGCAAGAATACTGCAGTGGACTGCCATTCCCTCTCCAGGGGATTTTCCTGACCCAGGATCAAAGCCAGGTCTCCTACATTGCAGGCGATTCGTTACCATTTTAGTCACAAGACCAGGGAAGCCATACGATACCAGTAAATGCCTGAGTAATCAAAGACATGATCTGATTTTAAAAGCTAGTCACGTGGTTCACAGACTGTACCGAGCTACATAAGGAGCCCTGCCAGGGATTCTGCAGGCTGGGCCAGGAAGCAGAACACGGGACTCCAAAGACAGAGCTAGTAGAAGGTGAAACACCAGACTATGCCCTTCCCTAGTTCAAGGTAAGCCAGCGTCCAAGCAACATGTAAGGAGGGAGACCAGATGGAAAGGTGAGTGTCCTGGAGGCCTCCCTGGAAGGCCGACAAATCACACGGCCTTTTAGGTACTACCCTTCCAACCCTGGATAGCTTCATTTAAAACACATCAGCAAAGGGAAGCCTGTTAAAAGATGAGTAGCTCAGGTGATGAATGGATGGAGATGACACGGCTTGAAGAAACTGGGAGCCTGTGGCAGCAGAAAAGTCAGAAGATGGAAATTCAGTGATTGTCTTCAAATATCTATTCTCTCTACTCTTTGAAGACAAATATAAGTGAATTGAATTTCTCCCATCCAGTGCTCCCTTCTGAGGAATGTGAAAGTCAAAGTTGCTCAGTCTTGTCAGACTCTTTATGACCCCATAGACTATACAGTCCATGGAATTCTCCAGGCCAGAATACTGGAGTGGGTAGCCTTTCCCTTCTCCAGGGGATCTTCCCAACCCAGGGATCGAACCCAGGTCTCCTGCATTGCAGGCGGATTCTTTACTAGCTTAGCCACGAGGGAAGCCCAAGAATACTGGAGTGGGTAGCTTATCCCTTTTCCAGCAGATCTTCCCGACCCAGGGATCGAACCGCTGTTTGCATTGCACGTGGATTCTTTACCAACTGAGCTATCAGGGAAGCCCTTTGTAAGGTATAAATATACGTAAATAAATAATCTGATTTAGAATTCAGTGCTCAAGTAGAGTTAGATGAGATAACAGTGTCCAGGGGAGTTGAGGAAGTTTCACAGAAGAGGTAACATTTCAGGGAGGGGTGGCGGCGGGTTTCAGAGGTTTCTCACTGCTGTTGTTTAGTGGCAGTTTGTTAGATGGAGAGTGTTATAAGCCTCGAGGATGAGGAGAGACTGAAGTCAAATTGGTAGAGCTGTGAAGAAGCCAGGAAGCACTGGGAACTGTGTGTGCACTCTGGCTAGTGACTGGGGTGCCTGGGCCAGAGGGTGACTTGGGAGACAGATGATGCTGGAACTTAATGTCTGGACTAGGATATGAATGGCCACATGCCTTATAAAGACATTTGGGCATTATGGCTATAGAACCTGAGACAGTTTTAAGAGGTTGCTTGAATGTATTTAATGAAATAAAAAATCTCCATGAAGCTGGAGTTAAATGCAGAGAGAAAATTCCCCTCTTACTCCTGCTGTTTCTCAAATGAATGATATTTTAAAGGAACATTAACTTACTCAGTAGTTAAGACAAGGATCTATTCAATTTAACAAGGTGTTATCATGATCTAGACAAGCTGTTCTTTCATGAAACGACTTAAAGTTCTGTTTTAAAAACTGAAGTTCTACATTTGATAATATTACTCAAAATGTAATGAGCTAGCAGAGATACAAGGTCTTCTACAAGTCCAAAGGAAGCTGATTTCTGGAAAAAAGGGAAAAAAGACCAAGCATACGAAGCAGTTGTATTTCAGTCTTTGCTGGGGGCATCTTAAGAGAAAGAGAAGAGCCATGAATGAAAAGAACTGCAAATCTTTGATGGAGAGAATCCAGAATGAAGCTGCCATCCCAGTAAATACCTTAGTGACTAAATAAATGATCTGACTTTAAAATATAGTCACGTGGTTCACAGAGCATACCAAGCAGAATTAGTACAAACACCCTCTTGTGGTGTCTGCCCCTGTCATCTACGAGACCTGCGGTGCCAAAAAAGAATTTCTGTTAAAGAAGAAGGCTTCTACCAGACCTATAAAGACAAGCCTGTATTTGCATGATTCTGAGTAGCAGTATAAGTGAGATTTCTGGGCTATACAGGAATCATTATTTTTCTCAGACTCTGGAAAGACTGGTCCTGCTGTTATTAACAGCCCTTGAAATAAGGGCCACTTAAGATTTTACTCTGAAAAACAATGGTAAATATCCACGACTGTGGAAATGCTAAATTAAGATAAGAAGATGCCTAAACCAAAGATGTTTTATTAATCAGAAATAAGTGTCATTGGAAAGGGGCTTCCCAGGTGGTGCTGGTGGTAAAGAATCCACCTACCGAGGAAGGTAGATATAACAGATGTGGGTTTAATCCCTGGGTTGGGAAGATCCCCTGAAGAAGGGCATGGTAACCCACTCCAGTATTCTTGCCTGGAAAATCCCACAGACATAGGAGCCTGGGGGGCTACCATCCATAGGGTAGCACAGAGTAAGACAGGACTGAATCAACTTAGCATGCACGCATGTCATTGGGGGGAAAAAATGAATGCATAGGGAGGCATGTGTTTGTCACTGTACCTGTCCAATGCTATTTATTCCCTCTCAGATTAGACTTCACCCCGAATTCACACAAAGGGGCAGCCGCAGGTGACCATGTTTGTATCTCACCAGCCTGTACTTTGGCAGGTTAGACCAGTTGTTGCCGTTGCTGTTTAGTCACTAACCAGGGCCTGATTCTATGTAACCCCATAGACGGTAGCCCTCCGGGCAAGCATCCTGGAATGGGTTTCCATTTCCTTCTCCAGGGATCCTCCCAACCGAGGGACTGAACCCATGTTTCCTGCATTGGCAGGCAGATTCTTTACTAATGAGTCACCTGGGAAGCCCGTTGAGACCAAAATGGGTACCCTTTCTGAGTCTGGCACACAGGGGCACAATGCTGCAGAGCCTGCAGAAGGCACCATTTTTATTCACTGAAATGATCTCCCTGGAGTTAGGCATTTCTCAGCCTGGGCTGCCACTGAAAGCGCCCTACTGAAAACAGCTTACCAGAAACGGTTTTGCACATAAAGCTCTCCCACATAAACAATTCCTGGAATCAGACCAAATTCAAAGAGATATCTTACCCAAGGCCTTTTAGCTGAAAGCAGCAGACCTAAAACCTGTAATGCGTACATCTGAGCCATTTACAGGAGTAACTTGTGGACCACATGTGTTGCAATCACCCAGGTCATTTGTCGGAAGTGTGAACTCTCAGCCTGAACCCTGAGAGGTCTAATGCCCTAGGTCTCCTGCGAGGTCTGTGGGTCGTGATAAACAGCCAGGGCTGAGATCCATCACTAAAGTAGTATGATCCCATAGCAGTGTCATCCCGTAGAAACACAAAGACAAGTCACATCTGTAAGTTTAGATTTTCTAGTAGCTACATTTAGCAAAACGATAAGGAAACTGGGGGCTTAATTTTAGTAATATATTTAATTTGACACAATATATCCAAAATACCCTTTCAACATGCAACAAATATGAACAAGTTACTAATGAGATGTCCTGCATTTTCTTCCCCTACAGGAAGTCTGATTCAGACATTTCATAGACATGTGTGGCTAGCACTGACATAATGGACAGTGCAGATAGAGAAGAAAGTCAGGATTTCTGCTTTCATTAAAGCTGTTGCATCAATCCCAGGAGATTAGGATTAACAAGTATACACTATTGATACTTTATATAAAATTAACAGTCCTGTCTGACTCTTTGTGACCCCATGGACTGTAGCTGGCCAGTCTTCTCTGTCTATGGGATTTCTCAGGCAAGAATAGTGGAGTGGATTGCCGTTCCCTTCTCTAGGGGATCTTCCTGACACAGGGATAGAACCTGGATCTCCTGCATTGCAGGCAGACTTCTTCCTCTCTGAGCCACCAGGGAAACCCAGTATTAAATAGGTAACCAATGAGAATCTACTGTATAGCAGAGGGGACTCTGCACAATGTGGTAACCTGAACGGGAAGGAAATTCAAAAGGGAGAGGATATAAGCATATGTGTGACTGATTCGTTTTGCTGTAGAGTAGAAATAACACTGTAAAGCAACTATAATGAAAATTAACAGATACAGTTATAGCAAGTCCTAAACCAGCCCCAGTCCTAAAGATAGAAGGCAGGAGGAGAAGGGGACGACAGAGGATGAGATGGTTGGGTGGCATCCCTGAGTCGATGGGCATGAGTCTGAGCTTGAGCAGGCTCCAGGAGTTTGAGCTTGAGCAGGCTCTGGGAGTTGGTGATGGACAGGGAAGCCTGGTGTGCTGCAGTCCACGGGGTTGCAAAGAGTCAGACATAACTGAGCGACTGAACTGAAACCAGCCCAGGTGTGAGTTGCCAGGCTACACTGGTTTTTTTTGTTATTCTTCCTCCTTAACCCCATGGCCTAAATTTCATATCCCTCATTCCTACCACTTTTACCTACTAAATTCCTATCTTACACTTCAGCTCAAATAGAACTTCCTTTTTCTTGGTTCCTTTAGCCGCTCTCATTCTCCAACCCCAACACCACTAAAAACAGCAAACGAGCATGTAAACAAAACTCAAGGTACCTGGTTTCATATTTCCTTGGTATATACTCTCAGAACAGTGCATATCTTTCATAAACACTATCACAGTTGGCTCTGCTTTTATTCTTGTGATTGATAATTATTGACTGACTCCTTCTCTGTAAGGAATGGCACTGGATCTATATCTAGCAGAGGGTGTATATTCAAAATAATTATGTTGAATAGATGAGAGATTCCTGAATCGAGCCTTGGAGTATATATATGATATGCATATATTGGATATATGTGTGTGTGTGTATATATTATATACACAGATGCATACACATGCACGCACATACACACACACACAAACACAGGTATTTCTTTTCCAAACCTTAAAGGCCAGAGGGAAATTAAATGTAAGGCTAATTAAGTTCAAGCTTCAGGACTCCTCAGTTATGGGACCACCATGAGATAGGACATTGCTAGCAGTCCCCTCCTTCCCTAGGGAAAGAAGTCAGGTAACATTCATTTCTGGTAAATCGCCTAATGAGTTCTCAGAAAACAAGGGACTTGAACTGTGAGGAGTCCAATAACTTGTTTTGAATTTTTTCTCATTCTATATAAAGATTCCACATTATATTTAATTTTGTATTTGTAATTCCGTATTCCTTTCTCGTAATGAGTCTCCCCATCTCCAAATTGTATGACATCTCATGATCCACAAAGCCTGGGTCTACCGCTACAGAGAATATAAAAGCTTTCATCCTTTCATTATTTTGTACATTAGGAAAAAAATCAATCCTTTTTCCAAAACTTTGGATTGTAATGCTTTGGATTGTAATGACCTTTCTTATCAAAGTGAAGGGTCAGCACCAAGGAGACTGCATACAGCTTAACAATGCTAGAGGGAGAATGAAGGGGTGTGTCCATGGCAGGGGGTACATCTCATTGCTTCTTCAGTTCAGTTCAGTTCAGTTCAGTCACTCAGTCATGTCCGACTCTTTGCGACCCCATGAATCGCAGCACGCCAGGCTTCCCTGTCCATCAACAACTCCCGGAGTTTACTCAAACTTATGCCCTTTGAGTCTGTGATGCCATCCAGCCATCTCATCCTCTGTTGTCCCCTTCTCCTCCTGCCCCCAATCCCTCCCAGCATCAGGGTCTTTTCCAATAAGTCAACTCTTCACATGAGGTGGCCAAAGTACTGGAGTTTCAGGTTCAGCATCAGTCCTTCTAATGAACACCCAGGACTGACCTCCTTTAGGATGGACTGGTTGGATCTCCTTGCAGTCCAAGAGACTCTCAAGAGTCTTCTCCAACACCACAGTTCAAAAGCATCAATTTTTTGGCGCTCAGCTTTCTTCACAGTCCAACTCTCACATCCATACATGACCACTGGAAAAACCATAGCCTTGACCAGACAGACCTTTGTTGGCAAAGTAATGTCTCTGCTTTTTAATATGCTATCTAGGTTGGTCATAACTTTCCTTCCAAGGAATAAGTGTCTTTTAATTTCATGGCTGCAGTCACCATTGCTTCTTACACAACCCTTAATACCACTCCTAAAGACCACAGGGCTGACATCAGACTTTCCTTTGGCAAATTGTACTCTCCTTCATTAGGTTAACTTCACTGGTTTGATAGAACAGAAGGTTACAGAACTACGGAAATGAAGATCTGCATAATCTAAAACATAGTCAGCAAATATAAAATTTAGGGGAGTACTATCACAAATTAAGTGCAACTTGCATGATCTTCACTCATACACACAACAAGTGAATTTCTATGAAATACAAAGAGCATAGTAAGCGCTGGGGTGTGATTGGTAAATGGATCCCAACCCTGCCCTCACCAAGTCTGGAATCAGAGAAGGCATCACTATTATAAGAGTTCAGAACACAACAAAATGATAACCCTGGTCCTTGTGGTTAGGAAAGATTTTATCAAGATGGTAAATTTTGAAATAGATCTGTGAGAAGAGGAAAAATGTAGACAGTAAACATGAAGGGAAACAAGATCCCAGAAGAGGACATCACCATCACAGTTAATAATCTTATTGCTTTCACTATCATTCATTGCGTGACATCCAAAGATAACAAATTGTAGGACATCATTAATAAGGTTTCTATTGCCTTTATTGTTGCCTTTTGAATGTCTACGCTTTTTTTTAAAAATAAACTTTGTTTAGATTTTTGAAGTACTACAGGAATATGCAATGTACACAGACATAATAAATATAGTTTTTATACGAGGAATAGGCTTAGCAATGTAAAAAGCATGCTTCATGTGCTGCCATAAGGCACACATTTATTCTAAATACTTTTTTGTGTTCAACCTTCATCTCTTCTCCTCTTGGCCTGATTATCAGGAACCTGGGATTGAGATGAACAAGAAAGTCAGGAAACCACGGAAAATCTGCTGTTGAAAGTGAAGCTTGAATAAACTTGAGTTTGACAGGTAGCCCTCCATGCCTCTGTTAATCCTCACTGTTAAGTTGCTTTAATTTTAAACCATCTCTTCTATTTGCCATTTAACCACCATGCTCTCCTAGATCGCTAAATAGCTTTTTCTGGAGTAAACAAAATAGCTGTTCTCTAACCTTTAGAGACATAAAAAGGCAATACACAACGTAACAAAAAACAGGTAAGTTAGAAACTTAAAGAACTAAGGTTAGAAACTGAATTTTCCTTATGATAAATGACTTAATAAAAGAGATTAAAAAAAAAAAACTATTACAACTACTCCCACACCCCAGTTCTGCCATAAAAATAATGATTAAATCCAACAATAGGTTTGAAATCCCATTTTATTCACTGTAATAATAGATAGGGTTTTAAAATCGTTTTTATGAAAGCACACATTTCTCAGTGAATAGAACATTGCAGAACTGCTCTCAGGTTGCAGAAATGTCCTAGTAGGACTCTGTTCTCTGCAGTGTTGGTCTCAGAGTGCTCAGATACGTGGAGTTCCTACAGCATGCAGATGTGTGCTTGCATGCTAAGTCACTTCAGTTGTGTCTGACTCTGCGACTCTATGGACTATAGCCTGCCAGGCCCCTCTGTCCTGGGATTCTCTAGGCAAGAATACTGGAGTGGGTTGCCATGCCCCCCTCCAGGGGATCTTCCCGACCCAGGGACTGAACCTGAGTTTCTTAGGATCCCTGCATTGTTAAGTGGGTTCTTTACCACTAGAGCCACCTAGGAAGCCCATAGCATGGAGATAGTTACCTAGAATGTTTCACCTGCCCAGCTTCCTGAGGGTGATATATTGTGTAAGAAAATGACTCAATCAGGCATCCACAACTTTTTTGCAAAATTGGAAATTGAGAAGAGGAAGCCTACTGGCTTCATAGCTTAATCAATTAAAAACACATTTGGGGGACTTCCTTCAAGGCTCAGTGGTAAAGAGTCCACATGCCAATGCAGGAGACACGAGTCTGATCCCTGATCCAGGAAGATCCCACATGCTGTGGAGCAACTAAGCGCGTGCACCACTATTGTGCTCCAGAGCCCGGAGCTGCAACTACTGAGCTCATGCACCACAGCTACTGAAGGAGGCACGTCCTAGAGCCTGTGCCCTGCAACCAGAGAGCCAGCCACAACGGGAAGCCCTTGCATTGCAACTCGAGACTAGCCCCCCGCCCCCTGCTCTCTGTAATTAGAGAAAGACCCATGTAGCAATGAAGCCATAGATAAATAAACAAACTGATTAATTAATTCAAAAAACACATTTGTGAACATTAGAAAGCAGTGACCCTTCCCCTGGGTGTTCACAGCCCTGCCTGGTAGGGGCTGAATTTCAACTCTCACCTACCCCTTACAGACAGTTCTTGTGCAGTGAACAACCTGTGCAACTGTAAGGATGACCTCGATCTTGGTTCCCTAAGAGATGGTGCCCTTTGTATAAGCCAAGACAGGTCTACTTAGGAGTTTATTGCACTTTGCAGAATTCTCAGTAAACAATAACTTCTCCATCTAGAACTTGAAATCTCTGTCTAGAAAACACAAATTTTCTGGATTTCAAGATGTCTTAGAGCTACTTGGGAATGATGGCATAGCAAGCAGGGGGACATCGTTGAAACTGTAACTCCCATGAAAGTCTCACTGATACCTCAACGTGCCCTGTCTCAGGCTTCCATGTGTTCGTGATCAGATTCTTGCCATTCCTGCCATAAGGATTCATACAGCTGTGAGGGTTCCGTCCTAACTGCTCCAGGCTGGCCACTGCTGAAGTCCTCCAGGTGTAAGTCCAGTGGCCTGACCTGCGCTGATGAGAACCAGTGAGTGACAGCTGCTCTTTGCATGGTCTATCCACTCCTGTTCAGCACCCTTACCCACAGCCCTTCACTGAAAATGTATTCACTCTCCAGTTTAAGCTGTAGGGTCTTTTCCCCTCTATCTCACTCTGCCATTTTACTCTACCTTTTTCATGGAGGAGAATGGGTCTAAAAAACTCATTTACACTAATTATTTGTATTTCAAAAGTTGCTTAAAATACTTCCTACAATAAATAAATAGCTACTTGTAAAATTCCATGCATCTTTGGATGACAGTGCTTTTGCTGAGAGGGCTTCCCAGGTGGCACTAGTGGTAAGGAACCAGCCTGCCAGTGCAGGAGACATAAGAGACATGGGTTCGCTCCCCAGGTCAGAAAGATCCTCTGGAGAAGGGAACGGTAACCCACTGCAGTATTCTTGCCTGGAGAATCCCACGGACAGAGGAGCCTGGCGGGCTACAGACCATAGGGTCACAAAGAGTCAGTCACGACTGAAGCAACTTAGCACACTTGCTTTCCTGACAGCCTCTTATAACAATGAAAGCAAGATCAGATTCAGGCTCTGCGTGAGGGCTCTCTTATTTTATGTAACCATCTCCCATATCTCTACTTCTGCTTCTCCTGTTTTCATTGGCTTTGGCCTTTTAAAAATAGAGTAGGTTCACACCAAACCTGTCTGTCCTTGCCATGTAAATGTCAACCAAATAAAGCCAATTTGTTGCTTATATCTATAAAGCTTGCAAGGTTGCAATTCAGATGCCTCCACTGACCGCTGAGATCAAGCAAGCCAATTCTCTATGAGTCATGAGAGCCTCCTGCTTGCTATGGATGCTATGTCTGCATAGACTCAAACAAATACGCACTCTCTCCTTTGAATGTCTTACTTGCAAATTGTTTTCTACTTTATTCAAAGTGATTCCCCAAAGAATGAAACTGATTTAAATTTTTTTTTTTTTAGGGAGATAGATAAATGAGACAGAAGGTCATATTTAAATATCAAAGTATCCATATGTATGACTTGAACTGGATACAACAAACTGTGTATGATGGCTACACTGTAATAGCATGAAGCCCCTTAGCATAATTCATTTCTTCTGGGTACAGTACCCTTAGATTGAAGGAGATAAAAAGATATTGGAAAAAATATACCATCATGTCACTCTTAACACTATTTAATACTATGTATATGGACTTTCGCAGTGACTCAGCAGTGAAGAATCTGCCTGCAATGCAGGAGACTTGCAGGGGATGCCGGTTCAATCCCCGGGTCAGGAAGATCCCCTGGAGTAGGAAATGGCCATTCACTCCAGTATTCTTGCCTGGAAAATCCCATGGATTGAAAAATCTGGTGGGCTACAGTCCATGGGGTTGCAAAGAGTTGGACACAACTGAGGGAGGGCGTGCGTGCGCGCGCACACACACACACACACACACACACACACACTCATAAAGTTAAAATAACTCAGGCATATCTTTGATCTGGTCCAAAGAAAAGTAACAGATAAATTATAGTGGATTCCTGACATGTTCCTGTGGTTAACTTTGTTTTTCCTTCAACATGAAACAATGCTTACTGATGCTAGTGGTTAAAAATGGACAATTTTCAATTTAAGCCCTCACTTCTTAGAAGACTTCACAGACTCAAAGATCATCCCTGTAGTCAGAAGTTCCTTTGTATATTTATATTATTTATATTTTAACTAACTTTTCTTGCAATATTCAGTTCATTTCCTAGTGTTTGTTCCTCTGAGGACACTGTCTGTAGACATCACTGCTTATATTAGTTGACTAGGGTTGCCGTTGCAAAATACAGAGGCTTAAACAACACAAATTAATTTTCTCACAGTTCTGGAGGCTAAAAGTCCAAAATCAAGTTTGTTTACTTCTGAAGTCTCTCTCCTTGACTCCACGGCTGCCTCCTGGTTCTGAAGGTCTTCTGATAAGGACACCAGTCACATTGGAGTAGGGCTACCCTGAAATCTCCCATTGTAACTTCTTTCCCTCTTGAAAGGCTCTATAGCACCACAAATTGCCACATTCTGGGATACTAGGGGTTGGGATTTCAACACACTAATTCAGGGGAACACCATTCATCCTATAGGCTTCCCTGGTGGTTCAGTGGTATGAAACCACCTGCCAATGCAGGAGATGTGGGTCCGATCCCTGGGTCAGGAAGACCCTCTGGAGAAGGGAATGGCTACCCACTCCAGTATTCTTGCCTGGAGAATCCTGTGGACAGAGCAGCCTGGTGGACCACAGTCCATGGGGTCACAAAAGAGTCAGACATGAATCAGCATCTGAATAATAATAGCAACAATTCATCCAACAACACTCTCTTACACTTAGCTCCTTTTCAATGCTTACTGTTCTGTATTCGCTCATTCCCTAATCTTCTCTCCATATGAAACCAGTGCAGTTTTTTAAACTCAGTTTTTCAAACTGAGTCATAAGATTCTTAACATACTCCACATTTGCTATCACTACCCTCCTCCGAACTTAGCTTAAGTCTTACACATTCGTTTTGGATTGTGGTCCTTAACAACAGTCTGCATTTTATAATAAAAGACTATTATCTTTTCTTTGTCACTTTTGCTTGGCTCCTAACACAGTGCCTTGTGCAGACTAAGCACTCAAAACATCTTTGACTAGGATAAGTAGAAGAAATTTTGTCATTATACATGGTTTTAGTAGTAAGTGTTATAATCCTGACTTACGTCCAGCTTATGGTTAATTATGACTCCCAAATTATCTCTTGCTTTGCCAGAAAATAACCAATCATTTTTATTTTAACAGATGCTTGCCCATCTAGTGATTCATCAAAATCTTTCAACATTATTACCCAGCAACACAAAATTCTGAGTAACTGAGATTTTCAAACTTGATGATATGAAGCTAGTTATTCTCATTATACCCTACACTTTTAATATTATTTCTAGGCTAATCATTTTTGCATCACTGAATATTTATGAATTATTTTCCATTTCCTTAATCAAAATAATTTAAAAACACCACTTGAACATCATGAGTGTTGAAGGGTCACTTTTTTGACCTACTGATCAAAAAAAAAAAAATGCAATAGAAGTGGTTCTAGGTGACAGTAAGATATTTTTTTCTATTCCCTTACCACTCGACAAGAGCCAATACCGAGAGATTTATTCTCTAGAGCTTCAAATTATCAAGATGAGTCCTGTCAGAACAATGTAAGTGTGGAGACTTTTAGAAAAGCAAAACCCAGGAGCTGTCTTAGACCTTTTGAATCAGAATCCCTGAGGGTCGAGAGAATATGTTTCAGAAGCTGAAATGGCAATTTTTATGCACAGACTCCAGTATTCTTGGGCTTCTCTGGTGGGTCAGATAGTAAAGAATCCACCTGCAATGCGTGAGACCTGGGTTCGATCCCTGGGTTGGGAAGATCCCCTGGAAGAGGGCATAGCGACCCACTCCAGTATTCTTGCCTGGAGAATCCCATGGACAGAGGAGCCTGGAGGGCTACAGTCCATGGGGTTGCAGAGAGTTGGACAGGACTGAGCAGCTAAGCAAAGCATGCACAGTCAGAGCTGAGAACTTCTGCTCAACCAAGAAATAAGGAAGTGGTCCTGACATGTACAGTGTACACTGGAATCTCCTGGGGAGCCTTGAAGCAAGCTGTGCCCGAGTCCCTCCCCACCCCCCCCCCACCCCCCCCGCGCAGGCAACAGGGTATTTAAAACACTGCCAATGCTTCTAATGTGAAACCCAAAGGACACATTGATGAGAAATCAGAAGGACATCACTAGCTATATATTTTAAAAATATATTTGAAAGTTAAAATAACACTAGGACTGATTCTGAAGAGCACACTTATTACAAACATTTCAGTATGACTTGTCAGAGATTGCAAAACGTGGACGTGGCTAGTCATGTCTCAGATTCTGCCACAGACTATACAGCAGCTGTATCTAAAGCGTAACTGTTTTAGATCAGAACCCCCTGGAAGACTTACTATAGCATGAGTTGTTGGGTTCAACTCATTTCTTTTTTAAAGTTTTTATTGAAACATAGTTGATCCACAATATCGTCTTAATTTCAATTGTACAACAAAATGATTCATATATATTGGGTTGGGTTGGCCAAAAAGTTCTTTTGGGTTTCTCCATAACATACATGGCTTCCCCAGGTGGCTTGGCGGTAAAGAATCTACCTGCAATGTAGGAACCACAGGAGACACGGGTTTGATCACTGGGTTGGGAAGATCCCCTGGAGAAGGCAATGCCACTCACTTCAGTATTCTTGCCTGGAGAATCCCATGGACAGAAAAGCCTGCTGGGCTGTGGTCCACAGGGTCACAAAGAGTTGGACACAACCGAAGCAACTTAGCATGCACGCATGCATGCAACATACATATACAACATATATGTACATATGTTGGGTAACAATTCAATATATATACATATATCTAAAAAAGAAAAATATATAAAATACATGTGTATATATACATGTATGCATATATATTCATGTATGTTTATACATACATATATTCATATATATATATACATATATATATTATTTTTCAAATTCTTTTCCATTATAGATTATTAAAGATATTGAGTATAGTTCCCTACACTATATAATAGGTCTTTGTTGTTTATCTATTTTATATACAGAGGTGGGTGTCTGTTAACCCCAAACTCCTAATTCATCCCTCCCCCTCCTTTCCTTTTTGGTAACCGTAAGTTTGTTTTCTATGTCTGTGAGTCTTTTTCTGTTTTGTATATGAGTTCATTTGTATCATTTTTTAAAAACAGATTCCACATTTGAGCAATATTATATATTTTTCGCCATCTGCAGCAACATGAATGGACCTAGAGATTATCATACTGAGTGAAGTAAGCCAACTCCAGTTTCTGATTCACTGACTCTGGGGCAGGGCCCAAGAATTTATGTTTTTTACACGTTCTGGGTAGTATGGATGCTGCTGGCCCCAGGGCCATGTTCTTGTGCTTCTACTTCCATACAGAGGGGGATATCCTTTCATGCGGATTTGACTATTGATTCCACCTCCCACATTTTGCAATGAAGAGACTGTTGACTCAAAGTATATGCACCTGTTTTCAAAGACCATTCTGCAATATGAATGCTACAAGAAGGTCTCACAGAATGCCACTGTCCCTCCAAAATCTGAGAAAAAATTAGGATTAGGCAGATTCTTATGTTATCCTTCACTAGTATTTTTCACATTCTCTACAATATAATAATACTGAAAGTGAAAGTTGCTCAGCCGTGTCCATCTCTTTGTGACCCCATGGACTGACTATACAGTTCATGGAATTCTCCAGGCCAGAATACTGGAGTGGGTAGGGTAGCCTTTCCCTTCTCCAGGGGATGGTCCCAACCCAGGGATTGAACCCAGGTCTCCTGCATTGCAAGCAGATTCTTTACCAGCTGAGCCATCAGGGAAGTCCTATAGTATAGTAGTATAATAATACTAATGGTAAATTAAAGTGTGGATTCTACACATTTAATCTCAGTTTATCATTTTATACTCACTAGCTTATGTTCAGAATTTTTCTCCCCATAATTTTTCTCTCTAGGTAGGAATTCAATTCAAACTGTTAATAATGTATAAGCTAAAATAATCCACTTCTTTTGAACTTTTTCCATATTTTAAATTTGTTTTTGATGCTATGACTTGGAGTTATAGACTTCCATATGGCACATGATATCTTTTCTGTGAAATGTAACTTGCAGACTGAAATAGAAAAAAATATTTAGTATTTTTTTTAATCCTATTAAATTTTTACATTAACTGTCCTAGGGGATATTTCTTAAATCCCCTAAAACAAATAATAATTGGGTATATTTTCTTAGATCTCCTTTAAAGAAATTTCATGTTAAATTGCAAACTCAAGAACTGTAACCTCTCCACCTTTCTTTATATGAGGCTCATTACCTCCCTTTTCTCCAAGGTTGACTTTGCTTCTGTTCTTGAGCTTTGCCATGGTTTCCTTAGAAAGACATATTCTGTTCAGCAATCCATGTTATTTTCCAAAACTTCTTGCTGATTGATTCCAACATGTTTGACTCAATAATCAAAATCATGTTTTCCTTTTTGTGGGGGAGGATGGGAAGACAGTGGAAGATATATTCAACTACAGACATAAATACTAAATATTCTCAAAGCTACGACTATGTTCTTAGCATTTACTGAAACCTTTCAAAACAACAACTACAACAAAAAAGAGCAAAAGAAAGAAAAAGTCTTCTAAGCACTGCATTCTATTTCCTATGATGCCCTCCATATAAGAAATTTTTCTTTGAATTTTACCCTATATAAACTTTTTATCTTCTCTGAAAAATTTGTATTTTAAAATATTTTATATGCATATATAAAATATTAAAATTATATATATACAATTATATATAAAACCCAGTTTTATATACATATATATATATATATTACCCAGTTAGAAAACTCAAATCTTACTTTGTTTCTGAGTATTATCTTCATATAAGATAATTTCTCTATTTTCACATCATTGACCTGAACTTCCCTGGTAGCTCAGGGGTAAAGAATCCACCTGCTAATACAAGAGACGTGGGTTCAATCCCTGGGTCAGGAAGGTCCCTTGGAGAAGGAAATAGCAACCCACTCCTGTATTCTTGCCTGGAAAATCCAATGGACAGAGGAGCCTGCCAGGCTACAGTCTAGGATGTTGCAGAAGAGTTGGACATGACTTGCGATTAAAACAACAAAAACAACATCACTGAAGTATTTTAAGGAAAGATAAAGTGGTTGCATTGGTGATAAATTCCAAGAGAAGTTGGATACCAGAATTTAAAGAAAAATAAAAAGGAGTAAAGAAATGTACTAAGCAAAGTGCTTTATGATTTTCCACATTTTAATTTTATGTAATCCTTAAGCCTACTCCAACACTAGACAGAAAAATCTCTGAACTGACGCCAGAGAAGTTCGGAGATGTGCCTTCAGCTAGGTACCTACTGCCAACTAAAAATTGTCACTTACCATCTGGTTCTATAAGAAAGAAGTCACCAGCCACTGGCTGACCTTCAACACCCCTGAAAGGAGTTCAGAGTGGAGGTCGGCAACCAGGCACTCTGGGCTCTGGGAAAAACTGGTGGAACAGGCCTTCAGATAGATATTCTCAGGAGAAGATTTTTAAGAAACCAAGGTCTTGCATCTCCTCATATCCAGAAAATCACTAAAATCATTAACGGAGACATCTGTTCCTTGTGGCAAAAGCAACCTTCTGTCAATGTGCGTGCTTAATTGCATGTATTCTGTCTGCACTAAAACCACATATTTACTGACCTCCTCACTATCCCTTTGGAGCCGTTCCTCAGAGCTATCTGGGACGCTATCTCCTAGGCTACAGCCCTCATTAAACCCCAAATGACACTTAACTCACACCTTTTCTTTTCTTTTTTTTAGTTGACACTAGTAAAATTCAGAGAACAGATTCAAAGGCATGTTTCCTGCCTGTAACACCCAAGCTAATCTTACTAAATCACCCTGAAAGGAAACAAATGGAAACCACACTCAATATAATCCAATATAATTCTTTTTCCTCTGGATTATCACATGAGAAGTTTCCTTATTTCCATTTCCTTTACATGCATAGGCAGGTTATGCCTCTTCTTTCCATTTTTGAATTGTTAAAATTTTGACACAGAAATGTTTGCCCCATCAATGAAAGAGAAGTGATTGCGGAAGAGGGAATATGGGAGCATACATGGGGTCTCGGGATTAAAAAACGTTTGCTTTTTCCACTGGGTTTACTGGAGACAACCAGGGGTCATGAAAAGAGCTCTCAACTTGGAATTTGAGTCCCCGTTGTCACTAAGAATGGCAGCCACTTCTCCAGCCCTCAGCTTCCTCATTCATGGTATTTATTTAACAAGACTTCATCATCCTTGCATGATACCAATGTAACATGAAGGTGTTCCACTTGAGAATTCTCTCAAGTGCAATCAATTTGCACTCATTATTTTAATCTATCAAATCTTCATAGGGTATTTACCACATCCCTAAGACTCTGTTAAATGCTGAAAGAAACATCAAGGTATGATGCAACCTGTTCTGCTGTCTCTCCCCACCTCTCATTGAACCTATACATTTGAGCAAGTCACTCAACACATGAGATTCCCGCGAGCCCCACATGATTCTTCATGCAGATTGGATTTCAGGGTGAGCTATTTCACCACTGTCTTTGTTGTCATCCTGCCTGTATAAGGTCCTTAAGACATTTTCTTGCTCATTCCTGACCTGGAGACACCACCCACCCCAGTCTGTCTATCATCCTTCTCATTTTTTAATACATAGCACAGGACTGGAGAATATCCTTACGCTGTGAATGCCTGATGGCAATTCCATAGCTTGGGCCCTAAACAGTGTGGCAACTTTTGTAACTAGATGGGTTTCATAACTATGGAATTGTTATTGGAGGTAACATCACTGTGAGAAGGAGACTATGGGAGGGCCTCCTGCACTGGCCATTGTGAATCCCATCTCCTTGCACCTGAGTTGTTACCTGGGCAACCAAACGGCCTGCCTCCTGGATATCCGGTGAGGATGCTGAGTGGATTCCTACAAGGACTCATGGAAAGGACCACCTGATGTCACCCTGTCTGGCAAGTTTTTTTCCTGTTCAATAGGCTTCTGAGTAAACTGGAGCTAAATGTGGCCCAGCATCACCTTCTAAGTCTCAGTCTTTAATTGGACCCTGAATGACTGCCTAGTGGGCACTGCTTTATTGTGAGTGAAGTGAAAGTCGCTCAGTCGTGTCCAACTCTTTGCGACCCCATGGACTATACACTCCATGGAGTTCTCCAGGCCAGAATACTGGAGTGGGTAGCCTTGCCCTTCTCCAGGGGATCTTTCCAACCCAGGGATTGAACCCAGATCTCCCACATTGCAGGTGGATTCTTTACCAGCTGAGCCACAAGTGAAGCCCAAACGGAAGAAACATCACTACTCCACTAAGGCTATCTTCTCAAAGGTCGCCGGTGATTTCTTTTCCTTTGTCTGAGTCAAAGCCTTTTTCCTTCTGTTGATGCCCAAGTGATTTTGACACTTCTCAGTGCTTCATGGTTCCTGAAATTCTCTCTCTCTTGGGTCTCATGCTTCTCTTTTATTCCTTTGTCTTCATAGCACTTCTAATCATTCTTCTCCTTGCGGGCCTGATTTCTTTTTACTCTTTTATTTCATGAGAAGGCTGGATTCTGTAAGAACCAGTCCTGGCATTTTCCCCTAGAGTTTCCACTCAAAGTTAAATCCATCTTACGACCTAACTTCTCACATCCAGATCTTCATCGACTACAGGTTTCCTGCCTCCCCACACTGTTTTCACTCAGCTCTGCTGCGAGGTCTCCAACTTTAAGGTGTCCAATACCTTAAGGTCCCATTTCCCGCCACCCTCCTCAAACAGGCAGAGAGATGTCACCTCTACGAAGTGAACCTTCAGATGCTTGTCACTGAGTTTCAGACCCTGCATTTGCTGTTGGTGATTCTCTCTCCTCCTAAAATTTGAGGTGCTTAGCTGGCGTGTCCACCTTTCCCTCTGAAATTTATTCCTAGCGCCCCTCATCTTTGTTCTCATTACCACCACTCAGCCAGGGTCATCCTCTGTGACTCCAGAGACTTGCGCTATTCTGTGTGCTGCTTCCACATCTGTCATCCTGACCTCACTTAGGCCATTCTTATGCTCAGTGACCTATGCTAATATGACAAAGAGAACTGTAATGTTTTATGTCCCTAGACAAATGCATGCACCACCTGCCCCCCACCCCGCCCTTTCCAATGTCATAATCAACACCACTTCAAATAGCCCTTTGGAATTTTACACTCTAAAGATGATGAGGTCCATCTTTCACGCTCATGCTAAAAATTGGGAGGTCTCATTTTCTCCCTGGAGGTCACAAGGTCTTCCTCTCCACCAACCACAGGACCTGTAACTATGGTGTGTTAGGGAAATAGGACGTGATGCTTGCTCAGCCACTAACTCGTGAGCATCTCCCTTCTCCCTTACTCCAATGTGGTATATATAAATAACAAATTATTTACATAATTTATTTACATAAGTAAATAAATTAGAAATTCTCATTTCTAAATACTAAATTTAATTTCTAAATACTAATTTCTAATATTAAGTATGGGTCTTATTTTTCAAAATCCCATTCCACACATCCTTTTCCCTGTTAAAATATGTACACAGGTTTGTACCCATTGTTTATAAGTGGGAAGAAAGTGATTTTATCATGATAGGTATCATCATGTTAATTATTCTCTATTTTTGACATCATGAAAACTTTATTTAAATAGTTATAAAATTCTAGACCAAGCCAAAATAATAAACATGTTTAATTTTCAATTAAAAAATATTTAGTACCCAAAGCTTAAAACATTATAAGCAAATATAAGTGCTAAAAATGATAATCCAAAAGGTGAAGTCCAGACTGCTGCTCTAAACATTTACTCTGCCTAAATAAATAATCACATAAATAAATAGAATTCCCTTCCCTTGGCAGAAGATCATTGTCTATGCAAACTTTCTCTTTGTTGCAGACTTTTTCCACCATAATTTTGTGACTAAACTATTCACATGTGCTGCCAATATATGATTGTAATTATAATTTAAAAATAAAGGCAATTCTATGTTTCTTCCCCTTTCTGAGCAAGATAATTATATTTCTTTGGAATATAAATTGCCACCATTTTTAGAGTTAAAAATTCTTCAAAGAACAATTAAGTCTTTGCTGAAACATGAAATAGAAGATAGTTCTAGAGAAGATTACAGCGTTTCAATTCAGTGATTCCAATGAGAACAAAAAAATTGGCTTAACTGTTGCCCAAAGTAAATGCTTCAGATTCTAAGATGTCAAGCTATATACTTTGAATGAGCTTAAATATGTTCAGCAATATAAGTGAGCCTTGTAAACTATAAAGCTATTGAAGTGAATCAAATGTTTATTTTCTCTATATAATCAAAAATACAAAAATTCATATGGTTGTGATATTAAACATCATGCACTTTTAAGTAAAAGTTTAAAGCATTTCTCCCTTACCTTATTTCTCTTACAGGAAGAAGCAATTGGGAAACAAACACAAAAGCTAAACTCCTTAAAATAAAGGAATACAAACTTTCTGTAGTTCTGAAACTATTATCTGGTTCAAAAGCAGTGTTTTGAGAGTAGAACTTCATTCTTACAGTGGTGCTCAGCTATACATTTTTCTTTTCCATTCCTGTAATACTTTGGAGATGTTAGAGCTATATTTTTGCTGTTCTGATGTAGATATGAATAGTAAGTTGCATATTAGTAAAATATGCATAGTAAGTTGCATTACAGGGAAGTTTATGGAAGCTTTCACTAGAGGGAAAGAACCACTTACTAGCCTTCTGGTGACTGGAAGATCTTCCCCAAATTAGAAAGTTTCTACTGAGTCAGTCACAGTGGAGACAAGTTCTGCCTTACAACCTGACTGAAATCTCTCATTCTTAAAAGTAAAACATGGAAGAGGGAACCCCCACATACACACACACACACACACACACACACACACACACACACACACACACACCTGCACACAACACTGGCATTATCTGAAAGCAATACGATACCCTAATGTTCAGGATTAGGAGATACATCAGGTTAAAAGAGCAGACACCGACAGACAGGAGTCAGAGCCTCCTGAAGACATCAGGAGTTGGTGACTGACGAGTCAGAGAGATGGGTGAATGAATCCCATCTTCTCTACTTACTGAATGGGTGGAGTTAGTTCTTACAGTACAGGATCCTCAGGGGTAAAACCTAGGGCTTCTCTGGTGGCTCAGACAGTTAACAATCTGCCTGCAGTGTGGGAGACTTAAGTTCGATCCCTGATTCGGGAAGATTCCCTGGAGAAGGGAATGGTAACCCACTTCGGTATTCTTGCCTGGAGAATTCCATGGATAGAGGAGCCTGATGGGCTACAGTCCATGGGGCTGCAAAGGGTCAGATGCAAGTGTGAGTGACTTTCACTTCACACTTCACTTGATGGGTAAAACAAAAATAATTTTTATGTCATAGAAGATTAAGACCTGCCAATAAGATATTGCAATATCACAGTGCTTTGACACATAAGATACCCTGAGAAAATGCTACTCTCCAATATATAATATCCAGAGGCCATTGGTCCAGTGTGTAGCCTGAGGGTTGTGCCCAGTTGTGAAGATGATATGAAGAGAATCATGTGTCCAGTTGCCCATAAGTGAGGCTCTTTCCACTTGAGCTCTGCCTTCACACATGAAGAAGCAGTTCTGCCGGCAAAGTCATGTGGCTGTTCAGTCACGTCTGACAGTTTGCAACCCCATGGACTGTGGCATGTCCTGTCCTTCACCATCTCCTTGAGTTTGCTCAAACTCATGTCCATCGAGTCAGTGATAACCATCTCATCCTCTGTCACCCCCTTCTCCTCCTGCCCTCAATCTTTCCCAGCATCAGGGTCTTTTCCAGTGAATTGGCTCTTCTCATCAGATAGCCAAAGTACTGGAACTTCAGCATCTGCTTCAGCATCAGTCCTTCAATAAATATTCAGAGTTGATTTCCTTTGGAATAGACTGATTTCATCTCCTTGCTGTCCAAGGGACTCTAACGAGTCTTCTCCAGCCCCACAATTCAAAAGCATCAATTCTTCAGCACTCAGCCTTGGTGATCCAACTCTCACATCTATAGATGACTACTGGAAAAAGCTTTGATTAGATGGACTTTTGCTGGCAAAGTGATGTCTCTGCTTTTTAATATTCTGTCTAGGTTTATCATAACTTTTCTTTCAAGGAGCAAACATCTTTTAATTTCATGGCCGCAGTCACCATCCACAGTGATTTTGGAGCCCAAGAAAATAAAATCTGTCACTGTTTCTACATTTTCCCCATCTGTTTGCCATGAAGTGATGGGACCAGATGTAATGATCTTCATTTTTTGAATATTGAGCTTAATCCAGATTTTTCACTCTTCTATTTTGCCCTAATCAAGAAGCATTTAGTTCCTCTTCACTTTCTGCCTTTAGAGTGGTATCATCTACATATCTGAGGTTATTCATATTTCTCCCAGCAATCCTATTTCCAGCTTGTGATGTCATATACTTACTAGTTACTGCTATTATACCAGATCATATTGTCCTTTAGCCTTCAGAGTCTTCAGAGATCTCTGGTTTCTTGTCCCCAACAATGATCCTTTCATTCTCAAACTTGGTGGTTTTTTAAAGCCTCAAGGAAACGGCAGTGGCTCTAGAAACACCAAGGCAGTAATATCTCCTACCCAGGTGTAGCGCCATTTTTTATTTAAGAATAATGTGGAGAACCTGCTAGGCGACCAGCAGCATCTACAGTTGACTCTTAAACAATGTGGGCTTTAGAAAATCCATGTGTAACTTATAGTTGACCCTCCATACAGGGGGTTCTTTGGCATCTGTGGATTCAACCAACCACAGACTGTATGGTACTATAATATTTACTGGGCTTCCCCAGTTGCTCAGATGATAAAGAATCTGCCTGCAATGCAGGAGACCTGGATTTGACCACTGATTTGGGAAGAGCCCCTGGAGAACGGAATGGCTACCCACTCCAGAATTCTTGCCTGGAGAATTCCATGGACAGAGGAGTCCAGCAGGCTATAGTCCATGGGGTTGCAAAGAGTCAGAGACAACTGAATGACTAACATTTTATAGTATATACTACTGAAAAAAAAAATGTGTTTAAGAGGGCTCAAGCAGTTTAATCCTGTGCTGTCCAAGTGTTAAATGCATACAGGTAGGGAGCCCTCATTTGTCAAGCAAGGTGTTTCTGGTCACTTTCTTGACCATGTTCTGGAGTGACAAGGGTTGATCCCAGTGCCCATGCTCAGATCTGGTGTAGAAGTTTCAGTCCAGGGATAGATGACAAATATAAATGCACAAGCATTAGAACAGTATTCTTGCCTGGAAAATCCCATGGACGGAGGAGGCTGGCAGGCTTGGCGGGCTACAGTCCATGGGATTGCAAAGAGTCAGACCTGACTGAGCAACTAACATACATACATCAGAGCAGGCAGCGGGCAATACAATTCAATAGAAAAAATGACCTAGGCTTTAATTACCTGGACTAGGTATTTCAGTCCCTGCTACTGGGGTGCTTTAAAGTTCAACTTATTTAAGATTTTCTGTCATTGCTTGATCCCTAACAAGGCTCAACCTGACAGGTGGAGAATCGAGCAGAGGAATAGGATATTGATTAGTAAACTGTTTACTAAGCACAGTCCCTGGACGCAGCTCCCCGAGTTCAAATTCAGACTTTGCCATTTATCAGACATTGCATCTCGACTGACTATTTAACCTCTCAGTATCTCAGGTCTATCATTTGTAAAATGGAGAGAATATAATCACACCTTTCTCAAAGGGTAAACATGTAGATTGAATTAGCTTTTTTAACTGCACAGGGCATGCATAACACATAGCAGGGCTTCCTAGGTGGCACAGTGGTGAAGAATCCACTGGCCAATGCAGGAGACACAAGAGACGTGAGTTTGATCCCTGGATGGGAAGATCTCCTAGAAGAGGAAATGGCAACTGAGTTCAGTATTCTTGCCTGAAAAATTACATGGACAGAGGAGTCTGATGGGATACTGTCCATGGGGTCGCAAAGAGTCAGACACAATTGAACATGCACACACACAACATTGCTGGAGCTGTGTGTTTGACGGATAATGACATAGAATAAAGAAATATACCACAGGTTGGCATTATGGTTGGGTCAGAATCCAAGGATAGAAAGCTACATCTCATGTTACCTTTTTCCCTTAATGCATAATTTTTATTAGTGAATCATAGACCTTGAAAGATTCTAAAGAGACCTTTTTTCTAGTATTATTTTTTCACTTGGGTAAGAAATTATTTCCCTGCTTTGTAGGTGGAGCAACTAAGATTCAGGAAGTTTAAATCACTGATTAAAAGTAAAACACAAAAGAAATTCCGTGAGAAGAGATGAGACTAGAAACTGAGGGAAAAGTTGTCCTAAACCTCTTGGAAGTCAGGACATTTATTCAAAATGCAATTCACAGCCTCTGCTGAAAGCAATTAGAATTCTGACAAAACTCCAGCAGTTTTCTAAGAGTCTTTCAAGATCCTTTCTGGGAATGTAGGGTCACCCTTCCTGCTGACCATCAGTTTGGAACCCACTTACATTTTAATCTATTTTGGGATTAGTATAATAATCTCTAACCAGACTTTTTTTTTTTTTTTAATTGTTGTTCCTCTCCTCTGGTGGCTAGGATAATAAAGAATAGGCCTGCAATGCAGGAGATCCAGGTTCAATCCCTAGATAAGGAAGATGTAAATTGTTATGGCCTCTCTTTTTTACTACACATTATTTTTACCAATAGGGAGCATCCTTGAGTGTGGCTCATAAGCAACCTCTCATGTGGTTCAGCTGGTAAAGAAGCCACCTGCAATGTGGGAGACCTGGGTTCAATCCCTGGGTTGGGAAGATCCCCTAGAGAAGGGAATGGCTACCCACTCCAGTATTCTGGCCTGGAGAATTCCATGGACATATAGTCCATGGAGTTGCAAAGAGTTGGACATGAATGAGTGACTATCACTTCACTTGAAATAAAACTGTGATGTGAGCTCAAAATCATTGTATTTGAGCAGTTGTTGTTAAATATATACATATTTCCCAATATGTATGTTGGGAATACATCATTCCTTCCTACATTTCTAATAATTCTTATTTCCTGCTGCTTTTTATTAATCCTAAAAACTCAGGTGCATGCTAAGTCACTTCTTTCATGTGCAAATATTTTCGACCATGAACTGAAGCCCACCAGGCTCCTCTGTCCCTGGGATTTCCCAAGCAAGAATACTGGAGTAGATCCACTGAATTAGACAGAGTTGGACATCAACCATCAACTAAACCAAGTTTCTGAACTGAAAACAACAGCATTATTCTCAGATGCAACTATGGAGATTCAAAGAGAACTCCGAACATAAATGTCTTGAATAAGGCATTACTTAGCCTTTCTATGGGCAAATGTGGTTTCTCTATTTGCAAAGGGTTTGTTTATTACCTCTCTCCTTACTATCCAGGATCCAGACAAAGTAATAGGAAATCCTTTCCTTCTTTCTTCTCTCTCCCTCTCTCTGCCTATTTCTTACAAGGCAACTTAATGTAGAAAAGGAAGAGACTAGGGAAAACATGAGACAGCAATTTTTCTCAAACCTGAGTTTGCACCAGAACCATCTGGAGGATTTGATAAAACTTAGATTGCTGGGCTCCACTCTGGAGTACCTGATTCTGTAAATCTAGAGTGAGGTCCATGAATCTGCATTTCCAGTAAGTGTCCAGGTGATGAAGATGGTGCCAGTCTACGATTAACACATAAGTTAAACCACCCCAAAGAAAATTCCCTTTCTGATCAACACGTTCAGGCCAGACACACCTTTTCTTCCTCCAAACGCCAAAGTTCTCCCTCCTGCGAGAGAGGGTGTGAACAAGAGAGACATATGATCTGAACACAGACACTGAGAGACTATCAGACTGAAGAAGAAGGTACATGGAGGGTTAAAGGATGGGGTAGGAGAGGGTATCAGGAAGGTTCCGGAAGGACCTCAGTGGGAAGTTCCCTGTGGTAATTAAGTTTTACCCTGAGAAGTCACTTCTGAATCTCCAGTATCTGGCACGTTTTTGTGAAAATTGGACTCTACCAGTGTAAACTAGAAAAAAAGAACTGGTTGAACATTCTTCAAACTCTCTTAGAGAAAGCTCAAGACACTCTTCCTTCCTTGAGCTTCAGCAAACATCTCCAGGGAAGGATACAGAGTTGGACATCAACCATCAACTAAACCAAGTTTCTGAACTGAAAACAACAGCATTATTGTTGTTTTAATAATGTTAATCTGGGTAGAGGGAACACCTCCACCGCCTGCCAGGTGGGTTTAGAACGATCCATGCATGACCCCAAAGTATCTTTGTTTGCTTCTAAAATGCGAAACCTCCTCCTCCCAGCCCCAAAGGTCTTGTTCCCTAGAATACAGGGGTGGGGAAAACAAATGCAACCTGATTCTAATGTGGAGTCCTTCTCCCTACTTTAAAATTCCTGCAGGTGGGATTGATTTAAGAAGGGGCAGCTTCTCTTAATCAAAAGGACCCTCTGGAAGGTTCTGCTAGTTAGAGGTTATTTAGGGAACAGGTTTGACTTTTACAAACGCATCACTCCTCCTCCACTCATCCCCCACAGCATCTAGTAACATCTCTAGATGTTACTAAACCTTCCCAGCCTCAGTGTTGCCATGAGCATCACACAGGGAACCTGGGAAACTACCAGGCCAGGACCCTACCCGAGACCCATGTCATCAGAATCAGGACACTGTGGTCTGGCATGAGAATTGTTAAAGTTCCCAGGTGATTCTGAAATGCCTTCTAAGGTCAAAACATCCCTGTTTTAATCAAACAGCCAGTTAGAATCTGGGAAAGCTGCCCATGTTAATCTGGGTAGAAGGAACACCTCCACCGCCTGCCAGGTGGGTTTAGGTAACGCGAAAGTGGCATGAGGTGCTGAACTTACGGGAAAACAAGTAAGAACGTGGTGGGAGAGCTCTTCTGAAAAGGAGTCATCATCACAGGCCAAGGAGCTTTGGGAGAAACATCCAGGATTTTGGCAAAATTGCTGCTCAAAGTCACCAGTGTCCTCAGTCAACTATGATCTTTCAAGAAGTACAACAACGAAAAACATTAGCTTTCCCAAGTCCGCCAGTTTCCATTCTAGCTCTGAATCTGCAGTGGGTCGAGGAGCCACTGAAGCTAAATGCTTGAAACATTTTTCCACTTCAAAGTCTTCCTTTATTTTAGGGCAGGGGTCCCCAAACTCTGGGATGTAATGGCTGATGACCTGAGGTTGAACTGATGTTATAATAATGGAAACAAAGTACACAATTAATGTAATTCGCTTTAATCATCCTCAAACAAAGCCTCCTCCCCCAACCCCCAACCCCTGCCCCAGTCTAGGGGAAAACTGTCTTCCACAAAACTGGTCCTTGGTGGCCAAAAAGTTTGGGGACCACTATTAGAGCACATCTTGTATTATTCAAGGGGCTACCTAGTTACAGCTTCTTTATAAGGGGGAGACTGCTCCTGGGTGCTTAAAGGCGTCAGTGCTTGGAGAACGCCTGCAAAAAGAGGACTGGTTATTTCATGCAAGATGAGGTTTTTTTTGACCTTGCTACAAGCTGTGGTTTGAATTTCTCTTGGAGGGGGATGGGATGCATTGCTAGTAACTTATCATTTGTGCCTCTTACAAGTTGAATAGAAAACAAATTTGAAAATCTCTGCCTATTCACGAACTTAAAACTCAGTGACCTGCATTGTGAAAAAGCCTACAGCCTTAGTCATAAAAGTAACAATTTCTTTTCTAAAGCCTATCTGCTGTCTAGCTGCTTCTTAACTCTTTGACCCAAGGAGTTCTCAGAAAATTTCCAGAAAATAGGCTCGTCTGGTGCCTATGCAGTACCTCAGTACCTTAACGTGTGCAAAAGTTTCATTATTCACAGAGTTGGCTTCGTATTTGCAACTAACCAAGCTGGGTAGAATTTTCTCTCAGTATCTGGTATTCAGAAATTGTTGTTTTCCTGTAAGGCGTTAAGTACTAAGTTTTGTTTGGTTTGGTTTTTTTTTCATTCTTACAAAGAACAGGTAGGTCATCCAGGCCAGAATTCTTTTCAACTAACATATCTGTGCTTAGTCATGACTCCCTTATAAGTCACTTGGTTCCTATATGTTAATGAAGCTCTCTATAACTTTAAACTATTTTGTCACACCTGTTTGCAGAATGGGTAAAAGCAGTTAAAAAGTACAAACTTCAATAAAAAGTAGCTAAAAAGTACAAACTCCAATAAATAAGTCATTGAGGCCATAAGGTACTGCATGGGGACTATAGTTAATAATATGGTATATAATTTTAAATATCCCTTGGATATTATTAGGACAAAATTCACTATTCCAAATACTCATGTAAATGATGTTAAATAGAAAAAAAATGAAAACAAAGGTATTTTAAAATACTCCTACCTATTCTAATAATCAGTCTTTATCCTCGATGCTTGAATAATATTCAAAAATGCTTGACAGAGGACTCAGTAAATACTTTTCAATGAATGTATGCGTAAATAAATGACCAAATGAATAAAGGAAGCAATACTCATAGAATGTTTATAAATGAGGGAAAGGACATATAGATGGAGAAGTATAAAAATTTGGAAGAAGCAATAAAAGTTTTAAATTGAACAGTAATCAATAGGTCTATTTTAACCCACTGTTTTGATATGCATATTAATGCTTGTTAGCTGACAAAAATGCAAGTTGATTCTATTGTTAGCAATAGTACTGCAGACAGTAAAATGCATGTAGTGTCCTATGGAAAGCAAGTTTATTAATTTAAATTACTAAAAGAATACCAAGAAGGGAGACCATAAACTTCAATGAAGAAATGATTCTTTAATGAAAAAATGTTCTGTAAAAATATATCAAACATATTCCCTAGCTGGACTATTCATTTCAAATTAAATTATAAATCTTTGTAACTGTGACACTGCTTTCTATATCCACCACACAGTGGGGACTGAAACAGGGGCTTGTAAAATGAGGTGGAATGAAGTGAACTGAAAGCATCTTCCAGCTCTCTTTACCAACTTCCAGAACCTTCTTTCTTGAGGTGAGATGATCTTCGATAATTTTCTAAAGTAATTTGCCTTTCATTATTTTTTGAAAATGCACACTAGTGTTTAGCAGCTATTTTTAGCATTTCTCAATTCTTACAGAAACACTGACCCACGTTTGAAGATAAAAGCTGAACTAATTGGATTTTATTCTAAGATGAAGTGTTATTTGTGATCTAGATCAGCAAAAGAGTTTCCTTGTAAAGACCAGGTCCAGGTGATTGGCAGAGCTGCCTGGGACTGGCCCAGTGTAGGGAAGCCGCTGAGGCCAGCTGAGGCTCGGGGACACTGCCCGCACACAGGAGGGTGGGTTGGAGCTGAGGGGTGTACCTTCCCTTCCCTAGGAGATACAGCCCCTCAGCACCAACAGCACAGCCCAAGAGCCCTCCTGGGCACAGGTTTTCTCATGCGTTACAGCTCTCCAGAGAATCTCAGCATTTCGTGCAAAAAACTTTTCTTAAAAAACAGATACTATTTTTCTCCAATGAGAGTATTAAAACAGTTTACCTTGTCACACTGAGTAACGTAACTAACACAGAGGAGAAATATCCTATGACATCCCTTATATGTGGAATCTAGAAAAGAAATGATACAGATGGATTTGCAAAACAGAGACTGGCAGACTTAGAGAATGAACTTGTGGTCATCGGGGGTGGTGAGGGGAGGAGAGGGGAAAAGGATAATTAGGGAGTTTGGGACAGACTTGTACACACTGTTATATTTAAAATGGGTAACCAGCTAGGACCTATTGTACATCCCATGGAACTCTACTCAATGTTATGTGGCAGTCTGGATGGGATTGGGGTTTGGGAGGAGTGGATACATGTATATGTATGATTGAGTCCCTTCACTGTCCACCTAAACCTGTCACAACATTGTTAATTGACTACGCATGCATGCATGCTAAGTCGCTTTAGTCATGTCCGACTCTATGCGACCCTATGGCCAGCAGCCCACCAGGCTCCTCTGTCCACAGGATTCTCTAGGCAAGAATACTGGAGTGGGTTGCCATTTCCTTCTCCATCGTTAATTGGCTATAACCCAATACAAAATAAAATGTTTAAAAAATGAGAATTAATAGTATTCTGGGAGCCAGAAACTGGAGAGAAACGTAACATAATTTATCTTTAGACAAAGTCAAAATTATTTTTAAAATCCACTAAGTATTTGAGGAAACTACAAAATTAAAACTCGAGAAGTAGAAAATATGTCCCCCTTCCCCTTAGAGCCTTATAATATTCTTAGTGTCTTTGTGTAGCAACCTAAGTGTTTTCCTAACTGGTGTTGTTCTGCCCTGTTGCTTTCTAGGGCAACTTCATTTTTTCTTTTTTGGACTCTTATAGTTCATTCAGATGAGCAGCACTAAGAGTCTAAGATGTATCTCCATAAGGCAAAATAATCTGAGCACCAGCGCTTTGAGTTATTTTCAAATGAATGATTTTAAAATAATATGGGCAGTGGAAAGGGATTCCTTTCCTGGACAACTGTGAAATCACAAATGAAGACATCTCTTCATTCAGTCTATGGCCTCAGAGAGGTCTGCTGTGATCCCCTTAAAAAAAAAAAAAAAAATGTTTCTCTACTGGTGACTCAGCAGTAAAGAATCTACCTGAAATGAAGGAGATGAGGGTTTGACCTCTGGGTTGGGAAGATTCCCTGGAGAAGGAAATGGCAACTGACTCCAGTATTCTTGTTGGGACTTCCCATGGAAAGAGCAGCCTGTGGATTGCAAGAGTCACATATGACTTTAACCACCACCACATCCTATCGTTTCCAGTGTGTATCTTTCCCAGTAAAACATAAGTTCCTGGAGGACCACCACTTCATCTCTCTTGCTCATTAGTATACCCCTAGGACTTAGAATGGTGCCTAAATATTTATTAAATTAGTAAATGGGTGGATGACTGGGGGTTTAGACTACTGTATACCATAGACATTTGACCATTAAGAGATTTATTAAGATATCTGAGACATTATTTTGGAGGCAAAAAGAACTTATTTATTTTAGCCTGTGGGATTCTACTAAATTTCATTCCTTATAAATGAATATCTGCATCCTCTCTTGTGGGGCTAACGTTGATTGCTGATCTCTGATCTCCCGGGGATTTGGTAAAGTTGAGAGGTTCACAATGGTCCTTTCTTCCCTAGCCCTCCAGACTCCGAGGAGGGGGGTGGGTGGGTTCTTGCGTATTGCTACAATTCTTATATATTGATACTTGGAACAGGTCCTGTCAGCCCCAGGATGAAATGTATACAGAGCAAGAATGGGGAAGCACGGCACCTTTAGTTGAGATACTGTGTCGTTTATCTTAGCAGTGGGAGACAAAGCTGGAAAGGAAGACTGAGGCCAAGAGTAAGGAGTTGTGGGAGAAAATGGTGGCTAGGGAATGTAGATTTATTTAAGTAAAAAATGGAATAGCCATTTTTTACTTAAATAATAACCACTCCCCACCCTAAACAAGAGTGATACAAAATGTAGGATTGATTATGTATAAATGAGAGATGTTCAGAGAAATAGAAATGCCTATTTCTTCATTGAAAGGACCTAATTTTCCTTTTAGGAAAATAACCACAATTATAAATTTTTATTTTGGACTGTTCTTGATGGTGAGTAGTAGTCACAATGGTAAGCTTATAAAAACCTGTGTTCATAACATGACCCTTTCAGCTCTGAAGACCTTATATTTCACTAAATGATACACTAAACAAATAATGAAGACATGAGGCAAATGTGCAATGAGGATGTATGGATGTAAGAGTTGGACTATAAATAAAGCTGAGCGCCAAATAATTGATGCTTTCAAACTGTGGTGTTGGAGAAGACTTTCGAGAGTCCCTCGGACTGCAAGGAGATTCAACCAGTCCATCCTAAAGGAGATCAGTCCTGGGTGTTCATTGGAAGGACTGATGGTGAAGCTGAAACTCCAATATTTTAGCCACTTGATTCGAAGAACTGAATCATTGGAAAAGACCCTGATGCTGGGAAAGATTGAGGGCAGGAGGAGAAGGGGACGACAGAGGATGAGATGGTTGGATGGCATCACCAACTCAATGGACATGAGTTTGAGTAAACTCCGGGAGTTGGTGATGGACAGGGAGGCCTGGTGTGCTGTGGTTCATGGGGTTGCAATGAGTCGGACACGACTGAGCTGAACTAGTGAGTCTCTCATAACGTTCATATATATCTACAAATTTCTGTCAGCAAGCAACCACCAGGAAGATGACAAAAAAGTAAGAAATCAGCAATAAGGTCTCTATATAGTCACCAGACATTTAATAAAGTTGATGCACAGGTGAGTTCCTTAGGTTCTCACCCTCTTACCTTTACTTTCCCATGATCATTAAAAAATAAGGGACCTAAAACCTCTAATCAGAGACAAAAAAGAAATTAGGAAGCAGAAAGTCAGTGAATGATGCTGCAGGTAAGGAGTGCAGGAGTGGGGCAGGGTGTATGGGTCTATCAAATCTAGCACTTGACACAATAATGGAAAAATAGATAAGCAGACTGAAAGAATGGTAATTTGTAGCATTCGACAAGAGAAAGGGTAGTGTGTAACAGCAACACTTAATGTATATGATATTTACTGATTCATGATTAAATGATAAGGAGATCCAACCAGTTCATCCTGAAGGAGATCAGTCCTGGGTGTTCATTGGAAGGACTGATGCTGAAGCTGAAACTCCAATACTTTGGCCACCTCATGCAAAGAGCTGACTCACTGGAAAAGACCCTGATGCTGGGAGGGATTGGGGGCAGGAGGAGAAGGGGACGACAGAGGATGAGATGGCTGGATAGCATCACCGACTCGATGGACATGAGTTTGAATAAACTCTGGGAGTTGGTGATGGACAGGGAGGCCTGGTGTGCTGCGATTCATGGGGTCACAAAGAGTCGGACACGACTGAGTGACTGAACTGAACTGAACTGAAAATACACCACACAGTGGATCGACTGCCATAAGATGTTATATTTAGTCCTCTTGGCAGGTCTGTTAGATGAGGATTATTATTCCTGTTTTTAAAGATAATAAAACTGACACTTAGAAAATCATTCAATCTGTCAAAAATGAAGCAGCCAGAACTTCATTCAAATGTAGTGTCTTCTCATTGCATTATCATTCCATTAATTAAAAGTGTGTTAAGAGTTAAGATAGGTGGAAATAACAGCTTTAAAAATGAGTAGGTTGATCAACGAGCATATCCTATAAGTGATTAGAGGGGAGGAAAAAAAAGGAAAAAATGTTAAGGAAGGGAGGGTTATCACTTGGTACTTTAGAGGGAGGGAGAGTGGGCCAGACTTTAGGGTAGGTGTAATAAATGCACAGAGAGGACTTCAAGTTAGGAGATCTTGTTTTTAAATCATTAGGTGAAATGTAGATGGTGAAGACTAACAGAAGGGAATGAGTCAAAGAAATATGGAATGGAAAAATGTACAGTTTGTATTTGATTCAAAGTGTCATTAAAGAGAAGGATCCGGGAAGCAACATGTTCAAAGTATCAGTCTTTAAAAAATTGACAAGTGTGCAAAGTGACCTGGAATGGGTAGAAGCTGGAAAACCCACAAGTCAAATGGAGATGAATCTTTCTATCATGGTGCCACAGATTTCAGGGGGAAAAAATATAACAATTTTGCTTTAAACAAGAAATTCACAGGAAGTTATAGAATTGGACACATGTAAAGAAGAAAAGGGGAGTAGTATTTATTCCAGAATACTGACTGTTTAGAATAGAGAGATTTTATTTTCCTTAACATAGTCTAAACTTGGCAAACAATGTAAGTGGAATGATAACCCTATGCTATTAAACATTTGAATATTCCTTAATAAACTTGGGATGAAGAGAAGATACAATAGTAATAAAATTTTTGGAATCTTTTTTTTTCCCCAATAATAAATGGTAGAAGTAATGCTGAAGTAGGAAAAAAGGAATGGGACATTGAAGGTTAAACAATGCTGAAGCTGAAAGCATTGTAAAGAGGAGGCAGACAATGATGACAGATATTCATGCAGAAAGTAAATTCAAATCAAGAGGATGCTTGGCAATTTTACATGGTGAGAAGAAATAAACACAGAAGAACTCACTTTTCATATGTTTGTTCTGTTTAATAAAGGTGTGTCAATAACAGATCAGGCTTGCCAGATTTAACAAATAACAATACAGACCAAGGTAAATTTAAATTGCATAGGATAAACTTGGACAAAATCATTGTTTTCACTGTTGATCTGAAATTCAAATTTAACTGGGCATCCTGTATTTTGGCAATTCTAAATCAGATTCACTGAGATTTCACCTCTCAATCATTTTTACCTCTTTTAATCAGTTTTACCCTAAAACAAAAGTTGCAAAAATAGAGGACAACAAAAATTCAGCCCCATAGGAGTAAAAAGAAAAAAAAAAAAAAAGATTTTTCTATAAGGAGACATAATTAGAGCTTGCATGTAGGACTGAACCTGAAATTCCACTGCTTTAATTTAAAGAGCTTGGCAGAAGGGGCCAGGATTTCAAAGATGGGAAAGTTATGTTTGTCCTTAATCTTAAAGGGAGAGGTCTTCCCCCAAGACAGAAGAGATTTCTGTAAAGATTAATTTGCTTCATACTGTACTGTGAAGCAACATCTCCTAATTATTTAGCCAGATCTCAACTAGTCAAGACAAACCTGATGGTCTTTAAATGCAGATGTGAACCCACTGGAAATGTATGGACATCGCCTCAGCATTAATATGTTTAGTCAGCAATACATACAAAGATTGAGCAATTTACTTTTGCAAGATTCAGAAAACAAAAGACACCAAAATAAAAGTCGCACCTCTCTTCTCTCCCTACACAAAAGTAAATCCTGGCTTGGCCAAAATGTTTCTTTGAGATTTCCTGCAAGCTGTAATAGAAAAACTTTTGTTTGTTTGAGTTTTCCTGCAAGCTGTTATAGGAAAACTTTTTGGCCAACCCAATAAATAGATGAGCAAAGATTTTGATACCCGAAGGCCTGTGTGTTTAAATGAGATGGAGCATAATGTGAGAATAATGTCCTTCTGCGCAGAATTTTAAATATGTATTTTTCAGTATTTTTTTCTTTGACAAATATATAATTAAAGAGATGTTAGGACAGTAAACATGATGTGGGTAGTTTGCTGTGGGCCAAGCTGATCTGCTCAGACCTATTCAATATGACAACGCAGTAGCTCTAGTGAAGATGTCGAGTACTAGAGACGGGACCTACTGAGGGGGCTCAAGCATCACCAAGGTTGCTGGGTCTCAGCACTGAGTCAGTGGAGGGAATACGGAATGTCTGACTATGACCTTATGGACTCTGTAGCCCACCAGTTTCTCTTTCCATGGAGTTCTCCAGGCAAGAATACTGGAGTGGGTTGTCATTTCCACCTCCAGATCTTCCCAACCCAGGGGTCAAACCTGTGTCTCTTATAACATATTTCCTGTCTGGTTAACTTCTAGAAACATCAATAAAACCTTACATATTTATTAAACAAAATTCACTTGACTATACTGTATTGTCCATCCTAAGCACAACCATATTTTGTAGGCGGTTTGTATGTCCACTACACTCAGGGGTTATTGATGGTAAGTTTGTAGGCGCGATCATGAACACCAATGAGGTGGCAAATGTTGAAATGCCAGCTCAGTAGACATAAAAAACACTTCTGTGATACTTTCATCAAAGTAGAGAACCAGTGCAGAGAATTCTATCTGCCTACTGACTACCAGATTCTTTGATAAGCTTTTAAGAAAATTCCTTATCTATAAAATTGCCTGCATTCTCACTTCATTTCTCCTCCTTTGAGTTGGGCAGTGAATGGATTATCCATCCCCTTGTATATTAAACTGCACTGAATTATAACTGGTGTTAAGGATAGTTGCTCTAAATCTCTTATGGTTCACTCTGAGGCAAGACTGAACAGTAAATATTAAAACAGTAAATAATAAGAGCAAGACTTAAAAGTAACTCTTCCACTCTAAAGCACAGGAACTTAGTAGACTGGATGAAGCTTTTATAGCTTTTGTTATTAACTTACAGGATGTTAATGGTTGAATCTATATCTGGTAACACAGGGAGGAGGAATAAATGGCTAGTAAAAGGGAATGTCTGAGCCTGAATTTGACTATGTTTACTGGGAAATAAAAACAAATAACAGGACTAAATCTTGAAGATCTAGTGTGGTCATAGACAGAAGCTATATTGGGCACAGACATTTAGAGATAAAATCTATTCTCACTGTTAAAATTAAGCAGAGGAGTTTGCTAACATTTATTGATTCTGATGCAAAAAGAAAGAAAAAAAATTTGACGGCATTCCATTCAAACTAATATGAAAGCTGCTTCCTGCTTCATCAGAATTAAGATGACTATTAAGAAAGAATTAAGGAAACTAGGGAGTATGCCCGCAGAAGTGTAGGAGAGCGTGTGTGTGTGTGTGTGTGTGTGTGTGTGTGTGTGTGTGTTTCTGGTTATGGGAATGAAACTTTGATTTATATATCTCGTGAAAGTCAAAATTTAGTGTCTACTACTATGCTTTCATCAGCACTCCTCCATGGAGTTTAGGTTTCTAGACTATATTAACTTTTTATTGATTTTTGAATCAAGTTGAGTGTTTACAGCCTGGCTAAATGTGTTTGTGCAGGACTGTTTTAATGAACAGGGATAATCATAACTCGTATACTTATTTTTAAAGTGTTCAGGAATGTTTCTGTAACATTTTATAGGGATATATATCTGACCAAACTTCTGCCATTATTTTTGTGTGTGTGCAAATTTACTTGCATAGCATTATTTATTTAATAGCAGTAGCCATAATTTACACATAAGAATGCCCACAATTGACTCTGTTATTATTCACAGATTTCACAGCATGCAGGTCTGTAAAGGGGCTTTCCTGGTGCTCGCTGGTAAAGAACCCACCTGCCAATGCAGGAGACGCAGTTCAATCCCTGGTTAGGGAAGATCTCCTGGAGAAGGAAATGTCAACCCACTCAGGTATTCTTGCCTAGAGAATCACACGGATAGAGGAGCCTGGCGAGCTACAGTCCGTGGGGTCACAGAGAGTCAGACATGACTTGGTGACTGAACAACGGTATGAAATAGGAACTAGTCATTCACAAGTAAACAGACATGGCCCCTGGCCTTAAGGAACTTGCACTTTACCGGAAAGACAGACACTCAAAAGTGTTTGTAATACAAATTGAAATGAGCTGCCATGGGGTTGTATTCAGGTGTGTTTGAGAGCAATAGGGAGGAAAGCCTCAAGACACCCAGGAAAGTAAGAAAATCCTTGGAAGCAGAGCTAGCAGTTACACTAGTTAGAGAAGAAACCAGGTACTCTGAGTATGTGCAGAACTTTGGAAAACGACAGAGTTATTGCTGGATAGAATTGAAGAGGATAAGGCTGGAGGAAGTGACATAATAGACTAGAGAGGAAGGTGGAAAAAAACAAATCACTGGTTTGGCCAAAAAGTTCTTTAATGGTCTCTTGGGCCAACCCAATACAATGTTATTTGACAATCCAAAGGGTGTGGATTTTATCTTTAAAGAACTTTAGGTGTGGCGATCACAGGGCCAGATTTACAGTTAGATGAATATAGAAGACAGACAAGGGAGGGCTGACTTAGAACACTGATGTGAGTATTTTAGGAAGCTGAGTTAAAAGAAATGAGCAATTATTTGGATGAGGGAGATAAGGAGATATAAGAAGTCTAACTTGAGTCTCAAGTTTCCTTGTATCAGATGAAAGTACTGCAGTAGGCTAAAGAGTTGACACTGCCCCAACTCCAAGCAGAAGAAAATAGGTCTGTTTCTAGAAATAGCACACTCAATTTAGATCATCATGATTCTCGCAGGTTAAAGTGGAAACAAACTCACAATCAAAACCTCACTAAAGGATGCCATAGTGAACGAGAGTCAGCAAAAACAAGAAAAATTTAAAGCCTCTAATGATACAGGAATTATCACACATAGACTATCAGATACATGAAATGTTTAAAGAATAACAAACTTAAACTGAGCAAGTACTTACATGAGATCATGGTCTTCTATACATAAAAATATACAAAGAACTAAATAGTGATGTAAATGTGTGTATAAGCAGATACCTACATGTCTACTTACCCAGCTACCTACCTGTGTACACCTATATGTTTTCCCTGACTGTCCACGGAGGGAATCTGGGAGCAGCAACACCACGATAGTAATGAGCAAGCACCCAGACGGGGACTTCTAAAACCACACTCCATCAAAAGGAACACAGACTCCCTGAAGAAAATGCTGACTCTAGTCTGGGGCAGGTAAAGTAGATGATCTTAAAACACCTGTTTGTAGGAAAAATCAGGGAAATGTTCAAAACATAATGGGACCATGATAAAATGACACAGATACCAGCTGGTATTTTTGAACATTTTCCTGCTCCCACTGGACAAATCTGTAACAACCTGAATATCAATTTTAAAAAATAGAAGTAACAATGGATTTTAACTCAGTAAAGTAGGAAACCATTAATCTACACTGACTAAAGAAGTAAATGGAAGATTTTATTAAGGTATGGACATGTGTATGTGTCCAAGAGCCTCTACAAAGTATTAATTATAAATGGAAAATAAAGTGAAAAACAAAGGAAAAAATAATTTCACACTGGAGAAGGCTGGCCAGACACCACCTTAATCAAGTGATCAAAACCCTGGGATGATTTGAAATTGTGCATCAGCAAACCAACCCAGCATCTCTATAGTGATACTCCTGCCAAAGATGCAAAACCTGAACAGAATCAGGAGGTAACACAAGACAAAGTCAAAGTGGCAGAAATATCTCAAATGGCCACGAATCTTTAAAACGGAAAAGTCCTGCAGGGACTTCAAGGAAATACTGAGGAAGTCTTTCAGATGGGAAGAAACCATGGATGAATGAAGTTAAATGCTATGTGTTACTAGATCCTTTTGCTTTAAAGGGTGTTACTGGGCTAAACAGTAAAACTTGAATGTGATCTGAGGATTAGAAGGAAGACTCAAATAATGAAGTTATACAATCGTATTAATTTCCTGACTTTAATGGGTTAGTGGTTATGTGGGGGAGTGTCCTTGTTTGTGGAAAAAGGCATTCAGTATTTGGGAATGATGGGATATCAGGTTGTTTTCATATGAATCAGGAAAACAGTTATTCTGTATCTTGCAGCTAGAAATTGTTTTCAAATGAAATAAGTGAAACATTAACTAGATTTCTTACTATTATTTTTTACTGCAGAGATTTCTCATAGTTTTTACCATGCTAACTTGTGTTTTGCATTTCCAAGAAAGAAGTATAATATTTAGTATTTCCTACAGATTTTTTAAGCAAGGTATCTCTTGGAAAAGAGAAGTATTTAAAAACAACCTTTTCACTAAAAGTTATAAAGAAGCATAATAAATATACCAAATTCTGAGTGAATATAGCAACTAATTACTATTATGTAAATAGTAGAAATGTGTTTGGGACTGACAGTTGTTTAATCAAAACAGTTGATTAAAGAAGGAAATTATTTTTTAAATCTTACTGAAGTATAGTTGATTGACAAGGTTGTGTTAATTTCTGCTGTGCAGTATAATGACTCAGTTAGACATATACATATATACTTTTTTCCATTATGGTTTATCATAGGATATTGAATATTATTCCCTGGGCTATACAGTGTGACCTTGTTGTTTATCCATCCTATATATAATATTTTGCATCTGCTAATCCCAAACTCCCAATCCTTCCTTCCCTCCACTTGCCTTTGGCAACTACAAGCCTGTTCTCTGTATCTGTGAGTCTGGTTTTGTTTTACAGGTATGTTTATTTGTGTCATATTTTAGATTCCACATACAAGTGATATCATATGGTATTTGTTTCTTTTTGGTTTACTTAGTGTGATAATCTCTAGGCCCATCTGTGTTGTTGCAAATGACACTATTTCATTCTTTTTTACAGCTGAGTAGTATTTCATTACATACACCACATCTTTATCCTTTCGTCTGTCAATGGACATTTAGGCTGTTTCTGTGTCATGGCTATGATCAGTAGTGCTGCCACGCACATTAGGAGCACTTATCTTTTAGAATTATACTTTTGTCTGGGTATATACTCAGGAGTGGGATTGCCAGATCATATGGCAACTCTATTTTTAGTTTTCTTGAGGAACTTCCGTATGTTTTTCCACAGTGGCTGTGCCAATTTACATTCCCACCAATAGTGTAAGAGGGTTCCCTCTTCTCCACACCTTCTCCAGCATCTATTATTTGTAGATTTTTAATGATGGCCATTCTGACTGGTGTGAGGTGGGACCTCATTGTTGTTTTGACTTGCATTTCTCTAATAATTAGTAATGAGAGGCATCTTTTCATGTGCCCATTGGCCATCTATATGTTTTCTTTGGAGAAATGCCCATTTAGGTCTTCTGCTCATTTCTTAAAATTGTTTTTTGCTTGTTATTGAATTGTAGGAGCTCTTTGCATATTTTAGAAATTAAGCCCTTGTGGTCACATCATTTGCAAATATTTTCTTCTAGTCTGTAGGTTGTCTTTTCATTTCATTTGTGGTTTCCTTTGCTGTACAACAGTTGGTAAGTTTGACTAGGTTTCATTTATTTTTGCCTTGATTTCTATTGCCTTGGAGACCTAAGAAAACTTTGGTATGATTTATGTCAGAGAATGTTTTGCCTATGTCCTTTTCTAGGAGTTTTATGGTGTCTTTTCTTATATTTAATTCTTTAAGCCACTTTGAGTTCATTTTTGTTTATGGTATGAAGCGGTGTTCTAACTTCATTGATTTACATGCAGCTGTCTAACTTTCCCAACAGCACTTGCTGAAGATACTGTCTTTTCTCCATCGTATATTCTTGCTTCCCTTGTCAAACATTAATTACCCAAAGATGTATAGGTTTACTTCTGGGTTTTTTACTCTGTTCCACTGATCCACACGTCTGTTTTTGCACCAGCATCATGCTGTTTTGATTATTGTGGTCTTGTAGCATTGTGAAATGCCTCCTGCTTTGTTATTTTCCCTCAGGATTGTTTTGGCAATTCTAGGTCTTTTATGGTTCCATATAAATTTTAGGATTATTTGTTCTAGTTATGTGAAAAATGGCATGGGTATCTTGATAGGCATTACATTAAATCTATAGATATCTTTAGGTGGTATAGCCATTTTAACAGTATTCATTCTTCAATCTAAGAGCATGGGATAGCTTCCCATTTCTTTGAATCATCTTCTCTTTCCTTTATTAATATTTTGTAGGTCTCAACATATTAGCTTCTTACCTCTTTGGTGAAGTTGATTCCTGAAAAGAAAGTGTTAGTCACTCAGGCATGTCTGACTCGGGCTCCTCTGTCCATGGAATTCTCCAGGCAAGAATACTAGAGTGGGTTGTCATTTCCTTTTCCAGGGAATCTTCCTGATCCAGGGATCGAACCCAGGTCTTATGCATTCCAGAAAGATTCTTTACCATCTGAGCCACCAGGGAGAGGTTTATTCCTAAGTTATTTTAATTTTTTGTATTCAATTTTAAAAAGGATTGTTTTTTACACTCCCTTTCTTGTATTTCATTGTTAGTGTAAAGAAATGCAACCAATTTCTGTTAATCTTGTATCTTGCTAAATTTATCAGTTTTAGTAGTTTTTGTGTGGAGTCTTTAGCATTTTCTATATATAGTACAATGTTATCTGCATATAATGATAATCTTACCACTTCTCTACCAATTTGAATTCCTTTTACTTCTTATATGATTGCTGTGGATAGGAATTCCCATAGTATGATGAAGAGAAGTACTGAGAGTGGGAAGTGGGAAGGCTTTCAGCTTTTCACCATTGAGTATTATATTGGCTGTGGGTTTGTCATAAATATCTTTTATTATATTGAGATATGTTTCCTCTGTACCCACTTTTGTAAGGTTTTTTTTTTTTTATCATGAATGCATGTTGAATTTTATCAAATGGTTTTTATGCTTCTATTGAGATGATCATGTATTTTTTGTCTTTTGCTGATGAGTATATCATGTTGATTTACATATATTGAAGCTTCCATGTGACCCTGGGATGACCAGCTTGGTTGTGATATGTGATCTTTTTATGTGTTGTTGGATTTGATTTGCTAATTTTTTTAGAGAATTTTTACATCTATATTTATCAAAGATAATGGCCTATAATTTTCTTTTCTGTTAGTGTCTTTGGTTTTGGTATCAGGATGATGGTGGTTTCATAGAATGTCTTTGGGTGTGTTCCCTTCTCTAGTTTTTTGGAAGAATTTGAGATGGAAAAGTACAAGTGTTTCTTTGGTAGCACTCGCCTGTAAAGCCATCTAGTCCTGGACTTTGGTTCATAGGATTTTTTTTTTTTTTAACAGATTCTATTTTATTTCTAGTGATCAATCTGTTCAAGTCATCTATTTCTTCATTAAGTTTTGGTGAGCTGTATGTTTCTAGAAAGTTCTCCATTTCTTCTAGGTTGTAAATTTGTAGGCATATAATTTTTCATGGTATTCTCTTATTTTATTTTTTAATTCTACAGTATCAATTGTGATTTTTTTTCTTTCATTTCTTAATTTGAGTCTTCTCTTGTTTCTTCATGGTGAGCCTGGACAGATTTGTCACTTTTGTTTACCTTTTCAAGGAATCAGCCCTTGATTTTTATGCTTTTCTAATATTTTCAAATATTTTCTTTCTTCTCTGATCTTTATTATCTCCTTCTTTCTGCTGACTTTAGGTTTTGTTTGTTGTTCTTTTTCTAATACTTTTGGTGATGGGTTACATTGTTTATTTAAGATTTTCCTTTCTAAGAAGGCCTGTATCACTATGAACTTCAATTTAGGAACTGCTTTAGCTCCATCTCATAGACTGTGTGTGACTGTGTTTTTATTATAATTTGCCTCAAGGTATGTTTTTTAATTTCTTCTTTGATTTCATCATTGATCCATTGGTGTTTTAGAGGCATATGGTTTAGTCTACTACAGAAAGCTCTATGTGCACTTGAAATGAATGTGCATTCTATTTTTTTTAATGTAACATCCTGAAAACATCAATTAAATCTAACTGTTCTATTGTATCATTTAGGATCTCTGATGACATTGATTTTTTTTTTTTTTTGGTCTCAAATATCTGTCCATTGATGTGAGTGGGGTATTAAAGTCTCCTACTATTATATATTCTCATCTACTTCTTCCTTTGTATCTTTTAGGAAGGAAATTATTTTAAAGTTATAAAATATATTTAATATATATAAATATTTAAACATAAATAAACATAAATTTTAAACATAAACATAAATTTATGTTTAAACATAAATTTTCAGTAATTTACCAGTATTCTTATATAGGTCACTTTTCTCCCTTTCTCTCTTTTTTCTTTTTGAATGTTGGTCTCCTAATTGGATTTCTGCATAATCTTTTAAAAATAAACGTGTTAATGAGTGTATATAATAATTTCTCTAGAAAGAAGCAAGTAATCATCAAGTTGCTCTGCTTTTTCTTACTATTCTTATGCTTTTTTTGGTCAACATTTTGCAGTTGTCTCACTACCATAATTTGAGATAAGACTTCTAGTTATTCTTTGCTGGGAGTCTTTACAAATCATTAAAGTAGGTTTTCATGGAAAACATTTTCTCTATGTATCACATTTGTTAGGATTATGTACGATTTATTTAAATTGCAGCATTAAAACAGCAATCAAGATGGTGTCAAATGTTAAGGAAACAAATATTGAGGAGTCTTGATAAGCAGTGCAGTTAGTGGGATCAGCAGTTTTGCCGGATGACTAGGGAGCAGTCTGAGAGTCAAATGTTCTTTGTCACGAACATAAACAGCTAACTTTATGGCGGGAATAGGAAATATTTGTTAACCCAGCAAGAAAGATCATCAGAGGTTTTCTCTATGGTAGGACTGCAGTTTATTTTGTAGTTTCCCTTTATGCATTTTTCATCTTGTTTGTTGATAAGGCTATTCTATTGATTTTATAATGGAAAGCATCTCTGAAAACAATAAGTAATCATATTAAAAGAACATATAATTTTTTCTTTAATGTGGTTTTGTTTTCTTTCGTCAGCAGCAATCTGAGAGGCCAAGTATCCAGCCATAGACTGGATCATAACACAGTCTGTCTGATTTGCTCATAAATATGGGAACATCAAACCATTTTTCTCAATTCTGAATTTCTAGAATATTACCATGAAAATGGAAGAGCCACATGACAGGCTATAGTTTGCTCATTTTTGTTCAGTCGCTCAGTTATGTCCTACTCTTCGCAACCCATGAACTGCAGCAAGCCAGGCTCTCCTGTCCTTCACTGTCTCCCAGAGTTTGCTCAAACTCGTGTCCATTGAGTTGATGACGACATCCAACCAGCTCATCCTCTGTCAACCCCTTCTCCTCTTGCCCTCCATCTTTCCCAGTATCAGGGTCTGTTCCAGTGAGTCGGTTCTTTGCATCAGGTGGCCAACGTATTGGAGCTTCAGCTTCAGCATCAGTCCTTCCAATGAATATTCAGGACTGATTTCCTTCAGGATTGACTGGTTTATTTACTTGCCGTCCAAGGGACTCTCAAGAGTCTTCTCCAGCACCACAGTTCAAAAGCATCAGTTTGGTGCTTAGCCTTCTTTATGGTCCAGCTCTCACATCCATGTAAGACTACTAAATAGACCATAGCTTTGTCTATATGGATCTTGGTTTGCTTGCCTGTTATGAGTCATTTATCAGTCAAGATAATTTCAACAGGCACTCTTCAGAGAAACAAAACATAAAAGCGGTTATTTTGACATTTTGAATGGATAGTAAATTCAGGAAAATGATAAGAAGCATCAGATTTTCTCAATAGCATGTTCTTTTACCATTTGGTGAATGAATGAAGTAATAGTCATTTACTTAATTACATATAAATATTAGAAACATTTTTATGTTTGTAAATAACATTTATTACTAAGTATATTTTTTCATGAAGATTGGTAGCTTAAACTGAGTCATTACTAGGTCCCCATCACCTTTTTTAGTGGAATTTATGTTTAATATTTTGGAAAATGTTTTGAAATTACAAAATGTAAAGTGTCAACATAGCCAAGGATTAGACGTTCCATTATTTTCTTATAAACCTGAATAGCATTTATTTTGACTTTATCATATTGGGGTTTCAGTTCTAACCTGCTTTCATCTATATCATCAGAAAAGATAAAAATAACCTACCTTTACAAGTTCAACATGATGCCTTTGTCTACGTAGACAAGAACATATTTTAAATGCAACAGTTAAGTGTGAAAGTACTCATTACTAGGGTTTTTGCTAGGCCTAAAAAAACATTGTCTCTAGCTGTAATTCCATTAACCCAACATGATAAAATATGAATGGCCTTTTCCACAAAGTTCATTTGAAACCTGTCACTGTGTTTGCACTATCATCTGTGGATACCAATTGAAACAACCTGTAAGCTAGAGTCCAGAGGTTTTGTTTTGGCTTGAGTATATTTTCCTTTTGTCAGGTCAGAGTTTTCACTGTGGCTCAGAGATAACAAAGCATTTACAAATGGGCCACCCATCCTTGCTGGGCTTCCCAGGTGGCACCAGTGCCAAAGAACTCACCTGACAATGCAAGAGACATAAGAGACGTTGGGTTCAGGCTCTGGGATGGGAAGATACCCTACAGGAAGGCATGGCAACCCACTCCAGTATTTTTGCCTGGAGAATATCAAAGACAAAAGAGTCTGGAGGGCTACAGCAAGGGCCGCAGAGTCAGACACGATTAAAGCAACTTAGCATGCACTCAAACACGTGCACGCATCCACCCAACTGCCAAATCTTAATGGTTTCATTGATTTAAAACCAAAGAGTTTTCAAACTGTTGAGTTAAAAGTTTGAGTAATGAATTTAATTTTTGTGGTAGTTTTTAAGAGTTTAATTCAAGCTATTCCTTGTGCTTGAGCAAAGCTATGAATCCCAGTTCACAAATGAAGGAACTCATTTATAAACTGGAGTTGCTATAGGCCCTGTCAGAATAAGGGCAGCCATGAATTCTGTAAGTGGCGCACATTTAAGCAGAGAAATGTTTTTTCCCAGGGTTATATTTGTATAGTAGGATTTCAGTTCAGTTCAGTTCAGTCACTCAGTCGTGTCCAACTCTTTGCGACCCCATGAACTGCAGTATGCCAGGCCTCCCTGTCCATCACCAACTCCTGGAGCCTTCCCAAATTCATGTTCATTGAATTGGTGATGCTATCCAACCATCTCATCCTCTGTCATCCCCTTCTCCTCCTGCCATCAATCTTTCCCAGCATCAGAGTCTTTTCCAATGAGTCAGCTCTTTGTAGGATTCAACAGGCTCTAATTAATTTCTTTTCTATCTTAGCAGAAAAATCTAGTTCCATCTCCTGATGGAAACTCACTTCAAATTTACTGAAATTGTATGATTAGAATATTATTAGTTAAATAGTATATCTAAGTATGACTGCTCCTGGAAAGGCTGAGGAATTTACATCTATCCATTCATCTACATTTAGCTTTTACATTTGTTAATTAGATCAACTGCCCTTTATTCTAAGATGGTTTTCTTCCCTTAAGCATTGAACCCTGACTCCTCCCACGTGCTCAAGGAAATGTCCATCCCTTTATATGGCATTATCAATTGTTTTCCTCTCTGCTAATTGATTTCGATCATCATACAAACATGTTTCTTCCATTAAAAAAAAATCATAACCATTTTTCCTTCTCCAGCTATTGCCCCATATATCTACTTCCTTTTGTGGCAAAACTCAAGTTAAAAATAATAAGGATCTTTGCTCATGGATAGCAATTATTTTCCATTCATTCTTTCTTGAAACTACTCCAAACTGGCATACCAAAAACAGCTCTTATAGTCATCTGGGACCTGGTATTGCTACATGTAGTGTTCAGTTTTCAGCCTTCCTCTTCTGTGATCCATAGGCAGCATTTGACCTGTTGCTCACCTGAAGTTCCTTGAAACATTTTCAGTGGTAGCATCTAAAACACTAACTCTGTTTTCTTCTTTCTTCACCTACTTCCTGCTTCCTCCTCATCCCACTAACTACTGAATATTAGAGTGCAAATAAAGAACAGTCCTTGGACCTTTTCTTTTCCTTTCTGCTCTCATTCATTCAGCAATCCCATCAATTCTCTCAAACCTGAACATCATCTAGATGTTGAGGATCCTCCTAGTTTTATATCCCCAGCTTAGATGACTCCCCTAAATTCCAGACTCACATATCCAACACATATATACTTATTCAATATCTCCGCTGGATAACTCAGGCATCTCAGATTCAACATTCCTAAAACTGAATTTCTAATAGTGATACAAATCTTGCTCTGTTTTCAATGTTTGCCATCTCAATTTATTGCAGCTCTTAACCTTCCAATACCCTAGTCAAGAACCTTTGTGCTATCCAAGACTGTATCTTTCTCATTCTCTCTACAATCCATCTGTTACCAAGTTCCATTCAGAATCCAGCCACTTCTACCAGCCTGACCAATGGCATCACATGGATATTTGTAATAGTTTCCTAACTAATCTGCCTGCTTCTGCTTCCCTTCGTTGTAGTCTATTTCTGACATGGCAGTTAGAACGAGCCTTTTAAAATCAAAAGTTATATCATTGCTCCCTCAAAGGCTCTATTCTCCATCTGCCTCTCCCTTAATTGATTTGCCTTCATCTCCTCTAACTACACTGGTCCCCCTACTCTTCTTAGACCATGAAGGATAATCTTCCTGCCTCAGGGCTTTTGCACTTCCAGTTTCTCCCATCCAACTGCTTTAGCCCTTTATATCTTCCTGAACTGTGTATTTTGATGATTTTATTCAGTAGTGATCTCAGTGAATCTGTTCCTAGCAAACATTTTATACTAAAACTCTGCTTCCAGATATTAAAAGAAAAAAAAAAATTACTGGCTCTGCTGGGTCTTCATTGCTGTGTGTGGGCTTTCTCCAGTTGTGGCGAGTGGGGGCTACTCTCAATACAGTCCATGGGGTTCTTAACGGTGGTACTTCTCTTATTATGGAGCATTGGCTCTAAGGTGTCTGGGCTTCATTAGTTATGGCTCAGGGGCTCTAGAGTGCAGGCTTAGCAATTGTGGCATGCAACCTTAGTTAGTTCCTGGAACAGGGATTGAACTTGTGTCAACTGCTTTAGTAGGCAGATTCTTAACAACTGGACCACCAGGGGAGTCCCTTCCAGGTACTTTCTATCCCTCACTCTTGTTTTGTTTCTCCTTACAGCACTTCCTTCTAACACACACAGTGATTTGTTCAATTCATTGTCTATACCCTCCCATTAGACTGTGAGCTTACTGAAAGCAGGAAATTTTATTCTGTTTTCTGTTGCATATTCAACAGCTAGAAGGGCACTCAGTAAAGGTTTGTTAAATTAATATGTCAAACATTGAATAAATTCTGCATTAAGTATACTGAAGTAGCATGAACTGGAGAAAGTAAAGATATAGGAGAAGACTAATATCTTATAGTAACTGAAGAGATTAGTCCCCTGAAGGCCTCTATAAGAGGCAACTGGTAAAGCTATGTGGTAGGATTGGGTCAAGACAGGAATTTGGAGAGGACCAAACAATTTTCTTTAAAACTCTCCTTGACCTTAATAGTCTCCTTGACCTTAATAATCACTGCAGATGGTGACTGCAACCTTGAAATTAAAAGATGCTTGCTCCTTGGAAGAAAAGTTATGACCAACCAAGACAGCATATTAAAAAGCATAGACATTACTTTGCCAACAAAGGTCCATCTAGTCAAGGCTATGGTTTTTCCAAGACCATGAATGTGAGAGCTGGACTAAAAGAAAGCTGAGCACCAAAGAATTGATGCTTTTGAACTGTGGTGTTGGAGAAGACTCTTGAGAGTCCCTTGGAGTCCAAGGAGATCCAACCTGTCCATCCTAAAGGAAATCAGTACTGAATATTCATTGGAAGGGCTAATGCTGAAGCTGAAACTCCAGTACTTTGGCCATCTGATGTGAAGAACTGACTCATTTGAAAAGACCCTGATGCTGGGAAAGATTGAAGGCAGAAGAAGGGGGTGACAGAGGATGAGATGGTTGGATGGCATCACCGACTCAATGGACATGAGTTTGGGGAGGCTCCAGGAGTTGGTGACGGACAGGGATGCCTGGTGTGTTGTGGTTCATGGGGTCGCAAAGAGTCAGACATGACTGAGCAACTGAATTGACTGACTGACCTTAATAGTACCTGCCTGAGATATGTTGGATTCAAAGTAATTATGGGTGTAAGAAGGAGAGTTTTCTCTAGTGATTTTTTCCTGCTTTATTTTTTCTTGGCTCCCAGTCAGCATAGAGTGGGCTGGGGAGGGATCAGAGATCAGAGAGGAAAAGGGCTCAGGGCTGTTTGTTCAGGCTTCATTTCTAAGCCAAGGTCTAATGCTACATACAACTCAGGTTCCAACTGCAGGACCAAACCTTAGAGCAACTGATTGTTGTTAGACCAGGTTCAACAAACAAATCACTTTATTTTTATCGAAGACTGATTTGGAAGAAGGAAATAACATCTTAGAGCAAGAAGTAGATTTGTCTCTCAGTATCTGATCAGAGACTGGCTCCAGGAACCCCTCAGATGCCAAAATCAGAGGATGTTCAAGTCCCTTATATAAAAATGGTGTAGTAATACACATACATTCTCCCTTATACTTTAAATAATTTCTAGATTACTTATAATACCTAATACAACATAAATACCGTGTAAACAGTTGTGAGTACAATTTAACTGCTATATGAATAATTGTCAGTGCATGGCAAATTAAAGCTTTGCCTCTTGGAAGTTTTCTGGATTTTTTTTTTTCTTTCTTATATTTCCTATCTGGGGTTGCTTGAACCCCAGCATGTGGAACCTGCAGGTATAGAGGGCTGACTGTAGAAAGTTTCACAGGGTCAACAAACACCGTGATCAGATTACAACCAAAACAACAACATCCATTTATTGAGGGTTTACTGTGATCTGTTGTGTTTTATCAATTGCAGTTGATCCTCGAATAACATGGGTTTGGATCATGTGGATCCACTTATACATGGATTTTTTTCAATCAATATATACAATGGTTCTCCAGGATATGTGGTTGGTTGGTTGAATCTAAGGATGTGAAACCATGGATATAGAGGGCCAGCTACAAAATTATACAGTTTTTCAAATGCACATCAAACTCCCATGTTGTTCAAGGATCAACTGCATTTCTAATTTTAACAAGAACATTTCAAAGAAGGGATAATGATATCTTATGAGACCACTGAGGCTTAAGGGATGATATTAGGATTCAAATTCTTGTTAGACTGTCTGCATGTCCATTCTGTTGTACAAAGCATGAATGGCTTCTTTTCTTTTTTTTTTTTTCCCATTTAATGAATTCCTTGATGTGGGAGGAATTCTGGTCTCCAATACTGTAAAGCTAAGGGGATGCAGATACAAATCAAAGACAGCAAATCCTAATGAAGCTTCACATTAAGGCTGGTCTTATTTTTAAAGCCAATTTGGTCTGTTCTTTAAAAGTTTTAGATCATATCACTGACTGCAGTGATAGAAAGCAGCGTGGGTGATGAATCATTCCAGTTGTACCCATTAACCTCTCTCCACATGGACTGAGAAGGTCAAACTACAAAGAGCCTTTTAAATATAATTAAAAACAAGATTTGTATTGTTTGGATGGGGTAAAACTTATCTCCACATGAAGGGAGACATAAGTCATTTTTTCTAGGTATATTTATTCCACGCACTTTTTTTTGAGCTAGTGAAATGTTTTAGCAAGACAAGTAATAAATCATGCTAAAAATATTTAGAACTACAAAGAAAGGAGATCCCCCCCCCAACAAAAGATTTCCAGTCAGTTACAAGAAAGTGCATTTTCACTGCCATGTTGCCACGGGAAATTGAATTTGTAATTGACACTTATACTTTGTAATGAACAATATGGCACCACACATTTATTCCTATAATTATTTTAGAACTTTTAAATTGTGGCTGCTATTTGAAAGGGCTTAGGACATGGTAAACAGAGGCAAGATTATCGAGGATTCAATATTTGAGATGTTTTACTTAACTCTAACTAATTTAATTGAAGTCAATATATCTCAATGAAGAAGTATCAAATAGCCTACCCTGTGCCTGCAACATACTAGGCAATGGATGAAGATTAAAATCTGTATAAGATGGACTTGTCTCCACATTTAAAAACATAAATTGAGGAAAACATTTGAGCTCAAACTTGGTGTTCTGTGACAACTTACAGGGTGGGTAGGGGTGAGAGGTTGGAGGAAGGTTCAAGAGGGATGGGACACATGTATACCGATGGCTGATTCATGTTGAGGTATGGCAGAAATTAACACTACTGTAAAGCAATTTTCCCCCAAGTAAAAATACTGAGTAATAAATTTAACAAATAAATATTTAGAAAAGTGATATGTAAAAACAGAGGACTGCAGACCCCAGATATAATGTGTTTTCTTGATCATAAAATAGCTTATCCTTATATACACATATAAACTATCCCAAAAGGATATAATGATTGTAAATAATAATTTAGTGCTTATTACCAAGCATAGTTCAATATGCTTATTAACCTATACAAGTACCTTTAATCCTCAAGCCAACTCTAAAAGTAACAACTATTACTGTCTCTGCTTCACAAAGATGGAAAGCAAGGCAAAGAAGTGAATAAAAAGGCTTGGCGTCATACAGTTATGGGATCAGGCATAGTATCCATGCTCTTAGCCTCTGTTCTTTGCTGCCTGGCTGTGTGGTGATGTGCTACAGAACAGGATACTGTCGGCTATTTCAGTTCAGTCCTTCAATCATGTCCAACTCTTTGTGACCCCATGAACTGCAGCACCTAGGCCTCCCTGTCCATCATCAACTCCTGGAGCTTGCTCAAACTCATGTCCGTTGAGTCGGTGATGCCATCCAACCATCTCATCCTCTGTCATCCCCTTCTCCTCCTGCCTTCAATCTTTCCCAGCATCAGGGTCTTTTCTAATGGGTCAGTTCTTCACATCAGGTGCTCAAGGTATGGGAGCTAGCTTCAGCATCAGTCCTTCCAATGCATATTCAGGACTGATTTCCTTTAGAATTGACAGGTTGGATCTCCTTGCAGTCCAAGGGACTCTCAAGAGTCTTCTCCAACACCACAGTTCAAAAGCATCAATTCTTCAGTGCTCAGCTTTCTTTATGGTCCAACTCTTACCTCCATACATGACTAATGGGAAAAACATAACTTTGACTAGAAGGACCTTTGTCAGCAAAGTAATGGCTCTTCTTTTTAATATGCTGTCTAGGTTGGTCATAGCTTTTCTTCCAAGGAGCAAGGGTCTTTTAATTTCATGACTGCAGTTACCATCTGCAGTGATTTGGGAGCCAAAGAAAAAGTGAGTGAAAATCACTCAGTCGTATCCAACTCTTTGTGACCACATGGACTATACAGTTCATGGAATTCTCCAGGTCAGAATGCTGGAGTGGGTAGCCTTTCCTTTCTCCAGGAGATCTTCCCAACCCAGGAATCAAAACCAGGTCTCCCACACTGCAGGCGGATTCTTTACCAGATGAGCCACAAGGGAAGCCCAAGAAAATAAAGTCTATTACTGTTTCCAGTGTTTCCCAATCTATTTGCCATGAAGTGATGGGACAGGATGCCATGATCTTAGTTTATTGAAAGTTGAGTTTTAAGCCAGATTTTTCACTCTCATCAAGAGGCTCTTTAGTTCCTTTTTGCTTCTGCCATAAGGGTGGTGTCATCTGCATATCTGAGGTTATTGATATTTCTCCCGGCAATCTTGATTCCAGCTTGTGCTTCTTCCAGCCCAGCGTTTCTCATGATGTACTCTGCATATAAATTAAATAAGCAGGGTGACAATATACAGCCTTGACGGACTCCTTTTCCTATTTGGAACCAGTCTGTTGTTCCATGTCCAGTTCTAACTGTTGCTTCCTGACCTGCATACAGGTTTCCCAAGAGGCAGGTCAGTCTGGTATTCCCATCTCTTTCAGAATTTTCCACAGTTTATTGTGATCCACACAGTTGAAGGCTTTCGGGTAGTCAATAAAGCAGAAATAGATGTTTTTCTGGAACTCTTGCTTTTTCAATGATCCAGCGGATGTTGGCAATTTGATCTCTGGTTCCTCTACCTTTTCTAAAACCAGCTTGAATATCTGGAAGTTCACGGTTCACTTATTGTTGAAGACTGGCTTGGAGAATTTTGAGCATTAACTTTGCTAGCGTGTGAGATGAGTGCAATTGTGCAGTAGTTTGAGCATTCTTTGGGACTGCCTTTCTTTGGGATTGGAATGAAAACTGACCTTTTCCAGTCCTGTGGCCACTGCTGAGTTTTCCAAATTTGCTGGCATATTGAGTGCAGCACTTTCACAGCATCATCTTTTAGGATTTGAAATAGCTTAATTGGAATTCCATCAGTTCCGTAACTTTGTTCATAGTGATACTTCCTAAGGCCCACTTGACTTCACATTCCAGGATGTCTGGCTCTAAGTGAGTGATCACACCATCATGGTTATCTGGGTCATGAAGATCTCTTTTGTACAGTTCTTCTGTGTATTTTTGCCACCTCTCTTCTTAATATCTTCTGTTTCTGTTATGTCCATATTTTTCTGTCCTTTATTGTGTCCATCTCTGCAAGAAATGTTCCACATTTTTATCTCTAATTTTCTTGAAGAGATCTCTAGTCTTTCCCATTCTATTGTTTTCCTCTATTTCTTTGCATTGATCACTGAGGAAGGCCTTCTTATATCTCCTTGCTGTTCTTTGGAACTCTGCATTCAGATAGGTATACCTTTCCTTTTTTCTTTTGCCTTTCACTTCTCTTCTTTTCTCAGCTATTTGTAAGGCCTCCTCAGAAAACCATTTTGCCTTTTTCCATTTCTTTTTCTTGAGGATGGTCTTGATCACTGCCTCCTGTACAATACCATGAACCTCTGTCCATAGTTCTTCAGGTACGCTGTCTATCAGATCTAATCCATTGAATCTATTTGTCACTTCTACTGTATAGTCATAAGGGATTTGATTTAGGATATACCTGAATGGTCTAGTGGTTTTCCCTACCTTCTTCGATTTAAGTCTGAATTTGGCAATAAGCAGTTCATGGCCTGAACCACTGTCAGCTCCTAGTCTTGTTTTGCTGACTGTATAGAGCTTATCCATCTTCAGCTGCAAAGAATATAATCAATCTGATTTCAGTATTGACCACCTGGTGACATCCACGTGTAGTTATCTCTTGTGTTGTTGGAAGAGTGTTCTTGCTATGTTCAGTGTGTTCTCTTGGCAAAGCTCTGTTAACCTCTGCCCTGCTTCATTTTGTACTCCAAGACCAAACTTGCCTGTTACTCCAGGTAGCTCCTGAATTTCTACTTTTGCATTCCAATCCCCTATGATGAAAAGGACATCTTTTTTTATGGTGTTCGTTCTTTTTTTATGGTGTTAGTTCTAGAAGGTCTTATAAGTCTTCATAGAACCATTCAGTTTCATCTTTTTTGGCTTTACTGGTTGGGTCATAGACTGGGATTACTATGATATTGAATGATTTGCCTTGGAAAGGAACAGAGATCATTTTGTCATTTTTGAGACGACACCCAAGTACTGCATTTTGGACTCTTTTGTTGATTATGAGGGCTACTCCATTTCTTCTAAGGCATTCTTGCTCACAGTAGTAGATACAATGGTCATCTGAATTAAGTTCACCCATTCCCATCCATTGTAGTTAACTGATTCCCAAAATGTCGATGTTCACTCTTGCCATCCGCTGTTTGACCACTTCCAATTTACCTTGATTCATGAATCTAAAATTTCAGGTTCCTATGCAATATTGTTCTTACAGCATCGGATTTTACTTCCATCACCAGTCACATCCACAACTGGGCATTGTTTTCACTTTGGCTCATCTCTTCATTCTTTCTGGAGTTACTTCTCCACTCTTCTCCAGTAGCATATTGGGCACCTACTGACCTGGGGAGTTCATTTTTCAGTGTCTTATCTTTTTGCCTTTTCATACTGTTCATGGGGTTCTCAAGGCAAGAATACTGACGTGGTTTGCCATTCCCTTCTCCAGTGGACCATATTTTGTCATAATTTTCCTCCATGACCCATTTGTCTTCGGTGGCCCTACATTGCATGGCTCATAGTTTCATTGAGTTAGACAAGGTCGTGATCCATTTCATCAGTTTACTTAGTTTCTGTGACTGTAGTTTTCATTGTCTCTGCCCTGTTGGATAAGGATAAGAGGCTTTTGGAAGCTTCCTGATGGGAGAGACTGATTGTGGGGGAAACTGGGTCTTGTTCTAATGGGCAGGGCCATGCTCAGCAAATCTTTCATCCACTTTTCTGTTGATGTGCAGGGCTGTGTCCCCTCCCTGTTGTTTGGCCTGAGGCCAAACTATGGTAGGGTAATGAAGGTGATGGTGACCTCCTTCAAAAGGATTTGTGCATGCACTATTGTATTCAGTGCCCCTGATCCCCTAGCAGGCCACTGTCGACCTACGCCTCTGCCAGAGACTTCTGGACACTCAGTGGCAAGTCTTGCTCAGTCTCTTGTGGGGACACTGCTCCTTCCCCCTAGCTTCTGGTGTGCACAAGTTTTGTCTGTGCCCTCTAAGAGTCTGTTTCCCCAGTCTTGTGGAAGTTCCATAATCAAATTCCACTGGCCTCCAAAGTCAAATTCCCTGGGTCGGGGGCGGGGGGGGGGGGGGGGGGGAGGGTCTCAGTCCCTTTGCTGGATCCCTGGGTTGAGAAATCTGTGTGGGTCCTAAAACTTATTTAACAGTGCGAGAATTTCTTTGGTATAACTGTTCTGCAATTTGTGGGTCATTTGCTCGGCGGCTCTATGGTGGGGCTAATGGCATCCTCCACCTCCTCCTCCTTGCCACACGCTATATGAGCCGGGTCTGCTGCAACCAGAGCCCTTGTCCCCGTAGCAGGTCACTACTGACCCGTGTCTCCACAGGAGATACTCAAACACTCAAAGGCAGGTCTGGCTCTGTCTCTGTGGGGTATCTGGTTTCTGGTGCACACACGGTTTTGTCTGAGTCCTCCAAATGTCTCTGGCGGATGTGGGGTTTGTTTTAAAATGCAATTTTGTCCCCCTACCATCTTGCTGGGGCTTCTCCTTTGTCTTTGGATGTGGGGTAATTTTTTTGGTGGGATCCAACATTCTCCTGTTAATGGCTCTTCAGCAGTGAGTTGCACTTTTGGAGTCCTCACAGAAGAAGATGAGTGCAAGTCCTTCTACTCTGCCATCTTTGTATCAGGGCTATTTTAAGTTTATAAACTTTTAACGCTCTTTTAAATTTATAGGGATGATGTTTTTATGGGAACCAGTAAAGATAAATGAAAGTTGTTCAATTTTTGAGATTTTTTTGGCAATTAGAGTGTTTGAGACATGAAGAAATATACAGTTGAGGGGGAAAAATAGTATTAGAGACAATGTGTATTGTTGATAAGAATCACAGGAGTCAAAAAAATGCTAACATAGTTTTCCTGGGGTTGTGAAATTCTACATGTTTTTGGAGAGTTAACTCATTTGACTTCCTGATGACAAAGAAACTTCACATAAAACACATTAGTAAATTAATTATTTTATCTTGAGTTATCTCTTAATCATCACAATGTTTTTCTATGTAAGAACTGTTAATATTTAAACTATGCCCAGTCTCTTTTAATTCTTTGTATCTATTTTTAATGCAATATGTGTGTGTGCTCAGTCATGTCTGACACTTTGCAACCCCATGGATTGTAGCCCTCCAGGCTCCTTCGTCCATGGGATTCTCTAGGCAAGAATACTGGAAAGGGTTGCCATTTCCTCCTCCAGGAGATCTTTAACACCATCATCTTTTAGGATTTGAAGTAGCTCATCTGGAATTCCATCATCTCTACTAGTTTTGTTTGTAGTAATTCTTCCTAAGGCCCTTGACTTCAATCAATCCTAAAGGAAATAAACCCTGAATATTCATTGGAAGGACTGATGCTAAAGCTGAAGCTACAATACTCTGGCCACCTGATGACAAAGGTTGACTCACTGGAAAAGGCCCTGATGCTGGGACAGATTGAGGACAAGAGGAGAAGGGGGCAACAGAGGATGAGATGGTTCAATAGCATCATTGACACAATGGACGTGAGTTTGAGCAAACTTTAGGAGATAGTGAAGGACTGGAAAGCCTTGGGTGCTGCAGTCCATAGGATCACAAAGAGTCGGACACGACTTAGCGACTGAACAAAAACAACAATGGTAATTTAAAAGTCATATGCAAAGCAGAACTGAAAAAAGAATAACTGAAAAATATTGTCAGGGATAGAATGACCTGGAAAAACTGCTCTTGAAGACTTGCACTCCCTCTGCAGACACCCAGAATGAGTCTGCAGGGTAAACAATTCCTTTTCAATAAAATACTTGCCATATCAGACAACAACTAAACGTATGGCATAATTACTCTGCAAAAGAGAGTAATATGCTCCCATAATTTTTATAAAGAACTGATTGCCTGTTGAAGGTTTGTTCTCCTGACAGTAGCCTGTGACATCCATCTTGATAATGGACCAGATAACAGATGGTATTTCTTGAAGGACACTTTCAAATTAAAGCCCTACTTCAGAGAGAAGCAACTTTATTCCTCTATTATCATGGGTATTGAGAAAACATTTTTAATTTTATGGTTTTTATAAGTTAATGAGATCTCTAGAGTAGGCACCTGGTTATTGGAAAAACCTAACCATGAATATTCTCTTTCATTTTCAGGCTACACCATTTATTTTAAAAGTAACTACAACCATACTAAAAGAGTGTCAGTTGGGCAATGTTATATTTTAGAGTTGATTCCTACAGTGACATTAAGCTAAAAATATTAGAGCTATTCTCCAGGTTTTCTACATATTACCTTAACAGAAACTTACATTTTAATTCAGATCCTCATTTTAAAAATGAGATTTTAGGACAATTTCTGCAACATCTAACCATGCATTTAGAGAAACTTGACCATCTCTACAAAGTTGGAATCATATAGAATTATGCTAATGTTATAATAATGTAGTTTACAGTATATTGCTTATAAATGGGATTTTTTTTTTCATTTAACTAATACAGTGAATATTTTCTCATGCCATTGAAATGTATTTCTCATGCACTGCAAAATAAAATATTTGATAGGTGTGTAGAATTCCATCATAGGATACTATTGACATTCATGCTGTTGACGTTTTCCTGTTACATCAGAATTTCTGTTGGTAATTCAGTAACATTACCTCCTCATCTAAGGTCTCTCCTTTATTAAAGGGTTAGACACCTTGGAACCATGTTTCCCCAAATCTCTGATAACAGGTTTCCACATTGCATTCTGTAGTGTTTAGAAGGTAGAGAGCAGAAGTCATTACTGCTCCTGTGTCTGCACTTCCTTGTAGGAAGTAATATCATCTCTAGCAGTTTTCTGTAATTTCCTAATTTCTAGTTTTCTGAAAGAAGCAGTAATTTCTCTCAACTTTGTTCTCCCACTCATCCCAATAATTTTGTAAATCTGATCCCTTGTATTGTATTTCATTCTGTTTAAAATACTAAAAGAGGAGTTTCTGGTCTTCTGAGAGAACCCTGACTGAAATAGTCATGCCTAAGGAACTTTCCCCACATTAATGTCATTGTATATGAAAATGAAAGGGTTTGTTGCCCAGTCATGTCTGACTCTTTGTGACCCCACAGACTGTAGTGTGCCAGGCTCCTCTGTCCAGGGAATTCAGGCAACATTAATAGAATGGGTTGTCATTCCCTTCTCCAGGGGATCTTCCTGACCCAAGGGTCGAACTCAAGTCTCCAGCATTCCAGGTGGATTATTTACTGTCTGAGCTACTAGGGAAGCCCGTCATTTTATATAGTTGTTTAAAAGCTTTTGCTAGTTTAGCATGTTAAAACATGACAATATATTTGTTAATTTATTTCATGATGGAGAGATTACCAGTATTCTCTTACTTTGCAGTTTCTATTATTTGCTTCATATAGAATGAAAGTATCTTAATTCAAGACTCAACAGATATTTATTAAGATAAATTTATTTCCTAGTTTCTTTATAGATACATCCTTTATCTATTTGGCACTTACTTTGAAAAATTGAGTAAAGGATCTAAATTTAACTTCACTTTCATAGTAAGACACATTTGCCAGGATCATATATTGAATAATTTCCTCCCCTAAAATTTAAATGCAATATTTACATACAAATATTTTTGGATTCTAATTTGTTTCAGAGATAATTTTCCATTCTTGTTTCAAGTACTCATTGTTTCATGCATTGAATGTTTAAGTAGATTTTAATGTTTCTTCTTTTTTCTTTCAGAGTAATCTGATCATCTTAACAATTGTTCTTCTAGATTGGTTATAGAAGCACTTTAGCTTCAAAATCTTTTTGAAGTGTTTATAATAATTATTTTATAGAAAGTAAAGAACTTTACACTACATACCTCTATGATACAACTTTTCTCACTTTTTTTAGCTATAAAAAATATAAAATATATAAAATATATTTTCACATCTCCTTCCTTCTACAGTCAACTTCAGATTTAGTTTATCATATTGTGCCGTCATGAACAATCTTTAATTGCTTTTCATTCTAGCTAATAATTAATAGGAGAGCACAGTAGGGGAATGCTTACAATAACACAATGCAATTAGCAGTTTTATTTATGTGTAAATATGATGTGTATGTATTTGAGCTTCCATATCACCTAAATTTTACTTCTGTTTTCTAATTTTTCCTGTATGTAGGACTATTTTGATACTGATGATAAATACAAAATCAAACATTTTACAGCATTAATGTAATTTAAAATTGTATGAGGAATTTATATTATATGGTCTTCCTAGGTAGCTCAGTGGTAAAGAATCCGCCTACCAATGCAGGAGACGTGGGTTCAATCCCTGGGTCAGGAAGATCCCCTGGAGGAGGAAATGGCAACCCATTCCAGTACTCCTGCCTGGAAAATCCCACGGACAGAGAAGCCAGACGGGCTACAGTCCATGGGGTTGCAAAAGAGTTGGACACAACTTAGTGACTAAACAACAAAGTGTATGAAAGCATTATTCTGGAAAATTTTTTGAGTTATTCTCAAGATATCTCTTATTAGACAATTATAATAGTTTAAAAATTATATTCTAATAGTTTTTTTTCTAATTGCAATGGCTTGATATTCTGAAATTATTCATATTGGTTATAGAGATCTTTTAAGTTTAATAGGAATAGCTCTATTTCACCATTTCAGTTCAGTTCAGCTCAGTTCAGTCGCTCAGTCGTGTCCGACTCTTTGCAACCCCATGAATCACAGCACTTTCACCATTTAGCAAGTATTAATTAGTGATTTCAGATTGGATTCGTTTTTCATGGTGAAAACATACAATTCAATCCTAGGTTACTAGAAATTTTAATCAAGAATGGGTACTAAATTTATCAACTTTTCATATCAATGCAAGCATTATATAAACTAATTTTATCTATTAATATGATATATCTCTACACAGCTCAAATTAATTTTGTTTCCCTTTATATTGATCTTTGAACTTGTAAGTTTGGCTTAAAACTTTTACTTTGGTAGACAATTCTAATCAGCTGTAGGAATCAGTTATGGAGTATTTGAACATAAAGAGGATTTTTTTTTTTCATATTTCCCAATGACTTGGAAAGGTATGTACAGTAAAGGATTGATCCTTTCCTTGAAAGATTGACAAAGCTTACCAGTAAATGTTCAGAGTCTCCTCTATACTTCTTGGAGGGTCTAGATATTTTGGATCTATGGCTATTAGACAGAGATTTTACCTTTCTCAATCTATATTTTAGTCTGTTTTTATATTCCCTTCAAGATAATCTATATTACTGATTTTCATATTTCTTTTTTAGAATCATGAATGCTATTCTCTTACAATTTTCATTTTCTCATGTCTTAAATTATGTCTCCTTTCCCTTTCAATTCATATTTTGTGTTCTTTTATTACTATTTTTGGTTGTTTGAATTTCTTCTTTTTAAATCACACTAGCCAGGTATTGGACTATTTTACTGTTTTCTGAGCTTATCTGTTATGAATATTAATTTCATTTCTCTGTCTTTCAATTCATTAATTTGTGCCTTTATTATTTCCTCTTTCCTGCTACCTTGGAACTTTTCCTACCCCATTTAATCAAATATTCATTGTTTAGTCTTTCTTCTAATAATAATGCAAATATTTATGGTTAGAAATTAACTGATAAATACAGATATGGTAGCATTCAATATAGAGTTCATTTATTCTATTGTGAAGGCTCTATGTCATCACTTCTTGCTTTTCTGTTACTATATGTTTTAAGTTTTGCTATAACGGGAGTATTTTGTTTTCCCTCTTTTTCTAATATATTACCTTTCATGCACAATATTATGTCTTCTTTCATCATTTCTTTCCTTCTAAAAATTCAATTACAAAACAATTAATAAACAATATGACATTATATCTTGCTGAATTGTGACAATGAAATGGAGGCTCTGTGTTTTACTTTGCACGGATCTCTTCCCCTTCACCTCATTCCTATCCAGATTTTGGGGGGGGGGCGGTTAGTGAGGTTGTTTTCATTTATCATCTGATTAATTCCAAGCGATACTGCTGTTGACAGTGTCAGAAGGTTATACAACTGTCTTCTCCTTCACCGAAGCCTGTGCACTGGGGAAGCTTTCTTCTAACCATGATCAATGCAGGAGAAAATCTGTTATTAATGGTCTCTTTAGACAGTGTGATAGCAGAAACCAAGATTAAATATTTCTTAGGAATATGACACATAATTAAGAGAATAAAAGGGCATGACAACTCATTACATTATTCTTGCCTGGAGAATTCCATGGACAGAGGAGCCCTGTGAACTACAGTCCATGGGATCACAAAGAGTTGGACACGACCAAGTGACTAGCACTTTTCACATGTTAATCGCAACCTCCTAATTTATTCCTCTTCCTCTTTCCCCACTGGTAACCATGAGTTGGCTTTCAATATCTGTGGGTCTGTTGCTGTTTTACAAATAAGTTTATTTGTATCTTTATTTCTAAGATTCCACATACAAGTGATATATATTACTTGTCTTTCTCTGTCTGGCTTACTCAATTTAGTGTGATAATCTCTAGGCCCATCCTCATCACTACAAATGGCATTATTTCATGTTTTGTTTTGTTTTTTTATGGCTAAGCAACATCCCATATATACCATATCTTTTTTATACATTCATCCAATTAAACTTTTCCCATGTTTTGACTATTGTAAATAGTGCTGCTACAGGTATCTCATCAAATGAGAGGTTTGTCTAGATATATGCCCAGGGGTGGGATTGCAGGATTATGTGATAACTCTATTTTTAATTTTTTAAGGAACCTCTATACTGTTCTCCATAGTGGCTGTACAAATTTACATTTCTACCAACAATATAGGAGGGTTCTTTTTATCTACATCCCCTCCAGCATCAATTGGCTATAGACTTTTTGATGATGGCCATTCTGACTGGAGTGAGGGGTGATACCTTATTGTAGTTTTGAATTGCATTTCTCACATAATTAGTGATATTGAGCATATTTCCATATGCCTCCTGGTCATCTGTATGACTTCTTTGGAGAAATGTCTACTTAGGTCTTTTGCCTGTTTTTTGACTTTTTAAAAATTTTATTGAGCTGTTTACATACTTTCAAAATTAATCACATATTGGCTGCATCATTTGCAAATATTTTCTCCCATTCTGTAGGCTGTCATTTTGTCTATGCTGTCCTTTGGTGTGCAAAACCTTTCAAGTTTAATTATGCCCATTTGTTTATCTTAGTTGTTATCACCATTACTCTAAGAGGTGAATTAAAAAACATATTGCTGTGATTTATGTCAAAGAGTGTTCTGCCCAGGTTTTCATCTAGATTTTTTATAGTATCTGGTCTTACATTTAGGGCTTTAATCCATTTTGAGTTTATTTTTGTGTATGGTGTTAGAGAATGTTCTCACTTCATTCTTTAGATGCAGCTATCTGGTTTTTACAGGACCACTTACTGAAAACACTGCCTTTTCTTCATTGTATTTTCTCTCCTCCTTTATTATAGATGAAGTAAACATAGGTGCATGTGTTTACTTCTGGACATTCTATCCTGTTCCATTGATCTATGTAGCTGTTTCTATGCCAGCACCATACTGTTTAGCTTTGCAATATAGTCTGAAGTCAGGGAGTCTGATTCTTCCAGCTCTGTCCTTTTTCAAGGTTGCTTTGGCTATTCAGGGTCTTTTTCATGTCCATACAAATTTGAAATTTTTCATTCTAATTATGTGGAAAATGCCATTGGTAATTTAATTTGGGGAAATTTGTTAGAATGTATTCAGTCATGTCTGACCTTTTGTGACCCCATAGACTATGGCCTGCCAGGCTCCTCTGTCCATGGAATTCTCCAGGCAAGAATACTGAAGTGGGTGGCTATTCTCTTCTCCAGGGGGTCTTCCTGACCCTGGGATCAAACCCGGGTCTCTTGCATTGCAGGCAGATTCTTTATCATCTGAGTCAGCAGAGAAGCCTTTGATAGGGGTTGCATTTAATCTTTAGATTGTCTTCGGTGGTACAGTCATTTTAACAATATTGATTCTTCCTAATCAAGAACATGGTATATCTTTTCATCTGTGTGTGTCATTTTAGTTTTCTTTCATCTGTATCTTATAGTTTTCAGAGTACAGGTTTTTTGTCTTCTTAGACAGGTTTATTCCTAGGTTTTTTATTCTTTTTGATATGATGGGAAATGGGATTGTTTCCTTAATTTCTTTTTATCATATTTCATTGTTAGTGTATGAGAATGCAACAGATTTCTCTGCATTGGTTTTGTATCCTGCAACTTAACCAAATTCATTGACAAGCTCTAGTAGTTTTCTGGTAGTGACTTTAGGATTTTCTACATATGTCGTCTGGAGGAAATGGCAACCCATTTCAGTATTCTTGCCTGGAGAATCCCATGGACAGAGGATCTTGGCATGCTACAGTCCATAGAGTCACAAAGAGTTGGACACAACTCAAGTGACTTAGCATGCAGCCCAGAAACAGTGACAGATTTACCTCTTCTTTCCCAATTTGGATTCTCTATTTCTTTTCCTTTTCTGTTTGCTGTGTCTAGAATTTCCAAACCTATGTTGAATAAAAGTGGCGAAAATGTGCATCCTTGTCTTATTACTGACCTTACAGATTGAAATGCTTTCAGCTTTTCCTCCTTGAGTATGATAATATCTATGGGTTTATCATATACAGACTTTATTATTTTGAGGTATGGTCACTCTGTGCCTACCTTCTGGGGAGTTTTTTTTTTTTAATCATAAATGGATGTTGCGCATAAAAAACAAAACAAGACAAAAACCATTATCATCATCCTCATCTTTTGAAGTGAAAATTTTATGCCTCCAAAATACCAGAAACTAGCATAATTGGTGACTGGGACAGAACTAATTTATTTATGCTCTACACTGAGAGTATGTACAATAAAGATTATAGATCCCAGAGAAGTTATTCAGGGAAGAAAAAAGGCTGTGACCCTCACAACATTGTCCCATACCCAGGCTAACTATTATCCTGTGAGCTTTAGGCTTCAGTCTCTGTTGAATGTAAAACACTGTGTTGAAGAATCAAGCTTTAAGCCAGTATTTTTCTACCTTTGTAAGTCTATCTTTACTTTTCTAAAATATGCAAATATCAAAACATTCATGCAACCCTCAGTTGAGAATGCTTCAATAATTCACATAATTGAACACATCTTCGCCACTCAAGATTTTATTTTGAACTTTATATTTTACTTAAAACTTAAGATTATTTTTCCCTCTTCCCACTGCAAATGTGGAATTATTTTGTTGAGTATACTTATCAAATGTTCCTTTTAACCATATATTCACGGACTCCTTAACAGATCCTTCCACACACACAGAGGGCATGCCTATTCTCTGGAAGCCTGTTGGGTTTCTGCCATTTCTATGAGCACAGCAATGACCACCTTTTGTCTGGGACTTTTCCAGTCTATACTGTACCATGAACAGCCTTGAAAGACAAAGGTAGTATGGTATTTGCCTAAGCAGAGTGCACGTGTGTTTATGTCCACTCTAGCTAAGATGATGTCCCCTTGGGGGCAGAGGCTGGGCAGGTTTTGTTGTGGCCTTTCATAAAAGATTAGGGTTTCCTGAGCTTGGGACTCCTCTACTGACATGTACCCTGCTGTGGGGAAAAGCACCCTCTGGCCCCCATGGTGCCATCCTGTGGAAATTACGGCTTAGGGTCCTGGGACTAACGCTGACACTCTGGCCACTGGTACTGAATGGATAATGAGTGTCCTTTGTCTCTGACCCAGAAGCCAGGACTTCTGCCACCATCCATAGAACTGTGGCAGGCTAGCTTGTTAGCTGACGAGCAGGAAACAATCCCAGGTCCCTCATGACGCCTGATGTTGCTCTGTCAATCTGAGTTTTAAGATGCTTTCATTTAAATCGGTTTTCTTCTTTCTTCCTGAGTACTGGTGTGACTGGGGGAAACAGGGGGTGGAAAAGAAGCAGGTGGTCAAAGAGTACACGGGTGCCAGAGGGGAAGGAAACCAGGCACAACAAGTGGTGGGGATGGGCTCCGGAGAAGGTGCGGGGTTAGCGGCTCCAAACACCAGCTCAATCCACGTCACAGCTGAGCCTGGGGCCCACCCTGCTGTCAGCCGCCGCCTCAGCGCGGCTCTCCTGAGTGTGGTTGCCGGTGATTAATCACGCCTCACAAGCGTAAACCAGACCTCTTAGCATGGGTTTATATGAATTCTCACACAAACACACTTATTCAAATTAAAAATGAGACAACCATCTGTAACTAATTCCACATTTCCTAAGAGAATGAAACAGAAGTGAAGTGTTAGTCCCTCAGTCGTGTCCATCTGTTTTCGACCCCATGGGCTGTAGCCCACCAGGCTCCTCTGTCCATGGGATTCTCCAGACAGGAATACTGGAGTGGGTGCCATTCTCTTCTCCAGGGAATCTTCCCAACCCTGGGATCGAACCCGAGTCTCCTGTATTGCAGGTTGATTCTTTACCATCTGAGCCACCAAGAAAGCCCAGGTAAATGCTTTTTAAAAAGAAAAAGAAAATGGCAACTACTTTTCTAACTTCTAAAAAGTAGCTTGTCTTCCCTAAATCTCAGTGTACTCTCTGCTCCCTTCAAGGCAGCATGTCAGCATAATTGTAACAGACGAACTTCATTTCTCTAAAGACTCTCTGCATTCATCCTCAATCTCTGAGGAACTCATTTAGCCAGCAGTGGAAAAAACAAAAACAAAAACACAAAAAACTGAAGCCAAAAAACTCAATCTTGAAAAAAATATACTCTTCAATCAAAACTTAGAAATGGCCCTCATTGAAGCAAAAGTAAATCATCTATAAAATAATACATTTAAAACTCAGCAGGAGATTGTTATGTTTGAATAGTTATTATATAAGTTTGAAGTGTACTATTTTAGCTTTCGTGGTATATTTCCTGAAAATGGAAGTTTACATTTCATAATACCTACCATTTGAGTTGAATTTATTAATATTTTCATGGGATTCCATGCTATGGAATTTTAATACTTTTAATTGTATAGATCAATAGCCCTTATTCTCTCAGGGAAACTTTTATTTGACTCCATCTCATGGCATGATGGGCTTCCCTAGTGGCTCAGTGGTAAAGAATCTGCCTGCCAATTCAGGAGACATGAGTTCAGTCCCTGGGTTGGGAAGATCCCCTGGAGAAGGAAATGGCAACCCACTCTGGTATTCTTGACTGGGAATCCCATGGACAGAGGAACCATGACCTACAGCTCATGGGGTTGCAAGAGTCAGACATGACTTAGCAACTAAACAACACCACCATGACATGATGCTAAAACTTCGATTAGTTAGCCAGTGTGCAATATTCCAGAATGCTGATCTTACTGGTTAAATTCTGGATCAGTTCTGACTAGTCAGAATTATCTATTTTTCATTCATTTCATCTGTTAAATCTCTCAAAACTCTGTTATTGTGGCTTCTTGTTGCAGTAAGTCTAAAGGAGTCTTTCCTTGGATGAATAAGGATGAATCACAGTCTAAATTCCATTATTCATATCATCAATTACCACTGGAAATCACTATAAACACATGCTGTTACAGGGTTATTGGACGGTGTGCAGCTGAGTTGCTTCCAGAGTATAAACTTGAAGTTCATTAAACAAAACAGCAGCATGGTGAAATCTACCAATTTCAGTTTGCTTCTTAAAGGAAAAAAAAAAAAACAACTTCAATTAGGAGTGCTAGAGGGCTTCTCTGGTGGCTCATGGGTGAAGAATCTGCCTGCCAAAGCAGGAGATACAGTCTTGATCTCTGATTTTGCAAGATCCCACATGCCTGGGGGCAGCTAAGCCTGTGAGCCACACTATAGAGCCTATGCCCTAGAGCCCAAGCTCCAAAACAAGAGAAGCCACCATGAAGACAAGCCTGCTCTCTGCAGTCAGAGGAAAGCTAATGCAGCAACGGAAGCCCAGCACAACCAAAAATAGATAAAATAAGAAAAAGTGAATACTACTATTTTTCAAAATGTTTAGCCATAAAATACCATATTTTCCAGTTTCTTAGGTGACTTTTGCTTAAATCTTTTAAAATAATTAAAAGCTGCCTTTAAATATCTTCAAAACTTTGAGCTCAAACTGCTTTTGACAATTTTTATTGGAGTATAGTTGGCAACCCACTCCAGTACGCTTGCCTGGAAAAGTCCATGGACAGAGAGTGGGCAGGCAACAGTCCATGGGGTCACAAAGAGTCAGACACGACTGAGCGACTAACACTTTCACTTTCTTTCATAGTTTATTTACAATGTGTGTTAGTTTCTCTTGTTCAGCAAAGTGAACCAGTTATACATAATTCCCTCTTTTTTGGACTTCCCATTTACGTCACCACAGAGCATTGAGTAGAGTTCCCTGTGCTATACAGTAGGTCAATCCCAGTTTACCAATTTATCCTACCTCCCAATGTTTTTGACAATTTTAAATAGACAAAAGTAACTGGAAAAAAAATACTGAATTACCTCAACTTTGGAAGGAATACATACTTTAATAACAATGTTATGGAAAAACACGTGGCAGTAATTGAGTAGACATTACAATATTCTCAAACACTATTGCTTAAATATTTGAGGTGTGGGACAGAATATGTGGAGTACTGAATCACACCAAATTTTCTACTCTCTGGAGGGTATTATTGGTTGTTCTAAGTCTTCTGAGAAAAATCCTTCCATTGGTTTACCAGCAGCAATTGAGGTGAGGGCAAATTGCACACTTTCTTGGCAATTTCTTCCCTGTCTCTCTCTGTAGGACAATGATAATGATCAGGAGGAAGCCACCTGCACAAGGAATCATGAAATGAACGATGCACTTCACACCCACAACTCCCAAGTCTCAGATGGCACATTCCTACTATTTTCAGCAGGACGTTCTTCACATCACTCAGTGGTTGCTCTTTCACGCTGGGTCCCTTCTGTAATTTCTGATTCTGTAGGAAATGGACAAAGGAAGCTGCCTTTGCTGGTCTCTGTAGAGATGGCAGTTCTAGATGACTGATTCTCAAGTGGGCATGAATGACTCAGGAGTGCTGAGGTGGGGTGTCCTTTCTTTGTATTCAGGAGGGGGCACACACTTGCACTCTCCACTTCAACAAAAGACAAAGACTGAGATAAGTTTGCATTGAACACAGCATCCCTTCATGCTAAGGGGTGAAATTCTGTCTGTTACGCTATTTCATCCTCCAGAGAAGTCTGTGTTGGAAGAGGGGAGACTGTTGTGGTTTATTTTTTCCCTTACAAATGTATAAAAAGAAAATAGGCTCTTGGAATGACCATTCCTAGCTAACATTTCATTTTTAACAAACTCACACATGTGCTCAGTGGGCCTGATGCTAGCTATAAAAGAATGCCTGGTACATAGGTGTTTCTAATTTGAATTGGTAGCTATCATTTAAAATATGTGTGTGTGCTCAGTCATGTCTGACTCTTTGTGACATGGACTGTAGCCTGCCAGGTTCCTCTGTTCATGGAATTTTCCAGGCAAGAATACTGGAGTGGGTTGCCATTTCCTTCTCCAGGGGATCTTCCTGACCCAAGAATCAAATCCATGTCTCCTGCGTCTTCTGCATTGGCAGCCAGGTGTTTGTTTTTTTTTTATTACTCCCACCACCTACGAAGCCCAATTAAAATATGGGAGATTTAAAGCTTGTGAATTAATTTGCTTGGGCTGTCATAACAAAGTACCACAGACTGGGTGGCTTAAAAGGCAGAAATTTATTTTCTCACAATTCTTGAAGTGAGAAATTTGAGATGAAGCTGTTGGCAGGATGGGTTTCCCCTAAGGTCCCTCTCCTGGGCTGGTAGGTGGCTGTCTTCTCCCTGTGTCTTCACATGGTCTTCCTTCTGTGTGTGGGTCTGTCCTCATCATTTATTTATATTTTTCTATAAGGGACTCCAGTCTTATTAGATTAGGGCTCACCTGTAGGGCCTCATTTTAATTTAATTGCCTCTGGAAAAATCTTGTGTACAAATACATTCTGAATTACTATGGGCGATGTCTTCAACCTCCCTCCATTATGAATTTTGTGTGTGCTTAGGCCCTCAGTCGTGTCTGACTCTTTGCGATCCCATGGACTGTAGCCTACCAGGCTCCTCTATCCATGGGATTGTTTTAGGCCAGAATACTGGAGTGGGTTATCATTTCCTCCTCCAGAGGATCTTTCCAATCCACGGATCAAACCTGTGTCTCCTGCATTGCAGGCAGATTCTTCACCCACTGAGCCACCAGGGAAGTCCCCCAAATTTTGTCTGATGGAGCTTATATTCTATACCTGTGTGGGTGTGCTGCTGTATTCGACTCTTTGCAGTCCCGTGGACTACAGCCTGCCAGCCTCGTCTGTCCATAGAGTTTTTTAGGCAAGGATACAGGGGTGGATTGCCATTTCCTTCTCCAAGGAATCTTCCCAACCCAGGGATCAAACCTGCTGCTTTTGTGTCTCTCGCATTGGCAGGCAGATTCTTTACCACTGTGCCACCTGGGAGGCCCAGATGAATTCTGAATTTGGGGCAACACAATTCAGTCCAATTAGAACCCAGACAGCTGGTTCTTCTTAAAAGAGCAGGATACAGAAAACTGAAATGTCTTCCAGTTTTTAAATCCGTTCTCTGTACCATTAGTACCACAGTCTTTCTAAATCTCATTGTTTGCTTAACACTCTTCCCAGCCTCCCTGCCGCCTTCTGGATGGATTCCAATTCCTTAGCAGAGCGTGAAAGTCCCTGTGGTCTTCCCCCTGCCCACTCTTGCTTCTCATCTCCCTCTGCCATACTGAGTTTGACGTCCAAGTGTGCCAAGTTTTACCAGGCTTTCCCCCTTGGCACATGCAATTCTTTTTACCTAAAATGCCCTTTTCTGTGTTTTCTCTCTGTGATTTGTTTCCTGGCTGACTCTTCCTCTATCAACACTGCCATGTCACTGCCCCTAGGAGGATTTCCACGACTCCTCATCCAGGGAACATGCCCTGTGTGTTCTCCCTGCCCCCCTTGACGCACTGGATGGCTCTACATTGCGGTCCTTGAAAAACTGAAATGGTTTGCTTCTTCACTGGAATGTGAGTCCTTGAGGACCGTGTCTTTCTTCTCTGTGTTCCCAGAGCCTAGACCACTGCAGCCCAGAAGGCGAGGGGCTTAACAAAATGCCTTGAGTAAACTAATGAATACACAAAAGGATGAATCCATAGGCAACTCTCCCTAACAGGTATCATTAGCAGCCTGTCCTATAGAATGAGGCAGACTTTGGTTTGAAATCCAGCTCACTGCCAAGTTTTTAACTATATTAACTTAGACTGTTCCATAATAACTTGAAACTTTGATTTCTTCATCTGAAACATTGGAATGAAGACTAAAATTACTTCATTGAGTCCTGTAATGTTTTAAAATGAGAAACACAGAAATGACCTTGCATACTGTGAATAATTAAATTCTTTTTTTTAGAATTAAATTCTTAATAATAATTATTATTATCCCACAATGAAGGAGGCAGGATCTTAACTCCAGTTACTGTCACTGACAGCATTTTTCTATGACATCAATGATATGTATCATAGACTGAGAAAATACCAACCCTGTTTACTGAACATCACTGTACTTCTTCTCTGGACTAGTTCTAAGTCAGACCATTAGGATATGTCAACTATAGTCAGAAAGAGCTAAAGAATCTAGCAATCCATTAATCATTAGAAATACTCTCCCAGGTTTAGGTAGCCCTGTAATTAGACGTCAGCACTAAGATCCATCTAAATGTGTAATTTCTCAAAAGGAAAAATATACTGATTTTAAAAATTAGTCGGGTCAGAAGCAAATAGAGTAAGAAGATGGACCTAGCGCTTGGAGGAAGCTGTCAGTTATGTGAATAGGGAAGGAAGCCTGGGCCGTGGTGCAATTCTTTAAAAGGTGGAATTCACTGGCGCTTTGGTGCTCAGATGCTGGCCTGCTTCAGAACCAGCTAGAGGGCTGGTCCAATAAGATCACTGGGCTCCAGGCCAGAGTTTGGTTCAGGAGGTTTGGGATAAAGCCAGAGAATGTATGCTGCTGGTTAGGGGACCACACTGAGACCCGCTGGATGAGAATACAGGAAGAGAGGTGAAACTCTGAGGAGAAAGAGGGCATATAGTCAGAGGCTGAGACATGTTTCTGTGACATGGGGTGAAAGATACAAAGTGGAGGAGCTCATTTAGAAAATGACAAGGGCCGGCTCCTCCTGGGAGGCTGGAGGAACACACCTGGGAGGAAAGGAAGCCAAGGTGGGGTTTCATCAAAAAGTAGAACAGAATGTGAGCAAACACCTGGCAAGCTCTGACAGCCAGAGCACAGAAATGGATACTGAGTCTTTCGAGCTTTGGCCAGTTGAGGGAGTGTAGTTGAGATCAAAATACTACCTGCTTCTATTTCCTTCTAATTAAACATTCATTTCCTTTCAGAAATCGTGGGTATTTGACAAAATGAATGTGGTCCATTATAATCATGTACGCCTGCACGTGTGCTAAGTTGCTTCAGTCCTGTCTGACTCTTTGCAACTCTTTGGACTGTAGCTCATCAAGCTCCTCTGTCTGTGGGATTCTCCCGGCAAGAATACTGGAGTGGGTGGCCATGCCCTCCTTCAGGGGATCTCACTGACCCAAGGATAAAACCCACATCTCTTGTGTCTCCTGCATTGGCAGGTGGGTTCTTTACCACTAGTGACATGTAGGAAGCCCATAATCATGTATAAACAAAGGTGAACCCCCCCATCCCTCCAAAAAGCATTGTCACACATTCTCCTCAGGATAATTTACTATCAGGCAAAAACAGGATCTTATGAGATAAAATTCAGAGCTCTGGTGTTTTAAAAAGAAGATTGTCCACCTTGTGATCTTGTTTACACTTCTCTTTCTGGGGTAGTGTTGTTTAGATGGGGTTAAGAAGTATGGAGCATTCGGCAAATTCTGAATTCCTCAAGGGTATGTACACTTGAGTCTCCTCTGAGACGATTAGAAAAAAATAGAAAAATAAAGGCAAAAAATGAAATAAAGAAGAAATAGAAAACCCAAAGTTAACTGGATTGTTCTTTTGCCCTCCAGAAATAGTATTTTTCACCGGTTTATATATGAATGCCTTCAATAAAGCACACCAGACGAATGTCCAGGATATCAAATTGTTAGGCAGACTTTCCAGAGATCTAAGATATGACTGACTCCTTGCACTAGAATTGCAGCTCACAGCACAGGCCACCAGAAAATTGGTCCACGGCCTCCACTCCTGCCCTGTAAGTAACGATATTAGTCTTTGTGAGCTAAGCTTCTCAAGTACATAGTGTTTGCTTTTTACAAGAACCCCCATTCAGGTTGGATGCATGAGACAAGTGCTTGGGCCTGGTGCACTGGGAAGACTCAGAGGGATTGGGTAGAGAAGGAGGTGGGAGGGGGGATTGGGATGGGGAATACATGTAAATCCATGGCTGATTCATGTCAATGTATGACAAAACCCACTACAATACTGTAAAGTAATTAGCCTCCAACTAATAAAAATAAATGAAAAAAAAATTTTTTTTCAGAACTTGGTCCTAGTTTGGTTATATTAATGAAGTATAATGAACTATATTTAACTTTAATTTAAACGCAAAATTTATGAAAATTGGTCTTTAGCTTACTCCCTGAATTAAAATCACTCTGGGATTTACTGGAAATACACTTTATTAGGAGTTAAGAGGTTGTTACTTGCAAGCTGTTTTGCCTTAGGCTAGACTCTAACTTTCTTCAGACTTTGGTTTCCCATCTGCAAAATGTGAGAGATCAAAGAGGATTCCCAGGGACCCTCAACTCTCTGTGGGCACCCCATTCCCCATCTTGTTCTCTCCTTCTAGAATGTACAGAGTGAGTTATTATCATATCCCTTTCCCCCTCCTTTTTCCATCTTTCTCATTGAGAACATTGCCTCTGATACATATATCTTTCAATCTTCCAGGTAAGAGTCCTGCTTTTTTTTTTTTTCTTATCATTTGAACTTAGTCCTTTTAAAATCATAATGAGCTTATGCCAGGAAAGGGATAATATTCAACCCAAGTTTTATATCATAATCATTTTTCTGTCTTCGGAGATCAGTTCAGTTAACACTTTTCATATCTCCTTCACAGAGCACTTTATATAAGTATAATGTTACAGTGAATTTAATCTGACTAACAGTGACATAGTTTAATGCTTCATAAATTCTCTGGTTTGCCAGCTAACTGAATGCTAGAAACTAAATGACAAAGTGATGGGTACACCATTACTTGTAGTGATTTATGCAAATCAAGTATAATTATTTTTTTCTTCTTTGGGAATTGTCATGACTAGAGTGCATATCAATACCTCCAGCCTTCAGACCAACACTACCACAATACTAATGTCAAAATCAGTGTTCACTGCTATGGAAATTACATGCAGATGATATGTGATAATGACCTAAAGAACAATTGATACAAATTTCTTACTTTGACAGTCTCTCAACCAGAATTTGTAACACACTCTATTCGCAGAGAAACTTTCATTTTGCAGCATAGGTTTAGCAACAGAACAATAAAGAAAACCACGTTAAGGACATTCCTATTTTGCTTTCTGAGTACATCAAGAAAACAAGTTTTGATATTTGATTTTGCCATATGAGCTTCTCAAGAATTAATTTCAGACTGCTTAAATAATGAATTATCTGCTCTTGACTCTCAAATTGGCATATCAATTGGCATTTCCTACTTATAGGAAGTAGGAAAAAAATACTTCTTTTTGAATCATAATGAATGGTTTTGATATTAACCACTTAATAGATACATGGCTTGCAAACATATGCTCCTCATTCCCTAGTTTTACTGATTTACTTATTTGATCCTTTCTTTCGCTGTGCAGCAGTTTTTCAGTTGAACATACTCCCACTTGGTTTTGATGTTGTTTGTGTTCCAGGTTTTAAATCCAAAAACCCATCGCCAAGACCCATGTTAGGAAACTTTCCTCCTATGTTTTCTTCTAGAAATTATATAAGACTTCTGGTCATGCATTTAAGTCTTTAATCTATTTCAAGTTTCTTTTTGTGACTGGTTTAATTGTGAGGTCTAGTTTTATTTCTTGACATGTGAATAACTAATTTTCTGAGCACCATTTATTGACGAGACTCTTCCCTTCATTGTTTTTGGCTTTCTTGTCAAATAATAATTGACTATATATACATGGTTTATTTCTAGGCTTCCAATCCTGTTCCATCCATCTTTGTTTCTGTTTTTATGCCAATACCACGCTGTTTTGATTATCATAGCATTATAATATAGCTTGAAATCAGGAAATGTGATGCTTATCACTTTGTTCTTTTTGCTCAAGATTACTTTGACTATGTAGGTTCCTTTGCAGTTTCACACAAATTTTAGGATTGTTTTTTCTACTATTGTTTGATTATATATAAAACAGTAACTTTAATTCAGGGAGGAAACTTGATAGAGATTGCATTGACCCTGCTGTTGGCTTTGAATAATATAGATGTATTAACAATATTAATTCTTCCAATCCATGACCCCTGGCTACTTTTTCATTTGTTTGTGTCAGCTTTGATTTCTTTCTTCATTGTCTTACAGTTTTGAATATAGAGATTGTTCACCTCCTTGGTTAAATGTTTTCCTAAGTATTTTATTTGTTGTAATGCTACTGTAAATAGGATCATTTTATTTATTTCTTTTTCAGATAATTTGTTATTAGTGCATAGAAATACTACTGATTTTTGTATGCAATTTAGTATCTTGCAAATTCACTGAACGCAATATTGATGTCTAACTGTTTTGGTGGAGTCTTGTTTTGATATAAAATCATGTCATCTGAAAAAATAGAAACAGTTTTATTTCTTTCCAATTTTGATGCCTTTTATCGATCTGGCTAAGACTTCTAGTACCATATTAAATAGGAGTGGTCACAGCGTATATCTTTGTCTTGTTCCTGATCCTAGAGAATTCTTTTTTAACTTTTGAGTATGATGTTAGCTGTGGACCGGTTACATGCTTTTATTAGGTTGAGGTGCTTTTCTTCATACCTAACTTCTTAAGTATTTTTAACATGAACTGAGGTTAAATTTTGTCAAATGCTGTTTTCTTTTGCATCTATTGAGATGATCATATGATTTGTTTCTTTCATTCTATTCATGTGATGTATCACACTGATTAATTTGAATATGTTGAACCACCCCTGTATTCCAGGAATAAATCCCACTTGATTATGGTAAATGATTTTTTAATATGCTGCTGAACTTTGTTTATTACTATTTTATTGAGATTTTTTGCATCTATATTCATCAAGGATGTCATCTTTTAGCTTCCTTTTCTAATAGTGTTCTTTCCTGGCTTTGATATCAGGGTAATGCTGTTCTCAGGAAATAAGTCTGGGAATATTCTTTCCTCATCAGTCTTTTTGCAAAAGTTTGAGAAGTACTGATGTTAATTCTGGGCTTTCCAGGTGGCACTAGTGGTAAAGAACCTAGCTGCCAGTGCAGCTGGCATTGTCTATTTCTTCCTGATTCAGTTCCGGTAGGTTGCATGTTCAAATAATGTTTTCACTTCTTCCAGGTTCCAGTTTGTTAGTATATAGTTGTTCATATTAGCTTCTTATGATCCTTTGTATTTCTGTGGCATCAGTTGTAATATTTCCTTTTTCATTTATACATTTTTTTATTTGAATCCTCTCTCTTTTTTCTGTAGGTTAGTTTAGATAACAGTTTGCTACTTTTCCTTAACTTTTCAAAGAACAAACTCTTAGTTTTGTTCATCTTTTCTGTTGTCCCCCTGTTCTCTATCTCATTTGTTTCTCCTCTAATATTTCTTATTTCCTTTTTTCTGATAATTTTGGACTTATTTTGTTCTTCTTCTAATTCCCTTACTGGTGATCTAATCAATAGGATTGAATGCTTAATTCTTTAAGGCATAGAGTTAGGTTGTTTGAGATCTTTCTTGTCTCTTAATGTAGACATTTATTGTTATCAACTTTCCTCTTGGAACTGTTTTTGCTTCATCCCGTAAATTCTGGAAGGCTGTATTTCCATTTTCATTTGTCTCAAGATAATTTTTTCCCTTTTAGTTTATTTTTTGATCTGTTGGTTGTTACCAGTCATATTCTATTCAGAATGCAAGTTGTCTTTGGATATTTTCTTGTTATAGATCAGTTGCTAAGTCATGCTCACTTCTTTGTGATTCCATGGACTGCAGTACACCAAGCTTCCCTGTTCTTCACTATGTCCAGGGTTTGCTCAAACTCAAGTGCATTTTAGTCAGTGATGCCATCCAACCATCTCATTCTCTGTCACCCCCTTATCCTTCCTTCAATCTTTCCCAGTGTCAGGGTCTATTCCAAGGAACTGGCTCTTTACATCAGGTGGCCAAAGAATTGGAGCTTCAGCATTAGTCCTTCCAAAGAATATTCAGGGTTGATTCCTTTAGGATTGACTGGTTTGATCTCCTTTCAATCCAAGGGACTCTCAAGAGTCTTCTCTGGCACCACAATTCAAAAGCATCAATTCTTCAGCACTCAGCCTTCTTCCAGCTCTCACATTTATACATGAGTATAGATGAGAAAAACCATAGCTTTGACTACATGGACCTTTGTTGGCAAAGATGTCTCTTCTTTTTAATATACTGGTTAGGTTTGTCGTCATTTTCCTTTCAAAGAGCAAGCGTCTTTTAATTTCATGACTGTAGTCACTGTTGGACAGTGATTTTGAAGCCCAAGAAAATAAAATGTGTCATTGTTTCCACTTTTACCCTTCTATTTGTCATGAGGTGATGGGAGCAGTGCCAGAATCTTAGTTTTTCGAATGTTGAATTTTAAGTCATATTTCCACTCTCCTCTTCAGCCTCATCAAGTGACTCTTCAGTTCCTCTCTGCTTTCTTCCATTAAACTGATATTATCTTTATATCTGAGGTTGTTGATATTTCTCCTGGCAATCTTGATATTTTCTTACTTAATTCTTATTACTAAGCATTGAAGTTTAGATATCATCTGCATTTTTACAATGAGGAAACAGTGTGAAGGAGGTTAAGTAATTTTTCCATGGTTACCATCTTGGTAAGAGAATCCCTGGTCAATTTTCTCTGTTGGAATATTTTCAACACCAGCCCTCTCTCTACCACATCCTAACACAACCATTCCTCTTTATAACAAAAGTTTCTGTTCTTTGGTTCAGTTCAGTTCAGTTCAGTCGCTCAGTCGTGTCTGACTCTTGGCAACCCCATGAATCACAGCACGCCAGGCCTCCCTGTCCATCACAAACTCCTGGAGTTTACTCAAACTCATGCCCATCGAGTCAGTGATGCCATCCAGCCATCTCATCCTCTGTCATCCCCTTCCCCACCCGCCCCCAATCCCTCCCAGCATCAGGGTCTTTTCCAACGAGTCAACTCTTCGCATGAGGTGGCCTAAGTACTGGACTTTCAGCTTCAGCATCAGTCCTTCCAATGAGCACCCAGGACTGATCTCCTTTAGGATGGACTGGCTGGATCTCCTTGCAGTCCAAGGGACTCTCGAGAGTCTTCTCCAACACCATAGTTCAAAAGCATCAATTTTCCAGCACTCAGCTTTCTTCAAAGTCCAAATCTCACATCCATACATGACCACTGGAAAAACCATAGCCTTGACCAGAAGGACCTTTGTTGGCAAAGTGATGTCTCTGCTTTTTAATATGCTATCTAGGTTGGTCATAACTTTCTTTCCAAGGAGTAAGCGTCTTTTAATTTCATGACTGCAGTCACCATCTGCAGTGATTTTGAAGCCCCCCAAAAATAAAGTCTGACAGTGTTTCCACTGTCTCCCCATCTATTTCCCATGAGGTGATGGGACCAGATGCCATGATCTTAGTTTTCTGAATGTTAAGCTTTAAGCCAACTTTTTCACTCTCCTCTTTCAGTTTCATCAAGAGGCTTTTTAGTTCCTCTTCACTTTCTGCCATAAGGGTGGTGTCATCTGCATATCTGAGGTTATTGATCTGTTCTTCGGTAACAAGTACTAAAACAGTTATAAATTGTTAACATTAGATACAAAAAATTGACTGCTCCACCAAGATAAAAGAATAGTAGTTTGAATTTGTCTTGTTATACAATGTGTGTATGTAGCTTTAACAATATGATTTTAAAAGAACTGTGGCTCACTTGCACTCGGGAGGTCTAGGGCTGAAGTCTGACTGCCTTTAACGTATCTGGGCAGCCAAGCCCAATTATCAGACTACGCCTTGTAAGACCCAAGGCTAAGCCGATGTGTCTTTACAAGTGGGCAGGACGACAAGACAGCTCACAGCAATAGGGTGTGCCTCTATTCTCTGCAGATGATGATCTCTTTGTGATCTCAGAAAGAACCTAGGTTTTGTTGAGGATCCTTAGACTATAAGAATAATTCCATGCACCCTTCCCCATCATCAGCATCAGGCTGGTATACTATTCCCAACAGTGAGAAGCCCTAACCCTGTCTGCCCTCATTGGTCTTTCATCTTCAATTTAATCCCTCCCAGGTCTTTGCAGGCCTGGAGTCAGCTGTAATAGTTCCTTGAACATTTTCCACATTTGGTGAGCCTACATCTCTATGAAAGATACAGGTAACTAAGAACCAGAATATTTATTCTTACACAGGTGAATATAGTCACCAAGGGGGGCAATAAAGACACTATGGAATATAGATATTTTATTCTAAAATTCAAATTGCTTTTGTTACACCACTTTAAAGGGATAGAAAATAAAATCACATTCTATCTTTACAAATCTGAGAAAAACCTACATTCCATCCTCAACTGCTGTCTCATCATCACTCCCTTCTGTTCCACCCGAATCCGTGTTTCACTATTCTCACATGCCCTCGGTGTTTCCTCCTCTTCATGTCTTTATCCAGATGGTTTTCAGTGGCTGGAACATCTTTTCTAACTTCTAATCATCTTATGATACTCAGTTCCCATGTCGATATTTTTGTGACTCTTTTTCTATGCTACTTCATTTCCTTTAAATTTTTCATGATATTTTACCCTTAGCCCATCTTACTCTATATTAAAGTAAGAGTCCACAATTTGAGTCTTACCTCTGAAAGATGTTGGAATTGGGAGAGACAGTACAATAAATAAAGGGGCTTTGGAGCTACAGAGTAAATGGCCTGCACCCTAGACCTGTCATTCCTCTCTATAAAACTTATTTTCTTTACCTTTAATATGAGGGGATAAATACCTCAAAAATTTGCCACAAAGTAAATGAGATAATTTATATAAGGCATAAACAAGAAAATATATTCTATAGAATATAAAAATATAATTCTTCATGTAGTATTTGAAACCCACAGATAAGTTATGTAATGTGTAGGTTATGTACCATGACAATCAGATACCTTTGAATGTATCACTCAATGTAAGAATTGGGGTATTAGCACTAAGACTGATCTATGCTTGACCCTTGAACAATAAGACATTCATATAGGGGCACTATAAATTGATATAGCATAGAAATTCATAGGGGCACTGACCCTCTGCACAAAAATCAGCGTATAACTTACAGTTGGTCTGCTGTATCCACAGTTCACCATAGATGTGATTCCTCTCTATGCATGTTTCCATATCTGAGGATTCAGCTAACCATGAATTGTGCAGCACTATAGTATTTACTATTGAAAAGAAGGTGCATATAAGTGAACCTACACAGTTCAAACCCATGTTGTTCAAGAATCAGCTGTACTGCATGTCCCGTTCCATCCTCTTTACCTGAAATTAACAACTATTCTGAAATGTATGCTTTTCCTTCTCTTCTTTTTCAGCAAGCTGTATTAGCATGTGTATATTAACTGAAATGTATGGTTTCAATATATATATTCATATTTCTGTGTGTGGCTGTGGTCAATTGAATGCCTCTATTCAGTTTAGTGGCTCAGGGTGTCCAACTCTTTGCAACCCCATGGACTGCAGTACGCCAGGCTATCCTATCCATCACCAACTCCCAGAGCTCGCTCAAACTTATGTGCATCAAGATGGTGATGCCATCCAACCATCTCATCCTCTGTTGTCCCTTTTCCTGCCTTCAATCTTTTCCAGGATTGGGGTCTTTTCTAATGAGTCAGTTCTTCGCATCAGGTGGCCAAAGTATTAGAGTTTCAGCTTCAGCATCAGTCCTTTCACTGAATATTCAGGACTGATATCCTTTAGGATGGATTGGTTGGATCTCCTTGCAGTCCAAGGGACTCTCAAGAGTCTTCTCCAACACCACAGTTCAAAAGCATCAATTCTTCAGTGTTCAGCTTTCTTTATAGTCCAACTCTCACATGCATACATGACTACTGGAAAAACCATAGCTTTGACTAGATGTACCTTTGTTGGCAAAGTAATGTCTCTGCTTTTTAATATGCTGTCTAGTTTGGCCATAGCTTTTCTTCCAAGGAGCAAGCATCTTTTAATTTAATGGCTGCAGTCACCATCTCCAGTGATTTTGGAGCCCAAGAAAATAAAGTCTCTTGCTGTTTCCATTGTTTCTCCATATGGTCCATACCATTTCTGTCCTTTATTGTGCCCATCTTTGCATGAAATGTTCCCTTGGTACGTCTAATTTTCTTGAAGAGATCTCTAGTGTTTCCCAGTCTATTGTTTCCCTCTATTTCTTTGCATTAATCACTAAGGAAGGCTTTCTTATCTCTCTTTGCTGTTCTTTGGAACTCTACATTCAAATGGATATAACTTTCCTTTTCTCTTGTGCCTTTCTCATCTCTTCTTTTTCAGCTATTTTTAAGACCTCCTCAGACAACCATTTTGCCTTTTTGCATTTCTTTTTCTTGGGGATGACTTTCATCACAGCCTCCTGTACAGTGTTACAAACTTCCACCCATAGTTCTTCAGGCACTCTGTCTATTAGATCTAGTCCCTTAAATTTCCCACTTCCACTGTATAATCATAAGGGATTTGATTTATGTCATACCTGAATGGTCTATTGGTTTTCCTTACTTTCTTCAGTTTAAGTCTGAATTTAATAAGGAGTTCATGATCTGAGCCACAATCAGCTCCTGGTTTTTCCTGACTCTATAGAGCTTTTCCATCTTTGGCTGCAACGAATATAATCAATCTGTTTTGGTATTAACCATCTGGTGATGTCCATGCATAGAGTCTCCACTTGTGTTGTTGGAAGAGGGTGTTTGCCATGACCAGTGTGTTCTCTTGTCAAAACTCTGTTAGCTTTTGGCCTGCTTCATTTTGTACTCCAAGGCCAAATTTGCCTGTTATTCCAGGTATCTCTTGAATTCCTACTTTTGAATTCCAGTCTCCTGTGATGAAAAGGACATCTTTTTGGGGGGTTAGTTCTAGAAGGCCTTGTAGGTCTTCATAGAACTGTTCAACTTCAGCTTCTTTGACATTAGTAGATGGGGCATAGACTTGGATAACTGTGATATGGAATGCAAACAGAGATCATTCTGTTATTTATGAAACTGCATCCAATTACTTCATTTTGGACTCTTCTGATGATTATGAGGGCTACTCCATTTCTTCTAAGGGATTCTTGCCCACAGTAGTATATGTAATGGTTATCTGAGTTAAATTTGCCCATTCCGGTCCATTTTAGTTCACTGTTTCCTAAAATGTCAATGTTTACTCTGGCCATCTCCTTTTTGACCACTTCCAATTTACCTGAATTCATGGACCTAATATTCCAGGTTCCTATGTAATATTGCTCTTTATAGCATCAGACTTTACTTCCACCACCAGTCACAGTGAAAGCTGGGTGTTGTTTCTGCTTTGGCTCAGCCTCTTCATTCTTTCCTGAGCTATATCTCCACTCTTCCCCAGTAGCATATTGGGCTCCTACCCACCTGGGGTGTTCATCTTTCAGGGTTATATCTTTTTGCCTTTTCTTACTGTTCATGGGGTTCTCAAGGAAAGAATACTGAAGTGGTTTGCCATTCCCTTCTCCGGTGGACCACATTTTGTCAGAACTCTCCAGCATGACCTGTCCATCTTGGGTGCCCCTACATGGCATGGCTCATAGTTTCATTGAGTTAGACAAGGCTGTGGTCCATGTGATCAGTTTGATTAGTTTTCTGTGAATGTTACTATTGGATAATACTTAGGCATTTGATAATTCATAATTTAGTTAGCAGTATACTGTCATTAGCATAATGACAACATTTGGGTTGTTCCCAGATTTTGCTGTTATGAACAGTGCTTTTCTAAAGTGAAATATATTTGACACATAATATATTGCAACTTTAAGGTATGCAACATAAATTTGACATATTTACATATTGTAATATGAGTACCATTATAGTGATAATTTGAACCTCTATCATATTACATAATGATCCTTCCTTTCTCAGTGGCCGGAATCATTAAGTTCTAGTCTGTTAGTAAGTTTGATGATATATAATATTGTTGCCTATATTCACCATACTGTTCATTAGATTTCTAGGGCTTACTTACTACTCATTGCAAGTTTTATAGCCTAAACATTTGTCCTTTCCCCCTACCCTCTTCATCCTCTGGTAATCACCATTATCCCTTTCTGTTTTTATGTTTGGCTTTTTTGGATTTCACACATAACTGATACTACACAGTACTTGTCTTTCTTTGCCTGACTTATCTTACTTGGCGTAATATAGAACAATGTTAATGTGAACACTTTGTACAGGTTTTCTATTCCTATGTGAGAATTTCTCTACTGTATCTACTTAAGTTGGAGTTGTTGATCTGTAGGTTAGCACAAGCTTAACTATACGAGGTAGTGTCAAATCTGTTTCCAATATGTTATGTCTTTAGTTGAATGTGTTTGCTGTGTAAATTAGCCTTTGTAAAGAACTTGCAGTCTTTTGATCATCTTAATTAGTGTCTCCTCTTACCTTTATTGTTTATTCCTTGTTACTTTCTTAGGATACATTATTGTGCTCTATTTCTTACTTCTTAAGATTGATATTTAATTTTTAACTCTTGCTTTATAATATCAGTGTTTCTGAAGATAACATTCTCTTTAAGAATCATTTATTGTGCAAAAGCTTTTAAGTTTAACTAGGTACCATTTGTTTTATTGCTTTTATTTCCAGTATTCTGGGAGGTGGGTCATAGAGGATCTTGCTGTGATTTATGTCGGAGAGTGTTTTGCCTATGTTCTCCTCTAGGAGTTTTATAGTTTCTGGTCTTACATTTAGATCTTTAATCCATTTTGAGTTTATTTTTGTGTGTGGTATTAGAAAATGTTCTAGTTTCATTCTTTTACAAGTGGTTGACCAGTTTTCCCAGCACCGCTTGTTAAAGAGGTTATCTTTTTTCCACTGTATATCCTTGCCTCCTGTGTCGAAGATAAGGTGTCCATAGGTTTGCGGATTTATCTCTGGGCTTTCTATTCTGTTCCATTGATCTGTATTACTGGCTTTGTGCAAGTACCATACTGTCTTGATGACTGTGGCTTTGTAGTAGAGCCTGAAGTCAGGCAGGTTGATTCCTCCAGTTCCATTCTTCTTTCTCAAGATTGCTTTGGCTATTTGAAGTTTTTTTGTATTTTCATACAAATTGTGAAATTATTTGTTCTAGTTCTGTGAAAAATACCGTTGGTAGCTTGATAGGGATTGCATTGAATCTATAGATTGCTTTGGGTAGTACAGTCATTTTCACAATATTGATTCTTTCAATCCATGAACACGGTACATTTCTCCATTTATTTGTGTCCTCTTTGATTTCTTTCATTAGTGTTTTATAGTTTTCTATATACAGGTCTTTCATTTCTTTAGGTAGATATACTCCTAAGTACTTTATTATTTTTGTTGCAATGGTGAATGGTATTGTTTCCTTAATTTCTCTTTCTGTTTTCTCATTGTTAGCGTATAGGAATGCAAGGGATTTATGTGTGTTAATTTTATATCCTGCAATATTACTGTATTCATTGATTAGCTGTAGTAATTTTCTGATAGAGTCTTTAGAGTTTTCTATGTAGAAGATCATGTCATCTGCAAACAGTGAGAGTTATCTAATTAAACTTAAAAGCTTTTGCACAACAAAGGAAACTATAAGCAAGGTGAAAAGACAGCCCTCAGAATGGGAGAAAATAATAGCAAATGAAGCAACAGACAAAGGATTAATCTCAAAAATACACAAGCAACTCCTGCAGCTCAACTCCAGAAAAATAAATGACCCAATCAAAAAATGGGCCAAAGAACTAAACAGACACATCTCCAAAGAAGACATACAGATGGCTAACAAACACATGAAAAGATGCTCAACATCACTCATTATCAGAGAAATGCAAATCAAAGCCACAATGAGGTACCATTACATGCCAGTCAGGATGGCTGCTATCCAAACGTCTACAAGCAATAAATGCTGGAGAGGGTGTGGAGAAAAGGGAACCCTCTTACACTGTTGGTGGGAATGCAAACTAGTACAGCCACTATGGAGAACATGTTGAGGTTCCCTAAAAAACTGGAAACAGAACTGCCATATGACCCAGCAATCCCACTCCTGGGCATACACACCAAGGAAACTAGATCTGAAAGAGACACGTGCACCCCAATGTTCATCGCAGCACTGTTTATAATAGCCAGGACATGGAAGCAACCTAGATGCCCGTCAGCAGACGAATGGATAAAGAAGCTATGGTACATATACACCATGGAATATTACTCAGCCATTAAAAAGAATTCATTTGAATCAGTTCTAATGAGATGGATGAAACTGGAGCCCATTATACAGAGTGAAGTAAGCCAGAAAGATAAAGAACATTACAGCATACTAACACACATATATATGGAATTTAGAAAGATGGTAATGATAACCCTATATGCAAAACAGAAAAAGAGACAGAGATCTACAGAACAGACTTTTGGACTCTGTGGGAGAAGGCGACGGTGGGATGTCCTGAGAGAATAGCACTGAAACAAGTATACAATCAAGGGTGAAACAGATCACCAGCCCAGGTTGGATGAATGAGACAAGTGCTCAGGGCTGGTGCACTGGGAAGACCCAGAGGGATTGGATGGGGAGAGAGGCGGGAGGGGGAATCAGGATGGGGAACACATGTAAATCCATGGCTGATTCATGTCAATGTATGGCAAAAACCACTACAATATTGTAAAGTAATTAGCCTCCAACTAATAAAAATAAATGGGGAAAAAAAAAAGAATCATTTTAGATGACTTTCTAGTTTATGGAATTTTGGGGAAGATTCCCCTGGAGCAGGGAATGGCTACCCAGTTCAGTATTATTGCCTGGCGAATTCCACAGAGAGAGGAGCCTGGTGGGCTACAGTCCATGGGGTCACAAAGAGTCAGAGATAACTGAGCAACTAACACCTTGGTCCATAATTATCCTTTTAAAATGTTTTATTCCAGCTCTAAATCTTAGACTATATTTCTATTTTATATAGGCAGTATTTATAAAGTGGCATCACCTACATTTTCTCAGTGGTATCAACGTTTTTTGGGGCTTCCCAGGTGACTCAGCAGTAAAGAATCTGCCTGAGTGGATTGCGGTGCAGGAGCCACAGGAGACAGAGGTTTGATCTCTGGATCAGGAACATCCCCTGGAGGAGGAAATGGCAACTCAGTCCAGTATTCTTGCCTGGATAATCCCATGGACAGAGGAACCTGGTAGGCCACAGTCCATGGATCACAGAGTTGGGCAGGACTGAGCACACATGCACACATCAGTGTTTTAGTTTTGAATTGTGGTTGATAAAGATCACTTAGTTTTAAGTATTTTACATTTCCATAATAAGTTATTTGTTCTGGGCATTTAGAAGTGTCAAATTTTCCAAGTATGTCCTTTCTTTTAAAAATGTTATGTTGTTCTTGATATTTCATTGAATTACATCTCCCTGCCTCTACTTTTTTCTCTCCCTTCTCTCTCTAGCTCTTCCCTCTATTGTCTCTTCTCTCCCTTTCTCTCTCTCTGGGTCTCCCTTATCCCCTCCTTCTCTGCTCTGTCCCCTCTCCCTCTGTCTGGTCTCCTCCTTCCTCCATCCTTTCTTCACTCCTTACCTCACTCAAGGAATATGAGGACTCACAAGTTCTGTTTAGTGTGCCCATTGTTATCCCAGCCTGGACTTCTACAAGGTAAGGGATGGCTGGAATCTGTACCATGATGCCACTCTTCCCCGCTTTAGGATGAGCTGTCTGCAGTCTGCTTCAGTCATTTTATTATTTACCTGGCCTCTGGTGGCTCAGATGGAAAAGACTCTGCCTGTAATGCAAGAGACCCAGGTTCTATCCCTCGGTCAAGAAAATTCCCTGGAGAAGAGTATGGCAACCCACTCCAGTGTTCTTGCCTGGAGAATTCCATGGACAGAGGAGTCTGGCCGGCTATAGTCCATGGCATGCCAAAGCATTGGACACACTGGAAGTGACTAACACACACACTGTCTCTAAGAGTCTTTCACTATAAAGGACATACCTTACAAGGTCCATTAATAGGTCCCACAGACGTTCAGTCTGTTTTGACACTTTTCCAATGTCCATCAGATAAGCCCCATTGGTTTCAAGCCAGAGAATCCAAATCCAGCTGCTTTATCAGTAAAGGACCCAGGTAGGGGAAGATTCAGAAGCAGGTAGCTGTGGGAGCAATCTAGTCTTTCTAGAGACGTGCTAAGCCCTTCTCACAGTAACATAGCAGCAGGGAGGTGATTCCTATGCATCTTTGCACAACTCTTATTTGTGGTTCAGATGAAGAGTGTAGGAGCTATAAAGGCAGACAAAATCCCCGAGGCCATTTTACAGGAACTGAGGCTTATCAATGCTTACGCTGAAAGTTAGTCACTATTTCACCCCCAAATTATTTGATGGGTAATTACATACCCTTATGTCCGATTCTTGCAGTGGGTGACATTCCTGTGATGGATCAGAAGCATACGTTTTTTTAGAAAAGGCTCACAAATTATCCCTAATGTATAGTACATACAGAGTATTGCTGAGTATTCCTACCATGTATTGTCTGTTTGGCTTGATACAAGGAATGGGCTTGAATAAAAGCTAAGTATAATAGCCACTTCTTTACTTAGCGAGTACTACATTCCAGCCCCAATGGGACACAGTGATTCTCTGAGAGGTTATCATCCTCATTTCGCAGCTCAGGTAGTGTCTCCATTTAGAAACTACAGAGCCTGTCCCAGAGTTAGGGCAGGGGAGAATTTAATATCTTATCAAACTTTGTCTCAAAATATAAATACCCTTATTTAACAAATTGGCTGAATATACCCATGAACAGCTCTGGCACGTTGAGAACTACAGGTAATGAGAATGAAGTCTAGTTTGGCCATCTGTATCACGAGATGGGTGAACTAGATGGCATATCGGCCCTTCCAAGTCTGATTTGATGTATAACTTAACTTTCCAATTAGAAATCTTAATTAGGCTTTACTAAACTGAGCTGTTTGAAGATACTCCTTATTTATGATTCATCTATTTTCTTTTTTTTTTTTAGCTGCTAGCCAGTGCCTGTTTCTGCTTACGTTTTTCAAGACATTACTGGTGACTTGAATTAGAATACAGACGATGGTATTTTGACATACAGTAAAAATGGATTTTAGGGATTCTTTTCAACTCTAACTTAGATGACACATAGTTCAATGTCATGCTTTTTATGGCTCCTACATATTGGCTATCATTATCCACTCTTGCAGATTGAACTTTATTCAAGTTTGTTCTCAGCTGTTAGCTAGCTGGAGTAACTACGGGTAGGTAACACATTAACACAAATTCCTGCAACTTTCAAGAAATTGCAATGATAAAACTAGATGAAAATGAACCACTTATGGCTTTCAAAATACTATATTTATCACATTTAAAAAAATTTTTTTTTAATTATTTTTAATTGGAGGATAATTACTTTAGAATATTATGTTGGCTTCTGCCATACAACATGAAACAGCCGTAAGTATACATATGTCCTGGAGAAGGAAATGGCAACCCACTCCAGTACTCTTTGCCTAGAGAATTCCGTGGACAGAGGAGCCTGGTTGGCTGCTGTCCATGGGGTTGCACAGAGTTGGACATGACTGAAGCGACTTAGCATGTGTGCATGCATTGGAGAAGGAAATGGCAACCCACTCCAGTATTCTCACCTGGAGAATCCCAGGGACAGAGGAGCCTGGTGGGCTGCTGTCCAAGGGGTCGCACAGAGTCGGACATGACTGAAGCGACTTAGCAGCAGCAGCAGCAGCAGCGTACATATGTCCCCTTCCTCTTTAACCTCCCCCCACAATCCCCACCCCATCCCACCCCTCTAGGTTGTCAGAGTACGAGTTATGTTATACAGCAACTTCCCATTAGCTATCTGTTTTATATATGGTAATGCATAGAATGTATACACTTCAGTACTATTCTCTCAATTTGCCCCACATTCTCCTTCCCTCACTTGTCCACAGTCTTTCTCTATATCTGAGTCTCTATTCCTGCCCTGAAAATAGGATCATCAGTACCATTTTTCTAGATTCCATATATATGTGTTAATATACATTTGTTTTTCTCTTTCTGATTTACTTCACTGTATATAGTATCATATTTATTTTTTAAAACCACTTGGGTGATAGGTCTGAGTCACTGACTGAATAATAAAAATGTTATTCCTACTAACTATGAATATGATTAACTTATTTCCATTCTTATGTACTGAATACATGCTGCTTTCACAAACACTGAAATTATTTCTGTCATGTAATACAGAAAATGGAGTACTAAACTTCAGGAAAAATGAATTACAAGATTAAAACAGAAGCAGCCTATTATATAAATAATGATGTTTAAAAATAAATAAATAAATAATGACGTTTTAGACATACAGCAGACAAAAAATATCTTCCAAAAAAAAAAAAAACCAAGGTTCAAGGTCAACAACTTGCTTCTATACCATAGCAAAAGAAAAGATACACCCCAAAAGATAGTTAAGTTTTAGTCTAAGGCCACTAGTCTTCCTAGGTGGTGTTAGAGATAAAGAACCCACCTGCCAGTGCAGGAGATGTGAGAGACGTGGGTTCTATCCCTGGGTTGGGAAGATCCCCTGGAGGAGGAGATGGCAACCCACTCCAGTATTCTCTTCTGGAGAATCCCATGGACAGAGGAGCCTGGCAGGCTATGGTCCATAGAATTGCAAAGACTCGGACAGGACTGAAGTGACTTAGCACACACAAAGGCAACTAGTAGACTTTAGTAAATAATAGTACTTATGGAAACATAGAACACTGGAAAAGAACTACAAGTTGAAAAATGGGGTTCAAAAATTAAACTAATGGTTGATAAAGAGGTTATATTTGTTTTTTAAAATGTGCTTCATGATTCTACTTTATTTTTAGGTAGTATAATTATTCCAGCCTCTCTAATGAAATTTATTAAAAAGGTAATTTAAAAATATAACAAATTAATATCAGTAGTCTTTTAAAAAGGACTTACAGAGGAAAAAGAACAGGTTAATATTGACATTTTTTCTCTTTAATTAATAGGCTGCACTACCACAAGTGTGCAATGCTGGCTAATTAGTGTTAATGGCTTCGCTTAGCCAGAGTGCTTTCCTTTTGCTCTTATTTCTCTGGTTTAATATGAAGCTACTCTTGAGCACATTCGGCTTTGACAAAGACCTCCATTTGATTTGTAACTTTCAGCCCTTCTATAGAGGAATGCCTCAGAACATTTTATAACATTTTCCAAAAGAACTGAAAATGAAAGCCTCTCATACCCTGGCAACTCAGAGAATGAAAAGAGCATTTTGATGAATTTCTTAATAAAGTAAAATGTCCTCCATCAAAACTCCTTTGTACCTCCCCTGCTTAATAAAAAAAAAAAAAAATCACCATTTCGTTCAACTCTTTCTCAGTGTTATTATTAATATATTCTCTTCTTGAGTCAATGTCAACGATAGGTTTTGTAATTTGGTAAATATTTCCTTTAATTTCCTTAAACCTGTTGTATTTAAGATCTAAAGATGTAGAGAGACTTCTATTTTCTGAATGTGGCAAATGTTTTAAGCAATTTTGCTTTTAAATTTTAAGGAGGGAGAAAATATTTTTTTCCTAATAAAACAATATATCTATGTGGATTCTAATGCCTAAAACATGTGCTAAGACTCCCTCCACCCACTTCTAGGAGGAGGACTGCTTTAGGTATGATTCTTTGTTTTCTCTTCAGCACCTGCTCTGCCCCTTGCACAACAGTCATGCATTTTCTCTTCTCTCTGGCCTCTGGTCTCTCTGTGCAACCCTGCTTCCAGATTCATCTTCCGGAAGTCAGCAGCATTATAAGACTCCTTATCTTTTATGATGACTTATTTTTTTAATTAATGTATTTATTTTAATCAGAGGCTAATGACTTTACAATATTGGTATGGCAAAAACCACAACGATGATGACTTATTCCAGGCTGGACCTACTTACACTTTCCCACCTTTGCAGTGTCCCCTCTCTTGTGTGATCCATCACCGGCTCTGTTTGCGGCCATCCATCCGGAGTGAGACGGTGATGAAGGGAAGCGAGCGCCTGTGCGGACTGTGTCCTGCCACTGCCTGTGTCCAGCAGGTGTATGTGGCAGGGGTGTTGGTAGCATTGTACTGGGCTCTGGTCACTGGAACACAGGCAGAAGCGATGTGCCCTTCCATGGCTAGACTCTAAAAATCTATAAGCATGATCACCATCCTATCCTTCCTCTCCTGGTGTGGCTTTTACAACCTAAACAACCATGTAAAGAAGTGCTCCCCTCCCTGCATGCTGCCATCAACTGGGCTTTCGGCCAGTGAGAAGTAAACTTCTATTTTGTTAAAACCACTGAGATGTCAGGATTTTCTGTTACACCAGCCAATAGACTACTGTCTATTTTTACATGATGTCCTTCATAACAATTTCCCAGGTGAAGAGAATAGAAATCCAATTATTCAAGTAAATTCTTTGTCCAGTCTTAGAGTTTGTACTTTGGGTACACTTAACACGGAGATACAGCTCATAAGAGATTTTTGTTGTTCAGCTGCGAAGTCATTTCCTACTCTTTGCAACTGCATGGAGTGCAGCATGCCAGGTTCCTCTGTCCTTCACTATCTCCCCCAAGTTTGCTCAGACTCATGTCCACTGAGATAGTGATGCGATCTCACCATCTCATCCTCTGCTGTCCTTACAGCAATACAAAGGACATACACATGAATGAACTGTCAAAAGCTCAAATGTCCATAAAATAGACCACGGTGATTGTTTTAGCATTTGTCAACTACCTGATTTCTTCTTATAAGAAAAATCTGAATGCAGTCAGATGTAACTTCTACAACAAAGCCATTGGCATAAAAGGGCCCCCAAAATTGATGTTAAAATGAAGAGTTGATTTGTTGATTGCTTGTATATGATCTACATACAATCTGATATATAATATATATCTTACATATATGTGATATATATATATATATAGTATATGCAATACAACCTTCTTGATTATATATGATCTATATAAAATTACACCATAATATTTCAATGAAAAATTAAATATGTATTGTCATAAACTTATAAGTGATCATATGTAACTTCTCTAAAGTATATTTCTGGGACTATCTCATTCTGATATTGCCATTTACTTAGAATAAAATCCCAATTCTTTACCACAGTATTCAAAGTCCAACATAATTTGGCTTCTGCCTGTATTTCAGTCTAATCTTTTTCTTCCTCTCATTCCTTTTTAAAAAATTTTCCTTCTGCTAAATTATATGCTATTGTCAATCTTTCCAATTTTAAGTTGCATGCTCTTAAACTCCTCATATTAAGTTATATGTTTAACTCTTTATATTGTCACCATTTTCAAATTTGCCTATTGATTATATATAAAATGATACCTCATTTATTTATGTGATCTTTAATTTTTCCCTAACTCCAAATAATGTTAAATTATGTTTTTCATTAATTTTTTCCACTTCTAGGAATTGCTTGTTTCTCTTTGTCTTTTTTCCCCATTCATCAGTAGTGTTTTACAGTTCTCCATATATCTTTATTACAAACTAATTGTCTGTTGGATGTAGATCTTCTGGCATTTTTTAAACTTTTTTCACTTTAACATATCTCTTGACAAGAAAATTATTAAATGTATCAAGTTTTATAGTCATCCCTTTGTGTCTTCCATAAGAAAAATTTCCCCAACCCCAAATCTAAAAGATACCTATAAATATTTATAAGAATTTCAAAACTTTATTTTTTAACATTGACGCCTTAAAAGTCTTGAGGTAATATTTTAAATATCTGTATCACTTGCTGATGACGACTTCTTTCCTAACTCCACTTATTGGATGTAGATCTGAGCCATCATGGTTAAAGACTCAGTCTTTTTCTGGGCTTCCTATTCTCATCTATCAGCCAAGTTCTTTATCCCCTGGAGTTACGTTTTCTCAATCTCTACAATCTTGTAAATGTCATCAAAACTGTCCTCACAATTGTCTTCACACAATTCATAGGCTGTAGTCCTCTTTTTCATTCCAAAGTGATATCCTAATACTCTTGATTCTTTATTGTCCTGCATGGATCATAGAATCTGCTTCAGTTCAGCTCAGTTCAGTTGCTCAGTCGTGTCTGACTCTTTGCAACCCCGTGGACTGCAGCATGCCAGGCCTCCCTGTCCATCACCAACTCCTGGAGCTTACTCAAACTCAAGTCCATCGAATTCGTGATGCCATCCAACCATCTCATCCTCTGTCTTGCCCTTCTCCTGCTGCCTTGAATCTTTCCCAGCATTGGGATCTTTTCCAATCAGTCAGTCCTTCGCATCAGGTGGCCAAAGTATTGGAGTTTCAACTTCAGCATCAGTCCTTCCAATGAATATTCAGGACTGATTTCCTTTAGGATTGACTGGTTGGATTTCCTTGCTGTCCAAGAGACTCTCAAGAGTCTTCTCCAAAACCACAGTTCAAAAGTTCAATTCTTCAGCTTAAATAATTCTAAATATTAAAAATATTTGGGGATTATTGCTATCATTACACTATCTGTATAAATTAATTTGACCAGACCATCTTTAAATTTTTTATTTATTTTAAAAAATTTTATTGGAGTATAGTAATTTACAATGTTTTAGTTTCAGCACATGTTAGGTGTACAGCACGATGATTCAGTTATGTATAAAACAGACCTTGTCTTTTGACGATGTTTATATTCATATTCATTGTATAATTTTTTTAAGTTACTTCCTTTTAATGTTGTATAATATGCTAAAGTATTTTTTTCCTAGAGTAGTGTTGTACGTAATTGGTTATATCCATTCCTAATATTACTAAAATAATCACTAGTAATAATGTTAGTTATGATCTTTTATATTTTATGTTCTAAGTGTTTGTTACTGGTGTATTGTGTGCTAGTTTTATATCCAGTCATTTTGCTAAACCATCCTATTTTGATAATAATTTTTCTTTATATTCTTTGAAGTGAATTGAAAGTCACTCAGTCATGTCCGATTCTGTGACCCCATGGACTATACAGTCCATGGAATTCTCCAGGCCAGAATCCTGGAATGGGTAGCCTTTCCCTTCTCCAGAGAATCTTCCCAACCCAGGGATCGAACCTAGGTCTCCCACATTGCAGGCGGATTCTTTACCAGCTGAGCCTCTTCAGTACTTTGTAAATATTTCCAACATCAGCAAATAATGAGTAGTTCCATTCTAACACCACTAATTTGATAGTCCTTTCCTAGAATGCTGGCTTCAGTCTCCAATTAAAAATGGCATAGAAGTGTCTCTACTAAGATCCTATCACAGGATTAAAATATATGATGGTATTTATATGTTTTAAATTGCTACTGTTAATCAAGCTGAAGTTCTATTCCCAATTTACTAAATTTTATTTTTAATAAAGAATGGGTGTTATATATTATTAAATATATATTCTGCATTTACTGGAATGACTGTTTTTTTTCTTTTAGGCTGGCAATATGTTTACTATATTTATGGGATTTTCTAATATTGATATGTCCTTATACATAAAGTCTAAACATAACTTAGTCATGGAGTAGCAAATTTTTCATAGATTATTGTATTACCTTTCCTTATATGTTGCTGAGGACTTTTGTATTATGTCAAGTATAACATGGGCTTTAATTTCTTCTCTCTTAGTGATTTTATCTGGTTTTGATATTAAGAGTATTCCAGCCTTGTAAATGATTGTATTTTCAGGAAGAGTGTGTATAATATTTGGACATATGAAGTCTAATATACTCTGGTATATCTTTGTTGCTTAATTCATTGATCCCTGATATTATTTTACTTTATTTCCTATTCCATGAAGCTGCTACTATCTTCAATTTTCTTTCATCTGAGAGTCATGTATCTCTTGCCATCACATGGTTAACTACCATCTCTGAGAAGTTTTTCCTAACCACATATCCTAATCCGGTCTCCCACTGCTTCTCATGACACTCTGCTGTGTTACCTTCTTCATGACACGGTCATAATCTTAAACTATATTTTTATGTAGGTTTGCTTGCTTATGATCCAAGTCTTCCTCCTAGACTGTAGTGACCTCTGGGACTAAAGACCCTGGTTTTCTTCTTTATTCTTCCACATCCAGCCCAGAGAAGAGCTTATGGCATATAACAGATAATCTGAAAGATGTGTTGATGAACTTTCTGCAATTAAGCTCTAGAAATTAACTGAAAACAAAAAGTTTAAATGTTGACACTCTGTCCCCAGAAGTAGAAATAAACAAAAATAAACACATTACAGATCATTCTCAAAGCCCATCCTTTTGTGTATGTGTTTGGGTAAACACAGTTGGTAAAGAATCCACCTGCAATGCAGGAGACACTGGTTCGATTCCTGGGTCGGGAAGATCCTCTGGAGAAGGGATAGGCTACCCACTGCAGTATTCTTGGGCTTCCCTTGTGGCTCAGCTGGTAAGGAATCCACCTGCAATGTGGGAAACTTGGGTTGGATCCCTGGGTTGGGAAGATCAGAAAGGCTACTCAGTCCAGTATTCTGGGCTGGAGAATTCCATGGACTACATAGTCCATGGGGTCGCAAAGAGTCGGAGACAACTGAGCAAATTTCACTTCACTTTGATGGTGATGTTAGTAAATTCTGTTACACTGGAATAAAATATAAAGTTTACGAGTTAACGTGCTTTCAAAACAAGTAAGAACAACATAATTTGCTGTACATACAGTTTTCCTAATGGGATCTTGGAAGAAACTAGGGGATCTTAGAAATTTTGTAATTTCAAGTCGTGATGAAGGATCATTTCAATGTGATGGGGAAGTCCTTTAATAAGCTAAAATCTAAATTTGGATTATAGGTGTGTATGTTGGTGTGCTCAGGGAGGTTAAATGTTATCTCTGGTGTGCCTGCGAGAGTGTTTCTGGATGAGGTGGCGTCTGAACCAGGGTGAGTAAAGCTGACTGCCTCCGCAGTGTCAGTGGGCTTCATCCAATGCTGAGGGCTTGATAAAAACAAAGATGTGGGGAAAGCAGGATCTGCTCTCTCTTCCTGACTGAGGTGAAACACGGGTGCCCTCAGACTGGGGTGTACCTCCCTAGTTCCTCTGGTTCTCACACTCTGGGCTCAGACTGGAAAATACAGCTGTGTTTCCAGCTTGGAAATGGAATCCTTATGCCTCCACAATTGCAAAAGCCAATTCCTTATGGAACATTTCTTTCTATGTAGATTGACAGACTGAAATCCTGTTAGTTCTATTCCTCTAAACCCAGTAATGTAGTGTAATGATTTCAGATGAGTTCAGGTACCTAATGGATTACCATTAGATGTACAGAAAATCTTAGAGTAAATTTTAGGAAATATTTTATTTAACTTAAAAATAATACCTTAGCCAGCCATTTAAAATCCTTAGAAATAATTATTTTACTTTGCCCCATTAATTAGCCATCACATTGTGTGTCTTTTCATTTGTTTAACTATGAATTTCATCTAAAAGACCAAGGGCAATCAGGAAAGAGGCCTGGCCAGGACTAGCTCAGGGTCTTACATCAAATGGAAACAGGACATGATTATATGTGAATCAATTTATGCATGGTATTGATTATTACATATTATAATGCTTTGTTTTTAGACATCTTTATAATTCCATTTATTTGCATCATATAATTTAACTCTCATAATTTCAGTGACATACTGTATTACTGAGATTTTATAGCATTGATAGCAGAAACTCAGGTAGGTTAAAAACTGTTGACATTCACAGAAAAATCTGTACCAAGAATAATACAGATCAATAACACTGAAATAGACACAGCTCAGGAAGTGACTTTGGGAATGAATATATATATAATATATATTCTTTCTTGTGAAAGAAGAAAAAAATGAACAGTGTGAGCAATATATGCATATAAAAGCATGCAATACTAAGGTTTAGTTTTAAATTAATGAATTAAAAAAATCTCATCAGGCAATGAAAGAAGATTAAATAATTTATGTTAGAAATTAAAATATTACTTTATAGCATTTACTGAGTATCCAGCAATATTAGGTAATTACTAAAAAGAAAATGCAATATTTCTAATAGAATTAATACTTAATTCAATATTATATACTTATATTTTTCAAAGTAATCAGCTTATAATATTGGGTAAATATAAGGTAAACTAAAACTTTAATATAAATTAGAGTTGGAGAAATTATTTTAGTATGTTATGCCATAAATTATAACAACTAGTACATTACTGTAGCAAACATCTGCAATGAGTGTGCCTGGAAGAAATGGTGGGAGGTGGTGAGTAGAGGTGCTATAATGTAGATGATTTCCTGGTGTCTGATGACAAAATGTACTAAATTATAGTTGTGATATACTCAAAAGTGTATTCAATGGAAATAGTAATTTCCAAGAAAATTAAGGTTCGTAATGTCACATGCTTCTTGAATAATACGAAAAGGGTCTGATCAGTTGTTGACAAAAATGTCCAGGATTTTCAGCTTCCAAAAACAGAAAGGAAAGAACTTAAACTCTAAATTGGGGAGGAATTGAAAAAATACTGTTGTTGCTTTGAGGAAATAAACAAAAAGTGCCATGGGCTGGGTAGTTGTGAGATTGTTTCTATGTTCCTGAGAACCCCTGCAATTCAATGCCAGCTGCCTACTCCTGGTCTTCCCGGGACAGACTCTGATTGTCAGCATTTACTAGATGCAAATCACACACCTGGGCTTGTGAGGTTCTGATGACCCCCTCCAACAACAGATTCCTCCAATTCCCTGGCGCTAAATCCCCACTGACACAACCTGCATTTTCTGTGAATGGAAGTATAGTTAATTTACAATATTGTGTTAGTTTAAGGTGTATAGCATAGTGATCCAGTATTTTTGCAGATTATACTCCACTATAGGTTATTATAAGTTGGTGGGTGTAATTCTCTGTTCTGTATAGTATATCCTTGTTGCTTTTCTATTTTATATGCAGAGTTTTGGGGCTGTTAGTCCCATACCCCTAATTTGTCTTCCCCCTCCCCTCTCTCCTTTGGGAAATGCAAGTTTGTTTTCCATGTCTCTGAGTCTGCTTCTGTTTTGCATATACCTTCATTTGTATTATTTTTTAGAGACCACATATAAGTGATATCATACAATATGTCTTTGTAGTTATTGTTGCTTTTCTGACTTTTTTTCGTTATTAATCTACATAAAGGTTTATTCAAGTGATCTTCAGTCCTTTTAGATATTTGCCTTTCCTATTGGAATTATTCCTTTCTTATAGATTCTTCTTAATTTTTTTAATTGGAGTATAATTGTTTTACAATTCTGTGTTTCTACTGTACAATGAAGTGAATCAGCTATATGTATACATCCATCCTCTCCCTCTTAGACCTCTCCCCCGCCCCACCCCTCCATCCCACCCATCTAGGTCATCACAGAGTGTCGAGCTGAGCTTCTGGCACTACACAGCAGCCTCCCACTAGCTAGCTAGTTTATACATGGTAGACCCATCAACATTTCTTTTATGGTATATTTAATACTGCTGAATTCTCTCAGCAGTATTTGCTTGCTTGGGAAACTCTCCTTCTATTCTAAATGATACTTTTGATGGGTAGAATACCCTAGATTGCAAGCTTTTCCCTTTGAGGACTTTGAATATATCATGCTACTCATTTCTGGTCTGCAGAGCTTTTGCAGAGAAATCAACTGATAGAATTATGGGGATTCCCTTGTAACCGATGCTTTTTCTCTTGCTGCTTTTAGAATTTTCCCTTTAACTTTTGCCATTTTAATTATAATATTAACATGTCTTAGTTTGGGTCTATTTGGATTCATCTTATCTGAGACTGTCTATACCTTCTGTACATTGATATGTTTCCTCCTTTACATCTGGGAGGTTTTCAGCCATCATTTCTTCAAATATATTTTAGATCCCCTTCTCCCTCTCCACCTTCTGGAACCCCTATAATGCAGATGTTGGCACATCTTATATTATCCCATAGATCCTGTGTGTCACTTTCATTGTTTCACCTGCCTTTCTGTCTGCCCTTCTGACTGGGTGATTTCCATTATTCTATCTTCCAAGATCATTTGAGTGGCCTTCTGTGTCATTTAATCTGCTATTCGTGGTTTCTAGAGTGTTTTTATCTCAGAAACAATTATCTATTTTTGATTGGGTCTTCCTTCTAGCTTCTAGTTCCTTGTTAAAATGATCTGTGCTCGGATTCTCTTAATTAGCATTTTTATTACCAACTTTTTGAACTTATTGTCTGTTAGAGTGATTATCACTGTTTCATTGTTTTTTTCCGAAATTTTCTCTTGCTCTCTCAATTGGGAGTAGTTCCTCTGCATTTTTATTTTACTTAACTCTATAATCTAGATGGAAGTTATTTATTGTGGTCTTGAGTGGTTGTTTTCCTGTGATAGCATGCCTATGTAGATGGTGTGACCTACATGCAAGGCTTTTTTTTCTTTGATCTTCGATACAAGACTGGATTTGATGTAGATGTCCACCACATTTTTCCTCGGGGTGTGTAGGCTCCTGTCACCTTGACAGGAAGTGTGGTTTGTGTTGGAGGATCTAAAGTCAGTGCAGTGTATGAGTGGGACTCCCTGGCAGTTGCTCTTTCAAGGGTGGGGTCTGTTCTGAAGTTGATGGAATGGATGCCCTGAGGGTTAGGCTTATGTTCACTTTTTGTATCTTCTTCCTTCTTCCTGCCCCAAAGGAGGGGAGTACTGCAGTAAATGGGGTGCATGTGCTTACAGAGATTGGATGGATAGATAGGTATCCTATCTATCTACATAGGATAGATATACTAGATAGACACACAGATAGCCTGTGTGGCTATCTGTGACTCCACTCAGATGTAGCAATACGGTTGTGTCTTTTCTCTTGTTGTGGTCATCCTACCTCCAGTGAGAGGTGGTGGTGTGGAGTGGGCAGGGCCAGAGCATTCCTTCGGCTGGCATTAGGGATCGTGGCATTGTGGTTGCAGGAACTGAAGTGGCTGCTTCTGTGACACTTTTTGCCTAAGTTCCAACAATGGAAAGTGCTACTGGATCTGGACCACACTCCAAGTCCCTGGGCCATCTCTGTGTCCCTAAATTGAGTCTTTTGTCAAGAACTGACTGCCCTAAATCCAGTGCCAAGCCACGGCATGGAGTGAGTGGGACAAGGGTTCACTCAGCTCCAATTCAGGAGCTCCGTGAGGAGGTATCCATCTCTCTTCACTGCTGGTGGCAGCCCGTGCCAGGACGTGTGCATGAGTGGAGTCTAGGCGTCTCCGGCCTTTCTAACCGTCTCAGCAGTTTCCTAAGTAGCCGAGTGGGCTAGTCTCCTGCACACAGACTCCCGGACTGGGATGTCCAGTCTGTGGCTCGACCTGCTCACTGCCCAGGGTGAGTGTCCGCCTATGTGATTTTCCTTCTTCTTAGCCCCCTTTTAGGGGCATACATCCCAACCTGATGTTTTTCTTCCAATCCTACCTAGTGATGTAGGAACCTTTCTTGCAGTCTTGGTTGTACAGTTCTGCAAGTTTCCAATTAGTTTTTTATAAGACATGTTTTTGATATGTTTGTGAGAGAAGGTGAAATTCACACCATCTTACTCAACCTTCTTAGGCCTCAACTTGACCTTTTTTCATAACCTGAAAGAGTAGCACATCTGACATCTGGATTTCAAACATCCCATTCTCCATAAGGCATCTCCCCCTCCAGATCACTTATTCTAGTACCTCTATTACTAAACTATTGTAACACATAAAAGGTTTGATTGCATTGACTCTGTTCCCTTTTCCCCATTTATCAGCCTTCTCCTATATTCATTTCCTACCTTTTCAGCTTATATTTCATTGTCTATCAAGTGATTTACTACATCCCAAGGGCTCTCTTGTCCACTCTTTCATACTAATAAACAGAAACTCAATTTGTTGAAGCCAATTTTCCACTCTTTCTTAGTGAATTTTTATTTGTGAAAAATCACAGAATGGGACAACTAGTTCCACTTTAAGTTTATGATCACAAACTTGTCACTCGACACTGCTGTGTGACAACACTGCTGGATAATGTCATTATTTCTCACTTTCTGAAGTGACTATTTCATATTTTTTCTCTCTCTCCTGAAATCAGATTATCTTTCTCCCTCACTGCTTATCACACCTTCTCAGTATCTTTTCCTGGTTCCTAATCCTCTACCCAGACATTCACTGGTTCCTAGAATCTGAGAGATGGTTTCATTTCAGAACCTTAGTGCTTAGTTTTCCTTCAGCCTAGAGAGTTCTTCCCCTAATGTTTCCAAGGCTAAGTAGTTCTCTCTACAGTTGCTTCATTATGATGATCATCTTTGCATTGGAGGCTTTCTTTCACTGCCTCCGCCCATCTTAAACACAACAACCTCTTTACTTTTAGTTCCTATACTACAATCTCAAACTGAACTTGGAGTTTCAATAGTTTACCATTTTGTTTGTTCCAAGAGCACCTTTGTTGTTTTTCCAACCCTGGTAAATGATAATTTCTCACTGCATAAACATTGAGATAATAATAATTGGAATTATTGGCATATAGATTGGGAAGTGTCTTAAGAGGATATTACATATAACTCTGAGTTAACAAACGAGGATGTGGAATCTCAGGTCAGTTGACTGTCCTAGGCTACAACACTGGAGTTGGGAGAAGAACTCAGCTGACTTTCTATAGTGATCAGTCCTCTGATTAAGATGTAATAACTCCTGTCTAATCTGGAGCCTTCAATTCTATCAGAGTTAGCCTCTGGCTACGAATTTGCCAAATCAGATTTTAACTTCTCAATGTAGGCGCTTTATGCTTTCAATAGGAAAAAAAAGGAAACCAAACAACAACAACAAAACCCCACAAAACTTCTTATCTGAGACAACAGTGATATTATCACTTCAATTTTTTCTAAATAAACTTTTTTTTCCCTCCCTGTTTCTGAGGCCCAAACTCCGGACTAATGAGAAACTGGAAGGATCTCTTTCTAAGCATAGAGATAGCATTTGGGTAGGGGTGGCAGAGTACTGCAATTTCCTTTCTTCCTAGCCGTATATATGCATTCAGAAACTTAAACTCCGAACACTATTTTGAATGGTATATTAATTTTCTAAATTGCTTTCACGCACAATTACCACAAACTTTATGCCTTAAAATAGGATAAATTTATTATCTTAGACTTCTTTAGGTCAGAAGTCTGGTGTGAGTCTTACTGGGCTAAAACCAAGGTTGTCAGAAGAACTGCTTTCTGTTCTGGGGGCTCTCGGGAAGATTGTTCTCCATCTTCTGAAGATGGAGTGCACGCCTTGACTCCTGGTCACCGTCTTCCATCTTCGAAGCAAGAGCAGACAGAATCCTCAGGACTTTAACTACTCTTGCCTCTTCTTCGCTTGTCCCATCATTCTCAGACCACAGCCTGGAAGAGGTCTTTACTTTAAGGAGCTCACGGGATGACTTTGAGTCCACCTGGCTAAACAAGGCAACCTCCCCACCTCAAGGTCTATAACCTAGATCACATCTGCCAAGTCCCATTGGTCATGGAAGGTAACTTATATTACCGGGCTCCAAGGATTAGCATATGAACATCTTTGGGAGTGGGGGTATTAGTCTGTCTACCACAGAAGGAGTTGAAAGGTAGGGTGGAGACTAATATATTCTCTACATGTAAAGCTTTATAATTAGATTTATGATCAGAATAATATGTTCTGGATAAAGTATTTTAAATATTTATAGGGATAGAGGCAATGAGCAACAGGAGATGAACTTATCTCAGTTCTTCAGGATTGCATTAAATATTTACCTTTGATATAATAACTATACCCATAAGCCTACCCATATTACCTAACTTGGGTGTCCTTTAATCTTTCAATGTACCTTACATACTGAAAGTTGAAATCAACTCACCTTACCAACAAACACCAAGTTTATGTATCCTCCACACATTTGGGGTTGAAGAGGAAAAGGAAATCAAGTACTGTTATCTTAAAGTTTAAGAAGGAAAGTATATATCCACAAATCATTGAATGTAGGAGCAAGAAGTAATTGTTATAAAGTACTTGTTTCTATCAGGATGAAAGATATGGTCTCTGTGGAGGAGTAAAATGACATGAGATTAAATAGAAAAGATAAAAGAATATTATTCTAAGAGAAGTTTGTATGTGTATATGTGTGTGAGAGAGATCTATTTTGTACATTTCACATAACTAGCTAATGGCAGAAATGGGAAAAAGAGGAAAACATATATATGTGCTGTACGTACTACAAATTTTCTGCCTTAAAGAATATGAATCTTTTAAGTTATCAACCATCCACCTAGCACAATACCTGACTTAGCACAAGTAAATGTCTCTTTAGTGATTAATTAAAATAATTAAATGGTTAATTACAGAGTAAGTGGGAAATTAAACTTGTATTAAAACTACAAGACTAAAAAGTATAGTAATTGCTGAAGTACTGAAGGCATCAAGTTTAATTACCCTTTTATGTTGAGAAATACTTATTTTCCAAGTGATGGGGTGAATGATCTTCATTCCTACTCAGTTATGTCTTTAAGTTGATTCAGGGCAGGCTTTCACATCTTCCAGGAAAGTATCTTCAGAAAAGTCCTCATCAAAGGGAATCATTACCCTGAGAGGAAGAGGTTCCTTTCAGATGTAGCTGAATATGGAAATTCTACTAAATGCACAAGCTGGCATGTGAAGAGCTTCTGGAATCCCATCTGGAGCAGGGGCATAAGAGACTATTCCTCCACTCCATGTAAGCACTGATACTAGGATTACTTTGACCTATCGTTGATCAGGAATGCAGGTCATTCTGATTAGCTTGTGAAAGGAAGTTGGAAAAAGTTTGATAGATTTGCAAAACAATGTTGATGCTGATTATAGATTGTTAAAGAGCTTGTCCTATTAGTCCTAACTGCTAGAGACTCTTACATAGTTTTATCTGCTGAGCAGTATGATGGCCACAGGAATTAGGAGGGTCAAACCGTCCCATCCCTTAAACTCCTATCCAACAATGCTCAAGAGCTCACCCTGAGACGTAGGGGTGTTGTTACTGCACCCGCCCTCCTGAATTCATGCCTGCAATGCTGTGAGGGGACCAAGGGCCAGCTCCAGGCACACTTGTGACTTCTTTCTCTGTGTCCCTCCTCATCCTTCACTATTTTTCATTGATTTCATGGTGTGGGGAGGGGCATGTTCTGTGTATAGAGAGACAGATTGATAAATGTACAAAAATATGCATAGGAAATGTACAGTTTTAAAAGAAAACTGAGTAATAGCATCTCACAGAAGACCCATGGTTCTTGACGCAATGAATATTTAAGCCAAAGTCTAGGGTGCTGATGAAAGACTTCAGCCTAGAATAGTCAGAAAGGTTTTAAAAGGGAAAAAATTTTGAAGGATGAATGGAATTTGGGGGGGGGGAGGTGAATAGAAGGGTCACATATTTCCATTAGGTGTATTTGACTAGACAATTTTGTTTTTATCTTGGAAGTTCTAATTTTAAGTATTTTGAGACCAGGAGATTCCAGAATTAATATTTAACACACACTAACAAACTGTGTAACTGTTTAAACTGCCCATCCCCAGCAATATGTCCTCTTTCAACTGCACAGCATTTATACATGTCTTTATCTTCTCTAGGGAGGGAATTTTACTACATAAAAGACCTCTGAGATGTTCCCTCATTTGTAATGGAATCAGCAATGCTTTTGATTTGAGTAGTATTTCAACCTCAATTTCAGGGAACCCTGACAGCTTTCATTACTATTGCTTCTTACAGTGTGATGTATTGTAAATTTATACTCATTAGGATGTCCCCAATATTACAGAGGAGTAGTCTAAAGAGTTATAGTATACACAGTATTTGTCTTTTTAAACTGTCATGTATCAAAATTCTTTTTCTTGATGGTGAATAGCTGGCATAAGCAATCCAGAGGCTCTTTATTTTGTCCAAATGGTGCTGAGTCTAAAAATCTGAAAAACACTGGAAAAGCAGCATCTCTACCATTTATGTGGATTTTTGATTCTCACTGTATTTCACAGGGCTACTTCATAAGTCACGGCTCTTTTTTTTTTTTTTTTTTAATAGAACAAAAGGATCAGAAGATAGAAAACACAGTTGAGTCTTGTCTGGTTAGTAATTTAAGGCCTCTCAAGATTCACAGTGAAATACTGAAAAGCATGGGCAGAGTGACCTGATCAGAGTTGTGCTTTATTTACTACAGCTAAATGTGGTCACGCCAGATTTAGAATGACTTGGGGGAAAAAAAGTATGCTGGATCAGAAATATCCTTTTGGAAGCTAATTTACTGATTTTATTCAGAGGTAATAGGATTTGGACTGTGGTTGTAGCCATGGGGAAAATCAGTCAGGTACGAAGCAGAATTTGGGAAGGAGGTGACCAGTAGCTAAATGGTGGGAAGAAAATAGAAGCTGAGAACTCTAAGTCAGAATGACTGTAATATTATGATGTCATGATTACAATTAAGGAGGTTAGCAGAAGGAAAAATAGTTGAGCTTGTACTGATAGGAATTTTTGAGGATACAGTTCAGAGGTCAGATTAGAGAGGATCCACCCCTGTTTGAGGCATATTTAGTTCTCTATGCTGCTCGTGATGTTGTGAGTTACATTTTTTTTTAAATACAATTCTATTGTTATTGACTAGTTGCTGCATCTAAAACAAAATTTTTTCCATCTATACTCCGTCCCCAACCCCTTGACAGTATTAAGTAATGGATCCCATGAGAAATGGCAATGGTATAGGATTTCAGGAGATGCAAATTCCCCCAGCTCCCACTGCAGTCAAAGGATGTCTGTTTATAGGTCTTCTGCATCCTAAGATGATACCCCATCTCCATTTACTTCCAGTCATTATATGATCTCTGAACAGGGGTTGGAAGAAGGTGCTCCTGGAGGGCTGGAGACATTATTACTCTGGCTACTTTGAAATGCCAGTATCTGCCAGGTAGATGCCTGTCTGGCTTTATGGCTGGTACAGGCCAAGCCTTTCTGAGCGAAGGGACAGGAAAAGACATGCAAACTCCTTCTCTTCCACTTCCTGGTACCCACACCAGGCCTGTTTCTGGCAGAAACCTCATGCGCGGTCCCCATTTGTTTTTATAAATCTAATATTACCACCTTATAAGGAATGAAATTCCTTCCAGGAAACAGATCAAAGTAGTTCTACTTCTATGTCTCACTATAATCTTCAACATCTATTTTCCAGGTACTTCTTAGGGATTTTATTGGGAAATTAGGACAGCCTGAGGCAGGAACTATTAAAACGGCAGTTTGTTAAGACAGGAGATGTCATAGGTAGAAAAACAGCATACGTACAGCTTAAGTAAACACCCAAATATACCTTAGGCTTACTAAACCATGTGACTGACTCATTCATTAAAATCAAATTGATTTTTTCATATCAATTCTAGTTATCAAGGAGGTCATAATAAATCTTATTGTATGGCAATTAAGGATAAAAATCTTAATGTTAACTGTATTTAAAAGTTCTCACTTTGGGATCTCAATATACTTTGAAGCCATTGGCTATCCAGTTTCTAAAAAGTCTTAAAAAAGTGTTTACGATGAAAACTAAGAAGCATACTCTCCTCAGTTACTATACTATAAATTTTGAATTCTCTTAAATACATTCGCAATTCCTTTATTCAGTCATTTATTAAACAAATATTAAGCACCGCATGGACTTATTCTCAAATTATAAGAAAAGCAGAAACACAAATAAGCTATATTAGAATACATGATAAATATAGTAAGAACAGGAGAGCATATCTCTACTCTCAAAAGATGAGTCAAAGAAGACTGCAAGCAGGACAGATGTCCCAAAGGGCTATAGCAGCCTGGCAGCAAGCAATGCTGTGTACAAAGAAAGATCCAAGTAGCTAGGGGTTGGTACATTTGAAAATGTCAAGCAGGGTATAACACAATTAGCTTTGCAGTTAAAGTAGAATAGAAGGTAAGTGGTCTGGAAGAAAAAAAAAAAAAAGGAATCTAAAGAAAACCTGGAAGTTAACTATAGATGGGAATAAACTATGATTATATGACTAACAGACATGACAGCCAGAACTCAGGATAAATATAGTAAAGATGGAGAAAAACATTGCACTATAGAACATTTCAAGAGAGAAAAAATCAGGAGGTCTTGGACTGGATAGTAGATTGGACACTGAAAAGGGGACATCAGAATGCTCATAATGGAGACCCAGGAGGACTGGACAGAGTAGCATGTGAAGAATAAATAAGCAAGGTGTCCAGGAAATCAGGGAAGAGAGAGTTCTTAGAGTGAGTAGTTAACTGGTCCAGTATATAATGTAGCAGAGAGTGTCCCTGAGGTAAGAGCTAAAAACAATTTTCAGTTGACCTGGGCATAAAAATGGCAAAATTTAAATCCAGCATTTCTGTTAAAGTAGGGAAGACAGCAGGTATCAGTTGATCAGGAAATGAAAACTGAAACATAAATTTAGTGCTATGTTTTTATGGAACTGGGTGTGTAGGACTGGTGAGTCAGTAAGGGTAACTGGAGTGACGTACTGACCAGTTTATGGGAAGACAGATGGGAAACTGAAGCAAATCAGCTTAGGCATGGATAATCAGAAACCTCTATATCTGCATCATATTAGAGAAAAGACTTCACTGGATTCAATTTTATGTCCTTAGAGTTAAAACATCCATTTCTGAATGTGGTGTCATAAAGAGTTGTTGAAAAAAGTGCCTCCTTCTCCATCTTGAGACGCAAGCAAGAAGTTGAAGATTTTAATGCCATCAAAAAACATTTATTGCTTGAGGTATGGTTCTTTCTTTCTGATAAAATCTATGTAATTTTTGTATTTCCTTTTATGTCTTTCTGCCAACAGGTACAGAGCTAAACATGCCAAATTACAGAAAATACAGATTAACCCTGACAGTGTATATTCTTTCTTTCCTTCTTGATTTACCTTCTGTTCCAGATTTATTAAGATGTTTTGTGGTAAGTGGTTATAATTTCTAAAGAAGCAGGGTAAACAAATACCAAATGATGCAGGTGGTACAGTGTCTGCCCTTGATGTCAGGATGCCGGTGAGTGTAGCTTGTTGAAGGAGCTTGTAACACATGGATACAAAATCCAACATTAAGTTACAAAAACATCCTGAGCTCTTCTCTTAGTTTCAATTCTTGTGTTCAACTCCAAGACATCTAACAAGGTTTATTTTTCAGTCTGAATTTCTCCATGGGAAAATTTTGATAACTTTTTTTTGTTTGTTTAATTAGGTAATGACCTTGTCTTTGTGCTTAATTGTGAATAATTACCCGAACAATGGAATACCTTCCAAAGCATATACTAACATGAATTGAGAAATTGTAACAATTAAGTTACAAATGACTTTGAAAATATTTTGATCAAAATCGAAAGGTAAGTAATGGCAGTAATTCTACTGAACAACAGAGTGAGTATTAGAATCAATACATCTGTTAGCCAGTATTTGAAACTAAAAGGGAGTGCGTAATTCATCATTCCCTGGTTATAATTCAGTCAGTCAATTCAGTGCTGACCTATAGAGAACCTTACCTTGCCTTTCACACTTTTAATGTTAAATGTTGGCCATTTGGAATAAATTTGATTTAGGTAACCTTTCGTGGAGTACAGGTACATGGATGCCATAAATGTCAAGAAAAGAATAAAGCTCAGTCTCTTCATGCAGACATATAACAGAGAATAAAACTGTCGTTGGTACACATTAGATAGTCACGGAAAATCTGCTTATCTTCAGAGTTATCAACTGAGAAGAGCATCAACAAGAAAGGTAATATAAATAGAAATTAAAATGAACTAATATTAATGAGAGAGGGCAGAAATATCATGTTAATCACCTCTGTATCCTCAACAGCATCTAGTGTAATGCCTTAAATTTTTTGGCACTCAGCAAATATGTCCTGAATAAACAGCATTTTAAGTTATTCAATTGCAGGTTGTTGTTTAGTCCCTGAGTTATGTCCAACTCTTTGTGACCCTGTGTACTATAGCCCACCAGACCCCTCTCTCCATGGGATTTCCCAGGCAAGAATATTGGAGAGGACTGTCATTTCCTTCTCCAGGGAATCTTCCTGACCCAGCGATTGAACCCAAGTCTCCTGCATTGGCAGGCAGAATCTTTATCACTGAAGCCCTTAATTGCAGGTATCCCCATTTTTTCCTAAGATACATATTTCTCTTTTAGGTCTCATGGTCATGATGTAATAAAAGAATAAATAATCCCTGATATTATTTTAATTAGAAACTGGTTTTGCTTTATTCTAGGCTCCAAACTCCTTGTTATGGATTGAATATTTTTGTTTCTCTCCACCTTGGTTGAAACTCTACCCTCTGAATGTGATTGCTCCAAGAGGTGGGCCTTTGGGAAGTAATTAGGATTTGATGAGGTCATGAGGGAGGAGCCCATAGAAAATTCACAAAGCTCTTGCTTCCTCTCTCTGCATTCCAGCACATGCAGATATAAGCAGTCAGCTGTCAACAAGCTGCAAGAGGCCCTCACAAGAATTAGACCAGGCTGGCCTCCTGCTCTCAGACTTCCAGACTCCAGAACTGTAAGAAGTAAGTTTCTGTTATTTATAAGCCACCCAATCTTTGGTTTTTCTGTTATAGCAGCTCAAATAGAGAAGGTATTTTATATATCACACACCACATACACAGTTGGAGAACACAGAGGCTAAGGAGATTTTTCATGATACTTGTAACCAAACCAACCAGCCACATGATTTAAGCTTCAAAGGGAAAAAAAAATATATATATATATAGGAGAAAATATCAGAAAATACCTTGTACCATTTATCACTAAATTTATCACTTTTTGGTTATTTGTGTATTTGAACCTGAGTAAGTTCTTTGATTTGATTTCCTTTGCAGGCATCCTTGTGCATTGATTCTGTAAGATTTCCTCTTTATGAAACTAGAACTTACTATTTAAGCAAATACTTGTGATTCAATAGTAGAGATTTAACCACTCCAGTCTATTAGTTTCCCTAGGCCAAAATGGTTTCATTAGAGTTGTACAGATGAACAGGAAAAGAAAAAAAAAGACAAGACTGGAATCCAAATTTCCACATATATTCAGAAGAGTAACACATTTATTTTTACTAGTTTCTCACAACCATTATGAATTACACATTTGGGATTACTTAAAAGAGTAAACATAATCACACTTGATTAAAAGGACTTGCTTGTTTAATCTGAGATTGATACACTGATTTTCTCTTATAAAGGCACTGATTTGGGTATAACCAATCATCATAACACATTATCGCATACGATGTAGAATGCTCACCAAAGCACTGCTCTTCCCTCACTGGAGTCATATTTACAGAAGACTAACAAAGGGGACTAGGGTTGGTGGCTCAGATGGTAAAGAATTGGCCTGCAATACAGGAGACCTGAGTTCTGTCCCTGGGTTGGGAAGATCCTCTGGAGGAGGGCATGGTGACCCACTCCAGTATTCTTGCCTGGAGAATCCCCATGGACAGAGGAGCCTGGTGGGCTGTAGTCCATGGGGTCTCAAAGAGTCAGACATGACTGAGCGACTAAGCATAGCACAACAAAGGGAACAAACTAGATTTCCAGCTGATAAGGGCTTGCGTTTGGCTTCCAACAATCTGTTGAAAAGATGACAAATGCATTGGAATTATTCTCTTATTAGCAATTAGGGAAAAGAAAACACACTACTTTCTAAAACTTTAGGTACAGAATGTACATTTTCTTCCTAATATTACAGTAACTGGAAAAGGTTCAAAATAAAACTCCAATATAAAACACTAAAATCTTTCAAATCCTCACATGAATTTCATTCACTTTCAGAAAGAGCATGAAGCTCCTCAGACGTTTTAGAAATGAACTTAAACTTTGTCATATGCGGTGACTATAAATACTTACATACCAAAGCCCATTTAGGAGAAAATTAGGCAATTAGTAAGGCTCTTATGTCTGAATTAATTAGGAACAAATCCATATTTACCATGGCAACTTCTTCCATTACAAAACAAATGGTATTGCTATTATTTTAAAAGCTTTGTATAACTCCTATCTTTTTAATTGCCTATATCTGACATTACATAGAGACATTTGAAACCTACCTTTAAATCTAGTTATGAACATATTTTGTAGTTTGCCATCAGTGTTACAACTGAACGATCCAATCAACAGACTAAAAGTGACTACAAATGTTAAAGAAAATCAAGTCCATCTTTTAAAAATCTACTCCATTATGAAAAGTCCATCATTTAATATGGGAGGCAGACCATTACACCATCTTTCTCAGAATCCTGGCAAAGAACATTGAGATTCTAAAGTGTGAAAGCATAAGAAATATGGGGAGAAAAAAAATAATGATACCAACCATTAATGTAAAAATCAAAGATGTATGGATGAGAAAGGTTGAGAAACAAACAAACAAACAAAAAGTCAATTTCCATAAGATCCAATTAAGAAAATGAAGTGGGGGACAAAGCAATCTTAAAGTGGGATTTAATTCCAGATATAATAGTTAAATACCACTATTACATTTGTTTAGAACTTGGGCAAACCATTTTGCTATTGGATACTAATTCTCTTAGTTCTGAATTAAGAATGCTGGGCTTTATCAACAGCTTTTAAAAAGGGGTCCATATTGTAATCTCTCATGGAGTTTTTCAATAATATGCATGATGGCACTCAACTCTGCTCAGTCTCCTTGGAACAGCTAAGTTAAATCACTGTCAAGCAAAATTTATTTTTTCACTGGCAAGTGTCTTGGGTAATGAGATTAGGAGTATAAGGAAATTACTTTCTTAAGGAAAGAAAATGATTCTGAAAATAACAAATTTTCTTATCAAGTCTTAGGTTTCATTTGAAAGCTTTACAGAAGCATAGGGAGCCTGTCTGGAGACTTGAACAGAGCAAAAAATCATGGAAGGACCAATCTCAGCCAAAATTTGATGGTGACCCTTCAATCTGAAGAGTAATATTAAGTTGGAATCCACAACAAGTGGAAGAGAATATGGTTTAAACCTTTCGTGACATCAATTTTCTCATATTTAGGATGAAGAGTGTTGACTAAGTAGACTTAAATTTTATCTGCGAGTCTAAAAATCTATTTACTTAGATATTACATTTACTTAAATCTTTGTTGTTATTTTGTTGCTTAATGGCTAAGTCATGTCTGACCCTTTCGCACCCACTGGACTGTAGCCTGCCAGGCTCCTCTCTCCATAGGATTTCCCAGGCAATAATACTGGAGTGGGTTGCCATTTCTTCCTCCAGGGGCTCTTCCCAACCCAGGAATCGAAACTATAGGTGGATTCTTTACCGGTGAGCCAATTACTTAAACATTATTTAAAATGTTACATTCACTTAAATATTATTCATCATTACATTTAACTATATTTTACAGTAAAGTGTAAAATCAAATGTTATTCCATTATGTAGTGTTTTTTTTTTTAACTCTTCAGAACACTTTTATTAGGGTTTGAGTTATACACAGTAGGTGCATACATTAGAAATGTACAACTCATGAATCTTCACTGCATGTCCATCCATCTAACCCTCCTCTAGATCCATTCTCAGGCTATTTCCAGCCATCCAGAAGCTTCCCTCTTCAAAGACAACCATTATCCTTATTTCTATCACAACAGATGAATTTTGTCTGTTCTGGAATTTCATAAAAATGCAGTCACCTGGTATCTAGTTTTTTCTCTGTCTGACGTCTTTCACTCATCTGCTTTTGGAGATTTATCCTTTGTGCACATAGCAGTATTCTTGAACTCTTTTTTAGATTAAAAATTTAAAGAGTGATGAGTGATCACTGGCTGTTGGTATGCATTTTGGCAGTATTCTGTCCTTTTAAAAAATAACCACATGTTCTTAAAATAAAATCACATTTAAACAGAAACCATGTGTTCATGGAGATCTTTCTTACCAGACTTGGAACCGAACTTAACTACTTGTTTTATCCACCATAAACAACGTTCTATTTACCTGAGGGTAGGCCTGGTGTTTGGAAATAAATAAGCAGTCTCTATTGGACATGCTTTGTAAACTTGGTCCTATTAAACAATGACAACTGAAATAAGAGGCTTTCAAAATAGGAGAAATAGTTACAAATAGCCCCCCTTTGTTTTCTAACTTACCAAACTTTGAAAACAAGCTTTCTTTCAATTATGCTTTTGCTTTTTCAACATGGACATGCAAAGATCACTTGAGAATAAAATATTCCATTTATCTGTGGAATAGTTCAGGCCCAAACAGCTGTCATGTAAAGCTCTGATAGCAAAAAAAAAAAAAAAAAAAGTCAGTATGTCTGCCTCCAGTTGTGGAGGGATTTACGACAGAACAGATTTTCATTTTCTCGAGTTTCAAAATGCATCTTACTTTCATAAATTCACCCTGGTACAACTGAATGTCTGAGTCAGAAAAGCTAAAACAATTTTGTTAGAAAAGAAAATGGGAAAAGGGTCTAGGGGTAAGTTCCTCACTCTGTTCTGCTAGATAAGATGTCCAATTTAGAAATCATACAAGCTTATATGTTTTCAAAGTAGGATGTCTGTTTCCATCATTAAGGTTACATAAAGAGAGAATACATTTGAACAGCAAGTAATGACAATTCTGGAGAGATATAAAAATAAAGGACTGTCTTCCAATATCAAAGTGATTTCTCTAACACAAAGCAGTTAATGACTGTGCTTTGTTCAATGTGGCTTAATCTATATAACTCTTGAACATGTTCTGATAAAAGCCTTTTCTTGATTAAACATTGATATTGGACATGCTCATTGACAGAAGTTTCTTTAACACCTAACTTCAAAGTAATCTTTTTGACACCATAGAAGATGCAATCTATCGCCTGCCTTAGAGAAAGTTACAATTTAATTACAGTGATGAAATAGTCATAAAAAAAATTTTTGTGGCAAGATGAGATCTAAATAGTTGTATGCTAGAATAACAAAGGAGTTTTGCATAAGGTGAGAGTTCTTCCCCAGCTGCAGGGGATTGATAAACATTTTGGAAGACAAAAATCTAAGTAAGTTAGGGTTGACCAAAAAAAGCTAATAAGAAAATCTGTTAGAGTACTGTTAGAGTCGTATTAATTTTAATACAACAAAATAGGACTCTAAAAGGATATGCCACATACTACTATACAGTGGGCCCTGTGTATGCATGGGTTCTGCATCTACGGATTCCGCCAACCAGATCCAGTAGGCTGACCCTACGCCACCATTTTATTTAAGAGTCTGAGCATCTGTGCATATTGGGATCTAATGGGGGTTCTAGAATCAATTCCTCATAGACACAGAGGATAACTGTTATTTTACCTAGTTTGATGGATGAGTTTCAGAAAACTTATTTTCAGACATTTCAAGGAGAGGACTATTAAACAATTTCTTTCTTTCTACACTAAACACGGTAGTCCGTTTCTTTTCACTCTCCAGGACGGCAGGCTGGAGGTCCCCTCCCTCCCGCTCTTGCCCTTCTCAGCTGTCCTAACATGCTGTGCCTCCGCTGTCTTGGTTCTCACAGAGATGACCCCGGGGGTAGCAGCTACACAGCCTGAGTTTAGCTTTCCCGACTCTCCTTCACCCTTCCCTAGTTATCACAACAAAGGCTTGTGTTTTGTGTAGTCTGGTTTAGGGTAGCATGAGTACGCGAGTATTCCATCACCATGAGAAGAGCAGACCTCAGAAATTCACTGATCCCAGGATGAGATGCACATGGAAGGGACTTGAACCCAACCGCAGCTTGTGAAAACATCTGAGTGAGGACAGTGAGTCCCTGCCCTTATAAAGTGTCTGTGTTTGTATAGCAGGGCTAGAGTGAAATATTGTTATTAATGCATTTGCTTAAGTCAGACAGTCCAGTGGCTTTTCTAAGAGTCAGACAAGTTTCATGCTTACTTAGATCAGCTGACATACATTAGGCAAAATTACAGATATCTGTGCTTCGAGGCTTGCTAAATCTGTATAATGATTTGAGGGTGCTTTGAACTGTTACATCCAATCCCAAATTTGAGATGCCATGTGACCCACTGTCAGGTGGAGATACAGAAAAGTAAAGTGGACGGTAAGTAGGTATAACTATCACAACCAAACTTTTCCTGCGTAATTACAGATGATATTTTCAATTGCTGAGATTACACCTGTCTACACTCATGTGTTAAAGCATGGAGGAAGACTGAGTTGCTTTTGCCATCGATAATTAATTGACTAATTATTAGCTTATGAAGAGAAAGTGAGCTTTTTCTCTTATTTTGTCCTAGACAACATTATTCATGAGTTAAAGACAATTTTTTTCATTTACTAAGTGAGCTCTACAGATAATCTACACATTAAAATTTAAGCAGTGAAAAAAAATTAAAAAATAAAAAATAAAATTTAAGCAGTGATAAATGGATGCACATAAACACCAAGCTACATAAGAATAAAGATGGGCCATTCACTAGACTAGCTGTAAATGGTGTTTCCATCTGCTCAGAGTAGAACATGGATAAACTTTAGGAAGAAATGGGGAAACATTTGTTAGTATGCAAAAAAAAAAAAAAAACAGGAAGGAATTGCAAAAGAGGCTTTAACAGAAAACACACTGGGTCTGGTTCCTGTTGTTTTTAAATAAAAAGATATTCTAGACATAATACAAGCTCTGGTCAAAAAAGGGGCAAATCCAAGTCCCTGCTATATGATAATCCAAGGGTTACAAAGCAACACAAACGCTGTCTGTGCTTTCCTTCTTTTGCTGTGGAGCAAGAGTGACAATCACAGCAGATAACTTACAACAAATGGAAATGGCATTCTTGATGAAAAAGGATTAAAGATTAATTAAACTTGTCAAGTTCTTTTGGGGGCTTCCCAGGTGGAACAGTGGTAAATAATCTGCCTGCCAATGCAGGAGATGTAAGAGACATGGGTTTGATCCCTGGATTGGGAAGATTCCCGGAAGAGGAAACAACAACCCACTCCAGTATTCTTGACTGGAGAATTCCATGGACACAGGAGCCTGGCAGGCTCCCATGGGGAGGCAAAGAGTTGGAAACGACTGAACACACATACAGAAGGTTTTCTTGGGATAAGATCTACATGATAATGTATAAGGAAAATTCTGGAATGGAATACTTTACAGGAAGAGATTTCAATTTTATGTAAAGCAGAAATAACCTCTTCAAACTAAGGACAGGGGAGCTAACTAAATAAGGAGGTCTGCAGACCATCCAGTAAAGATGCTAGTATTTACCCAGACAGCACAAAGTAGGCTGCATTAGCTATTTTTCTCTTCCACTGGACTAGAAACAAAACAACGTGAACTGAGACACTCAGAAAAATCCCTCCTAGGAATAAAGGCTGGGTAGATCCCAGAACTCTCCAACACACTGGAGTTGAGTTTCTACTATGTGCCAGGCACCGCACTCCATCCCAAGTGCAAAGTGATAGACTTATGTAACTTACAGATGCATGACCATATACATTTTTGTACGTACATATGTGCTCCAAGGAGACACAGCTCAACAAAATTACTCAGGACATAAAACACCCTCCCAGAAGGATTACATACCCTTACCCTTCATACCAACATACCAGGAGAAGGATCTACAGTCTCCTACTTTTGCATAATGCAATTTGAGTTGGGGTGTCCAAGTGGCACTTTCAACACAACATGTCTTAAACTGTGATCATCATCCTCATTTCTATCTTCTGTATTTTGTATCACTGTTATCAATATCATTCATCAAGTTAGCTATATCTTAAATCAGGGAACCCTCATCACCTCCCCTTTTCTTAGTTACCACATATCCAACTAGTCACCAAATATTTTCCATTTTTTTCTGCTATCTCACGATTCTGCCCCCTTCTCACCATTTCTACTGCTGCTAATAACAAAAAATGATGTTACTTTCAAAGCTTTTAATGGTTTCCCAGTACTTTCAGGAGATAAGCCAGCTTTCTCTACATGGAAGGCAAAACTTTTCAGTCACTTCCCTACTTATGAACAGATGCATGCAATGCTTGCTTCTTTCTTCTCCTCCTAGGCTTCTGAGTCCCAAAGCATCACTGGGAATTTGTGTATTCTGACCTCACTAAAATCATTACCTTTCCTCCTGCCCACTCTTTTATGCATACAGTTTTTTGGCTTAAGCATTAATAATAAAAAATAAATGTCTCAAACCTCCAGTTTATCCCACCCCCCTTTAAGACTTGGTTGCTTTTTTAAAATGCATACTTATAGTACTTAGTGTACAATATTGTAATTTTATATCTTGTTTATTAAATTCTGAACACTTTCAGGGTTTTAAATCTCTATAGTTCTGGTGATGAGCACACTGTTAAAGGGGCCATAGATAAGAAATGAAGCTACACACGTACACGCAAAGTAAATAGGAACAGATGGAACCAGTTGGGATCGAGATGGAGGTGAATCTGACCTCCAACAGACCCTGAGTCTCATTATATGTTGATTTTACTACATGAGCACATTAAATGACACACCTCCCAGTGGCCAAGACCAGATATTAAAGATCAAAAAAGGATAAAAAGAAGGTGGGCACCCGACTTCCTCAGGGAAAAAGCCCTTCTCCTTCCCTGATGGACGAATGCATATGCTGTCCCCCCATCATTATTAGCCTCCCTCTTCCTCCTCTTGTCTTTACTTTTAAAATTAAATCACTCTCACCAGAAACGGGCAAGGAGTTAATGTGAACTTACTTCCCTACTTTACATGTCTCCATCCTTCGGCCACTGAATTAAAGCTTTTGCTGTGTTGACCTCAGTTATTCACCTACTGGAAGAGAATGGAAAAAGAACCCTGCCCTGCCAAGGAAGAGACCCTCAGCCAGGCTAGGGCATGAGCAGTGTCCATACAACCAAGTTCAGTAATAATACCTGGGTCAGTCATATTGTACAAATGAATGAATAAGTATAAATATATCTGTAGATCATGCACTGATTCTGATTTTTAGGAAATATTGTTATGGCTGAAAAAGATAGTATATTGTACTTTGCTTATATATTTATATTAAATATATAAATGTTTATATATTTTAAAATAAGATTGATAAATGTAATCAACATTGAGGAATGAGTATGATCAATTATAGGTCTTAAAAGTTTTCTTAAAAGGCTTAGCCAAATTACACAATATTTGAGCACCACAGATAAATAGGTATATCTGACTTTCTAAATGTTCTCTTTCTTTGGTTTTACCTTATTCTAGGCCCCTCATCTCCAGTAGAAATTTGAATAACTTGCATACCTTTAAAAAACTGGTGACATAAGTTAAATCCTCCTCAAAAAATCACACTTCTGAAATGAAAATTATCATGTAATCATTTGACAATATAATTATTTTACTTACATAGTTCTAAGAGCTACACACAGAATAAGATCAAAGTTCCCTAAGAGGGCACACAATACTTCCAATTTGAATAGTGTAAGAAATTCCTGCTTCTCTTCAGTATTGTTCCTGTGCTCCAGACACCCCTAAACTTCCTTGAAGGATCATGTAACTTTATACCAGGCAAAGGCTGTTCTCTTGTCTTATCAAGACCCCCTGCTCAAATTGAGAACCCTGACTTCCCACTGTGTTTCAGGTCCCCCCAAGGAAGCAGGTATACTGCTGTTGTATGCAAACAATCTATATGCATATTTAATAGAATTTGCAACACATTATAATTTTTTGTTTGAAATCTGTTTCCTCCTTTAGCGGATAAACTTTCTGCTTTGGGAGCCTGTTTTATTCCTCTCTGTATCTTCTAAGTGCATTTCTTGGTGTGTGGTCCCCAGGAGATGCTTCACAGGACACAATTTATCCCAGCAACCAGAAGAAGGAAGAATGACAGACAGAAAATTCCACTTTTGCAGCTTTTGCTATAGGTTTAGGTATTGCGGATGCTTTTTAATACTGAAGAAAAATCACCCTGAGAAACAAATACCTATGTTTTAAGATGGGCTAATGCTTGCATTAAACCACCACTTTATGTCCCATCTTATTCACAACTAATGAATAGGTTAATTGTCCTGAATCTCAGGTCAGCAGAATAAGATGTGATTTACCTGAGCAGTATGAAAAGTGGTTTCTTTTCATAAATGAATGCAGCACAAGGGCCTGTTGTGCATATAATCCATGATACAGAAATAAACCCTCTGAAGAACTATTATCATAAATAGCATTATTAGGGATGAGCTGAACTTTTTTTTCAGCTATCGCTCAAAATGGATTTATAAAAACATAAAAGGTCTTTTGAACTTGGTGAAAACTTATTCCATTAGAAGCTGATGTGGTTATTATTGGATGTTTCCATATGACTGTCTTCCAGAGGCCCATGAAATTTTAATTTACTTGAAAAACTAAAATGCAGAGTTATTTGTTTTGACGTTTTTAATCACTTTTCCATTTAAAAGCTAAAGATAAGAAATTGCTGGGGAAAGTTATAAAAAAAAGTGTCAGTATGAACACAAAGAAATGAGAGATTTGTAAATAAAACTTCACATTATTAAAATGTCATTTAGTTGTAGTGTTTTTATTCCTTTTTTAGAACATGAAAACCATATAAACTGCTTTTGTTATTGCTGATTTAATAATACATTATTAACGTACTTAAAAAATCAATATAGTGTCCCACTACATAGCCACTAATTGAATTACTGATAATAAAAACATAAATATGTAATGTAAAAATCTGAATTGAAGTTTAATAATTTATAATGCCTTTTCTGATAAATACAGGCATTTATATTTGGTGGCATAAAAGGTATCTGAAACTCACTCACACCATTTATTTGTTTATATGTCTAGCCAAGTGCACTGAACATGTATATCGCTGTTTGGTGCAAGACTAGACTCCTGGGAAACAATGTGGAAACAGTATGTGGAATCCTGATTCTCAAAGAGCTTTTGTTAGTGATAAACAAGAAACAAAAATTGAAGGAAAGCAATCACACTTAAAAATAATAAAGATGGTAAAGAACCATACTGCAAAGCTACAGTAATCAAAATATCATGGTATTTGTACAAAAACAGACATACAGATCAAAGGAACAGAATAGAGAACTGGGAAATAAACCCTTCCACCTATGGTTAATCTACAACAAAGGAGACAAGAATACACAATGGAGAAAAGTCTCTTCAATAAACGACACTGGGACAACTGAACACTTACGTGTAAAGCAATAAGAGTAGAACATTCCCTTATACCATATACAAAAATAAAATCAGAATGGCTCAAAGATATAAATGTAAGACCTGACCACCATAAAAGTCTAGAAGAAAACATGGGCAGAACACTCATGCCATGACATAAATCATAGCAATAGTATTTTGGATGTGTCTCCTAAGACAAAAGAAATAAAAGCACAGATAAACAAATGAGATTTAACCTAAAAGCTTTTGCACAACCAAGGAAACCAGAAACAAAATGACAAGACCACCCATGGGATGGAAGAAAATATTTGTTAATGATAAGACCAACAAGGGGTTAATATCAAAAATTTATACACAACTCATAAAACTCAACAACAGGAAAAAAAATAATAACACCACCAACAAAGAATCCAAGAAATGGTCAGAAGACCTGAATAGCTATTTTCTCAAAGAATACAGATGGGTCAGCAGGCACACAGAGAGCCACTCAGTCAGCATCACTGATGACCATGGACATGCAGAGGACAGCCGCCATGAGCAGCATGTCAGTGGGACACGAGATTCATCTTTAAGTATATTAATAATGTCACATTAAATAAGCAATAACAAACATGGTTTATATGCTTTTCATGTTCTAAAGAAGTAATAAAAACTGCAACTACATGACAACTTGAAAATGTAAAGCATTACCTAAAGTATTATCCCAGACCTGTCAGAAAGGCTACTGTCAAAAAGTCTACAAATAACAAGCGTTGGCAATGATGTGGAGAAAAGGAACCTGTGCACACTGTTGGTGGAAATGTAAACTGGTGCAGCCACTACGAAAACAGTGTGGAATTTTTCTCAAAAAACTGAAACTAGAACCACCGTGTAATCCAGCAACTCCACTCCTGGGTATATACTCAGAAAAAATGAAAACACTCATTCAAAAAGACACACACACACCCCAATGTTCACAGCAAGATACAGAAGCCATACAAGAGCCAGGATACAGAAGCAACCCTACTGCCCATCAACACACAAATAGAGAAGATGTAGTATATATAATGAAGTATTAGCCACAAAAATGAAGGAAATTCTGCCATTTGTAGCAAGGAGGATGTATCTAGAGATTATTATGCTTAATACAATAAGTCAGAGAAAGACAAATATGGTATGATGTCACTTATGTGTGGAATCTAAAAAATAATACAAATGAATGTCATAGTAAATCAGACTCACAGACACAGAAGACAAACCAGTGGTTCTCAGCGGGGAGAGGGAAGTGAAGAGGAGCAAGTTGGGGTATGGGATTTAAAGACACAAACTACTCTGTGTAAAACAGATAAGCAACAAGGGTATGTTGTCCAACAGAGGGAATGACAGCCATTATCTAGTATAACTTGTAATGAGTATAATCTGTAAAAACACTGAATCACTTCGGTGTATATGTGAAACTAATATAATACTATAATCAAATATACCTCAAAAAGAGGAATGCTAAAGGAAATAAACAAAGTTCAATAACAGAAAATAGAGGTTAGCCTTGAGTAGAATGCTCAGAAAGAATGACTTGAAAAAGTGCCTCAAATCTGGAGAATGAAAAGAAACATGATATAAGTGCATTTACAGAAGGTACTGACCTTTACCAAAGTTACATTTGTTTCCAGGCAGGCTAACTTTTTATCTTCCCTTTTCAGTATCATCTCCCTCCTGATTATTTCTGTTACACTATTCACACCAAAATCGGTTCTCAGGGAAAAAGATGCAAAACTTCTTCTGGAAGCATTTTAACAGGGAGTTAAAACCCCTGTTCATCACAATGGAGAGAAATAATGTTCTAAAACTAATGTTTCTGGAATCACGTGCTTAACACACTTTGGAGATCTGCAGGTGGGGTGGGAGGACCTTCTTGGCCACCCAGAAATGAGATCAAAGAGGCAATAACTAAAAGTCATTCTTGTTGACAATTTCTTGAAGATCGATATTTTTTTTTTCCTCTTGTAATTAGCAGGATACTAAAGACCTATGCCCAGAAGCAAATGGAGCGTGGAGCCAGGTGTGTTTATGATCTGAGTTTTACTGCAGAGGAAGAGTAGACACGGAAGCAGACACAGTTCTTCTTGTAATAGGGAAGGGCAAATTTGACTCCACATTGAATCTCTTTAACTTTAACCTCTATATTCTACAGCCTTTGCTGCAAGCTAATTACTAAAGGGATACAGCTTGTAGCTTAAAGTACACACAATAGCCCATCTCTGGGAGCCCCGTCTCCCATGCCTGAATACTAAGTTAAAATACCTGTTTAAGTACAGCATCTGTGAAATTTCAGAGATGAGAACCAGGCATTCATTTCTGCATTTATTTCCCTCCTGAAGTGTAGGCGTTGAATTCTCTTAAATGATCACAGAAACTTTTGGGGATTCATTGATTTGTTCAATATCAGAATTGGCAACTGAACATGATTTTTAGTTTAGGCCAAAACATGTATTTGAGAGGCCAAAAGATATTGTCTCTTAGGTCAAAAAAACTATGTTTCTCTCTTTTTTTTTTTTTTTTTTGTGGTGCTCCCTATGAGTCTAAACACCACATTTCTCCTTTCTCGGAGAATCAGCTGGTTCTATCTTAGATTCTACCAAGTGGGAGCTAGAGGAAGACTGTGAGACAGAAGGAAAAAAGGAGCTGGTTCCTTCTTTAGTTCGCTGTTCTCAGGGGTGCCACACACGTGTCTCTTTACCTGTGTGCCTGTAACTGGTACCAGTAGCACCTGGTTACCACTTCTGGATTTTCCCATACCCTGAGACCTGTCAGCACACACTGGTAGGCATCTGTACTTAGATGACCAATCCTGATCCTGAGAATCCTTCTTCCCATCTCAACAGGTATCAACAAAGCTGGGCAACATTTCCTCCTTTCCCATTAATATATGCACTGCTAGCATACATGGTTCATTTTATGTAGAATGTAGTACGTTTTATCAAATATATCACAAGAATGCATTTATATGAGCATGCACATGACAGCCTTGACAGGATATAATGCATATTATTTACCATATTTAATTACGCATAATATTGTCCCCATGAACATTCTTTACTAATGGTTATTCATGTATTTACAGAAGGTATTAAATCCTTAGTGATAACTTGTATGTTCTATTAATTAAATCCCTCTCAACATTCAACTCATTTATGCAGAAGTCTGATTTCTAGTTCTACAAGAGCCCTCCTCCAAACCTCTGTCTTCTAATAACCCAATGTCTTCCCTGCATTTCTCAAGAATTACTATACTTGTGTTTCCTCAGTAGCATCCTTTTGCTTTTTTTTTTTTTTTTTTTTAAGTCTTCCAATAGGAAAAGGAGTACATCAAGGCTGTATACTGTCACCCTGCTATTAAACTTATATGCAGAGTACATCATGAGAAACGCTGGTCTGGAAGAAGCACAGGCTGGAATCAAGATTGCTGGGAGAAATATCAATAACCTCAGATATGCAGATGACACCACCCTTATGGCAGAAAGCAAAGAACTAAAAAGCCTCTTGATGAAAGTGAAAGAGGAGAGTGAAAAAGTTGGCTTAAAGCTCATCATTCAGAAAACAAAGATCATGGCATCTGGTCCCATCACTTCAAGTCAAATAGATGGAGAAACAGTGGACACAGTGGTAGACTTTATTTTTTGGGGCCTCCAAAATCACTGCAGATGGTGACTGCAGCCATGAGAAAAAAAGACGCTTACTCCTTGGGAGAATAGTTATGACCAATCTAGATAGCATATTAAAAAGCAGAGACATTACTTTACCAACAAAGGTCCGTCCATTCAAGGCTATGGTTTTTCCAGTAGTCATGTATGGATGTGAGAGTTGGACTATACAGAAAGCTGAGCACCGAAGAACTGATGCTTTCGAACTGTGGTGTTGGAGAAGACTCTTGAGAGCCCCTTGGACTACAAGGAGATCCAACCAGTCCATCCTAAAGGAAATCAGTCCTGGGTGTTCACTGGAAGGACTGATGCTGAAGCTGAAACTCCAATAATTTGGCCACCTCATGTGAAGAGCTGACTCATTTGAAAAGACCCTGATGCTGGGAAAGATTGAAGACGAGAGGAGAAGGGGACGACAGAGGATGAGATGGTTGGATGGCTTCGCTGACTCAATGGGCATGGGTTTGAGTCAGCTCTGGGAGTTGGTGATGGACAGGGGGGCCTGGCGTGCTGCAGTCCATGGGGTCGCAAAGAGTCGGACACAACTGAGCGACTGAACTGAACTGAATGTCTATTTAGTCATTCTCTCTCTTGAAGTTTCTTAGATGAAATAACTAGATGGTTCTATTTCCTCACTAGACTCTGACTGATAGAACAACATACAATGAATTGATGGCGTCATCTAAACACATCATAACACATCACGTATCATATCACAGACATAGTTTCTAATATTTATAATATTTAAAACATTCAGTAATTAGCCATTTTAAAAGTTCTTGAAACAAGTGTGATTTTAGAAGTTACTGGTTTCAAATAAAAAAAAAATTTTGGAAGGCAGTTGAAAACAGTTCTCCATTTTAGTGCGTCATGTACATTTTATTTCAATTTACCAGAAGTGTTTGTGTGAGAACAGAATCAGTTATATTTTCTTAGCAACTAGAATGTGAAAAGTAAATGTGAAAGTTGCTCAGTTGTGTCCGACTCTGCGACCCCATGGACTGTATAGTCCATGGGATTCTCCAGGCCAGAATACTGGAGTTGGTAGCTGTTCCCTTCTCCAGGGGATCTTCCCAATACAGGGATTGAACCCAGGTCTCCCGCATTGCAGGTGGATTCTTTACAACCTGAGCCCCTAGGGAAGCCTAAGGATATTGGAGTAGGTAGCCTATCCCATCTCCAGCAGATGTTCCCGACCCAGGAATCGAACTGGGGTCCACTGCACTGCAGGTTTACCAGCTGAGCTACCAGGGAAGCCCAACTAGAATATAGGGATAATTAATATAAAACTTAGGAATTATTTTAAAGTCAGTAATTATTGTCAATATGGTGAGCATATACAATTTCTTATGATAGTTAATATAGATCAACAAAACTAACTTTAAATCCATTCATCTGCTGATGGGCATATAGGTTGCTTCCATGTCCTGGCTATTATAAACAGTGCTGCGATGAACATTGGGGTGAGCGTGTCTCTTTCAGATCTGGTTTCCTTGGTGTGTATGCCTAGCAGTGGGATTGCTGGGTCATATGGCAGTTCTATTTCCAGTTTTTTAAGGAATCTCCACACTGTTCTCCATAGTGGCTGTACTAGTTTGCATTCCCACCAACAGTGTAAGAGGGTTCCCTTTTCTCCACACCCTCTCCAGCATTTATTGCTTGTAGACTTTTGGATAGCAGCCATCCTGACTGGCGTGTAAGTGGTACCTCATTGTGGTTTATATACACCATGGAATATTACTCAGCCATTAAAAAGAATTCATTTGAATCAGTCCTAATGAGATGGATGAAACTGGAGCCCATTATACAGAGTGAAGTAAGACAGAAAGATAAAGACCAATACAGTATACTAACACATACATATGGAATTTAGAAAGACGGTAACGATAACCTTATATGAAAAACAGAAAAAGAGACACAGATGTACAGAACAGACTTTTGGACTCTGTGGGAGAAGGCGAGGGTGGGATGTTTCGAGAGAACAGCTTTGAAACATGTATATTATCTAGGGTGAAACAGATCATCAGCCCAGGCTGGATGCATGAGACAAGTGCTCGGGCCTGATGCACTGGGAAGACCCAGAGGAATCCGGTGGAGAGGGAGGTGGAGGGGGGAACGGGATGGGGAACACATGTAACTCCATGGCTGATTCATGTCAATGTATGACAAAAACCACTACAATATTGTAAAGTAATTAGCCTCCAACTAATAAAAATAAATGGAAAAAAAAAGAAAATTAAAAAAAAAAAAACTACTTTAAAATGATTTTAAATTCTAGGTGAAAATCAACTTTTCTTAAATGGCTAATCCAATCTAGAACAGGTTCAAAGCTTTCATGATTTTGTACAACCTAGCAGATCACTCCTTGCCAAACTTTCTTTTAACTAAAAAAAAAAAAAGAAAAGAAACTTAATCGCAAACTTGCCCCTAGCTACTCATTTTTATACACTATTTCCCATATGATGTTTGCAATCCTGATCTGCAACTTGTGATCTTATTATCTTTCTCAATTAAAACCACACTGTGGAGAAGTCTTTTGGAGTCTTTTGGAGAAGACTCTTGAGAGTCCCATGGACTGCAAGGAGATCCAACCAGTCCATCCTAAAGGAGATCAGTCCTAGGTGTTCACTGGAAGGACTGATGCTGAAGCTGAAACTCCAATACTTTGGCCACCTCGTGCAAAGAGTTGTCTCATTGGAAAAAACCCTGATGCTGGGAGGGATTGGGGGAAGGAGGAGAAGGAGATGACAGAGGATGAGATGGCTGGATGAGATGGCATCACCAACTAGATGGACATGAGTTTGAGTAAACTCCAGGAGTTGGTGATGGACAGGGAGGCCTGGCGTGCTGCGATTCATGGGGTCGCAAAGAGTCGGACACAACTGAACGACTGAACTGAACTGACACAAGTGTTCCCTCTTCCACCCCACATAATGCTCACTGCTTCTCTTATCAAGATCTCTGATCTCTCATCTCAGTTGGCTTCTCTGGTAGCTCAGATGGTAAAGAATCTGTCTACAATGCAGAAGACCTGGGTTCCATCCTTGGGTCAGGAAGATCCCCTGGAGAAGGGGATGGCTATTCACTCCAGAGTGCTTCCAGTGATAAGGAACCTGTCTGTCAATGCAGGAAACGCAGCAGATGCCAGTTGGATTGCTGAGTTGGGAAGATCCCCTGGAGAAGGAAACGGCAACCCATTCCAGTATTCTTGCCTGGAGAATCCCATGGACAGAGGAGCCTGGAAGGCTATGATCCACGGTGTCGCCAAGAGTCCAGACATGACTGGAGGACTACCAAACAAAAAAATAATAATCTTATCTCTTGTCCTGATGGTGGTATCCATCGGATGGACTTGATTCTCTGTCCTTATCTGACTTGAGATTCCAGGAATAACACACATGGTGGATCACTGCCTTCTTGAAACAACTTCTTTATTTTCTGAACACCACATTTTCTTAGCTATCCTTGACTCCTCTCCTTGTCCTATGCTGGAAGGGTCCCACCCTCCGGGCCATGGACCAGTACTTCCTGTCAGATCAGCAGTGGCATTCAATTAGAAGTAAAGTGCACAATAAATGTAATGTGCTTGAATCATCCTGAAATCATCCACACCACTCCTGATCCAGGAAAAAACTGTCTTCCATGAAACCGGTCCCTGGTGCCAAAAAAGTTGGGGACCACTCCTAAATGGAGTATATAATCTCTCAGGAAATTAACTTCAAATTGATTTAAAGTTCTCCACACTATAACCTCTGAGCTCACCTGGATGTTAACAGTTCTCGGTGTTTTTATAGCTAGTCCATGTATTTACTTTGTATCTCTTCAACTATATTATAAATTATTGGAGATCCTGACTCTGTCTTCTTTGTTTCCATATGAACAAGATGAGTAACAATAACATAATAAAATAGCACAGACTGATATATGAGCCAGAGACTCTTCTAACCACTTCATATTTACTTCTCATGGCCAACATGAGAGGTATACAGTATTATCACCATCAGTTCTACAAATTGGGAACCTGCGACACGGTTTAAGGAGTTGAAGGGGGCAGAACATACGGTAGATTTGAATTCTGGCATTTAGGTTCTAGAGTCCAAGTTCTTGATTACAACACACTGATCCCTATCTAATTCTCAATACACATCAATTATGTAGGTAAGTGGAAGGCAGAAGACAGAAAAAATGAATAAGTAGATGACTTTCTGATTATAAAATGTTTGAATGTGAATAGATTAATATCTGGTTTTCTGAAGGAGAATTCACCTCCTGTGTACACAAGTCAACACTGTTACCACAAACTGTTTCTGCTGGGTGCTGGTCTCAACTGCAACATCGTCTTGATCACTAAATTCAAGACAGATATTTGAGGGCATAATATATGATGCTTCCTACCGTTTCCCATGGACAAAGTTCAGGGTAACACAGCTTTTCCATGGTTGCATCAGGGAAAAGAAATTTGGATCCAAAAGTACATCCAAAATTCAAAATTAACAAGAGAGGCTTCCCAAAGACAGTTCCATTTCCAAATTAGTAAGAGGATGCCAAAGGAAGACCCAGCTGTTCTTTCCAGCTCTGCACTCCAGTGGTGACCATTCAGCAGCTGTGAAAACACTGGAGCAACATGCGAAAAAAAGAAAACAAATCCCTGAAAAGAGCCATTGTTTTGTTGTTTGCTTTGCAAACCAAACAGACTACCAAATACAAACCAAATAAAATCTATGTTTTATATGTGCATTTTATTTTTACCCTTTAGAAACTGCTTTATGTAAAATTAGTGGCAGAGAAACAAAACAATTGTGTTCATGCAGGTGAAACTGAAGAGTGAAAATACTAAACTTAGGGCTCAAAAATAGACTTTTGCCTGAAATATCTTAACAGGATATAACTATTTGAGTTATCTCTATTAACAGAAATTATTTCAAGGTGTCAGTTGGTAAGTACATTTTATACTTGATTATATTTGGTTGTTATTATACAATAGCCTGCATGCTACAGATATATACCGACTTTATTATCAACTTACTGCCCATTTTTCATTGTTTTCTTACTGCTCAACCTTATGAAACAGTAATTCTATGCCTACTCATCATTTTCCTTACACCAGATTCTTCTTACTTACCCTTTGATTTACTGGATATCTCAACATTTTAGCTAGCTTTTGGAACTCCTGCTGCTTCTATATTTCTTTATTCCTTTCTTCCCTCTCTTCCTTCCTTCCTTTCCAGCATGGGGGACTAGAAAGTACAAGGTCTTAGGGAGAAAACCAAATTCATTTCAAGGACTAACTCTGCCACTTTAGAGCTTAGAGAATGGGTATGATCTTCATGAGCTTTGGCATTCTCCCTATAAAAGGACAATGCCTATTTCAGGGTTTTAGGCTTTGCTGTGCCCAGCATGTGAGGGAAAAATACATCAAGCCCCCAGTATCTGTCACAGAGTACCCCTCAGTAGCTTCTAGTTCTGTTCTTTCTCGTTGCTGCTTTTCATGAAACAACATTGTCTTGGTTGTTCTATTATGTTTACCTTCGAGTTCCTTTCAGGGTTTATCTCCTATCTCCTTCAATAGTCATTCCAAATAGGCTCAATGAATTTTCCTTATAGTAAAATCTCATTATTCATGTATTTTTACCTATTAAAATTTCATCATTTTGAGTATACTTATTGTGAATTCTGGGCTTTTGTGATAGGTCAGTTGGTAAATAATCCACCTGCAATGCAGGAGACCCTGGTTTGATTCCTGGGTCAGCAAGATCCCTGGGGAAGGGATAGGCTACCCATTCCAGTCTTCTTGGGCTTCCCCTGTGGCTCAGCTGGTAAAGAATCTGTCTGCAATGTGGGAGACCCGGGCTCGATCCCTGGGTTGGGAAGATCCCCTGGAGAAGGAAAAGGCTACACACTCCAGTAATCTGGCCTGGAGAATTCCATGGACTGTATAGTCACTGGGGTCACAAAGAGTCAGACACGACTGAACAACTTTCACACATTGTAAATTCTCATCAGAGGTGGCAAGAAGCTGGCTGAACAAGGAGTGGTCAGTACTAATAATATAATAAGGAATATTAAATAAACAAACATATCATACAAGCTATAAGGGAAATAAGTAAAACTATATGATAAAGAGTAATGGTTATTAAATTTATATTCAGATATAAAAGATAATATATGAGTCAGGTCTAGCTGGGACAGGAAAAACTTAAAGTACAAAGGTCCTACAAATGAAAAGAACTTGATTAGTCAAGCAATGTAAATACAGGCAAGAAGGAAGAGCTGAGTTTGGAGACGTAGCTTAGAAGCCAGATCGTAGAAGGTGTAATAAGCTATGGTAAGAAAGTTAGGGTTGAAACTCTGCAGGATTTCTTCTCAGGGAGTACCATGATCTGATTTTTAAATGATCTCCCTGGCTACTGTCTGGATAACAGAGTAGCTAGATGATTTGTTGTTGTTCAGTCTCTAAGTCCAGTCCAACTCGGCGACTCCATGGACCGCAGCACACCAGGCTTCCCTGTCCTTCACCGTCTCCCTGAGTTTGCTCAAACCCATGTCCACTGAGTCAGTGATGCCATCCAACCATCTCAGATATACTAGATAAAAGGTTATAGAGCGGGTTTATAGACAGGGCACTGTTTATACCCTCAGTGTTTCAGCACATAAGAGGTACCCAAAGTGTATTAATGAATGAGTCAGAAAATAATGTGAGAGTTGGACTATAAAGAAAGCTGAACACCGAAGAAATGATGCCTTTGAACTTGGTGTTGGAGAAGACTCTTTAGACTCCCTTGGACTGCAAGGAGATCCAACCAGTCCATCCTAAAGGAATCAGTCCTGAATATTCATGGGAAGGACTGAGGCTGAAGCTGAAACTCCAATACTTTGGCCACCTGATGTGAAGAACTGACTCATTTGAAAAGACCCTGATGCTGGGAAAGATTGAGGGCAGGAGAAGGGGATGACAGAGGATGAGATGGTTGGATGGCATCACCGACTCAATGGACATGAGTTTGAGCAGGCTCTGGGAGTTGGTGATGGACAGGGAAGCCTGGCGTGCTGCAGTCCATGGGGTCACAAACAGTCAGACATGACTGAGCAACTGAACTGAGCTGAAAAGAACCTCAGGAAATAGCTTGTGTGTGCTTAGTCTTGTCCGACTGTGACTTTACGGACTTTGTAACCCACCAGGTTCTCTTTCCATGGAATTTTCAAGGCAAGAATACTGGAGTGGGTAACCATTTTCTCCTTCAGGGGATCTTCCCCACCCAGAGATTGAACCCATGTCTCCTGCACTGGGAGGCAGATTCTTTACCATTGAGCCACCTGGGCAAAGATTAGCTTAACTTCTGTAGCAGAGAAGACAACAGAAGTCCACATGCAGTGGGGAGGTGAGCCTGGACTCCCTTCCAGGCATTTCCAGGGAGTGTCACAGAAGAGATCGCTCAGCTTGGGCACTATTGACATTTGGTGCCAAATGCATACTTGTTTGGCAAGGAGGAAGGTTTGTCCAGTATTTTGTGGGATATGTAGCAGCATCTTTATCTTCTATCCTCTGGATGGCACCAGTGCATGCACACACACACATATACCCATCCCTCAATTTATCACAAGCAGAAATTTCTCCAGGTATTATCAAACATCGCCTCAGGTCAAAATCATACCCAGCTCAAGACCAGTACTTTAGAGGTTCTGTTCCTTAAGATGTCTTCTCTTCACCTCTCCATATTAATATCTACAGTCTCATTAACAGGAAAAAAAATGAACCAGAAAAGCCAGGAATCCTTATTATTATTACTTTTTTTCTTTTTTTTGGTAAATGCCCAAACGTGTCAGAAGCAGCAATGGAAGAAAGCAAGCACTTTATAAAAGTTCAGGATGAGCTAGAATTCTGACTTGGTTAATGTCATATCATCTTACTGATTAAATCTTTTCCCCTCTAAATCATTCAAACATGGCAAATGGAGGCATTATAGCACTCAATTTGAAACAGAATTATTGAATTTTAAGGTTTTTACGTCATTAAAAATTGATGCCTACACTCTCCCACACACCTATCACCTGCGTTCATTGCTGGAGATTCACTCTTTCACAGTAACACAGCTCACAACCTGTATTTTGTTGCCAGTACTGATGCCCATTGGCTGTTCTATGTAATAACGTGCACTGTGCATGACAGAGCTGCTCCAGGCAGTCAAAAACACATAAAGACAGAGAGCACCCTCTTTCTCTTTCAGTTTCCTAAGGGAAATAATTCTTATGGAGACTATCAAGGGTTTTATTTCCCTCATCAAGTTTTTTATGAACAAATCATTTGTTAGGCATGGCTGCAGGGCTGATTATCCTGCATGAAACAGAATACACAGCTCTTTGGTCAGAGAAGGTTAGGTGCATATCTGCCAGTGCATCTCCATGCGTGATCCGGGTCTCACATTGTCCTCTACGGCATTGCACCATAAAGGATACAGGAAAAGAGAAGTTGTTAGCTCTGTTCTTCCCATCACAGTGAATAAAGTGCGCTGGAAGAAGAGCAAGTATACACCATATGGTCCTCTGTGAACTTGGGAAAAATAGGTGCCTGTTCTGGGACTGGGATGAAAGGATGAAGGATGGTGGAGGTACCATTTATTCCTCCATGTCCATGTATGGTGTCTCCTATGAATTTACTCTGAAGTTTAGATTTTATCATTAAGCTATCCGATACAGAAAGGGCTAGTGACTGGAGCCAATAGAAGACATCAATAGAAGACTACACAATTTGATCATCCAAGACACCATTTCCCTTGGCAAAGCAAGTCAGACTAGCCTCCTACAACAAATGCAGGCTTTGCTTTAAGTGAGTATAGAACTGACTGGAGGTCAGAGGTCTTAAGAAGAAGGTTGAAAAAACATTGATTTCCTTATTTTCCTGTGGCTTTATCGTGTCAAAAGTATTCCCAAGACTGAAGAAGAGAATAAAGGTAAATTAATTTTAATCATGCACATTTCTACTCTTTTGTATTCTGTGTGGAGGAAAAAAATACAAAGGGAATATGACTAATTTCAAGGTTTTACTTCATGTCATGCTCCTGAGGATACATTTTTCAGCAAATGTAGGTATGTTTTTATTTTATTCATATAAGAGTTTACCCAGTACAGCTCTAGGCTTCAATATCCTAAAAAACAACTCTTGCTGCTATAAAAGTATCACATCAAAATTCAGGTCTTGATCAATTTCACACATATTAGCCTCCTACAGTTAAGCAATTATTTCCTTGAGATACTTGCAACTCTCATTTCACAATGAATTTGGTTCATATAAATTGATGAAGACAACAGAATTATAAAGTCACATTTGTAACATCTTGGTATCAGTTCATTAAAAAAGTCAATCAACTGGATATTTGGAAACATGCCACATATGAGTCATTGTGCTAGGCTCAGAGGTAGAGAGGCAGAATAAGAACAGGATTACTGTCCTCCAAAAGCTTTAGGAGATTAAACCTTTTCAACCAAGGCAGCCAAAACATCTGAACTACATAATATACAATGTCAGACAAATGAAAACAATAAAAATGATTTGAAATTTTAGAAGGATTTGAGGTCACCAAGGGATGAATGTTCAGCCTTTTTGTGGAAAACTCATGGGACTTAATCTTAAAAATTGAGGGCTTCATGGAAGATTTTCTAATGAAACTATGACATAGTGGAAGCAGTCGCTTTGGAATTTTCATCAAGAGGGACTTGTTTAGAGGTAGGAGGCAGAGAGAACAAGTTCACCACCACTGCCCAAGTGGAGCTCCAACAAAGAAATCAAAGATCTAAATATTCATCAGCTATTCTCTGCCAAGTGTTGTGAATTCTAGAAGTCCAGAAATGAGTGAGACATCACGATCGATAAGTGAGGATATTACAATTTAAGTTCTAGCAAGAAAAGTTATTGTTCAGGATATGAGATGCTCTGCATACTAGAGGATGGTAGATTACTCTCTGGGGTTTGAGAGGAAATGATACTAAGTTATTACTAAACGTTACGAAAACTGAATCTTCAAGGTTAAGTAGGAGTTGGCTGGGACAGCATATAGAGAAAGGGATTCTTGGCAGACAGTGGACAGAAGCCAGAGTTTATGGTGTAAAACAGGAGAAATGAAGCCAAATGACTCCAGCTGGGCTCAGTTAGTGCATACTCATAAAATTAGTATTCTTAGAAATGAGGACTTAAAGGTAATGGAGAAAAAAATCAAAGTATTTTCCTTGCATTTTAGAAATGTAAACTTGGATAATGCGAGAGAGAAATGAGAAACAGTAACGGAGAGTATTTAACAGGCTCGTGGGAGAATCCCAATGAGACATGAGCAGGGCATCTTTGGTGTGAGGTGCTGCATTCAACAAATATATCAGATGGGTCATATTCCACAATGCCTGGTCCTGGGTGAATGAAAGCCAGTCTGGGGGATGAATGTGAGAGGCTGCATGGTAGAATAGGCAATAGTACTGACTTCAGACTCATGTTCTAGACTCTTTTTCAAACTTTTCTTACTAGCTGTGATAGACTAGGTGAGTTATTCTGTCTCTATGCCTGTTTCTTCATCTATACAAGGCAGATGACAATAGCCATTATACTGAGGAGCTGTCAAATTAAACCACTTAATAATTTGTGCACATTATCTTTGTATAAACAGCAACTGAAACAGAGAAAGATCTCAATCAGTGTTAGCCACTGGGCAATCTGACTCCAGAGCTATATGCTTATAACTGCTATATCATAAAAACAGGACAATGATAAAAAAGAAGCACTCATTCTGGCAAGTAAGATGGCTTCACAATTTTCTCAAATGATCACTTTTTTGAACTAGGATAAGGAAAGTAGGATTTGGTCATCCTGGTGGCTCAGATGGTAAAGAATCTGCCTGTAATATGGGAGACCCAGGTTCGATCCCCGGGTCAGGAAGATCCCCTGGAAAAGAGAATGGCAACCCACTCCAGTATTCTTGCCTAGAGAATTCCATGGACAGAAGAGCCTGGAGGGGTCCATGGGGTCACAAAGAGACAGACACAGCTGAGAAACTAACTCAAAGGAAACAGATATATAAGGCACTTCCAAAGAACTGGTAGCACTTGTTATACCATTATATGTGCCAGGCAAAGAAGAAAAACAAAATTTGAATTTTCTCAAGGTTTTGAACTTGGATCCCAGAAGAATGATTTTACCATTGCTATATATGAGAAAGAAGGTTTCACAGTTGTATCTAATTCACAGGGTCACTGAAGCCATACGCATATTAATTCATTGTAAAGGATTTCGCACAGTGACAGGCCTGGTGTAAGCTCTCAGGAGTTATTAGTGATCATCATAAGACTTCACTGCATCTCAGGATGAGATGAGAGACACATCGGAACGATCCTGGAGTCCTATTTCTTGCAAACTCTTAGCTCCATATTAGAAAGCTGGACCAGCAGATCTGAGTTGGCACAGAGGAGAAGCAGGCTGATAGCAGCCACTCAGCTCCAGGGGCCTCCCTTTTCTAACAAGGCAGTTTTGTTTTGTTTTCACTACTTCTGCCATCATGACATAAAGCTTAAAAGTGCAGGCTCCTCTCTACTGGAAACTTGGCTATGGTGTCAGCCAACCATCTACGCCCAATCAAAGCTAAGGGCTTGGGGCATTGTATGTACTTTACTACTTCTCTGCTCATAGTTCTCTCCAAATCTCCCAATAAACTGTGTCGTATCTACATGCCAAGAACAACAGGCATTTGATGACAGTGGGAGGCAGAGATTTGGCATAGGTCTGTGCAGATATTGAAAGGGGCATTTCAGGTTGGGAGATAGTCGAAACTCAGGCCCACAGCGCTAGGCGCTATCTCTAGGCAATAGTGGGCTGTAGTCTACACTCAAATCAGAAATGGGAGGGTTAACATAAAATAGCACAGAGAGGGTGTGGAGAAAAGGGAAGCCTCCTACGCCACTGCTGGGAATGTAAACTGGTACAGCCACTCTGGAAAACAGTGTGGAGGTTCCTCAAAAATTAAAAATACAGTTGCCATATTTTCAGGGCATCTCACTCCTGGGCATATATTCAGACAAAACTATAATTCAGAAAGATACATACACCACTGTTTCATACCAGCACCATTGACAAGAGCAGGGCATCTTCAGGGCATCTCATTCCTGGGCATATATTCAGACAAAACTATAATTCAGAAAGATACATACACCACCGTGTTCATACCAGCACAATTGACAAGAGCCAAGACATGGAAACAACGTGCGTGTCCACCGACAGATGGATGGACAATAGAGATGTGATATACTGCATCTATCCATCTATAGCAGAATATTACTCAGTCATGGAAAATAATGAAGCAATGCCATTTGTAGCAACATGGATGACCTAGAGATTATCACACTAGCAAAGTAAGTCAGAAAGAGAAAGACAAATAACATACTGTATCACTTATATGTGGAATCTAAAATATGACACAAGTGAACTAATTAAAAAACAGACACAGACTCACAGACACAGAGAACAGACCTGCAGTTACGGGGGGGAAAGGGTATAGCGGGGGGAGGAAGTTGGAGTTTAGGGTTACCAGATGCAAGCTATTATATACAGAATGATAAACAACAAGGTCCTACTGTATAGCATAGGAAACCGTATTCAAAATCCTGTAATAAACTGTAATGTAAAAGAATATGTGTGTGTGTATATATATCTATATATATATATATATATCTGAGTCACTTTGCTGTATACCAGAAACTGAACAGGGCATTGTAAGTCAACTATACTCCAATAAAATAACTTAAAAAACAAAACCAAAAAAGCAAGGAATTTGAATGAGAGACAGGAGGACTGCTGGGAAGTCCGAGGGGAGCGTACAGGATTCAGGCGGGACAGTGGCAGAATAGTGAAATGTCTAGGGGGAACAAGAGCCCTGTGTCTGGACAGAGGCTCAGCAGTAGATATTTGATCTCTGAAATGATCCCAGAAAGAACAGAGGGGCTAGGAGAATGACTGTAAGATTACCAGCATCTTCCAGAAAACATTAGATGCTAATAATTAGTGCTACAGCAGAGATCTAGGCAGAGCTTTACCTGTAAAATTTAGATCTTAAGGTGTGAGAGGAAACAAGAAGTGGTGGGAGAAGAAAGGACTCAGACATTACTGAAGGAATTCAGTTATCAGAAGTAGGGTCTGTGCTTCAGTATCCATATGTTTGTTCTCTATGACTGTGTTTCTATTTCTGCTATGTAAGTAAGACCATCTATACCATATTTTTTCAGATTATTCATGTATCTGTTAATATACAGTATTTTTCTCTTTCTGATTTGCTTCGCTCTGTATGAGAGTCTGTAGGTCCATCCACGTCTCTGCAAATGACCCAGTTTTGTTCTTTAGGCTCCTGTGAAGTCAATTTCAGAGGTTCCCAGGTGGCTCTATGAAAATCAGCAGGGTTGCTCTCCCAAAGAGACTCATTTCCAAAACTAATTACAATAAAGTCATAGGTAAGCCAATGAGTCTAAATTCTTCACGGGTGGGATGGTTCAGATTGCTTAAATTCATCAAAGAAAAAGAAAGGTAGGTGACAGTCAGATATACTATCTCCTAGTCTGAATTTGCTGCTTGAATGAATTACCCATTCTCATCATGGGATTAACCAGGGATGTGAGAGTTTGGGTGGAGGTTCCAATCCACTGAGTTTGCTTTGCATTATTTTGGATTATGAAGGTAAATCTCTTGATTTTTTTCTATGCCAACACTATTTTTATCTTGTTAACTATTTAAAACAAAATTATACACTCAAGGGCAAAAATATCTACAGTTGATGTGGTGGTTAATTTCTTGTGTCCACTTGACTTGGCCATGGGGTACCCAGATGTTTGGTTAAACATTATTCTTGGACTTCCCTTGTGGTCCAGTGGTTAAGAATCCACCTGCCAATGCTGGGGACATGGGTTTCTCCCTGGTCTAGGAAGATTCCCCATGCTGAAGAGCAACTAAGCCTGCACACCCCAACTACTGAGCCTGTCCTCTTCCTTACATCTCTTCCACCACGACAGAAGCCACAATAAGGAGAAGCCCGCGCATCACAATGAAGAGTAGCCCCCACCGGCTGCAACTAGAGAAAGTACCTGTGCAGCAACAAAGATCCAGCACAGCCAAACAAACAAGAAAACATTATTCTGGTGTGTTCGCGAGGTGTTTCTGGGTGAAAGTAACACTTTAGTCTGCAGACTTAGTATAACAACATGGACTGACCTCCTTATATGGGTGGGTCCCATCCAATACTCTGAAGGCCTGAATGTAACAAAAAGGCAAAGTTATGGGTAGGTTATGGGCTTCCCTGGTGGCTCAGCTGGTAAAGAATCTCCCCGCCATGCGGGAGACGTGGGTTTGATCCAGGGGTTGGGAAGATCCCCTGGAGAAGGGAAAGGCTACCCACTCCAGTATTCTGGCCTGGAGAATTCCATGGACTGTTTAGTCCATGGGGTGACAAAGAGTCGGACACGACTGAGCGACTTTCACTTCACGGGTAATTACTGCTCTCTGCCTGATGGTTTTCCAGCTGGGACACTGGGCTTTTCCGGCCTCAGACTCAAACACAAACACTGGCACTCCTTTGCTCCTGAGCCTGCCAGTTTTCATACTGTTTTTTTACATCACCAGGTCTCAGCCTCCAGAATTGTGTAAGCCCATCCTTCTAATAAATTTCTTCCTCTCTATATATATACAGTCTACTGGTTGCTGCTGGAGAACTCTGACTAATATGGTTGGCTTTCCTCTCTCTACTACATGAATCTACATTGCTTACATTTACTGATTACTCATCTGTCAGAGAAGGTTCAGTCCTTAAAGTTACATGAAACATACACGTGGAGAACCTCTCAGCAAAGCTACCCTGTCTGTGGCCTCCCCTCTCTTGTTTTGGAAGCAAGCATAGTCAGTGGACTTAGACATTAAATGTGGGGTTCCAGAGCTGCGTTCCTTGCTAGTCTTGCACAATTCACTTTATTTTCATAGTTAGTTTGTAGTTCAGTTCAGTTCAGTTTCTCAGTTGTGTCTGACTCTTTGCGACCCCATGAATCGCAGCATGCCAGGCCTCCCTGTCCATCACAAACTCCCGGAGTTTACTCAAACTCATGCCCATCGAGTCGGTGATGCCATCCAGCCATCTCATCCTCTGTCGTCCCCTTCTCCTCCTGCCCCCAATCCCTCCCAGCATCAGGGTCTTTTCAAATGAGTCAACTCTTCGCATGAGGTGGCCAAACTACTGGAGTTTCAGCTTCAGCTTCAGTCCCTCCAATAAACATTCAGGACTGATCTCCTTTAGGATGGACTGGTTGGACCTCCTTGCAGTCCAAGGGACTCTCAAGAGTTTTCTCCAACACCATAGTTCAAAAGCATCAATTTTTCGGTGCTCAGCTTTCTTCACAGTCCAACTCTCACATCCATACATGACCACTGGAAAAATCATAGCCTTACCAGATGGACCTTTGTTGGCAAAGTAATGTCTCTGCTTTTTAATATGCCATTTAGGTAGGTCATAACTTTCCTTCCAAGGAGTAAGTGTCTTAATTTCATGGCTGCAGTCACCATCTGCAGTGATTTGGAGCCCAAAAAATTAAAGTCTGACACCGTTTCCACTGTCTCCCCATCTATTTCCCATGAAGTGATGGGACCAGATGCCATGATCTCAGTTTTCTGAATGTTGAGCTTTAAGCCAACTTTTTCACTCTCCTCTTTCACTTTCATCAAGAGGTTTTTTAGTTCCTCTTCACTTTCTGCCATAAGGGTAGTGTCATCTGCATATCTGAGGTTATTGATATTTCTCCCGGCAATCTTGATTTCAACTTGTGCTTCTTCCAGCCCAGCGTTTCTCATGATGTACTCTGCAGAGAAGTCAAATAAGCAGGGTGACAATATACAGCCTTGACATACTCCTTTTCCTATTTGGAACCAGTCTGTTGTTCCATGTCCACTTCTAACTGTTGCTTCCTGACTTGCATACAGGTTTCTCAAGAGGCAGGTCAGGTGGTCTGGTATTCCCATCTCTTTCAAAATTTTCCACAGTTTTTTGTGATCCACACAGTCAAAGGCTTTTGTGTAGTCAATGAAGCAGAAATAGATGTTTTTCTGGAACTCTCTTGCTTTTTCAATGATCCAACGGATATTGGCAAGTTGATCTCTGGTTCCTCTGCCCTTTCTAAAACCAGCTTGAACATCTGGAAGTTCATGGTTCACGTGATGCTGAAGCATGGCTTGGAGAATTTTGAGCATTACTTTACTAGCGTGTGAGATGAGTGCAATTGTGTGGTAGTTTGAGCATTCTTTGGGATTGCCTTTCTTAGGGATTGGAATGAAAACTGACCTTTTCCAGTCCTGTGGCCACTGCTGAGTTTTCCAAATTTGTTGGCATATTGAGTGCAGCACTTTCACAGGATTTGAAATAGCTCAACTGGAATTCCATCACATCCACTAGCTTTGTTCGTAGTGAAGCTTCCTAAGGCCCACTTGACTTCACATTCCAGGATGTCTGGCTCTAGGTGAGTGATCACACCATCGTGATTATCTGGGTCATGAAGATCTTTTTTGTACAGTTCTTCTGTGTATTCTTGCCACCTCTTAATATCTTCTGCTTCTGTTAGGTCCTTACCATTTCTGTCCTTTATTGTGCCCATCTTTCCATGAAATATTCCCTTGATATCTCTAATTGTCTTGAACAGATCTCTAGTCTGTCCCATTCTATTGTTTTCCTCTATTTCTTTGCATTGATCCCTGAGGAAGGCTTTCTTATCTCTCCTTGCTATTCTTTGGAACTCTGCATTCAAATGGGAATATCTTTCCTTTTCTCCTCTGCTTTTCGCTTCTCTTCCTTTCACAGCTATTTATAAGGCCTCCTCAGACAACCACTTTGCCTTTCTGCATTTCTTTTCCACGGGGATGGTCTTGATCACTACCTCCTGTACAATGTCACGAACCTCCGTCCATAGTTCTTCAGGCACTCTGTCTATCAGATCTAGTCCCTTAAATCTATTTCTCACTTCCACTGTATAGTCATAAGGGATTTGATTTAGGTCATACCTGAATGGTCTAGTGGTTTTATCCACTTTCTCCAGTTTAAGTCTGAATTTTGCAATAAGGAGTTCATGATCTGAGCCACAGTCAGCTCCCAGTCTTGTTTTTGCTGACTGTATAGAGCTTCTCCATCTTTGGCTGCAAAGGGTATAATCAATCTGATTTCGGTGTTGACCATCTGGTGATGTCCATGTGTAGAGTCTTCTCTTGTGTTGTTGGAAGAGGGTGTTTGCTATGACCAGTGCGTTCTCTTGGCAAAACCCTATTAGCCTTTGCCCTGCTTCATTCCGTACTCCAAGGCCAAATTTGCCTGTTACTCCAGGTGTTTCTTGACTTCCTACTTTTGCATTCCAGCCCCCTAATGAAAAGGACATCTTTTTGTGGTGTTAGTTCTAAAAGGTCTTGTATGTCTTCATAGAACCCTTCAACTTCAGCTTCTTCAGCATTACTGGCTGGGGCATAGACTTGGATTACCGTGATATTGAATGGTTTGCCTTGGAAATGAACAGAGATCATTCTATCATTTTTTGAGACTGCATCCAAGTACTGCATTTCAGACTCTCTTGTTGACCATGATGGCTACTCCATTTCTTCTAAGGGATTCCTGCCCACAGTAGTAGATATAATGGTCACCTGAGTTAAATTCACCCATTCCAGTCCATTTTAGTTCTGATTCCTAGAATGTCAACATTCACTCTTGCCATCTCCTGTTTGACCACTTCCAATTTGCTTTGATTCATGGACCTAACATTCCAGGTTCCCATGCAATATTGCTCTTTACAGCATCGGACCTTGCTTCTATCACCAGTCACATCCACAACTAGTTATTGTTTTTGCTTTGGCTCCATCCCTTCATTCTTTCTGGAGTTATTTCTCCACTGATCTCCAGTAGCATATTGGGCACCTACTGACCTGGGGAGTTCCTCTTTCAGTATCCTATCATTTTGCCTTTTCATACTGTTCATGGGGTTCTCAAGGCAAGAATACTGAAGTGGTTTGCCATTCCCTTCTCCAGCGGACCACATTCTGTCAGACCTCTCCACCAGGACCCGACCGTCTTGGGTGGCCCCACACGGCATGGCTTAGTTTCACTGAGTTAGACAAGACTGTGGTCCTGTGATCAGATTGGCTAGTTTTCTGTGCTTATGGTTTTAGTGCGTCTGCCCTCTGATGCCCTCTCGCAACACCTACTGTCTTTCTTGTAGTTTGTAGTAGCGATGTCTTATTTTCTCTTTGATTAGCTTATTCGTACAGTAAACTAAATAGTGAGGGACAGGGAAACCTGGTGTGCTGCAGTCCATGGGGTTGCAAACAGTCAGGCACGATTTAGTGACTGAACAACAACAAGAACGGAAAACTAAAGCTTTTAGAACATAACCTGATCCCTACTGGGGGCTTTTACCTCCATTTTATCCACCTAAGTTTGCTAAATTTTACCCTCGCCTTGCAACTTTTAAAAATTATTAAACACACATGCACACAATCATGTTTTATTCATCTTCTCTGAAAAAGGCATAGAATATTTTAACAGGCCCCCAAACCCTGTGGAAGTTAGAGTGGGTATAGTATCCTGCTGTGTGATTATAAATTAAAATGTCCCCTTTGCTTCCTAAAGAATAAGTCAATACCTAATATCACAAAACTTTCCTCCCAGCCTCTTTTTCCTTTCATGTTGGAATATAATGCTTCTATTGATGTGAAAATGCACCAGCATGCACTGAAATATAATTCAAGGTAGATTTCCACTCAGCTGGCATGATGATAGCACAGCCACTTTGGGAATTGAAATATAATAAAAAGTCAGTTAGGTGACACTACCTGGGAGCAACACACTGTTAACTCAAATGCTTTTGACTCGGTACCAGGCGATTCTCACAGCAAGACTACCTGTGAACTTGGGAGAATAAAATCAGCCATCTGTGTTGCAGATGTATCCAAGGTGATCTATATTTATATCTATAGATCTGTGTCTATAGCTCTATATCCATCTTGCTTTTGGTTCTTGCTAAAAAGAGGAGATATGCTATCCTAGCACACATGTAAGCTCCTAATTAAAATGAGCACAATGCTTCACGAATCAACCTTCCTCAGGCTCCATCGTTCCCAAGAACACAGAGCTGTATTTTGTCTTCAGCATCCTAAAATGATGAATTTATGTTTTCCTTGAACATTTTAGGTATCTAGAAAACCATTCGAAAGAAGAAACTTCTAAACCTATTTTTTAGATTTTTTTTTTTAGTAGAATTATACATACAGAAACTTTCACTCAGTTGCATCTCTTTGTGACCCCATGGACTATAGGACTGCATATCCATTTCTTTCTCCAGGGGGTGTTCCTGACCCAGGGATTGAACCCGGGTCTCCTGCACTATAGGCAGATTTTTACCATCTGAGCCACCAGGGAAGCCCCATTTGGAAATAAAGATACTTGTAACCCCTGATTCACTATTAAGAGAGAAAAATAAAATTTGTTGTTCCCTGAGAGCCAGTAACAGTTTCAAGGGAAAATGCATTTACATATGAATTCAGCTATCTCCCCCTCCCTCTTTTCCTTTATTTATCAAAAAAAAAAAAAAAAAAGTTTACAATTAGTTATGTATATTTTCAAATAAATGCTCACAGACTCAACATAAAATGTTCCATTTTTTATGTAAATACCATTAAGGAAATGAAGCTGAAGCCCATTGTTTATGGACATAGTTTTTAAAAATTGATTATATAAATGCTTCTATTTAAGTAGGGAAACTAGACCTTTTAAGTCGATATAACTTACTCTATGGAATTTCCATTCATCATGTTATTAAGCGTTATACTTTTTAGGAGTGTCTTTTTACCCCCAAGTATTATTGTATTACTGTATACATTTTTTTAACACTACTTGATGTTTGTTTTAGAAAATTGGATATTATGGAAAATATGTTAAGAAATTAGCAATGGACTGATAACCTACCAATTAGAGATAATTGGTTAGCATTATCCAGATTTATTTCATTCAGATCTCTTTTCTAGTTATCTATATATTTATAAAAATAATAATATTGGGGTTATATTCTACATAATTTTTGTAAACACTTTTATTCACTATATTTTCCAATTTTTATAGGATTTTTGAGAAACATGATTTCTTACGCCAAAATAGTATTCCACATAAGGATGTGCTCTTTAAAATAACCTCTTCACTGAAAATATTTACTTGTTTTCAATTATTTTTATTATTTGATACATACTGTGATAATATATCAACGTATGTCTTTACTGAAAGTCACTCAGTCATGTCCAACTCTTTGAGACCCCATGGACTATACAGTCCATGGAGTTCTCCAGGCCAGAATACTGGAGTGGGTAGCCTTTCCTTCTCCAGGGGATCTTCCCAACCCAGGGATCGAACCCAGGTCTTCTGCATTGCAGGCGGATTCTTAACCAGCTGAGTCATGAGAGAAGCCTGAATCATCATGACTCAAATTTAATTAAAGGATATGTCAAGACTTCTAATATGTTCAGCCTCTAAAAAACTATGGCTTAAATTTGAATTAAGGAATATAATACATATTATCAAATAATTCTCCACTTTACTATAAGACAATGTAAAATAAATCACTTGAAGTATGTGAAGTAATGCCTAAACATTACTTAATTTTTGAGTTATAGAAATTTATTTTAAGAAAACTATAAAATTATATGGAGTTTGAAATTATAGAACTGAAAATCAATTCTCAATAACTTAAAACATAAGAAATATTATAAACAATCTTTTTTCCTTGGGGCTTCCCTCATAGCTCAGATGGTAAGAATCTGTGTGCAATGTGGGAGACCTGGGCTCTATCCCTGGGACAGAAAGATCCCCTGGAGAATGGAATGACTACACACTCCAGTATTTTTGACTGGAGAATTCCATGGACAGAGGAACCTGGGAGGCTACTGTCCATGGGGTCTGAAAGAGTTGGATATGAATGAATAACACTTTTTTTTCTTATGTGAGGAAAAATAAACCTCATGATGCAAATTATCACTGAACTTAGAAATTGGTATATGGATCAATTCTTCCAAATATTAATATACTAACTACATTTTCAAATGTTTGTAAAATCAAGAGAAGAGATATTCTAATTGTGTAGAACAGACAGTGCCAGGAGCAGTCCCTGGGAAATGCATTTGCTGAGATTGAACTGGGAACTTGCCAGTATTTGCCAGCAAGTTTCCCAGCTATGCACAAAGCCAAGAAAATGTCTATTCCTTAGGCTATGGTCTGGATGTGTGCTGAAATTCATGTGTTGAAATCCTAATGCGCAGAATGACAGTATTAGGAGATGGGGCTTTGATAGGTGCTCAGGTCAGGCGGGTGGAGCCCTCAGGAAGGGGATGAGCGTCCTGATAAAGCAGACACACAGCTCACCCCTTGACCATGTGTTTGCTGTTGCTGTTCAGTCATAAGTCATGTCCGACTCGCTGCGACCCTGGGGACTGTGGCGCACCAGGCTCCCCTGTTCTTTACCATCTTCCAGAGTTTGTTCACATTTATGTCCATCAAGTCAGTGATGCAACCTAAACATCTCATCTTCTACTGCCCTCTTCTCCCTTTGCCTTCAATCTTTCCCAACATCAGGCTCTTATCTAATGAGACAGCTCTTTGTGTCAGGTGGCCAAAGTATTGGAGCTTCAGTTTCAGCATCAGCCCTTCTGATGAATACTCAGGGTTAATTTCCTTAAGGATTGACTGGTTTGATGTCCTTGCTGTTCAAGGGGCTCTCAAGAGTCTTTCCTAGTACCACAATTCGAAAGCATCAATTCTTCAGCCCTCAATGCAGGAGACATAAAGAGAGGTGGGTTTGATCCTAGGGTCAGGAAGATCCTCTGGAGAAGGAAATGGCAACCCACTCCAGTATTCTTGCCTGGAGAATCCCTTGGACAGAGAGGCCTGGTGGGCTACAGTCCATAGGGCTCAGAAGAGTCGGACATGACTGAAGCGACTTAGGACACACACAACCTTATTTATGGTCCAACTCCCTGATGAGAACACAGCAAGAAGTCTGCAGTCTGCAACTAGGAAGAAGGCTCTCACCACAGCTTGACCAGACTGGCACCCTGATCCTGATCTCAGGCTTCCAGCCCCCAGAACTATGAGAAGTGTGTGTGTGTGTGTGTGTGTGTGTGTGTGTGTGTGTGTGTGTAAACCACATAGTTAACAGGTTTTATTATGGCAGTTTGGGTGGACTAAGCTATTTTCCCTTAAAGGACCCAAATGGAAATTTATCAAAGGTTTACAAAGGAAATTGTCCTGCAAAACAGAAATAAAGCAAGGCCCCAGGAAGATTCCCTTTGGAGACAGGAATACAGAACTGATGTTTACTGAGGACAAGTTTATGAAGCAGTGTGGATGTTAAGAAGCCATTCGATAATTGAAGCAATGTGGGGCTTTCCTGGTGGTTCGAATGGTAAAGAATCTACCTGCAATTCAATTCGACCCCTGGGTCAGGAAGATCCCCCGGAGGAGGGCATGGCATCCCACTCCGGTATCCTTGCCTGGAGAATCCCATGGACAGAGGAGCCTGCTGGACTACAGTTCATAGGGTCGCACAAAGTCAGACAAGATTGAAGTGACTTAGCATGCACTCACGGTTGCACTCTCTTCATAAACAAAACAATGAAGTTTGAACACTTCAACTTAGCTAACAGTTGATTTAGGAGGAGGACATATTCTGAATGATTCTTCTAAAAGGTTTTGTTTACATGGATAGAAATTGATTTTTTTTTTCAATAGGTGAGAAAGGTCATTAACAGAAACCATGTTCCTTTCTCCATATAAATGCTAAACCACTTTTCATCACCTTATTAACAGGGCAGGTGAAAACTTTACAGTAGTATTCTAAGTATCTATTTGTAATTAGTGGCATAAAATTGATGCATTTTGCAATTAAAAACTTTATTTCAAATGGTATTCAGATTCTGTGTGTGTGTGTGTGTGTGTGTTTTGTTTGGCTATGTATCAGACAGTTATACACACAAATACTTTTTTTTTTCACTACTGTTCCAATATTATAATATTGTTTCTTTTAAATTAATTAAATACATTAAATACATACATTCTTAAAAATTAAATACATTTAATTTTCCATTATGAATTGTTGGCATAAATACTCTCAGGTAATTAGAACTTTAAAAAATCCCAACTCTTCAAATGAGAAGACCAGTCAATAGGTCGGTGTTTTTCTAATAATGGGTTGCAGCTTGTCTTTAGGTCATGAAATCACTTAGTGGATCATGGTATTTTTTTTTTTAATTGAAGAGTGACAGAAGAGAAAACAACAAAATTATGAGATCACATTAAAGTATAAGGTAAATTAAGTTTCATGAAAACTTTGTTTCAGTAGGTATTGAGTATGATATAAAACGTTTTCTCATTGTTTTGGTCAAAATCATTTGAACCTGGAGGATGCTGTGCTAAATGAAACAAGTCAGAGAAAGAGAAATACTGTGTGACCTCACTTACATGTAGAATCTTAAACTAGAAATCATAGAATCAAAGAGTAGAATAATGGTGGTTGCCAGGGGCTTGCTGTATATTGGTCAAAGGGTACCAATTGTCAGTAAGGAGATGAAAATGTCCGGGGGAATCTAATGTACAGCATGGTGATTTTAGCTAACAATACTGCATATTTGAAAAATAAGTATACACCATGACAAAAATAAACTCAAAATGGCTTAAAGACTTAAATATGACATGATACCATAAATCTCCTAGAAGAGGACAAAGGCAAAGCATTCGCTGACATAAATTGCAGTAATATGCTTTTAGATCAATCTCCCCAGGCAAAAGAAATAAAAGCAAAAATAACCAAATGAAACCTAATTAAACTTATCAGTTTTTACATAGGAAAGGAAACCATAAATAAAATGAAAAGATAACCTACAGAAAAGGAGAAAATAATGGCAAACAATGCACCTGACAAAGGTTTACTTTCCAAAATAAACAAATAGCTCATAGAACTCAGTATCAAAACAACAACCCTAACAAAAAGTGGACAGAAGACCTAATGAGACATTTCACCAAAGAAGACAGATGGTCAACAGGCACATTGAAAGATGCTTAACATCACTGATTATTGGAGAAATGCAAATCAAAACAACAATGAATTATTACCTCACATCAGTCAGAAAGGCCATCATCAAACAATATGTGAATAATAAATGCTGAAGGGGCATGGAGAGAAGGGAACTCTCCTACACAGCTGGTGGGATTGTATACTGGTGCAGCTACAATGGAAAACAGTCTGAAGGTTCCTCAACAAACTAAAAATAGTTAGGGCAGGTTCTAAACTAAAAATAGAACTACCATATAATCCAGCAATCTCACTTCTTGGCATTTATCTGGAAAAGACAAAAACTCTAAATCCCAAAGACACATTCACCCCAGTGTTCACTGTGACACTATTTACAGTAAGCAAAACAGAGAAGCAACCTACATGCCCACTGACAGATGAATGGATGAAGAATATGTGGTATGTAGACACAATTAAATGTTCAGTTCAGTTCAGTTCAGTCGCTCAGTCATGTCTGACTCTTTGCAACCCCATGAATCGCAGCACGCCAGGTCTCCCTGTCCATCACCAACTCCCGGAGTTTACTCAAAATCATGCCCATCGAGTCGGTGATTCCATCCAGCCATCTCATCCTCTGTCGTCCCCTTCTCCTCCTGCCCCCAATCCCTCCTAGCATCAGGGTCTTTTCCAATGAGTCAACTCTTCGCATGAGATGGCCAAACTACTGGAGTTTCAGCTTCAGCTTCAGTCCTTCCAATGAACATTCAGGACTGATCTTCTTTAGGATGGACTGGCTGGATCTCCTTGCAGTCCAAGGGACTCTCAAGAGTTTTCTCCAACACCACAGTTCAAAAGCATCAATTTTTCGGTGCTCAGCTTTCTTCGCAGTCCAACTCTCACATCCATACATGACCACTGGAAAAATCATAGCCTTGACCAGATGGACCTTTGTTGGCAAAGTAATGTCTCTGCTTTTTAATATGCTATCTAGGTTGGTCATAACTTTCCTTCCAAGGAGTAAGCATCTTTTTTTTTTTTTTTCCATTTATTTTTATTAGTTGGAGGCTAACTACTTCACAATATTGTAGTGGTTTTTGTCATACATTGACATGAATCAGCCATGGAGTTACATGTATTCCCCATCCCAATCCCCCCTCCCACCTCCCTCTCCACCCGATTCCTCTGGGTCTTCCCAGTGCACCAGGCCCGAGCACTTGTCTCATGCATCCCACCTGGGCTGGTGATCTGTTTCACCCTAGATAATATACATGTTTCGATGCTGTTCTCTCTAAACATCCCACCCTCTCCTCCCACAGAGTCCAAAATTCCGTTCTGTACATCTGTGTCTCTTTTTCTGTTTTGCATATAGGGTTATTGTTACCATCTTTTTAAATTCCATATATATGCGTTAGTATACTGTATTGGTCTTTATCTTTCTGGCTTACTTCACTCTGTATAATGGGCTCCAGTTTCATCCATCTCATTAGAACTGATTCAAATATAAGCAAGGTGAAAAGACAGCCCTCAGACTGGGAGAAAATAATAGCAAACAAAGCAACAGACCAAGGATTAATCTCAAAAATATACAAGCAACTCCTGCAGCTCAATTCCAGAAAAATAAATGACCCAATCAAAAAATGGGCCAAAGAACTAAACAGACATTTCTCCAAAGAAGACATACAGATGGCTAACAAACACATGAAAAGATGCTCAACATCACTCATTATTAGAGAAATGCAAATCAAAACCACAATGAGGTACCATTACATGCCAGTCAGGATGGTTGCTATCCAAAAGTCTACAAGTAATAAAGGCTGGAGAGGGTGTGGAGAAAAGGGAACCCTCTTACACTGTTGGTGGAAATGCAAACTAGTACAGCCACTATGGAGAACAGTGTGGAGATTTCTTAAAAAACTGGAAATAGAACTGCCATATGACCCAGCAATCCCACTTCTGGGCATACACACTGAGGAGACCAGATCTGAAAGAGACACGTGCACCCCAGTGTTCATCGCAGCACTGTTTATAATAGCCAGGACATGGAAGCAACCTAGATGCCCATCAGCAGACGAATGGATAAGGAAGCTGTGGTACATATACACCATGGAATATTACTCAGCTGTTAAAAAGAATTCATTTGAATCAGTTCTAATGAGATGGATGAAACTGGAGCCCCTTATACAGAGTGAAGTAAGCCAGAAAGATAAAGAACATTACAGCATACTAACACATATATATGGAATTTAGAAAGATGGTAATGATAACCCTATATGCAAAACAGAAAAAGAGACACAGATGTACAGAACAGACTTTTGCACTCTGTGGGAGAAGGTGAGGGTGGGATGTTTCGAAAAAACAGCATGTATATTATCTATAGTGAAACAGATCACCAGCCCAGGTGGGATGCATGAGACAAGTGCTCGGGCCTGGTGCACTGGGAAGACCCAGAGGAATCGGGTGGAGAGGGAGGTGGGAGGGGAGATCGGGATGGGGAATACATGTAACTCCATGGCTGATTCATGTCAATGTATGACAAAACCCACTGCAATGTTGTGAAGTAATTAGCCTCCAACTAATAAAAATAAATGAAAAAAAAATTTAAAAAAAAACAAAAAGAAAGCTGTGGTACATATACACTATGGAATATTACTCAGCCATTAAAAAGAATTCATTTGAGTCAGTTCTAAGGAGTAAACGTCTTTTAATTTCATGGCTGCAGCCACCATCTGCAGTGATTTTGGAGCCCAAAAAAATAAAGTCTGACACTGTTTCCACTGTCTCCCCATCTATTTCCCATGAGGTGATGGGACCTGATTAAAAATGAATGAAATGATGCCATCTGGAGCAACACAGATGGACCTAGAAATGATCATACTAAGTCAGACAGAAAAAGAAAATATCATATGATATCACATATCTGAACTCTAAAAAAGATACAAATGAACTTATTTACAGAAATATACTCACAGATACAGAAAACAAAATTATGGTTACCAAAGGGAAAATAGTGGGGGGATAAATCAGTAGTACGGGATTAATAAACACACCGCTATACATAAAAAAGCAATAAAGATGAACTGTATAGCACAGGAAACTATATCCAATATCTTATAATAACCTATATGGAAAAATACTCTTAAAAAGAAAAAACATATATATATGAATCACTTTCTTATACACCTGAAACCTGAAGCTAACACAATAATAAAAATCAACTGTACTTCTTAGAAAGAATAGGGTAGATATAACACAGAACAATTATCCTTTGTTAAAAGCAAATATCAGTGTACTCTATGTATGGGAAAAATAGAAATCTTTGAAATGTAAATATTTCATTGGACTACATAAGAATGAGACTACAGAAAAATTCAGATATCACATCCTGTTTTCCTTAATTTGCACAGATTCTAAGATAAATTAACAAAAACATCTAAGGTTTACTTTTATAATATTTAAGGAAACTTATGAGGAAATGGTATCCCACTCCACAATTCTTGCCAAAAACTCCCATAGACAGAGGAGCCTGGTAGGCTATAGTCCGTGGAGTCAGAAAGAGTTACTTATGACTGAGCAATTGAGCACACATACACATTAAGGTAAATTAGATGCTGTATATTGTATTCCTTTGTTTATTCTTTTATATTTTAATAAACACATTTTAAATCAGTTGAAAATATCCTGGAGCCCTAAATTAGATCACATTAAATTAGCAAATATTTATTGATCACTATGTTTAAGATCCTATTCTTTTAATTATAATGGTACTTGTTACATGGAAAACTACCAGGAGTTTGGGTTTTCTCAGTGATTTCCAGGAGGGAGGACTTCATCCTTGTATTTTTAATGCCTAAACATCAATTTTAACAGAATCTAGTGGGGAGTTTTTCAACGGTGTTAAATATTTGTATGTGTATTTGTTTTATGTGCTATTCTGGTCTCTTCAGATAATTTCTATTTACTCTAACTCTCCCACAAGTATTTATACTGAGATGCAGTGATAAAAAATGGTGATCAATCATTTTCACTCTGAACTTTCGGAGAAAAAGCAAAACTAACAATGCAAAAAAAAAAAAAAGCAAAAGTAAATATCTAGGTGTTTTACAATAGCTTTTGATTTCAATTATTCAGATACACCTGTGACATAATGGCTTCTGTGTCTTCCTTGAGTCCTTTTCTGTAACAGACCACACAGCCAGCTCATACAAAAACACACAGCCTGTTGTATGAAAAGGCACATATCCTCAAGCAGGAGATATTCTGTGAACACTCGTTCACAGATCCACAGGGCTGACTTCAACAAACATTCCTGGGGCATCTCTAATTTTCCAGGCATTGCTCTATGAGCAGGGGCATGGCCTCTGCCTTCGAGGAGCTGATAGCATAGAGGAGAAATGAGATGGGCCCAATCATAAGTGTCACGAGTGAACACAGAATGTTTAGAAATCAGAGCTCAGAGTCACACAATTGAGCCTTCTGTTATGAACCTTCTCTCTCAGTATTTGGTACATCTGTACAAGGTGCTCAGGAAATACTCTTTTTCCTCCCATCTTCCATTTCTAAGTAGTTCATTACTTAGAATAAGTACTTACTTAAAACACTGCTTTCAAGAAACTTCTAGAGAAATTTGATGACTTTTTTTTTTTTTTTTTTTTACTATTTTTCAGTCCCATAGCTGATATCATTTTATTTGTTTATGATATCTCATTTGGCAATATCATCTTTCTTTGTACCATCATATTCAAGGATTATTCCAAGGTCGATGAGTTTATTCAAATAACAACAATATTACCTAAGTCTTAGTTTATCATGCCACTAAAATGTCAAGTTTAAAAATCACTCTACTTAGCCAGTCCAGTCTGCCTTCAGTTGTCTCTTGTCATTCTTATCTCTTGTCATTCTTCTTTGTATTAATTTCCCATTTTTCTCCCTAATACTTTGCATACATTTAGAAGACCACAGAGCTTTTGATTCAAACAGTAGAACTTACCTTTAAAGTCATAATTTACATCAACGCAACCTTATTACTCATAGTAAAAGGAATGTGAATGCCCATAAGGTGAAAAGATACCAAGTGTCCTTATGTTAATAAAACAAACATTCTTTGTTTTTAAACATATGACCTTAACTTAGAGGAATGTCCACTGCTCTACGCAAGAGGGGCTAGCATTTGTAAAAAGTCAGTCCTGTCAAGACAGTCCCAACCAACTTTCCTCCTTGCCTGCCCTCATCCTCTCAGCATTTCTAAGTTTCCCTCATTCAGCCTGCCCTCAGGGAAGCCAAGGAAAGATCTCAGCGTCTGAATCCAAACATAATCACGACAGTGTGACAACAAAGTAAAAACATAACCCTAGCTGTGGAAATCACAACAGCACTTTCAGGCGCGAACATCGAATAGATTCACTGACCTGAGGAAATGTCTATCTGGTTCATCTTGGTCTGCGTGACGTTGATGTGAACACTGACTTTGCTGTCAGTGAGGTCAATCTCCACGTTGCCCAGGTCATCCGCAAAATGACTGAAAAGCAGGAGACCACTGGGGTTCCAAGTCCTGAACTGGAAGCTAACCGCAAACAGGTCCTGGTGAAGCCGTCCGGGCACCTCCAGGTAACTGGTAGCGTTGAAAAAGACAGGCACTGTGTAGGGCTCCACGCACGAGAAACTCAAATTTCCCTGGAAGACAGAAGGGCATGCTTTGAGGAAAACGGAGAATAAAACAAGCACCCATGTAAGACAGCTGACGAAGTGAGAGTTGCACACATTTCAAAACGGAGCTTGAGCTGTGTGCAATCCCCATGTGCAGCCATGTGACACAGACTCACGTGTCCTTGAAAGGACATGTCCTGGCTGCCCTTTCTGCTGTAGCGAACAGAGTCCAGCAGCTGGCCATCAGACTGAGGGACTCATACAAGCATCTTGCATCACGGATTCGACAAACTGACAGCCTGGTGTGATGGGCTGGCTATGGAATGGATGCGGCCCTGTGTGGTGGGCTTGGGAGAGGACCACTGGACTTTCTGAAGAAAGCAAAGAGCTGCTTCCTCCTCCCTCACCTCTGATACTGCATCAGCCAGGGAGGAGATGTCTTGGTCAATTATTTATTAACATATAAATCTAGTCTCACTGGGAACTTTGATCTCTTGGTTGCTGTTTATTAAACTAGGATGGGGCACATATTCTTGAGTCTTAGCCACATAGCTAATGTACATAAATTAACTGTTTAGTCAAACCTGTGGTTTTTCCAGTAGTCATGTGTGCAATGTGAGAGTTGGACCATAAAGAAAGCTGAGCACCGAAGAATGGGTGCTTTTGAACTGTGGTGTTGGAGAAGACTCTTGAGAGTCCCTCGGACTGCAAGGAGATCAAACCAGTCCATCCTAAAGGAAATCATCCTGAATATTCCCTGGAAGGACTGATGCTGAAGCTGAAACTCCAACATTTTGCCTACCAGATGCAAAGAGCCGACTCATTAGAAAAGACCCCGATGCTGGGAAAGATTGAGGGCAGGAGAAGAAGGGGACGACAGAGGACGAGATGGTTAGATGGCATCATTGACTCAATGGAGTTTGAGCAAGCTCTAGGAGATGGTGAAGGACAGGGAAGCCTGGCATGCTGCAATCTATAGGGTCGCAAAGAGTCAGACACGACTGAGCAACTAAACAACAGACTATTTTCTTATTCAACTCAAACTCTCATTTACATTCCCATGAAATGTGCATATATCATAATACATTAATGCTTTCAGAAACAGTGACATGAATGTACAAAAGGAAAAGAAAACTTTCAATTAAAGCTTCCTCCTCCCCCTCATGCTTCCTCTATTTGGTACAAAGAAATTTGATTATTCAGATACACTGAATTTTATATTCTGTTATCTAAGTACCTTCCTCTTAAAGATATGAAAAAAAATCTACATTTTTCTCCATCTTTTTTTTTAATCCCACTATATCTTGAGGAATATGATTTGAAGGGATTTTTTTCTCTATTGTTTCCTTAAACACCACCACATACTTATCCCCAGAGGCATAGTTCTTCTATTTTAGTACATTAACCATTTAATCTAAGTTAGGCTAGCTCCCCCCAATTAATATTCAAATTAAATTTGTGCTGTACCTGAATATGCATGCATGCTAAGCCGCTTTAGTAGGGTCCAACTCTTTGTGATCCCATGGACTGCAGCCCCCCAGGCTCCCCTGTCTATGGGGTTCTCCAAGCAAGAATACTGGAGGGGGTCACCGTGCCCTCCTCCAGGGTATCTTCCCCACCCAGGGATCAAACCGGCATCTCTTATGCCTCCTGCATTGGCAGGCAGGTTCTTTACCACTAGGGCTACCTGGGAAGCCCTATATCTTCACAGATGATTAGATGACTATTTTTAAAGGCTTACTTATCCAGATGAACAAAACTGCCTATGCACAGAAACTGACATGACATAACTGACCGCTTGCCTGTGTTGTGAAGACTGTCTCCCAGCAGAGTGAAAAGTTCTGAGTGAGGGTGCTGATTCTGGAGTCAGCATTTAATGAGGAAATGGGTGTGTGTAAGGAGAACGGTGCAGGGTAAGTGCTGAGCCAATTACACAGAAATATTAGCACCTGACATCTTCAAAAGCCAATCTCCTCTGTAAATATTTGCCTTCGCAGAGCAACTTGCAAAATGTCCTGCCTGCCTCTACGCTGCCTAAACCTTTTAATACATATGTTTATTTTTGTTTAAAAGCCTTTTTTGTGTCTGCTCCTTCCATTTTAACAAATGTAATTATAGATAATTCAGGCTTTTTAAAATGTCTTTGTTATTCAGGTTAAAATACCATTTATAAGCAACAATATATTGTGGTTAAAGCTGACTTTGGGATGAGTCTCCAGAGTGCAATTCTCTGTAGTTTGAGAACCTAATGGATACATGTGAGGACCAGCTGGGAGGTTTAGGCACAAATAACACTTTACTTCTTCTTAAAGGTGTAAATAATGGAAACGGTATGATGATGATTTGGATTCTGTATCTTTCTGTCTTAGGTGTTAATTTCTGAGGAAACAAAAGGACTCTGATGCCATTTTATCCAAAGCTTAAAATAACATATATATAAATACTGCTCTAGATAAGAAATGACACAACATGGAAAGAAGCCGTGACCTTGGGACTGTATACTGTGAGTCCACAATCTTTGTTTGCTTTTTCTAAGTTAAACCTCAGTTTTCATCCACAAGATGTTTATGACAATATCTCCCCTGTAGTATAGTTCTTAGAGTATCATAAAGGTAACAGGTCTCACACAGTACCTGTTACCTATACATGGAGCTATTATTTTCCCCTACAGTCAATATCTTGTAAGAAAATGTCACCAAAGTTCAATTTTCAACTATTAGTACTAATTCTTCATTAATTTAGAAGATAATTAGTAAAAAAAAATCTACATTCAACTATTATTTTATGAGCTTCCCTGGTGATTCAGTGATAAAGAATCTGCCTATCAATGCAGGAGACACAGGTTTGATCCCTGGATCAAGAAAATCCACTGGAGAAGGAAATGACAACCCACTCTAGTATTCTTGCTTGGGAAATCCCACGGACAGAGGAGCCTAGTGGACTACAGTCCATGGGGTCACAAAGATTTGGACACGACTTAGAGACTAAACAACAAATTATTTTATAGTTTCTTATATCCAACCAGAACTCCTCTTTATTCATTGGGCATTTCCATTTGTCTGCGCATTTTATGAAAACCCCAGGCTCAAATTTTGGATAACAAATCCATCAAAGTCAGAACATAGTACAAACACTCATGATATTTTCTACTCCCACTGACTTCCAAATGCATGGATCTCTGGATTCCCAGGATCTTCCCAGTGACATTTTGGAACTGAAGCAACTCCTGTTCTTTCAGAACCAGAAGGAACCCACATACCAGATTTATAAGTTTCTCTTATAGTAATCTTATGTGGTGTTGTAGGGAGGCAAATGTACTAGGGTTTTCTTTGATTTTTGTTCTCCTCCTTGAAATAGTTTTGGAGAAGGAAATGGCAACCCACACCAGTATTCTTGCCTAGAAAATTCCATGGAGAGAGAAGCCTGGGGGGTTACACGGAGTCACAATGAGTCTGACGTGACTGAGAGACTACACTTTCACTTTGAAATAGTTCAACGTGGAAACACACACACCAGAGCCAGGACCACTGTGAGCTTCTGAGTCACAGACTTCACTATCCAATCGAATCCATCTTTACTGAATTGCATAATACTTAGTATGTTTAGAGCTTTGACAAGAAGTTTATTTCTTTATATACCTGGGTGAATCAGCTTTGGAAACATGGAAAAAAATAATAAGGCTCCTGGCTTTTAAGATTTTTAAATAGTGAATTACATTATCATCAAGAAATGTAGCATTCTACACAATGTGACATTTGGAAACATGTGCTGACTTAAGGGCTGCTGAACAGTTGGGATGACTGTCCTTCTGTCATGGGAAATCTAGAAACTCTGGGGCTGAAATTCCAGGCCCCATCTGAAACAAACTTTCTATTTCCAATAACTTTAACTCAAAAATCGGTATCTAGTCTTAGAGTACATCCAGTATCTCCATATTTTCAAGTACCTCTAAAATTAGTTTTATATGGTTGAGCCCACAAGCCTGATAACAAATGCTATGATACTGTTGTCCATTAACAGTCCAGACAAAACAAAATTTCTTTGATTTTTCTAGGAACCAATATTATGGGGTGGAAAATCTTACCACATTTGAGGGCTCAAGTTTCTTCCTTCTTGCCAGATCTGTTATGTTGATGCCATTGTAGTTAATGCTTTCCATGCAGCCTTTGAAATTCTTTCTACTGTTGGAACTTGGCTTTCCGGAGAAAGGTATGCCTCCAAAGGTAATCTGTGAGAAAAAGATAAAATGTAAACATTCACACTGTATTTGGCTTAAACAAATAAACACATTTACAATAAATTAGACAAAACTACTAACACAGCGAAAATCAGTTATTGTAACCTCAGCCAACATATTACAGACATTTTTTCTGCCTCTAAAGTCTGTTGCATATTAAATTATGTTGTTATTGAAGTATATACTGATTGTATTAATTCTGAAATTAGATTATATAAGAAAATAGCAACAATTTCTAGCATTTTTAATACCTGTAAGACATTTTATCAATTTTCCTGAGAATGTTCTAAAAGATTTTACACAGCAAGCATCTTTTATAAATGTTAAGCATATATTTTTATGCTTATCAAAGACATTATCAATAAATGTTACTAGTCATCATGAAATAACCAGCACTAATATATTAAGTTTACGGCTTCAGCCCAAAGGAAGGAATCTTGTATTCACCCTATTTAGACATTGTAGTCTAATGATCATTACAGTAAAAAAATTGTTAGACTTACTGTGAATACAGAAAATAGTTCCAAAAGTCTCACTGCTATATTGATTAGAAATATCTTTGGGTTTGGAGGCTATGATTTGAAAAGTACAGGCTTAAAGATATTATAGGTATCCTAAATCCTAAGGAATAAGGTCAATGCTCCTTCCTGTGATTTTCAAGCAATTGGTAAAATCACAATAGAAAGAGAACATATATTTTTCCAGATACCTTTGATCAAATTACATTATTATAACATCAATTTCATATAATAGAAAATTATACTTAATTATGTATTGCCAATAATGATGTGTACTAATAGTGAATGAATCTATTAATCATAGCTGTAATATCAAGATATATAATCCAGACATTATATTTCTTTTAAGTAGTATTCAATTACCAATTTTTCCTACAAAGGTTGGAAAATGAAAGACATATTTCAATGTCAAAACTTTAAATTTGATATATAAGGCAGAAATCTTTAGGTTTTAGAAGATATGTATTATGCCTCTGTTATGCAGTGCTTTGACATTTTAGTTTTTTTAATGTAAACATTTAAAATTATTTTTAACCGTTTCTTAATTTTTAGTTTACAATGTTGTGTTAATTTCAGGTATACAGCAAAGTGATTCAGTCATACATATATATTCCTTTTCAGACTGTTTCACATTATAGGTTATTTAAAGATACAGAATACAGTTCTCTGTGCTGTACAGTAGGTCCTTGTTTATCTATCTTATATATAGCAGTGTGTATATGCATTTTAAATTCTTAAATAGTTTTAGGGTAAAAGGGACAAATTAATAATAGTTTATGAGACAAACCAAAAAATTTTAAAAACTCACTTAAAATGCAACTAAATGTATTAATAACAGCTGAATATATACTATATATCATTTACCTTAAAGTTTAACTATGGGAAGGAAAAAGAAAAACTAAGAATAAACACACAAAAAAGAATCTGGAGCCTACAAAAGGAAAAACAGGGGTGTTCTGAAATACATTGGGAAAATATTTTCAAGTGGCACTGAACTGAACTTATTAGGTGCTATATACATGTACTTAATACCATAGGTTAGGATTACTGGGACTTTAATGGAGTGTTGAATTTCCTATCTGCAATTTATTTTACCAATCTCTGCTCCAGTTGATAGTAATAAAATCTTCCATGCTTAATGACACGCAGCATCACACTGTGAATAATATTACTAAATACTATCACAGTTGAAAGTATTGCTTTATTCCTTCTCTGGGTGCATAGTTTCTTTATTGGGGGACTCCTATTTTCCTTCAGGATAATGACTCAGACACTCTTTACAGTTTCTCTTTTCAACAACCTTCAGCTCATGTCCTATCCTATAGAGGGTAACCTGGTGAAACATCACAGGCTCAATCTACCAGATCCCTTACAATTGAGAGAAGCAGGTTCAACTCCCAATTCCTAATGTAATTCATCATTTGATATTAGGTGGTCACTTCTTCTTTCTTGTTATATGTCTTCATCAATAAAATATTCTCAAATACTATAATCATTCTCATGGTAAAAAAAATAGCTGCCGTTGTTAGATTAATAATCAGATATTGATATGACTCACATTATTGCCTTATTAATGACACTGTTGTTCAGTGACAACCTTGACTCTAAAAAAGAAATGCACTGACCATTTTGTTAGCTGCCAAGAGTTTCCAAAATGAGACAGGGCTTACCAGACACCTTTGAGTGTCTTTTCTCCCACCATCTTTAAGAAAATAACACTGTTTTCCAGCTGAGCACATGCTCCCCAGCCAATATATGGCATTTACCAACCTCTCTGAACAAGATTTGGTCTCATGAGATTTAAGCCAAAGGGTTGTATGTGACTCTACTGTCTCGAATGCAAAATGGAAAGTGAGTAGTCAACTTGGAGTGAGTTGCAGAAGGGATGGAGTAGCAGTGGAATAAAAGGAGACTGGGGTCTTGACCATCACGATGCTGCCTTATGAGCCCAGGGCTACCTGCCTACAGGCCCCTTTTAGGTGAAAGGAATAAACGTGTCTGTTATAGGCAGTCTAATTAATTATAACTGATAATATGTGGTAATATCTGTTATTCCCTGTTGCCTCCTCTCTAACAAGCTATGTGCTAATTTCACTTTATGGAAAGGGAATATAATTTGTCCAGTGTCACACAACCAGGAAGGGGCAAAAAGGGATTTAAAGCCAGGCTTACTGGCTCCAATTAGAGCTCATACACTTGATTCTCTCCAAAATCACAACACGCTGAGATACAAAGGTAGACCCAAGCATTTTCATGTGCACTATCTGCCAATAACTGCAGTGTCTAAGGAAAGCAATCAGGCAGTAGCCCTACAAAGAGAAGGAAGTTGTGTCTCTCCTGACTCTTTTTTAGTCAATTTAAATTTCTTTCTACGTCTCCCTGACAAATATGTTTCAGGCATTTTAGCCCACAGGTGAGGTTCTCAAACGTGATATTCTATCTAGAAGGGCTCTGAAGTGTTGATGAAACTGCTGACCATATAGGAGGCATTGTGTGTGTATGAATATTCATAGATTTCATTGCAAACTCAACAGGGACTATGATCCCAAATTTTTAATTCTGCTTTTTGAAAACTGGAATTGTGTTTGCCCATTGCTAATGTTTTAGGATTTCTCACCTCTTCTAGGGTACTTCAGAGTTTATTAATGAAGAATGAATAATTCATCTTTAAATTCTCTCAGACAGTAGGAGATAGGTCACATAAGCCAAGATTAATACTAATTTAGAGAAGATAGGAATTTGGGGAATTTTCACATTCTTTGCCTTTGAACAATCATTTTCACTTTAAAGAGATGTTTTTGGAGGGGTAATTATTCCCTGATAACCTTACATTTATTTTAATGTCAATAAAGTCTCTATATCAAAGTTTACATTGCATATTCCATTCTAAATTTGTTTAGAAATATATGTAATGTATTCATATGACAGGAAATTTAGATTATAAACTATTTAAACATATAAGGAAAATAAAAAATACAGTTGTAAATCCTGACTTTTCACATACTATTTTATGATAAATACATTTTATGTTCTAAAAGATTTATGGGTGGATATCAATAATATCACTGACTCAATGGACATGAGTTTGAAAAAATTCCAGAAGATAGTGAAGGACAGGGATGTTTGGCATGCTGCAGTCCATGGGGTTGAAAGAGCTCGACATGACTTAGCAACTGAACAACAGCAATCAATAGCACACATATATGTGTATATACACATGTGTAATTTCAACACTGGGACCAAGGCACATTGAAATGGCACAGCAAAATCATAGGGGTGCCCCAGTGATGAACCTGTTTTTACAGAACTTTTATTCCTACTTATGATTAACATTTTTAATGGACACTTTACAGTTAAATTGCTTTCCAAAAAATTATTTTTAAAAAACCTTATATGCCTCTCAGTGTATTATGAGAATATATATTTTTACCAGACCAATATGGTCACTGACTATTTTTAACCTTTAGTCATTTGGAAGGTAAAAAATATCCTTTTATTTATAAACAATCTCTTTAAAATAGTCTGTATTTTTATTTATTTTATGACATTTATATCTGAGAAAATAGAACTTGTCAAAAGAACTATCTATAGTCATGAATGTATAAATGGTTTAATGTAGGATTTCTTATGCAATGTTTTCTAATAAATATTAGTCAATCATGTACATAACATACTGTATATTAATCAAGAACAAGTAATTTATAATTACCAATAGAAAGATTATGACTTAATTTAGTCTGGTTTTGTTAAATGGCTCTGATAACATAATAAATGGTCCTTTTCTTCAAATATATGCTACTTTGGTTCCAAGTTTTAAAAAATATTTCAATAATTCATTAACAATTTAAATTTTAATAAAATGACCTATATTAATAAATCAGGTTGTGAAGCTGTAAGTTTTCTTTGGAGAATAAAGTGAAAATGGTATGTGAAGGTATATAATTAACAATAATTCAACAAGACAGCATGAAACTGAAGCAGTCACTTGATGCATGACAAAGTACACATCCTCACGTTTACCTCATAGTCCAAATCCAGGTAGTCGAACTCCCCGTTGGTGCGGAAGTGCTGCGTGCTTCTGTCCAGGGTGAGGTTGATGCTCCGGCCCTGGCGCTCAATGACCACAGAATGCCAGTGGTGGTCATCCAGCAGACTTCCTGTCATCACGGATGTGTGGCCGTATATGGGGCCAAGCTGGTTGCTTCCTGAATCACGTGAATGGAAAAGGAACCAGGTAAAGACACCAGAACTCTATGTCATCTACTATACCATGGGCAGAAGTTTTATGGCATCTCTGTCTATTGTAGTTTACATAGGACATCCATTATGGAATGATACTTAAAAACAGTTGCATATTCAAACTACATAAAAGCTATTAAAGATGGAAAAATCTCTGTTCCCTTAAAAACCACGAGCTTTATTATTTTTTTCAATTACTGAGCCATGAATTCTGCTAAGTTTGGTATATTCCTTATGAAGTCAGTGCCCCATGGACTCTGGATCCAGAGTCCCTGGATTCTGATGCTGTTCCATCACTGGCTTGCTCCATGATTCTGGCCAAGGTGACCTCTCTCTGAGCCTCTCTTTGGTCATATGTAAAAAGGGAAAAATAATAGTACCTGCTTTACAAAGTTGCTGTAAGGATTAAATTAATCTGTACAAGCAAAGAACTTATTTCCTGACATACAGTGAATGTTCATTAAAAGTTACCTGTTAATTTTTATTATTGTTGTTGTTGTTGTTATTATTATTATTGGTCAAGAAAATACAAGATGACAAATGTTTTCTGATTCCTAAAGCCATAATCTTAAGTACAACATAATATTTAATGTCATGGAAAATTTACTCAAGTTATACTTTAAAATAAAAATCTGCAAAATCATATATGTAGCATTAGTTCAATTTTGAAATAAGATCTCCATAGCAACAGGACTATAAATAAGAGTGGAAGGTTGTGAGAGTCTGAAATATTTATTAAGGTCATCTCTGGATGCTGTTTACATATTTTATACAATTTTCTATTTTGTCTAATCAAGCATTGCTTTTTATGGTCAGGTAAAACTAAATGCTATAAAATAGACTATTGCTTCATAATAAATAGCATAATAGAAATAAAATAAACACATGATTGACTGAAGAATTATTTCCTTTTTTCACACTTATGATGCTAATATACCCATACCTGACATTTTCTATGGATCTCCTATATGAATTTTTTTTTTTCCTTTTGGTGATGAAGTCAAATGTTTCCCTGTGACTGTGATTATGACTGTGTACGTATGTAGGGATGGGAGAGGAAGAAAGAAAAGAAAGAATAAATTTAAGTGAAAGAATACAGTCAGTTTTATTACATTAAATATTTAGACTAGAAGACTAAGCAGTAGCTAGATGTGCCTGTATTAAGGAAATAGCATTGAAAGTGAGAGTGGATATTTGAGTGGATGTGTTTCCATGGGCTGTCATAAATTTGTCAACAATACTCTACGTAAACTGCTTTCCAATGACATGGTAACGATCTTTTTGTGTGAGGCCATATGATCAGTTCTTATTTCAGAAGAGTAACATCTCACTCTTACAAGGCCCAGCAACTTTTAAAGGCTACTCTGTGTCTTTCACTTAAAAAAAAAAAAAAAAAGGAGAAAAGTTTGAAAAAATAAATTACCTTAGATATGATCCAATTTTATAAAGAATTAATATGTAAAACATTAATCACTCATTTCCACCACTAAAAATAGTGTGGTCGAATTCCTTCAGATATTTTTAAAAAATTATATACATATAATCATATAATTCATATACATATAAAATATTGATTTAACATTTATAGTTTGCCTACTGTTTTAAGTTAATGCTGTACAATATTCCCCAAATTATTCACAGATATTTTAAACACACACCAATGTACATCTATGCATGAAGCTTTTTTCTTTTGATATTTGTTATTGTAACTAATATTGCAAAGTATACATCCTTGGACAGAAATTCTAGAGCTGTTTCTTATTATTTATTTATGATTACTGAATTGAAATATATAGAAAATCAAAATATCTGAAGATATATTATTAAATTTGTTTTCTTGAAATATTTTTAGGATAGTACAAAGAATCCTTTTTATTGCATAACACACCAATACAGATACTATCATTTTTAAAATTTATTTACTTGCTTGAAAAAATTGGAATCATTATTTTATTGTATATTTCTTTCATAGATAGCTTGATTGAGCATTTGGTGTTTATAGACTATAATTTTTCTGCAATGAGTTTTCCTTACATTTTTTGCCAATATTTTCTCATAAAGTCTTAGCACAGTTATAGAGTGGAATGAATTTTCATTCCAGAATGACATTAAACTTCTCTATTTGAATTTTCCTAGGTTTTGGCATGCATTTTCATTTTATGATTTTAATATAAAAATATAATATTTTTGTGTAATTTTAAAATCAGCTCTTTTGAATAGTTTTCTTGTTATGGAAACTATTTTTTCTATCAGATAAGATTTTGAATGTGAAAAGTTTTATAATGAAGAATAATCTTTGTAGACACTATATTAAGTATTATCAATTTAAAAAAACAAACTGAATTTGTATTTTTTAGTATACTACTGATTTTCAAAGTAATAAAAGTTAATATATGGGAAACAAGCCATATTTAAGAAAATTAGAACCATGTTGATAAGAAAATCAAATAGGCAGGATCTCTTTGTGTTCTAATTTTCAGTTCTATAGCTTTCCACTGGGATGCATTTAACATGTAAATTTCAGTTATTGATATAATTTAGATTACAAAATCTTTATAGGATCCTAAAATCACTAAACATAAAAATATGGAATATATGATGCCCTTCAAACAACTCTTGAATAAATTCTGAAAATGTTAGGCCAGCAAGAAGAGGATAGATATATTATTGATTTGCATAAATTGTAACTCCAAATGTCAGTATCTGTCTTGTGGACCTTCCCTTTAGTTTTAAGTAAATCTTAACTACATTATCAGAATACAAACATGTATTAGGCTTGTCCACTTAGAAACCACAACAGAAGCCCAAAACAAAATAGTAACTCCTTCTTTGAGTTTCACTGCATTCTCTAATCAGCATATTATTTCTCTGATTCCTTCATTTCTCATTGATTATACTTAAAATATTCATTTGCACCCTTTTTATCTTTTCTTAACTGATAACAATAAAACTACTGTTCTTTCTATTTTAGTGAGAGGAGATCAACAGTAACCACTATGCTGCCAGTGACCTCACTTTTCTGTTTTAAGTGACGTTTTAAGTGACCTCCACACAGTACACCATAGAGGACCGCCTCTTCTCCTTCCCTGGTCTCTGTGATGCCATATGCTCATATTTTCTCCTATTCACTGTCTCTTCTTCTCAGGCTCCATGTAGCACCTTCTCCTGTCAATACCACACATGGACATCCCTAATAGATTCTCAACTTTGATGACTAACAGGCCCCTAAAATGCACCATTTTCCAACAGATCTCTGCTGCTGCTGCTGCTACGTCACTTCAGTCGTGTCTGACTCTGCGCGACCCCATAGACGGCAGCCCACCAGGCTCCACTGTCCCTGGGATTCTCCAGGCAAGAACACTGGAGTGGGTTGCCATTTCCTTCTCCAATCCAACAGATCTCTAGACTTTCTCTATTGGAAGGAATCAGTACTCCTCCGTTAGAAGAAACTGAAGAGAAAACAAGGCTTTCTATATTTCTAAAAATGGCACAAATGTCTATTTGGAACTCAAGCCATATCCTAGGGTTATTCTTTATATGTTCCCTTTCTTTTTTTACTCCATACTCAGTTAATTACAAACCATACTAACTTTACAACTAAAACCATCTCCCAAGTGAATCTATTTTTCTTTATCTTCCTGGAAAGCCACCTTCTGCAAGCAGTGGCCATGTCTCAGTTACACCAGGTAGAAATCCAGCTTTGACTCTCATGTTCATGCAAGCATTTTCTCTTACAGAAGTCTCAGTACATTTCTAAAAATAAGATCATGAGGCCATATAGTTTAAAGTCTACCAACAGGTTCCCATTCTTAAAATAACATCTAATTTTATCTCCTATCCTATGAACACCTACACTAGCCTCCTCATCCTGTTCCTTGGGCAGATCGGGTCTTAGTCTCTCATGAATCTTTCTCAACTGCTTTGTCCCAGATATTTTCAGGGCTTGTTTTTGTCATCACTGAAACCTCATCAAGAATATCTTCTTGGAGAGGACTTTCCTCACTACGTATTCTAATATTTACCCCTCTTGCCTATACAGTATCCTTTATCATATCAACCTTATTTAGTTGATTTCATACTACTCATCACTATTTGAGATCATTTCTTCTGATTTAGTTCATTTAAAATAATAGATTATGCAGTGTCCAGCTATATCCCAGATGCTAGTATGGTACCTGCATAGAACAGGTGTTTAATACACATTCATGAAAGAGTATGTATATAAATATATATCAAACACTATGAATTAAAAATGAATTGACAACATAATGTGAACTCTTTGTATAATTTACATTTTAAGGATTAAAGACCATTAGCATTTAACTAACAGAGATACCAATAAATGGAAGGAATTGTGTCAAAAGTCAGAACATACCTAGGTTTAAACTGAAGACCAGCTTGGCTTTTTTGAGTTCCAAAGTAATATAATCCCCTTGCTGTCCTTCCCCGTGCAAGATTACCCCTTCACTTTCAGAGGTTTTAAATTTCAAGGCAATGACATCTTTCAGTGTTTTCATCTTCTTGTTTCTGAATCTATATGGTAATACAACATGGCCATCGAAGTTGATAACATCAGCCCCTAAAAGAAGAAATAAATAACATTTTAGTTTTGTTATTGTACGTTGACCTTCAGTGTGAAGTATATCTTCTTACAATCAGTGTCCCCATAAATGAATAATGACAAAAAAAGGGTTTTGAATAAATGACAAAAAAAGGGTTTTTTCTTGAAAACTCTTTAGTCCTGGGTTCTCCTTCTCTTTCTATTTTTGTTTTATTTGGTGTCCTAAAGTGGATTGTATGGAAAGGACTTGTAAAGAATGATGATAGAAAGCCCTTAACAATTTAAAATTCTTTCTTCAACTGTAATACTAATAACAAGTTCCATCAATGACTTATATGCTTCAAAATTTTGACTTAGAAATTTGGAGTTTACCTGAAAATGTAAAAATGTTAATCCCTGAGATAGTATGAGATTTTAATATTTTCCTTCTTAAACGAGGCGAAGTGTTCATGATTTTAAATACAGATTTTGCTAACAAATTCTATTTTCTATGACATAATAATAAATGATCTTAGAAGGCAGAGTTTGTGGTATACTCATTTTCTAATTTTTTTTTTTTATTCTATTACAATTTCAGTAAACTTAGTGGTAGTACCTAGAGTTTATGGTGAATTGAACTTTAACTTGCTTTATCCCTTGCTCTTAGGGTTCATGTCTGTTTCAAATTCCTTATTAACTCCTTGCCTTTCCAACAGAGAAGTGTGCTGCCCATGTTATCAACTACTCTGAAAAAAGACAGTCTCACCCATGTGTGATTAGACGAACACAAATCTAATCTATGCTATGAGAAGTTGTAGTTTGATCTTAGGGAATTTCATTGAAACATGAAATTATATAAACTTATACAAAGTATGAACAACTTTTTCCCACCCTCAGAAACAGAGGATGGTGGTCAATAGTATAGTAACTGTTTCTTATTCACACCAGAAATAGAAAATGAAATTATCTTATTTATTACGCACTGTTGGTTCGTGGGTGGCCAACCCACGGGATGGGTCAGTGATGAACTGTAATCATTCAGATCAAATTTTAAGTACAAATAGAATCTTAGTCACCCTAAACAGACCTTTTTTCAATAAAAATACTTTTAGGTTTTAGTATTAAGTTCTAGAAAACTGAGTCACATTGGCTCTAGAAATGATGATGGTGTGTGTGTTCAGTTGTGTCCAGCTCTTTCTGACAACATGGAAGCAGCCCGACAGGCTCCTCTGGCCCTTTCCAGGCAAGAATGCTGGTGCAGCAGGTTGCCGTGTCCTCTTCCAGTGGATCTTCCCAACCCAGGGATCGAATCCGTGCCTCTTGGTCAAACCTAGTCACATTGGAAACCTCAGTTCAGTTCAGTTGTGTCCAACTCTTTGTGACCCTATGAATCACAGCACGCCAGGCCTCCCTCTCCATCACCAACTCCCAGAGTTTACTCAAACCCATGTCCATCGAGTTGGTGATGTCGTCCCCTTCTTCTCCTGCCCCGAGTCCCTCTCTGCATCAGAGACTTTTCCAGTGAGTCAACTCTTCACATTCAATAGCTCTAATTACCTCAGGATTATAAGCCAGGATGAAGCCTGACTCTAGTTTGGGGTAAGATTGTGCCAAAGAACCCAAAGAGAGACATTGGAGAAAAAGTAACAGCAAGTTGAAAACCTGACATAAATATCTTCTCATCACACATCTTAGTTCTCTTGTTAGCTTCAGTCATCCTGGGGGATATTTCGGATCCTGATAACAGTAACAAGAGCTTGCTACATCATGGTGGTGAAGGTGCAGAGGTATATTCACTCTCTTTTCTGTGCAGTATTTGCCAGTGTAAGTTTTGCTCTTAACTAATGCTATAAAGTGAATTGTCATGAATACACTTATTTCAAATATTGCTTAAAAGTATCTTTAAGTTTACCCTTCAAATCAATAGACTTTGAATATTTTAAAAATATATCTTGTTAGCAAAAAACATTTATGTTTTTAAGTGACAGTTCAGAGAATCATTGCATTCTAAAAAGTTCACAAGGAAAAACATAACTTTGAACTTTGTTTTAATTCTCACAGTCAATTATTTACTATAAGACTTTATACAGTCATAAAAATACTTTCCTAATCAACGGAATTCTGTTCTGAGACTGTGAATCACAGAGGTTTATTTTACTATGGAGGAAAAAAAGCAGACATTAAATTTTGGCTTCTGCTAACACTGCAAAGCCAATTAGATTTTAGCTTAATCATCTATACTGTCACAGCTGAATTCCAATTGCACTATCTTTATCATCTGTGATGAGAGATAAAACAGAGAAAAAGTAGAATCTGATTATCAGATCCCAGGTTGAATTTATAATTCAGCAGTTGGCAGAAATTACTTTTTGTCTTGCAAAGTGCATAAACAAAAAAGTCAGAAGGAGGGAGTAAATTCTAAATCCCAGAAAGTAATTCTGCAGTCAGTTTCATATCAGTGACAGTTGAGTAACAGACACATCATCATTTTATATACCTCCAATATATATTAACTGACAACAAACATTCCCCATTCATCTCTTAGGAAGTAAATGTTCCCAGAACTTAGACAGAGGAAGGAATTCACCCCTCCTATGTTTTCTCCTAACTCAAAATCTACATTCAGTTTGGGGCACAGAATAGTGATTTATACAAATGTTGATGCCTTTCTTCCCTAGTTTTATGCAAATGAAAAAGTGACAGAAAGGGCAAGCATGGTTTCTTTCTTCAGACAGTCCTAGGATATTAACAAAAACATGAAGACATGTTATTCATGAGGATCAAATCTCATCTTACAGGAGGTCAGTGGTCAGCTGAAAAACACCTAGTGCTCTGAGCCAGGTCTCTCACCTTACCACATCCAAGCTGTTCTTCCAGGAATGGGTTAAATGCTTGCACAAGGTTAGCGTGTGGATGTGAACTCAGAGTTGGCTTTGAAACTACAAATTCCTAGAAGTAATCTATGGTATATAATTTATATGTAAACATACACCATACACTTTTAAGAGACTCTCAGATACTGTAAAAATCTATCAGAGTTTAGTTCTTTTTTCTACAACATACATTACAATTTCATTTGACAGCTAATAATACATTGTGTTTATTCCGGGACAAGCCACCTTTCCCCCCATTTCCCTGATTGCTTTTCACTCCTTAGAACAAAGTCTTCTCTGCAGTGATTAAACGTGTGGTTGAGCTGTTTAAGCAAGCTGAACTACAATATGGCTAGTCAAAAAGTGAATGCGAAATCAGAGTGCATCCATGATGTTGTTTCTAACAATAACTCAGAGAGGTTGGAGTGTGCCCAAGTCATCAAATCATCATAGTAGAGAAAGCTTTTTCTTGTTTATTCCATTGTTACTTACCCTTTAGTTTCTCTGAGTTTGTAGACACTCAGATGAGATATTTTGGAAAGGTGTTTTTCATCTAAAGATTTTACAATTTTAAAAAGTGCCCTTGCTAATTTTTACTACAAATGTAATATATGTTTATTGTTAAAAAGAAGTTAAACAATATTCTTAAACAATAAGAAATTAAACAATACATTTCCACAGAATGTAGAAAGTGAATCCCCAAAACAAGAGATCAGCAGTGTTAACTGGGTAACAGTTTGGAGCATCTTTCTAGATTTTATCTATCTCTCTTTCTATCTTATGTATGAAATGATCTATATATTATTCCATATACAAGTGTGTGTGTGTGCGTGTGTGTGTGTGTGTGTATTTAGAGAGAGGGCGGGGAAGGGAAAGAGAAAGGAGAATGTAGTTTAATTATGGTTCGAAATGTGTTTCTGGCAATGTGGAAACCTGAACGTTTTAGTAAATTAATATATTTTAATGATCTTCATGCAGCAAGGTACTTACAATAAAGAAAGAATGTATGTAATTTGAAACATAATTTATTTTATTTGAAAAAATTAAAATGTATTTGTATACAGCACCACAAAGTAAACAAATAAATACTTAGGAAATACTTTTGTTTTCCTGTTTTCTCTTAAATATTTCCTTATAGAAAGCTGAGAATAATAGGAAGATTTAAACAAGAAAAATAAAAGGACAATACTATTTTCATGAAATAACCACTTACATTTCTTATTATTTTAATGTGTATATATGCATTTTGGACAAGGAAATGGCAACCCACTCCAGTATTCTTGCCTGGAAAATCCCATGGACAGAGGAGCTTGGTGGGTGACAATTAGATACACAGAAGGATCATAGTCCATATAGTTTTGTTACTGAACACTATGTTGTTTTTTTTTAACCTCATTGTTTTCTTCCAAATCAGGATTTTAATTAGCTAAAAATATATGGTCATTTAGATGTCTGATTTCTTCAGTGAAAATCTGTTTTACAGTTTTCTTTTTAATACACTTTTTATTTTAGAAATAATTTTTGATTTAAAAAAAAGTAGCAAAGATACAATGGTGAGTTCCTACAGACTCTCCACCCAACTTCTTCTAATATTAACATTTTATATAACTGAGTACATTTATGAAGTCTAGGACATAACTTGGTTGTTGTGGTTTAGTCACTAAGTCATAGCTGACACTTTTGTGACCCCATGGACTGTAGCCTACAAGCCTCCTCTGTTCACCAGATTTCCCAGGCAGGAATACTAGAGTGGGTTGCCATCTCCTTCTCCAGGGGATCTTCCTGACCCAGGGATCAAACCCACATCTCCTGCATCACAGGTGGATTCTTTATGACTCAGCCACTGGAGAAGCCCCTAGACATAAGTTAGGTATATCATTATTCACTGAAATATAGACTATCTTTGGATTTCACCAGTTGTCACAAATTTGTTTGCTTGTTTTTCCTATTCCAGGATCCAGTCCAGGATCTCACATTTCATTTTTGTTATCATCAAAAGTAGTGTCTGACTCTTTGCAACCCCATGGACTGCAGCACGCCAGGCTTTCTTGTCCTTCACTATCTCCCAGAGTTTGTTCAAACTCATGTCCACTGAGTCGGTGATGCCATCCAACCATCTCATCCTCTGTTGCCGCATTCTTCTAATGCCTTCAATCTTTCCCAGCATCAGGGTCTTTTCCCAACTCAGGGTCATGAGTTGTCTCTTCGCATCAGGTGGCCAACATATTGGAGCTTCAGCTTCAGCATCAGTCCTTCCAGGGAATATTCAGGGTTGATGTCCTTTAGGGTTGACTCGTTTGACCTCCTTGCTGTCCAAGGGACTCAAGAATCTTTTCCAGCACCACAATTCAAGAACATCAATTCTTTGGCACTTAGCCTTCTTTATGGTCCAGCTCTCACATCACTTATTTTCCTGAAACTCCTCCAATCTATGATGTTTCTTCAGTCGTTCCTTGTCTTTCACAACTTTGACACTTTAGAAGAGTGCTGGTCAGGTTATATTTTGTAGAATCCCTCTCAGTCAGGCTTGGTCTGTAGTTTTCTTAGGACAAGACTGGTCTTATTCAGTGAAAAAAGCTCAGAGTTGGCTTGTCTTCATCACTCCCTATCTGGGGGGGCACAATGGCAACATGACTTTCCAGTAGTGGTATTGATCAAGGGGACGTCTGCCGTGCTTCCTCACTGTAAAGTGACTACTTTCCCCTTCCCATACTTCATTCTGCAGAAGCACGTCACCAAGTCTGGCCTATGTTTAAGGTAAAGGGGGTTAAGTTCCACCTTCTGGAGTGGGGAGTATCTACATGTGTTACTTAGAATTCTTCTGTAAGGAAGATTTCTTATATCTATTCATTCATTCCAATAATTTGGCCACCTGATGTGAAGAGCCGTCTCCACTAGGAAAGACCCTGATGCTAGGAAAAATTGAGGCCAAGAGGAGAGGAGGGTGATAGAGGATGAGATGGTTGGCTGGCATCACCAACTCAATGGACACGAGTTTAAGCAAACTCCAGGAGATAGTGAAGGACAGGGAAGACTGGTATGCAGCAGTCCCTGGGGTCAGAAAGAGTCAGACATGACTTAGTAGCGATTAACAACAATAATTCAATCATTCAATCATGTATTTATATAATTATGGGACTGTGCATCTTTATTTCTCCTTTGACTTTCATTCAATACTTGCTCAAATGGTCCCATATTTTTAGCCATTGGGAACTCTTTGAGGTTGGCTCCTTTGTGTATCAGGATTAGCCCCTGTGGCCTTCTCCTTCCCTTCCTACTCCTTCCCCTTTCTTCTCTTCTTACACCTCAGCCCCCTCCCGCCCCTTTCTCTTCCCCTCCCCACCTCTTCCTCCTCTTCTGAGTCCTCCTCATCCTCTTGCTTCCTCCTTTCTCTTCTCTCTTTCTGCCACTATATGATGCCTTAAGCTCATCTTGCATTTTTGCTGCCCCAGACCTACCATCAGCCATTTTCCCAAGGAACCACCATTTCTTTTATTGTAGCATGGCACTGAGAAGCTTGCAGCTATTTCTTTTTTGACTTTGTACACAATAAATTTTCTACAAATAAATACAGTTGTCATCATCTATATGATCTATTCTTCCACAAAATAAATAAATTATTCAATGAAAAGGGGTAAAAGTTCATAAAACGTTACTTAGTTATCTATTTCATAAAGATTTACAATGATTTTGAAGCTTTTTTCATTTTAATCAAATGTTTTTGCATAAACAGCGATTTTTAAAGGCCATAATAATAATTGCTAATATGTATTTAAGTGATTACTGATTACTACTTAAATACATTGAAGTGTTTGTTAATATTTATTCATGTGGTAATGCATAAAGGTTTAATATTTGAAAGTAATTTTTGTTTCATTATCATGAAATTAATATGTATTCACTGTAAAAATTTATGTCATATAAAATACAAAAATAAGTCAATTTAAATTAGTTACAGTCACACTACATAGATAGCAAAATACTTTTTGTACATCTAAGTTATCTATGGTTTTCTACAAATTCAAACATTTCTAAAATGAACATTCTTGCAGTGAGATTCCTAAGCACTGGAATAATTATTTCCTTACTTTCCATTTCCAAAATGCTTAAAGCACTTTAATTGCTTAAAGATATCAGTAGAACACATGTTAATGAGTTACTATGAAATTTATTATGTAATGTATATAAATAAATACCCAAGTCACATTCAAGAGTTTGAAATACATCTCTGAAACTAAAGTTGAAAAACACTGTAAGTTGGAATTTGCCAAGTTTTACCAGATTTTACATAGATGCAAATCTACATATTCTTTGTCTCTTTTTAAAATCAGTTGTCAACATTCTAGATATGTTGACCTTTCTCTGCAAAATACCATGTCACCACCTTCATCTCTATATTCATTCACCACCCTTCTTCTTCATAGCATTTATTTCTACCTAACATATTATTTGGAAAGGCTCACTTCTGGGAAAAGATCCTGATACTGGGAAAGATTTAAGGGTAGGAGGAGAATGGCGGTAACAGAGGATGAGATGGTTGGGTAGCATCACCAACTCAATGGACATGAGTTGGAGCAAACTCTGGGAGACAGTGAAGGACAGGGAAGTCTGGAATGCTTCAGTCCATGGGGTTGCAAAGAATCGGACACGACTTGGCAACTGAATAACAACAAAAAAAGCTCAGTACTTAGAACAGTGCCTTAGTCTATATTCATTAAGTATTTGTTGAATGATTGCATGTTCTCATTTATATTCAGTGCATTAAAGTATAATAAGCACTATTATTTTAAACTTTTTCTTTAACAATTTGAATCATAAGAATGGAAGAAATTTCAAGAATCACTCTGATTCACTTTGGTGCCATAGCTACTAATAAAGCGAAGGTTTCAACTGTTAGAGGAAAAAAAAACGGTGATTTTACACTACATTTTTTGTGGCAGAGGGAAAAAATTCATGCCATTATTTTTGACTTGGTGTTATCTAACTGATAGACATTAACTGGGATAGAACCTTGTCCATCTCATCATGTATGCAGACTGTTTCTACTTGATTAATCTCCTTCTTCTAACCTGCTGCCCTTTTCATTCAATATATCTGTGGTTTAAATATAAATAAATAGTTAATAGATTCCAAAAGGTCAATAACAGCTAATTTAGAGTAACAGGAGCAAATGAGCCTTCTTCAAATCCTTTGAAAAATAATCTAGAGATAGACTTCAAAAAAATCACTTCTATTTGGGGAAAAATAAAACAAAATAAAAACTGTAAAGGCTCTTTCAGGAAGGTCAGTGTCTCACATTTTGTGCAATATTTCTCTTTAAAATGTGTTGCTTTGCCCTTAAGTGCTTGATAGCTTGTGATAGAGTAACAACAATCACATTAGAGGTGTCTGATATCATTTATCCATAGCATTTGGACTCTGGTATCCACATGGCCTTTCTACAGGCATGACTAACTCCACTTGCTCAACACATAATTCTTCCTCTGGGCCTTATATCCATTATACATTGACTGAAGACAGAGCTCTGGGCCTTTCTTTAGCTCCTCCCTGTCTTGGGGACCTACATTCTGTTAGTTCCAAGTCTAATGAAAATTAGTTCATCCATGTTTTTCAAACACATAGCTGACTTTTTGCATGCGCTGCCACCAGGTTCCCATCACCCCACATACAGTCCATTGTATTAGCATGGTGAATGAGCAACTCCCGCCCTCCAGTTTTATTACCCTTAACCCTACCCCCCATACAGAAGCTAAAAAGATGTTTTGAAATAAACTCTTCTACTGAAAAACTCTTCAGTGTGGCCTGCAAGGCCCTAAGGGATACAGTTCCTGCATTCCCAACACTCTCCACTCTCCACCTTTTAGCTCCACCTTGTAAACCTCCTGGATCCCTTGCTAATTTCACCTAATTTAATTTTCCTTTCCTCATGCTAAGTTCACTTCCTTCAATGAACAGCTATTAAAAAATGAACAAAACAAAATTAAGTTTATGCTTGTTATTATTTGAGCATCTTCTAAGCTTCAGATAAAGCTTACCTACTAGACAAATTCCCTTGTGTCAATAGCCCTCATTCACAGAGGTTTCCCAGGTGGCTCAGTGGTAAAGAACCTGCTTGCCAATGCAGGAGATGTGGGTTCGATCCCTGAGTCAGGAATATCCCCTGGAGTGGGAAATAGCAACCCACTCCAGTATTCTCACCTGGGAAATCCCTCAGACAGGAGATCCTGGCGGGCTACGGTCCATGGGGTCACAGAGTCAGGCATGACTGAACACACACATCACCCTTAGCTATTTTATCACAAAACTTCTCATACTGAAATTATCTCTTTATGGATCTGATTTCCTCTGTGGACTAAACTTTTCTAAGGTATAGCCTCTGGATGAATTCTTCTACTTTGTATTTCTTAACACAATAAACACTTCTCTCTTTTTAAATTTTTTTTTTTTTAATTTATTTACTGTTTGGCTACACCACAGGGAATGTGGGATCTTAGTTCCCCAACCAGGGGTCAAACCCATCATCCCTGCAGTGGAAGCACAACGTCTTGTCTAAACCACTAAACTGCCAGGGAAATCTTGATAAACACTTCTTAAACTTATTTAAACATCATTGATATTTGAGACAACATGCAAAAGTCGAATTCCTCTGTTCCCACCTTCCTTCAAAACCATACCTGGTGCAATGCAGTCTGTTCTCTGAAGAGTACAGACTCATATATGATTTAATGACATGCACTTATGCCAATACCATGATTGTATATTTCTGATATAAATAAATAGTTTAAAACATGAAGTGCTTTCATTACACTCATTCTGGAGTTATTTTTAATAAGCCAACAATTAAAAAAATTTGACTATAGTATGAGTTTATATATATTTGCCTTTTAACTGAATGCATTTAAGAGAAATGGTCATTTACATACACAGAGGACATCAGAAAATCAGAGTGATCCACTTCAGAACAGGGTCACAGTTCTGATACATCTAATAATACAGAGGTAATAAGCAATTTATGACAATTGGCATTAAACATTAGCATAAAATCTATTTGCAATAAATCCATATTGAAGCTATTCTTATTTATTTTTATAAATCAAAAAGTCAAGCAAATTAGACCTGTCTTCTCTGTGGTAATACTACTGTTTACTGAAAAGAGCTCTACAGGTTTTCACCATACACAATCTATTTTTCTGCTAAGGAAAATACTATCTAGAACTATAAGTACTAAGTTAATCTTCCACAAATGGAGAAAGGAACCAGACATCAAGAAATTCCCCCAAAACGTTTCTTAATAAGAATTAGTCTCAACATTTATCGCAGATTTTTTAAAATCATTACTCAGTTAAACTTACTTCTTCTAGTTACAAGAAAATACTGTTGTCAGTGTTGGATCCAAATTTCATTAGTAAATTGGCTAAGGGATGGTAAGTTGATTTAGCAATGTGTTTTGAAGCACTGTTTTCCTGGTAATTTTTACAATGCTTAGGAAAAGATAGACAATCCATAAAATATGAGGGGAATGGTGAAAGAGGTGTCACATCCTGGAAATTTCTCAGAGCTTCCACTTTCCCCTCAATATTAACCATGTCCTCCATTTTCTGGAACTTCCCTGGTGGCTCAGACGGTAAAGCGTCTGCCTACAATGCGAGAGACCCAGGTTCAATCCCTGGGTAGGGAAGATCTCCTGGAGAAGGAAATGGCAACCCACTCTAGTATTCTTGCCTGGAAAACCCCATGGACGGAGGAACCTGCTAGGCTACAGTCCACGGTGTCACAAAGAGTCGGACACGACTGAGCGACTTCACTCACTCACTTCCGTTTTCTGTATGTTGATGTGTTGACATGCGGGACCTTGCAGATGACTCCCAGAGTGAGCCAGTTCCTAAGGATGTTCTCCAAATACAAACCAACCAGTCAAGATTCCACAGCCTAGCTATCTCCTCTCTCTGGCTCTCACCCTCCAGGGTACTATTCATCTGCCCTAATCACTCCAGGGTCAGGAATCAAACAACCAGGGACAGGCTCCCTGTCCCAGAGCCTCTGAAATTGTTCAAACTAGCCAATCCTTAACCAGCTTACTTGGCCTCACCCATTCCTTCCTGTGGACACAGTGAAGGGTTTTTCCCATCCTCCCCTCTCCCTCTCTGCCCTCCCCATTCCCCCCAGGGTGCACCTGCCCTCTCCTCCTCAGAACTTTAATAATAAACTACCTTTTCAATAACAGTTGTTTTTTGATATGCTGGCCTTACTATACCTTAAATTTCCTATCAATATACCATATTTCAAGATACCCCTGTTGGCCTTGAAATGACAGAAAGAAAGTGAAAGTCGCTCAGTCTTGTCTGACTCTGCTACCCCAAGGAGTTACACAGTTGGAGGAATTCCCCAGGCCAGAATACTAGAGTGGGTAGCCTTTCCCTCCTCCAGGGGATCTTCCCAACCCAGGAATCAAACTGGGGTCTTCTGCACTGCAGGCTGGTTCTCTACCAACTGAGCTATCAGCTTTCCTATATCTCAAATAATCTATATTTCAAAATATTTTCTACAGAAAATCCTTTTATTATAAATAAGAAAAGAAATAGAAAAAAATTGGCCAAACCAAAAAAGAAAAAAATCTTAAGATTATTGGTAAGAGTTATCCCATAGATCTGAAAAAGCAAGTGAATTTGATAAATTACTATGAAATGTCTGATATCAACTGGCATTCACTGAAATATCTTCTACACCCATGTCATTGTACCAAGAAAGTGGGACTACTGAGGAACAGAGGTGAGTTTTACTAAAGAACTAATAGCTGAGCTTCTTTATTAAAAGAAAATTAAGATTAAGAAAAACCCAGATAGATAGGGGAAGAGCATATGCAGTTTCCTTAAAGAGCTCGGTAGTTCTGCATGAGTTTGATATATAAGGTTCTGCTGCTGCTGCTGCTGCCAAGTCGCTTCAGTCGTGTCTGACTCTGTGCGACCCCACAGATGGCAGCCCACTGGGCTCCTCCATCCATGGCATTTTCCAGGCAAGAGTACTGGAGTGGGCTGCTGTTGCCTTCTCCAACATAAGGTTCACGAGTCCCGAAAGGGTTCGAATTGGAAGATGAAGAGTCTACTGCTTCATATGGAAGATACAGGTCTAAGTGTGAAGTGATGGTATCCTAAGGGGAACGTGTAGGACCAGATTTGCATCTTGGAAAGATAACCCCTATGTTGATGTGGCAGAATTGGTGGGTTAGAAGACAGTGCAGAAGCAGAGAGAGCAAAGACCTCCCTGAGAGCAGCTAATCATCTAATCATGTTGGTAAAGGTTAGACAAAGCCAGACACAGAAGATAACTATGTCATTAAAGAATGCAAAGCTTCCCGATGATGCACGGTTGATACTCAGAATTTCAAAGCACTTAAGGCTTCTATAGTGATTGAAGGATTTCAGATGAATATTTACAACCATGTTTTTCTCCAAAGATACGACAAACCCAATACCATAAAAGCATTAGGGATTTTAATGGAATTGAGATTTCCCTAAAAACAAATGCAAATGTCAAACATTCTTCTTTGAAATATGTTATATATATGGATTCACTTATTTTCATCACCTTTATTTTTAGATGGAATCTTTAGATGCCATCTTTAGCTATCACACATTTTAACGCTTTTTCTTATTAAATTCCATACCTTAAAAATTCACATGACTCTAAAAATGTAAACTATTTTTTCCAAACAGTAAACACTTTCCCAACAACTACAAAGTTTCCTGGACAAGCAGCAGTCTGTACTAGGTGACTAGTAAAGACATCATTTTTATTTATTTTACTTTCTGTACTTTCCTGAAAGCCCAATGAATTGGTACAAATGATTTACACCTACTGGCAAGAGATTGGGACATATGTTTAGAATGTTTTGAGTATATGCATAGGATGTAGTACATCACAGCTTCATTTTATTTTTGGTTTGATTTCACATACCTTTGGGTGAATCTTTTATCTCGGCTATAAAATAGGATTAATAAAGCTCAGAATGTACACACGTTGTAACATAATGTGTTCTTTCCTCTCCATTAGAGCAGTTGGGTCCCATCTGATGAGATACTAAATGGTACTCTGCGGCCCCACCATCAATACACATCAGTGAATTGGGCATTGGAGGGGATCTGATTCACTGTGAACATGGGTACTGTCCATTACTTCCTGACACCCACATGCCCACTGAGGCCCCTGTGAGCAGGCTGAATTAATTCATTTCCATAAATGAGCAATGCTTCCACCACTTGTGCAGAGAACCAGTCCTGACAAGGCTAAAATAATTGAAGCACCTGAAATGAGAACATCACTGGTCAGAGGGGATAGCAGTTCATATACATCAGGGATGCTAGCTTGTAAAACTCATGTAGCTCCACTGATTTGTGTACGATTTTCTGACTTTTAAGAGAGATAAGGGTAACAGAGAGAGTGTTCTCCTTGATTGAAAATTGAACAGGGAAAAGATGCTAAGTTAACATTAATGACATTTGGTCCTGCTAGTGGGGAAACAACAGGGAGCATTTGGGATATGTTAAGGGTATGGGGGAGGTAGTTTCTCTCCACCTGGGGCAAGCAGAAGCTACGCAGCAATTCTGATGTCATTCAAAACAATCCATTTCCTAGAAAAGTTGGAAATCCAACATTGTAATGAACGCCCTCCCCTCTATTTTTAAATGTTGAGCAGCTGCCATGGGGTTGTATTAAGCAGAGACTCCTAGCTAGTACCCTCCAGCTAGATTTGGTTTGGCCACACCTTCCTTTGGGCCTCCCACGTGGCGCTAGCAGTAGAGAACCTGACTGCCCATGCAGGACAGGAAGAGATGTGGTCACCTCTGGGTCAGAAAGATATCCTAGAGAACGACCCTTGCTGGGAGAACCCCACGGATAGAGGAGCCTGGCAGACTACAGTCCATAGGTTCACACAGAGTCAGACGTGACTGAAGCGATTTAGCAGGCACAAATCCCTTTAAACTTGAATATTGTCAAAATATAAGACTAAACAGATCATAATAAGACTGAACAATCAAGTTTATTTTCCATGATATCATAATTTACCTGTGAATGACCATAGCACATATCGACAAGGAAGTTTATTTCTTAAAAAGCAAATTCCTTGGAAAAGATGTTGGATAGTGCTAAATGGAGAGTGAATGATTTAAAACATAATTTTAATGGTATTATATGATACAAAGTATAACACTCTATGTTGTGTTAATTGCTCAGTCGTGTTTGTCTCTCTGCGACCCCGTGGACTGTAGCCCGCCAGGCTTCTCTGTCCATGAGATTCTCCAGGCAAGAATACTGGAGTGGGTTGCCATTCCTTTCTCCAGGGGATCTTCCCAACCCAGGGATCGAACCTCATTGCAGGCAGATTCCCTGCTGTCTGAGCCGCCAGGAAAGCCCAAGGCTCTTGTTAGCACATAACTATAGGCAGCGAGTACACTAAACATAGGAGAGAAGGAAGGGCAGAAAACCCTGAGCTTCTTTACTGATTTATTGGATATAAGGCTCTACCTAAAAAAGAAATATGCATACATCCATACATACATATATATAGATATGTACATACACACATACATATGTACATACACATATTAAATTTATATGTGTGTGTGAATATGGGCTTCCCAGGTGGTGCTAGTGGTAACGAACCCACCTGCTAGTACAGAGACACAGGTTCAGTCCCTGGCTTGGGAAGATCCCCTGGAGGAGGGCATGGCAACCCACTTCAATAACCTTGCCTGGAGAATCCCCTGGACAGAGGAGCCTGGCAGGCTACAGTTCACAGTCACACAGAGTTGGACATGACTGCCTTGACTTAGCACGCATGCAATGTATGTTTCTATGCTACTCTCAATTCTTCCCACCTTATCCTTCCCCGCCGCCCCGTACCTCACCAGCCCCCAGGTCCACAAGTCTGTTCCCTATGGCTGCATCTCCATTGCATCCATTTCTTTAAATAGGAAAACAAAGGACTATTTTCAAACTACTTCATATATGACAGTGAAAATATAATCCAGAAATATTTAAGTTATCCTATGGAAAATGACAAAGAACCACAGATCTCTTTATAGGTAAGAGTGATGCTACACGGTATCATTCTACAAATGGACCACTTTGTTTTCTTCTCACTGCTTGGTTGTCCATTTATTTCAGTACATGAGACTTTCTTGCCATTTACAAAGGCCAGTCTCTCCTTCCTCACATGCTTATCGTAACTAAACTCTGTGATTTCCAAGTCTGATTACTAAAATTCAGTAGACACTTTATAAACAGTAAATCCAGTGTTAGCAATACATTAATGTTGAAGAAGTTCAGAACATGCCACCCCAAAATATGCCTCTTTGTATGTTGATTATTGTGAACCAAAGGCACTTGAGAAACAGCAGGTGCAGGCAGGGCTGTCTGATTGACCTCTCTCTACCAAAAAGCAAGTCCTAACAACTGCGATCAAACGGGCACCCTCCCTGCCCCAGGAAGAGAATTAACAAGCTTCTTATCAACAAAGCCTGGGAGAAAAAGCCAAAGCAGGAGTTGAAAACCTAAAAACCCTATTAAACCCCCTTGCTTTTTAGTCACTCAGTCATGTCCGACTCTTTGCAACCCCATGGACTATAGCCCACCAGGCTCCTCTGGTCCATAGGAGTCTCCAGGCAAGAATACTGGAGTGGGTTGCTATTTCCTTCTCCAATTAAAACCCTTTTATCTTCAATTAATTTCCCCAAATATTTCCTAATCACTATCTCAATTAACTGCCCTCCAGCCCAAGCCCTTTGACTTATTACATCCTTAAAATTTATCATTCTTTGTTTAAAAAGGTATTTAAGCTTTTGGGCTTAATGGCTTCTTTGGGTCTTCATTTGCCTTCTGAAGTCACTCACGTACCTACAAAGCTAACTAAAATGTGTACCCTTTTCTCTTTTTCATCTGTCTTATGTCAATTTAATCTGCAGGCACAGCCATAGACCCTAAGAGGGTGGAAGGCAGTTCTTTTCCCAATACATTGTGTAGCATTCAGATTCCTGGGGAAACACAGATTCCAAACCACACTCACCATTTACATTTCCCAGAATTTTCCTTGTTTATTCAGGATTTGATTATTTGATTATTACCCACTTTTTCTGACCTTACGGGAAAAATCCTCTTGAAATCTGCAGCATAAACATACAGCCTTTACTGAGTCTACCTGATGGGAAGATTAGTGTATTTTCCCTCTAGACCCTAAATTTACTTAAGGCTATAAATAAACTTGAAGCTGATATTATATGTTAAGAATTTTGGATATTCTTTTGTATAATTTTATTTTATAATTTGTATAATGTTCAATAACATATATTATTGTGTAATTTATACTTTGAATTTATTTTCCTAATATAAATCAAGGGTTTCACTGGCATTTTCTCTTGATAAAAGTTGAGCTATTGAAATATTAGAATTAGAAAAGTTGCAGAATTTTGTAACTTCAAAAACAGGGGTCATTTCTGAAATCAGAAAACAAAAGGGCAAATGTTACAAATTCACATGAATTTTCGGAAATATTTTTTGTTGGTTTGGTTTGCCTTGGTTTGGTTTTGAAGAAAACCAATAAAAAGAAAAGAATTGAATTTGGAAATAGGACACATTTTTGACACAGTGCCTACACATCCTATTTTCAGCTTTCTGCATTTGACATTTTTTACAGTCTAGGTCAATCCTAACAATTTATGCACTTCCCAAGGCATGATATAAGGCTGTTACAAATGCTATTTATAGTAGGTCGGTTAAGTCCTTAAAATGTCAATGGTTGAGTTTCTCTTAATGTAGATCTAGAAGCAAAGCACAAATTTTCATCCCAGGAGGACAAAATGCATGCTGTAGTAGGAGATTTATTAGGGTGGTGTCACCTTCCTCATGACCCAAGAAGTGTGGAGTGGAACCAATAGCATCACGACCGTCCCCACCAGACTGCAGGTGAACACTAGGCCTGAACCCAGAGACCTCAGACCCAACCCTTCTTAATTTGCCCTCGGGTCCATCAATTTACCCTCTGGGCCTGTAAAATGAAGGCAGGAAAAAGGTAAGCTCTGAGATTCCCTTCAGCTCCAAAATTAAGTATCTCTTATTATGGCTAACTTGGTCAAGCTTACATTCATTTTTATTTTTGGATTTTAAATCAGGTTCTAGAATGGCAGAATCTGAATTTTAGAAGCACATTCACACTTCCTGATTACTTTAGCACATTATCTCTTGGACATTTTCAAAGAGAATTTTAAACCATAAAATCCATAGATGCTGAAATATTTTATATGTGAATACTATTTACATATAAATACATATAAATATGACTGCTATTTACAAAGTGTCAAAATTTGCAAATTAGATTATAGTAAAACTGTTATATTATACACACCATATATCATTAGCCATATTGTTAATTTAAAAAATATTCAACATTTATTATATGGAGCCTTATAGAAATAGAATCTAACAAAATGATTTATGAGATGATAGAATAATAATTAACCTATATTCTTAGTGCCTTGATAATGCTCAAACAAACATAATTAGTAAGATTGAATTATTTTATTTCTAGAACATGGGGACAAAACTGCTTTTCTCAGTAATTAAGGGACACATTCATGGCATTAAAGACCCAGGGCCAGTAAGGATGAATGGGTGACCTTGAGCAAGTATAACAGTGCTGGCCACATTCACCTCTATTTTATGTTTCCCACTCTTTTTGCTATTACTTAGTCTAGCCCCAAAGCACAAATTTTTTAAATATCAAACAACTGTAACATACACATTTTTTTCTTATATCTCACTAAATTAAGATGATCTCAAAGGGAGGGACTTTTTTGTCTTAAGTGCCATTAACTCTGGTTCACAGTAGCTGGAACAGTTGACATAGTTTGACTTAACACTGCCAGGGTTCTAATTCCTGCTCTGTGCTTTAAGCTATGTGACCTTCTGTAAGTTACATCTCTAAGCCTCAGTTTTCTTGATTGTCAAAAGGTGACTGTAACAACATAGCATTCTTTACAGAACTGTGAAGACTGAATGAGTTAAGGCATGGAAGGTATTAACAGTATCCTTAAGGCAGGATCAGGAAAATTTTAAACTGCTAATAAACATTAGCTTTTATTGTTACCATATATTAAATTTTTACTTAATTGATTTAAAACAATGAATATTCTGAGCACCTACTTGGTCACATTGACCCAGGCCTGGAAAAGAGAACAAGGCCCTATGGTTACAATAGCATTAATGGACTTAGGACAAACTGGGTTCCCTGACTGGTGACGGTAGGACCCACCCTACTTCCTGTTCCATATATTTGCTCCCTTCACTGACATAGCTTATTTTGCTCCCCAGTGAGGAAGGCAGCAAAATATAGAGGAATAAAGAGAAATATTCTGTCCTTTCCCTTCACTGCTCTACATAACAAGCATTTTGAACATATTTTGATACAGCCTTCTCACTATGACCTAAGACACTTGGGGCGCAGGATGAGGAATGGTGTCCTGCCCCAAAAAATATCAGATAAAGATTTTCAAACTGAGACATGACCTCAACGCCATCATCTGTGACTATCCACAGCAGCACAATATAAGCCATTATTTCTGTATAACTCATAAATCTGCTATCCAGAAAGCACCTCACAATTATTGAATGTCAGTCAGTCAGTCAGTTCAGTCGCCCAGTCGTGTCCGACTCTTTGTGACCCCATGAATCGCAGCACGCCAGGCCTCCCTGTCCATCACAAACTCCCGGAGTTTACTCAAACTCATGCCCATCGAGTTGGTGATGCCATCCAGCCATCTCATCCTCTGTCGTCCCCTTCTCCTCCTGCCCCTAATCCCTCCCAGCATCAGGGTATTTTCCAATGAGTCAACTCTTGGGTAGGAATCCACTATTATAATGCCTTCCTCTGGAGAAGGGACGGAGAAGGCAATGGCAACCCACTCCAGTACTCTTGCCTGGAAAATCCCATGGGCAGAGGAGCCTGGTGGGCTGCAGTCCATGGGGTCGCGAAGAGTCGGACACGACAGAGCGACTTCACTTTCACTTTTCACTTTCATGCATTAGAGAAGGAAATGGCAGCCCACTCTAGTATTCTTGCCTGGAGAATCCCAGGGATGGCGGAGCCTGGTCGGTTGCTGTCTAAGGGGTCGCACAGAGTCAGCGACTTAGCAGCAGCAGCAGCAGCAGCTGGAGAAGGGAATGGTCACCCAGTCCAGTATTCTTGCCTGGAGAATTCCAGGGACAGAGGAGCTGTCAATGGGGTCGCAAAGAGTTGCAAATGACTGAATGACTAACACTTCCATTATAATGTCTGGTTGAATGAATGCATTAAATGTAATCAATGTTTTACATATTTAAAGTTACCAAATTTAGTTAACTCCAACCCAACATCTAGATTTAAAAACAAGGACTTGCTTCCAGTTTTTGTGTCTTACAACTAAATTCGATGAAACTTGGAAGAGTTCAAGATAAAAAAAAAAAAAAAAGTCAATTGCTAAATCAGAATGCTTAGGTTAAGAATATACTGGCTAAACCATGCTGAAATTTAAAAAAAAAAAAAGTGCAAAACTTCAGACACAGTGAAAAAAAAAAACAGACAAAAGTGCTTTTTCTCCAATGGCTCTGTGGTAGGTGACAGTGACTGCAATTTTTAATGGTTTTATGTGCAGCATCTGAAGGTGTGGAAAGAGGACATTCACTGTTGTTCAGTGGCTAAGTTGTGTCCAGCTCTTTGTAATCCCAAGGACTGCAGCATACCAGCCTCTGCTGTCCACCACCACCTCTCGAAGTTTGCTCAAATTCATATCCATTGAGTGGCTGATGCTTTCTAACAATCTCATTCTCTGCTGTCCCCTTCTCCTCTTGCCCTCAATCTTCCCCAGCATCAGGGTCTTCTCCAATGAGTTGACTCATTGGAGCAACAGGTGGCTAAAGTCCTGGAGCTTCTGCTTTAGCATCAGTTCTTCTGTTGATTCAGGGTTGATTTCCTTTACGATTGACTGGTTTGATCTCCTTGTAGTTCAAAGGACTCTCAGGGGTCTTCTCCAGCACCACAACTTTTATAGACATTGACAAACAAAGCAAAGGGCACAGTTTAGTATTGATGGAGAGAATAAAGTAGGAGGGACAGGATCCTAATCAATGAAACTAAAACTCCTAACTTTGTTTACAGCGGCAACAGTGGAAACAGTATGACTCCCACATAGGAATCAAGCTCCTTTTGAGCCTCTGAGCTAACATATTTTGGGTATACAATCCTTGCACTGTGCTGGGACAAGGCACCTTGCTTTTCAGAACAGATAGATGGCTTTTGGACCTGACATAGCCTCTCAATACTCCATTGCTAAACCTTTAACTACACACTTTTTCAAATAATATTTTAGAAATTGCTTTGGTTTAGAAGAGTGACTGCTAAGTATTTCGTCACTTGAATCACTCTGTTAATAACAGGGTGTTATTTACCCTGTAAATAAAGATTATTTCTTAAATACTCTTTATTTCAAATTATATCATTAAAAAAAAGCTTCAGAACTTTTAGAAGTGCTTTTCTCTAACTTCTAGCTTTCTATTAATAATCTCAAAACTCTTGATTTTGCAAGTTGCCACAGAGAAGCTCTAATATTTGCACAAGAAATATTCTCTTTTCCTGCTAGAGTTGAGATCATCCTCTTTATTTTCCAAGATACAATTAAGACTTCTTTTTCCCTCCCCAAATTTGTAACAATTGCTTGATGATTTGATAAATGTTTCCCTTTGAAATTTAGAAAAGTTTTGGAATGTCAGTTAGGAGAAAAAAGATAGAGTCCTGGGGTGAGGGTGAGTCAGAAGGCAAACAAGAATTTATGTGCACAGTCCACTCTGCTACATTACAGTAAAGGATGACCAAGGTTTTTTTTTGTTTGTTTTTTTTTTTTTTTTTTTTAGTGGTTTTGTATAAAATAAAGCAGAAATGGCCATTTTTAATGTCTCCTACACTTTGTGTTTAAATCGTTTTTCTGGGAACAAGAATAAAATGCTGTTTGGCACTATCCATTTTATGAGGAATTCCATTAAAATCAAATAGAAAATGTCAGTAGCCAATATGTATAGGGTGAAATAAGCCATGCAAGTGAGATAAAATAATTACTTATAAATATATAGCATATATAAATTCACTGCTCTCCTTACACTCCAACACACGTGTACATGTATGTACAGAAATCGTCTCTGCTAGAACTGGCTACTGATTTTGTAAAAAAAAATGATGGAAATGGATGTTTCTTTTTAAAGTTCTTCTATTTCAATCACTCTCCACACCCCCTTCACACACTCAACATGCTAACAGACACTGGGCAAAGTATTTGATAAAAGGATTCATGTAAATACATAAATATTTCAGGGAATTCCCTGGCAGTCCACTGGTTGGGACTTCACCTTCAAATGCAAAAGGTGTGGGTTCAATCCCTGTTTTTAGAACTGAGATCCCATATGCCTCATGCTACCATGCACCACCCTCCACCCCCCCCAAAAAAAAAGAACATTAAAAAAAATATAAAAAGAAGCAATATTGTAACAAAATCAATCAGTTCCATTCAGTCACTTAGTCGTGTCCGACTCTTTGTGACCCCATGGACTGCAGCACGCCAGGCTTCCTTGTCCATCACCAACTCCAAGAGCCTGCTAAAACTCATGGCCATAGAGTCTGTGATGCCATCCAACCATCTTACCCGGAGTGACTTTAAAAATGGTCCATACCAAAAACTCTTTTAGAAAAAAATGACATAACTATCTCATGATACTTAGAGTTTTAAAGACTAAGAGGAGCAGCACTTAACTCAAAAGAAAGAAATGAAACAGAGGGACCTTGAAAGCCACTGAGAACAGTGAATGAAAGAGGAGTTGACTGGAAGGAGTTCTTTGAGTGTTTAAAGATATGCAGATAACAACCAACATCACAGCTAACGCTGAGAACACATGTGAAACTGCAGACACAGTTAAACTCATTGATGTTTGCTTTCTCCCTATGACAACAGCTCTCCCAATCACAACAGAGGTAAGAATAAATTCAACCCCAGTATGGAAGGCTAACAGTCAAAAGTTAACCATGTGTTTCTTTTTGTTTGGTGGGGGTAGACCACTTCCCTGGTGGCTCAGATGGTAAAGAATCTGCCTGCAGGGGACCTGGCTTCAATCCGTGGCTTGGGAAGATCCCCCGGAGAAGGGAATGGCAAGCCCCTCTAGTACTCTTGCTTGGAGAATTCCATGGGCATAGAAGCTTGATGGGCTACAGTCTTTGAGGTTGCAAAGAGTTGGACACAACTGAGTGACTAACACTTTCACTTATTTTTTTTAAATCTTGGAAGAATACTTTGCTGAGATTTAGCCTATACTTTACTTTGACAATTATTTTGCCCTATTAAAGATGAAATCAGTTGTTTCCCTGATGAAAATTATTTGATAAGAGTTTCATGAGGGAGGGAGTTTGAGCATAAGTATTTTCCATAAATTTACCAGAATGAAGATATTAATAGTTAAAAGCTGTTATTCTATTATTAAAAACAAGAATATTAAGTCACTTTATTTTCTCTTATCAATTTCCCTTTTTTGCTTCTCTGTATCTATTTTCTTGTTTCTTACTGGTTTCTATTCTTTAAACTCATACTTATTCTCCAAACCTCTCCTCTTTCAAAACTCATTAAGCCAAGACATATCCATTTTGCTTTTTAAACAATGTGATTCAGTGTTTTCATTATATTCCCATTAAAATGCCCTTTAATAATCTCCCTATTAAATTTTTCTTAGAGGTTGTGCCATTGATTAGTATTAAAGTTGAAAACATTATAATGGATTTCTCTTGGAACTTCCAGTAGGAAACTGCTTTTGGTGACATGCCTCTCTGGATTTCCTGTCATCTCAAGTTGTGTTATAATGAGGCTCCAGGGTTAAAGGCAAATGAATTTGGGAAACATGCCTACTGCTTGACTTACAGAACTTTTATGTGTATGGAGTGACTATGTAATTACTACAGAAACATGCAGGGCATCTGGATTGCATATGCAAGTGATTTGCTCATCGCTATTAATCATTTATATCTCCAGATCACTGGATCAGAGGAATATCATGATGGAAAGCAACATACTTATAAAAAATGAACAGGCATAAAGATAATTTAAAAATAGGTAATCCACGGTAAGAGACTGACCAGATGACACACTTTTATATTTATAGAAAGACTATGTATTTCTAGGTTTTACAAACATAAGTATGCAGTTGTAGGAGAGAGAACACGCATCATTTTCTAACCTGACAAAAGGTATGATGCAAAGATGATACTATTAAGACATGGGTAACAAAGTCATTAAAGATGTTTTTTTTTTTCAATGCACTTTTCTTAAGCAAATTGCTTTTTTAATCAAAAGACATCAACTTGAAATTATACAATTTGTTTTCTAAAAACAAAAATCTTTGCGTCCTTAATTTTGAGAAAAAATAAGCTTGATTTTATATTTATAAGTAAGTTGCTGCATTAATGAGTAACAAAAAATTAAATCATTAATTATTCATTAATGTAAATATGAACTATTAAACGGCATGGCTATAGTTTGTCAAGCTCACAACCACATACTCACAAAAGAAATTCAATAACCTTTACTTTTAATCATAAAATGAGGTAGCCTCTTGAGGCCGAGAATAGCATTTACATAATTTTAAATTTAGCGTCTATAGAGGAATATATGTCTAGTAGTAGTAGGAGTTGATATTACTGTTTACTTCTCCAAATCACTAATGAGAAAATACAGTATTCTCCATATTTCACACATTAGTTTGTCATCGGTATTGTTCTTCCGGAAACAAGGACTTTATATCAGGGATTGTAGCAGAGACTCTGGGTTGCCCAGTCAACATTTGTTTTCTCTTTTGTTGTTGTTGATAAAGAGTGGTGCCCATCTCTTCCCCATATAATTCAAGGGAAGGGGACGCTTGTCTCAGCAACAGAGCCAGTCATGAATGGACAAGTCATACATGGTGATCCCTCTGACACTACTTGCTTTAAGGGCACACAAACTAATTATGGCCACAGTGGATGAGGGCAAGGTACCAAGAGGTCCTTATGGCTAAGGTTGCTTGATCCCTAAGGAGATGGCAGAACAGTCTGTCTCTGGAAACTGCAGAGTGTGAGTGTGAGAAGGGAAAGAGTGTGGCCATCTTGACATGAGAATGGGAATCAGATGCATATATATAGTGAAAGTGAAAGTATTAGTCACTCAGTCGTGCCTGACTCTGTGTGACCCCATGGACTGTAGCCCACCAGGCTCCTCCATCCATGGAATTCTCCAAGCAAGAGTACTGGAGTGGGTAGCCATTCCCTTCTCCAGGGGATCTTCCAGACCCAGGGATTGAACCTGAGTCTCCCCCAGTACAGGCAGATTCTTTGCATCTGGGCCACCAGGGAAGCCCCAAAGATGTAAGAGAGTTTACAAATCATCAAGTTAAAAATTCAACTAACTCTGATATGTACTCTGTCACTGAACTTCTCAACATGCATGTCCTACTATTTGGTGGATGATGACTCAGCTCTCTAAGACTAGTGCCCTGGTGGCTGGAAGCATGGGCCTTAGAATTAGCGTCTGGGTTCATGTTGAGCTCTACTTAGCTGTCTCATTTTAAGGACAGAACTCAACCTCCCTGTAGTTTCAGTTTTCTCATCTACTAAATGTATATCAGAATAGTATCTACCTCAGCATAGTTAGTGATAATTAAATGAATCAAAGCATATGATGTCTTAAGAACAATGCTTAGAAAACACTATGCACCAAATATGCTGGTTATGTGTATTAAGAGGATAGTGAGAATAAATTAAGGTTTAGCATCAAACAAAACGAGACAAGAAGAAAGAAGACATATCCTAAATTAGACTAGAAAATGGAGTCCTTTCTTAATCAAAGAAAAATGAGGGAGACAGAGAATAAGGTTGTTTGCATTAAAGCACTGTGGTCAAGGGACCTATAGTTCCTGCCTGGATTGTAGCCAAAATACAACCTGCAGACATCAAGCAAGATCTTTTAAGAAGTAAAGAACACCAAGGTGATAGAGATTTTAAAAAATCTGTGCTTTCAAAAGCATCAGAATTCTCTGTCTAATCAGTAACAGCTTATCAAGCATGAGATGGGAGAAAAACAATCATCGGGACTCCAGATGGAAATGTTTAATGCATATGCCGTTTACAGGATGAATATAAATTGCAAACATGGTGGTTTTGGGTTAATCTGCTGAATAAAAAATATTGAATTCGTTCTACTTTAATTAATGAGTAACTGAATATTTGACAGGGCAAAATACTTAACCCTTTCATATAAAGTCAACTGCCACTGATTTAGCAGATCATGTTGGCAATGGCAGAGTTATTCTCTGGACCAAAGTCATTCTCAGAGTGTGTTTTGCAGCAGAGGTGAAATCTTAGCCGCATTGCAATTTATTAACTCTGCGCTGATGATACAGTAAGTCTTGATTGACCTGAGTATGCAGACTACACTGGAGAAGAACACAACTTTTGTTTAAAATGTTTAGCACACCTTGAATAAGGGAAGAAAGGTAACCCAGATGTCATGATGAGGGGATAAGGGACTTACTACTTCCTGTCAGTGGGTAACAAGAAAGCTGAGGATGTTAGAGGATAATAATGGGGAGTAAATAAAATGATGTGTTTCTGTTTGTCCCCGTTTCTCTGTCGGTTGCTGTTGTTCAGTCGCTCAGCCGTGTCCAACTCTTTGCAACCCAATGGACTGCAGGGCCCCAGGCTCCCCGTCCTTCACCACTTCCCGGAGCTTGTTCAAACTCATATCCATTGAGTTGGTGATGCCATCCAGTTATCCTGTCCTCTGTCATCCTCTTCTCCTCCTGCCTTCAATCCTTCCCAGCATCAAGGTCTTTTCCAATGAGTCAGCACTTTGAATCAAGTGGCCAAAGTGTGGAGCTTCAGCTTCAGCATTGGTCCTTCCAATGAATATTCAGGGCTGATTTCCTGTAGGATTGACCGGTTTGATCTCCTGGCAGTTGAAGGGGCCCTTAAGGGTCTTCTCCAGCACCACAGTTTAAAAGCATCAATTCTTTGGCACTCGGCCTGCTTTATGGACAAAGTCTCACATCCAAAGTCTGTCTAAATTACAGTCACATTCTAATTGTATGTATTTTACATTTACATAGTAGAGTACTTGGTTTATGCTCCAGAATCTTTTATATATATTAATCTCTCTCATGCTCATAATAACCCAACAATATCGGGACTATTAATTATTATTCCCGTTTTACAGGTGAGAGAATTAAGTTACAGAGAAGTTAAGCAACTTGCCCAAGGCAGCTACAAAATGGCAGGCCTGGGCTTTGGAACTTGTATGCTTCCAAGGATTCTTCCACTCAGCCATGACATAGGTGTCTATCTCTCTACTGAAAATGCGAACTACAGATGTAGGTGAGTTTGACATGTCTCCACTGACAGTAAAGGCAAAAAGACTGGGGAAGAGTCAGAAAATGTTTTGCTATCAGACTCAGTTTCAGAGAACGTGGTTATTTTGCTTCAACCTAAGAGTATGAAATTGCCCACCACCACTGTTGCTATGAGTCTTTCCCTTTCTGAAGCTAGAGGAAAATAATCATAAGCCTATCTTTTTTTTTCATTAAATAAAATGTGCAAAAATAGGAAAAAAAATAATGTATGTACAGTTAATCACAAGTGCATTCCCTTTCTTCAAATATCACAGGGAAAGGAATTAAGCCACCTGTTATAAGGCAGCTAAAGATGCAAACACAAGGTTACATTTATAAGGAAACAAAGGAGAAAAGTTAACCTTTTAAAACAAGTAGGTTGCTTCACTAAAAAACAAAAATAACAATATGAGCTATATAAACAATAGGACTAAATTAGAAAACCATGAAAAATTTTTAATAAATACTCTGTTTTCTCAAATTGAAAGTAGCTTTATTTTAAGAAGTTGAATGAAAAAAATTATTTTCTAAGTAACAAAATGTCTAAGGCCAGAAGTACAATTGGAAGAAAGAGGCACAGTTGTGTTTTAAAGAAAGTCAAGAAACTAATGAGATGGTGCTTATTCACCAGCTGATAGAGTCTTGCTACAAATTTGCAGTATTTGCCACTAGAAAAGAAGTATCTATTTAAGAAACTAACATAGTTAATTTGACCTTGACAATGATATTTTTCTTGTGTTTTCTTAAATTATAGTCCTTGCATTTTTTTTTTTTTTTGGAGCAAAGCCAGAACTTCTCTTAAAGTAGAAAATATAAACAGCCTAAGTATTGTACATTATCCATTGACATCCATGTAATATGAATGAAACATGCGTTGACAGGGAGAAGGAACAACATCCACAAGTCTCTAGTCGATTTAAAAAATTTTTTTTAATTATGAAAAATCACAAACTTCCCCTATCAGCAGCAGATTCAAAATTCAAAGTTGCAACTCATTCACACAGAAATTTATTCAGTTAGCAAGATCAAATTAAAATTTCATACACTCATCTACTATTATTGTTACAATGGAATGGTTGATGCAATAATCTTACTAATTCCTATCACCTTACCCAAAAAAGTTAAAAACATACCAGAATTCTTAGTGATAAAAGCTTTTATGCTTGATAGAGCTGGGGAGTGAAATGTATCATGATCTAGTCTGCACTTCATGCTACCACCTGTCATGGAAACTTTTAAAGTCTGAGGTAAATGCATATATAAAAGCAAAGGGAACGGAAGCAATGTGGCAGTGAAGAGAACCCAGGCCTTAGGTGAAATCAACACATCCCTCACCCAGTAGTTTCAGCCAAATGTGCAATCAAACACTGTTTTCTTGCACAAAATACATATCAATTTATAGAAATGGAGTATTTACCATTAACATAAGATTTATGAGTGGATTCTTAAACTCTCACTCACTACTAGTTCCACTGAAGTCAACTTTGAGGTTTCATAGTTGTGAAGGACCATTTAAGACTTGCCTATATTCAACAGAGACTATAACACTACTGTGTGAACTTAGGATATCTGACAACCTCTCAAAATGGACAAGAAGTTCACATCTCGATCTCAGTTTAATGCACATCCACAATGTCAGACCCCAAATAGCTTAGTTACAAATGCAGTGCTTTCAGGTACAAGAGAATCATACTTCAGAAGGAGCAAACATCTTTAGATGTGTGAAATACAGCTATTAGAATAGTTCAAGCTTTGAAATATCACACTTGCAGGTCTAAGAATTCTTGACTCTAAACTCAGATTCAATAAAAATGTATTCACAAGAAATAAGATACCAACTCCCCAATCTATGATGCAATTTTAAGGTACCATAGCACTATCATTATAAAGAACATTTTTTATTTTTAATTTGATTTGCAATTTGATCTATCTTGTTTCACTGGCACAATTCTTTTCATATAATTCTATTTATAAAAGTCACCATACAAGGAAGGTAGTCGGAGGGAAGGAAAGATTAAAAAGCAAATTTTCTACATCTGATGGGACTGTTAAATCATGAACATGAAGAAATGCGAATCAGTGCATCAGACTACTGTTGCCTTTTTTTTAAAATGTCAATTGGCCAACTTTATAAATAGAAACAGTAGGGGAAAACACTCAGTGAAGATGAGGAAGAGGAAAATAAACTGATGGGTTGGTAGAGGTGCCACATGCAGTCAGGAGGAAATGAATAAATATTATTTGTAGTCAAATGATACACATTAACTGTAAAGGGGAAGGGGAAAGTTATTACTTTCATATTTAAATCCATCCCTTAGCTCAACCAAGTGCACCATTCAAGAATACCAGGCCAATGATAAGCGAAAGAGCAGATGCAGGTCTTGAGAAACATCAGAAGCACAGAATGATCTTCAGGGAAAGGCTGGTTTGGAGCAGGATTCAATTAAAAATTTTCTATTCTATTTCAGGTTCTTCAGGGTGACTAGAATGAAGCAAATTTTATAGAATGGAATAGCTACTAAATCATCATAAAATAAGAAATAATGACAGCTTAATTCACAACTGTGATTTCAAAAGCAAAATGTCAAAGGGAACAAATGAACTGCCTGGTGCTCATCCGATCCTATGACCCATGTTTAACTCGGGACTGTCACTCTATGCTTTCTGACTCAAACTCTGAAACTTTCATATACTTCTCAAATTACACCATTCTGCTTTTTATTCCCATAACTTTCATAAGCAATACATGCTAAGGTCACCACCAAGTTCCATTTTACTAATCTAATGGACAGTTTTTAAAATCCTCATCTTGAACAGTCTCTTAGTGGCATTCACCACCGAACCCATGTCCATCTTCCTGGGATGTTTGCTTGTCACGTTACTTACGGATTTCCCCTGATGTTGTTTATTCTCTGCCTCCCTTGTAGCTTGTGTTCCATTGTTCCACCGTTAGATTTGGGGGTTCTCAAGGATCCATCTTGCAGGTTCTACTCTTTGCAAAGTTCATGGGGTCTCAAAGCGTCAGAAACGACTTAGCAATTGAACAACAACAAAAGGCGATTTCACCCAACTATGGCTTCAGTTACTTCTATCCACTGTTAAACCATACACTTTTCTCCAACCCTACTGCCACTGAGTTCATGACGCCTTTATCAGTGAGTTGTTCACTAGATTCTGGATGTTGAAAGCACACTTCAGATTCAGCATTTCAAAACTCAACTCATGATACTTCCTGCAGATTCTCTGCCATCGGTTTGTACTTCTGTGTGTGGCCCTGCCCAATACCTGGTAAGGCCAGACAGACACGCAAGAGTCCTTCTCAAGTGTTCTGTTCCACCAAAGTTCATACTGAATCCATCACCACCTCCTGTCATTGCTATCTTCTAGTGTTTCTTAAATCCTTTCACTTACTTCTGCCCTGCTACCAACATCCCAGTTCAGACTGTTATCTCTCACCTCAACTGAAGCCACAGCTGACTTCTAGTATTCTGTTGCTGCTCTGAGACTTGCCCTCCACACTGCAGCCAGGGCAAGGCTTCCACAAAACAGATATAGTGATATTAGCACACCCGCCATAACCATCACTCCTGATACACACACACCTTTGTCTGAGATAATTCAGTGTGATCCCTTTGGGTTGCAATAGACCAAAAAATCAATAACCTGGCCTAACCAGTCAGGCGTCAGATTCCCCCAACTCTCCAGCCTCATCTCATATCAAGGCACCCTTTAATTTCTGTGTCGCAGCCACACCAGTCTTCTCTTTCTGCCTGTGGGATTTTGAATATGCTCTTTTATCTACCTGGAACATCACCCTTGCTCCACACTTCAGCCACCTCCAAAGCTCAACCCAACCACCACTTCCTAATGGAAGTGTTCCCCTTGCTTCCCAGTGAAGTCACGTCTCCATCAGCATCTATTACCCTCAGAGCCCCACTGTTTTTTTGGGAAAAGCACAGCCATAATGCTACCTCCATTGTGTATTTCTTCCATGTCAGTCTTCCCCATGAAGGAAGAGACTGGTTTTGCTCCCTACTGCAATTCAATAGGCATAGCTCCATCCCTAGCACATGGTTAGTTCAAGCACTTTTTATTGAATACATGAATACTACTATGACCAAACAAAAATTATTGATACAAATGGTTAGAACCCCTAAGAATGACCCGAAACACAATATTTTAATCCTCTGTTTAATATTGCTTGTCCCAGTATTCTTCAGTCATTCATCAACTTACAAGCTCATTTATTCTATCTCAGTCCTAACCACCTATGCCCCCTTTAAAAAAAAAATGTCCCATTCTTACTCATTTTTCAGATCTCAGCTTAAGTGTTACTTTGCTGTATATGGACAGCAGATATTTGTTAAATGAATGATGGCCTTATTAAGTATTTATTGATTGCTGTAATTAGGTGCCAGGCAGCATACTAGGGCCTGGAGTTACACAAATTGATATGAAATATTTTCTGCCATCCGGAGCTAATTACATGTTGGGGGGTTGCACTCCTGCGGGGAGGTAATTAAAGCACAATATGAATGGATGAATGGCACAATGGAGGGATGCGCCCCCTGCAGGTTGAATGATGCACAGCGGAGCCCGGCTGTTTTCCCCACCGAGCGTGGTTGCAGGAACGTCAGTTCAGTTCTGTCTGACTCGGCGACCCCATGGACTGCAGCACACCCGGCTTCCCCATCCATCACCAACTTTTAGAGCTTGCTCAAACTCATGTCCATGAAGGAAGGTATACATCTATTTTTTCAGGATAATCTGTTTTGTACCTGTTAACTGTATAACCCTGACCATATCACTTAATGACTTGCTAGAAAGGTGAAAATCTACTATTTCGACATATTGCTGGAAAATATCTTTCATGGAAAAAACATAACTAACCACATTGATGGGCCATTTCCAGATGAAAATGGTAGGCTCCAGGGCATCAGTAAGAAGACTAGACTGGGGTTCCCTGGTGGCTCAGTGGTAAAGACTGCCTGCCAAAGCAGAAGACATGAGTTCGATCCCTGATCCAGGAAGATCCCACATGCCTTGGAGCAACTAAACCACAACTATTGAGCCTGCGCTCTAGAGCCTGGGAACCACGACTACTGAGGTTCATGTGCTCTAGAATCCACGCTGTGCAACAAGAGAAGCCGCCACGGTGAGAGGCCCGCACACCACCCCTGAGAGCAGCCCTCACTCGCCACAGCTAGAGGAAAGCCTGGGCAGCAACAAAAACCCAGCGAGGAAAAAGTAAATAAATAAGATTACTATTATTATTTTAAAGGCTAGGTTGAAGTGCTTTAATTGGAAGAAATGAAAGGAATGTGGTGCTGGTGGAACAGCTGGAAAAGGAAGACCAAGCGTCCCAGAGATAAGACAATGTGTCGAGAGATACAGCGAGACTCTGAAGAAGAGGGTGTGGAACCACACCCCACGGCCTGGGCATGAGGGAATACGGACACACACTCACAAACCGAGGAACAGACTTCCTGTGGCTAAGTTTCTTTTGAAAACAGAGATAGCGTTACTTACTTTTATATTCTTGTGTTCCGACATAAGTCCTTCCTAAATAAGAATTCCTCTCTCACAATTCCTTACACCTGTCAGCCCCCCAATTTAAGAGTATTCAAGAGACATTGGTACAGACTATTAAAGTGGCCTGACCTGGATTCCTGGCTCTAGGCAGAGAATGAAAGCACAGATCCCTGAACCACCCTCCTCTGCCCTTGCATTCTCATACTGCAGCCTCTTGGCAAGACTGTATGACCCACTTTCATGCCACATGTAAAGCCCTTTAAATTCCCTGTAGGTTCGCCTTAGAGGAGAATCAGGAGTAAGCTATGTAGAAATGAAAGGCTGACCATCCTAGCATTTGGGCAATCTCCATATAAGACCAGCTGGTCTAGCAGTTCCTCAGGCTCTTGAGGGCCCAGTGTCTGACTAGACTCCCAACTGAGAATCTCAGAATTCTCCAAATAGAAAGCCACTGACAAGTGTGGTTAATATTACAACATAGCTCAGAGCCTCAGGACCTTAAGATCGACTATCCATATATACATATATGTATACATATGGTGGTGCTAGTTGTAAAGAACCCACATGCCAATGCAGGAGACTCAAGAGATGCTGCTTCGATCTCTGGGTCGGGAAGATCCCCTGGAGGAGGGTATGACAACCTGCTCCAGTATTCTTGCCCGGAGAATCCCATGGACAGAGGAGCCTGGCGGGCTACAGTCCTTGAGAGTCTCAAAGAGTCAGACATGACTAAAGCGACTTAGCATGCATGCATGCATACAAAAAGGAGAACTGAGAGGCTGAGGCACCTGGCACTGGAGATGTCATTCCCCCAATCACAGCATGCTTTTTCTGCTTCTGCATTTATGCCTAATTCCATTTTATTTGATTGTTTCAGATAAATCTAGTCCTCCTCAAAAGACTGTAATTCCCAAGGGAAAAGAGACTGTCATATACTTAATTTCCATCTCTGGTTGCAGACAGGCACAACATATTTTCTTTAAAGCAAAAAATAAAGCACATGGAACTGTCATACTCAAAGAGCATGGTACTGAACCAGTCTATTTCATTTCAGGTTAGACAGAGGTTTTTCAGGTAATCTGTTGATTGAGTTCACGTTAATAAAACAAAGGCTGAAATGCAGACACATCACAGCTCTTATTGAAAACAAAATTGTCTAGATTCCTACAGAAGTCCAGCTGTGACAGTAGATTATTCCTCTAGAGCTCTTCTAACACTGCAGCTGCTGTCCACATGTGGTTACGGTGGCTTAGATTTAAATTAGTTACAATTAAATAAAATTTGAAATTCAGTTTTCAGGCATACTAGTAACATTTAAGTTCTCCATAGCTACATATGGCTGGTGGCTCTTGTGTTGGATGATGCAAATATAGATTATTTCCTCCATCACAGAAAGTTTTATTGGATAGCCTTGCTTTAAATATCATAGAGAATGAGAGTAAGCGAACAACTTTTATTTTTACAACTAAAGAGGTCTGGGCTTCTGGATTGATAAATATCAACATGGATGCAACATCTTTTTCAATCATCGCCGCCCATACTGCATGACTATAATTACATTATTTTTGTGATCTCTTCCCCACTGAAGAAGTCCTACTGCTTGTTCCCCATTGAAGAGAATTCACTGGGGGACAGAAAGAAAACTAAATAGAGAATGTGTGGATGACAGAGTTCTGACATGGCCCCAAAATTCACTGTGTTGGACGTGAATGATTATAATCCCCACCCCTGAGTATGAACAGGACCTGTGAATGTGATTGTGGCATGCTTCCGGTTACCCCTGGTTGCATCATATTATAAAACAAAGAGAGGGGATTCCAGAGAGGGAAGTGAGGTCCTGTGCCAGTCAGGGAAGCCACGAGAGGAAGCATACCAGGAATATATACAGGAATTAAGAGACTCAGTTCAAGGAACTGTCTTATGTGATAAGGTTTCCGGCTAAGAAAGGGTAACATCCATAGGACAAGCCATCAGAAAGAATAGAAAGTTAGACACCCTAAAGCCCGATCCACAAGTAGAATCCCTTTTATCCCCCCAGAAACACCACAGTTCTGCTCTAACGTCTTGCAACTGATTAGGTCAAGACCACTCAGATTATTCCAGACAATCTCCTTCCCTTAAAGTGAGTTTAATAGGGAGGTTAATAACATCCATAAAAACCTCAGCAACACCAATATCAGTGCTTGATGGAACGACAGGGGAATACAGCTGAACCAAGTGAAAAACTGGCCATCAAGATCCCTAATTGATCAATTTTGTGTTACTCAAAGGGGACCCTCCTGAGTGAGCCTGATCTGAGCAAGTGAAGCCTTTAGGTTAAAAGGGAGTCTGGAGACAAGAGGTGAGACAAAAGGGTCTCTCTCTTCCACTGTCCCTGGAGAAGAAGGACACTGAAAGTTCTACAGCTGCAATGAAATGACCTCTCAACAGTGCTTGAGCTTGGAAAAGAGCCGTCAGTCTCAGCTGAGACTACAGTCTAGGTCGACACCTTCACTGTAGTGTTATGAGATCCCAAGCAGAGAATCCAATTTAGCTATACCCAGATACTTGATCTGTTGAACAACACCACAGTGAATGTATAGAGCTTTAAGCTGCTATATTTGTGTTCACTTTTTAAGCAAAATAGGAGATGAAAAGGGAAAAGAAATATAAAATATATTGAGGACAGTAGATAAGCTTGGCACTGAGCTGGGAAGACTTCAAAACTTATCTAAACTATATTCTAATTAGCTTGTGGTGATGATTTCACAATGTATACGTATTTATATCAAGACATCAAGTTGTATACCTTAAGTATATATATATATATATATGTATATAATTTTTATTTGTCAATTAAACCTCAAGGCTGAAAAAATAAATGTTTGTTACTTTAGGCTGCTACATAAAAGGTAATACAATAAAGTAATGCTTATTTCAATCATTCCCTTTTTTTACCAGTGAGAAATCATTTTTCTTCCCCATGTTTAAGGATGAAGAACCTGATTTTCAAAGACTAGGTAATTTTCCCACAGTGATACATTTCCTGTTGTACTTAAGACTTGTATTCTAAAAAGAGTTCAGAATATCTATTTTATGTGGACACATGAAGTATACAGGGCAAACTGATTTTTTGATTGTCCCTCTTCCATTATAAATATTGCAGCACAGTATAAGAAAGATAATTGTGATAAAATACCTTTCTTTCTAATAGTAATACATAGTTCTTGGCTTCTAGTGGATTTGGTCTAATATGTGGTCGTCTAAATAAGAAAGAAGTACTCACCATGGTTGATATTAGGAAGACTGAAACTACTTAATTATTTATACCAATATTTTTCATCAAGACTATTCTTCTACTATTAAGAGTTTTGCATTCTACTTGATTTCAGTTTCTCAGTAAAATAGTCTAGTTAGAGTCCGGAGGAACTCATGCACTCACTGGTCTTTAATTGGGACCACTCACAGCAAGAATTTTAGGAAACCCAGTATTTCCTACAATGTTGAAATAAAATTTGTATAATCCAATAGGTCAGAAATTGTTACAGATACATCTGCAAGGCAAAAACAATTTCAACGTGTTATATGTTCAGTTTTAAAATAAGGGAAGCCCACGTATTTGGTGACTTTACCTGATCATAAGCAATGAGAGGCAACAAGCTGAGCTGTCACCTGGATTAGTCTTATTTTGATTTTGGCAAACATAGGTGAGATTTTAACCTCCCAGATGTTCTGGTAGGAGAAGTACATGTAATAGAACTGGTAATAACAATTTGCTAAAAAATACAGTCTGCAGACATGTTCAGTTCAGTTTAAAGAACTGTTATGGATCATTGAAAAGACTACTTTTTTCTGTCTTATACTTGAATAATAATAGGTCACCATGACCTTTGTTGCTTAGAGTATTTGTACATCAAGCACCAGTTATGGATGTCAAGTTTTCGCTCTCAGACTTCTGAATTAACTTGACTAAGATCCCTTACAAAACAACTTCTCCCACTTTAATTTTGCTTTAAAATTCAAAAAGTCTATTCATACAAAAAATGAGGAGTCAAAATTATGATCATCTTCTCCATTTCCTTGAAGATCCCTGACTTTAATATCCACAAAACTCACATCAAATCATAAATATAGTCTAACCATTTCCATCTTAAAAAAAAAGATCAACTTGATAATGAGTACCAACTTGATGTGAGGTATATTTTGGGTTGCTGAAGACAGGAATGCTGTGTGATAAATGGTTCATGCCTTCAGTGAATTGATATTATACTTGAAGAACCTACTAAGGAAGCCTAATAAACTCTTCATTAAATTATATGGTAAGGGGACAAAATAAAGAAACACATGATGTAAGTGGCGGGAAATTTTCCACATGACAAACTGGCAGGTTCAATTCTGTAACTGCCACCAACCAGGTAGTTTGCAATCAATAAATTGCAGCCACTCTGAATTTCACTTACCTTGTGTTTGAGGAAGAGTTGGGCAATATCACATTACATTTCATATAAGATTTACACATTCTCAAAATTCCTTAATAGTCAGAACTAACAGGCTCATACTTAGATCACAAATTAATCTTCAATTTAATCTCATTCTGAACCAGTATATTTCTTAACTGAGAACAAAAAATGTTCTGTAAGTCAAGATTTAAATGTCTATCATTTATTTTAAATGGCTATGTATAAGACATTTTCTATTAAACTCTCAGACTAATACTTAGCATATTAAAAAATATTTCCATATTCACCTTACAAAAAGAAAACTGATTCTAGAAACAAAGGATGACTTGTCCAAGTTTTAAGAGTCAGTAAGAGAGCAGGAGGAATTTGAGCAAGACTCTATGTGACAGCAGGTTTCCTTTCCTTTTCTGCCTTTAAATTCAATCTCATCTACAAGTTTCTCTATAGGAAGCAGAAATCAGAAAGAAAATTATACAGGACAGATTCACTCTATAACAGACACATTTAAGGGTCCAGATTTTTTTTTCCCCAACTTGGGCAGATTAAACACACTCATAGGCTTAAATAAATCTAAGCTCTGGAAATTATGCAAAGTTGATGTGGAATCTAAAGACCTGTAGTCATTAAAATGTTTGGTTTTCTAGATTAAAACAAGTTGGTCAACTGTGAAGATCTTAACAGTCTCTAATTCAGGATTTGTTATAGATATTTTGAGGATGGGGAGAATAGTCCCCATTCACTATAGGCCTTTCTTCCTCACTCCTCTTTATATGATGATATTTTGGCATTTAATAAACTCCCCTATGATACACTGCACATTCCGTAACATTTACGGAAAAAACATACTGTAAGCACAGTGGATTGGAGATGAGCAAGAAAGTGGAAGAGGAGAGAAAAGAGGCAAGGGTACGTTCAAGAGGATCCGCACACCCTCACCTTCCATGAAGAGGCCACGCCAAGCACAGGCAAATGTCAAATCTATACAGAATGCCGTGGTCAGTCAGGGAATTCTTCCAGATCATTTAGCAGCTGAGATGCTGCCTTTTCAACAACAGATAGCCTCTTGTTATAGGAGGAGCCTGGCAAGCTACAGTCCATGGGGTCACAAAGAGTTGGACACGACTGAGTGACCAAGAACAGCACGTAAGGAAGAGAGATTTGTCAGTAGAATAAAAACTGCATAGCAGTGAACTCGTGTGTGTGTGTGTGCGTGCACATGCGTGTGTGTGTGTGTGTGCACGCACGTGTGTGTATGCAAGTTCTTTCTCCTTTTTCATAATGGGTAGAACAATGTTATAGAACTGTCATGCGAATTCTGATATCAATTCGGTTGACATTAGAATTTTAATCATTCGTTGTTAATACTCACTCAATACATTTAACTGATAACTCTCCAAAATTAAAAATTAAAGTGACACATTAAATAGCATGTGGATGGTCACTTTAATCATTTTAAGCCAGCATTTTAATATAGAGAATATTAGTTCTGGTACTTTAACAATGTCATTTCAAAAAGCAAACATGTTCACTGAAGGATATGTGCTGAAGATTGAGAACAGTGTTATGAACAAACATACATTTTGTATTCATGTTAATGGTTCCTTCTCTTTTTCATTCTAGCTCTTTTTTTCCCCCTTATATCTTTGTCAGCAGTTACTGTAATTTCTAGTTGACTTACACACCCTGACTCCATTAAGTCAAAATGATCATAAAAATATCTTGAGAAATCAAAACTGTGATTTTTATGTGTCGTTCTCACAGTGGATTTACGACACTGGTTTACTGAACTTAATGCAGTCTTTTCAAATATGCGTGTTTATAATTCCTTTTGGCCAAGTACTTGTTAATCATTACTTTTTTTTCTTTTTCTTTTTTTGCCTTTCTTTCCTGGTCCCTGTGTGATTTAATTCGTTATTTTTAAAGGTGGCTTAAGCATGAATATTCTCTACCTCACTGGGCTCGATATAACCCTTCACAGTTCTACTGAGTTGGAACAGTTCTTTTCATTTTTCCGAAGAACTTAGATTTTTTTATTGGTGCCTCATCCTTAACTAAGTGTCAATAAAACTCCCATGTTCAAAAACCAGACCAACTGTGCCCCCTCACTGTGGTTGCATGATTATACTCTAGTATGGCAGTTATTTCTTATAAGCTTTCTACATATTTAATAGATAAAATAGGGATTCATTCACTCAAAAATAGGAGAGGAAGCTCAGAATGCACATTAGGGGCTAGATGAGGGGATCCCCACAAGGCCTGCTACTCCAAACATTTTCTGGCTCCCTGACTCCTATTTTCTACTTTTCCTTAATGGCAATCATTTCAGAGAACCTCGTCTCTAAATAGTGGAAATTATATTTTGATAGGAAGGCAACTCCTTTTCCAAAACAATTATTATTCTGTATGAGCACTATAAGACCTCATTCTTGATGCTTAATTAATGTTTAAGTCATGTTTTCTTATGAGGTTAAAGACAGATGCTGGATAATAAAATTCATCTTGGAGCTGAGAATATGAAAGTAAATGACTAGCTCCTAAATAATCCTATCAGTGAGAGCAAGGAAACATGAACAGCGGTAACGATAATAATAACGGCTAACGTTTATGAGCGCTTACCTTAAGCCAGCCATTGTGTTAAGCCTTTAACTTATCTCACTTAATCCCCATGACAAATCTATGGAATAAGCATGATTACTCCCACTTTTAAGTGGCAGAAATGGGAATCTTAAGCAACCATCACAAATCGTCCATTAAATAAACATCAAATTTATTTTAGATTTAAACACACAGAGCCATCTTCTTTCCTTGTATTCCTGCATTGTACTGCATTCATAAATAACAGTGTTACACTTCAAAATATGGTTAACACAAATAATCCCTATTATGTGCATATTGTTTTCAAAACTAAAAAGTGATGCTATGAAAATTAAAATTTTTAAGTGAATTCTGAATATGTTGATGAAATACAAAATTACCCGTGTCTCTATGCAAAATTAGAGATTGATGAAAACATAAAGTACTGAATTTGAAAACTGATATTTTGTAGTTCAAAGTGGGAAAAATGGCATCATTTTGTGTAAGATAACATTTTACCCTTTCTGATCTAAAGAATATGTTTTTATATTGTTTTCTTGTTACAAACAGTGTGCTTATTCTTCAAATTATTACTAATAAAAGCATTCTATATTAAGACATAAATTGTGAAAATATAAATCATAATAGTATAGAGGCATTTATAGTGCTTTTCATATTCACTTAAATATAACCTTAAGGTACACTTTTTATGGTATTATTAATTTCATATATAGCCTAAAGAAGTTTTTGAATTATACTATTAGCATCTTAATACAAAATAAATTAGTTTATCCATTTAACTTTATATTGAATTGACCAAAAAGGGCATTCAGGTTTTAAAACCCTGAACAAAGCTTTTGGCCAACCCAACATTTTACTTCAAGTATAGTAACTGGTTGCTCTTTGGGGGGTAAGGACTATAAGGTGGACCATTCAATAGGCTCCCAATTGGTTCAAGTGCCCAGGACTGCTGGAGAAGCGATGGTCACTAAACCTTGAGGGAGGAGGGGATGTGTTTGGGGTGTGGGCAGTCTCACAGCCAGCCTCCGTGAATAGGGAAGTGTATATGCACAGTGACAGTGAATAAAACACTAAAACCGAATGGCCACAAGATCAACTAAGAGTAAATTCCCCCAGAGAACATCAAGATGGGAGCCTGAAAGTAAAACTGTTGATAATGGGGTGAGAACTTTCATATATTAATACATCTGAACATGTAAATAGAGATTCAAATTGTGCCTACATTTGAAAACCATATTCTGGTTATAGTAATTTATGAATGTTAGTAACAGAGTTACAGAATATTAGTAATGCAGAAAAACATGTAAACAAAAGTGAAAGTTATCCACAGCACCACCTTCCAGAAATAAACACAGTTAATATTTTGATGCATTTTTGTACTTTGTATTGAACAACTGGCAAGCTGAAGAGATGCTATTTTGTATGAACAATTTTATATTCTACTTTTCTTTAATACCCATATCATGACCATTTTTATTGTCATTAATAATTCTTTTTAAGTTTTTATAATGACCATACAACATAGTCAACCAGTTTTCTTTCTGGTACAACTAAATTACAACTTTTAGGAAACACTTTTATTTTAGGTGTATTATCCAGTACTCTTGTCTGGAACATCCCATGGATGGAAGAGCCTGGTAGGCTACAGTCCGTGGGGTCGCAAAGAGTCGGACACGACTGAGCGACTTCACCTTCACCTTCACACTTAACTTGGACACAAAGAAATCTACTTTTTCTTTCCCAGTTGTTCCTTTGGAAGCATTCAGAAATAGGCAATCAATAAGCAGACAAATGAACAAACAAATACTTCATTATTCTGGTTTTTATACTCACTGGTTGAATGAGTTAACAAAAACTTATTTAGTTCCTAGTTTTCTCACTGGTAAAATGGAGATGACAATAGTTTCTAATCTGTAGCAGTATTAAGGGTTAAGAGGACTAAATACAGAACTGAGCACAATATCAAACACATTGTCAGTGCTCAATCAATGCTGGATCCTTTCACAAAAATAATGATACTAATAGTAATTATTATTATCCTCACTGTGGCTATCTCATGCTCTGGTTTTAAGCTGTTTAGGAGGTAACATGCTTTGGTGGAAACATTACAATTTAGACTGACAATGCTGGATCTGCAGGTAAGATTTCAAAAGAAATGCTGGCATTCTCTCATTTGCAAAGTGGGGATAACACTTCATAGGACTATGGATATTATAGACTAGGCCATAAACACTTAATACATAGTAGCTATTTCTCAGCTTATAGATCCAGTATTTCCTAGCAGATACACTTTTGATTAGCACTAGTGAGAATTAATCTAAATGAACGATAGTTTAGTTAACCAAATCACCCTCTTGTTCCTTAATTGCAAAGTAAGCATGGGGGAAGGGAATGTGGGAGAAGAATGGATTAGGAGTTTGGGGTTAGCAGGTGTAGGTCAATATACACAGAATGGATAAATAAGCAAGGTCCTACTGTATATCACAGGGCACTACATTCAATATCCTATGATAAAACATAATGGAGAAGAATTTTTAAAAGAATGTGTAAATATATATATATATATTACTGAATCACTTTGCTGTATAGCAGCAGTTAATACAACATTGTAAATCAACTACACTTCAATAAAAATAATAATAATTTTCAATTGTCTAAAAAGAACAAACATGGAAATAGTGATATATTGATACTTAATTTTGAAAAGTGACCCCAGTATAATACAGGTTATAAGATCATAACCAATAGCATTCCTATTCTTTACCTCCACCCCCCTAAAAGGTATTGAATTTCCTTTTACCAAAAAAAAAAAAAAATCAATTGTGTGGTCAAGATTATTACGAAATAAGTGAATTATCTGAACTATGTTGAAGCTGCCTGGAACTATTCAAATAGCTTTGATTTGGTCAGTTCAATTTATAGCAATAAAAAAATCTGCCGAACTAATGTAATGACATCATCCACTAAAGAAACTGCTTGAACCTCTATATAAAGCATAGTTCTTTCTACCTGTCATGCTCCGCTATGTAGGTCCCTGAATAAACATGATTAAGATGACACAGCTATTGAACTCTCAAAATCCAAGAAGCTTTCACTTGTAACATCATTTCTTTTCGTAGCACAGACCTATGTGGTAGGGAGGGAGAGGGAGGCATAGCATGTCATATGGATTGGAAATATTTCACACAGATTACTGAATAGATTCACAGCATCATGTGGAATTATGCGGTCAACGGAAGTGTTATTAAAAATGTAAAGCCTGGCCTTTCTTCTTTCCTTAATCAGTAGTCATACAGCCATTTGAAAAGCAAGTTGAGAAGTAGACTAAAGCTTCATTTAACTTGTTTCCTCTCTTTTAGAGAAAATCATCCTTCACACTATACATTAAAAGTCAATGTTTTTCAAGGCTGAATGGAGTGTGTGAAAACAATATGAATTTGTAGACTATTAGCGACTTAGCAGCAGCAGCAGCGAGGCCTATTCTACAATATTTCTATCATGTTTAACTGTCTAGTGGCAAAGGTGAAATGCAAGGAACCGTCATACAAATATCATTTGACTTAAATGTTATAAAGGATCGACAATCTTATTTTGATCTCAAACTTAAATTCACATTAAAGAAAATGTAAAAACAGTCAAGATAGAATACAAACTTATTCTAACTGAATAGACTATACAACTAAAGACAAAGTAATGATGATCTGACCATTAATCAAGATAAAACAGTTTGTATTTTAGAAAATCAGGAGAAATTTTCCATGATTCTTCACAAATAGCACAGATAAAAGATACGAGAATTCAACAGGTCATTTTCCCTTGCAATACTGATGTCAATAAGGTGATAGAACGGTGTTTCCCATTGGTACTGCATACATAGGGAATTGATCTCTATAAGTTCAGTATAATACCATAACTATCACCTTCATCAATATTAAGTCTAAGCAAATTTCAGCATGCAGAATATACTTTCTGCAGATAGCAAGCACTAAAATATAGAAGAAAAATTAAACCGATTCTAAAAATGTATCTATTTTCTTATCTCAAAGTGACTAACAATATAATGAATCAATTACACTTGGTGACAAACACTATCTGTACTTGCAGTTCTCAGCTGGGGGCGGGGGGTAGGCAATTTAGCCCCTCACCCCCAGGAGACATTTCCTAATGTCTGGTTTCAATTTTGGTGGTCAAAACTGGAGGAGGCAAGATGTGCAGCTAATATCTAATGCATAGAATACAGGGATGTTACTTAAGATTCTATTTACAATGAGCAGGACATCCTCTTTCCTGCCACGCCCAACAGTGAATTATCTGGCCAAAAACGTCAACAGGGTCAAGGATGAGAGACCTTGATCTACACTCAAATTCTCTGCTGCCAGATTATAAAATATGATTTGCTTTAAAACATTTATTATTTTATTTTAGAAATGTTAAAAATAAGTAAGTAAAAAGAAAATAGAGAACAAGTGCCAAGAACTAGAAAAACTGCAGGCAATGAGGTGATCTAGAGTGACGATGGAAGATCATGTGAGGGATGGAGGAGTCTGGAACCAAGACCAGAATGAGTCTACACTGTTGTGTGATGAAGAGGGGAAACACAATGTGCTCTCCAGTCATCTTATGATCTTGAGTTGAGTACCTCCTTGGTAGCATGGTTTTAAATGAATTTGTGTCACATTTTACCTAAACATGGTTGATGAAAGCTCATCTGGAGAATGTCTCGAAACCCCTTTTTCTGCTCTAGCCCTCAGACATGCTCCTGGACCTCTCACTGAGTTGTGTTGTAATAATCACTGCACCTGCTCTTTGAATGCTGACTCTAGTATTAGTAAATATGCATTATTTTGGGTCAGCTAAAACCATCCCCTGTAATAGATGGACATAATATGTCTGAATTTGGAGTAGAGGTTAATCAGAGGGGCCACTGAACCAGTTGTACTCAAATACTTGTAACAGTGGGTAAATTCAGGCACACTTTCACCTAATTCTGCACAACACAGGAAAACCCTGTAGTATGATATCAGGGCAAGAATGATCTTTTCAATTTTTTTTTTTATCCACTCATCTTTTTTTTTTTTCCAATTATTTTTATTAGTTGGAGGCTAATTACTTCACAACATTGCAGTGGGTTTTGTCATACATTGACATGAATCAGCCATGGAGTTACATGTATTCCCCATCCCGATCCCCCCTCCCACCTCCCTCTCCACCCAGTTCCTCTGGGTCTTCCCAGTGCACCAGGCCCAAGCACTTGTCTCATGCATCCCACCTGGGCTGGTGATTTGTTTCACCCTAGATAATATACATGCTGTTCTCTCGAAACATCCCACCCTCGCCTTCTCCCACAGAATCCAAAAGTCTGTTCTGTACATCTGTGTCTCTTTTTCTGTTTTGCATATAGGGTTATCATAGGAAAGAGGATTTCCCTCCCAAGCACTGGAACATTTTCATTTCAAAGTAAGTATAAGAAGGTACTTGTCCAATCTCTGGATTTATTTTGTACAGGACACAAATGCAGTTGCTAGAGAGTTTAAAATAGCACAAACTAAATATACACAACCTGGTAAATAGCAGGTTAACTGCAGGGAAGGAAGAACATTGCCTGAGGTTTTGCATGCTGTTGATTTGACCAAGTCTGGTAATTAATACAATCCATGTGGTGATATTCGGTTTAGATGGTTAAATCACATTTATACAAATAAAGGTTTTATCCAGAGCTTAATTTTACCATAACTTTAAGAAACAAGTAATGAAGAGACTTTACTAAGACCTAAAATTAAGGCCCAATAGTATGTACACTGACATCTAAGAAAAATGAGAGGGTGTCAGATAATTCAGATAACCTACCACCAAGTTCACCTCACACCCTGCTCCCATGTGTAAGGTCCCCCAGCCCAAACCACTCCCTTAACCCAGGAATGAGGTATGAACGTGAAAGTATTAGCCACTCACTCCTGTCTGACTCTGCAACCTCGTGGACTGTAGCCCACCCGGTTCCTCTGTCTATGGGATTTTCCAAGCAAAAATACTGGAGTGGGTTGCCATGCCCTTCTCCAGGGATCTTCCTGACCCAGGGGTGAAGCATAGTTCCTACCAATTCCTGAGCATTCAGGTTATGAAACATCTTCATTCAGCACCTCAATAATTACCTAGCTTAAGAATTATTTTTCAGGGAGCTGTGAATATAAACCAGAGAAACTAAAGCAGCCTGAAAAAGGATATACTATTCGAAACATTTCACAGATGAAGACTTTCCTCCTAGAAAAGATAATTATTTGGCGGAGCTTCCGGGTACCATAATTGGAATGTTTAAAGAAATTGGTGCAGGCCTGCTGCCATCTTCCTTCCTTAAGGCCATTTCCCCAGGAACTGGAAATGAAGTGAATCATAGGACAGCTTCTTTACCTTCTCCCAAAACAATCATGAAAGGCTGAAAAGATCAATATGACATTGTTTGGAGCGTAAGAAAATATCGGGTTGGCCGAAAAGCTGATTTCAATTTTTCTGTTACATCCTTTGGACAAACTTGAATCAACTTTTTGGCCAATCCAATACTACGTATGTTTTCCATCCAGAATAGGAATATAAAAAGGAAAACTGTTAATTCTCTTCAAGTCTAGGTATAAATGATCTGACACTAGCTTAATAAGAATAAATAATCAAATGTTTTAAAATGACTGACTTCTAATTTTTAAGTGATATATAATTGGGATTGTTAGAAATATAAAAGTCAGCTTACTAAATGATTATTTTATTATATTATTACTTTCAATTCATGGTGATAATTGCCAATTTAAATATTTGTTCTTCTCTCCCCCTAGCTAAGCTAATTTAAATAGAGATAATTCAGACTAATAACTCAGGAATAGAAAATGAATTAAAAAAAAACTCAGTTTATATTTGCAACACTTTAAATTTTACTTCTTCTTCACAGACAAGAATTGTAAGTGAAATATTGATGAACTGTATAACTGTACCTTGGATTTTAATGCTCTTTGCAATTACCTAACATATATAAGAATTAACATTTATGTAAAAAGGAGTTAAAAGGTCTTAGGAGCTGAGATTTTCTTGGAAATACACTAAGGGTGATAAACATTCTGCACCAAAAATGCAAAGAAAGCTTGAGTTGTATTGTTCTCAAGTCGTCCTTAAATGCGTAAATTTTGATGATCCGTCATTTAAATTTTCCTACTGGACATTAAGGATATGCAATATTGTTGAGATATTTTTCTTGCTAAATATCTCCTTTTATATGTTCTTACAGTGAAAACCATTGAGAATGTTTATAGTCACTGAAATCTACAAATAATATTTTCTGTAGGTCACCACTGTGACAAAGTGCTAGAGAGTAGAGAAGAAGAAAAGAATAATTAACAAGAGGGGTGAGGTATCAAATGTCAAAGAGGAAGCAATGCTATAGACTGCTTTGCAGGATTCCTAACTCTGAAATGAACTCCCTTATGCAAATCACATAAATCTGTCAGTTTTGGCTTCCTCATTAGTAAAATAAGGAATTGGGCTGGCAGTCTCTTGGGAAGTTTTTCAAGTTCTGGTAGAGCACACATACATATCTTTGTTTTAATCAAAATACCTTATTTGTAAATCACACTGAAGCATGGTTATTTTCATCATTTTATTATTTTTATCAAGTTATATTATGCTTTGCTTTAATATGCTTACTTTTTTCACAGAAAATTATTTTCTGAAAAGAATTTTGGACTAACAGTTTCAATAAAAATATATCACTTCTTATTCCACAGTAGAAGTATATGATTACTCCTAATTTGGGGCTGCAAACATGGGTCTGATCACATGTTATTTGGTACTAATAATTTTAGTTTTCTTTAAATCAACATTGTTGATTTTATATGTGAACTCTGAAAATTCTCAAGGGTACATTTAAAGTTAGACTTTGTAGTAAGCAATACAAGGAATACCTGATTGTAAACCACTGACTTACTAAATATTTTTCCAAAATATGAACTAGCTGTCATTTGTGACTGCCTTGTACTTAAAGTAGAATGCTACACTTGCTATGTCTTCTCATTGAACAGATTCAACAGTATCTTGCAAGTAAATAAATTACACTGGAAAAAATTAATTAAATGCTGAAAGCTTGTATCTCCCCAGACATGAAAAATGAGAATGCGTTTCTTTGTTTTTCATATGGTAAATTTCCTTCCAATGCAAATGTCACCCTTAAATGTCAATCTACAAATGAGGGTCACTGAGTACCTGACTTTTTACTACATAAAATGATGATACCTTGTTGTTTTATATCTATACTTTTAGATTGCTAGAAAAGTAAAGACCATGACACAAATGATCCAGTACATTTTCACCAACTCAACAAATATCAAACAGCTGCAAGAATGATCAGTAGTGATATTATCACCAGTGAGGTGACCCACAACTGTTACTGGTCACTAAGTTGTGTCCAACTCTTTGCAACCCCATGGACTGCAGCATGCCAGGCTCCTCGATTCTCTACTGTCTCTCAGAGTTTGCTCAAATCCATGTCCAGACCCACAATTAGATATATACAGTCTATTTCAAAGTATCCCAATTCCAGTTTGAAATACAACCTACTTTTTAAAGAATCAAATAACACTACTTGTGCTTGAATCTAAATTTCATTTCCCTTAATAACAAGACTATTTCTGGTTATACACAGCAAATGTATTTTTATCTAATTGCACACAAGCTAAAGGTCACAGCATGTCCTTGCATATATAATATATTTGCATGACAATTTTAATTATCTCTTTACTATATGTGTAACTTGACTTTAATAGCTATTAAGTCTATTTTTAAGAGTTTTTTTTGAGGCGGAGCATTTTTAAAGTTTTTATTTAATTTGTTACAGTACTTCCTCTGTTTACTCTTTTAGCCTCCTGGGTGGAACCTGCAGCCCTGCATTGGAAGGCCACTGGGCCGTAAGTGCAGTCGCTCTTACATCTATGTTTATATCTCTGGAGAAGGAAATGGCAAACCACTCCAATATCCTCGCCTGGAAAATTCCATGGACAGAGGCCTCGGGTAGGCTGTAGTCCATGGGGTTGCAAAGAGTTGGGCACCACTGAGTGACTAACACTTTATTAATTTACTTTCATTTACACATTACTCAATATAAAATTCAAGTAAGTTAATAAGAGTGTGATATTCTTCCTTCTGATGCTAAACTATTCATATTTCTAATTCACGAAGCAGCCTCATGAAATTGTGCTTTAAGACACTTTCAAATAGAAATAAAACAAGGTCTAGAAACGTTTAACTAGAGAAAGAAATACTGAAATACTGAGTTTTTAAGACTCTTTTGGTACATCTATTAAGATATTCAGTTTAGTAGTGGACCCCTAGAGCACCATTCAATATGATGTATATAACAGAATCATACTCTGTTCAACCAATGGAAGAATCTATACACCATCAAACAGGAATCAATTTTCACTGAGGGAATAAATTAGGTCTATATCATTTAGATCAGCCATTAGTTCAATTCAGCAAACATAAATTGTGTGCTGGGAATGTGCTAATTAGTGGAATGCAAATGACAGCTAAGATGACTCTCTGCCCTCTCCAATACCTTATAGTCTGCTATATTTTGGAATGTTTTGACAAATACCAAATATTAGATAAATAAATACTAGAAATATTTATTAGGTTGGTGCAAAAGTAAGTGCAGTTTTGCATTGCTGAACTTTGCCAGTTGATATAGGAATACATTCTTAAATAAACATGTTTATGTTGCACAGCATTTTAATGCTCATTTCTTGCTTGCATTTTTTGCTAATGACATTACTTGCTGTGTATTTTATGTTTATTTAGACTAGGGAAATGATGTTAGACAAAAAGCAAATTTGAGTGAGTTTCTTATTTGAGTTCAAAATGGATTGTAAAGTACCAGAGATAACTCGCAACATTAACAATGCATTTGACTCAGGAACTGTTAATGAACATATAGCTCAATGGTGATTCAAGAAATGTTGCAAAGGAGACAAGAGCCTTGAAGATGAGAAGCACAGTGGCCAGCCATTGAAAGTCAACAACAACAAAATGAGAGGTTCATTGAAGCTGATCCTCTTACAACAACACGAGAATTTGCCAAAGAACCCACCATCAACCATTCTGTGGTGGTTTGGCATTTGAAGCAAATTGAAAAGGTGAAAAAGCTTGATGAATGGGTACCTCCTGAGCTCACCAAAAAAAAAAAAAAAAATTGTCCTTTTGAAATGTCTTCTCTTATTCTATTCAACAACAATGAACCATTTCTTGACTGGATTGTGACATGTGACGGAAAGTGGATTTTATACAACAACCGGCAACAACCAGCTTGGTGGTTGGACTGAGAAGAAGCTCCAAAGCACTTCCCAGAGCCAAACTTGCACCAAAAAAAGGTCACAGTCATTGTTTGGTGGTTTGTTGCCTGTCCACCACAGCTTTCTGAATCCCAGCGAAACCACTATACCTGAGAAGTATGATCGGCAAATTGATGAAATGCACCAAAAACTGCAATGCCTGTAGCCAGCATTTGTTCAATAGAAAGGACCCAAGTCTTCTCTGCAACAATGCCTGACTGCATATTGCACAAGCAATGCTTCAAAAGTTGAACGAATTGTGCTACAGAGTTTTGCCTCATCTGCCATATTCACCTGCCCTCCATCAATTGACTACCACTTTTTCAAGCCATCTTGACAACTTTTTGCAGGGAAAATCCTTCCACAACCAACAGGTGGCAGAAAATGTTTTCCAAAAGTTTGTCAAACCCCAAAGCACAGATTTTTTTTACACTACAAGAATAAACAAACATTTTTCATTGGCAAAAATGTGTTGATTGTAATGGTTCCTATTTTGATTGATAAAGGTATGTTTGAGCCTAGTTATAATGATCGGATGTGAAGAGCTGTCTCACTGGAAAAGACCCTGATTCTGGGAAAGATTGAGGGCAGGAAGAGAAGGGGGTGACAGAAAATGAGATGGTTGGATGGCATCACATACTCAATGGACATGAGTTTGAGCAAGCTCCAAAAGCTAGTGAAGGACCGAGAAACCTGCCGTGCTGCAATCCATGGTGTTGAAAAACGTCGGACATGACTGAGCAACTGAATGACAATATAATGATTAAAATTCATGCTCTGAAATCACAAGTACATTTGCACCAACCTAATACATAGTATCTCTAATTTTCTAGATCTCTAGTCTTTCCCATTCTGTTGTTTTCCTCTATTTCTTTGCATTGATTGCTGAGGAAGGCTTTCTTATCTCTCCTTGCTATTCTCTGAAATTCTGCATTCAAATGGGAATATCTTTCCTTTTCTCCTTTGCTTTTCACTTCTCTTCTTTTCACAGCTATTTGTAAGGCCTCCTCAGACAGCCATTTTGCCTTTTTGCATTTCTTTCCCATGGGGATGGTCTTGATCCCTGTCTCCTGTACAATGTCACGAACCTCCATCCATAGTTCATCAGGCAGTCTGTCTATCAGATCTAGTTCCTTAAGTCTATTTCTCACTTCCACTGTAGAGTCATAAGGGATTTGATTTAGGTCATACCTGAGTGGTCTAGTGGTTTTCCCTACTTTCTTCAATTTAAGTCTGAATTAGGCAATAAGGAGTTCATGATCTGAGCCACAGTCAGCTCCAGGTCTTGTTTTTGCTGACTGTATAGAGCTTCTCCATCTTTGGCTGCAAAGAGTATAATCAATCTGATTTCGGTGTTGACCATCTGGTGATGTCCATGTGTAGAGTCTTCTCTTGTGTTGTTGGAAGAGGGTGTTTGCTATGACCAGTGCGTTCTCTTGGCAAAACTCTATTAGCCTTTGCCCTGCTTCATTCCGTACTCCCAGGCCAAATTTGCCTGTTACTCCAGGTGTTTCTTGACTTCCTTTGGGGGCAGGAGGAGAAGGGGACGACAGAGGATGAGATAGCTGGATGGCATCACCGACTTGATGGACACGAGTTTGAGTGGACTCCGAGAGTTGGGGATGGACAGGGAGGCCTGGTGTGCTGTGATTCACGGGTTCGCAAAGAGTTGGACACGACTGAGTGACTGAACTGAACTGAATACATAGTATAATAGACTATGTTAAAAAATGATGTGGTTCATTATGAAATTCAGAGAAATCTTCTTGTTGGAAATCACATCTCAACTGAATCTTGAAGGATAAGACAAATTGATCAGGAGAACGATGAAGAGGGAGGATACCTTGAGTGAATACAAGTTACAGAAGTAGGTCATATACTCAGAAAAAAGGATAGTTCGTATAGTGGAGCATAGAGTACAACGTGGAAATGATAGGGTGTAGCAGCAGAGGGAATAAGAAGGGCACTATATTTCAAGCTAACAACTGAAGACCTTATAGGTAGGCTTGTAAAGTGCTTTGAGCAGAGGTGTGATATGACCTGATGTGTATTTTAAGTTTTAAATTAGTAGAATGCTTTACAAATAGAATTCAATAAATGCTAATGAAACAGATGAATCTGTGTGATGATACATTGATTCCCAAAATTTAAACTTCATGAGTGTATGTGTGTGTGATGAACACAAAACACAATAATACAAGTATTATGCAAAATGAAACATCTAATGTAAACAGGAAAACGTGGGTTGACATTCAGAAGTATTTCTTATTTCTCTGCCCTTTGTGAAGATCTTCACCGAAATTCTTACTTATCTTAATGAATAAATACTGCACTGGGTTGAATTACATTTCTCCCAAACACATAACCACCAAGAAAGTCAAAATGTGACCTTACTTGGAAATAGGGTCTTTACAGAAGTAATCAGTTCCTTCAAGATAAGGTCATACTGGGTAAGGGTGACTCCAATGACTCATGAACTTGTAAGACAGTCAAGTGAAGACACAGTGATAGAAATACAGAGGGAAGGCGGTCATGTGAAGGTACAGAGACAGACACACAGAGGGAAGACAGCCACGTGAAGGCAGAGGCAGGCATTGGAACGAAGCAGCAACAGGTCACAGAACACCAAGAACTGCTGACAACCACCAGATGCGAGAAAGACTGATGCTGAAGCTGAAGCTCCAATACTTTGGCCACCTGATGCAAAGAGCCAACTCATCAGAAAAGACTCTGAAGCTGGGAAAGATTGAAGGCAGAAGAAGGAAGGGACGACAGAGGATGAGATGGTTGGATGGCATCACAGACTCAATGGGCATGAGTTTGAGTAAGCTCTGGGAGTTGGTGATAGACATGGAAGCTTGGCATGCAGCAGACCATGGGGTCGCAAAGAGTTGGGCACGACTGAGTGACTAAACACCACCACCATCATCAGATGCTAGAGGAGAGGTATGGGTCAGTTACTCCCTTTGAGTCTCCAGATAGAAACAACTATGCTAACACCTTAATTCCAGACATGTCTCCAGAACCATAGGAGAATAAATTTCTGTTGTCCCAAGCTACACAGTTTATAGTATTATTTTATAACAGCCCTTGGAACCTAATACACACACATGGCAGCATCTCCTATCTAGGCTGCAAAGGCGCTAGGGGAGTAGACTTGGGCCCTAGAAGAGGATATTCCCATTAGCACAGCATGAAGAGGACAAAACACTGTCCTCCTACTACTTGTATTTGGCATCTCCTCATATGCCTGCCTCATATGTCTGGCACTTATTTTCCACCTGGATTTGCATTGGGAAATACTTACAGGCTTGGTTAGTTATTCATCCAAACTGAATGCATATATAAAAATTACTTTGGTTTGTGTGTCCCCTGATTTGCCAAGGTGCTACCTTACTTTTATGGAGACTCTGGTTAAAAGCTAATTCAGTATTTGCTATAAAAAAAACACTCACTACTTTAATCAATACACCATGCAGGGCTTTTGTAAGATGAATGTTTGAGTGTTTCAGCCATAAATGATTTTTAAAAGTTATTAGACTGAGAACCTCTCCCTTCTGCTTCATGCAGTCCCTTCGGAACAGAGTAAGAAGATTAGCATCAGTGTTTGGGGAGCAAGCTTACTGAGTCAGAAGACATGAGGAATATCATTAAGTTTTTTAAATAACAGCATGCACTTGTTTCAACTAAATTTGAGGGGAAACCAAATGTAGAGGGAGCAGAATGATTTAAAATGAGTCTAAATTCATTGAAGCTGGAATATATATTATCATCAAGACAAGTCAGGAAAACTAAAACAGCAGAGGTCCTAGAGGCTTAAAAGCAGTGGCCTGTAACTAAACTTCCTTCACCTGGAATAGAGTGAACTTCTTACTTGGAACCTTGAAAAGTGCCTAATTTTTCAGATGACAGAGTGATTGTGGAAAGGCTTCAGAAAAGAAAGTGACAGATACAAGGGGACTTTCAGTGGGTATACACTCCCACAGAAGCAGCAATCTATTGATGTTTTTTCTTCTCTAGTTCTTTTGGCAAACTTTGAAGGAAAAGAAGAGGAAAAGAAGAACAACCCCATTACCTAACCTGCAGGTATAAAGGCAGATCTCAGACAAATTCCCTAAGGGGTTTCTCAGAAGATGAGAAAAATCATTTCTTTTCCATGGGAGTGATGCAAGCCTAGTTTCTCCTTGTTGGACCCTGGCAGGACTGCTATTTTTAAGGGGGCAAAATATGACTGTTTCTGATTGAAGTTTCCCCTCTCAAAGATCCATAATTCCCTTATCACTGAAACCTTAAACAATGTCCTTGAGACAAATCAATGGTCCAATAAATGAAAAAAATACAATAAAATAGAAAGCCATCTAAGGGGCCACTCTGGTCTGAATTCCAATACAGGCAAATTTATAACACAGTAATCTTGGAAACATTTTCCATAATAAATATGTTTAACACATCATTTTCTTATTACAGACATGTATTTTTTCTTGGAAAAGACTTAAGTATATTTTACACTCCTCATACATAGATGTATGAGAAATAATGGGATCTGGATATTAGTTAGAAAAATGACCTGGTTAGAAAAGTAACTTGGAAAAGGAAATGGCAACCCACTCCAGTTCTCTTTCCTTGAAATCCCATGAACAGAGGAGCCTGGAGGGCTACAGTCCATCACGGGGTTGCAAAAGAGTAGGACACGACTGTAACTAACTATGCAGCAACAGAGGAATGGCTAGTCATCAGAGTTTTGATAGTAGAGACAGTTCCTATGATGATTAAAGTATCATTTTCCAAACTAGGAAAAAAATTAGAGATTGCCATTAGAAATAAATATTATAGGCTGCTTAGATTATAAAAGGACACAGGAGGAAAATAAGAAGCAGTTGTTTTGGTTCTTATGATCTGTACCATCCAATATGGTAGCCAATGGTCACACTACTTAATTTCAAATTCAAATCAATGGAAATTAAATAAAGCTTAGTTCTCAATTGTCTTAGCTACATTTCAAGTGCTCGATAACCACAAGTGGCTGTGTTTGGAGAAGATTTAGAACATTTACAACTTGGTATAAAGTTTTATCTTACTTTACGTGGTCAATTTATCATTTCCTCCACTGACATCTATTGGCATAAATATTAATCTGGTTTCCTGAAGTGTAGGACTTTTTTCTCCAGTGAGGTTTATATACTAGGAAAGCCAAGCTTCCTATTTAGCTTCAAGCATGTTTCCTTCTCATCTTGTGATTGCCAAGGACCAGGCTTGATGGAAAACCTCATGATAGCACTAGCTCAACATTTTACAAAGCTACTTGAAACAATTACAGAACACACTGTCATATTTTAAATCGCATTCGAGTCAACGGACGATATGACCTTTGGCACACTGCTTTTGCCCTTTACTGTGCATTTGAAAGTACCTTCATTGATGGTGTTGGTTTTAAAATGGATATTTTCAAAGAAAGCCATCTCAAAAGTAAGATGCATGTCTATATAGCATAATGAGGAAGAAAAAAAAAAGACAGGGTTGGTTTTTAAAATTACTCAATTAGACAAAACAAAAGACAATTCAACAGAAGTACAGGCATGGTTCCCAACAATTCCTTCAAAAAATATGGTATACAAACTACCAGTAAGGATAACCTCTTTAAAAACTTGAAAAATATTCATTATTTTTCAAGCATTTTAATTAACAAGCTTTGCTATGTTAGTACACCTAACAATAATCCTTTCCCAAATCCTCTACTAAAGGTATTCTTAGTGTATTCTTATATGTGTGTTTGTGTAAAAATGTAAATATATATTTAAAACATATGACCAACTTTATATGCTTTTTATGTAAAGATACATGGCAATTCACTGTCAGAGAAAGCAACTAAAATAATTCAAAATAATGAAATTACTAATTAAATGAAGATGGCAAAAATCCACCAATTTCCACAGCACATTACTTACAGTAAGAACAGCCATAGACCTCTATCCTGAGCCCAATGCGGCCTTCTCCATTCCAATCCAGAGGCACGAAGCGGACGTAGCGGGCGATGACCGGATGCTGTAAATCGTGCCGGACAACACTATCGGAGTTGACGTTCCCAGGAAATGCCTGGCAAAAAAAAAAAGAGAGAGATTTGAAAATGAGGGGAAAATACTTTGGAAAACTTCATGTACTCTATGTGCTAGTATAAACTTAAACTGTGTTTGCAATGGAGGTATTTTATACTCCCCAAACCATAAACAAACCGAAAAAAGCTTCCATACTTTATTTGAAAAACAGGACCAATTTTAAATGTGAGCTAAGACAAAGCTTCCACGGGTTCTTTCACATATGGAAATGCACACACGTTAAAAGAATGAAACACTCTGACATACACTGTGGTATACAGTAAACAATTATGGATACATTTACATTTAAATGTAACATTTTACATTTAAACTATGCAGTATGCATTTTTTTAAACACCCTCCAACCATATTTCTTGTTTTTTAAAAATCTTCTCTACATGACTACCCATGCCATCATCAGAAATCTGAAAAAAATTTTCAACTTTGAATTTGGCAAAAAGAACAACTGAATACACTGTGCAGAGGTCAGGGACTTCTACATTTTATTAGCATAACTATATGTGAACATATTTATTTCATTTGTCTTATTAACAGAAGATTTTGTCAAGAATTATTTGCCACAATCCTTTTTATGTTGAAAGTTCACATTGTCTATTTTTTTGGCAGAGAAAAAATGGATTTTCTTTGGGCATGGCCATCATTCCACAGCAAACATTTATAAAACATTTACTGCATAATAAGCATAAAACAAAGTAATATGGGGAAGCCAGAAGTAAGGAAAGCAATAGGTGCTACACTCAAAAAGAGTGTACAATCTAATAACAGGAAAAATATCAATATAAAATTATAATTTAAAATAAGGAAGTTTTAAAGCAAGAGACTATTGTCAAATAAATGAGAAATAAACATGTAAGCTATTTAAAACACGTTTTGTTGTTATTGTTTAGTTCCCAAATTGTGTCTGACTTTGTGACCTCATGCCCTTAGCCCACCAGGCTCCACTGTCCATGGTATCTCCCAAATAAGAACACTGGAGTCAGTGGCCATTTCCTTCTCCATGAGCTGCTTTAATTTCATATACACATTCTAGCTGTCCCTATCTTAAATAACTTAAGTTTTTGGAAAGCTATATTCCACATGAGATTCTCTTTTATATTTTTAAAATAATCTCTTAAACATTGAAATAAAAAATTTAGAAAGAACACTGAAAATTTTAAATCATAACATGATATAACATAAGCACTATATTACATGGCTAATCTGTTGCATTCTTAACTGATATTTTGAATTTGTTTCTATATTAAATCAGGAGTTTTATCTCTTTTAAATGTATCTTTTACAACAACTTTTAAAAGATAAAATTATTATGAAGCAAGTAAAGAGATACTTTCAATAAAGAGTATATAGTAGCTTTGAAACAGAAGGCTCTGGTTTAATTGCACACAAATCAGTTCAGTTCAGTCGCTCAGTCATGTCCGACTCTTTGCGACCCCATGAATCGCAACACACCAGGCCTCCCTGTCCATCACCAACTCCCGGAGTCTACCCAAACCCATGCCCATCGAGTCGGTGATGCCATCCAGCCATCTCATCCTCTGTCGTTCCCTTCTCCTCCTGCCCCCAATCCCTCCCAGCATCAGGGTCCTTTCCAATGAGTCAACTCTTCACATCAGGTGGCCAAAGTATTGGAGTTTCAGCTTCAGCATCAGTCCTTCCAATGAACACCCAGTACTGATTCCTTTAGGACGGACTGGTTAAATCTTCTGGCAGTCCACAATACATGTATGCAAAAATGTATGTTGAAATATTTCCTCAAGATTTAAACTACTCTTTAGAACATTCAGTTGGCTCCAATAATCTGGAAAATGGACAATAGGCTGTGTCTGTGTGTGTGTGTGTGTGCGTGCACACGTGCTAGAGTTCAGTAGCATCCTACTGTTTGCTACCCCATGGAACATGGCCTGCCAGGCTTCTCTGTCCATGGGATTTTTCTAGGCAAAAATACTGGAGTGGGTTGCCATTTCCTTGTCCAGGGATCTTCCTGATCCACAGATGGAACCAGTGTCTCCTGCATTGCAGATGGATTCTTTATCAGCTGAGTCACCAGGAAGTCCTAATAGTCTATAACATATACAATTATATGCTTTGGAAACTGAGATATTCTTCAATAATGATTCCTACTGTGTTCTCCTTGGTTTTCCTGAAGTTGTGGTGTTGGCTAAAAAGTTCATTCAGGTTTTAATCATTCATAAGATTTTATTGAAAAAAATGCAAAATACAAGCTTTTTGGCCATACCAATACATACTACCACTGCCTTTCAAAATAGCCACATTCTCTTCAATTCTTCATTGGACAAAACTATTTCAGCTTTAGATCTTAAATTTCATCACATAAATAGACATCTTCTTTGCATTGTGCTGACAACATTTGAACAGGGAAAACAGATTTCTTTTTCTTTGTAGGTATTTTTCTAGCCAGCTTTTAGTTTTACATAAAAGCCACAAATTTATTTTAATAAACTGTGGCTGCATTTTAATATCATTATTCATTGTCCTGGCTTCAAAAGCAATACCAGTGAGAATCCCTGTATTAATTCCCTGAGTGCATATAGACTAATCTAAATATTATCTTAAATAAGATTCAACAAAAGCCAGCAAACAATTTTAACTTAAGGATCAACTATATGCTTAAAATATATAGCTATAAGCTTCCCTGGTGGCTCAGATGGTAAAGAGTCTGCGTGCAAAGTGGGAGACACATGTTTGATCCCTGAGTTGGGAAAATCCCCTGGAGAGGGAATGGAAACCCACTCCAGTATTCTTGCCTGGAGAATCCCATGGACAGAGGAGCCTGGCGGGCTAGTGTCCATGAGGTTGTGAAGAGTCAGACACGACTGAGTGACTCACACACACACACACACACACACACACACACACACACGATTAACATGGTGGTAAGTGGTATACGAATATTAAAAACAACACAGCCAGCAAGTAACTTCCTTAGAAATCTGTTCATGAGACATTTCTAGTCTGATGAAGCCTGATAAAAGAAAAAAAATTGCTCTGTGTTCTCCTGTTTTTCCTAATACTTCATTTCTGACACCAGATGCATGGGTTTTCCCACACGCCAGGCCATTCTCTGTGGACACCAGCCAGCATTCCATACCTTAACTTGATTCTAATACTATGTACCTGGAGGTAGATTCAGATCCCACAGGTGAAGGGCTGAGCTCCACAAGACCACCCCCACTTCTGATGCCAACCTCCAGCCTAGTTTGTTGCCCATGCTTCTGAAAGACCATATGTCAGAGGTCCCCATGACCCCCTCCTATGTAACTGTGTAACCAGGACAACTATAGAAAGAGATATGCTTTAACTAGACAGGAGGGCAGAATGATGTTTAGGAGATAGAAAGGGAGAAGGACACAGGAGAGGACGGCGGAAGAGTGGAATAAAGAAGGAACTCAGAAGTAAGTCAGAAAGAGAAACACCAGGACAGCATAGTCCATATATATGGAATTTAGAAAGACAGTAATGACAATGCTATATGCACGGCAGCAAAAGAGACACAGATGTAAAGAACAGGCTTTTGGACTATGTGGGAGAAGGCGAGGTGGGATGATTTGTGAGAACAGCATTGAAACATGTATATTACCATAGATAAAATAGCTGAGCCTCACAAGTCTGATGCATGAAGCAGGGCACTCAAAGCGGTGCCCTGGGACAACCCAGAGGGATGGGGTGGGGAGGGAAGGGGGAGGGGAGTTCAGGATGTGGGGACACATGTGCACCTGCGGCTGATTCATGTCGATGCATGGCAACACCCACAATATTTTAAAGTAATTACTGTCCAACTAAAAGAAATATGTTAATTAAAAATACACACACACATACATACACTTGCAAAAGAAGGAACTCAGATCAAGGGCTGGAGATACCCTGAGTCTAGTAGTTGTGGGGAAATTTTTTTCTTTACGGGTAACTTCTCTAGTCCTCATTTATTTTTTTTTTTTTTTAATTTTTTTAGTCCTCATTTATTTTATTCCTTCTCCCTATGTCTGTCCGCCAAAAAGATCTGACTAACTTATCTAAAAAAATCTACTTTAGAACTAAAATTGTGTACTCTGAAAACATAAACTAAATTATATTCAGGAATAAGTAATAAGGACATATATCTGACTGGAAGAAGCATTCATATTGGAAAATCATGAGTGTTTTAACAAGTTCTGTCTGATTGTAAACAGAGGAATACAGCATGTGTTTCCTTTCTAAATGATAGAATAAGAGCCATATTTAGAAGACCTTGGATGGTGGGAGATCATCATCCTGAGGGCAGAAAGACAAGTCACAGAGTTCAAAGTCAATGCCACATGGTGGGAAGGGAAAATGAGAAACTAAGAGATAGGCATGTTTCAAAAGAAGAATTAACACTTTGAGAGGAGGGAATAAGAGCAATGATATAAACCAATCTATTCACATACTGGCATTGGTGACAAAAAGAGGGAAGGGGGGATAAAATGGTAGACATCCATCCTTTCCCTCCCCAGAAACCTCTTCTCTTTAAGTAACAGCACCTAGATTTTCTTTACAATGTTACTCAGTCACTCTTATTCCACCTGATTCAGGAGAGGCAGATGCCACACCAAGGCTCAACCTTAGTACTTCTGCTCAAAGTGCTATATATTCATATATCCATTCATTCACTCAGGAGACATATGAGAGCTTCGTATGCACCAGATACTGTTCAAATCACTGGGGAGACAGAAGTGGACAATACAGTTTCAGCTCACATGGCATTTGCATTATTAAAGTATACAATATGTCAGTACAAAGTGGGGCATACAATAAACAATATGCAATGGATATATTTAATAATAAAATAGCCAGGACATGGAAACACTCAAAGTGTTCATTGACAGATGAATGGATAAAGATTTGGTATATGTACACAATGGAATATTACTCAATCATAAAAAAGAACAAAATGCTGCCATTCAGCAGCACATGGATGGTCCTAGAGATTATAATACTGAATGACGTGAGACAGAGAAAGACAAATATCACATGATACTGCTTATATATGGAATCTAGAAAAAATGGTACAAGTAAATTTATTTACAAAAGAGAAATAACAGTTATAGATGTAGAAGACAAACATGGTTACTGGTATGGGAAGGATAAACTAGGAGATCAGGAATGACATACACATACTACTATATGTCAGATGGATAGCTAGCAAGGATCTACTGTGTAGCATAGGAAACTCTACGCAATATTCTGTGATGACCTACATGGAAAAATAATCTAAAAACGAGTAGATAAAAAAAAAAATAAAAAATAATAAAAAATAAAAACGAGTGGACATATGTATATATACAATTGATTCACTTTGATGTACAGCAAAAACTAACACAGCATTTTAAATCAACTATGCTCCGATAATTTTTTTAAAATATAATGTATATATATGAATTAAATATACTGAGTTATGTAATATGTATGTATTGTTGCATATTATAGGTATGGCTCATGTTTGCTTCACAGATGCATTTATAATTGAAGGTTTCTGGCACCACTGCCTGGAAAAGTCTATTGGCACCATTTTTCCAACAGCATTTGCTCACTTCGGGTCTCTGTCACGTTTGATAATTCATGCAATATTTCAAGCTTTTTCATTATTATTATACTCACTGTCATGATGTGTGGTCAGTTATCTTTGATGCCACTAATGCAACTGCTTGGGGGTGCCTTGAACCACACCCATATAAGAGTGAATTTAGTCTATAAACATTGTGTACATTCTGACCTCCCCAATGACCTACCATTCCTCCATCTCTTTTCCTTTCCTTGGGCCTCCCTATTCCCTGAGACTGAACAATACTGAAATTAGGCCAGTTAATAACCCGACAATGGCCTCTAAGTGTTTAAATGAAAGGAACAGTCAACTGACATAGCACACTTCATGTTGTTTTACCCTAAGAAATTGCCACAGGCACCCCAACCTTCAACAATCATCATGTTGATCACTCAGCAGCATCAACACTGATGCAAGATCCTCCACCGGCTAAAAGATCACAATTCTCTGAAGGTTCAGACAAGGGCTAGCATTTTTTAGCAATCAAGTATTTTTAAATTAAGATGTGGCTAAATGGGATTTCCAGGTGGCACTAGTGGTAAAGAGCCCACCCATCAATGTAGGAGACTTAAAGACACAGGTTTGACCCCTGGGTTGGGAAGATCCCTTGGAGGAGGGCATGGAAACCCACTCCAGTATTCTTGCCTGGAGAATCCAATGGACAGAGGAGTCTGGTGAGCTACAGTCCATGGGGTCACAAAAAGTCGGACAAAACCAAAGCGAATTAGCATGCACACATACCACTAAAACATGGTTCCCCAAATAAAGCAAAGTTCCTAGTATAACAGAAGAAGATGATAAAGCATATTATAAAAGACAGGGAGATAGAATAAACTGGTTACTGGTGCTCTGGAGGAGTGGGGGTGTTCAGGGAGAAGGTAGGAACGATCCTCTGGAAGTGAATGCCGGAGAGGAGAAACAGGACACGTCTTCAATTCATGACCCCAAATGCACGACACGCGAGGAGAAAACAAAGCAAAATACAGAACTATTGGAATGGAAGCTCTCCTCCATGAGCTGCCATTGGCCACTCTGTATTATTATAGAAAGGGATGGATGTCAGAGAAAGATAAAGGAGGCCCATCTGTGATGAGGTCATTTCAGCATCTAAATTCAGAGCTAGCAGAAGAAAATCTACAGGATTTTTGATGATGTGACCTGTGTCCTCATTGCTTTGTGTTTGTATTTTTTTAAAAGCGACAAAGAATACTGACTAATACAAAGATATTTGAAGGGAAAGATAATTAGTGAAGATTTAAATATATTGTCTTTGAGATGTCTCCATCAAACTGAAAGGTCACATAGAAAATTTGAGATGTTTAGCATAGCTTTTCAGAAAGGGTAACATTTATTATTTATGAACAAATGCATGGCATATGGTTATTTTCTTCAGAATTCACAGCATCAGTAGATTGTGTTTTCTGCACTTCTTTTCACTTCCAAGCATATTGAGACTTAAGACATGATCCTAAATTGAAGTTGAAAATATTTCAGAAGAATGATGTAGGCGTTACTGATAGTTGTCTTGAATATAAAGGTGTAAATATATGTGAAATGCCTGTTCTATAGCAGTATTCAGAAAAATCAAGAAATGTAGAAGGAGGTGTAGTCACTGATTTAACAAAAGCAACATCCAATATTTATATATTACTTTCTTATTTAAAGTTTTCTAGTACACATTGTATGGTTTGTGCCTTATAGGAAATCCTAACTTTGGGAGAGATCTTATTTTTTCAAACCAATAAATTCAGGCTATGAGACAGTAGAGCACTTAACCGACGCTAAACAGCTAGTCTAGGCAAACCAGGGCAAAGTAAGAAGTCCGTCCACTCCTGCAATGACTTTTGCTGAAAAATCAAGTTTTCAGCAAGGAATAAAGATTTTTCTATTTGGGCACAACACATATTTTTTTTTATATTTGATGTTACCTATTTGAATATCAAAGTTTGATAATTTTTATCAGATGTACATTTTGGACATACACTTGGTTTCTGGCTCATTTATCAGGTAGCCTATTTGGCCTGTATGCCTTAGTTTTCTTGACATTTTCATTTACACTAATTTTGACAATATTAATATTTTTCTTTTCTCAGAAGTTTTCTCAAAAGATACTTCTACTGTAATATTAGCCAAAGTTTCCCTGCAAATTTTAATATAAGTAATTAAAAAGCTGGAATGACACTGCTCATGATAAAAAGAAAGGGTAGTCTGCTATAATGCTGTATTATTAAAATAGTAATGACTATTTTATCATAGGGCTTGAAAAGGAAATTTTTTTTCCAAGTAATTTGGCTGTTACGATCCTTTGTACTTTTTACATGGATGTAAAAAAAGGAACAGAAAAACAAACTAAGCTGATTTTTACAAAACCCCTACAGTTTGAAAATATGCATCGAAAATTGAAAAATTAAAATGAATTTGAACATTTCTTAAATAGAACACTATCCTTTAAAATTCAACCTTCATTTAGACAAATGTCACATAATAATATATGCTTTGTGGATATGTGAGAGCGTCAGACAAATTCATCATTGTAAGACTGACAAATCAATTTACATAAGCTTGTAAATTACATGTCACTGCTATTAAATCTCCTGACATGGCTGTGATTTGTATATATGCTTGGAAGAATTTATTTTTTATTTTTACTAACATAGCATTTATGTAACTCACAAATCTTCATGCTTAGCAAAACTAACAATAAAATAAAGATAAACCTATGGCAATCCTTTCAAGTCACTGTCCTAAAAGCTAATAAAATATGCAGCAAAGAAGGTTAGTACCTAAAACAGACTGATTATATTCTTTGCAGATTAAGATGGAGAAGCTCTATACAGTCATCAACAACAAGACTGGGAGCCAACTGCGGCTCAGATTATGAGCTCCTTATTTCAAAATTCAGACCTAAATTGAAGAAAGAAGGGAAAAACACCAGAGCATTCAGGTATGACTTAAAAAAAAAACCCTTAAGATTATACAGTGGAGGTGACAAATAGATTCAAGGGATTAGATCTGGTAGACAGAGTACCTGACAACTATGGATGGAGGTTTGTAACAAAGTACAGGAGGCAGAGACCAAAACCATTCCAAAGAAAAAGAAATGTAAGAAGGCAAAATGGTTGTCTGAGGAGGCCCTACAAATAGTTGAAAGAAGAGAAGTGAAAGGTAAGGGAGAAAGGGGAAGATATACCCAACTGAATGCAAAGTTCCAGAGGACAGAAAGAAGAGATAAGAAAGCCTTCCTTAGTGATCAATGCAAAGAAATAAAGGAAAACAATAGAATGGGAAAGACTAGAGATCTCTTCAAGAAAATCAGACATATCAAGGGAACATTTCATGCAAAGATGGGCACAATAAAGGACAGAAATGGCAAGGACCTAACAGAAGCAGAAGATATTAAGAAGAGTTGGCAAGAATACACAGAAGAACTATACAAAAAAGATCTTCATGACCCAGATAATCTTCATGGTGTAATCACTCACCTAGAGCCAGACATCCTGGAGTGTGAAGTCAAGTGGGCCTTAGGAAGCATCATAAGAAGAAAGCTAGTGGAGGTGATGGAATTCCAGTTGAGCTATTTCAAATTCTAAAAGATGGTGCTGTTAAAGTGCTTCACTCAATATGCCAGCAAATTTGGAAAACTCAGCAGTGGCCACAGGACTGGAAACGGTCAGTTTTCATTCCAATCCCAAAGAAAGGCAATGCCAAAGAATGCTCAAACTACCACACAATTGCACTGATTGACATCCCAGCAAAGTAATGCTCAAAATCCTTCAAGCTAGGCTTCAACAGGACATGAACTGAGAACTTCCAGATGTACAAACTGGATTTGTAAAAATCAGGGGAAGCAGAAATCAAACTGCCAACATCCATCAGATCATTGAAAATGCAAAGGAATTCCAGAAAAACATCAACTTCTGCTTCATTGACTATGCTAAAGCCTCTGACTCTGTGGATCACAATAAACTGTGGAAAATTCTTCAAGAGATGGGAATACCAGACTACCTTACCTGCCTCCTGAGAAACCTGAATACAGGTTAAGAAGCAACAGAGAGAACTGGACATGGAACAACAGACTGGTTCCTAATTGGGAAAGGCTGTATATTGTCACTCTGCTTATTTAACTTATATGCAGAGTACATCATGTAAAATGCTGGTCTGGATGAATCACAAGCTGGAATCAAGATTGCCAGGAAAAATATCAACAACCTCAGATATGCAGATGACACCATCCTAAAGGCAGAAAGCAAAGAGGAACTAAGGAGCCTCTTGATTAACGTGCAAGAGGAGAGTGAAAAACCTGGCTTAAAACTCATAACTCAAAAAACTAATATTATGGCATCCATTCCCATCAATTCATGACAAATAGCTGGGGGAAAAGTGGAAACAGTAACAGATTTTATCTTGGGAGGCTTCAAAATCACTGCAGATGGTGTCTATAACCACAGTATTAAAAGACACTTGCTCCTTGGAAGAAAAGCTATGACAAACCTAGACAGTGTATTAAAAAGTAGAGACATCACTTTGCCGACTGAGGTCTGTATAGTTTTTCCAGTAGTGGTTTTTCTAGTAGTCATGTACAGATGTGACATTTGGACCATAAATAAGGCTGTGAGCCAAAAATTTGATGCCTTCAAACTGTGGTCCTGGAGAAGACTTGAAGTGTCCCTTGGACTGCAAGAAGATTAAACTCATCAATCCTAAAGGAAATAAACCCTGAAAATTCATTGGAAGAACTGATGTGAAGCTGAACCTCTAATACTTTGACCACTTGATGCAAAGAGCTGACTCATGGAAAAGATCATGATACTGGGAAGGATTGAAGGCAGGAGGAGAAGAGTGTGACAGAGGATGAGATGGTTGGATGACACCACCGACTCAATAGACACGAACTGGAACAAATCGGGAGATTGTGAAGGACGGGGAAGCATAGACATACAAACACAGCACTAAGTCGTGTCCGACTCTTGGTGACCCCAGCGACTGTAGCCCACCAGGCTCCTCTGTCCATGGGATTCTCCCGGCAAGAATACTGGAGTGGGTTGCCATGCCCTTCTCCAGAGGAACTTACTGACCCAGGGATCGAACCCAGGTCTCCTGCACTGCAGGCAGATGCTTTACCAACCGATCTACTATTGGGCTGGTGTGTAAATGAATGAATAGTAGTACTTGAGGTCAGAGCAGAGGGGAGTTGAGGATCTCTTAGGTCACACAGAGAAGCATGGTATGCTGCAATTCATGGGGTTTTAGAGAGTCAGGCACAATTTACGACTGAACAATGAACAACAGCAAAGAAGTTTTTAAAAAGTAGTGAGTTGTTCAGGATGCTAATTGTAGAATAATCTAAACACGACTGAAGTTTTAATAACTGAAGATTTCCCATCATGTGCACTAAGTATTTCTTCTAGTTCATACAATAGTTTCATTGATGTAAGAGAAGGGGAGAGGCAACCTTTTTTACTCTCAAGTACCAAATCGTAAATATTTTAGGTTTATCAGGGTACAGACCTCTCAGTCCCAGATCCTTCTTTTTCTTTTTTTGTTTTATTTTAACAACATTTGAAAAATGTAAAAGCCTTCTTAGTTCCCTGACTTTAAAAGGACGGGGATAGAACAGACTTAGCCAAGGGGTAGAGTTTGCCAACCCCTGGTCTGACGCTCTTTCATATTAACAGATATTCCCTCAGATAGGAAGCCAAATATAAAATCATCGGAAGACTTTTCAGCCACTTAGTATTTAAAAACCAACAAACTTCAGAAAAGCATTTTGTCAATCCTTGAAGCATATAATTTATCAAAGTGAAAGAATATATGTAAGGATTTAGAATATGCTCCCTTCAAATTCTTTATTATGGAGTTTGAAGTGTAACTTAGAAAGTATTTTATGAGAGAATAAATGCATTTAGCCCTCAATAAAACCTCACCTTTTAAGAAACCTAAAATAACTGATCATGGACTCCTGCAGTGAGTGAATGAAAAGGTATAGATATATCTCAGTGCAAAGGTTTTGCTTAAGACTGAAAAATGTGTCTAAAACACCGAGCTCTTGTGTAAGAAAGCCTAGGAAGAATTTTTAGTACTACCAAGAAGTCGTATACATGGCAAATTATGTGAGAAAAACAATAATACATGAATACTTCCTAAAGTGAGATATCGTTATTTTCTTAAGACAGAAAATGTCTTGCTGCCATAAAGGCATAGATGATGCAGCCTTAGGTTGATGTCGTAAACCTGTGATCACCACAATCACTTTTAAGTGGAATTTTATTTCTTGCTGGCTTTTGGGCTTTATTGTCCCCGTGCGATCAACTAATATCAAAAGGTAGAAACAGATTTTCCACTTTGCAATCTTGATGGGAATCTCGAAGCCTAAGTTACACTCCTTGCTGAGGCAGAAAGAAAAGAAGAGCCCTCATAAAGTATTGCATCTGTTACAGCCTCACTCTGGCCTCTTCACCTGAACACTCTTGCCATCATCTTGATCGGGCTATACAACCAATCCTGCAGAACTCAGCTTATATAGCACTTTCTGACAGTCAGTACAATACATCCTCTGACCCTCAATTACCCGCCTGCAGGGTGCCTCATAATAGACTATACTTTTCATTCCCTTCACTCAATTGTAATAACTTCATTATGGCTGTGATTATACCCCTCATCACTCCTTCAGAAGTGAATCTGCACTGAAGTTTGTGATCAAGCCTCTGGTTCACCACTATTTTCTGATGTCCTAGTACAGTGTCTGGTGTTTGGTTAGCATTAGTTTACTACCTAAATGAATAAATAAAATGTGAATTTTACATTTCATAGCTCTTGTTATTTCTGGCCGTACCAAAAACTAGTTCAGAAGCTATTTATAGTTAATAAGCCATATGTTAGACAATATCCTACAGGAATTGAGCTTGCTAGCAATCAGAGCTTGTTAGTCTGATTCAACAGGACACTAGGCTAATAAATATAGTTTTCATAGAGGTGTTGAGATGTCATTATCAGTATGCAAAGTGGCTGGAAATTCCAGAGATGATGGGGGAAATAAAAGGAAATGGTCATACGAAAATCACATCAAAATCAAGGGAGAAATGCTAGGAACAATGAGAAAATTAGCGCGCACACACACAAACCCATCCATCACATCTATGTTCACTTTGGTAATGGACTTGAAATCTGCTAAAAACACACTCTATGCAGTTGCTAAACCACAGCAAACATGTTGGGGAGAAAACGCTGAAACATTCTGCTATATAAGCAGCAGTGCTCTCTGGACACTTCTGCTCCTGACTCAAATATTTCCAGTGATTTTCATTATGCCAAAGTTATGAACAGATTTTAAAATTATTTTGTTAGAGGAACACTTCAATTTAAGATCCCTGCAGAGGTGACAGACTCAATGATGTTTTCAATTGTTTTATGAATGAAATTGTTCTAAGTATGTGTGCAAATGCCTAGTAGAAGAATTTCTGAGCCAGAGAATGGATGAATGCTTTAAAATTTTTAAAGAAAATGCCAGATAGTGATTATAGCATCAGTCATATATCTTAAATTTCAGAGAAATCTGTATATTCTCTACAACTTAAATTCATTAGTTTGTGTATTTATGTTCTACTTCACTCTAAACTTCTCTACATATTTTTCATCATCCTAAATGTCATATTATAAGAAAGGGTGAAACTAATTAGATAATGCTATCAACTGTCTTTTTCCCCAGTATTTGAAATAAATATATATATACAAAGTAAAAAAATACAAAAGCAATGCTGTCAAGCTTGACAGCATTAAAGTACAACACAACTGATGGAATCAGGAGATGGAAAAGTTTAAGAGAATGGAGAAGGAAGAATATGATGGAAAAAAGTCATGTTTTTAAGTAAAGAGTCAAAAGATATTAGCAAAACTTAATAGAACGGCAAACCCACTTGTGAGTATATTATTATGTGTAACAAAATTAACCCCAAAAGAATTTCAAAAGTTTGAGAAAATGTTTATATAATTACTAAAAAAAGGCCAGATATGGGGAAAAACAGGTTAACTAACTGCAAGTTCATCTGTCAAGAATTAGCAGTCAGTAATTTCAAACTTGATAAATGAACAACCTGCTATAAAAGGTATTGGAAGAATGGAGACAGGGATGGGGAGATACTGGGAAGAAAGCCTTTGCTTTTTACACTTAATTCTTCATGTACTACTTGATTAAAAATGTTTCTTTATGTACTACTTTGATAAAAATAAACCACAAAACATATTTTTTGGAGGATTGTGGCTAAAACTTTGGCTTTAAGATTCTTGGCAAAGTACACAAATGGAGACACGTTCAGTAGTGAGACCCATCTTGTCTGTAAAAATAAAATCTAACCAGCTGCTTGAAAAAACAGAAGACTCCTGGTACTGAGCCCAGAAAGAGATTTCTCAAATGAGCCCAATAAAAGAAACCACGCTACACAATGAACAAAGTGTTCAACAGCATCTGCATAAGAAGATAGCAACTTCATAGGGAGCTTCTTAGAGTTTCTAAATGCTGAAACACAATTTTACAATGGTAATCAAAACTGCCAATGCAAGTTATTTAGTTCTCTGCTGACTGGCTTAATCTAGAAACAGTTCGGAGTATTTAGAGGAATCAATGGATTGCCCTGCCTTCAGCTGATCCTTCATAAACTTTGTTTTTCTCAAGAATTTGCTGTTTCAATGGCTATGAATTTGAGAACATACATGGAGTTACCCAGAATACATCCGGTTCCAAATGTGGAACCAAATGGGTTCATCAGTATAAAATCAACACAATGAGTTTTATTTATGGGGATGGTCAATAATAGCAAAGTAAGTTACCATCTTCAAAATGTGCCTCTCCCCTGGCGGCTAAGTGGTAAAGAATTCACCTGCCAATGCAGGAGACATGGGTTTGATTCCCTGGTCTGGGAAGACCCCACATGCCAAGATGCAGCTAAGCTTGGGCACAACTCCTGAGCCTGTGCCCTAAACCCAGGACCCACAACTACTGAAGTCCATGTCTAGACCCATGCTCCACAACAAGAGCCGTCACAGTGAGAAGCCCGAAAACTGCAGCTAGAGTAGCCCCAGCTCACAGCAACTAGAAGTCCACACAGCAATGAAAACTCTGCACAGTCAAAAATAAATTAACTAAATAAATAAAATTATTTTTTTTACTGTGAAATTCTTCATTTGGATAGCTTCATGCCATGGAATACTAACAAATTTGACACTAAATGTATTCTCAATTTGCCCATTAATAATGATTTTATTCTTTCTCAATTTATACTCTATACGAAGATTAATACCTAGTAATGTTTCTTTGAGACACAGCGAAAGAGCCAAAACAACGCACATTTCTTGGGTTTACGGAAGTTCCTGTTTTTTCCAAAACACTTGAATCTTACCTTTTATAGGGAAAACAAGAACAGTATTTTTACATTATATCCCTCCATTTTTACTGGTCTGAGTTTTCTGATTCTTTCATTTACAAAATTTCTCAACTAAATGGTCTGGGTTCTGCATGTCCCTTTTTTTCTATGATCTGGTTAAGTTTCATCAGTTTGTCAATCAGTTTTTGAAACAGAAATCAGAAATGATGGCCCAGTAAATTTTTTCTCAGTTTTTCAATTTTTCCTCAGCATCCTCCATAGTTAGTCATCTTCTCTTTTTCAGGGACATTTCTATTTTGCACATTTGATCTCAGATTACTTCTCCATCTTCCTTGGATATTTCTAGTTTCTCTGTGGATTACTAAAGATCCCGTCATTCTCTTCACCCTTCCAGAAGTGAGATCACCCTCTTTCTTGCCTTTTTTCTTACATTCCGTGAGGATAGCTTGCTGTCAGTCTATTTCTTCTACTGCCTGGATTTATTCTCTAATCTCCTGGGAACCTGAGTAATGATGAGGCTAGCTCTTACAGACTGGATTCAACAGGCTTCCTTACTCTCTCCTTGTGTGTGTGCTCAGTCCTGCCTGACTCTTTGCAAACCCATGGACTGTAGCCCCCCAGGCTCTTCCGTCCATGGGACTTTCCAGGCAAGAATACTGCAGTGCATTGCCATTTCCTTCTCCAGGAGATCTTCCCAACCCAGGGGTTGAACCCAGGTCTCCCACATTGCAAGAAGAACTTACTCTCTTACTCTCTGGCACCTGATTATGTTCCACTAATAGGACATATCAGCAAACCATGAACTCCTCTCAGGAGCCCGTCTTACAAGGGCCCATCTCTCACTGGTCTTGATGATATTGCTCCATTTGGTCTGCAAGTCCCAAGAATCGTAATGGCTTCCCTGGGATTATCATCTGTGAGTTTCTCATCAGCCCTTCTTCACTCCTTTTTAAACCTGGTCACACTTAACTGTTAAAGGCCCCAACTTCCTGGGTTGGGAAGATTCCCTGGAGAAGGGAAAGGCTACCCACTCCAGTATTCTGGCCTGGAGAACTCCATGGACTATACAGTCCATGGGGTTGCAAAGAGTCAGACATGACTGAGCAACTTTCACTTTCACATTTAACTGTCCCTCCACGAGATTCTGATAGTTAAACCCTTTTGAATGAGCCATCAGATTCTGATCAAAACACTGACTAGTGTGTGAGTATAAAGTTTCTATTTAGTTATAATCTCTCAATAACATTATTTCCAAGTCCTTAGAGTATATCCAGTTTAAAAGATATCTAGAATTCTAATTTGCCAATATCCCATTTTTCCTAAACTGGTTCTAGTAACTTTACTTTCTTCCATGTTTTTCATTATCAAATCCTGTTACTCTTCTTCAAATTCATTTATTTTTCATTCCAGGGTTTAGGCTCTTCTACTTGTTTCCCACCTGAGATTGTGTAGTTTCCCAGTTTTTTCCATCTACTTTCAATCTTATTCTTCCACAATGCCAAATATGGTAATAATCACATCAAAATATCCAACTGAAGTTTTTGGAGAAATTCCTACTTTTTAACCAAACAAAATTCAAATGGAATGTGCTATTAAAAAAATATCTTGCTATGATTACATAGTACTTGGAAGTTACTTGTTCTACCAAGCAAAGCTGTCTCTGAATTTAAAAGATTTCATTAAAGTATTATACTATAAAATTATTACAGTGTTTTGTCAAGACATAGGCATGCAATTTTAAAAATTACACTTTCAAATATAATAATGAGTATTAACAGGAGTCTAACAATCTGAACTCCCTCTTTTTTTTTTAATTTAGCAGATCATTCTCTTTTATACTAAGATAAAAATGAAGCAAAAATCATCAGACATACAATTTACTTTAGTTGCAAGACATTCAGATTATTTTTATTGTTCTGTATTTTCTCATGAGAATTATTAAGCTAAAAATACTTTGATGTAAAAATACTTTTAGTTATTAGCAAGAATAGAAAAAGATAAAATGATTAATGAGACATTTAGCGTTGGGTACCAACAGCCACGTAAATTGCCCCAAACTGTTCACTCTGTTTCATGTACTTTTGCTTCCATTTTTGTGTTTCATATTCTAACAGGTAAAGGCCATGTTTAAAGAAAATATCTACAGTTGAAAGAAAATTTTCAATCAACAGTCTGAGGTAGTTGATCAGATGGCACTATCAAATTTAAGAGTACAGTAACTACTTGATAAATTTAGTACTTTTATTTTAGATGAGGAAAAAGGAAGCAATAGACAAGTTAAGCTATTTAAAGATAGCTTTTTAATTTGCTCTAAGGCCAAAGATCCACAGTTTAAATACCTACTCAATGGGATAAAGGCTATTTTCAGAGAAGCCTGTTTACTCATAGCAGTTAAAATAATATGTTATACAAAAGGCAAGATGAAAAGATGTACCTTCACAGAAATCACATAGACATAGGCAAATAGACTGACCATAATTGATGTCAGTCAAGGTTGTTTCTCAAGTTGGTCAAACAACTTTAAAAAATCATGAGAATCTCCACTCCGCTGTAGTTGCATGAGGTAGAGTTCATTTATGGTAGATTCACTTTGGATACCTTTTTTTCTTTTTCTCTGAATGGATTAACTAAATTCTGACTCTTCTGTGAAGAATCTACACATTCTTACTCCCATGCTCTAAAAAAGGTTTATCTGTTCTCACTGGCAGGACCTTCATAAAAAATGAGTAAAAGGAAATACCTTCTGCATTTCCTGTTATTTTTAAATAACTGCATATAGAAAATATTCTTTCGAATAACCATTCCAACTAGAAAATTTCAGTAAGAATTTACTCATTAAAAATCACTACAATAACAGAAATTTTAAATGTATATCTTTTAATTATGGATATATCAAACAAAACTTTATAAAGTTACAGAGATTCAGATAAAATAATAATCTTAAATATTATAGATTTTTAAAACCCTGCAAATATTTTACAAAGCATAGATTGAAAAATCTATGGAAATTACATATTTCAAGCTTGAAGCAAGTCACAATTGATGGCTAAAAACTGGTATCATAAAAAATGCATTTTCAGAAGACAAGGCAATTCAGTTAAATTGACTAAATAACATAATTAAAACAAAACAAGAACTAAGCTCTAAAATTAAAAAAATAAAAATTAATCCCAATGCGCCACCAACTGGCAGTATAATCTTGGATAAACTCAAAGAACAGAGACACACAAGGACACATATGCCAGTTCAGTAATAAAAGGAAATCATAATGGTATTAAAAACTACTGAGAACAAATTAGTCATAAATAGTATGAGATAGATCTGTGGCATGCAGCTAAGGTAGAATTTTGAGGAAAAATTAAAGACTTAATTTCATACAGTTCAAAAGAAAAAAATGGTGAAAATGAATGATCTAAGCACATAACTTCTGAAGTTAGGAGGAAAAAGACTATAATGAATTCAAAGAATGTATAAGAAAAGAATTAATAAGACTGTCAATAAACAAATAACCCACAAAGTTTAATAGGGTCAAAAGATGATTCTCTACAAAGTAGGTAAAATTGGAAACTCTCTGATGAAACTAATATCCCAAAACAAGAGAAAGAAAAATTATCAATGTTAGGAATGAAGAGAGGATATAAGTACACACAGAGACTAAAGATAAAATCAAGAGAATGCTATGAAGAAGCTTTATGCCAAAAAAAAAAAAATGTTAAATGGATGTGAAATGATCCCTACAGTACAAAAAACATAATGTTATAAAAATGACCCAAGAAACAATATCAATAATAAAAAGCCTCATAAATATTAAAGTTTAAGAGACAGTTAAAAAATCTGCCCCTTGCTGGGAAACAGTTCAGAGACTATGCTCAAGTTCGAGGATACCTCGTGAGCAGAGCTTTTGTTTGAGACCATCTTTTTTAAGGGTGATTGCATAGTAAGCAGCTGGGGAGGTAGCTATAGTATTCCTTCTCCAGAAAAGGGCAGATTTGTTTACAGTCTTGGACAATAAAGATAATACCTCCTGTGGGGCTAAGCTCAGGTGGGTTTGCTTGCAACTCATTATAAAAGAATGATGTGTCTGAAGCCTCGCTGTCTCTAGCTATGTTCTGAATCTCTTGCTCATGTAGGATCCACATGGGCCTGTCTGCATCATCCCCTTGGGTTTTAATGGGCAAAGAGAACTGATGTGCTATTAATATGAAGCTCATAAATAAAAATGAACCAAAAAAACAAAAGCCTCTGAAACTACCAAGAGCTAATGGAAAAACTGTGTAGTACATTCTTGCACATCACTAGCAGGAAAGCAAAGTGGTATAGCTGTCTGGAAAACAGTGTGGCAACTTCTTAAATGTACCCAGGAAGCCCACTGCTCAAGAAAAATGAAAATGTATCTTGACATGAAAGTCTGAATGTGAGTTTTTGTGGGAGCTTTATTCATAACCACACCAGTTTAGAAACATTCCAAATGTCCATCAACCGATGAATGGATAAAATGAGTGTGGTACATCCACAGCCCACTGCTCAACTGACTCCTTCCATAGTCAACCAAGGGGCAAGTCTCACTCAGATTATTCTGACCCTTCATCTCATCTAACTCTTCCTTTTCTACCAGCCATGCTACCATGGTGCCTTTGCATTCTAATTTTTTTTTTCTTAAAAAAAAACAAAAACAAAACTGTCCTGGCCTCAATACTTTTCGTAAAACAAATCAAGTGCTCTGTTTTAAATAAAAAGGAAAAATCAATTAAGAAAAGCAAAACAACAAACTTCTACTAACCCTCCTCACTTCCTCCCTTCTGATGCCACATCTTTTACTGGCCTCCCAAATTTCTTGAAAAGGCAGCTTTATATTCAGCCTTCCAAGGGTTCAAGTTTCAACAATCACTTTTTCCCTATTCACCTATCTTTAATTTCCTGCACTAATATAGAGAAATCCAAGGCTTCTTACTCCGTTCTGACCTTCTGCAACCAGTTTGGAGTGCTTGGTTTCCTGATTATATTGTTTTCCTCTTTTAGGACTGTTTTCCCCATTAAGACTGTGATCGCATTTTGACTCTGAAACAAGAATCACTTTTATCTCCGTATGTCTCTTGATTCCTACTCTCAGTCTTCTTCTAGGAGGAGAAATGCTAAACCAAATATCAGACAACGATTTCCTTATCTCTAGACCTAAACTGGATTTTGATATCTAGGCCAGCATAGCAAACTGTCTATCACACATTTTTTGTTGAATAACTGGAAAGTATTTCAAATTTAAAAAAATAGAAGCTTCTGCCTTTTCTTTGCTCCATTTCCTATTTTCCGCATACTGTTTGTTAATGCCATCACCTTCTAATCTTGCAGCCCAGCATCTTCTATCACATCCGTATCTTTTTCTCTTCCTTGCTCATGTCCACAATGTCCCACATGGAGGTGGTCCTGCCTCCCAGTAATGTCTTTCCCCTCATGTGGCTATTGTCCTTTTTCAAACCCTCAGCCTCCTCGACATCTGTTGTGTTCTTTCTGCCTCCAGTCTCTTTTCAGTCCCCTTTATATATTAGCTGAAGAGGGATCTTTCTAAATTATAATCTCATTCTGCGAGAACCTAATTTCTTCCCCCGAAGTATAGATAGGGGTTACCTTTGTTCATGTTGCCAACTCAATAAATTGAAAAGGATAACCTGTACAATTATCACTCTTTGCTTTGTTTGTAGGATGCTAAATGATTCACTTAACAGATTCTTTTCAACAAATTAGCAGAATTGACTTTGTTGGACAATATGCTTGTTATATTGGTGTCGTGATAACACCACCATTGGGTTTTTAGTTAGAACCTGGGAGAAGTAGCCAGTTATAGCTCCTGATTTACAGAAAATCCATACTGCAGCTTCCATCTTCTTTTGTTTCCTAACAAAAAGTGACCCATTTCTTGTGCACTGTGGTGATTGTTTCTAGAGTCTGGTTATATTCCCCTGTACATATGAAAATTTTATTCGCTTTCTGAATTAAATAATTTAACACTTCAAATAAATTATCACAACTTTAATTTCTGAACACATTTTCCTCAACTAAAAGGATGCGCATGTAAAATGTAGGACACGAAGATAAAGAAATCCTCTGATTTTAACAAAAATGTTATTCACAGAAAGTTTTTTTTCTTCCCTCCCCAAAGCACTCAGGCATGACAGATGCAGATTTGTACTAATTTTATGGATATTTTTTATCACTGAGATAATAAGTCATAGATTTTTTTAGCCAGTTCTATAAAACCAGAGATTCTGGGAAACTAAAAAAAAAGAGAGAGAGAGAGAGAGAAAATAGAGAGCCTACTTTGAATATACCCTTTGAATAAATGTCAAAAAACAAAACTTAATAGCTATTAGGTTCCTTTAGGAATAAATCAGTGCTATTCAGGTCTATTTTATTCAACGTATCTTTGGAAAATATCCTGTGAAATTATCTAGAGAAAAGATCATTAGCATGACAGAAAGAAAATAAAGAGGAAGTGTAATTAAATCTCTAATATAAATTAGACATTAAAAGAATAAACCAAATATTATTTGAAACTATGTATTAATTTTCCTATTTAACTTTTAGTGTGATATGATGAAAACATTTACTTCTTGAATTGTATAAATATGATATAAATAAAAATCTAAGACACTTGAAGATCTAATCAAGAGATGAAACTAATGGAGCAATCGTATTTTGTTCATAATATGGTTTAAGGATTGATTTAGGGTCAGTGATATTTTGCTACTTTTATAAGCCAACATAAAATATAAAAATCTGACTTTGCATTCCAGTCATCTTATTTATAGAGTTTTCATATTAGTATTCTGCTGTCATCTCGTTCTACTCTGAAACAATCTGTTTATGTATGTTTCACATAAACACCTAGGTAGGCATCATAACATTTTCATGTACAGCTTAGAATCCTATCTTCAATTTTATATTCATCAAGAATCTCCTAGCAATGTAAATAAATTTAAGTTTTCTAGATTTAAAAACTGATGATGTCAAATAAGCATATGCATTGAGCTCCCTGAAACATATATATGTAATATATACATATGGAATGAGAGATTTAAGAACTTTAAATCATATAGCAATCTATAAGCTTGACATTTTTTTTTGCGTTTCAAATGTTTGTTTTGAAATAAGATGATGTAGTGGTTGCAGAAATAGTATAGAGTGTTCATATGAACTCTTTCCTCTGCCTCCTTCAATGGTAGTGAAAGTGAATGTGTTGGTTGCTCAGCCGTGTCTGACTCTTTGAAACCCTGTGGACGGCAGTCCTGCCTACTCCAATGGTATCACCTTACTTAATCATAGTGCAATCATCAAAGGCAAAAAATTAGCATCAGCACACTATTATTAACTAAACCATAAACTTTATTCTGATTTAACTAATTTTAGCATCCACTCTTTTGTGTGAGGTAGCACATACATGGTTTATCACTTATGTAGGTTCATGTAACTTCCAGCAATTGTGATATAGAAAAATTCCATCTCACAAAAGGAATTCGTCCTTTCATTTTAAACTTAACTGCACAAATTAGTAGGATGTGTTTAGAAAAGCCAGTTTTGCTTTCACTTCTGAATTCAGTCCTCACCGTAATGTAGCATGTTCCTTTAATTCTTGCCACTTATGGGCGACTTGGTGGCTGTCACTGGAACAGTTAACTGGACACTAAGTGTAAATAATAAGGATATAAAGAAAACAATTGAGACTGTTCCTAAAGATTGCATTTAAATTCTAGGTGAGAAAATGTTCCCAACTGAAATTAAATTGGGATCAATATAGAGACTAGGGGAAATAGAGAGAGGAGTTCCAGAGTAACTTGTCTCCAGTTCAGCCCCATTGACTGTGCATGCAAATGAGAAAGTGGAGCATAAAGAAACTACTTATGGGGGTGATCAGCTTTTCTACAGTATTACTATGAAACCTAAAAGGTTTTGGAACCAGGAGGACTCCATCACACCTCTTGCAGTGACGAAGGGATTCAAAAGGCAGCTGGAAGTATACACAACTTCAAGGGAGCACAGAAGTCTCCAAGTCATGGCAAGTGAGTGGCAGTCATACGGTGGCAGCTTCTAGCAGAGCAGTTTAGGATTGTATGCTCTGGTTTATGAATGCAACAAATAAGTGACTCCTAGGAGGATCTGGGGTGAAAGAGGAGCAGGGTGGCTATAAAAAAAACAACATAAAAAAAAAAAGAGGGATCTTTGAGGTAATGGAGATATTCTATAGAATATAGAATATAGGATATAGAATATCTGTACCCATTCAACATCTTGCTTTGGATTACTATACTATGGTTTTATAAGCTAACACCATTAGGGTGTTAGTTGCTCAGTCATGTCCGACTCTTTGAGACCCCGTTAACTATAGCACTCCAGGTTCATGGAATTCTCCAAGCAAGAATACTGGAATGGGTAGCCATTCCCTTCTCTAGAAGATCTTCCCGACCCAAGGATAGAACCTAAATCTCTTGCATTGCAAGCAAATTCTTTACCATCTGAGCCACCAGGGGAAGACTTCCATCACTGGGGGAAATTGGATAAAAAGGGATGTGGTATCTTTCTACATAATTTCTCACAAATGTAGGTAAATTGATAATATCAAAATAAATTTTGAGATAAAATTTAATATATTAAAATAAAATTTTAATTTAATTTTAATAAAATTTTAAAATATTAAAATAAAATTTTAATATATTAAAGATTATATGTTAAGCATTGTGTCTCCTTGAACTATCAAAATCTGGAACTTAGAGATTTATTGTTTTGCCTAAAAATAATAGGAAATTCTTTTTTGTTTTTTTTTTTTCCTTGACCATGTACATGACTTGCAGAATCTCAGTTCACAGACCAGGGATTGAACCTGGCCTACAGCAGTGAAAGCCTGGAATCCTAACCACTAGGCCAGGAAACTCCCTCAAAATAATATAAAATTTCTAAACAAATGTTGACACACGTAGAGGAAGAGATACAAATAGGAAATCACAAATTTCCTCTTCAGATTTTGAAAGTATCAGTTGCTTTCCTTGTGTTCATCTCAGCCTTATTTCCATTTTTAATATCCCCAAAGTTGAACAAAATGACAAGGATCTGAATGCTTCATTTTTTATGCAAAAGTTTATCATAAAGTGAGGAACCCAGTGCCCTGAACTACAACAGCCAGGCCTCTGATAAGTTTGATTAAACTGTCTCTACAAGTGACTATAAGTTATGATTAATGGTTCTCAATTGCACAGATAACAAACTGGTGGACTCTATCATAACAAGTAGAATCACTGAATACCAGATACATACATCGAGTATAATTAATCAGAAACCTGCCAAGTGACCATCACTCCGATGACTATAATAAAGTTTTTTGATTAAAAAGAATAAACGTAAGACTTAAGAAGAGTCCCTTAACTAATGGTTTTCTAATTTGAAGGAAAAAAAAAAAAACACTTGGGCAAAATTCTACAAAAATGATATTCAAATCACAAATGGCTATTGTAAATATTTTGTTATGGATAGAACACTAAGTAGTTTATGTGTTTGCCTGGTGCAAACATGTTAACAAAATCCAGAGATTGTATCTGAGGTTTATGCTAATGATGAAGAAATAGGAAAAAAAAGGCACAATTTCTAATTTATGTTTGTAGACAACCTTAAGCACTTCAGCACAGTGAAAATCTAGGCCACTGGGGAAATCTTGCAATTAAATATGGATATGATAAAGTGGCTTTAACATAATCGGTTTATGATAATTTTCTAAGGAAGGTGGGAACTTGTCCAAACTGATATGTCTAGAATAGTGGACTTGTTACAACTGAAGACAGATCTAGGAGTCAATGTGGATTATTTCTGGCAGGCAATGACTCACTGAGCCTTCACAGGGAAACCAGCGAGAGGGAATTAATGAATGGGAAGCACCATTCCCCTGCAGTCAAAGACATTTCTATGGGATGCTATTTGAAATTCTGGTATCCAAACTGTAACAGAGAAATAACAGAACTCTGGAAGGTCTAGAGAGGGTAACTAAGGTGGTCAACAGAAAATATAGTAGAATATTCCCTATGTAAATAAGGACTTTAAAAGATACTAATAAGCACTTAAAAAATAAGGACTTAAAAACATTAATCAGTAAAAAAGATAAAAGAGGAGAACATAGGCTTCTACAGCCATACTCAAAATACATTCATTCATACATCAGCAGATGAGTATCCTTAATGCTGTGCTGGAGAGTTCTTTCCTCAACCCTCAACCCTCCACAAGTCAAAAGTCCGTCTACATTTGATGAAGGCAAATAAGATACTGCTAGTAAACTCTCAAGGGATACAAAGCTTAGGAGAATAACAAAAATGTTATATGCCCAAGGCAATATTTGAAAAAAAAAAAAAAACACACAAAAGGAAGCAAAATATAATGGGTAACTGTTTGGTAAATAGAAGTCTAAATATCTTAATTAAAGTAAATTAAACCAGTAGGAAGAAAGACAGAGATGATTTAAAAACGTGGTGAGTTGGAAAAGCCATGAGGTTTTTCTTGACCCCCTAAAAATGAGGTTTTTCTCATTTAAATGTGAAATGAGACATATGACAAAGGCAAAATGGCTGTCTGAGGAGGCCTTACAAATAGCTGAGAAAAGAAGAGAAGATAAAGGCAAAGAAAAATGGCAAGGAGAGATAAAAGAAAGCCTTCCTCCGTGATCAGTGCAAAGAAATAGAGGAAAACAATAGAATGGGAAAGACTAGAGATCTCTTCAAGAAAATTAAAGATACCAAGGGAATATTTCATGCAAAGGCGGACACAATAAAAGATAGAAATGACAAGGACCTAAGAGAAGCAAAAGAGATTAAGAAGAGGTGGCAAGAATGCACAGAAGAATTGTACAAAAAAGGTCTTAATGACCCAAATAACCACGATGGTGTGATCACTACCTAGAGCCAGACATCCTGGAGTGTGAAGCCAAGTGGGCCTTAGGAAGCATCATTAGAACAAAGCGAGTGCGGGTGTTGGTGAGCTATTTCAAATCCTAAAAGATGATGCTGTGAAAGTGCTGCACTCAATATGCCAGCAAACTTGAAAAACTCAGCAGTGGCCATAGGACTGGAAAAGGTCAGTTTTCATTCCAATCCCAAAGAAAGGCAATGCCAAAGAATGCTCAAACTACTGCATAGTTGCACTCATCTCACATGCTAGCAAAGTTAATGCTCAAAATTCTCCAAGCGAGACTTCAACAACACGTGAACTGAGAACATCCAGATGTTCACACTGGATTTAGAAAAGGCAAACTAATCAGAAATCAATTTGCCAACATCTGTTGGATCAAAGCAGAAGCAAGAGAAATCCAGAAAATCTACTTCTGCTTCATTGGCTGCACCAGTCTTTGACTGTGTGGATCACAACAAACTGGAAAATTCTTCAAGAGATGAGGAATACCAGACGACCATATTTGCCTCCTAAGAAATCCATATGCAGGTCAAGAAGCAATAGCTAGAACTGTTCATGGAATAATGGGCTGGTTCCAAACTGGGAAAGGAGCATGTCAAGGCTACATATTGTCACCCTGCTTATTTAACGTATATGCAGAGTACATCATGTGAAATGCTGGAGTGGATGAAGCACAAGCTGGAATCAAGATGGCAGGGAGAAATATCAACAACCTCAGATATACAGATGACACCACCCTCATGGCAGAAAGCAAAGAGGAACTAAAGAACTTCTTGATGAAAGTGAAAGGAGGAGAGTGAAAAAGCTGGCTTAAAACTCAACATTCAAAAAACTAAAACTATGGCATCCGGTCCCAACACTTCATGGCAAACAGATCAGGAAACAACAGAAACAGTGAGAGACTTCATTTTTTGTGGCTCCAAAATCACTGCAGATGGTGATGCAGTCATGAAATTAAAAGATGCTTGCCCCTTGGAAGAAAAGCTATAACCAACCTAGACAGCATAATAAGAAGCAGAGATATTATTTTACTAACAAAGGTCCATATAATCAAAGCTATAAGGTTTTTCCAGTAGCTAAGTATGGACGGGAGAGTTGAACCGTAAAGAAAGCTGAGCACTGAAGAAATGATGCTTTTGAACTGTGGTGTTGCAGAAGATTCTTGAGAGTTCATTGGACTGCAAGGAGATCAAACCAATCAATCCTAAAGCAAATTAGTCCTGAATATTCATTGGAAGGACTGATGCTGAAGCTGAAAATCCAATACCTTGGCCACCTGATGCAAAGAACTGACACACTGACAGAGACCCTTATTCTGGGAAAGATTGAAGGCAGAAGGAGAAAGGGTTGACAGAGGATGAGACGGTTGGATGCCATCACCGACTTGATGGACATGAGTTTGAGTAAGCTCTGGGAGTTGGTGATGCACAGGGAAGCCTGGCGTGCTGCAGTCCATGGGGTCACAAAGAATCAGACACGACTGAGTGACTGAACTGAATGGACTATGACTTTAGAAAGAATTGTTAGAAACAAGATATTCACCCCAAGGGAAATAGTAGTCATACTGCTTTTTTACATAGGTCAGGGCTAAAGTGTTCTGGAAAACATGCTGTGTAGAGAACTGGCTAAATCAAACAAATAAAAATTATATGAGCATTAATCAAGGCTCAAAATTCTACTCATATCACTTAAATAATGGCCTCTATAGAATGTGTAAATAAAAACCACCACAAAGGGACATATTTGATATTAGGAAAATAGACCAGGTTCTAGAACTTCTGAGTGTTCCTTGAACTTAAGTGAGTTATGAAATCATGAAATAATTTTAAGATTGTCATCAAAATTTGCACCCACAATTTTGGAGTACTGGGCAGATTCTCAGGCTGTCTCATTTTTTTTTAAATCACAAATCATTGAGCAGTGATAATATGAAACACAGTACAGTAAAGATATTTCTCAGAAAATGGAATAATATTCTGTCTTTGTCACCCAATATTGGTGTTCTCTGACTGAAGTGTGTCCCATACCATGCTTTCTTCTGTTTTCCCAGATTTTCACTGGGGTGAAGATGTGCTAATGACTTCTGACTAGATTCATCTGCCCAGTCCCAGTATAGTTTAAAATACATTTTAAAGGTGATGCTGTTAGAGAGCTTGGTGTGGATGACACTCACATCCTGGGTCACTACAGGAAATGGAGCTCCACAGCATCATCCCACTGCTCTCTACAATTTCCCTCAAACTTGGGCCTCTGGGCATATCTGAGTAAAACAAATGCTCTGGCAATGCAGCAGAAGGCAGCCAAGCCTGACTTTCTCCTCCAGGTAACAACTTTAAATGGGGCCACTCACATGAGAGCTCCTGCATCAAGGAACCCAACCTGCTGGTTTTGTGGGGGGTGCAGTGTTCCCATCAAAGAGTTAAAAGGCAAGGTCAAGACACAGGTTGCCCACATCCATCATTCCAGGCCAGATACCTTCAACACCACTACCTCGCTACTGTTGTCATTATATATTCATCCTAATTAGGCAATCAGACGCCAGCTTCACACTCTTTCAATTAAGTCTATAGAACAACAGAGATATATTCTAAAACAGGTCATAAAAAATATTCTGAAACTGTTTATATAAATATTCAAAAGCCTTCACTGGCATTTTGGTGCTTGTTGCATGAAGTGTGAATAAACACACACACACACACACACACACACAACACCCCAGCCTAAGATTCAGGATCGTCTACGATAATACCCGAAGTCTATTTCTCCCAATTATCTACCATCCCCTACAGGCATTATGTATTTCATGCACACAGTATTACTCCACTGTCTTAATCCTAATTGCTTTATGTTTCTCATTTCAGCCTTTTCTCATGTCATGTGCTATAACCAGAACCTTCCTGGCCACTTAGATTTTTTCCTTGCTAAAGCTATCTACCCGTAAAGACCTACATAAACAATTCCCTCTTTTAAAACTTTATTTTTTAACCACAACTAATCTGTTGTGAGCACTTCTGGTTCTGAAACACCAGTCCTGTACAAAATCCTTTCCACTTTGTACTGTAAGAATTTGCACACTTGTTTTGTTCTCATACTATATTTGCAGCATTTGAGTTGGGGTAAATCATTTTTTAGCGTATCTTATTGTGTCTATGTATTTGCTATTTGACTCCTACTTTAAAGTAGCTGTGCATCCCATTGGTATCCCCATCAAGTAAGTATATAAACCCTTTTGTTCTGCAGTCGTTTTATATGTGAATGAGAGCTATATTCTTTTCTTTTTAAAAATTATCTTTGAATTTAATGACAGGCTTCACTTAAGCTTTAGAATTCAACTGAGCTTGATTATTTACGTAAGAAACATTAGGTCAAATGGTGTCAGGAACAATGTCTTCTAGGAGAAGGGAAACCATGAGAGAAATGATGGGAAATGATATGATGCATTTATGAAGGTAAGTGTGGTTGGCAATGGGGAGTTTGGGAATATCAACCTGAAGGTGATATTTAAAGAGAATTCATTTGACATGTAAGTTAGAGGTTAAAAGAAGAGATTAAAATTGGGTTAAAAAATCAGAAATTCCTAGTAATTGGAATAATTTGTGACATAATGATACACATTTTACCCCCAAATTAACAATATCTAAAGAATGACCGGTGGCTCAGAGATAAAGAATCCAATCTGCTACTGCAGGGGATCAACCATTTTGATTTATCTGTATTCCTTCTCTCTGGATGTCTGCCTCACACATGTGAGGCAAATGGTCATTGAGTATAAAATAAACTAACAATATATCAATAAATACTATGTTAACATCAACATCATGTTGAATATTCTAATATTCACCTGTAATAGTAAGCATACTTGAAGTTTAACCTATAAAAAGAAAGCCTTTCTAGGAAAATTATAAAGATATCAATACAGTTCTTTTCTTTCAGTATTTGCTTTGTGTTTGTTTTTGCTTTTCCTGTGAATTTTCAAAATAGCATTCTCAACTTATGAGACATCATCTAGGGAATAGAGCCTTCCATCATAACTACTGTTCAGTCAATTATTATATGCCTTTGTTGAGTGTTAGAAAGTCAAACAGTATATAAGACAAACCCAAAGAGATGGCACCACACCAAAATATAGGACTATTAAGAAATGCGCTTCTATACTCAGCTACCGTTGGCTACACAGGGGAGAAAATATTTTCTCCATTGGAGGTATATTTTTGAAGTTCTATAAGGGTTTTACATGGGAATTTTCAATTGGTCAGGAAATTTCCAGTACTACTTTAAAAATATAGGAGTTACTATAACAATAGAGATTTGCATAAACTATGTTTTGTTTTTACCCCGGGTTAAATAATCTCATTTTTATTATGCAGAGCCTATGTAATACTACTCAATGAAAAGACATTTGTAGTTGAGATTAAATATATACATTGCTATATATGAAACAGATTATTGGCCAAGGATTAGGACCTTCTGTACAGCATAGGGAACTCAATACTCTGTAGTAACCTATATGGGAAAAGAACCTGAAAAAGGAATAGAAATGTATACGTATAACTAAACCTCTTTGTGTATTCCTGAAACCACCACACCATTGTAAATCAACTATACTCCAGTAAAAAGTAAAAATTAAAAAGAAGAAAAGATAGTTGTAATAAGGGAAGATAGATAATATACAGGGCGACCTAGGATGAGATGGCTGGATGGTATCATTGACTCAATGGACATGAGTTTGAGCCAACTCCGGGAGGTAGTGAAGGACAGGGAAGCTTGATATGCTGCAGTCCATGGAGTCACAAGAGCTGGACATGACTACGCAACTGAACAACAACCAGCAAAACCAGACAGCTGATCTTCAGTTAATTACAAAAATTATCTATGAGGTGTTAGAACTATCGTTCTCAAGACAAAGTTTCAAAATCATTTTTTAAGAAGGCGATTCCTATAGGTCCAAGAGACAAGCAAGTTCTTACATGCTATCATGGCTTTAGTTTACCAAAACTGAGGAAACACCTGATTCTTGTTTGATTTTTATAAGTTAGGCTTTGTCACAAAGCTTCCCTGATAGCTCAGTTTGTGAAGAATCCACCTACAATGCAGGAGATCCCAGTTTGATTCCTGGGTCAGGAAGATCTGCTGGAGAAGGGATAGGCTACCCACTCCAATATTCTTGGGCTTCCCTTTTGGCTCAGCTGATAAAGAATCCACCCTCAATGTGGGAGACCTGGGTTCGATCCCTGGGTTGGGAAGATCCCCTGGAGAAGGGAAAGGCTGTCCACTTGAGTATTCTGGCCTGGAGAATTCCATGGACTGTATAGTCCATGGGGTTGCAGAGTTGGACACGACTGAGCAACTTGCACTTTCCCTTTGTTCACAAACTCTTAACTATTTCTTTAACTGGTTCAGACAGTTGATTTTTTTTTTCAAGATAACTATTTGCAGCTATATATGGTCTTTAAGTTCTAAGCGTCTCCTCAGTTTTAGACATAATGGAACCATTTTTCATCAAGGAGATCAAACCAGTCAATCCTAAAGGAAATCAACTTAGAATATTCATTGGAAGGACTGATGCTAAAGCTGAAGCTCCAATCCTTTGGCCATCTGATGCAAAGAGCTGACTCATTAGAAAAGACCCTGATGCTGGGAAAGATTGAGGGCAGGAGGAGAAGGGGGAAACAGAGGATGAGGTGACTGGATGGCATCACCGACTCAAAGGATAGGAATTTTGAGCAAACTCCGGAAGATAGTAGAGGATGGAGAAGCCTGGCGTGCTGCAGTCTATAGGATCATAAAGTCAGACATGACTTAGCAACTGAACAACAAGTATGAATACAATATCAGTCTGTCTATCAAGAAAGCAGAAATTCTCTGAAAAAAAAAGCATGGGTGAAGAAAAGATTTCCATTTATGCGTTTTTCCTTATTTTACCTATTTCCTTATTGAAAGCAGTTCCCGAGTTAAAACCATATTGACCTGTATAACACAGGAGGGAAATCACTGTATTAATCTCAACCAAAGAAATGTGAACTGTGCGTGTTTGGTGCACATGGCAAGATGGATTCTAGGAAGGGACTGCTGCAGGGCAAAGAGGTCAACATTCTCCTTCATGGGGGTTCAATTTTCAAAGCAGAAAGTAGGTTTGCCCTTCAACTGTATGCCTTCTTGGAAAATTCTGCACCTAACCAGTGTGTTTGGTACTTTTATTGGCTATAATATGGATTATATGTAGAAAATAGTAATAAAATTTATCCAAGGTTTGGAATTAAGATACAAGAATAATAAGCACATTAAATCACACTAAAGAATTCAACTTATTATAGATTACTTAAGAGAACTCTGGTTCTATAAAGACAGGTGTTAATTTATAGAAGATTCTAAATGGACATGAATTTGAGCGAACTCCAGGAGATAGTGAAGAACAGGGAAAACTGGCATGGTGCCGTTAATGGGATCGCAAAGAACTGAAGAAAACTGAGCAACTGAACAAGAACAAATACAGTTCTATCCCAAAGAAATGACTATTAAAGATTCATTGCCTTGTACAACATGAAGCAATTTCATACCTAACATTTTGATGTTGTTTCTTTCACTGACCATATACAGTATTTTCTCATATCTTTTATTCTTGGAATAAGCTATAGTATCCTTTAGGTTTCTTTATTAATGAGTAAAATAAATATTTGATAACTTCTCACCACATATACGGAGAAGGCAATGGCACCCCACTCCAGTACTGTTGCCTGGAAAATCCCATGGACAGAGGAGCCTGGTGGGCTGCAGTCCATGGGGTTGCTAAGAGTCAGACACGACTGAGCGATTTCACTTGCACTTTTCATCTTCATGCATTGGAGAAGGAAATGGCAACCCACTCCAGTGTTCTTGCCTGGAGAATCCCAGGAACGAGGGAGCCTGGAGGGCTGCCATCTGTGGGGTCGCACAGAGTCGGACAAGACTGAAGTGACTTAGCAGCAGCAGCACCACATATAAGAATGCTTTATATATATATATATAAATGTACACTTGGAAAGTGCATTGTGAAGAGTTATTCAGTGAAAATAAGTCAATTTACTGTCTTTCATTTATTGTTTCTTAAGTCTTTTGCATTTTATCAAAAAAAAAATCTGTCTTATATAGAGAAGATACTGGTGGTTATCAGAAGGGGAATGAGTGGGATAAAATGCACAAAGTGGGGTAAACTACATGGTGATGGATAGAAACTGGATTTTTGGTGATGAGCAAACTGTGAGGTATACAGAATTCAAATGATAATGTTGCACACCTGAAACTTGTATCATGTTATAAACCAACGTTACCTCAATAATAATAATTAAAAAACAATCTATCTGTAAAAAAAAATTGAGTGGGAGATATTAAAAACTTAGAGAATTTAAAATACCCAACTTCAGATACTTTTACAAAGCATTTTATAGCTTTCTTCTGCATGTAAAAATGCAGTTATATAATAAATACAAACAACAGAATAATATAATTGCAATAACCTCACTGCAGAAAGAGAAAAATGCAGCCTTCTAGAGCACCGTGATATAGGAAGGGACATGCTATTCTTGTTACATGTTAAGAAAAGGCTGCCAGTCAAAGCTTCCCAGTTTATTAACGTGCATAATAAGGTTGAGAAATATAGTATGAGCCCGTGGTAAAGGTGGGTGGAAGGAGATGAATGAAAGGATGGAGGAGGCAGCGATGGGGGGAATGGGAGAGAAAAAAAAATAGTGTGATGAGGAAGCAGAAATGGAGGGACTGAATGAAGAGTCCTTGTAAATGTGTCAGTTCACTATTTACGGTGGGAAAAGAGGGCAGGGAATCCTTTGATTTTTTTTTTTTCTTCGCTAGTTGAAATGACCAAATTATGACCAAAAGAAAAACTGATTAAACGTTCCTAGGGCAGCACCAGTCCGCCTCCCTCCCTGCAGCTTCTCCTGTCTCTACATTGTCCCTGGACTGGACACCGATTTTTCTCTGTGGGATCGCGGCGGGCTTCCTCTCTCAGCACGGGGACTCTCCACGCTCTATGTCATGTCCAAGTTAACGTCTCTCTTGGCCCATTCTTTCAGCTTTCTATTCTTGATGCCAAACAACTAGCTAATCTACAAACTATCCGGTGCTTTATCAACTTAAGTTATCTATATGAACTAATATGGGAGGACTTCCCTGGTGGGGCAGTGGCTAAGACTCCGCACTCCCTGCAGGGGACTCAGGTTCCAATCCCTGCTCAGGGAACCAGATCCAGTGCACCATGATGAAGAACGTGTGTGCCTCAACCAAGACCCACAGTGGCCAAATAAGTGAATAATTTTTTAAAGCAACATGGAAACTTGATGCCCCCCGGGGGGAAATTTTAAAAAGCCTTCAATATACAAGGAATTTGAAAACTGGAACTTTAGGCACTTTGGCAAGTCAAAGAAGAAATAATTTATTCAAATGGGGCCATCAGTCAATATAGCTTCAAAACGACCTATTTACTCATCAAACAGGACCCATTCTGCCCAAGAAGTCCCCAGAAAAAGGAGTTTGTGTGAGTTTCTGATAATTTAAATCTTAGACTTCCTTGTCTGTTTTTCAGTTCTGCCATTTCAAAGATTACCTACAGCAAACTTTATAATGGGCAAGAGGGGAAAATATTTGAATATAGAAATATTTGATTACTTAAATCCAAGGAATGAGGAATGGTTGAGATTTCTTACCATACTAAGTAAAGGCACCCGCTTGGCTTGAACTCAGAAAAAAGAACAAAGATCCTTGCATTTCACCAATGACACTTAGACAAGCAGTCAGATAGTAGATTAAAAGACTGTCATCGCTCACCGGTTTTCCGTGCTTTTATCAATTGCGAGAGCTAGCTAAGTTCTACTCAAATTGGCACTGATGTGTCAGAAAGTTTTTGAAAAGTTGCACAGCTTTCAATCTCCTAGCACTCAAATAGAAAATTATCAAATTTCTAGTGTTCCCAAGGGATGAACATGGTGCACAAGCAATGAAAATCAGGTAAGTACTATAAAAAATATTCAATTAAAGTCTCTACTGCAACTGGATATACTTTATAATAAAGTCTATTGCTATGCAGAAGAGGTGACAGGTTCTTTGCCAGTCATTCCTAAGAAGGAAGAAATAGAGGGCCAGTGAAGAATTAGCTTCTAAGTTCTTACTATATTTAGATGGTATACCTTAGAGCCATATTCCAACAAGTCAGATACATATGAGTTAGAATTCTAAGTTTGGTTGTGGTGAAATCCTATCATTTTGCCTTTTCATACTGTTCATGAGGTTCTCAAGGCAAGAATACTGAAGTGGTTTGAGATTCCCTTCTCCAGTGGACCACATTCTGTCAGTGGTGAAATGGAACAAAATGTGGTTTATGAGATTTCTGGGACCTCTCTTTTCTATATTTATAATATTTCTAGTGTCTTTAATCTTTCTTAAAATAGAAAGACTACAACTTTCAAAAATGATGAAAAATGTGAAAAATTCTTGATAAAACAGCAATTCAATGACTCATACCAGTTTTATCCCCCAAAACATATAAACAACCAAGAATTATAACAGCCTACACATTACCATGAACACATTAAATCACTGAAATTCTTCTTTATGAACCTTGACATCAGCTCAGCATCTCACTGACGGAGCCAGTGAGTATGAACACTTGCCCATGAGGATTATATTATCACCACAATCACTCACTAATGAAAATGAGTTTCTAGATATTACAAGATCATGGTGTTTCTAAATGGATAATTTTTTAAAAATCAGAATGACTTTCTTTTGGATGTCAATATTCTGGCTACAGAATATTAAAAATAAAGAATCATCTACTATATTTGAAGACAAAAGAAGACAATATAATTAAAAATAAAAAGTGCCAGAAATGTCATAAGAGCAACTTAATGTTTCTCAGTTCTCCCACTGATCTTGCCCATTTTACAGATCAGGAAACTGAGGCCAAATGTTTTAGCAGTGTGCCCCAAGGTACTTTGTTCATCATTTCTACACCTTTTAACCCCAGCCTATTCCTGTATCAAGAGGAACTAAATTATATTAATCATTCCTTTGTCTCATGTTTTTTTCTTTTTTTCTTTTTGGTCCTGTGTTTCCCAAACTGCCTAAAAAGCAAATAGTATGAGGATTTAATAAAAAAAAAAAAAAACCACTGTAAAAAGCACTCATAAACATTCATTGAGCACAATTAAAATTAATAGATTTGCTGAAATAATTTAAGAAATTAATTCCTTAGCATTTACAAACAATTTTACATGACATTTTTAGCAAGTCTTTTTTTTTTTTCCCATTTGGCATTAATGATCCTAAATTATGTATCAATTTGTCAGGCATCTCAATTAGAGCAGCCAACAAAAGGGAATAACATATTTTCATGCTTTCCTTAATGTTGTATACAAAGAGCTGAAGAGTCTCTAGAGGCCGATTATAGAAGAATCCATATTTTTAGGCCTCTTCTTTCTACTCTGTTTGCTATTGCCAAGACTTGAGACCTTTCACTACTGATTAACACTCTTTCCACCAAAGACTGGCCGGGGAGCTGAGCGCTGTGAAAGCTGAATCAATCCGCGTTGGTGTGTTGACAGCTTGGTGGGGGGAGGGTCTTGGTGGGAGACGCAGGGTTACAGAACATTACGGTAAACCACAGGGGAAAGGGGGAATATTTGCGTTATTTGATAACCTGTGAATTGCTTTTATCCATTCGATACCCTTTCCTTTGAGCTAAATAAATAATAATGTCTCATTTGCTCTAGAAAGCTAACTTATTTGTTGTTGGATGATGAAATAAAACTTTCCATGATTACTGGTAAAATCTAAGCTACTATATCAATATAAAATAGAGCATCAAACTGTTATATATAGAATGGATAAACAAAGCCCTATTGTATAGCAAATGGAACTATATTCAATATCCTGTAAAAAAACATAATGGAAAAGGAAATAAAAAGAATATGTAAAATAGGACATCATAAAGCGCTGCTCACAGAACTAGGGCTTCCCAGGTGGCTCAATGGTAAAGAACCTGTCTGCCAATGCAGGAGACCAGGAGATGTCAGTTCAATCCCTGGATCAGGAAGATCTCCTGAAGGAGGAAATGGCAACCCACTCCAGCACTAGTATTCTTGCCTGAAGAATCCCATAGACAGAGGAGCCTGACGGTCCACAGGGTCACAAAGAGTTGGACATGACTGAGCATACATGCCCAGAACCAACCAGTACACCAGAAATCGCTGAGTGTTACTTTAAACCAGGATATGCACCGTAGCTAGCTAAATATATGTTTTAATTAGAAAATTTTGACTTATCAGAAATGCAGATGGTACAGAGTTTTATGATATTAAGCTCCTGAAGTTTGAATCCCTGCTGGGAAAATGCATCTATTTAGAAATATAGAATAATTAACATTAAAATGAGCATAAATAATCCATAGATTGCATTAGTGAATTCATTTAATGATATCCAAGAACTTGGTTTCAGAAAAAGAAGTCTCCTGGTGAAAAATATTGTTATTCTCCTTAAATGTCATGTCACAAGCATCATTTTTCCATCTGTAACTCTTTGTGCTTCTAACACACATAAATTTAGCAATATGCATTCACATCTTTAGCTTGTCCCTCTCTTTATCTAAAATGTGTCCTCAGTACAAAAGCATATGGGACAAGGGGAAAAAAAAAGCTTTCTCTTCCCAGCAACTGGTGCTGTATGTGGGTCACAATAGATGCTGGGTTAAAATAAGACAGAATTCAGCTTTCAAGAGGCTCACATTCAGCTGGAGAAGTATAGCAGCAATAGTGTTAGTCACTCAGTAGTGTTCAACTCTTTGCGATCCCACGGACAGGCTCCTCTGTCCATGGGATTCTCCAGGCAACAGTACTGGAGTGCATAGCCACTCCCATCGCCAGAGTTTCTTCTCGACCCAGGGGTCAAACCCAGGAGAAGTGTAGGCGAAGTTGAATAGTAAGACTCCATGATACCTCACAAAGGAGTGAATGATTATTTGCTGAAGAAATTTTGCTAATAACATGCGCCATAAATATTCAAAGGAAGTAGATGGGTATGGACAAAATATTCCAAGAAGCTTCCAAGAAAGTGCAGGAAATGGAGATGGTTAAAACGGCTCAGAGGTGAGGCAAAAGAAAAGCATTTTAGCCAGAAGAACATCCAGTATCAAAGTGCTGATATGGAGACAGAGCGATTAGAAGCTGTATTTGATTAGAATCCAGTTTAAAAAGTTTGCTTAATGCGGGGAAACTATAACCAAAGGCAATTCTGGTGTCAGACTAAGGAAATATTTGGCACAAAAGCTAAAAGCTTAGTCCTGATTCTGAAGATACATGCAAGTTTTAACACACCCTTCACTCCAGCTCTGCTATGCCTCTCTTGAGGTTTAGTAAATATAATTGCGAACACTACTCTAGGGCTGCTCTCAACAGTCAGTGAAACTGTCAACTCATGCTCCCAACATCCTCTCGAGCTTTTGGATCCATCAACAAATAGGACCAGTGACTCAAGAAAATCATTCCAGGCCATGTTTGCTGTCATGTAACTGACAAATTGTAACCCATAAATAGATTGGATTATTTTTCTCTACATATTTCTTTATGCTTATTTCCTTTCCCTCTTGGTCAAAAATAGCTTTAAGCACTTTTAAAAATAAGGGTCTATCAGTTTGACATTTTATCATCTAAAGAATTGTCAGTTATCTGCAAACATGGAGATTCCATCTTAAGCACATTCCTCCAGGCCAATACAAAAATGTCTATAATGATTCCAGCACTTGACAGATCCCTAAACATGTCAGTATTTAAATGTACATCGTCTGTGGCAGGATTGGGGAAACATTTCATCTCAGTCTCCCATTTTCATTTCTGTTTGTTTTATATCCAAGTCAAAGCTTTCAATCTCATTACAAATAATGTTTTCAAAAGCTTTGGCATGGAAACTTCTTAAATATGTTTAAAAGTCTAGTCTGTTTCATTTCTTCTTGACTACCCTCAAGTATCAACATTCCCAATTTCAAACCAATTAACTTTTAAATTTCCCACAGAATTAAAATTCTCTAGAATTATTTTTGTCATTTATGTTTAATTTCTAACTACATTTACAATTATTATTTAGGTTCAATTCTGAATTAAATGTTCATTTCTTAACTCTGATACTTTTTTCCTAAACCATATTTCTCCATATTCCTATTATTTTATTTTTAAATTTGAAAATAATTTCAAACTTATGGAAAAACTGCAAGAATAGTAGGAAGAAGCTTTTCCCAACCTGAATTACTTGAAAATAAGTTACCAAAATCATTTCCATCCTCTCCAAATAATAATGTTTTTAATTTCTACCAAAAAAAGAGTATTCTATATAACCAGAATAACTTTTAAAATTAGGACATTTATATATTAACTGCTATCATCAAATTCACTAATCTTATTTCAATTTCACCAATTATGCCAATACTGTGCATGGTGCTAAGTCATTTAATTGTGTCCAACTCTTTGGCCATGGACTGTAACCCCCTAGGCTCCTCTGTCCATGGGATTCTCCAAGCAAGAATACTGGAGTGGGTTGCCATCTCCTCCTCCAGGGCATCTTCCTGGCTCAGGGATCCAGCCTGTGCCTCTTATGTCTCCTGAAATGGCAGGTGGGTTCTTTACCACTAGTAACACCTGGGAAGCCCCAGTGCTGCTTGATGGCAAAAAGATCGATTTCAGAATCATGTCACATTTAGTTTTTATGCAGGAATCTAGAAGTTCTCATTCTTTCCTTGACACTTCTAAATCACAGTCCAGAATTTTGTAGAATGTCTATCAATTTGATCTCTCTCATCTTTCCTCATAATAAAATTCAAGTTAAACATTTTGGCAGGAACATCAGAGAAATCAATCTGCTTACCTACAGGTGGTACACAATATCATTTGTCCCATTACTAGTGATATTAACTCTGACCACTTGCCAGCCTTCCCACTATATAGTTACCCTATCTCCCGTTTCAATTCATATTTACTTTGGAGGGAGGTACATTTAGATTATGACTATGTAAATATTTCATTCTCCCATCAAACTTTTACACACTAGTTTTTGTTTCCATTACATATCTTGGCAGAATTAAAATTGCTCTGATGGCTATCCTACTCTAACTTTCTGATTCTCTCATTCCTTCTACCTAGCTTGTTTGCCTATCTTCCGTAACGAAAGCTTTCTCTTCTCTTTCCTTCATTGATTTATTCATATTTTTATTTATCACAGAAAAAATACAAGAATTCTTATGCTATTTAATATTAGAACCTGTTGCCATCATTATTTTGATATTCAAATTGTTTCGGATTTGGCAAACAGGATTTCCTTCAGAGTGGCTCCCATGCACTTTTGACATATCACAATCATTCTTGAGTACTTTCTTACCTTCTGTCTGACACAAGTAGATATGTGTCAGACTCACAAGATCTACATTCCTGACATGTTCAGAATTATTGGAGTGCTGTTGCTTGCAGTTCTTCCATTGGACAGAGCTGCACATGCATTTATACCAATATATATATCTATAATCATCTATAAATATTGGAAATTGTAAACTACTTTCCACAGAACATAAAGAGGAATCAAGATTGATTCTGGTGTAATACCAGGAAAGTCAACACCCTGAAATGCAAGCTGACGGCTTTATCTCACATCTGGAAATCTAGGTTGAAAATGTGCCCCTAGTTAGAGCTTTCATTCATGTGTGAACAACACTGATAAACATTCTACTAGATGGTGAATATTCTATAGTGTCTTTCTTCCCACCAAAAATGCCTTCTTTTTAATCTGAAATGATTCATATTTAAATATACTTTCTTCCATTCAATTGAATTGCAAACTCAAGATAAACACAACTTGAAAAGTCCACTGGCTACAGTAATACCCCTTCCAAAAAGAAATTACTAATTCAGCAAAACTCTAAGGGAAATAAATGTACAGCTCTGCAGCCAGGGTAAGCACACATACTGAACTGAGTCTGTATGAAAAATATTCCTTTGTCAAAATTCTGCAATCTGATAAGTACCGATTCTGTTAGAAAACACATGGCTTAATATTTTTAATCAGTGCTTTCCTCAATCAGACATTAGGCTTTGGAAAATCTGGTGTTATAAAAGCAAAATGAGAAAGAACATCTGATGATTATTGGAACATCAGTCTTATTACATCTAGGATTACTCCCACCGCTACATAGTCTGACACATATTAAGCAAGAGGTGTTCTAAAATAAAGATTCATACCTACATCTAGCATGGAAACTTGCAGTACTTACATATACATTAGTGTCTAAGTGTGTCTGTGTCTTCTATACATGTATGACCTCGATCCTTATAATGAATCTGTGTAATTTTTCCCATTTGTTATTATAATTCCTGGAGAATGGGAACCACTTTGCTTTTCAAACACTCTACACATTTCCCCTCTCCATCCTGCCAGAAATTCTTTTTCTCCTCTGTTAGATTTCTGGTTTTCAGAATTCTCACCCTTTTCTAGATCTACTTCCTTATTTGGAAGGGAACACCTCCCATTAGTTTCCAAGGCATGAAAGCAAAGGAGGTAAATAGCTGTAAGGCTGAGAATAACTGAGTTGTAACTGGCTAGATATAAAATTCTAGGTTAGAAATAGCTTATCTTCAGAATTTTCAAGTCAGTATTCTACTATCTTCTTGCTTTTGGTCTTGCTGTGGAGAAATCCAAAACCATTTTGATTCATGATCTTATGTATGTAATAAGGTTTTTGTTTATTTTTTAAGAAGAAGTTTGTGGTACCTTCATTTTATCCTGATTGCTCAGAAATTTCATAATTATCTGCCTTAGTGTGAGTGCATATTTATCCACTTGGTTAGACATTGTTCCCTGTAATTCTGAAAACACATGAACTTCAGTTAGGAAAAATATTCTACAAATATTTTATAGAAAAATTCATCCCTTCTATTTTCTGTTTCTAGAACTTTTATTATTTAATATTCTCCATCTTATTTTATTATCTTTCATGTTATGTTTTCCATCTCATTGTCTTTTTGTTTCATTTCCTGGGTGATTTCCTCAATTTTATTTCTCAAAACTCACACTGAGTTTCTCAAAACACTAAACTCAAATTTTCAAAATTTCTGCATTATGTTTTTTTTAATTTATAAGGATTTATTTTAGATCTCTAAATGCCATTTATGACAGCATCTTATCCTCGTTAATGGATAAGTTACTTTGTGTCAATCTGAAAACATTACTCTTTTTAAGTCTTTCTTCCCTCAGTATAGTCTCTATTTCTTACAAATTTTTCTTTTTTCTTCTTTCTTTTTAAATCAATGTAGGAGATTTCCTCAGATACCTGGAAAGCTACGTTTGGGTAAACTGACTCTCAGAATCTTTCTGAATTTCCTCATTGGCTGGTGCAGTTTCTAAAGCAACTGGGTGCATGAATCCTATATTCTATGAAGAAGTAAGGGCTGGAGATAAAAACTGTAGAGATATCAGTGTTTGAAAGATATTTAGAGCCACGGGAGTAAATAAACTTGTCTCGGACGAAAATGTAGATCACGGGGCTTGGGGGGCTCTCAGAACTTTTCTAATGAGCTGCATAGCAGGCTTTCTATGTACTGTGTGACTCATAGTGGTTTCTTTAAACTAATAAGTGGTACTTCGAAGAAATTTGCACTTAGTTCTTCTATCTATCTGCAAAATAATGAAGAGCTGTTCATGCATTTTAAGTGCTTCATTTAAAGGCACCTAAAGGTCATAGAAGGGCTTCCCTGGTGGCTCAGAGGTTAGGAATCCACCTGCAATAATGCAGGAGACCTGGATTCCATCCCTGGGTCAGGAAAATACCCTAGAAAAGGGAATGGCTACCCACTCCAGTATACTTGCCTGGAAAATCCCATGGACAGAGGAGCCTGACAGACTGCAGTCAATAGAGTGGCAAAGAGTCAGACACAACTGAGGGACCAAGCATGCAGAGGTCATGGAAGAAGGATGTCAGAAATAGTTAAAACACAAAACAACCACAAGAAGAAAAAACTGTATTTAATAAATTATATTAATGCTCATAAAATAGATTCCATTAATATTGACCAACATGGTGATTTCACATAACTTCAGATATGTAAAGCTGCCTTATTATTATTGAGTACCTGAAAATAATCTAAGCTAATCACTAATTACTTTCTTGGGAGGAAGGAAAATAGATGTATGGTATAATATCCCCCCAAAAATCCAAAATCACATTTTATGAGTTACTGATTTATAGCAGATATTACTCCCAAAATTTGCCACAAGGTTTATTTCTATCTTTCATGTGATTGTCATTATAAAATTTAAACTTTATACAGCTAGAAAAAATTGCTTCCCTAATTATCATAAAATTACACTTAAGAATTCCTCAAACCTTTACAATTACAAGTCTGAAAAGGAAACAAAAGCTTTCTGGTAGAACTTTAACAGTAATGCTCAAAATGTGAACAATAAGACTGATCTATGTGTCAAACAATTCATAAAATTTCTTTCGTAAAAAGGAAAATAGAATGCAATAGAAAAAAATTCCATTAGTAAGATTACTTGCCTTGTGCTTGAGAGAAACCAAACAATTTTAGAACAATGGTCATTAAAGAAATATCAAATCCCAGAGTCAGTGTTTATTACTAGTAACCTACAATGCCGCATGTTACTTGTTCCTTTTCCCCGTAGGCTGAATTGAACCTTTTAACAATCTTTTTCAGCTAACACCTGTACTGTTGGTACAGTAGTTTTCTAAAGGAAGTGAGAGGATCTCCAAGATATGCACTGCCTGCTTAGCACTAGAAAATGATCGTAGTAATACATATAAGAGGACAGAGCAGATCGGATACTAGATCAATTATACCCTCCTTATGAGCTTATCTACTATACCAAATGACATTGGTTGGACCTCAAAAATATTAAACATTTTCAGAAACTGTCAATTGCAATTTCTTTTTTGGTTTTCAACTACAATAAAATCATGACTCTCAAGACATTAGTAGTAGTCAAGACAAATAATGAATTTGCAGCACGACATTTTAAAACATGTGTGGGCACAGAACAGAACATGAAAATCGAACCATATCATTTATACTCTGTAACAACTTGCTACAGTGGGGAAATACTTTCCCAGGAAAGAGATAAAGTGTCAATGTATTTTAAAATATCCTTCACAATTTCAGAGAGGAAATTCAAGCAAGGGATTTATTTAAAAATTCATACAGTAAATATTCTTGTACAGTTTTGATGCTAATTGTTGATATTCACATTAGAGTATTATTAGTATTAATTCTAACAAAAGACCCTAATATGACCATGCTTTTTTCTTATATAATGACATTTTTCAGATGTAATGACATTTGGTTTGGCAATAGGAAAATCTGGGCCCTAAAATTATTATGTTTCTTGTCTTCACAACACTTCTGGGGAAAAGGTATCACTTTAGGATTAAATAAGCAGCCCATCTGATTTTTTTTTTTTTTTTACCCTAGCTGTTCAAGATTTAAATGTTATAGTGACAATCACATGAAAACATAGAAATAAATCTTTTAGGAGCCTTTTTAACATGAGCACACAGCAATACACATGTAAAAGCATTTATGTCTCTAAATACGCATGTCTAAGGGCTTCCCAGGTGGTTCAGTGGTAAAGTATTCTCCTTCTAATGCACAGGATATGAGATCAATCCCTCTGTCAGGAAGATCCCCTGGAAAAGAAAATGCAAACTCACTCTAGTATTCTTGCCTGGAAAATCCCACAGAGGAGTCTGGCAGCCTACAGTCTATGGGGCCACAAAAAGAGTTGCACATGATTTAGTGTCTAAACAACAATGTACATCTAAAGGACACCACTGACTTTCATATTGCAATTATTCCATGAACAGACTCATAGCAGAAACACTTCCACGGGAGATGTGTGTGGATATAATCATATCATTTCTCAGTTGGAATCTCTTGCTTGATATAACAACACAACCTTGAAATGAACAGTGTTTGCTGAGGAGAGAAAAGGGACAAACATGCAGCTATCATCATTCAGGCAGTAACAATACATTTATGCTAAAGTGGTAATTTCTTTTTTGTGAACTCTTATAAAGGCATTCAGCAATGCATAATCACTTCTCCCTCATGCCATTCACATTGTTAGGATCTGAATACACAAATCACCGTAACAACAAGGAAAATGAAGAAATATGATCACTTTGAGTTTTGTTGTTCAACCATCTCAGCGATTTTCCTGATTCAATATGTGCTCAATTGTCCCTACGAGTGAAACTGAGTAATTTTCACTATTATGTTGCACTCTTTTTTTAAAAAGATGTAGCGAAGTCTTTAGAGAGGTTTACGTATCCCCAGATTTTCTCAATCTGTTCCTTTATTGCTTCTAGAAATTATTACAAAGCATGAATTTGATGAAAATGATTTTGTTCATAACTTCTTTCCTCCTTAACAACCTTGAAAATGTTTCATTAGATTTCAAGGTGTTCTTTCTCATGACAGTAATATTCTGATCAGGTGGAGATATTCTGCTTAAACATGTTGCCGTATTTGTGGCCCTACACAGCCATTCTTTCTTCTCTGTCTTCATTTTCATTTTATATTTAATAGCATTGACATGCAAACTGCAGGTCAGTGTCCCTCCTTTTACATTTGAATTCAATTCTCTTGTTATACTCTGAAAAGACTCTGATGCAGGGAAAGATTGAGGGCAAGAGGAGAAGCAGGCAACATAAGATGAGATTGTTGGATGGAATCACTCACTCATTGGACATAAGTTTGAGCAAACTCTGGGAGATAGTGAAGGATAGGGAAGCCTGGCGTGCTGCAGTTCATGGGGTCTCAAAGAGTTGGACAAGAGTTAGCAACTAAACAAGAACAACAATATTATGAATCAACTTCAAGTTCCAACATATTTTAAAGTTAATGATATTGTAAATTAAGTGCTTTGTACTCCTACTACCACAAACGCTCTGATCAAATTTCAATATTTCAACTATAATTATTGTTCAATTCAGACCTGGCCAAATTTATTTTCTATTTTTTTTTTTTCTGAATATGCTGTTTTTCTTGACTCTTAAGAAAAAAATTTAATCTGACTTATGTGGTTCATGCTTTTGTCTCCTTATTAGACTGAAATTTCTAAAAGATAGAAACATTCACCAACGTATTTCTTACAGAACACTGGAAATGTTCCTACAAAATGAGGAACAAAGGAAGCATGGGGGGAGGCGTTCACACATGAACTGATTCTCGGGGCTGCCTACGTCTCCCAGAATCCTTTGCGTATAGCACACACTCAGCAGAACCAGAATCTCCCTTGGCTGTTCTCATACGTTTGTGGTCCCCTCTGAGAATAGTGTGGGAATCCGAGAGGATTTTCCTTTGGGTTTAGTCCATGAGGCTTTCTTATTAATACTTTTAAATTATCACTATCCCAATACAAACACCACAAAATGTGTTTGTCAATCAAAACCGAAACGGCTTCTAAATCCACAGCAGGAGGACAGAATCTCATCACTCATTTGACTGCACACTCTCCCTGAAGGACCAAACCTAGGTGAGGAATGGAGAAAACATTTGCAAACCATCTAGCTAATGAAGAGGTAATAGTCAAACAAACAAGGAATTCACACAACCCTATAAATGATTTAAAAACAGGCAAAAGACCTGAATAGACACTCTACCAAAGAGGACAGGTAGATGGCCAACAGGTACATTTTGAACAGACATTCAACATCACTAATCAACAGAGAAATGCAAATCAAAGCCACAATGAGATACCTCCTCACATCTGTTGGAATGACTACTAGCAAAAAGACAAATGCTGGTGAGGATGTAGAGAAAAGGAAATCATTGTGTAGGGCTACGGGAAATGTAAATTGATATAGCCACTATGGAAATCAGTATGAAGATATCTTGAAAAGTTGAAAACAAATCTATTGTGTGATCCAGTGATCCCACTGTGTAAATATCCAAAGAAAATGGAAAGAAGAGATTGAAGAGGTATCTACACTATGTCTTCCCTGCAGCATTATTCAAAACAGCAATGACAGGAAAACAACTTAAAGGTCCATCTACAAATGAATGGACAAAGAAAAAGGGTTGTTTGCAATAGAACATTATTCAGTCTTGAAAAGGAAGGAAACCGATCCATTTGCAGCAACACAGATAAATCTGGAGGATACTATGCTCAGTGAAAGAAGTCAGATGCAAAAAGACAAATGCTGCATTTTCTCAGTAATGGGTGGAACCTAAAATAATCAAGCTATTAGGAACATAGAGTAACATGGTGGCTGCCAGGGGCTGCGCAAAGGTAGAAATGGAGCAATGTGGTCAAAAGATATAAACCTTCAGTTACACAATCAGTTAAGTTCAAGGGGTCCAAAGTATAGCATAGTGACTGAAGGAGGAAAGGAACAGGCCAAGTTGACTCCATCTTGGAAAAGAAGGAAACTCCATCTTACATTCTCAGTGAACTTTGGACTATATGCCTGGTAGCCATGGAGATAAAATACCTAAGGCCAAACAGGCCTCCCAGACCAATAAACACCAGATTCTATACCAAGATTTCCCATCTCAAGAAAGAATGTAATAATCCCCTATGTGGTCAATCACCTTTGTAATCTTTACGGCACCCATTGCTATAGGCTACAATGTATAACCAGCTGACCCTTCTGATTATGAATCATGGCTATAACCTGATTATATCTCCCTTTGATATTTTCCATAGTAGGACTGGAGAATCTGGGAATGTGGGCTTGTGCAAGTACACTTAGGGTATATAAGGTTTTCACAAAAATCGGTTGGAGTCCCTGGCTAAAGAGGAAACTCTGCCTTGGACCTGCTGGTGTAATAAATGGCACTCCGCTATCCACACTGTCCTTCTGAGTGAGTTTGCTTCCCAGAGCATTTGGCTAGAACACGGCCACAGTTAATGATACTGTATTGCATACTTGAAATTTGCTAAGACGGTAAATCCTAAATATTCTCATCGTTATAAAGTAAATATGGGAAGCAATAGATGAATTAACTAATCTTATTGTGGCAATAAGACTCAAAAATACATTTTTGCATAATTTCAAAAATACACATGTATCATATCATGTTGTACATCTGAAATGTATGCACTATTTTAAAATGTAATGTATAATTTCAAATATATAATTTCAAAATGTATATGCATCATATAATGTAAAATTTACATAATGCCAATTATATCTCAATAAAACTAAAGGAAAAAAAAACAACTCTTTGCAGGAGAATTCTTCTTGCATTAGACATGCAGTTCTCTAATGCCAGTTTTTATCAAACATAGGCTAGATGACTCCTTGCTAGGATCACTCCTTGATTTACAGATGAATCAGAATATGAACAAGATTCCATTCAAAAAGTGCTCAAAAAATGATGCAGACATGTCAAAAAGCATAGGATTCAACTTGAAAGACCTTTTAGTGGCCAAATTTGAGAAAATTTTGAGAAAAATATATTGACAGTAATACATTATAGCGCAGAGGATAAAATAAAAATCCAGGAGTACATATTGATAGTGAGAAGAGTAAGTTCTTCTTTAAAATAATATCCCAAGTAATAAATGTAGAATGAGTGATGGAAATGAATAACATTATTTGGCAAGCATCACAGTGGTAAAAATCATTAATGCATCTTATAATTAATAGACAAATGTTAGATGAAAATGTATAAGGAGAAACAGGATACTGACACTGCCTTAAAAAATATTTCCCCACTATGTTCTTACTGTGAAAGGAAAAAACAGTAACTTTAAAGTAGAGAAATCACCTCGAGTGATCAATGTTAATGTCACCAGAAATGAGGCATGGCAACACCAGTGCCTCTTGATACGATGCACCAAGGATACGGCATCACTTACCAAAAACGCCTAAACAAATTCAAAATGAGGGACATTGTGAAAAATAATTGCCCTGTGCTCTTCATGCTTATGAAAGACAAAGACAGATCGGGAAACTGTTCAAAGTAAGAAGCACATGATAACTAAATGCAGTGTGTAGTCCTTGTCCAGAAAAAGACATTGATCGGGCAAGTGATGAAGTCTATAAACAGTAAGGTCTACAGATTAAAGTGGTCTATCAATGTTAATTTCTGGATAATGATCAATGTCATGTCATCATATAACAGGCTGACATTTGGGGAATCTAGGTTAAGGCTATATGGGAATTGTGTATTATTCTTATAACTGTTATGTAAGCCTGAAAGAATCCTGAAATGAAAATAAGAATAAATATAAAGATTTATACCAAAGGGGAAAAAAAAAAGTGGCACTAGCTATGATGAGGTGACAGTAGCACACAAGAAGAAATTCAAGGAATCAATGGCACCAAAAAAAGTAAATAAGTGCTTGAGGGAAAGAGGCTGCAATAGCTATACAGTGCAGACAGTTGGTTCTTCAGTTGTCAACTCAAGAATTTGCTCCTATTGCCGAAAGGAGAGCCAGTGATAACTACTGAGCTCTCTAATGACATGGCATAGCAGAGTTCCGTGAGCTTAAAGAGCGTGATGATAAAACAATGGATTGGATTGGTCAGATTAAGCCCAGCTGGGAAGCCTCAGTTATCTCTAAGCGTCTAGATGTTAGGCACTATAAATGCCTAAAACTAAGATGACGGTGTTGTAGTGAAAAGGAAAAAAAGAAGAATGAGTTTTTCTCCTCCTCTTTCCTGAGAACAAAGAAGATAAAGAGATCCGTGAGCAGGCCTGGACATACCGAATTTTTCACTTGAACTGCTCCTAATTCTGCATGTCTGTAACTAAGTTTGCTTTTCTGCCTCCTAACTCTGAATGTCTGTAACTAACTTTGCTTTTCGGTCCCCTAACCCTGCAGGAGCTCCAGTTCACATTTTCTCCTTTGACTCTATGCTAAATACATCCCCTATCTGGTGTTTACCCTTACAACACCCTTCCCCTTGTAGTTACATATCAGAAAGAAGGTCGCAGAGACACTGAACTGCCAGACTCAATTATTGGGTTACTGAGGCCAGTTTATGATGGTCTTTTAAAAAATGCAAGAGGAAGATATCAAGATCCTACCACCTGTGTACCTGATCAGCAACTCCTGATTGTGAGCCTTATATAATAAGCCCCTAGACTCCTCATGGAGGGAGTGGACACAGTTCTTGAGGCAGGAGCCCACTATGGTCCCCTCTCTGCTACCTGAGAATTAAAGGCACCTGTATATTTCCTCCAAACTCCATATGTTTTCATTAAGCTTCCGTGGGCAGAGAAGGCCAAGATTTTGACCAGCAACAATGGTAGAATAGTGGGGGTGGGGGTGGGGGTGTTGGGAGGGAAGGGTCAATACATTTGACAAATACCATCTTATTTAAGAAGATCAGAAGAAGTCCGCAGTAGATTGCTATGCATTGACCATATAACCCTCCATGACTGATGGGTCATTTCCCCTTCAGAATTTCCTTGATGAAAGAAAGTCACTTTGACCAAGATCACTTCCCTCTCTGGAGGGAAACTGCACCCAATAATTGTGAAAGTAGAGCAGCAAGCCCCACTCCCATCTCAGGACAGGGCTGAGGGACCATCCTAGATTTCAGCTTCTCAGGAGGTCCGCTGGGAGCTTTGTTAAGAGTACACACGACTTCTCTCACTTCCCCATCCTCCCTCCTTTCCTTCTCTTCTGTTCCATGCTAAGTAATCCCAAGAGCACCTCTAGGAACCCCCTACATGCTCATCTCCATCTCAGAGTCAAAAGGAATCAGTAACCAAATTAAGGATGGCGTTGAGCTTATTCAAGCTTAGGTGAAAAAAGGCCTGTGATACCACATACCAACAAGCTGGAAGACAAGAACAGCTGTGTGAGAAATGAATATGGAGAGGAAAACATTGAGGAGTAGATTTTAGAATGCTAAAATTGAGGAGATCACGGGGTACAAGGTAGCAATATCCAGTGGTCATTGCGATACATACTGCTCAAATTCTGGAGCAAGTTCATAACAATGGATAAAAAGGTTGCCCTTTTCCACATACAGAAAATAGTCCAACTCCTGTTTTGAGGAACGGTGTTGTTGCCCATTGCTTCTTTTATCCTGTGAGGAAATCCAAATAGCCTAAGATCTATTATCTGATTCCTATAAGATATCTTTTAAACTAAATTTTCTTTGGTCTGTGTGGTCATGTGTTCAAATGGTCTAGCTGAGGATTTAGATTAGTATCTTGGACAGCTTTTGAGCAATGTTAAACCATTTCATCTGTTCAAAGATACAACGACTTCTTGTTTTTACAGCTTCCAATGAGATAAGAAATAACCACTACCCAAATCAGTCATTTTAGCCAGGGACACTACAAAAGTTAGTGAAGTTCTGAATCTTAGCACATAAGAAGTTCAAGGCTTTCAAAGAGAACCAAGCTATCAGGACTCAAACAGACCTTCTGGGAGTGATTTATTTTTTTTTGCCTCTGTGAAGGGTGGAACCTCAAAGGTACCTGTGATGTGAAAATAAGAGAGAAAACATATTCTAATCTAGATGTAAAATTAGTGCCTTGTTTTCTCATCCTGAGCACTTACCAAAAGCCATTTTAACCAGTTTCTGTAAAGATTTTCTTTCTCTGGTATCTTGAATTTAAGAATCAAAAATGTTACATTCCACATTAAAGTTTTATTCATTTTATGTGACCATGAATTTTAATCTTGCACATTTAAAGATACTTCCTCATATGGGAGTTTGATAGTAGGTACATTAGAAAGTGAACTCCAGAGGATATTTTCATTCATTCATTTGCTCAAATACTAAATGAACTAAACACACTAAATCATACTATAAGATATGAGAGACCTTTAGTGAAAAACACTGAGGCCTTGGAAAAAGGTAGAATTATGGGAGTTTGGAATTATGGGAGTTTGGATAAGAATTAAAACTTAACTGAATGCCTTCAACTGAGTGCCACTGTATTATACTAGGTTCTTTAACAAAAGTTTATTTTCTTGAATTCTTATCATTGTGCGATTGTTATATGATGTAAGTAACTGTCTTATAACCAATCTACAGTTACGGTTGTATTAAATAAAATTGTGACCAAAGAGAGGCTAACTAGGTCAAAGGTTATACTGATAATTAACTTTTCACTTGTCCCTATTTCCATGAATGCAATATATAAAACATCCAATACGTTACTTCAGCATTGATACTATGAGAATCACATACATGTTTCAACTTATTTCCTTGATAATAACATCACAGTAAATTTATATCTGTCTTGAAACATTTTCAAAGAAGACAATACAGCAAGAAGTATTTCTGCATTTTAGATTAATTTGGAAGCTTTTCAAATTAGTCCATGCCGAGTAACACTTGCAATTCATCCTATTCTGTATTAGTTTGATTATTACTATTTGCTTAATCTCAGAGTACGCAAAATGTCAATAGGGACACAACTATTTTCATTTTTTCCATTTATGCTTAATTTTGACTACAAAAATATAGCCTTATTTCAGAGGAATAGAAGTGGAAACAATGAGTACTAATTCATGCATTTCCTAATAATGAACATTTTTAAAATAAAATAACTCAAAAACTGTTATTCTGAAACAACCTTTAAAAAACAGACTAATAGCCAAAGCACACTTTGGAACATTTCTCATAAGATTTAAACATTCTGGGGGACACTTATTAATTCATTTTACATCTAACATTGGCATCAAAAGACCAGCCTGGCATTTAAGTACTTAGTTATTGGTTTTACTCAGCATCAAGCCTTAGTTTGGATTTATTGAATTACTTGGGCTCTTTCTATATGCCAGAGTTCTTGTCTACAGTTTAATAAATATTATCTAATTACCAACAATAATCCTCTGGTAGATAATATTATGGGCCTCCCTGATGCCTCAGTGGTAGAGAATCCGCCTGGCAATGCACAAAAAGGTAGGCCCAGGAAGATCCCCTGGAGAAGAAAATGGCAACCCACTCCAGTATTCTTACCTGGACAGAGAAGCTACCTGGTTACAGTCCATGGGTCACAAGGAGAGCTGGACACGACTTAGCAAATAGACAACAACAAGATAACATTATACCTGATATATAAACCACTGAAACCTAAAATGTTACAGCAACTGGCTTCAAGCCCTACAACTTGTGACTGCAAATACACAACTACAGGCCATTTGACCTCAACATCTGCTCTAAACAAGAGATTCAAAGAATTTGCTACTTATTTCTCAGGAACACACTGTAACCCTTTTAATAAAAAAATAGTATAAAATATGGTCAGGCTCACTTAGAAAGGATGGTTTCTTGATCAGCAGTAGCAGCAACAATGAACCCTAGTCAGAAAATTGAACTCTCCTGCTTCCCCATAATATCCAATCAGAACTTCTGGGGGCAAGGCCTTTCAATCTGTTTCAACAAGCTCTCCAGGTGACTACAATTACCCTATTCCAGGAGAATCAGACATTACTTTGCCAACAAAAGTCTGTCAAGTCAAAGTTAAGGTTTTTCCAGTAGTCATGCATGGATGTGAGAGCTGGACTATAAAGAAAGCTGAGTGTTGAAAAATTGATGCTTTTGAACTGTGGTGTTGGAGAAGACTCTTTAGAGTTCCTTGGACTGCATGAAGATCCAATCAGTCCATCCTAAAGGAAATCAGTCCTGAATATTCATTGGAAGGACTGATGCTGAAGCTGAAACTCCAATACTTTAGCCACCTGATGTGAAGAAACTTGACACATTGGAAAAAAACATGATGCTGGGAAAGACTGAAGGTGGGAAGAGAAGGGGATGACAGAAGATGAGATGGTTGGATGACATCACCAACTCAATGGACATGAGTTTGAGTAATCTCTGGGAGTTGGTGATGGACAGGGAAGCCTGGCGTACTGCCGTCCACGGGGTCGCCAAGAGTCGGACACGACTGAGCGACTGTACTGAACTGACTGAGGAGAATCAGAGCAGTTAAAAAAAAAAGCAACTTTAAAACGATGCTCAAAACTATTCTTTAAACTTTTAAAAACTATTTTCCTTTCTTTACACATCACTGTAAGTAGAGAAAGGTTAAAGGTTATTTTCTCCAATAAAATGATTCTCTACAGTTCCTTCAGTGATAGATACAAACTTATTTTTACATGATAATTGGTAACTGCCAACTGCCAGTAAAACAAGTCAAAATGATCTAGGGCCTACCAAATATCTTTCATAAACTATTTCATTTAAAAAAATCACAACGTAAGAGATACAGAAAATATTTTTTTGCTAAGAACTAAAGATTTTTAAAATGAACTTTAAATATCTAAATATTTTGGCAAAATTACACACACACACACATACACACACAAAACTATGACTACACATAAAAACAGGGCTTCCTTGGTGGCTCGGGGGTAAAGGACCCACCTACTAATGTAAGAGATACAAGAGACCCAGGTTTGATCCCTGGGTCTGAAAGATTCCCTGGAGAAGAAAACAGCTACCCATTCCAGTATTCTTGCCTGGAGAATTCCACGGACCAAGGAGCATGGTGGGCTACAGTCCATGGGGTTGCAAAAGAGTCAGACAAAGCAATGACTAAACAACAACAACAAATAACAACATATAGATTTTTAACACGCTAGATTTTGTACACAGTTTGTACACAGTTGATATCTGGCCAGGGACATTGTTTAGTAGCTTTAATATTGTCCAAAAGAAATAGTAATTAAAATGCTTAAAATTTAAACCTCTTATTCCTATGTGTAGTTTCTCTATTTGAAAGGAAAAAAGGTAAATACTTATGAAAAATTTCTTGACTCTGCTGATGGTTAACTTTACTGAAGATGACTGAATTGACTAACAAATTAGTTCACAAATCCAAGTTAAGTATAATCATAAAGGGAAATTTCAAGCACTTTGTTATGTTTAGGTATCTTGCAGATAGCTTAACATCACCACTGATATTGAGACAAATGTCACGATGAGCTGGAGTTCCAGGTCAATGTTCCACACTCACTGATGACACTTTACAGGATAATTAAGGAAGCGTGATGTTTGCATCCTCTTTTCAGAACCACTTTCATCACTCTCTGAATCAAATTAACAGTATTCACTCTCTTATAACTACATAGAAGTGATTCAGAACAGTGTGAAAGCTTTCGCCTAGAATAGTATGTTTTTGTGGTAAAAGGTTAATTTCACTATATTCATTCCATTAGAATTCAAAGAGGGCTATTTCTCTCAGATGTTGAAACAGATGAATTGGGACTGCCAAATGCAAATTCCACTAAAATTAAATGCCTACTTAAAAAGTATTCTGCTTGCATTTCAAAGCATTACATTTAGCTCACGGGATGCAAAATTGCCAGAATATAATACTGACTTATAAGATTTCCACTGACAGGAAACACTGGGGAAAATGAAGGAACCAGAGGGATTTAAAAGAAATTTGATCTTTTCACAAAGAAGAAAAAAAATATTAGGGCTAGAAATCTTATAAAAACAAATTTAATGAGGTTGTAGAACTGTTTCAATGAACCATATTATTGAGAGAAGTAAGAAATCCTGACCTTGGAGGGCTTGCTGCCTCTCTTTCTTTCATTATCACCTTGTCTTTTCAGTAACAAGATGCATTAACTTGCTGAAAAGACATCATGTCTAAACCAGAAGCCAGTCTTCAAGAACAAAACCACCTGTTCACACATATAGTTTTCTAATGGCTCATGATTCCTCACTTAAGTTTGGTAAAAGAGAATGAACCTGAAAGAAAACTCCCTCCAAGTAGGTCCTATTTACCATGGTTATTAATAATATTTATATATATATATATATATATTCTTCTTCACTAATTTATTTTTAACTCTTAACTAGTTCCTGCAACTAACCCTTATGGGTGGTTAAGAACAGTTTGCTCTAGCAAACTTGAATGGTGTACTCTTTATTGACTAATACAAAAACAAACAAAAAACACAACCTAAAAGTTGAGAATTATCTTTTATGTGGTTGACAAAACTGACAACTTAAGCCTGGAAGACTGCCCTGAAGAGGTAAGGGAGGAGCCAGGATACAGAGGAGTCTGGCAACAAATACCAACCAGGTAGCCAGAACATCAAAAGATTAGTGTTAATTAAAGACCATCAGATATCCCAGGTTAACGCATTTAGTGCTTTTCTATGTATGGGAAATGGCAACCCACTCCAGTACTCTTGCCTGGAAAATCCCATGGACGGAGGAGCCTGGGAGGCTGCAGTCCGTGGGGTCACGAAGAGTTGTACACGACTGAGCGATGTCACTTTCACTTTCTTTTTTCACATGTGTGGGAAGATGAAAGACTCTGGGCTCACTGAAATCATTTCTTTGATACACACCTTGACTGTCTAGGGCCAGTATCCTGCTTTTCTCCACCCTGAACCCCTTCCCGTTGCACAGTTGAGAGCAGCTGCTGTGGCTGAGGGCTTGAGGGCCATGACATTTTTTGTTTACTGATATGTCACGGGGCATTTTTTAATCCATATCTTCACCATCAGAGCTCCGGTGAAGACATGCGTAACAAGAGGTGAGGCAGTGCACTTGTCTGCCAACTTACCAAAGGAAAAACAAGGAAGTTCGTGTGTCCCTTATGGGTATAGCCCCATACACCCTGTTTTTTCTGGAAAAAGGAAAATTTAAATGTTGAACAAAAGGAGTGTACAGTTTGGGGGATATTTATGGGAGGGAGGAAGGTGGGGGAGCTCATGAAGCAATTCATTCATGAATTCAATAACTTGTTAATGCATTCAATACTTCTTTGGGTCAATAATTGCATGCGTTCTTTTTGGGTTTCTGCCTGTGGTCTCTCAAGTACAGATTGCAGGATATGCTGAATTTCCTGAAGCAGAGGATTGGGAAAAATACACCGACACTGATGTTTCACCTATAGATAGGGTAAGGACAAGTTCAGAGCTAATCAGAAGCAAGGAATAAAGGTATCAATATTATTTCCTAGCCTTCAGAATCCCAATTCAGTTCAATAACCTCTTTCAAAAAAAAAAAAAGTATAGCCCTTTCTTAAAACTTTTGTCTCAGAAATTATTATTAATAATTGTAGACCAAAAGGTTGAGAGTCCCTTGGACAGCAAAGAGATTAAATCAGTCAATCCTAAAGGAAATCAACCCAGAATAGCCACTGGAAGGACTGATGCTAAAGCTGAAGCTCCAATCCTTTGGCCACCTGATGTGAACAAAAGACCCTGCAAAAGGGTCTTTCCCAGGACTCTTTGGAAAAGACCCTTTCCCAGGACTGTTGGAAAAGATTCTGATGCTGAGAAAGACTGAGGGCAGGAGAAGGGGATGACAGAGGATGAAACCGTTGGCTGCATCACCAACTCAATGGGCATGAGTTTGAACAAACTCTGGGAGATGGTGAAGGACAAGGAAGCCTGGAGTGCTGCAGTTCATGGGGTCTCAAAGGGTCGGGCACGACTCAGGGACTGAATTGAACTGAAAAGGTTGAAATAGATGGCTGAAAGTCTTGTATTGTGACAACTCATCAGTCTATTATTTCAAGTGGGTAATTATCAAATAAAACTATTAAGGTACATGATGTTAGCACTTTTAATATCCTGGTTTAATAATGAAACTGAATTAACCATTAGTAAAAGATTTTCTGTATCTCTATTTTCCCTCTCTGCAGCCTAGGCAAAAATCCCTGGATACACGTAGGTAACAACAAACAAATATCAGACACATAAAACTTAAACAAAACCAAAGAATTGGAAATAGGCATTTATTTTCAATTGTTGTTAATCCGAACATAGAGGTAGAGCTGTCTTTTCTTCGTGGACCTTTTGACATTTGCAGCAACACATTCCGCATTTTACCCTGTCATCTGTGATATTGGAAATGAAATGCTGTGTCTGATCAGAAGCATCAAGCATGAAACCAAGCAGAAGATACATAAGTATCTTATGGTCCATTGCCTGTGGTGATTGAGCTAGTGGCATCTAAAAGGGACACTGAGAGGTCTGACACACATCATCTTTCACTTTCAATCACACACACACACACACACACCAATGCACACACATGAAGAAATAGCCTTCTTTCGGAGGCTATTAATTGACTAATTGAGCATTAGGCCTTGAATGAGTGCTAAACAGGAGTAGGACTGAAAATGTCTCCCACTTTCAACTGATCTAGGATAATTTCTTAGAGTTTCCTCAGTGTAAATAGCTTATAAAAGGGGGGGGGGGTTAATATTTATGTGATAGTACATATAACACCATCTCACATTTCATGTACTTTAAGCATGCATTTTGTTCGATTCTAAATGAGCATATAGAATATAACAGTTAATGTGTTATGTTATAGTTCACACATTTTTTGAATAAAGCTTACTGAAATTAGCTCTTACTGAAATCGTGTTCTTATTTTCCTCCCTGTATACCAGGGTGAGTGAACTAAATAAAAGCCTGTGGGCCAAATCCTGCCTACCACCTATTTTTGGATGGTCTAGGAGCACAGAGTGGATGTCACATTTTTAAATGGTATGGAAAAAAAAGGAATGATGTTACACAACAGATGAAAGTTATGTGAAATTCAAATTTCAGTGTAAATTAATAAATATTTATTGAAACACATTCACACTCACTGGTTTCCATCTCTCTTTGTCTGCTTTCATGGTATAATGACAAAACTGAGTAATTGTGACAGAGATCAAATGTATCCGGCAAAGCCTAATGAGGCAGGAGGCAGATGGCCACCCCGCCACCCCAGGGTAAAGCAATTGGAGATTCATTCCCTATGAACTGAAAAGAATAGCAGGACAATGAATGCAGGAGGCTAGGCCCTGCTCAGACCACATATTTCTCCTTCCTGAAGTCAGGAGACCTCCTGGACCACATGTGCACAGAAATGACTCCTTGCAGGCCAAAGAGGGAGCAAAGTCAAGGGATGCTCTACCCAGACGCCTCTTCGGTAGGATTCCCCTTGGCTAAGAGATGCATGCACACACATGGGAGGATCCTGAGATAAACCAAATATGGATTGTGAGCCAGGAAAATCAAAATGATTGGCCGAATGAAACCCAGAAGAAATGCCCCATAAAGGTAATTTAAACCTCCACTCAGGGACTTTCCCTCTGAGTTTGCCCGTGTGTTTATCCACATGTACTATACATTTTTTTTCCCTCTTAATAAATACTTTACTTGGTTCACTACTTTCCATCTTTGTGGGAACTCTCTTCTGCAAAGCTGAAGGACTAGGGCCCTTGTTACTGACAACTGGTTTAGTGGCTAGGATCTGGGCTCTCACCACCTACAACCCAGCCCAATCTCTGGCTGGGAACCCAAGCCCCGCTCCAAGCTGTTGAAGGCTGAGGCCACCTGAGGTCACTAAACTATCAACTATTTGGCCCTTTTCAAAAAAAGAAAAGAAAATCCAACTCTTGACTTATACCACATCCATCTACATCAGTTGAAGCAGAAATAGTAAAGTCTAGTAGTTCCAATTTAAGCCCTTTTTTTTAGACATACTCTCTTCCAAAAGCTATTTCTTAATACAATAATTTATGAAAGTGTAACAGTTTCCTGGCTCTTTCTCCACCCCCAACTTTGACTGAAATAATAATTTCTATTATATTCTATGCCAGAACACAAAATTGCTTACTCAACAATGAAATTGGAATATGCCTTTGAGATTAATATATATATATATATTTATACACAAATGAGGAATATAGGATTTTATTTACCTAAGCCACACTAGAGTTTCAATGGGCTTGATTTCACACCAAGATACATTCTTATACAAGTGGCTGAATCCAGTAGGCAGCAGCCTTTGATCTGGAAATGGGGAGGATTTATGCAAGTGCTTGTCATCTGAAAATGGGAAGATGAGATACATCAAAGGAAAGCGTCTACATTTTACTAGTTTGGCCATATACAGGGACTCGTTTTCCAACATTCTCATCTATTTTTCCATCATAAAATTTACATGAATAAATCAGAAATAGCTTTGAATTACCATAATTTGTGTACATCTTACACCTTCTAATAAATTATAACTTTGTGAGAATGAGCACAATATATTATGTAGCCTCATACGTCTAGATGACCCATGAATATTTATGAAATGAAAATGACCTCACTGCAGAGTTCTCCACCATTCTGGAAGATTGGTCACTGCCCACGATTATATATGCTCCCCCATCCATAAGAGCCGGACATCCATCCATGGGCGATATTTTCTGGCTAGCCTGAATGAACACGGACCCTTGTGCTCCCCGGGAACAGCCTGAAGGCAAAAGAAGAGGGCAGCAGAGGATGAGATGGTGGGATGGCATCACCCACTCAATGGGCATGAATTTGAGCAGACTCTGGGAGACAGTAAAGGATAGGGAAGCCTGGTGTGCTGCAGTTCATGGGGTCGCAAAGAGTCAGATACAGCTTAGCAACTGAACAGCAACTTGCATACTCTGCAAGCGAATGTGAGCTGAAGTGAAGAGGGTGATTTCTAAGTTAAGGAGCTTAAAATGCAGTTGTGCCTTCCCTTCTCTCCTCCAAATTCACTGATGGGATGCAGAAAACGCTGGTGCCATGCAGTGGGATGGGGCCAATGGAAGAAAGGAATTTTCCCCTCCCCCCAGGCACCATAACAAAGGCCACCTGCCAAACAAGTACATCTGCTTTGGACTGTGTTGCGATTGACATTGACAAGTAAATGTCCCCTGTGCAAACCTCTGTCACTCAGGGATTTATTTGTTACAGCAGCTTGCATGACCTGACCCTAGCCCAAAACAGTTGCCAACTTTATCCCTGTTGCTGCATATAAAGGCTATAGTTTAGCTCTTATCCCTGTTAACCTGCACATGGTACTAATACCATTCATCACTTGGCCCATTCTGAAATTCCTCCAACTTTGCCTTCTGGACTAGGACCATACTATTCAACATTCGCTGCTCCCCTTTAACCTTCCTGGCTTCTCCTTTTCATCCTTCTTGGCCAGCTCTTCCTTGCCTTCAAAATTTCATAAGCCCCAAAAATCTTCTCCTGGACCCTTTTCTTTCCAGGGCAATCTGACCATGCCAAACCTTTGAAAGAAGCCTCACTTCAACAACTAGTACTTTCACCTGGAGGCAGGTGACAATTTAAGACTTAAACTATCTTAAACACACAGGAAATGCAGGAAAATGTGACACCTTCCTAATGTGACTTATATTTCACTATTCTCTTTCTTAGCAGTAAAGAATCTGCCTGCAATGCCGGAGCCTCCGGAGACACAGGATCGATCCGTGGGTCAGGAAGATCCCCTGGAGAAGGGAATGGCAACCACTCCAGTATTCTTGCCAGGAATATCCTGTGGACAGAGGAGCCTGGTGGGCTACAGCCCATGGGGTCACAAAGAGTCGGACATGACCGAAGCAACTTAGTACGCACGCTCTGATTCTCTTTTAAGATCTTACTATAAGGAGTCAGTCATATAGAGATTTCAGCAAACATGGTCATTTTATTTTCCTTTTACAACTGTATCTTTTTTTAGCACCCTCAAACCACTAAACCTAGTAGGCTTACTTTTACCCTATGCATAATCTATGGGAACCAGAAATCGTCATTCCTTCAACAAATAATTAACAATGTATGAGTTGACATTGCTCCAAGTGTTACAGAGAGACAGTGAAGAGGAAAGTCAATATTTTTTTGCTTTGATGGAGCTTATTTCAAGTGGAAGAAAGCAGATGATAGACACATACAATAATTTCAGATGAGACAAAAGGCTATGGAAACTATAAGTTGTAATCATGGGACTACATGAGGAAAACACATTCATAGGGCAGAGGCAAGTGTAAGAAATGGACACGAGCTCTCTGAGGATACAAATCAAGATATCTGAATGATAAAAAGGAATCAGCCATGTCAATACCTGGGGAGAGGGGGGATTCTAGGCAGAAGGACGTCAAGTACACAAGAGGCAGTGATTATACCCTGAAAAAATGAAAGCCTGCCACTGTGGCTAATGATTATGATACAAGAGGAGGCCAGAGAAGTAAACAAGGAAATAGCATGTAAAGGAAATGGGGTTTTAGATATTCCAAATATAACCAGCAGCAGCTGGAGAGAAGATAGCTTGGGGAACAAGAGAAATTAGGGAAACCTACCCAGATTTATCACTACGAAAATGAGGAACTGAGGAACGTTACTTAATTTCTCAGGCTTTTGGATTCACTTTCACAAAACACAGCAGTTGGTATTAATGGGCATTCACATTTTGTCTGGATCTAGAAAATCAATCAGAAAATCAGCAGACCTTCAGAACTGTCACAAGCTGTATTATCTAAAACACAAATTAACGGTGGTCAAACTGTTGGCTACCCTTCCATATTTTTCTGGGACTCAATTCTATTCACACTTTTGCTTTCATACTATTGTACAATTTACCTTTCCTTATTTATTTTCCCAAATTGTCTAATGGCTACTTGAAAGACTGGACTTCTAATTTATGTGTGGCTCTATGAAATGAACATGTGATACTCATTCAGCTTATATTTAATGGAATAGTAAGTTGAGAGTTAATTATGTATGTTTCTTCTGCAAAATGAAGACTAACAAAGCCCTGCCCCCTTTAACTCTTTTAATAATGTGTTCCCAAGGGTCAAGTAAGAACCACAGTTCCTTAGACTTCTACTTAGAAGAAACTCTAAAGACCATGTCATCTAGCATTATTATCTTATAGATAAGAAAACTGGTAATCAGGGGGTTTCCAAAATGCTCGTGTATTTGCAATGCAGAGAGTCATAACAGCGTATGTAGCACCTTGGAGAATTAAGACATATAACCCATTCCAATTCTCGAAGTCCTTATTAGTGGAAACAGGGCTAGCTTTCCTGGTCTCATTTGAAAGGATTCTGTGGCTGGTGACAATCAGTTTGTGTCCTAAGCAGGCAGACTGGGCCCACCCTGGATTGAAAACCAGGTCAACTGGTTGTGACCTTTGTTTATAAAACACTGGACCACTGCCACTCCCAGTGATATCAGAAATGACAACTTCCTATCTGCTTGGATACTGCAAAAATAACTGAATTTCATTTTAATTTGAATTTGCCCAAATTTTCAAAGATGATCCCAAATACCTTAGATGAATGAGGGTAAAACCTAGAAATTAAGAGTTTGGTGAACTACAAAGGCTCCTAACCAGAGTCAATGGTCCAGTCCCAAGTATTATTCTATAGGAAGAAACTGCAAAAGGGAATGTAGTTTTTGCTTCACTGCTTAAATCATTTAAATCCTTTTCTATATTTACTCCTATCTTATCTTTTCAAAAAATTCCATTTCTTTGCACAGTGTTCAATCCCCTTTAAAAAAAAAAAGCCCAATGTGTGTGTGGTACCACACAGATTTTTATACTGGGGTTTTATTTACTTATCTCTGTTGCACATCAACCCACTCAATTTGACAGGACCATTCATTTGAGATTTTGAAGATCAGAAACTTGGACCAGCCTGAAGACAATGAAGAAGTCTGACAGGTACAGATTTTACTTGTTCACTCTAACAAATATGTGAATAAATTAAAATGATAAAAAAAAAACCCATAAAATATAATATCCATGAGAATATTCCACTAAAACAGTTTATAAACAGTTCTTCAGTTTATATCATGTAAGAGTAGGTAAATAAAAAACAAAACAAAAAACTAACAGAATGAATAAAACATTGCAAATCAAGTATGTGCATGCTAAGTCGCTTCTAGTCGTCTTTGACTCTTTGTGACCCTATGGACTGTAGCCCACCGGGCTCCTCTGTCCATGAGATTTTCCAGGCAAGAATACTGGGGTGGATTGTCATTTCCTCTTCCAGGGGTTCTTCCTGACCCAGGGATCAAACCGCATCCCTTAATTCATCTAATGTCTCGTGCATTGGCAGGTAGGTTCTTTACCACTAGCACCACCTGGGAAGCCCTTAAATCAAATGCACTTCATTTAAAAAAAAAAAAAATCTAACGATGGAATCCTAAAGGAAATCAACTGGGAATATTCACTGGAATGACTCATGCTGAAGCTGAAGCTCCAATACTTTGGCCACCTGATACAAAAAGCAGACTCATTGGAAAAGACCTGGATGCTGGGGAAGACTGTGGGCAGGAGGAGAAGGGGATAACAGAGGATGAGATAGTTGAGGTGATGATAGCATCACCGACTCAATGGACATGAGTTTGAGCAAACTCCGGGAGATGGTGAAGGACAGGGAAACCTGGCAAGCTGCAGTCCATGGGGTTGCAAAGTGCAGACATGAGTTAGCAACTGAACAACAATGATAACAATGAAATGGAATATCTAACCTAATGGTTAGATATCTAACCTAATATCTAACCTAATGGAATATCTAATTTAACATTCTCTCTCTCTTTCTCATTCAGGGTGTGAGTGATCATGTGTGGCAAAAATGACTAACATGCCATCCAAGAATCCAAGAAAATAAATATCCCCTGAGAGTCAAGTCATATCTGATCAACCCTTAGTTATCATTTTTCATTCTCTCTTGAACTCTTGTTAGAATTCTTATATCTACACTCCTCTACTCATTCTTTTGGGGAGTTCATCTGTGAATAGCTACCTATGATATCTTGATGTCTTTCCTTTCATCTATCTTTTATATGTGTGTGGTGTGTAACACCAAGAAAGAAGTATATTTCAAGTATTAATTCTTCATTCATTTTTCCATGCAATTTTTACACTGAGTCATAAGCAATAGTTTTCTCTTGTTTATTTTTTTTTTAATTTTCATGTTAATTCACACTTGAACTAACAAATGTACAATAAATTTGGCACCCTATTTTAAATTGCATTTTAAGGGTTTCTGTTTTCAGATTTTCTGCTGGCTGTGTCTATAAAACTGTCTAAATAATTGCATACTAATTTCTAAGCTCATTCCCATTATACATTAAGCACTTGGCTTTGATCCATCAATGTAAGAAATTTGGTTCACTTATACTATCATCCTCCATACGTCCCCCCTCTTCTCTGATATTTTAATTATCACTTTTATTTTTCTAGTACTTATCATATATCTTTAAATATTATTTTTGAACTTCTATTTCTTAATCCACATGTTATCTCAAAAACTTAAAAATTCTACCTAGAAAGACTCAGGACTCCTAATGTGTGCTCTGGCATCTCAATATTCTAGTATTATGCTTAAAACAAATACTTCTGTAGTGAGTTAATGAAAAGGTTCTGTATTTGCACTGTCCAATCATAAAGAAATCAATCAAGAGGTGCTAATTTTGTCCTCAAAAACTGGAGGTATGTCTTATGGGTAGATATATCTGAGAAAAATCCACTGTAAATATAAAAGGGTGTATTTAACCATTACCTAATGCTCTCCTTTAGTTCCAAAAGATTCACATCTCACATCTAATTTGGTGTCACCACTAGAGTAACACATTTTTAACCACATGTATACATGCCTCTTAACTTTGCCTCTACGGGAATTGCCTCAGTGATCTGAGGAGGGAACTGGCATATATCCTTGAAATTTTAATAGTTTATAATTCACACTGATGATCATGTAATGTGAAAGAAAAGTAGCCTGAAAAATAGCCACCTGTGGTTAGTGGCAACCACTGGACAGTTTTTGATGAATAATGATCATGCCAGGAGTCTTTTATTCATCCAAACAATAATCAGAGACAGCCTTGCCAGTGTCCTGGAGAAGGAAATGGCAACCCACTCCAGTATTCTTGCCTAGAGAATCCCACGGACAGAGGAGCCTGGCAGGCTACAGTCCATGGGGTCACAAAGAGTCAGACATGACTGAGCGACTTTCACTTCACTTTTGCCAGTGTCACTAGGCTGGCCTACAGTCACCAAACCAAAGAGACAACAACCTATTGAATATTTAAAAAAACAAACAAACAAACAAAAAAACAGACTCACAGATACAGAGAACAGGCTAGTGGTTACCAGCGGGGAGAGGGAAGTGGGGAGGGGCAAAATAGGAGTAGTGGAGTAAGAGGAAGAAACTATTAGGTAGAAAATAAGCTACAAGGATGGGCTTCCTTGGTGACTCAGATGATAAAGAATCTGCCTGCAATGGGGGAGACCTGGGTTCTATCCCTGGGTTGGGAAGATCCCCTGGAGGAGGGCATGGCAACCCACTCCAGTATTCTGGCCTGGAGAATCCCCATGGATAGAAGAGCCTGGCAGGTTACATCCATGGGCTAGCAAAGAGTCAGACACGACTGAGCAACTCCACACAGCAAGCTACAAGGATATACTGTACAACACAGGAAATACAGGCAATGGTTTATACTGACTACAAGTGGATTGTGACTTGATCTGAATCATGACCTTTAAGACTGTGAATCACCAAATCGTACAGTTCAGTTAAGTTCACTCACTCAGTCGTGTCTGACTCTTTGCGACCAAATGGACTGCAGCATGCCACGCCTCCCTGTCCAGAACCAACTCCTGGAGATTATCCAAACTCATGTCCATCGAGTCAGTGATGCCATCCAACCATCTCGTCCTCTGCTGTCCCCTTCTCCTCTAGCCCTCAATCTTTCCCAACATCAGGGTCTTTTCCAATGAGTCAGCTCTTCACATCAGGTGGCCAAAGTACTGGAGTTTCAGCTTCAGCATCAGTCCTTCCAATGAACACCCAGGACTGAACTCCTTTAGGATGGACAGGGTGGATCTCCTTGCAGTCCAAGGGACTCTCGGGAGTCTTCTCCAACACCACAGTTCAAAAGCATCAATTCTTTGGCACTGAGCTTTCTTTGCAGTCTAACTCTCACATCCATACATGACCACTGGAAAAACCATAGCCTTGACTCGACGGACCTTTGTTGGCAATGTCTCTGCTTTTTAATATGCTGTCTAGGTTGTTTATAACTTTCCTTCCAAGGAGTAAGAGTCTTTTAATTTCATGGCTGCACTTACCATCTGCAGTGATTTTGGTGCCCAAAAATATAAAGTCTGCCACTGTTTCCCCATCTTTTTGCCATGAAGTGACACCTGTAACTTATTTAAAATTGAATAGCAACTATATCTCAAAATAAAATATTTCAAAAATAAGAATTCACTTCATGTCAATGTATGGCAAAAACCACTACAATATTGTAAAGTAATTAGCCTCCAAGTAATAAAAATAAGTGAAAAAATAAATAAATAAAAATCACATAAAATAATAAAAAAAAAAAGAAAAGATAAAGCATGTAAGAGTGAGAGGTGTAATGAACACACCTGTATTTGAGCTTTGGCTCTGCCATTTCACTAGCTGGGGTCTCTTTTGATCTTCAATTTCCTCATCTCTAAAATGGGAGAGATAATGCTAAATTTGAACATGCATGAGGTCTTTGCACAGGAAAACTGCCACAGCGTAGTTGTTTTGCTAATGGTAGCTAATGTTATTAAGTTATTTTCTGCATTAATTTTAATTACTTTGAAGTTATTAAATCATTCCACATAGGCTTGTCGTGAAGATTAAAGAAGACATGACGAAAAAGCACTTAATTGGGTATGTGACACACGGTACCTGACCGCTCATCATTAATTCCATGAGATCACTCAACAGTTCTCCTATTTCTTCCCCCAAGCAGCAGAAGGGTACTGTGGTTTCTTACCTGGAGCATACTTCACATGCCTTCTCCTGGATGCTGTATTACTTCCGGGTGTCCTGCCCTCCGGGTATTATATATCTCTCAACTACCATGTTTTGTGAAACTGTTTTTTCTTTTAGCTTTGAATTACTCAGAATTTTAAATTGTCCATCTGATACTCTTTTGCAGTATTTAATATAACAGATGTAGGCTGAAGTAGATACTGAGTTCAGACATGGATCAGCGGCAGGAATGATGCCTTCCTTGGCTCAAAGATACAGATACTCACCTGGTGAAAGGAGTGGTGCCTACCAAGAGTAGACCGCAGGAGAAGGTATTCAAGGCTTCTGGACTGACGGACCAGACTCAACCTAAGGCCTGAGTCAGAGAGGTCAGCTGTGTCTGGGCACACCCTGACTACTTGGACAACAGGGATGCTCCCCCGTGGGAGACGTTCATGTGCCATATGAATTTCATGCACATGTGTATGTGTTAAAGTGCAAAAAGTCTACAGATAAGGGTGGTAACCATCTGGGCACAGACCATCTGTATCCCTAATTAGGCACACAGAGGAAGAGAAAACTCTCCCTGTCAGGACACTGGAATCCTTCCTGCTCACTTCTACGTGGGAAAACACTAAGATTAGAAGGTGTAACAGCAAGATTGATAAGGCTTAGACTAGACATTCTGTACAGGACAAATGACAGTGACTTCTGTCTCCATCATTAGATCCAACCTGAGTGGCTGAGAAGGCAGTTTTGTGCAGCAGAAGCTGTAGAACACCCTGGCCCATCCCAAAAGGTATCAGTCCTTCCACTTCACTAGGAGAGGTAGCACATGAGAGCCAGGACTGATGTAACAAATGACACAGGTACCTCTGAACAACCATGAAAATATTTTGGAGGAGACAGACTAGAAGACTAGAGTGCCCATTGGTCTGGCAGATGGCTTTCAAAACCACTGTTGTGTGTACTGATGCAAACAACACCTGGTTTGCACTCAAATGTGCAGGTGCCCTGACATACATGTTGCCTATTTCCATCCTTTTATCTAATTGTTTCTTCATCTGTATTCTTCTAAACAAAATTTCAGCAAGCACAACATGACAGTTCTCTATAGCTGTCTTTTAGAACTTTATCTCCAAAATAACCCTTAACCCAATGCCGTACATTAGAGGTTGGCAAACTGTGCCCACTAACCCCCACACCCCTCCAGGGACTAAATGCAGCCAGTCTTCTGATTTTGTGAATTACATCTTTTGGAACACAGCCATACCTCTCTGAGTAGGTCTTATCGATGGCACCTCTCACGCCCACCAGGCTCCTCTATCTATGAGATTTTCCAGTCAAGGATACTGGAGTGGTTTAGCCATTTCCTTCTCCAGGGATCTTCCTAACTCAGGGATGGAACCCGGGTCTCCTGCACTGCAGGCAGATTCTTTACCGACCGAGCCACAAGAGAAGCCCAGTGTAATTTGGTTTATATATATAAACTTATATATATAAACTATATATATATACTTAGCTATACATCAGAAATTAACACAACACTGTAAACTAACTGTACTTCAATAAAACACATTAAAAAACAGAGTCTTCTTGTCTCTTTTAAAACCAACTAGTCAGTTTAGTGTGGGGGATTCCCATGTATACAGACCAAGCAGACCTGTACTTAATATCAACAAGCTGCTCTCAATACGTAACTTCGTTTTGAATTTTTATTTTTTTTTTAAAAATTGCTTTTATTTTTTCATTTAAAGAATTTTATTGATAGTGTTGTAGACTGTCCCTGTTTCATAGATACAGGAGACAGTCTACCAAGTTTCATATCTCACTTGCAACTTTAATTCATGATTAAGGTTCTCATTTATCAGCAAAGATAATAACTATTACAATTTTATTTATTTATTTATTTATTTATTATTTTTTTTTTTTTTCCAGTGGGTTTTGTCATACATTGATATGAATCAGCCATGGATTTACATGTATTCCCAATCCCGATCCCCCCTCCCACCTCCCTCTCCACCCGATTCCTCTGGGTCTTCCCAATGCACCAGGCCGGAGCACTTGTCTCATGCATCCCACCTGGGCTGGTGATCTGTTTCACCATAGATAGTATACATGCTGTTCTTTTGAAATATCCCACCCTCACATTCTCCCACAAAGTTCAAAAGTCTGTTCTGTACTTCTGTGTCTCTTTTTCTGTTCTGCATATAGGGTTATCGTTATCACCTTTCTAAATTCCATATACATGTGTCAGTATGCTGTAATGTTCTTTATCTTTCTGGCTTACTTCACTCTGTATAATGGGCTCCAGCTTCATCCATCTCATTAGGACTGGTTCAAATGAATTCTTTTTAACGGCTGAGTAATATTCCATGGTGTATATGTACCACAGCTTCCTTATCCATTCATCTGCTGATGGGCATCTAGGTTGCTTCCATGTCCTGGCTATTATAAACAGTGCTGCGATGAACACTGGGGTGCACGTGTCTCTTTCAGATCTGGTTTCCTCAGTGTGTATGCCCAGAAGTGGGATTGCTGGGTCATATGGCAGTTCTATTTCCAGTTTTTTAAGAAATCTCCACACTGTTTTCCATAGCGGTTGTACTAGTTTGCATTCCGACCAACAGTGTAAGAGGGTTCCCTTTTCTCCACACCCTCTCCAGCATTTATTGCTTGTAGACTTTTGGATAGCAGCCATCCTGACTGGCGTGTAATGGTACCTCATTGTGGTTTTGATTTGCATTTCTCTAATAATGAGTGATGTTGAGCATCTTTTCATGTGTTTGTTAGCCATCTGTATGTCTTCTTTGGAGAAATGTCTGTTTAGTTCTTTGGCCCATTTTTTGATTGGGTCATTTATTTTTCTGGAATTGAGCTGCAGGAGTTGCTTGTATATTTTTGAGATTAATCCTTTGTCTGTTTCTTCATTTGCTATTATTTTCTCCCAATCTGAGGGCTGTCTTTTCACCTTACTTATAGTTTCCTTTGTAGTGCAAAAGCTTTTAAGTTTCATTAGGTCCCATTTGTTTAGTTTTGCTTTTATTTCCAATATTCTGGGAGGTGGGTCATAGAGGATCTTGCTTTGATTTATGTCGGAGAGTGTTTTGCCTATGTTCTCCTCTAGGAGTTTTATAGTTTCTGGTCTTACATTTAGATCTTTAATCCATTTTGAGTTTATTTTTGTGTATGGTGTTAGAAAGTGTTCTAGTTTCATTCTTTTACAAGTGGTTGACCAGTTTTCCCAGCACCACTTGTTAAAGAGGTTGTCTTTTTTCCATTGTATATCCTTGCCTCCTTTGTCAAAGATAAGGTATTGTTGTCTATTAAGACATCTGGGAATTACATTTAAAGAAAAAAGCTTTAAAGATAAATGAAAAGAAATCTTGATGGCATGATATTTTTCTGTTGAAGTAGATACTTAATTTAGTTAAGGGACAGTTATAAGAAATGCTGCATGTTTTAGTAACATTTTGCAACAGGTTCCCTTGTTTTATAAACACACACTAAGGTTTGGTTCTTGCTTGAGATCAGTTCAGTTTAGTTCAATTGCTCAGTAGTGTCCGACTCTTTGCGAACCCATGAACTGAAGCATGCCAGGCCTCCCTGTCCATCACCAACTCCCGGAGTTTACTCAAACTCATGTCCATCTAGTTGGTGATGCCATTCAGCCATCTCATCCTCTGTTGTCCCCTTCTCCTCCTGCTCCCAATCCCTCCCAGCATCAGGGTATTTTCCAATGAGTGGTATTTAGAACAAAACCACGAAAAATTTAGTTTAATTCAGGAATAGTGAACTGAGGCTGTGCAGAGAGTTTCCAGTCCTGATTTGGGTTTTGAATGGATCTTAATAAATCAAGAGAAAGCACATAGATTTTCTCATTTACTGCCACTAACTGCTGGTGACCAGCACACTGGGATGGCTGGCTGCTCTGAGCCCTCTTCCTCAGTATTTTCTAATCTTCCAACAGGGACCACTCAACATAAATAATCATCCTGTCTTGCCTAATATAGGGAAATAAATAAACCAGTGTCTCCTTGCCTGGGAAGATGAACTTTCAGGTTGTTTCCTTGCATATCAGAACCCCACTGTGTCGAACTATTCAGATTTCATAAACTGTGCCATACCCAAGGCAGCCTGACTCTGATAAGGCTGCTTTAACTGTTTAGTGATGTCTCAGGACAATATGAAACAATTTTTAAAAACCTAAACAAATAGTAAACACCAAATCAGTTTTTCAACAATATGACATCTCACAAGATGTTTATACTTACCTAATCGAACGTGGTTAGGCACTATAGACTGTATTTGGAAAAAATAATAAATTTCACGGCTGCAAAGACACTGTATTGTCTGAAATAAGCAAGCTAAGAGGGAATACAATGTTCATCCACTCTAAGAGACACACAAAAGAGAGAGCAAGGCAAAAACTATCCCATGGTACTTGAAAGTGAAAGTGAAGTTGCTTAGTCTGACTCTTTGCAACCCCGTGGACTGTAGCCTACCAGGCTCCTCCCTCCATGGGATTCTCCAGGCAAGAATACTGGAGTAGGTTACCATTTCCTTCTCCAGGATCTTCCCGACCTAGGGATCGAACCCAGGTCTCCCACATTGCAGGCAGATGCTTTAACCTCTGAGCCACCAGGGAAGCAGTATACTAAAATTCCTCTTGAAAATCAGAGTTAAATGAATAATAAACACTTAAGACCTTTTTTTCCTCTAATAAAGATTTTCTCAGGCTGGCTAAATTTTCAATGCCTTATGCAAGAGCAGATATATACAATTTGGGGTAAAATAGTTGCTTTTGGAAAAAGGAAAAGTAAAACTGAATATATAATACATAGTCTTTTAGATATTTAACAAAAAATTTAGGGATAGATACATTTGAGAAAATTGCTATTTGACTTTCATCTCATCAGTTTTATATCATCTGAGTTCTTTATTTAGAAACTAATTTTTATGGTAGTCAAATGGCTTCTGTATGAAAGAATCCATCAATGCCCCTTTGGTGAGGCATCACATCTTTCATACACCCGTGCCTGGCTCCCTCCTACATGGAGCCCTTGACACGTGCACTCTAGCTCAGGTATCCTGAAGGTCATCATTAAGAGCAATTTGCATGCTCACCTGTTTGATTCTAGGAACATCCCTCCCTGCCTGCCTACAAAATATCTGCTAATTCCTGATCTGGGGCATGGAAGGTGGGTTGGAAATCTTGAACTGCATTGTCTGTAAGATGCTTTTAATGAAAATTTCCATCATGTTAACATTCATTTCACCGTCTCTTATCTCTTGTCATTAACTCCTTTCTGCCAAGGGAAGCTGACTACATACTACATTACTGGTAACCTTTAAGACCTTGAAATTCACCTTCAACCTTTTCTTGGTCAGTTAGAAAGCCCAGGTTGACAGATTCATTTGTAACATTGCAACATTTAACAATAAAAATAGGATGTGTTAAAGAAGTGTCCATAAAACACAGCTCTATTAATTTTCCCATTAGTTCAATAATTATTTTATCTACTAAATCTGTTATTTGGGGCAGCATTAAACAAGGCTTTTAGAATATATAAAAGAAATAAGATACAATGTCACTGTCCTCAAGAATCTCACCAAAAGGATCAAGTTCATGTTAATAAACTAGTTATACTGAATGAACAGTGTTATAAAATCTAAGTAACAGAAATGTGGTGCCTGCCAAGCTGCTTCCGTCATGTCTGACTCTTTGGGACTCTATGAACAGTAAGTAGCCCACCAGGCTCCTCTGTCCATGGGATTCTCCAGGCAAGAATACTGGAGTGGGTTGCCATGCCCTCCTTCAGGGGATCTTCCTGACTCAGAGATATAACCCATGTCTCTCATATACACCGGCCCTGGTAGGCAGGTTTTTCCACTAGCAGTACCAGGTCATAGAAGTGTGGGGTTTGGCATTATTTAAACAGGTTACATGGGCTTCCCTGGTGAATCAGTGGTAAAGAATCTGCCTGTGATGCAGGAGACCTGGGTTCGATCCCTGGGTTGGGAAGATCCCCTGGAGGCGGGCATGGCGATCCACTCCAGTAGTCTTGCCTGGAGAATCCCCGTGGACAGAGGAGCCTGGAGGGCTGCCGTCCGTGGGGACACACAGAGCAGGCCACGACTGAATGACTAAGCAGCAGCAGCAAACGGGCTACATGAGTAAACACTACGGAGCTCATGCAGTTCATTTTACATCTTGATCATGATGACTTGCTGTCTTTCCTTGCCAAGGTTTCTCTGTGATGTCAAAAGGCTCACTAGTTATTCTAAGTCTGTGGCAGATTCAGAGGCTGTAATCCTGACCACCATGGTGTTTCAGGAGTCAAACTGAGCCCACTCCCCTGAGAAAGAATCATTTTCCATTTTCAGAGGATGAGGCCACACTGCAGCTTCCTAATTTCCAGTGAGCACCTCAAAGACAGTGTCTCATGACTGGTGCAATTCTCTGTTCCCAGGACCCAGGACTGGGCTCAGCATTACAGACAATTTGTAGTTCAACAAGGTCAGCTGCTTCCCATTTCACCATTGCAACACTACCTGCCTTCCCATTTCTCATTAAAATCTCCAGGAGAAGAGTCACATGGAATATTACCAAATATAGTGGAATAGGATACCAGGGCAGTGACTGTAACTTGCTGCAAAGTGTTACTAAAACAACCTCTACTACTTTTCTATAAGTTTTCAAGAAAAAGGAAATGGCCCCCTTCAGAGAGAAAATGGAAAATTTCTGAACACAAGCTACTCAAATTTCTCTTTGCTTTGATCTTTACCAATTAAACATATGTTACAGAGGTTCTTACTGTCCAGCATTCAGAGGTGAGGCATTACCTTGGCAAAGGTTATATAAGTTTGACTCAGAGGTTCCTGGGTTCGATTCCTGGTCAGGAAAATGCCCTGGAGGAGGAAATGGCAGCCCACTCCACTGTTCTTGCCTGGAGAACCCCATGGACAGAGGAGCCTGGCGGACTACAGTCCAAGGCTTACAAAGAGACACAACTTGTCAACCGAGCAGCCACAGAGGTTCTTACCGTCCAACACCCACAGGTGGACTCATCACCTTGGTTCCTACAGGGCTTCCCTGAAAGCTCAGCTGGTAAAGAATCTGCCGGCAATGCAGGAGACCCCAGTTCGATTCCTGGGTTGGGAAGATCCCCTGGAGAAGGGAAAGGCTACTCACTCTAGTATTCTTGGGCTTCCCTCCTGGCTCAGCTGGTAAAGAATCCGCCTGCAATGCAGGAGACCTGGGTTTGATCCCTGAGTTGGAAAGAGCCCCTGGAGAAGGGAAAGGCTATGCACTACAGTATTCTGGCCTGGAGAATCCCAAGGACTGTTTAGTCCATGGGTCGCAAAGAGATGGACGCGACTGAGCAACTATCACTTTGACTTTCGCAGGTATGTGAGTGGTCATGTTCATTATAGCATCCACAGTGCTCCTTGGGACTCGTGACTGGGCCGGCAGGGGTCGCTGTAGGCTGAGAATTGACAGGGTGTCATCACTTCAGCCAACAAGGGAATGAGAATGGGTTCGCAGGTCAATTCCTTTCAAGTGGAAAATGACTAATAACTATGTTCCTGTGGGGTGGACAGAAACATGCATCAGTGATTCCTTAAGGATTAATTTCTCATGAGAAATGTAATTGTCTAAAATAATAGTGGGGAAAACCTATCATTCTAAGTGCAATACCCAGAGAATGAGTGGGTAATAGCTGCCCATTTAAAAAGGATAAAGGAATCAAAAGGAGTGGCCAGTATACCTTTAGCAATTCAACAACTGCAGAAAGATTCTTCTGATTGTCCTCTCACACATGGAGGTCACACATAGAAGGACATCTACCTACTTGACATGCTTATGATGGGACATAGAACGTAATATGATCTATCAGAAGAGGAAAAAAAAAAAAATTACCATATCCAAACTCTGGAGAAAATTAGCCTGGAATTGGGCTTCCCAGGTGGTGCTAATGGTAAAGAACCTGCCTGCCAATGCAGGAGATGTAAGAGATGTGGGTTTAATCCCTGGGTCAGGAAGATCCTCTGGAGGAAGGTAATGGCACCCCACTCCAGTATTCTTGCCTGGAGAATCCCATGGACTGAGGAGCCTGGTGGGCTATAGTCCACGGGGTCACACAGAGTCAAACACGCCTGAAGCGACTGAGCACACAGGCTCCCAGCCTGAGATTGACTGAAACTCTGACATTCAACTGGGGGACTTATTTAAACTGAGAGTTTGAAGAAGTCATAGTTTTTTTAATCCCCTAATTTAACTAATGTTTGTGGCAATTTAAGAACAACTTTTTTTTGTTCTTCAATTTCTTATCAGATTATTGATAACGTTTGAAGAAATCCATATATTCATTGTACGACACAACTGCTGTGGCTTTAAAAAAGAAAAAATTGCAGTCAAGAAAGCTATTTTTTCTTAGTGCACTATATTTCAACCGACCACTATGAATTCTATAAAAAGAAAGGCCACAGGCCGGAGTGTAATCAATATGGGTTCTACGCCGACAACTGTGCAAAGCTCAGAGCCCACGAAAGAGAATTTCTCAGTCTCTGGGATCTCTCTCTCAGAGCCAGGGACCCAGGCTCCATAATAAGCCAACACTGGAAAAATACAAACACTCCCAGAATAAATGGTAAGGATGTTTAAAGAAAACACAGTGACTCTTTGCAATGGGAAGGATGTGTGTCTTGGACCCGGATGGGATGATTGCACATTGTATGTCTGTGTTAGGGAGAGAAGGAAACTGTTGCTTCCTTTCCCATCTCCCTAGAGCAGGCTGCAGAAATCAGGAGAAATTCTGGTGAAAGAAAAAGTTAAGGCAAGGGGATTCAGTGGGAGTCAGGCGTAGCCCGGGACAGTGGCAAGAGATGAGGTGACCATCCCTGGATTCCTGAGAAACTACCTGCCAGAGAAAAGTAATGGCATGGTTGACAATGAATGGCAGGACAGTAAAACATCCGGGGAAGTGACATGACAATATTTGAGAGCAGACAACCTGTGACCCCCGGTCAAGAGGAAAAGAAACGCCACCTGTGACAACCAGCTTCTGAATCCCCTGCTCGACTCTGCGAACAGCCATTACCCCTCCTAGTCTAAAGCTTCAATCCCTGTGTCTCTAATAATTTCCATCTTAACCTCAGCTTGACAACCGGAGACCCATACTCTGTGCATCTGACCTTATCTTTCTTGAAGCTGTCAACTACAAATTGGCACTTGCCATCTACCTCCACAAGGATTCAATCACGTGCTGATGCAGTGGCTGGTTTGCAACAACACTTGAAAGAAGTTCAGGGTGGAGAGCAGAACTGATGGGCTCTGCGCTCTGGGAAAAACTGGCAGAACTGGTCTTCACATAGTTAGATATTTTCAAGAGGCAACTGTGTGAGCCCAATTCTTGTATCTCTTCATATCTGTGCTCAGTCGCTCAGTCATCCTGCTCTTTGCAACCCCAAGGATTATAGCTCCCCAGGCAAGAATACTGGAGCGGGTTGCCATCTTCTCCTCCAGGGGATCTTCCTGACCCAGGGATCAAATCCACATCTCCTGTGTCTCCTGCACTGGTAGGTAGATTCTTGACCACAGAGCCACCTGGAAAGCCCCATCTCCTCATATGCAGACCAGCACTAAAATCCTTCATGGTGACAACTGCACCTCATTACTAGCAGAAACCTTCCTGAGACTAGCAGTAACCTTCTGCAAAAATATGTGCTTGATTGTGTGAACTCCCCCTTCACCAAAATCACATATTTACTGATCTTCTCCCTATCACTCTGCAGCAATTTCTAAGGGCTAACTGAAATGCTGTCTCCTGGGCTATAGTCCTCATTTTGCCCCAAATAAAACAACTTGCAGTTCTCATGTTGTGCAGTTTTTTAAAAGTCAGCAAAGCCTTTGCTTCACCTTGATTATGATCTCCCTATTTTACACCCTGTCTGGAAATCTGATTTCAACTTGTATTTCTTTCTTTCTCTTAATAGCTTTGCCTTTGTTATCTTGACTTGATATGGTATATCCTACTTTGAGTAGGGTCATAGCAATGAGAGGAAGATCTGATTCTTTTCTACCTTTAGATTATAACAAAAGTCATGATCCTGATTCAAAAAGCCATAAAAATCATGGGGGAAAACACACAGTATGATGGAAAGTCAATCTTCTCAGTGTTGAATTAAACTAAGAAAACTAATGAGGAGAGGATTTCTATATGTAAGCTTAAGAAGCCTAATGAGGAGCAGCTTTTCTATTTCATTTGTTCATTCCTTTAATTAATTTTAATTGGATACCTACAACATGACAGGCAACAGTCTAAATTCTGCAGATGTATAACATAGATGACAATAACAGATAATAATTAATTTAAAATATATACAAATGTGCTAAAAAAAAAGAAGCATCATTATATAACAACAAAAACAACAAATTTAGTTGCACTGTTTTTGCTGTGTTTTACACCTGATGTTTGAGAACTAAACTTACTCCTTCATCCATCTGGATAATTCCTACTTGAATTTCTGGTGAGAGATCAAACATTGTTTTCTCAATGAAGTGTATTTATCCTTACTCCACACACAGTTAGCAGCTCCTTAATCAGGTAACTATGCAAAACTCCTCAGGCACACATTAAAATCCCAGTAAATGATAGTTTCCAGTCCCTCCCGAATTATTCTCTGACAGTACCATGCAGTAGAAGCCAAATGAATAGGTAACACCAAAAATGTTTATTCAGTAAAGTTGTATCTTACTTTCAGGCTAGATTCCAATTGCTGTGCCTAAGTATAAATTTTATATATCCAAATCACTCTTGAAATTTTCACTAAACCACACATTATATATATATATATATATATATATATATATATATACACACACACACACATATGTATATGTGTATATATATATGTACAAATATATGTATATATATATATAAAACACCATATACATGGTTTTGTGTACACACATATAGATCCATCAACTCATTATTTATTGACTTTCTGTGCCCTGCAGGTAATCTTTCACTGTCTATCCTAAGAAAGTCAAGAATAACATCACTCTCCTCCTCTTTCCCAGATGTTTAGACAAGAAACTTTATTTTCTTTTCTACAGCCTGGGAAATTTTAAAGTCATTTGCACATTTATCTCATAGCTTTAGGCATATTTGCAATAAGTTTTTCAGATTTCACTGCATTTATTGTTAGGGTACATGCTTATAGAGTGGAGTTCAAAGTCAAGTTGTCTGCTTAATTAGATATGTTTTCTTTTACCCCCTTTCTTTCAGTGGGTATATAGTTAAATTCATTTAAGTTCAATGCTCCTATGAGATAAATTCCCCCTACACTTTTCTTGTTACATTACTCTTCCAAATTCATTTAACCACTGATGTCATCTATATTTACCCAATATGTAAGTCTATTAAAAGGTCCATCCAGAATGTCAGCCTTTTAGTTGCTTACATGGGAGGACACTCGCATTCCTTCAGTCTTCTGGAGGATATTACTTAAAATACACACAGAAATCTATAACCCAAAAGAGGAAGTCCCAGAAATTGCCCTGAGTAGAAAAAAAGAATGAATTCATTCTGTATTCATAATATTGTCTATTTTCTGATGCCATATTCTTTTGGTAGAGTCTATTTAAAATTTCTCTTTGCTAGCACTGGCAGCAAAGAAAGAAAATTACAGATTGCAATGTACTTTTGGCTTTGAGCCCAGCTGAAACAGAATGAAGAAGGAAGGAAGCACTTTCTCTTTCTTCCAAGATAGCACTATATGACACTCAGATCCAAGAGACAGAAGCTAGCTAGTGGATAAATAAGAGTAAAGACAATATTTCCAATAAGTGGAAGGAAACATGTTGAAAGCCTGTAGATACTTATACAACCATTAGTATATGACTAGTTATGCACTAAATAGATTCTAATGAGGGTGGTGCATAACATCTCTGCTGGGATATCTAACCAAGTTAAATCACTACATTTCTGAATATCAAGACTGTACAGAAAGCAAAACAAACAAAGGAGAAAGTCAAAAATATCCTTTAATAACTTATATTACAGCTTTGTCTCAGCTAGAAGATAAATGACCTCCTGAATCTATTTCATTTTCAAAATAATTTGGGCTGGGATTGGGTATATGAGTTGGATTTGGAGGAGGAAAGCTATCAGTAGAAAGAAAGACCCACACTTAATAAGAAGGGATAGAAACCTATCAATCATGGCTTGTGTTCCATAGTGTGTGAATTATCAACCTATCAACTACCGACTATTTACTGAGATGACTAATATATTTAATAGCGAGCAGCCACCTTAACTGCCAAAGGCAATGTGTTGAGAAATCTCCATCAGATTTCTTTCTCATATTCTACACTACATAAACTGACCTGCTAATAGAAAACAAAACCAAAACTAAATATTAAATGCAAAAAATCATTCCAAGTTCCATAGATATCTTCCAACAAAGAATAGTGAAGGAATAATGTATTTGCAGATAATAAATATAACATGTTTTAAAAATTATTTCTAGAGTTTTCCTAAAATATGTTGCTGTTTAATGTCTTAAGTTGTGTCTGACTCTTTGTGACCCCATGGACTGCAGTATGCCAGGCTCCTTTGTCTTCCACTATCTTCTAGAGTTTGCTCAGATTCATGTCATTGAGTCATGATGCTATCTAATCGTCTCAACTACTATAAAATATACTGCCAACTAAAAATTGTCTCTTGCCACCTGCCTCTACAAGGGTTAGATCACTAACCACTGTAGACGCTGACCTTCAACACACCTGAAATGACTGTCTCCCGCACTATAGTTCTCATTCTGGCCCGAATAAAACTTAACTCAAACCTTCCCAGTCATGCATTTTTTTTTTTTTCAGTTGACAGCACACTTCTATAATATATTTGATGTAGTCTTACTTCTATAATATTGGATAAAATTTTCATATTTCAAATTGCTTGTTAACATAATAATACTACTCTTTGCCTGGTTTCCTAGGTAATGGCTATGATTCAAGTAGCTCAAAGTTTACCAAAAATACACTTCTGATTGGAAAAAAGATTTTTTCCCCCTAGTGTCTTTCTTTTTTCTATATGAATAGGACACTGAGTGACTAATATTTTCAGACACTTTGTACATGATAAATAGATCTCTGTGCCAAGAAAATTATAAAAAGCTTTTGAAGTAAAAGTCCTACAACTATGTGGATAAATAGGCTTAAGTTTCTAGGATATGCGTAGGATTTAGCAAAAGCAGATGGATATTACCAGCCATTAAAAGCAAATACCTCTTGGCAACAGCACCAAGTAATCAAGAGTTGGACAGGGGTCAAAGGAAACACAGGATGTGTGAGACAACAGGGGGTAAGATTAAGCCTGTGGTAGCCGCTTTGTTGAAGTGGGACACTACATTTTGTCAGGGCAAGAAAACACTTGTTCCCGAGTCCAAGCTCACTAAGCTCATCACAGGAGAGTCCAATGAATCCAAGAGATGAGTTGCTGAGGCGGGATATACAATTTTATTCGGAAAGCTTGCTGACCGAGAAGATGGCAGACAAAAGTCTCAAAATAGCAGTCTTTCTGGGGTCTGGATTTCAGGCCCTTTTATGGATCAGAGATGGGGGAAGGTGAGAAAACTAAGCAAAAAGGCCATTTAAGCTTGCAAATGTCTCCTAGAATGACAAGCCTCAGGCAGGGGGATGTGTTAATTTCTTCCTTCCTGCCATCTACAGGTGGACAGGGTTCTGCACAAAAGCACTTTAGCTTAACAGTCAGTCACAGAGGCAGGATTCTGTGAAGTAGGCCATTATATATGATTATAATAACAAAAGCGACAAAAAACTAGGGGTAAAACAAAGATTAAAGAATAAAGGCAGTGATCAAAACCATCCCCAAGAAAAGAGAAATGCAAAAAGGCAAAATGGTTGTCTGAGGAGGCCTTAAAAGTAGCTGAGAAAAGAAGAGAAGCAAAAGGCAAAGGAGAAAAGGATAGACATACCCATCTAAATACAGAGTTCCAAAGAACAGCAAAGAGAGATAAGAAAGCCTTCCTCAGCGATCAATGCAAAGAAATAGAGGAAAATAACAGAATGGGAAAGACTAGAGATCTCTTCAAGAAAATTAGAGATACCAAGATAACATTTCATGCAAAGATGAGCACAATAAAGGACAGAAATGGAAAGGACTTAACACAAGCAGAAGATATTAAGAAGAGGTGGCAAGAATACACAGAAGAACTACAGGCAAAGGGGCTTAATGACCCAGATAACCAAAATGGTGTGATCACTCACCTAGAGCCAGTCATCTTGGAGCACAATCAAGGGCCTTAGGAAGCATCACTACAAAGTGAGTTAGGTGATGGAATTCCAGCTGAACTATTTCAAATCCTAAAAGATGATGCTGTGAAAAGTGCTGCACTCAATATGCCAGCAAATTGGAAAACTCAGCAGTGGCCACAGGACTGGAAAAGGTCAGTTTTCATTCCAATCCCAAAGAAAGGCAGTGCCAAAGAATGCCACTAACATTATTTGGCTGCCAAATAAAGTTGTATAACATCAGGAGGCAGGTCCACTCACAAGAATAGAATTCTCAATCAAGGCTAAATTACCAGGAGATTTAAAAATCTCCATTTTTGTTTTGGTCAGCAAAAGTCTGTCAAACCCTTCATCAATCCTTGGACTGACACTGGGGAGTTTAGTATGACTAGGAGGCATTACAAATTAGTAAAGCCTTAATGGACTATTTGGTAAATGTTTCCGTGACAGTTTGATATGTACAGATAAAAATATAAAGCTGTATTTTGCATCATATAATAAAATAAATTCAGGTGAATTAAAGTTGTATAAGTGATGTTTTTAAATTTGAGAAGAAAACAGTGTCTTTTTGATATTTGAGCAGAGGATTTTTTTGTGAGCAGTAACACACATCATAAAAGAAAATACTGACCAGTTACACTAAAAAAAAACCCTTTGCATTGATAAAACAAGATAAGCAGAAACATTCTGAAAAGACAAGACAAAGGTTGGGGGAAAAAAACACATTTTAAAGTCCATTAGATCCACCAGTTATAACAGCAAAGTATCTTTTATGATGGAAGGAATCTTTCTGTCAAGTTACTGATTGATTAAACAGTTCTCTTTCAGATGTAAATTTTTTTTATGTAAGGACATATGCCTTCCTTTTTTCCCCATACATATAATTTTTTGCCTCTTTCAAGTCACTTGAAAACATATACAAAGACTGTTTTCATCTATGCACTCTTTCCAAGTTTAAGGAGCCATTATTAGCATAGCATTTCCATTACATTGGTCACAATCATTCTGCTCCAACAAAGCTTACATTTCAAAATGTAACATGTGCCCCCCAAAGTAAGATAGGCCCATGTGTGTCCCCTCAATGCAACATCCTAATTTTAGAAAAAAATAATAATAACAATTACCCTTAATGCCATTTTATTAAATTCTAGAAGAAACCATTATATGTTGGATTATAAGTTAATGAAATTTTATTGCAAAGGCATATAAATGCAAGAATAAAATTTCAAAGCAGGAAACAAGATTGTAAAGCCTCTCCCTATCAATAAAGCAATTTAAGAAAAAAACAAATGAAATAATAATTGATCTTACTTAGAAAGTTTAATAACATATCATATGGCAGCATCATAACAGTTGATTCTATGAAACTAGTGACAAAAACTAGAAACAGTATATAGGTGAAATTACTGGTCTTTCATTACATTTCCATACATGTGATACTGGGCAAAAAGGTCCCTGGTAGATTCATCTCCTACTGCTAATAACAAAGCCTTCCCTTCAAAATGACATTGATAATTCTTATACTTTACCACCGATATAGACATTAGTGATGAAGAGTTTTAGCTATTTTTAAAATATATAACCAAGAGACAGATTGTTTCAGCCCTCAAAACTGCCTCTGAGCAGGTTACTAAATTCAATTAATGCCAATGCAAACAGTTGGGCAGTCATGTCTATACTAATATTTATATTTCACTTAATATTTTGAAGCTTTGGATACGATTACGATTGTTGGTTTATTCACAACTTTTTTGTATCTTGAAGTTATCTTTTTCAAAGTCACTTTTCTGTCATGTGGTGACTTTAATACCACTGATGAGACTGTTCATCTATTCAGCATTTATTAGCTTTTTTTCAGTACCATACTAGACGTGGAGAATGAAGAAATGAATATGACATTTTTATATTCAACAAGTTCACAGCCACTTTGGGGCAAGGGAAAATGAAGTTAATAAAGATTTTTGTTTAGCAGGGAATATAATATTTGATCACATATGATGTACAAGGCATGGCTTTATACATTAAAATGATTTCTCATCTTTATTATAAACCTTTATCATCTAGTTTTCCAGAAGTTTATCCTCTAGTTTCCAGAAAAGAAAAAATAAATAAATAAATAATAGCATTTATTGACTGAATACCAAACGCCAGAATTTTATACAGAACTCTGAATTTCATTTTGTTTTACCTATTCAGCAATCCTCTAAAACAGTGTACCTATTACATTCTCCTTAAACATGAGGAAATTCACTTAAGTTAATGTATCAGTCAAACTTCTCCATAGAGACAGAACCAATAAGAATAATTCTGGTCCAAAGGCTAGAGAAGTCAAGGTGAAGGGAAAACCAATGCCTCAGCTCAAAGACCATGAGGCAGGAAGAATTTCCTCATACTTGGGGTAGTTCAGGGGTTTGGTTCTACCCAGGCCTACCTAGGAGAATGGGGCGACAAAGAGTGAAATGGTTGGATGGCATCACTGACTCAAAGGACATGAGTTTGAGCAAGCTCTGGGAGATACTGAAGGACAGGGAAGCCTGACATGCTGCAGTCCACGGGGTTACAGAGTGTTGGATGTTACTTAGTGACTAAACAACAGCAAGGCCTTTATTAGGGAGGGCAATCTGCTTCATCCAGTCTAACAATTTAAATGTTAATTTCATCCAAAAAACAACATCAAAACCCTTGCAGAAACACTCATATTGGTTCAAATATCTGGGCCCCCTGTAGTCCACTGAAATTGACACACAAAACTAACCATCACAGTTATTATTATCTGAAGCTCAAAGAGCCAGCAATGGAGAAGCTTGGAAACAAATCAGAAACCTTGCTCTTAAAATGCACATGAAGGTAAGAAAGTACTCTAAGACCCACAGCTAGTGACAGATACATATGTTATTCCAAAGTACATACTCTTTCTAGCATATCATGATGATTCTAACCCTTGAAATAGTATTTGTTCCTTGAGATTTATACTGCGTTGAGCAGCAAAAATGTTCATAAGACCAGTTGCATATGTTTTTATTATATGTTACTGATTTACTCAGGGCTTCCCAGGTGGTGCTAGTGGTAAAGAACCTACCTTCCAATGCAGGAGACACAAGAGACAGGGGAATCGATCCTTGGATTGAGAAGATCCCCTGCAGCAAGGCATGACAACCCACTCCTGTATTCTTGCCTGGGAAATCTCATGGACAGAGGAGCCTGGTGGGCTACAGTCCAGTGGGTCGCGAAGAGTCAGACATGACTGAAGAGACAGTATGCACACACATAGCACTGATTTACTCAGATCTAAAGTCATACTGTGGAGAAGGAAATGGCAACCCACTCCAGTAATCTTGCCTGGAGAACTCCATGGGCAGAGGAGCCTGGCAGGCTACAGTCCATGGGGTTGCAAGGAGTCAGGCATGACTTAGCAACTATCACTCAAAGTCATACTGACCACTTGTGATGTCTTATTCTTTACCTAGATTCTCCCTTAGCTGAAAGCAATCTTAAGAGCTGAAAAATTCTGTGGTCTGTTGACTTACTTCCAAGAGAGTCAACAGAAGTAATTTCATATTCCAATGAATATAATCTTAACCACCAACACAGATCAACCAGCCTCCCAGAGCACTGTCATTTATGATAAACATGTATGCTTGCTTTTCCTTTTAAAGGGTGTTGTGAAGAGAAGTGTTTATAAATTCAGAAATTCTAGAGGGTCCACAGAGGAAAAAAAATGTGGTATTAAAAGTATGAAAAATAAATCAACTGAACATCTTCAACCTCTATGCTCTTATAAATGCCCTTTCAAAATGGTTAAAAAGGAAAAGGGGCATTTCCTGAATAAAGAATGGTGAAATTACAAATAACCAGGTTAGAATGTTATTAATCATGCATCCTAAGTCTTTTATCAACATTTTCAAACAAAGTTAAACCATATACAAATGCCCATGGATAATATAATCATTCCAGAAAGTTGCTGGATGTACCTGTTGTTATACACAAGTAAAATTTTCCAATGAACTTTGGAAATCTGGCTCATGTGAGCCTTTGATATCTATGAAAAGATCACTGTTAACAACAGTAAGGTAGGTTTTTATCTTTGGGACCTATTAACAGTGTACTGGACATGAATTTTTGCCAAATTTTCTGCACATATCATCATCAGAGCGTTGTTGCTCTTTTCCTCACTTAATAATTAATAAGTGATTGATAAGAGTGATGTACAATTTAAGTGAGCAAAAAATAATAATGAAAACACTGTACTCATCTCCTTTCCCTTGGCTAGAGTCTCTTCATCTTTCTTGTGTCAGCCCTGCCTCATATAAAGGGCCTTGGACAGGGAGAAACATTAGGAGCCCTCATCAAATCCTAAGCCCCTTACTTCAAGGCAAAAGGGGCACAGGGAACATAACAATTCTCTTCTTTAAAGAATGGATGCAGAAACTGAGGCCTGAACTTCACACAGCTTCAGTCTACTGACTTAACTGTAAAATGACTGAAAAGACAAAACAAGACATTCAGAGGCCCTGGCAGAAATATTTAAATGGACCAATGCAGGCGTATTGCTTGCCTCACTTTTGCCAGAACCTTAGAGACTGTGTGTAAGCTGGTAAATTTCAAAAGCAAGGCTACGTAAATGTGAACCGGTAAAAAGGAGAGCGGTAATGAAAATCAAAGGTTGTAGACCATTCAGGTTTACCAAGCACAGAGAAGTCAGAGAGGCGGCTGAGGCAAAAGCTAAGGACCAGAAAACACCCAAGTGTCAAACAGTTCAGAGATGATGAGGGGATAAGACCCAGGAAGAAATGTGATCTGATGGCCACTTCAGAGATGGGGCAACACTCTGGGTGGAAGTTTGCATGCACCTTAACAATTTAATCTATTTCTGTTTTAAGATCAGAATAAAATAGTTGGCTAATCTAGGCTTTATATTCTCTGACTGGCTTTTAAAATCATTTTATCCTTCTTTCTGTATGTTGATTGCAAAGATGGATACAAAGATGGAGGGGAAAAGAAAGCTTTAAAATCCTCACTTGTATGGTTTTTAAAGATCCACCAAGAAGCTCTAGCAATGTATTCTATTAGCTTTTTTTGTTTGCTTGTTTGTTTGTTTTTTAATTTGCAAAGTAATATATTTTAAGCAGTTGGCTATAACCATTGTCTTATTCCTATTTCCTGTCCACCACACTTCCTCTCATGCCTGATAACATCAGGACTGATCCTTCTATCTTCTGGGCCCACATACACAGCACGATGACATGAATTACAGAATCAGAGGCTGTATGATGATAAACAAAAATTCCTGTGGGACTTGGAATCATCAGCATGTGCACTGCAAATAAAAAAGCTCTGTAATGTACAGAGTCATTACGTAGTCTGTGGATAACGCTTTCAAAAATCAGATGCACAAAGTTGTAATTAAGTATTTGGTTCAATGTCTCATCAAAAAAAGAGTTCTCTTTACATTTGCTAATGTAACATATGCAATTATAAACTCAAAATTTCAATTATAAACTCAAAATGACATATGCAATTGTTATATTGAGATAAATGGCATATTTTATTAAGCACTTTTCTGCCATTTAACTACAATGTAAAAATGTATTTCAGAATGTTTCAATTTAAAAATTTGGAAAAATACTTCAATTTCTTGATTAGTCCCTATATAAAGATTATGTTTTCTATCAGATTAAAAGTTACCTCAAAGCACTGAGAGAACTGTTCACATGCAAAATAAAGGAATAAGAAACAAAGAAACAGATGAACAATGAAATTAAGAGAAACTATTCTGACATTGAGAAACAAACTGCAACAAAAGATCTCTTATATCAGAGACTAACACACTCTTTCATTTTATTTTTTTCTGTAGAGATTCAAAGGATGACTATTTTAGACTTTTCAGGCCATACACACTCTCTGTCACAGGGTTCAACTCCATAGTTACAAGGAAAAGTATACACAGGACTTGGACTCTGTTTTAGAATATACTAAAAGCAGGCCTTCAGTGAGACAAAGAGATGAATAGCAAACAGAATAATAGGCTCTAAGATATTTTGATAATGTAAGGAGTAAATCATATGAACATCTTCAAATACACTCTTTGCTCTTTTGATGATCCCCTAGATAGGAAAAAGCAACCCACTCCAGCATTTTTACCTGAAAAATTTCATGGACAAGAGGAGCCTGGCAGGCTACAGTCCATGGGGTCGCAAAGAGTCAGACATAACTGAGCGTGCACAAGCACCTCTATTACTGAATCAACAAAAGATAATATGCATATGCAGCTTATATTATGATACTACAAGGCAACAACAACAAAAAGTTATAAATAAAGATTATTTGATTAATCACCACATCATAAAAGTTTAAATACTCTGAAATCTTTCAACATGTATCTATAAAAGGAACTTGGTAGAGGTATTCACAATGTTGATAATTACCCTAAAAATTTACAAATTTGTATGACTTTACTAATAAGTTGCAAAGCTAAAGGAAAATATTTTTTAATATCAACATTGAAAAAAAAGTAGACATTCTAAGGGAATAACCAAATTATCTTTTCCCTATATAGAAAATTTTATTAGAAATCATCATAAAAAATTGATAATGACAGGATTGTAGGAATAAATTAAAGGAACAAAAGCATTTACAAAGTTGGTATTTTTAAATTTAGTGAATAATTGTGCTTGCCTCCTTTTTTAAAATTATCAATATGAAATTATTTCTTTTCTAAATTAATATTCTTTTAAGCCTCACTGTGTATTAGTAATTTTGAATTTTTTTTCTAACAGAAAGCTCACCAAATTATTAAGCTTCTCCAAAACTTGGAAAATTTTTTTATTAAAACTCAATAATTAATCTTTAGATTCTGAATATTTAAGATGAAATTTTAATGTACTTTATATAATACCTGTTGCATCAATTCTATATATATAAGTACCTGAGAGTCATTTTGTTAAAATATGTCATAAAAATAAAATCAGAAAAATAATCATAAAAAGTGAACATGGTATTTCCAAGCTTTTGAAAGCAACAGAGAGGGAAGAAGTAGTTTCTCTGAGCCTTTCTGTGTCTGCTGGACTCAGCCTTAGGGCACAGACATGCTTCTGATTCTACAGGGTAGTAAAAAGAGTATATTGAAGTTTTAAAAAAAGAAGAAAGAACAATATGAACAGTATCATTTTAGTTTTACTGGTATAAAAACCTTCCCAGTGTCTCCCTTTGAATCCAACTTTCCCTGTCCTAAATTGGGAAGAAAGAGATTTGCTAGCTGCCTGGGCTTCCCTGGTGGTTCAGCTGGAAAAGAATCTGCCTGCGATGCAGGAGACCTGGGTTCAATCTCTGGGTTGGGAAGATCCCCTGGAGAAGGGGAAGCTTACCCACTCCAGTATTATGGCCTGGAGAATTGCACAGACTGTATAGTCCATGGGGGTTGCAAGGAGACAGGCACGACTGAGCGACTTTCACTTTCACTGGGCATGAAGAGGTTTTATTTAACACAAGGGCAGGGTCAGTGCTGTGGGGACTGTTCAATTACAGACCAAGAAACAGGAGGATTCTTGTATCCTATCTGGATCCATTTTCTTCTGCATACTATGAGGGATTAAATAAAATGATTTATAAATTTCCTTACATTTCCAACATAGATTCTAAGAGCAGCAATGTCATCCTTAATAGTGTGGGGTTGATTGCAGTTAATTGTAGAAACCCACAGAGACAAGAACTGATCAGCATGAGTCTGAATGTAGCGACTGTGCTAAATACACAGTCCTAATTCTCAGAGAAGAGGCCTGGGGTGAGCGCACTAAGTGATTCAGCAAGTGTGGGCAAAGAACAGGGTTTCAATTAAAGATGTTTCCCAATCCGTCAAACAATATGTTTTGTTGTTGTTGTTGTTTTTTCCCCTATTTTCTATTTTTTATATGAAGTCAATTCAAGATATGATGAACTACAACACTTGAACCTCAATAATGTAACTGATTTATCCTGGTGGAGAAACAGATATCCCTAAGCTAAGTCAAGGAAAAAACCTTACAAAAAACAGGTTGAAACACTAGCTATGCTATTTAGTGACAGGTATATTACACAGGGTTACATTATAACTTAAAAAGTGACAGTGTCCTATTCTAAGAGTTTCTCAGCAAATCAGTGATCCAGATGCTTTATAAAGAAGGGTACAGAGGATAAGAAGTACAGACAAGATACCTTTTACGAATGGAATTCTCATGCCCATTGCAAATTATCTCCAAAAGAAAAAAAAACTACCTGAGGGCATTTTTCAAATATCAATGAGACTATACATGATGCTCTGATATGAATATTATATTTGCACTTTTTTATTTTAAAAGTAGCAGGTATTCACAGGAGAAAAATATAAAAAACATACCAACAAAAAAGGAAGAAACACAAATGACTTACAATCTCATCATTTTGAGCAACTACTACTGAATTACTCTGTATCATGTAAAGTACCTCTACACTTACAAAGATCTATTTCATACATTAATAATTCTGCAAATGTAAGGATATTGTTTTTATGGTATCTTACTTTCTTAACATTGTTCTATTACATGTATTTTCTCATTTATTATCATATTTAAGGCTGCACTTAATTTTACTGTATAGTTTTAATCATCTGTAATAATGAACACTTTTTTTCATATTACAAACTATGTTACAATAAAAATGTTTCAATGCCTTTTAAGGACTTCATCTTTCTTAATAATAAGTGTAACACTTTAGTCGAAGTATAAGTCCATTTCAAAGTTGATTCATGCTGCTGAACTGCTTTTGCAGAGATGGTGCCTATGAATATTAGCCATTCCCCTCAACATGCTAAAAGAAGTCATTTAATTTTCCCTGAGCCAAGAGGCTGTCATGTTGCTTCATTTACAATTTTTATTATTGATAGATTGAAGGTACATTTTTTTTTTGGCCACTTCTTTGTCATTTTGTATATTATCTATGCATACTTTAAATTTTTTTTTCTCCACTGCACTTTTGGCCTTTTTATTATTAAGTTGTGTAAGTTATTTATGTTTTGAATATTAACTAATGTGTAAAGCAACAGTTAGAACTGGACAGGAAACAACAGATGGTTCTAAATAGGAAAAGGAGTACGTCAAGGCTGTATATTGTCACCCTGCTTATTTAGCTTCTATGCAGAGTACATCATGAGAAATGGTGGGCTGGATGAAGCACAAACTGGAATCAAGATTGCCAGGAGAAATATCAATAACCTCAGATATGCAGATGACACTACCCTTATGGCAGAAAGTGAAGAACTAAAGAGCCTCTTGATGAAAGTGAAAGAGGAGAGTGAAAAAGCTGGCTTGAAACTCAACATTCATAAAACTAAGATCATGGCATCTGGTCCCATCACTTCATGGCAAATAGATGCGGAAACAGTGGAAACAGTGTCAGAATTTTATTTTGGGGGCTCCAAAATCACTGCAGATGGTGATTGAAGCCATGAAATTAAAAGACGTTTACTCCTTGGAAGCAAAGTTATGACCAACCTAGACAGCATATTAAAAAGCAGAGACATTACTTTGCCAACAAAGGTCCGTCTAGTCAAGGCTATGGTTTTCTCACTAGTCATGTATGGATGTGAGAGATGGACTATAAAGAAAGCTGAGCACAGAAGAATTGATGCTTTTGAACTGTGGTGTTGGAGAAGACTCTTGAGAGTCCCTTGGACTGTAGAGAGATCCAGCCAGTCCATCCTAAAGGAGATCGGTTCCTAATATTCATTGGAAGGTCTGATGCTGAAGCTGAAACTCCAATCCTTTGGCCACCTGATACAAAGAGCTGACTCATTTTGAAAAGACCCTGATGCTGGGAAAGATTGAGGGCAGGAGAAGGGCACGATGCAGGATGAGATGGTTGGATGGCATCACCAACTCAATGAACGTGAGTTTGGATAAACTCCGGGAGTTGGTGATGGACAGGGAGGCCTGGCGTTCTGCAGTTTATGGGGTCGCAAAGGGTCAGACATGACTGAGCAACTGAACTGAACTGAACTTAGTCATAACATTTCCAAACATTTGCTCCAGATTCTTTGAATTATGTCCTGTCCTTCAACCACATTCTTCACTGACTCAATGGACAGGAGTTTGAGCACACTCCAGAAGATGGTGATGGACAGGGAAGCCTGATGTGCTGCGGTCCATGGAGTCGCAAGAGTGGGAGACTACTGAGTGAAGAACAACAACAACAATCATGGAGTTTGGTTCTCTTGAGCATTAACTGTCCTGAACTTCACGCAACTCCTTGGCACCTTGGAATATATCTATATCCATATATTGATTTCAATATAGATTACTTTGAACCAATACAACAATATTCAACCTCATTCTTACCCCTGTCTTCTACTTGTGTCTCCAAGTCCTATGTTTCAGAGGTGGAGGAGAGCAGGAAAGTGGGGGAGGGGGGAAGCAGGGAAACACGATCAATGTCTATCAGTCTGTCAGTGTTTAACCCATTGTCATTGTCACTGAAACTTTATCTGCTCAGTTAAATCAGTTATAAATGCAGTTATAAGAAAAATATAGTATATGTATATCATAATTAAATATAATATGCATATAATACACATACAATTTAAATATAATATAAATTTATAATTTGATTATAATAAATATAAATTATACACAAATTCAGATAATGCAATAGAAACAAATGCCAATATTTCATATCAAAACTTTGTTGAACTCACTGGCTAATATTCCACTAGCTATTCTCTTTGTTCTTGAGGATTAATACTTTCCACTTTTTAAAATTTTTTTTGTTTTTCCTTTATTCCCATATATGGGAGGCTGCCAATATATAGGACTAAAATTACAGGAAGAACTAGAACTTGCAGAAAATTATAAGGTATTGTAAATTTATGGATTTTATTCTAAATGAAAAAAGAAGTCATTGAGATTTGACATGGAATGATTAATGCTTTCAAAAGATTATTCAAGCTATTATGAAGATAATGTATAACTGGGTGTTCAAAATTAAAAAAGAAAGAACAGCTTGTAGGAAATGAAGTTCAGATGAAAGATGATATTGTCTTGAACTAGCTTGTTAGAGATGGAGATAAAGTGGAATCATTTAAGATTCAATCTGATGGTTGAACCAACAAGCCTTAATAAAGAAATGGAAGTGGAAGGTGAGGAAAAGAGTGATAGGGGTTCCTAGATTTTTGGTTGAGCATTTGGTGTATTTTACTGGGATAGGAAAAAAGTGAAAAAAGAAACAAATAAACAAACAAAAAACCCAGCATGTCCTAGGAGAAGTTTATTGAACTTTCTACATCCTCTTTGTACTTCTAAGAGCTCTTGGCACATATGAGTTAATGGTTCTTTATTGTATATTTCACTCTTCATCTTCAACTCTTGTTATTTATTGCTCCTTAATAAGGCTCTATATATATATATATATTTTTTTTTTTCCAGTGGGTTTTGTCATACATTGATATGAATCAGCCATGGATTTACACGTATTCCCCATCCCGATCCCCCCTCCCACCTCCCTCTGCACCCGATTCCTCTGGGTCTTCCCAGTGCACCAGGCTGGAGCACTTGTCTCATGCATCCCACCTGGGCTGGTGATCTGTTTCACCATAGATAGTATACATGCTGTTCTTTTGAAATATCCCACCCTCACATTCTCCCACAGAGTTCAAAAGTCTGTTCTGTACTTCTGTGTCTCTTTTTCTGTTTTGCATATAGGGTTATCATTACCATCTTTCTAAATTCCATATATATGTGATAGTATGCTGTAATGTTCTTTATCTTTCTGGCTTACTTCACTCTGTATAATGGGCTCCAGCTTCATCCATCTCATTAGGACTGGTTCAAATGAATTCTTTTTAATGGCTGAGTAATATTCCATGGTGTATATGTACCACAGCTTCCTTATCCATTCATCTGCTGATGGGCATCTAGGTTGCTTCCATGTCCTGGCTATTATAAACAGTGCTGCGATGAACATTGGGGTGCATGTGTCTCTTTCAGATTTGGTCTCCTCAGTGTGTATGCCCAGAAGTGGGATTGCTGGGTCATATGGCAGTTCTATGTCCAGTTTTTTAAGAAATCTCCACACTGTTTTCCATAGCGGCTGTACTAGTTTGCATTCCCACCAACAGTGTAAGAGGGTTCCCTTTTCTCCACACCCTCTCCAGCATTTATTGCTTGTAGACTTTTGGATAGCAGCCATCCTGACTGGCGTGTAATGGTACCTCATTGTGGTTTTGATTTGCATTTCTCTAATAATGAGTGATGTTGAGCATCTTTTCATGTGTTTGTTAGCCATCTGTCGCAATACTCATATCAGATAAAATAGACTTTCAAATAAAGGATGTGAAAAGAGACAAAGAAGGACACTACATAATGATCAAAGGATCAATCCAAGAAGAAGATATAACAATTATAAATATATATGCACCCAACATAGGAGCACCACAATATGTACGGCAAACACTAACGAGTATGAAAGAGGAAATTAATAGTAACACAATAATAGTGGGAGACTTTAATACCCCACTCACAACTATGGATAGATCAACTAAACAGAAAATTAACAAGGAAACACAAACCTTAAATGACACAATGGACCACCTAGACCTAATTGATATCTATAGGACATTTCACCCCAAAACAATCAACTTCACCTTTTTCTCAAGTGCACACGGAACATTCTCCAGAATAGATCACATCCTGGGCCATAAATCTGGTCTTGGAAAATTCAAAAAAATTGAAATCATTCCAGTCATCTTTTCTGACCACAGTGCAGTAAGATTAGATCTCAATTACAGGAAAAAAATTGTTAAAACTTCAAACATATGGAGGCTAAATAACATGCTTCTGAATAACCAACAAATCATAGAAGAAATCAAAAAAGAAATCAAAATATGTATAGAAATGAATGAAAATGAAAACACAACAACCCAAAACCTATGGGACACTGTAAAAGCAGTGCTAAGGGGAAGGTTCATAGCATTACAGGCTTACATCAAGAAACAAGAAAAAAAACAAATAAATAACCTAACTCTACACCTAAAGCAATTAGAGAAGGAAGAAATGAAGAACCCCAGGGTTAGCAGAAGGAAAGAAATCTTAAAAATTAGGGCAGAAATAAATGCAAAAGAAACTAAAGAGACCATAGCAAAAATCAACAAAGCTAAAAGCTGGTTTTTTGAAAAAATAAACAAAATTGACAAACCATTAGCAAGACTCATTAAGAAACAAAGAGAGAAGAACCAAATTAACAAAATTAGAAATGAAAATGGAGAGATCACAACAGACAACACTGAAATACAAAGGATCATAAGAGACTACTACCAGCAGCTCTATGCCAATAAAATGGACAACTTGGATGAAATGGACAAATTCTTAGAAAAGTATAACTTTCCAAAACTGAACCAGGAAGAAATAGAAGATCTTAACAGACCCATCACAAGCAAGGAAATCGAAACTGTCATCAAAAATCTTCCAGCAAACAAAAGCCCAGGACCAGATGGCTTCACAGCTGAATTCTACCAAAAATTTAGAGAAGAGCTAACACCTATCTTACTCAAACTCTTCCAGAAAATTGCAGATGAAGGTAAGCTTCCAAACTCATTCTATGAGGCCACCATCACCCTAATTCCAAAACCAGACAGAGATGCCACAAAAAAAGAAAACTACAGGCCAATATCACTGATGAACATAGATGCAAAAATCCTTAACAAAATTCTAGCAAACAGAATCCAACAACATATTAAAAAAATCATACACCATGACCAAGTGGGCTTTATCCCAGGAATGCAAGGATTCTTTAATATCCGCAAATCAATCAATGTAATACACCACATTAACAAATTGAAAGAAAGGCTCTATATTTTAAATTAAATTTTGTCTGAATCCTGGTTCATTTCTTTTGGTACTTCTTTCTTCATTCATTGTTAGCTGTATTGATTGACTTTCTTATAGAAAATCTATACTTTTTAAAAATTAACTTTTTTTTGCTAAATTTAACACTTTTGTTTATCCCATTGGCCCTTATTGCTGAATCAGAATGACTACTACTTACCATTACTTACTTACCACTAAGATGCTACCATCTTGGTGTGAAAAACCATCATCTCTCACCTGACTATTGAAACTTACTCAATGTTGCCATCCTTGAAATCCTATAGAATAGTTTCACACAGTTCTTAGCTTAAATGCTTTAATCAAAAGTCAGGTCGTGTTAAATCCCTAGGTGGCTTAGTGGTATAAAAGAATCCACCTGCCAATGCAGGAGACTCAAGATATACAGGTTTGATCCCTGGGTCAGGAAGATCTCCTTGAGTAGGAATTGGCAACCCACTCCAGTATTTTTGCCTGGAAAATTTCATGGACAGAGGAGCCTGATGGGCTACAGTCCATGAGGTCACAGAGGCAGACATGACTGAGAACATGTGCACTTCTCAGATCATGTCACGCCCTCTCATCAATAAATAAGTAAATGATCTAACCCGGGTCTCCTGCATTGCCGGTAGGTTCTTTACCATCTGAGCCACCAGGGAAGGCCATGTAAATGATAGAATAAAATAAGTCTCCAATGACTTTTCATCATGCACAGAATAAAACACAAACCTCCACCACGGTCTATAAAGCTCTGTGTAGTCTCCAAATTCTGCCCCCATTCTTTGATGTCCTCTTCTAAAATCCTGATTAACCTTTAACCTGTTTTTAGCTACCCTGGCCTCGTGCTGATCACACCAGTTCCACTCCCACTCCATAAACTCCAGCCTCAAAATCTTATTCATTAATTTTTAGTTCAGTCATCACCTTTTCTAGGAGGCTTTCCTGGATAGATCAGAGACTACTGACAAGAATATCACAATAGTTTGGTGAATATGTTGCCTAAAGTGCACTGATTAAAATATGGCTAGGAGATTTGTAAGAAGAGCTTCAAAATGTTCATCATTGTCAATGCTTGCTGACAAGGAAGTTGTCTAGTTGACAAGCTTTGTTAGTTGATTTACTTTTAATCAAATACTTAATAGAGAAGGTGCAAATGATGAATGTCAAAATTAAAATGATAAAACATAAGGAAAAACTAAAACATCATCATTTTTAAAATGTATTTTGGCATCACTATGGAGGTGACCTGTTAACACTCTCTTTTACAGAAAAAGCAAATGAAAAGTTTGACTGCATATCTCTGAAACGGATAGTCATTTTTGAATCTCATCAGTTGTATATAAAACATCATTTATGGAAAGAGATCTAAATTCTTGACTAATCTTGAAAAAAAAAGTCATTGAAAATGAGCTAATTAGGTGGAAAGAAATATTTTTTTTCCTTTCTTTGTAGTCCTCTTTCTAAACTTCCATGCACAGTTAAAAATCATTTGGAATATCAACGGATGATTTTAAACAGAAAATAAAATTAATGATTTTAAACAAAAGATAAATATATTAAATCTAAATTATCCTACCTCATTTCAGATGATACCAACTAATGACAGCAGAGCTGGGGAAGCTATCAGCATTTCACTAATGCAATGACAACTGAAAATGATATTTTTAAATTGTCACTTTCTAGCTCTAGACCAAAACAAACAAACAAAAATATTATGATGAACTGCCATTTTAAAATCAAGAAAAATACCAAACCCTGGTAGGTCCTTTTCTATGAAATGGATATTTTAAGCCTGTAAACTTGAGGAGAGGGTAAATTACAGAGGAATAACAGCTACAGATCTTTATTCCCTACCCTAAGGACATACGAAGGATACTACTTGGCCAACTAGCATAAGAGAATAACAACTGAAAAATATGATGCGTTTACCAGCAATGTTGAGATTCTAAGTAAATGTGATGCACACAGTCAAGAAATAGGGACTTACTTGACAGTCTAATGGTTAGGACTCTGAATTTCCACTGCAGAAGGCAGTTCAATCCCTGTGCCATGCAGTATGGCCAAAAAGTATAAATAAAAAGAGTAACAATGTTCTATTGATTTAAAAAACAAAAACAAGTCAAGCAAAGAAGACCTTTACAATATCGGGTGCTTAAATTCTTTCAAATCACAGTTTGGGCAACAGAATAATGTGAGAATGGCTTCCCATCATTATGTTTATAGTGCTACCAGACACAAATACATTCACTCGATTAAGATTTCCCCCTTCCATCTTTTAAAAGGGAGGAGGAAAAATATAACACACTCCTTTTTTCAAAGACATAATGGAAGATTGAATTTTAAAAAACATATATTGTAGAGGGAGAAAATCCTCACCACCCAGCAATGGTGAGCTCTGTTACTCTTTTCTGGATTTACAAATTAGTAATTGTGTTTAAACACTATATTTTCTGTAAAATGAACCAGATCTCAGAGTTAGTTTGGCAACATTTCAAAGTCTGCGGCAAGCATCAGTCCTGTGAGATTTCAACAAGCCAATAATGTCCACAGGAATTTTAAAGAGTTGGAAACAAAAATGTCTAAAACTAGGGGAAAAAAAAATCTTATTTATGGTAGGTTAAGGAAGAATTTCAAAGTATTGAAAAGTATAATTTTTAATGCATTTTGGTTTCCCTTGGGCTTTCATTTTTCCTAAGTTAATTCAGTTTTTCTCCAGGTACTAAAATCACCAAGTCCTGCTCAAAAGGAAACGTTTTGCCTACTCAGTCTGGAGTCTGTAACCGTGAAATTGGGATGCACTTAAGGTCCTCAGCTCGTTTTATTGCAGGCACATTAAAAATCCAAGGGGTTACAAATTGAGTATCACAAAGAAAAAGAACATCTAGAAATCCAAAAAGGTTCTCTTTCTCATGGGGACACCGAACTTATGGGAGGTGAATGACAATCACATTCCAACAGCTATTACAGTGCTACTAAATAGACAATCATTTCAAGGTACAATTTTCACCAGAAGAGAGAGTTCAGAGAAAGAAGAGAAAAAGAGCAAACTTTTAATGTCTTTTTTTGTTATTTATGTGTTGCTCAAAAATGAGTGAATACGATTTTGAATTTGCTGTAGACACATTTACTATATTGAATCTTTTGTCTGCTTCTAAGAATTGTGGACAGACAAATGGATGAATGTATTCTCCAACTGGAAAATGAGCCACAGAGAAGAATTCAAAACAAACTCCCATGGTAAATTTCTGAGTGAGACTGCAAAGCAAGGAACAAAACTATAGATCAGTGCTTGCATAGGCTTATTAAATTCTACTCATGTGGGGAAAATATGTATTTTTTCTCATTTGGGGATGCATGTATAGTTGATGATGTGTCTCTTCTTTAGTCAATATCTAGAATTTGTTTTCTATTATTTCCTGTGCTGTTAATGCTAAATGTTTGACCTCCTTTGTACATTTCAAAATATACATTTTTGTAAACATTGCTCCCATTTGTCTTAGAGTGAAAACTAGTCTACACTGACACCCTCTTTCTGCACTCAGCTTAGGCAGGACAATAATGAATTCATAAATTCACCTCCAATAATCTTTTGTCAGAACTGTCATATTTCTGAGACTATCAATGTCTAAATCTTGGTCTGATATATACGAAGTTCCACAAATATTTGGTGAATGAGTAAATAAGATGCTATCTTAGAGATGAAGGGCAAAAAATAATTCCCTAAGTTGCTGACACTCAAGAAGCTCATAAGCTAATGAGGAATATAATAAAAGTAAAATTAGCATGCCAAGTTTCAAAAATGCTTTGGAAGAATAGAAAGTAAAATAATTTTACAGGCAAAACAGAATTAGCAAAATACAAACAAAAGACTCTATAGTAAACAGAATTTATGGCTTAAAATGAACAAATATGCAAATAAGCATTAATGGAAAATTACTGATGACACAGATGAAGAAGAGAGGGATTTGTTCAGTTTTCATCTATGGATGTTAGAGCTGGACCACAAAAAAAGAAAAGGTGGAGCACCAAAGAACTGATGCTTTCTCACTGTTGTGCTGGAGAAGACTCTTGAGAGTCTCTGGAGTGCAAGGAGATCAAACCAGTCAATTCTAAAGGAAATCAGCCCTGAATATTCACTGGAAGGACTGATGCTGAAGCTGAAGCTCCAATACTGTGGCCACCTGATGGGAAGAGCCGACTCATTGGAAAAGACCCTGATGCTGGGAAAGATTGAAGGCAAAAGGAGAAGAGGGTGAAAGAGAATGAGATGGTTAGATAGCATAACCAACTCAATGGACATGAATCTGAACAAATTCCAAGAGACAGCGGAAGACAGAGGAGCCTGGCAGGCTACATTCCATGGGGTTGCAAAGAGTCTCACATAACTCAGTTACTGAACAACAACAAAGGACAGCACTCTCGGGTGCTAAAACACAATATACTGAAGAAGTGCTACATAGAAACTATACATATTATATAATACATATATAGCAATATAGTTTTAATGTATTTATATTTATATATGTCACATGTATATACATAATTACAACATTTTAACATCCTCGCTTTGCCTGTACACTTTTAGTAAACTAGAAATAAGGGAGATAGCCAGTGACAATTTCAAGAATGGGCTTGGGGTAATTTATCACCAGTTGTGGTACTCACCCTGGCCACTCACTATAGACCCAAATAAACCTCAAATACTCAGACAAATGCAGCTCTAAGGAAAATCTGCCATTGTCCACTTACACACAACCAAACTGCTTCTCCTAAATAGAAATAAACCCTGAAGCTTATGAGACTAACCTAAACTAAAATTCTTATGAGACTAACCTAAACCAACATATGCATCATTTTGATAACACACAAGTTTTAGCAGTTGACTTTCGCCTTTTTAAAATCTCTTGACATGAGACAATTTTAGAGAAGTTCCTGAACACCATTTTCAAAGAAATTAAATGTAGCTTTTCTTGATTTTTACAGAACTGCCATAAATACCCTGATATGCGTATCTAAAACTTTCTTAGACTTGCATCATTAGTGCCACATTGGCAAATGGTCTGTTTGGTATATTGATTGTTACTTATTTTGCTGAGTGCATTAAATACTAGAAGGATGATGGCCATGAAGTTGCATGGTCAATGTCAAAGTTCATGTGATAGTGCATACAGATGCTCTATATGTCTTTCTTCATTCAGTAAGAGGCAGAACTTGGAAATGACCAATTATCTATTTAACAGGCCTCTCTTCCCAGCACTGAAACTGATTCAATCACAAGTCAGTGAAAGTGACGGCTGTTTATTGGCAGCTAAAAGTAGTTTAAAAATTGAATTGTATATGTTTTTCTCTTTAAAATTATATATGTAAATATATATCCACTGCTAAAAACTTGGAAATTACAGAATTGTTAAATCATGAGGTAAAAGAACCTTTGGGCCCATCACCCAGAACTACACAGCTAAAAATTTTGGTATGGAAGCTTGGTGGCTCAGATGGTAAAGCATCTGCCCACAATGCAGGAGACCCGGGTTCGATCCCTGGGTTGGGAAGATTCCCTGGAGAAAGAAATGGCAACCCACTCCAGTCCCCTTGCCTGGAAAATCCCATAGATGGAGGAGCCTGGTAGGCTACAGTGCATGGGGTCACAAAGAGTTGGACACAACTGAGCGATTTCACTTTTTCACTTTTGAATATACCTATAACAACAGTGCTTAGAAGATAGTACAAATGATTTTATGGACAACTGTTGAAATATATTTCCTAAAAGTGCAATTAAATACTAATGGCAGGTTTTTTTTTTTTTCCTTTAAAATATTATGGAATAGCAGTACAGTTGAATAGCATTCAGCCAACGAAAAGTGTAGGGACTTACTTGTCAAGTGATATCACCTGGTTTTGAAGGGAAGGTAAGAGACTAAACAGAGCCATGGATGGTTCATGAAATTCCACTAATAAGACAATGAAGCGTTTTCTTTAAAGACAAAACTGGATCCAGTGACCGAAACTGTTGCAGAGACAACAGAACAGAAGGAGGTTCACACAGTAGATCCTGGAAAGTAGAGTCAGTGCTGGTTGGTTGAGCAGAGCCGAGAAAGCTAAACTGGACAGGTCAGCTTCGGGTGTAAGACTGGGTAGTGAAGGATGGAGAGCAAGGTCTATTTGCATTGGAAAAACCCTGGTAAATCTGAAGAGCTCAGGAGTCAAGGCTACAGGAAGCTCTGAAAGTCAAGGTGTCCATGAGACCAGGGGAAAAAAAGTTGAAATTCCGGGTATGAGATAGTTAGAAGACAGCCAGTTCCCTTGACATTCTGCACAACCACCCACCCCACCACCTCTCTATGGTAGAAGACGGAGCCTTACTTTCTAGAGTGGGTGGGGAAGATCTGGACCTGAGACACCCCGGACAGTGAGGAAGACAACCCCTCCCAGCCCTACTCACTCTCCACAGCTCGGCAATCAGACTTATCCAGACAAGCCTAAGATGGAAGCCTTCTTCTTTGAATGGAAGACTTAAAAAATTTTACCTCATGAGCACTTTTTTTTTTCCAAACTGTTGAAGAACGTACACATTGAAAGAGAAAATGAGTCCAAATAGGCTATGGATGACCTAAAATCTGGGACATGAGTCCAACCAACACGGGTTCAAGAAATTTCACAGACGTGAAGGGAATGCTCAGGATGATAGCAGAGAAAATTCTAGGAATGGCCAGTCCAGGTAGGAGCAGGCGGATGGTGGTCTACAGGAAGCTCATTTCAGGGGGGAAAAACACACACACACACACAAAGAAATACTTATACAAAACTATACAGGTGTATAAAATACCTGGCTGGACTGCACTGCGACTCAGATTTGGAGGCGTGAGGAGGCATCAGGAGGAGTGTTTGCTTGACAGCAGGTAAGAGGAGCACTCCGTGTAGACAGTCATGGAGGAGGGTCTCAAAGGTTTCTCATCGTTTCCCGGCGAGCTCCCCAAGCTCTGCCGAGATCCCACGAGATTGGGCTTCCTCTGTAAAGATCCCGCGATATTGATCTTCCTCTGGGAGGGCTGGTCCCTGAACCTGTGGGTCAGAGGCCAGGTTCCCCTGTTCTCAGAGCCCGTGACGTTCAGCGCATCCCAGGCCGGCGTCTGTCTGCCCCCCACACCCCGGAGCCCGCATTACTTCTCCCCACGCACCTGAAGCCACAAAACATACCTTTTGGTCTCCTAATGTACCTGGTTTGCCTTCTCGGAAAATCCCACATATCACCTACTGGGACCAGGCGCCGCCCCAACCAGGAGGCAACTTCCTTTAGCTCAAAAGAGAAAGCTTTTCTCAGCTTGCATGCAGAGGCCTGCTCCCTGACCTGGCAGTTGGCCTAGGCGAGAAAGAGAGTGATGACCCAAGGTAGGTCTTCAGGGAAAAGACTACACATAAATTATTATTCTTTCCCCTGCAGTCTTTTCCCTGAAGAACAACATCCGGTCATCACTCCCCCTTTCTCACCTAGGGCAACTGCCAGGTGAGGGAGGACAACTGCCAGGCATCCTCACCCCTGCTAAGGAAAGTTTTCCTCTTTTGAACTAAAGGAAGATGCCTGCTGCTTGGGGTGGGGCTGGGTCCCGGTAGGTGGCGCTAGTGGTAAAGAACCCACCTGCCATTGCAGGATACATAAGAGATGGGGGTTCCATGCCTGGGCTGGGAAAATTCCCTGGAGGAGAACATGGCAACCGAATCCAGTATTCTTTCCTGGAGAATCCCATGGACAGAGAAGCCTGGCAGGTTAAGGTTCACAGAGGCACAAAGAGTCAGACACGACTGCAGTGACAGCGCATGCGCGCGCGCACACACACACACACACACACACACACACACACACACGCACTTATATATATTTATACTGATAAGTTATTTAACAAATTTCATTATACTGGGAGTACACACCATTTCGCTGGAGACTTTAGAAATAAATAGGTACTAATGGAAAACTAAGCAATTTTTTAAAAAAGGTAAATATTAACTCCAAGAAAAGAGAGTATTCATAAGGAAATGTGATCATTTTTTAATACTTAGGCATTCCAATGTAAAAATACAGTGTCACAATGATATATCATGAAAGTTTGATATAATCATATTTACAAGTTTTACAGAAAGGTGGCAGAAATAGAAGCCAGTACAAAATATTTTAAACTAAAATATCAAGAAAATGCAAATAGTCTATCATTTATAAATATGGATGCATTCATTATAAGGATAGCAGAACTGCAAGATGGTCCCTAGAGAGTGTGGATAAGGGGTTGGAATGAGTGAGGCAATATTACTTTTAGTTGTAAATCTTTAAACAATTTGTTTTTTTAATCATACATATGCATTACCATGATGAAAAAACAAAGACAATAGGCATGCTATTTTTATTTCATGTGCAATATTTTATATCTTTATACAAATAAGAATTTACACTATGTTTTAAAGTTAACCTATTAGATACTTATATACTTTACTTGCAACATAAGAACATCATATATGTTCTTAATTCTGGAGAAACCACAGAATCTTCTCATCGGATTTACTTAAACATAGCTAGATCACTGTGGTCATGGTCAAGGATTGTCACAAGGTATTAAGCAAAATCAGCTACATTGGGCAAATTTAGTTTTCAATATTAAGCGAATAAAGACAGTTTCTACAATGTATTTTAAAAAATACAAAACCTTCCCTAGTCTCAAGGTTATATGCCATCTCTGTCCTTGGAAATATTAGAACACACAATCTGAGACTTAGAGAAGACAGTTTAACAGTAAACAGATCTAGAAAATTAAAGTTTTGATGACATAAAAAGAATAAGACTCTATTGAAATCTTACAGTCAATGGGCTGCCAAGATTTTGTCTTTATCTAAATAAGGAAAGACTCAGGACTAACCCAAAGCTCTTGTGTCAACAGTTTCTTTGCCAGAAATTTCTCTCAAGGATTTCTCTTTCATTAATAGTGGAAACATGTGGTTTTTGGATTTGCAAATAATTTTCAAGGCTGAATCAAAGTTATTGGTGATATATTTTATTTCTACATCCATTGTGAAATGAAACCTCAAAGTCACTTTTTATAATATAGGTCTCCTAACAGTATAAATGACTTGCATATTTTGTGATTCTACACACAAGCAGAGAAACCCTGTTTTGTTTTGGAAGGAGTTATCTTACAACTCCACAAAGACTTCATAGTTGTTACATCACTCCTACCATAACAAAAGCAATTTAAACACTACAAAAATATTATAATGAGCATAAACCTGGTTATGGAGTGACCACTGAAGTTGTAGACGGAGGAACTTTCAGTAAGTTTCCATATTCATTTATTTGGAGGTTTATAATGTGCCTCAGCAGTAAAGAATACATCTGCAATTCAGGAAACGACACCGCAGGAGCCTAGGGTTCAATCCCTGGGTGGGACAATCTGCTGGAGGAGAAATTGGCAACCCACACCTGTATCCTTACCTAGGAAATCCCATGCACTGAGAAGCCTGGCTGGGCTACAGTCCATGGAGTCGCAAAAGGGTCGGACACAACTTAGTGACTAAACAGCAACAACAAATAATGTTTCAGGCATTGTGCTAAGTGCACATGAGCTTTGTACCTACAAAACCCACAGTCCAGATGAGGGAAAAACATAAGAAATGAAACTCAACTGGGATTTTAAATTAATAGCAGAGAGGAAATTTTTCTACACAAGTTGGATAGGTGAGATTTCATTTATTTATACTTATATGTCCTATAAATACTGGTAACTAAGAACAGAACAGATTCAGTTTAAAGTGTTAAAATTTCGCTATAATATCTATAAACACACACACACATCTCAGTTTAATTTTAATATACAGCTTGAAATGGCCTAATCAGAAATACAAGAATCCATTGTTGGTTATTTAACAATTAAGTATGCTGAAAGACTGCTTAGTTAGCAACTAAGAATTTGAATCAAAAGGCCAACCACAAGAGCCAGCTGATCTGAGCACTTAATGTATTACTATCTTCAATTAATATCAGAGGCTTGGTAAATAAACACAAGCATTCTTTCAGATGAAAGAATGAATGGTTGATATTCCTGGTTTGCACTGGAAATGCCACACAAACACTTCTGCCCCTACAAGAATAGGGTATAGTCATCCAGGGAACTCGATAATCTATAATCCTTGGGACTGGCATGCTACCCTTAAGATTTGAATTGGTACCTTAATCAGAAGCCTATTGGAGGATTTCACAGCCAGACTTTTACCAGGTTAGCTGGATGCTGCTGCTAGACTATTATGGCTTATGTCTTGAGTAAACACACATTCAAGGTGCTGTCAGAGCATCAAATAGAGAACTGGGGTTTAATGGAGCTTAGAAAGTTGCATGGAGAAGGCAATGGCAACCCACTCCAGTACTCTTGACTGGAAAAATGATATGGACGGAGGAGCCTGGTAGGCTACAGTCCATGGGGTCATGAAGAGTTGGACAGGACTGAGTGACTTCACTTTCACTTTTCACTTTCATGCATTGGAGAAGGAAATGGCAACCCACTCCAGTGTTCTTGCCTGGAGAATCCCAGGGACGGCGGAGCCTGGTGGGCTGCCGTCTATGGGGTCGCACAGAGTTGGACACAACTGAAGCGACTTAGCAGCAGCAGCAGCAGCAGCAGAGAGTTGCATAGGGCTTCCCTGATGGCTCAGCAGGTAAAGAATCTTCCTGCAATGCAGGAGACACGGGAGACATGGCTTCAGCCCCTGGTGGAAAGATCGCTTGGAGGATATGGCAACCTACTCCAGTATTCATGCCTGGAGAATCCCATGGACAGAGGAGCCCGGTGGGCTACAGTCCATGGGGTCACAGTCAGACAGGACTAAAGGGACTTAGCAGGCCCAAGCACACTTCATAAATGATGGATACATTTTAAAGCCACTTTGATAATTTACATAGATATTATTCAAAGTTTATATTTATGCTTATTTTGCTCCATTCAAAAGAGAATGAGGTGTTGAAATTCAAAATCCCCGTCCTTTCCACCTGGTATGCAAAAATAGCTTGAAATACAAAAGACTGAGTCAAGCAATTATGTTATCATGAATGGCTTTACAATTGGTTTGACTAGTATCTTTTACCCTCCACAAAAAAAAGTAGATTGGTTGAATAATTAATTAAATTTGAATCCTTAACCTACTTATATTATGAATTCGTCAAATATATTCCAGGTCTCTCAGAATCACAGATTAGATTTATTTTTCTAATGTTTCAATTTATTAAAAAATACAATTTAAATAATAATAATTTATAACATTTTATAAAAGATAACTTGTTCCTGTGAATTATAAAGAAAATATATAAAGCAAAATTTGGAGTTATAGGTTTTATACTTTTTTCTCATATTAACCTTAAAAACTGATAATTTCAAAATGGATATCATTTAGGACCAGGCATTGGAATTATTATTATCATACCATCAAAACTATATCTATAAAGTGGGACTAATAACAATATATATATATGATTTCTTTTTGAAAGTAAAGTGAGTTATGACATTTAACACGTTGTCTGGTGGTGATGGTAGTGGTTCAGTTACTAAGTCGTGTCCGACTCTTGTGATCCCTGGACTGTGCCTTCCAGGCCCCTCTGTCCATGGGACTCTCCAGGCAGGAATACTGGAGTGGGTTGCCATTTCCTTCTCCAGGGGATCTTTCCAACCCGGGAATTGAACCCGGGTCTCCTGCACTCTAGGCAGATGATTTACCAACTGAGATATGAGGGAAGCCCACATAATATGTTGTCTGGTATACATTAAATGTTAGTTAATTTTATTACTTAGAGAAGCATATCAGGTTATTTCACTAAGTTATATCTGACATTTTGTTGTCTGGTAGATGAATGGAAAAAATGAATGAGCAATGCAAAAATATTTCTTATGTGTATTACTAGAGTAAAGATCACAGGAAAGCATGTTTGATAATATAAGGGAAGAAAACCTGTTTTTAATCACTTTGTAAGACAGCACAGCAGATGTACAAGGGGCTTTGAAGTTGTTCAGATCAGGACTGAAATTCTAGCTTTGACACCTTCAGCTGTGTCATCTGCAGCACGTTACATAATCTTGTAAAGTTGAGCTTCCTTTCTGTGTAACAGAAATTATAAAATAATTTCCCTTAAAAGGTGGTCGTAAGAATCAAAGGAGAGAATAAGCAGAGTACCTAGTATGTCATCAGAGTTCAGCAAATGTAGGGATCAACAGAATGTGCTGCTAATACTTTCAAGCCAATGAATGCAACCTTTATTCTGCATTGTTTATTGAGTGCTTTGTATGCAAAAGGAACCACGATGAAGCTTGTATGATATCAAGATGCACAGGCATTGTCTCTGCATTTTAGACTTCATTACATTAATGACGGATTGACTTCCATAGAGGAAGGGACTGAATCTTATTCTTCTCTGTATTACATTACCTGGCAGAGTTCCAAAATTGTGATATGTGCTCAAAAGCATTTTTAAGTAAAGTGGAGCCATAGGGTTGACATGACCGAGCATGATAACTAAGCATGAATGGTTAGTGTACGGGTTTTCTGTTCCTATATTTTTTTCCTTGTCTAGAATGTCATATTGTGGAATAATATACTGTGTAGCCTTTTGGGTTTGAGTTGAGCATCCATTCTTTACTACTTATATAATGCTACCCTACAATTTACTGTCCACCTTTGTGTTATCTCATTTTTGTTATAGTGCCTATTGTTCCCTGAAAACATTGTTTCATTTCTTTGTGTTTATTATGTACTCTCAGAGAAGGCAATGGCACCCCACTCCAGTCCTCTTGCCTGGAAAATCCATGGACAGAGGCGCCTGGTGGGCTGCAGGCCATGGGGTCGCTAAGAGTCAGACACAACTGAGCGACTTCACTTTCACTTTTCACTTTCATGCATTGGAGAAGGAAATGGCAACCCACTCCAGTGTTCCTGCCTTGAGAATCCCAGGGACGGGGAGCTTGGTGGGCTGCCATCTATGGGGTCACACAGAGTCGGACACGACTGAAGCGACTTAGCAGCGGCAGCATTATGTACTTTCTTTGTTCTGAGCTGAGGCAGCTACATATGTGACACTTTTATGCAAATTAGATATTTTTATTTCAGATTTACCTTCAACTCAAGTGAAAGTGTTAGTCGCTCATTCGTGTCTGACTCTTTGCGACCCCATGGACTGTAGCCCTCTAGGCTCCTCTGTCCATGGAATTATCCAGGCAACCCACTGGAGTGGGTTGCCATTCCCTTCGCCAGGGGCTCTTCCTGACCCAGTGATTGAACCCCCATCTCCTGCATTACAGGCAGATTCTTTACCATCTGAGCCACCACTTAAACAAAATGTAGCCTTCAATGGCCTTTCCGGGTGAAAGACTAGATGAAGTCCTCAATCCTCAGAGTGGGCTGGTCAACATTCAATGGGACAATTTACATATAGATAACATACATTTTGAATAAAAAAGCAATGCAATGAAAGATCCAGAGATGAGTTGTAGATTACATATAAATTTATTTACGAATATCAGTTATTTAGACTATAGATTATCAACAGAGTAACCAAAAAAAAATTATGTTTGTCCCTTGTCAGAGCTTTTGTGAAAAGCAGATTCCAATATATGATGAATTCAAAGATAGGTATTTATAAATACAGATCAGGAAAATACACACCAGACAAGAAGAGGATAGGAAAAGCTAATAATGATACCTTCCATCTCCAGTATTGTATATGTTAAATAGTGGTAAGTTAAACAAATATTCTAGATCCAATTACTGTGCTAGATCAATGCATGATTAATGGAAAATTTATTTAAGAACCTACAGAAAGTAGAAATAAAATTTCTGGGACCATATGACAAAGGTAACCTTGATGTATATAAATCATGCTATTAATAGCCACTGTTAGAGAGAGAGAAAAAAAAATCTGGTTGTTGGTTTTATGACTCATTGGTAAAGAACAGTTTTAGATACATGTCCCTTACCTATTAGTCTTACTGTGTAAAAGGAATTTTAAACTGAGACATTTTCTATTTTCATTTCATCGAAGTTGCTAGAAGTTAATAATAAAACATGAGGTTCTATAACTCCAATATTCAAAAGCAGACTACTAGAATATTCATATGGGCCTAGCAAAGGGAAGATCCAAAAATCTCTCTCCCTTATTATCCTATTTACTTACATAGTGACAAACTGGAAAGAAATACATTAAAAATGAGAAAAATAAAATTACCCAAATTCAGTTATGTAACTGTTCTATTTCTTTTTGTTTTCCCTAAGTTCTTTTGTATGGTTACATAATCCTTATTTCATAAAGCCATATCTTAAGGTGTAGAGTTATCATGTTGTCTTGATTTTTCTATTAATTTTCTGACTTTTCCCTGTGTGTGTGTGTGTGTGTGAGCACATGTATATGTGTATGTGCATTTGTTACACTTCTTTCTTTCTCCCACTCTTCAAGTGTAGATGAAGTCAATGCTTGGTTTATATTTTTTCTCTCTCTTCTTTCTTCTTGAAAGTTTAGCACATCTATGTCTGTCTATCTATATAGCTATCTGAACTAGAGAGATTCATGGAAATAATACTTATCTGTGCAAACTAACCTTTGTTTGCATATTTCTGTCTATTTCATCCAGGCTCAGAACTACACTCTAATCTATGATTAATTATTTCCATGCAATCTCAGTCTTATACAATGTCATTCATTAGACCTTGACCACACTCTCTATAATGCTTCTTGTACACAGTACTTCCTCTGCATTTCTACCTTAGTTAAGACCCATTTTTTAATACTTTAACCTCTCAGTGATTATTTTCAAAGCACATATCTTCTGGTGTCAGACTTTCCTATCCACTTATGAAATCATGATTTTGTTAAACCTTACTTTCTGTCCTCTGTTTAAAAATACACATCAAACTTCCCCCTTCCACCTCCTATACAGAACACTCAAATCTTTTAGCCTCATCACTTGCCTCCTCCATGTGTGGGAAGCGTTGATTTTGCAGTCTCATCCCTTCCTATCCTCGCTCTTCCTTTATAGACAACATGTGCTCCAGCTAACATGACCAACAAATACTTGGTGAACTCTACATTTTCCACATGCACATTAAAAAAATCTATTTATTTATTATTCAGTTGCACCCCCATGGCACATGGGATCTTAGTTCCCTGACCAGGGATCAAACCTATGGCCCCTGGTTTGGGAGCACACACTCTTACACCATTTCACCACCAGGGAAGTCCTTCCATATACACTTTTAAAACGTGCCCCTCCTCCATTGGATACTCAAAGCATAGTTAATTTTCAAGGTCCAGGCCTTCTTTCTCCATGAAACTTTGCTGATTTACCTAAACCAATAGTCTTATAGACTTCATTTGTCATTTACACTTTCATTATAAGAGGCTACAGATGCCACTGTTATCAAGAGAAAAGAGCCAATAATTGTCCTAAGATATTAATTAAATTTAACTGCAAAATCTAAAATCAACAAGTAAGGGAACAAACTGTGTAAGATACATCATTTGCTGTGCATGTGGTCAAAAGCAGGAATGTCAAAATGACCAAAAGAATAAAGGGGAGTAGCCATCTGTGAGCAAGGGCCTATTTTAATGGTGACACTTAACAGTGGTTTTCATTCTCAGTCTCAAATGCATCACATGAAAATATTTAATTTTTTTCTCTCTAGAAAAATGATATCTTAAGTGTAAGAAAACTATGCCACAAATGTGAAAAATGAGTACAAATTTTATCAGCCAATCACAGAAACTGAGAGGGTAACAGGCAGGAGGGCCAGGGGTCTCCAAACAGAGGAAACAGGCTGCAAGTGTCAGAAATTTTTATCTCTCTTAAGTGGCAGGAGGAAACAAACAAGCAATATTTTTCCCCCCACGATATTTTCTCCTTCTCTATACGAATTTAAAAGGAGGTTTCTCTTAAAATACTGTGTTGCCATGATGACACCTGGTTTCACCTGAAGTTAACTATTCTCAAACCTCGAGTTAACCAATGCATTTTTCTTATGGAAATGTTTGTCTTTCAGTTCAGTTCAGTCACTCACTCGTGTCTGACTCTTTGTGACCCCATGAACTGCAGCATGCCAGGCCTCCCTGTCCATTAGCAACTCCCGGAGTTTACCCAAACCCATGTCCAGTGAGTCGTTGATGCCATCCAACCATCTCATCCTCTGTCGTCCCCTTCTCCTCCTGCCCTCAATCTTTCCCAGCATCAGGGTCTTTTCAAATGAATCAGCTCTTCACATCAGGTGGCCAAAGTTTTGGAGTTTCAGCTTCAACGTCAGTCCTTCCAATGAACACCCAGGACTGATCTCCTTTAGGATGGACTGGTTGGATCTCCTTGCAGTCCAAGGGACTCTCAAGAGTCTTCTCTAACACTATAGTTCAAATCCATCAATTCTTCGGTGCTCAGCTTTCTTCAAAGTCCAACCCTCACATCCATACATGATCACTGAAAAAACCACAGCCTTGAGCAGACAGACCTTTGTTGGCAAAGTAATGTCTCTACTTTTTAACATCCAGTCTAGGTTGGTCATAACTTTTCCTTCCAAGGAGTAAGCATCTTTTAATTTCATAGCTGCAATCACCATCTGCAGTGATTTTTGGAGCCCAGAAAAATAAAGTCAGCCATTGTTTCCATTGTTTCCACTGTTTCCCCATCTATTTGCCATAAGTGATGGGACCAGATGCCATGATCTTAGTTTTCTGAATGTTGACTTTTAAGCCAACATTTTTACTCTCCTCTTTCACTTTCATCAAGAGGCTCTTTAGTTCTTCTTCACTTTCTGCCATAAGGGTGGTGTCATCTGCATATCTGAGGTTATTGATATTTCTCCTGGCAATCTTGATTCCAGTTTGTGCTTCCTTCAGCCCAGCGTTTCTCATGATGTACTCTGCATATAAGTTAAATAAACAGGGTGACAATATACAGCCTTGACGTACTCCTTTTCCTATTGGGAACCAGTCTGTTGTTCCATGTCCAGTTCTAACTGTTGCTTCCTGACTTGCATACAGGTTTCTCAAGAGGCAGGTCAGGTGGTCTGGTATTCCCATCTCTTTTGGCTATGTTAATGTACTGTGCATTTACCCCAGACTCTGTCTTCAAGTCAGTTCTGCCTCATGGCTCAGAACCTACTTGACAAACCATTATATTATACTCAGACATTGTTCTCCTAATCTATGTAAATGAAACTATTTGCATGGTAATCTGCCTTTCTACAAGATTCGACTCAATCTTTTTATGGCCCGGGATGAATCATCTGGTGCAGAGATTATCCCAAAATACATCTTATGGATGAGGGGCCTGGTTCCATTCTGAGTTTTTAGATATTCCTTTCTTTCATTAACAGACTGCTAGTCACTATATAACATCCAGCTGAAGACTAACAGGGGGGTACTCTTTCTGCCCCCTTCTGATGCCTATGTCAGAAGCTTTCTCTACCTCCTTTATACTTTAATAAAACTTTATTACAGAAAAGCTCTGAGCGATCAAGCCTCCTCTCTGGCCCTGGATTGAATTCTCCTCCAGAGGCCAAAAATCCCAGCGTCTTTTCGTGGTTTAGCAACAACCTTTCAAAACTAGAATTTGGAGTGATGCTTAATTTCTGGGAGATGCTACAAATCAAGTAAAACACGGTTTGAGCACTAAAGCTAGTTTGTTAAAATTTGATGTTAACTATAAAGTATACTCAAATCCTGAATTTGAAACAAAATGTCATCATAAGGCCCCAGTAAACTTTCAACACTCAGTATCCAATGTAGCATTTTCCACACACACACACACACACAAAATATTACTTTCTTTCTTCTTCTTCTTTTTTTTTTTAACATCCTCATGCACTTTCTGGACTTCCCAGGCAGCTCCAGAGATAAAGAATCTACCTGCCAATGCAGGAGATATAAGAGATGTGAGTTCAATCTCTGGGTCAGGAAGATGCCCTGGAGGAGAGGATAGCAACCCACCCCATGTTCCTGCCTGGAGAATTCTGTGGACAGAGGAACCTGGCAGGCTACAGTCTATGGGGTCACAAAGAGTGGGAAACAACTTAGCAAGTTAGCATGTACACATGCACATGCACTCTCCAAATTATTAGATATAACTGATACACACTGATATGGTACGTTACCAGTATTCATGTTTGAGAATAGAAGGATATTTGCTTAAACTAATAGGAGCAGCGCTTTCTAGGTGGCTCAGTGGTAAAGAATCTGCCTGCCAATGCAGCAGATGTAGGTTCCATCCCTAGGTCGGAAAGATCCCCTGGAGAAGGAAATGACAACCCACTCCAGTATTCTTGCCTGGGAAATCCCATGGACAGAGAAACCTGGCAGACTACTATCCACAGGGTCACAAGAGATGGACAGGACTTAGGACTAAACAACAACAAGCACAAAATGAGCAGAAGCAAGAGAATTGCATTTTCAACAAGCATTGTAGTTACATCTATTTTTAATGCTTTAGAAGCACCTGTCAGCAAGAACATCTGCATCCGAATAGACTATTTTAAGGAAATTTAAATCATTCTTACGCTGACAAATATAACCATATTCCAAATATGTGCATCTCGTAAAAGTAAATACATATTCAATGACTCATTAAAATTAAACTTTAAAAAACATCATGATTCAGGACCCAATACATATTTTTAAAATAAAAATATTTTTAATGAAAGAACTGTATACTGTACCTATGCAAATATTCATCTCAGTTAATAATGATGATCACTATAAAAATGCCTCTTAATCAAAGGGAAGAAATCATTACACTTCATTCTCGCCAAAATTATTTATTCCTCTCTACAAAATACAATGTGTGTTTGAGATACTTGAAAATTACCATATATTACTTACATAACAGTTATAGTGCTCTTGAAGACTGTAAACCAAATTTTATTGTTTTTACTAAGTGCTAAAAGTTGTTGTAGTTTTTTTTATTTCTGTGATAATGATAATTCCCATTGGTTTGTCATCTGATTATCCACTGGGTTCCCATACTCAAATGGAGTGCAAATGACAACTATAAAGGAAAAAATGTTCAACTGTTGTATTCAACTTATATGAGTCTCTGCATGCAAAAGGCCTTGAAAACTAGTCTTTGTGAAAGGTAAAAGTAGTTTCTAAATTCCATAAGCTCCTTTTAAAAATCAAGAGCTAGACTTGGCCAACTCTGATCAAACAATAATACTGCAAATCCTTGCTAGGACGACCTCACGAGAGGATGAAAGGCACAGCCACTTCAAATAGGAAGAGAAAGTAAAAAGAATTCCATATGAAGAGAAATCAGTGATGAACAAATGAAAATGAAACCTGACTCTCTAAGAGGAATGACTTCCCAATTTCCTGGATTTCTAGCAGAAAGGTGGGGTTGCTGTTGTTCAGTCGCTAAGTCGTCTCTGACTCTTTGTGATCCCATGGACTGCAGCACGCCAGCTTCCCTGTCCTTCACTAAGTTTGCCTGAGCTCAGGTCTCTTGAGTTGGTGATGTCATCCAACCATCCCATCCTCTGTTGCCCCCTTTTCCTCCTGCCATCAGTCTTCAATAAATTATATTGGAGAAAAAAATGCAAACCATTCCAATATTTTTGCCTTAAGAATCCCATGAACAGTATGAACAGGCAAAAAACCTGGGGTGGGTAAAGGCCAAATTATAACCCCCTTGAGGATATACGTACAGCCCTCAAAGGTTGAGGAAGGTCATTTAGGTCAGGGATTAGTCCATCCCCCTAAATTCCAGGGAATTTTGGGGATGACAGGAGACATTTTTTATTATCCTGGGGGGGAGTGAGGGTCACCTCTGATAACTGGCATCTAAAAGATAGAAGCCAAGGATGCTCCTGAACACTTTACAGTATTGACAGCATTCCCCTACCATAAAGAATGATCTGTTTCCAAACTCTTAATCCCAATATCTGGTATTGTCTCATTGAGGGAAGGCAAAATCAGTTGTCATCCAGAATCAGTCCACATTTTCTATTTTGTTGTTGGTTAGTTGCTAAGTGGATGAAGCACGAGCTGAAATCAAGACTGCAGGAAGAAATATCAATAACCTCAGATATGCAAATGACACTGTCCTTATGGCAGAAAGTGAAGAACTAGAGAGCCTATTGATGAAAATGAAAGAGGAGAGTGAAAAAGTTGGTTTAAAGCTCAACATTCATAAATCAAAGATTATGGCATCTGGTCCTATCAATTCATGGCAAATAGTTGGAGAAACAGTAGAAACAGTGGCAGACTTTATTTTGGGGGTCTCCAAAATCATTGCAGATGGTGACTGCAGCCATGAAATTAAAAGAGACTTACTCCTTGGAAGAAAAGTTATGACCAACTTAGACAGCATATTAAAAAGCAGAGACATTACTTTGACAACAAAGGTCCATCCAGTCAAGGCTACGGTTTTTCCAGTAGTCATGTATGGATGTGAGAGTTGGACTATAAAGAAAACTGAGCACTGAAGAATTGATGCTTTTGAACTGTGGTGTTGGAGAAGACTCTTGAAAGTTCCTTGGACCGCAAGGAGATCCAACCAGTCCATCCTAAAGGAGGTCAGTGCTGGGTGTTCATTGGAAGGACTGATGTTGAAGGTGAAACTCCAATACTTTGGCCACCTGATGTGAAGGGCTGACTCACTGGAAAAGACCCTGATGCTGGGAAAGATTGAGGGCAGGAGGAGAAGGGGACGACAGAGGATGAGACGGTTGGATGGTATCACTAACTCAATGGACATGAGTTTGAGTAAACTCTGGGAGTTGGTGATGGACAGAAAGCCCTGGTGTGCTGCAGTTCATGGGGTCACAAACAGTCAGACACAACTGAGCGACTGAACTGGACTGAACTGAGTTGCTAAGTCATCTGAATATCCGAAGTCGTGGACATTTCTTGCAGCAATCATGATTCCAGCTTCTGCTTCATACAGCCCAGCATTTCTCATAATGTACTCTACATATAGGTCTGTCTAGTCAAAGGTATGGTTTTTCCAGTAGTCATGAGTGGATGTGAGAGTTGGACTATAAAGAAAGTTGAGTGCCAAAGAACTGATGCTTTTGAACTGTGGTGTTAGAGAAGACTCTTGAGAGTCCCTTGGACTGCAAGGAGATCCAACCAGTCAATCCTAAAGGAAATCAGTCCTGAATATTTATTGGAAGGACTGATTCTCAAGCTGAAGCTCCAATACTTTGACCACCTGATGTGAAGAACTGATTCATGGAAGACTCTGATGGGCTGGGGTAGGGGTAGGGGTGAGAGATTGAAGGCCAGAGGAGAAGGGGATGACAGGGCAAGAGATAGTTGGATGGCATCACCGACTCAATAGACATGAGTTTGAGCGAGCTCCAAGAGTTGGTGATGGACAGGGAAGCCTGGCATGCTACAGTCCATGGGGTCACAGAGTTGGACAAGACTGAGCGACGGAACTGACTGAATTGCTAAGTCATGTCTGATTCTTTGTGACCCCATGGACTGCTACATCCCAGGCTCCTCTGTCCCTGTGATTCTCCCGGGAAGTATCCTGGAGTGGGTTGCCATTTCTCCCTCCAGGGGATCCTCCTGACACACAAATCAAACCCATGTCTCCTGCATTGGCAGACATATTCTTTACCACTGAGCCACTGGGAAGCCCCATTTTCTATTTAATCATTTGCTTTTTCAGTATATGATCAGATTGATATGAGTCCTCATCTCCATTTTACTGTGTAAATTAGAAATATACTAACTACTGTCAAGTATTCAAATACACATGCTAAAGTTAGGTATATACACATATGTATTAATAGACATATATATATAACACATGTTAGCTAGCATGGTATACACTAGTATAAATATTAAATAAAGTGAAATATTTAGGCAATCATGAACTAAGATCCAAATAACAGGAGAAAATAACTCAAGGCTATTCATTCTGCCAAATAATACAATTTTCTTAATGCAAAAGATTTCATAAGAAAGAAAACAATTAAAAATAACACTAACATGTAGGAAAATTTTTAAAAGGCTCAGAGAGCAACAGATGTATTGGGTTGGCCAAAAAGTTTGTTTGGATTTTCTATAAAAATCTTATGAAAAACCCAAATGGATTTTTTTGGTCAACCCAATGTTTTCCTTGGAATTTACACTGCTAAAAGTGGGAGAATAAATCATATAAGTAAACGTTTTAAAAACTGTTTTTGAAACCCTGATATTTTCTCAAGTATCTAATATAATTGACACCATCTGTCATTTGGTTTTCAACATCCAATCCAAGGAAGTTTCAACATTTCACTTTTGATTGTAATACATTCATCAAATATTTACATTTTTCCTATGGAAAGTTCCACAAAGGATTCCGAGCACAGACATCATTTTAGAAAGTTCTTTTGTTTGATTTATGTCCTTTCACTTTTATTTTTCAGTTTTAAGTCAGATTTCATGTTGCAGGACATTGCATGTTCAATTATTTACAATATTGATAAAGTGTAATGGTTTTCATTTCTCTCCCCAGGGACTAAACCATGTATGCAGAATATCTGAGAAATTATACAGAAAGCCATTTTTTTTTTTGTTGTTTTTGCCTTTTCCTTTTGAGACCAGATTATAAGAACACATATATTTTATTTTTAGTAAACATCTGGAAAGAATTGTTGTTTATTTTCTACGGAAACATAAAACTTCATTGGGCATATGGCTTTTACTCAGCAGTAATTGCTACGGCTTGAGTGAATTAAGCACAATACCAGAACTATTTTCTCTGTATTACTGCTCTATTTATATTTTGGTAAGTAGCTGCTGTTTGAACTAAATGTGTTTCCTGTCTTTTAGTTTCATACAGATCTTCAGAAATAGCTTTTTATGCTACCAGAGTTGACAGCACAGGCCCACAGATAAAGCAACTTTCTTACTATTATTACTATTTTAATCAGAACAGCATTTACTAGATTCTATATTTTCTGAAGGATAATTATAGAATATAAAGCACCTTATTAAAAGGGTAGGAATTCATTTGTTCAATGAATAGCAAACTAATATTTGTTATGTATTGAGTATTGACAGGAATGATGCTAGGCAGTGGGTGAGGAGAAGAGTCTAGACTCTCAAGAGCCTCAGTGCAGGTCGACAAGAGAGCCAAGTGGACACATCAGCGGAGTGGAAGTCTGTTGTTCTATGTGCTCAGACAGCAGTATGAACAGAGCATCTTCTAAGGTCTTGAAAAAGCTCAGAGAAAGCGAGTTGAGGTGCTGCCTTGGTAGCACCTGGAGGGAAACACAGGATGGATGGGGAAGTGTGTATGTGAGTGGAGGGGGCGTAAAGGGTTGTGAAGTGGGGAGGGGATGGGGTTAGTGGCAGAAAATGAGATTGGAAACAGAGGCTGGGACCTAACTGGGTAAGATCCTACCAGCTGTTCAAAGAAATGTAGATATCAATTACAACAGTCAGAACATAGAAGCAACCTAAATGTCCATCAACAGAGAAATGGATAAAGAAGATGGGGCACATATATACAGTGAAATATTACTCAGCCATATAAAGGAAAAAAAACTGTGACATTTGCTGAGACATGGATGGACTTGGAGACTGTCATACCGAGTGAAGTAAATCAGAAAGAGAAAAACAAATACTGTATATTAACACATACATGTGGAATCTAGAAAAATGGTACAAATAAATCTATCTGTAAAGCAAAAACAGAGACTTAGACATAGAGAATAAATGTATGGACACCAACCAGGGAATCAGGGTGTGAGATGAACTGGGAGATTAAGATGGACATATGTGCACTACTATGTATAAAATCCATAACTATTGAGGACCTATGCAGAGCACAGGGAACTCTACTCCATGTTCTGTGGTGACTTAAATTGGAAGGAAGTCCAAAAAAGATGGGATATATGTATATGCATAGACGATTCACCTGGGTGCACAGCAGAAGCTAACAACACAACATTGTCAAGCAGCTATCTTTCAATAAAAATTTAAAAACAAAAACCAATGAAACACAGATTTTATTCTAGCACAAGCTGAAGGACTTAGAAATGGGGTGGGGTGGGGGTGGGGATGGAGGGAAGGTCACATACATAGATTTCCCTTTTGGAAGGACCTTTAATGATGAATTGACTTGCAGATGCTCAGGACTGGAAGGAGGAAAGCTATACAGGAAACGATTCAACTAACTTGAGTTGGACCATAACAGGACTTCAATAAAAACAGAAAGATGAAGAACATTAAATCTATTCTAGAGGTATCACAATGACAGAGTTGACAGGACTTGATGACTGATTATATTATCTATAGGACAATATTGGAAAATATCCTGTGGGCCAGCAAGCTCCTGACATTATATTTAATATATCTTCTCTCTCTTTTTTTTTTTAAACTTTCGAGAAGCCATTTAAGACTCATACAAATAGTACTGAAATTACAGGTTGAATTATCTGTTTATGAAAAATGACTATATACTAAATAAAAATATAAATGATTTATAATGAATTATTTGAAATGAAACCTCAAATAGATGAAAACTATTGTTTTCCTCTAACATCCCCCCCCCTCCCCCACTGCAGCCACAGGTGCCTCTATCTTCAAGGGACTAGATGCTGGTTAATAATATCCAAAAGTTACCATAAATGGCATTACTTTGCTCTTATCATAATACACTGTCGCAGAGCAGGTTGCTAAGAACTTGTGAGAGGCAGGTGATTCTGACAAAATGCCCATGGCTAGCTTCTGTTCCCACACTGACTCTGGGTCCCCTGGATGTTGATGTTGCATTACTGAGATAGGGAAACCTCCCCTGGAGGACCTGTCCTATCCCTTAGCTGCTCTGCGTTCTCTTTCCTCAGCCATTCTATCTAGACCTAGTCGGAGGCTCCCAGCGGTGATGCATGGAGAGCAAAAACCAACCATCATTTATTGCATATGTTCAACGGCAGTCCACCCTATTTTATCAGGCATCGTTAGGTAGCAAGGAACCCAATTGCTAACATGTAACCTCAGGTGCAAATTCCAGACAAGAGCCACAGGGTGGAGGGTCAATGCAGCAAGAACAAAAGGGAGAAAGGTCAAGGATGAATCTGGTTTCTAGATTTTGCAACTGGAAGCTCTGCTTCTAAGTTTTCAATACAGAGCAGGAGCAGGTTTGAGGGTCTGGCCTAGCACATGATGAAGGATGGGCATGAACTCTACGTATGTTACTTTCAGGACCCTGAAGTGAAGGCTTATTAACTTGTTCTGCAGGCAACTAAGTATGTTTCTGGAGGTGAGCAGAGGGGGCTAGAATTGAGATGTGCTTTTGGAAGTTAACAACATGTAGTTGAAGTTTAATTAAAATTATTCAAGAAGAGTGTGTGAAATGAAAAGATAAAGCAGTGAGCTAACTTTTGGGAAATACCAAGACTTTGCAGAAAAGGTAGGTCCACAAGGATTCAAAGAAGCTAGACAAAGAGGTTGGGAAAAAAAAAATCAGAAAGAAGATATTTTAAGAATCTGAGAATGAAGGAAAAGTGTCCAGTGTCACACAAGGTCAAATACATGACTCACTTAAAATGTGTTAATTAGATTTAAAAAAAGACGCTTGTTCCTTGGAAGAAAACCTATGACAAACCTAGTGAAAGCGAAAGTCACTCAGGCATGTCTGACTCTTTGTGATCCCATGGACTATACAGTCCATGGAATTCTCCAGGCTAGGATACTAGAGTATTCTTTAAAGGGTAGCCTTTCCCTTCTCCAGGGGATCTTCCCAACCCACGGATCGAACCCAGGTCTCCCACATTGCAGGTGGATTCTTTACCAGCTAAGCTATCAGGAAAGCCCATGACAAACCTAGACAGCGTATTAAAAAGCAGAGATATCTCTTTGCTGACAAAGGTCCATCTAGTCAAACCTATGGTTTTCCCAGTAGTCATGTACAGATGTGAGAGTTAGACCACAAAAAAGGCTGAGCACCAAATAATTGATGCTTTTGAATTGTGGTACTGGACTGGAGAAGACTCTTGAGAGTCACTTGGACTACAGGGAGATCAAACCAGTCAATCCAAAACGAAAAAAAAAACAAAAAACCCTAAATATTCATTGGAAGGACTGATGCTGAAGCTTAAGGTCCAATACTTTGGCTACCTGATGCAAAGAGCTGACTCATTGGAAAAAACCTTGATGCTGGGAAAGATTGAAGGCAAAAGAAGGGGGTGACAGAGGATGAGATGTCTGGATGGCATCACTGACTCAATGGACAAAAAAGTAAAAGTGAAAGTCACTAAGTCATGTCTGACTCTTTGCAACCCCATGGACTATAAGGTCCATGGAATTCTCCAGACCAGAATACTGGAGTGAGTAGCCTTTCACTTTTCCAGAGGATCTTCCAATCCATGGGTTGAACCCAGGTCTCCTGCATTGCAGGTGGATTCTTTACCAGCTGAGCCACATGGGAAGCCCATGAATACTGGAGTGGGTAGCCTATCCCTTCTCCAGTGGATCTTCCTGGCCCAGGAATCGAACCAACATCTCCTGCATTGCAAGTGGATTCAATGGACAAGAGTTTGAGCAAACACTCGGAGATAGTGAAAGACAGGCAACCTGCCATGCTGCAGTCCATGCAGTCACAAAGAGTCAGACACGGCTTAGAGACCGAACAGTAACACAACCATGAGAAGACAAGAAATGATTTTACAAAAACAGTTTCAGTGGACTGTTTGAGAAAGAAGTAAGAAGGTAGAAATAACACATGAAAGATAAATGGCCAACCACTCGTTTGAGTGAAATAAGAGGGACATTTTAAATTTTAACTGCTGTACATTGCTTTTCTAGACAACTCTCAAAACAGCTTTACAATGCTGGTAAAATTGATCTCTGATGGTGTGTCAATAAATCTGGGATTATTCTTTTGGAAAAAAAAAGTGTTTTGGTCATTGCTGCACAACAAACTATGCAAGATTCAGAGGCTTCAAATTACAGCCATTGTATTATTTCTGTGACTCTGTGAGTCAGAAATTCAGATATGAAATAGCACAATTGGGACATAGAAGATAGTGTCTTCTGGCTTTAGTGCCTGGGCAGTCATGGTCCAGTGTCTTTGTCTCTGCAGTACCTTCCTCGTGTCATCCCTTCAGCAGACAAATCAGATTTCTGATGAAGGTTCTCAGGGATCCTCAAAACACAAACGTGGGAGAGACCAGGCCCTTTTTAAGTTTAGTCCTGGAAAGGGCACAGTGTCACTGCTCCCAGGATGGCATTCTGCTGGTTAAAGCAATTCACAGCCTAAGTGTAGGAGGGGACCACACACAGTGGTAAGACCAGGAGCTGTAGCTCAGTGGGACCATCTCGGAGAACAGCCACTACAAAGATAAAGATGAACGTATTCTGATACCAGATGTATACTCATATATTTTATGCAGCATGCAACTATAGTCACTTTTTATCATCCGTCAGATTATTTAAACACACACCCTGCAGAGATTTCATTTCTTTAGCCAGTAAGTTTAGTTATGAAATGCCAGTAGCAAAATTTGTTTAAAATAAAGTGTTTGACAGGGAACTATATTCAGTATACTACAATAAACCATAATGGAAAAGAATATGAAAAAGAATACATATGTACATGTATATATCATATATGTGTATATATGAACATGCTATGCTGCGCTCAGTCGCTTCAACTGTCTGACTTCAAGTGTCTGACTCTTTGCAACCCTATGAACTGTAGCCCGTCCCCATGATTCTCCAGGCAAGCATACTGGAATGAGCTGCCACGCCCTTCTCCAGGGGATCTTCCTGACCCAGGAATCAAACCTGCATCGTCGGTGTCTCCTGCTTGCAGGCAGATACTTTACTCACTGAGCTGCCTAGGAAGTCTATGTATCTACCAATATATATGTATATATCCATATATATGTACATATCAACATATATGTATACATCAACATATATGTATATAACAATACATATGTATATACCAATATTTGTATGTATCTGTTTCAATATATATGTATATATCTATATATTTCAATATATTTATCTATGTTTCAATGTATATGTATATTCATATGTAAACATAAGAAACAATCTGTGCACTGAGTAAGAAGTCAATGTGTGAAAACCAATGTGCAGGAAACCTTTATTACCTTTGGATTCTGCCAGAGAGATTTCAGGCTGGTGGTTCTCAAAAATAACGAACAAGATTGTTTGACTCGATTAAAAATACATTTTTAAAATTTATGTCAACATTTTTGAATCACAATATTTCTTTCCTAATTTAAATTCTGATACCAAGAATATCTTAAAACACCAACATATTTGGGCTCCACATTCACTAATGGTCTAGCTCATTCTGCTACCTTGACTTCCTTCAGATGTATGCTGGCATTCAGTTTTGAGATTCTCAGCTTAATAAGAAGTATCAGGGAAGAGCCAGAGGGATCGGGTAGAGAGGGAGGTGGGAGGGGGGATCGGGATGGGGAATACCTGTAAATCCATGGCTGATTCATGTCAATGTATGACAAAAACCACTACAATATTGTAAAGTAATTAGCCTCCAACTAATAAAAATAAATGAAAAAAAAATTTAAAAAAAGAAGTATCAGAAAAATTATATGAAACTTGAAAGTATGCAAAACATAGCATTGATTATCATCTTAGTGCCATGTTTATTAGGTTATTTTACATATATTTCTGTAATGGTGGAGAGTAAGAGAGTGATTTAGAGATTTTTTTCTAGTAGAGACACAGACTGAAGTTACTTATACTGAATATGAAACTAATCTCTGTATAGCAGAATAGATAATCTGAAAGTTTATAGCTTATTTCTCCTTATATTTTATTTCAGCTTTATATCACAGCCAAAAATATCAGCTTAATACATATTTATTAAATGTTCTCTGTATACCTAATTCCTTAAATATATTTTGGTCCAATTTCAACACCTTTTAAGTCCCCTTATTAATTAAGTTAAATGAAATCTTAGACTAGTTTTTATTGTATATCTGTCTAGAAATTATCATTCTACCGTGTTAAAATTATACTTTAACAGAACATAAGCCAATTGACCCAATGATCCAAGTTAAGTACTGACTTAGCTAAAAGGTTGATTTGGGTTTTTCTGTAATATCTTACGGATACAGTACAATAAAGGATTTTATTTTCTTATTACACTTTGCTGGAGTTTAGACTTCTACTCTACCTCATGCTGAGTGGTTTGCCCATTAGTCATACTGCATTCTATGAAGACACAGTCTAGCTCTCGAGTTCAAGACATAGTAAAAAACATGGTAAATATAATGCAAAGGGTTAAATGAAGAAATAAATATTCACAAGATACTATACAAAAGAAAAAATCGTGTATTTAAACTGAGTGTGTATGCCTGGGAAGGTGGTTGGGGAATTTAGGGGAGCTTCTCAGAGGAGATAATAAATGGACCTTGACATGGAAGATGAGTAGGTATCATTGAGGTAAAAGGGAGAAAAAGGTAGTCGCTCCTGCAGGAGTAAGAAATAGGCATTGCCTGGAAGGGTATGTGTAGGCAAAGGGTGGAGTGATAGTAAATAATCCTTTCATCTGTCGTAATTATAGAAAACCAAAGACTAAGAGATGAAGTCATTTTTGTTAGATGTGTAAATTAAGGTCTGGGGCTTCTCTGGTGGCTCGATGGTAAAGAATCTGTCTATCAATGCAGGGGACACAAGTTCGATCCCTGGGTCAGGAAGATCTCCCTGGAGAGGGAAATGGCAACCCATTCCAGTATTCTTACCTAAGAAATCCAAAGGACAGAGAAGCCTGGTGGGCTATAGTCCATGGGTCACAAAGGGTCAGATACGACTTAGCAACTAAACAACAACAACAAATTAATGTCTGGAATCTAATGTGATTCTGAGCCATCTTCTGCCATTCTGAAGCTCATTTTATCTTTTAACCTAAAGCTGTCTATATTTATGGTGTTTCATGTCATTATATATCCCAGTAGGTTACCTTAACATTGGAAAGAATAACTCAGTTCTTGGAGGAAGCAAACTGATCACTCCAGATCTTACTTGAATTTTTAATTCATACCCAGATCTCAAGCGGTTGTGAAAATGCAACATTTTTTTAAATGATAAATTTTCCATAGACATATACCTTAGTAAGTCTGATTATTTCAAGTAGTTATAACTACTAATGTGGAAATGGGAATGTATTCTGCTAAGAGGTGGTATTCAAAGGAGCTTAAACCAAGTCCTTTGGAACCAGGAGCTACTGAGTTAACTTTTGAAAATGAAAACTTCAGGGTCTCCCACTGCATTTAAATTTTCAAAAAATGAGAAGGTCTTTTCTCTAGAAAATTAAATATATGTGTCCATATTGCTATTGTATTCATCTAAGAGAGATATTTCATCTAATAGTATTTTTATGTATTTCCAAATGGGTCTAAATTCATGTGTATCAAAGAATGTCAATCTAATGCATGTACAACATGACAGATACACATAATTTGGTCATGGTTAATTGTACTCAACACATACAGCTCTTATATCCTTCCTTATTACTTATACATTTATATCATAGGTGAATCTCAGTAAAAATCAGTCAAAATGATTTTGACTTGGAAAGCTTTGCAATATAAAGAAATGACTTGAAAGAAAAAATAAAAGCATAATAAAGTTGGATAAATTGTACATTCCACAGTTTGTTGTGATCCACACAAAGGCTTTGGCATAGCCAATAAAGCAGAAGTAGATGTTTTTCTGGAACGCTCTTTGTTTTTTTTCAATGATCCAACGGATGTCAGCAATTTGATCTCTGGTTCCTCTGCCTTTTCTAAATCCAGCTTGAAGATCTGGAAGTTGTTCCAGTAGTCATGTATGGATGTGAGAGTTGGGCTATAAAGAAAGCTGAGCACTGAAGAATTGATGCTTTTGAACTGTGGTGTTGGAGAAGACTCTTGAGAGTCCCTTGGACTGCAAGGAGATCCAACCAGTCCATACTAAAGGAAATGAGTCCTGAATATTCATTGGAAGGACTCATGCCGAAGCTGAAACATCAATACTTTGACCACCTCATGCAAAGAACTGACTCATTGGAAAAGACTCTGATGCTGGGAAATATTGAAGGAAGGAGGAGAAAGGGGTGACAGAGGATGAGATGGTTGGATGGCATCACCAACTCAATGGACATGAGTTTGAGTAAACTTCAGGAGTTGGTGATGGACAGGGAGGCCTGGCTTGTTGCTGTCCATGGTGTCACAAAGAGATGGACATGACTGAGCAATTGAACTGAACTGAAATTGTACATTTCTTGAAAATAAATCATAAACAAAAATATAGGATTTAGAACAATTTGTTCTTCTTTCTTTATAGTATATGGAGGTATTGTTGTGTAAGAAGAAAAATCAGTTTCTATATATATAATTCCAAGTACAATATAAATACTGAGTGATTATACATATATAATTATATATATATAATTGGACTCAATTTGAACCATATTATATATAATATGGCTCAGATGGCTCAGATGCAGTAATTCCAGGTTCAATCCCTGTGTTGGGAAGATCCCCTGAAGAAGGAAATGGCAACTCACTCTAGTATTCTTGCCTGGAGATTTCCAAGGACAGAGGAGCTTGGCGGGCTACAGTTCATGGTGTCACAAAGAGTCGGACATGACTGGGCAGCTATGTATACAAATATACATACACACACACACACACACACACACACACACATACATATTTATATAAAAATCAGGTCAGCCATCAGAAAGCAATTCGTTCATATTTATTGAACATCAATTATATGGTAGCTGATGACAATATAAAGATAACCTACATAAAAATAACAGTTTTCTTCAAAAACTCAGATAAATAAATTAAACAATCTTGAGAAAGAAAAACAGAGCTGGAGGAATCAGCCTCCCTGACTTCAGACTATACCACAAAGCTATAGTAATCAAGACAGCATGGCACTAGCACAAACAGAATTACAGATCAGTGGAAAGTCCAGAGATATACTGAAGGACCTATAGTCACCTAACCTATGGAAAAGGAGGCAAGAATATACAATAGAGAAAAGAGTGTCACTTCAGTAAGAGGTGCTGGGAAAACTGGACAGCTACATGTAAAAGAATGAAATTAGAACACTTCCTAACACCAAACACAAAAATAAACTCAAAGTGGATTAAAAACCTAAGTGTAAGACTAGACACGATAAAACTCTTAGAGGAAAATACAGGAAACACACTCTTTGACATAAATCATAGCAAGACATTTTTTGACCTACCTCCTAGAGTAATGAAAATAAAAACAAACAACTGGGATCTAATTAAATGTAAATTAAGTATCAAAGATATTTTTGCCATCTCTTATTATAGAGGTGTATACCAGGTAATAACAAAAATACCAGAATGAAAGGCAAAACTAACTCTGTAGCAGGGATGTGCAAGTGAAGAAACTGCTCCAAGTTGTAACTGTAAATGTATTAATTTTTTCATAGTAAACTATTGGGGCAGCTGTGTTCCAAGCTCAAAAACTTGCTTGTGCAAAAGCATGGGGAAAAAAAGGCTAAAGAATGACATAAAACAAATCAACCATAGAGTTAAAAATTGCTAAAGCAGAGGATACAAGAGGCAATAGGGGCAGAAGATTAACTTGGAAGGAGACACGAAAAATATTGTTTACTCTATGCCCTTTCCAGGTAAATGTTACACATGTTTGGAAGAAACGGTTTGGAAAGTTGCTTTTTGTGGAGCAGAGGTCACCAGTAAGTTGTAACGCTGTGGTAACAGGTGGCTGAAACGCCTTTGGAGATGGGCTACTTGCGGGTACTTTCCAAAGACAGTACCCACCATCTTCCTCATATAAATAATCAAGAAATGTTTCAAGAACATAGTTTAAAGGATAGCCAAAATATTAAATTCTCCTAAGTGTTCACATAGCTCATTAGCATCGACTTCCAAAAAAATGAAGTCGATCACCTATAACATCTTTTTATATCTTGCTTTAGGGCTTCTTCCTCTACACTCAGCCATTTGTTTGGGAGATTAGCATATTAACCTTCAATTCACAGACACACAAATAATCCCTGAAGGCAGTGTTTAGTGGTTAGTAATAGTATTTAGATTCCTCGAAGACCACAGTAAAGAGACAGGTAGTTTGTGTGGCAGCCTGGATGGGAGAATGGGTACATGTGTGTGTATGGCTGGGTCCCTTCGCTGCTCACCTGAAACCATCACAAATTGTTAAACGGCTATACGCCAATAGAAAATAAAAAGTTAAAAAAGAGAGAGACAGGAAGTACAGTCGGTCAAGGTTGCTGCCTATTCAAACATTTAGCCATCATTCAACAAACTTCTTGCCAGACAGGAAGCTAGGCACATAAGCCATATCTATTCTGCCCACTTAGAAAGTCCTTGTCCTAATCAGAATATGCTTCTACTTCAGGAGAAAGAAACTGGTTTTTTTCCTGCGGGGGGCGGCGGGGGAGGGAAATACACTGCATCACTGGATATTCTGATTTTCTTCCTTAAGCATTCTACATTTTCTTTGGAATGGATCTTCCGGCCAAATCTATAAAATTGAAAGACTCAAATTAAATAAGCTGAAAGGAATGTATTAGGATGCCTTGAATATTATTATAAAACAACATATGAAATGACTCATTTCATACCAGTCTTAGGTAGAAAGAAAAAAGGGAGGAAAATATCACCTCTTTCTCCCAGCACAGAATAAATAATATAATACAGAAGATATGAAACAAAAGCATTTAAGTTAACTATATACATATCAGACTACAAAATCTCTTATATGTAAATATTTTTATGGGAAATACATCTATTTTTCTTTACCAATTTCTGACAGGATAACGTATTCTAGTTTTTATGAGTTTATATATGTGACATCTCAGTTTTGTTTCTGCATATATATATTAAAATTTTAAAATCTAAATCTTCAAGAAACATATTCAGATGTGTATACTTGAGATATCTTTATAAATACACATTTTATTTGCTTGGGTTTTTTAACTTACACACAAAAAATTAAATCACTAAAGAAATTACAAAATGTAATTCCTGCTTTTCTATCTGGCAAGGCATTTGGTGAACAATGGCTACATGTTTGCGGGTTGGATCAGCAGCCACCAAATCCAGTTACACTTCTGCATCACTCATCTCTTAGCTTGAGACATATATATATATATATGTATATATATATATATATATGTATAAAGGTGAGTTAAAGTGAAAGTTGCTCAGTCATGTCCAACCGTTTGTGACCCCATGGACTATACAGTCCCTGGAATTCTCCAGGCCAGAATACTGGAGTGGGTAGCCTTTCCTTTCTCCAAGGGATCTTCCTGACCCAGGAATTGAACTAGGATCTCCTGCATTGCAGGTGGATTCTTTACTAACTGAGCTATCAGGGAAGCCCCACAAATTAAACTTGTGAATTAAAGATGACAATAAATTCTTTGGCATACTTCCGGTTAAGAAGTGGAGTCTATGTCTCTGTCTCTTGAAACTGGGCAGGCTCTGTGATTGCTTTGGACAACAGAATTAGAGGGATGTGACACCACGTGGACTATGCAATGCTGATGGAAGTCTATGGAGAGGACCACAGAGAGGCCTGCATGAAGAGGATCCACGGGCCCAGATGAGCTCTGGGGCAACAGCAGCATCGACCTCCTGGCCCTGGAAGGAAACCTCCCAGAAGAGGCTCTTTGATTCCAGCTGCAGCTGGAGCTGGAGCTGGAGCTGCAGCTGATGGCCACGTGAATCAGAAGGAAGCTGTGGTCATCCATCCACCCAAACTGTAAACTCATGAGCAAATGAATGTTGTTGTTTCAAGAAACTAAGTTTTGGGCATGGCTCATGATTCAGCAATAGATAACTGAAAATCTTTGCTCCTTTTTTATAAAAACATCAATCAGTGGGTTGCAATGACAATGAGGATTAGCATCTATATGGTGTTTGTGTGAATTTTATCAGAAACACTGTCAGCAAAACAAAAGCAGTGATACTTAGAACAGTGGCAAAATAGCTGTGAGTTCTTGTGCCAGATTCACAGAGACGTTGTGACTTTGGAGTGCTCTGCTGACAAGGATGGTTATGACAGCTGGTTTCAGCAGGAACCCTGATTCTGATTGATTAGCTCTCTTTATTTGTCATTAACAACCTTCAGCGATTGGCCCATTTTGGGAGTTGCTATATTCAAGTTGGGGCTTCCCAGGAGGCTCAGTGGTAAAGAATCTGCCTGCCAATGCAGGAGATGCAGCTTTGATCCCTGAGTCAGGAAGATCCCCTGAAGAAGGAAATGGCAACCCACTCCAGTATTCTTGCCTGGGAAATTCCATGGACAGAGGAGCCTGGCGGGGTACAGTCTGTGGGGTTGCAAAGAGTCGGACATAACTTAGTGACTGAGCATGAAATATAATTGAACTAAGTTTCAGTGTTATTTTACGTGTTAGTTGCTTCAGTTGTCTGACTCTTTTGTGATCCTATGGGCTGATGTCTGCCAGGCGCCTCTGTCCATGGAATTCTCTAGGCAAGAATACAGGAGTGGGTAGTCATTGCCTTCTCCAGGGGATCTTCCTGACCCAGAGATTGAACCCGGGTCTCTCACACTGCAGGCAGATTCTTTACTGTCTGAGCCACTAATGCTGGGCTTAGTTCCTCAGTCATGTCCGAGTCTTTGCGACCCCATGGGCTGCAGCCCACCAGGTTCCTCTGTCCTTGAGGATTCTCCAGGCAAGAATACTGGAGTGGGTTGCCATGCCCTCCTCCAGGGGATCTTCCCATCCCAGGGATCGAACCTACGTCTCCCGCATTGCAGGTGGATTCTTTACAGACTGAACCACCAGGGAAGCGCCTGAAATGTAGGGAAGCCCCTAAACATTATGTTAATTCCATGTGCACAATAGAGTGATTTGATGTTTCTATTCATTATGAAATGACCACTACTCTTATGTTTATTTTTAATAACTTTGATTAGCTCATGTTCATCAGAAATTCTGATTAGAAGTTATACATACTTGAGTAGTAAAAGTAGGAATATTAACTATAACTTAATAAATGAGAATTGATAGAAAAAATGTTTTAAAAACATGATATCTGTGCATGAACTTAAGTGTTAGTTGAGAGCCAAAAATGTTGGAGCTACTTCTATCTTGTAAAGACAGTGCCTGGTAATGAAGGTGAGTGTCTGATATGGATTCTGCCTCTGTTTTTGCCTTTAAATGTCTTTGAAGCTCTGGGCAGATCATTTCACCCCAACTCTCTTCTTATGTAACACACCAGGACAATGATTCCCCACTTAGCTCACTATTTTTGAGAGGCTGAAATAAAATAACATGCAAAATAAAATCCTTTAGTGATCTAAAGACATCCTTTGAACGTGTATTGGTAGAAAACAAGATTGTGGTTCTAACTTGCATATGTCCTTTTTTTGGAGATGAAGAACTTTGGGACCCAGATGGTGCTTTCATCTTTGCTCCTGATGGAAGCTGGGACTTTGGGAGAAAAAGGATGCTGTGGGGGTATGTGTATCTGGCTAAATTGCTGACTGGCAGCACTTAATGTGATTTGGCTTTTTATCCAACGAATAAACCCAGAGTGATAGACCCTTGGCTGAGGCACCTGAGAGCTTCTAATGAGGAGCAGAAAGGAAATATCTGCCTGGCAACTTGCCGACTTCATCAATAAGACTCAGATCTAAATTAGAATCAGAGAGAGGGAAAAAGTCCCAGATAAAATTATACAACCAGATACCAAAAAGGATACGCGGAGTGACAGAGGAAAATCAAGACAGACATTTCCAATAATTTATATGAAAATACAACAAGAAAGGGTTTCAGGAAAACTGTCTATGGATTCTGTTGTCTATATACAAAGAATATGTGATGAAAAACAAAGTATTCTGATTTTAACAAAGGAATGTAAACATAAAATTACAGGTATGATCAAGACTGATACAATACAGATAGAATCCCAACAATGGTTGGGATTCAACTAGAAACTGATACTGGGAATAGATACTTTCATATATTAGAGACTATATCATTCAGACTGAAACAGTTGACTGTGAGTAATTTTGTATAGAAACAAAAAAGATGAAAGCATCGATTTCACTTTAAAAGTGAGAAACTGGAAACTTCTAGAATATTGGATTAAAACCTAGTAAGCAAATATTTATGGGTCATATACTCCCCATATCATCCCATATTATCCTCACCATATATCTGTGAAGTAAGGAGTAATGTAGCCTTACTGACATAGGAGGACACATGTGTGACTCATTATAGAAATGGATAATAATTATTGAATATGGTACAATAATTACAGCACCACAATTAGTTTTACTTGCCTTTCTGTTTTTAAATTATACCTGATAACCAAAAACCCAACAGAAACATTAGGACAGTAGATTTTGGCAGCTTTGAATGTGAGATTGGGTAATATTCAGGTCTAAGAAATATTCCTTTCTTTTTCTTTTTTTTTTTTTTGAAGAGTAGAATGAAAGTGGGCAGCAGAAGAGAGAACCTTATAGTCAGAAGAACTCAGAAAAATGGTACCAAAAATCTACGAAACAAAACTATGGATTTAAATTCTCCCTTTTTAAATCAACTTAGATTTTAGAGTTGAGGGGTGTATTAAGAAATAATCCATTCGCTTCTGTTTAAAGGCCGCTAGAGGAAAATTGGGTTAAGTTTACAAAAGCTTGCCTTAAGCAATTAATACTTGAATGTACCTATTTTTAAAATCTAGGGAACAGAAAGGTGAAATTGACAGAGATACACTCACACACTCACTGTGAGTAAACAAGCAAATCAAGTGTGACAAGTTCCATCTTGTGCAAAATAAGCACAAGTCTTACTGAAATGCTCAGTTTACAGTCAATGTTGAAAAAAAATCTTTTCAGTGATAAGTTAGCTGTCAAAACATTAATAAAGCACCATCTAAGAGAATATGGTAATTTAAAAAAATGACAAATACAATCACTTAGGTCTTATCTTCAGGTCTTTTCTATGCCTGTTCAACTACATTGCTTTCCTTGCAAAAGGAAGTTCTGAAGGAAGGCAGTAAAAATGATTGCTGCAACTTTCCATGTAAGATTAAAATCTTAAATAATTAAAATCATCCATTTATATGATCTACATTTATAATTCATTGTTCCTGCTTTGTTTAGGGAGTGCTGGAGGAAGAAGCTAGATTTAAAGAATGGTAATGTGTATGCATTTTTACATCAGATAGGTAAAGATTTGTTTTGCCAATCTTTGACACTTTGAACTCCAGGCCATATCACACATTTGATCTCCCCATGTGTGATTTTCTCTGTGCAAATATTTGTATTAGACTACTGTCCACTTGTTCTTGCTATAACACAATATTTAAAATATTTTCCTTATGCAAAATAATAGAAAAGCTATATTTGACAGAGGCTGAAGAATTTTTGTTGGGAAGATTAACAACACAACTAGCCAAAGATGTTAACAAACATTAACATTCAGGGATATAATATGATTCATTTTATTTATATTATTTCTGTTTCCCCTTAAAATTTTATTTCTGGCAGTAACTACAAAATCATTCAGCACTTACCTATGCTAAATATGATGTAGGTAACATAACTGATGGAACAGTTTTGCACATTCAGGATTATTGTCAATCAAGATGGGTCATAATTATGGCTTTTAACTTTCAAAATATTATTAAAGTGAATAAATAATACTTCAAACACATAGATTATTTCACATATTAGAAAGAAGAACAATTTAAAGAAATGAACACATTCCCTTTAATGTTAAAATAATTGCTTCAAAATATTCTAGATAACTAATCCATAGAGTGATATAGAAAAAAATGGAGAAACTTTGTAAAACTGTAACTTGTTTTGACTTTTGTCAATAACTTGTGTCTTTTTTTAAACATGGATCTGCTCTATGTTCAAAAAATAATAAGGGTAAACCAGAGATTATGAAATTGGATACTGTATTAGTTTTCTATTGCCACAATTTAGTGACTGAAAGTAAAACCCAGGTATTAACTAACAGTTTTGAGGTCAGAAATCTAGATGGCTTGACTGAATTCTCTGTTGAGAAGTTCAAGAACCAAATTCCATGTGTCAGCCAGGATGGGTTCTGGAAGCTTTGGGGAAAACCCACTTCCAGAATTCGGTTTCCTGGGTTTGTTGGACTTACCTGCTCAGCTTCTAGGATCTGCCTGTATTCTTGCCACATGGCCTGCCCCATCTTCAAGCCAGTGATGATATGTCAAGCTTTTGTTTTGTTTTCCCTGTTTTTATTTCTTCTTTTGATTCTAGGCACAGAAAACTCTGATTTTAAAAAAATCATGAGATGAACCTAATCTTCCTTTTGCTTTATAAACTAACATAATCACGAGTGATTTTGTATTCACAAGTTTGATAAATATTCAAAAGATCAGGACATACACAAGGGCTAAGGTCAGGATTGGAGTCATCCTTAGAATTGTGTTTACCATAGGACGAACAGATGAGTGAGAAGGAGGCTCAAAGAATAGATGGAATGGAGAAAATGACACTTTAACGCACAAATTGATTGTATGGTTCTGACTTTTGGAATCATGTTAACATTTCACATAATTAAGAAAAAGTCAGCAATGAAATAAGAAGACAAATCCTGAAATGCAATTTAAAGAAAAGCAAATGAATTTAGTTAAATGTTAAATTAATAATATAACTGTACTAAAGTGGGAAAGAAAACATAAGCTGAATTACTTCTGAACATATAATGCCCTAAGGCTAAAGGTAAAAAACCTTTAAACAAAATTAAACTCTAGTTAGTAGACTTTTTTTTTTTTTTAATTCACAGAGGCATGAGTTAGCAATTTTGAAAATACTTCTTTGTGTATGTTTTTTAATTTTTACAACATTGTGTTGGTTTTTGCCATACAGCAATGGGAAAGGAGCTATTATTTTGTAACTAGTTTGTCCTGATTTTTTTAAAATTCTTTCAGTGAAATTGTTATAACCTGGTAGGATGAGGTTTCATAAGCAAAAATGTATATGAATTGGCAGCACGTGGTTATGGATTTCAGAGATGAAGCAGAGAGGTTGAGACACATACATTTGCTAAATGTCTATTAATTCTTCCCTTCATTGCTATGAATTACTAATTAAAATAAATCAAGTTGTTTTAAGAATCAATACTCCAATGAGAATAAAAACTATTTAAGTAAACTTCCCTTGAAAATTTAATACAAATTTAATGTATAGAAAAATGTTTGTCTTTCTGAGAATTACTAGTGACAACTAAAGAAAAAAAGACAGTAATATAAGTATTTAAAATTATGCTAAAAGCTTAAAGTATTATTTTGAAATTATCTGTAAAATTATGGGTAATATCTATATAGGTATTGTTGTAAAATAGCACTGAAAAGAATAATATGCTATTTTCCAGCTTTAAGAGAAATACTTTTTCTGAGAAAGAATATGTGCAAACATATTCATGTGTGAAATAAAGTTCATTAGTTTTGCATGTGTTTAACACAACAGTTATAGAAATTAATAAATATGCTAAATGATTTAAAAAGAATAAAAATCAGTTTACTAAGCACAAATGACAAATCTTAAAAGAGTTTTCTAGGGGAAACATATAGTTATATTAAACATCCATATACATATGTATTATATACACATATACACATATATGTATATACACATACATAGACATACTGTACTTCTTTAGTTTATGGACTATTCAGATTTTCTATTTATTGTGTTAATGTGTATTAATTTATGCTTTTCAGAAAGTATTGTCAAATAAAATAGCCAGATATGTTACCAAATATTTTATCTCCACTATTTTGTAATTTGGAAAGTTTTCAGTTTTTATCAGTTAAACTACTGAGAAAATGGCAACAATTCTAAGGCACTAGTTTTTAATTGAATACTTTTCTCTTTGATAGCCTTTTTATATTTTGTCTTTTTCCCTATTTTTTTAAATTCTTGAGTGAATACTCAATTTATTTTTTTAACAAAAGCAGTTAACATTAAAAAATTTATCCCAAATAAAAATTTAGGCATTAGTCCATAAAGTTTTGAGATATTCAGCTACAGGTTTCATAATGTTTTCAATGATTGAATTGAACCACTAAAGATGAATCAAAGACATTTTAAAATACAAAATACTTTTTGAGGAGGGTAGTAATGGCAATCTGTACATTTAAAAAATTTATTTTTTGTATCATAATGTTCTTAATCTTGAGGTATAAATAAATTACCAGTATAATATCTGATTATAATCTATCCATGTTGTGTTATAGTGACAATAAAAGATCAAGGTGTACTTAAAATGTAGATGTACTCTTGGGTTTTTATGTCATATAAATGCAGATTGATTTTTATTGAAATAATATTATTTTTCTTTTCTATATCCTTGATTTATTATATACTGATATTGGTACACTTAACTTTTTGTTCACAATTTTTATAAAATCTTAATATATGATATCTTTTTTGATGTATGTATTTCAATTACCATGTAAGTTTTGCAGCTCATACACATTAGTTATAAACACTGATTTGGTAATATAAAGTGATCCTGTTTCTCCTGTTTATTGCTTTTATGTTTTTGGTTTTTAGGATATTATTCAAGTAATAATTGCTATGTGCCAGACACTCTTCCAAGTTGTGTGAATTCAACAGTAAATAGTACAGACACAATTTCCTGGTCTCCTGGAACTTACATTTGAGGATTCCTATCTTCTTTCTTCTTGCTGCTTTGTCTGATGAAATTCATCTAATCATAATGGGTTTTTGTAATGTCTTTCCATACTATGCTGCCTTGTCATTTTAATAAATATTAGTATTTAAATAACAATATGTGTATATATATTCACATGTATATTATTTCATTTTTAAGCATCTTCTGACAGTCTTTTTCACTTAAGAAAAGTTTTAAATTGCTTGCATATAAATCATTTATGATCCATGCTGTGTTAATGGATATCTCTACTCTTGCACTACTCATTATGTGTCCTGTTTCATGAAATATGGATACTATTTTGCATGCTTCTAATCCCTAGATTTAAGTGAAGGCTTTACAGATATCCAGTTCTACTGCTTTTTGAGGGCACATGTAAACTTATATTTCTCTAAATATTATCAACAATAAAATCAACTCTTTCCTGAACCCCTATCTTAGGTATGGTGATAGGTTATTTTCTTTCTTCCAAATATACATAGCAAACATGTACTTTTGAGTCTTAGATAAGGTGATCTGGAATTGCAGATTCAAAGTTTCATTTCTATATTATTATATCTTCAATTTGAAGTTTTCTACCCAGAAAGTTTTCATTTCTTATTTAATGGACATCCAGTGGATACCAAAATCAAAGGATGCGCAAGTCCCTTGCATAGGTGATATTTGCAAATAACCTGTGCACATCCTCCCATATACTTTACACAGTCTCTAGATGACTTGTGATATCTAATTACAATGTAAAGCTATGTAAATTTATGCTGGCGTACAGAAAATTCAAGTTCTGCTGTTTGAAACTTTCTGGATTTTTTTTTTCCTGAATGTTTTCAAACCATGGTTGGTTGAATCTGTGGATGTGGAGGGCTGACTGTATTTTCAGTGCTCTAGAAAAGGATGGAAGTAGAGCTCATCTTCTATGCCAAAGCCTATGGCCATAGTGACTAGAATTAATTTGCAAGGAGATTTTGAATTAGATCGACTCACATATTCAGTGATTGACGGGTGATGCCTGCCACAAGGTAATGAAATGGTGACACAGACACTGGCTCAGCAGATCTATTGATGTGTTTGCCCAGCAATGCATTTCATTTAACAAATATTTATTGAGCAGTGACTACAGCCTACCCTGGTTCTTGGTTAGAAAATGTGATTGTAAGCAAGCCAAGGTCCTTTCCCTTACATTGCTAACATTGTATTGAAGAAGACAAGTATTAAATGAGTATACAAAATTCATACAAGATAAATGTTACAAAGCAAAGATACATGTTATAAAGCAAAGTGAAACAGAATAAGGTGTTAGAGTGAAACTAGGAATCTTTGAAATGAGCAGCCAAAGCTGCTTCGAGGGTAATTATTTGAATGAGGAGTTGAAGAGATGGATGGAGGCTTATGAAGATAAGCAGACAGAGCTGCTTAGTGCAGAGGTCATGGGGCAGGAAAAAAATCATTAAGCTGGTAAAAGTTTTCTTTTCTTTTTTTTTTTTAAAATATTCTTTTGATGTGGACCATTTTTAAAGTCTTTATTGCATTTGTTATAATATTTCTCCAGTTTGATGTTTTGGTTTTTTGGCCCTGAGGTATGTAGGATCTTAACCCCCTGACCAAGGATCAAATCTGCACCCTCTGCTTTGAAAAGTGAAGTCTTAACCACTTGACCATCAGGTAAGTAAATCCCAAAAGAGTTTTAGAAAGAGAATTGTCAGAGTCAGATATATGTCATTAAAAATCACTGTCTCCTAACTCCTGCTTAGATCCCTCTATTCCTAACATATCCTCCAGACTAGAGTAATCTTATTAATAAAACCAGAAGTAAATTCTAGGAGAGGGGAAGGGAGCTAAGTACAACCCTCTTCAGGATTTCCTAAATTACTAGCAAAATGAATCTAGCCTCATAGGAAAAAATAAATAAAACATCATCACTTTCCTCTTTCCCTCTCATCTCCTACCATAATTCTCTCCTGGCCAAATTCGAGAAACAGCTTGAGGACAAGGAAGACCACGGAATCTATAGAAGTCAACTCCTGAGCAGATATTGGGATAAAAGTAGTAAAGAGTGAATCTGGAAGAATAAACGGAAGATATCTACAACTCAGATTAAGGTGGTGGACTTTGCATGAACAAATATCAATATTTATTATACAGCTGTAATATTTAAGGGCCACTGGTTCATGAACAAACAGCACAAACTTCAAAACAGAGAAGTAAATTGTGAAATAAATTTTAAAAAGAAATAAAATAACTAAAATTTTAAAACGTTAAAAATAACAACAAAAAAAAAGACTTAAAAAAAGTAAATTGTGTTTGCAGTAGCCATTTTAAAGTGTAAGAGGACACATTCGTTCTAAATCCTTTTCTATGTGTTTTATTAAATCTTCACTATGAATTACTTCAAATATACAAATAAGGACTGGACATGATATATGTACATCTAAAACCGTATGCTGAAGAGGAATAATTAAAGAAATGTGTACTATGAGAAGAGGTAACTTGGTTTAATAAAAATGACTCAGAATTTCCAGTTCTTATACTGTGCAGGTAATAAACTGAGAATCTCCTATAACAGAAAAACTATCATGGAAGCTGACATCATAAAAGGCAGTTTTCACATAATCGTGATTCATGCAAAGTAAATAATTGAATGGCACCAAAAGCTGTAAAATTCCTTCCCTACCTATACTTTTAATAGATGAAATAAATTAGCCTTTACCTTCTTTTTATTAACTTTCATGTTCCTGTTTTTGGATGCAATTTGTTATTATCCCTTGGTTGATATCCAATTCCTTTCTTAACATAAAATACATAATAAGATTTTGACATCTTTAGTCAAACTGAGCATATGTTAATGTCATCTCTTAGATTTTGATGTCACCAGTGAAAACCAATTACAGTAGTGGTTAAAAGCAGAAAGTTACCAATACACCAGTGAGTAGAATGCTAAAATATGAAAGTAAAATAATTTATTTTCATATTAAGGTTACTTATTTATTTAGGCCAGGGCAACAAATATGCATGCATATACTAGACAAAAAAAGGCTCTATTTCTCCCACAGTCTTTTCTGAATCTTTCACATTCTCTGGGTCAGCAGCTCATAATGTGTACTAGGTCAACATTGCATAAAAATGATCTGGAGTGTGATTCTGTAATCTGACAATTCATATTTTAAATCCTATGTGCCTAAAATGGTTCCTGGCACAAATTTAAAGGTTCAATAAATGGTTATTGAACGGGTGATGATCAGAGAAGCATTTCAAAGTAAAATGAAGTTATAATTTTTCTAGGAATCTTCTGAAGCTTTAGCCAAGTCAAACAGCCTTGTGGGGTAAATAATTTTTTATTGTATAGTTTTATTTCCTTTGTTTTACATAATCTCAACTGCATACTTTGAGAAACTGAAGTTATAATCCTAATAATATAAAAAAATGTTTTCTTTACTAGGGAACTGATTAAGCATAAAATAGAGGAATGAAATATCACAAAATGATATATAAAAACCAACTGAATGTACAGAATAAGGGCAAAGCTCATGTCCTGTGGGACATATCAGCAATTCTTAGATCTTCAATAAGAACATAAAGCTCAGTCTGTGGTATTTTTCAGCCTGGGGAGATTCAGGTGATAAAAAGATACGTGTTGTGCTCAGTTATTCAGTCATGTCCAATCTTTGTGGCCCAAGGACTGTAGCCCGCCAGGCTCCTCTGTCCATGGAACTTTTCCAGGCAAGAACACCGCAGTGGGTTGCCATTTCTGTCTCCCCTGCCCCAGGGATCGAAACTTCGTCTAGAGTCTTTTGCCCTGGCAGGCAGATTCTTGACCACTTGCGCCACCAGATGGGCTGGGTATGGTCTTACCAAGTCTCTACGTGCCAAACAGATGGAAGTACTCTGAGTCCCAGCTGATCTGATTAATTTCTTCTGCGTTCTGTCAAAGACAAAATTGCACTGGCCAAAGGTAAACTGGCAAGGAATGTGATTGAAACACTGCAATCACGAAAGTGAAAGTCGCTCAGTCATGCCCGACTCTTTGTGACCGCATGGACTATGCAGTCCATGGAATTCTTCAGGTCAGAATACTGGAGTGGGTAGCCTTTCCTTTCTGCAGGGGATCTTCCTAACCCAGGGATCAAACCCAGGTCTCCCGCATTGCGGGTGGATTCTTTCCCAGCTGACCCACCAGGGAAGCCCAATCAAGCTGCAATCATGGGGAGAGAGCAAAACTCAGCTTGAGCTGTCTTTACCGCAAGTAGGGGTAGGCGTTGATCTTAGGCCACCTGTGTTTGTTAATTGACTTTACAACGAGGAAAGGTTAAATTTCTCCTGTCTTCATCAATGGAAGTAAATTTCTAACTTGCACGTAAGAAGCCCATCAGAGTGAGCCCCTGTTCTCCCAATTGAAACTGGGGGATTGGGGTGCTACTGCCCTTGATATTACAGTTCAGAGATGGTTCCAAGGCACTCGAGGGAACATCATGGATTATGAAACAGGCAGAAGGCCAGTATCACAACATTTACATCTAAAAGGAGCAGAGAAAGGATTTATGATTATAAGAGTTCTAAAGTAAATGCTCTAAGAACACGGAGACTAGGAATCTAGAGCCAGGAAAGAGGCTGTCTAAAGTTTAGTCAGGATGAGGGGACCAGTGAAGACCATATTGGTCAGTTCCTAAGAAATAACTTGGTTAATATCCTGGTTAATATCTATATCCTCTTTGTAGGAGAATTATTTATTTATAGCTCGTCAGTTTTGCATTTGTATAGAGAACCAAAACTCAACTTCACATAAAAATATGTTTAAAAATGGTTACGTTAAGTTCCCCATTCATTCTTTTCTGCTATTTTACACTAGAGCCTACTTTTGCTTTTCACATCAATGATAATGTATTAGTCAGTTATTCACTGATTATAATGCGATGTCGGAGATCCCAGTTTGACTCCTGGGTTGAGAAGATCCCCTGCTTACCCACTCCCGTATTCTTCCCTGGTGAATTCCATGGACAGAGAAGTCTGGTGGGCTACAGTCCATGGGGTCACAAAGAGTTGGACACAACTGACCAGGAATTATCACTAAACAGAGTTTCTTCTGGAAGAAATAAAAAAATGAAATTGCAAGCTGTACCATCGATAGTGACCCTTCTAAAATTGTTGGCACTGATGTGCAAGAGTTCAAATCACCAATGATTAGACCAATTCTAATGAAGGGAAATTGACAGAAAGGATAACTTAAAAGACATTTCAAAATAAAAGTATTTGAATAATCAACAGAGTTCATTGGAATAAATAACAATGCTCTTAAACTGTTGTTAAGATGTCCTTCATTGTGATGTTGCTGCAAAAGCAGAATGAGCTATCATGCTTTCAATCAATTTTATAAAAAGAAGCATGCCATAAGTTTGGCAGATAATTAATTTGAAAAATTAGAGTATAGGTGCAAATACAAGCGAAATTCTGTTACAAATAAAAATAAGCATTTCTTAATCTGTTTTCTTGCTCTAGACAAAGTTCTAATGGATTCTCATTTTCATTTAATTATGCCACGTTTTTTCCCTAACAGAAGTAAAATTCATATTAATGAACTCTTCTCACAGACAAATTACCTTTCAATTTCTTTTTTATACAAATTTCTCATTTCTGGTCTCTGGCTTCAATTTCAGAGTTCTCCAGCTCAAATTCTCCAGCTCTCTCTGTCCACTACTCTCTCAACTTTAAAAAGTGGTCTTGATTTTTGTCCACTGAATCAGGCCTTTCCCAGTAAGTCCACTATGTTTTGGTTTCTTTCTCCTGAAATGTGTGTTACTTTTCTTTCTATCCATTACTTCCTTTGGTGCCCTCTCCAAATCCTAATATATGAGACATATAACAGATGCCATATTTCCTAAGAAAACATAAAATATTTATAAGTATTATTTTTAAAGCAACGTAAAAAGGAAAGATTGGATACCTCCTCCCGACCTGTGTGGCTTTCTAGCAGTCTGAGGTTGAAGGCAAGCACAAGTGTGTCAAACTTTTAAGGAAAACATGTATGAACAAGACATGACCTAGACCCTTTGAGACTAATGATCCCTGCCTCCTGCACGGGTAACCCCATCTGTATCTTTGCCTTCACCCTCATGTCCATGGGGATACAGAAGTAGGGAATACTTTGTACCCCCCCCCCCCATACTAGCTCCGTGTGCTATTCTCTAAGCTTACAATTTTTTTACACACACATACACACACACCCTAATCCCCATTCCCTTGAGTTATAATCTTTCATAATTCCAGTCCTCCGGGATCCCATCTCTGACCTACAGAAGGTTACTGTGCAACCTCTGAAATATGTGCACTTTCAGATAGCCCCTTGAACCTCTGAGCCTCACAAAGTCCCTGACACCCCGCAGGTAACTAATTAATGTACTCATTCAACAAACAGCCCTAACAGCAACAGTGATGCGTAGCACATCCTCGGAAATATTAATTCTAAGATAAGAGCCAGACCAGGTTGGGAAAAAGAGATGTTTAGAGAAAAAATAAAAATTGGCCATTCAGAGAACACAGACACTATTTTTCCAGTAGCAACTTATTATAGTTCCTCCTTGCTCTGTGTCAAAATCTGTCCCCTGCTTAAAATTCTTACTGTGTTTGTATAGAGAGGAGGAAGCAGGAATGAAAATGGTTATTTGCAGTAATACTAGCTTAAACCACACACCAGGTACAGTGTGAATAGGCAGTCTCACAAGAAAGTCATGGTCAAAATCCATCTGCTGCATTTGAAAGACATCAAGAGTTCTCCAGGGTTGGGAGTTTAAATCAATAATTACTTAAATGCTCAGACATGTGAGCAGTTTCTCATGGGTCAGAATATTGGAAAGAAGCAATAAGTATTTATAAGTAAAATATAACTGTTATATTGGAATAGCTAGGAAAAAAAATGTTTTCATTTGAAATAAAAGATATCTCAAACTTTGGTTAAAATGTGCTTTTCCTCAGACAATACTCCTCAGATAAAGAGATACACTGAACCATTTGCCTGACTATCATATTTGCTAAAATAATACAGTATTCTTAAGTCTATCATTTAAGTTTATGAGAGAACTTTGCTGAACATTTTGTTCACACAGCTCTTCCACGATAGATATTAGGCCTTCTAGCTATTATCTCCAAATGTGCATACAATGTATTTGACAGTTATTTTGATATGTTTGGGATGCAATCATATTTTCCAGGTAAGCATAAGCTATTCAAATTAGAGGCCTTAAACAAGCACCGAGTATTTTTGAGAGCTTATTAAAACTTCATTATTAATACAATAGCCGTACCATATTACTGGCTTGATAAGCAACTCAATCACTGATACCGTCTGTGTAAGTCTTTCAAGTGACACTTATAATAAAGTTGGATGGAAACAACTACTCTCTGGAATTTCTTTTTAAGAAGAAAACAAAATAGTAAGCATGAAGTGCAGGGTCAATTCTGTTAAAGTGGAGGCAAAACCTGGACTCTGTCACAGATTTTCAAAATTTCAAACTTTCCTTTTCAATCAGAAATATATTTATATTTGAAACACATATTTTAGAATATTTACTTTTTTTGAAGGGTGTAAATATATTTACCCTTTTTTCTTGTGATAGCTGTTTTCATATAGATGGATGACATATCTTCCAATGAATAATTCAATAAATAAAAATGAATCTAATGATTTAACTTGCCCAAAGGGGAAGAGAGATAAGTAGTAATATAATTAACTCTAGTTTTTAATTGATAAATCCATAGCAATCACTTTTTAATATAAACTGGCATCTTCCAACCAGCCAGCAGTTCTTCCAGGCAGTTTTCAGGCAGACATCATGTTGTCTATTAGGGTACTGGCAATTACAGTCTGTTGTTTAAATTTACTTACCCTGATAAAACTTAGAGGAAGACTATCCTAAATTTCTCATAGTTTCTCCATACAAATAGATTACTGTCATTGACTTAGGATAATTTTAATTAAATCATAAATTACATTCATTACAGCCAAAATATGACCATGTCAGCTACTTAATTGTAACTATTACCATAAGAATAGGGATATCAAAGGTTAAAGTGATTGTCATGGAAAAATAACCCAGAAAAGGAAAATCAAATCAGAAAATATTTCTTAGCAAATGTTCCTCAAGTCTGCTTCAAAATATGACTGCTTTGTTAATTATGCCCCAAACACAGTAACTTTCTTATCTGTAACAATCTACACTAGTGGCTTCCCTGGTGCCTCAGACCGTAAAGAATCTACCTGCAAGGCGCGAGATCTGGGTTCGATCCTTGGGTTGGGAAGATCCCTGAAAAAGGGAACGGCTACCTTCTCCAGTATTCTTGCCTGGAGAATTCCGTGGACAGAGGAGCCTGGCAGGCTATAATCCATAGTGTCGCAAAGGGTGGGACACAACTGAGCAACAAGCACTTTCACTTCCATCTATACTAACCTATCTTTTTTTATGAATGGAGTATAATCGCTTTACAATGTCATGTTAGATTCTTCTGCGCAAGGAAGTGAATCAGCTATTTGTACACATATATCCCCTCCCTCCTTAAGCCTCTCTCCCTCCGACCCCCATCCCACCCCTCGAAGTCATCACAGAGCACTAAGCTGGGCTCCCTGAGCTATATAGTAGCTTCCCACTAGCTATCAATTTTATACATGGGAGTGCATATATGTCAATGGTATTATATCAACTCATTGCACCCTCTCCTGACCCCACCCACCATCTCCACATGTCCACTCTCTATATCTGCATCTCTATCGCTACCCTGCAAATAAGTTCATCCGTATCATTTTTCTAGCTTCCTTTTCTAGATTTTCTAGATTCTAGATTACTATCATTTTTCTAGATTTTCTAGCATTAATAAATGATGTTTCTTTCTTTCAAACTTATTCACTCTGTATGATAGACTCTAGGTTAATCCACATCACAAATGACCCAGTTTCTCCTTTTTATGGCTATATCCCAGCCTATCTTTGATGACTGAGCAAAAACAGCTAAAGTGACATGTATAAACAAAATTAGTAAGTAGGAATGAAATGGCCCTATTATTTAATTGCAAAGACACATACTAGAATTACCTAATCCTTAAGGTTTGGGATGTTCATTTCCCATTGCAGATTTTACTTTCATCTTGGACTGTCCTTACACTTGTGCATGTACTTTATATATATTAGCCTGATGCCATTCCAATTTTTATCATGAAGAAAGTAAAACAAGTAAATGGAAACTATCAGGGGAAAATACTAGAATTATATGAAAAGTAACTGTATATGAAAAAACACTAGAATTATATGAAAAAAATAAATTCATTACATAAAGCAGCCTTAGAATGACAGCAGAAATTGGTGGATTTTATCAGAGCAATATATACAAGAAAGAAAAGAAGAATAATGTGTTAGTTTGGGTCTTCTGAGAAGCAAATACCAAAATAGTGTTAATATGTGCAAAAAAAAAAAATGGTTTTCTTAGGGAAAAGGAGTCATTGTACATCTGTATACAAGGCTTTCGTAAGATTTAAGTACTGTGAACATTTTCCCAATCTATGTTTTGGTCTTTTTATTTATGTAAGGGGATCCTATGAAGAACAGATACTTTACATTTTTATGTACTATACTTCTATCAAATTTTCTCCTATTGCTACTACTTTTTTTGTCTTGTAATAAATTGTTGACTACTCCAAGATGGAGATTTTCTCCAATGTATTATTCTAGAAGTTTAAAGTTTCTAGAAGTTCTAGTTTCTACCTCTAGGTGTATGATCCATTTTTAATTAGTTGCTGTATAGAGTGTGAGGTAAAAGTCAGCATTTATTTTCCCCACATACATATTATGGTCCCAGAACCATTCACAGAAAAAGTGTCCTCTTTGCCACTAAATTATGTTGGTAGTTTTGTTAAAAGTCAACTGTCCACATATATGTGAGTTTTTTGTAGAATCTTGCTTTTTTACTCTTTATATATATGTTGTGTTTATATCTATAACACATTGGCTTTATTACTATAGCATCATGGTAATTCTTAAAATTCCCATAAACCTTTCATTTTTTTCAGAATAGTTGTACATATTCTAAGCCTTTAGTGGTATCAAATTTGTAAATTATATTGCAAATTTCTAAAAAAAAAACAAAAAATGTTTCTAGAAATATGATAAGAATATATTGCATCTGTAGATCAATGTATGAAGTACAGTATTGCATCTATAGATCAACAAATTAACAATAATGTGTCTTCCACACATGAACATGGTATCTCTTCAGTTAGATGCTTTGATTTCTTACAGAAACATTTTGCTATTTTGAGAGAAACTTTTTATTATATTTTTTTACATTATTTTTAACCAGTGGCATTCTGTCTTTAATGTTATTTTAAATGATGTTACTTTTATAAATTATATTTTGAAAGTATTCAATGCTATTATATAATATTTTTGCACTAATCTTGTATCCTATTACCTTGCTAAACTTAATCTTTACTTATAGGGCTTCCCTCATAGCTCAGTTGGTAAATCACCTACCTGCAGTGCAGGAGACCCGGGTTTGACTCCTGGGTTGGAAAGATCCCCTGGAGAAGGAAATGGCAACCCACTCCAGTATTCTTGTCTGGAGAATCCCACGGACAGAGGAGCCTGATGGGCACAGTCCATGGGATTGCAAAAGTCGGACACAACTTAGCGACTAAACCACCACCACCATAATAGATATATTTAAACAGACTGATTAAGGTTTTTTAATGGAATGTCATATCATCTATACATATGGACAGGTTTACTTCTTCTTTCCCAAACTTTATACTTGTATTTATTCTTATCTTGTTTCACTGACTAAGATCTCCAGCATAATACTGAAAAATAAACAAACAAACAAAAAACAGATATCCTTTCCTTGTTTACAAATCCAGGGGTAAACGCTGTTTTTCACTATTAAGTATTATATCAGTAATAGGTTTTCATGGATGCTCATTAATAGTCTGATGTAATTTCCTTCCAACCGATTTTTTATTGAGTGTTTTATCATTTATAGATGCTGGATTCAGTCAAGTGATTTTTTTTTTTTTTCACAGCCACTGAGATAATTGTTGTTGTTTAGTGGCTAAGTTGTGTCTGATTCTAATTACATATGATAATTTGCATTGATTGATTTTCTAATGTTGGACCAACCTTGCTTTCCTAGGATAAATCTCACTTAATCGTAATGTATTATCTCTATATAAGTATTGTTAGATTTAATTTTCTAATTCATTTTCATGCCTAGATTAATTGTAAACATTGATCTGTAATTTTCCTTTCTTGAAATTTTTATCTGGCTTTGGTAAATATTCTAATGCTTTAAATTGTTGAAAGAAGATGGTAAAGCTATTGAATGAACCCACCAGGCTCCTATGTCCTTGATTCTCCAGGCAAGAATGCTGGATGGGTAGCTATTCCATTCTCCAGGGGATCTTCCTCACCCAGGGATTCAATCCGCTCCTGCATTGCAGGAAGATTCTTTACCACTTGAGTCACCACACCAGGGAGCGCATTAAGAAAGATATACACTTTAAAATGTCTAACAGTAACCATCAAAAGCGTTAGAGAATTTCACTTCTTCAAAGAAAAGAAAAAAAATAAGGAATAAGAACACACTATAACTGCAAACTTGAGATTTCAAATCAATAGCAAAGAGAGAAGAAAGAAAGAAAACAAAATTTCAAATCTCTTGATAAATATAGGTCAGCATTTATATATTTGTTTAGTTTGTTTCTTAGATTTGTCTTCCCATCCTCTAATAGTTAATTAATATTTTTCCCTTAATTAGTCTGTAAGTAAATGCTAGCAAGTATTTTATCTTCAACTATCTTCTGAAACCCTAAATTGCCTAGTTCAGTATGTGGGAAATGTTATATGCTAAGGAAAGTTTTTTTGATTCTTCTCAAGGTTAAATACTTGGTTGGTAAATGTCTAGGAACAAGGGAGGAAAGCAAATACCATATTCTTTCATTAGGATTATATGTTTTATTTATTTTCATTCAAGTCTGATAATTCTTTCCTAATTAACCATCAGTGACTTTTACTGAAACACATTCTGTATTTAATTAGTATTTTTGAATTCAGACTATTTCTCATTTTACAAGCTAACTGTGGAAATACCTTTTATACATTTAACTAATACTTTAAAGCATAGAGTCATATGAAAGACATACCTCTTATCTTTGATAATTATCAGTTATTGATAAGTATGCATCACTATTGAATAAAGTATTTGGTAGAATGATTATAGAGTGGGAAATAAGAATTGGGCTTTCCTGGTGTCTCAGATGATAAATAATCTGCCTGCAATACAGGAGATCTGGGTCAGGAAGAAGTCCTTTTACTGGATTCAGTAAAAGTCACTGATCGTTTATTAAGGAAAGAATTACCAGATTTGAATTAAAATATATAAAACATAGAATCCTAATCAAAGAATATAGTATTTGCTGTCCTCCTTTGTCAGGAAGATTCCCTGGAGAATGGAATGCCTACCCACTCCAGCCTGGGGAATTCAATGAACAGAGGAGCCTGGTGGGCTACAGTCTGTGGGGGTCACATAAGAGTCAGACAGGACAGAATGACTAACACACACACCAAAGAATGATTATAAGCAAATAATTATTTGATGCTTTAATGAAACTCCTCCTTTCATTTTATTTTCTTTAGTTATTTATACCTTTATTGTAGCATAAGAAAATAAATCACCTTTCAGTACAGTCAAAAATTTCTACTATTGAAAGCTATGTTTGAAGATTTGAGTGTGTAAAATTTTCAGTTATTGATTTTCTTTTAAATTTATGTTCACTGTTCACTTTATACCTTCACACAACTACTGATCTAAAGAAGAATTTTTCAAGTTATCAAATAATTATTTTTTACAAAAGATACATTAAGCAATTGATAAGTTCACTACTTTTTTTTTTATATTTAAGGTCAGTGTATAAAACCAAATACATTCAATACAATAGCAATAAATGATGTGTCTGTGTAAGTCACTCAGTTGTGTTCAACTTTGCAACCCCATGGACTATATCTCACCAGGCTCCTCTGTCCATGGAATTTTCCAGGCAAGAAAAAATCCTTCTCCAGAGGATTTCCTCAACCGAGGAATTGAACCCAGGTCTCCTGCATTGCCACAGATTCTTTACCATCTGAGCCATCAGGGAAGCTACAGCAAATTACATATTTGCATGCATTAAAGTTTACTCAAGCACAAGTGTATGATACTGGTTCAGTTCTGAATATGTTTAAGATAGTTTAATAGCTACAGGTGCCAGAATGATCACATTAGACCAAACAGTCTCTGCTATATCACTGCACCATGCAAGAGCTACATGGAGAGACCATGTCTGTATGCATGGCCACACACAAGTGCAAGAATATGAGTGTACATATATGTTTCACAGAATTTTGAATTCCTAGCCAAGTTAAAGAAAATCTTCAGATAAAAAAAGTGAAAATAGCATCTGAATAATAGCATTTGCTTTAACTTTTGAGGACTCTTTGAGAAGTCTTAAGACCGCCAAGCAACGTCATGCCTTTCCCCCTAAGGGACAAAAACAAGTATTATAAATAAATATCAGTTTTCGTTCACTAAGGGCTTCCCTGGTGGGCTCAGATGGTAAAGAGTCTGCCTGCAATGTCAGAGACCTGGGTTTGAATCCTGGGTCAGGAAGATCAAAAACAAATAATATTAGTCAATATTAGTTCTCATTCATTAAGAAACAAAATGTGTTACATTAAGTGTTATTTTTCCTGGGTAAGATTCCCAGACATCATGGGGCATTTGTAGTCTGATAGTTACAAGGAAACATGATAAGAAGTGATTCATTTTTTTTTTTTTTTTCAAGAGATAAAACACTATACTTTGGTCACCTGATGTGAAGAGCTGACTCACTGGAAAAGACCCTGATGCTGGGAAAGACTGAGGGCAAGAGGAGAAGCGGGGGACAGAGGATGAGACGGTTGGATGGCATCACTGATTCAATGTACATGAGTTTGAGCCAACTCTGGGAGATAGTGGACAGAGAAGCCTGGTATGCTATAGTCTGTGGGGTCACAAAGAGTCAGACACCCCTTAGCGACTGAACAATGAGCAACAGGAGAAACTGGCCAAAATATACAATATTTTCATTTTCACTGTCATAGGGAAAGATCCAGATGTCATAGACTCTAATGTTACAAAATCTGAGCATGACATTTGGAACATAAGATTTAAGTAAATAATTCATTCAATGTATCAAATATTATATTCCTTAATTGTCAAAATTTAAAATTATTTTAAATAGAGTAAGTGACTCTAATATGAATGAGTAATCTGAACAGCTGGCAGGGGAAAATATTCTAATTTCTTAAGTCTTATCACTGTCATGGACTTTGCATTAAATCAATTATTTTACCTTTATTTTTCTCAATATTCTAACTGAGAAAATGGGCATGCTAGCCTTTATCTGCAAGAGGACGCTTCATAGGATGAATTATTAAAAGGGTTGGCAAATGTTTTTTAATTAGAATGGTTACAGAATTGCCAACAAATAATAACTCCTTCATTCAGAATTGAATGCCAGAGGTTAACTAATTTGTCAAGGTCTCAAGCATCTATATTCAGATCGCTAAATGCATTTACCTCTTCAATATTTATGAGGCACATTGTTCCAAAATTAAGTAAATTATATAAAAGTATTTGCTCTTTATTTGATCAGATGTAATTTAGTTCTTTAGCCATTTCATGTAGGCAGGTGAAGCAATGTTAATACAACCCTGATAACCTTGATTAAAAAAGAGATACCAGGGTCATAGAATGTTTGAGCTGAAATACACTAATCTCACTGAATGTTGATCAGCTTCTGATTATAGTTCTTAAAGTAGGAGATTTTCATAGTTACCCCATGCTTACAGATAGACTCACCATCTCCAGGTGTCAGGAATTTAGGTTTAATTAGAATAATACAAACAAGAGCCCTTATAACACATTAGTAGGCGTCTTTATTCTTTACTAATGGCTTTCTATCAATTTTATCAAGTAAGCAATTTTACAAAATTGTTGGACACTTAAGATAGCAGCTCATTATAAGATAATTGCTAAATTTTGAGTTTTACAATATGTGTAATAAAATAACGTCTAAAAGAAAATGTGAAAATAAATTAAAATGAAAATCCACATAATGCAAAAAATAAGCAAACAGCAAAGAAATTTAGCCCATAATTTTGCAGTTTGTGGATGTTCTATCAATAGCAGGTGTGACAGCTGGCAGACATAAAGAAGAAGAGGTACAGAAACATACCACTATGCATCATGGTTATTGAGCTGCTTTTCATTCAGAGAAGGGTTTTATTGTTCTTGGGCTAAATCTATCCTTAAAGTCCTGGTGTGTGTGTGTGTGTGTGTGTGTGTGTGTGTGTGTGTGTGTACATATATATATATATATATCCGTTTATATATATATATAAAGATCACACTTTCTAATAAAAAAAGTTGTTTTATATTTCAAAAGATATTTTTCAGTTATTTAAATAAATCCTCTAAATGAACTTAGATGTTTTGCTTAGGTTTAGCAAATATGTTCAAAATTAATATAACTAGTATAGTTGGTAAACACACATTTACTTATAAGTAAAGAAAACAGAGTACCTTCTCTTCAGTCTTCATAAGCATGATTAGAAGACAAGCATTTTTTTTTTCGTTTCAAATAAACATGCTTCTATTTAATTTATGTTCTTGCTGGACTATAGAGGCTATTACAGAACTTTCCTACCACCAAATAATGTATGGCAGAGTGCCTGAAACATGACAGGATTTCTATAAATCAAAATGTCCTTGTTTCTAAACCACAAACTCTAGCATCCTCAGATCCTTTCAATGACTCTTATTTTATAAACGTTTGACTTTTTCTAATCTACAAAAGATAAGTTATTTATCTTCCCAAGTTATTTACCTTCTTCTCTCCCTCTCTCTCACATATCCCATTCCCAAATATTTTTTGCTGGTGGTTTAGTCACTAAGTTATGTCTGACTCTTGCAACCCCATTGGCTGTAGCCTGCCAGGCTCCTCCATCCATGGGATCCTCTAGGCAAGAATATTGAAGTGGGTTGCCAGTTCCTTCTCCAGAGGATATTCCAGACCCAGGGATCGAACCTGGATCTCCCGCCCTGGAGGCAGATTCTTTACCAACTGAGCTATGAGGGAAATAAATACGTCTTATAATCACACCTTTTTAGTCTAATTAGTTGTAATCTTCATGAGGGTAGAAACTACATCTTTTTATTCGTCATTATTCACTGTATCCTCTGTTCAGTAAGAATGAACTTGATAAGTATTTGTTAATAAATGAACCCTCATCATGTATTTGTACTTATGTGACTTCTCTATGCATTATTCTATTTAAAATCCTGCTTTCAAGTTTGACCGTGAACCCACCTTTAAAGGTAATCTCAAGTCTCATGTTCTTGAAGTAAATGAGTCTCCTTCTCCCCTGCATGCTAGTTTTCCTAACATTTCTGACTATATTTTTGTTTTGTTTTGTCTTGTTTTAATTTACTCTTGCATGGTTTTGTAGTCTGCCAACTGAATTTAGAAGTTTCCCTTGAATTTATCACTGGCTCTCTCTTCTCATTCTTACTATTTATCCATGGGATAATCACATATGTCTTCATCATTGATCACTCATAGTTCATGACTCCCATATCTGTTTTCAGCTCTACTCTTTCTCCAAAGCTTGAGAATTCAATGTCTTATTGGCCTGTTGCACACATTCTAGATAACCCACTTTCAGTTCAAACCTCTGGACTCCTATCTTTTCATTCTTGTCTTCTGTACATGAGAAGGTGTACAGAAGGTTTCTGTAGCTTTTCATCCAGCCCTCTTTGTAATTTGCCTTGCCAGTCCCCTATCTCAGGTTCTTCATATCATTCCCTAAGTTATTTTCTTGTTCACTCTGATCCTGACAAGTATTTCTATACTTCTATATGCTTTATGCTTCAAAGCTTTAAGAAACCAAAAGCCTCTTTTTAGGGGTATTCTTGGAACTAACTTAGAGAGACTTGGAAAGAAAAGGTTATGAAATAATAATACATTAAGACATAAGTTCTTACTAGAAGAAACAATGAAAGTAATCAAGGATTTCAAAGGCAAATAACATTTTACTTTTTAAAATAATTTCCTTTTATTTATAACTAGTTTATATTTCCATTTATAAATACACAGTCAGTAAATGTGTGAAGAGTTAATTGAAATTTACTTTGGTTTTAAGAAAAGTGAAAGTCATTGGAGGGCTAGGCCTTTAGGACTTAACATCTATGTCCTGTGAAGGTCATCATGCTTGAAGACAATGACACAAATTGATATGATGACAAACGCTCAAATTGCAGTTACAAGATATTTTTGTTTTGGAAGTCCTTTGAGGAGCTGATAGCAAAGGAAGTTTTCTCAATTTTCCATTCTGAGTGATAGGTGTTGGTTGCTGATGGTTGCCTGGAGGCATATGCTAAATTAGCTTTTGGGGTTGTTTCCAAGCTCAGCAGGAAAAATTGCAATAAACAAACAGTAATATCTACATGGGCACTAGGGATATGAAGAATGGTTGGTTCTATGTAATAGCATCTTATTGGTTGAAAAGCTTTTTCAGGTTTCCATCAGCTACCTCATCAGGACTTTTGCTGAGTTTTCACTGTAATCACACCAAATATGATTTTATCAACTATGACTTTATTTCCACTTGTCTTTTTTTATTTTCTTGATGATTTATTTACCCTTTAAAATATCTTCTATATCACACACTCTTGCAGAAAGGGCATACACAACATATTGCTATACCATCACCATTCCACTGAGCTACAGAGCTGTCACTGATTAATTCAACTATAGTTACAGTACTGTTCAGTCGCTCAGTCGTGTCCAGCTCTTTGTGGCCCCAGGGAATGCAACACGCCAGGCTCCTGTTCATCACCAACTCCTGGAGCTTGCTCAAACTCATATCCATGGAGTTGGTGATGCCATCCAACCATCTCATCCTCTGCCGTCCCCTTCTTCTATCTTTAATCTTTCCCAGCATCAGGGTCTTTTCAAATAAGTCAGTTCTTCACATCAGGTGGCCAAATTATTGGAGTTTCAGCTTCAGCATCAGTCCTTCCAATGAATATTCAGGACTGATCTCCTTTAGGATTGACTGGTTGGATCTCCTTGCAGTCCAAGGGACTCTAAGTCTTCTCCAATACCACATTTTAAAAGCATCAATTCTTCAGTGCTCATCTTTCTTTATGGTCCAACTCTTATATCCATACATGACTACTGGAAAAACCATAGCTTTGACTAGATGGACCTTTGTCAGCAAGGTAATTCAACTACCCAATCCAATCCAGTTAAGGGATCTTACACATATTAATTTTTCTCTATCTCTCTCTCCATGATATTCTTTCTGATATTCCAAATTCCTCTTGGGTATTAGTGCCATATTTTGCCAACATTCTCTAGGTGCAGAAGAATTACTTCTTGGTTCTTCAATTAATAACAAAGTCAACAACATGAAGATGTTTGAATTACATTTCTATATTTTTTTTTATCTCTTATTTGCAAGTTTACCTGTACTTTTGAAGAGCTAAAGAAAATTCCTGAAAATATTCTTCATCTTTTAAAGTTACCTTTGAGAAAGAACTGAGAATTCCTCAGTTCAAAAACTATATGAAAATCTAAAAAAGAAAGCCAATTTGGCAGTATTCCATGCCTTTCACTTCTTTTTGAGATCTTTAAATGTTTGAGTTTCTTAAGACTCAGTATGAGACCCTTCTCATCACTATTCTCTTTCACTGGTTATGAACACGATTGCTATGAATTTAAATAGCATCTCCATGTTCATGACTCTCCATTCTCTGTCTAGTCCAGACTATATACCAGTTCTAGACCCTTTCATCTGACCACCTGTTAGGCAGAGACAATCAACTACCCAAACACATGCTTCCCTATCCATTGTACAAGGCTGCAGCTGGGCAGTCGCTGACTAATCAGATCTCCAGATCCAAGCACACCCTTTCATACAGGTGTGGCCACACGGCTAATTCGCATAATGGGATGTTAGCGTTAAGTGATACATATGTACCCCTCCCTGGCCACAGCTTTTAAGATATAGATTCATCTCTTCCACATTCTGTATTCTTCCAAGATACTAACATGGAACTCGAGATAAACTGTGGAAGCTACATCTTGATAATAAAGGCATGCAAGGTGACTTGAATATGTCAGAACTGATGGGCATTTCTGAATGACTGGTTGAATGAAACTGTCACTGGCACAGCCCATGAGCAATTCCCAGAAAATAAATATAATAATTGGATAATAAATTCTAACCTTCTTGTATGTTTCTTCTCCCTTGTATTTAGTCGAGTTTCACTCGCCATTGGGTGCCAGGATTCGAACCCAGCACTTCAGACCAGAGTTTCTGGTGTGCAGTACCTGTAACAATGCCTCTGCGCAGCCGGCCTTTAGCATAGGACACCTCAACCCAAGAGGGTGGCGCCTAGCACTGTGCCCTGGAGCATGCGCAGCACGGCTCTGCCAGCCTCTCGTGAACCCCACCCTCTCCCCAGGGTGAAATCCCCACACAGCAGCCCTGACCGTGGCCTGTCGGGAGAACATGCCCTCCAGAGGACAAGCTCAAGCCTCTCCACTCTTTCATCCAAGAATGAAACTTTCTTCTGCTTCTAAACCAAACCCCATCTCTTCTGTCGGCTCAAACTACACCAGGGAGGAAGACCCTTGTTGGGGAGTGATTAGGGAGGGTCTGTGACAAAACTACCCCCACTTTCCAGGAACTCTGAACTGGGCTGTTAGGGGGGGGTTTCCATATGCAAAAGAAACATTCTACTCTCACTGAGCAATAATTCATTTGGGGGCGCTGCTGGCATTTGTGAACTAGTATAAAGGTATATTCTCCTCACTGTTTCACAAGTATCTCAAACTGACAAATTTCAAACTTGACTGTTGCCCCTAAACCTGTTTCCTCTTCCACTTCTTCCCACTGTAGAAATATTTTTTATGTATTGACTGTTTCCAGTATGTTCTAAGAAACTGAATATATCTATTCATTTAGTTCTTACAATAACTCTATGAGAGAGGTACTGCTTTTATCCCAGATTTTACAGACGAGGAAGCAGAAGTACAAAGACATGGACTCATATAGCGACGGTCATTCAGCAAGTAAGCATCAATGACAGGAATCAAATCCAGAGCACTGGCTGCCTGCCCCATCCTCTTCATCATTTCACTGTACTGCCTCTGATTAGAGGGAAAGGTTTTTAACCAACAAATACATTATTTTAAAAATAGTTGGAGGAATTGGAGTCAAGAAAAATATGGGTAGGAGATAATAAGGCTAGATGTAAAGATAACACACAGAAATATTTTGACCATATGCTAAACAATACTGCAGAGGGAGGTTTAAAAAAATGGCTTTTATCTACCCAACTCATCCTTAAATTACTTAGTTGACAAAATAAAGAAAAATAAAGGGCTTACAGTATTAATTTCACTAACTGAATAAGTAAATAAAAATTACTTTCTCAAGTTTTTAGAATTCTGATATCAGAGAGAATATTTTTCATTTCCAAAGTCAAAAGGATATTAGAGTAAAGAACATTTTGGATAGAGTAAATGTTCAGTGCAAGAATCCCAAGGCAAGGGCATTCCTAGAATGTCTTAGGATCAGTGTGTCTGGATCTAAGTCAGTAAGGAGGACAGTATTAGTTGAGATAGGAGAAGTAACAAGGAACAGACTTAAAGGTCCTTTCAGGGAATCATAAGGACACTACCTCTTCTTCTAAGTAAAATGCTGAACAAGTGCAGGGTTCTGAGCAGCAGAGTAGTTGCATGATGTGATTCATATTTTAAAAAGTTAATTTGGCTGTTCTGTTGGCATCTGTCTATATGGGGGCAGAGGTAGAAATAGATCTGTGTAAGTTTTTTATAACTATTCTTATAATTATTCTCATGCCAAATGAGAGAGGCAATAAGTAATTGGATCATAGATATATTTATAAAGTTGAGCAACAGGATTTTCTAACAAAATGTATATAAAGTGTGAAATGAAAAAAAAAAGAGTCAATGATAACTCCAAATGTTTCTCCTGATCACTCAATAGTGGAGTTCAATTCAAGGGAGACGGAGAAGGTGAATATATCCTATTTATGTTCATAAGACTGTCTGGGATCTCCAAGGAAGTGAGCAAGAATACATGAAAAGAAAAGAAAACCAAGGACTGAGTCCTGAATCATTTCAACAGTTTAAAAAAAAAAAACAGTCCTAGTTACAAGGAAAACCCACTCAGGAGATTGAGAAGGAAGAACTAGCTAAGTAGAGGGAAACTTAACTTGATGGACAGAAAGTGGCCCCTGGAAGTGTTCAAGTCTGTTGAATTATAAAGATAGGTCCAGGGCAATGATGATGAAAGGATGGCCACTGTTGGGATAGTGAGAGTGAAGGCCAGCCTTCAGTGGCCCAAGAGAGAACAAAAGAAAACTGAACAGAACAAGTTAAAAAATTTTTAAAAATGAGGAATTTTTGCAACAAAGAACAAAGGAGTGCAGCAGTCACTGGACGGGATGACTCACAAGCTGGAATCAAGATTGCCAGGAGATATACCAACAACCTCAGATATGCAGATGATACCACTTTAATGGCAGAAAGTGAAGAGGGGCTAATAAGCTTCTGGATGAAGGTGAAGGAGAGGAGTGAAAATGCTGGCTTAAAACTCAACATCCAAAAAACAAAGATCATGGCATCCAGTCCCATCACTTCATGGCAAATAGATGGAGAAAAAGTGGAAAGAGCGTCAGACTGTAAGTGTCTTTACCCTCTTTTATTCATTACATTGCTGTTACTTAATGAGTAATAAGTCTTGCAATTAATGTTTTCTTGGGGGGAATCAAGAAACTAAAGGTGTGGGGGAGGATTTAGTTGTTCACCGAATCTACGACCTTTTCTTCCTTGTCACACAGCCTGATCCCTGGCCTCCCTTGAGTTGGGTGGGGCCATTTGACCTGCGGCTAATGGAACATAGCAGGCAGTGAAGTATAACACTCCCAGGTCTGCCCACAAGTGAGCTTCCCTGGAGCCCTGCACTCTTTGCTCTCTTGCTGCCAGCCAGGGGTGGTGAGACCTCAAGGCAGAAAGAGCTGGACTTCACACCCATATCTCTATCTACAACCAATCCTACCATTTATGCATTAGATTCCAATCCATGTTATGTACTCTGAGACACAACCTTAGACACTACTATCAACCTTAAGATACATCTTAGTAGAATAAGGTTAATATGTGGAAATACCTGTTGACTACTGCTTATTCTGAAACAATAGTGCCAATTGTATCTAAATGAGAGGAATATTGATAGGAAATTTAAAATATTGTAATAGATACATCGAACACTGAAACTATGTTATCTCCTTACCTTTAAAGAACTATTCCATTGATAATGTGATTTCAGGAAAGATTCTGCTTTTGTGTTAAACTGGTTATATTGGTTATTCTTTAAAAGGTTCTCCTAAATTATAATTAAATTCAATGATAGAGTGCCTTAATATTTAAGCAATAATATGAGGGTGGTCAAAAACTTTGTTTGGGTTTGGCATAACATTTTATGAGCTTTTTGGGAGAATGGGATGACATAGGATGAGATGGTTGAATGGCATTACTGACACAATGGACATGAGTTTGAGCAAACTCTGAGAGTTGGTGATGGACAGGGAAGCCTGGCATGCTGCAGTCCTTGAGGTCACAAAGAGTAGGACATAACTGAGCGACTGAACTGACTGACTAAATAAATATAAACATACTTTATGTGCTTTTTTTTTTTTTTTTTGGTTAAATAGCTTGCTTTTCATCACAGTTGAAGCCTGAATGCAAGTTCAAGTACACATTTAGTAAGGTTAGGGATAGGGTAAGGATTGGAGGTAAAGTTGAATTAAAAGCCAGAGTCGATGTCAGGGTCAGAGGTAGGGTTAGGGACTAACTCTGATAAAAACTGATTAGTTAAAAATGTATTTGCTTAATCTCCTCAGTACATTCAGTACCTGAAGGTGTTAATGTATAATGCTCTACTGGCCTTATTCTGTCAACAGCTTTGTTTGCTCTTATTCAGTCACTAAGTTGTGTCCGACTTTGCCACCCCATGAACATCAGCACGCCAGGCTTCCCTGTCCTTCACTATCTCCCTGAGTTCACTCATTGAACAAACTGTCCATTGAGCCAGTCCATTGAACCAGTGATGTCCATTGAACCAGTGATGCCACCCAACCATCTCATCCTCTGTTGTCCCCTTCTCCTCTTGCTCTCAATCTTTCCTTGCATCAGGGTCCTCTCCAATGACTTGCCTCTTTGCATCATGTGGCCAAAGTATTGTAGCTTCAGCTTCAGTATCAGTCCTTCCAAGCAATATTCAGGGCTGATTTCCTTTAGGATAGACTGGTTTCATCTCCTTGTAGTCCAAGGGACTCTCAAGAGTCTTCTCCAGCACCACAGTTTGAAAGCATACATTCTTTGGTGCTCAGCTTTCTTTCAGGTCTGACTCTCACATCCATACATGACTCCTGGAAAAATCATAGCTTTGACTAGATGGATCTTTGTCCCCAAAATGATGTCTCACTGTTTAATACGCTGCCTAGATCAGTCATAGCTTTTCTTCCAAGGAGCAAGAGTCTTTTAATTTTGTGGCTGCAGTGATTTTGGAGTCCAAGAAAGTTAAATCTGACACTGTTTTCACTTTTTCCTATCTATTTGCCATGAAGTGAAATGATGGGACTGGATGTCATGATCTTAATTTTTGGAATGCTGAGTCAACTTTTTCACTCTCCTCTTTTACCTTCATCAAGAGGCTTTGTTCCTCTTCACTTTCTGTGATTAAAGTGGTATCATGTGCATATTTGAGGTTGTTGATATTTCTCCTGGCACTCTTGATTCCAGCTTGTGAGTCATCCAGCCCAGTATTTTGTATGATGTATTCTGCATATAAGTTAAATAAGCAGGGTGACAGTATACAGCCTTGACATACTCCTTTCCCAATTTGGAACCATCTGTTGTTCCATGTCTGGTTCTAACTGTTGCTTCTTGACCCGCATATAGGTTTTGTAGGAGGCAGGTAAGGTGGTCTCGTATTGCCATCTCTTGAAGAATAGTCTACAGTTTGTTGCGATCCACACAATCAGGGGCTTTAGCATAGTCAACGAAGCAGATTTTTTTTTTTTTTTTTTTTGGGAATTCCCTTGCATTTTTCTAAGATCCAGTGGATGTTGGCAATTAAATCTAGCTTCTCTGTCAACAGAGCTGTTTAAGTCCTATTAATTCTGGAAACAAATCACCTTTGTGCCTAAATCACATGTTAGTGATGCTTTTTAAAACAAACTTTGACTCTGTCCTGCTTTTAAGCTTTGACTCAACCTTTTTTGAGGAAATTGAAATATATGTCCTAATTTCTGCTGAAGGAAACCTGAAAATCTAATGTAATGTTCTATGTAGAGAATCTGCAAATCATATTTCCCTGAAAACCCTCTCCAAGGAACAATAAGTGTTCCTCTGTCAAGAGAAACCTTTCAGGCCCTCCTTGATAAGCCAATGTGGATCTGAATGATTTTTCCAGAATAAAATCTAATTGCGATCTTCTGTCCACACACATTGGGTTTCTTCTTACAGGTATTTTTGAAATATTGAATTGCTCTGAGCTAATTTCATATTTGTCTTATTTCTTTGTGCCCAAGAGCATATTCACATTCCATTACTTTCATAAAACTGAAATTTTACCCTATAAAGTCTATGGAACAAATATGCTTCTATAGTGTAATGTTCTAAATAAACAAGTTTATTTTATGTTTGTTAGATCCTTGAGCATAGAAGAAGCAGCAATTGACTACTATCATCATTTTAATCAGAACCAGTCCTAGGTAACACTGTATGTTGATATGCTGGCTGTGAGGTTTTCTTTGGATTCTGTCTCCTCCTGTCAATTCTATCTGCCTATCAGCTCAGTGGTAAAGAATCCACCTGCTAATGCAGGGGACGTGAATTCAATCCCTGGGCTGGGAAGATCTCCTGGAGAAGGAGATGGCAACCCACTTCAGTATTCTTGCCTGGAAAATCCCATGGACAGAGGAGCCTAGCGGGCTACAGTTCATGGGGTCACAAAAAGGTCATTCATGCTTAGCTATGGGAAAAAATTATCACAATATTTTAAAGATCAGTTCAGTTGAGTCACTCAGTCATGTCTGACTCTTTTTGATCCCATGGACTGCAGCACGCCAGGATTTTCTGTCCATCACCAACACCCAGAGCCTGTTCCAACTCCCGTCCATCAAGTCAGTGATCCCATCAAACCATCTCATCTTCTGTTGTCCCCTTCTCCTCCTGCCTTCATTCTTTCCCAGCATCAGGGTCTTTTCCAAGGAGTGAGCTCTTCACATCAGGTGGCCAAAGTATTGGAGTTTCAGTGTCAGCATCAGTCCTTCCAATGTATATTCAGGACTGATTTACTTTAGGATTGACTGGTTGGGTCTCTTTGCAGTCCAAGGGACTCTTAAGAGTCTTCTCCAACACCACATTTCAAAATGGTCCAACTTTCTTTATGGTCCAATTCTCACATTCATTCATGACTATGGGAAAAATCACATCTTTGGCTAGACGGACCTTAGTCAGTCAAATAATGTCTCTGCTTTTTAACATGCTCTCCAGTTTGGTCATAGCTTTTCTTCCAAGGAGCAAGCGTCTTTTAATTTCATGGCTACAGTCACCATCTGCAGTGATTTTGGAGCTAAAGGAAATAAAGTTTATCACAGTTTTCATTGTTTCCCCATCTATTTACCATAAATGGATGGGACCAGATACCATGATTTTAGTTTTCTGAATGCTGAGCTTTAAGCCAACTTTTTCACTCTCCTGTTTCACTTTCTTTAAGAGGGTCTTTAGTTCCTCTTCCCTTTCTGCCATAAGGGTGGTGTCATCTGTATACCTGATGTTATTGATATTCTCCTGGAAATCTTGATTCCAATTTGTGTTTCCTCTAGCTTAGCATTTCTCATGATGTACCCTGCATATAAGTTAAATAAGCAGGGTGACAATATACAGCCCTGACGTACTCCTTTCCCAATTTAGAACCAGTCCATTGTTCCATGTCCGGTTCTAACTGTTGCTTCTTGACCTACATACAAATTTCTCAGGAGACAGATAAGGTGGTCTGGTATTACCATCTCTTTAAAATTTTTCCACAGTTTGTTGTGATTGTAAAGTAACTATCCTCTAATTGAAAAAATAAAGTCAGACATGACCTGGTGACTAAAGTTATCTATCTTTCTGCCTAATTTATCTCTCTTCTCTACAGTCTTAAGAATTTGCATTAATTTTTCTAGAGGTTTGTAATCCATTATGGTCCTTAATTATTTTTGTGCTCTAATGGTTTTAGCCAATATAAGTTTTTTTCAAGCTGAGCCTACTGTCTTTTTGTCCGTAATCATCATTTTTTTTTCATTATTACATAAAAAGATATTTAAAACTCAAATTGCATGTTATCTGGCCAAAATCTTATATAATTTCTCCAAGATGATTCCTTTTAGAGAATAATGGTATTAGTAACTAAGGTCTGCACTAGGTATGCTTATCATTACTGGAATGTCTTTGTTTCTAGATCCTTTCAATATTCATAGCTAGGAAATATAAACATATATATTTATAAATATATAAAGTGTGAAAGTGTTAATTGCTCAGTTGTGTCCAATTCTTTGAGTCTCCAATAGTTCGCCAGGCTCCTCTGTCCATGGAGTTGTCTAGGCAAGAATATTGGAGTGGGTTGCCATTCCCTTCTCTAGGGGATCTTCCTAACCTAAGAATTGAAGCTAGGTCTCCTGCATTTCAGGCAGATATTGAGCCACCAGGGAAGCCCGTATTGCAAGTATGTATATACATATATGTAAATAGTAGATATAAATATGTATGTCCATGAATTTTTAAATGGGACTCTTTTTTGTTTTCTTCCATTCCTTATTTATTTCTTACTTTCTTCATAGTGAGAACCATGACTTCCAAAAACCACTAACATACTTACTCATTTGCTCCATCCACGATATATTCAAATATTTTCAGAATTACTTCAACCACATATATGTGCTCCATTTCTTACACACAAAAGTTAGTACATAATAAATTCTCTTTGCATTTTTCTTTTTTACAGTGAACAGTATATCCAGGAAACCTACTCTGTATCAACCCTTAGTGATATTTCTCAATGTCCTTTAAAGTCTCAGTGTATCCATTTTGAGAATATAGCCAAGTTTACTCAATCAGTCTCCTGTATTTGGTCATATATGTAGTTTCAAATATTCTGTCATTTCAAATAATGCTGCAATGAATGACCTCATGTATATGAGTTTTCATAATATTGTAACTGTATTTTTACGGTAAAATCCCAGAAGTGAGATGGATGGGTGGAAGAGTGAATGCTTTTATACCTATTGTGTGAGCTCTCTATTCATAATTTTTGCCTCCATTTCTACATTTCCTCAGTTTTAATTGGGGAGACATTTTAGATATGGAAACTTTCTCTGTAACTGTTAACATCCATCATACATAGATGACAGTTATAAGTGTAAAATTGAATTAAATTTAGTAGGTTTAGGCATTCATCTTACAAGCAGGAAAAAACTAACGTAGGAGTAGGCAAAGACTGGCTTAATTGCCAGATCCTATGCACAATGGCTGCACATAACGATGTCTGTTTTATATGCGCTCATCTTTGTTCAAGCCAGAGGCAATGAGAGCCAGACATGACAATGCTTTAGAAATATGCTCTTCATTAGCAAGTACGAGATTGTGATGTACCAGGTACCCATGTGTTATATGTGAATAGAGCCCCATGTATTCATATAAACATTGAACTGACAGAAAGACTAAAATAATCCTGCCATGGGTTTCAAATAGGCTTTGAACGCTTTGCTAAGTCCCCTGGTTGTTCCCTTTTGCCTGGACCACTGGTCTTCTCCTACAGAGAAGTACTGGAGAGCAATTATGATTCTCTTCTCAGAACTGGATCTCCATTTCAAATCTGATAAAACTGTCTTCCACAACTTATTACTGAATTTCAACATACACAAAGAAAGTGCACGTCAATTTATAGCTTGATGAATTTTCACAAGGGCAACACCACCCTGAATCACGGGACAAACAATTATCAACACAAAGTCTCCCTTTGTACCTACTCCCTTCCAACCATACCCTCTTGCAAATAAAACCATTATCCAGACCGCTTAGAGCATAAGCTTTAACTGCCTGTGTGCTTTGTACAAATGGAAACATAAAATATGTAATATATTCTTTTATGTCATGTGTAGTCCCTTTGTACAGACTGTATTGCTTTCCTGCACCCAGCTTTTGTGAGATCAGAAACCTCTTTCTACTGTGACCAGGTTCTCTGTACTGACTCAGGGTCCAGCTCAGATTCAAGTTGGCCACATATGATTGCATTTAGCATTAGCTCTTGATATCTCAGTCGGCAGCCCCGAGCTGCCTCCAGGTCTAGGGCGCAGGTATACTTTGCTGCCCTGATCCGCACTCCCGGCCTTTCCTCATAGCTATTTGCTACTGTGACTTTTGCTATATGTTCTCCCATATGAAACTTTTGAGCTTTTCCCATGTTCCCACAAATGGGAGTTTAGACACTTTGCTCCTTTCAATAGGTGTAGGTGTGTGCAACATTTGTCAGTATTCATAGATAAATGCAAATTAAGAAAATTTACATGATTCTTTATGAAATGTGTGACTAATTACAACTACCTGTGTGTGCTCAGTCACTCAGTCATGTTTGACTCTCTGAGATCCCACGGACTGTAGCCTGGCAGGCTCCTCTGTCCATGGAATTTTCCAGGCAAGAATACTGGAGCAGGTTGCCATTTCCCACTTCAGGAGATCTTTCTGATGTAGGGGTCAAACTCATGCATCAGCAGGAGGATTCTTTATAGCTGCACCACCTGGGAAGTCCTGTACAATGCCTATAGGGCTGTATAACTACCTACACAAATGTCCATCAAATTCCATTATTCAGTCAATCTGTTATCAAACATTTACTGAGCACATTCAATGTGCAAGGCACTGTCCTAGTTTGTGAGGCTCAATGTTTAACAAGACAAATAAACCTCTTTCAGAACTTGCATATAGTCTATCTTTATATCCTCTTAGAGCAAAAACAAGGGGACACAGAAACCAAGAACCAACTTCCGTCTCTCACCATCCCAGATCTTGTCATAGAATTTGACCCAGAAAGTACTTTTCAGGTAAGTATTCAGTGAACGGTAGTTAGTATTAGAAGTGGTGCTTGATATTAATCAAAATACTTAACACCTCTGCACTTCAATAGAATCAGTTTATAAACAGATCTGATTCTAGTAAATATCCACCAATTTCACATGATTGAGGGAGACTATTATTTTAGTAGGTTGAGTACATGTATGTGTGTGTGTGTGTGTGTGTGTGTGTGTGTGTGTATTATTTCATTATCACTTACCCCAACTTTAAACATAAAATAATTATCTGAATACTATTTCTTTGGTCTTTGACGTTAAAAAACAAATGACATTGACATTACTGCTTATTTTAAGTAAAGGTACAATATATATTCTTATCTATTACTATTCCAAGAATAAAACTGTCAAATTATCCATGTTAAATATACACTAACCTTTTTATATAATGTCTTGTTAAAAATATAATTGTATGTATCTTCTGGTATCACATCAGAAAATCCTTTCAAAGAGACAAGAAATTTCTCCTCCTTTTTTTCAGTTCTGTTATCAAATACTAGTTTGTGCCAGGATAAATGTAAACAGCTTGAATAATTTTATGATAAATTCACAGTCTTTTTCTGTTGCTCCAGGCTATCACACACAGCTCTATTTTCCACTTTGTATACTGTAACAAAACTGAAAAATACACAAGCAGGACAGTCACTGTGTGGATGGAATGAACAATTGTGCTTGCTCTGTGCATAGGATGAATAATATCTTTGCCCTGGGCAGCTCAGCTTTCATATATGAAATGAGGGGAATGTGTTGTTTCTTAACCTTCTCTGAAAAATACTGTAAGAGCTATCAAATGAAACCTGTTGTTTTCAAATAGATGTTCTTATACTCCAAATGAAATTAATAATTACATCTCAAGATGCAACTGGAGGAAACTGTTTTAGTTTCAGGAGAGCTCTTTTCTTTGCTGATAGAAGAAATGTCTATAATTGTTTAGAATGCATGTTCTCTAGAGTCCAGTTCTTAATAAATAACATAGCTCAAGGAATTAGACGATGTTGATTAAATGATGTTCATGTGTCACATGGTGTTTAATTCAGAATAAAGTGTTATATGAGATTTGAAACTGGGACATTTTTTAAAGGTCAAATATTTCTCCTGGGGTGGGTTGAGGGGTTGGTTTTAAGAAGCATCTTTGAATCATCTGGTCCCTACGAGCGGAATAATTCTAAAAATCTCTCTTTGGAATTTTGCTTGTAAATAATTGAATACAGAGAATCATATACAATTAGTTATCACTCAACCCTCATAGTTTGACTCAGGTCTATTTTCTGAGTTCATGAGGACAGACACACAATTCCTCTCAGAAGTCACTGTCTTTCTATAAAACCAGCCCCTACTCTTCAAACTGTACACAACACTGTCAACACCACAGTGATAGCAACTAAGTTTTGTTGGTATAGCTCTTACAGGGAAGAACCAATTATGATTCCATGTTGGATCTGTTTCTTTCTTTCTTTTTTTTTAACCTTTGCTTCCCATTGCTTTTTTTTTTTTTTTTTCACTAAAAATATATTGTTTATATGTAACGGACTGCCTCAGGGAACACTGACCCTCTACCCAAATATTAAACCAAAGTACCTATTCACCTGAGGGTGGCTATAAGAAGAAAGAGATTAACACATCCCTCCTTGAAGCTTGCCATTCTAGAAGATGTTTGTAAGATTAGTGGCCTCTTTATTTCCTCACCTCCCCACTTCTCTGTTCTATAAAAGAACCTGGCATCCAGACTCCGATAAGATGGCTATTTTGAGACATTAGTCTGTCATCTTCTCAGTCTGCCAGCTTCCTGAATAAAGCAGTATTCCTTGCCTCAACACCTCATCTCTGATTTTATTGGCCTGTTGTGCAGCAAGTAGATCTGACTTGGACTCAGTAACATAACTTAATAAAATACTTTTCTAACACTTAGGTGTTATGGGTTGGGCTGTATCTCCCCGCCACCCCCACCCCTCCCCCCCCGCGCCAATTCATATGTTATAGTACATCCGCCAGGATCTCAGAATGTTCTCTTATTTGAAAATAGAATTGTTACATACAAAAGTAGTCAAGATGAGGTTATACTCAGGAGATTTGGTGCCTAATCCAATATGACTGGTATGGCTTTATAAAAAGAAATAGAATGGTACGTTTAACATTCCCTCACATATTTGCACAGCCCATTACAGTTAAAATGTGATAGTCAACTGGCTTCCTGTGGGCAGTGTAAAAAAGAACTGAGGAGGGTCATGGTGGTGAAGGTCACAGGCAAATTAGACAACCCTGGTTTCTGGTTCCAGATGTTAATTCACCATGTACATCAGGAAATGAACTACCTTCTATAATCCTCAATTTTTGCATCTACAGAATGAGCTTAATAATAATAAAATCTAGGCTTCTTTGGTGACTCAGTGGTAACAGAACCCAGCTACCAAAGCAGGAGATACAGATTCCATCCCTGATCTGGGAGGATCCCACTTGCTGCAGAGCGACTAAGCTCATGTGTCACAACTACTGGGAGCCAGAACTACTGAGGCTACATGCTGCAACTACTGCAACACCCTAGAGCCCAGGCTCTGCAACAAGAAAAGCCACAACAGTGAGAAGCACATGCACCACAACTAAAGTGTAGCCCCTGCTCGCCACAACTTGAGAAATGCCTTACAGCAACAGAGACTCAGCACATCCAAAAATAAATAAATACAATCATGAAAAAAATAAAAACTATGTATGGAGAGAGGAGCATGGAAACATATATACTACCATATGTAAAAACAGAGAACCAGTGAGAATTTGTTACATAATTCAGTGAAATCAAGCCATGGCTCTGTGACAAGCTAGAGGAGTGGGATGGGGTAGGAGGTAGGAGGGAAGCTCAAGAGGGAGCAAAAGTGAACGCATCAGCTGCTCAGTCATGTCGAACGCTTTGTGACCCCATGGACTGTAGCGTGTCAGACTCCCCTGTCCATGGAATCTTCAGGCAAGAATACTGGAGTGAATATCCATGCCCTTCTCCGGGGGATCTTCCTGACTCAGAGATTGAACCCAGATCTCCCACATTTCAGGCAAATTCTTTACCATCTGAACCACCAAGGAGGCCCTCAACAGGGAGAGGACATGTGTATAATTATGACTGATTCATGTTGACACATGGCAGAAACCAACACAATATTGTAAACCAATTATCCTTCAACTAAAAGTAAAAAATTTTAAAAAAGACCAAATGTAAAACAAACAATCAAAAAACTGTGATTTAAAAAAATAAGTAAATAAACTCTGCATCATCACATTTAAGTTATTTTGAGTATTAAATGAGTTAAAGCAACCTTTTTAATAAACCTCAAAAATGCTGGTTCACTGTTATCATTTATTCATTGGCACAGATAGAGTTTTCTGAACCATTCTGCTATGTCACAGGAAGGTGTTTTCATACATTGCACTTACTAAAGCTGCACATTAGCATGATTCAGTTCAGTTCTGCTGCTCAGTCGTGTCCGACTCTTTATGACCCCATGGATTGCAGCACACCAGGCTTCCCTGTCCATCACCAACCCCTGGAAGCCTACTCAAACTCATGTCCATCACATTGGTGATGCCATCCAACCATCTCATTCTCTGTTGGAATAATATAATATATTACACACACACACACACACACACACACACAAACATGATTATAAACCATTTAAAGGGCAATACAACTGATCCACCATCTCATCAAAATAGATCAGTGAAGTTCATGGAAGAAATGCTGATGTTTATTTCAAATAATCTTTTCGTTTTGTAACTACAAACTAATTTTGCTAGAAGGGCATCTTTTCTCCTTCTCTAGGCTTCTGAAAAGGCATTGATGCTGAGTGAACTGTTCAGACAACCTATCAACACGACATCTCACTGCCAGAATGATAATACAGCCTGTAATTAAGCAAGTTTATTCAAGCAAACCAAATGTATTTGCCAAGACATTTTAACATTCTATTAGTACTTTCTCAAAGTCAACATTGACTAAATTAGTTACTTGGCAAAATTGTGTGCATAAGTGACATGAGTAATACAGATATGCTCATGGTCACCAGGGACACAAGCATATGAAAGTCACCCAAGATGGCCAGCTTTTATTTACAGTTATTATAGTGATTTTTACTGTCATTATAACTAAATCATACTACTCTTAAGGACAGATAAGGCAACTAAAGCCCATAAATCGTCGATTAATATGATTAAATATTCAGTCACAAAATGCTAGAACAGGGTTCTGATATTTCAAGTCCAGCTCCAAAGCCTGTGCTATCTTGTTCTATAAATATTGTATATGATTTCTGATTGTTTTCTTTTAGTCAAAATAAGCAAATGGTCATTATAGCAATGGTGTTTATTACTAAAATAAACAAACAAAAATGATTTTTGGCTCCATATTGAGTATTAGGTCCAGTACATCTGGATTTGTGACTCAGATAAAAGTAACATCATGAATTTTAGCTTCAGCCCATTTGCCTTCAGAATGAAGTACTTCAATTCAATTCTACACTCTTTAGCTTCTATTCTGTGCCTGCCCATGAGCTCAGTACTAAGAGTATTCCCGAGATGTGCCATGAAGGACTGCATCAAATCCAGCATTCTCCCACAGGTAGACAGTTCACATTACATAACTTAAACATTACTGATTTAAAAGGATATGATTTCAGAATTCTTAAAAAAGTTACTTTTTATTCATTTGTTTTTTATCTGAAAACTGAGAAAGGGCCATGATTATGTAGTGTCTCACTATCCATTCTACCTATGTCCGTACAAGAGTCTCTGCTAGCAAAGACCTCCTGTGACAGAGGAGAACAAACCTGACGCCATATTGGATATACCCTTCAGCTCTAAGCTCTGTGCTTAGTCATGCTGACTCGGCATTTTTAAAAAGAGTGTTATCTATCGCATGAACTATACATGAAAGCTCATTCTCCAGGCTCTGCCTCCCAGGCTTGACCTTTAAAGGTGTAACACTTTACATTCATATGATAAAAAGTTCTCTCATAGGAGATAAAAAGTTGGGAAACAGAGACTAACACTTGTCTTGTTGGATGTTTAAGGGAACACAAGTAACCTGATCTACAAGGACAGTCAGAACAAAGGATTTGAGTGCTAAGAAGTTTACAGTGATTGACCGGATCCTTTCCTCTTTTAGCATAAAAGAAGCCTGAATTCTAACTTGGGTAAGATGGCTTTTGGGGACACTAGTCTATCATCTTCTTGGTCTGCTGGCTTTCAAAATCACAGCAGATGGTGACTGCAGCCATGAAATTAAAAGATGCTTGCTCCTTGGAAGAAAGCTACAACCAACCTAGACAGCATGTTAAAAAGCAGAGACATTACTTTGCTGACAAAGGCCCATATAGTCAAAGATGTGGTTTTTCCAGCAGTCCTTTATGGATATAAGAGTTGGACCATAAAGAAAGTTGAGTACCAAAGAATTGATGCTTCTGAACTGTGGTGTTGGAGAAGACTCTTGAGAGTCCCTTGGACTGCAAGGAGATCCAACCAGTCAATCCTAAGGGAAATCAGTCCTGAATATTCATTGGAAGGACTGATACTGAAGCTGAAGCTCCAATACTTCGGCCGCCTGATGTGAAGAACTGATGCACTGGAAAAGACCCTGATGCTGGGAAAGACTGAAGGCAGAAGGAAAAGGGGAAAGGGGATGAGATGGTTGGATGGCATCACCGACTCAATGGACATGAGTTTGAGCAAGCTCTGGGAGTTGGTGATGGACAGGGAAGCCTGGTGTGTTGCAGTCCATGGGGTCACAAATAGTTGGACATGACTGAGTGACTGAAGTGAACTGAATCCATCATCTTGGTCTGCTGGCTTTATGAATAAGATCTCCACTTCTTGTTCCAATAGCTCATCTCTCAATTTATTGGCCTCTGATATGGCAAGCAGTCCTAGCTTGTATCTGATAACATTCCCACTTTTCTTCACAGCACCAATTTTCTACCTACTTAACCAATAATACTTAGCTCCCCTAGACGGCTTTACTGACCATGACCCTCAACAATTCTTAATGAATCAGTTTTCTGTGTGTTCACAGAACAACATGTGCAAGCTGCTACCCGTTAGGACACATATAGTTATTCAAAATAATTTAAAATTTATGTATTTAGCATTACCACTAGATTTTTTTTTTTTTTTTTGCCCTAGAAGGCAGTAATTGTATTTATCTCCAACTTTCAGTAAACAGTAGGTGCTCAGCAAGTACCTTTCAAAGCTGATTTGCTTTTCATGACAAGTCTGTCTGAAATTTGCACTGAGAATTCTAATTCTTCTAACTCTGCCTTCTGATTTGGAAACATAGGATTCAATGCTGATTCCTCTTTCTCATGAGAGCTCCTCAAATACTGAAAACAGCACTATCTTTAGTATGTATATGAATCACTTGTGGATATTTTTTTAACTGAAGTATAGTTTATTTACAATATTGTGTTAGTTTCAGGTGTATGGCAAAGTGATTTGGATATACACATGCATATACATATATACTTTCCTTTCAATTCTTTCCCATTATAGGTTATTACAAGTTATTGAATATAACTTCCTATAAATTCTTATGGTTTTATCTATTTTATGAATATATATGGCAGTGTGCATCTGTTAATCCCATATTTCTAACATGTATATTTTTAAGCTGTAGATTCTGATTTGAAAGATCTGTGGTGAATTCCTGAGATTCTGCCTTTCTAACAAATTCCCAGGTGATGCTGCTGCAGAGAAATCTTGGCATATCTGGCTTGCACACTTTATGTGGGCTCTCTAACTCCATGGATAATCAGCAGACTGTTTCAGCCAATACTCATAAATCTGTTTTGGAGTCTGCTTATCTTTCCACTTTTCAATTAGCCTAAGATGATATGAAGGAGGACTGTAGTCAAAACAAGTTAAATATTTTCCTTGATTTCCAAAGTTAATAAAAATGAATTTTTAAACTAAATCTAAGGAAAGCATTACTGTCATATTTTCGCTGAAGCTTAATACAAACATGTGAAAGATCTGTCCAGACACAATTTGTACTGCAATGAACAGGACTCCATATGGCAATAGGATCACGATTCAAATGACATAAATTCACATGCTCAGTTATACTTAAAAATGAGTTATTAGTCATTTCACGTTGAGATGCACGACATAATATAATATACACGCCAATATGTTAATAGAGAAAAGCTATTGTGAGGTGCAAGTAACAGGCTCTTTTGAAATTTCAAGGACAGATCTAGTATAAAATACTATGGTGATATATCTGTGAGTCACAAATCCATAAAATTCAATAATAATTAAGGGGTTAATATGAGCCAGTTATTGTTCTAAGCTCTTCATGTGGATTATCAATTTAATACTGACAGCCATAGAGGTAGGTACTACTGAGGTAAGTGAAGAAGGTACTGTTATTAGTCATTTTACAGATGAGGAAATTTAGGCACAGAAAGTCTAAGGAATCTGCCCAGAGTTACACAACTCTATGTAGTAAAGTTATGATGACTGGCCTGGGTGGTCTGATTCCAGAATGCACCATTGAGCTGTTATTTTCATTGCTTCTCGGGGGCCTGCAGCCACACAAGCAGCGTGCCTTCCTGTGGTCCCAGTTCCCCACTGTAGGTATCCTGGGTGTGTGTGGGTGTGTGCACGTGTGAGTGCAGGAGTTCAGTGTATCTGACTCTTTTGCAACCCCATTGACTACAGACCACCAGCCTCCTCTGTCCATGGAATTTCAAAGGCAAGAATCCTGGAATGAGTTGCATTCCCTCCTTCAGGGGATCTTCCAGACCCAGGGATCAAACCTATGTCTCTTGCATTTCCCGCATTGGCAGATGGATTCTTTACCACTCTACCGCCTGGGAAGCCCATCCTAGTGTTCCTCTATAATCCACTAAGTTACCGCTTGAGCAGAGACATGCATCTTACGTGAAGGAACTGATATTTATTCAAAGTATTTGTAGGTGCCTATCAATATGTTATATAAATCTGGAGTCATTTAGCTTCATGTCACCTAACTCCAAGCTTGATCTGATAAGGAAGTATTAGCATCTGCATTATTTCAGTCCAGAGTAAAATAAAACACCTGAGAATGTCCTTATGCTTAATGAGAACATTTCTTCTTTCAGAGAGTTCTCCAAGAAATCAAATGCACTTTAAAAAATTACAACCATAATTACATATATTCTGTTTCATCTCATACATGAAAAATACTAGATGGTGAAGGATTATATACAGTTATTTCATTGCCTGTAAGAAAATGTATAAGATTATATCATTTTCCTTTTCCTAACAGTTGTATGGCAATAATATATTCACTATTATTAATAACATAGTATCTTTATCTTCTAAATTTGGCGGGGAGGGGATTAAACATATAAATAACCATGTCAGTTATAATGGTTCTACATATCTGTAGACTAGTGAGTGACTCATGAATTGACACAAGACAAAATCTCATAACCTCTTAAAACACACATGGTACAAATGTGTATTTAGAAAGGTGATCAAAATTCACTAGTAGAGGCATTACAGTATATGCAAAAGGATCTGGAATATCCACTCAACATATTAAAATTCATGAGACTTTAAAAATGTCACCCATCCTAAGAGGGGTGTAAGCAGAAAAATCTATTTCACAGAAATAAGAAGCCTATTACAAACTCACCTTGGAAATTATTTTCTTCCATACAATTCCTAAAACTGTCTTACCCTATTTATTTCAAGGCTCATTTCAGAAACGGTTTAATGCAGATTACTCTGATATGTTTTATTTCTCAATAAACTATTTATAATATTATTTTGAATATATCTGCCTGGTTCATTTCCCCAAATGGCTGATTGCAGCAACAATGCATGTGTGTACATAAATAAACAAGATAAATTCCTACCCATTGGTGAAAAAAATTCCTTTAGTGTCCTAAATGAAGAAGAGGCCATTATTAATACTATCTGATGGATGAGATAGAAACAAGTGATGAGGATGGCCGTCATCCTCAGTGTCATATGCAGGAAAAATTCTAGATTTTTTTGAAAAGAATGCAAATATACTATTGAAATGTAAAACAGTTATGTTTTACAATTATAATTGGGACAGATTTTTAAATGATTTGGAAAATTTGTGCAACCACTACAACAAATGGTTGAAAAGACTGAACAGAATAATCCATTTGTTTTTAAACAATATCCCCTTACATGGCTCATTGGACCCATGGCCATTGTTATGGAAACAAATAATTTGTTACAAGCACTGCCAGGGCACTTGGCTTGGAGCGAGGTCTGTTAGCCATGCCTCACAAGCCCCAGCAATAGCCACTCCACTTGTGAACTGGAAAACATGCCAGAGATTTGTCCACATTATACTTCCTACCTTGTCATACTATTTACATCAAAAATATTGTAAATTTTGAATTTGATATTGTAAATCTTGAATAAGAGTAAATGGGTCAACTGGATCTGGAAAGAAGAGAGAGAGTAAAAAATCTGGAAATTATAATAGACTATTGTCACTGAATACAAATACTACACTAGTTTTGTAAAATGCTTCTAAGATTGGCAATCGATAACCCATTTCTAAATCCTTATAGTTTGCAAAAGTTCTTACATAATTTCACTTAAATATTCCAAAAGGCATCATTCCCATTTCTCAGAAAAGAAATCTGAGGCACAAGGGACTTTTGTTATTTTATAAAACCAAATAAATGAACCTATATACTTGAATTCAGAACTTTGGAATCCATATCTTGGTATTCTCTTTCCAAGCACATAGGCTGATCAAGAAGGATATTTTAGGAAATTTTCATTGTGCAAATCTTGGCTGATGTACTATTTGACTTTATAAAAAAGTAGAGAATGCATGTTCCAGCTATTGACTTGATATTCATAAAATCAAAGAATCTACTAAATCAATCTGCTAACTACTACTTACTTTTCAGATTTTTTTAAATGTTTTAAAGTTATTAGAAACAATTAAGTTTTATGTGTCTATGTGTATATACATATACACACATATATACGGAAAGTATGTAAGAACAAAGAGATCTGAATTGTTTTTTTTAACACATCTAGGAAATTAATACTCTATTTAATATTGCTTAGAGAATGTAAACTTACATATTCCTATATCCTTGATAAGTATTTAACCATGCAATTTAAATATAATAAAACATTTCTGTTCTATGGGACTTTCCATTTAATATATTCAGTGATTACTGATCCTAGTCTGATACTACTAACAAAAGGGGTCAAAAACTATTTTAAAAAAATAATTAGGAATATACGAGCATTTTCTAATCATTAAAAAACATTTTTTTAAGAGGAAGAAAAACTGTTTACACTACAAGTCAATTTGTAATATGTTACTATCCTGCAAAACAGTAATAGTATGTAAAGAAAGCATTCACTATTAATACTCCAATTTCCTATTTTGGCCCCAAATATCTACATTCAAAGCCGGTAATAGAATTTCCTAAGCAAAACTAAATGCAGCTTCTTAGAAAGACCTGCTGGAATTTCTTACTGAATGTAATGTTTAATGGACTTTTGATAAGAAATGCTTATATAGAATCCTTCCTTTCTAACAGATTGTACAGAGGAAATCTGAAAATACCTTGGAAAGTATGCAAATTAGAGTTTGTAGAATATGTAAATGGAAAATTTTTCTTTGGCAATTTTACCAACCTGCACATATTTTCCTTTTATATTGGAAAGGAAATTCTAAATAGAAGGAAATGGCATTGTGGATCAAGTGTAAAGGATTCTATAATGCTTTAGTATCATCAAAGAGGAATAAGAAGGCTTGACTAGTTTAGCACATTTATTTAATAGCAACTCACATAGTTGAGTATTAAATATTCAGATAAACTCTTTAGAAGTCTCTTCAAGAATCATTCTCATTCCACAGTATGAGATTGATGACTTTAAAATCTTGTGAGACTGTTGTAATTTCTTATTTACATGACCAATTCTTCACTTATTTTAACATTATCATCAAATGGTCATAAAATAATTCAGAATCTCCATATGGGCATTTAACAAGAATATTATAATAAAATTGGTCATGGTTGTCCGTTTCTGCAATCATAGAAAGAATAACCACTGACATTTGTTAAAAACAGTATTAAACTGATTGAATGGATTTACACTGCATTGTCCTAAGGTAACCAATCTTTTTAGGAAAGGATAGTTAAAGTAACCTTAAAACTTCATCAGTTTTGAAATCTTTTTACTCTGAAAGTTTACATCGGATAAGGTGTTTTCTATTAAAAAAACATCCAATCTTCTCTATATGAGAAATCTCTTTTAATTGCAGTATACATTATGTTAAACAGTTAGATTAAAAGAGATATCTAATTACCATTTTTAATCAATTTAAGGCTTCCCTGATAGCTCAGTTGGTAAAGAATCTGCCTTCAATGCAGGAGACCCTGTTTCAATTTCTGAGTTGGGAAGATCCCCTGAAGAAGGGATAGGCTACACAATCCAGTATTCTTGGGCTTCCCTTTGTGGCTCACCTGGTAATAAATTTAAGTCAAGCATATTTTTGGTTGAGATCGTAAGTGCTAAACTTTAATTACTTAATGCATGTTAAGACATAAGTTCAAAAGCACTCAAGAACTTTTAAGAAACGATGAATTTTATCTCTTTTATAAAACACCAAAGCAATGGACTATTTTTCACATTATCAAGGAATAAAACACTTCAGAGATTTTTTGGGTTTTATTGGCCATGCTTTGATTCCTGTGGGATTTTAGCCCCCCAATCAGGGATTGAACTGGGGTCCTCAGTAGTTGAAGTGGAGTCCTAACCACTGGACCACCCAGGAATTCCTTATTATTAAAGTACCGTAAATTCTATTGCAGGTTCATTGGCATTTAAGTATATTTTGCAACATTTAACTTGTGTCTCAAATTTGTTTTGATTTATAAAATTTTATAATTAACTCACCATAGTTTTATCTAGAAATAATCATTCATTGCTTATCACGTTCTTAGTTTTAACGAGAAGTACATGATTTGAAAGGAAGCAACAAACATAAACATCAGAAAAGCAAAAAACTATAGAAATACACCCTTGATCACCATCAGAAAAAATTGCGAGTCCTCTGTGTAGAAGTATTAATAGCTTACCTTCACAATTTGTGATATTTTTCACTGAACGACCTTGTCTCCCTGACTCAACCTCTGGCATTTTATATAAACCAGAAAAGTCCAAGTCATGCTGGAAAATGTCACCCTTCTTAGTTCTCTGAACTCACGTCTCTGTATTTAGTCAAAACGAGACCCTCCCTTACTGCTCAGTGGGTTTCCCAGGTGGTGCTAGATCTGTGAATGCTGGAGACATGAGAGACATGGATTCAATCCTTGGGTCGGGAAGATTCCCTGGAGCAGGAAATGGCAATCTGCTCCAGTATGCTTGCCTCGAAAATTCCACGGACAGAGGAGCCTGTTAGGCTACAGTACATGGGGCCACAGAGAGTCGGACATGACTGAGTGACTAAGCACACACTTACTGCTAATAATCTGGTAAATGAAGTCCTAATGTCGCTGCATTTTAGCAATCATCTTGAGGGCAGCCAACTTTATAAGCACCCATCTTTATAAGCAGCCATCATTAGAGCAGACATATTTAGTGCAGCCATCTTGATAAACTGTCTGAGTGAATTATAAGCATCACTATGAACAAAACTAGTGGAGGTGATGGAATTCCAGTTGAGCTATTTCAAATCCTGAAAGATGACGCTGTGAAAGTGCTGCACTCAATATGCCAGCAAATTTGGAAAACTCAGCAGTGGCCACAGGACTGGGAAAGGTTAGTTTTCATTCCAATCCCAAAGAAAAGCAATGCCAAAGAATGCTCAAACTACTTCACAGTTGCAATCATCTCATCCCCTAGCAAAGTAATGCACAAAATTCTCCAAGTCAGTGGAGAGTACGTGAACCATGAACTTCCAGATGTTCAAGGTGGATTTAGAAAAGGAAGAGGAACCAGAGATCAGATTGCCAACATCTGTTGGATCATTGAAAAAGCAAAAGAGTTCCAGAAAAACATCTACTTCTGCTTTATTGACTATGCCAAAGTCTTTGACTGTGTGGATCACAACAAACTGCGGAAAACTCTTCAAGAGATGGGAAAACCAGACCACCCGACCTGCCTCTTGAGAAATCTGTATGCAGGTAGGAAGTAGCAGCTAGAACTGGACATGAAACAACAGACTGGTCCCAAATTGGGAAAGGAGTTCATCAAGGCTGTATATTGTCACCCTGCTTATTTAACTCATATGCAGGGTACATCATGTGAAATGCCAGGATGGATGAAGCACAAGCTGGAATCAAGATTGCTGGGAGAAATATCAATAACCTCAGATATGCAGATGATACCACCCTTATGGCAGAAAGCAAAGAACTAAAGAGCCTCTTGATGAAAGTGAAAGAGGAGAGTGAAAAAGCTGGCTTAAACCTCAACATTCAGAAAACTAAGATAATGGTATCCAGTTCCATCAATTCAGTTCAGTTCAGTTGCTCGGTCATGTCTGACTCTTTGTGACCCCATGGACTGCAGCACTCCAGACCTCCGTGTCCATCACCAACTCCTGGAGTTTACTCAAACTCATGCCTATTGAGTCAGTGGTGCCATCCAACCATGTCAGCTTCTGTCACCCCCTTCTCCTCCCTTCTTCAGTCTTTCTCAGCATCAGGGTCTTTTCAAATGAGTCAGTTCTTCGCATCAGGTGGCCAAAGTATTGGAGTTTCAGCTTCAGCATCAGTCCTTCCAATGAATATTCAGGACTGATGTCCTTTAGGATTGACCAGTTGGATCTCCTTGCAGTTCAAGTGACTCTCAAGAGTCTTCTCCAACACCACAGTTCAAAAGCTTCAATTCTTCAGGACTCAGCTTTCTTTATAGTCCAACTCTCACATCCATGCATGACTACTGAAAAAACCATAGCTTTGATTAGATGGACCTTTGTTGGCAAAGGAATGTCTCTGCTTTTTAATATGTGGTCTGGTCACCATCACTTCATGGCAAATAGGTGGGGAAACAATGGGAACAGTGACAGGCTTTATTTTCTTGGGCTCCAAAATCACTGCAAATGGTGACCGTTGCCATGAAATCAAAAGATGCTTGCTCCTTGGAAGAAAAGCTAAGACCAACGTATACAGCATATTAACAAGGAGAGACATTACCCTGCCAAGAAAGATCTGTCTAGACAAAGCTATGGCTTTTCCAGTAGTCATGTATGAATGTGAGAGTTGGACTATAAACAAAGCTGAGCACCTAAGGATTGATGCTTTTGAATTGTGGTTTGGAGAAAACTCTTTAAGAGCCCCTTGGACTGCAAGGAGATTCAACCAGTCAATCCTAAAGGAAATCAGTCCTAAATATTCATTTGAACGACTGATGTTGAAGATCAAACTCCAATACTTTGGCCACCTGATGTGAAGAACTGACTCATTTGAAAAGTCCCTGGTGCTGGGAAAGACTGAAGGTGGGAGGAGAAGGGGACAACAGAGGATGAGATGGTTGGATGGCATCACCTACCAAATGGACATGAGTTTGAGCAAGCTCTGGGAGTTGGTGATGGACAGGGAAGCCTGGTGTGCTGCAGTCCATGGAGTTGCAAAGAGTTAGACACAACCGAGGCACTGAACTGAACTAAACTTAACTAGCCCATTATGAAAGGAGAGGATTTAACAGTCTCTCAATTTTGGAAAGAAAACTTTATAGAAACAGAAATCTGAAAGATAGTTTGGAGTCTGGCTGTAGCTCTTCAAATAACTGCATTTTAGAGAGAAAATAATGATTGTTCTACTGGAAGAGCTTGTGATGTGAGCCTTACGTGTCTATGCCCAGTTAGTTGGTCTGTTGTTTGTTTAGTCACCCAGTCAGTATCTCTTTCTGCTCAACTTTAAGGAAGATCCTTTCTAATTTTCTGTTTTACCATTGTTTTTCACAATCGACCTTCTACATGCCCATTTGGTAGTAGTAGTGTTAGTCACTTAGACTCTTTGCAATCCCACAGACTGTAGCCTGTCTGGCTCCTCTGTCCATGGGAATCTCCAGACAAGAATACTGGAGTGGACTGCCATTCCCTTCTCTAGAGATCCTCTTCTCGACCTAAGGATTGAACCTGGGTCTCCTGCATTACAGGCAGATTCTTTACCATCGCAGATGGTAGGCAGATTATAGGCAGATTCTTTCCCATAACCATTCGAGTTATAGGAAAGACCTTCATACCCATCTTACCTACAGGCTGAAAACCAATCTACAATAGGGTTCTCAGTGCTAACTATACATTAGAATGACTGGGGGAGCTTTAAAATCTCAATGCCTAGGTTTCATCTTAGACTATCAATTCCAAATCTCTGGAAATGAGACCCAAACATCCATGTTTTAAAGCTTTATAGGATATTCCATTGTGTATCCAGGGTTGAAAACCACTGTTTTTATATATATAAATTATGCCTGATACTTAAACTTAGCTTAATTGTGAGATGAAGACTTTCCATGAAGCGAAATTTTCCTTCCTACTTGCTTCCTACAATTTACACATCCCAAAATACAAATGTTCTTGCCAAGCGATCAAAGCTTAATAGAACTTATTTCTAAAGGACTACTCTGGCATATGTATGTTTTATTATCAGAGTATTATATCCTTATTTCACATGACAATTATGATCATGGACAACTGCTATGGAAATGACCACCTACTCAAGTTCAGAGCACTAAACTCTGCCTGCTCACAAAAATTACTTAAGAGTTTTAAGCTATAACCTTTCTGGAAGTGGGCCCTGATCAGGTCAAAAATCCCCAGAATTCTGCCTAATACATAAATTAAAAACATATTCCTCCCATTTCTCCTCCTCCTCCTCCATCTCCTCAATTTTCTTTTCTTATTGATGGCTTTACTTGATTTTGGTTATGACTGCCTTTTAAAAAAATTAAAATATATCCCTTAACATTTAGTATTTTATAACATATATAATTAATTTGTATGTTGTGAATATTTGATTGAATACACAAAACTTTCCAATTTAATTAATATAGCTTTAAGAGTAAATGGATCAAACTACCTTTTTTTTCTCAGAATAAAAAAAAAATAAAATTAAATGCCTACAGATCTGTAATAGGGGTTTAAACTACCATTATGAGTATTTTCTTTCCTATATCACTGCTCCTACTCCTCTAAATTATTTCTTCATAATTTCAACATTTTACTCAAATTGAAGTAAAAAATATCAGAGTCATTAATATAAAATTCTACTTACATGATTCTAATTTAATTTGCCTGGGTGGGCCTGGCATTCATATGCTTTAAATTCTTCTCAGGCAACTCAAAAGGGTAGCCCAGATTGAGACTGGTTGCCCTAAGCCTTGGATAGAAACTGCAGCCTTGGATAGAAACATTCTTCAACCAACAAGAATGTAGGAATAAACAGCTTCTTGGTGGTTTTTAACACATAAATACAGACAAGTGCACACACCTTAGAGAGAGGACTAGTAATATTTTAAAATATTTAAAATTGTGAAGGGGATGCTCACCATGGTGTCTAATGTACTCCAAAGCTAAGGCTGGTCTTCTATTTGCTTTTTCTTTAAAACTATTTTTCTACCTTATTTGCCTCTTCATACATATGGTTGGTAGTTAAGGAGTGGTACTAAACCCCTTCATGAGGACATCGGCTCCTCGAGACTAGCAGAAAACCTTTTGTAAAATGAGCGCTTAATTGTATTGAATTCCCCCTTCACCAAAATCTAATAGATTGACCTTCCCCCACTGCCTCTTTGAGCAGTCTCTCAAAGCTATCTGAGATGCTGAGGTGCTATCTGAGGCTCCCAGGCTGGAGCCTCATTTTGCTCCAAACAAAACTTAACTCGCAGCTCTCAAATAGTGCATCTTTTTCAGTAGACAGAGGCAAGTAAGAGTTTTTGTTTTTTTCCTCTATTTATTTAATTCTCAGTTCAGAATTTGCATAATTTGTACCACTGCAGATCTGTGCTACAAACTAAAATACAGTTACTTGAAACACTGTGCTTAAAGAAATCTAGTGTTCTATCATTATTGAATTATTTACCTATTTTCTTTTTTTCAGGTTTCAAAATAGTTTTATTGCGTGGTCGTATTGTCTGTGAAATACAGCAGAGGTTGGGGAAGGAGACACCCATTGCATTGACTTTGCAAGATAAAGGTTTTTCATCACTAAGAAAAGGCTTGGGGTGGGGCAGGGTAGGGCATACTGGGTTTGGATTCATTTTCCCATCTTCTCTTGCTTAGCTCACATTTCTTTTCTCTCTCAGCAAGTACCAGAGGACACACACACAAGGATACCTAAAATAGCAAGATCAATCTCCAACCACTTCACTCCCAAGCCCTTCCCCAGACTGCACTAGGGATGGGAGGAGTCAGATAGCTACTCCTCAGCCAAAGAACACACCAGAATCCACTACCATTTTCAGATATCTGCAAACTCAGTTCTGTGTCTTTTTCTGACAGTGACTCACCCAGATATTCCCATCTTGATGGTAGGGTTTCCAGTTTCTCCCAGTGTCACTGTAGAGCATGCGATATTGGGTCACCCAGTCTGAGCTGCTGTATCTTCCTTGAGTCGCTATGGCACTGATCTGCTTCCGATTGCCAAAGTTAACCTGAAGCCACTGATAATGGTCACTGTCTGACGGAGACCATCCCCCAGCACCTGAATAAGGTAGAGACAAGAGGAGGGAAATAGGTATTTAATGTTGAACTTCTACAATTGACAATGGATCATTCTACATCTTTTAATTGGCGTTGGAAGTACTATATTTCACAAATACATTATTAAGCATCCTTTATAGATGCCACGGGGATTTCAACTAATATTCTTCTAGCAGGGTAACATTGACACTCTGACCTCTTTATGGTGTAATTATGTGCTCATTTTCTCCTGAGCAAATGTCTTCATAATTCCTCAATTAGATCTTATTAGTACATGTCAAACTCTAATTGGCTGAGGCTTGATCAATTTACCATGAATTCTTCAACTAAAAATCACTAGGAAAAGATATGTAGCCATCTAATATTTCCTCATGAAAGGATTTATCTTTAAGCAGATCATAAACGAAACAAAATGCAACTATACACAACTCTAAAATATATTTTTATTTTAGAAAGTTCAGAGTTGAAAGAACACTACTAGCTCTCAAGATGAAGCCTAATCTTACATCCACTCCTGAGACCTAAGATATATAGTAAATTAGTCAATATGTTCACTAACTCTTAGAGCTATACAACCAATGACTCTAGATAAACACATTTCTAGGAAAATAATTTGAGTCACTAAATGAAGTGAAGCTTCTTTTGGTAAAACAAAATAAATGACTGGCAAAGAGTAAGAATGTGAAAATATCCATGAGAGAAATGGCACTAACATAGAACAAAAAGACTCCTAATTTATAACAGTATGTGAAACAACTATGATTGCACATAAATAGATTACATAAAATATGGCATGATGCTTAGTTCTAAGAAGCAATATAATTTTTTGAGTGAGTTTGATTACTAATGGTAGCAAATAATAGGAAAATATTCAACAAATTATCCAATGCACAGTATATGAGAACATATGCCTCACTTTTCAAATAAGGAATTTAAAAGCTGACAGTAAAATAATTTATTTTATGAAGTCTATGCTAATAAAGATCATTTTGCAAATCATCAGTGATATATCATTCATATAATGATATTTACAGGGCTTATTTCTGCTCTCAACTATGATAGAATACCTCTCCCACCACAATGAATTACAAACCTGACAAAATGTATAGGATTATACTTTTAAGATATTAGACAATACACCATATTGGACTCTGATTCATGAGATAAGATACACAAATGAAATGAGCCCTGCCAGCTTCCTGGCTTTCTGCATGGTTCACTTTCCAGATCATGGCATAAAAGAAAATTCTGAACAGACACAGCAGCATCACTGACTTGAAGACAGAGCAGAATCACAGCTCTCAAGGAATACAAAATTCGTAGGCAGAGTATCAGGGAAGGGGCAGATGTGAGGAGAAGGAACTTTGGGAATGCCCATAGGGTCTCCAGTGAGTATCTTCAGTTCAGACTTTGGATGAATGCTAAGCTGTGTATTTGCAGACCAAGACTTGACAAGACAAAGTGAAGTGAGACCTGAAATGAACAATAGCCAGAAGATGCACAGTCCTGGGAGTAGTTTGATTTCAGACTGGACAAGATTGAGAGAACTTGAACAACCCTAGGCATTCACTGGTGATCTCAGAAAGGGAGTAGAATAATTTTATCGTAAAATAAGGATTCTAATTCTAATCCTACTCTGAACACATCTGAAAAAAAGGTTGGTAAAAAGTCTGAATAAAGATCATGCTGATCCACAAATGAATTAACCCCTTGGTGGAATGAAATTCAACACTCCATTATGGAAGACTGGAAGTTTATTTTTCATGAGACTTTCATGAAAATATGAAAGAAACTCAACAACATAGAAGCCATAATATCCAGCACAAACTTTTTTTTAATATCAGATATGTGGGTAAGCAGTAAAATATGACTCATAACCAGACAAAAGTCAGTTAGTGGTAATAGACACAGATGATGAAATTAACAGACCATGACTTTCCAAGAGAGATTATAAATTAGTTGTGTTATTTGAACAAGAACATACAAATATTGAAGAAACAAATATGAAACCTTAATGGAGAAAAGAAACAACAAAGGAAAACAACATGGGAGCTTTTGGACTAGAGATTATATCTGAAATAAAACATTGACTGAATGGGCTCAACAGCAGATATGTAAATCCATGGCTGATTCATATCAATGTATGACAAAACCCACTGGAAAAAAAAAATAATAATAATAATAAAAAAAAAAAGAAACTGAGAAGAAAATAGTGTGTGCTAAGCCCCTTCAGTCCTGTCTGACTCTCTGCACCCCATGGACAGTAGCCCACCAGGCTCCTCCGTCCATGGGATTCTCCAGGCAAGAATACTGGAGTGGGTTGTCATTTCCTTCTCCAGGGGATCTTCCCAACCCAGGGATCAAACCCATGTCTCTTATGTCTCCTGCACTGGCAGATTCTTGACCACTAGCACCACCAAACTGAGAAGAAAATAGTAGTGTACTCAAATACAGGGTCCGATAAACCATTCAGGCCTAAGCTCACAGTGGGTAATATGGCTTAATAACAAACAGTAGTCCAATAACCTGTAGGATGACATTAAATGTCTTAACAATCATGCAAATGGAGTATGAAAAGCAGAAAGGGTAGAGACTGAGGCAGAAAAAAAAATACATTTGAGGAAATAATAGTTGAAAAATACAAGCCCAAATATCTGAGAAATTCACTAAAGACCAAGAAGAGTAAACACAAAGAAAAATACACCAAGGCACACCATGAATAATTGCTCAAAAAAACATGCCAAAGGGAAAATCTTAAAAGTGCTCAGAGGGAAATAACATCTCAATAATGGCAGTGCAAGCCAGTGAACAAAGAAAGGAAGTGATGAAAAGAAAAGAAAAAGAAGGTGTCAGTGTAAAATTATACATCTAGCAAAAATATCCTTCAAACACGAAAGCAAAATAACGATACTTAGGACAAACACTGAGAAAATTCATCATCAATAGGCATGTTGTATAAGAAATGGAAATTTTTCAGCTGCAGGGAAAACTGGCCATGCTGAAATCACATGAAGAAACAAATGCTGAAAATGGTAAACGTGTCAGTAAATATGAAATATTTGTTAATGTTTCTAAAATTTCTTTAGAAGATAATTGCTTAGAACAAAAATAGTAGCAATGAATAAGAGGGTTTATAACAAATGTAGAAGTAAAATGTATGATTACAATACCACAAAGGATATGAGGCAAGGAAAAAATGTACTGTACTGAGTTTCACATTTGAAATGATTCAGTATTACTTGAAAGTAGTAAACCCTAGATCAAGGGTCTGCAAACTTTTTTTCTAAGGGGTTAAACACTGAATATTTTAGGCTTTGCAGACCATGCTACTTCTGTAACTACTTAACTGCTACAGCTACTAAGCTCTGCTACTCTAGCATGAAGCAGCCATAGAAGATCCAGAAACAAGATGTGGCTGTGATTAAATAAAACTTTATTAATAAAGACAGGAGGCTGGCCAGAGAGCTGTAATGTGTTAACCTCTGCTCAAAATCAACTTCTCTTTTAGATCTGTGCATTTCACCATATCTAAATTATACTTCCAAAAACATTTTTAAGCGTTCCATCTATATAAAGTGTGTGTGTTTAGTCTACATGTGTGCTATCTATAGAACACGTGTATAACCACCTCACAACTACCTTCTCAGTCTTCATCCCCTTATTTATTCATACTACACTTGTACAAGAATGATGTTTCTATAAGGCAGATCTAATCATAGTTGATCCTAGTTCAATATTTTTCAATTGATCCTCATCGCCTCCAGAAATAAATGGTCCACACTTTCACAAACAAAAGACTGAAACACACCCTCTATACCTTCCCAAATCCTCCCTCAACTTATTATGATCCTCCCTCAAAATATTATTTCTCCTTCAAGGATCAGCAATTTCACTCCAAATATCACCTCTGCAATGCGTGCTGTGATTTGCCATTTTGCTTCTAATATGCGACTGGAGGACTTATTCTTTCAGATATTTACATTGCTGCTGGAAGACCAAATGTAGCTGTGATTCCCTTCAGGGATTCCCTGGGTTAAAAAAGAGGCATTTTTACACAAGGTCATGCCCCTTCCTAGGGTTATACAGATGTAACAATGGGCTGTCCAGGGGCTGGAAATGGTCAATACCATTGTCCCAACTGCAGAAAACTATAAATAGTCACCACAGTCTGGTCTCAGAGCTCCGTAAGAAATTGGAAGTTGAAGCTTCCATGGAGACTGCATCACATGTTGACTACCGCCTCTGCCTATTTCTGCTTCCTTCCCTTCCCTTCCCCAGGTTTTCATCCTGAAGGTACTGCCTACAAAATTTGCACTTCTCTGATTCATAAATTGTATCCTGGGAAATCCAGTCTGCAGTATTTTTTGGAATTACTTTCCTTATAACCTGCATATGAGTTTGTTGTCCCAGCTTTGTATTTCATTTGCTATTTCTATGCTACCCCCCACTTTTGTAGTATCTAACATTTCCAATAGTCATATGTCATCCATGTGTTGATTTTACCAAGAATTCTGTAAAATTTTGGAGGAGCCATAGATTAATTTTGGGGTCTTACTGGTGGCTCAGACAGTAAAGAATCTGCCTGCAGTGCTGGAAACCCAGGTTTGATCTTTGGGTGGGGAAGATCCCTTGGAGAAGAGAATGGTTCAGTTCAGTTCAGTTGTTCAGTCATGCCGATGCTTTGTGACCCCATGGACTGCAGCACACCAGGCTTCTCTGTCCATCACCAACTCCCAGAGCTTGCTCAGACTCATGTCCATCGAGTCGGTGATGCCATCCAACCATCTCATCCTCTGTTGTCCCCTCCTCCTCCTGCCTTCAATTTTTCCCAGCATCAGGGTCTTTTCAAATGAATCAGTACTTCACATCAATAGTGGAATTTCAACTTCAGCATCAGTCCTTCCAATGAATATTCAGGACTGATTTCCTTTTGGATGGACTGGTTAGATCTCCTTGCAGTCTAAGTGACTCTCAAGAGTCTTCTCCAACTGCACAGCTCAAAAGAATCAATTCTTCGGTGCTCAGCTTTCTTTACAGTCCAACTGTCACATCCATACATGACTACTGGAAAAACCATAGATTTGACTAGACAGATCTTTGTTGGCAAAGTAATGTCTCGGCTTTTTAATATGCTGTCTATGTTTGTCATAGCTTTTCTTCCAAGGAGCAAGCGTCTTTTGATTTCATGGCTGCAGTCACCATCTGCAGTGATTTTGGAGCCCAAGAAAATAAAGTCTGTCACTGTTTCCATTGTTTCCCCCATCTATTTGCCATGATGTGATAGGACCAAATGCCAAGATCTTAGTTTTTTGAATGTTGAGGTTTAAACCAGCTTTTCCACTCTCCTCTTTCTCCTCATCAAGAGGCTCTTCAGTTCTTCTTTACTTTCTTCTATAAGAGTAGTGTCATCTGCATATCTGACATTATTAATATTTCTCCCGGCAATCTTGATTCCAGCTTGTACTTCATCCAGCCTGGCATTTCACCTGACATAGCCTGCATATAAGTTAAATAAGCAGGATGACAATATACAGCTTTGACGTACTCCTTTCCCAATTTGGAACCAGTCCTTTGTTGAATGAGTAGAGAATGGATACTCACCCCAATATTCATGCCTAGAGAATTCTACGGACAGAGGAACCTGGCAGGCTTCAGTCCATAGGGTTGCAAAGAGTTGGACACAACTGAACGACTAACATGGAGAAGGCAATGGAACCCCACTCCAGTACTCTTGCCTGGAAAATCCCATGGACGGAGGAGTCTGGTAGGCTGCAGTCCATGGGGTCATGAAGAGTCAGACACGACTGAGTGACTTCACTTTCACTTTTCACTTTTATGCATTGGAGAAGGAAATGGCAACCCACTCCAGTGTTCTTGTCTGGAGAATCCCAGGGATGGGGTCGCACAGAGTCGGACACGACTGAAGTGACTTAGCAGTAGCAGAATGACTAACACTTTCACTTTCATGTATGAATTTGGGGGATACCAGTATACCTAGTCATCAAGAGATAATAAATATATTTCCTTATCTGTTAGATAGTTCCAAACTTTGGGAAAATCCTATACCCAGCTGTATATGAAGTTCTATATATGCATTACTAAAAGCAACAGGATGATTTTGGTTATTGAAATAAATAAGCAATTATTACTGTGAGTAAAATAAGAAAAAATATGTACAGTTGATTGATGCAATTTAGAATATTTCTAACTAATTTTGCAAAATGAATTTCGGAATAAATTCTCTTAATTTACCCATTTTTTTTTTTTGCTGCATTACAATTTTCAATAAAGAAGCAATTAACAGATAGCTACTTAATCTCATTTACCTCATTACTTAAATAAATGAATGTATGGTCAACTTTAAGGGAGGCAAAAGTCTAAAAGCAGTAAAAAATATAAGTTAAAACTTATTCCTTAGCCAAAGGGAATGTGAAGAGAATAGTGATCAACCTCCAGGGGAGGGCAAATGTCAGGCTTTCATGAGAAGCATGGTGGAAAGATCGATGGGAAGTTCTCTGTTTCTCTTTGATCTCTTTCACAATGTAATTTGGGGAAGTTGATTACTTTGTTCATTTGGCTTGTGAAATGTGTAACCTTTATCGATCTAAAGATTAAGAATGAGACCTCTTTCATGACAAAAACCTCAGGAAATGGTATATAAGAGAGCAGAAGGGCTCCTCCAAAACACCATGGAGAATATATGAAAGAGGACAGAAGTGTTTCCCAGTGGATACAGTGATGGCTCAAGGGAACTAAGTGGAAAATCAAAGAGGAGAAAAAGAATGCAGAAATAGTGAACAGTCATAAACTCTTAGATTCTAAAATGATTTAAGAATAACTCTTATCTAGAAATAATAGAGCCAAATTATCTATTAGGTTACTAATAAATTGTTACAGTGACTTGAAAGATGTGTCCTTACATAGAACTCCTACCATTCCCTAAACTCTGGGATGCTGTTCCTGCCCTACCTTTTCCTTCCTCTCTCTCCATCTTCCTCCACCCCTTCATTTCTCTCTCCTTTTTCTCTCTCTTGAATACACATATCTTACCCCTCCACATATGTGTGTGTGCATGTGTGTGTGTGTGTGTGAACTGTGATACTCAGCGTTTGCATTCTGGATGTTCACCCCCGCTGGGGTTACTTGATAAAAGAATTATAATAAAAAACTTGGAGTAGTGGATTAAATCAGCACTCTAAACTCAGAGATAGCCGTGATAGCCGTTTCCTCTTTGTAATTTGTAAATGTGTACCTCTGAGAGCTAACAGAAACAAGAAACTTTGTGTGTGGTTCAAGAGAGGGCGTGGAGTATCTTTTCCAGTGATAAATGGCTCCTGCATAAACCTGATGCCTAAGCAGGTGCCTGTAACACCAGGAGACTGCATGCCTCAATTCTAATTTAACAGAAAATAGTAGAAAAATTCAATTAAAGCTAGAACTATCTTTAATAACTGGTTGGGAAAAATGTATCAGATGAAAGGAATAAATTGAAAAGGAGACTTGCAAGCCAGATAGCATTATGTGTCCAGGCTGGGAGACCTTCTGCTCTAAACACACAGAATTTTTAGATAAGATAGATAAAAAGAAAATTGAAAAGACATATCCAGGATCAAAAGCATGATAAGCTTCTCCATGCACAAGAAATGTAACCAAAATGCAAAATGGTAAGTAGGACCATAATCAATTCCTGCTGGAATTGGGGCTGGGGATAGGCAGAGACATAGGGGCACTGGGTTCCTGGGGAGTGTTGGTGAATGCACATCCCTGTGTGTGTTACCAAGAGGAAGCCTGGGTCAGAGCTGAAAACCAAACTAACCCAGGACTAACTTACCCGTGAAAAGAGACTGAAATAACTGCTTACTGACTTAGAGATATGGGTAATAGGAGGCTGTATGGTCCAGAGGGTCCCAACCTCCAGATGCTAATGCCTGATGATCTGAGGTGAAACTGATGTAATAATAAGAGGAGTAAAGTGTGCATTAAATTTGATATACTTGAATCATCCTTAAATCATTGCTCCCTCACCCTTGTCTGTGGATAAACTGTCCTCCATGAAATTGGTCCCTAGTGCCCCAAAAGTAGGGGACCACTGCCACTCAAGGAATTTGGAAAACAGGTGTATCTAAGGCAAGAGAAGGAACCCATTGGCTTGTTGACTGGACTTATGATTCCCTAGTAACACTGGCAGGCAAGGACACAGGGTCCTCCATGTAAAATGTGTTTCTGCACTGAGGACTGGGAAGCTGAGGAGAAAAATCACCAAATTATAGGGAAGAAAAGGAAAGAGGGTGAGAGAGAAACAGCTGGCTGCAAAGAAGAACCCCCCCCCCCAAAAAAAGCAAAATCACAGAAAAAAATATGCCATAAGTCAGCTAACAAAGTCAAAACGTCAATGCAAATGTCTCCAGATATAATAGCAAGCGAGGAACAGGGGAAATAAAAGTCTCAGGTGCTCAGAAATATAACATAAGTAATGCCATCCATTAAAAACCAGCAGTAATTATCACATCCAAGAGGGAGAAATAAAAGATTTACAGACAGATACTAAAAAAGAACTAGAAAGTGATCTCAGAAGTAAAACAAGTAGACATTGATAGGAAAATAACCTCATGAGAGGAATATCCTGAAATTTTCTGTGTGTGTTTCGTCATTCAGTCTTGTCTGACTCTTTGTGATACTGTAGCCCGCCAGGCTCCTCTGTCCATGAGATTCTCCAGGCAAGAACACTGGGGTGGGTTGTCATGCCCTCCTCCAGGGGATCTTCCCAACCTAGGGATCGAACCCAGGTCTCCCACATTTCAAGCAGATTCTTTACCATCTGAGCCACCAGGGAAGCATGAGAATATTGGAGCGGGTAGCCTATCCCTTCTCCAGAGGAACTTCCCCACCTAGGAATCAAACTGGGGTCTCCTGCATTGCAGGTGAGCTACCAGGCAAGCCATTCTATAACCATATCGTGGAAGCTATTCAGCAATAAAAAGGAAACGACACTGGTACACGTTACATCAGTTCAGTTCAGTTGCTCAGTCGTGTCCAACTCTTTGTGATCCCGTGGACTGCAGCTCGCCAGGCTTCCCTTTCCATCACCAGCTCCTGGAGCTTACTCAAACTCATGTCCACAGAGTTGGTGATGCCACCCAACCATCTTATTCTCTGCCGTCCCCTTCTCCTCCTGACTTCAATCTTTCCCATCATCAGGGTCTTTTCCAAAGAGTCAGTTCCTCGCATCAGGTGGCCAAAGTATTGGAGTTTCAGCTTCAGTATCAGTCCTTCCAAAGAATATTCAGGACTGATTTCCTTTAGGATGGACTGGCTGGATCTCCTTGCAGTCCAAGGGACTCTCAAGAGTCTTCTCCAACATCACATGTTACATGATCAGTCTCAAAATAACTATGCTGAGTGAAAGAATACAGGGAGAAAAAGTAAATACTGTATGATGCAAATAAAGTTCTAGGAAACACAAATTGATATACAGGAATAAAAGCAGATCAACAACTGAGTAGGGATGGGGAGTCAGAGGGAGAAGAAAGGAGTTATAAAGTGGAAAAAGAAAACATCTTGAGGTGATGGATATATTCATTATATTGATTGTGGTGATGGTTTCATGGCTGTATACATATATAAAAATGAGCAAATGGCACAATTTAAATAGGTATATTAGTATACATCAATGACACATCAATTAAACTGTGAAAAATTGTGGGAGTAAATAGATAAATAGGTTAAAGTGTGAATTTCAGTGATAAGCCTTGAAGTTCTAGAATAAAACAAAGGCATAGAATATAAGCATTTGAAGAAGTAATGACTGAATTTTTTTTTTCAAAATTAAAACAAAAAAAAGATACCCCTCAAAAATGGAAAGGATCCTCTGAAAATTGTAAAGCATACATGAAATGAGTATATTATGAAAAGTATGCAATGAGATACAAACGAAAGCTGTTCTAAAATAGTAAGATTGATGAACTGTGACATTTAAGAATGTAAAATTCAAGTATGTAAATTGTGAATTATCTCACTGATAAAAAAGAGTTGGTGTCTTAAGAAGTGATAAAATTTGCTTGCTAATGACTTCAGATTTTATTTACAGTGGGAATAAACAGCTAGAAGGTGTGGTTATGACCTACTTATAAAAAGAATATACTTAATTAAGATATACTTAATCTACACATTAAGATCATGGCATTCATTCCCATCACTTCATGGCAAATAGATGGGGAAACCACGGGGAGTGGTGTTGGTAGGTTATAAGAATTTCCTGTTTTGATCATGCTCCTGTTTAACATGAGACATTAAACTTCATAGCTGTACCTTCAAGTTAACTTTAGCAAAGCATTTTGGCAATATTCTGTTAAGTATAAAATAGTAAAATGTGGTCTGGGAAATATTTTTGGTAAATTCAAAAATGGTTAATAATTATGCCTCAAATACGTTGATTAATGACTATGTCAGCTTGAAGAGAGGTCCTAATGATGAGCCACAAGCTTTGGTCTTGTATACTGTCATTTTTAATATTTTTATTATCTAAGGCATGGAAAACATGCTTATGAAATTTGTCAATTACATAAAGCTGGAGAAGAGACCTAATATAGTAACTAGCTGAATTATGATGTTAAGTGTTCTTGACTGACTGGAAATCTGAACCTCTCCTAGCAAAATTTATTTTCACATCAGTAATAACCTAAAATGGCCATTTTGAACAAATGCATTATCAACTTTATTATTAAGGTATATAATGCTTATAAATAATTATGAAACCTTAATTTACTTTATCACTGACTCAGTGGACATGAGTTGTTGAGCAAACTCCAGGTGATAGTGAAGGGCATGAAAGCCTGGCGTGCCGCAGTTCTGACTCTGCAAGAGTCAGACGGGACTTAGCGACTGAACAACAATTTACTTTGTGGGTAATGCAGTGTTAAAATTATGGCATCTATGATACTATATTTACAGTAGTGCTTCAACAATTTTTGAAACATTTTAATTAAGTCTTTGCACATAAATAAAAACCTAGGAATCACAAAATGAACACAACCATTCAATCACCACCCAGATCTATAAAGAAACTGTTGCCACCAACACAGGCACTTTCATTATGTCCTTTTCCAAACAGTCACCGCTCTTCCTCAATGAACTGCCCCAGAGATTCATCCATGTGGTTGTGTTTAGCTGTTGATTCTTCATTTCCTTGTTGCCTAATACTACATTATGTAGTATACAACTCTTTATTGATCAAGTCTAGGGTATTGTTGAACATGTGTATATTTCCAGATTGAAGTTGTTATAAATAATGCTGCTATGAACATCCATGCTCATGTTTTTCACCACTTCTTTGTGCCTTTCTTTTGGGTTAGGAAGAGAATTGTGAGTCCAAAAAGTTTTGTATATTTTTTCAAACTTTAGATATTTATTTAATTATTCAGTTGTGTTGGGTCTTAGTTGCAGCATGTGGGATATTTTTCACTGTGGTGCAGAGGCTTAGATGCTCTGTGACATACGGGATCTTAGTTCTCTGACCACAGATCAAACGCACGTCCCCTGCATTGCAACACAGATTCTGAACCACTGCACCATTAGGGAAGTCGCATGTTTGTTTTAAATTTAGTCAATTTTACCAAAAATTTTAAAAAGCAGTTGAACTGATTTTTATCACCCTGATCCCTATACACCCTAGGAATTTCATAAGAGTTTCTGTTATTCCAAATCCTTGCTACGACTTGGTATAGTTAGCATTCTTCTTTTGCTATTGTTTTCAAAATGCAGTCTAGACATTCTGGCTCATTGCGGGTTTGACTTGTACTTTCTTGGTAACCACTTTCATTCTGTTGATAGCAAGACTCATTATAAAACTATTGTAAACTAAGACAAAATGTTATGAGTGCGAATAGGCCATATAAACAAAACATAGATGCCTAAAATAAAACCACATGTATACCTGTGTATCAGTTCAGTCCAGTCGAGTTCAGTCGCTCAGTCGTGTCCGGCTCTTCGCAACCCCGTGAATTGCAGCATGCCAGGCCTCCCTGTCCATCACCAACTCCCGGAGCTTGCTCAAACTCGTGTCCATAGAGTTGGTGATACCATCCAGCCATCCTGTCCTCTGTCGTCCCCTTCTCCTCCTGCCCCCAGTCCCTCCTGGCATCAGGGTCTTTTCCAACGAGTCAAGTCTTCACATGAGGTGGCCAAAGTATTGGAGTTTCAGCTTCAGCATCAGTCCTTCCAATGAACACCCAGGACTGATCTCCTTTAGGATGGACTGGTTGGATCTCCTTGCAGTCCAAGGAACTCTCAAGAGTCTTCTCCAACACCACAGTTCAAAAGCATCAATTCTTCAGTGCTCAGCTTTCTTCAAAGTCCAACTCTCACATCCATACATGACCACTGGAAAAACCATAGCCTTGACCAGACGGACCTTTGCTGGCAAAGTAATGTCTCTGCTTTTTAATATGCTGTCTAGGTTGATCATAACTTTCCTTCCAAGGAGTGTCTTTTAATTTCATGGCTGCAATCACGATCTGCAGTGATTTTGGAGCCCAGAAAAATAAAGTCAGCCACTGTTTCCACTGTTTCCCCATCTATTTGCCATGAAGTGATGGGACCAGATGCCATGATCTTAGTTTTCTGAATGTTAAGCTTTAAACCAACTTTTTCACTCTCCTCTTTCACTTTCATCAAGAGGCTTTTCAGTTCCTCTTCACTTTCTGCCATAAGGGTGGTGTCATCTGCATATCTCAGGTTATTGATATTTCTCCCAGCAATCTTGATTCCAGCTTGTGCTTCTTCCAGCCCAGCATTTCTCAATGACATACTCTGCATATAAATTAAATAAGCAGGGTGACAATATACAGCCTTGATGTACTCCTTTTCCTATTTGGAACCAGTCTGTTGTTCCATGTCCAGTTCTAACTGATGCTTCCTGACTTGCATACAGGTTTCCTAAGAGGCAGGTCAGGTGGTCTGGTATTCCCATCTCTTTCAGAATTTTCCACAGTTTATTGTGATCCACACAGTCGAAGGCTTTGGCACAGTCAATAAAGCAGAAACAAATGTTTTTCTGGAACTCTCTTGCTTTTTCGATGATCCAGCGGATGTTGGCAGTTTGATCTCTGGTTCCTCTGCCTTTTCTAAAACCAGCTTGAAAATCTGGAAGTTCACAGTTCACATATTGCTGAAGCCTGGCTTGGAGAATTTTGAGCATTACTTTACTAGCGTGTGAGATGAGTGAGATGATTGCAATTTTTTGAACATTCTTTGGCATTGCCTTTCTTTGGGATTGGAATGAAAACTGCCCTTTTCCAGTCCTGTGGCTACTGCTGAGTTTTCCAAATTTGCTGGCATATTGAGTGCAGCACTTTCACAGCATCATCTTTCAGGATTTGAAATAGCTCAACTGGAATCCATCACCTCCACTAGCTTTGTTCGTAGTGATGCTTTTAAAGCCCACTTGACTTCACTTTCCAGGATGTCTGGCTCTAGGTGAGTGATCACACCATTGTGATTATCTGGGTCATGAAGATCTTTTTTGTACAGTTCTTCTGTGTATTCTTGCCACCTCTTCTTAATATCTTCTGCTTCTGTTAGGTCCATACCATTTCTGTCCTTTATCACTATCAGTAGTGAGCTCTCCATTCCCGGAGATATTCAAGCAAAAGCTGCATAATAAGAATTTCCTCACAGCAAAATATTACATAGGCTGGGATAGTAGACTCAATGTCCATTAATTTCATTTACAAAGAAAGCGGAAATGAAATACAAACTATTATGCTGAATTTTTTTTATCAAGTTTTTAAATTTTTTCTTATTGCCTTTAAAGTAACAGTTATGATCCAAGTTTTGGTTGATCTGTTTTATTAACATCAGGGGAGATTTCATTTATACCACTGCTAAATAACATGTGACTATATATAACTTTCATTATTAAAAAGTGGATGGCCATTTCCATTTTTACTGTGAATAACTCCCCTGGTTCATTTATTCAACAATTATTTACAGAGCACTTCTATATGCCAACCATTAAGAATTTTTTAAAAGAATTTTTCATGAGCAGTTTCCATCAGACCTTTTTTATACTTGAGAATGCAGTTTATGTATTTGGAAAATGTACAAAAATCTTCTTTATCGCCTAAGCATTTTGTTACTGGGAAAATCAAATACCTAGCATACTTTTAAATCCATGGCTGATTCATATCAATGTATGACAAAACCCACTGGAAAAAAAAAATAATAATAATAAAAAAAAATAAATAAAATTAAAAAAAAAATAATGTTCATAGAAATGAGATTTTGTTTGAAAAAATAAAGGCAAATGAAAATATTATAAGAAAGTCAGTGTCAGTGAAGTCATGTTTCTTCTTCACACCAACTAGGAAGCTGCTATGTGATCCTTACCTGCAGGAAAGGCTGAAGAACTTCACCTTGTACATGTGTGAACAAGAGGTCAATTTGGTGTTTGTAAATCTACTGTCTAATTCGTATTCTTCATCTCTGGCCTGCATTCTTATTAAAGTCTACAGAATATTGGAAGCAATATGATTAATTAGAAATGATTTGCCAACTGCTTTAGTCAAGTGCATACTCATTGACATGGTTCAGAAAACGCCATCATTCTCAAGATTTCATTCTTTGTGATAAGAAAAGAAAAAACATTGTTCTCTGTGCAGCTCACAAAACTTTGTTTGGTGGGGGTGAAGGAGATAAGTTTATAGGTTAAAAAAGGGTTCAGAGTTCGAATACGCATCTTTAGGTTATCAAATACATCTAACCTCTATTTGTAGAGAGAACTGAAAGAGAGAGATAGCTGCAGAAATCAACTCAGTCATGCAACTCCAAACAAATTCTGAATCATGAATAAGTAAATTTAGGATAGCCTACTTTTTTGAATCAAGGGGTGAGTTTTATCTGTCATTTAACAACCACCACCAAGTATGATACCCTACACATAGCACTCAATAAATACATGTTATATATGAAAATGATACCATTCTACTGGCAGAAAATGAAGGTGAACTAAAGAGACTTTTGATGAGGGTGAAAGAAAATGAAAAAACTGGCTTGAAACTCAATGTTAAGAGAAAAAAAAAAAAAGATCATGACATCAGGTCCCAAAGCTTCAAGGCAAATAGAAGGGGAAAAAGTGGAAGCAATGACAGATTTGATTTTTGTGGGCTCTAAAATCACTACAGAAATTAAAAGATATTTGCTCCTTGAAGGGAAAGCTATTACAAAACTAGTCAGTGTATTAAAAAGCAGAGACATCAATTTGCCATCAAAGGTCCATTATAGTCAGAGATATGGTTTTTCTAGTAGTCATGTATGGATGTTAGAGTTGGATCATAAAGAAGGCTGAGTGTCGAAGAATTGATGCTTTCGAACTGTAGTGCTGGAGAAGACTCTTGGGAGTCCCTTAGACTGCAAGGAGATCAAACCATTCAGGTATTCCTAAAGGAAATCAACCCTGAATATTCACTGGAAGGACTGATGCTGAAGCTGAAGCTCCAAAGCTCCAGTACTTTGACCACCTAATGCAGAGTTGACTCATTAGAAAAGATCTTGATGCTGGTAAAGACTGAAACCAAAAAGAGAAGGGAACAGAAGAGGATGAGATGGTAAAATAGCATCACCAACTCAATGGATATGGATTTGAGCAAACTCCAGGAGATAGTGAAGGACAAAAGAACCTGGTATGCTGTAGTCCATGGGGTCACAAAGAGTTAGACATGAGTTAGCAAGTGTACAACAACAACAAAGTAAATGAACTTCAGAATTAATTGCTTGCTCAATGTGTCCCATACTCTCCTTCCCCTGCTGTGTTTTCTATGTCTGTGTCTCAATTCCTGCCATGCAAACAGGTTCATCAGTACCATCTTCCTAGATTCCAAATTGTGTGTGTGTGTGTGTGTGTGTGTGTGTGTGTGTGTGAATATACAGTATTTGTTTCTCTCTCTCTGACTTACTTCACTCTGTATAACAGGTTTTAGGTCAATGCACCTCAGTTCAACTGACTCATATTTATTCCTTTTTATTTATTTTTTTTTTCTTTTTTATTTTATTTTATTTTTTTATTAGTTGGAGGCTAATTACTTCACATCATTTCAGTGGGTTTTGTCATACATTGATATGAATCTTCCTTTTTATGGCTGAGTAATATTCCATGGTAGGTCTTCATAGGTGGCACTAGTGGTAAAGAATATGCCTGACAATCCAGGAGCCGTAAGAGCCACAGGTTGGAGCTATGGGTCAGAAGATTCCCTGGAGGAGGCATGGCAACCCACTCCAGTATTCTTGTCTGGAGAATCCCATGGACAGAGGAGCCTGGGAGGCCACAGTCCATATTTAGTGTTGCAAGGAGTCAGGCGTGACTGAAGCAACTTAGCACACACACACATACAATATTCTATTGCATGTATGAGCTTCCCAGGTGGCTCAGTGATAGAGAAAAAGTCAGCCTGCTAATGTAGAAGACCCCAGAGATGTGGGTTCCATCCCTAGATGAGGATGATCCCTTGGAAGAGGAAATGGCAATCTGCTCCAGTATTTTTGCCAGGAAAATTCCATGGACAGAGGAGCCTTGCAGGCTACAGACTATACGGTTGCAAACAGTCATACATGATTGAGCGACTGAGCATAATATTCCACTGTACATATGTACCACAACTTCTTTATCCATTCATCTGTTGATAGATATCTAGAAAGTAGCACTGACATATATTCACTACCAATAGATACATCATGAGTGAGTGAAGTCGCTAAGTCGTGTTTGACTCTTTGTGACCCCATGGACTGTAGCCTACCAGGCTCCTCTGTCCATGAGATTCTCCAGGCACGAATACTGGAGTGGGTTGCCATTTCCTTCTCCAGGGGATCTTCCTGACCCAGGGATAGAACCAGGGTTTCCTGCATTGCAGGCAGACGCTTTAACCTCTGAGCCACCAGGGAAGCCCAGATACATCATAGGAAGCTGCTATATAACACATGGAGGCCAGCTTGGTGCTCTGTGATGACTGAAGGGAAGGGATGGGGGGTGGGAGAGAGGCTCAAGAGGCAGGGGATATATATATATATATATAGTTATGGTTGATTTGTATTATTGTATTGCAGAAACAACAACATTGTAAAGCTATTATCTTCCAATTTAAAAAAGAATTAAATTATAAATGAATATATGAATGAACAAGCTGATAAATGAATGACATCCTAGAAGTAAAAGCCCTGAAACAAGAGGGCAAAATCCTTGGCCCCAAGGATCTATGCAAGAAAGGCACAGATCATGAAAGACAAATATAAATGGATCAGTAATAAAAAATAAACTTTGAATAATGCTAGTGATTTACATTGTATCTTCAACAAAGAGGAGCTGAAATTTTTGCCAATGCACTCACTATATATATCCTAAATATTATTCTTGGGTCAACAGTAGTTCATTCTTACTAAAGAATATGTTTTTTTTTTTTTAATTAAAAAAAAATTTGATTGTCATTATCAATTAAATTTTCAAAAATTATTAATACATATTTTAGCTATTATCTTCAAAAGGATGTAAGTGAAAGTGAAGTGTTAGTCATGCCGTATTCTTTGCACGATCCCACGGACTGTAGCCCGCAAGGCTCCTCCATCCACAGAATTCTCCAAGCAAGAATACTGGATTAGGTTGCCTTTGCCTTCTCCACGGGATCTTCCCGACCCAGGGATCAAACCCAGGTCTCCTGCACTGCAGGCGGATTCTTTACTGTGTCAGCCACCAGGGAAGTCCTTCAAAAGGACCTGGGACTTGAAACCCTAGCGCTCAGAGTGGACAAAATTAGGAAAGGCGTAGTCGTCTAGAATACTGCTTTAACAATTTTTTATGTGGTCTACAGTTATTTCTCATGCATTAGCACAGTCCATCCTGCAAACATGATCACAATCACTTCTTAGGCATGGCAGGAAGCAATCAACCAATCTGAATCAGCAGAGTGAGGGACAGTGTGTTTTGAAAAGCTGGAAACAAGTGAGGTCTTTCTTAGTTGTTTCGCAAAAGATGGGAGATCTTAGCATTGGCCTGCTCCAGAGGTATCCAGGACACTTCACTGAGAAGATGCACAATTCAAAGTGAAAGTTTTAAGAATTCAGATGTTAACTCACCACAGTAGGAAATATCTTTAACTTCTGCAGCAGTTTTTAGCTAAGGGTTTAAAATTGAGTGAATCTCACAACTGATTCTCATGTATATCATCAAAAGCTAGGCTCCAGCTAGAATTCTGTACCAAGTAAAATTTGGTTATTTATTGTTTCATTCACTTAAGAAAGAAATGAAATCAGAGGCATATTTACATAATGGAAATGTTCTCACTGGTAACTAAACATAGTTCATTGTTTATTAACAAAATAATTAAGGATGCAAATAATATCTGCATGCCATCTGCCTCAGGGATCTCTTTATTGAAAGCTCATTATTTTCTGGGGCAGAGGCTTTATCATAAAGGAGACTGCTCAAAGAAATGCAGAACTGCAAAAAGAAATGCACACATTGATTGTGCATTCACAAAATCTGTCACTGTGTATGCCATCATGTCAATGATATATGTAAACCTTATGTAAAGTTGTGGTGTGTACAGTAACAGTCAACTAATGAATGCAAATTTTATATGTACAATGGTGCATGCATAGTGCAAAGCTGTTCTATGCAAAGATACAAGGGAAATATCTTATTGTATAAGCAATGATTTCTAAGCTAAGTCCACATGAAAGTGCAGAAACATGAGGCCATTTTTCCCAGTGACATATCATGATAATTGAGACAGATATTTCTACTGACTTGAAGTGGAAAATTGCCTTATATCTCCACTTTTCAAATTTGTACACTCAGGCTCAGACTAGTTTTGGAGCAATTCCGAATGTTTTAAAACACAGGTTATAAAGACTTTCTCTGCTAAACTAAAGTTCTGTTTTTTTAGAGAGACGATGCAGAGATTATGCTGAAGATCAATATAGTTAAGTATAGTAAATATATCCTTTAGATAAAATTCAAATGTCTTTTATGAGTTCTCTGATCTTCCCCATAACTCATGCATAATAAGTAACTTCCTCCTCTTTGGTCAGCACGTTTTGTGCACATTTTTTTTTTTTTTTAATTTCAATTGTAGTCTCAGTTCCTGGATGGCAGCAGGCATCATGTCATTACCAAGTTCATGCTTAGAATTCTTATTATCATTTTGAAGGTGTATGGTATCATAACAGGCACTTTCAATAAATACCTTCTGTAACTACAGAATCTATTTTAGTAAAGAGGAAAGATTTTTGGCATTGGTACACCTGGCAACATGAAACTCTCTCCAAAAATGTAGTGGGTGCATTTTGATATAAATAGAAAATATTTATAGTAACCCCATCTTCTTAGGCTCTGAATCAGTAGAGGAACAATACTAGGAGAGAGATACATAACAAATCAGACTTGGAAATACAGTTGATTTTAGTACGATCTTCTATAAATGTGATTTTCATATACATAAACTCATCAATTTTCCTTGCAAAGAACTTAATGGGTTTTTCCACAGGGAAAGCTTGAAATAGGCTGTTCTAGCAATGGAATAGAATGATAGAAAAAAGGAAATAAAAAACTGTATCAAAACAAAACAGGACCAAAAGTTTTATTTGTCCTTATAGAATTAACATGTTCCTCTTTCATGAAAAAATGTCTCCCATGTTCATGACCACCGCATCATTAATTTTGACTCTTCAAAACAGATTTAAATCTATAGCTTGAAATTGAGGGAATATAGTATAACAGAAAGCCCACTGGATTATATTAAGGAAGAAATGAGTCCCTTTTTAGTGCTAAAATAAGACCACCACAGACTGGGTGTTTCCGTAGTTCTAGGCGACTGCAGTCCTGAAATTAAAAGATGCTTGCTCCTTAGAAGAACAGCTATGACAAACCTGGACAGTTTATTAAAAAGCAGAGACATCACTTTGCCAACAAAGGTCTGTAGAGTCAAAGCTATGGCTTTTCCAGTAGTCATGTATGGATGTGAGAGTTGGACCATAAAGAAGGCTGAGCACCAAAGAACTGGCACTTTTGAACTATGGTGTTGGAGAAGACTCTTGAAAGTCCCTTGGACTGCAAGGAGATAAAACCAGTGAATCCCAAAGGAAATCAAGCCTTCATATTCTTTGGAAGGACTAATGCTGAAGCTGAAGCTCTAATACTTTGGCCACCTGATTCAAAGAGCCAACTTACTGGAAAAGACCCTGATGCTGGGAAAGATTGAAGGCAGGAGAAGAAGGGGATGACAGAGGATGAGATGGTTGGATGGCATCACCGACTCAGTGGACATGAGTTTGAGTAAGCTCCGGGAGATGAGGACACGGAAGCCTGGTGTGCTGCAGTTCATGGGGTCCCAAGGAGTCAGACGTGACTGAGCGACTGATAAACACCACCAACAGAGTTTGGCAAGTCTAAAATCAAGGCGCTGGCAGATTCTGTGTCCAGTGAGAGCGATCTTCCTGGGTCATAGATGGGCGTCTTCTCCCTATGTTCTCCTGTGGTGGAAGAGGTGAGGGCCATCTCTCTCTGGGGACTCTTTCATAAATGCACTAATGTCCTCATTGGTGTCTCAGGTGGCTCAGTGGTAAAGAATCTGCCTGCCAATGCAGGAGACACCAGAGACACAGGATGATCTCCTGAAAGGGGAAATGGCAACCTGCTGCAGTATTCTTGCAGGGAAAATCTCACAGACAGAGGAGCCTGTCAGTCTATGGGGTCACAAAGACTCAGATACGATTCAGTGACTGAGCACAATGTCATCACGAGGGCACTCTGATGACCTAAGCGCCTCCTAAACACCCCAGATACCATTGCACTGGGTTAGGTTTCAACAGGTGAATTTCAGCAGAAGACAAACATTCAGTTTGTGGCAGGTTCCACATCAAGTTACAAAACAAGCCTGTGTTTTCATATGGAATATGGTGTCTGAATGATAAGCATAAATATTTTGATTCAGTCATAATAAAGATTCAAAGAAAAGCCGTAGTAGTTTTTAATGAGGAACTCTGTAACAAGAAGACATAATATTTCTGGCGTAAGTGCTTTGATAAGTAATGTTCTTGTGATTCTGTTAGCCATCTCATCCACAAAACATGACATAAGAAAAATACTTTAAACTCAATGATTGTAGGAGTCAAGCAAGAGCAGTTTTGGAGACAAGACTGGATGAGACATGCATCTAATGTACGTTTAAAAATCTGTATTTTTTGTCAATTTTCTCCATTTTTCTTTTTATTTATTGACATATTTATTGACATACAGCCTTTTTATTTATTGAAGGAGCAAGAAATAAAGGCATTCAATGGCTAACTAGACAGTTTTTGATGAATTGCTCTCAAACATTATCTTCAACTTTATGATCACCAGAGTTTATAAAAACAGTAGTTGTAGGAAATTGAATATTCATATTTTAATCTACAAATGAACACCAGTTTTGTATTAATGAATTTTATCAATATAAAAAAAAAAAAATCCACAACTAACTAGCTTTAGGGTACCTGCCCTAATAGCTATACTATACATTTTCTCTAGTATTTTAGAAAGCATGAGATACTCTGAATTTCTCCATGAACACTGCTTGTAATACCTAACAACTTCTGATCAAATTACAATGGTGACTTTGTTTTATGTTGGAAAAAAAAATACCACTGTAACTGGTACATGAAGAATAATTCTAAGGGAGTACAGAGACTAATAGCAGAAGTGAAAAAAATCGTAGGTGACTTGGTTTAAGGCTGTATTGGCAGTGGGTGCAGAGTGAAGCGATGGATGGGAGGGTTGACAGAACAGGCTGCTGGGCTGGACTTCAGGGTCAGGGGGAGTGGCAGCAATGGCAAGGGAAAGGAAGAATCAAGAATGGCTTCTAGAGATTTGTCTTGAGGGAATTAGTGTGTCTGGTGTCAATTCCCAAGATTAAAAGACAAACAACAAAACATATTAGAGAAACACATTTGGGGAAGATAATCAGGAGTTGTGTTTTCACTTTAAGTTTGAGATGTCTACTAGACATTTAAGTCAAGATTCCAAGTAGCAAATATGCATCTGGATCTCAGGAAGAAGTCAGGAATTAGGACAGAAATAAAGAAGTCATGGACTTCCCTTGTGGTCCAGTGGTTGAGAAGCCACCTGCCACCTGCAAGGGTCGTGGGTTCAATCCCTGGTCGGGGAAGATGGCACACGCTGCAGCTGAACCCATGAGCCGCAAGTACTCAAGCCCACGGGCTCTGGGGCTCATGCGCCCCAACTAGTGAGCACACACACCCTAGAGCCTGTGCTCTGCAACCAGAGACGCTACCGCAATGAGAGGTCTGCGCAACACAGCTGGAGAGAAGCCCCCTCACACCACAACAAACACCCAGGGCAGCCAAAACAAACAAATAAATTAAAGCCATCAGTATATGGATGATATTTAAAGATGACGTTAGAATGAAATGATCTAGTGAGAGAAGTGAGGAGGCTCCAGGATGCCAGAGGACATGCAAGATTGGATAAATATTTATAGAAAAAGGACACAGAAAATCCAAGTGAGGTAGGAATAAAGCTAGGAGAGTATGGTGCTATGGAAAACCAAATACAAAGCTTATCTAGAAAGAACTGTTTAGTTATATACAGATTTTTTGAGACAATGGGGCATCATGCTTTTTTCAAGAGTCAGAATATCATGCTTTCAATCTATTAAATTTACCTTGCCAGCACTGAAATATTTTTTCCTGTAGGAATAACTCTTATTGCTCACCACCATTCTCTCCCCAAAAGATAAAGATTTTAAATAGTGATATAATGGAACAAAGACTGTGTTCCATTATATCACTATTTAAAATCAACTGAAAATGAGAACATCTAAAATTTTATATATGAAGGGCAGTTAGGAAATTTTGGATAAAGCAATTGAATAGAATGCTGTTACTAACAGATATAATAACAAATGTTATTTTTAAATTATTTATGAAAAGAATGGAATATTCTTCAATTAAACTAATATACAATGATTAAAATAAGTAAAATTATTAAAATATGGTCCAGGATTAATATAAAATTTCTCATCTTTACTAGTTCTATTTATCATTATTTTTAAAAGTAAAATAGTTTATCACCATGGTTTTATCTTTTTGCATAACAACTAATGTTGTTAAATACTTTACACACACAAAAATAATAAAATTTCTAACTGAATAATCTCTATAATTCTTGTCTGTTGACTTATTGATATCTTAATGATTTTTTATCCTATTTAGTAAGCTTTTTTTAAATAACAGAGATGCTATTCTTGCTAATCTTACCTGTATACATAAAATGCTAATTTTAAATGTATACATTCAATGACCTTATATAACAATAGATTTGAACATTCCCAATTCACATGTGTTTATAAACAAAGTCTTGGAGAATTTAGATGTTCCTCCCAAGGTACACAGAACAAAAGGGTAGAAATCAGTTTGCCTCTTGATGATTCTGACTTCAAAGCTCATGCTTTCTTTCTCCATGAAAAAAATATTTTCATATGGGTCATTAAAAAAAAAAAAAACTGTTGTAACTTTAAACTCTTGACATATATCTTTTATTATAAAATATGGTTTCATTCAATAAACAAACATGAAAAATATGTTAAACAGGGAGGAATAACAAAAATACTTTGACTTTCTTAAAAAACTGAAAGTAAAGGGATTCTATGAACTTATTAATAGGCAAATCAAATCTGTTTAAAAATTAATGATGTGTGACTAGTTTAATACTAAAATAAAGGCGAGAAGCATCATGCTCCATTAGGAACATGATCACCTGTTATTATTTAAATTTGGGGTTAAAGATGAATCATTCTCACCATCCGTTGGCAGAAAACTTGCCAATTCAATGCAACTATTAAAACCATCTGGTACAAGAACTAATAAGGATATCTAATAAATAATAAATATTTATAATAAATAATATAATAATATCTTAATAAATAATATGAGGAAAATGATATTATAAGTACATGAGGAAAAGTAGGAAATACCTCAATGCTGAATTATATTACTAATATAAATTTAGTTCTCAATTTTTTTCTACTATCTCAAAAGTTTTAAATGTACATGCTGCTGATAAGGAAATATAATTTCATTTAATATAATTAATATAATACTGTATGGATAGACCTATGGATAAGATTCTTATGGATACAAGTATGTTTTTATGATAAAGGCATTATCATCTAACTTATCACATCTACTGAATTCTTGAAATTGCTACTACTCAACAGTGAAGCAATATGGTGTGTGGTGTATTTGCTACAATCTTGTCAATAGATTAACAACAAGGCAAGATAAGAATGTGCACTTGGCACTAATTCGTGGGAAGCAGCACTTATCATCTTAAAAATATGCTCTCAGAAGCTATGAAATTTTTTGACTCTGAATTAACTCTAAATAGTTTGTGACTTCAATGAAATTATGGGTCACATTCAATAACTGAAAAATAAATTTTTCAAAACATGAGACTAAATTACTTCTATAATTCATACATTTTTTCTTTAAAAATATATATATATATACTTTAACTTCAGGAAATGTTACACTATATCATAGTAATAAGTTGAGGCATCATAAATTTTTTTACATAACAGGGGCTTGGGGGATATATCTTGTTGACCATAAGTGAATGAAAGATTCGTCTTGGAGCTGGCTTTGAATAGCCGATCATATATTCCTGGTGGCTCAGATGGTAAAGAATCCGCCTGCAATGCATGAGACCTGGTTTCAATCCCTGGGTGCAGAAGATCCCCCGGAGTAGGAAATGGCAACCCATTCCAGTATTCTTGCCTGGAGGATCCCCATGGACAGAGGAGCTTGGTGGGCTACAGTTCATGGGGTCACAAAGAATCAGACACAACTAAGTGACATGTGTGTGTATGGGCTGCCCCAGTGGTTCAGGGGCAAAGAATGCCAGCAAAGCAGGAGACACAGGATACACGAGTTCGCATCCTAGGTCGGGAAGATCCCCTGCAGGAGCGCATGGCAACCCGCTCCAGCATTCTTGCCGAGAAAATACCATGGGTAGAAGAGCCTGGTGGGCTATGGTCCACGGGGTCACAAAGAGTTGCACACAAGCATGAAGTGACTGAGCACAGCCCAGCACATATCTATATATGTGTGTCTGCACACACACACACACACACACACACACACACATATATATATATATATATTTTTTAAATTATTCTTTGGGGTAGCTTTAGGTTGCTAAATACAATGAGTGTGGCTAAAGTCCATGCCTTCTTTATGTTCACCTATCCAGTCACTGTTATCACTTCAAGGTTAACCTTCTTTTCAGAGTGCTGATTCTCCTGCAATCCCAACAAATTCTACAGATTGTTTATGGATGAATACTGATCATCAATTGGATGGCGAGTTTTCAAAAGCTAAATTACATGGGATCCACAGACTCGGTCTATAGTTTGTGATCCCTTTTGAGAACTGCTACGTCTGCTGTGCTCAGTCATGTCCGGCCTTGCGACCCCCAGACTGTATCCCACCAGGCTCCTCTGCCCATGGAACTGCTCTTATTTAAACACAGAGAAAGAGTTCTACATGACTGTTCATTTTCCTCCATTTGCTTCTTATTTACAGTGTGATAAGCATTGAGCTAAGCAGTTTATTTCTTTAATGCCTCAGCACAGCTCTAAGAAATGTATGTTATACGTACTTAAAAGATGATGAAATTAAAAATTAGAGGGGTTTGGTGATTCTCCCAGGGTTGCACAGATGGCTAGGGTAGGGGGCCTGGAATCAGATCCAAGACTGTGAGATTCTAAACTCTGTGCCCAAGAGTCTATCAATATCAGTCAAACTCTGCTGAAGATTTTGGTTTATTATCTAGTAATTCCTTTCATTTATATCTGAGTGTGGCAGAAAAGAGGTTTTTTTCCTGGTAAAGGAAAAAAACTGAACAATAAGACAAAGAGTAAGAATGATAATTATATCAGAAAAATGAAAGTCATGGGTGAGCAAAAGCAAAATTCTGCAATCTCTGTTCTTGGAAGGACATTTGAAGCATAGATGGATAAAACCATCTAAGTTGAAATGAATTCTAGCCACACATTACCATTTAGTTTACATTCTTTACAATGCTCTCGATCAATGCACAGAATCTTGTTATATTACATGAAATACAAATTGCAAATATCTATAGCAGAATTATTTGAAACATATAATGTTGTTGTCTTTGGGGTTTAATTTTGTATATTGTAAGGAGATGAAAATAAACCTCTAAGGCAGAAACACAATTGTATGCTTCAATGAATAAATTATATTAGGGAATGTACTTGAGAGATGGCAAGGAACATAAGACAGGCTGCTTATGTAATAAACTCGGTCTCCAATGAAAAGTAACAAACTTCGTGGGCTGCTGTAACAGCATCGTATAAATAATTTTGCTATTTTCCAAGACACTTATTATCTCTCCACATTTAGAACCAAAATGAAAATGCAGTTTTCTGGAGGACCACTACCACCCAGATCACAAGCAAACGTGATATACCAGAACAGAGAACGTGGATCTGAGAGATTCTTAGTTACAAACGAAGGAGGGAGGTCATCACTTTGGAGTTAAATTCCATCTAAGAATTCCACAAGTATTGGGAAGACCGTACATCTCAATATGCCTTCAGCAACACTGTCCTGATAAAAAGGACAGGCATGCAGAAGAAAACACAGAGATAGAAAGAAGATAGATCAGGAAAGAGAAGTGAAACTGGCATTGACGGTGTGGAGGGAGGGAAGAGACTCTATTGGCTCCCAGGTGTGGGTGGATTAAGGTAAACTGGACTGGTATAACTCTGTTAGGTGGTCACAAGGAGAGGTAGTGGTCCTATTACAAATGCAAATCAATATAACATTTCTGGGAGTAATTTTGGCAGTATTTCTCAAAGATCTTTAACATCCCTTTTCTTTGTCCTGCAATTTCATTCCAGGTGCTTTCATCCCCAGTAAGTCTTTGCAAAGACTTATGCAGATAATGTTTATTACAGCATTAATACCTAATAACAGGGCATCATCTAATAATAGCTGTGGATGAATGTCACCTGACACATCAGGAAACAAAGGATGCTTCAGCCATCAAGCCCTCAGTATCGTGGTTGCCCAAGGACAATGCACCCTGCGGGGGTTCAGGAGGAGAAAAACAGGATACTGGCTTACAATAGTTAAGATGCATATGAAATGAATTATTTCAGTGAGCCCAGACTCTTGCATCTTCCCACGCACAGAAAAGCACTAAATTCATTAATTTGAAGTGTCTATTTTTCTTTAATTAAAATTAACCTTTTGATATTCCCTACTACCTGTTTTTGTTGTTATTGTTTTCAAAACTCCTATATATCCTAGCTGCCCTTTTACCTCTTCACAGCAGTCACTCAAGAGTTTTACGAGAGGTTGCCTTCTGGGCTTAAGTCCTCAGCAAGTGGGCTGAATAAACCTTAATTATCAATTTCAAGGTTCTGGATTTTTTTCACTTGTCATAAGGAATTGGTTTAATAAATATCTTATTAACAGTATGCAAGACTATGGGACCATGCTTATAAAATTATAAATGAGAAAATGAAATTATGGATAATACATACTGTTATATTGTAGGATTCCAATTTTGCTTATAAAAAGTAGAACAACATACAATAAAATAGTATCAGTAGTTAATCCCAGGTTATAGGATAATGGGCATTTTTAATTTTCTTTCTTATTCAAGTTTAGTTTCCAAACTTTCTACAATGAATGTGTATGCAATATTTATATATTTTTAATTAATATAAAACATGAATGAACTAAAGCTTTTAACATTCACTTAAAACTGAGGAAGATGTTTCATTTACTTATTTATTTGTTGTTTTATTCTTTCATTTAACAAGCACTTCTACAGTGACTACCATGAGCCAGCCATTATTTTAAACACTTCACAAATATAAACTAATCTGCCCATCAATTTTATATCTTTACTGGTATGTGTCAGGGCTGGAATCTGAAATTACGGAGATTCTGAGAGTCCCTTGGACAACACGAAGATCAAACCAGTCAATCCTAAAGAAAATCAACCTTGAATATTCAAGAGAAGGATTGATGCTGAAGCTTGAATACTTTGACCACCTGAAGCAAAGAAATGACTCATTGGAAAAGAGTCAGTCTCTGAGGCTGGGAAAGATTGAGGGTAGGAGGTGAAGGGGGCAACAGAGGATGAGATGGTTGGATGGCATCATTGACTTGATGAACAGGAGTTTGAACAAATTCCAGGAGATGGTGAAGGACAGAGAAGCCTGGGTGTGCTGCGGTTCATGGGATCGTAGAGTCGGACACAACTTGGTGACTGAACAGTAATAGACTCAGAACCTGTCTTAAGTGCTACACTCTGTTGCTAAGTTCTGACTGGACCGGATAAAGTTGCCCATTTCAAGGGATGCTAATTTGTATCCTCTTCCTTAGTTCATTCTATGCATATTTGATCAACAGGCAGATTAAGCTGAAAACAGAACAAATCCTGAGGCTACGCACATTTGTGCCTATGTGCTTTACATGTATTGTAAGTATATTACTGAGATCTTTACCCACCCCGGCAGTCACAAAGACTTATCCTATTGTAACGGCTAGTGTGGGATACATTATTAGTGTATTAACATAAAGCCTTTGACAGGCATTTGTAACACTCCTGGAGCAAAGAAGAGTGATGAGAAGTTGTCTAATTCACAACGGCATGCTGCTAAATGAGATTGACCTATCTTGTGTCCAAAAGGGCCTTAATTCCTGACTTACCAGAACCTGAAAAATGAAAACGTACAGCTTTAATAATTCTGGCCAGCTACATTTTTTTTTCAAAAATTTCATTTCTGCTCCTTATTCTCATTCTCAAGTATTGTAGCCATGTTAGTCTGGGTTAATAATAGTGGACTAATACAAGAGTTCAAATTAACACATAGCTTCTTCTGTGGTGCAGACTTTCCATCCATTGCTCACCTTCTTTTTCCAATAAGATTGACCCTGCTTGTTCTGGCCAACTTTTCCTACCTGTTATGGTGGGGCTGCTTCCCTGCGGACTCAGAAATTAGTATTATGATAGATCTGTAGTACAGAATGTCGGGCACTAATATTCATTCCTAGGTATCCATCTTCCTCTTCCCTTTCTGCCCTTCTCCCACCTTCCTTCTTTCATTTGCTACTTTACTTCTTTGTAATAAGCAAACCTCAAATTTTTTCAGATTCAGTGATCAATTTGGTATAAGCCTATCTTATGCCCAATGATTTGCTTGGCACTCTGAGTCTACAATAACTGTTTCTCCATGATCCTGAGGGTTTAAACACAGGAAATGTGGACTTTTAAGCCTATAATCTGGTTTGAAGAATTACTGGTCACTAGCTCTTTTCTAGAATTTTCCTGGTGGCTCAGATGGTAAAGAATCTGTCTGCAATGCAAGAGACCTGGGTTTGATCCCTAGGTTGGGGAGATCTCCTGGAGAAGGGAGTACCCACTCCAATATTCTTGCCTGGGAAATCCCATGGACAGAGTATCCTGAAGGGCTTATGGTCTTCTCTGATGCTGATAACTGGTTCATATCTTTCTTTTCCACCCCTGAGGACCCCCAAAACTATGATTCCTTCCTTTCCTCCACTGAGATGAGTTAGAGAAAACCTTCTTTCATAAACCCACCAACTGCATACTCTCAGTCCTTCGTGACCCTCTTGCTTGAATCTTGAAGTTCCATCCAGTGGAACTAAGAAAATGTTTCAGGGAGTGAGTGGTGCTGGTATCAGCAATGACTGGAGAGAATTAGAAGGATGTCGATGGGGCTGATGACACTGAACCTTCTTCAGTACCGCATGAGGTGGATTATGGGTAATAATTAGGAAGGAAAGATGGAGAACATCACTGAGACTAGGGTTCTGCGACTCTGTCACTTTATGGACAGTTTAGACCAGATGAGTGTTATCTCCTGTTAATTAAACCTCTTTATAAAACTTGTATAAAGTATAGCTAGAAGGAGTGTTTATGAGGCCTTTCTGTAAGATTTATTTTTCCAGGTGCTGAATGGAGATTATTGCCAAGTGACATTTGTGGCATTGGTATGTAATTATTTTTTATATTTTGCTATATCCAAACTTGGCTCAGTGGTAAATAATCCACCTGCCAATGCAGCAGATGTATGTTCAATTCCTGAGTTGGGACGATACCCTGGAGACAGGAATGGCAACCCACTCCAATATTCTTGCCTGGAGAATTCCATGGAGAGAGGAGCCTGGCAGGCTATAGCCCATGGGGTTGCAAAGAGTCGAACATGACTTAGCGGCTGAACAACAACAATACCCAAGCTCATATACAACCAAAGATTTGATGTATTTAACATATTGTACTTTGAATACTCAGAGTATTTCTTTTAATCTTTTACTTTATTACATTTTTCTATCCAGAAGGAAAATACATATTTATCTCTCTTTCCTAGTATATTCAAAGTCCCTGGAGGACCAGGGTGGTATCTTACTCATCTTTGCATCCTCCCAGTACCAAACACAGAGTTGAGCCAAAATCATTCAACAAATATTTGTAAACCTGAGATGATTTAGGATTCTGAGGGCAGAATAAATTTTACTTTATAAACAAACATGATGAATAAACCTGAATCAAAAACATTGTTTTCTGAGCAAATAGATCATTAGTATCTACAAGCAGGATCAGTGTGTTTTTGCTTTCTGTGACTAAAAGCATAAACAATCCTGTGATATGTCTCTTCTTTTTGCAGAGAGGGGAGACCCTTGTTGCCCAAATCTCTGCTCTTTACTTCCCTGGCTCTCTCATCTCTAAATCTCTGCCTGTACATACACAATTAGAAGGTGCAGTCAGAGGTGGAGGCTACTTCTAATGGATTTATCTCAGGTAAAACTCAACAACTCTGAAGTCCAAAGGGAAAATTTATATCTGTAAACCGAAAACCTGTTACAAACCTCAGCCTAGAATTAAACTTTCCCACCCTCTATTTCTCATTCTAGGGATGAGGCACCTTTGAAATCAAAGGGACCTCTGTAAGGAGATGAGGAAGCCAGATGAAGGAATTCAAGGCTCTAAATTGCATTCCAGCATTATTTGAAAATATGCAGCTCACATAAAGCTATACCAAGGCTTTCCTTGGAGCATACATTTTAACACCCAACTGAATATTGTATCATGCATGCAGGGACACTGTTTCTAAATAATTCACTGCCACTTTTACAATTCTTTTAATATTTCATGATTATATGTTTGAAATGATATGCATCTGTGTTTCTGGGAAGAGTAATCTATCAAGTTCCCACCAGACCAATCCCTGGCACTAACAGCTCTTTTTTGTTGGAACAGATTACACCCTGTTATCTGCTTTATTTATTCATTTAATCCAAATCACCCCCCTTAATTTTATTTATTTATTTAAAACTTATTGAGGACTAACTATGAGCTGTTGCTCAAAGATGCAACACACCATCGCTGCCTTTGTTTGGCCCACTATCCAAGACAGAGCTGTGCAAACAAGAGGCGATGGACATTAAGATATTCTCCCATAAGCCTGTGTGAATAGAAGACTTCGCATGTTATTCTCCCACAAGCCTGTGTGAACAGGGGACTTTGCACACTAATATAATCCCCCATAAGCCTGTGCGAACAGGAAATTGCGCATTAATCTCCCATAAGCCTGTGCGAACAGGAAACTGCACATTAATCTCCCATAAGCCTATGCAAACAGGAGATTTTTGCACATTAATGTCTTCCCCCGTAGCCTGTGAGAACAGGAGACGATGCACAATGATTTTCCGGTAAAGCTTTCCCCTTTCTAGCCCATTCCACGCTCCTACAGCCATACTTCCCACATAATCTGCATCTTATCCTCTTGGCATCCCATCTTCTCACTTAACTGCAATGAATCACTCCTCAGAGGACGATGGGTTCCTTACACAGTGAGCCTCTCAGAGCGTGGTTTCTTTTGGGTTCACGCTGCTGGGCACCTGGAGAGGTCAGCTTATTTTTTCTCCCTCCCTACTGCCACCTCAGGGCCAGCGCTGGACCACTTACTCATAAATCTTGCTACTTTTTTAAAGTTTGTGCCATTTGATTTGGGGCTGCCTCTCCCTTTTCTCTACAGAGGACGTTCTCCCTTTCCCTCAAATGTCATGACTTGTCACATAAACAGGTACACATTAAATATCAGTTAACTAGGCACATTCAGATGTAGTCCCAAGCTCAAAATGTTCCTTTATTTTTTCTCTCTTCTTTCCCCTTTACTATTCGTTGTTGCATCTTTCACACTCAGGCCACTTTGAGTGACTTGGCATCAGAGTCACGTGACCTCCTCAAGTACTGCGATGCCAATTTACCCTTCCTCTCTGTCCCTGATATTTACTTGATGGGTGAAATTTAAATCTTTTCAATACTTGATTTTTACTTGTTTTAATGGGTAGGAGCTCAGATTTTTCCTTTTGGTTGTCTCAAAATACTTATCCTTGATTATATCGTTCATTACTCTTCCTATCACTTCTAGGAGTGTTACTCTTAAATCTGTATCTTTAATTTCAATTTTCTTCCCAAGTTCCAGAGGGCCCTTCTAACTGCCCATCATTCCCCTAGGACTCTCAGATGGCTCCAGGGTTTCCTCCCCCTAAGCCCTGGGACTATGAATATGAAAAGAGAGCACTGCCACAATTGTGTTCCATCAAATGGCAAAGGGGATTCTACAGATTTTCAGTTACTAATCAGTTAATCTTTTGATAGAAAGATGATTCTGGAGGAATTAATCGAGTCAAACAAGCAAAGTGAAAGTGTTAGTCGCTCAATCGTGTCTGACTCTTTGTGACCCCGTGGACTGTAGCCCACCAGGCTCCTCTGTCCATGGAATTCCCCAGGCAAGAAAACTGGAGTGGGTAGCCATTCCCTTCTCAAGGGGATACTCCTGACCCAGGGACCCCACCTGGATCTCCTGCATTGCAGGCAGACTCTTTACCACTGGGCCACCAGGGAAGCAGAGAGTTATCTCAAATTGGTAGCAGAAGCAGCAATCAGAGAGACTCCAAGCATGAGAGACATCTGATGTGAGGGCAGCTCTCTATCACTGAGGCCCACAGGGGTCTCAGTTCTGCAGCCACAAGGAATGGACCCATCAACCCGAAGGAGGCCGTGAAGAAGGAATTCATAGGGCCTGGACTCCATCTCAGGCCTATCCGTGCTGATCGTGCTAGGCCACCTCTCCAATGGACTCTGAACTCTGTGCTTAGCGCCTGTGGGAACGACAATGGAAGGATAAGACCCACTCTGGGCAGGGGAATCTTGAAGATCACATCCAGGTTAAGAGAAAACAGACACTAATCATCCCTGCCTCCGGACAGTATCTATCAGAATGTAACCACAGGCTTATCGGTTATTAACTGGTTGGAATATAACCACGGGCTTATTGATTATTAACTATTTGAACACATAACACGTGAATGATGGAGTTATTGTGATTGTATTTACCCTTCCTTTGTAAGCCTCAAGGGATTTGGGCTGGTGGGCTTGGACACGTACACATGGGGTATAAAAGATTTTCACAAATGCTGGTTGGGGTCCTTGGCTAAGAGGAGACTCTGCCTTGGGCCCTCCGGTGTAATAAACTGCACTCCACTATCTGCATTGTCCTTCTGAGTGAGTTTGTTTCCCAGAAAGCATGGCTATAACAGCCAGGGCATATTCTTCCCCAAAGCCTCCAACTGACTCAGTCCAGCCAACATATTCACTTACATCTTGGGAAGCCTGGAGCAGAGAACCCAGTCCAGATGCATGAACTTCAAAAAGCCGGGGGTGGGGATGAGGGGAGGATGTGTGCTGTTAAATGGGTGTTGTTTTAAGCCACCAAGTTTGTGGCAATTAGTTATAGAGCAACAGAAAATAAGGGCTTCCCTGGTGGTTCAGGTGGTAAAGAATTGCCTGCAATGTAGGAGACCTGGGTTCCATCCCTGGATTGGGAAGATCCCCTAGAGAAGAGAATGGCTACCCACTCCAATATTCTTGCTTGGGAAATCCCAGAAGAGTCTGGCAGGCTACAGTCCATGGGGTCGCATATAGTCAGAAACGACCGAGCAACTAACACTAACAAAAAACAAATAAGCACATTAAAATCAACACACTTTAAGCTAATGATCTTTCCTCCACAGTATGGGTCCCATCGCTTTTCTATGGATGTTAATGACACCACTGTTTTTCCAGCATGGGCCCCGAGACTCACACCTGCCTTGCTCCCCGCATCTGCATAACTGCCAAGAACCATGGCAACCCCATCATCTGTACCTCCCTTTCCACTCTCTTCTCTTCACCCCCATGCAATCAAGATCCTCCTTATCTGCTGTTTGGGATAATGAAGTCGTTTTCTAATCGGTATCATCACTTTCAATCTAAGACCCTGTCAGTGGAAAGTTCCTGCTTTAATCATGTCAGTCTCTTTACTGGAAAAACAACAGCAAAATAATTAAATGAACATTGGACTTGAGTTCTCTGTTCTGGCATTTACCTTCACCCCGATGTATTACTGGACCCAAGCAAATTTTTAGGGCAACTGAACAGCCCATCTTAAGTTGAAAATTCTCTATATTCCTACATATATAACTTTGACAATAAAAGCCTTTTATTTCTGGGGGAAAAAAATCCTTCACTGGCTGTAGAAAATTTAGCATTTCCATGAAACATATATTGCTGGACTTTTTATCTTCATTTTCTCTGCAAAAGACATTCAGACAATGTTTGCACAAGGAGCAAATAAATACCTACTTTCTTCTTGTTCTCCTTGAAGGAAGACACTTCTTTCCATGCATTTCCAGGGCACTTATGCTTCCCACACGACTTGAGACATAATGCAAAGTCTATCCTTTTCACCTCCCTTACTTCTCTGTAAAGTGCCAAGCAGGGTTATCTTATTGTTCTCTGAATCTCGAGTGCAAAGCCTACAGGAGGTTGCATCCAGCAGATTCTGCTGAAGGTTTTTCAAATCAGTGCAAACATTGCAGCACTTTAAACTCAACGTGAGAGCTCTACTTACTGGTACTGATACAGGAGACACCAATCACCCCCATCAATTAAACTCGCCCTGAGGGTTCTGATTGGGACCGGTTGATGAGTTCTCTTCAGTGTCATATGCTTGAGGACATTGTCCACACCCTGTGGTCAGGGGACAGCTACAAACAACCTGCCTGTCTGGGGAATTTCAGAATTTCAATTGTTTTCAACTTTGCTTGCAGCCTGGGTAGAGGCATGTGAATTAAATTCTGCCCAACAGAAGTAGGGACACAGGATCTTGTTCTGGGAGAGTATAAAGTAGAAGTGGTGGCTGGGCAGAACTGGTTTTCTGATAGGAGTGGTGTGGGGAACTGCCTTTCCAGTCCCAAGTGGGGTCCTGGCATCAAGAGGTGTCCATGAAGTGGGAGAGGCCATGCTCACCTCCCAGGAGCAGGGGAGTCGGTGTGTTGGCTTTGCTGGCAGCCTGTCAGTGCTGACCCTAGCTCTCCAGAAATTGCTGCAACTCTCTAATATCCTTTAATAAATCCTTTTCTGATTGAACAGCGAGCATGGCTGCTCTTGTTCACAACTAGAACCGTGGGCCATATGTGCCTAGAAATGGGGAAAAAATGTAAAGGAGCGGGACCCATGGGGTTCTCCCAGGATGGACCTCTCCCCCATAGCCTCTGCTGTGCCTCCACTCGGAAGGACCTAGATAACAGAATCTGATGTGCATTTCCTGATCTGTGTTACACATGCTCAAACCACCACCAAATGGAAGAAGTTAACGACTTGATGACTGTGAATGGGGAGCCCCCCGACCTACTGGCATCTGAGTATTGATCATGTTAAACCCGGTGACACCACCCTTTTACTCTGCCATGAATCAATCGGAGAATTGTTCATGAACTGATTACATACCCTGAGACACCCCGTCCTTGCCTGACCTTCAAAATTGCTTTGCTGAAACCCACCGTGGGCTTCAGGCTTTTTAGCACTACCTGTCCCAGACTCCTCATCTGGAACCTGCCATAAATGCTGCATTTTCCTTCACCACAACCCGGTGTCAGTAGAGTGGCTTTACCTGGGCAAGGGACAGCGGACCCAAGTTTGGTTCAGTAACAGAACACTTACTCAAAAGAATACTCCATGTTAGCTATTAATAATGTCAAATGCATCCTCTACTATTCAGAATTAGAATACAGTTATGTCTTCATCAGTATAGTAACAAACAATATCGATTTACTTGTCATATCAATTGCTTTGATGTGACAAAAATGGTCAAGACAAAAAAGTAAAAGATTAAAGCTTCTGATAATCCATGTAGTGAATGTATATACACGTATACCTGAGATTTTGGGGGGGAGTTTGTTTTGTTGCCTTATCCACAGTTACAGAAAAAGAGACTGAAAAATGGCAATGAACATCCAGGATGTATCTTAGTGAGAAATAAACCTGCATTGTTCAAAATCCCTGAGATCTGGGGTGTGGTTTATCCTGCTGCACAGTTTCGCCTCTTTTTCTCTTTCTGCATTCAAAGCAAATCGATAATGGAGGATAGTTAATTACACAGAAGCGACCACTTAATCACCCCTCTTTCTTCATCTACTGCTTTGCTCAAGTCCATCAATATTTTTCACTTGAAATAGCTTCCAAGTGGTCTACTTCAGACAACTTAGTCCTTTTTCAGTTCATCTTCCAAAAGGTATAGTTGGTTATATCCTAACTAATATGATTAGACTGGGCTTCCCTGGTAGCTCAGCCGGTAAAGAATCCGTCTACAATGCAGGAGACCCTGGTTTGATCCCTGGGTTGGGAAGATCCCCTGGAGGAGGGCACGGCAACCCACTCCAGTCTTGCCTGGAGAATCCCATGGACAGAGGAGCCTGGCGGGCTGTAGTCCATGGGGTTGCAAAGAGTCAGACACGACTGAGCGACTCAGCACAGCACAGCAGCGATCTGATTAGGCTACATTCACGTGGAAACTCTTCGATGCATCACAGATATTTCCAGGCCAAAATTCAGATGTACGAAGCAGGCTCACATGATGTCAAGGCATCTTCTGCGTCTTCCCATACCATCTTCCTCAACATTCTCTAACATCCCCTCATCCATTTTGATTCCTGTGCCTTTCTACATGCCAATTTCTCTGGCCAAAGTGACCTTTCTCATCCTGTGTTGATGGATGATCCCAAGTGAAAACCACTTTAATATGTCTTTTCTTAAAGGTGAAACTGACCCATCCTTTTTCAGTGCAATCCAACTCCTGGATGATGAAAAGAATGTCTGTTTAATGAACAAATGCCATGCCTCTGGTTCTGCTTGAAGCATTTTACATGTATTAACTCATGTAATCCTCACAAGTGAATGAGGTAAGTAGCATTATTATCTCCATTTTACAGATGCAGAAACTGAGGTTCCATGAAATTAACTTTTCCAAGGTTACTCAGCTATTAAGGGTCCTGGTCTTGTCTCTAACAGAGGCATTAGTATACCCTCTAAGCCCCTGCACTGTTGTATCACTTCTTTAATTATAGAACTCTGATGTTGGAAAGTAGGTCTTATTCAAGTTCATATCTTGTGTTTCTATAAGAAGTCTTCACTCCTGGTCAGCACTCAAATATTTGCTGAGTGAATGCATTATGGATGAGTAAGCTGAAGGGAACCCATGACTTTCTCTCTCTCTCTCTCTCTGTCTTAAGCCAGATAAAAGCTTTTTCTTATAGATTGCCAGTGATTTTTTGAGTAACACAAACATAAGAAAATAGATATGTTCAATGTAAAAATAAGCCCACTAATTTAAGATAGAAGAGTCTTATCAACCCCTCCCTCTACTGAGCAGTAATCAATATTCTGTATTTTCACACGAGCTTTCTCTTCCCTCTCTCTCTTTATGGTTTTATTACATTGCATACATTCCTACATAATATGCTGTTGTGTTTTACTTGTTTTTGAATTTTATATAAGTGGAATTATAGTTTATATATTCTTCTGCGACTTATTTAACCCACCTTATGGTTTTTGTATTCATCCATGTGAATGCATTTATCTGTAGTGCATCATTCACTTTCAACTATCAATTCTTTCTCATTCTATAAACAGAGTTTACTTTTTCTAATGGTGATGCTATTGAGGGATTTTGGGGGGTTGTTTCCACTTTTTTGGCTATCACATACAATATGATACATTTCTTTGTACATTTTAACACATTTCTTCTGATGAAAATGTACAAGTATTTCACGAGGCTATCTTCCTATTACTGGAATTGTTCGAGCATGAGGCACAGCCACGTTCAACTTCATTAGGAAACAGCCAGCACCTGGGTCTTCGGAATGACCTCAGGTTGTCAGAGCTCACCTTGCGCGGACACTGGAGAGCTGAAATTTGTGAAAATTAACCACTGTCTGAAGGATGTATTCTAGCTCCCAGCCAGAGTTTTAGACATTTCAGAGATGTCACCTGTCTACAGAGCTGCCCTGGGGGGTCTGAGCCAAAGTCACGTCCATGGAACTGGACTGGAGACCACCCACTGGCTTCCCTTCCCCATCTCACTCCCCACACCCTTGCAAGTTTTCCCCAGGAACCCTTTCATCTTCAGCTGAACCTCCATCTTAGCTGTAATGCATTTTGTACTTTTAAGTATTTGGTGCTCAGATGTTGATGTCTGAGGTTAGAGTATATTATGGGAAACACTGTGTGAAGCCGTAACCAAGAAGGGAGCCAGAGTGTTAGCAGGAAAATTGAAAGTGAAAGTGTTAGTCGCTCCAGTTGTGACCCACTCTTTGTGACCCCATGAAACCCGCCAGGCTCTTCTGTCCATGGAATTCTCTTGGCAAGAAGACTAGAATGGGTTAGTCCTCCTCCAGGGGATCTTCCTGACACAAGGGTTGGACCCAGGTCTCCTGCATTTCAGGCAGATTCTTCATTGAACCACCAGCAAAATGTCAACATACAGAATCCAATTGTCTAAAATATCAATAGCACAGTCTCTTTTGTTCAATTCATATCAATTACATTCTAATTCCCTACTAAGTTATATAATGTAAGAAAGTATTTTTTTTATTATGAGAATTTATCTTCTTCATCAATTTTCAGATTCAAGGGAAAAGCAGTTATATTCACACGCTTATATTATGTCCATGATTAGCATCTTTTCTTTAAATTGTTCACTGAAAACTCCTCAAAGGCAGTGGATGCTCCTGATTTCTACTTTCTCTGACTACTCTGTCGATAGCATATAAAGCTGTAGGTCATATTTAGAGATGCTGCATTTTAGAGCAGAACTTGATGAATATATAAGGCATTACATAATTAATGTTTCAAAGCCCCCACACATTGTTAATATTTTATTTTGCCAATTTTTTGTTTGTTTTATACATTTGCTTTATGAAATGCTGGGACAGAATTTTGCCACTTGGACGCTCTCATTTTTTTTTTTTTTTTTTCTGGATGAATAATTGGCATAGTGCCGTACATTACCTGTAGCTTATTGTGGCAGCTTTGGGGTGTCCCCAATTGTAAGCAGCTTCTCATTGTGAAAAAACACAAAGGTAGATTTCAGTTTTTAATTATGGCTTTAGCACACATGACTGTGGAACCTTGGGAGAATTATTTAATCTATCTGTTTATCAGTTTCCACCTCCACAAAATTACATCTACTCCATGACTATGAATACTTTAATCTCCATTTGGGAACTATAAGTCATGACTGATATCTCGGGTCATGCAATTTATGATACTGATACTTTACAGCAAAGAAATAATTGAATGATTTTTTATTTAATAAGGTACATTATCCTTACTAAAGAATGCATTCTCTTATAATTATTAAATAATGTCCTCCTGTCACCTGTTAATCATCAGTCCTCTGAAACTTAATAGAAATGGTGCATTTGCAATGACTTGGACAAACTTTTTGACTATGATATCAAACAGGAAGTTCCATAGAATGTTCGGCTATGTGCATGCAGCATTGCCCCCAACATAGGCATACGGTTTAGTCTATGCCTTAGACTGATTAATCCACAGTGCTAGGATTATAACCATGAAACAAAATATCCAAAGGCATCTGGTCCAGTCTTCATTGAAAGAATATCCTTGTCTCAAACATGAGGCACCAATCTGGTTCCATTAGAAGGATTTGCCTGCAGCTGCTCAAAAGAAAGATCCTAGTTCTTCATCTGCAGAAGCTGCAGTTATCTCTGGGGCCTGATGAAAGAGTTATGGCTGAGCACACCCCGACATGATCTTGGTAAACAGGAGGCAGAGTATACTATGTTCTGGAAAAGAAAGGCTACCCCTCAGGTTCCATCCTCTTCAATTGCCAACAGAGCTCCTTACTTTAAAGAAGCTCTTCTTCTCTTCCCTAGAGTTGTAACCCACACACTACCTGCTCTTCTTTAGCTCCAAAGCATTCTTCCCAACACCTCTCATATGGCTGAAATCCAGTGCTGGGCCAGAGGCTGTACTTACCCCAGCGGCCTCAAGTCTGGAAGAGGTACTGACTTTCCATCTCAGACACCAAAGAGGAACCTCAGAACTTTGTATGTCCCTAAAGAATTTCTAACATGAAATAGCAGCTACCTGTGACTTCCCTGGCAGTTCAGTGGTTAAGATTCTGCATTTTCTATGCAGGGGGTGTGGGTTCGATCTCTGATCCAGGAACTAAGATGCCACATGCCACATAACAATAACCAACAAACAAAAATAAAACTGCTGCCTCATTCTGTCTCTGACATTATTGCTTTCCCTGATAAACTGAGGCTGCCATGTGAAGTGGTATTAAGCACTTAGCTCTCTCCCTAACCCTCCAATTATTACAATTCTGCTGTCTCCCAGCCACCACTTGGCTGTACTGAATTTTGACTCTTCCCCAAGGATTAATGTCACTGCTTGTTGTTATACACTGCAAATCCCAAGAATCAACATTCAGGTAGAAATAGGCTAATCAACATATATGGCTACCACGTACTTGACCTGTGACCACAGAGATTACTACCTATTCCAGAGAATGAGGAACTAAATTTAAAATTTTTATTTTCATTAATTTAAAACTACATTTAAAAACTGATACTCAATTCAGTTATTGTTAGGTATTTTCAATATTCTGGGCACAACTTGGGTATGTGAGTCTAGCTGTCCAATGGTACATTTTATGAAACTCAAATGTAGATTAAGTACTCCTAATGAAAATTTAGCTTCTGAACTAAGATGTGCTATAAAAGTGGTATATATGCCATCCTTTAAAGATTTACTATGAGGAAACAAAACATTGAATTAATAATGCTTATATTGATGACGTGTGGAAATGAGATTTGGATATTTTAGATTAAAAAGAACATCATAAAATGTATTTTACCCATTTCTTTTAAGTTTTTTCCATACGACTATGGATAACTCAGTACATATGAGGCTCACTTTATATTTTACTGGATGGCACTGCCATAGACTGTAATGTGGATGTTGCCCTTTAGAGTCAAGCACTGTACAACCTACAAAATCAGACTTGTTGACTTTATCAATGACAGTGATTCCCCTGCAGCTCTTAGATCTGTGTAGTAGTAGTTCAACATCCCTCATCCTTTATGGTTCTAGAGAACCACTTTTCTCATTTTCTAGAAACATTTTCCAATGAAGCAAACAAAAGTCACACAAATTTTTGCCCATTGATGTTACTGCCACCAGGTTCTACTACCTTCTAGCATTTCTTACTGTCATCTACTGAGCTCGTGATAATTCACCTCATTTCTTGAAGACATTAGAATCTGACTCAGTTTTCCTGGTGAACTCAAGATCCATCTACATGGTATCTTTGTTGAATATCCAAAATAACAGTCTCAGGCATTTTGACATCCTCACCTTAGATGATTTTTCATACCCTGGTGATCTACCACCATGGCCATACCCTGGACTTAGTCATTCCTCAGATGTCTGATTTCTCTGAAATCCTATACTTCAATAGCTGACTATCTGGTTGTAATTACCTATTCTACTTCTTCCCTGTCTTTGGCTGTATTATTCACAGTGTTTGGTTGCTAAGAGACACCCTCGTCATGATGCTTCCACTTTCTCTCATGCAGCCTGCTTGGAACTGCTCACATTATCTACACAGATGTAATCTCAAGGACTCTTATCTGAACATACTTAAATTCCTGATATCCTGAACTTCATGTAATATACCCACAGAACTCAACCTAACTGTCTTCTCTCTTCTACTCCTACATGAATAAGCACGGCTAGAGAAAAAATGACACATTTTTACATATCCATGCCTCTGTAAGTCACAAAATTGATGATCTTCAACAAGTGTGCCCTTAAGGATGGCTACTAATATTACAATAGTTTTGGTTTGAGTTCTTTATCATTCCTTTCTATAAGCTTTCCTCTCTCTCTCCCTCTCTCTCTCTATATATATATATCAGCAAGTTCCTCAATCCTTCCCACCCTACTCATAGAAGAATTCTCCTTAAACATTACTGAGAAATCTAAATTATTAATTGCGATTGTCTTTCACCTCTTTTTTTCTTCTCTATGACTCTTATTGTGCGCTGTGCTTAGTCACTCAGTCGTGGCGAACTCTTTGCGACCCCATGGACTTTTAGCCTTCCAGGCTCCTCTATCCACGGGGATTCTCCAGGCAAAAATACTGGACTGGGTTGTCATGCCCTCCGCCAGGGAATCTTCCCAACCCAGGGATAGAACCCAGATTTCCCACATTGCAGGCAGATTCTTTATCATCTGAGCCACCAGGGAAGCCCAAGAATACTGGAGTGGGTAATCTTTCCCTTCTCCAGATGATCTTCCAACTGAGAAATCAAACCGAGATCTGCATTGCAGGTGGGTTCTTTACCAGCTTGTATATCCACACAGATTCTTACCTCTCTTTTTCCAGGGCATGCTCAGTCAGTCAGTCGTGTCCAACTCTTTGAGATCCCATGAAATATAGCCAGCCTAGCCTCTGTGTACATGGAATTTTCCAGGCAAGAACACTGGAGTGAATTGCCATTTCCTACTACAGAGGATCTTCCTGATACAGGGATCGAACCCGCACCTTTGTGTCTCCTGCATTCACAGGGGAATGTTTACCACTGAGCCACAGTGTTGCTATGGTAAAGAACCCGCCTGCCAATTCAGGAGACATAAGAGACTCAGGTTTGATCCCTGGGTCAGGAAGATCCCCTGGAGGAGGACATGGCAACCCACTAAAGCATTCTCACCTGGGAAATCCCATGGACAGGGAAGCCTGATGGGCTAGGGCTACAGTTTATGGGGCTGCAGAGAGTCAGATACGACTGAAGTGACTTGGCACGTGCCACCTGGAAAGCCCTCTTCCCCCAGGATCAGAGGATAATTGTATCCTTTTACACTCAGTTTAGGTTCAACTCTTGTATCTGTATTTACAATGAACAATATCAACACATATAATAATACATAAAACAATCTTCATTTCATGAGAGCTAACCTTGTTCTGGGTAACATGCTAAGGACATTACAAAAATTAATCTCATTTATGCTTATAAAATTTTAACTTGGGAGATATTATTATGCCCATTTCATGTATGAAGAAACAAAGTGGACAGATGTTTAATGACTAAAATTATGTAGTTAATATAATCTAGGAGCAAGTTTCAAAGTCAGGTCTCAATTAATCTAAAAGATGCATTCTTTAACAGTATAGCATAGAAGCACATAATAGACCCCCTAGGATCTCAGAAACCTTACTCTGTATGTTGTGGAGTTTCTTGTCTATACTTTTAACTAACTTTCCACTTTCTTAGGGCTCTTTTTCTTTTCCCTGACACATTCTATCTCACTCATGCTAAAGAAGAAACACATCTTGGTTACATTCCATCTCTCATCTTATCTAATTTTCCTTTTATCCCCAAATTCTGAAAATATAGTCTAAATGGGCTGTCCCCACTTCTTCAACTTAAATTTATTCTTCTTCCCACAAAACTTTGGGTGCTTCCACTCAAATTCTACTGAAACCACTCCCATAAATGGCATAAGTGACCATCATATTGACAAATACACAAAATCTGCTCTTCATATTACAAGACCTCTTTGCTGTGGATGACTTTTTAATTCTCCTGATCAAAAAGACACCCCGATTCTCCTTGGCTTTCTCAGTTTTCTGTGATCTCCAAGTTTCTGGGAAGGCTTGCTCTTCCTCGAATCCTTAAACATTAAGCTTTCTTGGTGTTCTGTGTCCAATTCTTCTAACTCTCCACTAAATAACTGAAATATTTGCACATCTAACATTTCTTCAGAGACCATGGGCACCCAACATCATATTTAAGAGATGTTGGATTTCTATCTTGAATTTCCACTTGGTATGTATAAATTTGAATCCTCAAATATCTCCCTATATCAGCTCCCTTTTTCTTCCTTAACTGTTTGCCACACTCAGAGGCAAAACCCTCTTATTCACCAAAGATAGAAACTTGGGCAGGGGATCTTTTCTTCTTGCTCCTTTCTATGTGTGTGTGTGTGTGTGTTTCTCTGTGTCTCCCACTACCATTTCCTTATTCTTTTTTCTCTGTAAATGTTTTAAGAATTTATCATCTCCCTCTTTTTAGAACTGTGAACCACGTCTAGTTATAAAATCACATGGAGGGATTTCCCTGGCAGTTCATTGGTTCAGATTCTGTACTTCCAATTCAGAGGGCGTGGGTTCAGTCCCTGGTCAGGGAACTAAGACCCTGTATGCCATGGGGTTTGGCAAAAAAATAATAAAATAAAACTAAAAGAATAAGATGGAAAAGAAATGAAGGGCAATGTCATTGGAAGAATAGGAAAGGAGTGGAAAATTTGTATGAGTCAGATAAGGCTTCTAGAAGGTGGTATCATTTGAGTGGGAACTTGAAGGAATTGAGGGTGATAATATTGTGAACAAAATTTTAGGCCACAACAACAGCAAGTACAAGAAATAGCAAGGGGGGCTGTGTGGCTGCATAGAGGTGAGAGATCTTAGGACATGCGGTCAGAGAGATGATGAGTAGAAGAAGATAAATAAGGCAAGAGCTTATAGGTCCTTATAAGGTCTTTGGTGGTTTTTATCTGAGGGAGACCCAAGTCTGTTGGAGAAATTTTAAATGGAAGAATGGCAGGTTCTTCTCTGATTTTCAAATGATTATGGTGCTACTGTGTTGATAAACTGTCTAGGGCAGTAAGAAGGGGCAATAAAAGAATCAGGGAATAAAACCGAAAGCAACCACTATAAAAACAAGACAAAATAGAATGTTGGACTAGCTCAGGTGTTAGTGGGGATATTGTAAGAAAGGATCAGACCCTAAATCTCTCTTTCTCTTTTTAACTGGGGTGTAGCTGCTTTACAAGGCTGTGTTAGTTTCTACCGCACAACACAGTCCATCAGCTATATGCATACATAAACCCCCTTCCTCTTGGACCTGCCTTCCCCACCCCCATCCCACCCACCTAGGTCACCACAGAGTATGGAGCTGATCTCCCTATGCTATATAGCAGCTTCCTTAAAATTCTATGAGGTATCATCTCACACTGGTCAGAACGGCTTTCATTTAAAAAAAAAATCTACAAATAATAAATGCTGGAGAGGATGTGGAGAAAAGGGAACTCTCTTGAAAGTTGATGGGAATGTAAATTGATACAGTCACTATGGCAACCAGTATGGCGGTTCCTTAAAAAATGGAACACAGAGCTACCAAATGTTAAATCTCTTTTAAAGGTAAGAGCTGGCAAGCTTTGCATGTGAGGTATGAGTGAAAGAGAGGAATGATGGAAGATGTCAAGGTTTCTGAACCAGCTGGAAGGTGGAGTTCCCATTTTTTGAGACAGAAAAGATTCTGGGCCAAGGTTGGTTTACAAATCAGGGGTTTTGTCTTGCTCCCTAGCATGGCAATCAAGGACCTGACCTCTGTCCATCTGAATCCATTCATCTTGCCACATGCTAACTCTTGCTTTAAATTCCAGTGAAACCAAATTACCAACTGATCCTCCTTTAACAAACAATCTTTCTGACTTTGATATATGGGATTATACTGAACTCTTTAAATGAGATTCTACACAGTAAATTCTGTTACAACTTTACTTCCTCAAGAACTATTCCCTGAAGTCTCCTCAGAAAATTAAACCATCAGTGCTCTATGATGCCAGAACCATCTTTGTATTTATATAATTTCTCTGCCACACAGTGGGATAGTCCTTTTGCAATCATCATGTTCACACCATGCCCCCAGTCCAGTTCCTCAGTTGGTGAGCTACTCAAGAGAAGCTCATTGTTTTACATAACACTAAAACAAGGAAATCAACCCTGAAAATTCACAAGAAGGACTGATGCTGAAGCTGAAGCTCCAACACTTATATCACCTGATGTGAAGAGCCAAGTCACTGGAAAAGATCCTGATGCTGGGGATGATTGAAGGCAAAAGAAGAAAGGGGAGGCAGAGGATGAGATAGATAGAATCACTAACTCAATGGACAAGAATTTGAGCAAACTCTGAGAGACAGTGGAGGACAGGGACAGAGGCACGTGGGGTCCTGGTGGGTGTCTCTGGGCCTGCCCATCCACATTTCTCCTCTCTCTGACCACAGGAAGCTGGACTATGGACCAAGAAACCCTTGACCAAATCATGCAGGTTGGGCAGCATTTTTACTAGAATCACAGCACTGGGACATATTCAAGAGGCACCCCTAAGATGGGTCACTTGGGTGTCTGCTCCCAAGTCTGACAGCAACTGTTTGAGAGTCAGGCACTTGCTTACAGGGAGGAGGTTAGGCTATTGGCTGGTTAAGCAATTTCTCCCTTCTCCATTCGGGCTTCCGGGTGGCTCAGACAGTAAAGAGTCTGCCTGCAATGCAGGAGACCTGGGTTTTATCCCTGGGTCGGGAAGATCCCCTGGAGGAGGACATGGCAACCCACTCCAGTATTCGTGTCTGGAGAATCCCCATAGACAGAGGAGGCTGCCGGGCTACAGTCCACGGGGGTCACAAAGAGATGAACACGACTGAGCGACTAAGCCCAGCACAGCACTCTTTTGTTGCTGATGTTCAGTTAGCGCTAGCCCTTTCAGTTTAAGACTCATAAACAGTATTTGTTGTTCAAAATACAAGCATTTCAAATTTCTCTTTCAGTTGTGGAAAGTCAAGCACAACAGTATGAATTGAAACCTAAAGGCATTTTGTGCTTCTCTGAAATTTTCTTTGAAGTGAAGTGAAATTGTTCAGTCATGTCCGACTATTGGCAGCCCCATGGACTGTAACCTGCCAGGCTCCTCCATCCATGGACTTTTCCAGGCAAGAGTACTGGAGTGGGTTTCCATTTCCTTCTCCAGGGGATCCTCCTGACCCAGGGATCAAACCCTGTCTCCCGCATTGCAGTCAGACTCTTTACTGTCTGAGCCACAAGGGAAGCTCCTAAAGCTTCTGAAATTCTCTTTAGAAAATTATTTTCCATCATTCATGATTAAGTCTTGAATTATCTGTAGAGAGGATAGGCAACAATAATTCTGAAACAATTGGTCAGATCTCTTTTAATTTACTTATTCCAATACCTGGTATTGGAAGTTGGAGGAAAAATGGAACTGATTCCCTTGGTAGTCTCTGTAGGTTTCCAGAAAGCATGATCATTCTACCAAACAGTAACAAAATGAAAAGCAAATTCTAACAGTGCTGAAACCTTCCTTTGGAATGGAATAAACAACTCAGTGATTGAGAATGACCAAAAAGGGGATATTGTTATTACTCATCCCAGGTTATTTCGAACTTATACCAAACAGAGATCCAGCTTATGTCATATCTAGTAAGATCTCAGACATTTTCTATTTTGTGGTTGAGTTTTATTCCTGTTATTCATTTCCTTTCACTTTGTACTGACTTACAGCTTTTTCTCCATGTGTGTTTTGAATATTAAGAATGTTAGTGACTTAAAAAATATTGTCCTGTCAGTTTCTAGCATATTGGTACTGTACATCAGTAGTTTTTTATTTTTTTTCCCCTCTTATTTCAGTGCTTTTATGGAAGACAGAATGTTGCTCTCATTGCTTTGTTCCAATCTTTGGCTGTTCTCACATATATAATACTTCAAGTACAGTAGTGTCTTTTTTTTTTTTTTTTTTACCTACCACCTCGTATCATCGAAATACAGAAACAAGATCGAAGGAACATAGATTTTGGCCAGCTTTTGAGTGTAAGGGGAGAAGAAGGGGGTGGGTTTTTAGAAATTATTATTACATGTAAATATTTAAAATAATGTCTTTATTACTCTTTGAACACTTAAAGCATGCAAATAAATCACACAGTCAGTATATACTCAGGAATAAAATAGAGAAATATGTCTGTTTATTTTCTTAGCCTCCAGTGGGAAAAATTTACCTATATTCTAAAACAACTCAAAAAGTATTACAATTTTTCCTAAAGAGAAGCTCACATAGGCAGGGAAACATGTGGAGAACAGAACAGTGAGTGATTTTTGAAATCAGAAGAGTCTGTTTCAAATGCTCAAATCTGCTTTCTGTTAGCTGTAGCCATGGACAAGAATATAAACTTTCTTGAATTTAAGTTTTCTTATCCATAAAACTGAGTTGTATTCCTGCTAAATTCTTTCCTAGGGTTTTTTGTTGGGCTCCAAGGAGATAATGTGTGCATGCCAACAACTGTTTCTATCTGTGAGTATTTCCTCTGTGCTAGGCACAATTGTAGATGCTAGAGATGGTAGGGCTTGTGTTCCATTCACATCCAGCTTCATGCACTCAGAGAAACAAGTCTACTATCCAAAACTGTTTACTAAGTTCTGAGACAGAAAAAAAAAAAAAAAAAATACACACACACACACACATGGCACACCTTAAAAGACCTCACTTTGCCACCAGAGATGACTTTTGGACAACTATTAAAGGACAAGCAATTTAACAAAGGTTGATGCTATGTATGAAGAACAACCTATTTAATTAAAATCTAGAGGCCAAAAAGAACTGCTGATAAGCTAATACAGTTAAGATGCGGGCTGGCTGGGGTGGGGGCAGTGGAGAAATCCTTTGCCTTCCTGGCCCCCCTGGGAAGCATTTGCTGTGGATTGCCTGCCCTTCCACAGTGAAGAAGGGTCATCACTTCTACCCTGTCTACGTGTCCCTCCTGTTGGAACTATTCAAAGCACAGTTTAATCATTCTTTTCCTGGGAACTCTATTTGATCCTATAGGAAAGCATGGCCTTATCAAAGAAGAGGCTCCAATAATTACTTATGAATCTCTAAGACCACAGAAACACGCAGACCACAGAAGCAGAAGCACATGATTTCGACTTCCACTCTCTTTAGAACACTTGAGAAGGAACCGTAGGGGAGGAAACAGCGTGTTTCATCATCTTAACAGTACAGCCTTACAGGGCTTATCTCATGTTCTAAGCATCAGTTGAAAGTAAAATAAAAGCAAACGAAAAAAAAAAAAAAACTCCAATCAATAATCCTCTGATATACATATGTGCCAGAAAATGACTAGGGAAAAATCCATAAAACATGTATACTTACACATCGTTCACACATATGCTCTGGCACAAACCTTTTAACACAAAACAGTTCACCCTGGAGGCAGACAGTCTACCTGGCTGCAGATGTCTGGTGACATGGAGATAGCAGATAAAATTCAGACAGGGACCCTCTCACTGAGATAAATAGCATCACCCACCAATTTTAAAGTGGAAGAACAGGTACAAAAGAAGTAAATTCTAGAAGTTACTGAGGAACAAAACAAAGCAAAATAGAAACCTACAACTTGAATTCCTTGCATTGCTAAGCAAATAAAAATAGCTAAGAAAAAGCAAAATAAAAAGTGACCTTGGAATAAAAACCAGAATAAAGCTTTCTACAATTTGTGTTTACATTTTAACATTAAAGAGGCAAGAACAATAAAAGTAGACTGTCTTGAATGTCATGGTTTATTGTCAGCAATATTCTTGTCAAACATATATCTTGGTTTTAAAGAAATGAAATGAGTAAACAATGCAGATGCGGACTGCTCATTTGCAGAGTATAAAAGGGCAGTGCACCAACGGAGACTGAACTGATTTGAATTGTTATTAGTGACAGCATTTTCAGAATTTGTATTGCAAGACGTGAATATAAAAGAGTGGGTGATTCTCGTGTTTTTATTCTTCCCAAAAGGGAAAATGGGTGGAAAAAGTCATTAATTTGCTCAAGGTAAAAGGCAAGGGCCTATTCATTGTGATAAGCATGACCTAACCAGGTTGCTAATAGAGCCATTACTAGATTAAATCCGCCCAACTGTCTTAGAAATAACTTGGCCTCTTTTTTTCTCTTACTGAATGAAATAAGGGGGAGGAGGCAAACAGGCAAAAAAGCATGGAACTTTCTCTAATCATAGAAGAGGAGATACTGAAAAATAATGAAGAGTCACTCATCTATTGCAAAAGAAAGGTAATTATAGGATTTGAACTGTATTTTTCACATGTGTGGCTGTTTGTGCCATAATCACATGGAATGAATCGGTACTCTTGTGGAGTGCCCCTCACTGGGCAGTGACCTTCATATGATCAGTTGATGTGAATTTCCCATAGAGCAACTTGACAGCATGCCCTGCTCATTTCTGACCTTCCTTTCTTCCCAGAGCTACACTGTGGCAAATAGGACACAGAGTGTATTCCTTATGGGCGAAACACAAGATGGAAAGACTGATAGAACACGCTTTGTCACCCAAGGGCACCTGCTACCACGTGGATGCATCAGCTAAAACCGAAAACCTCATCTGTGAAAGAAACATCCTGAAATACAAGGGGCATGATTTACCAACTCAACATCATTACCTTCATGGTAACTCTTAACCATTTTAAAAGCAGTGGGAGAAACCAATAGGACCATTTCTCAATTGATCTGCATGAACACACTACAAAAATTGATATTTATATGTATATATATTTACATATATGTTTAGAAATGATGACAATAGCAGTTACTATGGTCACTTATTCTCTCTATTACTGTCTGGACCCCAGTTGGCTACAACAGTGATTAAATAACTTGTGAAATAATTTTTTTTGAAACTGAAAAATGTTAGCAAATACCCACTCTTGATTTAACAAATCATCTCAACAGAGAAGCAATAAGCCTATGAAGTTTAAAGTGAATGGAAATCTACGCAATAAATATAATTCAATATATTTGTTCATTCATTCAGAAAATGTTCTTTGAGAGTTGAACACAATACTGTGTTAAAGTGCTTTGGGATGATGCCAAGAATTTTATTTAAAAAAAAAATACTTCTGATCAGGTATAAATCATTCGCATAAATTCTCCACCTTCTTGGCAGAGAAGTGGAAAATATTAAAGTCTCTCTTTGAATAAAATTAGCAAAGAGCAAAGGGATAATTAAACATCTAATCTCTAAGCATACCACTGGCATCTATTTCAGAATGGTTTAGAAAGAAAAAAATTCAATTTGTAGAAACTTTATTCCATAAATGTTTTCTCCCAGATATCCTGACTACTTTCAAAAGTTATTTAGTGGAAAATACTTCTGTGCACAAAGGAAGAGGTAGTCCAGACCATGGGATTCTGTAGTGGCTCATGAAGTTTCAGACCGGGGAATTGTGATCCATCTTGGCTACAAGGTGAGGGTGTTCAGAGATGGCAAGGTCCCAGAGATCATCTCATCCAAGTTTCTCATTACAGGAGTGACATAATTAGGGAAATTAAACGAAGGGAAGAAGTAGCTCAAGGTCTCTCCAAGGGTAAAAGGGAAACCTACTTCCTCTAACTCCATAGCAACATCCACAAAAAGATATTTAATCTGTCCATCTTCTCAAACTACTATTTAAGTATATTTCTTTATTTCAGATGTCAAGATTTCCCACCCCACATGCCCTAAACTTTATAAGGCAAGTAGCAAACGGCACGGTTTTCAATATTGGCTGGAAAGCAAAATTAGAACACATAATATAAATTTCATTTTAGACAATCGGGTATTAATATTGTGATATAAAGCTGCTGCTGCTGCTAAGTCGTTTCAGTCGTGTCTGACTCTGTGCGGCCCCACAGACGGCAGCCCCCCAGGCTCCGCTGTCCCTGGGATTCTCCGGGCAAGAACACTGGAGTGGGTTGCCATTTCCTTCTCCAATGCACGAAAGTGAAAAGAAAGTGACGTCGCTCAGTCGTGTCCGACTCTTCGCGACCCCTGGACTGCAGCCTACCAGGCTCCTCTGTCCATGGGATTTTCCAGGCAAGAGTACTGGAGTGGGGTGCCATTGCCTTCTCCGTGATATAAAGAGAGGGTTAGAAAAGTAATATCCCAGGGTCATTTCGAAGATGGCAGCTTATGATTTTCTTGGTGGCAACTATGAGCTATGGACATGGCAAATGAGCAACTTCCTTCAGACAATTAACATTTCTTCATTTCAAATGCCCGGAATCTAAAAATTCCCTTTCTCTGAGAATAGCATGGAAACATACACATACCACATATAAAAGAGCCAGCACATGAGGATTTACTTGCCTTGCTCCGTGACAACCGAGCGGGGTGGGGTGGGGAGGGAGACGGGGATGCTCAGAGGGAGGGGACGTATGCATACCTGTGGCTGATTCTTGTTGCTGTGCAGCAGAGGCCAATACAATATTGTCGAGCAATTGCCCTCCAATAATTGTATTTTGTTCTATACTTCTCAGTTTTATACAATTATAATCTTTGATAATTAAAAAAAAATCTGCTAAACCCACAATCATCATCCATCATATTCTTATCATGCAGCCCTGAAAAGCAGTATTTTTAGAAACAGTAAGTAGTGAAACTCATGGGACATGATTGTAATTCCAAGCATATTAAACAAACCCTGTTGAAAACCACTGATGTACAGAATGTTTGGCTAAATTTTATAAGAGCTTCTTTCAGAGTGAAACTGTGTTCTGCTGACTCTAAAGATATTTCATGATGAAGAGTCTCTCTCTAGTTCCCCTAGAGAGTATCACCAAACACAGTATTTGCCTGGCTGATTTAACTGTGAAAAGTGAAAGTGAAAATGTTAGTTGCTCAGTCTTGTTGGACTCTATGCGATCCCATGGACGATAGCCTGCCAGGCTCCTCTGTCCATGGAATTATCCAGGCAAGAATACTAGAGTGGGTTTCCATTTCCTCCTCCAGGGGATCTTCCTGACCCATGGATTGAACTAGGGTCTCCTGCACTGCAGGCAGATTCTTTACTGTCTGAGGCACCAGCGAAGCCCATAATTGTGGAAAGGCTGTGTATATATGTGTGTGTTCATAGCTTGCATTCACATCACACACCTTGGGAAACAGTACTCTATGAGAAATGCTACAAAACCCAGCATATATTTCTGTAGGGAACACAAAAGAAGGTATTAAAATTTCATCGTTATAAAATTTGATGCCGAGCAGAAACATAGTAATATTATTTTCAAATTAAAAAGGCATGTCTAAACAAATTTATGAATCATTCCCCAGTAAACATGCTTCCAGCATTCAGTAATTTTTCAAACACATATCAGTGATACAAATGTGTCCTCTATTGCACATTTAATTTTGCAAAACTCCCAGTGAAGTCAGAAATTTGATTAATATTTGAAAATTAAATTTAAAAAATAAATTAAAATTTACTATGTTAGATGACAACTCTCATTCAATTGAAAAGGCGAATAAAAGACCTACTGATAAGAAGAAGATATTTCAAATATATTTTAAAAACAAGTTAGAATTTTAAAAGATGACGGGAAAATGATATTTCTGTTATCCCTAAAGTCCAGAACAATTATTTTTGGCTTTTCTCTGTATCTCAAAATTAATAAATATATATATATATTACATGGGATTCTATAAGATCTAATTCAAATGATATACAAATAACAGTAACAGAATAACATTTGAAAATCACAGATGTCAGTTCATTTTTATTGAAAGGATTTGAGGTCAGAAAAGTAGGGGGACATTTAAGTATTAGCAGTCTAAAATTTGTGTAAAAAATCATGAAAAAAATTTAAACTTTTTTTTATTAATCTTTCAATTATTACAATATCACTTTTATGTTATGTGACAATAGAAGAAAAACACACACATTGGGAAATACACAAAAGCTAGCAATCACTTTTTAAGGAGGCATTGTTTTTGTAATGAGAAACATTTCATTCAATCTGTTATAAAGTATTAATACATGTGGTGCCTTCTGGGGGGTTGAGGGGAATTGACCAGAAAGAGACTAATATTTAAATGCAGTACACTTTGTGTAGATTACTTCATTTAATCCTCACAATGGCTCTGCAAAATTATATAATCGATTCCATTTCAGAATATAAACAGGGACACCATACCTGCAGAATTTCCCTGGTAAAATTATTAATAGCACTGCCATGGTCAAAAGTTCCTGGTTTGGATGATAAATTGTATAACCATAATCATAGACATCAGGAAGCTGAGATGCAGAAAGTCAAAATAATTGACTAATACCATCCTCACCCCTGGTTGATTCTGTATTGGAACCTAGTTATGCATGGATACAGCCATTCTTTTTCTACCACTTGGCACCACATGAGAACTGGCAAAATCAGCAGGGCTTTGCAGGAGAGTAATCTGAAGATGAAAAAGTATAACCTGTCCAATAGGAATGTCAAATATCCTGAGAAACTACGTAAGAAAAACAGTTCTCTGGAATTATTATTATTTTTTTCTTCTTGCTCCCAAAGATCTGCTCTTAAAATGCAACTGCTCCTACTGATACTTGGACCAAAGAATTCATACTAAAGCACAATCAATCATCAGTGAGTGGATTAAGAGAAATACTGAATAAGTGGTAGAGGCTAGAGAAGGAAAAAGAAGGGAATTAGTGGAGTGGAGGCAGAAAAAATGGCCAGGAGCATGGCAAGTGGAAACTTTAGTCTACCTCATACTAAGCCTGGATGCTGTAGTCTAAGGGAAGAGCCTTCTCACATAGATTGAGTACACTACCTCATCTGGCGGATACTGATGGCCAGGCCTGGGCAACGGAGAACTGAGGAATGGGTCAGAGGTTGGAGAGAGCAGCAAAGCAGCAGCAGGAGGCGTTAAGGGCACCAAGCCCTCATGGAATCATTGTGGCCTATTCCCTAGTTCATAGTGTACCAGCTACTGTTCGGGGTTTAATTCATTGTGACAGCTCCTTTTACCACTTAAAGCATAAAGGGGAGAAGGAATAGAAAGAGGCAAAGGAGGGCTTTCACAAACTTAACTCAGGGACATGAGAACTGACTATGCAACAGAGGAGAGAAAGCTTCACTTTCCAAGAGCAGCAGGAATGAAACTCGGAAGAGCAGACAAGGTATGGTGTGATGACTTGCCGAGCCACACGGCTGCTACAAGAGGCAGTCCAACCTGTGTAAGTGTGAGAGTGTGAACTGGAGAAGAGGCTAGCATGCTGCTAATTACCCTCTTGGCCAACAGGAAGCAGAAAAATGGGGAACGCAATGATAGGGCCAAGCTAAGGCAGCAAGGCATGATAGGAGTGATTTAACTTCAGTGGTATATTTGAAGAAAAGGGAAGAGATGGACTGCGGTTCTTTTTAGGATATAAGTGTGAACCATTAAGAGACTTGATCCAGTGGTGTTTCCAGATGACTCCTATAGACATACTCCTCCTCAAAGTGCTCATCACTTCTATGGCCTACAAATGCAATCTGTTCTCCCTGCTGGAGGACATAAAGGATGCGCGTGTTCTAAGTTGCTTTAGGTGTGTCCGACTCTTTGCAACCCTATGGACTGTAGCCCACCATGCTCCTCTGTCCATGAGATCCTCCAGGCAAGAATACTAGAGTGGGTTGCCATGCCCTCCTCTAGGGGATCTTCCAACTCAGGGATCGAACCCGCATCTCTTATGTCCCCTACATCAGCAGGTGGATTCTTTACCACTAGCGCCACCTGGGAAGCCCTGCCACCACTACAAGTCTCTGCCCTTGGGTTTAAGAGAGAAGGTGACAGGTTCCTAATACAGAAGGGACTATCCAAGAAGCAAACCTAAAAATCTTTCTCTGTTTTTTTCTCTAAAAAGAAAACGTCTGAGGAAGAGCAAGCAGTTCAGTATCTACTAAGAAAAAGTAAGTGGCAAAGGGGTGAAAGAGACTTGTTGCAAAATTTCCATCTCTTTTCACATTCTATCTTCGGGTTAATTCCAATGCAACACTAATAACATTTCATGGTTTTTAATCAGGAGTTCTTTGGTAACTAGATTTATTACAATCAGCTCAGGCCAGAGGAGGTGATTATTAGAATCAGAAAGGTGAGTTTCCCAGGCGCAAGCAGAAGTGACGCAGAGGAAGAGGAATGAGACCAGGGATTTTCCATCCTCTACCTAGACCCACGTGTTCTCAACCTTTCATCTCTTCTCCAGCATCTGCATCACTCCTCTCTGTCTTATTTATATGTGGCCTGCCATGCTTTGGGGGCTTCCCTGCTGGCTCTGCAGTTAAAGACTCCACCTGCAATGCAGGAGACGTGGGTTCGATCCCTGGGTCAGAAAATTCCCCTGAAGTAGGAAACAGCAGCCCACTCCAGTATCCATGCCTAGAAAGTCCCATGGACAGAGGAGCCTGGTAGGCTGCAGTCCCTGGGATCTCAAAGAGTCAGACACACTAAATGACTAAATCATCACCACCATCATGCTTTACCCCGCAGTTCTCTTGGTTCCTGAGTTGATGTTGCACAAATAAAACAGATATTCCGACGACATCAGTTGAGATCACGGGTTCTCTCCCATCACCTGTGGCTACATGGAAGAATGACAGTCCCTTAGGGGAAGTAGACAGTAGAAGGCATATGGAGTAAAAAGTTTGGCAGAAGAAATGGTTGGCATCTCTAATGTGTTCTTTCTAACAAGGTTGTTGTGAAGATCAAGGGACATTTAGAACCTATATGAAGGTATCTTATAATCTGAAAGTACTATATAATAAAGTGGTGGATATCTTACACAAAATTCTCAAAGGTTTAATATCTGTGCTATGTTTTAGAAAGAGTAATCCATCTAATTGCTATTGACTCAGAATGACACAAGCCTGGGAAAGCGCCAGTGAATTAAGATAAATCCAGAACACAGAACCATAAGAGGTAGATACTGTTCCAAAACAAACAAAAACTCTTAAAGCAATAGGCTTCAAAAGACATGATAGAATTCCAAGTGGATTTTTTCATTTAAACATCTTGTTCGCTCCCCCCACCCCCACCCAGTTTTGTGACGTTTCTGTCCCTGACACCAAGCTTGCACCAGATGGATCTGTATCGCAGGAATCCAAAAGCTAAACCCCATTCTGTAAACATGTGTCAATCTGTCATCTGAATGTATATTTGCTTTTATACTCTGCTTTTCTGTGTATTCATAAATCTAGCTCTCTAAAATGTATTTGAAGAATATCATTTAAATAAATGATAAAACTTGAAGCAATGTTTATCAACATAATGCTTAACTGAATTTGTTCTTTCCTGTATTTGTATAATTAGTAAATTACACTCTTCTCTCCTTTTCTGTTAGTATAAGATCTCCCTGCTTTCAAATGGTTATGTGGGGTATAAATCAGATGATTCTTGCCAATCGTCAAGTAAGAAAATATATCTCTAGCATTTCTTGCCTCGCTGACATATTCTTTATATTTTTTTTCCCTGTGGAATGCTCTGCTGCCTTTAATTTTAAGATACATAATTTTGTGCTGCACGAAAAACAAAACAATTCTCCATCAATGCTGGACATTAGCCACTTATATCTAAAAATGAATTTCAGTCAACGTGACTCCTCTTCCAAGGGTGTCTGCCTATAAAATTTATGATGGAATAAAAAACTTTGTTTTTAATTGAAAGAACCATATGTATTTTTTTTTTTCTTCTAGAGGAAGTAATCCTCCTCTCTGGTACCTGCTGCTTTGATCCACAGTGAGGTTTTTAACCAGGGTCAAGCTAGCCCTGCATATGGGTGTCTTTTATGTACATGCACAGGAACGGTGACATGATGAGTAGAGATATGGCCAGTGTGTGACAGTCTCAAACAGGTAGATAACGTGGGGTGAGCTAGGGGAGAGCGTTATGGGCAAGTAGGCATGTACACCACTGAGAAGCAAAAGAGGTCTCTGGGAGGTAAAATATAAGTAAATAAACTTCCTCGCAGAACAAATGTTGGTAAGATGGGCCCTAAGTAAGTGTAAGACTATAACACAGACAAGGCTTTCCCCCTATGAACTACAGCATCACATTTTTACCCCAACACATGATAATCCACTGCATCAAAAATCAGAGAGAAGCTGCCAAACAACTAAGAAATCATAAATATTTTAAATAATATTTTGCTTTTGAAACATCTTTCTTATAGGAAATGCATTGTATTTATACTTTTATTTATATACATGTATGTATTGGGCTTCCCTTGTGGCTCAGACAGTGAAGAATCTGCCTGCAATGCAGGAGACCCAGGTTCAATCCCTGGGTCAGGAAGATCCCCTGCAGAAAGGAATGGCTACCCACTCCAGTACTCCTGCCTGGAGAAGCCCATGAACAGAGGAGCCTGGTGGGCCACAGTCCACAGGGATGCAGAGTCAGGCATGACTGAGTGACTAACACTATCTACTGTAGATATAGATGCATACATTTTATAAACTAGATCTAAAGAAACCTGTTAAAAAGAAGATGAAGACATTACTCAAATCCCATCTTCCAGGTTAAAAACGAAAGCTAACATTTTAGAAGTTTAATTTCAGATACCTCACTTTACATATATGAGTAGATAGACACCTCTAATTCAAAGTGGCATCCTGTACTATTTTAAAGCAAAAATATTTTAATATAACTTAACTTGAATGAGAGCAACAATAAAAATGTTGATGTTTCTTCATAAAGTGAATTAATTCTTAAAAAAACAAAAACAAAATAAACCTGCACTTAAAAGTTATAGCATCCAGTGGCCACCTGCTCTGAAAGTTTGGGGAGAAAAAGCATATATCTAATCCCATAGTTTGGTATTTAATATTTTAGATTCTACATCTGTAATATTTATACTCTTTCTACAACTGTAATTCCTGGCTGTCTTGTTGTTCAGTTGCTAAGTTGAGACTGACTCTTTGCTACCGCAGAGACTGCAGCACACCAGGCTTCCCTGTCCTTCACCATCCCCTGGAGTTTGCTCAGATTCATGTCCATTGAGTCGGTGATGCTCTCTAACCCTCTCATCCTCTGCGGCCCCCTCTCCTTTTGCCTTCAATCTTTCTCAGCATCAGGTCTTTTCCAGTGAGTTGGCTGTTCAACATCAGTGCCAAAGTATTGGAGCTTCAACCTAAGCATCAGCCCTTCCAATGAGCATTCAGAGTTGATTTCCTTTAGGATTGACTGGTTTGATCTCTGCTGTTCAAGGGACTCTCAAGAGTCTTCTCCAGCACCAATCTAGTCACGATCTTATATTTAAATGATTCACTGCTCAGTCTAACATTAGACTGTGGTTTCTTTATTCTTTTTTTTCACTCATCTCACTGTTGGTTAGGTTGTTTCATATGTATGCCCAAAGAAGTCACACTCTTGACATGATTTGACTTGCTCAAATTCACTAGGTATAACATTTCATCAGTATTCTTTTCCCACAGAACTTCCTAAAAAAATATTTTGAGATTCTTCTTCCTTTCATTAAAGTTGCTTTTGATCTTTCAACATCATGATACTTCTTTTAGGGAATATCACATCCTCTTGACATCAGGAGGTATATGTATAATTTCTTTTCCCTTTTATATGTTGTCCCACATTTTATTAGTACTGGACTGGTCTGCATCATAATTATGAATTTGGGTATGGCAAGTTCTCTGTTTCTTGGTTTTTATGTCTGTATTTTTTTGGGGGGTTGGTTTAGTTTTAGTTAATTTAATGGAAAAGGAATACATTAAATTTTTCATTATTTGACATATTGAAGGAAAATTTTTGAAAACTTGTTTAGTAGCTCAGTTGTGTCTGACTCTTTGTGACCCCATGGACTGTAGCCTGCCAGGCTCCTCTGTCCGTGGAATTCTCCAGGCAAGAATACTGGAGGGGGTCGTCATTTCCTGCTCCAGGGGATCTTCCTATCCAGAGATGGAACCCACATCTCCTGCCCTAGCAGGCGAGTTCTTTATCACTAGCGCCACCTGTGAAGCCCTAATAACACAATAAAAAGAATAACTACACAGATACAGAGAACTCATTGATGGTTCCCAGAGGCAGGGTGTTGAGAGTTAAGTGAAATGAGAGAAGGGAGTTAAAAGGCATGAATTTCCAGTTACAAAATAAGTCTTGAGGATATAATATGCAGTATGCTGACTATAGCTAACAATAATGTCCTACATATGTGAAAGCTACTAAGAAACTAGATCTTAAAGTCCTCACTGCAAGAAAAAATGTTTGTGTATAGTGATGGATGTTAACTAGACTTATTGTGGTGATCATTTTGCAATACATACAAATCTGCATACATGAAATCATTATGCTGTACATTTGAAACTAATATAATGTTACATCAATTATACCACAATTTAAAGTAACAGCACATTGAAAAAAATAGCTGATGAGTACTACTTTTAAAGCAAAGCTGTACATATATATATATATATATATATATATATATATATTTGAAATTTATATTCCTCTATCTTTGCCTGTGTATCTCTTTCACCAATTTTTTTTTCTGATTATGATATCTTTATACTTCCAGGAATTTCTGTATATATATTATTCTACTTTTTCCTTATGTATTTTTTTCTCCCTTTTGTTCTTTCTAATTCTCTCTGATACTTTTTTCTCTCTGTTCTGATATCTCTTCTTTCTTCCCATCTTCTTTTTTCCTCCCCCTTTGGGTTTTCTCCTGTTTTCTTTTCTCAACCTTTATTCATGCTTTTTCTCTCCCTGTTTTCCTTCCTTTCCTTCCTTCTTTAATTTTTCACATTTTCCCCCTGAATTTATGATTTAAGCTTAGCATCTCCTGTCTTACTGAATAAAAATTATGGTCTCTGTCAGTTAATACATATTTATCTAAGAAAATACTGTATCTTTCCAAGTTGTCATTCATTGATATTTATACCAGGATTTCTTTGAAGCAAAAGAGTTTTAAGTTTCTGTTCTTAATTATCTTCTTTTACCCTCTATTAGCTGCTGTCCACTTTGAAATCATCAATTGCTAATTATAATGGTACTATGACTTTAAAGTCTAAAAGTCAAATTTTAGCTGCAAATATACAAAATTTTTCACATGACTTTAATAACAAAGCTAAATTCTGGGCACTAGGGGAGAAACTGCAAAGAGTCATAATTTTTCATCCTGCCTTTTCAATAGAAACTAAATGTGTACATTAATAAAAGGAGAAAAAGCAGTTAATACGAAGTATTCTTCCTCATGCATGGTACATATATTTGGAACCTATTCTTTTTAACATCTTTCTAAATGACTTTCTGATTAACAAGTATTTCCTTAACTCATAATTTTTATGTCATTTTGAACTCATTATCATATGAACTCCAAAAATTCTTCCTCTTTAATTTACCATCCCTATTTGCAGCTTAAATTTTTTTTCTATATCACTCCACAATAGTTGTTGCTGTTTAGTAGCTCAGTCGTGTCTGACTCTTTGTGACCCCATGGACTATAGCCCACCAGGCTCCTCTGTCCATGGGATTTCCCAGGCAAGAATACTGGAGTGGTTTGCCATCTCCTTCTCCACAGAATCTTTCCAACTAAAGGATCGAACCCACATCTCCTGCATTGGCGGGCAGATTCTTGACCATTAGCGCCATCTGGAAAGCCCTTCATAGTGGCTACAAAAAATTCTTCCATTTTAATACATCATCTGTTATTTCCAGCCCAATTTTATCGATATCATTCCAAAATAGTGGCTACAAAACAGGCTTACAGGAATTGTGTCTATGACTGTTAACAGAAGTGGGAGGAATGATTTTGGTTGTCAGCTGCTAGCTGCTGTACAATAAAATATACTTAAAAAATGCTGCGTAAATATAACATGTTCTTACATAACACATTTGTTGACAAATGAATTGAAAGTTGCCTTACCCCCTCGCTTGTTGATCTTGGCATAGCCAGGTGAATAGCTCCCAGACATAGAGGATGAGCTGCTGAAAGCTGCATGGTGTAGTCCAGACACAAGTGGCTCATCACATTTTTCTGAAAAAAAAAAAAAAAAAAAAAAGAAAGCCAGCTTTAATAAAGAGTGAATAATCACTGACATGTTTTTGTTAAAATCACTATTGAATACAATGAAAATTTTAAGGTACATGATACATCTAGCAAACGATCATAATTTATATAACTTAACGCTGATGATTCTAATGAACCCTAGCACAGTTTCAACAGCCTTCTGATTTTCAAGTTATAGCTATGATAAAGTGCATTATTCCAAAGGACCTCAATGCAGGCCTGCTATCTCAGAATCATGAATGAAGTTGTGGCTGTTTGTTTAACAAGATTTTGGATTTGGGGTCTCCTCAAAATCTTCAATTATTTATTCATTATAAGGATTCAGGGTTAGAAATATGAGGTTGGAGGAGAGAAGACCAGGAGGAATAATATCCAAACTAAAAAATTAGGAAGGAGATACCAGTAAGAAAGAACACAAGATAAGCACCAACACAAAAGCATTGCTGTCTAAAATTTTAGTCAGTTCTCATTACACTTGACCAATCAACTGCACTGGAATTCTAATTTTTACTTGGCTTCTGCGCTGACATGAACTATTTCCCTTCCTCCTTCTTTACTACTGCTGACTCTCCCATTCCACTTTGATGGGTGGTTCTCACCGTCCTAGTGTCTATATACGTTAAAGTGCCCAGGACTCAACTCTTGGACTCTTCTTTGCATCCTCTTGGTCTCTGGGAGATGCATCAGGTGCTATGTCTTGTCATATTGGAATACCCCAAATCCTACCATCTCACTTTGCTGATCCCCTGTTCCAGGCAGCCATTGGCCATCACTTATGTGACTGCAGTCTTCCATCCTCCTCCTTTGCCAGAGTCCTCCCGTACACAGCAGCCAAAAGGGCAGTTTAAAAAATACACAGGTGGGCAAGGTAGTTCCTGCACTCAAAATATCCTCTGGCTCCTGCTCTCAGTCACTTGGAATGAAGTCCAAGGTCCCCCAGTGACCCACAGCAGCCTCCACACTGATCACATCCTCCAGCATCCTTGTCCATTACTGTCCAGCCACCCTTTCCTTCCGACTGCAGCTACAGACCTGCTCCTGCCATGACCTTTGCTTTTACTCTTCCAGTGACCTCAAGGCTCATCCCTCCAGGCTCCGTTTAATGTTATCTCTCACAAGGCAGACAAGCTTTCCCAGTCTACCCAGCCACAGGAGTACCCACTGCCCTCACTCTCTGTACCACGCCTCGCTCTATTTTCCTTCAGAGCATTTACAGCCATCTGATGTGTTGTGTTTTCATGCATTCAATTGTTTGGTTGCCTTTCTCTCCCATGAGACTGGAAGCTCCATGGAAATAAAGGTTTTGAGAGTTTGCTTAATGCTTCCTTTCCAGTGATCTGAATAGCACCTGGCACTTGGCACATCCTCTAATGACATTTTGTAGAAGGGAGGGAGGAAGCAAGGGAGGGAGGGAGGAAGATAGAGAGGGAGAGAGAAAGGGAGGATGGAAGGAAGGGAGGAAGGGAAAACAAGGACAACTAAACGTGACAGACTCAAAGAGTCTCAAAGCACGATGTTACATTACGTGACATAGCACCTAAGTTTTAGAGAGATGGCCTAAATCCCCAACAAGTGTTTACACATGCTCATATTCCATTCAATATGACACAGAGCTACATTGTATATTCTGAATGACTTCTCTCTCAGATATTCACAAACAGGAAGAAAAAAGAAAAAACTAGCAACAGAAGGAATGGACCAGTTTTCTCGAAAAGCCATTCAAGTGGAGTGAAGTCCCCATTGATCCTGGGGAAATGAATTATTTTTCATTATCTCACCACTCCAGTGTGTACAAAATGGAAGTTATGAGGAATACATCCATCCTTGTAAAACATAGTTAGATTGCTTACTTTTCTCAGTTATGCTGCGAGTGCCTCTGAGCAATGTGGCATGTATGTGTGAATATATTCCCCAGAAAGTTAAATGTAAATGACTGAAAACAGGACCATGACATTTATTTTAGAAATATCAGTTTACAAAGTGAGAGTCCATAGTGAAGGGTTTCATATTAATTGTTTAAAAATTTACTATTATTTTAGCTGCCGTTGATCACACATACAAAACCCTGATTTTCTAACATCTGTCAGTCTAACTTTGTACAAGTTTTGATGTATGTTCTGCATTGAACTTTAACGAGAAACTATTACTTCAGAATTTTCCATTATATTAAAAATGTGCTAATGTTTATTCATTTTTATTTTATTCATTCAAATAAAACAAAAAATTATGACATGTAGACACTATTCTATACAAAATACACAACCAACAACCAACAAGAACCTACTTTACAGCACACAGAACTATACTCAATCTTTTGTAAAAATCTATAAGGGAAAAGAATCTGAAAAAGATTCCAAAACACTTTGCTGTAACCTGAAATCAACTACACTTCAACAAAAAATAAAATACATTTTAAAAAATTTACAGAAGAACCTAAGTTGTGCCAGACCAGGAAATGCAGCAGTACATGAAACTAACAATGTTCCTGTCCTCATGTAATTTATGCTTCCGTAGAAACTAAAAACTAGCTAAAACAAAAACAAACAGGTAAAAATGTGAATTCATAGGATGGGATGGTGATAAAAACTACCGAGACACACAGAATATGAAAGAGGGGCTAGGAGGCTGGGGGTAGGGTGGAGGTTGAAGGAGTTGCAGGCTTTGGGTGCCTAGCCAAGAAAAGTCTCTTTGATTGGGTGACGTCTGAGTAGTAACCAAAGAAAAGAGGACATATGCTATGACAGAGCTCAACAGGACCATGCCAGGAGAAACTTTTTTCTGTCCAAAGCTGCTCAGTAGGAGTAACCTGGCAATCCCTGGAGAAGGAAATGGCCACCCACACCAGTATTCTTGCCTGGGAAATCCCAGGGCAGAGGAGCCTGGCTATAGTCCACGGGGTTGCAAAGAGTCACAACTAAACAACAATACTTGATAATAAGGACTAACACATTATCCCAAAGTCAGTATTCAATGAATACATAGCTCCATGTTACACATGGTAAATAATTAAAATAATATGGATAATTAAGAGATCCATTTAACTCGCTTAAATTTAGAACTTAAATGCGGCAGTTTATAAAATCTGAGGCTAGTTTATCCTTATTATTTGTTTTTTTAAGTTTGATTTCCATAACAAATTAGTCTTTATACCAAATTAAATTTTTGTCACTAATTTTTAAAAACTCAGATAAATCAGAATAACAAAATTCAACTAAAACTGAGATCAAGAAAGGTAAGAGCATATAAAAGACTATCTATTTTTTAAAAAGTACCATAGAATTATTATCATAATTTAAGGATCAGATATCTCACAATCCTCTAAGTTGAGACAAAATCTATAACTGCATAATTAAGCAAGAAAAATGTCACATGAATTATATGTTCTCCTGAAAGAGGATAGTCACAAAAATTTTTTATGATCTTATCCCCTGCTTTGCACTGTTCTAATCACTTTGGGCAATAAAATATCTATCTATGTATCTATTTCCCATTCTCTCATGAGTGGTAACAATATATGGACCCACATAAAGTAATTAAACATGAAACAAGAAAATAACACCAGGTGTAATTCACTGCTGACTAAAACATAATCAAATCCTGAAAGTAACAAGTAAGTTAAAAATACAGGACTGTGGTTTAGGTGACCTTGTCACTCCTGGCTTTCTCCTGTGTGTGTGACCTTGAGTACGTCAGTTAACCCCCTTTCTACAGACGTAAGTGTGAAAGTGTTAGTCACTCAGTCGTGTGACTCTTTCTTTGTGACTCCATGGACCGGACTGCCAGGTTCCTGTCTCCATGGGATTCTCCAGGCAAGAACACTGGAGTGGGCTGCCATTCCTTTCTCCAGAGGATCTTCCCAACCCAGGGATCGAAACCGAGTCTCCCGCATTGCAGGCAGATTCTTTACTATCTGAGCCACCCTGACTCACATATAATATGAAGAAATTAGCTAAATTTCTCTCAAACTCTAATGTCCTCAAACACTGTCAAGGACAAGAGTCCACAACCATGTCCCCCAGACCAAATCTGGCCCACTGCTCACTTTTGTAAGTAAAGCTGTCCTGAAGCACACCCCCATTCACTCATTTATGTCTGCATTCACATCTCAGCAGAATGTCACAAAGAGAGACCACACAGCTTCTGAAGCTAAAGGATTTACTATCTGACCTTTTACAGAGAAAGTTTTCCAACCTCTGGTTCAATGTGATAAATATTCCATGTATCCACAAAGAAGAATGATTAATAATCACTACGGTAACAGGTAACATACAAATGATGAATAAGACCTGAAAAATTGAGAGGATATAGATGAAAAGGGTTAAGAACAGCATAGAGAGAGGGAAAGTTTTAAGGCTACAATGAGGATGAAATTTCCCCATGATGGCTGTAGCTACACTCCACGTGTGCCCATATTGCCAGACTGACTATTAGGATGAATGATCCATTTTTATCTCCAACTATAATCATAGTTATTACACCTTCCATCTTCCAAAGTGTCTGATTGCTTGTTGTTCTAGAGCATGTGTCTCCATACTCTGCAGACATTAAACATTAGAAAATCAAACAGATCCCTGGAGAAAGTTATGATTTTTATCATAGTGGTAACAGTAGTAGAGAGAGAGGGAGAATGCTAACGTTTGAAATAATTTAGTATTGTATTTTCCCATACTGGGATGTCTTCCAAAACTACGGCCACATAGTTATGGCAAATATTTAGTCTCCAGTGCATTTCCCTTCCAGGGAATCCTGGATGAAAACTAGAAGAGCAGATGGGCCTTGAGTTTTATTTTCACACAATTTCAGTCAATCAGGAAGGCAGACTAGCTGCAAGAATTCTGTATGAATTCAAGCTGGAACAGAGGGAGTGATTGGCAAAGCGAGACGAAATGGCTGTGGCCCTTCACCTCCAAGAGCATGGCTGAGAGAGATCTCTCTTGGCAAGGGGGCTGGACAGCAGTTCGCAAGGTCAGAGGACTTCGGAACATATGTCACTGACATCAGAGAAGCATTCAAATGTTACCTCTGATAAGAAATAATGTTGGAAAACATTCACCACATCTTTTAAAATCATAGCACTTACAATATATGTTTTATGTCACACATTTGGAAATACAAGTAAATACCCAGAAAATAAGAATGATGAAGAACTCTAGAACCAAACAGTGCTACCAGGATGGACATTCTGTTTTTTTGTTTTTGTTTTTTTTATTGGAGTTGCTTTACAATGTTGATTAGATTCTACTGTACAGCAACATGAATCGGTTACACGTATATCCCCTCTTTTTTTGAATTTCCTTCCTGTTCAGGTCACCACAGAGCATTGAGTAGTGTCCCCTGTGCTAAACAATAGGTTCTCATTAGTTATCTGTTTCATACATTATATCAGTATCATACATCATATCATATCAATACATCGTATCCATCCCTACCTCTCAATCCATCCCATGTCTTCGTTTCCCCTTGGTATTCATATATTTAAATTCTAGCAACATTTGATTCACATTCAGGAAAAAAAAAAAAGAGAAAACACTGTAAAAGGCATATTCTCCGGGGAATACAACACAGAATGTTCTCTACTTTGCGTGCATTCAACTCCTGATTTTGAACCCAGAACTGCATGACCACCAGCCTCAGGTTTCATGGCTCCATGGTCGGGGCCAAGTTGAGAGGCCATACCTCCCCCTAAAGCCTTCTGTTTCCAGTCAATAGCCTCCTGCCTGGCTCCTTAAGGCCAAAACTATCTCAAACTGCAAGCTAAGTGGTTGTGCTAATTTCCTTCTCTGGCTCTCCTAAGAGCATCTCAGTTCCTCCCAGAGATGGCCCGTCTTTCCCGTGGTGATGCTCATTTCAAGGCCTAGACGCCCATCTTGGTGGGCACCCCAGGACTGCATGACACCTCCCACTCCTGACTTTCCTTCTGCTCTGCCTGCTCCCCAAGGTGTCCAACGACAGCCAGGCGGTGTCCTTCTCAGCAGAGTCTGCGGCTGCCTGAGTCCCCAGCTACTGTGGACGATGTTATCCTCTGCGCCGTCTCCCTGACTTCCTGGACAAAGCATGCTTTGGCTACACTGCTTCACAGACAGTGGAAAATTCTTTGGACAAATAAGGCTCTATTTCTTATCTAGCCTAGTGGATAGTTTTAGGATTTGGGTGAAAAAGAGACTGAAGCCATGACTCAGGTGTGTTTCCTGAGGAATCACTGAGATTAATATAGTCCCGTAAATGCTTCACAAATTATAAGGAATGTCAGTTTCCACACTCAGACCAAAGACTGGCATGGGATCTAGCACTGCTTTAGAGACTGTATTCCCAAGACTATGATGTTATGCGTGTGTGTGTATGTTTAATTTTCTTCTCAATAAAGGGGAGAGAAGAAGAAAGGGAGGGAGGGAGGGAGGAATGGACGGAGGAGAGAAAAAATGAGAGAAAGAAAAGAAGAAAGAGAAATAAAGGAACAAAGGCGCAGCACCAACAATAACTTCACAATCTGTTTCTCTGCAGCCACGGCAGGCCCGCTATTTTTATTCCCTATAAATGCAGGCCACTGGTTCCAGACGGTCTTTGTTTTGATGCACTTAGAAAGATGTTGCTTTGTCTTCTTTCCTCAGCACACCTTCCTTGACTAGGCTCTGCATTTTTCACCTCAGAACTTTGCTAACTTTAGCATTCTATTAAAAAACCCAAACAAACTGAGCTCATTCCATATGCCATCTGTGGAAATCCCATACCCCACTTACTTTTCTCTATGGAGAAGGTGTAATTCTACCTGGGAGCCAAATGTCTTTGAATTGAATAATTTACATATACATTTTGATGTTTAAATATTGTATTACTCCTTGAATGTATAGTGAGCACCGGAAATTGAAACATGACATGCTCTTCCAGTATATTTGATAACTTTTTTTTTTCAAGTTCAGTTAGTTTAACTTAACCTGATCTAATAAATAATTTCTAGGATAGTTGTGATTTGCAGAGATTAGTATTAGACTGCAGTTTTCCCAATATTAGCACATGGAAGAAAGCATGCTCTTTACAATTTAAAAAAATGATATTTTATTCCTAGGGGTATGAATTTGGATGACTAAGTTCCATCTTATCCAGAGTGTCTTCAGGTTTTTTTTTTTTCATTATTTCAAATGTCCATTTCTAGCTTTGGATAAGTTTTTCTATGATTTCCTATGTCATAGCAATAGAAAGCAAATGGTTTTAAAAATCAGTATTATAGGAGAATTCTGGAAAACATGTTTGCTCTTCCTTAGGGCAAAATACCGATGACTCCAACTCAACTCTAATTTTATATATCTTCATTTTCATCATAATTTCCTCCCATATTTTTTATGATTCATACATTGGTTTGTGTACTTCTTGCTCAAACATCCCTGGCCTACTCTTTGTCACTGGAAATAAGATCTTTTTTTTATTTGCCTGATCTTATAAAATTCCATACAATACAGAGAAAGGATCCTCACAATCCACAGAAGTAATCATTGTTACTAGTTTTCACATACACACCCACACACACACACACACACACACACACACTCACTACATTTGATACAACACGTATGTTTAAATGGGTGAGAACATTGACAATCTGGTCTTTAGCATACACTGACCTATCAAGGAAATGTCCATACAAATATTGCCTTTTGCTTTAAAATAAAAATAAATATTGTTTTGTATTTCATTTTATGTAGGGATCTTTTATTATTTACATCTGGATCTTCATAGAAGGGTTAAACTCCTTTGCACAGAAAATGTAAGAATGTTAGTTCATTGGTAAAAGAGATCATATAATTAAATTGAGAATTAATTGTCCTTTCATGCACTGTATGAAGAATTAATCTAGTTTTCTTCACCTAAGACATCTCACAAAAGACATGAAGCCAGCGGTCATGAAGAGAAGTGCAATTAGTTTGCCGTTAAATGCTAATTTAGAAAAAGGTAAAGATAATAAATTTAGAACTAACTCAACTGAGTGGACATATTTTACCTGACATATAATGAAAATCAATAAGGGAAAAAAGTAAACCCATCTATCCCCTGTATCTTCTCACTGAATCTTTCCTCTTTACAACTCCAAGGAGGGGACCCTATTTTCCCTTTTGTTCATTTCCATTCAATGGGAAACAACCAAACGTGCTACCATATGCATTACAGTAGCCTTGAATTCAATGAGGCAATTGCCCCTCTTCCATCTCAGTAGCATAAATAGTAGAAACTATTAAGCCAAAATCAGCAAATAAATAGTAATAGCAATCATTTTTGAGTACTTACGGGGCAGGCAATGCAGTAAATATTCTGAGAGAATTCTCTCAGTGAGTTACTTTATTTAGTAAGACTTTGACATTGATATCATTACCATTATACAGATGAAGAAGCTTGAGACATCACAGTTAAAGAATAATAGTGAAAGTGAAGTGAAAGTCGCTCAGTCGTGTCCAACTCTTTGCAACCCCATGGAATTTTCCAGGCCAGAATACTGGAGTGGGTAGCCTTTTCCTTCTCCAGAGGATCTTCCCAACCCAGGGATCGAACTGGGGTCTCCTGCATTGCAGGCGGATTCTTTACCAATTGAGCTATCAGGGAAGCCCAAAGAACAATAGAACAAGGACAAAAGCCAAGTTGTATATGATTACAAGCTTTTGAGGTCTATCATCTCCAGGGTCACTTTGGATAAAATCTGAACACTGGATTTATTCTTGAGTGTGTAGATCTCCTAATAAAAATGAAATGGTCAGATTTTTCTTGCTGTTGTTTTTTAGCCACTGAGTCGTGTCTTGACTCTTGCAACCCCATGGACTGTACCCCCTACAGGCTCATCTGTCCATGGCAGTTTCCAGGCAAGAACACTGGAGTGGATTGCCATTTTCTTCTCCAGTGGATCTTCCCAATGTAGGGATCGCACCCATGTCTCCTGCATTGCAGGTGGATTCTTTACTGCTAAGTCACCAGGGAAGCCCAGATTTTTCTTACCACTTTCCATTTTGATCCCAGGAATTTACTTGAAGTGATGCCCCCCGCTATCATGCAGCAATTTTAAGGTCTTCTGTCCACAACAGACCCATATCGTTCAACTAAAAGGAAGAAACACCTGCAGTTTTAAATAGATGTTCTCAGAGAAAATCATACATGATCAGCATTCCAGCTCATATGCCTATATCCAATAAATATAATGTTCAGCACAGTACATCAAATTTATTGCATTTATTCATGTAATAAATATTTATTGGGCACTTATTTCCTGCTTCAACCTTTATCCCTTCAAGATCCATTTTCTTTGCACTTGCCGGATGGATTTTTTAAAAAGCAGATCAGATTATTCCTGGCCCTTGTTCCTGAGGGCTTCTCCTTGCATTGAGTATGGAACCCTAACTCCAGCAAAGCTTGTGATGGCTGGCTGTGAATGATCTCTGGAGTTATCTTATTTCACTCCTCCTCCAAGTCGCTAAGCTCGTTTCACTTTCCTCTCTCTTTTTCAGACACACCAAGCACATTCCTGCTAAAATGCCTCTTCCTCTCCCTGCCTACGGGCTGGAATTCTCTTCCTCAGCTCTAAAGAAGGCAGACTCCTCTCTGGACTGCCCCCAATTCAAATACCAGCCCACTCTTTCTCTGGCCAGTGTCTAAATTCACCAACTCAACTTCCAGACATTACGGTATTTGATGGCACTGTTTTATTTTGTTCATAGCACCAATGATAATCTAAAATATTCTCTTTTTACAATAATCACATAAAATGAGTAAATTCTTAGAAAAATATAAGTTTATCAAATTTGACTCAAAAAAGAAATCAGGCACCTCAGTAATGACATAGCCATTAAAGAAACTGAATCAGCAGCTTAAAATCTCACAAACAGAACCTCAGGCCCTGTATAGTTCACAGGCAAATTAAACCAAACTCCCAGGTGCTCAGTGGTAAAGAATCTGCCTGCCAATGTAGGTGACACAGGAGACAAGGGTTCAATCCTTGGGGAGCAAAGATCCCCTGGACTAGGAAATGGCAGCCTACTCCAATATTCCTGCCTGGGAAATCCCTTGGACAGAGGACCCTGGGGGGCTACAGTCCACGGGATCACAAAGAGTTGGACACAAGTGAGTGACTAAGCACACACAAATAAGTTTTACCAAACTTTCTTTTAAAAAATTACTTTCGTTAGGTAGGCTGTTTTTAACTTCTTATATTGGAGTATAGTTGATTAACAATGTTGTGTTAGTTTAGAAAGTGAAAATAAAATAATCCTGATTATTTTTCTTTTAAAAATGTTTATTACTTTTCCAAATTGCCTGGGATCAGGGCATGTGCCTGTCCTATTGAGCCTGTATTCCCAGGGCCTAAGAATCTGCAACATGCAGATTGGTATTCATGCAGCATGAATACCATATAAGGCTGTTGCATCAGTGCATTACTGACAATGACAAGTAATAAATCCATCTGAATGTGAGCAGGGCAAAATAGTTCCTAGGTTTTGGCAACTGAGATGTATTCACTTTATCTAATGGACATTTTTGCATTTTCTCATTTTTAAAAAATTGCTTGTGCAAAAAGAGTTGGCTTTATCCCATGATGTTATATGTAGAGCTTCCTCACTATATCCCACGTAAGTAAGATCATCTCTCTGATCTTTATCAACTTAAAATGATTTGTCATTTGAACCTTTGTATTATACTGAGAGTTTTTCTACATCATCAGGGCATGCCTTTAGAATTTTTAAAATATCTTGGCTCCAGCAAGTGAATTTTGTGAGTTGAAGCTCCTGACTTTTCTGAGAGTACTCTTTCAAAACCCCGTTTGTTTGCTTTGTTTGCAAAAGAACATAAGAATTTGGTATTTCTAAAATAACACTTTCCTCCTATGTCATTGAAAACACAGTGATAAGCATTTGCTTATATGTTGATCTCCCTGTTATATGGTGATCTGTTCAGAAGGAAGAGGAGTTTTCTACATTCTCAATATATGGAAAATGTAATGTATGGTAGGGATCTTCACATCCTTTGAAAAATATTGAACACAATCAGTATAGAAGCATCTATTAATGAACAGATTCAATGTTATCATCTTAAAAAAAATCAGATCAATTTTTTTCCATTTTTGCCTTTTTCTTCAGTCTAATAGCTATATTCACAAAACATTTAAGAAAATATAGCTAGAGAATCAGCCATGTTTGCAAGAATTAGAGTTGTAAATCAAATAGGAAATTGTCTGCTCTGCACATACCAAGGGCGAATTACTCAAGAATTGCAGTTCAAATTTTGCTGGACATTTAACAGCTGCAGCACATTTCTGACAGATGGTTTAACAGATTAATCAGTTTCAAATTATCTACGAAACTATTATATACTAGAAAAAAAAAAAAAACAGATTTGTGAGACTAAAAAAGTTTTTTCTCCTCTAAGTCAATCTTTTAATTTCAGAGAAATAAATTTTGTCACACCAAACAATAAAAATCAACATATACCTCTTGTATAATATAGAAAATGTTTTGAAAATGTTATTTATATTTCTTCATGCTAAAAAGGAAATGGTATTCAAAAGTAGCACCAACTAAGGATTTAGTCTCTAAAATAAGGGTGAACGTGGTCTTTTTTCTTTTTTTCCTTACCTTATATTCTATAGTCTCATGACGAGGCAGAGCTACCCAAAATGTTTAATATAACAGTAATTTGAAAAGTGCCAAGATCAATTGTAGAATGACTAAATGAACCTTAGGCCACTTCTAGCTGTCATCGGTAGTCTTCCTATGGACAAGACTCTTCTAGATTGCAATTTGTTGGTCCACTGGTAAACGACTACATTTCCAACTCGATCTAGTTTCATTTACTGGTTAACTCAAAGAGAGCATTCACTGATAAAATGCAATGTACTTATTGACAATCAAGTCTATATCCTAGACTATTTAAACCACTTTCACTTTTAATTAATTAACTAAAGGGCTTTAGATAAACCTCCTCCAGTGCTCCTGATTCAAGTTACATCAGCTTTGATCATGAACTTGATTTGTCCAAAGTGGAGAGTGGAGCCCCAGACAGTCAACAAAGCAAAGTTGTCAAAGGAGGTGTGATTAATTAACATGTATTTATGGTATGTGAAGGGAAAGGAAAATGGGCCATGGAACAGTGTTTGTTATATAATACCAATTTTATATACAAATGAATATCAGAATAAATTATACGAATGCTGGCTGGATGAATCACAAGCTGGAATCAAAATTGCCAGGAGAAATATCAATATCAAATATGCAGATGATAAGACTCTAATGGCAGAAAGCAAAGAAGAACTAAAGAGCCTCTTGATGAGGGTGAAAGAGGAGAGGGAAAAAGCTGGCTTAAAACTCAACATTCAAAAAACTAAGATCATGGCACTGGTCCCATCATTTCATGGCAAATAGATGGGGAAACAGTGGAAACAGTGGCAGATTTTATTTTCTTGGACTCCAAAAATACTGAAGATGGTGACTGTAACCATGAAATTAAAAGATGCTTTCTCCTTAGAAGGTAACAACAAATTAAAAAGCAGAGACATCACTAGACAACTCCTAGACAACAAATTAAAAAGCAGAGATATCACTTTGCCAACAAAAGTCCATACAGTCAAAGCTATGTTTTTTCCAGTAGCCATGTGCGGATGTGAGAGTTGGACAATAAAGAAAGCTGACGCTGAAGAGTTGATGCTTTTGAACTGTGGTGCTGGAGAAGATGCTTGAGAGTCCTGTGAACTACAAGGACATCAAACCAATCAATCTTAAAGAAAATCAATGCTGAATACTCATTGGAAGAACTGATGCTCAAGCTGAAGCTCCAATACTTTGACCACCTGATGCAAAGAACTGATTCAATGGAAAAGACCCGGAAAAGACCCTGATGCTGGGAAAGACCGAGGAAGGAGGAGAAATAGGGGCAACAGAGGATGAGATGGTTGGATAGCATCACTAACTCAATGGACATGAGTTTGAGCAAACTCCAGGAGATGGTGGAGGACAGGGAAGCCTGGTGTGCTGCAATCCATGGGGTGGCAAAGAATCTGACATGACTTAGTGACTGAACAATAACAACCAAATTTATTACAAAAACAGTGAAAGTTTAATGTCAATGGTTTAATGTATTTTTATAAGACAAATTTTTAGAGCATTTTTACGTTTAGAACAAAATTGAGAGGGTGGTACAGAGGTTTCACGTACATCTCATATCCCAACACATGCATAGCCTCCACATTATCAACGTCACTCATAGAATGTTACATTTTTTACCAGTGTTGAATGTACTTTGACCCATTATAATCACCCCAAATTCATGCTTTATCTTAGGATTCACTTTTTGCATCATATGCATGATGAGCTTGGACAAATTATGATGACATATATCCATCATTAGAGTGCATGCAGTCATGTATGACTCTTTGAGACCCCATGGACTGTAGCCTGCCAGGCTCCTCTGTCCATGGAATTTTCCATACAAGCATACTAGAGTGGGTTGCCATGTCCTACTTTAGGGGATCTTCCTGACCCAGGAATCAGACTGTGTCTCTTGTGTCTCCTGCATTGGTGAGGTAGATTCTTTTACCACTGAGCCACTTGGGAAAATCCATCATTATAGTATCATAATCTTTCTGCCCTAAAAATACCCTTTGCTATATCTGTTCATCTCCCTGACCCTAACCCTAAAAATCACTAATTTTGTTTGCATCTCTATAGTTTTCCCTTTTCCAGAATGTCATATAGTCGGGATTACATGGCATGAAGTCATTTTGGATTGACCTCTTTCACTTGGCAGCATGTGTTGACATTTCCTTCATGTCTTTTCACAGCTTGAAAGCTCAATTCTTTTTAGTGCTAAATGATATTTCATTGTCTAGATGTATCACAGTTTATCCATTTACCTACTGAAGGACATCTTGAGTGCTCACAACTTTTGGCAATATGAAAAAGCCATTATAGATATCCAAATATGGGTTTTTGTAAGGGGTAATGACAGTTTGATGTTTTAATATTTAACAAAAAGTGGGAAGATAAGAAAAAAATGCATTAGATAGAAAATAGAAGAGAAAAACATTTCAGACAAGCACATCAGTATCAGTATTACTAAAAGGGCTAGGGTTTTAGGGGGAGGGTTAGGGTTAGGATAAGGGTTATGGGAATGCCTAGTGATTTCAAGAAGGAATGACTAGCAGAATCTTAAAATGAAATAAAACAAAACAACCCCAACAACTTAATGCAGCTGCCTAACACACTCTTCTCCTAATTTCCACTTGGATAACTTATCACATCTTCAATCAAATGCCAGGAAAAGAGACCTTCTCCAACTCTACCATACCTCAAGCTAAATTCAGTCTGCCTCCCTTTCTCAGAGAACCCACTTCCTTTCCTTAGAGGTGATGCTAACAAACAGGAATCATGTACTCATCTGTGCATTTACTTGTTTAATGGTGACTCCACCGTGAGTTGTTCATCCTCACGGATGAAGCTGAGGATTGTTTTCTTCGTGTCTGTGTTCCCACTACATGGAACAGTGATCAGTGCCCAGAATGAATGAACAGCAGATGGTACAGAGGGTAGCAATCATTGAATTCACAGAGGGATTTATCTGCATAAGGATGCTGAGGCCAAATTGTGTAGCAAAATCTCATTTGTTCATTCCTATTTTGCTTGTTCTCAATTATTCTTTCAACAAATGTTCATTGGGTGCCTATTATGTTTAAATCTAGGTATCCTTTATCCCAGATTTCACAGGCTGGTGAATTCCATGCTAAAAATGTGGATTATATTTCATGGACCTTGAGAAACCACTGAAACGGTTTGCTTAATAGGGTAGTGATATGATCCTATCATAGCTCTATTTTCAAAGGAAGGAAACTTTGACAGTAGGGTAAAACAGACTAGGAAGTATGTTCTGAAAACAACAAGAATATTACAACATTGAAAATTTGAAGTTGCACGCAGATGAACAGAAGCCAGTGGCAGTGGACTTACAAGAGGGGAAAGATGCAAAAAAGATATTTTTGAAGGTGACTGGCTTGGTTTTACAGGATGTGTGAAGTAATAGAATAAAGAGATAAAAATTACTGAGATTTTTTTTGTGGGTGACAGACAGTACAGTGTGAAGTCATTCATCAAGTAAAGACTATAAAATATGCTATTAGACTCATTTGCTTAAATCATTTAATAAAACAAGATATCTGAATCATTTAAGATCATATGCGAAGATTATATCTTTAGTTAAAAGTTAAGCTTTTAACTAAAATACCAGTCATGGGTTCTGCATTTCATTCATTGAAGCAATAAAGTTCACTTAACTAGGAATCAGAAAGCCAAGAATACAGCACATATAAAACTTCCCCAAGACCCTTAAGATTCTCAGTGAGCTTATTTGAGACAAAACTATGCAGCACTTGATTTTACATCTATACATTAAATTACAAACATCGATCTCTTTCACTGGGGTACTTTGCTGTTGAGTAAGATTTATTCAGCATGTACCAGGTGATTCGATGGTAAAGAATCCACCTGTCCATGCAGGAGACACAGATTTTATCCCCAGGTTGGGAAGATGCCTTGGAGGAGGGCATGGCAACCCACTCCAGTATTCTTGCCTGGAGAATCCCTTAGACAGAGGAACCTGCTATGTGATAGTCCACAGGGTCGCAAAGAGTCGGACATGGTTGAAGGGACTTAGCATGCACGCACAAACAGCGGGGCGTGAATGCCTGTCCATTCCATTTTCTGATGGACCTTTCTCTCACCTTTCTTTCTTTCTTCTTATAATGTTTTTTGTCTTATCCTTTATAATGCCTCTGGCTTTCAGCAAATGCAAATTTCCCTATTTTAGGAAGGAATACTTTTAATGTCACCACTGATCTTTCCTCTCAGAACCAGGCCCCTTGAATGGGAGTTTTGTATGCCACCACTAAGGAAATGTTCTGGGAACTTGGGACAAATCCAAAGAGAAAAATATATTAATATCCAGGAATGAATTCTATTCCAAAGAAACCTGCCTACTTTCTATATACATATATATTTGATAATGTTTAAATTCTAAACAGATAGTTTGTTTTTTTGTTTTCTTTTCTCCAGAAGGCTTCTATGAAATGCTTGGGTAGCATCACTGATTCAATGGACATGAGTTTGAGCAAATTTCTGGAGATAGTGAAGGACAAAAGAGCCTGGTATGCTGCAGTCCATGGGGTCACAAAAAGTTGGACACAATTTAGCGACTAAACAACAACAATGACAAGGCAAAATCTATATCAAATGAAAAGAAAATGGAAACACGGTAATTCTTTTCAAATACACACAGGTAGATGTGCACTCATTTTAGATGGAACGACAGTCAGGAAAGGAGACTGGATCATTTTTGCCACCATTCCCAGTCACGAAGGGCAATGGATGGTGCTACTTCCCTAGGAGCACCACCAGCAGGGGGTTTTTAAGATAAGCAGATAGGATCTAAGCATGACTCTGGTCTTACATAAAGGACAGGATGGAGTCAAGTCTAGAAAATCCAGGTCAGGAAGAAAGAATCCAGAAGAAAGCCAACTATAGGCAAACAAGGAGCAGAGCCCAGCCAGACTGTGGAGACCCAGTCCTGGGAGAAGATCTTCCATCTCTCTCATTCTTTATGCAACCTGCTGGACTTGAGAAGAGAAGCCCTACAACTTTAAGAATGTTTAACAGTTAAAATGAGATCTTCCACATTTCACAGGGAGAAAGAAAGAGAAACCACAAGTAAAGGCCCAGAAAATGAGATTAATTAGAGGTTACAAAAAGTAAGTTTGATTACTATGCTAAGTGTGTTTGGGAAAATGGTAAGGAAGAGGAATTGAAAGTAAGTAGTATGTTGCGCCTTGAAAACTAAGCAGCTAATTTTCAATCTTCTGCAGAAGGGAACAGGGCACAATTAAAGGTTTCTTAACAGAGAAATTGCAGAGTAAAGTACAGGGAAAGTTACCAAAAAAGAAACACTGTTTGGTTTTTAAGCATCTTTAGAGAGGAGGTTCCCAAAGTATGAATTTCACATGGAAAAAGAAAATGCATCTTGAGAAACAATGTGATCAGAAATAAATAGGAAATGGAGACAACCCGATTCACAGAATTCTGCATTGCTGACGTTCATGCAGCTATAGAGAGATGGGGAAAGTTGTTGGTTTTACATTCGGAAATGACACAGAACCATGGCAACAATAAATAAATGAAACATATATATATATATATTCATGACCATCATGATGGAGAGATGGCTTCAGTCTCAAGCAATCATATTGTTTTCCCAACACACCTACATTTTTCCAAAAGCTGGCCTCCAAACCTGAATTTAGAAAACCCAAGTTCTAATTCCTATTCAGTCTCCAACTCTCTTGAGCAAGTCACATATGCACATTGAATCTCAATTTCTCCATCTGCAAAACAGGAATATTGGACATGAAATCCTCAGGGTCCCTTTCGCGGCTGACACTCCTGGATTCTCTAATGTCATAAAGTGCCCCAGTGCTACTGCCAGTGTTCAGCTGCTCAGTCGTGTCCAACTCTTCGCGACCCCATGAGCCCGCCAGGCGCTTCTGTCCATGGAATTCTCCAGGTGAGAATACTAGAGTGGGTAGCCATTCCCTTCTCCAGGGATCTTCCCAATAGCACAGATCAAAGCCAGGTCTCCTGCATTGTACGTGGATTCTTTACCGTCTGAACTACCAGGGAAGCCCTGTTATAGAGATATAAATGTTTCAAGAAAGTGACGTGGGTGCATAGGAGTAGAACAACTAATTCTACATAGAAGATAATATCACCCAAGCATATCACTACGAGTCATAGTGAGTCAGATAGTGTAGAATCTGCCTGCAATGCGGGATACCCGGGTTCAGTCCCTCGGTTGGGAAGATCCCCTGGAGAAGGGCATGGCAACCCACTCCAGTATTCATGCTCGGAGAATTCAATTGACAGAGGAACCTGGCATGCTACATTCCATGGATTCACAAAGAATCAGACATGACTGAGTGTCTAACACAACATAAGCATATCGGTATTTTAGTGGAGAGTTCCATGAAATGATATAAAAGAAGATGATCTTTAAACTTTAAAGTCACATACAAATACTAGTTTCTAATATAATTGAGTGAACAAAACTAGAGTTGACTATTTGATAGTTTTCAGATTGCTGATAATGAATTCATCTTAAAATATGAGAGTATAGTTAGGTATATAAAGATATGCAGTTAGTTTTTGCAGGTAGTTGAAAATATTTAATTGTTGCTTGCCCTCCTTTGTGTAAACATTGGAGTAGATCACATTATTCTTTTCACCTATTTTTTAAAATAGAAAATCCACTGAGAACTTAGACTCTAGATTTTCAAATTGATACTTAATTTGGAAGAAAATGCATGTCAACCAGTGTCTTCTAGAGAATTTCTTCAGCTAGCTGTCCACTTTCTATTCATATTCATATGTGCATGCATTCTAAGTTATTTCAGCCGTGTCTGACTCTGTGATCCTATGGACTGTAGCCCACCAGTCTCCTCTGTCCATGGGCTTCTCCAGGCAAGAATACTGGAGTGGATGGCCACGCCCTCCTCCAGGATATCTTCAGGACCCAGGGATCAAACCTGCATCTCCTGCATTGGCAGGGGCTTCTTTACCACGCGCGCCACCTGAGAAGCCCCATTCATGTTCCTGATTATTTCTAAATCTTTACTAAGCATATTCTCTTTTGAGAAATGCACCAGCTCAAGGCAAATAAACCTATATTATGAAACTACAGCTGCCCATCTGCACTGGAGACTCCACAGGACAGTAGTCTTTTCTGTGATAACTGCCGAAGTATCTATAGCTGAATCTCCCATAAAGAGCAGTGTATTGCTGAATGCTTCAATAAATCAGTTTACAGATGCACTCTGCACAGTTGCACTTCCTTGATATGTTTTCTGACTTGATGTCACAAGCTAACCTGAAAAGATTGGCATCCTGTGTTTGTTGTTAGGTCTTCACTTGACATTCCGTATTTCTTATTGTTCAGAACAAAAGAACATGCAAGTATATACATTTTTCTAAGTTCCACTTATTGGCGAGTGTTATTTGAAACAAAATATGAAAATGCACTTGACAGGTTATCCTGGAGGTGACACAGCAATTTACAAAGTATGAACATCGTATATTCAGGGCAGAGCAATGTTCCCCTTTTGATTTAAGTTTTCTGATATCTGTAAATGCCACTGTACTCCAATAACTATTTAGTTTTCAGTGCCACTATTGGTCATGTGGAAAATATTTTTTCTCAATTTGAAAGAGCACATACATTCACACATATGCTTACAGCCTGTCCTCATTCAAGATATAATTTCAGGTAGATTGCAGACATTCTCCACTGTGTCTGATTGATCTCTGAGTTTTCACACCTCTCAAAATCCCCAACATAACACCAATGCTAGATATATGTTTGCTGGATGAGCAAACATGTCTGTTAATTCCTGTCTCTTAGGATGGGAGCTTGTGGGATTTACAGACACAAACTCCAACTCCATCTCCAACTAGCCCAAACCCTAGATATGCTAGGCTCAATTCTACTGCAGGAGAATGCCACCCCAAAGTACTCCAAAAGAGTGTATTCTAGGGTTTACTCCATCTATATATTGGGTACATAATCCAGGTATAATGGAGAAAAGACTATCTTTGTGAAATTTGAAGTAGTTTTCTCTTGGAGGAAAAGCAAATTTAATGTGAGCAGCAGCATTTTTTTGTTGTTGCTATTGAGAATAATCCTTTACTATGAGATGATTAGAGTAAGTTTTGAGGGAGAGAATGGAAAATAATTTTGAGAATAAGGTGTGTGGTTTCCTGAAAATTGCACTTCTTAGAAACAGATCACCTAAAAAGTATTTTTCCATCCAAAACTACACAGGCAGAATAAATAGCATCTTTTTCCTAACCCCTGCCTATATCTGCTACACTTTTGGTCCAAGAATTCTGAAAGACCTGCAGAGACACTGTTTGGCTCAATGGCACAGCAATAGAACTAGCACACGGAGATAACTCTGTCAAGGTCACTATAACTATTGTGATCAGGTAGATGCAGTATGCATTATTTAATTCCCTTCTCATTGGATAAGAGCTATGATTGCTTGTGTGTATGACAAACTATAGTCAGTTGCATTTTTATCCCTCTTTCCAAGGACAGCAAACACTGCAATAAAGGATAAATCAAAATGTACTTAGTTGACATCCTGTTTTCTTCTTGGGCTTCCCTTGTGGCTCAGCTGATAAAGAATCCGCCTGCAATGCAGGAGACCTGGCTTTGATCCCTGAGTTAGGAAGAGCCCCTCGAGAAGGGAAAGGCTACCCACTCGAGCATTCTGGCCTGGAGAATTCCATGGTCTGTAGAGTCCATGGGGTCGCAAACAGTCGGACACGACTAAGTGAGTTTCACTTTCACTTTTCTTCTTGGAAGGGAAAAATGTTTTAACCTTACTTTGCTCCTTTAATTGTTTATTGGAGGCTTAACTCTACATGTTAACACATCTGTTTGTCTCAGGGTTTTATCCATTTTCCTTCAGAGTTTGATTCCTACTAAAATTAAAATGTTTCTGGGACAAATATCGTTGGGAGGTATTATCAGGTCCTGAAAAAGTAGGCTTTGAATGCAAGCTTTCATGGGTGACTGGGATGAAAGTGACAAAAGAAACATGAAAATATGAGATATTAAGCTTCAAGAAGAATAAAATTAGGTATTGGCTGGAAGCAGGGGAGCCCATTACTATACCACCAGGTTATCTCCCACTAGATCTGTTTGTACATAATGTATCTTTGAAAATGAAAGTGAAAGTTTGCTCAGTCCTGTCCAACTCTTTGCGACCCCATGGACTATACAGTCCTTGGAATTCTCCAGCCAGAATACTGGAGTGGGAGCTGTTCCCTTCTCCAGGGGATCTTCCCATCAGCAGGAATCAAACCCAGGTCTCCGGCATTGCAGGCGGATTCTTTACCAGCTGAGCTACCAGGGAAGCTCTGGTATCCAAGTATCTAATGTATCTATATGTTCACAGAAAACTCAGGAATTAATGTAGACACAGCTGATATTTTTCTCATATAAAAACCTAAAAATAAATTTTTAAGCTTATGCATTTTAAAAAGATTTTGTAGACTGAATTTTTATAAAGATTCCAAATATTTGGACCTCCATGGAATTTCACCCTATATCCTACCCATCCTAAACACAACCTTTCAGTATTATAGATTAAATTAAAAGTAGTACCAGATGGTAAAATGATGGCTGAGAAAAATTCAGGAGAGCTGGTAACTAATCTTAAGATGGAAACTTTCAGTGATAAACTAGGTTGAAACTGGTTTGAGTATCAAGACAATATTTGTGAAAATTATTTAAAAAGAAATCAATTTTTACTTGTATATTCTCTAAGGAATCGATGTTGTTCTAGTAATGTATAAGAGATGAAGTTCAACATGATATCTATATGCTTTGATTTTTTTTAATCTAAATTTTATACAATTGGGTCTAGAGTGTTAAAATTCATTCCTATAGCATTTTAAATTTCATGGAATTAAACAAATATATAATAACAAAAAAGAGTGATAATATGCTTTTAAAATGAAAGGTACCACAGTGAAATATAAGGAAACTCCCTCTGATCTATTGTTCATTTTATTCCTGAAATCAGATTTGACTTAAAAAAGTATGTGCCAATATGTGCACTGGAAAATTTTAGAAAATAAGATATAAATAGAAACTTTCATAATATGTTTTACAAATATATCTTATTCTAATCACATGTTGCCATATAGCTTAAAGACCTTCAGGGATTCTACCTTAAAAAGAACAATTGTTTTCATCTCTTTTATCGGCTTCTTTTGGAATTTTCCTCTACTTCCTTAATTAAATAACATGCTTAGATTGTTATGGGCTTCCCAGGTGGCGATAGTGGTAAAGAACCTGCCTGCCAATTCAGGAGACATAAGAGCTCAGGTTAGATCCCTGGGTTGGGAAGATACCCTGGAGAAGGGAAGGGCAACCCGCTCCAGTATTCTTGCTTGGAAAATCCCATGGCCAGAGGAGCCTGAGGGGCTAGAGTCCAGTGGATCACAAAAGGTCAGACGGGACTGACAGACTAACACACACATAGATTGTTATACACTAACTTTTCTATCTTAAATATCTATGGACTCCCCACTGTGAAAGATGAAGGTTTAGTTCTCTCTCATCCCTTCACCCCAGCACACATAAACATCCTTTTTGTCTATTACCCCACATCTTACTAAGCACACTTGCCGTGATATCAGCATCCAATATTTACTTCACTGTGTGAATACTTTTCACAGCTGAGTTAAGTACTTACACTATGACAACTTTTCCTTTCCTGCATAACTTTTATTTTCTCTAGTAAACCTATTTCTTTCTTTAAAAATTAACATACAGTTATACAAATAAAAACATCTGTATTGCAAAATAAAAAATCTTGTATTACCTAACAATGCCCCCAAATCTTTCATGTCAATGACAGTACAATTTATATAGATCTACTTGATCAAGCAGAATGAACTTTGGTCAGATAATTTGTTCACAACTTTGCAACATGAAAAGTAACTCTGCAGAACCCCACACTGACTGCTGGTTGTAAAGAGACAAGTCCAATGAGACTCACTGACTTTCCATTCACTCTGCAATTTTCATCTAGATTCAAACTTTTAACATCTAGATTTAATCAAGAATCGTAGATGAGTTCACGGTTAACTGGAAATACCAAGTGGGTGGAATCAGAGAGTTTGATCAAATTGAGGACTTAACAGTTTCTTTTAAAACTAGAAACCTAGGGCTTCCCTGGTGGCTCAGTGATAAAAAATCAGCCTGCCGAGGCTGACCCCTGATCGGGGAAGATCCCTCTATCTGCAGAGCGAATAAGCCTGTGCGCCCCAAGTACTGAGCCTGTGCTCTGTACTCTACAACCCCTGCAAGCCCACGTGCCCTAGAGTCTGTGTTCAGCAGCAAGAGAAGTCACCACAATAAAAAGCCCTCACAGCACAACTAGGGAGTAGCCCCATCTCACTGCAATAATTGAATTTAAAAACTAGAGACATAAATTTATATCCATGCTACACCTGGGGAAATCTTAGGAATCATTTAGTCTAAAACATTTACTTACTATTTGGAAACAGAGACCCAGAAATGTACCTGACTCAGAGTCCATTAAAGTTTGTGCATGTATATATATTTAATTTCCATGTAGCATTCCAAATTCCAAGTTATGTAGATAACTTGTAATGTACTTTATAGACAGTAATCTGTAATTATATACTGTGCTCACATAAGGATAATGTTAGGCTAAAATAAAGGTAAGGCTATTTTTATTAATTAGCATATATTAATGTTAAAACATTTTTCAGGTTGCTTGTCAAATTTATTATATGTCTGGGCAATAAAATTATTTTTTCTACACTATTAAGATTCCTTAAGATAGTACCCCACTAATCATCCAAACACTGTTTTATTATTATAAAATACTGTTGGATTTACTTCCAAGAAAACATATATAAAATTTCATTGTCCTATGTTATTAGAAAACATGTTCTTTATCATAATATTTTTTTTTCATTTATTTTTATTAGTTGGAGGCTAATTACTTTACAATATTATAGTGGTTTTTGTCATACACTGACTTGAATTAGCCATGGAAAAAACATGTTCTTTTGAAAATAAAAGGGAAAGAATGAGTAACAGCATTTTACAATTTTCCTGTTTATTTCTATCAACACTGTTCTCATAGTTCAGGAAACTAGAACATGCAATTAACCTCTACATAAACACTTAGATTTTCATGGAAAAAAATGACAGATTCCTGTTTCTTAATTTCTCAAGCAATATACTTACTAAGCTATATGCTTAAGTGAGTCACATAAGGCAATAACAGAGAAGATATAAGAACTGTATAAATTTCTGCCTGTGCCAGCTCCCTATAGTCAGAAGGAAACAATGAGTTAAATATTAATTTCAATGAGATGTTACTGAGGCTAATTTAAATACTGTGGCGTTTTATATTTGGAGAGAAAAGAGAAAGCCCTGACCAAAAGTTAGATTGGCAGTCGCATCCTGTTCACCAGGCCCATTGTAACATTGAAACCTTCAGAAAGGCCCTGACTAAAAGCAGGGCTAATAGTTCAAGCACAGGGCCAACCCAATGAGTCAAGGTTGTCTCTTTTCACTGAAGCAATCATAGAGTCAAAATTAAAGTATATACTTGTATAATGAGCAACTGAGAATGTAAGGCCAGAGAGGACAGAATATGGACACATCTCAAAGGATTCAGTCTCTAATAATAAAGGAGAAAAGTCAGGTAGGGCTGGAACCAGTGGGAAAGCAGATGCTTGAAATTTCAAATATGAGAACAAAATGGAATCTGCACAAAGACCATAGAATTTGGATTTCTTAGGCCAAGATTTGATCATTCAATCATGGCATGGTGATCCTTTGCCTAATACTACTAGGTAAGCTTGATATTAACAGATGAGGAGGACCATTGACAAGTTCCAGGACCTCATAGACTTGGGAGTGTATCTGAGAAAACATAAAGGGTAACTCGTGGGTCATTTTCAAACACCATGAAACTACACTTTTCATCACTCTACCCACCAACCAGATTATTGTCTGTCTTTGAGAACAAGCCATGAGATTGGTCAGGTGAAATACAGGGTAAATTAGAAGCTACAGAAATAATTGCAACTCCAAGGTCTTTGTGTCCATGATGGGAAATTGCATGAAAACTGATCTTTCAGATATTGAGGGATTAACACTATAACTCCTGTTTGAAATCCCTATTCTACATATAAATATTTATGAAATTCAATTTTTTTTTTCTAATTTAGCAAATCTTCTTAATTCTTTGGGCTTCCCTGGTGGCTCAGATGGTAAAGAATCCACCTGCAATTTGGGAGACCTGGATTCAATCCCTGGGTTAGGAAGATACCCTGGAAGAGGGCATGGCAACCCACTCCAGTATTCTTGTCTAGAAAATCACCATGGACAGAAGAACCTGGTGGGCTACAGTCAGTGGGGTCACAGAGTCAGACACAACTGAATGACTAACAGCACAGCACTTCATCATTTATTCAGGCCTTTCTCCATAGCTTCTTTTATTCAGGCCTTTATCAGATCTTTTCTGGGAGTATTTTAGCTATCTCATGGGAGAAACAAAAGATGTTCTAATGACAAAGTTTCATGGATGGCCACTTTTTGCTTTCTGTTATGACTGGACTTTGTTTTGTTTATATCATAGAAGATGCTGAATATCAATGAAGCTGATGACAAAAAAGTAAAACCTAACACTAGCTTAACTACCTGTAATATAATCAAATTGCTAAGAGTAAAGCCCTTTGTGTCCGGCCTGGAGAATTCCATAGGCTGTACAGTCCATGGGGTCACAAAGAGTAGGACATGACTGAGTGACTTTCACTTTCACTTCCATACAACAGACAGTTGTTGTTAGGCTTAATAAAGATACACATAAGCATACACATATGTTTATGTATTGGTAGATATACATGCACATATAAAGAATACATGTGTGTATATATGAGTCTATAAATAGCACATATATGTAAGTTTATATATTTTACATAGATAGATATTGAGAAGAAAGGAATAGACACCCCTCATAATACTTGATATATTGTATGCCCTCACCATAATATATTTAGCAAGAGAATATCTTAAAATTTAAAGGAGATTCAACAGCTTTGAAACAAACTACAGGTGACTTGTAGCTAAATGGCTGAATTATAGGCTTGCTGAACATACAGCGCAAAGACCACAAGCCAGAGGCCTTTCTATCTAAGAAACAACAAAGTCACAAACTGTTTATATCTTAGAAATCAGTTAGTCCCCCTCTCACCTTGAATAGAAATTCTCCAGCCTTCTTGATGGAAAGCCATTTAATCTCCATTTGATCAAAAATTTTATTTTTTTTTAAATGAGTCATTGCTGAACAGTTTCATTAAGAATGTTTCATTACATCCTAAATGTTGCCATTATATTGAGTTAAATCTTCAGCAAATTTTGTAGTTCAAACTGGTGACAGGTGACTGAGGACATGCAAAAAATCATACTTTAGTAAAATTAATGGCCTTAAAATTTGTGCCATCATCACCTTTTTAATTGCCTTTTTGTTTAGTGAGAAGAATTCACATTTGAGGGGAACAAAATGGGTTTGAAATTCCAGCAATTATACCTAAAAGCCGTATAGACTTGAACAAGCTACTTTATTTAATAAAGAGTGAGATTTAAATAATCTCACTTCTGATTTCAGAATGCCAATTTCTAGGGTTAAGAAAGGAAAAAAAATAGAAGGGAAGAAATAAAATTAATATGTTCTCTGTGTGTGTGCTAAGGCGCTTCAGTGGTGTCCAATTCTTTGCGACCCTATGGACTGTAGCCCACCAGGCTCCTCTGTCCATGGGATTCTCCAGGCAAGAATACTGGAGTGGGTTGTCATGCTCTCTTCCAGGGGATCTCCCCGACTCAGGGATCGAACCTGGGTCTCTTACATCTCTTTCATCAGGAGGCGGGTTCTTTACTACTAGTACCACAAGATATTATCAAATATATAAAGTTGAAAAAAACAGTTCTGTCAAATTTATATTAAATTACCTACACTTATAAAGTTAGAAAACCACTTGCTGTTTTGTTTTATCTTAAATCATTATGTTAGAACTTTCCAGGACAAATTTCTAATAATCTACATTCATAGGAGTCACTATGTAGTACTAGTCTCAAATATCTCATAAAAAAAAAAGAAAGAAAAAAATGCCTCAACTTATATTTACACAAACGTCAATGTGTTATTTTGATTTTTGCTTTTATTTCTATTTTAAGGTATAAAATGGTCTTTAAAAATGTTAATATTATTTTTTCTTTAAGCATGTGTAAACCTTTCATGGTGGTAATTAGTGATATGTACTCTGGATTATTAAAAAAAAAGAAAAGAAAATCTTCCAATAAGTATAGATTGTTTTCCCCAAAGAATATAAACAAAGATTCACTGAAAAGAAAAAGAAAACTTATTTCAAATACTTTCTCAAAAGGATAAATACACGTAGAGACAGAGTGTAATGAGACTACAATGCCCTTTCTGAGGCTCACTTTTTCCCTCTGTGGAGAGATGATCAAACTATCTACCTCATGTTTCTTTGTTTCAGATCAGATTATATGTGTGAAAGTTCACTAAAAACTATTCAAGTACAATGGATTATTATTAGATAGGCATGCAGGTAAAACAGCCACATATATATTCTATTTCAAACGTTTTAACACCTTTAAAATGTGAGTAATGAGGATATTAGGTACTATGCCAGGTGTCAAGGCTACATAAATGGATAAAACATGTTCCCTGAGCATTCAGATACTCCATATCAGGAGCTTCAGACATATTCATATTCTTTGGTTCAATAAATCCATTTCTGGGGATTATTTTCAACAGAAATAACCCTAAATATAGGGGAAAATATCCTATCAAAAGGCTGTTGTTGCATGGTTATTTATCAGTCACTCAGTCAGTTCAGTGGCTCAGTCGTGTCCGACTCTTTGAGACCCCATGAACCGCAGCACGCCAGGCCGCCCTGTCCATTACCAACTCCCAGAGATTACCCAAACTCATGTCCATTGAGTCGGTGATGCCATCTAACCATCTCATCCTCTGCCATCCCCTTCTCCTCCTGCCCTCAATCTTTCCCAACATCAGGGTCTTTTCAAATGAATCAGCTCTTCGCATCAGGTGGTCAAAATATTATAGTTTCAGCTTCAACATGAGTCCTTCCAATGAACACCCAGGACTGATTTCCTTTAGGATGGACTGGTTGGATCTCCTTGACTAGACAGACCTTTGTTGACAAAGTAATGCCTCTGCTTTTTAATATGCTAGGTTGGTCATAACTTATTGGTTGGTTATTTATAATAGCAAAAATATTTGAAATGGTACAATTATCAACTATATGAATATAGCTAGATTATATAATTTCATTTTCTTAATGAAATAGTAGAGTCATTAAAATTATAATCATTAAGAATATGATTGGAAAGTACTTTGATCTAATGGTTAGTAGAAATAAACAGGATAGAAGATTGTGAGTTAACTATAATTACTGGTAGGTAAAATTTTATAAAATAAATATTGTCATGGGGGAAAAATAATGAAAAGAAGAAATAGGTATTATTACTAACTTTGGTTGGCAAGATTATGTGTGAAATATCAATAGGGGCCTCATTTCTCTATTTTGCAATTTTATGACAGATCTACTATACCTATAATTATTTTTATTATATATTTATTATATATTTGTATATTTTCAATGTTTTTTTATTATAGGGATAACTATGATATGAAACAGTGAGATGAGTTATAGATTATATTATTGCTGAATATATGTAAAACTCAGATATTATTAATTTGCTCCTGATCATATTTGTCACAAAAATCATTGGAAAAAATAAGTCTATTCTCCATCTCTGTTTCTCCACTGTTAATATACATCAAAAATTTCCCAGGAATTTCTCTTAAAATATATAAACCATGCTTTAATTAATAGATATCTGGGTTAGCAAATTAAAATAAGAAAACAAAACACTTTTCTTATTTCTACTCATTATATCCCCAACATTAATTTAAACTGTCCTAATTTCTTTTACAAAGTTAACTTTTAAGACCAATGCATTTTGTCAAGATCAAAATCCAAATGCATGAAGAATTAACCTTGTACAATAATGAATTAACAAGATCTGAAAAAGATAAAATGAATCACTAAATGATTATCGTTAGCAAAAAGTTCCACTCTGCTCTCTTAGGGGGAATGATGGAACACTCTTTTATTGAACCCCATTATCCTAATGAGAAGATATTCTACATTTGATCATAGCCAAAAGGCTGGAGAAGATATTGTAATGACTTACTGCCAGTGCTTAATGAAGACATTTTATAATTATTGAAGCCACATCTGTTTGATTAACGAGTCCCTTCCAAGATCCATGCATCCTCTGCTATTTAGTGGGTGGCAGAATGCACAGACTGCGTATAAACGCTGGTTTCTCTTCTTTCATGAAGGGAAACCTTATCTGCCACTGGCAAACGTTGCTCTTAATGAACTTTAAAAAGGCTAATCTCCATTTTGTGCAGTCTTTATTTAAATCTTTGTTCAGTAACTTCTACCGGTGCGCTTCTCTGATAGCTCAGTTGGTAAAAGAATTCGCCTGTGCAAGAGACCCCAGTTTGATCCTGGGTTGCAAATATCTGCGGGAGAAGGGGTAGGCTACCCACTCCAGTATTCTAGGGCTTCCCTTGTGGCTCAGCTGGTAAAGAATCCACCTGCAATTTGGGAGATCTGGGTTGGGAAGCTCCCCTGGAGAAGGAAAAGGCTACCCACTCTATTATTATGGGCTGGAGAAGTCCATGGACTGTATAGGCCATGGGGTCACAAAGAGACACAACTGAGTGACTTTCACTTTTATTCACTTATTGATTTGTGGCATTGGGCAGGTCACTTAATACTCCATTGCCTTAGTTTCCTTTTCTGGAAAATATAATACTAATTTTATAGTGCTGTTGGGAGGATAAAAGGAGATAATAAATTAAAAGCTCTTATAATAATGCTTGGGCTTCCTAGGTGGCTCAGTGCTAAAGAAGTTGCTTGCCTATACAGGAGACGTGGGTTCAATCCCTGGGTTGGGAAGATCCCCCGGAGGAGGAAATGGCAATCCACTCTAGTATTCTTTCCTGGGAAATCCCAGGGACATAGGAGCCTGGTGGCCGACATACAGTCCATGCTATCACAAAGAGTAGGACACAATGGAGCTCAGCACAGCAGTAGCATCATAATAATGCTTTTGCATAAATATTAATTCCGTGTACCAAGCATTGGCCATGATTCTAAATAAAGTGAAAATTCTGTACTCCATCAGAACCTTGATATTGTTATTGTGTACATAAATTAGTAATGTACTAGTCATTCTTTGTAAAGAACATGATGGGATGATTCTTTTAATTTCTCTATCCTCTTCAAATGACAGTCTCACAGACACAGAAAACAAATTTATGGTTACCAAAAGGGAGAGGGATGGGGGGTACAAATTAGAAGCATGGGATTCACAGATACAAATGACTGTACATCAATAGATAAGCAACAATAATTTATTGTATAGTGCTGGGAATTATATTCAATATCATGTAATAACCTATAATGGAATATAATCTGAAAAACATAAGTGCATCATTTTGGTGTACACTTGAAACTAATATAGTATTATAAATCAACTCTACTTCAATAAAAAGAGAAATTTAAAAAATGAGTGTTCTCAGTTACTCTGACTTACAATGCCCTAGAGCAAGCAACCTTGAAATTCCAAATTTGTTCTAACAGAAAAGGGATTGGAAAAGAAAGTTGCATATTTACAACTTGATTGTAAAACACACACACACAGTAACCACATCAGTATCACTGGCCTCATAAAACCCAAATGTAATTTCCACAGAGGACACATTCTTTCCATGTCTTTAGCCCTCAGTTACAAAGGTAGGAAAAGTTGGACTAAGGCTTTACTTGAGCCATAGGTTTTTAGGGGAAATTGTCTATGTACAAAGCTATATTAATACAGAGGCTGGCCACTGGATATCTAAGCCTGCTTCAATGAATTCAGTCATGTAACCGGGTTCCTCTGGAAGTATGTTTACCACCAAGATAGGAAGTGAGTTTACCACCGAGAGAGAAACTTGAAACAGCCTTGTGTTCTACTGAATGTGTGTTTAAAATGAAGCGAGTTCCAACCTGGGAGGTCTAGGTAAACCACACTAAACACACAGGAAAAGCTGTTGGCGTTTTAAGAGTTTTCTCCTAACAATTCCATTTTCAGGCAATGCAGGTACACCAACAAAAGCAATTTGCTCCTTGAAACTTTGCCATCATAAAATCTCCAGTACAATGCCAAGTACATAAAAACTACCTGGTAAAGATTTTCTAATTAAATGAAAAAAGTAAAGTGAGCTAGAATCAGTTTCCAGTCTTTCTATTAATTTTAAATAGTGAAAGAAGGCTTCAAAATGGAGGTCCTTGAAATTATCTCTTTAAATAAGGTTTACTTCACTGATGATATTCATATATATTTAAATTTACTCATTTGATATTTAACCAGGTTGTCAAGATTCTTATTAAAATGGAATTTAAAATCAAATATATTTTTGATTGAGAAAACTGCTCACTTAAAAAAGAAAACTTTTCCTAAACCCTTGCAAATTTAAGTAAAAACATTTGCAATTATTCCCACAAGTTAATGCTGAAGTATTATTTCCCAGACTGCTTCTGCTTCTGTCATGACTTATGGTTGATTTGTTTACAGCTATTGTACCCTATGACATAGTGTTTAAAAATTTTAGGTCTCCTATATAAACATCATTCATTAGTGCTACTAACTGAAGGGCCCATATTGTCATATTACAATTTTATTCATGTAAACTTATCCAGAGGCTTGTGCTACACATGCTTATGATTTTCAGACATATGCTTAAGACACGTGTTAAAATAAAATTTCACTGCATAGGCAGGAATTGCAAAGAAAATAGTGAATTAACAATGGAGTTTCCAAAATATCCTTCTAAGAAGAGTGATCTTTTCTTTCTTTCTTTTTTTTTTTTTTTTTTTGAGCTAAAGACAAAAATATATACATGCATTTACATGCATGACTTGATCTAATCACCAGGGTGTAATAACAAGATGTTTATAAACATTCTGAGGATGACAAATACCCCTGGTGAATAAGGCAATCATGTTAAGTTCAGGAAAATAGGCATCTACAACTTCTTCCATTGCAGTCCACCAATGGTTCAGTTTTAAAGGAGGCGCATGAGTCATCTTGTCAAGTCCCTTGTCATATAATATCTATTTGTATTTCCTCTGAATTCTGACATGCTTTCCCCAGAAAAATAAAAAGGGGAAATGCTAATTCTAATTCACAAGCACTGCTCTTCACTAATCAATTCCACTATGTCAGAGTTGATAGCATATTGACTGATGTACCAAAGTTAACTCTGGATTTCAGATTATAAAAAAGAAGTGGCAGGAAATACCTATCAGGGTTTCAATGCAGATGTTTGAAGGAAAAAACATTTTTTTTTTTTTTGCTATCTTCAGTCAAATATTTTCTTGCAAAAATTATGCAATTTCTATTGAATTCTATATTTTTTAAAAGATGAAAGCAATTTAACTTTCAGAATTTCAATGTCCTTTATGGGACCTAAACCATCACAGTATGGGAATATTGGTGATGTCTTTAAAATATTTGTGCATTGGTCTATACTTCTGCTAGGGCTGAAATCAGTGTGCCTAAAATAAACACACAGTTGTCAGCTTCATATTAGTTCTCTTCCTGAATATTTTCATTTACCGCACTAGTCATTTCAACTCTATGTATCAGTCATCTTTTCCTCCATTTTTATATCTAGCAAATCAACAGTTTTCACTGTCCTATCTTTATCTATTTAACTCTTCTTCACTTCCAGTGAAATCAATTCACATTTATGTGACTGGTTTCTGGTTCCTCTCTCTACTGCTAATCTTCCTCTCTCAAGGTCATTCTAAGCGCCCCCACAACAAGTTTCCTAAAATGTCCTCTTAACAGGGCCACATTCTACTTCAAACTTTACAATACTTCAATATCACTCTTCTGTCTGGCATTGAAGGCCCTGAGTTCTATTTCTACCCTCACTATTTTCTATAAGTTATATATATGAACCTTATTAGTGGATTCATCTTGTCTATTCTTTCATGAATCAGGAAAACTGAGGGTCCATATGCTGGTGGTGGGTTGTCAGAAGGGGACCCTGCAAAAGTCCTTCCAAAGAAGAAGGCTTAAGAATATGGGAACTGATGCTGGGCTGGGCATATATCCTCATTCTATCTGGCTGCTGGGCTAAGCTGCTTCAGTCATGTCCAACTCTTGGCGACCTTATGGACTATAGCCTGCAGGGTCCCCATTCATGGGACTTCCCAGGCAAGAATACTGGGGTAGGTAGCCATTCCCTTCTCTAAGGGATCTTATACTTTAAATAAATAAATATTATCACTTACGTTCTTGAGAAATATGTAGAAATATGTAGAAGGAAATATAAAAAAGATTGCAAACTAAGCAATCAGGAAACCATGAAAGAAGGCAGATGGACAAAAATTCCACAAACTGGCTCACTGGAGCACTGCCAAAGCAAGCTTCCACTTATCTTTTTTTTTTTTTTTTTTTAACACAATGTAAAAGGAGAAACATGAGAGTGAAAGCACATAATTATTATAGTTATTATCATCACTATGCTCTATAACTGTTGTTCAGTAAGGAGAGTTTATTATATGGTTTGCAAAACAGGCCAACACATCTAGCTAAGTTAATCACTTCATGCCTCGACTATTCTATTGCCTCTTGTTTGGTTTCTTACTTCCAATCTCTTCTACTTCCTGACCATCCTCCAATTCCATTCTTCCCAGATCCACATCCTCCCCCTCCTTGTTGCTATCCTAGTATATACAGTGTGCTCTGATGTCCCACCATCTACAGCTTCACTTTCGGAGAACGCAAAGGCACCCCACTCCAGTACTCTTGCCTGGAAAATCCTATGAACGGAGGAGCCTGGTAGGCTGCAGTCCATGGGGTCGCGAAGAGTCGGACACGACTGAGCGACTTCACTTTCACTTTTCACTTTCATGCATTGGAGAAGGAAATGGCAACCCACTCCAATGTTCTTGCCTGGAGAATCCCAGGGACGGGGGAGCCTGGTGGGCTGCCTCTATGGGGTCGCACAGAGTCAGACACGACTGAAGTGACTTAGCAGCAGCAACAGGCTTCACTTTCAGCACTTGGACAGCGCCCACCGTCTGATGAGACTTTTGTTTCCTTTGCTTTCCAGATTAACCTCGAGCTTTGGTTATTCATATATGATTTCCTTCCCTCCAGGCTGAGGTCAACATCAGACGTTGCTCACGGTATTTTCTCCATTGAAAATTATCTTCAGGTTCCTCACCATGGATCCAAATCATTTGTCCTTTTAGGAATATCCTCTGTGCTCTAGTCTTTCCAACGCCTCTTTGCTTATCCCCTCTGTCATGTTTATTGATGGCACTCTACCAGGTATATAACGCATTAAGCCACTATGTATCTCTTATGTAAAAAAAAAAAATCTTTTCTCATGTGAAATACATGTCAGTCATGTCTAGGTCCTCATCTATACAGCTGCCCTGGAGCTCATAACAGACAACATAGCAATAGGCAAATAGTGAGCAGCCAAAATGCCTCACAATTGTTTTCTAAAGTAACTTGCCAGAAGCAAAAATCCTAGCTCATCTTATTGGTTCTTCACAATTTCAGATACATATCATACTTAGGCTTGTTTTATTTTTCCTCACATTTTGATTAGTTCTTTTCTTAATGCAGTACAAACTCATGGCTAAAAGCTCCCTCTACTGGTTTTCTTTAACATATCAAGAAGAAAATTTAAAAACAATTACCCAAAATATGGCCTTCCCTGATGGCTCAGACAGTAAAGAACCTGCTTGCAATGAGGGAGACCTGGGCTCACCTCTGGGTTGGGAAGATCCCCTGGAGGAGGGCAACCCACTCCAGTATTCTTGCCTGGTGAATCCCATGGACAGAGGAGCTTGGCAGGCTGCAGTCCACAGGGTCACAAACGGTCAGACACAATGGAGCGACTAAGCATGGCATCCAAAATATATTTCCTAAGAAGTCATAATTAATTTAAGTAATTCAGAAAAGTCACAGTGATATGAGTCATTATTTTTCTGTGTTTTTACTCATATGATCTAATTTCTGAAGAATTTATGCTGCTATAGTTTGTAATCAGTTATTTCTTTCAATGAAATGTTTAATTTTTCTTCTGGCCATCAGTTCTACTATGCCTCACTCTGTACATTTGAATTATTCTTACAACTCCAGTATCTCCTGGGAGGCCATACAGTACAGCGGTGGAGCACTGGGGCTCACGAGTCAGGCTAACTTCCTCTGCACTGCCTCTGGCTTGACCCTTTATTAGCACCAATTAACCTGATGAATTTATTAACATCTGCGTATCTCACTTTCCTCACAAAAGAAATGGGGATAACAAGAGTTCTCTCATACTGTTGTTGCAGGTTTCAAATGTTCAAGCAAAGCGCTCAGCACAAGTAAGGATCACATCTTCAGATCCTGGTAAGGCCACGCCTCACTACTCCATCAAAAGGAGAGAATGAACACAATTTGCTAGGTCTTTTTCCCAGTGTCTTTGACATTTTTTATTCTCTCAGCTTTTCCATGATTCTGTTATCAATATTCTCTACCTTCTCCCCGGTATTTCCCAATGATCTTGTTTCTATTGCCTTCAGTTTATTATTATTTTTTATCACTGTGGTAATCATCCTAACAAAATTTTATGTGTACAATACAATGTTTTTTATCTATATGTAAAATGTTGTATAGCAGAATTCTAGAACTTATTCATTTTTCATTAACTGAATTCTTGTCCAAAAGAATTAGGAATCAAGATCTCAAAGAGATATTGTTATCCCCATGTTTATTGAGGCACTGCTCACTATAGCTGATAAGTGAAAACAACTAAGCTCTCTGATGGATGAACGGATTTAAAAAGTGGACTATATCTATGATGGGGTATTCAGCATCAAAAGAGAAGAGCATTCTGTAGTATGTGACAACATTGATGAAACTTGAGGACATTATGCTAAATGAAATAAGCCAGGCACAGAAAGACAAATATTGCATGCTTCTACTTAGATGTGGTATCTAAAATAGCCTTCCCCATCTTTTTAGATGTCTTTCAATTTACTTGCTAGATACCACCCCAAATGGTTCATACTCTATGCAAAAAAATAACAGACCTGTTCCTTGAATGACACAAAGGGAGTTGGCACACACTTTCATTAGAGTCTTATTTTATCCTTTTCATTGTGTTTCATTGAAGTCGATAAACAGGCTTTCAACAAGAACAAGTTGATTTAATGATTACTGGGTTTCAGAATCATGGCTGCCAACTAAGACACATTTTCTTCAACTACAGTTCATAAGTTTAAGAGCATGTTTACTGATGTGAAGTATATCATTTGCAGAATATAAGGTGAAGCTTGTGGACACTGAAGACAGAACTACTGTTCCCATAACCTGTTTATCTTTGGCAGTTAGGTAACCTTGTCCTTTAATTGTAAAATAGGGATTATGCTCATTTCAATTATTTGCATATAATTAAAGATTATTGAAGTAGATTATCATGCAGGCTGGCTTTAAGTCCTACTTTTATAGTCTAGCAGATATATAGATAAAAATATCTGTAATGAGCAGTGCTGGTATGATTAAATATGGGGTATTATCACAGTATACATTTAAGTATATTATACATATATACACATATCAAATTAAGTTTTCATACTTGAATTCATAATAAATTTGACTTGGTTTTTGTTAAGAATGATATCCCAGGAATTTATATTTATCACTCATTGGTAAAGTTAAGATGATAAAGAAAGAGTACTTTTTACATAAATCTCAGAATGTTGATATTATTCACTGTGAAGGTCACTTCAACAGCAATTTATTTTCATCTTCATGATATTTTGGAAACATTTCAGCACATTTCCAAAAGACTGTTTCAAATTTAGATTTCATGGTTAAACATCTGGGTTTCTTTCTCGGTCCATTTAGCTGCGTTTCATATATACACCCTCCACTCCTTCAGAAAATAAAAATAGATTTTTTAAAAACTCAGGAGGTGAAAGACAACAACATCACACAAAATTAAGGGGTTTGGGTGACTTGGTTTTGGATAGTCATTTTTAATTCTAGAAAACACACTGAAATTCCTTGAGGAAATGATATTAAACATATTTTAGCATCACTGTAAAGGCAGAGTTTTAGAATTAGAGAATACACCTAAAATTCACTCATTCAAATATAAGAGCATCACTGTATTTAAGATTGTTTAGCATTTAATATTACTCATCGTGCACTGTATAGCCCTAAATACTTGATCCAGACTCCTTCCCTTTATACCAGCCTACTTTGTAACCTGTCCTCTTGACAGTGGAGAGTTTGACTTAAGCAGACTGTATATTGTCTAAATTTTATGCAAAAGTTATAATCAGCTCTAGAATCTCACATGAGATAAGTTTCTGTGTTCATAAACCTGTTACTTTTCCTATGTAAAAATTTTTGAACTGGGTTGTTGAACACGTAAATCTTCAGATGCGGTTCAGGCTTTCGTCTTGTTATTTTTTAGTGGCAATGTATTTACACTAAAGTTGGGACTCTGCATCTCTTTTTTCTTCTACAGTTACCCCCATCTGTAGGTGTATACCTTAATATGTTTTTTTGAAAACTGTTTTAAGGTTCCATGCTTCTATCTTAACAGATTCTTCTAGAGCAACTTTCTTTTGATAATCCTTCTATAGTTTCCAAATTAGACACCAAATGGATGCCAAGTAGCACCCCGATGTTGAGAAAATGTAATTTCTATATTTATGTATAGCTGTGTGCAGCCTTGTTCCAAGTAAATGTTCCAAGTTAGACTAGGGCTTGATCTACAATCAGTACTTCATATTAGTTATTATTATTATCATTGTTATTACTGAATGGATTAATATTCCTGCCTTTCTCAAGTGAACTCTTGCTTTGATGGCATACAATGAAATGGGGAGCCAGTAGCTCAATAGGTAGACAACTCTGTATTTATCCTTGGAAAATAGAAATAAATATTCCTTCAACTGAGGCCACCTAAAGGAAAAATTAAATTCCTGTCATCTTCATTTTCATCTGATGTACCAGTAGGGCAGTAGAGAAATGTCATTAAGTGATTATGGTCCACTCCACTCTCAGAGATTTCAGAGCAGAAAAGATTTGTCTGACCTACTATTCCCAAATGAGTCTAGTTCATCTTTAGTAACATTGTATAATGGATAAAATATTTGTTTTGGTGATCAGAATCATGGATATAGATTACCAACATCTTATTTATTATTTTTAAGAAAAGCAATGCCAGACACACTTGAACTGACTTATTCAGTCATCATAATAAATCAATATGTTAATATTTCCATTAACAGTCTAAGATTATTAGTGGATGACAGTGTTTTTGATTAGAATACCAACTTTTGAGAATATAGTCTCTCTTCTATGTATCTTAAATACATTATTTTTTTGTATGATGGTCAAATCAATTTTAAAGAGAGGTTAGAAATCTACAACCTAAAGAATAACAATATGGGTAAACCTGTAAATTATAAACACACCAAATTTCTCTCTCTTCTTTATAAAAGCCATAGAATATTATGTAACAATGACAATAAAAGCAGAAGATAATGTCAACAAAAGAGAAAATGAGGCTAGGCCAGGTAGCTGATATAAAATACTTTCTTCACTGACAATGGATAGCATCAAGGAATGCATGATGAACTCTGAGTTTCTCTGAAATAGCAAGGTAAACTCATTTGAAGTTGAAACAACGTCATAACATTTGACAGGAAAACGTTTTAGAATATGCAAAATGAATGTTTTTGTATAATGAGCTTTTATACATTATCTGCGCTAAACATAAAAATGATACCTGCAAAATAGTGAAGTTAAATTGTGTGAGATTTATGGAAACCAATTTGAGGCTATACTACAAAACTCTTTTAAAACGTCTCCATGAAGTTTCAATTCTGGCATTAAATGTTCACAAAGAAAAACAGGATTTACTTGATGATTTCTAGCCTCTGTACAAAGCGATTTTTAGACTAATTTCCTGATGTATACTAGATGATCACTGGGAAAAATTATGTAATTCAAAGTGGGTGGTCAGCACTAAATGTCATCTTGTTTTCTAATATATTTGGGTGTCTAGATGTAACCAAAATTTTAGAATATACATAATTATTCAAGTGTGCTCAGTCACTCAGCTGTGTCCGACTCTTTGTGACCCCATGGACTGTGGTCCACCAGGCTCCTCTGTCCAGGCAAGAATACTGGAGCGGGCTGTCATACCTTCCTCCAGGGGATCTTCCCAACTCAGGGATTGAACCCGTGTCTCTTGCATTGGCAGGCAGATTCTTTACCACTGAACCACATGGGACTTCTCCATGCATGATTATTACCATAAATCAAATAGCTAATGAAAATTAAAAACTATGAAATACATACTTATACAGTTATTCAACAAATGATTTAACACTTTCTGCATTCTGGGTTTCCATTATGAGCAAAAGAGAACCTCTGCCCTAAAGCAACTTCGGTAAAAAGGTCAAAGAAATCAAATCCCAGGCACAAATGGTAGTTTCCTACTTTCCTGCCCCACATGGTTCTGTGCTGTTTAGCTTAACAAAATGCCTGGCAAATTCTCAGTCTAAGATTGTCAAGTATTCCTCAACAGACAATAACAAATTTCCAGGCTGCCAATCTGCTACGGTGAGTTATATCAAAGGACTGCAGACCATGCTCTAAATTTAGGCAAGGTTTCTTGATTCACTCTCCTTGTATTGCTTAGGTCTTTGAAGCCAAGTCTCTAGGGCTCTGTTTACTAAATGTTCCTCAAACACGGAACTAAAAGCCTGATGGAAATAAAAAACAGCAGGCAAATATTCATGTAATTCCATATTTCCCTGTTCCCCAGCCTGACACCTCTGGCGCCTTTGGCCTTCTTCTTATCCTAAGCTGTCATTCATTTGTAGCCTGAGACACGAGTAGCTTAGAAATCGTGAGGACTTGTATAAACTCTGGACAGAGCAAGGCCTGATGGACTTTGGTTTCAGCCTCAGTTGCCACTCACGAGTGGTCTGACCTTTGACAAATCATTTAACCCGTCTGGCATTCAGTTTTCTCCTGAGCAAAATAAAAGTTTGTCCTAGATGCTCTCCAAACTCACTTTGAGCTGGGAAATGTCATGAGTTTATGAACACAATAACCACAGGGCTCCTGTCAGTCTAGCACAGTCCTAGTTTGGTTTCCGTGGCTGGAAAATGCCTTTAAAAATAAGCTAATATTGAGATTCCCCTGGCAATCCAGTGGTTAAGACTCCATGCTTCCAATGCAGGGCATGTGAGTTCAGTCCCTGGTTGGGGAACTAAGATCCTACATGTTTTGAGGCCCACCAACAAAAAGCAATTTAAATTGCATTTGATTAAAAATAAATATCATTTGTCAATGTAATAACTGTTTAAAGCGAAGGTATAAAGACAGCCATTAAGTGGGGAGAGGGGCTTCTTCGGTGGCTCAGTGGTAGGGAATCCACCTGCAAAGCAGGTCTCTGACCTGGAAAGCTCCCACATACTCTGAACAGCAAAGCGCTTGTGCCGTAACTACCGAGCCTATGAGCTAGAATCCTGGAACCACGACTACCTAGCACTCGGGCGGCAACAACTGAAGCCCACCGCGGGCAGCCTGCGCACCACGCCCGGACGGTAGCCTCTGCACACCATAACTAGAGAAAAGCCCACACGGCAACCAAGACCCAGCACAGTCACAGGTTAAAAAATAGACAAAATTAAAACGTCAAAAAAGGAGGGAGAGATACAAACAGTAACAAGGAATCCTAAGGAGAAACGAGCTAAGTGAAAGGCTTTGAAAAGTCACTAAGCCAGTGAAACCCAGGGTGGGAATTCTGTTCACTGAACCATCAGTTACTCACTGGGAAATTTTTAGTGAGCATCTATGTGCTAAGTATGGTTCTTGGCCCTGAGGACACAGCTGTAAGCCATGCACATATGGTGTCAGTCCTTGTATATTTACGATGGGCTTCCCTGGTGGCTCAGGTGGTAAAAAAAATTCCACCTGTAATGCAGGAGATGCAGATTCAGTCCCTGGGTGAGGAAGATCCCCTGGAGAAGGAAAGGCCATCCACTCCAGTATTCTTGCCTGGAGAATTCCATGGGCTGTCTAGTCCACGGGATAGCAAAGAGTCTGACATGACTGAGTGACTTTCACTTTCACTTTGCTTTCAAGCAATTCATAATTATAATGAAAAGTCTTAAGGTTAAGTGAAATAGGAAATGTTTGACAGAAGAATGCAAGATCTAGAAAAGTCCATATTTAGTCATATTTATTTGTTTGCGAATGGAGGAATTATTGTGTCATTGCATTGTGAGTAGTACATTAGGCTTTTATTCAGAGTCACAGTGACCCAGACTTTAACCAGCTTCACTTTCTAACGTGGGGGCTTCCTTTATCCTTCATTAGTAAAGAATTTGCAAAAAAAAAAAAAAAAAAAGAATTTGCCTGTAACGCAGGAGACACAGGTTTGATCCCTGGGTTGGGAAGATCTCCTGGAGAAGAGAATGGCAACCCACTCCAGAATTCTTGCCTGGAAAATCACATGGACAGAGGAACTGGGGATGCTCTGGAGCCTGGAGCCTATAGGGGACAGAGGACCCCTACAGTCCCTGGGGTCACAAAGAATCAAACACAACTCAGCAACTAGAACAACAAGCCACAACATTTTCTAATGTTGACAGTTAAAAACCTAACAGTCTAAGTTAACAGTGGCTTCAGTGAAGGTGGCAAAGATGCAAGTTTCCAACCGTAGTCATTTGGAGGAACAGTACCAATGTACTGAAAATCCATCAATCCATTTTTGCCTTGTTTTTACCACAAGACAAACTGTCCAAGTGAGGGTACTTAAGGAATCAAAAACTACTCCCATGTTCTGCTTGGCTGAGGTTAAGTTGGAAAGAGAGATGGTATCAAGATTTGTAATACCCCTTGTCCTAATGTTTAAGAAAACACAACTTTATAACAGTACAATTGCCTAGTCTGTCCATTATTCATCTAAAAGAGAAATTACCCCATTTCTCCAAAGAAGACATACAGATGACCAACACACACATGAAAAGATGCTCAACAGAGCTAATTATTATAGAAATGAAATCAAAACTATGAGATACCACTTCACCCTAGTCAGAATGGCCATCACTAAAAAGTCTACAAGTAACAAATGCTGAAGAGGAAGCAGAGAAAAGGAAACATTTTTACACTGTTGGTGGGGTTGGTGCAGCCACTATGGGGAATGGCATGGAGATTCCTTAAAAACCTGAAAACAGAGCTGCCATATATCCAGACAAAACTGTAATTCAAAAAGATACATGCACCCTTGTATTTATGTCAGCACTGTTCATAATAGTTGAACATGAAAACAACCTAAAGTCCATTGACAGATGAATGGCTGAAGAAGATTCAGTAAATATATGCAATGGGACACTATTCAGCCATTAACAAGAACGAAATTATGCCATTTGCAGCAACACTGATGGACTCAGAGATCATCATACCAAGTGAAGAAAGTCAGACAGAGAAAGAGAAATACTATACAATGTCACTTACATGTGGAATCTAAAATATGACACAAATGAACCTATCTAAGAAACAGATGCAGACTCAAAAGACAGAAAATAGCCTCAAAAGACATAGAAAACAGACTTGTGGTTGGCAAGGGCATAGGGGATGGGGGGATAGGAATTAGAAGATGCAAACTATTATATATAGAATAGATAAACAATAAGGTCCTACTGAATAGCAGAGGGGAACTATAGTCATCATCCTATGATAAACCTAAAGGGAAGACAACATGAAAAAAACAAGCAGTGTGTATGTAACCGAATCAATTTGCTACACAGCAGAAAGTAACACAACAGGTAAATCAACTATGCGTCAATAAAAGATAATCAAGTAAGTAAACGAGCAGTGACCCATTTTATTCCTTATTTGATTCGATCACTGATTCATTCAGAAATCCACACTGCAGTCAGGTACTGTTGGGTACATTTGAAAACAGTACAGCTACCAAGTCACTGAGAAAATGTCACCAGCTCGGTTCTGTTCAGTTTAACTGCAGATATTTATTTAATATGTCTAATGTGGGAATGGGACGAGGGATTGCCAAAGATTTTTCAAGACACGGGGGCTTAAAATCTACTGGGAAAAACAAGGCACATATGGAACAATTAAATGACAATGAAAGTTAATGTGATATTAAATGACAAAATTAGTTACAGAGACAATCGTCTTTATTGAAGTTTGGAGAAGGGGAAAACAATAAATTGGGTTTGTTGCCAATCAATTCCAAGCAGCCAGTGAAAACAGTTTTATGTGCTAGAAACATTATTTTCATCATTATATTCACAGAATGTTGCTTCTGATTTTTGGTTAGGAAAGTGTTGTAAGGGAAATGATCAAATTATATCATCAGTTGGTAAGGAAACATAAACTTAATAGCTGTTTGGACGTAACAGATAATGGCGAGATGTTGCTGACTTACAGTTAATAGTGTACTAAGCAGCAGTCTTTCCTGACTGGTGATGATTACCTACCTACCTATTAATCATCTGATTGTTAAACTGATCAACTGCAACCTTCCTTGCATTTTAAATTAGCTTTACTGCCCCTCACCTTTCATTGCCATGTAACTTTTCAAAATATATTAGAATTTTGATTAGACAAACAACAAGCTGTCTGTTTTATGTTATTTCCAAGGTGAAGAGTCCTTCAAAGGGTTTTTAGAGTGGTAATTTCTCCCACATTTTGAACAGAAATGAATGCAAACAATAAACAGATGAGAACAATCAAATTTAAAGGCACAATGAGCCTTTAAACTAAGCTCATTAGATGAGTTACTAATTTAATAAACTCCTAACCTGTTTTCTATTAGGTAGAAAGATGTATTACATATGTATCTTTGTATATACACATGAACTACTTACCTAACACACAGCGTAAACACAGTAGAAAGGTATGCTCATGGTGGTTTACTCACTCATTTCCAACCCTTTTGACCCTATGGACTGTGGCCCACCAGGCTTCTCTATCCATAGGATTCTCTAAGCAAGAATAATGGAGTGGGTTGCCACTTCCTTCTCCAGGGGATCTTCCCCATCTAGGGATCGAACCTGCATCTCCTGCATTGCAGGCAGATTCTTTTACCACTGAGCCACCAGGGAAGCCCAGTAGAAAGGTATATAGGATCACAAATATTCACATCAATGAATATATGTTTCATTTGCATATCTATGTTAGTAATTGATTAACACAATTTCCTTTTATTGTTTGAGTCACACACGGTATAAACATGCACTTCTCTCAATTTCCTCTTTTCCTTCTTTAGTATAATTGGCTTAGTACTCATTGTTGGAATAATCTTCTGGCCAGCCTCTGTAATCTGCTGGTCCTTCCCAAATTGCTCCTTCCCTGCTGCCTTCAGCTTTCAAAAACTGGCATCTCCTAATATCAATCCCATGTTTAAAACTTACTGTTGCAATATCTACATTTTATTTTAAAATACTTTTGCCTCAACAATGTGATACACATGAGTACGGTGTTTCAATCTGTGCCCTAGAGATAGTAATCCTGATGCTGGGGAAGACTGAAGGCAAAAGGAGAAGGGGGCCGCAGAGAAGGGGATGGTTAGGTAGCATCACTGATGCAATGGACATGAATTTGAGCAAATTCTGGGAGACAGCGGAAGACAGAGGAGCCTGCGTGCTGCAGCACACAGGGTCGCAGCGTCGGACACGGCCTCATGACTGAACATCAATAGAGATGGTGAGTTAATGTAAGAACTCAAGTGGAGAATGGGGTTGGTGAGCTAGAAAGTTGGCCACCAATGGAAAAACTAAACAGAAGTCCACCACCCTGACGTGGTCAGCCCTGGAGAGCTTACTGGGATACTGAATGATGGAAATCATTTTTCACTGGTGAAATGAGAGGTAGTCAAGATAACGTGGCGACTGGTGACGCTGGATGAGCATCTCTCCCCCTTCCTGAACAGGGTTTAAGAACCAAAGTCAGTAGTCTATATCAAATATAATCTTTCCATTGAGAACAATGATCCAGCCTACAAGCCCTTCTCATTCTCCCCCTAAGGTGCTGACAGAGGATTATCCTGCTTGATTCTGACTCAGGGTAGCCAAGTACTGCTGCTTGAATACTGTCACATCTGAACATGAGCTTGGAACTGAAGATCTTGTTAGAGTGTCTAGAAGGCCAGAAAGCTGAAGCTTTCATTTCATTCACAGAACAGTGTGACTGCTTCTTGTTACCGCCGCTTAATAAAAGTTTCAATTTATAGCAGAGTTAGGACCGAGGCTTGTTTTCCTGTTAACAAACTAATGGTAGCCACCACCTGCCTCTAACTATTGGAAGTTATGGATATCTAACAAATAAATGAACAAACCTAAAAAAATTGGAATGGCTGAATTGGCTTACATCGTTTGCAATACCTCACTGGGCATGCGAAAAAGATGGAACTCACTTTCTAGTCCCACAGGCTTTCCAAGACCTGTCCATTACCTCACTCTTAAGAATCTTAATAACATACTGGGCATCGTGTACTGTTACACTTCCCACCCCCCAAACCCACCCCCACGAACCAGCATATCGTTGGTTCACGCAATTTACCAGGATGTTCCCTTACGTGGAACACTACGCACTGCACTGATCTGAATCATCTGGACAACTCAATTTAGATATTTTCTCCCCCACAAAGCATCCCAGGCTTTGAAGGCTGGGTTGACCACCTCCTCCGTCTGCTTCCAGAGTACTCCTCTGATAATCATGAGTCACAATGTGTTAAAACTGTCTTTTAGCCAATGAATCCCATCTCTCTACTTCATGAGTGTCATGAAAGTGAGTGCCTTGGCTTTTTCTGACATTCATAATACTCAGCAAAACGCTCGCTGATCCAGACACAATCCCCTGTGAGTACTTCAGTGATCATTTAGAGAAGAAAATCACTGCCTCCCTTGTCAAAAACAAAATATGGTTTCATATACATGCTGTGAAAGCCAGCACCAAATATTGTTTACAAGTTCAGTTCAGTCTCTCAGTCGTGTCCGACTCTGTGACTGCATGGACTGCAGCACACCAGGCCTCCCTGTCCACCACCAACTCCTGGAGTCTACTCATACTCATGTCCATTGAGTCGCTGATGCCATCCAACCACCTCATCCTCTGTCGTCCCCTCTCCTCCTGCCCTCAATCCTTCCAAGCATCAGGGTCTTTTCAAATGAGTCAGTTTTTCGCATCAGCTGGCCAAAGTATTGGAGTTTCAGCTTCAGCATCAGTCCTTCCAATGAATATTCAGGACTGATTTCCTTTAAGATGGACTGGTTGGATCTCCTTGCAGTCCAAGGGACTCTCAAGAGTCTTCTCCAAAAGCACTTAAAAAAAAAAATGTTGGCCTTTTTTTAGAAGATGTAGACTAGCAGAGCTAATACAGTCATCTTCAGATATCTCTCTTACTATCAATGATAGATATATTCTTACATAAGTACTTACTGGATAGATCCTACCATTACAGCTTTGAAGTTGTTCTTACATCATGCCAAACTGTCCTAGACAAGTTGACACCATATGTCCAAGATCTGTACTGGGTCTGCATGCCAGTGAAGATAGGAGGTGCTTGTGAATATCCTCATAAACCATAAGCAAGCTATCCATATCATGTGATTTTGGTGTGTAAAGACACATGTGCATTGAACATTTCTTCTGCAAGGAACACAGAAATTGTCTCACCATCTGTTAGCTGTTGGACATGGTTTACAAATTACCTCATCCCTGTATCTTTCTTGTAGCCTGGATCTAAAGCAGCATTCTCTACAGGGGTAGTAAATTACTGACTTTGATTATCTTTAAGGACGACAACATCAGCTCCATTAGTATGTGCATTTAGATTCCAAATGCAACTCCTAGGCTTCAGTGAGTCAGTTATTTCCTGGAAATTTGCAAGACAGGTCTGCATAACCCGTCTTGTTATCCTTCACAATGCAAAGGACACTGTACAGCAAGCGATAGTTACTGGACAAGAACAGTATCATAGGTGGCACGTCTCACATTTATTCTATTAATCACCGGAAAACTGCTGATGGCGTTTTATAGGGCCACGGGCTTTCTAAATAGATCCTCCTTCATATAGCAACTAGAATTACAGTCACTCCAAATTGAGGCATTTATAATTTCAATACAAAAAAAAAAAATGCTCAAAGCAAATAAGGTTCTGTGATCTCCTCCCCCGCCACACACAAAGCAAAATCCAAGCAGTAGTATATACCTCTTTATTTAATCGGCATGTCTGAGTGGTTTATTAAAAAAAAATGGAGAAGGGAAGAGAATATTTGTTTTACATAATAAATATCTATATTTTGAATCCTTATTATGTAAAAGTCTCTGTTACAGGCACTTTAGCAATGTGGAATATCTTAACTTGGCAATGGTATGATGAGCATATATTGATATTTAATCTTCATTTATAAATGAGCAAACACACTTAAGGTCATTTACAACCCAGGACTTTTCTTATTATTTTACCATATCGATTTTGGAAGTATTTGTGAAAGTAGTAATTTTTAAGAATAGCTCTATTCTATCTGTTGGCATTTGTTTCATTTAGGCAAATATACAGACACTTCTTCGGAAAATGAGTAAAACAGATTTAGAGTTTAAAATATCTTGGCATTCAGTTCATCTAATCTCTCACCTAAAAAGGAAATGTAAATAATTGCTTAGCATATACTAGTTACACAGTTGAAGACTGACTGATACTTTAAAAACACTGAACAGGTCAAAATATAGACGTATGTGTTCAGTCGCTCAGTCGTGTCTGATTCTTTGCATCCCTATGCATTGCAGCCTGCCAGGCTCCTCCATCCATGGGATTTTCACAGCAAGAATTACTGGAGTGAGTTGGCATTTCCTTCTCCAGGGGATCTTCCAGATCCAAGGATCAAACTGGAGTCTCCAGAATTATAGGTGGATTCTTTACCTCTGAACCACTGGGGAAGCCCAAAATATAGAGATGAGGGCCCCCAAATAATGAAGAGTAGGAAAAAAAATGTTTTTATTATGAATTTTACTTTTTTTCTCAGATTTCTTCCTTAAAATTGGAAATTATAGTCTGTGAAGTTTATCTTATAATTATAAAATGTTTAAATACAGCATTCATATATTGCCACCTAGGTATTGATTCCCTATATAGTTTCTAAAACATTTGACCTAGAAACATTGAGGAAAAGGCTATATTTTTAAAGACAATATTTTTATTTCTGTATACCAATACTGAACTTCATCAGTTCAGTTCAGTTCAGTCGCTCCATCATGTCCAACTTTTTGTGACCCCATGGACTGCAGCACGCCAGGCTTCGCTGTCCATCACCAACTCCTGGAGTTGACTCAAACTCATGTCCATCAAGTAGGTGATGCCATCCAACCATCTCATCCTCTGTTGTCCCCTTTTCCTCCTGCCTTCAATCTTTCTCAGCATCAGGGTCTTTTATAATGAGTCAGTTCTTCGCATCAGGTAGCCAAAGTATTAGAGTTTCAGCTTCAACATCAGTCCTTCCAATGAATATTTAGGACTGATTTCCTTTAGGATTGACTGCTTTAATCTCCTTGCATTCCAAGGGACTCTCAAGAGTCTTCTCCAACACCACAATTCATAAGGATCAATTATTCAACGCTCAGCTTTCTTTACAGTCCAACTCTCAAATCCATACATGATTACTGGAAAAACCATAGCTTTGACAAACAGACCTTTGTTGGCAAAGTAATTAATGTCTCTGCTTTTTAATATGCTGTCTAGGTTTGTCATAGCTCTTCTTCCAAGGAGCAAGCACCTTTTAATTTCATGGCTGCAGTCACCATCTGCAGTGATTTTGAAGCTCCCCAAAATAAAGTCTCTTACTGTTTCCATTGTTTCCCCATCTATTTGCCATAAAGCGATGGGACTGGATGCCATGATCTTAGTTTTCTGAATATTGCGTTTTAAGTCAACTTTTTCACTCTCCTCTTTAACTTTCATCAAGAGACTCTTTAGTTCTTCTTCCTTTCTGCCATAAGGGTGGTGTCATCTGCATATGTGAGGTTATTGATATTTCTCCCAGCAATCTTGATTCCAGCTTGTGCTTCCTCCAGCCTGGCATTTCACATGATGTACTCTGCATAGAAGTTAAATAAGCAGGGTGACAATATACAGTCTTGATGTACGCCTTTTCCGATTTGGAACCAGTCCGTTGTTCCATGTCCAGTTATAAGTTTTGCTTCCTGACCTGCATACAGATTTCTCAGGAGGCAGGTCAGGTGGTCTGGTATTCCCATCTCTTTTAGAATTTTCCACGATTTGTGGTGATCCAAACAGACAAAGGCTTTGGCATAGTCAATAAAGCAGAAGTAGATATTTTTCTGGAACTTTCTCTTTCGATGATCCAGCGGATGTTGGTAATTTGATTTCTGGTTCCTCTGCCTTTTCTAAATCCAGCTTGAACATCTGGAAGTTCGTGGTTCACATACTGTTGAAGCCTGGCTTGGAGAATGTTGAACATTACTTTGGTAGCATGTGAGATGAGTGCAATTGTTCAGTACTTTGCGCATTCTTTGACATTGCCTTTCTTTGGGATTGGAATGAAAACTGACCTTTTCCAGTCCTGTGGCCAATGCTAAGTTTTCCAAATTTGCTAGCATAATGACTGCAACACTTTCACAGCATCAACTTTTAGGATTTAAAATAGCTCAACTGGAATTCCATCACCTCCACTAGCTTTGTTCATGGTAATGCCTCTTAAGGCCCACTTGACTTCACATTCTAGGATGTCTGGCTTTAGTTGAGTGATTACACCATGGTGATTATCTGGGTCATGAAGATCTTTTCTGCATAGTTCTTCTGTATATTGTTGCCACCTCTTCTTAATATCTTCTGCTTCTGTTAGGTCCATACCATTTCCGTCCTTTGAACTGCATAGCACATCTCAAAAGTTATAATAAGCTGCATATTTATTGTTACAAAAAACAATTTTGAGGTCCTCAAAAAGTTCTGAAGTGTAGACACAAGATAGTTGTGGGCTGAATTAAGTGCCCCCCACCAAATATATGTCAGAATCCTACCCTTCAGTACTGTGATGAACTTATTTGGAAATAAAGTCTTGACATCAATCAAGTGGAAATGAGGTCATACTGGATTAGGGAGGGCCCTGATCCTGTATGATGGATGTTCTGATAAGAAGAGACAGAGACCCAGGCTCCTCTGTCCAGGGAATTCTCCAGGCAAGAATACTGGAGTGGGTTGCCATTTCCTTCTCCAAGGTATCTTTCCAATCCAGGGATTTAATCCATGTCTCCTGCATTGGCAAGCAGGTTCTTTACCATCTGAGCCACCATGGAAGCCCTCAAGAAGAGGCACAGACACACACAAAAGAGAAAGCCATGGAAAGATGGAGGCAGAGACTGGTGTTGCTCTGACACAAAGTAAAGGGTACCAGCCAGATATCCCTAAGGAGCATCAGAGATCAATCAGAGATCCCTAAGGGATGCCAGAGGTGGACCAGAGATTCCTATCACCAGAACCCAGGAGAGGCATGTATGAGATTCACCATCAAAACCTCTAGAAGAAACCAACCCTATCAATGCCTGCATTTCAGACTTGCAGCCTTCAGAATAGTAAGGGGATAAATTTCCTGTTTTAAGCCACCCAGTATGTGGTACTTTGATACAGTAGCCCTGGAGAACGAATACACTAGTGATGTCAACATCCAGATCCAACAGGAGGACTTTCAGAGGCTTCTAATGTCAGATGCCTCACCAAGCACTAAATCAAGAGCTTACAGAGTGATTAAACAAAAGGGAACAAAACAAGCAAAACAAAAGCCATCTTTTTTTCACAGAGCTGACATTTAGCATTCACAAATGGATAAGAGAGGATAGTTATTAAATTCAGGCACACAGCCGTCTCTTGTATCCTGACTTGGAACACAAGATAGTTCTCTACTAAGCATTATATTGATGATGGGGAAAAAAAAAATCTTATGCAACATTTACAGGGCCCTGACTATTAAACAGGAACCATTTCAACACACACAATGGGCTACCTCATTTAATTACTAAAATCTCCCTAAGACTTTAGTAAGTACAAACATTTCCAAAAATCATTACAGACCCATTGAGATAGAAAGTAGATAGTAAGTAGCAGGATTTAAGTTAATGTAGACACTTTTTGGTGATGATTCTTTGCTTTCTCCTCTTGGGTCTCCTGAATATGACTTTTACCCCTACTTAGGTGGCCACATCTAGCAAATGAAGATACAGGACAGTTAGTAATATTTGAGTTTCATATAGTGAATATTTATTTTAGTGCAAGTATACAGAAATAGTGCATAATGCACATTTATACTAAAAAAAAAAATGTGTAGTATGCTGTTTACTTGAAATTCAAAATTTAACTAAGTCTTCTTTATCTTACCTGGCAACTCTACTCTTATAACACCTGAGCTTTGGAAAAACAATGTATGACCAGCCTGCACAGAATTCTGAAATTTCACAAAAGATTCCCAAAAGGAAATATCTGTTCTTTGTTATACACAGAACCTTATTTTTAACCTCACATCTTATTTATCTTTGCAGCCTTGTTTTCCTGGAAGGAACGGGGATAGAATAAATTCACTAAATGTTATCGAGCAAATTGACTTGACCATTTTAACTAATTTCTCAAAATACAAAATATACTCTTCAGATAATCTTAACAGTCCTTCCCAGGTCAGTCCCTAGTGACAAAGCTTCTCATTTGCAGTTTATTAATTGAATCTAATTGCACCTTTAAATGTCATAATTCTGCTCAACTTCTTTGATCCAACTTGTGAATATTTTATAACTGGTATACTTTTAAATGTTAAGGAAAAGGTTACTGAGGACATTCGTTTCCTAGGGCTGCTACATTAAGGTACCACAAACTGGATGACGGACAGCAACAGAAATATACTGTCTTGCTGTTCTGAAAACAAAAGTGTGAAACCTGCTAAATTCATGTGTAGGTAGGACCGCGCTCTCACTCCGATCCTTCCACACCTCTTCCAGTTTCTGGTGGCTTCCAGGTGTTTCCTGACTCGTGACAACACCACTCCAGCTTCTGCCTTCACCTTCACATCACTGTACTCCCCCATACCTCGGTTGCCATGGCATTCCCTCTTTTAGTAGGATACCAGTCAAACTGAATTAACACCACCCCAGTGACCTCACTTTAACTGGATGACATCTATAAACATCTTATCTCCAAACAGGGTCATGTTCACAGGTACCAAAGTTCGGGTCTTCCCCTTTCTCTGAAACACAATTCCACCCATAACACTAACCCATAATACAGTTTTGGTATAATGCTCACTGTTTTCTAACAATGGTAGTCCTACAATTTACCTAGTAAATTTTCTAAATCAGCAATCCCTTGGACCAAGGAGTCCTATCCATATCAATGTATCTCACCAGGTAGAACTACAGTGAAACTCCTTAGACCATTCATGCATTAAGGATTAGAAAAAAGATTGTTGCTGGTTCTACATATTTGCATTTATCTCTAGATTATCCTTCTAACAAAATAGAACAATGGTCATCACTTGTATAGCAGTGATGACACTTCAGTACAACTCAGTACTAATCTCTTCTCAACCCCCATAGGTCGGGAAGATCCCCTGGAGGAGGTCATGGCAACACACTCCAGTATTCTTGCCTGGAGAATCCCATGGACAGAGGAGCCTGGCAGGCTACAGTCTATGGGGTTGCAAAAAGTCAAACACGACTAAAGCAACTTAGTGTACACGCACAATGCTTGGGAGGTAGAGATCATGGTTAAGCATTGTGGGGTGCAAATGGGCCAGGGTTGATCTAAGGCAGGGTCCAGGTGTCCCTCGCTCAGCCACTGTTTATGTTGTATGCCTTACAAAATACTGCATACCCCACAGGTTGACATGTTTAAGCAGATAATCTCTCTCTTTGTACATACTGGGTTGGCCAAAAGGTTTGCTTGTGTTTTTTCATAACATCTCCTGGAAAAATCCAAATAAACCTTTTGGCCAACCCAGTAGTACCTTAGTAATAATGTTGGCCAACCCAATAATACCTTAGTAATAATGTTTTGTTTGCTTTCTGTATTTAATGCCCTATACCTTTTATAGATTCAGTAATATGCTATTAACATACAATATAAACAGCAAACTTACAGAACTAAACCAAAGAAAGGAACACAATCTACTAAAAAAGCATGAATGCATAACACACGCTGCGTGGGAAGGGAAGTGAGATACTCCAAAATAGGTATCTCTTTTATTTTTGAGTTCCTTTGAACGTTAGTAATCACCATGAAGATGATTCAATATTTGCAGTTCCCCTAGAAGAATATTTCTTTAGCAAAAAAAATGTGGTGCTTTTAACCTTCTATCCAGAACTCAATTTGTATTTGTCGGCATCTAAAATTGATTCGGGTCAGCCCCAGCATGAACGGAGTTTGTAGGCACTTTCCTGCATGAGCTGTTTTTTGCGTCCCTGAAGCATAATAGATAATTGCCTTCTCTAGGGAGGCCACCAGGCTCTTTTGTATTATGGAAAGTCACAACATTAGCAAGCTCAGGTATTCTAAAGTGAGCAAGGAGAGAGGTGCTCCTCTATAGGATGATAAATGGGGTTGGAAAAACTGTGCTGACAGCATTTTGGAGTAGACAATGTGGATAAGAACCACAGACATCAAAAATGTACACCAAACCAGAGGCCTTGGTTCTCTCTTGCTAAAATAACTGGAAAAAAGTCTTATAGAAGGATAATAAAGCAAGAGACTGCAGAAGCACTTTCCTTTCCTTTATAAACAATTAATTGTGAAACCAGAAAAACACCTTTTTTTTTTTTAAAAAAACGAATGGATTCAATATATTCAGTTCAATAGATGTTTCTTGCCATATGTCAACATTTGGATCACCATGCCATCTTTATGTAATGGAAGCCAGAGGTGCTGGCTGCTGTTCCCTGGGGTTTATGCTATAAAAATAGTTGGGACATCTGCCGGTTTGTTATTGATATTTTTTGTTCTTGTTTTTTGTTTTTTTCAACAATAGTTTCTTTTTGGAGAATAACAAAACCGAAAAGTTACCTACTTTAGAAAGAAAATATTAAAGAGGGGTAAACAGAGAGAGAGAGATTTCAGATGTCTTTCAGAATTTAATTCAAGGACAAACAAGCTGTGCCTTTTCTATTAGAAGTGTGTAATATGTAAAGATAGCAAAAATATGAAACAAGCCATCGAGAGATAATGAAAAATATGAATAAAGTCTCAGGTGTTCTCAAAGACAGAGGTAACTGCTAAAGTGGTTTTGTTGTGCTCTGTTTTAAAATCTGGAAATCTGCCTGGGAACTGAAATGTGGATTTCTAATAAAATTCCAACTCATTCATGTTGAAGTCTGGGGAAAAAAAAAAAAAAAAAACAGGCAATAAAAAGAAGAATTGCATCACACTGGATGCTACATTTATCTTCAACTCTTTTCTATGTCTCTCAGTTTATTCCATTTAGAGTTGTTTCAGGGCCTACAGATTAGAACTTGCTAAAACTGCATTTCCTCAGATCAGCAGCCTTAGTGTTGTTTGTGACATGTCCAGCTTAGCTTTTCTCTTTTATGTTAAAAGCCAATGATGGTATTGGACATATTCACAGTCTCAGCAAATGTGACTATTGGACTAAAGAATTATAAAAAAAAAAAAAAAAAAAAGATGCTAAAGCCTAGAATGGAACAGAACTGAAAGGGCCAAAGAAATGACATGACCGTCCACATTGTATGCAGGCAAGCTTTGCTTCTTATGAAGACTGCCAAGAGGCAGAACTTTTGGCATTAGGGAGTAGTGGGGAAAAAATACTATTTATGCTTTAACACGTATAGGGGAGAAACAAGATTTAATGAAAAATAGAGGGATATATTTTTGCATAAACTCAGGGAGGTAGTGGAGGTAGAGGAGCCTGGCAGGCTACAGTCCAGGGGTTTCAAAGAGTTGAACACAAGTTAGGAAATGAATAACAACAAACATTTTTGTGACAGACATTTTCCTTTTCCAATCATGTGAATCATCTTATGAATATGAAAATTCTAGAAGAAAAGCACATCACTTTCAATGAATGAATGGGAACATCACTGTAAAATAAAAACAGACCATGTTCAAGTAATAAATGTGAAGACAGAAGTCACAAGTTTAATTTTGGGCAGATCTGGAACACAGAGAGAAGCCTTCTCAAATAAATAATGGTCAAAGAAACCAAATAATGAGACAAACATGAGCATTCTGGGAGAAGAGGCTATTATTTTCTCTGTATTTATGATTTCTTGTAGGCAGAGAGGGGAAGCTCCTGTTAGCAAGTAATTAACTATCAAAAAATAAAATGAAAACAAAGAAAAAGAAAATGGAGACAGGTATGTTCTCAGCCAAACTGCAATGATTATTTAGTTGACTGATAACAGGTAGTGTCAGCTGGACTCAGAATTATTTATTGCTCCTAAGTCGTAAAAGTAAAACTTGCTATTTTCAATCATTTCATCACTCTTTAGGAAAGCATAAAATCTAGCATACTTCATTATAATTACATGGAAAATGGTTTAAGGAATAAATGTTGTTTTTGGTGGCTGAATGCCATTTTTCCTTACTTATCAGACTTACAGAAGCCCTAGCACTCACAGGAACAGCTACCCCCCAAGAGACACAAGTCTTCCAGTCAGTGAGGCGGCTGACTACCAGCCATGGAATCTTTTATTCCAGTCCTCACTTTTAAGAACCTATTCTTTGGGAAAAAAAAGAAAAAAAGTAGCCTAAAGTTGCTGAGAGCAAAGAGGAAATTTTCATTGGTGAAATTTTCATTGGTGTATTTCATTGGTGAGTAGACAACTTGTGCAACTGCATGAAAACAACTGAGATTTTTATCATGTGACAGTGTAAATATTTAGTCCAGTCAATGACATGTGCACTGACTGTTTACAGCTATGCAGATGGTAAACAAAATGTACCAGCATATGGAATATTAAAAGAACACCTGAAGTTGGAAGCGCCCACAGCAAATGAAGACTGTGCATGTTAATATTTGGCTCTTGGGTTGCTGCCTAAAATGTGTTTTCAATTTAGTAGCATTCATTTGTTAAACATACTGAATAAGCATCAGAAATCAATTTCAAATAAGTTGCTTAATGAGCTGAAGTCATTTCATTCCTATTTTGAGGAGCCCTTTGGTCATTTGTATGACTTTGAACAGGCGACTAACATCACTAAGCCTCTGTTTCTGCACCTATACAATGTGGATTAAATGTTACCAAATCGCCAGGATCAGTGGGATACTATAGGAAATACTAAGGAGCTGTAAAGCGTGTCTGGCACACAAAACAATGGCTATTTTCTGTCTTTGTCATTGTCATCATTACTCCATGAATACAATCAAGGTGCCCTAAAGGAAAGTGTGTCTGATTTAAAAGGAGATTTAAGTCTAAACATTTTGTGACACAAACCAATTTACATCCCTCTGAATATTCTGATGGCTCTCTTGCTGGCCATTGAAAGTCGACTATTTCTAAACAAGATGCGAACCAGACAGAAGAGTCTTCCCCTCTGTGGCTGCACCCAAGAAAATCCACCCAAGTGCGCGTCTACTAATACAATCAATGAAAGCATTTCACAGTCAGTCAATAAAACCTACTGGACTTGTTTTGCATCTTGCCACAGACTTCTCCTGTAATGTAAGTCTGTCTTCTCGGATGTCTTTCAGGATGTAATTGGGGGCCCCGTTTATTTTAATTTTCCTGATCACTGAAGGCATTGTATTATACAATACTATAACTGCATAATAGAGGTGTGACCTTATCTGGCAGTTACCTAGTCCAGACTGCATCTTTCCTCACTAATGAACACTTCTTCCTGCTTAAAGACTGCAAAGCATGCTCATGTATTGATCGCCTTTGATCCTAATAACCACTGATATAGGCAGACAGGTATTATAATTACCGTCTCCACAGGAGAGACGGGAAGACTGGGACTCGGCTACATTAAGTGACTTATCCAAAATCACCCAGGGAGTCCATAGAATGATCGACTCCTAAAATGTTCACCTGATTATCTGGCCAAGGTGTGTCAGACAAATGCATGCAAGGGGCAAACACAACATAAAGGCATTTATCAAGCCCCGTTGAGGCCTCAGAAGAGACCTGGTTGTATTATAACAAAGCACAACTGTCTCGCGGCATTACCTTTTTAGAAACACACTGCGGGTAATTTAGAAGTGTTGAACAAACAAAAACCTCTCAGGGCTAAATATTGTCGGAGGGTCTAGAGTTTTTATCTCTGATTTCTTGAACCTCAGCACTCTCTTCTCAGTTCAAGGAAGGAAACAGTAGTTTCAAGTGCAGCTCACCAACATTGGATACCCTGAGGCTAGGCTGAGGTTGGGCCTTCTTGAAGCCCAATCAGGAACCCAAACTACCCTTTTCTCGGTAGACTTAGCCTTTTTGTCAGTGGGCCACACAGCTCAAAGCTGTGATCTAGGCAAAATTTCAGGCCATAGTTTAGCTGTAAGTACCATCATTGAGGTTTTCTGTCCCTTGTGCCAAAACCTGTGTTCTTTCTACCTGGTTCAACCTCAGCGTTGCAAGTAGGTGAATAACACAGAGAGCGTGTTAATGACCTCCTGCTACTGCTCTGCCTCTCTCCTGCTGGGGTAAGTAAGTCATCACTCCCTGAGACCCAACTCTGCAATGAAGATGCCATTAGGAGCAGTTGAACATTTTCTGAATCCTTGGATCAAATCTTGGAGCCAACACTGGGGACAGAGAGAGGAACATGACAGACCTCCACATGCCAAGGGCTGCTAAAGCAGGGACTCCTGTGTTTTCTACAAGTCTTTTAGATGAGCTCTGTGATCAATCACTCAGCTGTTTCCAACTCTTTGTGACCCCATAGACTGTAGACTGCCAGGCTCCTCTGTCTCCGGGATTTTCCAGGCAAGAATATTGGAGTGGGTTGCCATTTCCTACTGCAGGAGATCTTTCTGACCCAGGGATAGAATCTGCACCTTCTGCATTGCAGGCAAATTCTTTACTGCTGAGCCACTGGGGAAGACCCAAGTCCTTTAGACAGGCAATTAATATTCTTTAGGCTAAAATATGGAAATACAAAAGGGTCCATATCTTGGCTTCTACCAATAGTCTTTTCCTACATAATAATAGCTATGATCCTGGAGAACCCTGCATTAGTGATTCATCAAAAGCAACATGTTTCTGCCTATCAATCTGAGCAGTGTGATATTCTTTTTTCTCCCAGTGGTAAACGAAAATGACTTCAATATAAGGTCTAGGGAGAGTTGTTTGCTGCTGAAACTGTACATGAATCAAAACTAGAGCCACTGCAATGTGAGAGGTCCAGCTACATTAGCCCCTGAAAAGATGAGAGAGGTGGCAGACGAATAATCCTGGATAATAGATGAGGTCTTGAGTGACAGGCCCTTTCTTGCTGTACATATACATCAAAGCCACGGGGACTTGCTCTATTTCACAGTATTTGGAACTTTATGGAGTTTCAGAGCATAAAAAAACTTGCACTTGCTTTATCCCATTTTCTTCTCATAGGTACCATTTTCACAGGTAGGAGAGCTTCATTACTTTCTATTTACAGATGAAAAAAAATTGGCAAGCAAAGAGATTAAGTGCCTGGCTTCTGATGGTACATTTAATAGGGCTAAAACCTAGAGTCCAGAATGTCAAACTTGTCAAGACCATCTATCTATCACAGTGTTTCCCTCCTGTCACATATTCTGAAGGAATAGTGAGGAAATTCAGTAATGTGGCGTCAGGCATTTGCATAAGCATGCCTTTGTTCTTCTCAATTACCACCAAGGTAATTGCAGGCGGAGTCTTTAGAGAAGAAGTTATTTGTCCAGTGTCACACAGCAAGTGGCCAACAGAGCCATGATTCAGCTCAAATCTACTGTGTTTAGAACCTTAGTTCTATCTGAGGTCTCCCGAGCTCTATGCTGTGATGGACACAAATGATGACCAGGAAATCCTGGCCAGAGTCACACTGGAAAAGAATTTGTTATAATTCAAAGACAGCACAAAATTGCTAATGCCAGCAATTTCGGCAGGAAGAATCCAAGTAAGTGATGGGGACAGTGGATGGCAAAGGAGGTGCTGGGGTAAGACCTGGGATTTAGGAACAAAATTCTCAACTTTCCCTAGAGCCAACACGGCTTATGGACACTGTCAGGCTGATCATTACATGCGGAATGATGAACACGAGGACAAGCTGAATCATTTCCCATTAAGAAGCAAGCTACAAAGCCAATGGCCTGTCAGAGAGGCAAAAATATCGATCGGGCATTTAGTGCAAATGATAGAACACTAATTAATAACTGACGCTGTCAGGAAGCAGAGGTTGTTTGCTTTCCTTATAGATTTTTTCCCCTCACTTTCATTTGCTTTAACGTTCAAAGCTTTGTTTGATGTGAATTTAATGCTTCCTTTTCTCATCCTGTTAACTCTTTGACTATTTTATACCATATCCTTTTGTATATGTCTGTCTTTATATGTTGAGTTTTTTTTTTTTTTCCTCTCTCTCGCTTCCCTGATGTTGTATTTAGGGCCTGGAAAGTCTGAGATTTCTTACAAGGTTTAGTTTTGAAAACCAAATGAAGTATTTCAGAGAGGCGAGTGAACTGCAAGGTGAAGGTTAGGAAGGGCATTTCATCTCTGGCAATAACTTTGAAGGGTGGAACAAAGGTCAGCATGAAGCAATCAACATCAAGGGGATGTGTACATATTAAAAGAAAACAGTGAACCAATAGAAAAAATAAAGGTGATACAAACACCCCAAGAAGATTATCTAAAACATATTATTACGAAGTCAGAATGTAGACTTTCAAATTCAGTGACAAAAAGGGGTAAAACGTGAAAGATACATTGCAAAAATCAAATAAGGTGTAATTTGAGGGGGAAAAATTTTTGTTTATAATCAATTTTGACCAAGATGTGTTGTGGATGTTAGGCTACCTATTTTATCTTAAAATGAAAAAGATGATCAGAATTCTAGTGGTAGAATCTTTTTTCCTAAAAAAAAAAAAAAAAAAAAAAAAGATAAATTGGTACACAAGAGGGCAGAATAATCAAGTATTTGTCATTGTTCAGTTGGTAAGTTGTGTGTGTCTCCTTGTGACCCCACGGGCTGCAGCATGCCAGGCTTCCCTATCCTTCACTGTCTCCCGGAGTTTGCTCAAATGCATGTCCATTGAGTCAGTGATACTATTCAACCATCTCATCCTCTGTCACCTTTTTCTCCTCCTGCCCTCAATACTTTCCAGGATCAAAGTTTTAGGCTTCCCTGGTGGCTCAGATGGTAATCTGCCTGCAATGTAGGAGACCACGGTTCGATTGGGAAGATCTCCTGGAGAAGGGAATGGCCCCATTCTAGTATTCTTGCCTGGAGAATTCTATGGACAGAGGAGCCTGATGAGCTACAGTCCATGGGGTCACAAAAAGTCAGACATGACTGAGTGATTAACACAAAAATCAAGTATTAATACTCTTTTAAAGGTAATACTTTTACAAAAATTATTCTTTTTCTCCAACTATTTTCACAGCTTTGGTGGGGGGATCTTAATCAGATACTCAATTCAAATACTCCAAACGATTATCTTTCATCTTTCTCTTCAGTATGATGGTAACATGCATTTTTATATGCTTTTCATTTTCTTCATATATGGATTTGTAAAAATATACATAGAACTTTTTCAATCTGGATAGATAATAGATACATTTACATATATTATTCATGTATAATAATTTTGTATATATTATCTATATGCCATATAGATGCAACATCTTTTAAAGAGGACCAGTGACTATACCTTGCCCAACTCTATCCTTCCTAGACCTGAGACATGATATGAGAGAAGAAGGTCGCCAGGTTAAGTGAGGGATTAGTGAGCAATCAGACCCAGGGAACCAGGTACATGCCTCAACTTTCGCTCTGTCTGTAGTGCTTCGTAATTGGCCAATGGGAGAGCTTTTCCCTTGACTAATGATTCCCAATGCCAAGACTAGATGTATTGATCTATCTGAAGAAAGGAGTCCTGACTCTTTATGCTGAACAATCATATAATCTTGTGACATAGTTTTCAGAGGTTTCCAACAGTCCCTGATTCCAAGTTAGTGACCACCTGAATGAAGTTAAGTAGCATCTGCAAGGACCACTGTCTGTATACAGACACAAAACATTTAAAGAGTAAATTACATGTAAAAGACCAAATAAGATAAGAAACTAGAAAAGAGAAATAAAACCACCTTAGTGAAGGTTTGCCAGGAGAAATATCAATTTTCTTAGATATGCAGATGACACCACCCTTATGGCAGAAAGCAAAGAGGAATTAAAAAGACTCTTAATGAAGGTGAAAGAGGAGAGTGAAAAAGCTGGCTTAAAACTCAACATTCAAAAAACAAAGATCATGGCATCTGGTCCCATCACTTCATGGCAAATAGATGGGGAAACAATGGAAACAGTGACAGACTTTATTTTCTTGGGCTCCAAAATCACTGTGGATGGACTGCCACCTGTGGATGGTGAAATTAGAAGATGCTTTCTCCTCGGAAGAAAAGCTATGACAAACCTAGACAGCATCTTAAAAAGCAGAGACATTACTTTGCTGACAAGGGTCTGTCTAGTCAAAGCTATGGTTTTTCCAGTAGTCATGTATGGATGTGAGAGCTGGACGATAAAAAAGGCTGAGAGCCAAAGAACTGATGTCATCTAACTGTGGTGCTGGAGAAGACCCTTTTGAGAGGCCCTTGGACTGCAAGGTGAAGAAGAGAACAGCTACCCACTCCAGTACTCTGGCCTGGAGGATTCATGGGGTCGCAGTCCATGGGGTCCCCACAGCCCATGGGGTTGCAAAGAGTTGGACACGACTGAGTGACTTTCACTTTCCCTGGACTGCAAGGAGATCAAAGCAGTCAGTCCTACAGGAAATTGGTCCTGTATGTTCATTGGAAGGACCGATGCTGAAGCTGAAACTCCAATACGTTGGCCACCTGATGCAAAGAGCTAACTCATTGGAAAAGACCCTGATGCTGGGAAAGATTGAAGGTGGGAGGAGAAGGGGACAACAGAGGATGAGATGGTTGGATGGCATCACTGACTTGATGAACATGAGCTTGAGCAAACTCTGGGAGATGGTGGAGGACAGGGAAGTCTGGCGTGCTGCAGTCCATGGGGTCACAAAGACTTGGATACAACTTAGTGACTGAACAACAATAGTGAAGGTGAGAGGAAGGGGGGTCACCAGACAATGCTTCAGGTGCTCCTAAAGATAGAGTCTTTGCCATAGATTTTCCAAACACTGTCCATCCTCTGCTATATCAGAAAATGAGACAATTAAAACAACAACAAAACTGCAAAGAGCTGACGGCTGTTGATTTTACTTACTAAGGTCTCTGTGTGTACGGGGAAGATACAGTTCTGATGGCCAATTTCAAACCTTACTTAAAATCCACATCAGTAGGAGGGAGACACTGAGACAACCAGGTGCCTTGTTCTATACTTTCCCACAGGTGCACTTGTCCCACTTGTGGGATCAATGCAGCAACTTCCAAACAGCAGCTGTTAAATTCCTTTGAGACTCAGTTCTGAAGATCCCACCACCACATTCCTTTATGTCTCCCTGAGTTGACTGGTAGTTGTTAGCTTTTGTATGTGTGTCCCGGACTCGATCCAAATCCATAGTCCTCCGCCTCCTCTCCCTTGTTTTCATACACCTCTTGTGTGTGTGTGTGCGCTCAATCATGTCCAACTTTTTGTGACTCTTTAGACTGTAGCCCACTAGGCTCCTCTGTCCATGGGATTCTCTAGGCAAGAATACTGGAGTGGGTTGACATCATCTCCTTCGGAGATCCTCCCGACCCAGGGATCAAACCCACGTATCCAGCTTCTCCAGCATTGGCAAGTAGATTCTTCTGAGCAGCCCAAGAAGCCCTCTCATGCATCTCTCACCCCTCCAAAGCCACATTCCAGTGTGAACCAGCTTTCCTGCCTTGGTCTCTGGCCAATTCCTTCCTGCCTTTGCAATAGACCTTGTTCAAACTGGCCCTTTTAGATCCTTATGTCCTGATCCTGATCTTGTCAGGCTAAATCCTCTAATCTTTCAACGGGTTGTGCAAACAGGAGCTTCAGCTCTAAAACACTGACCTTTGGACTGCTCTAAACCTCTGAGAGTAAAGCCAGCCTGTGCTTTCCCAAACTGCCAGATGTCAGTTCCTGGACCCTGAACAGAGCTTGGGCAGCAAAAATCTGCTTTTCCACCTGACTCCCTTCCTGCCCTGAGTGCTCTCAAGATACCCAACACACCGAGTTCTTGGTTCTCTGAATCTGGCTTTCTTCAGCTTGCTAAACTCTACCATCATCTGACTTATCTACTGAATCACTAGAAGCTGAAACCACGAATGGAGACCAGAGTATTCTCAGGAATCAAACTTAGATTTGTGCAGTGCTTCTCATTATCCTTTCTACTTATGCCTCTGTGCTATTTAGCTAAGTGATTCTCTGGACCTCTCCACCCATAATTGTGTTTTCCACTCAGTGACAGAATCGTTATGCCCTGGCATAACTCAGAGCCTGAACTGGCCCATTTTCATGACAGGGTCTTCCAAGCCTTCTGGCCTGGACTTTTGAATCCAGACACAAACGTCAACCACTGCTATGATTGATCTCCCTCTATTTTAGGTTTCTGACTTATTAACATCAGTGGTTGGCATGGAGTGGTAGATCTGCATTGGTTTTCATGATAAGGACCCATGGGGGTGAGGATGATGAAATGAGAAGGCATACGCATGCTCTGATTCTGCTGCCTGCTAGTTAAGGATTTGGGGCAAATCCTATGACAAGTCCACAGTTTCCTTGTTTCTCAACAAAAAGGGAATTAAAATAAACTTGGCTTCCTCTAGAACATTTTATTTCCATGATACAAAAAAAGAAGTATTTGATCCACATAACATAGCCTTCTCTTTGTCTTCAAAGATGAAGTCACAATTTTGTTACCCAGATAGATATTTATAGCTGTGATTTACTTTATCTGCTCATACATAGAAAATAATCCCCTTCAAATCTCTTAAAAGATCATACTTAATTCACATAGTGACTTGGAACCTTTATACCTCTGAAATTTAATTTATCTTTCATTCATAAATCAACCAAGGTATCTGAATTTAAGAATCAATCTTTTCTTTTTCTTTTCTTAAACAAAGATGAGAGCAAAAAACTGCCATTTTAAGGTACAGTAACTTAATTTCTTAACACTTTCACTTTCAACATAATATCTAGAAATAGCATGCTAGTGTTTCAAGCTAAAAAGCTCGTTTATATGTACTAATTAGTGCAATTATTTCAAAATTATTTTAAAGTATTTAAACCTTCAGCAAAAGAGTTTGTCAAAAGGGAACAAAAAAATGATGCTAAAAAAGTGTCAAGTGGTACCTTATTTTCTGTTGACATGTATATATGCTAAATAATTCGTTCAACACGTAATTATTGAAGACCTGTTCCAGGTGAGGTGCTGAGCATTGAAATGAAGAGGGCTGCAGCAGCAAGTAGCTGAGTTCTTCATAGCTCAGTGGGGAAACAGAGGTGTCTAAATTATATAATACTAGGTAGAAAGTAATACACTCTTAGGTAAAGACACAGGCTCTTCCTTGTTTCATGTTTATCTCTCTGGCATTTTTATAGAGTTTTGTTTCCCTTGTTCTTTTACCAAACTGTCACTTCTCAGGCCTCAGGTGTGAATGCAGTAGCTTTATTTTTGGCTTATAAGCCCATCATTCATGTAACAGATACAAACAGGTGCCATAAATCATCGCTGCTGATGCGTACATAATCAAAAATGTCGCTTTGTGTTACCTGCTCCCTGTGTGAAATGGCAAGAAAAGCATTGTGCCGACCCTTCAGACTTCTCTATCAATTATCAAGATCAAGTGGGACTGTATGGCTGGGCCTGCAGAATTAACCCTTGAAAGACTGAGTGAACATTCTTATTTTGGTTATCAAACAAATGTATGGCACATAAAATTTGCTTTTACAAAGGATTTTCCATCAACCGAACAGAGACTCGAACAAGAGACCTAAAAAAGAAGAAAGAGGAACTAAATAAAGTGAAGCCTGACCATATCCAAGATTATTTTGAGCTAAAAATTCAAGAAGCAGGGGCCCTGTTGACACGTGGAGATGCTATCTGGGAGTCCCAATGGTTAACCAGGCTGTCATGATTCAGGACAGCCAGCCCCACACCTGGAACATTAGGAGTCAGGAGGTGAGGAGGTGGACCTATGCGGTGGCCTAGAATATAAGCGGAAGTTTGTATTTATATCCTGTTAACTTATACGCCTTCTCCTAAAGAATCCAGGTACACACACTAGATCTTGATCCTGGCTTCTAGAAATGACCTCTAATATGTCACCACTACCCAAATAGACCATCAGAAAAATCCCTGAAATTTCTGAATTCACGTAGAGTCAGTCTGGCTAGCTTTTGCAAGGGAGATTTTCACTGCAAGGATGTATTTTGCTAAGCCAGCCCAAAGCTCCATCATTGAACTGTGCAGTTTGTACCTCAAGGCAATAAAATTTAATGCATTCTAATCTCGAGCATCCCAAATGTGTGCATTTAGTGGCCTCTCAATTTATTTAGAATAAACTCTTGATTTATTAATATAACATGCCTGAATCTGTAAGATTATGACCCTGATTCTCCTTCCAACCTCAATTTGTACCATTGTCCCCCTTATTTATTATGATTCAGCCATTTGAATTTTTATGATTCTTCTATTGCACCAGACTCTTTACCTCAGCCTTCCTTCCTCCCAAAACTGATTTTCCTATAAGAAATCATCTAGTGTCATTTCATGTCTTGAACTTTTAGGGATCTGAGCATCTATGTAGAAGGAAATGCCCTTTCAAAGAAAAGTTGCCAGCAAAGAAGCTTTTGGTGACATTTCTGCCCCAGTCTTAGAGCCTTAACTATGCTTGGGTTTTGCTCACTTTATAGAGTCAACAGATGGTATCAAGATAGAGTTCAAGAATGTTTCTATCCTAATAAAAAAGCCCAACTGAATTTCTACCTTGCAGTTACTCAAAACTCCTTGACTGTCCCTGTTTGTTTTCAGGTTCACCTGACATATGTAGGATTCCAGAAATATTTGACATCAAAGAACTAAAGAGCCTCTTGATGAAGGTGAAAGAAGAGAGTGAAAAAGTTGGCTTAAAGCTTAACATTCAGAAAACTAAGATCATGGCATCTGGTCCCATCACTTCATGGCAAATAGATGGGGAAACAGTGGAAACAATGGCTGACTTTATTTTTCTGGGCTCCAAAATCATTGCAGATGGTGATTGCAGCTATGAAATTAAAAGATACTTACTCCTTGGAAGGAAAGTTATGACCAACCTAGACAGCATATTGAAAAGCAGAGATATTACTTTGTCAACAAAGGTCCATCTAGTCAAGGCTATGGTTTTCCCAGTAGTCATGTATGGATGTGAGAGTTGGACTATAACGAAAGCTGAGTGCTGAAGAATTGATGCTTTTGAACTGTGGTGTTGGAGAAGACTCTTGAGAGCCCCTTGGACTGCAAGGAGATCCAACCAGTCCATCCTAAAGGAGATCAGTCCTGAATATTCATTGGAAGAACTGATGCTGAAGCTGAAACTCCAATACTTTGGCCACCTGATGCAAAGAGCTGACTCATTTGAAAAGACCCTGATGCTGGGAGGGCAGGAGGAGAAGGGGACGACAGAGGATGAGATGGTTGGATGGCATCACCGACTCAATGGACGTGTGTTTGGGTGAACTCCATGAGTTGGTGATGGACAGGGAGGCCTGGTGTGCTGCGGTTCATGGGGTCGCAGAAAGTCGGACACAACCGAGCGACTGAACTGAACTGTACTGAACTGAACCACACATTGGCTTCTCAGGAAGTGCTAGTGGTAAAGAACCCTCCTGGGAATGCAGGAGACATAAGAGGTGCAGGTTCAACCCCCAGTTTGGGAACATTCCCTGGATAAGGGAAGGGCAATCCACTCCAGTATTCCTGCCTGGAGAATTCCATGGACAGAGGAACCTGGTGGGCTACAGTCCATGGGGTCTCACAGAGTCAGAGATGACTGTGTGCATACACACACACACACACACAACCGTACATTAGTTTCATGTTCTCTAGCTTATTTGGCAAATATAAGATCCAGTTTCTCTTTAAGTATTTAATATTTGTCAGAGTCTGACAATATGAATTTAGGATTTTTCTAATAATTATATTCTGACCTTGAACAACTCACTTGTTCTATCATTACATCAGCTTGTCTGTCAAATGATTTCTAAGATTCTCTCTAAATTCACCATTCTATACAATAAAATTGTATCTGTATTTATCAAATTTCTATCCCAAATCACGTTATTTAAAACATCTTTTTTCCCCTCCCCCCTGTATATCACTCCTAGAATATAATTTCTGGGACAGGGCAGTGGAGCTACGCTTACAATGCATGTGGCACCCTGGAGACTGTTGGCATAATTAAGCAATTTTTTACAGTTAGTGGAAATGACATAGTTTAAAATTGACCATGTGTGGCAATGCAAAAATATTGTCTAAATGCTACAGGGTATAAAATGTATTTACTCTTTGACATTGTTTCCTTCCTTTTAGAGGGCCAACTTTTTATTATCAATTTATTCAAAGGCAATTTTGAAATATGATTCACCTAACAATCAGAACGGATGGATATATGACCTATACAAGTGTCTCACTTAAAAATACGTGAAGATGAAAGGGGAGAAAGCATTGATGGAACAAGTTTATCACAGAAGAAAATAAAAGCGAGAGACTTAGAGCAGAGAAGGGAGAGAGACATTGAAAGATAAAAGGGACAAGAACAGAAATCAAGTATATGCAAGACACTTATACACATGATCGTGCAGCCTACGTGAGGCCACATATATTTCTTTCCTTTGATGATAGATTTACTAGCTCTAAATATCATCTACTTGGTTTGATTTCTGCAGTTATGCCATTAGGCTATTGTGCCTGACCAGCTCTCCTGGAACTCCTTCCAGAGACATGGCCATTCTCTCTATTTCACTTTGTTGAGGCCATGCGGCTTATTTTAGTTTAGGATATCAATTTGTCAGTAAAACTGGAAATAATAGTGTTATTGAGGTTCCTATTAATTGACTAAATGTTAGTGTACAATAGCTCCGGGAGAGCTTACAAGCAGAGAAAGTATCTTACATCTGCTGACTCTGCTTCCTCCCCTATAACAACAACGAGTTCAGAATTTATTGGAAGGATAACTTGCTTTGTGAGAAAAAAACTTTATGTTTAAAGATTCCCTTGAGGGTTTGTTTCACACACACACACACACACACACAAACACACACACACAAACACTATCAGTATGCATGGATGATCAACAGCAAAGTTTGCCTGGTGTATGTTAGCAATGTGGTCAATGCTTGCATTATGTGTGTGTTTTCAAAATATTTATTTGGCTGTACTGGGTCCTAGTTGCAGCATGCAGACTTTCAGTTGCAGCATGTGGGATCTAGATCCCTAACCTGGGGTCAAAACTGGACCCTCTGCATTGGGAGCACAAAGTCTTAGTCACTGGACCACCAGGAAAGTCGCAATGCATGTATTATTTGGACGGATATAAATTTGTCTTAATTTTGAAGTTTTCAGTATCGTTTACATATGATTGGTATGTTCAAGGTTCTTAAAAACAAGCATCTGAAAATTAAAACAGAAGACATGCAAAATTATTAAAACCCAAATTCTGACACTATTAATAATCATTCAGAAATGGGAGACTCTGACTAATGGGTTACCAGATAACTAAAATTCAGAAATATATGGTGATGTAGTCCAACTGAGAAGACTCCTGAGGGTCTCGTGGACTGCAAGCACATCCAACCAGTCAATCCTAAAGGAAATCAGTCCTGAATGTTCACTGGAAGAACTGAATGTGAAGCGGAAGCTCCAATACTTTGGCCACCTGATGGGAAGAACTGACTCATTGGAAAAGACCTTGATGATGGCAAAGACTGAAAGCAGGAGGAGAAGAGGACGACAGAGGATGAGACGGTTGGATGGCATCACCGACTCAATGGACATGAGTTTGAGCAAGCTCCCGGAGTTGCTGATGGACAGGGAGGCCTGGTGTGCTGCAGTCCATGGGGCTTCAAAGAGTTGGACACGACTGAGTGACTGAACTGAGCTGTTGTCCAATGAAATGCCTTTGGCACATGAATGGTTTAATGTAAATTTAACATAATTAAAAATGAAATGAAATTTATAAATCAGACCCTTGTCACACTAGTCATTTTTATGATTTGTGGCTCCTTGCAGCTGTATGGGATAGTAGATATAGCATGTTTCCATAACTGTAGAGATTCTATTGAACAGCTCTGAGTTAGAGTATGGGAAATATTTCTCAAAAGAACTCTTCCTAAATAAGTTTGCAATGTTTAATAGGATAAAATTAATACATATTTCCTGGTTTCTGTTCATGTATTTTGATACAATGCTTCAGCAGTAGTGAAGGGCACAGATGTAGGAATAAATGGATATCAACTTGAATGGTTTCTCTAGAATTTGCCTTCAAGAAAAATTATTTAATATCAATTAGACTTTGTGCTGTTTTTTCACAATGAAAAAGATTTGCCTTTACATGCTTTCAAAGAAAGTAACACATAGCTATTTGTCTTCAAAATTAAACATGTAATCAAAAGCATATCTTCTTCAGAATGATTAATTCACTCTTCAACAAAGCTCATCCTTCTCCCTGACTCTTGTTATAACTTTGTTTTGACAAGAACTTCAACTCAAATATTATTTTTTTTCACCACTTTCTAGGTGGATCACATACATATTTTATACTTTTTTCCACTCAAGATCATTGAACTGCTTGTTGCTTGGATATTGGAAGACATCTCTTTCATGCTTGCAGGACTTGGCAGAAAGAATATTTTGGGGATGGCTTACTTTAAAAACTACACATTTATCAACTTGAAAATAAATCCGTCAATATGATACCAGAGTATATATCATTCTATCAGTTCTGCTTTGGAAATATTATATACAATATTGAATAATATATTGAATAGCATATATATTATTCAATAATAATATTGAATACAATATATTGTATTATTCAATACAACATATTGAATAATACATACAATATTTTAAAATCATATTTAATGATATCAGTTGAATCCAAATGACTGAAGGATTGAAACTAAAGGTATTAAACTCTAAATGGCACTCTTGTCTAAGGTTAAATCATTAAAATAATTTTTAAAGATGGGAAGGAAATTTCTTGAAGTCACACCCAGACAACATAGTTTGCTTCTTCTAAAATTTAAAGGATGGGTCTTCCCAGGTGATGATAGTGGTAAAGAACCTGCTTGTCAATGCAGGACACTTAACTTTTTAAAAATTTGTATTAATTTATTCATTTTATTTGGAGGCTAATTACTTTACAATATTGTGGTGGTTTTTGCCATACATGTGACATGAATCTGCCATGGGTGTACATGTGTCCCCATCCTGAACCCCCCCCCCCATCCCATCCCTCAGGGTCATCCCAGTGCGCCAGCCCTGAGCACCCTGTCTCATGCATCGAACCTGGACTGGCGATCTATTTCATATGATAATATACATGTTTCAATGTTGTTCTCTCAGATCATCCCACCCTCGCCCTCTCCCACAGAGTCCAGAAGACTGTTGTTTACATCTGTGTCTCTTTTGCTGTCTCGCATACAGGGTTATTGTTACTGTCTTTCTAAATTCCATATATATGCGTTAGTATACTGTATTAGTGTTTTTCTTTCTGGCTTACTTCACTCTGTATAATGGGCTCCAGTTTCATCCACCTCATTAGAACTGATTCAAATGCATTCTTTTTAATGACTGAGTAATATTCCATGGTGTATATGTACCACAGCTTTCTTATCCATTCATCTGCTGATGGGCATCTAGGTTGCTTCCATGTCCTGGCTATTATAAACAGTGCTGCGATGAACACTGGGGTGCACGTGTCTCTTTCAGATCTGGTTTCCTCGGTGTGTATGCCCAGCAGTGGGATTGCTGGGTCATATGGCAGTTCTATTTCCAATTTTTATAAGCAATCTCTACACTGTTCTCCATAGTGACTGTACTAGTTTGCATCCCCACCATCAGTGTAAGAGGGTTCCCTTTTCTCTGCACCCTCTCCAGCATTTATTATTTGTAGACTTTTCAATGGCAGCCGTTCTGACAGGCATGAGATGGTACCTCACTGTGGTTTTGCTTTGCATTTCTCTGATAATGAGTGATGTTGAACATCTTTTCAAGTGTTTGTTAGCCATCTGTATGTTTTCTTTGGAGAAATATCTGTTTAGTTCTTTGGCCCATTTTTTGACTGGGTCATTTATTTTTCTGGAATTGAGCTGTGGGAGCTGCTTGTATATTTTTGAGATTAATTGTTTGTCAGTTGCTTTGTTTGCTATTATTTTCTCCCATTATGAAGGCTGTCTTTTCACCTTGCTTATAGTTTCCTTCATTGTGCAAAAGTTTTTAGTTTAATTAGGTCCCATTTGTTTATTTTTGCTTTTATTTCCATTACTCTGGGATGTGGGTCATAGAGGATCCAACGCAGGGCACTTAAAAGATGCAGCTTATTTTTTTTTTTAAAAGCTGAGCAATATTCCATTGTGTATATGCACCATAGTTTTCTCATCCATTCGTCTGCTGATGGGCATCTAGATTGCTTCCATGTCCTGGCTATTGGAAACAGTGCTGCGATGAACATTGGGGTGCACGTGTCTCTTTCAGATCTTGTTTTCTCGGTGTGTATGCCCAGGAGTGGGATTGCTGGGTCATATGGCAGTTCTATTTCCAGTTTTTTAAGGAATCTCCACACTGTTCTCCATAGTGGCTGTACTAGTTTGCATTCCCACCAACAGTGTAAGAGGGTCCCTTTCTCTCTGCACCCTCTCCAGCATTTATTGCTTGTGGACTTTTTGATGGCAGCCATTCTGACTGGTGTGTAATGGTACCTCATTGGGATTTTGATTTGCATTTCTCTGATAATGAGTGATGTTGAGCATCTTTTCAAGTGTTTGTTAGCCATCTGTATGTTTCTTTGGAGAAATGTCTGCTTAGTTCTTTGGCCCATTTTTTGACTGTGTTGTTTATTTTTCTGGTATAGAGTTGCATGAGCTGCTTGTATATTTTTGAGCATATTAAAAAGAACACATTTGATGAGTCAGTTCTAATGAGGTGGATGAAACTGGAGCCTATTAAACAGAGTGAAGTCAGAAAGAAAAACACCAATACAGTATATTAACACATATATATGGAATTTAGAAAGATGGTAACAATGACCCTATATACAAGACAGCAAAAGAAACACATATATAAAGAACAGACTTTTGGACTCTGGGGGAGAAGGCGAGGGTGGGACGATTTGAGAGAATAGCATTGAAACATGTATTTTACTATATGTGAAATAGATCACCAATCCAAGTTTGATGTATGAAACAGGGCACTCAAAGCCAGTGCACTGGGACAACCCTGAGGGATGGGATGGGGAGGGAGGAGGGAGAGGGTTACAGGACCAGGGAACACATGTACACCCATAACTGATTCATGTCAATGTATAGCAAAACCCACCACAATATTGTAAAGTAATTAGCCTCCAATTAAAATAAATAGATTAAAAAAATTAAAAAGATGCAGGTTTGATCCCTGAGTTGGGAAGACCCCCTGGAGGAGGGCATGGCAACAGACTCCAGTATTTTTGCCTGGAAAATAGCATGGAGAGAGGAGCCTAATCCCACAGGGTAGCAGTCCACAGGATCACAAAGAGTTGGACAAGACCAAAGTGGCTCAGCAGAGCACACGTAGCATGCACACTGGCCCAGCATGACAGACATGCTGGGTAGGGTGGAGGCAGTACTGGGGCAGTGAGCGCTACCTACAGTTCAAAAGACAAGGTTGAGGGACTTCCCTGGCGGTCCAGCATGTAAGACTCTGCACTCCCAATTTAGGGGGTCTGGGTTCGATCCCTGGTCAGGGAACTAGATCCCACATGCCGCAACTAAGAGTTCACATGCTGCAGTCAAAGGATCCCATGTGCCTCAACTAAAACCCAATGTCGCCAAATAAATAAATATATTGTTTAAAGTCCAGGTAATCTGAAGAGAATTCCAGAAATGGTTAAACAGCAAGGAGCATCTTGAGGATGGAGGTTACTGGCTTAACCAAGCATTGAGAAAAATATTTTAGCAATGGAAGACATTTCCTAAAGAATACTAGCTGACTATCAGCCCTGCTCAACTGTCCAGCTAAAGAATCACTTTGCTGCCATCAGATAAGCCTCTGGCTTTATTTATTTTCCCCCCTAAAGAACAAAATGGTGATAAAATCACTTAGAAAAGAAAAGGAAAAAAAAATGTCCTTGTTTAATCTACTTTTTGCCCCCAGAGCCATGACTCCCTATTATTCAGGTAAATGATACTAAGTTGAACCTAAGCAATTTTTTGTGCACATTCTTTTCAGATTTTTCACTGCCCTCGTATTTCTTTGATAAGGCCAGCATAATTTTATGGATGCTCCTCATTTTTCCTTAGAGGATGTTGGGATCCTTATCACTGGTTGGCTTGCAAGCATATGTTCAGTCCTCAGTGCTTGATGGATTGTCCTCAGTTCTGAATTGTGCAATAGGAATACCAACCCTGGACTGCAGACTTTGCTGTGCATTTGGTGTGCATTTATGGTGGTCTACTTGCATGCAGAGGTGACTAAAGAGACTTGAGATAAACAAAGATTGATACATTATAGTTTCTTTTCTATAGGAACACATAAGCTATTATGCATTACAAAGATGCAAAGATGTAAATACATCTTTGACTTCTTATTCTTTAAAACCTTCCATTGAATGCCCTGCACAATATATTTTCAGTGCCAAGAAATGAATTTTTCACTGTCAGATATAATTTTAATAAACCTATATGTATTGTGCCTTTATGTATCATTGGGCTTCCTAAAAGCCAGGCTCTCAGAAAACTAAAGTGTCATCTAGTTGTTGCCAATTTACTTTTCTTTTTATTTTTAAAAAAGGAAATTAGTTTGGTCACACATGTAAAGGGCTTGAGAATCATTAATCTAGTCCTCATAAGAAAAAAACTGAACAAACAAAAAATCAGCAATTACTCTTAGCTTAATCAGAGAATTAATGTTACCAGGCAAACCAAAGAGACAGGTCAATGCATAGAATCACAACACACAAGGCATAGAAATCACTACTGGAACCAGCTGGTAGGAAAACCAAAAGAGTAACTAGTTATTAGAGACTGAGTGCGGACTAGCTTGAGAGATAAAAACCCCTGGGGGCCCAGCTTTGGGAGGAGGAATTCACACTTTCATGAGATTGACCCCAGGGAGGACCACCCGGTTCTCAGAATAAAGACAGGATGAAAATCCTGTGTGTCCACCTGGGGAAAAGGAAAAGTAAACCTGAAAAGCAACTAGAACATTATGTGTTCCTTTAGAAAAGTCCTATCCTAGACTTACTTGGATCTACACTCTGGGGTTTTCCTAGAGCCTAACCAGTCTTGGGGAAGAGAAAACCCAAGTCCAGCCTCCTCTAATCTTCTCCACGGTGGAAGAGAAATTATCATTTTCAACCACCTCTAATCTTCCTGTATCACACAGAGGAGAGACACGTACTTGGGAAGGGCACAGACCAGGGCCCATACTCACTATAAGACTGAGACCTAATCATAGGACTACTGGGGACTACATGGGGAAGGGAATGCTTGCCCTCCTCGAGACCATATCACACATCGAGAGTACTCCTCTATAATCATGGGAATACAACTGAACTATCTGTACATCTCAGATTAAACAATATGTTTTGATTAAACCATATGCTACTAAATAACCAATGGATCAAACAAAAAGTCAAAAGATTAATTAAAGTAATCTTGAGGCAAATGAAAATATAACATACCAAAGCTTATGGGAAAAAGAAAACACAGTTCTAAGAAGGAAATTCATTGTAAATGACTCCAGTAAGTAAGATGAAATAAACATCATAACTTTACATTTCAGGGAACTCAGAAAAGAAAAGCAATCTATCCCTAAAGTAGCAGGAGGAGGAAGGAAATAACAAAGATCAGAGTGAAATAAATGATGTAAAGCATAAGAAGACACTAGAAAAGATCAATGAAAGTGAAAGCTGGTTTTTTGAAAAGATAAACAACATAGAGAAACCTGCAGCTGCACTTACCAAAAAACAACAAGGACTAATAAAATTATAAATGAAAGAGGAGACATTACGACTGATATCACACAAATACAATGGAATGGAAGATACTGGTATGAACAATCATACAACAACAAACTGTACAACCTAGAGAAATGGAGAAATCTCTAGAAGCATACAACCTGTCGTGACTGAATCATGAAGAAAATGAAAATCTAAGCAACTAATTACTAATAAGGAGATTGAATTGTTAATTTAAAATCTTCCAACAAAGGAAAGTCCAGGGCCATATGGAGTCTACCAAACATTTGACAAAGAATTAAAAACAATCCTTAAAACTTCCCAGAAACTGAAGAAAAGGGAATATTTCAGACTCCTTTTATGAGACCAATATAAACTAACAACAAAACTAGAGCAAAATATTACAAAAAATTAAAATGACCGACCAATACCTCTCATTAATAGAAAAGCAAATATCCTCAACAACATATTAGCAAATATAAACCAGCAATGTATAAAAAGAACTATAAACCATGCCTAAAAGGACTTTATTCCAGGTATGCAAGTTTAATTCAATACTCAAAATTCAATTCATGTAATCTATCAAATCAGTCAGCTACAAAAAGAAAAAAATCATGCAATCACATCAATAGAGAAAGAAGACTGAAAAGTTAGCCCTTTTATGATAAAAATTCTTAGCAAACAAGGCATAGAGGTGACCTTCCTCAACTTGATAAAGATCGCCTACAGCTAATAGCATATTAAATGGTAAGAATGGTTTCTTCTTAAGATAAATAGCAAGACAAGGATGTTGGCTATCACCATACCTATTCAGCACTGTAAACTGAATGGAACTAATCTAATTCAATAAGATAAGCAAATTAAAGTTATACACATTGGGAAAGAAAAATGGAAACTGCCTTTGTATGTCGATCACCTAATTGTTCATGTAGAAAATGCCAAAGAATCACCAACAACAAACTCCTGGAATAAATGATTATAGGAGTTTGCAGAATTCGAGAATTTGTTGTGACAGTCATTTGCTTCCCTATATACCAGCAGTGAATAATTAGAATTTGAAATTAAAAACACAAAACAATTTACATTGGCATATGAAAAATAAGATACCTAGGTAGAAGCCTAGCAAGATATGTAGAAAATTTATATGAGAAAAATTACAAAATGTTGATGAAATAAATAAAAAATGAACTAAGTAATGCAGAAATAATCCATTCTCATGGGTAGGAAGACTCAGTCTCATTAGGATCTTCATTCTTCCCAATTTGATCTACAAATTAAATATAATCCCAACCAAAATTCCAGTAATTTATTGTGTGGATATTAATAAGTCGATTGTAAAGCTTATATGGAAAGATCTAGAATGATCAACACAATATCTCCGGAAAAGTTACAGGACTCACAGTATCTGATTTCAGGACATTATAAAGTTACAGTGAACAAAACAGTATAGTACTGGTGAATGGATAGAGGAATAGACCAGTGAAACTGAAGACAGAGCCCGGAAATAGACTCACAAATATAGTCAAATGTTCTTTGATAAAAGAGTAAAGACACATGGAATTAAAAAAAAGGATAGATTTTTCAAGAAATGGTGCTGGAATAAGTCAAGATCCATGCCAAAAAAAAAAAAAAAAAAAACAAATCTAGATACTGAAAACAATATATTTCACAAAATTAAACTAGTGTTCATACATTACCCTAACTACTTTCACAGAAAAACTCTTTTCTTTATTCCTTATAAACAGTAACTCTCCTCTTCAGTTCTCTGGAGGGTCTGTGTTTTAATTTCATCACTTGCCTTTTCTACATCAACATTCACCTTTCAAATTCTGTGTGTATTTTCTTAAAGTATTTCATTTTCCCTTAGACTCAAAATATTAACTTCAGCTTCACAAAATGAGGGTGCAAATATTCAAACTTCATGTATACTAATGCTTTTATTCTAGTATTCTTTAGTATAGTAACACTACTTTCTAATTTGAAATACACTTAATTGCTATCTTATTAATAAGATAATTATTATATTATTTTATAATACTAAATTATTAATCTTAATCAGGATTTCATTTGCTATTGATAAAAATAGTAACAACATTATTATTAGCAATAGTAGCAACATAAGTAACATCATTTAATGGATCAGAAAACAACAGGTCAAAAAGCAGAGGTTACTAGTCAAAGGTCATAATGATAGCTCAGTTCATTTTAGTTGCTGAGTCCTGTCCAATCCTTTGTGATCCCATGGACTGCAGCACACCAGGCTTCTCTATCCATCACCAACCCCCAGAGTTTGCTCAGACTCATGTCCATTGAGTTAGTGATGCCATCCAACTATCTCATCCTCTATTGCCCCCTTCTCCTCCAGATTTCAAACTATCCCAACATCAGGGTCTTTTCCAATGAATCAGTTCTTCGTATCAGGTGGCCAAAGTACTGGAGCTTCAGCTTCAGTCCTTCCAATGAATATTCAGGACTGATTTCCTTTAGGATTGACTGCTTTAATCTCCTTGCTGTCCAAGGTACTCTCAAGAGTCTTCTCCAACACCACAGTTCAAAAAGCATCAGTTCTTCAGCACTCAGCTTTCTTTATGGTCCAACTCTCACATCCATACATGACTATTGGAAAAACAATAAATATGATAGACAGACTTTGGTCAGCAAAGTAATGTCTCTGCTTTTTTAATCAGCTGTCTAATAGCTTGTCATCCAAGGAGTAAGTGTCTTTTAATTTCATGGCTGCAGTCACCATCTGCAGTGATTTTAGAGCCCAAGAAAATCAAGTCTGTCACTGTTCTCCATTGTTTCTCCATCTATTGGCCATGAAGTGATGGGGCCAGATGCCATGATCTTAGTTTTCTGAATGTTGAGTTTTAAGCCAACTTTTTCACTCTCCTCTTCCACTTTCATCAAGAGGTTCTTTAGTTCCTCTTTGCTTTCTGCCATAAGGGTGATATCATCTGTATATCTGAGGTCATTGATATACTTCTCCTGGGAATTTTGTTTCCAGTTTATGCTTAATTCAGCCTAAGGATTTCACATTATGTACTCTGCATGTAAGTTAAATAAGCAAGGTGACATATACAGCCTTGACGTAACCCTTCCCCATTTTGGAACCAGTCCATTGTTCCATGTCTGGTTCTAACTGTTGCTTCTTGACCTGCATACAGATTTCTCATGAGGCTGGTAAAGTGTTCTGATATTCCCATATCTTGGAAAATTTTCCACAGTTTGTTGTGATCCACAAAGTCAATGGCTTTGGCATAGTCAATGAAGCAGAAGTAGACGTTTTTCTGGAATTCTCTTGCTTTTTCTATGATCCAACGATGTTGACAATTTGAGTTCTGGTTCCTCCGCCTTTTCTAAATCTAGCTTGAACATCTGGAAGTTCTCAGTGCACATACTATTGAAGCCTAGCTTGTATAATTTTGAGCATTACTTTGCTAGTGTGTGAGATGAGTGCAATTGTGTGGTAGTTTTAACGTTCTTTGGCATTGCCTTTCTTTGAAATTGGAATGAAAACTGACCTTTTCCAGTCCTGCGGCCACCGCTGACTTTTCCAAATTTGCTGGTATATTGAGTGTAGCATTTTTACAGCATCATCTTTTAGGATTTGAAACAGCTCAACCGGAATTCCATCACCTCCACTAGCTTTGTATTGATGCTTCCTAAGGCCCCTTTGACTTCACATTACAGGATGCTGTCTCTAGGTGAGTGATCACACCATTGTGGTTATTTGGGTTATGAAGATCTTTTTTGTATAGTTCTTTTGTGTATTCTTGCCACCTCTTCTTAATACCTTCTGCTTCTGTTAGGTCCATACTGTTTCCGTTCTTTATTGTGCCCATCTTTGCATGAAATAATTGTTTGGTATCTGATTTTTTTCAGAGTTATCTCTAGTCTTTCCCGTTCCACTGTTTTACTCTATCTCTTTGCATTGATCACTTAGGAAGGCTTTCTCATCTCTCCTTCTTATTCTTTGGAACTCCATATTCAGATGGATAGATCTTTTCTTTTCTCCTTTGCCTGCCTTTTGCTTCTCTTTTCTTTCTTGGTTATTTGAAAGTCCTCCTTAGACAACCATTTTGCCTTCTTGCATTTCTTCTTCTTGTGGATGGTTTTTATCACCGCCTCATGTACAATGTTATGAACCTCTGTTCATAGTTCTTCAGGCACTCTATCACATCTAATCCCTTGAATCTATTTGTCACTTCCACTGTATGATCATAAGGGATTTAATTTAGGTTCTACCAAAATGGTCTAGTGGTTTTCCCTACTTTCTTCAATTTAAATCTGAATTTGGCAATGAGAAGTCCGTTATCTGAGCTACACTCAGCTCCTGGTCTTGTTTTTGTTGATTGTATAGAGGTTCACCATCTTTGGCTGCAAAGAATATAATCAATCTGATTTCAATATTTGACTATCTGGGGATGTACAAGTGTAGAGTCGTCTCTTGTGTTGTTGGAAGAGGGTGTTTGCTATGACCAGTGCATTCTCTTGGCAAAACTCTGTTATTTTTTGCCCTGCTTCACTTTGTACTCCAAGACCAAATTTGCCTATTACTCCAGATACCTCTCGTCTTTCTACTTTTGCATTCAAGTCCCCAGTGATGAAAAGGACATCTATTTTCGGTGTTAGTTCTAGAAGGTCTTGTAGGTCTTCAAAGAAACTTTCAACTTCAGCTTCTTCAGCATTAGTGGTTGGGGCATATACTTGGACTATTATGATACTGAATCGTTTGCCTTGGAAAGGAACAGAGATCATTCTGTCGTTTTGAGACTGCATCCAAGTACTGCATTTCAGACTCTTGTGTTGACTATGAGGGCCACTCCATTTCTTCTAAGGGATTCTTGCCCACTAGTAGATATAATAGTCATCTGAATTACACTCTCCCATTCAGGTACATTTTAGTTCACTGATTCCTAAAATGTCAATGTTCACTCTTTTCATCTCCTGTTTGACCATACCCAATTTGCCTTAACTCATGGACTTAACATTCCAGGTTCCTATGCAATATTGTTCTTTACAGCATCAGACTTTACTTCCATCACCAATCACATCCACAACAGGGCATTGTTTTCACTTTTACTCAGCCTCTTCATTCTTTCTGGAGCTATTTCTCCAATCTTCTCCGGTGGCAGATTGAGCACCCGTTGGCCTGGGGAGTTCACCTTTCAGTGTCATATCTTTTTCCCTTTTCATATTGTTCATGGGGTTCTCAAGGCAAGAATACTGAAGTGATTTGCATGTTCTTCTCCAGTGGACCACATTTTGTCAGAACTCTCCACCATGACCCGTCTGTCTTATGTGGCCCTACACAGCTTGTCTCATAGTTTTATTGAGTTAAACAGGTTGTGACCCAAGTGATCAGTTTGGTTAGTTTTCTGTAACTGTGGTTGCCATTCTGTCTGTCCTCCGATGGATAAGGATGAGAGGATTGCGGAAGCTTCCTGATGGCAGGGACTGGTTGTGCAAGCTTCCTGATGGCAGGGACTGGATGTGGGGGAATCTGGGTCTTGCTTTGATGGGCGGGGCCATGCTCAGTGAATCTTTAATCCAATTTTCTGTTGATGGGTGGGGATGTGTTCTCTCCCTGTACGTTTCCTCATCTTCTGTGAGAACTCCAAAACTGCAACTAACTGCTGAACAACCATGAACCAGAAAAAGTTGGATCCCACCAAAAAAAGATATCCCCATACAAGGACAAAGAAGAAACCCCAACAAGACAGGATGAGGGGCAAAACTGTGTCTAGAATCAAACCATGTAACCGCCAGAGATGATGGGAAGGCTTAAACAAAACCTTGTGCTCACCAGGACCCAAGGACCCCACAAGAGACTGAGTCACACCTGCCTTGGAGTGTTTGAGTGTCTCCTGAGGAGGCACGGGTCAGCAGGGGCCTGCACGGGGACGGGGCCTCTGGCTGCAGCAGGCCTGGGAGGCACAGCACACGAGCCCTGCCACAGAGCCACCAACAGACAACCCACAGACTGGAGAACAATTAGACCAGAGAAGTTCTCGCACCGTCACGGAAGTTCTAGGACCCACATAGATTTCCCAACCTGGGCATCTGGCAAAGGGACTGAGAAATCCCAGGGAATCTGACTTTGAAGGCCAGTGGGATATGGTTACAGAGCTTTCACAGGACTGGGGAAACAGACTCTTGGGGGGCACAAACAAAACCCTGTGCACACCAGGGCCCAGCAGAAAGGAGCCGTGTTCCCTAAAGAGACAGAGACAGATGTGCATGTGCCCAGGGGTCTGCAGCAGAGGCCTGCTGTGGGGTCAGGGGCACTGAATAGAACAGTCTTGGCGTAAGTCTTTTGAAAGAGGTTGCCATACTGATAGAATTAGGAACTAAATCAATGATTTCCAGCATCTTTCCCTCTTCTAAGGACACTGGAGCCTAGGCTAGCTTAGTAACAATGTATACCTTAACTGTTTCCAATAAAAAGAACTCCAATGAAATGAAAAGATTAAAAGAGGAAAAACTCAAAAATGCATATAGAGAATATGAGGAAACAATTCTAATGGATTACAGAAATTTGACTGAATAAATTAAGTTTGTTTGCATACATATATATATATATATATATATAAAATTATTATTATTATTATTGTGGCAAACAGTGTCCAAAATCAGACAACTAACTCAAAGCACTGGATTAAAATATTTGATATAAAAATATATCAATTTGAGAAAGGAAACAGACCTAATTCCAAGTATAAATTTCTGAAGGCATCTACTACATTTGGAAGTTATTACCATTAATTAAACACTATTAAATGCCTGAACTATTAGCAAAATGCAACCTTCTTTGATATTATGTAACTCTCCCAATGATCTCATATGGTAGGATCTCATATGGTATGGAAAATGGTTTGCTCAAGATCACACAAGTAAACATCAAGACCAGAATTAAAACTCACTTTCCTAATTTCAAATCCAGAACTCTTTTACTGTATATTAGAACTCAATGGAAGAAACCTTGGTGAATATGATGAATGGTGTGTTTCATAGCAGTTTTACACCACACTGATTGGTTAATTGTAGGGTAAACAAAGGATTACATTTTGATTGGTATCATGGTAGGATGAGCATCAAGGTGATTAATATTCAAATTAATAGTCATAAGAGCTATCACTTCTTGAGTAGCTGTCATATGACTTACACTGCATTAGGCCATTTAGAGCTTCTGTCTCATCTCTCGTTCGATCCTGGAGTTGGGAATATCATCTGGAGTAGGAGATGGCAACCCACTCCAGTATTCCTGCCTGGAAAATCCCATGGACAGAGGAGTCTAGTTGGCTACAGACTATGGGGCTGCAAAGAGTCGGACAGAACTGAGCACGCACGTACGTTGCATACACTCACCTCATTTCCCCACCACACTTTAAAATAAAAGCATGATGATCTTCAATTTACAGACAAACAAACTGATGCTTACAGTAACTAGGTGACTTGTCCAAGGTCAGATAGCTCCATGTCTGAATGGAGGTCTGTTCTTTGTGGGTCGACAGTCTTCCTGATATACTAATATTTTAATTATTTCTTAACTGCAGCTAAAATGGTCATTTTCATCCTTTCTATTTTCCCTGTTGACAATAGGTTAAAACTGTAAGTGCAATTAAACATTTCTTCAGTTTGCTGATAGTCTGCCCCACTGCATGCTCCAGCTGAAAGCACCTACAGCTAGCCAGTGCTGACTAGAAGCTTAGGCAATTTCCTAAAGGATAACTTTTAGTAAGCATAAAAGGAGCCCAGCTCTTAAGTGGCTGGCCTTTATCGGTATATGTTTTCTAGGTTTTTATGTAGGGAAAATGTCAATTCAAATATAACACAAAGTTGCATTTTCTAAATGCATTTTAAATGCTTGCAACTGTGACAGGTCTCCATGTAAATGTTTATCATATGAAAGCATAAACTGTGACAGAAAAGTATTTCTACAAGACAACAGGGAGTGTAGGAGACTAGATAAGACTGCTGAGATGGCAGTAACTAGAGATGAAAACCATAAATGTGCCCGTTATCTCCAGGAACCTGAAAAACACATTCCTTATTTTCTGGTTACGATGTCATCTCTGACTAGTTTAAGGAATTTTAAAGTCAGTGATTTTACAAGTACCCCTGTGCATTGGGAGATGTCTCAGCAGATTAGTAATGGGCTCCAGGAACTGAAACTTCTAGGTCACTGGTTTGAATCCAGCCCAAGTCATTACCATTTAAAGGCCATCCATTGTGAAAGTAGCCACTGAAAACTAATTTGCCTATTTCATACATCTCTGAATACTGTTGAATTTACACATTAGAGTCTTGTATTCCTGCCAACTTGACCACTGCATGATGCACAGATTTGAGATGAGACTGAGTGAACAAGGTGGAAAGGGTAATTTGAGGGAGTAAATAGTAAGAGTAGAATTCACTGAACTCACTCTAGCATCCTAACACTCAGGAAAAATATTGGGTACATATAGGACATCCTCTCCTACCTTCTGGTTGAAAAGAAAAAAAAATACATATTTTTCTCAGTCAAAAATTTACTTGGAGAAAAGAAACAAACCCAAATTACTACTTTCATCTTCATTGTGATTTCTCAGTATTTTCTTAAGATGCTGCTGAATACCCAATGGAAATAGTAAGAAAGTTGAGAAATTTGCTTTGTTGAAGTGGTTATCATTTGCATGTGATTTTTGCTAGTAGTCATGTATAGATGTGAGAGTTGGACTATAGAGAAAGGCTGAGCACTGAAGAATTGATGCTTTTGAACTCTGGTGCTGGAGAAGACTCTCGAGAGTCCCTCAGACAGCAATGAGATCAAACCAGTCCATCCTAAAGGAAATCAGTCCTGAATATTCATTGGAAGGACTGATGCTGAAGCTGAAGCTCCAACACTTTGGCCACCTGATGCGAAGAACTGACTCATTGGAAAAGACTCTGATGCTGGGAAAGATTGAAGGCAGGAGGAGAAGGGGAAGACTGAGGATGAGATAGTTGGATGGCATCACTGACTCAATGGACATAAGTTTGAGAAAACTCAGGAAGATGGTGAAGGACACAGAAGCCTGACGTGCTTCAGTTCACGCACTCACAAAGAGCTGGACACAGCTGAGTGAGAACAACACGTAAATATGGAGATGCATCACGTATCACGTACGTATTAATTTGGAGCAAAGTTCCAAGACAAACTAAAATGAGGAATAAACCCATTTTCCCAAATCATAATATAATCAGAAGATGGTAAATTTGTGATTAATCATTCATTTTGAAACTGTTTCCAGTGACGGTTTTCAAGATTCCTTAAAAAATTATTCTACAAAAAAAAAACAAATTATTCTACAAGTTTTTAAATAGGAGGACAAATGCGATGTACTCTGATTCACAAATTAATTTCATTTTCTCTTTTATACCCCAAAGAAAGTGGCTCAGAGATTAGAAAAAGAAAGAAGGCGTTTTAAAAAATAATCTGTCATGATGTATTTCCCTTTTTGATAATGCATAGGAGCATAAGAAAATATAAAACTACTTTTTACACAATTACACAATTTTTGGCAAATGCTACAATCACTTTCTGCTGGTTAAGTACAGATTTTTTGCTTCAATAAGCATCAAGAAACTTGCAAATGAGAACCTTAAAAGGCCTGGAAACTTTTCAGTGGTATAAAATATTTATTTCAATCCCTGGTAATTTTAGTTTCCAGACTCTAGGGCAACCAAAACCTATTAATAACCATGTGCTGAAAAGACCTATACAGTATGATATCACTTATATGTGGAATCTTAAAAGTACAACAAACTAATGAATATAACGAAAAAGGAGCAAACTCAGATATAGAGAAGAAACCAGTGGTTACCAGTGGCAGAAGGAAGGACGGGGAGTCAATAATAGGGGAGAGGATTTAAAGGTACAAAGCCATCAGGTAAAGGGCTTCCCTGGTGGCTCAGATGGTAAAGAATCCGCCTGCAATGCAGGCGACCTGGATTCAATCCCTGGGTTGGGAAGATCCTTTGGAGAAGGGAATGGTTACCAACTCCAGTATTCTTGCCTGGAGAATCCCCATGGACAGAGGAGCCTGGCTGACTACAGTCCATGGGGTTGCAAAGAGTCGGACACGAGTGAGCGACTTTCACTTTCACTTCATTAGGTAAAAGGTAAGCTATAGTGATATATGGTACAATATGGGGAATACACCCAATACTTTATAATAACTATAAATAGCACTTTTAAAAATTATGAATCACTGTATTATACATCTGGACCATATAATACTGTACATCAACTATACTTCAATTAAAAAATATAAGGCGGTAAAAAAAAAAGCAATAGTTAAAACAGCTCAATAAACAAACAAAAGACTTCTAAATGTTGTAAACAAAGTGGACTTAGCCACAGGGTATTCTGAGATCTCCAACTGGCCAGAACAGCCTTCTGTGGTCTTGTCCCTGTGTGAACTGAGTAACAGATGCTCTGTGACCAATCAACGCCTGACTCTGAAAGAAGTTACGTGATTGGTTACTTACCACGATGCGCATCTGTTCCTTCTGTATCTAGGGACTAAAGCGCTGGCAGCGACCTTTATACTTGATGCAGTCACACTTCAAATGCCCTCTTCCAAAATGCAAACCCAGTTGTTGGGACATGGTGTTTAAAGAGACCATGGTAAATGAAATCACTCAGACAGGAATCTTATAAAGAGAAGACTTCCTGTAACTATGTGAATCATACTATATTTAAGCTCTTGTGTGAGGTTATTTGCAAAAAATATCTCCCTAGAGATTAAGAAGTTTAAAAAATGTATTTCTATCAGCGAATCAAGTTTTGATTAAAACGCAGTTCCTCATCCTATAGGGATCCTGTCATATGGGAAAACTTGATATTCTAATAACAATTTATTTAGATATCTTGCTCACTCTCTTTTATAAGAGAGAGAGAGAAAAAAAAAGATGCACCATGTTTCTGAATGATAAAATGTTGCATATTCACATAAAAGACTCCAGAAAATAATTCAAATTGTGGAACGCTTTTGATTCCCTGAAGACCAAATACATTCTTCCATGTACCTGACAACTGCAGCTTTTTATCATATTGTTTTAATAATAGCACCACTGTTCAATTTGTTATATTTCACCAGGCATTCATGGCAGTCAGTATAAAGGAGAAGTTAGGCTTTAAAATGAAGTGTTCAAATCGTCTGATAATAAAAAGAGAGTGGCGGGTATAATTGTAAAGCAGTGACAGATAAATGAAAGATTCTGAAGGATGTTGGTGGCCTACTGTTTAGATCTTAAGCAACAAATGCCTCCAAGAAAATTCCTTTTTATTATAAGAAAATCCACTCATCCATCTTTCTTTTTTCTTTCTATTTTTCAATTTGCATAAGGTTCCTGCCTTGATGATCTCATGATCAATGAATGAGATTTACATGTAATCACATTCTTAAAATACGGTATAAAAGTGATAATTAACGCACAAAGAATTTCATGGCATTTTGCTGCTTTATAACTCATCTATCTCATTTGGCTTTCAGAAGACAGGGTGGGCATATGGAGGATCATTCATAAACAGGGAAACTTAAGGATCTGTAAAGTGAAATGATTTTTCTCAAGTCCACTTGCTCATCACAAGTCAAGTCAAAAAGTAAACAGTTGACTCTTGACTATAAGCAGGTTTCTAATATACCGCTGTGTCTCTTTCCTTCCAACTATAATAATATTTTCATATAAAATGGTAGAGAAAATGTTTTGAAAGTGCCAACATGAGAAAATGTTTTAAAAATGCCAACATTTACAATTATTTTGATATTTCTGGAAGCATCCTGTAGGCTATAGACAAAAGATAAACGCAGAAAGTTTTAATAGCTACATATCTTAGTTTTGCAAATTATAATTAGCCTACCAATTTTATACATGTGTGCTCTAATCAGCTAATAAGAGTGGTAGTTAACTGATGAAGAGTTTTGATTTCCTTCCTAGGATAATTAGGATAATCATTAATAGTTTCTTCCTTCTTCATTTGTATGTCATCTCATGGCAATATTTTCCAGTGAGTTTGTGATAACATGATGACACAATAATTGTTATAGAATTCATAGTAGAACTTGCAGAAGAACAATTCTAATGACTATTGGTGTATTATTAAATAAGTTCACTTTGATTAATATCATTAAAGTAAATAGCACAGAAATTAACAATGGTTCGGGTAGTACTTTAAATTGCTGCCTCCCTTATAAATGAATCACTTCATTGCAGAGCTGTGTCAAAGACAGTCTCTTTAACACCATGGAATTTCATCTCTACTTTCGGTCAATAATAGTTAGGGGATCAACTGTGTCTGTCTGGTGAACTCTTCACCCTCAGCCATTTTAAGGCGCAGAAATTAAATTTCTGCATTACACCCTGTCCACCATGAAATATAATCCTTAATTGATTGTCATGGGGAAAGTCTGTGTTTAGCCAAGTATAACATAAGAAGACTTGAACACACACACACACACACACACACACACACACACACACATGCAGGCACATTGATGTCCAGCCACCTCTTTCTATTGAAGCTTCTAGAGACTTAAAGGAGTCAAGTCATATTTCTTATTACTGCACAGTATTTTTAAGCACCCATACAGAGGCCTCCACATCATGGGTCACAGGTTTTCTGTGGTGAAGGCGCTTTTGTAACTCAAGGCCAGACTGGATGAATCACCAGCTGGAATTAAGATTGTTGGGAGAAATAGAAACAACCTCAGATGTGCAGATGATACCATTCTAATAGTGGAAAGTGAAGGACTAAAGAGCCTCTTGATTAGGGTGAAAGAGAAGAGAGAAAAAACTGGCTTAAAACTCAGCATTCAAAAAACTAAGATCATGATTTCTACTCCCATCACTTCACAGCAAATAGAAGGGGAAAAAGTGGAATCAGTGACAGATTTTAATTTCTTTGGCTCCAAAATCACTGTGGACAGTGACTGCAGCCACGAAATTAAGACACTTGCTCTTTGAAAGGAAATCTATGACAAACCTATTCATAGTGTATTAAACCAGTGTATTAAAAAGCAGAGACATCATTTGCCAATAAAGGTCGATATTGTCAAAGCTATAGTTTTTCCAGTAGTCATGTACGGATGTAAGAGTTGGACCATAAATAAGACTGAGCACTGAAGAATTGATGCTTTTGAACTGTGGTCTTGGAGAAGACTCTTGAGAGTCCCTTGGACTGCAAGGAGTTCAAACTAGTCCATCCTTAAGAAGATCAACCCTGATTATTCACTGAAAGGACTGTTGGCTGAAGTTGAAGCTCCAATACTTTGACCACCTAATGTGAAGAACTGACTCGTTGGAAAAGATTCTGATGCCAGAAAAGATTGAAGGCAAAAAGAAAAAGGAGTGGCAGAGGATGAGATGATTAGATAGTATCACCAACTCAATGGACATGAATTTGAGCAGACTCCAGGAGATAGTGAAAGACAGAGGAGTCTGGCAAGGTGCATGCAGTCCATGGGGTCTCAAAGAGTGGAACGCGACTTGGCACCGTAACATCAACAAAATAGAGGTCAGTGTTTTGTGCTAGGGGCTTCCCTGGTGGCTCAGTGAAGTGAGTTTGTGATAACATGATGACACAATAACTGTTATAGAACTCATAGGAGAACTTGTAGAAGAACAATTCTAATGACTAATGGTGTATCATTAAATAAGTTCACTCTGATTAAACTCACCCGCCTCAGTAAAGGCAGGTAAAGAACCCGCCTACCAATGCAGGAGATGCAGGAGACATGGGTTCGATCCCTGGGTCAGGAAGATCCCCTGGAAGAGGGCATGGCAGCCCACTCCAGTATTCTTGCCTGGAGAATCCCATGGACAGAGGAGCCTGGCAGGCTGCAGTCCACAGGGCGGCACAGAGTCTGACACGACTGAAGTGACTTAATCACGCACACACACATTTTGTTCTAATATACTATGTAAGAAGCAATGCTGTAGAAAGTCATCAAGAATGAGGAGAAATATGAACCTTAAAACTTATATTTCAACTTCCTTTTCTACTAAGTCAGTGGACTAGAAAAGAGGGCAGTCTTGCTATATGAATGGAAGAAAAGAAAGGAAGTGAAACTGAAGTCGCTCAGTCGAGTCTGACTCTTTGTGACCCCAGGGACTGTAGTCTGCCAGGCTCCTCCGGCCTTGGATTTTCCAGGCAAGAATACTGGAGTGGGTTGCCATTTCCCTTTCTAGGGGAATCTTCCCAACCCAGGGATCAAACCCAGGTCTCCCACATTGCAGGCAGACTCTTTACCATCTCAGCCACCAGAGAATCCCCATATGAATGGAAAGGCATATCCAAATTAATTGAAGATAATTGAAACTATTTTTTAAAATCTGTGGCTAGTTCTTATCCTGTATGAAATTGATAATGCTGTTCTGCTATATAACAACTTTCTTGCACATTATTAGCCCATTGATCTGGCACTACAGAGAAGGAGATGATTTTCAAATAAAATTTTTATAACAACTGACTCATTTAATTAGGCTAGGTATCAACACTTTTACAAATGGGAATCCTTTATAAGCCAATGATAAATATTAAAAGCATCTGGACATAAAACAATACACCTATGAAGGAGGCATAGCATTGCTGCAATTCAAACTCTTGGATTTGATGATTAAATATTCCTCTCTCTTGTAGAAAATACAGCTGTCCACCAGAATGTAAGACCAATGAGAGCAGGATACAAGTCCACATTTTACCCCAATGCCTAGCACACATGTGTTTGTGACTTGAGAAATGAGTGCAGGAGAATCTTACTGAAATTCAAAAATAATTGTGGTATTATGATGCACTCACTGTATGCAATGCAGCAAGCTCAGCCTAGCAACACTGTTACTCAACACCGTTACTCTTCAAAGGTGGTTTTGGATTATTTGTTTATTAACATTGCACGGTCAATGGTGTAGGTGTGCTTAATCGCTCAGTCGTGTCCAGCTCTTTGCAACCCCACGGACTGTAGCCCACCAAGCTCCTCTGTTCATGGGATTCTCCAGGCAAGGATACTGGAGTGGGTAGCCATCCCCTTCTTCAGGGTATATTCTAGACCCAGGGATTGAACCCGGGTTTCCTGCATTGCAGGCAGATTTTTTACCATCTGAGCCACCAGGAAGTTTAAGCTTGATATTACCTTTAAGTGTTATTAAATATTAAGTTTTAGTTAAACTAAATAAAAGAAACAAATGTTTTCTAGTACCAGTTACTACTACTGGGCACCTAATTTATGAGACTTAGACTGAATATTTTCTACTTTAAGTTCATTTTCAGGTATCTGCATTACAAACCATTCTTTTTATTTGACAGATAATTATTTCTAAGCTTAATGGAAAATATACCAGTAAGTGAAATGGATATACACATCTATTCAATGTCAAAAACATTCTTTCTAATTACACACCCAGAAGTCTTTCTCAAATAGTGTATTTTACTTTATGACAGAATAATTACTCCTTTCCACATCAATATTCCACCAAGATTTTTTCATTCAAAGGATCTTTTTCAAGTGCCCACTATATGCAAAACACAGTTCTATGCACTAGAAATGCAGAGATAAATCCAGTGTGGATTATTTCCTTGAGATACTAACTCAAGTTATTCCTGATAAAGGCAGTGTTTTTCAGGTTCTTCATCCTTCACCACAATATATCAACCAGTTGGTCCCAGGTTGACCTAAGAGACCAACCAAATCCCTGATGATGCATTATATTCAGCTAGGTTCATACAATACTATGTTTCATCCAGTAACCTGAGATTCATATTGTCAATTGTAGCATCTCAAGTGCCTTGGCAAGCAAAAATCAATCTTTGTAGAGGCATGTTACAGGTTTTATATCTCCTTGGCTTTTTTGTAAGAAATCAAGTGGCATGTTACCATGCTATTAAAAATAACTGTGCTAGAATATAGGGATAACTTAGTGGTTACAAACATTGCCATTCTCATACATCAACTTGATTAGGCTTAGGACCATGCTTCTTCTCAATCTAGCTGTGTGATCCTTATATCTTAGTTTCTTCATCTTTAGAATTCTGAGAATTATGGTACCTTTATTTTTGTTTCATGAGGATTAAACTGTTCAGCATTAATGATAAGTTGGTATTACCTTAAGGACCATTATTTTTAGTAATTTGTCATCAACCTTTATGTCACATTTTAAAAGTTACAAAACTCTTTAACATAATGTCTTCACTTGCACTGTCCAAAAACTCAAATCTGCTGCCTACAGTTCTAGGGTCTTGCATTAAACAATGCCACAGGGTGCATTCGCTAGACTAGAATATGAATGGCACTCCCAGGAGTTGGGTAGCCTGATTCTCTGAAAATAACCCTGTGTGGCCATTGGTATCCTTCTTTGTGAACTGAAGTTATGTGATCTGCAAACATTAAAGAGGTGAGACGATTTTTACAAGGTCACATAGTCAATAACTTGCAGAGCTGGGGATCCTACGGCCCTTTGTTTTCTGCTACATCTATTGTTCAAAACTGTTTGGGGGGTGTTGAATTCTGTGATGGAAGTCTTCTCAATGTATAAACACTTAAACTTATCATTTTCCATTTATTTGACCATACAACTTACCTTTCACAAGTCACAAAAGTCATATGCCACATGATTGAGTAGTACAAGGATCTGGTCAAATGAGTTTTAAAATGGAAAGATGAACAGTTTTAATAGATAATGGCTTTGGTCTGTATTTTACTTGTATATATATATATATATATATATATATATGTAAAACTGTGTGTATATACAACTGTATATGTATATATACATACACAAGTAAAATACATGTATATATATGTATTTGTAAAAAAAGTATACATATATGTTGTAAAAATGTATATATGCATATATAGGTATAACATATTGCATACATATACATATGCATATGTGTATATATATATACATTTTTTACAATACATATATACTTTTTTTACAACACTTTAAAAAGTCTTCACTCCATACCCTTTGCTAAGTAAACAGGGGTCACAGTTTAACGAAATTCTATTTTTGGTACCACTTTGCTCTTATTTTGCTCATTGAGAGCAGCAGTTCTGAACCTTGCCCTTTGCCCTCAGACTATTTCACATGCGTTCTTCACCTGGTTTGTGCACTGGTCTGCTACTTAGTATACACTATAGTATCCAGCATCCCCATGCCTGGGAAGCAGAAGGATGAGACAAGAGGTCTAGTGAAAGACGGAGCACCACTAAAGTTAGAGTCAGCTCACAAACGGCGGCTCAAAGGGGCTGCTCAGACAGGCAGTGCACTGGGCAGCTTGTTGTCTCTGGAGGGCTGGGCAGAAAGAAAAGGGATAGGTTTGCCAAAGGAGGGCGAGGAGTTTTGAACTGGAAGGTGGGAGAAGAAGCTGGGAAAAATTCCCTGGGTTATATGAAAAGGGTGGCTGTCATGACTAGTTAAAGGATGCCAGAAGTCTCAGGTGGAAAGATGAAGTCAAGCAGAGTACCAAAGCTGCAAATGCACATGAAGATGGTCATAAACCCATCATTAGTAGAGTGTGTGTCTGAGGAAGCTGTATCTTACATACCTTGTACCAAATGCCACATGTGATGCACTGCAATGTCCCATCAATAGGAGAATCATTTCACCCATGACCTTCAGGCATTTTTAAAATCTAAATTCTTCAAATACAACAGGTAGATCATGGTTCTTTTACTGCACTTAAAAATGTTTAGTACAGAGTACATGGGAATAAACTATTTGCATACTTCTCTGTTTTTGTGCTCCGTACAAAATAATTCAAATAATTTGGAAACTAATTAATGCCCTGTCTAATATGACACACTGCATACGTTTTATGTGTGTTTTATCGAACTTTAGTTTGAGTTTCACTAGTTTCCATGGATTCTGAGAGTTTCAAGTATAGTGAAAAATGTGAAAGTGTTAGTCACTCAGTCATGTCCAATCCTTTGAGACCTCATGGACTGTAGCCCACCAGGCTCCTCTGTCCATGGAATTCTCCAGGCAAGAATACTGGAGTGGGTAGCTAATCCCATCTCCAGAGGATCTTCTGGACCCAGGGGTTGAACCTGGTCTCTTGCATTGCAAGTGGATTCTTCTGAGCCACCAGGGAAGCTCTCATGTACAGTGATGACCATCATAAACACAAAAAACGGAGATATTTATGGAGCAAAGCAAAATTATCTGATAGTTTTATAGTTTTTCTGAGAATATTTTAAGGAAAAAGGATCACCCAAATATATTCAGTTAGGAAAGGAAATGTTATATATTTAATGATAGATGCACGGTGTGTTTGCTTGGCAATGCAAAAACCTTGGTCCTGAAATGTCTATTGACTAAAATCCCCCCTTTTCTGGGCATATTCTGGCTATTGCTATACCTTTTGCAGGCATTTTACATAAGAGGATTATCCTTAGATTTGTAGCTTAATATTTGTCTGTGGTTTGTGCTGCTTGAATAAAAGAAATTTTCTGTACTTTATGCAATTTTGTAGATTTTCACAGGATTATGCTTGCAACCCAAGGACAAAGACAACTCATGCCAAATAACCAGAAAACATATGTTAGGTTTTAGACTTACAGACTAACATTCAGCACTGTAATCATGATTTGCTTGTCATGATCCCCTGGAGAAGGGAATGGCTACCCACTCCAGTATTCATGCCTGGAGAAGTCCATGGGCTGAGGAGCCTGGAGGGCTACAGTCCATGGGATCGCAAAGAGTCAGACATGACGAGTGCCTAACACAAGCACTTATATAATAAGGCACAGATAAAACCTGCTAACATGGTTCTTAGTATAATTGCTCCCCAAACTCTTATTTACTGAGCAGTGTTCAAAAATCAGCCTGATATATCCTTTGTTGGCTGAGAGCTATCACGTTCTTATCCTGGGTTTATCACCCTATTGTAAAAATTTGAATGGGAGCACTCTTCCCTTTAAAATGTATGTGTGTGTGTGTGTGTGTGTGTGTGTGTGTGTGTGTGTGTGCGCACATACATATGCATATATAACTTTACATAGTGAGGGAACTAGGTCAAAACTCTAATTTACAATTTGATACAGATAATTTATAAGATTAAATTATCTTACATAGGTGAAATATGTGAAATTCACTTTCTCATTTCAAAAGTCATCATTTTTATTGTCTTAATCTGAGTCATGGTTCTGTGACTGAAAACATCAAAGTGACCATATATTTCGTATGTAGCTTATACCTGCATTTCTGTGTTTTCAACCTGTGAAACTGTGGGTGGTTTTATATCAAGCATGATGGGTTAAAATCGTATTCTGAGACACTATGTGGAATATTGGAATGTTGTTGTTCAGTCACTAAGCTGTGTCTAACTCTTTTGTGACCCCATGGACTGCAGCCTGTCAAGCTCCTCTGTCCATGGGATTTCTCAGGCAAGAATACTGCAGTAGGTTGCCATTTCCTTCTCCAGGGCATCTTCCCCACCCAGAGACTGAACCTGTGTCTCCTGCACTGAGGGTGGATTCTTTATCACTGAACCACTAGGAAAGTCCAATATTTGGATACAGAAAATGAATTAAAAACCCAGATATTATATTAGGAAAGGGGAAAAAAATCCTAAGAACCCCTGGTTTGTATACATGATGCAATAGTATATATATATAGTATTATATATATATATATAAGTTTTATCAAGGCATTTACACTTTTGAAGCCTCCATATTCTCACATATAAAGTAGGAATGACAACAATCTTCTTCCAACCTAAAAGCTGAGTTGAAGATCAGAGGATAAATAGATGTGAAAGATAATTCAGGATACTCAAAGAAATTCTTATTTGTGTCAGATATGTGCTAGGTCTTAAGCAGTTAGAAAAAGGTCTAAGAGGTCCTCAGATGGATAAGTGTATGTCCAGCTAAGCTATGGCAAAGGTGGACGCAAAGGAAGCTTTTGGGAGAAAGCAGAGCTTCTTGTGAAGGATGGCCAAGTCCATTAGAGTGTTAACAAGCAGAGACATGTTTTAACAGAGATAAAGAGAAAGACTGAGAAAGAAAACCTAACATGCTGAAATTCAACAATCACCTGAGCTAATAAGCCTTCACCTAAGGGCTAAACTATATATGAAACCTCCCAGTAGAGATTTTTTAAAAATATGTTCTATTACTCCAACAATATGTGTATTTCCAAAATATGCAAGGAGATTCTTAAAGAATAAAATTGCAAAATGTGGTAAAAGTGTGTTCATAAGTTGCTTAAAGACTAAATACTACAGGTAGGGAATAAGAAAACAAATGAGAAAATTAGGAAGTTTTACCAGTTTATGTAATTTTCTGCCTCAGCAGACACTGAAGCATTCTGTAAGTTCATTTAACATAAACTTTACTTGGATATTTAATTTAACGCATTTTTACAAATGTTGTTTCATGTATCAGTACTACAACCATCGACTTTGAGAAATTAATGAAGTAAAAATTTTCTTGGGTTTAAAAGAAATCCCAGCAGGGTTCAGATTACCTACACAGACTAAAGTTCTTCATGCAAAGTGAAAACTGTCTACATACAGAAAAAAATTTCTCTTGGTCTTAAACTAATATCACTTTACATGTGAGGACCGATGACAAGTAATGGCATACCTATGTACACTAATCTGAATATGCAAATTATTACATTTTAAATAATTTTTGATTATAGAGATCAAGATTTATGGCAGACTCTAGATACACAGTATATGTCAACAATAAAATTATGAAGTTGGACAGCTATTAGTTTTTTATACTTACAGGCAATACTTATTTATACAAGATTTGGGTACACAGTAAATGTGTAGTATCTTCAAATTTGATTGACACCTAATGAAATAAGGGATCCCACTGTTTCCCTATAGCTCTAATTGATTTATTTCTAACCAATGTCTTTCTTTTGATTATGCACTGAGAGGGGGGGTAAAGCCAATAATTGTTAAGAGTTAGTCTCAATTGTTGTGAAGTTGAGAGAAAAGACAGTAAGCATTGATCATTTCCAACCTGTGGCAAAATTCTTGAGAGTGTGCAATCAAGACTGGTCAACCAACAACCTGCTTTACATGTGCCATAGATAAAGGAAATATAAATAGTGTATCTCCAGAAACGGGCTTCCCAGGTGGCTCAGTGCTAAAGAACCTGCCTGCCAAGGCAGGAGAGGCAGGTTTAATCCCTGGGTCTGGAAGATCCCCTGGAGATGGATATGGCAACCGATTCCAGTATTCTTGCCTGTGAAATCCCATGGACAGAGGAGCCTAGTGGGCTACATTCCACGGGGTTGTAAAAGAGCTGGACATGACTCAGTGACTAAACAACAACAATCTCTAGGAACAGGTTACTTGATTGGAAAGTACTAACACCCTGCACTCACTCACACACACACACACACACACACACACACACACAGATGGAGGAGGCAGCAAAAAAGACAGAGGAAAAAAGAGCTTTTTAAAAGTAACTTTGCAAGGGACTGGAAGGAAAACAAAATTTCATTGAACATTATTATACTTTGAAAAGAATGCTACACTGAGGAGAAAGAATGGAAGGAACTAACATGAACAGAGGTGCTAATATTTTTCTGGAACACAGTTGGCTTTTAGGTATGTAATCTCATAGTAGAGAAAAACAAGAGGAATAGGTTCTTGAAGAGAGGTTTTCAACATCTACAGAAAGAATTGTAGGGAGAATGAAAAAGAAACAGCTTGCATCCATTCCTATTCTATGAAACCATACTATCTGCAAAATCACAAGTAAAATATAGCTTCTAGGGCATAATGGGCCATTATCTCCCTAAATATAGAATCAACTGTGGATTTAGTAACTATTATGCTATTTTTTAATGATCTTGATTATGGAAAATGGAAATGAGGAACAAGGCAAGATTGAGGCTTGAGGGTGGGGGCGGGGGAACTCTGTTTCAAAAACCATGATCAAATCAACATTTTCAGAAGAAAAAGCCTTAGGAGAACATCACAGTATTCTCCAGTGTTCCTCAGAACAAAACTAACAATTTTGTATCATTCAATTTTTACTCTATATACATGAACATAGAAAATAATATTATATATTCATGCTTTATACATGTATATTTATATATACAAGTGTATATATGAAAGTGAAAGTCACTCAGTTGTGTCCACCTCTTTACAACCCCATGGACTATAATGTCCATGGAATTCAGGCCAGAATACTGGAGTGGGTAGCCTTTCCTTTCTCCAAGGGATCTTCCCAACCCAGGGATCAAACCCAGGTCTCCCATATTGCAGGCAGATTCTTTACCAGCTGAGCCACAAGAGAATCCGTGTGTGTGTGTGTGTGTGTGTGTGTGTGTGTGTGTGATATATTTATACACATGAATTCAATGACTGCAACAGCATTTCTAAACAGGAAAAATTAAATGCAATTTATAAACTTAACTATTACATTGAACATCTTCTCTTACCTCTGATCCCAGGTCCCCTAACTCCTCCCACCCTGCACATACCTTAACCACACAGAGTTCTAAAGCCTTCCAAACGTTCCATGACTGCACATATGCGAGACCCTCTTTTACTTTTCTCTCTTCTCCACAATATTTAGTCACCTTTTCTTTAAAGATTTCTGTGACCCTCAAATCACAATTAGTATCATTCTCTGATCCCTTATCATAACATGTGCTAACAGGTGCCACTAGAATTATTTTAGGATATTCAAAGATTATAGCATTTTGAAATGACTAGATTTAACCTCTTAAAGGGCGAGTGTCAAACTCTGATCAAGGGTCTTTCATGTTCACCTCACTAGCTTTCCCATGAGGTCTCCCAAATAATTCATATCACTACCATCCATCTTACAACATCTTTATCCAATTTCTGCAGAATAACTAATACATACATTAGAACCCATACAAAAATGCCTTTGTTTGCCCCATGAACATTGTCTTTACAGAATGTATTGATCAATACAACTATAGTTGACGTAGCTTTGCTACATCTTGCATTTCTGCCATTTGTGTACTACATAAGGGAAAACAGATGGTGTCAATAAATTATACTCTGACTCATAGGAACACACAGAAAATGGAGCCCCATAAAGTCAATTTGTGCTAACGTTATGATGTAACAGTGGGCTTGAATGCTTTGTATTTTCCCATAAAATGGACTAAGACTAGTGCAGGTGTTAGACTGAAATGGCTTCTACAACCACAGAATAAGAGAAGGATTAAGAAAAGCCTCAGCTTCCATCTTTTCTCTCAAGAGTTCTTCAGTTTTTGTGATCAATATTACAAAGGTTTGCCATTCTTCTTCAACAGCCCCCTCCACAAAATTGCTAAGAAAAAACAAGCATAGAATCTGACAGCTGACATACTGACATAGCCTAGAAAATGGGGTTTAGCATATAGTCTTAGTTTGGGGCTACTGCTTGCTTTTTGTTACTTGGGGTTTTTGATATGTTCCTCTTTATTTTCTTCTGCATGCATAATATATGGTTATACAATCCAGTGGAGAAGGAAATGGCAATACACTCTAGTGTTCTTGCCTTGAGAATGCTATGGACAGAGGAGTCCATGGGGTCACAAAGAGTCAGACTTGACTGAGTGACTAATATACACACACACACAATACAGACAGCCTAGGCTTGAATCTTAATTCTCTGGCTCACAAACTGACTACTTTACAAAAATTACTTGATCTCCTTGTGCTTCAGTTTCTCAGCTGTAATATGGTCATAACAGCAATACCTACTGCAGAAGAATGAGATATGCATATTTAATGATTTAATTATGAGAATTAAATCTATTAATATGCAGAAGTGCTTCTTATAATCATTTCTGACACAGAATAGGTGCTACATATGTGTTTTCAATGGAAACAGAGACAGATTTTATTTTCCTGGGCTCCAAAATCACTGGAGATGGTGAATGCAGCCATGAAATTAAAGAAGCTTGCTCCTTGGAAGAAAAGCTATGACAAACCTGGACAACATATTTAAAAGCAGAGACATTACTTTACTGACAAAGATCCATATCATCAAAGCTACAGTTTTTCCAGTAGTCCTGTATGGATGTGAGGGTTGGACCATAAAGAAAGCTGAGCACCAAAGAACTGATTCTTTCGAACTGTGATGTTGGGGAAGCCTCTTGAGAGTCACCTGGACTGCAAGGAGATCCAACCAATCAATCCTAAAGGAAATCAGTCCTGAATGTTCATTGGAAGGATTGATGCTAAAGCTGAAACTCCAATACTTTGGCCACCTGATACGAAGAACTGACTCATTGGAAAAGACTCTGATGCTGGGAAAGATTGAATGTGGGAGGAGAAGGGGATGACAGAGGATGAGATGGTTGGATGGCATCACCAACTCAATGGACATGAGTTTGAACAAGCTCTGGGAGTGGGTGATGGACAAGGAAGCCTGGCATGCTGCAGTCCATTGGGTCATAAAGAGTCGGACAGGACTGAGTGAATGAACTGAACTGAACTGACGCATTTGAAAAATAAAACTTTAAATGTATCATTATATGTGTATTGGTCACTCAGTTGAGTGCAACCCTTTGCGACCCCGTGGACTGTAACATTCCAAGATCCTCTGTCCATGGGATTCTCTAGGAAAGAATACTAGAGTGAGTAGCCATTCCCTTCTCCAGGGGATCTTCAACACCCAGGGATCAAAACTGGGTCTCTTGCATTGCAGGAGGATTACTTACCATCTGAATCATCAGGGAAGCCTGTATCATGATATAATCACTCTTTATAACTAAAAAATGGAGCATGTTTCTTAGATGTTGTTATTATTTTTATTATTAATTTGTATTACAAGGCAAAAATCTCTTTAAAATGGTTTAGAATTAATTTGGAATATAAACAAATATAAAGATTCAAACTGAAAAATCCAATGAATTTATGTAAATAAATGTTTAATGTATTTTGTAAATTATGTAAATAAATATTTAATGTTACTGCTTGGTTTGGGAATTCGGGTGAAAGAGGAAAGAAGGAATAATGGAAAAGGAGATTGAAAAAGAAAGAAAAAAATGGAAGGTGGAAGACTAAATGACAGAGGGAAGAAAGGAATGAGGATGGAAGGTAGGCAGGCTGCCAGGTAGAAAGGATGAATGTTAATATATCTGAAGACAGGATAACCCTGGAAAGTTGACATAATAGTCAAAATACCTAAATTAACATAACTTTTATGATCATTAGAAGGGTTTTTTGAGAAACTAATCTACAATTTAAAGGCAAATTAGTTGTTATGAATGTTACAATGCAACTTCAAATTATTTCACCTACTTAACCTGTCCATTAACCTTACAATATTTAATTAATCCATTTCAAAACATTTCATATTAATTGTCCAAAATCAAAAGGAAAAAAGAAAAATAAGGATGTGTTAATGTATTTTCTAATATTTGAATGAAACTAATTAGATATTTTCATAGACCTTTTATGTGAAGTTTGCTTTCTTTGAAAATACATATACTTTAAAAGTATATAAGCATTAATTTATAACTTTCCAATATAAATTATTCTAATTAAACCTAATATTTTCTACTGAGTGTTGTATTATTATTCCTTACTAAATCATATGTGCAAATTTTCAACAGTGTATATTGAGCTATTTTTAAGCTACATTAAAAAGAAAAACAATTATTTTGTATTTGTTTGTTTCTTTATATTTGAATACTTCTTGACTTGATTTAAAATACTACATTTGAAAATTATAAAGATCACACTAAGAAAATAAATATGTTACCTGTATGTACAGAAAACTATATTCATAAGTATAGTTATACTCAAATAACTAAACATCAAATAGCAGAAATTCTAAGCCAATGTATTGCATTCTGTAATGCATTTCTTAATGGATATTGTTTGACAATTACACTTAAATTGTTGAATTATCTGGAAAAAATAATATGATGAATTACATACAAACTGTGTTACAGTATACATTTTATATTTAGTTCCAGTTCAGCTGCTCAGCTGTGTCCGACTTTTTGTGACCCCACGGACTACAGCATGCCAGGCCTCCCTGTCCATCACCAACTCCCGGAGCTTGCTCAAACTCATGTTCATCACGTTGGTGATGCCATCCAACCATCTCATCCTCTGTTGTCCCCTTCGCCTCCTACCTTCAAACTTTCCCAGCATCAAGGTCTTTTCCAATGAATCAGTTCTTTGCATCAGGTGGAAAGTATTGGAGCTTCAGCTTCAGTCCTTCTAATGAATATTCAGGACTGATCTCCTTTAGGATGGACTGGTTGGATCTCCCTGCAGTCCAAGGGACTCTCAAGAGTCTTTTCCAACACCACAGTTCAAAAGCATCAATTCTTTGGTGCTCAGCTTTCTTTATGGCCCAATACTCACATCCATACATGGCTACTGGTAAAAGTACAGCTTTCACTAGATGAACCTTTGTTGTTAAAGTAATGTCTCTGCTTTTTAATATGCTGTCTAGGTTGGTCATAGCTTTTTGTCCAAGGAGCAAGCATCTTCTAATTTCATGGATGCAGTCACCATCTACAGTGATTTTGGAGCCCAAGAAAATACTTAGTAGCCCTAATAAATGCTTTCCTGAAAATATTATACATTATATAATTTTAGGTAACACAATGCTATATGAATAGAAAATATTACAGAGCATAGAAGATTTGGAATTTTTATCCAAAAGATAGTTCAAATTAGCATAGAAAACTTTTACCAACATAGCATGAGGAAGTAAGTTCAAGCATTAAATTTCACTTTGAGCATCATGGATCAAGAGAACTATGAAAGAGTATAGGGTATGCAATTCCCCTTGAATTATCAGAGGAAGCATATGTATTGATATGAAATGAAACTTATGCCACTGAATTCATAACAATGAAAAGCACTAAGGATATTGTCTCCAACAACAGACATATTTATGGCTCATTTACATAAGAACTTTTGAAAAAGCCAATGGCATAATAAATTGTAACTAGTATTTGTATGGTGGAGTTACACTTACATAATAACCATGGCTAAGTTTACTGAGCTCTTACTACGTGGGCATTCTTGAAACACCTAATGTACATCAGCCTATTGAAATCCTACAGTAACCAAAAAAGGTAGATACTATAAGGCATGCATTTATTCAACCACATGCACTGAGCCAAAGAACTGATACATTTGAGTTGTGATGCTGGAGAAGACCTTTGAGAGCTCTTTGGACAGCAAGGAAAATGAACCAGTCAATCCTAAGGGAAATCAACCCAAATACACACTGGAAAAACTGATGCTGCAACTGATGTTGAAGCTTCAATATTTTGGCCACCTGATGTGAAGAGCCAGCTCATTGGAAAAGACCCTGATGCTAGGAAAGATTGAAGGCAAGGAAGAGGGTGGTAGAGAATGAGATGGTTGGATAGCATCACTAATGGACATAAACTTGTGCAAACTCCAGGAGACAATGAAGGACAGGGAGGCCTGGAGTGCTGCAGTCCATGGGGTTGCAAAGAGTTGGCCATAACTTAGTGACTGAACAACAACAACAATGCATTGATTACCAACTTCATCCTCAGTTCAGTTCAGTTCAGTCACTCAGTCACGGCCGACTCTTTGCGACCCCATGAATTGCAGCATGCCAGGCCTCCCTGTTCATCACCAACTTCCGGAGTTTACTCAAACCCATGTCTATCGAGTCGGTGATGCCATCCAGCCATCTCATCCTCTGTCGTCCCCTTCTTCTCCTGCCCCCAATCCCTCCCAGCATCAGGGTCTTTTCCAATGAGTCAACTCTTTGCATGAGGTGGCCAAAGTATTGGAGTTTCAATTTCATCCTAGGCACTTAGAATTCATAAGTAAACAAAATGGTGAAAAAGCCTTTCTAATTGTTTTAGATAAAACAACAACAACAAAACTGAGATTTCATAGAGTAGGGAATCTAAGGTCACAAATCGAGTCATCTGGTAGAGCCACTCTTTGAACCCAGGCAGTCTGTTTAGCCTGTGTCCTTACAAATTAAGCCAGATGTGCTTCACATAGGTAAATATATATTAGTAATACATGTTAGCATTTTTGTAAATCCATTTCAAGTAAACAAAGAACTGAATTCTCTCTGACCAAATGAGAGGATATATTGCTTATAAGAGAAAAATTAGAAAGGGAGGAAGAACCAGTTTGGGGTGAAAATAACCAAACTCCCCAAAGCCAAACATGTTAATTGATTGATCCTTCAATTTATTTGTCTTTGTCAAACCTCCACAGAGTACCTATGCTGAGCTAGACTTTATTTTCTTGTGCTCCAAAATCACTGCAGATGGTGACTGTAGCCATGATATTAAAAGACGCTTGATCCTTGGAAGAAAAGCTATGACAAACCTAGACAGCATATTAAAAAGCAGAGACATTACTTTGCCAACAAAGGTCCATCTAGTCAAAACTATGGTTTTTCCAGTAGTCATGTGTGGATATGAGAGTTGGACCATAAAGAAAACTGAGCGCCCAAGAATTGATGCTTTTGAATTTGGTGTTGAAAAAGACTCTTGAGAGTCCGTTGGGCTGCAAGGAGATAAAACAATCAATCCTAAAGGAAATCAGTCCTCAATATTCATTGGAAGGACTGATGATGAAGCTGAAGCTCCAATACTTTGGCCACCTGAGGCAAAGAACTGATTCATTGGAAAAGACCCTGATGTTGGGAATGATTGAAGGCAGGAGGAAAAGGGGACAACAGAGGATGAGATGGCTGGATGGTATCACCGACTCAATGCACATGGATTTGGGCAAACCCTGGGAGTTTGTGGTGGACAGGGAAGCCTGGTGTGCTGTAGTCCATGGGGATGCAAATTTGGACACGACTGAGTGACTGAACTGAACTAATGCACCACTTCAGACACCAGAGATGTGTGAGTGACTAAGATATGACATGTCTGCCTTTCAAGAGTCACAGTCTTGCTGGCTACTGCACTGCTGAGGCAGAGTCACTGCTGATAATTCAATGAATAAAGTACAACTGTGTCCATAGGCTCTGGATCCTGAGGTAGAGAGACAGGGTACCCATTCGGCTTGGGGGAAGGGACAAGAAGGCAGTCCTGAAAGTTTTAGAGGGAGTTTGCAGTCAACACTCAAATAACCAAAAATTAATACACAAGTAGACTAAAGATATCAACTACAAATTGGCACTTGCCATCTACCATGGGCAACTGGGCTCTTAACCATCTACCATGGCAAGGAATACGTCCTGTGTTGCTGCTGCTGATTTTCAACACCGCCTGAGATGAACTCAAGGGGAAGAGTAGAAATGAGGCACTCTGTGCACAGGAGAAATCTAGCAGAACAGGTCTTCAGATTTTCAGGAGCTGATTTTATGAGGCCAATTCTTGCATCTCCTCATATCTAGAAAAGCACTAACATCCTTCCTGGTGGTGTCTGCTCCTTGTGACTAACAGTAATTTTCATGACACTAGCACAACCTTGCAAAAAATGCATGCTTGATTGCATGCACTTGCCATTCACCAAAACCAAAACCACATATATACTGATCTACCCCCCCACCCCCACCAACCCCTGTCTCTTTGGAGCAGTTTTTTGAGCTATAGTCCTCATTTTCCCCCAAATAAAACCTGAGACAGTGGTTAAAGAATCTGCCTTCTAATGCAGGAGACACAGAGATGAGGGTTCGATCCCCGGGTCAGGAAGATCCACTGGAGAAGGAAATGGCAATCCACGCCAGCATTCTTTTCTGGAAGATTCCATGGACCAAGGAGCCTGGCGGACTACAGTCCATGGGGTCTCAAAGAGTCAGACAGGACTGAGCACAGCACGGTACAACTCTTAAGTTGTGCATTTTAAGTCAACAAGCATAATTATATTTAGAATGTAAAAGAGAAAAGCAAGCCAATCAATCTTATTAGATAGCCACAGAAAGCAAGAGACAAAGCAGACAGCAGGCAGAAGGGAAAGAAGACGACAAGGCGAGAGGGGAGGAGAAAGAGTGAGAGAGAGAGATTTGATTAGCTGACTAGTGAGAGAACCTACAGGAAAACGTGGGTGAGAGAATTAGTCAGAACTGGGATCAATACTGGTTTTACCATCTAGTAGTCCGATGTTTTGGCTTCCCAGGTGGCCCTAGTGGTAAAGAACCTGCCTGCCAATGCAAGAGACATAAGAGACACAGGTTCAACCCCTGGGTCAGGAGGATTTCCTGGAGGAGCGCGTGGTAACCCACTCCAGTATTCTTGCCTGGAGAATCCCATGGACAGAGGAGCCTGGCGGGCTCCAGTCCATACCGAAGTGACATAGCATGCATGCTGTCTGGGATTTTAAAACAACTTCTTACCTCCCCTCAGCCCCTGTTTTCTTATTTATAAACCTAGATAAATAATATCCAATTCAAAACATTGCTGAGAGAGTAAATTTACCACTTACAAAATATCTGACACCTAGTTGTTCAATAAAAGGACTTTTTTCCCTTCCACTGTATCTATTATTTTGGATAAACTCTTTGAGGTAGTTTTGAGGTCTGGTAAGTGATGGGGTTCCATCAGGACTCACTACCCCTATATTTGACATACTGCATATTTTAAGATAAAGGGATTTGAGAAATGGAAGTTTCTAGAAGGACTTTCCAACCTTCCCCTGGAAGCAGGTCATAAAATCGTCAAATGAAAGGTGCCCTGCCTATACTTGGAGGAAAGGCACCTTCTTATCTCCAAAGACAAAAAGATGCTGAGAAGGATCCTAATGAACAGGGCTAGCTAAGTCTTACCCCGTTCACTGCACTAGGCTTAGACCCTTGAATCTTATCCTATTTTCCCATAACTTTCTATTCTTCATCAAACCCAGGATAAAAAGGCTCAGGTGCACCCTATTCGTTGGGGTGCATGCCATGTAAGGGCCTCCCTGGTAGCTCAGCTGGTAAAGAATCACCTGCAATACAGGAGACCCCGGTTCAATTCCTGGGTAAGGAAGATCCACTGGAGAAAGGAGAGGCTACCCACTCCAATATTCTTGCGCTTCCCTGGTGGCTCAGCTGGTAAAGAATTGACCTGTAATGTGGGAGACATGGGTTTGATCCCTGGGTTGAGAAGATACCCTGGAGAAGGGAAAGAAAGGCTACCCACTCAAGTATTCTTGCCTGGAAAATTCCATGGACTGTATAGTTGATAGGGTCGCAAAGACTCAGCCATGACTGAGCAACTTTCACTTTCACGCCATGTAAATTTAAATAAAAGTGTATGCTTTTCTCTTGTTAACCTCTTTCATTACAGAGACCCAGACAGCATCCTAGGAAAACTTTTTTTTTTTTCCCCTCTCATAAAACAGCACAAATTTGCACTATTGAAGATTTTAGAAATTTTTCTTTAAACTAATATCATGCTAGCTTAATAGGTGTAGTTGGTAATGATTTAATTCATTCAGTCAGTCTTTCATTTGGCAACTATTTATAAACAAGTAGCCTTCTTTGATGAAGTCATATTAAATGCCACAGGATCAAACTAGTGCCTGAGAGGAGTTCAAAGTATTCACAAAAGTAACTACACAGAAATATTCCAGTGCAGGGAGTGGTGGGGGGAGGGGGAGGTGTTCCCTGCTGACTCAGTGGTGGAAAAGAATCTGTTTGCAATATAGGAGATGTGAGTTAGATCTCTGAATCGGAAATATCTCCTGGAGAAGGAAATGGCAACCCACTCCAGTATCCTTGCTGGTAAAATTCTATGGACAGAGGAGCCTGGAGGTCTACAGTCCAAAGGGTTTCAAAGAGCCGGACAGGACTGAGCTAGTGAGCGCTCACTCCAGCAGGGAGATGTGGAGAGTGTACCTAGAACACAGACGCCTGAGTAATTTGATCTGGGTTATGCTTCGTTACCGTTGCTTGTGCTAGAAACATGGGCTCCTACAGAACATGAAAGTAACATTTCTTAAGGACATATTCTTCATTGGCTGAAATGCTTTCTTTCCTAAATGAAATCTAGTTTGTGGTTCTAATAATGCAATTCTACCCGCCATAACAAATGATTGGCAGGAAAAATTGTACAGGGCAAATCCTTCTAAGAAATAAGTGGGTTAAAATGTAATTTCTGAGCACAATCTTGTTCCTGAGTTAATTTAGTGTGCCTGAATTTGTGTAATTTCACATAGCCACAGTTAACTAGGCTGTGTGTAGGGTGGAAACTTTGTTTTCTTCCCCTGGATATTTGATGATTAAGTCTTCTAACTACTATTTGTGCTGCTGACAGTAATTTTTAGCTACTGCTGCCTGGTTTATGTGGATTCCATCAAATTTCTCCTCCTATAACTCAAACATACATTTTTGCACAACATTTAGACATTATGCAATATACAATAGCATATAATACCATTCCATAGTCATACCACTTAATAGGTATCAATAAGCATCCCTGATTATAATAAACTCTCACTTAACACAAATATAAAAAAATATTAAAAGTAGGAGGGGAAGACCATAAAGTTCCTGGTTCTGTACAACATACAGGGAATATATGTGTGTGTGTGTGTGTGTGTGTGTGTGTGTGTTGGGGGGTGGGCAGGGCATGCTGTGACTATGTAGGGAGAGCCAGATTACTTAGCAGTATGATTATATTTATGAAAACATAAGTATATGCTTTCACCTCCCCTTTCAGCTGCTTCACTTTGCTTCTGTCTCTACAGACAGACCCCACTGGATGTTATGGTTAACCAACTTCATGGCCACGTCCAATGGCCCTTGAACTCATTCTCTTGGCTGCTCCATTACACTTGACAGTCAAAATTCTTTAAAATGTTCTCCTGAGTATTCTTTTCTTATTTGCTTTCTAACATGCCTTTTCTTTCTTTGGGACTTCTGATTTTTTGCCTTATAAATGTTAAAGCCCTGGCTTCTTTAAACTGAAAATTTTAATGTCTTCTTCCATTTGTGCTAGCTTCTGCAAAATGGATAAATCGAATAGTTCATTCTCATGGACTCTTGTTTAACTAGATCTTTTAGTTGTCACTCTTCAAGTGCTTCTGAGCCATTCCCACCAGCTCTTCTCACCATCAAATATCATTGTTCTCCTTAACCACCTTTCATTTCTCATTTCTGTGGTTTGTCTCTAATGATTCCTCCTTACTCCCATTTCCAGAATTCTACAATGGCTTTCTGTCATTAAGGCCATCTACCTTAATTTTTAGCCCTACCTTAATTTTTCATGTGTATACTTAATAATAGCTAAAGGTTGTTAAACCATGAACATGATTCTTATTGATTTCTTTGCATGAATTTCCATATCTCCTTCATAAAAAAAAATGAGATAAAGATGATTTCCTTGCTCCTTTTAGAGAAAAAGAATATGAACTTTGGTAAAATACCATACTCCAAGTCACAGACAACCAATTACTGGTGGATGAGAGGTCTACAGAGACCAAATAATTTGCTTGACCTTTCACTGCCTCTTCAATACAATCAAGTGGAATTTTAGTTCTAACAAGTTCAGCATCTTCAGTTGACCTTAAATTTATTTCTATCCCACCTCCTAACTCATCCTTGTTCCCTGCACTTAAATACCTGTCTCCTACTTCTCCAAAAGTATATATCCAACATTTTCCTCAAAGCCTAGTTCAAGCTTATCTTTTTTGTGAACTCTTCTTTGAAAAGTCCTACCTTAAGTAGTATTTTTATTACTATGGTCTCTTTGCTACATTGGCTTACAACATTCTTTAATACAATTTAACTCTGAAGTTTGGTTTATGTTTCAGGAGAACAGAAAGCATATTTTCTTGATCTCTTTCCTGAAGTCAGAGGGTGAACAGGACCAGACTGGAATGTGTCTGTGGAGTTATGTGAGTAAGATATCCTTTTTCCAAGAGGAAATGGAAAAGGAGGTGCTCTGAGAGACACTATCCAGTGATGGGACCTATCTCCCTCAGGGCTGGACACATCATCCAACTTGTCACCCATCAAAATACACGAAAAGTGAAAGTGAAGCCGGTCAGTCGTGTCTGATTCTTTGTGATCCCATGAACTATAGCCTGCCAGGCTACCCCATCCATGGGATTTTCCAGGCAAGAGTATTAGAGTGGGTTGCCATTTCCTTCTCCAGGTCAAAAGGCATGGGTGACAGACAAAGTTAGATTAAAAGTCAGAAATAAATTATTTAACAATTAAAAAAATGATCAAGGTGGTACTCTGAATTGGAACTTGGAACAGAAGCTGGTAAAACTCAGATGAAGTCTGCAGTTCTCTTAACAGTAATGCACAAATATTAATCAGCATGGGGAAGGAGACATAAAGGACTTTAAGGACACATTTTGAGCTGAGGCAATGTAGGAAAACTTACAACGTTTTCTATGGGATGATTTGGCTGTAGGACATAATAGATGCAATACTTTTTTTTTTTTAATCAAAACATACTTTATCTAATAAAGGAAAGCAGAAAATTCCACTTTATTCCTGGTATAACTGTTATATATAAGATGCAAATACATCTATTATATATTTTAAACCTACCATTATGTGTGATATATTCTGACCAACTTTAGTTAAAATCGAAAAGAGCATCGTGATGAGAAAAATTTACGGATAAGTGATTTCTGAAAATAGAATGGATGACTTACAAATTACTGAAAATAACACAAACCAGAAGAATTCAATGACAGGAAATAATGGATTCTGAAATGAAAGTTCTAAAATATCAAAACCAATGAGGGTCATTTGAATATCAAAGAGCCTATGCATGAATCTATGATTCTGAACTAATGTAAGAAGAAAAAGTACTCTCCTAAAATTTACACCATTTAATGGAAAAAAATTAAGAAGTAAATCAACCAGGAGAATTTTGATAAGAAAAAAAATTGCTGAGCAATAGGCAGTAACCAAAGCCATAATGACAGTTTTAAGTGGAAAATTACATTTATGGCTTTAATACATTCAGATTACAAAAATAAAAGCCCAATAAAAAATATTGGTCCTACCAGTATAGGAACAAAATGAGACAAAAATAAACAATTCTGACACAAATATGCTCACTCACTTCAGCTGTGTCCAACTCTGTGATCTCATGGACTTTAGCCTGCCAGGCTCCTCTATCTATAGGATTCTCCAGCCAAGAATACTGGAGCAGATTGCCATTTCCTCCTCCAGGGGATCTTCCCAACTCAGCGATTGGACCTGCACATCCTGAATCTCCTACATTGTCATATGGATTCTTTACCACTGAGCCACCTGGGAAGCCCAGCATATACAATTGCCACCTCCTATTTGTGTTAGAAGGTCTTCCCAGGTAGCTCAGTGGTAAACAATCTGCCTTCCAATGCAGGAGATGCAGGAGAAGTATGTTGGATTCCTGGATCAGGAAGATTCCCTGAGGGAGTAAATGGAAATTTACTCCCGTATTCATGGAAAATCCCATGAACAGAGGAGCCTGGTGGGTTACAGTACATGGAGTTACAAAGAGTCAAATGCTACTGAACACACATATACCAACAACAAATTGTACAAGTTAAAAATATGTCTTATCAATAGGTGATTGTTTCATGATTTAAAAAATAATCTCCAATATTGCAGTACCTTGTAGCTACTCGAGAAGTCCTAAAACTAAGGCTTTGCTTTCCTGGTGGCTCATATAGTAAAGAACCTGCCTGCAATGCAGGAGATCCAGGTTCGATCCCTGGGTCAGGAAGACCCCCTGGAGGAGGAAATGGCAACCCCCTACAGTATTTTTGCCTGGGAAATCCCATGGATAGAGGAGCCTGGAGGGCTAAGTCCATGGCATCACAGAGTCAGACATGACTGAAGTGACTAACACACACAGTAAGACTTACAATGTCAGTGATGCCAATTATTTGCCAAGAGGAGCATAGTCAGTGCTCCCCCTCCCACAAGCCCTTTTGTGCTGCAACTTTATCTCCTTTTCCATAAAAGCAGGAATCTATTTCTCAGTCTCCTCCCTCACCATTAGTCCAGTTTTGGCCAAGAGAGCACAGAAGATGCAGATATGGTACTAAACGGCCTAACGTTCTGAGTCTTAGAAAACCTCACTGGTTCCATTCTTCAGCCTCTTGGTCCTCTGCCTTTGTTCACAGATGATATGACTGTCTATGGAAAATATCCCAAAGGATCAACATCAATGACAACAAAACCTGGAACCAATAAAAACTAATTTTGTATAAGAGTAAAATGGAAAAAAAAGCAATGGGGGCTGTTTCAATCAAGAGGTCTGCAGAAGAAGAAAGCATAATGACTAGGCTTTGGGAGGGTTAGGTGTAACCAAGTGGGGAGGGAATTTCTGCTGAGGGTATGCGATGTGAGATAACTTCAGATGAAAATGAAAAGGTCAATACTTACTCAAAGGTACAGCTATTTTAACTAAAATGGAGGGAGAAATACAGGGCTAAATGATGGCTATTTAGTTTTACTCTGGTTTTAGCATTGTCATATAGGCTGTATGTGAACTATTTAACTTGTTTATTACACAAAATTACACAAGTTCTGCATTATTAGAATTCACTTTACAGATGGGGAAACTGAAGCTTAGAAAGTTAGGAGCTTACAGAAACCCTCAAATTCTAACCCTGAATTATGGTTGACACTTTAGTCAAGAACCAGTAGCCATGAAATGTGTGTGTGTGTGTGGGGGGGGGGGGGCGGGGAGAAGAAGCAGGACTTAGCGAAGCAGCATGCTAACAAAGGCAGAGATTAAAAGTAGCCCTCTTCTTTTATTTCCTTTATTCACCTGGGTATCTGCAGCTTGACATCACTTGAGTGGTCGTGGAAAATCCCAGTGTCACTAAGAGTGACCTCAGTAGAAGGATAGACAAATAATGTCACTAAGGAAAGGGGAGAACAATTGGTTCGTTTTCATTTTGAAGGTTTACAAAGAAAAACTACTTAATCTCAACGAGGACTTCCTGGAGGGAATGCCTGGAAGTTTATTATGTTAGTTAACTCATTTCGGTTAAGTATTCAAGGAGCTGGCTGGCACCAGGGAAACTGGTTGTGTGTATGACTTGGGAAATCTAATGCTAACACTTGTCACAGTTGGAGAGCATGAGCAGACAATATCTAATTAATTAATAATAAAGGAGCAGGGTTGTCCTCTCTCAAAGCCCTAGGTTCTGAGTGAGGCTTCATCTTAGTAATGGTCCCTCAGAGCGGGTCTTGCCAAGTCCTCAGTGGTTGCCAGCACAGGAGTGGAACCTGTGACTCTGAGGGGATGGACAGCCCCACCATGGCTTAGACTGTGTCAGTACCAGGGTTCTTACATAAATGTGGGTGATGTGATCAAGGTGGACATCTGGAATTTTCTGGTAATAAGACATGTGAGTGCAGGCCATTAAGAGGATAATCTTCAAATGAAGTGCTTATATTAACATCTCAAATTTGTGGAGCAGGCTTTGTCTATTTTATTTTGAAATAAACATAGAGAGTATCCTTAATCATGATGTGTCTCTAAACCTACTTAAGTAGGCCAGGGAATTTCAACATTTCCTTTGCCAGACTTCACACACCTAGAAGTGAGTTTTGTTTTGTCCTCTGGGTTCAATTCCAGGAACATCTCTGGCTATGACTGTCATAGATATAGAAATGCCGTTCATGACAAAGGCTGGTATTCATCAGAGGTAAGACAGACAAAGTATACCCACAGGTCAGCATTTAGTTTCTTCTGCAGCCTATGGTTTCTACAAGTGATATTCAAAGATGAGGTTTTTCCAAAAGTCCTCTTACTGAAGATTTGAAAAACACTGAGGTGAGCAGCTTGAAACGAGTTCTATGTTCTTATTAAGTGTTGCCTAAGGAAAAGTGAAAAGCCTGCAATTTCTAGTTCATCAGAAGAAAATTACTGCTCTGGTAACATATGGTTCTTCCTAAAATATTACATAATCTTAAAAAAAAAGACAAAACTACACTGAACAAATGCACACACGAAAGCATCAAAAGAGTGAGAGAGAGTGCCTTTGTATTTATTCCTTTAGAGGGATAGTGGCAGACTGAATCATTGGTGCACAAAACGTGAATTTATGCTCTTTTAAAGATAACAAAATCTGATTGTTCTCCAAGACTTTGAAAGGCAAGAACTACTAAAAAGCTGTGTTAATTCCTTTTTTTTTTTTTTTCCTATCCCTGAGAGTTCTCTAAGAAAAGTATTGCTACAAATATTAAGAACAGAACTGCATGGCTCCTTTTAAAAATACTGTTGTTCTCATATTAGAGTTTAAAAGAAAAGGCTGAAATAATTTTTAATGCAGGGCATTGATTTTTCCTGAACTCTTTTAAATGCTCATTTTTAAGGTGGGAGAAGACAATGTGACCTTTACATCTCTCACAGTGTTTACACTGGAAGTAGATCCATCAGCCCTGATCTTCTGGGAGGTTTCTACATGTTGGTCCAAAACAAAAATCACCAAAAATTTGATATATTTTAAAGCGCGTTTTCCACAGAAGGTGGAAAATATACTTTTAAAAGCAAAAATAAAATCCAAAGCAAACATAGATTTGCTTTTGGAGTGTGATTGGTTACACGATTGATATTATAATGGAATTATATTTGAAAAAACATGCCCCTTCAGGCTCTCCCCTGCTCTGAACATTACTGTAATCTCTGATCTACAGTAAATAGGGATGAGGACTGAGTGACAAAATCTGAAATGTAGTAGTTCTTTTTTTTTTTTTTTTAACTCTGTATCAAAACAATTGCACGTAAACCACTACGTCAATGTGATTAGAACATAGGAAAGGAGGATGTGGGTTATCGAAAATATATGCCTATTGCCTCTTCTCAATTTGTCCTTAGGTGGCCTCAATAACTCAATTTCAATACCTTTAGAACAAAGGGAAAACACTCTCCTTTCAATGTAGTTGGGGCCAAAGTTCCATAAAGCTCCTGGCCTGATTTTTTGTAAACTATAGGCATCATTAACTCTTATACTTCTTATTTCTCCTATATCTTTCAAAATATGTTCTCAAGAAAATACCACCATATTGATTTACTCGATCTTTATATAATACCCAGAACAGGAAAGTATATAAGTACAGATGAAATATTCACCAAAACAGATCCTATCCTGAGACATAAAGCACACTGTAACAAATTCAAAATAAATAAAAGCATACAATGGAGGGACGTCCCTGGCAGTCCAGTGGTTAAGAATCTGCCTTGCAATGCAAGAGACGTGGGTTCAATCCCTGATTGGGCAACTAACATCTCACATGCCTTGAGGAAACTAAATCTGAGCTCTAGAGCCCACATGCCACAAGGAAAGATCCTGCAAGATTCAACAAAGCAACTAATACCTGATGTTGTCAAATAAATAAACATTTAAAAGAAAACAACATACAGTGTAAACTCTCTAACAATAAAAAATAAACCAGAAAAAATCAATAACAAATCTAAAATTTCCAAAATATTTGAAACAATATTTTAAAATATACATATTTCTAAATAATCCATGAGACAAGAGGAATTCAGAGGGAAATTACCATTAGAAATCAATAAAAGTTTTTAAAGATCTTAAAACTACAGAAAAGAAGTAAAACCGCTGGTTCTTTATGTTGGTAATTATCAGTGATAATGATAAACCTCTAGTCAGACAAATCAGAGGGAAAGGGCAGGGGGGATAGATTACAAATATCAGGAATGTAAGAGGGAATACCATGAGGATTCTGATGCTATTAACAGGATGACAATATTATTAAAAAGTGTATGTCCCTAGATTTAGCAACCTACTTGAAATGAACACACATGCAAATATATAAATTACTAACTTTACTCAAGAAGAAATTGATAACCTGAATAATCCTTTTTCAATTAAAGAAATTAAATTCATAGTTAGAATCCTTTCCAAAAAGTAAGTTTTAGAATTTGATGGTTTACTGGTGAATTTTTCAAAATGCTGCAGAAAGAAAGAATATGACCTCTATTCAAATCTTCTTGAAACAGAAAAGCAAGAAAACCTTCCCAATGCATTTTGTGAAGCCAATATTTCCTACAGAAAAACTTGTCAAGAAATTATATAAAACAACAGACTAATACAACTAATGCATTTCATGAGTATAACACAGAACTTTTATGAATATTAACTAGCCATATCCAACAAATTATGAAAATGATAATTTATCATATCATTTATTCCAGGAACATTAATACTCAGAAATCAATATAATTTATTATATCAACTAATTAAGAAAAAGTGTATGATTTTTTTCATTACATATACAATAGGTATTTGACAAAATTCCATTCCAATAAAAACTCCTGACAAACTAGTAATAGAAGGGAACTTCTTCAACCTGATACACTATTTCTACAAAAAACCTACAAATAACATTATACTTTATAGACAAAAAAATGCTTTTTTCCCTAAAACTGGGAACAAAGCAAGAAAGTTCGCTTTCACTACTCTCATATGGACTATATTACATGCCTTCTGCGAAACCTTCTTGCAGATCAAGAAGCAACAGTTAGAACTGGACATGCAACAAGGGACTGGTTCAAAATTAGGAAATTAGTACGTCAAGGTTGTATATTATCACCCTGCTTATTTAACTTATATGCAGAGTACATCATGAGAAATTCCAGGCTGGATGAAGCACAAGCTAAAATCCAGATTATGGGGAGAAATGTCAATAACCTCAGATATGCAGATGACACCATCCTTATGTCAACAAAGCTAAGAGGAACTAAAGAGTCTCTTGATTAAGGATCTCTTTCAGAGGAGAGTGAAAAAGTTGTCTTAAAACTCAATATTCAAAAAACAAAGATCATCGCATCTGGTCCCATTATTTCATGGTAAATAGATGGGGAAATAATGGAAACAGTGAGAGACTTTATTTTCTTGGGTTCCAAAATCACTGTGGATGGTGACTAGAGCCATGAAATTAAAAGACATTTGCTCCTTCAAAGAAAAGCTATGACAAACCTAGACAGCCTATTAAAAAGCAGAGACATTTCTTTGCTGACAAAGGTACATCTACTCAAAGCTATGGTGTTTCCAGTAGTCATGTATGGATGTGAGAGTTGAACCATAAAGAAGGCTGAGCTCTGAATTGATGCTTTTGAATTGTGGTGCTGGAGAAGACACTTGAGAATCCCTTGGACTGCAAGGAGATCAAACCAATCAATCCTAAAGTAAATCAACCCTGGACATTCATTGGAAGGACTAATGCTGAAATGGAAGCTCCAATTCGTTGGCCATCTGATGCGAAGGACCGACTCATTAGAAAAGACCCTGATAATGGGAAAGACTGAAGGCAGGAGGAGAAAGGGATACAGAGGATGAGATGGTTGGATGGCATCGCCGACTCAATGGATGTGAGTTTGAGCAAGCTCCAGGAGATGGTGTGCTACAGTCATGGAGTTACATGGGGTCACAAAGAGTCGGACATGACTGAGCTACTGAACAACAACAACTCTCATTTGGAGGTCCTGATCAGCACAAAAAAGCCAAAAAAAAAAAAAAGCATACATATATAAATTAGAAAGGAAAAAATAAAATAAAACTGTAATATTTGCAGGAGAAATGGTGGTCTAAACGAAAAAAACCTGAATAATTTAGAAAGAAGCTACTATAACTAAAATGTCCATTCAGCAAATTCACAGGATATAAAAATCATTGTGTTCCTTTCATTTAATGAACATTTAGGAATTAGAATTAAGAAATAATAGTATATTTAAAATGGTAACAAAAACAAAATAGAGCTAGCAAAATATATGCAAAATATGCATACTTAAAAATTAAAATATTATAGAGAGAAATTTACAAAGCCTAAATAAATGGAACTATGTAACATGCTCACGGATCAGGAGATTCTGTGCTTAATACATCAGTTCTTGTAAATGAACTATAGATTCTATGCAATCTCAAAAATAATATGAGCATAACTTTTGGTAGACTTTGGAAGAATGATTCTAAGCCTTATATGGAAAGCAAAGGAACTACGACAGACAAAGCAACTTTAAGAAAGATAAACAAAGAAGGATTCACGCTACCTGGTTTCTGTACTTAATATAAAGTTCAGAATTAAGACAATGTGGTATTGGTAAAAATAACATAAATATTTATCATTGAGACAGATTAGAGAGAATGAACAAAAACTCACAAATTTTCCACAAAGTCACCAAGACAATTCAAAGGACAAAAGATATTTTCAACAAAATGTTCTGTAACAATCACATATCCATATACAATTTTTAGGAGATTCCCAACTTGAAATACATCATAGACCTAAATGTAAAATATAGAACTATAAAAATTCTCAAAGAAAACACAGAAGAAAGTCTTTGTGACATAGGTTTAGACAAAGATTTCATATATAGGACATAAAATATACAAATCACTAAAAATTTAATAAATAAAGTGATGCTTAATGAAAGATACTCTAAAGAGATTTTTATAAAACCAAAACAATAAGAGAAACTCCACATAGACTAGAAACAATATTTACATAAGATATATGATTAAGGACTGGTACTCCAAATATATATATACAGAAATCTCAAAAATATCCATATATATATGGACACACACACACACACACACACACACACATATATATATATATATATACTGGTAAATATAAATTTATATTTATATAAATAATATAATTTATATAAAATTTACATAAATTCAATATAAATATAAGCCATAAATATATACTGGATTTATATATATATACATATATATACTTCATATATATACATATATATGGTCCATATATATATATTATTAATATTTTTCACAACAACAGGAAAACAGCTCAATTAAAAAGCAGACATAGCATTTGAACAAATACTTCACCAAAAACAGACAAAGATGGAAAGCAAGCTTGTGAAAAATGGTCAACATCATTAACCATGAGGAAATTGAAAATTAAAACCACAATGAAAATCCATTACATACCTATCAAAATGTATAGGCATATATGTAAACACACAGTACCAACTGCTGATGAGGATGCAAAGCACCTCACCTTTTTTTTTTTTTTTTCCTGGTGGAAATACAAAATGGAACAACCAGTGCTTGGCAGCCTCTTACAAAATTAAACATCCAAAAACAAACTTACCATACAACCAAGCTACCCTATCTAACAACAGCCACCCAACAGAAATGAAGGCATCTGGCTATACAGGAATCTGTTAATGGAAGCTAACAGCATCTTCATTCAAAATCTACAAAACCAAGAAAAAAACTCAAAAGCCTATGATTCAGCAAACGGATAAACAAACCGCTACAGTGACAAAGAATGAACTACTGATACATGCTATGCTAGAAATAGGAACTCTAAGAGCTTTAGGATAAGCATAAGAAGAAGCAAATGGTTACAAAGTGCATGATTACTTTTACATAACATCCAGGCAAGGGTAAAAACTATAGAGACAGAAAAGAAAAACAGCGGTGTTATCCAGGTTTGGGGACTGAGGGAGCCACTGATTACAAAGGAACCCGAGGGACTTTTAGGGCAGTGGAGCCAAAATCTGGTTTTGGCACTGGTTGCTTGACCATTTATCTTTGCCAAAATCCATAGGGTCATATGCCTGAAAAGGGTGGATTGCGATGCCTTATAGTATGATTCAATGGACCTGACTTACATGTTATATATTATAGTTAAGTTATAAAAAAATTAGCTTGAGTATGGCTTAACCCAGAGGTTGTCTACAGGCATTTAAAACAAAATGCTGGAGAGTTAAGAACACATGATTTTCAGGCAGAAATCAGAAGACACAGAAGACTGTGTTTTGGCGTAAAACCTTTCTGGAAACACAGAGGGAACTCCTACTCAACCTCTGAGCCGATCCAGGTCAGAAGCAAAGTACGGAGTGACCGTTCAGTGCCTCTGGAGCCATGCCCGCCTCAGAACGGTGTGAGTAGCAGGAACAGAGCAGCTGTTGAATCTCCCAGGCCACAAATCAAAGCTAGACCTATTCCAACACTTCTTACCCCTCCGTTTCGCACCCTTATCTCTGCACTTCAGTCACTTAATTGCAGTCCTTTCACATGGCCCAGCCTCACTTCATGTTCAGAATGTCCCTCCTCCCGAGGATGGTGGGATGACTGCAGCAGTGAAACATGAGAAAAAGAAGAGGGGATGAGGATCTTTAGCCAATGAAAGAAATGATGAGTGCATTTATGATTCCTATCTTCAAACGTTTGGAAGACTGTTAATAAAAGATAAAGTACCTTGATATCGTGAAGCTTGCAGGCCATAATGAGGATGAGTGGGCTCAAAGTTACAGGGAAATTGACATGTGTTTACTATAAAGAAAACATCTATAACCCCTAAAGGCTTCTAAAGAATAATAATAATAATAGCATCCATACATTGAGATAATTTTATACACATTATCTCTTTTAATCTTATAATAATAGCTCTTTGAAGGAGCTATTTATAGAGGACATAAAATAATTAAGGTCATAGAGCTAATGAAGAGAATGGCAAAATTTTGAAACCAGGTCTTTCTTTGCTCAGCTATCCTATCTCCCAGTAGATTGCATAGGGTGATCCTGACTTCCCATCGTCAATTCTACTCAGACATACTGGGAACCATTTGGCTGAGCTACTTTTTAAGGAACCAGAGATCAAATTGCCAGTATCCACTGGATCATTGAAAAAGCAAGAGAGTTCCAGAAAAACATCTATTTCTGCTTTATTGACTACGCCAAAGCCTTCAACTGTGTGGATCACAATAAACTGTGGAAAATTCTGAAAGAGATGGGAATACCAGACCACCTGACCTTCCTCTTGAGAAACCTGTATGCAGGTCAGGAAGCAAGTTAGAACTGGACATGGAACAACAGACTGGTTCCAAATAGGAAAAGGAGTATATCAAGGCTGTATATTGTCACCCTGCTTATTTAACTTCTATGCAGGGTACATCATGAGAAATGCTGGGCTGGAAGAAGCACAAGCTGGAATCAAGATTGCTGGGAGAAATATCAATAACCTCAGATATGCAGATGACACCACTCTTATGGCAGAGAGTGAAGAAGAACTAAAAAGCCTCTTGATGAAAGTGAAAGAGGAGAGTGAAAAAGTTGGCTTAAAGCTTCAACATTCAGAAAACTAAGATCATGGCATCTGGTCCCATCACCTCATGGGAAATAGATGGGGAGACAGTGGAAACAGTGTCAGAATTTTATTTTGGGGGGCTTCAAAATCACTGCAGGTGGTGACTGCAGCCATGAAATTAAAAGACGCTTACTCCTTGGAAGGAAAGTTATGACCAACCTAGATAGCATATTAAAAAGCAAAGACACTACTTTGCCAACAAAGGTCTGTCTGGTCAAGTCTATGGTTTTTCCAGTGGTCATGTATGGATGTGAGAGTTGGACTGTAAGGAAAGCTGAGCACTGAAGAATTGATGCTTTTGAACTGTGGTGTTGGAGAAGACTCTTGAGAGCCCCTTGGATTGCAAGGAGATCTAACCAGTCCATCCTAAAGGAGATCAATACTGGGTGTTCATTGGAAGGACTGATGCTGAAGCTGAAACTCCAACACTTTGGCCACCTGATGTGAAGAGCTGACTCATTGGAAAAGACCCTGATGCTGGGAGGGATGGGGGCAGGAGGAGAAGGGGATGGCAGAGGATGAGATGGCTAGATGGCATCACTGACTCAATGGCATGAGTTTGAGTAAACTTCGGGAGTTTGTGATGGACAGGGAGGCCTGGCGTGCTGCGATTCATGGGGTTGCAAAGAGTCAGACACGACTGAGTGACTGAACTGAACTGAACTGAAAGTGGATGAGCTGGGTACATCCACTTGCTAGTTAGATATCATCAAATCATGAGATACCATGAGGTTCTTTACTAGTGTATTTTCTTACTGACATAATAACAATAAATAATTCAGAACTTTCTTCTCTCCTTTCTGTGTGTCCACTACTTTCCAAGTTTATTTCTCTTACATGTAAAGGAAACACATCCTTCTTCATCACCTTGACCCACTAGAGTTATGTTCAGGTGAAAGAGGAGGATTTTCAATCAATAACGGCATAATTGCATCCCTGCCAGTGAGTGAAGTTTGCCAGTGGGATAATCTGCTCTCATACACAGATGCTGCTCCTGGCCCTGACATTTGAGGCTGGCAAGTTGGCGGCCACCCTTCGGTACTGTGCCAATGTCTGTGTGGAATCTTCCTACCCAAACCTTGCATAGAACCCCACAGGCTTACTTGGAGCACTGATGGATATTTATAAGAAAAGTTCAGAATCCTGAAAAGGGCTGATAAGAAAGGCTTCAGGATTGTTTCCTTGTTGTATACCCATGCTTCCCTGGTTATTGAAACATGTTGAATATATTCAATTTCTTGCATTCATTTCTTTTAATGTTGGATATTAATTTATCTCCCTTTTCTATTTTGTTATTTTTAGATGAATGCTTTAAAAGTCATAAGACTGTATAATTTTAAGGACCTCTCAATGCCATTCAATCCCATCTACCTCCTACTAGAAAAATTCCTTGAAGAGCATCCATTAAAAAAAAAAAAACTACCATTACATTTTTGCTTAACACTTCACTTAATGACAGAGCAGATCATTCTGACATGTACTCGAGTTAGGAAGAAGTGATTTTTTAAAATAAGTGTCTAAATTTCATCTCTGAATTAACTTCTCTATAACTGCCTTCTCAGGGAAAGGCAGAACATCTTTTCTCTGCCTTATATGTGAATATTAGATATGAATCCTTAGATGAGCATTTCAGTGGTTGTGTCTGCATATTCTGCCCAGGTCTCTGTGTGTGTGTGTGTGTGTGTGTGTGTGTGTGTGTAATCAGTCATGTCTGACTCTGCGTCTCCATGAACTGTGGCCCACCAGGCTCCTCTGTCCATGAGATTTTCCAGGCAAGAATCTTGGAGGTGACTGCCATTTCGCACTCCAGGGGATCTTCCCAGCTCAGGAACAGAACCAGCGTCTCCTGATGAAGGCAGATTCTTCACTACCACACGGCAAGGGAAGCCCTTCTCTTTCTATAGCAACTTGTAACCTGATCTGTGCAAGTGGGCAGCCAGTCCCACACCTGCCCCTCCCTCATCTCCCCTGTGCACGTTTACTGGATCACTGAGAACGACACAAACACTTCCAAGACACCATTGCCAGATGGACTCGATCAGGTTTGGAGGTTAGACCGAAGGCCAGGGAAGACAGAAGACTGAGTTCCAGGCCCGCAGTCCCCTGAAGTACGCGCAGAGGTTCTGCCGCAACGTCAGCAGTGGTCCCTCCCAAAACCAGGTAGGACAGGCAGCTCCTGCTCAAGGGAACAGTGAACGTGTGGTCCTAGCTTCCAGGTATAGCTCCCTGATCTCTGCCTCATAGCACCCTTTTCCCCTTTTCCCTGCATCCCGTCTCTCCCCACCTGTAATATTTAGATGTATGTGTTCTCCTGACTGTACGCTGACTAAGAACCACTGTAACACCACATTTGGCACCGTGGTACAGATTTCTCTGTTCACACCTTACCTCATCACTCCATCAGCCATGAGGATGACACCTAGCATTTGATTGTAAATAGAAGGCTGAATATTTTTTGTGTTATTCACAATCACGTTTCCCCTTAGCTGCTGCTGCTTCTTCAGACTACACACACTCAGCTTACTCACTGATCCTCACAAAGCATCACTTTCAAACATCTCATCTACCTGAGGCGCCTCCTCACATCATTCTCATCCTATTTCAGTGGCTCTGAAAATGTGAAAATGAACAAACCATTCTGGATGTGGGCTAATAATAACAAGACTTCAAAATGAGAAGGATGAATACTACTTCCATTATCCAAGTTTTCCCTGTTCATTAATGCAAACTTTGATTTTATTTGCTTTTCAAAGAAATCACATAGCATAAAAAGTCATTAAAATGCTGCTCAAAAACCAGTGCCATGAATTGGCTTGGAATCCCAAACTCTCAAGATAATTTCAATTGTTCATTCTTTTATCTTTACCATTTGTAAATTTATTTTTTTTCATTTGTAAATTTAACAAGCTGTCCTTCTATGCCCTCATTCAAAATATTGAGAACATGTTGAATATGACCATCCCAATACAGAACACACTGTGCAAAGCTGGTGAATCAAGCCTCATTACTCCTCTGCATTAAGTGATGCTCTCAATTTCTCCCTAGTCCAGAGTTTCACAACTCAAAGTTTATTGTGAATATGATATTTATTTTTCAAATATACAAAAGCCTGAATTTACAGTTGAGAGTCTAAAAATGTACTTTTAGGATTTGGCACTGTAGATTTTCTAAATAATATATTCCTTTTGTCAAAATAAAAAGGATAGGTATATCATTTGTTTCCTTGTTGCTGACATTTAATAAAACTGAATTCCCTAGATATTCTGTATTCTCAGAGGATTTGGGAAGGGGGGGGCCAAACCATCATTTTTAATTATGCACTTCTCTTAACAATGAAAATTATTGACAGGATGGACATATGGTTCATGAAAGGGGACGCAGGACACCTTATAGCCAAATACCGCATTGTGGTTTTGATTTGCATTTCCCAGATAGTTGTGATGTTGTCACCTTTTCATGTACCTGTTGGCTATTTGAATATGTCTTTGGGAAAATATCTATTCAGGCCCTTTGCCCAATTTTTATTTAATTATTTGGTGTTTTTCTATTGCCTTATACAAATTCCTTACATATTTTGGATGTTAGTCCCTTATCAGAAATGTGGTTTGCAAATATTTCCTCTCATTTTCTAACCTGCCTTTCATTTTGTTGATCATTTCTTTTGCTATATAGAAACTTCTAGTTTCGTGGAGTTCACTTGTTTACTTTTGCTTTTGCTGCTTCTGCTTAGGGTGTCATATTTGTAAAATCATTGCTTTATATGTGAAATCTGTTGAGTTGGCCCAAAAGTTCATTCATGTTTTTCCATGAGATGGTACCAAAAAAAAAAAAAAAACCCAAACGAACTTTTAGGTCAAAAACACACACGCGCTCATAGAAGCAGAGTTGTTCCCAGGGGTAGGGAGTTGAGAAAATGGATGGAGGTGGTCAAAAGATGTGGACTTCTAGATATATGATGAAAAAGTCCAGGGTATACAATGTACAGCCTGATTGCAGTTAACAATATTGTATATTTGAAAGTTCCTGAGGGAGTATGTTTTAAAACACACACACACATACCATATAACTTGATGAATCTGTTAACTAAGCTTATTGTGGCAAACATTTGTTTGTATATACATATATAAAGTCACCATGCTGTACACCTTGAACTTACACAATGTTATATTTCAATTATATCTGAATGCATTGGAAAAAGAATATTGCATTTAAAGAATACTAAGGATCAGGCTGGAGATTTGTAAACCAAGGCTGAGGAACAAGGTACAAGACTCAGAAGAACTTTAAATACCAGGACAAGACAACCTTAAGTCATACAAAGCAATGTTATATAGAAAGATCGGAATATGGAGTGAGTTAGAGGATAAAAGCTCAGGAGACAGACATATTACTTCTTAGCAGAGTAGTTAAGTGCTAGAAGTCAAGTCCAATGCAGGAATAAGTAAGAAATTAATCTGAGGACCATGGAAATCATTTTGGTTATTGAGTGTATACTGGGTTGGCCAAAAAGTTTGTTTGGGTTTTTCCATTAAAAAAAGATAATCTATAGAAACACTCGAACAAACTTTTTGGCCAACCCAAATAGATGTATACACATACATGCATATACAGGCAATGAAGTACTTGGCATATCCCAGTGAGTAGCTCAATCTGTTTGCACAAAGGGATCATGTCTGAGCCAAGCTTTCAGTAAGATATGGAAAAAGATGGAGTCAAGACTGTATTGAAGCTTCAACGTCTAAACAATGTTTAGTCTATAGGGCACGAGAAAATATTGAAGGGCTTTGAATAGGAGATTGATATGATGAAACATAATACGCCAATTCTTTATCTTAATTATCAGAAAGGCTCTGGTCAATGACATAGCCTCTCAGGCAATCTGTCTAGAGGTAAATATTCATTGATTAAAGGGCTTGTAGTCTGCTGTTTTGAAGCCAGAGAGCAAAGAAAATATTCTGAGAATATTTTGCCAAAGGTGAGATATTTTAATCATTGATTCAGAGAGGAAGCTTGATGGGTAAGGTCTTGGCAAAATCTACCCAAATCCCCTAACAACAGCAGCTTTTGTGTTTCTTGTGCGTGCTGGCACACCTGTCAAGCCGCTGAGCCTCTAACTGCTCAGGAAACCAACATTTATCCGGTCTGGGAAAGACGCAATCTCTTTTGGATGCTAAAAATTGGCCATTTAGTAAAATGTGAAAATAGACTGCTTTAGTTTGGCTTGCTGAATCTGCCGTGGATCAGTGGCAATTTCCAATAAGAACAGTTTCACGGGGTCAGATATATTGATTCAAGTTATTGTTTTCAGTATATCTTATAACTTTTTTGGTTGTTACCTCTAATTTCAATGGCCCAGTATTTGCAAGATGAAATGAATAATAATGAAGATGGAAAACAGCTCTGCTTAGTTCCTTTGCCAGGTAAAACTGTTTGGCATGCAAAACAAGTGTGGGTGCAATGATCTTAGGAGACAGACAGAAAACAGCAATAATAGATGAATTTTGGTCTTCAGCCAAAAGACCATAAAGGGTGAAACATGCAAAACCGGTCAGAATGATTGAAGGTTGTTTTGGTGTTTAAAAGGGGTGCAGTTTTACTCAGTGGTTTGTCTCTACTGCAGGACAGTAAATTACAAGTTTTCTAATACTGCCTGTTTGCCATCTGCTTTTTGAGAAATTATGTCTGATAATAGATGATACAAAAGCATGACCTTGCTAAGCTTCAGTGGAAACTACCCAAACGAAACCCGCTGCACATTTTCCCCTTATTTCTAGAGAAATATTCAGAGAAGACAGGGAAAGGAATTTGCACAATTAAACCATACTGACATTAAATTTTGTTTCATTTATTCAAAGGGGGACTCACAGAATTCTGGTCTTATGAGGACTCTATTTTATAATTAGCCATGATTACATGAGATAGTTTCCATAAATATTTTTAAAAGAACTTAAGCAATAGAACAGAAAATCAACTAATAATATATTTTCAAATGTCCGTGTTTGTCAGAAACATCTATTGTATTACATCAGAGTTCTTATTCGTGTTTGATTTATCTGGATCATCGAAAAAGCAAAAGAGTTCCAGAAAAACATCTATTTCTGCTTTATTGACTCTGCCAAAGCCTTCGACTGGGTGGATCACAATAAACTGTGGAAAATTCTGAAAGAGATGGGAATACCACACAACCTGACCTGCCTCTTGAAAACCTGTATGCAGGTCAGGAAGCAACAGTTAGAACTGGACATGGAACAACAGACTGGCTCCAAATAGGAAAAAGGAATATGTCAAGGCTATATATTGTCACCCTGCTTATTTAACTTCTATGCAGAGTACATCATGAGAAATGCTGGGCTGGAAGAAGCACAAGCTGGAATCAAGTTTGCTGGGAGAAATATCAATAACCTCAGATATGCAGATGACACCACTCTTATGGCAGAAAGTGAAGAGGAACTAAAAAGCCTCTTGATGAAAGTGAAAGAGGAGAGTGAAAAAGTTGGCTTAAAGCTCAACATTCAGAAAACTAAGATCATAGCATCCGGTCCCATCACTTCACAGCAAATATATGGGGAAACAGTGGAAACAGTGGCTGACTTTACTTTTTTTGGCTCCAAAATCAGAACAGATGGTGATTGCAACCATGAAATTAAAAGACGCTTACTCCTTGGAAGGAAAGTTATGACCAACCTAGATAGCATATTAAAAAGCAAAGACATTACTTTGCCAACAAAGGTCCGTCTAGTCAAGGCTATGGTTTTTCCAGTGGTCATGTATGGATGTGAGAGTTGGACTATAAAGAAAACTGAGCACTGAAGAATTGATGCTTTTGAACTGTGGTGTTGGAGAAGACGAAAGTCCCTTGGACTGCAAGGAGATCTAACCAGTCCATCCTAAAGGAGATCAATACTGGGTGTTCATTGGAGGGACTGATGTTGAAGCTGAAGCTCCAGTACTTTGGTCACCTGATGCAAAGAGCTGACTCATTTGAAAAGACCCTGATGCTGGGAAAGATTGAGGGCAGGAGGAGAAGGGGACGACAGAGGATGAGATGGCTGGATGGCATCACTGACTCAATGGACATGGGTTTGGGTGGACTCTGGGAGTTGGTGATGGACAGGGAGGCCTGGTGTGCTGTGGTCCATGGGGTTGCAAAAAGTTGGACACGACTGAGCGACTGAACTGAATATCTTAAAGAATATTCAGAATGATCAATTATTTGCTATATTTACAAGTTTTGATTTCAACTAGCATTTATCTGCTTCCAGAAATCAAATACACCTTGAAATGGAAAAAGATTTCCACTAAAGACAACTTTCAAAGGAATGTATCTGCAGAGTGCAAAACAAGGCATGATTTTAGGCAATGAAAGTGATATCTTTTAAAAATATACATAGTTAGAGAAAACTGCATTCTTATCACATATGTGTTCTTTATGACTTGAGCATACTTGGTAAATAACTATCACATACATTTATAATGATATATAAGTTAATAACATGTTATATTGACATGTATAATTATAGATTTTTCATAAATGTGTCTATTGTGGAAAAGGGCATTCAATTTTTTATAAGAGAAATCTACTTAATCCTCCAATGAACATTTTCAGAAATGCAATTTGGATTTTCATTAAAGTCCCTAGTTGTCATATGACTTCATAACAAATGCCTAAAACTAACCTTAGAACTCAAGAAAAGTGATTATTGAAACACTTGGGATTAAAAAAATATATGTATAAAAGGAACCTTTTCTCTAAGCCAAACACCTTATTTCTTAAAATGATATACCACAAATGATTTCGTTCAAAAAAATGCTAAATTAAAAAGCCACAGCATGAATATTAAAATATGAAACCAAATTGATATATGAAACTAAATTCAGTCAATACTTCAACAACAAATTATGCAACCCCAAATAACTGTTTTGGACTAACTCTTTACGTTCATAATACAGATATCCTTCTTACCACTTAAAATGTATGTCATTTTATCTAGCTGCAAATTGCTTTCACAGGAATCAAATCATGTACTTCTGGGGAGTCAAGATATGAGACTACTTGTCTCTCAATAGAAACAGAAGGATACATTCTGGAGAGAGTTACACCTGCTACAAAACCCACACAGCTCAATATAATGATGCAGAAGAGAGATGCCACACACATTCATCTGTGTAAACACAGGTGACCTAAACACGCCGGACCATCTATCTGCCTCAAGCTGCCATCCTGCTCCGTCCAGTCCAGCTCCCTGACAGTAAATCTTTACACCATTATTTCATCCCCGGTGCTGACAAGACATCTCATGCTGTGAGTAGCCAAATGTTTATGAGCAAGGACAGCACATCCATGGTTGTTATTAGTTCTCTGCCCCCATGCATGCGCAAGCAACATTAAAGGCCAAATGGGTGAGAAAAATTGTTTCCCTGAGCCTCTGCTTTTGAAAGGCAGTCTGCTTCCTACAAGATGTGTGAAGGCATTTATCTTTTTTTAACTTTTTATTTTGTATTGGGATACAGCCGAAGTTGAACAGTTCTATGAAGACCTACAAGACCTTCTAGAACTAACACCCCAAAAGGATGCCTTTTTCATTATAGGGGACTGAAATGCAAAAGTAGGAAGTTAAGAGATACCTGGGGTAAGAGGCAAATTTGGCCTTGGAGTACAGAATGAAGCAGGGCAAAGGCCAGTAGAGTTTTGCCAAGAGAATTCACTGGTCATAGCAAATACCATCTTCCAACAACACAAGAGAAGTCTCTACACATGGACATCACCAGATGGTCAATACCAAAATCAGATTGATTATAATCTTTGCAGCCAAAGATGGAGAAGCTCTGTACAGTTAGCAAAAACAAGACTGGAAGCTGACTGTGGCTCAGATCGTGAACTCCGTATAGTTAAATTCAGACTTAAATTGAAGAAAGTAGAGAAAACCACTAGACCACTCAGGTATAACCTAAATCAAATATCTTATGATTATACAGTGAAAGTGACAAATATATTCAAGGGATTAGATCTGATAGACAAAGTGCCTGAAAACTATGGACGGAGGTTCGTGACATTGTACAGGAGACAAGAATCAAGACCATCTCCCAAAAAAGAAATGCATAAAAGCAAAATGGCTGTCTAAGGAGACCTTACAAATAGCTGTGAAAAGAAGAGAAGTGAAAAGCAAAGGAGAAAAGGAAAGATATACCCATTTGAATGCAGACTTCCAAAGAATAGCAAGGAAAGATAAGAAAGCCTTCCTTAGGGATCTGTGCAAAGAAACAGAGGAAAACAACAGAATGGGAAAGACTAGAGATCTCTTCAAGAAAATTAGAGATATCAGGGGAACATTTCATGCAAAGATGGGCTCAATAAAGGACAGAAATGGTATGAACCTAACAGAAGCAGAAGATATTAAGAAGAGGTGGCAAGAATAAACAGAGGAACTGTACGAAAAAGACCTTCATGAACCAGATAATAACAATCATGTGATCATTCACCTAGAGCCAGACATCCTGGAATGTGAAGTCAAGTGGGCCTTAGGAAGCATCACTACGAATAAAGCTAGTGGAGGTGATGGAATTCCAGTTGAGCTATTTCAAATACTAAAAGATGATGCTGTGAAAGTGCTGCACTCAATATGCCAGCAAATTTGGAAAACTCAGCAGTTGGCCACAGGACAGGAAAAGGTCAGTTTTCATTCCAATCCCAAAGAAAGGCAATGCCAAAGGATGCTCAAACTACTTCACAGTTGCACTCATCTCACATGCTAGTAAAGTAACGCTCAAAATTCCCCAAGCCAGGCTTCAACAGTACGTGAACCATGAACATCCAGATGTTCAAGCTGGATTTAGCAAAGGCAAAGGAACTGGACATCAAATTATCAACATCTGATGGATCATCAAAAAAGCAAGAGAGTTCCAGAAAAACATCTATTTCATGCAAAGATGAACTCAATAAAGGACAGAAATGGTATGGACCTAACAGAAGTAGAAGATATTAAGAAGAGGTGGCAAGAATATACAGAAGAATTATCCAAACAAGATCTTCATAACTCAGATAATCATGATGGTGTGTTCACTCACCTCGAACCAGACATCCCAGAATGCAAAGTCAAGCGGGCCTTAGGAAGCATCAGTATGAACAAAGCTACTGGAGATGATAGAATGCTAGCTGAGCTATTTCAAATCCTAAAAGATGATGCTGTTAAAGTGCTGCACTCAATATGCCAGCAAATTTGGAAAACTCAGCAGTGACCACAGGACTGGAAAAGGTCAGTTTTCATTCCAGTCCCTAAGAAAGGCAATGCCAAAGAATGCTCAAACTACCACACAGTTGCACTCATCTCACACACTAGTAAAGTAATGCTCAAAATTCTCCAAGTCAGGCCTCAACAGTATGTGAACCGTGAACTTCCAGATGTTCAAGCTGGATTTACAAAAGTCAGAGGAACCAGAGATCAAATTGACAACATCCGCTGGATCATTGAAAAGGCAAGAGAGTTCCAGAAAAACTTCTACCTCTGCTTAATATTGACTATGCCAAAGCCTTTGACTGTGTGGATCACAACAAACTGGAAAATTCTGAAAGAGATGGGAATACTAGAACACCTGACCTGCCTCCTGAGAAATCTGTATACAAGTCAAAAAGCAACAGTTAGAACTGGACATGGAGCAACAGACTGGTTCCAAATAGGAAAAGGAGTATATCAAGGCTGTATATTGTCACCCTGCTTATTTAACTTATTTGCAGAGTACATCATGAGAAACGCTGGGCTGGATGAAGCACAAGCTGGAATCGAGATTGCCTGAAGAAATATCAATAACCTCAGATACGCACATGATGCCAGCCTTCTGGCAAAAAGCAAAGAAGAACTAAAGAGCCTCTTGATGAAAGTGAAAGAGGAGAGTGAAAAAGTTGGCTTAAAACTCAACATTCAGAAAAGTAAGATCATGGCATCTGGGGGGCCCATCACTTCATGGCAAATAGATGGGGAAACAGTGACAGACTTTTTATTTTTAGGGCTTCAAAATCACTGCACATGGTGACTGCAGCCATGAAATTAAAAGACACTTGCTCCTTGGGAAAAAAGTTATGCCCCAACTAGGCATATTAAAAGGCAGAGACATTACTTTGCCAACAAAGGTCCATCTAGTCAAGGCTATGGTTTTTCCAGTGGTCATGTATGGATGTGAGAGTTGGACTATAAAGCAATCTGAGTGCAGAAGGATTGATACTTTTGAACTGTGGTGTTGGAGAAGACTCTTGAGAGTCCCTTGGACTGCAAGGAGACCCAACCAGTCCATCCTAAAGGAAATCAGTCTTGAATATTCACTGGAAGGGCTAATGCTGAAGCTGAAATTCCAATACTTTGGCCACCTGATGGGAAGAATTGACTCCTTTGAAAGACCCTGATGCTGGGAAAGATTGAAGGCAGGAGGAGAAGGGGATGACAGAGGATGAGATGCTTGGATGGCATCACTGTCTCACTGGGCATGAGTCTGAGTAAACTCTGGGAATTGGTGAATGAAAGGGAGGCCTGGTGTGGTGCGGTCCATGGGGTCGCAAAGAGTTGGACATGACCGAGAGACTGAACTGAACTGAATAGCCGAATAGCAATGTTGTGATGGGTGAACGGTGAAGGAAATCAGCCATACATAAACATGTATCCGTCCTCCCCCAAACCCCCCTCCCATCCACGCTGCCATGTAACACTGAACAGAGGTCTGTGCTCTATAAGAGACCTTTGTTGGGTACCATCTTAAATACTGTAGTGTGTACTTGTCCTTAAAGGGATTTGAAAATAAACAAGCAACAGTTCTACATCTGTAATTTTTACCAGGCAGTCCATGGGGGAAAAGATGAATTCAAATGGGCACAGTAATGGAGATTATTCTAGATCAAGTGATAAGAGATGTGATTTCTATCTTTGCCATGAACCAGCTTATATGACCTTAGCATATCTCTCACTTTTGTTCCTCATTATCTTCTCTTTCTTTCTCTTTAAATGTGAGGTTTCCTTTCAGCCTCTCCAAAAAAAAAAAAAATGTATTAAAGACTAAATGCTCAATAATTTCCCACTCATTGCTCTCTATAAATAAACTTTCAGGAGAAATTCCAATACTTCCTAAGCTAACTTTGCCAAGTGATTATCATACAAGGGTACTCAAGGAAACTCTTCTAAACTGTTTCCTATTATAGTCTTTTCCTAGTTATTTACCACTGTGTTGACATTTATCTATTGAATAATTTGGGCTAATTTTAAAATGTAGCATTTCTTTTACAAAGATATGCTTTGAGACTTTGTATTCTTTTCAAAAAGTAGTTTACAAATGTTGATAACTATCAATATGTGTTGTGCTTAGTATGAAAATGCATGCATGCTAAATCGCTTTAGTCCTGTATGACTCTTTGCGACCCTATGTATTGGAGCCCGCCAGGCTCCTCTGTCCACGGGATTCTCCAGGCAAGAACACTGGAGTGGGTTGCCATGCCCTCCTCCAGGGGATCTTCCCAACCTGGGATCAAACCCTCATCTCATATGTCTCCTGCACTGGCAGGCAAGTGCTTTACCACTAGCGCCACCTGGGAAGCACAAGTATCAATATATATGTCCCAGCAATCACTCTGTTTAATTTTTACACAAAACTTTGTGTGGGAGACACAATGGAGACAGTGGCCATGGGTATCTTGCTCAGTATTAAATTTTTAGTCTGCTAAACAAAACACGTGACATACAAAATGTGCTTAGTAAATGCTGATAACCGAAACTGACGTGGAACACCATGGCTAAACGCAAAGGTATGAATGAAGAAGCAATCTAGTATTCAATAGGAACGAGTGCTGCCCCAGGCACTTGAGAAGTTAAGGGAAGCCTAGCATGGAACAAAAGTAGAAACAGACTACTCAGTGAGAAAGAAAAGAACATAAGCTGGCAAGCCTTCCAACCTTAATCTTCTTTTCATTGGGAAGCAGTTTTTGTTGCAGTCAAAACACTGTCCTGTTAATATGGACATCCTGCCAACTAAAGGGAAAAGGCTTTTTCCACCATGTTGCTTCCAGAAAGGAGTCCTTATTCTCCATTCTCTGGATGGTAACAAGAAAATGAGAGCACAGGCAGGCCATCCTTCATTTTTCACCACAGTTAAGTCTTCATAGCTACTTATAGATAATTTTTTTTTCCTCCTTTTGTCTACAAAATTGCAATGGCCAATAGAAATAGACTGAAATAACACAGTTCTATCACTTCATTGTAATTTCACACTTTGCCTGTTGAGTCTAAAAACATCTGTGTTCAAATACTCCCATCTCTTCTTTAAGTTCAAAGTTACTTTAAATGTCTTGATGTAATATGCAAGAAGTCCATAATATCCTTCTATGTCTCCTGTCTTAAGTCAGCCATTAGCAATTATCCAAACTGAAAACCCACCTCCAGAAGTAAGAAGATTTTTAAAGGGGTCATGACAGTAAAACTTTTTGTGAACTCAAGTGTTCAGAAATCTCAGAGGAGTTAACACATAAATTAACTCTGACAGCACTCTGGTTTTAGGTCTATATCACAAGTAATGACTGGAAGAAGAGGTAGCTCATAGTGAGATAATCAGAGAACCGATAATCTCAGGTCAGTTTCCAAAAGTCAATTCTGCATTCTGTTTTTTTCCATTCTTGAGAAAATGTTCTTCTTTAGAGTTACTGCTACTTTTTGTGCCATGGAAATCACAAAATACGGTGAGAGCTTGGAAATTTTTTTTCTGAATTCCTGAGATCCCAGCAATACATTATCTAAAAATAATATGATAATCTTACAGAGGATTTATTTGTTTTCTAATGTGAGAAACTTTCAGAGTAACTAATGTATCCTCCTGCCAAAAGCTACAATTACACATTTATGCTTATTATCACTACTTTTTCATTTTCCCTGCAACTGAAATGTATGTCTTACACCTACTTTTTCTAACACATTGTTGGGTGTAAAATGATCAGTTTTGTAAAGAGTTGACCTTTAAACAACAGGGATTTGAATTGCACAATTTCACGTACATGTGAATTTTTTTAATAGTAAATATTACACAATTTGTGGTTGGTTGAATTTGCAGATATCAAACCAGTGATAGAGAGGGTTGATTATAAGTTTTATCCAGATGTCCAACTGTGTGGAGGGTTGGAACCTCTAATCTCCCTCCGCAAATTTCAAGGGTCAGCTGTATTTCCTTTCAGGATCTTCCAGCCTGCAGTTTGGAGGAGTAAACAGGAAGATAAGAAATAGAAAGAGGAAAATCCTGCTGGTGATGACAATAATAGTCCAAAAGAAAAATCACGGCAGTGGTGGCAGTGGTTTAGATGCTAAGTCGTTTTCCGACTCTTGCGATCCCATGAACTGTGCCTGCCAGGCTCCTCTGTCCATGGGATTCTCCAGGCAAGAATACTGGAGTGGGGTGCCATTTCCTTCTCCAGGGGATGTTCCCGATGATTTATCAAATAAGCTATGAGGGAAGCCCATTAAATCACTCACTAAAGATACAGAGGAATCAGCAAGATTAAATAAAGGACTTTTCTCATTGAGAAAATGTAAATTTGGGGAAAATTTTTAAGTGAACTTATTTACTAAGAATGGATGTTTAGTTGCCCAGTCGTGTCCGATTCTTTGTGACCCGTAGGACTATAGCCCATCAGACTCCTCTTGTGCATGGGATTCTCCAGGCAAGAACACTGGAGTGGGTTACCATTTCCTTCTCCAATTTAATAAGAATCATTATTCATATTTTTAAAATGTACAATATTCAGAATAATTTTCACTTTCTTCCAGTTTATTTTGGGACAGTATTTTTTTAAAAAATCAAAAAGTCTTAAAACAACAGTGAAGAATTCATGGACTCATTTCACTAAAGTTTGAAACCATGGCAATATGTAGTTACATGAAATTAATCTTCTGGTAAAGTAGATTATTTTAGTTCTGTTATTTTATACATTCATCACACTCAGTATGAATAAATGTATCACCAGACTTCCCTGATGGTCCAGTGGTTTAGACTCTGTGCTCCCAATGCAAGGGGCATGGAATTGATCCCTGGCTAGGGAAATCCCACAAGCTGTGCAGCCAAATATATATATATATATATCTCAAGCTTAACTGCACAGATTTTCACTATCATCTTTTTGGAGATTGCCATTGATTAACAGAACTGATTTTGCCACTGTTCTAATTATTCAGCTAAATTTAGCAACTGTTAAACACATGAACAACATAAAGTCTTGAAAACACTGACCATTCAACAAATAAATATATTTATCAACTTGAATATGAATGTTTTTCAAACTACAATTCATTTTCTCATTCATTTATCAAGTTTTCATTTGAGATTGCAAAAGGATGTTATCGCCTTAAGAAGTTCATTTTGGTTTCCACTGTCAGTTTACTCTTTGAATTATCCTACTGACATTCTGGCTTGTTCTTCTATTTCTCTCCTCTCTCCATCACAATGCAAACTGCATTTCCCATCAATTGTCTGCTAAAGATTAGTGTTAATGTGGTTAAATTGGGAATTATTCCGTGAACTACAGTCAGCAGCCATTTCCCCCCTCTGTTGACTTGATTCATCCCTTTTCTTCGATTTTCATTTTAATAATTATTTTATCATTTTACATTAATTCACTTTCAATAAATTAAATTAAATGCATCAAAGAACCTCAAAGTAAATTAGCTTTTTGCTAAGTTAGGTCTTAAAGATCCAAAAATGTGATTTTGTTTTTCACTCTGTAAATCATAAATATGCATTACACATTGGGAAAATAGCACTTTCAAATTCATTTTCCATTGCTTCTAAAATATCTGAGAATTCCTTCAAGGCCACAAGAAGCTACATCATGAATCCATTATGTTTTTTAGACTCAAAATCTTCATGAGGGAATTTTATTTTAGAAAATATTAGTTTCCTTGTAAAAAATTTAAAAACCGTCAAATGATAAACATTTCATTCACAGGCTAAAAATCTGATTTTTAGCTATTTCTTTTTCTAGGGAAAGAATTCCCTAATTTAAAATGTAGCCTACTATTTTTTTATATAGTTTTCAATTTCTTTTTTAATTTTTATTTTTTAACTAATTTATTTTTTGACCACCACTCACAGCATGCAGGATCTTAGCTCCTTGACTAGGGATCAAACCCACATCCCCTGAAGTAGAACTGCTTGACTGCCAGGCAAGTTCCAATGTCCTCCTATTATTGCTTTCATTATTTTATCATTATAATAATAATACAGAGAAAAAGACATTTCTTTATAAATGTATAAGAGTTCCACCCTTTCTCATGGGGAAAAGAATTCTTTCACTGCACCCCACCACCCAATATCCTTGGGATGCAGAAAGGTACAGATAGTTTATTACAACAGATCTTTCAAAAACTTCTATAAAGCTGAAAATCTATCTTTAAGAAGACATTTCTTTTTCCATTCCTCTGTCAATGGACATGTAGTTTGTTTTTAGTCTTGGCTGTTGTAAACAGTGCGGCAATGAACACCGCAATAGCCAAGACACGGAAACAACCGAAATGTCCATGGATAGAGGAATGGGTAAAGACAAGGCACACACACACAGTGAGATGTCACTCGGCCATTAAAGAGAATGAAATAACGTCATTTGGATGGATGGAACCAGAGATCGCCACCCTGACTGAAGCAGGTCAGACAGAGAAGGGGAAATATCACATGACATTCCTTGCATGTGGGATCTAAAAAGAAATTATACAAATGAACTTATTTACAAGACAGAATGAGACCCACAGACTTACAGAACAAACTGATGGTTGCCAGAGGGGAAAAGAACAGGAGGAGGGGAGGAGAGGATAGTTAGGGATTTGGGGAATCAACATGTACCTGGGCAAACTTCAGGAGAGGGTGAGGGGCAGGGAGGCCTGGCGTGCCGCAGTCCATGGGGTCGCAGAGAGTCGGGCGGCTGAGCAACAACAGCAGTGTACACAGTTGTGTGTTTTAAATGGATGACCAGGAGGGTCCTACTGTGCAGCCAAGGAACTCTGTTCAGTGTTACGTGGCAGCCTGGACGGGAGGGGAGTTTGGGGGGGAATGGACACATGTATATGTGTGACTGAGTCCTTTTGCTGTCCACTGGAAACTATCACAACATTATTAATCAGCTGTCTGTGTTAGTCACTCAGTCGTGTCTGACTCTTTGCGATCCCATGGACTGTAGCCCACCAGGCTCCTCTGTCCATGGAATTCTCCAGGCAAGACTACTGGAGTGGGTTACCATTCCCTTCTCCAATTAATCAGCTAGGCTCCAATATAACATAAAAAAAGTTTTGTTTTTTTTTTTTAAGATGCAAAACATTGTATTTAAGTTTCTGTACTAGTCTGCAAGATATCACTGAAGTGGAGAAATAGCAAAGTATTTTATGAGAAAGATTTATCCACCAGTGGTACTCAGGACAGATTTCCCTGTAAGATAGAGTTCCCAGCTCTGAGGTGATCTATGAAGGGTCTGTGGCCAGGATCCAAGCTTTGGTAGGATAAGGATTGTGCTGGTTTGAGTGATGAGTTGCAAATGTTGGCAGCTGAGAAACAATGGGGGCTAAGTCCTAACTCAGATGTTCATGAATTCATTCAGCGTTTATTGAGTGCCTCTCATGCCATGCTGCTATCTCCCTCTGGCTTATGAATATAAAACGTATTTTTCTTACATGAGAGTACCTCTCTGGATAAATATAGGTTAGTAGAGTAGTAAAACATTCCCAGAAAACTCTAGTAAAAATAATAGATGCAAAGATGAATGTTTAGAGGAGAAAGTGAATACTTCTAACTGTCGGGATCAAGAAAGACAATCTGGAGTTCAAGCCCAGGGTTCCCCCAAGCCAAGCTCTTTCCCAAATCTGTCTTTATTTTCTTCTCTTCAAGCCACCATGGGGATTCCTTCACCCAAAGCTTGTTGCTTCCCACCAGTTCCTCTTTCATTGCTCAGTGAGGGGTGAGGTGGAATTTTATATCTTTTTGTCAACAAGATTAAGCAATTGATGTTTTATTCTTGTCTTTTTAGTGGTATAGCAACAAAGAAACAGACAAGAGAAACATACTTATGTGTTGTGTTCTTAATTAGTTACTATTTTTACCTAATCCTTCAGACAAGATTCTGACAAAGATACTAACAATTTTTTCTCTTCTAATGTATGTATACGAAAGAGCAAAGTAAGTTATTTTTCTCTCTTTATTTTTTCCTTTTAAACAGAAAGATACTATGCCCAGGTTTTTGGGGTTTTTTTGGCATTTCTTTATAGGAACTGGGATAAGGCTGAGACCCCAGACAAAGTCCAGAACGAGGTCCTTTAAGAGAAGGAAACTAGATTCTGGGCTGAGATGCTGCAGAAACTCAGGATTCACCTGCTGTGGTAGCTAGCAACAGCTGCTGGCACTCACGTGCCTCTTGTAATCCCCTTTGTCATTGACACGGCCGACTCTGCCCTCGGCCAGGACTCTGATAAGACATGGACATATGTCACGGAGTCCCTGGGCTCCTGCGGTGGCTGAACTGGTACCCGGCCTCAGAGCCTCCTTGGCTCAAGAATAATCACACGCCATTTCTCTCCAGTGCCCCACAGGACCTGCTTTCAGATTTGTCCCATCGCAAAATAGCTGGATTCGGATTATTTCATTCTTGCTCTTCTTCCCTGGCCACCAACTCTGTGTCTGCTGCAGACCTGCGTTTTCACCCCTTCTTTCAGGTTCACTGGCTAGGGATCAGACAAGCTCCCCTGCCTGTGACTGTCATGTTCAGATGGCGTATCCTGGTATAATCGGTGAGTCAAGACCCTGCCACTAATTAGATACCGATCAGACACAAGTCTAGTCCATTTTGGATAATAGCAATGACTTTAAAAGGACACCACTGTATTATTGATGCCAGAAAATTTGAAGATTCTGTTTACAAGTAGGAGAACTTTCAGAGAAATTTAGGAATGAATTGGTGTCCTCAATATTATTTGACTTAATTAAATAATTTTAAAAAATATAGTATGTGCTGCACTTAGTCATGTCCAACTCTTTGCAATCTCATGGACTGCAAACTGCCAGGCTCCTCCATCCATGGGGATTTTCTAAGCAATAATACTGGATTGGGTTGCCATGCCCTCCTCCAGGGGATCTTCCCAACCCAGGGATTGAACCCAGGTCTCCTGCATTGCAGGAGGATTCTTTACTGTCTGAGCCACCGAGGAAGCCCAAAATACAGTATATCACTGATTAAATCTATATTATCCATATTGGCACACACATATTATAATATATAAAGTATATATTACATCATATATTTATAATGATTTGCATATAATTATCATATATTGCATATTCATGTAATAAAGTGCCTACTATATTTTATTTAGTATATATGACTAATGCCATATATATTTGTACTAGCTATATATGTTATTTATTTCTGAATCCTGTAAAGAATGTTCTATATGTAATGAGATTGAATCATTTTCCTAATGTAAGTATGTATGTATAGATAAATATGTATGTATATGTGCATGCATGCAGACACATATGTTCCATACTTCTCTGATCTATAAACACAAAAGCAAATGATGAAAATGTTGGCATTCCCTCGTGGACTATGGAAGTGGACTACATTATGTTAGTTTCCAAAATGAGGCTTTCTCTACACCTTATTTTGCCAGGCTTTTAAATAGTTATGTTTTCACTTTTTAAAGACTGTCTGAGGCTTAGTTCACCTTGAGAAGGCATTTGTAAGTTGTGAATAAGACTGTACATCATCAATGTGAATTTAGTATTTGGAAACCTTTTTCTTGATGATTTTAACACTGCAAGTCATTTTTCACCTGAAACAGTGACATATGTGACTTTTCTATAAAGCTAATATGAAATTCCAGGCAATATCTTCAGATTAAAATGTTAGTTCAAAAAAAAAAAAGTTAGTTCAGGCAATTCCGAGGGAAAATATACTGATTTTAAATGGGAAGGACCAACACTTCTGAAGAGAGATCTGGATGGCCTAGGACACAGTGTCCCTCCCCCATCACGCACACACATAAAGTCACATGTACGTGTACACATGCACCCGGGTCTACACACATCACACATATTAATATACACACACAGAGAGCTGACTCCACAGATCTGATTTAGTCCAAGGGTGCATAACTCTGCACAATACTGAAAGCCATTGAACTTTATACTGTAAGTGGGTCAGTTGCATGGTATGTGAATAAATATATCGCAATCAAGCTATTAAAAAATGATGCAGTTATTGTGTTCCTGAATACCGCCCATTTACATCCCCCCGCTGCTCACCTCTTCAGTCAAGGTGCTTCCTCTGTTTCATGGTCTCATACTTTCTTCCCTCACTTCCTGTAAATACATAGAGCATTATCAGAGTGAAGACCCTTCTCTCCCAGAACTGTGACCTTGAAGAATGCAGACCCTCTAAGCCTGATACCGAAAGAGGGATGAGGGTCCAGGTCATTGTGTGTCCTCTACTGCTTCTTTGATTTTAAGTCCCTCCATCCCAGTCCCAAAGATCGTATGAGTTTAGGTCCCCCACAGCCTCATCCCAATGCTGCTGCTGCGGCTGCTAAGTCGTGTCGGTCGTGTCCAACTCTGCGCGACCCCATAGACGGCAGCCCACCAGGCTCTTCCGTCCATGGGATTTTCCAGGCAAGAACACTGGAGTGGGCTGCCACTGCCTTCTTCCAATGAGCCTAAGTTAGATCCCTACCCTACTTACCATTACTGGTGAATCTCCCTTGACACTGCTGAATGACAACAATGCCTAGGACTTTCCCCTGTGAAATACATACTCATTCAACAAACTTCATCAGGGTGAATGTGGAGACAAAGCAGCGAACAAGACAGATGGTGTTTTCACTCTTGGGAGCGTGTGTTATCAGAGTATACAATCCCTGGGTATTCTAAGCTGTTTCCAGAAGTACTTGCCAATTTTACTTAATTGAATTTTTAAATTTCTACTTCTTTAATAAGATATGGCTTGCTTTCCTTTCCTTTCTTTGAAAAACAGCATGTATAGCTGCACCCACCTAAAAGTTCTCTTCCATCATATGTATTTCATATCAACCATCATTCCTATTTTGTTCAATGATTTCTTTTCTTGGATGTTTTCATTTGCAAACTAGAGGTGATTTTTTAAAAATCCAACCTCTTGTAGAGTTTAGGGTAATTTTATCTTCACAGCTGCTGTACCAAGTTTAAAAATAATAAAAATTAAAGCACCAAACAACTAGATTTTAATATGCTCACTCTTGGTTAGGCATACAGTTTTCTGTTCTGAATCTGCAATGTCTGTGTGAAACTGTGTTTCTTTCTGAGATGCCAAAATTGTTAGGGAAAACACTGTTTTTTGCTCTCTCCTCCCAAACACCTGCACAGAACTCTTGAGTACAGATCAAAGAGAATATAATCTATTAGACTGTCATCGGCAATGGGCCCTGTCACACTAACACCTGCCTTTCAGAAGCACACTCTAAAAAGCAGAGTCAGAGATTGAGGCTGAAAGAAATAGTTGTAGAAATAGACAGCAAATGAGAAGCACGAAAATCCAAGAGAAGAAAAGATGGAAACAAAATGAATTTTCCTCCTACTCCTTACTGAAATGGACTTGCATAATAACTAAAATAAAATATAGTCTCTTATAAATGATCAGTAGAGGAACAGCCAGACATTTGAACTTCTTCTAAGACAGGCTTGTTTTCCTTGCTCTGAAATTCCGAACTATTGCAGGGCAGGCTTCACTTTATTCCCAGTTAGGTTTTTACACGTTTTAGGCAATTTTCCCCTCTAACTCAAGCATTAGTAGATAAGCCCTATTCACCAGAAGCTGTCTTTCTTACGCTTGCTTGTGATTCTTTCCACATGACCTCTAATAGTGAGATTTATTTCCCTTTTTCTTTCTCTAAGCCTATCTATTATTTTCCCTTGCAGAAAATCAACATCACTTCATCCTTCAAACACTGGAGTTTAAAATTCACCCAGCTAAGATGTTTTATATTAAAGAGGGGAAAAATCCACCAAAGAAGAGCTGATCTGTGCAACCACAGAGCTATTGGCACCTTTACAGGAAGCGATTACAGTGGACGGTCTGGATAACCTCGGCTGAAAAGAAACAGCACCGCAAAATCCTCTTTTAGTCAAATAGAAGTCCTCAAATAGATACTATACGGTTATTAGACGAATTTGTTAAGTTTATCCCTTCATGCACAGTTTGCCACTCTCTATGTAATGCAGATGGGAAACTTGGGTTCGATTTCTGGGTTGGGAAGATCCCCTGGAGGAGGGAATGGCAACCCACTCCAGTATGCTTGCCTGGAGAATCCCCATGGACAGAGGAGCCTGGGGGCGGCTACAGTCCATGGGGAGACAAAGAGTCGGACAGGACTGAGAGACTAGGCAAAGAACAACACACGCAATGCAAAAACAAAGGGAAAAAAGAAGAAGGAACGGGAAGAAGAGGGAAGAGGAAGAAAACAATTGACACATCTTCAATAAGGTATCAGATCACTTCACCAAAGATGACCTTCTGGCCTCTAAGGAGGTCTTTAGTAATTGATCTACAATATATAAAATATCCAACAACAGTGCAAATTATAAACATCCCCCAAAGACACTCTCTCTAAATGACTGCCTGACATTTCAGAACATTAGAGGAGAGGCCTATCTTTCCTTTGGGATTCACATGAGTGTTAGGTCTAATTTCCTTGCAAACTCCCAAGAAGAAAATAACAAAGTGATAACTATAACAAGGGGTTTGTGTTTTTGAAGTAAAGCGGTTTTGCTCAGATATTTCATGAAAAGCAGGTGAGAGCCGTGTCCAAGCAGGCAACCTGTCACGTGAGTTCAGAAGCCCCAGGGACACCTCTCTTATACAGGTTCCCCCCACTATCTATGACACCCACCTCCAAGTCAAAATGACATGGAAACAGAGACTCAATTACCTTAGGGACACATCAGGTTTGCAGAAAACAACTGAAATCTGCAAAGCAATTATCCTTTTATTAAAAAATTAAAACAATTATTAAAAGGCTGAATGAAATAAATCTAGATGAAGGACAGATGCTCACAGGCACAGTCTGAAGCTGTGGCAACTGGGTCCAGAGATGCTGAGTGTGGTTCCCGGGAAAGGAACCTGGTGGTGTCACTCCTGTTGCCAGGGATGATCATCGCCTCGAGAGTGGCTTGATGCAAAACAAACGCTCAACACAATTTTTGTTTTTCACCTTTTTTCACAAGAACAAAAATCCTCTGGATCTCTTTCAGTTAGCAAAACCAGGTACTTACTCATACAGATCTTTCAGAAAAGCCAAGTGGCTTAAGGCAAACTTTTGAAAAGTGGGTACCTGTACTCACTGAATTCACACTAAAACAAATAAACAACAACAACAAAAATAACTTCAATGGTGAACTTCATAAACTACTGAGACTAGAGTGGTGCTGTTGGCCACCTCCAAGTAGTTTTACTAGAACAAATTCTGAAGTCAGGTTCCCTCTTTTCCTTTTCTGACTCTGTCACACTTTAGCTAAAGTGAAGAGGAATTCAAGAGCCTCCTGATGAAGGTGAAAGAGGAGAGTGAAAATGCTGGCTTAAAACTCAACATTAAAAAAACGAAGATCGTGGCATCTGGTCCCATCACTTCGTGGCAAATAGATGGGAAAACAATGGAAACAGTGACAGACTTTATTTTCTGGGGCTCCAAAATCACTGTGGATGGTGACTTCAGCCATGAAATTAAAAGACACTTGCTTCTTGGAAGAAAAGCAATGACAAACCTAGAGAGCATATTAAAAAGCAGAGACATTACTTTGCCGACAAAGATCCATCTAGTCAAAGCTAAGGTTTTTCCAGTGGTCACGCACGGATGTGAGAGCTGGACAATCAAGAAGGCTGAACACTGAAGAATTGATGCCTTCAAACTGTGGTGTTGAAGAAGACTCTTGAGAGTCTCTTGGACAGCAAGGAGATCAAACCAGTCTATTCTAAAGGAAATCAACCCTGAATATTCATTGGAAGGACTGATGCTGATGCTGAAGCTTCAATACTTTGGCCACCTGATGTGAAGAACTGACTCACTGGAAAAGACCCTGATGCTGGGAAAGATTGAAGGCAGGAGGAGAAGGGGATGACAGAGGATGAGATGGTTGGATGGCATCACCAACTCAATGGACATGAGTTTGAGCAAACTACAGGAGACAGTGAAGGAGGCAGGCCTGGCGTGCTGCAGGCCATGGGGTTGCAAAGAGTTGGACATGACTGAACGAGTGAACCGAACTGAACTCAGATCAACTCCACTCCCTGAGGGAAACTATGAAATTTGAAATTACAAGGCTAATACCGAGACGATAACATTGATGAAGCGCTTGTAGTAAATGGATCAGGATAAAGGTGGTGAGGAGGAATGAAAAGCATTTTACCCTGAAGGCAATTTTATTTTAACCTCGGAAGTTCAATTCCCTTCCCCAAACGGGGTTAATATCAGGATCCCTCTTAGATGATTCTTGCGGGGAGGACATGAGAGGAGATAATGCTTATAAAGCTCCTCGAACACACAGAATACGACACATAGTAAAGTGCTTATTGAAGGTCAGCGGTGATCAGGTGTTTTCTTTCCTACAAATAATGATGATGTCATTTTCTGCTTTTTATAGTAATTTTTTTTTTTCTTTTTAAAATACTGGAGATGAGAACAGCACCTTTCATTAGATTCTTAAGGACAGAACAGGGTGCTTATCACCCATCGGTCACGCTAGATTACCTAGGAGGAGTAAATAACAGGAAGTTTAAATAACACTGTGCTACCAAGCTCCTGGATGGGGCTGCATCTGCAAGTGTGAGACAAAGACCGAGACAAACTCCAGTGGTGAGAGGAAATACAATTTTAAGTTTGGGAATCAAGGAAGAGAGCAAGGGACCTGGGAGAACCCAGGTGCACAACTGAGCTAGTGCTGCCAAGCACAGAGGAGAGAGAGGACGCAGAGGCAGAAAAGCAGAGGTGAACCACAGCGAAGGGAAGACCTAGGGAATAGGGAACAGACCTTTGGGCCGCTTAGAGCTTCTCTAGGCCACGGACTGAGGGTCTCAGACAACTCTAGACCCGGAGGACTGGGGGGTCCCTACTGACACCAAGGCCACAAAAAGGTGTAAACTCCAACTTTTATATCTTCACATTTCTATAAGCCATTTTTAACTCACTGTTTGAGGATGGTTTTTCTATCTGTTTCTGTAAACTGTGGCTATTTCCATCTTATCTGGAATCAAACCCAGACTATGGTCAAAACTTACATCATCATACAGAGAACTCTAAATTTAGGGAGACCTTGAGGAAAACCCTTGCTCCGCCCCTATCCAGATGGAAGATGTTGCCAACTGTTACACATCCCTGGACCTCAAGCTCTTCATTAAAGTTATAAGACTAAATGATTAATACATGCTTATATTAATAATTTATCTGTACTCTTAATTTTCTTCATTGGAAAGGGTTCCATAATGAAGTGAGAAGGAATATAATTTGAGAAGTAAAATGACATTTTAAATATATATATTATATATATTTATATATATATACACAGAGAGTGTGTATATACACACACACACCCCCCAAAACATTGGAATATTGGCCCGTTAGCTTCACATATGTAATATTCATAGACATGTCTGAACTAACAGATGGAATCAAAGATATAGCACTGAGATAGAGCACTTAAAAAGTGTCATCGTCAGATCCATGAGGATCTGCATATTTTTTTGACGCACTGCCAAGAGAGATTTCCAGTGATAGTTGCCACAGCCCAAATAAAGTATGTGTAACAGGACTACCTTCACATCCTCACCTGTCATGTCCGACAAGCTAGAGGTCATTTGTCAGAGCCTCAAGGAACTCAGCGTTTGAGCAAGACAGGGATCGCTTGCAATGCTTAATAATTTAAGTCCTTGTCAGTTCTTCCTTTTGTATATGCTACCATTTGGGAATAGTCATAAACTCCCCTTTAGTTCAGTCAGCTTCTTTTAACTTTGTTATGAGCTCAGAGACAGGAATGTGAGAATATTCCATGCAAGCAAAGAAAAAAAAAAAAAAGGTTGGGCTTATCACTAGAACACAAGAACACATTTGGATTGACATACAGCTTGTCAATACAGCATGAGTATCTAGGAATGGTGTGCAGATAACTTAATATAAAGTTTCCTATGTGACTGGGATTACAGACAATAATATGAACTATAGATATAGATGATTCTACAGAAGAATGCAAGTTTCTACAACTCAAATTATTTAAATAATCATATTTAGCCATTCATATAGGCTTTGTTCTTTTAAAAAAAGAGTCAGGAATAAGATACAGATGGTTAATGTTGACCTGAATAAACTACTATATTAATATTTTCTGACACCTTAGTATTTTGAAATTTCACATTCGATTGCCTTTCTAAAGCAATCTGACTTATATATCCGTAACTTGGGAGTCACTTCTTTCAACATCAGTTGGAGGCACTCTGCACACGGACATTACACACAAAGGTCTGTTCAACTGCCAAAACTATCCTGGCCCTGAGCAAATAGAGATTAAGAAAAGAACAAGTCTAAGAGCATTCTCTAATTGTGATTATATAATTCAAGCAATATTGAGCAAGGGTAATAAATACACCTGAGCTATCTCTGAGAGACAAGTGGTGAGGTGTAATATAAAGCGCTTAGTTGTAGGGGGAAACCAGGCAGTGGGTATAAAGCTTCCTGTTAAAGAAGAAAAGAAAGAAAATGCTGGTGAAGATACAAGAATGAAAAGCAAAGCGTGGGACCCAATGAGGTTTCAAACCACGGCTACAAAGAATATTTTAGGAAATGTATCGTCAATCAAGGGGTAAAGCCAACCTCAAAATTTCCTTTGTTTAATATAAGATTTTCAGGTAGCTTTCCTTTGTAATATGCATCAAAAATGTGAAATAAAAAAGTATGTTTTTATGTTTCTTCCATTTCACTATTTTACAAGGTGTCCTGATTAATGTATCAAGGAATCTACTGGTGATATGACTTATGATGCCACTGCTTGAGTTATATGAAGCATTCCTTTGATCATTTAAAGTGAGCTAGTAGGCAAAATTTCATATTAAGTTTTCAGAAATAAATCCCAATTTCTTCTTAGGTTTTTATGTAATTAAATTTGTTGCTAATATTATTACCCAAATTTTGAATTCCAATGATATTATGAGAGTATATTTCTCTCTCTGTTTGCCTCTGTCTATGACTGTAGGGTCAATCTCAGTTTTAAGTTTGGAACACAGTTCAGAAGGAAGGCAATGAAGGGATTTTGAAATCACAGCTCAGACTTGGCAAAAGAAGCCCTAACATTTTCTATACAAACAAATGAAATGCCAGAGCAGACTCTCAATGTCAGTGATTTTGAAAGAAATCTCATTTGGCTCAACTAGAGGTAGCTGTATGTGCTGAGACAATTTGACCTAGAAACAAAATGCTCTCTGCAAATGATCAGTGAGGCTGAAGGGAAATTAAAATGATTTTTAGTATTTGACCTTAGTTGCACGACAATTATGAGAAAATAATAATTATTATCTGAGCATAGATTGTGGAGTAAAAACCATTGCTAGTATAAAGTTGCCAAGTAATTTTATATTTATTTAGTTATTTAAACACAGAATCATGAGAAGCAAGAACTGGAAAATATATTCGGAATAATAGCCAGTTGCAGTGATGTTTTTGAAAACATTTAGGCTTCTTTCCAATAATATTCTATATTTGAATAAAGATATGAATCTTTAGAATCATAAGGCAAAATCTTTCTTGAAATTTATTTTTAAAATTAAAGTATAATTTACATTAAATAAAATTCATCCTCTTTAGTATAAAGTTCAACAAGTTTTGACAAATGCAAAAGTTGGGCAAACGTCTGCACATTTAGACGGTTCTGACATTCCTTAAAATTCATCCCAGCATCTTCGAAGTCAACCCCAACTACAAGTCCTGAAAAACAATGGTCTGCTTTCTATGTCTATAGCTTTGCCAGAGAACCCACATTTTAATAGCAGAAAAAGTGCACATGCCTATTTTTCAAGATGGTTGAAGGAAACAGGATTATAAAATTCTATTTATATATCAGAAGGCAGTTTCCTAAATGTGAACAAGCAATACATACATAGATGAATCTATTTGCTGGTATTTGTACCATAACTCCTTCTGCTGGCTTCCAACATGGCTCAGCGGCAAAGAATCTGTCTGTGATGCAGAAGACGCAGGAGACCCAGGTTCAGTCACTGGATGGGAAAGATCCCCTGGAGAAGGGCATGGCAACCCACTCCAGTATTCTTGCCTGGAGAATTCCACGGACAGATGAGCCTGGTGGGCTACAGTCCATATGGTCACAAAGAGTTGGACACAACTGAAGCAACTTAGCGTGCAAGCATAGACATACAAGCTTTGCTGTGAGCAGAACAGAAAAGATTGTCTACTATCTCCCCAAGGCAGTTTAACCAATAATTCCTTTTAATACATCCAGTGGTCTCTTTAGGCAGAATTCTGATAAATACAATTATCTTCTTTGCTTTCCACTTTCAGGGATGTTTTATTGCTTAGTGTTCTAAATCATTGCCAATCTGACATTTTACTACCATGTATTAGCTCTACATCTCACCTAAGGAGTTCAACTAGCCATCGAGGTTCCCCTGACACTTTAGGACTCTCTTTCTCTCCCCTAATCCCATGACACCCTGGGGGGTTGACCAGATGAGCAGGAAACAAGTCCCCCCCTTAATTATTGGTTGCTAAGAAACAGAGCGGTGGGAAGAGGGCTCTTATTTCTTAGAATCAGCACTGAAACTTCGATTAAGTTTTCATATTGAAACAGAGTTTAAATCATAGTTAGCTTTTTCTACTCTAACTGTGTAACATATTCAGGTATTTTTGCTTCTTTGCTTCTCCCTTCTTTCATTCATCCATGTATCGAGTGCCTGCTATGTTTGAGGCATTGCACTAACTAGAAGCATCCTTTGCCCTCAGATAACCCAAGTTCAGTGAGGTTAAGGCAGCTTCTACAAGATGACCTAAGATCTGATCATGCTTTGTTAAAGTGTTTCGTATGTGACTCAAGTTCCAAGAAGCAGATTTATAAACAAGATTTGGTAATTCCCAAAATACGTATCAATTTGGAGTTGCTGGCATAGTAGAAATAAACTGATCCTCTATTGATCAATAATATGCCTCATTTTTGTTAAAGCATCACAGATTTAACTGGAGTAAGGGAGTAAACGTTGATTGCTATCCCTAAATTTTGGGTTTAAGAAATTCTCTTTTCCCTTGCTACACATATGTGTTACGTGAGAGCTAACAAGAAGAAATATGACTCAACTATTAAACTCATCTTGCTTGCTTCCTCTTCCCTCACAAATCAGGACTGGAAACTTGTCATCAACATTACATGATTGGTTGCATTTTAATATTCAGTGTCTAATGACTGGCATGTGATAAGTCGCTCATTAAAATGTTCATGAATAATCAGATTAAATGTCACATCTCTAAAGAAACATCATCTGACCGGGGTAACATCAGTTAATTTCTTTATTTGTTTGTAGAGGACTATTAAAGTGAAAGCAATCAGTATGAAAATCCTTTCTATCGCTGTATGAATTACATACAAATTATGTGTTGTCTTGCACTTGGAATAGTAGAGAGAAATCAGAAAACACTATTTCCTCCATTTTCAAGAAAAAGAAATGGGAAGGATCTATTTTCAATGGAGCTTCCCAGGTGACAAAGTGGCAACAAATCCACCTGCCAATGTAGGAGACTCAGGAGTCGTGGGTTCAGTCCCTGGGTCAGAAAGATCCCCTGGAGAATCTTTCCACTCCAGTGCCCACTCCAGAACCTACTCCAGTATTCTTGCCTGGAAGATCTCACAGACAGAGGAGCCTGGCCTGCTACAGTCCAAACGGTCCCAAAGAGTTAGATTCGACCAAGCACATACACACACATGCACGTATTTTCAGTAATGCTCTAATAAGTTTTTGCACCAACATACTACCTCTGCATTAACTGCTATAACTTTTCCAACTAAGGATTAGGAAGAAGAACTCTGATTTTCAGAATGATTTGAGGATAAGACACACTGAAGAAGCAAACGTTTTGGTTGCTAAACCAATACCATCATCTTGTAATAAGAAGGTGACTTCAATGAAAGTCTTTGTGCTTAATCTGGCAATTATGTACCAGTGTGCACTACACAACTGACGTAAAAAGGATAGAGTTAGGTGGCATAAAGCCGGTGTCCTGAAGAAAGGCACCTTACCCCCCCTACAAGGAGAGCTAAAAGTGCCCCAGAACATGCCCATTGGAATTCTCAACTCCAGGCCAACCACTTTGTAGCCACCTTGCCAGAAGGTAAAAGGAGAAAAGGCTGCCATTTCTTTTTGAGGGGATTCAAAAATGATACCTATTTATCACTTCACACCAGTCAGAATGGCCATCATCAAAAAGTCTGCAAATAATAAATGACAGAGAAGGTGTACACTCTTGGTTGGAGAAAGAAATGGCAACCCACTCCAATATTCTTGCCCGGAAAATCCCATGAATGAGGATCCTGGTAGGCTACAGTCCATGGAGTCACAAAGAGTTGGACACGACTGAGCGACTTCAATTTAACTTTCACGTTTCATACTCTTGGTGCAGCCACTATGAAAAACAGTATGGCCGTTCCTTAAAAAAACTAAAACTGGAGTTGCTATATCAGCAATCCCACTCTTTGGCATATATCTGAAAATAAAGAGAAAACTTGAATTCAAAAAGATTAAAAAAAAATTAAAACAAAAAAAAAGATACATGCATCTCAATGCACAATAGCCAAGAGAGGAAATCTAAGTGTCCACTGACAGATGAATGGATAAAGAAGATGTGGTACATATATACAAAATGGAATATTACTTAGCTGTAAAAAAGAAAAAAAGAATGAAATAATGTCATTTGCAGCAACATAGAAGGACCTGGAGATGATCAAACTAAGTGAAGTAATTCAGACAAAGGCAAATACACAATATCACTTATATGTGGAATCTAAAGAAAAATGACAGAAATGAACTTATATAAAAAACAGAAATAGACTCACAGATACAGAAAGCAAACTGATGGTTAGAAAGGAGGAAGGGATGAATTAGGAGATTGGGATTAACATACATACACTACTATTTATAAACTAGATAACCAACAAGGACCTACCATATAGCACAGGGAATTAACTATCCTCTTACAATGATCCATAAAGGAAAAGATCCTGACAAATAACATAAATATGCACATATGCATGTGCATGTGTAACTGAACCACTTTGCTATACACCTGAAACTTACAGAAAATTGTACACCAACTATGTTGTTGTTTCACCGTGTCTGACTCTTTGTGACCCCATGGACTTCAGCACACCAGGTTTCCCTGTCCTTCATTATCTCCTGGAGTTTGCTAACCAATTCTGTGTGCGCATGCTAAGATGCTTCAGTTGTGTCCGACTCTTTGTGACTCTATGGACTGTAGCCCACCAGGCTCCCCAGTCCATGGGATTCTCCAGGCCCCAATACTGGAGCGGGTCGCCATGCCTTGCAGGCTAACCAACTATATTTACATTTAAAAATGACACTCAGTAACACTCGACATGTTAAATATGACTTTCTAATACAGTAGCCACATATCTATTTTAACTAAAATTTTACATTTATTTTCCTTAAAGGTTACTGATATCAAATACTGGTATGCATGTTGTTCAGATAATAACAGCATCTATATATGCAATTTATTATGGGATTATATGACAGCCTATCATGTAGCTTGGGATTAATGTCACACTAACATCAAAGCCATATGGTGTCCTACCCATTTACTGAACAAAGCTCTCTCCTTAATGTCATCTACTGTAGGTTAATTTATGGTTTGGCAGAAATGCTATAGAACACTACCCCTTCTCAGAGAGAGAAATCTTTAGCAAATAGAAATGCATTAGCCTTGTTAATCTTCATCCTCATTCCATCTAACACTCAATGGCTCTAGGGTTAAAAGATACCTGTCCTCAAAATTTCTCACTTTAGTTAGAGTTAAGGATACATTTGCTAAACCTTGTTTAGAAATCCCACTTCTGGGCATACACACTGAGGAAACCAGATCTGAAAGAGACACATGCACCCCAATGTTCATCGCAGCACTGTTTATAATAGCCAGGACATGGAAGCAACCTAGATGCCCATCAGCAGATGAATGGATAAGGAAGCTGTGGTACATATACACCATGGAATATTACTCAGCGGTTAAAAAGAATTCATTTGAATCAGTCCTAATGAGATGGATGAAACTGGAGCCCATTATACAGAGTGAAGTAAGCCAGAAAGATAAAGAACATTACAGCACACTAACACATATATATGGAATTTAGAAAGATGGTAACGATAACCCTATATGCAAAACAGAAAAAGAGACACAGATGTACAGAACAGACTTTTGAACTCTGTGGGAGAAGGTGAGGGTGGGATGTTTCAAAAGAACAGCATGTATATTATCTATGGTGAAACAGATCACCAGCCCAGGTGGGATGCATGAGACAAGTGCTCGGGCCTGGTGCACTGGGAAGACCCAGAGGAATCGGGTGGAGAGGGAGGTGGGAGGGGGGATTGGGATGGGGAATACGTGTAACTCCATGGCTGATTCATGTCAATGTATGACAAAACCCACTGGAAAAAAAAAAAAAAAGAAAAAGAAATGCATCTAGTCTGAAAAGTACAGAGACAAATATTCCCAGGATTGGAGATCTACTGGGAAAAGAAAAGTGTCATATTATAAAACCAGAGGCAAAGAAGTTACTGAAAAGGGAACAAAGGAAGAAAAGACAATTCACTTTTATTTCAGAATATCTACTTCTTTTTCCATAGTGTTGCCTGGGGAAGAGTATTCATTTTCTTAATTCAGTGACTTTATCCAATATTAAAAAAAAAAAAAAAACTTTCTTTGCTCCTGAAATTTTTACATATAAAGTCACTTAAATGACCATTATCATTTACATACCAGCCCATTCATGTTGCTAATTCATGTAAATAATAAACCTTTTATTATAAACCCAGAATCTTGTTAAATTCCAATATGGCTTTCAATATCTATGACATAGATTATTATTTTATATCTTTCATGACTCTCTGATTACAATTTACATTCTTTAATTACACTAGAAATTAATATATCCTATCTAAACATATATGGATGTGAGAGTTGGACTATAAAGAAAGCTGAGCACTGAAGAATCGATGCTTTTGAACTGTGGTGTTGGAGAAGACTCTTGAGAGTCCCTTGGACTGCAAGGAGATCCAACCAGTCCATCCTAAAGGAGATCAGTCCTGGGTGTTCACTGGAAGGACTGATGCTAAAGCTGAAACTCCAGTATTTTGACCACCTGATGCAAAGAACCAACTCACTGGAAAAGACTCTGATGCTGGGAAAGATTGAAGGCAGGAGGAGAAGGGGACGACACAGTGTGAGATGGTTGGATGGCATCACCAACACGATGGACATGAGTTTGAATAAGCTCCGGGAGTTGGTGATGGACAGGGAAGCCTGGCTTGCTGCAGTCCATGGGGTCACAAACAATTTGACATGACTGAGCGACTGAACTGAACTGATCTAAATATTTTATCATTGGAAAAGTCCCTGATGATGGGGAAGATTGAGAAGGGGAAGAGGGCATCAGAGGATGAGATGGCTGGATGGCATTGCTGATGCAATGAACATGAACTTGCGCAAACTCTGGGAGATGGTGAGGGCCACGGAGGCCTAGAGTGCTGCGGTCCATGGGGTCACAAAGAGTTGGACACAACTGGGCAACTGAACAACAACAATCTAAATACAGACCGATACTTATGACAGTCTTTGCAAATTTCAAGTTAAGAGGCAAAGATTTTTTAAAATATATCTAAATTACAAATATAATTCTACATTAAAGATCTTTTTTTTTCATTTTTGTCCAGAATTCTTTGTCAATTTTCAAGCAAACTAAAAAAAAAAGCATATCACAATAGTTTTTATATTAAAATTAAATCTTTCAGAACATGTGACCAAGGTTTCCTAAGGTTGATTAGAACTGTAAATTGTCATTTTTTTCTAAACTTGCTATCACTGGATGTATTAATAAATGTACTTGAGACATTTTACTTTGGTTCTGAAAATTGCATTTGTTGTGCTATGTTGCTAAGATTTTTTAGCATCATATTTTCTTAAGTGTAAAATAAAAAAAAACTGTACTCACATGAAATGAAAATTGCTGTTATTTCAGTTATTTAAAAAATTTCAAATCTTAAAATCTCTAGAGTACTTTTGGCAATAGGTGTGGGAATTTACAAAGAAAAACATGACTTCTAAGAACCCACTTAATCCACTGACTTAATCATTCTTTTCTAGTCAAATAATCAAATGTGCTCATTCTTCACTTGAAGAACATGAAGCACACAGAAATATAACGACACATCCACGGTGACTTCTGTGAAACCAAAGCCAAGTCTGTCTTACTGACAGAACACTGTTTTTCCTAGAAATGTCCCTGACACAGTATAAGCATATCATATGTATTATTTCAGTATATAATAGTGTATTTATAAACAAATGATTTTAAAATAAAATTTTAAAAGTATTTCCTGAAATCTTCTGGGCAGACTTTAAACAGTAGACTGATTGTAAGATATTGAAACTTTGTAGTTAGTGGAACAAGAGAGTATCCAACTAACATATTTACACTTGGAAATTGGTCATGTGAGTCATGGATGTGAATGAAAGATTCTTAATAGCTACCACCCAGCATGCAATTCACCATGAGATAATTTAAGAATCACTTGAAAGTGAAAGTGTTAGTTATTCAGTTGTGTCTGATTCTTTGGGACCCCCGGGACCCCACAGACTGCTAGGCTCCTCTGTCCATATGATTTGCCAGGCATGAATACTGGAGAATTTATATGACTACCTATAAAACATGCTGTTTAAAAAAAAACAGATATTTGTAACCTAGAGATGAATAATAAGAATTCTGAGATGACTAGAAACTTTTTCTTATGAAGAACAACTGAAAGAAAAAATCATGACTTCTAAAAATCCATTTAAGTGTTACTTAACATGGCTGGTAAATGCATCTTGAAGAAAGCATTCTGTATTCATCAAGTCATCAAAAGGTCCCCAGGTTAGAGAGGGTGCAGACTTACCTTGGAGCAGAACTAAGAGCACTTGGGGGGACAGCAGGAGAGGTAGATTTCTAGCTCAGTGCAAAGGCACTTCCATAATAACTATCCACAATGGAAATGGGTCCCAAACAATATAATTAGCAGAAATAATACTGCGACCACATGGACTGTAAACTGCCAGGCTCCTCTGTCCAAGGGATTCTCCAGGCAGGAATACTGGACTGGGTTGCCATTTCCTCCGCCAGGGAAACTTACTAACCCAGGGATCAAACCTGCATCTCTTACGTCTGTTCCCTGTATTGATAGGTGGATTCCTTAACGCTTTGCTACTTTACAAGCCCCAACCAATATCTAACTCTTCTTAAAATGTGAAGCAATTTAATTTTAATACAAAGTTTATCTCTCCCTAATATTATCACAGCATTTCTTATGTTAATTATTGATGGCAGTCATTGCATGAAATACTCTCAAAAAGTAAGGTTCTGATTTGATTTGCCCACTATTACTCATGAGCAGTGTATAGTAAAGAGTTGGCATTTTTCTAGTTAATAATTTGTCAAAAATATTTTCTACTGCCTATTATATAATTTCAATAACAAGCAGCAATCTCTCCAAAACATATCTTTGATGATGATCAAAGGTCATCCAAGGTCAATGGAAATTTTAGATAATCAAGGGGGAAATATTCTGTTGCAGGAAAGCATATTCATATGAAGTGATACATTCTTTGGTGTCAGATATTCCATTATTTAAACTGTTTTACATACTCGCATACACAAATAGTATCAAAATGATATGCCTAGGGAAACCATTCAACCATTCAACACAACTGCTCTGTTCTACTTTTAAAATACACTGTATTGTTTTAAAAAATTAAACATCCAAATGAATTTTAATAAATCACATTTAAAGATGACGTGATGTTAATTTCCTATGAGTTTTAGCAGGCAGTAGTACTAAGACTACACCTAGTATGGCGAAGACACTGAATCATGCCTACATTAGCACTAACTTTCTAGATTGTGTGCATTTCCCAATTTGGGCTAACTAGGAGGCACAGGGTAATTGAAGAGAGGAGACTTGGGAAAGTAGCTTATTGTCAACCAGTAAAAAATTGCATGCAACTTGCCATGTGTGACATGCATCATATTACTTTTCAGGGAGTAGTTATGTGAATATGAAGATAGATAATAGATAGATACTGGCCAAGAGCATGAATCATGACATCAAATATATCAAAATCATTAAAACAAAGAAAGGATTACTTTGTAGACTGAAATTTTAGGCTATCTCATAAGTATGTAAAAGTTCGAGGATGCACTCATCATATATACTTGTTTCTTTACATTCAGGTCAGTTCAGTTCAGTCTCTCAGTCATGTCTAACTCTTTGTGACCCCATGGACTGCAGCACGCCAGGCTTCCCTGTCCATCACCAACTCCCGGAGCTTGCTCAAACTCATGTCCATTGAGTCGGTGATGCCATCCAACCATCTCATCCTCTGTCGTTCCCTTCTCCTGCCTTCAATCTTTTCCAGCATCACGGTCTTTTCCAATGAGTCAGTTCTTGGCATCAGGTGGCCAAAGTATTGGAGCTTCAGCTTCAGCATCAGTCCTTCCAGTGAATATTCAGGACTGATTTCCTTTAGGATTTACTAGTTTGATCTTTACACTACACAGAATTAAAATGATATATAATAGGGTAGATTGTTATGAATCTTCACTTCCATTCATTAAAAAAAAAAAAAAAAATAGCCTTCAAGCAGTGTGGCCAAAAGGCCATCTGGAGGAGGTGTTTGTTAGTGCCCTAGTTTTCTTGCTTTGCTCTGGTCTATGACGGATGACTTTTTGCTTCAGGGCTCTTTCCACTGGGTCCCTTCTGCTCATGTACCTTCTTCAAGAAAAGTGTCTAAACACTGACTTACTAATTTGACAGGAAAGTTTTCACTCCTTCCAATGTGGTCCAAGGTTTATATGGGACAACTGGTGTATGCCTATAGAGTTCTCTAATGCTATGCACTTGATCTATAAGCAACTTATCCTACCTTCAGGGCCCAATATTGCCAGCATGCTGCTATAATGGGAGCAATTTTAAGCCTATTTCTGTCTAAGGAATTACTTCTTGCCTAAAAGAAGTAGAAAAAGGCATGTGCACAAACATGAATGCCACAGAATGTCTACATAACACTCTCAAATATCTCCTTGGAAAAACCAGATACAAATGTTATCGTATTATCAGATACTCATATATGTAACCAACTCTCACTCACAAACGTATATGCATTAATATATACTTAATGTAGTGTGTTCCAAAACCAAACAGAACAACAAAACTGAAGAATTAAAGCTGAAATTTAAAACCAAATTGTATAAAAGGAAACAATAAACTTAGTCACTAGTATATTTTACTCCTTATGATGTTCCCACTGAGAAGTTGGTGAGAATATTATAATCGTAATTCAAACCATGATCTGATACATTAATGATACCCTAGAATAACAGGTCACAAAATAAACCCTATTAAGATCATTATATATAATGCTTAAAGTCCTTGGATGAAAATTCAAATTGTAGTCTCAATACTAGCAAAATTAGTTCTCTTTGAGGTTTTTAAAGAGTCAGACATAACAGGAAAATGATATGAAGAGGTAATTGCTATAATTAGTATCTCTCTAAAATTTTGGTTTGGGGTCTTTTATTCATTCTTTAATTCTTACCAATGAAGCATTTTTCCATAGTTAATGCTACAAAATTGCTTTCTTCAGCATAAGTTAGCTCTTGCTTGATCAACTATTCAGTTAACATGAAGTGATATGTATTTTCACACAAAATGTATAAAAACATCAAGCTATTAGTTTAGGAAATGAATGAAAACAAGCCTAGAACTGCAAAAGAAGCATGCATTTGTGGTGTTAGAAATGACCTCAAAGAATGGTTCTGCAGAGTGACCTCTATTTTTTAAAAAATTAAAATATCATTTTAATTTAAAAAATTTAAATTAATTTAATTTAAAAAATGAAATATCATTGATTTACAATGTTGTGATAATTTCTGCTGTACAGCAAAGTGACTCTGTTTATATATATATATATATATATATATATATATAAATTTTCACATTCTTTTCCATTACAGTTAATCACAAGATATTAAATGTTGTTCCTTGTGCTATATAGTTCCCCAGTGCTATATAGTGGGGCTTCATCGGTGGCTCAGTGGTAAAGAATCTGCCAGCAATGCAGGGGCCACAGGCGACTCGGGTTTGATCCCTGGGTCGGGAAGATCCCCTGGAGAAGGGAATGCCAAACCACTCCAGTATCCTTGCCTGGAGAATCCCATGGACAGAGAAGCCTGGTGGGCTACAGTCCATAGGGTCTTTTCCAGTTGGACATGACTGAAGAACTTAGCTGCACAGGCTATATAGTAGGACTGTATTTTAATGTATGTTGGACTCCATTAAGTTTTTGATATTTGTTCTTATTATTTATAGATGCCCCTAAACCAATCCTTTCAGAAAAGAAATATAATGAGTTGATTTGCAAGCCAATGCTTTCTACTTTTATTTTTAATGATACCATTAATTAAGATTTTGGATTACAACAAAAATACTGGCTTATAAACAGAATGCAGTACAATGTTGCTTTAATATGCAAGTGGGCAACTTTAGAAAATGTTCCCACTTCCATGATATTGTTAATGTGCTTCATTGTTAATAGCTATCACCTTTAGATATGGCAGTTCATTTGTTATGTGCTTTTGTGTTTATGTGTGCATGCTACTGCTTCAATTACATAAATCACAAGTTTGAAGATCTGAAATTGGAATTTGAACAAAAATGCAATCATATATCTTTAAAAGGAAGTGAGAAATGATTCATCCATTTCCTATCTAGTGTATGGAAGATAAATAACGTCTCATCATTAAACATGTAGCTCATAAGGTACGTATTGTGAGTATGGCATTGCAGCTATTAAGAAACAGTTATTTTGCAGGTTGTAGTCCCAAACAGCATCCCAGCTTTTGTGGGTATACTGAGAATAAATTATTCCTTTGTAGGTGAATTCATTACCCGTAGTTGATGACTATGGCTGGATTACTTATGGAAATTACTGAAAACATATTTTTCTGAAATTAAAAAAAGATCTTTTAAAAACCGTTTGTTGGCATGTTAACAACTAAATCATTGTTTGGAATATTTACTTACTCATATATCTTTGTCAGCTTCACTTTCTATTGTATTTAGGAACTTTAAAAAAAAAAGGTCTTTTATTTGAAAGACAATGCTCTTTAATGTGCTAAGAACTCATTTAACTATATAGAATTTGCAACTTTCAGAACAATGAAAAGGTATTAAATTGAAAATAAACATTTAGATTCAAATACTAGTATTTTATGCTCTAAACATTCTATAATATTGGTTTGGCCAAAAGTTTCATTTGCTTTTTTCCATAAGATGGCTCTAGTAGTGCTGAGTTGCTTTTAACTTCATGTGAAATGATTTTTTTTAGATTGTATTGTGACGACTGTCATATCAGTATGCATGAAAAATAAACTTATCAAAATTGGTGAATTTTTGTGTAGCCATTTTAGTACTGAAGGTGGAAGGAAAAAAAGGAACATTTTTGGCATAGTTTGTTTTATTATTCCAAAAAGGAAAAACACCATTGAAACATACAAAAAGATTTGTGCCATATATGGACAAGGTGCTGTGACTGGTCAAATGTGTTGAAAGTGGTTTGCGAAGTTCTGTGCTGGAGATTTCTTGCTAGACCAGGCTCCTCAATTGGGTAGACCACTTAAAATAGAAAATCATTAAAATGAGACATTAACTGAGAACAATCCAAGCTATACCACATGGAAGATAGTCGACATACTCAGAATACCCAAATCAAGTGCTGAAAATCATTTGCACCAGCTTGGTTATATTCATCATTTCAATGTTTGGGCTCCACTTGTTAAGGACACACACACAAAAAATGGCCTTGAGCGTATTTGTGCACTTGAGTCTCTACTTAAATGTATTGAAAACATTCCACTTTTAAATCAAATTGTGACAAGTAATATAAAGTGGATACTGTACAATAATGTGGAGTGGAAGAGATCATGGGGCAAGCAAAATGAACCACCACCAACCACAACCAAGGCCAATCTTCATCCAAAGAAGGTGATGTTGTGTATATGATGGAATTGGAAGGGAGTCCTCTATTATCAGTTTCTTCTGGAAAACCAAATAATTCCAACAAGTACTGCTCCCATTAGACCAACTGAAAGAAGTACTCAAAAAAGCGTCCAGAATTAGTCAACAGAAAACACAGCCCCTTATACAGAGTGAAGTAAGCCAGAAAGATAAAGAACATTACAGCATACTAACACATATATATGGAATTTAGAAAGATGGTAACGATAACCCTATATGCAAAACAGAAAAAGAGACACAGAAATACAGAACAGACTTTTGAACTCTGTGGGAGAAGGCGAGGGTGGGATGTTTCAAAAGAACAGCATGTATATTATCTATGGTGAAACAGATCACCAGCCCAGGTGGGATGCATGAGACAAGTGCTCCGGCCTGGTGCACTGGGAAGACCCAGAGGAATCGAGTGGAGAGGGAGGTGGGAGGGGGGATCGGGATGGGGAATACATGTAACTCCATGGCTGATTCATATCAATGTATGACAAAACCCACTGAAATGTTGTGAAGTGATTGGCCTCCAACTAATAAAAAAAATAAATAAATAAAAAACAAACAAAAAAAAAGAAAACACATAACCTTCCATCAGGATAAGGCAAGACCACCTGTTACTTGGATGACCAGGCAAAAACTGTTACAGTTTGAGTGGGAAGTTCTTTTGAGTGGGAAGTTCTGATTCATCCACTGTATTCATCAGGCACTGCACCTCCAGATTTCCATTTATCTAAGTCTTTACAAAATTCTCTTTTGGGAAAAAACTTTCAATTCCCTTAGAATAGTATAAAAGGCACCTGCAACAGTTCTTTGCTCAAAATAAGTTTTCAGAAGCTGGGAATATAAAGTTGACTAAAAATGGCAGAAGGCAGTGGGAAAAAATGGTGACTACGCTGTTCAATGAAATTCTTGGTGAAAATAAAAATTGTGTCTTTTACTTTGGCCAACCCAATATTTTGATCATTGCTTTTCAATGATGGGGTGGAGAAGAATGTTACTCTAGGCCATTCTTTCTGGCCCCATAACTTGAAATTCTTACCTATTTTCTTCAAAGTATTCTTTCTCACACTCTTTGTTCTTTCTGCATCTCTACCACAAAGAAATTATTTCAGTTTTTTCTAGTTTACACTGCCCAGAGAGCTCTGTATCTGGCCTCCTCCCTGATCTAATATACAATAAAACACTGCTCCTTGAGGCTTCTTTTTTCTCTTACTATATGTGGCAATCTTATGAATAATAAATTTCAAATTCATTAGTGTCTATAATATTCAAAGCAGACTCATAGGTAATATAAATCCAAATATGTTCTAATAAAGTTCTCATATGAAAACATTTGGAAATCTATTAGAATTAATCAGGTGTTTGCATATCTATTTAATCTTGAACTTTATTATTTGCTTTATGCCGAAAATTTGTCTTTTTTCCTCTTCTTGAGTTAATGATTATATATTTAATATTATATATTTAATGGGGCAAATACACATTTTATCAGATAATAGCACAGAAATTTGTATTACTTCACAGGATCAAAATAAAAAGACTATTGAAAATACATTTCATGTTCATGGGTGGTTAGGCTCAATATTGTTAAATGTCAATTCCTCCTACATGCATGCTCCATCACTTCAGTTGTGTCCAACTCTTTGCAATCCCATGGACTGTAGCCCACCAGGCTCCTCCGTTCATGGGATTCTCCAGGCAAGAATACTGGAGTAGGTAGCAGGCCCTCCTCTAGGGGATCTTCCCCATCCAGGCATTGAACTTAAGTCTCCTGCACTGGCAGGCAGGTTCTTTACCTCTAAAGCCCCCTAGGAAGCCCCTATAAAACTCACTCTATGTTTGTCACAACCCATAGATCTTGATAAAAGAAAGAGTGAATCTTAATATGCAAATTACAAAATATTTAGGAAGTCAGAGGATCACAGGATAGATACACAAGGTGACAAGAGAATCTAGCTAATGACAGTGTGTTAAACAGCCACACTGATACGGGAGCAGGGGGACACGATTCTGACTGCAGTAACTTTGGAAATGAGTGGAGTTTGTAAAATGAAACCTAGAGGTAACTGCCCATAAATGCTGTACTCTAGTTGATAAAGTTAGGGTTTCCCTGCTGGCTCAGTGATAAAGAATCTGCCTGCCAATGCAGGAGATGTGGCTTTGGTTCCTGTGTCAGGAATATCCATTGGAACAGGAAATGTCAACCCATTCCAGCATTCATGCCCGGGAAATCTCATGGAGAGAGGACCCTGGTGGGGTATAGTCCATAGTGTCACAAAAAGTTAGACATGACTTAACAATGGAGCACACATGCAGCTGATAAAATTACACCCCATGCAAATACGAATAAACAATTCTGAAACTATTTTACATACGGACTGGAACTGAATAATCACTTACATGGACAGAGGATGGTGGGATCCACATTTCTTACTGCTAAAGTGAGAATATTCAGGTAAGCAACAGGGTAGCAGGCTAGAATGACTGAAGTGGTAATTCAGCATCGATATTAGTATTAAGCCATTATTAGTTCAATAGAGATGGAGAAGGAAATGGCAACCCACTCCAGTGTTCTTGCCTGGAGAATCCCAGGGACGGGGGAGCCTGGTGGGCTGCTGTCTGTGGGGTCGCACAGAGTCAGACACAATTGAAGTGACTTAGCAGCAGCAGCAGCAGTTCAATACAGATACAGATAGAAATAGATACCAGTAGATATAGAGATATTTGTAGGTATATTTATACATAAGGGTTAGTATATGCACATATTGACATATTCTCCTGCTCTATCAGCCAAGAAGATCTAGAAGTAAAGACACACTGGTAATAGTGAGCACACCTCACACCCAGATCTTGATTTTAGAGCACTCAGTTCAGTTCAGTTGCTCAGTTGTGTCCAACTCTTTGCGACCCCATAAACCTCAGCACGCCAGGCCTCCCTGTCCATCACCAAGTCCCGGAGTCTACCCAAACCCATGTCCATCGAGTCAGTGGCGCCACCCAGCCATCTCATCCTCTGTCGTTCCCTTCTCCTCCTGCCCCCAATCCCTCCCAGCATCAGGGTGTTTTCCAGCGAGTCAGTTCTTCGCATGAGGTGGCCAAAGTATTGGAGTTTCAGCTTCAGCATCAGTCCTTCCAATGAACACCCAGGACGGATCTCCTTTAGGATGGACTGGTTGGATCTCCTTGCAGTCCAAGGGACTCTCAGGAGTCTTCTCCAACACCACAGTTCAAAAGCATCAATTTTTAGAGTACTAGCCTCCAATAAAAAAACAAGGATTCCTTAGAGAAATGGCTGACTCTAGGACTAGGGCATAAGATATTTAAAGTTAGCCTGATGCATCTTGCAGTGTCAGGAAGTATGGACGCGCTTTAAAACTTCAATGATGAAGGTATGTCAAAAGGACACAGGGCAACTGAACATGCCCCTTGGTGACCAAAGTGAGAAACATCTGTGCAACAAGTAAGTAAAGCAGGAGTAGACTATAACCACAATATAAAATCAATACTGGTGTATCCATATATATATATGTATATATATATGTGTGTGTGTGTGTGTGTATATATAAAGGATTAATTAAATATGGTGAATAGATGCATTTTTTATGCAGAATACTTCAGAATAATCTGTGTTGATTCTGTGTCTTAAAGAAGTAGGTCATACCTCCCCACTCCTTAAATAGTGACTTCCTTCCAAAAAGGGTAACCAAACAAACTGGATCTCAGCTAGTTAATAAAGATTAACACTGACATGCTCCATAGCAGCTTGAATGGGAGGGGAGTTTGGGGAAGAATGGATACCTGTATATGTATGGCTGAGTCCCTTCACTGTTGGCCTGAAACTATCACAACATTGCTAACTATGTTGTTGTTTAGTTGTTAAGTCATGTCTGACTCTTTGCTGACCCCATGGACTGTAGCACTCAAGGTTCCTCTGTTGGTGGGATTTCCCAGGCAGGAATACTGGAGTGGGTTGTCATCTCCTTCTCCAGGGTATCTTCCCAACCCAGGGATAGAATACACAGCTCCTGAATCAGCAGCCAGGTTCTTTACTGTTGAGCCACCCCAATACTAAACTAAAAGTTATTTTAAAAAAGGTTTAACATTGACAGTAATAAAGTATCTTGATAGTATGTACCCTGGATATAATATGATGAGAATAGCATTTTACTTCTATGACCATCCTCTCCAAACTCAGCAATACCAGTCTAATCAGGAGAAAAATATCATACCTGTCTCAGTTGATGGGCATTCTACAAAATTCCTAGCCAGAACTGCTCAAAACTGTCAAGGTCATCAAAAGCAAGTTAAGCCTGAGAAACTGTCATAGACAAGAGACTCCGAAGGAGACGTAGTGACTAAATGTAATTGGTAAATTGGATGGGACCCTGGAACAGAGAATGAATGAATTAGGTATGGCCAATGGTAAAGAATGGTAAAAGATGGTAAAGAGTCTGCCTGCAATGTAGGAGACCCAGGTCTGAGGACTAGATGAGGAAGATCCCCCGGAGAAGAGCTGGCAACCCACTCCAGTACTCTTGCCTGGAGAATTCCATGGACAGAGGAGCCTGGCAGGCTACATACAGCCCATGGGGTAGCACAGAGTCAGACATGACTGAGAGGCTAACACTTCACTTCTCTTCAAGGAGACTGGAATGAAGATTGAACCTAGCAATAATATGTGAGCATTGCTTATTTTTGTTTACATTATGATAAATGTTAATACACTAAGGTAAGTTACTAAGGAAAGTAGAGAAAACTGGCCATTGACTAAGTGGGAAATGAGGACTCTCTACGGTCTTCACAACTTTTCTGAAATCTAAATCTATTCTAAAATAAAAACAGTTTAATTTTAAAAATGGGGTTGTAAAACTTTATACTGGCACATAACAAAGGGGGATTCTTTATCACTGTGTCATCTTAAATTTCATGAATTTGCCCTGGGAGAAAACTGAGTCAAGGTCAAGAACAAAATTGGGTATCTGTTCCAGTTTGTGTGACTAAGTGGGGAAACCTCTAAAGTATGGCAGAGTATCAAATGACAAAGTTATGGAGAAGATAAAATATCACAGGTTTTAACAATCTCAGAATGATGTAAAAGGTCACTTTATTTCCTCCTCTCTCACCACTTGATACTTAAAATTACTTGGTTTTCAATTGTTTGAAAAAAGTAGTCTATTAACTCTTAGGCATGAAGTGAGCTCCTAAAGACCAGAAAGAACCTGCAGTGGGACGAGTAGACACAGAAGCAATGATGTTAATAACAAGAAACAGCAGTGCCATCCTCAAATTGCCCTCTCATACAAAATCTCATTCGATCACAGTATTCTTCTCTGCTAGGGGAAGTATAATATTTACAGTGTATTGCAAGGTAAATGTGACATAATACATGTAAAGCATACAGAACTCAACTTTAAGGATTTATAAAAGGCTATAAGAATTTAGCATTGTATATTTACAAATATCACCCAATCTCTACATTTCGGGACTGGAGATGTAGATCTTAGTAGAATTCTAAACCCACAGGCCCCTTAGTGATACCGAGTTACCTCCTTCAGTCTCCATTTCTCATAAGAAGAACAGAAATGCTCAAGAAATGCTTCACAATTTCAAGGCTATGATTAACATTTATGGGAAGAGGGGCAGAGGAGCTAGCTAGTAATTATCAGTGCACCATGCTGCTTTACATTTCTGGCAAGAACCTTATTGGATCAAGTACCATACAGTACTGTCAGCCATGAGCTCTCAGAGTCACTAAGAGACTAAAGGTCTTCGCAAGACCCAATAGGTGTCATTTCCAAGCCATGTCAAATGCTGGAAAAATGCAGTCATGATATAGTCAAATCACTGTCACAGATTCATATATTATACTAACTTCTTAATTTCACTGTTTTCAGAGAAAAGAATACCCTGACTACAATATGATCAAATTTCATACTAGTAATGATTGAATAGACTCCCTTTATAGGAATAATGAAAGTCAACTAGGCTACAGAGACTGTACAAATTCATATAGGGAGTTAACTTTAACAAAGACTATAACCATATCTTCTTAACTCTTGCTAAGTAAAATAAGTTTTTTACTACTTCTTTAAATACTACACAAAATGTATAGAGATTAAAGTACAGAGAGAATATTTTTCTTCAAACAATATCTTGAATTTGGGTTTAATCTAATATTAGGACCCAGTATACCTTGTATTTGACAAGTGGTGTTAAAGATATTAGGAAGTTATATGAGTATAATTTAAATATTACACACCAGTCTCTGACTCGTTAATGTTAAAATTAGTTTCAATTCAATAACTTTCATGATACTTTCTTTACACTTTCAAGATTTTTAAAAGGGACTTTTATTATTTTTTTAATTTTAGTACTTCACTTGTATTTTTCTGTTTATAAAATGTTTGACACAGTTATCCTTAATTTCACAGGGCTTCAATAACTTTGCATAAACATTTATACATTTTTTTCAACAAAATGAGTTCAGATTCAAGTCAAATATTTACTTTAAAAAACAAAACAAAACAGCCCTCTGCTCTTATTAAGTAAAAAAGCATGCTACAATAAAAGACAGAAATGGTATGGACCTAAAAGAAACAGAAGATATTAAGAAGAGGTAGCAAGAATATACAGAAGAACTGTACAAAAAAGATCTTCATGACCCAGACAATCATGATGATGTGATCACTCACCTAGAGCCAGACATCCTGGAATGCGAAGTCAAGTGGGCCTTAGGAAGCATCACTATGAACAAAGCTGGTGGAGGTGACAGAATTCCAGTTGAGCTATTTCAAATACTAAAAGATGATGCTGTGAAGCGTTGCACTCAATATGCAAGCAAATTTGGAAAACTCAGCGGTGGCCACAGGACTGGAAAAGGTCAGATTTCATTCCAATCCCAAAGAAAGGCAATGTCAAAGAATGCTCAAACTACCACACAAAAGCACGCATCTCACACGCTAGCAAAGTAATGCTCAAAATTCGCCAAGCCAGGTTTCAACAGTACATGAACCGTGAACATCCAGATGTTCAAGCTGGATTTAGAAAAGGAAGAGGAACCAGAGATCAAATCACCAGCATCTGTTGGATCATCGAAAAGATGAAAGAGTTATAGGAAAACATCTACTTCTGCTTCATTAACTATGCCAAAGACTTTGACTGTGTGGATCACAACAAACTGTGGAAAATTCTTAAAGAGATGGGAATACCACACCACCTGACCTGTCTCCTGAGAAATCTGTATGCAGGTCAAGAAGCAACAGTTAGAACTGGACATGGAACAACAGACTGGTTCCAAACAGGGAAAAGAGTACATCAAGGCTGTGTATTATTACCCTGTTTGTTTAACTTATATGCAGAGTACATCATGAGAAATGCTGGGCTGGATGAAGCACAAGCTGGAATCAAGATTGCTGGGAGGAATATCAATAACCTCAGATATGCAGATGACACCACCCTCATGGCAGAAAGGAAAAAAAACTAAAAAGCCTCTTGATGAAAGTGAAAGAGGAGAGTGAAAAAGTTGGCTTAAAACTCAACATTCAGAAAACTAAGATCATGGCATCTGGGCCCATCACTTCATGGCAAACAGATGGGGAGACAACGGAAACAGTGACAGACTTTATCTTTTTGGGCTCCAAAATCACAGCAGATTGTGACTGCAGCCACGAAATTAAAACATGTTTGCTCCTTGGAAAAATAACAATGACCAACCTAGACAGCATACTAAAAAGCAGAGACATTGCTTTGCCAAATAAGGTCCATCTAGTCAAAGTTATGGTTTTTCCAGTAGTCGTGTATGTATGTGAGAGTTGGACTATAAAGAAAGCTGAGCATCTAAGAACTGATGTTTCTGAACTGTGGTGTTGGAGAAGACTCTTGAGAGTCCCTTGGACTGCAAGGAGACCCAACCAGTCCATCCTAAAGGAGATCAGTCCTGAATATTCATTGGAAGGACTGATGCGAAAGCTGAAACTACAATACTTTGGCCACCTAATGTGAGCTGACTCATTTGCAAAGACCCTGATGCTGGCAAAGATTGAAGGCAGGAGGAGAAGGGGATGACAGATGATGAGATGGTTGGATGGTATCACTGACCCAATGGACACGAGCTTGGGTAAACTCCAGGAGCTGGAGAGGGAAGCCTGGTGTGCTGCAGTCCATGGGGTCACAAAGAGTGGGACTCGACTAAGCAACTGAACTGAATTGATGTTTACAAAGTCACAGCTCCTTTGGTGCCTCAAAACTGAATATTAAATATGAGCTAATTATGCTTGAAAAATCTACTTGGATTTCTCAAATATATTTATTCATGCATCTTCTTTGGTGGCTCAGTGGTAAAGAACCTGACTGCCAAGGCAGGAGATGCAGGTTCTATCACTGGGTCTGGAAGATGCCCTGGAGAGGGAATGGCAAGCCACTCCAGCATCCTTGCCTGGGAAATCCCATGGACAGAGGAGCCTGGTGGGCTACAGTCCATGGGTCACAAAGAGTCAGCTACGACTTAGCTACTAAACAACAACATTTTTTCATACACATGGGAATATTCTTTCTAAAAAGTATGGTGATTTTCTTTTCTCAGATATCATCTTGGTGTGATACAGATAGATTGTAAATAATTTGAAAACAGTATCCTAAAATAATACATATTGTGATCTCTGGTTCATGTTGTTAATTTGGAAAGAAAATCCTAAAGTGTAAAATTCAAAAGTTTTATCTTAAGGACTGAACATTTTGAGAGAAATAGCATGCTTTCTAAATAAAAAATAATTATGTAAAAATTACATGGGTTAAAGATATTGAACCTCCATTACTATATTAATCTTACATTTCTTTGAACAAGTGCCTATGGAACAGGTGATTTTTCTTCTGAGCCACAGCTCATAAAATAATTGAAACTTTCTTTCAATGAGGCAGCATATCAGATCCAGGTTGAGAGGTGAATCTGAAGCTCCAAGGAGTGATGAAAATTTGATTCAATGAATTATTTCCTAGAGTGTCTTTTTAAACTCATTTCCTATATTTTTATTTCCTTGTCTTAACCCAGAAAAAAGCAAGCAGGAAAGAAAAGCAAGGCAAATAATGACCTCACAACAAAAATCAAATACATGTTACTAAGAGACGTACAAATAATATGAATTGAGGTAGTATTAAACTTAGAAAAACAATGTTTGATTTCTTTAAGTATTCATTTGATTTTAGTCATTTTTATAAGTGGTGTGTTTATTCAGCTATTTACATTCTGAAGGATCTGAGAATTTTACTTTATATACTTGACTTTCACAAGCCTCCTAAAAGAAAAATACCTTGAATTTTTTTCTTTTTACTTTAGACATGGCTACTAGGAAACTTTTAAATGCTACATTTCTGATATTTTATGTGTACTTATGTGCATCTATACGTCAGTTTTAGGTTGTCCTAACATTGGACAATGGGTCTATTTTAATTGTCAAAGAATCTAAACTATATTTTTATATGTGAAAACTGCATGGTTGATAAACCATTTTTTCAAGTTTTTGTGTACTGTTGATATTTATTTAAGGGACAGATTTGTTTCATAAAAATGGCTGTAACAAAATCGCTATGGAGATAATGTGTCATAAAATTACAAAGGAAAGAATATCAGACAAAATAAAGACCTCCAAGTCATTATAATCCAGAAATTCTTAAAATATTCTGAATACCAGCATCCATTGAGAATCTGATTAATAACTGTTCTCTCGGGAAAAAAAAAACTAATGTACAGGTTCACAAACTTTTGCATTCAGTTCCAATATATTTAAAACACAACTTAGAAGTCTATTCGTGGACTGACCCCAGGTTGTAGAATGTTGGGGTATCCTTCAAGCTCCCAAGTTTACAGATAAAGGGACCTGGTGGTTCATCAGAGTTAATAGCTTTCCAAAGCTAAACAGCTAGTTCCAACTAGTTGTGGAAAAAGAAGAGGTTCTGTAGAACGAGCACTTTTTCTGTTACACCCAATACTCTAATGATAGTCAACTAGAAAGGATTCCCTATAACGAAGCCCATTACATAATTTAGCTTTCATTCCATATAATAAACTATACCTTATTTCATCACTGCATATTTCAGTGTAAGTGATAACTGTGTAGAGATCCTGATTCCTCTAGTGAGATTAAATAGTCCCTGATATAGAGCAGGTACTCCATAATGCCTCTTGAATTTCAAATAAGCAGACCTGCTTTGAACAGTGGCAAAGGACTGTTGGAAAACTGCACAAGTGTAATATAAGAGATGCTAAATCCCCTAAACTATATGTTTCAAGTTTAAATAATATTACAGAGTATTAAATTGGTATGATGATGTAAGCTGATTGCTAAGAAATGCCTCCTTGCATCAGTTTAATTTTTCTTATTTAATATGTACTTTCACAGAATGGGTGAGGACTATAGATTGGCAGAATCCAAACTCATCTCATCCACTCCCTGAGAAATACCTTATCATCTGCACAACTTCAGCAACACGGGGGTTAAGTCATGGAGAAGTAGCTTTACCCTGGTAAGTGATCTTGATTACGAAAGTCCCTTCTTATAGTGAACAACCAACATCTTCATGGGAAACTTCATTTATTTGTGGAAATTCCTCCACCCAGACCAATACACATAAAAATGATTCCTTTTCTCCTCTCTCTTTCATATTTGAAATCACTTTGTTGTTCACTGTTCAAATTTTCACTAGGCTATTCTGACATAATCTACTTTCTGCCAACATACCTCAATGACTCCTTGCTTTCCTTGCAAATTTACTTTGCTCAGTCATGTTTCCTAGGTTTGATTGCCTCTCTCTTTTCACTTCCCCTTTAATTTTCCCTTCCCATTTCTCTCCGATTCTCTCTCACTCTTAAGAACCCTTTGCCTTTTTCCTTATGGATTATCCTTCATTCTTTTGCTACAATGGGAGGGTGGGGGTTGAGGGAGAGACTAGTGGTCCTTAATGAAATTTTGAAAGACTGCCAATTCTGATTCTGAGGTCAAAATTCCAACTTGCAGAGCTTGGATTGCAAATTAAGTTGAATTCCTTCAGAAGAAGATCTTGAACAAATGTATGAATGTCAGTAATTTTATTTCAGGAGTGATCCCAAGGATCACCAGTATGAGGCGGGGAAATGAGGCATAGGATAGAAGACATCTGGAAAGCATGTTCTCTGTTGGTACTTGGAGAACTTCTGAACCCACTCTCATCGGACAACTCTGGGAGACAGCACAGACAATGCCTCTTTACCCCAGCCAAGGAACAAAGGAACGAGGATATTTATCCAGCAGCGCTGTCAGTCATGGATCAGGGCTGCTCCCTGATGATATGAACCCCTGGCACTTCTGCATGCCCTTGTGTTAAGCCAGATGCCTCATCCAGAAAAGCCTTCAGAAAGAATCCCAGGTGTTACCAGTTGGAAAGTCTAATAATGGTGGGCACTGAGGAAATATGAGCTAGATACAGGCAACACCTGCGACAATTACTTTCTGGCTATATTTTTGTATGTGCTGCTCAGTTGTGTCCGACTCTTTGCAACCCACTGGACTGGAGCCTGCCAGGGTCCTCCGTCCATGGGGTTTTCAGGCAAGAAAACTGGAGTGGGTTGCTATTTCCTTCTTCAGGGGATCTAGTCAATCCAGGGATCGAATCCACATCTCCTGTGACTCCTGTATTGCAGGCAGATTCTTCACCTGTATACTTGTTTAATATTTAAATGGGACTTTAATTCTGGAGAAGGAAATGGCAACCCACGCCAGCATTCTTGCCTGGAAAATCCCAAAGACAGAGGAGCCTGATAGGCTACAGTCCATGGGGTCGCAAATAGTTGGACATGACTGAGCGACTTCACTTTCTTTTGTTTCTCTAATTCTGATACAAAGTTGACTTTAATACCTAGTTTCTATATTTACTGTTTCACTATGGAAATCCCCTGGTCTCTCTGTCTGCCTCTAACTGTTGATTCAGAAACTTGTGTGTATGAGTACTGCACCTAGAGCTTTTTTAAAAATCTTCATCTCTTGTTTCTGTGATATAGCTTAATTTTTTAAAAAACGACAAAAATGTACTGCACTGTGCAAAAAAAAATTTTTTTGCTTTGTTTAATGGTACGTATGCTTTTCGCTTTCTGTAAATAGACAACTTTTTGTAGACGGTCAAAAAGAAGTGTGAACACTAGTGAATCTAGTGATTCATAAGAAGGTATGACATGCTATGTGCCTATTTAGGAGTATAAGTGGCAAAACTCAGAAGTGAAATTCCTGGTTTTATCCTGGCCTAGAAGCAATGTGCAATGAATGTAGGCTTTGCAATTGTATGAACCCAGTTTTTCAACTGAACTCCCGTTAGTAATTATGGAGTCTTGTGCAATTTAATTTCTTTTCAGCCTCAGTGTCCTCATCTTCTGGGAAAAGATATTAATAGCACACAACTGTTGTGAGCATTAAAAGAGATCAAGACAGACAGAAGAGCACAGTTTTGTTACTTAGTAGATGTTCAACTGTTGTTGAATACTTTTGTTCCCCCACCTTCACCCTAAATCACCATGATTAGGGTTTTACAACACATGGAATGAAAATGGTAATATCATCCTGTAACTTTTCTCAAATAAAGTTCTGATCTTATTTTTATACACTCTCATAATCTGTAAAATATGGATATAGGCAGCCTCCACCATTGTATAGAGTGATGGATAGAAAAGTAAAAAGAAATCACCCAGTTATTTTTTTTTTTTTTATTTGTATGATAATGGCCACAGTTCGCTGATTTCTGTCATGCTTTCCTTTTAAACTTCCATTTTTCTACCTCACCCATGTGTGGTATTTTATAACCAAAATGGTTGCAGTGAATTGCAATAGAGACTAGTTTTCATCTCCAGGATGACTATACATTATTAGGGGCCATATTGACTTTATTGTCTCTCATACAGGCATGCAGAGAAACAGATGAAAAACGCAAGATTCAAGTCTACCTTACCATTTTCCCTGCAGGTTCTGCATTCAGCTGGATGGTTATAATGTCACAAGGTAAATCCCCAGTAGACACAGTTGTGGCTTTTTCTCCATCACTCCATCACTTCTCCACACCTGAGTAACCAATCACAGTCCCTGATTTCTAGCTTTGATTCTGGCTTTGCTGGTTATATTTAAGTCTATCAGGTAAAAAAATGTTTTACAAAATTTTCTTTTTTTTTTTTTTTTCCAAAATTTTCAAATCAACTTTGTCTATGAACTTAGGTTACTGGCAAAATCCATACTTGACTAACATTTATATGCAATTCTTTAACCCTTTAGGAAGTATGCAAATGCAGATTAATCTAATCAGTTACTAGTCAATTTATCTATTTTTTTTACATCATGACCACATAAATACATTTATAAGATGAACTCTAATAGCAGGAAATGAAAGGTTAGCTATAGTAAAAACATAAAAATTATATATTATTTTAAAATAAAGTAGGACTTATAGGGTATTGCAATAAAAGTTTAAAATGTATTTAAGTGTATCAGTGGGAGAGTAACAAAGAAATAAGTGTTGTTGCCTGATGATAATAAGAAAAGGGTCTACATTGGGAATACTTTCCAAAAGCAGATAGTATATGATAAAATAAAAATGAATTACCTTACCCTTTACTCGGAGAAGGCAATGGCACCCCACTCCAGTACTTTTGCCTGGAAAATCCCATGGATGGAGGAGCCTGATGGGCTGCAGTCCATGGGGTCGCTAAGAATTGGACACGACTGAGCGACTTCACTTTCACTTTTCACTTTCATGCATTGGAGAAGGAAATGGCAAGCCACTCCAGTGCTCTTGCCTGGAGAATCCCAGGGAGAGGGGAGCCTGGTGGGCTGCCGTCTATGGGGTCGCACAGAATCGGACATGACTGAAGCGACTTAGCAGCAGCAGCAGCAGTATCCTTTACTACCAATGACTTTAGGGTAATATCTACCTTCTACTTGTTTCCTGGAACATATAGGTCAAAACCATTCAGTAGAAAAATGTAGAAGCTAAATTGAAAGGAGTCATAAAGATCATCTAATCTATATTCTTGTATTTTGCAATTGATCCTTCACTGACCAAGATGGTAGTCACAAGTCAGCATTACTAATAAGCATTTGAAATGTAGCTAGTTAAAACCAAAATGTTCTGGACATGTAAAATATACCCTAAAATTGGAATAATTCATTTTTAAAAGTCAAATATTGCCTCGCCTTGATAATTTTATATTGATGACAAGCTGAATTTATAATATTTTGGATTTGCTGGATTAAGTAAAATGCACTCACAAATTTATTTCTTTTCTTATTTTTAAATGTGATGACTAGAAAATTTAAAATCATACATATAATTTGCATTATTTTTCTACTGGACTGTGCTGGACTTTACTGTAGGCAAACGTTACACCATGAGCCAAAAAACAAAATAAATATGACTGTATCATGGAGAATTGATGACAAGCTTCTTTCTTTAAAATAATTATTATTATTTTTAATTATCAAGGAAGGAAATTTGGGAACTGTTGACAAAAAAGAAAGCATCATTCTTAAGGAATGTTTGTCAGAGGCCTTTTGTATCAGAGCCTTTTTGTGACCACCGTGATAGCGTTTGTTCAGGAAAAGTCTTCCAGTTATGACTGTAGGAATTACAAATGAGTCCCATTGGGACAGTGGGAAAACTAACTAGTAGATACAACCCAGATAATGTGTCTGCAAAGGTTTGACACTTCTCATTGAGCCCTTTGATGAAAAAGACATAGAGAGCAAAAATATATTGAAGTCAATATATGTGAAGTCAACACTAGCCTGCCAACAAATGTCTTGACAAATTGCCATCATATTAGTCACCTTAGTAGTGAGTGAAAAGGCCAAAAAAAAAAGAAAAGAAAAAGATAACTACTCGATGCAGAAGCAAAAGAAAGAGCTTGTAGCAAATAAAAAGACATATATGCAGGTATGTAAGTAAAAGAAAAACTGTCTCCAGATATAAGCAGTACGTGCTAATCTCATTTAACATTAAGCAACACTGAACAATATCCTTTAATATTTTTGGAAATGAAATAAAGAAGGGACATCACAAAAAATATCTTTGCGTTTTATTAGACAATGTTTTTTATTCAGATTAAGGAAAGGCCAAAGTAATGAATGGGATTCCCTGGTGGCTCAGAGGGTAAAGAATCTGACTGCAGGGTAGGACACCTGGGTTCAATCCCTGGGTCAGGAAGATCTCTTGGAGAAGGGAATGGCTACCCACTCCAGTATTCTTGCCTGGAGAATTCCATGAACAGAGGAGCCTGGTGGGCTATAGTCCATGTCGCAAAGAGGCAGTCAAGACTGAGCAACTAACACTTTCACTTTTCAAAGTAAGGAATAGATATTCAACTATTTTTCTATGCCTTCGTGGTAGTGGCGATGGTTGAGAAGGGAATGACGTATAATTTTTTTTTAAATGGCTGATACAAGCAGTTCCCATCATAAGAATCAGTCTCAAGTGTTGAAAACAATATTCTTTCAGAAAATAAAAAAATTTAATATAAAACAAAACCTTATTACTGTCTGTCTTTTGGAATTCTTACTCCTTTAGTAATTGTCTTAAAAAATAAATAACTAATGTCTGGCAAAAAGAATGCGATCCAAGATAAACTCTAGCCAGATTTTCTAAGAATATTTCCTTTTTGTTCTTTTGTGCTGTAAAACCAATGATTGCTGTTCAGTCACTAAGTCATGTCCAACTCTTTGGAATCCCTTGAACTTCAGTGAGACAGGTTTCCTTGTCCTTCACTATCTCCATGAGTCTGCTCAAACTCATGTCCATTGAATCAGTGATGCTATCCAACCATCTCATCCTCTGTTGCCCCCATCTCCTCTTATAAAATCTATTTTTAAAATACAAAAGTAAACTGAATATTTCCCTTTTTTCGTTTCTTAAAATGTTGTTTATCTAAAGGAAGAGAATATCTGAAATAATCTCCTTTCATTTTTTATTGTCTTTATGACGTGAAAACTAATTTTGCTGTGAACATTGTATGCTGTGAAAAGGGCCATACTTGCATATGAGAGAGATTATGCCATTTCATAACTTAAAGAATACAAATCACATATTTAATATTAGTAGCATATGCTTTTATTAAATGATGATCCTATCTACTAGGGATAGTTCTAGACCCTTTAAAAAAAATTCAAAATCTAATTTAATCTTTAAAACACTGTGAGTCCATTATTGTCCATTTAAAGGAATATCAAGTACATATTGTCAATTTAAATCTATATTAACTCATTATTGGAGAGATTAGGTACTATAGTCTAGAACACATTGCAAAAAGAAATTTCAAAATAAGACTAGTTGAAACTAACATAAGAAATCTAACAGAAGGATACTCAAGAAATGCATCCATGAACTCACTTACTTGGGAGGTAGCCCAATTCTGATATCTGTGTTTGAAGCTTATCCTCTGCAGAGCTCACGATAAAGCTTGGGGCTGATTTCTGATACAACAATTAAAACTTCATATGTTTGTCCAAGTGTCAAAAATATACATGTCCCAATGACTCATCTGGGAATAAGAATAATATTTTTAATACACTGTGTACATATGAGGAGAGAACAGGAAACTTTAAACAAATCCTCCTCAAACTGAAAGGTTTGAATGATATTAAAAAACAAAAAACAAACAAAAAAAAACTTTCTGTTTGGCCTGAGGACAATGCAGGTACCCTGATAGCCTGGGCTGGGCTAGCTGCTTGAGTGTTAGGGCTCTGAAAGCACAATGCCTATGAAAGGCGTCACTGCTATGTAAAACTTGCCAAAACTTTTACCAAAGATACAATTAATGTATTGCATTTGCAGTTTTAACAATGGTTCTCATTGAAGGGAGATAAAGAAAACAAAAGAGAAAATCTTACTTCTAAAGTGTCTATCTCAAATGTTTAAAGAAATGTCCATTGTAGAAAGATTGTAAAATTGTAGCACCATAAGATTCCTATTTCAGTAATGGTCAATCTGCTTTTTTTTCACCTCAGCTATTTCTGCTCTTAGGTCTCAATTATTTTCACATAGAGGGGGCAGCAAATTTTAAGAAATAGGTATTTTTCTCCTTTCACCACATTTCTACAAATAGAATAAAATAGAATATTTTCCATTTAACACTCTGGTGGCGTATTAACTTGTAAAGTAAAATGCATTAATGGCTTTGCTTATAGATCCACAAGTATCATCTGAATGCATTTTAAAATCATTATAAATTTTATGGGCAATTTCGGCTACCATTTTTGATGCTCTTTTAGCTTGACTCAAATCCCACAGGTTGGGGCTTTCTTATTTGCATTAATATACTTTCTTCTTAAACATGTAAGAGACTGACTAATGTGTAAACAACATTGGGGCACCCCAGGCTTGAGGCAAGAATATAATTACTCCGGGGACAGAACATTTTCAGAACTTATTCTAATTCAAAATAGGTTTATGTGCTAATGGGCTAACAAATGACTAGAGTCATTTCTAAATCTAGAACTACTTGACTTAATATGCTCAGAGACCAGACTCTTCGGTTGAAAACAACTAAGCATGCATTGAAAACAACCGAAACTTTTTAGGGTTTAGATTTATACAAGTATAAATCAAGGTTATTTTGGAAGGAGATTCTGGTTAAAAGGAATGTAAATAGGTCTCAAAAATGGGATTTAAAATATCAACGCATTTTGAGATAATAATACGAAGTCTCAATCAAGTTAACTACTTTTACTAACACTGATTTTATTGGGATTGTTCTTTCTTTTTTTTCTAAAATTATCAGTATCTGTTTAGAATATGTTACAATCTTTGAATTTCTGCTACACTTTTAGCTTTACCTTACATCACTCCAAACTAAAACGTATGAATACACACAAGAAAATGACAAAGTCAATTTTTATATTTAGGTACACAAAGTTCTCCGTACCTCTCAGACTTATACCTTTTTCTGCCCTGTCAAACCTGCTTAAAGTATATATCTGAGTGCTGCCCACATTCCATGGCTTTCCAATATCTTACTTTTTTAATTAAAAAAGTCTTCCATGAAGAAATAATTTTGGTTATATGTACCAAAACCAGGATGCAATCTAACCACTTCTGGAGAAAATTTTTAAAGTATATATACTACAAATTTTTGCAACTGTGAAAATTTTAAATCCAGAATCAAAAATAGAAAAGAAAAAAAAAAAAAAGAGGGAGAACTAGTATTAAGAAAAATAGAAGGGAATACATTTAAATAAAATCGAAGAAATCAATAATGTACAAGTAATAATTTACATTCAAGGCCTTTATAAATACCCAACTGGTTAGTGGGAATGCTTGGGGGACAAACAAAATAAGTTGTGAAAACTTTCATAGCACAGAAAGATAATTCATTCTACTTATATTAGTTATTTTGAATAGTATATCCTGTGAGACAGGGATAAAAAGACAAATGCATTGCCTCATGACTTTCTATAACTGTGTACCCAAGTATATACTTTATTTTATACAAAATAAAAAGCTCAACTGAAGTGTATAATATGTATCTCAATTATTATCTCTTAAAATCTTTACTTTCTCTTGACCAGCTTCCTAGCACATATTTTCCTTCTAGGGAAGCAAAATAAAAACTTTTTTATTTGCAGTTAATTGAAATAGATATGTTTTACTAAGTGCATTCATTCCACAACTAGTGAATTAACTTGATCTATCTTCTACAAAGAAACCTATAAACATGTGCCTTGGCCTCAAAGTATTTTAAGTCTGGCAAAGGGAAAATATATTTGCCTATATACCTCCAGCTAATCACATGTAGCATTTAAGTGAGACTGAATGTGAGGCAGGAAGAAACATATGCCGCTGAAATGATCAAGGAATTCTGAACCAAGGAGATGATTGTCTTTTTAGCTTAACATTAAAACATGGAGAACATGAAGTGTATCTCAAATTATTAATACTGCTTGAATCTGGATGATGTCTCCTGGGATTTCTATGCCCTTTTAGTGTATCTGCATTTCCTATTTTCTTTAAATGAACGTGTCACTGTTACATATTAAAGAAAATAATAAATACTATTAAAGCAAATAAAGGATCAGAAGGCAAGGGCAACTGTAAAGAGTCAATGAACAGGCTCTGTTAACTGACAAGATTCTGGAGGTAGAAAAAGCAAAGCATTGTGTTTGGTAAGAAACTTATGGCAAAATACCAAGTCAGTAGGTGATTTGAGAAGACAGAGCATACATCTTCTTTTAGGCTTGCTGATTTTGGATAACACCAGCCAAGGGTGTTTACAAAGGAAAGGAGTTTGGGTGGTGCTGGAAGTTCAAGAATTGGAGGGGGGGGGGTGGTCATTGGATTCATGGGATATAATGAATGTTTGATTGAGATACACCCAGAATCATACTGAAGACTGAACCTTGGGGAATACCTCCAAGGACAATTAATACCTGACCTGTTGTATATTTGAAATGAGCTCAAAACCTGACAGACTATCAATGTTTCCATAGTATTTTCCCCCTGTAGGGGGAATACTTTCAACTAATACTAACAGCAATCTAAGATCTTTTGCATAAGTAGGAGAAACACATGCTTTCATCTCCTCCTTTCTTAAAAGAAAGAACATGAGTAGTGCTGTGCATTTAACTATGAATTCTTCATAAGAGTAAAAATAAGAAGGCGGACCTTAGCCCTGGCACACACTGCTCCGCTGTAGAATTCCTGGCCGCACAAAAGAGCAGACAGGGTTGTCAACACCATCACATTTAATTTCTGCCCTGCATAACTGAGCGAACTCCATGGAGATGATGACAGCTCCTTGACATCACGGGCACTCACTGACTACTTATTCACTCATTGACAGTAAATGAGTGTCAGCTGCCAGAAAATGGAAGGAAGGAGGTCTACAGGAGAAGACACTGCCTTAAAATGATGATCATTTCAAGTCCTCAATCTCAGGCACCTGCTGGTTTTGCTTTGTAATTCCTCAAGCAAAATAAGATTCTATTTCTGATTCTTGAACTAAACATTTGAGGTCAAAGTAACAGAATAGGTTCCAGATAATCATGCAATAGGGATAAAACATAAAAGTTAATGCTTTATCTATTCAGTTGGTGCAGACATAATTGCGGTTTCAGACCATGAATTTTAAATCATTATAACTAGGGCTCAAACACATTTTTGTTAATCAAAATAGGAACCGTTAACAATCAACACATTTCTGCCAATGAGAAATAAGTTGGTGTATTCCTGTAACATAAAAATACATGCTTCAGGAGGATTCAACAAACCCTTGGGAAGAATTTTCTGTCTCTGGCTGGTTGTGGAAACGTTTTCCCTGCAAAAAGTTGTCAAGAGGCTTGAAGAAGTGGTAGTCGATTGGCAAGAGGTCAGGGGAAATGGCAGATGAGGCAAAAAATTGCAGTGCAATTCGTTCAAGTTTTGCAGTGTTGGTTGTGCAACGTGTGGTCGGGCTTTGTCATGGAGAAGAATTGGGCCCTTTTTGTTGACCAATGCTGGCTGCGGGCATTGCAGTTTTCAGTGTACCTCATCGATTTGCTTAGCATACTTCTCAGATGCAATGGTTTCGCTGGGATTCAGAAAGCTATAGTGGTTCCGATTGGCAGCAGACCTCCAAACAGTGACCAGGACCTTTTTTTTTTTTGGTGCAAATCTGGCTTTGGGAAGTGCTATGGAGCTTCTCAGTCCAGCCACTGAACTGGTCATCACCGATTGTCAGAAAACCCACATTTCGTCGCATGTCAAAATTCGGTTCATAAATGGTTCAATGTTGTTGCATAGAATAAGAGAAAGTGACACTAAAACGATGATAGTTTGGATCTGCAGTCAGCTCAGGAGGCACCTGCTTTTTCACCTTTTCAATTTGCTTCAAATTCTGAAAGACTGTAGAATGTTCACCGTTGAGTTCTTTGGCGACTTCTTGTATGGTTGTAAGAGGATCAGCTTTGATGATTGTTCTCAGCTGGTCTTTGGCAACTTTCAATGGTGGCCACTACACTCCTCATCTTCAAGTCTCTAGTCGCCTTTGCACACTTTCTTGAACCACCCCTACACTGTACATATATTAGCAGTTCCTGGGCCAAATGTACTGTGGATACTACAAGCCATCTCCATTGCTTTAAGATCTATTTTGAACTCAAATAAAAAAATCATTCAAATTTGCTTTTTTTCTAACATCATATCTATAGTCCAAAATAAATATAAGATAGATAGCAAGCAATAAGTCATTAGCAAAAATAAGCAAGAAATGTGCATTAAAATTATGTATATCATAACCACATTTATTTAAGAAAGTATTCCAACATCTATCGGCAAATTTCAACAATGCAAAAACTGCAATTACTTTTGCACCAACCTAATATCTATCTATCCATTCACCCATCCATCCATGTATATATCTATCTGTCTGATTTCAATATATTTAGAGATAAATATCTAGATATAAACATCTAGGCTTAATTGACTCAATCAACAAAATTCGGTAATGTGACCAATGTTTACAATCTTCTCAATAACAAACAATAATACACATTTAAGTGTGTTTCTTTGTAGAATTTGATCTTGACTCCCTATCAAAAGTGTCTTTCTGTCACCCAATTCCTTCTAAATAATCAAGTCTGTTGTTTAGTTGCTAAGTCACAACCAGTTCTTTTTGTGACCCCATGGACTGTAGCCCACCAGGCTCTTCTGTCCACGGGATTTCCCAGGTAAGAATACAGGAGTGGGTTGCCATTTTCTTCTCCAGGGGATCCCCACCCAAGGATTAAACTCACATCTTCTGCACTGCAGGTGAGTTCTTTACCACTGAGCCACCTTAAAGTCTGATGACTACTAAAATAACGTACATGAAAATTTCTCGGTGTATTATGTGAAATTCCATTAAAAATTATGTATAGTTTCCCTGACCTACTTTATTCATGACATCTATGGTCTAAATCACTATTTTTTCATTTTTCACAAGATTATGTAACTTTTATATAACTATTATCTATAATAACAAAGCACATATAAAATATAATACAAAGCTGGAGAAGATTTGTAGTATGACTCATTCTAAAGATTTCCTCAAGTCAATTGAAATCCTTAAATTCAATATGATATATGTTGAGCATTAAACAGAATCCGATAGATTTACAACCCTTAGAAGAAGCCAGCTCACCACTTTAGGACTTTTCAACAGTATCATGACAGATAATCACCTGCCCTCTGCCTGATCACTAGCAGGAAGGACTGATCACATCAGTTATTTCACTATGTCAGTCATCCAACAATGTTCTCTCTATTGAATTAAGATGTGTTACATCTACCATACTTGGTTTTAAGTACATTTTAGTATTCAAATTAAAAAATAGCAAAAATAATATTTAAGCATGATCAGTATCATCCATCTATGATATAACAACCTTCAAAATATTTTAAAGAGCTTAATATCTCACTTCTTCTTGGCTCCACATTGAACATCTGTGGTTTATTTTTTGTCAAAACTTGGCTCTGAAACCCTTTAGCATCTTAGACTCCTTTTTTTCTGCTAAACTATAAATATATTAAAGGTTTAATACATTTAGGTACTGGGGTAACACTACAAGAGGCTAAAAATTTGACCTTTGGGGTCAAAGAGTTATGTTTGATCTCAAGAGAGATACTCAAGCTCTGAGTCCATTTCCTCACTGGTAAGGAGAAATTAAATATGAATAGTAATGACAGTAATAATAATAAATGTCAGTTTAGTTGATAATACTGAAGTATGGAATAAATACAATAATGCATAAAATATTCATCAAAGCTCCTAACTGTATAGAAGGATGAATACAGATATAGAAATAAGACATGGTCCTTGCTTTTCACATTAGAAAAAAGACAATCACAAGTAATAATGTAAAGAATTATGTATTGGAGGGAAGACTTAGCCAATGTTTTTAAAATTTACACAGTTTACTAAATTAAATTTACCTATAGATTTCTTTAAGTGCAGGGTCCCAAGCTTACATAGATATGTTTTATTAAGATATAAGTTACACAACATGATTATATTTTCTCATATTTTAATGCATTTGGAAATTAAATCAATGGCAAGATGATGCTGTTGCCAGGAAAAGACTAAGGAACTAGGATATGGGATCCTAAAATCCCACCAAGGTGGGATCACCTCTGTGAATTTTATTTTATTTTATTTTTTTATTTATTTATTTTTTATTAGTTGGAGGCCAATCACTTCACAACATTTCAGTGGGTTTTGTCATACATTGATATGAATTTTAATATTACTTTACATCCTTTAAAATGTGCAATCTTTGGCATTTCAAACTTGGAAATTTCACTCTACACTCTCTCTTTCATGTCATTTAGAACGTACTGAATCATACTCTTGCCAGAATGGATTTCTAGTAGATCTCTGTATAACATTTCTTCACCTCCTGAAATAAATGGTTCCACCTGTGTATTCCCTAACTTCCCTTGTAGCTCAGTCAGTAAAGAAACTGCCTGCAATGTAGGAGATCTACATTTGATTCCTGGGTCTGGAAGATTCTCTGGAGAAGGAAATGGCAACCCACTTCAGTATTCTTTCCTGGAGAATCCCATGGACAGAGGATCCTGGCAGGCTACAGTCCATGGGGTTGCAAGAGTTAGACATGACTTAGCAACTAAACCACCATGTGTATCCCTAAGTGGTGGAATTTTTATTTTAACTAGGGACAATATGGCTATATAATATTTGACACTGACAAGACAAACATTTTTGAAATGGTGACATCAAAATACAAAGCAAATAGACCCTTATAAATAATCTTCTTTTAAAGGTCAGGGAAACAAAATTTTTTGAATGGGAAATAGAGGATAAAGTTAGACTGTGAAAAACAGAAGCACCATCTCTTTGCGTTCCTTGTTTCTCCACCTTTGCATCTCTTGTCCCACTCTGCACAGATGGTGGCCTCGTAACATTTGGTGCTGCTGGTCACCTATACATTCTTTAAACCACCTTCTCTCCCAAGCTAGCATTGTGTTACTCTCCTTTCACATTTTTTTTCAGCAGCTACGGCCAATAGTTCAGTTCTGGGGTCTTAGCTCTTTCCCCTAAATACCCACATATAAGACTTTACCATGCAAATTAATTTAAACATTTTCTTAGCCTCAAACACAATTTCTATGCTGTGCATAGGACAGCCCTAGGTTTCTATCACCTCAAACTCATTATTTCCTCTCAACTCAAACCAGTTCTGATACCATTCTCTCCAACCTCCTCCAAATAATAATATATTTGTCTTCACCTAGAAGTTTCTGTTGATTTTTGCTCTGAATGACTTGCATATCGGTTTTCCCTCCATCTCATAAATTATACTCACTACTCCACTTGCCACCACTTTAGTACATCTTAACCTTTGATCCTCCTGAGTTTTTATCTGTATAAAGGGGTGAGATACAGAGACAATTTTGTTCCACTTTTTCATTTGCATTCATACCATTTTCCACATACACAAATTTTTTCACATATATTTGGGTGTATTTCTATTTTGCTTGTACCAGTTCCCTACTGTTTTAATTACTGAGACTTTATCATGTATGTTTTAGTAGCTTATAAGGCTAGCCTTCCTTCATTGCTTCTCCTTAACAGAATTTCCCCAATTTTTCTTGCATACTTCATTCTCATATGAACTCTAAAATAAGTCTCTAGTTCAAAAACACTGTTGATTTATCACCCTTTGTTTCAGATTAACTTAAATATGAATTAATACAGAAAGAACTGGCATGTTTGTGATATTGAGTCTTCCCATTTACAAGCAGAATTAATGATTAACAATTACATTTTCCTCTGAGATAATTATTAGTATAGTAACTTAAGGACCACTGCATTTTCTTTTTTTTTTAATATTTGAAAAATTTATTTTTATGAAGAATAATTGCCATACAATATTGGTTTCCTTTCTGCTGTACATCAACATGAATTAGCCGTAGGTGTACACATGTCCCCTCCCTCTTGAGTCACCCTCCCACTTCCCGCCCTCCCCACCCCTCTAGGTGGTTACAGAGCCCTGGTCTGAGCCTTGAGTCATAGAGCAGATTTCCATTGGTTTTCTGTTTTATGTGGTGGTGTATATGCTTCCACGCTACTCTCTCCGTTTGCCTCACCCTCGCCTTCCCCCACCCGCCCATGTCCACAAGTCTGTTCTCTATGTCTGTCCCTCTGTCACTGCCCTGCCAATAGGTTCATCAGTACTGTCTTTCTGATTCCGTGTATATGCACTGACATACAATATTTGTTTTTCTCTTTCTGATTTACTTCACTCTGTGTAATAGGCTCTAGGTTCATCCATATCCTTAGAACTGACTCAAATGCATCCCTTTTTATGACTGAGTAATATTCCACTGTGTATATGTACCACACCTTCTTTATCCATTCATCTGCTGATGGACCTCTAGCTTGCTTCCATGTCCTAGCTATTGTAAATGGTGCTGCAATGAACATTGGGGTACATGTGTCTTTTTCAATTTTGGTTTTCTCAGGGTATATTCCTAGACGTGGTATTGCTGAGTTGTATGGTAGTTTTATTCCTAGTTTCTAAAGGAATCTCCATACTATCTTCCATAGTGGCTATATCAATTTACATTCCTACCAGCAATGCAAGAGGATTCCCTTTCCTCCACACTCTCTCCAGCACTTGTTGTGTATTTCTTTTTCTTATGCTATGAATATGTATTTATTTCAATATATTTTATTTGTTGACAATATACATTTTAAATTTATTTATTTTGATTGGAGGCTAATTACATTATTGTGGGGTTTTTTTGCCATACATTGACATGACTCAGCCATGGGTGTACATGTGTGTACATGGGTGTACACATGTGTATCCTCCCGTCCTGAACCCCGTCCCACCTCCCTCCCCATCCCATCCCTCTGGGTTGTCCCCGTGCACCAGCTTTGAGTGCCCCGTTTCAAGCATCAAACTTGGACTGGTGATCTGTTTCACATAGAGTAAAATACATGTTTCAATGCTATTCTCTCAAATCATCCCAGCCTCACCTTCTCCCACAGAGTCCAAAAGTCTGTTCTTTATATCTGTGTCTCTTTTGCTGTCTTGCATATGGAGAACCATTGCATTTTCAAATCCTCCCTAAGTATTTAGTTAACAAGATAACCGGTGTCATTGATTACATCACATAATTTGTTTATAAATTTAAGCAGAAATTTGGTTTTTTCATATATGCAATTTATCTGCACTCTCTCAGGAAATAATTGTGCCTGTGTCCAGAGTTGGTTTGACATGTAAAGTGAATTCATATCTTTCTCAACCTAGGCCCAAGACAAATAATATCATAGTTGCTTTGTATTTCTCATAAGGTAGTCTAATTATAAAACCAAGGCATTTGAGAAATCAGGGGGAGAGATATAAAAAAGAAAACACTGGGGAAATTAGTTTGTTAATATCTTAATGTTAGAAAGAATTATGTGTTTTTGTATTTGTTAGTTTCTTAGACTAATGATGCTAATGATCAGTACAGCACTTTAAGAAGGGTTTAATATTCAGAGTGTCCCATTTGGAAACCAAAGAATACCATTCAGATACTGCAGAATTAGCATAATTCAGTTTGCAAAAAGCTGGCTTAGTGCAATACATAACACTAAAGATCAACTGCAACATTTATTTTTTTACTGACTGGCTATTACATGTCAGGCAATGAAGAAGATTTTGGAAATGGAGAAATTAATAAGAAAATAAGTCCCATAGTTTATTTTGGGGCCCTCAGTATGTGGCAAAGATATATATATATATACATATATTTCTGTTCTTTGTTGTTGCTGTTTAGTCACTAAGTCGTGTCTAAGTCTGTGACCCCACGGATTGCAGCACACCAGGCCTCCGGTCCCTCACTATCTCCTGGAATTCACCCAAGTTCATGCCCATTGAGTTGGTGATGCGATCCAACTGTCTAATCCTCTGCTGTCCTCATCTCTTCATGTCCTCAATCTTTCCCAGCATTAGGGTCTTTTCCAATGAGTCAGCTGTTTGCACAAGGTGGTCAAAGTATTGGGTGTGTATTATATATATATATATATATATATATATATTTGTGCATGTGTGTATAGTATGTTATATGTATATGTATATATATATACATAATCTCATGGACACAGGAGCCTGGCAGGCTACAGTCCATGGGATCGCAAGAGTTGGACATGACTTAGTGACTAAACCACCACCATACGTGTATATGTGTATACACATAAAGCACAACATGAAAAGATACTGTAAGCAAATATTTTAGGATTGGTAACTTTGGTCACCTCATCTTTTACAATTTTGGTTGTGCAAAAAGAAAAAGAAAATAAAAGAAACCTTGGAAATAAAAATAGTACTTTGTGAAATCAATCAATTATATAAATATTTTCTAATTTAGGTACTAATGAGTACAAAAACTAAGATTATTTAAACATACCTTTAAGTGGCAATATAATGTAATGTCAAAATACGAATCATAAATGTACAATATGTAAGTTCTAATAAAAAGAAAATGTCCTCATTTCTGTTACTAAACATGGTCAGAACTTCAAGAGTACCCTAGAATTAGTAAGCCCTTCTTTCTACCTCAAATTGACTGTATGGAGTGTTGTTAATAAATAGTTTAGAGTCACCTGGGCATTTAAATACCTCCTTAATGGAAGCTGTGGGAGAAATGAATGGGGCTACACTGCAGGCTTACAAAGAGAAAATGCTCTTAAGGATAGACGTTTGACCCCTTAAGTGTGTTAAGGTCATTTTATCCCCAGGGAAACATGTTTCTGAAAGCAGAATGGAAGCTAATGGAAAAATATAAATATACAGTAATCATCATTTTGCCACAGCTTTACAGAATATCATCAATAGCATAGAGTACAGGAGCACTAAGTAATGACTTGCTTAGTTAATTCATTCACAAAATTATTGTCAGATTTCACACATTATTGTAAGCACTGGTGATTGAACATTAAATAAAACTAATATTTATTACAAATTAATTCTTTTGGTGGGAGGGCTCACATAGCAATCAATAAATTGACAATAACCCACCAGTGTGGTGAGTTCTATAGAAAACATTGAAATAAGGGAAGAGGAAGAAGGATGTTTCAGTAGCAAACAAAAGGAGACCACATCTTTATGTTTATAAGATGATCAGATACATGGCCTGATTTGAGGGCATATTTGAAGAGATATTTGAAAGAAGAGAGGGAAGGAGGCAGGTGGATAGTTCAAGGCAGAATAAAGAGCAAGTCTGAGGTAGAACATGCCTTACCAAGAGGCAGAATTGTAGACAGAGAGATCAGAGCATAAATAAGGGAGACACGTGGAGTCATCATCCTAAGACTTGAGTTTCATTCGGAATGAGATACTAAACAACTGGAAGATTTTGAGCAGAGAAGATCCAGCATGATCTTACTGAAGGATCTATCAAATCTGTTCTAACTGAGCATATATGACTAGACAACGGCAAGAGTAGAAGCAGAGGGAAGAGTTAGAAAGTTGCAATAATTTAAATGAGGTGGTGGCTGTCTGCATTTTTCTAATAATTAGCAATGTTGAACGAATTTTCATGTGCTTGTTAGTCATCTCTGTGTCATCTTTGGAAAAAATGTCTTTAAGGCTTCTGCCCATTTTTTATTGTTTTCTTTGAAATATTCTATTATATGAGCTCTGTTTATATTTTGGATATTAACTCCCTGTTGGTCACAAAGTTTGCAAATATTTAGCAATTCCACTCCTGGGTGTGTGTGTGTGTTTATATATGGAAAAATGAAAATTCGAATATGAAAAGATATGTGCACTTCAGTGTTCACAAGAGCACTATTTCCAATCACAAAGGCATGGAAACAACCTGCACATCCATCAACGGAGGATTGCCCAAGAGGATGTGACACATGTGTGCGTGTGTATACATACATACATACAATGGGATATTATTTGGCCATAAAAAATGAAATGCTGCTAGCTGCATCAACATGGTTCAACCTAAAGAATAGTGTGTTTAGCGAAGTAAGTCAGATAGAGAAAGACAAATAATATCACTTATATGTAGAATATAAATATTAATACAAATGAATCTCTACTCCCAGACACAGAAAACAAACTTGCTACCAAAGGGGAGAGGAAAGAGTGGATGGGAACAACAGATAGAAACTACTACAGATAAGGTGAGCCACAAGCATGTATTTTATAGTAAAGGAAATTATGCTCAATATCTTGTAATAACCTATAATGGAAAATAATCTGCAAAATATCACTATGCTATGCACCTGAAACTAACACACAATACTGTACAGTATACACACTTCAAAAACTTTAAAAAAGCAAGTGGTCATGAAACTCAAAGGGAATTAGTCATGCAAGGTGGGTGTTTTTCTCCAGCCTGACCTAGTTGACTGTTGAAGGAACAGAGCAGGCAGGGACTGAAATGCATGCCAACTGGGGTTTCTCCTGGTGAGACAGACAATGGAAGAGAGAACACACTCATGCCCAGCAGGACGTGATTTGAGGAACAGTAAACAACCATTACTTGAGAAGGCTGTAGGCTCCAGGGCGCAGCCATGAATCAGAGTCCAGATATGTGCACCACACTAAAAGCAAAGGGGTGGTGCTGATGGCTAGGGTTTCAGCAATCTTGTAAATGAATATTTAATGGTTTAATTAGGACTATACTACTTTTTAAAATTAATTTTTATGGGCATATAGTTGATTTACATCAGTGTGTTAGTTTCGGCTCTACAGCAAAGTGAACCAGTTGCATATACACATATATCCACTATTTTTAGATTATTTTCTCTTATAGTTCATTACAGAGTATTGAGTAGAATTCCCTGTGCTAGCCAGTAGTTACTTATTAGTTATCTATTTTATATATATTGAGAAAAAGCTATGACAAACCTAGACAGTGTATTAAAAAGCAGAGACATCACTTTCCTGACAAAGCTCCATATAGTCAGAGCTATGGTTTTTCCAGTAGTCATGTATGAAAGAGAGAGTTGGACCATAAAGAAGGCTGAGCACTGAAGACTTGATGCTTTCAAAGTGTGGTGCTGGAGAAGACACTTGAGAATCCCCTGAACAGTAAGGAGGTCAAACCAGTCAATCCTAAAGGAAATCAATGCTGAATAGTCATTGGAAGGACTGATGCTGAAGCTGAAGCTCCACCTGATCGAAGAACTGACTCATTGGAGAAGACCCTGATTCTGGGAAGGAATGAGGGCAGGAGGAGAATGGGACAACAGAGAATGAGATGGTTGGATGGCATCATCACTCAATGGACATGAGTCTGAGCAAACTCTGGGAGAGGAGTGAAGGACAGGGAAGGGTGGCATGCTGCAGTCCATGGGGTCACAATGAGTCAGACACGGCTGAGCGGCTGACCAACAACAAATAAATTCCAGGGCTATACTACTTATTATTTACTCTATCAAGATTAACATACAATAATGTTAAATTAGCTAAATTAGCATTAGGTTTTCTCAAAAGTATTGATCTATATAACCAAGTCTTTTTCCAACTTTATTGATAACTCAGAAAGTAATATTCCTAGAAATCTTGATATTTTCAGAGTGAACAATAGCTGTTTGGTTTTCAAATCATAAAATAACATCTTTCAATTATTTGTAATTTAAAGTGCAGAGAAGACAAAGGATTAATGAACAGCAGGGCTTTCCTAGCGTTTCAGTGGTAAAGAATCTGCCTGTCAACGTAGGAGACCCATGCTTCATCTCTGGGATGGGAAGACCCCCTGGAGAAGGAAACAGCAATCCACTCCAGTATTCTTGCCTGGGAAATCCCATGGACAGAGGAACTTGGAGGGATACAGTTCAAAGGGTCGCAGAGTTGGACACAACTTATCGACTGAGTATGCAAAAGTATTATGCAAAACCATCAAGAAAGTGCAAAAATTGAGTTGTAAAATACATGTGACAAAATAAGATGTATAGTTGAGGCTCAGGGTTCTGCTAAATGTATTCATTTTTTAATGGCCACTAGGTACTATAATGTATTTATTTCATCTCTAAAGCTAACATTGAATCATTTGCTGTGGCTGTGTAACCAGAGGATGCACATTCCTGAATATTACAGTCGACATTCCTATTATAGCAGAGGACACTAAATAATCCTTCAAATCTTATCCAAATCTATAATTCTATGATGATGACTCACTTCCAATGGCACACCCTCTGTGGAGTATTATGAGAGTTCCTTAATGAAAATAAAGCACTTCTCTGCTGCAGTAGCAAGTTTTTTCATCTCCATCTGAAGGAACCTATGCCCTGTTTTGTGGCTATTTTAGAAAATGTCTCTGATGGCAGTGTGAATTCACTCAATCCCAGCACTTACGAATGCTCTTTCCCACCCTATTTTCTAGGCAGTGGGGATGAGAATAAAAGTTAAATTTGGGCAACATTTTCATCATGTTGGGTACAGTGCTTAGGGCTTTCTTTGCATTTTTTCATTTTTAATTTTCATAACCTCTTTATGAGCTAGGATATCATTTTAATCAGCATTTTACAAATGAAGAAAGAGACACATAAGAGGTTTAAGTGACTTGCTCATGGTCACACAAGTAGATAAATACCAGAGTTCATATTCAAACCCACACCAGCTGCTGCCTGAACCCAGGTTCTAAACCAATATGATATGGTAATAAATAAGGCCACCAAGGCTCACATTAGCTTCCAAGTCAACTATTCTTTTTTTCTTAATTTTTTTTTGAGTGAATGCTGCCAAAAATTGTTTGAAAGAGTTCTTTCTGGGTTATAACTGTAGCTACATTTATAAAAAGTGATGGTTTTTATAGCTTAGGCTCATCATCTCAGAGCTTATGTACTCTTTTAATCATCATGCCCCTGATTGCTGATTATTTACTCTTCTGCTTGTTGCTGTTTCCTCTCATGATTACACAGCCTGCTATAGAGCCAGGCATCGTGCTTCTGTGTGTCCCTGTAGCATCTCTCTCCACTTTAATTTGTCATAAAGCAGCTGGTTTCTTCTCTCATCCATCCACTTAGTATGCCCTGCAGAATTGTCTAACCAAGATTCTACATGATATGGTTGCATTCTACTCATAGCAACCTAAAATCTACATGGCTATAGATTCAATACACAGGTCTACAGAAGAAGGAAGACTACTGTTATTTTATAGATTGCTCTGGAGGATGCTGCTACATTGGTACATGATCTCAAGGTGTTGAAGACATTGGCCTACTACTTGATTTATACACAACTTCCATTATTTTATATAACCCAATGACAACTTTCAGTGCTACAAGGCCAATTAATTTTTTTTAAAAAAAGGTATTAGTCAGCAGATTTGCTTTATATAAAGGCCTCAGCAATGACCACTTATACCTGGGCATGTTAGAAGCATGACTAGAAATCAATACCAAAATAAAACAACAAAGAACAACAGTACTAAAGAGCCTTTAAATGGGAGTGAAAGAGGAGAGGGAAAAAGCTGACTTAAAACTCAACATTCTAAAAACTAAGATCACAGCATCCAGTCCCATCACTTCACAGCATCTAGATGGGGGAAAATTGAAAACAAAGGCAGATTTTATTTTCTAGGGCTCCACAATCACTGTGGACGGTAACTGTAGCCATGAAATTAAAAGCTTGCTCCTTGGAAGGAAAGCCACGACAAACCTAGACAGCGGTTTAAAAAGCAGAGACATCACTTTGCCACAAAGATACGTCTACTCAAAGCTACAGTTTTTCCAGTAGTCATGTACAGATATGAGAATTGGACCAAAAAGAAGGCTGAGCACCAAAGAATTGATGGTTTCGAAATGTGGTGCTGGAGTAGACTCTTGAGAGTCCCTTGGACACTAAGGAGATCAAACCAGTCAATCCTAAAGGAACATAGCCCTGAACATTCATTGGAAGGACTGATGCTGAAATTGAAGCTCTGATACTTTGGCCACATAATGCCAAGAGCCAACTCATTGGAAAAGACCCTGATGCTGGGAAAGATTGAAAGCAGGAGAAGGGGACGACACAGGGTGAGATTGTTGGATGGCATCACTGACTCAGTGGACAAGTCTGAGCAAACTCCAGGAGATGGTGAAGGACAGGAAAGGCTGCCCTGCCACAGTACATGGGTTTGCAAAGAATTGGACACAACTCAGCAACTCAATAACAACTTCAGGAACAGCCACTGAACCAGGCTATAGCCAGAGATGTGTAGAGAAACAAAATTACATATATATATATATATATATATATATATATGTATATATATATATATATAATATATGAAATTAAGAATCCACTCTACTTCAGAGCAGCATTATAGGAAAATTAAACATGCATAGAAAGATTAGGTTTAATAAGCAACTACTTGGATGTGTTTGATGTTATGAGATCAGATGCTGGTTTAGGAACTGTCTGGTAGTTACCCTGACTATAGACAATTTTGTACCTTGGCGAGTCGATTTTTTTCTGTTTTTAGACTGACTCATTGGAAAAGACCTTATTGCTGGGAAATATTAAAGGCGGGAGGAGAAGCGGACGACAGAGAATGAGATGGTTGGATGGCATCACTGACTCATGGACATGAGTCTGGGCAAACTCCAGGAGATGGTAATGGGCAGGGAAATCTGACATGCAGCAGTCCATGGGGTCGGAAGAGTTGGACACAATGGAGTGACTAAACTGAACTGTTAGTTATTTAAATTTAAGTGTCTGTGAACCACCATTGACAGATGAATGGATAAAGAAGATATAGTACATTTATACAATGAAATATGACTCAGCCAAAAAAGAATGAAATGCCATTTCAAGCAACATGGATGGACCGTCCATTCTGATGCCCCTTTTCCATCCCTAAAAAGGGAGACCCCAGAAACTGAAGGACTTATTAACCCCAACCAGACATGCAATCAGCTGTCTTCTTCTCAACTGCTATATGGTTACTAACTGACTGGCCTAATTTAGGGCTGCTCCCAGGAATCAGTTTTTAAGTTAACTGATTAAAGATCAATGTTCTCAAGATACATACTATACGATACTGAATTTGTCAGCATTATTCTTAAAAAATTATTCTACTGTAAAGTGTTGTAAAAACCATCAAAATCTTTCAAGACAATCACTGAAACCCATTTATAATCTAACTATGAAGCTGCAGGAATGTACCAAGACAGCATTAACCCTCAGAGAAAGATGTTGAGGATCCCAACAATCAGGTATCAACACGCCCATGTCCAAGTGACAGCACTAACAATCAGGAAAAATATGCCCATGCAAATGAGGGAAAGAGATGAAATTGAAGGTTTCCACCTGCATTGGGCAGCAGGCCCAGTCTTGGTCAGTAAGTATATTTCCACATGGTGCTTTTCCACATACTTTAAGCTGGGGAATTGTTTTTTTGAATTCTCACCTTGGTTCCTATTTGTTCTTACAATTTTTCTGTACCAGGAAGTAGGAATTTGGAGTGTTTCTCGTGTACCTGGAATAATATCTGGAATGGCTGAATTCTTGGGAATTGAAGCAACACACGGCTCGTGCATATGGTTCAGAGACCTGGGCACACACACTGGCAAGCACTGCTTCCGCGCCAGCCTTGTCCAGATATTCTGCAAGCCTCGTCTTTTTTTTTTTTTTCACGGATTCTCTCCCCCTGGTCATTTTCTCATCCCAGGTGCACAGGGATCCCCAGCCCAGAATGAACTTTCTCTGCAGGAATCTGGGAGCCTTCCAAGCTATGGAGATCTTCCATCCTGCTAAACTGGCACTGGCTTTCTTTTGCCATCCAGATTTTACAACAACCTGCTGTAGTAGGCACAATTGACCAAAGCAGACATCCTGGGCTCAGAAGTCAAGACTTCTTCTCTTGGTCATGAACAATGTGTCAGAGGAGATGAAAAAAAAAAAAAAAAGATTTGAACTTTTGTTGATTTTGGCAACTGGTGGATGTTTATACCAGGATTAATGCATAGGTTACTGAAGTAGAAGGATGAAGAAAGGAAGGAGAGTTATTCTAAATTTAATCCGGGGCAGATTAAGTCTCAGGTAGATTTAGCACATCTTCTGAGCAAAGATCAGCGCAGAAAATAATCATGAGTCAGAAAAGAAGACATGGCTGGAATTATAAACTGGGCACATTTTACTTACTGATGATTTGTGATGTTGTGAGAGGAGAAAAGTCACCCACAAAGAGCTAGTTGAACACTAGGAAATTAAGGGTATGTACCCTTTGGGGAACGTTTAGGTGTAAACATTACACTGCATAAGAGGAGTCAATGGAAAAGACCAAGGTAATCCAGTCATAAATGCTGAAGAAAGATGAAAGCAGTGTTTCTCCTACCTAATAAGCTAAACGTAAAAATAATTTTAACTGTACTACATCGCATGCATTGACAGTGATGTCTTGCAGCCAAAGAAGAGGGACCTTGATCAAGATTGTATCAGGAGACAGCTAAAATACTACATGTATTTTTACAGTCAGATATCCTTGGCCATTTTCTCAGCTATTTTATACGTCTTGACATCCAATGACAGTTTAAGCTACATATTCACAGATTATTTTGACCTTTTAAAAGCCTCAATGAGTTGCTTTGAAGAACCCATAGTTTAGCTTCTGTGGTCAAGGTATTGACCACATGTGGGAGTACTATCATTGAGAGTTAGAGTGTGGGGATTGTTTTCATTAATTAAACAAATACTCTTCATGTTCTAGGCTTTTTTTAAAGGAGTTGTGGTGTAATGGAGGGCTGGTAGGCACAGCGATTGCTATTAATGGTTTACAGTCCAGTTGAGGAAATAAACATGCATCAAATGGTATTATAAATGTTATAAGCTATGTGTTATGAATAATAATACAAGGCACCATAAAGCAGACATCCCTGTAAAATAAATGCTTGAATTGAGTCTAAATGAAAAATAGAAGTGGACTCATTAAACTAGGTGCAGTTAAAATCATTCCTTGGAGAAACAGTAATCTGTATCAGGATCCTATCGTGCCTTCTGAAAACTAAAATAAAAGAAAAGAAAAAGATCAACATGGGTCAATATGTCTAGAACACATGGTGAGAACACATGGAGGTAAATGAAACTGGAGAGTTAGTTAGATGTCAAGCAGTACAAGCAGAGTTCCCTTTTCTTCCTGGCCCTTCCTCAGTCTCTTGGGCAGTTCGAGACTGAGTTCCTGCCAAGTAATGAGTGTCAATGGCACATGCTCCTTCTACAACAGGCTCCTAAAACCCCTTCTCATGTGATGTCCCACTCTCTTTCTTATTTTCCATTTGGATGAAGAGTGACCAAGGGAGAAATTTGGTTCCCTGTGTGACATGGAGGAAAGCCTTCCACAACCCATGAACACACACTGGAACTTTGAGTGAGAAAGAGATTTACATTGAACTGATCTATTCTATATTTTGGGACTTTTTTTTTTTTTTAAAGCAGCTGCCGTTGCCCTCATTAACATACCTATTCTATGGTAAGCATCACCTCCACTCCTCCTCCAATTGTATTCTTAGAACAACATTCATACGTCTCAAAAGCAATGTCCTATGAAAACATTCCACCAGCTTACTAAAACTGGAATGGGAGAGCTTGAGAGTATGTGGACTAAACTTACAGGAAATATGCTAGGAGAGGTTCAGTGGCAATTGTTGAGAAAGAGGAAAGATATTGAACAAGGTGCCTGTGGTTGTTAATTTTATATGTCAACTTGATTGAGCTAAGGGGTGACAACACAGCTGGTAAAACACTATTTCTGGGTGTGTCTATGAGTGTTTCTGGAAGAGATTAGCATTTAATTTGCTAGACTGAATAAAGATCCCCATCTCCAATGGGTTAGCATCATCCCCTGTGTTGAGGGCTTTAACAGAACAGAAAGGCAGATGAAGGCTAAATTTGTTCATTTGCCTGTGCTGGGACATCCATCTTCTGTCCTCAGACACTAATGCTTCTGGTTCCCCAGCCTTTGGATTCAGACTAGGACTTTCACCATTGGCTCCCCTAGCTCTTAGATCTTCAGGTTGGAGATAAAATTACTTGACAGGCTTTCCTGAGCCTCCAGCCTATAGATGGCAGAACCTGGGACTTCTTAGTCTCCATAATCATGTGAATCAATCTTTATGATACATCTCTTTCTATATAACTACATATACTCTATTGGTTTTATTTCTCTGGAGACAAATAACAGTTATTTTTTAATGCTTTTCTATCTCTACCCATGAAGTTTTAGTTCTCAATATTCCAAAAATCAACTAGTAGAATTAAAGAAAATTTCTAACCTTATAAACTAAAGGATGAGTTCTGTACTCTTAAAATGACCAACACTAAAATTTACATACAATTAAGATAAATGTGACCTTTTGCTTTATCTTTAAACACCTTTCAAAAAGATCCAGAATTATTTGAGTCCATCCTTAAGCTATAACAAATTATATACTACACCAGAATCTCTCAGTTCAGTTCAGTTCAGTCGCTCAGTCGTGTCCGACTCTTTGTGACCCCATGAATCGCAGCACGCCAGGCCTCCCTGTCCATCACCAACTCCCGGAGTTGACACAAATTCATGCCCATCGAGTCGGTGATGCCACCCAGCCATCTCATCCTCTGTCGTCCCCTCCTCCTCCTGCCCCCAATCCCTCCCAGCATCAAGGTCTTTTCCAATGAGTCAACACTTCGCATGAGGTGGCAAAGTATTGGAGTTTCAGCTTCAGCATCACTCCTTCCAATGAACACTCAAGACTGATCTCTTTTAGGATGGACTGGTTGGATCTCCTTGCAGTCCAAGGGACTCTCAAGAGTCTTCTCCAACACCACAGGTCAAAAGCATCAATTTTTCAGCGCTCAGCTTTCTTCACAGTCCAACTGTCACATCCATACATGACCACTGGACAAACCATAGTCTTGATAAGATGGACCTTTGTTGGCAAAGTAATGTCTCTGCTTTTTAATATGCTGTCTAGGTTGGTCATAACTTTCCTTCCAAGGAACCCCCAAAAATAAAGCCTGACACTGTTTCCACTGTCTCCCCATCTATTTCCCATGAGGTGATGGGACCAGATGCCATGATCTTAGTTTTCTGAATGTTAAGCTTTAAGCCAACTTTTTCACTTTCCTCTTTCACTTTCATCAAGAGGCTCTTTAGTTCCTCTTCACTATCTGCCATAAGGGTGGTGTCATCTGCATATCTGAGGTTATTGATATTTCTCCTGGCAATCTTAATTCCAGCCTGTGCTTCTTCCAGCCCAGCGTTTCTCATGATGTACTCTGCATATAAGTTAAATAAGCAGGGTGACAATATACAGCCTTGACATATTCCTTTTCCTATTTGGAACCAGTCTGTTGTTCCATGTCCAGTTCTAACTGTTGGTTCCTGACCTGCATACAGGTTTCCCAAGAGGAAGATCAGGTGGTCTGGTATTCCCATCTCTCAGAATTTTCCACAGTTTATTGTGATCCACACAGTTGAAGGCTTTGGCGTAGTCAATAAAGCAGAAATAGATGTTTTTCTGGAACTCTCTTGCTTTTTCGATGATCCAGTGGATATTGGCAATTTGATCTCTGGTTCCTCTGCCTTTTCTAAAACCAGCTTGAACATCTGGAAGTTCTTGGTTCACGTAATGCTGAAGCCTGGCTTGGAGAATTTTGAGCATTACCTTACTAGTGTGTGAGATGAGTGCAATTGTGCAATAGTTTGAGCATTCTTTGGGATTGCCTTTCTTAGGGATTGGAATGAAAACTGACCTTTTCCAGTTCTTGGCCACTGCTGAGTTTTCCAAATTTGCTGGCATATTGAGTGCAGCACTTGCACAGAATCATCTTTCAGGATTTGAAATGGCTCAACTGGAATTCCATCACCTCCACTAGCTTTGTTCGTAGTGATGCTTTCTAAGGCCCACTTGACTTCACATTCCAGGATGTCTGGCTCTAGGTGAGTGATCACTCCATTGCGATTATCTGGCTCATGAAGATCTTTTTTGTACAGTTCTTCTGTGTATTCTTGCCAGCTCTTCTTAATATCTTCTGCTTCTATTAGGTCCATAATATTTCGGTCCTTTATTGAGCCCATTTTTGCATGAAATGTTCCCTTGGTATCTCTAATTTTCTTGAAGAGATCTCTAGTCTTTCCCATTCTGTTGTTTTCCTCTATTTCTTTGCATTGATTGCTGAGGAAGGCTGTCTTATCTCTCCTGGCTATTTTTTGGAACTCTGCATTCAAATGGGAATATCTTTCCTTTTTTCCTTTGCTTTTCACTTCTCTTCATTTCACAGCTATTTGTATGGCCTCCTCAGACAACCATTTTGCCTTTTTGCATTTCTTCTCCATGGGGATGGTCTTGATCTCTGTCTCCTGTACAATGTCATGAACCCCCGTCCATAGTTCATCAGGCTCTCTATCAGATCTAGTCCCTTAAATCTATTTCTCACTTCCACTGTATAGTCATAAGGGATTTGATTTAGGTCATACCTGAATGGTCTAGTGGTTATCCCTACTTTCTTCAGTTTGAGACTGAATTTGGCAATAAGGATCTCTACCTATTGACAATTTCTGGAGGTAGGAGAGAGCCAAATTAAATGCTAATCTCTTCTAGAAACTCTCATAGACACACCCAGAAATAGTGTTTTACCAGCTTTGTGGTCACCCCTTAGCCCAATCAAGTTGACACGTAAAATTAACAACCACAGGCACCTTTTTCACCACTAGTGCCTCCTCGAAAATTAGCTTACCACTGATTTTCTAGAGTATTCCGTAAAGCAGTTGGAACTAAGATTGGGCTTATTATAAAACAATGTGTTTGTATTACCATTAATAGTTACATACATACATATATGTGTGTATCTGTGTATATAACATATAATAATACTGTGTAATATATAATTTAATCGAGGTTCTTAGAATAAAATTAGCCAACATCATGTTTTGCTTACGGCAATTAGCATGATGTGCGCCTGACAGGTGAAGGTGTGGTGTTATCTGGGCGTTAACACTCTCACAAGGCTGACAGTCTAGCAGGGCTCTTCACTGGGCCTCTGGAAACCATCCAGATGATCCTCTCAGTGAGTCTCAGCATTTCACTGAGCTCCCAGGATTGCATTAGTTTAATAAAAGATACTTTGTGAGAAGTTGTAAAAATGCTTCATAAAATGCTATGTTAGCAGTGTGAAAAGGAAATTAGATAATGGAGAAAGAATACATTCACAACAAATAACAGTGGATTGAAAACCAGTGTAAGTGCCATTTGGTAACTTCAAGGACCTTGGTTGGATGAGAGATTCAGAAGTTGATGGTGGTTCGTATATGTAAGCAGGCCTCCTCTGACAATCAGCTGAGCTAATTAATCTGCATTTAACCCAGCTGGATCTTATCTAGCCTGCCTGTCAATGAGCATGTATTATTTTGCCAGCAAGGGCACAATCTCTAAAATAATAATTATCAGGGTCATTTTTTGCTAAGAGCAAAATCTCATTTTGACATACGATGTGCTGGTTGTTCAGTCGTGTCTGACTCTTTGTGACTCTGTGGACTGTAGCCCGCCAGGCTTCTCTGTCCATGGGATTCTCCAGGCAAGAATACCAGAGTGGGTTGTCACTTCCTTCTGCAGGGCATCTTTCCAACCCAGAGATTGAAGCCTCGTCTCTTATGTCTCCTGCATTGACAGGCGGGTTTTTTTTTTTTTTTTTTACCACTAATGCCGCTTGGGAAGCCCCTTGACATATGATATAATGCTTTAAAAGCAAAAATAAGAATGCCACAATCATTGCTAAATATTGCCCATTAAATATATTGATACCATAGTTTTATTTTCTTACTTTTATGAACTCATTCACAGGTCTTCATTCAAAGTTTTACATTTTAAGGGCATATAGTAGAAATTAAGTGTTTCTTCCAATATGCTTCCATGAGATTTGACATCACTGAAAAAGGCACATAGGTATGTATATATGGTATGATGTATGCCAAGCCATTCCTTGCTTGGCAATCATGATACACACACATGCCTTTTTTTAATACCCCTATCATATTGTGCAAGGAGATCCAACCAGTCCATCCTAAAGGAGATCAGTCCTGGCTGTTCATTGGAAGGACTGATGCTGAAGCTGAAACTCCAGTACTTTGGCCACCTCATGCGAAGAGTTGTCTCACTGGAAAAGACCCTGATGCTGGGAGGGATTGGGGGAAGAAGGAGAAGGGGACAACAGAGGATGAGATGGCTGGATGGCATCACCGACTCGATGGACATCAGTTTGTGTAAACTCCGGGAGTTGGTGATGGACAGGGAGGCCTGGCGTGCTGCGATTCATGGGGTCACAAAGAGTTGGACACAACTGAGCGACTGAACTGAACTGAACTGATCATATTGTATGGCATTTAATCATTAGACAGAAATATATTCTACTAGAATATCTCAGCTCCTTGAAGGTAAACTTATTTTTCTCATTTCTATACTCCTAGCATGAAAGTTGCTTTATCACATTTTAAAAATTTGGGCATCACTTTCCTTAATAAATTAATTAAAGCACTACTCTCATAGAATAAAAAGTTCTGACTTGAGAGACAAATAAAGGTGAAGTCAGAAATGTTGCCAGATAGGATCTGTAGTATAGGATGGTGAGAGAGATTGTTCATATAATCAGATTGATTTCCTGAAGTTGATACCCTTAAACAAACATCAGGAAAGTAAGCACTTCATGAGTACCATCTTTTGTTCACACACACACACACACACACACACACATGTGCGTGCACTCATCTTTTCCTTCTTTACCAAAATGTAAAATAATGCCTTGACAGACATTATTTCCTACTGGTATTCTGTACAGTAGATTATTGGGTAGGTGTTTAACTTAGTGAGGACTCCGTATCTAGGCTTGTCTTTGACCATATGTCAATGTCATTCCCCATTATCAACTCGGAATTATTTAATGTGGCATTAGTAGGAGCATAATGTAACAAAGGCGTATCTATGTAATCAGTTTATCATTTCAAATACCTTATTTAACTTCATGTGTGTTAAAGCATGTGCACAAACCCATTTCATTCTATTACCTTATTTAATACTCAGGTACCAAAACAGGTGATGAGGGTAAGGCAAAGCCACTAACACACGTATTGAGCCAAGAATGGAAGATCACTGAGATATTTTGATCCAGTACATGAATTGACATCAGCCCAGAGGGGTCTCACCCTTTGGCTTCAATTTTTGGTGGGAAGAATTTGGGGCCCAATATGAGGGCGATTATAGCTATTATTTAGATGCCTAATCAGAACCCTACTAGCCTTTCTAAATTGAACTGTAATATTTTTTAGGGTCCTTCTCTTTCTCACACAGTGATTCAGTGTCCACTGACCCAACCTCCAGCTCCAAAAATGACTGACCAGACAAAGAATAATTCCTGAAACTCTGCAATAGTTGATTTAAGAACATTAGCCACTGTTAGACCATGACTTTTCCACAGCCAGAAGGACTGCTTCAGAATGGGCACATGAATATGGAAAACAGTATGGAGGAGCCTTAAAATATTAAACTAGAACTACCATATAATTCAGAAATTCCATTTTCAGGAACATTTTCAAAGGAAATGAAAATACCAACTGAACAGATAGCTGCACTCCATGTTGAAAGAACCAGTATTAATAGTAGTCAAGACATGGAAACCATGTAAGTGTCCATCAACCATTGGATGGATAAAGAAGTTGCAGTACATATACACAATGAAGTATTATTCAGCTATTAAAAAAAAAAGAGAGAGATCCTACCACTTGTAACCATATGGATGGACCTTGAGTGCATTAGACCAAGTGAAAGAGTAAAACAGATAAAAACAAGTACACTATGATCTCATTTATACATGGAATCTAGAACAAACAAACCTCACAGGAAAAGTGACCAGATTTGTGGTTACCAGAGGCAGGGCTGGGGCCGGTGGGAGGGGAGTACTGGAGAAAGGTGATGAAAAGATACAAACTCCCATTTGCAAGATAAATAAGCACCAGTTAACACTGTTGTGTGGTATCTATGAAAACAGTTGAAAGACTAAAACCTAAGGGTTTTCTTCACAAGGAAAAAAAAATTTTCTTTTCTTTTTTTTTTTTTTTGCGTCCTCTTTTATAGGATCTATATGAGATGATGAATGCTAACCAAACTTTCTGTGGTAATTCTTCTAAATATATGTAATTCAAACCACTATGTTGTATACCTTAAGAAAAAGAAATGGGCATGTGACCCTCAAACAGGGTCATTTAGACATAAAGAAGCTTCTGGGAAAAGAAATTTCCTTATACAGCAAAAGCACTCATGCTCTCTCTTCCTTTGAATAATGAGAACGTGAAGCCAGGTTTCTATGAAGAAGGCCCCAGAAGACAAAGCAAGTACATAAAGGAGTGGATTGTATGAGAAGGAAGTGGACTCCTCAGCTCACTTTCCAAGCTATGAGAGCAAATACATCCCTAAAAAATTTAAAATTCTTATATTACATAATTGGGTTTTCTGCTATTCACTGCTATTCACATATTTCTGCTATTTTTTCTATGTTGTCAGCACTCTATTGAGCTTCCCTGGTGGCTCAGACTAAAGAATTCACCTGCAAGGCAGGAGACCCTGGTCCAATCGCCAGGTCAGGGAGATCCCCTGGAGAAGGGAATGGCTACCCACTCCAGTATTCTTGCCTGGAGAATTCCATGGACAGAGGAGCCTGGCAGGCTACAGTCCATGGGGTCGCAAAGAGTCAGACATGACTGAGCAACTAAAACTTTCAATTTCTTTCAGGCACTCTATTAAACATTGTTTAACTAAATTTTTATAACAACCCAATAAGGTTGATTATCCACATTTTACAGATAAGAAAACCAAAGCTGGGGGTCACACAGAGAGCCATCATTTTAAACAAGTTTATTTTTTTTTTTTTCCTTTACTCCAAAGCCTATGAGTTAAGCGGTTTCACTTGGGGGGAGAAAAAAGCCTAACAAATTATTTCAATCTTCCTACATCAGTGCTTTCATAATTTATTAATAATTTCTGAAATGTTATGTCTTACAAAAATGGATATGAAAACTTAGGCAGCTAGGCTCGAAGTTAAACTGGTCCTATAAGCATAGATTTATAACCACATCAGATAATACCAACATATAGAAGACCCATAAACGTGCCTGCAAAATAAGTGGCATACAAAAATACGTTTAAACCAAAGGGACCTCAATTCCAAGACACTACTTTAAAACCAGTCCACCTGTACCAGGAAATGTCACACAACTGTATATAAATATATCTCATGATACATTTAGGGTAATTTCCCATATTTAATTTTAAAGGGTTATCCCATTCATAGCATAAAGCAAAGATGAGTAAAGCATAAGGGCAAAGTCATTCAAAAGTAAAGCTAAAGGAAATTTATAAGCAGCAAATTGCAATATTTTTAATAATGGAAACATGAATAGAATGAGAAGGAGATGAATCTTGTCACTTCAATGCTTTATAGGAACTAATTAAAAATATGTAATTTTTCCTGCTGTTGTATCAATATTATCTTGTTATATGCGCTTCTCTCATTAGTCTTTAAAAAGAATCCAGTCACTCATGAAACAATAAAACCCAAAGCTTTTCTGACCCACCTCCCCAAGGGTCACAAGTAACCTGGGTCCTTTTTTTGTCTTCCTTCTATCCTCAGATGCTAACCTTCAACTTCATTCCCTCTGACCCACACACATCTTACCATTTTCACTCACTGGGCTTTAGAAGCTGCTTTCATTACAGAGAAATAATCTAATTGGAAATTCCAACTGATACATATGTCTTCCCTCCCTGACCTCTAGGTCTTCCCAGGTGGTATTAGTGATAAAGAATCCACTTACCTAAGAAGGAGATGTGGGTTCCATCCCTGGGTGGGAAGATCCCCTGGAGAAGGAAAGGGCAGCCCACAGCAGTATTCTTGCCTAGAAAATCCCAGGGACAGAGGAGCCTGTCGGGCTACAGTCCACAGGATCACAAAGAGTCGGACGCAACTTAGCGACTGAGCCCGTGACCTGTAGCTGTTTTGTGAGACGCCCACCAGCCTTCATCTCCAGGAGGCCATGTTCTCCTAGAATTCCTTCTGGCTGCTGCTGCTTCTCAGTACTTTTCAGATTCGTCTTTATCCATCCTGCAATGCCAGTTCCTCAAAGGCATGTCCTTAATTTTCTTTACTTCTCATCTGACCTGTTTCACCTGAGCAACTATCCACTCCCAGGCCTCAGTGTTCATCTACACACTGATGACACTCATTGCTCCCAGGTGCTCATGACTCCACTAGGTATTACATGGAAACAATCTCCAAGATATTTACAGAAAGAGAGGCCAAAATACCATGGTGTTGCCTAGTTATCTATTAATGCATATTTTATATATATCAGCAGGAGAATACTGAAGAGTTACTCAGAAAAAGTTCTTTTAAAAAACACAGGAAGGTTGATCAAACTTTCCTTTTGACACAGGGAAAGTTTCTTCTGCATTATCCTAGATCCAGATATATTTGGTAAAATCTATGAGAAAGAAAGGTGTTTAGAACAATCTGGTCTCTGCAATACTTGTGACAACCTTTGCCAACATTATGTCAATATCTCTCTGCTATTACTCACTCTGGATGAGGTTTCTAGAGTCGCCCATGTGAGAAACAGCTTTATCGCAAATCAGCAGCTGAAATTCTTAGTGTCTGCCCTTGTGACTTTCAAATCGGGGCTTGTGTTAGAAATCATTGTTTATTTTCTTTCCGGGTAGCATCTTAATATCTATGGCACATCTCTTAGGATCAGCAGTTACAGTATTCTCCAGGATGATAACCTATGTCTTCCGGGTGCCTTTTAAGCCTGCCCACGGTGATCTTGATGACACAACCTCCACTTTAAAGCTATGCTTAGTTGCTCAATCATGTCTAACTCTTTGTGACCCCATTGGCTATAGCCTTTCAGCTCATCTCCAGGCAAGAATACTGGAGTGGGTTGCCATGCCTTCCTCCAGGGGATCTTCCCAACCCAGGGACTGAACCCAGGTCTCCAGCATTGCAGGTGAATTCTTTACCGTCTGAGCCAGGTCATCCTAAAGTATCCTCTAGGGAAAACACATCCAGTTGCTTTTGTGTAACCCAGAAATAGAAACAGGGAGAAACTTCGTTTATTTATGAGGCATATAAGACAAAAAGCAGTAAAAATATAATCTCAAAACCTTTGGGAAGCTGTAATTGTTTTGCTATGATGAAATCTTTCCTTGAAGACACCTGAGATTAGATTTATTCTGATGGCAGAGAACCTGTTCACTAGAGATCCAGTAAAGGTTTGTTTATAAGGGAAGGAAATCTCATTTTCCCTAGAGAAAGACAACTCTTTCATTCTTCATTGTTGCCACAGTCATCTTTACATTATAGCTACTCATGCTTGTGAGTAGTTCTAGACTGTGGAATCCTCTAAGTCAGAAACACCTTATGTTACGCATTTCTGCCCCATCATTTTGTGCAAAAGGAAAGAAAGCACTGGAGAAAGACAGTGAGCTTGAACAACACCATCTACTTGCTATTTGCAATTACTCTGAAACCCAGCGGGCTTCCCAGGTGGCCCAGTGGTAAAGAATTCATCTGCCAATGCAGGAGACGCAAGACATGGGTTTGATCCCTGGGTCAGGAAGATCCCCTTGAGGAGGAAATGGCAACCCACTCCAGTATTCTTGTCTGTAGAATCACAAAGAGTCAGACTCGACTCAGGACTCATGGAAGCCTATTTCCTCTGCGATACGTCCAACAACACCAGAGTGATGATTAAAAAACATAAATATTCTCTTTAGAAATTTGAGAAAAGAATATTGTCTCAGAGAAGGCAAAATAAGGTAGAAAATTCAAATAAGTTGTTTTTTATCTTATGCTAAAAGTAGTCGTCATTTTCTTGTTTATTATAACACATTCCAATAAGCTTTAACTTTTGAAGACTATTTAAAAAATCAGTGTTGTGTTAATTCACCTGATCTTTTGTGATGTAAATTTCTCTGCTTTTTCTCAATATGGGTCATTTTCAATATTCTATTAGTTTAAAGTATTATTGTTTTCATAAAATCCCAAATCTAAATCAGATTTATGTAATCATGAAAAAGTTCAGCTATTGCTACTATCATTTGTCATTGTCTTACCTCTTTCATAACACTGAAACATTAAATATCATTGCAATATAACAAAAAAATTTTAAAAAGATATTTTAGGGGACACAAATTTTGACCTTGCTATTATCTGTGGGAGAACAGCATAAAAGTTCCTTTCATTTATTTTATATAACTTCCTGTATAAAATCTCCTTTTGAAAATTCAAGTTTTAGTCACTTTATAATGGAGACTTTACAATTCAAGGATAATTTACCATTCTGATAATGAAACTAGATTTCCACCAATTCTTTTATCTGTATATTTTGTAGCATTGATCACATAGAGAAGGTACATTTGTCAGATAACCTTTCCTTGGATAGCTTGAAGCTGCAGGTAGCCCATAATTTTAGTCTCAGCCATCCTTTAATGTGGAAAATTCTGAAAGAGATGGGAATACCAGACCACCTGACCTTCCTCTTGAGAAACCTGTATGCAGGTCAGGAAGCAACAGTTAGAACTGGACATGGAACAAAAGACTGGTCCCAAATAGGAAAAGGAGTATGTCAAGCTTGTATATTGTTACCCTGCTTATTTAACTTATATGCAGAGTACATCATGAGAAATGCTGGGCTGGAGGAAGCATAGGCTGGAATCAAGATTGCTGGGAGAAATATCAATAACCTCAGATATGCAGATGACACCACCCTTATGGCAGAAAGTGAAGAGGAACTAAAGAGCCTCTTGATGAAAGTGAAAGAGGAAAGTGAAAAAGTTGGCTTAAAGCTTAACATTCAGAAAACTAAGATCATGGCATCTGGTCCCATCACCTCATGGGAAATAGATGGGAAGACAGTGGAAACAGTGTCAGACTTTATTTTTTTGGGCTCCAAAATCACTGCAGATGGTGACTGCAGCCACGAAATTAAAAGACGCTTACTCCTTGGAAGGAAAGTTATGACCAACCTAGACAGCACATTAAAAATCAGAGACATTACTTTCCAAACAAAGGTCCATCTAGTCAAGGCTATGGTTTTTCCAGTGGTCTTGTATGGATGTGACAGTTGGACTATAAAGAAAGCTGAGCACCGAAGAATTGATGTTTTTGAACTGTAGTGTTGGAGAAGACTCTTGAGAGTCCCTTGGACTGCAAGGAGATCCAACCAGTCCATCCTAAAGGAGATCAGTCCTGAGTGTTCATTGGAAGGAGTGATGCTGAAGCTGAAACTCCAATACTTTGGCCACCTGATGTGAAGAGCTGACTCATTTGAAAAGACCCTGATGCTGGGAAAGATTGAGGGCAGGAGGAGAAGGGGACAACAGAGGATGAGATGGTTGGTTGGCATTATTGACTCGATGGACATGGGTTTGAGTAGATTCTGGGAGTTGGTGATGGACAGGGAGGCCTGGCATGCTGCGGTTCATGGGGTCGCAGAGTCGGACACGACTGAGCAACTGAACTGAACTGAACTGATCCTTTAGTGGAGGCTTCTTAGGTGCCTCTAGTGGTAAGGAACCTGCCTTCCAATGCAGGTTAAATGTAAGAAAGATGGGTTTTCTCCTTCGTCTGGAAGATCCCATGGAAAAGGGCATGGCAATCCACTCCAGTATTCTTGCCTGGAAAATCCCATGGACAGACGAGTCTGGCAGGCTGCAGTTCATAGGTTCGCACAGATTCTGACACAGCTGAAGTGAATTAGCATGCATCATTCAGTCATATGGTGATGAACCAAGTCCTATTTGACAGTTAGTTCCATCAGCGAAATTAACTTTCCAATGTTCTCTAATGGTTTTTTATATCTTGAGGTGATTTTTAACTCATTTGTGAGGCAGGAGTGTCATTTAGCCAAATGTACACATTCAATGTATTCAATGTATACTACCAATTGCCTGCTATTTTTCAGGCATTGATACTGGTAATGGGGATAAAGTGAAAGAAGAAAGCCATGAAAGTATTAGTCAATGAGTTGTGCCTGACTCTGCTACTGCATGGATTGTAGCTTCTGTCCATGGAATTCTCCAGGCAAGAATACTGAAGTGGGTAACCATTCCCTTCTTCAAGGGATCTTCCCAACCCAGGGTTCGAACCTGTGTCTCCCACATTGCAAGCGGATACTTTACCGTCTGAGCCACCAAGGAAGCCCTAATGGGGATAAAGTTCCGGTTAAAATTTTACCAAATTTCTAGCCCTCATTGAGATTACATTTCAGTCATCTTTATCATCACATAGTTGCTTAGCAATATCAACCCTTCCTAAATATGATCTCAATAGACAAGCATTTTAGGTAGTAATTCATTATAGGTTTTTAACAAACTAAACATCAAACACTGAGACAAAGCCTAAACTGATGGGGATGCAAGCTAGCAAAGAGAACAGAGCAGCAGGTAATAGCTGGCGCTTTGCTTTCAGAAAAACCTGGGCTTCTGTTCTAATTTTCTTCCTTATCTTGAGATCTCGTTATTTAGTAAACCTACCAAGTCATCAGTTTTTGTTTGTTTCTTTTTAATTTAATAATATATTTCAATCCAGAAGGTTCCAAAGTTTAAATACTTCCATTTTCACCATGCAGCAATTAATCGAGGTAATGATGTTTTTGTTTTTTGTTTTTTTTTTAAAGGTATAGTCACTGCCCACTCCCTCCTTTAAAAACTTTAAAATCTAATTTGAGAGGCAAAGTTCAATAAAACATCAAAGCCATACAAAATCATTATGCTGTTTTCAACACAAAAATCACATAATTCTGATTGTCTAAGCATGAAATCAGGTGTTATGGATAAATTATCCCTGATACATACCCTTGCTACAGAATTACCCTATTAGACTGAAAAAACAGAAAAGATAAACATTGGCATTTAGTATTTAGACATTAGTATTTAGTACTCTTTTTTAAAGTCATTTAAAGAAATATATGCCTTATGGATAGAAATGGAACTAATTATGTGAAGGCAAAGAATGTCACTTGTGGTCATTTTTGGAGATATTGCTTCAGTTTGGTCTGAAATTGCAGGACTCTGAGCAGCTAAAAGCGTCATGTAAGATTTGGGAAACAGGATCAGAAAGAGATTCAGTAGCACGAGGGTTAAAAATGGGAGGATTTATCCTTGGCCATATTATACAGAAACAACATATTACACAGAAGCTTTAAAGCAGGCTGTTATTTTCATGATGATGTGCTGTTTGCATTATGGAATAATGAGTACCAGAAATTACATCTTATTTTCTACTCAAAGCCATTCATATTGTTTTTGGTCGCCTCTTACATTCATATTAGCAAGATGGAACTAAATAGCTTGTGTGTGTAGTGACGGTTAGTTTCTTCCTGGCACCAAATCTGTGGGATGATCAATGATCAATGATGAACTGTGTATCTCTCAAAGAATCTCTGGCGAGTTGTCAGTAGCAAAGAGAGCACCAGCCTGACTGATTTGAAAGCTTAACAGAAGGTTAAGAGTCTGTTCAATATATGTAGCTTTCTGGAGGGCTGTAAACACTATTTACCATAACATTAACTCTTCAGCGGGCTGGTGTTTTGGCACTTGAAGAGGTCTGAGGTGTTTCATATTACAACATGCTCATTAGTCAAGAGAACATCTTGTGTAGGTTGCTATTATTATCAATACAATCCATCTACAATTTCTAGGGCCTGATTGCTTATTTATGTTTATCATTCCTATAGTATCTTTCCTTTACAGAGCTCAGCAGAGAATAAGATTTTGAGGAGTATCTGTTTGAGACCGGACACAAATATCCCTTGTTTACAAAATGTTTCATGAAGAGGAGGAGCTGAGAGCAACTAGGGTGTTGACTATTTTCCCAAGTCAAATATCTCAAGTCTTGAAATTCCTCTGTTGGATCAAACATGAAATGAACCCATCTGAGACAGTGACTTCAGACTGTCATAGTCAGTGGTTTTTACCAGCTAAAATATTTATTTAATAGATAAGCAAATAAACTCAGTTTAGCTATAATTTTGGAAACCCAAATCTCAAGGGAATGGTTATCTGCTGTACACTGTCAAAGACTGTTTAAAAGGCTTCCCCAGTTGGAGAGTGATGAGTGATACTCTCAGAAACAGAAATAATTGAAAGGGGAGTTTAAGGAACAGAAAAAAAAATTTTTTTTAAGAAATCTGACTATAACTCTTATTTACTACATGTCTAGAGTAGTAACAAAGCCACAACTATAAATATATTCATAAATACATAAATCAGAGTATGGGTTTTGGAATCGATATCTTGATGCTTACCACTTAAGGGCTGGAAGATACTGAGCATGATAGCTCATTTCCCTAAATATTAAATATTTTTATTTATAAAATTATATTTAGAGGACAATTATAGAAGAGGACACATAAACATGCCGAATTACAGTATGTATTCAATGAAAGAGTAGTAAGGGACTTCCCTGGTGGTCCAGTGGTTAAGAATCCACCTTCCAATGCAGGGGATGTTGGTTTGATCCCTGGTGGAGGAGCTCACAGCCACACAGCAACTAAGTCCTCAAGTCGCAACAAGAGAAACCCGTGTGTTCCAAATACTGAGCTCCCTGCCACAGCTAGAGGGTCCAGCGCGACACAAACAAAAACCCCACCCCTGCTGCTAAGACCCGGCACAGCCAAATAAATCAGTCACTTTTTAAAAAGAGTCGTTTAAACAGAGGAATCGGGTGGAGAGGGAGGTGGGAGGGGGGATTGGGATGGGGAATACATGTAACTCCATGGCTGATTCATGTTAATGTATGACAAAACCCACTGCAATGTTGTGAAGTAATTAGCCTCCAACTAATAAATGAAAAAGAAAAAAAGAAAAAAAAAGAAAGGAGATCTTGAAGGTTAAAAAAAAAAAAAGTAATCAGTAAATAAAGATTGCAATTTAAAAGTGAAAAAAAAAAAAAAGAATCGTAATAAGTAGAAACTAAATGTAAATACACTGAATGTGTGTGATCAGCTGCTCAGTCATGTTGGGCTCCTTGCAATCCCATGGACTGCAGCCCACCAGGCTCCTCCGTCTGTGGGATTTTTCAGGCAAGAATACTGGAGTGGATTGCCATTTCCTTCTCTGAATACGTTGAATACATTGTAACAACGATGGAATTTCTTCTTTTCAAAATAACATGATACTACTTAAAACAATTAAGGACTTCATTTGCAAAATGAATCTTGCATAAGATTCCCATTGCATAACATTCCCACCTATCTTATTTAAGAGTGTATTTTTCTGAGCAGAAGATAAAAAACAATGCATGTGTCTGAGAAACAAATATGGGATCCCAATAACAAATATTCCATAATGAGAAGTTAAATATTCAGTGCCTCAAACTTTATCTGAACAAAATTTAATACAGACTAGTTAACACATGGGCAAGTGGAGATCTAATTGCAGTTTCGGGCAAAATGATCTCACTCAATTAAGATGAAACAGTTTAAATTCCAGTTGGTGGGTTTACTTTCTTTCTGGAAGAAGTATTATGTAGTGGACCAAAAAAACTAAAATACTTTAAAACTATGAAAAGCAGTCAAAATTAAAGAAATCTGGCAGAAATACTTAAGGATATTAAAATAATTAATAACCAGATATAAAAACTTAAAAGTATAGTCCCTAGAGAAGAATCTGATGAGAACTCCTGTGTAGCTACATCTCTGACCTAGGTTATTCCCTACTATTTGCCACACCTGTGCTTCTAGCTCTCTAATTGGGTCCCCATCCCTCCCAAGCAACCCTAAGTCAAAAAGCAAAAACAAAATCACAGACCTTACATATTACTTTCAAAAGTAAAGAAAAATGAATACATTCAATATTTACTTGTATTCATCTAGTTAAAAATGAAATCAAGTATCAAGGTGTTCAAATCATTAATACGCATTTTAAATAAGCAAGGGAGATTATAAATAAGAATTTTACTTAAGCCTTCATGTAGTTAGTCAAACATTTTATCTTTATATACCAGGCTTCTTTTGTATGTTATCTAAATAGAAATTTCCTTATTTCTTTTTTTTTTTTAAGTTGAAAGTTTTCTGATTGGCCCGGTGTGCATTTTAAATTTAATCAAGCAGCAAAATTTAAAAAATCAGTTTGATGATAACTTTAATATCATGATAGAAATGTTAGATTTTAGACAATTACCACAACCATTAGATTCTATTATCATAGTAGAAGTTCTTTACTTTTTGAGGTTTCCTTTCTTTTGGCTGTGCTGCTTGGCTTATGGGATTTTAGTTCTTCAACCGGGGATTGAATCCAGGCCATTGTCAGTGAAACCAGTCAGCCCTAACCATTAGACAAACAGGGAATTTCTTAAATTTTGAACTTCCTAAAAAATTAAAAAGAGATTTGTGAGGTCCAGCATATAACTTTGATATGTATGTTGGTAAACAGGCACGTTTCCTCCAAGAGGGAAACTCGAAATTCAGTCTCAGCACATAGGTTGAAAACCTACATGCCAACCAAACAGAAATCACAGATATTTATTTCTTGTGCCTCCATGCAAGCAATAATCTTGTTTTACTTTATTGGTTAATTACTGTTTATAACTAACCAGGGCATCATTGAATCCACTCTACACTTTTTATTTTAAATATTAATATAAATTATAAAATAAGAATTTATTAAATTGTTTAGGTTGATCTAATTCAGGTACCTAAGTTACAGAGTATTTAAACTTTACAAGACCAGATGTGGCCGTATGCTAAGATTATCAGCTATCAGATGTTGTTGTTAAGTCACTAAGTTGAGTCTGACTCTTTGTGACCCCATGGACTGCAGGATACCAGGCTTCCCTGTCCTTCACTATCTCCTGGAGCTTGCTAAAACTCATGTCCAATAAATCAGTGATGCCATCCAACCATCTCATCCTCTATCACCCCTGCGCCTTCTCTTTTAAATTTGGTAATTCAAAATGAACATCTAGGAAGTTAAAAAATGGTGTATCCATAAGTTATTATGGAGTCCTCATCACACTTAGTATCTGGAGATTTTATCAATAATTTAAATACAATATTTTATTTTTAAAAATTTATACCAGGATTGTCATCTTGACACAGGAAGGGGGCAGGGCACAATCTTTAGAAGAATGATATAGACCGAGGACATAACATAAACAGATTAGAACCAAATAGGTCCCAGATGGCAAGATCTTGAGCCTCAGAATATGATCACTGCAACGCAGCGCAGTCAGACATGACTTAGCCATTGAACAACAGTGACAGTAAACCCAGCAGCAAGCTAAATGACACATCTACCAGTCCCTGACCACAAAGGTGAAAAACCAGCAGTGGCCCAATTCCTGGGAATCCCCACCCTTTCCCCAAAAGAGCTCGAACATTCCTCCCACTCATTAGCCTATGTAATTACCCACCCCGATAAAAACTGACATGGGCGTCCGGCCCCATGATTTCTTGGCAAATAGATGGAGGAAAACTGGAATTTAATTATTGGGCTCTAAAATCACTGAAGATGGTGACCGCAGCCACAAAATTAAAAGATGCCTGTTCCTTGGAAGAAAAGCTATGACAAACCTAGACAGCATATTAAAAAGCAGAGATGCCACTTTGCTGACAAAGGTTTCTAGAGTCAAAGTTATGTTTTTCCAGTAGTCATGTATGGATGTGAGAGCTGGACCACAGAGAAGGCTGAGCACTGAAGAACTGGTGGTTTTGGACTATGAATCTGGAGAAGACTCTTGAGAGTCCTTTGGACGGCAAAAAGATCAAACCAGTCCATCCTAATGGAAATCAACCCTGAATATTCATTGGAAGGACTGATGCTGAAGATCCAATACTCTGGCCACCTGACGTGAAGAGCCAACTTATTAGAAAAGACCCTGATGCTCAGAAAGATTGAAGGCAGGAGGAGAAGGGGGCCACAGAGGATGAGATGGTTGGATGGCATCATCGAATCAATGGATATGAGTTTTAGCAAACTCCAGGAGATAGTGAAGGGCAGGGAAGCCTGGCGTGCTGCAGTCCATGGGGTCACAAAGAGTTGGACACAACTTAGCAACTGAACAATAATAATAAAAACTGACAGCCACACACCTGGTGCCTCTCTTACCTTCCGAGTTGCCCCACTCTGCCTATGGAGCGGGTTTCCTCCCTGAATATACCTCCTTTCACTTTATTAGGGCTCAGTCTTGAATTCTGTCCTACTGGAGGCCAAGAACCCACACTTGGTGGCCGTCCCAGGGACTCTGGGGTGGCTTGGGATGTGACCATCTTTTCACACCCTGCTCTCTTTCCTGCAACAATTTCATTCACTAAATACATTAAACTGGAAAAACTGTCATTATCCATGATGACAGAAACGAACTATTTCACAAAGCTGCTACTGAGACTGAGCAGGACCTAGTGTGGCTTCTGGGCATAGAAGCCTTTCCAGGTCCCCTGTTTGCTGTTTGTAGGGGACTAACTCTAGTCTCCAGGACCTCCGAGCTCCAAAAGGCAGATCTGAACAGCTGCTAATCAGATAAGGTAATGGACAGAGGATGAGATGGTTGGATGGCATCACTGACTCAATGGACATGAGTTTGAGCAAGCTCCGAGAGATGGCATCGGACAGGGAGGCCTGGCGTGCTGCAGTCCGTGGGGTCACAAAGAGCCAGACAAGAATGAGCAAGGGAACACAACAACAATCAGAGAAGGGAGGATGTGCAGAGACAAGGCAGGAGCAGCTGAGAAACAATAGTGTAGCCGTGGGGTGGGGTCCTGGTTCCTCCTCAAGGGATACATACAACATTATCTTTAAGCTCTTTATAGAAAGAAAAGTCCCAACAAATGGAAGACTTCAGTATTCCTCATTCCAGACTAAAAGAACCAGAGAAGCTCTTCAAGAGACCACCTACAGCCAGATTAAAGGAACCACAGAAACTGATCAGATTATGTGTTGTTGTTCTGAAAAAAGGTCTGACAAAACATGGTCCACTGGAAGAGGGAACAGCAAACCACTCCAGTATTCTTGCCTCAAGAATCTCATGAACAGCATGAAAAGGCAAAAAGATAATGACACCTTAGGCCCTGAACACACTCAAATTTTATCAGTAATTCTACCCTTGAATCAATTGCTATAAACTCCTCATCAAATCCTCCTGGACTGGGACAGTTTTCAAGGGTAGGAGCCCACTGTGTCTTCCCCACAACCTTTGCCCAGCAAAGGAATAAAGCTATTCTTTTTTGTTTGTTTGTTTAATGGAAAGCATACCAATGTTGGGGTCCCCCTGGTAGCTTTGTCAATAAAGAATCTATCTGCAATACAGGAGATTAGGGTTTAATCCCTGGGTCAGGTAAGGTTCCCTGGAGAAGGAAATGGCAACACATTCCAGTATTTTTTGCCTGCAAAACTCCATTGACAGAAGAGCCTGGCAGGCTATAATTCATGGGGTCACAAGAACCAGACACAACTTAGTGATTAAACCACCACCACGCACCAGTTTCACTTTATTAGCCTAATTTAGGAATGGGATGAGGACAATGGGGTCAAGATCAGGTATGAAGAAAGAAGGTTAAAACTTGTGACAGCAAGTTCAGTTCAGTTCGGTAACTCAGTCATGTCATATTCTTTGCGACCCCATGGACTGCAGCACTCCAGGCTTCCCTGTCCATCACCAACTCCTGGAGCTTGCTCAAACTCATGTCCATTGCATCGGTGATGCCATCCAACCATCTCATCCTCTGTCGTCCCCTTCTCCTCAGCAAAGATTCCTTCAAAAGTCTTATGTAGTCCTTAGTCACTGTACCCTAATTGTCAGTTAACAGAGTTAAAAATCCAGAATACTGAATGCAGATTCACCCCAAACTCTGTCTACAAGATATGATTTGGCATCAGGGCACAGAGGCCAAACTTTCAGCATCAATATGGTCTGAATGTGTGTCCCCACAAGATTCATATGTCAAAATTACAGTGCCCACTGTGAGGTATTATGAGATGGGGGTCTTTGCATATGTCATGAACTTCTCGTGTGGCTCAGCTGGTAAAGAATCCACCTGCAATGCAGGAGACCTGGGTTTGATCCCTAAGTTGGGAAGATCCCCTGGAGAAGGGAAAGGCCACCCACTCCAGTATTCTGGCCTGGAGAATTCCATGGATTATATAGCTCATGGGGTCACAAAGAATCAGACAGGACTGAACAACTTTCAGTTTCACTATGTCATGAGGGGTGGAGCCCTGATGAATGACATTAGAGCCCTTTCAAAAGAGATCCCAGAGATATCCTTTCTCCTTCCACCTAGAGAGAGGAGGAAGCATGAAGTCAGAAGTCTGCATTCCAGCAGAGTGTGCTCATCTGACCATGCTATACCCTGATCTCAGACTTCCAGCCTTCAGAACAGTGAGAAATAAACATCTTGTTTATAAGTTACCTACTCAGCGGTATTTTGTTATAGTAGCCATAACAGACTAATGCAAAAGTCATCTCTGGAATTCTGGTATTTGGGGGTGAGCAAAAGAAGGAATCCTGGCACACAGAACCTTGGAAAAATTATAAAAGGGTAAAGAGAGATTGGGAGTGGGGCGTCCAAGGCCCTAGGTGTTCATCTCCTTTTTTTACAAAAATGTTGGAAGAAGTTTTAAATTTCTGGTGGGAACGTTACCATACCTGGCACCTGGGTCAGAAGGAAACATGGCAAAACAATGAGGTATTGCTTAAAATATCTCAGTCATTCCCACAATCCAGGAGCACAAGAGCTGCAGGATTTTTTAGAGACAGAAGACAAGGAACCTGACTTGCCTGTTTGACTGTCTTGGGGTGCCAAGCAAACATATATGGGACTTCTGCCCACGGCCTTGATTCTTCAAAACATGGCCTGGTTGAGGGTACTGGAGGGAATGTAAATCTGAGTAGTTTTAAGATTTCTGTATCTACTATAGAGAAATAGTAAGAATTTGAAGAATTCCCAGGTGGCACTAGTGGTAAAGAACCTACATGCCAATACAGGAGACTCAAGAGACGCAGGTTCAATCCCTGAGTTGGGAAGATCCCCTAGAGGAGAAAATGGCAACCCACTCCAGTATTCTTGCCTAGAGAATCTCATGGACAGAGGAGATTGGAGGGCTATAGTCCATAGGGTCACAAAGAGTTGGACACAACTGAAGTGACATAGCACTTAGCAAGAATGTGAAAGATGTAGCCTGGTTGGGAAAATTCTCCCTTTTAAATAGAGCTTTCCTTCAGAAAGAAGGAATCTGAAGACTTCCCTGGTGGCTCAGGTGGTAAAGCGTCTGCCTACAATGTGGGAGACCTGGGTTCGATCCCTGGGTTGGGAAGATCTCCTGGAGAAGGGAATGGCAACCCACTCCAGTATTCCTACCTGAAGAATCCCATGGACGGAGGAGCTTCATAGGCTACAGTCCATGGGGTCAAAAAGAGCTGGACACGACTGAGCAATTTCACTTTCACTTTCTTTTAGAAAGTAGCTCATAATGATTACGGTCTATTAAATAATGATTCAAGATGGAAATATAATGGCAACCTGGAAAGAAAAGCCCAACAGGTCTTATCATCTTGTCACATGGGAGTCACATGTCCCAAATTACCCATTCATTATCTCTCCTCTGGATACTTTTAGGGGCTTAACAAGGTTGTATATTTTGTGACAGTATCCAGTTCCTCACTGTCAGGGTCTCCCACTGCAAATTACAAACAGATGTTTGTTGTTTTCAAGCCAGATGCCAGCACGTCAGCAGGTGTTGAAGCCTATTTATTTGTACACAGAACGTGCTGCACAGAATCACAATTAAGGTGCGTGTTCACCTTCCTATTATGTTCATTTTCTCTGTTTTTCCTTTTTCTCTTTCATTAAGTCATTACACAGATAAAAGTTAAGCTGTTTAGTCATTATTATTCTTGGGTTAAAATGCTCCCTCCACCCCAAATGACAAAATTAACTGCCATGTGGATTCTAGGAAGCTGTAGTCTTATCATAGTCTTCTACCAAGTTTAGAAAATTTTTATTGCCTTTGAGTCTTTGGCAATAAAATTTTGTTACAGCCCATTCAAACTTTGTTCCCACTGATGACATAGTTGTTTCAAAAGTTGACAATCTGGCCTTTTCCACCAGCACTAAAAATTCCCTCAAAGACAATTCACCAATGATGGCTCACACCTTTGGATAACCTGAATAAGTTAACACATCAGTTTAAGTGATGTTTACTCAAATAAACTTATTTAAGTAAATGTAATTATTATATCAGTCCTGAGTACTCCTAGTTTTAAAATCTCTATCCAAATTTGTGCTCCTGCTTAGTCGCTCAGTTGTGTCTGAATCTTTGCGACCCCATGGACTGTAGTCCACCAGGCTCCTCTGTCCACAGAATTCTCCAGGTAAGAATACTGGAGTTGGTTGCCGTTCCCTTCTCCAGAGGATCTTTCCAACCCAGGGACTGAACCCGAGTCTCCTGTGCTGCAGGCAGATTTCTTATTGTCTGCGTCACCAGGGAAGCCATTGGGGACGTCTCTGCCAAATCATCACTTATCAATAAATACAGATAAATATTTACTCAAAAGTAGGCTTTTAAAAAATTCTTAGTCTGAAATATCAGGGCTTAAATTGTAAATGTGAACAGTCTTTCTATACTTGAGGGTACTGGGGTTCTAAATTTTTATCTGAAGCCATTGGTCTTTTGCTAATTAGGACATGTTAAGAGGAGGGAAAAGAGACTGCATATGAGGCATGTTTGGTAAAATCACTCTCTGAGACAGGAATGCATGAGAGAGAAGTTGAAGGGAAAAGGGGGAAAGGGAGTGAGCCAAAAGGACAGACTGCAAATTTGTTGGAACCCTGCTGTTTCAGGATGCTTCGTTTTGTTTCGTTTGCTTGTTTGTTTTAATCTGGAGGTAACAACCTCTGGGACTGAGGAAATCTCCCCAATTCTGTCAACTAGCAGTTTATTATTTACTGCCTCTACTATTAAAAAGAAAGAAAGAAAGAAAAATTAGACTTTTGTGTCACAAATATGTTAAAAGCAAATGTATTGCATTTATGAACCAGTTAGCATAAATGAACATTGTATTTTTGAGCTTGATAAAACACTTTAAGTTTTTCTTAATGTCAAAAGTGGAATTACTAAGTCATGTTACTATGCGTGTATGTATAAATGTGTGTGTGTGTGCAGAGTCTCCGATTAACAGAACATCCTACTGAATTTCATGAAGCAAAATGAGCATTCTTTCTGTTTGATGTTTGTCGTTCTAAAACAGGGAGAGATGAAGTGACAGACAAGCACTGGAAATAATCTTGATGGGCTAGAATCATGACATAAAGATATGGAATGAAGCTTACAGATTTTTAATTCTTCCATATTTGAGAATCTCCTCAATGATAAACCCATTAGGAGACTTCTATGCCTCAGACTAAAATTATGTAATGGTGGAAAACATTTATCTTCCTAAACAAAATTTTAAACTTAGTTATACTCCCTGTCATCACAAAGACTGTCTAAAATGTTTGTATTTAAGTTCCAAGAGACATAGGTCTTCTCTAGTCTTAACATCTCTAATTTTACCAAGCATGCCTCATATACAGTCTCTTTTCCCTCCTCTTAACATGTCCTAATTAGCTTTTATTTCTTTTTAAATAGGTGCCCAGAAACAAACTCAAGTTTCCAGGTACAACCAATTGAGACAAAATACTTACAACTAATGCATACTGAAATATCAATAATACCACACTTATCACGTGCCGGACACTATGCTATGCAATTTATCATTGATCTCTTTTAATTCTCTTAGTTACCCTAGAAACAAAACTCTATGGGGAAAAGAGTGAATTAAAAGCACTGAATAAACTGTCTGAGAGCAAGCAGCTCATGTTGAAGCCTGGATTTACACCCAAGCAGGTTGACATCAAAGCCTCAGGAACACAGAATAACCACACCGATCTGTTCTAAGCCCGATAACTAAAAATAACTGAATCCCCTTTTTGTTCCACTGCTAAATCATTCTAGTCCTTATGTGGGTGTTCTTTTTCAGCCAAATGTAGGTAGGACAATGCACTTAAACATTAGTAAATACGGCATTTTGAAATTTCACAGTGTCCCGGGGCCTGAGTTATGCTTTTAGGTCATGGTCCATCATACAACCTTGAATCATCCTCCAGATTTCTTCATGGTATCACTGGAAAAAAAGTGGGAGGAGGGCATATATGTGTATGTGTAAATAATCATTTTATGAATTATAGAAACAGAAGGGCCCAGCAAATGTCACATGACATTTACCTGCAAGGTGATATCACGTATCAATACTTTTTTGCACACTGCTCCATTATTCACTAATTTATTTCCAGCTCCTCTGCACAGTTATCAAGAATCCGTATCATCAACTTGTTAAACTACCCTCTTTTTCTTCCATGAACATTTCTTTTCCTGCTTTTCTATCTTTCATTTTACCTCCAGCTCCAACTCCTCTTATACAAACCATATTTTTGTAGAATATGGTTATTTGACTCAAGGTCACACAAAGATTAAAAAATAAATCAAATGTATTATACACTGGGAAATTCAACACACCAAAAAGTGTCATCCTTTCTTAAGTACTTGTTGTGAGTTTGTTTATTCATACTGTTTTATATGACATATTTTCTTACAGCCTTGATAACCATAATGGCATCATGTTACCCTGTAAAAATTCTGCTGAGAATCTCTTGTTTTGGAAAAACGTGTTAGGTGCCCCCTCCAATCCTGTCCCTTGGGTTCTTCGTGATTTCCACAACCAGGATTCTCAAAGTCCTTTCTACTAGATGTTCCTAAGGGTTACCAAAACAACCACAGGAAAAACAGCAACAAAAACAACAAAAAAAGCAGATTTATGGTCAATTAAGTTCAGGAAATTCTAGATTACACAGTCTAGGCCAAGCAAGACTCTGGACTTCTTGACCTCCCACAAACAATAATTAATAATAATGTCATTTTGAATCCCCAAGACTGTTAACAGAGTGTTTAGTATCTTTAAATACAAATAAGCCCAGAATTCCAAAGGCAAAAAATGTTAAATGTACACATTTGTTATAGAAATCAGCACTTCAGGTAAAGGATAGATATACTTGCATAAACTTCTTAATATTTGTAAAAAAAAAAAAGTCTAAGTTTCAAAATTGATAACTTTCCTTAGTACAGAAAAAAGTAAAAACTCTGAAGAAAAAAATGATATGCAATAAACATATACACAGATATCAATTAGTTGATACAAGATGAGGCACTATTTCTGCACCCACTCACTATATTTTCTTCTATTAGACAGCATTATATATATACATTAATCAGTGATTACTGGTCAGTCAATTATTCTTTGATAATTGTTCTAAATTTAGAACAGTGAGGCCAAAAGGTAGAAATAGTTGTTCAAAAACATCCACTTGCTGTATTTTCTTCTATTAGAGAACACTACACATTAACCAGCTATTACTGGTCAGTCAATTATTCTTTGACAATCAAGAAGAGAGTAAAAAAGAGATGTTCTTTATCTACAGATGACTGTTCTGAGGCACCTGGCGTGAAGACTCATATGGAAAATTCCTCTGCAGTACTGATTTGTACTTAGGTCCCAACAGTACTGAAATGGAGCAGAGAACTAGGTTAGCTAATCTCAGAAAGAAGTAGGGAAAACACAATTTCCCTTGCAAATGTCAGTGAAGTGACTTGCACACCTTGATATGTCTTTGGAGAGGGAAAAATATGCATGTAGCCCCTGAAATGGGCCTTGGGAGCTCATGCATTTAATTACTGTCAGATCTGTAGAAAGCTACAATGACTTTTCATAAAATATTCAAATATACACTTGTGAGGCCATCTCATTAACAGAACTTGACACTACCTTGGCAGATAGGAAAGTTATAACAATTTAGATAAGGCAACACGTGACACTGCCTTAGAGGAAACTCATTTGACCATCTGCCTACCTGAATAGATATCGTGCTTGCCTTTTCTATAACCTCATTCACAAGGGGCAGAAAAATGCCTTTTCATGCTCATTTGTGAGCCTGGAAGTCAACTGAGCTCTGAGCTATGCTAGCTAGACTAGTTTCCACTGCACTTATGAAAACAAAAATTATGACATTATTTTCCAAAAAGAACTAAGATGGGGAGGCTTAACTTATTTTTAGTCCACCTTTTGATTAATGCAAAATCAGTTTCTTATATTGATAGTAATAATGTATTAATCTAATCATTAATTATTGATTACTAATAATTACTGATTAATAATGCTGCTTTAGATTATCAGTCTCTTTCCTTACTCAACATTCCTTTTCAAAACATAGTTCTCCACAAACTATGTTTCTTTTTCTGGTGTTTATCATTACTGTAAAACATTATTTATCTGACTGTGCTGGGTCTTAGTTGCAGCCTGTGGGATCTTCGATCTTTTAGTGGCGGCATGAGGAAATCTTCAGTTGCAGCATGCAAACTCTAGTTATGGCACGTGGGATCTAGTTCCCTGACCAGGAATTGAACTGGAACCCCTGCTTTGGCAGCATGGAGTCTTAGCCACTGGACCACCATGGATGTCCCCCTGAATATGGTTCTATAGCTCTATACTATTGATTTCTAATGTTATATTTTGTATTATTTTGCTTTGAAAGTACTAACATGGTTAATTAACTGTTAATTTTTTTGGACACATGACACTTTAAGGTTGAAAGGCAAAGAAAAAATATATTTTTATTAATATGCAACTTCTTTTTAAATAACTTTTCTTGAGAAAGAGCACAGTGTGCCAAGATTAATACTGAACTGATTCCTATATTGACTGGGAAATGTAGTCTCAATGTCGTTTTCTTTCACTATCTTATTACTCTTGTATTTGGTATCATTCCTAAGTCATTTGTTGCAGAAATGGCTATGTGTTGGAGAAGGGATCTTATCTAAATTTCAGTTCTATTTCACAATCACATTGTCTACTGAGAAATGTATAGCATAACTATACCCCATCATTTCAACCAGAAGAGGAACATCTAATGTAGTTGTCTATAGTTTACTGTGAGATTCCAGGCAGTTTCTATCAAGGCAGAGAAAGAAGTAACTTTAAAAAATAATGACTTATAATTGGAGCTGGAGTATATTTTTCTTTTAGTTTTTAACTCAGACACAAAATTCCAAACTCATCCTTACCCTGTGAGGAGCTGCCCAGGAAAATGGAAAAGAAAAAAAAAAAAAAAAAATGGCAAGAAGAGGATTATAATCCAGATTAGGTTACTTGCAAATTTTCTGCTATCAGTGGAATCCTTCATTATGGATTAAAAACTATTAATTATAGACTTTTTAATTTGTAGAGTTTTAATAGACTAATAAACTCTAGTCTATTATAAGTCTACAAATTCAAGGAGTGAGTCTTAGAAAAGTAATTACTATGAGATGCCTTTGATTCTAGAAAACAACAAAATATCTGATCCCTTGCTTCATGGAAAGAAAAAGATAAAATCTTTATTAAAAATATAAAAGGTCATCTCCCCTTAGGAGAACTACAGTTGCGAACTTGATAGAATTTATTGCTGTGTGCTCACTCTCATGATAAATGTTGCATTATCTTGAGGAAGATTAAAGAATTGCAGCTCGAAGGGCCTGTAGCAGCAAATTTTAGTCAACTTTACATTATCTGGGAAACACATGACCTGGATGTGAGCTTAAAACAGCGACAGGTGGCCGGCTGGTCACCTCTGTCCTACAGTAGCTCCCAGGCAAAGAGGCCACTGCCACTGGAGAATCACTGAGTGATGTACCAGTGAATATGCATGAGATGCTAATTTGCAAGGATTTGGGAAAAGTAAGTGTTTTGATGAGGAAGACTGAAATAACAAGAAGGGAGGAGTGAGGAAATGGGATAAATATACCATAAGCCTTGATTATTCTGCAAGTACAGCCGGCATCGAGTTATCTTTTCCTTAAAGCTTGCAGTTTTATTTCCTTGTATATTTTCAGCACTACATGGGCCACGGAGAGAAAAGAGTCAAAACCACTCAGTTTATTTTAAATGGAAAATAAACAGGTCATGGGCAGATTTTCTCTGACAACTTTAAAAAATACTTTTAGGCCTATATTTTGAAGATCTTATTTTTTTTTTTTTTTTGGTTGTTAGCAACAAACCTTTTAAAACTGGTTTTCTACCTCTTATCAGTCTTATTCATTAGCTTTACATTGGTTCTTTACTTAAAAAAAATAATAATGTATTAAAAATAAAGCTAAAAGCAAACCACAGACATGGAATATAAAAAACACAACAATGTGTGGTTTTCTCCCCTATATCGTTATTATCCCTGAAATTATGGTATTATTTAATTAGCTCAGTCATATACCATACGTTTTTCTGGAACAGAGTCTGTTATTTAAAACCAACAAGTAAGAAATGGTTATGAATATACCTTCAAATGAACAGAATGAATTCTCTGAAGAGGACTCCTAATACTTTTTCCCTTTTAATTGACATTTCTCTACATTGTACCAATTAAAACCAATCGAACACGTGCTCAGCGAATAAATAAAAACTATAGACGCTCTCACAGAAGATTTACCTTGTACAAGATTTTCAGGAATCTTGAAACTGCATATCCTGCCCTGAAAGCGGTGTGTGTGTGTGTGTGTCTGTATGCATGTAACTTCACAAATATCTGAGTTTAATTTTTAAGAAGGAAGAAGAGATAATTAGAACTGAGTTAAAAATAAAAAGACAGAGTGAATGGAAAAGGCAGAGTTGATTATGGTGGAAAAAACACTGGATTAAGAATTAGCAGAGACCTTAGGTCAACTCTTAATCATGTGAACTTTTGCAATCATATAATCTTCCAAATACTCAATTTCTTATCTACAAATATCTATAAAAAAGACTGTTTTTCCATAAGTGAGTCTTAGGAGGATAAGATCCAATGACATATGTAAATGTACTTTGTAAACTACTAGGTGCCACTTCCATCATCTGTTTCCTATAAATTCAACTGATAGTGTCTGATATTCATGTCTTGTATCTCAGTTTTCTCATCAATAAAATGAAAGAAGTGGGATTAAAGGCTTTCTCAGCATTGTTAGGAGATCCAACTGTAACGATTTTTATTATATATCTATTTTATATATATATATAATTTTGGTTGCACTGCATGGCTTGTGTGATCTTGGTTCCCAGTCCAGGGATCAAACCTGAGCCTTTGGCAGGACCAGCACGGCCTAACCACTGAACCACCCGGGAATCCCCTGTAATGGTTTACATGCAAAATAAGTTTGGGGATGAAGGCATGTACTCAGACAATTCTAAAGTCAAAGAGGAGGGATTGAAAATACAGAGAAGATGCAGAGCAGTGAGTCGGAGCTACCATTGTGGCAGAGAGGGGAGGTGGTTAAGGACAGAAGAAACCAAGATAAAGGAAAATGTATTAATTAGTATTAATTATGACTGAAACAATGGAATCAAGTCTACTATTGATGAGAGGTAAGTAACAGATGCTATCTTATTAGATTTAGTAAAAATTAATTCACAAAGGAATATTACTCTGATGGCCATCTGAGACTTGGATGTATCGACTTGGTTTCCTTATATGTCTTTGATTGGCTTTTTATTAAATTTAGACCTCTCTTTTTCTCTCTCTGCTTCCATCTCTATTACCAGGTAGGCATGTTAAGCTTCCAAATCCCACCATTTATCTTTATGTATACAAAATATGGGAAGTAGACATGAGAACATCCCTTCACTTAGATGCTATTAATTGTAGCTTCTAGATGCTAAAATGCATTCTGACACAAAGACAGGAAATCACATGATCAATGGCCAGGAGAGAGGTCAGGCACCCAAGACCAGTACTGCAAATCCAAATCATAAATATAGCAGATGTCTGATCTGAATTTGGTAGAAAAAGATGCAGCGTTCTCTCAAAAGGAAGTAAAGAAAATAGTAGAAGAAGCCCATTCATGAACGAGCTGTGTGGCAATCTACCAAGATGATCATTGCCCATCAGGTTGGGGTTGGCCTGAAAAAGTGGGTTACTCTAACAAAATTGAAGCAACCTAGTAAAAAAATACATATTTATTAACCACTTACTGTGCACCACTTAGTAAGGATCTTCCCTGTAGCTCAAACGGTAAAGAATCCGCTTAGAATGCGGGAGACCTGGGTTCAATCCCCAGACTGGGAAGATCCCCTGGAGAAGGGAATGGCAATCCACTCCAGTATTCTTGCCTGGAGAATCCCACGGATAGAGGAGCTTGGCACGCTACAGTTCATGGGGTCACAAAGAGTCGGACACGACTAACACTAACTAAATGCACCACAAATTATCTAATTTAATTCTCATAGTGACCTTAGGAGATACAGGCAATTAAAGGCTCAGATAAATTAATCACTTCCCCTAAGACAATACTGGGAGTAAATAGAACAAGGTTTCCACCTCAGCACCCTAAAATCTTATCTCCTAAGTAGCATTGCCTTTCTTGGGCATGAAGAGGCAGATTTGCACACTATTCTCTGTTTTTGCCTGTGTATCTGGTCCCTATATTCTCCAAGAGTTTATCTTCAGGGAAATTGTATTCCTCCAGTCTATTACAAAATGTTAGCATGAACTTCATTTCTGATTTCTTGACTAGATTCTTAATAAGAGCTTGATACTTAACAAAATACTTGATAAACTCTCCTCTGTTGCCCACTGGGTGATCTATTGAATTCATAGAACAGGAGCATTTAACTTATTTATTAATGCTGGACATTAGGGGAAATATAAGAATACCTTTGGGTCTAAGATCTAAAACAGGGTCACTGGACAGTATCTTTAAAGATAAACATCTTAAATAAACTAGGGGGATAGGGGCCCATGTAAAGGCTCCCTGCTACCATCTTTCCTGAAAATTCATCCACAGCCTACAAAGGGAATTGAGAATATGGGCATGAGGCTGAAAGGAAAGATTTAGTGGTGGAGCAGAGAAGCATAACCTTTCCAAATTGTGCAAAATTAATTTCTTTGAGCTGGTGTTAAGATACTGCATCACCTGTTTCCATGACGTTAGCAGACACCTTGAGATCAAGAGGTTTACCTATATTCTGTGAACTGTTCTCTAGCTGTACTGTATTATCTATCTCTCTATGGAAACCCAAACTCCAGCAACTGGTAGTAAATAAATACTGACTGGATAATTTCTATGTGGCAAATTCTTCAACATGCCTTTGAACAATGAGAAAGGGGGCAATGTGTTTTGTGTCTCAGGATCTAGTAATGTGTAATATTAATAACACCATAAGATGAGTCTAGAAGTTCTCTAATGAATGTAGGTAAGCTCTGTGAGAGTTCATAAGGCAATGGTTTGGAAGTCTTCTGTAAGCTTACTTGAGCTTGTAGCTTTCACTTGGCCTTGAAGGAGGAGTAATATTTAAAGGGAAAAAAAAAAAAAAGAATGAGCTCTTCCAGGCATGAGGAACTGCAAGAATAAAGTTGCAAGTTGCAGAATTGGCAACACTGGTCATATTCAGGGAACTGAAAAACAAAAATCTAGTTTTACCAGAGGGTTCATATTGCAGAGCATGTGCCTGAAAATGTAATTGAGAACTGAATTGGTTAACTTGTCCACATTTCTTAGCCAAAAATGTGAGTTTAAACCCCCTGTGTGCCACCCTGGACAAGAGTGTCTTAATTTTTCTAAAACTGTATATTCTATCTGCAGCTTGCTCACAGAGTAGGAGAAGAAAATGTGATTCTCTATATATAAATAATCTAATAAGAGTGTCTGGTGTGTAGTTTAGGCATCTATATGGTGTTCTAAAATAATAATAATAAATACACCAATAGAATTGGATTATCCTCACAAAATTGAATTCTAGTTTTAATAATTTGATTGAACTAATTCTTTGATTGTTCTCTAGAGAGCCTAGAAATATAGCTTATTTTGCCTCTAGATTTAATACAACTGAGCTTTTAACTCTTGAAAATTTTTGTTTCTTTATCATGAAAATGAAATGGTCATAAAATTTGACTGAAGTTTCAACAGAGAGTAGCATTAATATTTTTTAAAATGTTAAATCAGAGTTGTCATATAGTGTTGAGCCAAAGTCCTGTCTTAATAAATTCAAACAATGTTTCTTTTAAATCAGAATCAGACTCTCACCAGCATATTTTAGCATTTATTATGTATCTGTTTTTAAATATGTCACATTATTCCTTGTCCAATTCAATTTTAGTTCTACTTATGAAGTACACATTTTATCAGTTACTGTAACATGTACATTTTATATATTTGGAATTTGCTAAAATTCAAGAACTTATCTTCTCATCACTGGGAACAACTTTTAATTAATGGAAGCCTTGATTCTTACTTTAAAACTTAATCTGTCCAAAAAATAATTTACAATACAAGTAAAATATATTTCATTAATACACTTTTCTCAAAAAGTCATTCAGATTTGAAATTCTATTATAACTTGAGAGCATTTTATATTAATCCTGTTAAGAGCCAGAACAACTTTAATGCCTACTCAAATCCTCTTTTTAAGTAGTTAGTGGAAATAAGACTACTCATTTATAAGTAAGTTAAAAACAGTAAGACTCAAAAATGTTTTCAAAAGAAACTTTTATTTAAAAACAAGCTTTTGGCATTTTCATATCTGTCATTTAATTATTTTCACCATTAGTATACCTACTGCTATTATGCAAGATGATATTGATTTTTTTTCTAAGTAGAACCTCTCCATTAGGACATGTGTGCTATACCTTTAGAAACTCTCCATTAGGACATGTGTGTTATAACTTCATAATGATTCTTATTGCTTGTGCCTACCAGTAAGGGAAGTTCTATTCATAAGATTAGATATTGCCTTCATGGGATTATTTGAAAGGTATCCCAGGGCATTTACTGACCTAGAAGGAAAGGGTCCTTTCCTACTGAAGTCCTATTATTAAGAGAACATACAAGAGATTGAAGATGCTGCTACAATTCTCAGAGTAACCTGGGAAGCAGTGGGCAATTTCTTTCTGCCTTTTACATTATAGCACAGATGCATTTTAAAATGTTTTCATTTGTTTATAGTATATATTTAACACTGGGTTTGTAAGCTCAAGAATGTTCCACTCAATTTCCACTTTAATGAAAGCCTACTATGCACAAATTATTCATGATAACATAAACATGAAGAAGAAAGTAAATCAAGGTCTCTTGAGCTGACATAAGAGAGGTAGAGACCAATATATAATCATATCACGGCAGCACTGTGCATTGAAATGCTAGAATAGAGGTATGGATGAGGTGTCAGCGGAACCCATTGGGAGAAGTGACTGACACTTCCTTGGCTGGGAAAAGACCCAAAGAGAGCTCAGCAGCTTCACCTTAAAGATCTCAGACATCACTCTTTTAAAATGACAAGTGACAAGTCCTGCCTGTACTCAGCTGACACAGAAGTATCATACATTATTCCTACTCTGCTATAGCAGATTCTGAAGAGACTTCAGAGATGGTCAGCTGTTGAGGAGCTTGGGTTGATAGATGTTAAAACCATCAGCAACAGTATCTCACAATGAATTTCCCCAAATAAACAGATGCTTAGCTATATGAGAACTGCTTGTTTTAAAAAAATGTTTATCCTGGTATATATATATATATATATATATATATATATATATATATATATATATATATATATATATACATCATCACTATATTCCATAATAAATGACCTGATTCTTTAGTGAGTGTAATTTATATAATCTCATTTGTATTTGCACAGATTCACTGACATTGAAAAGGAGCCATCGACCAAGATGGCTTATTTAATGCATTTTCCACCTGTGTACATGTTGACTCAGTGGAAGCAAGGCAGGATCAGATAACAATCTAATTTCCTTGCAAAGGTTTAGCAATTGGCAATGGGATTAATATAATAATCAAATTCCAGCTGGAATTGACTGCAGTATTTGCTACTGTTTCATTAGAAAATGGTAACATTTCTGCAAGCAAATTAACGCACTTGAAGTAATGTGAGATAATAATTATGCATTTTAAAAACTGAATAAAAGGACTAAAATTACAATCCGTGAGAGGGGGTAAATGACCAAACATGCAGATGTGTAAATGTGTGTGGTTGGGCAGAGAGTAGGGAAGATATCTAAATGATTTGTAACAGAGCCCTGACACTCTTTTTATGGAATTTAGTTGACAATTTAATGGCTTTTACCAGGTATATGAAATGCATTTTTAAAACAAGGAGCATGGATGGTTAACAACAGGTTGAAGTGTACCCAAAGTATGACTGAACTAAGTATCAAAATGTATGATATTCAAGAGAATATTCTACTTTACATGAGCCTTCCACAGCAAGGAATAAATAAACAAGGAATGAAAGAATTAGAAAGATGTTCTTGATTTGTTATGTTTCTAAAAATAGAATTTCAGATCCATTTTTGTTAGTTTTGTGTGACAAAGAACATCTGTCAACATAGAAAACACACCCCATAGGTCGGTAGCATTTGGGATGTGGTTATTATAATGGTTCAACTATGCTGATATCTAATAACCTCAAAAGCTTCTTCATTATCCTCCAAGAGCAGCAATGATTTTTCATCAGTGAGATAAATTGCATCAGTGAAGCAAGGCGTGCACTTGCTAAGATAGCCCACAAAAGGCCCTACCTTATCTGGACAATATTCAAGACTTGCTGAGCCTGATCTCTTCTACTCTTTGGTGCTGCCTCTGGACACAAATTTCATCACGTTCCAAGAGCAACCATCTCCAGAGGATGCTTGGACCTGATTCCAGCTAACTGGTAACTAAACCCTCCTAACTCTCACTGATGGGGTTTCCCTGGTGGCTCAGCTGGTAAAGAATCTGCCTGCAATGCAGGAGACCCGGTTTCGATCCCTAGGTCCAAAAGAACACCTGGAGAAGGGAACGGCACCCACTGCAGTATTCTTGCCTGAAGAATCCCATGCACCGAGGACCCTGGTGGGCTACAGTCCATGAGGTCGCAGAGTCACATACGACTGAGCGACTAACTCTTCTTCTCATGCATGGTGTTTGTCAAAGTATCCAAAAAGGCAAAAGGTTGGAATTTCGTGAATCTCTCAGGGTAGATTCCATGACTTTTCCTATTTGATTGCTAGGAAGAGATTGAATGTGTAGGAGAATTTGATTTCTGTGATTAACTCTCATTGGAATACGAGATTATAATGTGATTGGGCAAGAGAAGAATTGAAACTTGCACTTCTAGCAAGAGAATACAAGACTTCCCTGGTGGCCCAGGGGTTAAGAATCTACCTGGCGATACAGGGGACATGGGTTGGATCCCTGGCTGGGGAACGAAGATTCCACACGCCATGGAGCAACTAAGCAGGAAGGCCCCCTACTGAGCCCGCATGCCACAACTAGTCTGTGTGCCACAAGGAAAGATCTGGCATGACACAATGAAGATCCTGAATGCCACAACTAAGACCCAACACGGCCACATTAAAAAAAAATTAATTAATTAAAAGAGAATACCAAGGGATGTTGCAAAAGAAGCTATCAACTGTAGACAATCAAACTGGCTTAGGTCAATCTGAAACATACACACTCACATAGAGAGAATGTGAATATCCAGGTTTGTCTAACTAGTGAGTAAGGAAATAATTAGGAAATTGATATAGAAGAATATTAGGATATTTGGGCCCTAGTCTTAGGCTAGTCTGTTCTGAGTCACAGGCAGTAAACCTTTCATTCCCTGAGAATTCTGGACTGCAGGACTCTTGGGCTACTTTCAACCCTAAAAGTTTGTAAAATTTTACTCAAAACGTCATATCCCTAACTGTACTCTAATAGACAGTATGGTTAATTATAAAGACAACTCTTCTGGAACAACCTTACAGAGTACAGTGAGATTCACCTGCAAGCATTCCTTTCTTTGATTCCCGAGTCCTTCTGAAATGGTCATCATAACCAGTTTTATAAATGTCAATAGACTTCCTGCCTGGGAAAGTAACAGTGAAATGGAGCAGGACCCTATGGTCTTTGTCCCCCATGTTCTCAGCCTGCCTTTTGTCTGTGGAAAAATTTTAGCAAAGAATAAGTTTAATCAGAGAAGTGAGAACATGCAGAGAGAAAGGATAACAATGGAGACCAAATAATAATGCAATCGTTAAGCACAGTCAAGGACCTTTAGTTCCTTCTCAAGGGCTATAGATAATATTCATAGCCATAGCCTGTGAGCTGTCTTATAGATACTGAAACTCCAGGTAGAAGTTAAGTACATGATGACACACTCTAGGCATGACAGAAGCTGCCACAATTCTGAGAACTGGCCTCAAAGAGTTGGAGACAAGCAACACTGGAACTGAAGGTTAACTGTGAAACTGCTAGTCGCTCCGTTGTGTCCAACTCTTTGTGAACCCATGGACTGTAGCCTGCCAGGCTCCTCTGTCCATGGGATTCTCCAGGCGAGATTACTGGAGTAGGTTGCCATGCCCTCCTCCAGGGGATCTTCTCAACCCAGGGACTGAACCCAGGTCTCCTGCATTGCAGACAGATTCTTCACTGTCTGAGCCAACTGTACTCAAAACAATCAAGATAATGCTGGTCAGACCACCAATGACCAATTTCAAAATGACTGTCAGAGCTGACTGTGCTCTTCTGCACGTAGCCCCCTCCCTCTGCCTATAGAAGCTCTTGCCCACTGACTGTCAGGGAGATGGGGGAACGGCCTTTGGACAGGCGTCCACCTTCCCCACTGGCTGCCGGCATCCAAAATAAAGCAAACTTTCCTTTCCACCAACCTTGCCTCCTTGATGGCCTTTGAGTGGCAAGCAGCCAGACCCTACTTCTGGTTACAACAGTGTAATACATATTATGCCTACCTTCTCTCCTCATGCCCTTTGACCCATCCCTTTCTAACCCCCGAAAAAGTTTCATTCCTTCCATAACCTAAATACCAAGGGCGAGTTTGATGTAAAAGTCAACCCCATGTAGTTTTAATGGCATTATTGGGAGAAAAGTCAGAAAACATGGACTTCAATCCAAATGATCATTAGGAAAATAACCATCATTACGTGCAACTATATTAATTTAAATTGCATGTTGCTTTGAAATCTTTCATCCCAGGAGGACACTGCTGCCCATATGCCAACTCCAAATCTTAATATTTGTACAATGTTAGAAGGGTTATTTTCCCTGTTTGTTAAATCAACCGGAATAATCTGAAAAGAACTTGGCTGTGTAGAGCAAGATCCCTCAAGTCTAATGCTCCCGGTGTTTCTCTTCCATGGGGAGTAATCTGTATTGAAAGCTAATCCTTTCCACTGAGAGAAGTGAGATTTACGAAGTAGTGCCAGCTCACAAATGTCAGATTTCACTAACTCCGCTGCCCTCTTTGCCCCTGTAAATATTACGCTTTGCTTCCTAAATAAATGGTGCAGTCATTCTTATGAGGAATGCTTGTTTTGGGCAAATATTGGTTCCAGTGAAATGATTAGAACTTTCAACCATCTTCTCTTCTCTATATGAATTTTTCTCACTGAGTCTTTTTACATGCCTTAGAATTTCTGTTGTGCTCCTCTGGTTCCTAGAGATGTTAAGAATAGGAATGGAGGAACAGAAGAAATGGAAAGAAATGGAGGGCTGGGATGGGGGGAGGGAGGTTCTCGAGGGAGGAGAGATATATATATATATACTTACGGCTGATTTACATGCTGTACAGAAGAAACCAACACACACTGTAAAGCAATTATCCTCCAATTAAAAATATAAAAAATAAAAGAAATGGAAGAATGGGAATTAACATGAATTAAACATCGATCCTAATGCTAGCCCTATTCTACATCATTAACATTCATTATTTTGGTGCTTTTTACCATCAGAGCTGTGAGGTAATTATTATTTTCCCCATTTTATGAATGAATGTGTGAACCCTTGATGAGATTAAGCAATTTATCCGAAGTTATAAAGCCAGTAAAGTTCAAAGCCGGGAATCCAGACCACACGTGTCTGGGACACAATTCTTTATACTTTGATTGTGTTTTGCCATCTCCTCTGTCTTTGAAATAACTCAAAGGAACATAACATATAGTATTTTTAGGTTATATTCATATTTTTAAAGTAAGTTTTCAACTGCAACTCGAGCAAAAAAATAGCCTGACATTACACATTAGAGAAAAATGTAACAGTGAAAAATCTTATTTCTCCAAGCATTGCTTGAAAGAATATTTTCTGGGATTCAGTTGACATTGTTGACATCATATTGGTAACTAATAAAGTCATGAGGTTTTTCTGTTTAATGATTAACAATTCCAGGTGTGGGGAAAATAGCTCTCTTTTCAGTGGGCATTATACCATATGCACTGAGCTTCAGTTCTACATGCGTTAACCATTGAGTTTTTGCAATACTTCTGTAAGTGTATGAGTATCGCTTTGGACACAATAGGTTGTGTGATGCGGAAATCAGACAGGTCACTTAGATCACTCTGATATTAACTGACAAAGCCCATCATTCACTCGGTCTCTGAAACCAAGGCCCATGCTTTCAAACCACACCACAGACTGTCCCTTAGACATCACAACACATGCTCACACCACATGCTGTATGATGATTATATTAAATGTAATAAATATAATACTATTGTATACTCTTAAGGCTTCTCTGGTGGCTCAGACGGTAAAGAATCTGCCTGCAATGCGGGAGACCTGGGCTTGATCCCTGGGTCGTGAAGATCTCCTGGAGAAGGGAATGGCAACCCACTCCAGTATTCTTGCCTGGAGAATTCCACAAACAGAGATGCCTGGTGGGCTATAGTCCATGGGGCCATATACTCTTATCATTCTCTAAACTTCCCTGTATATAAATATATCTCTTTCTAAATTTCCCCTGTGGCTGTTTGTGTGGTGTGTGTGTGTGTGTGTGTGTGAATTTGTGTTTTAAAATACTTGCTACACTGAAACTTGATAATTTTCAGATGGAAAGATAGATAGAGATAGATAGACAGGGCAATATTATGTATAATCCAATACAAGACTTAATGTAAACCTAAAGCAAAGTCAAGGTTTATTTTCAAGGAGGGTAGGGAGGTAGGTCTAGAATCAACTGTTATCACACAGCATACTGATTTTACCTGTGTTGCCTGAGGCAGGGAGGGGATGTCGGAAGGAGGACACAGGAATGGAGCTCTCTGGATCCTTTCACTGCAGGACTCAGCTCAGCAACAGAGGACACTCAGCTGCTGACGGAAGACTAAAGAACTTTCAGGCTCAAGATTTGAGACCTGATGCTCTCTCTCCTTTGGCACATAAATTAACCTCTCTTAGCCCCCATTTTCTCCAGTTGGAACATGGGGGAAATAATACTTAGGTATTGTAGATCCAAGGATTATTATGAGATACAAAGGGAAAAAAGTTAGGGAAATGCAATCTGTGAACACTTCAGTGCTATAAAGTGCAATGTCCTCGTTTTCACACTGGCGAATGCCTGTTTTATGGAAAAGGTTTTGATGGCTCTTGCCCTGACCGGCCTCCGGGACCCTGTGCAGGGCAGGCCACCTGTCTGGGCAGCTGTCTATGCAGTGCCCTGTATATCGAGTTTAGAGTGAATAATAGCAGAGTGGGAGCAGGGCCAGTTTGCACTGTGTCTGCTGCTCTACAGAAAATGAAGGAGGCCACACATTCCACAACCTTTAAAAAACTGTACCAGTCTCTCCTCCCTACACACAAACAGCCAACAAAATAAGAAAGAATAGAGGGAATGGGAGAAAAAGTTGATGGGGTTTTTGAGGAACTTGTAGTGGAAAAGACAAAAAAAAAACATAAAATATCATTAAAAATATTTATCTTAATTTTGTTACAGGAAGCATTACAAAAAGAAAATGGTTTCCAGTGAAAAATATGTTGTCTGATTCATTTGTTTTGGAGTGAAATCACCTTTAAGAAAATGCGTGTTGAAATCAGCATGAATGATATCTAAGACTTTGAGGGTGAGGAACAATTCCCACACTGAGGATAAATTACTGTTAGAAAATGTAAGAAGAGAATTTGTTAGGAGTTTCAACTCTCACTGCCTCAAAGCAAGAGCACTGGCACAGTTAAATGCCAGGACAGAAGGCAGAAGTCACCCAGTCATCACAGAACCTCTGAAAATCAAGTAAGCAAGATTCCAGGGGTGTGCATGTTCTTTGTGGCTTAGACTAATCATTCATAACATGGCATTTACAGCAGCCTGAGGGAGAGGAGGCTGCTCCCCAGATATCTACAGATACCTTATCAACACAAGATATCTGACCACCAAATGGAATGCCCTGAAGGGCAACTATGTAACTCCCTTCTTTATGTGTGTGTGTGTGTGTGTGTGTGTGTGTGTGTGTGTGTGTGTGTGTGTGTGTGTATGTATGTGTTTACATGTCTCTCATTTATTTAAACGAAACTATACAATAACAATGTCAAGCCAGTAAATGTAGATGAATCACATAACTTTTATATTTACCTAATTAAAGCCAGCACTTCTGGAAACAGATCATAAGAACACGGATGTTGGCAAGGTTCTCACTTCTCTCTCAGAAGTCTAAGAGCTCACACTGACATTGGAACACATTTTTTTAGAAAAACGAAACCTCAACATTTTCATAGCTTCCATTGAAATGTTCACTACGTGACATACCAACTTATAGAAGTATCATATTGATGTAGTAACCTTTTTATAGCAACCTGAATTGCATTAATCTAAATTTTCTTTCAAAATTAAATAAAATAACTAATCTAAATTCTATGAATGACAATTATTTCCTTGAAGTAACTGGACTGTCATACTGCAAAACAGAAAACAATTTCTGCCTCTAACTTCTTTTAATTCAAAACATCAATAAGTAAATATGTACTCTGGAAAATGCATTTATTTATTGCATTTAAACTTTTTTCACAAATATATCTAATACTAAGTGCTAAATGAAAAACATTCAAAACAAATAAAACCACTGCTAGAAACTAATACTGTCATATTTACATCAGCATTTTCAAATTTGTATTTTTTAATACTAAAATTCAGTCAAATAATATAAACTGTGAAGTAATATAATTTTTAATAGCTTTCCTATATGTTAAGGTTAGAAGATAAAGATAAGTCTGTTCTAGTTTTCCAAATACAGTGAGAACAATGTCAAATATTACCATGTAAACTGTGGATATAATTTCATATAACCAAGTATTCAATATATATTTATTGAGTACGTCCTAGGTATTAGGCACTATTCTAGTGAAGGGGTTACAACAATGAACAAAAGAAGCTAGAACAGATGTTTCCTGGAGCTTCTTCTCCAGTGGGGTAACAATAATAATACAGTAAGATGGGGAATATGAAAACATTTTGGTGAGAACAGATTTTACGCACTAAATTGTTCCTGAATATCATCTCTTGTTAATTGATTTATTTACTGAGTATAGACTATGAACAGGAAAAACACTGTGCTGGCCTCTGGAAGTAGAGAAAGAGAACAACTTTTTAAAGAATTTCTTGGCCTATTATTCCAAAAAATCTTAAGACATGCAAATTTGGAGAACGAAGTGGCAACCCACTCCAGTATTCTTGCCTGGGAAATCCAGTGGAAAAGAAGCCTGATGGGCTACAGTCCATGGGATGGCAAATGAGTTGGACACGACTTAGTGACTAAACAACCATCTTGTGATAAATGTAAACATCATAGCCATACATGTTATAATCATAACTCTGAATAGTAAACAGTTGTTAGTATGTTGGGAAAGAGAAGGGAGAACATACACACACACACACACACACACAAACACACACACATGCATACGCATACATTCCTATTTAGGCAACAATGTCATACAATCAGGAATTCTGCATCATGTTTCCCAGGATAGAATTCCCCACGCACCTGGGTTATCAGAATCACCTGGGGGTGTTTCATAAAATGAATACAGATGAGGGAGTCACACTGTCTTAAATGCAGGCACTCTGAGTTCCTGGCCCTGCAATCTGTATTTTAAAAGCACCCACTTTGATGTTGATGATGAGCCAGCTTTGATAACTAGGAGAGTCCCAGGCAAAGGGGGATGAACCCTACTTGCAAGCGTCAAATTTCTGACTCCTGGATACTGGCGGATAAGTCATTTCTCTGCACTAAAACAGTCTGCACAAGTCTTGAGTATAGAGGTGGCACTCAGAAAGGACTCAACTGGTCTTCAAATAACCTGCATCTCATTTCTAGGCATCCTGCTCCCCCAAATCCCATCAATCTAATGTTAACCCTTTTAATTTTCACACTTGAAAACTTCAAAGTGATTGCTTTGACAGGAGCTCTTCAGGTGCCAAGCTGTCTCTCTTGATGTTTACTTTAAGTGGATCCAATCCTTTGAACCTTAGAATACCAAGCTAATACCATAGAGACTTAACCAATATATAGCATTAAGGTTTTCCTCAACCTGTTATAGAGCTTGTTCTTCTGTCTGCATGATGTCCTTGCCAGGGAAGTTGATATATGGATGTGCTTTATCTGGACAGGCTTCTGCCTCTCAGGGCAAGAATTTTCAGCAAATGACTATTTTATTTATTGACGTTCTTTCGATCCTTCACTCTGCTCTTTCTTGTAAAAAGATCAGTGTGCTCTGTCCCTAGATTAACAGGATAAATTTAATTTAATGAGATTTGTCAGGTACTTCAAATTCACATTAACATGAATTTATAGAAAACAAGAGCCGTCCTCTGTGAAACTCAACATACTTCTCAAGTAATAATTCTATGTCAGGAAAGCTGCAAACAGATCTATGCATACTCCATGATCTGACAGGCAAACTCAGTGTCAAGTGACTCAGTCAAACTATGAATCAAAATAATTGCTAAATTATTGTTTTAACCTTATTTACTGGTAATTTCTAAGGTTTCCAGTAACTTGATTAAGCTCCCAGGCCAATATGTTTTCCCTTACAGCACAGATATTTAAAACACGTAATCACATTTTTGTGTAAAGATTTTCTTTAATATTGATGCAATATAAATAAAATGTGTTTTGCTCTGTTAGAGTTAAATCAAAACTGTACTGAAATATTAAAAACTGTAAAGGATTACAGTAAAGAGATCTTATATAAGAACTAAATGTGGCATATGTTATCAATTTAGTAATTTAAACAGTCTTAAGCATATGCTTTCCTCATAAAAATGTACAGCATCAACAATTCTCATTAAAATGGCTTGAAATGCATAAATTAACAATAAACATGAGAAGAATTTTTTAAAAGTTTGAGGTCAGATGAATTTGCAAGCTAAGGATTAATTAAAGTTTCAAAATAACAGAAAAGAAAATGATCATAAAAATACTAGATTCTTATGTAAAACAAGAATGCCACTGAAAGCCAGACTTGGATACTGTTGTCTTTCTGTCGCTAAGTCATATCCAACTCTTTGCGACCCCATGGACCGCAGCCCACCAGATTTCCCTGTCCTCCACTATCTCCCAGAGTTTGCTCACATTCACGTCCTTTGTGTTGGTGATGCTTTCTAACTATCTCATTCTCTGCTGGCCCCTTCTCCTTTTGCCTTCAGTCTTTTCTAGCATCAGGGTCTTTTCCAATGAGTTGTCTCTTCACATAAGATGGCCAGACAGACATGTCCTGATAAATGATAAATTTCAAAGTCCCATAAGCCCATGAAACTTGGACTTAGTGGCTTAGAAGCCAGATTAATTACGTGACCTAAGTGGTCCCTCTACTCATCTGCCTGTTCATTGGAGATACTCAGATACCAATTACTGTTGGAATGATCTATGCGTGGTCATTTCTGAGACCAAGGGTTACTTAAAGGGACTTCATCAAAAGGAGTAGAAGGGGCAGCAGGTATATCACAAGAACACGTCTCTTTACTCCTCCATTAGAGAAGGTTCTTTCAGTTAGTGAGGTCCTGAGCTTCAGGTTTTCACATTGAAGCCATTTTCAACTTTGCAATGCCTTTAGCTCCATGCTCTATTTTGTTCCTGTTCAGTCACTAAGTTGTGTCTGACTCTCTGTGCCCCTAAGGACTGCAGCACACCATTCTTCCCTGTCCTTTATTATCATCCAGAGTTTGCTCAAACTCATGTCCATTGTGTCGATGATGCCATCCAACTATCTCATCCTCTGCCACCTCCTTCTCCTCCTGCCCTCAATCTTTCCCAGCATCAGAGTCTTTTCCAATAAGTTGGCTCTCTGTGTCAGGTGGCCTAAGCATTGGAACTCCAGCTTCAGCCCTTCCAATGACTATCCAAGGTTGATTTCCTTTAGGACTGACTGGTTTTATCTCCTTGCAGTCCAAGGGACTCTCAAGAGTCTTCTCCAGTAGCACAGTTCAAAAGCATCAATTCTTTGACACTCAGCCTTCCTTATGGTCACACTTTCACATCCGTACATGACTACAGAGAAAACCATATCTTTGACTAGACAGACATTCTATTTTACCTTTAGATTTTCTAAATTCTTTCTTTGGTAGCTCATCTTGCTATCCACCCAACAGATCCTGCTAATACCACTCTGCAGTGTACAACACTTGAATGCCACACACACACAAAAACCTAAACATGCTTGCATCAGGCCCCTTTCCTGCTCAAGAAGAATGTGAGAAACTTCCTACCAAGTCAATTTCAAAATTATTAGCTCCTGTCATAAGCCACTAGGCCTTCCCTGGTGGCTTGGATGGTAAAGAATCTTCCTGCAATGAAGGAGACCCAGGTTCAATCCCTAGGTCAGGAAGATCCCATGGAGCAGGGAATGGCAACCCACTCCAGTATTCTTGCACATCTTATGATTTTTAACTCACAGTTATCTCTGGTTTTCCACTTTTCCAATATTACCTGTCAAAGCCTACCAACTGACACATGCCAAAACCATCATAGTCAAATGGTTAAGCCAATGAGATTGCTATACAAGGAAATGCACCTGAGCAGAACCAATGAATTTCTCTAAAGGGGAGATTGATTTTAGGGTTGGGGGCTAGGGGAATTAATAGGGTGATCTGAGCAGGGGTTGCTCCGAATTTATAAATAAGCAGACTTGCTGAAAGAGGAGGATCAGTGATAAATAAAATCCACCTGCAATGCAGGAAACTTGGGTTTGATCCCTGGGTTGGGAAGATACTCTGGAGGAGGAAATGGCAACCCACTCCAGGATTCCTGCCTGGATAATCCCATGGACAGAGGAGCCTGGCGGGCTACAGTCCATAGGGTCACAAAGAATGGGACATGACTGAGCACAGTACACGCCTCCAACAGGACTCTTAGAACACATGTCTCTACATTCTGACCCAGAACATCCTGGGGTTCCTGCTGGATCAGTTTGCCTCGAATCGTATTTTGAAACACAAAAGCCTAAAGGAGCCCTTAAAAGAGGAGCTAGTGCTTAGAACATTGGTGATGGAGGTCTGAACTGGTATAATGCAGATGTTTTGTAAGTCATAGCACACTTTATTTTGTCCACTGTGGTCTTTATTTCAATGTTCTGTAACTCTCTGAGAGTCTACCTGCCAGCTGGGATTTTTTTTTCTTTTTATCACACTGAATTTACAGAACCCAAATATTTGCCAGAGCTCCTCATCAAAATTAATTTCCAAAAGAACTAAACAAGAGACACCAGAACAGAGAATCCAAATGGGTTTAATTTCCTTGAGAGACATGAGCCACTTTTCCCTGGCCGCCTGCCACTTTCTGGTAAGCACACTTCACCTAATTCTTGAGGACTTGAGTGCCTGAGGACCTGTTTATCTTCATGGCTAAGATTAAAATAATAATTTCCGCCCTGAGGTGACTGTAGTTTTCAGTTATATCAACCCCAATCACAGCTAGCTTTTCTTACTATTAATATTAACTTAGCAACATGGGGAATTCAGTAATATCCTGGTAATAAATCATTCATGGATAGCGTGTCCAAAGCAGGGCCAGGGAGGACCTTTCTGGTGAAAAAGTTACTAAAAAGATTCCTATCAGCTTTATGGGATTGTGCACTCCTTTCCCTCATAAGTGGCACGAAGGTAAACAAACACCATCTTGTACAACAACGTCTTTCCTAGACAGTCATCTTTTACAGATGCCCATCACACTCTGTTTTGTTGCTGCTGTTAATAATCTAAGTCTCACACACCTAAAAGTATTGAAAGGGAATAACAACTAAAAACAGGAAAACATCAGGCCTGTGAAAGCCCACGATGTAAGCAATATCCCTGGAGAGCCAGAACAAAGTGGCAGAGACTGCCTGGAAATTCTCACTCTTACACACTCCATTTTTATTTAATCATATACCTTTCTCATTGTATTTCATGATTTCAAAACACAATGACGCTCTTCCAAAGATCCTCCTATCACAATGGATCGCATATATAAAATCAACACATTGTACACTTCAAATTTTATTTTTTAAATATCAAATTTATTTAGTATTTATTATGTGGCAGACAGTTTTACATGTATACATACAGATAAATGTGAGTGTGTATGTGTGCATATCTTATGACTTATAGATATTAGCATTGTCTTATGAGGAAAGTACTAGAAATATCTCCCTTTTCTAGTTGAGGTAAATAAAGCTTGAAGGTTGACAAGCAAGAACACAGAGTTTGAGTCTGCATTCTACCAACCTATGACAAATTTGATCTCTTTGAATAAGATTTCTCCTCCCTTTCAGAACTTACTTTGGTCAAAATCTATGCTAGTTTTCTTTTCTTTCTTTTTTTTTTTTATTAGTTGGAGGCTAATTACTTCACATTTTAGTGGGTTTTGTCATACATGCTAGTTTTCTTGAATCAAAGTCTATATGTGTGTAAGTTTTACAGAAGGCAGAAGAATGAAATATTAAAAAAAATTAACAACAGATATGTTAGAGTTAGAGTGAACTGATACTAAATTCTGGTTCTTTAACTAAGCACCTCTGAAACATTGTGGAAATTACTTAACATCTGAAGGAATCAAAGTTGCCTCATCAGTGAAGTAGAACTGACTTGAGGAATTCAAGTTTTATTTCTTAATTATACTTCAGTCAAATCAACCAACCAACCAACCAACAAAAAGAAAACAAAAAACAAAAGTAAACTATCTCAATGTTAAAGCCACAGTAACTGGTAGATCTTTCCTATTAGGTCTGAAAGAAGAAATGTGCGATGAGGTATTTTTTTATTCAGTTGGTAGATCAACAAACACAGTATATAGGAAATCCTCCATGAAACTTGTATTATATTGTAATTTCAGAATACTTCTCTCACCAAAACTCTTGACAGGGCAATTACTAGATCTACTGTTTCTCTCTCCTGACAGAAGCAATTTTGTATTCATTCCTTTTTAGTTCTGAAACACAGGAGGGCTAGGAGCAGCATGGGGTAAAGGCAGAGGTGATAAATTGTTCCTGTTTCCCCCATGTTCTGAAAAAACAGGCACTATAAAGGATCCATGGTACAGTTATCTTTAGCTTAATTATGATTTACTGGTTTTCTGGACTCAGAGGAGTTGCCATCAGAAATCCAAAATGACAGAGACAAGTTTTACATTTGAGGGCACCTTTGGGATGTGAAACTTGACAACCGAGTTCTCCTTCAGTCAAATGAAACAACTTGCAAATTCTTCAACCATAGGATGTTCAAAACAAAACATATCATAAAATGAAGCCATTTCCCAAAATGCAGTAGACAGTATTCTAATAGTGTGAGGGATGTTTACTAGAAACAGGAGAAACAGGTGTGTCCCAGGTTCTTATGCCTGGTCTCCTAATTGTCTTAGCCCCCAAAGGGTAGGCTTCCCCGATGGCTCAGTGAGTGAAAAATCCACTGGCCAATGGAGGAGTCACAGGAGACGCAGGTGAGAAAAAGGCATTCTACTCCAGTATTCTTGCCTGAAAAACCCCACGGACAGAAGAGCACGGTAGGCTATAGTCCAAAGGGTGCAGAGTCAAGAGTTGTACACAATTGAGCACCAGCACCAAAGACAGACACACCAAACCCAAAAGCAGCACTCCACGTCACAGTCCTTGAGGCATTTCTTCTCTCCGGTAACCCAGGAGTTTGTGAAATGCCCAGCTTCTAACCAACGCAGGTAGACTATAATTTCTTCCTCTCCTTAGGGCACCTAACAGTGCCACATCTGGGGACTTACATGAGCTCAACAGACAGACAAAATGATCACTGATGGGGCTAGAAAAGCAGGGAAAGGAGCTCCGTCAGTACTAATGTCAACACCTTTCTGTCTTTTAGATAACAGGCTAATTGCATCTTTCTATTATCAACCTCCTATTGTTTATAATACAATGACAATTTCAGCATTCTGTTATTTCTTTTCTTTTTCCTTAGTTGATTTTACTTCTGTTTGTAAGGTTTTATTGAGATGTTATAATTCACATGGGCTAACAATTCACCCATTTGAAATCTGCAATTCAGTGGTTTTGAGTTTCACCCTTTCTTGATGAGATGTCTGGCAGAGTATGAGACCGGGGAGACTTTACTCCTCTGGGACACGGAGTAGATACTTCCAAAATCTCACAGAGTTGGTAAAATTTCAATACAGTTTAGACTAATACAATTCCCTGGCCCAGTACTGAATAATACTGAAGCCAATAGAGATTGCTTAACTGCTTGCTCCTGAAATAAGGTCTCATCCCCATGTGTACCCAGTTGAGTCTGACTCTTTGCAACACCATGGACTGTAGCCCGCCAGGCTCCTCTGTCTGTGGGATGCTCCAGGCAAGAATACTGGTGTGGGTTGACATTTCCTCCTCCGGGGATTCTTCCCAACTCGGGGATCAAACCTGCCATCTCTTATATCTACTGCATTGGCATGTGGACTCTACCACCGCTCCTTAAGGTCATGAAGCAGCTAAACAGCTTACCTGTCAAGATGAAGATCTTTGCTCATCCAAACACTTTAAGACTCCTGCCTCACTGTGCTCACAGATCCCAAAACTATTTATTACTCATTGACTCTTCCCAGTTCTAACCAGCACTCCTGATGCAAGACCAACCTTAAAATCACTCAGCCCAGTTCTGACGCCTCTATAAATATCCTCCTCCAACTTCTCCCTTCAAGACTCTGCACTGATGAGGTAATGTTCTCTATTAGTGCTGCACATCTAATAAACTTAGCTTTGTCTCATAAACAGTTTTTTTTTTAAATTTTAGTTATTTATTTTCTTAAAAGAATTTGACAGTCAACACAACAAACATCTCTTGAGTCACACGACTGCTGACTTTGGCAACTATATTATCATCAAGTGAGAAAATGAACACCACTCTGGACTCAAAGGCAATCTTAGGCAGACATTCAACACAAAAGCAGGAAAAAAAGAACAGCTTTCATGCACAGAATTCTTAGATGGACTTTGAACGTCTGTGAAACTGAAAGAGTATCTTTATAGTTTCATGTACTTACTTTAAAAAATATTACTAGTATCTACTGGAACTTTTACAGATATTTAAATGTCACCACATAGTATACATATAAATTTAAATGATTAATAACAGTTTCCTTTTTTTTAAGGGAGTTGTACAGATTCTTTTATTTTGTACTCATCAAATCATAATATTCCCTTGTCTCCTCTAACTCTTACAAGTAACCATTAATAAATCAAAAAAAAATTTTACATCCAAAAAAAAATAAAATGAACTGCTCCCTCTTTGGAGCACCAGCAGTTCAGGGAGCTAACCCCCTTCTCCTTCCCATCACATTTAAATGCAGGGTTCTCAGCATGCTGGTAGAAATCCAGCTTAAAAACAAACCAGAAACAAAAGCAAAAATGCCTCAAGCCCCACACTCCTCTATGAGGTGCATAATCTAACCCTGTTTTCTCCTCTGCTCTGCCAGTCTGCCTATAGCCTATAGGTACATTTTTTTTTTCATGTTTCAATCATAGTTTTGTGTCTCTGAGTAATCATGAATGGATATTTAACCATTTTACCAGCATTTGCAGCCTAGCAAAGGTTGAGTTCCACTGAACTGGCAGATTGCTTTTTAATTTTCTGCTTGGATGGGTTGTTTTTTTTGTCCTGTAGTTTCCAAAATAGTTTATGAGTCTTGATGGAGAGGCTAACATGCTTGCAAATTTTGCTGATCTCTGCCAAAAGCTGATCAACCCTCTCTCATTCTTCAGAAACCTATGTACCAGCAGGCTTAAGTGATGTAAGAAACACGCAAAGCAGGACTTTCACAAAGGCTGCAAAATATTACTTGTACACAAGGGATAAGTACCTTGCTAATTATTCTGTGCAGATTTTATACTGGTTTTCTGTCTCTATCGTGGAGAGCAATATTTATGACTCTTTAAGTTGTGAAGTGAAAGGCTGCTTCAATATCACTGTCCCTTGCATGCAGCTGATGATCTGTGAATAACAATGATATGACTTTGAAATGGGCCACCTTTATGAAGGCAGATATTTCCATGACACCATGTTAATTGTGCTGAACTGTGTAGTTATTTCACTTCAAATGATAATGACTTGCTACCTTGGTTATCTTGGGGTCTTTTCACAACTGATCAGACATCCAGAATAACATATTTTCTATTTCTCACAATAATTTTTTAATGGTTAAAATAACTGAAATAATATGACATCATTATTATCATTGTTTTTAACATATATTTTTAAGTCTATTCCCACCATTGTCTTTCCCATCTCAGTGGACCACGACTCTTTTCCTGGTTGCCCAGGCCAACCAACAGAACCAGATGTTCCTCTCAGTCTGTGATGAGGTGGTTGTATTATGGTTTCCAATGACTTGCTCCCTTCTCTGTCACATAAAGAGACCTGGGGGTCCTCCCCACAGGAGAAGTGTCTGTGTCCACCCCTCTGACCACAGACATGGCAATGCTGCTTTGGGTAACAAGATGCGAGCATTAAGATGTGTTTGACACCTCATCTCCACACAAATCGTAAGAAGAATGCCCACTTTTAAGAAGACTGGAGGGTCACTAATTGGAACTGCTTCTCCAACCTGGATTCTGGGATTCATGGAAAACAGGAGAAAGAGCCACGCAGAGTCAGGCAGACTCACTGGTGACCAAACTTCTGAGATCTGGGAGAATATTTGAGGTGGTCTGCAATTGCAACATAAAGTTGACAAACACAGTACCTATTCAAGTGTGTTTGTGTGTGCCCAGCCACGTCTGACTCTTTGTGACCCCCTGGGCTATAGCCCGCCAGGCTCCTTTGTCCATGGGATTTTCCAGTTATGGATAATGGAGTGGGTTGCCATTTCCTCCTCTAGGGGTTCTTCCTGACCCAGGGATTGAAACAGCATTTCCTGCCTCTCCTGCATTGGCAGGCAGATTCTTTATCACTGCACCACCTGGGAAGCCCAGCCCCTATCAAAGATACTGGCTAAGTTTGTATCTCCTTCTAAATTCTTCCAGTACCAGACCACTTCTCACCTCTGCTGCTATTCCTATGGGCAAGGCCACTAAGCTAGCATAAGTGATTACAGTCATAGGTTCCCAATGAGCCTAAAGGTTTCTTCCCTTATCATTGGACTCTGCCTATTTTCAACATGGTGCTAGAATAATTCTTTGAGAATGTAAATCACATGGTACCAGTCCTGTGTACCAATCCCTCTAATAGCTTCCCCACATCACCCAGGTGACACCCAAAAGGCTGACAAGGCTCGAGTAGCTTTTGGAGGCTCCCACAAAGTGCCTCCCTCTGTGCAGCCCTCCCCAAACTCACCTCCCGCAAATCCCCCTGTACTCACCCCACCCAAGCCCTCTGGTCTCATGGCTTTCCATCAACCTGGCCAGCACCTGCCTCCCTCAGGCCATTGTTCAGTTCTTCATTTCCTTTGGTTCTTTACTCAAATAGCATCTATCTGGTGATATCTTCTCAAACCACCTAATTTATCTATTTTTTAACTTTTTATAGGATATTGGCGTATAGGGGATGAACATTGTTGTGTTAGATTCAAGTGCACAGCAAAGTGATTCAGGTATGCATATACATGGATCTATTCTTTTTCAAATTCTTTTCCCATTTAGGCTTAGTTCCATAATACGGAACAGTGCTTCCCTGGCTCAAGCGGTAAAGAAACTGCCTGCAATGTGGGAGACCTGGGTTCAATCCCTGGGTTGGGAAGATCCCCTGGAGAAGGAATGGCCACCCACTCCAGCATTCTTGCCTGGAGAATCCCATGGACAGAGGAACCTAGGGGGCTACAGTCCATGCGGTCGCAAAGAATCGGACATGACTGAGCGACTAACACTATATTACTAAACAGAAAATCACAAAACCCCTCCACTCCTGAGGCTTTCTCCCTCCCCTTCTTTCACTGTCTCCTCGGCACTGAAATCACCTGACATGATAGCATTTGTTTATTTATTTACACATAACTCTACTAGATTGTAAGCTTCATGATGGTAAGAATATTATTAATTTTTGCTGTTTTGTTTTTGGCTGAGGTCTACAATCTTATCAAGAACTTAGTAAATAAATGAATTTGTGGATGGATGAAGAAAGGAATTATACTTCAGGAGATAAGTGGAACACTATATTATCTTCATATTTTTTCTGTGCTTTCTCTCAGAGATAACTTTTTTCCACTTATTTTCAAAACACAGTTTTTAAATTTAACATTTATAATAGCAGATAGAGATGTTGTGTCAGGTTTATCTCCTAAATACCTTGCATCCCTCTGAATAGAAAACATCCATAAAGTTGATAGGATAAAGATGTTGTCATGCACATTTCAGAATCCAACGAAATTTCTCTTATATCAAAAATTACTACCATATTTCTGCAGACGTGCATAGCACTATATATTGTTCAATTTCTCCACAAACCCAGCCCTTACATTATTAAACATGAGGGGATGTGGGTAATAACCTCAACCCACCAAACATAAATGTCTTTCCAACCTATACAAGACTCACTAATAAAAAACAGCCAATTTCAAGCTTGGAATTACTTTAATGGTTAAGTTTCCATACACTTGGTTGATAAATAATATGCTTTTTCAGTGATTACAAATAAAGACATTTCCAAAGTTAATGACAGTGATTTTTCTTTTTTACTTGCTTATTAGGCTGCCCTGGTGGCTCAGATGGTAAATAATCTGCCTGCAATGTGGAAAACCTGGGTTAGATCCTGGGGTGGGGAAAATTCCCTAGAGAAGGGAATGGCTACCCACTCCAGTGTTCTTGCCTGCAGAGTTCCATGGACAGGGGAGCCTGTTGAGCTACAGTCCATGGGTCACAAAGAGCTGGACACGACTGAGCGACTAATACTTGCACTACTTTGACTTCCCTTTCCCTAGTACACTGAAGACATGTATTATTATCTGTGGTAGACACAACTGTCTAAGGAATCATGTCGTCCCTGTGTCCTTGCCTCTCTGCAATGTGGCTAGGGATGTCTTGGGGGTACTTCATTAAAGAGCAATAGATAACAGATGAAAGGACAGTATTTAGTTTTTCTGCTGCAGATGCATTATTTTCTCCTTTGGAAAGTGTTAGTCACTCAGTCGTGTCCGACTCTTTGTGACCCCATGGACTGCAGCCCACCAGGCTTCTCTGTCCATGGAATTCTCCAGGCAAGAATACTGGAGTGGGTTGCCATCAGCCTTTAAGAATGGTTAAGTGATGGGGTGGTGAGAAAGCTAGGCGAGCAGTGAGCACTAAGTTTATTATCAGTGTAGTTTTTCTCATCCATCTTTATTTCTCTTCCACCTCTTCCCATACCCCCCTACCTACCTAGCTCTCCTTTAAGGTACCATAAAAACTGCAGAGGAAAGTGCTCAATCAATGAACTCTCTGATTCTTCCTTCGGACCAAAGCACTTAAATCTCAAACATGAATCCCAATTGGAGAGGAAACTCATTATTAATACCCATATTAAATCATAGACAATCAATTTCTCTTCCAAGTTTCTATCTTATATGCATATGAGTTGTGGCAGGCATTGCTTCTAACCAGGAAACAACTGCAGACAGGAAAGAGATTTAGATAAGAATATATAGCTCCCAATGAATATTGTATAATTCTGAGTGCAAATCACTGTCCTTGTTGAATATGACTCAAAATCACAATCTTTCATCAAGTGGCCAAGCTTCAAATTGGATTAGGATCCATTCCTATCTGCTTTTGTCTCAGTTATGGAATGGAGGAGGAAGAGGAAAATGAATGTCTCTGATGGTTGCATACGGTCACAGCTCATTACTTTTTCACTAAAGTTACTGATGAAGGAGATCCTTTCATATATTTCCTCTTTTAACCTTAATTTTTTTAACCATAAATCTTTATGGGAATAATTAGATTCCATTATAAATAAGCACCCTCACTCATCTATTGAATGACTTCAAAAGAGGGAGCACAATCTCTATGACATGAATTTTTTTTAAGTGTGCTTTTAAAGGATTTATGTACCGTGCTTATCAGAGTAGCCTACTGTGTCTATATACACAGACTTTTGCTTTTTATTTGTATTAAAAGAGTATCTTTTACAAACTAAGTAAATACAAAAGATGAACATAGGATGCCTAAAGTCAATCACCCACACAGAATTTTAGAATTTGTACAAAATATTTACTTATGTTACACCAAAAAATCTTTATGCCTAACTATTAAGAATAATAATTCTTGGACTTCCCTGGTGGTCAAAGGGTTAAGAATCCATCTTAAAATGCAAGGGACACACTGGATCTCTGGCCCAGGAAGATCCCACATGCTGTGGAGCAAGTAATCCTGTGCCCCGCAACTACTGAACCAGTGCTTTAAGCCCAGAGGCTGCAACTACTGAAGCCCCTGTGCTGACACTAGAGAGATCTTTGCAATGAGAAGCCTGTGCCCCGCAACAAAGAGCTGCCCCCGGTTACGGCAACTGGAGAAAGCCTACGTGCAACAGTGGAGACTCGCCACAGCCACACATACGCATACACACAAATAATCATTTTTATTCTAAAATAATCATTTTTCATTTTTTTTATTTCTGTGATACAGAATGGAAGAAAATCGAAATTCTGATTGCCTAAGACCACGAAGGAAACAAACTGCTCAGCTTCTGTTCGAATCAGTCTTGAAAGTGAGGCATGCAGTATAGAGAGACAGGAGGTGTTGACTATGGAGGATGGAATGTGATAGAATTGTACTGGTTATGTCTGAATTTCCTTATGTTACAGCTAAGCCAGAACACAAGCCTTTATTATCACTGTAGATCGTTTATATATGCATTTTATAAAATATGAAGCCAGGTTTCTGAGGACAACTATCTCTGTGGTCAGGAAAGATTAGACTCGTGTTATTGTCCTTTCCCTTTTATTACTGAGCATATAGTTTAGATAAACAAAACTTTTCTACATACAGGCCCTTTTATCTGGGCCAAACACCTTTCTAACACACTTCTTGACAAATTGCTGGCTGTATATATAGTACATTTGCAATTGATAAATGCAGAGACTGTCATAAGTAAAAGGCACTCATATTGCATCACTGTTATTTTGGTGTCAACCAAGTCCACTTCCATGACAGCTCTTCCAAAAGCCTCAGAGGCCTTGGAAGTTTCTGTTGCTGTCTTTGTCAGTTTGCATATTTCACTTTCTTTAACTACATTACAAAAGAATTGTCTCCAGTATTGGATAAAAAAATCCACGGGGGGGCGGGGGGGGGATCTAGTTTGGTTTTAGTCAGAGACTTGGCTTCTATTTTTTAAGGCCTCCAGTTCCCCAATTTTCTCCTTTAAAATCTGTTTTCGTACCAGGAGTCCTTCAAATGCAGTGAGTCAGCTATTGGATCATCCTCTTAAAAAATGCAAATGTTCTCTGGAGATATCACACATCTACTCACTCTTAGTCACGGACATATGATGAATTAGTTTATGATATATCATCTAAAATGACAGGTGGACTTATGAGTAGAACCTCATTTTAGGTTTGATGTGCCCAATAAGATTAGAATTTTGCCTAGATGATAAAACTACATTTTTAACTACACTTTAACACTATGTCATTGTTTATGTTACTGCCAGTGATGTCTAATACATGATTTGTAATTAATATTTATTTACTGAGAAAAACAATTGGCAATTTGGGGGTAAAAAAAGGCTAAAGAGGAAAATCTTTACAGGGTTCAGAATTGTTTCCTTGTAGGAAAATTGGTCCTGTCTGAAACATACACAGGACATTTGGTCCACACCAAACATCTTTGAAATTTGGTTCTATTCAAAGTGATCATAAGAGACTACTAGTAGGAACTACATGAATTGGAGCAAACTCGAGGAGATAGCGGAGGACAGAGGACCCTGACATGCTGCAGTCTATGGGGCTGCAAAGAGTTAGACATGATTTAGCGACTGAACAACGACAACAGTAAGGACCCATATGTCAATAAAACGCACAACTGAGAAGAAATGGACAAGCTCTTAGAAAGGTACAATCTCCCACAACTGAAGTAGGAAGAAATTGAAAATATGAACAGACCATTCACAAGTACTGAAATTGAAGACATGATTTAAAGAAAACTCCCAACAAACAAAAGCCCACAAACACATGGCCTTCAGATCAATTCTACCAATTCTACCAATCTCCTCCAGGCGATCCTGGAGAGTAGGTTGCCATGCCCTCCTCCAGGGGATCTTTGAGGAGGGCATGGTGACTCACTCCTGTCTTCTTGCCTGGAGAATCCCATGGACTGAGGAGCCTGGTGGGCTACAGTCCAGAGGGCCACAAAGAGTTGGGCATGACTGAAGCGACTTAGCGCAATATTTCATTGTATGTATGAAATATCATTCATATGTATCACATATGATACGGTCCATGGAGTTGCAGAGAGTCAGACATGACTTAGCAACTGAACAAAACAACACAAAACAGAAACAGACTTATGGATTTAGGTTACCAAAGGGAAAGGTGGGGAGGAATAAATTAGGAGTTTGGGATTAAGATATACACAGTACTATATGTAAAGCAGATAATCAAAGACCTACTATATAGCACAGGAAACTCTACTCAATATTTTGTAATAAATCTATACGGGAAAATAATCTAAAAAAGAATAGATATATGTATATGTATGTAACTGAATCCCTTTACTGTATACCTGAAACTAAGACAATATCATAAATCAACTATATTCCAATACAAAATAAAAATTAAAAACAAACAAAATCAAAATGTCCATGGGCCCATTTGATGCAAGTGGGTTGTGGACATCCCCAAATATAAGGGACCTACTTGCCTGGATCAAATATCTTTTGGACATTTTTGACAGTACAAAATAGCCCTGAAAATACTGACACCTTTTGGTGTGAACCAAAATCCATTAATTATGGATTAAATGCTTTCTGGATGTTTTAGACAGGATCAAATCTCTGCTAACCAACATGGCATGTCTAGTGACCTGCTCTGAAATAGAAAGGAAACAAACAAAAGCTAGATATTACATACAAGGTTGTCCAACAAAACTCAAGAAATTAGTTTCCCATGTCCCCTACACAGAAACCTAACTGCATATGGGAGCCTGAGATGGGGTCAAGAAGGAGGAAAGTGGCACATAGGTGAGATGAGAGGACTCTGAAAAGGAGTTGGGATTATTGGATATTTTCCGGACTGGTGGGAGCAAGAGTGAATATAATGAGTAACAACACAAAACTAAACTTATGTTTCAGCATATAGCTATATTCACAAGACTGTGTGCTTTGTAATAAATTATTGTCCTACCAGGAATAATCACATTTTCTTTAAGACTGTAATTCTCCCCTTAGCAATGCACAAACGGACACATTCAATAACACTGGATATAAATTAGTTTAATCATCTGTAAGGTTTACATATTCAGTGTTTTCCTTTGATTACTTTGTCCTCATCTTTTTTACAACATGATTAACTTTTCCAGATAGCCTGTTTCCAAATTCTTTTACCCACAAAAAGCCTAGAGTAGATTTACACTGAAGCAAATCATCTTTAAGCTTCAAGACTGACCACCTCCAGATCCCTTGCAGTGGCACTAACACAGTTCCACATGATGTACGTTTTTATAAAGTGTGAAAAAAAGACCTTTTTTTTTTTCTTTCTTTCTTAAAATGTCAGTTCATTGAGATGGCCACATTGACCTGCACTGACTTCCTTCCATGATACTTTCCTTATGTTAGATGGCCCTAAGTCCATCATCAGAAGAACATGGGAATAAGAGGAAAAGAAGGTTTGAAAGGTTCAGGGCCAGAAGCTGGTCTGTGGACAAACCTAAAAGCAGTTGCATATAACTGTAAGCAAAGAATTTGTATCTCTTTGATAACTAGTTAAAATGAGTTCTCTTTGGTTTTAATATTTAATAAGTTTTAATATTTTGTTTGGAATCATGTAATAGAGGATGTATTAAAATCTCTGTAGTTCAGAGGTATACACTATAGAATATTAGAAATATAAATTCCAATTAACCATCCAAAAAAGACTAAATTGTCTGTTTTCCCTGTGAAAATGAAAAAGGGTTAGTCACTCAGTCATGTCTGACTCTTTGAAAACCCACAGACTATAGTCTGCCGGGCTCCTCTGTCCATGGAATTCTCCAGGCAAGAACACTGGAGTGGGTAGCCATTCACTTCTCCAGGGGATCTTCCCAATTCAGGGATGAAATCAACATCTCCTGCATCTCCTGCATTGCAGGCAGATTCTTTATAACATCTGAGCCACCAGGAATATTAAAAATTTATTGTCATATTAAGAAAGAAAAAAGTATAATTTATTGTCATTTCATTCATTTTAAATATTCATTGTATGCCTAATTATGAATGACCATTTTTGTCATTTTCTTAAATTATATAAAATTCAATTTCTTCTACATTCATCCCAAATCACTAAGACTAGGATTTTATTTTCCTTTTTCTTTTAACTAGAAATTGCCATTACTTCCCAATATGTGTCCACAATATTGTTCAATTGGACAATGCTATTTCATTCAATAACAAGACACTGCTGTGTTTGCTTCTTACATCTTTCCCCTCACATAATCAAAAAACTGACTTAATTTAAATAAACTATCTATGATTTTCATCTTTATGGCATTCTAAGTCAATTTGCCTCTTTCAACTTTAAAGATTACTTCAGCATTATTAGGGCCTTCCTTGGTGGCTTAGACAGTAAAGAATCTCCCTGCAATACAGGAGACCTGGGTTCAATCCCTGGGTTGGGAAGACTTCCCTGGAGAAGCGAATGGCTGTCCACTCCAGTATTCTTGCCTGGAGAATTCCATGGACAGAGGGGCCTGGAGGGCTACAGTCTAGGTGTTCACAAAAATTAGGACATGACTGAGAGACTCACTTTCACTTTCAGCATTATTATTTGCAAGGCCATGAGTTTAATACATATGCTTTGTCTTTGAATATAACTTTCCTAGATTTTCTTTGGAAGCTTTAACTTTCTTTATCTGTCACTCTGCTGCATTCTAAGCTGCTGCTGCTGCTAAGTCGCTTCAGTCGTGTCCGATCCTGTGCGACCCCATAGACGACAGTCCACCAGGCTCCCCTGTCCCTGGGATTCTCCAGGCAAGAATACTGGAGTGGGTTGCCATTTCCTTCTCCAACTGCATTCTATAGCACATGCTAAAGTTTTTTCTTGTCTTACAGATTTTCTTTTCTCCAGAAAACTTCTTCTCCATCTAATTTTTCAGTATTAATCAACACAATATGTTTTACTTTGCCTTCCCTGCCCAGAAGACCTTAAGGATGTTTTCTTCTGACCTTTTAGAAACTCCATTGAAAGTGAATCCATAAAAACAAGCTGCATGTATCACGTATGCATTAGTCATATTTAATTATCTTTCTCCAGATCAGTTGTTTTTCAGCTTTTCAACAGAGAAAAAGAAATGTTCTTGAAAATCAGATGAAAGCTATGGGCTATCTCCTTAGAATGATAACTCACACACCAAACATTTTCCATTTAATTTCAAGGGTACTGACCCCATGTTAAGAACCTCTGTTCTGGACACAGAGATTCAAACCATATCCTGAATGTTTGTTTTCTAGAGAAGCATAAAGTCATCTTCAAGGTGATGGTGTTTAGTTTTATTCCTCTTACTTTCAGATACTTTCTAATTTTTCTCTTTGTGTATAAACAGAAAAAGTAAGAGCATTTTAATTGAGATTTAGTTGATATATTACATGGATAAAGAATATATTATTCAACCATGAGAAAGATGGAAATCCTGCCATTTGTGAAAACATGGATGAACCTTGAGAGTGTTATGTTATGCTACATGAGATAATTCATACAGGGAAAAACTGAAAACATGTATATTGAACAAATTTAAAGTCTTTTAAAGGAGGATCAAATGCTGTGGACTCTGATGGGAGAAGATTCATATGAGAAACATACGAGTAAAATAAAAAGAATACACTTCTACTTTTTTCTGTAAGGATACTTTCATGTTTATTTCATTTAGTCTATAGTTTCAGTACTATCATTACAATGTATGGGCCTCCTCAGCTGGTAAAGAGTCTGCCTGCAATGCAGGAAACCCCAGTTCAATTCCTGGGTCGGGAAGATCCGCTGGAGAAGAGATAGGCTACCCACTCCAGTATTCTTGGACTTTCCTGATGGCTCAGCTGGTAAAGAATCAGCCTGCAATGTGGGAGACATGGGTTCTATACCTGTTGAAGATCTCTTGGAGAAGGGAACGGCAGTATTCTGGCCTGGAGAATTCCATGGACTGTATAGTCTATGGGGTTGCAAAGAGTCAGACACAACTGAGCGACTTTCACTTCACTTACAATGTACACCAAAAATACATCTTGCTCAGACCCTTCTTTATAGATACAACATCATGATATTTCCCTTCTGTTTCTTTCTTATATCTTCCTTCAGTCTTCTTGACATCTTTTTCACACATTTTAACTAACTCCTTTATTCCTACTCTGTAACTAAAGTCTCATAATGTCAGCATTCAGTATAATTGGGCTCAGCCTGCATTTCACTGTCTTTTTTTTTTATCTTGACCTTCCACTTCTCATATGTTTGACAAGAATTTTCTTATCAAAGGCTATGCATTCTCTAGATACCATTAGTATCAACTAAGTCTGTGAACCAGCCTCATGTCCATTTTTCCCCTGCAATGCGTGTACATGTGTGCTCAGTTAAGGCAAACTCTTTTGTGACCCCATGCAGTACAGTCTGCCAGGCTCTTCTGTCCAGGGAATTTTCCAGGCGAGAATACCGAAGCGGGTTGCCATTTCCTTCTCCAGGGAACCTTCCTGACTCAGGGACAGAACTCTCATCTTCTACATCTTCTTCTTTGGCAGGTGGGTGCTTCATCAGCTCAGGCACCAGGGAACCCACTGGTTTATAATATCCTCACGAATCTCGTCAGCTTTTGTGCTATCTCTTTGCATGGCCTTGAAGAGAGAAAAAATTCTCTCTTTTCCTGATTTGGCTAATTAACTGCACTAAGTATAATAGAAACATGGCCCATATTGATCCCCAGTCCTACATAATGCTTTGTTCTTAACACTGAATGAGAGATTTCTAGAAGGCTTGCATATTGCTAATGCTTACTTCTGGGCTTACACTATAAGCCTCCTGAATCATATTTGTCAGACAATATGCTAAGTGCGTTTCATGGCTTATTTTATTTAACTTTTATAATAACCGCAGCGACTATTACCCTGCTGTACAGATGGAGAAACTAAGGACTACAAAGAGAGAACAATGCATAGTAACTTAGGAACAGAACCCAACATCTTTTACTCTGAAGTCAACATTTTAACCAATACTCTCTAACCTGACTATACAAATTTTGCATCAACTATCACCTTTTCTGCATCATTTTTTTCTCTGGCCCTCCTAATTCCATGATGGATTTCTCTATAAAGTCCCCTATCCTTTTTCTTCCAGTTCTTCTCCAGAGGGCTTAAAAAAAGGATCCAGGGTACCCTACTGTTGTTTTTAACACTCTCTTTAAGAAGATTCTGGGAAGTTTTTGAATAGAAAGAAGATAATAAAAATAAAATTCCCCTTTCTATTCATTTGCTTTTCATTATTAACTATAGGAGCCGATTAAAATAAGACAAACTATTTCTTATAATATAGAGTTAAATTTTCCTGATGAGGATTTTGATTAAGAAAAATATATCCTGGACACCGGTACCTTTAAGTGATTTAATTTTACTCTTATGGAAATGAAACTAGCAATTTCATTTCAAATGATTTAACCACAATTAATGTGTGGTTCAAACATCCCATCAATGACATTAACCACTTGTCTAATATTATGGTTTTATGATTTGATGTTAACCTCTAAAGAAAAGAATGACAAACATTATACTATTTTTATTTCATTATTTCTTATATGGGATTTTACCCATGAACTTTCAAGAGATAATTCATTTTGAAGAAACTGAAATCCAGTCTTTGAGCGTGACAATCAGAAAATTAATGTGAAATTATCAGTTTCCAAAATCAACTTATTTTGTGGTCTATAGGTAGCATCTATAAATACCATTTGTCTACAGATGAATTCCAGATATATGAACCTGAGCCTGATATATACACGGTCCCCTTGCTTATTTCTCTCTCATGCATGAGATTAAGAACCCTGTCTATTCCACCTTTCTCTGCATTCTCAAAAAATGGGGAAGTGCCTACTATATATTAGGTATTCAATAGTGATTTACTGAACAAGAGAACAAAACCTGATTTCAGAGTTCAGACTTTACTAGAAAGCAAGCAGGTGATTACTAAATGCTTATAAACATTCTAAGCAGTATTCTCGGTGGTCCTCACATTATTTTAAAGTATGTACTGAATATCATCATTATATCTTTCCAGTGGTGGTACTTTTGCATTTATGTAGACCACACTAGTAACTGAAGTTGAAAAGAAGCAAATGCTTACATATTTTGTGAGTAAAAGAATTGGTTTCCTAAAAAATGTTGTTAGAGAAGTTATTCATCATAACAATTGTTGAGTGATGGTCACAATGTAAACTGACCAAATTTTTTTTATCAAGCTGTTTGTCAACATCTGTAATGAGTCTTAAAATGTTTAAATTTTAATAATCCTCACTTCTAGAAATTTAATTTGAGGAAATATCACAACATGTTTGGGCTTCCCTGGTAGCTCAGCTGGTAAAGAATCTGCCTGCAATGCAGGAGACCAGGGTTCAATCCCTAGGTCAGGAAGATCCCCTGGAGAAGGAAATGGTAACCCCCTCCAGTACTCTTCTCTGGAAAATTCTATAGAGAGTGGAGCCTGGCGGACTACAGTCCACCATGGGTTCACAACAGTTGGACATGATTTAGTGACTGAACCACCATCACATGTTTAGATATTTCGTCTATACTGTCTACTAGAGAATTATTTTCAATATCAAATAGTTGGGAATAAGCTAAATAGTCAAAACTCAGCAAAAGTTTAAATAAATAATTGCACGTCATAAAGAATGTCATTCATACATACAGATGCATATCAAAAAGAAACTTCTATGCAGCTAAACTTCCAGCAGTACTCTTTTGCAGTGGGGGAGCCAAGAGTCCCTTTAATAATTCATTTATTTTTCTAGTTTTACTTCTATTCATGATTCTCTACAGTAAAATAGGTTTCCTTTCAAATAAGGGAGAAAAGCACAGGTATTGGGTCTGTTTCACATTTATGTAAAACAGTAGCATTCTCCCACCCACTGACAAGGTGGACCACCCAGGTCCACTGACAAGGTGAATGGGCTGATACTCCAATGGGACGAACGTGATATAAAATCAAGTCCCGTGTCTGTAACACCAGCCCAACAATTCCACAAGTGCCTCGGAAGCAGTCAGTGGAAGACATCAAAGCGCCATCCAAGGGCCAAAGAAATGGCACTGAATCACCAATCTTCTTTTACATCATAAGTCCATGCCTACCAGAATAAGTAATAAATATAGGGTGGCTCAGTGGTAAAGAATCCGTCTACAATACAGGAGACGTGGAAGATGCAGGTTTGGAAGATTCTGGGTTGGGAAGATCCCTGGCAGGAGGCATGGCAATTCACTCCAGTATTCTTGCCTGGAGAATCCCCATGGACAGAGGAGCCTGGCAGGCTACAGTCCATTGGGTTGCAAAGGGTTGGACACGACTGAGCGACTGAACACACACACATAGATAGAAAAAGAGAAAAAGCAAAGGATCATTTTAATTCTCCCTCGCCATCACTTCATTACACTTGCTGAGCTAAACATCATCTTTTATTCTTTTTCTGATACATACACTTGATGCAGAGACTTGTTGACTTTGACCTGGAAACACATTTTTAACACTTACGCCATTTGCTTAGCCTAGCGATAATTCTCAAAAGTAAACATGTCCCTGTTACAAAAATATATTTTTTTACCAGTGATGGACAAGGCCAAAAAACTTCATTTCTGTCTTTGAAAATTAGGGATTTTAAGATTGGTTAAGTGAGAACAGGGGTTTTAAACTATGTACACGGGATTAACAAGGCTATGCCCCAACAATTCCATTTTACTGAATCACAATCAAATTAAAATCTACATAGCCATGATCAACTTTTCTCATTTTTTCCTGGCTAAGATAATCACCAGGACTCGCTGGTCCTGTACACTCTTCACTCTTGAAAGCAGCACAGATTTTCAGTTGTTTCTGAGTTGCTCTGCTTTTCACACGAAAGCTTCCCAGTTGTACAGTCGGGTATGATTTGTAGGGACTCCAATGAAATAGTTTTTAAAGACTAGAAAATTTAGGCATTTTGAAAGCTTACTCAGAAGTGAGGTGAGCCCTTGAAAGAGTCTCCTCACTTGAAATAATTCTTGTAGAAGAAATGAAAATGTATTGTATCAAGGAAATGCTATTCTATGTGATGCTCTCCAGTTGATTCTAAGCTGTCATAACTACCTAAGTTTTGCATCCTGTATTTTATCATCCTCTTACATCTCCAAGGAGTCCTGTAGTTCAAATAACACAAAATGCAATATAAAGTCACAAGAGACACACAAAGCCTTCTGCTCTATTATAAGGCATTGGAATGAGAAGAAAAAAAAAAGCTCTTCTTATTTCTGGCATGTGAGCATTCATATTTTATGTTGAGTGATGTAAATTGTTAGGGGGTGAAAAAAAAAAGAAACAGAAGAAAAGGTCAGATACAAGTGTGTTCTTTTGGCACCAATCAAAATCTTTCCTTTTCTATGACAAGACAGCAATTTGCAGTGAGTAACAAAGACCCTTTGATAGGCTACCATGTAAATAAGCTGCTGAAGCACAAGGGCACAGACTTGGGAAAGAATAAAATATGGTTGTTATAGTTCCAACCTTGAGGCTCCTTGGGATGAGAAGAGATGTCTGTCACCCAGATATCTGTCACCCATTTTTAAACTCTCTAATATGATTTGAGGGAAGAGAGATAGCAGATATTTTACCAGAGATAAAGGAAAGTGATGGGATTACAGATTCATAGCAACTTTTTAAGTGCTCAGAATTTTCTTTATGAGCCTCATATGGGCAATAGACATAGCTGGCCTATGTTTCAACGAACCAGTTGACAGACTCATACTATACTCTCGTGAACAGAATGACAAAAAGTTTGGTGGTGTTTTAATGGATTTAACAAGACAGCCTGGAATATCGGTTAGTGTTTGATGTACACGTGAGTTTAGCGACTGGAAATGTGCCACTGAATTTTTCTTGGACTTCTTTTTGACTCAATTCTTAATCAACAACTTGAATGCACATGCCAAACAAACATAATTAAATTTAATAGAAAAAAAAGAAAGTACCATATTTAGAGAACCAACTATACAAATATGAAATCTAGCAGTCTGGTGGCTTAATAATACCTCAAGTTAAAAACAAATATTCTTAGGGACTTAATTGAAAAAGGTCTTAATTAGACATTAATTTGACAGGGTTTCTGTTGAAGCTTTTAAAATCTGAGGTTTTACTAAGAGGCATTTACTATTTAGTTCAAAAACATACTTGTACCACTTTGCCATCCTCACACTCTACTTGCATTATTCTATTTGATTTTATATACATCTTTAAAAACTTTGATTTAACAACAATCGAAAAGGACGTACACATAGAACATTATAATGACAGAAAGGAATTATAAACCTCATAGTAAGACAATGGTTAAAAGAGGTTAGAAGGGTTAGCTTGGACAAAATATGACTGAGAAGTGACAGGGGCAATTCATTTTATTTAAATAGTTTGAAAGCTATTGGTGAGAAGAAAATAGATACTCTGTGATACAATAATGGACAACTAGATCCAGGGAGTAAAATTATAAGAAGCCACATTGTTTCTTAGTGAAAATATTTTTTAAAGAAATTTAATCATAAAAATGGACTGCTCTCCATCTCTGGGGGGAATATCTATGTGTGTGTGTGTGTGTGTGTGTGTGTGTGTACGCTACATTGCTTCAGTTGAGTCAACTCTTTGCAACACAATGGACTGCCAGGCTCCTCTGTCCATGGCTTTCTCCAGGCAAGAATACTGGAGTGGGCTGCCGTGACCTCCTTCAGGGAATCTTCCCAACCCAGGGATCTATCCTGTGTCTCTTACATCCTCTGCATTGGCAGGCAGGTTCTTTACCTCTAGCGCCACCTAGGAAGCCGTGTGTGTGTGTGTGTGTGTGTGTGTGTGTGTGTGTGTGTATACACATACATATATATAATCTTTTTATATATTATGTATATTTTATGTAATTTTATATATTATAGTTTATATATGTTATATATGTTTTCTGTTTGCCTTTTAAGAAAGATAACTATCAATATTTAAGGAATAGCATAAAATGTTTTGAAATTGAGAACTGGACCAAAATTCCACTAAAGATACACAAATATTTAGCCATCTAAATGTTTATGCCAGCCATTATATTTAAGATAGCAAAATATTTATATTGCATAATATCATTTCAATAGCCTTAAGCAAGGTTCTAACACTGTTGGGTAATCTTCCTTCCTTATGTTTTCCAAATAGTGTAATATCTAAAATACTTTCCTGGAATTGCAAAACTTGATTGTAACATGGAAACCACCCTGCCTTGATTTCAAGATTTCAACACTCACTCGTGTGCTGAGGCTGGGCTGCTCAAAAACGTTATTATGGAAAACAAAGAGAAACTGCTTTCAGCGAACATCTCTCCTGTTTCCTCTGGGGTTGTATGATGTAGTCATGGGGCTTTCAGGTGGCAAAGAGCCTGTCTGCCAATGCATAAGACATAAGGGATGTTGGTTCAATCCCCGGGTCGGGAAGATCCCCTGGAGGAGGGCACAGCAACCCACTCCAGTATTCCTGCCTCAAGAATCCCACGGACAGAGGAGCCTGGTGGGCTACGGTCCACAGGATCACACAGAGTCAGACACAACTGAAGCAGCTTAGCACACAGGCATGCAATTATAGTTACGGCACACTAGTGGTGTGGGCCAAATACTGACACCTGCTTTGGGAATGAAACGTAAAGCTCTAAAACACTGAAGTTCACTATTTCTATTTGGAAATCTACAGCCTGACTTAAAATAACGAAATTTTAATAAAATTTGATAGTTTTGTCTCCAGTATGACAGAGTATTTTATGAACAACAGGTGCTTCAATAATCTCTCTGAATAGGAATTCATAATCTCAGAGAACATCATTCTACATTATCACTTAAGGAAAGAAATGCTGAAACATTAACTTAGGCAATTTTATCTACTTCAAACAGCTCACTAAATGGCCCTCTTCTTTGAGGGAAGAATGGTAACCTCTGAAGCAGGAGAAGCTGGCTCTTAAAAGCCACCTGAAAATTATTGGAAAGAAGAGAGTATAGTGGTTCTGTTTTACAATGTGCTCTATCGAATAAAATTAAAGTATGAGTTGCTCAGTCATGTCCAACTCTTTGTGACCCCATGGACTGCAGCCCACCAGGCTCCTCTGTCCATGGGAAGCTCAGATAGTAAAGAATCAGCCTGCAATGCATGAGACCCAGGTTTGATCCCTGAGTTTGGAAGAACCCCTGGAGAAGGGAATGGCAACTCACTCCAGTATTCTTGCCTGGAAAATCCCATGGACAGAGGATCCTGGCAGGCTATAGTCCATGGGATTGCAGAGAGTCAGACATGACTGAGCAACTAACACTTCACTATTAAATCAAATGACTATGCTAATTGCATGGATTTACTATTTATTAGTAAAAACAGTGAGAGCTGTCATCATTTGTGAACTTTACAATGACTAAGAACTGCCTCTGCTGCAGAGTTCTTTGGTTCTGAAGAAGGAACAGAGAATTAAAGCCTGTGAGTGTGTTTTAGAATTTTTTAAAGCTAAAGTTATTGTAGTCAGCTCAAGATTTGGAAGCAGATGACCGAAGTTCATACCTTAGATTTGTGAAATATTTCCTATGATTAGGTCTACTTTATCTTTCTAAACCTGAATTTCCTCAGTTGGGAAGTGGTGGCTGGTTTTTTTTGTTTTGTTTTGTTTTCAATGCATTTTTATTTTTTTATTTTTTTTTTCATTTATTTTTATTAGTTGGAGGCTAATTACTTTATACAATATTGAAGTGGGTTTTGGCTGGTTTTTAAATTAGATTAAATATTTGTTGGATCTAAATATGACTGATTTTCCATAGGTATCTGATAGCTGGGCTGTTGTCTACAGAAATATGGTTATGGTGGTTTAGTCAGTAAGTCATGTCTGACTCCTGCAACCCCATGGATTGTGGCCTGCCAGGCTCTTCTGTCCAAGGGATTCTCCTGGCAAGAATACTGGAGTGGGTTGTTATTTCCTTCTTCAGGGGATCTTCCTGACCCAGGAATTGAACCCGGGTCTCCTGCATTGCAGGCAGATTCTTTATCGACTAAGCTATGAGGGAAGCCAAGAAATACAGTAATTCCTGTTTTTTAAAATAGGGAGAGGGATATTCTTCTACTATCAGATAATGCTTATTTTGTGTTGGTATTTTTGTGACCTTCCTCCCTATTTGTGACCTTCTGGAGAGGTTATCCCCCCAAGAAGGGAATGGCAAACCACTCCAGTATTCTTGCCTGGGAAATCCCATGGACAGAGGAACCTGGATTTAGCGATGGACTAAATCCCATAGCCCATGGGGTCGTAAAGAGTCGGACATGACTGAGCGACTGACAACTAACTTAGAGAGGTTATAGCAGAATAAATCGCAGAGACAAGAAAAGTAAAGCATTCCAAGTTGCTATTGTAAATTCCTGACAAGAAAAAAAAAAAAGAAGGTTGAGTGGAAGAGCTGCTTTGTACCAAATTCAAAGTTTATGCCATAACCCAGGAGCCAGCAAAATATATTCTGCAGAGCAGAGTCAAGCCACCACCTGTTTGTTGTGTTTTTTTTTTTTTTTATAATTTTTTTTTCATTTATTTTTATTAGTTGGAGGCTAATTACTTTATAAAATCCACCACCTGTTTGTTAAATAAAGTGCTCCGGGCACGGTCCCACTCATTCATTTATGTCCTGTGATGACTACCCTCATGACACAATGGCAGAGTTTAGTGGTTGTGACAAAGGCTTTACAGATTGAAAAGCCTAAAATATTTAGTTTGGTCCTTTACAGAAAAAGTTTGCCCAACCTGGGTCCACACTGCAAATCACGTAAGAAGCAATAACTGGGAAATAGCCAAATCTGCCATCTTTTCTCTTTCATGTTACTGCTTCACTAAACTGGGGAGAGATGAGGGATTTTAAAAGCCAAGTTTTATAGCAGATTGTTAAAACCTCAGATAAATTTTGAGGAACTGGAAGAAAAAACGGTATTGGTGGCAGAGTCCTAACTGGAACATGAGAAGCTAGAAGTCTCCCAAAAGTTCCCCACAGGAATACCACTACATCCGGTAAGGTCAGTGTGGGTAGAGATGGTGTTTGGTGCCAGGAGCAGAGATAGCCCCATGTCTCTCAGAGCCAGGGTTATCCAAGTGTGTGAGTTCAGCCATGTCCAACTCTCTGAGACCCCATGGACTGTGACTCACCAGGCTCCTCTGTTCATTGGATTTTGCAGGCAAGACTACTGGAGTGGGCTGTCATTTCCTCCTCCAGGAGGGTGCCCCAAGGGAGCAGTCTAATAAGAGACCAGGAGGAGCCATGGGCGTTTCAGAAATTGTTGCTATGCGATGATTTTAAGCTTTTAAGGAAGACAGAACAAGGGCATGGCATTTTTCAAGAAGCTCACATTCTTGAAATCTAGGTACTACATGTCAGGTGATACCAAGCAGTTCCTAAAAACAAAATTCTTCACCAAAGAAAAATTATGATGGAGTGGCTGAAAACACCTTTATTGCATTCATGTGTATGCAGTTTTTTCTTTATCATTATTGTGAATCCACTGAAATTTGGAGGTTTGCTAAAGCAGTTAGCATTACTCTAAATACATATGTTTGTTGTTGTTGTTGGATTTTGTTTTTTTAAATTATGGATAGCTGAGAATACAAGACATTCAACAAGGCCTCCATGTAAGGAAGGACAACTTCCTAAGTGTTTAAGAGCCAGAGGTCACTATGCAGCAACAGTAGCTTCAAAAGGTGCAATGAGAGCAACTTCAGTTTTAAAAGTTTGAAAACTAATTAAAAGCCATATTGCGAAGAAATTTGAATGTAAGTATAGATTTTATCCTACATGCATTCAGCAGCCACTTTTTTTCCCCCCAAATACTGTTATGGGATCAAAGAACTTGATTACATGGAATAGAGGCAAGGAAAAATGAAACCAAGCAGTTAAAAAAAAAGTAGATAATAGCAGGATGGATAAACGACCAGATCTGTATTCAATACCCTATGATAAAATATAATGGAAAAGAATATGAAAACAATATATGCATGTATAACCGACTCACTTTGCTGCACAGCAGAAATCAAACACAACATTGCAGATCAATTATACTTCAATAAAATTAAAAAATAAAATAAGTAAAAATTAAAAAATAACAGTAAACAATAAAACAATTAGAATAGCCCTGGCATAAGGTGATGAGCAAATTTCAAAGACCTTGGGATCAATGACTAAATTTTACTTATTGCTGTACTTCAGCATCTAGCATGGTGCTTACAAGGAAAGCAGTTCCAATAAATAGTTATTTTATAAATAGATGTGTGGCTGTGCAACCTGAAGAGGCCATATGTAAGGCAGGATTTGATAAAAAGACTAAATGATATAATTTGCTTATTGACACGATGTAGAGAGAAAGAAGAGTCTTTGAGGACCCCAAGACTTTAATTCTGCCTGATTAAGACAGGAAAATCTGGAGAAGGACCTGTTTTGTGTTTAAAGAAACACTGCATCATTTTTAATGTACAAGGCAGCTTTTGGAGTACATTGGATCACTGCACATAAAAAGCTTTAAAAGTTATTATCATTTTAATGTTCCAATGAGTTAGAGAATCAATCATAAATATTGTAATTCTAATAACTTTTTAAAAATTTTCTCAAAATGGAAGCCAATGACTAATTTTATCCATATTAAAAAGTAAGCTTAGAAAAATGAACAGAGATAAGAGAGCATCATTAGGATTGCGTTCTGGCTTTCTCCAACCCTAGAGATCAGCTACGTTCAGTTTTTGAACTAATGATGTAAGGAAATAGAGTAACACAATCTCTTCTTAGGAACATCCAGAATAGAATTTTAAAACTTTTTTTTAAATTGAAGCCTTTTCCACATTTCACTATTGTTGGTAGTTAACAGCATTTTAAGTTACAAATGTATTCATTTTGTCATATGTTGCATCTCTCTACTTAACTCTGAGAGTCACAACTGTAATTTTTAGTACCAGAATTGATTCTTGGATTAAAGGACCAATTTCCACTTCTCATATAAAGAAGAGCTAGGAAGGAGCAATTTCACTACAAACATGGTTTGGTCTTTGCTCATCAACACAGAGTCTACCTTACAAAAGAATTGTAGTTTGCAACAGGTTATTAGACTGCCTTATTTTCCTCACTAAATGTTTACTTTCTGCAGTTTCTTTACTTAGGGTCCATATCAGTCTCACTATCCAATTAGAGGAGGCTGTATTCACTCAATTTAATTCAACACATATCTGTTGAATATCCAGCATTCTCTCTCCTCATGGTGATGGATGTCATTTTGACTTCAGGGTATGTGTCTTAATCTTAAAGTGGCGTTCATTGTATCTTAAGATATATTTGTACACATAACAATGTTTAAATATGAAGTTAGATACACAGGGGAGACGAAAATCAATAGATTTTGCCTAAGTTTATAACATTATTGTCAACATAATTAGTTAGCTCATGCTTTTCCTTTTCTCATCGGAGATTTCCAGTTGTGGCAGAAACTGGAAAAATAAAAAAAGTGTGACAAATGGTTGCTTGTGTCTTCATGGGTAATTATTAGATGAAAGAGATTAACATTCGATAGGCTGAGAGTCTCTGAGAAAAAGAACCAGTGTGTTTAATGTATTTTAATATTCCTTATTTACTCATTCTGTATGGTTTTTATATACATTTTAGCAGTTTCAAGTTTTAAGATTCCCCCATACAATTCCTTGAATTCTCAGAGAAAGTTGCAAAGGTAACAATGCAAAATATTAACAGGAGATACATTCTGTTATGCTAATATATACTTAATTCATGGAGTTTCATAATTAATGAATTTATAAACCAAAGAACAGAATGCATACGTATGCACTACACAAAAGCTAGCTTCAGATTTTCAAGTGTCATCAGTGAGATGCTTCAGTAAATATCTTCCCTTTTTATTTATTTGCTATTTGATTTTTAGTTCTTAAATTGCTATATTTCTAGCTTTCTTCTACATTTCACTTCTTAAAGTCAACATCAGAAAATCTGCAACAATGAACTCAAATGGATTCAGTTCAGTTCAGTCACTCAGTCGTGTCCGACTCTTTGCAACCCCATGAATTGCAGAACACCAGACCTCCCTGTCCATCACCAACTCCTGGAGTCTACCCAAACCCATGTCCAACGAGTCAGTGATGCCATCCAACCATCTCATCCTCTGTTGTCCCCTTCTCCTCCTGCCCCCAATCCTTCCCAGCATTAGGGTCTTTTCCAATGAGTCAACTCTTCACATGAGGTGGCCAAAGTATTGGAGTTTCAGCTTCAGCATCAGTCCTTCCAATGAACACCCAGGACTGATCTCCTTTAGGATGGACTGGTTGGATCTCCTTGCAGTCCAAGCGACTCTCAAGAGTCTTCTCCAACACCACAGGTCAAAAGCATCAATATTTCGGTGCTCAGCTTTCTTCACCATCCAACTGTCACATCCATACATGACTACTGGAAAAACCATAGCCTTGACTAGACGGACCTTTGTTGATAAAGTAATGTCTCTGCTTTTTAATATGCTATCTAGGTTGGTCATAACTTTCCTTCCAAGGAGCAAGCATCTTTTAATTTCATGGCTGCAGTCACCATCTGCAGTGATTCTGGAGCCCCCAAAAATAAAGCCTGACACTGTTTCCAGTGTTTCCCCATCAAATGGATTATTAGCAAGCATAACGAACTCTGAAAGCTCTTTTTGTAACACACGTGGTGAAGAGTTGACTGGACGTGAGAAATACCTCAACCCAACATATTCTGTTGAGCCAGACTTTACTGTTTTACCCTTAGATCCCCAAGCAATAGTGCTAAACCTAACAGATCTATTTTTACAATTCCTACTTTGAAATGTAGCGCCTTGGACGGGTAGAACCGAAAACTTCTTGATGATTTCCCCCATCCATCCTCCTTCCCCCATCTACCAGCTCTCCCCAACCAGATTTACTTTTGAGCCAAGTGCAGTCTCAGGTGGTTAATGATGTGCCCAAAGGATTATATTTCAACTAGTAGGAACGGAGACTCTTGAAAACTCTTCCATTTAGAATTGCAAATTCCCCAAACACTTCTTACCAGTATCAGATATTCAGAAGACATCATAGACTGCCTTGCATTATTATTAGTCAGTTACCAATAATCCATACGGATTATGCCTAACAGTGTTTCAGACATGATACCTGGCACTTGTGACATAGTCATCTCCCTGAAGGACCTCGTGGTCTTACAGAAATGCAAATGTGTATCCAAACAAGGATAAATACCAAGGCTTATAATCAATTCTATTTGATGTGGAATGAAAAGCTTCACAGCTATGACACTAGTAAATTGAAAGATAATTAGTAATTGGATGTCCAAGAAGGAAAAGATGGGCATTCCATGCAAAAAGAATAGCACATACAAGTCACCAAAATATTAGCGTGTGGCCTTGTATTCCCAGGTAAATTATAAGTACATTGTAAACAAGGACTGTGGATGATGTGTTTTGAAAATTACCCCACCTTCATTCTGTTTCCTAACTCATTAAATAAGTGAGAATTCACTGACTCCTGCCCAGCAAATAAGTTGCTATTATTCATTCCTTTTGAGTTTCATACATCTGAGGCTTTTTCCCAAAGTATAGGAGATGTATTCTCTTTATGCCTCTGTTCAAAACCAAAATGTTTGAATTTTTAGGCACATAAATAATTTCTTCTAATATTTTCCTGGCTCTTACAAAAATTAGTTTTATGCAAAAGTAAGCAATTTCTCCAAATTAAGCATCTGCCAAATTATTTTCCACATGCAGAGCTCATGGAAGATTTAGGCGATTCAGGATAAATTTGAACATTTTAATGAATATAATGAAAGTTAATAATAAGCATAAAAATGAACTGCCTCTTGAAAAATTTACTGGATGCATAACTTTTCATTTTAGGTTGAGCTCTGAATTACATAGCCAAAGTTTTTATGGGTTTATTTAAGTTATTCACATTCTCCTGAGTTTAATTCTGAATTAAAGCCAAAGAGAGGTTTAATTATCAAATAACCTCTGATTCCTACAAGATATTCTGACATTTCTTCAAGTCTATCTTACTCCAGTATAAACATGAAAATCTGCATTAAATTCTATAGCAATGTTAATACGTATGTTAGTATATATGAAGAGTATTCTGTATTTGAATGATACACAAAGTGCTCTTCACACACCATATTCTTATTTTAAAAATGAAAACTGTACTGTTACAGAGAGTGGTTTATAAAGTTAGGATGGCTAAAATATCATCCTTCAGTACAGTAAGGGTCTACCATATTCCCTTTCAGTGAATATTCACAGGGTCCCAATGATGTAATAGAAGGCAATTTGGGGAATAGGAACTCAATAGCAGATTTCAGAATACACATTGATTACTCAGATTTTCAATTACCCCTTCTAATTCTAAATAAGTCATGGTACATTCATACAATGGGTCATTATGCAGCTGCTAAGCAGTACACAAATCATCTGGCAGCCCTCCAAAGTCTCTTAAATCAGGCCAGTTCTCTCCCATCTGCCTCTCAACTCCCTCCTCTCTGCTGTTCGTGCTCTTCACTGAGCTAACTCTGGAGCCTCAGGGGTCATCCCTTGGCTTCCACTATTGCCCATCAACCAGTCCTTTTTCCACAAAGTTGCCAAAGTGAACTTTAAGACACAGATCACATTCTATCACTCAGCTGCTTACCTCTCCCCAGTGGCTTCCAACTCCTTTTAAAATTAAATCTAACTCTGCTCCCAAATCTTCCATCATCTGGGCCATGCTTCCATCCCGGGCCCCTTCGGATCCTGTTTCCATCCATCTACACCTGAGTCACATCCGACTTTTTCTGACACGTGTCCCTTTTTTCACTTTATGTTTCATCTTTCTAGATCACTATTCTCCAAGATCAACACATATCTGATAGGGCCTCCATGGGAGCCCATGGTTAAAATGGCCCATTATGTTGACTTTGCAAACAAAGAATAAGATCACAGTGACCCTTGAGACTGACCAAATTGCCCAAACGACATTCTGTTTTCCCGCTGGCGCCTACCTTCTCAAGGCTATGAGACCACTGGATTCCAGACCTCCAGCTACGTGACCGCAGGACCCAACTACAGGTTAAAAATTAACCATGCCTTCAGAGAGTTTTTCATTGGTGGGGTATAAGAAAGACCCCGTCAGAAAGGGAGGACACTGGCTCTTCTCAAAGGCCAGTCACCCTCTCGTCTTCCCTCTAGTAAATTTCCCTTTTCTGACCTGACTGCCCAGGTCACTCTTTTTCTCTGCACTCGTCTTATAATCTGGTGCCGAAACCCCGGAGGGAAGATCCACCGCAATTGGGTGGGCTCCTCTGACGAGCCCATCTGTGGTGGTCCCCCTTGGACCTCACCGAGAAACAGACGAGCCCTGGGATGTGCCTCTCCAGTTGCCTTGCTGGACTGACATCCACATACCAGCCCACATTGCATCCATCGGTTACAAGGGTGAGGGAAATCCCATCCTCTCGGATTCTCTCGCGCATGCGCCTCATCTCCAAGTCCCAGCGCTAGGCGGGAGGGTCCCCACGGCCCTTGGGCCCTAGGCCATGTGCCCCGTCTGACATTGCAATAGGGGATGCCCATTTCAAAGCAGACTATTATTCCTCTCTGAGAAGGTCCTGAGTACAGGGACGCCTTTTCTCTCGAACCTTTCTCCTCGCTTTCCCTTGCCCTTGTCTAACCTTCCTATTTGGCCTCAATGGGAAATTCTCAATCTCAGCCCTCAAAATCTACTTCTCTAGGATGCCTTCTCTGAAACTTAAAAGCCTTGGGCCTCCAAGGGGAGATTAGACCAAAAAGACTTATTTACTATTTTAACACTGTCTGGCCACAATACACTTGATACTAGGTCCCAATGGCCTGAAAACGGAACTCTGGATTATAATACTCTACCGGACCTCAATAACTTCTGCCGCCACAATGGCTAGTGGTCAGAAATCCCTTATGTTCTTCACTCTTCACTCTCGACCCTCTCTCTATGAATCTTCTGAAAGTAAAAACAAAGTTGCTCATTCGTGTATGACTCTTTATGATCCCATGGACTGTAGCCCACCACACTCTTCCATCCATGGGATTCTCCAGGCAAGAATACTGGAGTGGGTTGCCAGTTCCTTCTCCAGGAGATCCTCCTGACCCAGAGATTGAACCCAGGTCTCCCGCATCATAGGCAGACACTTTACCATCTGAGCCACCAGGGAAGTCTCTTCCACTTCTCAAACACTCTTAGCCCATCTCAGCCACCTCCTCCTCATACAACATCTCCCAATCCCTGCTCAGACTTCTGTTCTTCTTCTTACTTTGACCCTTTGGGCCACAGCCTACCCACTATGGCTCCCAATTCTTTTGAAGCAGCTCCAGATCCAGTTCCACAACCTCCACTTTATGTCCCCTTCTCCCTCCCTCCTTCTCAAGTGCAGACCATGGTCATGGCTCCTGAACCCCCTTCCCTGCCTGTTCCAGAGGCAAGCTCTGAGACCTCACCCCACCCTCTACCCCGAGGGTCCCAAGGTTCTACCCCAGCCTTCCTAGATCCCCTCCCCATAACCAGTTCCGAACAACTATAAAGCAGGAAACTTCACCGCAGGACCTCACTCCTTCCCCTGCTCATTCCTCCCTTTATGGGAAGCAGCTGGAGCAGAAGGCATTCCTCAGGTTCATGTCCCATTCTCCCTCTCTGATCTATCTCAAATCAAAAAGCATCCTGGCTCCATCTCTTCAGACCCATAAAATTATCTAAAAGAATTCGAATATCTTACCCAGTCTTATGACTTAACCTGGCATGATATTCACATTATCCTTTCCTCCACTCCTCTCCCAGAAGAGAAGGAATGAGTATGGCAAGCCTCTTAGGCGCACACTGATGAAGATACACCGGACAGACAACGCTAAGCCCGTAGGGATCACGGCTGTCCCCCGAGAAGATCCCAACTGGGATTACCAGACAGGGAGACCTGGGCAGACAGGGTGGAATCATATGGCTGCTTGCCTCACTGTGGGCCTTCAAAAGGCAGGACGTAAAGCCTTCAACTTTGACAAGCTCCAGCTAATAACTCAAGGACTAGATGAAAATTTGGCACAGTTTCTAGCCAGGTTAACAAAAGCCCTACAAATATATACAAGATTAGACCCAACTTCAACAGAGGGCACCATTGCCCTTAAGACCCATTTTATCTCCCAATCATCCCCAGACATCCGAAAGAAACTAAAAAAGGCAGAAGAAGGCCCTCAAACCCCTCAATGAGACTTTTAAATTTAGCCTTTAAGATTTTCAATAACTGGGAAGAACAGGCAGAGCTAGAGAAGGCCCAATGAGATCAGGTCAAATACCACATTTTAGCCACTGCCCTACATGGCTCCAAACCTCCATCAGCCAACACAGACAGGAAGCCACCTGGGCCCTGCTTCAAATGCGGCAAAGAAGGCCACTGGACCCGCTCGTGTCTAAAGCCAAGGCCCCCTGCAGGTCCGTGTCCCAGCTGTGGCACAAAGGGACATTGGAAGGTCGGTCGCTGCCTAAATCCCCTCTAGGAATCTGGACATCCCCTTCTGGTCCTGAGCGTCCTCTGACCCAGCTCTGCCCAGCCTCCTTGGTTTTGCCGCTGAAGGTGCCCAGGGCTCCAGGCCCCGACTCTCATCACCTCTCTGGAACCCAGGGTAAGTCTCACAGTGGCAGGTAAGCCGATCTTTTTTTCTCATTGACACAGAGGCCACTTACTCTGCTATGCCTGCCTACTCCGGAAAAAAACAAGGTCTCTTAGTCTCTGTTTTGTGGGCTGATGGTTTAATATCTGCACCACGAATAACTGAGCCTCTACCTTGCACACTTCAAGATACCCCATTTTCCCATTCTTTTCTCATACTCCCAAAATGCCCCACTCCTATTCCTGGAAGAGACCTCTCAAAATTCAAAGCTTCTATTACTATCCCAACTATCTCAACCCACCTTCTGATCTAGCCTGGCTACTGCTCCTTAACACCCACCACCTCTGACGTTTGTCTACAACAGGCTCTTTCTGTTTTGCTAGACAAAACCCTATGAATGATTCTTACCCCCAACTAGGAACTATACCACCACACCTCTGTAATCACAATTCACATCTCTCCTTCCTGTCAGGCTGATCCGTCTACATCTCAGGAACTGCGGGACATTCTTTTGCTTTCTCAGAGAAACTCCCTTCTGCATGTGTCATAAATCCTCCTCCTGGAGGGGCTACACTGGCGAGTTCACTATCAGTTTCAGAGACCACTAACAAGTTCCCAGAAAGACTTATTTGCTATCAATTTCAGCTGTTGTCTTCTTAATCCTGAAATATTTTTCTTATATGGAACCACCACCTATTTATGTCTTTCCACTAATTGGAGAGGGCATGCATCCTGGTATATCTAGTCCCTGATATTTCTATTGCTCCTAACAAGCAGACCCTCCCTATCCCACAAACTCATAACCTATGCAAGTGGGTGATTCAATTCATTCCCCTGTTAATCAGTTTAGGAATAGCAGAAGGGATTGGAACAGGGACTGCAGGATTCACAATTTCTTTAAATTACCACCAAAGCCTTTCTAAAGACCTCACTGAAAGCCTAGAAGAAACAGCTACAAGCAGTATCCAAAACCAGCTAGATTCCCTGGCAGTCATGGTTCTCCAAAACAGAAGGGGATTAGACCCTCTAATGGCAGAAAAAGGGGGTCAATGTCTATTTCTGGAGGATTCTTGCTGCTTTTATGCTAACAAATCAGGTGTTGTACAGGAAGCAGCAATAAATCTGACAAACAGAAAACAGGGCCTCAAGAACAAACAGAAAAAGAGACACAGATGTACAGAACAGACTTTTAGACTCTGTGGGAGAGGGTGAGGGTAGGATGTTCAGAGAGAACAGCACTGAAACAAGTATACTATCAAGGGTGAAACAGATCACCAGATCAGGCTGGATGCATGAGATGGGTGCTCAGCACTGGTGCACTGGGAAGACCCAGAGGGATAGGATGGAGAGGGAGGCGGGAGGAGGGATCGGGATGGGGAGCACATGTAAATCCATGGCTGATTCATGTCAATGTATGGCAAAAACCACTACAATATTGTAAAGTAATTAGCCTCCAATGAATAAAAATAAATGGAAAAAAAAAAAAAAGAATACCTCAACACCTCAGTAATTCATGGGAAAACTGCCTAAACAGTTGGAATTGGATGTCCTGGGAACTACCTTTTCTAGACCCTCTCTTTCTACTTACACTTATTCTAACTTTTGGCCCATGTTTAATGCATCTTTTTTTCAAAATTTCTTCAGGACAGCTCACAAGATTTCATCAACTGATCTATCCATGAGCTACTTCTAACTAGCTCAAGTTATCAAAAACTTTGACTCCACACAAATCCCCTTGACCCACATTCCCGCCTTTTCTTATCTCACCCCCATGACACCCTTGTTCCATAGGAAGCAGTTACAGAACAGTTATGGTAAATTGACCTCTGGCCCTTATCCTAAATCAAAAAGGCTGGAAGGATAGGGCCAACATGGGGGCTTATGGTTGAAATGGCTCATTATGTTAACCTCACAAAAAAGAATAAAATCACAGTGATCCTTGAGACTGACCAAACTGCCTAAACAGCATTCTGTCTTCCCGCTGGAACCTACCTTCTCAAGGCTATGAGACTACCAGATTCCAGAACTTCCAGCTATGTGACCACAGGACTTAGCTACAGGCTAAAAATTAACCATCCCTTCAGACAATTTTTCATTGGTGGGGTATAAGAAAGACCCCATCCAAAAGGGACAACACTGGTTCTTCTCAAGGGCCAGTCATCGTCTCGTTTCCCTCTAAAGATTTTCCTTTCCCTGCCTGACTGCCCGGCTTGCATTCTTTTTCTCTGCACTTGCCTTATAGTATATAAGTGTAATTCAAGTTTCAGCCAAAATATCTCCTCATCGACAAAGGGGCCAAAAGATCTTCTTCAGTGGTGCGTCCTAATTGTGAGACTTCTCATTGTCCCTCTTCTTCTGCCTCTACTACATAATAATAAGTTATGATCATAATAATTGCTTAATAATATCCACCACTCTCTGAAAAGGAAGGTAAATGACATCATATATATGAGGTTTTCATTACAAGTGGGATTTTGAAGTGGAGTTTCTCTAAGAATTTGTCTGAATTTTATTTATAGCTGAGAAATACTGTCAGAAAAGCAAAGGAGGCTTGCTAAGGAAAAGGAAGGTGGGCAAAGAAGGGGAGATGAGTAAATATACTGGCCTTCTTCAGCCACATTTTCACAACCTAGAATAATGGAGTTCACTCTGTGTTGCCTTGACAACGAGGGACCCCCCTCACACAGGTGGAAGGACTACACGCAATCTCAGTCTCCCATGGGACCAGTGGTTTCCTAGCTCCAGCAGAAGGAGCCAGAAACTTTCAAAGAGCCCAGACAGTAGCATATCAGGCATCTAAAAATCCAATGCTGTCTAGCAGTCAAGACAAAATTCAATATTCTAGGTTGTTCTTAAGATTTCCTTCATAAATAGGGAAAGCAACAAAAGGGGTAGGGGTATCTTCTCCTAATTTGTCTCTGTCTGTAGACATCAGCTTTGACATGTATTAATACATTCTCTCAAGAGTCTATTCCTCAAATCATGCTGTGTGGTATCATAATACTGGTCCCAAGTCTGATGCATGGCACAATCCATCAATTAGCGGTAGTCAGGCGATCTATGGCACACACATGCATGCTAAGTCGCTTCAGTTGTGTTTGACTCTGTGTGACCCTATGGACTGTAGCCCACCAGGCTCCTCCGTCCATGGGATTCTCCAGGCAAGAATACTGGAGTGGGTTGCCATTACCTTCTTCAGGGGATCTTCCCGATCCAGGGATCAAACCCTATTAATTAATTACATACTTTGAAAAAGTTGCTTAGGTATTCAGTTTTTGGTACTTTCATCATGATATGGAAATTTCCTATGCTATATAATTAAAAGGAAAGCATAACTATTCTCAATAAGATATAGTAAAATAGTAAGCTTTTAAAAAATCACTATATTTTCCCCTGCCTGGCTTGTCTTTTGTCTTTGCCTTTTTCTTATCTTTATTTCCCTAAATATTAATAATGACCCTTCAGAACAGCTCTCAAGCAGAAGAGAATTTCAGATTTAATCATGACCAATTGCTTTCTTGTGTTATCCTTAATTAGCTTAACCAACATTTCATTTGAAGAAGGTTCCTAAAATTCTCTACATCCATAGTTCCCAATTAAATGATCCCTTTTTCTTATTCTTTTGAGAACAGCTTAAGGAGGACGCCTCTTTTTGGCTGGGCTACACGGTGTGGGGAGTGGTGTGGGGAGGAGGGAGAAAAGAAAGGAACTTGATATTGATCATGAGTCCTTGAAAGCTACAGATGCTGAGTAGGAATCACTTAGCATATTAGATTGCAGTGGTTTGAGCTCTGGAAAATATAATGAGGAAAAGGTTGAGAGTATATAATGCTATCTTATTTTCCTGTAATGTGCAATTATGAGATAATTTGGGCTGTGCTAGGACAAGGCTAATCAACTTGAATTTCTACCTGATTTAGCCAAGCAGAATCTGACATCATTTCCTATTTTACAAAGATTTCATTTATCTCTCATTTAGTTACATATATAGTACTCAGCTTTACTCTTTGCCACATCCACATTGTGGCTTAATTAGCGCAGAAATGCCGCAGGATATGCTGTTTTGTCCTAACTCAACACAAAACACAGATTTTAGCATCCATAAGTAGCATTAGATAAGCAAGTGGTTCAGAAAATAGATATTAAAACAGTTCAGTTTTTGTTATAGCATATTGTACAATGAACAGTCCAGAAATGCAGTGTCCCAACTCGGACTCTGAGGCCTGAAGTCACTGTTCACTATGTACAAGCAGATAATTGACCTCTGATCCCCATGTCTTTCTTTCCGGCTACATTAAACGGTTTTTTGAGAAAAAGCATTGCATTTCATTTTATATCCTCTGTGCAAAATCCAGTGTTTGGAACATGGCTGATGATCAAGACATGCTTGGTGAATGTGTTATGATCAAGAAGTGCTTGGTGAACGTGTGGTAATGTTGTTGTTCTTTAGCTGCTAAGTCGTGTCTGACTCTTTTGTGATCCTATGGAGTATATAGCCCACCAGGTTGGGATTTCCCAGGCCAGGATACTAGAATGAGTTGCCATTTCCTTCTCCAAGGGGTCATCCTGACCCAGGGATCGAACCCATGCCTTCTGCATCGGCAGGGGGATTCTTTACCACTGAGTCACCAGGGAAGTCCAAAACAGTATCTGTAAGTAGGTTTAAAGAATAAGAGTCATGAGAGTTGGACCTTTGGGCTACAATTTTGGTTATTGGTAAATACACATACATTTTGTGATTCTGAAGGGTAAAGTCTCTAATTATCAAATTGAATTCTGATTTATTCTTTATTATTTTCTTTATAAATACAAGGTCCTGTTTATAATTAATCTAATACTGAACTACAATGTAAATTTATGACTTAACTTCCTTAAATAAACACAATTTTAATGTGATTCAATAGTAGATTACAATTATGTTTATTTGAATACCTCAATAAGTAGACCACATGAAAAAGAGCTCTACATAGCAGAGTGGCATTTGTTCCTAAGAATAAAAGACTACCCTTGTGTCTTTCTTCTCTTCTGAACTCTATTTAGGTGTTAAATTGACAGATAATGGCTAAAATATCTCCTCTTTTTGAAGATACTATATGTCTCCAGAACCTTGACAATAGTATGTAAAAGATACCTAGTTTTTTTTTTTTTTTTGATGCCTAGTTTTAACTGCTAATTTAAAGCATTCTGCAACTGCTATCTGTAGTGAACACTGAATGAATTTAAGAAAAATACAATGATTTGTAGCAAAAAGGTGCAACTCGTATCTACATTGGCAATCGTTTTAATATTTATTATTTCTTTTAATAATGTAATATCACATATTAAAAGTCAGAGTAAGCATATATGATATTTTTATGCTTAAATAAAATCAAAAGCAAAATGAATCACTAAGCCACAAAGTCATGAATACTGGAAAATAAATCTGAAGATCAAGAGATTTAAATAGAATACCTTTTAAAAGGCCATTCTTATAAATGCCTCATAATCACTAAGAAATGATTCATCATATTTAAGATCTGAATGGAACCATAGAGATCACAGTCCAATACCCTCACTTTCTAGATGATACTAACAAGGACAGAAAGGCAGACTTAATGGCTGGGAGGACACATGGCTAGTTGGTGGCTCAATGGGGACAAGTTAAAAAGCGTCCCCTTTCGCACTTCCCAAATGGCAGTGTAGAGACCTTTAAAATCCACCCCTTTGTAAAAGCAGGGGGAAGACTGGCAAAAAAAAAGAATTTTTTTCAAAATCAGTATTTTCAACACTCTAAAGATTGACGTCAGGATTACAGTAATTCAAGGAAAGTTAATTCAAGAAAAACAGCTGAGTCATCATAAGAGAACTGAGCTTTGTGACACTTTAGCTTACCATATTTCCATTCCCCCTTCCCCAGTTCCAGGGAAGGATCAGCCTACAGCCTCACAATCATGTAGTCATGGAAACCAGCAGCCTCTGGGTCACTAGACGGGTAAAAATGGTTTAGAGAACCGCTAAAGCTCCATCCCCAGAGAACTGTCACAGCTTGACCTAGATGGCAGTCCTAAATACTTGCATTCTTAGGGTTTTTCTTTGTTAGATCTGACTAAGAGCTCTCCTTGAACAATCATCATTATCCCTGGAATATTTGTCATAAACAATCAGGGGCAATTGTTTAACATCTCACGTGGTTTGGGCAGTGACTCACTCCAGTTGAGGCTAATGAAAACGTAACCAAAACTTTTAAAAGGAAAAACCAGGGCATGAGATGTCCATAGGAGGTTTTGGAAAGCTCTATCATACTCCTGGGAATCCAGAGGCTACTTGCATGTACAGGGCTGTGAGTATGACCCTGATTTCTCACCACTGATGGCCCACAGCCTCTGCACAAGTAGGAACTAAAGCCTCCAGGGTTGTAAATGGCATGCTTCAACACACAGCGTGCCACTTAGAAAAGACTGGGGGATTTACTGTTTGAAAGCATTTAAGGAAATATTCATCCACTCTCTGCCTCACAGATAAGCTAATCCATGCAAAGACTTCAGTGGTGCACACAACAAAGAATACAGACTTAACAGAATTAATCCAGGAAAGTCCCTAAATTAACAACCAGCATGAACAATAACCCCATATTGTGGGGAACAGCAAGAGAATGTCTTGCCAAATTATAATTTCAATACAATTCAAATTATAATAATATAATAAATAGCCAATTATTACTTTTATGTTTAAATTATATATAGGTATGTATATGTATGTGTATATATATATTTTTTTTTAAAATTATGGGATATGTCAAAAAAGAAGAAAACATTACTTATATCCATAAAAAAAGAAGTCAATAGAAACTATCCTTGAGGAAACCCAGATACTGGACTAACTAAACAAAGGCTAAGTCAGTTATTATAAATATGCTCAAACAACAAAAGGCAACAATGCCTAAAGAAGCAAAGGAAAATATGAGAATTTCTCCCCCCCCAAAAAAAAGAATATCAACAAAAAGCATAGATATTTCAAAAAGAAACAAATAGCAGTTACAGAGTAGAAAAGTATAGTAAGTGAAAGGAAAAATTCACTCAGGAGTTTCATTTATGTGAAATGGTAGATAAAAAAATTCATGAACTTTAATACCAGTCAGCTGGGATTATTAAGTCTGAGAAACAGAAATAAAGAGAAAAAAAATGAATGAGAACATCAACATAACAAAATATGGGTAACAAGAGTTTCAAAAGTAGAGAAGATAGAGAAAGGAACAGAAAGAATATTTGAGGAAATAATGGCTGAAGAATTTTCAAATTTGATCAAAAATATTAATCTGTACAGCAAAAATCTCAACAAAATTCAAAGAAGATCCAAGGGGTTCACAAAGAGATCAACATCTAGACACCATGGTCAAACTATTTACAATTGAAGACAAAGAGATACTCTTAAATACTCATCATGTAAATGGAACCCTCAGTAAGATTAACAGCTACATTCTCGTCTGGAAGCCTTGGTGGTCAAAGAGCAGTGGTATGACATTGTACATCATGAAGAAAAAAAGACTGTCAACTAAGAATTTTATATCAAGCAAAAGTAATAAGAACTGAAAGAATTCACTGCTAGCAGACCTTCCCTGGAAGAAATACTAGACAGTCCTTGAGGCTGAAATGAAAGGGATGTGTACCAAGGGGGAAAATGTGTGTGTGTGTGTGTGTGTGTGTGTGTGAATGTGTGTTTGTGTATGTGTGTGTGTGAATGTGTGTATACTTCCCTGGTGAATCTGCCTGCAATATGGAGACTTGGGTTCAATCTCTGGTTTGGGAAGATCTTCTGGAGAAGGGAATGGCTATTCACTCCAGTATTTTTGCCTGGAGAATTCCATGGACAGAGGCTACAGTCCATGGGGTCACAAAGATTAAGACATGCCTGAGCAACTAACACTTTTTTGTAGCATAAAATATATGCTACAACCCATCAATAAAAATATAAATAACCCAATTAAAAACATGCAAAGGTCTGAACAGAATTTTTTCCAAAGAACATATATAGACACAATACGTATGGAAATATACTCAATTTTCTTCTCAAGGAATTAAAGGTCCTTAAGTATGGACTGTGAAGAAAGCTGAGCACCGAAAAATTGATGCTTTTGAACTGTGGTGTTGGAGAAGACTCTTGAGAGTCCCTTGGACTGCAAGGAGATCCAACCAGTCCATCCTAAAGGAGATCAGTCCTGGGTGTTCACTGGAAGGACTGATGCTGAAGCTGAAACTCCAGTTCTTTGGCCACGTCATGCGAAGAGTTGACTCATTGGAAAAGACCTTGATGCTGGGAGGGATTGAGGGCAGGAGGAGAAGGGGACAACAGAGGATGAGATGGCTGGATGGCATCACCAACTCAATGGACAAGAGTTTGAGTAAACTCCGGGAGTTGGTGATGGACAGGGAGGCCTTGCGTGCTGTGATTCATGGGGTCGCAAAGAGTTGGACATGACTGAGCGACTGAACTAACTAACTAAGTATGCTTAATGACCAAACTATCATTATTTAGTCTTGTTGCACTGGTTTCCTTTGTTTCTGCATTTTCTCACTTCTCTGATTAAACTTTTTCTTTAGCTAAATATTTTTCACAGACAAAAGGCAGGTAGAGGGTATGTGGTGGGTAGGAAGGACTATAAGGCCCTACTCCATTTCACTATTTGATCCAAGTCCCTGACTTTAAGGAAAAAATCTTGTGGGATTTTAAGCGATGTGAATTCAATTGATTATCTTACAAGTATTTTTCACAAGAAAATTTTCACAAGAAAATTCACAATATTTTTCACAAGAAAGAGAAAGTCTAGATTCAAAGCATGGTTTCAAATAATCACTGCTTATTTCAGATAAAATACAGAAATCCCAAGAACATCAACAAAGTAAACTAAAGCAACTTACAGTGCAGGAAATCTGAATGTTTTCCTCTAAGAAGTGCTTGCAAGCATACTCCCAATTCTCTGTCACCCCCCTGAAATCCCATTCTTTGTGGGTTAATGTGCATGTGGTCTAGGCAAACTCATCCTATATATCCTCCTCAAATATTCTTCCCCACCTTTACATTTCCAGATCCTTTATATTTTGTAAATAATCCAAATGCCAGCTGCCCTATATGGTTCTCCAAGATCATCTCCAGATATCAGTAATTCCTGCTGATACTGATGCAATTCTTATCTGCATCAACTGCATGCATTTATTTATTACTTCTTACCTTTAACATATCTTACAAACTTCCAATTCATTTTATTTCTGTTTCTTCATTCTAACAGCAGTGTGGTACCTTGCTTTTAGTGAGTAATGAATACATATATATTTATGTGTTTGAATAATTTTTTTGTGAAAAGGGCATATGACTTCAGAAGGGGAATCTGAGAAACTACAAAACATGAATTCTTCAACATGAATCAATTTAACGAAACACAATCTTCTCATTCTGAGGTAGAGATGAACATTGGAAAGGTGATAACTGTGATAAAAGGCTTGAATTGTAGAATGAATATGGATCATGGGGCATTTATTTAGGAGGACAAGTTTGGGTGGGCCACTGGGGAATGAGGTACTCAGAGATCTGAAGTTGGCTGAAATTGTTGGGTTTTCTCAAGAAAGGAAAGTGTTGTTTACTGGAAAGAAAAAGGACCCTACATTGCTATTTATTAATAAATAGTATATGGAAGACTGTCAATTTAAATTGGAGCATATGTTACACCAAAATCTTAATAAAATATTATACAAATGATAGATTAAGAATAAACTGTTTTAATTGTATAAAACCAGTAGAATCCTTTAAGAGACTGGGGATTTACTAAATTAAGATTTCTTTCCAGTATTTATTATTCTTCATCAATAAACACAACTCCAACCAGAATTCAGAAACAGAAGAGACAAAAGACTGAGTTCTCTGACCACATCAAAGAAGCAGAAGTACTAAAACAGTATTCACACAAGAGATAGAACAGAGACTGAGACAGCATTCACTTTGAGCCTCAGTTTTCTCAATTATAAAATACGCACACACACAAAATCCCAGCTTCACAGAATGATTAAGAAGAAGAAAAGAGATTTTTATATATAATGTAATTCATATACAGTAGGCATTCACTAAAGTATATGCCTACTGTAAAATTCAAATGGGCAGTTTCTGAATGTCTCCCTTTTAAAGGGAAATGGCATTAGATTCATTATAACTAAAGTACTAAAGATGTATTAGCAGGCATTCTGTAATTTGATGATATAACTATACGTTGTTGTTCAGTTGCTAAGTCATGCCCAACTCTCTGCAATCCCATGGACTGCAGCACACCAGGTTGCCGTGTCCTTGACTATCTCCCAGAGTTGGCTCAAATTCATGTCCATTGAGTCAGTGATGCCACCTAACCATCTTATCCTATGTTGCCCTCTTCCCCTATTGTCCTTAATCTTTCCCAGCATCAGGATCTTTTTCAATGAGTTGGCTCTTCACATCAGGTGGCCAAAGTATTAGAGCTTCAGCTTCAGCATCAGTCCTTCCAATGAATATTCAGAGCTGATTTCCTTTAGGACGGACTGGTTCGATCTCCTTGCAGTCCAAGGGACTCTCAAGTCTCCTCCAGCACCATGGTTTGAAAGCACCAATTTTTCGGCGCTCAGCCATGTTTTGTCAGAACTCTTCATTACGACGCATCCATCTTGGATGGCCCTGCATGGCATGGCGTATAGCTTCATTGAGTTACAGGCCCTTTCCCCACAACAAGACTGTGATCCATGAAGGGGACAATGATACAGGGTATGACAAAATTAAAAACACATTATTTACTTCCTTTTTTTTTTTTTTAGACTTCAGTGGCTAATATGCTCATAAGGCTGTTATCTCAAACACCATCTTCTAAGAGACATTCTATCTCATGAAATTCATGGTAAAACCTGTGAAGGTCCTGGTAGACAAAGGCTTAGTGTTTGACATTGACATTGGAAAAAGAAGGGTTTCAGGGGATGAAGTAAATAAAAATCAGGACCACAATATGCACGGTTCAGCTTATCAGATCCTTGGAGCATAGAACTATTCTGTGAAGATCCCATGGGGTATTTTATGACATTTCTAGCTTCACAAAATTCATATGTGTTATTTATTTCCCAGTTGGCTGTGCTTTCTTTGTTTTATTTCGATTGTTCTCCCATAAAATCTTCCATAATCTCAAAACAGAAATGGAGCCTGAAATAAAAACTGAGGTTTTGTTTGTTTGTTTTTAATAGCCATTAGCCAGGCAGGATTGGTTTCAATGTATTTACCTCTATTTGGTAAATGGTGAGATATCTCATAAAAAGCAAAATTTTAAGACTCAACAAACTAAGCATATACAAAGCTTTTCTTTTTCAACACTCCTGTGCTTTCATATCTGTGTGTGTGAACGCGTACCCATAAGCTTTACAAGAAAAGAACTTTTTAAGAAGTTGATTTTGTATTAGCATTTGTACCTATAAATGTATATTTCCTATGCCTTCATTCTCCTCTACTTCTCATCACTCCCCTGCTTACATTTTTGCACACATAGTAAGTATTCTTGGAAGGCAAATGGAAATAAAACATTTTACAAGCTACCATTCCATCTCAAATAACTAATATAATCGTATCTCTATGCCATTCTCATCCTTGAATATACTCAGCATTCCAAAACAAATTTAAGGATTGTCTGTTAATACTTTCACTGAAGCAGAAAGGAATGACACATTACAGGTGGCAGGACTCTTCCATATGGCTCAGAACATCTTCATTATTTTGCAGTGAAGAATCTAAAAAAGAGAGTAAAAGTGCTTCCTCTAAGGTCAGAAGGTAACTAAGTATCACACGCAAGGCCAGGACATGGATGGTTTCCCTGAATTAATCTTGTTGACTTTTCTCCACTTCACCAGACTCTCATGAATTTCTGTCTCCAATCTGTGGCCAGCCAGAATATATCTTACTTAGCAATCAACATGTAGTATACTTCTTACTTATTCAACATGGAAATGGGAAAGCAACAAGGGGTTTTATTAAGAAAGCTGTCTCTTCTTTTGGATCCAGGGGCAAGTCAAACATAAGAAAATGTCATTGTAAGTAGGGTCCCAGAGGAGGTGACCCTGCCTAACCGCATCACAGGCTTACCGCAGACTTGACAACCTCAGTCATAATTTTATCAACAGACGCTCTATTTCTACATTGCCCAAAGCATTTCTTTCAATTTAATCACTTATAAAACTCCACGGCTTTTGCTAGAATGGATGATAAATTGATTTTAACCTCTGGTAGTTGGGACGCACTAATCTTGTTTAGCTTTTGCTGTGAGCAGTTATATGGAGTTGACAAATAACACACAAAAACACACACTAGATTTTGAACATTTTCCTAAATGGAAAGGTGAAGTGCCTTTAAAGAGTAGCTCATCTTATTATTTTTGAGTGGCAAATGAAACAATGTGATCAAATCTCCAGTTAAGGGAATATATTTAAAAGCATTATATCTTTTAGAGCGGCTATGCTCAAATATAAAGTGAAATAAATGTATCACAGCATAACTATTAAGCACAGATCCTCTGTAATCTTGTCTGGTTAAGTAATTTGCATCTTGGTCAGCATAAAAAGGTCCACAGCAGTGATTATCTATCACTAAGTGCTCTCTCTAACTCTTGGTTATTTGAATATTGAATATATTCATATTCAGGTTTCATCCTGTTCTCTTGACAGGGTATCAACACTATTTCATTTCATTGAAAATAATAATTTATTGACAACAAAGTATTCTGTAACAGAGTTTGGGAGATTATATTCTTGATGCTTTCAGAAAACTTTTATTGTTACTGCTTAACTGTCTCCACTTAACATTTTCATCTTCTAGTATTTTGCTGCATACAAAGCATTTTATGTCTAATACGACCTAATTTAATGTCCCATTTTATAGTGAGTTGTAGGTTGAATTTGGTAAACAGTGAGATTTCTCAAAAATTTGTTTCTTTCCATTTTATTCTTTTTAGTTTTTCTCAATAATACCCTTATCAGTATTTGTTTTGTAGCTGGAACTCACCCAAAGATAATGGTTTGAGATAGTAGATGGGCAGATAAGAGGAACCTCCCAAGGCACTGTTAACTGGCTTTTATAACCCTTGCTCAGTATAGATTTTTTTAGACCTGGGTTCTTTATTTCCTTTTCTCTCCGAGAAACCCTAACATGCTGTTTTCTGCTCCCTAATTATCTTTTTCCATCTCCTGTTATGTTCTTTTCTAGATCACTCCAAACAAACACTACCTAAACAACAGAAATAGAAATACAACCTTTTCTCAAACCTATCAGATTTTATTTTCAAACTCCTTAAAGTGATTTAAGACAGGACACAAATATAACCCCAAAACAATGCCTTCATTTTAGAGACTCTAGGAGCTTCTATTCCACAGGCTATTTTCTTTTTTAGATTTTTTGAAATGATACTAGACAATAACAGTAAAAGTAGGCCATTCGTCAGGAATAGATTTGATGTCATTAAACAAAACTGAGATACAAAAGTATACAGATAAAAAGAAAATGCATGATTTTCAAGATTGATCTCAAACAGGTTTCCTGGCAAGGAAATAAATTACTGTTTTAGTTAGAAGGATCATTATTACTTAAATATATCTGCCTGGAGTATAAGCTTATTAAAATAAAAAATGTGCTTATATTACTCATTATATCACAAATCTCATTTTGTTCTGCTTTCCCAGTACTAATAAAGGCCTCGTAAATATTTGCGGACTCACCATTTCAAATAAAACCTTTGCACAACGAGGCAAACCTGAGCCTTTACAACCACCACTAACAAATGTTTAGCTTTTAATAAGTGTCCTTCCCCCATGAAGGCACATTATGATATAATTAGCACACGCATAGCTACTTGCAGAGACATCAGTCCACGAGTCTCGCACATGTCCATCTGTTCTAGAGCTGCTTACAGAGAATTCCACCCAGGGAGTTGGGTTCACACTGGTTTAAGGAAGATATGAGAAGATAGACAAACGGATGTCTAGAATAAACGACTCAAGAAGCAAAGAACCACGATCGTAGTCCAAAATTTTTTTAAAAGATCCATTAATTCATGATGTCTAACCTAAATAAAGGCATTTAACAAAGTAATTCCTAAGGGTGAGACAAATGTGAGGATGAATACAGCATTTGCCAAGGGAAAGCTGGTTTGTCAAAAAGTTCCATTTTTATACTGTGGATATCACAGAAGTCGCCTGAGTCTTTCTTCCTCTCTCTCTTTCTCACACAGACACACATTTTCTCTCTCTCACACACACATTCTCTCTGTGTCTCTCTTCTTTCTTTCTCTCCCTCCCTCTCTCACTGATTTCTCTGTGTGTTTTGTCTAAGCGAACATTTCCCATTGATACCAGGCCACTGCACTGTATAGAGATGAAACCTAGCAAGATAAATATACTTTTTTTGTTGTGATATTGTTTACTCCTATTCCAAGCACCCGTCTTCTAAGACGGCGTTGCTCTTAGCTCAGAAGCCCATAGCAGTTTGACCTCTCGGAGACCCTTCTGAGAGTCAAGGAAGAAAGGCGCTACGCCAGTTTCCCCCATTTCTAGCAGTCACTGCCAATTTGCATCCCCACATCTTCAGATTATGGATTCAGTTTCTATGCAGGGCCATTCTTGGGTATGCTTAGATAGGATATTCTACCAGCAGACACATAATAAAAGCAGACAATCACCTTGCTCTGAATATTGTAAGAAATACTCTTTTAGGCAGTAGGCTGGGTCTGATTGCACAGTCCCTAATTCATGGTACAGACGCTGACACTGTCTTTATTTCCCCTCTATCCACAGGTAAGAAGCATTAGTTTCATTTCAGGTTCTGCATCCACGGAAGATGCACTCAGCTGCATTGGGTTTCTCAGGGACAGCGGGGCTGGGTGTCTGGCCTCTTCTCCAGCAGACCTCTCGAAAGACTGAAGCAAATGAAGCTTTCCTGTACAGCCCTTGGACTAGTCACTGATATGTGTCCCTGAGGGTGGTAATCTCTTGGTACTGCAGCTCAGATATGAATTTTAAAACATGCTAATCTGAACTGAAAAAGTCCCCTTGAGGGGAAAAACAAAAAAGAGAAATATGTTAAAGAAGAAGTTCACTTTTTTATTTCTCCTCACTTTGGAATATTTTTTTCCCTTTGAAAAGAAGAAGAAAATGATCCGTTTACTATGGGCATCATTATGTCATGTAAGAGAAAAGAGCACAGGTCAGGCCTCCAAAGCTCATATGAGGCTTAAGTTAAAGGAACTCTGTCAAGATTCCATTCTGTGATGGAACTCCATGTACAGAATGCCAGCAATAAGTATACGATAACATTTCAGGTGTACAAAAGAATTTACTTTCATACAAAGTCCTTCTAATTTCTTCATTTGGGTTTTTCTTGCTTTACAGAAATTCACATATTCTTTTCATATCAAATGCCCTCTAGACATGATAACATTTTAAATAATACTGACAGATAGGAAAGGTGCCTTTGCATTGAATACATAAATGTATACTAGTGGACTCGCCATATTTTTCCATTGGGATAATTATATAGTTGGCTTAGACTTTACACAGACAGGCCACCATCACCGAATAAGAAAAACTTCTCTGCTTCACCACTGGTAGCATTGACACCCCCAAGACAAATACAGAACGTTAGCTGCTAGAGGTGAAACCTGTATTTTACAGTGGACAGTGGTCCAGAAAAATCTCCGAGTGAGTTTGGTAATTCAAAGAACATACTAGAGACAGAAATCTATCCTCACCTCAAGTGATCAATTCTTATTAAAAATATATGATATTTTAAGTGTAGTTTTTCACCTTAGTATTTTATTATTGCTAGTAGAGAACCTTATGTATAGTCAGGGTACCACAAATAAAATTTTAAATTGAATTTTGCACTAAATGTCTTCCTTTTTCCTGAAAATAATTGCTTCATTCAACAAAGATTTGTTGGGCTTTGTGCTTAATTTACTGTTTCAGGAAGACTTACACTGACCACTCTTCCCAAACTCTACCCTTAATAGTTTATATTTCTCTTCTGTGAGATTTCCCCCCCTATAACTTACCATTACTTACCATACTTCATGTTTTTGTTTTTGTTTTTTTTTCTTATTTAACTTATTTATTGCTTCTTTTCCCATTGAGAATATAGTTTCATGAGAGCACATATGTTTGCTTTATTCACGGCTATATATTAATGGCCTTGAGTCAGGAAGATCTCCTGGAGAAGGAAATGGCAACCCACTCCCGTATTGTTGCCTGGGAAACCCCATGGACAGAGAAGCCTGGCGGATCATGGAGGTGCAAGAAGTCGGACATAACTTAGTGACTAAACAGCAACATATATTTTCCCTAGTGCTTAGAACACTGTCTGGCACACAGGAGACAAACTGTATAAATAAATATTCAATAAATATTTGTTGAATAAAAGAGATCAATAATTATTATTGAAATTTGTGAGGTGTCACACAAAGTGATGATAAAAAAATAAAATGAAAAAATTTTAATACTATGTTGTTTCAAGTTAACCGTATACCTGACCATCATTAATGTAACAACAAAAAGAAAAAAAAAGTTCACTTTTCATTAATTTCCTTGTTTAAGGCTTGTATATCCTTCTATTCTGATCTTCTACTTTTTTTTCCAAGATATCACTTGAAATACTGAAATGTAATTAGAAAAGAAGATCCTGAAGGCAATGAATAGAAGCTAAATGGTTTTGAGATAAGAACTACTCAAGTAATAAATTGTTGTTGGACAGTAGCAGTTAAAATGCAGATCTGGTGAAATGGCCCCAAAGCTACTGAGAGACGGAAGGTAAGTTAAGAATTTTCAGATAGATGTGACTTCATACCCCTCTGGGGTGCTATGCACAGCTGCTCTAAATGAAATCTTTGATGTCGCCAGGTTCCTAGTAAGATTTCACTGGGGAAGGCTTTTCTGTCTCTAACATGTTAAAAAAAAAAACTGTTTTATGCAGTTTGATTAGGCAGCAGCATATGGTTGATTGAAGAACCAGTATACACATGGTTGACTTGATAAAAATGAAAGTAGGGGGACCAGGTGGGAAATTCTGGAGGTAGTATAGGAGGTCCTCATAAATAGAGGGTGTGGTTTTAAAATGATTACTGATACTATGTATACAGGGCTTCCCTTGGGTCTCAGCTGCTAAAGAGTCCACTTGCAATGCGGGAGACCTTGGTTCGATCCTTGAGTTGGAAAGATCCCCTGAAGAAGGGAAAGGCTACCCACGCCAGTATTTTGGCCTGGAGAATTCCATGGACTGTATAGTCAATGGGGTTGCAAAGAGTTGGACACGACTGAGCAACTTTCACTTTTCACTATGTATAAAATAGATAACTAGTGAGAACCTCGTATATAGTGCAGGGAGCTCTACTCAACGCCCTGTGGTGACCTAAATGGGAAGGAAATTCAAAAAAGAGGGGACATATGTATACATATGGGCTTCCCCGGTGGCTCAGCTGCAAAGAATCTGCTTGCAATTCAGGAGATATGCTATCGATCCCTGGGAAGACCCCTTGGAGTAGGAGATGGCAACACACTCCAGTATCCCGGCCGAGGAAATCCCATCAACAGAGGAGCCTGGTGGGTACATTCTCATGGGGCTGCAAGATTTGGACACAACTTAGCAACTAAACCACCACCACCATGTACACGGATAGCTAATTTGATTTGCCGTACAGTAAGAAACTGACGCAGCATTATAAAGCAACTGTACTACAATAAAAATTCATTAAAAAACAAAAGCAAACATAAAATAAAATGACTACTCATCCCAGAGACCCAGCAGCCATGATTCACATACATTTACTCTTCAGTAAAGGTGATGTATGTCTTGCCTAAATACATCTGAAGCAATGCCATTTCTTCATAACTATTAAATAATAAATGAATGCATTAAATGAAAGGAAAGAAGGAAGGATGGAATTAAGGAAGGAAGGAAGGAGTGGGGAAGGAAAGAGTGAAAAATGAAAGGAGAAAAGTAAGGAGGGAAAGAAGAGGAACATACGGATGCAGATTCCTGCCAGGATTGTGACTGTGGAAAACTCTGCATTTGTGAAAGACTCTGAAGCAAGACAAGGGCAGCTCCAAGTCTGACTAGATGTGGAGAGGCAACACTTAGGGGGAAAAAATAGCAAGATGTGTTCCAGATTTTCAATTAAGAATTTGGAATTAAGAAATTTTTTTTTCTGAAAAGCAAAACAAACAAACAAAAAGCCCTCTTGATGGCCAGCTTGATTGGGAGAAATACTGATGTCTGGATTTTAGCCAATAGTCTCATAAACACTTTTCATGCTTGCTGAAAAAAAAACCTCTCTGAATATTGACTTCACGGTTCTATGAGGCTTTATGTCCCTTCAGATTTGTTTGGGACTCTCTCCATCTAATGTGTCCCTCAGCCCTCATTCCACTCAACAGTAAGACTGCCTCTAGGCAAGACTGGGAATTCAGCAGTCTGACTCAAGTCTCTGACACACATCCCCTAATCTCTGCCTCAACACCTTTTTTCAAGTATCAAGCACTGACTGACTTACTATTCACTCATCACCTTTTTTAGTTCCACTGACTCTACGTTAGTATGCTGCCTAAGCCCAGAAGCTCCAAACAGTGCCCAGACTTTATAGGGGCCATAGATTCTGAATCTTAGAGCAGTCCCAAATGTCAGTCATCTTTTCTTATTTCAGTTTGCTGTTGGTAAAATTGTCACCAAGTCACTCCTCTTTTTACTTTCTCCTCTCCAATGTAACTCATCTTAACTATTGGTAAGGTGGCTCAGGTGCCACCCTTCAAGGGTTCGATCCCTGGGTTGGGATGATCCCTGGGGGAAGTAAGTGGTGACCCATTCCAGTCCTCTTGCCTGGGAAATCCCATGGACAGAGGAGCCTGGCAGGCAACAGTCTGTAGGGTTGCAAAGAGTTGGACACAATTTAGCAATTACACAACAACAATAAAGAAATTAAGTACTTTAGGATTAAGTTGCAAATTTCTTCGAGGAAGAGGTTGCGAACCACAGCTGCCTTAGAAGGGCAACTACACTGTTAGCATAAATCCAGACATGCCTGCCAGAATAAAACCAGCATCAGTATAAGATGTGGAATAAAATTAAGCGTGAATCATTGTTTGACACTGAAACAACTTAGAATGTATTTTGTAGTGCATCATAATCAGCTTTAGTTACTTTCCAATTGGAAAAGACCCTGATGCTGGGACAGACTGAAGGCAAGAGGAGAAGGGGACAGCAGAGGTTGAGCTGGTTAGATAACATCACTGACTCAATGTTGATGAATTTGAGCAAATGCTGGGAGATAGTGGAGGACAGAGGAGCCTGGAGTGCTGCAGTCCATGGGGTCGCAGAGTCAGACATGACTTAGTGAGTGAACAAAAACAAACAAAACAAACAAACAAACAAAAACAAATATAGGCAAATGAATCAGTGAGTTATGTCAGTGAGATCATGGTTTGTGTATATTGGTATTTAATCAAAGAGGATGCGAGCACTGGCAGATCACATCCTCAAAAAAGAAAACATTATTTTAAGCTGAAAAATATAATTTTGACCATGCATACTTGATAGAGACATCCCAAAGCTTCTCTAGTTTTATCTGCAATAAAATTGTGTTAAATTCAAGTCACAGTGTGAAATTACAGTACAGCTGGAAAAGATGCAATGTTTTCTTAGAGAAAACACTTGGCATCCAGGTGAGGGGAATACATAATACTTAGGGAGCCAAGAACAGATGTGAAAAAAAAGAGACAGAAGCCTTTTGAGTCTCTGAGGCTTCAGGCAAAATCCCATCTGTCAAGCACCTCTCCTGGCTTTCCCAAAAGAATCATGCCTCCAGCTCTCCAGATTGTCCTGGCAATTAAATGTGTTCCAAGACCTGTCACATTTATCATTGTAAATGTCTCACAACAGGCTTCCACCTGCACTCTGATTTACCATGATATCCGGGATTTCCATGGCCTGCTGGTGACCCTCCCAGACCCACCTAAGGTTTCTACAAATGAAGTTAACACTCTGGCAGTCAGAGCCAAACCCACCCCTCAAACACATTACTTTTCTTTAATTCTTTTAAGGCACATACGCTTCCTGGGGTTACCTTTTCATTGGAAAGAACTTGGGAATTGCTCACCAGCCATGAAATTAAAAGACGCTTGCTCCTTGGAAGGAAAGCTATGACAAACCCAGAGAGCATATTAAAAAGCAGAGACATCACTTTGCTGACAAACATCCATGTAGGCAAAGCTATCGTTTTTCCAGTAGTCATGTATGGATGTGAGAGTTGGACCATAAAGAAGGCTGAGAGCAGAAGAAATGATGCTTTCCAACTGTGGGGCTGGAGAGGACTCTTGAGAGTCTCTTGGCCAGCAAGCACATCAAACCAGGCAATCCTAAAGAAACTCCCAACCCTGAATTTTACTGGAAGGATTTATATTGAAGCTGAAGCTGAAACCCCAATACTTTGACCACCTGATGCAAAGAGCCAATTCATTGGAAAAGACTCTGATGCTAAGACTGAAGGCAAAAGAAGGGGGTGGCAAAGACTGAGATGGTTAGTTAGAATTACCAACTTGATGGACATGAATTTGAGTTAACTCTGGGAGATAGCGAAGGACAGAGGAGCCTGGCTCCCTGCAGCCCATGGAGTCACAAACAGTGGGGCATGACTTAGAAACTGAACACCACCACCACTACCCTCCAACGGATACGCCCTCAATCACCGCAGCAATCTGGAAGGAAACAGGTCCTATGGGATAAAACCCCAAGTCTGCCATGTACAGCATGAGAAGGTTGCTATACCTCTAATCTGACTTTCCCCATCTCTAAATTGGCATAATTATTCAAATGTCTTAGACATCCTGTGAACGTTCAACAAGCGAGAATACGAGACACACAGGACACATCACAGGAGGTGAATACAGCTCACATCCTCCCGTGGGGTTCGCCTGTCTGCCGTGACATCCCCTAGTGAGCAAGTGGTTAATAAGAGCTGCCTGATGATGGCAATGATGATTTTTTCCCTTGTTCTATGAATCTTTTTTAAAACATCACCACACTGTACTTTCCAACATTACAAAAAAAGATGAGCAATTAGCAGTTATTTTCCCCTTTTTGCCATTTCTTGAAAAGATCATAAAAGCCTAAAGTCAACAAAAGAGGATAATTACTATCATTTTATAAGGTCACTGGGCAAAGTCAGAACATAACACACACACTCTCACTCTCTTCTCTGTCTCTTGAAGAGACACACAAAATTGTTATAATGCTATTAATAAGATCTTTTTTTTTTCTCTTTTGCCATTGCATTTTTGGCTAAATGATCAATTTCTAAATTACATTATGGCTTTTTGACCAAGAGAAGGTGCATAGGAAATGATGAACGACTGTACCTCAAATTAAAGAATGTGAGAGCCTCGGGGAGGAGATGCAGTGCTCTAACTTGGAGACTGAAAAATAACTAACAAGGAATCAAGACGACATCCATGCCTCTATCCATGAGATGTAGAAATAAGAGCACCTTCACTTTAAGAAAATGTCTGTCATCTAAGTCTAAAGATTTTGGTTCCAAAGTAAGAACATGTGCATGTGTATATGTATATCTGTATATATGGGATTGGTCAAGAAGTTCACTCGGGTTTTTCCATAAGATGGTAAGGAACACTTGAACAAATTTTTTGGCCAAACATACACCTCGGTGGCACTAGTGGTAAAGAACCTGCCTGTCACTGCAGGACAGCAAAGGCCCAGGTTTGATCCCTGGGTCGGGAAGATTCCTTTGGAGGGGGGCATGGCAACCCACTTCAGGATTCTTGCCTGGAGAATCCCATGGACAGAGGAGCCTGACAGGCTACAGCCCATAGGGTCACAAAGAGTCAGACAGAACTGAAGAGACTTAGCACATAGATAGATAGATAGATATTTGCCCATAGAGTAATTTTTGAGAAATAGTTTTCAATGCAATGCCTTTTTTGCTCATTGATATTGCCATTCTAATAAAAAGAATTTAACAGCTCTTCTGTGTATATATAAAATCTCATACAGCATCAAAGAATCCTGTGTCCACTAGAATAAACCAAGTGAAGATATATGTTTTTCCAAAGTCTGATGAGTGTAAACTGACAAATCCAAGACAAAAAATACAACCACACGAAAGATGTAGATCCTAAATGCTGTGTTTAAAAATAATACATCGGTATCAGATTAAATTCAGGCTTCTCCAACATGCTGTTTCCTAATTAACAACAAACCTTCTTTGTCCCCGCTTTTAGTAGGGCATCAGAGAGAACTCTGGCAAAGGGCTCTACTCATTGAGATTTCTTAAATGCCACCTGTGTGTTCTTATGCCAGCATTTCCTCTAATTATTATTATTTTAGTCTGGCAGCACTGCTCACCTGTGTGCCAACCAAAGTCTTTTAATGGTTCAAGAAAGGCTCAAGTTCTGAGGCTATTCTCCAATGGGCATAAGAGTTCTCTTAAGCACCCTACTCCTACAGTCTATCTAGCCATAGACATTAGCATGAAAAAGAAGATTCACACTGTAGATATATCCTCATTCTTGGGATAATCCATTTAATTAAAAGAAAAAAAGAGAACATTTGTAGTGTGATCATAATTTTTAAAAATCCCAAACTATCATGAAGTAAAAAACATAGACTTTAAAAATAAGACCTGTGCTAGAGACCAGCTCTTTAGGTCTTCCTTCCGCCATATATATGACTTCATTTCTTCCTCTGTAAAATAGCATCATAATACACCGTGTCAATATGCAGTATAACATAGTAGTTTCCACTTTGTGCTCAAATCTATTGTTTCTAAATTGTCAAGTGGCAAATGAAATTTATAGTCTTTAAAACACAATATATGAAGAACTTCTTCATAGCATAACTATTTATTTCCACTAAGTATATTTGTTACTGAAAGATGATTATTTTCTAACTATGAATGCATATTAAGTCCTAATATATCCATTTCTTCAATTAATATCTTTCTCATATATCTGATGTTACAAAATATTTTTGGTTAAAATAAGATAAATTTGGGTATTCATGTATGTCTACACATACATTGATACCTCTATATGCAAGTATACACATAACAGAAAATCATATATATCCAAATTGCAGTGGTAAACCTGTATGCATATACAATATTTACATTTTCTTTACAAGAACTTTATTATACAGTGAGTCCCACTCCCTATTTTTAAATTTGTCATTTTTTTTTCCATTTTCAGTCTTTGATTCTTCTATTATAGGTCATAGAACCAACTTGTTATTTTGCAGTGAACACCCACGGGTAATCTTAATTGCAATCTGTTACATTGCATTGGGTGACCCTTAATCCTATTTTTTTTACTCTCCTATGCGTTTTTAAGTTATTGTTATATTTTATTACCAATCTTTATACTCATAATGAATGGAGCTTTATATTTTAGACATTCTCTGAAGTTCATATTGAAGGTGCTTTCCTCCAGAGAAGATTTGTGTTTGCTTCTGACAGGCTTCTGAGACACTTCACAATAAATTCTGAACAGAGTCTTCCTTTTTATTCAAAGTCAAGGTCAAGCAGATTAGTGTACTCATGCTGCTGTCCAATATACCTTACCACCACCACTTCTACTTTTGATGTGGCCCATTGGATGCAAGCTATAGTTAAGAGTCTACTCATCGTCAAGAAGGACTAAAGTTATAGGATTAGTATAATACAAAGAGATAAGAGTAATTAATTCCATAAATCAATTACTCTAAGCAGCAGTAAAAACTGTGGCATATATTCTTCTATAGTGTTTAAATCTCCCAGTAGAATATGAATAATGGTTGAAAATAGCAACCATAATAATTCTAGCGGTGATAAGCAGGGAAGGAAGAAAGACATTTGAGCAATTACTACCTCCTAAAAATTGTGTTAAGTACTTTACAGTATTATTCATTTCTCAAAAACAATAAAAATCACCATCACCACCAACAACAATCTCAAACTGACTATTGCACAGTTGTTTGTAGTTTTAGTTGCTAAGTCCTGTGTAACTCTTTGGGACCCCATGGACTGTAGCCTGCTAGGCTCCTCTCTCCATGAGATTTCCCAGACAAGAATACAGGAGAGGGTTGCAATTTCCTTCCCCAGGGGATCTTCCCAACACACGGATTGAACCTGCGTCTCCTGCACTGGCAAGCAAATTATTTATCACTGAGCCTACTGTATGGTAGATGCTTTTATTATCTTCTTTTTACAACTGAGTAAATTGAAGATAAAAGACAATAAGCAATTTGACAAGTTCATGTAAATGTTTGACATGGCATTAAACTCCAGATTTGTCTCATTTCAGAGCCATTATGTTATACGTCATTGAAAATTTTTGGTAATACAACTATCACCAAACCATTTTTCCAAATGTCAAGAATGTATAAAAAGTAAAGATGTATGACCAGGGCTGGTTAGTGAGAACTAAAGCAAGAAAGTCAGGGGTATTGTGAGATACAGTAAATGAATCTAAAGAATACCTATTTACATTGCCATAATATGAATTGATGCATCTTAGTGATCTGAAGGAGTTCTTAAACCTTCTATAGGAAGTGTTTACTACTAGCTAGCAGTTTCTACTTAGGCCACTTTGGATAGATGTTGGTGGAATTACTAGATTTCTTAGATGTAGACTTTAACTTTGAGATTTCAAAAATTCACTTCATTAGTACACCTGGTTTCTGAGAAAGTACTGAAGTCTCAAAAATTGTGAAACCACTAGTGACTGTCAAATTGCCAGTAGGTGCTTACAGTCTGCAACCCAAGACACAGAATATCTACAAAGGGGTCCTGTCTATATCTATCTGTCTTCTATTGATCATCTATCATCTATCTATCAGCTAGCAATTATCTATCAATAATCTATCTATCATCTATCACTCTATCTACTTATCACCTATCTATCTAACTGGATAACAAAATAACTTTTAAATTTTAGGACAATCTATTACAATCATACCTATCCTTATAAAGACACAGGACTGGTTACCTATAATCAAATCATTCTCTTGTTAACAGATACTTCTTACTGAGTTTCAACAACACAAGCAAGGACTCTACACATGGACATCACCAGATGGTCAATACCGAAATCAGATTGATTATATTCTTTGCAGCCAAAGATGGAAAAGCTCTATACAGTCAGCAAAATCAAGACCGGGAGCTGACTGTGGCTACGATCATGAACTCCTTATTGCCAAATTCAGACTTAAATTGAAGAAAGTACAGAACAACTCTAGACCATTCAGGTATGACCTAAATCGAATCTCTTAAAATTATACAGAGGCAAGGACAAATAGATTCAAGGGATTAGATCTGATAGAGTGCCTGAACAACTATGCATGGAGGTTCATGACATTGTACAGGAGGCAGTGATCAAGACCATCGCCAAGAAAAAGAAGTGCAAAAAGGAAAAATGGTTGTCTGAGGAGGCCTTAAAAATAGCTGTGAAAAGAAGAGAAGTGAAAGGCAAAGGAGAAAAGGAAAGAGATTCCCATTTGAATGCAGAGTTCCAAAGAATAGCAAGGAGAGATAAGAAAGCCTTCCTCAGGGATCAATACAAAGAAATAGAAGAAAATAATAGAATGGGAAAGATGAGAGATCTCTTCAAGAAAATTAAAGATACCGAGGGAACTTTTCATGCAGAGATGGGCTCAATAAAGGACAGAAATGGTATGGACCTAACAGAAGCAGAAAATAAGAAGAAGAGATGGCAAGAATACATGGAAGAACTGTACCAAAAAGATCTTCACAACCCAGATAATCATGATTGTGTGATCACTCACCTAGAGCCAGACATCCTGGAATGTGAAGTCAAGTGGGCCTTAGGAAGCATCACTACAAACAAAGCTAGTGGAGGTGATGGAACTCCAGTTGAGTTATTTCAAATCCTAAAAGATGATTCTGTGAAAGTGCTGCACTCAATATGCCAGCAAATTTGGAAAACTCAGCAGTGGCCATAGGACTGGAAAAGGTCAGTTTTCATTCCAATCCCAAAGAAAGGCGATCCCAAAGAATGCACAAACTACTGCACAATTGCACTCATCTCACAAGCTAGCAAAGTAATGCTCAAAATCCTCCAAGCCAGGCTTCAACATTACTTGAAACATGAACTTCCAGATGTTCAAGCTGGATTTAGGAAAGGCAGAGGGACCAGAGATAAAATTGCCAACATCCATTGGATCATCAAAAAAGCAAGAGAGTTCCAGAAATACATCTACTTCTGCTTTATTGACTAAACCAAAGTCCTTGATGTGTGGATCACAATAAACTGTGGAAATTCTGAAAGAGATATGAATACCAGACCGTCTGACCTGTCTCCTGAGAAATCTGTATGTGGATCAAGCAGCAACAGCTAGAACTGGACATGGAAAAACAGACTGGTTATAAATCGGGAAAGGAGTACATCAAGGCTATATATTGTCACCCTGCTTATTTAACTTTTATGCAGAGTACATCATGTGAAATGCTGGTTTTGGATGAAGCACAACCAAGTATCAAGCTTGCTGGAGGAAATATCAATAACCTCAGACATTCAGATGACTCACTCTTATGGCAGAAAGTGAAGAAGAACTAAAGAGCCTCTTGGTGAAAGTGAAAGAGGAGAGTGAAAATGCTGGCTTAAAACTCAGCATTCAAAAAACGAAGATCATGGCATCTGGTCCCATCATTTCATGGCAAATAGATGGGGAAACAATGGAAATAGTGACAGACTTTATTTTTGCAGGGAGGTGGGGGTGTGGGGTGGCTCCAAAATCACCACAGATGGTGATTGTAGCCATGAAATTAAAAGATGCTTGCTCCTTGGAAGAAAAGCTATGACCAACCTAGACAGTATATTAAAAAGCAGAGACATTACTTTGCCAACAAAGGTCCGTATGGTCAAAGCTTTGGTTTTTTCCAGTAGTCATGTATGGATGTGAGAGTTGGACTATAAAGAAAGCTGAGCAGTGAGGAACTGATGCTTTTGAACTGTGGTGTCAGAGAAGACTTTTGAGTGTCCCTTGGACTGCAAGGAGATCCAGCCAGTCCATCCCAAAGGAGATCAATCATCAATCCTGGGTGTTTTTTGGAAGGACTGATGTTGAAGCTGAAGCTCCAATACTGTGGCCACCTGATGCGAAGACCTGACTCATTTGAAAAGATTCTGATGCTGGGAAAGATTGAAGACAGGAGGAGAAGAGGATGAAAGAGGATGAGATGGTTGGATGGCATCACTGACTCGATGGACATGAGTTTGAGTAAACTCCAGGAGTTGGTGATGGACAGGGAAGCCTTGCCTGCTGCAGTCTGTAGGGTCACAAAGAGTCGGACATGACTGAGTGACTGAACTGACTGAGTTTCTTCTAGCCTCCAAAAATCTTTGTATTCTTCCACCTGCAATTTTTTTTTTTTTACAAACTTATACTCCAGTGTTTTTATATTTCCTAATTATATTACATTTACCCATTATGATAATTATTTTAACTTTTTAGATAAATATTAATACAGTAAGACTTGATTCTGTAAAAACTTTCACTGAAAGTGGGTTCTTGTCACCTCAATCCCAGAAGGTGGCATTTACATGCCCATAACTTTCTTACCTAAACTTTTGGGGGCTAACATTTTTGCCCACTTACATGCATTCCTCTGAAAATGCTTAACAATTTTCTTTAGTTTATAAAGTTCATTGTCGAGTCCATGTTTATGAAATTTACATATCATGTTAATAAGTTAATTTATTATCAATTAATCATTTGATTTACGCTTAAACACTGAGAAACACAGAGATAGGAGAAGGCATTTTTTTCTCTTTATGTCTTGTGGCATGAGAATAACTTTATTCACCATATCAGTATGATTTTCATAATAAAACAACAGTTTTAAATTCAAATAAAAACATAAATTTATGTGATATAGTTAATAAGAAGCTCACTTAAAGTTTCTAGGGAATGACTATGCATTGTTGAACAGAGCTTTGGAAAATAAAATATCAATTATAGAACTGCCTCTATTACACCTGTTTTCTGATGAATTTCAGGGATGTGTTTACTGAACGAAGAACAACTGATAGATAACTCATCTTTATGGGCCATCTGTTGCCATGGTAATGATAATGTGACATCCTTCCAAGTGAAGGTTTTGTTCCAAAAACAATAATGAGTAACACCCTGCAGCCTCCTTTCAAACCCAAAGATGAGTAAGTTGGGCTGTTTTTCTATAAAGAGTGGGAATGCAGGATCCTGACAGTCTCTCATGAAGGCGTTTCTCCCTGTCACATCTTATCACCTGCCATTCAGAAATATATATATATTTTGTGTGTATAAAAGTTCCTATTCAGTTTCTTCCTGCTAGAATAACAACTACATAAAATAAAAGTACTGCTCTGGTATAACTAAATCGCTTTGTTATTCACATGAAACTAACACAGCACTTTAAATCAACTATCCTCCAATATAATTTTTTTGAAGTATTGCTTTTGGGCAAAGAACAAGAAATGAATTAGTGTGTCTTCAATAAGCTGTCTTATTTGTTGCTGCTGAGAAAGGTCCCCATCATCAATTAATAGATCATCTAATTCTAGTGACTCAAAACAAAAGGACAATTTTTCAACTGAAGTACATTAATAGAAACCTTCCCCAAGAAACCCAAACTTCACCCAACTTTTACCCTTCAAATGTCTCTCAATAATCCATTGACATCTAAGGCTTTTCATCCTTTATTCAATAATGTTGCTTAGAATTTGCCAGGCAAATACTGGACAGAACATAACATTACTCTAGGTGATAGGGATCCTGAGAGACCAATCAGAAGTCCTGAGCAAGGAATAGCAAAGCACCGTGTGTGTGTGTGTGTGTGTGTGTGTGTGTGTGTGTGTGTGTGTGTGTGTGTTGTGAGATGAGAGGCTAGATTTCTGTACTTGAAGGAGGAGAAAGTAAGCATGATGACTAGGTGATGCGTATTGTATACATTCTGTATACATTGTATTCATTGTATTCATTCAATGCTGTATTCATTGATGGGAGGTGATTCATTGGTGGGAAGACTTAGAAAGTATCCTGTCCAGTGAACCTAACTCATCAGGCACAGGACTGACACCTGGATCTCATGACAAGAGCCATTGCTGAAGTGGGGCTAAGTCAAAAAGGCTCAGCCCAGAGGATGTTTATATCCAAGAAGCAAAAAAAAAAAATAGCCAAATCAGCTTAGAACTGAATAGAGCTGTAACGTGTTGATCACCCTCTCCTGTTGGCTTTTTTAAATTATTTTTTGCTGGAGTATAGTTGCCTTACAATGTTGCGTTAGTGTCTACTGCTCAGCAAAGTGAAGCAGTCACGTGCACACATGAGTGCCCCTTTGTTGGACTTCCGTCCCATTCAGGTTACCGTGGGGCATGAAGTAGAGTTTCCTGTGCCATACAGTAGGTTCTCGTTAGTTATCTATTTCATACGCAGTATCAATAATGTATATGTACCGATCTCGGTCCCCCCGCCCCCTTGGTATCCATACATCTGTTCCTTATGTCTGTGACTATGTCTGCTTTGCAAACAGGATTATCTATCTCACACCCCCCTTTCTACCGTCTTGGTCTTTGCTTCCCTCATTCCTCCAAGCTTCTCTACCCATCTTTCCACTCTTTTTTTGGCTTTCTTCTTTACTTTCTTCCAGGCTTGCAGGGATCCCTAGGAAGACTAGTTGATGAGATATGAATGAGGGGAGGAAATCTCTGGTCCTTGAATGCATCTCCATACTCTGCCATAAAACTCCCTGAAACCAATTTTTCAATGTGATGTTTTGCTTATATAACTGCCCCTGCCCCCCAAACAAATTCTCTAAGGTTACAAAAAAGTAGAAGTTAAACTGTCTACCATTTAGTCTTTCTGGGACTTTCATTTTCAGAGTTTATTTTGTATCCAGGGAGGCGGAGGCAGGGGCACAGTCATTCAGGACCAGCTCTATCTCAGACACTTTATTACTCCCCCTGCTCCATGCCTCATTGTCTCATAACATCAACCATGTAACCTGAGCATCACTGTCTCCATTTTAGAACTAACGATACAAAACTTAAGCATTTCTTGGACAATCACATGGTCTCTAAACAAAGATCTGTCTAATATAAATGAATCTCAGTCCAAAATCTATAAATTTTTACTATATAATTTAGAAGATAGTGTTTGTGTGTGTGTATGAGAGAGAGAGGTGGAAGGAGAAAATGCAAAAAGTGCTGAAGGAGAAGAATGATTACTAATCTTTGAATATAGGAAGCTTAAGTGTAATTTCTAAGTAACACTTAAATCAAAAATGATTAAGACAAATCCAGCACAATTCTACATCTATTGCAAAAAGAATCACATTATTAACACTGCTTCCTTTTTATAGCAATTTTTTATTCCAGAGATTCAGAAATCATTTAGTAAGCTTAACACTTCATCATCAAACTTTAAAATATATAAAATGATCTCTTCCATGAGAAAAATAATAAAATTATTATCATCCCAGGAGCATATTCATGAAGCAGTTAGTTAGCTGCAGTCATTTTATACAATAAATATACAGACTATAACCATCTAGACTACACATATTCCTCATTGCCCTATACTTGAAGTCATTACCATCAAAATTAAATCATGAACATTGGGATACATGTGTCTTTTTCAATTATGGTTCCTCATGCATATATATGGAATCTAGAAAGATGGTACTGATGAACACATTTGCAGGCCAGCAATGGAGATGCAGACATAGAGAACAGGCTTGTGAACACAGTGGGGGTGGGTAGGAAAGGATGGGGTGAATGGAGAGAATAGCATGGAAACATATACACCATCATATGCAAAACAGATAGCCAGTGGGAATTTGCTGCTTGACCCAGGGAGCGCAAACTGGTCCCTATGACAACCTAGCGGGCTGGGATGGGGTGGGAGGTGGGAGGGAGGTTCAAAAAGGAAGGGGCATGTGTATACCAATGGCTGATCCATGTTGGTGTATGGCAGAAACCAATACAACATTGTAAAGCAACTACTCCTCAATTAAAAATAATTTGTTTTTAAAAAAGAAATGATTGGGGAAGAAAGAAAAGAATTAAGGGAAAAAAAAAAAAAAAACACTTACAAAATCAAATCATGAGATTCTACCTGAGGTTAGACTTATTTGTACTTCAAAAGAACCAAATCAATTTACCCTTAATCCAGTTGTTTCAAAAAGGTTATCTCCAAGTCTATATACATGTTTTTCAAATACACCCTCGCAGACATTTTAAGGAAAGGCAACATGAAAACAAACTTCTCTCTACCTTCAGATATACTATCAATTCATAGCAGAAATCCCTCCCTTCCTTAAAATTAAAAATAATAATAATAATCACAATCAAACAAAAGAGAGAAAAAAGAATCAATTTTCTTCAGAAAATAAATACCAAGAGTTAGACTGCCTTTCTTTTCCGTAGCAGCTATAAGTTTTTCAGTATCTTCAAAAGTCTGAAACTTGGACCAACAAGTATGTAATTTTTCTTTTGTTGAATTTTTGGAAATAAAATGGAATTTCTAATGAACATGAAATTTTATAAGATTCCTTTGATAACTATTGTAATTATTTGGCAAGAGACACTGAAAACCTATTCTAAATCCATTCCTATAGTTGGAGACTGGGGGAAAAAAAACAACTGCATTTATCCTTAAGGCAAAGGAGAGAAAAATAAAGCCAAAATTATACTTTTACTTTATCAGACACCAATAAAAATACCCAGATTTGTATACTGAACAGTAGAAATCTTAATGGGAAATACTTTTGAGTGATATTGGTCCACAATAGTTGATTTCAACTATTACCTGTTAAGAGATAGCTCCCTCATCAATATGTATTCACCTGACATCTCACATGGGCTACATTTCAGTTCAGAGTGCCTTGAGGATATTTTACATTTTCTAACCTAAAAAAATAGAAATTTAGTTGAAAACTAAATTCTTCATCTTCTCTGAGGTTTTACATTCCAAATCTGTTGTAGCAACATCATTAGCTCAATCTTGTTGGCTAGAAATATGCATAATATTTGTTATATATTAGGAGGAGTCAAAGTATGATAAAACACTGTTACTCATTTGCCATTTTTCTCAGGTACACACATTGCTTTCCATTTCTCTTGTCACCATCATGATATAGGTTCTCGTCACTTCCTATTTACATTCTTAAAACCACTTTCCCTAGATATCTTGTCTATCAATCTCCATCTCCCAAATATAAACTGCATGCAATTCACTGCCAGGATAATGATTTTCAAACTTCAGCCTAATCATTATATCATCCTGTCCAGAACCATCCAATGACTGGTCCTGCCTCTTGCAAAACATTTAACATAGTCTGGTCCTCTTTAGACTGAATTCATCTCCCCCTATTTCCCAGGGAGAATATTTTAATACTGACCTTTCTTTTTCTAGGCTTAGACTGCCTTCTTACCTCTGCTATATCAATTACATCCTTTTTCATTTAACCTCACCTCTGAAATGAAGCCTTTTCTTACCACTTGAGCGTCAGATGAGCCAATGGATAGCTGAATCGAGCAAGATAAGGACAGCTAGAAAGTGTACCAAGCAGGATTACATCAAGTAAATTTGTTATCCAAAGTCTAAATAATTTTTTAAAAATGATCTTTTTTAACATTTAATGTGCAGAAAAATAAATTGTGTGTGTGTGTTTCAGGTCAATGATAAATTCACAGAATGTTAGGATTAGAAAGACACCCATATATTCTCACTTCATTATTTTAAAGGTTAAGAATCTGAGAGCCAGATGATGGACGTCACTTGCCCAAGCTTGCACTTGTGGCAGTTGAGATGACCCAGCTTTCCTCTGTTGATAATAATAGAGATAAGAAGCTTCATCAGATTAAGAAATCTACTCCTACCAGATGAAAATGTCAGCATCTTTCTTCCTTGAATCTAGATGCAGCCATGTCTAGTTTTACTTTTCTTTTGCTTCATGAATTATCCACTATTATTCTTATGTAAAATTCAATTAACTTGAAAATAACTTAGATGCTCTTATTTTGAAAAAGACATATTTTCATTGTTGATACTAAGACTGTTATTCTCAGATTGATTTGTGATTTACAGTTCATATAAAGTCAATAATTAATCTTCTAGCAATAGCACAGCTTGGTTGACAAACAGGAAAGATAACAACAGAGGCTGTCATCTTCCTTAAATGCTAAAGTTTCAACCATGCAGAAAAATACAGCATCTTTTTTTTATCCTTGGGGCAGATATAATCAGGGCAATATGAAGAGATATAAGTGGAGGCAAAAGTAATTTAAAATAATATACTTACAAATATCATATCTACAATTTTATGTAAATTATAAATTTTATAAAATAAAAATTTTAATAGTTTAAAATCTAGTTTCATCTATATCCATCTGTCTATCTATCTACATAAATACAAATCACTTACATGGAAAAGTAGCTTAATAAATTGGGCCATGCCCTTTCCCAAAAGGAAACATCCACAGTTCAAAATAAATATTGGATTGGCCAAAATAGTTCATTCAGGTTTTTCTTTACAATATTGCAGAAAGACTCAAACCAACTTTTTGACCAACCCAATAAAATAAGACAAATAAAAATACACTTTGAAACTGGAACAATACCTACATCAGTTCAGTTCAGTTCAGTTCAGTCACTCAGTCATGTCCGACTCTTTGCGACCCCATGAATCGCAGCACACCAGGCCTCCCTGTCCATCACCAACTCCCGAAGTTTACACAAACTGATGTCCATCGAGTCGGTGATGCCATCCAGCCATCTCATCCTCTGTCATCCCCTTCTCCTCCTGCCCCCAATCCCTCCCAGCATCAGGGTCTTTTCCAATGAGTCAACACTTCGCATGAGGTGGCCAAAGTATTGGAGTTTCAGCTTCAGCATCAGTCCATCCAATGAACACCCAGGGCTGATCTCCTTTAGGAAGGACTGGTTGGATCTCCTTGCAGTCCAAGGGATTCTCAAGAGTCTTCTCCAACACCACAGTTCAAAAGCATCAATTTTTCAGCGCTCAGCTTTCTTCACAGTCCAACTCTCACATCCATACATGACCACTGGAAAAACCATAGCCTTGACCAGATAGACCTTTGTTGGCAAAGTAATGTCTCTGCTTTTTAATATGCTATCTAGGTTGGTCATAACTTTCCTTCCAAGGAGTAAGCGTCTTTTAATTTCATGGCTGCAGTCACCATCTGCAGTGATTTTGGAGCCCCCCAAAATAAAGTCTGTCACTGTTTCCACTGTCTCCCATCTATTTCTCATGAGGTGATGGGACCAGATGCCATGATCTTAGTTTTCTGAATGTTAAGCTTTAAGCCAACTTTTTCACTCTCCTCTTTCACTTTCATCAAGAGGCATTTTAGTTCCTCTTCACTTTCTGCCATAAGGGTGGTGTCATCTGCATATCTGAGGTTATTGATATTCCTCCTGGCAATTTCGATTCCAGCTTGTGCTTCTTCCAGCCCAGCGTTTCTCATGATGTACTCTGCATATAAGTTAAATAAGCAGGGTGACAATATACAGCCTTGACGTACTCCTTTTCCTATTTGGAACCAGTCTGTTGTTCCATGTCCAGTTCTAACTGTTGCTTCCTGACCTGCATACAGGTTTCTCAAGAGGAAGGTCAGGTGGTCTGGTATTCCCATCTCCTTCAGAATTTTCCACAGTTTATTGTGATCCACACAGTCGAAGGCTTTGGCATAGTCAATACCTACACAGAAGCCCTCAAATATTTTAACTATGTTGTGAACAATACTGATTAGTACTCAGAACCTTCACTCTCTTTCAATCTTTATCTGAATCTTAGAGTCCATTCTAAGTCAGGACTCTGTATTAAGCAAAGAGACTTACACCTGCCAATCACATTAAAATAGTCCATGTCATCTGCTCAGTTAGCTAGGTCAGATTCTGATTGAAAACTGGTTTTAATAAAAATAAATGCTATTATTTCTATGGTAGAATCAATCCTAAAACCTTTTCTCCATAAGACAGAAGAAACCAAAGTGAAAAATATTAGTTTTAAGGATGTTGATACTAGGAAAACAAAGAATTTGGAGACAAACCTATGGGACTAAAGAGGCTGGATTTCATTGTGAATGACTGAACTGAATGAACTAATGAGAAGAAGCAGTCAACATAGATATTTAGAGATATACTACATCAGAACAATTATTATATTCTTCAGATTTGAATAGTTTTAGTTGTAGGTGGAAAGGGCATTATTGGATAGAAGTAGATCATGATTTAAAAATTATTTAAAATTACTAGGAATTTCTTGAGGATAATTTCCTAAGAAAATTACAATAAAGAAGATGAATGTTGCCACCCCAGGCAATCAGAAGATTATTTAGAGCAAAATTCAGCCAAAATATACAATGAAGTATTTGGTATCTTGAGACACCAGGGAAGAGAGAAGTGTGCCTCTGAAAGTTTTATATGATGGGGGGGGGGGGGGGGGGGGCGGGGAAGGAAATAGAAAAGGAATAAGGAAGAAAAGAAGAAGGGACCGAAGGAAGAAAAAAGCCATACAAATCCATGAGATGATGCAAGGCTTTTTATTTTTTATATAAATTCTATCCATAAATCACTGAACAAATTATGCCCTTCCGTGTTTTTATGTATTACTTCTAGGCTTCCAGAGTTGTCTATGACCCCACTGGGCATTAACTGAAAGGGAATGAGGTTGTTGTTTTTAAACCTGGCCAGAATGATAGCTCCCCACAGAGTTTATAAACTTCCCATCAGAAATGCCAGATCCTGGACCAGTCCCATGGGATGCTCAAGGTATGCTCTCAGCATATATCCCTCAGTCTAGATACTTTTCTGTCTACTTTCCACTCACTCCGTCTTTCATTCACTTCTCCCCGCATGGCATTCAGGTATACATCCAGGTATATATTCCATTCCATAAATTATAATAGTGATTTGTACTGTTTGGTTGCAATGAATCTCATATGTACATCTAAGCAGAAATCTAAAGGATAGGATAGCAGACAGATGAGAGTATTTTTGGCAAATAAGATGCCTTATATCACAATAGAGCATTTCGTTTGGAGAAGCAGATAGAAGATCAATTCAACTGCAGAAGAGCATGAGGGCAAGGAGCAGTATTAGGCCTGGAGGTGAAGGACGCATGCTATGAGGAGCCATCAACACATGGTGCCTATGAGGAGTCAATGACATTTTCTCTTAGGGATCTGAGCAGAATAATTTGATATTTATTTCAGATTTTTGAGCTTGCACATGAAGCACTGATTGGAGGAGCTCAGTAAAGCGTTGCTTGAGTCCAGGTTTCTCCTTACGTCCACATCACTCCAGGAGCTGAACTGGGTATGGAATGACTATTTGTGGTCAAAATTTTCTTAAACCTCAAATGTAAAAGATTCATGAAAATATATATCCATTTGTCTCAAAATGAATATAATGACTTCCTATCCTCTAAACACACACATAACAATTGTGCAAATAAACACTGGGTAGATGTGTTATGTTTATCATTTGGTTCACTTATTTATTGTCCCACTGCCAATGCCGTTAAGAGTCTATTCTTCTTCATCTAAAATAAAAGGGTATCATTGAGAATATATAAAAGTGAAAATATTAAAAGAGTCTCTAAGCTAATACAACAGAATTACAACTAGGTTTATGCTCAAGGAGTCAATAGTATTTGGTTGCTAAAGTATGATCTACTTAAACTAATCAGACTCTCGGCTTGACTAATTGACTTTTTAAAATGTCAGCCATGTCATGAAGAAAGGAAAATATCTTTATATCTTTTATAAAAAATATTTTCAATACAAGAAAGATGCAAGAGAAAATATTTTGCTTACAAAGAGTCTATCATTTTAAAGTTTGAACACACATTACATATTTTCCCCATAAACTGCTGCATAATAATTATATTTTCTAATATTTATATAATTCATACTATGGTATACATGAGTATTCATTAATAATTTTTTAAGTTAAGGTGAACAATTAGTCTGAAACAAAATTGATTTGAATGACTGTGTTCTTGAGGTACTCGTAGTTATCCAAGTGCAAGGTAAACGTTGCTTTAACTTTGAGGCTGCATATTATGTTTGGTTCAGAAATCAGTTTTCTACTTAGAAAGCAATTTTATCCAGCAAAAAAGATGTGATTTTTCTCTAAAATATGGAACATAATAGGTGTAATTATTTGGATGCAGGATATACAAAACTTCGCTGTAAATGGTGCATAAAGGTGGCCTCATTTTGAATTGATTTATGAGCCATATATAGCCCAGGCCTCCATATCCGCTGCATCATGTATAAATATATTGATGTGGAACTGAAAATTCACATCTATCCACTGTGAAATAGAATTACCTGAAATGGTACGGAACAGTAGCCTATGTAATGCTACATTTACACAATAAAGATAATGTAGGGATGCTAAATTGAGCTACATAAAATGTTTGTAATATTTTCTCCAAACCAGAACACCCTTGAGAGCTTTTATTTTCACTACTTTGGGGTGATTTTCACCTAAACTAGCAAGTCCATTTCCGATTCTTACGAAATCTGGGCAACTGACAGACTCTTCTGGAATTCTGTTTATTCAAATTACCAAAGTTGGTAGCGGTGGCCCCACTTCCCACAAAAAATTACTTGTGGACCTTTATTTCTGAACTTGAATTTTGTTATCCACAGACTAATTCTTATTTAGAGATTATCACTAACACACTCTCATAGGAATGAAAAGACAATTCTTTGGATAATTAGAAATGTGCATAAGCTACCTGAAGAGCTCTTATTAAAACAATTTTATGTGAAATACATTTGCTGTAAATGACAAATCCAACCACACAATTTATCTTGTAGAGATGTCACTTGAGTGTTCACTGTTTACAGAATTTGGAAACATAAATTGAGAGCCTACTATGTGTAGGGCATTATGCTAAGGCATAATGGAAATGGAACCATGCATCACAGCCAATGTCATGGAACGCACTGCATGTTTTTCATTGGAAAAAAGTTTCAGGTTTGACTTCTCAGGTTATCTTCTCACCTTCACTTCATAGGTGGGATGCTCCATAATTCAGAAGAAGAGAAGCAACAATATTTCAAGACTTATTGAAACACAGTGTGTAGAGGAGGATACAGAGAACTTGATCTCAGATGAGACACTAACACTTGTCTGAAACTCTGATTCAAGGAAGTGACCTCCATGGGGCACACTCCAGGGAACACAGAGAAAGATCAGTAGACAGTGCAGGGCAAAAAGCATACCTGGATAAAGGTTTCACCAGGTTCTCTAGTAAATAGATATTAAAATATTTGATCAGATCCACTCAGTATTGTATCTGCAGTTTGCTTTCACTAGAACTATGATTTATCTAACTCTTTGGGAAATTATTGGAGAAGGAAATGGCAACCCACTCCAGTACTCTTGCCTGGAAAATCCCATGGACAGAGGAGCCTGGTAGGCTACAGTCCATGGGGTCGCAAAGAGCCAACCATGACTCAGTGACTACTTACTTTACTTGGGAAATTATATGCAATTCTCATAGCATGTCATTCTGTGGGCTTTATAATTTGTTAATTAACCCTGGTTAGTAAAGTTGCAAACAAAGATAGTAACTGGGTCCAAGATTCTGGAAGGTTTAATTTCTATCTGGTTGTATTATTGAGTAAAATAAACACTTGGAATTCATGTAACAAGGTAAAATATGGCTAGAGCTAGAAACTCAATCAAGGAGAGTCAGGAAAAATGATTCAGGGAATGATATGTGACCAAGGTCTCTGCCAGGTAAAGAAAAGAGAGAAGGACAACTCACGTAGTGGGAATAGTATGAGCTAAGCTTTTTTCAAGTATAAGTTGCTTCTTCCTTTGCCCTTCATTGATAATGTTTAATTTTTAGTCTTCTCACTGTTTTTCTTTGCAACCTCATTTTTTATTTCCTTGAACCTTCAGTTGATTTAGTAACAAAAAAATAAAATGAAGACCAACATCCACAGGTTAATTCCATGCATATAAAGTTCAAAAATATGCAAAAGAAAAACATGATGTACAACCTGGAGGGATGAGGTGGGGAGGAAGGTGGGAGAGAGGTTCAGAAGGGAGAGGATACATGTATGCCTATGGTCAACTCATGCTGATGTATGGCAAAAACCATCATAAGGTTGTAAAGTAACCATCCTCCAAATAAATAAATAAACTTTATAAAAAGACACCATTAAAAATCCCCCAAAACTATGATGTAGGATTAAAAAATGGAGGACTTAATCATAAAGTAAAACAAGAGAATGGTAAATGTAAAAACCAAGTAAGAGAGCAGTTATTTCTGTGATAAATGGGAATCATTCAGAATGAGAAAAAGTTATGCATATGGCTCTGAAGGATATTGTTATACTCTCATTCTTGAATTGGTGAGTGGCATCACATTTTTAAAATTTTTAATCATTGTTTAAGGGTGGGTTCTCTGGGAAGCTGATGGAGTGGGCATGTAGGACATGTATTGGGTTTTCTCTTTGGGATCAATGCTATGAAAGGTAGGGCGAGGAAGCAAGATTGGGTAGAGGGGGAAGGCCAGATGTGATGCAGGCCCGCTACCCTCCGCTTAACTCATGGCAAGACCAGAGCTCAATTGTCAGAGTCACCCCAAGGGAGCCTGAAATAGCTGGGCCTCTGTAACTGGCCTTATCAGTCATCAGATGCAACCCATCCCCAGGCAAACATGATCCCCTGTAACCAAACTTACCACTGAAGGGGCTGACAGCTAAAGGCTGTCTACCAACAACATTTCCAGCATCTGGGAGCGCAGAGTCTTCCTTGAAGGGTGATCTGAGTGGTGTATGTGACTTTGTAAAGATAATACAATATTTTTTAAAGTATACTGAAAAATCACCTGAACTTATCAAGGTTTGACTTTAGAATCGAATCATTTCTTTTACTTGAGATCACAGAAAACATACATTCTATCCAGTACACAGTGCCTCTTTCTCTTCCACATTTTTTTTTTAATGGAAACACATTTTCAAGTTCTTTCAGCATTCTAGGACATACGGTCAGGTTCCAGAGACTGACCTCATTTAGTCTGACTTTGCAATCCCTTATATTTTGCTTCATCTATTTCAGTCTATCATTTCAATCCTACAGTAGTATTTAAACTCAGCTTCTTAACCATTTCTTCTTGCTGAAGAAGTTAGGAGAGAAAGATAAATCATCTTTTACCATGCTTTAATAATTGCAATTTAGCATCTCACAAACTTTCCCAAGCAGAGGTGTATTTCTTCCATGGTATTGCTATTTTTTAAAAATCTAAGTATGCATGTAGCATTTATTCATGAGTCTTAGCACAACAGTGTAACTAATTCCCGCTGATGATTGCCAGATTCAGCTTAATTGTATAGTATCTTGACACTTTGTAGATACTCATTAGATTGGGTTATTCACCCTCCATAAGACCCTCACCACTTCCTGCAGGGCATCTATCCTGATCTACAGAACACTGTGCTTTTATTACCAGTTTTCTCCTTTGTCTATATGCTAGACTGAGATAATTTTGATGTGCTTCTATTTTATCCTATATATCTAGACCTACTCTTTCCCTTGGCCCCAAAGTCTCTTTCTGTACTTTCCATGAAGATTTCTTTTTCCCTTGAGTTACTTTTTTCTTTTAAAAGTATCATATTAATGATTCAATTAGAGGACACATATGCCCATTATTCAAGAAATTATTTATCTTTCCTCTTAAATAGCTTCTCTCTCAAAATAAAATGTTTCTGAAGTCTATCACTACATATGCTTTTATCAACTGTTGTGACATTGAACAGCATTTCTCCTACACTGCTCCAAAGTATTCGCCAGTACTTCAATAAGATGAAGATTTTATAAATCTATGCTTAATTGTTAGTAATATGACCTAGCGAGTAGAGATGTAGAGTTATGTGAACAACAGATTCTCATGAGTCAAAGTTATTCGAGTTAATTGTGTCTCACTTGAGATTCAAAGGACTTGTATAATGTTTATTTGGGATTTACTTAACCACGCATTTACCAAGGAAGCTCAATAACTGTAAAACAGAAAATTAACACCATTTGAAATATATTGTTATCCATGTTGGCAGGAAATAGAAATACTCCAAAGCCATTTAATCTAAAGATGGCACTTTCTTTAAAATTGCTTGAATTATATCCTTTAGAGATTATTGAACAGGCTGTTCCAAGAGATAGATGGACAATCTGGAAAGGATGCAGAATGATCAGCTGAAATGACAACCGCATTTAACTTTATCAGAAATGACCTGAAAACCCATTTACCACAGTCATCTTTTGCATCGCCTGTATAATAGTGCTTTTAATGTAAGAGACAAGCATAACTTAACTAATTACTTAGAGACACTAACATCAGTCATGTCCATGACTCCATCATGCATACTTCCTTGGTTTTCTGAGCAGTTTTTTCAAAGACAAAATAATTATCAGAAATTTCTACATATTAAAAAATAGCAGAACAAATGGTGATAAAATATTTGTAAAATATGCTTAAGATTTATCTGAATTATTGCACTAATTTTCAAATACAATGGAGTTTATAAATTCTTTTGATAATTCGAATATTTTAGCTTATTTATTGTCACCTGATAACACTGAATTATTAAATATCCATCATTCCCCAAAGACAAATTACAAGGAAAAAAAATAAAAGTTGGTTGAAAGAAGTTTGAATACATGAAAAATACATTCCTAAATAGCTCCATATAAGACATATTAATTTTCATAAATATCAACATAATAATTCAAAACCATGGTGGGTTTCAGAGATATAATAGTGTTCTAAGTACAACACATCATAAAGCAGAAATGTTTTAGATTTGACTTTTCAGTTTTAGTATTCATTAGTTGCCTGTCAATAATTTAGCAGTTGATCTATCAAAAGGTCAGGCCTAATCAGACTTCTCAGTAACTAAAATAATTAAACTATGATTAGTGATTTCAGACATATATTATGCTTGAAATTATTACCCTTTGGTTATGCTTAAAATTACTGATTACTTCAAAATTAGCATTTCCTCCTGGCATCCAGAATAAACAAACATTGGTGAAGAAACCAACACAAGGGGATGAAGAAGAAGGGACTCCGACCAAGGGTGAGAAGAAAGATGACATTTACTTATTTCTCTGTAATAAAGATCCTTTCTATTCATTCATATCAGTTAAGATTTATCAGAGCATTTATCAGAGTTAAGATTTATCAGCATTGCCCAATGCAGAAAACAAGTGGCTGTTAACAAGTGTTTGTTCAGCTTTGCTGCAGTCCAAGTTCAGGCCTGTAGGACTGAATCTCGAACAAGAAAAAGGACAAGAAACAGAGGCAGGCTTCCTAAGTGCAGCATAGCAGGGGCTTCCTTGAGGGTGGGTGTGACCTTGCTTCAGCCACTTGCCTGAGGGTCAGCAAACCCAAGCTTCTCAGTTCCTCTGACTTGCCACTTTCTTTACTTCGTGTGTCTTGCTGAAATCTTAAAACATCAGTCTGGGAATGGATCCCATCAGGAAGAAAGGGAGGTTCATAGATCCTAATCTACTCCCTTGCTATGTTGCTTCTTTGCTGGATCCATTGAACTATTAATAAAAGCAACTTAAGCCAGTTTGAATCATCATTCCATCCGGTTTTCATAACAAACCAGGTTTCATGGTTTGCATGCTAAGTCACTTCAGTTGTGTCCATCTGTAGCCTGGCTTAAATATCCAAAATCAGACTGAAGGGCCAGGCCTCTAACTCAAAAGCCTACTTCTCAGGTAAGTATCACTAAGCAGAAAGTACTGCCACTGAAAAGAAAAAATGTGTGACCCAATAAAAGAGGAAAGAAAACATTTTCTGACTCCCAGTTAACAAAGATTTGTATACATAATAACTCCAGATTAAATTTATTTTAATTACTGGATTTGAGTCTTAAGGTCTTAGCCAGAGAATCATAAAAAAACTACACCAAAATAAACCACATCAATTCCCATTTCCTGAACTACAAAAATATTTTCATATATTAATCTGTGCTAGAGTATCAGTCTCTTGTCCTCTGACATAAATGAGGTCTGAACACAGCCTCACAACATCCTATTTTTAAATGGTGCTCCAGAAGCTACTGGAATATTTAAGCACCCTGTTCAAAGGGAGTTGTTTCTGTCACATTTATATGGAATGGACAGGATAAACTCTACCTTTTGATAATTTGGAGAGGCTACAGCACAACCCATTCAACACGTCTCTACAAATGAGTCCAGGGACTTCGATTTACCTTGGATATATTAGTGAAACTCACATTGAATGACTAGGACAAGAAATGCTAATGGCTGTGAGACTTGGATGGAGGGACAAATGACCTGTATCTAGCTAGGTTTCCAATGGTTCTATGCTACAGACTTGTATCCTAATGCTTTGCTCAGACTCCACCATATGAGCCTTTGATGCTACTCCTCCCCTATCCTAATGGGCCTCCCTGGTGGCTAAGCAGTAGAGAATCCACCTGCCGATCGAGGAGACAAAAGTCTGATTTCTGGGTTGGGAAGATACCCTGGAGAAGGAAATGGCAGCTCACTCTGGTGTTCTTGCAAGGAAATCTCATGGACAGAGGAACCTGGCAGGCTATAGTCCATGGGGTCCCCAAAGAGTTGGACATGACTTAGTGACTAAACAACAACGACAACCTATCCTAATACCTTTAGAGAAAAGAGGGGAAAACAAAACAAAACTCAGCAACCTTCGTATCACAAGTAGAAAGAAAAATGCAGCCAACTTTCATTGCCTTTTTCAGTCTCTGAATATTTGAGTTCAAGACTGCAAAACTTGCATTAGAAAAACCCAAACTTGAATGAAGCATTGTGGTTTCCTTTAGACAAGTGAGAGATGCTTTTACTAGAGATGCTGTGATGGAAAAGGCTTTTGATTGTCTTTCTATACAGGTCAGAGATAACTGGGGCCACCAAAGGGAGCTTATCAAAGCAGAAGCCAGATTAAGTTCAGAAACGGAGTGATCATAAACTGGAAAAAAGGCAGTCCCCTAACTGAAGGAAGGTTGATGAGATCTCAGGACTGAGGCAGGGTGAGAAATCATTAAAATTGAGGAGAGAACGTGGAACCAGGATAACACTCTGACATAACACCCACGCTCATTCCCACTGGTCCAGCCAGGCTGAAACCAACAGACCCTTGACAGTCTATGAACAATGCTGTCTGTCAGCTTTTTTTTTTCAATATATTGCAGTAATATATTAGAGCCATACGGTGCCAGGGTTCCCATTTATCTGTTAGACAAATAAAAAACAGTCTAGAAAGATGAGGCATTCAATATGAGGAAGCATGATGGATGACTTCAGAATCACAATTTTAGTATTAAAAGGGATAAGTTAGCAAATACAGGAGATAATTTGTGGTGGAATTGGAGGAGAAAGGAAAGGAGGAGGAGGAAAGAGGGAGGAGATGCAACTCCTTATTACACACTTATTTTTCTTCAAAAAGGATCTCTCCCATCTACCTAATGGGTTTTATGGATTATTCTTAATTAGCTGAGGTTTCCAATTTCCACAAGGGAGATTAGTTAAGAAATAAGAGCTCCTCTTCGGTTCTCCATTATCATTCATTTTAGGAAAATACATTCCGTATGCTTTATTATGCAGATTTCATCTGCCATCACTGCAATTATTTCCTTCCATAACTAACACACTTTTGCAATATTCTCACAGGGCGGGAGAAAGACTATAAATCTACCTGAAAAACTTATCTGGAATGATTTTTGCAGTTATTTGTTTGCTTGTTTGTTTGGAGAAGAAAAAAAGGGAAGAGAGAAAAAAGGCATCAGGAACAGAGGGAAGGCAGTGAGTTTAAAAAAAAAAAAAAGTATTCTGCATAAATGGTTTGCCAGTGAGCTGTTTTTAAAGATCAAAAATAAACAGGTTATTTTGAAAATGCACTGTGATCAATTTGAGTGAAGAAAATGAGTGGGATGCTATTTAATATGATGGCAGGATTATAGCCAGGACTCATATCTGCTCTCAAATCCAGGTGTCCTAAAGCACTGCTTTCCAGCCAACCTCCTCTTCAGAGGTCACCTAAAATCATGTTCTGGTCCAAACAGATGATGTCAGCTTTTTTTTTTAAATCTATTTTGGTTCAAAAGAGATAAGGGAGTGGATTATGTTTAGTTCATTTTTACATTTCTCTCGTTTTTCCTCATATTTTATCACTTGTTAACACATATCTATGTTAGAATTTAGTACTGATTACCAACTATTTCGCTCAAAATAATATTTTAAGTTACTGTATTATGTCAGATTTTATATATCACATAAATACATAAAAGATACTTTATTACCTCATCACAGTTACATCTGAGAACATTTTAGACGTGGTTAGTCAAAGTGACAAAATAATTTAGCACTCTGGTTCCATGGTATTTTTAGAGAAATAAACATTTCTCTATAGTGAAGGGGAGATGAGTTTTTCTTTGAATGTGGAACCGATGGGAGCACTGGGGGAGAAGAAGTTAAGGTGGAAGAGACAAAAGAACAAAAGAATAGAACAAATACGTGGCTAGCAGGATAAAATCATACCAGCAAAACTCCTTTAACACAACAAGCCCTTAAGATAGCTTGCACTAGACCCATCGGAGATGAAAAGAATCCAAGATGACTCTTCTTCTCCATTCTTCTCTGTGTTTTTCTTTTTTTGGCCACACCCAAAGGCATGTGGAACTTCCCCCACCAGGGATTGAATCAGTGGCCCCTGCAGTGGAAGCGCGCAGTTTTAACCAAAGGACCACCAGAGGAGTCCCTTCTCTCTCAATTTTTTTCTTTTATTTTTCAAATTTTTAAAAATTAATTTATTCATTTTAAAAGACTAATTACTTTACAATATTATAGTGGCTTTTGCCATACATTGACATGAATCAGTCAATTTCCCCTCTTAAATTTCTGGTCTGCTTCTTCCCATTTATCCTCTAAGATTTTCTACTCTAACCAGTATTCTTTTCTTTTACTCCCCTTACACTTCCTCTCCTTGTACATGGAGAGCTGGTGGGGTCATGTCACCTGGGAAAAACGAAAGGTGATGTCTGATGGTGAGCACTCTTTCCTCTCCCACTCACTGGTTATTTCCCTCTAAAGAAGACTCCAGGAAATAGCTGGCTTGACAGTGAGGAATTTAAAGGACTTTCAGAAAGACACTTGTTTCCAAACTGTTTTGGAAAGAGATGACAAGAGAGATATGCAAACTGTTGCTGGGGATCAATGATGCCACCCGAAATGCTATTCAGTCAATAAACTGTTACCCACACAGTAAGCAAAATAAGTTTTTTCTCCATGTCAGGAGCCTTGTGCGGGCCTCATAGATATTTTGTCCTGTATTAATCACAGGTTTTGACTACAAAATCTTCCTTTCTGAAACTTTAGAACAGATTCTATTTGGCACACTATCCTCTATCTGGTTCTGATAAGAAATATTCTGAAAATAAAGGGTTATTAATGAAGCACCTCCCAACATTGGGAGAGGTACCACTTGAACAAGAAGACCAACTAGTGAAGAGCATCCAGAGATGCTCTGAAAGGAAAACTCCAAGGCAAGAAGTGAGAAAGTGTCTGGGTTATAAGAAGCTCCCCTTTATCTGGACATCTGAAGAGGGGAAGTGGCTGTTTGGGAAACAAAGGATCATCTGTTTTTCTTATCAGGAGGCTGCATTATGAGCAGAGCGGCTATTCTTATTCTCATTCTGATCTCTTCTTGAAGAAAGGGAAGACAAATTGCAAAGGAGCAACAAAGAAGAAAGAAAAAAAAAAAGAACTGATAAATTATACAGCAAGCAAGGCTATGCTTTGTAGTTTAGGTAGAAATGAAGGGAGGAGCCAAGACGGCAGAGGAGTAGGAAGGGGAGACCACTTTCTCTCCTACAAATTCATCAAAAGAATAACTGAACGCAGAGCAAACTTCGCAAAACAACTTCTGATCGCTAGCTGAGGTCATCAGGCGCCCAGAAAAGCAGCCCATTGTCTTCGAAAGGAGGTAGGACAAAATATAAAAGATAAAAAGTGAGACAAAAGAGCTAAGGACGGAAATCCGTCCCGGGAAGTCTTAGGCGGCATTGCTTGGGGTAGGGTCCGGGCCTGAGTGCCCTGAGGACAATCGGAGGGAGCTTCTGTGAGTTGCCAACTTGAACTGTGGGAGACCAAAAGAGAGAGAGAAAATTAACCGGCCCGAACACACTGCCGGCCGTTCGCAGAACAAAGAGACCAAGAAAATCCAGAGAAGAGCTCGCAGGCTGCGGACCGGCCCAGCTCCGCCGGAGGCAGGAGGCAGGGGGGAGGGGAAGGTCGCGGCGAGACACAGGGCGCAGGCACCCGACCGGCGCGGGTGGGGACTGGGGCTGGGGACGCGGAGGGCAGAAGGCGCGCGCACCCGACTGGCGCCAGCGGAAACTGAGACTGGGTCTGCGGAGGGGAGTGGGCGCGCCACACCTGGGGAGAGTGCGCCCACCGAGCCCCTGGCTGCCTGGACCGCTCTGACGGGGAAGGCAGAGAGAGCAGGCGCAGCTTTTCCCTCCGCGCTTTTGTGGAACACCCGAGGGCTGGAACCTCGCGCAGCGCGGGGCGCGCTCCATATAGAACAGCCGGGAGCCTGAGCAGCGCAGACGGAGAAAGCAGCGTCAGCCCCTCCTGGCAGCCCCAGCCCATCCCCGCGGCGCAAGCCTGTCCCCACAGTGACAGCCCCTCCCCGCAGAGCGACGAACTAGCTACCTGAATAAGAGTCCACCTCCGCCCACCTGTGTCAGGGCGGAAATGAGGCTCCGAAGAGACCGGCAAACAGAAGCCAAATAAACAAAGGGAACCGCTTCAGAAGGGACTGGTGCAACAGATTAAAATCCCTCTAGAAAACACTGACTACACCGGAAGGGGCCTGTAGATATCGAGAAGCGTAAGCTGGAACGAGGAGCTATCTGAAACTGAGCCGAACCCACACTGACTGCAACAGCTCCAGAGAAACTCCTAGATATAATTTTACTTTTTTCTCTCTTTTTTTTTTTTAATTTTTTCTTTTTTCTTTTTTCTTTTTTCTCTTTTATTTTCCTTTAAAATCCCCTATTACTCCCCCATTACTCCTTAACTTTCATTTCCATAGATTTTTACGATTTTTATAATTAGAGGGAAAAAAAAAATTTTTTTTCTTTCTTTCTTTTTTTTTCTTTTTTCTTCTTTTTTTTCTTTCCTTTTTCTCTTCTATTTTCTATTTTTCTTTTTCTCTTATTTCTTTTAAAGTCCTCTAGTACTCCTCTACTACTCCTTAATTTTCATTTTCAATACACTATAACCTTACAAAAAAAAAAAGAGAAGCCCTATTTTTAAACTGAAGATTATTCTCTCCCAATCTTGACTCTCTGTTTTCTACCTCAGAACACCTCTATTTCCTCCTTTCCCCTTCTCTTCCCAATCCAATCCTGTGAATCTTTGTAGGTGACTGGGCTACGGAGAACACTCTGGAAACAGACAGCTGCGTAGATCTGTCTCTCTCCTCTTGAGTCCCCTTTTTTCTCCTCCTGCTTATCTCTATCTCACTCCTCCCTCTCCTCTTCTTCATGTAACTCTGTGAACCTCTCTGGGTGTCCCTAACGGGGGAGAATCTTTTAGCCATTAACCTAGAAGTTTTCTTATCAGGGCTGTATAGTTGGAGAAGTCCTGAGACTACAGGAAGAATAAAACTGAAATCCAGAGGCAGGAGACTTAAGCCCAAAACCTGAAAACACCAGAAAACTCCTGACTACAAGGAACTTTAAGTAATAAGTGACTGTCCAAAAGCCTCCATACCTACACTGAAACCAACCACCACACAAGAGCCAATAAGTTTTAGAGCAAGACATACCACACAAATTCTCCAGCAATGCAGGAACATAGCCCTGAACATCAACATACAGGCTGCCCAAGGTCACACCTAACACATAGACCCATCTCAAAACTCATTACTGGGCACTCCATTGCTCTCCAAAGAGAAGAAATCCAGTTCCACGCACCAGAACACTGACGCAAGCTTCCCTAAACAAGGAAACCTTGACAAGCCAATCGTCTAACCCCACCCACTGGGTTAATCCTCCACAATAAAAAGGAACCACAGACCTCCAGAATACAGAAAGCCCACTCCAGATACAGCAATCTAAACAAGATGAAAAGGCAAAGAAATACCCAACAGGTAAAGGAACATGAAAAATGCCCACCAAGTCAAACAAAAGAGGAGGAGATAGGGAATCTACCTGAAAAAGAATTTAGAATAATGATAATAAAAATGATCCAAAATCTTGAAAACAAAATGGAGTTACAGATAAATAGCCTGGAAACAAAGATTGAAAAGATTCAAGAAATGTTTAATAAAGACCTAGAAGAAATAAAAAAGAGTCAATTAAAAATGAATAATGCAATGAATGAGATCAAAAACACTCTGGAGGGAACCAAGAGTAGAATAACGGAGGCAGAAGATAGGATAAGTGAGGTAGAAGATAAAATGGTGGAAATAAATGAAGCAGAGAGGAAAAAAGAAAAAAGGATCAAAAGAAATGAGGACAACCTCAGGGACCTCTGGGACACTGTGAAATGCCCCAACATTTGAATCATAGGAGTTCCAGAAGAAGACAAAAAGAAAGGCCATGAGAAAATACTCGAGGAGATAATAGCTGAAAACTTCCCTAAAATGGGGAAGGAAATAGCCACACAAGTCCAAGAAACCCAGAGAGTCCCAAACAGGATAAACCCAAGGCGAAACACCCCAAGACACATATTAATCAAATTAACAAAGATCAAACACAAAGAACAAATATTAAAAGCAGCAAGGGAAAAACAACAAATAACACACAAAGGGATTCCCATAAGGATAACAGCTGATCTATCAATAGAAACCCTCCAGGCCAGAAGGGAATGGCAGGACATACTGAAAGTAATGAAAGAGAATAACCTACAACCTAGATTACTGTATCCAGCAAGGATCTCATTCAGATATGAAGGAGAATTCAAAAGCTTTACAGCTAAGCAAAAGCTGAGAGAATTCAGCACCACCAAACCAGCTCTTCAACAAATGCTAAAGGATCTTCTCTAGACAGGAAATGCAGAAAGGTTGTATAAACATGAACCCAAAACAACAAAGTAAATGGCAACGGGACCACACCTATCAATAATTACCCTAAATGTAAATGGGTTGAATGCCCCAACCAAAAGACAAAGATTGGCTGAATGGATACAAAAACAAGACCCCTATATATGCTGTCTACAAGAGACCCACCTCAAAACAAGAGACACATACAGACTAAAAGTGAAGGGCTGGAAAAAAATATTTCATGCAAATGGAGACCAAAAAAAAGCAGGAGTCGCAATACTCATATCAGATAAAATAGACTTTCAAATAAAGGATGTGAAAAGAGACAAAGAAGGACACTACATAATGATCAAAGGGTCAATCAAAGAAGACAATATAACAATTATAAATATATATGCACCCAACATAGGAGCACCGCAATATGTGCGGCAAACGCTAACGAGTATGAAAGAGGAAATTAATAGTAACACAATAATAGTGGGAGATTTTAATACCCCACTCACAACTATGGATAGATCAACTAAACAGAAAATTAACAAGGAAACACAGACCTTAAATGACACAATGGACCAGCTAGACCTAATTGATATCTATAGGACATTTCACCCCAAAACAATCAACTTCACCTTCTTCTCAAGTGCACACGGAACATTCTCCAGAATAGATCACATCCTGGGCCATAAATCTGGTCTTGGAAAATTCAAAAAAATTGAAATCATTCCAGTCATCTTTTCTGACCACAGTGCAGTAAGATTAGATCTCAATTACAGGAAAAAAAATTGTTAAAACTTCAAACATATGGAGGCTAAATAACATGCTTCTGAATAAACAACAAATCATAGAAGAAATCAAAAAAGAAATCAAAATATGTATAGAAATGAATGAAAATGAAAACACAACAACCCAAAACCTATGGGACACTGTAAAAGCAGTGCTAAGGGGAAGGTTCATAGCATTACAGGCTTACATCAAGAAATAAGAAAAAAACCAAATAAATAACCTAACTCTACACCTAAAGCAATTAGAGAAGGAAGAAATGAAGAACCCCAGGGTTAGCAGAAGGAAAGAAACCTTAAAAATCAGGGCAGAAATAAATGCAAAAGAAACTAAAGAGACCATAGCAAAAATCAACAAAGCTAAAAGCTGTTTTTTTGAAAAAATAAATAAAATTGACAAACCATTAGCAAGACTCATTAAGAAACAAAGAGAGAAGAACCAAATTAACAAAATTAGAAATGAAAATGGAGAGATCATAACAGACAACACTGAAATACAAAGGATCATAAGAGACTACTACCAGCAGCTCTATGCCAATAAAATGGACAACTTGGATGAAATGGACAAATTCTTAGAAAAGTATAACTTTCCAAAACTGAACCAGGAAGAAATAGAAGATCTTAACAGACCCATCACAAGCAAGGAAATCGAAACCGTAATCAAAAATCTTCCAGGAAACAAAATCCCAGGACCAGATGGCTTCACAGCTGAATTCTACCAAAAATTTAGAGAAGAGCTAACACCTATCTTACTCAAACTCTTCCAGAAAATTGCAGATGAAGGTAAACTTCCAAACTCATTCTATGAGGCCACCATCACCCTAATCCCAAAACCAGACAAAGATGCCACAAAAAAAGAAAACTACAGGCCAATATCACTGATGAACATAGATACAAAAATCCTTAACAAAATTCTAGCAAACAGAATCCAACAACATATTAAAAAAATCATACACCATGACCAAGTGGGCTTTATCCCAGGAATGCAAGGATTCTTTAATATCCGCAAATCAATCAATGTAATACACCACATTAACAACTTGAAAGATAAAAACCATATGATTATCTCAATAGATGCAGAGAAAGCCTTTGACAAAATTCAACTCTCATTTATGATTAAAACTCTCCAGAAAGCAGGAATAGAAGGAACATACCTCAACATAATAAAAGCTATATATGACAAACCCACAGCAAGCATCACCCTCAATGGTGAAAAATTGAAAGCATTTCCCCTGAAATCAGGAACAAGACAAGGGTGCCAACTCTCACCACCACTATTCAACATAGTGTTGGAAGTTCTGGCCACAGCAATCAGAGCAGAAAAAGAAGTAAAAGGAATCCAGATAGGAAAAGAAGAATTGAAACTCTCACTGTTTGCAGATGACATGATCCTCTACATAGAAAACCCTAAAGACTCTTCCAGAAAATTACTAGAGCTAATCAATGAATATAGTAAAGTTGCAGGATATAAAATTAACACACAGAAATCCCTTGCATCCCTATATACTAACAATGAAAAAACAGACAGAGAAATTAAGGAAACAATACCATTCACCATTCCAACAAAAAGAATAAAATACTTAGGAGTATATCTACCTAAAGAAACAAAAGACCTATACATAGAAAACTATAAAACACTGATGAAAAAATCAAAGAGGACACATACAGATGGAGAAACATACCGTGTTCATGGATTGGAAGAATCAATATTGTCAAAATGGCTCTTCTACCCAAAGCAGTCTATAGATTCAATGCAATCCCTATCAAGCTACCAACGGTAGTTTTCACAGAACTAGACCAAAGAATTTCACAATTTGTATGGAAATACAAAAAACCTCGAATAGCCAAAGTAATCTTGAGAAAGAAGAATGGAACTGGAGGAATCAACCTGCCTGACTTCAGACTCTGCTACAAAGCCACAGTCATCAAGACAGTATGGTACTGGCACAAAGACAGAAATATAGATCAATGGAACAGAATAGAAAGCCCAGAGATAAATCCATGAACCTATGGACACCTTATCTTTGACAAAGGAGGCAAGGATATACAATGGAAAAAAGACAACCTCTTTAACAAGTGGTGCTGGGAAAACTGGTCAACCACTTATAAAAGAATGAAACTAGAACACTTTCTAACACCATACACAAAAATAAACTCAAAATGGATTAAAGATCTAAATGTAAGACCAGAAACTATAAAACTTCTAGAGGAGAACATAGGCAAAACACTCTCCGACATAAATCACAGCAAGATCCTCTATGACCCACCTCCCAGAATATTGGAAATAAAAGCTAAACTAAACAAATGGGACCTAATGAAACTTAAAAGCTTTTGCACAACAAAGGAAACTATAAGTAAGGTGAAAAGACAGCCCTCAGATTGGGAGAAAATAATAGCAAATGAAGAAACAGACAAAGGATTAATCTCGAAAATATACAAGCAACTCCTGAAGCTCAATTCCAGAAAAATAAATGACCCAATCAAAAAATGGGCCAAAGAACTAAACAGACATTTCTCCAAAGAAGACATACAGATGGCTAACAAACACATGAAAAGATGCTCAACATCACTCATTATTAGAGAAATGCAAATCAAAACCACAATGAGGTACCATTACACGCCAGCCAGGATGGCTGCTATCCAAAAGTCTACAAGCAATAAATGCTGGAGAGGGTGTGGAGAAAAGGGAACCCTCTTACACTGTTGGTGGGAATGCAAACTAGTACAGCCGCTATGGAAAACAGTGTGGAGATTTCTTAAAAAACTGGAAATAGAACTGCCATATGACCCAGCAATCCCACTTCTGGGCATACACACTGAGGAAACCAGATCTGAAAGAGACACGTGCACCCCAATGTTCATCGCAGCACTGTTTATAATAGCCAGGACATGGAAGCAACCTAGATGCCCATCAGCAGATGAATGGATAAGGAAGCTGTGGTACATATACACCATGGAATATTACTCAGCCGTTAAAAAGAATTCATTTGAATCAGTTCTAATGAGATGGATGAAGCTGGAGCCCCTTATACAGAGTGAAGTAAGCCAGAAAGATAAAGAACATTACAGCATACTGACACATGTATATGGAATTTAGAAAGGTGGTAACGATAACCCTATATGCAGAACAGAAAAAGAGACACAGAAATACAGAACAGACTTTTGGACTCTGTGGGAGAATGTGAGGGTGGGATATTTCAAAAGAACAGCATGTATACTATCTATGGTGAAACAGATCACCAGCCCAGGTGGGATGCACGAGACAAGTGCTCCGGCCTGGTGCACTGGGAAGACCCAGAGGAATCGGGTGGAGAGGGAGGTGGGAGCGTGGAGCGGGATGGGGAATACGTGTAAATCCATGGCTGATTCATATAAATGTATGACAAAACCCACTGGGAAAAAAAAAAAAAAAAAACTGTATAGCTGCAATAATTAATTAAGTTTAATAGAATAAGCATAAAAAAAAAAAAAAAGAAAGAAATGAAATGGTTTGTTCCACACCGAACACAATAATGCATCCAGGTAGGCACATTTGCTGTTACTCTTTCTGGACATAAACTATTCTTTGGACTGCACTGCTTACTTTTAAAGCTCTTGTAACTCATTTAGGTTTCAGAAAAAGCCCTTCAACATGCTAAATTAGAAATATCTTAATTGAAAAACTTCAAGAAAAATAAACTATTTTAATGGATACTTGTACTGTGCTTCAAAAATAAAAGATACATACGGAGGAGTGAAGAGGCTCCTTGGGGACTAAGAAAAGAATTTGATCTTTTCCATTTCTGGCTCATTTGTAATAATGACAGATCATATTGACATAAAAAGTGTCCAGCCCACATTGATTTATTTCTTTTTTCCAGAAAATTGACCTACAAATGGTTATATGTGAGAATTACATGTATTTTTAATGCTCCCTAGTTATGGGGGTTTCAATTATCTTTTCCTGTACACCTACATTTGACAGCACTGAATTATTTTTTTCATGTATTTCTCACCACATCAGTGGGTAGAGTCAAAAGATAAGGGACTGAATCATGACTCTACCACTTTTATTGTTATTCAGTCACCAAGCTGTGTCTGGCATTTTGACCCCTTGGACTGCAGCAAGCAGGCGTCCCTGTCCTTCACTATCTCATGAAGTGAGTGTGCTTAAACTCATGTCCATTGAGTTGGTGATGCTATATAACCGCCTCATCCTCTGCCGTTTCCTTCTCCTTTTGCCTTTAGTCTTCCCCAGCATCTTCCTAAATCTGGATTTATCTAAACAGCCCCTGCCACAGTTTCTAACTCCCTTAAAATATTTTTATAAGAATTACATGACATTTTTTAAGGTATTTGTAAAGCAATAAAGATGCTAAAATTATTATGTCTTCTAATTTCTTGTGGACACAATTTGCTGAACTGCTCTCACTGAGAAAGTAGACTTAATTCTCTTCACAATTTCAGAACACTCCATGTAAACCATCACTGGTCCTGTCAACATCCTCTTGCCCCATCTTTTACAAGCATCCAGTGGCCTCCGTTTTAAAAACCTTCTTCTGGCCTTTTGTACCTTTGTGCATTTCTTCTTCTCATAATAACCAGACATTCACAAGTTTATACAGATGTCGTTTCAGGAAGTATTTTACTTTCTTACCCTCTAACCCTCATTGGCTTAAGGAAAGTTACAAGAACCTGCTAGTTCCTTTGAGGTGGGGAAAGGCTTAGAGGAAGTGACTAAACCAGATTCAGTGTATATTCTGATGCTGATCAAGTCTTTCTGAGCCAGTATCCTCTGGTAAGGGCTAAAAGCATGTGAAAGTTCATAATTGCACACACGTACACCTATATTCGGGCTTTCCTGGTAGTTCAACAGGTAAAGAGTCTGCCTGCAATGTGAGACCTGAGTTCAATCCCTGGGTTGGGAAGATCTGCTGGAGGAGGGCATGGCAACCCACTCTAGCATTCTTGCCTGGAGAATCTTCATGGACAGAAGAGCCTGGAGGACTACAGTTCATGCGGTCGCTGAGAGTCGGACATGACTGAGGGACTAAGCTCAGTATATGCCTACATTAGGGCTTCCCTGGTGGCTCAGTGGTAAGGAATCTGCCTGCCAGTGCAGGAAATGTGGGTTTGATCCCTGGGTCAGGAAGATCCTCTGGAGAAGGAAATGGCAACCCACTTCAGAGTCCTTGCCTGGGAAATCCTGTGGACAGAGGGGCCTGGCAGACTACAGTCCATGGGTTCACAAAAGGGTTGGACATGACCTAGTGACTAAACACAAATGCCTATAATAATTATTCATGTTTTGTCTTTCTTGGTGAAAAGTGAAAGACATCAGCATCCATGGGGGGAAATTCAATCCTGACATTTATTCTACAAAAATAAATTTCATTGGTAATGTAGCATGCAAGTGTGTGCGTGTGTGTGTTTGTGTGTGTGGGCGTGTGAGTGTGCTCAGTCACATGACTCTCTGCAACCCCATGGACTGGAGCCCACCAGGCTTTTCCGTTCATGGAATTTTCTGGTCAAGAATACTGGAGGAGGTTGCCATTTTCTCTTCTTCAGGGGATGTTCCCGACCCAGGGATCGAATGTACATCACCTCTGTCTCCTGCTTTGGCAGGTGGATTCTTTACTACTAGCGCCACCTACTAGTCCTACCTGGGAGGTGGGCAAATACAGATGACAAATTAAGCAGGCTTGATTTCTCCACTATATTTTAGAGATTAAAAGGGGAATTCAGTAAGTTATAACATTTGAATGAAATATAATCTTGTTACCTTTTGATAGTTAATTAGCACTGGGTGCTGAGAAAGTTTTTGATATCAATTCAGCTCAGATCAGCTCAGTCACTCAGTCGTTTCCGACTCTTTGCGACTCCATGGACTGCAGCACGCCAGGCTTCCCTGTCCATCACCAACTCCGGGAGCTTACTCAAATTCATGTCCATCGAATGGGTGATGCCATCCAGCCATCTCATCCTCTGTCATCCCCTTCTCCTCCTGCCTTCAAACTTTCCCAGCATCAGGGTCTTTTCAAATGAGTAAGTTCTTTGCATCAGGTAGCCAAAGTATCGGAGCTTCAGTTCAGCATCTGTCCTTCCAATGAACACCCAGGACTGATCTGCTTTAGGATGGACTGACTGGATCTCCTTGCAGTTCAAGGGACTCTCAAGAGTCTTCTCCAATGCCACAGTTCAAAAGCATCAATTCCTCACTGCTCAGCTTTCTTTATAGTCCAACTCTCACATCCATACATGACTACTAGAAAAACATAGCTTTGACTAGATGGACCTTTGTCGGCAAAGTAATGTCTCTGCTTTTTAATATGCTGTCTTGATAGCGGTGGGTGTGCTTATAACACCAAGAAAAATGTACTGTATTAGTTGAGGCTCTTTAGAGAAACAAAACCAATAGGATGTGTTAATGTATAGAAAGAGATTTGTCATAAGGAATTGACTCATGATCATCGAGGTTTAGTAGGGCTTCCAGGTGAGCTAGTAGGCTGGAAAGGCAGGAGAGTCAGTCATGCAGTTTTAGTTCAAAAGATGGCCATCTGGAGACCTAGGATATTCCATTTCTAAGCCAAAAACAGTCTGCTGCAGAACCAGGAAGAGCCCATGTTGCAGATGAATCTCAAGGTGATCTGCTGGAGAAGTCTCTCTTCCTAGGAGGAGGCTGCTTTTCTTCTTCTATTCAAGTCTTCAACTCATGAGATGAGGCTGACCCACATTATGGATGGCAATCTGTTTTACTCATAGTCCACTAATGTAAATATTAATCTCATCCATCCAAAAATACCAGAATACTATTCAACCAAGTATCTGAGCTTCTCATGGCCTGGTCAAGTTGACACATAAATAACCATCATAGGTATTTTATATAAATATGCATCATTTATGTGTTAAATAAATATATGCTATTTATATAAAATTCTACATTATATATATTATTTACATAAGTTATCATATGTAAATATAATTGAATATTCCATAAAACCTAAGATAAGATACACTGATACTAACATTCTTATATGTACTACACACCAAATTTCCAGAAAAAAAGTACATGGGAGAGTGAGTAGACCTCTGCTTTTGTTATTGTACTTTCCTGCATGGATTTTTTTTTTTCTTAGACGTGATTATTAAAGTAGACTTCAAATAAATCGTGACATTCATTCATCATTGAATGGTGACCACAGTTTAAATTTGTGTTTCTCAAAAATAAGTTACACATACTAAAAATAAAAATATGCTATCTGATTCATTTATATTCTCAAAAATGTAAGTATTAGCATAACTCTTTAGACTGTCCTCTCCGATTAACTTTTCAGACATTAATTTTATTCATCACATGATGTCCCTTGATATTACACTTTGCTTCTGCTTCTAAAACAATCATAATTCTACACTTTATCTACCTCATGTGTTCATTACTTGCTGTAAAAATCACAGAAGTATTGAGAATATGAAATCTAATTCACCACTTCTAAAAATACATCTGTGATTGCAGAACTGTCTTTAAGGCATTTATCTTAAATTACAGCTTTACATCACAGTTAGCACATGACAAATGATGATTCTAACCCACTTGGGCCTGATTCCACAGTGCTTTCCACATCAAAATGGTAAAAGTTTAGCCTGAATGAGGTTATCAAAATAAAGACCAAAGTGTCATGAAAATACACCTGAAAGAATACACTCAAATAAGAGTTAAATAATGAGAAATGTTTTGTACAACAAAGCATGGAAGGTTTTCTTTGATACCCTGTGGATTTGAAATTTTCTAAGACTGTTTTTCCTGACATTTCCTTTTTACTGGTTATTACCTGTTCTCTGTCCAATTAGAGCAGGTCTGTCTGTAAATAGGCTACTGCATATACAAGCGCAAGTCAGCTGTATCAGGCTAAATGCTTATGGAGATACTTCTCTTTTGAGTAAAACCCTAAGACAGAGATTAAAGGGACATTCCTTGACCTCTTTTAGGCCTGATGCTCAAAAGCCAGCACTTAACAATATCACACCTGGAGAAAATGTCATGAGGTCTTCAGGAGATCTTGGGAGATTTGAGGAAAGATTATTTAAAGATAAGAACTCAAAAAAAAAAAAAAAAAAAAAGATAAGAACTCAAAGAGAACAAGTCACCCAGGCCTGAAAAGTTCAGACTTGGAGGAATCTGTAGATTCGAGTTCTATTCTCATATCAATCAGTCCTTTAGGAGGATTTAGGAAACTTGGAAAAGTTTATATATAGATCAAGTCTCAAGCAGAACAAGTTTTCCACAACCAGGCTTTCAGATTTGGATGAACCTGGAGCTTTTTGTCTGTTTCTGGTTCTATCAAGCCAGTTACGCTTTGTAGAAATACTTAAATGTTGGGGCTTTCATTTAACCACCAGGCCTGCCTGGACATCATATCATCATTTGAGGATTCACCACTTTGTTTTTCAGGTGGTACTGCTCAAAAAAAAAATATTTTTAATCTAAACAAATAATGAGACATCTTCTGATTCTGGAAGTTAATCAACTTTTTTTTCCTGCCCTGGCATTTGTAAGCTTCCAAATATATCACATTTAATCAGTCACTATTCAGGCATTGTCATTACAGAGATCAATAAGGAATTCCATGTGTTTAAGAAGCTGAGCTAGTATATTGAAAAAGAAAATATTTTTTTCACTCTTTAAAGAAAAAGTGATGAGGCATATGTGTATACACACAGGCTCAGATCTCACATTGCTTCATGGCTATACTCAATGTAGCATAACTTTATAAACATAACTACAGAGGTCATATGCTCTATATAGCTCTCTTTTCAACTGATTTAAGGGTATTATTGTTGGATGTTTTCTATTATTAATTTTCCACTTATTGGTGAGTTTTTAAATGAAAATACAAAGAACAATGGGCAACTTTTTTCATCTGTTCAGTTCAGTTCAGTCTCTCAGTCATGTCCCACTCTTTGTGACCCCATGAACCGCAGCACGCCAGGCCTCCCTGTCTATCACCAACTCTCGGAGTTTACTCAAACTCATGCCCATTGAGTAGGTGATGCCATTCAGCCATCTCATCCTCTGTCATCCCCTTCTCCTCCTGCCCTCAGTTTTTCCCAGCATCAGGGTCTTTACCAATGAGTCAACTCTTCGCATGAGGTGGCCAAAGTATTGGAGTTTCAGCTTCAACATCAGTCCTTCCAATGAACACCCAGGACTGATCTCCTTTGGGATGGACTGGTTGGATCTCCTTGCAGTCCAAGGAACTCTCAAGAGTCTTCTCCAACACCACAGTTCAAAAGAAGCAATTCTTCGGTGCTCAGCTTTCTTCACAGTCCAACTCTCACATCCATACATGACCATGGGAAAAACCATAGCCTTGACTAGATGGACCTTTGCTGGGAAAGTAACGTCTCTGATTTTTAATATGCTATCTAGGTTGGTCATAACTTCCCTTCCAAGGAGTAAGCGTCTTTTAATTTCATGGCTGCAGTCACCATCTGCAGTGATTTTGGAGCCCAGAAAAATAAAGTCAGCCACTGTTTCCACTGTTTCCCTATCTATTTGCCTTGAAGTGATGGGACCAGATGCCATGATCTTGGTTTTCTGAATGTTGAGCTTTAAGCCAACTTTTTCACTCTCCTCTTTCACTTTCATCAAGAGGCTCTTTAGTTCTTCTTCACTTTCTGCCATAAGGGTGGTATCATCTGCATATCTGAGGTTATTGATATTTCTCCCGGCAATCTTGATTCCAGCTTGTGCTTCTTCCAGCCCAGCGTTTCTCATGATGTACTCTGCATATAAGTTCAATAAGCAGGTGACAATATACAGCCTTGATGTACTCCTTTTCCTATTTGGAACCAGTCTATTGTTCCATGTCCAGTTCTAACTGTTGCTTCCTGACCTGCATACAGGTTTCTCAAAGTTTTTCATCTGTATTAGTTAACAATCGATGATGAAAGCCATTAAAATATACAACCTCTAATTATTCTTATTCTTTTATGCACACGACAAATAACAAGCTGGATCTATTAAATTAGTTTTCCTACTCTAAAGTGAGTTTTCATTTCCTGTGCCACTCAGTGGTGTCTCCATTTCTACAAAAGTCTCTATACATTGAAAAATCTGCCAATTCTATAAGGAATCAGGAAGGTCCAGCAGGAACTACTAAGGAAACAAGACAGGGATGCTTCTGTCTCTTTCACCAGATGCCTGGGCTCATCCACATTTCGAATCTTCTTTAAAGAGTGCAGATGTTCATTCCAAACTGGTACTTTGCCCTGTTATCTGGTCTACGTTGGTTTACTGACTTGGTCTCATCCAGAAGAGGCTATGAATGAACATTTTTGAAACTGAACAGAAATACAGGTATTTTTTGTTAGAGAAAATAGAATGATGTGAACTAGAAAGAGGAGAAAGACATAAGTATGCACAAAGAAGAAGGAAGGGCTATGATGATGTTTTGAGGGATCCTTTAGAAAGATTAAAAAAAGACAGAATAAAATTGTTTACTCTATGCCAAATATGGTTTTTCCAGTAGTCATGTATGGATGTGAGAGTTGGACTATGAAGAAAGCTGAGCGCCGAAATATTGACGCTTTTGAACTGTAGTGTTGGAGAAGACTCTTGAGAGTCCCTTGGACAGCAAGGAGATCCAACCAGTCCATCCTAAAGGAGATCAGTCCTGGGTGTTCATTAGAAGGACTGATGCTGAAGCTGAAACTCCAATACTTTGGCCACCTCATGCGAAGAGTTGACTCATTGGTAAAGACCCTGATGCTGGGAAAGCCTGAGGGCAGGAGGAGAAGGGGATGACAGAGGATGAGATGGTTGGATGGTATCACTGACTCGATGGACATGAGTTTGAGCAAACTCCGGGAGTTGGTGATGGACAGGGAGGCCTGGCATGCTGCGATTCATGGGGTCGCAAAGAGTCGGCCATGACTGAGCAACTGAACTGAACTGATGCCAAATATAGTCACTGTTCTCTGCAAGGCTTTTTAATATGATTGATCTACACACGTAATTGCTTTTGTATGCTCACTATATACAACGCACTAAGGCTCTAAAAGAGCCCACAGTTGAGGAACAATGAGAGATGAATTATACAATGGACAGAGATTAGGTAGCTAAATTAGGACTGGCTAGTGTTTCATGCAGGGTGGTTTCAGGCAAAGAAAGGAAATCCAAGGGATAAGTATAGCATGGTTCTTCCATTAATGGATATCATTTATAAGTTAACATGTATTTACTACACTCAGACTATTTCCTCCAAATTTTTAAGTCCACCTGTGTATGTATATATGTTTCCATATTTGAGTCTGTGTATCTATCTATCTACCTTTCATCGGTCTAACAATCAACTATCTATCAACTATGTAGTTTGGTTTGGCATCATTTAGAATGTTCAGCCATTCAATTTTTTTGGCTGCCCAATGAAACACATCCATCACTTTATCTGACCTAAACATCCACTGGTCGTCCAACTAGCAAACCAATTAATGCCACCTTCTTATTGTATGCCCAAGATAATATACATGCATCCATACCAGATTTTCAAGCTTCTTAATAGATAGTGAAATTTTTAAACAGTGAGTTACCCAAATGAAGATCAACTAGGTCATTATCCTATTGAAAACAAGACTTCCTTTTACAAAATGTATTACTTCTGCATAAACAAATTCAGTTAAAAGTAAATCTTTCATTGCAGAAAGCCTTTATATGTCACTTATCTTCCTACAAATACATAGAAAGGCCTTCTGAGGTTTTAAAGATCACACGAAGCAGTGATCACATTTTACAAAATTAATCTGTGAGTATGGAATAAGCAGTAATTATGCAAGTGCTACTATGATGAGCCACATTCAATAATAGAAACATAGAGTTTGACCTCAAAGAGCTTAATATTTTATGTTTATCTTTGGTTTAAAAAATTTGATTATAATCTACTTTAGTATAGTTTTCATTTCTCTTCTACTTGACTTTGATGAGATTCCTAGATTTTTAAACATATAGAGTTCTTCAAATTTAGACATTTTTGAAGTCTTTGTGTCTTTAAATATTTTTCCTGCTTTTCCATCCTTTCAGGATCCCAAGTTGCCCTAAAGCTTACTGATGGTGTGTTTGTGTTTTTCAGTCATTTTTCTTTTTGTATTCCATTTTAAATGATTTCTGTCTTCAAGCTAACTCACCTTTCACAATATCTAAGCTGGCATTAATTGCATCTTATGGATTTCTTAATTTATAGAAATTCAATTTCAATCTCTTTTACATTGTGCATATCTCAAATTCTCATGCCCATTCTTTTTCTTGAACATACGGTACACACTGTTTAAAGTCCTTATCGACCAATTCTATTATCTGTGTTATTTCCTTGCCCATATTGTTTTCTTTCTCCTTATATGGGTTACATTTTTCTGCTAATTTCTATAGCCAGTAATATTTGATTGGATAGCAGACACTGTCAGGTTTACCTCGTTGCATCTAGATATTTGTGTATTCCTATAAATACTCCAAGTTTTGTGTTATGACTCAGCTAAATTTTTCAGAAATACATTGATCATGTGTGGTCTTGCTTTAGAGTTTTGTTAGGTGGAATCAAAAGAGCCTTTAGGGGTAAATTTGCTCCACTACAAAGGAAAAACATTCATGAGGGCTCTATTCCATGTCCCATGAAACAGGATTTTCTCTCTAGCTGGCAGGAGTAGGCACTGCTTCCAGCCCTATATAAGCTCCAAGTATCATTCCTTTTATTCGTTTACAGAGTTCTTCCCCCAGCTGAGGGTAGTTTCCTGTGTCTGAACCAGTCCCTACTGACGAGTTCAGTTTCTCAGAACTTCAGAGATCCCTTTCTAAGCAGCTGTCTCATCTCCAACACTCTTTCCTGACAAGTCCAGTCACCTTGGCCCCTCAAGATTCTCAGCTCTGTCTCCTCAAACCAGGGAGACAGCTGAGCTCCTGACGGCTGCATTGCAACCTAGAACCTAGACTGGTTCTGGGAACCATCTACAGGTGGTAAGCTGAGGCAGCCACAGGTCTCTCCTTAATCGTTTATGTTTTTTCACTGTTTCTGAATTGTCTTCTTTAAATTTAAATTTATTGATTTTTATTTGGAGGATAATTGCTTTACAACGTTGTGGTGATTTCTGCCATATATCAACATGAATCAACCACAGGTACATGTACGTCCCTGCCCTCTTGAACCTCTCTCCCACCTCCCACCACATCCCACCCCTCTAGGTTTTCCAAGAGCACCGGATTTGAGCTCCCTATGAAGAACAGAATTGAGATTCCTTAAAAAACTAGGAGTAAAACTTCCTCAATTGTTTCTAATCTCTCAAGGATTACTGTACTTTCCTGACTCTTATTCAGTGTCCTGACGATCCTGACTTCATATGAACGAGATTTCATCTCTGTCTTGCAATTCTTCATAACTTTGGAACAAGGGGGACTGCCTTTTCATTTTACACTGGATCCCACAAATAGTGAGCTGATATTTTTACGTTTTGAATGAGTTTCCTACTCCTCACGATATTCTACCTAGCAGTTTCCAAACGTTGTTCAAGGTAAAGCTTAAATATCACCTTGCCTCTGAAAATGATTCTCATTTCCCAGTTCTACCAGCAGAGGGAATAAGTGGCTCTTTTCTATATATATCTTGGTTCCATGCCACTTGGCATAAACCGCTGTTATAGTAATTATTTTTTATGAATATTTTGTGTACCTTTTTCTCCTCCATTAGTTTTACTTTAAGAACATGCCTTATTCATTATTACACACTCAGCAATTTTCCAGTGTCTACTCTATGGCATATATGGTAAATACTCAATAAATATTTGATTAAATAAAGGAACAAATGACTAGATGAAACAATGTAGTTATGTATCTTTGTCTTTAAAATATTATGAGCAGACTCTGTAGATTCAACACCAGATAAATGTGTTTGCTCACATTGTTTACCACTTATCTCTACCAAAACTTCTCACTTATAATGTTTGTTCCAGCCTCCAATTTGTCTTATTGGAAATATAAAACTTACTGTTTCCTGATATTCAATAATTTTCATGCAGTTATTACTTGAACTTAAATTCTTCTCTTTTTTTTTTACACTTAAAAACTAACAGCTTTATTGAGATATAATTCACGTATCAGACAATTTATCTATTTAAAATTCACAATTCATGGGTTTTGGCATATTCACAGAATTGTGCAGTCACCATCACAATTGTCATGACCTCAAAAGAGATGCTAAGTATTTTTAAATTTAACTTCTCAGAGACAAGAAGAGTCACGCAGGCGGCTTAACACTTACAGATGTGCCATTCTGCATGTTTTCATTAACATATCTTTGCACACTCATCCGTAACTACATTCTGAGTTTATGAAGAGGATTCTCTTCCTGGAAAAATGGAGTAAATAGCAGGGGTCAAGCTACTGTGTCATTGAGAACAGTCACAAAACCAGATGTCTATAGACAGATGTGTATGTATATATCTATCTCACATCTTCTTTATTCATTCTTCTGTCTCTCTATATAAAATGGAATAGTGCTCAGCCATAAAAAGGAATGAAATACTGTCATCTGCAGCAACATGGATGGGCCTAGAGATGATCAAATTAAGTGAAGACAGAGGCAAATATCATATGACATCACTTAAATGTGGAATCTTAAAAAATAATGCAAATGAACATATTAATGTATAAAAAACAGAAACAGACCCACAGATATAGAAAATAAACTTATGGTTATCAAAAGGGAGGAGAGAAGGGATAAATTAGGTGTTTGGGGATTAAAATATACATACTACTACATGCAAAATAGATAACCACTAAGGACCTACTTGCTAGGTATGGCACAGGGAACTATACCTATAATAGAAGAGACTATAAGATATTCTATTATATCTTGTAATAGAGATCAAGGAGATGCAACCAGTCAATTCTAAAGGAAATCAGTCCTGAATATTCATTGGAAATATTAATAACCTCAGATATGCAGATGGCACAACCCTTAGGGCAGAAAGTGAGGAACTAAAAAGCCTATTGAAGAAAGTGAAAGAGGAGAGTAAAAATGTTGGCTTAAAGATCAACATTCAGAAAACTAAGATCATGACATCCAGTCCCATCACTTCATGGAAAATAGATGGAGAACAGTGGAAACAGTGGCAGACTCTTTTTGGGGGCTCCAAAATCACTGCAGATGGTGACTGCAGCCATGAAATTAACAGACAGTTACTCCTTGGAAGGAAAGTTATGACCAACCTAGACAGCATATTAAAAAACAGAGACATTACTTTCTCAAAAAAGGTCCATCTAGTCAAGTCTATAGTTTTTCTAGTAGTCATGTATGGATGTGAGAGTTGGACTATAAAGAAATCTGAGCACCGAAGAATTGATACTTTTGAACTGTGGTGTTGGAGAAGACTCTTGAGAGTTCCTTGGACTGCAAGCAGATCCAACCAATCCATCCTAAAGGAAATCAGTCCTGAATGTTCATTGGAAGGACTAATGTTGAAGCTGAAACTCCAATACTTTGGCCACCTGATGTGAAGAGCTGACTCATTTGAAAAGACCCTAATGTTGGGAAAGATTGTAGGTGAGAGGAGAAAGGGACGACAGAGGATGAGATGGTTGGATGGCATCACCGACTCAATGGACATGAGTTTGAGTCAGCTCTGGGAGTTGGTGATGGACAGGGAAGCCTGGCATCCTGCAGCCCATGGGGTCACAGAGCCGGACACGACTGAGCAACTGAACAGAACTGATTATATTTCAGTATTCATAAGAATATAATATATGTATATCGGAATCACTTTGATGTACACCTGAAATTAGCACAACATTGTAAACCAACTATATTTCAGTAAAATTTTAAAAATGTATAAAATAAACTCAAAAAACTTCTCAAATAAAAAAAATAATCTCTTAGTTTCATTGATCTTTTCTATTGGTTTTTCAGTCTCTATTTCATCTTTCTTCTCTAGTCTTTATTATTTCCTTCTATCTGCTAAACATGTACTTGGTTTGTTCTTTTTCTAGTTCCTTGAGGTGTAAAGTTACACTGCTTATTTGAGATCTTCCTTTTAAAAAATCACAATTATTTATAAATAAACTATTTTTACATGTAACGACCTCTGTAGCTGCAAATTATATAATAAGCAATTCCACTCAATAAGTCTACCTGGCGAATTATTTCAAAAGATGATTACTAAACAATATCATTCATTATCTACATGCCTTTTGCAATGAGATTTGATCTCCCTTCTGTGATTATGTTTGATCAGATGGAACAGAAAATTCACCCACTTGATATCTTGCAGAATTCCAGACCCATAAACTTATGATAAAGAATAAAGTATAGGATGGAGTGGGAGGTTACAGTTAGCAGATGTAAGATATATACAGAATGAATAAGCAACAAAACCTTACTGTCTGGCACAGGGAACTCTATTCAATAAACTATGATAAACCAAAATGTAAAAGAATATAAAAGGTGTATATATGTGTGTGTGTGTATATATATATATAACTGAATCACCCTGCTACACAGCAGAAATTAACAGATCACTGTAAATCAACTATACTTCAATGAAAAAATTATTAATTGTTTTAGACCAGTCAGTTTTGGGGGCAATTACTTACACAACAATAGAGAAATACAACAGAAATTAAATTTACACAGAGATACAAAACATCAAGTATCATTGTATGCAAACCTCACAAACTATCATGTTTTCTTTAAAATGCAATAGATTTTAAACATGTTACTAATTTCCAAAAAATATTGTTAAGTATTAAAAGAACAGTGACTATTACCTATTTTTGCTATTTTTTTTTTTTAAATTTCAGTTTGGGAGGATTAACCTTTTAGTAAATACACAAAACATAAGTATTATTGGTAAAATCTTGAATAATGCCATACTTAATAATGTGAACATAAACTGAGGAGTAACAGGAATGAAATTACAATTGGATGCTAGATACAGGGCTGTTGACCATTAACTATAACCAGGCAGATCATTATGTCAATGTTCCACAGAAGTCAGTGGGTATGAATATCACTGACAAGTAGAATCTTTCTTCACCTAAATGTAACGTGGATCAGAGCTGACAGGACAGGGCCTTTCAATCATCACCGATTACAATTTGTAATCTGACAGATATTGCATCCCTGTCAACTAAAGCATCATCGTTTTAAAAAAGCATTTCAACCAGTTTAATGCCAGGAGCATTCATGAGACATGAAAAAGTCTACGATGCCACCTTAAACATCTTCCAATGTCCACTTCCTCTCGTTCACTGACAGTCTCTATCACACATATCCACAGGGCCTCACGCTACCTGGGTCTTCCACCTCTAGACTGCGACGAAATAGACACACATGCTCTTATTCTTCCTTCTGATGTCAGTCCAAAGCCTTGATATCCTAAATAAAACAAGTATAAGAAGACAGAAAACTGGATAGAGGAGGCAGACTGCTGAGGGGCCCTGGGGTCTGAGGAACCACATGGCAGGGATTTCTTTGGGTTTTCTTTCTGCCTCACATATCCTAGACTGGTTGATGGACAAGCCAGCAACCCAGAAACACCAATAGACACAGGCAAGAAAACAAAATGCCCACAAAAGACAGCTTCCTCTAGCCAAGGGACTAGGAAAGGGGCAGCCTAGCAAAGCAGAACACTTTTATACAATAACACCAGCTCCAGCAAAACATCATGGAAATATCCACCTTCATGCCCATCAGCAAGGGCCAAGTGACAAGCCTATACTCCCATCCATGCCAGGCTATGCCCAGACATGTCCCCAACCTCTCCTCACCCTAGGGTAGAGTGGTGTTGGACACGAGTGTGGACCCCACCCAAATGAAGCCGCTCTCTTCCCGACGACCAGGAGGTCAGCTGAGGTTCAGCAGGGAGCCTGAAATCTCATCTTGGAAGGATGCAGTCACAAAGCATGCTCTCCTACAGGAGGTGTGAAACGAGACTGAATGAGAAATCTGGACCTTCACCCCAACCTGTCAATAACAAGGCAGTGTAATTTCAGAGAAGAACAACTAAAGCAGAAAATTTGATGAAGGTTCAGTCTCATGATATAATTCCCCAAAATGTCCAGGATAATTTCAAAATCATTCATTATACCAAGAAATAGGGAACATCTCAACTTTTTTTTTTTTCAGTTTCTTTTTTTTTTTTTTTCATTAGTTGGAGGCTAATTACTTCACGACATTTCAGTGGGTTTTGTCACACACATTGATCTGAATCAGCCATAGAGTTACACGTATTCCCCATCCCGATCCCCCCTGCCACCTCCCTCTCCACCCGATTCCTCTGGGTCTTCCCAGTGCACCAGGCCCGAGCACTTGTCTCATGCATCCTACCTGGGCTGGTGATCTGTTTCACCATAGATAATATACATGCTGTTCTTTCGAAACATCCCACCCTCACCTTCTCCCACAGAGTTCAAAAGTCTGTTCTGTACTTCTGTGTCTCTTTTTCTGTTCTGCATATAGGGTTATCCTTACCATCTTTCTAAATTCCATATATATGTGTCAGTATGCTGTAATGTTCTTTATCTTTCTGGCTTACTTCACTCTGTATAATGGGCTCCAGTTTCATCCATCTCATTAGAACTGATTCAAATGAATTCTTTTTAATGGCTGAGTAATATTCCATGGAGTATATGTACCACAGCTTCCTTATCCATTCATCTGCTGATGGGCATCTAGGTTGCTTCCATGTCCTGGCTATTATAAACAGTGCTGCAATGAACACTGGGGTGCACGTGTCTCTTTCAGATCTGGTTTCCTCAGTGTGTATGCCCAGAAGTGGGATTGCTGGGTCATATGGCAGTTCTATTTCCAGTTTTTTAAGAAATCTCCACACTGTTCTCCATAGTGGCTGTACTAGTTTGCATTCCCACCAACAGTGTAAGAGGGTTCCCTTTTCTCCACACCCTCTCCAGCATTTATTGCTTGTAGACTTTTGGATAGCAGCCATCCTGACTGGCGTGTAATGGTACCTCATTGTGGTTTTGATTTGCATTTCTCTAATAATGAATGATGTTGAGCATCTTTGCATGTGTTTGTTAGCCATCTGTATGTCTTCTTTGAAGAAATGTCTGTTTAGTTCTTTGGCCCATTTTTTGATTGGGTCATTTATTTTTCTGGAATTGAGCTGCAGGAGTTGCTTGTATATTTTCGAGATTAATCCTTTGTCTGTTTCCTCGTTTGCTATTATTTTCTCCCAATCTGAGGGCTGTCTTTTCACCTTACTTATAGTTTCCTTTGTTGTGCAAAAGCTTTTAAGTTTCATTAGGTCCCATTTGTTTAGTTTTGCTTTTATTTCCAATATTCTGGGAGGTGGGTCATAGAGGATCTTGCTGTGATTTATGTCGGAGAGTGTTTTGCCTATGTTCTCCTCTAGGAGTTTTATAGTTTCTGGTCTTACATTTAGATCTTTAATCCATTTTGAGTTTATTTTGGTGTATGGTGTTAGAAAGTGTTCTAGATTCATACTTTTAGGTTCGTGGATTTATCTCTGGGCTTTCCATTCTGTTCCATGGATCTATATTTCTGTCTTTGTGCCAGTACCATACTGTCTTGATGACTGTGGCTTTGTAGTAGAGTCTGAAGTCAGGCATGTTGATTCCTCCAGTTCCATTCTTCTTTCTCAAGATTACTTTGGCTATTCGAGGTTTTTTGTATTTCCATACAAATTGTGAAATTCTTTGGTCTAGTTCTGTGAAAAATACCGTTGGTAGCTTGATAGGGATTGCATTGAATCTATAGATTGCTTTGGGTAGAATAGCCATTTGACAATATTGATTCTTCCAATCCATGAACACGGTATGTTTCTCCATCTGTATGTGTCCTCTTTGATTTCTTTCATCAGTGTTTTATAGTTTTCTATGTATAGGTCTTTTGTTTCTTTAGGTAGATATACTCCTAAGTATTTTATTCTTTTTTTGCAATGGTGAATGGAATTGTTTCCTTAATTTCTCTTTCTGTTTTTTCATTGTTAGTATATAGGAATGCAAAGGATTTCTGTGTGTTAATTTTATATCCTGAAACTTTACTATATTCATTGATTAGCTCTAGTAATTTTCTGGAAGAGTCTTTAGGGTTTTCTATGTAGAGGATCATGTCATCTGCAGAGAGTGAGAGTTTCACTTCTTCTTTTCCTATCTGGATTCCTTTTACTTCTTTTTCTGCTCTGATTGCTGTGGCCAGAACTTCCAACACTATGTTGAATAGTAGTGGTGAGAGTGGGCACCCTTGTCTTGTTCCTGATTTCAGGGGAAAGGCTTTCAACTTTTCACCATTGAGGGTGATGCTTGCTGTGGGTTTGTCATATATAGCTTTTATTATGTTGAGGTATGTTCCTTCTATTCCTGCTTTCTGGAGAGTTTTAATCATAAATGAGAGTTGAATTTTGTCAAAGGCTTTCTCTGCATCTATTGAGATAATCATATGGTTTTTATCTTTCAAGTTGTTAATGTGGTGTATTACATTGATTGATTTGCAGATATTAAAGAATCCTTGCATTCCTGGGATAAAACCCACTTGGTCATGGTGTATGATTTTTTTAATATGTTGTTGGATTCTGTTTGCTAGAATTTTGTTAAGGATTTTTGCATCTATGTTCATCAGTGATATTGGCCTGTAGTTTTCTTTTTTTGTGGCATTTTGTCTGGTTTTGGGATTAGGGTGATGGTGGCCTCATAGAATGAGTTTGGAGAAAAGAGACAAAGAAGGACACTACATAATGATCAAGGGATCAATCAAAAAAGAAGATATAACAATTATAAATATATATGCACCCAACATAGGAGCACCACAATATGTATGGCAAACGCTAACAACTATGAAATAGGAAATTAATAGTAACACAATAATAGTGGGAGACTTTAATACCCCACTCACAACTATGGATAGATCAACTAAACAGAAAATTAACAAGGAAACACAAACCTTAAATGACACAATGGACCAGCTAGACCTAATTGATATCTATAGGACATTTCACCCCAAAACAATCAATGCAATCCCTATCAAGCTACCAACGGTATTTTTCACAGAACTAGACCAAAGAATTTCACAATTTGTATGGAAATACAAAAAACCTCGAATAGCCAAAGTAATCTTGAGAAAGAAGAATGGAGCTGGAGGAATCAACCTGCCTGACTTCAGACTCTACTACAAAGCCACAGTCATCAAGACAGTATGGTACTGGCACAAAGACAGAAATATAGATCCATGGAACAGAATAGAAAGCCCAGAGATAAATCCACGAACCTATGGACACCTTATCTTTGACAAAGGAGGCAAGGATATACAATGGAAAAAAGACAACCTCTTTAACAAGTGGTGCTGGGAAAACTGGTCAACCACTTGTAAAAGAATGAAACTAGAACACTTTCTAACACCATACACAAAAATAAACTCAAAATGGATTAAAGATCTAAATGTAAGACCAGAAACTATAAAACTCCTAGAGGAGAACATAGGCAAAACACTCTCCGACATAAATCACAGCAAGATCCTCTATGACCCACCTCCCAGAATATTGGAAATAAAAGCAAAACTAAACAAATGGGACCTAATGAAACTTAAAAGCTTTTGCACTACAAAGGAAACTATAAGTAAGGTGAAAAGACAGCCCTCAGATTGGGAGAAAATAATAGCAAATGAAGAAACAGACAAAGGATTAATCTCAAAAATATACAAGCAACTCCTGCAGCTCAATTCCAGAAAAATAAATGACCCAATCAAAAAATGGGCCAAAGAACTAAACAGACATTTCTCCAAAGAAGACATACAGATGGCTAACAAACACATGAAAAGATGCTCAACATCACTCATTATTAGAGAAATGCAAATCAAAACCACAATGAGGTACCATTACACACCAGTCAGGATGGCTGCTATCCAAAAGTCTACAAGCAATAAATGCTGGAGAGGGTGTGGAGAAAAGGGAACCCTCTTACACTGTTGGTGGGAATGCAAACTAGTACAGCTGCTATGGAAAACAGTGTGGAGATTCCTTAAAAAACTGGAAATAGAACTGCCATATGACCCAGCAATCCCACTTCTGGGCATACACACTGAGGAAACCAGATCTGAAAGAGACACGTGCACCCCAATGTTCATCGCAGCACTGTTTATAATAGCCAGGACATGGAAGCAACCTAGATGCCCATCAGCAGATGAATGGATAAGGAAGCTGTGGTACATATACACCATGGAATATTACTCAGCCATTAAAAAGAATTCATTTGAACCAGTCCTAATGAGATGGATGAAGCTGGACCCCATTATACAGAGTGAAGTAAGCCAGAAAGATAAAGAACATTACAGCATACTGACACATGTATATGGAATTTAGAAAGGTGATAACGATAACCCTATATGCAGAACAGAAAAAGAGACACAGAAATACAGAACAGACTTTTGAACTTTGTGGGAGAATGTGAGGGTGGGATATTTCAAAAGAACAGCATGTATGCTATCTATGGTGAAACAGATCACCAGCCCAGGTGGGATGCACGAGACAAGTGCTCCGGCCTGGTGCACTGGGAAGACCCAGAGGAATCGGGTGGAGAGGGAGGTGGGAGGGGGGATCGGGATTGGGAATACATGTAAATCCATGGCTGATTCATATCAATGTATGACAAAACCCACTGGAAAAAAAAATAAAAATAATAAAAAAAATAATAATAATAATAAAAAAAAGAATGAGTTTGGAAGTTTACCTTCTTCTGTAATTTTCTGGAAGAGTTTGAGTAAGATAGGTGTTAGCTCTTCTCTAAATTTTTGGTAGAATTCAGCTGTGAAGCCATCTGGTGCTGGGCTTTTGTTTCCTGGAAGATTTTTGATTACGGTTTCGATTTCCTTGCTTGTGATGGGTCTGTTAAGATCTTCTATTTCTTCCTAGTTCAGTTTTGGAAGGTTATACTTTCCTAAGAATTTGTCCATTTCATCCAAGTTGTCCATTTTATTGGCATAGAGCTGCTGGTAGTAGTCGCTTATGATCCTTTGTATTTCAGTGTTGTCTGTTGTGATCTCTCCATTTTCATTTCTAATTTTGTTAATTTGGTTCTTCTCTCTTTGTTTCTTAATGAGTCTTGCTAATGGTTTGTCAATTTTGTTTATTTTTTCAAAAAACCAGCTTTTAGCTTTGTTGATTTTTGCTATGGTCTCTTTAGTTTCTTTTGCATTTATTTCTGTCCTAATTTTTAAGATTTCTTTCCTTCTGCTAACCCTGGGGTTCTTCATTTCTTCCTTCTCTAATTGCTTTAGGTGTAGAGTTAGGTTATTTATTTGGCTTTTTTCTTGTTTCTTGATGTAAGCCTGTAATGCTATGAACCTTCCCCTTAGCACTGCTTTTACAGTGTCCCATAGGTTTTGGGTTGTTGTGTTTTCATTTTCATTCATTTCTATACATACTTTGATTTCTTTTTTGATTTCTTCTATGATTTGTTGGTTATTCAGAAGCATGTTATTTAGCCTCCATATGTTTGAATTTTTAACAATATTTTTCCTGTAATTGAGATCTAATCTTACTGCACTGTGGTCAGAAAAGATGACTGGAATGATTTCAATTTTTTTGAATTTTCCAAGACCAGATTTATGGCCCAGGATGTGATCTATTCTGGAGAAGGTTCCATGTGCACTTGAGAAAAAGGTGAAGTTGATTGTTTTGGGGTGAAATGTCCTATAGATATCAATTAGGTCTAGCTGGTCCATTGTGTCATTTAAGGTCTGTGTTTCCTTGTTAATTTTCTGTTTAGTTGATCTATCCATAGTTGTGAGTGGGGTATTAAAATCTCCCACTGTTATTGTGTTACTGTTAATTTCCTCTTTCATACTTATTAGCGTTTGCCGTACATATTGCCGTGCTCCTATGTTGGGTGCATATATATTTATAATTGTTATATCTTCTTCTTGGATTGATCCTTTGATCATTATGTAGTGTCCTTCTTTGTCTCTTTTCACATCCTTTATTTGAAAGTCTATTTTATCTGATATGTGTATTGCGACTCCTGCTTTCTTTTGGTCTCCGTTTGTGTGAAATATTTTTTTCCAGCCCTTCACTTTTAGTCTGTATGTGTCTCTTGTTTTGAGGTGGGATCTTGTAGATCTCAACTTAAAGAGTCACACAATTGACAAATGTGAACCCTGAGATGACACAGAAGTTGCAGTTGTGTGACAAGATTTTTTAAGTAGCTGTCATAAGAAATAATTCAACAAGAAATTGTGAACATTCTAGAAACAAAAAAAATAGAAAGTCTCAGTGAAGAAACAGAAGATCTAAAGAACCAAACAGATGTTTTAGAGTCAAAAAAATACTACAAGTGAAATTTAAACCTCTAAGGATGGACTCAACAGCAGAGGAAAGAACGGGTAAATTAGAAGACAGGACTGCATAGATGTCCCAACCTGCAGCTCAGAAAGAAGAAAAACAGACTGGAAAAAAAACAAAACAAAACAAAAAACCAGCATGTCAAGGACCTGTGAGACTGTAACAAAAGATCTGCCTTTTTTGCCATCAGAATCTCAGAAAAAAGAAAAATGTGGTTGGAGATAAAAGATTATTCAAAAGAATAATAGCTGAAAAATACTTACATGGATTTAAGATTTCTACTTTCAGTACACTGCCAGAAGTCATTACATATGGGGCTGGTGGGTGCTGGTAGGTTTGGCTATAAAACAGCAGGCTGAAGAAAATGTTTGTGGTGACAGCTTAGTTCTGTATCAAGATTGTAGTCATGGCTACATGAATCCACACATGTGATAGATACTATACACACATTGTACCAATGTTAATCTATTTCACCGTAGTTTCCAAAGTTGTAACTATTGCAGGAAACCAGTTGGAGAGTATCATCCTTGCACTAACTTTGTGACTTTCTGTGGATTTATATATATCTATTTTAAAAATAGACACCTACTATAAGGATTCTGAGCTTCCCTGGTGGCTCAGTGGTAAAGAATCTGCCTGCCAATGAAGGAGATGTGGGTTGGATCCCTGTGTGAGGAAGATCCCCTTGAGAAGTAAATCACAACCCAGTTCAGAATTCTTGCCTGGGGAATCCCATGGACAGAGGAGCCTAGCAGGCTATAGTCCATGGGGTTGCAAAGAGCTGGGCACCACTTAGGGGCTAAACAACAAACAAACAAGAAAAGGTTTCTCTATCCCTTGACCCGCTCCTGAGACTGTAGTAGAGAGGAAAGAATTTTGAATTGAAAGACAGGAGACCCAGATGTAACTGCCGCTTTGTGGAGTGTCATCTTGGGAAAGTACCTCATCTTGGAACAACATCAAGACTTTTCTGTATTTTATTTCCTTAGCTGTGAGTAAATGAACAAGATGATATTTCTGACATCTCTAGTTTTACAGTTTGATAATTTTATCACAGTTATCAGTCATACTGTATGATCTCACTATGATCCCTAAGTACCTGTAGGAAGCATTACAATCTTGTCTTTAGTCAGTAATGACTATTTCAAGATACTTCACAAGAATCTTGTGGGTCAAGTTAAAACTATTTAGGGAGCTTCCTGTCCACACAGTGATTTAGACAATGAGAGACTTTCTAATTATCATTCAATTCTGGAAGCCACTACTATTTTAAGAAAAGTTGCAAATGTGGAGTCCTCTTTTCTTAGACTTGTATATCATCATGTAAATTCAAAACTCTAAGAATTAAGGAATGAAAGGAAAGAATGCCTGTGAAACTTGAAAGACAGAATTGCCTCTTTGATCTGATTCACTTTAAATTCTCAGGATAACAAGGAGATGACACTGATATTCTTTTATCATAAAGAATCCATTTGGGGATGTTTAGTAACTCTAAGAGTCTTCTGCTTGGCATTTGAAACTATTAAAATAAACACTCCTGTGATTATTGCAATTTGAAATATTACTTTGTCAAACTGTTAAACCTGAATTTATAGCACAGGTGTTAATGAGGCATGAAAACTTCCAGCCTGATTTGCAGTTGCAAGATTCTCATATTTTAGAACAGTGCAATTTTTTAAGTTTACATAATGACAAAAAAAAAAAGAACACTGTCTTTACCAGTATATACTCTGTAGCAGATCATCAAAATAATAGCAATTCAGGGGACTATTTGAAAACAGTCAACTGGTTCTAAAATAAACAGAACACAATAGGGAAAACTTAAATCTTAAGGTCTTCAGAGAGGCCATTCAGAAACGAATGCAGTGCTAATATTCAACCTCAGAAATGCACATCCCTTCTCCTCATATAAGGACAGAGTTAGCCCTTGAGACAATAAAATATCCTTTTCCTCCACTAACATTATATTCTTGGCATAACTGTGCTTTGGCAAATATTCTCAATTAAGCAGTAAAAGTTAAGCCCACAGCAACATTAAAATCATGTTAATAGATTTGTCCTCAAATTTTAGATTCAACATAAATCTAATAGAAGTATATTATTTAAAAATGTGACTTGAAGTTACACAGGTGTATTTTCTTATGCATATTGACAAGTATTTTATGAAACATTTTTAAAATTTATCTCTTTGAAACAGATGGCTCTTAAAGATAAAAGTCTGATCTATATGTACCTTGAAGTTATAGTTCTATATACTGCAAACTTATAAATAGTTGAAAAAATTAAGCGTCTTAAAATTAATACCCTATGTACAGAGCTAGACTTGGGTAAATTTTTATAAGATGTCTATTTCACAGTCAGTGTCTTGTGGGCTTTTCTATAGGGTATAAAACAATAAAAAGCAATGAGATGTTTTGTTTGGCCAGGGCAAGATGCATAGGCTAGCCTACTATATATTTCAACTAGATTTCTCTGCAGGCATCTAAATAAGAACCTTCAAAAGCTGCTCAAGTGTTCTGTGTCATATTAAATATTCAGAGTTGAAAATAAATCTACATGTGATAAAACCCACCTGAGAGCTGCCTTCACCAAGTTCTCACTGTTCCTACATCTTACGTGTTTTGTTTCATTTTCCCCGCTAAAACCAATTGACCTTTTTCTTAGCTCACTGACCACCAAAGCAAAGAATAATAGGCATTTGTTTTTAGGAATAGATGTTCACTGATCTGAATCTGACACCACAGTGCTCTCAAGAAAGTGCCAGTGTACTTACAAATATGATCTATTTTTTGTTTTGTTTTTTTTTTCTGCCACACCCTTGGTCTTTTATGTTGAAAAAAAAAAAACAACAACAGTTTTTAGATCGTTGTTTATAGGCAATTTCTCTAGATACTTTGGAACTGAATGCAATATTACAATGTTCACAGTCATCATTCTCTGAACTGGTTTAGTCCTTGATAATAACTTATCAACGGCTACCAGCATTGCATTCTAGTTTCAATATGCTTATGTTGTACTGACATAATTACAATTATTACTAAACCAAAATAGTTTTATTTAAACGGAAGCACTTTACATTCATGTAACTCCATGATTTCAAGTTGAATTATCTGAGGGTAATCCTTCCTTGGGAAATCTTTCTTAATTCATATGTAAGGTCAATTCATTTAGTAAGAAAGATCTATGATTCTCTTTGTCTCTGGAGGTAAACAGATTCTTATTTTTCACAATATACTGATCAGCAAGAAACTCGGTCATTTTACCAAGATTGATCTCATTACCTGAAGGGAATTTCTTGAAAATGTATTTCTAATGGTTCTCTGAAATAAATTTTCTACACATACATACACAGACAGACACACACACACTTCCTACACAAAACATCAGAATTCTATTTACAAAGAAAAGCAGCAACAGATATTTGCTATACTTTCAAGTTAACCTAGCTTTTATAAAAACTTCAGCTATCACTTCTACTATAAAATGGACTTTTAGTAAATGTTATTTCCACTACTCATTCATGCTTCTTTCTTTCCCCTCTCCTCTGCTTTATTTTATTCCATGCTATTTTTACTTTACACAGACTTCAGAACTGTGGCTAAAATAAAAGAAGGATCTTAAAAAGCTGCCTAAAAATGTAAGCACACAAATAGCAAGAAACTATAGAGATACACACATGTGCATAAATGGACACATACATACCTCTCTCTTCAGTTATTTGATTCTCTAATGGAAGAAAAATTTTTTGTCTCGAGCAATTTAAAAAAGTATCTTATACAAACAGACAGTGATCTGGACAATCTTCTTAGGAATTCTTTTGCTACCACACATGAAATTGTTTACTCAGGGTCTATATTATATAAGGTAACCTTTTTAAATAATTAAAATGCTATCATGTCCTAGGTATTTCAGTCTTTTTGATGTGATGGTAAATGAGGATGTGCTTTCTATTGAGAAACAGGATATGGATTAATTTCCAACAAATTCAACTTTACCCAAAATTGACTAACCACCAACCTACGGGATGATACTTTAGGCATATTCCCATGTATTATTAGTTTAATTCAGGTTAATGTTCAAAATCTCCATGAAATGGCTTTTATACTCTCAATAAACAAATGAGAAAATTGAGGCACAGAAAAATTTTATGGCTTATGGAACCTCACACTACTGAGAAGGCTAGATGCCAACTATGTAGGTCTTTTACCTCCAAGTATAAATGTCTTCATTTATATAAAGGAATGGTAGTCAGACAAATCTGAGTACAAAATATAAGATTTATGATATTTATCTGCTATTTATCTAGCTAGTGTGATCACAACTGGCATAAACAAACCAGTTATTGTGAGTCAAAAATAAAATATGAGTCTGCTACTTACTAAATTTGAGGTTTCGGAAATTTTCAAACAACATTGCTTTTACTTGTAAAATGGCAATGTAACTAATCTCATTGATTTTATATACTACCTGTTAGGTGATTTAGATGAGTTATTATTTTAAAAAGGTTCACGACAGTCATTGCTCCTTTGTCCCTATTTCTCTCACTTCTCACCTTGAGTCTTCTTCGCAGCCCTGTAATTTCTAAACACGGAGATGTAAGCATAGTGATCTAAATGGATGGGAGGTAGGGAGCAGTAGTACTGGGAAACGCATTTTATTCTAAACAAGTTTATGAAATGTCCATTGAATCCTTTAAAGTTGGGGATAGACCATGGTCATTTTTAGTAAAGTCAACACCCTCAAAATCTCATCTTTTTTTTTTTTTAAATGAAAACAAACTATCAGAAGGACAAATCCTGGATTACAAGTGCAGATAGTAAAATATTGTGAAATCTGGATCTAGGATAGGAAGAAAGCTAAGAGCTTTCTCTTATCTTCAAAGGGCCCAAGTACCAGGTGTAGCTATTAGAATCCAAGAGGGAAAAGAAGGGGAGTGGGTTGAATTGGGAGATCTGGATTGACAGACATACATTATTGATACTATGTATAAAGTAGATAACTAATGATACTATGTATAAAGTAGATAACTACCCTATACCACAGGGAACTCTACTCAATGCTCTGTGGCGACCTAAATGGGAAGGAAATGCAGAAAAGAGGGAATGTATGTATACAGATAGTTGATTCAGTTTGCGGTATAGCAAAAAATAACACAAAAGTGCAAAGCAACTATACACCAATAAAATTAAATTAAAAAAATAAACTAAACTACAAGGATAGCTTACTTTACTTTTTAAATTAATTTTTATTGGGTTATAGTTGCTTTACAAAAGAGTCCCTTGGACAGCAAGGAGATCAAACCAGTCAATCCTAAAGGAAATCAACCCTACATATTCACTGGAAGGACTGGCGCTGAAGCTTCAATACTTTGGCCACCTGATGCAAAGAGATGACTCACTGGAAAAGACCCTGATGCTAGGAAAGACTGAAGGTAGGAGGAGAAGGGGGCAACAGAGGATGAGATAGCTGGATGGTGTCACCAACTCAGTGGACTTGGGTTTGAGCAGACTCTGAGAGACAGTAAAGGACAGGGAAGCCTGCTGCATAATAAAAACACGTAAACCTATTCATACATATATCACAATAAATTTGATGTAAGAAAATGGAAAAACTTTAAAGACTTTCAGAAACATGGAGCAGTGGAACAAAAATCACATGGACATTAGATGCCCTAGATGCAAAAAGATAAAGGAAAAACGGAAAAGAACCTATGGTCTGTAATTTTATATATAGCTATTTCATCACTAAAAAGTGAAGATATAATCAATATATCAACTTCAAAAATTTTTCCACACACAAATATGCATACAAACAGTATTTGAAAATACTCTCAGAGAAAGCATATGGCATCACTGACTTAATGAACATGAGTTTGAGCAAACTCTGGAGATAGTGAAGGACAGGGAAGCCTGGTGTGCTGCAGTCAATGGGGTCGCAAAGAGTCGGCCCCGACTCAGTGACTAAACAATAACAAGAGGAGAACCAATCCCAGAAGAAGAAGTAAGAAGTCAGAGACATGAGACATGGGTAAATATACCAAGGTGCTTGCCCTGTTCTGGGAGAGTATGACATACCATCAAGTTTGTAGCAAAGATAAGAAAAGTTAACATCACTAAGTGTTTTGCCTTTTCCTTTATTTCTTCCACAACAACTCCAGGGAAGGAGGGGGCAGGGTGAAAACCCATAAATATCTAATAACCTCTGGCTTTTCTGTTTCTTTATCTCTTGGCTGAAGCCAAGGAAGTGAGGAAGGGAGAGACAAGGAGCAGTGATGAGAGGGGAGAGATGGTGGGAAAGCTCCATGCCTCCTTCTCAGGTAGAGTCTTGGTGAAGCAGCAACAACCCAGAGAGGACTGGGATATTAAAGAGCCAATAGGATCTTCCTCGGTATATCCCATAGGGCCAGCAAGACCTCAGAGAAAGATGCTTCCTGGGAGCAGGCAGATGGGCTTATCTTGTCGATACTCAAATCCAGTGGTATGGAAACCAGAGGATGTGGTCCAAGCCCACACATTACCAGCAGCAGTTCAGTTCAGTTCAGTCGCTCATTGTGTCCGACTCTTTATGACCCCACGGACTGCAGGATGCCAGGCTTCCCTGTCCATCACCAACTCCCAGAGCTTACTCAAACTCACGTCCATTGAGTCAATGATGCTATCCAACCATCTCATCCTCTGTCATCCCCTTCTCCTCCCAGCATCAGGGTCTTTTCCAATGAGTCAGTTCTTTGTATCAGGTGACCAAAGTATTGGAGTTTCAGCTTCAGCATCAGTCCTTCCAATGAATATTCAGGACTGATGTCCTTTAGGATGGACTGGTTGGATCTCCTTACAGTCCAAGGGACTCTCAAGAGTCTTCAAGAGCAGCAGCAGAGAGAACCACTATGAATGAAGTGGTCCTGTGCACAGGTAGGAAAGTCTGTGAGTGTCTGTGCTACAGAGGAACAACTAGGTTGATGGATCTTTCCAGAGACACCTCCTTCTTGAAGAGATGACTTGATGACACCATGGATGTTCACTGTCTGTCAATATAAGTCCCTGAGACTCAGTGACAACCCCAAGAAAAACACTTTTTTGTCTAACTCAGAAGAATAGGGTTGGGGATTGTTCTTAAGATTTCTACATAAAAGTTCTTGCACAGTTCTATTTTTGAACTGAAAGGCATACCTATTACATATGCTTGTAGTTTTGATCTCTGGCTTTCATACAAACATAGTTTGAATAAAGGTCTATGACATCATTGAATGTATCCTATGACCAACTGTTTGATTTCTACAAAGTCTTCACTATATGAGTATGTGAAAGATACTGAAATTTCTGGCTATTAGTTTAGAAGTCTAAGACAAGTTGTCAATGTAACCTTTTGATTTACATCCAGTGGGAACTAGAATAAATTGTGTGACATTCCAAGTGTGCGATGAACTGTCATCTTAGATTCTTGATAATGAAGATGACGCCTCACTGAACTGGCATCTTCCAATACTGAGTTTTTCAGTTAAGTAGAGAAGCAACTGATATTAAATAATAATCATAACAGAGTCAGAAATGGGGATCTACTTATACTACTGTAAATGAAGCATGGGTTCTTCAGGGTTGTTAACATTTTGAAAGATTTGAGCAAATACTAAAGAGCATTAAATAGTTTAAACTCTGTCATCAGCAGTAAACTTTAAACAATGTGAAATTTTGGAACATTTAGAGAGATAATGTTCGGTGGAAAGTTAAGTAACAAATATTCCCCAGAGTTTCTGATACAAGATGAAGATACGCACAGAGACCTTATAACCAGTGCAACTTTCAATCCTCACATCGTCTCTTCAGGTAGGAGAGATATCTATCCACTTCATTAAATGTCAGCCTGTATTTGCTATTTCACTGTCATTATATTAAGGGCTTTCATTACATCCTTTGGATTTTAAATCGAATGTCAAATAGGATTTGGGTTGGAGAGAAATAAAAGATCACAGGTTTTTTCTTCTGAGAAAAGTTAAAGGATAAGTTTTAGTATTTTTCCAATATTTTATTAAATGTTAGGTTTGATAATTGTTAACTGACCATACTTTAAAAAATCATCTTATATTTCCTTTTACTCCATCAGATTTCTTATTCCTATGGTGGTATGTTTTAAAAAATCAATTCAAAGAGTGAGGCAGCTAGTTATGCAAAATGCTAATATAGTTATGTTAATAACCAGAGAAACACACACACAACAATATATAAAATAGAATATCTGAATGTGGATTTATCTGATAAGCTCAGAACATGCTTAGTAAGCATGCAATTCAAGGCAAGATGACGTGTTAAATAATCTCTCCAAGGCAGGTAACCAAGGTAGAATGTACATTACTTGGACAACAGTCATACCACTCCCTGACAAATGAAGGAAGGAGGAAATTATACTTTGTGGCAAGTTGTAGGATGTGAAAGCTCTGAACATGAAGTGGATGTAGGGGTGGATGCTGACAAAACTGTGTTTGGGAGCATCTGGAAGTATGAAGGGAGTTAATAAAACAAGATCTGGACTGAACATGTGATCTGTGACATTTGAGGGAAAGAAAACAAAACACAACAAAATAAAAAGTCAAATAAGTCCCTTAATGAATGTTTAACTCATAGAAAGGAGTAAAGTCTGATGTCAGGTCTAAAATTGGCACAGGAACTAGAGAGTAGCAACTCCTGTTTTTATATCAAGGAAATCAGTGACATTCACATCAGTAAGTAATCCCCTAAATCCTTTAGTAAACATACCGTCCTACATAAAAGGGAACATAATTTAGATGTAAGGCCTTGAAGAGAAAGTTTGGAAAATTCATTATCTTAGGATAATATTAGGAAATACCCTATCCAAGGGGATATAAGGAAGGAATAAATATCCCCTTCTCTGAGCAGAAATGTGCTCTCTGGTAGAGAAGATGTATCGGTGGTGGACAGTCCGGCCATCAGTGTTGGTACAATATTATTTTTAATAAGTGATTCAAAAGTGACATAATGAAATACTGACGATGATAGATTATCTGACCTTGTTTTTGAAAATGCAATGTCAAGCTAACACAAATAAAGGAACAATTTATCAAATTTATCAGGGTGTTCTACTTATAAATAAATTGAAGAATAGAAGTGATTTTAGAGTAATAAGAAAATTATGCTTCAAATGATAGGAGATAATCAACACATTTCAAACTTCTAAGAGTACAAGGAAGTAAAATTAATTCTTATTTTTTCCAGTGTTCTCTATCATGCACTCTAAATTTTTAAAGATATTAACAGAAGTTCAAAAGAAAAACTTATTTTACTCCTTCATAAAACATATTGCAAAATATGTGTAAGAATGAATAAGAGAACCCAGGACAATCTAGAAACAGACAACTAAAGACTCAGAAAATTATAAAGGAACTATTATTATTGTTGTTGTTATTCCAAGGAGAATAGCCTAAACAATCTGAAAAAGTGAAAAGTGAGATAAGATATGACGAAAATGCACAGTACTTAATATAAATATGATTTCAAAATTTTAGTTCATTATATATTCCCTAAATTCTGAAGGCAATTTTGGACAAATAAAATAAAGTACTTCATTCTTTTGTCCAGTGGATAATAAACCTTCAAAGTCCTTGATCTCACACAGTTAAAAAAGATAACAATATAAGCTATGGTTTTTCCAGTTGCCATGTATGGACGTGAGAGCTGGACCATAAAGAAAGCTGAGGACCAGACAATTGGCACTTTTGAATCATGGTGTTGGAGAAGATTCTTGAGAGTCTCTTGGACAGCAAGCAGATCAAACCAGTCAATCCTGAAGGAAATTAACTCTGAGTATTCACTGGAAGGACTGATGCTGAAGCTGAAGCTCCAATACTTTGTCCACCCGATATGAAGAACTGACTCACTGGAAAAGATCCTGATGCTGGGAAAGATTAAAGGCAGGAGGAGAAGGGGACAACAGAGGATGAGATGGTTGGATGGCATCACTGACTTGATGGACATGAGTTTGAGCAAGCTCTGGGAGTTGGTGATGGACAGGGAGGCCTGGCGTGCTGCAGTCCACGGGGTACAAAGAGTCGGACAACGACTGAGCGACTGAACCAACTGAACTGAGTTTTTTATTACCTTGTGCTGGTATGCTTATTGGCTTCTCTTGTGTCCAAGTCTGCACGCCTGTGAACTGCAGCTCACGGGGCTCCTCTGTCCACGGGATTCTCCAGGGAAGAATACTGGAGTGGGTTGCCCTGCCCTCCTCCAGAGGATCTTACCCACCCAGGGATCGAACCTGAGTCTCCTACATCTCCTGCATTGCAGACAGATTCTTTACTGCTGAGTCACTGGGAAAGCCCAGCTATTTACCTTGGGTTTGAACAAAAAAACTTTCCATAAATTGTTTCTATTGCTACTTGCTCTTATATCCTAAATCAAGTCTTTTAAATATGTGCTATCATGCCCTTATCTTTTTCTGAGGAGAGGAAATGGCTGAGTGCAACATATTATCAAACAAAAAACACTGAATAAAGATTGAACTAGATATTTATGAATAAGGGATTTAACACATGTGACATACACATATATTTGTTGAGTGTCTCAGAAAATGGTAAAGAATCTGTCTGCAATGCAGGAGACCTGGGTTGGGAAGATCCCCTGGAGAAGGGAATGGCTACCCCACTCAGTATTCTTGCCTGGAGAATTCCATGGACAGGGGAGCCTGATGGGCTACAGTCTGTAGGGTCACAGACTAGTACCCAACTGAGCATCTAACACTTTCACTTTCAGAAGCACTAAGTACTTATGTATATTCTTTGAAAACCAGGTATGATCAATTCCCATTTACACACAAGAATCTGGAAGTTAAAAAGTTCAACTAGATATTTTCATATTCAATAAATAACTGATGGCTGTGGGATTGAATATCAAGCCTAACTGATGCCACATGATGTGCCCTTAAAAACTCTGTTCTTAGGACTTCCCTGGTGATCCAGTGGTTTAGACTCCATGCTTTCAATGCAGGGGGCACAGGTTTGATCCCTGGTCGGGGAACCAAGATCACACATGCCACCTGGCATGGCTCCCCCTCAAAGCAAAACAGAAAAGAAAAAAAAAAAAAAGAAAACAACCACCAGAACAAAAAACAAAAAAATTCTCACAAGGCATAAGACTAAGACGCAACAAGCAGAACTTGCCTGCAATGCAGGAGACATAGGAAATGCAGGTTCGATTCCTGGCTTGGCAAGATCCCCTGGAAAAGGAAATGGCAACCCACTCCTGTATTCCTGCCTGGAAAATTCCGTGAGTGGAGGAGCCTGGCAGGGTCATAAAAAGTCAACCACGACTGAAGCAACTGAGCTTAGCAAGAGGCAGAACTAAAAGGAAAATTAAAATATGCCAGCCATACGTTTTTAGTAAGGGCTGCAAACAGCTGGTATTGTCACATTATTACATATTCTCTTGCAGTGGTGGACGGGTGGTGTTAAAATAATAATTCAAGAAAGCCCAGAGATAAATCCACGAACCTATGGACACCTTATCTTTGACAAAGGAGGCAAGGATATACAATGGAAAAAAGACAACCTCTTTAACAACTGGTGCTGGAAAAACTGGTCAACCACTTGTAAAAGAATGAAACTAGAACACTTTCTAACACCATACACAAAAATAAACTCAAAATGGATTAAAGATCTAAATGTAAGACCAGAAACTATAAAACTCCTAGAGGAGAACATAGGCAAAACACTCTCCGACATAAATCACAGCAAGATCCTCTATGACCCACCTCCCAGAATATTGGAAATAAAAGCAAAACTAAACAAATGGGACCTAATGAAACTTAAAAGCTTTTGCACTACAAAGGAAACTATAAGTAAGGTGAAAAGACAGCCCTCAGATTGGGAGAAAATAATAGCAAATGAAGAAACAGACAAAGGATTAATCTCAAAAATATACAAGCAACTCCTGCAGCTCAATTCCAGAAAAATAAATGACCCAATCAAAAAATGGGCCAAAGAACTAAACAGACATTTCTCCAAAGAAGACATACAGATGGCTAACAAACACATGAAAAGATGCTCAACATCACTCATTATTAGAGAAATGCAAATCAAAACCACAATGAGGTACCATTACACACCAGTCAGGATGGCTGCTATCCAAAAGTCTACAAGCAATAAATGCTGGAGAGGGTGTGGAGAAAAGGGAACCCTCTTACACTGTTGGTGGGAATGCAAACTAGTACAGCTGCTATGGAAAACAGTGTGGAGATTCCTTAAAAAACTGGAAATAGAACTGCCATATGACCCAGCAATCCCACTTCTGGGCATACACACTGAGGAAACCAGATCTGAAAGAGACACGTGCACCCCAATGTTCATCGCAGCACTGTTTATAATAGCCAGGACATGGAAGCAACCTAGATGCCCATCAGCAGATGAATGGATAAGGAAGCTGTGGTACATATACACCATGGAATATTACTCAGCCATTAAAAAGAATTCATTTGAACCAGTCCTAATGAGATGGATGAAGCTGGAGCCCCTTATACAGAGTGAAGTAAGCCAGAAAGATAAAGAACATTACAGCATACTGACACATGTATATGGAATTTAGAAAGGTGATAACGATAACCTTATATGCAGAACAGAAAAAGACACACAGAAATACAGAACAGACTTTTGAACTTTGTGGGAGAATGTGAGGGTGGGATATTTCAAAAGAACAGCATGTATACTATCTATGGTGAAACAGATCACCAGCCCAGGTGGGATGCACGAGACAAGTGCTCCGGCCTGGTGCACTGGGAAGACCCAGAGGAATCGGGTGGAGAGGGAGGTGGGAGGGGGGATCGGGATTGGGAATACATGTAAATCCATGGCTGATTCATATCAATGTATGACAAAACCCACTGGAAAAAAAAAAATAATAAAAAAAAAAGAAAAAAAAATTGTTACTAAAAATGGTATACTCTTGGTACCCAATTTGGGGTTAAAAGGAAGCAGTGCAATTTGATGCTAATAACACTAAATTTTAAGTTAAAACATCTAAATTCCAGATTTTATATCCTCTTCTCACTACTGAAAGCTACCATTAAAGCATTAGCCACATTAATAAATAAGAAAACTAATAAGATTGCCTCTTAGAAATTCTGTTGACTACTTTGGCTCCTATTTTTATGTCACTTTATTGAGTAGAACCAGTCCAAATGTAACCTCCCAGAGTAATTCTTTCGTGAATAGCAACTGCAGATTTAGATTAAAATGGGATCTGGCCGTGTAAAGAAAAAGCAGTTTAATGCTACAGTGAACACCATTCACTAATCCTCATGTATCATTTGTGAAATTCAGAGTCTCTTTGGCAAAAATAAATGCCCTTTGCCCTCTGTAAAGATGGAGTCTAAGAACCATACCCAGAACTTGGTTGCTTTCAGGGGAAGTAAAAAATTTGGATGGTCAAGACTATTATTTTCATTTCAGTAAACAAATACACAATATGCTTCTTCAAGAATAAAAGGAGAATTTCAAAAATGTGGGATCTGTGGCTAAGTTTGCTGCTTCTACAGGTAAGACTGACCTACTTCTAAGATGATCACATTTTTGTGCATACATTCAACATATGTCAACCAAGTTCTCTTCTGTACCAGGCATTGCATGGGAAGACGTTCAGGTTTTACCCTGGAGATTTCCACGCAGTGTATCACAGACCACAACACAGCAGGCAGACACAACACAGTATTTGGAAGGACGAGCATCTTACAACCTCTTTTGAACTCATGTGCTGTTACTGGCTTCTTGACTCCATCTTTTGCGTTCTTCCACCAGGCATAAAAGATGTACCTTTCAGACCACATGCCCAATCGCCCTCCCAATTCCCAATTCCCCCGCTACAGGATTTACTGTGTTAAAGGGCTGCCTTCTAAACCTCTCCTTCTCTCCAGTCCTGAGCATTACAGCTCAAGAGTCCCTGAAATGGAAATATGAATTATAAGATCTGGGCTAACCCCAAACAAATTAAGTTAAAAGGGACCATCAGGCAGCTTTTCTGTTTTTAACTATCCATTTGCTTTCTTTCTGTGAAATTAAAGACCACAGTGATCATTTGGAGCAAATATGCTAAATTCAATCTGGCAGATAACACATGAATACTGAGATCATTGATCACCTGATCGGCTGGACCTGCCAAATACATTGTAGACAAAACAAAAGCAATTACAAAAGAGGACTGATGGTTAGATAATGCAAGACACTATTCATCTGCCAATGGACATTTAGGTTGCTTCCATGTCTTGGCTAGTGTAAATAGTGCTGTAATGAACATTGGGATGCGTGTGTCTTTTTGAATTAGAGTTTTATCCAGATATATGCTTAGAATTGGGATTGAAGGATCAAATGGTAATTCACTTTTTAGTTTTTATAAAGGAAACTCCATACCATTTTCCATAGAGGCTGTTCCAAGTTATCCCCACCAACAGTTTAGGAGGGTGCCTTTTTCTCTACACCCTCTCCAGCATTTATTGGATGAAGGAAAAATCAGCCATACTAAACATCACTGTTTAGGACTTTAGTTCTCATTGGCTCTGGTCTCTGTGGACAGATGGCCAGGCCATGGAATGATATTGTTTTAATAAGTGCATGTACACCTCATCAGTGTTCCAAAGTCAGCCAGCATGGACAAAACTACAATTAAAAAAAAAAAAAAAGCATGCACCCCTATGTTTATAGCAGCACCAGTCACAATAGCCAAGACAAGGAAGCAACCTTCTGTTCATCAACAGCTGAATGGATAAAGAAATGTGGTGTATATACACAGTGGAATATTACTCAGCCATGAAAAAGAATAAACGAATGCTATTTGCTGCAACATGAATGGACCTAGAGATTATCACACTAAGTGAATACATCAGAGAGAGAAAAATATCATAATATTTTTTAATATCATATCATAATAAATGTGGAATCTAAACACAGTGCAAATGAACCTATCTACAATACAGAAACAGACTTACAGACAGAGGGAACAGACTTGTTGCCAAGGGGAAGGTGGGTAGGGGAGGGAAGGACTGGGAGTTTGGAATTAGCAGATGCAAACTATTGTATATAGAATAGAGAAACAACAAGGTCCTACTGGAGAGCATAGGGAACTGTATTCAATATTGTGTGATAAATCTTAACAGAAAGGGTTATGAAAAGTAATATATCTATGCAGACTGAATTATATAATTTTATATATGTATATTATACATATATATAAAGCATTGTAAATCATCTATACTCCAATAAAATTTTTAATTATAAATAAATAATAAAACAATGATAGTCAATTGGTGTGGTCAGGCTTAGATTCTTATGAACCAAACATCAACACCGCAAACTCTATTAAAGAGAATATAGGTAATTGTTTTCAGTAATTGTTATTTTGGGTTTGCTCTTCACACTTTAAAAATAAAATGTACATAATAAAATTTACCTAAGAATACAACTTAAGAACTAAATGGAAACTTTACAGCTATTCAACTCCACTCCTTCATTTTACCAAATGAAGAAAGAACTAAATTGGTGTTAGAATTTATGTAGAAATCTTATCTTCTGATTATCTGACCAGCATTTCTTACACTATAATAGACATTCTTAAAATTACTTGAAAGAGACTGATTTTTATGTATCACCCAGGAGCATCCCATAGAATTTTTGGTTCCACAGTTTCTACATTTACAGTGTTTCACCATGAGAATTTATATTTAGAAGTCAGTAAAGAATGGGAGAGTTCTGAATGAGCAACACATACTGAATTCAATTTATTTATTCTACTAAACTTACTGAGGTAAGAAAGAAAAATAATGCTTTAAGCATTTCAGTATGTAAAAATAGTGAACACGACTCAAGATGATAATTCCTCACAAGATATTCTCTAAAAAACTATAAAAAAAAAACTCTCTGTTCAATCATTATTTAACATAAAACACTCCAATTCCTTGATCTCCTGATTTAAGTGTTTTTTTTTCCCCCCCCCCTTGACCATGTATTTTTTCTACATTAGTGAGTAGGTGGAATCATGTGAGTTTGACTTTTCCATGTGACTTGAGAATTAGGCTGTTTTTGTTTAGAATAACTTCTACATTTTGACTACTTTTTAACAGGGCCATTGAACAAGATTCCCTATTCTTACTGACTTTTCAATATAACCACAAAGTTAAAAAAAAAAAAAGTATTTCAGTCATCTTTAATGATATGGTTTTTCTGTTTTTCCTGTCCATGGAATACCAAAGAATGAGGAAAAGAATGTTCAACATAATAGTAAGTATATTTCTCAGATTCTAGGAAAGATATTTTTAAAGAATTTAGAGTTATAGGGATATGACACAATGACCCAGGTTTTAATGAAGCACAAAAAGAAAGTTATTAATCTAGGGGTTATAGCTCAGGTCTTAGAGCTAGACCATCTGGATTTGAATTGTGACTCATCGTTAAGTAGCATTGTGACTTTGTTCCAGCTACTAAACCTCTCTGTAACTCAAGCAAGCTGTGTAGCTTTGGTATAGCTATTAAACCTCATGATAACTCAGACTGCTCATTATGAAAATGGAGACAGTAATAGAAGACACCTCATATACCTTTCATAAAAATTAAATCATCAACACACATAAAACCTATAGGTTTGTGCCTGGCTAACAGTATGCACTCAATACATGTTAGCAATAATTACAATAGTAAGAAACACAGAAGTCACGTCTTATGAAGAATAGTTTAAGCAACTTTTACAACCAAGAGAAGGTAGATCTCCACAGTGACATCAAAGTGAAAGTGATAGTCGCTCATTCGTGTCTGACTCTTTGTGACCATATGATTGTAATCCACCAGACTCCTCTGGTCCATGGAATTTTCCAGGCAAGAATACTGGAGTGGGTAGCCATTCCCTTCTCCAGGGGATCCTCCAGGATCGATCTGGGATCTCCTGCATTGCAGGAGACTCCATTCTTTACCATCTGAGACTCCAAGGAGTAGAGTTAAAACCAGCAAATGGAGGTTTTAGAACCACAGACTTATATGGTACCCAAGGAAATATTCCTTAATAACTTCTGTTGTTCAGTGGCTAAGTCATGTCCAACTCTTTGCAACCCCATGAACTGGAGCACACCAGGCTTCCCTGTCCTTCACTATCTCCGAGAGTTTGCTCAAACTCATCTCCATTGAGTCAGTGATGCCATCCAACCATCTCAGCCTCTGTCGCCCCCTTCTCCTGCCGCCTTCAATCTTTTCCAGTATCAGAGACTTCCAATGAGTCAGCTCTTCGCATTTAATATCTACAAAGAGGATGATTGACCTCCAAAGAGCCTAAAAGGTATTTTTATCCAAATTGCCACTAGCTGAGCACAATAGTGATCATTGTGATTATAAGGGTCTGTGAGATTATCTGAGCAAAATGGAGGAAATCTTACCAGAATATATGTGTTGCCCAAGTTAGCATTTCTCTTGCCACAAGCAGTGCCAGACCCAAATTCTACCAAGCCTACTTCCTCCTCCAAGGTAGAAGCATTTTTTTAAAAAAGACTTCACCAGAGCTGTGCATAAGACTATTATCCTACCAACAAAGAAAAATGGGAGCTATTAAACAGGTCTGAATCTATAGTCTACAAAAATAGACACAGGAGCCTGTAACTTATTTTTAATATTTCAAAGAGCTTAACAAACACTTATTATTGCCCATAATGAGGGTGAATGTATTAACTAAACAGTGAAGTTTCTTTATTTTAAATTATCTTGGTCATATTCTATTATCTCAGGTTTTCAATCATATGAAGCTCTAAATGTTTCCATTACTAAAACTAGGAAGATTAAACCACTACCTTATACAAGCAGTATAGTGTTTAGAAACTTTCAAAACCTGTACTGCTTTGGTTAAAAAATAATCGTAGTAGTAAGAAGACATAAAAGATTGGTAACTGTTCCCTGTGCTTATTAAAACAGTCAATTAAATGTTAGTTCTTTTAGGAGACAAGATGTCTTGGGGGTCAGAAGAACTGGGGTGCATCCAGGGCACACTGGTTGACTGTTTTGAAAGCTTGAATAAATGATGCAACCTCAATGAGTATCAGTTACTGCCTCCTTAAAATGTGGAGAATGTCAGCTTCGGCTTATTTGTTGTTCACATCTCACCTACTTCTATGAAAGAATTGATATATATCATCCAATTCAAATAAAAGACAGATTACGTTACAAATGGAAAATATTCACAGACTGGTTTCCCCTTAGGAAATATCTTTCTTGCTCTCAGGATATACTAGTCTCATCGAGAAAAAAAAATACATATATAAAAAAAATAGAGGTTTGTTAGTGACACATAGGTTCTGTGATTATCACCTAGTTTGTGAATTGCTAGTAGGGTTTCTACATTAATTGACATTTCTTAAGGAAATAATATATATGTTAGACAGGAAAACAGTGAGAGGTTTACAATGTTCTTTTTATATTTTATGATCAAAATCATAAATAACTGAAAGTAAAAACACAAAGAAAGCAAGGGAAAAAAAAATACAAACCCAAGCCCTTTGCAGGGTTAAGCGATCCTGGATTATACATGAATTATCTTAGAAAGTTTTAGTTGTCCAGACCCTGAAAAAGCAAACCTTGACCCCTGGGCACAAACTTGACCAATACTAGGTTTGTTAGGTCCTTGGCTTCCCATGTGAGGCAGTGGTAAAGAACCCATTTGCCAAAGTAACAGAAGCAAGAGATGCAGGTTCAATCCCTCACTCAAGAGGAGGAAATGACTGAGTGAGTGAGCGTGCACACACGCACACACAAGAATGTTTTTTATGTTTTTAATGATTGGAAACAATCTAAGGTAGAATAAAATTTGGGACATGTGAAAACTATTAAATTTAAAGTTTAGCAACCATAAATAAAATTTTATCAGAACACAGCCTCATTTATTCATTTACTATTGCAGTGTTGAGCAACTGTGACAGAGACTGACCTCCAAAGCCTAAAATGTATTTATTCTCTAGTACTTTATCAAAAATGTTTGCCCCTGACCTAGGTGGCACAGAATTGAACCATTTCTCCTGAAGGCTCTCTTATTGTTTATTCCTAAAGTCATAAAGTAATTATGACTCTGTAAGTTAAAAACTTACAAAGTATATATTTAAAGATGCATATGGGTAATCTTTTTAATCTTAAAGATGCATATGGGTAATCTTTTTAATGAAGGGTCTGAGAAAGTCTTATACTTAATATGTGGAAATAGATTAAATGTCAAACATTTAATATGTGGAAGCAGTTAACTAGAAATTAGAAAGTTTTAGACTTATCATATTATAAAAGTAGTTATTGAAATGTTACTGAAACACATATTGACTTAAAACATATATAACTGACTGATGTTCTTAAGTTAAAAAAAATAATGTTGCAAAGTATATATTTCTGTATATACATATATATATATATACACACACATATATATATATATAGCTGAAAGTAAAAAAAAAAAAACACAAAGAAAAAAACAACGTGTGTGTGTACACACAAACATATTTTTATCCCCTGTCTACACAAAGAATACACACATAAGAATACTGAGGTAAAAGTCAAGCTAAAATGATAACACCCAGCCTCTGGCATCTAGTGTGAGTCCCTGAATCTCTGCTCTGCCCTCTTGTGGATACTTGGGGAATTAAGCTGTCCTTGCCTTGGTTTCCTCACCCTTGAAATGTGAAAGATGATCAGTATGATAATAAACAACTACATCACAGAGTTTATTTAGAGAATTAAGTGAGGTACACATTAAAGCACTGAGAGCAGAGAGTGGCCCGTATTAAGCACCAAACAACGTCAGTCAACAATTGTTGGGAATTCCCTGGCGGTCCAGCGGCTAGGACTCAGCACTTCACCACCAGGCCTGGCTTCAATCCCTGATCAGAGAACTAGATCCCACAAGCTATGTGGCGCATAAATGAAAAGAATGAATGAAACAAAATGAAACAAAAAATGAAAAGAAAAGAGTTAAAGAAAAAAAAAAAGACAAATTATTCTTGTGTTTGCTGTTGTATGTTCTTTTCCCCACCATTCAGAAGCTTCTGCAAATACATGAAAACATCTTCATATCACCTTTCTTGTCAGCCTAGGAAAGAAAGGTGCCCAATAACCTGAATATTTCACTCTGTAAAAATAATCACTTGTGACATAAAAGGTATTGATGGGGTGAAAGGGACCACAGCTGCTAAGATGTGTCCCTTTCCATCATCTTTAGCAATGCTGATTGCCCTGAAAATGTCTGCCAGTTAATTGTCTTTATTGGAAGGGAGCTTTTGTAAGAAGGAAGGAGGGAAGAACTGAGTGTGCATTCCACTTTCTTACAGGGATTATGCCAATAAGCAAGGAAGTCTTACCTTTTATTAAAATGAGATTTGTTTTTATCACCCATCTAAAAGTACAAAGAGCATGATAGGAGACTATTTAAAATAGTATTTGAAAGGTTTAGAAATGTATGAGGACATTCTAATAACAAAAGTCCAACAGAACACAGAAAAAAATTAAAAATAATAAAATCTGCTTTGAAAATTTAAGAAAGAGGAAAATCCATATTTTGGGAGAAGAGATACTTTTTGTTGTTTTGAATCATGTTCTGTTTATCTTTCATCTAGTGCTCACATGTATGCATGCAGTGTTACATCTATTACATTTCTTTTGCTGGATTAGATTTTTGCCAATGATGAGTGATAGATTTAAGTAAGTTGTGCATGTATTAGACTATGAACCAGTGATCATTATAAAGCTTGATTTGTAAAACTCTTTTTCAAAATATACCTGGAAGGATTACACAATTGTTTATGAGCAACACTGTAACAGCTGGGTAGGGTAGAAATCATCTTTGAATCATGGGTCTACTGTTGAGGCTGGTTCTTCACTACTAGAATTTTTTTCCCAAAATGCTTCTCTGCTGCAGTGTAGACACACTCTCTGCGGGAACAAAGGAACACAGTAGGCTTGAGACAGCTTTCCTCGCAAACGGCTGCTCGCAAGGCTGGCACTTGGCAGTCGTCCATGAACTTGAATAGTAAACGGTTCCCACACTAGCAGAAAACTTTCCCTAAATGCTAAGAGCAGTCCGCTGTGCCTGAACTGTGTGTGCAAACCACACATGCTAAGTCCTCAGTCGTGTCTGACTGTCTGTGGCCCCACGGACTGTAGCCCGCTAGGCTCTTCTGTCCTTGGAATTTTTCAGGCAAGAATACTGGAGTGGGTTGCCACTTTCTACTCCAGAGGATCTTCCCGACCCAGAGATCAAACCCATGATTCCTGCAATGACAGTCAGATTCTTTACACCTGGCAAACTAGACGTGTACAGTAAATGTTAGTATCTGCTTTACTTCTGGGAGATGGAGTCTGGCACTTGCTAGATGGACGGTGCCCACTGACTCACCAAAGAAAAGACCTTGACTTCTAGCCTCAGGCCAGCTTCCCTAGCAGATGACCTTTCTCCTATGTTGTCCCAACACACTGCCTTCCTTGTAACTCCAGCAGGAGGAGATTCTTAGACACTTATACCCAGTTTTCTCTGGATTTTACTCTACCTGTCTTTTCTCTTTGCTGATTCTGTTTGGTCCCTTTTGCTGTAGTGAAACATAGTCATGAGTGTGATCACATTCTGGGCCCTGTGCATCACCCTGAATCATATCATCTGGGGGAGACAGAACAGGGGGAGTCTTGGAGATCCACACACTACCCCACCTAACCTTGGTGAGCATCTGATGTGGATGAATCCTGTGATACCCGGTTATTCTGTAATTTTAGATTAATTTTAAAATTAAATTTCTAAAGCTCAATACCACGGACTGGGAATGAAAACTGCCCCAAGTTCTCCTTGAAGGAAGTATGAAAGGTACCCACAGTCACTAAATATGCTGAGTGACTCAAAAATACTATGGCAATGCATTTAATAGCGGCAATACCAAAGTTTAATCTGAGCTCTTCTCTGTGTGACTTTAAGGCCAGTGCTTTGACCAGGAGGCTACACAAACTCTCTGGCAAACAGCAGAGAGATCTGCCTTCTACTTTGTTCTAAAGATGTCTGTTGCAACTGTTCTTGGATTTAAGTGTTGCTGGGCATAATAAATACCTACTGTGCAGAAATGTTACTCCCAAGAGATTTAAGGAAGACAATCAGGTTGACCCAGAGCATTTGGATAATGGTTCGGTCATTTCTCACAGGTGTCACCGTCTCGTGTTTTCCCCTGTGACGAGTTGCAAATTGGGCAGATGCTAAAAAATGAGGATGCAAACATCCTGGATTTGTAAGTGAGGTGCTCAGGAGAGGAGCATAGGAATCTCTCTCTGGTTTCTCCAGACTTCTTTTCTTTATATATTCACATCTAAAACTTCTGGCATTTTCCTGCCTGACTTTTAACCTTGCAACTTTCCCCTCATGGAGTTAACTAATGATAACAATATAACCATCCATCATAAGATGCTTGTAGGCAAAGGCTGTTCTACTCATTTTTCAGAAAAATAAATATAAGCAAAGCAGCCTAGGAAGCAAGAATCTACTCGCAGCCTTTTGTCTCTACTGTAATTATAACGTGCACTAACTATTTAAAGGATGTAGAGTTCAAATAACATTTCGCATACGGCTATTGTTCCTTCCCAAGAGAGAATAAGAAAAGAAATGAAAATGTGAACTGTAATAAGAAAACTCGCCCTAGAGATAAGAGACCCAAAGAAAAGGATATAAAATAAAATGAGAATGGAAAGTACATATTAAAATGTTTTGACTACAATTATTAAAAAAACCAATACATTTTGAAGGGAGCTAAAGAATAATTCTAGTGGTGTCATAACAGTATTTTCTTTATAGAACATACAGAGTGCTAAAGACAAAAAAGAATTCTTAAGTGACTTCGATTTATATTTCATTCCTTTTATCTTACAATAAACTACATGTAATTCAGCTAAGTTACATTCTAAAAAACTGTTTAGATATTAATAAACCAACTTTTTTGTTAACGGGTATAGTATGACTAGCTTGGAAAAACACATTCACACTAGTAGATATTTTGTTATATGCTATCACACATATTTCACTCTGATAAATTTCAGAGACCCTCTCAGAAAGATAACTGTCAAATGGGAAAATTAAACCATGGTCTTCAGGTAATACAGGGAATGGTTTGCAGGGTATGTGCTGTGCTGGGCTTAATAGCTCAGTTACATCTGATTCTCTGAGACCCAGTGGACTGCAGCCCGCCAGGCTCCTCTGTCCATGGGGATTCTCCAGGCAAGAATACTGGAGTGGGTTGTCATGTCCTCCTCCAAGGGATCTTCCCAACCAAGGGATCGAACCCAAGGATAGAGGCCAAAACACCATAACCCCACTTTGAGGGTACAGAATAAAGCCCTGACACAAAAATTGTGACCTAAGTGTCTCACTTTTTTCTATGTTTTACACAAGAATGAAAAAGATGGCTCTACAAGAAGAATGTGCATTGCAATTTTGCTTCTAATAACAAACATCATATACAATTTTCTCCAGAGAGAAATGATACATTGATACCACTTTCTACTGAAAAGAATGAAGTAGACCTTGGTATGTTACTGTAGAAAGGACTTTTTCTTTTCAAAGTACAATTTCTTTCCGTTGTTGTTCTTAATTTTATTTATGTACTTCTGGCCATGCTGGGTCTTCATTGCTGTGCATGGGCTCTCAACAACAGGGGCTGCTCTCTAGGTGTGGTGCAAGACCTTCTCATTGCACGGCCCCTCATTACGGCGGCTTCTCTTGTTGCAGAGCAGAAGCTCGAGACTGTGAGTTCAGTACTGAGGTGTACGGGCTTAGTCGCTGTGTGGCGGGGGGACGGTCCCAGGCCAGGGATGGAACCTGTGTCCCCCGCATTGGCGCGTGGAGTCTTAACCACTGCACCACGGGAAAGCCCAATGAAGAGACCTTAAAACTACGCTCTATAGAGAAAATTTCATTGTATTAAAAAAAAAAAAAAATCTATCACCTACCTACCTATTTACATATGTGAGAGTGTATTTGGGGAATTTCAGATGAGATTCAACATAAATTGATGTTGCATAGAACTGATGATTCTTTGGAGGGAAACTATTTTTTTCTTGTATACATGTCTGAAGTCTTCTATGGTATTCAATATATTTTATACCTATATTTTAATAAATGGTGGTTTGACTTGTACCATATTTAGGTGAGTTTTACAAAATTAAAAATCTGAAAATTGCTCACTATTTAAAATAACAAATATTTAAATTATTAACTATTTAAATGACTCGAAATATTTAGGTGAAAAATATTTAAATGTCTATCGAAAATAATTAGGTGATTATTTCCTGAATACTATAGCTTACCTACAGTTTTTACTTGCAAAATTAGCTTCGAAGTTGTGCTTGTGATGAAACATTTTATATTAACATTAATGTATATTTATAACACATTAATATTATTCTAAATGATTATTATAATAGATCAATGGATTAGAAGCTAGTTGAGCAAGAGTCATGAAATTTTTGCTTAAACTTTTCATGCCTAGTAGTAGCCTCAGTATCTCTCTTTATCTATTTAATAATATAATTGATAGCAAACTTTTGCTCTATTTCTACATCAATAACATGCTGTACATCCTTGGGAGAGGAGAAATGTAGTCAATATCAAGATAGATTCCATTATAAGATTTCATCATTTTTGGAGTAGACATAACAAACAGCCCACCTGAAAGTATTTCTATAAAATCAAAATTCTTTTTCTCATTTTCACTCCTCTTGACATGATGACTTTTTCTACTGTATATCTGTCATTACTCTTTCATTTGAAGTCCATTTTTCTTCAATAAATCTTCCATATATATTTAAAAATCTTTGCATAATATAAATTGATATGTGTGTTTTAAAAAACATTAGAAAATGACTATCAGACCATTCTGACCATATCAATAAAAATGCTTGCATAACTTTTTTCTTTGCATCAATCATTAGTCCTCAAGGATATCTAAGAGTCTACAAAGTTCTAGGAATGCCATTTGATCAAAAATAAAACAGTGAAAACCAGTGACAAGTCCAACATTCATGCTGCATCTTAAGTAAATCAATGCAATTATTCTAATATTTATGAATAAATTTCATGGCTTTTGAGCTGCTATAAAATGGAAGAGGCACTTGATGAGCTCCCTACCAAAAGGAGCATTCAATGGGAAAATGGATAACCATTCATAAAGGCTGTTTTGTTATAGAGAAGATTTTTGTTTCAGATGACTTCTGTAGACTTTTGTTTAGGGTAGGGGAGGTGGACAACTAAGGCCACCTCCAACTGTGAAGTATTCTGTTTTCAGGTACACTGCCATTTTAGTTGTTTCTTGTTTTGTGTTTGCCAAAATGTATACTGCCAGGAAATATTGATCAAAATATTTTTCAACTCAATAATGCAGTATTAAAAATCAGATTGAGAAAAGTTATCTCACTTTTTAACACAAATTAATCATCGTACCTTTCTCCAATGATCTAGTGAAGATGGATAAGACAGTGAGGACAGGATATTTTAGAGAAGAAAGTCCATGTTCGTTGGACTTTGTTCATTAAAAGAGACAATTGAGAAGACAAATTACGCCTTTGACATTAATTCCTTCTGAAGTCAAAAGACAAGTTTATTCATGACCCGCAAGCTTGAAGGTGAGATTCCAGTAGTTGAGCTTTACACAAATTGTCTGGGCTTTTTCACCAACTAAAAGCTAGTCACAAAGCTGGAAAGGAGAAATCTTTCAAGTCTCTGTGGGTCCTTTAAAATCACAAAATCATAAGATTTCAATAGAACCTTAGGGTTTGTGTAATCGAATACTCTCATATTATAGATCTGCTAAGTGAAGCTCAGAAAAGTTAAGGGCTTAGCTTGTCCCCCTTTCCATCACTATCTTCTTTGGTTTATATAGTGACTTCTTGCCTTGTAACTTTTCCATCAGTGCTTCTTATCTCCAAGCAATACATGTGTCATGTTATCTAACTCTGCCTTGTAAAAACTGGTCTTGTCTAAAGAGGTGTGTGGCCTTTTCCCCTGGGAGGTAATCAATGCCACACCCACAAAGACAGTCTTAGGGTGGGGTCTGCCCAAGTCAGAAACACTAACCATGTGACTTAGGTTGGGGACTTTGGGTAATGAGGGATCAGTTGACCTGAAGGCTGAATTCAACCATGCAGGCAATCACTCAGTCAATTTTGCCTATGGGATGAGCCCCAGTGAACACTCTGGAACCCAGTTCAGGTCAGAGTCCCATGGCTGGCAATACTTGTATTTGATACCAATTAGGGCCCTGTGGGCCTTTTCTGTGTCTCTCATTTACTTGATTACAGGACACAGCCTTCACTCAGCCTCCTGGGCAGATTCAACCAGTTGTGAATTAGGGAAGGAGAAGAAGGGGACGACAGAGGATGAGATGGTTGGATGGCATCACCAACCCTGTGGATATGAGTTTGAATAAGCTCTGGGAGTTGGTGATAAGACAGGGAAGCCTGGAGTGCTGCAGTCCATTCGGTTACAAAGAATCGGACACGACTGAGCAACTGAACTGAACTGAGGATATACGGAGACAAGGCATCTTCTTGTCTATTTCAAGAAAAAAAGAGTCAAGAGCAGCCTTGGACCAAGGTCCTGTTTCCCCATCAATGGATACACACAATATCTCTGAGCTATTTTGCAGATATGGAAACTCCCTCCAGGTGGGGGAGGTTAACAATTAGCGGTGGCATGCTGCCCACAAGCATGGAGACCCCAGACCAGTGGATCTGAAGTTTGATGATGCTGACTCCTACTTACCTCGCCACCAACCCATCAGAAGAATGCCCATTAGCTGATCATGCCATCTTTGAAAAGTGACTGTAAAACTTCTCACTATCTTCTCCAAGGGGATAAACGTTGTTTTGAGGGCATAACCTGCCTGGCAAAGCCATTAAACTATTCTTTTCTATTTCACCCAAAGCTCTGTCTCTGAGATTTGATCCGGCGCCAGTGCACAGAGAGTCTGAGCGTCTAGCATCATACTCACACATCACAGGCAGGAGGAGCCACACCATACATGTCTCAGTGAGTAGAGGATGGCCAGTTCTGCCCTATGTGTCTCTTCCCTTGTCTGATTTTACCCTACATCCCTTCCCTACCATATACCATAATCATGAGTATAATAAACTTCCTGTGAGTTATTTGAGTCCTTCTAGTGAATTATTGAGGACTCTCCTATCTAGTAGTTCAGTTGGTAAAGAATCTACCTGCAGTGCAGGAGACCCAGGTTCAATCCCCGGGTTGGGAAGATATCTTGGAGAAGGAAAGCCACTCCAGGCTTCTTGCCTGGAAAATCCCATGGACAGAGGAGCCTGGCAGGCTACAGTCCATGGGATACTGAAGCTAAGGGTGGTTTTGGGAATCCTTTGCCAACACTTGGAGTTGATGTCAGAAGTCAGGACAGTTTGCAGGGTCGATTTCTACAAATTTTAGTTTGCTTAATTTACACGTATACTGATGTGTAAATGTCTTAAAAGTTACATTGCTTCATTTTGGGAACTGATAAAATGACGTTACAAGAATAAACTCTCCCTATACAAAGACACTTCCTAAACTGTGAGGTTAACTCTGTGTCAACTTGGCTAGACCACACATCAGATGCTTGGTTAAATAATATTCTGTGATGGTATTTTAGAAAATTAACATTTTAAACAGTAGACTTTGAGTAAAGCAAATTTCCCCCTATAATGTGGGTATTCCTGTATGCTCTATCATCTCTCTCTTTCTCTACACACACACACACACACACACACACACACATATTCATACATATTACATACACACACACTCACTATTGACTTCCTACACATACACTATCAACTATGTTTCTCTGGAGAACCTGAAAACAGGGACATTTCTCTGTATAAATAAAACCAGTAGATCCTCCAAAGTTTCAAGATCTTCAGAAGCTGGGAAATCCCAAATGATAAAATTAAATTGATTCTCATGAGATTTCTAAGTGTTTTCTTTACTGTTACATCGATAACTTTTAGAGTCCATTCACAAAACCCTAAAGGCACATGTAATAGAACAGATATTTCCAATTTACTTAAAGTACTCTTATATTGAATTTTCTTGACTCAGTCTGGCAATAATCTACATGAAGACTAATACAATCAACAGGAAATAAAAAGAATATTAAAATCAACACAAAGGAAAAAGTGCTATCAATTGCCTCATGTTCCTTTTCCTTACAGCTACAAATATTTCTTGAAATGTCTTTGTGCTACAGGAAGCTAAGAAAAAGTTATTTGACAAACCTCTGCTTCCTTTTCCCCCACAGGGTGGCCCAGAGAAAAACAGTTCTGTCAATGAAAAACTCTATTTTATGAAGAATTTTTCATGGACCTCATCTGTCTGTACACTGTGGGAGGGGTTCTTCCACACTGACTTCATTCATCAGATTTCTTGATAACAATTAACAACATCTTAGCAATGACAGCAATTCAACAACAACAGTATCTTACAGAAGATAGCACATTATCTCTTACAACACTGGTTTCCTTGGAGGTGCAGGAAAGGGGAAGAAAGATATTGAAGAAGGATTTTTCATCATATGTTTCAGAATATTCATGTACTTCATAATAATTATATATTATATGATTTATATGATAATATATCTTTACAATTGGAGAAAGAAATGGCAACCCACTCCAGTACTCTTGCCTGAAAAATCCCATGGATGAAAGAGCCTGGTAGGCTACAGTCCATGGGGTCACAAAGAGTTGGACACGACTGAGCGACTTCACCTTCATATCTTTACGTATACACGTATGTATGAATTATTTACTTAGTTTCTAAAAAGTAAGCAGCAAATAATTGGAGATTGCTATGTTTTCTAATCCAATTTTGCACACACACACACACACACACAATCCCAGGAAGATGTTTATATAACTATTTAGAATATACTTAGAAAAATGCAAAACCCACAGTTGGTAGTAATTACCTTTAGGGAGGGAAATTTTGGTTGTAAAAGAAGTATACAGGGATTTAATCTTTTGTTTTTCTCCTCTTTCTATTTAAAATTTGTTTATGGTTTAATTTTATAATTTAAACATTCTTGCAGAGGCCCCCACTGGGATTCTTGAAAGGAGTCTGAGTCAGTGCTGGGATGTTCCTGCAGAGGGAAACAGTCACTCAAGTCAGAGCTCCTGAGATCACCCACCTGCACACAGCTCAGAGCTTTGGGCGTTAGTTGCAACTGGTGATTGTAACTGCATTTTCCTGAAAAGAGGGAGGTCACATATTCTAGTTCCCTTTCCCAGAGGAGGAAGAACGCCTGAGAAGTCAAAAGAGGAGGAAAAGCGGGGTTGGACCGCAGCCATTTGTCCACGTGTTTCCCTGACTTTACTGGTCCTCTGGCTCTTTTTCTTGTTGGTGCCTTTTCTCTCCTCGCTAGAGCAAGAGGAGAACCTCCAAGAGCAGCCTCCAGCGCGGCCTTCTCTCTGCATCTGACAGCCTGGAATGGAGCCTGCCGCCAGGTCCCCTTAACGTGTCTGTGCTGAATGAATGAATGAGGATGCTCCCCAAAGATGCTGATGATCTATCTGATTAGAATGGCCTGGTGTCTAATAAATAACCACAGGGCATTCCATACAGAGGGCTTCCCTGGTGGTTCAGCAATAAAGAATCTGCCTGCAATGCAGGAGACACGGCTTTGATCCCTGGGTCAGCAAGATCCCCCGGAGAAGGAAACGACAACCCCTACAATATTCTTGCCTGGAGAATCCCTAGGACAGAGGAGCCTGAAGGGCTATAGTCCACAGGGTCGCAAAGAGTTGGACACAACTAAAGTGACGGAGCATGCACGCATGTGTATTAAATGGTTAAGCATGTATAAATTTATATACTAAATTTTTATACTAAATTCAAACTCCTTTTAAACATCTTACCATTTTAAATAATAATGAATTTTAAATATATACATATATATAGATACACACACATTTCATGACAGTGCCAAAACACAGAAAATTTTAAAACTATAGAATTAGTAAAAAAAAAAAAAAAAAAAAGACAATTAAAAATCATCATGTTTCTAATAGTTTTCAAAAAAAAAAAAAACCAGAAAAAGATAACTCCGATAGCTCCAGTGGTAAGTAAACAATCCATATTCGACGTCAGACAAAGATGTAAAGTTGTCTTCATGTTTAACTTGGGTCTGCTTTAGAATTCCGCCTTAAGCACAAATGGTAGCATAAACTTGCTGTTTTTGAGAGCTCCTCTTACCAGAGAGGCACTTAGCATGCAAATATGTAACATAAATTTAGTTTAGAAATGGCAGTGCAGAATGATTGCTGCTACATCTTACTCTCCGTCACAATAGATGTGAAAAAGATAACTAGTTAGTGAAATAACTATAATTCAAGCAGAAAACTGACATACGGTCCCATAAGCTTCTCCAAGTAGCTTTACTTTGTGACATAACAGAGTTCTTTACACAGATATATCTTTTGGTCCTGAGACAGTTTTACTAGAATAAAGGATGGGCAAGATTTAAAGTGCCTTTGGGTAGTTAAATATGAGCAGATACGGTTAAGAATTCTTTCTCTTCTGCTGTCCCCCAATTCTCATCAATTGTGAAACCTATTGTATACATGTGAGAATGAGTCCAATGTGTAATCTTTTAGGACAGAATCCAAGGTAGCCTCACTTAGTTTTTCTAAAATCAGGGGACAGAATGTCAAATAATATTAAAGAATCTTCTCGCTTGGGGGATTGAGCAAGGTGCAATTTAGTGTACCATTTTTCTAGTCCATAAATGCTATGTATTTTATTATTTTTTTTAATTTGTATTGGAGTATAGTTGACTTAAAATGCTGGCTTACTTTCCGCTGCACAACAAAGCAAATCAGTTGTGCACACATATATATCCATTCTTTTTTAGATTCTTTTCCCAAATTGGTCATTATGGAGTACTAATACAGTTCCCTGTGCTATAGAGTAAGTCCTCAATAGTTATCTATTTTACATATAGTAGTGTGTAATATGTAAAGTTATGACAAACCTAGTGTGTGTTAAGTTTCTTCAGTCAGGTCCAACTCTTTGGGATCCTATGGACTGTAGCCCACCAGGCTCCTCTGTCCATGGGATTCTCCAGGCAAGATACTTGAATGGGTTGCTATGCCCTTCTCCAGGGGATTTTCCCTACTCAGGGATCAAATCTGCATCTCTTTTGTCTTCTGCATTGGCAGGCAGGCTCTTTTTCACTAGCACCACCTAGGAAGCCCATGACAGTGTATTAAAATGCAGAGACATCACTTTGCCGACAAAAGTCCATACAGTCAATGCTATAGATTTTCTAGTAGTCATGTATGGATGTGAGAATTGGACCATTGGACACCAAGGAATTGATGCTTTCTAATTGTAGTGCTGGAGAAGGCTCTTGAGAGTCCCTTAGACTGCAATGAGATCAAATCAGTCTATCCTAAAGGAAATCAACCCTGAATATTCATTGGAAGGACTGACACTGAAACTGAAGCTACAATATTTGGCCACCTGATGTGAAGAGTTGACTCATTGGAAAAGATCCTAATGATGGGAAGACTGAAGGCAAAGGAGAAAAGGGTGACAAGGTTTAGACGGTTATATAGCATCACTGACTTAATGGTCATGAACTGAGCAAACTCTAGGAGCTAGCGAAGGACAGAGGAGCCTGGAGTGCTGCAATCTATGGGGTGGCAAAGAGTTGGACATGACTTAGCAACTGAACAACTGTCTGTATATGTCAATTTCAATCTCTCAATTTATCCCTTTCCCTCAAAGACAAATATCATATGATATCACATGTATGTTGAATCTCAAAAAATGGTACAAATGAACTTATTTACAAAACAGAAATAGAGTCACAGATGTAGAAAACAGTCTTATGGATATCAGGAGATGATAGTTCAGTCACTCAGTCATGTCCAACTCTTTGCAACCCCATGCACTGCAGCACACCAGGCCTCCCTGTCCATCATCAACTCCTGGAGTTTACCTAAACTCATGTCCATTGAGTTGGTGATGCCATCCAACCATCCCATCCTCTGTCGTCCCCTTTTCCTCCTGCCTTCAATCTTTTCCAGCATCAGGGTCTTTTCAAATGAGTCAGTTCTTCACATCAGGTGGCCAAAGTATTGGAGTTTCAGCTTCAACATCAGTCCTTCCAGTGAATACTCAGGACAGATTTCCTTTAGGGATGGACTGGTTTGATCTTGCTGTCCAAGGGACTCTCAAGAATCTTCTACAATACCACAGTTCAAAAGCATCAATTCTTTGATGCTCAGCTTTCTTTAGAGTCCAACTCTCACATCCATACATAATTACTGGAAAAACCAAAGCTTTGACTAGATGGACCTTGTTGACAAAGTAATGTTTCTGCTTTTTAATATGCTGTCTAGGTTGGTCATAGCTTTCCTTCCAGGGAGCAAATGTCTTTTAATTTCACTGCTGCAGTTACCATCTGCAGTGATTTTGAGCCCCCAAAATAAAGTCTGCCACTGTTTCCACTGTGTCCCCATCTATTTTCCATGAAGTGATGGGACCAGATGCCATGATCTTAGTTTTCTGGATGTTGAATTTTACAACAACTTTTTCACTCCCCTCTTTCACTTCCATAAAGAGGCTCTTTAGTTCTTCTTCATTTTATGCCACAAGGGTGGTGTCATCTATATATCTGAGGTTATTGATATTTCTCCTGGCAATCTTGATTCCAGCTTGTGCTTCATCCAGTCGGGCAGAATGCATGATGTACTCTGCATATAAGCTTACTGTACACTGCATTGAGCAGGGTGACAATATACAGCCTTGACGTACTCGTTTTCCTATTTGAAACCAGTTTGTTGTTCCATGTCCAGTTCTAACTGTTCCTTCTTGACTTGCATACAGATTTCTCAGGAGGCAGGTCAGGAGGTCTGGTATTCCCATCTCTTTCAGAATTTTCCAGTTTGTTGTGATCCACACAGTCAAAGGCTTTGGCATTGTCAATAAAGCAGAGGTAGAAGTTTTTCTGGAACTCTTGCTTTTTCAATGATCTAACGAATATTGGCAATTTGATCTCTGGTTCCTCTGCCTTATGTAAATCCAGCTTGAACATCTGGAAGTTCACGGTTCACATACTGTTGAAACTTGGCTTGGAGAATTTTGAGCATTACTTTGCTAGCATGTGAGATGAGTGCAATTGTGCAGTAGTTTGAACATTCTTTGGCATTGCCCTTCTTTGGGATTGGAATGAAAACTGAACTTTTTCAGTCCTGTGGCCACTGCTGAGTTTTCCAAATTGCTGGCATATTGAGTGCAGCACTTTCACAGCATCATCTTTTAGGATTTGAAATAGCTCAGCTAGAATTCTATCATCTCCAGTAGCTTTGTTCATACTGATGCTTCCTAAGGCCCACTTGACTTCACATTCCAGGATGTCTGGCTCTAGGTGAGTGATTACACCATCATGATTATCTGGGTTGTGAAGATCTTTTTTGGATAATTCTTCCATATATTCTTGCTACCTCTTCTTAATATCTTCTACTTCTGTTAGGTCCATACCATTTTTGTCCTTTATTGAGCCCATCTTTGCATGTAAAGTTCCTTTGATATCTCTAATTTTCTTAAAGAGATCTCTAGTCTTTCCCATTTTATTGTTTTCCTCTATTTCTTTTCACTGATCACTGAAGAAGGCCTTCTTATCTGTCCTTTCTATTCTTTGGAACTCTGCATTCAAATGGGGATATCTTTCTTTTTCTCCTTTGCCTTTTGCGTCTCTTCTTTTCATAGCTATTTGTAAGGTCTCCTCAGGCAACCATTTTGCCTTTTTGCATTTCTCTTTCTTGGGGGTGTTCTTTATCACTGCTTCCTATACAATACCATGAACCTCCATCCATAGTTCTTCAGGTACTCTGTTTATCAGATCTAATCCCTTGAATCTATTTGTCACTTCCACTGTGTAATTATAAGGGATTCGATTTAGGTCATTCCTTAATGGTCTAGTGGTTTTCCCTACTTTCTTCAATTTAAGTCTGAACTTGGCAATAAGGAGTTCGGGATCTGAGCCATAGTCAGCCCCAGTCTTGTTTTTGATGACTGTATAGAGCTTCTCCATCTTTGACTGCAAAGGATATAATCAATGTGATTTTGGTATCAACCATCTGGTGATGTCCATGTGTAGAGTCTTCTCTTGTGTTGTTGGAAGAGGACGTTTTCCATGAACAGGCTTTCTCTTGGCAAAACTCTGTTAGCCTTTGCCCTGCCTCATTCTGTACTCCAAGGCCAAATTTGCCTGTTACTACAGGTATTTCTTGCCTTGAGAACCCCATGAGCAGCATGAAAAGGCAAAAAGATAGGACACTGAAAGATGAACTCCCCAGGTTGGTAGGTGCCCAATATGCTACTGGAGATCAATGGAGAAATAACTCCAGAGAGAATGAAGAGACCAAGCCAAAGCAAAAACAACATCCAGCTGTCGATATGACTGGTGATGGAAGTAAAGTCTGATGATGTAAAGAGCAATATTGAATAGGACCCTGGAATGTTAGATCCATGAATCAAGGTAAATTGGAAGATTCAAGGGATTAGATCTGATAGAGTGCCTGAAGAACTATGGACAGAGTTTGTGACATTGTACAGGAGGCAATGATCAAGACCATCCCCAAGAAAAAGAAACGCAAAAAGGCAAATCTTATGGATATCAGAGATGATAACTTGTATCTTAAAGATATGAAGAGAGTTGATTCATCCTTATCTTCATTTCAAAAATATAAGTGGTGTATCAAATATAATCGAAACTTGAAGTAGGTGATATTTGAAATATGGTAGAAAGATAGCCATTTCTAAATAAAAAGAACTCTGATAAAGAAAGATACTGCTAGCCATAGGAGAGTAAACACAAAATTTTAAGAAATCTTATCTCCTTATACAATCGTATGGTTATAAGTTGAGCAGCTACAGAGGAGTTGTTTTTTTGTTTCTTCGGTTTTTTAAAGATAATACACTACATAGAAATCCCTATAATTAATTTAGAAATGAAGTCTACACACGCGCACACACACATATAATATGCTTATTATATACTGTAAATTGTAGTGTTCAAATGCAATTATATGGAATTCTGAACTTGAATAATGCTGTGAGATCAATTTATCTAAATTCTCATTTTACATATAATTTCATTCCACAAAATATGTGGCAGTTGAAATCTTATATATGAGAATATATGAAATCATCAACTTTTCAAACAGTAATAAATACAAATAAAATAATGGATATTCTTTCAGTGTTACTTTGTAACTAACTCAAATATTTTTTAACCTGACTTTTAATAGAAGTCTTTTAATTTTATAGAGTATCACAAAATGTCTATTCTCTAAAATAAAATCTGATAAAAGGAACTTGAAAATGAGAAATTACTTTCGGAGGTGAACTGGGTAGGCATTATTGTCACCTGAAAGATAATTTACACTGACTTCTTAACAAACAAGAACAATTTAGTTTTGTAGTTTTTAGAGAATTTTTCTGAATCCTAGATATACAAGTATCATTTATAGCTTTTCTTTCTTACTAAAATACAAAAAAAAAAAAAAAAAAGAGTACTAAAAAGAGAAATAAGAGAAGTCTTTGGTGGCAAAACTACTTTTACATGGTTTTCTAAACTTATAAGGAAAATAATATGCAAGAGATTTCCCTATGATTTTAAAGAGAAAGTGTCTCAATTAGAGGGACATTAAACCATGTGGGTCAAATACAACAGATACATTAAATGGAAATCAGAATGAGCAGTATTAAGGTAGCAGCTACAATTTTCAAAGAGTTTGTTAAACATTACATTTAATTTTTCTTTTGGCAATAAAAACTATTAGAGTTTCATTTTATTAGCTGCAGTATTTTTGCAAGAACAAAGAAATTTTACTTAAAGTGTAACTATCCAATTATTTCCAAGTAAAAACACAATGTGCTTGAAATTGATTCCTATTATTGTAAGAAAACAATGCACTGGAAATGAGTACATTTAAAGCTGGAAATATCAGAGAAACACAAATAAGAATTAATTTGAAAATCCATCCCTCTTCCTTCACTGAAGCACTCATTTTTTTCTGAGGCTTGAGTGTTCACCAAGGCAGTTAATTTCTTCATGGATCCTGCTGCTTTGCTCCTTATGAACTGAAGCTGTCAACTGTGATTTTTTTTCACTTGAAGCTCTATTTCAAATAAGCATGCTTCGCTAGGCACACAGAACTTGCAATCTAACCAGAGTGTATTCTACCTTTTGCTGCCAAGGGGCTCTTAAGTTACTTTTGCAAGTAGTAGTCATGACAGAATACTCTGCACTATTTGCATATAACGATTTTATTCCACCCTACTCCTTCAAAAGAAAAGGTGTTTTTTTCTTTTATTTCAAATTTTATTTCTGTAAAAAGTGAGATGGAAAGCTTCTACTAATCTGTTCCAGAAAAGCAGGGAAGAATATTTTCTTCTGCACATCACTGAGATTCCTCAGGATAAATTTTTTTTTAATGTAAACCATTTTTAAAATCTTTATTGAGTTTGTTACAATATTGCTTTTATTTTTATGCTTTGGCCATAAGGTATGTTGGATCTTAGCTCCCCAATCAGGGATTGAACCCACACTCCCTGCATTGGAAGGCAAAGTCTTCACCATTGGACCACCAGGGAAACTCTAAGACAAAGGCTTTTAAAAAGCAACTCGCAAAAAAATAAAATAAAATAAAAAGCAACTCGCTCTACTGCAAGGGGGCCCTCTCTCCAGTCTGCTATCCTGTTTGCAGGAGCTGAAGGGCGCTTTTCTCATTCTTGTGTCTGGATCTCAGAGCCCCCTTACTTACCAAGGCAGTCTTTTTGCCTAAAACCAACTTCCCTGGTGGCTCAGATGGTAAGGAGTCTGCCTGCAATGTGGGACACACGGGTTCGATCCGTGGGTGGGGAAGATCCCTTGGAGAAGGAGATGGCAATCCACTCCAGTATTCTTGCCTGGAGAGTCCCATGGACGGAGGAGCCTTCCAAGCTATAGTCCATGCGGTTGCAAAGAGTCGGACACGACTGAGCGACTTCACTTCACTGGAAGCCCGCCCCCATCCCTCTCTTTCCAATCCCCGTTGAATCACTCCTTATTGATCTATGGGGGTGGTGGCTCAAATGTGAACAGCGGGAGGACAGGAAATCCACAAGTGAAGTTCAGGGGTAAGACAATGAGCCGATGCCCAGATGGTCACTTTCCAAGTCAAGGTGTTGCGGTGGAAACGCAAGCCTCATCCTGCTAGAGCCCAAGATTACTCAAGAGGAGTTGAAGTTCCTCGATAATGTAATAGGAAAGAACAAATCTGACTCCACGTTAGGCCTGTTTCTTTAACTTTTGTCTTTTGCTTCAAGTTAACAGTGTTGCTTATAGCTTCCCAGGTGGCGCTAGCGGCAAAGAACCCTTCTGCCGATGCTGAAAACGCAATAGACATGGGTTGATCTCTGGGTTGGGAAGATCCCCTGGAGGAGGAAATGGCAACCCACTCCAGTATTCTTGCCTGGAGAATTGCATGGACAGAGGACCCTGGAGGGCTACAGTCCATGGGGTCTCAAAGAGTTGAACAAGACTGAAGCAAAGAATGTTGCCTATAGCCTGAAATATACACAAGAGCCCACTCTCAAGGCTCTGATCTTTAAGGGTATAACAGTTTTCCATTCATACAGAGATGAAAAGTTGCAGAACAGGGAATATTATCTGTCTTTTTCAGAGTCTTACAAGAACATCTTGACCTGACCTCCAAGGAGGGCTGCAAGAAGGAAGGATCCCTATACAATGAAGTTTGCAACAACCAACCACGCCCCTCTTCCTATTTGCCTTTTAAAGTGGTTTGCTGAAACCCTTCAGGGAGTTTGGGACTTTGGAAGGAATGAGCCACCCATTCTCTGTGCATGGCCCTGCAATAAACCTTTCTCTGCTCCAAACTCCAACATCTGGGTATTGTTTGGCCTCACTGGGTGCTGGGCACAGGAACATGTGTTCAGTAACAGATACTCATGAAAAGGTTATCAGTGTTTAGAAACAGATACACAGTTATTTCTAATTTAGAATCACTAGGGCTAGACAAAAAACTGTGATCCAGGTTTGAGCCGCAGCATAGCAGAATCCATCTCACTCTACTCTTCCTTGACTGTTTTTCAAATTTTTAAGCACTTAGAACACTGTTTCATACTTAGTTGATGACCAATGGGAATTTGCTTTATGGTGCGCATATGTATGTACACATACATATGTATATAGTTGGTCCTTGTGCTGCAAACATCACATTTACAGAAACATAAATGGCAAGTCTGGCAGTTAATTTAAATGATGTGCCTTGTTTTTGACTAAAAAAGAAAAAAAAACCAAGTACATTTTGTGCATCCAAACAACTTGAAAGACTCTAGAGGCTACAGAATATCTGGTCTCTGAGGTCATTAATGCAGACAGGGGCAAGCACAGCTTCACAAAAAATGATCTTATAATCTCCAGTAACAAGGAAGGAAGGATCAGTAAAGGTTGCTTTCCTTTTACAAGACTTAGGTCAAAAAGCTTTTCCTCCCAGGGAAAATCCTAAGTGTAATTCATTTGAGTTACTGAAATCTCTTATGTATTGCTATGCAGAAAGGGTAAGAGAACAACCAAAAACTTTAAAATGTGTCGCGATGAGATCACCCAAAGATGAGGCTGTGAAATTCTTCCAAGATTGAAGGTATTTTCAACCTGCAGAGTGGATCTAGAGCTTTGTTTACGGTGTTCTTTCCTCACAAAATAGAAAAGAACCTGCCTCCAACCATGTGTAATGAGTTTTTACTCAGCTTCTTATTTTCTTTTGCTCAGAAAGACTGAATTGTCTTTCTTTCTCTTTTGGGAGTTTGAGAAATACATAGGAATATCTCTGCACCAAATTCCACCCGGAAACCATAACCTGATGAAGGGAATATGGAGATTCCAAATAGCTTTCAACAATTGTTCTCACGGGAGCACAAACCCTCTCTTTTCATAATGCCACACAGTAACTTTCATTTTTTAACCTGAATCTTTCTCATATATTAGATAAGAAAAAGCAATAGCCAGTCTGGGGTTCTTTCCACTCTCTACACTTGAAAAGGCCCATTCCTTTACCATCAATATGGCTATATTTTACAGCTTTTTTCATTACTTCAATGGATATTGTTTTCTTCTGTATGTTTTTTTTTCCCCCTACAATCCAACCTATGTAACTAATAACCTGATTAGTCAACAACCAGCTGTATTTTATGGCCTATCTAAGCTAAGGGACCTCCCTTTTCACACAGGCCAGGACCCAAAAGCTAGTCTCTTTGACTGGAGACAGAAAATGTACGTTTTTCCACGAGGCAGATGAAAGTAAGGTATTCATCCCAGGCTTTTAGATTTCCTCTACAACTAAACTGAAATCCTTCACCTTTAGCTTTAAGATTTCACAGTAACATTTGAGGAGCTACAGAAAATTCACCAGCTTTATAAGCTAGCACATTTTACTTCGAAGTCAGGTGGTAATAAATAGTGAATTAATTCTAAGCAAGACATCACTGGGACTTAGAGCTCCACCTCACAGATAAGGCATCACTACTTTAATATGCAACTAAAAGAAATCGCCTCTCTAACTTTAGACTTCTCCACCACTTGTCTTTAGCATTTTGGAGGGAAGAACGCAACATAAATCTCACAAAACGTGGAAGGAACACACGGCTGAAGCAGGTATTATTCACAAAGGAAAGGCACTCACATGTGCCCTGAAGAAATCTAATCTAAGCTTTGTCAGGATTCCCTGTCCTGATTTGACTGAATTAAGTCAAGCACAGAATATCTCTTTCTGACACTCTCCCTCCAGTCTCTACCTCCGAACTGAATTGATAGAATGGCAAAGTACTTGCACAAACCTAATCTTTACTGGATATCTCTCCAGGTCTGTAGTGAGCTAGCATTTTCTCTGCTTTACAGAGAAGAAGCCTCAGTTGTGAAGGAACAGTGACTTTAAGACACCCATGCTAGTTGGTTGTCAAGACCTGGGCTCCTGGTCAGCTTGAACTGACCAGCAAGGTTCCAAGTGGGAGGTGGCTGCTTTGTGACCCCCCAAAACACTTCTGTAGGTGTTCAAGATAACTTTACAAAAACAAGTTAATCTCCTTAAAGCTGACTTTATACCATACCACCTTCTATATTAATAACTTTTAGTAAAGGGAAAAGTTGTGAATTATATGAATGGGAAAATGTGTGCCCCCCCCAGATCTGGGCCTGGTGTGACTGGAACTGCTATAACTATTTTTTTTTTTTGCAAATATTAATATCTTACAGATAGTTTAAAGTGCTCATTGGAATTCCAATCACATCCACTTAGAGATAAATAGGGTTTGCATGTAGTTCTCTAGGGCAGAGGTTACCAAACTCTCTGGAAATTGCCAGGTGGTAAATACTCTGGATGTTGTGTTCCATAAAGTCTATGTCACAACTAGTCAACAGTCTTGGAGCACAGAAGCAGCCAGAGACAGCAGTAGGTAAATGGGTGTGGTTGCTGCTGCTGCTGCTGCTGAGTCGCTTCAGTTGTGTCCGACTCTGTGCGACCCCATAGATGGCAGCCCACCAGGCTCCCCCATCCCTGGGATTCTCCAGGCAAGAACACTAGAGAGGGATGCCATTTCCTTCTCCAATGCATGAAAATGAAAAGTCAAAGTGAAGTCGCTCAGTCGAGTCCAACTCTTAGCGACCCCATGGACTGTAGCCCACCAGGCTCCTCCGTCCATGGGATTTTCCAGGCAAGAGTACTGGAGTGGGTGCCACTGCCTTCTCCGATGGGTGTGGTTGTGTCCCATTAAATGATTATTCACAGAACCTGCAGCTGAAAAGAATGGGTTCAAAGGCTTCGGTGCCCAATCCCTTAAAGAATGGCATTTGTGATGAGGTCAAAATCACTCTAAATATTTAGCATGAAGAGAATAATGGAAAAATCCAGAGAGTGTGTACATAAAAGAGAAAGCAAGGGCAGAAGGGATGAATACTTTCCTGAAAACAGAAAATTACCTTCTTATGTCCCTTCCAGCTCTAACATTCTCACTTACAAGACCATTAATAAGTCATTACAGAAGCCTTGGGAGAAACAGGCTCCTCACAGACAGAAAGAGTCAGAGTCCATGGAAAGTTGTCTCATCCAGATTCTTGTCCTCTTTTGATATTATGGAGACCTTGAAAGGCTAAGTGTTAAGGCTTGGTCCGTTACTATCTCTGCTCTTTCACCCTGATCCAGGTAACCACCTAAGAGTGGTTCTTAAAGAAGATTTTATGGCTTCAACCAGGAATGAGATGGCTTAGTGGGAGGTCAGAAAGTGTTTGAGGAGGAAGATGCAGTGATGAATCTTAAATAAGGCAGAATATTACTTCTGGGAAGGAGAGAGAATCAAGAAAATTAACAAATCTAACACTTGAGCATTCTAAGACTCAGGTTTTGTGATAGACATTTTATATGTCTGTTGACATATCTGATATTTAAAAGACAGATGTCTGAAAAGTCTAATTAGTAGGATAGTTACTATTCTACTCCTTGAATGTTTTTTACTTCTTTAATAATTTACTCAACTATTTACCCTATGATATATAGATTATGCTGCCAATTATTAAATACTTCTAATGCATTTTTAGAACTAAATTACTTAGTTGCTACCAAAATATTATGAAACAGTTGTTTTCAAGTGATTTCAAGTAACTTGTTTAAGCAATTGTTTTTTAATCACAAATAATGACACAATTACATTTGCTCCTCAAAACAACTGAATTGTTCCATTTTTAAGTATTGTATCTATTTTATGGAAAAATGAACAATTGGTTCAAAACTTAGACAGCCTTTTAAACTACTTCATGAAACTCACTGAACACAGATTTCTAATAGAGTTTTGACGCACCTGTACATTTACAGGCGTACTTCGTTTTAATGTGAGTCACATGTATTTCATATTTTACAAATTTAACATTTGTGGCAACTCTGTTGAGAAGGTCTACTGGCAAGATTTTTTTTTTTCCAACAACAGTATTTGCTTACTTTGTGTCTCTGTGTCACATATTGGTAATTCTGACATTTTAAACATTTTCATCAATATTGTATTTGTTATGGTGACCTGTGATCAGCAATCTTTGACATTACTATTGCAAAATGATTATATTCCCTGAAGGCTCAGATGCTTGTTAGCAGTTTTAGCATAAAATATTTCCTAATTAAGGCATGCACATTTATTTTAGACATAATGTAATTGCACACTTCATAGACTACAATATAGTATAAATATAACTTTTATACACACTGGGAAAGCAAATAATTTATATGACTTGCTTTATTGAAATATTCACTTTATTGAGGTGGTCTGGGACCCAATCTGCCAATATATCCAAGGTGTACCTGTATTTATTTATGATAAGTGATGAAACAGGTGATAAAACTGTAAAATATAACAAAAAATGTATTGAAAAAATTTAAAAAAGTAAATGCAACAGTTTCACTTCAGAATTGTTGCAAGGATTAAATGAGATAAACATATATTAATTACTTTTGCTTCTCTAATGATGAATGAGGAAGCTATACTGATTCAGAAACTATACTGGTCAGTGTTCACCTAGGAGTGGCTTTGAATCCAGCCTGATGTGGCTGCAAGGACTCCTTCTCTTGGCTCTATTGGCTGTTCACCATCAAGGAGATTTCCAAGTGTTCACATTAACTGTGTAGTTAATTTAAAGAGGTCTCTGTGATCATTTTCATCATTTTTAAGGAATGTAAATAACTGGATTTTTCTGCACAAAAGTTTGCAACTAGTTTCCTTTAGAAAGTTACCCTTGACTAGAGGAGGAAGAAGTGCTATTTTTATAAATGTATTCTCTCAGTAGATAGTCTCTACAGAGAGAAATGGACTATTTTTAATGGTTAATTCTGCTTGAATATTTTAGTACTATTCAATATTTGCTCATCCTTTTTAGAAGATTTGCAAGACATTTTCTGCATATATTATTTAACGTTCAGCGACCACATTACGCAAGATGAGCATTTTTTAGTTTTGGATTATTTATATACTTTATTCCAAAATACATGACTATTGTTGACAATCTACAGAACTCTCAATATATTTCATGTCTTTAAACAAATCACAAGAAAAGTGTCAGAGTGATTTATTATAGCTCTTATTCAAGGAAGTCACCTGTTTCTGAGCTTCTGGAAGTGAAGTGAAAGTCATTCAGTTGTGTCTGACTCTTTGCGACCCTATGTAAATAGACCATGGAATTCTCTAGGCCAGAATACTGGAGTGGGTAGCCTTTCCCTTCTCTAGGGGCTCTTCCCAATCCAGGGATTGAACCCAAATCTCCCACATTGCAGGCAGATTCTTTAACAGCTGAGCCACAAGGGAAGCCCAAGAATACCAGAATGGGTAGCCTATCCCTTTCCCAGAGGATCTTTCTGACCCAGGAAGTGAACCAGGGTCTCCTGCAGAGCAGGCGGATTCTTTACCAACTGAGCTATCAGGGAAGAGCTTCTGGAAAAGCAGGAGTAAATGATTATGAGGTCATTTATGCATGACCTCCTATTTGGAACCAGTCTGTTGTTCCATGTCCAGTTCTAACTGTTGATTCCTGACCTGCATATAGGTTTCTCAAGAGGCAGGTCAGGTGGTCTGCCCATTCCCATCTCTTTCAGAATTTTCCACAGTTTATTGTGATCAACACAGTCAAAGACTTTGGCAAAGTCAATAAAGCAGAAATGTTTTTCTGGAACTCTCTTGCTTTTTCGATGAACCAGAGGATGTTGGCAGCTTGATCTCTGGTTCCTCTACCTTTTCTAAAACCAGCTTGAAATATCTGGAAGTTCATGATTCACGTATTGCTGAAGCCTGGCTTGGAGAATTTTGAGCATTACTCTACTAGCGTGTGAGATGAGCGCAATTGTGCAGTAGTTTGAGTATTCTTTGGCACTGCCTTTTTTTGGGACTGGAATGAAAACTGACCTTTTCCAGTCCTGTGGCCACTGCTGAGTTTTCCAAATTTGTTGGCATATTGAGTGCAGCACTTTCACAGCATCATCTTTCAGGATTTGAAATAGCTCAACTGGAATTCCATCACCTCCACTAGCTTTGTTCATAGTGATGCTTTCTAAGGCCCACTTGACTTCACATTCCAGGATGTCTGGCTCTAGGTGAGTGATCACACCATTGTGATTATCTAGGTCATGAAGATCTTTTTTTGTACAGTTCTTCTGTGTATTCTTGCCACCTCTTCTTAATATCTTCTGCTTCTGTTAGGTCCATACCATTTCTGTCCTTTATCGAGTCCATCTTTGCATGAAATGTTCCATTGGTCTCTCTAGTTTTCTTGAAGAGATCTCTAGTCTTTCCCATTTTATTGTTTTCCTCTATTTCTTTGCATTGATCGCTGAGGAAGGCTTTCTTATCTCTCCTTGCTATTGTTTGGAACTTTGCATTCAAATGGGAATATCTTTCCTTTTCTCCTTTGCTTTTCACTTCTCTTCTTTTCACAGCTATCTGTATGGCCTCCTCAGACAGCCATTTTGCTTTTTTGCATCTCTTTTCCATGGGGATGGTCTTGATCCCTGTCTCCTATACAATGTCGTGAACCTCCATCCATAGTTCATCAGGCACTCTGTCTATCAGATCTAGTCCCTTAAATCTACTTCTTACTTCTACTGTATAATCATAAGGGATTTGATTTAGGTCATACCTGAATGGTCTAGTGGTTTTCCCTACTTTCTTTAATTGAAGTCTGAATTTGACAATAAGGAGTTCATGATCTGAGCCACAGTCAGCTCTCGTCTTGTTTTTGCTGACTATAAGCTTCTGCTTATTTAACTTATATGCAGAGTACATCATGAGAAACATTGGGCTGGAAGAAGCACAAGCTGGAATCAAGATTGCTGGGAGAAATATCAATAACCTCAGGCATGCAGATAGATGACACCGCCCTTATGGCAAAGAGTGAAGAGGAACTAAAAATCCTCTTGATGAAAGCGAAAGAAGAGAGTGAAAAAGCTGGCTTAAAGCTCAACATTCAGAAAACCAAGATCATGGCATCTGGTCCCATCACTTCATGGGAAATAGATAGGGAAACAGTGTCAGACTTTATTTTTCTGGGCTCCAAAATCACTGCAGATGGTGACTGCAGCCATGAAATTAAAAGACACTTACTCTTTGGAAGGAAAGTTATCACCAACCTAGATAGCATATTAAAAAGCAGAGACATTACTTTATCAACAAAGGTCCGTCTAGTCAAGGCTGTGGGTTTTCCAGTGGTCATGTATGGATATGAGAATTGGACTGTGAAGAAAGGTGAGCACCAAAGAATTGATGCCTTTGAACTGTGGTGTTAGAGAAGACTCTTGAGAGTCCCTTGGGCTGCAAGGAGATCCAACCAGTCCATCCTAAAGGAGATCAGTCCTGGGTGTTCATTGGAAGGACTGATGCTGAAGCTGAAACTCCAAAACTCTGGCCACCTCATGCGAAGAGTTGACTCATTGGAAAAGACCCTGATGCTGGGAGGGACTCGGGGCCAGAGGAGAAGGGGATGACAGAGGATGAGATGGTTGGATAGCATCACCGACTCGATGGACATGAGTTTGAGTAAACTCCGGGAGTTGGTGATGGACAGGGATGCCTGGTATGTTGCCATTCACGGGGTTGCAAAGAGTCGGACACGACTGAGTGACTAAACTGAACTGATACATGACCTCGTCTGTGAAGTACCCACGTCCATGACTATCCCAGAAGCTTCTTGGAGGAGATTGCTTTTATCGCTTGCCATACCAGCTGAGCTCATTTTCTGCAATTATCTCCTCTAAGTTTGCCTAATAGCCACACACTTCAAAATAATTTTACAGAATAATAACTCACAATGTAAACACAATATATTATAAGAGTGGATTAAATGTGTCAAGTCTTGAATACTTACATTTAAGTTGGTACACAGATGCATGACTGTTCAGTGTAGAAAGTATACAATAGCAACCACAGCACCCCAGAGATGCAATTATTTCATGATGCTTATCACTATCCTTATCTCTACATCTTTTATGATTTCACCACATTTAACTGATTACTTTTTTTTCACAAGACACCAAATCACTTGAAATCAGACGTTAATATCAACTTTTGTTAGTATTATTTAAAAAAAAAATTGTTCACTTTTCCTCATAGTTTTCTAATAAAAACCACAGGCAATATTAGAAATTTTCAAACTTTATTCTGGGTCCATCACTTCTCCTTTCTCCTCCTCAAATTACTGATGTCCTCTTCCACTAGGTCCCCAAAGCCCTCCTTTGACATCCAACACAGGCCTACAACAGATCAAAACTACCAGTGCAACATCAGTGTTTTTAGTTAGAAAATAATCTGTAAAAATAAGCCATTTTTTCAAACACCTGTGACCCAGGTGATGAGTTGAAGAACATGAACCAGAATTTTAAGGACCTTAAGAACATCCTTTCACTGCACATGCACCAACATCCTTCAGACCTTAGGATGCTCACTCTAAACAATCACAACCGGCTTTGTTCTGGCTTTCCAGGCACCTTACTATAACACAAAAGGTTCTGCAACTCTGACTCCTGAAAGCCCCATGGGGATGACACAGGCCACCTGCTATGACATGTAACGCTGCACTTCAACCCAAGCCTGACACTCCCCTGCCCTCCTGGAGGCTTTCTTCCAGCAGCTCTGGACTCGGTCCTTTAATTGTGCACATCCATAATTTAAGTCTGTCCTAGATCTCAGCTTTTCTGTACCTCAAGATCTCAGTTACTTATCCCCTGTTTTTGTCTTATTTTATTGTTTTAGTGAACTGGATGAGCAAAAAATAAAAGTCCAGTTTTGTAACTCTGCTAGTTAGAAATATATTGAGTGTCATTCTCAGAGACGGATGCTCCAATTATTTTCTGGCGAGACATAATTCACATGCTGTTGAAATGATTAATTTACCTAATGGATTAAAATATATGCTCTTTTTCTCATTAAATTTATATGTATATTTTTAAAACATAAGGGGAACTTTAAAATAAACCTTTTGGTTGATAAATAAAATTGGGGGATTTATTTTTTTAATTAATTATTTTAATTGGAGGACACATACTCTACAATATTGTGATGGTTTTTTGCCCCTATATACACAAGAATCAGTCACAGGTGCACATGTGTCCCCCATTTAAGCAGCACTTAGCAAGCAGTACCTGACCATTCCTATCTCAAGGGAACCACAATACACTTATGAAGAATCAAGAGGTTTAAAGAGTGAAAGATAGATAGTGAGGGAAGGTAGAAGGAAGGAAGGAAGGGAAATAAACCTTAAAACACATCTTAATTAAGAAGCATTTTTCAAATATATAACTGAATATCCATGTAGCTCTGAACCTCTGGCCCACACTTTGACCATTAGATCATCATTTTCAGTGACAAGGAGTGTGATTTATTTGTTTAGGTCCATCTCAAAAGACTAGCAATTACCTTTTGAGAATGAACCCTCAAATGCAGGATTTCCAGGTTGTAAAACCAGTGGGTAAGTCACTGTGTTCAGTCACTGCGTTCAGTAATTCCTCAGTAAGTTGACCACTCCCCTTGTTATTCGCTGTTGACTACTGCGTGCCCTTTGTTGCCATAATGACAAGAGGGGGTTATGTGGGGATTTTTCCTTAAGTCAGATTATATTGGACCTCACTCTGCCTTGGTGAAGGTTAAATATTTTACCCAGTGCATTTAAATGTGATTTGCCTATCTTATCTAAACAGTAAAGTGGCTTTGGTGAAATAGATATAAACCATTTAGACAAAAACAGACAAGTGCAACTAGATCAAACCACATGGCTTCTGCACGGCAGAGGAATCCATTAGCACAATGAAAAGGCAGCCTGTGTAATGGGAGAAAATATTTGCAAAAAAGCATATCCAAGAAGAGATCAGTATACAAAATATACAAAGCATTCCTACAAGGCAACAGCAAACCAAACAAACCAAAAAAAACATGCTCCCAAATAGCCCAGTTTGAAGATGGGCAAATGACCTGAACAGATGTTTTTCCAAAAGTGCTCAACATCATTAACCATCAGAGAAACAACAAGTCAAAACCACAGTATCACCTCACAGCTGTTTGTGTGACTATGATCACAAAGACAAGAGACAAATACTGGCTGGCCAGGACAGAGAAAGGCGCTAGTACTGTAGTGGCTAATACATCCACCATGTACACTATTACAGCCACTATGGAAAACAACATGGAGACTTCTCAAAAAATTAAAAATATGCTATGTGATCAGAAATCCCCCTTCTTAGTATATACACAAAGGAAACAAAATCACCTTGAAGAGTCATCTGTATTCCTATGTTCATAGCAGAATTACTCACAATACTGAAAACAGCCCAAGCAACCACTGACAGATGAACGGATAAAGAAAATGAGGTACATATACACAGTGGAGTATTATTCCTCATTAAAAAAAAGGAAGGAAATCCTATCATTTGCAATGTGGATGACCTAGAGAACATTGTGCTAAGTGAAATAAGGCAGAGAGAGAAAGAAAAGAAAACGCATGATACCACTTATACATGGAATCTTAAAAAAAAAAAAGAAAGAAAAGTTGAATAGGAAAACCAGTCGCCAGGGATGAAGGGCTTAGGGGTAGAGGAAATAGGAACAGGTTGGTGAAACAAACAAAACAAATTTTTCTCAGAAACCAATTCATGCCATTCTGAATCTATGTTTCAAACACATAAAAAATCTGATTTTTTCGACTTTCAAAAAATTCACTAACATGTGTCTTATTTACAGCCTGTTCATTTTCTTAACCATTTTTTCTTTCCATGTATAGCCTTAGAATTACAGAGAAATATTACACAGAAAAATTACACAGAATTACACAGAAAAATAGAAATTTTTCATTAAATTTAGTAATTCTGAAATATCTCAAAAATTTATTTCATTCAGCCCATATTAAAACAAATGGCAATCACAGGCTCTGTCTACTAAAAAGTTTAAAAGGAATTGATAATAGCATGAAGTATATTTGTTTACAAATGTTTACTGAATACCAACTTTGCTGAGCAAAGCAGGCAGGATCTCAGCCCCCATGGAGTTTGTGGTCTCAGAACATCTGGCTGTTGGTGGTGTTGTTGCTGCTTTTATTATTTGTTATCCTTGCCCCTGAGAGAAACCTAAGTCAACTGGATTAGAAATCAAAGTAGAATTTTTATTGACTCATATGACTGCAGGTGGCTTCAGGAAAAACTGCAGTGTTCACCAGACCATCTCCGCATGCCTTCTCTCTCAACTCTGCATGCTGATTTCATCCATTCCTCTGGAGATCAGCATCCTACACCAAACAGGACCGGCATTCCCTTTCTTTCGTCCAATTGCAAAACTCTCAAGGGAAGTCTGATTTGCCAGACTGCATCATGGACCCTGACTGTGGTCAGTGGGGCCAAGTCTGATGATTACCAGAAATTCCTATCATGGACCTTTTCTTTAATCATGGCAAAAAAACACATACTATGACATTTATTTTCTTAAAATTTTTGAAGTCAACAGTACAATATTGTTATAACGCTGCACCATGTTTTAAGCAGAGCTCTAGAGGTATTTCATCTTTCAGAACTGAAACTTTACTGACATTGAGCAGCAACTCATCTTCTCCCCTTGATTCTGGCTCCTGACACCCAATTTCTACTTTGTCTAAGATTTGAGGACTCCAGGTACCTCATGTAAGTGGAGTCATGGAGTGTTTGTCTTTCTACTGCCAGCTTTCATAGCATGATCACCTCCAGGGTCATCCGTTTTGTCACATACAATAGGACCTCTTTCTTTTTTAAGGAACAAGATGTGGAAGATGAATAAAAAGCTAGGTTGAGAGGGCTGGGAGCCTTTGAAGCAAAGGCAAACTCCAGCAAATGGCCAAGTGGGGAAGAGATACGGTACGTTCCAGGATCTTGTAGATGTTTGTGGACTGTGGTGATGGGATGAGAGAGGAGGACCAGCAGGGCAGCAGAACAAGGCTGGAGAGATGTGGAGGGATCTCATCCTAGGGCCTTGTTGTTCTCCAGGGACTCTGGTCTTTGCATGTATAATTACTGGGGAGACATTGATTTCCATTTTCAAAAATAGCACTCAGGCTCCAATGTACTATTCAAAGTCAAGGCAGGTAACCTGGGTCTATTTACCTGCCTCTGGCTTCTCTTCATTCCCAGTCTCCTTCCATCTATTAATAATTCAGTCCACATATATTGTGAAACACTGGCTAAACATGAAGTGAGAATCTTCAGGAGAAAAGCAGACCTCCTCAAGGAGTATTCATTTTCACCTTCTTAATTCCACATTGCTAAAGCCAGAAGGAAGTGTTCTTTGTTCTCCTTGAATTCAGCTGGAAATTTTGTTCTTAGCACGGCAGAAACTCTGGAGACTCAAGACTGTCTCAGTGGATCTAGTGGTAGTCTTGATTCTACTCCTGTTACAGAACCAGACCTGTTTTGCCTAAAGCACAGCAAGCCAAAACGGTGAGATGCTGAAGTTTGAAGCAATGAGATGATTTATTCACAAGGTAGCCAAGTCAGTTTTCATTCCAATCCCAAAGAAAGGCAATGTCAAAGAATGCTTAAACTACCACACAATTGCATCTCACATGCTAGCAAAATAATGCTCAAAATTCTCCAAGCCAGGCTGCAACAGGACGTGAACTGTGAAATTCCAAATGCTCAAGCTGGATTTAGAAAAGACAGAGGAACCAGGGATCAAATTGCCAACATTCGTTGGATCATCAAAAAAGTAAGAGAGTTCCAGAAAAACATCTACTTCTGCTTCATTGACTATGCCAAAGCCTTTGACTGTGTGGATCACAACAAACTGAAAAATTCTTCAAGAGATGGGAATACCAAACCACCTAATTTGCCTCCTGAGAAATCTGTATGCAGGTCAAAAAGCAACAGTTAGAACTGGACATGGAAAAATAGACTGGTTCCAAATCAGGAAAGGAGTACATCAAGGCTGTATATTGTCACCCTGCTTATTTAACTTATATGCAGAGTGCATCAGGCGTAATGCCGGGCTGGATGAAGCACAAGCTGGAATCAAGATTGCTGGGAGAAATATCAATAACCTCAGATATGCAGATGACTCTACCGTTTGGCAGAAAGTGAAGAAGAACTAAAGAGCCTCTTGATGAAAGTGAAAGAGGAGAGTGAAAAAGTTAGCTTAAAGCTCAACATTCAGAAAACTAAGACCATGGCATCTGGTCCCATCACTTCATGGCAAATGGATGGGGAAACAGTGGAAACACTGAGAGACTAATTTTGGGGGGCTCCAAAATCACTGCAGATGGTGACTGCAGCCATGAAATTAAAAGATGCTTGCTCCCTGGAAGAAAAGTTATGACCAACCTAAGCAGCTTATTTAAAAACAGAGACATTACTTTGCCAACAAAAGTCTGTCTAGTCAACGCTATGGTTTTTCCAGTAGTCATGTATGGATCTGAGAGTTAGACCACAGAGAAAGCTGAGCACAGAAGAATTGATGCTTTTGAACTGTGGTGTTCAGAAGACTCTTGAGAGTCCCTTGGACTTCAAGGAGATCCAACCAGTCCATCCTAAAGGAAATCAGTCCTGAATATTCATTGGAAGGACTGATGCTGAAGCTAAAACTCCAATACTTTGGCCATCTGATGAGAAGAACTGACTCATTTGAAAAGACCTTGACACTGGGAAAGATTGAAGGTAGGAGGAGAAGCGGATGACAGAGGATGAGCTGGTTGGATGGTATCACCTACTCAATGGGCATGTGTTTGAGTAAACTCCAGGAGTTGGTGATGGACAGGGAGGCCCGGCGTGCTGCAGTCCATGGGGTCACAAAGAGTCAGACATGATAGTGACTGAACTGTACTGAACTAGCCAAGCTAGGAGATCAGAAGTCTCAGGTCCACCCTCCCAAAGGCAAGGGGCTGGGATATTGATGGGATAAAGAATAAAGAAGCCAGGAAGTTTGAAGTGAGGGGAGTGTGAAGAAGGTGACTGAGAAAAGGTGTGGGAATCATCATTCTCCACAGGTTTAACTAAGCTACACATTCAAAACTGGGGTATTTGGCAAGATCTGAGGGTGGAGTTTTCAGTGCTTTGATGTCATAAGGTCACCTAGTGAACACTCATGCATGCCCAGATGGAGGGTCAGAGGTCGTATCCAGTCTTAACCAGCTCAGCTTCAACTAGACATGGGTGGCTCCAAGTTTCTGTAAAACAACTTGAGCAAACATCTTACTGTTTGGGCTACATGCTGCTTGGAGAACATATATGTCTTCCGTAGCCACAGTTAAAACTACCTTGATTAGTGACAGCAGGTTCCAGGTGAAATGGATTTAATTTTAATGATTGCCTTCAATTGCACTCCTATGTTTGGAAGAATTTTTGTAAAGTTTTCTTTTGTTATTCAATATTGTCAAATATTAGCAGCATTTAGAGGAACTTGATTTAGACTGCTCTTGTTTTGTTTTGATTTTTATTACATGAAGGTCTTTCATTGCTGGTGGGCATTTTTGTCATTTTAAGATAACATCTATGTTCTAAAACAGATTTCAGCTCAGTAATGATCAACTTTTATCCCCAAAGTAAATATAAAAACTGAAAGCTGACAAAATTAAAAATAGCAAATTTATATAATCTAAAAGTGTTTTTCAAGTTTTATAACAAACTGACAAATAACTATAAAAACAAAACTTTAACCTAATATTATAAAACTCCTATAAATTGTTAATAATTCACATATAATTGTAACAAAAAGGAGATAGCCATTTATAAAATGACTGAAACTCTGTTTGATTAAGATATAATTATTTCATCTGATTATAATAGCAAATGCCCACTGGTAATTATTGAATTATAATTCAAATTACCTTATGAATTTCATAATTGATAATACTGAGAAGATTATAATTATTATTTTTTTAATTCTATGAGTACTATGGATAAAATCTTAGTGTGAGATTACTAAACTCTCTAATCAAGCCCTCAACAAAAAGTGATAAAAAGTAAAAATGACAAGTGTATGTGTTAACTGAAATTCACAAAAGCTTGAAAATTTTCATTCAAGTATGGTTGCCTTCTGCAAAACACAAAAATATTAAAATGAACTACCAAGTTACTGGGCTTCCCTTTTAGCTTAGCTGGTAAAGAATCTGCCTGCAATGTGGGAAAGCTGGGTTTGATCCCTGGGTTGGGAAGATCCTCTGGAGAAAGGAAAGGCTACCCACTCCAGTATTCTGGCCTGGAGAAGTCCATGGACTGTTTAGTCCATGGGGTTGCAGAGTTCAACATGACCGAGCGCCTTTCACTTCCACTTCACCAAGTTATTAATCATATTGTATACTGCAATAATAAATGAAGGATTACTCTGGCAATTCAAATAAAACAGTAGAAAATAAAATTATACAACTATAAACTATTATTATAAATTACTTAATGTTACTTAAATTCAAAGATTTGAATCCATGAAGTGTTGAAGAATTATATTAAAAAAATCTTTACTTGAATTCATTATTAAGCTTTTCAAAGTTTCCAAATTTTCACATCTAGTATGCACATTCATTTCTTTTACATCCTAAACATCTTTCTCTCATTTTCATGTTTATGTATATATTAATACATAGAAACTGAATTGTACAAAAGAAGCTTTTTTAACTTCTGCAATAACCAGTCTGAAAGCTCACAGTATCTGCACTTACATTGCTTATTGACTTTTCACACTGTCTTATAATTACTTGCCCACTTGCCTCTTCTTAGAGGTAGATACACATGTTACAGTTATACTGTTAATGTACATAAGTACTTCATCAAATAATTTTACTTGTGCATGCATGCTCAGCCACTCAGCTGTGTCAGACTCTTTGTGACTCCAAGGACTGTAGCCTGCCAGGCCCCTCTGTCCATAAATTCTCCAGGCAATAATACTGGAGTGGGTTGCCATGCCCTCCTCCAGGGGATCTTCCTGACCCAGGGATCAAACCCTCATCTTGCGTCCTTGCATTGGCAGGCAGATTCTTTACCACTGTGCCACCTGGGAAGCCCCCATTTTATCTGCAGTATAACGGTTAAACTACCCTTGTGATTTTATATCTTATTTTAGCACGATTAAACAAACAATGGCTTTATCTACTTCTGGGCGGACACTACTGAGCATCTGCTCCCTAAACTCATGCCTAAGTAGGAGGGATTCTCTCTGACCCCTTCAGTATTAAGAAAAATGTGAACTTAACAATTCACACCAAAATTCAGATTGTATTTTTAGCTCAAATACACAGAAAGCAACTGGAGCCCAGGTTTAAAATTCGTATGTTGATGGTGCTCTGCAATGCACAATATCAATAAAATGGTAATTTGAAGGGTTATTGCAGATATTAACAATATGAAATAAACACATTCTTCTCTATTAGAATATGTGTTACAGCTACCCAATGTAAATTATATAAAAGATCATTATATATGAACACATTTTATGTGGCAAATCTTCTACTTCTGAGGAAAATTTATCTCTAGATATAATATTTATAACCGCAATACATATATATCATGCCCTTAGTTCAAAGTAAAACACGTTTTCATCTTTTAGATTTTATGCTGCTAATATAATGGCTATAAATATGAGAAATATATTTTACAAATACCAGCTTTACACTGTGACCAATTACGTATGAGGTATTTTTTGCATAAAAGAGTATTTAGAGATATGTATTTGGCAGTGATGCAATACACTTTTGTTGGGGAAATTATAATAGCTAATAAACTATACTATTTTGCCCAAATAGCTTTTTGTTCGATAGAAATTTAAATAAACTTAAAGGAAAGGACATAGCTCACAAAATTTCAAAAGATTTTTGCAAAAGAGATTGCAAAAACTGTCAAAAGAAAACGCAAAGGTATCAATATGAAATAGATGTAAATCATTCATCAAAATCAATGTCACCAGACTCTATTAATTGGAATGTAACCATATAGATGCTATTAGAACACACTTTGCATATATGTGACAAATAAGCACGTTTTGTTATAAAACCAACCAAACGATAAGCATACCAATAGGGTATGGGGTACCAAGTAAATGTCTAATCACAAAATATTGGGTCAGGAAAATAATTATGAGATTCCTACCTCTCAAGCCTATAGTCCCACTCTAGCTACCCATGTCTTTTCTATTGTATTCTTCTTAGCTCACTTATTCTATTTTTCTCTGACACTAGTTTTGTTACATGCCTGGTCTTTGGCCATATCAACTGAAACAAACACTGATTTTTAACTTCTGTCTGCTCTACTATCTTAGAAATAAATATACCCTCTCTTTTTTATTTTACAAAGTGAATTGTAGTTGCTAGCCCAGTAGCAGGTGGTATGTTTAGGGATTACTAGGGCAGTTACACAGACTCTGGCAACTACAAAATGATACTGTGTAAAGTCCATGGGGTCACAGAGTCGGATATGACTGAGCAACTTTCACTCTCGAAGTCATTCCAGTGAATTCCCTGGTGGTGCAGTGGTTAAGACTATGCCTTCCAACACAGGGGGGGCAGGTTTGATTCCTGGTCAGAGAACTAAGACCTCACATACCTCATGGCCAAAACACCAAATCATCAACAGAAGCAGTATTGTAATAAATTCAATAAAAACTTTAAAATTGGTCCACATCAAAAAATCTTTTTAAAAAAACTCATATGCAGGTATGCAAAGAAATTTAAATGGTGCTGTTTTTTCTTCTTCTTTCCTGACTTCTCTCAAATGTTTCTTTGGAAGGCTTTCTGGTTGGTTGGTTCATTAATAATGACCCTCAAACAATACCAGGTCACTGAAACTATGACTGAGATTTCGGTTGGTGTTGGTTTACTGTTGTTTCAAATAGGATTCTTAGTTTTTAAGGATCTGCTGGCCATCCTTTGTGAAGAGGGAATTTCCTTCCTTATCAATCCAAGTATTTTCAGACCATTCTTATAAAGTTACACAGATTTCTGTGCCTAAAATTTCCAAAGTCTTCAGTCCTTGAAACTCCTTACAATGTCCTAGGCTCAATTTCCTATATCCTATTTGTGTTTCTGAGGGTATGATTAACATCTAGTTGTTAAAGCTGGTTCTACCCATTTATGATGTTCACATCATTTACCTATTATTCAAAGCTTGTTATGTCATGGATTTGAAAGAAACAATCCTAAATGCCCATTCTGTGTGTCTTATTTGGACCTCTTCTGACAGCTAATTTCCAGCTGCTGCACAGAACTGCAAAGGTTCTTTCCAAAGATCGTACTCCTATTAAATCTCACACTAAATTGAACTTTATAGTTATGTCATATCCTTAGCTCTCAACTCATTGAGGCAAGTAATAATTAAAACAATGTATGTATGACTAATATCTGAGGCTTCTTTTGCATCAAGTTATTGTGTGTGTCTGTTTACTACAACTGGATATACTTTACTAAAACAGAAGCAATGGGCAAGAGGAATGTCTACTACTGAACAAGAAGGCAATTCAGGGAAAATATTAATAATTCATCTATTGTCTTCCAGGCTTCCCCATGGCTCAGCTGTAAAGAATCACCTGCAATGCAGGAGAAGTAGGAGACTTGGGTTGGGAAGATCTCCTGGAGGAGGAAACAGCAACCCACTCCAGTATTCTTACTGGGAAAATCCCATGGACAGAGTGGCCTGGCAAACTACAGTTCATAGGGTCACAAAGAGTCAGACACAACTGAGCAACTATGCACATGGTCTTCCAACATCTTCTTCATTCTTATTGCTTACTAAAATAGTTTTTATTTATTTTTTTTGCCTTTAATTTATTAAAAAAGTGCAGGAAACTCACTTCCATGTCCCTTCTAGAAGTTTCAATGAATAATTGATAGAGAGTTGGCACATAACTGGACAGGACAGGTTGAGGAAAATCGGTTCATTATGTTGTAGGAAGGGAGGCTTTCCCCAGGAACAAATTCTGGTCCAGGAAAGAAATAAAGGAAAAAGTTTTCTTACTAGAACTGGAGTTTTTAATTCTCTCTCTACCACAACTGCACTTGGCCATCTACTTTTGTTTTCACAGGCAGCCTACCTGAGTGTTATGGCCCACGCTATGTAAACAATACTAGTATAGTTGAGAGAATATATTTCTCTTCTTAGTTAAGTTAATCTAAAATAGAAATAATAAAGTTAGGATGAAAATGTGCTCCATCACACAAAAATAACTACTAGTGAATAAATGAGTAGAAACATGTATAATTAATAAAAAAAATTAAAGTTCAAGTTATTCTATCTACATCTACGATAGAATGATATCACAGATGATGCTTTTGAACTGTGGTGTTGGAGAAGACTCTTGAGAGTCCCTTGGACTGCAAGGAGATCCAACCAGTCCATCCTAAAGGAGATCAGTCCTGAATATTCATTGGAGGGACTGATGCTAAAGCTGAGGCTCCAATACTTTAGCCACTGATGCACAGAGCTGATTCATTAGAAAAGATCCTGATGCTGGGAAAGATAGAAGGCAGGAGAAGAAGAGGATGACAGGACAAGATGGTTGGATGGCATCACCAACTCAATGGACATTTGTTTCAGCAAGCTCTGGGAGATGGTGAAGGACAGGAATGCCTGGCTTGCTGCAGTCCATGGGGTCACAAAGAGTTGGACACATAAAAAATGAAAATAGACATACATGTAAATCCATGGCTGATTCACGTCAATGTATGACAAAAACCACTACAATATTGTAAAGTAATTAGCCTCCAACTAATAGAAATAAATGAAAATGAAAATAGAAATTCTATTTTTTTAAAAATTCAAATAGTGATTCAAACATTTTAAGAAGAAATATTTTCTAAGATTTTAAATTCATACGAAAGATATTTTCAGCTTCTCTCTGCCCTGGCTGGCTCCAAAGTTTGAAAAGCCAAATAAATGTGTGTTTTTTTGTTTGTTTGTTTGTTGTTTTTTTCCCAAAGTAATCAGGGCTGACTTTTTATAGGGAGTCTCAACTAACTTATTCTCTTGAGGGACTGACTTCAGTGTTCAGAGAATACACATGTTTAGACCCAGCTTCACTCACTCCAGAGATCAGAGAAACTTCTCACTTGTGAACCCTTTATCAAAGTATGTTTAGCTTAGATTTTAGATTCAGAGGAAAATGAAATGTAAAATTCTGACATTTTAAAAAAAGTATGTAAAATTATGAGAGCTAAAATTATTCTTGGCACCTGCTAAATAAAATGTCTAAGTGATTCCAATCTGCCCTCAAATTTTGCTTCCTTTCACCTTTGTGACTTGCTTTTTTGTGACAGTGGATTTTTACCACTCATACACTGGCATGAGAGATATAATGATTTCTTATATCGATATTGAAAGTTAACGAGGCAGGGAAGTATATATCCAGATATTTTGAACTATTAATTTCAAAATTATTCGAGGAATTGGGAACAGGGGGAGTGTGGACACTCAGGACAGCAATCATCTAACTGCACAGTTCAGCCATTAGCAGCATGTTCTTTATACATCTTTCACAGCCATTATCACAAGCTGCATCAGAACCATTCATTTGAGCCTTATTCATACCATGGCCCTGCTGGGTTAAATGACCTTAATGTTTCAGATTCTTATACATTAAACTCACAAATAACCCACTAAAGGACATCTAGGCAGTGGGAAAGACGGGCAGTCAACAGTATCCTCGGGAATGGCTTGTAACTATAGTGCCTGAGACGCCCAAAGATCATTGCTGTCAAGAGTAAGTGTCGTAAATGTGGCCTCTGGGCAATATATATTCATGGAAATTTGCAAAGGAATCTACTGATAAGCAGCAGAAAAGTCAAGGCCTCCTCTATGACATGTGGAAGGGTGTATACCAATCAAGAGAAAACCCAGAATCGATGTAAAATGTTATTAAAGCCATGGGGTCTAAATTTTTCAGAGAGAATGAAGTCACTTTACAATGAACTTCAAATAGTAGTCCATCCACTCATTGTAATAGAAAAGTGAATTAACAGAGGTCAAATAAAGGCTCAAAGGTCAATATTATTTGGAAATCCATTATAAATTGTGAAAAATAACATACCGCATGTTACAAAAGGCTACAATTTCTAAACAGTAAAGTGTTATATGCTTCTTAGATAAGAATTAGAAAATGTATTCCCTTATTTATCAATGCTTTAAATGAATAATGTATAAAGCACTGCTTTCACTCTGAATTGAGAAAATAAATACCTTTATTTCTTGTTAAATACCCATACATTTCAGTTGTCTAAAAACAGATTTTAAAAGCTAAAATATTGTTTTTTTCTAACAGTACTTATCTTAGAGAATAAAAACATGTTTTCAGAATATATTTGACATTCTCTATTTAAAAAAGAAAGGAATTCAATAAATGAAGGAATAATTTCCAAAATTTAAGGTGAAAAACTTTTTGCATAATACTAATGCTTATATTTCTACAGCATTGCTATTACCACATTAGTTCCACAAAACATTTTAACTCACTTCATTATTCACACAAAGAAAAATATTTGTTTTCTTATAATTCCCTAATCAAGTAAACCTTAATTGTACTAGGCTGTGAATACCTTTGATAATGCTTTGAAATGCTAACCTAGAATTAATGATGTGGTAGTACTAATTAAACTTGGAAAGTAAAACTGCATGGTTCATTTAAAAAAACCTTAACAGATGTTTTAAAATAGCATATAATTATATTTCAAATTTGACTTAAATGAAACAGTGGAAAAATTAAGTAATTTAGGAAAAATCACTGAAATGCTACAGCTAAAATTTTAAATAATATGTATATCCTGTATACATATAGTATATATATATATATATATATATGTATATATATATATATATATAATTTATATATCCTGAAAGGAAAAAATATTTCATGAAATATGCTTCTAAAAGTTTTAACAAAATATGGAAACTGACTAGATGAGTGTGATTTTCTCAGAAATCTGAGTAGTAGAAATGTTGTTTAATACATGCTAAAGTATGTTAGAAGCAGTATCAGGTGTGAATCAAGTAGGGAAAGAAGAATGTATATTAATTGAAGATATTAAGCATTTATTCTGCGCTAAAAATATTAAGGAATATTAACTCATCTAAACTTGCAACAATACTGTAAATGAAAATATCCTCCAACTTGCAGACTAACTTGATGTAAAATCTAGGAAGAGTCACTTGACTAAGGCTTTCTAAATTTTCCTTTCTGAGATATTCATATTGCCCTTTGCTTGTAGGTAAAGCCATCTAGGGGCTTCCTGAAAGCTGATGAAGTGGTAAAGAATCTGTCTGCCAAAGCAGGAGACGCGGGTTCAATCTTTGGGTCAGGAAGATCCCCTGGAGCAGGAAATTGCAACACACTCTAATAGTCTTGCCTGGAAAATTCCATGGACATTGAAGCCTGGCAGGCTACAGTCTATGGCGTCATAAAGAGTTGGACACGACTTAGTGACTAAACAACAATAACAATAATCCCTTCAGTCATAATTCACATAAATGAAAGGGAAGTTGCTCAGTCGTGCCTGACTCTTTACAACCCCATGGACAGTAGCCTGCACCAAGTTCCTCCGCCCATGGGATTTTCTAGGCAAGAATATTGGAGTGGGTTGCCATTTCCTTGTATAACATTAAAAATTTGTTGTGAATGGCATGCCTTACTCTTAATAGTGAGCAATCAAAACCAAACTAAACTAAAAGTCAATAGGTAAATGTAAGTAGGCAAGTGCATGATATAAAAAGCACTGACCAAGACAAAAAGAAAAAATATCACAGAAAAGTAAAGTATTCAAGGAGTATAAAATATTAAAGCTTTCAATAATGTGAAAGACTTAAAAAAACATTACTTTGGTAAAAGTAGAACAGATGTTACGAAAAGGAGAGAAAGAGAAAAAATGAGAAAATGTTCTTATATCAATAGTAAAAAGAACTTTTAATATGTAAAATTAGAAATAAAAAGTTAAGATGAACTGGACAAACACTTGAGAATTATTTTCAGAAAGGAGAGCAAAAAGACAAAGATAGAGCATAGGACAGAAAAGGTAACAGTAGAAGATTGGTTCAGAAAGAGAAAATGACAAAGATGATGAGAATGATACTGGGAAGAAAAAAATAACTGCAGATTTACTAGAACTAAAGAACATCCATTTCTAGTAATAGCCAAGAAAATGAAAGCTATACAGCAATATGGATGACCTACAGATCATCATAATAAGTGAAGTAAGTTAAAAACAGAAAGATAAACACACCACAGGATATCACTTACATGAGGAATCTTAAAAAAAAAAAAGATACAAATGAACTTATTTACAAAACAGAAACACAGTGATAGACCTAGAAAACAAACTTGAGATTACCAAAGAGGAAAGGTGGGTAGATCGCGATAAATTGGGAATTTTGCATTGACGTGCACACACTACTATATTTAAAATAGATAATCAACTGGATCTATTGTGCAGTACAGGGAACTCTGCTCAGTATTCTGTAATAACCCAAATGTAAAAACTTACTTAAATTATACACAGAGTCAGTCAGTCAGTTTAGTGGCTCGGTCATGTCTGACTCTTTGTGAACCCACAGACTGCAGCATGCCAGGGCTGCATGATATGCAGAGTACATCATGCAAAATGCTGCCTGGATGAATCACAAGCTGGAATCAAGATCGCTGGGAGAAATATCAACAACCTCAGATATGCAGATGAAACCACTCTAATGGCAGAAAGCAAAGAGGAACTAAAGAAAGCTACTCAATGAGGACGAAAGTAGAGAATGAAAAAGCTGGTATGAAACTCAACATACAAAAAACTAAGATTATGGCATCCAGTTCCATCACTTCATGACAAACAGAAAGGGAAAAATTGGAAACAGTGACGGATTTTATTTTCTTGGGCTCCAAAATCACTGTGGATGGTGACTGCACTCATGAAACTAAAAGAAGCTTGTCCCTTAGAAGGAAAGCTATGACAAACCTAGACAACGGATAAAAAAGCAGAAACACCACTTTGCCGACAAAGGTCCATATAATCAAAGCTATGATTTTTTCAGTAGTCATATACAGATGTGAGAGCTGGACCGTAAAGAAGGCTGAGCATCCAAAAACTGATGCTTTCGAACTGCAGTGTTGGAGAAGACTCTTGAGAGTCCCTTGGACTGCAAGGAGATCAAATCAGTCACTCTTAAAGGAAATCAGTCCTGAATATTCACTGGAAGGACTAACGCTGAAGCTGAAACTCCAATACTTTGGCCACCTGATGCGAAGAGCTGACTTGTTGGAAAAGATCCTGATGCTGAGAAAGATTGAGGGCAGGAGGAGAAGGGGGCGGTAGAAGATGAGATGGTTGGATGGCATCACTGACTCAATGGACATGAGTTTAAGCAAACTCCGGGTGATAGTGAAGGACAGGGAAGGCTGGTGTGCTGCAGTCCATGGGGTTGCAAAGAGTCAGACACATCTTAGCAACTAAACAACAACAAATAGGAAAGGAATCTGAAAAAGAATAGACATATGTATAACTGACTCACTTTCTGTACATCTGAAACTAACACGACATTGCTAATCAACTATACTCCAGTATAAAATTAAAAATTAAAAGAAAAAAGAAAACTACGGTTCTGGGATCAGGACACAGGTTGTGGGGAAGAATGAGGCTGAAATCTTGTATTTCCACTGTTAGCCTGAAATTGAATTTGTTTTCTGATCAATCATGCCCGACTCTTTGGAAACCTATGAGCTGTGGCCTGCCTAGCTCCTCTGGCCATGAGATTTCCAATGAGAATGCTGGAGTGGGTTGCTGTTTCCTTCTCCAGGACATCTTCCCGATGCAGGGATTGAACCCGGACCTCCTGCATTGCAGGCAGATTCTTTACCGTCTGAGCCACCAGGGAAGCCTCTGTAGGCCTGCTCAGTGGCATCACATCACTTCCTGCCAATGCAGAAGCTGCAGGAAATGTAGATTTGATCCCTGGGTCCGAAGATCCCCTGGAAGAGGAAATGGCAACCCTCTCCAGTATTCTTGCCTGAAAAGTCCCATAGAAAGGGGAGCCTGGCAGGCTACAGTGCATGCAGCTGCAAAAAGCTGGACACGGCTGAGCAACTATGCTTACCACCCAAGCCTGGTCATAGTACTATTTGATTTTTAAACTACTTATATGTGATGTGCTGATAAAAATAAAAATTCAATAAAGCTCTATTATTAGTTCACGAATTACCTGCAAAGTCTTTTGATTTTTTACTGTCTTTTTAAAGTAGCTAAAATACAGTAACAGCTCACTAGAGAAACCTCTTCTACAGGAATGTAGAGTGAAGCCCACTGTTGCAATTATTTTAGAAAATACAGTTTTACAACAGAAAGAAAACTATTTTAAGTCTTGGCGGTGGTGGTTTAGTCGCAAAGTCGTGTCCATGGGTTTCTCCAGGCAGGAATATTTGAGTGGGTTGCCATTTCCTCCTCCAGGGGATCTTTCTGACACAGGGATAGAACCCAACTCTCCTGCCTAGAAGGCAGATTCTTTACCACTAAGGCTTATATGACAAGAAAACAGCCTGCTCTGAAACCCCAAGGAATCAGTAACTAGTGATATTCCTACTCTCAGTCTACAAGAAAGCAGGAAAGTGAGAGCACTCTCAACTTTGAATGGAGTGTAGAAAAGGAGCCCATCCAATTTAAGCTAGAAAAGAGATCAGTAGGCTTAAGTTTAAATTTTCTTTTTTGTTTGTTGCATATTTTGAAACAATTGTACTTATTCAGAAAATAAAATGTGAATGAATTGTTCTTGGGTGACTTTTACACAAACATTCATACATATATTGCTAGCGATGTATTTTTTTCCTGAATTTTTTTAGTTATTTGTTTCAAAACCAAAGATAAGACCAAGATCACATCCTGGGAGCATCACAGTCCAAACTCATACAGGTAGCAATATGGTAGGGAAAGAAATCTGATCCCTAGGAAAGGCCTTTAGGACTTTTTCTAGCTCTGAAAAAACATCAAGATTACAAGAAATCAGAAATTATAAACCATTGAAATTGGCAGCATTAAGGCATTCAGAGCCAGAAAGAAACTTAGAGACGGCAAAATAAATCAAAATGAGAAACTACCCTTACATTTGGTGCAATTTAGAGGTAGAACATTAACAGTCTCAAGGCAGAGTCACTTTAACAAGTAAGCAACTTCCATTTACAGGCTCTAGTCTATGCAGACATAAATTCTTACTCACTCACGAAATGTAATGAAGGCCAACTATACTCCTGGCTTACTCCAAATGGTTATAATAAAACAATGAACCAAATAAGCACATTTTCTGCTTCCAGTGATTATTATGACCAATCAGGCAAGTAAACAAAGTATTAAAGTAGGAAGGGATTATGGTAGAGGAAGAAGAATGCTCAGGAAACTTGCAGAGGCAGCAACCCAGAGGTGGGAAGGCAGAATTTCCTGCTTTTTAAGCACTTCCTGGGCTAACCAAAACACCTCAGCCCAATTATGTTGCTTGACTAAGGAATTAAGGTATGTGTGAAGCTTTACCATTCAGATTGACTATCTGTTGCCACAGCATGTTGCTTAATGGTAAACAAACTGAAAGGAACCAACTTGATCTAGAAAAGATTATACAATGATGGTTAATTCAAAAGGACATACCAATTCAAGACCTCTTGGTTGATGCGCAAATTTTCAACTGCTGAGTACTTTTAACAACTACAGGGGGAAAAGCAGCTCAAAATGACATTAGAAGATAACATATAAGAAAGTATTATTTGCTCAGTTGTGTCTGACTCTTTGTGACCCCATAGTCTGTAGCCCACCAGGCTCCTCTGTCCATGGGATTCTCCAAGCAAGAATACTAGAGTGGGTTGCCATTTCCTTCTCTAGGGAGATCTTCCTGAACCCAGGGATCAAACCCGGTTTGCCTGTACTGCAGGTAGTTTCTTTACCCTCTGAGCCCCAGGGAAGCCCAATATATAAGAAACCACTATTTATAACTCCATTGATAAGTATTCATTGTCTGTTGGTGCTCAGCGGCTCACTGTGTCTGACTCTGGCCCCACAGACTATAGCCTGCCAGGCTCCTCTGCCTGCGGGATTTTCCAGGCAGGAATACCACTGGAGTGGGGTGCCATTTCTTATTCCAGGGAGTCGTCATGACCCAGGGATTGAACCCACATCTCTTGCATCTCCTGCCTTAGCAGGCAGATTCTTTACCACTAGCGCCACCTAGAAAGCCTGCTTATTGTCTTTGATGACTTAGAAAAGGGTAAAAACGCCAAACCCCTTCAGCTTGGTTTATGCTTCTCATTTCCTGACACCCTGGATGCCTTCACTGCTTGAATAAATGTTTCAAGCTAGGAGTCATGTGCTCCACTGAGTTTATATTTCAATAAACAGAAATAATTTCTGTTCGGTGATAGTTCTAACAATGAGAGTTGGATATAGAATACATTAACTTGGCTAATTACTCTGAGAAGAGCAGACAATTAATTTTACATATCGTATTGCACTGTTTCCTTTTACTGTTTTATTTTGGCAGATGTATTTCTTTGGATATTTTTGTTAGAGAAGTTCAATTTTGTTAGAGAAGCTGAATTTCAGAGTTTTCCATGTGTTCCTTTTTCAGCAGAAGACTTTGGATGTTCAGAACTTCACTTTGCCCCATCTGTGAAAGCCACCTGAAAGTGAAACTCCTGTCCACGACAACTAACCAACAGGCAGAAGATGGGGTTTTCCATAAAGAAAGAAATAACCTAATTCATTTTTGTATTTTATGCTGCCAAAAAACTTGCTGAGACTATAGATAACAAAGGCCACGGATAATGACTCTAGATGCATTCATTCTTTCTTCCCAGAAAGACATCTCCAGCCTCATAAAATATGGCATTTAACATACAAAAATATCTATTTCCCAAATGATACTGTGGTTTAATCCAGATTATCTAGAGTCAGAATTTACTGAACACAACTACATGTTTTAAAAGGAGTCATAAGAAGCATGCCAATTTAATTTCTTACCACTAAACAATGGGATATCTACAATAAGTGCAAACTTTCAAACTTAGAATTTGATAGATCATATTCAATCATGTCATGCTCAAAAATGAATCTGTATCAAGAGTGTTCTACAATTTAGAAACTATGGGGTTACTCAGAGATCATGTAACTCAGATTTTTTGAACAGTTTTATTAAGGTATAATCGACATAAAACAACTGTACCTTTTAAATAAATAAGTAATACCCCAGAAATATTGCGGGTTCAGTTCCAGACTGCAATAAAGCAAATATCACAATAAAGCAAGCCACAATTTTTTTTTAAATTTTTTTGGTTTCCCAGTGCAAATAAAAGTTATGTTTATACTACAATGTAGACTATTAGCTTCCCTGGTGGCTCAGAGGTAAAGAATCAGCCATCAATGCAGGAGACTCAGTTCAATCCTGGGGTCAGGAAGATCCCCTAGAGGAGGAAACGGCAGTCCATTCCAGAGGAGACTGGCAGGCTACGTCTATGAGGTCACAAGAGTTGGACACAACTTAGGGACTCAGCGATTACATAGGCTATCAAGTATATAATATCATTATGTCTAAAAATACATTGAACATACCTTAACTAAAAATATTTTATTGCTAAAAACATGCTAACCATCATCTGAAACCTTCAATGAGTGGTGGTAGCAATATCAAAGATGACTGATTACAGATTACCATGACAATGTAACAATAATGAAAAAGTTTTAAATATTGCAAGCACTACCAAAATGTGACACAAGAGACATAAAGTGGGTAAATGCTGTTGGAAAAATGGTACCTAAAGACTTGCTCAATGCAGAGTTTTCAGAAATCTTCAATTTGTAAACAAGCAAAACCATTTTCACAATAAAGCACAGCTCAATAAAGTGAGGTATGCTGATATATAATCTGATGATTTTGCCATATGCATACACTCATGATATCATCGGGCTTCCCTGGTGGCTTAGAGGGTAAAGCATCTGTCTGCCTGTTATGCAGGAGACCTGGGTTCGATCTCTGGGTTGGGAAGATCATCTGGAGAAGGAAATGGCAACCCACTCCAAGTACTCTCTTGCCTGGAAAATGCTACAGATGAGGGAGCCTGCTACGCTACAGTCCATGATATCGCAGAGTCACGCACAACTGAGCAACTTCACTTCTTATTATATCATCATCACAACCAAGGTAATAAACATATCCATCACCTCCAAAAGTTCTCTTGTGTCTCTCTATGTTCCCTCGTGAAAGTGTGTATCAAGAATCCTCCCAATAAAAAAGCCAGATGCATGATTTCTACTTTAGTGATCTTTTCATTACGCCACAGTGCTTGTTATATTATTTTTGTGAAACTATACTGAAGGGCTTGGAGAAGAAAATGGCACCCCACTCCAATGTTCTTTCCTGGGGAATCCCATGGACAGAGAAGCCTGAGAGGCTACACTCTATGGGGTCACAGGAGCTGGACACGACTTAGCGACCAAACCACCACCACCACCACCACACTGAAGGGCTAACTTTAAGTAGCTTTATCAATCCAGTTTATAATTGTTTATTGCTGCTGCTGCTGCTAAGTCATTTTAGTCGTGTCCGACTTTGTGTGACCCCATAGATGGCAGCCCACCAGCTTCTTTGTCCCTGGGATTCTCCAGGCAAGAATACAGGAGTGGGTTGCCATTTCCTCCTCCAATTAATGGGATTAAAATTGATTGGATGAACACAATTTCAGTCAAAGTTACATAAAACTCGTCCATCTGTGTTGGCTACTGATGTCTTCTTTAAAACTGGCACTCTTGGGTGCGATTCCTAAATTCCAGGATAAAGTGCATCGATGTCTGCTATACAATATGAACATTTTCACAACCATCCTCACTGACTCCATGACACAGAATAAATCAATGAGTTCAGTAAACTCCTTAGCTAGAACAGATGACCTTTTAGCGACAGCAGAATTTCAAAAGGATAAAAGAGATTTGGGGGCAAAATTATCAATGAAGGGGGGAAGTCATATTTTTAAAGCAGAAATAAAATATTCTTTAATTTTTGGAGTGAAATTCCAAAGATTCTACAGAGTTGCTTCAAATTCTTTATCCACGCCTTGCTGCATATGCTTTAAAAGTCTTTTTTCTCTAACTTTTGACTATAGAATACATATTTTCAGTTTCACCCAAACTCAAAGCAGGGCAATTCTGAAAGCATCTAAGTGTAGTTCACTACACTCATGGGAAGAGTTAACTTGATTTATTTAAGCAGAGCTTTTAATATGAAGAGGCTTCCCTGGTGGCTTAGATGGTAAAGAGTCCGCCTGCGATGCAGGATACCCGGCTTTGATCCCTGGGTCGGGAAGATCCCATGGAGAAGGGAACGGCTATCCACTCCTGGAGAATTCCACAGACAGAGGAGCCTGGAAGGCTACAGTCCATGGGGTCACAAAGAGTCAGACATGACTGAGGAACTAACACTTTTATCTGAAGACTGGATTGCTACCTTGAGTTTATTAAGTGAATCATTCTGTTTACAGAGCACTACAAATTTCCATAGCCAAGTTGTTTTCAAAATTTTTAAATGTTATTTATCTTTTATATTTGTCAAGTTACTAGAGGGACCTACCTGGAAAGTAATTATATATATCCTGAAGAGTAATTATGCAATTCTATTGCTATTAGGATTGGTGTAGTGTAATGAACACTGACATAATTTTCAGAAAACATCAGAATTCCCTGTCAAAAGACAGGCACAAATGAAATGGCATAGGGAAACATTCAGAAAGGAGGTAATTTCCCCACTGAACTATTCAACACATTGTCCTTTTCCTGCCATATCTCTGCAAATTAGTCCATCCCTTTCATCTCTCCAAGTAAAGTTGCCATCTTCCCTTTCTATTCTTCATTTTTTCTTGTTTTTCTCATTGTTTGCTCCTCACTCTTCAATGCAAAGGCCACAAGCAGTTGGAAGCCTGTGATACTCGCCTGTTCCCGAGAGTGTCTCCCGGCCCCTTCTTCCTATTTTCTCAGTCTACCCTTTAGTCCATGCACAGATTTGTCACAAAACTTCCAACAGGCGTAACCTGGCAACACTTCGCTTCAGCTGTCCAGGGATTCTCTTGGTATTTGCAGTAAGTATTCTACGGTGCCTCTGCAAAGATAACCTGGAGTAGTGTGTTAATCACTCAGCTGTGTCCAATTTTTTGCGAACCCATGGACTGTAGCCCGCCAGGCTCCTCTGTCCATGGCATTCTCCAGGCAAGAATACTGGAGTGGGTAGCCATTCCCTTCTCCAGGAGATATTCCCGACCCAGGGATTGAACCCAGGTTCCCTGTATTTCTGGCAGAGTCTTTCACCCTTTGAGCCACCAGGGAAGCTGCTCAGATACTATTATCATGACAATATAAAAATGAAGAACTGGGCACAGAAAGTTTGACTAACTTTCCAAGATCACAAATCTGGACAGTCAATGAGCTGGAGTTTCAAATCATGCAGTCTTGCTCTAGAATACAAGGTCTACAAATAAGTTGGAATTGTTCTGATTGCTGTTGTAACTTAATCATAGTTATATGTCAACAAGGGCCTTACTCATCTCAGGTATGTGTTTGTTCTCAAATTTGTGAACAAAATCTTATTACAAGTGATATCCCTTGCATGCAAGCTCAGGTTAGTGGTAGAAAGAAGCACATCCCAATACGCAAATGATTAGATATGTTCAGTGATGACAACCCATTGGCCAAAGCACATCACCAGACCAAGTCTGAATCATTGAAAAGGGGATAGATAAGATATGGATGCCACGAAGTAGGAAATGTCATTTTTGCAATGTTTACTTTGAAGCTAGTAATATAAATTCTTTAGTGCAAGTACAATAAAAATGATGTATATGGAGAACAAGGTTGGTACTGTTTACTACCATGACAGACAGAGACAGAACAGGAGAAAATTGCAAAACAACTAACTGAAATATTTTGGTATGTTTAGTGCACCAAGAATTTATTATAATGGCCAAAGAGAAGAGTAATTACCACGATGGTCAGGATTTTTAAAAAGGTCTTTGGAAACTGGGCCAAGAATAATGAAGAGACAAAACGAGAGATGTTTTAATAGTAATTTAGTTCATCTTCCCTCTCCTAGAGAAGACGACATAAATTACTTTCCGCCAAAAAACTACTTCTCCTCGTTCTGAATTTCTCATTTAACAAATCCACATTTACCTCATTTTTTATTTAAGTCCTTCACAGAAATATGAGATATGACACTTTTACTAATACTTTGAAATGCTCAAATAAAAAGCACTACTAAACAGTAATTAAATACACCGCATCATTACCTTTTATAGTACCTATAGGCAATTTGAGAGCATTTTTTTTGCAGTATACAGGGATATGCTCAGTTAAAAAGCAAAATCGTTATAAGACTGATTGGTTTCAACATTTTCTAAGCAGAAATTTAATATTATTTTTTTATTCTCATTCAAGTCAGCCTGCTCAGAAAATGCATAAAGTTCAATATATTCAGCTGTTTTTAAGTTACCTGAAAAGGGGGAAATAATGCACTTTCTTGTTCTAGAATAAAAAAGAATTGCAAAAAAACCTGTACATAACTTAAAAACAGTTTACATTTATAACTTCAGGCTCTCTAAGTGTTGATTATTCAGTAGGAAACAACTGCTTACCTAAATTTGAAAGCTACCAAAAAAATCCTATTATGAAAAGGTTTCCCTCTTACAAGGCTGACTCCTTATATTTTTGAAATGTATGCAAAATCTCAAGGTGTGACCCAAATTTTAGTCCCAAGCACTTACAAAAGGATGCTAAATGTTTCTCAGAAGATCCTCTTGTTAATCTACATGTCAGAGTATACGCCAGAAGAGGAAACCTCTTAGATAAGGATATAATGTTCCGAAAAAGGCCACTTTCAATAGTGGTTTTTCTTCAAATAGATCTGAAGATGGAAGCCCTTTTTTCATCTTCTTGTAGCAACTCAAAATGAACAGCTTTTACTTTTTGTGAGGAAATTCTCTGGTGCGTCTGAGAATAGGAAAGGGAAGAAATTGCCATTAGTCAGATACTCTAAAATCACAATAGTAGTTTGAGGGTCTCGGTTCCTATTCTAGATTAACTCTCTACTTTCTCAAGATTGACCTCTCAACCTTAACTCTAGCATTAGAATCTGACCTCAGGAGCACACTCAGGGCACATTCAGGGCAAGTGTTTGGTACCCAAGGCCCAATTTGGTGCTCCCAACTTGCCTCACGGAGAACCTCCCTCCCACAGGTTCAGCAAAAGCACTCCTATGAGATACACAGTTGATTGGCTCAAGCTACAGGTACACCTCCTCCCACCAAAGATCTGCCTGCCAGCCATCAAAGAGAGAACTTCTCTACGGAAGAGTCGCACAAGTTCTAGAAATTAGAATCGAGTCCATCAGCAGAAAATTCCAAAATTCTGGTACCCACAGCAGCCTTTAAAGAGGGGTATGAGGCACAGTTCCCGAAACAGATCTCCTAGGACCCTTCTGCTCTGTGTCACGTGGGGAACAGGCAGAGGGGAGCCAGAGTCAAGAGCAGGCCCAGCAAGGGCAGGGCTCATGTCAGTGGTTCCTTAGACTGCTCGATCTAAGTAACAGCCACCTTGATCTACGGCAAATTCATTTTCTTCCTCAGAAGTCCTTGTCCATCTCTCTCTGCTTTCTCATTTTCCCTACAAGGGATACTTTTGGAACCTTTGTAAGACACTGGTTTCCTCTGAACAAAGTTAACTCCTTCATGGTCTGTATATGAAACCTACATTCAGATCATTTGGCTGAGCAGTATTTTAAAGATAACATTAAACACAGTTATACATTTACAAAATGGCTTGTAATATGCTTCTTGTCATCATAAGGCAATGGTGAACAGCCAAGAGTCATATGGCCTTGGTTTAAAACACTGAGGATGCTATTAGGTACATTAAGGTTACTGATAATAAGAGCAATATACACATGTCTGTGATTCAATGCCTTCATTTGCAAAATAAAGATAATAGCATCTATTCCACTGGACTCACACAAAGATAAAATAAGTTACACATGTAAAGTACATGAAAAAGTTTCAAGTAAACAGCAGGTACTCGGGAGAGGATGGTTGCTGTTGATAACACCACCATCATCATCATCTAAGGCGGTGATTCTCAGCATTGCCTGCTAATTAGAATTAGCTTGGGAAACTTTTAAAAAGACAGAATCTCAAGCCAATTAAGTCAAAACTTTTGGAGTAAGACCCAAATATCAAGAATGGGTAGTCTCATAACCAAGAGAACTTTTTCCATTTTTTGTCCAGTTTCATGACACTGCCCTATTAATCAGCCCCACATTTATTATGTATCTGTTATGGTTCCCCGGATTGTCCTCCATATTATTTGTTATCAATATTTACTAAGCACTTATTCTCCACACATTGAGCTGGATCTGTGATGTAGGTGTAGGTAACACATATAAAATACAAGCCCTTACCATGGGGAAATAAACAATTTACAGAGATAACAGATAAGCAAATACATATAAACACTGTGAAATTCCCATTAAGGAATAAATGGTGACACAGAGGGTAACTGCAAGCATGTTCGGGGGCAACTTAAGCCCCAATGGTCAAGGAAGGTCTCCATTCGTTTCTCTGCCCTGGAAAGCTTGTTAAAACTGCAGAATCTTGGACATCACCCTGGGCCTATTCAGAATCTGCATTTTATGTTCCTCATAATCCAACTTCAACAATTATAAACGCATGGCCAGGGTTTCTTTTATAGCCCTTGCTCTAATTATTTTGAAGCAAATCATCAACATCTTATAAGCATATCTATAAATATTTTAGTGTGTATCATTAAAGATAAAGCCTCTTCTCCTAGGCTTTTAATTTGAGTAACTGAGTATATGCAGACACTGTTTAACCAGACATAGAAAAGAGAGAGAGAAGTTGACAGGATGTTTGTGGAGACCGTGGTAGGGAAAGAGAGGACGAGAGTTATCCTTTAGACACTTATCAGGCAACTAGTAGAGCTGCAGGAATGCGGGAGGATGTATGATCCAGGAGATCAGAGGAACCCTCAAGGTCAGGGATACACACCCAGGAGTCATCAACATCCAGGTGGTATTTAAACTTGTATGACAGATATGGAGACAGTAAACTGAGAGTAAAGAAGTCTAGTCCCAGGCACTGGGGCATGTAGATGACAGGAGCAGGGCAGAAAAGAACCCTGAGATACCATACCAGTCAGACTAGACGATGGTCTTCCCTGGTGCCAGCTCTTAAGAATCTGCTTTCCAATGCAGGGGACATGGGTTCGATCCTTGGTCAGGGAACTAAGATCTTACCTGCTATGGGGCAACTAAGCCCAACTAGAGAGTTTGGGTGCTGCAATGAAAGATCCCCATGACACAACTAAGTCCTGACAAAGTCAAATAAATGAATACATATTAAAAAGATATATATATATATATATATATTTTTTTTTTTTTTAATCAATCTAGAAGACAAAGGAGTATGGAGCATCTGTAGGGCCTAACACAAGAGAAGGATTCTAAGAAAGACTGCTACATGATATTGAATGATGCAAAACAGGATTCATACATATTACAATCTGTTGGATTTGGCAACTGGAGACACTGATGAAGAGGTTTATACAAGGAAGCCACAAACCAAAATGAAATTGGGGTTAGATGAAGAGGCCAACAGTATTTCCTCAGAGTTTCATTATCCTACAGATGTGTCCAGACCCATCATGTGATATGTGGAAAACACCAAAGTTTTTGAATTCTCTCCTTTTTCACATAAACTGGATGAAAGAATGACAAAAAATGCAGATGAAATGGGAGAACATAAAAATAATCAATATAGACAACTCTCACAAGACATTTTGCCATGGAAGGAGCAAAATAATGAGATATGAGCTGAGAAAGTTTATGGTGTCAAGTAAAGATTTGTGGTCTTAACCGTTCCTTTTTGATTTATTAGCTTTTCTTTACTTTATGGATGAGAGATAATTATAGCATCTCTATCCTGAGGGGAATGATTATGGAGAGAGTTTTGTAATGCAGAAAAAGAACAGGAGCAGCAGAAACATTAAATCTCTAAGAGTGAAAACAGGCAAGGGATCGAGCCCAAGTATGGGACTGGATTAAAAAGGAGAACTGCTTCGTTTTCTTTCCATTCGATCCAGAGGAACAAGGCAAACGTTCTGCATCGGTGCACGGGCAAATTTGAAAATCAGGGTGTGGGAAGGTGAGAGTAGTTGTCTCTGGCAGTTTTGTTTTCACCAAAATGTCAGAAAAGTAGTCAAGTGTAAAAGAGTGGGAATGACATCTTATTAGGAAGAGGTAGCACACTGGCCTGTGACGTGGAGTGTCCATTTGAAACTACCCACTCAAGATTTTAAAGTGAAATCAGTCAAGCAGGTTGTGTGACTTTCTTCAGAAGAAGATATAAGCCGCACTAATGTTGTTCATCAGTTGCTAAGTTGTGTCCAACTCTTTGAGACCCCATGGACTGTAGCCCACCAGGCTCCTCCGCCTGGGGCTAACAACTGGTTACAGTTTGGAAAATAGTAATAGAAACTGTTCTGTCTATCTTCAACCCTTGCTTTTCCTTCCATCTGAGGCTCAATGCAGAATCTGGTTACACTGAGCAAGGCTTACACCACATTCAGCAAAAGACACTAATCCCTTCTCTGACTCCGCTGAGGCTGATGTCCAGTGGGTGGTTTGGCTTGCAAGCAGATTACTGAGATTACTGGGGATTGTGTGGGTGAGACTTCTCTGGTCACTACAGGTCCCACAGAGGTTACAAGGGGTTGATTCCAGTTGGAGTCCACAGGCCCACAACGTGAGTCATGACCATTGCAGAGAAAATGCCAAAAGGGTTCCTTTGAACAGGGGAGTAAAATCAGTGATTGAAATCGTAAGAGATAGTCTGGTAACAGAGAAGCAAGGAACTAATAAAAATATTATTTTTAAAAGAGGGAAACTAGAGAAATGAAATTGCTATAGAAAGTTTTCTGGGTTTTCTTAACATAAGTGTAGTTTAAAAACTCAAAATTTCAGTGCCTTTTTGAAAAGTAATATTAACAAATAGAATGTGTGTCTCTTTTTTGTGATTCTATCAGTAGCTGAAATATATTTTTGATACATTTTCCCTGGAACTATGCACTATTAAGCTAGCATAACAGCATAAATATCTGATAATAAGGCTTTACAAGATTTAAAATAAATTCTGGTGTTGAACATTCACTCTCAATTGTATATTCCATTTACAGCATCATCATACTGTTGAAAAGATTCTTAAAATACACCAGAACCACAAATATTGAAATCTTAGCTACTTTAATATGCATGAATGGTAAGACTCATGAACAGATTTGAAAATATGCCTCTGTTTGATCATTTTTATATGCTTTAGGGAAAACTAATATACATTATTTAATTTCCACATCCCCTCTGACCCTAATTAAGAGCCCAGCAGATATGCTTGTATTGTAAGCATCAATTAAAAAGGTTCAGGTCATATTAGCTATACATTTATTCCACTACATCAAAGGTTTCATACTAAGGACATGCTCTTCCTTTAAATCCTTCCTCACAGTTAAACTGAATTTTTAATGGTAATGTGACTTCTTGTGAATATCTTCCTTGCCATTCCCTTCTCTGAACTATTTCAGTGTATTTTTATATGTGTAAGGGTAATTTGATGTTTTAATAGCAAGAAGATATAGCAGATCGGATGAAGAGAACTTAAATGTATCTAGAGATACTGAGATTGCTTATATTTGTAAATTAAGTTCTGGTAAAATAAAATAAATGCATTTCATAAGTTCAGTTCAGTTCAGTCGCTCAGTCATGTCCCCCTGGAGTGCAGCACGGCAGGATTCCCTGTCCATCACCAACTCCTGGAGCTTACTCAAACTCATGTCCATTGAGTCGGTGATGCCATCCAACCAGCTCATCCTCTGTCATCCCCTTCTCTGCCTGCCTTCAATCTTTCCCAGCATCAGGGTCTTTTCCAATTAGTCAGTTCTTTGCATCAGGTGGCCAAAGCCTTGGAGTTTCAGCTTCATCATCAGTCCTTTCAGTGAACACTCTAGACTGATTTCCTTTAGGATAGACTGGTTGGATCTCCTTGCAGTCCAAGGGACTCTCAAGAGTCTTTCTTCTCCAAAACCACAGTTCAAAAGCATCAATTTTTTGGTGCTCAGCTTTCTTCATAGTTCAACTACTGAAAAAACCATAGCTTTGACTAGATGGACCTCTGTTGGCAAAGTAATGTCTCTGCTTTTTAATATGCTGTCTGGGTTGGTCATTGGAGAAGGCAATGGCACCCCACTCAAGTACTCTTGCTGGAAAATGCCACGGACAGAGGAGCCTGGTAGGCTGCAGTCCATGGGGTCACTAAGAGTTGGACACAACTGAGTGACTTCACTTTCCCGTTTCACTTTCATTCATTGGAGAAGGAAATGGCAACCCACTCCAGTGTTCTTGCCTGGAGAATCCCAGGGGCGGGGGAGCCTGGTGGGCTGCCGTCTATGGGGTCGCACAGAGTCGGACACGACTGAAGTGACTTAGCAACAGCAGCAGCTGGTTGGCCATAGCTTTTCTTCCAAGGAGCAAGCGTCTTTTAATTTCATGGCTGTAGTCACCATCTGCAGTGATTTTGGAGTCCAAAAAAATAAAGTCTGCCATTGTTTCCACTGTTTCCCCATCTATTTGGCATGAAGTGATGGGACCAGATGCCATGATCTTAGTTTTCTGAATGTTGAGTTTTGAGCCAACTTTTTCACTCTGCTCTTTCACTTTCATCAAGGGGCTCTTTAGTTCTTCTCTTTCTGACATGAGGCTGGTGTCATCTGCATATATGAGGTTACTGATACTTCTCCCAGCAATCTTGATTTCAGCTTGTGCTTCATCTAGCCTGGTATTTTGCCAGATGTACTCTGCATATAAGTTAAATAAGCAGAGTGACAATATACAGCCTGACAGACTCCTTTCCCAATTTTGAAATATTGTTCCACATCCAGTTCTAACTGTTGCTTCTTGACTTGCATACAGGTTTCTTAAGTAGTCAATGAAGCAGAAGTAGATTCTTTTTCTGAAATTCTCTTGCTTTTTCTATGATCTAATGGATGTTGGCCATTTGATCTCTGATTCCTCTGCCTTTTCCAAATCCAGCTTGTACATCTGGGAGTTCTTGGTTCAGGTACTGTTGAAGCCTAGCTTGACGGTTTCCATATAGACCTCAGATAATCTGCTATTCTGGAAATCAAAGATGTAATACAAAGAAATGGTATTGATGGCACTAACTAGAAAGAAACAGCTATCTGTGAAGTTTCTTTAACTATATACATGGCTTTCTGCTCATTACTTACTCAAAATACAGATATACTCAGTGTAAAGATGGGCACTGATACATTAGAAATGGATCTTAAAGGAAGCTTTCTAATAGAGACTGTTTATTACATCTGTTCTTTGCACTCATTCTGTCCTCAACTAGTACCTTTTGTGTTGATTGTATAAATGTAAGTCTTCTTTCCAATTAGTTTTATTTCTCTCTGGCTTCTTTCATTATATAGTCACATTTCAAATTTTTACATGTGTAATATTCATTAAAAATTTTTATAAAGGAATTAATATTTGCATACATAATACTGTAAACTAGCTAACAAACTATATGTAAAAATATTTGCATCTGTATATGTATATGAAAAGTTATGTTTTAACAGTGTGCTTAGTCAAAGTAGCAAAAGCATTCCTATAAAAGTCTACAGTCACTATTCTTAAACATTTTACTGTAGGTAATAGTTTGTGCATATGTACAGACAAAATGATAAAATAGCAGATGCACACAGAAAATGGATGAAGCAGAATTATACAATTATAATAATAATCATAGCATGATTACCTACTCAGAAAGCTCAAAAGCAGTAGAGCGATCATTATTACATCTTATAAGACTATTCATTATGATACTTAATATAAAATTAAAATTTTAGTAATTGTTAGCTATCCTACACTAACTATACTCACAACTTCAACATAATTAAGGAAAAATACTGTTTATAGGATAACTACTATCAAGTTTTAAAATTTACAAGAAGGGTACAAGATCTATGTAAAGATACTTAAAAGCTTTACTGAAACACATATAAAAGTCTTGAAAAATAGATTTTTATCCATTTGGAGTATGATTTAGTATTATAAAGTAACAATTATCACCAAATGGTTCTATGAGTTTACTCATTCCCCACACAAATATTAGGCAGTTCTTCTGTTTGTCTTATTTTTGTTTTTGAACCAGTAAAACTAACACTAAAACTTATATGGAAATTTTAACATTTAAAGAAAGGAAAACAAAAAGATTAAAGAGTGATAACTAGCACTACTACATATTTAAGAATATTTTAAGATTACATTAATTCACAGTTTGGTGCTGGTGGCTGAACAGACAAAAGAAAATTGATCCAAAATATGAAGTCCTCAAATGCAACAAAATGCACAATTATTTGCTTATTTGGTAATACTGATGGCACTTAAAATCATTAAGAGAAAATAAATTTTTCAGAAAATGCTCTCTACATAACTAGAAAGCAGTCTAGATGAAAAATGACAAAAAAATAGAAGCAAAGTTGAAGTTCTATATCACTTTTTACTCAAGAATAAACCCAGACAGAGCAAGGATTTAAACATGACAATAAATAAAAATACACAAAAATCATGACTTAGGAAAAGCTTTTTGAAGCATCGCCCCAATTCCAGAGGCTAAGAGAGACAATACTGTTGTAGGGTATAAATATTAGCAATCTGTGGATGTCAAAATATATAAACAAAGTAAAGATAAACAATAACCTGTGATAAATGTGGTATATTACAAAAACCTTGTTTTCTTAACAAGGAAGAGGCTTCAAAACCAGTAAAATAAAAAATTACTAGCAATCAATAAAGAAGATGGGTGAACAATGAACTACAGGTAAATAAATGGCTCTTAAGTTAATTCTCTTTGCTTTATTACATTCACATGTAGGTAAATATTTATTTAAAATATAACATTATTTTTCAGCATTCATAAAGGTAAAAACTATAAATTTCCTTTTGGTAATACTGTGTAGATACAGTAACTATAATAAATTTGGGGTGGAAACATAAATTCCTATAATTTATTGAAGGGTAGATACAGTAACTGTAATAAATTTTGGGTGGAAACATAAGTTCCTATAATTTATTGAAGGATAATTCTGTAGCACCTATCAAAATAGGGTTCATACCATTGACCTTAAATTTATTAGAACATATCCACAGATATTGGAGGAAAGGGCAACCCACTCCAGTATTCTTGCCTGAGAATTCCCATGGACTGAGGAACCCGGTGGGCTACAGTCCATGAAGTCAGAAAAGAGCTGGATGCGACTTAGTGACAAAACAACAATAGCAAGAATCCACAGATATATATACTTGCCAAAACTTTTTAATTATTGCAACTCTATTGTACAAGATATCAGAAAATGTCTGAATGTCCATCCGAGAGAGAGGAACTAAGTAATTAGATCCACATCATAACGGCTGGTGGGAAGGAAAACAAGGGTTCAGGGTTTAAATATGGTAAAGAGACTTTTTCACTAAATTGGTCTTTTTGCTGTATGATATTTTAACAAGCACAAACATTACCTCTTAAAACACACACACACACAAACACACACATGTGTACACACAGACAAATAATATTGATTAAGGAAAGTAGACCCAAGGGAGAGTGAATAGTGGAAAGGACATATAATAAAGCCAAGAGTGAGACTGATTCAGAAAACGTATGCAAATTCATCCTACGAGGTATATATTTGCAAAAGGTGGGACCCAAAATATATTTAATGTGATGATAAGGGCATAGCCATATATACAAATCTGTGACAAGAGGATTTAAAAAAAAAATTCTGAAAGAAGCAGAACTATGTATGATATGAAAGCTCTCAGATGGAGAAGATGATGCATAATACACTTAACAGCATCCTTACATTAGAAAGTGACATAATTGACAAAAGCTCTCTTTTTGTAAAATGTCCTTTATTATTTCAAAGTTCATCTCAGATTTTAAAAAATATACTTTATGGGACATTGTTACAATGGATCTCAGGCTTTCTGACTTTACCGCTTAATTCAGTAATACAATTTTGAATGTACTGGAAAATTTGAATGTATTGGAAGAACGGCATGGGTGTTATTTTTCTCTACTGAGAAACTGAGTGATATTGTACTCTCTGACAATATAGTAATTCTATGTTCTAGGTAAATGCAGAGCTGCAAAAATCAGCAAAACTGGGGGAGAGGAGAATGATTTGTTTGTGAAAACTGAAGAGCCACTAGGACATTTATCTCAATAAAAGCCACTGCCTTCTTGCATTTGTATCATGTCAGGTTCATACAGCTTGTAAAACTCTCTAGCATAAATTCACATTTTATTTTTGACTGGAACAGCAACTCTGAGCAGCAAGGGAAGCTATTACTATGAATGAAGAAACTGCTTTGTGTGATCAGGTCAATGTCAAAGGAACTGGTAAATGGCAGAGCCAGCTACGAGAAACCTAGACAGCATATTAAAAAGCAGAGACATCACTTTGCTGACAAAGGTCCATCTAGTCAAAGTTGTGGTTTTTCTAGTAGTCAAGTATGGATGTGACATTGGACCATAAAGACATTGGACCATCAGCGCCAAAGAACTGATGCTTTTGAACTGTGGTGCTGGAGAAGACTCTTAACAGTTCCTTGGACTGCAAGGAAGTCAAATCAGTTGATCCTAAAGGAAATCAAGCCTTAATATTCTTTGGAAGGACTGATGCTGAAGCTGAAGCTCCAATACTTTGGCCACCTGATGGGAAGAGCCAACTGTTTGGAAAGACCCTTATGCTGGGCAAGACTGAAGGCAGGAGGAGAAGGGGTCGACAGACGATGCGATGGTTGGATGGCATCATCCACCCAATGGACATGAGTTTGAGCAAACTCCAGAAGATAGTGAAGGACAGGGGAGCTTGGCGTGCTGCAGTCCACGGGGTCGCAAAGAGTTGGATAGGACTGAGCAACTGAACAGCAGCTCCGAATACTAGGCTATTCAAGTCACTGAACTCATTTATATTATTTATACACATTCCTGGTGGCTCAGATGGTAGAGAATCTGCCTGCAATGTGGGAGACTTGGGTTTGATCCCTGGGTTGGGAAGATCCCCTGGAGAAGGGAAGGGCCACACATTCCAGTATTCTGGCCTGGAGAATTCCATGGACAGAGGAGCCTTGCAGGCTACAGCTATGGGGTCGTAAAAAGTCGGACACCACTGAGCGACTTTCACTTTCATATAATACATAAATATAATACTCTCTCAGTGTTTTTGCTTTTGCATTGTTTTTTGCTATTTACTTTTTCTTCCTCTAAATCTGATTAACTCTTTTATGCTCTCTGGAAATCATTTGTTTTTGCTTGGCTGAGATTTTGAATCCCAGAGGAATATAGAGTCAAAAAGGATACACACACCTATCCATCCCGACCCTTCACACACACAGAGACAGAAAACATGTGTAAGGATAGAACATACATGATTGCTGATGGAGAAAGGAAGATACTGGGGATTAAAGTAAAGGAAATTAATCAGTAGGGACCTAGTGTATAGCACAGAGATCTACACTCAATATTTTATAATAACCTATATGGGAAAAAATCTGGAGAAGAATATATATGTATATGCATGTATGTGTATATGTGTGTGTATATGTATACACATATGCATGTATTCATATGTGTGTGTGCTGAGCTGTGTCTGATTCTTCTTAACCCCAAGGACTGTAGCCCACCAGGCTCCTCTGTCTGTGGGATTTTCCAGGCAAAAATACTGGAGTGGGTTGCCATTTCTTTCTCCAGGGGATCTTCCTGACATAGGAATCGAATCCACATCTCTTTAGTCTCTGGCATTACACGCGGGTTCTTCACCACTGCACCACTGGATTTGCCCACATGTGTGTATATGTACATACAAAACTGAATCACTCTGCTGTACATATAAAACTAAAGCAACATTTTAAATCAACTCTACTTCAAAAAAATATTAAAGGTGTAACAGGAAGAGAAAATGATATCTAATATACAGACATTCCTGAGAACACAAAGCAAGAGATAATCAGAGAGGAAATGAAAGGTTCAGCCTTTGAAGGAGGAGAGACTTTTCTTACTCATCATAGGAGAGCAAAGAAGATGGGTGGAGGGAATTTTGGCCAGCTGGTCCTTCGTTTGCTTTCTTTAAAGGTGGGTATCAAGACAATATTCAGATTCTACTAAATCACAAATTCATGACAAATACATTGCATTTCATCACATAATGATATTGAAAGAATCATTTATATAATACTCACATACATTATTATAAACCTCTGTTAGTACCAAGGAAGAAAATGCTATCATATCTTTCTTACTTTTAAAGTTTTAATAGATTTGTTAGAAGGATCAAAAGACAAGCAAGCTATGTTCAGAATAGACTGAGGGGTATAAGATAGCTTAGTGATGAAAATATTTGATTCAGTAAAAATAAAATTAAATGTGTGAAAGGACTGTGCGAACTCTTAAACCTTATAGATAGGAAGATTTCTGTCATAAACACGTGTGTACCTGCTTCATCCTCAATGCCAGATTGCAAGCATCCTGAGTGAAAACTTCATTTTCTATCTATCCTCTATAATACATTCTATAATACATCAGGTGTCATATACAGCCTTTATATTCTTACACTAAAGACATTGTTATTTGATATATATATCTACCAAAGACTTACATGTTCATGTGTTTCCTGATCATATAGGCATGGAATGAAATAACTGTACTGGTTCTGCCACTTACAAACAGAGAAGGTTGTTCAACCTAAAGCAAGTTTAACAATCATTATTCTATGACTCTTTCATGAAGATTAAACTAAGCAATTCATATAAAGCACATAGTATAACATATAGCCCAGGGTAAACTTGCCATAAATGTGAGCAATCATCACTTACTAGTCTTCGTCAATTGATTTACAAGTTGATCAAATGATGATCACCTTGCCTAAAGGAAGAAACCATGCACTTCCTTTCAAAACACCGGAGATGGGAACATTCTGGATGGTCACTGTGCCTCATACAATGCTCCAGTCTGGTCATTCTCAAAGCAGCTACTCATACCTTTAAGTGCTTCCTAACTTTGTAATTAACTACTGCATGGTTTTCCACTGTAGGATACAACTGAGAAAGCTTACACCAGGCTTAGTCGCATGATTTGACCTGACAAAATGTCCACATCTGTCTAAAAATGGACTCGACATTTCCTATCAACTGATGTCATGCTCCAAAAGTAGATCTGAGATACAAGCCTCCAGATTAGGAGCTGTGAGCCAGAGTCCTCCGTGTGAAGTACAATGGCTCTCTCAAAAACAGGATGCATCTTGGCTCCAAACTGCTTTTCACAATTCTTACATTCAGTACGTGATTGAAATAAAGATCCATTCAGACTCCAGTCTCACTGCAGATAAATAAGTGATGAGCAAAATCTCCAAGACAGGTGGAGCTCCTGATAGACGAACAAGCTGAATACGTAAATGCACATGAAAGACAAATTTTGAGCACACATCCTAAATCCCTTTGTTCTTCTTGGGCACATCATGCGATATCAAAAACTATTTTGGTGGAGGAGTTTTCTTTGAAGTTTTCATGTGATATGTAGGTTTGCTTCATATTATTGTTGTCTGAATAGTAATGTGATACAAGATTCCTGTGGATTCAAAGCAACTGACTTACCTCATCCATACCCATGTTTTTTTTGTTTTTTTTTTTTTCAGGATAACTTTTATCAGAAAAAAAGTGTTAGAAGTCCATTACAAAAATCTAAATGAATTTGTTATCCTGTGTCTAGAAAATTATCACGTGGTATTATTGGATATCTTGGCCATCTGATGCAAAGAACCGACTCATTAGAAAAGGCTCAGATTCTGGGAAAGATCGAAGGAAAAAGGAGAAAAGGGCAGCAGAGGATAAGACGGTTGGATGGCATCACTGACTCATTGGACATGGATTTGAGCAAACTCTGGGAGACAGTGAAGGGCAGGGAAGCCTGACATGCTGCAGTCCACAGACATGACTTAGCGACTGAGCAGTTATTGGATAAAAATAATTTTAGGAAAAACTTTCATCACGAAATCCTTACTGTGTCAAAAAGTAGGAAAAATAACTAAATCCAACAGAATATATGGTGTCACTTTTTTATATATGTAAATGACCACCAGTATGCAAATATCTATCTACCTACCTACCTATCTGTTTATCTACCTATCACCTGGTTCAGATTCAAGTTCATGGTAAGAAAAATACTGAAGAGAAAATAAGACATCTTCTTTATTATAGGCAGCATAAGCATTAGTTCCTCAGTTAAGGTACAGCCCTGATATAGGTCATAAGCATTTTTAATTTACTATAAAGAAGAACTGCTTTCCAGATACTCAACACAGGAAGAGACATACTTAGATGTTTACCAGGTTGTACAGGACAGTGACTAATTTTTTCCAAGGCTTATGTTTATTCTTAGCCCAAATTTAAACACTTATTTGGCAAGCTTTCTCTTTTTCTAGTTCTGAGGAGAGTAGCTCATTCAATTTAAAGTTGTGTTATTAAATGAAGAGCCGTGTCCTCACAATCTAATGTACAACAACAGATTGATCGTGTGGCTGATTTAAGCAACAAAACACAACCGACTCATGTTTCTATATTATTAGTTATTAGTTCACAGTTTCCTCATTTTTGCAGAAGGAGGTAAATACCACTATCTTAATCTAAAACATTTTCTTATAAAAACACAAACGTAGGCAAGTAGGTGAAAAACACTGAAATAAAACTGTACTTACATGTGTGTGTGAATGCTTTAAAAAAGTGAGGTCCATTTTGGCACTTGGATGTGAAAATTAAAGACATAAGTGCCTCTATTCACAACAGCCAAGACATAAAGACAATCTAAATGTCCATTGACAGATGAATGGGTAAAGAAGGTGTAGAATATTACGCAGTCATAAAAATGACAAAATAATGCCGCTTACTGTATCTTCCACACAACTAGAGATTATCATACTAAGTGAACTAAGTCAAAACGAGAAAAACAAACACCATATGATATCACTTATATGTGGAATCTAAAATATGATATAAATGAACCTGTGAAACTGAAACAGAATCACTGCCATAGAGAAAAGACTGGTGATTGCCAAGGGGAGGTGCTAGGGAAGGAATGGATTGGGAGACAGGAGTTAGCAGATACAGAGTATTATATATAGAATGGATAAACAACAAGGTCCTACTGCATAGCATAGAGAGCTATATTCAATATTCTATGATAAACCATGAGGGAAAAGAATATTTTTTAAAGAAAAGAATGTATATATACATACAGATCTTTGCTATACAGCCAAAATTAACACAACAGTGTAAATCGACTGCAGTTCAATTAAAAAAAGAAGATATATGCACCTTCTTTTTATGCTTCTACAGATAGAAATTTAATTGCCAGTGTCCTAGCCTGGGCCATGCACTTAGTTTATTTGGGAATGCCATCCCGGGAGCATGTACAAGGAATGAGGGTATCAAAGAGAAGGGGAACCAAGATGAGTTTCTATTATGAAAGATGGCTGCCATTTTGAGGGACAGATTAATGATCTCTGGAACTTCCACTGGATCCTTAGACAGACATTTAATCTGCAGGATCTGTACTGAGATGCTGTTAGGTTACACCTGTGATAAGCTTTCTGATGACTGTGTGAAACTGACCAAAACGATACACATTGGCTGGAGTATCAAGTGGTTCCTTAAAAGGAATCCAGAAAAAAATTAAAACAAAAGATGCCACACTTAAATAACCAGACTGAAACTATATAATAAATCATAAGATTGAATGCAAAACATACAATTTCCATAGATTATGGAATTTCTCTCATCATCTTACAATAAAAGCTTGCAAATTTGACAGTCATTCCATTAGAAAAATTTAAACCAGAAACCTCTGTTTTCTATAGGAAAAAATACAAACAAACCCGCACATAATCTTTGAAAAATTACACTGCTATTTTAAATCAGCTCTGCTAAATGAGGAACTGTTAAACTTCCTTTAAACTGTTTCAGTGTTGCATGCCTGTTAAGAAAAGAACATTGTCTTTCACTGCATTTTTCCTTACATAATCTGGCTGTGTCTAATCACCTGAGCATCCTGATTAAAAGTTAATCAGGCTCTTGAAAAATTCCTTTCAAAAACGAATTGTATGTACAAGGAGTTCTCATTAGGAAAATCTATACCAGTCACACAAAGAAGTCCTTTGACTTATTTTTCATCTCGAAACACAATTATATCTGATTCTCATGATTCAAATGGTTACAATCTCCACCCTAAATTCCACTAAATTTTCAGTGCACAAATTCATAATCAGCAGTCACATATTTAATTTTTAAAAGCCCCCTGCCTTTAAAGCAATGGAGAATTAGACAGACATGGTGGAGGGAAATCCTGGGTGGGCAGTGAAAAGCCTGAAGTTCTACCCTAAGGCCTGTGAGCCCCTAGTTGCACACGACTGGGAGGCTGAGTTCTCTGAGCCTCCTCACTTACTACTGGTGAGTAACTAAGTTAATTTCTAGCTCAAGAATCATAGTTTGGAGCCAGGCTGACTGCTCAGATTTTATCTCCAGGAATTAGAGGATCTGTGATCTGGGGCAAGTCACTTAATTCCTCTAAGTCTCAGTTCCATCCGCTACTAATTAAACACTAAAAATACTGATTCAGGGTTTTTGAGAAATAACTGAAATAATATATATATAAAGCATTTAACATAGAGAGTGATTCATTTTAAACAGTATTAGCTGTTTCTCATTCTTTGCCCCTCTCCAGAATGCAGAGCAAGAGTCCAGTGGCCAAAGTTCTCTACCAGCCTCTCTCACAACTTTGCTCACATATGCTAAGTGAGGAAGGTCCCTCCTCCGTCAAAGACTGCAGTTTCCTTAACTTTTGCGAATCCTCTCTTGCTTTGTCTCCTCAAAAAGGCTTATACATTGATACTGTTTTCCCTTCTGCATCCTCAAAGGCTCTGTCTTCTCTCCTCAGCATTTTGCTGTGGTTGTTGTTTAGTCATTAAGTCATATCCAACTCTTTGCGACCCTACTGCCAGGCTCCTCTGTCCTCCACTGTCTCCCAGAGTTTGCTCAAATTCAAGTCCATTGAGTCGGTGATGCCATCCAACCATCTCATCCTCTGTCGTCCCCTTCTCCTTCAGCCTTCACTCTTTCCCAGCACCAGGGTCTTTTCCAAGGAGTCGGCTCTTTGAATAAGGTGGTCAAAGTATTGGAGCTTCAGCTTCAGCATCAGTCCTTCCAATCAATATCCAGGGTTGATCTCCTTTAGAATGGACTGGCTTGATCTCAGCAGAGACATATTCTGTTCCTCTATCATCACCCTCTGCATGTGTTTCTCCCTGACCCAATATATCTCCCTAGCTATTTGTTATCATCTCAAAATTCTAGAGATCTGTCAACATATTCTATCTATTCTATCTTGACTTTATCCCTCATTCACTCTAAAAAATTATTAATACTTTTAAGGATTTTATTTGAAGTGTAGTTGACATGCACTATTGTTTTCATTCACCCTTAACCCCATCTATCAGCCTTCTTTTCTACTATTTCATGGAAACTTCTCTCTTCAGGGTCAAGAAAAATTCCCATGATGTCATTCACCACAGACTCCTCTGTTGTCTTATCTTTCAGAGGCTTTCAGCAGAGCCCACCGCTCATCTTGTCTTAGGATACTCCCTTATCTTAGTTCCCTGTGACTCCTCCATCCTGAGCTTCGACTTATTATTGGCTCACTGATTTTTGGTCTCCTTTGCTAGTTCCATCTTTCTAGCCAGATGGTGCTGTTGGGGTCTCTCTTGCTTCAGGCCCAAGCTGCTGCTCTCAAAACTCATTCCCTAATAAAAATCTCAGTACTCCTAAGTAGGTGCTAAGTCACTCAGTCATGTCTGGCTCTGAGACCCCATGGACTGTAGCCCACCAGGCTGCTCTGTCGATGGGATTCTCCAGGCAAGAATACTGGAGTGGGTTGCCATTTCCTCCCCCCAGGGGATCTTCCCAAGTTTGGGATCAAACCCACATCTCTTACATCTGCCGGTATTGGGAGGTGGGCTCTTTACCACTAGCGCCACCAATCTCATCTCACCATTTAATACTCTTTATACAGCTAGTGGGAACCTGCTATATAACACAGGGAGTTCAGCATGGAGCTCTGTGATGGCCTAGAGTGGTGGGGTGGGGGTAGGAGGGATCCAAGAGGAACGGTATACCCATATACATAGAGCTGATTCACTGTACAGTAGAAATTGACATAACAGGGTAAAGCAACTATTCCCCAATTAAAAAAAAAAAAAAAGATAGATGATAGCTATAGCTAGCTATCATACTGAGAGAAATATAGTTACTATTTCGGGCATATAAGCACTCAAGTTTAAATCCCAGTTCTGCAAGGAAGTGGCTCCACAGCTTCCTTCCCACAAGTCACCTCATCTCTGTGCCTACTTTACATCTATTTCATCAGATTACGGAGAATATTACTAAATGCTGAGTCCTTAAAAAACTGGCACATAATGTGCTATGTCAATATTTAATATCGCTATTTTTCCCAGTACGTCTGATTTTGTCACTCCCCTACATAAACCCTTCTTTCACCGTGCTTAACGATCAGCAACGTTATTGTTAATTTACAAGATCCTGCATCGCCTAACCCCAGATTTTCCCTCCGTCTCATCTCCAGCCCCTGCTCCTCCACCACCACTTGGCCTTGTCACATGGGTCTTTTTTTTCCTTTTGGCTCCTCAGACATGCAAATATCTTGTCTCCAGGGATTCTGCACTTATTCAGTCTGTTCACCTTACTGTCCTAGGCAGCTCCTTCATGTCCTGGGGATTAAGTGCAAGCCTGTCTTCTTGCTTTCATGCTTATTTCATTGTCGCGGGTCTCTGGCTGTGTCCCACTTCACTACCCTAATTATTTTCTACCTTGGACCATTCTTTGTCTCCTTCAAGGCCTTTATCACTATTTAACAGTTAATGCTTTTGTTTTTATTCTTCCCTGCTAGAGCATGAGGTTTGAGGTGAGAGTTCTTTCTTCCCAAAGGGTCTCACACTTACTTGACACTTAAAGCTATTTGCACAATAATGAGCAAATGAGGGAATAGGAAAGTAGCTTTTACCTCAATACAAGAGAAAACCTTCTAAGAGACCCACCAAAAAAGCATCTTTACAAAGTAGTGAGTTCAAGCAGCATTCCAAATCCGAGTGCTGGAGTCTTCTTCATTTCTGTTCCTTGATTTCTAAATTTTTCAATGGACAGAAAAGGATCAAGACTGTTCTGTAACATCTTTGTCTAATATCATAAATAATCTGTACTTCTGAATAATGATGATAGACAGGACCACCTTAATAAAATTCAAATACCTTATTCTCACTCTACTTACAAAATTCTACATACTTTATTCTAAATACACTCTTCCTTGTCTTTATATTTACTTACTGGCTTTTCAAGATTTCCTTGCAGGCGGTTATGGCCCATGATAATCCAATCATGACTACGGTATGACACATTTGGGAAGCATTAGCCTGCCGATAAGATGGAATCAAATTTCCCATTTAAAAATGGATCCTGTTTTACAGAGAACCATTGGGAATAATCTACTTTCTACTGGAGAGCAACTGAAACATTTGAGACGAATTCAGTCTTTTAGAGCAGCAGGGTACCATTTAGTAATTTACCTCCTCTGGGGCATTAATTGGTACCCTAAAGCACTGTAAGAGTTAATTTACCTCATACAGTGAAGACTTGAATCCTAAAAAAGGATGCTTAGTTTAGCTCAAAACAAAGCAGGATTAAGACAAAAACGAAAAGTAGCTTAAATCATGTACTATAAGGTATTCAGGTTAAAAAAAAAAAAGTAATTTGCTTAAGATGTCATTTTTATTCCATGGGTATTTTAGGAATTTGTAGTTATTAAGCTCCCTGGCCTTTTCCCCTGGTTGAAAAAAAAAAAAAAAAGAAAAACAGAATTCCTGCTGCCAAATATTGACACATTTGCAATTAATACAGGATGTACAGTCATTCTCAAAGATCATGCTGCTAGTAATTTCTAACAAATACCCCTTCTGTGAAATTCTACTGAAAGCAAAGAAAAAAAGAATCATGAATCATGAATGCACTTGGCAAGCATATGTCATCCTGGGTGTCTTGGTGCCACACATGGTCCTAAACTGATGAATCATTATTTCCCTTCAGTGACTTGGGAACAACTGCTGTTATCAACTGAAAAGGGGCATTTATTATCCACCAATTTCCTTGAAAAGATTTCCCTGTAGCTCAAATTGTAAAGAATCTGCCTGCGATGCAGGAGACCAGTGTTCGATCCGTGGGTTGAGAAGTTCCTCTGGAGAAGGGAATAGCAAGCCACTCCAGTATTCTTGCCTGGAGAATCCCATGGACAGAGAAGTCTGGAGGGCTACAGTCCATGGGGTCACAAAGAGTCAGACACGACTGAGTGACTAACACACACAATTTCCTTGAAAGTGAAAATCAACTCGAGAATCCCTATTAAAAACACAACACGCTATTATTCCAGTAGAAAAGATCTGTGGTTTTCAAACTTCTAAAAAGCCATTAGAAGACCAGAAGAACAGCTCTGAACTGAAATTTGGGGATCTAAAATCTACTCACCAGATCCTCAAGCAATCCCTAAGAGTAAACTAAGTGGATCCTTTCAGAACCGAAGGTCCCTTGGACCTATGGCATTTGTAACTTCTTAGACTGAATAACAGGCTTTCCAGGTGGCTTGATGGTAAAGAATCTGCCTGCAACGCAGGAGTCGTGGAGACATGGGTTCCCTCCCTGGGTCGAGAACATCCTCTGGAAGAGGAAATGGCAACCCACTCCAGCATTCTTGCATGGGAAATTCCATGGACAGATGAGCCTGGTGGACTACAGTCCATGGGGTTGCAAAAGAATCAGACACAACTGAGCAAGCACACAGCAGCAACAGGCAGAATAATATCAAAATAAGCTGTTTTCCAAATTCAGAAGAGTATGGTCACCATCTTTTCCAAATCTCCATTGCACTTGAATTTCCCAAGAGCATTCTCCATTATCATTATGTTTGTATAGTTCACATATCTTTTTTACACAAGGAAGTATAATTTGGTCATGTTTTATGTCCCCTGTGGTATATTTACACAGCAGTAGCAGGTGTTCAATAAGTACAAAATAATTAATCAATTAAAGTCTTCCCCTGTTGTCAGAGAATTGATATTAAGAAATGATTATAATCCCTGCACTGAAAGTCAAATTTAAACACAGCCGAAACCTGAAGGAAGAGAAGAATTTTGCTAGCATGGAGGCAGGAAAAGGGTATTTCTATCAAGGGAGACAGACATGGTAAAGGTTTAACACTAGGGAAAAAAAGAGAATCAGGCATTTGAAAGTGGGTCAGAATGCCTTGAGCTTAGATTGTTTTAGGAACAGAAATGGTGGTGGACATAAAGCCTACAGAACTTAGAAGAAGTCTGTATTGAAGTGCCTTTTATTTCATGTTAAGAGTTTTGCATTTTATCCTAACATAATTTGGAACTCTCAAACTGAGAGAGATCTTTTCAGATTTGTAAATCAAGGAGATGAGACTACAGGACTTTATATTACCAGGGAAGAATACCAAAGTCACTGAAATTGTCTCTGATACCATCACAACTCAGCACTGCTGCACAACTGTAAATACTCAAGCATGTGTGTGTGTGTGTGTTTGTGTGTACAGACATATACATGCATACATTCAAATAGAATATATCTTAGAAAGTCACTTGGGAAACTTATAAGCTACTGTCTTATAACAAAGTTAATGTCTACATGTTATTTCTCAGACCCTGACACAATTTCAGAATTTTCAGCAAAAGAAATATTGGACTATTCACAGACACATGCTTCTCCACAATCCTACAAAAGTACACAAAACTCTACGGCATTCAATTGCACCGTGCCTGTGGCTGGGCAGGGCAATCTGCCAGTGAAGAGTTTGCTCGAATGAAATAAAGGGAAATGCTGCCTACTTGTTAGGATGTTCTGTGGTTACAAGAAATTCAAGAGTTAGAATTACAGCATGATGGAGTTGACAGACTTGGAGATCTCGGAGAAGGCAATGGCACCCCCCTCCAGTACTCTTGCCTGGAAAATCCCATGGACGGAGGAGCCTGGTAGGTTGCTGCAAGTCAGACATGACTGAGCGACTTCACTTTCACTTTTCACTTTCATGCATTGGAGAAGGAAATGGCACCCCACTCCAGTGTGCTTGCCTGGAGAGTCCCAGGGATGGCGGAGCCTGGTGGGCTGCCGTCTATGGGGTCGCACAGAGTCGGACACGACTGAAGCGACTTAGCAGCAGCAGCAGCGGCACATATCATGGAACCCAATCTTATTTCCACAGATGAGATGAGCTGAGTTCTCTGGAATGAAAGTAACCTGCTAGAGTCCCCATGTCTATTTCTTGAGGAGGAGCAAGCTTTGAAAGACTGGAGAGACTTCCCAGATCCACCATAAAATGACCTACCTACTACCTTCTGCGGTTTGGTGGTGTTTCTGTGTCTCAGGCTGGAAATATCATAGCTCTGTTTCCAGCCCCACACATTTACCCTGCAAACTCCTATCCTTTCTATTTTACGGGATCATTCCTCTGATCTTATAATTCCTTATGTAAGAGAATCAGAATAAAGGGGTCCACAGCTTCCTTCTACCATGGAAGTCTTTATAATTGAGATCAACCACAGCCAAAGGAAAACAGCAGCAGTTGCTTCCCAGTCAAGATTTAGTGACAGTTTCTGTTGGCAAGATCTTATGAGAAGATGCAAAAAAACATCTGCTCTTCCTCACATATGGAAACATCAATAAAGATCACCTCTAGTTGCAAAGCCCAAGGAGTGAGAGGGATAAACCAGTGTCTTCCTTTCACTCATTTCTAGAATCCATTTCTTAATGTAAAATTACTTTGAGTCCAGTTTAAGTGTAGTGATTAACTGACCATCATTATTTCAGGCTTTCTTTTTTCCTTTTTTTGGGAAGTACCCAACTCTTTTAAGACTGATAACACTCTAGGATAATGAAATCTAAGCAACAGTCTTTAGCCTGCTGTTATCAAATCCCTGTATGTGTCAAGACCATCTTTTCTCAAAGTTCATCATCCAGCTGCAATGATTCCTTTTGATCTTCATTAGCTGCTGCAGATCTGTAACTCTTCAATGTTATTCCTTTTCACAAACACACCCTGAGAATCTGATCTTTGGTCAAAATGTTCTAAAGAACTCAGTTTTGCTTACACTGAACAAGATGTTATAATGACCTTGATCATTGCAGCTGGATGTTGTTTTTGCAAGAAAGGAGGCTCTGCTTGATGAGAGGAGAGAGAATGTGGCAAAATGGTTTTCTGTGCACCAGTGGTAACCAAAAGCAGTGAACTGGAGAAAAATCCCTTACAGTGGGCTCCCAAGTCATCACGCTTAGGAGTTTAAGGGAACATTGCAAGTAAAATGTTTAAAGATAGTGTGTGTGTGTGTGTGTGTGTGTGTGTGTGTGTGTGTGTGTGTGCACACGCGTGCGCGCACATGCATGGGTGCATTTAAGGGGTGGAGCAATGGCTATTCAAAATCTAGCAAAGCAGCAAAATCATATGAATAAATATTCTACATGCAACAGCAATATTCCAGGCTCATGTACAAACTCTATAGAGAGTCTTTAACTATGCGGCAAAGGCAAAAAACAATAATGTTTAAAAATTGGCACGTTTATCCATTTTGCATAATATCATGTCTTAATAATAATTAATCTTTTTCACATTCAAATCAGAGATCAAATAATTTGACTTTGTATTGACTTTCATTAGTTTTCATTAGCTTACTGCTTTAAAAGCAAGTACTACTGATGTTTCCTAACACCTAGAAATGAGACAATAAGCTAATTTGTCCTCAGATCCCTAACTCGTCATCTCTAAATACACGGTTAGATCTTTTAGGGGCTGCCATAAGAATACGTAATGTTTGTGTTTTTTTTTTAATCACTGGATTCAGTGATTCATTCATTCACATTCATTCCCTCTACCCTACATTTTTTTTTCCCACGTAAACGTTTCTGAGACAGAATTTTTCTACAGTTGAAGCAGCATCAGAGGGTGAACCCTTCTCATCTCCAACAAAGAAGGAAGTACCCAGAGGCTCATTATGTCTGAGGAAACCAGAGGCTATTACAGAGTAAGCAACAGGGATACAAAATAGTGAAGGTCAACTCTGGGCTTCTTACAGCCGCTACGGTCGGTCAAGCATCAGGAACTTGCATTCTAAATTCACAGATTGCTATCATTATTAACTCAGGTGACAGTACAGGAATTTTGTGTTGAAAGTCTTCAAACAAAAATGTAGACTTTGAAACATAACCCATCCGATATCAATGGACAGGGGTGCCCACAAAATAGAGTATCATTTGACTTTGAAAAATATAACGTGCTTATGTGTTCACTTTTTTTAATATGTCTCTTCAATTGAGACTTTTAGCTAGATAGGGTTGTTTTCTTGTGTGAAGTACACAGGTAAGTCAAGGGACCAATTACAGACTCTGCAGTAAAAGTAAAGATATTCAAACACCCCTTGCCACTGTGCCGTACAAAGATGAGAGCAAAGCTTTAAAAACAAAAACCAAAACCTGAGAACCAACGAAACCCAACGGGAGACTGAAAAATGTGTTAAGATGTCCTGGTCTGATGAACACCTATTTCTGTTCAACACTCCACCAACTAACACATGCAAGAGTTAAAACGTGCTTCAATAAGACAACAACAAAAATATATTAAAATGAAAAGATGTTTGATAAAGGTATTGTGGACTGTGAATTAATTACAAAATTTAATTTTATTTAAGTAGGAATTAAACAGAGCAGAACTCTGCTGTATCATTTTCTGATGGGATCTCTTAAACATCATCTGCATGAGTTTCAGAGATTACCGGAGAGATTTATTATGATAAAACAGGCACAAATAACTCAAGACCAGAGGAAGTTTTGAAAGGAGGCCAATACCCACGAGGAACAAGATAAACTGACGTTAAATGATGCAATGCTGCCACCAGGGGGCGCTTCCTGGCCTTGGATGAAACAAAGTGTTACTGGAACCCCATGAGGTTAACTAACATTTACTTCAGTTATCTGGCATTATTAGCATTACCCCACATTGGTCAGCTAATTAGATATAAACCTATTAAACAAAAATAAATTTTATGTACTTTCTATTGCTTTAATCAAGCGTTTGCATATTTAAATTGTCATCTTGTTTATAGTGTAAAATACATTGTCATTTCCTCTTTATGGGTTACGAAGAATTTTAAGAATGGATGAAGGAAAGAGTTGATAAGCTTTATCTGTTCTGATATATACAGAATTTGAACAAAGCAAAAACAAAATCTTTGCTACAAACTATAAGCACATTCTTCTGTTCTTATATTTAGAAACCACATATGTCCATTGAGAACCAGTTTATATTGTATATTTAAATATGCAACAAAATGTCCCATACAGTCAACTGTACTGACTTGTAACCTGTTGCCAGTAAGACACATCTGTTCCTATTGCTAATCCTATTGCTTGCTAACATCATTCCAGGAATCTTTTTTTCCAAATTCATATTTATGCCACTGATGTGCCTCATATTTTTGTTTTCATCCCATTGAAATTCCTATTTTACTTTGCCAGAATATGCCTAGAGGCCCAACTCAATTTCTTTCTTCTCCTTAATGATCTGAAATTGAATCCACTGAAAAAGAGACCAGTTTGCCCACTCAATGTAAGAAAATCATACAATCCCTTAAAAGACCAATACAACAGGAACTGAGGAGCAAAACAGTCTTCTAGCTACAGTGATACAAACAATGACAATGCCTTAAAGATAGATACTATCAAAGTACAGCTTCATTACAAAGCCCTGAGAAGTGGACTAAGCTAACATTATTTGTTGTTGCTCAATGGTTTCCCTTTGTGATCCCAAGGACTGCAGCACACCAGGCCTCCCTGTCTCTCAACCATCTCCCGAAGTCTGCCCAAGGTCATGTCCATCGCATAGGTGATTCCATCCAGCCGTCTCATCCTCTGACACCCTCAACATTATACTTATTTCTATAAATAGAATCTAAAGCTCACAGCAGCTAAGTGTCACATCGAAGGTCGTGGAAGTAGTAAGGAGCCAAACGTGGACAAAACTGGGGCTTTGTGACTTCTAGTGCAGGCTATTCCCCCTAAAGAATAGTTTCTATTGTGCTCTACAACCTCTGTAAGCTGCAGGTTACTGTACTAACTGCAAATATGCCTCAACCAGCACCAAGATTCAGCTGAGGAACGAGTGGTCTTCACAAGTATTTTCACCTGGTTTAGGGTCATAGCATCTGGGGGACTAGGAGGCAGCCAAACCTTCCCCTTTCCTTTCTCTTCCCAGAATCATCAGAAGTCAGGGCTTTGGGGTCAGACAGAGATGAATACATAACCTGGTTCTACTATTACCAGCTGCCTTACTTTGGGCTAATAACTGAAATTCTATCCTAAATCTTCCTTTCCTCACCTGAAAGCAGCAGTATATATAAAGGGCTTAGCACCACTTAGCTAACGTTAATAAATACCACTAATTATGGTAGTAATGTTTTTAATATATGCAGTTGGTATTGTAATAATAAAGTATAAATTTAAACTGCAAATTAATTTAAATAAACTTTCTGTTGGCATATACCTTCTCATTTATACACACCAATAGTTAGTAACTCTATTCTATAGAATTTTTTCATTATTATTATTACTATTAAAATAGGCATAATAAGCTAACCAATTGTTAACTGTTCTATACCAATGCAACTACTACATTGTTCAGGCATAGGAGTATACACTCTATTTTTGATATGAAGGTTGCCAAGTAGCTTGATTGTCATTCTTAGTTGTCATTTAAAGATGTTTTCAAAATACCTCAGTGGGAAGACAGAAAATCTTGATTGAAACTTTCAAAGACATCAAGAGATTGGTGATACAATACCACTCACTGCCAGAAATATCACAGCAAAACAGTGCGTTAAATAATGTGGAAGGAACACTTAAAACCTAGCCTGATGTTTTGTGAAAATACTACACAATTGTCAAACTGGTTAATGAATTTTTACCCTTGCGACATAACCACTCACAGAAATATTCGAGGGGAATGCTGATGCAATTTCCACGTGTCTTGTGATGATGTAAGTTTCTAAGTGTCTGGTAATGATGAAAAGAAATATATTGTTACAGAAGGACTTCTTTGAACTGCTGGCTTGCAAGACGCTAGTGCTTTGGTAGACAAACATCTGCATATTCTTCATATGTGCACAAAGGAAATGATCAGTATTTACTCATTCAACACATATACGGTGTGCGAAGTTGCTTCCATCGTGTTCAACTCTTCGTGACCCTATGGACTGTAGCCCGCCAGGGTCCTCTGTTCATGGGATTTTCTAAGCAAAAATACTGGAGTGGGTAGCCATTCTGTTCTCCAGGTGATCTTCTCAACCCAGAGATTGAACCCAGGTCTCTTCTATCTCCTACAATGGCAGGCAGGTTCTTTACCACTAGCACCACCTGGGAAACCACACATATGTCAACACGAATATTTAGGATTTAATACATGACACTCAATGTTCCAAGCAACAGATATGCAGTAGTTAAAAAAAAAAATACATGAGCGTCCTCATCTCATGTACCTTATATGCTAGTGAAAACTGGATAAATGCATAAATAAACATACACACCTTGGAGGCTGAGAAAAAGCTAATGATAAACTTAAAGGAGATGACAAGTGAAGTAATATTGGCAGAGGGTGGAAAAGCGGGTGGAGCTAGCTCTTTTAAATCACTGGTCAGGGTATACTTCATATGAAGATTCTATTTGAGCAAAGACATTAAGAGCCTGCAACTGTCATGCAACTAGCAGTAGAAAGGTGTTCTAGGCAGAGGAAATAGCAAATGAGGCAGAAACATTGGTAGCATGTTTGAGAGACAGCTAGGAGTTCTTGATGGGTGAAGCTGGGTGACCATGTCAGTGAACTGAAAGATGGCTTGAGATGGGTAACAGCGTGACAACAGGCTGGACCTTACAGGTCTGAAGATGACACGAAAGCCATTGGTAAGTTTTCACAAGAGCAGGGGCATGATCTGACACTGGGGGTGTAAAGTATAAAGGACTTCCCTGGTGGTCAGACAGTAAAGGGTCTGCCTACAATGAGGGAGACCCAGGTTCAATCCCTGGGTCGGGAAGGTCTCCTGGAGAAGGAAATGGCAACCCACTCCAGTACTCTTGCCTGGAAAATCCCACGGATGGAGGAGCCTGGTAGGCTACAGTCCATGGGGTGGCAAAGAGTCAGACAGGACTGAGCAACTTCACTTTCACTTTTCACTTTCACTTTCTGGCTGTTGTCTTCAACACAGACTGAAAGGAAAAATTGGCAGGAAGAGAAGAGAGATTGGAGATCCATTCTCTTGCATAAGGGAGAGAAGAAGGAATCTATTGCATTTACTGAGCAAAAGGACATGCTTCCATATCATGCAGAAAAAAGTCAGTGTAGAAATGAAGGGGCAAATAATTAGGTGGTATTCATCTGAGGAAGTTCTCTGCTGATACTTTCTGGGGTAGAGCATGCAAGAACATCACATGAACATAAGGATTACAGAGAGATGTTTGGATGAAAGAAAATTCCAGATCTGAGGGAATTCAATTTCTTCTAGTGTTATAAACATATCAACCTGAACAAAGCTAACAGAGGAAAAACAATGATGTCAAAAATATTTGACTGGCAGAAACTAAAACAAAAACTTTTAAGAAGTAGGAAAGATGGCCTTGATTATATATGAAGTGGTGATCATTCACAAAACCAATGAAATTTTTGAAAAGTGAAAGTGAAAAGTGAAGTCGCTCAGTCATGTCCAACTCTTTGTGACCCCATGGACTGTGACCACATGAATTTAAAAATTATTAAAGAAACAGTTCCAATTAGTGTTTAAATCAATTATAGCCTTGTAGAAATAAGTATACAAGATCTGTAGATTATTTAAAAATGAATATTTTGAAAATTGTGAAAATTATGATTTTGTGTAATGTTTCCTTGTAACTCTGGTCATATTTATAACAAAAGTAAAGATACAATAAGATCATTCAGTTGAAAAACTGTGCTGCCACATTATGAATGCTACACAGCATGAAAACACATGGAAAAGGAAAGAAAACACCATTAATGTGATGTATAAACAAGACACCAAAAAAACTGATCGAAAATATGGACTCTCAGATTCTGAATCTGAGCCCCGACTCTGTCATTTCCTAACTCTGTGACCTTGAGAACTTACTTAATCTTCTGAAGTCTCCCTTTTGGCTCTATTTTGACACTTGCCAGCACACACCAGTGTTTGGCAAATTCTTTTAAGTTCACCCAAATAAATCAACTTGTTTTAAAGCATGAGAAAATGATACAGAATCTACTGATGCATTCATAGAAGGGAATAGAGATGATGATTTTATATTACCTACCACACAGGAAAGAAGTTAAAATCCCTTTTAGAACACAGTATCCCTTCCTTGCTGACATCCAAGTAGCAAAGTTGAGAAAAAAACAAGATGATGCTAACAACCAAGACAAGGTGATGTGGAAAGCATTCAACTCACAAAGAGTATAAAGTAAGCTAAAACAATAAACAAGAAACAAGTCTTTGTGTCATAATAAAAATTTCAATTAATTCAACATCTGTACCTGAGGTAAAAAGGGAAAACAAATTTGACAAAAGAAGGTGGGTCGGTGTAAGAGTTTCATGAAACAGGTAAACTTTTCAAAACAGTACAAAGGTAAACATTTCTGTCTTTCTTGGTTAGAGCTCTAATGAGTAAACAGGCGTCATTTAGTTAAAGTTGATTTAAGTTGTATATAAAACACTTATTATGTCTTGAATTTCTTACATATTGATAGAATATTTAAAGAACAGAGCAAACACAACCCACAAAACAAATTCTTAGGCTAATATAGACTTGGTAAATGATAATTCTGCATTATTGTCTTTAAAGACACAGTGTTTTTTCTTTGCTGGGCCAGGTCTTTTGAAATCAAACTTTATTACAACTTCTTTTCAAGTCAACTTATTTATCTTCTCAGTTCTTTTGATCATAAGCCTTTCTTTCACGTAGTTGAAAATTTTCATACATGTACAACTTTGTAATTAATTTTCCTTTTCTTTTTCATTGTGTCACATTCAACTCAAGAAATAAAGAAACTAGAAATGAGAGATACTGTTAGCGGTAAAAGACTAAGTTAGCTCACGGATGATAGAAAAAATTCTAGGATGACCTCCATGACACCTACCCACATATCTGTGTAATCCCCCTGCTCCCCACGCCTTAACTAGGATGCTAACGGAACCTGTAAGGTATTTCTAGTGAACAGAATATGGCAAAGGCTAAGAGATTTTTTAGACATAATTAGGAGCTCTCCACAGGTGATTCTGAATTAATCAAAAGGGAGATGATTTTGGATGGGCCTGATCTAATCAGGTGAACTCTTTAAGTAAAGGTCCCATCTTCTGGCTATTTGCTATGCAGAAGTTGGAAACTAATATACCATGATTTTAATCTCTGCTATATTCAAAATTCCCTATCAAATCAACAACAAAATTAAAGTGTGGGGGAAATGAATCCAAGGTTACTTTGAAACTAACTGATGGATACATAAGAGATTCACTCCATTATTCAATTTTTTATATTTAAAAATTTCATAATATATTTTTAATCATACAAACAAGAAATTTTAAAAAATATTTTTATCTTTTTGACATCTGTTTTGTTTGGAGCTAATCAGATAAGATACAATGACCAATCTGTTCATATTTCTACCGAGAGCAGATTAAAAAGCAGCTAATTTTAATATATCAAAAGGTAAGTGAAAAATCTGTGATTCCAAAGATGTGACTTTAACATATACAATGATGATTAAGAGCATAAATAAGAGAAGAGACACATATGCTAGTAGAAGTTTTTATAAACAATTTTGGAACCAATTAGATTAGATTAGATTAATTTATGATCAAGGTAATATCAAAGGATTTGTTAGAAGGGATATTTAGAACTGCAGGTTTTCATTTTGGCTAACATTGTGGTGAAGATTTTGCTTTAACTAATGCTTCTGTTGCTTTGTATCTATTAAGGGCCACTCAGGAAAAAAAAAACATTACTATACTCTGCTAGTAAGTTTATGTATTTAGTGCCCTTCATCTTATTCCCAGTTCACTGGGCCAACTCTAAAGGGCCACAGGGTTGTGTTTATTCTTTCAGAATCATAAATAAAAGTCTTCCATCTGGCAAGAAGTGCTTTCACTGCAGACATTCAGCAACTCTGAAGTTCAAGAGGAAATAACTTCCTGTTGTGAGCATATAATGGTCTACCATGAAACAAAGAAGCCAGGCTGAGGCTGACTGGGAAATTTAACAAAGAAAGAGAACTTACTGCACGTGTTTTGAAAAACTCTGTGTTGCCCATCCAGGGAAAATATTACAGGCTATGAGGATCCGGGAGGTTAATGACAGAATAAAGCCTCAGAAGTTTGACCGGGTGACCTCTTCCAGCCCTCCCAGTTTTAGGAAACTTGGATTACAACATTCAGTCCCAGGTGTTTCTTCCCCATCGAGGAGTCGACGGCCCGGGGTGAGTTGAGTTTGTCTTGGTAATACTGGCTCCACTGATCTTTCCCCTCTCTTCAGTCTCTGGACATTCTTCCTGTCTCAGATTCACCTTTGATCTCTTCTCTTGCCCGTCTACCCACTCACCCTTTCTTATTAAGAATCTGAAAGAACTGAACGTAATTGAAGTAAATGGCCAAGGATGCTTTTAGATTTGGGGTCTGGGTTCCGAGCCACACTCTACAAGCTTTCCATTGCGATGTGTTAAAAAATGCTCTAAAATACAGCCTCTTGCCCGTTGGAGGAGCCGCAGACTCCACCTCTAACATTCTCACCATGGTTCCTTGTGATAAGGAATTTTTCATCTCTTCTCTTCCTCCCTGCCTAGAGGGGGCTCCACAGAAACAACCAACCTTTATTCTCCGGTGGTACAAATTAGTGGCCCTATTAGCCCTCGGGATGTATTCATGAAGTCTTTACTGTCTCTTCCATAAATGCGTTCCCTTTTACATTCATCTTGTTTTAATATTTTTCCCCCAGCTTCTTATAACCCCTCCTGTGACAGTGTCTTTTTACAAAGGCAGAGCATCGCTGAGCTCTTAGCTATGAATTCCTTGATTATCCTCCAATAGTATCCTCAGATGATAGACAAAGGTCACTCTGAAGTCACACTCGCGATGAGTGACTCGTCTGTTTTACGTATTGTTCCTGGCCCTCTCTCTCTCCCGCAGCTGTAGCTGGATGACTGTTGAAAGACTTCCCCTTCAGTTTGCTTTAGTGTCTAGAGCAAAATGCCCTTCTCTTTTGATTTCCCTTTTAGTCACATAGTAATTAGAAGACATTTTGGGAAACTCTGGCGGTGAAAACTGTGATGTTTGAAATTGCTTCTGGAAAGTGGAGTGGTGCGGGTCCCATACTGATTCTGCCATTAACAAACCGTGGGGACTGGCATATCAGACTTCTCAGGTTGTGTGTGGGTGTAAGTATGAGTTTTCATTTGTGTGTTCTCACTTGAACACAGTATTTTGTGCTACTAAGACAGTGGGAAAGCTACATCTGTCTGCACCTTTGCTCACTGGACACTGAGGTTGGGAAGAAATGCCAACTTCACGATGACCCCCAGCAGTCTTACCAGGTGCTCTCAGCCAACTTCCTATAATTAATCCAAAAGGACCCTAACAAGCCTTAAGAACAATGCCGAGATTCCACCCTTTCACCTAATCTCTTGGATCTTACAAAGGACAAGAGGACAAATGCAAATTCCTTACAATATATGAAATGAAAAGAAAAATGTTTAGTAATGCATATGTCATCAAAAAAGGAGTATCATTACTGGAACATAGTACATTCTGACAGAGCATTTATCAATTTAATAAGTCACTATACAGTCCAGCTACAAAGTCAGTCACAACTCCACTAAGCCACTTAGAAAAGTATTTACCTGCCTTCCTACACAATCTACACTTTTAAGAGCACAGTCTTTGCTAAATTTTAAATCTATTCCAATTAGTGTTCACCATAAAAATGGAGAACCAGCTGTTCATTGACCTTGTATTACAATGCTCATACTTATTATTCTCCAGACTATTCTTAGCATCTCTTTTCCATTTTCATTAATGCCAGACTTTATATTTCTAACAAGGGTATGATTTTTGCTCAAATTGGTAGCAATCTTACTGTGCTTGCTCTAAATTCCAAGGTATATAATTATTGGATTCAATTGTTTAACTGCCAGGCTGAAGGTAATATTCTTCAGTTCAGTTCAGTCGCGTCCGACTCTTTGTGATCCCATGGACTGCAGCACGCCAGACCTCCCTGTCCATCACAAACTCCCAGAGCTTACTCAAACTCATGTCCATCAAGTTGGTGATGTCATCCAACCATCTTATCCTCTGTCGTCCCCTTCACCTCCTGCCTTCAGTCTTTCCCAATGAGTCCATTCTCATCAGATAGTCAAAGAATTGAAGTTTTAGCTTCAGCATCAGTCCTTCCAAAGAATATTCAGCATTGATTTCCTTTAGGATTGACTGGTTTGATCTCCTTGCTGTCCAAGGGACTCTCAAGAGGCTTCTCCAACACCACAGTTCAAAAGCATCAATTCTTCTGTGCTCAGCTTTCTCTATGGCCCAACTCTCACATATATGCATGACTACTGGAAAAAACATAGCTTTGACTAGATGGACTTTTGTTGACAAAGTAATGTCTCTGCTTTGTAATATTTTGTCTAGGTTGGTCATAGCTTTTCTTCCAAGGAGCAAGCGTTTTTTAATTTCATGGCTGCAGTCACCATCTGCAGTGATTTTGGAGCCCCAAAAGTAAAGTCTGTCACTGTTTCCACTGTTTCCCATCTATTTGCCATGAAGTGATGGGACCGGATGCCGTGATCTTAGTTTAGTCCAAGGAAGAATGAGGTAGAATTAGGAGACACTAGTCCTGCATAAGCAGGTTTGTTTGAAGTATCATTTTAAGGCACTTATGAGAAACTAACTTTATTTTAATGGTTTTCCTTAAATAAATGACATATTTTTCTGAATGAGCATGTAGGATGTCAGGATTTTGGTGTTTCCACTAGTCATGTACAGATGTGAGAGCTGGATCATAAAGAAAGCTGAGCACTGAAGAATTGGTGCTCTCAAACTGTGGTGCTGGAGAAAACTCTTGAGAGTCCCTTGGACTGCAAGGAGTTCAAACCAGTCAAACCTAAAGGAAATCAACCATGAATATCCATTGGAAGGACTGATGCTGAAGCTAAAGCCCTAATACTTTGGCCACCTGATGCAAAAAGCCAACTCATTGGAAAAGATCCTGATGCTGGGAAAGATGGAAGGCAAAAGGAGAAGCAGGCAGCAGAGGATGAGATGGTCAGATGGCATGACCAACTCAATGGACATGAATCTGAGCAAACTCCAGGAGACAGTGGAGGAGAGAGAAGTCTGGTGTGCTGCAGGCCATGGGTTCAGAAAGAGTAGAACATGACTTGGCGACTGAACAACAACACAACAGAGACAATTTAGATCGGCCTTTGTTTGATTGCCCTTTGGTTATATTGATGGAGGTGTTGGAGCCTGAACATTTCTCTTCAAGCCTGGGTGACATAGTGAGAAATCATTGCGAAGGAAACTCGGTTTGCACTTTTGAAGTTAAAGCGTAGAAAAGCATGCTCTTCAAATCTTGAACTGCAGTATCATCTCTATCTTCTTCATTTTAATATTTCAGTCATTTGTGATTTTTTTAAAAAAACTGGACATCAACAAAAATGATGCTTTCTTTTTTCACAGTGAAATCACATCTTCAATGAATGATCATTTGAGAAATCGGTTTTATGGCATCAGCCTACAAATGAATATTACTGATGTTGTACAGTTTTAAGGGTATGAAATTAAAATCTCAGAAATATAACAAATTCCAGCAAAAGTGATGTTTTGAAAACTACAGAAATATGCAAGAAAATATTTATCTTGTCCATAATTTCAACAGAATTACTCTCGCAGCTTATAAAAACATCATAATTTCTTTTGCTTTTAACATCTCATATTTTTAAGAGCCTGCAAAATTTCAGTATTTTAAGGCATTTATTCCAGTTTACTAATTATGTATAACTAAGAACATAGCTTTGGTCTGAAATACAGCTTTTACTTTCTCCTAAACTTTCTAAAATATGCAATAGTTCTAGCATGAAACAAATGAAATATCCAATTTCCTATATAAATTGATAATTTAAAGATTGCCTTTTGGACAATTTCTTTTAATTCATTTACTTCAGATTGTTTCAACTGGATACCTATTTTTTTCCTTTAATAGCATGTCATCAGCTAAGAAATCATCAGCTTAAAAGTTTCAATTATTCCTGCAAATTTCTTGTCTCTTTTTTTTAAAAAATGAATTAAGGATGGTTACTTCTTTAACATTTTAGAGTTTCCATGAATAACTCTAATACAGGAGAGGTTATTTTTGCCCTTTTGAGGGTCATGGTAGCAAAGGGTAAACATATCAAATGAGTCAAACATATTACACATTTATAATTTTAAATCTGATGGACACTGGGACTTCCCTGGCAGTCCAATGGTTAAGATTTTGCCTCCCAATACAAGGGGTGCATGTTCAATCCCTGGTTGGGGAGCAAAGATCCCACAGGCCTCCTGACCAAAACATTAAACAGAAACAATAATGTAACAAATTCAATAAAGACTTTAAAAAGAGCATAGTTGTTTTTTTTTTTTTTTTTTCTTCTTCTTCAATTTGATGGGCACAAATGTAGGGGATTATTTTCCTTATAATAAAAAGGCAAGTGTGAAGTTAAATTATTTGTCATTTAATGTCCATCTTCAGATTTCTAGCCTGAATATAGATGCAGTTTTCTCCAAGCCTATTTCTTAAATAACCAAAGACTAACACTTAATTTACTACAATTGAACCCATTCATGCCTGTGAAAATCTTTATAAAATTTATTATTCATCATTCAGTAATAGAGGAAAGCATTAGAGATTAAAGTTAATTAGAAAGCTATGTAACCTATATTAAGGAAAAAGCAAAAGAAATGTTCTTTACCAAACAACATGAAATTTGAAAAAATGGAAAGTCATCTTGTATTTCTAGATCCCATGTTTGCAAAATACCAGTTGTTCATAACTATATAACACAATTTCATATTTATGGGGGAGGAACTGCTTGAAAGGAGACTTGACTTAGCAAATCTGAAGATAAATTGGGAAATTAACAAGAAGGAATAGCGAAAAGAATTTACAAGTGAAGAGTATTGAAAAAGTAATGTCTTACCCTAAAATCTTAGCATGAAATAATTGAAATGTTGTGGTACTAGCACAAGAATTGACAGAGAAATGGATAAAACAGCTCAAAACCATAACTTTACTAAGGATACTAAGCATTTAGCAAAGTATTACTCAAATCTAAGATATCACCTCTTGGTAGATATACCCCTTTAGAAGGAAAACACCCAGCCAATTAAATTATGTTGCTTTCCCATATCTAGAAATTTTACATATATTAAAAGAGAGCTTACTGGCAAATAGAGATAGATTTTATCACACACACATGTAAAATGTATAAGCAAAAATAAATTAACATTCTATAATTTCTTCACATCCAGAACTGTTCTCTCTTAAGTTGCTTTTAGATTTAGAGTTCTTAATTATTTTGTTTTTTCACAGAATGACATTCCCAGGGCTCTTAAGAGCACTGGTTATGTGGTATTTGTGAAGAAAGTCATTGATGTTGAAGTTTCATATGTGACTTTGCAATTACACAGGACTAGCTATAATTTTATTTCAACTTGGAACCATATTGACAAACATACTTGACTCAATTCCTCCTTTACTTATTACTCTAACCATTTGGTTCCCAGGGATTAAAAGGTCACCTCACTATTTTATCTGGAGAATGATCCTCCACAGGGACACATATACTGCAAAATTTTGTGCTGGGCGTTTGAAGTCTGCACACGCACAAGTAGTGGCAAGCATAGTCTGATTCTACCTGAGTGAGCATGATTTTTAGACTTTATTGTTGTAAACATTCCAGTGGGGGGGGGGGCGGAAGTGTATCATAGAAGCAATGAAATTCAATGTGCTATAGACATTAAGAATTATCACTATTAATACAGAATTATTCAAATAAGTACAGAAATAATTTTATGAAAAAAAAATCTAACTTCTTAACTAAAGTAATGAATACCTACCATACCTATCCCCCAAAATACTTTGAGGATCAAAATGCAATCAGATATGTGCATGAAAATTTTAAGTTATGAAACACTGTACACTCTACAGTATTATAAAAACAAAAACTTTTTAGACAATTAGTCAGTCTTTTTGTTTTGATGTTTCCTTTGTTTACCAAAATTAACACTAGAATTAAATACTAAAATGCTTTTTCACAAGTGGTTTTTCAACTTTTTAAGTTCATTATTCAAATCCTTTCTTGCTAGCAATATGGTGACTACTATTACATTCAACATTGTAGTGTTACTGTACAATAGTTTTTCAACTCTTTGTACATCATTTTTGTATTTGACTTATTGGTATATTGCATGCCTCATTATTTCATTTGTACTAATGTATCAATCAAGATTTATTCCATCAAAGGCACTTTCAATTTTTACTCAATCTAAAATGAAAATACATTTTAAAATAATTAAATTAGAGATATGGTGGGATTTAAAACCTAGAATTCCTTCATGAAATACCAACTTTCTTGTAAAATTTCTTAACAATATTTTATATTATTAATATTATGCAAATTAGGGATATTATATTTATAATTTATAACCTGGTAACTTCATAACAATTGATCAAATTTAGAATAAGGTCAATAAATCTGGACAGTTAAAATAAGCACGAAACAGGGAAATGCCTTAAAATGTTTACCGGAGGATAGATAAACTGATTACAACCATGTTGAACATTAAAAATTGAACGCTTAGTTATCCCTCATAGAAAAGGAAATGAGAGAACACAGTGAATTACACTTTTCTTGCTGATAAAAGTAAGTTCAATAAATAATCTTGAAAGAAATACTTCTTTCACGGCACTACATTCTAGACAGATTTTCTGGGAAAATATTGGTTAGTATCTTCAACCACTTTTTGCAAAAATGAAGAAGTATTCTTTTATTATCATGTTTATATTCTCATCAATAAAACATTAAACGCAGAATTAAATCTTACTTAACAAAGATTTGCCTACCCAGAATTCATAAAACATTATATAGGGAGAGCTTGGAGACCAATCCACAAGGCTAATATTTGTCAGGTAGAAATCAGAATGTTAGTAGACTCAATTCTACTTCCTTGGGGGCATGAGCATTATAATTTTTTAAAATGATTATTGTATTTATTTTTATTGTGGTAACGCAGGTTTATAATACTATAAAAGTTTAATGTGTGCATTATTTTTAGACTTTTGTGTATACTACATTCATATACGTCTCTGAACTATGTTCACGTATGTCTGTGTGTGTGTGTGTGTTCAGTCACGGCAGACTCTTTGCAACCCCATGGACTGTAGCTCACCAGGCTCTTCTGTCCATGGAATTTTCCAGGCAAGAATACTGGAGTGTGTTGCCATGTCCTTCTCCAGGGGATGTTCCCCACCCAGGGATCGAACCCATGTCTCTTGGATCTCCTTCACTGGCAGGCAGATTCTTTACCACTAGTGCCACTGGAAGCCCCACAGCATGTTCACCACCAAAGATTTAGTTTCCATCTGTCGCCATACAGCTGACCCCCTTAATCCACTTCACCGTCTGCCTACCCCTTCCCCTCTGGTAACCACTCCTCTGCTCTCCATATCTATGTGTTGGTTTTTGTTCGGTTTGTTCATTTTTATGCATGTGTGCTTTTTGTTTGTCTTTCTTATATTCTACCTAAGAGTGAAATCAGAGTGTTTGTCTTTTTCTGAGATTACATTTAGCATAATACCCTCAAGATCCATGCATGTTGTTAAAACTGGCGAGATTTCATGTTTCTTGTGACTGAGTAGCATTTCAGTGTGTGTGTACACATCTTCTTCATCCATTCATCCCTTGAGGGGCATTAAGGTTTCCCTCTCTCGGCTATTATAAATACTACTGTGATGAACATGGGGCGTATGTATGTTTCCTCTGTCCTTTCTCACCTCTTTGCGGGATCAGTCAAGATGGCGAAGGGGTTAACAAGGTTATCTTTGCTTCGGAAGTAAAGAAACTATCTTTCAGGTTACAGATTGCTTGAAAATGTCTCACCATCTTGCAAAAGGCATTGAGTGAAAGTTACTCAGTCGTGTCAGACTCTTCTGAGACTTCATTGACTATAGAGTGCTTGGAATTCTCCAGGCCAGAATACTGGAGGGGGTAGCCATTCCCTTCTCCAGGGGATCTTCCCAACCCAGGGATCAAACCCAGGTCTCCCGCATTGCAGACAGATTCTTTACCAGCTGAGCCACCAAGGAAGACCATTGCATTAATTTCTATTATGAAGTCCCAAATACCTCTCTTGGGCTTTCAGTTTAGAGGTACACTGTTCCATTATTTCAAGTCCATTTATGTATTGAGGCACCAGTGTGCACACTGCACATTTATACACAAATTATTAATATAAAGCTATAACAATATTTGTAAACAGACTAATGAATAATAATCTTATGCTTTCCAAGGTAGAATAATTAAATATAATTTTTTCTTTAATATATTTCTTACTTATTAGTTGGGATTTGGCCTGGCTTGAGACTAACAGTATTTTCCTCTCACTTTTACGAAAGCTTAGACGGGAGTAGAGGTGTGTATTAGCTTGCTAAGACTGCTGAAACAGAATACTACAGACTGGGCAAACTAAACAACAGAACGTTATTTTCTCACAGTTCTGGAGGCTGGACGTTCATCAACACATCAGTCAGTCTGATTTCTTCTGAGATTGCTCTCCTTGGCTTGCAGCCTTCGTGCTGTGTCTTACAACCTCTCATCTGTGCACAAGCATGCCTGCTGCTGCTCTGTACGTGCAAATATTGTCCATTTATTAGGACACCAGTCAGACTGGATTAGGACCCACCTAATGGCTTCATTATTACTCAATTACAAATTACTCAATTTCTACCTCCAAATACAGCCACATTTTGAGCTATTAAAAACTTTGGCTATGGCATATAAATTTTGAAGGGATACAATTCAGTTTATATGAGTGTGTTAGAGTGATTGTCTAAAAGTTCTGTCTTGCTTGTCTGCCTGTTTCCTGATTCACTGTCTACACAGAGAAGCTTGAATTAGGAATTTGTTCATTGACACTCATTGGCATTTCTCCTTTGCCAACTTTTTCAGCTCTAACTCTAGAACATATGAGGCAAAAAAAAAAAAAAAAAAACCCACAAGGAACTCACACCGTATTGCTCCTTGGGCCCCCAGATTGCTAGCCTGTTTACCTTCTTCCCTCTGTTCATTTTCCATATAATAACCCAGGCTATAACTGTACTCAAGGAAGAATCTACTCCATCTCCCCACAGTCATGATCCTTACCCTTGTTTTACAAACAACTTTCTAAAAAATACTGGTGACTAGAATTAGAAAAGAACTGCACTCAAATACAAGACAATAGAAAAGATAAACAGGAAATACAGTCACCACATAGTAACTCAGTAAAGCTCTATTTTGAATTTCAAATGTCAAAATTCCTACTTCTTTCTTCCACTAGGAAAATCCCTCCCATTCACTTGAAGCAATTATACTAATGACATTTTAAATAATTGATCTTCCATATGATTGACATAACGAAGATGCAGACAACTGTTATATATAGCCAGAGACCCTCAAGACAAAAAGATAACCTATAGCCTAAGATATTTTAAAATAAGCTCAATTCCCAAGTATAGACTTGGTTTCTTCTTTACTAAATCCATCACTTGAAAATGAATCAATATATTTCATGCCCACTTTGTTCCAGTTTAGCCAAACAGTTTGAGCAACTGATTCATTATGCATCCTAACAAATGCTGTGTCAATTCATACCAGCTAGACAAAGTGTATCTTACCCTCATTACACTAGGAAGGCAACATTCTATAATAGAAAGTGACCTGAAAGCTAGTCCTTTTTTCCTTTTTTGCCACTTAAGTTGATTTATAGTTTTGGGTAATTAGTAATATTTTTTCTCATAATTAAAAAAATCAAGCAACAATATCAAGCTATAAAAATATCACTTATATTTTTCACCCAACAGCTTTTAAAACTTGATATATATCTATATTTCATATTTTCCATACATATCCTATAGTACATGTACTTTGAAAAAATACACTCAATGATCTTTTGTAAACATGTGTTTTGTTGCTGTGAAAATTTTTTAAATTAATTGATTTATTTTAATTGGAGGCTAATTAGTTTACAATATTGTAGTGGTTTTTGCTATAGAGTGACACGAATCCACCACGGGTGTACATGTGTTTCCCATCCTGACCGTCCCTGCCCCCTCCCTCCCCATCCCACCCTTCAGGGTCATCCCAGTGCACCAGCCCTGAGCATCCTGTCTCATGCATCAAACCTGGGCTGGCGATCTGTTTCACATATGGTAATATATATGTTTCAATGCTATTCTCTCAAATCATCCCATCCTCGCCTTCTCCCACAGAGTCCAAAAGATTGTTCTATACATCTGTGTCTCTTTTGCTGTCTCACATATAGGGTCATCGTTACCATTTTTCTAAATTCCATATATATGTGTTAGTATACCGTATTGCTGTTTTTCTTTCTGACTAACTTCACTCTGTATAATAGGCTCCAGTTTTATACACCTCATTAGGACTGATTCAAATGCATTCCTTTTAATGGTTGAATAATATTCCATGGTGTATATGTACCACAGCTTTCTTATCCATTTGTCTGCCGATGGACATCTAGGTTGCTTCCATGTCCTGGCTATTGTTGTGAAAATTTATGAGAATTAATTTCTTCTGCTATGAAATAGTTTCTAGACCTGCATCAGGACTGTTATATTGGACAAAATGCCAAGAAGTAGACAATATGAAACAGAAGATGAGAGCTAGGAATGATTAAGAGATGCAGTGGAACTTCTCAGAGTAAGCAAGGGGGTAAAAAGTCTGTCAGTGGGCATGCTCAGACCCTGATCATCCAGCAACACTGGGAACATAGCCACCTCCCCTCGACTCAAAAGAACTTTCATGTTGTCATAATCTATTCTTTTAAATGAAGGACTTGACCTTGGTTCCGAACTAACCACTCTGGGAGTTCTCCAGATCATTCTTCATTTACCTCTCACCATGTATTTAGGCATGCATACAAATGACACCCCTAGGTTAGGGATATGACTCACAGCACAAAATCAAACAGAAACCTCACATCCAAAAAAGTAAAACGGAGTTAATTATTTTCATGTTTAGTGATATTTTTTATTTGCTTCATAAATGAAACATGCTAGTACTAATTCTCAAATGATGACTGTTAATAGATAATGGAAGCTTATTTGGCTCTTTCAAATATGGAGCTTTCCATTTAGAAACTTCTCTGAGATCTCTTGATAATTCACACTTGGCAGATAATTGAATATTTGACATATTTTGAAGGGCAACTGTTGATTGCTGATAGAGCAGATAAATAAGAAATTATTCAATGAGAAGAACAGTTGACTCAAAGTCACTACAATAAAGGGCACATATTTGCAGTTTCATTACTCCTCACAAAATATTCAAGACAGTCTAATTAATTAAAATTTTCCTTTAGGCCATCGGTTTCCTGATGTTGTCAATTCTGTTTTTCAGCAAATATCATCAGTGTGAATACATGAGAGTTTTATGACTGCTTTACCTCCTATTACTTTTTGAGTAAATAGTTCTAAAATAAAGTAATCCTAAAATAAAAGTATGCATTTAATTATAAGATTTAACAATTTGAGTAATTTTGGACCTTTAGTTGTACAAATAGGTCGTCTCTGGTGGCTCAGACAGTAGAGAATCCGCCTGTAATGCTGGATACCTGGGTTCGATCCCTGGGTTGGGAAGATCACCGGAGGAGGGCATGGCTCCCCACTGCAGTATTCTTACCTGGGGAATCCCCATGGACAGAGGAGCCTGGTGGGCTACAGTCCGTGGGGTCGCAAAGAGTCAGACACGGAGAATAGCACAGTAGTACAAGTACTATTTTATTTTGGGGAAATAAAAACCCCATGCCACTTCATTTATTACAGGGATGTGTGTGTATGTATGTGTATATATGTATATGGACATAATCTGAATACAGTTAAGCTACAACTGAAGAATAAAAATAGTTTATAATTTAGGCAATGAAAACTTTTTAAAAATATATGACAACCTGTTTCCTGATTAAGTAAATAACTTTTTTAACAAATTCCAATAAAGATGAAAAGCATCCTCATGTATTAATAAGTCATCATTATATTATGCAAGATTATCATTATTAAGTTCTTCACGATCTCTTGAAAAGATTAAAGGTGACTGTGCATGCTTTTGCAGTCCTTTTGTTGGCAAGTAGAATCTAATTGCTTTTTCTTGAAACTTGCTTTCCCAAACAAATGTGGCAGCGATATGGAACAAAAGAAGCTTTATTACATTTTGGGAGGTCACCTGGGACACTGGCTCTGAGATATACTCGCCACCAGGGAAGAAGTAATAGTACCCAGAGACTATCTTATGAAAAACCCAAATCACATGGATGAGATGCTGCATGGAGAGAAGACTAAAGACATCCAGCCCATCTGACATGTCAGTGATTAAACCCTCCTCTGGGAAATGGGGCTTCCCGGATGGCTCAGAGGGTAAAGAATCTGCCTGTAGTGCAGGAGAAACAGAGGATGCAGGTTGATTCCCAGGGGAGTCAGGAAGATCCCCTGGAGGAAGAAATAGCTACCCACTGCAGTATTCTTGCCTGGAAAATTCCATGGACAGAGGAGTCTGGCAGGTTAAGGTCCACAGGGTCACAAAGAGTCGGACACAACTGCACACAGCACACAGTGGCACACAGCTGGGGAACGGATCTTCTAATCCTGATTATCCCAGCATCTGCTACATCAGTGATGGGAGCAGATCTCATCTAAGCCCTTTCTGAATGTCTGGCCCCTCAAATTATGAGCAAATCAATACTGTTGTTAAAAAACAATCAGCTGGGGGGACTTTGGTATGCCACCATAAACAACTAGAACACATAAACAAATTCAAGGTGACTGGGATAAACTGAGTTTAATTAACTAGTGATCAGTAGACCCTAATCTGGGAAGTATGGCGTTTCCATTTCTCACCCAAGAAAAGAAAATTGAGTGTGGCATTTACAAAGTACTTTTAGGAGGGGAGGAATGCCTATTTAACATTTTCTTTTCCCTCTGATGTTCAAAGCTGTTTTCTGCTCGTTCTGAGCTTGAGTCTATACTCTGAATGGCAGAGGAAGCTAGGGGAAAAAAAAAAAATCACCCTGTAGTATTAATGGAATAAACTTGATAAAAGCCAGAGGGAGTCATTTGATACTTGGCTACTGAGTAACACCTTCTGATTACTGCTTCTATCTTACAGATAGCTGAAACATTTTAGACCTTGAGGGCTTCCATGGTGACTCAGACAGTAAAGAATCTGCCTGCAATGCAGGAGATCCAGGTTTGATCCCTGGGTGAGGAATATTCCCTGGAGGAGATCATGGCAACCCACTCCAGTATTCTTGTCTGCAGAATTCCACAGAGCCCATGGGATCACAAAGAGGCAGACACAACTGAGCAACTAGCCCTTTCACACTTTCAACAACACTTAGACCTAGACAAGAAATGGTGATATTATTTTTTTCTAGAAACCACATCAAAATCACATTTGGGGGTAATTGAAAAGAATGAGGATCTATTATCCTGGATCTATAGTATATTACTAGTACATATTCACTAATTGGCAAATTAAAAAGTTGAAACTGCATTTAACATTTTTTCCTCACTCTTGCTCCTACCACCCTCATACACACCACTATGTTATCTTAATGGGCTTTCCTCCAGCAGCCAAGAACGCTCCAGCCTCAAGATCTCTGGGGTCGATACTCTCTTAGAATGGAAATTTCAGTGATCTGACACATGTATGACTTGTTGCTCACTTCACTGGGGTGATCTGTAAAATCAGAGAGGCCTCTACATAACATAAGAGTTTTCATCCTCCGTATTCCTCTTTATCTTGTATCATACTTTATTTTTCTACTTTGTACCTATCCCCACCTGACATATTTTTATTGTTTATACTCCTATTTGATTATCTGCTCTACGAGAAAAAAGTTTATTTCATAGCCATCCATTCAACTATTCCCCTCAGAAAAAATGACACAAGAACCTTGCAATATTTCCAGAATCTTCAAAAGTGCTTCTTTGAAACATGATGGGCTGATGTTCTTTTAAAAAAAACATCTGATTTTAATTCTATCAAAGAGAAAATATCTCGGCATTTTGGATGTCACAGGTAAGATTGAGAACATCACTTTAGTAGTTATGCCTATGCAGGACACACAGGTTTGATCCCTGGGTCTGGAAGATGCCCTAGAGAAGGAAATGGCAACCCACCCCAGGATTCTTTCCTGGGAAATCTCATGGACAGAGAAGCCTGGCAGGTACAGTCTATAAGGTAGCCAAAGAGTCAGACACCACTTAGTGACTAAGCACCAACAATAATGGTTACTAGACCCGGGGCAAAAGTCTTATTTTTAATGGTTACATATCATTCTGTGATTCTTTCCAGCAATATATAATTCCCCAGCTCTCTACATCCTGGATATCAATGCAAAAGTCCTAGATCTAGGGTCTTGCCCAACTTACTGTACAGAATAAAGCCCTTAATCTTTTCACTTAAGGCAGGGCACACTTAGTATTCTTTTTGTTTCTGTATCAAAAGTTCAGTTTAGTTAAGAGGCCATTAATTCTTTCCTTTTTATTACAATAGCCACTGAGGATTGTGCTAGTTTAAAATTACACAACCATAAAAATTGACCTTCAAAATGCATTGATCCTTCACATTTGTTGATAAGCAATGAAAATATGAACAGACTGCTTGTGAGATGAACAATAAGTCATAGATGTGTGTTTTTTTTTTTTTTTTAATTTCATTTGAAGTATCTCAGGTGCTATACTGTGTTCTAGTCACAAAATTTTGCAGAATGAACAGGCCAGCATTTTTGACTACTTGTCAACATTTCATTGTTTCTGTGTGACCATATACACAGTTGTTTTTATTATTTAAGAGGTGCTCTCTGCTATCTACCAGAAGCTAATGTTTTCAAAACTTAGTGTTTAACCAACGCAGCTGATCCATTGTGTACAAAAATATATATAGCATATTGTTTATAGTACCCTCTATTTTTCGGCTAGCTCAGACTGCCCTTAAATCAAGATTTTGTGTAAACTTGGCTCAAAGAAATGGAACCACAGAGAACCATAAATATGAAATGTCTTTTTTCTCCCAGTATCCTTGAAGAATTAAGTTTAAGGAATAAATGAAATTTCTCCCTTGCTCACTTCATCCCAGTGAAATTTTACTATCTATCTTATCATCATGTCACTTTTTAAGGTTTTCAGTATAAAATAAATTGTTCTATTTTTATGGTTTTCCTTACGGGTAAAAAAGATACATCAAACTACTTTTATGCACAGGATGGGAAATAATTTATTCTTCGTATTTGACATCTAAACATGTGTGAAAGCAATGAAATGTGACTTTGTTTCCATAAGAAAACTGGACAGGCCACACAATGGGCAGCATGTCACCCAACAGCCTCATTTTTTACATTTGGTTAACACCTCTTGGATCAAGATGGTTCAATCACAAAGTGAAGAGTAAAATCGTTCTGAACAGGATACCAGCAGGGCTGTCCACAGCCGTCATACATTAAATATGAAAAGTCATCACTCTAATCTATGGAGCTTCTCCTTCTTTGTGGAAGAGGTTTGATTTGTGGATACACCTCTCCCTGGGCTCTTCACTAGTTCCTTGGGGCTATGAGGCATCATCAACACACACAAAACTGTAAATGGGATAATAAATGTTGAAATCCCTCAATTTACAACACAGAGAACAGTACCAAGAGGCACATGGCACTTTGGTCCTGCATGGATTGAGGGCTATTTGAATTAATTTGCTATCAGCAAGTAACACCTACTGTCAATCAACCTATTCATCACAGCTCTGACAAGAAATACTCAGGAGCTTCAGGGAGGAGATAAGCAACGCTGGCTTCAGGCCTTTAAAAGGGACTGCGTTCATTCTCTTTGAGGACTTGGAGAAAACAAACAGAAATCACAGTCTGTTGACTTTGTGTCACGTACGTGCAGGTGTGTGAAAAATTAATGCAAGTGTCCTTCACTGGCCTCAATGCAAATATCTGTTTTTCCCTTTTCATTAGGAGTTGTGTGTGTATGTAGGAGTGATCTTTAGTAAAATGAGGATTTTGAGAATGAGAACAGGGCGAGTGTTTGATGTTTCTCTTTGGTGTTTTTTAAAGTTTATTGTTGGAGTATAATTGCTTTACACTTTTGTGTTAGTTTCTACTGCACGTGAAACAGCTATGTGTATACATACACACCCTTCCTCTTGAGTCTACTTCCCGCCCACCCCGCCCGCATCCCCGCCCTGCAGGTCCCCGCAGAGCATGCAGCTAAGCTCCCTGGGCCATGCGGCAGCTATTTGGCGCAGTGCATATCTGTCCACACTGCTCTCGCAATATATCCAGACCACCCTGAACATGCTAAACCACGTCTGATCTCAGGAACTAAGCAGGGTCTCAGCTTAGCTAAGCTAACCAAGTACTGGTTAGTACTTGGGTGGGAGAGTATTTGTTACATATGTCCTACATGAGCAGACTGTGGAGCACTTAATACACAGATACATCACTGATGGAATCATTCACTTGGATCATAATACTGTTTAGTCAAAACACAAGCTCTAGAAGTAAATCAACATGAACAGAAAAGTGTGTCAAGATTTCCCAGTCTGCACAATCCTTTTGGAAATTGGTAGCGTTTGTGGCCAGAGGAACACCCAATCAAATCTAGATAGATATGTCTAATGTTTTTATAGCAAGCTGTATTTAGACTGGGCATTAATTATTGTTACTTAAACTATGTTCACATGATCTGTCCTGGGGACCCAATATTAACTTTAGAGATTTTTATTTTAAATGTATCAGGCAGGGGAAGTAGGAAGGAGTGAAGATAGGAGGAAATAAGAAAATGAGGAACTAATTCTTGAAAGGTCCACCATGTGTTAATCTTACGTTTCCTTTGTATTCGCATTTAATTTCATTCTGTCTCTGTGTCTGTAAGGCGGGGGCGGTGGGGGGAGGGGAAGGGGTCCATGCTGTGTATCTCACCTCTCATTCTTCAACCTGGAATTTTAATTAGGAATTATATATAGAACTCTAAGGATATATATAAAACAGCAATAAGGAAAGAAAATATTCAGTACCACAGAGGTCTCACATTCCAGGTCTTCATTTGCCAGGAAAACACTCATACAAAAAGACAAAATAGGGGGAAATGTAAGTGAGTATGTTTGCCTTAAATTCACAAAGACAGGAATACGACCTTTTTGATTACTTCTCAACATTTCACATTTTAAGACATCATTTTTTGTTTAATTTAAATTCTCAGGATTTTTTTATTTTCTAATTATCTTACAAGTGTAGTGTTCCGTGAAGGGGAATTAAAAGTATGCCACCACTTTTATTATTTTGTTTTATTAACAGTAGCCCATAAATTTTGACTTTTTGTCTTACTATGATAAGATTACATGTTAGCATCTAATTATTTTACAGGTTGTTTGAGTTCTGTTTTTGCAAATAAATATTTTATATTAGCACATAACTATATATGATTACCTTTCCAAATAATTTTGTGCTTCCCTCTATTAAAATGAGTTAAACTGGAAAAGAAAAACAAAGAAAAGAACTATTTAAAAAATTCATAGTATCATAAGAAAAGGATAATGTAGTTATATAGGAAACAGCAAGCCAATTAAAAATATAAAGAAAAGAATAGATGGTTTGACTTTAATCAAGCAATCCTAGCTGGAAGACGGTAGGACTGCAATATTAAAAGGAGACAGACAATCTCTTGCCATCTAAGTATTCATACTATGGATATAAAGAAACACCGACCTACATATTTGAAGGGCAGATATTATGTCTTTGCATGATTAGTATCTAAAGTTTCATGAATATGCTCAATAAATGTTGACTGTAGATGTAAAAACAAGAGAACAACAAACAAAAAAAGGAGGCATTTCTCTCTATTTAGTGTTTTTCTCTATATAGTAGGAATAACTAGTTAGTATTCCTACTAATACCTAAGTAGTATTCCTACTGTGTAAGATTTAAATTTAAACAGAAGATATAGTATAACCTTTATAAAGGTAGAAGAAAGAGACAGAACAGGATTATCTCTATGTGTGTGTGTTTATATGTATGTGTAATTCTCTTCACTCGACTTCATGGTCTGGAATGAATGAGTACACACCCCATAATAACCCTCTCCATTTGGGTTTCAGGATATTAGAAATCTCAGGTTAAGCATTTCTCTCCTTTCATGGGTATTAAAATGCAACTTATCCCAGGAGTGGCAAGGCACGAGGTCACTTTATCTCTTTTGATAATTAGTTTACTAAAGTAGTCCTTATAAAAGGAATTTCTTTAGGAAATATGATAAGAAATAAATCATCAGGACAAAGGGGACTGGGGAGAACAGAAATGAATGTGAATCATATCAAAGGTAAATATCATTAACTTCATAAGGTCAAGAGGTTTAGGGAAAGAATTGCAATAAGTGGTGCATTTATTAAAAAGTAAGGAATTCTGTCTTTTTAGGATTCCAGTTTTCTTCAGAAGCTTTAAATTCAAGGATGGGTAAAAGCTATTCCTTTAGGCTTATCTTTAATCAAAGTCTACTTCAACGCATTCCTAGGAATATGTTTGGCCTCTAGCTTCTCTTTGTAGGAGCTATATCTTCCCTCCTGGACAATATTATTTATGGATCTACTGTGGATTCATATTATGGGTGATATTAAGAATCCATTTTTGGATCTATTATTTATGGATCTATTTATGCCATTTATGGATACACAGAGGCTTAGAAGAAAGGCACCCAACATAGTTTTATTTTTTGGTTTTGATTTTGTCATTTTCATTCATTTCTAGCAGCTAACTTCCTTATCTGTTATCATGATCTTGACCAAAATCAGTGCTACCCTCTCTCTCTGGTCAGCTTGATATTCCAATTTCTTTTGATCAATGATAGTAATATTACATAAAAGCAAGAGACACAGATCAAAAGATTTTACTCTCCTCTCTTCTCCATCAATCATAGTTTCAAGTGCTAGAAGGGACTGGACAAACAGCTGCTACACAAGCATAATTAATGAAAAGAAAAGAAAAACTCAACAGGAGACTTTTAGACATTTCATGATTTGTAAAACATGCAAGTGGACTCTAGTATACTTTGTTTAACTGGGTGATTTTTGCATCCTTTACTTCCCATAAAAAGAAAAACTTGCATGGAGTTTTTAAGGAGCTTTAGGTCACACAGATGGAATTTTCCTGAAAGTTCCCTCAGACATATGTGATACAAGAAGTCTGTATGCTAAGTCACTTCAGTCATGTCCAACTCTTTGCAACCATATGGACTGTAGCCCACCAAGCTCCTCTGTCCATGGGATTCTCCAGGCAAGAATACTGGAGTGGGTTGCCATGCCCTCCTCCAGGGGATCTTCCCGACCCAGGGATGGAACCTGTATCTGTTATGTCTCCTGCTTTGGCAAGCAGGTTCTTTACCACTCCTGCCACATGGTATATATAAACTCCTTTACCTCTAAATATTCATGGACTCTGCCAGTGCTGTGTTATCTGGAACAACAGAAAGACCAAAACCCTATTTTGCAAGAAAATACTATTTATTTCCATTATTATTTTCTAAAGCTTATCAACAACTCTCTCATTATAATAGAAATAAATTCATATCCTCCGCTTTCCAATTCATATCCTATTCTGTGTATTACACAGTAAACCACTCACTAAAATCAGATTTTTCTATTTTTCAGATTCAGCCACTTGTAGCCACACTGTCATTGTAGCCACCACTGTCTTTGCATTTACCATGTTCTTTCCCCATTGTGCTTTCATGTATTCACTCAAAACACAGTGAATGAAACCCTACTCATCCATGCCACTGATCATCACAGTCACTAGGCGTAAAAAGTCTCATCTTATTATCGGAAAAAAACAAGTCCTTGAAAATAAAAGATGACCCAATAGATTTCCCAAATTCAAGTCTATTTATTTTATTCTGAGACTGTACTGTAGATGAAATAATTCCAGGATACAAACAACAATGCTCTAGATTGGAATCAAAAACTTTCCTGAACATTTGCACAACTGCTAAGTTTTCAATGGAAACATTATGTTCCTAAAAACCATATAGTTTCCCCTCAACATCATGAAATTTGGGGTAATCACCAACCAATCCACTATACTTATAACTTGCCTTCCTCGATCAAGGTCCTTTTAATTGCTGCTACAAAAGACATGTATGTCTTTCAAGCAGTAGGGACCCTGAAAATATGATGTTTGCCCAAGTTGTTTTCCATGAACTTGGAGTCAGCTATGTCTAGTTCAAGTTGAGCTGGTTAAGACTGGTTAGGACCAATGACCCTCCATCTGGGCATGCGTGAGTATCTGCTCGGTGACCTTTTGACATCCGAGAACTGGAAACTCCACACTCAGATTGTACAAAGGCCGCCATTCTCTGAACAAGTCCTGTGAAGAAGGCTGCAGCTTTGCTACACTTGTGCAGAATGATAACGACCTCACCTTTTTCTTATTTCCAATCACCTCTCCCCAGGCCTCCCACGCCTCGTACCTCACTGCTTCAGCCCCTCGGCTTCAAGGAGACAAGATTTGGGTTTTGTTTTCTCACCACCTGGCTTGCCTGCCTCATGAATAATCTCTCTGCTGCAAACCTCAGTGTCTGCATGCTCCTCGGGCAAAGGATTCTGGTTCTGTAACAGCCACACACATTGTTAACAAGCCAGCTGAAGTCCTACCAAAACTCACACATCAGATTTAGCTATCTGATGGTTAAGAATTGGAAAGAAAACGTTGAGTGAAGCAGGTAATGTTATTTATCTCACAGCACAGATACTGGCCCAGTCATTGAGTTCACTCATGTTGAAAGCTAGGTGTTGTCATACGACCCTTATCTGTGTGGTAGGCTGTAGGAAAAAAAAAAAAAAGAAACAACAACAACAAACCTAGGGATCAAAACGGATGAATGTTTTAGGTACCTATCAGTAACAAGCTCTAAAATGTGTCATAACTTGGACATCACTTAGGTTGTAACCATCACATCGGCCCTAGGCAGCAAAAGAAGTAAAGGTGTCTGTCCTTTTGACCTTGAGGTCCTTTTCTCTTTATAGCAAAGCCCTCCCTATGAGTTTATTTCCATGTGGCTTTGCCATCAAGTCACCTTTGAAAGTCTACTAGCTGACTCGTCACTGGGGCAGGCACATGCATTGTCTGGTGTCACGTGTGGTTCTAGTTCGCATGAGAACCCCATGCACCCTGTTGCTGTTGTTGCTCGGTTGCTAAGTCATGTCCGACTCTTTGTGACCCCATGGACCGCAGCACACCAGGCTCATCTGTCCTCCAATGTCTCCCAAAGTTTGCTCAAACTCATGTCCATTGAGTCGGTGATACCATCCAACCATCTCATCCTCTGCCGCCTCCTTCTCCTTTGGCCTTCCATCTTTCCCAGCATCAGGGTCTTTTCCAGTGAGTCACCTCTTCACATCACATGGCCAAAGTACTGGAACTTCAACTTCAGCATCAGTCCTTCCAATGAATATTCAGGACTGATTTCCTTTAGGATGGACCGATTGATCTCCGTGCAGTCCAAGGGACACTATACACAATGGGATATTACTCAGCCATTAAAAAGAATACATTTGAATCAGTTCTAATGAGGTGGATGAAACTGGAGCCTATTATACAGAGTGAAGTAAGCTAGAAAGAAAAACACCAATACAGTATACTGACACATACGCATATATATGGAATTTAGAAAGATGGTAATGATAACCCTGTATGTGAGACAGCAAAAGAGACACAGATGTATAGAACAGTCTTTTGGACTCTGTGGGAGAGGGCAAGGATGGGATGATATGGGATAATGACATTGAAACATGCGTATTATCATATGTGAAATGAATCGCCAGTCCAGGTTTGATGCATGAGACAGGGTGCTCGGGGCTGGTGCACTGGGATGACCCAGAGGGATGGGATGGGGAGGGAGGTGGGAGGGGGTTCAAGATGAGGACACATGTACACCCATGGCGAATTCATGTCAATGTATGGCAAAAACCACCACAATATTGTAAAGTAAAATAAATAAATAAATAAATGAAACTGGGGGGAAAAAAAAAAAAGGAGTCTTCTCCAGATCCACAGTTTGAAAGCTTCAATTTTTCGGCACTGAGCCTTCTATATGGTCCAGCTCACATGTATCCACATGTGACTACTGCAAAAGCCATAGCTTTGACTATGCAGACCTTTGTCAGCAAAGTGATGTCTCTGCTTTTGAATATGTTGTCTATATCATGAGGTGATTCTACAATTTGCTATTGTAGATGCTTTCCCCACATCTCTCTTGAAATGAGACCAGTGCGTTCTTTTCTGAATAACTACAGGTTGCATAAGATGTGTGTTTTCCAAACAGAGAATCTTTATAAGTAGGGAGAGAAGACACTAAAATAAATTGTAAGCTTATTCTGAATATTGAGGTATATTTGTTATAATTTCATAGAAAAAAAGTATATCACATGTATAGTGAATTTCAGAAACCTAAGGTATAATTCTTAAAAAATAGAACATATATATATATATATATGTATAAGTATGTATATATGTATGTATCATTTTATTTTACCTGCATAATATAGTGAGACTGATGTAACATGACTTTATTATTGGTATGAAAGTAACCATCTATAATGATAAAATCTGTTTTAAGATGAGACCTCATGTTTTTGACATTTTGGACTTCTGAACACTTTAACCTTCTTTTTAATATAAAATATATAATTAGAGTTGAACTAAATATGGAAAACCTGGATCCATCTTGCTACAAATTTCAGAATGATGATGACATCATTGCACTGGGTTGACCAAAAAGTTTGTTTGGGTTTTTCCATAACATCTTACAGAAAAACCTGATCAAACTTTCCAATACCAGCACCAGTACTGTAATGGAAAATGTAACATCCATCTTCCTCACACACACACACAAATCCTCAAACCACTATTAAATTATTTCAAATAAGTTAACTGTACTTCTTCAAATAAAGTTGACATTTACAACATGAACTAGATCTTTTGGAAACTGTTCAGCGGCATGACACCCTCAGCCGTTGCATAGCAGGTTTTTGTTTAACACAAAAGAGTCATTTAGGAAAGAAGAGATGCATTTCCAACTAATGGTGGAAAATGGAGAGTTGGAGACCTTCTATTTTAGAAAACAGGGGTGCATGACAATGGAAACAGAACAGCTTGATTGTGCTTGTAGCAGGCTGAGAAAAACATCAGTACTCTCAGATCATGTGATAAGAGCCAGTTAACTAGGATGAGCTGCTACTGCTGAAAAAACTTTTTACAAAGAGTACCCAAAAAGAAATGAGAGGTTTTTTTTTTTTCTTTAGACCTGACCTTATTGCCAAATTATACAAGAATTCTCAGAAAGACTGGAGAAAATGGTAGGGAAGCATAATGAAGGTGTACTTCTTTGAATGAATGAACCCCTGTTTGAATAAAGCCCACATGCCACTAGAGTCGGTGCCCTTCCGCTAATAGCCTCTCTTCGTTGGGCAAACAGGGCACCAGGACAAGAGCAGCCATGTCATCTTGACAAAATGGAGTCCACGCCCTTGGGAATTTTTCAGTCAAGAGTAGTGGAGTGGATTGCCATTTCCTTCTCCAGGGGTTCTTCCTGACCTGGGGATTGAACCCCAGTCTTCCGCATTGTAGGCAGAGGCTTTACCGTCTGAGCCACTTAGGGAAGCCCTGGGAAGGGGAGAGGAGACATGAGGAGGCATGCAATGGTTGGAGTGAGTTGTTCTGAAAAGCATACTCCTGAGCACATGTAGAATCTCTGTGATATAGAAACACTTACAAATATGTAACAGCCTGTGTATCCCCCTAAGTCTACAATGGAATCCTATATTATCTTATAACCAAACAGATAATGAAATTGCTACCTCCTCTCATGGGTTGATTTATAACAGGATTTAATATACATATATATTTATATATGTACATATATATATGTATGTGTGTGTGTATATACACACTCAACATTTTCCCACTCTTTGTTGCTTCTAATTACCATCTCTCACTTTGGATTAAGTCTCTTATCTAAATAACCAATATGACTCTTGCCTCCTCTCTGCTCATCTCATCAGAACTTCCAGTAGTGAAATGTCAATGTGAACGTACAGGGCTCAGCATTTGAGTAAAATTCTCTAATAAGACACGTATCTGACCTTGAACCAGTCACTCAACCACTTTCCTTTCTTCCTTAATTTCTTTACGAGAAAAAAGTGAGGCACCAGGTTTTAACTCTTTAACTTGAAGATAAAAAAACTTAATAAAACTGTTATGATGTAAGAAATATACAGAAAAAATCTGTTTTAAAAGTGTATTATCAATAAATAACCACAGATCATATGACAAAAACAAACAATAAGGAAGGCAAATGGCCTCTTTAAATTAAACTCAAAAGATTAAAAGGCATTGTCAAAAATTAAACCTTGAGACAAATGATCATATATCTTCTGGTTGTAGTTTACTTGCTTTGCTTGAAAGAACTAAGAGAAACAGTTTTATGTCTTAATTTAGAGGCTGTTTATTATTTCAAATGGGCAGCAGTGTCTCTATAAGCAGTTTTTTGTTCCGCACTCTATAGAAAGAGAGAACAGATGAATTTCCGTCTGGTCCATTTCAATCTGTTTTCTTTTGTTACTAGAATTGTTACATTCTATGGCAATTCTAAGCCACAAGAAGCTGTAGCTGTAATAGGAAATTAATTACAGCAATTAACCTAAGGCTACCCATAATTGATAGCATAAAACTGCATTCTCATATTGACATTACTAATTAAAAAAACAAATGCATACACAAAGTGTAAATAAACACAAGTCAAAAATTCCAAACACATTAGAGCCTAACAGTACAATGATGCTATATTGCAAAAGCATGTCTTACTAATTATTTTGAGAAACTCAAAATTCAAGTCTACTCATCAACTACCCCTTACTTGTTGGCACAAGTTTCTAACACTTAAAATCATTTCATCAGACATTTCCTTTGCATTAAATTAATATTAAAAATGTCTAGAAGTTGCTCAAGGTCATGGAGGTTAAAAAAGAATCCTATCAAAGCTTCTTTTGATTTATCTTAAATTTGAAGATTGAAGATAATATGGTTTTAAAGTACTGGCAGTTTATTTATTGCTCAGTCTGTTACAGATAAACTAAGAATAGAGTGGAGGGTATGAGATTCTCTCCTTTCATTGAGAATCTTCATAAGAACTTAAAACAGATAATACCAACTGGTTTTTGATTAACTGGGGTAGCTGTTATATAATATATATTGATTATCTTTCCTCTTCTCTTCCTAGATGGTATATACCATGTAAGAGATGAACAGACATTATCTGTATGTTCTACTTTTTTAAAAAAAAGAAATCTAGTGTTTTTAACTAAACAATGTTCAATTCTAAAGAAAATCAACCCTGAATATCCATTGGAAAACTAATGCTGAAGCTGAAGCTCCAATACTTTGGTCACCTGATGCTAACAGCCATTGGAAAAGACTCTGATGCTGGGAAAGATTGAACGCAGGAGCGAAAGGGGATGACCGAGGACGAGATGGTTGGATGGCATCACTGTCTCAATGGACATGGGTCTGAACAAGCCCCAGGAGATGGTGATGGACAGGGAAGCCTGGTGTGCTGCAGTCCATGGGGTTGCAAAGAGTTGGAAACGACTGAGCGACTGGACAACAACTACCATGTTAATTTGTCATAAGAAGCAATCACTGGAGTCAATGATTTAGACTCAGTTGATTTTCTCGCAACTAAAAACCGTAATGCATGTATTTGCTATTTTACTTATCTGTTGTACGGAAAGAAACTGGCCCCTATTTTTAAGTTAAACTGAACTGCACAAACCCAAAAACTTTAGTATGGGTTGAATCAAAGGAATTTGGTTCACCTCAATTTGCCCAAATAAAAAGATGTTTATTCTTAAAATTCATAACCATATTTAATGGATTTAAAATTCTGTGCCATGTTATTGTTGTTCTTCAGCATAATACTATCAGTTCTAAAGAAAACTCAGGACTGCCCTGGTGGCTCAGATGATAAAGAATCTGCCTGCAATGTAGGAGACTCAAGAGATGCAGTTCAATCCCTGGGTCAGGACAATCTGGAGGAGGTAATGACAACCCACTTCACTGTTCTTGCCTGGAAAATCCCATGGACAGAGGAGCCTGGTGGGCTACAGTCCATGGGGTTGCAAAGAGTCAGATAGGGATGAGTGACTAACACACATTGAAGAAAAAACACTTCAGAATCACTACAATATTATAAAGTAATTAGCCTCCAACTAATAAAAATAAATGAAAAAAAAAAAAAAAAGAATCACAATGAATTGATTTGCTTAACTTAGAAAGACTATGACCCTGTAAACCACTGATATTTCATTCTGTTTGACCATCCTGAGGACTATTTCCTTAGGATTAAACTTAAACAAACATTTCTGCCAGAGTGATTTTACAGAGTATTATGCTGTGTTGTATGAGTCAACAGAAGCAACTGTTAAAATACCAAGTATCTGAAAGTTCTGAATTGCATATTAAGGGGACGGTACTGGCACTGGTAAAAGATAAATGTACAATACTGAACTCCAGTTAGCTTCAGTGTGTGCTAGCCCTGGAAATTCAAAGTGTATGATGGATAGAGGAATAAATGGGTAGATGGATGGACTGGGTGGATGGATGAATAGATCATGAATTTGGCCACATTTCTGACTATGAATTTCTACCCCTTGACTGTAGTAATTTAAAGTAATAACAATAGTAATCACAAAATGGGAGACTAGACAAAGGAATATTAATAGTTTAAAAAATTCTCAGTGTTAGTTCAGATGCTAAAATGTAAATTGCCAAATGACATGTTAAAAGCACCAAACTACATACAGAAGCCAAAGGGACAAATCAGGAAAATAGTATTAGACTACAGTTACACAGACATACTCAATTTCTACCCCTAACTCTACAAAGTAAATAAAATATTGTGAGGTAAAATAAAATATTGTGAATCCATGCACAAGGCAATAAATAGGCTCTACTTCTTGGGTTTTTTTTTTCAAACTGATAATCAGAAATAATTCAATTCATAAAATCAACTGATACAAATTCAATCAGAGCCTAATACGATATTAGAATAATATCAACATAAATAATGGCTTCTGTGTAGTATGTAACAATAGGTAATTTCATTTTAATTAAATGTCAGAATGAAAATCCTATTCACATTTCTCATACTAACTATGCAGATCATGTACAGAAAGAATCCAACAGCTGTTGGAATGTGGTCTTCTCATTCAGAGATACTGTACCTGCTGGCATTCTGATTAGTGTTTACTCATTTTAGCATTAAAAATACCAAGTTTAATTTCTGACATACTGTGGAGCACCATCAACATGATATAAGATAATCATACAGAAAACCACCCTGCAGAGTCAGTACCCAATGGCATATTTGCACTAATACTTGGTAGCAATTACATGCCAAATAGCAGCCAAGAAATTTCTTTGAATTTGATTCAGATTGTCAAATTACAGTTTTCCCTTCTTACTAGAAGTCTGATTTAGGAGCAGCGTGACAACCAGAAGCCGCAGGGAATGCCTGGAGTTCCAGCTGCTGCAGTCAGGAGCTCAGACATCTTGCTCAAAATTAGAAATGCACCCCCGGTGCTCTTGGTGAGTGAGTTTCTAGTCCATTTCAGCGCACACTCCCTTCTTTAGGACACAAACTACACCAACAAGTATGGCAACTGCGCGGGCAGTGTTGAAATGATCAGAGTCTGGAGACCCAGCAAAACCCCAGTAACGGCTCTCTCAGAGTTAAAGCAGGAAACGTTTCAAAGACATCAACGAGCAGCGAAGAGCTATCTGACGACTCCCTTCACCGAAATAATGCTACCGGTCATTTTCAAAGACGGGAACCACGTTCTTCCCACTCTCTACTTCTCTAACCTGTACTCAGCATTCAGAATGAAGCCCGATATTAATACTGGATGTGAAAGATCATCTGCTGTTTTGTATTTACATTAAAATAATATTTTTACAAGTAGAGGAAGGTATATGATTTGCGACTGGAAAACTACTTATAACTTTATTATTCTCTCAGTTGTTTTCTGCTTGAAAATAAAGAGATTTAAAGATTTTGCCCACGTTTGTCCTTTCTCTTCCTAAATTCATACCCCTTCTGTTTTTCTCAAACCACTTGTGCATCTCAAACCTACTCATGATTCCCATTACACACACACACACACACACACACAGGTGGACATAGCTGCTTTCATCTCTGAATCTCCACATCATCACTTTAGTGCTTATTACTCTAGATTACATTCTGTGCACTTACCTATTTCTACCCTTAGAAGCTAAAAGTATTGGTAAGACCAATCTACAATAACAACAGTGTCTGCTACACTACAGAAAACTGGTAACTTATGTTGAATAACCAATCTGCTACAATGGTCATTTCTGTACTGGGGAAGGGAAACTTTTTCACCTATCTAAATATAAAGTGTGTTTCTAGAGATGAATTTCTAGTGACAGAAATAGAGTGGAAGGATATAATATCAAAGAAATAAAAGCCATGATAATAAGAGAATGATGATGACAAGAATCTCCATAGTTAGAGTCATCACTGTGGGAACTGTATGGTTCGGTCCCCAGCCCATCACTTTATCATCAGCCCATCATGTCTGTGCTCAAGAAGCAAAGCCACATGCTGTTTAAGAATTCTGACTCCAGTGGCAAACTGCCTCTTCAAGTCTCCCCTCCAACATCTGCTATGCGATATAGAACAAATTATTTAATTTCTTTGTGCCTCAACCCCCCCTCCCAGAAAGTCTGGATAATAATCTACCTCAAAGGCTCCTTGTGAGAATTACATGAGTACAGTAAAGGTAAAACACTTAAAACTATGTCTGGAGCTTAACTGATTCTACATGTGTTAGTTATTAACATTTCTGTGATATAACTAGCACTCAATTTTTTAAAGAAGTGAATAAGTAAATGAATGAACACATGCATAAACCATTTTGACTTAGTAAGTTGAAAAATGATGTCACTAAATACCTCCTTCCTAATATAATGGATACAAAAAGTTGAGACAGTCAAAATGCTTTGAGATCATCCGTAGATGACAATAAAACAAACATCTGAGACTGAAAAGGGATCAAGTATTTTTATTTTAAATCTTGGTATTTTTGTCATGTATCAGAGAACTCTATATTATGTCTTAAAATGTTTTGCTTTGCAGAAAACATTTGTTCAGCCATTCCATCATTAATTGTACCTTTTTTCTGTTCTCTATAAATTACCACTATAACCACTTCAAAACTATCCCGGACAATTTTCTGACATCCTTGAAGAAAATAGGCTCCCATTATTTTCTCAGAAAGAGTGAAGGAAGAGTTGTTCCTTTGCCAAGCCCTGGGTCCTTGCTCAAAAAAGACACTGCTGAGTAAGACAATGAGGCTGAGATCACAACCCAACCAAAATCAATCCTCTTTCTTCAGTTGAGAAGATCAGCCTTCATCACAACCACACCACCAGTTTTCTCATCTGCTTCCATATCCAGCAGGCAAGCTGCACGCTCACATATTCATGTTTGTTCCTTCTAGAAAGTTTTTAGCAGTTTTGCTAAGTTGCTTCAGTCATGTCCGACTCTTTGCGACCCTGTGGACTGTAGCCTGCCAGCCTCCTCTGTCCATGGGATTCTCCAAGCAAGAATACATATTTATTTGAGATCACCCACATAACTTTGGACATCTGTAGGCACTCAACCAATATAGTTAAAATGCAACCACTACTAAGTTAAATGCAACCACTAACCACTAATGCAACAACTTACTAAGATCAAAAGGGGACAAATAACATTCTATGAAAAAGGACTATAGAGGTGATCATTCTTTTTTTCCATTCCCAAATTAATCCTGAGGTATATTCATGGTCTCTCAAATGAAGCTGCATAGACTCCAATTAATTTTAGAAATGTCATTAAGATTCACTATATCTATTCCTAAAACCTCACTAATTGATACAATATTAACTTTGATTTTCTTAACCTGAAATGTTGGGGTTTCCTATTAGCTTAAGAAAATGTGACTGAAATGTAGCCTCTTAACTTTCATAGAGAATGAATGTAATCATTGCCCTAATTATTGTGTCTGTGAAATTCAAGTTAAAGATAATCATCTACATGGTGAACAATATGGATCTGTATACAAGAACAAAAGCCTCTGTAGATCAAGTCTCAGTTATTTTCACAAACATCATAAAATCCATAATATAATTTCCCTTTTTGTCTTAGCTGTCTGTAATCAGAGAGTAACATCAATGTATTATGATTATAAACTCGCTGAAAAGTTCTAATGACACAGTTCTGCTGACTTTCAATAGTCTATAGAGCTGATGGCATAGTGAGTAAGCATAGCTGCCTTCCAATAGTGTCTATATTAATGTATTCATTAATATCTCAGGATGCTACATGTGCAACTTATAAGTTTCTAGACTCTGTCTTGAACAAGTGAGTATAACTTTTAAAGAAATAAATTCATTGTTTTTTTGTTAACTTGATCATTTGAAACTCTATGCCCTGCCTAAAAAGCTCTGATTATTTTTATCCATAAAAATCAATCAGCCATACCATTCTAATCAAAAAAAGAGAGCATATTTTTGATAGCATAAGGCCCTCAAGTCAGTCTGTTTATAGGCAGATGTTTTTAAATTTTAATGTACTGGAACTCTCAAAATTATATCTATTTAATGTTCTCTCTCTTAATGCTTCAAGCATAGGTAGTATTATTTACCCAGCAGTACCAATGTCCCATTGGTTAAACTCACAAAATTGCTTTCATTTCATAATATAAGATGTATGCAATATTTATTCATTAATCCTTAGAATCTTTAATAATAAATTAAGGACACTTGATTTAAGTTTATGGCTGAAGCATGCTTTTCTTTTATTACTGTTTTACCTATATCATTCTTATTTTTTATTCTGAATATAGCATTCTTATTTTGTATTCTGTACATATGGATTCTTACAGATTCTTCCTTCATTACTTATAGGCTTAGAAGTTTATATAAAAACTTATTTTGCTTTCAGTCAAAATTATTCCAAGTTCTCTTCATCTCCTTCCTTGATAACTGCAGAGTTTCAAAAAGAGGCTTTGAACTTCAGTCCCTCTTACAAAATGCAATTGATTAAACTTTCTAAAACCAAATGTCTATTATGTCCACATTCCCAGGCTGATAATGGCTCCTTCTGACCTGTGCTACTAAGCTAAAATTCTTCTGAAGTTCAAGAAGAATCAAGGGGCCTGTCATATCCTAGGCCCCTTCTTCATTCTTAGTCTTATTTCCAAGCATCATAAACTTCCTACCATTTAAAAATACTGAATTCGATTCAGGTAGCAACGTTTCCCCTGAGAGGTGCCATGTTAATTCCTACCTCTGCATGCACTTTCCATGGTATCTGAAGTAAGATTCTTACTTCAACTTTTTCACTATCCTCTTTCACTTTCATCAAGAGGTTCTTTAGTTCTTCACTTTCTGCCGTAAGGGTGGTGTCATCTACATATCTGAGGTTATTGATATTTCTCCTGGTAATCTTGATTCCAGTTTGTGTTTCTTCCAGCCCAGCATTTCTCATGATGTACTCTGCATATAAATTAAATAAGCAAGGTGACAATATATAGCCTTGATGTACTCCTTTTCCTATTTGGAACCAGACTGCTGTTTCATGTCCATTTCTAACTATTGCTTCCTGACCTGCACACAGGTTTCTCAAGAGGCAGGTCAGGTGGTTTGGTATTCCCATCTCTTCAAGAATTTTCCACAGTTTGTGGCAATCCACACAGTTAAAGGCTTTGGCATAGTCAATAAAGCAGAAATACATGTTTTTCTGAAACTCTCTTGCTTTTACGATGATCCAGCGGATGTTGGCATTTTGATCTCTGGTTCCTCTGCCTTTTCTAAAACCAGCTTGAACATCTGGAAGTTCACGGTTCACGTATTGCTGAAGCCTGGCTTGGAGAATTTTGAGCATTACTTTGCTAGCATGTGAGATGAATGCAATTGTGCAGTAGTTTGAGCATTCTTTGGCATTGTCTTTCTTTGGGATTGGAATGAAAACTGACCTTTGCCAGTCCTGTGGCCACTGCTGTTTTCCAAATTTGCTGGCATATTGATTGCAACACTTTCACAGCATCATCTTTTAGGATTTGAAATAGTTCAACTAGAATTCTGTCACCTCCACTAGCTTTGTTCTTAATGATGCTTCCTGAGACCCACTTGACTTCACATTCCAGGATGTCTGGCTGACATCCTGGTAAGTAGGTGAGTGACCACACCATTGTGATTATCTGGGTTGTGAAGATCTTGTTTGTATAGTTCTTCTGTGTATTCTTGTGACCTCTTCTTAATATCTTCTGCTTCTGTTAGGTCCATACCATTTCCATCCTTTATCGAACCCATTTTTGCATGAAATGTTCCATTGGTATCTCTAATTTTCTTGAAGAGATCTCTAGTCTTTCCCATTCTATTGTTTTCCTCTATTTCTTTGCACTGACCGCTTAGGAAGGCTTTCTTATCTCTCCTTGCTATTCTTTGGAACTCTGCATTCAGATGGGTATATCTTTCCTTTTCCCCTTTGCTTTTCACTTCTCTTCTTTTCACAGCTATTTTAAGGCCTTCTCAGACAGCCATCTGGAGAAGGCAATGGCAAGCCACTCCAGTGTTCTTGCCTAGAAAATCCCATGGACGGAGGAGCCTGGTGGGCTGCAGTCCATGGGGTCGCTACGAGTCGGACACGACTGAGCGACTTTACTTTCACTTTTCACTTTCACGCATTAGAGAAGGAAATGGCAACCCAGTCCAGTGTTTTTGCCTAGAGTATCCCAGGGACTGGGGGGAGCCTGGTGAGCTGCCATCTATGGGGTTGCACAGAGTCGGACACGACTAAAGCGACATAGCAGCAGCAGCAGCAGACAGACATTTTTCTTTTATGCATTTTTTTTCTTGGGGATGGTCTTGATCCTTGTTTCCTGTACAATGTCACAAATCTCTGTCCATAGTTCATCAGGCACTCTATCAGATCTAGTCCCTTAAATCTATTTCTCACTTCTAGCATATAGTCATAAGGGATTTAGTTTATGTCATACCTGAATGGTTTAGTGGCTTTTCCTACTTTCTTCAATTTAAGTCTGAATTTGGTGATAGAGAGTTCATGATCGGAACCACAGTCAGCTCCCAGTCTTGTTTTTGCTGACTATATAGAGCTTCTCCATCTTTGGCTGCAAAGAATATAATCAATCTGAGTTCAGTGTTGGCCATCCGGTGATGTCCATGTGTAGAGTCTCCTCTTGGGTTGTTTGAAGAGGGTGTGTGCTATGAGCAGTGCGTTCTCTTGGCAAAACTCCATTAGCCTTTGCCCTGCTTCATTCCATACTCCAAGGCCAACTTTGCCTGTTACTCCAGGTGTTTCTTGACTTCCTACTTTTGCATTCCAGTCCCCTATAATGAAAAGAACATCTTTTTTGGGTGTTAATTCTAGAAGGTCTTGTAGGTCTTCATAGAACATTTCAACTTCAGATTCTTCAGCATTACTGGTTGGAGCAGAGACTTGGATTACCATGATGTTGAATGGTTTGCCTTGGAAATGAACAGAGAATACTCTGTCATTTTTGAGATTACATCCAAATACTGCATCTCAGACTCTTTTCTTGACTATGATGGCTACTCCATTTCTTCTAAGGGATTCTTGCACACAGTAGTAGATAAAATGGCTATCTGAGTTAACTTTACCCATTCCAGTCCATTTTAGTTCGCTGATTCCTAAAATGTCGACGTTCACTCTTGCCATCCCCTGTTTGACCACTTATCTCCAACTCTTTGCAACCCCACGGACTATACAGTCCATGGAATTCTCCAGGCCAGAATACTGGAATGGGTAGCCTTTCCCTTCTCCAGGGGATCTCCCCAACCCAGAAATTGAATTGGGGTCTCCTGCATTCCAGGTAGATCTTTACCAATTGAGCTATGAGGGAAGCCTAATAATTCAAGATCTGGACAGAAATATGTATTAATCTTGTAACTCGAACATCTCAGAAATTTAGATATAACTGATTTGAAAACCCCGAATCACCTCCAATTCTACAAATCTTAGATGCTAGATCCTCCCTGAAGCTCTTCTGATTCTTGTAGGGGGCGGGCAGTAGGGTGAATTGCTTTTAGTAATATTTTCTGTTTCCTGAGTTAAGCTGCCACACATACTCTTTCTGGGCTTGAATGTCTCACTTTCTGAAAGAAAATCCCCTGCTGCAAGCATTTCCGAACAGACCTTTTAAAGATTTGTGAAGAGAAACAGAGGAATGACTCAATAACAGCAAGGCAAACAGCTTCAGCTAGCAAACAATGGCTTTTCACCAAGTCCCAGACTCATTCTTTCCCTCATCCTGTCTCCCTCTATTTCTCTCTCCCTTTATCTTCCACCTCTTGCAGCAAACCAACCATTTCCTCTCTTTTTTGCATTGGAAGGGGCTTCCCTTCTTCCTGTATGTTGATGACCACTTCCATTCATGCCCACAGCATCTCATTTTTTATATCAAATGGCAAGAAGCTTATGACGGTGTTTCCTCAAACAAAATATATTTCTCTGGCCTAACAGTTAATATAATAAACTTCTCATCACATTTGCAAGTGTACATTATCATTTTCAGGAGTATGTTTGTAGCATTCAGAGTGGAAATCTGGATGCTGTAGACAGCTTTCATTCGGCCTGTGGCACAGAGAATGTGTTTATTTTTGTTATGCTTATGAGTGTAGGACTACTCATAATTTAAACATTAGAAAAAATAAACATTATCAATACTCAGTAGTAAACATTTTGGAGAAGCATATAAAGGTCATAGCTCTCTGATGGTTATTCCCTAAATGGAATCCACACAATATCTACTGAACCTCTTATGTATTTTTTTTTTTTTTTCTATCTCATCTACCTATTACTTTGCCCTGGTTCCAGCACAGGTCCTAGTTCTATATTTATTCTTTCCTGTGCTTACACATCCATTTTCCTAATTAGCCTATAACCTTCTCATCTGTATTTCCTGTGTGTTTAGGATTTTATATATTTTAGTCACCCATCTACTTTTCTCATTTTTCTCTTTCTAGTATCCACAAATGGATGGCTATAAAATGGCCATAAAGCATATATCTAATGTTGAAGATTAGCTCATCAAAACTCTGACTTTGCTATTAGTTTATACAAAATTAGAATATATCTTTTTCTTTAAAAAAAAAGCCATCACACAAAGAACCTGAATATAGATATATTAAGGGAGCACACTAATAGACCAATGATCCTTAATTTAAAAGTATAATAATAAATATAAATATGTAGGTATATACACATATACAACCCACTTGGATACATGTATATTTACTCATATATGAATATATATTGCATATCATAGTGACAGATGTTATAGTAACATGTGATATAAATTGAATATGTTCATTCAAGAAAAAACTGGATTAATAGCTTGGGAATCAAAACACTTTTACTTCTTGGCTTTTACTATATTTTAAAAAAGCAATATAGAAACAATACTTTTTCTATTGTTTCTATTTATATTTAAATAAATTTCTAGGACCAAGTAGACAGAAATAATATAGGTGCTAATATCCGCCTTACTTTTCATCTCAAAGAACTCAAAACTTTGCTGACCTATTTTCTATAAATACTTAGAACTTTATGTTTTGAAAAACTGAACTTTAAGCTTTCATATATATAATTTTTCAACTTCAGTTGCACACCAATCTCACCAGAATCTTGGTACTTTCAGAGTAGCTGACAGGATGACAAGCATGTCATTATTGGCACCTTTATTGCCAACAGTAAAATGTGCGGCCACATTAATTTGCATTGTTTGTGTGGTTAGTGGACATTGGCTTAATTACCAGGGCAAAGCCATGACACACGGTATAAGGGCGTGGGACAGCCACGCAATATCCATATTCATAAAGCAGCATATTTCCCTGACATTACCACAGCTAATTAGGAATGCCACCTCTTCAAGTCTGATTTCTAAAAGTGCTCAAGAGAAAATTTTTGCTTCCTTTTGTGAAACATTCTCCAGCAAACAATAATTAAACAAGGCAAATTCAATTCATCTGCATAAGACACTATTTCATATTTCCATGAAAAATGTGACTCTATTTTCAGGACAATAATTCCAAGTTTTCTAGAACAGCAACCATTAGGCTACAAAACTTTTCTTACTCAATATGAAAAAAATAGGGAAATATTTACATTTTTATTTTGAGGATAGGTGTGAAAATCCACTGTAAACAAAAAATTTTCTAGGTTTTGCAGAGAAATGTACTCTAATGGGTGAATGGGGGTGCATAATAGCTATTTAGCTTATTACATCTATAAAGAATTGAATACTCTGCAAGAACAATTTTCAACTTGAGTTTGAGATATTATTTGCAGACCTATGGCTTTATGAACAAAGATCAACCAGTCAAGAAAACCAGAAGGAAAAAAAAAATAGAAAACCAGAAGGGTAAAACATCATTCTCACATGCTTCTGTAGGAAAAAAGTATTTGTTTCCCCCACAAACTCATTTTCCCTCATCCCTCCCTGAGGTTGGCAGTACAAATAATGCTCATGGATTTTATCCCTCTGTGTCAAATTCATCTTGGTATTTTCATTACAATGACTGACACATAAAGACCCTCCATAAATGTTTGCTGTCTGAAACAGATGGGTTATGACAATTTTGTCAATTTTTTAATGAAAAAGTTATGGCTTTCTGTATCTGTTAGTTAATAATTTGTATTTATTTAACTAAAATGTAATTCAGTTACTTTCATCCTGATGATAATTTAGTATTCATGCATTACAAAATGAAAGAATGAATTGGAATCTCTATCACTTTATCACCTAACACAGGTCATAACAGCCATCATTAAAAAATCTACAAATAACAAATGCTGAAGAGAGTGTGGAGAAAAGGGTATCCTCCTACATTGCTTGTGGTAATATAAACCAGTGCAGTTATTGTGGAAAACAGTATGGATATTTCTTAAAAAAAAAAAACAAACTAAAAATAAGAGTTGCCATATGATCCAGCAATCTCATTCCTGGGCACATAAGCAGTGAAATCTCCAACTCAAAAAGATACACCCAACCGATAATCACTGAATTTGGGAAAGAGGTGAAGTGACAGGTGTGTCTTCTTGATAAAGTGGTTCAGAATTATGCACTACACTAAAAAGACCAATTTTTCAATTTAAAGTATTATTTGGTGCTTTAGATATTCCTAAACAACTTGCCAGTTGTACAAACTTCCTTAAGTACACATTAATTAGGTTTATGTGAAACTGTCATGGAGTACTCAATTATCTGAGAGGTGTTTCCAGTGATATAATGATGATAACATTCTGGAATTAAGTCATAGCATGTAGAGATATATAAATTATTAAATGATGAATGGTTCAACCTTAACAGGTGTCAACCTAACAATAAAAGTGTCAAATTATAAAAGTAAGATAACTTTTATTCATCACAACTTAAACCAAAATGTGATAAGTGGAAGGAATTACTTCAATTATATAAGGAAAATAGGAGAGATCGTGTTTACTGGACCCTTGACAAGTGCATTAGACAAACTTCTTTGCAGTAGTTTGTATAATGAAGGGTTTCCATTAGCAAGACTCTGTTTGGACTACTCAGCCATAAAAATGAATGAAATAATGTCATTTGCAGCAATATGGATGCAACAATAGATTACCATAATAAGTCAGTCAAAAAGAAGACAAACACTCTGTGGGAGAAAGCGAGGGTGGGATGTTTAGAGAGAACAGCATCGAAACATGTATATTATCTAGAGTGAAACAGATCACCAGCCCAGGCTGGATGCATGAGACAAGTGCTCAGGGCTGGTGCACTGGGAAGACCCAGAGGAATCAGGTGGAGAGGGAGGTGGGAGGGGGGATCGGGATGGGGAACACATGTAAATCCATGGCTGATTCATGTCAATGTATGACAAAAACCACTACAATATTGTAAAGTAATTAGCCTCCAACTAATAAAAATAAATGGAAAAAAAAAAGAAATCTTAAAAAAAAAAACCATATGATATCATTTGCATATGGAATCTAAAATATGATACAAATGAACTTACCTAAGAAGCAGAAACAGAATCATGAACATAGGGAACAGACCGGCGATTGCCAAGGGGAAGGGGGTTGGGAGAGGTACGGAGGGGGAGGTTAGGATTAGCAGATGCACACTATTATAAAGAGAATGGATAAACTGTGTGGCACTATATTCAACAGAGTTGAATTCAGTATCCCATGATAAACCATAATGGAAAAGAATATTGAAAATATTATAGATGTATAACTGAATCACCTTGCTCTGGAGCAGTAATTATGTTGCAAATCAAGTATACCTCGATTAATAATGATGATGATGATAAGGAAGCTGTCTGGAGACAGAACAAGCGGCACCAGCAGACAGGGCCATCGTCACCTCTGAAGGGGTGGTCGGTGACCTCTCTCCTCACACCCCTGTTCCCGGGGGGCAGAGTCGAAGTATCCTTTCAGCTCAAGAATCTTCAGCACAGCCTGGCCCAAGTGGGCTCTTGGCAACAGCTATTTGCATTGTTGGTTCTGGGTAGGTAGAACTGTGGAGTTGTGAATCGCTAAGGATGCTTACGATGAATGACTAAATGTTTAATTTTGCTTACGGCACCAGACTTACAAAGCCATTAGCCCATATTTGAAAAGAGTCTCCCCACTTAGTGATTTTGTTGAATTGTCACTCTGCTCTAATCATTAGCCAGAAGGAAAGCTAGGTCCAGAAAGAATGGGAGTGAAGATGAATTCCTTAAGGGGTTGATCTCTCTCTCTCTCTCATCAAACAAGTTGTGAAAAGTGTTGTAGAAATTGGATCAATGATTCTTCCCAGAACAACTTTTTAACTGCTATAGATAGAAATTTTGAAAGATATATATTTTTTTCATAAGGGGTAAAGGCTCTTTTCACCTCAGATATGCAGATGACACCACCCTTATGGCAGAAAGTGAAGAAGAACTAAAGAGCCTCTTGATGAAGGTGAAAGAGGAGAGTGAAAAAGTTGGCTTAAAGCTCAACATTCAGAAAACTAAGATCATGGCATCCAGTCCCATCACTTCATGGGAAATAGATGGGGAAACAGTGGAAAGAGTGTCAGACTTCATTTTGGGGGGCTCCAAAATCACTGCAGATGGTGACTGCAGCCATGAAATTAAAAGATGCTTGCTCCTTGAAACAAAAGCTATGACCAACCTAGACAGCATTTAAAAAGCAGAGACATTACTTTGCAACAAAGGTCCATCTAGTCAAGGCTATGGTTTTTCCAGTAGTCACGTATGGATGTGAGAATTGGACTATAAAGAAAGCTGCGTGCTAAAGAATTGATGGTTTTGAACTGTGGTGTTGGAGAAGACTCTTGAGAGTCTCTTGGACTGCAAGGAGATCCAACCAGTCCATCCTAAAGGAGATCAGTCCTGGGTGTTCATTGGAAGCACTGATGCTGAAACTGAAACTCCAATATTTTGACCACCTGATGCAAAGAACTGACTCATTAGAAAAGACCCTGATGCTGGGAAAGACTGAAGGCAAAAAGAGAAGGGGATGACAGAGGATGAGATGGTTGGATGGCATCACCGACTTGATGGACATGAGTATGAGCAAGCTCCAGGAGTTGGTGACGGACAGGGAAGCCTGGCGTGCTGCAGTCCATGGGGTCGCAAAGAGTCAGACATGACTGAGCAGCTGAACTTAACTGAATTGAAAGGTTCTCTTAAAACACAAAGGGATGGGATGGGGAGGGAGGTGGGAGGGGGGTTCAGGATGGGGAACACATGTAAATCCATGGCTGATTCATGTCAATGTATGGCAAAAACCACTACAATATTGTAAAGTAATTAGCCTCCAACTAATAAAAATAATTGGGGGAAAAAAAAACCCACAAAACAAAATGACTTACATTTTGAAAGCTCACCACATTGCACTTTTCTTTTGCATTCTTTTGCTATTATTGTATTACTTTTCCATCCATATTTTCTATTAGTAGTATTTTCTTTTCAAATGAGAGAATTCAGAGGAGTAACAACAACAACAAAAAGCAAACATCAAGGCAAACCAAACATAAAAGAAAATGACAGCCTCAAAGTGTACATGTCTATACTTGACAAAATTCTAGAGGAGATGGATGGATAGGATAGATTATTTCCCCCTAAGGTGAAATTCACATCCTATGAGATGTACTTGTATACTTAGTTACTAAATGTTGATAGATGACGATAATACATTTCTTCCAGAAGCACCTTTCCATTATGAAGAAACTTTCCAACAGAGATTTTGTATCACAGGTATTTTAGTGGCATTAGCCAGCTCTGGACTAGAACTAATCAGTAAACAATCAGATGTCTGGGTCAAATGATCAATTATAGAGAAGGATTTTTTTTCCATTTTATTAAGAAGGGTGAACTATAAGAGAGTTCAACTAGGTCTAAAACTGAACAATTAAAAAAAAAAGACAAATTTTTCATTGATTATAGTCTCTTAAGCCTAAACTTGCCTCTTATGAATTCCTATATTCATAGTATTAGAAATTTTAAAATTCAATGTTTGATTAGGGTTGACATATATATATACTATTGATACTGTGTATAAAATAAATAACTAATGAGAAAATATTATATAGCCCTGGGAACTAAACTCAGTACTCTGTGGGGACCTAAATAGGAAGGAAATCCAAAAGAGAAAGAGGAGATACACTAACAGGTACAGCTAAACCAGTCTGCTGTATATTGGGGACTAACAAAACATCGTAAAGCACCTCTTCTCCAATAAAAATTAATTTAAAAAATGCAATGTTTCTAGTGGACTTTGATTGCTTCAATTGAATGAAAATTTTTTTACATTTAAAATTATACTCATTTCTTTTTATGATAAAAAATAAGTTGAATGCTTTAAATGTTTATTTGCCTTTATACATTATGTGCATACCTGTATGCCAAACACTTAGCCATACATTAAGGAGTCATCCTCGCTTATTTCAACTCCCCATTGCATGGGTCAGTCAATTTTTTCCATAAACATCCAAGTAGCAGATATTTCAGGTTTTGGAGGTTACAGAATGGTTCAGGGGCAGTCACTCCACTTTCTGAAAGCAACTTAGACAATACATAAAGAAATGGGTGTCGCTGTGTTCCCATAAAAGCTCACAGACATTCAAATACAAACTTCACACACTTTCATGTGTCACAAAATATTATGGTCCTTTTATTTGTGAAAGTCATTTAAAAAACATATATATATATTTTAGCTGACGGTTGTACAAAAAAATAGCACCTAATTGAATCTAGCTTTGGGGTTTACTAACCCTCGGTTTGAAACATTCAAAGAGGGAAGTTTTTCTTACTTGATTTATATTTTTCATTACAAAATATTCCCTTACTCTCCGAAGTCTCACAGATCTCTCTCTTAGAAAAAATTTAAGGATTTATTGTCAAGTTTTTACTTCACAGAAAGATATTCATCATTTTCCATCTTAGTATACTTGGCTCCAAATGATGCAAGTGATTCTACAGAATGGGTGAAGAAAAGAAGAAAAAAAAAAAAAAAGGAACATTTTCTAGTTGGCAAGGGAACTCTACTACAATTTCTGCCACTTCTGTAAAAGGAATATGGCAGTATAAGAAAAACAGTTTTCAACCAATACATATCAATAAAACAAGCCACAGCTATTCTGAGCAATGCCTTTTGCTCCACGGGAATAACACTCTTGGGCACTGATTCTGCAAGATGCTGGAGTGAACAGAGGGGACACACAGACCTGCTGCATGTTTTAATTTAAATGAGCCATTAAACTCAGATCAGCAGCCTCCATGGCTTAGGTAATACATGAAGCAGTCTGAGACTCAGTGTCTTTAAGCAGCTTGCCCACAAGTCCACAGGTAGTCTCAAAACATTTCTTTCGGATTCCAAAATAAATGCTCTTTCCCCTATAAACTGACTCCAAGGAGGGGAGACACTTGAATTTTTTTCAGAAGGAAGTAGGGAACTATGCATCTTAGCCTCTAGTGCACAAGTAATTAGTGACAATTTAATTGGAATTTAAAGTGTTTTCACTTCATTAATAAAGAACACTGATACAGAAACAGCTTTGCTCTGCTTGAGAACTGTGCAAAGCAGATAATCCTCCCAGAGTTTCACAATGTCAGAACCCTAAGTATTTCGTAGTTCTATCATCATGGGTGTACCACATTTTTAAGATTTTCTTGATGTGGACCTGTTTTAAAGTCTTTCCTGAATTTGTTACATTATTGCTTCTGTTTCATGTTTTTTCCTGGCCACAAGGAATGGGGTCCTCAGCTCCCCAACCATGGATCAAAACCTCACGCCCCCTGCATTGGAAGGTGAAGTCTTAACCACTGGACCACTTGGGAAGTGCATGTACCAAATTTACTTGCTTTCTTCTGACTGAAGCTGCTGTACTTGGGTTCAAAATGGTATCTATTTTCAGGCGGAGAATTAATTAGACCACATCGAAGGTTCATCACAACGGTGTTTCTTCCATCCTTAAAATGTGCATGAAGGACCTCTCTTCCCCATCACATACATTGTTTCTTTCCTCCTCTTAAACATGCAAATTATATAAATTGGGTGCTACTGTTGTTGTGCAGTTGCTGAGTTGTGTCTGACTCTTGGTGACCCCATGGACTCCCTGTCCCACACTATCTCCCGGAGTTTGCCCAAGTTCAATTTCATTAAATTGGTGATGTGATCCAACCCTCTCATCCTCTGCCATCCTCTTCTCCTTCTGCCTTCAATCTTCCCCAGCATAAATTAGGTAACCTATGTAATTAGCTTAAATATTTGAAGCTTTCACTTTTATAAAGAATAACATAAAATTCTTATTTGTCTTATAACTGCCAGTAATCTTCCAAGTTTATGGTATAAAAAGTATTTTCATATGTTAAAATTATAACATCCAATGCACAAGAGAAAAATAGTAGAAATTCCGCATTTTATCCCAAAACCTAAAATGTTACAATATTGAAATGATAAAATTGGCACTTCCTGTTTTAAGAATATTTGACTCATTTTTTTTTTTTTTTTTACTGATTCACATCTTCTTCTTTCTACTCTGGACTACAAAATGAGATAATTTCCTATAATAAAATTTATTTTTTAATAAAACAGATTGTAGGTATGACATTTGTCTTTTCCTCTCAAAAGAGAATATAAAAATAAAGACAAAGGCTAGCTGTAACCTGGAATCTAAATGTTCTCTTTCTGAAAGCCCAATCACTCCTACATAATCATGAGTACCTTAGTCAAGTAGCAGGACTTAATCTGATTTGTACTTGTTAACTTTATTCTGGTGAACTATGAACATTAATAAGGCCAGATTCATTTATACTCTTTATAATTTCATTCAAGATTCTAAAAGAAAAGAATGAATCAAGGCAGAATAGTATCTTAAGGATGAGAGAAAATTAAACATAGTCAGTGTCTTCAACGTCTATTTCACTCCCACAGATGCAGAAAATATCTCACGTCCCCAAATGCAACTCTCTCCACCCTACCTTTTGAATATTTTTAACTCCCTGATTAACTTAATACTTTAATTAGCAACATGAATCAAGTGCTAAGTCTTTATAAACATAAATATATGCATGTCCTACTTTTTGGATGGCATCACCAATGGACATGTGTTTGAGTACATTGCAGGAGATAGTGAAGGACAAGGCATGCTGCAGTCCATGAGGTCTCAAAGAGTTGGATACAACTGAGCAACTGAACAACAACTTTGTTCTTTGAAGTTTGTGCTTTCTGGCAGGAGAGGAGGAGAATTTGTAACAGGTGAACAGAAAGAATAAGGCTTTCTTCTTCACAGTCCATCACTGAATAAGTGGTGAAGTCTAGAGCACAAGATGTGTTAGGTCTACTCTACTATCATTCTGCCTTTATACTGTAGCTATGGTTTTTCCAGTAGTCATGTGTGGATGTGAGAATTGGACCAGAAAGAAGACTAAGCACTGAAGAATTCATACTTTCAAAGTGTGGTGCTGGAGAAGACTCTTGAGAGTCCCTTGGACTGCAAGGACATTAAACTAGTCAATCCTAAAGGAAATCAACCCTGAATATTCACTGGGAAGATTGATGCTGAAGCTCCAATACTCCGGCCATCTGATGTGAACAGCTGACTCATTGGAAAAGATCCTGATGCTGGTGAAGACGAAAGGCAAAAGGAAAAGGGGGCAGAGGATGAGAAGTTTAGAAAGTATCACTGACTCAATGGACATGGGTTTGAGTAAACTCTGGGAGACAGTGAAGGACAGGAAAGCCTGGCATGCTGTCGTCTATGGGGTCTCAAAGAATCGGACATGTCTTAGCGACTGAACAACAACAAATACTATAGGCAGATTAGAAAACTGATTAAACCATCCACAGTTCTGCAAAGCGCAGTAACATTTATAATTACCTGACTTTATGAACATAAAGTATTTTAAGATTCTCTGACTATCAAGGTTCATGTAGATAGCCAGCCACCCAAGACGAATATCCAAGACTCATCTAATTTTTCAAATGCACATTCTAAAATCAATAAAAATAATTCACTTCCCTACATTTTTCAACATTATGCATACCCTAATGGTTAAGCCAAGAAATATAAATACTTTATCACACAATTAAGTATAGTGAAATAGATTTCCTAACTAGAAAAAATGGGAGGAGTTTAATATAAACTTATATATTTGGACACAACTCTTCGTGCTTCTCCTTCAGCAGATGTAACATGAGAAAATAGTGGTATCTTTCTCCAAGTAAGAGAGCAGTAAAAACTTACTCATATTTATAATTTTAAGGTTCAAATCTGGAACCCAGTTGCCCTGTTCACGTTAACAAAATCTTTTATGTAAGCAGCAAAATTCTGGTAAATTTCAAAATAACTCAGTTCAAGATTCTTGTCATATAATCTCTATATGATCAAATAAATGTATATGGAATCTCCCCACCTAAGGCCATATCTGTGTAAGCATGTTGCTGGAGTTTAGAAGCATATGATCAGAAGTCGTAAGCCTTCGAAAAAGATTAGTGTCTGCTGAAAACTCTCCCTGAAGCAGTTTGCTTCCTCCCCCACCCCCTCACCCCTGAGGTCAGCTCAGAGGTAAGAATAACTTGGAAAATACACTCGTATCTTTGCAAACGAGGATTGTGGAGAAAAAATATAATAACACAGCTTCAGGACACTGGGGAGCCGGTGCCCCGACAGGAAACCCGTTAAGTTCAGCAGGCTTATCTGCCTCTCGGCACCTGCTGAAACCAGCCTCCACGTTTGCCAAGCAAGCCTTCTAATGCTAATTCGATGTTCCAGTGGGGACACCTACTTTGAAGAGCTATTTCCCAATGTAAATTATTAAACTGATCGCGTGGCCCACCGATTGATCTCATGTGAGTTTCAGCAGTATGAGTCTTCTCCCCTTGGGATGAGCAAATTTCATTATTTTTTGAAAAGGCAGAAAGGATCATTTGAAAAGCAGTTCATTCTCTGGGAGAAGATGGCAGCAACTGAAATGCTCCCTTCTGTCTCACTTGATTTTTTCCTTTAAATTCATATTCATGTCGCATTTGCCTCCGCGGGACTTTTAGCAGTTCTTGCTTTTCCTATCAAGATTTCTCTGTTTGCCTCCAATGGGTGTTCTGATCACCCATGTGTTTTTAATGGAGTCATCTCTCCTGCTACCTGGTGTTCCAATGATTATGCACAGACTTAGAGACAAATACTGGGTTAAAGAGTAAAGGGCAGTTGTAACGAGAGTGGGGCTGGTGGACAGTAGCACATTGATAAATCACTGCTCTGTCTGCAGAGGTCAGATGACCCAGGCCCTTGAAGTAACATTAAAGGTTTGGGCTCTTTTCCCAGGAACTATAGGACATCTTTTAAGAGATTTTAACAGGGAGTGACACAATCACATTTTTATTTGAAAAGATCATTCTGGCTGAGTGTAAAGAATGGTTGAGTGTTGAAGGAAGCAAAGTTCTTAAAGATTCAGGAAATTGCCTGGAGAGACACAAAGAAGAAGGGGGCGGGGGGGGGGGGGGAGGCTGGTTTGTCCCTGAAGAAGTTTCTATTAAAATGATTTTAACAGCTAAGTAGCATTTACCTTGGTAAATTTCCCATTGCCCAGCTTTGCAGAATCAGAAACAAGTTCTCAGGATGGAGATTTTATGCAGAATCAATGAACTCTCAAAACTATAAGCAAGAAAGTTATCATTCTTCCCATTTCACAGATGAAGAGACTGAGGCTCCATAAAGCAGACAGTTTTTTCCCAAGTGACAACATTAACTGCAGTTAAAGTGAGATTCAGATTTGCTCTGTGTGATTCCAAACCCCACACTATTTTCACTTCACATACAGCCTCTCAGCTGAGAAATGCAATTGCCCGTGAACCAGACAGGCTCCTCTGATAAAGCAAACAGTACTCAGGACAGCCAGCTCCTTAGACAAACAAACCAATAATCTCAGCTTATTTGAGATTAATTATTCTTGGCCTCATTTTAGAATTTTGGGGAGCCTTACCATGGTCAAATAAGGTAAACTTCTGTCTGTTATTTACACTAACACGTCAACTTTGACACTCTTCCCAAAGAGAAAAGTAAGATTTTCTTCTCAAGGAATCACACTTTATCTGAAAACAACTGACTTCTTAATAAAAATACCAAATGGTTTCTCCTTAGTGTACATATTTTACCATTTTCACTAACATAGATGATTAACATTAGGTAAATTCCCTATTGCCTGATTTAGTGGAAATGTGGATATACTCATTATACAACATTAATTAGTTAGGGGCATATATTGCAGGCTTCCCTTGTAGCTCAGCTGGTAAAAAAATCCGCCTGCAATGCAGGAGACCAGGGTTCAATGTGGGAGACCTGGGTTCGATCCCTGGGTTGGTAGGATACAATGGAGAAGGGAACAGCTACCTACTCCAGTATTCTGGCCTGGAAAATTCCAAGTCCATGGGGTCACAAAGAGTTGGACACAACTGAGCAACTTTCACTTACATTGCACCTGCTTTCAAAACTCATTTGAGGTATCACTGCTTCACTAATACTCATGTCTAGCTTTTTTTTGAGATATCACTGCTTTACTAATACATCTATATCAAATCAATTTCTTCAGGATAACATTTAGTTCCTTTAAAGCTACTTTGTTTAACATAAAGAGAGGATGATTTTAAAATTTGCTAATGATTCTTTCCTTTGGTGAGCTTTAACCTACATTACTTATTATAGGGAAATTATTAATAGGCAAATGCTTATCTTTTATAAATTTCCAAGAAGTGTCTAACAATTCTGTATGAAGGATAATCTCAAGAATGAGTGGTGAACTTACTATTGATACAATATTGGTATTTCTATTACTTTTAAAAAGTAAAAATAGAAGATATCAGATAATATGAAGACTTTGTTTTGGCATCTAGGCTGCCAGTTAACTGAATTCAAGTAGATTGTCTGAAACTAAAACTGAAAGCTAGAAGAATAAAGGGTTTGAGATCAGAAGGTCAAGGATTAGATTATGTATGTTGCATTTATTAATTATGCTTTTGGACAAGCTGCAATCTCTCAAAGTAGTGATTTCATAAAATGAGGAAAATAGAATCAACCACATAAGGCTTTTATGTAAATTATTATATGATTCAAAAAAGATATATAAATATGTTTGGTATTATTATAGAAACCAAGTGAAATAATTGGAGTGCACACTTCCTGTACATCAAGCATATCCAAATATTTTAAATCATGTACTCCTATTCAGTAAAATAATTTAGAGTTTGCAAATTCTCAAAACGGATAGCCTAAAAAATAAAGTCTTCACATAAATGGCTACCACTAGTTTATTATCAACAACATACACAATTTCAGATTCATTATTAACAAAGGCAGATTTTTCCATATTTCAAATTACTTTCTAGACAATTTTTGTCTCTTATTAGATCTGATTAAATCATCATTAATTTTTACCTCATAATGAGATCAAGACAGGGCTTGTATTGGGAGTATAAATATCAACCCTTTCATTTCCATGTTGTTTTTGTTTGTATTTTTAATGTAACATTCATTATGAGATTTCTTCATAAAAATCTTCTTTAGCCACTTTTCATTTTAGGAAAGCTAACAGACAAAATGTCTACTGTCAGTCCATCTCCTCTCTGCTTAAGAAATACTGTCACCATATATAAAAATATGAATATAAATATGAATAATGTTTAACTCATTTCAATTACTAGATGAAAATAAAAATAGAAGATCCAAATTTTCCTTTCCATAAGTTTCGGATACTTATGTACTCCTAGCATCTTTACTTTGGGGATCTCTCACCTTGGTAAGTCAAATGATTGCCAATAAGACAAATTCATACATTTTAATGTCTTTAAAAATGTCCATAGCCACTATTTTTTCTTACACAATTATCTATACTCTGTGCATGCATGCTCCTTTGTGCCCTACTCTTTGCGACTCCATGGACTGTATTCTGCCAGGCTTCTCTGGCCATGGGATTCTCCAAGCAAGAATACTGGTCAGTGCCAGTGAAGTTGCTCAGTCGTGTCCAACTCTTTGCGATCCCATGGACTGTAGCCTACCAGGCTCCTCCATCCATGGAATTTTCCAGGCAAGAGTACTGGAGTGGGTGCCATTTCCTTCTCCAGGGGATCTTCCCAACCTGGGGATCGAACCCAAGTCTCCCACATTGCAGGCAGACACTTTACCATCTGAGCTACCAGGGAAGCCCTAAATCGAGTTGTTATTTCCTTATCTAGCGTGATCTTTCTGACCCAGGGATTGAACCCATATCTGTTGCATATCCTGATTTGGCAGACTCTTTGGCGAACTCTTTGCCAATTCATAACTAAAATTTTAGTATTGTAAACACAAGATGAATTTAAAAGACTTGGGATTTCCTGATCTACTACATACATCACTGAAAAACCTTCAAAAACACATTTAATGTTGTTAATTTTCATAGTATTACCAAATTATAAAATATGATTGTGAACTGTTCATTTAGTGAGATTTATTTTAAATAGCAACATATTTGAAAACATGTGTTAGCATATACTGAAGAGAACACAAAAATCAAATGTCATGTAATATGTGTTAAGAGATACATCAAGGTGATCTTATCCATTTACAATACTGCAGGCAGGGTTATATGTTTCATAATATTTGACAATGTGCAGCACATAAACATTCTATAAATATTTGAGAATATGATATTCAAGTTTCAGAATCATGTGAGTATTATTGAAAAAAGTAAAACTTTAATGTTAAAAATCAATCATTGGAACCATGGACTAAATCTTGCTATGCCCCACAGCCAAGAGGAGTCCTAATATCAGCACTGTATGGTTCATGCTTCTCTAGAACATCTCAAAACTTCAAATACTCTAACTTATTATCAGGGAATATTTGCCCTCATAATATGGCCATGGCATCTATTACTCATAAATACGAAGCATAGATCATTCTAAAAATGGAACCTAACTTTAACCAATAGTGAAAAGTTTCTCCAATTGAAAATACCTGCTGACTCAGAACTTATCCCTAGTCCCTATCAATTGCTCTTGGCTTCTTGAAAACAGACCAACAGTACTAAGTCATAATTTCATTTTTAACAATTCCATTAATATCAAGTGGTATAAATGCACCTTCTTGAATCATCTTTCTATGCCCTATGAGTTTGGGTTTGGATTTTACTCATTAATAAACCTATTTCGAGGGGCATCAGACAGACTACAAAAGTTATGTCCTCTTCCAAAATTAGGGCAGATGAAGAAGGCTCAGTCTTCATTTGATCACTTCACACCAGAAGGGTAGACACACAGGTAACAGATACAGTGAATGGATCAACAGTTTGAAGACAGTGTCTTTAAGCACCATCTACAAACTGTTGCAGACAAACACTGCAACTTATTATCTCCGAAGCAAACATTGCCACAACTTGCTTTGGAGCTATAAAGCATTTCTCCCTTCTCTTTTAGGAGCTACCACCTTAGGAGCCGGATGTACACAGCCCAGGTTAAATCAGATCAAGTATGGGACAGGACCATCTGGGTAAGCACTTCCACCCTGCTTCTCTAAAGAAACAGCATCTACTCATAGATCTACAAATCCTTAAGCCAAAATGATCAGTCAGCCAGGCAAGCACTGAAGACTATACCCACATCTCAAAAGACTCAAACAGCAGTGATAATGTAAACTTCTCTTTCTCCAGTTCTTTGTGTTTAGAGTTTAGGACTTTTAGATCTCTGTATCTAAGAGACGTAAAGCACTCAGGCATATTGTAAGGACTGTCTTATTCTATAATAATATGAAATGATCTGTTTTTATTAACATGCTAGTCATATTGTCAAGAAATTTGCCATACATTATCTTTTCCTCATGACAGTCCTACACGGTATGTACCTTTCACAGGTGTGTGTGTGTATGTATATATACACACATACATACATATAGACACACATGGAAATCTAAAGAAATTAGGTAATTTAAATGAAGTCATATAGATAGTAAGTGAAAAGCTAGTAGACATGAATTTTTGTCTTATTTCAAGACGTTTTTGTCAAATGATTAATCAGATAAAATTTGTTTCAGGAATGCCATGAAAAGCCAATCTCTAGTACATTTGCTTGCTGATGCCTAAAATTCTACCATAAAGGAGACATTCTTTAGTAGGGAGCTATTCAACTTTCATTAACATGAAAAAAAAAATACACACTGATTATAGGATCATATTAAGCCATATCAATGTTTTAGCCGCTGGTGTGACAGGAAGCTTGCTTTTTGTTTGTCTGTTTTTTAAGTTCAATTGGTGTATAATTGATTTACAATGTCATGCTAGATTCAGGTGGACAGCAAAGTGAATCAGTTATACATATACATATATTCAGTCTTTTTAGATTCTTTTCCCATATAGGCCATGACAGAGTACTGAGTGGATGTTCCCTGCGCTATATGGTAGGTTATTATTAGTTATCTATTTTATATAAGCAGTGTGTATGCCAATCCCAGTCTTTGTTGGTAGCTTTGTTGGTTAGAATATCCTTACTTTGGTAGAAGTATAAACTTGAAATGACAGGATAGATAACATTCTGTTTCACATAAGCTAAAAAACATCCCAGCCTGGAGACATGCCCAAGTAAAGTCCATGTAGGACTTTGACCCCTCATTGAAATTATCCTAGATCAGTCCCACCTCCCCATCTTCCCCGTTGCCTTCTTCCTCAGGTAAGTGCAAGAAGGCCAAGTCTTTTCAATTCTGTTCAGTTAAGTTGTTCGGTTGTGTCTGACTCCTTGCGACCGCATGGACTGCACCATGCCAGGCCACCCTGGTCATCACCAACTTCCGGAGTTTACTCCAACTCACATCCATTGAGTCGGTGATGCCATCCAACCATCTCACCCTCTGTCGTCCCCTTCTCCTCCTGCCTTCAATCTTTCCCAGCATCAGGGTCTTTTCCAATGAGTCAGCTCTTTGCATCAGGTGGCCAAAGTTTGGAGTTTCAGCTTCAACATCAGTCCTTCCAATGAACACTCAGGACTGATCTCCTTTAGGATAGACTGGTTGGATCTCCTTGCAGTCCAAGGGACTCTCAAGAGTCTTCTCCAACACCACAGTTCAAAAGCATCAACTCTTCCTAAAGCCAAGTCTTTTAGGAAGACTGAACAGTCACTTCAGGAAACTTCTTTGAAGAGACAGAAAGCCTCCCTTCCCTCTCAAATGCCTTTGGCATATCTGACCTGTTGTCTCATTGGCTCAGAAGATGCCTTAGCCAGCCCTGAGGCTGGTCACTCACTGATGGGCTGATAGCACCCCATTCTTGAAGAAAGAAACCTGGCAAAGGGAGTGGGATGATACTGACAAGGAGAGACAAAAGGTTAGTAGAGGTGGCCGGGCCTCCAAACATTCCTAGGACAACTGACAACGCTATGTCTGAACCACATCTGAGACAAGTGAGATTAGAATCCAGGAGTGGGAGGTAGAGTGATGCATATGGTGGACAACTGGCAATCATATTCATAATAAACTTCCCCAAATGATGTTAAGGTGAAGCCAGAATTTAGATTTGCTTTAATTCAGACTCTGGAATGGGGGTCAGTCTACTACCTAATCCATGCGGCTGCCAAAGAACATGGGAGGATCAAGGTGAGACTTCAACATTACACCAAGTTTTGGTGACAGATGACAGAAAGTGAGTGAGCAATCTGATCCCTTGAGATCTGCAAAGGGGCAGGTATCCAGGGATAGGGAGGGAAAAATACAGAAAAGGAGATGGGCAGGAAGAATATGAACATTCTCTATTTTCTGTTTCACTTAAGGATTATTCTTAATAATAACAGTAAAGATAATAATTCTAACTCCATTTATATGCAGCATTTAAAAATACTTTCTCATCTCTTGTCATTTGCATATGTTATATTTTAGTTGTGTTTGGGAGTTTCAGGCTTTTGTCAATTTAAACATTCTCTGAAAAAGTCAGCTATTTCTATAAAAAGATGCCATGGATAAATGAAATACAGTTTAATTTCAGCACTGTAAAATATATCAAATCACATTTATGAATATGCTTGCTGCATTACCAGTCAAAACTCTATCAAGCTTTGTGTGTATGTACAATTTAACCATATTAACCTAAAAATTGCCCAAAAGAACATACATAAAGTGTAGCTAAGACAACTTTCACACATAAAAATAAGGAGGTGAAATTAGTTCTGCACAATACTAAATACATTTCAAAGACACAGTCTTCAGCAGTACAATGTTCATGCAAGAATAGATAAGCAAGAAGGAAAATGAAATATCTAGATGAGAAATGAGCCTTATCAAATATCTAAGTACCTAAAGGGCCTTATATTAAAAAGAAAAAAATGAGAAAACATAGGAAAAGCTACAAAATGACATTAACTATTTGGTATATTCCCATTTAAAGAAATGAGTAAATGCTTCAAGTATCATGGAAATATATAATTTAGAAATTAAAAGCCCTTACAGCTCATTTTCCAGGGATTATCGTGTTAACATATCAGTATATATTCTTCCATATTTGTGTATTATTACAAAAATCTTATCATTATTTTGATAATTTATGTTTTCATTTATTTTTTCCATCTTTTAGAAATCTAATTTGTATTTTCTAACAACAAGTTACTGAAAAGTACATTTAACCAATCCCTAATTGATGAACATGTATGTTATTTATAAATTTATCACAATTAATGTAATGTCATAATCAATATCTCTGAACAAGTAACTTTGTAGTGTCCTATTCAAATAAAGTAACTTGCCTCCGGTTAAAATAAATACATTTTAAAAATAGATGAAAAAATGTTGAAAAGCAATATTATTCAAATTGATGAGAAAAATAATTTGTTCACAATTTACACATGGAAAAAACATAAAAATAATAAACTGTAAAAGAGGGAACAAAAGTTTCTAACTTACAGAAGAAATTTCAACTGTCACAGAAATCACAGAAATGCCAACTTAAACATGGAGCTATCATTTTTCTATCAGTAAAATTATTTTACATTCTTTTAGAAAACTACTTGGTTTCAAGATCTTTAAATGTTATAAATCAGTCACTATAAATATATAAGCTGAACCTTCAACAACAACTAAAATCAATTCATGAAAAATACATAATTGACGTTTGATATAATTAATAAAGGAAACAGAATAGAAAATTACAGTTATAATTATGAAAATTTAAAAACACATTGCAGAAACTATATCACCATGTTATAAGGGTTTCAGAGTTAGTGATAAGATTTTTCATTTCTGTGTCTATGTATATGTTTCCTTTCAAGTGTATTTCTAAGGAAGAAAAACTTTTAGACAAAAGAATGATTTCCCTCTAATTAGCTGCTACACATTGATATTTTTTTATATTGGCCTTGCAAAAACTAACGCCTAACTTCTATAACAGATATCATTCTTATTTTAATGATAGAGCATAGTTTTATTATGTAGATGATAGCAATTTTTATCATATAGTTTAAGAACAACAAATAAGAGTTCTCATAATTTAGAATAACTTTAAAAAGTGATTTACTAGTTTTCAAAATAAAATGACAATAGGAGTTTCTCATGTGGTTTCCATGCATTTCCCATTTTTAGAAGACTAAAAAATTACTGTGTTTGAGATGTGTAAAGAAACCATATCCTGCAACCTTCTCTGTGTCTTTCCTCGTGGGCTCAGTCAAAACCTTTGAGGATCTGAGCTTTGGAGTTATTGAAAAAGATTTACCTTTAATTATCATATGTATGAAGGCTACTGGCTTCATGCAATTCCCATTCCTGACATAATGTTCTAAACCTATCTTAATTCTGGGCAACAGCAAGATGGCATTCATTTACCCCTTCTTATTTTGATGATTATTTTTAGCATTGTAATGAAAGCAAGCACCAACCAGAAATATCAATTACTCTAATTTTCTTATCTTTATTTTACTTTACATTCTGAGTTTATTACACTTCTGCATCACCACCAAATAAGGTTAATCAACCACTGTTTCCTCCTTTTTGCTTATAGTGTCAGACAAAATGATGCCTTCAAAACACACCAAATTATAATGTATGTGTGAGTGAAGATGTCTGTTTACATTTTTTCATACTAAGGAGCCAGTCCAGTAATTGGCACAGAGTAGAAAACACAATAAATTTATGCTTAAGGAATTAAAAATAAGCCAGGGCCATTTTTTTTTTTATCAATGGGATTAAAAGGGATTAAACCTAAGGTAATCTCTATTTCACTACACTATTCTAAATGCTTTTTCTTGGACCCAAACTCCAAACACTGCAAACAACTCATGGTGCTCAATATCAAAAAACAAACAACCCAAACAAAAAAGGACAGAAGACTTAGAAATTTTTCTGAAGAAGACAAAGATATGGCCAACAGATACATGAAAAGATGTTCAACATCACTAATTATTAGAGAAATGCAAATCAAACCTACAATAAGATAATACCTCACATTAGTCAGAATGGCTATCTTCAAAAAGTCTATAAGAAATAAAAGTTGGAAAAGGTGGGAAAAAGTAGGAATGCACTTACAATGTTTGTAGAAATATAAATTGGTACAGCTGCTATGGAAAACAGTAAGGAGATTCCTTAAGAAACTAAAGATAAAGCTAACATATGATCCAGCAGTCCCACTCATGGGCATATATCTGGAGAAAACCATTGTTTGAAAGGATACATACTCTCTAGTATTCACTGCAGCACTGTTTACAATAGCCAAGACATGGATGCAACCTAAATCTCCACTAACAGGTGAATGGATAAAGAAGATGTGATACATACTTACAATGGCATATTACTCAGCCATTACAAGAATGAAATAATGCCATTTGCAACAATACAGAGGGACCTAGAGATTACCATATTGAAATGAAATTAAGTCAGAGGAAAAACAAATATTATATGATATAGCTTACGTGCAGAATATTTTAAAAAATGATACAAATGAATTTATTTACAAAACAGAAATAGACTTACAGACTTAGAAAGCAAACGTATGATAATCGAAGGGGAAAGGTAGGGAGGGACAGATGGAGAGTTTGGAATTAAATACACAACTGCTGTATTTAAAACAGATAACCAATAAGGACCTGCTATATAGCACAGAGAACTCGGCTCAATATTCTGTACCAAACTAAATGGGAAAAGAATTTGAAAAAAAGAGTACACATATGGATAACCGAATCACTTTTCTGTACAACTGAAATAAAACATTGTAAATCAACTATAGAAAGTGAAGTCGCTCAGTCATGTCCGACTCTTTGGGACCCCATGGACTGTAGCCTACCACACTCCTCCATCCATGGGATTTTCCCAAAAAGAATACTGGAGTAGGTTGCCATTTCCTTCTCCAGAGGATCTTCCCAACCCAGGGATGGAACCTGGGTCTCCTGCATTGTAGGCAGACACTTCACCATCTGAACCATCAACTATAGTCCAATATAAAACAAAATTTTTAAAGAAAAAATTCTAAAAGTAAAAAATAAAACACTATTAATATGAAGAATATAAAACAGAAATTATATTCTTTTTTCTATAAGTCCAAAATTATTGAGAGATGGAATATTTTAAAAATTCATATTCAAATTTGAGGAATGCTAATAAATGGAATATTAAAAATTCTTACCAAATAAAATTCTAATCTAATGAATAGCCTTCACACAGATGTCACATATAAAGCATTACCTCAAATTCCAGAAAAGAATAATAGAGAGCTTTGTCTTTCTATCTTTAAGCCATCCAGAATTTCAAAAGAAGACTTTGTCAAAAAGATCAAGAAAAAGGCACAGGAAATTGCATTAGGCATCCGTGTAAGGGAAAACTAACGGAAGGATTTGGTGTCAGTTCTAGACGGTATTGCAGGTCATCACAGAAACATTAAGCTTCAGCTTCTTTAGCATTAGTGGTTGGGGCATAGACTTGGATTACTGTAATATTGAATGTTTTGCCTTGGAAAAGAATGTAAGATCATTTTGCCTTTTTTGAGATTGCATTCAGTACTGCATTTTAGACTCTTTTGTTGACTATGAGGGCTACTCCGTTTCTTCTAAGGATTCTTGCCCACAGTAGTAGCTATAATGGTCATCTGAATTAAATTTGCCCGTTCTGGTGCATTTTAGTTCACTGATTCCTAAAATGTTGATGTTCATTTTTGCAATCTCCTGCTTGAACTTATAGAATTAACACCAAAAAAGACATCCTTTTCATCATAGGGGACTGGAATGCAACAGTAGTAAGTCAAGAGATACCAGGAGTAACAGACAGGTTTGGCCTTGGAGTACAAAATGAAGCAGGGCAAAGGCTAACAGAGTTTTGCCAAGAGAATGCACCAGTCATAGAAAACACCCTCTTCCAACAACACAAAAGATAACTCTACATATACACATCACCAGATGGTCAATACTGAAATCAGACTGATTATATTCTTTGCAGCCAAAGATGGAGAAGTTCTATATAGTCAGCAAAACAAGACCAGGAGCTGATTGTGGCTCAGATCATGAACTCCTTATTGCAAAATTTAGACTTAAATTGAAGAAAGTAGGGAAAACCATTAGACTACTCAGGTATGATCTAAATCAAACCCCTTATGATTACACAGTGGAAGTAACAAATAGATTCAAGGGATTAGATCTGGAAGACAGAGTGCCTGAAGAACTATGGACAGTGGTTCATAACACTATACAGCAGGCGGTAATCAAAACCATCCCAAAAAGGGAAAAATGCTTGTTTGAGGAGGCGTTACAAATAGATGAGAAAAGAAGAAACGTGAAAGGCAAACAAGAAAAGGAAAGATATACCCATCTGAGTGCAGAGTTACAAAGAATAGAAAGGAGAGATAAGAAAGTTTCGTAAGCAATCAATGCAAAGAAATAGAGGAAAACAATAGAATGGAAAAGACTAGATCTCTCTTCAAGAAAATTAAAGATACCAAGGGAACATTGCATGCAAAGATGGGCTCAATAAAGGACAGAAATGGTATGGATCTAACAGAAGCAGAAGATATAAAGAAGAGGAGGCAAGAAAACACAGAAGAACTATACAAAAAAGATCTTTATGACCCAGATAATCACGATGGTGTGATCACACACCTAGAGCCAGACATACTGGAATGTGAAGTCAAGTGGGCCTTAGGAAGGATCACTATGCAAAAGCTAGTGGAGGTGATGAGATTTCAGTCGAGCTATTTCAAATCCTGAAAGATGATGCTGTGAAAGTGTTGCACTCAATATGCCAGCAAATTTTGAAAATTCAAAAGTGGCCACAGGACTGGAAAAGCTTAGTTTTCATTCCAATCCCAAAGAAAGGAAATGCCAAATAATATTCAAATACCACACAATTGCACTCATCTCACATGCTAGCAAAGTAACACTCAAAATTCTCCAAGCCAGGCTTCAACAGTATGTGAACCGTGAACTTCCGGATGTTCAAGCTGGATTTAGAAAAGGCAGAGGAACCAGAGACCAAATTGCCAAAATCCATTGTATCATCAAAAAAGCACTAGAGTTCCAGAAAAAAAACCTGCTTCTGCTTTATTGACTATGCCAAAGCCTTTGACTGTGTAGATCATAACAAACTGTGGAAAATTCTTAAAGAGATAGAAATACCAGACCACCTGACCTGCCTCCTGAGAAATCTGTATGCAGGTCAAGAAGCAACAGTTAGAACCGGACATGGAACAACAGACTGTTTCCAAAAAGGGAAAGGAATACATCAAGGCTGTATATTGTCACCCTGCTTATTTAACTTATATGCAGAGTACATCATGCAAAATGCTGGACTGGATGAAGCACAAGCTGGAATCAAGATGGCCCAGAGAAATATCAATAACCTCAGATATGCAGATGACACCACCCTTATGGCAGAAAGAGAAGAACTAAAGAGCCTCTTGATGAAAGCGAAAGAGGAGAATGAAAAAACTGGCTTAAATCTCAATATTCAAAAACTATGATCACAGCATTCGGTCCCATCACTTCATGGCAAATAGATGGGGAAACAATGGGAACAGTGACAGACCTCTTTCGGGGGGGCTCCAAAATCACTGCAGATGGTGATTGCAGCCATGAAATTAAAAGACGCTTACTCCTTGTAACAAAAGATATGACCAACCTAGACAGCATATTAAAAAGCAGAGACATTACTATGCCAACAAAGGTCTGTTGAGTCAAGACTATGGTTTTTCCAGTAGTCATGTATGGATGTGAGAGTTGGACTATAAAGAAAGCTGAGCACAGAAGAATTGATGCTTTTGAACTGTGGTGTTGGGGAAAACTCTTGAGAGTCCCTTGGACTGCAAGGAGATACAACCAGTACATCCTAAAGCAGATCATTCCTGGATGTTCATTGGAAGGACTGATGTTGAAGCTGAAACTCCAATACTTTGGCCACCTGATGTGAAGAGCTGACTTATTTGAAAAGACCCTGATGATGGAAAAGATTGAAGGCAGGAGGAGAAGGGGATGACAGAGGATGAGATGGTTGGATGGCATCACCGACTCAGTGGACATGAGTTTGGGTAAACTCTGGGAGTTGGTGATGGACAGGGAGGCCTGGCATGCTGTAGTTCATGGGGTTGCAAAGAGTTGGACATGACTGAGCTACTGAACTGAACTGAAAATGTTCATTGTTTATATTGTAGTGTCTACTCCTGTTTTTTGCATGATGATGCTGAAACTTAGGAATTAATAAGGAATTTCTTGTAAGGATAAACAAACAGAGACTCAGGAAGTGCCTGACTTGTGATACATTCTAGGGGGATTATCTGTCTCCTTCAGAACTGATGCTTTGTTTGGCAAACAAATTTCTGATACTAATTTGACTTCCTTTGTAGCTTTTCTAGAGGGAGGAAGTAAGTACTTCCATTAATAGATACCATTATCTTAGTTTTCTTGACAGGTCTGTTTATCACTGCAAATTAAAACCAGGACATTCTGGGTCATATAGCAGTTTATGGGCATTAGGTTAGCATGTGTACATTCATCTCCAACTGATCCCACTGCCATTTTAGCAGGAGGATTCTTGGTTGGGCAGGGCTGTTCTATGCACTTACATATTTAGTAGCATGCATAATCCTGACCCAACAGATGCAAGTAGCACCCCTTTACCCCTGTGACAAACAAAAAAATCTCCAGATATAGAAAAATATTCCTGGGAAGCAAAACTGGTCCCTGATTAGAACCATTGCCCTCAGCTTAATTTGCTTCCCAGGCAGCTCAGCCTTAAAGAATCCACATGCCAAGCAGGAGTTGTGGGAGATCCCTGAAGTCAGGGATATCCCCTGGAGAAGAAAATGGCACCCACTCCATTATTCTTGCCTTGAAATCCCATGGGCAGAGGAGCCTGATGGACTACACACAGTCCATGGGGTTCCAAAGAATCGGACACCACTGAGCGACTGAGCATGCATGCCAGAGTAGGTCAGGCAGTCTGAATTACTGAACTGCATAGAAATGGAAAAAGCAAGATCTCCAGTTCCAGAAACAAGAGTCTTGGATTAGCCGTGCATGGACTCACTCTCTTCTCCAACCATTCTTATGGTGGCGAATGGTTGTGTCCTACCAGCTATATCCTCAGCTGGCTCATATAAACCAAAATTTAGAATCTTATAAGATTTACTTCTCTTACCCACAGTCAATTTGTCAAAAAGGGAAGACTACAGTTGAAGACAAGCTGTAATCTAAGAGCATCTGTCTCAGTGGCTCCTGTTTGTAGACTAATATAAGAGCTTCTCCAGACCTACAAGACCCTTTGGACCCATCTAGAAGAAAGGCGATTAAAACACATTTTACTAAAAGTTTACTAAAAGTTTCTAAAAGTTTGTGTTTGTGTTTGGAACAAATGAACATATGGGTTTACCTTTATTGTCAGCTTTAAAAATAAACATTAACAGAAATGTAGACTGAAGCATACTCCTTCCGAAAGAAAAGGAGTGTGAAAAAAAAAACAAACACCTTATTCATTTTGGATCACTCTATACAAACAGTCTTCTCCTTCCCATGTTTTTATTTATGTAATAATTTGTCATTTTGAATTCAAAATAAACAAATACTATTTTGAACATCAAACAAACATGGGATTTGGAGTCAGGAGACCTGAGTTTAAATCCCCCATTGGTCAGTGTGTGGCCACGGTCATCTTGTAAAGTCACTATTTTTAGCAAAATTTTTTTTTTAAATCTATAATTTGAAAGACAAAAATAAAACCTGCTTAACTGTCAGTGTCATGAATGTTCAAGATGACAATTATGTGCATGGCAAAAGGGCAACGCAGAAGATTATGTCTATTTGCTACAGAACAAGAGACAGTAAATTTACACCTAGTGGACAGCTGGATCCAGTGTCTGCCCCAACTGATGCAGAGCATTTAAAGCTGTCACATTCAGGTTTAATAAATGCACTATGTCAAAAACAGATCTACAAGGAAGCCAGGGACTGAAAATTATAAAGACAAATGGCTCGTTAAATGCCAAAGGCTAATCATCTTTGTACAAATAACAGGTGTTCTGAGTGTAGGTCCATGTGTTTTGAGAGCCCTAACACTACACTGGTATTCATTTCCACTGATTTCAATGGGAGAGCCAATGTTTAAAAAGATTAACTATAAAAATGCAAAGAAAAAAAGAAAAAGTCCACTCTCTGCTTGAAATGTAGGTAGACTGTTGTAGGAAACACTTTTCCTTCTGATGAATCACACCAGACCACCAAGGTTGCCTATATACCTTACTCAGAAATGAATTGGAATTGCACCTGCCCTATACCTTTCTCCCTCATTAAATCCTTCCTCATCCATGGAAAACTGGCTGATGCTTACTGCGCCCCTCCTGTGTGGCCTGAAAAACTTTAATGGGGTGGAATCGCGTAATCACGGAGCATTCCCTGGTCTGGTGAACAAACTGCTCACACTGAACACACAGGGGCAAACGTTCCTCCAAAGGGCTGATGAGCCCATTGGCGGTTTAATTTAAAGCTGCCCTGGGGTAGCGAAGCCACCTCATCTGGTCTCTTTATGTTTGTGTGATCACAGAACCAGACCAATTCCTTCCTTTTATTCCTGGACTGTGGCTTCCAAATCACAAAAGAATGAGAACCTTCCCCTGATATGCATCTAAAAACTCAGCTTTGAGGTCACTGGCCTCCATGGCAACTGTCCATACCCATCCCTTATACCATTTGCAAAGCAAAGAGGCTTTGCTGAGAGGCTAATAGGAAGGGTTTATTGCTGTAACAGCCTTGCCCATGATGACAATGCCAGCCTCATACTTGGAATAACTTGGCTTTGTCCTTTTAGGTGCCATGTATCAAGAACCACAGATCAATTTCAATGGACCTTTAAAGGATTAGTAATTTCATCTGACATTTTTTGAGTATATACTATATTTTATACTTCGGTCACTGTGGCTCAGCATTTCATATGTTATTATTTCATTTAATACTGCCTATGACAGTTATGAAGTTAGGACTATACATAACATGCCAAAGTCTTACATACAAGTATTGAACTAACTTTTTCAGATTTTGTAGCAAGAGACAGTGATTTCCTTTTGTTTGAATAGTGCACTACCTTAGAGCAGTGGTTCCCACCTTTTTGGCCCCACAGATGGGTTTCACGGAAGATGATTTTTCTATGGGTGAGGGGAGATGGTTTCAGGATGATTCAAGCACATTACATTTGGTGGTGGTTTAGTCAGTAAGTCGTGTCCGACTCTTGAGACCCCATGGACCATAGCCCACCAGGCTCCTCTGTCCATGGGATTTCCCAGGCAAGAATACTGGAGTGGGTTGCCATTTCCTACTCCAGGGCATCTTTCCGACCCAGAGATGACTTTTGTACACTTTATTTCTATTATTATTACATCAGTTCCACCTCAGATCATCAGGCATTAGATCCTGGAGACTGGGGACCCCGGCCTTAGAGCATTTACAATTGTGTATTTTATTCTCATTATGATCGGTGAAGATTAAAGACAAGGACAATGCCCTGTTTTACAAAGGCAGGCTCTAAGGTTCTCAAGATTTAAGTAATTGGACAGCAGAAGGGGGAGGACTTTATCTAAAATCTAAACCCACTGACTGCAAAGTAGAGGTTTTCCCTTGTAAAACACACAGTGACAATTACAACATGATCTTAAAATACCCTGAGAAAGCAAAGACTTGAGCTAACCATTGCATCATTTTTTTTTTTTTCAATTGACTTGTGTTTTAGGCCAGGAGTCAGCAAACTGGCCCTCTGGTCATATGTGTCTGCCACCTGCTCTTGTAAATAAAGTTTTATTGGAACACAACCACTCCTCTTTTGTTTTAGGTATCAGCTATGGCTGGTTTTGTGCTTCAGCTACAATGAGAGTTGAGTACAGTCCACCTTCTCTAGAGGGACCCACTATATTCCAGGGTTTTGCATCCCTTGGGCACAAGGTTGGGTCCACGGATACAAACACTGTGCATACAGTGAGTCCATGTACTCAAGGTATCATACCATTTTATACAAGGGATGCGTGGATCCTCAGGTTCTGGTATCCTGACGGGTTCCTGAAACCAATCCCCTACACATACTGAAGGAGAATTGTTGTTGTGACACAAATTGTATACTTGCCAATTAATATATTTATTTTCTGGTCCTTTTTTGGAATAAAAAATTACCAATGCCTGCTCTGTGGCTCAGAGGTAAAGAACCCTCTTGCCAAGGCAGGAGATGTAGTTTCAATCCCATGGAGATCCCCTGGGGGAGGGCATGGCAACCCACTCCATTATTCTTGAAGGGAAAGTCCCATGGACAGAGAAGCCTGGCAAGCTACAATCCATGCGGTTGCAAAGAGTCAGACACGAATGAAGTGACCGAGCATGCAGGCACGCTCTGGATGATAAAGGGACTCTCCTCATGACAGATTTGGCTTGGGGATGACTGTGAATAAACATTTTTAATTGTGAGGCAAACTTAGGATAGTGTTAGTCTTCATAATACAAATGGAATGAAATCTGAAATATTCTGCAGGAGAGGAGTTTGTTATTAAAAATGTATTTCCCAGTAGTGCACTCGTGGCTGCACCTCCAGCTAAATCCGCTGGCCATCCGTGCTCACATGCCAGCCTGGGGCTGAGAGCCCCCCTGCCCTGGGTCACGAGTGCTCCCTGCCTGCTCTGTGGGCCCTCAGCCTCATGCTCTAGGTGACCTTCTCCATCACTTCTGCCTCTGTCTATTCTACTTTTAGCTTACTTGCCCTTTCTTATTAATGATTAAACAGGTTAAAATCTTCCCCCAACACAAATATTACGACTCAGGTCCTCTCTCTGCTTCTAGATACCAGTTTGTTCTCCCTCCCATCTTTCATGGTGAGCTTCTTGGAAGAGCTATCTACAGTCATGTCTCTGCTCTCAGTGACTCTCTAATCCATTGCCTTTGGCTTTTTGTTTACACCACAAACCACGTGTGCATCCATATGTATGTAGATGTGTGTGCACGCACAGACACACACACATACAAATTTTTGAAGATGGCCATTATGTCTTGAGAACTAATTCATAATAGTGAAACTACTGAGTGAAAGGTATGTAATATTTTAAGCCACCCAGAAAAGCTCTGTTTATATTTCTACCAGCAGTGAACAAGAGTATTTAATTCCCCAGGCACTGCAAACAGTGGAACATTATCATTTTCAAAAACATAGTCAAGTGGATTAAAAATAATAGTTTTTAAAGGTTGTATTTGTCTTCTTTGATTACTCATAATGTATCTAATATTTTCATCAACTAACTGGTAGAGGATTAAGATTCAATTTCCAGTATATGGTCTTTGAAAATTTTTCTTCTTTTCTAATGTAAAACACTTATAAAATAAGCCAGTAATTTTAAAAGTTGTGCAGTATCATTTAACCCAATTATAGCAACAATTTATCTGAAATAAAGATGGGCATGAAGTCATAATAAATGTGACATATTAAATTATGAAAATATCAATCCAACGAGCCATGCAACCAAAAAAAGAAAAAAATAAATAAACTGAAATATCAATAAATAACTTGAAAGATCAAAGATCTATGAACATTTTGACTCTAAAATATTAGGCTTTAGGGGGACCTTTTAGAAACCTAAAAACTAATGGGTATATTTCGTTTAATATTTTTCCTTGAAGAAGATAACAAAACATACCACAAAAATAAAAAATTCAAATAGAACAATTTTAATTTAACATTTATGAAGCAAGTTTCTTTTTTGTTTTAATAAATTTTTCCTTAATGCATGATGAAATGAAAGCATACCCTTTATAAAAATTAAAAGCTTATTAGAATATTTTGCATTATGTTTCACTTTTTTATTGGGGCCTTTGATGCTAAAGAATTAATTAATTTAGATAAGAATTAAAATATAAGTAAATTACTTTGCTAATGAGATAGTCTAATAATGTTAGATACAAAAAAAAAAAACCATAATCTTACAGTGATTCTGTTGAAAATGCTTGAAATCATATAGGGTCATTTGATACTGTTGAGATGTAAACAGAAACTAAAGTGTAAATAAAATACATAGAAATTACTTGGTTTCAGGACTAAGGCTTGATAATAAATTTGGTCATGGTGACTAAATATGGCTTCAAAATATCTTGCCAGTTACGGTGTGAGACTCCTCTTGTGAACCTGTGATGTCTGCTAAATTAATTAAAAGCAAATCACAAGATAACACATTCTGGGAAAGAAATATTAGCAACTGCTATCAAAGATGGATCCTGGAGGGCACCACAATATTTTTAAAGGTTAAGTGTTTTTGACTCCAAATTAATTTATATATTTTTATTCTTTACATAATCATCTCCATTAAACTGTAGTTCTATTTCTATTTATTTATTTATCTAGAATGCTGCCTTGTACACACTGTTGTTCCAGAAATGTTTATTGAATGAATGAATCTTTTGTGACAAGTCCTTGAGTCTTCATGAGTTTTTTTTCTTTCTTTTAAATTAGTTTTTATTGGAATAGAGTTGCTTTATGATGTTGTTAGATTTTACCATATAGCAAAATGAATAAGCCATACATATACATATATTCCCTCCCTTTTATAACTCCTTCCCATTTAGGTCCCCACAGTGCATTAAGTAGAGTTCCCTCGATGGGAGACTTCATTTTTAAGGTAACCTGTATTATGTTTAACACAATGCTTCTTATCTTTATAACCATTAAATGTAGTAATTTGGTTGTAATTTCAAACAATCTGGATCTGATGTGTTTTAACAAGCATTTTACAGTCTGCAACATAAGGCTTAAAGTTTATATAATCTTTGGGCTTCGAATTCTGTTTCAATGACTATGTTCTAATGACATAATAAAAGATTTAGCACAAAAACTGACTCTAAAACAACATATTTTGAAACATTACAAACATATTTTAAAGTTATCTTCCTTTAATATTACAGTTATGAATGCTATTATTTATTGATGATCGCCAAAGCAACTGAGTAAAATGAAATGGATGAATCAGGAGAAATACAAAATTATTTACAATTAAGCAATTCTAAGTCTTCTAATGAAGAGATTCTAAGTTGAAAAAAATGTTAAGCAATTGTCAAAACAAGCAAAATCCATCAGTTTCTGGAGAACAGGTTATCATTTGATGGAAGGGGCACTCAATCACTCACTGACCTCCATATACATTTTATTCCAGGTACATCTATCTATTGGGCTTCCCTGGTGGCTTGGATGGTAAAGAATCCACATGCAATTCGGAAGTCCTGGGTTCCATCCCTGGGTTGGGAAGATTCCCTGGAGGAGGGCATGGTAACCCACGCCGGTATGCTTGCCTGGAGAATCCCAATGGTCAGAGGAGCCTGGAGGGTGACATGGGGTCACAAAGAGCTGGACACAACTGATCAACTAAGCATGCACCTATCTATTAAGAATCTATCACATGCCAGGCATTTTTCTAAGTGCTTATGGACTAGAATCACCCTATGGAGGGTCTTGCACTAGTACAGGAGACTTCGTTTATCCTGTGAGCAATGGGGAAGAAGAACGACATAATTAGACTTATAATTTAAAGATTATCCTTGGTGGTGGAGGTTTAGTTGCTGAGTCATGTCTGTCTCATGAGACCCCCTGGACTGTAGCCCACCAGCCTCCTCTGCCCATGGGATTTTCCAGGCAAGAATACTGGAGTGGGTTGCCATTTCCCTCTCCAGGTGTTCTTCCCCACCCAGGAATCAAACTCAAGTCTCCTGCATTGCAAGCAGATTCTTTAACAAATGAGCCACCAGATGATTCAAAACCATCAGTGGATCCATCAGTCTTATTGGGGCAAAGATCTACTTGACCTACTTGCAATACCTCCAGTTGTTTGGTTAACAGACTCTAGGATGACAATAAAACGTATACTTGAAGTTCTTTGGTCATGAGGACAAAGGGCTTCAGTATACTGCAGAGGGCAGGTTCACAACACCATTCTGCAGCGCAAAGAGCAACAGTAACTATGAAGGTTGACCTTAGTCTGTGAATAGCACAGCCTAAGCCTTGGATCAGTCTTGTTTTCTAGGTACCACATAAGCTTCCTGGCTGTTTACTCCACACCAGGCAGAGGTAAAGGTTCTCCGTCCGACTTCCCCTCCTCCACACCCACTTCTCCAAACTCCTTTTTTTTTTTTTTATGCAAGGCTATTTGAATCAGCTCAAGCTCTTCCAATTTTGTTACAAGTATGCAAACACCTACCTATCACCTTACACTGTGTTCATATATGAAAAAGTTATTCCATTAAAGAGAACTTTGCACTCAACTAGGGAAAGCAATCCAGCAAGGTGGAACCTTCCTTAGAAGAGTGTATATACGCCTGTGTTGACGTGCTGGATTTGGGGTATGAAGGGATCGTGAGTAAACAAACATTTTTTTTTTCCCTCCCTGTCACAACATCCTTTTTGTCACATATGCAATTGAAACCTAGATTATATATTTTTTTCATACCAATCCTGTCAGCTTCTTTAGAGAATTCTTTTCTATTGTTTTCTCTGCTTAGCAGTTTGCACTTTTTACTGTCTCATACTGAGCTGCAGGAAGCAATTTAAAATCTTTTTTCTTTCCCCCTCTTTAACATTACAACTCACTTATGAATAGAGCTTGTAACAAAAACAATTTTTAAAGTGACAAGAGAACATCAGTCTCTTCAGAAGTTAAATTTCACTGCAAAAATGAAAAATCAAGTTATGGTCCTAAATTCTGCCTTATCTACAACTATACTTGTTAAAGTTTTTAGTTGAAAGCAACAGAAAGTAACTCTGGAGGACTGCACCAGAAAAAGAATTTCTTGAAAGCTAATTGTGTTCATTTACAGAGTCAGCTAGAGAACTTAAAACATCAGCTCAGAAAACCAGAAGAGACAATGAAAGCCTACACAGTCAGAATCAGAGTTGGAATTCACTCCACATAACTGTCTGGTGAGGATACTACTGGTACGACTTCTCAGCACTAGGGGCTTCTGCTTGTATCAACACACCTCTGTCTCTGAAGTATACAAACTCACTGTGACTTGTCAATATTCAAAGAGGCCTTTGCTAGTCTTGACTCCTTAGTTTTTTTCAGCTCAGACTGCTGCTTACGATTGGCTGAGCTGAGGTTATGTGCTTTCCCCAACATTAAGTTGTATACAACCCACAAAACTTTTAAAATTACTTGCAAGGGAGGTTGGGAGAATGCATAGTTTTCTTTTCCAGAGTTAATGGTTTTCCTTCATTCTAAGACTTGTTGGTAGGAAATCTCCAAACATAAAGAGATTCACCTCTATTTGAAGAAGCAAAACAAAGGGACGAGGATAACACCAAATGTCCCATTACAATAATACAAGCATACAATTTCTAATTTAAATCTGACTAAACGACATCTAACTCAGAAATCTAGACTTAAAAATATACTCAAATGATAGTCTATTTAAAAAGTTTAGAAACACGCTTCAACAATATATTGCCATACATAATGGCATTATGCATGACAATTTTAAAATATGCCAATACACAAGGCATAAGAGTTGTGAGTTGAATCCCTGGGTCAGAAAGATCGCCTGGAGTAGGAAATGGCAACCCACTCAAGTATTCTTGCCTGGACAATTCCATGGACAGAGGGGCCTGGCGGGCTATAGTCCATGGGGTCATAAAGAGTTGCACAGGCTTAATGTCTAAGCAGTTCAGCAATATAATAATTATATATAAATAAAATGATTTAATATACATATATATAAATTTATAAAGCATATAGAGTTGACCCATGAACAACACAAGTTTGAACTGCATGAGTTCACTTTTACTCATATGTTTTTCAGTAATAAATCCTACAGTACTACACAATCTGAAGTTGGTCAAATCTGAGATGTGGAACCTCAGATCCTGAAGGGTTGATTGTAAGTTATATGCAAATTTTCCATTGCACAGAGGGCGTGCGCCCCCGAACACCTTTACTGTTCAAGGGTAAACTGTACATAATCTTAAAAACGAAAAGGAAGAATAGTGCTATGTCTTTTAGCATTCTCACTATGTTCACCTTAAACAAAGTCATTCTGATTTTATAAACTTTGGTCTTTTCCCTCTTTACTGCATCTATGTATTAAGATAAACAGTCATAATCTTCTATTTGACGTCATAATAAATGCAGTTCCTTATTTAATCTCTGTTGAAACTAATTAATTGTAGGACTTTAATATCTTTAAGATATGATGACCAGAGTGGGCATCCCAGGTGGTGCCAGTGGTAAAGAGCCAGCCTCCCAATGCAGGAGACTTAAGAGACACAAGTTCAATCCCTGGGTTGGGAAGATCTCCTGGAGAAGGGCATGGCAAGCCACTCCCATATTCTTGCCTGGAGAATCCTGTGGACAGAGGAGCCTGGCCGGCTATGGTCTGTAGGGTTGCAAAGAGTCGGATATGACTGAAGCAACTTAGCGCATACACACACACACACACACACACACACACACACACACACACACACACACACACACACACACACGATGACCAGATTGGATTTCCAGTAGGGAAGTCATCTGGTGATCACATTTGGAGTATCGTAACCACTCTATCTGCTTTGAATGGATGCCACCACTCTCTCTGTGTCTGCTTCCACTACCATCTGCCTCTCTCATGCTAAATTCATTGCTGGTAACTGACACTTTGGGAATTTCAACAACCCTCGAGTATCCTGTGTTGTTTCCTTATTTCACCCACACTTTCATCCTGTATTACTTCAGGTTTACCTCGCTGGCATCAGTAACACCTTGCACCATCTCTGTTTCCTGGGGTCTTTCACGCCAACGTCAGAATTTGGATCACTCCCACCATCATTCTTTGCCAAACATCAGGCTAACGGATTTTGTCAGAGAAAGTCATAAAAACATATTCAGTTGCCCAACTTCACTGGACATAGCGTATTTTTACTGGGCATATTCTTCTGTTACTGATTCACAGTCAATTGTTTTATGTAAAAATTGCTTATGAAATTTGTTTTGTATAGAAGAATCTTTTAGAGTTTTTGTTGCCTTCTTTACATTGCAATCTACCAAAGTGAAACCACTTTCTCACACAGTGATTCTCAATCCTGACTCTTCAGCGGAGAACAAATCCATTGGGGATGCCCAAAGGTCCTAAAAAGTACACGGTCTTTAAATCAAAGGCAGCTGACAATGAATATTTCCTCTAGCTTGTTAGTTCTGTGAACACAGGCAAATATGTTCTCATTTCTATGTCTAACTTTCCCTATCAGTAACTTAAAATAATTACATCTAACCCATACAACTATCATAATTGCTTTTCAGAAAATCTCTCTGGACACACCTTTACACTTTAAATGTGGGTGAATATTAAAACTTTCTTATTTCCCTTTTATATTTCCCTTTTAGAGTTTCATCTTCAGTTCTCTTTAATTGGCTTCTCAAATATTATTTCCTGGCTGACTCCAGATCCCAAATGTTATCCCTGAGTCATTCCTGATCTTCTTTTCTCCATTAAATGGGGCATAACCTGCTCTGTCCGCACCCCCAGGATGGCAGAAGAAATGAATTTTTATCTAGATAGTTAATTAGGGAGGGCTGACAAATGATAATTTCAGTACTGATCTGCCTGTGAGGCTAGAAAAAAGCTGAATTGCTTTGATACAAAAACCTGAGATTACATGTTTCTATTACTTTCCTTTTGCTTTTCTCCTGAGAGACTAGGGTTGAAAGAGAGAATAAATGGAATGGAAATGAGGATAAGTGGGAGGAGAGAAAGAAGAATTTACAAGTCAGAAAGAACGATTATTTTAAACATGAGTTTAAAAATGATTGTTTAATTTTAAGTTGCTTATATAGTAATATGCAGTTGTATGTCTCCCTAAGCCCGCATTTGTCTTGTTTGTATGGGATTTTGTGAAAATTCAAGAAAAGAACTGGTTCCTATTTCCAGCTCAAGATCCAGAAACAATGGCAGCCGATAGATGAGGTGAATGTAAGAGTAAAACACCTGGGAAATTTGTAAAAAATCTGGGGGACTTCAGTAACCTTGCGACAAAGAGTAGGCTAGAGCAATTATTAAGGTCTTAAGGATCGGTTAAGGTGATTCATACATATATTCCAAGCCACTTACTACATACTTATAAGTATATACCTTATTCTGAGCTCAAATATAGTATTCATAAAAGTAAAATTATATTCCTTAAACAGTGTCCAAAATCAAATGTCTAGAATATTATTATAGGTATCAAAATAATGGCATTATATTTAACCCCAACTTTTCCCATTTTCAAGCTGTTTGTTACAAAAACCTGATTTATTAAGAAATCTACTCAATAGCAGTGACCATCAGAAAATCTACTGTCTTCAGGAAATACTTCTCATCAATGTAATTGCTTAAGTAATGTTTCACTGCTTGTCTGCTTACTTTTTAAAAAGCAGCAATAGGAAACTTCATATTGTACATTGGGGAAAAACTATCAATATAAGAACTAGAAAAGAAGAATTTTTTTTTTCTTTCTGTATCTTGGAATGCATACAAAGCTATCACTTTGTTCAGAATTCTGGGGAACCCAGAGCACCATTAATAGAACTTACTCAAAAATTCCAAGTAAGGGAAGACTCAAATGTTCTAACTTGTAGAAAGGGTGGGAGTTTAATACATGGTTAGCAATAAGTGTCAGCTGAGGTTCAGATAGTTTCCAAAAAAAAAAAACTCATCAAAAATAGTGTGTGGAAAAAGGCATGAAGTTTTTTGTGGTTAGTAGCCATTTCATGGGCAATCTGGGTTGATCAAGAAGGGTGGGGAAACTGGGAGACCAGCCACCTGAGGTGAGAGTAAGGAAGTACAAGCCCTGTTCATCTCTAATCTTGTCAGAGACCCTATCTCTGAACCATTTTTATAAAACCCTCATCAAATTCCCCCAGATTGGGACACACAGTTTTTGAGAGCAGGGGCACGCTCCATGTCTCTTTGCCCGGCAAAGCAAGAAAGCTATCCTTTTCTACTTCACCACCCTCCCCACCACCCCCAAAAAAAGATGGGTGGGGAAAAAGTTAATGATTAAGGTCCTACAGAAGGGGATGAAATAGAACAGCTAAGAGACAAGGGCAGGAGATGTCCACTGTGGAAATTTCTCATCCCACTGGGTCTCTCTCATCCCTCCCAAGTAGCACAATAAAATACAGCAGTAACACAGACGTTGAGAGTTTTTCTAACAACTGATAAGGTAGAATATTTAAAAATTCTTCCTGTAGTCATTCAGAGATTTTTGCTCACTGATTAGTCCATATTTATGTTTTTCTACCCATAGAGTCATTGCTTCTCAATGCCATTCAAATATAAAATCTGTCCAAAAACTTATGAGAAAAAGTATGCCCAAATAAATGATGGGACTTAATTTCAAAGTGAGACTTAACATTTATTTCATTTGGAAGAGGGTGGAGTTAGTCCCTGTAGGTTATGTTTGAGCAGAAGAATTCTGAGCTACTGAATTTCTGTTTTCCAGAAACTATTCACTAGCTTTAAGTTTTGCAGATTATGGTAGGCAAGTTAGCAGGATTTTGAGAATTCTGTTTTGGGAAGAAAAAGCAGCAGACTGCCTAGAAATACTGTCATCTCTTGTGAGTACAGAGATGTGGCAGCTGGCTTAGTAAAGGAAATTCTGGAAATGACCACATATAGATAAATGGAAGTTTAGGAATTTTATCTCCATAATCTAACCCTGGGCTTCCCTGATGGCTTGGTAAAGAATCCACTTTCAATTGTGGGAGACCTGGTTTCGATCCCTGGAGGAGGGCATGGCAAACCACTCCAGTATTCTTGCCTGGAGAATCCCCATGGACAGAGGAGCCTGGAGGGCTACAGTCCATGGGGTCATAAAGAGTCAGACATGACTGAGCAACATGTTAGGCATCTGTGTATTAACACAGCCTCCCACTGATTATAATGTGGACTAGAGTTTCCAAACCACCACTCCAGGCTGTAGACCTGGAACTCTGCTTCCAAGTTTATGTCCTGGCATCCTGTCCCTTGCTACTCAATTACAGAACACCAACCAATAGGACACCTCAACCAATCAAATTCTCTCCCTCTAGAATTTAACCTAAGAAACATAAACCCTGGAAAATCTCTTACAGGTGATGGTTTTTGAAGTCAGGTATACTTAGATATAATGTGAACTGACATTTTAGGGCCTTGTGAAGAACATCGGGTGTTGGTTTATTAACAAGAGTAGGAAAATTGAGCAGATACACAGAGATGAGAAAAGAGAGACAGATATAATTAAGTGGCCACATTTTGTTCCTGTATTTTTCTTATTCTTGGTTTTGGCCTCATGTCATTTATGGCTGTGTTTTTTGTTCATGGGTTTGGTGTGGTGTTTCTATATAAATGACTTATCCCACTCTCCCCTTTATTTTCTATATTTCTCTTTCCTGCAACAAAATAATTCTAATACAAATGTGTGCATAATAGTAGTCAGGTAGTTGTGTAAATAAAGGAAAATAAGAGTTATCAGCTGCTGAGTGTGGCTAAATGGATTTGCAGTTAATTTGCGGATGCAATTATTTAAATGAACCTTTTCAAACACAAGTAAAATGCTAAAAGCAAACAAAGTGAAGATATATACTTGGGAGCATTGGGGATAAGTGTTTTCTAATTAGCTATTAAACTATCCTAAGGACACCATTTCTAGTACATGTTCTAGTTGTTCTAGTTTAAATGAATCCCATGACGCTTGGATATTTCTGGATGTAGCAGGGAAAAAACCTAAACTTTTAGCTTGCTGCTTATCTCTTATTTGATTTTGAACATTTTATTTACCCCTTTAGAACTTGAAGGTTTTTTTCCCCACTGCTTACTGAAGAAAATATCTTAATTGCAGCATTATGGTAATGCAAGGGTTTTATATGTGGAAGAAGTTATTTTAAGATAGCTCTTACATTGAGAGGTTTTCTTATAATATTTCTGTCTTACATTTACTTTAATTGGCATTTAAAAAATTTTTGTCCACACCAAGAACCTGTACTAATATGAATGACTGAATTAATCAGAGAGTAAAAGGACAAATCTTCCTTAATGAAGAATTCCAAATAATAAATGTAGAAAGAATGGAAGAAATTGAAAATTGCCAATAGCACACTAGAGTAATAATTGCTGTAGGCAAGATCCACTGACAAATGATAAAATTAATGAGCAGAACTTTAAGGAGAAAAAGGATATTTACATAGCCTCAAAGCTCCTCCTCCAAGTATTTACTAATTACTCTCATAATCTTAAACATTTCCCAGGTAAGAAAACTAGGGTGGGCTGCCATTTTCTTCTTCAGGGGATCTTCTGGACCCAGGGACCAAGCCTGTGTCTCCTTCATTGTAGGCAGATTGTTTACTTCTTTACTGTTGAGCCACCACCCAGAGAGCTCAGATTCTTTGATAATCTTCCCTTCTGGAGGAGGAGTGTAATGCAATTAAGCGCCATGTTGACTGGACTTGGTGATTTCCTGCTTATAAATTCAGGATGGAAAGAGAAATAGCAAGTTTACAGAAGAGAAACCTAGCAGACACCCACCTGAAACAAGTGATCAAGGTCAGGTCACCAACAATTCACCTTGATATTATGTAACCCCAGATAACCATGCAAAAATCTACAACCCCAGTCTAATCATGAGCACCATCCCACAGATCCAAATTGAAGGATGTTACACAAAGGCACTCTCCAAAACCATGAAATACAAGAAAAGAGCTGTCACAAACTGGAGAAGATTAAGATGTGATACTTCAATAAAATGTGGATCCTCAAAAAACAATAATAAAATGATATTTGTAGAAAATTGATGAAATCAAAATAAAATCTATAGTTTAGTGAATGTTAATATGCTTGTGTAAATTTATTAGTTTTGATAAATACTCCATGATTCTGTCCAACACTTGCATTAGAAGAAGCTGGATTAAGGGTATATAAGAGCTCTTCATATTATCTATGCAACTCCTCTGTGAATCTGTAATCTACATTTCAAAATAAAATTTTTTAAATTTTATTAACTCTGCATTAAAAAGAGGAATCCAGTTCTGAAGACCTACTTTCATGACTGTTGCCATTAGCACAGTGGAGTACAGGACCTCTTTCTAAAACAATCCACCTTTCTTGGAACACAGGGATTTTTTTCTCCTGATATACTTGAATTCTATCTTGTGAAAAACTATGCTATGAAGAGGTGAGTAGATACTATTAATCCATAAAAACATTTCAATGATTTAAACTTGTAGATTATACACAAAATATTCAGTTTCTTCCAAAATCTTTGAGGCAAAAGTATAGGTTTAGTTCCCTGAATTACTCACTTTGGCCGCACATTTATCTTCTCATATTTCTTTCTTAATTTAGATGTGGAATTTTAGATACACTGCTTAGGTTCTATGGATCATGAGATCCTTTCAGATACTATGAATATTAGATTCTGTCTCCCCATCACTAATACATTGCTACGTCAAATGATAGATTTTTCTGTAAAATAATGACAGCTACTTCATGAGACTAACAGTAAAAATAATCATAAGACTCTTTATCTCAATACAATGAAGTATGCATTTACACCTCTGTGATTCCTGGTTTTCATATCCTGAAAGGTTTCAAGAAGAGTTTATTAATAGATGAGACATGACTCTTTCCCCTGTGAGAAGACCTACTAGAGATTTTACAGCTTGATTTGAAAAGCTAAATTAATTTATGCAGTTATTTACTTTTATTACTTTATTTTAGTTGCTTTTTTATTTATTATTTAAAAAGACAGGATGTGTATGAAATCTTTTCAATGACTCTAGAAGAAACTGCATGTAAATGAAGAAAGTAAGATATTTTATTTATACACATCGATCCATGTAGAAAGTGGAATATTGTATTTCAGATTCATTAGAGACTTAGTTTTTAAAGATTTTGATAAAGCTATTTCTTAAATTCTAATTTTATCAGTTCTGTCAATACTGTTATAGCTGATCATCTCAGATGGCTGTATCTAATATATCCACATCTCTTTTAAAGGCAAATATGAAAAATAGACAGCAAAAATTCAGTTTGACTACTGGAATTTTCATGTAGTTACTTTAGCAATTGTTAGACCATGCACTGGAACATAAAACAAAATAGGAATAAATAAGATCCCCAAAGTGTTTGTTCACATGTGGGGAAGGATAGAAGTCTTGAGTGAGCCAAAGACAAGGCTGATGTGAAACACAAGTGGTCATGATAGTGGGACCCCGGGAGAAATTAACTGTGCCTTGTGAAAGTCTTCCTAGAAAGCGAGACTTAAGGATCGCCTCTTAGAGAGGAGCAGAATTCATCAGGTTGCATAAAAAGCACTGTGGCTAGAAAAGACATTCCAAGTGGAGAGGCTCATTCATACAGCATCATAGAGGCATGAAACACAGAATGGGAGAATGAGGCCACCTCAAGCCCTGCTCTGGGAGTGTGTCCTAGAGTGGAAGGTAAGAGATGAGCAGGGGAAGCTGGGGCGGGACAGCATCGTGAGGACACAGTATTACACATTTTTCAAAGCACTGTGGTAATTTAAAGAAGGGCTTTATTTAGCATGCAAAATTGGTCAACTTGTGTTTCTCACATTTGCTGTGAGGAATAGGGGCTGCATATAGTGAGGAATAAGGTCTGGTGGAAGCACGCAAACAGGAAAAGTCGGGAGCAGTTGTTCCTGCTATTAGCGTTGCTGCTATCATCATCTCATGACCATGGAACAGGAAGACAGTACGCACAAAGTTTAAGCAGGAAATTAACACGATCTTATCTGCGGTTTTCAGTAGTGATGTTTTCATCCCATTATTCTGTTACTGGCTATCAAATGCTTTATTTTTCTTTGTTTCTAAAAAGCTAGGGTCATGGAAAGCACAACACTGAATCAGCCTAATTCTGCATTTGAAAACACGTGTCTATGGGGGAACAAGGTTCTCTTTCCTCATCTCAAGCAGCATCTTCTCTACAATGTTGCTTCCGGACTCTTCCTTATCACTCTACCTCTGACACACACGAAGCTTTCAGTCCCCTCACCTCTGCTGTCTGCATTTTCTCTGCATTTTTTTCTACCCTCTCCAGTCCGACCACAGCTATTCCACCCCTCCCAAAATAGGGAGTGGTTTGAAACAAGCAGTCAAGCTAAAAGCCTGTTGTTTAGAGTTTGAGCAAAAGACAAGGGTCTGAAGTTGGGGTTCAGGCAGTGAGGACAGAAAAGCTAGGGGAAAATAAGCTTTATTATTTTAAAAGTCAAATAGTTGTTCACCTGAAACGACCACAACATTGTTAATCGGCTATACCCAAATACAAAAAAAAAAAAAATGTTTAAAAAGAACGAAGGTGAAATAGAGATATTTTCCATACATTATAAAAAAAAAAGTCACATCTAAACTAAGAAAATTGTTTTCTTCCCTTGGGGTGAAAATGTGGTCATATTTCAGGGCGGGGGCAGTGTGGTCATAGAGAATAAAGAGTGACCTTTCAGAGAGGCAGACTCTGTATACTTGTTACAATCCTCACTTAAAAGTTTGTGAAGAGCCATAGCTGGATCTGGATTCAGTGTTGGTGGTTTGGATTTGGTGTGCATGACAGACTGGATTACTGTTCCCAACTATTTGCTCAGACCCTGCAATAGGATTATAAGGACTCAGCTACAATCATGTGAGAATTCCTGTTCATTCTACAGGATGAGTAGGCATCTGGTCCTCCCTGCCCTTTGCTTGATCATTTACATTACATGCTTTCACCAATGGGCATGAGCAGTCATGACACTGGCTGTAATTAAGGGGAAGCTCTGCATGTGATTGTTTTCTGTGTCTCAGCCCCCCTCTCTCTCTCCTGCTGTCTCCCACCATGGGATCTGAATGGTCCAGCGGGTGGCTGTGTGTTCATTCTTGGGTCTGAAATCAGAGGTCAAGTGAAACCGAGGCCTCAGAGTCCAACTGGACCCAGCCAACCTGAACCCACCCTGCTGTCCTCATGTGAGCAAGAAACAAATGCTCTTATCATCAGACTCTGAGATTCGGTGGTTGGATATTGTTGTAACAAAAGAGAGGACTGATGCAGAATGCCTGTGCCCCACTTACAGTATACTGTAAAATCAACTCTGAAATTTATAATGAACCCCTATTTACTTTCTCCAGAAACTAAAATCCATGTGAGGATATATGATGCCCAGTTTAAAGCTCTGAATAACATATTAAAGCCTGAAAAACCCTTTGGAAATCACAAGGGTGAATTAATTTAGAATACATAGTATGGTCTCTATATCCTAAATTTCCCAGTTACTTCATCTTCTGATTTATACTCCCTTATCATGCCATTTTTTTCACTTGAAATAATAAAGTTAATTAAAATGAATACTTATATGTTGAGAGTCCCCTGAAAGTAAAAAATACTTTCTTTGCTATATGCAACTAAGTAGGAATATCAATCCTCAAAATGAAATTTTTAATTATTTTACACTTCTTAATTATTTTGACATAAAATTATATGAGGAAAAGAGGTAAGTTTTAAAATCCAAGGTGATTAAGGATTGGGAGAAAATATTTGCAAATATTGGGATGAACAAGGGCTTAATTTCCAAAATACACAACCAGCTCATACAACTCAATAACAACAACAACAAACAAAAAACAAACAACCCAACCAAAAAATGGGCGGAAGGCATTTCTCCAAAGACACACAGATGGCCTAAAGGCATATGAAGAGATGCTCAACATCACTAATTATCAGAGAAATGCAAATCAAAACTATAGTGAGCTAACAACTCACACCAGTTAGAATGGCCATCATCAAAAAGTCTGCAAATAATAAATACTGGAAAGGGTGTGAATAAAAGGGAACCTTCCCACACTGTTGATGGAAATGTAAACTGTTGCAGCTACTGTGGAAAACAGTATGATAGTTCCTTAAAACAATAAAAAGAGAACTAACATATGATCCAGAAATACAACTTCTGGGCATATATCAGGTGAAAACTCTAAATCTAAGCCATACATGCACCCTAATGTTCACAGGAATAATATTTACAATAGCCAAGACAAGGGATCAATCTAATTGTCCATCAACAGACAAATGGATAAAGATGATGCTGCTGCTAAGTCACATCAGTCGTCTCTGACTCTGTGCGACCCCATAGACGGCAGCCCACCAGACTCCGCCATCCCTGGGATTCTCTAGGCACGAACACTGGAGTGGGTTGCCCTTTCCTTCTCCAATGCATGAAAGTGGAAAGTGAAAGTGAAGCCCCTCAGTCGTGTCTGACTCTTAGCGACCCCATGGACTGCAGCCTACCAGGCTCCTCCGTCCATCAGATTTTCCAGGCAAGAGTACTGCAGTGGGGTGCCATAGCCTTCTCTGATAAAGATGATGAGATATATCTAAATATATAATGGAATATTACTTGGCCATAAAAAGAATGAAATAATGTTATTTGTAGCAACATGGATAAATCTAAAGATTATCACACTAAGTGAAGTCAGAGAAAGAAAAATACCATATGATATCACTTATATGTGGAACCTAAAATATGGCACTAATGAACTTATTTACAAAACAGAAAAGGTTCACAGACATAGAAAACAAACTTATGGTTACCAAACAGGGACGGGGGTAGAGGAGGGATAAATTAGGACTTTGGGATTAACAAATACAAACTACTATACATAAAATAGATAAACAAAAAGGGTCTACTGTATATATGAGACCGAATCACTGTGATGTACACCAGAAACTAACAGCATTATAACTCGACTACATGTCAATAAAATATAATAATAAAATGTTAGGTGACACAATGGCTGGCTTGGTTTATAATTGTGCATAGGCTTATATTTGTGCACATGCAAGACAAAAAATCCTTAAAACTCCCTTTTAGTTAACAAATACTTTTTAAATCTATTTTATTAAAAATCTACTTAAACCTACTTTAAATCTTTTAAATCTATTTTTTCCTATATAAAAGGTAAATATTTTCAATGTTATACCATAAAATGGAAAGATAAGATACAGCAAAATATATACATACATAAATAAAATCAGGGTGGAATTACTACCTTTGGTATCTGTCATTTAAAATATTTATAACAAAATTTACTTATAGTCACAAAAATGAACATTTTCAAGGCTAAAGTTTTAATGAAGAAAGGCAATTAGATTATAGCCTTATGGGTTGACATCTTGTTAAAAAGTTATTTGTATATGTCTAATATAGGACACTGTGATGGTTCTATGTTCCATTTAATCAAATTAGGTAGTCCTGAAAACTAGATACCAAGTTCTGGTTTCAGTTTCCTTCTTATTTCATATTTATGCTTAAGACTCTGTTAATCAAGAATATCTAGTGGAAAGACTGTCACTAATACAAACAACAAGCTAAATGACCCTTACTGCATGTAAGAAAATGTGGGGGTTTTGCCACCTTAAGTTCACTAAGTTATGATCTTGTTGTTGAAGGACAGTATGTAAGGTAATTTTATATTTTGTTACATACTTTTGAGGCATACACACTAACATCGCATACAAAGAGTATTCTCCTGAATCTAGAATGAAGACAATGTCTCCTAATTTGAGGCCATCAAATATGATTATCAGTCTACGACCAGCATAACTACCTACACGTATCTACCTTCAGCCTTCTCTCTCAGACAGAACAGCCGTGGTGGATACCTGCCAAGTAAATTACCTGTCTGAGAAAAGGCAACGTGCCCAGTGATTCAATAACTACAAGCTGTGATGAAGAGAAGCAGAAGCCATGGGGCAGGTGGAAGAGTTGCAGAGACTGTCAATAAGCTGGCACTAGTTGGAGAGTTAAAGCCACGTGAGGCACTGGGACAGGTTAACCCCTCTGTCTTGCCCTCTATCCATGAGACCCTGAGAAAATAATTACCTAATACTATTCTTGCCAAAGGTCAAATCTATGGTGTAAGACCCCGGGGTAAACAGGAAACTCACAATTACTGGGGGCTGCTATGGTGAATGAGATGAAATTGTCTTGTTTTTTTTAGGACCAAGATGCATGACTATAATAATTTGGTTAAACTCCTGGGCAGTATTAGAAGCTTTACATATGCGGACTCACATAATTCTCCCAACACAAAGGGCTGGGAGACAGGCAAAGGTATTATCATCACCTCTTTCTTAATAGCTGCTGAAATGTATAATCAAGATGTTAATGGGGACTTTCCTGGCAGTCCACTGGTTAAGACTCCACCTTCCAATGCAGGGGGTGAGGGTTTGATCCCTGGGCTTGGAAACAAAATCCCACATGCCTCACAGCCAAAAATCCAAAATATAAAACAGAAGCAATAGTGTAACAAATTTAATGAGGACTTTAAAAATGCTCTACATTAAAAAAAAAATCTTTAAAACTGAAAATAAATAAATAAAAGTGATGTTGAGAAACCCCTGTTAAGCAACAACAATATTTTAGGTTCACTTTGATATAGTTTGTTTCTGGTACCTAACAGATTCCATTTATACAGCTTGTGTTCCAGAATGACTACGGTATTTTATATCCACACATGAATAAAATGCCTTGGAGTTTGAAAATGAAAACAGAATAAATCTTTCCAAATAATGAAGAGAAGCTTTCCACTGAAGAGCATCTGCATACGCAGGCCTTTGACTCCAGTAGTATTTAAAATTAAAATTTCTTATTTTTCCTTCTCTTTTGCCAAGAAGTATCTATCATTCCTTTTAATAAAAATGAGTACAATCTAAATCTTTCTTGACATTTCTAATCTAATGAAGGGACAAGGAAATAAAATGCTATGTTTCTTGTCATTTTTTTCCCAAAAGGCTTTGAAATAAACTTGTTCAGTGATGACAGCATAATAATGAAAAGTGTATAATGAAAACCACATCCTGACTGGTTTTCACATACTTATGTGGAAGTAAGAAAAGCGAATCATTGCATGGCAGGGATGAATAGACCAAGCCCAAGGTTAAAAATGAAGAAGGTAACACTGAACTTGCATGTATCAAGAGGGAGATTCCTATTAAAAGGGACGTGTGAGTAACCAACAGAGATGTGCAGACACATGCTCAAAGTCATGGCACAAGCTGCCAGGCAAGGGATGTGTGCAAGCTTAAATGTGCCCTTTTCATACACCATGCAAATATTTACTCTAGTAGACATAGGATTAAAAAAAGAAAAATAGCTATGTGCTCTGAGATTCATATGAAAGGAATAAAATTTTCTCATTTCAGTTAAGAGATATGGAGATGAATGGTAATTTTGGAGATTTTTTTAAGTAGTGGAACTAGATAAAATATCTTCCAGACTAGAAAACATAAAGATCTCCAGAATATTCTACAGCAATGATAATAAGCATTCCTAATCATTATACTAACTGAATTTACCGAGGACTGACTATCAAAAAGAAATGTTGCCCGGCTTGTTTCTTCATGATCTCATTTAGGACTCATTCCAAATGGCTGAGATTGTATAAATCATCCTATGTAATAGGAAGAAGCCTCAGAGAATCAAAGAGATTTTAACAAAAATGAAACTGCCATTGTTACAAAGTTCAAACTTGCATCTTTAATTCCAGTGTTCAACATCTGTATTAAATTCATTGTTGCAGACAATTATTTTGAACCTGTACTTTACATTTAGGATTTTCTTCAATTGTACACATATTTTGAATATATGCTCTGCTTTTGAACTGAAGATAATAAGGGTGAACTTTTATTGAATGATCAGAGTACCCTGAGCAAAGCATTTTACATGTTTTATCACATTTAATCCTCACAACAATCCCAATATATAAATATTAATATTGTCCCAATTTTATAGTTTAAGAAACTGACATTTGAAGGAGTCAAATAATTCTCCCAAAGTCATATATTTTTCAAAGGGTGGACTGAAATTTCAAATATACGTATTTTGACTTCGGAAGGAGCAAACTTAGCCAAATTGATGTATAGCAGGCTTCTCGAGGGAACTGCCTTCCTATTTAAGGCTTTCAGTTATGTATTTATAGTTTCAAATTTTGGAGAGGTCACTGAATTCTTCTTAGAGTTTTAGACTGATTTTAGACTGTAATTGCTTGAAAATATGTTGTTAAGTCTTATTACACAAGGAAAACATAATGTGTCATGATCATATACCTTATATCAACAATGTTTCACAATTTCCTCTAAGATTTAGAAATGGATTTATGGAAGCTTCTCTCTCTAAAACTTTCAAGTTAACATCTTAGGCATGTTCATGGAATGAATTATTGTATCTCCTAAATTGTCTTTTTAAGTTAGTTTAGTGAAAAGTACAGCCAGTTCTCAAGATAATTTGGTGGCTGGAGGAAAGAAAATTTTACTATGAGCAAACAGTCAGGCTTGTGTGTTTGTATTTTCCTGAAAACAATAATTACTGCTGTCTGGATAAATAGAGCTTATTTTTATGTGACAGCCTAAGTAGAATAATTAAATCTTTCTCAACATAAATTATTATTTCCACACCAGCACAGGCATGGATTAAACTTTTGCTTCTTTAAACACACCTCATTTTGGTGGGCTGAAGACACAGCAATACAATTTTGAAGTCTATACATACATTTAAATGCATTAACTCCCAATATTCTTTTCATATTCAAGCCATATGTAAATAGAAACTTCTTTCTTTTTTAATTCCCACTACTATGGGCATACCAATTTATATGGTGTTAAAGGCCTTTTGTTCAAATTCTGGAATTTCAGTTTTCTCATCCTTAATTCAAGAAAAGATATCTGCTTTGTCTATATCCTACGGTTATTGGGAGATAATGAGATAATATACATATTTTAATTTATATAAGTAGGAGACATTATTAATAAATTATTAATTGATGAATATGGTTATGAATAATATACTCATTAGAGGACGAGTTATTCCCTGAAAAATAACTCATTAAACCTTTACTTCAAGGTAATGAACTTTACTGAATTCTATCCTGCTTTTATTTATTCATTTATGACTTAAGAGTCTACTTTGCTTCTTCAAAGGCTTGCTGCACCTTACAACGTTAAATGTATATAAAACAGAACAGAAAATAAAATGCAGATAAAACTGTACTTTAAGGAAGAAAAGAGATGCATTCTTCTCTAGATATCCTTGATAAAGTTTTGTAACTGAACATAAATTTAGGCCAGGGGTGAACTATGGAACCCAGAAGTTAATACAGTCTCCATGTTTAAGAGAATATAAAACTACCAAGACGTGCTCAATAAACATGTATTTAAAATGGTGAATGACTGAGTGAGTTAACCTGGAGAGATTCTACTCCATTTCAAGCCCCTTGACCTTAAATAATAGGTGTAACATTATCTTGTTAATCTTTATGCCATGGAGTGACTTAACTGTTACTCTGCAGATCACATAATGGTCTTTCTGATGGGTATTTTATATTGCCCTTTTAGAAATCTAATTAAATGAAATTAAATTATAATCCCCTGAAGGCATTTCGATGAGGATTTATATGATACTCTAGTTTTTAAAAACTGATTTCCATTTATCCCATTTAGAGAACTTAGATGAAAGATTAATTAATGTTTTCCTGAGACATGTTGCATCTCATTTGGGCAAATGTTTGAAAACAGTCTGGTTTAGTTTATGATTTGGTGATTTTTCAGGGCTTGCTTAATGATATGTATAAAGTTGACTCATGAACTGCTCATCAATTCTAACTATAAGACACAGCATCAGACCTACCAGTGCTGATTTGAAAATTGGGGAGTCTAACCTGAAATTCTATTCATAAAAATGTCACACAGCAAGGAGGCAGTCTGGAAGGAAACTGGATGATGGCCAGTAGATGATCTCAGTGTCAACACACAATTTCAGTGCTTATGGGGATTCTGGAGGTCTTCCCATTGACTGCACCTTCACGTTTTCCTTGTGAAAACTATGTCTATGGGTTGACTGCAACTCTTTCAAGGTCTACAGCTGGTCATCCTTCTTGTGAAGCTAGTGGCTTTTTAATAATTGCACTTTGTTGTGGAATGGGGCTTTGCTTCTTATTCATGGAATAAACAGACATCAGCAAAGATGAGAAGGAATTCTGAATTGAAAGTGGATCACCAAGGTGCACTATTATCCATTTCCACAGAAAGTTGGTGCCGCACAAAAATAAAATCAAGGGGTTAGTGTATGTCAGGGGGCAGGGGGAGGGGGCTGCCATTGGAAGCATAGAAGAAAATCTAAACTTAAAATTCCATGTATTCTAGCATTACTAATTTAAATCTAATCACTGCTGCTACTCTCCAAATTTTGTTTTTGGCACCTAAATCTTCTAAGCACTTATCTACTCTAAATCTGGAACATTTTCCTGGAGATACTGTTGTCTGCTTAAGTATAACACTCTTACATTTCTTCCTAATGCCCGAATCACATTCTTTCTATAGCAGATGCCAACGGTACTGTCAACTGAAGAAAAAAGCATGACTTAAAAAGATATGAGTTATGTTCTATTTGGGGGTCTTACTGAGGACCACAGCTCAGGATACAGCCTCTCAAAAAGCTCTGGAGCAACTGTTAGAAAGAGGCAAGGGAGGTGCCAGGAAGTATAGGAGTTTTGTTGAAACAAACAAACAAACAAAAATAACCCCCTGTTGTCAAATATTAGAAGATTATAACTAATCACACACACACACAAAAACCCACCAAACATCTCAAATTAATCATTTCTGTTCTTTGCTAAGTATGGGAAGACACATGTGTCTGAGCTCTCTGAAATCATCCCATAGCTATGCATCTCAACTACTCAAGGCCTGTATCCTGTTTTTCTCCATCTTGAAATTAACCTCAGTGTGGATGCAGTGGCTGATAGCTTAATGGTGGGCAACATTTCTTGTTTACTGTGATGGAAAGCAACTTTTTTTTTCTTTTTTTTTTGGTCCACAATACTGTCTGTGTATCTCACTAATGCAAAATAACAACTGTTTATTGCCAATCAGCTCATCAGCTCAATCCTTCCTATAACTCTAGATTTTTTTTTTTTTTTTTTTTTTTGGTGTCTTTCCATGGTTTTTTTCACTTCAATCCTCTAATTTTTTAAATCCCTCTTAGTTCCTTCATTCCCAACCTTCAGGCATTTTTTCTGCTGCTATTCCATCATCAAGATCTGCACATAGAACTTAAATTCTTGATACCAAATTAGAACAGGTATTTAAATTACTATAAAACTGTATACTGACATAATTATCTCCTTATTCATCCATGCAACTGGAATGTTAACTCACTTAAATACTGTACTTTTAAAAACCACCCTCATTCCTCACACTTGTTTTATAGATGTTCAGCTATATTCTCTGCCCTTGACTGAGAGAATGACTTTCTGAAAATAGCTACTGCAGAAAATTCCTTTTGTAAAAGGATGACCCTCTTTACAATACTATCTAGGGCTTAGGATGATACTAGAGTAAGATCTGAGAGAATGCTAATAGAGAGGTGAATTCCATATTTCTCTTCTTTTGTGTATCAATATAGGAAGTAAACACTATCACATATACAGACTCTTGTTTTTTAGATACAGTCAGACATTTCATATTTGAAACCATGATAGATTTCTATTGCTCTGTAGATTAACTCATTTCAAAGAATGTTAGTTCCTCAGAAATGTCAATATACTTTTATGATCAAATGAGCTGGGGAAAAGTCTGGGTTTGAGATAGATGGATGAGCATGGGTTATCTCAGAGCCTTTAATATGCTAATGTGTTTTGTGAATCACCAAAGGGTTTCAAGCTGCCCTAATATTGGTATTTCTTAAACACATTTCACCTCAGAAGTTCACAGCCTTAATTCTCCCTGTGGTGCATGCTTTGAAAAATTCTTGTCTAGACACTCGTTAGGATACAAGACTAATTACTTTTCGAACTCTCTTTCAAGTGTATGGCCTGAGTTCATATATAAAGATCATGTAACTTGTGAATTACTCCAAAACACTCAAGGTGCGAACAGTGTCAGATTTGATTAATTTCTTTAAATTAGATTAATTGCTCCAAAATACCTACTTGATGAAATTAGTAAGAATCCCAATATTCTTTATTTGTCATGACAGTCTTGCTCTCCTTGACTTAACAGGCCAATGGTCAATAGTTTCCTGCCAGGGTGCCCTTTGTTCATTTAGAGAGGTGACTTTTTTTTGACAATATTCCCTCCCTCTGGATCAACCCTGACTGCAGGGATCTTTCCTTTGACTCCAGTCAAGTGTCTGAGGGCTCCTCTGGTGACTCAGATGATAAAGAATCTGCCTGCAATGCAGGAGACCTGAGTTCAATCCCTGAGTCAGGAAGATCCCCTGGAGAAGGATATGGCAACCATCTCTGTTATTCTTGCCTGGAGAATCCAATGGACAGAGGAGCCTGGCGGGCTATAGACTATGGGGTCACAAAGAGTCAGAAATGACTGAGCAACTAACACTTTCACTTTTCAAGTGTCTAAAGGCCAGGGGTCCACCTCCTCAGAGGTTCTATCTCCTTCTTAGCCACTCATGTGGATACCATTTTGGACCATGTGATTCTCATCACCATGGACAAATCATCCTTATCTCTCATGTTTTGGGTCCCAGTTCTCTTTTTCTCAAAATACCAGCCTTAGCAGTTTCCCTTTGGACATTCAGCTTAATTTTCCAAAATGTTTTTAAAAGTCCCTCAAATGCTATCTTGAGCTCTTGTCTACATCTAACTGTACAACCCTACAACATGAAAAACGTATTAACTCCCTGCAGAAACAGGGAACTTGGAACTCCTTCCTGTAAGGTGAAAACAAACAAACAAACAAAAATTACACAATAAAACATAAAAAAATTATTAATAACATACTAATAATTCTATAAAACAATCTACCTTGGGGTAGTTTGTATACAATGTGGTAAACCCATTCCAGATTCATAATATCTAGTGCTCAGAAAATCCTCTAGTTCCTTAGAGAAGGAAATGTTTGAAAGTTTGATTCATTTGTTGCTTTCATTGGCTAAGCATAAGATGATATTAACCCTGCATTTAAGATCCCACAAAAAGAAAATCTCAACATCGTTCCCATTTCTTGCTGTTAATTTTTTTTTTTTTTTTTTTTTTTGCAGCATAACCTATTCACAGCTGAGCTATCTTGGGAATATTTTTTTTTTTTTTTTAAAAAAGAAGGAAAGCAAAACCAATAAAATATAATTAACTATGTAGCATTCCTATTTCAAGCAAATGATTTTTTTCAATCAATTCAGAGGAGACAATTTATTCCATAAAAGAGAATTCTTATTTATTGATTTTAAAAAATGTAAGCAGACCCTACCATATAAACGCTGTTTTCACTAAAATTTTCCACTGGTAACACAACATGAATAAATATTATTCAGCATATTAAATCATAATGGATAAAAATATGTCTCAAAGAAATTTTTTAAAAAGCACTTAATTTCATTGGAGAAATTATCTTGGTCGTTTTGGCTCTTAATTCTAATTAGTTCTTGGTGAAATAAGTAGGCAAATATTGAGTAATTGAAAATTAGAATATAATTAAATTAAAAGCAGTTCTTACTATTAGGCTCACATCTGATAGCAGTAGAATTTTTGCGAGATGTATAGCAAAAACTGACATAGTACATGGACTGAATATTGAGCATAGGTGAATCTACAGTCTTGGGACTAGTGATGTTTTATAAAAAAAAAGCTGAATATGAAAATGGGTAGAAGGACCATTGACTCCTTCCCAAATATATACACACATGTAAGTCTTCATACAAACATATGAGGCAGAGAATAATTGATGGATAATCAAGGTAAGTCTATACTTGATTCTACAAAAACCTGAGATTAAAGCCACTGTTGATTTTGTTTTAATAATAAAGTAAAAGTGGAGGAAGAGAGAACAACCGTATACAACATTCCTCCTGTGTAGAACTGTTTCATTCTGCCTCTGCCCCCCTGGCCTTGTTACTGTGGCTCACTGCCCACTTGTAACTGGCCGAGGGCTATCTCACGCAGTCACAGTTCAGTTCAGTTCAGCTGCTCAGTCATGTCTTACTCTTGGCGACCCCATGAACTGCAGCACACCAGGCCTCCCTGTCCATCACCAACTCCCGGAGTTCACCCAAACCCATGTCCATTGAGTTGGTGATGCCATCCAACCATCTCATCCTCTGTCATCCCCTTCTCCTCTGCCCTCAATCCTTCCCAGCATCAGGGTGTTTTCAAATGAGTCAGCTCTTAGCATCTGGTGGCCAAAGTATTGGAGTTTCAGCTTCAATATCAGTCCTTCCAACTGTGCCTGAAAACACCAAGCTGGAAGCTTAGGGGAGATAATGAATCCAGGGAGAAGCAGTAGCTATTGAGAGTGAGGTATAAATAACCTAGGAACCCTCATGTCCCAGAGGAGGTAACGCTGACCTAAGGGTCTCACACCGATTCTCAGTTTCCCAGCGGGATTAAGACACGGATACCTATAGTGACAAATGTCTGGATAACACTTGTTTGCTGCCTTCCCTTTCCTAGCTCACATCCCCACTCCTCTACCAAAGAAATCCTTGTCTCACAGCCTGCTTCTAGGAGCACACGATGAAGGTGATGCTCCAAGAACATGTCAAAAGCAAGTCAGCTGGGACAGTCTGGATTACCTCTACATTCTCAGGGACTGAGGCAGAAAGTAAAGAAGATCATACTGTCCCTCATCTCTCCTCCTTTCAGGCCAGCAAGGCTGCTATTCACAAATAGAGAAGAAATGAGAAGGGTAGAGAGGAGAGAAGGAAATCAAGTGAAACTATTCTAATACTCACTTTTTTTCTCTTGTCTCTTTGATAGCTTTCACCTCATTATTTTTTTGTTTGTTTTTGTGGCAAAGTAAGGGTTTATACTGTGGAGCTTCCCTGCTGGCTCAGTGGTAAAGAATCCAGCAGCCGAACCTGAGCAGGAGACACAGGCTTGATCCCTGATCTAGGAAAATCCCCTGGAGAAGGAAATGGCAACCCACTGCAGTATTCTTGCCTCGGAAATCCCACAGACAGAGGAGCCTGATGGGCTACAATCCATGCGGCTGCAAAGAGTCAGTGACTAAACAACAAAACCAGGTGTTTATCACAAGTAAGGGAGGAGGAGGCAAGCCTCGGATCCACTCCAACTTGGTGTTTGGTTGGCTGGTTTTTTTTGGAGTTTAATTGCTCTGCAATGTTGTGTTAATTTCTGCTATACAACATCATGAATCAGCCACATGTTCACATATATCCCCTTCTTCCCGAGCCTCCCTGCCACTCCGCTAGGTCATCACAGAGCACGGAGCTGAGCCTCCTGTGTTACACGGCACTTTCCCACTAGCTATCCTGCTTTACGTATGGTAGTGTATATGTGTCAATGTTACTCTCTCAATTCATCTCCCCCTCCCCTTCCCCCACATGCCCACATGTCCCGTCTCTATGTCTATGTCTCTATTCTTGCTCTGCAAACTGCAACACTATTTACAGTAGCCCGATGGAAGCAACCTAAATGTCCATTGAAGGATGAATGGATAAAGAAGATGTGGTTCATGTATGCCATGGAATATTACTGAGCCATAAAAAGGAACAAAACTGGGTCATTTACAGTGATGTGAGGGAGCCTCGAGTGAAGTCAGAAAGAGAAGAACAAATATTGTATATTAACACGTATGTATGTAATCTCATATTTTCTATCCACAGCCATTTCACTGTGTCTTAGTGAAACAAGATGTCCCTAGTCTTTCCACTTATCAGCTCCCTGTATCTACGGCTTGTACTTCTTGCTTGAACGGGTCACCCCAAAAAGGCCCATGCTTTTTCCCACATGTCTGCAAATGCTTATTGTTTACAGACCCAACTCCCCGAGAAACCAACACAATACTAGTCAAAGACATGCTAAATACAAAATCAGGAAGAAGGATGATGGAATCTTTCTCAAATCTCGTGCTAAATGCTCAGAGTTACTTAAGGAAACATAAGTGTTATTTCTGAATGCTTCCAATATGGGTACATGTTTGATTTTTCATAATACTCAGTATAAACTGAGATGTGAGTTTCCAGTTCTCATAGATCATGCTCTGAAGAGACTTTCTGTTTCTAATTTAATGAATTATTGCTTTATCATGTTTCAGAGTGGCACCTGGTTTGCTATGAGACTTGAAAAGCTACTAGTTACAATATGACAAATTCAAATTGGTTTTGAGGTAAACAGTCAAGTTTCTGTCTATTGCTGCCTTTTGAAGATTAAATTCTAAGCTCAACCCCTTACGAGTCTAATCTATGGAAAAGTTTTCCAGGCCTAAACTCTGGTTTCAGCTAAACTGAAAACCACTTTTCTTGGACAAATTTTAAAAACATATTTATTCATAATGACTACAGTATCTTATTACATCGACTTATAAGATTCTTATATAAATTTGTACAGGATGATTCAAGATGACACACTCTAGCAAGTGAAGATTAAATTCTATAACATATAACATATAACCCACAAACTGATTACACTGCTATTACTACATAACAGAGTGAAGGAGGAAGCAATTAATCAAGCTTTTATCTGTCTGCTTCTATGGGACCCTAAGGACCAATATGGTAAAAAACAGCATTTTCCATAATTTTGCCTTGTATCTACAATGTGTTTTATAGGGCCAGTCACAAAGAAGCAGAATAAGTAAGTTTTTGACTGTATAAATTAATACATGCATAGGGTCATTAGGAAGATAGAATAGTTGTCAAACAAGATTATGCCTTGATTTGAAACACTAAAATAAATAACACAGAATCTGACCAACAAGATGAGAGGTATTTAGCAATCAAACCTAGAAAGAAAAAAAAAAAAAAAACCTAGAAAGAATAGAGTTTTACAGGCAAATACTGGAGCTACCTAGATTCACTCCAAAAGAGACAGGATTTTGGCCCAAAGACTCAAGGATCTTTTAGCAACTGTATTTCCATAGGCAGACGGACAAAATATTTGAACTACACACATTTCTCAATTTCAAGCTCACGGGGCAATGCATAGGTTTAATTTCATCTTCTATTTACCTTTTCCAAAAGGAAAAATGTACAAGTCATGCAAAAATACAGAGTGGTTTTTTTTTTTTTTTTTTTCATTGTAAATTGATCATTGGTTTTTCTTTTATATACTAAGCCTCTTTTTAACTTGAACCCTGTAAATCCTTTCATAAGTAAGCTCTCAGATTTAAGTCTATGGGGCTTAAGTTCAGACCCAGAGCTTGGAAAACCTCTCTTTGGAAGTCTCTTGAGAGATCGTCAGTCTCTTTTCTAGTTACGTGAACCTTTTATTGTTCTTCTTAGTTGCTAAGTTGTGTCTGACTCTTTTGCAACCCCTTCGACTCTAGATCGCCATGTCCTTCTGTCCATAGGATTTCTCAGGCAAGAATACTGGAGTGGATAGCCATTCCCCTTCTCTAGGGGATCTTTCCAACACAGGGATTGAACCAGGGTCTCCTGAATAGATAGGTGGATTCTTTACCACTGAGCTTGCAGGGAAACTTTAGTACTGGAATAAAAACTACTAGAGAATAACAAACTGTTTAACCTTAAAGATATTGGAAAAAGTAAGAAAGTTAGAAAATAAATGTTTGTTCTAGCATCAAACTAGTTCTGTTTCTCAGTTAGTCCTCTCCCATTCTGCATCAAATAGAAAGAAAATTATAAAAATGTGAAGCTTAAAATTGTGTTAAATGTATAGCTCTTTCTAGAAAGTTCCTTCAGCATAAATGACCATGGTAAATACCATGTGATCCCTGCCTTCACGGCATCTCCAGACACACACCATCTGAACAATTAGACCCCGGTCTGTAGCCTGTGAATGTGGTCTAGTGGAACAACTTGGCTTAAAAGTTTTCCTACTTATTAATTAAATCTATCAGATGTCTTGAGGGGTTCAACTTAGCTGGTAGTTAGGACCCTTAGACAAAGGCATGCATTTTCTGCTGAATAGAGCCAGTTATAATAATAACAGAAAACAAACTCACTCCCCTGGCTTATTAAGAAGATTTGCCATGCCCTACCCCAGGGAATCTTTCAGACACAGGGATTGAACTCTGGTCTCCTATACTGGTGGGTGGATTTTTTACCACTAGCTCCACCTGGGAAGCCCTACTTTTTTAGCCTTCCTTAGTTTTTGAATTGAGACCTAGAAGTACCCTATTTCTGTGTTTCTATGAAAGTCTACTGCAGGATCTGAATTCCTAGCTTCCTTTACCCATATGTATCTTCAAAATTTCTCCATCACTTGAGGTAACCTTAGCCAATGTATATTTCTTGCAATGAAAGAGCTGAAAGGACCCTGTATTTCAAATCCCTAAGCCCTTTAAAGGACCCACTAATTGTCAACTATTGAATGCCCATAATGTTCCAGGACCTTTGAACACATTAAATATATTAAATTATTAAACATATTTTAAATTAACTTATTTAATCTCCATAGCCACACTGCCAGATGGTAATTACTCTCCATGACTGGTTCATATTTATTCAGGTAACAGCAGTGGAGCCCGTGCTCAGATCCACGGCTACACCACTTTGAAGCCCAGCTATTACACGTCAGTTACAGCCAGTTACTGCTACTGCTTAAAATTGTTTTCATTCCCATTCACTTGCATCCTTTTTCCCTTATCAATCCTAAGAAAACATTTTAAAGCATCTTTGTCTAAAACTGCGGCATAAGATGCTGATGGACGTGGAAAGACGAAATGTGATATTTTCTGTCATTTGGTAGCAGGGAAGATGGAATTTCTACTCAGATGCCAGGATATTCTTCAGTCAAGGAGGTGAGGTGCTTGCTTCTGAGGTTGTTCACTGATATTTATGCTTGCCTGCTCCTGCCAGGGGTCACTCTAGAGTAGAGAAGAATCTTTGTGATGCTTCTGGGTTAAAACAAAATCTCTAATACCAGATGGATTTGAACCCTCATCTCTATTAGTTTTAGGACCTGGGGTGCCCTTAGCTACAAGTGAGTGTATCCTTTGATTTCACAGGTGCACCAGTTCTTAAACAGCAAGTTTAATCCAAGTTTTTATTGGATCAAAAGTCAACAGGGTATTTCATATGCTTCGAGGAAGGTTCATTTAATCTTTTTCAATGGAAATTGTCATTTGGAAAAATGCCATTTATTCATTTTGTCTTTTACTAATGTGTTTATTTTCGTTGAATGCCTGTGAGAGATCTTTTGCTTGGTAGTTTAGTAAACCATACCCAAAATATTCCTACTTAACCTTTACATGTTGAATTTTATTTCCCTTGTGAGAAGAATGCTTTTCCAAAACAGGATTAAAAAAAAAAAACAAAAAAAAACGGAGCTGCAACCAAACAAAAAATTCAAATTTTGACTCTGTGTAGGTGTCTTTTTTTTAATTGAGAACTCTTCTTAAGTTAAAAAAAAAATCCTTCCTTTACGCTAGAAAAATAAACTCTAGCGTAGAGAAGTTTACTACTGAAAAGATGATTACATTATATAGCAATATCAGTTTGGGAAAGCAGAGCAATTTTAGGAAGTTTTCATAGTAGGGACTGAATAAAAATGTATAATGTAACACATTATTCTTTCTCAGGATGCAGGATGCATCAATTCACTTTTATTGCATATTATCATATGTAACCCAGTAACCGTGGCTACATCACTGTGTCTCAAGGGCTTTTAGAAGGCAGTGTTTGTATTAGGCTGATGTTATCTGAACTGCTACTGAAATCAGAGGGACCCCCCAGGAATGGCTTCAGGAGCCACTTCATGGAAAATATCCCCCTGCCCAAGCAGTTGTCTCGGAGAAGACAATGGCAACCCACTCCAGTACTCTTACCTGGAAAATCCCATGGATGGAGGAGCCTGGTAGGCTGCAGTCCATGGGGTCTCGAAGAGTTGGACTCGACTGAGTGACTTCACTTTCACTTGTCACTTTCATGCACTGGAGAAGGAAATGGCAACCCACTCCAGTGTTCTTGCCTGGAGAATCCCATGGATGGGGGAGCCTGGTGGGCTGCCGTCTATGGGATCGCACAGAGTCGGACATGACTGAAGTGACTTAGCAGCAGCAGCAAGCAGTTGTCCATTTAGGAATTAGACCTTGGAGGAAGAATTTATTTGGAGGAAAAGTTTCATGGCTTAAGAAGACAAACAAAAGCTAGTACACCATTGACGTTCCAGCTCTTATAATCCAAAGAAGGGGAATATTGTATAGCACAGGGAACTATATTCAATATTCTTGGATAAACCATAATGGAACAAAATATGAAAAAGAATATATAGCTATGTATAACTGAACCACATTAGTGTATAGTAGAAAGTAACAGAAAATTGTGAATCAACTAGACTTCAGTAAGATAAATTAAAAAATAAATAGAAGGGGAAAAAATTGTGTTGCCATCACTCTTCATTGAATTTTTCTTATTCAGTATTTCCATTTTGAAGTCTTTTCTGCTTTTCTTTAAAAAATTTACCATGGACAGATAGGCTGAGAGATAAATTTTATATGAATATTAATCTCGTTAAAATCATGTGAAATAGTTCAGTGATCTAATAGAGAGTTTTATTGTACTGATGCATGTGTTACTTGAAAGATAATTATATAAGATTAAATTCCTTTTCTCAGCCAATCAAAAAAGAGATTCCAATCATTTTTATGACCTCTAATAAACTTTGTGGATGAAAAATTGGGCTGTTAATCTCAAGTACAGTGACAGAAATAAAATATCATGAATAAAATTTTTCCTTGTGCTTCATGGGCAAAAAAATATATGGTCTATATTTACTCAAATCATTAAAATGCTGTATTCATTATTTATAAAACAAAGCAATAAGAAAATGGCAAGAAAATGATAAAACAACAAGGAAGTTGCATAAAGAGATGAAATGCAAGTTGTGTTTATCTAAGAGAGGAATTAATGTTGGTAATATTTCTATTAGGAAAAGAATGGTATAGGACACACACAGGACAAATTTTTACTTTTAGGAAAGTGGTGCTAGCCTAATACGTGAAGAACCTGCTTTGTAGAAATAAAAATATAAATAAAATATCCAACATGAATATATATTTACAATCTGCCCAGCTGTCATCTAGACACCTGGAATATGTTAATTCATTTAACATTTCTTATAATTCAATGGGGTTCTCTACCATTGTCATCTATAAGGAAGAAAAAACTGAGACCCAATGAGATTAAGAAATGTGTTCAAGTCACATACCTATAAAGTGATGGGGCTAGAATGTTCATTTATACAATCCTCCCTACCAATCAGCATTAAAAAAAAAATGTTCACATTCTTTCTATTTTTCATCAGTTCAGTTCAGTTGCTCAGTGTGTCTGACTCTTTGTAACCCCATGGACTGCAGCACGCCCGGCTTCCCTGTCCATCACCAGCTCCCAGAGCCTACCCAAACTCATGTCCATTGAGTCATTGATGTCCTTGTCCATTGAGTCAGTGATGCAATATTTCTTCTTATCATCTCATTTTCTCATCATCTCATCATCATTTCTCATCAGTGTCAGACAAATATTCTCAGTTATCACCTGGATCTCTCCAGCTAGAACACCATACGCATTTTGGATGCTGTAGCTCTGAAAATGGGTCCCACAGAATTTCTCTTCTTCCCTTGACCATCCTGCAAGGTGGAGGACAGTGGTGGGAACTAGCCCCTCCTGGTGTAGAGAATACAGTGGTAGAGTATGACTGATAAGAAATGTTAAAAAAAAAAAAAAAAAAGCAAATATATAAGACCAAACAGAAACCATTTCCTTTTAATGGTAACCATGTGCAGGCAATGCTCAACTAAGTCACTGATAAAATACTCTTTTCCTGAGACTGACAGCTCCCCAGCCAACCTCATTTTCAAGGATTCTCACTATCACTTATGCTTATCCTTCCCCACCATTGCGGTTCTCATCAACAGTTGTGCCAGCCATTCAGCCAAAAACGTAAGAGTTATCCTAGAAGCTTCCTCCTTCTCTATTAACTCCTGTTTGTTCAGCAATAGGGGAAAAAAAAGGACCTGCTTTGATATTTCTAGCATCAGTTCTCTGCCCGTCTTCTGGCTACTTTTATTGACAGTCATCAAGATCTCCAAGTAAACTCAACTTTCTCATTAGCTACAAAGAAACACATGTGAATTGACTTTTCTAAATTACAGAAGTTAGGAAAGACAATACAAATCACTTAGGATGTCAATGACGAGTCAACAAATATAACACTTTTGTACAAACTCCAGTTCATTTCTATCCTCTCTTCTCCTCTGCCCTTTTGCATCTATCTGCCTGCTATCTGTAAAAGCATATTTTATAGAACTGGACTCATACTTTATACACAGATTTGTTGAATTTTTTTCATCATTTAGTATAAATAGCTAGTAAGAGTGGTGGAGAAGATTCTTGAGAATTCCTTAGACTGCAAGGAGATCAAACCAGTCCATTCTAAAGGAAACCAATCCGAAATATTCACTGGAGGGACTGATGCTGACGCTGAAGCTGCAATACTTTGGCCACCTGATGAGAAGAGCCAACTCACTGGAAAAGACCCTGATGCTGGGAAAGACTGAAGGCAGGAGAAGGGGGTGACAGAGGACGAGATGGTTGAATAGCATCACTGACTCAATGGACATGAGTTTGAGCAAGCCCCAGGAGATGGTAAGGAATAAGGAGGCCTGACTGGTGTGCTGCAATCCATGGGGTTGCAAAGAGTCGGACATGTCTGAGCAACTGAACAACAACAGAAAGAATTCTGAGATCAAAGGGCATAATGGGTTTTTTTGTTTGTTTCAGAGTTACATTTCTTAAAATAATAAAATGAATATGTACCTATTGTTGAAGACTTGGAAAATACAAAATAAAAGGAAAGTGTAAGAGTTACTCACAGCCCCATGGCCATTGTACTGGACCTCAGACAAAACCGTACCTTGTCACTTTTCACTAGATGATTATTTTTCATGTCCTAATAAATGCTTGTCTCAGTCAAGTTTTAGGCTTTCTTGGATACTCAGTGTTAAAGAATCTGCCTGCTAATGCAGGACATGGGGATTCAATCCCCAGGTTGGAAAGATACCCTGGAGAAGGAAATGGTAACTCACTCCAGTACTGTTGCCTGGGAAATCCCATAGACAGAGAAGCCTGGGGGGCTACAGTCCATGGGGTCCATGACATGACTTAGCGACTCAACAACTCAACTCAATCAAGTTAGCCTCATCTCGCAAATTACCATCCACATGGATTCCAGGATGAAGAGTCTTTAAATTTATAATAATTTATTTTACAAATTAACATAATGAGGTCACCCTGTTGAACTGCCATGCCCTACTCTCTGACTTTACTATACTCATGAATTACCCCCAACGCAACATGACTTTGCAAAAGGTACGCTCCCTACTTGATTAAACATGCTTCGCTCCTCAGCCACAAAAGTAGAACGAAGTTATTATACAATGTTGGCAGTTTAGTCGCTAAGTCGTGTCCAACTCTTGCGACCCCATGGACTGCAGCCTGCCAGGCCTCCTCTGGCCATGGGATTCTGCAGGCAAGAATACTGGAATGGGTTGCCATTTCCTTCTCCAGGGGATCTTACCAACCCAGGGATTGAACCTGGGTCTCCTGCATTGCAGGCAGATTCTTTACCTACTGAGCTACAAGGGAAGCCTTGTTACAATGTTATACAATGTTATATATACAATCTTATATAATGTTCAGTTCAGTTCAGTTCAGTCGCTCAGTCGTGTCCAACTCTTTGTGATCCCATGATTCACAGCACGCCAGGCCTCCCTGTCCATCACCAACTCCCAGAGTTCACTCAAACCCGTGTCCGTCGAGTCGGTGATGCCATCCAACCGTCTCATCCTCTGTTGTCCCCTTCTCCTCCTGCCCCCCAATCCGTCCCAGCATCAGGGTATTTTCCAATGAGTCAACTCTTCACATGAGGTGGCCAAAGTACTGGAGTTTCAGCTTCAGCATCAGTCCTCCCAATGAACACCCAGGACTGATCTCCTATACAATGTTAGTAACCCCAAAAGACTGAGTCAGAATCTGGGTGCTGTGAGGTTGAGTTACCACAAAATAGAAGAGTGGGACCAGCTAGACATTTTCTGGTTCAGGTCAGGATGTTTCAGGAAAAGGGGATGTAGAGCAAATCTCTGAGATGATGGAGAGATTTGGGAACAAATAGAAATTCCTATTTCCTAAAAAAGGATGGGATTAGATTATAAAGAGTTAAGGAGTCAAAGAAGTCAAACAAAGAAAAAGGAATTAAGTTAGCAACGCATACATTAGCAGAATTTTCACCAGCAAGGGATTATCTGAAATTGTGTTTAAAAAATACCAGTCTAGGGACTTCCCTTGATAATCCAGTGGTTAAAACTCTACACTTCCAATGTTGAGGATATGGTTCAATCCTTGCTCAGGAAACTAAGCACCCCATCCCCCACATTGGGGGCCCAAAAAACTAACAACAAAAATAAATCAAATGAGAAGGAATGTGAGGACACCTGGTTTATAAGCTGGACCCCAGCTGATTGCCACTTGCAGTCATGATCATTTGATAGGATATTTGCCACCTCAAAGAATTTATACACAGTAAAATAATTTGAAAATCATTTATACAGTAAATAAAATTATTTTTAAATTTTTCCTGAATACTATATGGTTTTGAGTATTTTTCTCTATGTACCTTCTAAATGACACCTATATTATTTTTACTTGCCATTATTGGATGTAGTTTATTGGTCAAAACTGTCTTGAAAAAAATTACTCATGGGTGTTCTGAGTTTTATTTTTATATATCTGTTTCATTTAATTTCACTGTTGCTGACTGTTGAAAAGCATTCTATACTTTTTAAGCAGTGTTATAGATAGCTAAAATATTTTTCAGCTTTCAAAGTACCTTTTTAAAAAATGATTTCTTTTAATTTTTCCCTGCACACAATTTCCTAAGATTTTTATACTTCAGTTTTTGTTTTTTTAAAAAAAAAAAACTAATGGACTCCCTTACTGCCTCCTTTCCATGCAGAATTAATTAATAATTGAATGATCAATCACTAACATAAAGTGTTCTTAAACCTGCAAGGGCACATTTATGCAATTTTACATAAGCCTTGCCAATCCAAACTCCGTAAGCGATTTATTTTTTCCCTATGGAGGAACAAACTCTATAAAGACCAAAATAAAAGATACAAGTGTTATCTGATTCCAAGCTAAAGAGGAGACAATTATATTCCTTGATTAAAAAAATAGTTACTTATTACAACAAAAAAAATCAGGGATTGGAATAATATATAATACTTTTATTATATTAAAATGGCTCATTATGATATTATCTCAGAAAAACAATAAGCAACACTTTCATGCTTTCATTCTGCTCTTGACATAGAACTCTTCATTTCCTGACCAGCACATGGTCTTTCCTAATTTGATGCTGTTCCACAGATAAAGATGGATGAAACTCTCTGAAGGTCTGACCTTGCCAGGGTCGAAATAATAAGTGTACTTACAGGAAGATGCATTTCCAATTAGGTGAAAGATTCTAATTTTATATACCTTTTGAGAAACAAAGAACAAAGACCCCAAATAAAATCAAGAATTAAATTCTGCTGGACTCAAACTAGATTTTTTTAAAAGCACGATTTTAGTCAAAATATGTTATTTTCCAGCTCCTGATGCTAATAGAGGGAAAATGCTTTTTAAACACTTAGCAGATGTTTAGTGGTTTTATCATCATCATTATGAACAAGTTATGCTAAATTATGTAAATCTGTCTTGGAATGGAAGGCTTATATGTACTTAATATACTTTACAACTATTTCTCTCCATTTGATGGTAACGTCTTTAGGATGAGCGTTAGATGTTTAGTTTTTATTTGTAAGAATACTTTACTGCAGAATTTATTTTCCCCCTTTACAGACCTTTCACAGACACATTATAACCCCATGGACTGTAGCCGGCCAGGCTCCTCTGTCCACAGAAACCCCCAGGCAAGAATACCAGAGTGGGTAGCTGTTTCCTTCCCCAGGGGATCTTTCTTACTCAGGGACCAAACCCGGGTCTCCTGCACTTCAGGTAGATTCTTTATGTCCTGAGCCTCTAGGGAAGCCCAGTAACTTAACCAGAAGTGAAAATTTTGAATTATTCACAATTCTATCTGTCTTACATTTCCACTTATGGCTCTTAAGAAGATATATTCTTATTCTCCATGTCTGTCTCTAGTTAAGACTACCAAAGTTACATCCTTATGTATCTCAGTCCTTTTCCGTAAGAACATCAAACATCACACCCCAACTGAGTGTATCATTTTCTGAAAACCTCCTCCTCCTAAATCACCCACTCATGCTAGAAATGGGAATATGGTGATCTCTCCCACTGAAGTTAGTAATTGAGTCCTAACATTCTACCTCTTAAAATGTCTCTTCCATGACCACTGGTTGGCATCTTGAGCTCCTGCATCTCGTCTTAGGAAGAAGGCTGTGGCCCCAGCCCTCTGGCTTTCTTCCTTCTAAACAGACCTCTGAAAAATGAAGTCAGAATCTGTGGATAGGCATCACATTGTTAACCAAACATCTTGGCATGGAAAATAAACATCTCCCCAGACAGCCTGGTTTCCAATCTCGTCTCAGCTTCTCACTTTTGCTTACCATTCCCTCCACCTAGAAAGTCATCCTTCTAGCTGATCTGTTCATCCAATTTCTCTTAAACATTGAACATTTAGCTCAAGCAGTTTGTCTCCAAGGTAGGTTTTCCTGTTTTCCATCACTTTCTCTCATGTAACTACGGTACTTGACTATAATTCTTAAAGCAGTTTAGAGAAATTTGGACAGCACTATATCCTCTCTTTGGCTGTAGATATCTGGAGGGCAGTGTTGTGTTTGACCTCATAACTCAGAAGGGCCTACACACAGTGGCAGGTCGGTTATTTCTTGAGAGAATGAATGACCTGGGTAGACTACTTCTAGATAATTTGGGCATTAAAAACAAGATGGGTATTCCAAATAGAAGTTAAAATCCAAAAATTCTAAATCCAGCTTCTACCTCTATCCTTAACAGACTTTAATACATATTCTTCCTTTCTTTCTTCCTTCTGTCCTCTTCCCTTCCTTCCTCCCTTCTGTAAACCCTTAGAAGCCCCAAAGATGCCTGGTAGCATGCTTGCCACTGAGGAGATATAAATTACCCAGGATCACCATCCTTTCCTTAAATGCAACGAGAACTTAATTTTCAAATTCTTTGACTTAAGGAAAACATGTCTCCACCTGGCAAAACGCAGGTCTTCTTTGACGTGTCAAGAAATAGGACAGTGCTGTCTGCTCAGTCACTTCAGTTGTGTTTGACTCTTTGCCATCCTATGGGCTAGACTCCTCTGTCCACGGGATTCTCCAGGCAAGAATACTGGAGGCGTTTACCACTTCCTCTCTCAGGGAATACAGACCTGGACAGAATAAGTTTGCAGAATTCCAGCGGAATTTGATATTCTAAAATGAACTTTATGTTAAATACGCTCTTGTGCTGTGCGGTGCTAAGTCCCATCAGTCCGTGTCCAACTCCTTGCGACTCTATGGACCGTAACCCACCAGGATCCTCTGTCCATGAGATTCTCCAGGTGAAAAAACTGGAACAGAATGCCATATCCTCCTCCAGGGGATCCCTCTTACCCAGGGATTGAACCTGCATGTCTTATGACTCCTGCGTTGGCAAGCAGGTTCTTTACCACTAGCGCCCCCTGGGAAGCCCCAAATATGCTCTTACAACACTAATTTCAGTTTAGTTTATTTCGGCAAACTGCTAGGTATGGAGAATTTTCAGTGAACTGCCCATTTTGAGAGCATAGTTAGGGTTTTACCTGGGAGAGACAGGATCCTTCATCTGATTGGTGATAAACATTGAGAGAAGCAAGATAGGAAGTTAATCCTCAGGTCTTAAACTTCAGATTCCAGGTCTGAAAGGTTATCAGTATTTCTAACATCCACTACACTGGGGCATAAGGCACGGGCTTGAAACTGGGGACAGCTACATCCTTCTGGACTTGGTGTGAATTGTTCCAGTTATGGGCCCACGAGTGAGCCCTACTAGGGAGGCTAGAAAGGAAGGCCACTGTGAGGCTCTCGTTGTTCATGATCACAGGGAAAAGGCCTGGAGGTCCTGTGGGGAAATGGGATGACCCTGCTCAGGGAGGTTTATTCTCATACCAATTAATTGGTGTTTAAGAGCCAAGGTTATTACATCTATGGTACAATCCAAGGCAAGCATCAATATGCCATCCAACAAAGACCCTTTAAAAATACTTTCTACTGATATGCAAGCTTCCCTGTTGGCTCAGTGGTAAAGAATCCATCTGTCAAGCAGGAGACTCAGGTTCAACCCTTCAGTCAGGAAGATCCCCTGGAAAAGAAAATGGCAACCCATTCCAGTATTTTTACCTGGGAAATCCCACAGACAGAAGAGTCTGGCGGGCTACTGTCCATGAGGTCGCAAAAGAGTCAGACACGAGTTAGCAACTCAACAACAACAATAGCAGTGATATCCGAAACTGCGATCGGACAGCAAGGCTTAGTCAAAATGTGGGCAGAGGCTGCAGAACAAAATCAGCGGTTCTCTCCACAATCCTAAAAAAATACTGAAGGGCCAGGAGGAAGGCGGTGAGAAAACACAATGGAGCAAAATTGTATCTCACGTTCTGTTCAGTTCAAAATCGCTTCTACCATGGGTGTGGAAAGACACAGCCAACAGCTTCCAGTAATCTCAAGTCCCACAAGAAATTTCCTCAGATGCTCATCACTGAGGTTCCTAAAAATTATCTAAGTAATACTTAAAATAATGCATGAAATAAAGAAAAGTTCAGGCATGAGAAATATATTTATACACATAAATTGGAAAACTTGAGAAACGTATATTTTATATTGATTAAATTCTCTTAAAATTAACATAAATTTAAAGTTATGTTAATAAATTTCTAATTAATCAAGATAAATGTGCTAATTATGAATAGGCCTTCATCTTACACAATGGCATATGGATTATACTCAAATAAAACAAAAAATATATTTGAAATCTTTGAATTGTCCATTTTGTTTTCATAGGAATAAATATGTAGTTATTAATTACATAATATAATGCTCTAAATCTATTTTTTCAAACAAAAAGTATATATATTAGAAATCTTTGAATTGTCCATTTTGCTTTTAAAATAGCAATAAATATAGTTATCAATTAATATAGATTAATAAATATATAGTATTATATATACAATAATTTGAATTAGTGTTTTCACATTAGTTGTTCCAAAGATAAATCAAAATCAAGGTAAAGAGCAGTGTATCTTAGTCAATGTTTCTTACATCCTTAATTCATTTGGAGAAAGCAACTTTACAAATTAGATAAGCAATAATTGCCCAAATGCATATTTAATACTAATTATCTGCTGTGTATTTTTATATAGACACAGGTAATATATTTGTATTTATTTTTAATTGGCTCCTTCACTTCAATGACCCTCAACTAGTATACAAGTTCCATCAGTATAGCAAATTTTTTCTCTTCTGTTTATGAATATACTCCCAAGCTAAATCAGTACCTGAAATATAGCAAGCATTCAGTAAGCATTTGTCTCATTAAGATAATATATTTTTATTATATAGATATGCTTCAAAATCACATGTTAATAAAAATATTGATTCAAGGATGAAAACACCTTAAATAGTGTATAAAAAAGTAACAGTTTCCTATAGATTGATTGTCTGTTAATCACTATATTAGAAGCTTTGTATAATATTATTCTGTACCTTTTAAAATCCCTCTTTTTTAAGAGTAAACTAAGCCTTGACCAGTTAGGGAAGTGCTATGGCTGAGACCTGAAACTGCTCTACTCAATCCCAAGCTCAAGTCTTTCCTGTGATGGTTATACTTTAAATGATGATTTAGGGATAAAGGGGGCTTCCCCAGTGGCTCAGCAGTAAATAATCCTCCTGCAATACGGGAGATGCAGAAGCCATGAGCTAAGCCCCTGGGTCAGGAAGATCCCCTGGAGGACAGCATGGTACCCACTCCAGAATTCTTACCTGGAGAATTTCATGGACAGAGGAGGCTGGCATGCTACAGTCCAAGAGGTCACCAAGAATTGCACGACTGAAGAACCTGAGCGCATACACACACGTGTGCACACACACACACATGCACACACACGCACACACACGTGTGCACACACACGCACACACATGTACACACACACACAACACAGGGTAAAGACAAATAATTACAAGATAATTTTGTGTAAACTGATGTTAGTCCTATTTACTTAATATCACTTTAGAAGCTCGTATGTCTTGAGGTTTCATCTTTAATCTTTTAAGATTTTCATCAAGGATAAACACACCCCTGTTGTTTCATCTCAAAATCACACACAAAAATTTGATCATATGCTATTTTGTCTTGACAAAGTTGTCAGTTCTTACAGAATCATAAAGTAAAAATCGCAATTAAGATATCACTCGAAGAAGCCAAAGTCAGAATAGTAAGATTTATTGACCTTGGCTCCCTGACAGCCTGCTTTGGGCATTAAGAGACCTGGGATGGAGTCTCAGGCTGGCCACTAATTAGGTGTTGTGACCTTGAGCAAATCGGTTTGTCTCTCTTGGGCTTTTGTTTCTTCATCTGTAAAATTAGGAGGCTGAACTAGAACATTCTCGAAGGTTCCTTCCATCTCTAAAATTCTATGATCCATAATCTTTAGAGAGCACAGGCCTCTTCATTATATCTTCTTTTATAACAACTATAAATCAGTCCCCTAGACTGACAGTATCAGCCAGAATTCGAAGGTACATTATTAGCAAGTGCTTAATCATTAACTGTGAGAGTATTGGTCATGATACTCTAAAACAAGCTTTCAAAAGCTCCTTTAAGTAATTCAAGAGTGCAAAAAAAAAAAGTCACATCATTAATTATGCAAAGTTATGACTCCAGACACACACCATTTCCCTGACTTTTGAAAGCTGTGGCCAATTCTAAGAAAAGTTGTAAAGCCTTCTTTCTACCTTACCACTCTGGGAGTACCAATAGTGTCTCTATTTACTCCATCTCCCATTCTTATAAAGATGGAAAGGTTTAGAGCAATTAGCAATTTGTATCTATTTAGTAATTATTTGGTTTTTACAGAAATGAAAGCTTAATTACAGGGAAGTCTTACCCCAACCCACACATTTGCACTGAATGCTTCTTTCCACAAAGAGTGGGATAAAGAGTGGTTTACTTTATTCAAAGTGATTTCAAAGGGCTGCATCTAGAAGAGAATCCTTAGCAGTGATGGAAGCGTCTGTAGTTCATGAGATCCTATATCCAAAGCACAAGGGCTGGGCAGGGCAGAGTCAGCCTTGTAAATCACTCCAGTTCCATTAGGGATCTCTCTGCCCATCACTCATTCCTTAGCCTCCTACATGTGTGCCATCTAATGTATTAGCCAGGAGCCACACACAGCTATTTCAATTTAAATGGATTAAAAGTAAGCAGAACTTAACTTGCTCAGTTCATCAGTTGCATGAGCCATATTTCAGGTGCCAGACCACCTTCTCTACAGAGTAGAGAACCTGACTGTGAGCAAGCAGAAGTCATGACAATTACAAAATCGTCAACATGGGAAAAACACAATTTTTTAAAACCTCCTAGCCTGACATTTGGAAATCCTTGAGAAATAGTCTAAGTAGCAGGACTGGGTTGTATGTACAACTCTTGACCAGTTCCATGGGCTGAGAAGTAAGAAGAAGGGGTAGGCAGCCTGAAGACATGGCTAGAAAGGGAGGCAGGGGAGGAGTATACTTGGAGAAGTGGCCGGCATCATTTGCCTTCAGTTCAATGCATTGATCTTTGGTGCTACCACTGAACTTACTCTGACAAATGCATATACCCTGATAATCTATCTACTCATGCGCCTATTAATATATAACATTCAACCGCTCCCAGGAAGCTCCCACATGTCCCTTCCCAGTCCATCTGTATCCCCCACCCAAAGGTAACCACCACTGTGATATTCTCCACCAGAGATTACTTTTGTATAGGTACTTGTATGCTTGTATATATATATATTTTTTTCACATGGACATATGCTATTTCTTAAACAGCAGAAGGAAGTTCTTAATTTATTATAGAGAAACTTTGGTTTGATCCCCGACTATAACATTATGGAATTATCCAACTTCTGTAAGTCTCACTTTTCTCTAAATAAATAAGGATAGTAGCAGCAACTATTTGGCAAGATGGTCATGAAGAATAAATGATGTGATGGATGTAAACAATGGGGTCAATGTGATGCTTGAAACAGGACATATATTCAGCAAAGCTTTTATTTTGATTTAATTGCCAAACTTTCAAGGTTCTTGTTCTCTCACTGACCTTTAAACTCCTTCCTCCATAAAACAGAAGATTTATCTAGATTCTTCTGTGAGTCAACGTAAAGGGGAGTAATAGGTCCAGCTTTCTCATACTTTTAAATAAAAGATCAAGAACAAGGAAGGGAAGTCAAAATGAAAGTCCATAAAAATCAAATTAAAATGTAGTACTGATGACAATTCTGGTTCTTTTGATAAAATGTCTGAGCAATATCAAAACTGTCAAAATGCATAACCCAATTTTACGAGCCTTAGAAGAACTTCACAACAGCCATTCCCCAAGTTTTATTCTGCCAGTTTTACGGCTGACTCATCACAGCTCAGATTTTCAATGAGAACAGTTGATGACATAAACCAACCTCCTATAAAACAACTCTAATACCAATCCCATTTTTACATAATACGACTTAATAGAACAGCTATTGTATGGAATAGCAAGTCATCAGGTGCCTTATGATTGGAGGTGTTTATTCCAGGGTGGGAGGCAATTCCTTGGTTTGTTTGCTTTGAGCAAAAGGAAAACAGAGTTTCAAGGAGTCAGTAAGCCTGGGGTCTGGGCAGTGGGGGCCGAAAGGGACTGGATTGCTTGGGTCAGAGTATTTCTTGGCTTTGAGGTCACCCAGAGACTGCCCTGTAGGAGAAATTAATGAGCCATGCTGATCTGAAGTTGCTTCTGAAACTTAGGCTTCAGGAAGTTCAAAGGAAAAGCAGCAGGGTGTTCCGAGGCAGGTTTTTGAAGTAACTGTTTAGCTGCGTATCAAAAATGGTTCTGCCATAACATAAAAACAGCACAAAAAAAAAAAAAAGAAAAGAAAAAACCCTCTCTAGTTATCATTTCAAAGTTATATCATATTTTATACATTTTAAAATGTTCTGAAAGAATAGCCAGCAATGGATGTCACTGGGGCAGATGTCAACGGGGGCTTTGGAACCCCCCCATCCACACTTGAGCACCATCTACCAACACAGGAATTCTAAGAAACAGCCAATACCTGTGCTTTTTTTCCTGCAGGCTTTCTCTTCTCACTGAAGTTTGCTCTTCTACTCACATGGTAGCCTGGAAGAGCCAGGGAATTAACCGTCTTAGTTCTCATCAAAAACATCCTAGGACTAATGTGAGTTGATGTATATAGATGTCCCAGTAGTACTGCCCTCCAGTGGGGAGTGCTGAGGCATCAGTTTCACGCTGGTACCCAGTCCTTCCCTTGGGATTAACTGCCAGTTGCCCTTAGTAACTGCTGCCTTGGTAACAGCTCCATCAACTGGCCTCAAGCCTCCTGTCCCAGTCTCACTTCCCCACATCCCTGCCTGAATCTCCTTATGGATTTTCTTCTAGGGACTTAGTAAATAAGACCGTCACTAACTCATATAAGAAAGTGAAAGATCCTTAATAAAAGCAAGTATTATACTGATTGGGCTTCCCTGGTGTCTCAGCTGGTAAAGAATCTGCCTGCAATGTGGGATACCTGGGTTCGAACCCTGCGTTGGAAAGATTCCCTAGAGAAGGGAACGGCTACCCATTCCAGTATTCTGGCCTGGAGAAATCCATGAACTGTATAGCCCATGGGGTTGCAAAAAGTCAGACACAACTGAGCGACTTTCACAAACAAATACTGGCTGAAGACAGAAAGCAGGGCAAGAATTTGAGATCCATCCTCTCATAAACTCTTCTGGCCTTCTTGGTCTAAATTCAATTTAGTTCAGCAAATATTTATCAAGCGTCTTCTAAAATAGAACACATTTTCCTTGGATATTTAACAAGGCTAGTATAAAAGTACTGAATAAGGTAACTCATTCCATACTGGAACTTCAGTACATTTTACAAATTTTATTCAAAATGTACAGAAGTGTTTTCCATTTTCACAAGGAGAATCCTCTTTCTTGGAATGACATTCATCCCAATCAATTCCACAAAGCTGCAATTTTGTCAGAATCAACTTATCCAGTGGTGAGGTTCAATTGTGTAATGATTTTCAGCTTATGATGGTCTGAAATTACCTTGAACTAACCCTAAGAACATGGGTGGGTTAATTTTATTTTTCAAGAAATCATAAGAGACTCTGATGTTTATATACCTCAGTATGCCCTTCTCATAGGAGATGTTTACTTTTAATAGCATGATTGCTTTTTTATTATTATTAAGATGATACCTTCAAGGAGAGGGCATTTTTTGAGGGAATATTTTTGAATCTAAAAAATATTTTGTCAAATTGTTTCCAAGTAAGGTGACAACTGGATTACTTGAGGACTAGGTCTTCGTTTTACCTCAATTTCTTCTTACAGATGAAATGTAGGAAAGTAGTTCAAGTTTAAAAACCAGAAGATTCTATGCATTTGTGGCTAGATATTTCCTTTCCATGGCAGTAGTAGTTCTGCCTCTGTGACATGCATCATTTTATTTGATGTTTGCTTAACTGAAATGTGATGGGTTGACGTTATCAAACTGAGCAGATTTTCTGTAACCTTAAACTGAATGTTCTTATGTCTGTATGAAAGGAGAGGCAAATGGGGAATGCAGCAGGGGAGCAGATACCACCACCCAGGGTGAAACCCACAAGCATCAATAAAATGCATTTGACAAGGCAGTTAAGTCGATCACAAGAGAATAACTCATTTCTATGATAATTCATTATATTATTTATATTAACGTTGTCTTCCTGCAGTCATTAGGGCAGTGCACTATAGCTTGTTTCTTGAAGGAATAAACTTCATAAAAACCTAAGGAAATTAATATATTTTTGACAAATGATTATAGATTGAAGGAGACTTTCAAAAGAGAGCAAGGCATTTGATGATTTATTGCACAACGAAGGGACAATGGTATCTCTAATGTAATAATGCCGATTCCTCATGCATCTGTTTCACTATTTGAATATTATTCTGAAGGGCTAAATCAGATTCAGTATGCATGACACCATAAATATTTATTGTGTATCTTTAGTGTGCCAGGCCCCAATGCTAGTGGCTAGGGCTGAAAAGCAAATAAGATTAACACAGATTTTCTTCTTCTGGAAATAACAAAGTCAGGTACGTAAGCAAGCAATGCTGTGTGGTTAGTATAGTGATAGTCACTGAATAAGGGGTATTTTTTGCCTCATAAACTGCATAGAATCTTACACTTAATAAACAATGATAAATTGTACATTATGTCTAAATTTAACATCATTCATATTTCTGCACATACTACCTGCTACACTGGAGACAGAGAGTTATGTGATCTCATTTAATCCTCATAGCATCTTTATGAAGTGTGTATGGAAAATCTGGGTTTCCTGGGGATTGAATTTTAAAGACTGAAGATGACTATGCCTTGGCCCTTGCAATGGGATCCTTGGAGCTTAATCTTTTTTGCCTTCATTGTACAACTCCCTCCTACTGCTACCGTTATGCCAATTTCTCAGACGAGGAGACTGAGATCTAAAAAGTCAATGTATGTTATAAAAGACAGTGACCCCTGCATAAGAACTGACAAGAGTCTAGAATGGTCAGGAGAAGAATTTACACAAGGGTCTCACTAATAAAATCCTTTGACCTCTGTGGGATGGGGATGTGGACATCTCATGGGCCAATTTAGCTGCTTCAGGCTTTGGTTGACAGGTGTAATTAGGTTCTTTCTACAGAAGAAGATGCAAAGATTAAGAAGTGTTCAACCTCAGTGCTAATATTCATCTGTGAATTAAACAGCCTGTCTTGGGAATCACAATATTTGAATCTAAAGTCACTGGTTGACTTAAAGTAGCTCACCGCACTCACTCCTTTGTCCTGGAAAGTGCTCTACAAACCAGAATAGTCATTTTAGTCACATTACTTAATTTGCTGCATTAATATTTGGCTACATTAATTCATGGGCTGCTCACCAGGCACCAATGTCACACACTCTGATAACAAAGCTGTAAGTAATCTGACAGCTGATTGATTTCAAGTGTCATTACGCAGACAAAGGAAAATACTAGTGCCACTGGGTTAAGTAAAGTAGGTTTTACAATTCTATTTAGTGTTCAAAACTAATACTTCCATGATATTTAAATTCACTGCAGAGGATAAAAATGGTAATCAATACCCAAGCCTTACGCCCAGAAAAGTGCACTGAGATTTATAGCTGCCATGAAAGCATAATTTAAAATTATAAAGAAAGTTTCGTTTTTAATTTTGTGGCTTGCCAACATAGTTGGACATGTATTAAAATTTCGCTTTTCAAAAATGATACCTTTATATGCATATAAGCAACTTTGCTGAAATGAAATTAGCCTGAGAATGGCAATTTAGATTTATCGAAGCAAGGACGTTAAAAATTAATCACTCATTTCCACTCATTTCACTCCGTGATGAAATTCAATGTTTTCCAAGGGCATCTCTGTTCAATGGTGTGAAGGGCTACACTGTTGAGAAGACTTTAATCTTTTTACATTGAATCAGTGAAGAAACATGTTGGACACAAAACAGCTGCCCATCACAGGAATGTCAGATTAATCTCAATGAGAGGGAGATATTAACAGACATCACCAAATAATCAGTTGTATCCCCTAGAAAAATCCAGTGTGCTGGAGAAAAAACAACTCTTCGTGACGAGCATTTTGTTTGCTTTTCTAAGGATCCATATCCTTGTAGAAATAGGTTGGGGAAGTCTGTATTTCCTAAGTTCTAACTTTATGACCATTTTATCTACCTTCTCCTCATCCCTGTCTAAATATTCTCATCATTCAAGGCTAAACCCACATTCAATTATTCCATGAAAAAAGAAAATTAGATATTATCTTGCATTGCCATCAGACAATTTAATTACTCCTACACACACACACACAGACCTGACAGTATTATGAGAAAATACACTGACTAGTTCTGGAATATTTTTGGTGACCTTTCAACCAGATTGATGACTTTGAGGACTTAATGCTCAAGAATCAGAAAAGACCTAAAGTGTCAAGGCAGGTTACCTGTCCTGGCTGGCTCGCACAGCTCTGTGATTTTAAGATTGCACATTTACAAATGACATGGAAATCTTCCTTGGGTTTCACAAAACTCTGGGTCTACTCTCAAGAAGAAAGCTTACAGATGATTTTGTTTTGTGGGTACAGACAGATTAAATTAGAAATCTTATACCAAAGTCAACTGAAAAAGTATAGTCTCTAGAATTTGAGTCAATGCCTCAAATAAAGAGAACTTTCTAAATAAAAGGAAATTTATCTCAAATCCATTTATAAAATCAACTGATTAATTTGAACTAATTTTTAGTAAAAACTTCTGTCTATATTAAATGTTTCTTTTCAGGAATAAAGTTTCTAGAGCATTATTTTAAGCACTGAATATATGGAGAGAAAGACTCCATGAAAAAGCAGAATTTAAATGCAATTCCTGAATTGTCAGGGTGAAGAATGAACCATCTTGGATACCAGGTTGAGCTTTGCCAAAAAGAAAAAAAATTATTAGACCCGGCCAGGGTGGTGGGTGCTGCTCAAGATGCCCAAAGGTTCTGTTTTCAAATCTCCTATTCTCACTTCCTCCTCCTCTGTCCTAGATCAAATCTGTCAGTGTTTTGAAAGGCCCAAACTTTTCAACTTTTTAATAGATTTTTTTAAATATGACTTGTCAAAAAGGCATTGCTAGATGGGTGAACACCTGCCCCTGGGAACCACAAAATCTGAATTGAAAAGCTGCTCTGCAATTTACCAAGTGTGTGATCTGGGGGAAGTTACTTTTCCTCTCCACACCTCAGTGTTTCCAGACATCCAGTGAGATGATTATCTTCCTCATAAGACTGTGTGAGGCTGGGATGATCTATTTCATTAAAGTATATAAGAACAGCTGGTGGCGGTACATGTATTTTTATTGTTCCCTGAACTATTTCCCCTCCTAGACTTCCGCCTTCAAGGGACACTCAGGGAGCATATTGACCCAAGGAGGAAAGAACCTGTTGTGCCTGGGACAAGGAGGCCTTTGATTGACTTTGGGTGTCAAAAATGATGTCCAGCAGCTATATTAGCAAGGTCTTGAAAGCCAAGCCTTAAATGACCTTCTAAATTCCTTTAATTCAATTCAGCATATCAAATACTAAGCTGAGCTGATCAGATCATACTCCAGAGAAGAAATCTCAATTTGAATCGTTCTTGCTAAGGTGAAGGGTTGTTGTTCAGTTGTTAAGTCCTGTTGGACTCTTTGTGACCCCATGGTCTACAGCATGCCAGGTTTCCCTGTCCTTCATTATCTCCTGGAGTTTGCTCAAACTCACATCCATTGAGCCGGTGATGCCATCCAACCATTAGATAAAGAGATGGAGTGGGGAAACACCAGCATTTTGGTAGTTCTCTGTGCTGGAGAGAGAGATGGGGAATTAGATGGGACAGAGCAAACCCTTAAGGAGAGGATGCATTGTCTTTATTTCCTGTTTGAGTATTTGAGAGAGAAGAACCTCTCCCTCTCTCTAGCTCAAATGCTGGAGTAGTTATCAGAACAGACAGAACAAAAGTGAATTTTGTTAGCAAGAGCAGATCCCACTGCACAGTCATGACCCTGTTCTAAGTTGAAGGGTGAGAATACCTCTTATGTCATTAGTAATAAATGGAGCCAGAGGGGGAAGGATGTGCTTAGACTGTGGGTTTGAGTCTGACTGGGAAGCGTCACTTCGCTGACAAAGGTCCTTATAATCAAAGTTATGGTTTTTCCAGCAGTCATGTACAGATGTGAGAGTTGGAGCACCCAATAATAGATGCTTTGGAACTGTGGTGCTAGAGAAGACTCTGAAGAGTCTCTTGGACAGAAAGGAGATCAAATCAGACAATCCTAAAAGAAATCAACATTGACTGTTCATTAAAAGGATTGATACCGAAGCTGAAGCTCCAATACTTTGGCCACCTAATGCAGAGCCGACTCATTGGAAAAGACCCTGAAGCCAGGAAAGATTAAGGGCAGGAGGAGAAGGGGGTGACAGAAGATGAGATGGTTGGATGACATCACTGATTCAATGGACATGAGTTTGCACAGACTCTGGGGGATAGTGAAGGCCAGGGAATCCTGGTGTGCTGCAGTCCACGGAGTCACGAAGAATTGGACTCAACTTAGCAACTGAACAACAACGGGGAGCCTGCAGAAAGGGCAGCCAAGGAAATGGGAGACTGGCTCCAGCTGAAAGCCATTTAGTCTGAAACCCAGTGAAGTCATGACCTTCAGTGTGGTGCGATGCAGCTGAGAATTTGGGTAGAGCCCAGGCATCAGGAGAAGACAGTCCAAGCTTCCCAGAGAAGCATCATCTGTGACTAGGAAATCAGCCAGAGTCACTGCAGGCACAGAATTCTGTTGCTAATGCCAGCAGATGAATCAGAGATGAGTCCAGGCTAATGGTATCTCAGCTGCCTATAAGCATCCAGGGATCAGACCAGCCACTCACCTGGGTCTCTATGAGATCACAGGTCCATTTCCCTGATTTTCCCTGCAACTAGGTCACATACACATAGACAGGGCAAGGAGAAGGGAGAAATCGGAACCTGTTCAAAGCTAAGTGGTCTACTCTAATGCATATTACATGACTGGACTACATTTAGGCTTCCTCACTTGCTAACTACAGGATAGATGGCAGCTGGCAAGTGAGATGAAAATGTTTAAGGAAAATGTGAGTTTTCAGTTAATATAGTTTCCCCCCATTGACTACAGGTCTGCACCAAAAAATATCTCGAATAATCCTCACAATAACCTTATCAGAAGAATAAGGCTCTTATCCCCACTAACCACTGTAAAAGACTAATAGACGTCTACTGTCCAGCATAGAACATCTACATTCTCCCAACCCATTCACAATGCCAAGGGAGGATACAACAAGATGGAAGAACAAGTCTCAGATCTACCATCCCAAAGCCTCAGGGCATTTATGAAATAAAAATAGAGACTGGGTTGTCAGAAATGTGGGGAGCACAGGAGATATGGAAAAGGTGATTAGTAGAAACGTGATAATCATTGTCTAGCTCAGGGTAACTAAGCTACAGGCTTGTACATGTTGAAAATGGAGGCTCTTGGCATCACTCAGGGGTGGATGCTTTGGCCCTCTGACATTAAATGTCACTGAGGGACCCTCACATACCCAGCTGGAGGGTGGGTGGTGCCAACCAGTCTTCCCCAGCTTAGCTAGGATTAGCCACTTCTGACTCCTGGTCCCTGAAAAACAACTTGGGCAAATATCTTATTCTTTAGGCTACTAGCCACTTGAGAGGATATGTGAGCCTTCTAGAGCAACAATTAAAATGGCCTTGATCGCTGAAGGCAGGAGAGAAATGGATTTGACTAATGGTTACCCATGATTTCATTTCCACCAAACAATGTGAAATAAAAATGTATTGGTTGATTTCACCATAAAAGCTGTATACATCTACCTTATGTAAAGTCTCCACAAGATTGTCAGTTACTCTGCATGAAGTTGGCTTTCATTTTAGACACCTGAGAAAATATAGGTTTAAGCTGGGATGATAATAATAATCCTGAGGCAATTTTGAAGGAGGTGTTATTTTTGAAGCTGAAGTAGAAATCCTGGAAAAAATGTCTACCTTTCAAATATCAATTCCTAAGTCAATCATTTCCTTGATGTAAAATCAATGACCATCACCAGTCAAAAACTGGTTAAGTTCTTGCTTTTTCTTTTTGGTAAAGGTGACATTGGTCTTTCAGTGCTGTACTTTTTAATATTCTCACTTTTGCTTTATAACCAGTCCACATTTTAGTAACAGCTTTGTGCTTGGGTTCTTGTCTTGATGGATTTATGTTAACCCTTATACAAAATTTTAGGTGATACTACTTCAAAATATTTCAGTTACATAAAGGACTTTTGAACACATATGAATAGAAATTTGAATAGCTATTTTGGCCCTTCAGAATTCGTGGGTCAAATATAAAGAAATATTGCAAATTAGAGACAAAAAAACCCTAAAATTGTTTATAGATGAGTTATTCAAAACTAATAGCACCAATTATTAGTAAACACTTTAAAATACAGAACTCCTATTGAGTGAAGGTTTTCAGGGATATGCAAATACATTGATACAATAGGAACTGGTATATTCAGAACTGTGCTAAACTGCAGGCTATCTAAAGATATAAAGTTCTAGACATATTTTAGTTTACTAATAAAGTATACTATAATTACTAGTCATAGAATGACTGTGAAATAACAATGATTTTTCTCTATTTTTGCTGGTTTGTCAGATTTTTATAATCATGTATCAAAAGCTAAGTCAGATTTATATACTACAATTTGATATTCTGCCATGCCATCATACTGGCTGAACCATATTAGGATTCTGATAAAATAGTTTTTAAAAGCAAAACAATATCTTTTTAAGAAATCAAGGACATTATAAATTGTACCTTTCTTAAAAATACACCCAGATACAAGTTATTCATTAATAAATCAAAAACAAACCAGAAAATTGGAGGATATAGTAATTTAAAATTTCTCATTAAATGTGAATTGTATGAAATATGTGATCATTGGGTGGGATAGTTTCCTAATGTAAAGTGAGGGGCTTTAGCTAGAAGCACATGATGTTTGAAGCAACTTACTAAGATTTTATAAATGTGTGTCTCTGAGGGTTTTTTGTTTGTTTTCATTATTCTGGTAAGAACACCTGACATCCAATGTCTCAATAAAATTTCAAGTGCACTATATTTTACTAACTGTAGGAATTACGTTATACACTAGGTCTCTAGAAACTTCCAAAGGTGATGGATATGCTTATTACTTTGTATTGATGGTCTCTCTGGTGTATGATTATATCTAAACTCATCAAATTATATACATTAAACAAGAGCAACTTACTGCACCTCATTTATGATTCAACAAGTGTGTAAAAATTTTTCTATGAATTATCTGACTTTCTCAATAGGTGCTGGAGGATTTAGCATTTACCAAAAGTCCAGAGGGTGCTGAAAGCAACAAATCATTTGTCAGACTGGACCAGCTGAGAATCTTGGTGCCCTTTTGTTGCAAAATGATTGAATTATGTAATGACACAGAGCATTCAGCCTGATTTGCCCTCTACCTCTAGCTAATGGACACTTTAGGGTTGAAATGGCAGTTACTGTTGAACAAAAACAGGATGGTCTGGGGCTTCCCTGGTGGTTCAGTGGTAAACAGTCCGCCTGCCAATACAGGCGACATGGGTTCGATCCCTGGTCTGGGAAGATCCCACACACCAAGGAGCAGCTAAGCCCATGAGCCACAACTACTGAGCCCATGCTTTGCAACAGGAGAAGCCATCGCAATGAGAAGCCCATGCACTGCAATGAAGAGCGGCCCCAGCTTGCCACAACGAGAGAAAGCCTGCACATAGCAACAAAAACCCAGCACCTAGATGAATAAATACATAAAATTATTATTTTTTTTTAAATCCAGGATGATTCAGGAGCGCTAAAGTCAAGGAGAATCCCCAGGTGAGAGAAGTGTTTTATGATTCCCAATAAGAGACCAGGGGAATTCTGTAGATACGAAGACAGCACAGGTACAACATGGCAGGAGAGGCAACTTATGTTTCTTTCCTACATCAGTTCTCACTGGCTTGCTAAGGACCAAGGCAAGACAGAAGGCTTTTCTATTCATATGGTAAGGCTAGAGCTGCATTCCCCTCACTTGGCCTCTCTCCAAATATTTACAAGCTGATAACATCTCCCATAGAAAGTGGCAAAGGGATCCTAAGCTTCTGGGGTCCATTATCATGCCGTCAATTCCTCATTTGGGAGCTGATATATCCAAAAAGCAGAAAAGGCTGACGGAGGTTAATGCCTGTGTAGAGTACATCGGCTCTTGATCATGGCTCTGTGATGTCTCTGGAAACTCTTAAACCAAATGAAACCAAAAATCTCAGCAGTGTTTGATCTCAGACATGTCACAAGCACGCAAACTAGATAAAGGCACCCTCTAGAGGGCTGACCTATAATAACCAACCTGAAGTTTGAAACTCGTCTTTATTAAGAAAAGTAACCCAGCAGCAAGGGCAGAGACAAGCTTCAACCATAATAGTTGTGTCCCAACCCTGTCCTGGAGTTTCTTGTTCCAGGGGTGAATGAATAATTTAATCTTCATGAGCCATCAATTCCAGTCCTCCTTCAAAAATTTGGCAATGGTCCCAGCTAATTTCATTTATGATGTGGATTTTTTTTTTTTTTGAGATCATGAGTATTCAGAAAGTGAAAAAGGGCAACCAACATCTCATTATGTGTATGTGCTTCTTTTTTCCCCCCTTCCAGTAATGCTTTATTGATTTATTAATCAGCAACAAATCAAAGGATAAGGACATGCCATTTCCTCATTAATTAGTCATAGGAACAAGCAACGCTAACTAATCAGTCTAAATTCAGCTATAAATAATTAGTCCTTTTATTTCTCTTGAGAGAGGAGAATGAAGTATAGAAATTTTATTATGTTTTATAATATTTTCTCACTGAATGAAAATTTATATATTGAATACTATTCAAATTTTGAGAAATGGACAATCAGGAAAGAGTTGCTTAGTCATCAGCTAGCAAAGATTTTTGTAACAGTTTTTTTTTGTTTTTTTTTTGGTATACCCACTTCCCTCTGCTCTCAAATTACTCTGCTAAAGTGAGAGATAGTAATAATCAATTCAGTTCAGTCGCTCAGTTGTGTCCAACTCTGCGACCCCATGGACTGCGGCATGCCAGGCCTCCCTGTCCATCACCAATTCTCAGAGCTTGCTCAAATTCATGTCCATCGACTCAATGATGCCATCCAATCATCTCACCCTCTGTTGTCCCCTATAATTATTATTATTATAGTAACAATAAGAACAAATTTTAGGAACTTAAAACAGTTCTATTTATTTGTAGTAAGAAGTAATTCAGTAAGAAAAATTTTGGTAACTTTTCCTACATAAAAATTGATTTTTTTGAATGTATAAACAACATGGCCCTACTGTATAGCACAAGGAACTATATTCAGTACCCTGCGATAAACCATAATGGAAAAGAATATCTAAAATAATGTATATAAATAATGTATGTGTAACTAAATCACTTTTCTGTTCTAGCAGAAATTAACACAGCATTGTAAATCAACTATACTTCAATAAAAAAAGCATTCTGTAACTCAATTGTTCTTAATTTGGTTAGTGGATGATTAAGATATATACATATTTACAAGTGAAAGGATAAAACTATTTATGAAAAGTAAAAAAAAAAGATTTTTTTTCTATCATTCATGCAACCATTCACTTATTTATTGGTCATTCATCACATATTTTGACAAAGAGTATGTGCCAAGCACTATTGCTAAATTTATTGTGTTAAATCATTTCAGTCATGTCCAACTCTGTGCAACCCTATGACTGCACCCCTCCAAGCTCCTCTGTCCATGGGGATTCTCCAGGCAAGAGTACTGGAGTGGGTTGCTGTGCTTCAGGGCAACTTCCTGACCCAGAGATTGAACCTGTGTCTCTTAGCTCTCCTGCATTGGCAGGCAGGTTCTTTACCAGTAGGACCACCTGGGAAGTTATATTTATTACACCCCCCTGTTATATGATATAAATGTGTTCTTGCAATCACAGTCTACCTTTAAATGAGGGATGCAAACATTACACTAATAAACAAAAATATAAATACACTATCGTAAACTGAAATAATTTCCAAGATGAAAATAATTACTTCTATTTATTGATTCTGAATAGTTTTAATGGTTTCAATTACCACTGTTTGTCTAACGAGTGTCTTAGTAAGAAATCAGATGACAAATACAAATATTCCTTCTCACTAATATACATCTTTTCTTGTTAATCTCTTCATCTTTTCACCTTTCACTTAGAAAAATAAACCATTCTTCTAGCTGCTTTTTCTACTTTTAAATCCTCATTTTTACTTACCCTAAAGAAATCCTGTTTTTGTTTTTTTCTCTTCCTGAATCTGTTCCTGACCAGAATGGCCATATTATTCACTGTATTATCTCTCTAACTTTAACTTTTATTAAAATAAATATCCTTTCCAAATTCACTAAAATCACCACCTATTTTTCCCTAGGACAAACTATTATGAATAATACTCCAGTTAATGCAATATGCGTTTGAATCTGTAGTTTTATTGAAACTCGTTTCTTCATGGTATCTATGACAGAAAATAGTACTGACACAGAATGTACTGGAACACTGGGCTGCATTTTTGCTTAAGATTTAAAAAATATTTTCTCAACTCCCAAGTTACTTTCCCTCAGGTCTTGAGTTCCATCAGAGGTTTTTATTTTAAGTAATTTGAACTATACAACCCAAATGACTGTGCCAATCACTATTATCATAATACATCTGTATCTATTATTCTGAACTAAACAGAGGAACCAGAGCAGGTTCATTTCACCTATTTATAATTGTATCTATCTATCCCTTATTTATTACAGGCCTGGTGGCTTTATTTATGGTGCTTTTTTGCTAATAACCATGATTCAAACAACATTTGTTAGATGAATGAATGAAAACATGTTTTCGTATCATGTGTTACAAAAAACATTTTGTAAATTAAAATATTTCTGTTGTCTGGCACATTAGTATGATTAATAAATAAAAGAAAGGAGACAGAAGGAAACCAGATGAAACTGATGGAAACCTACCATAAACCAAAAATGTTATTTAGGTAATGCTATTTTAAACTCAGGATACCCTGGATGGGTTTCCCTGGTGGCTCAGACGGTAAAGCGTCTGCCTGCAATGTGGGAGACCCGGGTTCGATCCCTGGGTCGGGAAGATCCCCTGGAGAAGAAAATGGCAACCCACTCCAGTACTCTTGCCTGGAAAATTCCATGGACTGAGGAGCCTGGTAGGCTACAGTCCATGGGGTCACAAAGAGTCGGACATGACTGAGCAACTTCACTTTCACACCCTGGATAGGAAGCGTGATAATCCCTAATTAGGAGAAAGTCAAGCCTTCAAGAGATTAAATAAGATTTTAGACAGTATTTGAGCTTCCCTTGTGGTTCAGCTGGTAAGGAATCCACCTGCAATGTGGGAGACCTGGGTTCGATCCCTGGGTTGGGAAGAACCCCTGGAGAAAGGGAAAGGCTACCCACTCCAGTATTCTGGCCTGGAGAATTCCATGGACTGTATAATCCCTGGTGTCCCAAAGAGTCGGACATGACTGAATGACTCTCACTTTCACTTTAGACAGTATTTAAATGAATGGCTTTCTTATTTAACACCCTATTTTTCCTTACTCCATATACTACCTGATACATTCCACCATGTTACTAGTTGTAGGTTAGTCTAAAAACTTTCAACACATGTTTAAACCTGTAGATACATGGATTCACATAAATCAGAGGAAGAATAGGACTCACTTAATGCCCTCCATTCAAAAGAGGCCAGAAGGACTGAAATTTTGAAACTGATATTGCCAACATGACTAGATCAATTCAAGAATAATCATATTGTCAGATTTTAGGTGAATATTTGAGGTCAACTTTGTCTTTGGGCTCTTTATACCTTGAGATCACTACCAGTGAATGCCTGGTGTTAGTTGAGAAGCTACAGAATCTAGATGAATAAAAATCTACGCAAACACAGCGTAAGGAAACTGAAATATAATTATGCATTCAAAACAGATTAACTTGATAATACTGGCAGAAATTAAATGCTATATTTAAATAAAGTTTATACTGCCACAGCATCATGTTGGTTATTAATTTAAATCTAGAAGTTTGATCAGTGAGGTCCAGCATTAAAGGAACTCATGTATAGAGGCTGATTCACTATATTTTTAAGAAGTTGTATAATTTAATGTTTTAATGGATTTTATAATTTCACCTTGCAGTACAAAATAATGTTGACAAGGAACAAATCTTTAAAGTACTGGCTTATAAAAAGAGAAATGGTACATTATATTGGTGACATTTAAGGTCAAGTACTGAAGATGCATTGTATATTAAAGTAAGCAATATATCAGACCAGTAGTTAATGTGTATCCTCCCTTTTGGGTCTAGACTATTTCATAAACCTACTTTTACTTTCTTCAGTCTGATTAATAGTATTCTGAAATACTCTGTCCTGACAGCATAGAAAGACAGCTTGGATGTTACATGAAAATCGTGAAGGAAATAATTCTCATTATATTTGAAATGATACATTTCAGAAATTGCAAGTAACTTCATGTATATGTTTTATTAGACACAATCTAGTGTATTGTTTTCCTTTAGGAAATTATTCAAAATCAGTGGTTAATTGTTGCAATTTCCACTGAATTACTTAATGGACTCTCCCACTAAAACTTTGCCAGAAAAGTTCAAGCTATCCTTTCTTTAACAACAAATGTCAGTTTTAACAGCTATGATTGACATTCATAACACCAATATATTTTCCAATTTTCTTCTATCTGGGTCAATGATTTTACATTGGAATATGTCCTTGAAAGAAAATAGTGTTGCTGGTGTTAAAAGAGAATTTGGCTAACCAAACATAAATAACAAAATACTCAGAGTTCTTGTTTGGAGTACACAGGTCTGGTAATACTACTGGAGGCTGATTTCCAGCTTTGCTCCCTACTGTCTCTGGAGCCTTAAGCAGATTACTTAACTTTGTTCCTTAGTGTCCACATGATTTAAAACAAGGCAACTGTAATGTCTAATTCTAGAACTGATGTAAGAAATAAATGAGATGCTATATGCTAAAAAGACTTATTAATAAAGGCTAAATTCTTCAAAGATATTGTTTGTTCCTTTTCATAAGTCCCTGTTAATGGAGAGAAGATAAACCATCCTTTAATTGCTTCTGATTTTATCTTCTAGTCATTGCTCTTAGCAAAGTAATTTTTAATATATTTAGGGAAATATAAATATATGTTATTAAGATAATATACTCAGTAGCCTGAACCCATATTATAACTGAGATTGCTTATGATCACAGATTATTTTATGAGTCAGTCTATTGGATCCACAGTATGCATTATGTGCAATAAAGTGCATGAAATCTTCATGTAAAGAAAAAAAATGGGAGGTTTTGGATGATTTTGTAATAAAAAATGGCCTTCCAATTTCAATTTGTTTTAAGTTAAACAAATCACTCAGGATTCTAACTTTTTAATTAGAGAACTTAATAAAAATACTGTTTGTGAAGACAGAGGCGAAAAAGGTAAACCTCTAGGGCTATAGAACAGTGGAATTAGTAACAGAAGGGGAAAGAAGTCGTCATCCCTCCCATTTCTACAGCATGACAGAGCTATTATCAGAGGCCAGACTGACAGAGAACTAGGGGAAGAAGAATGCTTGCTACGACTGCAAGCTTCAGTTCAGAGCAGAGCGTGACACCAGCACACACAGCTTCAGGGAAGGAAACCTGGGCGAAAAGTTATTAACCTCGGTCTCTTCTTTCCCCCCATGTTTTTAACAGGCACTGCCATGTATACAACACATCAGTATATGAAAGAGAAAAGGGATCCCATATATATATATATATATATATATATCCCATTTATATATATATTAAAAAAACAAAAACTTGCTGAATCACCAAGCAGGATGGAGAAGGGTGCGCAGTGCACTGTAAGGGCTAACTGGTAGACCAGCAGGCCAAGAAAGTGGAAATTACACAGGTTTACTTGTCTCAGAATAATCAGTGAATTTCGTATTGATGTGATTGTATAGGATACTGGTCAAACACTGTAACACATCTCACTTTTTCGTTTCCTCCTTTCTGTAAAGTTGGCCTCATCTGCAGCTGTAAAATATTAAAGACAGTGCAAAAAAAAAATAAGGACTTGACAGTTTCTAATCTCAAATTAAACACTAAAAAGAGACAAATGGTTTATTCACCATTATAAGAGGATTTCCTTTCAGAATATAGTATTTTTATAGGTTTTGTTTGGGCTTCCCAGGTGACACTAATGGTGAAGAATCCTCCTGCCAATGCAGGAGGCACAAGAGACTTGGGTTTGATCCCTGGGTTGGAAAGATCTCCTGGAGTAGGAAATGGCAATCTGCTCCAGTATTCTTGCCTGGAGAATTCCACAGACAGAGGAGCCTGGCAGACTACAGTCCATGAGGTCGCAAAGAACCAGACACAACTGAGTGACTGAGCATCCACCCACACACACAGGTATTGTTGGTAGAAAACATTATATTGTTCATTAGTAACACAAGTTTATTTTCTGGAGCACAAAACCCAGAAAAATTCAACGGTTGTTTAAGAAGATGTCACATGACATACTATGTTTTTTAATAAATAAATAAATAACAGCAAGGCTGACTACTTTACCAATTTCATTGTCTGCCTTCAAAGGTACACACAGTGCAATCCCTACTCAACCAAGTAAGAAATCTAGCTGAGTTAGGCTCAGCTCAATCCCAACAGGAGAAAGAATGGTAATAATGCAATAAAGTCTTCTAGGACTGAAGTCTACTGAGAAGACATGCTTCCCCCCTTAAAAAAATCATGGATGACTATGTAGCATCTATTCGCTGGCCTTCCAAGAGTCATGCAACATATTCAAACAAATGACCTCTGCTTTTACAGATTCATAACACAGCAATGAAAGATGTAAATGAAAAGAACAGTGTAAGTCAAGAGTGCAGTCAAAATAGATAGCTTTTATCTTAAAGAATAATTACTAAATCATTACACAGAGTAAATGGATTCTGTCGCTGGTATTTCAACATTAGGAAATACTGGCTGTAGAACAGGATTGATACAAGATGGAACAAAATAAGAAACAAAAAGGAAGTTTTTGACCCATGACTACAACAGATACACCATCCTCTTCATTTGAGATAATGCAAGGGAGAACTCATAAGCTTATGTAAATGTTATTCATAATTCTTATAAATACATTCTCAAAGAAAAAGTTGATATCTTGAAAATAGGTACAGATATTTATTAGCATATTGCCTAGAATATTCCAATACCCAATATCAGATAACGATGAATCTAAAACTATCAGATTCTCTATTCATGGATTCTGCACAGCAGCCTGCATCTTCCCAGGTTTATTTTCCTCTGTTTGTGACCTCATGAAGAATCATTAGGGCTGTGTTCTCCTGGGCCATAGGGAGAATAAAACCACCTTCTATAACTCCCTTATATACAAACCTCAATCTTAACAAACAGAAAAGGTACTCTTTAACATATTCATGGAATTCTCCAGGCCAGAATACTGGCCTTCTCCAGGGGATCTTCCCAACCCAGGGATCGAACCCATGTCTCCCACATTTCAGGCAGCTGAGCCACAAGGGAAGCCCAACAATACTGGAGAGGGTAGTCTATCCCTTCTCCAGCAGATCTTCCTGACCCAGGAATCGAACTGGGGTCTCCTGCATTGCAGGTGGACTCTTTATCAAGTGAGCTAACATGGAAGCCCATATTTTCACTATCCTTAAATATTAAAAATAAAGTCTCTTGAAAGGGCATACAGTAAACACTTCATCATTATTGTATTAATATATACACAATGGCTGGATGCATTCACATGTGCAATTTATTCTATAGGGGAAAAAGTGCATGGTCTGAAATGTACAAATTTAATTATTTCTCTAGAAACCAATACTTATTTACTATAAGCTTTATTTTTAGTGTCTTATTTTTTCACATTATTTTGTCCTGAATGATTTTAATTTCAAAATCACTATAGTAATATATTAAAATTTTCTAAATGGAAAAGCAGTAATGTGGGTGCAAGTATTAGTTTTCATTCTCCTGAAATATTGTTGTATTTAATTTGTTTTTAATCTACAGGCTTCTTTTAGTTTCAAACATACTAAAGTTTCTAGAACAGTCTTTCACTCAGAATACATAAATATGTTTATCTGAAGTGGTTCTGCTCAGCAATTTAATAAATTGTGCAGTCCACAGGGAATACCATTAATTATGTAAAGACCGATGGGGATTCATTTACTTGGTTTCTTTCAGAACCACTTGACTTGTCACTATTTAATTAAACAATAATAAATGTGACAGTAGGGAGAAATGTATGCTGTCAGTGAACAAAACTAAATATGCCCATGGAATAGACAATGGGATTTTAGATGTCTTCATATTTACAAAGAAAATCAGAGAAGGAGAATTATAAACACTTGCCTATATGACATAGATCTCCAGTCACATCTCTTCTTTAATTTCTTGTTAAAGAAAACACTGTGAAGACAAATAGCTATCAGGGCAAAACAAGATTCCTTTGTTTCATCTCTCAAAGTGTCCTTTTTTACTTTATTTAATTAATTAATTTATTTTAATTGGAGGATAATTACTTTACAATACTGTGGTGGTTTTTGCCATACATCGACACGAATCAGCCACGGGTGCACATGTCCCTGTATCCTGAATCCCCTCCCACCTCCCTCCCCTCACCCCATCCTTCTGGGTTGTCCCAAAGCACCGGCTTTGAGTGCCCTGCTTCAGAAGGACTATTTTTTTCTTTTAGAGTAGTAGATTTTATACATTTTATATAAAGTTCACATGTTTAGTCAAGTCTGAAAATACAGCATTGCACACACTGCCTATATCATTAAATGGTGAAAATGCCAATGTCAAGATAATAGAGACACACTGCTGAAGGGTAGGACAGAGTTGGTTTTATACAATTTAAAATATATATATAATTGTATTAAAAATACACAATTATGAGCTTTTTACCTGTAAGTTATAAAGAGTTGACAAGAGCTCACAATTGTGTAATTCTAATTTTTTTTAGAACCGTTTGTTGTATAAAACCAACTCTGCCCTACCCTTTAGCAGCATGTCTCTATTATCTTGATATTGGTATTTTCACCATTTAATGACACAGGCAGTAAAGAATATGCCTGCAGTGCAGGAGACCCGGGTTTGATCCCTAGGTGGGGAAGATCTCTTGGAGAAGGGAAGCAACCCATTCCAGTATTCTTGCCTGGAGAATTCTAGGGACAGAGGAGCCTGGTGGGCTATAGTTCATGTGGTCGCAAAGAGTCAGACATGCCTGAGCGGCTAAGACTTTCACTTTTTCTTTTTTCATAAACAATTGAAATATCTAAAAATTTTAACTGCAGAATTGAAACATCTAAAAAATTCTTTTTTTTTTAAATTGGAGCATAACTGCTTTACAACATTGAGTTAGTTTCTACTGTATAATGAAGTGAATCAGCTATATGTACACATATATCCCATTCTTTTTAAGTTCTTAAACTACATGATTCCTGACGCTATTAAGTTGTTGGCACCAAAGGACTGTTGTGAATGAGATGGCATATAGATGACCATTTGTCAATTTTCCAGCTTTGGGACCTTGGGAAGATCATGTAACCCTTTGACACACTTTTCTAACACAAATTTGCAATTACTTACACTGGAATAGACAAAATGCATATCAAGTCATAAGTACAACATATGGAAAGCATATATACCAGTGCATACAGCAAGGACAACTATTATAAATAGGCATTAGAATCTTTTCTCTGATTTTATGTTTCATAACAATTTTAGCTCGAGAAATCAGTGGAGGAGAGATCAATTCTGCCACATTGAGACAGGATAATAGACCTACTAACTGACTAGGCAGATTCATATTTAACTTTCTATGTAGAGTTTATCATGTATTTTCCTTAAGGTACTATTCGGCCTGTAAATCTCAGACCACATACCTCCCCTCAAGATGTCAAGGAAACACAACAAAAAACAAAGTTGTACCATAGTTCTTCCCCAAAGATATATTTTATTTAGCCTAAAGAATGTCCCTAAATTGGTGCCTCTGTCCATGGGACTTTTCAGGCAAGAATACTAGAGTGGGTTACCATTTTATTCTCCAGGGATCTTCCTACCCAGGGATCAAACATGCATCTCCCTCACTGGCAGTCTGTTTCTTTACCACTGAGCCACAGGGTATATATTTTTAGGTTTCAATAAGTTGTAGTAGTTCCTCCATCTTTGGTCTCTCCCTTTCCTCCTATGATCTGCTCTCACCATTTGTTCTCCTGCCCAGCCCTGATGGTTTCATGTCTAATATTTCTGCTCTGCCTACCCCTATAGACCCATTCCTACGTCAACATATTGATCTGCCTCTCAGCTTTTACTCTCTGACGCCTTGGTTCAGTGCATTATTATTGATCTTGGGTGATCAATTCTTATCTAAAATTTCTCCACCATAATGCAGGTTGATATTTCAAGGTATAATAAAACTGTGCTCCCCTTACCTGAGTCTATCTCAGATATGTTATATGGTCCCACCCAGTGGCAGGGAAGGGACGATTTCTAGAGATATTTTAAAGGAAGAATTTATAGTTGCTGATTAGGTAGACCTTAAACAGAACTTACAGTTACAATCATCATTACTTGGGGAAGGAGGTAGTGGAAATTAAAGTGGCCTTTGGCAGGAATCAGCAAGTATAGACGTCATAGTGATGATGTGTTTGGTTGAGCAAATGAATACAGCCTTGAAATTGGGGTGAGATGGTATATTTTGATGTCAGAAGATAATTTTTAAAGGAAAGGACCTGACTCTGGAACTTAAATAAGCACTACTGAAAAAAATGTCAAGAAACAGATGAAATTATTGAAATACTACACTTGAATTCATACATGGCACCAAACAATAGTCCAACTTAGTATGATAAATGCAGAATTTAGTTTTATAAAAAAAAAACACAAGATGTTCTGTGCCAGGCTCACATTTGTTCTCACTGGTTCTGATGAAAACTCACCTCCAGAACATCAGAAAAAGGAATATAAATTTGGCAGTATCATTAGTTTTCTCCCCCAGCTGGAAGACAAGCTAAGTGACGAGCTCACACATTTTGTACAAAACTTAAAGTAAAAAGCATAAGAGAATGCATTAGTGTAGTTGGCTGAACTTATGCGAAAGTGAGGTAATGCGAGTCAGGTATATAAATTTAAGTATCTAAAATATAAGACCTCTATTCACTGGCAACACCCAATTATAACAAATGGGCAACCCAAATCCTGGGTGATACAGAGCTTAGGATACTTTTATTACTTGGGGACTCAAGGTTTCCATTTTTAATGTCATAATTAAGTTGTTCATTTTAAGTTATTCAAGTCATCTTTAAATCCATTTGCCAAAACTCTTTTAAAATCATCACCATTTTCTGAATCGGCAATTTAAAATTGGCATTTTATGGAACCCTGCCCTCAGAGATTTCATTACTTTTCTTTATGTTTCCAAGTTGTATCTTAGCGGCATTTCCAAATTATAAGCAAGAGTGTTGGGATACTAAAAAAATCTCCAAAACCTGCTTTTAGTAACAGGCATCTTTTTAAAGCTTGAAAAAATGTTTGCTCATATGCAAGTTTAAAGAATGAAGTCAACACACTCAGACTGGATGAGTCATTTTTCTTCCAAAAGTGTAAAGCAGTGGTGTCTTTTGAAGAACAAGTCACGGATTAAATATTGTGTTAATGTTATACTAAACTTTAAGTCTAATACATCTGGAAACAAATTAGTGAGGCTGAAATTAAACCTGTAAGATTGGAGCACCTTTTAAAATAGAATCATAAAACAAATAGCTCCAGTTACTTTTACAGGGGAGGCTCTCAGTCTACACCTTGAATTTAAATTCCAATCACATAGTCACACCTTAATTTTTAAAAGATGAGGGATTACAGATCTGCTTCCTAAGGTCAGTTTAACTACTATCAATCTTTAAAGGAAGCTGCTTGAATTTATTTGATGAAAAAAACCTTGCAACTTTTAAATTAGTGCAAACAGACTAACTACACTCTAAGGCAGTGATTACTACACAAATTTCTTTTGATTTGCCTTTTGTGATAGTATTTGCTACAAGAAACAAAAACTGTGAATTTAGGTAGAAACATTCTGTTCTGATTCTTACACCAGTCTGGGTTAGTAGTAGTGACTGAGCATGCTCAGTCGTGTCCAACTCTTTGTGACCCCATGGACTGTAGCCCGCCGGGTTCCTCTGTCCGTGGGATTTCCCAGGCAAGAACACTGAAGTGGGTTGCCATTTCTTCCTCCAAGGGATCTTCCTGACCCAGGGATCAAACCTGCATCTCCTGTATCTTCTGCATTGCAGCTGGATTCTTTACCATTTGAGCCATCAGGGAAGCCCATCCGGGTTTTATACTATTTTTAAAAGATACTTGGCTGTTCTACACTACATGAGGGAGAAAGAAAGTGGAAAGTCTCATTAATATATAATGCTGTATCTCTTTCCTTTTAATTCCAGTGGGGAATTTTTCCTTAGCTGAACAGAGGAGTCCACCCTCTAAAGAGAACAATGTGAGTCTTGAGGATATGACATGAAGGGAGTTCGCTGGTTAAAATATATATATATATATACATATATATATATTTATATTTATAAATATTATAAACACCAACAACATTACTCAGTGTTTCGGAGATAATATCCTACAGCTTTGACACTACAAGAACCAGGAAGCAAACTATTGACAGTGGAGATAATAGGAACAGTAGGGATTGTCAATCTAAACTTAGAAGTTCCCAATAACACTGCAACAACACAAAGAAATCTTAAACTTTTGGTGTGTCTTTTTTTTTTTTTTTTTTGGTGTGTCTTTCTATGCATATATTTCTACGTGAATATATTCTTGCATGGTGGTGGTGGTGTAGTCGCTAAGTTTTGTCCAACTCTTTTGCAACCCCAGAGACTATAGCCTGCCAGGCTCCTCTGTCCATGGGATTTGCCAGGTAAGAATACTGGAGTGGGTGGCCATTTCCTACTCCAGGTGATCCTCCGACTCAGGGACGGAACTCGCGTCTCCTGCTTTGCAGGCAGAATCTTTACTGCTGAGCCACCAGAGATTTCCATATACTTGTATATTTAACATTAAATCAAAATAGATTTCTTGTCATTGATAAATCCTGTGTGGACTGCAGAGCCGTCTGTAGTGTCCTATACTCGCCACATACAATCTTTCCTTCTCCTTGTCCAATCTAATGCAGCCCTCGTCTGATGCTGTGTAACGATCCACAGTGTAGTTTTCCCTGTAAGTTTCAGTTGACCTTCTAAACAGTAAATGATCTGGCCACTCAAGACACCCACGTGATGCGTGGTGTCCATTTACTTGCTACCCTCCCTTGTAGTTTTGTGCAGACATGTCAGAGGTTGCGTTTGCTGTTTTGACAAACATAAACTAATACCTGTGTAAGAGTCTCTCATCATTTCACCAGGGATATGTTATTTCTAAGTGTTCGCTTTAATTTGACCATGAATGTGAGTGTTTCTTTGTCAAATGACCTTCAAGGTCAGGCACCATTACCTAAGGCACTGCATTACTCACAGTGTATTCAGATGTTGCGATATGTCACCTGCCTGGAGTCATATGCAAACTTGAAGTTTTTCCAGTGTTTCTGGGAAAACAGAAGTCAAATCTCACAAAAAAATCTCACAAAAACCTAAGGACTAAGAGAACTCACACGGGAAACTAATTCTAGTCTAAAGCAGCTGACGGCCACAAGTTGATGGAGCTCTTATGTGGGGTAGAATTCACCCAATCATGATGCTTTTGCTATTTTCAAAGAAATGTGCAATAGGATTTTTTTAAAACTGGAAAAGAGAATCACGTTTCTTTAATTAAGGAAACGAAGCCCCAATTTTATATCTAAAGAAATTTACATTTTTTTATATAAAATTGGATGTAAAGATCTATTTCCAGACTTGGAATATATGTAAGAAAGTTCTTGGACTTCCCTTGTGCCCCAGTGGTTAAGACTCCATGTTTTCAATGCAGGGGGCACGGGTTCAGTCTCTGGTTGAAGAACTAAGACTCATTTGCTGTGTAGTGAGGTTAAAAAAAAAAAAAGAAAGTTCTTGTATAAAGAGAAACAACATAGTGAGTACAAATCCATTCAAACACTGTTTTAATCTGAGGACACAGTGAAGTAAAGTTGCTCAGTCGTGTCTATGACTCTTTGCGACCCCATGGACTATAGCCCACCAGGCTCCTCCATCCATGGGGATTCTCCAGGCCAGAATACTGGAGTGGGTTGCCATTTCCTTCTCCAGGTGATCTTCCCAACCCAGGGATTGAACCCAGGTCTCCTGCATTGCAGGCAGATTCTTTACCAGCTGAGACACGAAAGATATCTGAGGACACAGAAAGTGAAGTGAAGCCGCTCAGTCGTGTCCAACTCTTTGTGACCCCGTGGACTGTAGCCTACTAGGCTCCTCCATCCATGGAATTTTCCAGGCAAGAATACTGGAAGGGGTTGCCATTTTTTTTTCCAGGGGATCTTCCAGACCCAGGAATCAAACCCTGGTCTCCTGCATTTGCTGGCAAACACTTTTACCATCTGCGCCACCTGGGAAGCAAGGACACAGATCATATGCAAAAAGCCAAGGCTCCTGGACCACATACCAGGATGGCTGGAAACATCAGGAAAGCACCAGATGACCGTGTTTTCTAGCTAGCAGGGAGCTCCCTGGCTGTGCTCCTATTGTCTTGAATCTTAACACCTCAATGTTTTAGTTCAGTGAATCCTGCACCCTTTGAAATTTTAATTCCAACCAAGCATACCAAAAAACAGTCTTTCCAAAGCATCTGAATCTATAATTTAGGATCTCTTTTAAATATCATCGGCTGTAAAAAAGAGAAATTGCAGCAGAGGGGGTGGGTTAATTGAAAGTTATAAAGAAGCCATTGAGTGAAAAGTAGTAAGAAGGAATGAAAGCAATTTCAGACCATGTCAGTCATTATTTAGTTTATGCTCTCGTGTGAGAGCCATACTGGGCACTGTTTTCTCTCCTCATTTTCTTTCTGAGGGTTTGAATGCACAGTGTTCTCTTCATTATTTACTGCCTGGTGTTCCTTGGTTGGTTGCCATATAAGCTGTACCTGATTTAATGTTTTAGAGCAAACTTTTTTTTTCTCCTAAACGAAAATTAAGTCATCCTTAAAAATCCATCCCCTGTTTCTAGAATCAATTGTGTACATAAACGCTGCAACGGGCAAAGGAAATTTTATCTCCCCAAGGCTCAAGGCACTTGGAATGCTTGGGGCATCTGTCTCAGAGAAGAAAGGATAAAATGAGAATGCTTGGAGGAGGACTTTTGTTGTATTCTTCCTTGAAGAATAACTGTCTATGTTGTTTTTAAAGTGGGATTCAGAAAAAAAACCACTCACAGATTCACACTAAATTTTCCAACATCTGTGGAATATAATTTTATCAACAGAAAGCCCAGGTTGGGGAACTTGCTGGCAGCAAATCTGGGACTAGACTTGAGGTCTTCTGATCCTCAGTTCTCCTTTCTTTCTGCCACGTCTCGCAGCCTTTTGTAGCAATCATAGACTCAGAAGGCAGCATCTGTGAGGTCTACAAGAATAGCTTTTGCACGGTTAAAGGATGAGGTATAAACTTTGTATGCAATTACTTTCAGGACCATAAATGTAATTTTTTGCTGTTATTTTGTCATGAGGTAAATCTCATTTGTCTGTGGATGGAAATCAAAGCTTGGTCTACATTGAAAAGGTTTCTAGTTTAGGATAAGAATTTTAATTACAGTTTCTGATTTAACCAACAGTGCCTTGTGAAAGGGGCTAGAAAGCATTTGGGGGCGGGTGGAAAGTTTCACATTACTTGTGTTTTATAGGTTCTTTTGAAACCGAGATTCAAGAAATAAACCTATGTTTGAAATGTAATGAAATTCTTTGTGACCCAAAATAATTTCATATTGATATATAAATATACACACATATATTTACATAGTATACATATTATTTATATGTACATATATACAATATGAACATATATATATACACATAAAGGTGTGTGTGTGTGTGTGTGTATATATACATATATATATATAAAATATGAACTCGACTAAACTTCTGCCATCTGTAAGTGCTAGCTTCATGTGACCGGAGTCCGCCAAATTTTGTTGTACTTTGTCATTACATGCATACTATGTGTGTGCATGCTAAGTCACTTCAGTCGTGTCCAACTCTTTGCAACCTTATGGACCATAGCCCACAGGGCTCCTCTGTCCACGGGATTCTCCGGGCAGGAATGCTGGAGTGGCTGTCATGCTCTCCTCCAGGGGATCTTCCCAACCCAGGGACTGTCTCTTAAATCTCCTGCACTGGCAGGCAGGTTCTTTACCACTAGCGCCCCCTGGGAAGCCCCTATGCAAATATTATTTTATCTTGCAATATTTACACTGGACATTTACTTCTTTGATCACTGCATTTTAGAAAATACTTTTTAAATAAACAAAAATGACATTTTAATCAAAAGGAATGTTCATTTCGAAAGAGAAGGGATAGGTCTACTTATGCCACCAAAAAAAGTAAAAAACAAACGTTTTGAAAGTATTACTTCTGATGCTGTGAGCAGCAGGATTTTATCACTTTTTGATTCATATATGATCCATGTCTTGAACTATAAGACTAGTGTTAAAATGCTGTTTTTCTTCTTGTTGTTACTTACAAAAGGTTTCAGAATGTGTTATATGTTGTTTCTTTAGGGAATATGACTTGATAAGTCATGCTGGTGAGGTGGGGCAGATAAAACCACTGACTTTTATTCTGGAGGCAGAACATCACCTTCTCCCACTGAAAGACTGGGCACCATTGGGATCTTTCATGTTTTAAACAAAGAGACAAAAGGAAAAAAGTGTCCACTGGACGTTTCCTAATGCAGTGAAACCATGCTACTGGTACAATCAGCACAGGCACTGAAAAACAGTCTCCATCAGCGCTCACCCTTTACCTTTATCTCCACAGTCTTTCCAAGATGATAAGGTACAATTTGGCAGTGGTGAAATTGCTCCTGCATTGAGGATTAAAGCCCAGAAGCGGTAAGGAGCACAGCAACACAACTCTGCCTGTCTCAGCTCACTGAAGGATGCCAGACTCTGTGCCCCTCCTGACTACCTAAGAGGTAGCAGAGCTGAATGATCAATCTCTTAATTAACAAGCTAATTCATAAGATTTGCATCACTTTCCTGAGTTCTTTACCAAGGGTCAGTAAGAAAATGGCTCCCTTGAAGTCTATCCCTGTTATTACCCAGTGCTATAAGTCAGAGTGCTGTCTGTAGCGTCTGTGAACATATGTTCTTGGAAGATTAGCCACAAAATCGCAAACTTATGTGAGGAAATTACTGCTCCATTAAAGTAATTTATGGGATCATGTGCAGAAGAGCCATTAGATATGGCAACTGTGGTGCTTGGACGGTATTTCATATTGTTAAAGGGGTGTTGTACATGATAAACTCTCAATAGAAACAGCTGTAAATTACTTGCAGTTGAAGTGTGATAAGGCTTCAAATGATTACATTATATGAGCATGAGTGTTCCAAAAGTGCATCTGAATGTTGAAATCCAAATCATTTACTCTGAATTTCAAGGATCCTCACTCCATCACACCTGCAAAAGATCACCTCTGGGTCCTTATCTCATCTCTTTTTATTTGCATACTGACTAAAAGGTCAATCCTGACAATCCCCTGTTTAACAATGTCTTCACACATAAACCCACTTAACTGTAAACTGCTTTGTGCGTGTACAGAAACTTTGTTTCACATATGACTTTTCTCTCCATCACCCTGTTAGCCTCGATCTTCAACTTTACACTAAATAAGATATAACTGGTGGCAAAAATTTTAAACTAAAATATATTGCAAAAAGCAATCCCCAATCTAGCCTGAATTAGTTGCCTGGCTCTGGGAAAGTTATTTAACTTCTTGAGGCCAAAATATTATTGATAACATGATGACTCATCACCAACATAATTGGTATCAGTGTCATCACAGAGCATTTTCCATGTGTACAATCTATCATGTGGCCAATTTAATCCTCATGCCTATTTTATGAGTCAGGCATTATGACTGCCATTTTAAAGGCTGAGAATGGATCAAAGAACAAAGTTCCAATTCCACTGCATGAGGAAATTAGAGCATGTCTGAAATTAATACATTTTTCTCTCTCTCTCATTTTCATTCAATGATTACAAAGAGGTTTAGTATCAATCTACATTTTTAAGTATTGCAATTTGAAAAAAAAGTGCCTTTTGTACTAAGAAATTCATAATTACTATGATACATCATTACTAGCAGAGAGGTTAATGCACTTCTCAAAACCAGATGCTTTTCAATACCAAAGCTTAGGCCCCCACATACCGAGATTCTGATTTAACTTGTACCTGGATGGCTTTTAAGTGCCGCCACAGCTGAAAAAGTACTGATGTAACACAGTTGTGACATTACTCATGTGGCCGAGTGATAACCAATTGAGATGTCACATTGATATCTACCATCTGTTAGCTCAATAACTCACAAGTTTAAGGTACTCTAGGCTACTCTTTTGATATAAGATGCAAAATAAATGAATTTTTATTTGTCGGTTGGCTGTGGGTATGCTGACCACACAATTTTTCAACGATTTTATCTTCCATGCTGGTAATAATTTTATATCATTTATATTAGAGAATCACAAGGAATGTCATATTACTTTGACCTAACTACCTAGAATCAAATGTGTTCACGTGATATCAAAGTCTTCTAGAACATATTAACATATCTAAGCAACCAGCTGCAAGACACAGACAGAAACTTGATAAAGTGGGAAAAACGCGGCCTTAAGAGTCCTTATTTTAGGCTTGGCTCTACCACTTACTGATTAGGGCAATGCATGTTTTTTTTTTCCTCTGAACCTGCTTCTCCACTTCAAAAGTGTAGGAGTTAGATTAAATGATTGCTAAAGTCTCTTGTCAGGAGGCGAAAATGGCAACCCACTCCAATATTCTTGCCTGGGGAATCCTATGGACAGAGGAGCCTGGCAGGCTATCATCCCTGGGGTCACAAAGAGTCAGACACGACTGAGCAACTCACACACACAGTCTCTTCTGGGCGTCCCTGGGGGTGCATTGGTACAGAATCCACCTACCAATGCAGGAGACATGGATTTGATCCCTGGGTCTGGAAGATCCCCTGGAGGAGGAAATGGCAACTCGCTCCAATGTTCTTGCCTATGAAATCCCATGGACAGTGGAGCCTGGTGGGCTGCAGTCCACGGAGTCGTAAGAGAGTAGGACGTGATTTAGCAACTAAACACAACAAAGTCTCTTACAGTCCTAAAGTGTTTCAAGTTCTGATTGAGATGGTATATTTGTTTATTAACAATCGAAACATGCTGCATTAAAAAAGTTCACTACACTATTTCAAATCTCATTTATACCAGGCAAAAATTGCATTTATGGGCTGAATCAAATGTCAATTAGTACATGGACTTCTTTCTGAAATTTTTTTTTCCTATTAATATCTTTCAATAGACCCACCTCCCAGAATATTGGAAATAAAAGCAAAACTAAACAAATGGGACCTAATGAAACTTAAAAGCTTTTGCACTACAAAGGAAACTATAAGTAAGGTGAAAAGACAGCCCTCAGATTGGGAGAAAATAATAGCAAATGAAGAAACAGACAAAGGATTAATCTCAAAAATATACAAGCAACTCCTGAAGCTCAATTCCAGGAAAATAAATGACACAATCAAAAAATGGGCCAAAGAACTAAACAGACATTTCTCCAAAGAAGACCTACAGATGGCTAACAAACACATGAAAAGATGCTCAACATCACTCATTATTAGAGAAATGCAAATCAAAACCACAATGAGGTACCATTACACACCAGTCAGGATGGCTGCTATCCAAAAGTCTACAAGCAATAAATGCTGGAGAGGGTGTGGAGAAAAGGGAACCCTCTTACACTGTTGGTGGGAATGCAAACTAGTACAGCCGCTATGGAAAACAGTGTGGAGATTCCTTAAAAAACTGGAAACAGAACTGCCATATGACCCAGCAATCCCACTTCTGGGCATACACACTGAGGAAACCAGATCTGAAAGAGACACGTGCACCCCAATGTTCATCGCAGCACTGTTTATAATAGCCAGGACATGGAAGCAACCTAGATGCCCATCAGCAGATGAATGGATAAGGAAGCTGTGGTACATATACACCATGGAATATTACTCAGCCATTAAAAAGAATTCATTTGAACCAGTCCTAATGAGATGGATGAAGCTGGAGCCCATTATACAGAGTGAAGTAAGCCAGAAAGATAAAGAACATTACAGCATACTGACACATGTATATGGAATTTAGAAAGGTGATAACGATAACCCTATATGCAGAACAGAAAAAGAGACACAGAAATACAGAACAGACTTTTGAACTCTGTGGGAGAAGGTGAGGGTGGGATATTTCAAAAGAACAGCATGTATACTATCTATGGTGAAACAGATCACCAGCCCAGGTGGGATGCACGAGACAAGTGCTCCGGCCTGGTGCACTGGGAAGACCCAGAGGAATCGGGTGGAGAGGGAGGTGGGAGGGGGGATGGGGATGGGGAATACATGTAAATCCATGGCTGATTCATATCAATGTATGACAAAACCCACTGGAAAAAAAAATAATAATAATAAAAAAAAAGAAAAAAAAATATCTTTCAATATAGGAATTTTCCTCCAAAGGTAATTTCCCTTTGATATTTTAATACATAAATTGAGATAACGTTGTCTTCACATTTCATTGTAAGATGTTTTAATTTACCCATACCCTACTATGTATTCATAAATACTAAGACTATGGAAAAAGGCCAAGAATTATGAGTTTTGAAACTATCAAAACTCAGAGGAACTCTTCTGGTCATACTGGTAATAACAATAAATGCAGAAGTATATTGGCGTAGGCAAGTCAGCAACATAAAACATTATTAGTGGGTTACAGGAAAACTACCTTGCATTTATCATTACACATTTCAGAACAGAGGGCTTCCTGCTTCACAATAATCTATCCTTTGTTCTAGGAAGGCAGAATATGTGCCCATGATAAGCTGGATGAGGGAGTTCTATGCTCTCTGACTGAATTTCTTGTCTGCAAAGATGCTCTTTGAAAACCCTCATACACTGTTAGTGGGAACGTAAATAGTTACAGCCACTATGGAGAAGAGTATGGAGGTTTCTTAAAAAAAGTAAAAATACAGCTATCATATCATTCTGCCTGCAATGCAAGAGACCCCGGTTTGATTCCTAGGTGGATCCCCTGGAAAAGGGATAGGCTACCCACTCTAGTATTCCTGGTCTTCCCTTGTGGCTCAGCTGGTAAAGAATCTGCCTGCAATATAGGAGACCTGGGTTCAATCCTTGGATTGGGAAGATCCCCTGGAGAAGGGAACTCCAATATTCTGGCTTGGAGAATTCCATGGACTGTATAGTCCATGGGGTCTAGTCACACATGACTGAGAAACTTTCACTTTCATGATTCTGCTATCTCCCTCTTGGGCATATATCTAGAGAAAAACAATTCAAAAAGATACATGCACCTGTGTTCACTGCAGCACTGTGTACACTAGCCAACACATAGTGGAAATCTAAGTGTCCACTGACAGAGGAATGGGCAAAGAAGATGTGGTACACATACACAATGGAATGTTACTCGGCCATAAAAAAGAATGAGACAATGCCGTCTGCAGCGACATGGGTGGACCTGGAGATTATCGTGCTGAGTGAAGTAAGCAGACACAGAAAAACAAATCGTACAACATATGATACCATTTATAGGCGGACTCTAAAAACTGAGACAAATGAACTTATCTACAAAACAGAAACAGAACCACAGACACAGAAAACAAACTAACTTGTGGCTACCAAAGGGGGAAGGGTAGAAGAGGGGTAAATTAGGAGGATGGGGTTAACACACACACATACTACAATATGTAAAACAGACAACCAACGAGGACCTACTGTATACACAGGGAACTATTCTCAATATCTTGGTTAAGCTATAAAGAGAATGCAAAAAAAAGGGAAGAATATATATATATAAGGATATGTATGTATGTGTATATATATATATATATATATACATACACACACACACACACACACACACACACACATACATATATATATATAGGTTTCCCAGGTGGCACTAGAGGAAAAGAACCTGCCTGCCAATGCAGGTTAGATGTAAGAGATGCGGTTCCATCCCTGGGTCGGGAAGATCCCCTGGGAGAGGACATGGCAACAGACTGCAGTATACTTGTCTGAAGAATTCTATTGACAGAGGAGCTTGGCAGGCTGCAGTCCACAGGGTTGCACAGAGTCAGACACGACTGAGTGGCTAAGCACAGCACACACAGACACACACACACACACACACACACACATACGTGTATATATATATATATATATATATATATATATGCTGAATCACTCTGATGAACACCTAAAACTAACCTGGAACTGTAAATCAATTTCAGCCAATTTTTAAATGGATGCTCCTTGAGAAGTTTTCAGAGCAAAGAGCAAGACTGGGGGACAGGGGGAGTGGGGGCTTCTCTCGTAGCTAAGTGGGGAAGAATCTATCCACCTGCCGATGCAGGAGACATGCGTTCGATCCTTGATCCGGGACGATCCCACATGCGATGGAACAACTAAGCCCTCGAGCCACAACTACTGAACACGTGCTCTAGGGCCCTGGAGCTGCAACTACTGAGCCCACGCACCCTAGATCCCGTGCTCCACCATAAGAGAAGCCTCTGCAATGAGACACCCACACACTGCAATGAAGAGTAGCCTCTGCTTGCTTCAACTAGAGAAAGCCCGTGAAGCAACAAAAACCCAGCAAGGCCAAAAATAAAGACATAGTTTGTTTTTTGTTTTTTTTTTTTTTTAAGAGCATGGGGGAAGTGGAGAGACAGAGAAAGAGGGACAGAGGAAATTTTGTGAGCCATGTCATGTCAAACTAGAGGAGCCAGAGATCATAAGGGCACAGATAGTGATCAAGCAGCACTTCTGGGCTCTGATATTATAATAACTGACATTTTAAAGAATTCCCCTGCACAGCTCCATCTGTGTGCTATGGAATAGGATTTCCTAGGCTATCTCATAACAGCTGCCACTGTCCTCTTCTGCACCTGCTGTGGTGGTGTCCACAGCAGCCTCACACCTGCCCGTGCTGTTGTCTGCCTCCCACACGTGACACAAGTGACCTTGACCCCCATCTCCCACTGGAGCAGAAGCTGCCTGAACCAAAGATGCTGTTGCTCCAGGGATTTTTCATATTCTACCCACACTAACTAGAGCAGGGTGGGATGATACTCTGAGTGACAATTATGCCCTTTAATAGGATCCCCTCAACAATGTCAGTGATATGACTAGCATTTTTGAAGGTATTTCTAAGGTAAAAAGATTTTAGGTCTAACTCAGATCTTTCTTGGCTTCCCAGATGGTACAGTGGTAAAGAATCCACTTGCTAATGAAGGAGATGCGGATTCGATCCCTGGATCAGAATGATTCCCTGCTGGAGGAAATGACAATCCACTCCAGTATTCTTGCCTGGAAAGTTCCAAGGACAGAGGAGCCTGGTGGGCTACAGTCCATGGGCTCACAGAGAGTTGGACATGACTGAGTGACTGAGTGCACTCACAAGATCTTTCCTACCTGAACAGATATGATCATAGTGCAGTGACAGTTTTGAGATTAAGGGCTAATACAGAAACAGGATACAAGAGACTGATTTCAGGTCCTGGCTCTGACATTTATTGGTTTTGACAACTACAGGTAAGTCATTTGAATGTACTGTGTAGTCTTAAAAAGCAGGTAATATAAAACGAAGGAAAGTGCAACACACTGAAACACCCTCCAGAAAAGTTACTGAATTTCTGGAATGAAGAATGCAATAAACTTCAGCTAAAAGAAACCAGACACCCTCAGTACAAAGAAAATCAGCTATCTCAGATTTGTCATCTGCAATATTAGATGCCGGAAGATAATAGAGTTGAGGCAGAGAAAAGAATGCGACCAAGGATTGTATACTCAGTCAAGTTATCATTCAAATATGAAAGCAACAGAAAATCACTTTCAGATTTGTCACACAAAAAATAAAAAATTAAAATAAATGACAAAAAGACCATATCAGACAGGTAAGATTTTTTTTATAAACATATGAATGGACAAATTATGATATGAAACTGAGAGAAAGTACAGTCAGTCAGTCAGTCAGTCAGTCAGTCAGTCAGTCAGTCATGTCTGACTCTTTGCGACCCCATGGACTGCAGCACGACAGGCTTCCCTGTCCTTCACCAACTTCTGGGGCTTGCTCAAACTCATGTCCTTCAAAAGAAAGTATAGATTCAATTGAATATATAATCTAGATTTCCATAACTATAATAAAATTATTTTATAAAGTAATATATACATAATTTAATACACATAATTTTAAAATCAGGTTTAAGATGTATAATTCTTGAGGAAAAAGCACAGAGAGAAAGATAAGTATAACAAAGAAGCAAATAAATACAATAAAAATTTTCCTTCTGTTCTGTTGTTTAGAGAAATGGAAGGGAAACTAAGATGAAATAAGACTTGAAGACACCCCTTCTCTCTTCTAGGACATTGATAAACACCTTAAATTAGGCAAATGGAGGCAAGGAAGCTTGAATGTAACATTAATAATATTTGAAGTAGAATTCAGTATAGATTTTATTATATGGGATTGAGGGGGTCTGGTTTACTGATACAGATTATGTTAGTGTTGTTGTTCCATCGTGTCTGACTCTTTGAGACCCCATGGACTGTAGCCCACCAGGCTTCTATGTTCACGGAATTCTCCAGACAAGAATAGTGGAGTAGGTTGCCATTCCCTTCTCCAGGGGACCTTCCTGACCCAGGGACTGAACCCAGGCCTTCTGCATTGCAGGTGGATTCATTACTGTCTGAGCAACCAGGGGAGAGATTACAGTCTTAAACAAAAAGCTGGCTGCATGCCCTAACACACTTAAAAAGCATTAATTGCTGGAAGTGCAATAAAAAGTGCAGAGAACCAATTTTGACACCTCTCTCTCTGTCTGATAAAGCATGTAAATTGAAATACCTGAAGAAAAGGATTGAATCAAATAAGTACTAGGTTTTATCTGATAATGTTATCTCTAAGCACACAGTCCTGAAACAGAATACCTATCTCAATTCCAAGTGCCCACACAATATTCATAAAAGTCATCTTTACCTTAGGTCACTGAGAGAAACTCAGTGTTTTCCAAAAAGAAGATATAATACAAACTACACTCTCTGCAAATAATATTTAGTTATATTTATAATTATACAAGTAGACTAACAAATGAGAAAGAACGAGAGGTATCAGTTTGTCAAACCGTTGAAAGCTTACTAAAACTGCACCGGTGTGTATTCATTAAGCACTTACTATATGTCAGACATGTGCCTTGTTTCTGGAGATAGAAGTTCCATGAGGGACAGCCACTGTCTCTTGGACTTCACAGCACAGACATAACCATTAAAATTACAAATGGTTCCCTCTAGATCCTGTTGCTTTTCTAATTCAGGGACTAGCTATTTTTTGTCAAAGGAAAAATATTAAATATTTTTGGCTATGAGAGACATATGGTCTCTATCGTTGCCACTGAGCACTGCTGTTGTTGGGTAAAGATCCACGGGCAAAGTATAAACAACAGGCATAACCAGATTATATCTGCCACGTAGTTGGCCCACTCCTACTAGAGCGAACCCTATGTTCTCTCCCAGCTAAAGCACCAAAAATAGTTCCTTTCCAACTAGGAGGGTCTTTATTACAAACTCGACAGGATTTCATACTTTATATATTTTAATCCAAATGTGTTGTAATTAAGCTATATGGTCCATTCTAAAGGAGATCAGTCCTGGGTGTTCATTGGAAGGACTGATGCTGAAGCTGAAACTCCAATACTTTGGCCATCTCATGCGAAGAGTTGACTCATTGGAAAAGACCCTGATGCTGGGACGGATTGGGGGCAGGAGGAGAAGGGGATGACAGAGGATGAGATGGCTGGATGGCATCACCGATTCGATGGACATGGGTTTGAGTAAACTCCGGGAGTTGGTGATGGACAGGGAGGCCTGGCGTGCTGCGATTCATGGGGTCGCAAAGAGTCGGACACGACTAAGTGACTGAACTGAACTGAACTGAACTGATGGCATTTCACATTTATGGATTGATCTTGGAAGCTGATCACTATTGATCTCACAATAATAATTTTATGAGGAAGTGTGTTCTAAACTTTAAAAATCTTCCAATTTAAGCATAATTTTTGGAATGTGGCATGTTAGTGAACCAATGCTAACATTTTTATTTCATTAACTTTCAGCAGAACCAACATAGTAAATCATTGCCAAATATGGTAAAGAGTAAGCAAAATTATGGGCACAATAAAAAATAATGGAGTATTTCCAGGCTTAGCTCACTCAAATTTGGGCATTGCTATGAACCACCTTATCGCAATTATGAAGTATTTACATACATACTCAATCCCTCTCCTGGTTTTCTTTGAAGTCTAACATTTCACAACTGTTTTTCTTCAACTACAAAGGAGGAATTCATCAAGGTATTGAAATTATCATTCAAATCATTCACTTTTCCTTTGTAAAATATTCAACAATTCCAATTATCCTTCACGGAATACTAATATCCACCACTGTCGTTGTTGTTTTTCAGTTGCTAAGTCATGCCCAGCTTTCTGCAACCCCATGGACTGCGGCATGTCAGGCTTCTCTGTGTTTCACTATCTCCTGGAGTTTGCTCAAATTCATGTCCATTGAGTCGGTGATGTTGTCTAATCATCTCATCCGGTGCCACCCTCTTCTCCTTTTGCCTTCAAACTTTCACAATATCAGAGTCTCTTCTGATGAGTCTGCTCTTCATATCTGGTGGCCAAAATATCCACCTGGGAAACTATAATTCGAGCTTTCAGGAAGAAGGCAGCAATCCTCCCACACGGTATTTATCTGAGTCTGAGACTGAGGGAACAGAGCAGTACACAAAACCTAAAATGTATTCCATTAAACCAGCAAGTAATGTTTCTTCTCTTAACTATTATCAATTAATTGACCCCTAATGTAATTTTCCACATTAGCATGATACAGTCTTTTAATTCCTAATAGGTGTTAGTGTCTAGAATTACAAAGTCCTTAGCTGTCTGGAGTCTATTTAGTCTCTACTGTATTCCATAATTACTGTAATCCCTTATTAATGTCTGCCATTTAAACTAGTTTAGGAACCATATGCTCCATTTTTAAGCTTTATCTGAATTCTTAAAATATTGCTTTATCCTCAAGACATTTCACTAATTCATCATTCAATTTATATATATATATATACACACACACATATATATTATGTATAATATATATATAGGTCTTTATTGTATTAGATAATCTGAGAGTCACAAAGTAAGTACAGAGCATAAGTTTCTCAAATTTATAGCCCATGATTTTTGCTTCTAGACACATTGAGAGGTTGGCTGGGTAGAAAGTTATAACTTTCCTAGGCCTAGAATCTGGAAACTGAGGCTGAGTATATGGAGCAAAGGGAAAACAAAATTGATGACTTCTATAGAAGGAAATAGCAACCCACTCCAGTATTCATGCCTGGAAAATCCCATGGACTGAGGAGCCTGGGGGCTACAGTCCACGGGGCCGCAAAGAGTCAGACACAACTGAGCGACTTCACTATAAGGGAGATCTTGAGAAATAAGAAAAAGTCCAAAAGTCAAATTCATAATTATAAGCAAGGACCAAGTCCTGGCTCCAAAGTCAAGAGTCAGCTATTAATAGATTACCAGTTGATTATTTAGTGTGTAAACATCAAAAGATTTCTCAAAGTAACGGCAAGCCAATACACAAGAAGAGTGTTTTTCAGAGATGCTAAGGCAGAGAGAATTGTGGGTAAGAAGAGTGTTATAAAAGGGCTCTGAGTTGGCCTGGACAAAAGGTCATCACTCCAGCTCAAGCACTGATGTCATGGAAGTAATCCACCTGTCCCCCATACAAATCTGGGACATTGCACACTCTAATAGAGCACATCTACAGGGGAAAGGGCAGTAGGGTTCTAGACGGGCTTGTGGTGATAAGTGTTCTTGGGGCAGGAGGGTGGTGATGGGAGGCTGCAGCAGTACCGGATGACCTAGCCTCTTGTTTCTGGGCATAGTTTCCTTAATAACAGTTGGATGGCCTTTTGCTATAAGGCGCCACCAGAGAAGCCACTACAAGGTGTACATTTTTATTAAGGCATAGAATACACAAGCGGGGCAAGCCTCAAACACACAACCAGAGGTTAGTAAAACCAGGAAAAGAAAGTGGATGAGCCATTTATAGGAAGTTCCAGGTATCTTCTCACCAGTGTGTTGAGAAGAGCATTTAAGGTCCATGAAGGACTGACTGCAGCTAATGGACCCCATGGCTGTCTGGGCCAAATGTGCAGTCTGAGATGCCAGAATCCCTCCTGGTCATCACCACTGTGGTGTCATCTCCTTGCAGCGTGGGGAGGGGACAGAGCTCTGAAAGACCTGACATCTCTTCAGTGAGAGACAATAAAGAAGGAATCATGCATGACATTCATTTATAAAGTGAAGCAGAAATCAAGTTTGCATCCTGAAAGAAGGCTTTACAAAAAGTGGAAGTACTAAAAATACCCAGAGAACAGGATATCCCTTACAGGCTACCTTTTCATTCTTGGCTAAAAAGAATCTGTTAGACAAGATGTGCATGCTTCAACAAAGAAGAGCTAATGTATTCAAGTGTAGAAAATAATCAAATGGTCATGCCTAAAGGAAAAGAGCAAGTAATAAGAACTTCCATAAACAAGACGAGGAGTCATTTAATAGGATGTCAAAAACTGAGTGCCTATGTACTCAGTCACTTCCGTCAAGTCCGACTCTTTGTGACCCACCAGGCTCCTCTGTCCATGGGATTCTCTAGGAAAGAATACTGGAGTGGGTTGCCATGCCCTTCTCCAGGAGATGTTGCCAACCCCAGGATCGAACCCATGCCTCCTGTGTCTCCTGCATTGCAGGCAGATTCTTTACCCACTAAGCAATATGGGAAGCCCAAAACTGAGTAGGACTTAGGAACTGTGGTAAAGATACAACCTTTGGGGAAGAGATTAAATGTGATCTGACAAGAGAGGTATACCAGTAAGACAGACAAGAACTAGGATTCTAGAGTAATGAGACAGCAGGTTAGATGTGTGAGGCTGACCACACATGAGAGCTTGATGAATCAAATAGAATGAAGTTCAATTTAGAAGAAGTTTAAATCAATAATTTAAAGGGTAAAAGCAGTATTTAAAAGGGATGAATCTGGTGTGCCAGAAGGGAACAGAGGCTGCTGATAGACTATGGTTGAACCAGTATGTACAATGGAAATGCATAAGAAGGATGTAGGGGCCTGTGTCTGCAAAAGCTATGACAAAATAAACTGGAGAGAATTCCGTTTGCTGTTTTAGAAGACATTGTGTGTACTCTTGTGGGCATATGGGACACCAGAAAGGACACACATTTTTCTGCTACTTCCCAACAAAGTTTGTCGTTGTTGTTGCTTAGTCGCTAAGTCGTGTCTGACTCTTTGTGATCCCATGGACTGCAGCCCTCCAGTAGCCCATGGGGTTTCCCAGGCAAGAATACTGGAGTGGGTTGCCATTTCCTTCTTCAGGGGTTCTTCCTGACCCAGGGATCGAACCCTCCTCTCCTACATTGGCAGGTGGATTCTTTACTGTCTGAGCCACCAGGGAAGCCCTCCCAATAGAGTAGATTCGCCATATTCCTAAGGAGAGAAATATTCAAAAATTATATGTACACATCTCCTAAAAAATGCCGAGCCTTCTAAATCTACATCCATTTATAGGAGGGATTCCTGTGGGGATGCCATTAAACATCAGAGGAAAGATAATTAGGCCAATGGGGTATCCTAAACAGGCAAATCAAATGAACAAACAAATAAGAAGTGGCAGAGCAACTCTCCTGGTCTTTGAAATCTTGGTTCACACAGATGCACAATTTATCCCCATTCATATTTATTCTTCAGCTTACTCTCAGGGGGAAAGGTACCAAAGATTTTAGTTCTAAATTTCTTTTTTCCAATTTCTGGGGGTTTTGCTGTTGTTGTTTTTTTTTTTTTTTTACATTATTATTTTATTCTGTGTCATTTTTCTGAGCACTGGCTTTTATCTGTTATAATAACTTTCAACATCACGTGGACATTAAAATTAATTCCGGAAACAATAAAAAAGATGAAACACAAGCTCTAACCTTACCTACAGAACTGACTCTGACTGGAACACATCAACCTATTACAGGATATTAAATCAGCTCATGATGAAGAAACTCTAGTACCGATGCCAGGAAGTCCACTTGTGGAAGAGCCTGGGTGAGCAGTGATTTCCCTTTACAGTCTCAATGTTTTTATTTTCTGCTTGTGTGGACAGAACTTAGGAAATGCTTTGATCATAAAATATAACATTCGTTCATGGTTAAAGCATTGAATTGCAGGTCTTTACAAACTAGCCCAGGTTTATTTTGCCATGTAAGCAGAAAACTACAGCAAAATTTAATGTAATATTCATTTTGAATATTCATCTGGGCAGTGAAAAAGCAGAATTTTTAGTTATTCCACACTTCCTATTCCTAGTCCTTACTTTAAGAGCTAAAAGGCCTTGGTGAAAGTGAAAGTTGCTCAGTCATATCCGATTCTTTGCGACCCCTTGGACTGTACAGTCCATGGAATTCTCTAGGCCAGAATACTGGAGAGGGTAGCCTTTCCCTTCTCTAGGGGATCTTCCCAACCCAGGGATCGAACTCAGGTCTTCTGCATTGCAGGCAGAATTTTTACCAGCTGAGCCACAAGGGAAGCACAAAAGGTCTTGATAGCCACAGGAAGAAATAAATTCTCTTGTGGCAGAGTATGAAAAGATCTGGAAAACTTCATTCCATTGAGACTTGCAGATGTACTACATGTTAAACTTGATGTTATTGTTATTAAAAATGATGATTAAAAACTTAGCATTAAAATTTACCTTAAATATTGGTTGGGGCAATTTTTTTCATTATTGATAAAGAAGTTGAAGCCAATAAATAGAAAATATATTACCCTCAAAGGCCAGAGATGTTTAGTGGCAGGGTTGAAAAATCCAAGCATTTTAAGTTCCTTTATTTATTTTGCTGTCATTGATGCTAAAACAAAGAAAATGAATCACAGATGTTGTGGCTTCTTAGCAAATTTCCCTCTCCATCTCATTGTTTCCCAAAGGTGCTTCAAATAACTCACTAATGATAGCAAATTGTTGAGAAGCACATACATTCAAATTTAAAGTCAGGGAAGACTGTCTATTCCTCTATGAGTGCAAAATGTTTCTTAGAAATTCATATACTAAGGCTTGGGAAATGTGTAGCCAATCAGGACTCAGAGAGTAGGAACACACATCGCTTCTTCTCGAGTTCTTACGGTCAACCGTCAAATCACCATCAAAGGACACATCCCATAGACCTGAACTTGAACTTCAAAAGAACTAAGCTTGAATCACAGCAATTCTATTTACTGATTATTAATCTTGATGGTATGATATAAAACCTGTGAATTTTATTTTATTCCTTTTTTTTTTACTTTCATACATAAAGCGAGGACAATGATACTTCAAAGGACTGTGCTGAATATCACATATGACAAATCCGACACAAATGATTTAGTAGTTGGTTTGATGGATAAATGGAAGAGTGCACTCTCATTACTTGCTAATATAGTACACAGCTTAGAGAAGGCAATTAGTTCATGGAGAAAGATGAGGCAGAAGAAAGGACTGTATGTTGAGTACATGCATCTTAGTTTACTAGGCAAAAAAATCTACTTCAGGTAATATAATCACGCATTCACATTGAGAAAATGATCTGTAAACTTTAGTAAGTTTTAAATGAAACAAATCTAAAAGCAAACCTATTCTGATGGAGAATGGCTAGAAGCCTCCAAAGAGTTCATCTTAAACTTTAACAACTCTAAAAATTAGCAGAACGAAAGCAAAAGAGGGATGGAAAGGACAGAAGGAGAAAGGAAAGGAAAAAGGAAAGGAGGAAGAGAGGAAGAAAGGAAAGAAAAGAAAAAATAAACTGGGAAACAGAAAGAAAGGGAGGGAACATCTGATAAACATTCAGGAGGACTTCCTGGTAGCTGAAGGCAACTCTGTAATTGCCAGGCTACTTAAACCCTAAGTATCTAGTCAAAGAGGCTGTGAATTAACACTGTTGTAATTACTAAAGGGAAAAAACTACACAGTCTACACTCTCCCGGAGGGTGTTTTTCCTGTTACTTATTCTTTGTGCCAAAATATCCAACAACAGGCAGAGCTTAGCGCTTTGGCAATCACTGTTTCAATGTTTGAATAAAAGCTTGTTCAACTATGAATGGCTTGGGAGGAGAAAGTGTAGCACAAACACACACACACACACAACTAAAACTCATTTCCTGTTGTTTTAGAGGAAATCAGACAACTTGTTCACGGTGCGATTTCTGTAAAATCATATTCTTTTTCTTTCTTTCTTAAATCATTTAACCCCAATTAAAAGAGATTATCTCCTCAATGCATTTTCTTTCATCTTAGTTACTCATCTATATTCTATAACAATCTTAGGAAGGTTTGAAGCATTTCTTCTTCATTTTGGGAAGATCACTTCAGTCTATTCAGTTCTGCATGAACACAGGTTATCTGACCCCATCAATTCACTTAATTCTTGAGCTTCGCTTACCTCATTTATTCATGTATCAAGTTCCTGATATTTAATGATTCTCTAAGTATATGCTATGTTCAGCTTTTTTTCAGTGAAGGTGCATAAGTCTAAAATTCATAGGAAGTTGTGCTCAGGTAAGTATTTCAATTACCTTTGATCATTGATCATGACTTCTTTAAGTGAACTTAATGCTAAAAGTTTTCTGACTCTTTTAGGCCACATTTCTTTGATGTTGACAATTATGAGTAGGCTACACAGGTTGTTAAGCATGTAGGTTTAAAAGTACTGTGTAGCCTACTATTGAGGATGCTACAGAATTAAAGAAGGCATCTATGGGACCTTTCAGTTTTAAAAAATAAGAGAAGAGGAAGGTTTAAGACGATAAAAATAAAGGTGGGAATATGGTCAATGTGGGCGGGCTACAATCCATGGGGTCACAAAGAGTCAATGAATGACTAAATGCGCGTGCACACGTGTGCACACGCGTGCACACACACACACACTCACATCCCATCAGTAAAAGAGAAAAAAATAAACTCTTACTGCTAATATAAACTATTGGCATTCAAATTGGATGTCTAATCTACAGCTACCATGCAGAGAAAAATAAAACAACCAAAAATAAACAAACATATCAAAACTGTGACAAAGTAACAAATTAGAATGTGATATTTACAGTCTGTCTAGATCCTAGCACATTCTTTCTGTGAAAAGAAGCTACTTTGGGTTGAATTCACTATCTTTACAGAGTCTTAAGGCTGGATCCTTTGCAACTGGAATCTGTATCATTCAACATTTATTCAACAAAACTGTAACAATACCATCTCAATATATCTGTAATACTGTGATAACATTTCTTAAAGGCCCATGAACCAGTTCTGCCCACTTTTTTTTTTTTTTCTCCTGTTCCCATGTAGCTGGGGCTATGAATGACTAAAATCTCCCAGGGATATGCCATCTCTACCTTCTGTATCAATCATAAAGGCCTTTATCCAAAAGCCCCTGTTCTGTGGCCCATTATACTAGAAAGCCAGTCCCAGAGGGATGAGAAGAATAGAGCTGATAGGAAAGAAATGTTTCCTCACAAAACCATAGGAGACAAGAAGACTGACATGTCTGCCAGTCAATCTACAAGCCAGCCCACGGGGAAGCCCTTGCTTACAAGGAACACAGTGCAGTAACACCCCTCTTTGCCAGAAACCTAGTACTTTCCGGAGTGTGATGGCAAATATTCCTGGCAGAAGAGATTCCTCCAGTTGTCTCTAAAATCCATGTTCAAAGGAGGAGTCACGTCACTGCTGGTCGCAGGTCAGGAGGAAAACCACTTAGCCTGGGTGACTAGTCATCATCGCCTCCTCCCCCTGCATGTGGAATCACTTGCTTTTGTTGCTTTTATTGCTTTTATTGCTTTTGTTGTTCAGTTGCTAAGTTGTGTCTGACTCTTTGCAATCCCATGGACTGTAGCATGCCAGGCTTCTCTGTCCTTCATTATCTCCTGGAGTTTACCCAAACTCATGTCCATCGAGTCGGTGATGCCATGCAACCATCTCATCCTCTGTCATCCCCTTCTTTTGTCTTCAATCTTTCCCAGCATCAGGGTCTTTTCAAATGAGTCAGCTCTTCACATCAGGTGGCTGAAGTATTGGAGCTTCAACTTCACTTCTTAGAGGTCTCCTTTAATTATCCTCCATGCCTCAAGCTCCTCACTGGTAATTCAGTCCCCTTCACTGTGATGCTCTGTCTAAAACAACCATGACCCTATTGTCCCCATGCCTAATACTTCCTTCTAATAGATCTTATTAAACCCCCTACCCAAAGTCATCATCACTCCTTCTTAACTTCTGTCTTTCTTCACCTCTTTCAAAACTTGTATTTTACTCAATGTAGCCTTTTTTTTAGCTAGATGATCAGAGATAAGAAAGCTAATAAACTGATGTAAGATTAGTTTGCATGCAACTAAACATATTACTTGGTTTATCTCATTTAGGATAATGCATATGTTATAAAATCTTCAGTTTTTGTTTTTAATTGGTCAATTTACTTGCTAACTTAGCACCTGTATTTGGGGGGTAAGGACACCCTCAAATCATGTCAGGTATCGACCAACCACTTACTGTGTGGTTTCAGACCAAAATTTAGGTTTACCTAAATTAGGATCCTGATAAAGTTACCTCAAGTCTTTCTCTTAACCTTAGTTTTTAGGATTATAAATAAAGCCAATGATCAGATTATAGGAACTGAACTGAAAGAATAATTCTGCTTGTTTGTTTCTCTGTATTCTACCTGTAGATGAACCATACAAGTTTTAATAAAATATTTACTATTTGAGGAATAACTTAGTATATGTGTATATTTCAACATTAAGATCTGACATCTGGAGATTAAAAGAACTAATATTATCAAAATAGAAACATTTAAAAAATCATAAGAGAATTGTAGGCTGGAGGTCATTCCTTGCATGCATAGAATCCTTAATTTTTAATATGGCTAAAGTTAGTTTATTTGTATTTTATGCAATTTGTATTTTATGCAATAATACCTAAAAAGAAAACAGCAAACTACCTATATAAAATAAATTACTTTTGGGGGGCACTGTCTCATAAATTTGATGCATCACAGAGAAGCTGTGATGAAATCACAGATTTAAATAATCAATGTTTATATGAAAGAAACACAGGCAATGAGGAATACATTCCAAGCAGATTATGGGATAACATAAAGTGCAGGCACCATGGAGGCATTCAGGACTACTAGATTACATTCAATGAAAGAAGACCATTCTCACAGGTAAAGTGGAAGCATTAAACCTGAGGATCTCTATTCCACACTATGGTTCTCTTAGTTCTAAAAGTGCACGCTTCAAAAATTGATGAAACGGTCAGAATAGATAGATAGATAGACTCTGTGTACAGAGGCAGGAGGAAATAAATGAGAAAGGAATCACATGAGAATGCACCCAATATTGTGAATAGCAAAACAGTGAAAGTCCAAAGCATTTCTTACACAGAAATATATATCCTTCTATTACAAGCAGAATAGTTCAAGAATTATTTTCCTAGGGAGATACTGGGGAGTCAACCTTTTGATTTATCAGCTTGTTTTCATGTCTTCATATTGACACGCAGAAGAGAAATCCAGTGCCAATGGACCTAACAAGGAATACAAAGGATTGGAAGCATTTTTTAGAAGTAAAAACATAACAGCTGCTCTGGTTCAGCTTAGCTCCTCACTGGTATTTTTGGTTATAAGAGCAAATGAGGTGAACAGACAAAGAAGAAAATGACATGGCATTACTGGAGTCAATCATAAGAAATCCAGTCTCTAAAGATTTTCGTGTATAAACAATTTGACAATTGTTGTGTTTTTATCTTTTTTCAGATAGTGTCTCATGCCTGGAATACAAAGCCCTGTTGATGCCTCAGATGCTTAAAAACCATGACGAAATTGGACGTTATTCCAGAGTTTCTTCTACTAAATCAATACAGCAAAAGAACTTGGTCAAGCAAAACAGGCTCTTGGGGAGGCCCAGCTGCCCTTCAATACCGTCCAGATCTGCAATTCAGGAAACGCGATAGACATGAGAGTCATTCAAAATTTACAACCCCTGAATAAGCAGCATGAAAGGATTGCAGAGCGCAAGCAAAGAGTGATGCATGTTGAACACAAGAGGCTGGAGTAAAAGGCAGCTGAATTCACAGCAACGAGAGAGCAGAACAGTTGGCTAAGGCTTTCGCTGAAGCAAAACCAAACTAAACAAGGCTCCTTCCATTCTGTGCCTCCCGCCTGTTGGTCCCTAGTCTTTATGACCCTCTCCGAAGGCTTGAGGCCACTTGTGGCTAAAGCTTGAGGCCCAATGTCTTCTCCTAATTGGTATCTTATCTCATAGTTATCCAGAAATCAATATAACTCTACCTAGATTCTGGAAGTCCAACTAACTCATTTAAAGACAATGACACCTTACTTATAGTTTCCTTTGTAGTGCAAAAGCTTTTAAGTTTCATTAGGTCCCATTTGTTTAGTTTTGCTTTTATTTCCAATATTCTGGGAGGTGGGTCATAGAGGATCTTGCTTTGATTTATGTCGGAGAGTGTTTTGCCTATGTTCTCCTCTAGGAGTTTTATAGTTTCTGGTCTTACATTTAGATCTTTAATCCATTTTGAGTTTATTTTTGTGTATGGTGTTAGAAAGTGTTCTAGTTTCATTCTTTTACAAGTGGTTGACCAGTTTTTCCAGCACCACTTGTTAAAGAGGTTGTCTTTTTTCCATTGTATATCCTTGCCTCCTTTGTCAAAGATAAGGTGTCCATAGGTTCGTGGATTTATCTCTGGGCTTTCTATTCTGTTCCATTGATCTATATTTCTGTCTTTGTGCCAGTACCATACTGTCTTGATGACTGTGGCTTTGTAGTAGAGTCTGAAGTCAGGCAGGTTGATTCCTCCAGCTCCATTCTTCTTTCTCAAGATTACTTTGGCTATTCGAGGTTTTTTGTATTTCCATACAAATTGTGAAATTCTTTGGTCTAGTTCTGTGAAAAATACCGTTGGTAGCTTGATAGGGATTGCACTGAATCTATAGACTGCTTTGGGTAGAATAGCCATTTTGACAATATTAATTCTTCCAATCCATGAACACGGTATGTTTCTCCATCTGTTTGTGTCCTCTTTGATTTCTTTCATCAGTGTTTTATAGTTTTCTATGTATAGGTCTTTTGTTTCTTTAGGTAGATATACTCCTAAGTATTTTATTCTTTTTGTTGCAATGGTGAATGGTATTGTTTCCTTAATTTCTCTTTCTGTTTTTTCATTGTTAGTATATAGGAATGCAAGGGATTTCTGTGTGTTAATTTTATATCCTGCAACTTTACTATATTCATTGATTAGCTCTAGTAATTTTCTGGTAGAGTCTTTAGGGTTTTCTATGTAGAGGATCATGTCATCTGCAAACAGTGAGAGTTTTACTTCTTCTTTTCCTATCTGGATTCCTTTTACTTCTTTTTCTGCTCTGATTGCTGTGGCCAGAACTTCCAACACTATGTTGAAAAGACAGCCCTCAGATTGGGAAAAAATAATAGCAAATGAAGAAACAGACAAAGGATTAAACTCAAAAATATACAAGCAACTCCTGCAGCTCAATTCCAGAAAAATAAATGACCCAATCAAAAAATGGGCCAAAGAACTAAACAGACATTTCTCCAAAGAAGACATACAGATGGCTAACAAACACATGAAAAGATGCTCAACATCACTCATTATTAGAGAAATGCAAATCAAAACCACAATGAGGTACCATTACACGCCAGTCAGGATGGCTGCTATCCAAAAGTCTACAAGCAATAAATGCTGGAGAGGGTGTGGAGAAAAGGGAACCCTCTTACACTGTTGGTGGGAATGCAAACTAGTACAGCCGCTATGGAAAACAGTGTGGAGATTCCTTAAAAAACTGGAAACAGAACTGCCATATGACCCAGCAATCCCACTTCTGGGCATACACACTGAGGAAACCAGATCTGAAAGAGACACGTGCACCCCAATGTTCATCGCAGCACTGTTTATAATAGCCAGGACATGGAAGCAACCTAGATGCCCATCAGCAGATGAATGGATAAGGAAGCTGTGGTACATATACACCATGGAATATTACTCAGCCATTAAAAAGAATTCATTTGAACCAGTCCTAATGAGATGGATGAAGCTGGAGCCCATTATACAGAGTGAAGTAAGCCAGAAAGATAAAGAACATTACAGCATACTGACACATGTATATGGAATTTAGAAAGGTGATAACGATAACCCTATATGCAGAAAAGAAAAAGAGACACAGAAATACAGAACAGACTTTTGAACTTTGTGGGAGAATGTGAGGGTGGGATATTTCAAAAGAACAGCATGTATACTATCTATGGTGAAACAGATCACCAGCCCAGGTGGGATGCACAAGACAAGTGCTCCGGCCTGGTGCACTGGGAAGACCCAGAGGAATCGGGTGGAGAGCGAGGTGGGAGGGGGGATCGGGATTGGGAATACATGTAAATCCATGGCTGATTCATATCAATGTATGACAAAACCCACTGGAAAAAAAAATAATAATAATAATAAAAAATAAAAAAAATTAAAAAAAATTAAAAAAATAAAAAAATAAAGACAATGACAAATTCGCTAACAGACCATCTAAAAATAATATCCAATCACATGAGAAGTAGCTTCATGAGGGCCAGTAGCTGATCTGTTTCACTTTTACCTGAATTTCCAGCAGCTAAGAGTTTGGCATGAAGCAGGCATCTCAAATGTTTGAATGACGAAATGAGTCACAGATACAGAGTTTAGCGTTACACAGAATTTCTACTGGTTCCCCGGGAATTGCACACTCTGGTTTTCATCCTGTTCATGTTCAGCTTGAGTTCCTTTTGCCTGGCTTCCCAGAGGATGTCTAAACTCTCCGGCAATTTGTATTCCAATCAAAAGTGAGAGCCAAAACCCGCTCCCAGCATACTTCTATCTTCTGAGACAAAATGATTTTTCTCTTTCATCCTCCTCTTTTATAACTCCAAATCCTAAACTTAATTATCTTGTTGTCTAAAGGAACTCATAGGCAGTATGATCCATGTAAAAAAAGGGACTGATTTATTATTTATTTCAGATACCAATAAAACAAATGGCAGATTTCAGTAATCACAGGTGTGAAATAGAACTTATAATTATTGACCCCCCAAAAGCCATATTTATCAGTGATTATGAGGACCACTCGGGTTTCCAGGGTGGTGCTAGTGCTAAAGAATCCACATGCCAACGCAGAAGACCCAGGAGACATGGGGTTGATCCCTGGGTTGGGAAGATCCCCTAGAGGAGGGCATGGCAACCCACTTCAGTATTCTTGCCTGGAGAATCTCATGGTTAGAGGAGCCTGGCAGGCTACAGTCCATCGGGTCTGTCTGCCAAGAGGCAGACATGGACTCAAGCAACTTAGAATGCATGAGGACCACTCATTACATAATTCATAAACACTTCTGAACTAGTACATTATCTTATTCTGAAATGTGAAGGAAGAAGTTTTGTTCTGAAATGTGAACAAAAAGTTTAAATATGCTTTCCTAAATAATATATTTGCATATACAGGATATAAAAGTTTCCCCTAGGGTAGCAATAACTGTAGATGTGGAAAGTGAAAGATTGCATTAGAATAACTGTGACTTCCTTTCAGCTTTTCTGTATAGTTTCCATTGCTCCCACTAGGGACATAAGCCAATGATGCTAAATATTTAGCATCTATAATCCTACATCAGGGATATTGCCAGTGATGCAACAATAGAAAAAGAAGAAAAACAGAAAAGGAGGGAGGGGAGTGAGGAGGAGAGAGAGACAGAGAAAGAGGCCAAGAGAAAAAAGGAAAAACAAACTCTAATAACACAGAGAGAAGTTATATCTTAGAACTAAGTGAAGGTCATGTTTTTGAAAAGAAAATCAACAAAAGAATGATAACATAGCCATTCATATAAATTTGGTAATATTAACCCATCCAATAACTGCACTGGACAAACATCAATCTTTAAAGTTTTGTTAATATTTTTAGTCATCCATAATCATTGATATTTTCTTTTGCAGAGTCTCAAACTCATTGATATGCATCTTATCATAAATGAATATTAGAGGGATGATAACATCCTGACATCAAACTCATATAATATGTTTCTGCTTATCATATGAAGATGCATGATTACATTATTGTTACCCCAGGTGAGCAGCCTACCTCAGTCTTTCATATCTCTCTATATATGAATATATCCCTGTTAAATAACTGATTAGGCAGATACAGAAACCTGAAGACAGAAGCTTTTATGCCTGAACCTTTTATGCCTCAGTTCCTCAAAGGCTAACTTCAACTCATATTCTGCCTCCAGATCTTTTGGCCTGGTCTCCACATCCTTCAGTTGAATCTATTTCAATTCTGTATTTTCAGCCTTTAGTTTTGAGCACTTTACAAGATCAGCCCTCTTTCTGATTCAGGTTAATATGTATTCCATATTCACTAAGGTGATTCCTGCAATCATTACTATTATTGCCTCTGATTACAATGGTTTACCCACTCCTTCCTTAACAAGTGGGATACATTCCATCTCAATTGATTTCAGCACATAGCTTGGTGCCTAAAACACAATAATGAATTTTTGCATAAATTAATAAGGAATAAACAAGTGAATTACACCATATCTGTGAAACCTACACTCCCATGACATTCCAGACATATAACTCTACTGTAAAATTTTAGTGAAATTTTAATGGAAGTGTTGGGACACTTGAAATAGTGTATGGATTTTAATTTTTCCATGTTTAGGGAATAGGTAATATATGGATTATTCCATTTCCTGGTTGACTTCCTTGTAGTTATAAATGAGTTTTGGTGATAAGAACCAAGACAAGCTCAAAGACATGGATGGAGCTCATAGAGAATCTTAAATTTCCTTATTGTAAGTATTCCCGCTTGGGGCATCAATCATACAGAGCTATGCATTCATAACTAACTACTTCTTGGACATATTTTTATCCATAGGTTGATTATTTATTCCTAGAAAATTATGAATCCTATCACCTGTTTTCAGCTAAGACATACTGAATGCACTGATATGTCAGGCACTCTTTTAAGAATTGTATATGACACATTGTACCGTAATGAACAAAGCCATAGAGTCTCAGTCCTCATAGAACTTACTATACAGTAAAGAAACATTGTAAACTAGTATTCACAGAAACAGTCAAAAATTACAGAAGTGACAGAAACTTTAACAAGGGCATTGAATCTGTGAAGGAGGTGAGAACTAACATATGGAGTCACAGATTTGAACTTAACTTTATGTCCTAAGATACACTTACTGTATGCTTAACATGCTGTAAACAGCCAAAATACAATTGTATGCATCTGTATTTTAAATGCAGATAGGATTACATCAGTTTTTTCAAAATATCAGTGTTAACAAGTATTAAGAAATATTCAGTTATGAGGAGGATACACACAAACTCCCTGAGACAGTGAAGGACAGGGAAGCCTGGTGTGTTGCAGTTCATGGGGTCACAAAGAGTCGGACGTGACTTGGTGAATGAACAACAACTATCTATCTATCTATCTATCTATCTATCTATCTATCTATCTATCATCTATACTACTATGGACCTCAAGTGCATTATTCATCTTTAAAATGAAATTAGATTAAAAACATGAACTTACTTTAATAATATAAAAAATAAAAAAAAAAAAGTTTAAAGTGAACCTTGAAGCAAAACGATCACAAAGACAAAGTTCTCCCGTGAGCCTCTGTGTATACTAAGCTACTTGGGTGTCGTGTCCGACTCTGCACAACCGTACGGACTGTCGCCAGCCAGGCTCCTCTGTCCATGGGCTTCTCCAGGCCAGAATACTGGAGGGGGTTGCCACGACCTTCAGGGGATCTTCCCCACCCTGTGTCTCCCGCACTGCAGGCAGATTCTCTACCATTGGAGACACCTGGGAAGCCCAAAGTTCTCTATAGTAAATATCCAATCAGTAAATGTCTACTTTTTCATCCTTAGAAATAATACAATGCTTCTACCTGTCCTGGTGGGGAGAGTGGACCACTTGGAGAGTTTTAAAAACAGACAGAATTACATCAGTGTTTTCAAAATGTAGATGTTCACTGGAATTTTGTGGGGTAAAAACCTGAAAAAAAATTTAGTTATTTGTAAAAAAGGAGCTTTTTTTTTTTTTTTTTTTTTTTTACCAAAACAAACAAACAAAACGGAGCTTTTTCCTTGAAATAAAAGCTATGATCAACCAAGACAGCATATTAAAAAGCAGAAACATTACTTTGCCAACAAAGGTCCATCTAGTTAAAGCTGTGGCTTTTCCAGTAGTCATGTATGGATGTGAGAGTTGGACTATAAAGAAAGCTGAGCACCGAAGAATTGATGCTTTTAAACTGTGGTGTTGGAGAAGACTCTTGAGAGTCCCTTGGACTGCAAGGAGATCAAACCAGTCAATTCTAAAGGAAATCAGTCCTGAATATTCATTGGAAGGACTGATGCTGAAGCTGAAGCTGAAACTCCAATACTTTGGCCACCTGATGTGAAGAACTGACTCTTTGGAAAAAACCCTGATGCTGGGAAAGTTTAAAGGCAGGAGGAAAAGAGGATGACAGAGGATGAGATGGCTGGATGGCATCACCAACTCAATGGACATGAGTTTGAGCAAGCTCCAGGAGTGGGTGATGGCCAGTGAGGCCTGGCATGCTGCAGTCCATGGGATTGCAAAGAGTTGGACACGACTGAACAACTGAACTGAAGTGAAAAAAGGAGCTGAGGGAAAATGGATTAAACAGATTTCAATTCTTCATGACTTCTCAGGGCCTTTGATAAGATTGTGAAGCTTCTTAGGTTTATAGATCCAGTACTTTTGAAACCTTTCATGCTATGATCTCTCACAGGACATCAGTAAGCCAGGTCCTCCAAAGAAAACACATCAGAAACCTCCAAGGTACAGCTTTTTAAACTGAGAGTTCTGAAATAGCCTACTAGTTTCTAGCAACTGTTTACACTGTAGTATGCACAGTAGCTAATTAACTACAAGGTTCCTCCAATTATCCACAGAGAAATGAAACACATAAGGATTATAACTTAATTCATTATTAAAGATTTGGAATGATGGCAATTGAGAGGTTCCAAAAGTAATGTCCCTTATTTAAATCAGAGCCAAAGTGGTTAATTTGGGAAATATCAAAAGAAAGAAGAGAATTTTTTTTCAAAAATTTCAAAAAAAAGTGAATGAATTCAATAAAATCAAAAGAGGTAGAAGAATCTAGACTGAGGGGAAGATGTGCAGAGTAAGTATAAATAAGTGTTTTTCAACCACTGACATGCTAGGAAGGAAAATTCTGTGCTGCCCTGTGTGTTATAGACTATTAGCAGCATCCGGGCATCCCCTATGCCGTGCATAGCATCCTCTCCACCAATTGTGACAACCAAAGCTGTCTCCAAATACAGCTAAATGTTCCATGAGAGGAAAGCTGCACCCAGTTTAGAACCATTTGTTCGAACAGAAAAAAAGTGGTTTCAGAAACAAACTTTCAGAAATCTGTGAATGGTGGCTGAAAATTATGGGAAAAAAAAAGTAACACAAGCAGTTAAAAAGAAATTTTCAAAGTAAATGTATTTTAAAGCATAGGCCAATACAATATGGAAATGAGGTATTTAATTTGCAGTATAAAATGAATGGAAAAAACCAATTTGTCATTCTTGGCCTAATTAATGAACAAATGATTTAAAAGAAAATCTGTACTCAAGGTTGAATATAATTTTAATTAATTTCAACTCTGTTACTTCTTCAAGACTACTGACAAGCTATCAACACAATATATAGTTCTTAAAATATGGAAACATTTATTAAATATTTTTACAATAGCTTAGTATTAACTTTATAAATTTTGTATTTTGTAACATTATCTCTACAGCATTTAAGAAAGACATCATTTTCCTTATATGTTAATAGAAATGTTGACCAGTTCAAATTCCCAAATTGATGATGTTTGATGAAAAAAGGAAACAGGGAAATGTATATATTTTTGATAATGAGCTCAAATTATAAAACAACTGCTCACAGCTTTTGAGTTAATGAAAATAAATACTGAACCCATAAATATCATAATGGAAATCAGATTCTTAACTTGATGAATAAGATTTTGTTTGGCTATTTAAAATATTTCACTGTTTTCTTACCTATTTGTATGAAAACTTGACATACAGATTCATTTTGGTATTTTCCTTTTCTGCCCAGATTTTTCTACCCAGAAGGTCTAAAAAAACTAATATTAAGGAATAGGCTCAAGCAAAAAGAAAACTGAATTTACTGAAACTACGAAAGCCAATAATTACCCATCCATACCACAAAGTATTATTTTGTCCCATAAAGTTTTTTTTTCTCTCTCTCCTTAGTTATTGTTTGCTTAGAAAGGTTATTTACAGATAAGAGGGATTTGCGCCTGTCCACTGACAATCAATCAAGAAGCTTTTTAGTGGAAAACTATTCAACACAGCAAAGTATAATGGCAAAAAAAAAAAAAAAAAAATGTTCTCCTGTTAAGAAGTAAATATCCCACAAATCCACAAATGGATAATGCTTAATGTCTTCATAACCTCTCTTTCTAATCAGCTAGTTTTACATTGCTCTAAAAACATTCAGTTCATATTTTATTTAAACCTGTGTTTTTCTTTATATTTACCAAAATTGTTTTTCTAAAACTATTATTTTCTTTGATTTACATTATAATCAGATTCCACCAGAGGAAAAAGCTCAGTATTTAAAAAATATTAGTACTACTCAATCACTTTTTGTAAAACAACAAGCAATTCTCAAGCACTTACCATGTGTCAGGTCCTATTCTAGATGCTTGATATCATATAGATATCAGAGAGAAAAAAAGGATAAGTAAGTCTGGCTTTATGTGGCTTACACTTTAATGGAAGAGACAATTATTTTAAAAATTAAGTATAAATAATTTATATATGATAGAAGGAAATAAGTTATAGGGGAAAAAAAACATAGAGGAAAAGAACAGGGCTTGGATGGATTGTATTTTCAAAGAGGGCAGGTCCCCTTGAGAAGGTGACATCTGAGCAGACAGTAGAAAGTAGTGAATATCTACCATGGTACCTGGCTGAGTAAACAGTATCTGGTATTTATGGTGGGTATCTGGCAGAGAAAACAGCCCATGAAAAGGTCCTAAGACTCACACACACCCCAGCAAGTTCAAGGGCTTGACGCCTGTGGAGCTGGAGCTGAATGAACAGAGGGGAGAAGAAAAGGTAATGAGCAAGGTAATAACGCAGGCAGTTTATGTAACGTACTTTAACATCTTAGTGTTTATCATGAGTGAAATGATCAGCAATTCCAGCGTTCTGAGCAGAGGAGTGAGATAATTCGACTTCTACTGGAAAGGTAACTCGGCTGCCATGTTGAGACTGGTTCAGAGGAGGGAAGAGCTAGAAGCTGATGAGCCAAGGAGAGCTCCCGTAATAATTCAGAGGCGAAGTATAATAATAGTGGATTGGGCAGGGAGCGGGTTGGATACCATGAGGACTGCTTGGACTCTGGGTATATTTTGGGTAATGTTAACAGAATTTCCTTACCAACTGAGTGTGGGGACAAGGTAAAGAATGGAGTCAAGGAAGAATTCAAGTGCTCGGACTGAACAACTGGGAATAAAGAAATCTGCCAGAGTCTGTGATAAGGAAAGCTAATGATGAGGCATATAGAGGTGGGGTAGGGAAAATCAGTTTTAACTATATAGGAAAAAAATTTAAAAGGGGAGTGCCCATAATCAGTACCAACTTTAAGGAGAGAGTTCTAAATCTATACCTGTATCTAGATAAGAATTTTGAGCATGCATTTCCAAAATCATACTGGATTATTCATAGATAATCCACAACCACCTCGACTTCTGTGTCCAATCAGAAGTCCAGTAACTTCACCCTAAAACATCCTGTGTGTGTGTGTGTTAGGGTTAGTTGCTTCTGTTGCGTCCAACTCTTTGTGACCCCATGGACTGGAGCCCGCCAGGCTCCTCTGTCCATGGGATTTTCCAGGCAAGAATATTGGAGTGGGTTGCCATTTCCTTCTCCTGGGGATCTTCCCAACCCAGGGATTGAACCTGTGCCTCTTATGCCTCCTGCATTGGTAGGCAGGTTCCTTACCACTAGCGCCACCTGGGAATCCCAAAACATCCTCTGTCTAGTATTTCATAAATCTTTAAAAGAGAAAATCAAAGATATGATTGAACTAGTAGGTAACTAGGCATCAGTCTAAACTCCCTTCTCTTCTTATCCACAAATATCCAAATTTTTAAAACCCCTTGAATCTGTGTCCTTCTTTTCCTCCTGCTATGGCTTAGTCCTATACTATTTTGCAACAAAGTCATGCAGGGGTTCATTAACACCTCAGCACACAACTGCAATGTCATTAATAAGACTGTTCCCTTCAAATTTTAGTTAAAGCCCTGTTACCATCTGAAGTCTTTCATGACACCCCGCACCCCACTGAAGTCTGATTTGAAACTGATGCTGAACCTGGAAGAACTGATGCTGAAGCTGAAGCTCTAATACTTTGATGTGAAGAGCTGACTCAAAGAACCTGCTGCTGAGAAAGAAGGCAGGAGAAGAAGGGGACGACAGAGGATGAGATGGTTGGATGGCATCACCGACTCTATGGACATGAGTTTGTGCAAGCTCTGTGAGTTGGCGATGGACAGGGAAGCCTAGTGTGCTGCAAAGAGTCGGACATGACTGAGCGACTGAACTAAACTTCTAAGGTTCCCACCAGAACCAAATAAGTGCCCGCTATAACACCTAGATCCAACGACTAGTATGATGCATTTGTCAAATGTTTAATGTCTGAATAATTCATATCCAAGCTACTAGGATTAACCACACTCATTTATGGATATGAGATTTGGCTGTAGATTCTATTGGAGAAAAAAGACTTAAAAGGTTTAGTTGATTAACCAGTAATCACAATTCCAGGAAGACCTTATTCTTATGATTAAGTTCACAAAGAAGCTACCGGACAGCCAGTAGTCAACACCTTGTATATCCCTAGCTCCATGTCGGGGAAGAAGGCCCCCAAGGAGCCGCAATCCTTCTCACTGCATGTCATATGGAAATTCCATTTCATCCTTTCTCACTCAGATTACACACATTTGGTTTCTGAGTTTTTCTTTCATTCTCTATAACTTTACAGTTCTTTTTTTCAGGATTGAAATTTGACATCCTGGCTAACTCCTTTAGGGCCGATGGGTGTCTAACCATTAAATCCTGATTTTCCCCAAGTCTCTCTCTTCTTCTACAGGGAGAATTGCTCCTCCAGGCCTCCCAAATCCATCTCAATTCCAATGTTACATAAGTTGATCAATCAGAGTCACAATTCAAGAAGGTTGGATCAGCTACAAGCATGCACAGTAATTTGAAAAACCAGATTAAATATCAGCTCATTAGTTTCCTCAAATATTTTCTGGTGAAGAACTAGTAATGAACAACTAGTTTACAACAGTGTATATATCTACATTTATAAAAAAATTTCAAGCATTTTATTGATATTTGCATTATGATTTGAGTAATCTCATGAAGTTAGCATGAAACCTCACCCAAAGTTAACACTGCTAATTCTATGAAAAAAATAAATATAAATTTCCAAATAAATTAACTTTTGGAATACAGTCCACTGGAAGCTAAAAAATTGGCCAAAAAGAAGTATGTTAATGTTCTCAAACATTAAGCATACATTGTTTCTCATTTTAGCATCACACAAATACATACACACACAAACACAAATAATAACTACAATGCAACAGGAAGAGAAGGGTTGAATGATTTACTGATAGGCAATAACACCACATGCTGTTAACTATGACCTAATACAGCTTCTATCATTATGAATTACACAAGTGATTCTGTGCAGTCCAAAAGAAAAATAATTCATTATTAGGTATTGCAACCCACTATCTCTCTTAAACTAACTCTCTATGTTTAGTCACTTAGTTGTGTCCAATTCTTTGTGACCCCATGGACTGTAGCCCTCTAGGCTCCTCTGTCCATGGAGATTCTCCGGGCAAGAATACTGGACTGGGTTGCCATGCCTTCCTCTCATGCTAAATTCTTATTTGCATGCTCAGTCATTCAGTCTTGTCTGACTCTTTGCGATACCATGGACTATAGTCCACCAGGCTTCTCTGTCCATGGGATTTTCCAGGCAAAATTTTCCTTCCCCAGAGGATCTTCCCCACCCAGGGACTGAACCCACATCTCCTGCACAGCTGGTGCATTTTTTTATCACTGCTCCATTTGGGAAGCCCCCAAGTTCTTATTTAATGACATATATTTCCAACATTAATTCATCTTTATGGCACTGTTAGGTGGAGATTTTACTGGCAATGAAATATGTATATTAGTTGGAGATATCACCGGAAAATTTAAACACTGCTAATATAAAATTTCAATTAATCAATTAAAAGTACTGATTGAAGGACTGTCTTGAAATGTTTACCTTTAATAATCAAGAGAAGAAAACTGATAAACTTTATAACCTATATAAAACCTATACAAAAATTTGAAAGAAAAATAGACAGCTCTGCTAATAGTCTTATTATGCTTCTGTTCTTGTGCCTACTATAAGTTGTTTGGTACAAAACATATCTCAACCATGCCACCTTTTGGAAATATTACTTATGCATAATAAAATTATCAAAACTGATTTGAATTAAGAAAGCCTTCAGTTTCTTTTGTATTTGTGATGAAGTAAACATGAAGCATTTTATTCTAAACGTACATTTTCTGTCTTATTGAATACTGCCAAATTCTTTGAAAAATATCTTAGTAATCATATGTTATGCTTTTCCAAAATACCAAAAAATGTTTTTATAAAAAAGGCTCACCAAAATTATAATAGATTTTTCCACTGTCTCATAGTTTGGAATAATTATCATACATTACAGTTTTGCAAGGGCACCACATACTAATTTCTAAATATAAATGTTCACAGGAATATATACTAAGAGCTAAAAATATTGTTCTGTAGATTGCTACAAACAAAAATTCATTGTGTATGTCTATAGGGCTTTGATTCATAGAGTTCATCCAAACACCCCACCTCCCACACACAGAGCTTTTCATTTAAAACTCCTCTAATAACTTCATGAAGACTGGTCCTAACTAAAAGATGAGAGGTACAATCCTCACAAAACTCACAGAAAGAAGAGATCTACACACAAACTATCCCTTTTACACAATATATACAAATGTGAGATTTATTTTAAAATTATGACACATTCGTAAAACCATACAAAAAATGAAAGAAAGATAACTGACTGGGAGTCATAAGAAAGAACTGGAGTGTTCAAAGACGTGGAATAGTAACCTAATGTGCAAGTCTAGGCAATAAAACTGGGAACAGACCTGCTTCTTTAGTCAAATGAGAAGGAAATTGAGATGTGACCTATTGATGGCCCTCAAGTTCAACAAGAGTTGCTAGTCAGAAAATGGAAATCTGTTCTAATCACTCCAAGGGATTTGCTGTCACATAACACCATGAAATCAACACTAGGAAATAACCATATTTGCAGAGGGCTGCTAACACAGCATCAAATAGCCATTTATATAATACACATGCATATTGACATACATACATGCAAATATATATATATATATAACATACACATATATACTACCTTCTCTAAATATTAATAGTTTAGAAAAAAGCAATGATTCACCTCTTCAGGATCAACTTTTATTGGAATGAGTAGGTAAGCAAAATATGACTGTTGTGTGCTCAGTCGCTCAGTTTCCAACTCTTTGCCACCCCATGGACTGTAGCCCGCCAGGCTCCTCTGTCCATAGGAATTCTCCAGGCCAGAATACTGGAGTGGGTTGTCATTTCCTCCTCCAGGGGATGGATCTTCCCAACCCAGGGATCGAACCCAGGTCTCCCACATTGCAGGCAGATTCTTTACCTTCTGAGCCATCAGGGAAACCCATGAATACTGGAGTATGTAGCCTATCCCTTCTCCAGGGGATCTTCCTGACCCAGGAATCGAACACAGGTCTCCTGAATTGCAGGCAGATTCTTTACCAGCTGAGCTACCAAGGAAGCCCTAACATTTGACTAGAAGATGCCTATGAATTAAGAGTCTGTCTTTCAGTTTGTGTTTAATGATGTCTTATGACATACACAGTAGAGCAAATTTCACTGCATTTAATTTATACTTAGAGAAGACAAGGACATGGCAACCCACTCCAGTATTCTTGCCTGGAGAACCCCAGGGACAGAGGAGCCTGGTGGCCTACAGTCCACGGGGTCGCAAAGAGTGGAACACGACTGAGTGACTTCACTTTCACTTTCACTTAGAGAAAACAAAGCTGAAAAAGAAGAAATCACTTAAGGTATAAAGCTATAAGATATTTGAAAAGTTCAACCTGAACTAAATATTGACTCACCAATTTTAACGAGAAATTTTATAAAACACTGAGAACACTTACAGGTCCTTGTCTGGATATTCAGAGCAGGTTTTTGTGAAACTCAGAAGAGGACTCAGAATTCTTACTTCAGTGAAGTGAAAGTCGCTCAGTCACATCCGACTCTTTGCGACCCCATGGTCTATACAGTCCATGGAATTCTCTTGGCCAGAATACTAGAGTGGGTAGCCTTTCCCTTCTCCAGGGGATCTTCCCAACCCAGGGATCGAACCCAGGTCTCCCGCACTGCAGGCGGATTCTTTACCAGCTGAGCCACAAGGAAAACCCTATTTCAGTGAAAGGGAACCTGAAACTCAGAAAGTCTGCGTGTTTAGGATTCTATACATAGGTGAAGCAAATCCTAAACTTGTGACTAGTTGTATTTCTAACATACCATATTAACTCTCCCTCAAAATATAATGTTACCTTTTATTTAATGTAACAGAGGTTGGTTGAAAATATTTCCTTCAAAATAACATAAAAAATCTTGTCATTTGAGATCATCTATAGCAGGAATGAATGTAAGAATTTAAAAAGAAACATATGAAAATAATATAAAAATATATAAATATGGCATATTTCACATATGTTCATGGTAGTGTGAAATTAAAGCTAGAATGTAGCTTGTTATTTATCCCATCATTTACCCACCAGGTTCCTTACAGTTAAACTATTTACTCACCCATCCACCTGTCTCTGCCTAGCTCTCCTCCCTCTCTCTGGAGAGAAATTACAGGAAATTAAATGAAAAATTTTATTGCCTAGGTAGTTTTGACTCACCACTACTTTGACCACATGGAAAATATTTCAAAGGGGCAAATCTATCACCAGAAGTGTGCATACAGATTTTTATTTTCAGGGAGGAACACTGACTTGTCACTCGACTAACAGGGAGGTGATATCCGCACTCATTCCATGCAGAACTGGGCCATTCTTTCCACTGATCAGTTCCATGAATCACTAATTATAAACCTTCATAAGAATGGAAATCCTAAATAGAAACACTTCACATAAACCTGTGAATGACCTTTCTTTTCCACATGCCTGTTAAATATATGAAAGTTTGAGTCAAAACATTTGGATTCACTTCTCAGTTTTACCTTTTGTCACTTACGAGCTTCCTCTTTGGAACAGAACTCCTCCAAAAGTGCTATAAACCAAGTATTACTTAAAAGGGGTACACAAAGAAGAACTTTGTGAATAAACAGTAATTTAAAGCTGAGTCCCCTATTTTACATACATTAATTTTACCAAATAGACAGGTTTTTTATTTTTTTAATTTTTTCCAGGAAATTTTCTTTATTATTTTTTTCAAAATATAGAGAATTTAATGTTACTTCATTTCAATTTGTAGTTGCCCCACATGTGTATCACCAGTTTTCATCTGTGATTCCCAAAGATGGGTTAAAAAGCAGATATACAGAATTGCAGCACATACTGATGTGCTGACGGTTTAGTCATTAAATTGTTTCCCATCTTTGCCAGCCTATGGACTATAGCTCCTTCGTCCATGGGATTCTCCAGGCAAGAATACAGGAATGGGTTGCCATTCCCTTCTCCAGGGAACCCTCCCAACACAGGATTGAAACTGGGTCTCCAACATTGCAGGCAGATTCTTTACCATCTGATCCACCAAGGCAGCCATAATGCACTGATGTGCTCCTTAAAACAGGAGACAGAAATTCTCCCTTATTTCTCCTTTTCTCTACATGGTGACACTGGCAGAATTCCCAGCACACTTGCCCTGAGACCTCACCTCCGCTTTGAGAAACTATCCTTTTATGTAATTACTTATTTTTTTTTCTTAATTCCCTTCCTTTAACCTCACTGCAAAGTTTTCAAGAGCATCTGCCCAAGCCTCAACAAAAAGTCTATGACTTGAATTCAGTTCAGTTTATTTTAATTCAGCAAGAATACAATTCAGTGGGCCCTGTTAGTTAACAGGGATAAAATGATATGGGAGAAAAAAAAATACTCTGATTCCTAGTATTTACTGTTTGAATTAAAAATTTTAGTGCCTGCTGGCCTGAAACATCATTGCGATTTGGAAGAACATTTGAAGAAGTCTTTGGTGGAGTCAATTTAGACTTAAATGCCTTAAGCAATAGGATGGGGAGTAGGCAATGGCAACCCACTGCAGTATTCTTACCTAGAAAATCCCACGGACAGAGGAGTCAGGTGGGCTATATAGTACATGGGGACATGTACTATATATGACTGAGCAATAAATGAGCTCAATAAATAAATTATTGAGCATATCAATAATCAATAATATCAATAATATGACTGAGCTCAGTCAGGACATGACTGAGCAAATAACAACAAGGGTCTAAACGGTCATCTCATCCTTGCCTGTGCTATACTGCAACAGAACAATTCCTATTCAGCTATTAATCTGGTGCATATAATAAAACCAATCCTTGGATCAATTTTAAAAAGTCAATCTAAATACATATGTTGTAGAATTAAATATTTCAAGTTTTGTACAGAATTTAAAAACAAACCCTGGAGAAGGAAATGGCAACCCATTCCAGTATTCTTGCCTGGAAAATTCCATGGATGGAGGAGCCTGGCAGGCTATAGTCCATAGGGTCGCAAAGAGTTGGACACAACTGAGTGACTTCACTTCACTTTAAAAACAAATATTAAAAATAAAATGAGAGAGAACAACCTTTCAAACACTTTTACATTCATGTATTACATGACAACAATAACTGTACTTTATTATTTTCTAAGCTTAGTCATTATCAAATTCTTTCTCCAAATCATCCATTGTAAACTCAGAACAAAACTATTGGAGGAAGGTTGGAAGTCCCTTTTTCAAACACAGTCTGTATGAACTGAAATACTGTGCTCAAAACATAAAATGAAACAAGGAAGCCAAAGGAAAATGAACAATCAGTGTTTGCCAAATTGCTTCTTTTGTAATAATGTCTTATCAATGCAATTTTCTTTAAACAAAAGGTGGAATAAATTGAAGAGGCAGAGCAGATCATAAAATAAAACTGGAAGTTTAATAATCTGTTGCTTTTCCTTTAGTCATAGAAAATATACTTTATGAATACATAAAAACATCCTGATAATAGAGATTATTGTTGCTATGCATTATTCATGTGGCGATTAATTCACTCGATGCTTTATATCAAGCAAAGCTGACTAACCATAAGGAACTAACTTCAAAGTACACTGTCTTTTTGGTCTCCAAAGCAATAAAGATCCAGACACTTTCCTTTTAGGGTATTTGTTCTGCACAATTTAGAATGTAGTAGTTTCTTTCCTTCATTAGGCCCTCCATGTGAGATAGACTAAATCAGAGGCTACAGAAATAGCGATTTCTTTGTGCTGAGAGTCTCAGATGTTTAGAACTGTTTCTACACTAGTGAGTTTGCCAACCTTCTGCTACCCCATCCACTCATTCCTTAACATCTGCGCTGCAAAGCTTCCACTTTTGTTCACAGTTTGACTACATTTTCTGAATAAGTAACAACCAAGTCAGACATTCCAAAATTAGAAGACTGATATGGTAAAGCTCGCATTGGTGGTTCAGTGGTAGAATTACTGCCCCCACTGTGGGAGACCCGGGCTCAAATCCCAGCCAATGCATCACATTTATATTAGTTTGGGGCTTCCCTGGTGGCTCAGATGGTAAAGAATCTGCTCGCAGTGCAGGAGACCTGGGTTCAGTGCCTGGGTTAGGAAGATCCCATGGAGGAGGGCATGATAAACCATCCCAGTATCCTTGCCTGGAGAATCCCCATGGACAGAGGAGCCTGGCAAGCTATGGTCCATGGGGTCAAAAAGTGTCAGACATGACTGAGCAACTTTCACTTCACACTTCATGGTAAAGGTTGGTAAAGCTTTCCTAATTTAAGTGAAACTCTTGCTTGTATATAACCAGTCTACACTAAAGCGCATTCTGTTAAATGCTGCTTCAGCACAGATCTGACAAGAACATGGAGCTGCATTTATTTTTTACAAAATTGTCATGAAAACATAGTAAAAATTCTAAGATCATAAACTATAAAAACTTTATCATGAAGAAACTGCAAAGTGAAATCAATGACATTAAACATTTCCATAATTTATGAAACAGTAATAGGAAGAAAATACAGCTTGATGTTACTAAAATGATGATATGAAATGAGTAAAACCATATGAAGCAAAACATTCAAGATTAATTACAGCAGATAATGTTTTGATATATTTATTGAAAGTGAAGTTATACCACTGGAGAAGTCAAGAATTAAATCAAACAATACATATTTTTTATATTGAAATGTGGATGTGTAGGATTTTGTGTTTACAGGAAAACTTCCTGGAATCGAGCAGTAGGAACATTTAAGACCCTGAACAGTGACAAACTGATCCACGTATAGACAGATTAGGGAAATATTTTCATCACGTAATTTTTGATTATCATCACAACATCCAACTGAAAGAAAACTTTCTATAATGTGGCGTATGTGGTAATTCCTTCATAGGCTTTGAGCTAACAATTGAAACTAGGCAAAAATGTGAAATAAAAACTCTTGATGATGCTTCTCAAAGCTAACAGGTAGTAATGGTCCTATTTGAGGTGCAGCAAAGGAGACGCAGATGTAAAGAACGGTGTGGGAGGGAGAGAGTAGTGTTGAAACAAATATATTACCATATGCAAAATAGACAGTGGGAACTTGCTGGACGATGCAGGGAACCCAAGGCCTGTGATAACCTGGAAGGGTAGGATTGGGAGGGAGGTGGAAGGGACGTGTGAGAGGGAGGGGACATATGTATACCTATGGCTGATCCATGCTGATGTATGCAGAAGCCATCACAAAACTGCAAAGCAATTATCTTCTAATTAAAATAAAATTAAATTTAAAAAAAACCTAACAGGGATTTCTTGCTAAAGTCAGCTGTTAATTAGCATAACTATTAAACACCATGTTGGAGGTATTAATCAAAGTAAATATATAAGAAAAAACAAAAATATAAGAATTGGAAAGAAGAATTATATTGTGTCTATTTTCAGGTGCTATAATAATAGATCTAGAATTTCAAAAAAAGGAAATAAAAATCTATAAATATAGAAATCTAGAACCTTTGTATATACAAGCAATAAGCACTTGGGGGATATAATCAAAATACTATAATCTTGACAGTATGTAAATAAACTCCACAAATACAGACACCATATGAAAAAGAGTGTTCTTCTGCATTGCTATTTAAAATAGCAAAACATTGGTAACAGCAAAACAAGAATCTACTAAGGACATAGTTTTGAACAAAGCAGGGAACCAAATGGAAAACTATGGAACTATAAAAAGGAAAGACACAGACACCTTTCTGTACAAACAGGGAGTTCTCCAGAACAAGTTACAAACCAATATGCAGAAGAGAATATAAAGTACACTGACTGTTGTTTTAGAAAGGAAGAGAAATAGGAGTCCACACACTTGATGTATACAATCAAGTACACACATACTTGATTTTGCAAAAAGTAACACTGGAAGGATATAACACAAACTAAAGCATGATTATTTACATGAGTTAAGATAAAAGGCTGCAGTGAGTAAAGATGGAACTGAGTTTTCTCTGAGTGTACCTTTCATATGGTTTTGATATTTGAGCTGGATAAATAACTTACATATTTAAAAGAAAAAAAAAATCACAGCTAAATCCTCTGGTCATTTTCCATTTGTAAAACCCAATGATTAAGGTTTCCTAATTGTCCACTCAAGGGCCTTCCCAGGTGGTGCTACTAGTAAAGAATCCACATGCAATGCAGGAGACACAAGAGACATGGTTCAATCCCTGGGTCAGGAAGATCCCCTGGAGGAGAAAATGGCAATCCACTCCAGTATTCTTGCCTGGAGAATCCCATGGACAGAGGAGCCTGTCAGGCTACAGTCCATGGGGTCACAAAGACAAGGATGAGCAACTGAGAACACATATTTTTAAGAAATGCAATACTGCCTATTTTGTCATTCTCACTTCTTATGAAGGAATTTAAATTATTGTGGTATATTTTACATGCAATAAAATTCAAGTATATTATGTATTCAGTCAAATTATTTTTGAAAAATACTTTCACCCATCAGTTCAGTTCAGTTGCTCAGTCGTGTCTGACTCTTTGAGACCCCATGGATTGCAGCACGCCAGGCCTTCCTGTCCATCACCAGCTCCCGGAGTTTACTCAAACTCATCTCCATTGAGTCGGTGATGCCATCCAACCATCTTATCCTCTGTCATCCCCTTCTCCTCCTGCCTTCAATCTTTCCCAGCATCAGGGTCTGAAACATACTTTCATTAGTATGATGTTTTTCATCATAACCGTCAGCCAAATAAAACTTCTTCACTAAACAGTACCGCCCATGAGTACTGATTTCTATTAGTACTAAACTAATTTCTAAACAGTACTAAATTAGTACTAAAGATAATTTCTAATAGAAATAATCATTTCCTATTCTTGAACTTCATATATATATATATGACTGTCCATTTTTTCTCATATAATGATATTTGATAATACCTTCTGTTGTAAACATCAGTAGTTGTATATAATGGTGAGTTGTATTATTTCACATGAATATAGTGCTATTGGGTTATCCACTCTCTTGTTGATAGAATCTTGGGTTGTTTCTATATAATGTTTCTCTGAAAAACATTGTTACAAAGATATTTTCACAATTTTTGTGAACATATGCTTTTATTTCTACTGAATATATACTTAGAAGAGAAATTGACAGGTAAGAGGATAACTGAAAGCTTGTTGGTAAAAGACCATAAGCTTGTAGTTACAAGATGAATAAGTTGTGGGATCTAATATAGACCACAATGAATATAGTTAACACTACTACATCATATACTTCAAAGTTGACAAGAAAATAGATCTTGAATGTTCTCACTAGAAAAAAATAGTAGTTATGTGAGATGACAGATGTGTTAACTACCTTTATTACGGTAATTGTTTTACAATCGATATGTGTGTCAAATTATCACAGTGTATCTTTAAACTTATACCATGTCATAGGTCAATTATATATCAACAAACCTAGGGTAAACTAAAGTATATATATTTATGAAACAACCCAACAGATTTGCACATTTTCTGTACCATTTTTTTTATCCCCTCCAGCAAACTATGTGAATTCAGCTTGCCACATCCTCAACACTTGGTATTATTAGCCTTTATAAGTTTAGCAATTCTAGTGTGTAGTTGCATTTCTTTTTGTTTTAATTTACATATACCTGATGAGTTATGATACTGAGTAGTTTTTAAATGCCTATGGGCCATTTCTTAACCTTTGTAAACTGTCCAAGTCTTCTGCTCATCTTATTTTTGCTGTCTTTTTGTAATTGATTTGGAGGAGTTCTTTACATGGCCCAGATAAAAGTCCTTTGTCAAATATATGTCATGTGGTCATTTTCTCCAATGGCTTACTCTTTTCATTCTCTTAGTGGATTTTTCTGAGGAGCATAGGGCTCTTCTTTATTGAAATATACTTTACATTTAAAAAATTTTATGGCTAATGCTATCTGGGCCTTTGCTTTGAAATCTTTGCCTAGTCCAAAGTCCAGAAAATATTTTCTTACATTTGCTTCTAACTGAGGTTAAGGTTTTACACTTGGTCTATGTGCCATGGAAGATTTTCTTTTCAATATAGTTATCCAGCTTTCTAAGTACAGTGGCAATATCTGTTGGATCACAGAAAAAGCAAGAGAATTCAAGAAAAACATCTACTTCTGCTTCATTGATTACACTAAAGCCTTTGACTGTGTGGGTCACAACAAACTGTGGAAAATTCTGAAAGAGAAGGGAATACCAGACCACTTTACCTGCTCCTGAAAAACCTGCATGCGGGTCAAGAAGCACCAGTTAGAAATGGACATGGAATGATGTACTGGTTCAAAATTGGGAAAGGAGTACATCAAGGTTGTATATTGTCACCCTGCTTATTTAACTCATATGCAGAGGACATCATGCAAAATGCCAGGATGGATGAAGTACAAGCTGGAATCAAGATTGAGGGGAGAAATGTCAATAACCTCAGATATTCACCGCCCTTATGGCAGAAAGCAAAGAGGAATTAAAGAGCCTCTTGATGAAGGTGAAAGAAGAGAGTGAAAAAGCTAGCTTAAAACTAAGATTATGGCATCTGGACCCATCACTTCATGACTAATAGATGGGGAAACAATGGAAACAGTGACAGCCTTTATTTTCTTGGGCTCCAAAATCACTGTGGATGGTGGCTATAGCCATGAAATTAAAAGAAACTTGCTCCTTGGAAGAAAAGCTATGACAAATCTAAACGGCGTACTGAAAAGAAGACACATTACTCTGCATACAAAGTTCCAAATAGCAAAGCTATGGTTTTTCCAGTAGTCATGTATGGATGTGAGAGTTGGACCATAAAGAAGGCTGAGTGCCAAAGAATTGATGCTTTCAAACTGTGGTGCTGGAGAAGACTCTTGAGAGTCCCTCGGACTGCAAGGAGATCCAATCAGTCCATCCTAAAGGAGATCAGTTCTGGGTGTTCATTGGAAGGATTGATGCTGAACCTGAAACTCCAATACTTTAGCCACCTGATGCGAAGAGCCAACTCACTGGAAAAGATCCTGATTCTGGGAAACATTGAAGGCAAGAGGAGAAGGGGACAACAGAGGATGAGATGGTTGGATGGCATCAACATGAGTTTGAGCAAACTCCAGGAGATGGTGAAGGACAGGGAAGCCTGGCTTGCTGCAGTCCATATCGTCATAAAGAGTTGGACATGGCCAAGCAACTGAATAATAACAAGCAATAAAAGTACAGTGGCTGACGTAGTTTTCCTTTTTGATCATGAAATTACATTTGTACCTTTGTAGAAAATCAATTTATCGTATATGTGGTGGGTCTAGTTCTGCACTCTCTTCTGTTGTCTTGGCCTTTTTGTTACATACGCATACCTATACTCAGCTTCTCAAGGCAGGCCGTGGTAAAGAATCCACCTCCAATGAAGGAGATGCAAGAGATGAGTGTTTGATCTCTGGGTTGGGAAGATCTCATGGAGTAGTAAATGGCACCCTACTCCAATCTTCTTACATGAAAAATTTCATGGACAGAGGAGTCTGGTGGGCTACAGAGTCCAGAGGGTCACAAAAGAATCAGACATGACTGAGTACACTCACACCTAATCTATACTGTCCTAAATAATGTAGTTCTACAGTCTAACACTGTGCCATTGTATTAGACATGGTCCGCAAAGAGTCGGACAGGACTGAGCGACTGAACTGACTGACTGACTGACCCAGGACGATGAACACATTTAGATGGAAAATGTTTCTCTCTTTGAACTTTCAAGCTTCTTTGATATAAAGTTCAATATATATGAACTTGGGGCTTCCCTGGAAGCTCAGCTGGTAAAGAATCCCCCTGCAATGCAGGAGACACTGGTTCAATTCCTGGGTGGGGAAGATCCCCTGGAGAAGGGAATGGCTACCCCCTCCAGTATACTTGCCTGGAGAATCCCATGAACCCCCCACACACACATATGAACTGACATCATTGACAGCAAGGGACAGTGAATGAGAACCAAGCCTTTCCAGACAACCAGATGTGAATTTGAATTCTGTCACACAAGAAATATTTTATGTTATTTATATGTCATTTTCCTCACCTAATTAAATAGGGATCATAATACCCATCTCATAAAATTTTTGAAAGGTTTAATTAGAAGATACCATGAGTAAAGCATCCAATGAATTATTTGATATATATGGAGTAAACCAACAATATCACAGCTAGCTGTAGAACACTGTATTCACAGAAAGTACATGCAAATTATTCCTGGTAGAAATTCAAAACATGGAGATGGTTTTGAGTGAGTGCCTTAATTTTTTTTCAAGATTAGTGATTTCTTTCTTTGGAATATATTATCAATTACTTATAATGTACTACTTTGTCCTGTTTATGACAGATTATTACATTTTTATGCATTACTAATTATTAATGGTTGCTTTTGTAATACAATAATTATACACGTTCATTGTTTTTTTTTTTTTTTCACAGTGTTGACAAAAGATAAGAACTTCACTGGTTGTGCACATACCTTTTCAGTATTTTCTCTTAGTCCTGAATTTCCCAGAATAGAAAATGAAACAAGCATGCACATCTTTATCAGGAGAAAACACAGCAATGTTACTCAGAGCATTTTCCCAATAGTTTACTTTTTCATTACCGTGTAATTAACCCCACATTGAGAATTCTATTGTGAATTCTTTTGCAGCAGCAAATTAAACATTTGACTTGCAGACTATTATGTTTCTGTGAAAGTGACTATCATGTCATTAGAAAACAGGCGAGCAATATTGTGAGTAATGAAGAGTTTTCTGGGAAGCTTTCAATGAAGCTAGAAGATTTGCCCTGGGAGAAAATACTCTTATATATTTCTAAGGCCTCATCACAATCTTCAGCACAAAATTCATCAAAATCTAATAAAATAGCTTCATTAGCATGATTGTCACTTTATTAATAATTTATTGGCTGGCAAAAGTACTGATGGGATTATAATGCATCATTTTAGGCACAAAAGAACGTTATTGTGCTGCTCATCAAGGTGAGTACAACAGAAGTCAAATCTGCAATAAACAAATTTGGTATCTTTAAGAATTATACCTAGGTGTTCCCTGACTGGCTCAGATGGTCAGAATCCACCTGCAATGCAGCAGACCTGGGTTCGATTCCTGGGTTCGGAAGATCCCCTGGAGAAGGGAATGGCTACTCACTCTATTATCCTTGCCTGGAGAATTCCATGGACAGAGGAGCCTGGAGGGCTACAGTTCATGGGTTGCGGAGTCAGACACGACTAAGTGATTAACACTTTCATCCTCCCGTTAGTTAATGAAGCAACATCCCACAATGCTGCATATTTTCCTAAAAATTCATATCTAAAAATATGAATTCCAAAGCAATCCCTTTGACATCTTGGAAACCAATTTTCCCGATCAAAAGTCCACATTGAAGAATTTTCATAAAATGACCTGTTTTAGGGAGACAGCCCAAAACGAGCAGTATCAGTATCTCATCCACAGAAGATGAGACTTCCACAGGCATTAGAATACTTACAATGCCCTCTGCATATTCATAATGCATTGTGTACACTGTATATGGAAGTCAACAGAACAGAACAGGATGTCTATTCTAAATCTGCCTCATATTCATTGACGCTGAAGTCATTAGTGACTGTGGAAAACTGATGCTATCTGGCTAAAGGGACTGACAGAGAATACACTGCAGATAGTACCTGTGTCAGTGACTGAAGTGTGAACATGGTAAGTGCCTGGGGAAAAATGGGACTTCCTACTCTAATCACCTTTACAAAAGCCACTTTTTTCTGGATAAGGGTGTCCTTCACCTTCTAATATAATGCTGCTACAGCTTGAAAAGATGGGCAAAACCCAGCTGTCCACTAGAGCCGCCTTTCACAGGATATGCTTTATAAAACCCTCTCATTCGTTTCAGTGAGTCTCCTCCTAACAGGATGCCCTGCAACTTGGCTCCAATGGGCTGCACCATCTCCTAATTGACAGTCTTATTTTATGAACTCAAACAAGAGGTGCTTCCTTCCCAATTAAACATGATTCAGTCCCTAGAGACACAGCTCCATTTCAGTGCTGTGGTGTTTCAATGCTTAACTAAGGCATTTTAAAAAGGAATGAGAACAACTGGATTTAAGCAGAGTAGAAGTTCCCGGCAATTTGAATTACTTGGTCTTTGGCAGGATTTTGATGAGAAATGAGAAACAGGTCATTTCAGAGTTGTCATCTGTCTGAAATAAAAGCCTGTATTCAAAGGCTATATATTTATTTATATGTATTGTTTCGGAAACAAACTAAAGTGTTCAGAGCCCAACTAGGGAAATTGTGTGTTAATTACACACAAGATTTCACTTCCTTCACATACCATTCACTAATACAACTGCTTATCCTAGAAATGGAAGTACAGATTCCATGACCTTTTCTTAATCAAAAAGCTCTTGGATGCATACAAAGGACTGTGGATTATACTAACACTGAGAAACTACTTAGAAATTATTCTGTCCTTAGGAAAAGTTTCATAAATTGCTTAGCTTTTAATGCAGGCTTAAGTTATATGCTTCAGAAATTTCATGTAACATTTTTAACAGTGAAATCTTTTAAATCTCTCTAGCTCATTAGTTTTTCAATATTATCTGTCCAGTTAATTATTCAATATCTTATCAGAGTGATCTGGGGGTTTCCACAAAGATAAAACCATATGTTAAAGTACAGAGATATCTACTAAAGAGAAGGATTCCCTTTGGGATGAATAGCTCCAAGGCAAAAATACTGACAAATATTGAAGAGAACAAAGTATCTCAACAGTGATCAGCTCTATATTCTTGATTTAATGAATGGAGCGGACTAAAGGAAAAGAGAAAAAAATTTAATCAAGAATACGCCTGTCACCAGGCTTCCCTGGTGGCTTAGACAGTAAAGAATCAGCCTGCAATGCAGGAGACGCGAATTCGATCCCTAGGTCTGGAAGATCCTTTGGAAAAGGGAATGGCTACCCACTTGAGTATTCTTGCCTGGAGAATCCTATGGACAGAGGAGACTGGGGGACTACAGTCCATGGGGTCACAAAGAGTTGGAGACAACTGAGTGACTAACTTTATTTTTTTGGGCTTCAAAATCACTGCAGATGGTGACTGCAGCCATGAAATTAAAAGACGCTTGCTCCTTGGAAGGAAAATTATGACCAACCTAGACAGCATATTAAAAAGCAGAGACATTACTTTGCCAACAAAGGTCCATCTAGTCAAAGCTATGGTTTTTCCAGTAGTCATGTATGGATGTGAGAGTTGGACCATAAAGAAAGCTGAGTGCTGAAGAATTGATGCTTTTGAACTGTGGTGTTGGAGAAGACTCTTGAGAGTCCCTTGGACTGCAAGGAGATCCAACCAGTCCATCCTAAAGGAAGCCAGTCCTGAATATTCATTGGAAGGACTGATGTTGAAGGTGAAGCTCCAATACTCTGGCCACCTGATGCGAAGAACTGACTCATTGGAAAAGACCCTGATGCTGGCAAAGACTGAAGGTAGGAAGAGAAGGGGACAACAGAGGATGAGATGGTTGGATGGCATCACCGACTTGATGGACATGAGTTTGAGTAGGCTCTGGGACTTGGTGATGGACAGGGTAGCCCGGTGCGCTGCAGTCCATGGGGTCACCAAGAGTCAGACAGGACTGAGTGACTGAACTGAACTGAGTGACTAACACTTTCACTTTTGATGCTTGTCTCACCAATAAATTCTAAACTTCCTATGGTTGCTGACATAACTTAAATATTCTATGATCTTAGTTTATCCCACTTTGTAATAGTTGGTTGGCTCTTATTAACTGTTTGCTTTTGCAATAGAACCTTAAAATGTGTCCTTGATATTATATGAAATTTGCATAATGAAAAGAATCTGAACATTTGGCCCAAGTGTGAAATATAGTTATAACTTTTTAAATTCTACAATACTCTTAATTCCCTTTTTAAAATAAGTAAATCCACATGAAATCTTAAAAGGTCTGATATAAGTAAAATATTCTTAAAACTGATTGCAAATTTCATGGTGTTCTCTATTAATCTGCTATTCTTGCAGTAAATAATATTCCTAAATGCGCATGCCCAATTGCTTCAGTCATGTCTGACTCTGCAATCCCATGAACTACAGCCCACCAGGCTCCTTTGTCCATGGGATTTCCCAGGCAAGAATACTGGAGTGGGTTGCCATTTCCTCCTCTAGGGGATCTCCCTGACTCAGGGATCGAAGCCGCATCTCCTGCAATTCCGCACTGCAGGCAGATTCTTTATCACTGAGCCCCTCCTAAATGTGAACTATTTCCAAAATAAAACATACCACTTAGAGCTGAGGAGTTCTAAATTCTTTCATTTTTATTTAACCGACAAACTGCTTTATCAGGGTTATTAATACACAGTAAACACTCCATTCTGTCCTCAGTAGTGAAGGAAGGAAGGAAGGTGAAATCTGACTCCAATGGACTGCAGCCTACCAGGCTGCTCCGTCTATGGGATTTTCCAGGCAAGAATACTGGAGGAGTGGGTTGCCATTTCCTTCTCCAGGGGATCTTCCCGACCCAGGGATAGAACACAGGTCTCCTGCATTGTTAGGCAGACGCTTTTACTGTCTGAGCCACCAGGGAATACAAACCAGGGAATACACCAGAGAATTCAATTTCAGTATTGACAGAGGATTAAAAACGCATGGCTTCTCTCGTAGGTAAAAACCTGCTTGGTTTGCCCTGTTTGGATAGTGGGGCTCATATTTACTTGCCTTCAAGAAATGGTACACCAAAGCACTCTATTTTTGTAGAGCCTCTGAGGCACTTCCACTTTATACACTGATTTTCAGAAGTGGAAACCAGTCTTGGAGCCTCTCCTCTCTGAGTTTTTTTTTTTTTTTCTTCCTTAGCTTATTGCTAAAAATAGAACTGCACTGCTGAGGGACCATGGTCATTGCTAGGTGAGCAGGGCGACATGTTTGAGAGCTGCTTAACATGCAGAGGGGAACAATTCTTATTTCTCTATGAAACTCCACTGGGAAACCAGCACACAGGCAATTTTTCTCACTCCACTCGTTCTATAACAAGGACACAAAAAGACTTCTGTTCTTTTCCAAATATAGAATATCTCCCTTTCTTTCAAAGATTGCTGCCAAGATTTCTAGTTGCCCAATATCAATTCTCTTTTTCTTCCTTACTAGAGCACCTTAATTTGGTTTGGGACAGCAAAGTGCTCAGCTGAAATCCAATATTTTCATTTGGAAATAAAAGAGGGGCCTGTGACACCATTTCTGGTCAAAGGGATATAAAGAGAAGTCACTGGGCGGCGTTTTCAGGAATGTTCCATAGGGAGACAGCTGGCAACGCTTTGCCCGTCGCCCTTGGTTCTTTCCCTGGCTCTGACCATGGACATGGAGGTTAGAGCTCCAACCATTCTCTTTCAACCGTGAAACATCACCAAGAGCATCTCAGCACCCAAGTTTCTAAAACAATGTCAGTGTTACCTATCTGTGGATTTACTTGCTAGGGTCAATGTTTGGGAGTTTTCTGTGATGTATGATCAGTACAAATTCTAACTTACATGGAAAAAATTTATCAATCTACTGAGTTAATCTTCCAGTCCCTACACACCTCCAGCCCTGGAGGCTTTTAAAACATCATCTGGCGACTTTGATTATATCCTTTTCTTCCTTCAGATCCAAAGTCTTCTATTCATTCTTTCACTCTTCCTCTGTGGTCCTACCTGAATGAGTTTCACCACTCACATGACTGCAGTGGTAAGCAAAATGTTGCAAATGAGAAAGATGATGAAAGTGATTAGTAGCAGAACATCTGAAAAAATTACAAGAAGCAGGAGGAAACAGAAAAAAGTAAAACGAGATAAATACTTTATCTTCACTCTCTTCCCCTTACAATAAAATAATATGAGAGTATGACTCCAAATTCTTGAAAGGATATAGCCTAAGTACATAAATAACAGTAACTAACAATGGTCCCGGCAACAGTCCACTCGACAATAGCAAACTAACCTACGGTCTTACACACACACACACACACACACACACACACAGAGTCATCCACTGACACCCCCCCCCCCCAAAATAAAGTCTGGAACCAGGAAGAGTGAAATAAAAACTAATTTTTTTAATATTTTAAAATAATATAATTTAAAAAGCCTTTTTGTGGGGGAATATTGAGACACAGAAAGTGTAATACCGATCAAAAGTTACATATGATATAGATCTCTGGTATTCCAAATAAGACTGTAAACTTCTTTTTTAAATATTCTTAATTGCTAAACACATTATTTTCATGAAATAATGTGAAATAATGCTTCATGAAAACATTACAGTTAGCCTGTAAGCTTTGTGGGAGAGTGGGTATTATAAACACTAGAAAATAAAACACATAGGTATTCTTTATTCTGTAAGAGGGACGAGCTAAAATAATAGAAGCCAGTCTGAAGAGGGTTTCAAAATTATGTATTTCTGGAGGTTATGTCATTCGGATAAAAATAAGTTTATAGGACTGACAGTCATAAGACTGCACTGAATCCATTGAGAACTCAAAGAAGACAGCATAATTTAAGTGTGACAAGATTTAGAAATGAGAATTTTGCCCTCATTCATAAAAAACTAAAAATTTAATAACTCAGTACCTAATTTTAGGCATATCATTAACAAAGTAGAATCCATTATCTCTGTTTTCTCATTTGTGACTTCAGGGTAAAGTGAATTTAAGTTCTTACTTTCAATGACTTTGAATAAAGAGAAAGTCAAGTTTGAAGAAATTTTCATAAGATTTCAATGTTTACTCTGAAGAAATTTGAAAGAATGTAACAATAGTGAAGTCATTCTCTATCAAAAGTCATATAAGAGGGTCCTCTAGTCCCATAAACCAAGAGATTTATTATTTCATATAGAATTAGAAGAGAAATCCCAGTGAAAATAATATGAAGTGAAAGTTTATATAGGATATAATCGTTTAATTTATGGGATGATGCTTATTTTCTGTCCATAAGTGGTAAAGTGGGTCACTCCTGAATATTAAAAAAAAAAAAAAAATTGATAAAGGAGATTAGATTGACCATGGCCAGATTTTGCTAACTTTAATTTCTCAGTTTCAACTGTTTCCTTCTGGTTTTCCTATAAAAACCTCTTCTAGTCCCTTGTAACTATTTCACTGGTACTTGAAATTTTCTATTTCTCTTTCCTTCCACAGCCAAAATCATGTTGAGGACTGCCATGACTGTGCATGCACTTTGTACTTTGCACAAAGGTACTCGGCTGAAGGGGCAAATCCCTGGCTGAAATTGAGCTCACAAACTGCCCACAAAGTTGTGAAACGCACTGTTTCTCTAGAGGAAGGGAAGGAGATGGGAATGGAATTGTCCGCTCACGAGACCCTACATTTTGAGGTTACATTTGCCAGGGGTCAACTTTTTTCAAATTCATACAGACATCCCACAGCCTAGAAGCCTAGTCTTCAGAAGTGCTACTCCCACTGCAAATGTTTCTAACATTTTCAAGGGAGTGGCACCTATGAAAGTCAGCTGTAACCCAGTAAGGTGTGGGTCAGTAATGACAGACTGATGGAATTCAGCACGTGTAGAACTGAGAAACACAGAAGTTGGAGACCCAGCCCCCGTCAGTATCTCTGAACTATGCACAATAAATGGTGATTCCTTTTTGAGGTCATCTTTCCCAGTAAACCATACTATTGAGGAATAGTACTTTGAGACTGTGCATGCTTCACAATTTCTGCTAAGCTGCTTTTGTAACTTCACCTGGAGTTTACATTACTTGGACTATCCATTTTCATGTAGAAAATGTCTCACATGAATTTTTAAGAAAGCAACATTAGTGAAATTTTAATAATGACTAACAAAGTTAGAAGGGCTTCCGAGGTGGCACTAGTGGTAAAGAACCCGCCTGCCAGTGCAGGAGACATAAAAGATGCAGGTTTGATCCCCGGGTCGGGAAGATCCCCTGGAGAGGGGCAGGACAACCCACTGCAGTATTCTTGCCTGGAGAATCCCATGGACAGAGGAGCCTGGCGGGCTACAGTCCATGCGGTCACAAAGAGTTGAACATAACTGATGCGACTTGGCATGTACATAACAAAGTATAAAATAAATAAAGGGAAAAATCAGATTACTTAAATTCGCTATTAGTACTCAGCACAGTATTTTTCATGCTTGAAAGAAAACCATGTAATGTGACCAAGAAACACTGCAGTTGTGTTTTCTTGAGATGTGTAATCCTGCAATGAAAAAAAAAAATAACTCACAAATGAATCTATAAGGTTTTTAATAACATAACTACTATTGAAATACATAGCACACACAAATGTGAACTTCCTAAGCAAATGAAAGGAATATTTCTCATAGTGTTTCACAACTAACTCCGCTTGCCTCTGGCTAGCCAGAGGACAGATGGCTCTCCTTTTACAACATCGAGGTGAGCCATTTTGCAGAAAGGAGATGATGGGTAGAATAACCCTATATTCCATTTCAAACTGACTAGGCGGCTATTTCCTTTTTCAATGAGTTACACCTTTCATTCAAAAAAAGACTATGTCAGAAAATTCTGTCCTTCAGCCTAGAGATAAGAGGCCAGTGCACAAAAGGGAAACAGAAAAAGTGATGGCAATTCCTAAAACAATGCTTCTCAACTTTGTTAAATCCAGTGTCAAGTCTGTAATGTTTGTACGGATAAACATTTAACTCCCTTTTTATAAACCTGAAATAAAATTCACTACATTATAATCTCCCAGAGTCAGACATGACTGAGTGACTGAACTGAACTGAACATTCTATTTTATGCACAAAAACATAAAATATCCTAATATAATAAAAGGAAAGTGATGTATATGGACAATGTATATTTCAATATGGAAATATCCAAGTTATCTCACACTGGAAGACGTGGTAGTCTGATGTTTTACTCATACCTAGAATCACAGTGAAAATAATAGCTATAAATACAGACTGATGCAAAAGTGCTGTATTTGCCATTCAGATACTATGAGCAACATTGTTATGTGTGATTTTCTGAAGTGCTAAAAACTCATATTGATAATTGGAAAAAATACAGTTTCCTGTACTTACACAGTTGCTATATCTAGAAAAATAATGTATATTAAAAAAAAAAACTCTGTCATATATTTCAAATTTATATTCCAATTGTAGTTAAGTTCTAGATTCAGACATTTCTAAACAGACTTTGTTCGCTCGAATCTTACAGGAGCTGGGTGGTGGGAGATTATTTCTGGGGCAGGCTTGACATGCAGATGGCCAGACCTCCTAGCAGTCCTGGTCTCCCCACCCTTAATGCCAATATCCCTACTTCATTATAATCAAGAAAAATACCACGGCCAGTTTCCAAAATGCTCTCTTTGGTCCTGTATTCTTTGAGACTCTCTCATCAGGGGGAGGACAAAGAGAATACATTTTTCTTCCTTCTCCTCACAATTATTGCTATATAGAGAAAAAACTAGGTGATTTAAGTAAAAGATCCCTTATCAACAAGATACCACTTAACTCTGTAAAGGGCTGAAATCACATCTTTTTTTAACCACCCAAAAGAAACAATGGAAGATGCTATAGTTGCTCAAGATTTCCCAACCTCAAGTCAAAACAGCTTAAAGAATGGATATTTTCAGCGAAAGTTAATATATGAGAATCACATGACTATATCAGCATAGAAACTAGACACTTGAAGACAGGGAAACGCATAACAACAAAGTGAGGTAATATGGGGATGGGATTAGTAGTAGGTAATTAAAAGGCTGAGTGAGGACACTGGAAATAATTTTCTAAATGAGCTTTAGGAGACAAAATGAGTAAAGGCAGGGAGTGGGAGGTTTCAATATGTCAAAGCACACTGGAGCATTTTGTCAAGGAATTCAATACTGTTGTCAGCTTTTCTCTGCCAAATCTCCTTAATATTTTTCCCCCTTTCCACGCGGTATCAAAGAAGTTCATGTCAGCTTCTTGAGTCACTGAACAGGAAGTGGTCCCCACCATTGATCGTGGATCTGTGGATCTGTTCAAGAACTCTTTCCTGTATCTGTCCTTTTATAGCATAGAAAATGTCTCATCTTCTTGTCTACTTCATCTGCCAAAGTGAGCTGTTCACAAACTGAATTTCTGAAATGGGATTTTCCTCGGCAGATGAAGCTGAATCTATTTAGGCAAATTCTGAGATATGGCAGGCAGCCCACCAAATTAAACAGGGGTAGGGAGACAGGCATGGAAGTGTTACACTTGATGAGTAAGACTCTTGTAGCTGCCCAGACATCAAAACAACGAGCTAACAGGAAGAGAGCTCATAGGGCCTGCTCAAGTCCTAAGACTGTGTATGAATTACATGTAAATTTTACACAAAGATAATGAAAAGAAAACTGACATTTATGAAATACCCACAATGTGCCTTTCACTATGGCATGCACTTTAATGCCTGTCACCTCACAGTCACCTCAACAGATATTACGATGCCAATTATTTCACAAATGATAAAACTGATGCTTGTGGATAATAAAATACTTGTATTTCCACAGACTTCTTTACAGAGTAAGTCGACTCTGGGGTGTCCAACACAAAAATCTATCACATTCAAACAACAAATAAATATTTTTAAAAGGAGGGACAGACCAGTTGAAGGAATGAGTGTGTTGATAAAAATGAATGAAAAAACTCAAATGTCTCACACATAATTTTATGGAAAATTAACCATAAGCACAGAAGAAAGGCATGCAGAGGTCTGTTGCAATGGAAGTTTAATGTATCTTCTAATACAAACAGATCTACTATAACCTTTCCTAATAGTTTTAGAAGTCCTTTTTAATGTTAAATGTCAGTGGTCAAAAGAGAATTTTGACTCAATAGGATGAAAGAGCCACGGTGGCCTAAAGCCATTTAGTGGTGGAAAAAGAAGCTCAAAAGACCTGATTGGTCACTGAAATAATAATCAAAATAATGTATTTAATAAATATTTATAGCCATATCCCTAAGCACTCAGGATAATTTTATACTGCATTTGAGCCATGAAAGTATGATAGATGTAAGTCATTTGCAAATGTTTTTAATTATTTTTTAATTTATGTCACTTCAATAAGGTGAGTTTCATTTATAAAAAAATTTCAACTATGCGAGCAACAAATTTCCTCATAATGTAGGCTAAATAAACTGACACCCCATAACACACACACACAAACACACATAGACACAAATGTGTATCTTAGAAATACTGAGAATTAGACATGTTTTGCCAAAATGAAAATGGACTCCAAGACCTGGGTGTTCAAAGGTTGTATTTCTTACTCACACACTGTAATTTCCCTTAAAATATGTCAACGGTATTATCTGTATTGTTCAAGACCTAAACTCATTTCATGAATATTTTATTTCCTTATGTATAAATTTAGTAGCACAATTAAAAAGATCACTTGTATGAAAACCTCACAGTAACATATCAACCTCTCAGTATTAACAAAAACAAAACAATAAACTGCAAACATCAAGTGATTAAAATTTTTGAGATAAAAATGTGAATACATCTAGTAAATCAATGGTGGACTACCAACAATTCTACTTTCTTCAGACCTTCCTTACCATTTCAAAATTCAGTTCACAAAATACATTATATTTTTCACAGAGTAAAGAAAGTTGGAAAATATCATTTCACACCTATTTCTTCATAGAATTCCCAGAAGAAAAATGCTAAAATGACAGTGTGACATTCGTCATCAATTTACAGCTAAAGTTTTACAGTTTTAGAACTTGAGAATGTTTATTCTCTTAGGAGGCTTTTCTTACATTATGCCACACATCTGGCTTTAGTTTCATAATTTACAAGAGATATACTTTTTAAAAAGGAAATTTAACTGAAGAAAATGTAAGCATAAGCTGCAAAAAAATTCTCACTATTAACTTAATTATGATGTTCTTGAAGAAATAGCTTGGTAATCCTTCAGTAATCCTTTAAATAATTATATATTTAGGTAGAATGTGGTTTTTTCCCTCCCTTAATCTTTAAATTTACTTTTTAATTTCAATTTTACTTATAATTCTTTAATTTAACTGGTAATTATATGACATTAACAAAATGTATCCTTGGTCCTATCTTTGACTAATTTTGCAATACAAAAAAAATTATGTTTTTTCCATAAAAAACTCACAAATGTTTCTGTGAAATTTGAGGCTTTGTTGTAACAAAATTACATATCTATTTCATTTTTCAGACTCTTAATGACAATTTAAGAAGATCTTTAAATATATTTTAATAGTCAAATTAAGAATAAACAAGAGACTCATATTCTTCTATCAAGCACTGTTTCTTTATGTGTGACAGAAGAGGAAAAAGAAAAACAAATGTGCCAACAACATTTCAAAAGAAACAAATATCCCACTATGCCCTTAAAAATGCATGAAACAGTCCTGTCTTCCATGTGGCAGGTAAGTGGGTATTTAAATAATGCATTACCTTCCCTAGAAGTATATATTAGGTTCTAACAGAATGCTTAAAATTATACTTTTCGAGCAATTTCATGATTAAAAATAGTAACTGATTATTTACTAATTAGTTCTAAAGATAAGGTTTCCAGGCAAGTCAAAATGCAATATTCACTGTAGACTGCTGAAGTGCATCAGTTCTGTTTTAATGAGACTTGACAAAGGGTGCTCCACGACAGAAGTCCAAAGAGAAGTTAAAAAATAACTAACATACCTGGATCATCAGTATAGGTCACTGGGCTCATATCTTAAATTTCTCCCATTTCAAGGTTTGAAAGATTTTTGTTTTTCTTCCCCTATAGTAATCACTTGTAAGTCCCAATATGAGAAATAGCCATGTATTGTTTTCACAAATCATCCAACTTGGTGTGAAAATGTTTCACCTGCTCATTGTGCTCAGACGTATGTCAATTCACCATGAGCAGTGACCCTATTTTGACATTTCAAGCAAACCACTGCCATGTAACCCAACAAACACCCAACAGTGGAAACCGAACCACTGGATACTGAAGGCAAGTGCAGATTGAGGGGATAAACAGGGTGGGGGAGGCTCTCAACAGTTTCCACCGTCTCCCAAGTTTAGAGAAAGAGCCCAGGTGGGCATTATTAACATTCCTTGGGAGACTTTGCCTGTGAAAGAACTAAACCAAACCAGACCAAAGAAACTAATAAGCGAACTTACAATTCTGTGAAATGAAATCCCTTGGGACAGCACAAGCTGCCCCTCCTTAATACCCCTTCCTGGGAACCACACTAATGTCCCCTGAACTTTGAAATGCAAGACTTCCAGCAACAGTCCCACTGACCCTAACTTTCCCACTGTAATCAGTTCCTGGCATTCAGCAATATTGAGGGTAACAAGATATAAAATATGTTCATAACAATGCTTTGTGGTCCCCTGTAAGTCAATTACATAGGAAAGACTGACCCTGATTGTTGTTTTTAAATGGAAAAACTCACCATATTGGCATAAATCCCACATAATTTATGGGAGGATATCTAGACTATTGGTAGGCATCCATCATACCCTATATAGTAATTCTTGGTTGTCTACAATGTAAAAATCACACTCAATTAGTATTATGAAGGACACAGAACACCTTGATCAATCTTATTGTTTTTCTATACATCTATTCACATAGAAAAGTATTTCTATATTTATAAAGTTGAAATAATATAAAGTAATAATAATTGCATGTCAGTAGATGAATATGTGCTTTACAAGCATGACATCACTTGGAGTTGTTTGCATACCAGTAAACAATATCTTTATTAAATATTAGAACAAAAAAGTACATACACACATTTTATCAAACATGAGGAAAGTATTCTGGCAATTGAGATTAGATTAAATTTGGTAGGATTCTACCAGTTTTAACAGAAAAAGGCAAACATTCTTTGTTCCTTTGTGATATTCTGTTTATAATGAACAGCTTTACTTAGAAAGCATGATTATCTCTAGTATATTATCAACTACACAGCTACTTTGTTACTATAGTTTTATTTAGCATATCTCTGGAAATCTCCGTGACCTGAAACAAGTTACTTCACTTTCTAGGATTTGATCTTCCTAAACTTTGTAATAATATTACTAATATGTAACATTAGTTTACCATTTGCCCTTGGTAAAGCAATTTGTTAAGCATTTTAAATGAATAATACCATTTAAACTTTATAAGAGCCTTGAGATTCTACCCCCAAGCTCCTGTTAGAGACAAAAGTAAGACTGAGGTTTGGAAAGACACTCCACTCTGCTTTAACTTTGGAAACGAGAATTACATATTTTTTAAAATTGTAATGGGCTCTAGAGGTAATCTAGTTCAATTCTTTTAAGTTATACTTGTAAAACTAAAATTTAGAGAGATTATAAAACTAAGCAAGACTATCCAACTAACCCACTTACCTATACTTTTTGCATGTTTTATCCCCAAACTGTATCACTGACTACAAGTGTACCTTCTATTAACACACAAAAAATATTTAATAATGTGACATAATGAATGCACATTTTTTCCAATTTTCCCCATTTAGGTGTGCTTCTTAATTCCAGAATAGGTGAGAAGGTTGTTATAGCATCCTTCATTACAGATCTCAAGTTCAAAACCTTGCTACTCAACATGTTGTTCACGGACTACTCAGCTTCGGTATCACATGGGAGGGGAGCCTGTTAGAAATGCCACATCTTAGGTCCCACCCCAGGCCAACTACATCCAAGTCTGCCGAGTGGTTCCTGTGCATCTAAACAGGTAAGAAGTGCTACTTTCTCAAGTTCCTTCTTTTACATCAAATTCCTCAACACCAGCTCCAGTAATGGCCAGTGCTGCCGAGTCCTCAATGCCCAACAAGCACCCATGTATAACCTCGTGCAGGCCAGTATTTTAAGTAAGCCAATCATCTGCTTAAAAGCATTTTTTTGCATAGGCTAAAATCTAAGATAAAGATTATAACCTGCGATATAGACACTGCTTGGGTTTGTTTCAGAGACACAGTCATCCAGCACTTGCAGGTTGTGCTTTATTTTATGTCAAAAGTGAAGGCCTTTGATGTATGGCCAACATTGAAAAGTTAAGCTGCAAAGACACTAACAGTATAAAAACAGATCAAGTTCTATATTGCCCTCTGTGGAATTGGTGTATTATTCGAATTCTGAAATAACCTTTTAATATTACATTCCTTAAAAGCAATTTGTATGGAATCAAATGTAATAAGAATACAAGATACATTTTCTAACAATCCTTTGACTTGCTAGCATTTATGTACACATAGCCTTTATGTAAAATGCATACATCTTTAATAAGCTCAACCATTATCTTCCCAAAGTATATAGCAATCAACTAAATCTTACTAAAATGAGAAAATATTTGAAGTATATAGCACAGTAATGCCAGGGGGATGTATTCATACTTAAAAATATGAGGCATATTACCATTAATCACACTAAAAATAACTGCAAATACCCTGTAACTATTGAGTTAAAATATCAATAAGATACTATTATGTGAAAGTATATCCTAATTACATTCAATATTATATACTTCTTCAAAGTCAGCTATAAACAACACATTTTGAAAACATATTATTTAGGAACTTGCCTCTTATTCAATGAATAAGTGTTGCTTCAATCATATACATCCATGTATTAAATCATCAAAGTTACTTCTCTCCTTACCTAAATTCTCTAAGCTAAGTATCATTGAGTTACTGCAAATATTAGTATTGATGTTTCTGAGTCTGGAATGATCTCTCCTATAGACAATATTGTCCAGGAACAAAATAATATTTTTGCATAATGAAACAAATATTCCTTTTGATATTAAAATCATTTAGGCAATACCTACTAACTAGAATGTAATTATAAAAACTGATACACATTTCTGAAAATCGTATCCATATAACTATGTTAAAGCACTTAGTTCACTTCACATTTCTACCCCTTCCTCAACTCTGGATGTACTGTTTTTCAACTGTCCTTGATTTCTTTCAGATTTAAATGTGTTTTGTGTCAATATATTAAATAATGAATTTAATTTTCAAAGAGAATGCAGCATTTAACTTCTTTACGCCTAATATCCTGGTGTCTGGTGAGAAAGAACAAGTCATTTGATACAAAACACTCATGAATATTTTCTCTTATTGCTCATTTTTATTACCAGACAGATGAAGATCAGTGATTTTTCTTTCACTACTATAACCCAGTTTCCTTCCACCTCAACTTATCTATCTTCCTGTTTGATGGGAGTAGGCAGAAGAAAAGGAGACACACAGGTAATAAAAAACCATGAGCGGTAACTCCGGACTTGCTTTAAATTTCCCGGAGGTAAAAGGGGACTGTTGATCTTTTTCACTCTCTCCTTCATCCTCCTGTTTCTATAAATTAAATGATAAGTCCACCTCTTTTCGCTGAAAAGAGTATTCAAAATTTGAGGAAGGGAAGGAGAAAATATTTTCCAAGATGGTTGATGATATCCTAAGGCCAGGAAGTTGGAAATTGAAAAAATAAATATCTAACATACATACTCCACCACTGTCAGACAGAAAATGATAAACGCCATCACCTGGTCTGACTCAGGCTGGCTGCAAGGCAGGGACCAGTCATGGCCTCAGGGCTCACCTGAGTCACAGAGAAATACTGACATATTCACTAGGGAATATTGACAGGGTCTCAGAATACGTCTCACAGTATAATTTTCTAGTGACTAACTCTCTCCATCAGTTTTATGATCCTATCATTTCAATTCATACCTTAATGTAGCAAAACATAATTGTTAATTTGGCCTGGGCCTTGGCAAAGAAATTACATAGCTTTTAGTATAGGCAAAGCTGCTTATTTAAAAAGTTTAACTGTCAGTTTCTTCTACCTTCATAGAGATTATAAAACCCTTCAGGACAGAGACGCTGTCTCCAAAGTTTTCATAATCCCCAGAGCTTACCACAGTGATCTATTTTTAATAGACACTCAGATGTTTCCATTAATAATAAAAACATGTTATAAACAATTTCAGCTAAGTGCTGAACCTCCAAAAATCCTGGGCACTGATTTTCAGGGTCTTAAAATAATACCACTGATTTCCCAGTTTTCTAGCTATTTGGATAGTCAAATTCAGAAATGAAAAAAATTGTCAAATTTCTTTTTATACTTTCCATCACATTTCAGAAAACAAGCTTTATACCATCTGCCCATATGGCTGACAAGTTACAGTAAAAATGTTTATGCTTTTGGATATGTTCCTCGTGACTACAAGCTCTCTAATTTGCAAATGTTGTGGGTTTTCAGACACATTTGTGAGTAAGGTAATGGAATACCTACTACACTGTAAAATGGGCTCTCCTAAATAGATTAATTATTTTATACTGCTTGAGTAATTTCTCCCTTTTTAACAAGAGTATACTTTTAAAATAAATGACTTTTAAATACTAACATCGCTGTGTGTATAGCTCCACTTATATTGCCTCCTATAACAAATTATAAATTCAATTAATATAGATGATATATGCATGATTTCCTTCAATTAATTCTTTCATTAAGAAAATGCGATATTACCTCCCTTGTTGACCATTTACATGTGGTATTACATGAAAATTAAATAATATATTGGTCTTACCGTTGCTAATTATTCCAAATGTAAGTGTCAGCTTCCCAACTAAATTATGAAACAAATGTCTGAGCCAATTACACATAATTTTGCAATATCTACATAGTCTAGCATTTATAAACATTGTACAATAAATATCAAATGCATTAAAAATAACAAATTATTGAAATTAATCTACCATCATGTGCCACTCACTATACATCCTTATAGCAAGCCTTTCGTGAAGGTACCATTATTATTTCATCATTTTAAATATCAGAAATCTGAGGCTCAAATTTTAGATAATTTGCCCATGGTCACTGAGGAACAGAACTACAACCAAATCCAGCCTTTCTTACATGAAAGTCTGTGTTAATAAGCATTAACAGATACTTTTCCAAAATAATATGTAAATTCTTTAAAAAAAATTCACATGTTCACCAAATTAATGTCAAAACATTTGAGCAGGGGTCCAGTAGAAAAATAATTTTCAGCAATGACTATAGAACATTATATGACAGTAATCTTTATTTTAGGAGATTCTAGGATGAGATATCCCTTCATAGTAAAGGATATTATTTCACATATTTAAGGATATTATTTCACATATTTAAGAAATTCAGCTTTGACAATAGAGAATCTTGCCACAGATAATAACAGAGTTATGAACCCTGACACAGAGAAGACCCCTTGAATCTAAGATTCATGGGTGGTGAATAAATGAACATACATACATACATAATACATACATAAATAAATTGCATACATACAGACATAAAACACTCACATAGATTATCCTGATTTTTGTTTACTTCAGTGACATTCACCTAGCAAAATTTGCTGTTTCAGATTAAAACCAAAATAGATTTCAACTACTTTTCAGTCACATAATCAGCTAAAAACTACAAAAAAACAAAGCAAGGCAAAACAGAAACAGATCAGGTTTTCCAAAAAATTTAGAAAATGGCATATCTTTTTAAATGGCAATGAAGAGACACACCTTATCCCCATCCACCCTGCACCCAAATCTATGCAGAATATTCTCTGTGCAGTAATTTATGTAATAGTCTATGTGTAGAAATGTATATGCTTTTTATTTCAGACACCCAACTTGGATGATAGTGTAGCTCATTCATAGAGTGTAAGATGTTCTCTTTCTTTACAAAAAATTAGGTATAATTGACACATAAGACTGTATGAGCTTCAGGTGTACAACATAATGGTTAGATATTTGGAAATACTGTGAAACGCTTACCACAACAAATCTAGGTAACCTTCATCACCACAGAGTTACAATCTTTTTTCTTGTAATGAATACTTTAAAATTTTACCCTCTTAGCAACTTTCAAATATGTAATACCATGTTATTAACTATGGTCACCATGTACATCACATCCCCATGATTTATTCATTCTATAACTGGAAGTGTGTACCTTTTGATCACCCTCACCATTCTGCCTATGCCCACAACTCCCCACCTGGCCACCACCAATCTAGTTTCTGTAACCATGTGCTTGATTGATTAATATATTGATTTTTAGGTTTCACATATAAGTGAGATCATATGGTATTTCTCTTTCTCTGACTTATCACACTTAGCATAATATCCGTTAGGTCCTATCCTGTGTGGCAAAAAGGCAAGATTTCAGTCTTTTTATGGCTAAGTAATTTTCTACTATATATGTGATATATCAATATATCTTCTTTATCCACTCTCCTTTCAATGAACACTCTGGTTGATTCCATATCTTGGTTATTATGTCTTTTCATATTTTCATATGTCTTTTCACATTAGTCTTTTCATTCTCTTCAGGTAAATATTCAGAAGGAAAATTTCTAAATTATACAGTAACACAATTTTTAATTTTTTTAAGAACACCCATAATGTTTTCCATAGTAAATGCACAGATTTACACTCCTACCAACAGTGCACAAAGGTTATCTTTTCTTCGCTTCCTCACCAACACGTTAGCTCTTATCTTTTCGAGAACTATCATCCTAACAGGTGTGAGGGGATAGCTCCTTGTCCTCTTGATTTGCATTTCCCTGATGACTACTATTGCTGAGCATCTTTTCATGTGCTTTCCGCTCTCTGTCTTCTTCAAGAAAATATTCAGATCCTCTGTCCAGTCTTAATTAGATGATTTGCTTTTTTCGCTCTTGAGCTGCATGAGTTCTTTATATATTTGAATATTAACCCCTTACTGAAAACAGCAGACCCCCACTAATCTGCAGGGAATACATTCTAAGATTTCAGGTGGATGCCTAAAACCATAGATAGTACCAACCATATACATACTGTTTTTCCCTATATATACATACATACCTAAGCTTTAATTTATAAATAAGGCATAGTAACTAATAATAGACAATTATAACAATATACTGTAACAGAAGGTCCATAACTTTTGCAACTTGAGGTCCAGCATAAAAACCAGCATATATTTCCTTTTCCTTCGGTACAATGCTGTACGTATAGAAGACTCGGTCTTACTGTAGGTCTTAGCAACCTCAGTAACTTGAACACAAGCACTGCCACAATCAGTGCTGCAAACTGAAATCTGGACAGTCAATCTGACAGCGAGTTTGGCTACTAAGTATTTCAGGGGGAGGAAGTTCTGGACAAAGGAATGATTCATTTCCTGGGCGGGACAGAGACGGAAGGCATGAAAGTTCACCAAGCTACTCAGAATGGTGCACTATTTAAAACTTACCACTTGCTTATTTTGGAATTTTCCATTTAATATTTTCAGATTGCAGCTGACCTCAGTTAAGCGAAACCTTGGAAAGAGAAACCGTGGATAAAGAGGAAATACAGCATAGGATTTTCAAATATTTTCTTCCATTCTGGAGGTTGCGTTTTCACAGTGCTGATGGGTTCCTTGGTTATGACAAATTTTTTTAGTTTGATGTCATCCTACTTCCTTACTTTGCTTTTGGTGTCAGATCTAAAAACTCATCACCAAGACCAAAATCAAGGAGCTTATGACTTACATTTTCTTGTAGGATTCTTATAGTTTCAGGTGGCACATTCAAGTCTCTAACTCACTTGGAGTTGATTTTTGCGTACCGTGTAAGATAGTGGCCCAGTTTCATCCTTTTGCATACAGCTGTCCAGTTTCCCAAACACCATTTATTGACGAGACTATAATTTCCCCACTGTATATTCTTGGTTGTCATAAATTAATTGACTTGGCTGATAGTCAAGTTTATTCATAGATTGTAAGGTTTTTTCAGTTCAGTTCAGTCGCTCAGTTGTGTCCGACTCTTTGTGACCCCTTGAACCACAGCACGCCAGGCCTCCCTGTCCATCACCAAATCCCGGCGTCCACCCAAACCCATGTCCATCGAGTCGGTGATGCCATCCAACCATCTCATCCTTGGTCATCCCCTTCTCCTACCCTCAATCTTTCCCAGCATCAGGGTCTTTTCCAATGAGTCAGCTCTTCGCATCAGGTGGCCAAAGTACTGGAGCTTCAGCTTCAACATTAGTCCTTCCAATGAACACCCAGGATTGATCTCCTTTAGGATGGACTGGTTGGATCTCCTTGCAGTCCAAGGGACTCTCAAGAGTCGTCTCGAATGACACAGTTCAAAAGCATCAATTTTTTGGCGCTCAGTTTTCCTTATAGTCCAACTCTCACATCCATTCATGACCACTGGAAAAACCATAGCCTTGTTTCTTAATGCTTATTTTTAACAATACTGGTAAAACATTATTCTCTTACTAAAGATAATACATGCTTATTCTCTATATTTTGTCCAGCAAAAATGTAGTCCCCTTCTATTTGTTGATAAACTATCAGGCAGTATTATTTACTCTTGCAAAACTTTATTTTTTCTCATCTGTTTTACAAAAGACTTATTTCAAAGTCATGAGCTACATCCCAATCAGAGGAAGGTCCAAACTCGGCCAATGTGGTGACTGCATAGTTGTTCTCTTCTGCTTGGAACACTTCTCCTCTTCTCTTTCCTTATGTAGTTCCTTCTCATTCTTTAGGTTCCAACTAAAATGTTGTAACAGAGAGGATCTGGTTAATCACTCACTGTTGAACTTGCCTCTGGAGTAACTGAGATGACTGAGCAATTTTAATTGAAATTCTAACATACCTAGTAAATAAAAGAGACTTGAGGTAAGTTGCTAAGGTTGAACATTACAAAAAAGGATAGTGAAAACAATTTTGAAATGAGAGATAAAGAAACAAATAAAATGTGTGACTTACAGAAGCATGGGGCTGGAGGAGACTCCCGAGAGTCCCTGGGATAGCACAGAGGTCAAACCAGTCAATCCTAAAGGAAATCAACCCTGAATAGTCCATTGGAAGGACTGACACTGAAAGTGAAGCCCCAATATTTTGGCCACCTGATGCAAACAGCAAATTCACTGGAAAAGACCCTGACGCTGGGAAAGACTGAAGGCAGGAGGAGGAGGGGGCAACAGAGGATGAGATGGTTGCATGTCATCACTGACTCAAGTGGTATTATATTATTATTAATCTTTCCCACTAAAATTAGCATGTTCAGCTTATAAACATTCAGTTTATAAACTGAATTTGTTACATGAAAGATTATTAAGAGTATAACGAATAAAATAATGAGAAATAATTTTAGGTCCAGACCTAGGTCACTATTTTCCAAAACAAGCTAATCTTCATGCATGTTTCTGAGTAGTTATTTTTTAATTATTCTTCAGGCAACATTGTCACAGGCAACTTCAGCAGGCCAGTAATTCAGCTGCTAGCACAATTTGTCTTTGGCTCCACCATTAGTACATTTGTCATTTGAAAGTTCAATACGTAGAAACAAACACAGTATGAGATGCTCTAAATACTATAATTATAGACATATAAAATGAGCAAACAACAGATCTGAAAGCCTCTTACAAAAAGCTCCATTCATGTCAATTTAATAGAAGAACGTGTCATTTTTATTTACAAGATTTGAAATCTCTTTTAAATTCGGATATATTACTCTAATTTTTTCACATCTAAAAATGTGCAGTAATGATGCATTTTAAATTTCAAAACTTACGTTTTGGGTAATGATATACTTTCTGTAAAACTGAAATGCTTCAGATCACTGTATACAATAATTATGTAACATTAAAACATGTTTCCATGATATGAAGACTACTCGAATTGCAGTAATATTTTCCTAATATACTTTGGGCAAAGAACAGACAATAAACTGCAAATCAAGAATGTTGCCTTTCAGTTTGGACAAAAAAAAAGATGTAAATTAGGCTTTAAAATTATTTTTAATAGTCTGTTATATTTTGTTTTGGTTATTATTGTGATTCATACAGATGGGTCAGTTTTAAGGCAGTATTTCTAAGACAAGAATTATTACTTACAGATAAGCTTTATTGTAACTAATATTGTATTAAAATTATACTACTGATTACATTGCATTTAGCTATAGAAATATCAGTAGAACTGATAAAAGAATCTTTACATGACATTACAATCTAGATATTTGCATAATTTATATATAGAACTCATCTATCAATTCAAATAGCATATAGATTATATTTATTTATGTTTACATACCCAGAAATGTTATAGGTCATTTGAGGGATATAAATAAATATAAATCACAATGTTTTCTCTTAATAGCTATATTAATCTTTGATATGTTAACTAGCCATCTACAAAATAGTGACTTAAAATTTAATCAGACTTCATGATATCTGTCTTCAAATACTTTACAGCAATAGACTATAGAGAAGATACTAAGCTGTTATTACCTTAAAGCCCAGCTAGAACTAACAGCATGGATTTATGAAAATGTAGATTGTGTATTAGTATATGGGATAACTTGATAAAAGTAAAACTGTATAAATGTGAAATCTGTGAGTTTTTAATTTTTTGAGCACCCTCAATATATGCTTTGAGTATTTCAAAATAGAGCTGTCTAATTTTATATGATAATTCAATGCAACGAGTACAGTGCCATATATGGTAAAAGGTATACACTGAAGTCTAGCTCTTTTGATACAATGGCACACTTCTATGCATTAATCTAAGAACAAAACATAGGCTGTGCCCATGCAGACCAGGGGTTAAACAGGAGTCACTTGTATTATCAGCAGGTAGTGCTGGAGAATCATTGTAAAGCTTAGAAGTTTTTAAACAGGTTTAGCTGGATGGCAGACTTTGAAAAGGCAAGGCTGGAGGATATTTTAAGGATGAGGTGCAGCATGCACAAAGTTTCAAATGTAGGGACAAGAAGAGTTAATTCAAAATATAAACAAACATAGAATATAAGTGATTATTTTTTGTATTCATCAAAGAATATTCTTGTTATGTTAAAGATCAAAATGAAATTCACTAAATATCCCACAGCAATTTTGACAATATCAACTAATATGCTGGATAATATACACTAAATATATGCAATTATCAAGTTTCTCTGCAACTACTCTATCATTTACAAGATTTTTTGACAACTTAGGCACTCTCTTTAAAGTACCTGTTAGGCACAATAATTATTTTGTTGACATCTGTCTTCAATTCACATGCAGATTACAGGTATTTCTTTGAAACAGCATGTTTTGAAAAGGGCAATCATGCTTCTCTTTTAATGAGTCTGACCAACCATATGGCTTAACTGAAATATAGAAAATGCTATAAAATAGAGCCATGTAGCAAAAGGGTTTGAGATGTCATAGAGCTGACACAGCATCGTTTCTTTCTTTCCCTTAAAGTGACAGATTAATATTCATGTATAAATAATGATAAACAAGTATCTGTGCTTATCACTGCATGACAAGTGTCAGCAATTTGGATAATTTCTCACTCTAATATTAGATAATGTAAGGTAACTTGTATTATCTGTCATTGGTCTACCCCTTACAAGTGCAAATAGCAAAGGAACTGCTTATTATCCTCCTGATATTTTGCCTGCAATTAGACCAAATCACCACAGGGAGGTGATGGTACCTCCAATCTGCTCCAAAGTTCTCAGGTTTGGGGCATGTATTAGATTTTTCTAAAATCAGCATACACAAAATAGGAAAAAGCATTTCAGAAGGAGGGAACAGAAAGTAAGACAGCATAAAAGAAATGTGATTAGAAGCAGCATGTTGTACTGAAGAAGTTGCAAGGAATGCGACATGGCAAGGCTCTGGAGGGCAAATGTTGGGTTAGGGGAGATGACATCACAGGGACAGACAAGAGCCAGAGAAGTGGAGCACATGAGAAGATTCGTGTTTGGGGAAAGATTTCTGGCATATGTATTGATGGTAAACTAGAGCAGAATGATTAAGAGCAAGGAGGCATCCTAGGAGGCTGCTAAGTTAATGCCTGGATGGAAATGCTGGAAATCTTAACTAGAACTGTGGTCACAGGGATGGACAAAGAGGAATAGATACCAGGGGTATTTAAGCATCAGAACTGACAAATATTTTTGAGACAAATAATTTCCCATAGCCATTAAAAGATAAAGAAGTTTCCCTCCTGACAAGACTCCCAAGAAAAGTTTTATGATTAATTATCATTTGAAATTCATTCTCAAAACACTGGTTATAGATGACAGGGGTATCAACTTTTAACCTTTAGTAATGTCAATACTATTTGCAGTTGTGGATACAGACTGCAAAATTTCCTGAAGACCAGTTTTAAACAGCTTTTATTCCTATCTGACAAAACATTATAACAAATATTTTCTGTATCTTTAAATAAATAGTTTCACAAGATAGAATTCCATTGTAAAATCAGTTTATTATGAAGAGGTTTAAAACAGAAATAACATTGTTTCCATTATTATCATTCAATGTTATCACTGACATAGAAACATTATGACGACAGGTATTTTTTTCCCTATAACTCTACTTAAGCAGATAATTAATCCTTAAAATACTGCCTAGATGCAAGCTGAAACTCAGTTATAGAGAACTGGAAATCAATGACAAAATATTTCACCTAGCCAGTGGTGCCATCGTTAGGAGCACAGACTGTGTGGACAGATCATACAAGTGGCCTGGAAAGCGACTTTACTTCTCTGCCTTAGCTTTCTTATCAGCAAGCTGGAGCACTGTTGTATTAAGTGAGTTAATACATGAGACCTGGGTTTGATCCCTGAGTTGGGAAGATCCCCTGGAGAAGAGCATGGCGACTCACTCCTGTACTCTTGCCTGGAGCATCCCCATGGACAGAGGTGCCTGGGGGGCTACAGCCCACGGGATCACAGACTCAGACATGACTGAGCGACTAAGCACAGCAGAGCAATACATCTAGAGAGTACGGCTTGACCTGAAGTATACTATCAACAAATAGCGGTATTCATGTCAACTGGAAAAAAGATTTAAAGCATCATAATCTCTATTGATGCCTAGAGTTCTGGAAAAGAACACCAACTGATTGGTGCTGAAAAGGCAATTGTTGCAAGTTTTTAGAACTCAATCAGGAAACATTTATTAGAGAAATGATATATACTTGTTGAACAAGCATTCCAGTTTTGACATCAATTCCACACAAACACATCAGTATATAAATAGGAAGGAGGCTGTTTATGTTTGTGGGGCTGTCTAGGTGGCGCTAGTGGTAAAGAACCCACCTTCCAATGCAGGAGATAGCAGAAGCAATGTAAATACCCAATGATGACACATTGATATCTTTAACAGTATTATCTTTGTCAACTGACACAATTAAACGGTTATTCTTACTTCCATACTCCAGATAGCCAACAACACCAGAATCTGCTCTAAACAAGTCAGGAGAAACCTACATGCCTATGTTAAGACACTTGAGTAAATCTCACATATACTACAGACGTGCAAGACGTACGATGAAATTGTACTCTTGGAGATTTCATCACCACCATTAACAACTTCTTCTACTGTATAAAGCAGACATAAAAGTATTTTTTCCACGTGATAACATTCTCAATATTAGTCATGTGATTTAAGTAACAAGTATAGTTTCTCATTAACAAAAGTCAGCTGAAAAACCTCCAGGGACGATAACCTACATAAGTGAAAAATAAAGTTTTATTTTATAGATCAAATCTAATGAGATTTTCTGTGGTTGCCTGGTGGATTGCGTCCAGAAGGATTTGATTTTGTGGCGATATTCACACTCACTGAGAAAAAAATGCCACAATAGGTTAGCAGCACTATCTTGATGATGGCATCAAACTTATATTTTATTGTGGCCACACTATTTTAGTGTGTAGGGAGGAAAAAAAAGTCTGGATCACATGTTTTTAGATCAGCTGACATTAAAATCAATAAACTAATAACATATTCATTTAATCGTTTGAAAAACTGATATTCATAAATGATTTCCAGATATATTTTTGCTTGAATCAAAAATGTTTCAAATATACCACATGCATTCTATAAATTTCAAGCTTAAATTTATTAACAATTAAGTAATTTAATGAAGTAATTATTCATGTGTAATTACCAAATTTTAAACACATTTTATCTCTAAAGTATGCTAAAATTTTGCCACATTACATAATTAGGCTGACTTTTTTTTCATGTAGTCCTTCTGTTCACATATTTTGCACAATATGTATATCATCTACTGAGTATATGATATGGAAGTAAACATTTGCTTTTATAAGGTTGCTTAATAACTTGATTCCCATTAAGTAAGAGATGACTACCTAGTAAAATTGAGTTGAGTGACGCATTTTAATCAATATACAATTTACCTTAGTTCACAATAACTGTTTGAGTCTGCATGATTTACAAGTAACGATAAGCACCTTCCATTTTAAGAGAATATTCTTACAGGTAAATGTATTCTTTGGCAAAGCATGGTACTATTTCACCCCAGAATAAGTTGTTTTGTTAATTCAGAGCACAGGTACTTACTTCACCTGTGCATTCCTTTTTAAACAATATCATAATTGAATGACTTAGCGGACATTGTTATAGTGGCTAGGAGAAAATTGTGAGTCAAGGCAAAATTTGTCTTTTTATGTACTTTTTTTCAACATGACATATAATGCATAGAAGTGAGCAAATCCCTATTGAATTTAATTAAATTTTCTACAACTTGATTCCAATGTAGGTGCACCACACAAGACAGAGTTAGGGTTAACCTTCATTCACCATCTTCTATGATACAAACTCATTAGTAAGACTATGCACCCAAGCAGGGGTGAAGTGGAAATAGGAAGAAGAACCTTATATATCTTTGGGGATCATTTTTCCTGGTACAAAATATTCTCAGGAACTAGTTATACTTCCTTCCTAAATATAAAAACATTAAAGAATATGTCACTATGTATGTTTACGAGAGTATTTCAAACAAATGTGAATCATAAGGAAAATGTTGACTACGGCCCTCGGGAGCTTGCCTGTATTTCTGTAGCATTTTTATAGTATACCAAAAATGTGATCTCTTCAGAAACAAACTCAGAGCCAATGAATACATCTTTATTTCCAGATTTCCTACTATCAGGGGAGGTTTTAAAATCTGGAGTGCTATAAAAAATTTAGTTACTTCAAGCTGTTATTATGAATAGTCTACCCCAAAAATGAACTAAGTAAGAGTTTAACAAGCTCTTTTTTGAAATTTACAATCAAGGAAATCAGTCAAACTTTGTCTTCAAAGTCCAAATGTTTCTGTTTCTTTTGTAGAATAACTGATCCAAATCATCCAACTCTTCATGACTGTGCAGTAGGAACACGAATAGGAAGTAACGACCAACTCAAGGTATGTCAAATTCACCTAATGCTTAAATGGACAGCATGGAATTGAATGCGGAGCTACTAAAGTCTACAACCAAGATGTGTGTTTTAAATGGTAATGTTAACCCCAGATAAACAAATGGTTTTCTTTTAAATGTCTCTCTAAAATAAATATCACTAACAGGACCATGCACATATGAAAGAAGGAATGAATAGAGGGGCTTGGAGATCATAGTTACAGTAAGTCAATTCTCCAACTCAACCTCCAGGAGGAAAAACAAGTCTTAAGTCACTGATGGTTTTTAACAATGTTCGTACAGTTCAATGCTAAATAAGCTTATTACTGGCAATTTTCATATGTTGGGGCTTGATAGAGGACAATAAACATCACTCCTTTCTCGCTCTAAGTTCTTGATTAAAAAAGAAGTCACAGATGGAGAGCAAATATCACCCTTTACGTAATAAGTGCAGATACGGAAGAAAAGTGCTTCACTACATGACAACCATGGGATACATTAACATTAATTCTGAAATTAAACAGGCCCTCTACCCATAAGAAGAGCTGAACATCATAAGACTCCTCATATTACCACAGAAATTACTGCAGAGGCATAGCCTACTCTTGCATGTCTTTTAGTAGAAACTACTACACCTTTTGTAGGAAACCTGGAAGAAAGAAGGTGGAGGGGCTCAGCTAAACTAGGTCCTTCTCCCAAAGTCACCTAGCAGGTTAAGTCACTCCACATAACCTGGAGTGGGATGAGTGAACAGCAGAGATAGAGGCTAAGAAGGTTGTAAGTGCAGTTTTCTCCACATAAAACATTAGGACAGAGAAAGAGGGGGCACTTCCAAATACCAACAATCTCTTTAGTTGGCCAGAACTAAAATAGGCAGGTTCTAAAGATCCCAGGAGATGGGAAGATGCAGTTTTAACTGATCATTCCATTGAGAAGTATTCTCTTGTATGAGTCTCATTTGAAAAGTTAAAGCCTATACAAAGATCACTTCGTCATTATTCTTACATATTAACATGGAAAAACTAAACACATAATTTCTTCCATGACCAAATAGGAGATGATTATAGAAATATATCTTAGTTTTCGACAATGTACTTATCTTATAATATGTATTTATCTAGAAACACTCAAACATTCAACTTCAGACACTGATTATAAATATAGCACTCCCTTTAGTTCCTTAATGCAGACTTTGAGGCTTAAATTATGATGTACTCTATTGTTTAACTTAGCACACAGTGATAAATGATAAACTAAAACACTCCTCAAATCAATGAGATACGGGAAAACTTTGAAATTACCCATTTGCTTCTTTATTCCATTAAAATCAATCACTACAGAGATAATATGCAGAAGTGGTTCTCTACGTGTTTAATATTTTTAAGATAATCACCCACTGGATTTGAAGCAAGAATCTCCCCTTATTCTTCACCACATTTACAACAAACAAAATCTACTTTAAAAAAGAGAAGCAAGCCAAGGGGCGGTACACTGAATTCTTTTTATGCTTCAGTCATGAAAAGGATACATCAAACAAGCTGACTTACTAGTTCACTTTTAAAGACTTATTAAGATTTTCTCTGGAAGAACTCATAATTAAGGGAAGTGATTTAAAATCTCAGAGAAGTTATAGACCTTGAAATGTCCTGCCAATTAGAATAGCAAAAATACTAGAAATGCGATTTTAAAGTATATATGATGCACATCAAACACCTTTGATGTTATTTGTCTAAAGATGATGTGTTGTATGTTTAAAAGTTTATAAAAACTACATTGAATCTGTGGATTGCTTTTTTTTACTCACTTTTTCCATTTATTGATGTTAAAAGAGAAAATTTAGACAAAGATCCCCATTTCCTGAACAATGAAATCAGGATCATATATTTATCTCTAATGAGTGAATAATATTTTTCTTTTTATTAGTTTGGATTAAATAAATAATGTACGTCCTCTTAACAATCAATGAATTTTACTGACCTAAAGCACTTTTTAAATTAAATTCATTTAATTAAGACAAATTTATTACTATATTCAAGTTCAGTATAACTAATAGTATTTGCTTTCATGTTTACTTATATATTTTATATTTAATTCAACTATTTAAAAGATACCATTTTAAGGTTGGCATGTGAACAAAAGAGAGAAAAAAGACAAATTTACTACTGTTTTGATATTGTCTATTTAGGTACTTGAAATAATTGCACATGAAAAGACCTATCTATAAATGTGCAAGCAACTTAAACCCCTTGAGAGATTTGTTAGAAAACATATAAATACACATATATTTTAGATATAATAAATATATAATATTATGTATATTAAATAATAGTATATCTCTATATGTTATATATCACACATATTATATAAAATGTATTTAAAGAATTTTAACATATGTATATATATTTATATACATTTGTGCTCATATAAGTAAAAACATGTTTGCTACAAAGTATTTGATCAATTGAACCCACACTTTTCAAATACTACAGTCAGTGAAATTATAGTTCAATGGCTATATAAAACAATGCAAAGCGACTTTTATTAGAAAGCACTGTTTAAGTCAAAATTTAGTATACTTTAAGAATAAACTAAATTCACTAAATGCTAGCTCAAGCTTCTCATCATTTAGAACTGTACTGTCAGGGTCTTTCAAATGCGTTCAAATAAACGCAACTCCCTAAGAGTAAAATATTCAACTTAAACTTTACATATGTACCCTGTGCATATACATGTACAAGAAACAAGGCTCTCTGATTCCATTGGCTCAGCAGCAGCTCATTTCCACTATCCGCCAAGAAATTAAAATCCATTTCCACTTAATCCTAGAGATAAGCTTCTTTAAAGTTTATTTTAGTTTAGTTATAAAAAAGGCAGTATTAACAGGAACAGCCTTCATACATACAGTTCAATAATAGGGAAGAAGAAATAAGCCAGAAGCCAAAGTATATCTGAAACGATGCTGTTATGAAATTTTAAAATATTAACTATATCTTCAAAAAATATCCATCATATTAGAAAGTTATTTGGGAACTGTAAGTTTTAGCAGAGTCATCATATTTTTTAAATGAGTACCAAATAAAAACATTACTTTTAGATTTTCAGGCTACTTTTTGTCTTGTGATGACCTCTCCTGGTTGAGTTGTTCATTATCTTAGAGTCATGTAGTTAACCATTTTTTCTCTCCTTTCGGTGTTTTTAGTATTAAGAATTTAACTCTCAAACTTCTTCAGAGCTGCATATATTACACAAACAAAACTTTTCATTAAGGGTAGAAGTATAGATTTAAAGTACTGAGTATGTGAAGCTCGTTCTGATCAGTAAAATTGAAATCACTCTCATGTTTAATTCATTTCTAGAATGGGGGCAACTCTGAGTTTGGTCCCACAATTTAGATTCAAATGAAAGAAAATGTCATATTAATTAAGCCATTACACAGTGTTTTAAAAGTGAGGAATAAGAGTTAAATAAATAAACCTGAATAATTGAACGTAACTATTACCCATCTTAAAAGTAATGGTCTCTGCTCTTCCCTGTAGCCGAATTTTAAGTTATAAGAACTAAGAATGTATTTCGGAAATGACAACTTCTTGGTTCTTAAAATATAGTAACCCAAAGACTGCATGTAAGCCATTCTTGACACATGAATTTTTCAGATGGATCCATTATAATTAAAGTATACCGAAAAATGAAATACAGAACTCAGGAAAAACTCTCAATGTGAGGGCCTTGAGTCCGTGAACACAATAAATTTCATGTATAATGAGCTTATTTTCTGAGAAAAGTGGCAACTAGTTCTATATAACCAGACCTTGACATGGAAACTGAAATTTCATCAGAACAGTTTTCTCAGTAGCTAGTTACATATTTATGGAAATATTAATATCAAGCATTAAAGCTGCATGTTATATTTAATTCTATAAAACTGGCATTAAATATTAATAACATATCACATTTTTATGTCTAATCTATTTTGTGAAAAAACTAAAACTTTTTTTTCAAGTTCATTACAAACTTAGATTACAATTTAGTGGCTTCTCTATCTTGAAATGATATCTTGAAATGAAAGAGAATCAAATACTGTAATTGGGAAAATTTGTCAAAACAGTAATTCTGGATCATCATATGATATTATTACTCAGATTTTTTAGCACAACTTATAAAGTCAGTTTTCAATGTTTATTCTTATTAATATTTACACACTGGAATAAGAGCATTAATATTAACATATGGACAAAGATATTTTAATGAATCCTAGAATCTGATAGAGATACTTCACATATGAATTCTGGATAACACTAAACTTTTCTTTCTACATGGAAAACACTTATTTTCAAAATCTAAAATCTCCATGATGATTCTTTAACAGCTTATTCATTTTCAGAAACAAGTATTTCTTATGAATATCATCCTAAGATTCCTACAGGCAATCTTTCTAGTGCTTAACTCTTTCTGAACCAAAGAAGCGCTCATGCATTTCCTCTCTAGATGCACAATATGCACTTCTAAAGCAATGCAGAAGATGGGCTGGAATCTTCCATTGCTTTCTACTCTTTCTAACCTCACGAACAAATGAACAATCTTCTTCAGAAAAAGCTAGCTAAAACACACAGAGATAAACATACTAAAGAGCATCATTTTTTTCAGAGAATTCTCAAGAAATCTGTTCACTACCGCATTAGAGATATTTGGCATTGCCTGTCCCAAGTTCCAGACTGCGTTACACTCCACTGCCAGGCAATTAAAGCGATTTCGGTTACAATACTAGATTCACTGTGTTCCATTTTAATAAACAAGTACCAAACGGTCATTAACTCGGGGTGGGGGTGACAAGCAGAAGTCCATAGGTGCCTAATCTGCTCAAAATAAGCTCCTTTCCCACTCCCGAAGCCGCGCTCATTTAAAGTTAAAACCATAAATAAACTTATTTTTGCCACGGTTTCACTTTTCATTTTCCCTGACCTACCTAAGCCCAAGGCAATGAACTCCGTCTACACAAACACACCGAAGTGGAGAGAGAACTCCTAAGAAGCCGTCACCGACACTGTACCACTCTAACCAAGCGGCCGCCAACCCATCTCCATGACCACAAACAACTTTCCAGAAACATCACCAGCATCAACCACCCTCTCTCCCCGCAGCCCGGAGCGCGGGGTTTGGAGTTTTCCCCTGCTGCAGCGGCCGCCAAGTGCGTGACAGACCACACACGCGCGCACACACACACACACGCATCAGCAGGGCGAGACCTGCGAAGGCACCTCCTCGGAGTTGGTACCCGGGGCGGGTGGAACATCAATGCGGCACTGAAACTGCTCCAGAGCAGAGCGAGGCGGCGGGAGGGCTACTTACGGGACGTGGCGGGAGCCGTCCAGGCTCTGCAGAAGATGCCGCCGAGCAGCCCGAGCCACAGCGCTGCCCCGCAGCGGGCTCCCCGAGCCCCGGGCATCCTTCGCCTCCCGGCTCGCGGTACTCCAAAGGCTCGCTGCGGAGAGTCGCCGTCCGTCCGTCCGTCTCTCGGAGGGCGATGGGCCGTCCTCGGGCACCACGGAAATAGCCAAGACCCTCCTGCGTCTTTCTTCTGCGCTCAGTCGCTCCGGGCTCCAGTCCGGAGCAGCAGGGCTATCGCAGCCTGCCTTTTCCCTCCGCGCGTGTTGTCTCGCCTCTTGCTCTGCGAACCAATGTCAGGGGGAAAGAATTCAAACCTAGAAGGGAAAAAAAAAAAAAAAAAAAGGAGGCGTGGGGGGGGGGGAGCGGGAGGCGGGGGGAGGAACGGAGGAGGGGACTCCTACCCCGCCCTCTCCTTCTCAGTGAAAAAAAAAAAAGAAAAATCACCAGGGGACGAGGCGGAAAATCAGAAGAACGGAGGATGCAGGAGACGCGGGGAGCGCGCGCGGGGACGGCGGCGGTGCTGATGCTGCCCCTGCGGGCGAGCGCTCCCCGGCCGGCCGCTGGGCAGCGGGACTCGGAGGGCTTCCCGGGCGCCCGGCAGCTCACATGCAGGGACTGTGCGCGCACGGAGCACGCAGCCCCGCGGCCACGGGCGGGCGCACGCACGGCCTCAGCGCGGCGCGGCGCGGGGCATCTGCCCCGCGGAGCCGCGGTGGCCGGAGGGCTGGAGACGCCGCCGCCGGCGGCAGCGCCAGGGAAGCGGGGCGGCGGGCTAGGCTGGGGGCGGCGGTGTGTGTTGGGGGGCAAGCCCTCCCTTCTCTCTCTCTCGGCGGCTCCAGGCCCCTCCCCGGCTCCTCCTTCACCGCCGCCGCCTCCTCCTCCTTACCGTACCCCTCTGGCTGTCACAGCCCTTCCGCCCTGCCCTCGCCTCCCGGGGAAACAGCCGCGAGAAGGAGCCCACGGGCCCCGGTCCATCGGCTGGGGCGGGGGACGAGGAGGGGGGCGCGCGCCTCTTCCCCACCCCGGGCCGAAGGCGGGGCCGAAGTTGGGAATTCGTGGGGTGATCGCGGAACCCGGCTCCAACCCTGGGCCCCTCGCCTCCCCCCAACCCCAACCCAGCTGCGGGAAACACCACCCCTGCGCTCGGGCGCCTTCTCTCTGCCGCCTCTGCTCCCCTTCAGACAAGAGATGGTACAGGCTCCGGGAGCTCCGGCCCCCCCCAGGGAACCAGAATCAGGCGTCCGACTGGCAGGTCTTCCGAGTGGTCCTAACACCAAGGGACGGAGCCGAGCATCCCGACAGGAGCAGCGCGGACTGCAGACGCTGCTAATGCAGATGTTTTCAATATGTAATTAATTCCTCCTGGGTACATATGCACACGTACACCCAAACCACGCTACGGCCAGGAGAACTCCATCCGGGCGAACGCGCACACAAACAGACCCAAACACAAAACTGAAACAAGCGGGCAGAAGGATAACTACTTCAGGGTGTCGGATGTGTTGCAAGTACTGAGAATTGCGAATATCTGGGGAGACCCAGATTTTCTGCTCACATTCAGATCGTTTCAGTAATAAATCTCAGGCTCTTCTCCCAAGCTCACACCTCTCCACACCCCATCCTCCATACAGTTTCCTTCCAGCCAGTCTACAAATAGTACTGGGATGCTTATGTCTCTGCAGAACCAATCCTTTCACTGACTTTACTGACACCGTTAAGAATTATTGGTCTTCTAACTATCTAACGATGTTTAGGGAGGAAAAAAGAGGAGGAACCATGTCTTTGGGTGTTACGCAATGAATAAGCATTCGCCTTTCAAGATAAATAAAAAATTTTATGGAGACTTGGCTACTCCTGGAATAGACTCTGAGTTTAATATTATGGTTAGGTCTCAGAAAGGTCCGCTGTAAACAGTACAGTGTGTTCGCTGCATAATTAGTATGGTGGTGATGGGGCTGATTCAGCATTCTTATTAGAGCTTTGTTTCTTATTGATTTAAAGGGATGTTTTTGTCCTAGTAAGAACTGCAGATTGGGTACAATCTGGGAAATGAAGACACACAACAGATGACAAACATGGGAAACTGCATCTTCATGCTGTAAAACTTGCCTCCTATAAAGTGATACAGGAAAGGCATTCTTATGGATTATAAAATGCTCCTTTTCTGTTTTAATTTCCAGATTGTCAGACTCCAATGAACACTTGCAAAGATGCTGTAGTAGAGAACTGTTGTCAATCATTTGTAAGAACCCAAAGAAACCCATCATAGGGAAAAAAAACATGAGGGAGCACAACTTTTCAAAAGTCAGTTTTTAAACAATGTATGTCTATTTTAGCTGTTGCACTAAATGCCACTGAAGTCATGTTCAAGTGTTTTAACAGAAGGCTAGAAGTGAAAACAGTTGAAAATATTGCCATTTCAGTATCTCAGTGGACACTATTCAGTGGGGATCTATCTCAAGCAGTACCTTAAGAAACTGAATCCATTTCTTAAGGTACTGATTTAAAAAAGCTGGCTGTAGATTTCTACTTAATTGTTTTGTAATAGAAAATAGCATACCTGGGGGTATCTTTATCCTCCAAAAAGCATTCCGACCAGTTTGAAAGCATTTCTCTCAAGGAGTAAAAGCAGACAAAATATAACCTTTTTTAAGGTACACACAGGTAACCCTGAACCACCACTGTGCTATATGTTTCATGTCAGAGTGAGCTAAGAACCTGCCTTCATTGATGCTCAATGAACTTCACCATGTTTGAAAGTTAACAATGTCACATTCTTTGTAATGCAACTACTTTTGTTTCAAATTTCTGTTAACTTGATCTGGACACTGGGATTCATAATTACACTTAAAGAAATAAGACTTTAATAGTTTTGGGATCAGATACTCTTTAGATTCTAATGCTACCTTCTCCACATCAGTTCATCTTTTGAATTGTTAGATATTAACATTAAGAAATTTCTTATTGACTTCAATTAAAACTATTAATGAAAAGGTAGGAACTACTAAGCCTGTTTGGCCTGGTCAGCCTTCAAGAACCTGTAAAACTGACAAGCCAAACAGTAGATTCAGGATAGTTCCACCAGAAGTCAATTAGATATGGTAAACATGGACTATCTTATGTGCATTACATTGTCTTTGCAAATAAAGATAGTATATAATCAAACAAAATGTCTCTTCTGTTTGATATAAGGTCAATCAAAGTTTGAGAAGAGTAAAACTAAATAGGCCAAACTATCAGAAAGGAAAGACATGGAGAGGAAAGAAGATGGTCAAGGGGCATTATTTTGGAAGTAAAGTAATATAGAGTATGAAATGATAGATGATCCCTGTTTCCCATTGCCGAAGTCCTCTTTTCTTCTTCCACAGAAATTATTGGGCTCATTTTATATTAACATGATCCCATAATTGGAACAAGTTATTGCTTCACAAGCAATATATTTATTATTCATTTATGTCTTATTATTTTTTGAGTTTCTACTATTATGGACATTGTATTAGATACTGTGATTTTACCTCTGAGTAAGCAGATAACACTTTGTCCTCAAAGTTGGTAACTGTAATCCATGGGATTGCAAAGAGTTAGGCAGGACGGAATATACACACACACACCTAAAGTGACTGTTGAATGAAACAATAAAAAAATTCAGGACTTTTCAATAAGTAGAGAAACAATTGGCATATTTCTAGGTGTGGCCTTTGGAGTGTAACTTCCCAGAATCGAGTTGTACATCTGTGCCCAGAAATCAGTCAATTCTCCCAGAAAAATATGTCTCACTTGCCACTCTGATGGTATACTCCAAGAATTGAGTATCTGGATGTATACGCTTAGTCTGGGATTCATTTTCTAGTAAGGATGAACAGAATGAGGTCAAGTCTTATAGGAAAGCCTCTGGTGTACAGAAAATCACCTGGAGTCTGGGCCTTTGGCAATGCTAATTGGCCTTAGGCACAGTGAGATACTTCCCATCATAATCAAATATTAATTGCAAGAAAGCCTGTTTGAGGAAAATAGCATAAACTAAAAGCAGCTTTCAAATTTCCAGTCTATTTTAAAGGTCTCAGAGAAATGTGTGACAGCTAGTGTTATTTGGATTACACTCTCTGAAGATATTGGTTTAGGAAACAAGTCATGTTTAATGATTTATTATTTTAATATTAATGGAAAGTTGTGAAAAGTTGGTCTTAATGTATGTTTAAAACATTTTTTTTTGTTTGTTTGTTTAAAACATTTTTGCAATCAATGATCAGGGTTAGGAAACTGGGAGGAAAATGACTAAACCAATAAGTAATATTTAGAATATAAGATCTGATCTTAATCTTTACTGCATTCTTCACTTTCTGGACACTAGCTTTCATTTGATTATGGTCTAATATGTATGAATCACATAACCTAGAATACATATTCTTCCAGAATTGCAATTAAAAATTACCTTTTTCTATGGCATTTTAGTGCTTTAGCTCTGACAAATCCAACTCAGAGTATATGTAGTGGTTACTTTAAAAAATCTCCCATTACTTGATGATCTCACAGTTTAAGGAAAATATAATTTCAAATGAGCATCCCCAGAAAAATGTCATAACTTTGAAAAGTAAAATGCAATATTTACTTTCAGACAGGAATTAACTGAATATAGGATATGAAGAAAAATACATATGCTTTGAATATCAAATTTATGGTCAATTCTTATTAATATTACGGATTTAAAGAAGGAAGGAGAAAGCTCTTAGAATTGACATATATTTTTATTGTCTTATCATTTCTCTTTAAAGTGTTGTGATGTTAAAGCTAATCATGATTATAGAGAAGAGGAGGGTCAAGAAAAAAGAGAATGACCAAAAGAGAGAGAGAAAAGAAGAGTTAGCCCACATCTATGACTTCCTAGTGGTAAACACCTATGTCTGTCTGTGCTCAGCTGCTTAGCATGTCTGACTCTTAGTGACCCCGGACACTGTAGCCCTCTGGGCTCCTCTGTCCATGAGGATTCTCCAGGCAAGAATGCTGGAGTGAGTTGCCACTTCCTTCTCCAGGGGATCTTCCCAACCCAGGGATCGAACCCAGGTCTCCCACATTGCAGGCAGATCTTTTACTGCTGAGCCACGAGGGAAGCAAAAAGCACAACTTGCTAAAACACCTATAAAAATACCTAATTACTCAAAGGAATGATGGCTAAACTATAATTATTTAGCAGCGAGTGTGATTTTTAGGTTTCTGTAGATTCAAAAACTTTTTAAGTTCAATATTTGTAAAGTCTCAGGTTGATTTTGAAATTGACAAACCATTAGCAAGACTCATTAAGAAACAAAGGGAGAAGAACCAAATTAACAAAATTAGAAATGAAAATGGAGAGAGCACGACAGACAACACTGAAATACAAAGGATCATAAGAGACTACTACCAGCAGCTCTATGCCAATAAAATGGACAACTTGGAAGAAATGGACAAATTCTTAGGAAAGTATAACTTTCCAAAACTGAACCAGAAAGAAATAGAAGATCTTAACAGACCCATCACAAGCAAGGAAATCGAAACTGTAATCAGAAATCTTCCAGGAAACAAAAGCCCAGGACCAGATGGCTTCACAGCTGAATTCTACCAAAAATTTAGAGAAGAGCTAACACCTATCATACTCAAACTCTTCCAGAAAATTGCAGAAGAAGGTAAACTTCCAAACTCATTCTATGAGGCCACCATCACCCTAATTCCAAAACCAGACAAAGATGCCACAAAAAAAGAAAACTACAGGCCAATATCACTGATGAACATAGATACAAAAATCCTTAACAAAATTCTAGCAAACAGAATCCAACAACATATTAAAAAAATCATACATCATGACCAAGTGGGCTTTATCCCAGGAATGCAAGGATTCTTTAATATCCGCAAATCAATCAATGTAATACACCACATTAACAAATTGAAAGATAAAAATCATATGATTATCTCAATAGATGCAGAAAAAGCCTTTGACAAAATTCAACTTCCATTTATGATTAAAACTCTCCAGAAAGCAGGAATAGAAGGAACATACCTCAACATAATAAAAGCTATATATGACAAACCCATAGCAAACATTATCCTCAAAGATGAAAAATTGAAAGCATTTCCCTTAAAATCAGGAACAAGACAAGGGTGCCCATTCTCACCACTACTATTCAACATAGTGTTGGAAGTGTTGGCCACAGCAATCAGAGCAGAAAAAGAAGTCAAAGGAATCCAGATATGAAAAGAAGAAGTGAAACTCGCGCTGTTTGCAGATGACATGATCCTCTACATAGAAAACCCTAAGGACTCTACCAGAAAATTACTAGAGCTAATCAATGAATATAGTAAAGTTGCAGGATATAAAATTAACACAGAGAAATTCCTTGCATTCCTATACACTAACAATGAGAAAACAGAAAGAGAAATTAAGGAAACAATACCATTCACCATTGCAACAAAAAGAATAAAATACTTAGGAGTATATCTACCTAAAGAAATAAAAGACCTATACATAGAAAACTATAAAACACTGATGAAAGAAATCAAAGAGGACACAAACAGATGGAGAAATATACCGTGTTCATAGATTGGAAGAATCAATATTGTCAAAATGGCTATTCTACCCAAAGCAATCTATAGACTCAAGGGAATCCCTATCAAGCTACCAATGGTATTTTTCACAGAACTAGAACAAATAATGTCACAATTTGTATGGAAATACAAAAAACCTCGAATAGCCAAAGTAATCTTGAGAAGGAAGAATGGAACTGGAGGAATCAACCTGCCTGACTTCAGACTCTACTACAAAGCCACAGTCATCAAGACAGTATGGTACTGGCACAAAGACAGAAATATAGATCAATGGAACAGAATAGAAAGCCCAGAGATAAATCCACGAACCTATGGATACCTTATCTTCAACAAAGGAAGCAAGAATATACAATGGAAAAAAGACAACCTCTTTAACAAGTGGTGCTGGGAAAACTAGTCAACCACTTGTAAAAGGGTGAAACTAGAACACTTTCTAACACCATACACAAAAATAAACTCTAAATGGATTAAAGATCTAAATGTAAGACCAGAAACTATAAAACTCCTAGAGGAGAACATAGGCAAAACACTCTCTGACATAAATCACAGCAGGATCCTCTATGACCCACCTCCCAGAATTTTGGAAATAAAAGCAAAAATAAACAAATGGGACCTAATGAAACTTAAAAGCTTTTGCACAACAAAGGAGACTATAAGCAAGCTGAAAAGACAGCCCTCAGATTGGGAGAAAATAATAGCAAACGAAGCAACAAAGGATTAATCTCAAAAATATACAAGCAACTCCTGAAGCTCAATTCCAGAAAAATAAATGACCCAATCAAAAAATGGGCCAAAGAACTAAACAGACATTTCTCCAAAGAAGACATACAGATGGCTAACAAACACATGAAAAGATGCTCAACATCACTCATTATCAGAGAAATGCAAATCAAAACCACAGTGAGGTACCATTACACACCAGTCAGGATGGCTGCTATCCAAAAGTCTACAAGCAATAAATGCTGGAGAGGGTGTGGAGAAAAGGGAACCCTCTTACACTGCTGGTGGGAATGCAAACTAGTACAGCCACTATGGAGAACAGTGTGGAGATTTCTTTAAAAACTGGAAATAGAACTGCCATATGACCCAGCAATCCCACTCCTGGGCATACACACTGAGGAAACCAGATCTGAAAGAGACACGTGCACCCCAATGTTCATCGCAGCACTGTTTATAATAGCCAGGACATGGAAGCAACCTAGATGCCTATTAGCAGACGAATGGATAAGGAAGCTGTGGTACATATACACCATGGAATATTACTCAGCTGTTAAAAAGAATTCATTTGAATCAGTTCTAATGAGATGGATGAAACTGGAGCCCATTATACAGAGTGAAGTAAGCCAGAAAGATAAAGAACATTACAGCATACTAACACATATATATGGAATTTAGAAAGATGGTAATGATAACCCTATATGCAAAACAGGAAAAGAGACACAGATGTACAGAACAGACTTTTGGACTCTGTGGGAGAAGGCGAGGATGGGATGTTTCGAGAGAACAGCACTGAAACAAGTATACTATCAAGGGTGAAACAGATCACCAGCCCAGGCTGGATGCATGAGACAAGTGCTCGGGCCTGGTGCACTGGGAAGACCCAGAGGAATCGGGTGGAGAGGGAGGTGGGAGGGGGGATTGAGATGGGAAATACATGTAAATCCATGGCTGATTCATGTCAATGTATGACAAAAACCACTACAATATTGTAAAGTAATTAGCCTCCAACTAATAAAAATAAATGAAAAAATAAAATAAAATTATAGTTTTATTTACATGAGAGATTAGAACTAGCTAAAAAATAGATTACCAAAAAATACCTCAAGAAACAAAAGTTATATTCAAGGCACAATAACATTAAAAAAAGAACTACCACATCCAAAACACAATAATATTAAGTGAATTACTTTTGAGTGTTATAATCACATGGAAAGGAGAATCAGGTGATCCTCCAGGAATCCATTTATACAATGGTTGTTGAATCTGGTCTCTGGGTCTTTGTTTCAGCTCTGCAACCCTCTGACATACTAACAAAATGTATGCTTAATTTCCTCATTTATAAGATTACATTTATATTTATACCTATGCAATTAAATTATTCTGAGAATTATACATAATGTATGTAATATCCCTGGCTCATATAGAGAGCTATTATTATTATCAATGATACAAATGAGTGATACAAAATTCTATACTGAAATCAAATTCATGCCTCAATATATTTACACTAAAAATTCATTCAAAAATTTTTGGATTAAAAAAATAAGGCTTTAATCAGAAAAAAAAAAAGATTTCTTTAAATGCTATACTATGTAATGCCTGCCTTTTGAATGCCCAAACATCTAAGATCTTCAAAATTTTCCTTAAGTATTTCTTGGTCTTTCAACTTCCATTTTCCTTCTATCAATTTCTGATAATGCCAGGCCCACTGAGAAAGTTGAATGGTATCAGGAGCATTTAAAACCCAATACAAGCATTACATTAAACTAGTAGCCAAGTTAAACCAGGGTGCATAATAAAGCAAACAGGGCATATTCTGACAATCTGGACATTTTAAGAACAAAACAAATAAACAAACAAAAGAACAATGAGTGTTTTAACTATAGGACTTACCATCACTGATTTGAAACTACACATTGCTGAGAACATTCTTTTCACTCCATCCAGGAAGCTGACTTGACCTAAATCTCTATACAATTTATTTATTATGTCCTCAGTTTGCAGTGGGGAAGGTATTGAGTGGAGCAGGCTTGGAGGTGATAATTACTGCCTAAACGTTTTCAGCTAGTTTGCAGAGTCACTGCCAAACATTTAAAGCTAGATTCCATAGTTCATGGTGTTCCTAATTCTCCTGAGGTTTAGTGCCTTATCAGGCAATAGGAAATGCTCTGGCCTCTTTTGCTTATGCAGAGATGAAGAAAATCACAGGACCTATAGTTGTGCTTTATATCACCTAAAGGAAACCAAGAATAAATTCTATTTCACTCTAATCTGTGCGATAATTGTTAAATGAATTTCAGAGATTGCTTTAACTACATGCTTCAGAATAAACATGGTTCTTCTAAAAGTGTATTCTCTTTTATATATTTATATTCTCCTAGGATAGCAATTCTTATCAACACTTAAATAACTGTGGTATTATAAAATAATTTAACAATATGTAAGATATTTATGTGATAATATAATATTTAATGATCTCTTTGTCTAGTGAACTTTCTGCTTGATAAGCATTTAGCCAAGAATGGGGAGGAGAGAAGATGGCTTTTCCATTTACGCATTATTTAACAGTATTTCTCATGTATAATTAGCTCATATATACCTGCTTTAGTAATGTTGAGTAGACAGACATGATTGAAATTTTCTTTAATAATTCATAAATTTGGTAATGTAATCTTTCATTTTAACTGCATATGTTATAATTGATGGTGTGAGATCAGATTTTTTTCCTGATCTCAGAATTAGTGGAATATCTTTCAAATTTGCTTTTTTCTAATGTTCTCTGCATCTTCTTCAAGTCCTAAGTGCCTGCAAGCAGTAAATTGGAACTGAATTTACCCCTTGAAAGATAACTCTTCACTCTCTTAAAAAGACCTGATGGGAATGAGGTCATGATGAGGGGCAAAATGCACAGAAGTGGATGATCTTTGAGATAGGCTGAAGTTTTAATCTGGTCTATTCTTTTTTTTCTTTTTCTTTTTTCCTTTGTCAGGGTGACATGATTCCTGTAGCTAAGAAGTAGTATGACATGGTTCAGTTCAGTCGCTCAGTCGTGTCTGACTCTTTGCAACCCAATGGACTGCGGCAAGCCAGGCTTCCCTGACCATCACCAATTCCCGGAGTTTACTCAAACTCATGTCTGTTGAGTCAGTGATGCCATCCAACCATTTCATCCTCTGTTGTCCCATTCTCCTCCTGCCTTCAGTCTTTCCCAGCATCAGGGTCTTTTCAAACAAGATTGTAGTAAACAATTATTTGACTATATAGTGTTCTCTGTGTTCATATCTCTCTGGGACCATGGTTATAACTTTTCTGGATGAAAAGACTCTCTTTCGTAAGTAATTTCAAGTCATATTGTATATAGGCCAGTTCTCATATTTTCAATTTATACCATCTTCATAAATGCTAAATACAGGAGATAATGCTAGTCTACTGTAAGTAACAGTCACTAACATTAAGCTAATAATTGGTGGTTACTATAAAGGTTATAGACTGACCTGTTGGTATTTTCATTTCACAGAAGGTTCTGCATCCTTTGTCCCTCACCCCAAAACTCCCATTGGAGACTAAAAGTCATGAAGAGATGTCTGCATTGGGAGTCACTGAAATAAATTAGCTAAAACTTTCATTTTCTGAGATAATTTAAATTGTGTGTGGAGGGGGATGAGAGGGACAAAATACACATGTATCAGATTCTTATAAGCCTATGCATGCTATTCTCAGTTTAGGTATAGTCTTGATAAATACACTAATATACTTTGCATTTAATAAACCATAAGTAATACCATATGCCAACACTTAAGTACTCTCCAACATGTAGCGTACTTCATAGTCACTCAATTTGAGAGTAAAAGCCACTATCATCTGCTTTTAAAATATTTGAAATGTGACAGTGTTCATTTTTACAATGTATTAATATCTAGCAGTGTTCATTTTTACAATGTATGATATCTAGAGTTAATAAGAAATGCTTTCACCACATTGCTTCTTTAAATTCAAATGTTTGTGAAATTGTTGCTTACGTTGCCATTGGGGTGAGTTACCAGAAAAATGGACTCAAGGGAGATTTTTCTGTTCTTTCTTCTGCCAGAGTCCATGACTTAAATTCCACCAGAGGCAGGAAAAGTTGGGAATGGCTTACACTTAACATTTAGTAGTCACTCAGTAAAGTATTCTCAATTAATTAATATGTGACTCTTGTTCAGTCATTTGAGTTATTGGTTTACATGTGTCATCAGAAAAACATCTTAAGAATTCTCTCAATTTTATTGATGAAGAAACTTCAACAACTTTTCTTGTGTTTGCTCTCCTTCTTAATGTTCGTATTCTGATAGGAAAAGTCCGAGGGTAATTTCACCCTAAGATAATTAATATCACCCTAAAAGGATCTTCTTGGCTAAGATTATCAATTCTGATGATTGTCCACTGATTCCATAGACAGGAGGATGAATGCACACACAAAAATAAACTGAAATAGTAAGACAAAAATCTGATGACTTCACAGGTATGCTTGGAAGGATCCAAAGCTACTGTATGAAATCAGTCTATGACCTCAGCCTCACTCTCTCAATCTGCCCTCTCAAGTCATCATCCCTGGAGCAAACAAAGAGCTTAGTATGTTCCATCCTTTCCTCCTCATCCAGTTTGACATCCTAGAGGAGGATTGGTATGCAGTTTATGACTCACAGGAAAAAATAACAAGGACAAGTGGAGGAGTGGGTAAAAAAAAAGCTTAACGACACACAGTGAAGTTTGTCCTAAGGAAATGGCATTGGCACTGTTCCTACTTGAATAAGGTTCAAAGTCCCTTGGACTGCAAAGAGATCCAACCAGTCAGTCCTAAAGGAAGTCAACCCCGAATAGTCATTGGAAGGACTGATGCCGAGCTGAAGCTCCAATATTTTGGCCACCTCTTTCGAAGAGTCAACTCTTTGGAGAATACCAGGATACTGCAGAAGAATGAAAGCAGGAGGAGAAGAGGGAAACAGAGGATGAGATGGTTGGATGGCATCACCAACTCAATGGACATGAGTTTGAGCAGACTCTGGGAGATAGTGACAGGGAGGCCTGGCATGCTGCAGTCCATGGGATCTCAAACAGTCGGATGTGACTTAGCAATTCAATAACCATAACAAACTGTGAATTGGGGGTTCAAATCCTTATGGATTCACACAAATCCATGCTTTTATGCACACAACTAGCCAGAATGTTCCCAGTGTGCCCATTTGAAAGTAAAATGGGATTGCACAAAACTAAACTCAAAATTTCAAAACCGAATCAAACTTTACTGCCTTCAGTGGTAGAAGTGAGTAATGCAGTTGTATTTCCATGCTTTGAGGAAGATCTTTCAAATAAATATTTAGTTAAAGCAGATACCACATAGATTAGGAATTCTCTGGGTAAAGCATTCTCATTAACTCGTTTCTCAAATGAATTCTCCTCTCATCACTATATTTGAGGATTATTAAAAAACTGATAGAATTGCGTTATAATAATTAACAAACTAATTATCTACTCCAGACTACTCTGGAAAGAATATATACAGAAAATATAAATAACTTTTCCCCCTTATTTAACTTCAAAGACCACATATCATATGGTTCTTATTTTCAGAAAAAAAAAAGCGTGTATATGAAAGAGAGAGAGAAACAAAACAGAGATATTTTAGCTTCTCCAAGCAAAGTAAAGAGGGAAATTATCTACATAATTACAGCCATCAAGTACTTATTGTTTACTTATCCCTGTTGAATACTATTGTTGAAAAGTAGCTTCCTCCATTGTACTGAAGTTGCTTATAGTGTAGAAAGAAATTTAAAGATGGCATTAGTCCATTCTCATTTTAGGGTAAATAATAATAATTAAAACAGAAATCAAAACCAAATAAACAGACTATCATCAGAGCATGAAATAGCTTGCAAAGGTCTAAGTCTTGAAGCATCTATCCCTGAACTGAGACCATTAGCTCATATTCTACAATGTCTGTAATGTTAACTACGTAAAATCAATAGAATAAAACTGAATGAAGGAAAATGTAGTCTACAATAGGTTACTTTAGATTCCCCCAAAATAACAATATTGATTTTTAAACATAATCAGAAATATGATAAATCCAAATATTATCTCAACTTTTGTACTATTTTTTTCTCATAGTTCTTAAAACACAGAGTGATCATGTAAATTCAATAGAACACCTATTAAAACATTAAAGGAAAGATTTTGAAGATTTTAATATTTAAATCAATCCCCTAATTACAGTTTTGAATAGCACTTATAATTACTTTTAAAAAATCCTTAGAGAAGATGTCAAAGGAAGAAGAGAAAAGAAATTAAAACTAAAAACAAAGCAAAACAAAACTGTAATTTACTGTTTATAGTCCTATAGCAGGCAGAGTGTGAGATTAAGAGCAAGGTGATATGATTTGTTTTAGATTAAAAAATAGTGTAGAAGTACTTCCTCTTTTGTTTTAACTGGAAAGACTGCTAAAGAACATGGGTATTTCCATACACCAATGAAAGAAAATGCTTGATTAGCCTAAAAGGTATGATTAACCTACTGTTCACTCAAATTTTGTATCTTCTGTTTCACCAGGAAATAATGTCTAACTCCCCCACACTCTGGGAGAAATAAAAATATTTATAAGGTGCTCTGTTTACATTCAAAATAAAAATAAATTTAATTGATGCCAAGAAAAATAATTTTATAATTTAGATAACCAGATTTATTGACTAGAATATCACGAAGAAAACTGACACATATTTCTAACCATTAAATGTTAATATCTGGACAGTTTCAGAACTGGCAACACGGAGGGTGTTTCCTTTTTCACCAAGTACATTTGTCTAGCATTTCAAAGACCACAAGATACATTGAATTTCATCTCATTTCATCCTTGAAACACTATTTCTATTTTCATTCTACTGTTTGGGGGAAAAGAGTATCAGATAAAATGAGAGAGAGATACAAACATCTCAAAGTTTTATTCTTTCATTCATTCATTTTATGCCACTGAGTCTGTGACTGGTCAGGCATTGTTCTAGGTGTTGAGTATAGGTGTTCTAGGTGTTGAGTATAGGTGTTCTAGGTGTTGAGTATAGGTGTTCTAGGTGTTGAATATAGGTGTTCTAGGTGTTGAGTATAGGTGTTCTTGGTGTTGAGTATAGGTGTTCTAGGTGTTGAGTATAGGTGTTCTAGGTGTCGAGTATAGGTGTTCTAGGTGTTGAGTATAAGTGTTCTAGGTGTTGAGTATAGGTGTTCTAGGTGTTGAGTATAGGTGTTCTGTTGAGTATAGGTGTTCTAGGTGTTGAGTATAGGTGTTCTAGGTGTTGAGTATAGGTGTTCTGTTGAGTATAGGTGTTCTAGGTGTTGAGTATAGGTGTTGAGTATAGGTGTTGAGTATAGGTGTTCTAGGTGTTGAGTATAGGTGTTCTAGGTGTTGAGTATAGGTGTTCTAGGTGTTGAGTATAAGTGTTCTTAGTGTTGAGTATAGGTGTTCTAGGTGTTGAGTATAGGTGTTCTAGGTGTTGAGTATAGAGCAATAAACAAGATCATTAAGATACCTGATCTTCTAGGTCTTTCATCATATTAGGATGAGATGAAATATTATGTAGTGATAAATGATTGATTACAATTAAAATCAATGTGATTTAACCATTGTTGCTGTTCAGTTGCTCAGCCATGTCTGACTTTTTGCCACCTCATGGACTGCAGCATGCCAGGCTTCCCTGTCCTTCACTATCTCCCAAGCTTGCTCAAACCCATGTCCATTTAGGATGGTGATGCCATCCAACCATCTCATCCCATGTTGTCTCCTTCTCCTCCTGCCTTCAATCTTTCCCAGCATCAGGATCTTTCCTAATGAGTCAGCTCTTCACATCAGGTGGCCAAAGTATTGAAGCTTCAGCATCCATCTTTCAGTGACTATTCAGGATTGATTATTTTTTTTTTTTAGGATTGACTGGTTTGATCTCCTTGCAGTTCAAAGATTAATAAAGACTTCTTGTGGAAGCGAAGTTTTTTCTTGCTGAGATCCAAAGAATAAATCAATCCTATGAAAATATAAAAGAGAAGCATTTCTTCTTCTTCTCCTTCCCCTTCCGCTCCCATTCTTCCTTCTCTTTATTCTTTTTCTTTGCAAAAGGGATATCTTTTTCAAAGCTATAAAGAGGTGATACATTTAGTATAATTGCAATGTGTTAGCTTAGTTTGGTTAAAGGCCAGGGAACAAGCAGGAAGCAAGTAGCTGATGAGGTCTTCAAAACAGATTAGAAACAGACGGGGCACCAGGACAGGAAGGAGAGACATCAATTAGCAAAACCAGGCCAGATAATGGTAGCCTGAACTGCTATAATTCTAAAGGAGATGGAGAGAAATGGATATATTGGGTAAAATTTTGAAGTAAGGTCAAATGACCTATTAATGGATTATATGTGAACAGAGGAAATCAAGTCTGCCTGCTATTTTTGTGCAATAATGTATCTATTTTTAATTTTTCATAAGTAACTGTATGTGTAATGATATCATTTACCTGAAAGAGAAGGGTCAGAGCAGAAGAAGATTTGGCATGAAAAGAATTATTCTCTTTCAGATAATTAAAATTTTGTAATGTTCCTGAGAAATTCAACTGTGGATGTTCAGTATGTCGATAGATGTCTGGTCTGGAGTTTGAGATAAAAATTGGGGATGGAAATAAATTATATAAGATTGTCTGAAAATGAATGTGAAGATATGGAAGGGAAGGAACGTAGCAAGCATCTTAGAGCACTCAAATATTCAGAAGATCAGCTGGGCAAGGAGAAGACACAGAGGTAACTGAGACAGCGTGATCAGTGGCTGGGAAGAAAACCAAAAGATTTTGTGTTACAAAAATTAAGAAAAGTAAGAGGTTTGAATATTGAGATAGAATGAAATGAATTATTTCTGAGTAACATTCATGAACCCTTTTAAATTAATGTTTATCTCTCCCCTCCTCCTCTTTTACCTCCACCATTTATTTTTTCCTTTTTTGTCCCCACCGCATAGCATGTGAGACCTTAAGTTCCCTGACCAGGGATCAAACCAGAGCCCTCTGCAGTGAGAGCATGAAGTCTTAACAGCTGGGCCCCCACCATTTTTTAACACATACTAATGCTTCCACGTTTCAGGAGTGAACAAAGAAACTGCCTTTTCTAATTTGGGCAGAGAAAGATCCAGAATAAAGATCGCATGAGGACAACACAGGGAGAAGATGGCCATGTACAAGCCAAGAAGAGGACACCTTGAGCTTCGACTTAGCCTTCGGGACAGTAAGAAAATGAACTTCTCTTGTCCCGGCTTTGGGACTTTGTCATGGCAGCCCAGGGAAACGAACACAGGGTGAGCTAGTTTTCTACCTCACACAGTTACGGTGGAGAGTTACACAAGCTCAATCCCCAGTCCTAAAGACAGTTTCTTTGAATTCTAGTTGCCACCTCTCGTGTTTCTCTTGATGTATAAGAATGAGAATCGAATGAAACAGGAGCTAAGCTCCGTCACTTAGTTGAGTAGTCAGGCGTGGTAGCCACAGCCGGCAGCTTCCTTGCCTCTCCCACGATGTGTCATATTTGGTTAAGTGTTCAGTGAAGCTGCTCCTTTTACAGATTGCACCAGAACGCTGGCGTCGAACTCTGGAAAGGAAGTTAACCCATCTTCAGTCTCTAGAGTAAATTGTAGAGCCCGGGTTCCATCGAGTTCCCTGCATGGCCTAGGGATCATCTGTCAAAACAGGTTAATATCAAGCTTCTTCGTTCAAAACATTTTACCATTCTCAGAGCTTCAACAATCAACTGTGTCCTTTTTATATTTCTAAATAGAAAAGGACCTTTTTAAAATGAAACTTTGGGGATTAATAGCATAACCCTTGCAGGATTGCCATCTCGCCTGTGTGTACAGTTCACAAAACCACAGGGACTTTGAATAGGGTGAGCTCTACAAACTGCTTGGTGTTTTCCAAACTCATTGGGCTTGAGTTTTCTTTTTTTTGGCCATGGTGGCCGGCATGCAGGATCTTCGTTCCCCAACCAGGGGTCGAACCTGAGCCCCCTGGATTGAGAGCACAAAGTCAGCCAGGGAAGTCCCATGTGCTTGAGTATTAACGTACAGAAATGCATATAAGTTACTATAAATTACTTTTCTTATCATTTCCATTTGTATTAGAGTTAAAACATTGTATTGATTTTTTTTTCTGGAAATTGTGTGTTTTAGTAGGTTCTACTGTCTATGACCTTTGATTCGAAAAATGTTCTAAAATATTTCTTTAAAGTAGTGTTATGCCTTCTGGGCATGATTTTTCATCATCATGACGGTGGCTTTGCATGGTCGTCTTCTTGCAGTTATGCATTTCCAAAACATGAGACCCCAAAGACAAGATTCTCCTGCTACTTCAATCTTTAAATTATTTTAATTTTAAAGTGATCAAAAAGGAAGAAAACACTCATTAGATGGCAGCCAAAGGGACTGTTTTTATTTAGATATGCAACCACTTCAACAGTTTTTGAAGAACAGAATGAAGGCCATCTCTTCAGTGATGTGATTCTCAATATACTCTAATCAGCAAGCATATTTTTTCATTCTCTCCACCTTAGACCTGAAATTCAGCATAATTTGTCATATCTATCTTGGCTGCTCAGAAGCAGGCTTGCCACCTAGCTAAATTTCGTGAAGGCAATCTGGTTTTTGATGTATTATTTAGCAGATACATATAGCACTTCCTAAGTGCCAAGAACCATTCTAAAACTTTACAAATATTAGCTCCTTTTAATCTTTACATCCACTACCTATCCCCATTTCAGAGAACAAACCGAGCCACTGACAGGTTGACTTGGTCAAGGTCGGTAATACCCAGTAAGTCACAGAGCCTGGATATCAATCTTTGAAAGTTGCCATTCAGCAAGTGAAGAAGAATTCTGCACTAAAAAGTGATGAGCAAACAGACCTAGGCTCCCTTGCTTTTTTTCATAGAAGGTTCCTTAGGTTTCCACTTTGGTTAAGTAAAATTGATCATCCTATATCAGATATGAATAATCAATTGAAGATTATATTCAGATAAAGATCAATTTAATTGTTGGTAATACATGGTAAATTAACATGAAAGTTGCAATTGCAGTTTCCCTGTAATGGAAGAGTAGGAAATAAAAGACACAATAGGTATTATTAAACATATTATGATAACTTGAGAAAGGGAGTGAAAGAGGGAAGAAGGGAGGGAGTGGGGAAGAAAGAAAACGAGACAGAGAGAGGAACAGCGGAATTTAGGGTAAAAGGCAGAAGAAAAAAATGTGAGGAGACCAATGACTGATGAAAGACAAAGGTGAGCATTTCTTGTTCATCAGCTCCCAGCAAATTTCTAGAGTCTGATATTATTTGTTTTTCTCATTCAAAGATTTGTGTAAAACAGTATCCTTCTTTGAGGCCAGCTCAAACCTCCCCAATTTCCAGGATTGTTTGTCCTGGAAAAACTGAAACCATCCTGATTTCTCCCTTTCTGGATGGAAGCATTTCCTGGTTTACACTTGGACTTGTATTTTATTTCTGTGGCTTCCTCCATTTGACCATAGAAGGCAGTTAAGTGCTTTGTTCACATGGTTTCTATTTTTTAAATGTGCACAGAGCATTTTAGTCTTTGAAGAAACTAGAACATCATGTGAACACTTAAGAAAATGATCCAGGGTCTATGTATTGACGGCTTTTTATGAATGGAAGTTGTTGCTAGAGGAGGCAAGCTACTTAGATATAAATTAATCAAACTATTGTGAGAAGATTCTGGTGAAATAGAAATAGTAGAATATGAGTGGTAAATAAAAATATCTACTGGATTAAACCATTATTATTGTTATTGATTTTGCAGTTCCTTCTAAGTTTCATTTATTTCATTATTTGCTTTTATTTTTTAAAATTTCTCAATATTTTAACATTTCCTTAGCCTGCTATCCTTTGTTGACTTCCAAATATCACCGTTGGTTCAATATTTACATTTGATCTTGTTTTCTTTCCTTTAACAAGAATTCTTTTTGAATATGACAGACATTAGAGTTTTGCTTGATTTCTCTGAGCACTTAGACATTGGGATCTGTGTCAAGTATTTTTCTGTTTGTTATAGCATTCATATTTCTTGTTATTATCTCATGTTTCTGATGGTCAAGCTCAACTGAAAATGTACACTAGAGAAATTGATCCCTGCAGAATAAATGTCTACTCTATATGTGGGTTTTAAGGAGACCTGAGAAACTGGGTAATGAAATGCTTCAGATGCTGAGTGTATGGCATTTCATTGTAGAGAATATACATTTTTTCAGTGCAATATCACTTAATATCCTCCTAATTTGGTCATTGTTATCAGTAGGAAAAAATTGCAATATGTTTTTCAATTTAAATTCATACAAATGAAGAGGAAAACAAGGAAGATAGAAATTAGAAGGTATAAGAACCAATGTATTATAATGATGAGTAATCATAAATCTGAACTGCAAGATGTTTACTGGCCTAAACTGATTTTATTTGACAATAGTCAACAATATTTTAAAAAACAAATACATTGTATTTAAAAAATACATCATATTTTAAAAATACAAGATACATTGCAAATATTGAACTTCACCTAGAGTAAATCTCTACTTTTTATCCTAATAGTTTTATATTTATGAAAAAAATGTATATTTAGTGTTTGTGAAATCATGTCACATCAATTTCAAGGCAAAGTCCCTACCCCTCACTCTGCCCCATGACTCTAGTCTAACTTAAAAGAGAACAAACACTATTGTTCATCCTAATGTCAATCTAATTTAAGCTCTTCATTTTATGTGTATCAAATCAATTTAGTTTTTATATAAATGTCAATATAAATATGTAGTTATACATATATGTTCAAATTCATTCAGATGGGCATGCATATAAAAACATGTGCATGCTTATAGCCTTTTGATTTGACTTAGAACATAGATATGCCTATTTCAATAAATATTCTTTAGAGAATGCTTTTAATCACTTCATAATTTTCAGCTGAAAAGTTATGGGTCACATCTAGAATTGATTTCTCCAGTAATTTACTGTCAATGATTTATGTTCTTTTCAATGTCCTACCTTTATAAATAATATTGTACTTAACGTTGTGTGCATACACTTTTGCACAAAGTTCAGCTAACTTCTTCAGCCATCATTTGGTGAGTGTGCTGGCTATTCTCTGTCTTTCTTGAGTGTCTCCTCAGATCCATCTCCTGCCTTTCTCTTTGGGGTTTGATCCCTAGGAAGAGTCATCTTCATAAGTCTCATCACTTAGGACCTTGACTTTCCATTTGTTTCCCTTGTCCAACTTGAGACACTGACAGATTAGCTTGTGGGAGAAGGGAGGAGTTGGGATATTAATTCTACCCTGACCCCATCACCTAATTATTGGCCTCTGGTCTGACAAGGGCTGAGTCCTGTGATTTAATCTCCACCCTCCTCCTCCTCTCCTTCACACTGGGCTGTCATCAATTCTTGACTTACCCTCTTGTCTGAGAGGTGAGGATGGTCTCCCCACGCGGCCAGTCTCAAATGCTTCACCACTCCTTGGCTACACCTCTGTAAGTAGCACATTCATTCATCTTCATCATTTTTATCCTTTGGGTGAGTCCACCTATGCACAGCATAATACACAGTATCCGTTGATTACTAATGAGGGTACATATTAAGAGTGTCTGTGTGTGTTTATAGATCAAATATTAGATAGCAAAGTGTCCAAAAACTACTAGCTTTGCACTAGTGTTCACATTTCAATTCAAGCACAAATTAGCTATGAGAATCGAGGCAAGCCCCCCTCTTCTTTTAAAATATGCTTAAGCCTTTTTTTTAAATCATATATGTGATAGAGATAACAGGAGTATTCTAAGTAATTGGATGTGCTATCTCTGATCCCTCCTAACTTTAAGCCTGTGATCTCACATCTCCAACAGTAACGAGACAGAAAGAAACCCTGCTTGGTTTGATAATGCATGAGTGATAAAGTGAATTACACTTCATGTGTTTAGTTACTGACACATTTGTATGGCAACTTTTTTTTCATTTTATTTTCTCCAAAGACTGATAAATATTTTGATTTTTTTTAAACCTTGCCACATAGAGTAAGTAAACTTAATATTTTACCATGTTAAAAGTCAGATCCCATTAACCAAAAGCAGTCAAGCTAATAAGAGAAATGGAATCCCACATCTCTATCAAGTCGCATTTAATGATTTATTGCTTTTTCTGAACTCCTTGGTTAGCAAATTTCATTTTGCTATCCTTACATTATCCAGAAAGGGCTAGAATCACTATCTGAAATTAAACACTTCACTTAATCTAATGCTATAGATCACATTATTTCTCTTAGCAGAGGGAACTTCCTAGGAATTTTAAAAGGCCGGGGGTCTTCAGGTGCATGGAGGAAATGGAATATTTCTTGGAAGATGAGAAATATGAACCCCAGAAGGAGCTCATTTGTACTGGAGGTAATGGTGTGAGAAAAAGGTAACTCAGAGCCTTTGAGAGATTCAATGGAGTGGAAAAGGTGGAGAGAGCTTACAATATTTCCTGCAAATACCTAAGATTTGCATTACCAGGCCTAAGCTGGGTAGAACATATAGTATGAATGCACTTACTCTGCATTTGGGTTTCATGTTATTGATTCACCTTTAAATAGGTCTTGTGCTTTGAGTTGTTGGGGTGATGGTTTTGCCCTATTTCTCCTGCCTGTCCTCCACAAGTGCACGTTGCTTTTGTGAGACATCTGCGTAGGGTTAGGAGGGCAGCAAAAACTGTTGAACAGGATGGTATGAACAGGCTCATGCCCAAATTCATCTTGGAAGCATGGAGCCATCCGTTCTCTGCCAAAATGCTGAGCAACCATCGCTGAGGAAGAAAGAGAGAAGTCTTCAGTGAGGTGATTTGGAGAGATGACAGGATGCTTGGGTGGATGGGAAATTCACCAATGAGATTTTTGCACATTCTTTGCAAGAGAAAGAATGTACGGGGGCATCATAATATCGCTCAAAAGGACATGTAGATGCTTAAATACCCATTTAGGCTTCTGTGTTTAGCAAATTTGATTTTTAAATGTTTTTACTCTGACATGTAACAGCAAATCTGGCATCCAAGCAGGCTATCACTGCAACAGGAACAACAAAAGCCTTCTCCTACCTCCCTCCAAAACAGTAGAAGGGCTGTGGCCCCAGAAGCCTCAGGTGAGCGGAAGGGAAGGCAGACGGCGGGTCCTAGGCTTGGTGGCAGCCGGCCAGTTGGCCAGAGTTGGCAGGGGCTTCACGACCCTTCGGCTCTCATGGGAGAGTGTAAAGTTCTGTCAGCTCATCCGTTTGGATAATTAGCCAAAGATATTATTTCTCTGCTCCATCTGCTTGCCTTTTTGCTAATAATTGGAACACTGAATAATGTTCCCAAGTCCTTCAGCTCTCTGTCACCACCCGTGAACACATACATCTCTAGGGAAAGGCCAGGCACTGAGAACGCTGAGGCTCATCTCCTATGGGAGGGACAACCATGAAACCCTGAGTCTGTCATCATCCAGAGATGTGTCAGGGCTCCCTGGTTCATGGAGTTGACCGTGGTCAGGGTGGCAGAGACCACTCCCCTGGGAAATCCACAGCTGACATACTTAAGCACAGACAGCTGTCTGGTAACTGCAGTGCGTAATGAACAGGAGCTGACCGAAAGGTAAGATGACTCAGAGATCAACTTGAAGAAATTGCCTCCGAATGGTGGGTGGGTTGGAAGTGTGTATGCTCCTGCTCGGGGGCTCAGTCGTGTCTGACTTTTTTCAAGCCCTAGATGACTGTAGTCTTCTAGGCCCCTTTGTCCGTGGACTTTTCCAGGCAAAAGTACTGGGGTGGTTTGCCAGTTCCTCCTCCAGGGAATCTTCCCAACCCAGGGATCAAACCCGGTCTCCTGCATGGGCAGACGGATCCTTTACCACTGAGCCACTTGGGAAGCCCGGGGGGGATGTGTACTCTATTTTTATATTTTAAAAAAATCCTATAGCAGCTCTCTTATGGATATGAGATGATGAATTTCTCCAGATAGGGACCTGGCCTCCTCCTTTTCTCTGCATGGTAACTCACGGTTGTACATGATGGAACCCTCGATTGAGTCCCCCTGGCTGGCTGACCGAGAGTACTTCCAACCAGAGAAGAACTAACTGAAATAGAAGCAGGAAGAACAAATCATCGCATTTTTGAAATGAGTGTTATGTTATCTTTTCCACTGTAAAGCCCTTCTCACATTTTATTTTTCATGAATTGTGACTTTAATCTCAAAAGGAGAAAATACTTCATATCCACCTAAGCATTCATTAACTCATTGTGTTTTATTGAGTCTCTACTATGCACCAGAGGTCTCGGTGGGGACTAGAGAGACCTGGTGGACCCTATTTCTGCAAGACAACCGCTATATTTTTGCAGGGTCAAGAGCTCTAATGTATTACCAAGATAGTTATATTCAAGTTGAAGTTAGTAGTAATTAACATTTTTGCTGCTTGATTCTATGGCATTTAGAAGATTTTATTATAAATAAATTATGAGAGGAAGTAGATATTAAAAAACTAAATTCATTCTACTAATGATGCATATTTTTCCGGAAAATTCATCCTACTGAAGATATGTGCTTTTCTTTTTTTTCAAAGGGCTAAGTAATAGAATGAGGACCAGAAAAGACATACTGGTAAATGCTTTTACTTTTTTCTTTCTCCTTTGACATAAGAATGGTGCTACTACCATTTACTTCAAAAAAAAAAAAAGGCAATTTCAGTTTTTAAAAACGATTTTCTTAGGCAATGTTTTCATATCACAATTAGAATAGAGAGATCCTTACACTGCAAAGCAAAGTTGCTCTTGTCTGTAACCGAAATGAAATCAAATATGATCAATGCATTTCAATGTTCAATTTAAATAATGTATTTCCATAATGTTTAATACATTTGAACTACTTGTAGGAAAAACACAATTTGCAGATTTGCATTTTGAATTTTAACTTTTCTAAAACTTTAAATGCCACAGAATAAGTGGATTTTCATTATAGGATAAAACTGGTTAGATGCAGTTGTTAACATACTTTACAATATATAATCTGCTTGTTGATCAAGTTATCTGGAATTTTTCCTGAACGCCTCTCTCTCTCTCTCTTTGTGTTTTTTTTTTTTAAATAAAACTCCTGACAATGAAGTTGATGCATTATTGAGATAAATTGTATGTCATTTTTAAATAAATTATGTTTTTCTGTGTGAGTGCTAAATTAACGTGACTGCTTTATGCTACATTCCTGCTCATTAGATAGCAAAGCTGGATTCTACTTTAAAATTCAGTGTTTTTACAAATACCACCCATTCCCAAAACTTCATTTTGTAAGTTTGTGTATAATGAAGCTTAAAAGTTTAACAAACTGGCCAATATCACAGATCTAGGCCTGAGCTGAGTCTTGCAGCCCATATTATGGTTTCATCCACTGATACCCTGCTAGTTGGTTGACAAACAGCTCCTTGGAGAAAAAATTCAGATAACTTGATCAACAACATTGAAATGTAGCATGTACTAATTTCCAAGGTGTACAGAGCTAACTCCCATCAGGGCTGATTTCAAGACACCAACATGATGTCAGCCATGAGGAGCTACAGAGAGGTGTAGTATTTCAATTTTTACACCATTTCTAAAACAGGAAGTTGTATTCATATTTTTGGTGTGTATGACAAAATACTGATTAAATAAATGTAAATAACTCAAAGAGCAGAAATAACAGTAAAGTATACTGACATAATTAGGAACTGATGAGTATTTATAATCTTTGTTTTCAATATAGTTTATTTAACTGTAATATAATTACATAAACAATTTATAAAATTGTTTATAATTATATAATTTAATAGTGGGTTTGTTTAACAACTGGCTCACTAAATCCCTGAATACTTAGCAATTGGCTCTTGCAAGTTGGGACAAGAAGTTTTTAACCCAATACTGGATCACCAAAGAAAGTCATTTTGGTTGACTGAAAGGTTTTCAACATGTCTCCTCTCATTAGATTTTTGTTGTTGTTATGTATGTATGTGTGTGTATGTAATAGTAACATGTCATGAAATTGTTCTATAACGGTCTCAAATCTGAGACAAGTGATGGCATAAACTGCAAGACTATTGATGTTAAAATGCATATCATTGCATAAAATTCCTGAAAAATCACCATTTTCTTAACATTTTTTTACTCCTGTGCTTAAAAAAAATAAATATAATATTCCTTCCTCTTGACTCTGGAAATTTCCAATCCTGCTTACTGCAGATAAACATCTACTAAGAGCCAACCCTAGATTTTTCATGTGAAACATTTTTGCCAATTAAACATAATACTTGCAACACAGAATTATTGCCCTACTAACATGTACAAAAAATCTTGATTATGTTTAATTGCAAATCTGTAACCATATTGTCATTGTATTAGCTACGTATTAATGCTGCTTCATGTTATGAGGTACATTACTTTTCCAGATTCTATTTTGTTGTGACCATTTTGTATTGAGTGAAAACATTTACTATATGGGCTGAGGTTTGATTTATGTGGTTGAAAATTCATAGTAGGTAATTGATAATAGTAGAAAGGATTGAATACAAGCATCTGACACCAAAGTGGAAAAAGACATTTGGAGTGAGGAAAAAAAGCCCTAAGAATGATAGTAATAACAAAGCCACCTATTAACGTCAGTCCTTCGGTGCAGGTACATAGAAAGACTTTTACACAAGGATGTGGCAATAGTGTGAGAGCTGGACAATAAAAATGGCTGAGCGCTGAAGAATTGATGCTTTTGGACTATGGTGCTGGAGAAGACTCTTGAGAATCCCTTGGACTGCAAGGAGATCAAACCAATCAGTCCTAAAGGAAATCAGCCCTGAATATGCATTAGGAGGATGGATGCTGAAGCTGAAACTCCAATACTTTGGCCACCCAATACAAACAGCCAACTGATTGGAAACAATCCTGACGCTGGGAAAGACTGAAAGCAGGAGGGGAAGGGGACGACAGAGGATGAGATGGTTGGATGGCATCACCAACTCAATGGACGTGAGTTTGGGCAAGTTCCGGAAGCTGGTGAAGGACAGGGAAGCCAGGCGTGCTGCAGTCCACGGGATTGCAGAGTTGGACACAACTGAGCAACTGAACAACAACAAGATACTTCTAGTAACTCATTCTCTGCTTAGTATGGAGATTGAAGGGATCACTAGAGAACTATATGTAAGTATATATCACGAATCTAGCTGGTTCATGAGCAAAGTACAACAAAGTAGAGATTAATTAGTCATCAAATGGATGGTTGGGAATTCCCAGGCGGTGCTAATGGTAAAGAAATCTGCCTGCCAGTGCCTGAGATGCTAGAGACTCGGATTCGATCCCTGAGTTGGGAAGATCCCCTGGAGAAGGAAATGGCAATCCACTCCAGTATTCTTGCCTGGAGAATTCCATGGACAGAAGAAGGTGGCGGACTATAGTCCACGGGGTTGCACACAGTTGGACATGCCTGAACAACTGAGCACACAGGGATTATTGAGGAGACAAATATATCAGGCATTCTTGAAACTGGTAGCAAACATACCAAACCTTTTAGAATCTGCCATAATTTTCCAACTCTAATTTCACTCTATGGCTACTGAGATGATGATTACTATCTGGGGAGGCACTCCTAATAGGCCAGATGGTAAAATAAACTGCATGCCCACGACTATGTGTGTGTGTGCGCGTGTGCGCTCAGTCGGGTCCGACTCTTTCACATTATGAGAAGGCAGATTGACAGCTCTCCCGGGGTCTCGCAGGATTCTGCAAGGCCTGGGAAATCTAACAGCTGCCCTTGGTGTGCTATCAAGCTTAAATCCCAAACATGAGAGATTTCTTTGTTTTGGCCTTGAAAGTGTATCCTAATAAAGATGCAATAGAGAGGGGCAGAAAAGGAAAAGAGAAAGCTGCATTAGTTATTCTCAACTAATAGCAGAGTGGAACTTTCCCTCCAAACCAGACTCTTATAGCAGAGAAAGCAAATCTCTTAACCCCTCAGCCTATGTGGATGCTGGGTAGAAATGTGATGAATGGTCCAGCATAGACAATGCATTTTAAGTGGATCCAGGGATTGTCAGTCACTCAGTCATGTCCAACTCTTTGAGACCCCATGGACTGCAGCACACAAGGCTTCCCCATCCTTCACCACCCACCAGAGTTCCTCAAACTCACATCCATTGAGTCAGTGATGCCATCCAACCATCTCATAGTCTGTCGTCCTTTCTCCTCCTGCCTTCAATCTTTCCCAGTATCAGGGTCTTTTCCAGTGAGTCAGCTCTTCACATCTGGTGGCCAAAATATTGGAGCTTCAGCTTCAGCGTCAGACCTTCCAATGAATATTCAGGGTTGATCTCATTTAAGATTGACTGGTTTGACCTCCTTGCTGTCCATGTGATTCTTAAGAGTCTCCTCAAAAAAAAAAAAAAAAAAAAGAGTCTCCTCCAACATCACAGTTCAAAAACCTCACTTCTTTGGTGCTCAGCCTTCTTTATGGTTCAACTCTCACATCTGTACATGACTACTGGAAAAACCATAAGCTTGGACTAGACGGAACTTGGTCAGCAAAGTGATATCTCTGCTTTTTCTATGTTACCTAGGTTTGTCATAGCTTTTCTTCCAAGGAGTAAGTATATTTAAATTTCATGGCTGCAGTCACCATCTGCAGTGACTTTGGAGCCCAAGAAAATAAAGTCAAGTCTCTCACTGTTTCCATTTTTTCCCCATCTATTTGCCATGAAGTCATGGGACTGGATGCTATGATCTTTGTGTTTTGAATTTTGAGTTTTAAGCCAGCTTTTTCACTCTAGCGATAGGTAATGGTCATATGGAATAAGGATTCACAATGCAGACTTACAAAGGGCTGGTCCTTTTTACAGGGCTTGATTAATTTGGTATCGCCAAAGAGATTTTTATTTAAATTTGTTCAGAGGATTTTTTTGTGCGTCTCCCAAAGTATTCAGAGGGTAAAATGCATCTAGAGACTTTCTGACTACAGTATCAATAAACACAAACAGTGTACACTTTATATTATGAAATGTAATGGATGATTTACATGCTTTGCAGAACAGATTCATAAAAAATAAAAAGGAAAATGATACTAAATGTCCGCTAGGTGGCGAGTTTGCTATATAGTGTTCAGAGCACCTCGTTAAGGTGAAGCTGTTTCATCTCACACATCAAGGGGATCCTATCAGATTGTTTTGGGGCCAAACAGATGTCTGAAGTAGATTTTAGAAGCCAGATAGGAGTTTCCAATTATTAGAGAGCAACTTGCTTTGTGAATTAAATGTCTTCCCTAAGCACTAACCTGCACGAAGGGGCTGCTTATTAGATCCTATGTGTTTTAATACCATTGGTCACTGCTAAGATGCTTTTAATGTGAATTCTCTGTTCCAGTTACTCTCCTAACACCATGAAATCGAGAGTTAAGAACTCCTTCCTGGGCTGCAGTTTCTTCCCTGCAATTTTCTATGTAATAAGCATTGTTAATCAACCAAATAGACCTGAGATTCTCTTCCTCCAGCACTTTACAAGTCTTTGTTCTCTCTTTATAGACTTCTTCTGTGAAGGACCACAATTTAAACACTACACACTGAGGATTAATAATTGCAGGGTTGGAAGAGAAGATGAAATGATTTAGGGAAGTGCAATAGCCAAGGTTACTCTATACAGTGAGGCTTCTCTCTTAGAAAACCTCTCATTTATGAACCCTTTCTTGTGGATGGGGAGCAATTTGCATTAAGTTGATAAGCCAATTAGGCATATTTTAATATCGATCCATCTTTAGTCCTTCTAAAGTGCATTTTCTTCCAATTTGACTTACCTAAGAAAAATTCTTTTCTTCCCATCTTACAATGAACTCTAATAATGAATCTTATATCCTATATTTTTTACCTCTGATTTATTATTGTTTAATTATAGAAAAAAGACACAAATATCATAATTCTTATCTAACCATGCTGAAATCTTTTTTCAAGTGTTTCAAATGTATTATTGATCTTGATTCAAGTTATTCATACCTCCCTTTCTAAAGTTCATTAGGATTTTGCATATTTGTGATTTCTGATACAAACGTTAATTTGTATCAAGCATTACATGAAAGTCAAAACATGAAAAAAAGGATCATTTGGAAAATCAAGGTAGAAAAATAGCCACAATCTTATGTAAGTCAATTATTAACTTAAATTTATTCTGCATAAATTTCATGAACTATGAATAGATAAAAATAATTTTTAGTCTTAAATCAGTTCTTCTAAATGTCAATTCTTCCTTGTAATTGGCTCTTATTTACTGGCCTTTTCTTCTCTGATAACATTTCCACTTTACAAGGATAGTGATGGATTCTTTCAGTTTGGAAGTAATGTGATAATCTGCATTAATTTATTAATAGCTCATAATCTCATATTGTTGCCCTTAAGAATATTTACTTAAGAATAAAGAAAACACCTCAGTCCCCTAAATTATTTTTCAACCATTGCATCTCTGACAACAATTAGAATATTCTTTCACATCGCAGCTTCATTGATCTTGCCATTCCAGCTAGTCAAGATGCAAGCTCGTTTAGTGATAGATTTTCTCCACAGTAGGAGGCTTCCCGGGTGGCTCAGTAGTAAAGAATCTGCCTGCAAAGCAGACCTGGGTTGAGTCCCTGGGTTGGGAAGATCCCCTGGAGAAGGGCATGGCGACTCTGTTTCTTGCCTGGAGAATCCCATAGACAGAGGAGTCTGGGCGCTACAGTCCATGGGGTCGCAAAGAGTCGGCCATGACTGAAGCAACTCAGCACGCATGCGCAGGAGGCTTAGACCAGTGTGATAAAGCTCATCAGTTAGAATCTTTCTGCCATTATTTATTAGCTGAGTGATTTGTACAAGATCCTTAATCTCTCTGAACCTCTGCTTCCTACTCTATTAAAACACAGGTGACGAAGGGGGAGATAATAATGTCTAATACATGGGATTGTGTGCAATACATATGACGGGGTTTGAAATGAGATAATAATTTGCTTGGTACAGAATAAGTCCTGAAGCAATAGTTGCATGACTCATTTTTCCTCCGGTGATGGAAGATGGCTCAGATGAAATGCTAAGAGGCAGGTTTATTATCATTGTGATTTAAAATATATATATATTTATTCATCTATTTATTTGGTTGTGCTGGGTCTTATTTGCTGCAGGTGAGCTCTTAGTGGTGGCATGTGGGATCTATTAACAGTTCCCTGACCAGGGATGGAACCCAGACGCCCCTGGATTAGGAGCTCCTAGTCTTAGCCACTGTACCACCAGGGAAGTCCCAACCATTGTAATTTGTTTACCAAATTTTCAAGGAAAATACATTTAAAACACTTCAAAACCTGTATTTTTTAATTACTTATCTTGCTAGGTACACAGTTTTTGTGATATTTTCATCTCAATTGAGTAGAGAGTCTTGTCATCAAACCACTGGATAATTAGACTGTCTTAGGCTCCATTTAGACATATTCATTTTCCCAATATTCCCCACTGCATCCCTTCGTAGTCATTTAAGGCTTCTCTAAATATATCAAAAGCAATATGAAGAAAGTCTAATTTAAATAGTAACTGAATATGTTTGAAGAAATATATATAATTTAACATTATCTCTGAAAAACACAGAAAATGTTTTCATTATTGTGTATGATAAACTAATTTTCTAAGTTCTTCAAGAAGTTATAATCTAATATCATTGAATGTGTTATTGAAAATAAACTTTATGTTTTAATAATAGATATTGTAAAAACTTTATTATTTTTAAGTAATATTTATTAGAGTAAACACACATCTAAAAACACATTCTAGAGACAAATAAATTATAGGCAATAAAGTCATCATGAAATTCATTGTATAATATAAGTGTGCTGATTGATTATAAATTTTAAAATGCTTGAGATTTATTTGGATTTGCCTTCCTGGACTTAGCAACAGTTTGCTTAATGAATGCTACTTAAACAACATGTCGTGTTTTGATTTTAAAGTTTTTTCAGTGATATTTTCATACTTTAGTAATATTTCACTTTTGAAAAAGATCACAGTTATGGAAATAATTTGCTAAAAAATATGTTGCTCAAATATCCTTACAAATATAACAGCTGATTGAACTTTGTATTTTTATTGAAATTTTTATTGAAAAATTTGTGGTTATTACAAAGAAACATTATCTGGTATACATGTTCAGAATTAAAAATAAAAAACTTCAACTTATGTATATGATCCATCTCTATCTACTTTATTCCCTAGGCTCTATTTAAACATTTGCCTTTCTTTGTTTCTCCCTAGAGATAAGAGTATCCTGTCATGTGATCTCCATGACAAATTACATGTAGCTGCTGTAATCTAGATGCATAGCCATCAGATCCCAGCAAAATGCAATCCAAACAAAATGCTGTAATAAAAACTTTGGCCTTGAAGAAATTCACCCATATACACACATAGTCAGTACAATGTGAAATTATGTGGGATGATTCTCGAACTGTGATGGCTGTTCCATGTGCAAAGATAAGAAGCAAAAACCAGTGTACTAGGAGAAAAAAGTCAAGGTGAGACAGAAGGCCAAGAAGAAAACTTTTACAGTCTTATTTCCAGGCTTCCTGAAGCTTATATAGTCCCTTTTGCCTTTGATTCCATGAGTACTTAGTATATTCCAATAGCATATTTCTCTATTTTTACTTTAGTTAACTCAAAGTGGGTTTCTTATATATGTACATAAGCAAATAATATTTCTTAGAAGTACATTGTGGCATTGGAAGTGCATAACATCCCTAAAATAAACTGTAGAAAAGCATATTTTACAAGCTCATCATACATGAAACTCCTTTAAAAATGAGCTATGATATGACTAAAGTACAGAAAATAAATTTTCTTAGATGTCAAAACTGTACAGATATAACTTTTTCCCCCCAAGTAATTATGTACCACAAAATGGTAAAGTACAAATCATTGCTGAAGGTATTGTTTAATGAATATAACCAAATTAACCCAAGAATATAATTTGTTTCAGATTTTTCTGTGTAATTAGGTACTCATTTTACATAAACACGGACTAGCTTTTCTTAAATTTGTATCAGGAGAAAGACTTACGAAAGGCTAATGCTTAATGTACCCTCCTAAATGATGGATGATTTTATTGATCACGCTGAATATTGAGATCCATATACATTAATTGTTATAGAATAGGAACTAAAATCAGAATTAAATAATCAACATTAAATAATATTTTACATGTGTCCTGGATCAGAGAGAGAAATTCATTTTCACCTAGTAGATGTAGCCAACATTTTTGGCCACAAAGTGGAAGAATCACTAAAAACAAAAAGTGAAACTAAGCCCCCAAGAAATTTTGGATATATTGCAGATAAGAAAAAAAATTGTAGAACATGAGGACCTAATGGACCAAAGAAGTCAGTAATAGTACAATATTTTTTTCTGCATATTTTTGTGTTTTCTCAGTCACACAAAGTTCAGAAATTGTGGAAGAGGACTTCACTTTTTAAGACTTCTGGAGTTAACATTTCAGCATTTACTTACCAAATCCCTTTTTGAGACAATTTTCTTCTGTGGTTAAGCTGTGACTTTGAAAAATATGCTGTTACACAAGTAAATGTGAACAAATAAGAAAATATGTTAATTTTAAATGGCTGAAAATGCGGCTTAAGCCGTAAGAAATTGCTATTTCTTACTGGTATATGTATGATAATAACATCATGCATGACTATGGATGAGATCTGAAAGTCAATTTGAAAAAATAAACATGTTTAAGAAGTAAAAGCATCAGTGATTTTAAAAACTCCTTTCAGAGTTTATTTTAACTTTATAGATATGTCACATATATCTTTTAACAGCATTCATTTTATTTGAAATTATGGATAAACTTTTGTGTTCAATTATTCTTCTAAAAAGCTTCATCCTGTTATTTGAAAATCTATTATTATGACCCAATGCAAAGTTCTCCCATTCAGAATAGACAGTGACTTTTATATATAAGTGATTGTGTTCTTGTATAGCTTTATTTTCACAGAATCTAGATTATTTTATAAAGAACAAATATAAGCTTGCTTATAGGTTATTCAGAGCAGTGAGTTTAGCCTATATTTATTTAAATGGGTACCATTCTTTTTTAAAAGTTCTAGCAAAATCCTTTAGAAGTTTGAAACATTTCTCTGAAACAAGCCAGAGAAGCTACAGCTGGTATAAATGATTACTAGTGGCTGACATAAATGCATTATTAATTCAGTGGATCGTACTTTTCAATATTAATTATCCATGGCATGGGTTTTCAGATCCAGTCTTATTAATCACAGGCCCTGAGCCAGTATGTTAATTTGAGGACTATGTAAGAATTAGTACATATTTGTTCCTTGGTAATACAGTGATAAAAGTGTGAACTAGAATATGTCATATCTGAGAATTCTATAGGGCCATATACTGAATAACCCTAATTAAATTGAAAAGCCTTTCTTTTTCTGTAGAGCCTATAAACACCTTAATAGTTTGAAAAAAATAGATTATGAATTTGAATCAGGGTGTGATCTCCAGTTTCTTGCTTGTTTGGAAGTTTTCTTTCTTCCTTATTTGTTTTACAGCTCAGCCATTTTATTCAGTTTTTTATCAATTAATTGACAGTTTGAAATATGAAATGTAATAAACTATATATGAGCCAGGACCTTTGTTAAGGAAGAGTCACTCTCTTAATTACCAAGAAAAATATATAGGGAAAATGCCTGACCTGTTCAATTGACTGTCATGTTTTATAAATAGCTGACACATTCCTGAGAAATTATTAAAGACTATAGGCAAGGAACTGGTTCTTGAGACATAGATTTGAAGACATTCAGGTCATCATTCTTCTTGAATACTCTTCCCATATAAATTTGAATGTGTTTCTCAGGGAACTGCTTTTCTTTTTTTCCTTGAATTACATGTTGTCTACCCTAAGAGCCAAATACTTACAGAGTTTTGTTCTGGTTGAGCTGTTGCTGTTCAATCTCTAAGTCATGTCTGACTCTTTGTGACCCCATGGACTGAATCAGGCCAGGCTTCAATGTCCTTCACCATCTCCGGGAGCTTGCTCAAACTCATGTCCATTGAGTCGGTGATGCCATCCAACCATCTCATCTTCTGTTGTCCCCTTCTCCTCCTGCCCTCAATCTTTTCCAGCATCAGGGTCATTTCCAATGATTTAGCTCCTCACATCAAGGGGCCAAACTATTGGAGCTTCAGCTTCAGCAATAGTCCGTCGAATGAATATTCAGGGTTGATTTGACTGGTTTGATCTCCTTGCTGCCCAAGCAGCTCTCAAGAGTCTTCTCCAGCATCACAATTAGAAAGTGTCAATTCTTCAGTGCTCAGCCTTCTTCATGGTCCAACTCTCACATCTATACATGACTACTGGAAAAACCATAGCTTTGAATATATGGGCTTTTGTTGGCAAAATGATGTCTCTGTGTTTTAATATGCTATTTAGGTTTGTTCTGGTTGGGTGGCTTCAGTTAGCTTGACAGACTGAACTGTGCCAGTGGACAGGAGTAAGTTAATATACTGTTTCTCCAAGATGACTTATTTGCAAGTTAGTTGTGCTATAACTCAAAAAAGTGATTCTGGTAGAGAATATTTTAAGTTGGCAAGTGGGGTATGTTTAGATAAGTGAGCATGTTTATGCCCATCAAAGATTTTACATAACATCGAAACTTCACTGACCTTTTTGATTCTTCAGCTGGTTTTGAGTACACATTTAATTTCTCAAATAATTGAGTCTTACATCATTGTAGGTTTGTATTATTCCCTTTGTGTATGTTTTCATGTCGACATTTCTGAGTCCCATTTCTTTCATTTATAAAAATGGTCAGTTTTTTTTTGTTTGTTTATGTGTGTGTTTGTTTATTTTTGATTTACACCTAGTAGGAATTGCTACCAAACCAAACTTGGATCTACTCACTCAACATGCAGGGAATCTGAGCTACTGACACCAGGTTGTGGTGAAGGAAATTACAGCCTTTATTGCAAGGCAGCCAGCGTGGTGCCAAGCAAAGAGAATGGGCAGCTCATGCTCAAAATTACCAAATTCTCCTATGGCTTTCAAGGAAGGGCTTTAAGAGGCAACATGAGAAATGAGGGTTGCAAGGTTGTGATTGGTTGGTGGTGAGATAGCAGGGTAATGTTTGGGGAATGTCAATTATCACTTTCCTGGCTTCAGAGAGTCGGAGGACTAACAGCTGGTGATCAGCACACAGTTAACTTCTTTCATCTGGTGGGATTTTTAATGTGGGCAAAACAATTCAAGGATATGGCTCAGAATATTACCTATAGCCCTTGAGGAAGAATTAAAGGCCCTTGATTTTACTTGTAGCAAAACTATAACTATTTTGTCTGACTGTATTTCTTTGTGTTTGCATTTGTCTGATTAAGTTTGCTCTTTGGAAGTCTGGGAAGGCCTAGGAGGCTAAAGCTTTCCTATCAATATAAACAAGAGGTGGAGGACACTGAGAGGTCTATCCCTGGGAAGGTGGGGTTCTGTTGGGTTTCAGGATTAGAAGGCCCATGGCACCAATTCCCTGCACTGCTTGCTAATGCTTTAATTTTCTGATCCCCTAAGAATTTCTTCTTGAAAATTTAGGCTTAGATAATGGTTTTGACAATTTAGCTCTCCCTCTTTGATGTCTAAATCTTAATTTTCCCAACGATTGATAATTCAAAAATGATCAAGGCACTTTGTCAGCTCTCTTTGTTTACACTTCCAATCCTCCTGATTTTTTTTTTTTTTCTTTTATTTTCCCTCATTATGTTAGAATCAGTTTTGGAAGAGGAACCAAGTAAACCTCTGTTGGGTCTCCCCTGGTGGCTCAGATGGTAAAGAATCTGTTGGCAATGCAGGAGACCTGGGTTTGGTCCCTGGGTCGGGAAGATGCTCTGGAGAAGGGAAAGGCTACTCACTCCAGTATTCTTGCCTGGAGAATTCCATGGACAGATGCAGGCTACAATCCATAGGATCATGAAGAGTCAGACACAATTGAGCAACTACTACACTTTCAAACTTCTGTTATGTCCTGGCCTCAGTGACTTTGTAGAAATTATTTAGCATTTGTAAACTTCAGATTATTCATTGATAAAATATGGTATATAGTCTAACCCCACAGAATTGTTGTGCCAAATAGATGCATGAAGATACACAATTCTTTTCACAAAGTGACTCAGCAATTTTTTTTTCTTTCTTAGAGGCTACTGCCATCACTGACATTTGATAAGTACACCACTGAAAGACAGCCGGTTGTTACTCACATGCTTTCTCACTAAAACACAGCGTAGCAAAGATCCTAGTTTTAATTTATCTTAATAATGATTCCACTTCTTCCTGTTATAGATAATCGTTTAATCTACATACGACCACAACAAATCCTCAAGCTTTTCTGCTCTAAATTTTGCTCTCCCCCACTTAATCCTCCACATATTAGCTAAGGTGAATATAAATGTATGATATTATCATGTGTATAATTATATAAACAGGTTTTTATTACTCATACATGATAGGCTATATGCATATTAAAAATCTATTAAGCCACCTATTTAAATAATTACAAAATTTCTAGACAGCATTTTTAAAAAAAAATAAGAAAAGAAATCACTGGGGAAAAAATCTTTTAGGAATGATTGATGTCCCTTAATGTCTAATGCTCTCTTTAAAATAAATGAGGAAAAGATGAACAATGCAATAACTAACTGGAAAAAAAAAAAAACATGAACACAGCAAGATATATGTGGTCAATGACATTATCACACAATATTTATTCTATTCAAAATTTAATAAAATTTAAATTAGAAAGGAATAAATTTTTTAAAAAATTTAATTTTTTTTGTGAATTTGTGTGCTGTACTCAGTTGTGTTCAGCTCTTTGCAATCCAATGGACTGTAGCCCAGGCTCCTCTCTGTCCATGGAATTTTCCAGGCAAGAATAATGGAGTGGGTTGCCATTTTGAGGGAATCTTCCTGACCCAGAGATCAAACCTGCATTTTACATCTCCTGCATTGGTAGGAAGATTCTTTATCACTGTACCACCTGGGCATCCCAATACAATTTTACTAAAAATTAAGTGTTAGCAATCCCGAATATGCTGAGGACATGGAATATGCTATCATAAACCATAAAGTCTGCATTCTTTGGCTTGGGTTTATAAGTCCCTCTGACCTGGACCCTTCCTGTCCCATCAGTGTGTTTCCAGCATTCTCTGTCATGCACCAATCACAAGGAACTTTATTGCTTTTGCCTAAGAAGATACAAGATCAACAATCGTCACATACGTGTTTTTTTTTTTCTCTCCTACGAAAAACATGTTTTCTCTTTAAATTCAATTTGTCAATACATCCTTCCTTTATGTGTCATTGATTCAATATTTCACTTGGAAGAGCCTACTGTATTCCGTAAACTCTGGTAGGATGGCCCTGCCACTATCTTTCATAGTACTTCTCACCTCTCACTCATATGCTGTAATGTTCAAATTTAACTGGTTGTTCAATTTTAGCCATCCCTGATAGACCTCTTGATGAAAGTAAAGAGGAGCGTGAAAAAGTTGGCTTTAAGCTCAACATTCGGAAAACTAAGATCATGGCATCTGGTCCCATCACTTCCTGGCAAATAGTTGGGGAAACAGTGGAAACGGGGCTGACTTTATATTCTTTGGCTCCAAAATCACTGCAGATGGTGATTGCAGCCATGAAATTAAAAGACACTTGCTCCTTGGAAGGAAAGTTATGACCAATCTAGACAGCATATTAGAAAAACATCTATTTCTACTTTATTGACTATGCCAAAGCCTTTGACTGTGTGGATCACAATAAACTGTGGAAAATTCTTCAAGAGATGGGAATACCAGACCACCTGACCTGCCTCTTGAGAAAACTACATGCAGATCAGGAAGCAATAGTTAGAACTAGACATGGAACAATGAACTGGTTCCAAATAGGAAAAGGAGTACGTCAAGGCTGTGTGTTGTCACCCTGCTTATTTAACTTATATGCAGAGCACATCATGAGAAATGCTGGGCTGGAAGAAGCACAAGCTGGAATCAAGATTGCCAGGAAAAATATCAATAACCTCAGATATGCAGATGACACCACCCTTATGGCAGAAAGTGAAGAGGAACTAAAAAGCCTCTTGATGAAAGTGAAAGAGGAGAGTGAAAAACTTGGCTTAAAACTTAACATTCAGAAAACTAAGATCATGGCATCTGGTCCCATCACTTCATGGGAAATAGATGGGGAAACAGTGGAAACAGTGTCAGACTTTATTTTTGGGGCCCCCCGAATCACTGCAGATGGTGATTGCAGCCATGAAATTAAAAGACACTTACTCCTTGGAAGGAAAGTTATGACCAACCTAGATAGCATATTAAAAAGCAGAGACATTACTTTGCCAACAAATGTCCGTATAGTCAAGGCTATTGTTTTTCCAGTGGTCATGTATGAATGTGAGAGTTGGACTATAAAGAAAGCTGAGCACCGAAGAATTGATGCTTTTGAACTGTGGTGTTGGAGAAGACTCTTGAGAGTCCCTTGGACTGCAAGGAGATCCAACCAGTCCATCCTGAAGGAGATCAGTCCTGGGTATTCATTCGAAGGACTGATGCTGAAGCTGAAACTCCCAATATTTTGGCCACCTCATGCGAAGAATTGACCCATTGGAAAAGACCCTGATGCTGGGAGGGATTGGGGGCAGGAGGGGAAGGGGACGACAGAGGATGAGATGGCTGGATGGCATCACTGACTTGATGGACATGGGTTTGAGTAAACTCTGAGAGTTGGTGATGGACAGGGAGGCCTGGCGTGCTGCAATTCATGGGGTCGCAAAGAGTTGGACATGACTGAGCAACTGAACTGAACTGAGACAGCATGTTAAAAAGCAGAGACATTACTTTGCCAACAAAGGTCCATCTAGTCAAGGGTATGGTTTTTCCAGTAGTCATGTTTGGATGTGAGTGTTGGACTGTAAAGAAAGCTGAGCACCAAAGAATTGATGCTTTTGAACTGTGGTGTTGGAGAAGACTCTTGAAAGTCCCTTGGACAGCAAAGAAATCCAACCAGTCCATCCTAAAGGAGATCAGTCCTGAATATTCATTGGAAGGATTGATGATGAAGCTGAAACTCCAATACTTTTGTCACCTGATGTGAAGAACAGACTCATTTGAAAAGGCCCTGATGCTGTGAAAGATTGCAGGCAGGAGGAAAAAGGAATGGCAGAGGATGAGATGGTTGGATGGCATCACCGACTTGATGGACATGAGTTTGCATAAACTCTGGGTGTTGGTGATGAACAGGGAGGCCTGGCGTGCTTCAGTCCATGGGGTCACAAAGAGTGGGACACGACTGAGTGACTGAACTTAACTGAACTGAGACCATTGGCTTTCTTGAGCACTTTTTTTATCCCTGCCATCTTAATAACATGCCTTAAATATAGTGGGTACTCAATAAATAAATAATTTGTTAACTGTTAATATTTCAATATTTTCATGAATGTGTGTTTGCACTGTCGCTTTAGTTGTGTCCAACTCTTCGCAATCCTATGGACTGTAGCCCTCCAGGCTTCTCTGTCCATGGGATTCTCAAGGCAAAAATATTGGAGTGGGTTGCCATGACTTCTTCCAGGGGATCTTCCTGACCCAGGGACAGAACTCGCATCTCTTATGTCTCCTGTATTGACAGGCAGGTTCTTTACTACCAGCGCCACCTGGCAAGCCCAAAAGTAAGGTAATATTAGCTTATTCATAGACCAATAGACTTCTCACACATACCCCAAGTGTTATAGAGAACTGAATTATTCATCCCATCCATAAGCTTTGTTCTAAAGTTGCGGTGTTCTTTACTAAAATAATAATATAAATGTTTAATCAACCTGTTCTACTGTTAAAATGAAGACATCAGCAAGTTTGAAATGCCTGGTTTTCTAAAGATATGTGAAGCCACCAACTGCTGGTGTTTAAAGCATCATATTAACATAAACTTAGGAACCAGTTTAATTGTTTTCAGAGCATATGAATTGGGTCTGCTATGAGCAGAGAGAACAGGATGAGTCTGTATTAAATAAGGTTTTAGTTGGTACCAGTAACAGAGTAAGGGAGGGAGAAAAAGATGGGCTCCCTAGGTGGCACTAGTGGTAAAAAGAGTGAAAGTGAAAGTCACTCAGTCGTATCGGACTCTTTGCGACCCCATGGACTAAACAGTCCATGGAATTCTCCAGGTCTGAATACTGGAGTGGGTAACCTTTCCCTTCTCTAGGGGATCTTCCCAACCAGGGATCAAACTCAGCTCTCCCTCATCGCAGGCAGATTCGTTACCAGGTGAGCCTCAACGGAAGCCCATGTGGAAAAGAGCTCGCCAGCTACTGCAGGAGATGTAAGCGGCATGGGTTCCATCGCTGGGTTGGGAAGATCCCCTGGGGGAGGAAAAGGCAACCCACTCCAATATTCTTGCCATGGGCAGAGGAGCCTGGCAGGCTATGTAGTCCATAAGATCTGAAAGACGTGGACACGACTGAGCAATTGAGCACTTATGCAGGAAAGGAAGGAGAAAGGGAGGGAGGCAGTTGGTACATATTGAGTCTGTCTTGAATGAGGAAGTTAGATTCAGGTGTTCTTGTTCAATAACAAAGAGCTATTCAAATTATAAAATTACTAGCATACACGTTCCCTAGCACTAAGGAGACCCAGGGCTCTTTAAATTGTGCCACACAATAATACATTTCTTTGGGACTTCATGGGTTTTCTGATATAAAAGTATTAAATTAGAAGCTGAGTGACATTTGTTGAAGTTATTAGGAAAAGAATTCTTGCCATAGATGAGAAGTTAGACTCTAGTCCCTGGAATCTCTCAAATCCTCAGAGTAATGAGTTCAGGGATATGTGTATGCATTCTACTCAGTTTGTTGTGATCACAAATGTTATACAAGCAGAATTCCATCTCAGGCTCATAAAAGTTTTAGCTGCCTTATAATGAAGATCTAGCTGATAGAATGAACTATATACTCAGTGCCCAAAATGACAACTGACCGGAGGATAAGCGATCACAGACCGAAGTCTCTTACATGTCCAATAAAAACACAAATTGGAATACTTTAAACCTCTTGATGTATGTTTACAAGGAAAGATGTTCTGAACAAGTATGAATCAATCTTATGCGATCTTCATTAGAAATAGTGTGTTTATCTGCACTTTAATCTTATTTTAAAACTTAATAACAAAGATATATATTTAAGATCTTTCGTAGTTAGAAGTTAAAGCATTATAGAATAATCAGCCATAATAAATATTATTAGAGTACCAATGGAATCAGAATCACTACCAGATTACATAAAATATTTCATTGTGTTTACTGCTGCTAGCATGCGGAGTTTCTGGGTGCATTTTCACTGAATGTAGAGGGGTCATTCAAGATAATCTCTTATGAAATATAGACTGTGTGCCATGTGCCAAATTCACTTCTGATGATCCTGGAGTCTGCCTCAGAAGCAGTTCAAGTAGAGAAACAGAAGATTGTCCATTTAGTCGCCCATCAGGAGAGACACTCATGTATGAATGTATTATAGGAAATAACTGTTGTTTCAAACAGAAACTTCAAATAATACTACAAAGGCAGGTGCTCTCAGCTATGAACAACGTTTTGCCATTGAGGTGTTTTTCAATGACAACGTTTATGCATCAGGGACAGATGGGTGTGGTGGGGAGAAGGGAATAGCCATATAGGGATTTTTAAATTTAAAATTGATGAATGATTCTAAACAATAAGGAGGAGATTATTTAGCAGTGAGTAATTGAGTTCACTTTTCTATGAACCATTTAAAGGCAAAGAATACATTGCTGTGGCCAGAATTGGCCATGACCCTATCATTTGTTTGTGTGTTTACTCTGTGGGATATTTGGAAGTACATGTGTTTTGTACTGCTAGAATGCAATTTTGTTCTCATAGAAAGGTTAGTTCTTTAATCATCGGGGAAAACTTTTAAAGAATTTTTTATTTGAAATTTAGTTGATTTACATTAGTTTCAAGTGCATAGCACACTGATTTGATATTTTTATAGATGATTATAGTTACTGTGGGCTTCCCTGGTGTCTCAGCTGGTAAAGAATCTGCCTGCAATGCAGGAGACCTGGGTTTGATCCCTGAGTCAGGAAGATTCCCTGGAGAAGGGAAAGGCAACCCACTCTAGTATCCTTGCCTGGAAAATCCCATGGGCAGAGGAGATTGGTGGGCTACAGTCCATAGGGTCACAAAGAGTCAGACATGACTGAGCAACTAACACATTCAAAGTTATTATGAAATATTGGTTATATGTCCCATGCTGTGCATTACATCCTTGTATCTTATTTATTTTATACCTGAGAATTTGTACCTCAATTTCCTTCCCCTATCTTGCCCCGCCCCACCCTCTTCTCACTGGAAACCACCAGTTTGTTCTCTATATCTATGAATGAGTTCTGTCTCTGTTTTCTTATATTCATTCTTTTATTTTTTAAGAGTCCACATGTAAGTTAAAACACACGGTGTTTGTCTTTCTCCATCTGACTTACTTCAGTAAGCAGGTTACTCTCCATTTTCATCCATATTGTTGAAAATGACAAAATTCCATTCTTTTTATGAATAATATTTTCATCTTTCTATCTATCTGTCTATCTATCTACCACATCTTCCTTAACCACTCATCTGTTGATGGACATTTAGGTTTCTTCCATATACGGCTAGTGTGAAAAGGTGGGTATGAATGTTGAGGTACATATATCTAATGTTTTTCTTTCCTTCAGATATAAACTCAGAATTTATCCTGAAGCTTTTAAAAGTTGCACCTTCAAGAACTACTTGTATTCGGACAACTTAACTTATATGAAGTTATTATCTATAAAAATCTTTTGGTGTCAGCATTACAGATTGATAAAGTGTTATTTCTGGAAGTCATCAAAAGGCTTTGTAGATGCAGGTTTCAACAATTAATTTTAAGGTGATAACTTGGTTGCTCACCAAGTGAGTCCAATTTAAGAGGCTTATACTCATGGACAATAGGTTTTAGTACTGCCAAGTATTAACTGGTACACGCTTGATAAAAGTATACAGAGGAAATGTCAGCCAAATGAATTTCCTTTGAGAAGATGGACTATTTCATGAACTCTTCACTTGTGTACACCTAGGTGACGATGGGAAAGCAGGACTGTTAGGATGTTTCTCCTGCACTTCCCCTTTTACCAACATTCTCTCTCTATCCAAGTTCCTCCTAATTTCTATGATTAAATCACAGAAATGATTAAACAGGTTAAATCACCAGAGCAGGTTCACAGGAATCAAGCTATTACCTGGTACCAATCTTCGTTAATGATTCAGATTCCAGCAAACAGAAGGTGCAGACAAAACATTTTCCAGAAAAAGACTGAAACCATCAGACAACATCAAAAGTGTCCTCTTTCTTCTTCTTTTTTTAGAAAAAGTGATTTTATTTATTTACTTCTGGACTGCAAGGAGATCCAACAAGTCCATCCTAAAGGAGATCAATCCGGAGTGTTCATGGGAAAGACTGATGTTGAAGTTGAAAGTCCAATACTTTGGCCACCTGATGCAAAGAGCTGACTCATCGGAAAAGACCTTGATCTGGGAAAGATTGAGGCCAGGAGGAGAAGGGGACGACAGAGGATGAGATGGCTGGATGGCATCACTGACTCAAAGGACATGAGTGTGAGTAAACTCCAGGAGTTGGTGATGGACAGGGAGGCCTGGCGTGCTGCAGTCCATGGGGTCGCAAAGAGTCAGACACGACTGAGCGACTGACCTGAACTGTGCTGGGTCTTTGCCGCACGAGCTCTTCCCCAGTTGCCACAAGTGGGGGCGACTTTCTAGTTGCGGTGTGCAGGCTTCTCACTGCGGGGGCTTCTCTTGCTGCAAAGCACAAGCTCTAGGGTGCCCAGGCTTTAGCAGTGTGGCACGTGGCCTCAGCATTTCCAGCTCCTGGGCTCTAGAGTACAGGCTCAGTAGCTGTGGTCCCTGCACAGATTTCGTTACTCTGTAGCAGGTGGGTTCCTTCCTGATTAGGGATGGGATCAAACCCCTGTCCCCTGCATTGGCAGGCAGGTTCTAACCACTGGGCTACTAGGGAAGCCCCTCCTGCCGTCCTTAGTCACTCAGTCGTGTCCGACTCTCTGCAACCCCATGGACTGTGGCCCGCCAGGCTCCTCTGTCCATAGGGATTCTCCACGCAAGAATACTGGAGTGGGTTACCGTGTCCTCCTCCAGGGGATCTTCCCAATCTGGGGATTGAGCCCAGGTTTCCTGCAATGCAGGAGGATTCTTTACGATCTGAGCCTCCAAAGCAAGCCGTAGGGAAGCCCCTTAGGACATCTTTATTCACAAAGAGACCCACTTCAATTTTGGGGGAAATCTCTTTTGTATACACTGTTAATTGCATTACTTATTAGCCCAAATTCTCCAGGCAGCACCGCAGCACAAATCAACAATGCCAGGTTAATTCACAGTATTGCAATTTACGTGGTTTAATTATATCCTGATATTGCCACTTAACAGATGGGACTTCCTTTTTCTGTGTAAATACCATATCATGTTCATGAGGGAGCCTGAGTCAAGGTCAATAGTTTATTTACAAGGAGATCTGGGTGAAGCTGTTCATTTGAGAGTGAGAGGGAGGCCTGAACTCTCTCAATATGAAAGCAACTAGTCCCAGGCCCTTCCCTTTTTAAGTTTCCACACAATTATTTTTCTTCCGTTGATGTATCTGTTTTCCTGTGAATTCCCATAAGGATAGAGGCATTGTACCATTTTTTGGAAATATCATTCTTATAGGATTTAATCGGGCTTCCAAGGTGACATAGTGGTAAAGAATCATCCTGCCAATGAAGGAGACACAGGAGACTTGGGTTCAATCCCTGGGTTGGGAAGATCCCCTGATAGGGAATGGCAACCCACTCCAGTCTTCTTGCTTGGAAAATCTCATAGACAGAAGAGCCTGGTGGGGACAGTCCATGGGGTTGCAAAGATTTGGACACATACACACACAGGAGTTGATATGAATTTTATCAAAATTCTTGAAAAGTATCAAACTGTAAAAATCTTTTAAAAAATATCGTGGAATGAACATATTAACTCCCAGCTGAACCTGAATTTGATTTTAAATTTCACAGTCTACTTGCTTTACAGCAGCAGGAACATTATTGAAATTTCCTGAGAAGTGGTTTCCTTATGTGATGAAAAATCAAAATGGTGACGGAGTTTAGTGTTCTTGTGTGAGTTATGAAATATAGGTATACAGAAAGTGCTAAGAAAGTGCTCAGCATGTAGCAGGGGCTCAAAAAAACCACTTATTTTCTTTGCCTTTTTGTGAAATCAATTTGTTCTCGAATTTTTCCTCTCTGATCAATAATGTTCATTTCTCTTGTTCTTAGCTATATGAATATTTCTTTTCCATTTCCTTTGCTAACATTCTTTTCCTTTTCCATTACCATAAACCTGGACATTCACTTTTCAAATTTTACTCTTAACAGTTTTCTCATTCTACATTCCTAGTTTTAGGCTCCTGAATATATGGTAAATGTTTTATTTTGAAGCCACATACATAATTTGAAGTATCACTTTTATTTATAAGGCTAAAATCACATCTAGTTAAAAAACAGTTTAAATATAATAATCATAGTCATAATAATATAATCATAATAATAATCTGCATATGAGACGTCTCTGACCATACTTTCAACTTCCATCCTGATGGTGAGAGAGTTACATTTTTAATTTTAATGACTTTATCATTTGAAAAATTTATACAGTTTTAAAGACCAATTCAGACACTTCTCATGGAATTTCAGTTCCTCACTCTTTTTTTGTACAAAAGTATTTATTGAGTACATACTATAGTAATAGCGCCAATCATTTAGTTGTGTCCAATACTTTGCAGCCCGTGGACTGCAATCTGCCAGGCTCTTCTATCCATGGAAATCTCCAGGTAAGAAATTGGAGTGGGTAGCCATTCCCTTCTTCAGGAAATTCTCCCGACCCAGGGGTTAAACCTGGGTTTCCTGCACTGCAGGCAGATTCTTCACCATCTGAACATGGCAGGCTCTAGTCCATAGGTTGCAAAGAGTCGGATAGGACTGAGCGACTATCACTATTACTATATGTCTAGTACTATGTTAGATTTTCTGTGTGGTGCTAAACAAAATCATCATTTTCCTACACTCAAGGATCACAGAGATTAAAGTGAGAAAAAGACATTGGTTAAACAGTTACTCCAAATGTAACTGCAATTGTAATATATAATACAAAGGTAAGAATGAAATGTTAGAATTCATACAGCAAGGGAAGACTTGTCATTTGTCACTTTGAGGACTTGAACTTCAAGTTGAGATGAAAAAATGAGAACAAATTATTTAGGATATGGTGGGTTAGTGAGAGGAGCGGGACCAGGCAAATACTCCCAGATTCCTAAGTAAAGCTTTTCTAAAATTTATTTTATTTTTAGTTGAAGGATAATTACAATTTTGCGATGGATTCGCCATACATCAACAGGAACCAGCCATAGGTACACATATGCCCCCTCCCTCTTGAATCTCCCAGAAGCCTCCCTCCCCATCCCACCTGTGGAGAAACTAACAAGCTGGCCTCAGTCAGGCTCTCTTGCCCCACGTTCTCACCCCTCTAGCCACATGTTCTGTAAACAACGACTTTCACGGTTATGTAACAGCTGAGATCATTTATAGCACTCTGCATGCATGTCAGGAGGTACTTGCTTGGTCACGGGCTACTTTGTGGGGTTCGCCTATGTGAGCTCCACCTGTGAAGCCTTACAGCCGCGTGTGGCTGAATTATGGCTGTGTCCATTGGGTCAGCCACAGAGGAGAGAAACCAGCGTGTGCACTGATACAGCTGCTGCGCCAGCCGGAAGAGAATAAACGCGTCTGCAGCTCCTAGGGCTCCTCGATTTTCTTCCAGCCTCTTAGTCCCTGCCTTGCCTACCATGGGTTCAGGGACCCGAGTGCGCAGTGAGACAGTGAGACAATTGGTGCTGAGGATAGGATAAGCAAGGCACCCCCCCCCCCCCCCCCAGATCATCACGGATTACCAACCAGGTAAAGTTTTTATTTTACTATCCACCATGAACACTGGCAGGCAAGGCTTCATCCTCTCTTGATGGAATATGAGAATCAGCTGGTCAGAGAAAACAGATGAAAAGACTCAACGCCTTCCAAGAAACCCAGTTGCATAGATGGTTTATCAGTAACACTCCTTAGTATCCAGGTAATATACATATATGGCCATTATAATCGGAACATCAATGCTGTGTTCTATTTGATTTTGGAATTGTATACCTACCATCTTCAGCTTACTTCCAAACTTTTGCCCTGTTCCCTTCAATTTCCCCACTGTTTTTTTAGGATGAGTTAAAAACCCATTGATAGCAACTGTTTCTATTTGGCATCACTTTGCTCTTGATTATTCTTGTTGTCTAATCACTAAGTCATGTCCAACTCTTTGCAACCGCATGGACTGTAGCCCTCCAGGCTCCTCTGTTCATGGAATTTCCCAGGCGAAAATACCAGAGTGGGTTGCCATTTCTTTCTCCAGGGGATCTTCCTGACTCAGGGATCGAACCTGCATCTCTTGCACGGGCTTGCAGATTCCCTACGTATTGCTGAGCCACCAGGGAAGCCCTTGCTCTTGCTACAAATACCTTTTGGGACTAGAAGTCTAAGATCTTCATGATCACTCTATCTTTGTGACAAAAAAAGTTCTATTATATTCCTTGTATATAAATTTATGTTTATTAAGTGCATAACTTAATAAACTTTCATAATCTTTTGATTTTTATTATTTGTTAAAATCTTCTTGTAAAATAGGGATCTCATCCATCATCTTTGGCTGAGTAGTTGCTCTTAACTAACACATAGGGTATTTATAATCAATTTGGATTTTTCTTTTATCTCCTAACTCTTTGATCTTACTGGTAATGTGAAAATTCAACTCTCAGAGTCTGCTGTCTACATGTCCGACAGTTTTGACAAAATTTTGTGCCTTTAATCATGGCATTGCCTCTGCCTGGAATTGCCTTCATCCTTATTTCTATTCAACTAAATAGTTTGGCCACCTGATGCAAAGAGCTGACTCATCGGAAAAGACCCTGGTGCTGGGAAAGATTGAGGGCAGGAAAAGAAGAGGTCAACAGAGGATGAGATGGTTGGATGGCATCACTAACTCGATGGACTTGAGTTTGAGCAAGCTCTGGGAGATGGTGATGGACAGGGAAGCCTGGCGTGCTGCAGTTAATGGGGTTGCAAAGAGTCAGACAGGACTTAGTGACTGATCAACAACTACTTAATTCTATGAATAACATGCTTTCAAATAATGATTGGGTGAGACACTTTAAATGATTTTAAAGAGATTAAGGTTATTAGCAAGTCAGCTAGGATATTTGTCACTTTTACAGGACAGTGATGCCTCTGGGCTTCCCAAGTGGCTCAGCTGTAGAAAAATTCTGCCTGCAGTTCAGGAGACACAGGAGATGTGGGTTTGATCCTTGGGTTGGGAAGATCCCTTGGAGGAGGAAATGGCATCCCACTCCAATATTCTTGCCTGGAAAATCACATGGACAGAGGAGCCTGGAGGGCTACAGTCCAAAGGGTCAAAAGAGTCAAACATAACTGTGCATGCATTCATGCATGCACGATGTCTCTGAGTTTATAAATCTGTCCATGGATTTGTGAATCTGCCCTTGCTTGGGTGCCTGGTGATATAGTGGGAGGAGGGAAATTCACTGCTTTCAGTGCTTACTCGGTTCTGAGAAAAAGCCCCGTATATTCCAAATGGCCCCACCAGAATATCCTGTTCTGGAGGAATCCTGGGAATTAACAGCAATTTTCTTGTGAAGACAAGTATTTGTAACCTTCTCTTAACAAGTGTGTGCCGGGTCTTCCCCTCCACACCACCCACCCTCCCCAGTCAGTGGACGGTGTGTTTTTCTTGCTCCTTTGTTATGCCATTTGCTTCAATCTGTTCAACTGTTAACTTTTGCCCTCCAGATATGATTAAACCCATATATCTCTTTAATTATTGCCAGACAAATTTACATATTGACCAAAACATGGCAAGGAAGACAAAAGGGTTGTCTCACAGCTTGATAACCACTGAACCAAGTTACCCTTTCATTAAGGTTCAGCTTAAGTCACAGAATATGCGGGGGCCTCATTCTTTCCTTTAAATTCTAATAATTCTTCCTTTCCATACCATTCATTATTTTCATTTGGCCTCATCTGGTTTGTGTTGTCCCTGTTTTCCTTCAAATCAGGGCCCATTTCTTCTAATCTTCACACAGAAAATTAAGATATTTAAGCTCATCATTGCTTTCGATTCACTTTCTCCTTACTGAGTGTAAGAAATGATGACATTTTCTCTTCCTTAATCATTCATACTTACAGCTACCAGAATATTTCAGGAAAAGCTGGGGTAGAAATAAGCAAATGATATTTAAAGGAATGAAAGCTATTAATCCCTTTGTATACAAAAGCAAGAAGGAATATTTTGAGGGCTCCATGTTTTTGTAGTTTCTAAAATATGATATATTTTGTCATCTTTAAATGTACTTTGTGAAGCAATATTGTCCTGTGTAAAGAATCAACCTCCCCAGGTCATGCTTTTCCTGGCCACTTTGTCATTGATTGGAACTTACACAGTTAGTTATATTTATATTTTACATAATTTTAGAAAACATTTTCCATTCATATTTTATATGATTACATACATAATAATATATGCAATACAATTACATTTAAAATAAAATATTTTATATTTATATTTTATATAATTTTATATATAAATATTGAAAATAAATATAAAAAACTGAAAAATTGGCCATTTCATGCTAGTACAAACTAATAAAACTGACAAATGCTATATATTTAAAAGGAGGAATTGTGTTGAGTTGCACTTATCTGGAAAGTTTCAAGGAAAAGGAAACTACTAAAATAGCACATCAGAGAAGAGAAGGGGTTCTAACAGCAGAGAGGAGAAAAATGCAAGTCAATAATAATGCAGCAAAGATGTATTCATGGAATATGATGAGAGCATTTTGGAGAAGAGCTATATGGGAACACTAACGGTCGAGAGATTATTTAGACATTAAAATGTGAGCTAAAGAATTTGAATTTATCTTCTGTTGTATTTGCCAAAGGAATTTTTTGTCTCCTGCTGTGGTCTGATTACTGATCAGAAATTTCATATTCTTAGGGGCACATTAGAGGTGACACATGACTTTTTAAGAGTTTCAAAGGGAACTATCCAATCATATGTAATTCAATGCATAGGCAATACATTTATAGAAAATCAGGGGTCATCTCTGTCTTTTTGTCTATGCATATTGCTTGATTTTTATTTTATATTAGTAAATGACATACCAAGGAAATGAGAGACTTTAAAGATCTAAAACCCCTTTTCTCATCCTATATGTATATACAAGCTCCAATGCTACCAATTAACTTAAACTTCATATAACGTGTTCCTCATTGTAATACTTCATAACATACCATGTTACTGTTACTGAAAGTGGGGTCTGGTTGCTTGCTATTCCAAAGCCAACAAAGAGGCAAGCTTGGTGGAAAGGAAGGTTTGATTTGTTTTGAATGCTGGCAATAGGCGAGGAGAGTAGGGGAAGGGTGGACTACTGCCCAAAGGCCAACTCCCCTCAACCCCTGACAGTCAGAGGGCAAGAGTTTTTAAAGGGAAATTTCAAGGATACATGTCTCCTGTGTTAGCAGGTGGGTTCTTTACCACGAGGTCTTCCCAGGTGGCACAGTGGTAAGGAATCTGTCTGCCAATGCAGGAGACTCAAGAAATGCTGATTCAATCCCTGAGTTGGGAAGATCCCCTGGAGTAGGAAATGGCAACCCACTCCAGTGTTTATACCTGGAAAATCCCATGGATGGAGGAGCATGGCAGCCTCCAGTCCTTGGGGTCACAATGAGTCAGACATGACTGAGTACGCATGTGCGGGCGTGTTTAGATCTTTACCACTAGCGCCACCTGAGAAGCCTCCAGTATTTTTGCCTGAAGAATCCCATGGAGAGAGGACCCTGGTGGGCTTATGGTCCACAGGGTTGCAAAGAGTCAGAAACGACTAAAGCAACTTATGCATGCATTCAAGGATATATAGGTGGAGGAAGGGGGCTACTTGCATAAACAGCACAGTCATCTTGAGACTGGTCATTGGTGGTCTGATCAGTGCCATCTTTATTATTTTAAGTACAATTAGTCTTTAGTTCCGGAGTGACTTTGTTCCCCTTTCCTTGAGGTCTGTTCTCAGAATAGCAGCACCTTATGTGTTGGCTACAGTCTGGTTATCATGTAGTTAACTTCTTCCACATGGTGTGGTTTTCAATATCTACAAGGCAGCTCACCAGATATGGTGAAAAACATCACCGATAGTCCTTGAGGAGGAACAAAAAATCCTTGACTTTGTTTAATGACTAAACACTTATTATTTGGTCTTGCTTGACTGTTTTCCTTTCCCCTGCATTTTCTCACTTCCCTGATTAAACTTATTCTTTGTCTAAAGTTTTTCTACAGACAAACGTCAGGCAGAGGACAGGAGGGGTAAGACCATAGGGTCCTGCTCCATTTCATTACCTCATGTTATGAGCTAGTTTGATGAATGACACATCACACAAGATTAGAGGGGGGGAAAAAAAACAAAATTTTAAAAGTCATTCATCTGTTATTGGTTCAGAGCTCCAACTGCGTTCATGCCTATTAAGATTAGATTTCTCTTTTCTTTTTGCAAAAAACTACAACCAACTCTTAAATGTATCCTTGTAAAAAGAGTATTTTAAAGATTGTAAAGGATTAGGATAAGAGGGATTACTAAATTTACTTGAAACATTATATTAAACATTTAGCCAAATGAAAGTAATTTTAGGAATTTTAAATCTAAATGTTTTTTTAAGTGACTGCGCACAAAAGGATATGAGAGAAACTCAGAATTAATGTAAATTTATTTATGGTAACTCTAGTGGACTCAGTAAATCTTAACACATGTATCTAATTCTCCATGTGTATGTTGCTATCTTTAGAATGTCAGTTTTTCAAAAATCTTTATTTTTGCATATTTAATAATATTAGTTATTATTATTTATGTCTCCTGATGGCAAGAAAAAAATATATCTGGTTCTTGAATTCCTGAAATTTAAGTTGTTTAAAATTAGAACTCTAATGATAAAACAAGTGTTTTATGATAATAATGGCTATAACTTATTATATGAATGTTATATTGTCTTTCCTCAAAGTAAGGGCTTTGAATAATGACAGGTCTCTTAAGTATACTAAAATAGTTATATGCCAGTCACTGTGCTCCACTTTATATAAATTAGTTCAGTTAATAGCTCAATTAATCTTTTAATTCTGGATAGGTATTATAAGCCCCATTTTACAGATGCAAAGAGGAAAGATTAACCTGCCAAATTGTAGATACCTAGAAAAAGTCAGAAACCAAATTTGCAATCAATTAGTAGTTGCTTTGGGACCTGTCCTTTTCTTCCTATGCCACATAGATCCCTAAGGTGTTTCTCTGTGCATGGTATTAAAATTTTACCACAAATATGTTTCAATCACAGTTTTCTCTCTTGCTGCAGTGTCCTCTGCCCCTTCATTCTTTGACTGTTTCTATCCTCCTACTGATGTTCATGACCTTAATCTTTTGTTATCTTCCTGGGTCACATTTTTTTCCCACGTTCATCTCATTGATAGTTTCAAGGGCATATAACCTTCCTCTGTATTATAAGGCATAAGGAGGCTTCATTCTGCCTATTGAATGCATGACTATTGTAGTGATTGTTCCACTATTTTGTTTAATTTTGAGTCTCATTTATTCTATATCAGTAAATAGCACTCAAAGCATAAGAGCCTTGACAGTTTTAACAATGAGGTGGAAAAAGATGATTCTCCATAAAATGCAAAATGACCACTTCCTTCATAGGTTGGTAAGGATTACTTGTTCACCTCTGATGAGGGCACATTTTTACAAGAGAAATAATTTCCTGGAGGTAAACTGTCTTCCATTTCCCTATTTTTTCTTATAAAACTTTTCTGTTTTCCCATTCAGCACATAACTCTTGCCTATTGTACATAAAGGACACAGTCAAAGAAAACACATATTCCTGGTCTGTGACTCTCAGCACTGTTAAGACTCTTCTGAAAACTTTGTACAAATTACATGTGTACAGTGGTAAGTCTGGAGCAGTGAAATATGGAGGGGGTGTGGGAAGTGGTAAAACCAAACACTTCCTTCACCTTTGAGCTCCTTATCCTCTGGTTTAGGAGAAAAGACATAGTATAACCAGTCATAAATGGAAGCCAAGCTACAATATTCATGATACCACCGAATGTTTTAGAATTTAAAGGCGTAGAATACACACACACACTTACACACATACATACATATATATATATATATATATGTATACACACACACATATAAACTCATACATATATACATATCACATACTTATATACACATCTCATACACATATACATCCTTACATCTATATGGTATATATTTTACTGCTGCTGCTAAGTTGCTTCAGTTGTGTCCGACTCTGCGTGACCCCATAGACAGCAGCCCACCAGGCTCCCCCGTCCCTGGGATTCTCCAGGCAACACTGGAGTGGGTTGCCATTTCCTTTTCCAATGCATGAAAGTGAAAAGTGAAAGTGAAGTTGCTCAGCCGTGTCTGACTCTTTGCGACCCCGTGGACTGCAGTCTACAGGCTCCTCTGTCCATGGGATTTTCCAAGCAAGAGTACTGGAGTGGGGTGCCATTGCCTTCTCAGATATATTTTACTATTACATATTGATTCTAACATATTTTGGGACTAGTAAGGAAGTAGGTCTTGAGCTAGATCCTCCTCAAAAGTCCAAGTTTAAGTACATGCCTCAACCAAGAGTGTCTGCCACCAGTTGTGCTGTGGGGGAAACAGGTTTACATTATTTCCCATTTGTTCAATTCCCTCATGTGTCTTTTTTTTTCCTTTATTTTTCTCATGTGCTCACATATGTTTGAAATATTTCTTGCTAGGTTTATACTGAAGTATTTTATTTCTCTCTATTATTTCTGTACACCTAAGCATACACGGGGCCACTAGGGTCCTGTCATTGGTGATTGGCCACATCCACTCTTATTCTGCATTGTGGGGTCAACTTTGCAACTAGCTTTGGTGAAGATGCTTGTGATTATTTTTTTTTTAATATTTTCAAGTTGCTTAGTTTTTGTTTTTGTTTTAAACGAGGAAATCTGTAGAAGTTCAAAAGCTTTGCTGACCTTACGGTCTTGCCCTGACCAGAAACCTGCTCTTTATTGGTTTTTTATTGAAATATATTTGACATATAACATTATGTGAGTTTAAAGTATGCAACATGTTGGTTTGATCCATTTATATATTGCAATGATTTTCATTGTAGCATTAGCTAGGACTTCTATGTCATCATGTAACTATCATTTTTTAAATGTACAATACCCAGGATATAGAAACAATCTAAGTGCTCATCAATGAATGAATGGATAAACAAATATTCTTTGATTACTATTGGTAATCAACCCTTTTTGGAAGGGTTGCCTGTACTTTAAATAAATCAAGAATGAACATTGCTTTCACAATAATTTCCAGTAATTGATAAGAAATGGTTTGTTCAGTCTATTGATATTTTTTATCTAAAGTGATCAATTATTAATTGGAAAATAAAATACCTATAATGACAAAATTGCAAAATCATATTGATGTGTAGTTAAAATATAAATAGATATGTTTATAAGTATCAAGGACTTAAATTGATCATATTTTTTAGTTCAAGAATCATGCTTCCAGGTATCTATTAAAAAATGTTAGGAATGAAGATGGTAGTTTATCAACAGGTTATTTCTTATAATTTACAACAGTATACAGACATGCCAAAACCAGAAAAACAATTAAATGATTAGTAGTATACTATAGAGTAATAATAGGCATCTACTGTTGGTTAGAACTGAAATTCATATTAATCTGATGGAGTCCTTGGGGTAAAAAATTGAACCATACTTCTAATCAGCTTTGAGATATATAGAGAAGCACCTAGTAGACTGGGCAGAGGAAAAATTGGTCAAAAGAAGCCCCCAGTGACAATGATTTGCTAAAAATCAAGTATAGAAATCATCATAAGGGAACAACTTTGCAATTCCACATGAAACAGTACAAGGCTCCTGAGTCAAATGGGGGTAGTGGTTCCAAATATAGTACAGACTTGAACCTTTCTGATACAGACATTCTGCTGTAAGAAGCTCTCTTGGAGAAATGATACTGTATCTTTTCTGATTCAGCTAGATGAATGAAACAATTCCCCATAGCTTATTTGAATATATACATTTTTTAAAAGCCTGATTAAATAGTCACATGCCTACCTGTTATGTTTAATTTAAATTTAGTTGCATACATATTTAAAAATATTATATTAAATAATATATTGCTATAAAAAGATGGTTTTCTACTGTCACAATTTATAAGTTAATTTTATTCAAACTCTTTAAATTTTGACATCAGTATTTCTGTCATCATTACAGTCAATTTTTGTCATCTATCACAGCTTTCAATAGCACATTATCCTCAATTCTCATCCAAGTTGTTTTAAGTACTGCACTCTTTCAATCTGTATATGGTACTGTTTCTGGAAAATTTATCCTAATTGCCTAAACGACAGGCAATGATTTGCATAGCATCACAATTTTATTTTTTTAGCAATCTTGTTGATACTTCTCCCTGATTTACACAGTGATTAATTTTAAACCAACCATATTTATAGTACTATCCAACATTTGTAAGTGAAGGCTTAAAAAATATCACCAAGTATCTTTTCCCAACTTTTTACCTACATTATGACTGAAATCAAGGAAATATCTATGACCCTGAGAAACAAAATGAATGTATGCTTCTGTCAATTCAAAATGAATGTAAACCGATCCTATTTGTCTGATAGGGATTGAAAATAACTTCCTTGCCAGATCAATAGCCAAACATCAGTTATCCAATGTGCATGATGAAGGTACCACATTCAGCACAAGAGTCTATGGCTGGGTCACCACTTGGTTGGGTTCATGGCAGTTCACCATAATCTAACATATTCTGTCTGAGTTTCTCAATGGCCAGATTGTTGAGACCAATGCAGACACAGTGGGGACCACAGCTCCTGCATCTTTTTTGACTTTGAAGGTGACCCTAATATCTGCTGTTCCACCCGAGATACAGTTTTCTTTCTGGTTTAGTGTTTTGGCTGAGGAAGACCACAATATCAGGGTCTTCCACTTGGCCTGCATTGCCACCGTGTATCTTACCCCGCAGGTCAGGATATCAATGTGACAATACTGCAGAAGAATTTGTCCTCCCTATGATCACAGTGGGGAGCAGTCTCTCAGAGCTATCTGGGGTGCTGCCTCCCAATTTGCAGCTCTCAGTTGGGCATCTTTTTTAGATGACAGTTATGGTGACTGATGAAGTGATCCAGAGTGGATCAACTTCCTTCAGGGAACCAGAGCTTTGGTACCAGACACAGCCCCTTTCACCCATCCGCCTCCTCGGGGAATGCAGACGAACTTGGCCAAGTCTCTCCTGGTTCTCAAATCTCCCGTATTGGTTGAGATTCTGAGTTTCATTTGGCGGTGGAGCTGGTTACCTGCCTCCTTCCAGTTGGAAAGCTACTAGTAGGGGTGGGGGATGGGTGAAACATTCAGGGCATACCCGCTCATGGTCTAGACACTGAGTGGGCTCAGCTGAAAGATATTGAGAAATTCCCACCCAGTCAAAAGGTACTGGGTGAAGGGCTGGCTGAAAGATGCCAGGGAATACCCATCTAGTGGAAATATACTGGGGTTGAGGGGTCTCGATTGAAAAAAAAATCTAGGGATACCTGGGGCTTAGCTGAAAGATGCCAAGTTCACTCCATTGTAGGGGATTCAATGGTCTTGGCTGAGTGGTTAAGTAAGAGGTCGATCTGACACTTCCTTGATTCCACTGCCTTTATAGAATTTGTCGGGATAAAAGGAGAATATATTGGATCTTTGCTCTGAAAGAAAGGGACAAGAATCCACCCTGCTGGTTTTGGTTTTTCTGAGATGACTGAGAAATTTACAGGAGTGGTGGAGGCCTGGTCCTCATATTGTGCAGTGGTCCCATGGGGAAACCCACTCATTAATTAGAATACTTGCTCGTCCGGGGGTTACACAGAAGAACTGGCCATTCAGGGATCTGAGTAGCCACGGTGGCCTTAGATTGCCGTAGGTAGAATCTGAGACACGTAAGATGGGGTGAAACAACTCTGAGGTGACTCCTGGAGGAATTAAGCTCAAAAGCAGCACACAGGCCCGCTACAAAATTTTACTAGTGATTTTTATCCCTGACAAATTCAACTTAAAATAGGAAACAGAATCTCAAAAACAGAAGCAAAGGGGTGTCAGAAAGCCAACCTCTGACTAACACTCCAGCCAGATTTATGTGCAATATGTATGGAGCTCATATTTGCAAGTACCTTGTTAATTGGAGAAATTATACTAAGAGAGCTCTCAACCTAAAATGGCCAAATTGGGGCTCTTTTGATATTCCAAAATTGATATTTTTGCATGCACAATTAGAAAAGGCCAGCCATGCTTGCTTTGATTGGTATCTAGAAACTTCTAAAAGAGGAAATGATAGAGTAATTTCTTTGCGGGAAACCAACAAGAAATTGCTTGACACTATCTTCCCTGATAGCTCAGCTGGTAAAGAATCTGCCTGCAATGCAGGAGACCCCAGCTTGATTCTTGGGTCAGGAAGTTCCCTTGGAGAAGGGATAGGCTACCCACTCCAGTATTCTTAGGCTTCCCTGGAGGCTCAGATGCTAAAGGATCCACCTGCAATGTGGGAGAGCTGGGTTCGATCCCTGGGCTGGGAAGATCCCCTGGAGGAGATCATGGCAACCCACTTCAGTATTCTTCCCTGGAGAATCCCCATGGACAGAGGAGCCTGGCAGGCTACAGGTTGCAAAGTGTCAGACACGACTGAGCAACTTAAGTCCAGCACAGCATGTGATCACATTGTGATAAGGGGGCCACAGTCAGTTTGCAGGACACCAGGTGTCAATGTTAGCTCAGATCCTTTATCCAATAGGTCTTTTTTAAAGTTTTTATTGAATTTGTTACAATATTGCTTCTGTTTTATGTATCAGTTTTTTGGCCAGGAGTCCTGTGGGATTTTCGCTCCACAGCCAGGCATCAAACCCACACCCCTTGTGTTGGAAGGTGAAGTCTTAACCACAGAAACACCAGGAAAGTCCCCATGCGATAGGTCTTGAGACAACTATTTTCTTTTTTTTATTTCAATTGATATATATTTGACAATTATGAATTGTATCTATTTAGGGTGTACAATTTGATGATTTGATATACATCGTGAAATAAAATAACCACATTCAACATTCTTTAAAATATCTGTTACCTCAGTTATCATTTCTGTGTGCATATGTATAATGAGAACAGTTGAGATCTACCATCTTAGCAAATTTCAAGTATACAATATTGTTAACTATGGTTACATTGCCATAATTAGATCTCCAGAGCTGACTCTTACATAACTAAACTTTTAAACCTTGACCATCACCTTTCTATTCCTCTCCCTGGCACTGTTATCTCCACTTCTAAGAGTGTGATCATTTTAGATTCCATATATAAGTGAGATCATATAGCATCTGTCTGCATTTGGTTTATTTCATTTAGTACAATGTTCTCCAAGGTCATCCATGTTGTTGCTAATGACAGAATTTCCTTGTCCTTAAAAGTTGAATAACAATGAAATATATTATGTATAAAGTGTAATTATTTTATTTACTTTATCTATTTGCCCATGGATATTTATGCTGTTTGCATATTATAAATAAAGATGAAATGAACATAAGAGTGCAGAAACCTCTTTGAGATCTTGATTTCAATTTTTTTTTCGATATATATCCAAAAATGACTCTTTTCTTCAATTTACTAACATTGGGGAATCCATTCTGCATACATGAAAGGGATTTATTGTTTTCATTCTTTTAAATATCATATGCTTATTTCTTCTTAAACTTCTTCTAAAATACTCTTGTATTATAATTTTAACTATGAAGGTTTAAGTAAGAGAAGAAAGTGTCAGTATTTTTTCCCTCTAATAGAGTAAGGAGAAAGTGAATATAAAGCAATGATGAGCTTAAACATCTTAATTTGACTTTTCTCAGAAGCCTGACTCCTTGTGAAGGCTAGACTAAATGGTCCCTGATTTGAAGGAAAAGCAGTGACAACACAAACCAGAAAAGGTCAAATGAACAAATGAAGTAAAATTTTTTGGAATTTAAGAGAGAGAATGAGACCACAGCAGGAAAAGGGGGTGAGGGGAGGGAACTTGGTTTATCAAGGTTTATGAAGAATAGGAATATTCAAAAAACATTGACCAGTATAAAATTTTTATTCTTGCTATTTTATTATAGAAGTGCTGTTTACAGAAAACAAAACAAAACAAAACTTGCTCTTCTTTCCTTATCTTCCAAGGTAGAATCAGTATGATGCTCTGCGAAAAGTTACCTATTCGTACATCAAATTCTCTAAACTGTGTGAGTTTAAACAAATATTGGGAGACATGGCATATGATTTGAAGCTTCTCATGAGAAGGTTTTGATGACCCTAAAGGAGAGGAAACTAGATCTTCCAATGGTATGTGCAGTCCCTTTTTCTGTTGTCCAGTCACTAAGTTATGCCCACGTCTTTGTGACCCCATGAACTGGAACACGCCAGGCCTCCCTGTCCATCACCAACTCCCAGAGTTTACTCAGACTCATGTCCATTGAGTCAGTGATGCCATCCAACCATCTCATCCTCTGTTTCCCTTTCTCCTCCTGCTCTCAATGTTTCCCAGCATCAGGGTCTTTTCTATTGAGTTGGCTCTTTGCATCAGTCGGCCAAAATATTGGAGCTTCAACATCAGCATCAGTCCTTTCAATAAATGTTCAGCTTTGATTTCCTTTAGGATTGACTAGTTTGATCTCCTGGGTTTCCAAGGGAATTTCAAGAGTCTTCTCCAGCACCATAATTCAAAAGCATCAAAGTCCCTTTATAGGTAGATTGAAATAGAAGCACATCAATCCTAAATGATAAAAGTAGTAGTTAATCTTATGTGATGTAGTGGATACTTAAGTAACTATTAAAGCCTAGATTATCTGATTGATCAATGCAGTTATAGTGAATTATAAGTACAAGTTGGTACATTTATAGATGACCTATATAGGAAAAATAGAAATTTTGTGTTGCTGCATTTTTACTGGCCTGGAGAAGAAAATGACAACCCACTCCAGTGTTCTTGCCTGGAGAATTCCATGGACAGAGGAGCCTGGCAGGCTATAGTCCATGATGTTGCGAAGAGTCAGATACGACTTAGTAACTGAAAAACAACAACATATTTTTGCTAGAGTGATATGTTTGAAGTTCCAACACGATGATTTGAAGATCTCATCCTGACTGACTACTTTTTTACATCTTGTGATGGCTGTAGGTGCTTTGTTATTGTGAGAATTATATTTTTAATAGTATTGAAATCATACTGTTAAACCATCTTGAGTGATATTTCAAGCATGTAATCAGTCAGAATGCAACAGGGAATTCTTCTATTTGTGATGGACATGCTAAAAAACAAAACAGCAGATGGTGAGCAAACCAGAATTTAGAAATAGCAGATATCTTCAAAGCTCCCCAGCTGGGTGAAGCAAAGGATGAATTCCCAGGGTCAGAATCCCCTTCTGGAACTATGATGGGCTTGTCTGGCAGAAACTGGGGATGTAGAAAGATGCAACTGTGGCTGGACACTCCACATAGGTGAAGAGGAGGCAGAGAAACAACCTAGCTTCTCCATTGCTTCCTGCTCCCAATTTCCCAACTTCCAGTTTTCTACCAGCACTTCCCAATGGACAAACTAGCAAGAAGCCAGCTGATGTGGCTGCCTAGGAAATATAGCTCACAGAGCAGTGGAGAGGAGAGAGACAGGCAAAAACCAGAACTGAAGGCAAAGGACTGGCCTGAGAAAGGTGTGATTTCCAATCAAAAGAAATAAATATATTTTTGGATATGCTATATATCTTAGGAGATTTCTGTAGAGCAAAAAATAACAGAAGGAATGGCTGAAGGGTCGGCTTCACCACCAAGAGATTTATGCGGTTATGTCCAAAACTGAAGGACTTTTTCCTGGGTGCTGTTTGAGAATACTGGCTATAAGAGAAGTGATTGGCATGGACAATTAAGAAAGCTGCCATGGTCACAGAAGAGCCCACAGGATACTGCCAATAATAAGAGCCCAGGTCCCTTTTGTTTTGCTGGTTGGCAACATGGACCAAACATCAATGCCCTTGTGAATTCAAGATGCCAAGACCAGAAGTACTCTTTATGTTAAATGAATAAAAATTGGAAGGGAATGAGGTTTAATTTTGTGAGAATAATAAAATATAATAACAGAGACAATACAAGAGGAAATGATCTTTCCTTCAACATTAGAATCTCTATCATCAGAAATTAGCATCTTAAAATCACAATGATCAACATTTTACCAGTGGTGAAATTGTGCATTGGAATCAGGAAGTTATTTAGAAACAGAATATTTTCTTACAATTTACACTTGTAAACAAAAGTATGCTATCATCCTTGAAATTATTAGAAATTTTGGTAAAATGTATTACTGTCCCCCAAAAGTTTTCTACCTCTCCCTGTAGAGGGGTTATTGATGAGGTGGTTCTCTCTGGCCAATCAACATGAGTAGTAGCATTTTATATCACTTCTAGGCAGAAGATTTAAGAGCCAACGCTTGGGTCAGTTGGTGTTGGTATAGATGACCTGTGACAGACATTTAATCTGATTGCAAAATAAAAAATAGTAAGCCCTGGTTGTTGCAAAACACTAAGTTCATGGAGTTATTGAGATTTGGGCTTATTGCAGACGGCAGTCACTATCCCAGTCTTTACGACCCCACGGACCGTAGCCCATCAGGCTCCTCTGTCCATGGAGGAGAATGGATATATATGTATGTATAGCTGAATCCCTTTGCTGCCCACCTGAAGCTGTCATAACATTGTTAATTGGCTACATGCCAATACAAAACAAAAAGCTTAAAAAAAATGCTTCCACCATAAACATGCATGTATTTTGAGCATTTAAAGGGACATGACACAATCATCAGTTTTATCTACAACATAGCCATTATGTCACCCATATCAGCCTTTCTGCATTTTTAAAAATGTATCTGTAGTTGTGCCTATTATGTTCCTAAAATTATCTTCTCAAATATTTATTGGTATTGAGGTTTAATTAACACACAGCATTATAATAGCTTCAGATGTACAGTTAATGATTCAATATTTTATATATTGTGGGATGATCACCACAAGTAAGTCTAGTTAACCTTTGTCACCCCACATAGTAACAGCATTTTTTCCTTGTGATAATAGATACTTTTAAGGTTTATTCTCTTACCTTCAAATATGCAATACTATTTTATTAACTATAGTTAGCCATGTTGTACATTAGATGCCCATGTTATTAATTTTTAAATATATATAAAGGTCTTTAATTCAAAGTATCTTAAAATATATATGATTTTTTATTTGCTACTGAGAGAAATAATTCCAAACCAATTATTTTTCAAAATTTAAGATTCTACTATGTCTTCATCTATACAGCACTAACAAATATTGTGAAATATTTGATTTGTACTATCTTATTTCAGCTGACCTAAGGTCCACAGAGTTGCACTTATTGATTTAATTTAGAGAGTGTCAGGTGTCTGGAGACCTCTAAATTTGTCTCATGCCAATCTTATGCCTTTATCCCTCCCCTGTTGCTTCAAATTTTCATTTTTAGGGATGATATATTTTACAGTTTGATCAATTTATATTCCAAATAATTAGTGGTTTGTGTTAAAGAGACACTTTTAAATCATAAGTGACATTAAAATAAAATGAAAATAGCTTATGTCCTCATATTTTTGGCTGTTTGTATAAAGACAATATTTTTTGGAATCTGTATTGTGTGCAGAGATAATTTCAGTTATTTTTTTTCTCTCTCATCTGGAGTGAAGAGAAGGAGAGAAGGAATACTGTAAACAACTTGGTTTTAGGTAGCAGTCGATTAATTGAAAGTTTAATGGTATTTTTCATAAAAGTACTAGACCTCACTATTTTTCTCCATTCAAATGATAACTTTTAACTATCTCCATTAATTGTGACTATGAATGGCATCACATACAATGTGTTTTATCTAATGACAAACCAAGAAATGAAGAAGAAGAAAAATCAAACTGTTTCACTTTACTTACTCGTAAGGGTTGGGAGTGACATTATTTAAACTTAAACTAAGATTTCCCTTCCCTATACTGTTCAAATTTCCACATAAGCATACGTTATAAAAGTATGTAATTCTTTAATACAAAAGTCATTGATTTCTATATGCCAGCCATGAAAAAGCAGAATTGAAAAATTTTAAAGTTATAAAGCCATTTGCATCAGCGCTCAGTTCAGTTCAGTCACTCAGTCATGTCCAACACTGTGACCCCATGGACTGTAGCACTCCAGGCCTCCCTGTCCATCACCAACTCCCGGAGCTTACTCAAACTCATGTCCATCGAGTCAGTGATGCCATCCAGCCATCTCATCCTCTGTCGTCCCATTCTCCTCCTGCCTTCAATCTTTCCCAGCATCAGGGTCTTTTCCAGTGAGTCAGTTCTTCGCATCAAGTGGCCAAAGTATTGGAGCTTCAGCTTCAGCATCAGTCCTTCTAATGAATATTCAGGACTGATTTCCTTTAGGATGGACTGGTTGGATCTCCTTGCAGTCCAATGGACTCTCAAGAGTCTTCTCCAACACCCCAGTTCAAAAGCATCTATTCTTTGGTGCTCATCAATTCTTCAGTTGGATTTAGAAAAGGTAGAGGAAACAGAGATCAATATGCCAACATCTCCTGGATCATAGAAAGAGCAAGAGAGTTACAGAAAAACATCTACTTCTGCTTTATTGACTACATCAAAGCCTTTGTGTGGATCACAACAAACTGTGGAAAATTCTTCAAGAGATGGGAATACCAGACCACCTGACCTGCCTCCTGAGAAATCTGTATGCAGGTCAAGAAGCAACCGTTAGAACTGGACTGGTTCCAAATTGGGAAAAGAGTACGTCAAGGTTGTATATTATCACCCTGCTTATTTAACTCATGTGCAGAGTACATCATGCAAAATGCCAAGCTGGATGAAGCAAAAGCTGGAATCACGATTCCCGGGAGAAATATCAATAATCTCAGTTATGCAGATGACACCACCCTTATGGCAAAAAGTGAAGAATAACTAAAGAGCCTCTTGATGAAAGTGAAAGAAAAGAGTGAAAAAGTTGGCTTAAAGCTCAACATTCAGAAAACTAAGATTGTGGCATCCAGTCTCATCACTTCATGGCAAATAGATGGGGAAACAATGGAAATAGTGAGAGACTTTATTTTGGGGGGCTCCAAAAATCACTGCTAATGGTGACTGCAGCCATGAAATGAAAAGACGCTTGCTCCATAGAAGAAAAGCTATGACCAACCTAGGCAGCATATTAAAATACAGAGACTTTACTTTGCCAACAAAGGTCTGTCTAGTCAAAGCATCAGCACTACAAGTGTATATATTCTTAGATATAAATCCTCCACAACATGTGCAAGTTATATGCTAAAACCTGCAAGCTTCTGATGAAAGAAATCAACAAACATGGAAATAAGTGGAGAGAGACATGGTATTCATAGATTAGAAGACAGAGCCTGGTTGAGATGCCCATTCTCCCTTTAGAACTATAGATTCAATGTGACCCCAGTCGAATTCTTAGTAAGCTTTGTTCATAGGTGAATTGCTAATAGATGATTCAATATGGCAGGTTCTCTCACTCCTTACCATTACTTTTGCTGTCTTTATAAAGTTTCAAGTTAAGAAATGCTGTTAGATAAAATACCACTGATCTGGGTACAATTGATGTCCTGCCTTGGCCTTTGAATTTGGTAGAAGATTCTCTTGTTTGAGTTTCATTGGCATAATTATAGATACTATCATTATGAGAGTGTTTCCTTTTTTCTATATAACCTATTGGACATTTAGAAAGACTATTTTATAGTCATCTTGAAGAAATTGGAAGAAATAAAAGTTAAAAAAAAAACCCAAAAAACTCCAAATTTAGTGTTAAACAGAAATTTAAATCAGTATATTGAGATGGCTATGAAAAGAAAACAGAGACTCAGATCATCATCATACACTCTTATTTTACACAAATGAGTTTAGTTTCCTAAGGGAATAGAAGTTGGTGAAGGATGTAAGTGTGTAGTCATCAAATATGGCATATAAGCATCTTTAGTGAGTTATTTGTCAGTAAAATGTAACACTAAACATTTCGCATATATTACATTGCCATTTTAAGAGACATGTATATATAACAAAAGTTAAAACAATTTGCATAAATATTTTGAGCTATTTCTAAATGAGAAGAGAAAATTGCAGGATTCGTTTCTATTCTATGACTACTAATGTATTAATATGTGTGCGTTATTAAAGAGCATAAAAATAACCCCATTTAGTGCATATATGTTTTAACATTACCCTTCTGAACACGGAAATAACAAAGGCTTCATATCATCACCAAGAGGGTGATTCATATGTTAACAGTAATAAGTATTGAAAATAAGCTTAATCGCTTTGGATTGGGTATTGAAAAGACAGTGGGGAAAGTGACAAGACATCTATCCAGGTGGCAAGAAATTTTTCACTCACTCAGCAATGCCTTAATTTCAAGGCCCCCATTCAGTTCATGTACATGAACTTGAGCAAATTCTGGGAGATAGTGAAGGACAGGGAAGCCCCGGGTGCTGCAGTCCATGGGGTCACAAAGAGTCAGACACAGCTTAGCGACTGAACAACAACAATTCTTTCTAACACCAGAAGACATATGAATCCATTCTAGGTTAATTGATTTACAGATGTAAGCTCAGTCTTTGCAGAGTTCTCCAGTGCTATCCCCACCCCACTGTACTCCTACAGGCTTCTTCCTGGAATGTCATTCTATAATAATAATGTTGGGAGTTAGGATGGTTGGGATGTTATTTCATCCTTCATCTGTCCTTGTCTGTCCAAGTTTGCTTCTATGTGTCTTGCCCCATCCAGTTCTCAGAATGATCCGTTTAAACACTGGTGTCTGTTGAGATACTTGATTTTTATTCATGCTCTGCTTGTGTCGGTCACAGAGCATCTAATGCTACATATCCCTGTTTCAAATCAAACACTTCTTTAGTTCTGCTAACCCCCATGCCCTTCTTTCTGGCACAAAGCAGCTCTGAACACTCTTCCATCCTTCCCTGAAGCCACTTGTCACCTAATGTTTCCTTACCCAGTGGATCTCCGTAACCCACTATCTCACCTTATCACTGCTCTGCTCCAGCTAGCATGCCTTGATGTTTGCACTGAGGTAGCCACTGCCTAAGTTGTTTTTATTAAAATCTTAATTAAAAAATAAAAAACTTAAATATTTAAATAAATATTTTAAAATATTTTAAAAATATATATTTAAAAAAAAAAATGTTCTTTCCAAATGCAGCCCAAGTTCATTATTTTAGAATATACAGTTTTCCCAGTATCTGAATTCTTTGCATATCTACCTTCTGTATACTGAGAAATGCTCCTGCCAAGTCCTCTCTGTGGCTCCCTACCCCATTTTTTTAAACTTCATGCATGCTGTCAGGAATCAAAGCAACCCCTTAAGTGCTTCCTTGGTGATCAGCTTCACAGACACTGAATTAAACTTCTAGCTGCCAAGGACCACAGCAGTGGTCCTGGATGATACTGTGAAAACCAGATTAATCTTTTTAGAGTTCAGCACGAGGAGCATGCTTCCATAGATTCTCACTAAAAACACACATTGGAATTCAACTATCACTGTTCAGAAAATGAGACTGTTTTATTTTTCTCAACAGACATTTCTCAAGAATATAAACCAGTCTCTTAGATGCAAAGGAATGTACATAAGAATTGTTTATTTTTTGAAAGAAAAATTTTAAGAAGTGACAGGGGAGATACATGGGAAGAACTAGATTACTATTATTTTGCAGTATTTGCTTAGTGACTTTGGGCATGAAAATATTTTCACAATGAGATAAAGAGTACTCTTATGAAAGAGACCAAAACAAAATGCTATAAATTTACCAGAAACCTTAATAAAAACAGTCACTAAAAGTTGAAAGTATGTACATGTGTTATTGAATATCCCAAGGCGTCAACAGCTGCAAATGTGCACAAGAACTGGTGGTCATGGGGATATATTTTCAGTCAGTTCAGTTCAGTTCAGTCGCTCAGTCGTGTCCGACTCTTCGCGACCCCATGAACCGGAGCACGACAGGCCTCCCTGTCCATCACCAACTCCCACAGTTTACTCAAACTCATGTCCATTGAGTCGGTGATACCATCCAATCATCTCATCCTCTGTTGTCCCATTCTCTTCCTGCTTTCAATCTTTCCCAGCATGAGGATCTTTTCCAAAGAGTCAGTTCTTCGCATCAGGTGGCCAAAGTTTTGGCGTTTCAGCTTCAGCATCAGTCCTTCCAATGAACACCCAGGACTGATCTTCCAGTGAATATTCAGGACTGATTTCCTTTAGGATGGATATGTTTTAGTCGCTTCCTGTTCACTCCATTGCTGAAGACAGAGTCCCTTCCTAGGGTTAAACTGATGGTTGTAACTAGATAGACGAGATGGACAGCAGCATGTTAGCCACACAGACTCACAGCTCGGGGGTGAAGGACACCATACACCATGCTGGGCCACAGGAGCTGCACTTGGAAACAAAGTGACCGGCAATGCCTGTGTATGACAGGCTTCATATGGTCAACTTGGGGAGTGGCTCTTGGGTCCTGCGCTATGCTTGACTAATCCTGTAGCTGGCAGGGAGCTAACGCCTACTGCTCAGGGACAATCAGGCACTGGGCCTGGCCCCTGTAAGAGGGAAGGCCGTTTGTTTGGTTAGAGGACTTCCTCCATAGGAGGGAGTGGGGGAACTTGTAGTTAAGCCACTGGAAGCTATTCTAGATTTTTCCAAATGTCAAGGGATACATATTTTTGGGCCTGAATTTTTAAGGCTTTATACCATATTGTCCAAGTTTGACATTACAATTTCAAAATTTCCAAAGAATTTGGAAACTCTCCATAAAAAGTAACATGCACTAAGCAACAATTTGAAAAAGACTTACTGTAAAACAGAGCATGTACTGTAGAACGAGTGATTCATAAACAGTTAAGGACAACTATAGAATTACAGCCCATAGATGTAAAAATAATGCTATCGAAGGCAAGAATGAAAATGCATGAGCACCAGGAAAAATACATAAGCATTTCTCTCCGTCAACTCTGCTTAACAACAACAACAAAAGAATATCCTCTTTGGGTAAGCTATCATTTTTTTAGCATGAGCTAGTTATCTTTTTCTGTAATCTTCCAGGTAGCAAATATTTTGGGGCCAGAAGATCTGTTACAACTACTGAACCCTGTTGAAGCGTGAAAGCAACCATTGGTAGTACACAAATAAATGGTTTGTGGCTATGTTCCAATAAAGTTATAAAAATAGCCAGTGGACCAGATTCGGCCCACGATGGTAGTTTGACCATTAATGAACAATATATTGATCAATTGTTCACTAATGTTATCAAAATATTGATAGTATTAAATATATAATCAGAGAAATTCTATGCCTCTATATTCTTATCAGGAGGCATATGCATGACTAAAGCTTTTTTTCCTAATAAAAAGAAAGTTTTATATTAATATACATTATTTATAGTAATGATGGAAAATTTTTGAGTACAAATTAAAAGATTTTAAAATAATCTTTATCTGAATACTTTTAATTTTATTAACTTTTTATTGATTTCAGTTATTAATGGGCCATATCATTACATATTTAAAAGACTTTTTCTGTGCTTTAGATTTAAACAGTGGTTTCAAATACGGAATTCTTTAGTTTCCTTCTGTATTTTTAAGATTAAGTGTTTCATCCTCTCAGTTTGTTTTCTACTTTTATCTTTTTATTAGTTAGGAATCATAACATATATTCTATAATTGAAATTATACCCAGAGAATCCAAAAAAAAGGAAAATGAGGAATTAAACATATTTTTAAAGGACAAGAAATATATATATATCTGATTTAGTCTTTGTCTTAGTACTGTGAGCTATAATGAAATATAATTTCTTTCTCCTTCATAAAAATAAATGAGATAGACTAAAAACGCCCATTTCTTCTAGATAATAAGATTAGCATAGTGTGAAGAAATTGTGCCATTTTTAGTCTTCTTTCAGAATGATAAAGAATTATAATACAAAGTTTTCAAATTTCAAGACTATATAGCAGTGGCAATAAGTTTACATAAGTTAAACATTTTCTTTTTTAATTAAAGATATTATTTTCACTCATCTCAACATGTCTATACCATCCTTCACAATCAATAGTAGAAATTAAGGATACATGCATGCTCAGTTGTGTCCCACTCTTTGTGATTCCATGGACTGTAGCCCATAATGTCCTATGTCCATGGAAGTTTCTAGACAAGAATAGTGGAGTGGATTGCCATTTCCTACTCCAGGGGATCTTCGCAACCCGGGATTGAACCCTCATTTCCTATCTCCTTCATTGGCAGGCAGATTCTTTACTGCTGTGCCATCTGATTTGCACGTAATTAAGGGTCATTGATGCTTTTGAACTGTGGTGTTGGAAAAGACTCTTGAGAGTCCCTTGGACTGCAAGGAGATCCAACCAGTCCATCCTAAAGGAGATCAGTCCTGGGTGTTCATTGGAAGGACTGATGCTAAAGCTGAAACTCCAATACTTTGGCTACCTCATGTGAAGAGTTGACTTATTAAAAAAGACCCTGATGCTGGGAGGGATTGGGGGCAGGAGGAGAAGGGGACGACAGAGGATGAGATGGCTGAAAGGCATCACCGACTCGATGGGCATGAGTTTGAGTGAACTCTGAGAGCTGGTGATGAACAGGGAAGCCTGGCGTGCTGCGATTCATGGGGTCGCAAAGAATCGGACACGACTGAGCGACTGAACTGAACTGAACTGAACTGAAGGGTCATGTATACTGTGGAAAATTCTGAAAGAGATAGGAATACCAGACCACCTGACCTGCCTCTTGAGAAACCTGTATGCAGGTCAGGAAGCAACAGAACTGGACATGGACCAACAGACTGGTTCCAAATAGGAAAAGGAATACCTCAAGGCTGTATATTGTCACCCTAATTATTTAACTTATATGCAGAGTACATCATGAGAAACGCTGGGCTGGAAGAAGCACAAGCTGGAATCAAGATTGCCAGGAGGAATATCAATAACCTCAGATACGCAGATGACACCACCCGTATGGCAGAAAGTGAAGAGGAACTAAAAAGCCTCTTGATGAAAGTGAAAGAGGAGAGTGAAAAACTTGGCTTAAAGCTTAACATTCAGAAAACTAAGATCATGGCATCTGGTCCCATCACTTCATGGGAAATAGATGGGGAAACAGTGGAAACAGTGTCAGACTTTATTTTTTTTGGGGTTCCAAAATCACTGCAGATGGTGATTGCAGCCATGAAATTAAAAGATGCTTACTCCTTGGAAGGAAAGTTATGACTAACCTAGATAGCATATTAAAAGGCAGAGACATTACTTTGCCAACAAAGGTCCATCTGGTCAAGGCTATGGTTTTTCCAGTGGTCATGTATGGATGTGAGAGTTGGACTGTGAGGAAAGCTGACTGCCGAAAAATTGATGCTTTTGAACTGTGGTGTTGGAGAAGACTCTTGAGAGTTCCTTGGACTGCAAGGAGATCCAACCAGTCCATCCTAAAGGAGATCAGTCCTGAGTGTTCATTGGAAGGACTGATGCTGAAGCTGAATCTCCAATACTTTGACCACCTCATGCAAAGAGTTGACTCATTGGAAAAGACCCTGATGCTGGGAGGGATTGGGGGCAGGAGGAGAAGGGGACGACAGAGGATGAGATGGCTGAATGGCATCACCGACTCGACGGGCATGAGTTTGAGTAAACCCCAGGAGTTGGTGATGGACAGGGAGGCCTGGTGTGTTGCAATTCATGTGGTCGCAAAGAGTCGGACACGACTGAGCAACTGAACTGAACTGACGGGTCATCTTAGAGGATTATCAAACATCTTTCAAAGATAGTCATCATGGACTGAACTGTGTTCCCCCAAATTCACCTTGAATCCCCAACTCCACTGTGATGGCATCTGGAGAGGGTGTTTTTGGAAGATAAACTGGTCTTGATGAGATCATGAGGGTGGAGCCCTCATGAAGGTATTGACATGCTTTTAAAAGAAGATCCCAGGAAGCTTGCTTCTTCTCTCCCTTTCCCTCCCAGTTGTTTGGACTGAAAGAGAAGATAGCTGTCTGCAAGTCAGGAAGAGAGTCTTCAATGAGGACTCAGATCTCCTGGCACCTTAATCTTGGACTTCCTATCCTCCAGAACTGTGAGAAAGTAAATTTCTCTTATTTAAGTCTCTGGTATTTTGCTATGGCTGCCTGAGCAGATTAACGCATCAATAATTTGGCTTCAATAAATAATTCCATAGACTATAAGTATATTTGCTTGTATTAAATCAAAATCCCTGAGCTTAACTCAGTGCTGTAATAACTTTCCTTAAGGAATTTACTTATATAAAATTTTAGTTATGTTTCCCTTAAATCCTCTGCCCATTCCCTCCTTATTCAGTAGTACTCACTAGAGTTAGTGTGGTCCATTCCCATGTTTTAGAAATAGCTGAAGTGCTGCATTTTAGTCCTGAAGTTATTTTAGACAGTGAATTGAAAATTCAAACCAAAAGCCTGAAGCAACTCTATTAGATTTTGGACACTTAAAATATCTTATTAGAGAGACTAGGGCAGAGAAATTCAGCTAGAATTTTTCAGTAGTTCAACTATAGCTATTTTTAGATGCATAGATTTTCAGGTGTCAATGTATTAAATTACCTTGTACCAAAAATATCTATTATAGGACAATGAAGATGTGATTATTAAAATTCAGCTTCTTAATTGAATCCTTTCATTCATCCATTTGGCATTTTCTGTGTGTTCAAATATTGGTAAATGTTTATTTCAATGATTCTCTTGTATTGTGAGTGTTCTGAACTGAAAACAGCATTTTATTTATTTAGTATTATAAACTACCAATTAAAACATATTAAAAGAAGAAATAATAAAGAAAATATCAATGTGAAACTTACTGATTATTGGATACAAAAATATCTTCAGCAGAACTTGAAGTTTTTCCAGAATTGGCATAGAATGATTATAAAGGTTTGAAAGCATTTTTTAACTTCCTAGCATTGTGAGAATGTCCCCCAAAACAAAACACAGGTGAAATTATTAATTTATCACTGGTTCTATATTATATAATATGTAATTTTAAAAAGATATGCCCACTAAATCTACATGCATAGTAAAGAGAAAGAATGACAAAGTCTCTTATTTCAAAGCTGTAAAATCTTAGAACTGTGAATTTTAAAAAACTCAATAAAAATACTCAGAGAATTTATAAGACATGGTCTTTGCCCTTAGCTCCTTCTCTTCCATAAAAACTGAAAGTAAAACTTGTATGCATTTTATTATTCATAAAATAAGCCATTGTTGAATGCTTAGCAAATAGAATGACAAAGGGCAGGAAAAAAAATACTGTGAGAAAAGCAAGATCCACCCACAAACTCACCAAAGCAAACTCTGTGGTTTTGGATAGATCCCCATTTCCACTGGATAAAAAAAGGATACATGTTGGTAAGGCATTCAGAAAATGCATCAATGAAATAAACGTAGTAACGATTTTGAGTTCAGAGATCTTCACTAGGGTTATTCTATTTTGATGAAAATAATATGTTGCTATTCAAAGATCTAAATTTATTTTTTAATTTTTGATTTGGACATAACTTTAAACTTACAGAAAAATTGCAAAAATAAAATTTGAACAAAGCATCCATGTTTTCTTTCCCTAGATTCACCTATTTGCTGGCATTTTACCTCATTTGTTTATTGTTTTCAATCTCTACTTATACACACACACACACACATATATAATTTACACATATGCCCACACACATTTTCCTGAATCCTTTGAGGAATGTTTCATATATCATGGCTTCTTACCCCTAAATACTTCAGTATTTCCTAAAAATAGTGATGTTTTCATATAACCACAGTACAATTACTGTATTAACCTCAAAAGCCTCAACATGAATATAACAACACATGAAAATATTTTAATTGAATTTATCATTCACACTCCAGTTTTGCCAGATAACACAATAATATTCTTCATAGGTATTTTTTTCCCAATACAGGGCCCATTCTAGAGTCAGAAATTGTATTTAGTTTTCACACCTCTTCAGATTTCCTTAATTTGGAAGACTTAAACAGGCTTTCTCAGTTTTTATGACATTAATCTATTGAAGAATTCAGCTGCCTTCTTTGGTGTTTGAGAGAAATATGTTCATTTTGTACTTATCTGGTATATACTGTGATTAGATTAGATGTCTTCATTCTGAGCAGTATTTATTGCCCAGGTGATGTGTCCTCAGGGTCATGAAATCCATCTGTCCCTTAGTATTGAAATTTTTTGGTCACTTGAACAATTATCTTTATGTATAATTACTTTATTTTTCCTTGTAATTTTCCTTGTAAATTTCCTTGTAATTTTCCTTGTAATTAGTAAGTAATCAATTGGGAGAAATTTTAAGACCATGCAAATATTCTGCTTCTCATTGAAACTCTTCCCCCCATCTAACATTCAATGATGGTTTTTGGCTGATCCAATCCCTACTCTGAAGATAGACAATGATTTCCCCACTTGACCTGCACCTACCCGTTTATAAGGTGGTCTTCTCCCTTCTACTTAAGCAAAAGACCTCCCTTCTCCTTTGTTTATGTCTCTTTGTATGCATGCAAACATGTATATATTCATTTGTCTACTCATTATCAACATGAAATCATGTATTTCAATTTTTTCAATGCCTTATAATTCATTATTGTACTTAATTTTCATAATGATTCCAGTTTTGTCTAATGGGAACCCCTTTTCACTGGCTTCTGCAGCCATGTGAAATGATCCTGCCTTTTTTTTTTTTTTAAAGCACTTTGAGTCTTTCTGGAACAAGGAGATATTCCAGGCTCATCCTGTAACTAACTCTTTCTCAACCTTGGAAGCAGTCAATATATGAGGAATTCTGTTTCAGGAGGTCAGTTTGGCCAATCAGACTGACTCAGGCCATCGTTAACATTTTTCTGACACTTTGCTCAAATGAAGCCTTAGAGGTTAGTTGAAATGACAAATATTAATTTTGCATTTATTTATTATGTTCCAGGCATTGCAACTGGATTGATATATAAACTGTATATATATATATATATATATATATATATATATATATATATATATATGTAAATACAAATATGTAAGTGCCACAGGATTTTTTTATATATATATAGTGTATATATATATATATATATATATATATATATGTAAATACAAATATGTAAGTGCCACAGGATTTTTATATATATATATATATTTATTTATATATTCATATATAAAATTAACCTAAAAAGTAAGCTTTGCTATCACTATTCTACAATGATAAAATGATACCCTCCATAATTAACTGGTCCAAGTTCATTTAAGAAATAATCTGCAGAGCTAGGTCTGAACTTAGTTTTCTTTACCAGCAAACCAAGTCCTTAATCTAGTTGTTATACCAAGTTCTAGTGTGATGGTGAAAGTGAAAGTGCAGGTGCCTCAGTGGTGTTCGACTCTTTGTGACCCCATGGACTTTACAGTCCCTGTAATCCTCCAGACCAGAATACTGGAGTGGGGAGCCATTCCCTTCTCCAGGAGATCTTCTCAACCCAGGAAATCAAACCGGGGTCTCCTGTGTTGCAGACGGATTCTTTACCAGCTGAGCTATCAGGTAACAATGTGTATTAAATGAAGCAGAGTGTAACCTAAAGGCAAAATTTAAGAGTATAAGGCATGCAAGCTGTGCTGGATTTATTGTGTTGGGCATTTTCCTGAGTAGTCTGTGGTTTGTTTTATAAAATATTCAATAGACTTGCAGTGGTAACATGAGTTCTTTTCTTTAAGCAAATAGAAGGCATGTAATACTTAAAAGTACTTTCCAATGTTTATTGCTAGAAAGAAAAACTGATGTCGAATTAGAAAGATCCTATCCAGAATACATTAGGGTAAACTTGTGTGGGTGCCCAATCCCCCTAAATATGGTTCATACAAAACTCATATGATATTTCAGCTTGTTTTTCTAGTTTTATAGCATCTCTAACCTATTGTGAATTGATAGATGCTGACTTCTGCTCATGTGTGCTCCTTTTTTATCAGTCTATTATGCCAGAGTAATCTCTCTTCTTTTTTTTTTTTTCCTATTTTATTCTTTTTCTTCAATGCAGACTTGATCACATAACTTCTCTCTTAAAACTGTGTTATGTGGAATATTAGGAGTCGAAAGTCTCAGCTGACAGAAGTCCTGGGCACTTTCTACAAGGCTCAACTAGCCAGCTCTGCTTTCATCTGATGCATAGTTGGTAGTTACAGGCGCACATCGTCAGGAGGGAACCCTGAGAATAGCACAGGAAAGCAGGTGCTTGGGGCCACTGTTTGTTAGTATAGACAAGCCAGGTCCCCTCAGTGGGCTTGTAGGGTGGGTGCGTTCAGATTTACCCTGCCTGCATCATGGAGCTTTTCCTGTGATGGAATGAGACAAGTCACATGAAAACGTTTTGGAAACTGTGAATCATTAGGCAGACATAAAGTATTATTTTATTGTTTGTGGAATTATCATTGTTAATACCCAGTGCTAAAGAAAAAAGTCTCATCAAATGAATACACATAACAATCATTGCAGAATATTTACAAGTGTTGTATCTGGAGGTGAACAGTTCCATTCCTAAAATTTAGGCATTCCTCCTAAAATCCTTTTCTGTCTACCCTCAAAGCCTACCTAGTATGAATATCGCCAAAAATCATTTGATAAACAAATGATTAGGAAATGACAATATTTTGTTCTGTGCCTGAAACAGTCTCATCTACCAACTGTTAGCAAGGCATACCAGCAAACGGTTTCACAAACATTTTCTTTCTGAAGGCCTCCCTGCAACATTTAATGATGATGAATTGCTTCCAACCAGGCAAATAAAAATGGTGATTGTGGACAATTTAATGAATAGAACCTTGATGATCTGATCTGCTGGCAGCTACTGCCAAAATCGCATTTAACATACTAAAAGGAAATGGTTTTGGCACCACAGCAAATCTACGTGTTAAAAAAAAAAAAGAAGCCTCTGACACAGGAAGGTCTTGAGAAACAAGCAGCCTATATATCTGAGGAAGCAGTCGGAGGCAGAGGTGTCGAGCTGAAACTTAGTATATTAACCGCGCCCGGCAGGGCCACGTCAGGGGTTAAGGTCGGAGTTGTTAGCGGGGGGCAGTTAGTGAAGTGTAGGTGCTAGGGCTGATTTGCAGGGCAATCAGATCAGGCAGAACACTGTCCTTTTAAACAGGGAAGACTTACTATTCAGACAAGGTCAAGTGGCTCTAGAACTGGGAAAGCGAGAAGAAAAAAAGAATCTGGGATGCAGGCACAAGTTCCGGCAACAGTTTGTTAAGACTTCCGGAACAAAAAGACCAGGTCAAAGCTCTTAGCAAGAAGAAATCAGAATCCAACGGGGATTTTGTGTTATAGCACGGATTGCTCCCAGCAAGTACGGGCTTTGATACGGAAATAGCCATCTTCTGAGACAGCTTTAAAAAAAAAAAAAAAAAAAATCCCTCATTCTCAAGATAACATTTTTGTCTAAAAGTCTAATACTCATAGGATTGTGGAAAATCGAGATAAATTACATAGAGTGCAGGAATTCATCAGAATCACTCCTCTGATTTCCTCAATATACCCCATCCTGTAAGAGTGTAGCTCTAAACATAATACCTAGACCAGCTTGATGCCCTGGCAAAGCCCTGAGCATGATTCCAGAACAATCATCCTCGCCCCAAAGTGCTGGGTTAGGATTGTGTTTTCTTTGACTTCAACTTTAGTTGAAATCACAAAACAAATCTAATTAAAAAAAAAATAGATATTTGAAATGGGTCATTGACCTCTATATTAAAGAGAGCCAAACCCTCTCCTCAGAATTCTGGAGTTGCAACTGAATCCCTGTCTAAGTTCTTTAAGAATTTCAAAACATTTTTCCCCTGTAAGGATACACACACACCCTCTTTTTGCAGCAACACTGTGGTCTCCCTTCATGGTAAAGAGATAACAGGAGAGAGACATCTGTAACAGGTAGGGTATATAATTCCTCTAAATGGTTTCAACATAAGGTTCTATCACTGTACAAATGATATCTGAAAAACATGTTATTTTCTGAATTTAACCACAGTATTATCTGTGATAGCTTTCCATGTGGCTTGGTGGTAAAAAATCCACCTGCCAATGCAGGAGATGCAGGTTTGATATCTAGTCCAGGAAGACTGAAGATCCCCCGGAGAAGGAAATGGCAACCCACTCCAGTATTCTTGCCTGGAAAATTCCCAAGGACGGAGGAGCCTGGAGAACTACAGTCCATACTCAAAGAGTTGGACACGGACACGACTGAGCGACTTCACTTTTACTTTTCAGTTTGTGTCACTAAAGTTTGAAAGTACATGACAATATAACTTGGTAAGCTAATGAGAATGTAAATTACCCAGAGATTGCTATGAAGGTCTGGTTATAGTTGAAAATCAAAATTCTAGCAAATACCTCCAGTGATTCCAATAATGATTGGACTGTACTAGGGTCTTTAAATTTAATCCCCATGAAAATTAAAGCATTGATCCCTTTCTTTAGAGCTTCACTCCATCTGGAAATTACTTCATTGAAATACTTTAATGTTACCATTTCACATGCTAATTATGTATGTATTAAATACTTGTGATATACGAGATACTGTGCCTGATGAAGGAAGAAAAGAGACATGAAGTGCATAATCATTTTCCACAAGACAGATTCTCAAAGTGAACACTGTGGGCTGTCTGTATATAAATTGTGTCAAGTGTTTTTATTTTTAAAAAATCACAATAACATCCCCCACCCCTCTGCACTGAACCAATCAATACAAGTCTATAGTAAAGGATTCCAGATGTCTTCAATTTCTCAAGACCTATTCAGGTGGTTGTGACCCACTCTTAGTTTGAGAACCACCTGTTTGCTTAGATCGAATGGTAGTAAGTTGCTGACTTCACAGGTTAAATGAAAAGGAATGTTTAGAATCACCAAAGGCCAGAAGGGGTTTGTTGGCTTAATTGGGAGAAAGAAAATGGTAACGATTAAAAATTAAAATTATCAATATGTTTGGATACCAAATGTGGAGTGAGAATGGCAGGAGGGAGAGAGTGTTAATGGGTTAATGGGAGGGAAGAATATATCTATGCTGACTCAGTTTTCTGGTCTGAGATCTGGGTTGTGATCCACAGGTTCAGAAAAACGGGCATGCTTCAGGAAGCAAAACTGATGAAAGGTGTGTATGAGTACATATTACTTATGCTCAGGAAGCAGGACTGAAGTCACTGCCCAAGGAACTAATAAAATTAATTTTCTGGACCCTTTCAAATCTTAGGTGAACACGTGGACATATTCTTCTAAATGTCCCAAATTGGAGATTTAACTTTTTCTAATTTGTAAAGAGAATTCTTCCAGTTTTATAGGCTTCATGCCTCACAGAGCTTCAGCCGAGAACTGGGAATTAATAGTGTTGAAGATTACAGTGCCTGAGTGACTTCACACTAATGCTGTCATGTAGGAAATTTTACATACTTATCTAAAAATTAGAGATGATATTTTCTTATAAGCTGGCCATTAAAAAATAAGCGATATATTGATACAAACATTAAAATAATCATATTTTACTCCAAGATATGGACAAACATTATGCAATGTGGTTTAGGTGTGTATTTAGAAATTAATTCTTCATGGAATTATCTGTCAAGAAACTGATATTTTCAGAAAAGCTCATTTATTTCCTTGTATCACAAGTGAAGGAATATTAAATAAAATATTTTTTTTTTTTGTCTGTCACTAAGCCCAAATTTGCTTAGCTGTAAATTGCAGAAGTTATTTAATTTATGGTAGTTGGTACATTTTAGTATATCTTAGTTTTTCATGGTTTTAATGCACTTTTGATCCTTTTAATGTGTACTTTTAATTTTTCTGTTTAAGCATCTTTTAGATTTGGTGGGATGGGATATAAATTATACATATATGTACTCACACATCCCTTTCATCAATGTTGCAAACTAATTTTTAAATTTCATGTTTTTTAAATATAAATGGAAAAGTCTTAAAAAAACACTTTTCTCAATAGTTATTATGATTCTCTATTTTATTTTTTTTTTCACTTTTTCTGAAATTAGAGATAGATTTTATTTTTTTTTATTTTTTTTTAATCCAACATGACTAATGTCCTTTATTTATTTATTTATTTATTATTTTATTTTATTTTATTTTTTTTCCAGTGGGTTTTGTCATACATTGATATGAATCAGCCATGGATTTACATGTATTCCCAATCCCGATCCCCCCTCCCACCTCCCTCTCCACCCGATTCCTCTGGGTCTTCCCAGTGCACCAGGCCGGAGCACTTGTCTCGTGCATCCCACCTGGGCTGGTGATCTGTTTCACCATAGATAGAGATTCTCTATTTTAAATACTTAAAAATGTGTGCCCAGTATATACATCTTCAGGAGACTAAAAATACGTGGCCTCCAGTTCACCACACTTTTTGCATTTGTAACTTCATTTAAAAGTATTTATAATTTTTATCACCTTATGAATGCACATTATAATCTAGATACTGTTTATTGATGACAAACCATCAACACTGCTTTGGGGTAAAAATAAAAACTGAGTATAATTTTGGGTAAAAGGAGGTTCCTTCTAGACTATCTGGTTGGAAATATAATGGATGAAATTAATACTCCAAGTACAAGTATCTTGAAAATTAGAGGAATATAGGATGATATACATTTTTTTTCTGGGGAATATTCATAACACTAAAAATAATCTTATAAACCAGTTTTAAGAAAAATAGCTTGCCTTTGCTAACTGCACATCCTGTAGAGATGAATGTTGAACACCAGACCAAAGAGCCTCCAGTTGCAATGTTACTTCACATGTTTAATAGCAGTCAGTCCAGTGAATAATTGATCCTGTTTGGTGTCCATGCCAGTACATACATAATGACTGCAACATTGAGTCATTTTCCTAACATTATACAACCCATATCTTAACAGTTTTTTTGTTTTGCTTTTTTTTTTAATGTTGGAAGAGTCCATCCCCCAGCAGGTTTCAGCATGAATATTTCTGTGTTTCATAATCCAAAAGTGTCCCAAGGTCCTTAGAAGCCTGCCATAAAACTGAGTCTGGAGACACTGAGCAGAAAGCAGCCTGGCAGCTACATCCAAAGTGACAACACCCATATAGCAAGGCTGTAAATAGGAGGTTTAAGGAAAATGTATTCCATATGACATGTGCTGTAGACATCATCACCCATAAGTGGCAGGACATCTGAGGCAGCTCTTCCAGATCTGATCTGTGGAACTGCCATGAACATTGATTTCTCAGTCTCTTTCAAAGAGCCCAGACAGTCGTGGGGTAGCTCCGGCATACTGCACACTGCAGAAATTCTGAACCAAAAGATGCCTTGAGAGAGAGAGTGCATTGGTGTTTTTGGTGTTTAGCAAGTAACTCTCAGTTCAGGATCAAACTTTGCTTTTCTCTGATAAATAAGGGACCCTCTTACTATAAAGACAAAGTGAGCCTGGGGACTTTTGCTTTCCTACCAAACTCTGAGCGACTTTATAAAATGTCTCACATCAACTCTGCGCATAGTCGAGGGTGGGAGATGAAAGAGTAAACAGGGAATTACACTGAAATGCAGTTAAGTGCTGCCACAGATTTGAGCAAAGAGATCTGCAGACCACCAGGCTGGCTGTCGGTGATAGACAAGATGCCCAGGGTGAAGTTAAAGTTGGCTTTTAAGGATGGGTGCTGTGAGCATGGCAAGGAGCTAGAGGACATTGGAGTATAGCCTATATCAAAACAGCCGTCATCAGCCTGCGAAGGCTCCTTTATGAAAGCAATTTTAGATGGCCAATTGGAGTTGTGGTGCTAAAAAGGTTCTTGAGAGTCCCTTGAACAGGAAGGAAATCAAACCAGTCAATCTGAAAGGATATCAACCTTGAATATTCATTGGAAGGGACTGATGCTACAGCTGAAGCCCCAATTCTTTGGCCACCTGATGCAAAGAGCTGACTCATTGGAAACAAACAAACAAAAAAAAAACCCTGATGCTGGGAAAGATTGAGGGCAGGAGGAGAAGAGGGCAACAGAGGATGAGATGGTTGGATGGTTTCCTGGAAACAACTGACAGGAGTTTGAGCAAACTCCAGGAGATAGAGAAGGACAGGGAAGCCATGGCTAGTTGCAGTCCATGGGGTTGCCAAGAGTAGCGCATGACTTAGTGACTGAACATCAATCAATCAATCGGATATTCACTTGTCCCTCTAGTTTTGTTCTATTTAACAATCAAACATTGGCAAATATAAGGAAGGGATTTCATGTCATACAAGACTGTTACAAGCACAGGTCAGACATTTAATATTTTTGGAAATATGTTCCAATTACTTCACCTTCCTGACTTTCAATTTTCCAATAAAGTTAAAATCATAATACTGTCATTACTATTTAGATATAAATTACATAGAATATATTTAATGCAATGTGATCATGCATTTGGTGCATGACACACATGTCCTGTAATTAATTATGCAATAATTGCTGCAGACTTTTAATAACTAAAAAAATCATCAGTGTGATAAAAAATAGGGTATCATCTGATTAAGATAATATGAATGATTCATATATATGTATATACATGTGTGTTTAAGCTTCTGATATAAATTATGTTTAAACAACTTCTTCCTATTTACTCCTTACACAGTAGAGACTACCCTCATCTTTTTACTATTAACTCCTTCCTTTCTTTTGTATGTTTCTTTATAAAATGATATTATAATATTTAGTTGGGTATATGTCAATACATTACTGGTGATCTTTAAATTATCTGTCAGATATGGTCTTTCAGTTCATGCTAAAATCCCATTGTTTATACTCAGTGGTGGCTCACATAAAAAATAAGTAATCTAATCATGAAAACCGTGCTATAATTAACAATAATGAGATAATATTTCATGTGTAATAGCTATTTCCACATGACAGAATTGGTCTATAAAAGGATGCATTTATTTTTATATGACACATAAGAGGTGGTATCTAGAAATTCTGGTTCTGAAATGGATGCCATGATTTTTAGCTGCAGTAGTCTCATCTGACTGCTCTAGACAGAAATAGACCATCTGCCTTGGCTTGTTAATATAGCATCATCTCATTGATTCTTTTCAGGCACACATGCTTTCAATTACAATTTATCCCCAAATTGTAGAGCCTCTTGTCATCTGGATCAGCTTTGTTGCTAATATTCAGTCCCTTTATCAGTGTTGGCTCCTACCTTTTCATGTTGGAATGATCTTTTCTGAAAGATCAAGATAACAATTCTGATAAATAATGCAATGCTTTAGAATATAGAAAACATTTTAATATATATTTTTGCACCTCACTGTAAACATATCAAATATGTTTGAGTATTAGAAAATAATTGGAAATTTGTATTTCATGGTACAAGTAGGCAATTAATGATGTAATGCCACAAAGCCAAAGTCAGTGATGTAGGGGTAAGCTGATAGGTAAGGTAAGGGCTTATCAAATTTTTTAAAAATAATTATTTTTAATGGCCACTTTGGATATTATAGTCAATTTGGACAAGAACTCTAAAATGCTAAGACAATTTTTAATTCCTAACTAAACAACTTTACCTTTTTTTAACTTAATGAATAATAAGAAGAAAAATACATAGTAAAAATTTGTTTCAGTTCGATAAAAATGCTGAACAACGGTATTCCGGTATTCCTCAAATGTAAAATTATGCTTTTCACTCATGATTCATGTATACTGAGTTTAGGGAGGAAATCAATTCAGTTAGCTTGGTTTGAATTACTGACAAAATTACAATAAAAAATTAATAATAGCTATAATTTATTGAGCATTTACTGTGCTTCAAACATTATACCATATTTTAATATGCATTAACTAATTTACTAAACAGCCTAATGATTTGAATATTTACTTTTCCTTACTTTGCACCTGAGGTGTATGAACCACTGAGTTAGGTAACTTTCCAAATTTCACATCGCTTACTATTGTGGTAATTGTCAAGGATAGAATTTACAATCAGAAATCCAAGCTACAAAATCTGTATTCTTAACTGCTATACTACCTAAGACTGATAGGATAATCCCCAATTGCAAAATTTGTCAAAATCAAAGTTCCATTCTGGGTCAAGTTTATCGTTATTGGTGCTGCAGTGGCAATGTGCCAATATCATGTGTGTGCATGTTCAGCTGCTAAGTCATGACTTCGACACCTCTTTCCATGGGTTTTTCTGGGCAAGAATACTGGAGTGGGTTGCCCTCTCCTTCTCCAGGGGATCTTCCAGACCCAGGGACAGAATCTGTGTCTCTCATATCTCCTGCATCGACAGGTGGATTCTTTACCACTGAACCACCTAGGAAACCCCTTAGTTACCTGACCTGAGATCAAACCCAAGTCCCCTGCATTGGAAGGTGGATTCCTAACCACTGGATGACCAGGGAAGTCCCAAACTTTGATTATTTTTAGTTTCTAATTTTCCTAACCCTTTATTTAAAAAAATGTACATAATTTGAATTTTGCTTAATAAAAATTAAAACTAAATTTCCTATTTCAGCTTAAAGCTAGCCTCTTTCTAAAAACTTTATATTTGTCCCTTTTATCAGTCTTTCTAAAACCCAGCTGTGAAAACTTGCAGTGGATTGTCAGAAATCAGAAATGGGACACAGTGAAAAAGTATACTTTGAATTTAAAAATGATATTGCTTTTCTCAAAGGACCAAAGGAGAGAGAGAGTGCAAATGAACAAGTAAATATAGATAACATTTAGAAACAGTGATGAACATTTAGGAAAATCATAATCTTGATTTTTCCCAGAAAATTTGGAACATGGTACTACAGTGATGTGTAGAACTATGGGTTTGGCTAGTCACGTGGCATGTGAAAATGAATCTGACCAGGTTCATGTAAAATAGCATAATAGTAGTGCCAAGACCCAGCTGAGCTTGGAGACCATGACCTTGGATTGGCACTAGTTCTTGACTGATGGTGTTCTCTTATTAGGAGCAGAGAGGGAATTTGGGCAGATTAATCCAAGGTTGGGGATTTGTAAGGTAAGGACAATGGAAGGAAAATGGACCTAGGCATTGAAGGTGCTGACAATAAGTGGCTGAAAATGATGGACCACGAACCCTCTAAACTATAGGTTCTAGGATGTGTAAGAGCCTAGAATTGTAGAGAGACATAGTGTTTGGTAGAAAAGGGTCTGCATTTCTAAACAGCATGAGACAAAGAGTAACAGTGTGAGATTTCTATGATGGACATTGAGATTCAAAGTTGCTACAGTTTAGGGAAATGACAAGATCTAAGTTCTGCTCATGAGATCTTGTGGCTGAAGTGAGCATTGGTCAAAGAGCTGGGCGAACTACAGTCCATGGTGTTGCAAGAGTCATACTGGACTTAACAACTAAAACCAACAGCACCAGGAAAGATTTGACTCAGAGCTATGTTTGGTTGATCACGGGGTGCTGAAGCTGCTCAGGGTGGTTTGCAGCCATGCCCTGAGAAGACTTCAGTGAAGTAGATAATCAGCGACTGAGAGGAAGTAACCAGAATGGCTTTTAATTCTTACAGTGGATGTGGGAGAACACAGAGAGAGAAAGACTTGGGCATAAAAGTAAGTGTGTAATGGTCTAGGTTCCTAGAAGGGTATCAGTGTTCTTTCTCCCAAGTTCTATGATGTGTAGGGCTTCCCTTTGTGGCTCTGTTGGTAAGAATCCCCCGGTAATGCAGGAGACCTGGGTTCGATCCCTGGGTTGAGAATGTCCCCTGGAGAAAGGAATGGCTACCTACTTGAGTATTCTGGCCTGAAGAACTCCATGGATTGTGTAGTGTGGATGGGGATGCAAAGTGTCGGACATGACTGAGTAACTTTCACTTTCACTTTCATGATGTATAGAGCAATTAGTTCCTTGCAACTTTCAAGTAAGGCAGTCCTTGAATAAGAATTTGATTTCAGTAAAGATTGGGGTGTAGGAGGAGCATTGTTCCCAAAGCTACAGTGTGGGCTTTTTTTTTTTTTTTAATGCAAACAGAGTTTTAGCAAGTTCTGTAGAGAATTTTGTAAAAAAATATTTGGAAAGGAGATATGAAAATTAGCAAGGATGAGTAGCTGAGTAAGTATTATTTGAGTCTTGAATTTAGGTCATGGCAAAAAAAAAAAAAAGTGAGATGTATATTTTATCTCAAAGTCTATAGTAAAATCTTACTCAACTCTTTGGCTCATAAGCAATCTCTAGGATTTGTGAGTTTATAGTGGTTAGAGTTTTATTCACTCATTTGGCTTTTAATTACAACATCATAATGATTCAGGAACCATAAAGATGAAAGCATAAATTTTCTAATGTTGCCCTGGAGATTATTCAAAAAAACAAGCAAACAAAAAGCCTTGTGTATTTAGTTGGATATGGTTAACTGATAATTTTTTTCAAATTTTCAATAAAAATTAAACTAATTTCCAAATGCACTACAAAAATGGTAAAACATTGTCTTTCACTTAATTTTCAGGATTTCTATGTTTCATTTTTCTTTCATTAAAGAATCATAGTCATTGAGCACAAATATGTCTTTCTGCATGCCCTTAATATAACTCCAATACTTTGGCCTGATGCGAAGAACTGACTCATTTGAAAAGACCCCTATGCTGGGAAAGATTGAACCTGGGGGGAAAAGGGGACAAGAGAGGATGAGATGGTTGGATGGCATTACTGACTCAATGGACATGAGTTTGAGTAAACTCCGGGAGTTGGTAATGGACAGGGAGGCCTGTCATGCTGCAATCCATAGGGTCGCAAAGAGTCAGACACGACTGAGTGACTGAACTGAACTGAATATTCAATCTTAATCATGTGAAAAAATGGCTAAGATACTAATCCCCTAAATTCTTGTTATTTATAATATCAACAGTCAACTCAACTGGCTCCTATCATAAGAAATATATTTATATATAAATTATAAATTATACCAGGCTCGTTTGGATAAGTCTATTTCCTCTGGGCCTGATCCTCTTTCTAATTTCTATTTTGTAAGGGTACAGGGAAAATGTTTTAACACAGCTAGAGTGACCCCACCCCCGTCTTTCTATATCAGTCCCATAGGTGGAAAATATGAAATGGATTCAAGGAGCACTGATACCTCAAAGAGACAATATATTTTCTTCTAATTTTTTATTATGAAAATTCTTTATACCTCTAGCAAAGTTGGAAAACTTTTACAATGAGCTGACAGTCATCACCTAGATTCCAAAATTAGCATTTCCCTATAAATATTTTATCAAGTAAACATTATTCCATTTCTATCTCCCATTACAAAGCCATCTTATTTTTGGTGCACTTCAAACTAAATTGCAGACATCAGTAAATTTCTTCCAAATCTCTCAGCATGTGCATGATTAACTAAATCTCCTTGTCTCAAGTGATTTCTTGGTTCATATTAAAGTTATTATTGAGCCAAAAATGTGTGTGTATCCCCCAAAATGTTATACACTCTTTATATTATAAACATCACATGGATAAAACAACCTGAATACCAATTTAAAGTTGATTTGAACCAAAGTTCCTCAAAACTTCTTTTTTAAAATTAAACTTATTTTTATTACCTTGCATAAGGGTTCATATTTTTATTGAAGTACAGTTATTTACAATAATGTGTTAGTTTCAAGTATATGGCATAGTGGTCAATATTTTTATAAAATATTAATTATATTATAGATTATTATAATGGCTATAATTTTGTTGTACAGTATATCCTTGTTACTGATCTATTTTATATATAGTAGTTTGTATCATTTAATTCCATTTCCATAATTTATCCCTCCCCCTCTTTGGTGACCACAAGTTCATTTTATAGATCTATTAATCTGTTTCTGTTTCGTATATGCATATTCATTTGCATTATTTTTAAATTTATATATAAATGATATCATATAGTACTTGTCATTATCTATGTGACATTTCACTAGGCAAAGTAGGTCTATGTACATTGCTGCAAATGGCAGTATTTCATTCTTTTTTATGGTTGAGTAAGATTCCATCCTGTGCATGTGTGTTTACCTGTGCACATATGCATACCATATCTTAATCCAATCATGTGTTGATCGGCACTTGGATTGCTGCCATGTCTGGGTGCTTATAAATAGTCCTTTTATGAACATTGGAGTGCCAGTGTCTTTTCAAGTTAGTGTTTTAAATTTTTCCAGATATCTCCCAAGGAGTAGAATTGTTGGATTATATGGTAGTCCTATTTGCAATTTTTTGAGGCACTTTCATACTATTTGCCCCAGTAACTACATCAATTTACATTCCCATCAACAATACACCAAGGGTTCCATTTTCTCCACATCCTATCCAACATTTATTGTTTGTAGACTTTACTGATGATGGCCATTCTGACCAATGTGATGTGATACTTCATTATGATTTTGATTTGCATTTCTCTTAATGGTTAGCAATGTTGAGCATTATTTCATGTGGTTGTTGGCCATTTTTATGTCTTCTCTGGGAAAATGTCTATTGAAGTATTCAGTTTTTAATTGGACTATTTGGTGGTTTTTTATGTTGTTTTCGATATTGAGTTGTGTGATCTGTTTGTATATTTTGGATATTAACCAGTTGCAACATTTGCAAAAGTTTTCTCCCATTCCACAGGTTGTCTTTTCAAATTTTCCACTGCTGTGCAAAAGCTTGTAAGTTTACTTAGTTCCCATTTATTTATTTTTGCTTTTATTTCTTTTGCCTTAAGAGACTGATGCAATAACTTATTGTTATGATTTATGTTAAGGAGTGTTCTGCCTATGTTCTTTTCTGGAAGGTTCATAGTTTTAGTACTTATATTTGGGTCTTGTTATTTCTTCTTTTTCATTTCTTATTTTATTTTATTTGAATCCTCTTTCTTTAATTCTTGTTGAGCCTGTCTAAAGCTTATCAAGTTTGTGTATCTTTTCCAAAAGCCCTTGGGTTAATTGATCTTTTCTATTGTTCTTAGATCTCTATTTTATTTCCTTTTCAATGTTTATTATTTTCCTCCTTCTGCTGACTTTGGGTCTTGTTTATTCTGTTTTTCCTAATTGTTTTAGGTGATAGGTTAGGTTTATGAGGAACTTTTCTTGTTTCTTGAGGAAGGCCTGTATCACTATGAATTTCCCTCTTAAAATCACTTTCACTACATCTCATTTATTTTAGACAGTTGTGTTTTCATTTTTCTTGATTATTTTCTGATCTCCTCTTTGATTGCATCATTGACTCACTGGGTTTTAGTAGCATAATTTTTAATCTGTTTTCTCATTTTTATTTCAGTAGTTGATCTCTAGTTTCATACTGTTGTTGGAAAATATATCTGATATAAACTCTTAAATTTGTTGAGGCTTTTTATGTGACCTTGTAAGTGATCTATCCTGGAGAAATTCCCAAGCACACTTTAAAAGACAGTATATTCTGCCTTTTCTGGATATAGTGTCCTGTAGATATTGATTAAGTCTAACTAGTTTATTGTGTCATTTAGCACCTCTGTTACCTTATTGGTTTTCTGTCTGGATGATCCATTCATTGATGTTAGTAGAGTGTTAAAGTCCCCTACTCTTATAGTATTATTGTCAGTTTTTCTCTTTATGATTGCTAGTAATTTGTTTTGTATATTTAGAGGCTCTTATATGGGTTTGTATATTAATGAATGTAATATCCTGTTCTTATGTTGATTCCTTTATTGTTACATGATGATAATGCCTTTCTTTGTCTTTTGTCATAGCCTTTGTTTTAAAGTCTGTTTTATCTAAGTATTACTACTTTTGCTTTCTTGTCATTTCTGTTAGCATAAAATATCTTTTTTCTCTCCTTTCCACTTTCAGTCTGTGTGTGTCTTTTGCCCTGAAGTGAGTTTCTTGTAGGCAGCATATTGAAGGGTCTTATTTTTCTTTCAAAATTTTTTACTGGAGTACAGTTGGTTTGTAGTGTTGTCCAAGTTTCTGCACCACAGCAATATCACATGCATATGTATATCCCCTCTTTTTTAGATTTCCTTCCCATTGAGATCACCAGAAGGCATTGAGTAGAGTTCTCTGTGCTATAGAGTTGGTTCTCATTGGTTATGTGCCTAAATATAGTAGTGTTATGTGTCAATTACAATCTCCCAATCCATTCCACCCATCCTCTTCCCCCTTGGTATTCATGCATTTTATTCTCTAGGTTTATGTCTCTATTTCCACTTTGCAAATAGTTAATCTATACCATTTTTCTAGATTCTACATATATGTGTTAATATACAATATTTGTTTTTCTCTTTCTGACTTACTTCACTCTATGACAGTCTCTAGGTATATCCACAACTTTGAAAATGGCATCATTTCATTAGTTTTTATGGGTGAGTAGTATCCCATCTTTATCTATTCCTCTGTTGATGGACATTTAGGAAGAATCTAATTTTTTAATCTAATCAGTCACTCTATCTTTGACTAGCACATTTAGTCTGTTGACATTTAGAGTAATTGATAAGTATTGATAAGTATTAATTAATATATTAGCATATATTAATTAATAAGTGTATATATATAATTAGTGATAAGTATATATTAATACTTATTGCCATTTTATTCCTTATTTTCTAATTGTTTTTTGGGTTCTTTGTTCATTTCTTCTTTTGTTTCTCTTTTATGGTTTGATGATTTTCTTTCTTAGTTTGCTTGGGTTTCTTTTTTTGTGTGTGTATCTATGTTTTTGATTTGTGGTTACCATGTGGTTCATAAGGGCTTCCCTCATAGCTCAGTTGGTAAAGAATCTGCCTGCAATGCAGGAGACCTTGGTTTGATTCCTGGGTGGGGAAGATCCCCTGGAGAAGGGAAACACTACCTACTTCAGTATTCTGGCCTGAAGAATTCCATGGACTGTATAGTCCATGAGGTGTCAAGAGTCAGACACAACTGAGTGACTTTCACTTTCACTTTGGGGTTCATATATATAGACCCATTATTATATCTATTTCCTTTATTTGTTTATATCTATTTCCTTATACTGATAATCATTTAAGTTCAAGTACATTCTAAAGGATTTATGTTTTTAATCTCCTCCCCCACATTTTGATAACATGTTTTACATCTTCATCTTTATCCCTTCACAGTTTTATTGTAGTTATAGTTGCTTTTATAACTTTTTTGTTTGATTTTTAATCTACCTACTGGCTTATTTAAGAGATCTTTAATCCTTATTATACATTTGCCTTTCCCATAAATTCTTACTTCTTTTCCATTTACAGAAGGAAGACCTTTTAACATTTCTTTTAGGGTTGCTGCTGCTGCTGCTGCCAAGTCACTTTAGGGTTAGGATAAGATTAATACTGATGAATTCTTTTAGTCTTTGCTTATCTGAAAAGTTCTTTATTTCTCCTTCTATTGTAAGTGAGAGGATGAGATGGTTGGATGGCATCACTGACTCAATGGACATGGGTTTGGGTGGACTCCATGAGTTGGTGATGGACAGGGAGGCCTAACGTGCTGTGGTTCATGGGGTCTCAAAGAGTCGGACATGACTGAGTGACTGAACATGTCACTGTAACAGATTGTAAATTACAGTGATTTGTAAATGATTGCAAATCATTTACTGATTGTAAATGATTGCAGGATAGAGTATCTTAGGTTGCAGAACTTTCTCTTTCAGGACTTTGAATATATCATGTCAATCCCTTCTGGCCTGCAATATTTCTGCAGAGAAATCAGCTGATAGTCTTATGTGACTTCTCTAGAAACTGACCATTTTTTTATTGCTGCCTTTAGAATTCTCTCTTCATCTTTAGCCTGTCATTTTAATTATGATGTGTGTTGGTGTGAGTCTGTTTGGGTTCATATTTGGGGGGCTCTCTGTGATCCGGTACCTGAGTATCTGTTAATTAGGTCTGGGGGGTATTCAGCTCTAATTTCTTGAAATATATTTTTGATCTCTCTTCTTCTTAGTGAAAGTCACTCAGTTGTGTCCGACTCTTTGCGACCCCATGGACTGATTACACAGTCCATGGAATTCTCTAGGCCAGAATACTGGAGTGGATAGCCATTCTCTTCTCCAGAGGATCTTCCCAACCCAGGGATCAAACCTAGGTCTCCCGCATTGTGGGCTGATTCTTTACCAGATGAGCCATAATGGAAGCCCAAGGACACTGGAGTGAGTAGCCGATCCCTTCTCCAGGGGATCTTCCCAATCCGGGAATTGAACCAGGGTCTCCTGCATTGTAGGCAGATTCTTTACCAACTGAGCTATCAGGGAAACTATCTCCTCTTTTGGAAACCCTGGAATGTATATGTTGGTACATCTTATATTACTCTCATAAAACTTGTATGTTATTTTCATTTAAAAAATGTGTCTCCCTGTCTACTGTTCTGATTGGGTGATTTTTATTATTCTATTTTCAAGATCCCTTAGGCACCGCTTGTGTCATTTAACTGGCTATTAATTGCTTCTGGAGTACTTTTTATCTCAGAAATTGATTATTCATTTTTACTTGGGTCTTCTTTATTACTTCTAGTTTGGTTTTTTTTTTTTTTTTTTTTTTTTTGGTTAAATTTATCTGTGTTTAGATCAATTCTCTTTCTTAATTCAGTTTTTATTTTTATTACAAATTTTTGAACTCAGTGTCTGGTAGACTACATTTGTTTCATTGTGTTTTCAGGGTTTCTTTCCTGCTCTTTCAGTTTAGAATAGTTGTTCTGGCTTTTCATTATACTTAACTTTCTCTGTCTCTATGAATTTAGGTGAAACAGTTATCTATTGCAGTCTTGAATGAGTGTCTTTTGTTTGTTTTTTAATGTAGGAGCATTTCTATGTATACTGTGTGTGTCAAATGTCTTTAGTGTGAAGGCTGGATGTGATGTGGACACCAGACAAGTTTTCCCTCAGGGTGTGCTGGCTGCTATCACCTTGATAATGGTTGTGGCTGGTGTTGGAGGATCTACAGCCTCCAAGCCAATGGCTGTGGCTGGTGTTGGGGGAGCTACAGCCTCTGCTGGGTGTGAGTTGGGACTTCCTCTCTGCTGAGGCACAGTCTCCAGCTGCCCTGTCATGGCAGGGTCTGCTCTCAAGTTGCTGAAGCAGAAGCTCTGAAGGCTGGGCTCGATTTGGCTTTTTGACTTTTGAGTATTTTTCCTTCTCCCACACTGAGGCATTTGCTGCAAAGGAGGAGAGTGCTGAAGTCAGTGGGCTTGTGTGCTTACAGAGTTCACGTGTGTGGCCTGTGTAGCTGTCTGAGGCTCTGCTCAGACATGGCCCAAGTTCATGTCTTTTCTCCCTTGTGGTTGTCCCAGCTCTAATGCAAGGTTGCATGGTATGGGCAGGGCCAGAGTATTTGCTGGGCTGGGAGTGGGGATTGTAGTATGTTGGCGGGGGTTTGCATGACTGTGCTGCCATCAGAGGTCTGGGCTGCTTCTTGGGTGCTGTTTGATTAAATGCCAATGATGGCCACTTCCCCTCCACCTGGACCACAACCCAGGCTTGCAGGTTGCTGGACAAAATTGTCCCCCAGTTTCTGGCTTCCCTAGATCCAGAGCCAAGCTGAGATGTGAAGTGGATGGGGTTGGGGTGTTTAGACATTTTGGATTGGGGAGGATGACAAGGTGCCAGCCTCTAGGGCACACCTCTCTCCATCTTGTCTGTTGGTAAGCAGTCCATGTACACTCCTCGTGAGGACAGTCTAGGTTTCCCCAGCCCTGCACCTTTCTAGTGGTTCTCCATGCAGCCAGGGAGGTCTGTCTCCTCTGCATAGGGCCCCAGGACTGGGCCACCTGGTCTGTGGCTCAACCAGCCCACTCACCAGGGCAGGTTTCTGCCTGGGCAGTCTTCCTCTTCCTCGCCTTCCAGGGGCACAAGTCCTGACCTGATGCTCTGTTTCCTGTCCTACCCCATTGGGTGCAAACTTTCATGCAGTCTTGTTATGGGCAGGAGTTCTCTGCCCATTTCCAGTTAGTTTTCTATGAGAATTGTTCCACGTGTCCCACATTTGTAGGGGAAGGTGAACTCCACATCCTCTAACTCTATAATCTTGATCCCCCTTCCAAGGTGTTTTAATTGGATTTTGTAATTAAAGAAGATCAGCTTTAGGCTAGATTTTTCTCATAGGTCTTTGTTTCTGACAGTATTTTCCTTTCAGAATATTTTACCCCCTCCTAGACTTGATAGGATCTCAGGAGAGCAGGCTGAGTGATGAGTTGTGTGAAGTCAGAAAGAAAGAGAGAAATATCTTCAGACATAGTGGCCCTTATTAGACATGGCCTAATATTGCATTCTGTGACAGAGGATGATTTATTTTTTCCAATCAAGGTTGTCTTTAATTTCAAAATCCACTGATGCTCTAATTAATCAAAGAATTACTACTTCGAATAATTTATGTAATAATGCAATGGCATAAGGAGAGTAAAATCTACATCCTATGTGTGCCACACAGACTGAAGGAGTTAAGGGTCCAGATTTCATGAGCTGACTCATGTTCGGATTATTTAACAGTTTGTTGTTGTTGTTTACATCCCCATGGATTGTAGCCTACCAGGCTTCTCTGTCCACGGGATTTCCCAGGCAAGAATACTGGAGTGGGTTGTCGTTTCTTTCTCCAGGGGATCTTTCCAACCCAAGGATCGAACCTGCATTGACAGGTGGATTTTTTTTTTACCACTGAGCTATCTGGGAAGCCCAGTAACTAACTAGGATACATTCCAGCTGGTAAATCCCGATGGTTTCCTAGAGACAGTTCTCTACAATTTTCTTGATGTTTGATTAAAGCATGTGCATGCATGCCAAGTTGCTTCAGTCATGTCTGACTCTGTGTGACCCCATGGACTGTAGCCTACCGGGGTCTTCCATCCATGGGATTCTCCAGGCAAGAATACTGGAGTGAGTTGCCACACCCTCCTCCAGGGGATCTTCCCGACCCAGGGATCTAACAGGTTTCTCTTACGTCTCCTGCATTGGCAGGTGGGCTCTTCACCACTAGTACTACCTGGGAACCTGGTCTGACCAAAGAGAGGTCTGGAATACCCTGAGGAAGTGGCAGTGTTGCAAGGTGGCAGGGACCACAGGAGGTTTGGAGCAGCTAATTTATCAGCAAATATAAAAGCATTCCAGCTTTTAAACAATGGGTCCAGCTCTCACAGTGTGTATTGCCTGAATGTCAATCCCACTTCCAGATAAAAATCAAAACAGTATGCTTGGTAGTGGAAATCTACTTCCATTCCAGTTTGGGAGCAATTGCCAAAGAAAGAGTTATCTTTTCCAAACATTTCATTCTTTGCTGGACTTTTGCATTTTTAAAATGTCATCGCACATTCTGCTTTAAGGAACAGAGCTATTAATATTTCTTCTAGAGCAGGAAATGTGAAATATGATATTAGCCAAATTACCAAAGAACATATTTTGAATTGAAGACGGGTCAGTGAGGAGGGACGAAGTAATTAGAGGATGAAAGGGAAATAGACAAAGAAAGGTCAGATAATCTTGATATCACTTGTTAACACCTTTGAATCTTCTATTATTATCAAGTCAAAATAAACAGCAGCTCATTAAAGGAAATTGAAGGCATAATGATTACCTTAGTCAAACAAGGCTGCTGAAGTCTTCTTTTCTGATTAGAAAGAAGAAGGTCCACACCTGCCCCTCCTGTAACGCTCACCTGCAAGCAGCTTTGTCTATTTCTCTTCCTGCCTGTATCGATTCAGCTCTATCTTCTTCCACTGTGTTTGGAAGGTAACCCCTTTAAATATATAACCAGACACATTCCAATACTTTGGCCACCTGATGTGAAGAGCTGACTCATTTGAAAAGACACTGACGCTGGGAAAGATTGAGGGCAGGAGGAGAAGGGGATGACAGAGGATGAGATGGTTGGATGGCATCACCGACTCAGTGGACATGGATTTGGGTGGACTCCGGCAGCTGGTGATGGACAGGGAGGCCTGGCGTGCTGTGGTTCATGGGGTCGCAAAGAGTTGGACATGACTGAGCAACTGAACTGAAGACAGACATACACACACATACTCATGCACGTTGTCTTCTTGGTGTTATTTTAAGAATTAACTATTAAATTTGTTTAAGCATATTGTTGGAGTTCAGGTGGGGTCTGAAATACTGAGAACCAAATACACAAAGCTTCCCTTCCTATCAGCAACAAAACACAAATTTTAAAAAATTCCTCATCTAAGAATTTCAAATTGAGAATTGCTTAGTAAATCAAGCTAGTTATATGGAATTTCTGTTATGTGTCTTAGAATATATGCACACATTTTACCTAGTGCATATTAACTAATACACACACAGGGAGGCCTGGCATGCTGCAGTCCATGGGTCACCAAGAGTCGGACAGGACTGGGTGACTGAAAACACACACTATATTTGTATATATTACCTAATATACACAAACCTGAGATCAGTGGAGATCAAAGGAAATATGAATGAGTATGATTTTACTGAAAGTGAAGATACCCAGAGAGAAAGAGAGCAGGGGGAGAAAGAGAGAGACAGCAAGACAGAGACTGGCTCCATGAAGAACTTGCTAGGGGAGGGAGCAGGGTTGGGAAGGATTCGAATGCAGAGGGAGGGACCTCAGCTGAGTTCCTTAGATCTTTCTCTATCAGGGACCAGGCTGCGGCTCTGTCTGTGAATTTCCATGTGCTTACTATCTGCACTTTCCGTTTCAAAATTAATTGTTTAGAGCCATTTAGTGTGCCAGATTCTTCAGATAAGAAGAAAGTAATTTTAAGAGTTAATTTCAGAGGCTAAGTTATAAAGTGATGGAGACAGATCAGTATGAAGTTGAGTTTCAATATAAAGCTATTGTATGTCTCCACTTTCAAAGGTCTCCTTAGGGTCAAACCCATGGAATGAGAACACAGATAGCACAAGTGGTCTCTCTCAGAGAGATGGAGAGAGGAAGTTGGGGGCGTTGGTGACACAAAAACGGGTTGATGAGATGTATGAAAGGAGTTTCATAGGAACCATTTCTGCCTGAACTCTAATAAATTAAGAAATAAAACTGTACTGTACTTAGTCACTCAGTCGTGTCTGACTCTGTGTGACCCCATGGATATATTGCAGGCTGCCAGCTCCTCTGTTCATGGGGATTCTTCAGATAAGAATACTGGAGTGGGTTGCCATGCCTTCCTCCAGAGGATCTTCCCGCCTCAGGGACTGAACTCAGGTCTTCTGCATTTCTGGCAGATTCTTTACCATCTGAGCCACCAGGAAAGCCCAGAAATAAGACAAATGGCAAATATTCCGAGGAAGAACTCAGTGATGGAATATACACATTTATTTGTTCAAAACCTCTCTCTCCTGCATCCATGTCAGAAATATAGACAAAATTCCAGATGCTTTTTTAAAACAGTGTTCTAGGTCATCACTTACGACCAGCTAGAACTGGTCAGAAGTTGAACCCCTTTTGCCCACTGTGATCTGAATAAAGTTGTATAGGTTAAGAAGAGCACATAGTAACAAAGGTCTTGGTCTATACTTCTTATTACCATGAATTTTGTTTTAAATATTTATTATTTAAATTATTTACATCTTATGTTAATGCAATGATTTGAATAAAGAATGACCTAAGCCAAAGGAAATCTAATTTACATGGACTCTATACATATAAAACTATTTGACAGATATGCAAAGTGATACCAGTTGCATTGTGGAGAGAAGATCAGAAAGATTAAATGATTTATCATATAGTTAACATCTGAATTTATTCTTACAACAAAATATCATACTAGTGTGTAAAGCTATATGGGGGCTTCCCTGGTGGCTCAGATGTTAAAGAATCTGTGAATCTGCCTGCAATGTGGGAGATGTGGGTTTGATCCCTGGGTTGGGAAGATCCCCTGGAGAAGGGAATGGCAACCCACTCCAGTATTCTTGTCTAGAGAATTCCATGGCCAGAGGAGGCTGGTGGGTCTAAAGTCCATGGGGTCGCAAAGAGTAGGACCTGACCTAGCAGCTAACACAAAGTTGTGTGGGCTATTGTTTGTTAAATTTTATAGTGTATTTTCTGAAATAATTAATGATAAATATATTTTAATAATCAACTCCATTCAATTCTTTAAATAGAGTTCCTTAAAAACTATTTAAGATATGGTGTTTTAAGAAACTCCCAACTAGACAAAAGAATGTTGAAATGAACAGTTATAGTTTTCATATCATGGCTATTATATACTAGCAGTTCAGAGCTGTTGAGAATCACACAATGCAACAATAACGCCAATGCTGAAGTTTATAAATCACTGGCCATTTATTGCATAATTTTAGTTTCAAAGAGCTTTATATTGTGATATCAGTTACTGTCATAATCTGGAGTGTGTTTTTGATGTACACAGAAAAATAACTTTGTTTTCCTTTCAGAGAATATTTAAAAAGTGTAACTGAGTATTATATGTTAGTGATTATTTTGCCATTGTATTATATGGTGGGGGTAATAAAAAGTAAAACTTAAGGCCTTCTAGGATGGATGAGTCTTTTATAAATATTCTCAGCTTTTAGTTATTTCCTAACAGGATAACATCCAAGGAACAAGAGTAAACCCAGCATGAGACAGTTCTCACAGAGACTGAATCCATGAGAATAGTTGTCTGCCAGAAGCTAAAATAATCCTCATTACCAGAAGATAATAGCATTAAGAGCTTCAGCATATCTCTGTAAATGTTAACATATGTTGTCCTGAACAAGTATAAAAAGACATACAAGAAGATAAGACATGACATAAAACAAAGGAATACAAGAAAATATTAAAAAAGACACACAGTAAATGCAGATAACTGAGTTCTCAGATACTATTTGTAAAATAGTCAGAAATAATAAATTCAAGGGCTTGAAAGACAAGATAGAGAATTTTGTCAGAGAATTAGAAGCTGTATAAAGTTAATTTTAGCAATAATAAAATGCAATACTGAAATTAAGAAATTAAAGTAGAAATGTAATGGTGGAAGTTACACACTTCAAGTCATTATTAGTGAACCAAAAGATATTTAATAGATCCAAGTAAACTTTATAAATGGGACTTCCCAGGAGGCTCAGTGGTAAAGATTCTGCCTGGCAATGAGGAGATGCAGGATACATGGGTTAGGAAAATCCCCTGGAGAAGGGCATGGCAACCCACTCCAGTATTCTTGGCTGGAAAACTCCATGGACAGGGGAACATGGTGGGCTACACTCCATGGGGTCACAAAGAGCTGGACATGACCAACAGACTGCACACACATGCACAAAATATATAGGTAGGGGCTTGGCATGAAGACAAGAAGAGAAAATTGTGAAAAAGACTGTAAGGGATGTAGGGGATATGGTGGAGAAGCCTAAGATGAGTGTAATTGCAGTCTCAAAGAAAAGAGGCAAAATATTTGGAGAGGACTTCCTAAAAGAGAGAACTATCAAGCCTCAAATTTAAGAACTACATATCTCAAGGAAACAGTAAATCCAAAGGTAGGGAAAAACTAGCATATTTTAAAATTACTAATGACCAAAATTAAGGGGGAAAATATAAAAAACCTCTAGGAACAAAACATCATACCTTCAAATGAGTGACATTAAGTTTATCCACTAACTTCTCAACCAAAAAAAAAAAAAAAAAAAAAAAAAAGGGCAGCCAGAGAGGCAAGGACATAATTTCTTTAAGTTGATAAAGTAACTATCAACCAACAGTTTTATAACCAGATATCCCTGAAGAATAAAGGGAAAAAACATGATTTTAGACAGAAAGAAGCTGAGAGTATCTGCCACCAGAGAAAAATGCAGATGTTTTGCTAACATTTTTCTAGTCCAGCAAGGTGCATTATAAATACATTTAAATGCCATTTCTCCATTGAGTTTAGTGAGTAAAGTTTTCTGGATAACTTGATTATTTGGGTAACACAGTTGACTTGGTTTCTGTATTGCTAGTTACTAGTTATTCTTTTGTGATTTACCTATTCAGCTCTGTGTTTAGCTGTTTAATGAACCTTGGGGAAACAGTAAAACTTCAAGTTCTTTTGTTCTTTTGCTTTTGAAGCACATTTAATGAAAATGGTGTGACTGTTACTTAATAATTTGGGGAAATGTGTTCAGTTAGAGCATTTAGCCAATTAAAACTATTCCTACGTGAATCATATTCATTCATTCATTTTGATTGACTACCAGCTATGAGATGAACTGTTTTAGGTAACATGTGCTAATTAATTAACAGCAACTAATCCTTATATTCATGGAGGAGACATACAAGCACAAAGAAATACTGTACGTTAGTGCACTAGGTGCTAATACATGAAACAGGAAAAGGGATCAGGGGGTGGCCTGGGTGGAGTTGGGATTTAATTAGGATATTCAGAAAATACCTTACTGAGAATGTGACGTTTGTCAGAGACTTAAAGGAAAAGAGAATGAATCTTGAAAATAGTAGGGAGTGGAGTGCAGAAGAAATGGTTCCAAGCAGGGGCCTTGAGGCAATGATCCGCTTAACAAATTGTCTGGCTGAGGCCAGTGAGTGATGGGTTAGAAACTGAGTTTCAGGTAGTTGGAAGTGAGGATAAGGTTGGTCATAAAAATAGGGTCGTGGCAGTCATTGTAAAGATTTAGTTCCTACATTGAGGAAAGTGGGAAACTACTACAAAATTTTGAACAAAAGAGGGACAATCTGACTTGCATTTTAAAATGATCACCCTGTCTGCTGGGTTGAAAATAGACTGAAGTAGTGAGGACAAAGGGCAGAAACAGTGACAGCAATTAGAAACCTATGGCCATGTTCCATGTGAGAGATGATGGTGTCTTCAATAGGTGTCTTCTCAGTTAGAAGCTGAGATAAGTGCTAGGATTTGCTGCTGTACTGGAATCAAGGATGTCTTACAAGGATATTGGTCTGAGCAAATCTGGAAGAATGAAGATGCTGCCCACCAACTGAAGATGTTGTTAGGAAGAGCAGGTGTGGGAGGCATTTTTAGTATGTTTTCATTGTTATTTCAAATGCAATGGTATCCTCTAATTTTGCTATGCCAAATTTTAAAAGGGCATTTTGACAGTGACAATTTGGATTACTTAGAAGAAGTGACTTATGATTCTCTTTCTTATCAATTATAACAGACAAGTAGCCTCTTGGGCTTCAGTTTTTTAATCTGACATTAATACATGCTTCTGTGATGTAAGAAACATTAACACAACTTAGCGACTAAACCACCACCACATGGCCCATTTTCAAGAACAAATGGCCAACTTAAGAATTGTTCAGTTCAGTCTCAGTCCTGTCCAACTCTTTGCGACCCCATGGACTGTGCAGCCCGCCAGGATTCCCTGTCCATCACCAACTCCCGGAACTTAATCAATCTCGTGACTTAAGAATGAGGAACTACAAATAGCTAGCTTGGATAATGACTTGTTGCTGATGTGGTAACCATAGGGTTACAAAGCTGGAAAGTTCGGGCAAACAAAGGGAGGGTGGGATGCCTAGGGTTTCACAGAGGCCGCTTCTATTGGTGAATTCAAAACAAGAATGGGAGTAAGTGCACAGGAAACGGAGAAACAAGATGAAAGGAAGGCTAGCCAATAAACAGGAAGGGAATAAACTTGGGCGATGTCTGGGAAGACTTGCACCCCATAATACTTCAGCCAATGAGGAACTGGGGGAGGGACTTGCGTGCTAGGGAATAAAATGCTGTTAACAACGATGGGTATGGCTGCTCACCAGATATCTAATCTTGCAAGACAGTCCTTAAAGGCTGGCTTCTTGCTGTACCTCGTATCTCCAGCTCTATTCTGTGGGTTTGGGCCCGTGGGTTTTATTTTCTACGTGCGAGAATGCAGTGAAAAAACGAATATAAAGCGTTTGGCACATAGTAGATCTTCTCCGATCCCCTTCTTTTATAGCTCTGTAGTATTTAAACTCATTACTTTTGTGGTCTATATTATCCAGTTCATCATGAAAGATGCCCTGGAGAAAGACTGAAATCTTTGAAGACAATATTTCTTGTTTACAAAAGGGCAAAAACTGGGAAAAAAAAAATTATAAAGAAAAAAAGAAGAAATGGTGTACAGATACTGTTCAAATTCTGTAAGATGTTCCAAACCCAGGTGTTGTTACTATGAATTACAGGGAGATATGCTTCCATAAACTGGTAAAAATTATGAAAGCATATCTCCTTGCAATCCAGAAATGTAACGCTATCTGGAACTTATGCAATTGACTTAAAATATTCTGCATTAAAAACGGAGGCAAAAATCCTGCATAAAATTCAGGATACAAATTTTAACAGTGATGATAAAGTGTCAGTGCAGAAGATCGATTTTTTCTTTAATCTTTCTGCACTTTAAGATGTTTTCCACAGTAAGAAGTTTTTACTTTAATAACCAGAGAAAATAAAAACAAGGAAATCCTGCTAACCAAATATTATAGTGAACTCTCTAGCCTTTTATTAACTGAAGTTTTTAACAAATCATAGCGCAATTATGTGGGCATGTTCCACAGGTAATCACCAAATTCTTTCTGAATTTTTACCTGTTTCTCAGCTGTTCATGTGTCTTTTGATCAAGGTCTTTTTTTATACTGACTCTGAAAGGACCTCTTTGACTGCTACTTCTTTTAGAGTATTTAGAAGCCCTTTTTCTCCTTAAGATGCTTTTCATCTTCTCACTCACTCTCTTCAATTCTTTCAGAACTATTATTCTCTTATATGACTTTCACGGCATATTGAACCTGGTCTTTATTCCATCTTCCTGCTCCCCCCCACCTTTTTTATTTTAGTGCCAGTAGTCCTCTCTGCCATCATTCTGTCCTGCCTTTCTATCTACACATGATAACATTTACCTAAGCTAAATGGTTCCCTGAATTCTAAACACAGTCTGCACAGCCTGCTAAATAAAACAAACTTTAATAAAGCATTTTCTTGCTAGCTGTACACCCAGTCTTTAACATTGGTTAGCCCAACAAATATAGTGGGCAAAATAAACTCTTACTACAGGGTGATCGCTCAAGTTGGATGGTATTAAACTGACGTGCAAAAATGTTAGAGTCATATTACTGTTTGCAGTATTTCTCTGAGTACACATTTTAGAAACATGTTCACATTTTTTTGTCCATAAAATATGTAAATGTATCACAAAATCCTAGTATTGGAAGGAGCCCTGAGGATCATCTTGTTGATTATTCAGCTGATGTTGGATCACTCCTGTACTTTCCTCACTGAGCAAATGTTATCCCAGAGTCTGGAAAGCTCAAGGAGATGCCCAGCAGGAGATACTGTTGCATAGTCGAACTGTTAGGTAGCTCTTTCGCTATGTTGTGTTGATATCTGTCTGCCTACAGATATTAGCTGTTTTTTCCCAGTTCTTCCTGAATTTGCAAGTAGCTAGTTTCACTCCTTTTTTGTACGTGTGTTAGTTGCTCAATCATGTCCAGCTCTTTGTGATCCCTTGGACTGTACCCCAACAGGCTCCTCTGTCCATGGAATTCTCCAGAATACTGGAGTAGGTTGCCATTTCCTTCTCCAGGGGATCTTCCCAACCCAGGGATTGAACCCTTGGAGTTCTTCTTCCCAACCCAGGGTCTCCTGCATTGCAGGCAGATTCTTTACCAACTGAGCCACCAGGGAAGCCTTCCTTATCTGCTCCTGTTCTACCTTGATCTCCATCATTAAAATCAGTGATAAAAAAAATCTTTATGCAGACCCACAAATACCTCATACCCTGTTGTAACTGCATCTACAGCAAGCGCAAATAGAAATTCAAACTAAGAGGCTTGACTCGTGCTTGGTTGAAAGTAAAGGAAGACTTCCCTCCCCTCCTTTTCCTTAGAGCATTCACTTTAGAAAACTTGAGAGTATTTTCTTTGCCTCTTTGAAATGTATGCGAACCTTTTTAAAGGCTAAGTTATAACCCCAGGATTTTTTTCCTCAGGACCTGCAGCCATCTGCTTGAAACATAATAAGCAAGGAGCCCAGACCTTCTAGTTTCTTGGCTTGAGAGGGGCAGGACTTCAGCAGGTCTATGGCTCCAAATTGCAAACCCCCTCAGGGCATAAAGATAGGAGACATTTATTTTTTCGTTTAAAGACAGTTAACAAAGAATGGTCATTACACCAATTCCAAAATAAATTTAGTTTGAACTCTGCAGGACTGCGCTGTCAAGTTCTCTTACTTGAAGACTACTTATTATTTATCCTGAGAACATGTGTGTAATAGGCTTTATCTGCTTGGCTCTAAAATAGGGAGGGATTTTTCTCCTCTGCAATCCCTTTAGTGGTCTGTCTGTTATGTGAATTCCATTCTGGTTTAATGCTTATTCAATGACAAAGGGATTTCTTTCTCTTCTGCGTTTGGGAAAATTTTACTTTCAAATATACTAATGTTTTAATATATTTGCCCATCACTGCCACATGGATTCTCATATATTTATTTATTTAATTGAATGGATATAGAAAGTATTTATAAATGTGATCACATAATCAGAACCTGTTACTTGTGATGGGAGGCATAGGGAAGGTATAGTTGACTTACAGTGCTGTCTTTATTTCCGATGTACAACAGTGATTCTGTTATACATATATACACACTCTTTTTTTAATATTCTTTTTCATTATGGTTTATCATAGGATCTTGAATACAGTTCTCTGTGCCATACATTAGGACTTTGTTGTTTATCCATTTTATATATAATAGCTTACATCAGATTACTTTTAAAATTTGCTTTTAAAAGCAACTTGATGGCATACACTGAGAGTATTTAAGAAATAGCTGATGCTATTACAGAGCCATTAGTTATTATTTCTGCCAATTCACTGAAGATAAAAAATGATCTGAAAGTAACAGATAAAATATATATGTGTCTGTATGTGTGTATAATATATCTCAAAATAGCTTTAAAATGAGTTTGGAAATTATATGCTGATGACACTAATGTTAAATTTCATGAGATTCTCTAATAAAACAACAGGCCATCATTTTATTTGCCAAAAACTTGAAAAGAACATGTTTTGAAGAAAACTATCAGACCAATAGTATATATAACAGAATACAAATGCAGAGGGAAAGGGAATAAGTGATATAAAATGGAGTTTGCATATCTACTTTTATATTTTTCAGCATAGTTGGGAATAGACTAAGATGGATGGCTATTGCTAAGTGAACATCCATCCAATGAGCGAAATGTTCTGAGGTCACAAAATATCGTTTAGCATTTCAGCCAGTGACTTGCAAGTCTGAATGAGATGTTTGCTCATTAACTCTGCACAGAAATAAAGTATGAAAAAGCTCATTCACTCATTTATCCATCTGATAACTCCTATGCTCTATGCCAGGCACAGAAGTAGATACCAGGAATTCCCTGAGAGAAGATGTCTCAGTTATTAAAAATATGAGATTATCAGGGAAATATAATCAAATAGAGTTTTAATAACAATTATAATCTATGATAAAGAAGAAGAATGAGTGCTTTGGGAAGGGCTCATAATGGGAAGGGTAACCTATGGGGATGGAGAAGAAAATCCCTTAGAAAGTACCATGTGAGGTGATGTTTGGAGGATAATAGAGGTGGGGCAGATACATTAGGTTGAAACAGCAGTGAATGTCATGTGCCTGAAGCAGGAATGAGATGGGCGCATTAGAAACCTTTGTGTGACTGGAGGCTAAGAGTGAAGTGTACCCCCCCTTGGCAAAATGGATGAATGGATGGCCTTGTTTAGCCTTTAAATTCAAGGCTTAAAAAATTGGCTCTATTCAAGGTTCCTGTTTTTTGATAGAGCCAATTTTGGGGCTCTATACAATTCCAGAATTTTATATATTTATTCTTTTCACATTATTTCATAATTGCTTATCCTATTTTTTGTAATGAATGACGATTGAAAGTAAAGTTGCATGGCTCTTGGCAACATGTATTGACAAGAGGAGGAGCTATTGATTTGGACATTTGAATTTGTAGTCTCTGTATGTCATCCAACTGTAGATACCCTGTGAAGAGTTGGCTACATGGGCTTGAATCCAGAAGAGGGATCTAGGTGCAGAGATGTTTGAGGGACATCAATCTATAATCGTATTTTAAGTCACTTAAACGGATAGGTTGCTTCAGGAAAAAAAGAAAAAGTGGAGAGATTAGAACATTGGCAGGTTTTGAACCAGAAGAGGGTGAAGAACGGAGTAAAACCAGACCAATGCTTAGAGAGAGAGTATATCATCCAAAGGAGACCGTGAGTAGGAAAAAAGGTGGAGAAAAGCATCATACTTTATCGAGAGGTGAGCATGTTTCAAGAAAGAGGAGATAGTTAATGTGGTTAAGACAAATACAAGCTCCAGAAAAAGGAGGATTGACAGGCCTCCGTTGGCATTCATGCCATGGAGATCAGGGTGGAGGCAACGTTTGGATCGAATGGAGAGGAGAAGGTACAGTATTTATGTACACGTGCATTTTGCCTTTCTTCAGAATTTCTCTGTACCAAGAAAGAAAGATGTGAGGGTGAATGAATGATGGTGATGTGAGGAAACTGGATCAGTGGAAAAGGAGAGTTTGAAGAAAAATTTAAAAAGCCTGCTTTCAACGGTAAAGGGACATTTCTTACCCTGGAAAAGGAAAGATCAAGGAGATAGTGAGGGCAAACAAATGTGTCACTGGTCATGGAGGGACATCTGCTGAAGGCTTCAATTTGCTCTGGGTTTCAATCACTAGCTAGAATAAAGGACCATGCCATTTCAGAAGTTTCAGGTCCTACAAAATCTGATTGGATTTGCAGCCTATAGAGCGTCTATGCTTTTCTCATTTGTGCAAGGCAGTGTCTTTTTATAGTTTCTTAACTAGGTCAAAGCTAAATGGTTCCATTCTCAGCCACTCTAGTTTTTCTTATTGAGGGGACAGAGCTCTCTGTGGTCTTAGTAATTTCCCTGTTTCGTGTGTTCTTTGTTTTCTCATTGACCCCTTTTTAAGCAAGGCTCTAATACAATAGTTGATATGATATAAATTAATGTCCACATAGAGTACATCTGCCTGAGAAAAGTGCTGACTGACACACCTGGTCTAAACTGTGTCTGATAGAGACACCTAGGATTTCACATAAGCTTAGTATAGATCTCCCCGACGTGTGACGGGGGTTATGTCCCGTAAACCCATCTGACATTGAAAATATTGTAAGTTGAAATGCGTTTAACATGCCTGACCTACCACACATCGGGCTTCCCGGTGGCTCGGTGGTAAAGAACCCACTGCCCATGCAGGAGACTCCAGTTCAATCCCTGGGTCAGGATGATCCCTGGAGAAGGAAATGGCAATCCACTCCAGTATTCCTGCCTGGAAAAATCCCATGGACAGAGGAGCCTGGTGGGCTATAGTCCAGGGGATCGCAAAGAGTCGGACACAACTTAGCACCTAAACAACCTCACCTCACAGCCTAGCTCAGCAAGTGCTCAAAACACTTACACTGGCCTGCAGTTGGCCAATGTCATTGAACCCAAAGCCTATTTTATTATAAAGTGTTAAGTGTTTCACATAATGTATTCAATGCTCTACTAAAAGTAAACAACTGCATGGTTGTCTGGTTACAGAATAGCTGTAAGTGTCTCATTGGTTTATGCTTTTCATCTTGAGATTGCCTGAGAGCATCATGAAAGAATATGCCTTATACTGCATCTTGCTCACCTTGGAGGAAGTAAAAATTTGCAATATGGTTTCTACTGAATGTGGTTGCTTCTGCAACATTGTAAAGTCAAAGTGTTAAGTTAGATTGTACTGTTCTGCTTTCCAGGGGAATCTGAAGTGTGCCAGGAATACAAGGGTGACTATGAGATGTTTTCCGCAGAATTAGAACTTTTGCTTGGTATTATTGTGACCTAGAATTTCTTAAACTAGATTTCCATGACATGTGGATGGGTATTATGAGTTTACAGAACCCCAAAATTGCTTGTTCACTGACTTATTTTAGGAAATGGTACAGAGGCTGTTATATTATCAAATGGTGATGATCCTCAATTTACAAAAGACTATATACTATATTTTTCTGATTATTTTTGTAAGGAACCTAAAAATGACAGGTAACATAAAATTACTCTTGGAATTTAACATTCTTCTCAGGGATAACTCATTTATGAAAAATTAATTTATCTAGAATCTGCATGGATTTAATTCAGATTTTCATATAAAGTTCTTGTATTTCTGATTGTATGACAATTTCATACTACTAGTATAATTTTCATTACATTAAAGAAAAAAGTTATTCAACAAATGTTTAGAAAGCATTTGCTCAGCTAGGAATTAGGTCTTGGGGACATAACAATGGATAAGGTTATTTGAAATTCATTTTTATGTTCCCAGAAGATTAAAAAAGACTGTTTAAAAAATACCATTTATTTATCCAGGCCTCTGCAGGTGTCTGAGAGAGCTGTAATTATTGTATTGAATTGAATTCTTGAAATCATAGCCATAATTTTCCCTCCAAATGCAAAACGTGTAATATAAGCTAGTGTAAATAGCTTATTATGTCACATTCCAAATGCTATTTTAGTTCTGGAAGGAGGTGAAAAGATTAACTTTAAAATCTTGAGTGAATTTTCAACTAGATTAAGGAACACAAAATTTCTATCCAATATGAATATTTAAAAAATAAATATTTATGTTTATATACAAAGAAAGTGCTCATTACTTTCTTAACATATTGTTTCAGTGGGATCATTATAAATGCTCAAGTTAATGTTGGATTTTTAGCAATTTTGAGAAAGTTTTTCCTGAATCATTTCTTATATTAAATGCTATAGCAGTAGTATATGAACAATGCAGAACTGGATGATTAACTGAAAGCTACAATTGAGCACATCTCATTCAGATAATCTCAAGTCCTTATGCCTTAGTCACCAAGAACGGGAGAGGTCTTGGACTATTACATAGGGTGCAGGAATTCTAACAGGATAAAAGAAATGTTTTTCTAGCACTTGATAGCATGAAGTGCATTGTTATGCTTCTTCCTTGTTCTTTCTTGAATGTTGAATGCAGTAGTGATGGTAAGATGTCTTAGTTTGAGATTTATTTGTGGAGACTGTCTTAATTTCTCCTTACCTGGGAGAAACCAGAAGGCCAAAAGAGTAACTAGGAAAATAAAGTAAAAGAAAGTGACTTAGGCCAATGTGGTCAGTTAGACTACTCTCCAGAAAGACCATGCATACTCATTGTTGCCATGGAAACATACTTTCCTCCTCTCTTCATGTCTAATGTGGATATGTTGCTTGCTTCAGCCAGGGGAATATTAGCAGACATGACTCAGCAAAGGCTTGAAATTTGTCTACACATTGGGGATTATTTTCTGGCATCTCTGCTATTGCTAAGAGAATAATTCTCTTTGTGCTAACGTACTTTTGTCAGAAAGAGGAGAGAAACATGGAGCGGAGCCAGACCACCCAGCCAAATCCAGCCTAGGCCAGATAAGCCTCAGTTGACTTCAATTTATTGACTTAAATAAATGTGTATTATTATATCCAGCTAAGGTTTTTGTGGCTGTTTGTTATGTATCAGTATTGTTGTTCAGTATTATGACATACCTAATCAATAAATACAATAATCTAGCTTACTTATATAGAAAACTCAAAAGACTGAAGCTCAGGAAATGCAAGAAAAGCCAATTGTTTACTGTTTTTGTTTTTCTAAAAGAGCAAGAAGATTCCCTGGGACCCAATAGTGGGACCCAGTTGCCTAGTTGAAAAGTTAGGAGATAAGAAAACAAATTTCCAAATATTAAAGGAAATAGTAACCTGTAACCTTGGGGATTGGAATGACATGTACATTCCCAGGCCTCTTGTTTCAAGACTCTGATTAATAAGTCTAACACGGAGCACAGAGATCGGATTTTAACCATAAGCCCAAGTCAAAATGAGGCAGGTTGCCCAGAAATAACCGAAGAACACAAATTTCAAGACTGAAGTCCTAAGTTCTTTTAGTAAACATGTGACTTTCCTTGCAATACTCCCTCAGGAACCTGGTAAAAACAAGATGCTTCAGGTATCCAGGTAAACTCTGGGAAGTTCTGAGATCTCATGTGATATCATAAAAGGGAATTGTAAGAAATCATTTATGTCCTCAAGAAAGTGAATATTCAGTGGGTAGGATAAGAGCATAACCTTTGGAAGAAAAGGACAATAATGTAATAATTCAGATAGAGGAAAAATAAATGTTCACTGTTATTGAATAATAGTTATTCTCTTAGCACAATTCTCTCTTAGCACCAATATTTTGATAACATATTTTAGTAACAACAAAATAGTAGCAAACACATATAGCACATTTAGTTTATATGTGTGATGTCTTTTAATCCTTTCCACCCCCACAAAAATGAGTTAAATGCCTGGGTGGGAAGATCCTCTGGAGTAGGAAATGACAACCAGCTTCCAGTTTCCATACCTGTGCCTGGAAAATCCCATGGACAGAGGAGCCTGGTGGACTACAGTCCATGGGGTTGCAAAGATTTGGACATGATTGAGAGTGCACACACACACACACACACAGATACACATACTCTGGCAAGAACAAAATTCTTCACGATACATTCCAATTTGACTTGGATTTTCTATGAGAGGGGCTGAGAACACAGCTGGGCAACTCACCCTTGTTCAGACAGCTAAAGTGAAGTAAAAGCTGGTATTTGAAAGTTTGGTCCACCTCTACCACCTTTGGTCCTATCCATAACACTCTAGCATCCCTAATCTATACGGAAAAAATCTCAAGTCAAAGCCAGGTCGCTTTTTACCTTCACTGGAAACATGATGCCTCAAAGGAACTAGAAAGTGACCCTATGTGAATACTGAAAAAATGCATACAATTCCCCATGGATACAGGCTACAATTTGTAAGAGCCCTGTCTGTCTCAGAGACGGTACTATAAAGTTAGTTGTCAAGCTACAGGTAAGCATTTTGACATATAGTTTAAATATAATGGGTAATTGCTTATTTGCAAGGCTAAGCCCCTCAAAACATGAATTTTTTTCCATGTTTATTAGAAGGTTTATTAGAAGGCTTATTAGACAGCCATGATTCATATTTTAAACCTTTCCACTAAAACAGCTCAAGGATGATGTGCTCTTTTATGCCCCTTGTGCCAAAGCGGTGAACCGTCAGGCTGAGCGTGGCTGGTGGCTCCATCAGAGCAGATCCATCTGGCCAAATCCTAGTGGACAGATCAAAAATGATTCTGTCAGAGACTATTTTATGCGGTGAAACTCTCGTAAATTTCATAGAACAAAGACAATTTACAACCCAACAAGAGAGACACCAGATATATGTGCTGAAAGAGAAATCTGAAAAGGAAAGTTGTAGCAAGAGCAAGCAGGTGACAGTGATGGATATTTTTCTAAAGAATTGCTGTATCTGCTCTCCTTCAGTATCTGCAGACTTGGTTGCTGCAAGTCCTGTTGGTAAGCAGTTTTGTCACACGAATCTTTAAAAGATCAACACAGGTATCCAGGTAAATAAGAACATTTCTGACATACTTGATTATTGCATGCTGCTTTGTTAAATATTTTGAAGGAAAAAATGTGTTGCGAATTCTAAAGTTTGGTTGGTTAATTTCTCAAGTCACTAAATATTTCAATTTTGCACAAGTTCTAGTTTTCATTAGGAGAAATATTCAAAAGTGTTTGAGGTATTTGTTGTAGTCGTTTGGTTTGCTAACTTGTGTGCGACCCATTGCAACGCCATGGACTATAACCCACCAGGCTCCTCTGTCTATAGCATTTCTCAGGCAAGAATACTAGAGCTGGTTGCCATTGCCTTCTCTGGGGGATCTTCCCAAGCCAGGGATCGAAACCATGTTTCCTGCACTGGCAGATGATTCTATACCACTGAGCCACCGGGGGAACCCGTGTTTGATATATGGGTATTTCTCAAAAACATGATGTATCTTTAATGCATTCTTAGAATATAAACTTGTTTTAAGACATAAACTGTCTAAAAATGCATTTATTTTGAACTATATTTTAATCCAAGGCTCCTTCTGTGCTAAATCTATTTTCCCAATCTTTTTACTATTTAGAATTAAGAACCTAAACTCAGGAGTGTGTTGGTAAATGTTTAAAAACTGGCTCTGTGGGGGTACTGATTTGTCATGCCTACCAGTTTCCGTGGTGTAAATACTCCCACCATGGTTGACTGTAAGATACTGATGTGCTGCCAGCTGGCCTGTAGAATTCTTGGATATCTAACAATCAGTCCTCAAGAGCAGATGCCAATTGGTTCCAGCATCCCACTGGGAAACTCCAAAAATGTTGATTTTTAGCAGCTTTTTTCCCCTCAGATTTACACATAAAGAATAATCAGTGGGAATAACAATATTTTGTTTTCAAATGCTCATGTTCTCTTGGACCATTTGTATTGTCAGTGGATAAATTGAGTTTATATTAAGACAGTATAGTACAGTTCAGTTCAATTCACTAGCTCAGTAGTGTACAACTCTTTGCAACCCCATGGACTGCAGCATACCAGGCTTCCCTGTCCATCACCAACTCCCAGAGTTGACTCAAACTCATGTCCATCAAGTTGGTGATGCCATCCAACCCTCTCATCCTCTATCATCCCCTTCTCCTCCCACCTTCAATCTTTCCCAGTATCAGGGTATTTTCAAGTAAGTCAGTTCTTCGCATCAGGTGGCCAAAATATTGGAGCTTCAGCTTCAGCTCCAATGAATATTCAGGACTGATTTCCTCTAGGATTGACTGGTTGGATCTCCTTGCAGTCCAAGGGATAGTCAAGAGTCTTCTCCAACACCACAGTTCAAAAGCATCAATTCTATGGTGCTCAGCTTTCTTTAGAGTCCAACTCTCACAACCATATATGGCTATTGGAAAAACCAGAGCTTTAACTAGATGGACCTTTGTTGGCAAAGTAATGTCGCTGCTTTTTAATATGCTGTCTAGGTTGGTCATAACTTTTCTTCCAAGGAGTGAGCGTCTTTTAGTTTCATGGCTGCAGTCACCATCTGCAGTGATTTTGGAGCCCAAGAAAATAAAGTCTGCCACTGTTTCCATTGTTTCCCCATCTATTTGCCATGAAGTGATGGGACCAGATGCCATGATCTTAGTTTTCTGAATGTTGAGTTTTAAGTGAACTTTTTCACTCTCCTCTTTCACTTTCATCAAGAGGCTCTTTAGTTCTCTTTCTGCCATAAGGCAGAAAGTCTAGTACTGGAGTGGATATTTTGATACAGAGGATCTGTGGGAAGATTTTTCTTTTAATGAAAGTCATTATAAATCTAACAATAAGAGGACAACAGATCAATGAAAATCCATAGGTGAGAAGTTATTTAGTTGTTGGGTAGAAATGTCTAATATGTGATAAATACACATTGTTTATTTAGGTTGTTACCATTTGTACTAATGAAAGTAATGAGTCAATAAATATCCTGAAAAAAACTTACGGATAAAATACTTGATGATATCAGATTGTAGTGAGATAGGCTAACACTAGCATATCTCAAGAGATATGATAGGTTACTTTCCGGACATTGCAGTAAAGCAAGTCACATGAATTTATTGGTTTCCCAGTGCATATAAAACTTAGTTTTGCACTATATTGTAGTCTAATCAGTGTGTAATAGCATTATGGCTAAAAATCCAATGTTTAGCTAAAAAAAATACTTTATTGCTAAAAAATGCTAACCATCACTTGAGCCACTAATGAGTCATAGACTTGTTGCTGGTGGAGGAGCTTGCCTCAGTGTTGATGGCTACTGACTGCCCAGGTGGTTACTAATGGTTAGGGTGGCTGTGGTCATTTCTTAAACTATGATAGCACTGAGGTCTTCCACATTGATTGACTGGTCCTTTCACTCGAACACTTAGAGGCCATTGTAGGATTATTACTTGGATTTATTTCAATATTGTGTGTCTCAGGGAATGGAGGGGCCTAAGGAAAGGGAGAGAGATGGGGGCATGGCTGGTTGGTGGAAAAATCAGAACACAAAAGCATTTCTAAATTGAGTTTACAGTCTTATATGGGCACAGTTCATGGTGCCCCAATACAATTATAATAGTAACATCAAACGTCGCTGATCACAGACCATCATAACCAATAGAGTATTAAAGAAAAAGTTTAAAATTTTCTGAGAATTACCAAAACATGACACAGAGATGTGAAAGGAGCAAAGGATGTTGGAAAAACGGTACCAATATACCAATCACAGGGTTGCCACACATCTTCAGCTTGTAAAATAAAAAATGCATTATCTGTGAATACTGATGACATAAAGTGCAATAAAAAAAGGTATGACTGTAGATTCCTTAAATGTGATTACTGCACCAGGATAAATTATACTTCTACTCTCAAAAATGCATCTGGATTCTGATCACTTCTTTTCATCCCCAGTGCTGCTGCCCTCAAAACAAAGAACTATCAGCTTTCCCCAGGATTTTTGTAAGTTTCTAAAATATGCTCTCTATTTCTACTTTTGTTTCTGAACCTTATACTCAACTCGTGCATTTAGAGTGATTTTTTCAAAACCGAAAGTCTGATCATAAGAGGGTTTTGGCTCTCCAATGAATTCTCATCTCACCTCTATTAAAACCAAATTGCTTGCAATGTCTTTAAGGTTTACATGTTGCTATACCATCTAACCCCTCTCCATCTAACTTTGTGTCTTAAAACTAAGCTGCCAGCCCATTTTACTCGACAGCTAGGCACTCACATCCTTGGTGTTGCTGCACTCTCTCCAGGAAAGTTCCTGCCTCAGGCTCTTTGCACTGTGATTTCCATGAAATGCCATTTTAGGCTGTGTTCCGTAGGGTAGCAAAGAGTTGAACACTACTGAAGTGACTTGGCATGCATACACATACACAACTCAGCCCATCACCTATCTTATTTAGGTTTCTGTTGAAAATCACCTTCTTAGGGATTTAAAGTTGCATTTCTCTATCCTTATACTTTCTACCTCCATTCATCAGTTTATTTTTCACTTGCTCTTAAAATAATTTTTTATACTCTCCGTTTTGGATGTGCCTTAGCTTCCCGGATAGCTCAGACAGTAAAGAATCTACCTGCAGTGCAGGAGACCAGTGTTTGATTCCTGGGTCAGAAAGATCCCCTGGAGAAGGGCATGGCAACCCACTCCAATACTCTTGCCTGGAGAATTCCCATGGACAGAGGAGCTGGTGGGCTACAGTCCATTGGGTCACAAAGAGTTGGACAACTCTACTTTTGCTTCACTGATTACGCTAAAGTCTTTGACTGTGTGGATCACAACAAACTGTGAAAATTTCTCAAAGAGATGGGAATAGCCAAACCACCTTACCTGCCTCCTGAGAAACCTGTATGCAGGTCAAGAAGCAACAGGTAGAACCAGACATGGAACAATGGACTGGTTCAAAATTGGGAAAGGAGAACATCAAGGCTATATATTGTCCACTGCTTATTTAACTTATATGCAGAGTATGTCATTGGAAATCCCAGGCTGGATGAAGTATAAACTAGAATTGATAGCCAGGAGAAATATCAATAACCTCAATTATGAAGATGACACCATCCTTATGCAAAAAGCAAAGAGGAACTAAAGCACCTCTTGATGAAGGTGAAAGAGGAGAGTGAAAAAGTTGGCTTAAAACTCAACATTCAGAAGACTAAGATCATGGCATCTGGTCCCATCACTTCATGGCAAATAGATGGGGAAACAATGGAAACAGTGACAGATTTTATTTTCTTGGGCTCCAAAATCACTGCAGATAGTGACTGCAGCCATGAAATTAAAAGATGCTTGCTCTTTGGAAGAAAAGCTATGATCAGCCTAGACAGCACATTAAAAAGCAGAGAGATTACTTTGCTAACAAAGATCCATGTAGTCAAAGCTATGTTTTTTCCAGTAGTCATGTATGGATGTGAGAGTTGGACCATAGAGAAGACTGAGCACCAAAGAATTGATGCTTTTGAACTGTGGTGTTGGAGGAGACTCTTGAGAGTCCCTTGGGCTGCAAAGAGATCCAACCAGTCAATCCTAAAGGAAATCAGTCCTGTATATTTACTAGGACTGATGCTGAAGCTGAAGCTCCAATAGTTTGGCCACCTGATGCAAAGAGCCTACTCTTCAGAAAAAACTCTGATGCTCGGAAGGATAGAAGGCAGGAGGAGAAGGGAATGTCAGAGGATGATATGGTTGGGTGGCATCACTGACCCAATGGACATGAGTTTGAGCAAGCTCCCGGAGATGGTATAGGACAGAGAAGCTTGACATGCTGCAGTCCACGGGGTCACAAAGAGTTGGACATGATGGAGAGACTAAACAACAACATTTTATTTTTACATTTGATTATGATTTGTCTTTCACTCCTAGAGTATAAATAAAATGAAGGAAACTTTTTTCTATTACTGTACCCTAGAAGTTTCCTGGTACATAACAGTTGCTGGATAAATATTTGGGGGATAATTGCATAATTTTTGAGAAAAATATTCCCAAGAAAACTTTTTCATTGTGTTATTTATCAAATATTTTCATTTGATTACAAAACTATGTTATATTGCTCTATGTATTTACTCCCTTGAATAATTAAACTAAGAAGCCTAAGAGTTTGTTACAAAGATAGCAAGGAGAAAATGAATAGAATTGTTAAGTTTTCTCATCACCAAGCCCATCACCACAAGCATTTCTCTCCCAAACTGTTGTGTGGAGAATGGTATCATGGAAATGGTAGAAGAGGGTGCTCAAAGAAAAGAATCTCCACTGAAATAACTATTAAATTGATAAATCAGCAAAACAAAAACCTCAAAGCCAACAAACAAAAAACCTGAATGAATAAACTTAATCAGGAATTGAAAACATCAGGGGAATGCCAAATGAAGAAAATGACTGCTAAATTTTGCTATTTGAGAGCATCCCTGTCCAGTGACTGAGTAACTGCAAAGAGAATGCAGCAGAAACTTCAGTGACCACACCGGAAAATGAATACAGTCTCTGTAGCAAATAGTGTGGAAAAGTCATTGAAAAACAACAAAAAAAGATAACTGCAAACCTGCAAATCAACAATAAAAGTATTTGGGGGAGAGAAGAATCTGCATTTCCAGAGTCACTTTATTCAAATATTCAAAATGCCTAGTTTTCAGGAAAAACAAGACAAAACAAAATGACAGATAAAAAGAAACAGGAAAGTATGGCCCATTCACTGGAAAAAATTAACTAACAGAAAACCTCTCTGTGGAACCCAGGCATTGAATGCACTAGACAAAAACTTTAAATCAACTGTCTTGTATATACTTGAAGACCAAAAAGAACCTTTGAGGAGATAACTGAAGGAAGCTGGGAGAATTATCTATGAACCAACATAGAACATCAGTGAAGAGGTAAAATGAACCTATTATTAATTCTGGAACTTAACAGTGCAGCAATTAAAATAAAACTTTCACTAGATGTGTTTAACAGCATGTTGAGCAGGTATAAGAAAGTATCAATGAAGTTAGTGATTAGACCATTAAAATTTTCCAATGTGAGGACAGAAAAAAAATAAAACTGAACTGACCTGTGGAGAACAATCTAATACACCAACACATGCATTATGTGAGTCCCCAAAGAGAAGAGAGTAAAAGGTAGAAAGAATATTTAAGTAAATAATGGAATTAAAGTCCAGATTTGACACAGCTTTTCTACTTCTGGGTATATACCCCAAACAAATCATAACAGGTACTCAAAGACATATTTGTACAAAAATAGTTATTGCAGCATTATTGACAATATCCAAAAGGTAGAAATAACCCAAATATTCATCAATGAATGAATGGATAAACAAAGCATAGCATATATTTACATTGGAATACAATTCAGCACTAAAAAGAAATAAAGTACTGCTATATATATGTTACAACATGGATGAACCTCAAAATGAAATAAAATAAGCCACATATAAAACATCACATATTGCATGAAACCATTTACAGGAAATATCCAGAATAGGTAAATTCATAGACAAAAAGCAGATTGTTGCCTAAGGCTGGGAAGAGGGGATGAATTAGAAATTACTGCTTAGTGGGTATGGGAATTTTGTGGGGGAAGAATAAAAGTTTTGGAACCAGATAGTGGTTGTGGTTGAACTACATTGTGAGCATCCGACATACCACACAATGGTGTGCCGTAAAATTGTTAATTTTATGTTGCATGAATTTGACCTCAGTTAAACAAAGAACTATTGCTAGGTAGTTATTTCTTGGGTAAGCTAGTCAGCATCCTTCTTAAGTAGCCCACAAGGGGTTCAAATTGTCTTTCACAGATAACTACAAATTTATGTATGTTTACCACGTATGCTTTAATTGTTGTGACAATTGAAGCATAATAGCAAAGTGTTTTCTTTCAATTCATATGCCTTTTTAGAATTCTGACCTTTATAAGAGAGCTATTTCAAACTAATATTTACTGTGTTTTTCTTCATAGAGCCAAATAAGAGGAATAATTGGAGAATTTTAAAAAAGTAATCCTGTTTAATGTGGTTTAATTCATGTGGAGAAAGTCATTGGGTAGGAGAAACTGCTATTATTAATTTAAAAGTTACCTGCCATGATCTAAAACAAAAACAAGAGCAAAACATAAATTGATGCAGAACTGTCAAAATTGTATAATCTCTGACTTTTGCCCCCTCCTCCAATCTGCTTCATCAAAAGTAACCATTTTTAATAGTGCTTAGTATTCGGTTCTTCCAGTAGCTATCTTTACAAATTCAAACAATTTATGTATCTGTCAATTGCTTAGTTTATCAACTTGTATTGAATTTGGTTGACTCTATTTTTAAAGAATAGGAATTAAATGCAATTTCATCCTCAGCTCAGTCCTCTTCATTTTTTCATTTAAATCATTTTATTCCATTGGTATACTTTATGATTTTTAAATATATTTTCTGAGTCACCATCTTCAGATATTGTATTTTTAACTTCCAATTCAAAAGGTAAGAAAATTATTCTCTATTTCTAACATCTTCTGTTCTAAAATGTTGGCAATTTTAAGGTCTTTAAAATGTCAGTGTTTGTAGCACTTACATTTTATTCTGTAACTGTAATTGGATCTTTCCTTTGTCTTTATAAGTCTAAAAATGTTAGCCCAGTCAATAAGGTATTATAGTTAAATGAGTATCCACGGAAAACTAATCATTTGACTAAATGCATAACTGAGGCATCTCTGTTACTAAAAAGATTGGCAAAAATGTTCTCTCACACACCACTGATTTTAATGTATTTAAATTATGTCAGGTCAAAAAGATTTCACTTTCAGTCTTGGAGTTCTTTGCCTTCTTGAGGTTGCTTTCATAAGCAATACACACTGGAAATATAGGTACGTCTATTTAAAACTAAAAGTCCTGTGAACTCTCTCTTGATCAATATTTGATATTGATCAACTAAATTAAAATTTTCAGTATATTTGTTGCCTGTTTAAAGCATCAATTTATTTCTTTCTTCAAAAGAACTCTTTAAACTATTTTGTTTTAAAATTTGAAAATGTTTGAAAGTAGTATTAGTTGCTCAGTTGTGTCCAACTCTTTGTGATCGTACGGACTGTAGCCCACCAGGCTCCTCTATCCATGGAACTGTCCAAACAAGAATAATGGAGTGGGTAACCATTCCCTTCTCCAAGGGATCTTCCTGACCCAGTGATCAAACCTGAGTCTCCCATATTGCAGACAGATTATTTACCATCTGAGTGTTCATATATGAAATTACTTTAAAATGAATACTTGAGAATAATATATGCTGTGTTAATAGTTAATTCCTCTATAAGTTATGGCCTACATGTATGTAGAACTAGAAATACAACTGTAGGGTATCACAGAACTCCCAAAAAAACATTGTAGGTATATTAAAATATGGTGAATGGCATACAATTATGCATATATATTTAGTTGATAGCATTTTTGTGGTTGTTTAGTTGCTAAGCTGTGTCTGACTCTTTGCGACCCTATGAACTATATGTAGCCCACCAGGCTCCTCTGTCCATATTCATGCTTATACTAGACAGTGGCTGATATCTACATTTTTGAGGGAAAACATTAGAAAGGGTTATAGGTCCCAAATCCCAAAATTAATATCAGAATTGCAGCAAATATAGTTCTAAGTAATTGGAAATTATTCATCTATATATGATAAATGTATTTAGTTACAAAGAATTATGCTTATTATGCCATGGCATAATAAGCTACATACTTAATAAGCTGTGATAGCAACAGAACCACTAAACTGGTTTTGTATGAATCTTTCATCTTCTTTACTAGCAAGCATACAGGTGCAATAGAGGATGAAGGTAAAGATCATGGCACTGAAATCAAGATATCTGAATTTTTATTGTACTAGTAGCTCAGTTACTTACTGGATATGATCATTATTTTCTGTAAATCCTAAGGTTCCTCACCTGTATGAAGGTAATTATATTAATAAATAACATTACCAAGTTGCTACAAAGATGAAAGGATTATGCATGATAATATCTATCTTAGTCAGTGGTAACTACTATTAATGCTATTCGTTGCATTTTCTTATAACAAACAGGCCTGTTGTGGACAACCAGAGGCAAATGGGGCAAGGTGTTTTATATATATATACTTTGAAAAGCATCCCTCATTCAGATTTCTCTTCTGTGATATAGGATTAAAATAGTATCTATCCCCCAGAGAGGTCATGATCATGACATTAAGAAGAATATGAATTATGTGAAACTGTGTAAACCATAAAAGCTCTACCAATATTAGATTTTGGAATGGATTGTTAGGATAAGACAAAACATTAAAAGAAATCAAAATAGGCATTTACAAACGTAGTCTCTGTGTGCTGGCGTGCTGTGTGTTTAGTCACTCAGTTGTGTCTGAGTCTTTGCGATCCCACGGACTGTAGCCCACCAGACTCCTCTGTCCATGGAATTCTTCAGGCAAGAATACTGGAGTGGGTTGCCATTTCCTTCTCCAGGGGATCTTCCTGACCCAGGAATGGAACCAGGGTCTCCTGCATTGCAGGTGCATTCTTTACCAGCTGAGCTACCAGGGAAGCCCCTATGTAAGTGAAAAGACATTGTTTCTAGCTAGGAATATGCTCAACATTTGTGGTAGGATCTAGCTGTAAAATAGGCTAGGTCTTTAATAAGTTATTTAGCAGTACAATTAAGATTACTGTCCAAATTCTAGTCATTTTGTCACTGGAATTACAAATTCAAATAGTTTTGAAAGCAAAGTGATTATTAATCATCAATATGAATGTACATGATTCTGATAAAATGAACTGAATATGACATGAAACAGAACTATTAAAATCATAAATATCTAATAGTTAAAGCTATTCTTTCTTTCAAAAATCAAAGTTCTATTAGTTACACTTTGAATGCTCAATACTTACTGAATGCTTAATATGAAGCAGACAGTGTTCTACAAAAGCAGGATTCAACAAAAACATAAAACTTTGTCCTCATGAAGCTTATATTCCAGTATAGGAAAACACATATAAACAAACGAGCAGTGGAGTCAGATCATGATACATGTTGTGGACAAATTGAAAGGAGGGGAGACATGGAGTACCAGTGTATACACAGTCAAGGAAAGCCTTGATCAAGTCACATCTGAGTGAGACTGAAGTGTGTAAGGCGTGAGTTATGCATATAGCTGAGAAAAACATTAAAGGCAGAGGGAACACCAAGTCTAAAGAGTCTGAGGCAGGAATGAACTTGATTTTTTTTGTCAAAATTGATTTTTATTAATAGAAAATACACTTATTCCACTTATACTTGAAGTTGCTAGTAAAAAAAAATTAAATCACTACTTAATAATCCTGGCTTAACCAAGACAGTGAACCTGTGGCTTAAAAAAGATACTCAGCACCGTTTGCTCATTTAGTTTCATTAGCTGCTTCTCATTGTATTTGGTGTTTTTGAAGAGTGCTGAGGCCAGAGAACCTGGAGTTGAGTGAGAATGGGACAATGGTAGTGGACAAAGACAGGAAAGGAAGGGAGTGTGGGCCAGCTCATTTTAAGGACATTGGTCTTTCCTCTGGGTGAGATGGGGAGCCACTGGATAGCTTTGAGCAAGTGAACATGATTTCATTTGTTTTAAAAATAACCACTGTGGCGACTTTAGGTAGAACAGACTGCAGAAGCACAAAGATGTAAAGAGAACTATAATTTGGAAGCTATAATTCAGTCTAGGCAAGAGATGATGTGGTCTGCAATAGGATGTTAACAGCAGAGGTCAAACGAGGTGGCCAGTTTTGGATATATTTCAATATATACATCATGGCTGGTAAACTCTAAAGTAGGATGCACCATTAAAAATAAAAAAAAAAAAAGGATTGAGGCTTAGGGTATGTTTTTCCTATGTATATTAATTTCTATTTGAAATAAAACTTATGATATAACTACTAATTGCAGATTATGATTATGAGCCACTGTGGATTAAATCAGTTGCCAGTAATCATAACTAAAAAGTGCTGGGTTAGGATACAACATGAGATGACTCAACTCTGGAATAAATTCTTTAAAAAAGATGCACTAAGCAACCTATTTATATATGGAAGAAATAACAAAAGATCCAGTTAAAGGGCACATCTTCAGGGATCTTCCAGATACCCATTATGCAATCCAAAAGACAGAATTCAAACGTCGTTTTATCAGATCATTTATTAACTTCCCTCCTGTGCTTGCTCAGTCGCTCAGTTGTGTCTGACTCTTTGTGACCTCATAGACTGTAGCCTGCCAGGCTCCTCTGGCCATGTGATTTCTCAGGCAAGAACACTGGAGTGGGTTGCTATTTCCTTCTTCAGGAGATCTTCCCGATTGAACCTGCATCTCTTGTGTCTCCTGCATTGGCAGGTGTATTCTTTACCACTGAGCCACCTAGACTTGGGGAACTTCAGAATATATAAATACGAAGGTGACAAACAGGATCAGGGAAATTCTCTCCTTAAAGAATAACCAGCCCCCTTCAACTATATTTCAAAAATAAGGAAGTTGTAATTTTGAGCATGTTAAAATTTGAAATGGTGTTTTTAATGCAGCTGGAATTGAAGGAGTTAATTCAGCTAGGCAACAGTAGAATCCAAGTCCAGAATAGATAATATTGGCAGGCGCTTGGAATAAATAACAACTACAGACCTGTCATGGCTGTGTCTGAATAATGGATTCATTCATTTTGGTATTTTTAATGCAATTGTAAACTGCCATTTTCCTCACAGTTTAAAGCAGGTTTTCTGATGATATAGCTATAAATGTGAAAACCAAATTAACTTGTCACATTTGACTGGCTGAAGTATTTCCCAATCCCATTTTTAGGGTATTGATAAAATCTCAATAATCAAGGCTTAAATCAGGAGGAAGAATGACATTTGCAGGATCACAGAAATGTCCCAAAGATGAAAGATATGAAGAAAGTTGGTTAATATATGGTTGTTTATGAAGTACAGAATCTTATATTAAAAATAAGAACACACAATCCTGGGATTAATGTCAGTAAGTCAATATCCACTGTCAGAAACAGCATTATCATGCAATATTGACTGGCACTTGAATTTTATCCTTTTATTAAATTAACTCTAATGTTTCCTTAGAGAGTTGTCTATTTTGAATAACTTAAATTTACTTTCCCCGTCTTAACTTATCTGTCTGAGAATATAACTAGTTTTGTCTAGGTAGCAGTAAACTGATTCACAGGTCTGCAAGAATAATACCTAGCATAGGACTTCCCTAGTGGTCCAGTGGTTAAGCCTCTGTGCTCCTAATGCAGGGGACCTGGGTTTGATCCCTGGTTGGGGAGCTAGATCCCACATGCTGCAACTAAGACCCAGCACAGTCAAATAAAAACAAATATAAATAAAATGTTTTAAAAATAAAATAATACCTAGACAGTGTAACAAACCATCATCTTGAGGAGAAGGACGTTTCCTTATGAAGGTGTATGTCTTCAAATGAAACTTTGGTGGGCAGGACTAAAGGCCAATCCCACCAGCATTATCCGTGATTAACTTACAGAACTTTTCCTGGGAAACTTTTTTTTTTTTTTTTTTTTTATGAAAGAAGCATCTCCAGTATTTCATCACATAAAAATACTTCCATCGTGCAGAATCAACTAAATGAATACTGCCTTTGGGTTTCTATTGCTGCTCTAACAAATTATCACATACTTAGTGTTTTAAAAGCAGAAAACCCAAATCAAACAAATTAGGTATTTCACAATTCTGAAGGTCAGAAGTCCCGTAGATTCATCTGGCTTCTCTGCTTAAGGCTTCACAAAGCTGATATCAAGGTGGTAGCTGGACTGGGTTCCTTTCTGGAGGTTCCTAGTGGAAGCAGTTGCCAAACTCACTCAGGTGTTGACGGTCTTCAGTTCTCTGAAGTGACAGAGCTGAAATCCCTGTTTTCTTGCTTCTTGTTGCCCAGGGGTCATTCTGAGCTTCACTGACTCTCCTCATCATGGGTTCTCAACAACAATGGTGACCGTATTGTTCTCGTGCTTTTAGCCTCTCCCACCTCATGTTCCTCCATAAAAATCTGACGCTTCTGTCTTTCTTTCCTGCTGGTAAGTGCTCATGGGATTACGGTGAGCATATTTAACAACCCAGGCTGATCTCGTTTTAGGGGTAACTAATGAGCAAGCTTTGCACAATCTGTGCATGCTCACTCATTTGCATCTGTCTCTTTGTGATCTTATGGACTGTAGCCTGCCAGGCTCATCCATCCATGGGATTTCCCAGGCAAGAATACTGGAGTGGGTAGCCATTTCCTACTCCAGGGCATCTTCCTGACCCAGAGATGAAGCATGTGTCTCCTGTTGGCGGGCAAATTCTTTATCACTGAGCCACCTGAGAAGCCCATACAATCTGTGAAATCCCATAAAATATATAAGGTAACATATTCATTAGGGGGCAAACATCATGGGGAACAAAACCCTGTCTACCGAACTACTTTTCTTTAAAAATTTTGCTATTTTATTCATCATGAATTGTCTGCTTTAATTTTGACTTTTAAAAATTTCACATTAAAATATTTATCCTGACTCCTGAGTGTTTTGGTGCCCCATTGGGTTTTTGCATCTTCGGTGAATGCCTCATTCACCTGACTATGATTTGGGCATTGTACTATCACTACCCGTCAGTTGGAATTACAAAGGGCATCTCAAATGTATCATGTCCAAAACCAAACTCCTGATTTCCCCATCTAAAACCTGCTCTTCCCTTAGTGTTCCTTATTTCAATAAGCATCACTTCGGTTGACCCAATTACTAGGTCAAAATTCTTAGAATTCATCCTTGATTACTCAATTCACTGTTTCCCAATAACACTCAGAGTGAGATTCAAATACCCCCCTGTGATGTGTATGCCCTCTGTAATCTGGCCCCTGGTCTTTTAACATGCTTTCCCTTGATTACCTTACTCCAACTGCAACCACGCTGACCCTCCTATTGTTTAACCAATACTCCAAATAAGAACCTAACTAGACCTATTTCTTGTGTTCGAAATTTCTTCCAGATTCCACTTAACTCACTCCCTAAATTCATTCACATCATGCTTAAATGTCACCTTCTCAGACCCATCCCCAGTCTTTGAGTCTTTATTCTTTTTTTTCTTATCATTACCTGACAACCTACCATAATATTTAACATGTGCTTATTTTCTCCTATATGAGTGCCTCATAAAGACAAATCTTGTTTGTTTGTTCATTTTTTGCTCTCAGACATATCTCCAACACCTAGAACAGCCCCTGATGCACAGTCCATGCTCCAGATGCAGAAGAAACACTTGTTGATTAATCAGCAGATGCATTTAACCCATTTATATAGAATTAAATATACTGTGATTTTATGGAACATAAATATGGGCTGATGAAATCTAAAGTCCCTATGGTATTTGTGGAAAATTTTAGGTTCTAAAAATCATTAATCAATTTGTATCAGAGTTCAAAGAACACTCATAATATAAATGGACCTCTCCTCAATCAGAAAATGTCTTCAGGCCAAAGGACTGTAGATTTCTGGATATTCATACTAAGAGATTCTGTACATCAGATCAATGGCATTACAAACAATTTACAAGCAGGAAATTGATGGGCAGAATATTACTAACTTATCTTAATCTTGTATAGCCCCACTTACTGATTTAATAACACAGGATCCATAAATAAACAGGGTCATAAGTTACACAGTCAAAGTTACATGGTACTGAGTGGATCAGTTTCACAGAGTTCTGGTGTGGAAGTAGTTTGTGGTCTATGTTCCATTAAACTAAATTGAATTATGGACACTCCTTGCTTAGGAATAATCTAATCTTTATTATCTCACCAGAGGTTTATTGTATTTGTACATGCATTACTGGGTTAGGCACTATGTGCATAGAAATCTGTATAACAAATGTTTCTGTATAATAAATAAATAAAATCTGGGTGTGAGGTATATGTGCACTAAAACCTTATGTATGTAGGAATCAAAAATACAAAAGAGTATTTAAATGGATAAAAAAGTATTGAGAATCTATGATATTCAAAACAATTTTTCAGAAGGCAGCAGAGTTATTTTAAGTACACTCATCATTCCTGGGTTACTTAAAAAATTAGATTTTCATAAAAATGTCTCAGGATAAAAACACGTCATTAGAAAAGACTCTGATGCTGAGAAAGATTTAAGGCAAAAGGAGAAGGGGGTGACAGAGGATGAGGTGGTTAGATAACACCCCGGAACTCAATAGACATGAATTTGAGCAAACTCCAGGAGACAGGGGCGGACAGAGGAACCTGGCATGCTGCAGTCCCTGGAGTCACAAAGAGTCGGACTTGACTTAGTGACTGAACGGCAATAAAAAGAGGTCAATTAAGAAATAAGACTATTCTGGTGTGAGAACTCAATCCATGTGATCTAGGAATGTTTTATGCAAGAAGTATCTGAACAGAGAGCTCTTTAAAAGGCTGAAAAGAGTTAAGGAGAATATTAAAGGTTGAGAAAGTACCACATGATGCAAAGTTACAGATACGTTTTAATTACTGTTAGTAATATTAGCCAACATGTATATAAGGCATTGCATTTTGTACAGTGAAGGCAATTTTTGATTTAGAATGAAAAAGAATTCCTATATAATTGATTTTAAATTATTTCTCTGGATTCAGAGAATCTAGGTTAAATTTTAATAGCCCTTTTGACTCCTGTAGACACCCTGACCCCAATTTCTTATTCACTTCTGAAAAATCCATTGTTAAAAATGAATTCTTTGTTCAGGAGTGTGCTTTAAAATTGTAACCATCTGGAAGGTTTAGTGCCTTTAACTCTTCATGAGTTATTGGACTGTCTGCTTAGAACAAATGGGTTTACTTAAAAGAGATAAGGATGCTGAGTACGTTACAGAGCACTTTGAATTTCCTTCATTCCCTTTTCCTAGTAGATCCTTAAAGGGCCAGGGTGAAGTTTGCAGAAACATGCTGGTCCTCCTTTAGGGTTTTGCCAGAGATTGGCTTTTCATATATATGTGAAGAAAGGGATCCTGCCAAGTACAGTTGAATAAGATTTATAGTAAATATAAGAGCATGATATTCAATACTTCTTAAAGTATTGGGGACTGGGGGGAGTGAATTGGTAGGTCAAATTCTCAGTAGCTGATTTCTAACTTCAATGATTTCAGGTCAAAGGAACTGTCATCGTGCCAAAATGGTTTTGATTTACCCATCTATATATTTTGAATTCTAGCAATAGATTTTTGCATTCCACCTCTTTAGTTAAATGCTTTGTTCTGTATGAAAATTCAATTGCTTCTTGCAAAAGTTGCAGATAAAATTTTACCAGTTTTGCAGCCTTGTGTTGCATGGGCATCTAAAAGCATTTTCTGAGAGTCTGTATAGTGAACAATATTGAATGTATGTGAGTTAAAGAAAAGAACAATGCCAAAGAGGGAAAGAGCTGCAGAAGGGAAGGAAAGAAAGTACAAGACTTCCTTAAGGAACCCTTCCATTAAAATTTTACTCATGACTTTGTTTTAGTTAAGTACCTCCTTTATATGAAGTATGATGCCTTTATCCACAAGCTTGGTTTACTGTGCGTCACTGTGGCTCTTCCATCGTGTTCCATTACATAACTACAATCCATGGAACTCATGAGGGAGTCATCTCACCAGGTCCAGTGTGCATGCGAGCATAACATTCCTACAGATGTATTAGTGGACGGAAAGACAAATTCCAAATTACCTGAATGAAAGAAAATAATAATACAAAATTCTATATCCAAATACAGCATTCTATATTCTTCCCTATAAAACAAAAGAAAGCAAAGGAAAACTATGTACACATTCCATGATGGGAAGTGTTGAGTATCTACCATGTGCCAGACTCTGCTCTAGGCACGTGACCCCTACCAGTGAATAAAAGAGATGAAGACCCTTGCCCTAGTGAAGCATAATTTCTAGCAGAGGGAAGTCAGTGTACATTTAGCCTAATCAAAAAGCACCGTCTAAGATGTGTGGAAAGGAGGAAAATCACAGGTTAGAAAGTCTGGGAGTACAACTCAAAGAGGAAATATAAAGTTTCCATGGAAAGGGTGATCAAGCATTAATAATCTGTGAACACTTATTTTCCTGTAAATTGACATACTCAAATTTAGTTAGAAAAGCATATTTTTTCAGGAAATTGTAGGAAGTAAACTAAGAATCAAGTTATACCAATCTAGTTTAGTTTAATTAACAGTAATCAATACTTCTTAGCCAAGTTGTCAGCTAAGAGCATGTTGTTCTTATATATGACGAAAGGCAATGTATACAGTACAAGGTTTGTGCAAAATGACATTCCAGGGCAGATCTGAAAGTAGTCCTTGAAATATAAAGACAAAGAGGAAGAGGAAAGATACTGGGATGATAAGAATGAGTTTGAAGTGCCCTGGACTGCTTTGAGAGAGCCAATGACAGAGCCGAGAGGAGGAAGACAGTACTGAGTTCAGAATGAGAGGTCATTTTAAGTCTGAAGTTGTCTGAAATCTGAGGAGCAGAATTCAATCGAGAACTCCTTAATGTCCTCTCATTGTGGAGAGTGACAAAGGACACTATCTTGACTTACAATGGCATGAACTTGAAATGACAGACAGGCACTAAAGGTGATATTTTGATCTGAACAGAAGAGCTGTTTTAGTCTGAAGGTGATTGGCAGGATTTAGAGACCTGATTAAATTGTAGCCAAAGCAAAACCTATGTTTCAAAATATCTTTTGTCCTCTAAGAGACACAAGCTGAGAAATTTTAATGTGGTCAAAAGTTGAGGATAACTGTAATTTACTCAGCGTTGAAATCATAAAGAATAAAAAGAGCATATTTAGACATCAAATCGGATTTCACTGCAGGAAATGAATACTAAGAACGTAAATTTTATTAATATGTTTCCTATTATCAGAAAGACTGCAAGGGGAATCTGGTGAAAATGAGTTATAGACAATGCAGAAGTCTGTGTATAGAAAATCATAAATTATCAATAAGTGATTCGTGAAAGAAAACATGAATCGATGCAAAGATTTTTACTTGAATCTTATACTTGAATTTTATTTGAATAGTCCTATGCAAATAAAGAGTTTTACTTGACTATTATAACTCAGTTTGATCTTAATGCATTTTGGTAAATGGTAGAAGATAAGAAAAAAGTTTCTCAAATTTGAGTATCAAATGAGGGAATAGGAAATAAAGAGAATTAAAAATATATTGATCTGATACATTTTTATACCAAGTTATCTACCAAAGAATTCCTAAAGAAATTCATTGCGACTAAAGTGTTAAATTAGGATGTTACACCAGGGTTTAAAGTAATGACAGATCTAAGATATGTATCCAGATATGACTGACTTGAAGAACTTTGTTCTTTTCATAGTGGGATAGGCTACCCACTCCAGTATTCTTGGGCTTCTGTGGCTCAGCTGGTAAAGAATCTGCCTGCAAGGCGGGAGACCTGGGTTTGATTCCTGGGTTGGGAAGATCCCCTGGAGAAGGGAAAGGCTACCCACTCCAGTATTCTGGCCTGGATAATTCCATAGGCTGTATACTCCATGGGGTTGCAAAGATTTGGACACGACTGAGCGACTTGCACTTTCACATTCTTTTCATATCATGCTGTCCTCACTCAAGGGAAAAGGAAATCTATCAGTGTGCAAAAATTTTAAATGTCAATTAATTATAACTTGATTTTATTGCATGAAGGTACTTTCATTGAACAAAATGCATTGAAACCATGAAGTGGAAATGACTAGGAAGAAAAATCATTTACAATTTCATCACTTTTTAAATGCTTTTTTGCTCTCTATCATTTATCTAAATATATTTGTGTTCATGTACATGTACAAATATACTTGTATATTACCTTTTATGTACAATTATGTAGTATTTGGAAAACTCAGCAGTGGCCACAGGACTGGAAAAGGTCAGTTTTCATTCCAATTCCTAAGAAAGGCAATCCCAAAGAATGCTCAAACTACCACACAATTGCACTCATCTAACACACTAGTAAAGTAATGCTCAAAATTCTCCAAGCCAGGCTTCAGCAATACGTGAACCATGAACTTCCAGATGTTCAAGCTGGTTTTAGTAAAGGCAGAGGAACCAGAGATCAAATTGCCAATATCCGCTGGATCATCAAAGAAGCAAGAGAGTTCCAGAAAAACATCTATTTCTGCTTTCTTGACTACGCCAAAGCCTTTGACTATGTGGATCACAATAAACTGTGGAAAATTCTGAAAGAGATGGGAATACCAGACCACCTGACCTGCCTCTTGAGAAATCTGTATGCAGGTCAGGAAGCAACAGTTAGAACTGGACATGGAACAACAGACTGGTTCCAAATAGGAAAAGGAGTACCTCAAGGCTGTATATTGTCACCCTGCTTATTTAACTTATATGCAGAGTACATCATGAGAAACACTGGGCTGGAAGAAGCACAAGCTGGAATCAAGATTGCTGGGAGAAATATCAATAACCTCAGATATGCAGATGACACCACCCTTATGGCAGAGAGTGAAGAGGAACTAAAAAGCCTCTTGATGAAAGTGAAAGAGGAGAGTGAAAAAGTTGGCTTAAAGCTTAACATTCAGAAAACTAAGATCATGGCATCTGGTCCCATCACCTCATGAGAAATAGATGGGGAGACAGTGGAAACAGTGTCAGACTTTATTTTTTTGGGCTCCAAAATCACTGCAGATGGTGACTGCAGCCATGAAATTAAAAGACGCTTGTTCCTTGGAAGGAAAGTTATGACCAACCAAGATAGCATATTAAAAAGCAGAGACATTACTTTGCCAACAAAGGTCCATCTGGTCAAGGCTATGGCTTTTCCAGTGGTCATGTATGGATGTGAGAGTTGGACTGTGAAGAAAGCTGAGAGCCAAAAAATTGATGCTTTTGAACTGTGGTGTTGGAGAAGACTCTTGAGAGTCCCTTGGACTGCAAGGAGATCCAACCAGTCCATCCTAAAGGAGATCAGTCCTGGGTGTTCATTGGAGGGACTGATGCTGAAGCTGAAACTCCAGTACTTTGGCTACCTCATGGGAAGAGTTGACTCATTGGAAAAGACCCTGATGCTGGGAGGGATTGGGGGCAGGAGGAGAAGGGGATGACAGAGGATGAGATGGCTGGATGGCATCACCGACTCAATGGGCATGAGTTTGAGTAAACTCTGAGAGCTGGTGATGGACAGGGAAGCGTGGCGTGCTGCAATTCATTGGGTCGCAAAGAGTCAGACACGACTGAGCAACTGAACTGAACTGAACTGAACTGAATGTAGTATTTATTATTATCTACATACTGTGAGGATCAGGAGGTTTGTGTGTGTGTGTGTGTGCACTCAGTCCTATCTGACTCTCTTGCAACACCATGGGCTGTAGCCTGCCAGGCTCCTCTGCCCATTGGATTTTCCAGGCAAGAATATTGGAGTGGGTTGCCATTTCCTTCTCCAGGATATCTTCCCCACCCAGGGATGGAACCCACCTCTCTTGCATTGACAGGCGGGTTCTTTACCACTGTACCACCTGGGTCGGCATTATTATCTTACATAAGGTAAAACCATAAGCATTTCTAATTTGTTTACTGACCCTCCAAACACAATGACAAATGCTGCAAAATATTCTATAGAATGGCTGAACCATTATTTATATACTTGTATACGCATGTAATGGAGAAGGCACTGGCGACCCACTCCAGTACTCTTGCCTGGAAAATCCCATGGATGGAAGAGCCTGGTAGGCTGCAGTCCATGGGGTCGCAAAGAGTCGGACACGACTGAGTGACTTCACTTTCACTTTTCACTTTCATGCATTGGAGAAGGAAATGGCAACCCACTCCAGTGTTCTTGCCTGGAGAATCCCGGGGATGGAGGAGCCTGGTGGGCTGCCGTCTATGAGGTCACACAGAGTCGGACACGACTGAGGTGACTTAGCAGCAGCAGCAGCATATGCATATAATAACTGTGAATTCACATGTTTAAACATTTTTATAATTTTAAATACATTGCAGTTCTTGCTTTTAACGATGCTCAAACTGATCCATCATTGACTATTAGAAGCTTCAAGTTGGTCCCAGAGTTCTTTTGACATTATCCCTGTCATCGTTTTTTTAAACTACTTTTCGTAGTGGGGTCAGTGTGCGTTGTGGGGGGGAGTCGGGGAGGGCAGGGGGGGTGGCAGGAGCCATCCTTAGCAGCTTGCAGGACCCTAGTTCCCTAACCTGGAATTGAACTGGGGCACAGCAGTGAAGTCCTACCACCAGACTGCCAAGGACTCCCTATGTGTCATCTTTGATATTTACTTCCTGAAGAGACAGAATAGTCTTAACTTATCCAACATATTTCCTTCCCTGTATCTAGAAGAAGGCATATCTTTAACAAGTCCTTATTTATGTAATATAAAACTGTATTCACAGTCAGCACTATGGCTGTTAGGGTGCTCAATGTATTGTCACTGTTTTTAAATGTTTTAGTTGAGAGAGATCGGAAGTATGTGGTTTTTCCTTTTCGAAAAATATAGTATGAGTTCATGATGATGCTTCTGATGCAAAATCAGGAGGATTGTTTTTAAAATTAAAAAAAGAACTACCCTGATTTCAACAATCTTACCTGTACTGTCTGTCTTCCATTGTCCTCATTGCTATTCTCAATGAAATAAACATAATACTCATTAAATGTCTTTTATAATACACACAAAAAAGTCTTGGATTAAAGCTATAAACAATACCATCAACCATGTGCTATCAGACATAATCATCAACATAAGGGTCTTTGCAGTACTTTTATATTGTTCCAAGACATAGCCTATCAAGAGATGTACAGTAAAATTACTTATGTGTAAAAGCATTTGGCATTAGTTTCTCCTTGAGTGGGTACACCACTGAGTAAATAAGAAGTGTTTTTAATGACTTTTATTATCAAGGGTTAATTTTTAACTTAACTTTTCATCATTTCTTTTACATATATCCAAATTCAAATCTAAAACCATGATATATTTAATAATTTCTAGTTTCTATTCCTGTTCCTTTCACTCTATTCTTTCCTTCTTCAAATAGAAAACTTTTATTGTTTTTTAATGTAAATATACACCTTTAAATCTCTTTTAACTTCAGAAAGTATTTCTTGAATTGCTGTTATTGTTTTATTCTGTTGTCTTAGTTTTATTAATTCCCTTCATTCTTTGTCTATTATTTCCCTGTATTTCCTTTCCATTTGCTACTTTTGTGGCATTATTTTATTTATCATGTCATATCCATTCTTGCACTCCTTCTAGTTTATTCTTTGTTTGTTGCATAGTTTTTATTTATTTAATACATTTTAATTTCTTATTCTTTCCCTTGTTCTCTTAGCTTTCTCTTTAGCTTTTTCTTCTTGCCTAATTGTTGCATTTCTTAACTTTTCTAAATAGGATTTTGCACTGTTTTTATAATGACTATTTTTTTATTTATTTTAGCTCATTTAAAAATGGTTACAATTTTCATTTGTTGTGAGGCTTGCTTTGTGACATTCCTTCATTGTCCGTATACAAATTTTCTTGCTCAATTTTTATTCCTTAGCCTGTTATAATATGAGATTTGAATGCAACTGTTTTCTTTTTAAAAATTCACTTGAGTATAGTTGATTTAGAATGTTGTGTTACTTTCTGCTGTACAAAGTGATTCAGTTATACATATATATATATATTGGTTTTTGTAATAGTTTTCATTATGGTTTATCACAGGATTTTGAGTATAGTTTGCTCTCCTCTACAATAGGACCTGTTCTTCATCCATTCTGCACATAATAGTGTGCAGCTGCTAATCACGAGCTCCCAATCCTTCCCTCTCTCAGCCCCATCCTTGGCAGCCACAAGTCTGCTCTTTATGCCTTTCTTTATGTCTATCTGTTTTTATTTCATAGACATGTTCATTTGTCTCATATTTTAGAATCCACATATAATAGATATCACGTGATATTTGTCTTTCTCTTTCTGACTTACTTCACTTAGTATGATAATCTCTAAGTCTATCCTTATTGCTGCAAATGGCATTATTTAATATTTTTCATGACTGAATAATATTCCATTATATATATGCACCACATCTTCTTGACCCATGCATTTGTTGATGGACATTTAGGTTGTTACCATGTTTTGGCTATTGTGAATAGTGCTGCTTTGAACATCAGGGTGAATACAAACTTTTCCCATTGCATATTTTTTAATGAAGTCATTTACGTTTCCCGAAAGTCTTAGAATGGTTATGTAACACATACTGATTGTGCTTCCCTAGCGTTCCCATGTTTTCCATCCCTGGAACCTCCCAGCATCAGTGTGATTTAATTCCCTACAGCCTGAACCTTCTCTCTTCTCTCAGGGTCTGTTCCTTAGCTCATCGCATGTGCTCTTGTGGATTTGTGCTGAGCCCTTCAGGATGGGTGTCAGTTCTTAAGGAACAGACCTGGCCTGACCCTATTCTAGATTATCCTTACATTCTATCCACCTAAGTGAGGAGAGGTATAGTGGTTTGGAAGAAGATTTAATAGAAGACTAGATGAAAGACTGATAATAATGTGCAAAACACCATAGTATATATATATTTTAAGAGAGCAAGGCATTTCAACTTTTCTTCTGACTCTTATCTCTGATATATCCTTAATCAGCCATGTAGAAACACTGTCATCTCACGGAGTGCTTGATTAGAAAAACACACACACACCCTTACCAAAGAAAATAGTGACTTAATTAGAGATAATTGACCTTCTTATATACATTTCAGAACATAAGTGAACACACTGAAGACTTATTTATTGACACCATATGGCACTTTCCCACAGAGATACTCAAATTATGTAGAACAAGACTAATCAGAACTAAATAGCTCATCAAAAGATCTTCCATTCTAAGATGCTGCTTTAATTCTGGAAGCTCTTAGATACCTCCTTGGACCCAAAAGTACTTTATACATCCTTTTATTCAAAGCATGCCAAGTTTCTAGTAAAGCAGCTTACAAGAGTTATCCATAATTTTCAAATTATAAATGTCATTTAAATGCTTAGCATTCTCTATTAATTTATTAAATAGATATTTTTCTGTAACAGTTGCACAACTACTGTCAGATTTTGTGCTTAAGATTGCAAAGGTAGAAACATGCTCCTACTCTCAAAGAGTTGACCTACCTTGCATTTGAGAGCTGATTTATAAGCAATAAAATGTGTCTGTGTAGGGCATATGCAAGAAATAAATGTTAGCAAAAAACTAGGGTGATTCAAAAAATTTCTGAAAGCCTAGACACTTGGGAGAAACAGGCTCAGAGAACCAGGCTCAGTGAATAGGAAAAAGAGGGGCTGTCAGGTCAGATCCACAGTCAAAACTCATAGTTCAAAGACCAGCCCAGTGAGACCTGGACTGCTGGTGTACCATTGCAGCTATTCCTCTAGAAATTACACTTCTCAAATATAGCAAACAACAACTACAATGAAACCTCTTTGTGTCTGCTTTCCTGTGTGTTTTAGTTATTGACTCCAGAAGCAATATTCTGGGCATATGCCTAGGTCAACCATGAATGTGAACCTTCCAGGGACATAGTTTTGCTCATGGAAGACAGACTCAAGATTTATAAAATGGATAATTTCCCAAGTATCACTAAATGGTTCACATAATATAGAGCAATAAAAACAATATCCACTCTGTACCTGTAGTATGCTGAAACAAAAATCTAGGCCATACAGAAGAATGTACTGAAATGGTTTTTCATCTGGAAAAATTAAAATCATAAAGATACCTCAGTCCAAGTTTACAACATATAATACATGTATAATTTTTATGGTACAAAGTTGTTATTTTATGCTTTTATCCATGCAATAAATCAGTACATTTGCTGAAATACTAGTAATTTTAAAAAATAGTATCAATCATTATTCATTGAATATTACATAATAATGATAGTAAATGCAGTATATATTCTGTTATATACTTTGATACACTATATATTATAGTATCTATAGAATATTTCATATATAGTTAAAAAAGGATCTGAACACAATTTACCTGCTTCTGAATTCCATAAATATAAAACCTAACACTTTAAAATGGATGACATTAGAACCTTTCAGAATCTGTTGCAAACTGTCTTTCTGGTATCACATTCTGTCATTCTCTTCCATAAAATTTATACTCTTAACCTATTTTCTAAGCATGGCATACATTTTAAAAATTCTGTGTATTTCTTGACCTAAAAGATTCCTTCCCCTACCTGATCTCTTAAGAGGATATAACTGATATGTTAATACAAAACAAGAATGCCACTTTCCCTGTGAACCCATTGTGAATCTTCCAGAAAAGAAAATAGATATTGTGGGGTTTAAAATAATTTTTCTACACTAGGGGTCTTCCCACATGGCTCAGTGGTAAAGAATTCACCTGCCAATACAGGAGATGCCAGAGACTCTTGTTCGATCCCTTGGTTGGGAAGATCCCCTGGAGAAGGAAATGGTCACCCATTCCAGTGTTCTTACCTGAGAAATCTCATTGACAGAGGGGTCTGTCAGGCTATAGTCCATGGAGTCACAAAGGGTCAGACATGACTGAGCATGCACACCAGGGCAAATTGTGTATATAACATTTTGTTAAAGTAAACATCATTATTAAGAAGTGGCAAGTGATTTAAAAATATCCCTTCATCTGCTCATTCTTTAAACCTTACCAAGATTCTAAGGCAGTATATTTTTCCTATTATTGAGTAAAACTTTCCCTACAACAAGGGATAGAGAATGTTTACAACCACAAAATAACATTATGATTCTAAAGATGCACCACAGACGAAGGTTAAATTACACCAGTCTGAAGTGGAGAAGTTGGTAAATATTAAAATTGACAGGAATGCAAAATTAGTCTTGTATTGGCACGGCGCATATTCATACAGATAGTACACACATTCAGTGTTAGGTGCCCCTTCCTGTTTTCATTCAATAGCCACAAATATGAGTTAGAGTCATACCGGAAGTGAAGGAAATTTGTTTTATGCTAGAAGAGTAAACATCACATGAATTATTTTCTCAGAATATGCCAATGTTTGTTGGGACCAAAGGTGAATTTCTGTTTTTTCTTTCCCTGACATCCACCTCCAAGTAATTCTTATTTTGTTTCTTTGTTATCTTTTAATGTGCTTGTATACATCATTCAACTATCAGCCCATTTTGAATATTTGCCAGGAGGCAATGATATTTGTTGCCTCTAACATCCAGCCAAAGATAGTTACATTCATCTTCAGTTAAATAATAATAACTGCCATTTATTAAGCAGATAGAGTCAGTTACTTTGATAAACACATTACATGGATTAACTGTTTTAATTCTTGAAACAACATTAAAAAGCATCACTATGATTTCATTTCAGCCCGCGAGGAGATTGACGTGCATGCATGTATGTGTGCTAAGTTGCTTCGTTTGTGTCCAACTCTTCACCACCCTATGGACTGTAGCCCCCTAGGCTCCTCCGTCAATGGGGATTCTCCAGGCAAGAATACTGGAGTGGGTTGCCATGCCCTCCTCCAGGGGAATCTTCTCAATCCAGGGATCAAACCTGCATCTCTTGTATCTCCTGCATTAGCAGCTGGGTTCTTTACCACTAGCGCAACCTGGGAAGCCCCAAAGCCATTGGTAGTTGGAGTGACCATCATGTGGACATAACAAAGCCTCAAACTTGTTTCTACTGGTTTTGCATATCACCAAAGCCTTGCTCTTTTCATTGCATTATCACTCATGGAAGAAAAAGTGTTTTTCATTTGCAGGGCAGGAATAGAAGTGCAGATGTAGAGAATGGACTTGTGGGTTCAGTGGCGTGGGGGAGGGTGGGAGGAGCTGGGAGAGTAGCACTGACATGTACATATTCCCAGGTGTACAATAGCTGGTGCGGAGCCGCTGCGCAGCAGGGAGCTCAGCTCAGAGCTCTGTGATTCCCAGAGGGATGCGGAGGGGTGGGAGGGAGGCGCAAGGGGGCGGGGATATACCTATACATACTGCTGATTCATGTTGTTGTTACGGCTGAAACTAATACAACATTCTGAAGCAGTTATACTCCAATTAAAAACAAGCACAAGCAGCCCTTGCAAGTTATCTATACATAAAGCCTCTCTATTTGTTAAAATCTAGAGTTGATCGTGATGGATGTGCTTCTACCCAAATAAACTACTTAATGCCTAACACATCCACCTAGGCTGAGTCTCCCTTTTGACAGTTTGTTTTGACATACCCAACTGGTTTAATAATCATACCCATTTCTTACTGCGATAAAATATCCAAGTATAAGAGGTATCTCTAAGGTTGTCATTCTGAGTAGGAAGTAAGGATACAGAGTTAGCAAACAAAACTTAATTCCAGAAGTTGTTGGAAGAGAATAATTGATGGATCAAAGCAACTGAAGGCTGACTTCTGATCCAGCCATGATGGAGTAGCTGGTTTCAGATTACTTCCCCTGGTAAATAGTCATTGAACTGGCAAAATTTATGAAGACACAGTTATTATACAGCAGATCATGCAGGAATTCAAGTCTTAAAAGAAATGAAACAAGCTCCACATTTACTGCAACTTTTTGCCTGGGAGCATTTTCTAAACAATGATGCAAAGAGACAAAATACAAGAACAAAAAGCAATTTCAGTAGATGGAGAAAACACAGAATGGAATGTGGAAGTGCTAAAGCAGCTAGAATTTGCAAGGCATGGGAATGAAGAGGATTTCAAGGTTTACAATGAAGCTACTGTGCTCTAGTATAAAACAATTAGGAGAGGGTGGTTATTGGCATAAAGATAGAAAAATAGCTCAAAGGAATAGACCAGAGAATCCAGAGAGGAACTCACAAATATATGGCCAATTTTACATTTTAGGCAATATTGTAAACATGGCTAATTAATTTTAATTTTAGACAATAGCACCAAAAGAAATCAATGGGAAAAGAAAATTATTTTCAATGACTGGTGTTGTAAACATTTGCTATTTTATGGAATAAAATTAAGCTTAATTTCTAACTGGAACTAACAAAAACTTACTAGAGATAAATCTTGACCTAAACATGAAAACTATACTTTTGAAGCTTTTAGAAGAAAACATTGGAGAATATTTTCTTCAAACCGTGGTAAGCAAGATTTGTTATGATATAAGACACTGTTATGAACTGTGTGCTCCTTCCCCAAATTCATATGTTGAAGCCCTAATCCCCAATACCTCAGACTCACTTTATTTGAAAATATAGTTTTTGCATATGTAATTAGTTAAATTAAAATGTGGCCATTAGGGCTGCTGCTGCTAAGTCACTCAGTCGTGTCCAACTCTTTGTGACCCCATACACTGTTGCCCGCCAGGCGCCTCTGTCCATGGGCTTCTCTAAGCAAGGATTCTGGAATGGGTTGCCATGCCCTCCTCCAGGGGATCTTCCCAACCCCGGCATCAAACCCAGCTCTCTGAAGTCTCCTGCATTGGCAGTTGGATTCTTTACCCCTAGTGTCAAGTTGGAAGCAGGCGTTAATTCAAAATTATTGGTGTCATATGAGGAGGAAATCTGGAAACAGACATGTTCGAAAGGACCATATGAGGACACATAAAAAAGAGCCATTTACAAGGGAAGGAGAAAGACCTCAGAAGAAATTAACCCTCTTTATACTTTTATCTCAAATTTCTCCATTTCTCTCTTTAACCTATTGTAACCTAGGCTGACCTAAAACATTACAATATTTGGAACATGGTAAAACAGACTGTAAAAAGTGATATACTTAGATAGTCTCTCTATATATACATTAATTTATATATTTATACCTTTGTCTATATTCATATCTTTATGTAACTTTCTGTGATTTATACAATCAGAAGAAAAAAATGGCAGATCAAAGATAAGCATTCTCTATGAATTTGGGACTGGCATTGTGCAAAGTAATGCTTTCTATTCCTTAAACATTTTAGTTTTGAGTACAGCAATCTACCTATAGTAGTTCAGTGACGATTTCTTGATTAATTGGCTTTTCAGTATTGACTGTATGTGGCCAGATTTAAATATGTGGCCTATTCATCACTTTAATAGTTCTTACCATCAGTGTGCATTTTTTAAATGATTTATCCATACGTGCAGGGTTCCTGCTTGTGGGTTGCTGGAGAGAACAGGATAAGTTTTCCAGACATGTTCAATGACTCCAGAGTCTACTGAACACGTTCACGGATGTTTAGCCACTTTTCTCACATGTACTTGATGAAAATCCATAGAGAGTTAGATGAACTGGAAAATACTAAATATAAACTAACTTTCTGGATAAGTTTTGGTAGCAAACCAGAGCTCAGGGATCACACAGGGTTTCAGTTGGCAGGTGTTTGCACAGGGTCATTTACATATTATAAGACACAAACACCTGTTTCCACTTAAGTCACTTAAAAGAAGGATGGAAGAAGGTGAATCCTGCCATCTTCCTTAAACTTCTTAATGACTGCCAGGTGGTAAAAAAGAAATGGCCTAGAGTTTTTATCAAAAATTGTCTTTGCTCTACTGAATTTTTCCATTTATAGAAGTTCGCTCTCAAAATGTGGAATTAACTTTTCCAATGTCTCTGTGGGGAAGAAAACTTTAAACTTTTGATGGTTTCAAAGTCACCTCTGTTTCTTTAGTTTTTCAGAGTTAAATGCTCATGCATTTTACGATTAAAATAAAACTATGGCTTTATTTTCAATGCACCACCTTATATACAGCCTTCGGACTTTATTCTGATCAATAGAAAAGATATTGGGATTTATGCAGTAAACAAGAAATCCTATGTGAAGCTATGAAATATATTCACTACTTCTATCATTTCTTCTGCCTGCTTTACTATCTAATAATTATAGAAACCAACTAGAGAAGAACCCAAGTTCACAAAGTCCAAATTCTTCATATTATGGGTATATAAGAAGAGGAATATTTAGTAGAAGAAATATTATGCTTTAGGTATCTTGAACCAGCCCCATCCTTATATAATTATAGATCAGTGCTTCTGATATGCCATTATGTTCTTCATTTCAAGTATAAACACCCATTTCTGCACATAATATTGAGTTCACATAAACATATGTTTGTATGTAATTTATATGTTCAGCTTATACATATGCATGCATTTCACTAAGGATCTGATTTTAACTCTTGTAAGAAATACATATTGCTTTGTCTAATTTTCATGAAATGTGAGTGGGGCTAATGAATGAACAAGGTTCCTCAAAAGAGTTTAATTTTTTCATAACTATTTAGTTCTTTAGTTTAAGCTTATAAGATCTATTCTAGAATGAATCCTGGATTTGGCAGCTAAACATGTGTCTTGGCAAGGGATGCTATGAACTGGAGGGGATGTGTCAAGGACTGGAGCCATACTGGCCAGTTTGAAGAAACTGATTCATGTGTATGAGACATTCAGAAAGCCTCCCTACATTGAGTGCCTGTTTGATTTCTAACACCTTTTGGAGATGCTCTTTGGCCAAGTACATTGTCATTCTTTATGGGAAGACTCCATGACCCCCTTTGGAAATCATTTCCATGGGTTTTGAACAGGTACTGAAATATGTCATCTCGACTTAAGTACATCTAAATAATTAGAGGCTACCTCAGTTCAGTTTAGTTCAGTCGCTCAGTCATGTCCAACTCTTTGTGACCCCATGGACTGTAGCACGCCAGGCCTCCCTGTCCATCACCAAATCCCGGAGCTTATTCAAACTCATGTCCATTGAATCGGTGATGCCATCCAACCATTTCATCCTCTGTTGTCCCCTTCTCCTCCTGCCCTCAATCTTTCCCAGCATCAGGGTCATTTCCAGTGAGTCAGTTCTTCACATCAGGTGGCCAAAGTATTGAAGTTTTAGCTTCAACATCACTCCTTTCAGTGAACATTCAGGACTGATTTCCTTTAGGATGGACTAGTTGGATCTCCTTGCAGTTCAAGAGACTCTCAAGAGCCTACTCCAACACCACAGTTCCAAAGCATCAATTCCTCTGTGCTCAGCTTTCTTCACAGTCCAACTCTCACATCCACATATGACTACTGGAAAAACCATAGACTTAAGATTGCCGAGAGAAAAACCAATAACCTCAGATATGCAGGTGACACCACCCTTATGGCAGAAAGTGAAGAAGAACTAAAGAGCCTCTTGATGAAAGTAAAAGAGGAGAGTGAAAAAGTTGGCTTAAAGCTCAACATTCAGAAAACTAAGATCATGGCATCCACTCCCATAACTTCATGGCAAATAGATGGGGCAACAGTGGAAACAGTGGCTGACTTTATTTTTCTGGGCTCCAAAATCACTGAAGATGGTGATTGCAGCAATGACATTAAAAGACTCTTACTCCTTCGGAGGAAAGTTATGACCAAGCTAGACAGTATATTAAAAAGCAGAGACATTACTTTGCCAGCAAAGGTCCATCTAGTCCAGGCTATGGTTTTTCCAGTGGTCATGTATGGATGTGAGAGTTGGACTATAAAGAAAGCTGAGTGCCGAAGAATTGATGCCTTTGAAATGTGGGTTTGGAGAAGACTCTTGAGAGTCCCTTGGACTGCAAGGAGATCCAACCAGTCCATCCTAAAGGAGATCAGTCCTGGATGTTCATTGGAAGGACTGATGTTGAAGCTGAAACTCCAATACTTTGGCCACCTGATGCGAAGAACTGACTCATTTGAAATGACCCTGATGCTGGGAAAGATTAAGGGCAGGCGGACAAGGGGATGACAGAGGATGAGATGGTTGGATGACATCACCGACTCGATGGACATGGATTTGCTTGGACTCCGGGATTTGGTGATGGACAGGGAGGCCTGGTGTTCTGCGGTTCATGGGTTCGCAAAGAGTTGGACATGACTAAGCAACTGAATTGAACTGAATTGACTAGATGGACCTTTGTTGGCAAAGTAAGGTCTCTTCTTTTTTGCACGCTGTCTACATTGATCATAACTTTCCTTCCAAGGATTAAGTCTTTTAATTTCATGGCTGCAGTCACCAGCTGCAGTGATTTTGGAGCCCCCCAAAATAAAGTTTGCCATGAAGTGATGGGACCGGATGCCATGATCTTAGTTTTCTGAATGTTGAGCTTTAAGCCAACTTTTTCACTCTCCTCTTTCACTTTCATCAAGAGGCTCTTTAGTTCTTCATTTTCTGCCATAAGGGTGGTGTCATCTGCATATCTGAGGTTATTGATATTTCTCCCAGCAATCTTGATTTCAGCTTGTGCTTCTTCCAGCCCAGCGTTTCTCATGATGTACTCTGCATATAAGTTAAATAAGCAGGGTGACAGTATACAGCCTTGACATACTCCTTTTCCTGTTTGGAACCAGTCTGTTGTTCCATGTCCAGTTCTAACTGTTGCTTCCTGTTCTGCATACAGGTTTCTCAAGAGGCAGGTCAGAGGCCACCTATGTATTTATTATTGAAAGATTATATAGAGAATCAAACTGGAAAGTTCAAAGAAGAGTTAAAATTGATATGACTTCCCATTGAATAAGAAATTGGACAATGATTTCTTTCCCTATAAAATTAAATATTAAATGAAATGAAATTAGAGAGAATAAACTTTACTGTTGTAGGAAATCTCTCTGAAATATTTATTCTCTCTCTCTATAAAGACTGAACAGACTTAGGTAGAAACAAAAATGGAAGCAGATAGATATGGTGGACTGGTAGGCAGGCTAGCCACATGGGTACCTTTAACTGATACAATGACTCAGTAACATGTGAAATGGGTGATCATACATTTGTGCCCTTATAAATATTTCCATTCATGAGAATAGCATAGACCCTTGAGTACCAATGTATCTCTCCAACCATCTAACCAACTTTGGCATAAAAAGCAAAAGGTAATAGTCTGTACTTCTGAGCTCCCTCACCTGTGGATGAGTTCCATGAGGGCAGCTTGGGCCAGAGAAGATTGAATATGCTTTTATGAAGAGTAAAGGAAAACAGCAGTGAACCACACCCACTTCTGCTAAACTTAATATTATGTGACTCTTTTGCACTTTTTGTCTGCTGTGCTGACATGAAGACAGTTTGTTTTTCTCTCTAGGCCTTAAACCTGGAAGAACCTGGGTCTGAACTGACATAGTTGAGTCATGTGTGGTTTCAGGATCTGTCAATCACTGCTTTAGAGACTGCCTGTGTTTTGATAATTAAAAGTCTCATGCTGCCTCTTAGATTATCCCGAAAATCTATTTTGGTTTTCTGCTGAGATCTGCCCTAACTGAATAGCCTCCATATCTGCACACTTTTGTTCCTTCATTTGCATTGAAATGAGCCTGTGTCATGTCCCAAATCCCGTATGGTTCCTCTGTGTGCAGTCAATTACACTGAAAAAGCTAATTTGTGCTAAGTTTTTAATGGTCCATTTTACTGCCCGTCTGAGAAATCATATTTATCTACAATACCCATCCCAAGTAATATGGTCAACCTGAAAGAATTACAGTACCACTGGAGGATAAGACTAATGAAAGCATTACACAGAATGAACCACACTTACTTGCTCTCCTAAATCTCTGAAAATGGTGGAGAGGACAGGCATTTATAGGAAGAGTTTCAAAAGAAAGTGGTTGATATAATTGTTGCTGCTAGATCGCTAAAGATAATAATTGCTCAGAGAATTCACAATCCATTGAGGTTCTTGTCTATTCCAGCATCCTACCATCCGTCTCACCATCTTGATTCCTCCCATTTCAACACACCCATTTCAACAAGCCTCTGTGCCTCATCATAGGCTATTCCCTTTTCTTGCCATGTCCGTTCTATTTCTTGTAAAATTGTGTTAATTCTTTTTTTTTTTTAATTGTGTTAATTCTTTAAGACCCAGTTAAAAATACATCACCTTCTCTTTAAAACATGCTCTATTTTTTCTCAATAAAACTTAATTTGTGTCTGCTTGTTTTTCACATAATTTTGGTTCACAAGGTAAATGCAGCAGTTATCACCTTGCATAATAGTTAATCTGCTTTTTTTTCACCCATAGATGGAAACTATTCATTAGTTGCAAGCATTCCATATGCAACTTTGTATTTTTTTCAGGGGTTAGAACAGTGCCGAAAACATAATATAGGGAAGCAAATGAATGAATGGACAGAAGACCTTATAAAAATGTAAAATTGTGAGGGAGAAGGGGGAGAAAGAGCTTCTAGTAGTTAACAATAACAGATTACTGGGATGAATAATGTTATGTGTCAACTTGACAAAGCCATAGGGTGCCAGATATTTGAGTAAACATTTCTAGGTATGTCTGTGGAGATGCTGCCTGATGAGATTAGCATTTAAACTGGTAAATTGAGTAAAGCGGATTTGCCTTCTGGTTGTGGATGAGCATCATCCAATCTGTTGAGGGCCTGAATAAAACAAGCAAGCAACCAGCCAAGGAAGGGAGACTTTGCTTTCCCTGCCTGACTGCTGAGCTGGTAGCTCGTCTTCTCCTGCTGTGAGACTGGGACCTCAGACTTGGACTGGAACTTACGTCATGATTCTAGAATCTTCAGGTCTTTGGGTTTGGACTGAAACTGTAATACGGGCTTTCCTGGGTCTCCAGCTGACAAGTGGAAGATTCTGAGACTTCTCTGCCTCCATAATCAAATGAGCCAGTTCCTTATATTAAATCTCATTCATTCTCTCCCTTTTCATATATCTATGTCTGTCTGTCTATCTAATCTTTCTTATCTATCTGTTGTTGTTGTTTGATTGCTAAGCCATGTCTGACTCTTTGCAGCCCCATAGACTGCAGCATGCTTGGCTCCTCTGTGCTTCCTTATCTCTCCGAGTTTGCTCAAATTCAGGTCCATTGAGTCAGTGATGCTATCTAACCATCTCATCTTCTGCTGTGCCCTCCTCCTGCCCTCAATCTTTCCCAGCATCAGGGTCTTTTCCAATGAGTCAGCTCTTTGCATCAGGTGGCCAAAGTATTGAAGACTCAGCTTCAACATCATTCCTTCCAATGATAGTCATGGTTGAATCTATTTATCTATCTACTTGGCTATCTTCTATTAGTTCTGTTCTTCTGGAAAATACTGACTGATATATTACCGTCATCATCAATTTGGACTGCTATAACAAAAAATCTTATATTCCGTGGCTTAAACAACAAGCATTTAATCCTTACATTTTTGGAGGCTAAGTAGTCAGAGATTGAATGGTTGTTGCTGAACCATGGAAGACAGCTGGGCCTTCAGAGGAGAAAAATTCAATCTGGGGCCAGTGATGAGGCTTGATCGCTTTGAGCTCTTGTGTAATAAAGTTTTATTAAAGTATAACAGAGAGAAAGCTTCTGATGTAGACATCAGAAGGGAGCAGAAAGAGTGCCCCCCTGCTAGTCTTTAGCTGCATGTTATAGAGCTACTAGCAAGCTGTTAATTATAGAAAGGAAATGTCTCAAAACTCAGAGATTGGCACCAGGCCCTTCACCCACAACATGCATTGAGACAACATTGGCACCAGGTGAGTCATCCCAGGCCATAAAACAATTGACGTGAATCTTGAAGAAAGGCAGATTTCCAAGCAAATATATAGTTTCATTAACATAGGTTAGGAGAACAGTGTTTGAGTAAAACATACTGATTTGTCAAGTCAGTTGTGAGTCTTTAGGCTGAACCTGAACCAACTTGAAGACAGAGTCTAGGGTAAATACATAGCACATTAACATAGTTTAAGACAAATATTTCCATAAGAATAATGCATTGATTAACTCAAGGTTTGAGAAAAGTTAAGTTCAGGTGGAACCAGGTGTCATTATGGCAACACAAGAGAAACCTCTTTCTAAATTTGTATAGAGAAGGGGAAGAAATATAACACTAAGTTGTTTCCTCCTCTGCCACTTAAGAGAGAGATAAAAAAACAATGTCTGACCCTTGTAGCCTATTTCCTCCATTTGGAGACCCCTGGCCATCCTGCCTGTTACCCTCTCAAGAACAAGGTGCCAGATGATTTGGTGTCTGGTGAGAGCCCTTTTCCTAATTTGAACAGCCTTCTTGCTGTGTCTTCACATAGAAGAGTCAGAGAGGACTCTGGTGTCTTCCTCTGCTTATAAGGACTCTAATCCCATCATGGGGGCACTGCTTTCAGCCTTCATGTTTTCTTCTAAACCTATTTTCCACCCAAAAGCCTCAACACCATCACACTGGGGATCAGGGCTTCATTAGATGAATTTTGGGTGAAAACAAACATTGTCTACATCAGCTATGAAGAATGTCCTGTTTCTGCAATAGGGATATTATAAATATCAACATTAGATCTGCTCATAAATTATGAGATTGGGTTAAAATATTTCCCTGTGCCCAGTCTTGTGTTGTGGACTTGTATGATTTGATGATGATATCTCAGTTCTTAATTTCCTTCTTATGCCAAAGGAAAAAAAAGGAAAAGGAAAGAAAGAAAAAGAGAGGTTATTCTGACTGCATTTTTCAACAAAAGAGGATAATTATTTCATTTACATAGATTTTCATATGAGTGAAGATGAGAGAAAGAGAAGTTTATAAGTCTAGTTGCTCTTAATTCATGTCTCACTCATTTATGTCTCAATAAATTTGGAGTGGTTTTTGCTTCAAAGAAACTTGAGCACAAAAATTTGTTGACTAATATCAGTCTTAGGTCACCAAGCTACCAGACTGTTGGTAACTTCATGATATATTTTGTCTCCGGGCAATGATATTAGTGTTTTTTTGTTTTAAGTTTGCTTTTAATCAGATAATGCTATTATACTTTTTTTTTTTTCATTTTGTGAACATATGCTTCTTAATTATTCCCATGCTTATTATTACTTCAAGAAAAGATAAAACATTTTAATTGTAACTAGGGAGTGATCATTATCCTCATATAGGTGTAAAAGAAGAATATATTAAAATCTGGGAGCAAGTTTAAGGAGAAGACATTTTTTTTGTTATAAAATTTAGAAGTTTTTGTATCTTGTGTAACACATTAAGCTTAAATTAGTATCATTAAGATGGATGTGTATGGCTTAGTGAATGTAGCTCAAATTTAAAAAATCAAAATCAAGCCAAAATGTATAATTATTGTACTATTTACAACACATTACAAAGTCTGTAGAGATATCCATATTTTTAGAGATGAAAACTCTATTTTCCATTACAAGATGTGTTAGAGTCCATTAGGATAAAATAACGGTAAAGATACATAGCATTTTACATATTATTTCAATATAGGACATTTGAACAGAATCACTATGACAAAATATCTGAAATTTGTTTCCGGGTTTAAAGTTGCCTTTTAAATTATTGTTCTCTATTAGTCTAATTAAGCATGGCACATTAAGGACCTAAATTCATAACAATTTGGCCTTGAAAAAATACATGAAATTTTTTGTTACATCCCTAATTGCATACTGCAGGCTTCTGTAATACTTTTGAAAATTCAGATAAATGTATACTAAGAATATGTGCAATATCCAAATTAGTCAGCTATTTAATTTTCTCTGAATAGAGTCTCTCCACCATGGGAGCTAGACATCTTGCTAATTTTGCAGTTTATTTGCAAAATACCAATAAATGGCTTTTAGGACTATGGTGAACCTCAGGAATGATATTTTTGATGATCACACACAAGCTAGAAATTTCTCTTCTCTCCTTTCTCTGCCCATGAGTAAGCACAGCTGTGCTTAATAAAATACTGGGGAAAAATAATACCCTAATACTAGCCCTGTTAATCCCAGGAATTAAGTAAGGCTTGCTTTGCAATAAATCCAGCTGTTAGGGAGTCACAAAGCAAGAATTCTTTCCAGATTTCCTGCCAGTGACACTGAGACTAAAATAAATTAACAGTATCTTTGCCATTTCAATTTTCCAAATACAGGAGTTATTATTGAATTTTCTTCTATTCTTTGGAAACAATATGTTATCCCAAATTGAATTATGTTCTGTGCATCTATGTTCCTGACAAACACATGTAAGTTGCCATTGTTTTGTCAAGAGATGATAATGCAGATTTGTTGGATATGAAATGCTTAGGTTGCTACATCACCTTGAACCTCTGCAGCTAGGGATTGGATTGCTTGCTGAATTATCGTTGGGTCTGTTTGTCCAGTAGTAGGTGATAGGAATTTAAAACCTCCATTCACCATGATGCTAATGGAAATAACTCATACTGTCAATACAAAATAACATAATATTCTACTTGTAAAAAGTAAACCATCACCTCTCAGGTTAAGCACAGCTGGCAAAATCGTAGCATGATGAAGCTTAAGGAAGTATTGTGGAGTCAAAATATAAAAGTCAGAGAAGTTGGAATAGACATATTTCCCCCTTATCCACCAACAATGTCCAGCTAAATAGCCCTGGACATTTTGTATAGAACAAACATTAGGATACTCGGAGATGTGGAGACAAGAAGGCAGCCAGGTTAGGGATTTCAGCTGCCAAGGAATGACATGGTGGTCAGTTTCCCGGGCTTTCATTTTGCTTCATATATTCCACAGTCAAAGTTGAAGAAGGTAGCAATGCAGAAAAGTCAACAGGGGCAGACAAACAAAAACAGATAAAAGAAAAATAGCTCCAACAAAAGGCTACTAAATCCAGCCCTAAGACTGGACACAGAGCAAAGATACCTATTCTCCACACTCTTATCCATCATAGTGTTGGCAGTTCTACTGAGTACAATAAGGCCAGAATAGGGCAGGATTAATAAATAAAAAGCATACAGTTAGGGAAGGAATAAAACTCTCCAGACATGGATAGCATGATTATCTACGTAGAAAATCTCAACAGAGCTATCAAAAAAAAAAAAAAAAAATCCTAGAGCTAATAAGTAGGAGAAGGCAATGACAGAGGCCAAGATGGTTGGGTGGCATCACTGAAACAACGGACATGGATTTGAGAGATGGTGAAGATGGGAGATGGTGAAGGACAGGAAAGTCTGGTGTGCTATGGTCCACGGGGTCACAAAGAGTTGGACACGACCAAGTGACTGAACAAAACCCTTTACAGAATCTTATATATTGACCTTTCCCACTACCTTTTTGGAACAGTTCCTCAGAGATATCAGAGGTACTTTCTCTTGGGCTGCAGTCCGCATTTGCCCCAAATAAAACTTAACTCACAGCTCTCACATTGTGCATCTTTTTAGTCGACCTTGTATGAAAAGCAAAAAGAAATTCTATTACATTAGAACCACTAAGAAATGAGAGAGAAAAATATTAAATATCAAAGCTTGTGAAATAAATCTATAGCAGGAAAATAATACCCAGTAGAAGATAAAGGTTAAAAAATATCTGATTTCAAGATAGAAATAAAGCAATAGAAAAAGTTAAAAGTAGGAGGAAATAACACGGATAAAAGCAGAAAACAATATAAGTAAACGAAGAGGCAATAAGGAGGATGAACTCACCTCAAAATGGGTTATTGGAAAAAAGTAATGAACTGTAGAACCTCTGGTGGCATTGCTTAAAAAAAAGAAGAGACTTATGGTACATAATTGTAGCAGAGTAGTAGCCTGAGTAGAATAGAAATCTGATGTGTAACCATTAGGGACTTCCCTATGGTTCAGTGGGTGAAAAATCTGCCTGCAATGCAGGATAAACAGAAAACCCTGGTTTGATCTCTGGATCGAGAAGATCCCCTGGCTTAGGAAATGGTAACCCACTCCAGTATTCTTCCCTGAAAAACCTCGTGGACAGAGCAACTGAGAGCCTAACAGTCCAAAGGGTCAAAAAGAGTCAGACAGGACTGAGCATACAGGCAGGAGGAAGATGTAGTGATTAAAAATGAATTTACATATACATGTAAATCCATGGCTGATTCATATCAATGTATGACAAAACCCACTGGGAAAAAAAAATAATAATAAAAAAAAAATAAATAAAAAATAAAAATGAGGCTATTAGAGCAGGTTGGATATTCATAGAGATAATAAAAAGGTCATGTAGAAGAGAAAGGGATCATTACAGGAATAAAATCCTTAAGTAGTTAGTCTTTTTTACTATAATGAGATAATTTACAAGCAAAAGAATTTAAAATGTGTACCTTTCCATTAATCACAAAAGTATTATTTAACTCAGATAACAGCAGCTTATTTTGGACCTCTGTACAAATGATTGGGACAAATTTAGTCTTCCTTGATAAAAGCAATTGGTCTTATGCTTGGGTCTCAAATTATTAGCTAATTTCATTTTATTGTTACTGTATTTTGATCTGTTTGTTAACTTTATTTGAAAAATTTGTGTTTATCAGAAATGTGTCAGTTAGTGTAAATTGATCCAGACAATATCAATATGCTTTTATTAACATAGTGAAACTACTTGTATCTTGTTTACATGGTGGAGGAAGATAATTTAGGGAAAGCAGAATTAACATGTTAACATTATTCAGCAATGTGGAAGCAGGATCAAGAACTACTTGAAGAATGCTTGAGGAAAACTTAAGGTGATGCTTCAAAATGTTGCAACAGCAAATATTCCCCTTTCAGAGTGGATAGTTGCAGCTTGTAAAAAGGCCTCAGATAAGTACTGTCTTCTTTTTAACTCTCCAGTGTATCATGCTTGCTATTGGCCACTGTAAATGTGGGTATGGAAAGCAAGAGAGATTTATTAATAAGAATAGTAGATTGAGGGTATGAGGATTTATAGAAGAGGAATTTAAATGACATATTAAAAAAAAAAAACTTTGGGAAGAAATTGTATACTTAAAGTCATTTTTTTTTTTGTTCCTTCTATTTATCATGAAAGTAGGTTTCCACATTTCAGTCTTGCAAATAGATTCCATCAAATTAATCTATAAAGTGATCCCATGGGGGAAGGAATAGCATTTAAAGCCTTAAGGATTCTGAGGTCACCTCACTTATCTGGAAATCCCATCTAGAAACCTCAACTTAGGAAAACAGAGAAGTTTAATAAATACATGTCACAGTGTTTTCATTATCTCACTCAGAAGACTCAGAGTCTTTAGATCCTCATTCCAAGACTATTTGTATACAATTCTCACAAGCTTGAACGTAAAAATGCACATAGCTATAATAAATTATAATGAATTTGAGTGACAGTTAAGAAATAAAAGAACAGTAAGTGACAGCAAAGATCCTGAAGGTAAGGAATTATACACCATAAGAGTAGTCAATTAACTTGAAAGTGTAGCTTTTCCAGAATCAGAGGCAAGAATTGTATTCAAATAGTCTCAAACGTGTCATTAAACTATCTCAATCATTGCCACGACGGAAGACTATAAAGCAACTGAATCATCATGTATTAAATTATGTGTACTAAATATGCTGAATTTATTTAGAAAACCAAACGCTATCAGTGTCAAAATAGAAACACTTTTTCTTCATATTTTAAGACACTATCTATGTGTCCATGTCTTTTTTCTCTCTTTCCTTCTTTTTTTGTCTCCCTCCCTCCCTTCCCCTCTCTCTTTCTTTCACCATAGTTTCTATAAAATATTGTCACGTTGACATCTAGATGCCTGTTTTACTTCTCAAATTAACACCACCTGTAAGAGTCATTAATCTAATCATTACTTCCTGTCCCAGCTAATTATAAATGCTGTTGAACAAGACCTGACCTAGCATTGATCCATATATGTCCCATTAAAGATTTCCTTAAAATTCAGCAGACTGCCATTCATCATTGCATTTGTGTATGAATCATCCTTTGCATTTCATTTCATGCTACAGTGCTCAGTTCCAAGCTGATCCTTGACTAGATTTTCCTCTTCACTCAGTCAACTTTTCAGTGAGCAAATCTGCTCCATAATCACAGGTTGCACCTCTCGCTCCAACTGTTCTAAATATGTTCTATGTGGACATATAAACGTCTGGGGAGATTTCTTTAGAAGTTAGTTCAAAGTAACAATAACCTCCTAAAATGAAAAGCTAAGATTTAGTAGGGTTCATCCATTTCTTAAAAAAAATAAAATTCTGGATGTAACAATTCATAAATCCTTCACAGTAAAGTGCATCCATTAAGAACATGCCCTTTTCAGCTAAAGTGCCTTGGTTTGAATCCTGAAATATATGCTACTTATTAAAATATGAGGTTTATTTAACTTTATCTTTACAAATGAATTTTCTCATAGAGATGATGTAGTTGCTGTAATTTAGTTCTTAAGTTGTACCTGACCCTTTGTGACTTCATGGACTGCAGCTCGCCAGGCTTTTTTATCCTTCACTATTTCCCAGAGTTTGCTGAAACTCACAACAGTTGAGTTGGTGGTGATATTCAATCTTATAAAAGTGACTAGTACATAGCATTATAAAAATGTTTGCCATTATAGTTATTATAATTATTACTATTATTATTGCACGAAGGAACAAAATGGTGCCTTAATCATTTTTTTTTACATAGCAAAATTATATCATTCAGAGATTGATTAACAGCTCTCTGTTACAATTGCTTGGATTTATAATCTCAACATTTCCAAAAAGGTCATACTCTAAAATAAATAATAAAATTATAACATAGGCGATCTTAAAAACCATCTTAAACCTATATTTAAACAAAATGTTTTAAGGCAAACATAATTGTTATAATTTCTATTTTTACTCTATTATTTAGCTTTTTATTCTCATCACAGTCTTTTACTCTTGATTCCAAAAGGATAAAATCCTGCCTAATTTACTGGGAGTGAAAAAACTTCATCGTTTATTTTATACTCAAGTGTCAGCTTCAGTTGATTGAAATCCTTTTTACTTATGTCAAAATTGCTACATATATTTTGTTTATTTCAGTCCTCCTGTAGTCTGTGAAAAAAAAAAAAAAAAGCATGCTCATCAAGGAATAAGTGTAGGAAATATAAGAAAAAGGAGAAGCAAGTGAATATGAAGGAACACTGAGTGGCAGATTGCTTTAAAGGTGCTAGTTGCTATGTCATGTGAAGCAAATATCTCTACACTTTTATTCCCTAGAACAAGTATAAAAGTTATAGCAACTATTATTAACTCCATTTTATACCTGAGGAAGCTGAGGCATAGAGAATTCAAATATCAATACCTTGCCCAACTTTACACAACTAGTAAATGGTGGAGCGAGAGTTCAGACTCAGTTCAAGAATTTGTGCTCTTTCTCTACATGCAGAATCTTCTCAATATCCTTTCTCTGATATTCATTTTACCCCTGAAAAAGTACGCAAGAACTTTTTATCTGCAAAGTATAATGATCAGAACAATGAATTGCTGGTTGTTCTAACAAACACATCTGAAAACACACACTCACACACACACACAGAATGATATAACTGAATCAGTGTATTTATCACTCAAGTCTCACTCTGATGTGCTGCTGCTGTCTGGATGGTGCTCATCTGAGTAGTAAATTAGATGACAAGGCTTCTTCTATGTTGTGATCAGGCCATTTTCAATTTATTACTGTCACAGTCTCTTGAGGATTTGTCTATATGCCAGGCACTCAGAAACAGAAAAGACTATGTAGAATTTTCATCAGTCTGGCCTAAAAATAGCAAAGGTCTTTGGTCTAAGCTTATCACATGAGTGGTTCTAATTTCAAAGGAAGCAATAGAAATTAAGTAATTGAATTATCCTCAGAAGAAAGAAAAGGCTGTTTTGTTGACTATTTAGCCTTCTCTACAAGAGGGAGTATTAATATTGTAAGAGTGCTTTCTCTTAAATTAGAGAACAATTCCTGAGACTTATCTTCCTTTTTCTCTTATCTGTAGGTCTATCTACCTACGTATCTATCATTCCATTTATTTTTAATGTGCCCGTTGATTCATTTCCTAAGGTTGCACTTAGGTCATTCTCTAATTCATAATCTGACAAGTCGGCCCAGGCTAGTTAATAGCAAGGAATTTGTTATGACAAAGTAAGAGCAAGCCATGGGAAGCACTGTTTACAAATTTGTAGACGAGTACTCTGTTCATTCACCTCTCTTCATACACCTCTCTAAAGGTGTGATTCCCTACTTAAACATTCTGACAATTTAAAAAGCCGGAAGTGATGCTTTGCTGCACTGTATTATCACTAGTGCATTTCCACTCATATAGTTCAATCACTCTCTGATGTTTATTCATAATTCTGTACTTATTCTTGATCCTTACCATTACTTATGGGGATCATGTACTTAGTCACTCAGTTGTGTCTGACTTTCTGTTATCCTTTTGGACTGTGGCCACCAGGCTTCTCTGTTTCATGGGATTTTCCAGGCAAGAATAGTGGCGTGGGTTGTCATTTCTTTCTCCAGGGGATCTTCCCAACCCAGGGACTGAACCTGCGTCTCCTGTGCCTCCTGCATCATACCTATTCACAAAGGTATGATCCCCATAAGGAATGGTAAGGGGAGAAGATTCCAGAAGGGCATGAAAATAGAAGACAGAAATCATTGGGTACTATTTTACAGGCCTGCTCCACCTTTAAAACATTCATTACATTTTTAATACTATAAACCCTTCTGTCTGGAAGAAAATTCAGGAAAAGAAATATGCTATCTTTTGGTGATGAATCAAATAGGTTGATATGCTTCAATTTGAGATCTCCAAGTTAACCACAGAGAAGGAAATGGCAACCCACTCCAGTATTCTTGCCTGGAAAATTCTATGGACAGAGGAACCTGGTGGGCTACAGTCCATGGGGTCGCAAAGGGTCGGCCACAACTGAGCTCCTTCGCACAAGTTAACCGTATACTCTTTACACAACTTGAAGTGCTAGTATGTCCTCCCAACACTTACAGTGGAATAATTTCCTTGAAAGAAATACCAGAAATTTTGTGATTTTCCATGACATTGATTTACTACTTTGTGTTTCTATAAACATTTTGTAGCTTACTTTCACTCTCTTTTATCTTCAGTGTTTTTCTTCGTTATTTGAAAATTCCAATGTGATCTTGCTTTGATTTTTCTTTTTGGACTGAATGTTCTCTTGTTTTCAGGATGTTCATGCTAATGCATATTTCAATGTACAAAAGATTGCTTTATTTTCAGGGACCTCGTGGAGTATGTGAACTTGATGATTGTCATTAGCATTAAGTGACATTTGTTTAGGGAGACAGAGAAATGAGTTATGAAATCACAATAATATCATGGTTCTTAGTGGCCATCAGGAATGCCTGCATTTTAATATTAAATAAATAAATAGTATGGGGGGTCATCCTTAAACACTGTGTAATAGCACTTGGAATATTTCTTAGTTCTCTTTTTTCCATCATAACGTGGAACATTTTTCTTTTGAAGTGAATTATAAAGAATTCATAACACTTTCCATTTTTCTTACTTTAATTAACAATCAATCTATGAAGTATTACATACAGACTATTTTAATACTATACAAGGCAGACATATATATATTACATAACACTTAAAGAGGAAACATCACTCTAATACAGAATATTTTAACTAAAATTAAGAAATGTGACTTTTTCCTAAGGGGTCTGGCAATTCTTTATATCTAAAAGTAATTTAGGAGAACATTAAAATAAATACTAGTAGTATAGGTTTATAGCAATATTAATTTGTTCCTTGATGAAGAAAAAATTGAACTCTACATTAGAGCTAATTTATATAAAGTAATGATGTCTAATATATTATTTAGTATATATGGTAAGGATCAAAAAATATTTTTAATTCCTCTGTCTTTATATATCCTGCGATGCAGTTAATCAGAAAAAAAGTAAGGGGGAACTTCCTGGCTGTCCAGTGGTTAAGACTCCATGCTTGCCTTGTACAGTACAGCCAAAAAAGGGAGGAGGGGGAGTTTGCTTTATATGAAGCAATAATTAATTCATGAATGAATAATTAATTATTAGTACTAGTGTGGATTATTGACACCATGTAATCTAACCAGTTGGGGGCCAACCAGGTGACAGAAACCACACAATAATTGGAACAGGACAAGTTTAAAGTAAAGAATGAACAACAACAGGAGTTGGGGTGAGGAGAGATAGACTAATAAGAAATCAGGAGAATTCCAGAGAGTTCAAGAATCACAGAGGCAAGGAACAGACACTCTCCCTGGGGCTGAAGTAGAGTGCCAGAAACAGAAGCACCCACAAACCCATATCTTCTCAAAGAGGGGACATGTCTGTCCATGGTCTCGTGGATGGTTTTGACATTATTAGGAGACCCTGTGTTTTGCTGAAAGTTTTAACTTTCGTCTCAGGTTCAAAGGACTTGTTAACAAAATAAGCCACTCGTCATATACAAATAAATAATACAAATATTTATTAGAGAATTATCTAGCTTACTTTCAATACACTAACATTAAAAGAGAAGGGAAATAGAGCAGAGGCTACATCACCAAATTGGGTTTTGAGCAACATCCAGACTTAAACAGCTCTGGCAACTCCCGTGACAGCACATCTGGAGTCCCAACTGGGAAAAAGTCCCAGACAGAACCTCTGCTTCCTCTGGGTGAGACTTCAAAGACTGTAGTTTGGGGTTCCCGTTTATAATCCCAGGAGGCAAACTGATATCATCACCAATCTGTGACCAAATTGTAGCTTTGGCTTCATGTTAATGCTGTGTGTTTTGTTGTGTAAAACTTGGAATGTGGTTAAGCCTGGGGCTTGGCTGGCCAGGACCCCTCCAGGGCCTCAACAACCTCAAGATTTCTCCCCCATCTTATCTATGCTGCTGAGAGGCTTGCACTCACAGCAGGCAATGTCTAGTCAGGGCAGTGTCTGGGCAGGTTAGAAGCAAGATCAGAGGCGGGCTTTGCTCTGTCTCTGAAGCCTAAACAAGACTATTTATTTAATTTCCCAAACGCCCTGAAACTCCAATACTTTGGCCACCTGATGCGAAGAGCTGACTCATTTGAGAAGACCCTGATGCTGAGAAAGATTGAAGGCAGGAGGAGAAGGGGACGGCACAGGATGAGATGGTTGAATGGCATCACTGACTTGTTGGACATGAGTTTGAGCAAACTCTGGGAGTTGGTGATGGACAGGGAGGCCTGGTGAGCTGCAGTTCATGGGGTTGCAAAGAGTCAGACAAAACTGAGGGAGTGAACTGAACTGAGCTGAAGGCCGTGTCAATGGAACTTGCTTAGAATGTGCCCCCCAGCCCCACCCCGCCCCAAGGGATGATTCCATACAATAGAACTCAGTGGGAAGGCATCTGAAAGAGGAACCATTCATGGGGTGTTCCCTTATCAGTGACACTCCACTGGGAAGATGGAGGAAGTGCAAGGAGAAACTTCAGGAACCAGCCCTGGAGAAGCCCATCACTTCAGAAGACAGATGTTGGAGAAATGGGCTTTGTCTGAGCTGAGCTGAGCAGAAGCTCCGTGTGGGAGAACCTACAAGCTACAGGAACTCAGCACTGGAGAAACTGCATGAAATAGAAGTCTGACGAGGGCAGCGTGTTAGAACCAGGAAGAGGAAACCCCCCTCCAAGCCTGCTGCCCCCTCTGCATCTCTACTGACAATATTTAACATTGTACCAATTGGCAAAGGAACCCTCTTTAAAAAGCCCAGTCATCTCTTGTATGTGGAATTTAAAAAGAAATGATAAAAATGAACTTACAAAACAGAAAGAGACACAGAGAACAGTCTTATGGTCACCTGTACACAGTGTTGTATTTAAAATGGGTAACAAACAAGGGCCTGCTCTACAAGGAACTCTGCTCAATGTCATGTGGCACCCTGGATGGGAGGGGAGTCTGGGGGAGAATGGATACATGTTTATGAACGGGTGAGTCCCTTCACTGTTCACCTGAAACTTTTTCGCCATTGTTAATTGGCTATGCCCCAATACAAAATAAAAAGTTAAAATAAAGCCCAGGTCCACATTTTCAGAGCCAACAATGAAGTATGGGTTTATAGTTAAGATGCAATATGTCAATACCTGAGAAAGTCCTTCCTTTTGGCTACCTAGCTCTCATATATACACACATTGAAATATGTGTGCAGAATGAAATGCCTAACAATGAAATACCTAACAAAGTGTTTATCTCCACCTAATGGGGCCCAAGTGGGCTCCCCAGGTGCCACTAGCATTAAAGAATCCTCCTGCCAGTGCAGGAGAGGTAAGAGACACGGGTTCAATCCCTGGGTCAGGAAGATCACCTGGAGGAGGGCATGGTGACCCACTCCAGTATTCTTGTCTAGAGAGTCCCATGGACAGAGGCGCCTGGCAGGCTACAGTCCATAGGGTTGAAAAGAGTCAGACACAACTGAAGTGACTTAGTATGCATGCACACAGTGGGGTACAGGCATCCTTAAAAGTGAAAAAGCTACCACATTTATCCCTAAATTAGGAGAAGCATAGCCCAGTAGTAATTGAGTCTATTGCTGACCATGATGCTGGGAAAGATAGAAGACAGGAGGAAAAGGGGATGACAGAGGATGAGATGGTTGGATGGCATCACTGACTCCATGGACATGAGTTTGAGCAAGTTCCAGAAGATGGTGAAGGACAGGGAGGACTGGTGTGGTGCAGTCCATGGGGTCACAAAGTGTTGGACTTGATTGACTGAACAACAACGGACAATATTCACTATTCTTCAAATTCCATGACAGTCCCACTGAACAGTCATCACCCTGCTTATTTAAAACCTTTAACAATGGCATGGATTCTTCCCTTAAGAATGTCATATTGCTTCAGGTTCATTTTCTTCCTAGGGAGTGAATGTTCCAGGGACTGTCACCAAGGCTTGTCTACCTGAACGGATCTTATGTCAAGTATCAGAGTGGTAATACAGGAATTCTGAAGCTCCCAAGGATATGTATTTCATTTACACATTTAGGCACTAGGAAAATAACTATATAATGAGTCCATGGACTAACTGGGCTCACTGAGACACACTTGAGCTAAGACTATAGATATCACTTAATCACCAAAAAATTGCGTTTTGGCAAGAGTGAAATTTTGAGTCCCCAGGAATTAGTATCATTTCAGAACTGATGTATTGAAGTCCTTTAAGAATTCTGGGTATTTCTTTTTTTTTTTAATGGCTCCATGCTAAAATTTAGAGACACTTTATAGTGTATACTGGTAGCAATTGTGCATAATCCTCCTTCAAGATATTCTGTTCTTTTTATAATTATTATTTTCAATCAAGGGACTCTGGCTCTCCATGTTGACAGGTCTAGATGCTGGAGAAGGGCTGTGACTTTCTTCAGTACCAAATCAAGTCAGGTGTTTTCTATCTAAAGTTTTTGCTGTTATGTAGCTCCAGTGACATTCTACTGGTTTCCCCACCCATTGCAGTCCTAAGGACATTGAAATATATTGGCCACTGCTAAGATCACTGAGGATAAAGGCATTCTGTTCAGCTATTGGTGCTTGCTTTCTTTTATTGTAGATATCTCTGCCTCATCTCAATGCCAACATCTTTAAAACTGCACCTGACCTAAAAAGGAAAATAACTTCAGAACTTTCAAAGATAAAAGTGTTCTACTTACTAATGAATTTCTCAATGTCTTATTAAAATTTTTTAAAAATATTTTATGAAATGTATATGGGAGATGAGTATGCATGTTACATGTGATAAGTCCAGTCTTTGGATTCCTTTCTCCTTATCATGGAAGAGAAGACCTGGCACCTCAATCACATTAAATATTGGCCAGCTTTGCTTCCAGTGTTCAGTTAATCAACCAAGGAAGTAGTTAGAGTTACCTTCAGATAAATGAGTTAGCATGTTAAATCTAGAAATCTCTATTAAGTGCATCCATAGTAATGAATTTAACTTGATTGAATACTCTTAGATTCTTTTCTCAAATATGTTCTCTAAGTTTCTGCTGATACACTAATAAAATTTTTGGATGATTCTTTTGATAGGTAAGCTCTGTTTGGGGATGTCATATTATATACTTGTCCCCTGGAGCATACTCATATTTGACCCTAGCTTTTGGTCAAGTGACCACAAAGAGTATTTGTGGTTGACCATAAGGAGAATGATGGTTCTCCTTCAGGGCATCTATCTCAAATGCATTTAACAAAGTCTTTTTTGTTTGTTTGCTCCATCAGAGGAAGGCTGATCTTGATCATCTGAGGGAAAGCTTCTCCACTGCTAAGGAAGTCTCTAAGACTTAGAAGTCCAATAGTGTTATTTAGATCCAACCAGATGTCCTCATTCCCAAGTTCAGTATCACATTGTTTCCCAGTGAGTACTCTTTCACATGAAGAATGTGGTGAAATTTTAAACTGAACTGTTATTTCAGTAGACTGAATAAAGAGACCTGCCCTTACCAAAGTGGGAGGTTATCATTTAATAAGCCGGGAGCCCAGTAGAATAAAAAGGTAAAGAGAAGGGTGGCTTCTCTCTCTTCCTGAGCTGGGATGTCCAGCTTTTCCTGCCTTTGGACATCAGTGCTCCTGGTTCCTAGAACTTTGAACTTAGAAATTATACTAACTGTTCTTTTTTTTTTTTTTTTTTTCAGTCAAGGGGTTCTGGCTCTCCAGAAAGATGTTAAGGGAAGCTAACAAAGATATATAAAGCATTCCAAGGATCAAAATAGCAGGGAGTCATTGGCAATGCCACAGCTAAAGAAGTTAGGGAAAAGAGAGAGACTTGCAGGTACAGAAGAAGGCTGTCCCACAGTAGTTGTGGCCTCAGGTAGAGAAAGACTATCCTGCCCCTGGATCTATTTCTGGTGCTTCCATTTGTCTGGATCCAAAGTGAAACTACAGGGTGAAGGAGGTCAAGTTTTACTTCCATAAAAATTGTGTGATAGTTGGATGGCATCACCGACTCAATGAACATTAGTTTGAACAAGCTCTGAGAAATACTGAAGGATGGGGAAGCCTGATGTGTTGCAGTTAATGGGGTTGTAAAGAATTGGACATGACTTAGTGACTGAATAACAACAACAAAGGGCAGAAAACATCGCTAAAGATAAAGAAGACCTCTCTATACTAATAAGAAGTTCAATAACTATAAAAAGATGCAAAACTATAAACTTATATGCAACTAGTATCAGACTCAAAAATATTTAAAGAATTCACAGAACTTCAGGAAAAGTGTACCATTTGAATGGGAGACTCTAAATACACTTCTCTTGGTAATTGATAAATTGGGCAGAAAAAAAATCACTAAGGATACAAAAGATTTGAATAATGCAATTAACTAATTTGATCCAGTGGATAAGTATCTATTACACTCAACAATGGCAGAATGCATTTCAAGCTTGAAAAAACACTTATGAAAACTGACCACATACTGGGGTATGGAGAAAAGCTCATTATATTTCAAAGCTTTGTTATCATGTAGAAAACATTCTGTCTGTACACAATAAATTAAATTAGTGATCAATTATAAAAAGAAAAAAAGATAACTAGAAGATCCCAATTCCCAGAGAGGGGAGAAAATGAAATATTAAGTCAAATTGTGTTGTATGGTTCCTCAAGAAATTAGTATTTGAGGAAAGACTTGAATGTAATGAGGAAGCTAATCAAGTGGATATCTTACAGAACTCTGTTCTAGGCAGACAGAATATCTGAAGCAAGGGCTTTAATATGGCTTTTGTTATTTAAATGTGGAGGCCAGTCTGAAGTAAAATGTGCAAGACATAGTTAGAAAGTGAACAGGATGCCTATCAGGAAGGAGTTTTTTTTTTTTCCCTCTTAGCTTTTTTTCTTTTACTTTTTTTTTCTTTTGGTTTTCCTTGTGGCTCAGCTGATAAAGAATCCACCTGCAGTGCGGGAGACCTGGGTTCTCTCCCTGGGCTGGGAAGATCCCCTGAAGAAGGGAAAGGCTTCAGTATTCTGGCCTGGAGAATTCTGTGGACTGTATAGTTTATGGGGTTGCAAAGAGGTGGACAGGACTGAGTGACTTTCCCTTTCACTTTCAATTCACTTAGGTATTTTTTTAAAAAGTCTGATTTTTACTTTAAGTGAAATAAGGAGCCTTTGCAGGGTTTTGAACAGAGAAGTAGCAAAATTTGAATTATGCTTTGATAGGGTCACTGTTCTGAGGAAAATGTGTATTATTTGAGAGACATTAGAAAGTTGCTGCATGATCTAGATAGGAGATCACTGTAGTCAGACAAGAGCGTCAGCATGGAATAATTAAAAAAAGAAGTTGCATCTGGATATTAATACATGTTCACAGGAGTCAATATGATAACTTCTGGTGTGAGAGAAACGATGACTTAGACTGTTGGCTTGAGAAACTAGAACTAAAGAGGTGTCATCAAATTAGATACGAAAGTTTGCAATTGGAGTAGATCAGTATTGGATATATTTTGCCTGAGATGCATATTATATATCCAAGTTGAGATATCAAATAGTCATTTGAAAGTGTAAGTCTGGAATTAAGGGGAAGAAGGGCTTCCCTGGTAGTTCAGGTGGTAAAGAAACTTCCTGCAATGCGGGAGGCCCAGGTTTGATCCCTGGGTCAGGAAGATCCCCTGGAGAAGTGAATACCCTTCTCCAGTATTCTTACCTGGAGAATTCCATGGACAGAGGAGCATGGCAGGCTACATTACAGTCCATTGTGTCACAAAGAATTGGGCGTGGCTGAGCACCTAACACTTTCAGCGGGGAGAAGCCAGAGTTAGATGTACACTTGTGGGCATGGACAGCAAGAACATGGTATTTTTATTTATTTTTTTGTCCATGCCTTGTGGCATGTGGGTCTTCATTCCTCAACCAGGGATTAAACCTGTGCCCTCTGCACAGGTTTAAGACTCACAGAGTCGTAACCACTGGACTGCCAGGGAAGTCCTCAGAAAATGGTATTTAAACTGATTAGACTGGATGATATCACCAAGGGAGTATTAGTAAGGGGATCTAAAATTTGACTGCAGAGGCAAACCAATATTGAGACTCCAACATAAAAAGAAGGAACAGATAAAGAATAGAGGGAAGTAATAAAGACAAGTGAAGAAAGAGAATTAAAGAGGAAGAGAGTCATCAATCATATGTGCTTAATATTAATAATTCAGTTCAGTTCAGTTCAGTCTCTCAGTCATGTCCGAGTCTTTGCGACCCCATGAACCGCAGCATGCCAGGCCTCCCAGTCCATCACCAACTCCCGGAGTCCACCCAAACCCATGTCCACTGAGTCAGTGATGCCATCCAACCATCTCATCCTCTGTCATCCCCTTCTCCTCCTGCCCTCAATCTTTCCCAGCATCAGGGTCTTTTCAAATGAGTCAGCTCTTTGCATCAGGTGGCCAAAGTATTGGAGTTTCAGCTTCAACATCAGTCCTTCCAATGGATACCGTTGAATAATACAAGCACTAAGAATTGATATTATAGTCAGTAAGTTGGAACTTATTGGCAATCTTGACACAGTTTCACTAGGATATTTGATGTAAGAGCTAGAATGGAATGGTTTTAAATGAGAGTAGAAGAGGAATTAGAAAGAAAAACTATGGAGCAAATTTTGGGGAGTCCAGGGAAGTAAAGAAGGTGTCAGAAGCTGAAAGAGGAGATCAGGAGGATATATATGTATAAAAACAGAGTGTGAGAACCTCATGTTTTAGGAGTTTTCTGTTTGTTACTGTGATGTGGATCTTAGGCAGTGTAACAGTAGAAGAGAACAAAAATGTGTTCACTTGAAGTAAGGGATTAGTCAAGAAATACACCCACGGGGTAAATGAAAAGTCCATGGACATCCATGGTAATGAGTATACTTTACCCATTCTCTCAACCACTTTTCTTCAATCTCTTTTATCTTTTTGTTTCTTCTTCTTTTTTTCATGTTTTTTCATTTCTTTCTATCTCCTGCATCTTTTTGAAACCTAGTGAGATACCTGTCTTCTCAGTATCGCATTTGGGCCATTATTAGCGTCATACTCTTGTACTTGCTTCTCTGGGTCATTAAACTTGGCTCTTTCAACTGTTACCTTCATCAACAACAGAATTGCACAAGAAACTGCCTTCGTACTGCCATCAGCTCCCTCTACAGCATCTACAATGCTTTATTAAATCTCCCCAGGCTTCTACTGTGGTGAAGAAACTGGTCAATATCAATAGAGTCACAACTAACTTTTTGCAGGTTTTCACATTCCTATTCTTGTGATATTTACTATTTGTTTTTTGGTCATCATTGACAACTGTTCCTTAAAAAAATATCTTTTAAAAACATTTAATTAAGAAAATTGTTATTTGAAATTTTCCTGAATGGTAAATAAAATACACATTAACCAACCTCTGTTTGGTATGTGGAATGCTTGTGTATTGTTGGAGCATGCTTGTGGCTGAGTCTCTCAGTCCTTTCTCTTCTCCCTTTCTTCCCTTATATCCAGCATATCTGGGTATTACTTGGGCCCAGGGACTCCTTGCACAATTACCATGTTTTTATGTTTCCCTTGAAGAAACATATGGTCACATGCCCTGAAAATTTTGGCTAATAAGATGTGGGCAGAAGTGATTTATGCTACTATCAGGTTGCCTTCTTAAAGTCAATGTTTTTTTTTTTAATACTTTTTTCCTTTTTTTCCATTGGTTGTGGTATAGACTCTAGCTAGAGCTAGAGCATACATCTTAGACTATTAATTTGAAGCTCAAGGTAAGTTTGACAGAATGATTATACAGAAGGATCTAGATCTCTAATGACTGTGGTAGCACCAATCAGCTTGGATGGGCTACACAGACTTTTTAGGTAAAGGAGACATTTCTACCTCATTAAATACACTAGTTATTTTGAGTCTTTTGGTTATACAGTTGAACCAATCTAAATAATATACTCTTTTAGCCTCATACTTTCTCAAAATACTCCAAGATTGCAAGGAATATTGAAACTAAATTCCCTAAGTCAGAAATCAAATACTTTTGAGTAAGCTGTGACATCTTCAAAACTATAAACTTTTATGACATTTTCTATTTATCAGCAGAGTTTGTATGTCTTATAAATAATCATTTGGATCTAACAGTGAGTTGTTATAAGGTTGGGCATTCATAGATCATTGATTTATTGTACTTTGAATCAGGGGATTGGAGTCTGTGTATGGTTAAATATGCAATAATTCCTCAGCTGTTTCCAATGATTAATACCAGAACTGGCTCAACATTTCGCTTATTGCCTACGTATACTTGTCTACCAGAATGATAAAGCACTAATAGATTCTCATTACTATCCAGGGGCAAAATGTGTTTCTCTTCAGCGTTTCTGTGACTGTGCTAACATTTTACAAGGAATGCCCAGAGCTAAATGGAAGAGTTGGAATATAATAAAAATGAAACAAAAAGTAAATGATGAGGCATGGTGCAGATAGATACTTTTTAGGTAAAAAGTATTCAGTATAAGTCTCTTCCCTCTGATAATGGCCTATTAGAGAGAATATTTCAAATTATTGTTTCATGGACTCATAGGTCCTAAAGCTAAAGGCATGTTGAACTGTAATTATCTGCTGCAACCCCCTGCTCCCACAGGCGAGGTATTAATATCCCTGGCTCACATTCTGGTTAATAGCCTTTCTTAAGATTACAAAAGAGAAAAAAGTCAGGATTAGATTCAGATCTCTAGATTCCTGATGAATCTAGATGAGGAATTCCTGATGAAGTTTTGTTATTTCTGGATAATGTGGTGTCAGGTTAGATTTGGTGATTCATTTATTTTTATTCATTTATCTGTTCAGTTCACTTTTAAGGATCTAAGATTGTAGATGGGGCAATGTATAAGTCAGTTAGAGGCCTGTTGATTCCATGTGGTCAACTAAATATATCAAAGTACTGAGGAAACTGGAAAGGGGCTGGGTCAATTCTGGAAGGGAATCAGTTAAGTTCTGGGATTTCTCTGACCTTAATATTAAAAATAGTTAGATTTTTTTAATAGGAGAGATAGGGCAGAAAGACAGTGAGCCATGAAAGGCTATGATGTGATTGAGAATATGACAAGCCCCAATGTCACTCAAATATGAATGGATTGGTGGAAGTGTCCAGTGACTGTCAACAGGAATAATAAGTGGTCTGATTGTGAGTTATTTGTAAGTCAGCTAAGAAATTTGGATTTTTATTTTGTAGGAAACACATAAAAATATTTTAAGTAAAATAAACAGAATCTATTTTTTTTTTTGTCCACACCACCCAGCATGTGAGAACTTAGTTCGCCAACCAGGGATTGAATCTATGCCCCTTTCAATGGAAGCAGAGTCCTAACCACTGGACTGCCAGGGAACTCCCCATAGCTTTTTTCTTCTTTTTTTTTTTAAGGTTACCCCCCACTATCTTGAGAGTTGATGTTTGATGATGTGAATGATATACCAACTTTACATATCATAATGAATTTCTTGAAACGGGATAGTCCTGATGAAAGGAAAGGTTGTCCTTTTCATCATAGGGTACTGGAGTGCAAAAGTAGGAAGTCAAGAGCTACCTGGAGTAATAAGCAAGTTTGGCCTTGGAGTAAAAAATGAACCAGGGCAAAGGCTAACATAGTTTGCCAAGAGAACACACTGGTCATAGAAAGCACCCTCTTCCAGCAACACAAGAGATGAATCTAAACATGGACATCACCAGATGGTCAATACCAAAATCAGATTGATTATATTCTTTACAGCCAAAGATGGAGAAGCTCAGTACAGTTAACAAAAACAAGACTGGGAACTGACTGTGGCTCAGATCATGAACTACTTACTGCAAAAAAAAAAAAAAAAAAAAAAAAAAAAAAATTCAGACTTAAATTGAAGGCGGTAGAGAAAATCACTAGTCCATTCAGGTATGATCTAAATCAAATCCTTTATGATTATACATTGAAAGTGAGAAATAGATTCAAGGGATTAGATCTGATAGACAGAGTGCCTGAAGAACTAAGGATGGAGGTTCATGACACATTACAGGAGGCCGTGATCAAAATCATCTCCAAGAAAAACAAACGCAAAATGGCAAAATGGCTGTCTGAGGAGGCCTTACAAATAGCTGAGAAAAGAAGAGAAGCTAAAGTAAAAGGAAAAAAGGAAAGATATACCCATCTGAATGCAGAGTTCCAAAGAATATCAAGGAGAGGTAAGAAAGCGTTCCTCAGTGATCAATGAAAAGAAATAGAGGGAAACGTTAGGATGAGAAAGACTAGAGATTTCTTCAAGAAAATGAGAGATACCAAGGGAGCCTTTCATGCAAAGATGGGCACAATAAAGGGCAGAAACGGTATGGACCTAACATGAGCAGAAGATATTAAGAAGAAGTGGCAAGAATACACAGAAGAACCTTCCCAACAAAAGGAAATATACTAAAAAGATCTCAGTGATTCAGAAAACCACGATGGTGTGATCACTCACCTAGAGTCAGACATCCTGGAATGTGAAGTCAAGTGGACTTTAGGAAGCATCACTATGAACAAAGCTAGTGGAGGTGATGGAACTCTGGATGAACTATTTCAAATCCTAAAAGATGATGCTGTGAAAGTGCTGCACTCAATAGGCCAGCAAATTTGGAAAATTCAGCAGAGGCCACAGGACTGGAGAAGGTCAGTTATCATTCAAACCCAAAAGAAAGGCAATGCTGAAGAACGTTCAAACTACCACATGATTGCACTCATCTGACATGCTAGCAAAGAAAGTAATGATCAAAATTCTCCAAGCCAGGCTTTAACAGTACATGAACCATGAAATTCCAGATGTTCAAGCTGGATTTAGAAAAGGCAGAGGAACCAGAGATCAAATTGCCAACAGCCATCGAATCATAGGAAAAGCAAGATAGTTCCAGAAAAAACATCTACTTCTGCTTTTTTTAGTATGTCAAAGCATTTGACTGTGTGGATCACAACAAATTGTGGAAAATTCTTAAAGAGAAGGGGATACCAAATCACCTGACCTGTCTCCTGAGAAATCTTCTCAAGAAGTATGTAGGTCAAGAAAAAACAGGTATAACTGTATATTGAACAATGGACTAGTTCCAAATTGTGAAAAGAGTATGTCAAGGCTGTATATTGTCACCCTGCTTATTTAACTTATATGCAGAGTACATCATGTGAAATGCCGGCCTGGATGAAGCTCAAGTTGCAATCAAGATTGCCAGGAGAATTATCAACATCCTCAAATATGCAGATGACACCACCCTTATGGCAGAAAGAGAAAAAGAACTAAAGAGCCTCTTGATGAAAGTGAAAGAGGAGAGTGAAAATGTTGGCTTAAAATTCAGCATTCAAAATCTAAAGATCATGGCATCTGGTCCCATCACTTCATGGCAAATAGATGGGGAAACAATGGAAACAGCAAGTCTTTATTTACTTGGTCTCCAAAATCACTGCAGATGGTGACTGCAGCCACGAAATTAAAAGACACTTGCTCTTTGGAAGAAAAGCTATGACCAACTTAGATGGCATATTAAAAAGCAAAGACATTACTTTGCTAACAAAGGGCCATCTAGTCAAAGCTATGGTTTTTTCAGTAGTCATGTATGGATGTGAGAGTTGGACTTTAAAGAATGCTGAATATTGAAGAATCGATGTCTTTGAATTGTGGTGTTGAAGAAGACTCTTTTTTTTTTTTTTTTTTTTTTTTGAAGAAGACTCTTGAGAGTCCCTTTCACTGAAAGGAGATCCAACCAGTCCATCCTAAAGGAAATCAGTCCTGAACATTCATTGGAAGGACTGATGCTGAAGCTGAAATTCTAATACTTTCGCCACCAGATGCGAAGAACTGACTCACTGGAAAAGACCCTGATGCTGGGAAAGATTGAGGGCAGAAGGAGAAGAGGATGACAGAGGATGAGAAGGTTGGATGGCATCACCCACTCAGTGGACATGAGTTTGAGCAGGCTCCGGGAGCTGGTGATGGACAGGGAAACCTGGTGTTCTGCAGTTGGGGTCACAGAATCAGACAGGACTGAGTGACTGAACTGAATTGAACTGGTAAGAATTTCTAAGTTAGAATTTACAATTAAACATGGGGACTCTAAATTTGATTGAAAGGTAGCAACGACATATTTCTCCATAGTCGATATAGATTTGCAAAATTAATCTTTCTGAGCTTCAGTTTTTTATTTGTTAAAGTAAAATAGCAGTGAATATACACCTCAAAGGATTATTAATCTCAGAGCAAAAGTAAATAGGATAATGAACATAAAGGAACCATGAGTACCAGTTAAGTGGTAAGTATTGAATAAATGGTAGTTGTTATTATTGTTTATTCTTTGTCATTTTTATTATTGCAGTGAAATTAGAAATAAGCATTCCACAGGAAAATGAAAATAAAAATATCATTGGAAGAGAGCCAGGGATGTAAATGTCTATTTGACAGTCATTAATGTATGGTGTTCAGTTAAAAATACAAGATCAGACAGAAGTCTAATACAATTTTGTTCTTTGTTTTGTTGAAAAGGAAATTGAATTTTATGAAACTTGAACATCCTAAGTTAAGTGAATAAGCACAATAGCATGTTAACTGTTAACATTGAGTCTACGGAAACAGTGGAAGTGCTGGATTTGTGCCTATGCCTGAATAAATAAATTTCAGGCTTCAAAGCCTTCTCTAAGTAGTAAAGTAGGCTGGCTTTAGGCCAAAAATTGAAATATGCAAAATTTTTCTTCAGATGCTGCCTTTTCAAATCCATTGCAGGGAGTGGAGGGGGTGGGTTAATAGACTAAGACCTGAAAAATCCCTAGGGGCGATTTTGAAGCCTTAGGCGTATCATAGCATATTTTATTCTTTCCATCATATATTTCCATAGAAGTGAAATCAAGTAAAATGAATATGTGAAATTGACTTGAGGGAAAAAGGAAATCACAAAAGGGAAGCATTGCATTAGGTTGTTGTCCAGTCTGACTTTTTGTGACTCTCTGGACTACAGCGCGCCAGTCTTCCCTGTCCTTCACTATCTCCCGGAGACTGCCCAAACTCATGTCCATCAAGTTGGTGATGCTGTCCAACCATCTCATCCTCTGTTGTCTTCTTCTCCTCCTGCCTTCAATCCTTCCCAGCATAAGGGTCTTTTCCAGTGAGTCAGTTCTTCACATCTGGTGGCCAAAGTATTAGAACTTTTAGCTTCAGCGTCAGTCCTTCAGGGTTGATTTCCTTAGCATTGGCTGGTTTGATCTCCTTGCAGCCCAAGGGACTCTCAAGAGTCTTCTCCAGCACCACAGTTTGAAAGCATCAATTCTTCAGCACTCAGCCTTCTTTATGGTACAACTCTCACATCCATACATGACTAATGGAAGAACCACAGCTTTGACCATATAGACTTTTGTTGGCAAAGTGGTGTCTCTGCTTTTTAATATGCTGTCTAGGTTTGTCATAACTTTTCTTCCAAGCAACAAACATCTTTTAATTTTATGCCTGAAGTCACCATCTGCAGTGATTTTGGAGCCCAAGAAAATAAAGTTAGTCACTATTTCCATCGTTTCCCCATCTGTTTGCCATGTAGTGTTGGGACTGGATGCTATGATCTTAGTTTTCTGAATGTTGAGTTTTAAGCCAACTTTTTCACTCTCCTCTTTCACCATAATCAAGAATCCCTTTAGTTTCTCTTTGCTTTCCGCCATAAGGGTGGTGTCATCTGCATATCTGAAGTTATTGATATTTCTCCCAGCAATCTTGATTCCAGCTAGTGCTTCACCCAGCCCAGCATTTTACATGATGTAGTCTGCATATAAATTGAATAAGCATAATGAGAGTACAGAGCCTTGACATATTCCTTTCCCAACTGAGAATTGTATAGGAGACTTGACTTTTACAGGGATGGTTGGTACTGATTATGGGTAAACAAAACTCAAGTCATTGGTAGTGGCCACTGGCTGAATAAAAATCATATTCTTTGCTGATAACAGGATTTCTGTTATCAGTCACTGCTGAAACCTAGGATGCTGGTGAGCTTAAAACGTTATCTCCAAAGACAATATCCCAGAATATCTAAGACACATACTTGCTTTCCTTGATTGGGCCCTACAGACAAATGAATCTCTCCTTCCATCTCTAAATGGAAAAGTCACAATTATCACCATGATAATCATAGTTCTCAGACAGTTATAAGACACTTACGTTGAGTCAGATCTACTGACTCAGTAGTCAGATATACTTTAATCTACTTTTGAAAAAAGAATCTTATTTATTTATTTAATTTTAGTTTTGGCTGCATGTGGTCTTTGTTGTACACTTGGGCTTTCTCTAGCTCCAGTGAGTAGGGGTCACTCCCTAGTTGTGAGGCTTGGTCTTTTCATCGTGGTGGCTTTGCTTGTTGTGGAATCCTGGGCTGTAGAAGGCATGGGCTTCAGTGGTTGTGTCTCATGAACTCCATAGCATATGCTCAGTAGTTGTGGTGCATGGACTCAGTTGGATGCAGCCTGTGGAATCTTCTCAGACCAGGGATCAAATCCATGTCCCCTGCATTGCAAAGTGGATTCTTAACCACTGGATCACTAGGGGACTCCCTAAATTACTTTTCAATTATTAACTCATTTAATTCAACAGCAACCTTATAAGGTAGGCATTATTATAAATTTTTTTCAGTTGAGGAGCTCAAGGTATATAGAGAGTTAACAAAACATTGCCACGGTCATACAGAAAGATTCTTTCATTTAGTTAATTATAATTTCCATGAGTCCTCCAAAATATCTTATGTCTAACCTGACCATAGAGGGCAAATGATACTTTCTATCTGTTGGAAATGACAGTGCTGCAGAATTGTTAAATTGGTTGCTGAAATCTTGATTGATCTTTAGGGGAAAATGTATCCTGCTCTGACCAGCTCTATGGCCTTGAGAAATATATTTAACCATTTTGAACTTGAATTTCTACATCTGTAAAATGAAGACAAGAGTGAAGGGAAAAATGGAAGTGGCTTAGCTTATTGTGAATGTCCTTAATTGGAATCCAGTCTTAAAAATCCTGAAATGCAAGTGTAGATAAGGGGAGATGACCATGTGGTTTTATAGCAAGAATTTCCTGGAAATTTCTGGGAACCTAGAACCCACATATTTGGTCATCATGTAGAGGTAACTCACTGAGTAGTAACGTTAGTGCTATGAGAGCGCTGATACGGCTGGAGTGTAACAGCAGTGATCCCACAGTTCTATGATTTGCTGAACTCCTTCATGTCTCACGCTGAAGACCTGAAAACTCCAGGTGTACTTCTTTGAGACTCGAGACAGGCAATAGGGAGACTTTCCCATTCACTAGCATTATTTTGTGATTTGTATATTTTACCTTGTCTATTTGTTGACTTCCAAGAATCCAAAGTTATTTTAGCCGAGGTGTTCTAACCTGCCATAAGGGTGGTGTCATCTGCATATCTGCGGTTATTGATATTTCTCCCGGCAATCTTGATTCCAGCTCGTGCTTCTTCCAGCCCAGCATTTCTCATGATGCACTCTGCATAGAAGTTAAATAAGCAGGGTGACAATAAACAGCCTTTTCCAATTTGGAACCAGTCTCTTGTCCTGTGTCCAGTTCTAACTGTTGCTTCTGGACCTGCATACAGGTTTCTCAAGAGACAGGTCAGGTGGTCTGGTATTCCCATCTCTTTCAGAATTTTCCACAGTTTATTGTGATCTACACAGTCAAAGGCTTTGGCATAGACAATAAGCTGAAAGAGATGTTTTTCTGGAACTCTTGCTTTTTTGATGATCCAGTGGATGTTCGCAATTTGATCTCTGGTTCCTCTGCCTTTTCTAAAACAATCTTGAATATCTGGAAGTTCACAGTTCATGGATTGCTGAAGCCTGGCTTGGAGAATTTTGAGCATTACTTCACTAGTGTGTGAGATGAGTGTAACTGTGCAGTAGTTTGAGCATTCTTTGGCCTTGCCTTTCTTTAGGATTTGAATGAAAACTGACCTTTTCCAGTCCTGTGGCCACTGCTGAGCTTTCCAAATTTGCAGGCATATCAAGTGCAGACTTTCACAGCATCATCTTTCAGGATTTGAAATAGCTCAACTGGAATTCCATCACCTCCACTAGCTTTGTTCATAGTGATGCTTCCTAAGGCCCACTTGACTTCACATTCCAGGATGTCTGCCTCTAGGTCAGTGATCACACCATCATGATTATCTGGGTCATGAAGACCTTTTTGTACAGTTCTTCTGTGTATTCTTGCCACCTCTTCTTAATATCGTCTGCTTCTGTTAGGTCCATAGCATTTCTGTCCTTTATCAAACTCATCTTTGCATGAAATATTCCCTTGGTATCTCTAATTTTCTTGAAGAGATCTCTAGTCTTTCCCATTCTGTTGTTTTCCTCTATTTCTTTGCATTGATCACTGAGGAAGGCTTTCTTATCTCTCCTTGCTATTCTTTGGAACTCTGCATTCAAATGGGAATATCTTTCCCTTTCTCCTTTGCTTTTCACTTCTATTCTTTTCACAGCTATTTGTAAGGCCTCCTCAGACAACCATTTTGCCTTTTTGCATTTCTTCTCCATGGGGATGGTCTTGATCCCTGTTTCCTGTACAATGTCACGAACCTCCATCCATAGTTCATCAGGCACTCTGTCTATCAGATCTAGTCCCTTAAATCTATTTCTCATTTCCATTGTATAGTCATAAGGGATTTGATTTAGGTCATACCTGAATGGTCTAGTGGTTTCCCCCACTTTCTTCAATTTAAGTCTGAATTCGGCAATAAGGAGTTCATGATCTGAGCCACAGTCAGCTCCAGGTCTTGTTTTTGCTGACTGTATAGAGCTTCTCCATCTTTGGCTGCAAAGAATATAATCAATTTGATTTTGGTGTTGACCATCTGGTGATGTCCATGTATAGAGTCTTCTCTTGTGTTGTTGGAAGAGGGTGTTTGCTATGACCAGTGCGTTCTCCTGGCAAAACTCTATTAGCCTTTGCCCTGTTTCATTCCGTACTTCAAGGCCAAATTTGCCTGTTACTCCAGGTGTTTCTTGACTTCCTACTTTTGCCTTCCAGTCCCCTATAATGAAAAGGACATCTTTCTTGGGTGTTAGTTCTAGAAGGTCTTGTAGGTCTTCATAGAACCGTTAAACTTCAGCTTCTTCTGCATTACTGGTTGGGGCATAGGCTTGGATTACCATGATTTTGAATGGTTTCCCTTGGAAATGAACAGAGATCATTCTGTCATTTTTGATATTGCATCGAAGTACCGCATTTCAGACTCTTTTGTTGACCATGATGGCTACTTCATTTCTTCTAAGGGATTCCTGCCCACAGTAGTAGATATAATGGTCATCTGAGTTAAATTCACCCGTTCCAGTCCATTTTAGTTTGCTGATTCCTAGAATGTCGACATTCACTCTTGCCATCTCCTGTTTGACCACTTCCAATTTGCTTTGATTCATGGACCTAACACTCCAGGTTTCTATGCAATATTGCTCTTTATAGCATCGGACCTTTCTTCCATCACCAGTCACATCCACAACTGGGTATTGTTTTTGCTTTGGCTCCATCCCTTCATTCTTTCTGTAGTTATTTCTCCACTGATCTCCAGTAGCATATTGGGCACCTACCGACCTTGGGAGTTCCCCTTTCAGTATCCTATCATTTTACCTTTTCATACTGTTCATGGGGTTCTCAAGGCAAGAATACTAGATATGCAGATGACACCACCCTTATGGCAGAAAGTGAAGAGGAACTAAAAAGTCTCTTGATGAGAGTGAAAGAGGAGAGTGAAAAAGTTGGCTTAAAGTTTAACATTCAGAAAACTAAGATCATGGCATCTGGTCCCATCACTTCATGGGAAATAGATGGGGAAACTGTGGAAACAGTGTCAGATTTTATTTTTGGGGGGCTCCAAAATCACTGCAGATGGTGACTGTAGACATGAAATTAAAAGACGCTTACTGCTTGGAAAGAAAGGTATGACCAACCTAGATAGCATATTAAAAAGCAGAGACATTACTTTGCCAACAAAGGTCCATCTAGTCAAGGCTATGGTTTGTCCAGTGGTCATGTATGGATGTGAGAGTTGGACTGTGAAGAAAGCTGAGTGCTGAAAAATTGATGCTTTTGAACTGTGGTGTTGGAGAAGACTCTTGAGAGTCCCTTGGACTGCAAGGAGATCCAACCAGTCCATCCTAAAGGAGATCAGTCCTGGGTGTTCATTTGAAGGACTGATGCTGAAGCTGAAACTCCAGTACTTTGGCCACCTCATGCGAGGAGTTGACTCACTGGAAAAGACCCTGATGCTGGGAGGGATTGGGGGCAGGAGGAGAAGGGGACGACAGAAGATGAGATGTAGGATGGCATTACCGACTCGATGGACAAGGGTTTGAGTAAACTCCGGGATTTGGTGATGGCCAGGGAGGCCTGGCGTGCTGCGATTCATGGGGTAGCAAAGAGTCTGACACGACTGCATGACTGAACTGAGCTGAATTGATGTGTTCTAACCTAGGTTTGGATGTCAAAAATTAGCCAAGACTCTATTTCATAGTGCCTGCATGCTAAGTCACTTCAGTTGTGTCCGAAGCTTTGTGACTCTATGGACTGTAGGCTGCCAGACTCCTCTGTCCAGTGGATTCTCCAGGCAAGAATGCTGGGGTGAGTTGTTATGCCTTCTTCCAAGGCATCTTCCTAACTTAGGGATTGAACCAGCATTTCTTTTGTTTCCTGCATTGGCAGGTAGCTTCTTTACGCTAGCACCACCTGGGAAGCCCTCTATTTAATCATGTGTGTGTGTGTGTGTGTGTGTGTGTGTGTGTATGTGTGTGTGTGCATGTACGTGTGTATGTGTGTGTGTTAGTCACTCAGTTGATTCCATGGACTATTGGTCACCAGGCTCCTCTGTCTGTGGAATTATGCAGGCAACAAAAATGGAATGGGTAGCCATTCCCTTCTCTGAGGGCTCTCCTGGACCCAGAGACTGAACTCAGGTCTCCTGCATTGCAGGCAGATTCTATACCATCAGAGTCCCCAGGAAAGCCCCTATTTAGTAGAATGTACCAAAGAAATGGTTGTAATATTTTAGAAGAGAAGAGACTTTACAAAACTTCAGATTAGCTCTCTATAATTGCTGACTTATCATAAACTCCATGCTCCTTCTTAGTAAGTGGATTTTCATAAACAGGAAGTAATACTCTATTTGTTTTTAAAAATAAGTTTAAATTTTTCTCGGTTTGAAAATTCACTCTGAAATTAAGTGAATTTTTCAGCACTCTCCAGTACCCTTCCTACTATCAATCAGTTCAGTTCAGTTCAGTCACTCAGTTGTGAGACCCCGTGAACCGCAGCACGCTAGGCCTCCCTGTGCATCACCAACTCCCAGAGTTTACTCAAACCCATGCCCATTGAGTCGGTGATGCCATCCAACCATCTCATCCTCTGTCGTCCCCTTCTCCTCCTGCCCCCAATCCCTCCCAGCATCAGGGTCTTTTCCAATGAGTTAACTCTTCGCAAGAGGTGGCCAAAGTATTGGAGTTTCAGCTTCACCATCAGTCCTTCCAATGAACACCCAGGACTGGTCTCCCTTAGGATGGACTGGTTGGATCTCCTTGCAGTCCAAGGGACTCTCAAGAGTCTTCTCCAACACCACAGTTCAAAAGCATCCATTTTTCGGCTCTCAGCTTTCTTCAGAGTCCAACTCTCACATCCATACATGACCACTGGAAAAACCATAGTCTTGACCAGATGGACCTTTGTTAGCAAAGTAATGTCTCTGCTTTTTAATATGCTATCTAGGTTGGTCATACCTTTCCATCCAAGGAGTAAGCATCTTTTAATTTCTTGGCTGCAGTCACCATCTGCAGTGATTTTGGAGCCACAAAAAATAAAGTCAGCCACTGTTTCCATTGTCTCCCCATCTATTTCCCATGAGGTGATGGGACCAGATGCCATGACCTTAGTTTTCTGAATGTTAAGCTTTAAGCCAACTTTTTTACTCTCCTCTTTCACTTTCATCAAGAGGTTAATGCACTGCTATTGTTCAGTCACTCAGTCGTGTCTGACTCTGCAACCCTGTGGACTGCAGCATGCCAGGCTTCCCTGTCCTTCACCAGCTCCCTAAGCTGGATGAAATTCATGTCCATTGAGTAGCTGATGCCCTGCTATAGTATATTATTTTAATTCAGTTGAATTTAGTTGGATGTACCTTTTTTCCTCCTGCAAAAATCTTTTGATTTGCTTATTTTTCTTCTATTACTAGCTGGATTTCTGCTAATTGAGACAAATAGTGTTATAATTTGTTTTTAAACATTTCTTCCATAAAGTGAGACTTTCGATTGATGTAGATTTGAAAACATAAATATTTACCTCATCATTTTGCAATTTTTCCCCATAGACTCCCTGAAATTACAACCATTGTAAGTTGGAAGAATTGAGAAACAGAATTAAATTATTTGCACAGGCGGCAGAGTAAATTAGGGAAACAATTCCCAATCAAAATGAGGTAAAACAAATCAATCCTAAATGCATTTAGGTTCATTTTTACAAATATTATTGGATTGAGATCCTAAAAGTATTCCCATTGACAGAATTATTGCCTTTGGCAGTAATTTCACTATGTATTTTCACAGATTTAAATTTACTTGATGGACTGCACTAATTTGATTTGCAAGCTCAGGTGGGTTAGATGTGCTGGTAAGGATGTGAAGCAATTGGAACATTTATACATCGCTAATAGGAAGTAAAAGTGATATAAGTTCAGAAACAAACTTGGCAGTTTGTTTTGTATTAAGATACATTGAACCAAATGCTTCCATACATGCGACCATAGCTAATTCCTTCCTAGAAATTTATCCAAATGGGTGAAAGCATACAGCCGCACAGAGAACCGGGTGCAAATGTCTATAGCTATTTTATTCGTTATTCAAGAAAAAGTAGAAAAAGCCCAAATGTCCTTCAACTAGTGAATGAATAAAAACATTGTGAAGTAGGCATACAATGTAATAACACTTAGAAATAAAAAAAGAACAGATACATGTAGCTGTATGAATGCATCTCAAAAGCATTGAATGAAGTCAAACTATGAACACAAAACAGTCTGTTATTAATATCCTTGAAGACAATGATTAGTAGAGTATCTGAGACAAAATATGCTTCAATAAAAAATTTTCGAAAGAACAAATTACTGTGTAACTCTGTCTGCATACCCAGTCACTTAGTCATCTTTGACTACTCTGCGATCCCGTGGACTCTGGCCCACCAGGCTCCTCTGTCCATATAATTTTCCAGGCAAAAATAGTGGAGTGGGTTGCATCTCCTACTCCATAACTTATAGCTCCTGATGTCACATAAGTTTATATGACTGTAAAAAGTTACCAGGTAAATTGTTGTGGAACAGCCCCCCCACCCCTACAGTAAGTGATTCCACAAAGGAAAAGTCACACTCCTTGTTAACACATTATGTTGAGATACATAATATATATGCAGATATTAGAGAAGACAGAAAGAATACACATTCTATATCAGCTTGACTATAGGTTAGAATAATTCATATATTGAGCATTGTGTGTGTGTGTGTTTGTGTGTGTGTGTGCACACATGCTCAATTGTGTACAACCCTTTATGACCCCATGGACTGTAGCCTGCCAAACTCCTCTGTCCGTGAAATTTCCCAGGCAAGAATACTAGAGCAGGCTGCCATTTCCTCCTCCAGGAGATCTTCCCGACCCAGGGACCAAACCCTCGTCTCTTGAGTCTCATGCAGGGGCACCTCCTTTGCCACTAGCACCATCTGGCAAGCAGGCATTGAGTGCTAGTCTTTATTTAAACAAATAAACCAAAACACAGGAGGCTTTAACCTAGCATACAGTTTTGATTAGACTGTGGCCCAGAAACTGAATTCATATATAATTGGCAGTCTTAATTTTAGCTAATCTATTTCATGTAAAGTAGAATCTTATTGTCATAGCAATTTGCATTACTGTTGGATTTAATGATGTTAAGCAACGTTTCATCTACTTATCTACTCTCTGTGTACCTTCTTTTGGTGAAACGTCTGTTGATTTTTTTCTTTTCTTTTTTTGGCTCACTTTAATTCTGGCTGCTTGTCTATATTTTATTAAACTTTTAAGTTTCTCTATTATATCCTGGATGTAGGTTCTTTGCAAGAAATGTCATTTGCAAATATTTTCTCCTTGTCTGAGTCTTATCTTCTTATTAACTTAAATGTTTTTTCAAGCAAGAGAACTTAAAAATTACAGTATAGTTTCTCATTGTTGTCTTTTATGCCTCATGTTTTTCTTTGTATCACATATTAAAAAATCTTCACTTCTGTTATTAAAGATTTTTTTCCCTATACTTTCTCCTAGAAGCTTTATAGTTTGAGTGCTTACATTTAACTCTATGATCACTTTCAAATTAATTTTTATGTATGGTGCAAGGTAGGGTTTTTGGACAGAGGAGCCTGGCAGACTATAGTCCATAGGGTTGCGAATAGACACTACTGAGCTACTAACACTTCACTACATGTCTAGTTATGTTTTCCTTGTACTTTTCCTGCATGGAATTTCCAAGACTTTGCATCTGTGGCTTCCAGTCATTCAGTAGTTTTGAAAAATTCTTGTCCTTGAGATCTTCAAATACTTTTCATACTTCCTCTTTCTTTACCTCTGGGACTCCAAATGCATCTATATTAGATATTCAAAATTGTCCCATGGCTCATGGGTGCTCTGTTGCATTTGCTTTGCTTGTTTTCCTTTACTCTTTGTTTTTCCTCTTTGTGCTTCAGTTTGGATAATACCTAATTATCATTGTTCAAGTTCACTATTTCTTCATCTAGTGGTGTTCAGTCTGTTGAAAAGTCCGTCAGAGGAATTCATTATCTCTAATATTGTTTTATTTTTACTGTCAGCATAAATAGCTGACTTTTTCAAAATAATTTCAATCACTCCTTTATAACATTCTGTCTGTTCTCAGACAGCATCCACCTTTTACATCATGTCCTTTAAATAATAATCATAGTTATTTGCAACCCCATTTTAACTGTTCTATCATTAGGACCATTTCTGCCTGTAGTTCTATGAATTAGTTTATCTTTTAATGAGTAGTCAGCAGAAGTACACTTAAAGATGTGTTGCTTTTTTTTTTTTTCCCTCACTGCATCTTGTAATTTTCAACTCTACACTGAACAGTGTGCAGAAGAACAATTGACCCTAAGGTATTTTTTCTTGGCAATTTTGTCTTCTTTCCTCAAGCTGCCTATCTGATGAGTTTAGCAAGTGCAGACACTGGCGTGGCTGGTTTGGGGTTTTAATGTTGCTGTAGTTATCCCCAGTGCTCCCCAGTTTTCAAACTCTCCCAGCATCAGGCAACGACTCTCATGTGCCTAATGTGAGGCCTGGGAACCAGAGGCTGTTTTCCTCAACATCTGTGCGCTGTTCTCAGGGCTTAGCAGGCACATGCTCTGCCTTTCCCACTTCTAATGAATAAGCTGTCATGTGTTGCTGGTAGTTTTATTTTTGTTTCAAAATAAATGTTTTGTTTTATATTGCATTCCTTCTATTAATTCTTCAGCAGTACCTTTAAAATATTTCTAGCATTCTCTCTTGTTTTCTATGTTTTACTATTGAAAATGAGATGCTACTTTAATAATTTTGGGCTCCAAAATCACTGCAGATGGTGACTGCAGCCATGAAATTAAAAGACGCTTACTCCTTGGAAGGAAAGGTATGACCAACCTAGACAGCATATTAAAAAGCAGAGACATTACTTTGCTAACAAAGGTCCATCTAGTCAAGACTATGGTTTGTCCAGTGGTCATGTATGGATGTGAGAGTTGGACTCTGAAGAAAACTGAGTGCCGAAAAATGGATGCTTTTGAACTGTGGTGTTGGAGAAGACTCTTGAGAGTCCCTTGGACTGCAAGGAGATCCAACCAGTCCTTCCTAAAGGAGATCAGTCCTGGGTGTTCATTGGAAGGACTGATGGTGAAGCTGAAGCTCCAATACTTTGGCCACCTCATGCGAAGAGTTGACTCATTGGGAAAGACCCTGATGCTGGGAGGGATTGGGAGCAGGAAGAGAAGGGGACGACAGAGGATGAGATGGCTGGATGGCATCACCGACTCGATGGACATGGGTTTGAGTAAACTCTGGGAGTTGGTAATGGACAGGGAGGCCTGGCGTGCTGTGATTCATGGGGTCACTAAGAGTCGGACACGACTGAACGACTGAACTGAACTGGACTGAACAGATCTATATATTTGAAAAACAACAACATACAAACATAAAAGCAATCCATTGTGGTCTTTGAAAGCTACAAGGCAGCTGCATGTATATTGGTTCCTGTGAAGTGAAAATAGCAACTTGTAATGTGTACATTTCACTCTGTTTACGTGAACAAAAGTGATATTAATATATATGTTTATATATGCAGACTGCTGGAGGAGTGCTGAGGAAACAGTTAAGCATCATTGACTCTTGGAAAAGGAAGGTGATAGGCTTAAGAGTTAGAAGATTTACTTTTCACATCACACATTTTAATTTAATTTTTATTAAAAATGTTAACATTTTAAAATATGGAAATATTACCTAGTCAAAATTAGATAAGGTGATAGTATAATTAGTCAGCAGTATAATTAGGTATCTGAATAATTTAATTTCATAATTTTATTTATTTACTTTTGGCTGTGCTGTCTTCATCGCTGCATGTGGGCTTTCTCGAGTTGCAGCAAGTGGGGGCTACTCTTCATTGCAGCGCACAGGCTTCTCACTGTGGGGTCTTGTGGAGCTCACGCTCTAGGGCACGGGGGCTTCGTTAGTGGCAGCAGACAGGCTTGGTAGTTGCAGCACCGCAGGCTCTCCCCAGGGGGCGCTAGTGGTAAAGAACCTGCCTGCCAATGCAGGAGACAGAAGAAATGCAGGTTCCATCCCGGGGAAGAGAAGATCCCCTGGAGAAGGAAATGGCTACCTACTCCAGGATTCCTGCCTGGAAAATTCCACAGACAGAGGAGACTGGTGGGCTACAGGCCATGCGGCCACAAAGAGTCAGACAGGACTGAGCACATCTACTTTCTTAGGCTCTGGAGCAAAAGCTCAGTAGATGTGGTACACGGGCTCAGTTGTCCCACCGTATGTGGGATCGTCCCAGACCAGGGATTGAATCCATGTCCCCTGTACTGGCAGGCAGATCATATCCACTTCCCCACCAGGGAAGTCTATTATTTGAATATTTTAATATATATTTTGTGTGTCATTTCTGTAAATAAAGACTTAAACTCAGTCTCCAGAAAGTGTGTCTTAAATCACGGTTTTTCTGAAATAATCTCTGAGGCCCATAGCATTCTTATGTTTAGACAGAAACTGCTGGCTCAGGTAAGTGATTCTATATTCTGGATCTACACTGGTATAATCTGGATACCTTTTAAAAAATATTCAGGCTTGGCATCAGAATATTGATTAAATTAGTATTATACAAGCATCATATGTAAGTATCCTCTTTTAGTCAATATTTCTTTTATTTCACCCTTGGGGGCATTAGTAAAGAAAAATTCAAAAACAAAAGTAAACAGTTTAATAAATAATCATAAGAAAGCATATATGTATGCGTGACCCAGGCCAAGAAATGGAATATTTCTCATTTTTCCAATCACATTTTCTCTTTATTCTCCCCTTCCTCTCCAGCGACCACCTCCAGATAACGACTATGCAGATTTTTAGCTTCATTTTGTCCTTGCTTTTCCTTTTATTTTTGTCATCTAAAAATATAATTTTGCACTCTTAAAATTATAATAAGATTTTATCTGCTATAGAACTTCAATAAAGATAATTCTATCATATTCTTCACATCTTATATTTTAAAATTGTTTTATATTTGATTCATTTCTTTTTAAAAGTACCTGTATCTACCTTCAATTTTCAGTGCTGTATTATATTCTATTATATGAATATAGCAGTTTGTTGTTTGACACAATCAAACATATATGATTGTTTCTTGTTTGGAACTATTGTAGATAAAGCTCATAAACTTCCATATGTATTTATCATAGTGTTTATATGCAGAATTTTCTTTACGGTTTATCTCCGGGGTGAATCTGTTAAGTCAAATGTATGCATATCTGGAATTTCACTATATTAAGTCCAAGTGTTTCTTCCAAGTGGCTGTTTCAATATATAAACCCACTGGTATGTAATAGCAAATTATACTCCAGAGATGTGCAAAGCTGGGTATAATAGACTGGCTCATTGCCTCTTGATTCCTGACCCCTGAAGAGGTCAAGAGATAATCAGCTATTTCAAATTTGAAAATGTTCGACCCAGTTAATCCATTAATCTCCCAATAAAACCATGCAATATATTATGTGAATAATTTTTGATTCCTGTTCACAAAATTATGGGAAAATATTATTTAAATGTGGGTTGTCTGCTAACTACTAATAGATATGTTTATCTATTGATCTATCTTTATTATTGTTAAAGAAGAGCTTCATTATGTATTTTTTAAGTGGATGATGTCATTGTTGTTGTTTAGTTGCTAATTTGTATCTAACTCTTTGCCACCCCATGGACTGTAGCCTGCCAGGTTCCTCTGTCCATGGGATTCCCCAGGCAAGAATATGGGAATGTGTTGCCATTTCCTTCTTCAGAGGATCTTACAGACCCAGGGATTGAACTAACATTTTATGCATTGGCAGGTAGATTCTTAGCTGCTGAGCACCCGGGAAGCCCTGAATGGATGACTGTTATTGTTCAGTCTCTACATCATGTCTGACTCTCTCTGACCTTATGGACTGCAGCATGCCAGGCTTCCCTGTCCTTCATTGGAGTGGCTTGCCATTTCCTTCTCCAGGGGATCTTCCCAACCCAGGGATCGAACCCAGGTCTCCAGCCTCGCAGGAAGATTTTTTTTTACCATTTGAGCCACCGCGGAAGCCCCTATTTTAAAATGTTAAATCTTTTAACATGTCAAAAGTGTGTTGTTTGTAACTATACTTATGATGAATACTTTTATCTTCAGGTACAAAACATGTGAAGGAACATATACTTTTCAGAGCCATTTGGAGTTTTTGGTGTGTGAAACAGATAATCATGATTCTCTTTTTGCTTGTGTTTTTATTAGGGTGTCTGTGTTTTTACCTTTGTTTTTGTTTTTTGGGGATTTTTTTGGATGCAAAACCCAGAAACAATACCTTTGATGTAAAGGAGTTCTTTGTATATCCTCTGTATATACATTCCTTTTTGGTTACATTGTATTTTCTACAAATTTGGTACTTGTCTGTTCACTCACTTCATGATATCCTCTGATGCTTAAGATGTTCTTAATTTCATTTAGATGAACATATTAGTATTTTTTCTTTCTTATTAGTGTTATTTTGTGTCAATTAAGAAATCTTTCTCTCCCTCAATATCGAACACTTATTCTCCTTTGGTATCTTCTAGGAATTATATAGATTGCTTAAATTTTTTATGTGCAGTTATTATAAAACTCTGGTAAAGAATCTGCCTGCAATGTGGGAGACCTGGGTTTGATCCCTGGGTTGGGAAGATCCCCTGGAGAAGGAAAAGGCTACCCACTCCAGTATTCTGGCCTGGAGAATTCCATGGACTATACAGTCCATGGGGTTGCAAAGAGCTGGACAAGACTGAGTGACTTTTACTTTCACTTTCATTATAATACTCTGATTGGTCTTTTTCAACTTTTAGAAGGCTTCTATGTGATCCTGGCTTGAAAATCTGTAAGATGACCCTTTTGTAACTTTTCCAGGATGCATTTTTCTTTTTTTCCAGCCCTGCACACCTAGCATCCAGAAGGCCTTATCACTTCTCATAAAGTGGGGGCAATTTCACTTCCATTTCCCCTTAACCCTGAGAGCAGACCTTGTTGGAGACCCAGTTTAAAATGGACAAGTTCTAAAAAAACATAAATAAAATAAAATAAAATGGACACGTTCTCCTAAGAGTTGCCCACACAGTAAGGGGATTGGACCTTGGCTCCCGTTATTTCCATCTCTTAGGCTCCCAAAGGAAAGCCCAAGTTTGCTAGGATCAGCAGCTAGTCCTTAGCAAAATTGTTTTTGTTGCTCTGATGTTTTTCAAACGTTTATGCCCTATTTTCTCTTAGAATTTTGCCTGGTAATTTCTTATTCTCTTGAGATCATCGTGATATGCTTCATAAAAGAGGATCCATATTTTAACCAATGTATTGTACTGTATTCAACAGAGTATTTGGTATAAGTGTCTTAGGTATCAACTTGGTTAGGCTATAGGACCAAACTAATTGACAAAACATTAATGTAGGTGTTTCTGTGACGGTGTTTTATAAATGTGCTTAATATCTATTATCAGCTGACTTTCTTTTTTACTATTTTATTTTTTATTGAAGTATAGATGATGTATGATATTATATATGTTATAGGTATACAACATAGTGATTTATAATTTTTAAGGTTATACTCCATTTATAGTTATTATAAAATATTAGCTATATTGTGTTGTACAATATATCCTTATAGCTTATTTTATACGTAATAGTTTGTACCTCTTAAACCTCAGCTCCTACATTGTCCCTCTTTCCTTTCTCTCCCCAGTGGTAGTCACCACTTTGATCTCTATATCTGTTAGTCTATTTTTTTGTTGTTGTTATATTCACTAGTTCATCATATTTTCTAGATTCCACATGTAAGTGATATCATACAGTATTTGTCTTTCTCTGTTTGACTTATTTCACTTAGCATAGTATCCTCCGAGTCCATCCGTATTTTTGCAAATGGCAAAGTTTCATTTTTTTTTGATGGCTGAGTAGTATTCCATTGTATGGAGATTGTCATCAAAAATGGAAATGAGCCTCATAATTCCTTGATGGCCTTAAGAACAAAAACTATTCTTCACCAGAGAAGAAGAAACTCTGCTTCTAGAATGAAACATCACCTCCCACATGAGTTTCTAGTTGGTCAGACTGCCTTACATAGTTCAGGCTCACCAGCCCTCACAATTACTTCAGCCAATTCCTCAAAATGTAATAAAATTGTACATATGAATGTGTATATATATATATATATACATATATATATATATATATATATATATATCTACACACACACACACACACACACACACATTATTTATTTTGTTTCCTTGGAGAAGCCTGATGCTCTGCCATATCTTAGCATTAATGAAACTGAAGTGCTTCCTAACCTTCTGTCTTTGTCTCTTTTCTTGGTATAAGTTTCTGTCTCTTTCACTATCAGTTCAGTTCAGTTCAGTTCAGTTGCTCAGTCGTGTCTGACTCTTGTGACCCCATGAACTGCAGCACACCAGGCCTCCCTGTCCATCACCAACTCCCGGAGCTTGCTCGAACTCATGTCCATCAAGTTGGTGATGCCATCCAACCATCTCATCCTCTGTCATCCTCTTCTCCCGCCTTCAATCCTTTCCAGCATAAAGGTCTTTTCCAGTGAGTCAGTTCTTCACATCTGGTGGCCGAAATATTGGAATTTCAGCTTCAGCATCAGTCCTTCCAATGAATATTCAGTACAGATTTCCTTAAGGATTGACTGGTTGGATATCCTTGAAGTCCAAGGGATAGTCAAGAGTCTTCTCCAACATCAAAGTTTAAAAGCATCAATTCTTTGGTGCTCATTTTCTTTGTAGTCCAACTTTCACATCCATACATGACTACTGGAAAAACCATGACTTTGACTAGATGGACCTTTGTTGGCAAGGTGATGTCTCTGCTTTTTAATATGCTGTCTAGGTTGATCATAACTTTTCTTCCAAGGAGCAAGCATCTTTTAATTTCATGGTTGCAGTCACCATCTGTAGTGATTTTGGAGCCCAAGAAAATAAAGTCTCTCATTGTTTCTTTTGTTTTCCCATCTATTTGCCATGAAGTGATGGGACCAGATGCCATGATCTTACTTTTCTGAATGTTGAGCTTTAAGCCAACTTTTTCACTCTGCTCTTTCACTTTCATCAAGAGGCTCTTTAATTCTTTACTTTCTGCCATAAGGGTGGTGTAACACCCTAATTTTCTTTCGTAGAAATAATATGGCTGCAAATATGTTTTGTGACACGTATTAAAGGCCTTATCTTTTCCCTTTTTATGTCTTCTCTTTCTGCTAAGCCTTTCTGTTTAATCTTCTTCTTAATTTTTTGTATTTCCTGATCTCACATGTGTGGTGAACCTTGGAAGACCCATGAAGCAGTCACTATGTGGGGAGGTCTGTTGTCTGAGAAACATTAGCTTAGATATATGTCTGGAAATAGAGGTGTTTTTAGGGGAACCCTCAAAACTTCGGTTAAGAAGACATTATTCTCAAGTACTACCATCATTTTTTCTTCGCATCTCATTAGGTCATTTTATGAGCTCTTTCTAGAACTATGATTATCTCACTGATGTTCTAATTCACACTGTGTTCTGAACCCCACTGATTTCTATGTTTCTTTTATCTTCGGTCTTCGTGTTCTGAGCCTCTCCAGGTTTATGTAAAATAGGTTGGATTTGTCTTCTACTTTCTCTTTAAGCAGCAACTTCTGCTTTATTTATTTACTCTATATTTCATAAATTCATTGAAATTTCTTGTTTTATTCATTTCCTGATACTACTTACTTTAAAATTTTTTTTCTACATTGAGATGTGGTCTTAAGAGAGGGGAGAGTTATTATATGTTTTTTTCATAATCCAATATCATAGTCTGAAAGATAAGATACCATTTTAAGTGCAATTTTATGTATTTAAAATGGTAGTAAATAAAACAGTTGTATTTATAAATTCTATATTAAAGAATACTTTATTGGAAAATTGCCTTGTGCTTATTATTTCAATTTCCCTGCATTTTACATTGCTTACCCATTGTTAAAAAGTCTTGAGCTGCTAAAAGAGATTGCATAAATTGCTGTTTTCCTGCCTTTCTAGTTTCTGCCTCTTCAATTACGTGATAAAACTTAATTACCTCTGGTGAAGCTAATGTAGGCAGAGAAGAGGAACAGACTTGGTAAAGCTCCTACTATACACTTGATTAAGCAGAAACTCAAAATTCTGTTTATTAATATTGATTGGACTGCTGAAAGAAGATATATTGGAAAGTATAGATTCAGTTGCAGCGTGCATACTCATAAGGAAAAGAGAAACCTAGATTATTCTGCAAGGAAAAACAGCTTCAATAAATGCAATGGTACTTTTATTATATATAATTTTAAGTCACATATAGACTTCTGAGCTGATTTACAAATCGGTCTTTTAATTCAGCACTCCATAATTTCAGAGTTTGTGCCATTAAATTCCGAGTTATATAAACATTCAGACTCAATTACTTGTCTCTTAAATTATTCCTTATGCTACTATGTATTGCTTAGAAGACACAGAAATTTCTTTTTAAATCTGAATGATCAATGAATGTAGGACAGCTCTCATTTCATTTCTAGCAACAGTAATATCAAATAATTAAAAATGAAAATGTGGAAGGTTTTGGGAAGATGGTAGCAATGGTATTGTTTTGAACATCCCAGAGTCTTCTTATTAAACAAAACTGGAAACTAATTAGCAAAAGCAATTATATCAAAGGCATTAGAGATATTTACAACAAAGTTAATTGACATGGTATCCCTATAAACCCTGGAATATAGACATACAGTGAAAGGCCTTCAACATTTCTAAGACCTGCATAGAGTCAATTTTGTGCAGAAGAAAGCAGAGGATAGAAATGAGGAGTATAAAAGATCTTGAAACAAGAAGCATTCAAAATATTCAGTAGTTATTTACTGAAAAATAGCTACAACTGGGAGCGATTTTATACAATCTAAAAGTGGGTGAGTGTGAAGGATCTGAACAGGCTGGTGCAATGGGGCTATGTTGCTTCAGCTGTGTCTGACTCTGTGCTACCCTAAGAACTGGGGCCCACCAGGCTCCTCTGTCCATGGGATTTCCCAGGCAAGAATACTGGAGCAGGTAGCCATTCCAATCTCCAGGGGATCTTCCCAACCCAGGGATCAAACTGGGGTCTCCTGCATTGCAGGCAGATTCTTTACCATCTGAGCCACTGGGAAAGCCCAATTTATGGAATAATTATATTTATTTTCATAAGTCATTATCTTCAGTGTTACTGTGTATCTTGCTTTAAGTTTGGTAGAATTCCTTTTTTCCTGGTTTCATGCATATATAATTGACAGATAGCACTGTTTAAGATATATAGATAGCATAATGATTTGACTATCATATATTTCAATATGATCACTACAATAAGTTTAGTTATCATCTGTCATCTTATATTGATACAAAAATAAGAAAAATGTTTTATCCTTGTATGAAGACTCTTAGGAGCTACTCTAAGCAACTTTTAAATATACCAGATAGCACTGTTAACTATGGTTATCATCTTGTACATGACATTTCCAGTACTTCAGTTCAGTTCAGTTGCTCAGTCATGTCCGACTCTTTGCCACCCCATGGACTGCAGCACGCCAGGCTTCCTTGTCCATCACCAGCTCCCAGAGCTTGCTCAAACTCATGTCCATCAAGACAGTGATGCCATCCAGCCACCTCATCCTCTGTTGTCCCCTTCTCCTCCTACGTTCAACCTTTCCCAGTATCAGAGTCTTTTTAAAAGTGTCAGTTCTTCACATTAGGTGGCCAAAGTATTGGAGTTTCAGCTTCAGCATCAGTCCTTCCAGTGAATATTCAGGACTGATTTCCTTTAGGATTATCTGGTTTGACCTTCTTGCAGTCCAAGAGACTCTCAAGAGTCTTCTCCAACACTACAGTTTAAAAGCATCAATTCTTCAGTGCTCAGCTTCCAGTACTTACTTATCTTCTAACTGGACATTTGTGACTTTGACCACTTTCCTTCCACATGCAAGTGAAATCATACAGTGTTTTTCTTTCTCAGTCTGACTTATTTCACTTAGCATAATGTCCTCAAAGTCTATCCATGTTGTCGCAAATGACAGGCTTTTCTTTTTTTATGATATATAATATTTTATTGTGTATTCATGGCCCAATTTCTCCACTGATGCATCAATGGACACAGGTTGCTTGCATATCCTTGCTATTCTGAATAGTGCTGTTATGAACATGAGAATTCTATGACATTTTAAACATGTTCTTATTTATGAGTTAAAATTGTGTATATTAGGGCATATGCCATGATGATTGGATATATATAAAGAGATAAATGATTACTATCTTCAAGCTAATTAACATATCATTTCCTTGCATAACTGCCATTTTTGTATATCCCCCTTATCCAGGTAATAGATTTCAGTTCATAATTTAAAACTCAACTGAAACATTATCTCTTCTAGGAAAAGTTTCCTGACCTTAAAGGTAAACTTTGACATCTCTTTTTTTAATCAAAATTTACATGATAGATATATTATATGCTATTAATATTTTATTGATACTATTTGTTTATATACAAACATTACCATCAGTTACATCACTAGGCAACATTTTTTTCTATAAAGGGCCAATATTTTAGACTTTGTGGGCCATAGTCTCTGTTACAGCTCAACCCTGTCATTACAGTGTGAAATGATAGGCATAAATAATAAACATAAGCAACCATAAACAATATGTAAGTAAAAATTTATGAAAAGAAAACAAGACCCAGTGAAAAAATATGCAATGGATGCAGAAGAAGACAGTGACAAGCTAACAAAAGCAAGCAAGCAAACAAAAACCAAAAGAAATATACATGATTGTGTTTAGGTAAAATTTTATTTATAAAAAGAGGCAGCCAGCTGGATTTGACCTCTGGCCCATAGCTTGCCAACTTTTGAATTTGCTGACTAAGATTTACCTTTGATGTTTGCTATAAAATGTCTATGATGAAGCATTAGTATTTATTATCTCATAGTAGGTATAAAAGTCCAGACTGCTAAACAAACCTGGAATTCCCAGTAGAAACAGCTTGTCTTTACTGACTGCTTTTTTATTACCAATAACAGCTTCTTGTACATAATAAGACAAATCATGATAAATTCTAACAATACATATGTAGACTGTTACAAAAATTAAACAGCATGTTTTTTATAGTGTTGTTTATAGAAAATGGGCTGTGAAAGGAATCAGTCAAGAAATGTTCATCTTCTTGAGACTTCCTTGGGGTCCAGTGGTTAAGACTTTGCCTTCCAACACAGGGACTGTGGGTTCAATCCCTGGTCAGGGAGTTAAGATCCCACAAAGAAACCAAAACATAAAAGAGAAGCAATAATATAACAAATTCAGTAAAGACTTAAAAAATAGCCCACATAAAAAAAAAATCTAAAAAACAAAGAAAAAGAAAAAAAAAGTTCCTCTCCTTTATATATGGTCCTTCTTGTATGAATAGATCATAAGATAGCAGATTAGGGCTGCACAGTGCTTTATTCAGGGTACTCTTTTATCTAATCCATCTCAAAGACCTTTTCAGGGATTTTTCACTCTTAAAAGTGTTATAATTTGTTTAGAGCAATGTAAAGACCAAAATTCACACCCACAAAAAATGGCATTAATTTTATTTTATTATAAATTATTTTAGTTTATAAAAGAATAATTTTACCATCGACATAGTTTCTTTTTTCATAATGTTAGCTGCACAGGGTGATTTTATGATCACACTAAGTTATTCTTCGTTTTGTGTCAACAATAATCTTTCCAGCCCTCAGGTAGTTATAATTCTCTGCTTTGTCCTAAAATCTAGGACAGGAGAGAGACAGAAAACATTAAGCATGCCATATAAAACCTACCATAACAGATTGCTTTATTTTTAAAGGTTAAAAACCTTAAAATCTAATGTTGGTTTTATATGAGTACAACAGAGCAGACACCTAGAGTTTGAAGTCTAGATACACATACATTTCCCAAGCCCTTTGAAAGTGATCTAATAAAGGTTAAACCAATAAAACATACACTTGAAGATTGCTATTAAATTGGAATGAGGGAATAGTGATGTTTACCATATTTCCATAAATATAAAGCCCCAATGGTATTTTCTATTCTAAATTTAAATTGCCTTTACTCCCAAGATTTTCATGAGGGACATATAAAATTAAGATGAAGTGGACTTAGTAAGCAAAAGTATTTCAAGTGTTTATGTGAACATGTGTGTTTTTAGCACATTTATAACAACTTATTTGAAATAGGTATTTTTTTATTGTTTCCTGAGATGGGGTCTGTAACTTTGGTGTCCTTTTTTTGCTACTATAACAAATTACAACAGCCTGAGCAGTTTATAGAACACAATTTTCTGTCTTCTGCCTGTCAGAAATTTGGTATGGGCCCCACAGGGATAAAATGAAACATCAGTAGGATTCCTTTCTGGAGATTCTACGGACAAATTAGTTTCTTTGCTCATCTGTTTTGTTAGTAGAATTTAGATCCTTGTGGCTACAGGAAAAGCTCCCTGTTTTCTTGCTGGCTGTCAAAGGAAGATTATTCTTACCTTCTAGGAACCACTACAATCCTGGGCTCATGACCCCTCACTCTGTCTTCCAAGCCAGAGGTAGAAGGAATCTATATCAAGCTGAATCTCTCTGCCTTACTTGACCAACTTCTTAAGAGTGATGTGATTACACTGGGTCCTTGTGAATAGTTCATGATAATCTTCCCATTTGAAGGTCAGTGGATTACAAAATTTATTCCACCTGCAACCTTAATTCCCCTTTTCTGTGTAATATAACATATTCACAATTTCCAGGATTAGGATTAAGTCATAGACATCTTTGGCCTGGGGCTTCCCTGGTGGCTCAGATGATAAAGAATCTGCCTGAAATGCAGGAGACCTGGGTTTGGTCTCTGGGTTGGGAAGATCCCCTGGAGAAGGGATTGACAAACTATTCTTGCCTGGAGAATTCCATGGACAGAGGAGCCTGGAGGGCTATAGTCCATGGGGTCACAAAGAGTCAGACATGACTGAGTGACTAACACACACTCACACACACACACACACACACACACTCACACACACACACATACACACACACATCTTTGGCTTGTTCAACAAGCCATATTTGATAATGTCCAATATCAATAGCAATAAACAATAGTAATAGTAAATTCAGTTACTGACTGCAAAACTTGGAGGTAAGAATAACAATGGTTACATTTTTATTGCTGGCCTCTAATTCTCATAATAAAGTTGAAGTCAAAGATGCAACAGATACCTAAATAAGTCATTTGATATGGATACTGGCTATCTGAGCTGTAGGCAAGCAAGTTTTATTGTAATATTATCAGTTGATCAATAATTGAATTTTTTTTTAATTTAAAGGAAGTAATATTTAGATAGAGTTGTAATTTCTAGAACTGTGGATGTTGTGTTTTATGTGCTTTAGAGTAAAAGTTCCAATTTTGGTATACATGTGGGTCTTGCAGATAATTTCTTAGTTAAAAATAAAAAGATTTGGTACAGCCACCCAAGAAAGTCTGCCTGAAAACCTGTTGTTCTGTGAAATAATTCCTAAGGATGCTTTTCACTCTATTTCTTACTAATTATTCAAAGACAGATTTGGTTTTAATTTTATTTTGCATAGTTCAGTTTTTCATCCCTGAATATTTAACTTGTAATTTTCCCCCCATCATGTCTTTCTACCATCAATTTCAGAGGTAGCTAATTATTCAGGGTTTTGCTCACCTTATTTAATATCCTCAGAAGTATATCTGCTACCTTATTGGTTTAAGTTTTCTACAGCTGCATGGACCAAGATATGGTTAATAAATGAGCCAATGGAGTTTTTGCCCATCATTAAACTTAAACACTAATCAGATCATTTTTATTTGGTATAGCTTTTATTTTGGAGTATTCATTTAAGAAGAATAACACATTTGAGTATTTCCAAAGAGGAATGAAAAGTATAATTAGCAGCTCTGACAATTATATTTTCAAAAATATTTTATGAAATTAGAGTTGTTTTGTCTGAAATAAATATTAAGTGACACAAATTATTTTCCTATATTTCATTGATTTGCTAGAGAATGTTGATGCTTCTAATATTGAAGTATTTAACTATACATAAACATTATGTTAATATTATATCATTATTAAAGTTGCAGAGACTCATATCTGAGTCAGTGATGCTATCCAACCATCTTATCCTTGGGTGCCTCCTTCTCCTCCTGCCTTCAATCTTTCCCAGCAACAGGGTCTTTTCACATGAGTCAGTTCTTTGCATCAGGTGGCCAAAGTATTGGAGTTTCAGCTTCAGCATCAGTCCTTCCAATGAATGTTGAGGGTTGATTTCCTTTAGGATAGAGTGGTTTGATCTCCTTGCAGTCCAAGGGACTCTCAAGAGTCTTCTCCAACACCACAGTTCAAAAGTATCAATTCTTCAGTGTTTTGGGGCTTCCCTTGTGGCTCAGCTGGTAAAGAATCCGCCTGCAATGCAGGAGACCTAGGTTCAGTCCCTGAGTTGGGAAGATCTGCTGGAGAAGGGAACGGCTACCCACTCCAGTATTCTGGCCTAGAGAGTTCCGTGGACTGTATAGTCCACCGGGTGGCAAAGAGTTGGTCATGACTGAGTGACTTTCACTTCACTTTACTTCAGCCTTCTTTATGGTCCAACTCTCACATCCATACATGCTGCTGTTGCTGCTAAGTCACTTCTGTCGTGTCTGACGCTGTGCGAACCCATAGACGGCAGCCCACCAGGCTGCCCCAGGCAAGAGAACTGGAGTGGGCTGCCATTGCCTTCTCCGCATCCATATATGACTACAGGAAAAAAGAAAGCTTTGACTATATGGACACTTGATGGCAAAGTGACGTCTCTGCTTTTTAATATGCTGTCTAGGTTTGCCATGGTTTTCCTTCCAAAGAGCAAGCATTTTTTAGTATCATAACTGCAGTCAATGTCCACAGTGATTTTGGAGTCCAAAAATATAAAATTTCCCACGTTTCCACTTTTCCCCCATTTGCCATGAAGTGATGGGACCAGATGCCATGATCTTAGTTTTTTAACGTTGAGTTTTAAGTCAGCTTTTTCACTCTTGCCTTTCACCCCCATCAAGAAGCTCTTTAGTTCCTGTTCGCTTTCTGTCATGTATCATATGTATACCTGAAGTTGTTGATATTTCTCCCGGCCATTTTTATTCCAGCATGTGATTCATCTAGACTGGCATTTTGCATGTTGTACTCTGCATAAAAGTTAAAGAAGTATCATGACAATGTACAGCCGTGATGTACTCCTTTCCCAATTTTGAATCAGTCCATTTTTCCATGTCTGGTTCTAGCTGTTGCTTCTTGACCTGCAAACAGGTTTTGCAGGAGGCAGGTAAGGTGGTCTAGTATCCCCATGTGTTTAAGAATTTTACGCAGTTTGTTGTGATCCACACAGTCAAAGGCTTTAGTGTAGTCAAAGATGCAGAAGTGGATGTATTTTCTGGAATTCTTTTGTTTTCTATATGATCCAACGGATGTTGTCAATTTGATCTCTGGTTCCTCCGCCTTTTCTAAATCCAGCTTGTACATCTGGAAGTTCTTGGTTCATGTAGTGCTGAAGCCTAGTTAGAAAGATTTTGAGCATTACCTTGCTAGCTTGTGAAGTGAGTAGAATTGTGCAAAAGCGAAAGTCAAGGGAGAAAGGGAAAGATATACCCAACTGGAGGCAGAGTTCCACAATAGCAAGGAGAGATAAGAAAGCCTCTTTAGTGGATAATGCAAATAAATAGAAGAAAACAACAGAACAGGAAAGACTAGAGATTCCTTTGCTCAATTGGAGATATCAAGGGAACATTTCAGGCAAGGATGGGCATGATAAGGGACAGAAACAGTGAGGACAAAACAGAAGCAGAAGAGATTAAGAAGAGGTGGTAAGAATACACAGAAGAACTATACAAAGAAGATCATAATGACCTGGATAACCACGATGGTGTGGTCACTCACCTAGAGCTAGACATCCTGGAGTATGAAGCCAAGTGGGCCTTAGGAAGCATTAGTGGGAACAAAACTAGTGGAGGTGATGGAATTCCAGCTGAGCTGTTTAAAATTCTAAATGACGATGCTGTTAAAGTGTCAGCAAATTTGGAAAACTCAACATTGGCCACAGAACTGGTAAAGGTCAGTTTTCATTCCAATTCCAAAGAAAGACAGCATCAAAGAATGTTCAAACTTCATCATAAGGAGTCATTGAAACAAACCCATATCCTAAAAATTCAAACTGTTTTTTTTATCAGCTTATTTTCTGAGTTATTTATACTTAACTGTTCATAGCGAGATCATCTGTAAGAACTAAATTACATGCCCTCTGGGAGACAATAACATCATTTGGAGCCACAAAAGAGATCTATTTTATTTTCTTACAAATAAGTTATTGCTGTTTAGTGACTGAGTTGCATCCGACACTGTGATCCCATGGACTTTAGCCCACCAGGCTCCTCTGTTCATGGGATTTCCCAGGCAAGAATACTAGTGTGGGTTGTCATTTCTTTCTCCAGGGGATCTTCATGACAAAAAGGACATATCTCAATTAAACATAACCAGGCATTAAAATATGTTGGAAATCCATAATGAAAAAAACAACTAATAAGAATAGAAATGCAGGTGACCCATATATTGGCTTTATGTGAAAAGGTTTTATCAGTAGTAGTTTAAAAATCATTGTATTTAAGAGATCCAAGGGATTAACTAGCATGATCAAATCTTTCACAAGAGAAATAAAAAATACCAAATATCAAATATAATATCTAGGATGAAAAATAATGTTAATAGTTTGGTGGTGATGGTTTAGTTGCTAAATTGTATCTGACTCTTGTGCAGATTCCTTGCCTACTGAGTTACAAGGGAAGTCATTAATAGTTGAGTGGTGGTTTTAATAGTAGGTTGGACTTCCCTGGTGGCTCAGATGGTAAAGCGTCTGCCTACAATGCGGGAGACCCAGGTTCAATCCCTGGGTCAGGAAGATCTCCTGGAGAAGGAAATGGCAACCCACTCCAGTATTCTTGCCTGGAAAATCCCATGGATGGAGTAATCTGGTAGGCTATAGTCCAAGGGGTGGCAAACAGTTGGACATGACTGAGCTACTTCACTTTCCTTTTTCTTTCTTTAATAGTAGGTTAAAGAAAATTCAGGTACAACTGAAGAAAGAACCAGTAAACTAGAAAAAAATTAGAATACCCAGAGTAGAGCATGGTAAGAAAAATAAATAAAAATTTTACAAAGAAGAGGTGGCAAGAATACACAGACCTGGACAAAAAAGATCTTCATGACCCAGATAATCATGAAGGTGTGATCACTCACACTCACCTAGAGCTGAACATCCTGGAATGTGAAGTCAGATGAGCCTTAGGAAGCATCACTATGAACAAAGCTAGTGGAGGTGATGAAATTCCAGTTGAGCTATTTCAAATCTTAAAAGATGATGCTGTGAAAGTGCTGCACTCAATATGTCAGCAAATTTAGAAAACTCAGCAGTAGCCACAGGACTGGAAAAGGTCAGTTTTCATTCCAATCCCAAAGAAAGGCAATGCCAAAGAAAGCTCAAACTAGCACTAAATTGCACTCATCTCACATACTAGTAAAGTAATGCTCAAAATTCTCCAAGCCAGGCTTCAGCAATATGTGAACCGTGAACTTCCAGATGTTCAAGCTGGTTTTAGAAAAGGCAGAGGAAACAGAGATCAAATTGCCAACATCCGCTGGATCATGGAAAAAGCAAGAAAGTTCCAGAAAAACATCTATTTCTGCTTTATTGACTATGTTTAAAGCCTTTGACTGTGTGGATCACAATAAACTGTGGAAAATTCTGAAAGAGATGGGAGTATCAGACCACCTGACCTGCCTCTTGAGAAACCTGTATGCAGGTCAGGAAGCAACAGTTAGAACTGGCCATGGACCAACAGACTGGTTCCAAAATGGAAAATGAGTATGTCAGGCTGTATATTCTCACCCTGCTTATTTAACTTAAATGCAGAGTACATCATGAGAAATGCTGGACTGAAGGAAGCACAAGCTGGAATCAAGATTACTGTGAGAAATATCAATAACCTCAGATATGCAGATGACACCACCCTTATGGCAGAAAGTGAAGAAGAACTAAAGAGCCTCTTGATGAAACTGAAAGAGGAGAGTGAAAAAGTTGCTTAAAGCTCAACATTCAGAAAACTAAGTTCATGGCATCCAGTCCCATCACTTCATGGCAAATAGATGGGGAAACAGTGGAAAACAGTGGCTGACTTAATTTTTTGGGGCTCCAAAATCACTGTGGATTGTGACTGCAGCCATGAAATTAAAAGACGCTTGCTCCTTGGAAGGAAAGTTATGACCAACCTAGAAAGCATGTTAAAAAGCAGAGGCATTACTTTGCCAACAAAGGTCCATCTGGTCAAGGCTATGGTTTGTCCAGGGGTCATGTATGGATGTGAGAGTTGGACTGTGAAGAAAACTGAGTGCCGAAAAATTGATGTTTTTGAACTGTGGTGTTGGAGAAGACTCTTGAGAGTCCCTTGGACTGCAAGGAGATCCAACCAGTCCATCCTAAAGGAGATCAGTCCTGAGTGTTCATTGGACGGACTGATGCTGAACCTGAAACTCCAGTACTTTGGCCACCTCATGCGAAGAGTTGACTCATTGGAAAAGACCCTGATGCTGGGAGGGATTGGGGGCAGGAGGAGAAGGGGATGACAGAAGATGAGATGGCTGGATGGCATTACCAATTTGATGGACATGAGTCTGAGTAAACTCCGGGAGTTGGTGGTGGACAGGGAGGCAAGGCCTGCTGCGATTCATGGGGTTGCAAAGAGTCGGACACGACTGAGCGACTGAACTGAACTGAATTGAATGTGTTTGGATTAATTTTTTTTTCCACATGTGGATGTCCAGTTGTGCAAGTCATTTTAGGGAAAGGATTATCTGACTACTTATTCCTCCCTCTCTCTGACCAAGACACAAGGAGTTTCTCTTGGTTTGTCATCATGAGCATCTGATGGGGATTCTGTATCTAAAACCCAGCAAGGTTTGGCAGTGCCTAGGACTGCAATTCTTAGGAGTTACTCACTATCATGATGGTCTACACTCAGACTTTAGCAATTCATCAAAACTACCATTTAAGTGTCCCCACCTGTTTATAACTTCTGCTATTTCTGCTCCAGGACGTCAGATATGGTTGTGTGACTCTGGATTTGACTGTTTTGAAAATTAGTGCCAGTTTGCCTTGTGACCTCTTTTCTGACGTGACCAAGAAAAGTCATTGATTGTCCACATAATTAGATTTTTCTTGTAAGGAGTAATGATTTCTGTTTTGCATATTAGAGTTGTTTTCATTAAGCGATATATTTACCTGGTTCAGAAGTGAAAACAAGTATAAAGAAATCAGTATAAGATATCCCTCACTTCTTTATTATTCACCTCCTGTGTGTGAAAGAGTTAGTTGCTCAATAGTGTCTGACTCTTTGCAACCCCGTGGGCTGTAGCCTGCCAGCTTCCTCTGTCCATGGAATTCTTCAAGCATGAGTGCTGGAGTGGGTTGCCAATTCCTTCTCTAGGAGATCAACCCGACCCAGGGATCAAATCTGGATCTCCTGCATTGCATCAGATTGTTTACCATCTGAGCCATCAAGGAAGACCTATTAAGAATTAAGACAATTCTTAATAGATAGCTATTGTTGTTCTTGTGGGGTTTTTATTTTTGGTTATTTTAAAAAATATTTATTGTATTTTTAGTTATTTATTTATGTTATTGTTGTTATTTTACCCTTTCATACATTTGATGCAAGCACAGATGCATATTTTCCATTTTTTAAAATAGGAATACTTGTAAAATATATTTTATTTTCTTTTTACACTTGTTACTCATTCCAAACCAATTTATTCAAAGAATTGTCCTGATTTTTCATTGGAGTAGAATTCCATTATATGAATATGCTTTACTTTTAAAAACAATTCATTATTGGCATACATTTATGGTTATTTCCAAACTTTTGCTATTATGCAAGTTCTTAATTAATTATATATATGTATATATATATATATATATATATATATATATAGAGAGAGAGAGAGAGAGAGAGAACATTTTCCATAGGCATGATATTTGTAAGACCGTTTCCTAGAAGTAAAATACATGAAAGAAAATGCATGTTCATTTGCAATTTTGAGAAGTATTGATATGAGTTGAGCAATTTACACCACCTTTGATAATAAATAAATTCCTTTTGAACTGTCACATTAATGTGTAATAAAATTTTATGTATTTGTCAGTGTGGTAAGTAAAAGCTATACTTCAATGCAGCTTAAATTGGCAGTTATCTTATTTTAAATAATTTAATATTGTTAAGAAATCCTAAAAGATGATGCTATGAAAGTGCTGCACTCAATATGTCAGCAAATTTGAAAAACTCAGCAGTAGCCACAGGACTGGAAAAGGTCAGTTTTCATTCCAATCCCAAAGAAAGGCAATGCCAAAGAGTGCTTGAACTATGGCACAATTGCACTCATCTCACATGCTAGTAAAGTAATGCTCAAAATTCTCCAAGCCAGGCTTCAGCAATAGGTGAACCGTGAACTTCCAGATGTTCAAGCTGGTTTTCGAAAAGGCAGAGGAAACAGAGATCAAATTGCCAACATCCACTGGATCATCAGAAAAGCAAGAGAGTTCCAGAAAAAAACATCTATTTCTGCTTTATTGACTATGCCAAAGCCTTTGACTGTGGATCACAATAAACTGTGGAAAATTCTGAAAGAGATGGGAATACCAGACCACCTGACCTGCCTCATGAGAAACCTGTATGCAGGTCAGGAAGCAACAGTTAGAACTGGCCATGGACCAACAGACTGGTTCCAAATAGGAAAAGAGGTACGCCAAGGCTGTATATTGTCACCCTGCTTATTTAACTTATGTGTGGAGTACATCATGAGAAACGCTGGGCTGGAAGAAGCACAAGCTGGAATCAAGATTGCTGGGAGAAATATCAATAACCTCAGATATGCAGATGACACCACCCTTATGGCAGAAAGTGAAGAAGAACTAAAGAGCCTCTTGATGAAAGTGAAAGAGGAGAGTGAAAAAGTTGACTTAAAGCTCAACATTCAGAAACCTAAGTTCATGGCATCCAGTCCCATCATTTCATGGCAAATAGATGGGGAAACAGTGGAAAACAGTGTCAGACTTTATTTTTTTGGGCTCCAAAATCACTGTGGATGATGACTGCAGCCATGAAATTAAAAGACGCTTGCTCCTTGGAAGGAAAGTTATGACCAACCTAGATAGCATATTAAAAAGCAGAGACATTAGTTTGCCAACAAAGGTCCATCTAGTCAAGGCTATGGTTTTTCCTGTGGTCTTGTATGGATGTGAGAGTTGGACTATAAAGAAAGCTGAGCGCAGAAGAATTGATGTTTTTGAACTGTGGTGTTGGAGAAGACTCTTGAGAGTCCCTTGGACTGCAAGGAGATCCAACCAGTCCATCCTAAAGGAGATCAGTCCTGGGTGTTCATTGGAAGGACTGATGTTGAAGCTTAAACTCCAATATTTTGGCCACCTGATGTGACGAGCTGACTCATTTGAAAAGACCCTGATGCTGAGAAAGATTGAGGGCAGGAGGAGAAGGGGACGACAGAGGATGAGGTGGTTGGATGGCATCACCGACTCAATGGACATGAGTTTGGGTAAGCTCCAGGAGTTGGTGATGGACAGGGAGGCCTGGCGAGCTGCAGTTTATGAGGTCTCAAAGAGTTGGACATGAATGAGTGACTGAACTGAAGAGCTATTTTTATGCCACTTGCTAAGTTATTAATTAAGCTGTTTCCCTCTTAGTGGTATTTGTTAAATTTGACATTTTCACTGTGGGATATGAATTATAAATGTTATTACTCAATTTATAATGTCTCATTCATCTTTTGAGTCTGTGTTTTCTTTGCAGGAATATTTTAAAGATATATGTTTTTTAATGTTTAGGACTTTAGGAGTTTTTGCATGGTGAGATTTCTTCATAACTATGGCGTGATAAAATTTCTCATCTGTCAAATTTATGTTTGAGTCATTGGTATATTTAGAATTTATCATGATGTAAAGTGTATAAATATAGTGATATACATTAATTTCTTTCTAGTGTTACTTTTACTCTCCCAAAGTTTTAGAACTTTATTAATATCACTGTTTTCTCTTCTTAATAATATTGCATTGTACTTACACTTAAAAAATTATGTGGTGAGAGCATACTTTCTGTTTTTTGTCTTTTGGGTTAAAATTACCTTTTCCCATATATAATGCTGGTTTCTGGAAATTAACACATCAAGAAAGTTTTTATTTCTGTGTTACTGGTTTATCTTGAGTTGTTGAATCTTGCTAAATGCCGTTTTGGTGTACATGCATATAGTAGTATGCTTTTTTCTTTAATTTTAATAAACAAATTCCCCCAAGTAAACTAATTTTAGTAAACACTTTCCTAAAACCTAAGCTATCTTCTCATTTCTGGAATAAATCCCATTTGGTAATGAACTGTTATTAAATTTTTTTTCTGGATTATAATAGCTAATACTTTAGTTAAGTTGCTTTCATATTAATATGTGAGATTTGTTCGATTTCTTTTGTAAGCAATAGTTTCCTAGTTTGGTATCATTGTTATGTTCACTTACAAGTATCAGGGAATAATCTTTCCTTTTAAATGTTTTTTTAGTGGTTAAATAGAATTTGTAATACTATGAAAAATGTCAAATTTATGAAAAAGTTTAAAAATGTATAGTAAACAGTAAATATCTATATTACTACCACCTAAATTCTATAATTAATATTGTGCAGTGTTTTCTTCAACATACCCATACATCTATTCCTATATTTGCTATTTCTTGAGTGCCTTTCAAAGTTAGTCTCAGATTTTGCTCAATTAAGCATTGTTCTTTATAACTTTTAACAGTATCATCCTGGTATAATTGACATGTATTAAAAAGTGGCATGTATTTAAGATATAGACTTTAGTAAGTTTTGGATAAAGTCACCACCATATTCAAAATAATGAACATAGTCATCCAAAAAAGGAATACCTCTCTCTGCTTTCCCAGGCAAACACTGATCTCCTTTCTCTCAGTGAACATTAATTTACTAAAATTTTACATTATGTTTCATACAGAAAACACTCTTTTTTCTTGCTTTATTTCATTCAGATGATCTTTGAAATTGATTTCTATTTCAGGGCTTATCAATCATCTATTTCTTTTTATTGGTGAATATTAGTCTATTATATGGATATGTTATAGTTTATTCACATCGTGGTAGAAATTTAGGTTATTTCCATCTGTTGGTTATTACAGATAAAGGTGCTATGGATGATTCTGTACAAAGTTTTGTATGAGCATATGTCTTCTTTCTCTTGGATAAATATTTAGTAATGTAGTGCCTGAATCCTAAGGTGATAAATTTTCAAGAAACTGTCACACTCTTTTCCCAGGTATTTGTACAACAGTAGGGTTCCATGCATACACACTTGAATACATCCTTCCAGACACTTGATATGTTCTGTCTTCTTCATTTTAGTCATTCCATTTAGGTTTGTGTGTCATACCCTTTTATTTTAATTTGCATTACTTTGACTAATGATGTTGAGCTCTTTTTAGGTGCATTTTTGCCATTTATATATTTTCTATGGTGAAGTGTCTGTCCAAATTTTTGCCTGTTTTTTAAGTTGAATGTTTTGAGTTTTGAGAGTTTTTAAAACATACATTACAGACTCAGGTGCTTTATCAGATAGATATGATTTGCAAATATTTTTTCTCAGTCTGTGACCAAGAGACATAGTCTGCCTCTCCTGCATTTCCTACTGAGGTTTTGAAGTAAGCTCTTTTCAACCTGGTGAAAACAAAGTGGTGACCTTAAGCTTGTTCAGTTTTTGGTCTGAGGAGCCAGAAGCCTGAGGTTTGTGGGCAAAAGATTTACTAACACTCAATTTAAAACTTTATAATTGTATAGGATTCAATATTAACAACATAAAAGTTACTATGCCATATTTTTTAAAAGAGAGAGTTACTCTTATAAGTCATATAAGAAAAGCAAAAGAGATTCTGGTCTATCCAGTGTCACACAAAGATATGGTAGAAAACACTTTCATCTGCGGTTAACCAAATCAACATAAGTGGTATAAACCAGCAGAGGCCATTTTTGAGATACTCAATATTTGATTGAGACCATTTAGTTAGTTATTAAATCAGTTTCACTTATTCCTAATGGTATAAAAGGACATTATGGCTCCATTAAAGTTGCAATATTAGGCAGTAAGTATAAGGAAATTGAAAATTCAAGATCTTTCCAGCTATGTTATCTTGGCCATCTACATTTATTGTGTTTGAATAATTTATACTTAACATCAAATAATGAATCTCACTGAAAGTAAATTAGTCATTAAAATAAGTATCATTATTCCCATATAGAACTTGATCCGATTGGTTTAGGAATTCGCTGTTTAATTGAAATACTCTTACATAGTATTTAATTGGGGAAAAATACCTTTATGATTTTTGCTCTGCATCCTACAAAGCATTTAGAATGATTAAAGACAAGTTGAATTCATGGCTAGAAACATTGTCTCTGAACTTGAGTTTTTACTCCATTCTAAGTGGTGGATTGGTTGTTGTGGCTCTGTATAGAATCCCATCTTATTCATTCTCTACACTCTAGCAAGGTTAGCACTTGAGTTAGCTACAGTTTTCCAGGTCCTTCACCTATGTATGCATGCTCAGTCATGTCCGACTCCTTGTGACCCCATGGACTGTAGCTCACCAGGTTCCTCTGTTCTTGGGAGAACCCAGGCAAGAATACTGGAGTGGGTTTCCATTTCCTCCTTCAGGGGGTCTTCTAACCTAGGAATCAAACCCTTGTCTCCTGTGTCTTCTGCATTGGCAGGCAGATTCTTTACCATCTGAGCCACCTGCGAAGCCCCTCACTTATGCGTAGACTTTATGAATTCTGTACTCTATAAACAAAGGAAATTTATTCTCTCTTAACTAATGTCTTTTCTTCTTACATCCATTAAGCTTCCTTTTTATTCAACTGTCTTGACTTTTTTTTATTAAGAAGGAACTCATTTTCTGCATAAAACATTTTTTAAAGTGATGGGTTTATATTATCATTTAATTTTAATTTATTTCCCTTGGTAGGAAGCATGTGATTAAGAAAACCAACTATTCTTCACTTCTCATACAATGATATTTTAGACTAAAAGAAGAAAGCATTTCTTTCCTATAAGGTCTTAAGTTAGTTCTCAAACTGCATCTTCAGCTAATATTTTCATAATGATATTCATATTGATTTTTCTCACTGTTCCTTAAAATATTGTGCTTTCACGCTTGTCTGTATCACTCCATTTACCTAACAGTATTCAATAGTTTAATCCAGTGCCACTAATCTTCCGTCTCCATGATTCACTTCTTTTCTCTACTATTTGTAACACCCTCTCAGACAACCTTTTTGTCTTTTTGCATTTCTTTTTCTGGAGATGTTCTTGATCCCTGCCTCCTGTATAATGTCATGAACCTCTTTCCATAGTTCTTCAGGCACTCTGTCTCTCAGATTTAATCCCTTGAACCTACTTGTCACTTCAACTATATAATCATAAGGGATTTGATTTAGGTCATATCTGAATTGTATAGTGGTTTTCTCTACATTCTTCACTTTAAGTTTGAATTTTGCATTAAGGGGTTCATGATCTGAGCCACAGTCAACTCCCAGTGTTGTTTTTGCTGACTGTATAGAGCGTCTCCATCTTTGGCTGCAAAGAATATAATCAATCTGATTTTGGTGTTGGCCATCTGGTGATATGCATGTGCAGAGTCTTCCCTTGTGTTGTTGGAAGAGGGTGTTTACTGTGACCAGCGCATTCTCTTGGCAAAACTCTGTAGCCTTTACCCTGCTTAATTTTTCACTCCAATGCCAACTTTGCTTGTTACTCCAGGTACCTCTTGACTTCCTACTTTTGCATTCTAGTTCTCTATGATGAAAAGGACGTCTCTTTTGGCTGTTAGTTCTAGAAGATCTTTAGATCTTCATAGAACCATTGTATTTCAGCTTCTTCAGCATTACTGGTTGGGGGATAGAGTTGGATGTCTTTGATATTGAATGGTTTGCCTTGGAAATGAACAGAGATCATTCTGTCATTTTGAGATTGGTTTACTATTATCTAAAAAAAAAAAAAAAAAAAAACCATAGCTTCCTCTAGGCTTATCCTTTTTTTTAACCTTCTCTATCTTCATGTAGTCTAACTATATTTAAAATAATATTTCCAAATTGAATATATTTACTTTTATTTGTATCTGAAAACTACAGTCTGTTGTCTGTCTACATATTTATTCTAAAAGCAAAATCTACTAATTTCCATTATAATCATAGCTACTTTTCACTGAAAAACCAATCAGTATTGCTGGTATCATAATACTTCTGACATAGGTCTAATTCCACAATCCTTGTGCTACTCAGAAATGAGAAATATTCTGTCAATATCAAATAAATTATCTTTTCTTGTGGTTTAGTTCCTGAGTAGTGTTTGACTCTTGCGATCCCATGGACTATAGCCTGCCAGGCTCCTCTTTCCATGGGATTTTCCAGACAAGAATATTGGAGTGGCTTGCCATTTCCTTTTCCAGGGGATTGAACTCAGGTCTCCCACATCACAAGTGGAGTATTTACCAGCTGGTACCATCAATAGCTTCATTGAGCTTACATTTACACGTTATTTTCTGGAAAAAAAATTTATTTTAGGAGTTTTTTTGTTCACTCTTGCTCTGATTATTCCTAAGTCAGCTAGAAAGGATTCATTTGCTCTGGGATTCTTACATAAACCCACTAAGTCTTTTATCCCAAATTTATCTTCTATTGTCAACTTTTTCTGTAAATATATCCCCACATAACCTTCTCCAAAATGCTATATGGAAGGCATGTTTTCTGACTACATGAATGTGTCAAATGGCTTTATTTTGCCATATCCACCAGTTTATAGCTTGGCTGGATATAAAATTTTAAGTCAAAATACTATTGCCTTTTAGAATTTTGAAATAAATTTTACCATTTTTATTGTCTGAAATTGCTAATTTAAAAGTATAAAATGATTATGACATTAATGCTTCAGCAAATATGGAGAAAACTACCATGGATATTTTGTGGATGCTCTTCTAATTCTTGGTATTCTGAAACAGCAGTGAGGTGCCTTTGAATTAATATTTATTTATTGAGTTCAGCAATTAGTGGGTTTTGTTGAATCTGGAGACAGGATTCTCTTTAGTTCTGAGAGATTTTCTTATTTAATAATTTCCCCCTATTTTTTCCATTAATGTCTCTCTTTTGAAACTCCTTGATAAGCTATCTTTATTTACTTTATTTATTTACTAGATAAATAGTCTTGACCAATTTGTTTTCTTTTGTAGGCTTTCTCTTTTTGTGTTTTCACATATGTGTACTAGAAGGATGTTTCAAATTAATCTTCTAATCCTCCTATTGATTTATATATTTTTTTGTCCATATATTTTTAATTTCCAAAGGTTTTTTTTTTTGAGTTATTTTTCATTGAATCCTATTCATGACTCTGATTTTGATGAAACATCATGTAGAATGCTTCTGAATATATTATGCTTTAAAACACTCTCTTCTGCTTATGAATGATCTCTATTTTCTCTTGGGGATCTCATTTTTGTATATTTGACTATTTTCATTCTTTTTGTTTATTTGTTTTATAAATCTAGTAACCCTTAGGTTTCATTCTAATTAAGCACTAAAGAATCAGATTAGTACAGAGAGTTGCTACCCACCTTTTTCTCCACAGCTGTTATTCTCACACACTGCCATATGTGTCTGAAACTATAAAGTTTGTAGATGTTAATCTCAGTTATAAATTGGTGCAGAAGGATAGCTTGAAAGTTACTTGTTGAGATAATTAAAACTACAAAGGTCTCTTGAACTTTCAATTCTATTTTATCAATTTATGCTAGGGATTAACTTTTTGTCTAATAATTACAAAGATGATCAATGAAGGATTATTATAATAGTTAAAAGTAATAAAAACCTATATATTTAATATAGGGAGATTATCAATACAATATGGTACATAATTTTAAGCTGACTTTTATAGGCATACTCACTATTCTTGGAGTAATTTTCTGTTGTTTTCACTTTACCAAAATTTATTTGATTACATTTACACTTCTTATTCATTTAGTTTTTATTTAAAGTTTATTTATTAACATAAGAATTTGAGGCAGTGTAATAGAACAAACAAAACATAGCTGACTGTAATAAATTGAAAAGCACAAAGCTCATTTTGTAGAAGACAAGAGTGTAGATACTATCAGAAATGTGAAACGCACTTATTTATAAAATTATGGTCAGCATTTGGCTCAACAATAAATACAAGGTATGACAAAAACAAAGATGGATAACTTTTTGATTGAAACTAAACTCAAGCAGGAATTTATTGTGTGATTGAAGCTAAGAAATGTACTATTTTATATATGGTCTGCCCTGACAGGATGGTAACAGTCTTAGAACAATTACTTTAAAAGCAGTACAGTAAAAAATGGGTATTCTCCTAAAGAGTATATGTATTGACTCTTTTTTTAAGGAAAAAGATAATTCCAAGAAATGATAACTTCTCAAAGGAATGTCTTCAAAACTACAACAGTGCGATATATATATATATATATATATATATACACACACACACACACATACCATATATATATGCCATATGTATATATACATACATACAACATATGTATATACATATATACAACAGTGCCATACACACACACACACACACACTTTGCTTTTTGAGAATAGCTCTTTGGTTGAATCTCACATGTCTTCTGATCTTGAAGTAAAGTGCCATGTTAGGGTTGCCATTTCTGGAAAGACTCAGAATAGGAACAATGCAGTGTCAGATCTTCATCCCTCCCATAGATTTTTAAACACAGTTGATGAACCAGGAGAAGGAAAAGGCAACCCACTTCAGTATTCTTTCCTGGAAAATCCCTTGGATGGAGGAACCTGGTGGGCTACAGTCCACTGGGTCACAAAGAGTTGTGTCTAACACACACTAACACTTGTTAGTTACGACTAACACACATACTAGACTATTCTTGCCGGACCTGCCGGCAAAACGAACAGGTCGAGGACGCAATCACCAGAGCACCTGAGAAATAAAAGACTCAGAAAGATGACTGATTCCGACGACTTTATTGAGGGGTAACATACATATATATGCTAACAGGACTCACCAAATTTTAGATCAAAGACATGCATACGTGCAGAACTGCAGACACTAGTTTTTAGGTTTAGCTCAGGAGTTTTATCTCAACTCTAGCAGAGCATGGCACCAGCGTCTTACAATCAGTTAAAGACTACCTAGACATAAACCATTCACAGGAGCCTGATAATCTTATCAGAGTCAGGAAAATGGGCAAATGGTGGCTGCAGCGATTTCCTTGAGGGAGATGAGAAAGGCCAATTTGCACTTTAATAAATCAGGGGTGGCGGGACAGAGAAGGACCTCTTAGATCTCTCTCAGGGCCGAGAAGGGGCCTGAGCAGTCAGGCCGGCTCCCCGCATATTCTGTTCCTTTTGTTTGTTCTTGAAGTATTGTCAGATTGTCTTGATTACAAGACCAGATTTCTCCATTCTCTGTGAACTGTGAACTGAGTTTCCACTTTGTTCAAATTAAATTAAAGGCCAGTCTCCATAAAGAATAATAATTACAAACTGAAATAAACTTACAGAACAATTCAAGAGATAGAGCTGGTTCCTTGTCTGGAAAAAGAAATCAAGGCAGGAATCTAACCCCTTTCACAAGTTCATAAAGTAGGATTTATTTTTAGCTACATGTCTAGACTCATTTCTAGTATGGCAGTAACAGGATAACTAGACTCAAGTAAGTATATATGTAGCATTTTGTTCACTCAGAAGTATTAAGCAGAGAATTGAATAAAATCTGTTAAACTTTTCTTTAAATTTATTTGAAAGCTATTGAAAAGATATGTTTGTATCATTTAGGCATGGATTTTTTAAATGTTTCTACAACTAAAGTATCTAAATTTCCCCCTATTTAAAGTAGATCATATTAAAGGCATTTTGTTGCCAGCCTCTGTTTAGCTCCACTACTTTTTTTTTTTCCTTGAAAGGTACTTAACTGTTCTAAGACTCATATGCCTACTCCATAAACTGCAGATAGTATTTCCAGTCCTTATTTAAATGTAGAGCTATGTCTTGCCTCATGGAAGCTGTATCCTTTAATGTAGTAACAAGTGTACACAAGAAGAAGAATAATTACCACATTTGCATGTGCAATGGGAACTTCCTTTGTTATGAGGTTTGCAGCATGAAACAGCTTATCATGGATCCCAATCAAGGGGAAGTAGCCACCCTTATAAGACACAAATTGGGTACTTAGGGCAGGTTCCAAACCTTTCAACTGACTAGAGAATTCTAAGAGGGAATTGGTTGGCCTGTAACACATATAGACTTCTTAAAGGGAAGGAGTGGTTCACCCATCCTGATGCTGATAACAGGAATAATGTATATGCCTCTCAGTCATCACCACTCAGGGATTTGAGAGGGCACTGGTTTCCCTTCCATCAGTATGTAATTCTTGTAGTGGACTGCCCCCGTCTCTAGATTGAAAGTGTATTTTTCTCTTCCCTTTCTCCTGATGTTCATTTGGCTCCATATAGTGTAATATGCATGGAAGATGCATGATATATTATCATGGATTTTATTTCTCATTCCTATATTAATAATGGTGAGAGGTTTGTAAGTATGTAAATTTGCCTTAAAGAGTGCTTAGTAAAGAGTGTGATAAAAACTAATTTTAATAAATTTAGATTTATCATGTGCTGAATGTTGTGCAAAGTACTAAGAAACTTGCTCCTTGGAAGAAAAGCTATGACAAACCTAGACAGCATGTTAAAGAGCAGAGACATTACTTTGCCAACAAAGGTCCATCTAGTCAAAGCTATGGTTTCTTTATGGTCCAGCTCTCACATGTATGGATGTGATAGCTGGACCATAAAGAAAGCTGAGCACCAAAGAATTGATGCTTTTGAACTGTGGTGTTGGAGAAGACTCTTGAGAGTCCCTTGCATTGCAAGGAGATCAAACCAGGCAATCCTAAAGAAAGTCAGTCCTGAATACTCTTTGAAAGGACTGATGTTGAAGGTCCAATACTCTGGACACCTGATGTGAAGAACTGACTCATTGAAAAAGACCTTGACACTGGGAAAGATTGAAGGCAGAAGGAGAAGGGGATGACAAACAATGAGATGGTTGGGTGGCATCATTGATTTGATGGACATGAATCTGAGCAAGCTCCAGGAGTTAGTGATGGACAGGGAAGCCTGGCTTTCAGCAGTTGATGGGGTCGGAAAGAGTCAGACATGTCCTAGTGACTGAGCTGAAATGAACTTATATTGTATAACTCCACTTGACCCAGTTTTGACCAGCATAATATTTATTTTCAGTTTAACAATTAGAATATGAGGTACATAGACATTAATTATGCTTCATTGAGAATAAAGCCAGACTTTGTACTCAGGTTTGTCTCAATCCAAATTCCAAGTTTGTTGTGCTTGACCTTTTGATCATGCAGTGAATACAGGCTTTACAAGACTATGTGAATGAAAATTATAAAATAAATTGTGTGCATGCTCAGTTGCTCAGTCATGTCCCTCTCTTTGCGACCCCATGGACTGTTGCCTGCCAGGTTCTACTGTCCATGGAAATTTCCAGGCAAGAATGCTGGAGTGGGTTGCCATTTCCTTCTCTAGGGGATCTTCCCAGTAAGTAAAGCAAATTGGGATAATCCCAAACTGTTCTTCATAAGATGCTAATATTTTACTAGGTTGCTTGGAAGTCTTTTTTTAATTTCAAATTTTAATTCAAATTTGACTTCAAAATGATTTTAGATTCCATCAGTGAGACAATAGAGCTGATAAATGAGGAGTGAAAAGATTGAGGTCATAACCCATAACAGTACTTGGCAGGGAAATGTTTGCCTTAGCTCACTGAGAAATGTTTACAGTTGTTTTCAGTTGAACAAAACCTCACTTACTATGCTTGTAAAGTGGTTATCTTTCCCGTGGTAGAGCGATTGAAAAATAATAGACAAATATATCAGATAGATAGGTAAAAAATCTATTTTAAAACATGATATAATAATATACTTCTAGAATGTGGGATTATATTTATTTATGATTCAAATAAATTAACATAAACATACACTAATGTCAATATTCTTAATAGGTTTCAATCTTCTTAATATTAAAAATAGATTCTTTGTTGATGCTTGCAAGTTAGATTTCTATGAACCATGGCTATATTCGTCATTTTATAAGTAAGAAAAATTTTTTGAGGAGACGCATAATCACTGTCATTGTGTGTGTATACATATAAATATATAATGTCATAAAATTATGCATATTTTTGGCAACTGCAACTATTTGAATATTTTGTGATATAGTTTCTTTTCCTGCACTAGTGTTTTAAGGACTTATATATAAGGTTGAAGCCATTAGTGGGCCAGAGGATACTAATTCAAAGGTATTACCTAGATGTAATTTAGATGGTTTTTAAAGGGCTTTTTACTACCTGAATATCACTAAATAGGATTAAAATTAGAGGAATAGTAATACATCACCTGATTCTCAGACACTTAGAGGTTTTTAAGGACCTCTAAATATTTCTTTCCCCAGTTTTCAAACATGTTTAAAAATGCATTGTTATATTATAAGAGATAAGGAAAAACAGTTTATAATGATGAAGGGATCAATCCAAGAAGAAGACATAGTAATTGTAAATATTTTTGCGCCCAATGTAGGAACATCTCAATACATAAGGCAACAGTGTGCATGTATGCTAAGTCGCTTCAGGCATGTCTGACTCTTTGTTACTTCTATGGACTGTAGCCCACCAGGCTCCTCTGTTCAGGGGATTCTCCAGGCAAGATTACTGCCCTCCTCCAGGGGATCTTCCTGACCCAGAAATGGAACCCACATCTCTTATGTCTCCTGCATTGGCAGGCAGGTTCTTTACAACTAACACCACTTGGGAATGAAAGGGACATCGACAGTAACACAATAATAGGGATGTTAAGTGGGGTGTTAAAGTAGGTGGCTTTAACACCCCACTCATAGTAATGGACAGATCACTAAAACAGAAATTTAATAAGGAAACACAGCCTTAAATGACACATTAGATTCAGTCAGTTCAGTTCAGTTCAGTCGCTCAGTCGTGTCCGACTCTTTGTGACCCCATGAACCGCAGGACGCCAGGCCTCCCTGTCTATCACCAACTCCCGGAGTTTACTCAAACTCATGCCCATAGAGTCAGTGATGCCATCCAGCCATCTCATCCTCTGTCGTCCCCTTCTCCTCCTGCCCCCAATGCCTCCCAGCATCAGGGTCTTTTCCAATGAGTCAACTCTTCGCATGAGGTGGCCAAAGTAATGGAGTTTCAGCTTCAGCATCAGTCTGTCCAATGAACACCCAGGACTGATCTCCTTTAGGATGGACTGGTTAGATTAGACACATTAGATTAGCTGAACCTAATTGATATCTTCAGGACATTCCATGCAAATGCAGAATAATACATTTTCTTAAGGGCACATGGAACATTCTCTGGAATAGACATCTTGGGTCACAAAAGATGCACTATTTGTTTATGGAATTATTCCAATTACTTGGAAAACCCCAAAACAGGTGTAAGTCAGTTAGTATTTTGTCTCAATGTTTTATATATATATATATATACACCTACGCTATGAAAACATAGAAAATTCTAAGTTCTTAATATAGTTAAAATTCTGACATGTAACGGAGCTTTTTAAGACATGTTTTTAACTTTTTGCCCAATTTTTTTTCTTCTTTATTTTACCTATTAATTGAGTGGTCTGACTTAGCAACTAAATAACAGCAAAAATAGCTGATTTACAATATTAATTAGTTTCGGGTGTACAAGTGACTGCTTCTGGAAATAAGCTTTGGGTCAAGAAATTTAGAAAGGAAAAAATAAATTACATAAACCAACATCTAGTTGTAAAAGTTAAACTGGATTTTGCTGCAAGTTTCTGCTCCACCACTGAGTCATTTTAAAAAGTTCACTCTTTGAAATGCACCCAATTCAGAACCAGAACTCAAATTATACCACCACTATTCCTAGAAGGACTAGATGTGCATAGTTAATTAGCCCACAAACATTTATGTTTTAATATTTGCAAACCCTGGTGGCTCAGATGGTAAAGTGTCTGCCTGCAATGTGGGAGACCCAGGTTCAATCCCTGGGTTGGGAAGATCCCCTGGAGAAGGAAATGGCAACCCACTCCAGTACTCTTGCCTGGAAAATTCCATGGACTGAGGAGCCTGGTAGGCTACAGTCCATGAGGTCACAAAGAGTTGGACACAACTGAGCGACTTCACTTTTATACTAGGTGAAAAGATGAAAACTTTGTGTTGGAATGTGATAGAATCTAGTTAGGGTCTACAACTTTGAGATTTAAAACAATGTCTCACAAATGGCTAGTAGAAAACTTACCTTTTTTGTTTTTTAATGACATGTTAGTTTTGACTTGCTCTTTTTTTTTTTTTTTCCTTTCCCCCTCCTTTTCTGTCTTTCTTCATTTCTCTCTCTCCTTCCTTTTTTCCTGTCTCTATCCTATTCTCTTTTCACCTCTGACATCTAATGGGGATGTGGTGCTCTCTCTCTGTCTCTCTCCCTTCCTACCCCCCACTCCACCCCCTGCCTCTCTCTCTCTCTTTTTTTTTTTTTTGCATTGCATTTGTTTAAATATGCTCAATTCAATTAACTTGCCTCCTTCAAAATAATTCATTGGGTTAAAAGGAGCACAGGATAGAGATATAAATAGGGAGGTGGATTGATAAAAAGAGAGAAGGAAGAAACAGGTGTGAAAGCCTGGGCGGGAGCACTTGAAAATGTATCCTTTGATGACATCACACAGGTGTGTGGTAACATTCAGGTGTCCCCAGGTTTAAATCAAATACATGGAAAATAGCTGCCTGAATGTTAGCTCCCATGTGATTAACTGGGCTAGCACCAGAGTGACTTTAAAGATAGCTCAGGTTAAAGATTACAGATTACAACCAGATTATGTGATTCATAGGGTTCTTTCTCCTATCTAGCATGCTTCACTTCTTAAATTTCAGGCATTTGCTCAAACCTTAAATCCATTCAATGTATCCTCTTGCTTTAAATATACTCTTACCAGTTTTCTCCAAACCCTCACATACTATTGTTAATTTATATGTTTTTTGGGAGGTCCTTCATGTCCCTTCTCATGCCTTTTAACTCAAGGTAAATTAGTCAATATAGTCGATAAGTAAGGTAGAAATTCTGTGTTTAAGTCTTACAAGGCACTTCTTAACCATGGCTTTGTTTAAAGTCACAGGTTTCCAGGCCTCTAAGGACTTTGCAGCTTAAAGTTAATAACAAACTAATGTAATCTCTTGGGGTTGGAAGAAGATAGAAGACTAATTTAATAAAGTGGGATCCAGGATCCAAAGCAAGAAGGAAGATTGGTTTATACTAAGTTAAAACATTGTCACCTCATTTTAAAAAAGAAATAATTTCTTATATAAGCCTGTTTTCAATTAACAAAATGAGAAGAATATGGAGGTAATTGCATTATTTTTTCTAATAATCCATTCAATCACATTCCCTACTTATCTATTAATGCTAAAGAGTCTTAGAGCATTGCTTTATCTAATACTGCATGACAGTAGTCAGATTGTAAGATATTGGTCAATCACTGTGAAGTTGGGTATGTGTGCATGTTTATAACTGTTTTATACTCATGGAGAATTGACCCTTATACCATTTGTTGAGCTGTCCAAAAAGTTCACTTGTTGTCTGAAAGCTCATTGTGGAAGAATCCGAAGGAACTTTTTGAACAACCAGTATATACAATAGAAAGTGATTCAACTTTTAAAAAAAATTCCATCTTATGTACCAACATGGATAAACCTGGAAGACATTATGTTAAGCAAAATAATCTAGTCACTAAAGGATAAATATTGCATAATTTTATTTATATGAGGTAAATAAAAAAGTCAAAGCTATAGGATCAGAGTGGAATGGTGGTTGCCAGGGACTGGAAGGAGGAGGAGTGAGGAGTTCCTAATCGACATACGTAAACTTTCAATTAAGCAAGACGAATCTATTCCAGGGATCTGCACACAACATCCTGTATTCAGCTAATGCAATACTGCACATACGAAACATTAGGTGTCTCATGTTGTTTTCTTATCACAATTAAATAAAGTTAAAAAAAAAGCAAACCCTCTACACACAAACAGAAAAGGCACCATAAAAGTATATCCCCAAATCTCACAGGACTGAGGCGTTTTCCTTTTCTTTTAAATTATGATCAATCATTTATTGGAGCATAGTTGATTTACAATGTAGTGTTTCTGCTGTAGAGCAATGTGACTCAGTCATGCATGTATCCACGCTTTTTTATGCCAAAACCTTTGACTGTGTGGATCACAATAAACTGTGGAAATTTCTTAAAGAGATGGGAATATCAGACCATCTGACCTGCCTCCTGAGAAATCTGTATGCAGGTCAAGAAGCAACAATTAGAACTGGACATGGAACAACAGACTGGATCCAAATTGGGAAAGGAGTATGTCAAGGCTGTATATTGTCACCCTGCTTATTTAACTTATATGTAGAGTACATCATGAGAAATGCTGGCTGGATGAAGGGCAAGCTGGAATCAAGATTGCAGAGATAAATATCAATGATCTCAGATATGCAGATAAAACCACATTTACTGCAGAAAGCGAAGAAGAACTAAAGAGCCTCTTGATGAAAGTGAAAGAGGAGAGTGAAAAAGTTGGCTTAAAGCTCAACATTCAGAAAACTAAGATCATGGCATGTGGTCCCATCACTTCATGGCAAATAGATGGGGAAACAATGAAAACAGTGACAGATTTTATTTTGAGGGGCTCCAAAATTACTGCGATGGTGACTGCAGCCATGAAATTAAAAGACGCTTGCTCCTTGGAAGAAAAGTTATGACCAACGTAGACAGCATATTAAAAAGCAGAGACATTTCTTTGCCAACAAAGGTCCTTCTAGTCAAAGCTATGGTTTTTTCCAGTAGTCGTGTATGGATGTGAGAGCTGGACTATAAAGAAAATTGAATGCTGAAGAATTGATGCTTTTTGAACTGTGATGTTGGAGAAGACTCTTGAGAGTCCCTTGGACTGCAAGGAGATCCAACCAGTCCATCCTAAAGGAAATCAGTCCTGAATATTCATTGGAAGGACTGATGCTGAAGCTGAAACTTCAATAATCTGGCCACCTAATGTGACCAACTGACTCACTGGAAGACCCTGGTGCTGGGAAAGATTGAAGGCAGGAGGAGAAAGGGATGACAGAGGATGAGATGGCTGGATGGCATCACTGACGCGATGGATATAAGTTTGAGTAAGCTCTGGGAGTTGGTAATGGACAGGGAAGCCTGGTGTGCTGCAGTCCATGGGCTCTAAAGAGTCAGACATGACTGAGCAACTCAACTGAACTGAACTCTTTTTGAGATTCTTTTCCCATGTAGGTCATCACAGAGTATTGAGTAGAGTTCTCTATGCTATGCAGTGGTTTCTAATTGTTATCCATCATTTTTCTTTTCTAATAGGAAGCTGTTAAACCCTCATCATAGGTTTATCTCTTTATGATCTTCAAATGAATTAATTTCACATTCTGTTCAGCTCTTCTATTTGACCTCAAAGAGGAGAGGGCTAGTTGGTCTACTGTATGGATAATCTTCCATCATCAAAATGGTTCATTTACTTTTAGTTTCTGCAAATACTGGGGTGTTGTGGTTGTCAATGAAATAGTATTCTCTCATAAATTTGTTTTAAGAATCACCCTTTACCCTTAATGCCATATTAATCCCACCATAAAAATAAAATAAGGTCTGTGGCAAACCACAAGGCTCATAGTATAAACAGTCCTCTTTGCACAAAGATTATTTCCAAGTGGAAATAATCAATCACTGTCACAGGAGGCAGCACCAGGTTTTTCATTATGATCAATTATTTCATACCTTCACTTCTGCTGTGTGCTAGCATTTCAAGAACTTTCTATCCAGAGACATATGGAATAAAATACCAAAGGTTCTTAAGTTAACCAATACATTTCTTCATACATATTGAAGTTTAAAAATTCCATTTACCAATCATGGCATATGACATGTAATTAAATACAGAGGGCAACTCCTGAAATCACCAGACTTCAAAAGAAGGTCAGATTATGATGACTGGTTCTCATATGTAAGGCATTTCTTCCATTTTACCTGGACAGTCCTCCATTTTTCATTTCCCCTTGAGAACAGAAGGAACATTACTAGTTGGAAAATAAAGTCTGATGTCTTTTAAAAACATTTATATGAATTCCATTGCCTCTGACTATTAAAGTAGCAATTTAGTGATATCTCTGAAAAATAGACCAAATTGAACACACCAATCAACTAAGCCAAGATTTTAATTTTCTTTCTCTACCTCCCTAGCCTCAGCCTCCTTGGACCCAAAGCCAAAGCCACATGTTTTTGGTTTTTGTTTAAAGGTCACTCCACCTCAGGGGATACTTAATCAGTTTTCTATTAGTGTGTAATGGGGCTTACAGGTGGTACTAGTAGTAAAGATTCCACCTGATAATGCAAGAGACACAAGAGACATGAATTTGATCCCTAGGTCAGAGGAATCCCCTGGAGTAGGAAATGCACTCCACTCCAGTATTTTTGCCTGGAAAATTCCATGGGCAAGGAGCCTGGTGGGCTATCGTCCATGTGGCCCCAAAGAGACATGACCAAATGGCTGAATACACATTAGTGTGTAATACCAAAAACTTAGTTTTTTTTTTTTTTTTTTTTTTTTATTACAAAACTATTTTACTTTTTGCTTGTGATGATCTGTCCTCCTGCTGGTCATATCTTGTTTCAAACACGAAGCTTACCCCCTGGGGCTGAAAACAGCAATGGCTGTGGACTGAACCACATTACAGCAATATTAGTAGGGTTGGAAGTTGCACAGTGTTATCTCATTTAATTAGTCAAAATTAGTCACAAGACCAGGTGAAATTCAAGTTACATATGGGAATGTCTAAACCCTCTTAAGAGATGAGCTGTAAATAATTTGTGGCCATTTTTAATCTACCTAGGACCCAGTAACATTTGGTGATTTTATTCTCTGATCTCACTTTGCTAGATTTCATAGGGACAGAGTTTGTATATGTTAGTCCCTCAGTCGTGTTTGACTCTTTGCAGTCCCATGGACTAGAATCTGCCAGGCTTCTCTGTCCATGGAATTCTCCAGGTAAGAATACTGGGATGGGTTGCCATTTCCATCCAAATTCTGGATAGGGTTGATAATATTAATAATGTTCTCAATCTGTTTTGTAACAACAGAATTTTTTCTTCCTCACTGCTTTTCTCTTCAAAATTTCATCTTAATGATTCCTAAAATTAAAAAAAAAATTTATTTCCTAGACTAAACATTCTTAAAATCAAGCTTAATTCATCCCATATTTTCTTTATCCTCCATTTTCTACATCTAATGTGGTAAAATCTATTTGAAATAATTCTTGATTCCATCTGCTGTTTTCATCCAGTTTCCTGACCATCAATCACGACCATATGTACCTAACACAAGACCCTGATATCTGGCTTTTCTTTTATTCATTTCTCTCCATTTTACCCATTTTATTTGATTATACACCTTGATCCACTGCTACTTCAGTTATCCTCTCTCTTTAAATATATATATATATATTTATATATATATATATATATTTAACACCAAAAACATTTTTATTGGAGTATAGTGAATTAACAATGTTGGTGGGAGTTTCAGGGGAACAGCAAAAGGACTTAGCCATATATATATATACATGTATCTATTCTCCCTCAAACCCCCTTCCCATCCAGCCTGACACATAATTTCCAATCTTTCAAGTTTTATTTTTTAATGATGTGGTTCTACTTTACCCAATTTTACTATAAACTATTATGTGTATATCTTTATTTCCAAGTTTTATTACATCATGTTTTATATATTCATTTCTGAATCTCTGTGTTTGCTATTCTGTTAATTACACACATGAAATAATTTTCTTTCATTTGTTTGCACACATGAATTGAATATAGTATCAGTATTCAATTTAATTAGGGTATATTCCTCTAAGCTTCCCCTGACTCCTCAAACTAAAACACAAATCTACCCTGCTTAAAATATCAGTTTATTTATGTATTACAAGCATATAGCTCAACATCTAAGCTTTTGTAGTTTCTTTGTACTTCATAACAAGCTCATGAGTGACTTTATTTAGTTACTTAAGTAACAATGGAAGAGGATGGGAACCAGGGTGAGGTTGGAGTACTAAGCATTCAGTAGTAAGAAATACATGTCTTGGTATTTACTCAGGAGAAAATAAGGAAAGAGTGGGTATAAAATGAGGAAATCTTGCTGGAATTCAGTAGAAGGAGTTCTCACATGATAATGCTTAACTAGTTTTTTTTTTTTTTTTTTTTAAATTGGAGTAGAATTGCTTTGTGATGTGTTAGTTTCTGCTGCACAATGAAGTAAATCAACTATATGTATATATGTATCCCCTCCCTCTTGGACCTCCCTCCCAACCCTCTTATCCCACCCACATGGGTCATCACAGAGCACAAAGCTGAGCTCCCTGGGCTTTATAGCAGGTTCCCCTGACTAGCTGTCTATTTTACATACGGTAGTGTATAGGTGTCGATCCTAACCTCCCAGTTCATCCCACCCTCCTGTTCTCGGTCTATGTTCACACGTCTATGTATGAGTCTGTATTCCTGCCTTGCAAATAGGTTCAACATATATGCATTAATATATGATTTATTTATTTATTTATTCTTTCTGACTGACTTCACTCTGTACGACACACTCTAGGCCCAGGTCCATCCACATCTCTACAAATGACCCAGGTTTGTTCCGTTTTATGGTCGAGTAATAGTAGAAGGTCTATCACATGCCTCTGGTGCCCCCAGCTCTCACTGTGGAGTTATTACTTCCAATAGGGCCACAGCTTTGGCAGAGTCATGTGTGGGCATAGGTTCCATTCATACTGACAGTGTCTTTGATGGTCACTCTTCATCTTTCTCTTGAACCTTCTGACATGCTGTGGGTGCAGGCTAAAGCCTGTGGATAAGTACCTTCACACGGATCAGTCTTGAAATGTAGGGTCATTAACAAGCCCAAGGAAAATCAATGTGGGTTGGGAACCAAAGAATAAATATTACCCTATTTAGTCATGGGGTGGACAGTTTTGAGAAGGTGCAGCAAGGTCACGCCTCAGTTGCCCACAGCAGTAAACTCTGTAATGTACTCCTATTTTGGGTTTTATTCATTTCTTCACTCTTTTATTCCCTTTCTGTTATCTGAAAATGGACTATGTGCACCTGTGTCTTAATCTTGAATTCTGCTTCAGGCTAAGGCAGTAAGCAAGTCCTTTCTTAAAAATTTTATTATAGTTGATTTACAATGATGTGTTAGTTTCAGGTGTATAGCGAAGTGATTCAGTTACACATAGATTCATTCTTTTTCAGATTCTTATATAGGTTATCACAGAATGTTGAATAGAGTTACCTGTGCTATACAGTGGGTCCTTATTGGTTACCTATCTTACATAGAGTAGTGTGTGCTTGTTAATCCCAAACTCCTGATTTATCCCTCCCCCCACATTTCCTCTATAGTAACCATAAGTTTCTTTTTGATCTTTTTTCCGAAAATGAGAATGGTATGCTGTAGTCAGAGGTTTGAAATAGTTGACTTGGAAAGGGAAAACTGAAGTGAACAGAAAAATATAACAGAAATGAATGGCAAGATTTTTTTCCCCTCATATATATGCATTTGTGTTTTCACCTCAATTAAGTTATCTCCCTAACGGGAGGTGTTGCTTAGTCACAGAGTCATGTCTGACTCTTTTGCAATTCCCATGGACTGTAGCCCACCAGGATTCTCTGTCCATGGGATTTCCCAGGCAAGAATTCTGGAGTGGTTTGCCATCTCCTCCTCCAGGGAATCTACCCAACCCAGGGGATGAACCCACATCTCCTGCAATGCAGGCAGATTCTTTACAACTGAGCTACCACTTGTAAGTCATCCTAAAGGTAGACTTATACTTCATAATTCTTCTGTGTTCCATAGTGCATTGCTGAGTACATGACAGATAATGAGAGACACTTGTTTATTACCTAATAAAAGTGATTCATTATGAATTGCTATTTATGGTATGGACCATAAAATCATATATATATATATACATAGGTATATGTGTGTATATATATGCATATACCTATGTATATATGTGATTTAGTTCAGTTCAGTTGCTCAGTTGTGTCCGCCTCTTTGCAACCCCATGGACTGCAACACATGAGGCTTCTCTATCCATCATGCTCCCGGAGCTTACACAAACTCATGTCCATCTAGTCAGTGATGCCATCCAACCATCTCATCTTCTGTGGTCTCCTTCTCCTCCTGCCTTCAATCTTCTCCAGCATCAGGGTCTTTTCCAGTGAGTCAGTTCTTTGCATCAGGTGGCCAAAGTATTGGAGTTTGAGCTTCAGCATGAATCCTTCTAAAGAATATTCAGGTTTATTTCCTTTAGGATTGACTGGTTGGATCTCCTTGCAGTCCAAGGGACTCTCAAGAGTCTTCTCCAACACCACAGTTCAAAAGCACAAAGTCTTCGGCGCTCAGCTTTCTTTATAGCCCAACTCTTACATCCATACATGACCACTGGAAAAACCATATCCTTGACTAGATGGACCTTTGTTGACAAAGTAAGGTCTCTGCTTTTTAATATGCTGTCTAAGTTGGTCATAGCTTTAGTTTTTCTTCCAAGGAGTAAGTGTATTTTAATTTCATGGCTGCAGTTACCATCTGCAGTGATTTTGGAACCCCCCAAAATAAAGTCTGTCACTGTTTCCCTTGTTTCCCCATCTATTTGCCATGAAGTGATGGGACTGGATGACATGATCTTAGTTTTCTGAAAGTTGAGTTTTGAGTCAACTTTGTCACTCTCTTCTTTCACTTCATCAAGAGGCTCTTTAGTTCTTCTTCACTTTCTGCCATAAGGGTGGTGTCATCTGCTTATCTGAGGTTATTGATATTTCTCCCAGCAACCTTGATTCCAGCTTGTGCTTCATCCAGCCTAGGATTTCTCATGATGTACTCTGCATATAAGTTAAATAAGCAGTGGGACAATATACAGCCTTGACATACTCCTTTCCCAATTTGGAAGCAGTCTTTTGTTCCATGCCCATTTTTAACTGTTACTTCTTGACCTGCATACAGATTTCTCAGGAAGCAGGAAATGCTCTGGTATTCCCATCTATTGAAGAATTTCCCACAGTTTGTTGTGATCTACACAGTCAAAGGCTTTGGCATAGTCAACAAAGCAGAAGTATATATTTTTCTGGAACTCTCTTGCTTTTTCAATGATTCAGTGGATGTTGGCAATTTAATCTCGGTTCTAGCTTGAATCCAGTTCATGTACTGTTGAAGCCTGGCTTGTAGAATTTTGAGCATTACTTTGCTAGTGTGTGCTGTGAGTACCATTGTGTATATATATGCACATATGTATGTATATATACATGCATGCTCAGTTGCTCAGTTGTGTCAGACTCTCTGGTGACCCCATGAACTCACTTGATATTTAGCCTCTATAATAATGAACTGAGGGAAGAGAATTAAACATGTTGAACACCTGATCCTTCCAGCATGATACAAGTGCCCTTGGTGGGGAAATTTGAGAAAACTGACCCCTGTTTCTTGTCCACAGCTACTCAGACTAGAGCTTCCGTCATGCTGAGATGGGTGGCTTTGGAAAGACTGCCATGTCTCTGGTGCCCATAGACTGTCACTGTTCGTAGAGAGATTTAGTAGGTTTTCTTGAATAAATGTTTTTCTGTTTGCTCTATGTCCATTGGACAAATTACACAGACGTTAGTTGATTTTTTCAAATAAATTTCACCAGTTATGCTTGTTTACTGGGAATAAGATCCATGAAGTTCCTTCCTCATACCACCATTTTGGAAATTGTCCCTAAATTTACACTATTAGCCACTGAAAAAATGTTGTCAAGTGTTTTGGGTGTGATTTAAAAATCTTCACTCTTCAGGCATCGTGAAATCATTCACTGAACCCCTTTTTTTATGAGGGCTTCATTTGATTAACGCCTCCTTGTTGCTCCTCTCACATTGATGTACAGTATCACTAAACCAAATCAATCGCTTTATGACAGAAAAACATGTAAAAACAGTTCAATCTTTTGAATTTATAGCAATTACATTTCTCTAGATTTCAAATGGTATGTAGGCATAATAACAGCTATAGATTGTAAGAATTCCAAATCCATTATTTTATATTCAAAAAAATCCTTTTGCATTAATAGCATACTTTTGGTGCAGATTTTTTCCTGAATGAAACATAACATTGATACATATGCTAGTAATCTATACTCTCTCTCTATATATATATATATGTATATGTATATGATTTTACAAATTATGTATCAGTAGTATATGTATGTATATATATATATATATATATATATATATATATATATATATATATATAATATGTGTGTGTGTGTATATATATATATAGGCTTCCCGGGTGATGCAGTGGTAAAGAATTCACTTGCTGATGCAGGAGACACAAGATAAGCCATGGGTTCTTGTATGCTGTCACTTCACTTGTGTCTGATTTTCCACCCCATGGACTGTAGCTCATCAGGCTCTCTGTCCATGGGATTCTCCAGGCAAAATACTTGAGTGGGTTGCCATGCCCTCCTTCTTCCCGACCCAGGAATTGAACCTGCATCTCTTGCATTGCAAGTGGATTCTTTACCCACAGTGCCACTTAGGAAGCCATAAGCCATGGGGCCTTTATATAAATATAAATACGTGGTGGATCTGGGCATGACTAAGAATAACCTAACGTATAATCACCAGGGAAGCCCAGCTCCAGGTTAAGAGCCTATGTTTGATTTTCCAGGCTTCACTACTGGCAGTTACAAAGCTTTGATCCGGCGGGCCTTGGGGGTGGTGGTGTGTTGGCGGGGTGAAGTCGCTGTCTGCACTCCAGCCTTGGGACCCAGTCAGCACTACAGATGCTGGAGGGAGTTGCAGTCATGACAGACCCTGGGTTAGTCATGCTCTTTGACAGATTTGCATTCTAGCCTTGGGATTGCATCACTAGGTCTCTAGAGCTGAGGCCTTGGCATTCTTCAAATGCCTTCGCTCCATCTCTTTCTGAGGGCAGGAGTGGGAACCTTGAGATTGTGTTTCCCACTCTGACTCAGTACCCAGTACCGCTGTCCCTCCATGCATTGGTGTGCATGGGAGTGAGTCCTGGAAACAATCACACTTCGGAACCAAGGGATGACTATAACTCTCCTGGATCACAGCCCTTGCCCGCTCCCCTCCTCAATTCCAGATTCCATGAAGTGGCCTGAGTCTTTTGTTGGGGCCACCTCAACAGGGAGATGAGCCCCCCATATCTGTACTAAGCCACTTGACTCTTAACCAGTAAGTCAGCTCCAAGGGGAAGTAGAATAGGGTGTGTCTGTACCGGCTCTTGTTTTAGACACTTGCTTATACCCATGCATTCAATGATCAAAGGCTGGACTCCAATTTTGCTGTTGTTTTGGTCTCCAGCTCTGACACGTGACAGCTCATCTCTCTCTCACAGCTCAGCTGAACGGACATCATCTGACCTGACCACTTGTACAATATTTATCAGCACTATACTATGTTCGTTCTTGATGCTCTTTCTTCTTCCCACCCACTATTTCTGAGCTTTCTTTTTTTTTTTTTCCATTTATTTTTATTAGTTGGAGGCTAATTACTTTACATTATTGTAGTGGTTTTTGCCATTCTATTTCTGAGCTTTCTCTAAGCCTCTGAGACTGATTATCTGTTAAGTGTCATTCCCCTTCTATCAGAAAAAACACACTTCCCAAACAAAATTATGCACACAATGTTAGGGATTTTAGGAATTGCAAATGTGGAGTTGCCACTGTATCACATTATTTTAATTGCAATAAGCTTAAATTTCAAGATACCAGTAGAAAGAATTCAATATTGAGTATCCAGGAGAAATAAAAGAACAAAAATTACACAGTAATGAGAAATACGGAGGATTCTGGATCTCTGAAAACCCATCCATGGATGGAGTTCACGAAATCAACATCAAAATTGCTGTTCTAAGTTTTTCAACTTAAGTTTTCCAAACCATAGTTTTTTGTTTGTTTGTTTGTTGTTTGTTTTTAACATTAGTCCCTTAATAGTATAAGACCTCTTAAAGAAGAAAATGGCAACCTAATCCAGTATTATTGCCTAGGAAATCTCATGAACAGAGGAGCCTGGCAGGCTGTAGTCCATGGGGTGACTAAAGAGTTTGACATGACTTCAGCAACTAAACAACAGTGACTTATAGATGGAAATAAAAAGAGCAACATGGAAAGTTCTGTGTTTGGAAAATGTCATTAAAGCTCCATCTTGGAGATTCACAATACATGACAGTACAATAAAGGCTCTTTATTTGTATATTTTTAATGCAAAACACTCAATCCAGTATTCAAGACATACAGTCCCTTCATTCCAAAAGAAACAATTTTTTTTTTCTGGTTTCTTTCCCTGTACCAGATACTACCAATCAAATTTTAGGAAGACTTGTTCAAGGTTTTGTTTTCCAATACTATCTATTAATGTGAAATCATAATATTAAGAGAGACTTTCAGAACAATTTCAGATGAGCATATTTTTCAAAAAGTACTTTGCGTATCCTAGGTTTTAATTAAAGTCTGAGTATAATGTTTCTGGTGGTGGGGGTGGAATTGGAGGGAGGATATAAATACATCACATAGGTGTCAGAGTGTAATAATTCCTTACCGGTTTTAAGAAAAAATTCTTAGATGCCTATAAACATAAAGATATGACTTTTCTTTTTTATGGAAATAGCCCAAACCTAATGGTTGAAAAGAGATTGAAATTGGATATTGTTGATCATGCAGTGTGAAAACATTTAAAAAATATATGATATGGGCTAGAGAAGGAAAGTAAAGAGCAGATAATGGCGCTGATAAAGTTTCATAATTGTAACACTAGATATAGTTTCATTGAATGACCAAATGAACCATTACTGGTGTAGTTTGAAGTTTTAGTTAAATAATAAACATGAAATATGGGTGGAATAACTTAAATGTTGCAAAGAGCTAATAAGAGTAACAGTCATGCCCTGTTAAAGCAATGAAGTCTTTATTTTGTTCAATGATGGAGTTTGCAATGATCAAATTATTAAAATGAAGTAGCTATAAAACTAAAAACTTTGTCTATGCTTTAAAAATAGATTGACTCTTAGATTTTAATTTTACTATGGAGTTTTGTTAAAAAAAATTATATATAAAGGTTTTCATAGTTGCAGCTGTGAACCTTAGGAAGGTAATTAAAAGTAAAATGAAAATCATATTGCTTAAATACAAATTAGGGAATATTGGTCTGGAAAAGCTCCATCACTAAGATAAAAAGCACACTGGAATGTTTGGTGGGGAAGAATCAGTTCATTTTCAATGAAGTATTTGTAATATTTAGTCTTTTGTATGGTAATTTCTTCCCCATGTTGTTGATTTTATTTTTCTTTTGTAGTCTAGAATGAAGGAAACAAGGATCTTCAGTTTTTAATAAGGAAGTTAAAACACCTCGGGGAATTCTTGGGCTAATTTGAAGATTATCATGAAACTAGGAAGCGTTCTCTAAACGAGTGAAATGACACCCTCTGTTTTCTCTTGTATACTTTCCACTACTGTAATTTATACCTTTCAGGCTCCTCAGTGTATGTTGTTATATTTTCTGCCTATTGAACCTCTGTAGTGTATTTATTCCTTTATTGATAATTATTCAGTCGTGTTAAAACTGATAGTTTCCTGTTAGGGAATTGTAGAAATATAGTATTTAATCAACAGAGTGGAAACAGAATTCTAGCCTTAGGACTGTTACTGTCTTCTTCTATGACTTATGGGAGACTTCCTATCTCTCAAATTGACTATAAAATAGTGGGAATGGAATTCATACTTGTTGAAATATTGATGGCTACATTGAAGGGTATACAATAAAAAGAGCTTTTTTTCTCTCATTTTTAGAGGAACACTCTGTGAGAACTCTTGTACTCTCCCATATTATTACCAAAATGCCTTTTTGGTGAGTTTCTCATTGTGTCAATCTCATGCCCCAGTGGATTTTATTCACTCGTGTGGGGTACACATTTATCACACGTGAATATGAATCTGTTAATTTACTTTAAATTTCTGTCTGTTTAATTTGAGAGGATTCAGTCTTTGGAATTTAGAACTGTTCTTTGATAGTTTGCAGTGAACTTCTTTCAGCTGTAGTTTGTGCGCTGCAAAAAAACACTATGTACTGAATATATTTTATTCATATGTGTACAGTGTTCTTAGAAATGACATCCTACACTTGAAATATTTTAAAAATTAAAGCTGAAGAACATTCAAAAGGATGTTTATTTTAGGATGTTTATTTACTTACCTTTTATAGAATTATATGAGTAAAATCCCATTTACCTATCCTCTATGAAGGTGTTGCCTCAGTAATTGATATGTTATTCTTCTTAAACCCTAAACAACAACAACAACAAAAAATGATGTTCTATGTACCACAAAATACCAGATGTTTGAATTGAACACACATTTATTATTTAGGTAAATACAAATACTAGGGTATATATCCACCTACTAGAAACCAGACAATACATTTATGTTTTAAAGGATACAGGTGTGATGATAAGTCCTTTAAAGAAGTTACACTTCAGTTATTTACTTTACTTATGAATTGTAAGTTCAAATCAACCCAGGCAAGTTTATTTAGTTTCTGTTAAATATTTTACAATTGTCAAGCAAAAACAAAACATTGAATGAGTGAGTGATTTTTAATGTCACCAAATTTAAAAGGATGGCAGAGAATAGTTTATACTAACAACTGACATTAAGATTAGAGATTCTTTACACTAATTAAGTGTTTAACTCTGTGAACATCAGCCAGTCACAAGTTACCATACAACTTAGCTTTAATGATTTTATCTTTCTGATCTTTGAACAAATTTCTTCAACCCACTCCTCCAGAATATTAGGGCTACTCTGTGGTATTTTGGGATCTATCTCTTCTAAACAATGAGTATTTTCAAGTTCAAAGTACTTTTTCTTTCTTTCTTTTTTTTCTTCTTTTATTAACACCTACTTCTCTTTGTCTCCAAATTTCTGATGTTTCATGAATTTTTTTCTGTGTGCATCTCCTTTAGTGAATGGATTAGAAAAGATCAAACAATGAACAAAAAAAACAAACCTAAACAAAAGAAGTATCAGAATATGAAGCATAAAGACATACCTATTAAAATCTCATAAAAAAGCAAAATAAGCTGCAAATGAATAAATGATAATCAAAATATTCAAGTGCTGGAGAGTAATGGAAAAATGCCTCTGATGTTTTTACTGAAAATAATTTTGATATAGATTACTAGTCAAATCCAGAATGGTTTAGTCGTTTTCCCTACTTTCTTCAATTTAAGCCTGAATTAGGCAATAAGGAGTTCGTGATCTGGGCTACAGTCTGTTCCCTGTCTTGTTTTTGCTGGCTACATAGAGCTTCTTCATTTTTGGCTGCAAAGAATATAATCAACCTGATTTCAGTGCTGACCACCTGGTGATGTCCATGTGTAGAGTCTTCTCTTGTGTTGTTGGAAGAGGGTGTTTGCTATGACCAGTGTGTTCTCTTGGCAAAACTCTATTAGCCTTTGTCCTGCTTCATTCTGTACTCCGAGGCCAAATTTGCCTGTTACTCCAGGTGTTTCTTGACTACCTACTTTTGCATTCCAGTCCCCAATATGAAAAGGACATCTTTTTTGGGTGTTAGTTCTAAAAGACCTTGTAGGTCTTCATAGAACTGTTCAACTTCACCTTCTTTGGCATTACTGGTTGGGGTATAGACTTGGATTACTGTGATATTACTGTAAAATTACAATTATATAGTGGAAGTGAGAAATAGATTTACGGGACTAGATCTGATAGACTGAGTGCCTGATGAACTGTGGACAGAGGTTCATGACATTGTACAGGAGACAGGGATCAAGGCCATCCCCAAGAAAGAGAAATGTAAAAAAGTAAAATGGCTGTCTGAGGAGGCCATACAAATAGCTGAGGAAAGAAGAAAAGCCAAGAGCAAAGGAGAAAAGGAACGATATACCCATCTGAATACAGAGTTTCAAAGAAGATTAAGGAGAGATAAGAAAGCCTTCCTCAGTGATCAATGAAAAGTAATAGAGGAAAACAATAGAATAGAAAAGACTAGAGATTGATCACTTCAAGAAAATGAGAGATACCAAGGGAACATTTCGTGCAGAGATAGGATCAATAAAGGACAGAAATGGTACAGACCTAACAGAAGCAGAAGATATTGAGAAGAGGTGGCAAGAATACACAGAAGAACTGTATAAAAAAGATCTTCATGACCCAGATAATCACTGTGGTATGCTCAGCAACCTAGAGGTAGACAATAGAGTGTGAAGTAAAGTGGGCCTTAGGAAGCATCACTATGAACAAAGCTAGTGGAGGTGATGGAATTCTCCTTGAGCTATTTCAAATCCTGGAAGATGATGCTGTGAAAGTGCTGCACTCAATATGTCAGCAAATTTGGATAGCTCAGCATTGGCCACAGGACTGGAAAAGGTCAGTTTTCATTCCAATCCCAAAGAAAGGCAATGCCAAAGAGTGTTCAAACTGCCACACAATTGCACTCATCTCACACGCTAGTAAAGTAATGCTCAAAATTCTCCAAGCGAGGCTTCAACAATATGTGAATGGCGAACTTCCAGATGTTCAATCTGGTTTTAGAAAAGGCAGAGGAACCAGAGGTCAAATTGCCAACTTCCACTGGATCATCAAAAAAGCAAGAGAGTTCCAGAAAAACATCTATTTCTGCCTTATTGACTATGCCAAATCATTGACTGTGTGGATCACAATAAACTGTGGAAAATTCTGAAAGAGATGGGAATATCAGACCACCTGACCCGCCTCATGAGAAACCTGTATGCAGGTCAGGAAGCAACAGTTGGAACTGGATATGAACCAACAAACTGGTTCCAAATAGGAAAAGGAGTACGTCAAGGCTGTATATTGTCACTCTGCTTATTTAACCTATAAGCAGAGTACATCATGTATAGTCCTGGGCTGGATGAAGCCTAAGCTGGAATCCAGATTGATAGGAGAAATATCAATAACCTCAGAGATGCAGATGACACCACCCTTATGGCAGAAAGTGAAGAAGAACTGAAGAGCCTCTTGACGAAAGTGAAAGAGGAGAGTGAAAAAGTTGGCTTAAAACTCAACATTCAGAAAACTAAGATCACGTCATCCAGTCCCATCACTTCATGCCACATAGATGGGAAAACAGTGGAAACAATGGCAGACTTTGTTTTTTTGGACTCCAAAATCACTGCAGATGGTGATTGCAGCCATGAAATTAAAAGACACTTACTCCTTGGAAGGAAAGTTACGACCAACCTAGATAGCATATTAAAAATCAGAGACATTACTTTGCCAACCAAGGTCCATCTAGTCAAGGCTATGGTTTTTCCTGTAGTCATGTATGAATGTGAGAGTTGGACTCAAAAGAAAGCTGAGCGCCAAATAATTGATGTTTTTGAATGGTGGTGCTGGAGAAGACTCTTGAGAGTCCCTTGGACTGCAAGGAAATCCACCCAGTCCACCCTAAAGGAGATCAGTCCTGAATATTCATTGGAAGGACTGATGCTGAAGCTGAAACTCCAGTACTTTGGCCACCTGATGTGAAGAACTGAGTCATTGGAAAAGACCCTGATGCTGGGAAAGATTGAAGGTGGGAGGAGAAGGGGCCGACAGAGGATGAGACTGTTGGATGGCATCACCAACTCAATGGACATGAATTTGAGTAAACTCCAGGAGTTGGTGATGGACAAGGAGGCCTGTCGTGCTGCTGTCCATGGGGGTTGCAAAGAGTCAGACACGACTACGCTACTGAACTGAACTGAGTCATATCCTAACAAAATGTGATAGCCAAATAAAAAGTTAGTTTCAGATGTACAAAAACATAGGAAGTATATCTCCTATATGTCTTAATTTAGAATATGAATGAAAGTTATTTGGCACCAAAATAAGAAATCCGAGGAAAAGGAAAATATGAACTCTGGCGAAACAGGAGCTGTCTCAAGAAACCATTATCAAAAATCAGCTATATTAAGTGAAAAAAAAAAAGGGGGGAGGGGGTGTAAGAAATAAAGCAACAATGATACCAAGCCTTTGAACATTTGAAAAAACTTAAAGAATGCTAAAAATACTGGTGATTGTTGTAGGGCTAGTTTGAAAAATAAGTTTTTAGAAATTTATTTATGGGAACATGATTAAATTATTAAATCCTAGAAGGAAATTACACAGGGAAATAATGATATACTTGAACTGCTTGATATCACAAGTAACTGTGTTTCAGTTCAGGTCAGTTCAGTCGCTCAGTCGTGTCCGACTCTCTGCGACCCCATGAACCACAGTGCGCCTGGCCTCCCTGTCCATCACCAACTGCCCAAGTCCACCCAAATCCATGTCCATTGAGTTGGTGATGCCATCCAACCAAGGCAGTCAAAATAAAAATGTAAATATTGATCAGTGATTCATCTATAAATTAAAGTAAACCTGTATTAGGATATGGGGAAAGGATTTTAGCTTTAAACTATTTGGTAATATTTGATTTTTTTAAAACAGATACACATTTAAAAATAACTGTCCAAAAGGACCTTATTCGTCATTAACTCACAAAATTATATTACCCAAACCTTCCATCATTCACACAGTAGATTTTTTCCAACTTCTTTTGTTATCAACCTTCTTCTCAGAAGAATCCATTTTATCTCCTGATCTTATTTTAATCTCAGCAAAGGTTAACACAGGCCTTAAAATTTTTGAAACCCATTTTGCATTTTCACTAATCTTTGGTCAATTGGAGGCCATATGCCATTTAGCTAAAATTTTTTATTAGAAGATATTTTACTCTTCAAATCAAAGCTATAATAAGCTGTTTGAAAGATTGCATTGAAATATAAAAAGCATTTTAGATATTTTACACTTCAAAAATTTTTTCCAAATAGAACTTCTTTTCCAAAATTAGCTTAAACTGGAAGCATTTTTACATATGTAAAAGCAAACCAATAATGAAAAAAGTAATTTTATTATATTTACAAAAGAATAACAAGTTCAAATTATTTATGTACTTTATAGATATTGCATAGATATATGAGTTTTGGTAAAAGTTTTTTAAAACAGTGAACTTGTATGCAATGTGCTTTAAAATGATGTAGAAAATTGAATTGATCATATACATATTGGAAAATCTACATGATATACTTTAGTTTACAACTAGCAGTGGTATTTCTAGAAAATGCATAAGGCTTTACTCATTTAGTGTTAGTAGGTACTACAATGGTTGCAAAGTGAATTTTGAAGAAAATTTGAGACTTTTGAGGATAACATGAAAATTTAGCCATTTGAGATTCTTTTCAAATGAGCTGCATATTCTCTTTACTTAGTAAAGATGCTAAGCGTAATATGTTTTTTGATGAGTAAAGCTATTTTTTATGTCATACACTCTTCCATCTAGAATACTGAAACATGTAGAACTCTACAATTAAATAAGCCTAAGTTATGTTCTCAATTATTTGACCACTTTGAATGATTTTTCCATCTGTTTTTCTCTTCATCATTATGTCAGTTATAACTTCTGAGTATTGCAGTATGCCTGATTATATCAGGATCTTTCTCTGTTTTCTAAGTCATCAGTTCATTTGTGAAGTGGCTTTAAAACAAATAAAAAGCAAGCAAGCTGACCAAATTTCCTTTTTAAGAATTAAATGCAAATTATGGTTGCCAGAGGGGAAGAATGAGGGGAAGGGATAGTTAGGGATTTTGAAATAGACCTGTACCCACTGCTACATTTAAAGTGGATAACAAACAAGGTCCTACAGGGACCTTGCTCAGGGATCTCTGCTCAATGTCATGTGGCAGGCTGGATGGGAGGGAGTTTGGGGGAAAATGGATACATGCATATGTATGGCTGAGTTGCTTTGCTGTTCACTTGAAACTATCTTAACATCGTTGGTGAGCTGTACTCTAATATAAATTAAAAAGTAGAAAAAAATGCAAAATAAATGTAGAAAGTCTCCTCCTGATTGATGGCTTAAGCCTTCTTCCCTGTGAAATTGGCATGAACTGTAGCAAAGTTCATTATTGTTCACAACTGTCTCAAGGTCAATTTCACTTTCTTTCATATCACTTGTGGTTAAACTTGTTAAACAAATGACCTCTGAAGACGAATTAGAATGAATATTCAGAACCTGAAAATAAGGGTGATAACACATGTATTTCATTCTAATATTTAGGGAAAGATCTCTTATAAACAGAGTAATATTGGTTTTCAGGTGGGATGTAATTGAAAGGATTTTTTGGTAAACTACCTACAGAAGACTCATCAGGGTTTCTTTTTTGCTACCATAACTCTGGGCTTCTTTATAAAAATCCCCTGGAACTGGCTTTCTCAACTCTTTGTGTATATCTTGGATTCACCTGGGAATATCTTTGCCCTTCCACAGAAATTCTGATTTCACTAATCCGAATGAATCCCAGGCACTGGTATTTTTAAAAGCACCGCCCCCCACCCCCACCCCAGTTGATGCCAATATATAGCCATACATGCAAAACAGTACTAGAGTTAGTCATGAGTTTAGATTTGAACAGAAACCCATTCTACATGATTTAAGCAAGATAAGAAAATACCGAAGGATGTTAACTCATAGGGCAGCAAGAAGAGCCAAGAATCAGGTCTAGGAGCAGAAGAGGCAATAACATTGATCCAAATCACCACCTGCCTCCTCCAGGGCTGAGGGACTGTGATTACCACAGAAACTCCTGCCACTCATGACTTGTTTTGACAAATGTCTGCCTCTTTGAATAGCTCACGACTGAACCACTTTTAAGTAATTCTCATTCTACATTTTGTTGGCTGATCTAGATTACATGCTTATGGCCTCAGTGCATACAGTGCTGGGAAAGCTTATTCTCAGGTAGAGTTAAGAGAACACTAAGAAAATTTAGAAAGGCTACAATGGCCTGCTCATATTGAGGGAGAGAAATTTGGTAAAAAAAAAAAAAAACCCTGCTTGATTTAAGTTTTGAGGCTTTGTTAGGGGTATGGGAAATCAGGGGTGGAAAGGGGTGAATATTCTTAGAAGGCTTGCTATGCTTTGCACTGGATTTATTTTAATATCTTTAGCAAGAAAAAAATTAATACAATTGAAGTCCTTTGGGGGGATGATATACTTCTGTTACTAATCTGAAAATTATCATTCCATAACACTCTCAGAAATCCTTTATTACAACTGAAACTATAAAAAAGTAGAAGAAATTATACTTTCAGAAGGAAAACTGAGTAAAGTAGTTCTTATAAAACCAACTAAAATTGTAAATTAAATATTTTTATTGAACTATAGTTGATTTCCAAAGTTGCATTATGTTTTTTTTTTTTTTTCCTTTTTAAACACCATGTTAAGCAGGCATAAATGTAGGGAAAAGAGCCAAGAAATGGAAGTAAATCAGGAACTTGAAATTAAGAGCATTCATAGGCCTTCTCTCAATGGGCAGTTCTGTCTAAACTTACAGGATTTCACTAACTACTTTGAAGACTTATAGTAAAGGGGGAAAAAATAAACCCCATAATTCACAGAAAATAGAGAATCTGACAAAATGTCTCTGTATAAAGTGTTATCCTAAAGGTTACACCTGCAGTATAAGAGTGAAAAAGAAATAATACTTTCACCAAAAAAGGGGAGAAGGAAGAGACTTGTTTTCTGAACCCTTGAACTAGATGAAGAGAGGAAAAACATTTCATCTGAGAATTTATAAACACCAGTGATCCCTTACATGATTTTGCAGTATATTTTCAGGCTGTGTGGCCCACGAAGACCTCAAAAAGAAAAATTAATACAATGAAGCCCAGAATTGAAACCACCCACAGGTGATAGGAAAACATAAATCTTTTCAATAGAAACTCAAAGTCATCAGGGCCTTGGAAAATTTCACAATGAAAGAAGGCATAGAATTCAGAAAGTAACAGAAAAGATACTGGCAAACATCTAGACCAATGTAAGCAAGCATCTTCCGTATCTGCAAATTAATTGTTTCATTTTCTGGAAGGCACAAACCTTCCCTAGAGCCTAACTCAATATTATTGACCATATCTTAGGTCTCATAATCAGACTGAGTCAGATAGAATTAGATTAGCTGCACTGTATTTTTTTTCTCTACAAGGAGAGATTTAGTTTATTTTAGAAAATCAGTGGTGAGAAAGGGGTTTTAAATTATTTTTTATTCCCACAGTTTCTTAAAGTTGTATGAAGCCCCCCCCCCAAATATTAATTTTGAAAAATTCACTATGACTGCATTGGCCTTTGCACATTTTCTTAAATTTCTACCAATTATCTTGAATTTCCTCAAGATTTTTAAAGCATCTTTTAGTAAATTTTAAACTCAATTTCATTCGAGTCAATCATTTTCTCCAAATCATCAGATTTGGAGAATATTTGCCTTATTCTTGCCATCCAATGTTCCATGCTAATCTCAAAAACTCATTTGGCTTAAGACCTGGGAGTCAGTCAGTGTCAGCTGTTTCATCTTCAAGGAATGTCTTCAGTCTACAATAAGAACTCCTTCCCCTTAGGGTAAACAGTGCAGATCTCTTCTTCAACACTAATGTGTAAGAAATATCTTATTATTTTCTAAAACATATAATTTAATTCCATCCCCATATCCCTCACTGGTAATTCTCCCTGGGCAGGAGGAAATTTAAGGTCAGTCATGAAAGTGGGGGGTCTCTGCTTTCCAACTATTCCTACAAATTTGAGAACTTATCTTTGGTTTCATGCCAATTATTATTGCCCTTAAAGCATTTAATACTCTTTCTAAATCCTCAAGGTCTCTTGTTGTTGTTCAGTTGCTAAGTTGTGTCTTACTCTTTGTGACCCATGGACTGCAGCATGCCAGTCTCCTCTAACCTCCACTGTCCCTCAGAGTTTGCTCAAATTCACATCTGTTGAGTCAGTGATGCTATCCAACCATGTCTTCCTCTGCCACCCTCTTCTCCATTTGCCTTCAATCTTTCCTAGGATCAGGGTTTTCCCCAGTGTGTCAGCTCTTAGCATCGGGTGGCCAAAGTATTGAAGCTTCAGCATCCGTGCTTCCAATGATTTCCTTTAGGATGGACTGGTTTGATTTCTTTTCAGTCCAAGGGACTCTGAAGAGTCTTCTCCAACACCACAGCTCAAAAGCATCAATTCTTTGTTTAGCTTTCTTTATGGTCCAACTCTCACATCTATTTATGACTGCTGGAAAAACCATAGCTTTGACTCTATGAACATTTGTCAGCAATGTAAAGTTACTGCTTTTTATAAGCTGTCTAGGTTTTTCATAGCTTTTCTTCCAAGGAACAAGTGTCTTTTAATTTTGTGGCTGCAGTCACCATGTACAGTGATTTTGAAGCCCAAGAAAATAAAGTCTATCACTATTTCTATTGTTTCCCCATCTGTTTGCCATGAAGTGATGGCACCAGATGCCATGATCTTCGTTTTCTGAATGTTGAGCTTTAAGCCAGTTTTTTTCACTCTCTTCTTTCACCTTCATCAAGAGGTTCTTTAGTTCCTCTTTGCTTTCTGCCATAGGATGGTGTCATCTACATATCTGAGGTTATTGATAGTTCTCCCAGCAACCTTGATTCCAGCTTGTGCTTCATCCAGCCTGGCATTTTGCATGATGTACTCTGCATATAAGTTAAATAAGTAGAGTAACAATAAACAACCTTGACTTACTTATTTCCTGATTTGGAACCAGTCCATTGTTCCTTGTCTGGTTCTAACAATTGCTTCTTGAGCTGCAATACAGGTTTCACAGGAGGCAGGAAAGGTGGTCTGGTATTCCCATCTCTTTCAGAATTTTCCACAATTTTTTGTGATCCACACAGTCAAAGGCTTTGGCATAGTAAGTGAAACAGAAATAGATGTTTTACTGGAATTCTCTTGGTTTTTTGATGATCCAACAGATGTTGGCAATTTGATCTCTGGTTCCTCTGCCTTTTCTAAATCCAGCTTGAACATCTGAAAGTTCACGGTTCATGTACGGTTGAAGTCTGTCTTGGAGAATTTTGAGCATTACTTGCTAGCATTTGAAATGAGCACATTTGTGCAATAGCCTGAACATTCTTTGGCATTGCCTTTCTTTGGGATTGAAATGAAAGCTGACCTTTTCCAGTCCTGTGGCCACTTCTAAGTTTTCCAAACTTGCCGGCAGGTTGAGTGCGGCACTTTCACAGCATCATCTTTCAGGATTTGAAATAGCTCAACTGGAATTCCATCACCTCCACTAGCTTTGTTTGTAGTGATGCTTCCTAGGCCCACTTGACTTCACATTCCAGGATGTCTGGCTCTTGTCCAGTGATCATACCATCGTGATTATCTGGCTCATGAAGATCTTTTTTGTATATTTCTGTGTATTCTTGCCACCTCTTTTTAGGTCCATACCATTTCTGTCCTTTATCGAGCCCATCTTTGCATGAAATATTTCCTTGGTATCTCTAAGTTTCTTGAAGAGATCTCTAGTCATTCCCATTCTATTGTTTTCCTCTATTTCTTGCACTGATCACTGAGGAAGCCTTTATTATCTCTCCTTGCTATTCTTTGGAACTCCACATTCAAGTGGGTATATCTTTCCTTTTCTCCTTTGCCTTTTGCTTCTCTTCTTTTCTCAGCTACTTGTAAGGCCTCCTCAGACAAGAATTTTGCCTTTTTGCATTTGTTTCTTTGAAGGATAGTTTTGTTCACTGCCTCCTGTACAATGTATGAAACTCTGTCCATAGTTCTTCAGGCACTCTATCAGATCTAATTTGGGACTGACATAATAAAGTTATATGACCTAAGTAGTAAAAAAAAAAAGAGAGAGAGATTTATTCTCAAGAATATTCTTTCATATTTCAAAAATATGAAATGAAAGTGTTGGTAGGGCCATTCTCTCTCCCATGGCTCTAGGGAAGAATCCCTCTTTTCCTCTTCTAGCTTTGTTTGGTTCCATTTCTCCATCTTCCATCTGTGTGTCTGTATCTCTGTGCCCAAATTTCCCACTCCTCATAATGAAAACAGTCATATTGGATTCAGAGCCTACTCTAATTCAGTGTAACCTCATCTTAACTTGATATCATCTGAAAAGGCCATATTTCCAAATTAGGTCATAATCTGTAAGTTCTGGGTGGACATGGATTTTGGAAGATCGTAATTCAACCCAGTGCACAGGAATTCTAAATATTTTACAGGTGAGGGTTTTTCTAGTCTCTGTTCAAGTTGGAAAATTTCCCCCTTGTCAGATAATATGATTCGTCTGAAAATGTTATGTGTTAACAAAGTTCTGTTAAGTTTTCTCTAGGAGCAGGAAATATTACCTTTTGAGATAATCAACTTAAAACTGTGCGCAGACAATTATTTGTTGTACACAGAAACATTCCTTAAGCACACAGCTGATCCAAGGATAACATGAATGTTAGGGCTGTTGATCCTCCACATGTAGAAAATCCATGTATAATTTCATCATTGGCCCTTGTATTCCTGGTTTCTTCATATCCAAGATTCCACTTTTTGGGTTAGCTACTGTAGTACATGTTTAGTGAAAGAAATTCACATATATATGGACCCGGGAAGTTTAAAACCATGCTGCTCAAAGGTCAACTAAATAGACAGGAGTGTTTTGAGTAAATAATATTCCAGAAACACATTCCATACCTGTTCTTTCCTAAAATTTTCCTAAAAGTCTGAGATTGTGTCATCCAAAGAGGATTTGCTAAGGTGTAAAACAAAGTGACCGTTTGACGTAAGAATTATTTTCCATAAGGGTTAGGATTATTTGTCTCTGTCTTAGTTAAATTTTTTGTTTCTAAAATGGCCTTAGAAGCACATTGTTGTAATTTATATATATTTTAGAGTAGGACGGTAGAGAAACAATGACAGTTTTCATTTGGAGACCTTCCCACTTTCACTCACCAACTATTGTGAAAAAATTACTTACTCCTGAGAGAGTGCTATGAAAGGAAATCAAGGGAACTTCCATAAGAAATATTGGCAGCACACTATTTCATCCATCTGAGATATTCATGGGATGGCTCCGTCTTAGAATTCAGAAATGAGCTGGTTGTCATAGGAATGCATGTTAATATGTTTATTTGAATTGAAAAATGAAATCTGACTTTCTCTGACAGAAAGAATTCTGATGTGGCTGATTAGTTGGAAAGTATTGACTGGTTTTACCAATTAGGTTATATGGTTGACATTTTCCAAATTGAATAAGGTAAATCTGTAAGTCCAGGTTTTGACAAACATATATAATAAAGAGCGTGATAAGATTAAAACATTTTACCCAAAACATTTATTGGCAAAGACATTGAAATCAACAATATTTCAATCTCTGCAAACCTCTGTGAATATACTAAGTTAATCAAGGTGTGTCAAGGTTAAAGACCAACAGTATAATTAAGAGCCTTTGGATAAGTCTCGTAAGATTTTTTTGTTTGTGGGCTTTTTCTTATTTCATATTCTCAAGAAATTGAGTAAGTCAACAAAGTAGTACATTCATTTGCAGTATCCAAAAATTATGACCAACGTAACTTAGACTTGTCTTTTTAAGTGCACAAATAAGATTTTTGAAAACATTTATTTTTATTAAAAACTAAAAATAGGGTCTAACTGTTTAAACTGGTGGTGAATAATTTCAGATTCCAACCTAAAAATGTTTAAGAGAGAACACACTACAATTTTTAAAATGGAAACTAACTAAAATATTTCAAAAAATCACTGTTCTGGAAAATAGATACTAGATTATTGTCTATAGATGTGAGTGCTGAGCAGAAAAGACATGCAAGTAAATTGTCTAATAAACTTTTCAGTCTTTTGTGATTAACCAATAGCAAAAAATAAAGTATATGTACTTTACTATAGCTACACTGCTTTTTTGGAGCATTATTGTGACTTTTTAAAAATTATTTTTGTTTTTATTCATCCATGTAAAACGACTTGTATTCCATTTAATTCTTCTCAGAGTTGGCTAGCCCAGTGTTTTCTTGGCATTTAATTCTGCAAAAAAAAATGTGCTTTTATAAAACCTGGGTTTTAATATCTTAATACAAAGAATCTTGGTTATAATAAAAGTAGGACTTATCAAACCCAGGTATCTCCATATTGTGAAATACATAATTCACATGTTAAAGGGCTGACCCTAACCAATTATACCCAGCAAAGAGCTCTTTCAAACATACTTTTCCACATTTACTTCTTCTACCCTTTGGAAACATCTTCAAAAGATGCAACTGATTTCCATTTGAGCCATAAAAAGATAACACAGGTTTAGGTATTTAAAGTCAAATAAAATAACATTTAAGGTTAAAAACAAACAAACAAACAAAACAAACCACCTAAGCTTAGTCAAATGACAAAGGACAAATAAAGATTCATCACACTGTTAAGGGACTAATCTTACTACACACCCAGCATCTGGAAATTGAGCAGAAACCAACAGAAAAAATGGACAAAGTTATTAGCAGAGAGTTCTCTGTAAGACAGGGGCCTTAAGCTACAAAGTGGAATAATCTCAGTCTTGACTGGAGAAACGCAAATGCACAGAACCCTAACATATAATTTCTTCTCAGATTGGGAAAAATCCAGACATTTAAGGTGAACAGTTGCAGAAGTTGTTAAGGAATAGACATAGTGATAAGTTGTTGCAGTGCAAAATGCCCCTATTGTTATGGAGTGAAAATTGGGAATACCTATCAAAATAAAAACTACAGTTACCCTTTGACCCAGAAATCCCGGTTCTGGAAATTTAGCCTTACTCTGCTAGTCAGCTTGTGTAGCAGCCATAAGCAACTCTGAAATCTCAGTGGTTCGCAGCCAAAGCATGTAATTATTGCTTGTATGAGGGCAGCCGGTCAGCTTCTGCTGTGTCTGGAAACTCCTCATTCCTGAACCAGTGCTAAATTTTCCCCTGCTATCAGGATCATGTTCTTAATGCAGGAGCAGAAGCTAAAGGGGCTTAGTGGAAACACAGCAGATTTCAAGTCTCTGCTTGAAATTAGCACATGCTTCTGTCCACATTCTATTGGACAAAGAAGTCACATGACTAAGTCTGAACTCATCCAGGCAGTGGAGTATTCTCCACCTATGGGGAAAGCTGGGAAAGACTGAAGGCAAAAGGAGAAGGGGATGGCAGAGGATGAGATGGTTAGATAGAATCATTGAATCAGTGCACGTGAGTTTGATCAAACCCCGTGACATAGTGAAGGACAGGGAAGCCTGGTATGCTGAAGTCCGTAGGGTCAGAAACAGTTGAACAGGGCTTAGCAAGTGAACAATGAAACAACAGCATCAATGGGGAAGGGTGTGAGTGTATTCCTATTACAGAGAGGAAGCAAGGAGTTGGGAACCCTTCCTGCCTGTCCATGGATGATAAGAAATATATACAAGGTTATTCATTGCAGCATTGTTAGTGATAATAAGAGCATTGATTTGCAAACATTTATGGAGAAGCATCAGACAGTCAGTCTTTCTCTATATCAATCCTTTCTCTTAGAAGAATGTATAGTTGACAGTAATGCTCTCTGTGTTAAAAATTCCTATTTTCAGCAGCCACTGTGCTTGAGTTATTTGAAAGTGGAAAGTGATCTTTCCTGGACTACAGATCTTACATCATTTAAAACATGAAATTGTGCTTCCAATTCATTCATTCAGTAAATATTTATGGAGGGTCTAGTATGGTGCAGACTGATTTATGTTGAGGAAGTCTGATGGATTAAGGATGTATGAAAGGCATAATTAACCTGCAGAGAACAAAAATTCAATATCTCTCAATCCCAGTTTTTCTTACTTGCCTGCCTCTGCCAATCTGTCCTGGCCCAGGTTATAGGTGCAGGAGTTTGAGAGATATAAAGGAGGAGTAGGCTTTCGACACTAGGATCTAGGAGTCTATGGCAAGAAATGTTTTGGAAGAAAATTAAGTCAACATAAAAGGTGTGCTTGAGGGTGTTTGGGCCTGATATAACTGCAGAAATATCTGTGGAATTCCCAGTCACCAGGGCATAGTTAGCTGAAGCTTTAAAATTTTTTTCTTGAGAATTCCAGGCATGAGAAGGCGCTGAAGGGACATTCTAATCTGGGAAGGAGAACAAAATATCTTCTAGGATTACTTTAAAAGTAGGGAAACAGGCAAAATGTAGCTTGTTTTGGATATAGTTAAGGAAAGGTGTTTCTCAAAGAAGAGAAAAACTGTACTTAAGGATTAGAAGCCATTGTTTGGGCATTTTTTGAAGGACAATGAGAAGAATGTGTGAAAAAGCAGGCATGGGGAACACAGGAGAATCAGAATGAAGTGTTCTTAGTTCTTTAGTGTCTTGTACACTTGCATGAAATATTCAAGTTCTCTTGGTAATATTAAGAGTTGATTTCAGGTGTCTGCCAGAAGCAAACTCTTGGGATGTTTTTGATACATGGCGCTGTTGCTAAGAGAGACTTTTTGAGCAGAAGTTTGCAAGCTTACAACTTCAGCCTGTTCTAAAGAAAGCTTTATTGAAATACAGCTATGTTATTTACTTGCATATTATCCATGACTGCCTTCACAGTATAAAGGCAGAGAACACTTACTATTTGTCTCTTTGTAGTAAAACCTTGTAGAAACTTGTTCTGATGGTATGTTGCTGCCATGACAAAACTTCACAGTGTAGGTGATTTCAGCAGGAAAGTGTCTCCCACAGATTTGGAGGCTGAACTCTAAGAGATCTGTGCCCTCAGGTTTAGTTTCTGGGGATGCATTTCTTCTTGGTTTATATATGGTCACCTTCTTGCTACGTCTCCACAGGGTCTGTCCTCTGTGTGCGCACAAAGAGAGAACAAAAGCTCTGGTCTAGCCTTCTTAGAAGGACACCACTCCCATTGGATTAGGGCCTCACCTTTACGACCTCATTTAACTGAAAGTGCTCCATCTGCAAAGACTTGGACATGACTTAATGACCGAACAACAACAACAACTGTATCCACAAATGCAGTCACATTGCATATTAGGGCTTTAGCATTCAAACTTTGAGGGAACAAAATTCAGTCCATACCATTGCTCTAACCTTGATTCAGGGAGCAAATGGGAGGGTGACTTTTATGAGTGTGCTGCAAAGTGGAACTGGGCTAAATGTTTCCCAAATACCCAAAGAGCTAAAACAATCATAGACTAAAGCAGAACCAAAAAAGGCAGGTCAACATCATTTGTCAAACTTCTTTTTCAGGCTAAAATTGTATTCTGTTTATCTGATAACTACTTGAGGATTTAGGGATGCTTTATTAATTTCCACAGATGTTTCCTTCCAACTCCTGGGATTTGATGAAAGCATTTGTTTTCAGAATAGGTTATCATCCTATTTTCTCTTCACCTTCATAAAATTAATGCAGCTTTGCACTTGTATACATTTCTCAGTGTTTTCCACTTTATCTTTCTTTGTCTTCATATGTCTCTTTGGATCCAATTAGCCATTTGCTCAAGTCCTTTATCAATTATCTTTCAGAGATTTGGAACATGGGTGAACATATTTATACTTGGGGGCTTCCCAGGTGGCGCAGTGGTAAAGAACTCAGGGGAATTCTTTACCTGCCAATGCAGGAGATACAAGATATGCATATTTATATTTATAATTTTCTGTATTCTTGCATAGGCAAAGTATCTTTCTAATCATCCAGAGAGATGGATTCATTCTTGGGATTCTCAGTTTTTGAACCATTTTCTCATGAGTTATTCTGTGAACTCTTCTCTCAAACTTTTCTATCACTTCCTAGCTCCCTATGCTACTTATGAAAGATCTCAACCAACTCTGATTCTATCTCCATTCTAAGTGGTAAAGTATTTCCACATTTAGACTGAAAACCTGTAAGTTTTTATTTTCTTTATCCTTCTACATCTGGAATTTAACCAGAGAATATTGACATGTATGAGCTTTGTCTTTAATTTCATTTGTGACTCAGGGATCACTTTCAGTGATAAAGCAAACTCTTCCACAGTCCAGGGGGTTATTCAGCTAGTATATTAACTGTTATCCTATAAGTTCTCTTCACGTTCTTTTGTTCCCTTTTGCAGAATCTTGTAAGGTTACCCTATTGATTTTTTTTAAATCCATCTTGATCTGCTTGAGATTTTTATCAGATTTCATAAGTTTCCCCTCATGATGCCTGTCTCTCTTTTTTCAGTCCACCACTAATTATGGAATTTAGAAAGATGATAACGATGACCCTATATGCAAGATATCAAAAGAGACACAGATATAAAGAACAGACTTTTGGACTCTGTGGGAGAAGGCGAGGGTGGGATGATTTGAGAAAATAGCATTGAAACATGTATATCACCAAGTGTGAAATAGATCACCAGTCCAGGTTTGATGCATGAAACAGGGCACTCAAAGCCAGCGCACTGGGGCAACCCTGAGGGGTGGGATGGGGAGGGAGGGGGGAGGGGTGTTCAGGATGGAGGACACATGTACACCCATGGCTGATTCATGTCAATGTATGGCAAAAACCACCACAATATTGTAATTAGCCTCCAATTAAAATTAATTAATTAATTAATTAAAATAAATAAAAAATAAAAACTGGGAGAGTAGTAAAATTGTTACTAACCTGAGACTATTTTTAAGCAAATAAAAAAGCAAGTAGCAGAACAGCTTATGGTATATTATTCTATTAAAGTAGATTCACAAATAAATTATTTACAACAGTGAGTAGAAAACATTTAGTAGGACTATACACTAAAAGATATTTACCTTTATATATTGCAAGTTTTTCTATCTATTTAATTTTATATACGAAATCTCCAAAGACCAAAAGACAAGCTAATCTTTCAGAAAATTTTATATGGAGTAAACTGAAGTTAATATTTTTAAATGACCATTAGATCAACTGGCTCAAATGGTTCAGAAAAAAATATGTCCTTCTACAGGAAGAGAGAATGATAGAGCAAGCATAGCAAAATGTTAAAACTGGGAAATGCAGTAAAGGGCCTGTGGGAGTTCTTTGTGCTATTTTCAAAATCATTCTGTAATTTTGAAAGTATTTAATGATAATTTTTAAACAACCACCACATTAGAAAAAGGCATCCTCTTCTTTTAGATGTTCAACTTGATTTTCACCCTTCAAGTTTTTAATTCCCTTGAATGTTTGCTATTTCACGGCAAATAGATGGGGAAACAGTGGAAACAGTGGCAAATTTTTTTGGGGGGGGCTACAAAATCACTGAAGGTGATGACGGAAGCCATGAAATTTAAAGACGCTTCCTCCTTGAAACAAAGTTATGACCAAATAGACAGCATATTAAAAAGCAGAGGAATTGCTTTGCCAACAAATGTCCATCTAGTCAAAGCTATGCTTTTTCCTGTAGTCATGTATGGATGTGAGAGTTGGACTCTAAAGAAAGCTGAGTGCTGAAGAATTGATGCTTTTGAACTGTGGTGTTGGAGAAGACTTTTGAGAGTCCCTTGGACAGCAAAGAGGTCCACCCAGTCAATCCTGAAGTAAGTCAGTCCTAAACATTCATTGAAAGGGAAAAATTGAAGGTGGGAAGAGAAGGGGACAACAGAGGATGAGGTGATTGGATGGCATCACTGACTCAATAGACATGAGTTTGAGTAAACTCTGGGAGTTGGTGATGGACAGGAAGGCCCGGCGTGCTATAGTCCTTGGGGTTGCAAAGAGTTCAGACACGACTGAGTGACTGAACTGAACTGAACTGTTTGTTTATTTTAGTTTGTTTCTTTCCCATCCTGTATCATTTTGCTGAGGCCTCTTGACCAGAGTCTGGCTAGCTTGGTAAAGGTATAATAATCTCTTTTGTCGAGGGTTAACAGTAACAGATGGGCTTTGCTGAGCTGAGTTTTCCTGCCATCCTCAGAAACTGAAAGAAGAGTAGTCTTCCCAGGAAGTTCCCTATCCCTTGTTTGGTAGATCTGGAGAGACAGATGGGCTTTCCTGGTGACACAGACAGTGAAAATCTGCCTGCAATGTGGGAAACCTGAGTTCGATCCCTAGGTTGGGAGATCCCCTGGAGAAGGGCATGGCTACCCACTCCAGTATTCTTGCCTGGAGAATCCCATGGGTAGAGAAGCCTGGCAGGCTAACACTTTCACTTTCACACACTTAGAAGCACCAGCTTTAAAGTGACTGTTGAAACTCTTTCCCAAAAGCTTTTATAGGATTCTCTCCTCTGACTGCAGGGAACCTGGAAAGCATAAACTCTGCCTTGAAGCAGTGGTTCTCAAATTTGGATGAAGATGAAAACCCAAGGATTCTCCAAAATTCCCACTGCTCATTTCACATCCAAGACCTATTGAATTAGAATTTCCAGAACTGAAACCCCAGCATGAGTACTTTGCATCGCCCCCCACTTGATTCTAACAAGTAACCAAGTAATAAAAAACTGACCTAAGGGCTCTGGGAACTGCAGACCCTCTCTAGCATCACCAGATAACTTCTGCTCTCCTCCTGCACCAACACTCCTTCCACTAAACACGCTCGGCTCCTTCTACTAGTAGACTCTAACTGTCTGCTGTTTTGGGTCCTGTGCTGTAGATAGATGGGCAAATGGGGTGGAACTGTGTTTGCTACCTTCCTGGAATTCAACATGTGGGAGATTCTCTCTCTCTTCTGATTTTTTAAATTAATTGCCTGTAGATGATCACACACATAATAACTTTATTTAAATTCATTTTTTTTTCAATATGCAACAGTTTCTCTCTTAGGAAATGAATTTACCTTCCTTTCTCTTTAACAGTGCTAGTGGGAGATCACTCACGATTGCCTTATTATTTGATTTAGTGTTTTCATGCCCTCAGCACTTGGACAGGTTTTTGCCCTTATGATATGCTTTTTCAACCTCACAAAAGTTAAAGAGAATGTCTTATAATTTATATTCTATATACCTAAGATTAAATTATTTTTTGAGTTCTGGCCTAGTATTCTCTTTAACCTAGTATGTTAATTTGTCTAAAAAAATGGAAGTGATTCCTCAAAATGACAATGGAACACCTTTCCACCAATTTTTACTTCTCCAAATATATGTCATTCAGCTTATCATGGAAGCAAATCAGATAGTTTTTCTCCATCCTCAAAATGTCTAACACTGTTTCTTTTTAAAATATTCTCTAATATTTAATGAGCCATATCCTATGGCTTAAGAATCTGGGAATCTTATTCCTTAGTTTTTAATTAAATTTCACTCTAGATAATTTTAGCCTTCATATGACTAATAGACCTAAAATATTTAGTCTTTGAGGATAGATCAAATGAGATTTGATGAGCTTTATGAGAAGCCATTCTCTTTTTAAAAAATTATATTAATATTTATAATTAAAATAATAAAAATTGGTGTGACAGATTTTTCACAGATATTATGAAAAAAATAAAGTCACAACAGACATTTCTCGTTTAACTCTGCTGCAAAGACATACAAGTCTTAATTTGGGAGGAATTTACAAGGTAAAAACTTAGAAAATGTAACAAGGTGAATTCATCTGTTTCTCAAGAATTGTCCATTTTATGAGCAGGTATAGTATTTTAGAAGCCCAGCTGGGTATTCTCAACCTTGAAATTCTTTTTGAAAAAGGCAATTATTATAATCAACAGAAGGACCAATAGCAGAGGGCCAGCAAACTTAATACTGCTATACATATGTATAATTTGCTCCTCACATACCCAAAACACTTTCTCTGACGTGTATTGCTTGTTTGTCAGTTGATTTGTTAAACTATGGAATAATTCAATACACAAATAGCTATATAATAGTAACCATATTTCTTCATTTCTTTTTCCTTGAATTTAATTTGCCTTATTTTCAATAATTCTTGTTAAAATTCTAGCTTTCTGCCTTCATATAAGAAATTGTTATTTGTAGTGAAAACATAGTATAATAATTTTTAGTGGGATTATAAAGAGCTTAGAAATACTAAATTTTTATTTTGAGAACTCCTTATTCAAGAAGAAATTATGCTGAAAACTCAAAAGCACATTTTTAATTGTCAAATTTGTGGAATTCAAAGTTTATATTCATTTGAAGATCAGTTCTCTATCATTGATAAATACATATTTTTTTTCTATGTATATGAACTCAACTTTGAAAGTTTTTTTTTTTTTAAACAAATCCACTCTAATTACAATGGACTCTTATTTATATGTTTCAAAATATGTTACTAACAGTCAGGGAATGGTCTAAGAGGGAGAAGCTCTATATAGTCAGTACAAACAAGACCTGGAACTAACTGCAGCTCAGATCATGAGCTCCTCTTTGTAAAATTCAGGCTTAAATTTGAAACAAGTGGGAATGTGACAGCTGGACTACAAAAAAGGCTGAGTGCCAAAGAATTGATGCTTTTGAACTGTGGTGCTTTCCCTATATCCTTTCTTAGTACTGATTGTGATGTATAATCCTGGACTTTGGGAGGAGCCTTTGGCAGTATCCAGCATCCACTTAGCTCAGGAAATACAGTGCAATACTGCATCTGATATTTACTTTATCTCTCAGTGTGGTGACATAAGGTACTGAGTTCTCACTTGCACTAGTGAAATTGGCACCATAACACAGGACAGAAAGATTGAAAATTCCTGTTTCCTCCTGTTCCGTTTTGAACAATCATGGAAATAAATAATAGTAGCCAGCACACGTTACCATGAAGAGAAAAGGAAAACCATTTTTCTTTTCTATGACTTCTACTGGGATTAAAAACTGTTTGAAAAAGATCATAGTTAACATTTACATCTCATACAAGTTTTTTTTTTTCCCCCAGCTAATCTTTATCACTAGATGACCCCTATAAAAGTTATCTTAGTTATATAGAGAGAAATTTTCACTTGAGCAGTTATTTTCTGAAAGATATTTCATACTGAAAAGTCTTTGAAATACCATTTTTCATCTACCCACTAAACCTATTGAAAATGTCTCTGCAGTACCTGAAACATTTTCTCTGTTGAAATATATCATTTTACATTACTCAGATGTTCTGAAAATTCATAAAGTGGCAATCATAATTTATTGAAATTTCTTTCTGCCAGTCAGAAATGAATAACTATACAGTGCATTCAGGAGGAAAAAGGAAAGAAAAAGGAAGAGAGTAACATCCGTGTTTTTGGTTTAGAAGTAACAGAAGATGGTTCTTTACTCAGAACCTTAAGGTCAGTGGTTCTCTATAATTCTTGTTCTTATTTCAAGCTCATAAAAGACTGAGCCTAAAATTGTGTGGCAACCTTTACACTTGTTGTTGAGTCACTAAGTCATGTCTGACTCTTTGTGACCCCATGGACTGTAGCATTCCATGTTCTTCTGTTCTCCACTATCTCCTAGAGTTTGTTCAAATTCATATCCATTGAGTTGATGATGTTATTTTAACCATCTCATCCTCTGCTACCCCCTTCTCTGTGCCTCAGTCTTTCCCAGTAACAGGGTCTTTTTTAACAAGTTGGCTCTTCGCATTAGGTGGCCAAAATACTAGAGCTTCAGCTTCAATTCTTCTAGTGAATATTAAGGATTGATTTCCTTTAGGATTGACTGCTCTAATCTCCTTAAAGTTCAAGGGACTTTCAAGAGTCTTCTCCACCACCGTGGTTTGAAAGCACCCTTTGGTGTTCAACCTTTGATGGTCCAGCTTTCTCACATCTGTACATGACTACTAGAAAAAACAATAGCTTTGACTTTACAGACCTTTGTTGGCAAAGTGATGTCTCTGCTTTTTAATATGCTGTATAGGTTTGTCATAGGTTTCCTTCCAAGGAGCAAGTGTCTTTTAATTTCATGGCTGCAGTTATCGTTTGCAGTGATTTTCAGTTTAGTTCAGTTTGATCGCTCAGTCATGTCCCACTCTTTGTGACCCCATGGACTGCAGCATGCCAGGTGTCTCTGTTCATTACCAGCAGTTATATTAGAGTCCAAGAAAAATCTGTTTCTGCTTCCTTTTTCCTTTCTATTTGCCATGAAGTGATGTGACTGTATGCCATGATCTTAGTTTTTCTTAATGTTGAGTTTCAAGTCAGCTTTTTCACTCTGCCTTTTCCAGCCATCTAAGAGACAACTCTGCACATAGACATCACCAGATGGTCAATACCAAAATCAGATTGATTATATTCTTTGCAACCAAAGATGGAGAAGCTCTATATAGTCGGCAAAAACAAGACCTAGAGCTTGTGGCTCAGATCATCAGATTCTTACTGCAAAATGCAGGGTTAAATTGAAGAAAGTAGCAAAAACCACTAGGCCGTTCAGATATGATCTAAATAAAACCCATTATGATTTTATAGTGGAGGTGATAAATAGATTCAAGGGATTAGATCTGGTAGATGGAGTGCCTGAAGAACTGTGGACAGAGGTCTGTAACATTGTACGGGAGGTGGTGACCAAAACCATCCCAAAGAAAAAGAAATGCAAGAAGGCAAAGTGGATGCTGAGGACGCCTTGCAAATAGCTGAGGAAAGAAGAGAAGTGAAAGGCAAGGAGAAAAGGAAAGACATACCCAAACTGAGTGCAGAGTTACAGAGAATATCAAGGAAAGCTAAGAAGGCCTTCTTAAATGAACAATGTGAAGAAACAGAGGAAAACAATAGAATCGGAAAGACTAGAGATCTATTCATGAAAATTGGAGATATCAAGGGAGTATTTCATGCAAGGATGGACATAATAAAGGACTGAAGCTTTACACAAGGGATCTCTAATGAGCTGTTTTTTGTTTTGTTTTTTAACTAAACTGACTGATAATTATTCAATAATTAGCAGTGGGATTCCAGCAATTGAGTCTTGTTTCTTCTCTGCTTCAGCTGTCTTTTGCTTATTTACTTTCTGGAAGATGACTGGAGGGCTCTGGCTGTCCTTATCATTTGTAGATTCTGAGCCTGTGGAGTGTCTAGGATTGTCCTTATCTCTGCTGATTTCGAAATTTCTTCCCCTGCAGTTCCATCTGCTTTTGTTTCTCTAGCTAGTCATGCCCATCTGATTAATGTGAAAGTGATGCTATACTGAATGGTTCTTTTTCTTACTTTATAGGAGAGTTAGGAATACAGGTACCAAACAACAGAAGATTGATATAAGGATTATCTGAATTAACAATAGTAATCATGCCATGAACCTGGTATCACTCAACATATGCTTTTAGTATCTCTGTTATTGTTATAACATGTTCTGTCATTTCAGGAAAAAAGAGAAAATAGAATCCCTTCAAATGTATTACTCTACTTTTTCAATGCCCAGTATCTGTGTATACCGGAAACTACATAAATTTTAGTAGATACATTTCTCCAAAATACAATTGGATAGATATCTGGAACTGACCCCATTCATCAATTAAACTTGAGCCATCTATGAAGAGACACATTTTGAACTCCTTTACCACCGTTTTATTCCTCTGTGGTAGATATTTTATAATACACTTTTTTTTTGCTATTATATATAATTCACAGTAATGAACTTGTGTCTATGTCTTTGTAAATTTCTTTAAGTATATCTGTAAGGTTAAAATCAAGAAGTAGATTTGCTGAGCTAAAGGACATTAGACACTTTAATTTAGATACATATCACCCAACTGCTCTCTGAAATCTGTGCTGATTTACATTAGCTCTAAGAATGAATGAGTGTTCCCAGTCCCCATGTTTTCCTAACACTGTTAAATATGTTTTCAGTGCCAACAATTTAAGAGGAGAGAAGTGGCATGTAGTTCTACTTTAGGGTTTTCCACTTACAACTAAAATCTGACACGGTTTCATATGTCTATTGGTTTTCTTTAAGGGGAGAGAAGCATCTGTCTCATCTGTTCTCGTTTTTAACCTAAAGATCCCAGATATTCCTCCTGCTCTGAAATTGCTTTTTGTTTTTTGTATATCTGCCTCTTTTTTTTTTGCTTTCATTCCATCTGCTTTGGATTCTCATTTAATACAATACCATCTGTTTTCCTCAGAATTGCAAGTGTATTGACTGTTACAATTCCTGTTTAAAACACATTTAAAAACACGTGTCTGTATTACATTGAGTCATAAGGACAGATAAGCTAATACAGGCATAGGTTTGAAACAGTGCCTGGTACACAATCGCAGGTCGAAGCCTGGCATGAAATTTTTCTTCTTGGCATTTTTAAAAAATGAACATCTTATAAGTTGATTATCATATTATACAAAATTAAAGTTATACCATATTATACAAAATTAAGGCTACTTATTATTTATAAGATCTCTTTTTACTAAGACAATGTTGTCTTATATGGTGCCTTTTGCTTTTTATCCCCCAGAAAAATGAATGTTTATGTACATTTATTTTCTCCATGATTTTCACTGTGGAATTATTTTAAGTGGTTATTTGCTTATAAATGAAATCAAATAATGAGAAGAAAAATGGGAAACATTAAGGGGGAAATTAAAAAGAGAAAAAATACAGGGAAGAAGAAAAACTAAAACTTTTGCTTATCTAAAATATAAATAGGTACAGAAATTAAGAAGGTCAGAGAGAAAAGAAGTAAGTTAATTTAAAAATTAGGTAAGATGAAGAAATAAGGAAACAAATGAAAAATATTAGGATAAAATTAAATGTGGTTCAAAAAGAGAAATTAACGGAAAAAAAGTATGTTGAGCCTTCCCAGCCATTAGAACCAGCTTCTTTTCTCCAAATATGTAGTAGGATTATTATCAATACACCATGGAGATATCCTAATTCCACATAGTTTACTGGATCTTTATTGCTCCTCAGTGAAAGCAGGAACATATTCACGTTTAGAGTCCAAAACTGGAATGCTTAAATTCAAGTGCTGGCAACTGGGATGATTAAACCTTGGGCTAATTGTTTGAAGTTGCTAAAACCATAGTAATATAGCCACTTATTTCAGAGTTTCTCCAACTCAATTAAGAGAGTGTTAGTACTCAGATCTGTATATTCAATAGGACTATGAAGTATAATCCCGATCCCTTCTAGGATCTGGAATTTATTGTAATATTCTGGGGAATGAAGAAATTATCTATCATTCTTATTTTACACAGCCAGTTATATAACCTTGAACAGATGATTAATGCAAAGTACTTTACTTTTATAATCTAAAAGTAACTCTCAGAGGCACATGGGTAAAAATAGAAGATATATATTATATATATATATATTCAATATGCTTACTATGATATAACCTAACATTGTCTATTATTGTAATTCAGTTTATAGAGTCAATACTATTCCACTCATAATCCCAGCATATTCTTTTTGTGGAGTTCACAGGCCAATTTAAAAATTAATTTGGAAATGCAAATGGCCTAATAAAATCAAGGCAGTCTCGAAAAAAAATAAAAACTAGCAAACTTACATTATCAGATTTCAAGAGTTATAAAGTGAAAGCAATCAAGACAAGATGATATTGAGACAAGGACAGTCATAAAGTACCATGGTACAGGATGGAATAGAATAAAGATTTCAAAAATATACCTGCTCATATATGAAGACCTGATTTAGCACAAAGACACAATGGCGATTTGGTGGGAATGAAAGGCAGTTTCAGTAAGTGGTGACAGATTAACTAGATAGATTAACTAGATAGATAGATAGATAGATAGATTAACTAGATAGCTGTATGGTTAAAAAAGAAAAGAAAAAAAAAAACCTAAAACTTGAAACTTTATGCTTTCTCAGTCATGTCTGACTTTTTGCGCCCCCCTGGACTGCCGCTTGCCAGGTTCCTCTGTCCATTGGATTTTCCAGGCAAGAATACTGGAGTGGGTTGCCAATTTCTAGTCTAGGGGATCTTCCCAACCCAAGGATCAAACCCGAATCTCTTGAGTCTCCTTCATTGACAGGTGGATTCTTTATCACAGGACCATGTAGGAAGACCCTTATACCTTTATATCTTACACAGAAATTAATTCAAGAAATTCCTACATTAATTTAGGAATGTAGATGTTAAAGCAAAACAAAAACAAACTCAGATGAAAATGGCAATATTTTCATTACTTTGGGCAGAAGCAATTTCTTTTTCCCCCCTCACACTTTATTATGAAAAATTTGAAGAACATTTGTTGTAAATATCTGTATATACATATTCTAAATTGCATGATTAACAATTTATCCTGTTCATTTTATCATATTGAATTACATCATCTCTCTTCCACAATGAAGAAATCCTAGATTCTCCTAGGAACGAATTCCATAATTACCCATTTTTTCATTCTATGATATATATTCAACAGCTATAGACTAATAATATCAACACAAATTAGAGTTCCAATTTTAGTATATGTGCTGCCGAAGCGAGCACACAAATTAGAGTTCTAACTAAATAATTTTAATATGATTTAGGGTTCTTTATTTTTTAGTTGGTATCTCACTAGAGATATAAAAATAATTGTTCTAAATTCACTTGAAATATGTTTATTTGACTATACCATTAATTCATTATATTAATATAAATCGATTCTTTACTTCATATTACTCTAATTTTTTAGGGATTACTTATTTAATTTGACTTTGATATTTACCTAAAATTTACATGGCTTAAACTCAGGTTGATGGAACTAATACATTAAAAGAAGTATGACTTCCATCCCTGTATATACCACTCTCTTTTCTCCCACTTCTCAATAAACAGTCATTATTCAAAATTAATTTTGTTTTATTTTACCATAATCATAATTTCCTCCTTTGGCTTTGTTTATTATTGCTTTTAATAGCTTTTATTTTTTAAGGCAGTTTTATGATCACAACCATATTGAGCAGATGAAGATTTCCTGTCACATATGTAGTCTCATCACTATCAACATGCCCCACCTGAATGGTAAAATCCTACAACTGGGGAACATACTTGTCACATCAGATCATTCAAAGTCCATACTCTAGGATTCACTCAACTCATCCCTCCCTTTGTTCCAACCTGTGAGAGTCACTGATCTTTTCACGGTCTCCATAGTCCTTTTTTTCGAGAATATCATATAGTTGAAATTATACATTATGTAGCATTTTCATTGGCTTCTTTCACTTAGCAATATTCATTTAACCAGTCACTCCTAAAGGAAATCAGTTCTAAATATTCATTGGAAGGACTGATGTTGAAGCTGAAACTCTAATACTTTGGCCACCTGATGCGAAGAACTGACTCTTGAGAGAAGACCCTAATGCTGGGAAAGATTGAAGGTGGGAGGAGAAGGGGACAAAGGAAGATGAGATAGTTGGATGGCATCACTGACTTGATGGACATGAGTTTGAGCAAGCTCCAGGAGTTGGATAAGGACAGGGAAGCCTGGCATGCTGCAGTCCATGGAGTTGAAAAGAGTTGGACGTGACTGAACTGAATATGCATTTAAGTTTCCTCCATGTCTTTTCATGGTTTAATAGTGCATTTCTTTTTAGTGCTGAATAATATTCCATTGTCTGGGTGTACCACTTTTTTTTTTTTACCCATTCATTTACTGAAAGACATCTTGGTTACTTCTGAGTTTTGACAGCTGTGAAGCTGCTATAAACATCCATGTGCAGGGATTTTAAGTGGGCATTCTGCTTCTTACAGTAAATACCAAGGAATGCAATTACTGGATTATAGAGTAAGAATAGGTTTGGTTAGGTTAGAAACAGCCAAACTGTTTTTTCAAAATGACTGTACCACTTTGCATTCTTGCCGCCATGACTGAGAGTTCATGATGTCCCACATCTTGGCCAGGACTTTCTGTTGTCAATGTTCTGCATATTAACCATGGTGAAAGGTGTACAGTGATGTCATCTTGTTGTTATAGTTCTCATTTCCCTCATGATATACGATATGGAGCATCATTTCATGTACCTATTTGCCTTCTGTGTATCTCTGGGGAAGTGTCCAGTAAACTCTTTGGCCCACTTTTTAATTGAATTTTATTTTATTTATTTATTTTTATTTTATTGTTGAATTTTAATTTGCTTGCTTATTGTTGAGTTTTAAGAATGTTTTTGATTGCATTCATTTATCAGATATGTCTTGTACCAATCTTTTCTTCCAGTCTGTGACTTGTTGACTTGTTTTTTTTCATTTTCTTGACAGTATTTTTAATTTTTATTTGACTTTAATGAACCCCAGCATATCCATTCTTTCCTTCATGAATTGTGTTTTGGTGTCGTTTCTAAGAAGCCATTGCCATATTGGTCATATAGGTTTTCTCCTATGTTATCTTTTAGAAGTTTTATAATTTTGCATTTTACATGTAGGTCTGTGGTCAATTTTTAATTATTTTGTGCAGGATATATGGTCTGTATCTAGATTCATTTATTTGGATGTGGATGTCCATTTTTGGAACTTGTTGAACAAACTTCCTTAGCTCTATTATTACCTTTGCTTTGTCAAAGATCAGTTGATTATATTTATGGAAGCCTATTTTGGGGATCTGTATTCTTTCCTTTGAACTATTTGTCTATTTTTTGCCTTCCATTGTCCTTTCCTGGATCTGTACTTTTGTGCCTGATGTTAATTTCTGGAAATTCTCAGTCATTGTTATTTCAAATATTTCTTCTGTTTCTTTCTCTCTTTCTTCACTTGGTATTACTATTATATATATATGTTATACTTTTGTACTTGTGCCACAGTTTTGGGATATTCTGGGAATTTATTTGTTTCAGAGATTTTTTTTTTTTTTTTTTTTTTAGCTTTGAGAATTTCTATTGAGATAGCCTCAAACTCAGAGATTCTTTCCTTAGCTGTATCCAGTGTAATAATAAGCCCGATATAGACATTCTTGATTACTGTTAACAGTACTTTTTGTCTGTAGCATTTCTTTTAATTTTTTGTTCTTAAGATTTAAATATGTGGCTTATACTGCCCACCTATTTTTCAAGCTTTTTTTTTTTTTTTTTTCCCCCCATCAGCACTGTTAGCATCTTAATCAAACTTTTATATTCCAAATTCTTGCCATGTGTGCGTCTGGTTCTGATTCTTACTCTGGCAATTCAAGCTCTATCTTTTGCTCTTTGTATCCAATATATATTTTGGTAGCCAGGCCTGAGGTACTGGATTAAAAAATAATAATAAAAAGGCCGTTAGTAATATGATGCGGTGCTGGGGGAGCGTCCTGTGGTCCTGTGATTAGGTCTCAGTCTTTCAGTGGCTTGTATCCTGATCTGTGACCCTCAAAAAAGTTTCTCATTTTTTCTCCCTGCTCAGGTGGGACAGGTTGGCAATCTGGGCTGTAGTTTGGCATTTTCCTTCCTTCTAGTAGAAGTCTTGACAGCTGAGATTGGGTATTTCCCTCCCTGCCACTTGCTGAGGCTCTGACAAAACCCCAGCAGGTTAGGCTTCGGTTAGTTTCTCCAGAGGACAGGCTGTGTTAAGAAGAACAAAATGCTCTAGCGTATTTCAGAGTGGTTCATTCTCCCTTCCTCCTGCTGGAAGCACACGTGGGTTTCTCATTTACTGTGAGAGCCTGGTAGAACCCCAGGATGCCCGGCTCCCCTGGAGTTTTTAGGTCTCAGGCTTCCCTACCCTGAGCCTCCAGCACCGTGTCCTTTCAGAGATGCCAGTTCTCCTGGCTTGGCACTGCTTCTTGCAGATGTTTCAGCTCTGTGAGTGTCTGTAAGTTATCCTTCTCTGTGTTTGCCCGTCTCTCGAATTTGCAGAGAAGTGTTGTACTGGAAGACCTCACTCCTCTTAACAGCTCTAACAAGAGCTGATGGCTTTCCAGTTTGTTCAGCGCTTACTCTTAACCCATGCCGGTGACTTCTAAGCTTCTTTTATGCTGGATTGCAAACTAGAAGTCTCTCCACTTTGCTTTTTTTAAATAAACAATACAATGTAGAGTTATCTCTTTAGCTCCATAGAGAGATATATTTCATTCATTTTGAAATCTGCGTGGTAATGGTTTTATTTTGTATTATACAGTTTACAAACATGTTCAATTAATTTTCTATTGATAGACGTTAGGTTGCTTCTCAGTTTGGGGAGTACAAACAATGCCACAGTGAATAGTCCATGCATGTGACGTTTTATGATCTTACCGGGGTATCTTTAGGGTAGATGAACTGGAGTGTTGCCAAAAGTGGGGTCTGGCTGCTCACTGCTCAAAAACCATGAAAGAAGCCAGGTTGGTGGAAAGTTCGCTCCATTTTTGTTGCCGGCAACTGGTGGGGGGGTCGGGGAGGGCAGACGTCCGTCCAAAGGCTGACCCCCCGGAAAACAATTAGGGGGCAAGTGCTTTTATAGACAGAGGGACGGGGCTACATGCAGAAGCAGCAGAGTTAGCTCTGACATCCATCTTGACACTGGTCATTGGTGGTGGTCTGATCAGTATCTTCTTGCTTGTTTTAGATACAGTTTATCTTAAGTTCCAGGATCAATTTTTTTTTTTTTTTTCCATTTCTTTGAGGCCAGTTCTCAGAATTGTGGCAGCTTGTGTCATGGCTACAGCCTGGTGATCACAACTTCTCCATCTGGTGACTGTTTCAGGATCTATAAGACAGCTCACAGGATATAGCTCAGAATGTTATTTACAGCACCTGAGAAGTTACTGAAGGTGTGTTTTTTTTTTTTTTTTTTAAACTATGCTTAATAACTCAGTTATTATTATTTGGTCTCCTTTGATTTTTTTTTTTTCCTTTGTTTTTACATGTTCTCCCTTCTCTGATTAAACGTATTCTTTGGCTAAAGTTTTTCCCACAGACAAAAGGCAGCTGGAGGACATGGGGGGAGGGGTGAAGGACCACAGGGTCCTGCTCCGTTTCAGGAGTTCTGGATCTAAGGGTCAATATGTGTTAATTTTGCTAGATATTGCCAAACTCCTCTGCTTAGAGACTACACTGCTTTGCACCTCCTCTAGCTCTTTTTTGAGAATGATGCCAAGTCACAGATTTACCCAATTATGTGTTTTGTCAAATGCATGCATTTGTGCTAATCTGACAGGAGATAATGGCCTCTGGGTGTTTCACTTAACATTTCTCATACTGTAGCAAGGTTAAAAATTTTAGCAAGGGTAACTATTTTATCATAAATGTAATGGACACTTGAATTTATTGTGACTGTATGTGCACCTGTGCTGAATTTACCTCCTGCACATTTGGGTTACATTATTGATATACTTCTTTTCTTTGCTATTTTTAGGAACTCTTTTTTACTTTTTTATTATCATTTTCAGTGGTATAAGTTGTAGGCAAAACTTTTAAACAGTGACTTTAGGTACTAGCATGAAGTGTGATATTTGTAGTCTATTTTTCTATAGTTTTCAAGCTTTGAAAATAAGACAAAAATTAGAATTGTGGAATAAATGATATGCTTATTTTCCTTTATTAATGGACATTTTTCTTCCCTGACTCTTGACTTCATAGACTGTTTCCTACAGAGAAAGAAATTTAGAAATTCATATTATAATTTTCCTTAAAATTGTCTTCTAAAATTTTCACTAACCAAGAATTCATAACTGAAATCACAATTAAATTTCTGAGTATAGGGAGATACTTTCCCATTTTTAAAAATCCAGCCTTCTTGCTTGAAACTGTGGTAACTGTGACCCAGAGAGATGACTTAGATTTCCCAGGGCCCCAAGCTGAGTAGCAGTTCATGGATCCCTGCATTCCTCCCACCAGGGGGCGTGATCATAGTGACATGTGCAGTAGTACTGATTTTCAGGTGATGGGGAAACATAATTATTGTTCAGTAGCTTAGGCGCATCTGGCTCTTTGTGACCCCATGGACTGCAGCATGCCAGGCTTCCCTGTCCTTCACCACCTTCCGGAATTTTCTAAAGCTCACGTCCATTGAGTTGGTGATGCTATCCAATCATCTCAATCTCCATTGTCCTCTTCTCCTCTTGTCTTCAATCTTTTCCAGCATCAGGGTCTTTTCTGATGAATCAGCTCTTCGCATCAGGTGGCCAAAGTATTGGAGCTGCAACTTCAACATCAGTCCTTCCAAAGAATATTCAGGACTGATTTCCTTTATGATTGACTGGTTTGATGTCCTTGCAGTCCAAGGGACTCTCAAGAGTCTTCTCCAACACTACAGTTTGAAAGCATCAATTTTTCAAAGCTTCAGTCACCATCCACAATGATTTTGGAGACCAAGAAAATAGTCAGTCACTGTTTCTGTTGTTTCCCTATCTATTATTAGCCATGAAGTGACGGGACTAGATACCATGATCTTTGTTTTTTGAATGCTGAGTTTTAAGCCAAACTTTTCACTCTCATCAAGAGGGTCTTCTTCTTCTTCTTCTTTTTTATTCTGTTTGCTGTCTGCCATAAGGGTGGTGTCATCTGCATTTCTGAGGTTACTGGAAGACTTGTTTAGTAGCTAAGTTGTGTCTGACTCTTTTGAGACCCCAAGGACTGGAGCCCACCAGGCTCTTCTGTCCATAGGATTTCCCAAGGAAAAATAATGGAGTGAGTTGCCATTTCCTCCTTCAGGGGATCTTCCAGACCCAGGGATCAGACGCATGACTTCTGCATTGGCCGGCAGATTCTTTACCGCTGAGCCACTAGGAAAGCCTGTTAGGAAGACTGCAGTGCATAAAAAGCAAACTATATATTTTCTTGTCTCATTTTTCATAAAATCTACTGGAAAAGTAGCACATTTAGATAAATAAAATCACATCTCTTGGCTCCATCATAGACTCTGCATGAGTTGATCTTGAAAGTAGGAGGAATGTGTCTATAAGATGCTATAAGATATGACACTATGTTCAGAATCAGGGGTCAAAACCCCATTTTCCTCTGATATGAATTTCAGTAGTTTTCAAATAAGTAAATATTGCTGTTATCATCATTTTGTTTTAACCACTGAGTGGGCTTCCCTGATAGCTCAGCAGTGAAGAATCTGTCTGCCAATGCAGGAGACACGGGTTCAATTCTTGGGTTTGGAAGATCCCCTGAAGTAAGAAATAGCAACCCATTCTAGTATTCTTAGCTGGGAAATCCCATGAACAGAGGAGCCTGGAGGGCTACAGTCCATGGAGTCACAAAGAGTCAGACATGACTTAGCAACTAAATAGCAACAGTAATACTGAGCATTAGGCAATCACTGTAATTTCATTAGTCATTTTGTCTATAGCTTTCAGATTAATTTTGTAAGAATTCCTCAGAAGATGAGTATGGGAAAGATGATTATTTGTATGCTGAGAGAGAAATTTACAGAGAGAAGTTAAGCAAATGTTTCCATTGGAAATAGATTGGATTTTATTTGTGAATTCAATTGTATTACATTCTAGGAATAGAAAAGATTTAAAAAAAAACCTGGGAATATTTATGGACATATAATGCAAACTATGACACAAACTTATTCTCCTTGAAGTTATTCATTTAGGGTACTCACAGAGAAGAAAATATCTGATATGACAGGCTTGGTATATTTGTTCATGCATTTTAATGAGCTTTTGACATGAACCCTAACGAAAAAGGTAACTGTAGCAAATGACAAGAAATAAAAGACTGCATTTTGATGCAAATAAATTTATTATTGTTTGTTAGGTGGAGAACTGCTTAAGGCATTCCAATATTAACTGTCTTCTGTTTCTAATAAGTATTTTTTTTGTTTTAATAAAAAGTATTTCCTGATATTCTGTAAGGATGTTTCTTGAAAGAAATAGCAAATGAGCATTATTCTAAATAAGTTTAATTAAAATTTAAAATATGTAAGCCTACATTGAAATATGATACTCATTTAATTTTCATGTTTTCCAGATATTTAACATGATACCATAATTTTCCCCTTTGTTAGCTCCAGAGTTTAGTGAAAAGGCAGGAGGACAGATTTAACCATACATTTTAAATTTAGAAACATGTTGCAGATTTTAATAAAACTGAATTTCAATTAAATTGAAGTTTTCCTACTCTGTAATAGAAAATGAAAGTGAAGGAGGAGAGTGAAAAAGTTGGCTTAAAGCTTAACATTCAGAAAACTAAGATCATGGCATCTGGTCCCATCACTTCATGGGAAATAAATGGGGAGACAGTGGAAACAGTGTCAGACTTTATTTTTTGGGCTCCAAAATCACTGCAGATGGTGATTGCAGCCATGAAATTAAAAGACACTTACTCCTTGGAAGGAAAGTTATGACCAGCCTAGATAGCATATTAAAAAGCAGAGACATTACTTTGCCAACAAAGGTCCATCTGGTCAAGGCTATGGTTTTTCCGGTGGTCATGTATGGATGTAGGAGTTGGACTGTGAAGAAAGCTGAGTGCCGAAGAATTGATGCTTTTGAACTGTGGTGTTGGAGAAGACGCTTGAGAGTCCCTTGGACTGCAAGGAGATCCAACCAGTCCATCCTGAAGGAGACCAGTCCTGGGTGTTCATTGGAAGGACTGATGCTGAAGCTGAAACTCCAGTACTTTGGTCACCTCATGCGAAGAGTTGACTCATCGGAAAAAGCCCTGATGCTGGGAGGGATTGGGGGCAGGAGGAGAAGGGGGCAACAGAGGATGAGATGGCTGGATGGCATCACCGACTCGATGGACATGAGTTTGAGTAAACTCCGGGGGTTTGTGATGGACAGGGAGGCCTGGCATGCTGCGATTCATGGGGTTGCTAAGAGTCGGTCATGACTGAGCAACTGAACTGAATAGAAAATAATTTTTAAAAAATCTTTTAACATATAGCTAGTTCCTCTTCTGTCTCTTTTTGTCTTTCCTCTCTCCTTTCCATTTTCTTTTCTGCAAGAGTTTTTTATCTCTATTTATATTCTTACTGCTTCCTGGAGCTCAGCCCACTCTCCTCTGTTCTAAATGTATATACTCCCTATCAGGCTCACCTCAATGAATGTGGCCACGAAATTTCAAATACAACCTATAGAGCATTAACATATACACTTTCTGTCTGAACAACCCCTGCTGTGTTCTATCTGTTGTTCACCAATTAGTCTGTATAAAACTGTGATTATCCCTTCCCTCATTTATACTAACAATTGGTTAGCTTTCTTCCTCCAATCTGTGTCTTAAATAGCATGATTATCCCTTTGATAAAGGACTAGATTCAGCTCCTTATTCATAACTAGATAGCACGTTCTAATGTGTCTTTAAACACACCCCGCTTTCTGTTTCTGAAGCTTTGAACAAGTTTTGTTTCTGTCTGTGCTGAGCTTTTTCTGCTGCACGCAGACTTTCTCTAGTTGTGGTATGCAGGCTTCTCATTGTGATGGATTCTCGTGTTGTGGAGCATGGGCTTCAGTACTTGTGGTATATGGGCTTAGTTTCTCTGCAGCACCTGGAATCTTCCTGGACCAGCAATTGAACTGCCCACATGGGCAGGCAGATTCTTAACCACTGAACCACCAGAGAAGTCCAGTTTTTTTTAAATTACAAAACCAATCACTTCTTCTCCTGTATACATGTCTTGTGACTTTCCATAGTGTACAAAATAAAGGATAAACTTCATAACACTCAAGAACCTTCATTTTTTGGTCCCCATTCAAACTCCATCTTAGCTTCTATCACGTGAACCTTATAAACTAGCATTTTGTGAGTATGGCTGTTGCTGGCTGAACTTGGCCTTTCACACTCTGCCGCTCCTATTAAACTCTGTTCATCATCACTTACTGACTCTTCCTTCCTTTGGACACAATTGTATTGATAAAGCTTCTGTGAAGATATCTAGGATATCATCTACATTGTCCAGATGAGACTGAAATTGCATGACTCATATGGGACTTGTACCTACAATCTTTGAACTGAGATCCCAAACCTGGTCTCAGTCCTTAATGAAGCTCAGGTTCTTGATGTCTCATCACGAAAGAATCCTGTGAGAAACAAACAGATAGGTAAGAAGTGGGTTTATTTAGAGAAACACACTCCTCAGAAGAATGGGGGCCATCTCAGAAGACGAGAGTGGCACCTGGGTACAGGGTTGTTGGTTGGTTTGCTGCTGCTGCTAGGTCACTTCTGTCGTGTCCGACTCTGTGCGACCCCATAGACGGCAGCCCACCAGGTTCCCCCGTCCCTGGGATTCTCCAGGTAAGAACACTGGAGTGGGTTGCCATTTCCTTCTCCAATGCATAAAAATGAAAAGTGAAAGTGAAGTCGCTCAGTCCTGTCTGATTCTTAGCAACCTCGTGGACTGCAGCCCACCAGGCTCCTCCATCCATGGAATTCTCCAGGCAAGAGTACTGGAATGGGGTACCATTGCCTTCTCCGTCAGTTTGTTTAGGGGTTCCTAATTTCATATGCTAATGAGTGAGAGGAGTATTTTGGGGAAGGGGTGGGGATTTCCAGAAACTGGGCCACTGCCCACCTTTTGACTTTCATGGTCAGTCTTGGCACTGTCATAGTGCCTTTGAGTGTGTAATTTAGTGTCCTGACATCTTCCAGGGAGCGTATGCTGAGCTCAAGGTCTAGTGGAAGTCGAATGTCCGCCGTCTGGCCCTATCTGGTTCTAATCAGTTTCTGTCGTGTCTTCGGGCTGTCTCATTCTTTTAAAGGTTGTGCCCCTTCCCTTCTGTTTCAAAACTGACCCTTGTTTACAGTGGAGCTTCAAACATATAATAATTTACATACATAAAACAATTATCACACTTAACTTACTTATTTGTAAATAAGCTCACCCTCTAAACTATGGGCATTTTCAGTGCAGGATCATTTGATATCCTTAGCATAGCTCTCACCTACCTAGTGGTTACTGATGATCTATTACTTGATGAAGACAGCCTGGGTGAAAGCCAAGACACTCATTCCTTTTTTGTCTCTTATTACATGCCCATGTTCTTTGAGCTTCAGTGTTTGCACCTGTCAAATAAGGAGTTTTGATGAGATTTTAATGTTCTTTCAACTAGCTGATTTTTCTCAGTTGTTTCTTTGATCTTTGGTAATATTTGTTGTTTATACAGACAGATTCTTAAAATTATAATTACTAAAGAATTACTAAAGAATAGATATATCAGCCTAATTGAATATTTACACACTTGTTTCATTTGGATGCATTTGCTTTAGCTTATTAGTAAGACACAGTTTAAAGAATAGTGAATGATTTTAGCATTAGAACTGAAGTTAGAAAACATTTAATAATTACTTGTCACTGAAATCTGGGACAGACAACTTGGAAATATTTAATATATTCTATTATATGAAATATAGTCTTTCAAGGAGTTCAGATTATTTTCTAAATATGACTTTCAATCTTTCCCTGTTGCTATGGAAGATCAATGGATGGGTCAGCTCTTTTACAGTATCTATGCTCTGGGGATTGTTAAGAAACTGAGGTAAAGCAATATCACATTTTTTATAAAGTTCTTTCAACATAGAGTTACCCAGCCTGTGGTAGCACAGAGGGAGAGTTTGTCCTTAACATCATCAAGTCTGTTCATCACACAAAATTAGCTGTGTGCACCTCTTCTCTTCCTTCCCTTCTCCTCTTCCTCCTTCCTCTTCTTTTCACGAGTATATTTTCAAGTGATGTGTAACACATTTTCAAAAATTCATTTGAAGTAACTCTTTCTTTCTATTGTATTATATAGTACCTGCTTATCCTTAAAGGTAAACTTTTATTTCATTTTAATTAGTTTAGTTGGGCTATAATGAGTTCCAAGAATTTCCCTAGATAAATCGGGGCCAGAGATTGTAACATATTGAAATTATTAAATAATTTTTATATTGATTTATGCATGTTACTCTTTCTCACATTCAAGAAATGTTTTTCTTTTTGGAAATAGTATTTTTATTAATTTTGTCAATTTATTTTGTTCTAAATTTTAATCCTAGTGATACTGTAATAAATGAAACAACTGCTTTCAGTGACTAAAGAGGAATTAAAACTTATAGGAAATTTTTGGATAGAACTGTCCTGATTGATTTCAGTGATTATTTTTATAATAATTAAAATATTTTTAATAATAAGTGTTTAGGATTTATGTGTGTATATTTTTTGGATACCTCTATGCTAAATAAATATATATTTTTAAGTATAAAATTTTACATAATCTTTATTAATATGTGTGACAAGTGATCATGTTCAGTTTATTTTACTTTTGAAAAGAAATACTAAGAGAAAAGATGAAGAATAAAAAGATATTATCAAAAAATAACCATTATCTCTGCACAATCATATATTTGAGACAAAAAAATATTGAGGAATTAACACATGCAGAGAAAACTGTGTAAAAGAACCAAAAAGAACTGAAAATGAGAGATTACTATCTCCCTAGAGAATTAAAAGTGGACTTTCTTCATGATAGAGAATTCCTCCCCCACAAAAAGAGAAAATGATACATTTAATTAAAACATTGAGAACACTAAGTAAATCAGTATTGCTATGGAAATCATAATTTGGAGGTATGAGATATGGAAAGAAAATAAATTCAAGAGAGGGGAGGAACCAAGATGGCGGAGGAGTAGGACGGGGAGACCACTTTCTCTCCTACAAATTCATCAAAAGAATAACTGAACGCAGAGTAAACTTCGCAAAACAACTTCTGATCGCTAGCTGAGGTCATCAGGCACCCAGAAAAGCAGCCCATTGTCTTTGAAAGGAGGTAGGACAAAATATAAAAGATAAAAAGTGAGACAAAAGAGCTAAGGACGGAGATCCGTCCGGGGAAGTCTTAGGCGGCATTGCTTGGGGTAGGGTCCAGGCCTGAGTGCCCTGAGGACAATCGGAGGGAGCTTCTGTGAGTTGCCAACTTGAACTGTGGGAGACCAAAAGAGAGAGAGTAAATTAACCGGCCAGAACACACTGCCGGCCGTTCGCAGAACAAAGGGACCGAGAGGGTCCAGAGAGGAGCTCGCAGGCTGCGGACCAGCCCAGCCCCGCCGGAGGCAGGAGGCAGGGGGGAGGGGAAGGTCGCGGCGAGACACAGGGCGCAGGCACCCGACCGGCGCGGGCGGGGACTGGGGCTGGGGACGCGGAGGGCAGAGGGCGCGCGCACCCGACTGGCGCCAGCGGAAACTGAGACTGGGTCCGCGGAAGGGAGGGGGCGCGCCACACCTGGGGAGAGTGCGCCCACTGAGCCCCTGGCTGCCTGGACCGCTCTGACGGGGAAGGCACTGAGAGCAGGCGCAGCTTTTCGTTCCGCGCTTTTGTGGAACACCCGAGGGCTGGAACCTCGCGCAGCGCGGGGCGCGCTCCATATAGAGCAGCCGGAAGCCTGAGCGGCACAGACGGAGAGGGCAGCGTCGGCCCCTCCCGGCAGCGCCAGCCCGTCCCCGCGGCGCCAGCCCGTCCCCGCGGCGCCAGCCCCTCACCACAGCGCCAGCCTCTCCCGGCAGCGCAAGCCCCTCCCCGCAGCGCGACGGAACTAGCTACCTGAATAAGAGTCCACCTCTGCCCGCCTGTGTCAGGGCGGAAATGAGGCTCTGAAGAGACCGGCAAACAGAAGCCAAAAAAACAAAGGGAACCGCTTCAGAAGGGACTGGTGCAACAGATTAAAATCCCTCTAGAAAACACTGACTACACCGGAAGGGGCCTGTAGATATCGAGAAGCGTAAGCTGGAACGAGGAGCTATCTGAAAATGAGCCGAACCCACACTGACCGCAACAGCTCCAGAGAAACTCCTAGATATAATTTTACTTTTTTCTCTTTTTTTTTTCCTTTTTTTAATTTTTTCTTTTTTATTTTTTCTGTTTTGTTTTCCTTTAAAATCCCCTATTACTCCCCCATTACTCCTTAACTTTCCTTTCCATAGATTTTTACGATTTTTTTTTAATTAGGGGAAAAAAATTTTTTTTTCTTTCTTTTTTTTTCTTTTTTCTTCTTTTTTTCTTTCCTTTTTCTCTTCTATTTTCTATTTTTCTTTTTCTCTTATTTCTTTTAAAGTCCTCTAGTACTCCCCTACTACTCCTTAATTTTCATTTTCAATACACTATAACCTTACAAAAAAAAAAAGAAGAGAAGCCCTATTTTTTAAACCTAAGATTACTCTCTCCCAATCTTGACTCTCTGTTTTCTACCTCAGAACACCTCTATTTCCTCCTTTCCCCTTCTCTTCCCAATCCAATTCTGTGAATCTTTGTAGGTGACTGGGCTACGGAGAACACTCTGGGAACAGACAGCTGCGTAGATCTGTCTCTCTCCTCTTGAGTCCCCCTTTTTCTCCTCCTGCTCATCTCTATCTCCCTCCTCCCTCTCCTCTTCTTCATGTAACTCTGTGAACCTCTCTGGGTGTCCCTAACGGGGGAGAATCTTTTAGCCATTAACCTAGAAGTTTTCTTATCAGGGCTGTATAGCTGGAGAAGTCCTGAGACTTCAGGAAGAATAAAACTGAAATCCAGAGGCAGGAGACTTAAGCCCAAAACCTGAGAACACCAGAAAACTCCTGACTAAAAGGAACTTTAAGTAATAAGTGACTGTCCAAAAGCCTTCATACCTACACTGAAACCAACCACCACCCAAGAGCCAATAAGTTTTAGAGCAAGACATACCACGTAAATTCTCCAGCGACGCAGGAACATAGCCCTGAACATCAACATACAGGCTGCCCAAGGTCATACCTAACACATAGACCCATCTCAAAACTCATTACTGGGCACTCCATTGCTCTCCAAAGAGAAGGAATCAAGTTCCACGCACCAGAACACTGACGCAAGCTTCCCTAACCAGGAAATCTTGACAAGCCAATCGTCTAACCCCACCCACTGGGTTAATCCTCCACAATAAAAAGGAACCACAGACCTCCAGAATACAGAAAGCCCACTCCAGATACAGCAATCTAAACAAGATGAAAAGGCAAAGAAATACCCAACAGGTAAAGGAACATGAAAAATGCCCACCAAGTCAAACAAAAGAGGAGGAGATAGGGAATCTACCTGAAAAAGAATTTAGAATAATGATAATAAAAATGATCCAAAATCTTGAAAACAAAATGGAGTTACAGATAAATAGCCTGGAGACAAAGATTGAAAAGATGCAAGAAATGTTTAATAAAGACCTAGAAGAAATAAAAAAGAGTCAATTAAAAATGAACAATGCAAGGAATGAGATCAAAAACACTTTGGAGGGAACCAAGAGTAGAATAACGGAGGCAGAAGATAGGATAAGTGAGGTAGAAGATAAAATGGTGGAAATAAATGAAGCAGAGAGGAAAAAAGAAAAAAGGATCAAAAGAAATGAGGACAACCTCAGGGACCTCTGGGACAATGTGAAACGCCCCAACATTCGAATCATAGGAGTTCCAGAAGAAGAAGACAAAAAGAAAGGCCATGAGAAAATACTCGAGGAGATAATAGCTGAAAAGTTCCCTAAAATGGGGAAGGAAATAGCCACCCAAGTCCAAGAAACCCAGAGAGTCCCAAACAGGATAAACCCAAGGTGAAACACCCCAAGACACATATTAATCAAATTAACAAAGATCAAACACAAAGAACAAATATTAAAAGCAGCAAGGGAAAAACAACAAATAACACACAAAGAGATTCCCATAAGGATAACAGCTGATCTATCAATAGAAACCCTCCAGGCCAGAAGGGAATGGCAGGATGTACTGAAAGTAATGAAAGAGAATAACCTACAACCTAGATTACTGTATCCAGCAAGGATCTCATTCAGATATGAAGGAGAATTCAAAAGCTTTACAGATAAGCAAAAGCTGAGAGAATTCAGCACCACCAAACCAGCTCTTCAACAAATGCTAAAGGATCTTCTCTAGACAGGAAATGCAGAAAGGTTGTATAAACGTGAACCCAAAACAACAAAGTAAATGGCAACGGGACCACACCTATCAATAATTACCCTAAATGTAAATGGGTTGAATGCCCCAACCAAAAGACAAAGATTGGCTGAATGGATACAAAAACAAGACCCCTATATATGCTGTCTACAAGAGACCCACCTCAAAACAAGAGACACATACAGACTAAAAGTGAAGGGCTGGAAAAAAATATTTCATGCAAACGGAGACCAAAAGAAAGCAGGAGTCGCAATACTCATATCAGATAAAATAGACTTTCAAATAAAGGATGTGAAAAGAGACAAAGAAGGACACTACATAATGATCACAGGATCAATCCAAGAAGAAGATATAACAATTATAAATATATATGCACCCAACATAGGAGCACCGCAATATGTGCGGCAAACACTAACGAGTATGAAAGAGGAAATTAATAGTAACACAATAATAGTGGGAGATATTAATACCCCACTCACAACTATGGATAGATCAACTAAACAGAAAATTAACAAGGAAACACAAACCTTAAATGACACAATGGACCAGCTAGACCTAATTGATATCTATAGGACATTTCACCCCAAAACAATCAACTTCACCTTTTTCTCAAGTGCACACGGAACATTCTCCAGAATAGATCACATCCTGGGCCATAAATCTGCTCTTGGAAAATTCAAAAAAATTGAAATCATTCCAGTCATCTTTTCTGACCACAGTGCAGTAAGATTAGATCTCAATTACAGGGAAAAAATTGTTAAAACTTCAAACATATGGAGGCTAAATAACATGCTTCTGAATAAACAACAAATCATAGAAGAAATCAAAAAAGAAATCAAAATATGTATAGAAATGAATGAAAATGAAAACACAACAACCCAAAACCTATGGGACACTGTAAAAGCAGTGCTAAGGGGAAGGTTCATAGCATTACAGGCTTACATCAAGAAACAAGAAAAAAACCAAATAAATAACCTAACTCTACACCTAAAGCAATTAGAGAAGGAAGAAATGAAGAACCCCAGAGTTAGCAGAAGGAAAGAAATCTTAAAAATCAGGGCAGAAATAAATGCAAAAGAAACTAAAGAGACCATAGCAAAAATCAACAAAGCTAAAAGCTGGTTTTTTGAAAAAATAAACAAAATTGACAAACCATTAGCAAGACTCATTAAGAAACAAAGAGAGAAGAACCAAATTAACAAAATTAGAAATGAAAATGGAGAGATCACGACAGACAACACTGAAATACAAAGGATCATAAGAGACTACTACCAGCAGCTCTATGCCAATAAAATGGACAACTTGGATGAAATGGACAAATTCTTAGAAAAGTTTAACTTTCCAAAACTGAACCAGGAAGAAATAGAAGACCTTAACAGACCCATCACAAGCAAGGAAATCGAAACTGTAATCAAAAATCTTCCAGCAAACAAAAGCCCAGGACCAGATGGCTTCACAGCTGAATTCTACCAAAAATTTAGAGAAGAGCTAACACCTATCTTACTCAAACTCTTCCAGAAAATTGCAGATGAAGGTAAACTTCCAAACTCATTCTATGAGGCCACCATCACCCTAATTCCAAAACCAGACAAAGATGCCACAAAAAAAGAAAACTACAGGCTAATATCACTGATGAACATAGATGCAAAAATCCTTAACAAAATTCTAGCAAACAGAATCCAACAACATATTAAAAAAATCATACACCATGACCAAGTGGGCTTTATCCCAGAAATGCAAGGATTCTTTAATATCCGCAAATCAATCAATATAATACACCACATTAACAAATTGAAAGATAAAAACCATATGATTATCTCAATAGATGCAGAGAAAGCCTTTGACAAAATTGAACACTCATTTATGATTAAAACTCTCCAAAAAAGCAGGAATAGAAGGAACATACCTCAACATAATAAAAGCTATATATGACAAACCCACAGCAAGCATCACCCTCAATGGTGAAAAATTGAAAGCATTTCCCCTGAAATCAGGAACAAGACAAGGGTGCCCACTCTCACCACTACTATTCAACATAGTGTTGGAAGTTTTGGCCACAGCAATCAGAGCAGAAAAAGAAGTAAAAGGAATCCAGATAGGAAAAGAAGAAGTGAAACTCGCGCTGTTTGCAGATGACATGATCCTCTACATAGAAAACCCTAAAGACTCTTCTAGAATATTACTAGAGCTAATCAATGAATATAATAAAGTGGCAGGATATAAAATTAACACACAGAAATCCCTTGCATTCCTATATACTAACAATGAAAAAACAGAAAGAGAAATTAAGGAAACAATACCATTCACCATTGCAACAAAAAGAATAAAATACTTAGGAGTATATCTACCTAAAGAAACAAAAGACCTATACATAGAAAACTATAAAACACTGATGAAAGAAATCAAAGAGGACACAAACAGATGGAGAAACATACCGTGTTCATGGATTGGAAGAATCAATATTGTCAAAATGGCTATTCTACCCAAAGCAATCTATAGATTCAATGCAATCCCTATCAAGCTACCAAAGGTATTCTTCACAGAACTAGACCAAAGAATTTCACAATTTGTATGGAAATACAAAAAACCTCGAATATCCAAAGTAATCTTGAGAAAGAAGAATGGAACTGGAGGAATCAACCTGCCTGACTTCAGACTCTACTACAAAGCCACAGTCATCAAGACAGTATGGTACTGGCACAAAGACAGAAATATAGATCAATGGAACAGAATAGAAAGCCCAGAGATAAATCCATGAACCTATGGACACGTTATCTTTGACAAAGGAGGCAAGGATATACAATGGAAAAAAGACAACCTCTTTAACAAGTGGTGCTGGGAAAACTGGTCAACCACTTGTAAAAGAATGAAACTAGAACACTTTCTAACACCATACACAAAAATAAACTCAAAATGGATTAAAGATCTAAATGTAAGACCAGAAACTATAAAACTCCTAGAGGAGAACATAGGCAAAACACTCTCCGACAGAAATCACAGCAAGATCCTCTATGACCCACCTCCCAGAATATTGGAAATAAAAGCAAAACTAAACAAATGGGACCTAATGAAACTTAAAAGCTTTTGCACTACAAAGGAAACTACAAGTAAGGTGAAAAGACAGCCCTCAGATTGGGAGAAAATAATAGCAAACGAAGAAACAGACAAAGGATTAATCTCAAAAATATACAAGCAGCTCCTGAAGCTCAATTCCAGAAAAATAAATGACCCAATCAAAAAATGGGCCAAAGAACTAAACAGACATTTCTCCAAAGAAGACATACAGATGGCTAACAAACACATGAAAAGATGCTCAACATCACTCATTATCAGAGAAATGCAAATCAAAACCACAATGAGGTACCATTACACGCCAGTCAGGATGGCTGCTATCCAAAAGTCTACAAGCAATAAATGCTGGAGAGGGTGTGGAAAAAAGGGAACCCTCTTACACTGTTGGTGGGAATGCAACCTAGTACAGCCACTATGGAAAACAGTGTGGAGATTTCTTAAAAAACTGGAAATAGAACTGCCACATGACCCAGCAATCCCACTCCTGGGCATACACACTGAGGAAACCAGATCTGAAAGAGACACGTGCACCCCAATGTTCATCGCAGGACTGTTTATAATAGCCAGGACATGGAAACAACCTAGATGCCCATCAGCAGATGAATGGATAAGGAAGCTGTGGTACATATACACCATGGAATATTACTCAGCCATTAAAAAGAATTCATTTGAACCAGTCCTAATGAGATGGATGAAGCTGGAGCCCATTATACAGAGTGAAGTAAGCCAGAAAGATAAAGAACATTACAGCATACTAACACATATATATGGAATTTAGAAAGATGGTAACGATAACCCTATATGCAAAACAGAAAAAGAGACACAGAAGTACAGAATAGACTTTTGAACTCTGTGGGAGAAGGTGAGGGTGGGATGTTTCAAAAGAACAGCATGTATATTATCTATGGTGAAACAGATCACCAGCCCAGGTGGGATGCATGAGACAAGTGCTCGGGCCTGGTGCACTGGGAAGACCCAGAGGAATCGGGTGGAGAGGGAGGTGGGAGCGGGGATCGGGATTGGGAATACATGTAACTCCATGGCTATTCATATCAATGTATGACAAAACCCACTGAAATGTTGTGAAGTAATTAGCCTCCAACTAATAAAATAAATAAATAAATAAATAAATAAAAAGATAAAAAAATAAAAAAAACAAAAGTTTAAAAAATAAAAATAAAAGCATGGGAAAAAAAAAAGCGTGGGGTTTTGACTGAAGTTAAATTTATAGTATGAGCCCATGGCATCAGAGTATATTCCAGTAAAAATGCTCTTTATTTTTACTTCCTTAACAATGTTTCACTGGAAGGACAGATGTTGAAGCTGAAACTCCAATACTTTGGCCACCTGATGCGAAGAACTGACTCCTTGGAAAAGGCCCTGATGCTGGGAAGGATTGAAGGCAGCAAGAGAAGGGGACGACAGAGGATGAAATAGTTGGATGTCATCACCGACTCAATGGACATGAGTTTGGGTGAACTCCAGGAGTTGGTGATGGACAGGGAGGCCTGGCATGCTGCGGTTCATGGGGTCACAAAGAGGTAGACATGACTGAGTGACTGAACTGAACAAAGTTTTAGAAAATTGCCTCTAAACAGATGGCCATCTAAACTTTTATAGCACATCAATGGATGGAAACAACTTGATAGGAAAGGTTATCTCATAGGTATTTAACCAAAATTTTAAGGCTCTAGTTCCTTCTTATATCAAGCTATATTTGTTTTCCTATAACTTGAACACATTGAATATACTTTTATCTTCTGGGGCAACCTGGGATACATTGTTCTTTTCCTCATTATTACAAAGATTTAAATATTTTTAGAGCTTTTTTGTTTCTTTCATATCTTCTGTTTTCAAGATAAACCTTTCTCTTTTCTTCAGTTAATTTTTAATTGTGTCATTTCAAGCAGTCTCACTTATTCTGTTTTTCCTTTGTATTTGTCAACAACTCCTAACAGGTATGGCATACAAACCTAGATGAACTGCCTAACATACAATTCCAAGTCCAAAGTAGAGGGACTATTATTTCTCTTCTTACATACATTAGAATCTTTAAAGTGGCCTAAGCTTTATGTTTATCTTCCATAGTATTTTGAGTCACATTTCATATGCAGAGAACTAAATTCTTTACCTTTGTTTTCCATACATAATGGTACTAATCAGGCTTTACAATCTTGTGCTTGACATTTACATTCATGTACTCATTAGATGTCATCTTCTTTCAATCTACATTGGATTTCTAGTTTTGCTATCCTTCCCACATTCATGCTATTTAAAATATAGTTAAGTGCACAATCAATGTTAGTCTTGAAGGACTTGGACAAAAGTTATTAAAATTCTATGACTATAGGACATAGTAAAGATGAAATCATGAGAATGTATATAATGACAAGTAGAAGAAGATAAATGGGGAAAAAAACAATGGGAAGAAAGAAGAATCTTATTGAACCAAAATCCTGCTAGCATGGGGCTTCCCTTGTGGCTCAGGTGGTAAAGAATCTGCCTGCAATGTGGGAGGCCTGGGTTCGATACCTGGGTTGGTAAGATCCCCTGGTGAAGGGGGTTATCTACTCCAGTATTCTGGCCTAGAGAATTCCTTAGATTGTATAGTCCATGTAGCCACGAAGAGTTGGACACGGCCGAGTGACTTTCACTTCACCTGCTAGCATACAGGGTGTTCTTTACAATATAGTTAGCTTTAGGGGGATGGTTCTAAAATAAAACATTTGTATCAGCAAGATTCAACATGTGAGCACTTCAACATGGACAGATATCCAGAAGAGTTGGACAGATGGAAGGAGGTTGGGGAACTTATATACAATATACTCATTTCATTTAGGCTTAATTCTGGTGGATGATTTTTCTTTTTCAAGCTAAAGTTTATTCTTTTTCTTATGGAGAAATATTACATATTTGAATCAAGGTAGTGCCTGAACTAAATGGTATGATAAAATCCAAAACTGACATTAGATAATATAACAGAAATGAAGTATAGATCAAAAGAGTTCCTTTTCTAAATAATTGAATTCATAACCCATGTCTTTGAATTTCAAATTTTACTCATTCATCTTATAATGGCTTTCTAAATTGGCTTTTTCCAGCTGATATGCCAAAAACACTTGATAGCCCAAATTTTCCCATTATAGAACTACTTTGATAAACTAACTTTGAAGTCAATTGGATCATTACAGGCAAAAAGAAGTGACACTGCAATGCTTGCAAATTTACGTTAATATATGGAGATTTTTCTTAAAGAAGATTTTGTAGCTGGATAGACGTTTTCATGTCAAGGTTCTAAGTATTAAGAAAGATACAAAAAAAAAAAAAGAAAGATATAAATAATTAAAGTTTTGGGGCTTACTCTTAGTGTGTTTGAAATCTCATAGGGTAGAAAATAAATAGTTTATTCTTTCATCAGTTAATTAACAAATATTGACAAAATAAATTCCATGTGCTAGATTTTCTAGGCATTTGGTATACATTTAGACATTCTTCATTTCATGAAGTTTGTATTGGAGCAATCAGGGATAGACAATAAAAAGTAAAGAAATTAAGTAAACTAAATGATATGCCAAATGTGATTACTACTGTATATAAGAATATGAACAGGAGTCATTTAGGCTTTAGAGGTGGGGGAAGGATACTATTTTATACTGAGTCCTCATTGAGAAAGAAATATAAGAAAATGGAGTTAGCCTTGGAGTAAGAGTTTTTCAAATAGGAGAAGAGAGGGGAAAAAAAACCTATAAGGACATGGTTGGTATGAGGAATTAGTGGGGGACTACTGTTGCTGGGGCATTGTACCAGTAGGGAAAGAATAGGAAATGAGGAAAGAAAAGAATGGACTGAGAGATTGTAAATGATGTGGTGTGTGTGTGTGTGTGTGTGTGTGTGTGTGTGTGTGTGTGTGTACGCACATATGCTCAGTTGTGTCTGACTCTTTGAGACACCATGGACTGTAGCCCACCAGGAAATGATGTCTTAGGTACCTTTTAACATGGCCCCACTGATTACCCACCTCCTAGTGGTCATGACCTCTGTAATCCTCTATCTTCCAGTGTGGGATGAATCTAGTTAATTGCTTCTAACCAGTAGAATATGACAGAAGTGATGGAGTACCATGTCCATGATTAGGTTATAAAGGTTTGTGACTTTTTTCTTGATGGTACTCTCTTCCTGTTACTTTCTTTCTCTCTTCTGAAACTGTTCTGATAAAAAGCCTGCTGCAATGTTGTGAAGTCCTCTATGGAGAGGCCTCCACAGTAAGTAATTGAAAGAGACCTCTGACCAACAGCTCACAAGGGCCGATGGATTCCTTAACTCTATTACCAATCTTGGGAGTGATTTAGTATCTACCAATCTTGTGAGTGCTTTCCCTGTTGAAGCCTGAGGTTGTTGAAGTCTTGCAGAGTTGCACATAAAAAAAATGGATGCTTCAGTTAAATCTGAAGTTCAGATAAAATTTCTTATGTAAGTATGTTACTAAATCCAGGTCCAGCTGCTCGCCATTCAAAAGCCATTAGAGAGGCCAGGTTAATGCAACGGAAAGTTTAATTTTGGAGGTTGGCAACCAGGGCATGGGGGGTGGGGTGGGGAGAGGTGGATGCTTTCCAAAGGGCAACCCCTCCCTCCCCCAACAACCAAGGTGCAAGACCTTTTATCAACAGAGGGAGGGGGCTACACGCAGAAACGGCACAGTCAGCTCTGACAGTCATCTGGAAATTGGTCATTGGTGGCCTGATCCGTGTAATCTTGATTGTTTTAGTACAGCTAATCTTCAGTTTCAGGGTCGGTTTGTTTCCCTTTATTTGAGGTCGATTCTCAGAACTGTGGCAGCTTGTGTCATGGCTACAAAATGACCATCGTGTGGTTAACTTCTCCCCCTGGGGTGTCAGTATCTATGAGACAGGTCACAGGAGCTCAGACTATTGTCTGCAGCCCCTGAGAAGGAGCTGAAGGTCCTTGACTATGCTTAAGATAGACCAATTATTATTTGGTCTCCTCTGGTTGCTTTCCTTTGTTTCTGTATTTCAGCACATTCTCACTCCTCTGATTAAACTTTTTCTTTGACTACAGTTTTTCCACAGACAAAATGCAGGCTGAGGAAATGGGCATGGAGGTGGGGCAAGGACCATAGGGTTCTGCTTTCTTTCAAGTATATAATATCTTGGACATATGCTAGAAATTATCTGTTGTTTATCTGAAATAAAAATTTAATTGGAAAAAAAAATTTAATTGGGCATCCTGTATAGTGTTTGCTAAAACCATCAACCCTATTTGTGAATGACCCAGAGTCAGAGGAATTATCTAAACTTGTCCATGATCTTTGATCCAAAGGAAGATAGAGATGTGTTTACTGCTGTTAGGTTTGGGGGCTATTTGTTATGCAGTGATAGCTAGCTAAAACAATGTAGTTTTGATAAAAGCCAAGGGAGAAAAGTGCTAACCTAGGTTTGAATGAAGGCCAGGGGAGTAGTGAGTAAGGAGGTTGGGTTTGTTGTACTGTGTCTTAATTATTGGTAAGAATGCTAAGAAGGATTAGAATATACTTAGAACTTAAAGCTCAGTTCTTTCACTTTCCCTAGAGGATATCACAACTCTTCTATTCACTAATTTACACATCCACCCTGGGCTTCCCTGGTAGGTCAGATGGTAAAGAATCCACCTGCAATGTGGGAGATCTGGGTTCAATCCCTGGGTTGGGAAGATCTCCTGGAGGAGGGTGTAGCAAACCACTCCAGTATTCTTGCCTGGAGAATCTCCATGCATAGAAGAGCCTAGTGAGCTACAGTCCATGGGGTTGCAAAGAGTCGGACTTGACTGAGCGACTAAGCACAGCACAGCACAGCCTGATCCTGGCAAAGATTGAAGGCAGGAGGAGAGGGGATGACAGAGGACAAGATGGTTGGATGGCATCACCGACTCAATGGACATGAGTTTGAGCAAGCTCCAGGAGATGGCGACAGACAGGGAAGCCTGGTGTGCTGCAGTCCATGGGGTTGCAAAGAGTTGGACATGCCTGAGTGACTGAACAACAACAATCATTCTAAATTGTCTTTTGGAACATATTCCTACAGTAGCTTCACTGTATTAACTTTGCAAAAATTTAAAACAATGTTTTAGGATATGGTCTTGCTGTATCCCCATGTTGTAAGAATAGCTAATATATGTAGCACTAGCTATGGGCCAGTTACTGTGGTAAATGCTTTCTGTGTATTAATTTAATTGCCATAATAACTAAAATAAATAATGTCATTTGCATAGATGATAAAACTGAGATGCAGATGATAAAGTAATTTGTGTAAGATTACAGACATAGTAAGAGACAGACAAATGCATACTTGGTAGATACCAAACTTTCTGATTTTAACAAACAGAAACTACTTTTTCTGTGTGAGTCATCTGGCACAAACTCGGGATTCATCTTTATTTAGATGACTGATTTTTTTATCACAAGAATATACATTTCACCCCTTATAAGCTTCATTGTTACCTTTTCCATGAAATCCATCTCTTGCAAATCCAAATTGTCACAGTCAGCTCTATGTTACAAATGAACCCTACTATCTCGTGATCTGTTTACACCCTTCTGGCAAGTATTCAATCAATCTGGGGATAAATACTTGTTCTGTTTCAAGTGATCTTCAAAGCTTTTGGCAATTAAAAAAAATTCTCTTGGCCTCAGTTTTCTTTTTAACTATGAAATGGGAGTAATTTTTGTTGTTTTTCAGTTGCTAAGTCGTGTGTGACTCTTTATGATCTCATGGACTACAGCTTGCCAGGCTTACCTGTCCTTCACTGTCTCCTGGAGTTTGCACAAATTTCTGTCCATTGAGTCAGTGATGCCATCCAACCATCTCATCCTCTGCTGCCCTCTTCTCCTCCTGCCCTCAATCTTTCCCAGCATCACGGTATTTTCCAATGAGTCAGCTTTTCCCATCAGGTGGCCATAGTATTGGTCCTTCAGCATCAGTCCTTCCAATGAATACTCAGCATCGATTTCCTTTAGGACTGACTGGCTTAATCTCCTTGCAGTCTCAAGAGTCTTCTCCAAACCACAGTTCAAAAGCATCATTCTTCAGTGCTCAGCCTTCTTTGTGGTCCAACTCTCACATCTATACATGACTACTGGAAAAACCATAGTTTTGAGTATTTGGACCTTTGGGAATAAAATAACGTAACTATTATTTTAAGACACAGAGAAGATTTAAAAATATATTTTACATACAGTTTCTATATAGCACTTGAGTTAAGAATTGTGTGTCAAATGCTAATTCCGTGTCATCTCCCATTTTTCATTGTGCCTAACCTCCAATCATTTTCTTCTTGATCCCCTGAAATCTGGCCAGAATTCACAGCTAACACTGAAGTAGTCTTCTAGGAGACCTCTATGATTTATTTCTGTCCTAAAGCATAAGCGTTTTCTCGCCCTAATTTCTCTTGTTGTATTTGGAGGTTTTGACACTTTTACTACTGCCCCTTTCATTTAATAATTTATTGTTCCCTGACTTCAGTCACATCATCTTATTAAAATCTCACCATGCTCTTTGACCCTTTCTTTTTGTGCTGTTTTAGTAGTGCTATCAGTCACACTAAGCTTGTCCCATGTAACCTGTACACTGGGCCTCTCAAGGTCTACATCATATTTGTTTATTTGCTTTCCTTCTAATTATATTAGTTTTTTTCCCTCAAATTCTTAGTTAGTCACCTGGTTCTTCCTTATGCCAGGTACTGAGATGTTGCCTCTCAACTCTTGGTCTACCTCGATTTGCTTTGCTTTGTGACGGATGAATATTTCTTTTTGGTTGGCTGATGTTCAGCTTTGTCAGTTAAGGGTGCTGGAGGGGTGCTATCTGAGGGAGGGCATTCTCCTCCTGATGGCCCAGTGCCTTTTTCTCTCTCTTTGTCTGGCTGCCAGTATTGAGCATATCCAGGCAGTGAGTGCTTGCCCTTCAGCAGGTTTGTATGTCCATCCTGTTCCATGGTGCCCTGCCCACCAGCCTCAGCCTTCCAGTCGTCTGGCAGGAAGATTCCTGCTCATCAGGCTTTATCTCCTAGTTGCAAGCCCACTCTTTCCTGGAACAACATAGGCACCATCTTCACCATCTAGTTTGGCTTTGTCTTCTCAATCTTGACCCCTAGTGGGGCCTACTGTCCTTGAAACTCTATAACTTTCTCAAGCATCAGTGGATTATGGACACACCCTCTCTAAGAAGGCTTAAATCTCAGCTTTAAAGAATCCTCTAACTGATTTCTTCCTTGTCTAGTTCTCTCAGCCCTAGGCTACTCTACGATTCTATTTTCTTTCCTAGTAGGTTTTTCCCTTTTTGTAATTAATGCTTCTTTATTATTATTTTTTTTAGTATTCAAATGACTTGTTTAGTTTGTGTGTCCTCACTGGGTTCTGACAGATGCAAGATAGGTACATGAAAGGTCCTAGGAGGCAAATCCTAAAAGGTGTTATTGTGGAATTAGTTAATGATGTTTGTGGTCTTAGCGTAGTGCTGAGCTCCTTGCCAGGGAGAAGTGAGATGCTAATAAACCACATGTACGCGGTTGCACCTGAGTTGTACCAAGTAATTCTCCGAAGTGGCTGTACAAAGTTATCCGTTGATGGACAGTGTATTTGAGTTCCTGTTACTCTGTGCATGCTAAGTTGCTTCCGTCCTGTCTGACTGTTGGAGACCACGTGGAATGTAGGCTGCCTGGGTCCTCTCTCTATGGGATTCTCAGGCAAGAATACTGAAGTGGGTTGCCATTTTCTTCTCCATCCTGTTACTCTCGATCCTTGCAATTACTTGCATGTGTATATTCTTGGCTTTAGCCATCCTAGCAAACATTCAATGTTATCCATTTATGGTTTTAACTTTAATTTATATTAAGATGAATGAGAGCGAGTACCTTTTCATATGCTTATTGTCCATGTGAATATCCTTTTAACCATTTCCTGTTTGGATATCTTGTCCATTTCTTTTTAATTGGCTCTGTTACTTTTTCCTTATTGATTTATAGGGGTTCTTGATATATTCCAGAAAGCATAACTTGTATTACTTATATGTGTTACAAATACTTTTTCCCAGTCTGTGGAGATACCATTCAGAATAACAGGAATATTTAAATGCTAAAGAATAAATCTTAAAATAATTTTAAAAGACACTACTCTAAAACTATATATTGAAGAAATAATATGATCTACATGAGATGTGCTATGCTTATGGATGGCAAACCTATAAAATATAAAGATACCAATTTTCTCAATCCTATCTATAAAATCAAAAATCCTCAATCAAAATAGAAGCTAGTCTGATTGGAAATTGAAAAAGTAATTGCAAAATTCGTATGGAAACATGACAACCTTGAAGATTTACTCTACCAGGCATCAAGACCTGCTCTAAGGCATCACTAATTTATAGTGTGAATATGGCACAAACATACATATACATTAATGTATAAAGCAGTGAGCAGCAAGTTTAATAACAGAACCAGCACACTTTTTCTCAGAGTGATATGCATGGTGCCTAGAGATAATTGATTTGAAAGTCTTTGACCTCTATTTATAGAAAAGTATTTGCTCTCCAGGTTTCTTCCAAATCCTATCCTGTATTGGCATATTATATTACTACTTCTTCCATTCTGTAATTTTCCCTAAATAGGATTCATGAGGGGAGTTTTAAATACTTCTTTGCATGTAACACTGACACACAGCAAGGAATTTCCCTTTGACGTCTACTGTATAATGTTTATTCCCACAGAAATGTTCATATGTTTTATGTCTTAAATTATTTAGAGATAGTATTTAGCATGTCAGTGTCCAAATTACCCTGTATTTCCTCTACTATCCTGTGAATACATTAATCCCTGGTTAGCAGTTACTATGATATTTTATTAGAGATTAAATTTAGCATCTATTAATTTGGTGACATAACTATAGTGATTGGGTGGGAGGGGGAGGTTGTTTCATCTGACTGGCATTGGTCCCAATAAAAAACATCACTTTGCAACAGACTTGTGTGTTTCCAATGGAAGACACTTAATTTCCAAGAGCTCATTTTATGGAGAATATTATTGCCCATTCATAGAAAACAGCAAGAGTCAGTGTGAACACCATACTCACCTTTGAAGATATTGTTGTTTTTGAGCTTCCTTGAAAAGATCATGCCAGTTTGGGATGGCACTCCCAACAGGAAAAATGGAAAACTCGGTTACAACCATCACTAACCCACATGTTAAGTCTGAGCTCCATTTCCTCCCTGCTGATTCAGGTAATTACTCTTAAAAATAGTTTCACATTTTCTTTTTTCCTGCAGCTAAAGGCACTGTGCTGCTCAAATGATCTTAAGTGCATGCGTTTTCTTTTGAGTATGCTAGATAGTTATTTTTTCCTCAGTCTTTCACCACTTCCTTCTTCATGTTAATTTGAAATAATTGCATTTTGAAAGAAACAATGGACAAGTTGCTTTTCAAAGGATCAGTAGAGTATAGACATCAAAAGGAAGAATGAGCTATTTCGAATTACTTAAAAAGTGAACCATTGTTACTAAATCTCACTGAAAAATGTATTTAATAGGTTTTTTATTTACAAATAAAAGATTATGAAAATTTATGAAACTACTTTATATATATGTTAAGGTTCCTTTGAGAAGGAAGGGGGTTGGTGATGGTCTCCAGCTGTTAACTTAGCTTGTGGCTCAGCCGTACAAGCGGAGATCTCGTTCTGTTTAGGATGCTGCCAATGCCTGAGTAGGACAGCAGTCCTCGAGGATTTGCCTTTCCAGGGTAGATAGCGGCCAGTGTCTGAGCAAGACCTTGGTCAAAGGTCGCAGTCATTTGCATCCACTCTGAGACTCCTTTATTGGGCAGGATTTACCCTGGATCGCACCTTTGGGTTGACAGAGACTTTGCGGACCTTCATCATGGTCTGCTGGGTTCCCTGCTCAATCCTGCTGCCTCCACTGGTTGTTCACAGCTTCCTCCTTGATAAACCTCTTCCACTCCTCCCTCCATCTCAACATCTACTTCCAGAGAACTGGACTTAGGCCAGGGAAGCTTTTAAATGTAATATAGAGTTATATTGTAGATCAGAGACAAACGGAGACAGAGACAAAGCAGAGACATAAGTTAAAACAAAATCATAACTTTGCTGAATTTTTATCTATTGAGATAAATTGCCTTAAAAATTCATAGTTAAAATTGATTTACTATGGATTTTCTTAAGTACTTTTGAAATACTTTCTGAAAGAACAGTATAAAAGAGAAGAAAATTCTTCAAAACAAAAACACATACATTTGACTGAACAATTTGATATCAAACAATGACTGCTATGAGGGTGAGACCATTATTAAAACTTTATGTTGTTTTATTGCTTTTTTAAAAAGCAAATGTTCTTTGAAGAAAAGTAAGTTTATATCTAAATAGCAGCAGAAAAGTAAACAACTTATTAGTATGTTTCAGGAATGATGAATATTAGCAGGAAAGAATACTTGTTAAATACTCTGATTTTTAAAATTAAAAAAAATAATTTTTACTTATAGATTTGCTATACTTTTACTCAATAACAATTATTACTTTGGAACTACATTTCAACTATACAAGCATATTTGAATTTAATGATTCTTGCTTTAATCAAAAGAAATCAAAGTTTAAATCAAAAATCTACCTCTACAGTATTATTTTTGAACTGTATATAATAGTGTTATATTTGAAATATATACTTTATGTTAGTTAATGCAATTGCTGATTGTCCTGTATAAACATGAATGTTATACAGAATTTGGCTTTCAGATAGTGTATTTCAGAGATGTTCAAATACATATATTAATATTTAAGATGTGCATATATCTTTATGAAAACATTCTAACATAGAGCTCTCCACTTCTTTTGTTTTGAGGGAGTTGAAGAGAGTCCCTGCTTAGATGCTGGGGTTATTGTCCTCTAAATATTACCACTATTGTACTTTCCAATATTCTGAATTCTATAATATAATATAGAGGAGTCAAACCAAGAAGGGCTAGAATTTGATGCCTTTAATAAGGCTTCAGAAAATTTGAGTTCTTGAAGAGATTATTTCTCATAGCTGGCAATATTTATTTTCTCTTTTGTTAGCATGTAGGATTTACAACTGTCTCAGTTTTTCAAGTTCTTTAATGATCATTACATTTTTCTAATTCATTCAAGAGGCTTCCTCCTATAACACCAGGTAGCATTCATTTACATTTCTCCTAGCTTTTCTTAGGAGTTATTTATATGACTTATTTTAGCATTTGCCTATATTTAATTGAGCACTTTCTCTCTCTCTCTCTTTTTTTTTTTTCTGATTATCCCCTACTTTTGAAAGTACCTAATATGTCACTTTCCCACCAAATACTGTCACTTTCAGGGATGAGCTATGTCAAGTATTTGTTTGGTATCCATTGTTTTCTACATATTCTAACGTCTCTCAAGGATGACCCAGGTCATCTATTTAAACATCCATGAGAATGTTTAAAGTTTAATAAATTGTTTATTAAATGAAACTGACAGTAAGTCTACTGTGGGCAATAAAGTTCTTAGTGTTACCTTCAGTTTAGTATGGCTGAATGAATGGAGTGAGCCGTTCATGGATAGTGAATTTCAGATGTATATATTTTCCACAGATAAAATTCACTATCTCTGAGAATCACTTATTGAAGGATCTGAAGACTAATTAAAATAGCAAAATAAATGTATTCATTTTCTCTTACAATATGGAATTTAGTTGCAGTTACACGTGAGAAAATATTGCAATTTGTAGTTTTCTTTGTCTCAAATATAGTGTAGTTCTTTGTCCTTGGTCTCTCTTCCTTTACTTCTCTAAATTCTATTGGTGATATAAACAGAATGTCCTGCCCTGCTTCCTCAGTTGTTCTTCTGTCAGACTGAGAAAGTAAGGCTTATTTGAGTGACATTAAGTGAAATAAGTCTTCACTGGTAGCTCAGATGGTAAAGAATCTGCCTACAATGCAGGAAACATGGGTTCAATTCCTGAGTTGGAAAGATCCGCTAGAGAATAAAAACACTCCAGTGTTCTTGCCTGGAGAATCCCAGGGACACAGGAGCCTGGTGGACTATAGTCCATAAGGTAGCAAAAGAGTTGGACATGACTAAGTGACTTTCACTTTCAAGTGAAATAAATGTGGGACTAATTTGTATGGTTGCATCCTACAATTGCAAAATCTATTGGGTTGACCAAAAAGTTCGTTCATGTTTTTCCATTACATCTTATGGGAAATTTGTTTTATACTTTCTGACTTACTTCAATCTGTATGACATCTCTAGGTCCATTCACATCTCTGCAAATGACCCAATTTCACCCTTTTTATGGCTGAATAGAATACCATGATGTACAAGTACCATATCTTCTTTATCCATTCCTCTGTTGATGGACAGTTAGGTCACTTCTGTGTCCTGGATATTGTAAATGGTGCTGCAATGAACACTGGGGTGCATGTGTCTTTGTGGTTTTCTCTGGGTATATGTCCAGTAGTAGAATTGCTGGATCATTGTTGTTGTTAAGTCACTCATTCATGTTGAACTGTTTGCAACTCCATGGACTGCAGCATGCCAGGCTCCTCTGTCCTGCACTATATCCCAAAGTTTGCTCAAACTCAAGTCCGCTGAGTCTGTGATGCTGGAGCATATGGCAACTTTATTTTTAGTTTTTTAAGGAGCCTCCATGCTGTTCTCCTTAGTGGCCAGATCAATTTACATTCCCACCAACAGTCCAAGAGGATCCCCCTTTCTCTACACTCTCTCCAGCAATTATTTTGTATATTTTTTAATAATCACCATACTGATGGCTGTAAGGTGATACATCATGTAGTTTTGATGTGTGATTTTCTAATAATTAGTGATGATGAGCTTCTTTTTCCATTAAACCTTACAGAAAAACCTAAACAATCTTTTTGGCCAATCTAGCACTTAATAGATCTTAAAGATGTTTGAGATTGTTTCAAAAGTTAATAAAGAGACAAAAGGGAATTTAAGACTTAGATATATTTTTACAAAGTTATTCAAGTATATAATATATGAATCAAATTAAATACATAATTGTATATATTTACATATAATTAAGAGTCAGTGTTATTGAGGATTCTCTTCAACATTATGGCTTGTGTATTTATTTTTATTTGCATATAGGAGTAGTATAATATAGATAAAAATTAGCAGAAAATAATTTTCCCTCCATACATGCTGTAACTTTGTGTGTATTTGTTTATTCATTAAACAAATATTAAGTTCTTAATATATTTCAGGCATTGTTCCAAACTCTTGGACTAAGCTGGTAAAGAAAAGAGAGAAGTAAATCTGTTTCCAGGAACTTTGATTGTTGAGTTCTTGAGAATCCAAATTGTTATAGACTCTGGCATATATGATGAATAGTCCAGGTAAAAGTGACTTGTCTGAGCATACTTGTTGCTAGACTACTGAAACCTTGTTAGTCTTACATGTAAATTACTTATTATCATGTAGGCATGTTTAATAGCTTAAAACTCACCTGCTAATGATTGCTGTCTTTACCTCATGCCTAGTATTTCTGAGTAACAAAGGTAAGAATATTAGTATGTAGTCAAGAAGGCTGTAGTTATATGATGTTATTTACATCATATAAAAATCATAAGATGTTCAAGGAAACAGTTGATAAATTCCCTAGTCACAGACACATAGACACATGTGATATGTATACCAGTATATGCGTGCTTGTGTGTGTCATACAAGCTGATTACATAGGTGCAGAAGTGAGAGAGTAATTTTCTCTGTTTTTGGGAACTACTTATCTCCACACAAGAATGTTGGTCTAAAGCAGAGCACTTCAATAGAGCTATAATTCCATTCTTTCAGGACAGATATGTGACAAATGCAATGGAAAAAAGGTAGATTTAATAGAAGTATTCCAAGAAAGTTGCCAGCTTTTCTTCATTTTGCTGAGCAGCCATGGGGGAAAATTCCAGTTGAGCTATTTCAAATTCTAAAAGATGATGCTGAGAAAATGCTGCACTCAATTATGCCAGCAAATTTGGAAAACTCAGCAGTGGCCACAGGACTGGAAAAGATCAGTTTTCATTCCGATCCCAAAGAAAGGCAATGCCAAAGAATGCTCAAACTATCATACAATTGCACTCATCTCACAGGCTAGCAAAGCAATGCTCAAAATTCTCCAAGCCAGGCTTCAACAGTACATGAACCATGAACTTCCAGATATTCAAGCTGGTTTTAGAAAAGTCAGAGGAACCAGAGATCAAATTGCTAACATCCATTGGATCATTGAAAAAGCAATAGAGTTCCAGAAAAAAACATCTATTTCTGCTTTATTGACTGTGCCAAAGCCTTTGACTATATGATTCACAACAAACTGGAAATTGGATCATTGAAAAAGCAAGAGAGTTCCAGAAAAAAAACATCTATTTCTGCTTTATTGACTGTGCCAAAGCCTTTGACTATATGATTCACAACAAACTGGAAAATTCTTCAAGGGATGCGAATACCAGACCACTTGACCTGCCTCTTGAGAAATCTGTTATGCAGGTCAAGAAGCAACAGTTAGAGCTGGACATAGAACAACAAACTGGTTCCAAATTGGGAAAGGAGTATGTCAAGGCTGTATGTTGTCATCCTGCTTATTTAACTTATATGCAGAGTACATCATGAGAAATGCTGGACTGGATGAAGCACAAACTGGAATCAAGATTGCCAGGAGAAATATCAATAATTTCAGATATGCAGATGACACCACCCTTATGGCAGAAAGTGAAGAAGAACTAAAGAGCCTCTTGATGAAAGTGAAAGAGGAGAGTGAACAAGTTGGCTTAAAACTCGACAATCAGAAAACTAAGATCATAGCATCTGGTCCCATCACTTCATGGCAAACAGATGGGGAAACAGTGACAGACTTAATTTTGGGGGGCTCCAAAATCACTGTAGATGGTGACTGCAGCCATGAAATTAAAAGACACTTTCTCCTTTGAAGAAAGTTTATGACCAACCTAGAAGGGGATGACAGAGGATGAGATGGTTTGATGACATCACCGACTCAATGGATATGAGTTTGAGCAAACTCCAGGAGCTGGTGATGGACAGGGAGGCCTGGCATGCTGCAGTCCATGGGGTTGCAAAGAGTTGAACACAACTGAGTGACTGAACGACTACCAACTAAGATGTTGCTGGTATCAATACAAAGAAAACAGGACTCTGCTCATGCAATAATGCTCTCATCTAAACAATTGTGTTAATTGGAAAATAGAGCACTCAATTCATAGAGTGGCAGTGCATTTTTCAGGAGACTTTTGTGTGTGTGTGTTTAGATTTTTAAGTAGCAGAAGTGTTCCATTCCCTAAAAACAAACAAAAATAATAAACTCATTAAACTATTAAAAAGCAATGTTTAAGGAATTTGATGCCAGGTTATAGTCCATTGGTGGGAAAAATTGAGGGCAGAAGGAGAAGAGGGAGTCAGAGGATGAGATGGCTGGATGGCGTCACTGATGCAATGAACATGAACTTGGGCAAACTCTGGGACATAGTGAGGGACACAGAGGCCTGTTGTGCTACAGTTCATTGTTCATGGGGTCCAAAGAGTCAGACACGACGGGCAACTGAGCAACAACAACAATAGTTCATTATGGAAAAAAGTTTAACATTCTCTAGCTCTGTTGAAAAAATGGATGAAAGATCAGCTATCAGTTAAATATACCAGTCAATAGCTAGAACAAGTCAATATTCTAGCTTATTTTAAATTGTTTTAGGATCAATTGATATTCTGCCATTTCTTTTTAACATCCATAATATTTGGTAGACTTCCCTGGTAGCTCAGATGGTAATGTGTCTGCCTACAATGAGAGAGACCCAGGTTCAATCCCTGGGTCGGGAAGATCCTCTGGAGAAGGAAATGGCAACCCACTCCAGTACTCTTGCCTGGAAAGTCCCACGGATGGAGGAGTGTGGTAGGCTACAGTCCATGGGGTCGCAAAGAGTTGGACACGACTGAGCAACATCACTTTCACTTTCACTATACTTGGATGTGTCTTTATTAATGCAATATTTTTTATAATCAAGCCTTATTAGTAATTCAAAAACTGCAAAAATAAAAAACAAGTTTAGGTTTTGACTATCAGCCTCAGAGGAATGATCAGTATAAAATTTCTAGATGCCAACAAAGCCACAGGTATCTGTTTGAGTTTGAGCATGATATAATGGGAAGTTTAGGAATTACAACTGAATTTGAGAACTCAAGGATACCTGTGTTACACTTACTCATGACATGATGTTATTTCATAACAATGGTTTTTCAATATTTTAAAAAAGGAAATATTCATCAGTTTGTGTTCAACTCTTTGTGATTCCATGGACTGCAGTATGACAGGCCTCCCTGACAATCAGCAACTCCCAGAACTTGCTCAAACTCATGCCCATTGAGTTAGTGATGTCATCCAAGCATCTCATCCTCTGTCATCTCCTTCTCCTCCCACCGTCAATCTTTCCCAGCATCAGGATCTTTTCTAATGAGTCAGTTCTTTGCATCAGGTGGCCAAATTATTGGAGTTTCAGCGTCAGGCCTTCCAATGAACACTCAGGACTGATTTCCTTTACAATTGACTGTTTTGATCTCCTTGCAGCCCTAGGGACTCTCAAGAGTCTTCAACACCACAGTTCAAAAGCATCAATTCTTCAGTGCTCAGCTTTCTTTATGGTCCAACTCTCACATCCATACATGACTATTGGAAAAAGCATAGCCTTGACTAGACAGACCTTTATCAGCAAAGTAATGTCAACAAAGTAATGTCTCTGCTTTTTAATATGCTGTCTAAGCTTGTCACAGCTTTTCTTCCAAGGAAATAGTCATACCTCCTTTGGAATATTTTCTTTTTAAGGACTTTTAATTAAAGTATAACATTTATACAAAAGTGTACCTATCATTAGTAGACAACTGGAAGCATTTCACAACTTTACTCTTAAACCTAGTACCCAGTCAAGAAATAGAGGACTCACTGACTCTCCAGAACCCCTTCTCCTGCTCCCTGTCAGACTCTTGTTCTTGTTGTTCAGTTGCTAAGTCGTGTCTGACTCTTTGTGACCCCATGGACTGTAGCCCACTAGGTTCCTCTGTCCATGGGGATTCTCCAGGCAAGAATACCAGAATGGGTTGCCATGTCTTCCTCCAGGGAATCTTCCCAACCCAGGGATTTTGGTATTATTATTTTTTTTTTCCAATTTTTAAAAAATTGAGCTGAAATTTGTATTACATAAAATCAGTTCAGTTCAGTTCAGTTTAGTTGCTCAGTCGTATCGAACTCTTTGCGACCCCATGAATCGCAGGATGCCAGACCTCCCTGTCCATCACCAACTCCTGGAGTCTACTCAAAGTCACATCCATCGAGTCAGTGATGCCATCCAGCCATCTCATCCTCTGTCATCCCCTCCTCTTCCTTCCCCCATTCCCTCCCAGCATCAGGGTCTTTTCCAATGAGTCAACTCTTCACATCAGGTGGCCAAAGTATTGGAGTTTCAGCTTCAGCATCAGTCCTTCCAATGAACACCCAGGACTGATCTCCTTTAGGATGGACTGGTTGGATCTCCTTGCAGTCCAAGGGACTCTCAAGACTCTTCTCCAACACTACAGTTCAAAAGCATCAATTCTTTGGTGCTCAGCTTTCTTCACAGTCCAAATCTCACATCCATACATGACCACTGGAAAAACCATAGCCTTGACCAGATGGACCTTTTTGGTAAAGTAATGTCTCCGCTTTTTAATATGCTATATAGGCTGGTCATAACTTTCCTTCCAAGGAGCAAGCGTCTTTTAATTTCATGGCTGCAGTCACCATCTGCAGTGATATTGGAGCCCAAAAAAGTAAAGTCTGACACAGCTTCCACTGTTTCCCCATCTATTTCCCATGAAGTGATAGGACCAGATGCCATGATTTTAGTTTTCTGAATGTTGAGCTTTAAGCCAACTTTTTCACTCTCCTCTTTCACTTTCATCAAGAGGCTTTTTAGTTCCTCTTCACTTTCTGCCATTAACCATTGCAAAATTAACTGTTTAGTGGTAGTTACTACATTCGTAGTATTGTGCAACCATCACCTTTATCAGATGCCAAGACATCATCTCCTCTTATAGAAAACCCATATACACTAAGCAATACCTTCCCATTCTCTGTTCCCTTCAGCTTTTGGCAACCACTAAATGGCTTTCTGTCCCTATTAATTTACCTCTTATGATTGTTTTGTATACATATAATTGTGCACAACATGCTATCAGTCCTAAAGGAAATCAACCCTGAATATTCATTGAAAGAACTGATGCTGAAGTTGAAGCTCCAATACTTTTGCCACCTGACGTGAAGAGTGGACTCATTGGAAAAGACCCTGATGTTGGAAAAGATTGAGGGCGGGAGGAGAAGGGGATGACAGGGGATGAGATGGTTGGATGGCATCACCGACTCAATGGACATGAGTCTGAGCAAGCTCCTGGAGATAGTGAAGAACAGGGTAGTCTGGCATGCTGCAGTCCATGAGGTCACAAAGAATTGGGCACAACGTATTGACTGAACAATATGCAATGTGACATTTTGTGTCTGCCTTCTCTCACTTTGGATAAAGGTTTTGAGGCCCACTCATGTTGTAGCATGGATCCATGCTACATTACTTCTTATCATTAATATCTGATGTCCATGGGTACATTTTACAATGCAGTAAGACAACAAATAATTCAGTTAAGAATAGACAAAGGACTTGAACAGACTTTTCTCCAAAGAAAACATACAAAGGACAAATAAGCATGTTAGGTAACATGAGTGAGTCATCAGGGAGAAGAAAATCAAAATCATGAGGTAGTACTTTCTATTCATTAGGATGGCTATAATAAAAAAAAATACAGAAAATAACAAGTGTTGATAAAGATACATGGGATTCAAAGCCTCATATTTTTTTGTAGGAACCACTGTGGAAAACAGTGTGGTCGTACTTCAAAAAGTTTAACATAGAACTGACATAAGACCCGGCGATTCCACTTCTGGGTATAAACCCCATAGAACTGAGAACACATATTCAGACAAATACTTGGACAGTAATGTTCATGGCTGATGTGAATAAATATCTTGAGACAGAGAGATGAACTGGACTTTAAATGTAATCACGAGTGTCCCTATAAGAGTAAGGCAGAGGGAGATTTGATGAAAGTAGATGTGACCACATACCCGGCAGTGGAGTAATGGGAAGAAAGGGTTATGAACCAAGGGATTCAGGTGGCCTCTGGGAGTTCAAAAAGGCAAGTGAACAGTGTGCCCTGGAAACTCCAGAAGAAACCAGCTCTGTCAACACTTCAAGTTAAGGGGAAACTCACTTTAGACTTCTGGCCCAGAATTCCAAAAGAATACATTTTCTTTGTTTGAAGCTACCATGTATGTTAGTCATTCATTACAGACTATGACTATAGGAAGCTAGTATAGGTTAATTATTTTTTTATTCCACATGGATAGCCAAATGATCCAGATTAGTTATTAATAAACCATATTTTATCCCTTGTATTTCAGTATCATATTTATTTCTAGATCCATTTCTGGACTCTATTCAATTCCCTGGTGGATTTGTTTATCCCTGCATCAATACCACACCATTTGAGTTTTTATGGTAAATAATAAATCAAGATGTATGTATAGTAAAGTATATCTTCCAGCTTTATTTTTCTATTTAGGTTGATCTTGATTAGCTTTCATATTCTACATTTGCATTGAAAACTTTTAAAATTAGGTTTTAATTTTAGATAAAGTATTTACTAGATTTTGGGGGGGATTATTTTATATCTGTAGATCAATTTGGGAAGAACTGGCAGGACACTGAGCCTTTCAATCTGTGAAAATTATATACCTCTTAATGTATTTAAGAATTATTTAATTTGCCTTACTAGTTTTTTTTCTGCATTGAGGTTGGGCACATTTAAAAAATATATATTTCTATATATTTACATTTAAAACTACTAGGAATCTGTCTTTAACATTTTAATTTGCTATTTGTTGCTGGCATGTAGTCTAATTTTGTGTGTTGTATGTATGATGATTTGCATCCAGTGGCCTTCATAAAGTTTCTTATTAATTGTAATAGTTGGTAGAGTATTTTTTCTTGTCTATGTGCATTTTATTTTTATTTGGAAATAATCCTTTCATTTCTTCCTTCCCAATGCTTTTGTTTTTTTCTTCAATTATTGTATTTTCTAAAATGTCCAGTTTAATGTTGAATAGAAATGGTGGTGGGAAACCTTGAATTATTATTAGCCACCAGGGACAAAGATTTTAATATTTCATCATTTATTATATAGTATTTTATAAATTAGGTTTGCTCTATGAATAGTATTTCTAAGATGAAAGGACTTTCCTTCTATTTCTAATTAGCTGAGAGTTATTTATCAGGAATGTTATTGAATATTTTTCATATTTTCTGCATAATTTATTCCTGAAGTGCTTTTTTGTAAACCTTTAATAAGAATAGGGAATTTTCCTTCTATTTCTATTTTCTAGGAAGTTTTTAACAAGAATAGATGAAATATTTTCAAATCTTATTTTTTTTAATCTGTTACTATGACACTATGGTTAGTTCCTGTTTTTCAGTTTTTTCCAATTCCACCTTTTCTTTACACTTTGCCGCTTTTCCCTGACTTTCAGTGGATTAATAATGTATTTATTTTTAATTTACTGATCTTTACTATAACTTTTAGTGCTCTCCTCAGTGTTCACAGATTGCATTATTAACATTACAGTCCATCTTAAGTTACTCTTCTATGATATCAAACAAACTAAACCATCAGAGCATTATAATTCTGTTTCACCCTGTCTGCATGTGGTCATTACATATTTTATCTTTACGTATAAGATGTACATTATTATTTCAACAAATCAATAGCTTTTACATATAAAAATATTTTTTATCATGTGTCTTAGGGATGGGGTTTGGGCATGCAGTTTTAGAGGTTTCCCCTTGGCTTTTCCCAACAGAGAAAGTAGGGAAATAGTATTAGTAACAATCTCACTAAAATAGTACCACGCTGGGGAGGGTAGAAACTAAAACAGTTTCTAGAACAATGCTAGAACAGTGGTTAAATACTGAGAGAACAGGGAAAACTAGGAAATTTAGAGGTCAATTGAGAGCAAAGAAGGTAGGTAAGGAAATTATAATTTCATCCAAGAAGAGGATATTCTCTGATTATTTTATTCATTAGTCTGTTTGTTTAATACGAATAGTGTGTTACTTAGAGGCATAAAATTAACTATATTTGAAAGCAGCAATAAATAAGCAAATTCCAAACTGAATCAGTAAATAAATAAGAATGTGACAAATGCTATCAATGAGTAAGTATAGGGATTATTTCAGCATATAGCTACAGGACCTATCTTTGTCCGGTTAGGTTTAAGAAAAAAAAATCCCACAGATTTTATATTTAAGATGCTACGTGAACTATAAGTATAATATTAGCTAGAAAAAAGAGGAGCAAGAACAAGCACTTAAGAGTTAGTATGATCATGGAGACAAAGCATAAGCCTGGAGTAATTCTGAGCACCCGATGTAGCTGATTTGAAAATTACCTGGAATTTATTTAGTTTATAGACACCAGAATTTTTAATTTTCAATATTCAAATTGGTTTCTTGGAAATATATATTGTTAAAGGTCCCCACATTTTCTGATTCATTAGTCTTCCAAGCAGTGCATAGAACCATATTCTGGAAGTTCCATCATACAGAGAGTAATAATTCAGGGTCAGTGTACCAAGCATAAGGGGCTTCCTCGGTGACTCAGCGATAAAGGATCCACCTGCAATGCAGAAGCCACAGGAGATGTGGGTTTGATTCCTGGGTGGGGAAGATACCATGGAGGAGAGCATGGAAACCCATTCCAGTATTCTTGTCTGGAGAATCTAATGGACAGAGGAGCCCGGCGGGCTACAGTCAGTCCATAGGGTCACAAACAGACTGATAGGACTGAACTGACTTAGCACGTATGTACGCACCAAGTATAAACTGAGTCAAGATGACATAAGCAGGAGGAGATATAAAGGCATTCAGTCTAGAACTTTGAATCTTTAAACATAGGAAGGTGAACAAAGGAGAAGGAAGAAAGGCCTGCTAGAATCTCCAATACTGAGTTTTAGGTTTGGGCAGTATTTTATAAAGCTCTGATTTCACTGGTTTCAAGAGTATGGCCTGCCTAATAGATTAAATTTTGGGGAAAACACTTTGAATTTGTGCATCTTAAGTGAATTTGTCTTTGTGTGTGTGTGAGTTTTAGTAGCTCAGTTGTGTCCAACTCTTTGTGAACCCATGATCTGTAGCTTGCCAGGCTCCTCAGTCTATGGAATTCTCCAGGCCATTTCTTTCTCCAGGGCATCTTTCTGACCCAGAGATTGAAGCCAGGTCTCCTGCAGTGCAGGCAGATTCTTTACTGTCTGAATCACCTATTTAGTCATCTATCTATTTCAAATTAGCATGAAGTGAAGTGAAGTGAAGTCGCTCAGTCGTATCCGACTCTTTGAGACCCCATGGACTGTAGCCTACCAGGCTCCTCAGTACATGGAATTTTCCAGGCAAGAGTACTGGAGTGGGTTGCCATTTCCTTCTCCAGGGGACCTTTCTAACCCAAGGATCGAACCTGGGTCTCCTGCATTGCAGACAGATGCTTTACCGTCAGGCATATATGAAATGAAAATAGAAAAATTTACAGCGGGCAAGGATGAAGTCTAAACCTGGAAATTTTGAGCTGAAATAAATAAGAATGGATTTGTTCATGATGAAAAGAGTGGAGAGGCAAGTGTGTCTTACACAGATAAATGAAATAAAAGTCAGTTTGAAATTACTAACAGGGAGTTGGGGAATTGAATTGATTAAAATGATATTACCCCTGAAATGTTGATGTGAGGGTAGTTTTAGCAATTTCACATGTGGTGGAATTAACCTGATGTGATTCTGGTGGATTATGTTGACACTTAAAAAACAGTATTTTGAGCTATGCAGGTCCACCTCTACTTGAAGGTTTTTCAGTAGTAAATAGTAAAATCTGACAGAGGGATACATAATCATGAATATCAAGGAACTGTGGATACTGACTATAAATTATGTGTAGATTTTTCACTGCACAGAGGGTTCACACCTCTAAACCCTTTGTTGTTGAAGGGCCAACTGTATTTCAAAGTCTCTTCATTTACATACTAAAAAAATTTTCATCAAAGTGAGTTCATGCTATGAAAAACCTTCTTCATCCTCAGCCACAAGAGTAAATTGCTTTAGCGCTCAATTTTCAGTGAAGATGCCTACAGGTATTTTGTTTGTTTACAGCAACTGTTTTTACCAGGAAGTTTCCTTTGGAAGGTTTAAATACTTACATAGCAACTTAAAACATTCTCATATCAAATAGCATTAAAATATCAATTCAGAGTTCTATATTTTGTTCTAAGTTTTATACTAAATTTATGATCCAATTTATGATCTTGAGAGTCTCTTGGACTGCAAGGAGATCCAACCAGTCCATCCTAAGTGAGATCAGTCCTGGGTGTTCATTGGAAAAACTGATGTTGAAGCTGAAACTCCAATACTTTGGCCACCTGATGTGAAGAGCAGACTCATTTGAAAAGACCCTGATGCTGGGAAAGGTTGAGAGCAGGAGGAGAAGGGGACGACAGAGGATGAGATGGTTGGATATCATCACTGGCTCAATGGACATGGGTTTGGATAGACTCCAGCAGTTGGTGATGGACAGGGAGGCCTGGCAAGCTGTGGTTCATGGGGGTCGCAAAGAGTCAGACACAACTGAGCAACTGAACTGGACTGATGATCGAATTTGAGTTACATAAGTTATGAGGTGCAAGAAAAGTTGTAGGTTTTTTCTCCTGTGGATATCCAATTGCTTCAGAAATTATTTGGTGAAACAACTGCTGTTCCTCCTTTTCATGTGCTTTTGAATCTTTCTCAAAAGTCACTTGTTTGTACATCAGTGAACCTAGTTCTGGGATCTCTAATCTGTTTTGTTGATCTATATATCTATTCCTCTAGGATGTTCAAAGAGTTTTCCTTATTGTAGTTAATATGATACATAAGTATTGGAATCAGGTAGATTGATTTTTCCCATTTTGTTCTTCTTTAAGTTAGAATCTAGCCATTCTAACTCCTCTGCATTCCTATGGAAATTTTAGACAAATTTTGGCTATGCTTACAAAAATATTACTGGGATGAATTGGAGAAAATTAACCTCTTTGCCTAATTGAGTTTCAAATCTATGAGTACTGTATGTCTCTAATACTTAGTTATCTTTGATTTCTTTCATGAGCTATTCTCTAGTTTTCAGTATGAAAATCTTGTAAAACTTTTTTAGATTGCATCTAAATATTTCATTTTTGAATGATTGTAAGTGGTATTTGCTAATATATAAAAATCTTTTTGCATATTGATTTTGTATCTTGTGGACTTGCTTAATGCATTTATAGTTTCAGAAGGGTTTCTTATAGTTTTCTGGGAATTTTCTACAATAAGTATAGCTAACTGCAAGTAGGTACAGTTTTATTTCTTCCTTTCTGATTTTTTTGCCTTTTATTTCATTTTATTTCTTATATTACTGGTGCTTAGTATTTCCATTAAGTATGCTGTTAACTGTAGGTTTATTGTAGATCTTTTAAATCAAGTTGAAGAAGTTTCTCACTATTCTCATTTTATGAATTTTAGAAATTCATGAGTAGGTGTTGAATATTGTCAAACACTTTATCTACATCAGTTAACATAATCTTTTCTCCTTTTACCTTGATAATATGGTATATTATAATCATTGTTTTTCAAATATTGAACTATCTTTGCATCTCTGGACCACTGGAATAAGCCTCACTTGATGTTATATGTAATTATTCTTACAGATTACTGAAATTACTTCGATAACACTTTGCTAAATATTTTGTGTCTATATTCATTGGAAGGGCTGATGCTGAAGCTGAAACTCCAATACTTTGGCCACCTGATGTGAAGAACTGACTCATTTCAAAAGACCCTGGTGCTGGGAAAGATTGAAGGTGGGAGGAGAAGGGGATGACAGAGGATGAGATGGTTGTATGGCATCACCAACGCAATGGACATGAGTTTGAGTAAACTCCTGGAGTTGGTGATGGATAGGGAGGCCTGGTGTGCTACAGTCCATGGGGTCACAAAGAGTTGAACACGACTGAGCGACTGAACTGATATTCAAGAAGGATAGTGGTCTTAGTATTCCTTCATGAATAAGTTGGGAAGTATTCTCGATTTATTATTTGGAAAAGATTGTATACAGTTGGTATTAATTCTTATTTAAACATGTTAATAGAATTCTCCAGGGAAACTACCTGGACCTGTAATTTACTTATCAGAAATTTTAAAATTATTAATTCAATCTCTTTAATTGTTCCAGAATTATTCAAAATATCTATTTCATATTGGGTGAGTTGATACAGTTTTATTTTTTTAAGAGATAGTTTATTTCATCAAATTTGTCAAATTTATGTATGTAGGACTGTTTGTATTAATTCTTTATTAAATGTCTGATACCAAGGTATGTACTGATACCTTCCGTTGCATTCTTGGTGCTGTTCATTTGTGTTTTAATTTCTCAGTCTTGCTAGAGATATGTTAATTTTATTGATGTTTACGAAGAACCAACTCTTTTTTTCATTGATTCTCTTTATCATTTTTGGGAGTTTTCAATTTCATTGCTTTAGGCTTTACAGGTAGTGCTAGCGGTAAAGAACCCACCTGCCAATTCAGGAGACGTAAGAGACAAAGGTTCAATGCTCAAGTCAGGAAGATTCCCTGGAGAAGGGCATGACAATCCACTCCAATATTCTTGCCTAGAGAATCTATGGATAGAAGATCCTGGTGGGCTACAGTCCACAGGGTCACAAAGAATCAGACACGACTGAAGCAAATTAGCATATAGCAGATAGGTTTTTATCACTATATCCCCTTCATTCTGATTGTTTGAGGTTTACATTGTCTTTTGTTTGATTCTTTAGATAAAACTTTGCATTATAGAGACTTTTTTTTTATAATAAGAGCAATTTATATTACATTGGTGCTATAAATTTCCACTGAAGCAGTTTTTCTTGTGTTCTACATATTTTGATAGGTTGTATTTTCAATTTCATTAGGTTCAATGCATTTAAAAAATTTCTTTGGATATTTCCTCCTATCCAATGAGTTATTTAGAAGTGTGTTAATTTTCAAATGTTTGAGCATTTTCCTGTTACTTTTTTCTTATTGACTTCTAGTCTGATTTCATTGTGACTAAATATGCTCTGACTGTTTTAATTTTTAAGCATATTAATATTTGTTTATGATCCAGGATATGATATAGTTTGGTATTTCTTGCACAGAAACTTGAAAACATGTATATTTGGAGTTTTCTAATGTTCATTGTATCCTATTAGTTGATGATACTGTTGAGTTCTTCTGTATCCTTACTCATTTTATGTCTACTTCTTTTAACAGTTCTTAAGAGGGGTGTGAAATCTCCAGCTATAATTGTAGAATTTTCTATTCTCATTTCTGTTTATGAAATTAAATTCAAAATATGAATCACATACTTTGCAACTCTTTTGTTTGATGCATGCACATTTAAGACTGTTATGTCTTGTAGAACTGATTACATTACCATTAAATAATGTCCATGCTGAAGCTGAAACTCCAATAGATTGGCCACCTGATGGGAAGGACTGATTCATTAGAAAAGACCCTGATGCTGGGAAAGATTGAAGGCAGGAGGAGAAAGAGACGACAGAAGATGAGATGGTTGGATGGCATCACTGACTTGATGGACATGGATTTGAACAAGCTCTGGTAGTTGGTGATGGACAGGGAAGCCTGGTGTGCTGCAGTCCATGGGGTCACAAAGAGTCATAGAGGAATGAGTGACTGAACTGAACTGAATGTCCCTCTCTGGCTCCAGTGATTTTCTTGGCTCTGAAGTCTATTTAATGTGTTATTAATAGAGCCATCCCTCTTTCCTTCTGGTTAATATTTTTGTGATCTATCTTTTCCCATGTTTTTACATTCAATCACCCATATAATTTTATTTGAGGTAAGTGTGTGATATAGATATTTAGTTGGGTCATGTTTATTAACTACTCTGCATTCTGTCTTTTATCCTGTGTATTTAGACCATCTACACTTAATACAATTGCTGATAATTTTAGGACTTGCCTACTATTTTATTACTTGTTTTGTTTCTTCTGTTTTATTGCTTCTGTTTTCTTATTCCTGCTTTCCTGTGGATTTCTTGAACAAATTTAGAATTTTATTTTTATTTATTAATGCTATTTTTGAGTGTATTTCTTCACATAGCTTTTCCAGTGGTTGTTCTAGGTAGTACACACACACATTTTACATAGATATCTATTTTTATATTTTTTATATAAAATAATGTAGAAATTTCAATGGGAGTTTCAAAGTCTATAGTATTTATCCATGTCTATTTACACGTTTTTTTAATCTTCTTTTTTCCTTTTTGATGTTACATATTTTCTTTTATTTATCATTTCCCTTCTCTTTAGAGACCTTTCTTTAGCCACTCTCTTAAAGTATGTGTATTAGTGACACATTCTAGTTTTGCTTCATCTGATAATGCCTTGATATCCCCTTCATTACTGAAGGACATTTTCACTGAATATATAATTCTGAGTTGGTAGCTTTTATTCCCCCATATTTTAAAAATATTGTGCCTTTCTTTTTCTCCCACAATTCTTTCTTCTAATAAGAAACTTACCATCATTAGAACTGATTTTCCCCTTTAGGTAGAGTGTCATTTCACCTCTGTCTGCTTTCAAGTTTTGTTTTTTATCTTTAATTTTCAGAAGTTTAATTTTGATTCGTCTTGTCATGGTTTACCCTTTCTGGAGTTTGCTCTGCTTCTTAAATATATAAGTAATATCCTTTGCCAAGTTTTGCAAGCAGTTTTTCATCCATTATTTTATGTAGCTGGTTGTGAGCTCATTTTCTTTCCTTCTGAGATTTTATATCTTTTGTTATAGCCCTACTTGTCCTTCAGGCTCTTTGTAAATTTTTTTTTCAGTGTATTTTCTCTCTGTTGTCCAGATTGGGGCATTTCTATTGTTCTTTCTTCCAGTTCATAGATTCTTGCCTCTGTTCCCACTCATTCTATTGTTTTTGAATTTCCATATAATTCTCCTTTAGATCTTCTACTTCTTTCCTAGGGCTTCCTATTATGCAACATTCTAATTAAAAAAAAAAAAAAAGGTTTCAAGAAGGAAGAAGCTGTCTACTAGGTTCATCTGTGAGTGAAAGTTTAGGTTTCTCATTTAGCCTCCTTTTGATACCCTGGGGTTGGCTTTGAAAGGTGAAATCGCTCAGTTGTGTCTGACTCTTTGCGACCCCGTGGACTGTGGCTTACCAGACTCCTCCGTCTACGGGATTCTCCAGGCAAGAATACTGAAGTGGGTTGCCATTTCCTTCTCCAGGGGTCTTCCTGACCCAGGGTTCGAACCAAGGTCTCCCTCCTTGCAGGCAGACGCTTTACCCTCTGAGCCACCAGGGGCTTTCAGTTCAGTTCAATCGCTCAGTCGTGTCCGACTCTTTGCGACCCCATGAACTGCAGCAAGCCAGGCCTCCCTGTCCATCACCAACTCCCGGAGTTTACTCAAACTCATGCCCATCGAGTCGGTGATGCCATCCAGCCATCTCATCCTCTGGCGTCCCCTTCTCCTCCTGCCCCCAATCCCTCCCAGCATCAGGGTCTTTTTCAATGAGTCAATTCTTCGCATGAGGTGGTCAAAGTATTGGAGTTTCAGCTTCAGCATCAGTCCTTCCAATGAACCCAGGGTCATAATTCCTAGATAGGAGGAAGAGTTCAGCCCCTCCCCTTCCCAGCTCTCTCTGGAGACCACCCTGGCTATGCAAGAGAGAGGTCCTTTGTCATTGCTCCTGAAATTGCCTTCACTGATTCTGTGTGAGTTGAGATCATTACTGCTGTAAGGTGGGGAAAGTCTCAACTTTTAACTTTTCAGCCTCCTTGATTTCATCCCTACTGGGTGTGACTAGGAATCAGGCTTTTCACATTGTTCAGGTGATATGATGAGGGCTGTTTTGTCTCTGCTTCTGCTTTTTTTTTTTTTTTTTTTCATTTTGTTTCTAGCATCTCTAGTACCTAGTCTAATTTATATTGATAAATGCCATAATGAAAGCCCAGGGAAATCATCACATGTAATGTTTCAGGGCTCAACATCCCTACCCTTTCTCTACACTTCATATTCTTCCTATTTTTTTAATTTAAAATTTATATAAACTCAGGAAAATATAAATAATCTCTAGGATTTTAGCATAGATCTTAACAACCTTAACAGAGAGTATTCCATAAGAAAAATATATAAAGTTTTAAAATTTGGATTTTATTTAGGATAATTTGAAAAATTTGGTGTTAATAAAGTACTGTAAGAATGAATATAGATAATTGCTTGCATTTAGCTATATTTATAAAGTCTTTTTATTTTTCAAAATTTCATTCCAAAGATTTCTCTGCCTTCTTTTAATTAGACTCTCTCACTATTTTGTTAACAATATTGAAGTCATTAAAGATTGTAGGTTGTTAACCCAAATTGCCATTCTTTTCATGGTTCACTGTATACAACATTTCTAATTCAGATCATCCATATAAAGACTAAAATAACTCATATCCCATGCCATACTTTATCCTTTGTGAATAATTGGGAAAAAAGGGAAGCCCTAAGATGAATCTGTAGTGCCTCAAGTAATCATTAGAGGAGGACTCCCCAAAATACATTTTAATCACATTTATTTATTTAGTGTTATGGAGGTATTTTTATTTGCCAGAAAAAAAAAAGAGAAATTCACAGAGGATAAGGGATATGCATGTATATACAGGCATGTATGTGATTTAATGATAAAGGAGTTGTAGTTAAAGGGGAAATGGGGGAAGAAATTCCATATAATCCTAGAAAACAATATTTTTGGAAATTAGGATCTTGGACTTTATATAACTTAAACAGTATTTAATTCCCATACCTTAATATCAAGCCAGTATTAAACATCCTGCTGGAAGACCACAATTGAAGCAGACCACAGCTTTTCACTAGTAGAAATAATGTTGCAGTGGGTACCTTCTGCGTTTCTCTACCTGAGCATATGTGAAAAGCTTCTCTTGGGAGCTAACTAGAGAATAGATCCTTGATTAAAGGAAAACAACATCTTCAACATTGTTATTTATTCTCAAATTACATTTCAACATGATTATAGCAATTTGGTTTCCAAAGTATTGTGTTAAATTTTCCTCTGTTTGATATCCAAACTGTTTTACACCACAGCCCTCAATTTTGGTCATATGATAGGCATTAAATAGTATCACTTTTTAAAACAATTATATTTCTCTATTTATTCTTGAGATTGAGCATTTTTTTTCATGTGTCTAAACCATTGCCATTTCTTAGGTAATTTCATTTTTCATTTGATTTTCTTGTTGGACTGACTTTTTAAAAATAATTGTATGGCAGTTCTAATTCCAGTTTTTAAAGAAATCTCCACACTGTTCTCCATAGTGGCTGTACTAGTTTGCATTCCCACCAACAGTGTAAGAGGGTTCCCTTTTCTCCACACCCTCTCCAGCATTTATTGCTTGTAGACTTTTGGATAGCAGCCATCCTGACTGGCGTGTAATGGTACCTCACTGTGGTTTTGATTTGCATTTCTCTGATAATGAGTGATGTTGAGCATCTTTTCATGTGTTTGTTAGCCATCTGTATGTCTTCTTTGGAGAAATGTCTGTTTAGTTCTTTGGCCCATTTTTTGATTGGGTCATTTATTTTTCTGGAATTGAGCTTCAGGAGTTGCTTGTATATTTTTGAGATTAATCCTTTGTCTGTTGCTTTGTTTGCTATTATTTTCTCCCATTCTGAGGGCTGTCTTTTCACCTTGCTTATAGTTTTCTTTGTTGTGCAAAAGCTTTTAAGTTTAATTAGGTCCCATTTGTTTATTTTTGCTTTTATTTCCAATATTCTGGGAGGTGGGTCATAGAGGATCCTGCTGTGATTTATGTCGGAGAGTGTTTTGCCTATGTTTTCCTCTAGGAGTTTTATAGTTTCTGGTCTTACATTTAGATCTTTAATCCATTTTGAGTTTATTTTTGTGTATGGTGTTAGAAAGTGTTCTAGTTTTGGGCATACACACTGAGGAAACCAGATCTGAAAGAGACACATGTACCCCAATGTTCATCGCAGCACTGTTTATAATAGCCAGGACATGGAAGCAACCTAGATGCCCATCAGCAGATGAATGGATAAGGAAGCTGTGGTACTTATATACCATGGAATATTACTCAGCCATTAAAAAGAATTCATTTGAATCAGTTCTAATGAGATGGATGAAACTGGAGCCCATTATACAGAGTCTTCGAAGTAAGCCAGAAAGATAAAGACCAATACAGTATACTAACACATATATATGGAATTTATAAAGATGGTAATGATAACCCTGTATGTAAAACAGAAAAAGAGACACAGATGTACAGAACAGAATTTTGGACTCTGTGGGAGAAGGCGAGGGTGTGATGTTTCGAGAGAACAGCATCGAAACATGTATATTATCTAGGGTGAAACAGATCACCAGCCCAGGCTGGATGCATGAGACAAGTGCTCGGGCCTGGTGCACTGGGAAGACCCAGAGGATTCGGGTGGAGAAGGAGGTGGGAGGGGGGATCGGGATGGGGAATACGTGTAAATCCATGGCTGATTCATGTCAATGTATGACAAAAACCACTACAATATTGTAAAGTAATTAGCCTCCAACTAATAGAAATAAATGAAAAAAAATGAAAAATAATTGTAGTTCTCTATATTTATTATACAGTAATTACTGAATAATCCCTTTATTTAATGTAGATTAAAGAAATCAATCCTGAATATTCATAGAAAGGACTGATGTTGAAGCTGAAACTCCAATACTTTGGCCACCTGATGTGAAGAGCTGACTCATTTGAAAAGACCCTGATGCTGGCAAAGATTGAAGGCGGGAGAAGGGGCCGACAGAGGATGAGATGGTTGGATGGCATCACAGACTCAATGGACATGAGTTTGAGTAAACTCCAGGACTTGGTGATGGACAGGGAGGCCAGGCGTGCTGTAGTCCATGGAGTTGCAAAGAGTCAGACACGACTGAGTGACTGAACTGAACTGTACTGCAAGTTATCTTCTTGAGTAAGTGATTTGTCTTTCCACATTGAATATGAAAGTTCTTCTGTGAGATTTTTAATGCAGCCAGATATATGACTGTATTTTCTTATTTTTGTGTTTCTGACCTATTTCTATAAAATATCTTTTTTCTGATCTGAGATTTTCAGATATATTCCTGTAGCGCTTTCTGGGAATTATGAAGCTTTGTTTTTCACCTAAGGTTTTTCATCTATTTGGTTTATTTTCATATATGGTATAAACTTGAGGTCTTAGAAATGGTATTCATTTTCTGTTTTTGCATAACAAGTTACCACAAACTTAGCAGCTTAAGATATCACCTATTTGAGATCTCTGATGTCTTTAGGTGAGAAGTCTGAGTGAGCATGTCTGGGCTGCCTAGTGTCTCACAAGGGTGAGATCAAGTGTCACTGGAAAAAGCTCTTACATAGGAGTTCTGGGGAAGAATCTCCTTTCAAGCTCCTTCAGGTTATTAGAACAATCCAGTGCACTCAACCGCATGGCAAGTTCCTTATTTTCTTGTGGAATGTCAAATGGGATCATTCCTAGCTTCTAGATGTCACCGAGGCCCTTTCTGTATGATCTGCTCCCTTTCCAAACCAGCAATGGAATCTCTCCTTCTCTCTCTCTATCATAATATATTCTCGTTCTTGGATCTCTCTGGCTTACTCTTTGATTATTAACCAGAGAAAACACTACTTTTAAAGGACTCACCTAATTAGGTTTAAGTATGTACCTGCATGACCTGCTAATTGTGTGGTCGACAGATGAATAACTTTAATTGCATCTACAAAATAACTTCTATCCTATAAAACCAATCACTGGTGTGGTAATGGACAGTGGAGGTCCTGGGGTTATGTTGGAATTCTGCTTGCCACAGAAGTCTTGGGGATGGGTTTGCTACCCAATTATTTGAGATTTCCTACATGCCTTATTTGAATCTTCCCCTTAGAGAGGTGACAGAGAGGCTCAAGCTACTGGCTTCCTAAAATCATATTTTAAATAATCTTCATAAAATTCTTATTTTAATTTTAATATAGTCAGGATTATAATGTAGTATTTCTCTAATTTTTAATGCTAAATTAAAAACTCCCATATTTACATATATATTCAGTATATTTCACTTAATAATTAACAAAGAAATAAAAGATACATACCATACCCTTAGCTTCCATTGAAGAGACTTTAAATCTCTTTTAATGAATATACATACTGTATTGAATTTAAGGTAGCAACTCAATTAGGACTGCATTGATAGAACAGGAAAAAGACAGGACAGATATATGCTTGTATTTAAATTCTCAGAAATTCAGCTTCTGTAAAAAGCTTTAGCCTTTCCTCATTTTTAATTGGGAACAAATGCAGTCAAGTGGATTTTTGTAATGCACTTGCAAAACTTCTGGAGTTCTTACACTATTGTTTTGGTTTTACAAAAAGTGAATATTGCATGCAAGAGTGACCTTGGAAGAATTGCCCTGACCATGTACCATGTATCCACAAATCCTTGATTTAATAGAAATAATTGAAATAAGTGAGCTGTGTTTTGCTTTCCAATTGAACTATGCAGCTTTTCAATTGAATGATATATAATTGAAAAAGAAAAAAGGAATGTATTATATTCCTTTTTGTCCACATTTTTCCTTTGTTCTCAAGGCTTCTGTTTCTATAGACCTGGGCCTTAGAAGTCAACAAGCGAACGTAATCATCTCCAATAAGAAATCAGTGAAAACCATGAAGATAAAATGACATACTTGCCTAAAACGTCATCAAGCTGAATCCTAGAATTAGGCCATGCCGCTCAGCCTTGTCTTTTGTAACATTATGTTAGGTGACCAAGTCACTCAGTTGTATGTGTGTTCAGTCACGTCTGACTCTGTTACCCTACGGACTATAGACCACCAGGCTCCTCGTCTGTGGTATTTTTTGAGGCAAGAATAGTGGAGTGTGTTGTCATTTCCTCCTCCAGGGATCTTCCTGAAACAGGGATCAAACTCAAGTCTCCTTCATCCTCTGCATGGCAGGTGGATTCTTTACCACTGATCCCCCTAGGAAGCCCAGTCACTCACTTCACTGCAGTTCAGGTCAGGTGCTCAGTTGTGTCCGACTCTCTGTGACCCCATGAACTGCAGCATGCAAGGCCTCCCTGTCCATCACCAACTCCTGGAGGTTACTCAGACTCATGTCCATTGAGTCGGTGATGCCATCCAACCATCTCTTCCTCTATCGTCCCCTTCTCCTCACACCTTCAATCTTTCCAAGCATCTGGGGCTTTTCTAATGAATCAGTTCTCCGTATTAGGTGGCCAAAGTATTGGAGTTTCAACTTCAGCATCAGTCCTTCCAATGATTATTCAGGAGTGATTTCCTTTAGGATGGACTGGTTGGATCTCTTTGCAGTCCAAAGCACTCTTAAGAGTCTTCTCCAACACCACAGTTCAAAAGCATCAACTCTTCATCTCAACTTTCTTTATAGTCCAACTCTCACATCCATACATGACTACTGGAAAAACCATAGCCTTGACTAGATGGACCTTATTGCCAAAGTAATGTCTTTGCTTTTAATATGCTATCTAGGATGGTCATAACTTTTCTTCCAAGGAGCAAGCGTCTTTTAATTTCATGGCTGCAGTCACCATCTGCAGTAATTTCAGAGCCCCCAAAATAAAGTCTGCCACTATTTACACTGCTTCTCCATCTATTTGCCATGAAGTGATGGGACTGGATGCCATGATTTTTGTTTTCTGAATGTTGAGCTTTAAGCCAAATTTTTCACTGTCCTCTTTCAATTTCATCAAGAGGCTCTTTAGTTCTTCTTCACTTTCTGCCATAGCAGCGTCATCTGCATATCTGAGGTTATTGATATTTCTCCTAGCAATCTTGATTCCAGCTTGTGCTTCATCCAGCCCAGCATTTCTCATGATGTACTCTGCATACAAGTTAAATAAGTAGGGTGACAATATACAGCCTTGATGTACTCATTTCCTGATTTAGAACTAGTCTGTTGTTCCATGTCCAGTTCTAACTGTTGCTTCCTGACCCGCATACAGATTTCTCAAGAGGTAGGTCAGGTGGTCTGGTCTTCCCATCTCTTTCAGAATTTTCCACAGTTTAGTGTGATCCACACAGTTAAACATTTTGGCATAGTCAATAAAGCTGAAATAGATGTTTTTCTGGAACTCTCTTGCTTTTTTTGATGATTCAGTGGCTGTTGACAATTTTGATCTCTGGTTCCTCTGCCTTTTCTAAAAGCAGCTTGAACATCTGGAAGTTCACGGTTCATGTATTGCTGAAGCCTGGCTTGGAGAATTTTGAGTATTACTTTACTAGTGTGTGATGAGTACAATTGTGCAGTAGTTTGAGCATTCTTTGGCATTGCCTTTCTTTGCAAGTCAGATGTTATCACCATATTTCATATAATTTTAACTGAACTTGGATTAAATGTCTAGAGAAAAAATAGAAATGAGCTAAGGAGTACAACTTCGATCTGAACAGAGTATTTTCCATTCATGTAAAAGAGCAATAAAGTTAACACAAGTGGGTGTTTTTTTTTTTTTTTTGCAGTTGGATGGCATTTTTCGTCCCAAATATTAACCCATTTTGTCTCCTAGAATTTAATACATGGTATATAGTTTCTGATTTGAGTCATTGATTTATATGGCTCAAATCAGAGGCTATGGATAGCATGCTGTTCTTTTCTTACATGACCAGGGAGAACTAGAAAACCATCACCGAATAGCAAACTCCAAGTCAAATGTGGCTTGGAAGAAGGAGTGTAAGTATAAAGTATATTAATTTAGAGACATGTGATATTCTAGTCACTTAGGGAAAAAGTTAAAAATACATTCCTTCAAGAGAATGGTAGGTGTTTTGAGCTATATGGGCACACAATCTAAATTGGGTATCAGACAAATATAAGGAGAATATATGGCTTTGATTTATATACTAAAATAAATTTTCTGTGGTACGTATTTTTGCAGAAATTATTACTAATGAAGTAAACAACTAAGGAAAAGAGAAGATTAAAATAGGAAGCCTCTACATGATCCTTCTTCACTCACTCAACTCCAGTCACTTGTGTATACCATGCTTGCTCTTACCACAGGGCCTTTGTACTGCCTTTTCCCTGTATATTGTCCTAGATCCCCACAGGGTGATAAGTCATGTGGGGAGTCCCACAGTCCTTATCACCTGCAAGTCTTTGCTCCAATGAACCCTGAAGATGTCTACATTGGATATCTTTTCTATAATTGCAGTCTACCCTCTGTCCCAGTACTGAGCCCTCATACCCTACTCTACGTTAACTTTTTTTTTTGTTTTCCATAGAACTGGACACCTTTTAACATCTAACATATAGCCTATCTTATTAATTATGTTCATTGATCACTGTCTGCCTCATCTGAATTCACACTTCATTCTGTGAGGATTTTTGAGTTTTGATCATTGACTATTAAAGCTGCTTTAAGCACATGGTAGACATAGTTTGTATATGTTTTGAATAGTGATTGAAGAAATTATTCAGCTTGTAACTAACTTGACAGCTGTCCTTTCTTAGTTAAACAAGAAACTCTGTTTGTGTCTATTGTACAAGCCAACACTGGATGGTAATTAAAATAGTAAAAGCTAACATATAATACTTTAAGCCATGACTTCCCTGGTAAAGGGAAGTCTTTACCTCAGTCGGTAAAGAATCTGCCTGCAGTGCAGGAGACCTGAGTTCAATCCCTGGGTGGGAAGATCCCCTGGAAAAGGGAATGGTTATCCACTCCAGTATTCTTGCCTGGGCAAGAATACTTGCCAGGGCCCGGGGAGCCTGGTGTGCTGCAGTCTATGGGGTCGCAGAGAGTTGGACACAACTGAATGAGCAACAACATACTTTGATATGTGCCAGGCATTCATTTAAGTGATTAACAAGTAATGCTTATTCTTCAAAACAAATATATGGTCAGGACATAACATAACTTATTTTGCAACTGAAGGGAGGGTTTCAACAACTTCTCTGGGGACATTTGGCAGGACAAGACCTTGAACCCTGCTCATAAATTCCTTTGCAGTATTGGAAGTGCCTAGAGGGTCAGTGGTGAGTTGACTGAGTTTCTTGAAGGGAAATGGTACCCAATACTTAAAATACTCATGGTTTTTGATAGCAATATTTAGTGTTATACTAGATAGTTAGAAAGATAATTTTTCATTTTTCTTAAGTCATAAATATAATCCACAGGCTTTATTTGCTTTTTGGATTTGAGTTATGAAATATTCCAATAGAAACAGCTATTGAACATGTGGAATTTTAACCCAAAGCTTAGTATGGATCTCACACTAAGTAAAATTACTTATATTTCTAATGCTATGTGGAAAATTGTGACATATTCAAGAATAACATCTTTTTCTTTCATTAAGCACTCACATTTATTCAGGAGATAATTATTACACATCTGTCATCTTGGCACTGGGCCACACGCTGAGCTTAGAATGATCAACAAAAATGAATATGATCTATATCATCAACAATTTTATGGATAAAGGATATTAGGCAAGTAGTCACAAAAAACTAATTAAAAATTACAGATGTGAAATGTACTATGAAGGGGCATATGTTACTATCAGAAAAATGTGAATATAGCTGTATTTTGATCCATAACTTTAAAAATACATGTTTTAGGTATTTGTGTTAAGATGATCTTAACAGCACAATTAGCAGATTAATTTAATATGTAAATCCCAAGATAATATTTTGTGTGTGGGTATCTGTGTGTCTCAGCGGATGCTTATGCGTGTATTATCTTTCAGTGGGCTCAGAAAGTTTTCTCTTTTCTGTTAAACCATTCCCTTGCTGTGAAGCATACAAATAGTATAAAAACACCTCTTACTTATTTGTAACAGAGTAACAAAATTGGATATATCATTTGGCTTTATTTTATTTAGTTCTATAGCAAACATTTTTATATAATTACCAAGATTATTTTCTCATATAAGTTGTCTTACTTCATAAATAGCTTATAGAAGCATGAACTCAATTGTAGAAAAGTATTTTCAGAATGTAGCATAGGGAGCTTTTCTAAGGTTAAAGTAAATTCTGTTTGACTTATTCATTTTTTTTTTTTGGGGGGTACATATTGTTAAGCAACACAAGTCTCAACCATTTAAATGTGTTTCTATATATGTTTTCCTCTATTTCTTTATGTAATATCACCATTATTAGTTAGTGTTATTTTTTCATTTGCTATGCAAAACCTACTATTAAAGTAGCTAAAATTAGAATAATTTTGCATGTATAATGAATGCAAAATTAAATTTCCATTATTTTAATATTAGAAATTTATATTCATAATATTAAATGAGCTTATTTTCCATTTTTATGAGATAATAAATCACATTTTAAAATCTGTTTCCAGATGAAGAATAACTTTATATAGAGGATGATAAACATACAAAATTATTCTTGCATTTATTTTTGTCTTTCTGTTGTGATATTAACTTTCTTTTATTAATAGCAGAATGCTCAGTGCCAATTTAGATTTCATCATTAGCTTCAAGGAAAATATTCTCATGTAGTTGGATCATACATTTAAGTGATCTGAAATATTAATAGTAAAAAACTAGGAGGAAAAATAATAGCAAAGCCATTTTTCAAAAATATAAAATATATTCATTAATTACTTCTAGTTTCTTGAAAAAGCATTTAAGATTTTCTAGCTTTTTAAAGGCCTCCATTTTGTGACTTTTTTAAAAAAGCTCTAACATATAGCTTATTCACATTACAGAAAAACAATTTATATTCTAAAAAGTTGATGAAAATAGTGTTTGTGCTACCAAAAACATTTTTGAATGTGAATATATTTAAATTTAACTGTTTTAAAACACAGGGAATTGAATAATAAACTGAGACCCCCCCTCTCCAACCCAATAGGATTATTAACTGCCAGTTCTCTGTATGACTTTAAATATATTTGCTTATATCATGGAAATACTTAATTATATAATTACTATACTATACTATATAGTATTTTTCTGCTGAAAAGTTGCTTGATTTACTCTAAATCTAAACCAAGCCAAAAAAAAAAAAAAAATCAAATACTGGTCTTAATCCTCTTATAAGTAAATATATTAAAATATCATAATTATAGGCAGAATCCAAGTGAAAGCTACAGCCATAATTTGGTCAGCTTTTCTATTGAGTTTTTATAGCCATATGCTATTTTAAATTAAAATATCAGTCAGATATTTTCTGAATCCCAAAGCATTTATTCTACATGACTCTTAGATGGAAATAAAAGTGGTAAATTAGAGGAGATGATTTACCCGTGTATCTTTCTGAAGCTTGAAAAGTTCATTTTGTTTGTTTTCCAGTCTTTATTTTTAATCCAACTTTAAGAATAGAATACTAAAGCTCAAACAAAATCTATCCTAGGACTTTTCTGATCTAACTCAAGCCAAAATGCATTTACAACATCCAGAGAAGTTGTTTCCTCACAAAATGTTACTGTATTTTCAAGATCAGGGAATTTCAGATACACTGTTGAGCTCTGAGTTCCTTGTCTAAAGATATACTGCCAAAACTCAGTTGTCGTTACTTGCTCCCCAAATGTAAAGAATTTCTAGAAAGCATGCTATATATTATTTTTCCAGAACATAGCCTTTTGCCGATCTAGCTAATTATATGCGAACTTGGCAGAATGAGATGTTTTTAAAGTATGTGTATTATAGTATATTATTGCCTCCCCTCAAAAACATATCTGTTTTACAAGGTTTTTATATACATGTGATTTTAAACAAAGGAAAATATAACTGATGGCATAATTTATAAGAAATATACCAGTTCAGGAATATAGACGGCAAGGCAATGTATACAACAAATGATTTTAGACCAGTGTAAGAAAGATAGCATGGGGATTCCTGAAAAGCTTAACAGGTAAAGAATCTGCCTGAAATGCAGGAGGCCCAGGGGATATGGGTTCAATTCTTGGGTTGGGAAGATACCCTGGAGAAGGAAATGGCAACCCACTCCAGTATTCTTGCCTGAAAAATCCCATGGACAGGGTATCCTGGTGAGCTACAATCTAAAAGGTCACAAAGAGTCAGACACAGCTGAGCGGCTAAACATGCAAGCAAAACACAGAAAGACAGCATGTTGATTTATTGCTGACATAAAGCCAAGTCCTTTTCGTTGCCCTTGTTTTAGAAAATGCATTTTGTTATTAAGGGTATTTAGAGATTTTACAGGAAGAAAGGACAGCGTTCTTGAATAATAAGAATATATTTAGAGATTATGCCCCATAAAAATAAGTCTTTTATTCCTATTTTTCTCTTCCTTTCAAAAGAGTAGAGAAGAGAGAAAATTAAATGCAACAGAAATATTAGATTTTTTAATGAGTACATTTATTTTCCAGGGATGTGAATGAAAGTAACTATGTGAAGACAACTACTTTTTCAAAAAGTAGTGCTAAAGATATGTCTTATCTTGAGTTCTCCTAGACTCAAGTATTTTTAAAAAAGACTTTAGTGATGGTAGTATTATTTAGGAGGTGGTCACAGAAAGATATGAGGTGTAGAGAAAATAAAATAGGATAGAGAGGAGCCAATAAAGGGATCCACTGTTGTTGTTGTTGTTTTCATTGTTGTTGTTCAGTTGCTCAATCGTTTCTGACTCTTTGTGACCCCATGGGCTGCAGAACATCAGGCTTCCCTGTCCTTAACTGTCTCCCAGAGTTTGCTCAACCTCATGTCCATTGAGTTGATGATCCTATACAACTATCAAATCCTCTGTCATCCCCTTCTCCTCCTGTCTTCAATTTTTCCCAGCATCAGGGTTTTTTCTAATGAGTTGTCTCTTTGCATTAGGTAGCCAAAGGTTTGGAGCTTCAGCATCAGTCCTTCCAATGAGTATTAAGGATTGATTTCCTATAGGATTGACTCGTTTGATCTCCTTGCTGCCCAAGGGACTCTCAAGAGTCTTCTCCAGCACCACAGTTCAAAAATATCAATTATTTGGCACTCAGCCTTCTGGGTGGTCCAAGTCTCATATTCATACATGACTACTAGAAAAACCATGGCTTTGACTAGACAGAACTTTGTTGGCAAAGTAATGTCTCTGCTTTCTAATATGCTGTCTAGGTTTGTCATAGTTTTCTTTCAAGGAGCAGCATCTTTTAACTTCATAGCTGTAGTCACCATCTGCAGTGATTTGGGAGCCCAAGAAATAAAGTCTTCACTGTTTCCATTGTTTCCCCATTTTTTGGCCTTTAAGTGATGAGACTGGATGCCACAATCTTTGCATTTTGTATGTTAAATTTCAAGTCAACTTTTTCACTCCCCTCTTTCACCTTCATCAGGAGGCTCTTTAGTTCCTCTTTGCTTTCTGCCATTAGAGTGGTGTCATCTGCATATCTGAGGTTATTGACATTTCTCCCTACAATCTTGATTCCAGCTTGTTCATCCAGCCCTCCATTTCACATGATATGCTCTGCATATAAATTAAATAACCAGGATGACAATATACAGCCTTGACATACTATTTTCCAAATTTTGAACCAGTCTGTTCTTCCATGTCTGCTTCTAACTGTTTATTTTTGACCTGCATACAGATTTCTCAAGAGGTAGTTTAGGTGGTCTGATATTTCCATCTCTTTCTGAATTTTCCAGTTTGTTGTGATCTACACAGCCAAAGGCTTTAGCGATTCAATAGGAGTAGGAATAAAGCTGTAGGCTGCAGGGCACAGATCTACTGAAGTCCTCAAGACCTATGTGCAATTAGTGTCAACATTGTTTTTCTGGATTCTATTGGGTTGGCCAGGAAGTTTTTATGGGGAAAAAAGCCCTGAGCAAAATTTTTGACCACTCAGTGCTTTCACTAAGGGTGTGAAAGTTGGTGAGACCAGTCTCTGCCATCCTCATAACAAGAAAGAGCTGGATAAACTACAAAATCATTTGTCTTCTTCAAATTATTATTGAACTGAGGTTGCAGAGCAAGGAAATACCCTGAAATTTTCAGAAAGATTAGCTCCCCCAAAGAGAAATGGAATACAAATGCTGGGTCACCTGGGAAGAACATGAACTAAAGGACACAAGTATTACATGCATGGATGAAAATAATTTAGCTGCAATATTTTAAAATGTGCTATAAATTGATCATGAGCTAGAGGAGTGTCTAAAACTCCTGTAAGCTTCAGATATCAAGAGAACCAGGACTTATAGGCATGCTTTCTTTTTTTTCCACAGACCTCTACTGGGTACTTAGGAGAATGGTTAAAAGAAAGGTTGGGACTGTAGAAAGACTCCCTCACTAGGACAGATCTGAATGATGACAGTTGCTGCCACTGAAGGAAAATGCAATATGGCCCAGGAAGACAAATATTCTCTATGTAACAAAAACCTGAAGTCACTGGAGAAGGGCAGGAATCTCTGTGAACTCATGTAAGGATCTTGAGTGGATAGAGGATGTGAACTGAAGACCAGGAACAAAACATCTTGGTCATAGGCTGAGGGGCAGGAAATGATGCTGAGACAAGGACCATATACAACTAAACCTAATGATCCCCTACTCTGAAGGAAAGAGGAGAAACCTCTCCCACACAGGAACTGGCTGAAAGGCAGAGTCTGGCTTCCATGAAAGGAAAAATAGTATCACCGTTACTGATCAGGTTTCTTGGCCTCCTCCATCAATAGAAATTGATCAGAGGTCCGACAAGAAATTCAGGCAAAGCTTTACTGGAGTTTCTCCTGCAGCAGTGGGGAGCAAGAGCAAGTAATAAGTGCCTTTCCCCACTCCCTGAGAGGGGCTAGCTGATTCCTTATATGGAGTATGAATGGGGGTGTATTCAGAGACTAGGCTGGAAGGGTGGCTTAGGTGGGTTTGCCCTCCCCTTTGGTGGTTTTGTGTGCTGAGGGCATGCCCTATACCCCGCTTTTGCTCCAACCCCCTGCCTTTGCTCCCAGCCTTTGGAAGTAGCAGTTGGGCTCTTTGGTCTTTTGGTATCTTCTTGTCCAGAATTTTCCTCAACTGCATTTGCATGCAGTTATTTTTAGTCCCTTATAGTTTCTTTATATTTCATTTTTGTAGAGACATTTGTTCAGGTACAAGTATTGCAGCAAAGGGTCCCAGGTCCCAGCATGTCTCATCACTTAAAAAGCAATATCCCTGAGACCAAGGCATACAGGACATTCCAAAGACCCAGACTAGAATGGGACAACAGAAAGCCCACCTGACTCCACTGGCATGGTAACAGACGTTGGGTTATCGGCAGTGGCAAAGTGCCACTGGGGAATGGGTATGTACATGAAGGTAACCATGACAACATGCTAACCACAGTTAATGCTGCAAAAATTTGAAGTAAATGCATAGAAATTAAGCATATCAGCAGGAAACATCCAAACTAGTACATATCTGGAAGAGATTGATTCAAAAACACACACTAAAAATCCAATGCAAGAAAAGGTATTTACAGGTATATCCATTTTCAGGTAGAATGCTATTTATAACCCAGTTTCTATGATTTTTCACATAATGGCCAGAATTTAATAAAAAATAATGAGGCAAACACAAAAAGCAAGAAAATAAACAGCACTCCGTTTACTGTCTGCAAGAGGCAGACAATAAACACATACTCAAAGGAAGAATCAGATGTTGAATCTATCAGATAAGGATGTTAAAATAACAATGTAATCTGTAAAGGAGTCTAGTGCAAAAGATGGGCTGATCGGCTCTATAAATTTCAGGAATAAGATGGAAAGTATAAGAAAGAGTTGATGGAATTATGAATGCAACAGTAACAGCCACAACTTGAAGCGACATAGAGAATAGCCTTGACAGGTTCATGAGTAGTCTTGAAAAATCCCAGGAAAGAATCAGTCTACTAGGATATAGGTTAATAAAAATTATTAAAACTGAAACACAAGATGAAAATAATCACAGCAACAACAAAAGTCCTAAGTCATCCAAAAGCTGTTAAACAGTATCGAACTGGGAAACACTTTTGAAAGGAAATTTGGCAATATCTAACAAAACTACATATGCATTTATCTTTTGATAGTATAGGACTGAAGAAATAAATTATATTTTAAATGCTGAGAACCTCTGTAAGAGAATGTTATAAATAAAAAAGAATGGAAATGAAAATGAAGCTTCTGGTGTTGAACTGGAATTGCAGTTGTCTCTATGAACACATGGTGTGTGAGTGTTTGTGTGTGTGTGTGTGTGTGTAGATAAAACACATCTAGTTCCCAAATATTTGTTTTTTAAGTACTATTTCTTGATAAAATTATCCAGGGCTCTTTAGCAAAATAACTCTCATTAGAAATTCCATTAGTTTTAAAAAATGTAGTTTGGTTTATTTTGTCCACAGTTGCTACAAAGATATTTGTTTTGCTGTGTAATTCAACGTTTTTTCAAAAAGATGGATATAGACAGGAAGTAGTCACAAAGAAGAAAGAAATATTAAATAACAGCCTATTTATTTTTCAAGTTACACTCAAGTTAGATGTAGCATTTTACAGTACGTAATCCTGGAGAAGGGCATGGCAACCCACTCCAGTATTCTTGCCTAAAGAATCACATGGACAGAGGAGCCTGGTGGGCTATAGTCCAGAGTCAGACATGATTGAAATGGTGTGCGTGCATACTCACACACACATGAGTACATATAATGTATTGAATTATTGTCACTAACCTCAGCATATACTCTTCAAACAATATGAAATTATAGATTGCAGAATTCATCTTTTTAAAAAAAAAATAGGGACATTAGATGAAACTAATCCCTTGAAAATAGTATAAAGTTAACCCTCCTGAGTACAAATACTTATATATGTTTCATCATATTATTTTCTAGACCCAATAGTCAATCTGCTCCACAATAAAATCCAAAACACACAAAATACTTCTTTTCATAACCACCAAATCTAATAAAACCCTAATTTTTGAGAATTGATCTCCATCCTCCATTTGCATAAGATTGTATTGGCATCAGCAACTACCATCCATTATCATTGGTATAGTCACCAAAGTGCTCACCTTTATTCAGTTCGTTTCAAAAACAGATTCAAAAATTTGATTTTTTCATGTGAGCTTAGACATAAATTTAACTATAATATTTTAAAGCCATTCTTTCAAGGCTAAAATTCATGAATGACACTGAGTGGAAATTAAAAATAATGTTCCTAATTTCTGCTTGGTTTTGCATAGCAAATGGTTTTAAAAATATTTTAACATACTTTTTATGTCATGTCTCTGCAAGCTAGATCACTCACTTATTTCCAACAAAAATACTGTCAGAGACCCAGGTGTTAGACTTAGAACAAATGTCTTTATTTTCTCCTGGATTTACACCAATTTTATAAACACACACTTGATAAAAATTAGTCACATGGTGATTGAGCCAGGACATAATTTGACATGGCATTCAAAGCATGTTCATTTTCATTTAGTCTGGATACCTTGTATATAGTAGGTAATTCTATTACCTTGAATCCTAGGGATTCTTGACTCTTCAATAGTAAAAAGAGATCCTTCTACTTTCTAGATATTGCTACTATGGAAAGATACCGTATGTGGTACCAAAATTATTATTCTAAATGTCACTGGGAATTATAAGACTTTAAAGTACCAAACTAGATGAAAGGGGAAATTTGGATATACAGAAGAATTCACATCAGAGGAAATTGTATCAGAATATATCATGAACTGCAGAGGAGGTCCACATAGTAGGAAGGGTGGGTTCTTATGGGTAATGTACTCTCTATGAATGAAACCACAGGTCCTCTTAACTTAAAGAATATTAAACTACTCACAGTTGTGATAATGGCCATCTTTCCTAACCCCTGTTTTCTGACAATTGTCTCTCATCAGTGTTCCCAAAGAGCAATCCTTTTGTTCAGTGCAACTGTAGCCTTAGTTGACTATCATGCCGATTGTTGTTGTTCAATAACTCAATTGTGTCTGACTCTTTGCAATACAACTGCACCGACCCCATGGCCGGCAGCATACCAGACTTCCCTGTCTTTCATCAAACTCATGTCCATTGAGTCAATGATGCCATCCAACCATCTATTTCTCTCCCACTCCCTTCTCTTCCTGCCCTCAAAGTTTCCCAACATCAGGATCTTTTCCAATGAGTTGGCTCTTCACATCAGATGGCCAAAGTATTGGAGCTTCATCATCGGTCCTTCAAATGAATATTCAGCCTTCTTCATAGTCCAACTCTCACATCCATAAATGACTACTGGCAAAACCATATTTTTGAATAGAAGGACCTTTGCAAAAAGATATGTCCCTGCTTTTTCATACAGTGTCTAGGATTGTCATAGTTTTCCTTTCAAGGACCAACTGTCTTTTAGTTTCATACCGGCAGTCACCATCTGCAGTAATTTTGGAGCCCAGGAAAATAAAGTCTCTCACCATTTACATTGTTTCCCCATTTATTTTCTATGAACTGATGAAACTGGACGCCTTGATCTTCATTCCTTGAATGTTGAGTTTTAAGCCAACTTTTTCACTTTCCTCTTTCACCTTCTTCAAGGGACTTTAGTTACTCTTTGCTTTCTGCCTTAAGGGTGGTGTCATTTGCATATCTGAGAAATATGATATTTCTCCCTACAATCTTGATTCCAGCTTGTGATTTATCCAGCCCAGCATTTCACATGACGTACTCTGCATATAAGTTAAATTAGCAGGGTGACAATATACAGCTTTGAATTACTCCTTTCCCAATTTGGAACTAGTCCATTGTTCCATGTCCAGTTCTAACAGTTGCTTTTTGACCTATGTACAGATTTCTCAGGAGGCAGGTCAGGTGGTCTCATACTCCCATTTTTGAAGAATTTTCCACAGTTTGTTGTGATCCACACAGTCAAATGCTTTAGCATAGTCAGTGAAGCAGAAGCTGACATTTTTCTGGAATTCCCTTGTTTTTCCTATGATCCTATGATGTTGGCAATTTGATTTCTGGTTTCTTTGCTTTTCTAGATTCAGCATGTACTTGGTTCACATACTATTGAAGCCTAGCTTGTAGGATTTTGAGTGTTAGTTTGCTAGCATGTGAAATGAGTGCAATTGTATGGTAGTTTGAACATTCTTTGGCATTGCCCTTCTTTGAGATTGGAATGAAAACTGACCTTTTCCATTCTGTGGCCACTGCTGGGTTTCCCAAATTTGCTGCTGTATTGAGTGCTACACTTTAACAGCATCATCTTAGAGGATTTGAAACAGCTCAGCTGGAATTAGATCACCCCACCTAGCTTTGTTTGTAGTAAGGCTTCCTAAGTCCCACTTGACTTCACATTTTAGGATGTCTGGCTCTAGGTGGGCGATCACACCATCATGGTTATCTGGGTCATTAAGAACTTTTTTGTGTATTTCTTCTGTTTATTTTTGCCATGTCCTCTTAACATCTTCTGCCTCTGTTATGTCCATACTGTTTCTGTCCTTTTTTGTGCCCATCTTTGCATGAAATGTTCCCTTGGTATCTCTAGTTTTCTAGAAGAGATCTCTAGTCTTTCCCAGTCTATTGTTTAGACAGATAGTCAGAGTGCCGGAAGAACTATGGACAGAGGTTCATAACATTGTATAGGAGGCAGAGATCAAAACCATTCCCAAGGAAAATAAATGCAAAAGGGCAAAACGGTTGTCTGAGGAGACCTTACAAATAGCTGAGAAAAGAAGAGAGGTAAAAGGCAAAGGAGAAAAGGAAAGATATACCCACCTGAATGCAGAGTTCCAAAAAACAGCAAGGAGAGATAAGAAAGTCTTCTTAGGTGAACAAGGCAAAGAAATAGAGGAAAACAATAGAATGGGAAAAGCTAAAAATCATGCCAATATGCAAATACTAATATTGGCTTTCTCTTGAGCACAGTCTTTCCACCATGGAGAGAGAGAGAGAGAGAGAGAGAGAGAGAGAGAGAGAGAGAGAGAGAATGGTGAAGCTGTAAACAAAAAAATCCTAACAACATCTGATCGCTGGTTCTTGTAATCCCCAAGGGACTGCATCACTGACATCCTGAGCCTTTCATGATGTATCACAGTGAGATTCCAATAATTTCTCCTTTTTTTGTGGATTTCCACTCGAATCAGTTAACAAGCACAGCAAAACTTTTTGGCTTAAACCCACAATTTATTAGTGCTTTGGAGTTCATAAGTCAACTGGGCAAGTGCTGGCCTGAAATTAAGTGGACACAGCAGATGCTGGCTGCACTGCCACGGTTGGCGGATGTCTTATTTCTGCTCCATGTGGTCTTTTTTCTCCCAGAAAGCCAGATAAGTTCTGTTCAAATGACCACTGAGTAAGGTTCCAGGAGAAGGAAAGGAAGGGGACAAGGCCTTCCAGAGTCTAGGATTGGAATTCATTTATTTTCTGCTTGCCACCATTTTGGCAAAGAAGTCACAGATCAAACAAGCACAATGGAGGGAGAAATAAACTCCATTTCTTCGTGGAAAGAACTGAAAAATCACAGTGTAAAAGAGCATAATCTGGGGAGTGGTGAACCATCACAGTCATGTTTGCAATCTGCCGCAGTATAAAATGCAATCTCATTCATTCTAAGTAACAGAGTCCAATTTCATGAAGAAAATTCTGTTGCTAAAACAAAAGAATCTTGCAATATGACACACGCTTCCTTCAGAATGCATTTTCTATACAACAGCAGGAATTTAGGAAGCATCACTATGAACAAAGCTAGTGGAGGTAGTGGAATTCCGGTTGACCTGTCTCAAATCCTAACAGATGATGCTGTTAAAGTGCTGCACTCAATATGTCAGCAAATTTGGAAAGCTCAGCAGTGGCCACAGGACTGGAAAAGCTCAGTTTTCAATCCAATCCCAAAGAAAGGCAATGCCAAAGAATGATTAAACTACCACACAATTGCACTCTTCTCACACGCTAGCAAAGTAATGCTGAAAATTCTCTAAGTGATGCTTCAACAGACATCCAGATGTTCAAGCTGAATCTAGAAAAGGCAGAAAGAAAAGAAGAAAGTGAAGCCACTCAGTCGTTTCCAACTCTTTGGGACCCCATGGACTGTAGCCTACAGACTCCTCCGTCCATGGAATTTTCTAGGCATGAGTACTGGAGTGGGTTGCCATTTCCTTCTCCAGGGGATCTTCCCGACCCAGGGATTGGACCCGGTCTCCTGCATTGCAGGCAGATGCTTTACTATCTAAGCCACCAGGGAAGCGAAGAAAAGACTAAGGAACCAGAAATCAAATTGCCAGCATCCCACTGGATCACAGAAAAAGCAAGAGAATTCAAGAAAAATATCTCCTGCTGCTTCAGTGACTATGCTAAAACCTTGAACTGTGTGGATCACAACAAACTATGGAAAAGTCTTCAACAGACAGGAATACCAGACCACCTTACCTGTCTCTGAGAAACCAGTATGCAGCTCAAGAAGCAACAGTTAGAACCGGACTGGTTCCAAATTGGGGAAGGAGTATGTCAAGGCGGTATATTGTCACTCTGCTTATTTAACTTATATGCAGAGTTCAGTTCAGTCACTCAGTCATATCCAAATCTTTGCGACCCCATGGACTGCAGAACACCAGGCTTCCCTGTCCATTACCAACTCCTGGAACTTGCTCAAACTCATGGCTATCAAGTCAGTGATGCCATCCAACCATCTCATCCTCTGTCATCCCCTTTTCCTCCTGCCTTCAATCTTTCTCGGCATCAGCATCTTTTCCAATGAGTCAGTTCTTAGCATCAGGTGACCAAAGTATTGGAGTTTCAGCTTCAGCATCAGTCCTTCCAATGAATACTCAGGACTGATTTCCTTTAGAATGGACAGTTTGGATCTCCTTACAGACCAAGGGACTCTCAAGAGTCTTTCCAATACCACAGTTCAAAAGCATCAATTCTTCAGTGCTCAGCTTTATTTATAGTCAACCTCTTACATCCATACATGACTGCTGGAAAAACCATAGCCTTGACTAGATGGACCTTTGTTGCAAAGTAATGTCTCTGCTTTTTAACATGCTGTCTAGGTTGTTCACTTGCTTCCAAGGAGCAAGCGTCTTTAAATTTCATGGCTGCAGTCACCATCTGCAATGTTTTTGGGGCCCCCCAAAATAAAGTCTGTCACTGTTTTCATTGTTTCCCCATCTATATGCCATGAAGTGATGGGACTGGATTTCATGATCTTAGTTTTCTGAATGTTGAGTTTTAGGCCAACTTTTTCACTCTCCTCTTTCACTTTAATCAAGAGGCTCTTTAGTTCATTGCTTTCTGCCATAGGGTGGTGTCATCTGCATATCTGAGGTTATTGCTATTTCTCCCAGCAATCTTGATTACAGCTTTTGCTTCATCTATGCAGAGTACATCATGCAAAATACTGGGCTGGATGAAGCACAGCCAGAAATATGATTGCAAAGATAAATATCAATAACCACAGAAATATAGATGACACCACCAGAGAACAAAGAGGAACTAAAGAGCTTCTTGATGAAAGTAAAATAAATATTACTTTATTTAAATAATTGATAAAATACATTATTAAAAAAGACTAATGTTAATCAGCAATGAAGATTAATGTTATTACTGGCTAACTGAACTTTACCAAAGTGTTTTGGACCCTGAGAAAGGCATGACCCTTCTGTAGATGTGAGGAATAAAACCATTATCAATATTGAGAGAAAAATGTGAAACTTTTGTTTAAAAGCTGCTTAAATTAAAATACACAAGGAAGACAAGACCTTTGCAAGTTTAGTGTATTAAAAGCACGAGGCACAGATGGACTGAGTATCTGAGGGAATTGTGAAATTATTACATGATTAGTCAACTGGGGGAGATAACAATGAAGAAGAATTCCACTTTATAATGTCCTATTACCATAAAAAGAAGATAAAATACCTCATGTATTAGATTTGAATCCTATTTAGATCTACTATACTACTATTTCTCTTTTTGAAGGTAGTGATGGAGTAGGGTACCAAAGTGAGTTGATCTTTTTTAAATCTAAAATTATATTGAATCTTTATTCTGTTTGTAAGGATGAGAAATGTATTTTTCCATATAAAACTTGACTGCAAAGTCATAACAGTCATCAATAAGAAATATTAATAGGTTCTTATGGAGAACCATTTACTGAATTCTCATCACGTAAGTGTTTCTGGAGTTTACACACTTATCCTCCTCAATCTGCCAACATTTCTGAAAGTTAGTTTATTTCTTTCGCCTCTCTGTGTTCTCCTGTTTTAATTAATTTTTAATTAATTTTAATTAATTGGTTGATGCAAACTAGTTGTTTAGTCTCAGTTTCTGCGTAAGTAAGACATAGGAACAGTGCCTTTGTACATCAGAATGTATTTGTAACCATCCCTTCCTGTTGACATGAAACACAGCTTTGAGCAGGTCTTCATGAAAACAAAATATTACAGTCCATAAACAAAATATGTAGTTTGGACAAGTGGTTGTGACAACGTTACTACATTCTTTGTAGTATTGTGTTGGAGATGCAAAACATAGGCTATTATGCCAACTCTTGGAACTTATTTAGCTATGAATTCTTCTCAAAAGCAAGCTTTAGAGTAAAAAATTTATTAAGAAGAAAACAGTATTTGTTTCTCCATCCAATTGTTTTAAAGTCATGGACACAATGTTACAGAACAAGAGGAAAGACAGAGAACAATATGAAGAACTAAAGTAACTACTTGCTCGAATTTGATAAATTGTATAATTTCTCTTTCATACTGCAGCTTTGATTCCCTGACTAATACAAAACAGAGAATTTTGCTGAAATACAACCTCTATTTGATATCTTTTGCATTTGCTCTTAGTGGAAACAGAAATAGTATTCATTGTTGAGATAGATTTGCATCAGAGTCAGGCTTTGGGCTCTTTTGTTTTCCCTATATTATCATGTTCAACAGTGAAGTCATCACTGTCCTCATCAAATTCATTCTAACTTCCACTGTCTTAATTTAAGGTCACATCTTATTTCACTGAGAAATTGTCATATCATTCAAACCTAGTCTCAAACCCTTTCAGTCTATCTTCCATACCAATTCTAGAAAAAAAAAAAAAAAATATATATATATATATATATTGAATGCTACAGTAGACAGACTGGCTCCCCAAAGAGGTCAACATCTACATCCCCAGAACTGATAAATATGTTATATGGCAACAGGAAACTAAGGTTGCAGATAGATTTAAAGTTGTTCTTCAGCTGACCTCAAGATGGGGAACTTACTCTGGATAATCCAGGAAGACCCAGTGTAATCACAAGAGTCTTTATAAGCACAAGAAGAGTCACGAAAGACTGTCAGAATGATGTTATATAAGAAACAGTCTTCTAATCCTTGTTGGTTTTGAATAAGGGGACACGAGCCAAGAAATGTGGTCAGCTGAAAAAGAAAAGGACATCAATTCTTCCCAGAGTTTCCAGAAGGAAAGCACCATAGCCACCTCAGTTTTGGCCAACTGAAACCCATCTTGGACTTCTGACTTCCAGAATGGTACAATGACAAATGTGTCCTTTCAAGCCACTAAGTTTGTGGTAATTTGTTTGAGCAGTAATAGGTACCTCAATGTCACACCTTGATGTAAAATATTGTAATGAGTCTTTATTACACATACAATAAAGTCAGTAGATACTTAACAATTAGATCTCTGGGATGAAAGCCCTAGTTTATAGTGTTTGTCAAATTCAGTGGTATAATTACTCAAATCAGGGCCTTTTATAAGCTACCAACCAGACCTAACTGAAGGTCAAGTTAAAGGACATACACAGCATCATGTCTTACAAGCTGGTACAAGCTTCAAAGTGAAAATGTTAGTTGTCAGTCATGTCTGACTCTTTGCTATCCCCTGGACTATAGCCTATTAGAATCCTCTGTACATGAAGTTCTGATAAAAAGTACTGGAGTGAGTATCCATTCCCTTCTTTAAGGGTTCTTCCTGACCCAAGGATCACCCAGGTCTCTTGCATTGCAGGCAGATTCTTTATGGTCTAAGCCGCCAGGGAAACATGGTGATGGATAAATTCCATACCACCCCCACCCCCCACCCCCAGTGACAGGGCTCTTAAGATCATCCTTAATCTAACCTCTAAGTCTCTAGCTGTGCTCCATAATCTTTTCCTGATCTGTTTCATGTTCTTTGCATATACTAGCCATTTCCCTGAGCTACCTCCCTTCTGTCTGTCTACTGGAATTCCACTAATTATTTACAAATCACCAAAGGCAATGGCCCCATTGTGAAGCCTGCCCTGTCCATTTTACCTCCCACCCCATTAAATTCCCACATAGCAAAGAGAACATACATTCCTTTCATTCTGATAGCAAAAATACCTTGTAGCTTCATTCATTGCAGAGTTTATCCCAAATGTTTGTGATTTATTTTTCATTTTCATTTTCTCTAAGAAGGGCAGATATTTCTGTTTTATTTTTAAATTCAGTATGTAGAATACCTAAATAGACATAGGCCTGTAATAAATACATTAAAATGTTTGACTAAAAAATAAATGAACGTGTGTTGAGTTTACACTCTCAGTCAATAAGAAAAATACAAAAACGATCAGTTTCATTTGAAAGAGAACCACTCACCACTCAGAAGCCATAGTAATATAAAGATTTGTAAAGAAGATGGGAGGACTAAGGCATATTGGGTATGAATGGAGTAATTATGGTAAAATTAGCAAAACTTACGGCAAAATTAGCAAAGCTTAAGCTCACAGTCCCATGAAACTCTCCTTGACGCCTGACGCTGTGGGGATGGAGCAGAGCTAAGGGCATCTTCCCCACGCAGTCTGGGATTTTAAATGAGAGTCAGCTCTCTGAAAATGAGCAGTTCTCAGATTAGATTTCAAAAAAAAAAAAATAATTTTATGGTGTTTTCAAAGGCAAATTAAAAAATACTCTAAAATAATAAAATTTAAAAATTTTCATAATTAGCAAATTTGAAAGCCAATATAATAATACTGGTATCATAATATGAAATCTAAGGTGAAGAATTGTAATAAAGTAAAAAGATCACAACAGAAAATGTTCAGGTAATCTACAAAATAAGATAAATCAGTCATGCACTTGAAAGCAATTCAACTAACAAAATAGAATCAACCTATACAAAGTAAAAAGTAGCAACTTTATTAGAATAGGACCACAACTAATTTGTAAAAGTTAAGTGCATCTCTCTGACAATCTTATGGATCCAGGAGAAAAAGAAGAAATTATCCCAGCTTCAATTAATATTTAAGGTAGATAGAGGGATGTATCCTCCACTGAAAACAACCAAAAATCCTAGTTAAAACAATTAAAATATGTTTTAAAAACTTTTATAGCTAGTAAAAGTATAAGGTCTCATTCTTAATTGTACAATTTATTGAATCTGCACATGGTTATTGTATTAAGTACACAGGAATAAATGCATTGATTAGCTTCATAATTTTATCATACCTTGTACACTATTTATTTTTATTATTAATCAAATGCTTAAGGGTCCACAGATGTCACTATTAGCCACTTAGAACCTAGAGCTTTATGAAAATTACATTAGAAAAAAAAAGTATCTATCATAGGGCTCATCTGTCTATAAAATCTATTTTGGTCTCTCTTACATCTTTTTTCTTGAGTACCCAGATTTCCCATGTTGAGATCAATTTTGTTGTTTTGATAATATGAATAACTGGTAATCTGTGTAGATTAAAGGAAGGAAGAAAACTTATTAGCCAAGATCTCTTTCAGCATCCTAATTCTAAATGATAGATCTATCAGTTTTGAAACGAGCATCAGTGTGGCAAAGGACACTTATAAGATAATAGCTGTGAAGTAGCTCACTATTCATTGTTTTTTTTTTTTTTTTTTAAATTGACTATTTTGGAATCCTAGTCTCTTATATCTTCAGAGCTAGAACTTTAAAAAGGGATTTTATGGCTCATCTCTGAATCTATGGTTATTAGTTTAAAAAAAAAAAAAAAACACTCACACATACTTTACAACTTACCAGGAACTCTACAAATGAGAAATCGGTTGTTATTATCGATATCTTCCAATGATAGTATCCTCAACTGACAAATGAAAAAAAAGTCCAGGTATCCCTGGGTCACCGCACTCCTAAATGCTAGAATGTGAATTCATATATTCCATCTCTATGGTCTGTGCATGTGCATTCTGTGCTGATGGGTCAGTTCATTTTACAAAGTAAACAGTGATGTTGATTGACTGCCTGATAGAAAAGTTACATACGATAGCTGGGACATTTGCTTAGCCAATGCACCTTTTGTTGTGAGCACCAGAAATCCACATTTACCACATAAAATAAGGAGAAAAATGTGTCACAGAGTCTAACAAAGTCTATCAGGTCCTGTGGCATCTGGTCTCATCACTTCATGGCAAATAGATGGGGAAACAGTGGAAACAGTAACAGAGTTTATTTTCTTGGGCTCCAAAATCACTGAAGATGGTGGCTGGAGCCATGAAAGTAAAAGACGTTTGCTCCTTGGAAGAAAAGCTATGAGCAACTGAGACAGCACTTTAAAAAGCAGAGACATTACTTTGATGACAAAGATACATCTGGTCAAAAGCTATGGTTTTTCCAGTAGTCATGTATGAATGTGAGAGTTGGACCATAAAGAAGGTTGAGCGCTGAAAAATTGATGCTTTTGAACTGTGATGTTGAAGAAGACTCTTGAGAGTCCCTTGGACTACAAGGAGATCCAACCAGTCCATCCTAAGGGAAATCGGTCCTGAATATTCATTGGAAGGACTGATGCCGAAGCTGAAATTCTAATACTTTGGCCACCTGATGCGAAGAACTGACTCCATTGAAAAGACCCTGATGCAGGGAAAGATTGAAGGTGGGAGGAAAAGGGGATGACAGAGGATGAGATGGTTGGATGGCATCATCAACTCGATGGACATGAGTTTGAGCGAGCTCTGAGAATTGGTGATAAACAGGGAAACCTGGTGTGCTGCAGTTCATGGGTTCGCTAAGAGTTGGACAAGACTGAGTGACTGAACTGAACTGTGGCACAAATTCCAGTCAAGCCCCATGAGATACTGATTCCCACACTTCGCCTTTCTCTCTAGGATAACCTGGTTTTTCATGTTTGCTTCTCTTCATTTCTGCTTCACTTAATTCTTTCTGTTAAAAAAAAGAAAGAAAAATCCTCCATAGTGACTTTGATTATGATTTCCTAATTAGCTTTACACCTAAGTCTCTTTGGTGTAATTATCCAATGTCATATTTGTGTCAGACATTTCTGAACTCTGGTGCTCCTAGAGTTATTGCAATGTACTGAAAAGAGAGCTAGACTCTGCAGCAGGCTGTGGTCAGGGCGGCACTGTGACCACTTCCATCTATGCCTGCACACGCTTCTTCATGTTGTTCTTGGTTTGGGATTTCCAACTATGGAGATTTGTTCAAGAATCAGAAGACAGAAGTGCAATCACATAGTCATTGGGAGGTCATGAGTGTTTCACTTAGAGGCTTCATCAGTTTGCCGACTGATAGTTACACATGGAAAAAACAGGAGCTTCCAGGACCCATCCCCTAGCTCCTGATATTTATTTATGGTGAGCATTGAAGATTTCCTTACAAATTCTCCTGTCTCAAACTGCTCGCCTGTCCTCAGGCCAAGGTCTACATGTATGCATATTTGACCTTGGGCAGCAACTACCCAGGTCTTCAGCAGCATCTTGGCCTTCTTTCTTGAGTTCTTCTATGAGTCATATAAGATCATTTGTTTTTGTTGTTCATTCACTAAGTTGTGTCCACCTCTGCAAACCCATGGACTGCAGCACGCCAGGCTTCCCTGTCCTTCACTATCTATCTCCCAGAGTTTGCTCAAACTCATGTCCATTCTAATGAGGTGGATGAAACTGTAGCCCATTATACAGAGTGAAATAAGCCAAAAAGAAAAACACCAATATAGTATACTAACGCATATATATGGAATTTAGAAAGATGGTAACGATAACCCTATATGCAAGACAGAAAAAGAGACACAGATGTATAGAACAGACTTTTGGACTCTATGGGAGAAGGCAAGGGTGGGATGATCTGAGAGAAGAGCATCAAAACATGTATATTATCAAGTGTGAAACAGATCGCGAGTCCAGGTTGGACGCATGAGACAAGTGCTCGGGGCTGGTCCACTGGGATGACCCAGAGGGATGGGATGGGGAGGGAGGTGGGAGGGGGGATCAGGATGGGGAACACATGTAAATCCATGGCTGATTCATGTCAATGTATGGCAAAAACCACTACAATATTGTAAAGTAATTAGCGTCCAACTAATAAAAATAATTGGGGGCAAAAAAACTCATGCCCATTGAGTTAGGGATGCCATCATAATTTCTCTTCAGTTCAGTTCAGTTAAGTTCAGTCACTCAGTCGTGTGTGACTCTGTGACCCCATGAACCACAGCACGCCAGGCCTCCCTGTCCATCACTAACTCCTGGAGTTTACCCAAACTCATACCCATTGAGTCGGTGATGCCACCCAACCATCTCATCCTCTGTCGTCCCCTTCTTCTCCTGCCCTCAATCTTTCCCAGCATCAGGGTCTTTTCAAATGAGTCAGCTCTTCGCATCAGATGGCCAAAGTACTGGAGTTTCAGCTTCAACATCAGTCCTTCCAATGAACACCCAGGACTGATCTTCTTTAGGATGGACTGGTTGTATCTCCTTGCAGTCCAAGGGACTCTCAAGAGTCTTCTCCAACACCACAGTTCAAAAGCATCAATTCTTCAGTGTTCAGCTTTCTTTATAGTCCAACTCTCACATCCATACATGACCACTGGAAAAAACCATAACCTTGACTAGATGGACCTTTGTTGACAAAGTCGTGTCTCTGATTTTTAATATGCTATCTAGGTTGGTCATAACTTTCCTTCCAAGGAGTAAGCATCTTTAAATTTCATGTCTGTAATCACCATCTGCAGTGATTTTGGAGCCCCCCAAAATAAAGTCAGCCACTGTTTCCACTGTTTCCCCATCTATTTGCCATGAAGTGATGGGACTGGATGCCATGATCTTAATTTTCTGAATGTTGAGCTTTAAGCCAACTTTTTCACTCTCCTCTTTCACTTTCATCAAGAGGCGCTTTAGTTCTTCTTCACTTTCTGCCATAAGGGTGATGTCATCTGCATATCTGAGGTTATTGATATTTCTCTCAGCAATCTTGATTCCAGCTTGTGCTTCTTCCAGCCCTGCATTTCTCATGATGTACTCTGCATATAAGTTAAATAAGCAGGGTGACAGTATACAGCCTTGACGTACTCATTATCCAATTTGGAACCAGTCTGTTGTTCCATGTCTAGTTCTAACTGTTGCTTCCTGACCTGCATACAGGTTTCTCAGGAGGCAGGTCAGGTGGTCTGGTATTCCCATCTGTTTCAGAATTTCCCACAGTGTATTGTTATCCACACAGTCAAAGGCTTTGGCATAGTCAAATTTCTCCTAAACCCTTTTTAATAAGAATGAATAAAGTAATTTTCCTGAATAATCCCAATGGTGTATACCATTGTTATATCTGAAGGCATTTTTGTTTATTATATTCAATGTTGTTCTAAAATCTTGAACCAATAATTATTTTAAAGCTACTGGCTATTCTTAGGAGAGTAGCAACATGTCTATTCTGTGGTGTTTTCCTACTGTATCTACATTACAAATTTAGTGGCTTAAAATGCCCACATTCTCAGGTATGGATATAAGAACACCTCCGCTTGAATGATTTTCTGAATAGTTCAATTAAGGAAAATAAATACTACCAATTCCTCTGAGAGTACTAACACTAGCATCCCCTGAAATTAATGCATACTGAATAGACTCACATTATTAGGAAAGAATCTGAATTTTTTCTGACTATACAGAAAAAATAATGGGATGAAATTTTTTAATACTACCTGTTAAGGGATACTCCATTCATTTAAGCTTATCTTTTTCATCCTAAAATTTTTTCTGTAATATAACTTTCAATTTTTATGAAAATGCTCTCTATATAGAGGAAAAAGATAAGCCAGAAAGTAAAGATAAGTCAAGTGTATCTCATAGAGATGACAGTGAAAGGACCAAAAGAAGGATGAGGAGACAGACAAAAAGTCTGGAGCCCAATACATTGGCTGCTGATCATTGCTTCCTGTTCTCATGACTCTTCTAAAGAATCACATGAGGGGGAAATAAACATGTGGAAAATATAAAGTCACTCAAAAGAACCTGTGTCAAAGAAAACAGATTTCACAATTAATTTTCTTATCAAAGAAAACAGATTTCACAATTAAATTTCCCATATTTAAAGAGACACTTTTTCTCGCCTTGTGAAATAATAGGAAAATTCAATTCAAGGTTTTAAAATAAGGAATGTTTCATTTTGATATTTTATTTATAGAATTTCTAAGTAAATGTTTGATAATATTGTTAGGGCATCTTCATGATGAGCTGCTTTAACTGTAGAAGTGGTGGAAAAGGTAATGCTTACTGAACGATATTTTAAGACTGATCATACATGTGTGCAAAACAATGTTTTAATTTCTTAGGGTTTTTCAGAGAGGGAGAGGTAGAGAGAGAGAGAGGACTTGTTATCACCAAAGAGCTTGCATGATGGTGGGAGCCACAGGCCTGAAATTTGTAGCGAAGACCAGCAGGTAGGAAACTCAGAAAGAATTTCTATGTTAGAGACTTGAGGCAGAATTCCTCTTTCTTTAGGAGCATCAGTTTTTGCTTTAACAGGCCTTCAACGGACTAGATGAGGCCGACTCAGGTTATGAAAGATGACACAGTTACTTAAGGTCAGTTCAGTTCAGTTCAGTCCAGTCGCTCAGTCATGTCCGATGTTTTGCGACCCCATGAACCACAGCACGCCAGGCCTCCCTGTCCATCACCAACTGCCGGAGTCTATCCAAACCCATGTCCATTGTGTCGGTGACGCCATCCAACCATCTTGTCCTCTGTTGTCCCCTTCTCCTCCTGCCCTCGATTTTTCCCAGCATCAGGGTCTTTTCAGATGAGTCAGCTCTTTGCATCAGGTGGCCAAAATATTGGAGTTTCAGCTCCAACATCAGTCCTTCCAATGAACACCCAGGACTGATCTTCTTTAGGATGGACTAGTTGGATCTCCTTGAAGTCCAAGGGACTCTCAAAAGTCTTCTCCAACACCACAGTTCAAAAGAATCAATTCTTTGGCGCTCAGCTTTCTTTATAGTCCAACTCTCATATCCATACATAACTACTGGAAAAACCATAGTCTTGACTAGACAGACCTTTGTTGGCAAAGTAATGTCTCTGCTTTTTAATATGCTGTCTAGGTTGGTCATAACTTTCCCTCCAAGGAGTAAGCCTCTTTAAATTTCATGGCTGGAATCACCATTTGCAGTGATTTTGGAGCCCCCCAAAATAAAGTCAGCCACTGTTTCCACTGTTTCCCCATCTATTTACCATGAAGTGATGGGGTCGGATGCCATGATCTTAGTTTTCTGAATATTGAGCTTTAAGCCAACTTTTTCACTCTCCTCTTTCACTTTCATCAAGAGGCTCTTTAGTTCTTCTTCACTTTCTGCCAGAGTCAACTGAATTGTAAACATTATTCATATCTACAAAATAGCTTCACAGCAACATCTAATGTTTGACTAAACATTGGAGCACCAGAGCCTAGTCAAGTTGACACATGAAATCAACCATCATATAAGCCTAACAAAACCTTGTCATAGATTGACAAATAAAGTCCCAGAGGAGAAATAAGAGATAATTGTAAAATTAAGTGACACCTAAAATACAACTTGAGAAAAAAATTTAAATACTAAAAGAGAAGTCTCTATGTGATTGTCAACCTTTCCTATCTTATATTTCAATGAGTGGATAGATTGTGGGGCCACAGCTGGGTGATCTACACAAGTGATCTAACTTCTCTGTGCCTCAGTTTCCTCATAAGTAAAACGGAGCCAATAATAGTATTCACAGGGTTTTATGAAGATTAAGTTGTGAAAAATATATAGAGTGCTTCAAAAGTTATTAGAAAGAAAATCATTTTAATAAGAATTTACTTATATAGTGGGAGGCTTTCTATATCAATCATGTAAAATCATTTCTAAATGAAAAAAGTCACTGTTGTACTTTTGAAATTACCACTACCACTAGAAATGAGTTTTAAAATAATGAAAGAGAAACACTTAACTAAACATGACAAAAATAGGTGAATTTAGTATGATTTTAGCTAAACTTTTCAAAACTTAAAAATTTGACATTGGGGAGTTTATGTTGAAGAAGGGTTAGAAAATTCAAAGGAAATGCTGGAATTTTTGTATTTTCCAAAGGGTCATAAGATCTCTGAAAGAGCTCCTTAGACAACTGCATTAATATTTAGGTATGACAAAAAGCAAACAACCTTTTGTTTCTCCAAAGAAAGCTTTCTGTTGAATTGTCATTGAATGGCCATTATTTGTCAGATTAGTATTCTGCAACATGATAGATTCTATCTTTTCCTTCTACATCAGTCTTAATCGCTAACACTCACTCAAACACTCATAAAAGTGTAAAAAATTATCTCTGAACATTTGCTATTTCTTTATGAACCTGAATGTGGTAATGCATGCATAATATCGTTTGAGGCTCAGATACGGTATATGACATTGGTAGTTAAAAGTATAATATGTTAGATAAGCTTTATAATGCAAAACTTGAGGCAAGGGAACAGTAGCCTATTATTCTAAATAATCTCATGGATTTCAAATGTTATTTAATAGTGATTGAAAGTAATATCTTGGTAATTCCCATAATGTGAAATGTAATCCTTTCTAATATAATATAAAATGTTGCTATCATTAACTTGAAACATTAGTTTTACTCTATCTACAGAAACATTATTATTTAAAATAGCACTAGGATTAGTCTACTCATAAAACTAGACATCTTCACAGATGTAGGTAAAAGTAACAAGTTACTTTATAGCTAGCACTCTCTTCTGGGTAAAAGAGAAGAGCTTATTGAATGGAATAAAATTTAATTTAATTTTAATATAAATCAGGATTTGTTATAAATATAAAAATGCCAAGTATGTTTAACAGGTATATATTGATTTTATATGTTTATATTTAAATTTGGAATATTTCATTTTTTTAAATTTGTGAGTTAAAATTACCCAGGTGCATGTCTAATTATGTATATAGAAGAAAAATCATACAAAACTTTAGTGCTCTAAAGATCATAAATGCCAACTCTTTCATTTTGCTGGGAAATCGAAGCCTTTGGTACTTTAGTCCTATGTCAAAATCCTGTGTTTTTTGCGTCACAAAGCCTAGGCTTCCAAGCAATAGTCCACCTTATTCATTTGACTGTATGCACTCAAGATATATTAGTTAAGTTCTTACTATGTGCTGGATATTGTTTCAAAACTAGGAAATACACAAATCAAAGAATCCTAGATTCTAAAGGACTTAAGTGTGAAAAGGATAGATTTTGATACATTCATGAACAAGTGTGAAAATGGCCCTAAGTGTTTAAGTAGAAACATACAGCCACTAGCATGGAGTTTTAATTATCTGAGTGAGGGTGAGGGGCGGGTAGGGAGTGTGAAACTTAAGCCGAGCATTGGAAAGTGAATAGGTATTTGCTCAGCAATGTATAAAGATGTTGTAAATAATCAGAATGGTTGAAGCACAGGATTTGAGTAGATCAGGCATCAATTGGAGAATGAAATAAAGTGTATGAAGAGAGAGGCAGAGGTGAAATTACAGGTGGATTTTTTTAAGCAATGATGATTAAATATTGATTTTATTTGGTTTCTTATCTTACAAACTTATAATACTATTTCCCCACTTCCAGTTGCAGCCAAGTCAGAAGGATATGTGATAAGAAAGATCATTCTGTATTATTCTCCTGAAAAGCTCAATCTTTATGCAGTAATTTCCTTCTCAATAAAGCCATGCCAATGCAGGCATGCTCATCTCGCATTCAAATTATTAGGAATTTTCATAGTATATTGTGGACAATCACATTTCTTAGTCATCTGCCTAACTTGCATTGCCTTAATTGACTTTCCTCTAGTCTTTCTTGACACATGAAATTTGCAGGCCTCTCTTGTCTGTGTCAGACCATGATCAAATCAATCCTATTATCAGCCTACTATCCAGGTTAACAATAAATTTGGGTTTTATGAACTCTCCTCTTCTTTAACCACTCTACATCTGCTTTTAGAAATAAATGATTCTATTAAATGTGAAAGAGATATCTCAAACATCCTTAGGTCTTTCTTTAAATTTTATCTAAAATTTTTCGGTTACAGAAAAGTCCAGAGACACCTGTTACCTTTATTTATCACTTTGTTTCAAAGAAGAAAATCTTCTTGTCAAAGTAATATGTTTGTAGTTTTTTTTTTTTTTTCTGAAAGGCAAAAACAAAACAAAATACTTAAAATAACAAGCCATCATGGAAGTATTTAAATATTATAAATATAGCTTAACCAAGTATTTTCCTTCTGTTTACTATACTGGATACATTTAAGGATAATAAAGTGAGTGTTCTCTGCTTGCAGGACATAATAATACATGTGTTTTCTGTAAATACACTGAGCAGATTAAAATGATTTGGAATATAGGCAATTCTTTCAATTTTAGTGTTAGTATAATTTCTGTGGGGCTTCCCTGGTTGCTCAGACAATAAACAATCTGCCTGCAATGCAGGAGACCCAGTTCAATCCCTGGTTTCGGAAGATCCCCTGGAGAAGGAAATGGCACCCACTCCAGTATTCTTGCCTGGAGAATTCCATGGATGGAAGAGCCTGGCAGGCTACAGTCCATGGACTCACAGAGTCAGACACGACTGAGTGATTAACACATTTACATTTACATAGTTTCTGTGACGTTTTCTTCAGATCCCAACAATTGATCCATGAGAAAGTCTTGGTAATTTCACAGGCATTAATCTCTCTATGATGATTTGATAACATAGATTGAAAAAACTGTTTTTCCTTTTCAAATTAAAGCACTGTTCACTAATAATTGCTCATTAATCCATCTGTCATTTGCTTCCCTATAACAGAGTAGTCTTGTCACCCCCAGATACACAGGTGGGACTTTCCAGCTTTATATGATTCTTAGAGATTATATCTCTTCCTCCAATAAGTGAGAACAGGCTCATGTAATATATACATGTTGCACAGAGATGATATATTGGAAAGGTAGAAATTAAGGATAAAGTGGGATTTTATGTCTGAGAAAATGAGAGTAGAAAAATCTTCCCTGGCAGAGAGATTCCCCACACACATATTTTATCAATTACTGAGAGAGAGGTATTGATGTCTCCTACTATAACTATAGACAAGTCTATTTCTCCTTTCCCTTCGATTAGATTTTACTACATATATTTTGAAGCTTTGTGACTAGTCCATACACATTTAGGGCATTTAAGCATCTTGTAGAGTTAACTCATTTATTGTTCTACAATGTTCCTTTTTAGTCCTGGTAAATTCCTTGTTCTGAAGTCTACTTTATCTGAAATTAATAGATCAGTTTTAGTTTGTTTTTTTTTTTTAACTAGTGTTTTCATGTTATATCTTTTATATCAGTGTTCTTTGACCAATTTTGCTTTTATTTTTTAAAAAAGATATCCTATGGCATTTTATTTCTACAACATGGGGCAAATTTGGCTAAGTAGAAATTGCCAATTTTAGATTCTTATAGTAAAAAATCATCTCAGTGGTCTTCTAGTCCAAATTCCTTAATGTACCCATAGAGGAAATAACACCCAGTGGGTGAAGTATGCTACGCTCAGGTCCTACTTTCCAAGAGGCAAAGTCGGAGGACCTTGTATAATTTCAAGGATAAAGGCATTTGAGTGGATCCCTGGGCCTTCACAATCCTCAGGACTATGTTGCAGATTCATTCTTTTTCTAGCTTTATCCATTTTCTTTCTGTTCCTCTATACATTTCCCAGTTCTCAAATTCACAAGGAAATGTTGGATGGGCAATTGCAATGGCCCTGGTTACCAAATGTTGAATGGGTGATCAGAAAAAGTTTATATTCATCTATTCCTTATTAGTTAGTCACAATATGCCTTTATTTTTATAGTGAGTTTCTTGTAGATATTCTAAAGTTAACTCTTGCTTTTTCATTCAGTTTGACAATGTCTGTACTTTAATTGGTATGTATGGCTTATATTTAATGCTGTTATTGATAAGGCAAGATTAAAATACCATCTTGATAGATGTTTCCTAATTTATTTCTTATTTGCTCTTTTTTTCTTTTTCTTCTGGCTGCTGCTATTTTTTGGTTAATAGGATTTTAAATATTGTTCTAGGGCTTATAATGTACATCTTGAAATAATAAGAATCTATCTTATTCTTATAAGATAAGAATAATAATATTGTGCCGCTTCTCATGTAAAGCTTTTGTTGTTGCTTAGTTGCTAAGTCGGATCGGACTCTTTGAGACCCCATGAACTACATGTAGCCTGTCAGGCCTTTCTGTCCATGGAATGAATTTCCCAGGAAAAATTAGATCAGAGTGGGTTGCCCTTTCCTCCTCTAGGGATCTTTCCAACCCAGGGAGCGAACCCATGTCTCCTACACGGGCAGGCAGATTCTTTACCACTGAGCCACCCGGGAAGCCAATGTAGAGCTAAGAACCTACATATCCCCAATACCTCTTCCCATTCCTTATACTGTTTTTGTATGTATTTTATTTTTACTTGTACTATAAACACACAGTACATTGCAACTCTTTTGCTTTAGCTTCCTTTTAGAACAATTAATAGTAATGGAATCTGTTTTATTTTCATTTATTCCATTTCCATGTTTTTGTGCAGATTCTTGTTTCTATCTGGACTTCCCTGGTGGCTCAGACAGTGAAGAATCTGCCTGCAATGCAGGAGACCTGGGTTCAATCCCTGGGTTGGGAAGATACCTTAGAGAAGGGAATGGCCACCCACTCCAGTACTCTGGCCTGGAGAATTTCATGGACTGTATAGACCATGGCGTCTCAAAGAGTCAGACACGACTGAGTGACTTTCAGTTCAGTTCAGTTTTGTTTCTAGCTATTATACTATGTCTGCATGAATAACTTCCTTGACACTTGCTTCATTGCAAATCTGCTGGCAATTAATTCCCTCTGATTTTGTCTGTCTAGTTTTTAGTCCCACTTCAGTTTAGTAGGATATTTCACTGAGGTGCCAACAAACAGTCTGGTACAGTCATGAAAAAAGGCAGAAGAGTAAATGTCAGTTTTCTGCTGTGTCACAAAAATTCTGTTTAACAAACAATAAGCATGTCATATTGTACATTACTAAGCTAAGGATTACAAAACATTGTCTCAGCAAATTAAAATAGTTGACTTAGTGAGAATTAGGAAGCTACTTTTAATGACCTGACCATGGTGTAAGTCAGTCCATATAAGCACAAGAGCACATCCCTCTGTTAAAAATCTTGGAGGAAAGGAAGCAGGGAAGGGTAGGAGAAAAGCCAAACAAGATTTGATTTCTGGTCTTGGGAGACTGCTATCCTATCCTAGCCTACCTGAGTGTATTTATTGAGCTACAGCTAAACACCTTCTGCTTCTGCCTAAACAACCAAAGATGGGAACTCAATAGTGATTAAGCCATGATCCAAAAGGTTCTGATATCCACTGCCAACCACAATCATTAGAAAATTAATGCTTGCCTGGCTTTAAGAATGGGAGACTAGCAGGGACAGAGAGTTGGAGTCACTATTAATTGTTCTACTAATTCATCTAAAAATAAACATTTTGTTTTTTCCTTTTGAGAGACTAGTGTTGATTTATCATTTTCCATATATAAATTTTAAAAAAACATTGGAATAGGGTACATTACCCTGTCTTAAATAAGTCTAGTCAATTCAGGGGGACAAACAGGAGAAAAAAATGAGTCCCAAAACCCATATTTACCTACTTATCGAGTTCAAATACAAAGACATAACTTTCTGTTCCTCCATAAGCAATCCAAATTAGATTATGCTTCTGTGTTTTTAGCAGATTTCCTATAGCTGTGATGGCTAGTTTACTCATAAGTAATATACTCCATGATTTTTTTAAAGTTAGATAATTGCTATTTTGCTACCTAAAGGATAGCAGCTCATGATACATAAAAGGCAATTAAGTAGATGAATTTAAAAAATGAAACAAGGGCAGAGCAGCCTGTGTGCGTGTGTGTGTGTGTGTAGTGTGTGTGTGGGTTATGTGTGGGGAAGGGGTGTTGGGGATGATTTTAAGGAAAACTGAAAAGGTCTAATGCCCTGATTTCTCAGAGGACCTAAAGTCTCTTAGAATACATAGTCAACGCACTGTAGAATCCTCCCAGAGTGGCATTTCTTCATGTCCGCACCTTCCTACCATCATCTTTTCTCCCCTGTTCTTCTTCCCCGGTTCTGCTTTCTGGGTGATTGACAGTGTTTGCGGAGAGCCTCCTTTCTTTCTCCACACCTTGCGTTCCTTTCCCTGCCTGCGGTCCTGCTGTCCTCCTGCCTAGGCAAACAGCCCTCTGAGCGGAGGAATCCTCCTGCTTAGCTCAAAGAAATGCAAACAAAGCCAGATGTTGTTACTGTGAACTTTCCATTTAGACACAGTTTGTCAGTTTCTGTGAAAGCACTTTCTGTCAAAAGTCTGTCCTCTGATTTTGTAAGGAAAAACAGAAGAAAACAAAGTATTTAAAAATGCAGAACACACTCTTGAATAATTGAAGCCAGAATCAAAGAGATGAAATGAAGTGTCAATACTAATTGAACAACTCCAATAAGAATGCAGTGGGCTGGCTTGTCCAATTAATACCTGAGGTAACTACAGCCCTTGTTTATACATTCATAAAAAAAAAAAAAGAATTTTATTCCATCAATAGCATCTATCTTATGTCCTTCATTCACAAAATGCTCTTTGTTAAAGCTAGAGCATGGTGACCGTTTTTCAAGATTGTGAAGTATCTGGAAAATTGTGGCCATCCAGGAAACAAGTATCTAGGGAAAGAAATCTCTGTGTGTGAACAATCATAAATATATCTTAGTGAATAGAATGTGGTGGTGGTAGTTTAGTTGCTAATCGTGTCTGACTCTTTGTGACCCCATGGACTGAATCCCACAAGGCTCCTCTGTGTATGGGATTTCCCAGGCAAGAATACTGGAGTGGGTTGCCATTTCCTTCTCCAAGTGTGTAGAATATACATCACCAATTTAAGTATAATAGAAAAGACTTTCAAAAATATTTTCAAAACAAAATAAATGATTACATTCTAATATATTAATATTTTATGATGGATATATAGGTCACAATGGATTTTGTCCATAGTCTCTCCCATAAAATGCAATAAGGATCTCTAAGGAAGAAAAAAACCACATAATTACATCCATAGATGCTTAAGAAGATTTGAAAAAAAATTGAGTATCTGTTTTTAATTTAAACAAGATCAGTCAAATAGGCATAGATATTTACTTAACACCTATCTCAGACATTATTCTCAATGGGAAAAATTCACCTTAATGTTAAGAGGTAAGAAAAATACCCTCAGTCTCTCTAAAGCCAAAACTGCTAAACTTTGAACTAGAAATATTATTTGTTTAATGAAAAATAAGTGAAATGGAATATAAAATGTGAAGCAATAAGACATAATGTAAAATTTGCCAATGATATGGTTATTTTTATAGAAAACCCTAGAATGAGAGATTTATCTTAAAACTACTAGAAAGATTAATTTGTTCTGTTCTTGGTTGCTCAGTCATGTCTGACTCTTTGTGACCCCATGGACCATAGCCCACCAGGCCCCTCTGTCCATGGGGATTCTCTCGCCAAGAATACTGGAGTGGGTTGCCATGCCCTCTTCCAGGAGATCTTCCCATCTCAGGAATTGAACCTAGGCCTCCCACATTGTAGGCTGATTTTTTACCATCTGAACCACCAGGGAAGCCCAAAGAGTAACTTAATGGCATACAAATAGTGGCAGAAGAATGTATATACAGACAGTAGTTGACTTCATGTTCACCACTAACCTGATAGAAAACATCATGTATGTTTAAAAAAACAAAAACAAAACAAAAAAAAAACATGTTACAATAGCAAAGCAAAGTCACATTATGTGAGGGTAAACTAACAGATAAAGTTAGGTATGGAGCAACAGAAAACGAAATAGTTGGATTACATCACCAAATCAATGGACATGAGTTTGAGCAAACTCTGGGAGATTGTGAAGGACAGGGAAGCCTGGCATGTTGCACTCCATGGGGTCACAAAGAGTAGGACACTACTGAGAAACTGAACAAAAAATGTTAGTTAAACATGAAATCGAAACTAAAATAAGGGAAAGACACACCAAGACAAGACAGAATTTTCCGGGCAAGAATACTGGAGTTGGGGTGCCATTTCCTTCTCCAGGGTATCTTTCCAATCCAGATTTCGAAGCTGGATCTCTTATGTCTCCCACATTTGTAGGAGGTTTTTTACCACTAGCATGTTTTTGAATGCTCAACATCATTAAGAATACTCAACATCATACCTGGGAAGCCCCATGTATAAAAATACTCAACATCATTAAGATATCAGTTCTCCCTGACTTAACTTAGAAGTTTACATGACATCTGTAAAATTTTCATGTGTCTTATTTTATATATTGTAGAATCAAAAATGGATCCTAATATGCATTTTGGGGCTTATTAGAATCCATTTTTGACTTTATAGTATATAAAATAAAATATGCATTTGGAAAACCAAACAGAAGAGGTAAGCACTATGGGGTAGGGAGGGAATGTTCAAGAATGGTGAAAATGTTCTACCAGATATTAAAATATTTATCAAGCTTAAAAAATTAGAACAACATGAGATTAGAATATGAATAGACAAGATAGAAAAATCAGTGTCAAGAACATTGTTATCAGCATAGATATAATAATATAGTATAGGATAATGGCAGATTTCTAATTAATGGGGAAAAAGTGTATTTACTAAAAGCTTTTGAGACTCCAGGGTAATATACCAATTCTCTCTCTATTCATATCTTATATCACTTAACATGTTTTTCCTCTACTTTTCTGTAGCAATATGTTTGATACATAGCATTGTGCAAATTTAAAATTTATAACATGTTAATTGGATACATTTACAGTAATGTGATTGTCATTGTAGCAATAATTAGCGCTTCTATACTGTTACATAATTTCCTTTCTTTTTCGTATTTTGATCATTAAATGCTAGCCTTTTAATAAGTTTGATGATTATAATAGAATATAGTTTTTTCTGTATTCACTAAACTATGCATTGAATCTCCAGGGCTTATTTACTACTTGTTTCAAGTTTGTCCTCTTAAACATTTTTCTATCCTCCACCACCAACCCCTGCAATCTCCTGGTAACAGCATCTTACTTTTGGTTTTCACATTTTTTTTTTGATACTACATATAAAGTGATATATAGTATTTGTATGTCTATGCCTGAATTATCTCACATTCATATGCTTAAGTTTCGTCCATGTTGTTGCAAACAGTAGGATGCCCTTCTTTCGCATGGGTAAAGAATACTCCAGTGTGTGTGTGTGTGACATTTTCTTTCCTAATTACTGATGGATACCTAGGTATTTTCAAGTTTTTGGCTATTGTAAATATTTCTGCAATAAACATGGGAGTGCACATATCTCTTCAATATCCTGTTTTCATTTCTTTTAGTTATATACCCAGAAATGGAATTGCTGATGGATTGTATGATAGATCTATTTTCAATTTTTTGAGAAATCTCCCATGTGTTTTCCATAGTGGTTAAACTTATTGACATCCCTACCAACAGTGTGCAATGGTTTGTTTCTCCATATCCTCACGAACACTTACCTTGTCTTCTTGGTGATGGCCATAACAGGTGGGAGGTGGTGTCTCCTTGTGGTTTTGATTTTCATTACTCTGGTAATTGTGAGATTGAATAGCATTTCATGTTCAGTTCAGTTCAGTTGCTCTGTCATGTTCGACTCTTTGCAACTCCATGAACCGCAGCACGCCAGGCCTCCCTGTCCATCACCAACACCCGGAGTCCACCCAAACCCATGTCCATTGTGTCGGTGATGCCATCCAACCATCTCATCTTCTGTCGTCCCCTTCTTCTCCTGCCCTCAATCTTTTCCATCATCAGGATCTTTTCAAATGAGTCAGAATCTCCGCATCAGGTGGCCAAAATATTGGAGTTTCAGCTTCAGCATCAGTCCCTCCAATGAATATGCAGGACCAATCTCCTTTAGGATGGACTGGCTGGATCTCCTTGCAGTCCAAGGGAGTCTCAGGAGTCTTCTCCAACACCACAGTTCAAAAGCATCAATTCTTCTGCACCCAGCTTTCTTTATAGTCCAACTCTCACATCCATACATGACTACTGGAAAAACCATAGCTTTGACTAAATGGACCTCTGTTGGCGAAGCAATGTCTCTGCTTTTTAATATGCTGTCTAGGTTGGTCATAACTTTCCTTTCAAGGAGCAAGTATCTTTTAATTTCATGGCTGCAGTCACGAACTGCAGTGATTTTGGAGCCCCCAAAAATAAAGTCAGTCACTGTTTCCCCATCTATTTGCCATGAAGTGGTGGGACGAGAGTCCATGATCTTAATTTTCTGAATGATGAACTTTAAGCCAACTTTTTCACTCTCCTCTTTCACTTTCATCAAGAGGCTCTTTAGTTCTTCTTCACTTTCTGCCACAAGGGTGGTAGCATCTGCATATCTGAGGTTATTGATGTTTCTCCCGGCAATCTTGATTCCAGCTTGTGCTTCATTCATTCCAGCATTTCTCATGATGTACTCTGCATATAAGTTAAATAAGGAGGGTGACAATATACAGCCTTGATGTACCTATTGGCTATTTGTATGTCTTCTTTTGAAAAATGTGTATTCCATTTATCTGCCAATTTTTAAGTGGGATTTTGTTCATTTGTTTGTTTATCGAGTTGTATAGAAAACAAAAAAATAAACTGTTCAGTCCTGTCCAACTCTTTGCAGCTCCATAGTCTGTAGTCCTCCAGGTTCCTCTGTCCATAGGATTTTCCAGGCAAGAATTCTGGAGCAGGTTGCCATTTCCTTCTCCAGAGGATCTTCCCAACCCAGGGATTGAACCTGGGTCTCCCACATTGTGGGCATTTTCTTTACCATCTGAGCCACCAGGGAAGCCCTGGTGAGTTGACTGGATTATTAATATATTTTGGATACTAATCTTTTATCCAATACATAATTTGTAAACACTGTTACCATTCTGTGGGTTGCATTTTAAATTGCTTCTTTTCCTATGCAGAAACTTCGTTTGATGTAGTCCCATTTATTGATCTTTGCTCTTGTTTGTGCTTTGGATGCCCTAGAGAGAAAAGCATTGCCAAGATCAATGTTGGGAAATTCTGTCTATGTTTCCTTCCAGAAGTTTTATGGAATTGGGTCTTATATTTAAAATTTTGATTCATTGAATTAATTTTTGTAAATGGCGTAAGATAGGGGTCATTTCATTGGCATGTATTTAACCAGTTTTCCCAGCACCATTTGTTGAAGAGACTGTCTTTTCATCATTGAGTGTGCTTGGCACTCTTGTAGAATATTAATTTATTGCAAATGTGGGGGTTTAATTCTGGGCACTCTATTCCCTTGGTCTATGTGTTTATTTTTATGCTTGTAGCTTACTGACTGTTAACTATATAGTATAGGTTGAAATCAGGAGGTGTTATCCTTCAGGCTTTCTTCTTTTTCTTCTGGATTGCTATGCTTACTCAGCATGTTTTATGGTTCCATGAATATTTTAGGATGTGTTTTCTATTTCTGTGAACATTAGTATCCTGATGTGGATTTTATTGAGTCTATAGATGACTTTGTGTAGTATGGATATTTTAGCATCAGTTATTCCCATCCAAGAACACAGATATCTTCCCATTTGTTTGTATCTTCTTTGATTTCTTTCAGCAGTCTTACAGTTTTTGTTGCACAGATCTTTCCCTTCCTTTGTTAAATTTATTCCTAGATATTTTATTATTCTGATGTGGTGCTGTGAATGAAATAGTTTCCTTTATTGTTTTTCAGATTTTTATTATTAATGTATAGAAATGCAGCTGATTTTATATCCTGTAACTTTACTGAAATCTTTAATTCCAGATTTGTTGTTTGAGTTTTATTTTCTATATACAAAATCATGTCAGACATGTAGTGACAGTTTAAAAAATCTAACTTGATTAAATATTTAAATGCAAAAATGAAGTCACAAAAGGCATTCAGAGTGTGGAAATTTCAAGTATGGAGTAGGGAAAGCTGTCCCAACTGAATCAAGATCCAGAAACCATAAATTAAAAAGTAACAAACATCATCTGAATATAAAAGACATTTCAATACTTCTGTACAGTTAATGTAAAAAACTACAAATCTGAAATATAAATAACACACTGAGAAACAAATATTTGCAACTCATGGCTATAATTCTTGATATATAAAGAGAAAAAAAGCCAAATTCCAATTAAAAAGTGATCAGATTATGAAAAAGATGGACACAGAATGGAAACTGCAAGTAGTTCTTCACCATGTACAAATGATACAGATGTCTAAATATCACTTATAATGAGAGGAGTTAAAGTAAAACTATGCTGAGGCATAGAGATATATTTTAACCATATTGTATTGACAATAAGGCAAAAGTTTGATCACACTGAAGTGTTGGTCAATGAATAATATGCACTATCATAAATTGTGATGTAAATTACATGCAAACTGGTACTAAACCCTTTTGGAAGAAATCTTGTTAATTTGGTAAAATTATAAATGCAAAGATTCTATGCATTTAACCTAGATATGCTTAAGTATGTACAAGAGAACATGAAAATAGTATTCATTGCATCATTACTTGTAAAAGCAGGAGAGTAGAAACTAAATTATGTCAATGCACACCTGCATGCTAAGTCATTTCAGTCGTGTCTGACTCTTTGCAACTCATGGACTGTAGCCCACCAGGCTCCTCTGTCCATGGGATTCTCCAGGCAAGAATGCTGGAGTGGGTTGCTGTGCCCTCCTACAGGGGATATTCCCAGCCCAGGGGTTAAACCTGTATCTCTTATGTCTTCTGCATTGGCAGACAGGTTCTTTCCAACTAACACCACCTGGGAAGCCCAATAAAGTCAATAGGTGTGGTTAAATTAGCTGGTGCATTCATGAAGTGGAACATGATATTACCAAAAAAAGAATGAGCAAGCATTCTTCATGATATATATATTAAAAAAAAACCTCTCAATATACATTTTTATAAGCAAGAACGAATGGACAGAAGAGTATCTATGTAATGACATTTGTGTTCAGTTCAGCCACTTAGTCGTGTCTGACTCTTTGTGACCTGAAGCATGGACTGAAGCATGCCAGGCTTCCCTGTCCATCACCAGTTTGGCACCGCCCAATTCAAAATAAAAGTGTGCTCAAGTAAACTCTTGAAAATTTTAAGGTACTTCAGTTGATTCTTTAGCAGAAGCTAGTAAGAGGGCAGATTAGAAGGACATTTGTGACTAAAAGAGGAAATACAAATTATCTTTATTTATTTGGATAGTCATAAAATTTGGAATGGTTCAGGAAAAATAATAAAACAGAAGTCCTTTATTTTGGAATGGGTAAAAGAAATAAATCTTTAACTTTTGAAATATGAATGATGTGATTTATTATATATTCAGAAAATTAGATCAGTCAATTTACTAATTTATTATGAAGACAATATTTGAATACTAATGAAAGCTTCCTGGGGCTTCCCTCATAGCTCAGTTGGTAAAGAATCTGCCTGCAATGCAGGAGACCCTGGTTCAATTCCTGGGTCAGAAAGATTCTGAGGTTAAGACCTCAATCAACATAAACACTTTTCTACCACTACAATGGCAGTTCCATAATAAAAGGGATTGTGTTTTGTTCACCAATATATTCCAAGTGCCAAGAATACTTCTTTTCAACGTGTGTGTCTGTGTATTATTCATTCAGTTGTGTCTGACTCTTCACGATCCTGCCAGGCTCCTCTGCCCATGGAATTCTCCAGGCGAGTGTATTGGAGTGGGTTGCCATCCCTTCTCTAGGGGATCTTGCTGACCCAGGGATTGAATGCATGTTTCCTGCATTGTACGCAGATTCTTTACCACCTGAGCCACCAGGGAAGTCTTGGCACATAATAGGTATTCAAAACAAACACATTGAATGAATGAATGAAGAAATGAAGCATATGTTAAGAATCACAAGGACTAGAATATATCTTTGGGTACAAGTTGAGTGAAAGCATTTGATTCAGTGAGTATATGTTCTAACATAAACATACAGCTTTTCTAATGCCCTCCAAAGTCAGTAATAAAAATATACTATGGCTTTTTCAGGCCCGTAAAATTTAGAAAAACACTATGTCAGAGGAAAAATGAAGTACTATGTAAGGAAAAATGAAACACCCACATGATTTCAGTTATCAATTATAACAGAGGTATAAATTTCTCTAAAGGAAATAGATAACCAAAACCAAGAAGAAACTACAATCTACTTAGTTTTAACCTTCCTAGGATGGCAATGAATCACTGCTAGTTATACACAGTTTGTTTGATCTGCATTTAAACTCAACTAGGAGAAATCAGACACCAACGGTAATTCTGCTAATCAGAACGTTTCTAAACATTTCTGTTCAGTTCAGGTCAGTCGCTCAGTCATGTCTGACTCTTTGCCACCCCATGGACTGCAGCACGCCAGGCCTCCCTGTCCATCAGCAACTCAGACTCTAGTCTATTGAGTTGGTGATTCCATCCAGCTATCTCATCCTCTGTCATCCCCTTCTCCTCCTGCCTTCAATCTTTCCCAGCATCAGGTTCTTTTCAAATTAGTCACTTCTTCACATCAGGAGGCCAAACTTTTGGAGTTTCAACTTCAGCATCAGTCCTTCTAATGAATATTCAGGACTGGTTTCCTTCAGGATGGACTGCTTGGATCTCCTTGCAGTCCAAGGGACTCTCAAGAGTTCTTAAACCTTAAATAATTTCAAAATTTTAAATCCACTCTAGTCTTCACATCACTAGGGTCGTCAGAGCAAATATCTCAGCTTTCCAGGGATGTCTGGTTTATGTATGTTGTTCCAAGTAATTGCAATAGCTCCCCCCATTTCATACTCAAGATTGGGCTCCAGTTTGAATGATTATGTATTTGGCTACCCTTTCTGAGTTTGTGCCTTCAATAACAGTGATCAGTCAGAGATGATGCTTTCTGCCAAAATACTGCTTCACACAATTTTCAGTTCTCAGGTTTACATTTGGTAACACTTCAATACTCTAATAAATGTATTGAAAAAATTAGTTCATCTCTCTCTTTCCTATAGACCAGAATGTTAATAAGTCATGATGTATACTAAGTCTGCCACCGTAAATGAATACAAGAACAACTTTAGACCCACTAGATTGCAGAAGAGCTCTGCAGACAGCCTATGTATGAAAGCTCTGTCGGTTTTTGTTTTTTTCTATTGTCAGCAAGATACACCGTCTTCATTCAGGCCAGTGCTCCTATTAAATAAATGATCTTTTCATCTCAGATTGTCAACTGGAGATAACCCTTGTTCTAGGAAAAGCTTCTCAGGCTAGGGCCAAGGAAAGACCCCTGCATATGTAAATTATGATCCTGAATCAGTTCAGTTCAGTCGCTCAGTTGTGTCCGACTCTTTGTGACCCCATGAACCGCAGCAAGCCAGGCCTCCCTGTCCATCACCAACTCCCGGAGTTTACTCAAACTCATGCCCATCGAGTCGGTGATGCCATCCAGCAATCTCATCCTCTGGCGTCCCCTTCTCCTCCTGCCCCCAATCCCTCCCAGCATCAGGGTCTTATCAAATGAGTCAACTCTTCGCATGAGGTGGTCAAAGTACTGGAGTTTCAGCTTCAGCATCAGTCCTTCCAATGAACACCCAGGATTGATCTCCTTCAGGATGGACTGGTTGGATCTCCCTGCAATCCAAGGGACTCTCAAGAGTCTTCTCCAACACCACAGTTCAAAAGCATCAATTTTTTGGCGCTCAGCTTTCTTCACAGTCCAACTCACATCCATACATGACCACTGGAAAAACCATAGCCTTGACCAGACGGACCTTTGTTGGCAAAGTAATGTCTCTGCTTTTTAATATGCTGTCTAGGTTGGTCATAACTTTCCTTCCAAGGAGTAAGCATCTTTTAATTTCATGGCTGCAATCACCATCTGCAGTGATTTTGGAGCCTAAAAAAATAAAGTCTGACACTGTTTCCACTGTCTCCCCGTCTATTTCCCATGAGGTGATGGGACCAGATGCCATGATCTTAGTTATCTGAATTGTTAAGCTTTAAGCCAACTTTTTAACTCTCCTCTTTCACTTTCATCAAGAGGCTTATTAGTTCCTCTTCACACTCTGCCATAAGGGTGGTGTCATCTGCGTATCTGAGGTTATTGATATTTCTCCTGGCAATCTTGATTCCAACTTGTGCTTCTTCCAGCCCAGCGTTTCTCATGATGTACTCTGCATTTAAGTTAAATAAGCAGAGTGACAATATACAGCCTTGAGGTATTCCTCTTCCTATTTGGAACCAGTCTGTTGTTCCATGTCCAGTTCTAACTGTTCCTTCCTGACCTGCATATAGGTTTCTCAAGAGGCAGGTCAGGTCTGATATTCCCATCTCCTCCAGAATTTTCCAGAGTTTATTGTGATCCACACAGTCGAAGGCTTTGGCATAGTCAATAAAGCAGAAATAGATGTTTTTCTGGAACTCTCTTGCTTTTTCGATGATCCAGTGGATATTGGCAATTTGATCTCTGGTTCCTCGACCTTTTCTAAAACCAGCTTGAACATCTGGAAGTTCACGGTTCACATATTGCTGAAGCCTGGCTTGGAGAATTTTGAGCATTACTTTACTAGCATGTGAGATGAGTGCAATTGTGTGGTAGTTTGAGCATTCTTTGGCATTGCCTTTCTTAGGGACTGGAATGAAAACTGACCTTTTCCAGTCCTTTGGCCACTGCTGAGTTTTCCAAATTTGCTGGCATATTGAGTGCAGCACTTTATCAGCATCATCTTTCAGGATTTGAAATAGCTCAACTGGAATTCCATCACATCCACTAGCTTTGTTCGTAGTGATGCTTTCTGAGGCCCACTTGACTTCACATTCCAGGTTGTCTGGCTCTAGGTCAGTGATCACACCATTGTGATTATCTGGGTCATGAAGATCTTTTTTGTACAGTTCTTCTGTGTATTCTTGCCACCTCTTCTTCATATCTTCTGCTTCTGTTAGGTCCATATCATTTTGGTCCTTTATCGAAACTATCTTTGCCTGAAATGTTCCCTTGGTATCTCTAATTTTCTTGAAGAGATCTCTAGTCTTTCCCATTCTGTTGTTTTCCTCTCTTTTTTGCATTGATCACTGAGGAAGGCTTTCTTATCTCTCCTGGCTATTCTTTGGAACTCTGCATTCAAATGGGAATATCTTTCCTTTTCTCCTTTGCTTTTTGCTTCTCTTCTTTTCACAGCTATTTTTAAGGCCTCCTCAGACAACCATTTTGCCTTTTTGCATTTCTTTTCCTTGGGGATGGTCTTGATCCCAGTCTCCTGTACAATGTCATGAACCTCTGTCCTTAGTTCATCAGGCACTCTGTCTATCAGGTCTAGTCCCTTAAATCTATTTCTCACTTCCACTGTATAGTCATAACGGATTTGATTTAGGTCATACCTGAATGGTCTAGTGGTTTTTCCCTACTTTCTTCAGTTTAAGTCTGAATTTGACAATAAGGAGTTCATGATCTGAGCCACAGTCAGCTCCTGGTCTTGTTTTTGCTGACTGTATAGAGCTTCTCCGTCTTTGGCTGCAAAGAATATAATCAATCTGATTTCAGTGTTGACCATCTGGTGATGTCCATGTGTAGAGTCTTCTCTTGTGTTGTTGGAAGAGGGTGTTTGCTATGACCAGTGCGTTCTCTTGGCAGAACTCTATTAGCCTTTGCCCTGCTTCATTTTGTACTCCAAGGCCAAATTTGCCTGTTACTCCAGGTGTTTCTTGACTTCCTACTTTTGCATTCCAGTCCCATATAATGAAAAGGACATCTTTTTTGGGTTTCCTGTAGGTCTTCATAGACCCGTTCAACTTCAGCTTTTTCAGCATTACTGGTTGGAGCATAGGCTTGGATTACCATGTAATTGAATGGTTTGCCTTGGAAATGAACAGAGATCATTCTGTCGTTTTTGAGATTGCATCCAAGTACTGCATTTTGGACTCTCTTGTTGACCATGATGGCTACTCCATTTCTTCTAAGGGATTCCTGCCCACAGAAGTAGATATAATGGTCATCTGAGTTAAATTCACCCATTCCAGTCCATTTTAGTTAGCTGATTCCTAGAATGTCAACATTCACTCTTGCCATCTCCTGTTTGACCACTTCCAATTTGCCTTGATTCATGAATTGAACATTCCAGGTTCCTATGCAATATTGCTCTTTACAGCATTGGACCTTGCTTCTATCACCAGTCCCATCCACAACTGGGTGTTGTTTTTGCTTTGGCTCCATCCCTTCATTCTTTCTGGAGTTATTTCTCCTCTGATCTCCAGTAGCATATTGGGCACCTACTGACCTGGGGAGTTCCTCTTTCAGTATCCTATCATTTTGCCTTCTCATACTTTTCATGGGGTTCTCAAGGCAAGAATACTGAAGTGATTTGCCATTCCCTTCTCCAGTGGACCAATGATCCTGAATAATCTTGTTCAAATCCAAAGAGACTCTCTTTACTGTGCATTCTGGACTGGGAAGTTCTTGCGGAGGCAGCTGCAGTGAGAGAATCAGAATTCCCACGTTGTCATCAATAAAGATGAGGCCCTTTGTATCCACCCATTTGTCCTTCATTGGGCTTCAACATGTCACCAGGTATCTGAAGAAGTCTGGATGCTGGTAAGATGTGCTTGTTTCTGTTAAGTAGAAAAATAGAAAATACCCAATTCCCAAAGAAACACAAAAAGAAGAAAAGCAGATTGGAAAACAAAGTAGAATTTTGCCAATAACTATACAAATTCTCTTAGGAATTTACTTATTCTCCAGGGAGAGACTGAGTTGGAGCACAACACTTCTGTTTCAGGCTTAAATATTACCTCCCCAATCCCATATATCTCCATTTACCTGTGGGAAAGTTTACATGAAAAGTAAACACTTGCAGCTTTACACCCATAAATTTTCACTGGTGAACTGTGTCAAATATGCAAAGGAAAAAAAATCAATACCATTCCTATCACAACTCTCCAGGAAAGCATTATAGAAGAGGAGGAAAAAGTTGCCAAACCATTCTCAGGAGTCCGAATAACCCTAATACCAAATACTGACAGATATTTTGAGAAAACTGTAGGCGATGGATGTGTAATTCCTCACAAAATACTAGCAAAACAAATTCAGCAGTATATTAAAAGGATGATATATCATGACCAATTGGGATTATGATGCCAGAAATCCACTAGAGTGGATTCATATTTGAAAATAAATCTGTTCACCCAAATGATAGAATAAAGGGAAAATTATAGGACTTACAGTATAAAGGAAAAAGGAAAGCTTTGGACACTTGCTCACATCAAACACGGCTTCCCTGGTGGCTCAGCTGGTAAAGAATCCACCAGAAATGCAGGAGATCTGGGTTCGATCCCTGGGTTGGGAAGATCCCCTGGAAAAGGGAAAGGCTACCCACTCCAGTATTCTGGCCTGGAGAATTCCATGGACTAAATAGTCTATGGGGTCACAAAGAGTCGGACACGACTGAGCAACTTTCACTTTCACTTCACACCAAAGACACAATTCCATTTCTATCTTCCCAATTATTATGTGATTTTTTCATACATTTTATTTTTATATATTTTATAGAACTGTATTATTATAACATTTGCTTATACCCATGTTAAAAAATATGCAAATGTTTAATACCATATAAGTACTGTTTCTAGTGATTTCCATTCTTCTGTGAAGACTCATAATTCCATATCATTTCTTTTTTCTTCTGACTGAAGGACTTCTTTTAAACTTTTTTGTACTGTAGATCTGCTAGTGATGGATTCTTTCAGCTTTTATATGTCTGAAAAGCTTTCTGCTTTCATTTTTGAGATGCACTTTTTCTGGATGTAGAATTGTATGTTTCAGAATTTTTTTTCTTTCAGTACTTTAAAGATTTTTAATATTCTGTTTTCTCACTTGCATTGTTTCCAATGAGAAATATGTTACTTTTATATTTGTTCTAGAGAAGCAGCATTTCTTTTTTCCTCTGCTTGCTTTCAGGAACTTCCCTTTTCACGTGTTTTGAGGAATTCAGTTACAGTGTGTCTTGGCATAGTTTTCTTCATACTCTGTTCAGATTTTGTTAAGATTTTTGGATCTGTGAGGTTGCAGTTTGCATCATTTTGAAAATGTTTTGAATTCTTCAAGAAGAATTTTTGCCTTTATTTTCTTTCCTACCTGAGTCCAGGAAATTATCTTAAAACAGTGACCTTGGGCGACAATAGAGTTCATTTCATTGGTTTCCTATCTCTCAGGAGTGTTATTCAAGGCCTGAAGTCCACTATTTTACATATTTTTTGTCTAGTTTTGTTGTTTTATGCAGTAAGGCAAATTTGCTTTCTGTTACTACATCTTTGCTGGAGGAAAAATTCCAAAATTCTAAGACACCCTTGAGAAAAAATTTAGAGGCTCAGTTTCAATCCCTGGGTTGGAACAATCCCCTGGAGTAGCAAGTGGCAACCCATTCAAGTACTCTTGCCTGGAGAATTCCATGGACAGAGGAACCTGGTGGGTTACAGTCCATGGATTCATAAACAATCAGATATGATTGAGCACACACATAGACATATGTATTAAAGCATTTTTTGAAATTAAGTTGCTTATTTTACATATGATCTATGTAGAAAATTAATATGCATGTTTTTCCATTTCTCTTTTAAAATTGGAATTATATAAATTGTCATAATGTCAATCAGGTTATATTCCTAGTTAGCTAAAAATATATTTTCAAGCAGAAATTATATTGATTTAGCAAGTTATATATATATAGAGAGAGAGAGTTGACATTACATGGAGAAAATTGAAATATGAATATTTATGCTTTACTAATACTAATTTAGAAATATAGAGGAGGATGTGATAATTCTAAAATAAGTTTATCTTATTTAAACAAAATTTTCTTATGTACTTTAACCAATGAATGCTGGTTACAATTTCAAATACTATTGTCAAATTTCAGAAATTCTGGTGACACTCAGAAGTGGATATTTTACCAGGAAAATGCCTATATATTTCAAAACTTCGGCCAGAACAAAAGGAACATAAGATAAATCTCCACATCTGTGTCACATATACTATTATAATTCTCAGCTCTTTTCATCAAATTAATTTTGTAGAACCTTCAATTTTTCCAAAAAGAACTATTCCTGATGTGCTGGTGAAATACATCTAGAGATTATCACATGTCTATGCTCAGTTGAAGATATGAATGTCATTATGAATGCTTAGATTCCAAATTAAACTAGGTTTTTTTTTCATCCATCCTTTTAGAAGAAATCTACTAAGACAGATGAAAAAAATTTAATATTACCATGTGTTTGTTCATTTTCAATTTAAGCAACCAAAAGCTCCATATATATTTCTGTAAAAAGAAATAACACTTGATTTCTGTAAATAGTTGCAAATAAATCAACATAAGATATAACTCATTTCATCTTTTAAAATTATCTGCTATTATTGTACCACAAAATATATTTTAAAATTGATTCACTAATTGCAGGAAAATGATTTTTGTTAATCAGGATAATTATAAGATCAACTAAATTAAGATAACATTATGGGCTTATACTGTGCTAGTTATGGAACCTAGAGGTTTTGCAAGTACTAATTTTCTGTTCATAAAAATCCAAACTATTTGTTATTATCCCCATTTCACTACTGCAAAAACTGAAGCACAGACAAGTTAATGTAACTTTGGGAAGATTCCCAGGAGTAGGAAATGGCAGCCCACTCCAATATTCTTGTCTGGTTAATTCCATGGACAGAGGAGCCTGGTGGGCTATGGTCCTATGGACTATGGGGTAGCAAAGAGTTTGAAATGACCACGCATAGCACAGAAACAGTCAAAGATTACACATTTAATAAATAGTGATTTATAATCCATAATCATAATTCAAAATTCAGGACTCAAAACCAGAAACATGACTCAGATCTTGAACTCTTTAATTACTTCTCTCTTATTTTTAGATAGATCCAACCAGTCCATTGAAAAAGCTAGAGAGTTCCAGAAAAATATTTATTTCTACTTTATTGACTATGCCAATGTCTTTGACTGTGTGGATCACAGTAAACTGTGAAAAATTTTGAAAGAGATGGGGATACTAGACCACCTGACCTGCCTCCTGAGAAATCTGTATGCAGGTCAGGAAGCAACAGTTAGAACTGGACATAGAACAACAGACTGGTTCCAAATAGGAAAAGGAGTACATCAAGGGCTGTATATTGTCACCCTGCTTATTTAAATTCTATGCAGAGTACATAATAGGAAACGCTGGGCTTGAAGAAGCACAAGTTGGAATCAAGATTACTGGGACAAATATCAGTAACCTCAGATATGCAGATGACACTACCCTTATGGCAGAAAGTGAAGAAGAACCAAAGAGTGTCTTGATGAAAGTGAAAGCGGAGAGAGAAAATGTTGGCCTAAAGCCCAACATTCAGAAAACTAAGATCATGACATCCAGTCCCTTCACTTCAAAGCAAATAGATGGTGAAACAGTGGCAGACTTTATTTTGGGGGGCTCCAGAATCACTGCAGATGGTGACTGCAGCCATGAAATTAAAAGACACTTACTCCTTGAAAGGAAAATTATGACCAACTGAGACAGCATATTAAAAAACAGAGACATTACTTTACCAACAAAGGTCCATCTAATCAAGGCTATGGTTCTTCCAGTAGTCATTTATGGATGTGAGAGTTGGACTATAGAGAAAGCTGAGCACCGAAGAACTGATGCTTTTTTATTGTGGTGGAGAAGACTCTTGAGAGTCCCTTGGACTGCAAGGAGACCCAACCGTCCATCCTGAAGGAAATCAGTCCCGAATACTCTTTGAAAGGACTGATGTTGAAACTGAAACTCCAATACTTTGGCCACCTGATGAGAACTGACTCATTTGAAAAGACCCTGATGCTGGGAAAGATTGAAGGTGGGAGGAAAAGGGGACGACAGAGGATGAGATGGTTGGATGGCATCACTGACTCAATGGACATGAGTTTGAGTAAACTCCAGGAGTTGCTGATGGACAGGGAGGCCTGGCGTGCTGCAGTCCATGGGGTCGCAAAGAGTCGGACATGACTGAGCGACTGAAGTGAACTGAACCTTGGAAAAATCAATGTTAATGTATTTTTGATAAGTCACAGTTGCCAATAAAATTAATTAATCTCATCCACTCTATGCTTCTAATTGCTATATTTTTATAACTTCAAAACTTATATCATTCAGTCTAGAACTCTCTCTTAAGGTACTTCAAACATCTCTACCTAGTCTTCAACATCATCACCAATGAGGTTTTTATTGTTGTGGTTCAGTCACTAAGTCACGTCCAACTCTGTGACCATAAGAAATTCGGCACTCCAGGATTCCCTGTGCTTCACTATCTCCGAGTTTGCTGAGATGCGTGTTCATTGAGTTGGCGATGCTCTCTAACCCTCTCATCCTCTGCTGCCCCTCTTTTCCTTTTGCCTTCAGTCTTTCCCAGTGTCAGGGTGTTTTCAAATGAGTCAGCTCTTCATATCAGGTGGCCAAAGTATTGGACCTTCAGCTTCAACATCAGTCCTTTCAGTGAATATTCAGGACTGATTTCCTTTATGATTGACAGCTTTGATCTCTCTGTAGTTCAAGGGACTCTCAAGAGTCTTCTCCAACACCACAGTTCAAAAGTATCAATTCTTTAGCATTCAGCTTTCTTTATGGTCCAAGTCTCACATCCATACATGATTACTGGAAAAACCATAGCTTTGAGTATGTTGACTTTGTCAGCAAAGTGATGCCTCTGCTTTTTACTAGGTTTGTCATAGCTTTGCTTCCAATGAGCAAGCATCTTTTAAATTCATGGCTGCAGTCACTGTCTGCAGTGACTTTGGAGCCAAGAGAATAAAATATATCACTCTTTCCACCTTTTCCCCATCTGTTAGCCATGAGGTAATGTGACCAGATGCCATGACCTTTTTTTTCTGAATGCTGAATTTTAAGCCAGCTTTTTCACTCTCCACTTTCACCATCATCAAAAGGCTCTCTAATTCCTTTTGACTTTCTTCAAAGTGGCATCATCTGCATATCTGAGGTTGTTGACAGCTTTCTCAGTAATCTTGATCTAGCTTGTGATTCATGTAGCCTATCATTTTGCATAATGTACTCTGCATATGAGTAAAATAAACAGGGTGCCAATAAACAGACTTGTCATACTCCTTTCCCAATTTTGAATCAGTCTGTTGTTCCATATCCAGTTCTAACTGTTGCTTCTTGACCAGATATAGGTTTCTCAGGTGACAGGTAAGGTGGTCTGTATTCCCATCTCTTTAAGCATTTTCTACAGTTTGTTGTGATCCACACAGTCAAAAGCTTAAGTGTAGTCAATGAAGCAGAATTATGTGTTTTTCTGGAATTCCCTTGCTTTCTCTATGATCCAACGAATGATAGCAATTTGATCTCTGGTTCCTCTGCCTTTTCTAAATCTACCTTGAACATCTGGAATTCTCAGAGCATGTACTGCTGAAGCCTCGCTTGAAGGGTTTTTGAGTATAACCTCACTAGCATGTGAAATGAGCACAATTGTACAGTAGTTTGTACATTCTTGGCAGTGCCCTGCTTTGGGTTTGGAATGAAAACTGACCATTTCTAGTCCTGTGGCCACTGCTGAGTTTTCCAAAGTTGCTGACATACTGAGTGCAGCACTTTAGCAGCGTCCTAATTATTATTGATTAGTTATTCATTAACATTGGTAATTGCCCTCTGCTCTTCCACAGTAGTGTACTGGACGGTTTCCGACCTGGGGGGCTTATCTTATGGTGTCATATCTTTTTGCCTTTTCATACTGTTCACATTCATGGGGTTCTTGTGGCAAGAATACTAGAGTGGTTTACCATTCTGTCCCTCAGTGGCCCACATTTTGTCAGAATTCTCTGCTATGATCATCTGTCTTGGGTGTCCTTGCACAGCATGGCTCATAGCTTCATTGAGTCATGCAAGACCCTTCACCACAAGACTGTGCTTCGTTGTTGCTCGCAAGGATGGGGAGTTTTTTTGTTTGCTTTTTTCCCCTATCCTCCTCCAAATAAGATTGTAATTTTTATATGCTCATTGAAACTTTTTGAATGATAATCTAGAATCTCTATTTCTAAGTCCTTTCTACCATTTTTAACTTTTGTTTTTACTTCAGGGTATCTTAAACTTACTACAAAGTTGCAAACGTAATACCAAGAACAGTTTTCCAGAACCATTTGATAGCACTAATAAGTTGCTGATACAATGCACTATACCCTTCAAATACTTCAATGAGTATTTCCTAAAAACCAGGACATTCTCATGTGTAACCATAGTAAACCCATGAAGATCAAGAAATTGCTGTGGTACCCTATTAACTTCTAGTCCTCAGATCCCATTCAGGTTCTACCAGTGGTCCCAATATAGCCTCCAGAGAAAAAGTATCCGATTCAGAATTGTAAATTCTGTTAAGTGTTCACATCTCTGGTTATCTTTAATCTCGATCACTTATTCAGTCTTTGATTTTCATAATCTGGATGCTTGTGAATCTAGAGACCAATTATTTTACAGAATGTTCCTCAATTTGTGCTTGGACTTCCCAGGTGGTTCAGTAATAAAGAATCCACCTGCCAATGCAGGAGACACAGGTTCGACCCCCCAGAGGGGGAAATGACAACCCACTGCAGTATTCTTGTCTGGGATATCCCATGGACAGTGGACCCTGGTGGAACCACCTATGAGTCCACAGGGTCTCAAAGGATTGGATACCACTGAGCACGCACACCTTCTGCTTGTCTGATGCTTCTCATTGTTAGTTTCAAACTGTCCTCCTTTGGTTATGAAAGTAATCCTCTTGTTTTTATCATTGCAACCTACCAGGTGACACATGATTTTGATTAGTGGTTATTAAAATAACCTTTACTGGTTATGTTACCTAATCACTTGTTAGACTTCTCACTGTCAGACTTCTTACTGACTTGTCAGTCTATGTCTATAAATATTTTGCAAAGAGCTACATTGAAACTGTAAATATCTTATAACTTACAAAGTTAAATATACTCAATTCAGTATTCAGATTGACCAATAATTTCCTATTTTTTTTTAATAAATGATTATAATTTGTTACTGTCACTATTTGTTACGTCAAATTGTCCAAGTTTAACCAATGAGGGTCCATTCAAGTTGGCTTATGTGACACTTCTTTATGTATTCCTTCTCTAGCACAAGATATTCCAGGCCTATTCCAGGCTCATCTTGTTTTTTACCTGTCCCACTTTTAGAATCAGCCATTCTTCAAGGAGTCTTCTTTTCCTTTTTAGTGGAAAACAACTAGAAACCAATATCCAGGTGTAATATCTAGGTTTGCTCAGTGCTACAGGGGTGTCAAGCTACACCCTCTCAGCAGACAGAGCTGAAGAAATGTTTTTATCTATTTATCTTTATCCAGGGCTTCCCTGGTAGCTAAGATGGTGAAGGATCTGCCTGCAATGCAGGAGACCCAGGTTTGATCCCTGAGTCAGGAAGACCCCCTGGAAAAGGGAATGGCTACCCACTCCAGTATTCTGTTGAAAACCACAGTTTCACACTAATACCTCCAAATTCAGTATAATACCACAGAGTTCATAATAGTGTTATATGGTCACGGATCCAGAGATAGGACCAAAATGCCCCATAAGTGAGTGCATTATTGCTCTGCCAAATGGATATTTTCATTGCCTGATAACTGAACTTTGTCTTTTTGATAAAATTTTAAAATGCTAGAAAATGTACCCTAAAATATTACATTAAAAATGATATGCCTATGATGTATAATAAAAATCAGGAAATTCATCTTAAATTTCCTCAATCAAATATAAAATGCATTCATTCAGTTACCACATGATTATTTAGCCCTATGCAGTTCCAAAGTTTGGTAATACATTAGAAAGTAAAACAAGTAAGACTGGAATTCATGTTACTTACAGTCTCTTCTAGAATAGAGAGGATAAAATTCATTATCTTTATGAGCTAAATAATTTACTGGTGCAATACAAGACATTTCAAATGTATCAGAGCAGATTATGTGAAGGGCTTTGTACAAATGAGTAAAGTGCTACCTATGACTTTGATACTCTGTCAATACAAGTTGGTTTTAGTTTTCTTCCTATAAAATGATGCATGTAATTGGGCATAAAGATAGATGTACCTTTATATTCTTATATTTATCCTTACAATTTCCTGCCACGCTTAGTTTGGCTAGAAGAAATAGAGAGTAATTTTTCATTTATTTTCTGTTATCCTCACCCCAAGAGGGCATTTATGAAATGCTCAGTTTATGAAAATACAGCTGTAGTTTTTTCACATCTGCTTGCATGGACATTTCACATTACCACCACGAATCATTCCACAATCAGGTACAGTTTCCATTACTTCACAGCTTTTGCTTATAATTTATGAAGAAGACAGGATTTTGTTTGATTTCCCCAAGCTTCACTGAAACTGTAGGTTTGAGAACAACATTTATTTTGACTGGAAAGCTGAATAAACACAATTTTATAGTTTTAATGGGAAGCATTTATCAAATTCATTGAGTTAAAATAGTGGCATAATTCAGCAGAATATTTATGTGTTTTCTTCTTTCTTTTAATATTAGATGTGTCAATAACATTTCAGGGTATAGATTAGGCTACAGACACAAGACTACACAGAACAAAATGTGATTATCCATTGATCCTAAAATGTTCGCATTTGTTTTAATATATGTTATTTATAAAGATGTTTATGTTTCTAACCTCCATTCAAACTATTTGGCTAATTTGATTTTGGCATGTCTTCTTGAGTATAGTAGTCTGTATTTTGACCAAATAGGTTAAAGAAGTAACTTGAGAGATTAGAATTTAGGGGGGAAAAAGTATAAGCACTTGGTTGTTTTTGAGTTAAAGTAAAATTTCAATGTATTTTCAGGGAATGTTTTGTGATATCAAAACTGCTTTAAACTTTATAATTTACAGCTCTTGGAACTTGAGCCATTCAAAAAAAAAAAAAGGATGCCTCATTGGTAGCATAATATAAATAGATTACAAATATATTTCAACCAACTCTTCAACAAGAGAAGTCTATGGTAATATATGAACATTTTTACAGTATTTTTTTTCAAAAACAGGATTATGCATGTTTAGGCCAAGTTGAAGAAAACATTAATATAATATTCTGTTTAATTTCTTTAATTAAATGCAACTAGCTACTCTTCCTGGAGAAGTAAATGGCAACCCACTCCAGTGTTCTTGCCTGGAGAATCCCATGGACAGAGGAGCCTGGTGGGCTACAGTCCACGGGGTCCCAAAGAGTCGGACACGGCTGAAGTGACTAAACAACAACAACAACAGCAACAAGATACTCTTACTGCCTCTAATCTTGTCCATTTTAGCTAAGTCTAAAAATTGAAGCCAGGTTTATTTTTAAAATGCCACATTTGATCTGAAAAGACTGAAAGAAACTTTTGGCCAAAGACACATATGAGAAAGGATTTGCATGTAGAATATATAAGGTTCTCTAAAAACCTGATAAGAAAAGCAAACAGTCCAATAAAGATGTAAAAGATATGCAGACAATTCACTAAAATTTTATGGATAGCATATAATAGCGTTATTATATAGATATTATTAGAAGTAATATCTAACTATAGATGGAAAGAAAATAATAAAAATATGGATGTTAAGCACATCATTAGACATTAGGAAAATGCAAATGAAAACCACAATAAAATACCACAACATACCTATTGTGATCAGTTGCGTCAGTCGTGTCCGACCCTGTGTGATCCCATGGACTGTAGCCCACCAAGCTCCTCTGTCCATGGGATTCTCCAGGCAAGAATCCTGGAGTGATTGCCATTTCCTCCTCCAGGGGATCTTCTGGACCCAGGGATTAAACCCAAGTCTCCTTACTGCCAGTGGAGTCTGCACTGTCTGAGCCACCAGGGAAGCCTGACATGACTATTAGAATATCTGAAATCAAAAACACATCAGACAGCATGGATGCAGGGCACCTATAACTCTCATATATAGTGTTAGTGTGAACACAAAATTGCAAAACCATTTTGGAAAGTATTTGGGCAATTGCTTGTAAAAATAAGCCTGTAATTAACATATGACCCAGCAATCCTAATCTTACATTATCTTATCAAGAGATATGAAAATTTAGGTTCGTGCATGAGTTTATAGTTAATCTCCATTGTGTCTCAGAAACTGGAAACAAACTAGTGCTTCTAAACTGGTGAATGGACCAACAATCTGTGGTATAGTGATACAATTATATATTGATATTACTCAGCAAGAAAAGGGATAGACTAGTGTTAGACACAACAGCAGGGTGAATGTTGTGGGTCAAGGAGTAAAGTAACCGATTATAAAGGCTATATAGTATCTGTTGTTGCTCAGTCCTTAAGTCATGTCCAACTCTTTGTGACCCCATGGACGTAGCACATGAGGTTCCTTTGTTCTCCAGTGTCTCCCAGAGTTTGCTCAGATTCATGTCCATTGTCGATGATACCATCCAACCATGACATCCTCTATTTCTCTCTTCTCCTCCTGACTTCAGTCTTTTACCTTATCAGAACCTTTTCCAATGAGTAAGTTCTTTGCATCAGGTGGCCAAAGAATTGGAGCTTCAGCTTCACCATCAGTCCTTCCAGTGGATTTCCTTTAGGATGGACTGGTTTGATCTCCTTGCTGTCCAAGAGATTCTCGAGTCTTCTCCAGCACCACAAATCAAAAGAATCAGTTCTTAGCACTCAGCCTTCTTTATGGTCCAACTCTCACATCCATATGTGACTACTGGAAAATCCATAGCTTTGACTATATGGACCGTTGTCAAAAAAGTGATATCCCTGCTTTTTAATACACTGTCTACGTTTTTCGTAGCTTTTCTTCCACAAAGCAAGCATCTTTTAAATCCATGGCTGCAGCCACCATCTGCAGTGATTTCGGAGCCCAAGAATATAAAATCTATCACTGCTTCCACTTTCCCCCCTACTGTTTGCTTTAAGTGATGGGACCAAATGTCACAACCTTAGTTTTTTTGAATGTAGAGTTTTAAGCCAGGCTTCTTGCTTTTCCTTTTTCACCTTCATTAAGAGGCTCTTTAGTTCTTTTTCGCTTTCTGCCATTAGAATGGTATCATCTTCATATCTGAGGTTGTTGATACTTCTCTTGGAAATCTTGATTCCCGCCTGTGATTCATCCAGCCTGGCATTTTGCACGCTGTACTCTGCATATAAGTTAAACAAGCAGACAATATACAGTCTTGTCCTACTCCTTTCCCAATTTTGAACCAGTCCATTGTTCCATACAGGGCTCTAACTATTGCTTCTTGACCAGCATATGAGTCCATTGATGTGATATTTTGGGAAAGACAGAATTACAGGGCTAGAAAATGAGTTAGTACTAAGACGTGTGGGTGGAGGAGAGAACAGAATATCTTGGGTGATGGAACTCTTCTACAATTTGATTGTGAGGGTGTTTCAGACTCTATCCCTTTGTCAAAACTGATAAAAATGTACACTAAAAAGAGTGAATTGCTGTATGTAAATTACATTTTAGTAATCCTGACTTAAATAATGTGCTTGTTCCACTATATAAAATTTTTAGTGATATAAAACTTTTAGTGAAGGTGTAGAATGAAATTACACTCTACACATAAAAAGACATGTCTTTTATTTCATAATTTTTTCTGGTTGGCCTATCTAAACACCTCATTCCCCATTTATTAACCAAATCCCATATTCAGTTAAACTAAAATGGCCAGTTTCCACAGCAAGCATCCTCTTTTTACTTTTTACATGAACCATGAGTTTCAAATTTGTATGCTACTATATGCAGCCCTGCAATTTTCTTTCTTTTTTTTTTTTTCTATAATTGCAATCAACTTGCCCCTGAACTCTCATTTCCCTTCAATAGAGGAAAATATATAATCTGGTCTCTTTAAGGGGACTCTGGGCTGCTCAAGTTGAAGGGGTCTCTTGAGGTTAATTTTTCCATCAATGTTGTGTGTAACCTTAGTTATATAGGTATATAACCTATAGAGGTTGTATAGTATATAATCTTAGTCAATTTAAAATTAAAACTTACTATCAGGCACCTTGTCCTCTCTTAACAATCTTTCCTTTTGTCATTCTTTGTGAGTTGCATGGAAATGCTTATCACCTTCTGGCATTAGAAGTGGATACAGCATCCTGAATTGTCACCAAGGCCAGCTCTGGCCTCTCTAACGTTTCTTGATCTGCCCAGTGTCCGATTCATCTTCTGACCCAGCACGGGCTGCTTCTATGGTTTGCTGCATCTGTCCACTGAGAATGGACATATGTTATTGCTGTCCTGCCCAGGGCATTTTCAATGACACCCAATTATAAGGTCCTGAAACTTGTGTCCTCCTTGTCTAGGCTGTAGGCATCTTCTGGATTTGGATGGCATATTTGTCTTCTACTTAGTCATAATTCTTAGAAAATAACAAATTCAATTCTCTGAGCATTGAATTTTATCATTTACATTTTAAGATATATAACCCATTGTATCTTTTAAGTACCTGGGTTTTTGAGTTGGGCTTCATTTTATTTATTTATTTTTTCATTTATTTCTATTAGTTGGAAGCTAATTACTTTACAATATTGTAGTGGTTTTTGTCATACATTGACATGAATCAGCCATGGATTTACATGTATTCCCCATCCCGATCCCCCCTCCCACCTCCCTCTCTACCTGATCCCTCTGGGTCTTCCCAGTGCACCAGGCCCAAGCACTTGTCAGGACATGGAAGCAACCTAGATGCCCATCAGCAGATGAATGGATAAGGAAGCTGTGGTACATATACACCATGGAATATTACTCAGCCATTAAAAAGAATTCATTTGAATCAGTTCTAATGAGATGGATGAAACTGGAGCCCATTATACAGAGTGAAGTAAGCCAGAAAGATAAAGACCTATATGGGCTTCATTTTAAAACCTGCTTTGGAATTTCAAACTTGAAATAAAAATTAATTTCATTTCAATCATAAAAAAAATTAATCTTCCTCAATAAAATTGTTGCCTCTGGATAAACAACAAGCAGGAAGCACAAAGACATAAGAAAAAAGTAAGTGATGATTGGCTCAGACAGTAAAGAATCTGCCTGTAGGAGATAAAGAATCTGCAGGAGATCCAAGTTCAATCCCTTGGGTTGGGATTATCCCCTGGGGAAGGCAATGGCAACCCACCAATATACTTGCCTAGAGAATTCCATGGACAGAGGTGCCTGGCATACTACAGTCCATGGGGGTCACACAGAGTCGAACGTGACTGAACAACTGACTTTCACTTCCCATCAGTTATCTTTCTATATATTCTGCACTATTTGTCTTATATATAATCCACTTCTTTCCTGAATAAATTCTACTCATCTCTTGGGAGTTTCTTGAAGTCATGTTTATTAGAAGATTCTGATCTCCAAAATGTGATTACTGCTCCTATGTTTTCCCTTTGCAGGTGTTTGTCTCATTGTTAGTAATTATCACACATTTTTAAATTCTCATTAATTAAAAATTTAATTGATTTATTTTTATACTTCATCAATCCATCAGTATTTGTCAGATCATGTCTTAGTAAAATGCAATCAAATTAGAAATAAATTTGAAAACAATTGAATGAAAACGAAAATAAAACATGCTATGTTTTATTATTTTTAACATGCATTTTATTAAGACATGATCTGACAAGTACTGATGGATTGATGTTGTAAATGCATTGAGATTTGCTTGGTGGGCTAATACATATGGTAATTTTTATATATTCCTATATTCATTAAATTGATATTTAATATTTGCATAAAAAGTATGGGTTTTTATGTATTGCTCAGAAGAAATATGCAAAATATTTGAAAACCAATGCTTGTGTTGGTCAAACCAGTTGGAATGTATCTTCAGTCACTCAGAACAGCTAGTGGCACATACACTTTACTAGAAATGGCAGTTGAATTTAGCAATGTATATAGCTACTAGACAAAGCTTTATAATTGTGTTGTTCATATCTTATAAATCTTAGATATATTTTTGTATATTTAGCATATAATTATAATTAAGGTGATTGGTATTGAAATCTGTGTAATGGTGAACTTGACAATTTCTTTACCTATTTATATCCATTTTATTTTATATATTGTGAATCTTTTTGAAAAATTTGTATAAGTTTCAAATAATTGTATGGTACTTGTAAATGAGATCTTTCATCATCATTTGTCAATTTTCTTTAACCTGAATAAGTTAGGTCTCTAAGAGTATTTTTTCTGAAATTTATTGCCTATATATATTTTATATATTTTTGTAGAATATTTTTTATTTTTGGTATCAATCATTTGTTATTCTTATAGATGAAAATTTTGTCAGTTATAATCCAATTATAGAAAGCTAATGTTTAACATCATATATGTCCAACTTTTCAGGTCTTTTTTCCACATTCTTTGCCATTGCTTTTTAATTTTTCTTTGCTATTACTTTTTATAATATTGTGATAGAAATCTTCTAATAAAGATATAATCTTTTATTATGTTTTCTAGTTGGTGTAGAGAAAATATATGGATTTTTATGCTTATTTAGTCAATTTTACTATATTTTTGTTTAACATAGTACTACTACATGATATTTTTTATAAATCATCACTTTTTTCTTTTGTAAAATTTTCCCTTAAGTGAAGATCATGATAGAGAGAAATCCTGCTTTTTCCTTTTACTATGTCTTCTTTTTTTTTTTTTTCATTTATTTTTATTAGTTGGAGGCTAATTACTTTACAATATTGTAGTGGGTTTTGTCATACATTGACATGAATCAGCCATGGATTTACATGTATTCCCCATCCCGATCCCCCCTCCCACCTCCCTCTCTACCCAATCCCTCTGAGTCTTCCCAGTGCACCGGGCCCGAGCACTTGTCTCATGCATCCAACCTGGGCTGGTGATCTGTTTCACTATAGATAATATACATGTTTCGATGCTGTTCTCTCAAAACATCCCACCCTTACTATGTCTTTAAAAAATCTACAATACTTTTTAAAGAAATTTATGCTTAGTATGGCAAATATAATATACAGATGATTTAAATATAAAATGTATCAACTTAAGCAAATGTTTAAAGACAATTTTATAGCTGTACATTGCTCAAATGAATTTAATGCTAATAATATTCTTGACCATTTTTCAGACATTTATTTTTATTGTGCTTAAATTGTTAAAGCATTTGAGGCCATAAGGAATTGTCTGAAAGTCAGTACACAATCATTTAAAAGGCATTTGTTTGTGTGTGTTGACCTGTAAACATAAGGCCAAATAAGACCCAACTAAATCAAATAAACTTGTTTCTCAGGGCAAGTTAGCTGGGTTCCCTAAAGAAAAAGATAAAACAAATTAAGTGCTTCAATGTCAACAGGGTCTATCAACCATGGTTACAAGCATGTGTGTCTAAGACGCCTCAAGGTCATAAAACAAATTCCTAAAAGTTCAGGCTTATGGCTTCACACTGAGTCACTGTAAAACTGTCTGAATTCCATGGGGAACATTTATTTCAAAATCGATGTTGGAGTTGTTTGAAGAGACGAGAACTACCTCTGAACCAATGCTCAGGCAGTTAGAAAGGATTACAGGTATTTGAAGTAAACTTCTAAGGAGCTTTTCAAAAACTGAAGAATGGACATCACAGCTACCTTTTACATGACATCCACAAAAACCCTATGGAGTTTATACATGTTGTTGTTCAGTTGCTAAGTCATGTCCGACTCTTTTGCAACCCCATGGACTATAGCCCACCAGTTTCCTCTGTCCATGGGATTTCTCAGGCAAGAACATTGGATGAGGCTGCCATTTCCTTCTCCAGGGGATCTTCCTGACCCAGGGATTGAATTCGTGTCTCTTGCATTGGCAGGCACATTCTTTACCCCTGAGCCACCTGAAAAGTTTACCTATACATAACCAGCACATATTGCCATTAAGGATTTTTTTATGGATTTTACAGGAAACCATTGTTGTTTGTTCAAAACAGAGATTCAGTTCAGTTCAGTTCAGTTGCTCAGTCATGTCTGACTCTTTGCCATCCCATGGACTGCAGCATGCCAGGCCTCCTTGTTCATCACCAACTCCCAGAGTTTACTCAAACACATGTCCATTGAGTCGGTGATGCCATCCAACCATCTCATCCTCTTTTGTCCCCTTCTCCTCCCACCATCAGTTTAAATTTGTGCTTTTCCAAGTAGATACCCAAGAATATCATATATTCTCCAGGAAATGGCAACCCACTGCAGTATTGTTGCCTGGAAAGTCCCATGGATGGAGGAGCCTGGCAGGCTACAGTCCATGGGGTCAAAAAGAGTAGGACACGACTGAGTGACTTCACTTTCTTTCTTTGGAAAATGAAGATTTGTGTTTAGAATCTATAAAGTATTTACAGACATTTATAGTAGGTGGTTATACCTAATTTGAAAAATAGTAAAAATGGTAAAGAATCAATATATTAGCTCCAATTATTTGCACAAATTTGTTTTTATTTTACAAGCCACAAGTTTGTGGTTTAATGTGAGCCCATAGAAATAACACAATATGATCTTTGCTCTCCAGAGACCATGCTGCAGTAAAAATGTTCAAGTTATTTCTTGTTTGGGAAAACTTCTTAAATGATAGGTAAGGAAGTTTAACCCATGCTGGAAGAATATTTTATCTTAATTTTCGTTTCTCCTCTTTTTTTCAGCTGATGTAAAATACTCAGTAACATATTAAATATTTAAAAATATATCTGCCATAGAGATGCTAGAAAGATTAACAATATTATACACACTCAGATATACAGCTCACAGGAGTCTTTCTGCTTGTCTTTTGAATTTTTAGCTTACACAATAGATATTATTGTCTCACGTTTCTGGAGGCTAGAAGGACTAGACCAAGGTGCTGGCGGGGTGTTTTCCTGAGGGGTGTGAGTGGAGGGTCTGCTGCAGACTTCTGTCCTTAGCTTGTAGACAGCCACCTTCTCCACGTGTCCCTTCACATTGTGATCTATATGTGTGTTTCTCTTTCCAAATTTCCTCTTCTAACGTGGTCCTTCTTCATCGCTGTGGTCTGCCGGTTGCTTCAGTTGAATACTAGTGTTGTAGGATTTTCACTATGGTATCTTTCCTCTGGATAGTTACAAGTTGGTCTTAAGAGAGGGACTGACGTTAGGAACTACCTATGTTTCCATCTTGATGTTACTCAGGACAAATTTTTAAAAGTAGGATGTAGCCCATGCTGTTTCACTTTGACATGTATTTTGCTTTTTTCCTTCAAAATTAAGAATCATGAGATCATTTATGTTCACATGTTATGTAGTTTATTCATTTATTACTTTTTTTTAGCTTGTGGAGGTATTATTGATACATAGGAAAAGTATATATTTAAGGTGTCCAATTACATGTTTTAATATATATTGAGACTGTGAAATGATCAACATCATTAAGCTGATTAACATATTCATCACCTCTCATAGCTACTTCTTTCTTTCCTTCTCTTTCTTTCTCTCTCCCCTTCCCTCCATCCCTCCCTTTTTCCTTCCCTCCTTTCTTTTCTCTCTTCTCACTCCCTCCCTTCCTCGCACTCTCCTTCTCTTTCTTTTATAATGAAAACACTTAAGATTTACCCTCAGAGCAAATTACTGCTTATAATTCCATTATTTGAATAGCTGAATATATAGTTGGATTTTGAACAAGGAGGGTTTTAGGGGCACCAAACCTCCCCCCATGCAAAGTGGAAAATCCTTATATTAACTCTGCAGTCAACCCTGCACATCCCGAGTTTCACTCTCACAGGAGACTCAGTCAACCACAAATCTTGTGGTTCTGTAGTATGCATGTATTAAACAACAACAACAACAAAATAAAACAGCCTATAAGTGGATCTGCATTGTTCAAACCCATGCTGTACAGGGTTAATTGTAATGTAATTTATTTCTTGTGATAATGGACCTTAGTTTGCTTTTATTATTGCTCTTTTAAACCAGTATTCTTATTCATGATTTTTGCTCCCTTGCTCCCTATATGGCAGGCATCTTTAGAGTGGATTGCTAGGTTGTAAGACAGAAGAAAAACTGAATTACATTCCAAAGTAATTGGGAAAATGTGTACATTTTGGTTTGCACTGTTTCTGATTCTTTATTGCCACTAGATTTTCTCAATTTTTAAAATTTTTGTCAATATGAGGATTGTGAAATACTTTTCATTGTGTTTTTCATTTTCATTTTCTGATTAGAGTTAGGTTAGGCAATTGTCAAATATGTATAGGCAACTGTGTGTCCTCAGCTATGTCACTACCAAATTGCTGAAATTTTCTAATTTATTTTTAGAAGTTAGTTACATGTTCTGAATATGTTTTATTTTGTTGGTTGTATATATTGCATTTATTTTTCCTTAACTTGTGGTTTGCTATTTTCATTTGACTATAAATTCATACATTTTTGTTTCAAAAGGCCATGTTTTATAAAGCACAGAAACATCAATTTCCTTAGTTGACTTTTTGTGCTTATATAAAACACTTTTTCCTTTCCTTAAGTTATAAAGATATTCAGCTACTTTTTTTTTTAAAGATTCATTGTTGCCTATATTTGTATCCTTTATTTATGTGAGTTGCTTTTTGTAAATGTTCAGATTCTTAAATTTTAAGACCTTAAACTTTCCCTAAAATTTTTAAAAAGCTGTATACTGCTTTGGAAATTTTAATTTGATATGTGTGATATATCAGCAAATGTAAATAGTTGTGAAATATAATTTTTTTTTTGTAATTTGTAAATATAGGCTTTTTAGTAGAGAATTTGGGTTACTTTTCAAAAACTAACCAGTAAATCAAAATACTGTGGCAATTTGAAATCCATAATCATCAAATTAAAACAATCAGCAATATGAGCTTGTTTAATACTCAGAGTTTTACCTTATTTTATAAATTCAATAAGAGAAGGAAATGGCAACCCACTCCAGTATTCTTGCCCGGAAAATTCCATGACAGAGGAGTCTGGCAGGTTACAGTCCATGGGGTAGAAAAAATTGGACATGATTAGTGACTAAATTATACCACACATATAGTCAATATTGATATGCTTTATCGGGGGGGCACTGAGTGTAGCAGTACATGCATCTTTTGAGGGAGGTCACCATCATCTTCATTACCTCCACCAGAGTTTGACCCCCAAGGTAAATAGGGAGGGAACTGGGCTCTCACCCAACAACAGAAAATTGGATTAAAGATTTACTGAGCATGGCTCCACCCATCAGGACAAGACCAAGTTTCCCCCTCTGTCAGTCTAGCCCATCAGGAAGCTTCCATAAGCCTCTTATCCTTCTCTATCAGAGAGCAGACAGACTGAAAACCACAATCACAGAAAACTAACCAATCTGATCACATGGACCACAGCCTTGGGTCCCTCAATGAAACTATGAGCCACACAATATAGGGTCACCCAAGACAGACGGGTCTTGGTGGAGAGGTCTGACATAATGTGGTCCCCTAGAGAAAGCAATGGCAAACCACTCCAGTATTCTTGCCTTGAGAACCCCATGAACAGTATGAAAAGGCAAAATGATAGGATACTGAAAGGGGAACTCCCAAGGTCGGTAGGTGCCCAATATGCTACTGGAGATCAGTGGAGAAATAACTCCAGAAAGAATGAAGAGATGGAGCCAAAGTAAAAACAACATTCAGTTGTGGATGTGACTGATGATGGAAGCACGGTCCGATGCTGTCAAGAGCAATATTGCATCAGAACCTGGAATGTTAGGTCCATGAATCAAAGCATATTGGAAGTGGTGAAACAGGAGATGGCAAGAGTGAACATTGACATTTTAGGAATCAACAAACTAAAATGGACTGGAACGGTGAATTTAACTCAGGTGACCATTATATCTACTACTATGGGCAGGAATCCCTTAGAAGAAATGGAGGTAGCCATCATAGTCAACAAAAGATTTCAAAATGCAGTACTTGGATGCAATCTCTAAAACGACAGAATGATCTCTGTTGGTTTCCAAGGAAAATCATTCAATATCACATAATCCAAGTCTATCCCCAGAGCAGTAATGCTGAAGAAACTGAAGTTGAATGGTTCTATGAAGACCTACAAGACCTTCTAGAATTAACACCCAAAAAAGATGTCTTTTTCATTATTGGGGACTGGAATGCAAAAGTGGGAAGTCAAGAAACACCTGGAGTAACAGGCAAATTTGGCTTTGGAGTACAGAATGAAGCAGGGCAAAGGCTAATACAGTTTTGCCAAGAGAACGCACTGGTCATAGCAAACACCCTCTTCCAACAGCACAAGAGAAGACTCTACTTACTCATGGACATCACCAGATGGTCTACACTAAAATCAGATTGATTATATTCTTTATAACCAAAGAAGGAGAAGCTCCATATGGTCAGCAAAAACAAGACTGGGAGCTGACTGTGGCTCAGATCATGAACTCTTGATTGCCAAATTCAGGCTGAAATTGAAGAAAGTAGGGAAAACTACTAGACCATTCAGGTAAGAACTAAATCAAATCCCTAACAATTATACAGTGGAAGTGAGACATAAATTTAAGGGACTAGATATAATAGACAGAGTGCCTGATGAACCATGCATGGAGGTTCATGACATTGTACAGGAGACAGGGAGCAAGACTGTCCCCAAGAAAAAGAAATGCAAAAAACAAAATGGCTCTCTGAGGAGGCCTTACAAATAGCTGTGAAAAGAAGAGAAGTGAAAGGCAAAGGAGAAAAGGAAAGATATACCCATTTGAATGCAGAGTTCCAAAGAATAGCAAGGCGAGATAAGAAAGCCTTCCTCAGTGATGAGTGGAAAGAAATAGAGGAAAACAATAGAATGGAAAAGACTTGAGATCTCTTCAAGAAAATGAGAAATACCAAGGGAATATTTCATGCAAAGATGGGCTCAATTAAGGACAGAAATGGTAGGGATCTAACAGAAGCAGAAGATATTAAGAAGAGGTGGCAAGAATACACAGAAGAACTGTACAAAAAAGACCTTCATGACCCAGATAATCACAATAGTGTGATCACTCACCTAGAGCCAGACATCCTGGAATGCGAAGTCAAATGGGCCTTAGGAAGCATCAATATGAACAAAGCTAGTTTAGGTGATAGAATTCCAGTTGAGCTATTTCAAATCCTAAAAGATGATGCTGTGAAAGTGCTGCACTCAATACGTCAGCAAATTTGAAAAACTCAGCACTGGCTGTGGGGCTGGAAAAGGTCAGTTTTCATTCCAATCCCTAAGAAAGGCAATGCCAAAGAATGCTCAAACTACAGCACAATTACATTTATCTCACATGCTAGTAAATTAATGCTCAAAATTCTCCAAGCCAGGCTTCAGCAATCCATGAACTGTGAACTTCCAGATATTCAAGATTGTTTTAGAAAAGGCAGAGGAACCAGAGATCAAATTGCGAACATCCACTGGATCATCAAAAAAGCAAGAGAGTTCCAGAAAAACATCTCTTTCAGCTTATTGTCTATGCCAAAGCCTTTGACTGTGTGGATCACAATAAACTGTGGAAAATTCTGAAAGAGATGGGAAGACCAGACCACCTGACCTGCCTCTTGAGAAACATGTATGCAGGTCAGGAAGCAACAGTTAGAACTGGACATGGAACAAGAGACTGGTTCCAAATAGGAAAGGAGTACGTCAAGGCTGTGTATTGTCACCCTGCTTATTTAACTTCTATGCAGAGTACATCATGAGTAATACTGGCCTGGGTAAAGCACAAGCCGGAATCAAGATTGATAGGAGAAATATCAATAACCTCAGATATGCAGATGACACCACTCTTATGGCAGAATTCTAAGAAAAATTAAAGAGCCTCTTGATGAAAGTGAAAGGGGAGAGTGAAAAAGTTGGCTTAAGGCTAAACATTCAGAAAACAAAGATGATGGCATCCAGTCCCATCACTTCATGGCAAATAGATGGGGAAACAGTGGAAACAGTGACAGACTTTATTTTGGGGGGCTCCAAAATCACTGCAGATGGTGATTGTAGCCATGAAATTAAAAGATGCTTACTCCTTGGAAGAAAAGTTATGACCAAACTAGACAGCATATTAAAAAGCAGAGACATTACTTTGCCAACAAAGTTCCATCTAATCAGGGTTATGGTTTTTCCAATAGTCATTTATTGGTGTGAGAGTTGGCCTATAAAGAAAACTGAACATCGCAGAATTGATGCTTTTGAACTGTGGTGTTGGAGAAGACTCTTGAGAGTCCCTTGGGACAGCAAGGAGATGCAACCAGTCCATCCTGAAGGAAATCAGTCCTGAATATTCATTGGAAGTGCTGATACTGAAGCTGAAACTCCAATACTTTGGCCACCTGATGCGACGGACTGGCTCATTTGAAAAGACCCTGATGCTGGGAAAGACTGAAGGTGGGAGGAGAAGGGGATGACAGAGGATGAGATGGTTGGATGGTATCACTGACTCAATGGACATGAGTTTGAGTAAACTCCAGGGGTTGGTGATGGACAGGGAGGCCTGGCGTGCTGCAGTTCATGGCTTTACAAGGAGTTGGACATGACTGAGTGACTGAACTGGATGAACTGATATATATAAACTGCAACAAAAATGTAAATATGATTTGAAATATTTTTTGAGAATTCTAGTGTTTCTAAAGATAATCCACAAGTTAAAATTTAGTCAGAATTTTTTTCATTACATTTGAGTTAGTGTGAATTGTAAGCACAAAGATAAACAAAATGACACTGATATTTATTTGAATAATTATTAAGTATGAGAAGTAAAAAATAGATGGAAATGATCTCTTGTGAGATGACAGAGGATGTTTTTGTTTTTTCCAAATAATTTAGATCTTTATTATTTATTGTTAGAATGAGAACTTTTTCCTAGTTTTATTCATTGCAGATGTAAATGATAAGAAAATTTATACACTTAATGGAGAGATACTAATGACAGGAGCTCTGTATTCACATTGTTCTTAAACTACTTTCAGATTATATTCCAATAACCTAGTAACTTCTCATAAAACCTATTTTTAATGTCATATCAGCTGACAACTTGATTACTTCCTTCTTCAGTTTTATTAATAGCAAGGAATTGGAAATGACCTAACTTTCAAAAAGATTTGTTACTTAGTCATGAAGATCAATCACAAACTCAGTTTCTAGGAATTATCCCTAAAAGGCTTTACTAAGACTTTTCAAAAGACTATTCATTATTCCTTTTACTTTTCAACTTAGAGACAACCTGTTTAACCTGATACACTAAAAATTTATCAGAAGAGTTGATTTCAACATGCTGCTGGTGTAATATGAATTTTAATGTATGTTTTCTACTCATGTTTTAAATATATATTTGAGTGAAAAATTGTACAGCTATACTTTAACTTACTTAGTTTATGGGGAATAATGTTTATATAACCTAATTGGAAAAATTAATCCTTGTCAAGCAAATCACTTGACACTTTCTGTGTGAAAGTGACAAAAATGTGCTAATAAGCACCACCTTGGCAATCATTGAACTTCTAAATTTCAATTCTAGAACAGATACATTCATCACATGATTTGGGGAGGCAGTCCCCCAAATTTTCTGTACCAGCGACCAGTTTCATGGAAGATGATTTTTCCATGGACTGGAGCTGGGTGGGGCAATGGATTTGGGTTTGCATTTATTGTGCAGCTTATTTCTATTATTATTATTAATATATCAACTCAACCTCAGATCATCAGGCATTACACCCTGGAGGTTGGGGACCTCTGATTTGGGGGGTATGGTTAAAATATAGTGCTACATCATCAGCATGTCTTAAATTCTCATTCAGCCTCATTCACCTTTTTCTCTTTCCCTCTTTCATTCGCCTCACCCCAAATCTTTTTCTTTCTCATTTGTTTCATAGTGTTTCCTTCCCAGAAGTGATATACTAAGTTTTTGACAATTTTCTTGGAATAATTCGGGATTTTACCACTCGTGTATTTCATTTGAATAAATCTGGTAAAGAACATTTTGATATATAAACAGAAAAAGCATTACAGTCCTCATGCTAAGCATTTTCCTTTGGAAGAAATAGCATATATATGAGAGAGCAAATAAGACTATTTCAGAGCAAGATTATGTTGTATTTGATCTATTGATGGAAGTTTTTAATTTCTCATTTTATCAGATACTTTGACAGTTTTATACCACAAGATAATTCTGGATAATCAAGAGGAATGGCCTTCTTTTGTAAATGTGAATAAAGTTAAAAGTGAAAAAGAACATAAAAATCTGCAAATGATACTTCTACCATGTGTTCTTGGGCACAACATCTTATGAAGAAATAGATGTTGAAGTTAAAGATCTAGAATTTTTTTTTCTTTTATGTATTTGTGATTTCCATAAAACTTAAGCAGTATTTAAGTTCCTGAAGCAGTATTTAAGTTCTTAGGTTTTACACAGGCCAAGTTGAAGGTGATTGGAATGCGGTGGGAGATAGGGATTTATTTGTCTTATTTTTCTGTATGTACAGTCAACTGAGGTACAACGAGGTATTGAATATGTACCACTGCTCTGCAATGGTAGCTGGGTCAGTCATCAGGTTTCCATTAAGTATCCATGTCTACCGGATAGAGGAGACTGGCAGGCCACATCCATAGGGTTGCAAAGAAGTGGACACAACTTAGTGACTAAATAACAAGAACAAATGGTTGGAGGGGCCGTTTATACAGTTCCGATGTCTTTCTTTGCATCAATACCGCAGTGTAATTATCATAGCTTTGTGAAAATACTTGATATATAGTATGATATTGCAAAGCAAGAACTTTTATTCTTCTTCTTCTTCAATTTTATTCTCTTTCAGGAGTTTCTTGGCTATTTTTTTATTTTAACTTCCCAAATTTACCATTACTTTGTGAGGATCGACAAAAAACTTTTTGAGCTTTTTAATGGAATAAATATGAGCTTAGTATCAATTAAGAACTGTTATATTTATGATATCAAATCTTCTCTTTAAGAACATGCTATGTCTCTCCATTTATTTAGGACCTTGCCAATGTTTTACATTTCATAATTCTTCCCATAAACGGTTTACCCTAGTTTTCAGTTTTATGCTTAAGTACTATGCATTTCTATTGCTATTTTTAGTGATACTTTATTTGTAAGCACCTAGTAAGTGAGAAATCCTGTACAAGGCAACTTTATAGGTTTCAGCACACCTGTATGTATGAGAATACAAATCTGTATGTATAAGCATGATTTTCAGACTTATAGATTTCATAATTGAAGTAGTTAATTCAAAGAGAAACTAAGATGCTATTCAATATTAATTAAAGGGAAAAGATTAGTTTTGAACATAGAACTAATTTCTAGGCATTCTGGACTGCACCTTACTTTCTAGAGAAACTTCAGTATATATGGTATATATAAAGGAGACCAAATGTGCACAAATTACAATGCAGCATATGTAGTATCAAATGTGGACTTTTAGAAGCATAATTAGACAGAATGGCCTACAAACAATAAATCTACAAACATGAAAAAGCCTACAAACAACAAATGCTGGAGAGGGTGTGGAGAAAAGGAACCCTCTTGCACTGTTGGTGGGAATGCAAATTGATACAGCCACTATGGAGAACACTGTGGAGATTCCTTAAAAATCTAGGAACAAAACTACCATATGACCCAGCAATCCCACTTCTAGGCATACACTCTGAGGAAGCCATAATTGAAAAAGATACAAGTACCCCAAATATTCTTGTAGCACTATTTACAATAGTTAGAACATGGAGCAGCCTAGATGTCCATCGACAGATGAATGGATAAGGAAATTGTGGTACATATACACAATGGGCCTGGGGAAGGAAATGGCAACCTGCTCCAGTGTTCCTGCCTGGAGTATCCTATGGATGGAGGAGCCTGGCAGACTGCAAAGAGCTGGACATGACTGAGTGACTAACACTACACACAATGGAATATTACTCAGCTATAAAAAGGAATGCATTTGAGTCAGTTCTAATGAGGTAGATTAACCTAGAGCCTATGATACAGAATGAAATAAGAAAGAGAAAGACAAATATCACATATTAATGCACATATTTGGAACCTAGAAAGATAGTACTAATGATCCTACTTGCAGGGCAACAAAGGAGATGCAGACATAAAGAACAGACTTTTGGACACAGTGAGGAAAGAAGCAGATGGGATGATTTGAGAAAAAAGCATTGAAACATAAACATTACCATATGTAAAATAGATAGCCAGTAGGAGTGTGCCACAGGGAACCCGAAGCTGGTGCTCTGTGACAACCTAAAGGGGTGGGGTGGAGAGGGAGGTTTCAGAAGGAGGGAACAGATGCATACCGATTCACATGGATGTATGGCAGAAACCATCACAATACTGTAAAGTAATTATCCTCTAATTTAAATTAAAATTAAAAAATTTTCTAATAAGAATAATTAGAATCTAGAGGAAGAAACAATTAATAGTTTTCTCCTTGCCTCCATTAGAAGATATTTATATTAGATATATATATATATATATGATATTATTATATATTTACAAGATGTAATTATATATTATCAGACTATAATGTTTAAAATTATATAAATATACACTAAACAATACTATAATATAAACAGTAAATTTGCTTCTGCCTACCTTTCCTGGTTACTCAGACAGTAAAGAATCTGCCTGCAATACAGAAGACTCAGGTTCAGTCCCTGGGTTGGGAAGATCCCCTGGAGAAGGGAATGGATTACCCACCCCAGTATTCTTGCCTGAAGAATTCCATGGGCAGAGTAGCCTGAAGGGCTACAGTCCATGGGGTCACTAAGAGTTGGACACCACTCAGCCACTAACACAGTTACAGTGACCCAAAGTTCCAGCAACCTACCAGAAATTTTGCTTTTCTTTCTAATATATTAAACTGTCTTGTTTTATTTATGAGCTAACTCAGAAGACATAGACATAGAAATGTCCTAAATAGTCTGCTACCATTTCTTTTTAACTTTGTGACTTCCATTTCTTCACCTACTCACTCACGATGTGTGGGGACAATAGTCATAATTTTCAGTATTTGTTACAGTTTTGTTCTGAATCATCTTTTCAAGAATGTTTTGTATTAATTTTTCCAAAATAAAACTGCCATTTTCCTTATGAGCTGAGGGTAGGTTTGTAGACTACCCAGTATAATGAAGATAATGTCTCCCTTCAAGGTAAAGGTTGAGCAGGTTTTCATAAAGCCCATGATAAAAAAATTGGAGTTTCCTAAACTTTGGGTTCCTCAACTCTGATGAAAACCCATTGCTTATGCCGCATGCACCTAGGTTGCTCTGTATCTCAAGGGGAAAAAAAGCAAATGTGAGTGAAGTCGCTTGCCCCTGACCCAAGGGCATCATGTTGTTTGCTAACATCTATGAAACTGTTGAAGGTTTATTTTTATTTTTTATTGTTTTTGTTTCCTACTTTTTTTTCAGAGGATCGTTGATTTACAACGCTATACTGGTTCCATGTGTTTAGCTTGAGTGTCAGGTAAAATCTCATGCCATTTACAGTTTTTAGGAAGGCTCAGAGAAAATAGGCACAAGTAGAAATAGTACTGGGTATGAGTGAGAGTTAATACTATTATTATTATTATTTATTGTTTTATTATAGAGAATTCTTTTTTTAAATTAATTTATATATTTTAATTGGAGGCTAATTACTTTTCAATATTGTAGTGTTTTTTGGCATACACTGAGATGAATCAGCCACGTGTGTACATGTGTCCCCCATCCTGAGCCCCCTCCCACCTCCCTTCCCATCCCATCCTTCAGGGTTGTCCCAGTGTACCGGCTCTGAGTGCCCTGCTTCATGCTCCAAACTTGGACTGGTGATCTATTTCACATATGGTAATATACATGTTTTAGTGCTATTCTCTCAAATCATCCCACCCTCACCTTCTCCCACAGAGTGCAAAAGTCTGTTCTCTATAACTGTGTATAGAAAATTATTATTTAAGTTCTTAGAACTATTTTTCTTAAGTAATATATATTCTTATATAATTTTGCACTAAAAATCTTCATAGTGGAAAAGCTCTTTACTTACTCTAAAAGTACTGCCTTGTCTCTAAATACTGAGTTAGTTATAGTTTTAAGGTTGAATGATGTATTATAATTCACTTATAATGTTTGCTGATTAACTTTTTATAAAAATTAATGCATGAAAATAAAAATAAACATGACCACTTCAGGTAGAGTTTTCCATATATTTTTATAAAGTCATGTTTTAATATATATTTTTTAATCTAGTTGAGCTCATGCCTCAAGTTTTATTATTAAAAATTTATTTATGCCATATCTTATTTCAGAAAATGAGTTTAATAAGAACATATCATTTTATTTTCTGTTTTCCCACTTACTTCAATACCAAAAGTATGCAATTTAAACAGTTATTAGAAGTTATTTAACTAGTGTATGTTATTTTATCAATTGGATACACATTACCTTATTTGGTATTTACTTCCCATTGGAAATGTATCTGTGATTTTTCTACCATATACATAATGTTGTGGTGATCATTTTTGTGCATGATTCTATTCACAAATACAGTAAAATGATCAAGAGAATTCCCAGAAATAAATTGATTGCTCAAATTTTGATTATAGATAAGAACTTTGGTTTTTAGCTTAAAATTTTATTCAGAAATATTGTGCTCTTTGACCTTTGGTGTTAAATGAATCTCAATAACATGGCAGGTGAAAGGTAGAGGCTACACTTGGTGTTATTTGGGTTTTTAGTTTGTGAGGTTAAACATGAAAAGTATATTGTTGTTCAGTCACTAGTTTGTATCTGATGCTTTGTGACCACATGGACTGAAGCACGTGTGGCTTCCCTGCCCTTCACTATTTCCCTGAGTTGCCCCAAAACTCATTTCCATTGAGTTGGTGATGCTGGCCAACCATCTCACCCTCTGTCGTCCCCTTCTCCTCCTGCCCTCAATCTTTCCTAGCATCAGGGTCTTTTCCAGTGGGTTGGCTCTTCATGTCAGGTAGCCAAAGTATTGGAATATTCTGTAACTATTTGGGGTTGATTTCCTTTAGGATTGACTAGGTTGGCCTCCTTGCAGTCCAAAGGACCCTCAAGAGTCTTCTCCAGCACCACAATTCAAAAGCATCAACTCTTCTGCACTCAGCCTTTTTTATAGTCCAACTCTCACAAAAAGTGTATTAGTCATTTATGTATATGTCTGCTTTTTGAGATGGTCAGCCAAGCTTTTCCCGGCTGTAATGCTATTCTATTTCTCCCCACTATGGTTAATTTATGTCTCACATGACTCCATAAATTATTGAAGAGAGAAAGGAATTGTACACTGAAAAATTCTCATTTGTTCATCTCTGTAACCACATGTCCTTGAACAATATATACATTTTGTATTCAGATACTTTCACCCAGCAGAGAGCCTGTGAGAGTCCTGTGTGTTATGGCACAGCATTATCAAGTGCTTTGCTACTTTTCACTTTTGATTAGTCCATTTTGCATATATAAATTTTTCAATATTTATAAGCTTAAAAACATTGCTGTTCAGTTACTAAGACATGTCTAAATTTTTGAGAACCCACACCAGGCCTCCCTGTCCTTTACTATCTCCTGGAGTTTGCTCACACTCATTAGGAGATGGTAGGATCCCATCACTGACTCAATGGACATGAGTTTGAGCAAACTTCTCTTATGGCTCAGGCGGTAAAGAATCTGCTTGCAATGCAGGAGACTCAAGAGACATAGGTTTGATCCCTGGTTCGGGAAGATCCCTGGAGAAGGAAATGGCAACCCACTCCAGTATTCTTGCCAGAGAAGTCCAGTGGACAGAGGAGCCTGGCGGGCTACAGTCCATGGGGTTGCAAAGAGTTGGACATGACTGAGTGACTAACACACTGGGAGATAAGGATAGGGAAGCCAGGTATGCTGTAGTTCATGGGGTCACAAAGTGTTGGACATGACTTAGTGACTGAACAACAACATGAATGATGTCCATTCAATTGGTAATGCCATCAGAATATCTCATTATCTGTAGACCATTCTCTGCCTAATGCCATCTTTCCCAGCATCAGAGTCTCTTCCAATGAGTCAGCTCTTTGCTTCAGGTGGCCAAAGTATTGGAACTTCAGTTTCAACCTTGGTCCTTCCAATGAATATTCAGGGCTGATTTCTGTACGATCAACTGGTTTGATTTCCTTGCAATCCAAGGGACTCTCAAGAGTCTTCTCCAACACCACAGTTCAAAAGTATCAATTCTTTGGCACTCAGCTTCCTCTATAGTCCAACTCTCACATCCATACATGACTGCTGGGAAAACCATAGCTTTTACTAGACAGACATTTGTTGACAAAGTAATGTCTGCTTTTAAATATGCTTTCTAGGTTGTTCATAGCTTTTCTTCCATGGAGCAAGAGTCTTTTAATTTCATGGTTGCAGTCATCATCTGCAGTGATTTTGAAGCCCCCCCCCCCCCAAAAAAAAAATAAAGTCTGTCACTATTTTCATTGTTTCCCTATCTATTTGCCATGAAGTGATGGGACCGGATGCTATGAACTTAGTTTTTGGAGTGTTGAGTTTTAAGCCAGCTTTTTCACTCTCCTTTTTCACTTTCATGAAGAGGCTCTTTAGTTCTCTTTCTGCCGTAAGTATGGTGTCATCTATCTAAGGTTATTGGTATTTCTTATGCCAATCTTGATTCAGCTTGTACTTCATCCAGCCCGGCATTCCACATGCTGTACTCTGCATATAAGTTAAATAAGCAGGGTGACAATGTACAGCCTTGACATACTCCTTTCCTGATTTGGAACCTATCTGTTGTCCCATGTCCAGTTCTAACTGTTGCTTCTTGACCTGCATACAGATTTCTCAGGAGGCAGGTAAGGTGGTCTGGTATTCCCTTCTCTTTAAGAATGTTCCATAGTTTGCTGTGATCCACACAGTCAAATGCTTTGGCATAGTCAATAAAGTAGAAGTAGATCTTTTTCCAGAACTCTCTTGCTTTTTCAAGAATCCAACAGATGTTGGCAATTTGATCTCTGTTTCCTCTGGCTTTTCTATATCCAACTTGAACATCTAGAAGTTCACTTTTAAGTTTACTTCTGGGTAAAATGTCATTTCAAAAATTTTATATAGATCTCCTTCTAAGGCAAAGATTGAACAGGTTTTCTTAAAGCCCTTCAAAAAAATTGTAGTTTCCTAATCTGGGGCTCCTCAATGATGATGGAAACCCATTGCATGGGCATACTCACCTTGGCCGCTCTGCCTCACATATGGAAACAATGTAAATATGAGTAATCAAGTCCTTTGTCTCTGACACACAAGCACTGTGTCATTTGCTAACATCTATGAAACTGTTGAAGGTTTACATGGAATTTTATACTGTTTTTATGGACTGAACATTTGTGTGTCTCTCCTCAAAATTACAGTGTGGAAACCTGATCCCTGATGTGAGGGCATTTGGAGGTGGGGCCTTGGGGAGGTGATTAGGTCATTTGGGGAGGTGATTAGGAATGGAATTAATGCCTTCATTTAAGAAAAGTGACCTCCGAGAGCAGACTTGTCTCTTCTGCCTTGTGAACTTGCAGTGAAAAAGTGTCTATGGCATAAGAAACAGGCTCTCACCAGACACTGAATCTAGTAGCACCTTAACCTTAGATTTCCCAGAGTCCAGAACTATGTGAAATCAATTTTTGCTGTTTATAAGCCATTCAGTTCATGGTATTCTGATAAAGCAGCCTGAATGGACTAAGACACTGCTTAATCTTTACTAGTAAAAAGGGCTCATGCAATTCTAAATGTTTCCAATTAGCATAGCTAATGAAACCCCTGTAAAGGGCAGTCTTAGCAGATAACCCCTATGAAAGACAAACACATTATAATCCTTTTGCAGGTAGTAGCAATTCCAAATATACATTTGGGTAAAGGTTACTTAATCCCTGAAAAATCTCTCCAGTCACACTTTGTGGTTTGTAACTTTACACTACATTTGTTTCTGTAATGCATCTCTAAATCCATGCAATTTCAAGCTACAGTCTTATAGTACTGTTCTTATCTTTCATAATATTTACTGTCTGTTGAATCCCAGCATCTTAAAACTGTAAGAAGTTACGCATATCACCTGTAGGCCACTTTACCCGAGTCATTGCACGTTTCCTGAGGTCCCCTGATGGGAGATTAATTTCTATATTTCAACAGGAATGGGATGTGCTTCTGGTTTACTACATTGCTTGAGTGAGAAAATTTCAGAGGTTTCCAGTAGTCATTCCTATTATGTTAGCCATTTTTCCATGGGTCAGAGAGCCAATACGGAATTTCTAAGAATTGTGACTTATGTCTATTTCCATTATACATTCAGAAAGTAACCATATAATGATTTACTACCTGGTCCCACTACAAGTTCAGTTTGGACCAAGACTCCATCTCTCACCTTACATCAAAAATACATTCTTTACCTAATGAGCTACAGTGACATTTTTGATGCTCAGGAATTAATCAATTTAGAGCCAGTGTCTGCTAATCTTTGAAAAGTCTCAGTATTTCTCCCTAGTGTGCAGTTGTTCTCGTAGATTGTCTTAAGTCCTTTAAGGGGAAGGCATAGAGGAAGATATATGTTCTATACTGTGATAATTCCAGGGCTTCCCTGGTGGCTCAAAAAAAAAAAAGAATCTTCCTACTAGGGGGAAACCTGCGTTTCATCCCTGGGTCAGGAAGGTCCCCTGGAGAAGGTAATGGCTACCCACTCCAGTATTCTTGAGAATTCTGTGGACAGAGTAGCCTGGCGGGTCTCAACGAGTTGAACACAGCTGAACCTCTTTTATTTTCATAGAAGATTTATGTGCTATACTGTGATAATGCTGGAGGGTATTTTCTCAAATAGACCTGGCTTCTCTTTCTTTTTTTAATAAACAATTTTTTAACAGTTTTATGTTTATAGAAAAAATTATATAGTAATACAGTCAGTGTCCATATCCCCTCCCAGTTTCTCCTATTATTAACATACTATGTTGGCCAAAATGTTCATTTGAGTTTCCTATAAGATGTTATAAAGACCCACAAAAACTTTTTTTTGCTAATCCAATACTCATTAGCATGGCTCATTTGTTAAAACTAGCAAATTAGTATTGATATATATTTTTATTAACTTAAGTCCATACTCTATTCAGATTTCCTTTGTTCTTACTTTTCTGTTCCATGATCCCATCCAAAATAATACATTGCATTTAGCTCAGATTTCTCTTGACTATGCAGTTTCTCAGAATTTCCTTGTATTTGATGACCTTGACAGTTTCTGGGAGTCTGGTTGGGTATATTTAGGGTGTTTTATTGGAATCTGTCTGATGTTTCTCATGGTTAGAATGAAGATATGGATTTGGGACAAAGATCATAGAAGAAAAACACCATTTTGCCACTCATATAAAGGGTTCATATATTAACATGATTTATCTATGCTGATAGTGACCCTGATTAACTGACTGAGGTGGCATTTGTCAGGTTTCTTCACACTCCCCTTTTCAGACTTTTTAGAGGAAGTAAACTGCATATAGCCCAAGTAGGGAGTCACATTACTCTTTAAGGTTAGGATGAAGTGTTTATATATTAATAGATTATCTGAATTTCATATGCATGGGAGAATTCCCTCTTCTCCCATATGAACTCATGGATATTTATTTTATACTTTGGGTTAAAATCCAATACTTCTTTATTATTTATCATTCAAATTGTTCTAGCTTTAGCCACTGTGAACTCTTTCAAATGGCTTTTGTGTGCCTTTGACATACTCTAATCATTACAGTTTTTTGAGCAAATCTTCATTTGATAGCACTATGGGATGCTCCAGACTCATCTTGCATTTTCCCCCATCTGTCTTATAATCAGTTATTTCTCAAAGAAGCCCTCAGTGTGTGTGTTTTGCTGGTGAAATATTGTAGCTTCTAAGCCCTTTCAGCACACAGAGCAAAAATATATATGTGTGTATACTAACCTGTGCATATAGGTGTATTTAAAAATATTTATATTGAACCACATACATATTAAGTTAAGCATGAGTTCTTACTGTCGAATCTAACCCATCACCTCATGGATCATTCTAACAGCCTCTGCTTGCTTATCTGTGAAGTGTTCCACTTCAATTGGCTCTCACAATACCCCCATCCATGTCCTTATGTGGTCAATGCTAACATACCAATTAGTCGGTGTCCAGGAGTATCAGAACTATGAACCTGTACCTCCATGGAGAACACTTTCAAGTAATGGACAGAGATTATGTGCGATACCTTTAGACTTTAGTCATACACGCATGTGTGCTATGTTGTTTCGGTCATGTCCAACTCTGCACCCCCTTGGACTTTAGTCCACTAGGCTCCTCTGTCAACGGAGATTCTCCAAGCGAGAATGCTAGAGTGGGTTGCCGTGCCCTCCTCCAGGATATCTTCCCAACCCAGGGGTCAAGCCCACATCTCTTATGTCTCCTGCATTGTCAGGCAGATTCTTTACTAGTAGGGGCACCTTAGTTTTACATACTTCATTCATTTCCGAAGTTACTGTGATCAGCAGTTTTCCTTCAGCTCTCTTTGATGTGGCTATTTAATTCATGTGCAGTGCAGATAGCTTCTTTTTTCACAGTCTGTAGACATTCTGGAGATCCCACAACATCCTAAATGATTTTTTTTTTCTTTTAAATTAAATACCCAAACTTTCTCTTAGCTATTAAGTCCTAAGGATGTTGACAATGTATAATGTTTCTTTCGCTCAGAAATATACATTTAGAGTTACTCCATGTCTTTTTATGGCTTGATAGCCCATTTCTTGATTTTGATAAATATATTCCAAAGTATAGTAATATCATAGTTTATCCATTCATATTTTAAATAACATATTGTTTGTTTCCAATTTGGGGTGCTATCAACACTTTAAATACTTCATTCTCCTCTTTCTTCTTTTTGCATGGTTTCTGATGTGAAGTCCGATTATTTCTTAGTCCTTTTTCATTATTGGTAAGGTGTGATTTTTTTTTTCTCCTATTTCAAGATTTTTTCATTGTCTTTAGTTTTCTGCAGGTTAAGTGTGATACAACTATATGCAAAATTGTTGATACTTACTTGGTTTTCTGTGACTTTCTTGGATCTCTGGTTTGACATTTTTAATTAGCTTTGAAAAGTTTTCAGTCATTAGTACTTCAAATATTCCTTCTCCTTTTTGTCTTTCACCTTCTGGTGTTTCTACTATATAAATATTACAGGCATACCTCATTTTATTATTCTTCGCTTTATTTTGCTTTGCAGATAATGATTTTTTTTTCAACAAATTGAAGGTTTGTGGTGACCCTGCTTAGATCATATCTATCAGAACCATTTTTCTAATAGCATTTGCTTACTTCATATCTCTGTGTCATATTTTGGTAATTCTTGCAATATTTTAAGCTTTGTCATTATTGTGATAAATGATCTTTGTTACTACTATGACTTGCTGAAGGCTCAGATGCTGGTTAGCATTTTTTAGCAGTTAAGTATTTTATAGTATGTATATATTTTTAGATATAACACTATTATACACTTAATAGATTATAGTAAAGTGTAAACATAACTTTTATAAGCAATCAAAAACCTAAAAATCTGTGTGATTTGCTTTATTGCAATACTCACTTTATTGTAATGGTCTAGAACTAAACCTACAGTATCACCCAGGTCTGCCTCTATATCTTTTGTAATTATTCCACTCTTCTTGCATGTTCTTTTATGTTTTCCTTTTTAATATTTTTTCTCCCTGCATATCAGTCTGGAAAGTTTTAACTCATTTAACTTGAAGCCACACTGATTCTTATTTTGGCCATGCCCAGTCTATTGATGAGCTCAAAACAAATGCATTTTTACTTATGTTAGAATGTTTGATTTTCAGCATTGCTTTTGATTTTCTTGGAGTTGTCATTTCTCTATGAAAACTCCCATCTGTTTGAGCACATGTCCTCTTGCATACCTTCATTAGACTCCTTAACATATTACTCATAGTTATTACAGTTGAATTTCCTGTCTGATAGTTTCAATGTATGTAATACTGGAGTTTGGTTCTGACAAGTGTTTTGTCTCTTCAGACTATATTTTTGGCTTTTAGTAGCATTCCTTGTATTTTTTTTTAATTGAAAACAACACAGGAAATATTAGGTGACTACAAATTAACATGTGTTTAGCCAGTTTTCCCAACATCACTTACTGGAGAGTCTATCCTTTCCCCATTAAGTATAATTCGCTCCCTCATCCAGTATTATTTTACTATATATGATGGTTTATTTCTGGGCTCTCAATTCTGTGCTGTTTGGTCTATGTGTGTATCTTTATGCTGGCACCATATTGATTTTATTACTATAGCTTTGTAATGTAGTTTGAAAGGCAGTGTGATGACTCTAGCTTCGTTTCCCTTTCTCAAGAATGTTTTGGCTATTCAGGGTCTTTGTGGTTCTACATGAATTTTGAATTTATTTATATTTCTGTGAAATGTACTATAGAATTATTTGATAGGAATTACATTAGATTGATGGATGATTTTGAATAGTATGGGCATATAAATGATATTCTTCTCCTCTATGAAGATAGGATATCTTTTCATTTATTTGCTTTCAAATTCTTTCATCAAAGTCTCATAGTTTTCAGTGTACAAGTATTTCATTTTCTTGCTTAAATTTATTCTTAGGTATTTTATTTTAAATTTTTTTTTATGGTTGTGACTGGGATCATTTTATTTATTTTTCAGGTATTTTATTGTCATGGTATAGAAATACAATTGATTTCTGTATATTGATTTGCTTACTGCAGCTTTACTGTTTTTGTCAATTAGTTCCAATAATTTCTTGATGGAACCTTTAAGATTTAGTATATGTAAAAGCATATCATCTGCAGAGGTAATTTTATCTACTCCTCTATAATTTGAATGTTTTTTCTTTTTTGCTCTTGTCTGATTGCTCTTACTAGGAATTACAATACTATATTGAATTGGGTTTGTGATAGTGGGTGCACCTGTCTTTTTCCTGATATTAGAACACTTTCACCCTTTAAGTTTTGAAGTTTCTCTCAATGAAACCCATGAATGTGTCAGGACCTCTCTAAGACTAGGCTCCCAGTTGTTTCTTCCTATAAAGCTAGTAGTATCCGTTCAACCTCCAGCAATTTGTCAAAATTGCTACTTAAATGTTCCTACCAATTCTTGACTATAGCAGTTTGTGCTCCAAGATAGCAGATCTCAGCTGTGATTCTCTATATTTTCCCATCCTTTCAAATATTGGGTTGTCAGTTTGTCCTGTGACATCAATTCTCTGATGGACCTGAGAAAAGTTGTTGATTTTCATTCATTCATCCTTTTTTTCACTCTGTTCTGAGAATCATAGGTGGTGATTTCTAAGGTTGTCAGATGTCATAACTGAAATTAGAAACCTGGACAAATTTTTAAAAATAAGATGACAGCATTCTAGCTTCCATTTTAATCAAGGGGTTTAAGGCTTATTTTGTGACTTAAGTCTGGACATTAGGTTCAGTTCAGTTCAGTTGCTCAGCCGTGTCCAATTCTTTGAGACCTTATGGACTGCAGCAGGCCAGGCTTCTCTGTCCGTCACCAACCCCCAGAACTTGCTCAAAATTACATCCATAGAGTCGGTGATGCCATCCAACCATCTTATCCTGTGTCATCCCCTTCTCCTCCTGCCTTCAGTCTTTCCCAGCATCAGATCTTTTCCAATGTGTCAGCTCTTTGCATCAGGTGGCCAAATTATTGTAATTTCAGCTTCAGCATCAGTCCTTCCAAAGAATATTCAGGACTAATTTCCTTTAGGATGAACTGGTTGAATCTCCTTGCAGTCCAAGAGATTCTCAAGAGTCTTTTCCAATACCACAGTTCACAAGCATCAATTCTTCAGCGCTCAGCTTTCTTTATGGTCCAACTCTCACATCCATACATGACTACTGGAAAAACCATACCTTTGACTAGATGAACCTTTGTTGGTAAAGTAATGTCTCTGCTTTTTAATATGCTGTCTAGGTTGGTTATAACTTTTCTTCCAAGGAGGAAGCATCTCTTAATATCATGGCTGCAGTCACCATCTGCAGTGATTTTGGAGCCCCACAAAATGAAGTCTGTCACTGTGTCCATTGATTCCCCATCTATTTGCCATGAAGTGATGGGACTGGATCCCATGATCTTAGTTTTATGAATGTTGAGTTTTAAGCCAACTTTTTCATTCTCCTCTTCCACTTTCATCAAGAGGCTCTTTAGTTCTTCACTTTCTGCCATAAGGGTGGTGTCATCTGCATATCTGAGGTTATTGCTATTTCTCCCAGCAGTCTTGATTCCAGCTTGTGCTTCTTCCAGCCCAGCGTTTCTCATGGTGTACTCTGCATAGAAGTTCAATAAGCAGGGTGACAATATATGGCCTTGACGTACTCCTTTCCCTATTTGGAACCAGTCTGTTGTTCCATGTCCAGTTCTAACTGTTGCTTCCTGACCTGCATATATATTTCTCAGTAGGCAGGTCAGGTGGTCTTATATTCCCATCTCTTTAAGAATGTTCCATAGTTTGCTATGATCCACACAGTCAAAAGCTTTGCCATAGTCAATAAAGCAGAAATAGATGTTTTTCTGGAACTCTCTTGCTTTTTCGATGATCCAATGAATGTTGACAATTTGATCTCTGGTTCCTCTGCCTTTTCTAAATCCAGCTTAAATATCTGTAAGTTCATGGTTCATGTGTTATTGAAGCCTGGCTTGGAGAATTTTGAGCATTTCTTTGCTAGTGTCTGAGATGAGTGCAACTGTGTGGTAGTTTGAACATTCTTTGGCATTGCCCTTCTTTGGGATTGGAATGAAAACTGAGCTTTTCCAGTCCTGTGACCATGCCTGAGTTTCCCAAATTTGCAGGCATATTGACTGCAGCACTTTGACAGCATCATCTTTTAGGATTTGACATTAGTTTACATGCCATGATTCTCTATTATGGCAATTTATGTGGGGATTTGGTCAACACACATAGTTTTTGGTGAAGATGATTTTCAGTTATATGGTCAAACAGTATTACAATATATTGGTCATCTCTTTCATTCCTGGGACAACATCATCAGCTAGACAGTCCCAGAGATCCTAGAAAGCTAATATATTCTGATTAATGGCATAATCCTACTGCTTTTTATGGTAAACAAACTCCTCCTGTTTGGTGATTAAATGCTTCCATTTACAATGAAATCCATTCATCCCAAATGAAATCAGGGACCCATTTCAGTAGCAGCATGCCCTCATGGTCATGCCTGACCCACAAAGGAAAACAGTCACAGTTTTTTTTTCAAGGATGTAGGTGTTTCCCTTCCTAATCTATATCTTATAAATATAATAAAGAGAATATCTTCTTCATATTATTGTGAGATATCATTGAGGGGGTAGTGTGAGGGTTGCAGAAATTAAATACATTCCAACTTTCTTGTCACTTGATGTTGTCTATATTCTCCATATTATGCCTGAGAAGATCTATCATATCCACCTCACTAAAGGAATGTTATTTTTTAAGTCCAAGCTTCAAGTCAACCAAGCAAGTATTTGAAGCTACTTTCAGCTGCATAAGATAATATATTAAATCAAGAATCTCTAGTAAGGGCATGTCCTGATTTTTTATTCTAACCTTAATCTAACATCCTTAAAATCCACTCTTACACCTGTTTCTGGGGTTTCTGATGACATATATTTGCAAAATTTGGGGACTGTTTTGTGTGTCAGCTCTTTCTTCCTGGATCATAGTATGTGTCTGGCCCCCTGTATCATGCTTATATAATACTTTAGCTGCGAGCTTGATGCCAACAAGGGGCTATGGTGGTAGGCTTGAGGAAAATCATTACCTGTTTGTAAGATGCATGCTCAGGTGAGATTTACAGAGTTTTCAGCAAAGTGAAGTAACTCTATTTTTTTTTAATGCTTTATTGAAGTATAGTTGCCTTACAATGTTGTCTTAGTTTTCTACTGTACAGCAAAGTGAGTCAGCTATACATGTGCATATGTCCCCTCTTTTTTCGATTTCCTTCCCATTTATGGGCTTCCCTTGTGGCTCAGACTGTAAAGAAGCTGCCTGCAATGCAGGAGACCAGAGTTTAATCCCTGGGTTGGGAAGATCCCCTTGACAGAGTTTAATCCCTGGGTTGGGAAGATCCCCTTGAGAATGGAATGGCAACCACTCCAGTATTCTTGCCTGGAGAATTCCATGGATAGAGGAGCCTGGTGGGCTGCAGTCCATGGGGTTGCAAAGAGTCAGACAAGGCTGAGCGACTCACACTCACTTTTAGGTCACCACAAGCATTGAGTAGTGTTTCCTGTGCTATGGAGCAGGATCTCATGAGTTATCTATTTTATACATAGTATCAATAGTGTACAATTGTCAATCCCAATCTCCCAATTTATTCCATGTCCCGTTTTCTCCTTGGTATCCATATGTTTGTTTTCTATGTCTGTGTCTCTATTTCTGCTTTGTAAATTGGTATAGATTGTCTATGCCAATTTTTTCAGATTATACAGTGTTTGTTTTTCTCTTACTTACTTCACTCTGCATGACGGCATCTAGGTCCTTCCATGTCTCTCCAAATGACCCAGTTTTTTTCCTTTTTATGGAGGTGAGACTCTTTGACATAGATGGACAGCTACTTCCACAGACAAAGCAGCCAGGGTGACTGAGTACACAATACTCTCAGCGTAAGTGGAGCCCACCAGTTGTCGTCATTCTAAAGGTCTTGGCCCTGGTACTTCCCAATCAAAGCCCTAACTTTCATGTGAGAAACTGAGCAAGATTATAACTTGAATTAGCATTCTAATTCTGTAACTAGCACGGTTACAATTTTGATTTAATGGTGAAAATTTTGACTGTGAGACTGCAAAACAGATTATTTTGTTTCTACAGTGGAAGCTGTCTGGTTCTCAACTCATGAACTGAGCTGATCATGTATTAATCAGAGCTCTCCCTGGGAACCTTGTTTCCATTGTCATATATTACAGTTAAACACAAAGAACAATCTGATTTATTTTGATGCCAGTTTACACCACAGATTATTATTACTATGTTTTCCTTTAACCAGATGTTCAACAGCACCATGACTAAACCAACCCCAGAATCCTATAATTGAGGGACAGGGACAGCCATTGGTGTCAGTCAAGGTTCTCATATAAGGCAGAAAGTATGCTAGTAATTTAAATGGGCGGAGATATACTAAAATAAAACTTTCGCAGTAAAGCATTCCTTTAACACTTTGTTTAAAAATGCAACCTCCTGTATTGCCTAGATGACTTGTGATTTATTTTCCTCCAAAATTCATACTGCTACTTTTAAAAAAATACATATTTTTATTGTTAAGTCTTATATGTGTTTTGTTACACTAAAGTGGAAGCTCCACACTATCAGAGATGTTTGTCTCTTTTGTTCATTGTGTTATTTCTATCACTTAGAACAGTGCCCATGAAACGGCAAATCTTAGGAAACATTTGATAAAGAAATTGACCAAACTCTATTTGAAATGAAGAAAGAGTGCCTCCTAGAGAAGGGGAGTGGGTGTGGATTTCCTTTCCAGTATTAGGACAAATTATAATCCTAATACGATTGAGATATAAGTGAAATATATACATTTTTAGAAGCCTGATGAGAGGTTCTTATGAAAGGTTATTCTAAGAAAAATGATGATGTGTTTATGAATAATTTTTTACTTTAAATATTGAAAGCATGAAACTTTACCACTTGAGAAAAAGGAAGAGACTTTTAAAAATCATTTTAAGTTATATATTAATAATAAAATGGAAATATGGTGGTAAAGAGCTGATGATAGTGCAATAAAGTTATACATTTGCTAAATGTTTATGTGCTTTTAGCTTCACTAAACAAACTAATATTTCTGACATTGAAAATTAATATGTTCTTACATCTACTTTAGAAAAAGTATTCCATCTGCACATTGGTTATATCTGTCTTTTCTGTTTACATCCTGGCCTTCTTGCCCAGGGCAAAAGGAGTAAAAAGAACTAGAAATGGTATTTATTACAAAGAGTAATCAACCATAAAGACTATAATTGAACACTCAAGTGTAGTCATTACATGATTAATTACTTTGGTAAATCAGTCTCCTACATATATCATGAAAATAGTCAAAGGAGCTAGAATAGAATATACAAAAAACAGGCTTGTCATCATCAAAATCACTGTTATCCATGGGTTGTTTGTTTTCAGTATTTCTTAGTTTTCACCATTTTTCCTCCTTTTAATCCTCTATATTAATGACATTTTAAGATAAATGCTTTGATTACATGGTAGCAATGCAGGCAAATATTTTTCAAATTTTTGTCACACAAACAAAAGACTGAACTTGATGGCTTATTTGGCAACTTACATGTCTATCATTGATTGATCTATTGCTGATTGATAAACTGCTTTCATTTCTAAAATTTCCATAGTGCTTCAGTTTAATAGGAAATATATCAAAATAGTTTTTTCTCAAGTTAAAAACATTCAGTGCTAATATACTAGGCTCTGGGGAAAAAAGTGTAGAAAATAGAGTCACATGTGGTAAAAACTGTGATGGCTTCTTTTGCTCTGGCTGTTCTCACGTCTGGATATAAAGCTTAGAATTTCTGAATCTGTCCTACAAACTTGAGAAGAACCATGCTGAGCTGGAATAAGAAGGGAGTCACACATTACATGGCAGATCAGAGAAGTGGGAAGAACCCAGATCATGGATGACATCACTAAACTATTGAGACATGTAAAGATAGAATGTGTCCTGAATTTGAACATGGAGTACCCTCAGGTGCATTCTCTTACTCAGAAAGCTATAATGTTCTTCATTACACCTATGCAGCTATTAAAATCATTTAATTTTACAATTATTAAAAAACAAAACAAACAAACAGGAATCTACCTTGGACTTACTTTTTCACAATATAACTCAGAATGAATGTTATATAGTCTTCTTTCTGGATTATTTTTTTGAGCATTATGTCCTCTAGCTTCATCCATGTTGTTGCAAATGGCAGGATTTCCTTTATGACTGATTAATATTTCATCATACATTTTAAATGCTTATATATATATATGTATTATGTATACATATATGCATAGGTATCAGAGAAGGCAATCGCACCCCACTCCAGTACTCTTGCCTGGAAAATCCCATGGACGGAGGAGCATGGTAGGCTGCAGTCCATGAGGTCCCTAAGAGTCGGACATGACTGAGCGACTTCACTTTCATTTTTCACTTTCATGCATTGGAGAAGAAAATGGCAGCCCACTCCAGAGTTCTTGCCTGGAGAATCACAGGGAAGGGGGAGCCTGGTGGGCTGCCGTCTATGGGGTCACACAGAGTCGGACACGACTGAAGTGACTTAGCAGCAGCAGCAGCATGCATAGGTATACAAACACACACATATACACTCACACCCACACCATCAAAGGGCATTTATTTTGTTTCTCTATCCTGGCTGTTGTGAATAATGCTGCAGTAAAATGGGTGTACAAATATCTTTTGAGATGCTAATTCCATGCTTCATGCTGAATCGCTTCAGTCATGTCTGACTCTTTGCAACCCTGTGGATGGTAGACTGCCAGGCTCCGCCGTCCATGTGATTCTCCAGGCAAGAATACTGGAGTGCGTTGTTGTGTCTGCTCTGAATATATACTCAGGAGTGAGATTACTGGATCATATGGCATTCAATATTTAATTTTTTGATTAAAAGATCCATTTTCCATAATGGCTGAATCATTCTACATTCTTACCAACATTGTTTTCTCTGCATCCTCGCCAACATTTGTTTTCCTTGTCTTTTTGATGATAGCTATCTTAACAGGTGTGAGGTGGTATCTCCCTGTCATTTTTATTTGCGTTTTCCTGATGGTTAGGAAGGTTGAGCACCTTTTCATATATATACTGGCCATTTGTATATCTTCTTTGGAAAAAGTTTTTTTTCAGGTTCCTGGCCATTTTAGTTGAATTTTTTTTGTTTTTTGGTTTTTTTTTTTTTTTTTTGCTATTGAACTGTGTGAAACCTTCACATATTTTGGATATTAACCCTTTATCAGATACAGTGCCTATTACAGGCACATAGTTCACTGGCAGCTCAGACAGTAAAGAATCTGCCTGCCGGGGTCCAGCCCCAGCAGGATTCAGGGGAACCCTCAGGATGAACGGCGTCGGCGAGAGAGAGACACGTAGGAACGGCCTTGATGGGGCCAAGTCTGCAAGGGAGAGAGAGAGAGAGAGAAAGAAAGAGAAAGAAAGAGACCAGACCAGGAGTGTGCAGCAGAGTCTGTCAGTTGCTTTATTTTTCACCGTAGCCTTTATACCCTAAGCTGGTACATTTCTAAGGGGCAGATAAGCACACAGACTTAGTTTAACTTTACATCAGCTTGTCCTTCACGAAACCAGGTGTGCTCTGTATATTTTTGTTTATGAGAGTCTTTTCCCATAGATTTTTTGTACATTATCTCCTGGCCTTGAGCTTAGCAGAAAACAGAAAAGTGGCAGTCTCATGGTACAGCAGGTTGCAACGTAGTAGAAATATAATCTTGTTAACACAAAAGTCAGTCTTTTTGCAGAAATTGTCAGCTAAATTTATCTAAAACGTTTAGCACACAAAGACTCTGCGGCTCTGGTGAGGCAGCCCCTGTTTAGCGCTCCTGGTTAAAATTAACAATTATCTTATTGTTTTTACACTAGGGCTAAACTCTTATTTTACTAGATCTTTAACTATGTTAACAATACTGTCCACTGCACAACCTCAACACATTAACATCAATCAAACGTTGATCCAATAACCACTTTTAAAACAATATTTTTTGTATTTTCTAATAGGGCTTCCTCACTCCGCAAAGGGCTCTGTGCCTATTAGGGCCTTTATAATGGTTAATCTCTATGTATAATATCTTTTGGCTTTCAGGCCTGTTGATAATTTATGGCTTGCACCTGGTGCAACTTTAAGCAACTTCAGTAGCCGACCCTGTCTTTTATGTGGTAAATCTATTTTCTTTCTATTAGGTGTCATCTCCAAGGGAACTAGATAGGATTACATTTTTACAGAACAGAAATGCAAAGGATTGCAAAAACAGCAGATATGGCACAAAACAGGCTCTTAGTCTAAAAGTTAATTACCTGCAAGAAGTCGCCAGCTAATCTCTATCTAAACTATTTTCTATTAGGCACATTTGTGGCTATAATATTTGTGGAGCTTTTCTCACCCCGTGAAGGGGCCTATGCTTAATAGTTTCTTTTGTTAGCGTACTGTACTTAGGATGTTTAGAACAATCATGAGCATTTTGTGCAATGAGAGCACACATTTATCAAACAAGCCAGAATGCCAGCAAAAGGGTTTGAACTGAAGCATTTCCTTCATCCCTGGCCCCTTCACAGGGTACCAGCGTCCAGGAGATTTATTAATTAGGGTTTTAAGTTAGTCTTCATTCAGTGAAAGAGGAGCAGGAGAGCTCTCTGCAGGCAACACAAGAATCCGCAGCAGGGCAAGCAAGAACAACAGCAGAAAAGGGGGGAGGATACAGGGTGGGGTAGAGGCCAAGGCCAACCTGGAGGGTCCCTTATGTCCTGGACGGCCTTGCCTGTCAGGTATTTTCCTCGTGACCTCGTCATGGATGGGGTCCCGGATGGCCTTGCCTGCCCAGTATTTTCTTCATGACCTCGTCATGGGCAGGACCTCCCATAACGGCTCCCGACATCTGCCTGCAATTCAGGAGACCTGGGTTTGATCCCTGGGTTGGGAAGATCCCCTGGAGGAGGGATAGGCTAAGCACTTCAGTATTCTTGCCTGGAAAATTCCATGTTCAGAGGAGACTGGCAGGCTATGGTCCATGAGGTCACAAAGAGTCAACATGGCTGCGTGACTCATACACACAACACAGACCAGTGAAGTAGAATAGAGAGCTCCAACACAAGCCCACATATTTATGATTCAGTAAGTTTTCACAAAGGTGCCAGGAACATACAATGAAGAAAGGGTAGTCTTGTCAATAACTGGTGTTGGGAAAACTGGTATCCACATGCAAGAAAGTGACTCTGAAGTTTTGTTTTCTACCATTCACAGAAATTAACTCGAAATGGATCAAAGACTTAAATATAAGACCTGAAGCCATATGACTCCTAGAAGTAGACTTATGAAAAAGTATCCTTGACATTAGTGTTGGCAATATATTTTTCTGGATAAAACATCAAAAAAAAAAAACAAACAAAAAAACAAAAAAAAACAGGCAAAAAAAAAAAAACCATAAAATAAACAAGTGGAGCTACATTAAACTAAAGAGCTCCTGAACAGTAATGGAAAAGATAAACTGAAAAGACATTCTACAGAACAGGAACAATTTTTAAATCAAGTCCAAACAGATCTTCTAATATAAAGAATATATCCATTAGGAAAAGAAATAAACCTCAGTGTGTTTGACCAAAAGTTAATCAAGCATAACTTCAAAAAGAAATGATAAATTTATGAGGAAATCACCAAAATGCAACACAAAGATAAAAATATATGAAAATATCTGTGCCTTAAGGGAAGGTGAAAGGAAGAATGAAACAATAGAAATTGAAGAAGAAATAACTAAGGATTGGGAAGGAAGTCAATATTTGAAGAGAAGCTTGTATGTGTATTATAAAATGCTGAAAGAAAAAAGACTTTTCTGATGGAAGGAACACATGAAGTACTGAGCAAGACTAATAAGGTTTTTGCCACTGGAAAAAAATTATAGTAAAACAGAAAAGCAATGACAAATCTGAACAGTTACCACAGAGAAATTTGGACTAACTGTATACTTTAATTATTAATAAAAGATGCCAAAAGGTCATAAAATATGTTCAATTATTGTAAAAAATAATTTCCTGTCTCAAATTTTATGTCTGAGAAAAGACATTTAGATGAACAAATACAGAAAGGTTATGGTTTCCTGGGCATAATTTTTAAAGTACTAAAAATATTCTCCAGTTAAAACTAAACCCAGAAAGGAGTAGAAAACTAAACCTACTAATGAACAAAATAATCGTCAAATGTATGTATAAATTACAATTGACTGTAAAAACATAAATAATACTGGGTGCTCATGGTTGGAAAAAAGTCAGAGATTTAAGCTTTCTGTACTATGTACTCTGGATGTTGTGATTATTTCTCCTATAAAAAAGTACATAAAGTACTGATACATTACTTTAAAAATGTTAAATTTATAGCTGAAATTATAACAAAGGAAATCTAAAGTGCTTAAAGAAATGTCTGAGTTATAGAAACTGTGTTGCATTTCTTAAAAATGGAGAACACATTTATTAAATGAGAGTGCAAGAGAAAACAGAGTGCAAAATAAATAAAGGTATAAAAAGCAGACATTTCTTTCTTCTTTTGTGATAATGTAGACATGTGTCTGCTTTATTAGTGCAGTGAATACATCTCCAATCTTGTTAGGGTTATGGTATTTTATAGTTTTTATCATCTTTTTCCATATTAATAAATTCGCTTTTAAAACTTTACTAAATTTAAAATTTTGCTTTGTTCATCATTGTTTTCAATAGTCTTATACATTCTCTTTTTAAAGCTGTTCTTTCATTGTTTTTTTTAAACAGGAGTTTATACATAAAATGCTTTCTCAGTATTTGTTTTTAAAATGTCTTTAGTTTTGACACAGTCTTGTATAATGATTTTAATAGATATAATATTTCTAATAGTTACTTTTTCTTTGAAAATACTTACTTTGTCTCCCGGTATCTTTAGTCACTAGGAATAAACCTAAAATTGATCTAATCATTGTCCCTGTGTAAATAATCTTTTAAGATTGTATCTATTCTTATTACATTTGCCTCATTATTAAGTATGTATATTTGGATCTACATTTTTCCCCACCACTTAGTAGTCAAAGTGAATTTTAAATTTGCCACCAGCAGGATAATCCAGTGATTTCAAGTTTACCTTTGAAATTAGTCTGTTGCCATCCACTATGGCAAGTTATCTTAATAGCACATGATTATTGGTTATTCCATCTTCCTTCTCTGTATTATTTCTATTATTTTCCTGTACCACTGCTAGTATTTCCTTGACCTTACAAGTTAGCTACTTATACCCGAATCCTCTTTTTGTGGAAACTCAAACTAACAGAAATTATAATAAACACCATTTTGTTTTGTGTCCACATATTTTTCATAACCACTTACTGCAGAAGCTCCCCAGTACTTCGTACATCGATTTCCCTCTCCCCGGTCTACTCATGTTCCTGGTTATCTTATTCAGCCTTTGGTTTTGAATAACATTAAAATAATCTCCAAGGCCCAGACTCTTGCCTGAAACTTAGAGTCATATACCCAACTGCCTGCATGATATCTCCACTTGCAAGTAAATACTTTATTTTAAAAAATATTATTGAAATATAATTGCTTTACAATGTTACTCGTTTCTTTCTGTACAGCAACTAAATATGTACATGCATCTCCTCCCTCTTAGACCCCCTTCCCAACCCCGCAGTCCCATCCATCTAGGTCATCACAGAGCACCAAGCTGCTTCCCCATGCTATGCAGCATGCTCCCATTTGCTACCTATTTTATACATGGTAGTGTGGATATGTTAGTCACAGTCTCTAAATCCGCCCATCCTCCCCTTCCCCCGTGTCCATTCTCTACATCTGCGTCTCTATTTCTGCCTTGCAAATAGGATCATCTGTACTATTTTTCTAGATTCCATATATGCGCATTAATATATATAATATTTGTTTTTCTCTTTATGACTTCACTCTGCATGACAGACTCTAGGTCCATCCACATCACTTCATTTGACTTAATACCATTTCTCTTTATGGCTGAGTAATATTTCATTGTATATATGCACACATTTTCTTTACCCATTCATCTGTAGATGGGCATTTAGGATGCCTCTATGTCCTGGCTATTGTGAATAGTGCTGCAGTGAACACTGAGGTACATGTGTCTTTTTGAATTATGATTTTCTCAGGATCTATGCCCTGCAGTGGGAGTTCTGGGTAACCTTAGCATGGCTAAAATTGAAGTCCTGAATTCTTCCAACCAACAAGATAACTTCACCTCTCCTTCCTTTCCTGTTTCTGACTATCCAATCCTTTCAATCCCTTTCATCAAAACTTTAGAGACATTCTTAACACTTGTTTTCGTATCCCCTGCATCCAAAGCTGTCTTCTCTACTTTACAAATACAGCCAGAATTTGGCCTCTTCCACTTCTCTGCAACTCCTAACACCACACTGGCCTAAGGCACGATTTCTCCTGCCTACATTAACCCAGGAGAGTCCTAACTAGTCTCCATGGGACCAAGCTTGCTCTATATCCCATTTATATAGCACCAACCAAAATCCTTTAAAGACATGGGTATGCTCATGTTACGCTTGGGACAAAATTCTTCACTGGATCTTCACCTCACTAGTAAAAATCCCAAAGTCATACTGCTGCTGCTAAGTCACTTCAGTCGAGTCTGACTCTGTGTGACCCCTTAGACGGCAGCCCACCAGGCTCCCCCATCCCTGGGATTCTCCAGGCAAGAACACTGGAGTGGGTTGCCATTTCCTTCTCCAATGCATGAAAGTGGAAAGTGAAAGTGAAGTTGCTCAGTCGTGTCCGACTCTTAGGGACCTCATGGACTGCAGCCTACCAGGCTCCTCCATCCATGGGATTTTCCAGGCAAGAGTACTGGAGTGGGGTGCCATCGCCAAATCCCAACCACATGACAGCCTCCGCCATCTCTCTGATCTCCCCTGCTGTGCCCTTCCCCCTTACTCACCCTGCACTCCTGCTGCCCTGGCCACAGTGGTTTTTCTTCCTGGAAAGTTCTGTTCCCAAATATCCTAATGAATACCCTATACCTCCTTCGAGCATTTTGACATATGTCGCTTTCTTTATGCAGCCAGTACTGATGATATTAGATAAAACTGCAAACCGCTTCTACTTTATTCACAAGTATTTTATACCCTCTCACTCTAGGTTTTTTGTTTTTTTTTTTTTTTAAAGCACTTGTTACCTATTAATATAGTTCAAATCAGTTCAGTTCAGTCGCTCAGTCATGTCCGACTCTCTGCAACCCCATGAATCGCAGCACGCCAGGCCTTGCTGTCCATCACCAACTCCCGGAGTCCACCCAAACCCATGCCCATTGTGTCAGTGATGCCATCCAACCATCTCATCCTCTGCCGTCCCCTTCTTCTTCTGCCTTCAATCTTTCCCAGCAACAGGGTCTTTTCCAATGAGTCAGCTCTCTGCATCCAGTGGCCAAAGTATGGGAGTTTCAGCTTCAGCATCAGTCCTTCCAGTGAACACTCAGGACTAATCTCCTTTAGGATAGACTGGTTGGATCTCCTAGCAGTCCAAGGGACTCTCAAGAGTATTCTCCAACACCACAGTTTAAAAGCATCAATTCTTCAGTGCTCAGCTTTCTTTATAGTCCAACTCTTACATCCATACATGACTACTGGAAAAACCATAGCCTTGACTAAAAGGACCTTTGTTGGCAAAGTAATAATAGTAATAAAAGTAATAAAAGTTATGTCTCTGCTTTTTAATATGCTGTCCAGGTTGGTCATAACTTTCCTTCCAAGGAGCAAGTATCTTTTAATTTCATGGCTGCAGTCACCATCCGCAGTGATTTTGGAGCCCAGAAGAATAAAGTCAGTCACTGTTTCCACTGTTTCCCAATCTATTTGCCATGAAGAGATGGGACCAGATGCCATGATCTTAGTATTCTGAATGTTGAGGTTTAAGCCAACTTTTTCATTCTCTTCTTTCACTTTCATCAAGAGGCTCTTTAGTTCTTCACTTTCTGCCATAAGGGTGGTGTCATCTGCATATCTGAGGTTATTGATATTTCTCCCAGCAATCTTGATTCCAGCTTGTGCTTTTACTAGATTTAACACATTGTATCTTTCCACCAAATAGGATGTCACCTATTTCAGGGAGAGATTTTTTGCATTTATAATATAATTCAAACACCTAGAAGAGCCCATGATACATAACAGATGATCAATAAATATTTGAATGTGTATTTCCATAAAAATTTCTGAAAGGGTAAATAGGTAAAATATTGATGAGGAAATTGTGTGTTTTAAAGCAGAAAAATGAAACCATAAAAAGAAGTATATAAAAATCTAGGATGAAGCGATAGGTTACAGAATGTACTAGTAGAAGTGAGAGGGGATTAGATCAAGTCCATTGATTAAAAATGATGAATTTTCAGGCAGAGATTGCTCAAGTTGAGTTGAAAGAGTGTATAATTATTAAAATGAGCACAGTTTCTGATACACAAGGGCCAGTCAATAAATGTCAGTTAAAGTTAAAATATCCTAATATCACAATCTCACAATTGAGGTACTGGGATACATGTTAAATCAAAAATAATAAAAGCAGTAAATTTTATTTACTGTCTATTTCCTGACCTGTTAGGACTTAACACCTGGAGTGTGATACACCAATATGTAAAAATATCAGACTAAGTTAGGTAGTATTTAATGGTTTCAGTGAAGTTAGTTAAATCCTATAAACTTTTTTAAATACATGTTTAATTTTCCATGGATTTTTTTTTTTTATCTTAGAATCAGTATATTTGAGTTTAGTTTCAGCAAGTGATCTATAAGAATCATGGGGAGATACATCTAGTCCTAATCTGTTCTAATTCTCCTTGAATCCTTTCTAAGGCACTGCTGATATTTCTTTGCACTCAATTTTCATCCCGAGGATTTCCCTGTGATCACACTTGGCAGGAATCTCACGCTGAGTAATGATCAGTATTAAAAAGCTCATTTTAAATAGAAACAATAGTATTCTTATTACAGTTGATTAATTAAATACACAAGTGTTACTCATCCAAGTTTTTATGATGATCTGGAATTTACCCCAGAAATTAATTAATCGCTTTTTATCATAACTAACTACATGATTCATGAAAGCTTGTGGAGATTAATTCTAAATTATTATATTGTCAGTGAGAAGACTGCTTGATGATATTAATAAGTAAATGACAAAAGAAGATATATCTCTAATTATTCTGAAATAATTATGTTCATTATCACCACATTTGACTTTATTTTTTCTATGAAATCATTTCCTTAAGAAATCAGACAGAGGTGTTTTCAACAAAAACTGCTAACTATACCCTATTCAAAAAAGAGAATGTCTCATTTATCCAAAATTCATTCATTCAACAAGCTAATCTTTCCATAAGAAAGCCAACAAACATTAAACGAGTGAAAGCACGATGTTTCTGAGCAGCAATAGTAGATATAATACATGATATAAAAATTATAGGTTCTTATTAAAAATGTGAACGCGTTTAGGACACCATAATAACATATAAATGAATTAAAGTTTAAAAGATGACATATTAAGAATATTTAATTGTTTTATGGATATTTTCTTCAGTAATGTGTATCAGTTGTTTAGAAGCAATTCAAAAGAAATTCAGGTGAAAATAGACTTGTAGGTGAAATTCAGCCAAAAGTGTGCTGGCACCTTTGACATATAAGCTTTTGGCAACAGAAGAGTTGGGTGTACATACATGTGCTTGCTACATATATATAAAATTTCTAAGAATGTAATTGGGATAATACTTGGAACAAAAATAATGATTTAATAATACGTTTTTTTTCTTTCAGTCTGTAATTTGTTTTTCACTTACCCAAGTATACTTGCATTTTTGTGCTCCATCAAGTCAGTCCTATTCGACTCTTTGTGACACCATGGACCATAGCTCAACAGGTCCTCTGTTCATAGGATTTCCCAATCAGATATGCTGTAGTGGGTTGCCATGTCCTCCTCCAGGAGATCTTCCCTATTCAAGGGTTGAACCCAGGTCTCCTAAGTCTCCTGCATTGCAGGAGGATCCTTTACTGTTGAGCCCCTGGGGAAGCCCATTTATATTTTTCAGTTGAGCTCAATCACTCAGTCATGTCCAACTCTTTGTGATCCCATGGACTGCAGTGTGCTGGGTTTCCCTCTCCATCACCAACTCCCAGAGCCTGCTCAAACTCAGGTCCAACAATTCAGCGATGCCTTCCAACCATTTCATTCTCTGTCGTCCCCTTCTCCTCCTGCATTCAAGCTTGCCCAGCATCAGGGTATTTTCCAATAAGTCAGTTTTTCCCATCAAGTGGCCAAAGTATTGGAGCTTCAGCTTTAGCATCAGTCCTTCCAATGAATATTCAAGACTAATTTCCTTTAGGATTGATTGGTTTGATCTCCTTGCATTCCCAGGGACACTCAAGAGTCTTCTCCAACACCATAGTTAAAAAAAAAACATCAATTCTTTGGCACTCAGCTTTCTTTGTAATCCAACTCTCACATCCATACATGACTACTGGAAAAGCCATAGCATTTTTCTAGACAGACCTTTATTGGCAAAGTAATGTCTCTGCTTTTTAATGTGCTGTCTAGGTTGGTCATAGCTTTTCTTACCAAGAGCAAGTATCATTTAATTTCATTGCTGTAGTCACAATCTGCAGTGATTTTGAAGCATAGGAAAATAAAGTCTGCCACTGTTTCCATTGCTTCTCTATTTTCCATAAAGTGATGGGACCGGATGCCATGATCCTGGTTTTTCGAATGCTGAATTTTAAGCCAGGTTTTTCACTCTCCTCTTTCACCTTCATCAAGAGGCTTTTTAGTTCCTCTTTGCTTTCTTCTATAAGAGTGGTATCATCTGCATATCTGAGGTTATTGATATTTATCCCAGCAAACTTGATTCCAGCTTGTGCTTCATCCAGTCCAGCATTTTGCATGATGTACAGTGCATATAAGTTAAATAAGCAGGGTGACAATATACAGCCTTGATGTACTCCTTTCCCCATTTAGAATCAGTCTATTGTTCCATGCCCAGTTCTAACTTTTGCTTCTTGACCTGCATACAATTTTCAAGGAGGCAGGTATAGTGGTCTGGCAATGCCATCTCTTCAAGAATTTTCTGCAGTTTGTTGTGATACACATGTCAAAGTCTTTAAGATAGTCAATGAAGCAGAAGTAAATATTTTTCTGGAGTTCCCTTTCTTTTTCTATGATCCAAAGTATGTTGGCAATTTGATCTCTGGTTCCTCTGCCTTGTTTAAATCTAGTTTGAACATCTGAGAGTTCTCAGTTCATGTACTGTTGAAGTTAGCTTGGAGAATTTGCATAATGATATTTAATGTTTCACTGGCATCTAATAGCTCTTCTTTCTCCATTAAATTATCTTTGAAATTTGAGAAAATTAATTAACCATATATATTGGCTTATTTCTATGATTACTATTGTATCTCATTGATCTATACTTTCACGAATACCACATTGTACTGATTACTTTAATTTATAGTAAATCATAAAATGATTCTTCCACATTGTGTTTCTTGTACAAAATTGCTTTTGCTCTTCTAGTTCCACTGCTTACCATAAATATTTTGCATGTCTTTGTTGATTTCTACCCAAAGAAATCCTGAAATATGCAAATAAAAGAGTGCTTGCTAGGATTAAATTGAATCTATAGATTAGTCTAAGGATAATTGACATCCTAAAAACATCAATTCTTCAAATTCAAGAAAGTAGGATACAGTCCCATTTTTTAAGGTACTTTTATTTCCATCATCAGTATTTTATTGTTTTTAACAAATAGATCTTATTATCTGCAAATATATTTTGTAAAATTTATATGCACCCCTCCCTCTGGAAATCAACAATCTGTTCTTTGCACCTATGAATTTCATGGTTTTGTATTGTTTTAGACACCACGTAAGTCCAGCTGAGCGGTTTCAAATCCTGAAAGATGATGCTGTGAAAGTGCTGCACTCAATATGCCAGCAAATTTGGAAAACTCACCAGTGACCACAGGACTGGAAAAGGTCAGTTTTCATTCCGATCCCAAAGAAAGGCAATGCCAAAGAATGCTCAAACTACCACACAATTGCACTCATCTCACATGCTAGCAAAGTAATGGTCAAAATTCTTGAAGCCAGGCTTCAACAGTACATTAACCGTGAACTTCCAGATGTTTAAGCTAGTTTTAGAAAAGGCAGAAGAAGAACCAGAGATCAAATTGCCGATATCTGCTGGATCATTGAAAAAGCAAAGAGTTCCAGAAAAACATCTCTTTCTGTTTTATTGACTAGGGCAAAGACTTTGACTGTGTTGATCACAATAAACTGTGGAAAATTCTGAAAGAGATGGGAATACCGGACCACCTGACCTGCTTCTTGAGAAATCTGTATGCAGGTCAGGAAGCAACAGTTAGAACTGGACATGGAACAACAGATTGGTTCCAAATAGGAAAAGGAGTATGTCAAGGTTGTATATTGTCACCCTGCTTATTTAACTTATATACACAGTACATCATGAGAAATGCTGGGCTGGAAGAAGCACAAGTTGGAATCAAGATTGCCAGGAGAAATATCAGTAACCTCAGATATGCAGATGACACCACCCTTATGGCAGAAAGTGAAAGAGGAGAGTGAAAAAGTTGGCTTAAAGCTCAACATTCAGAAAACAAAGCTCATGGCATCCAGTCCCATCACTTCATGGCAAATAGCTGGGAAAGTAATAGAAACAGTGGCTGACTTTATTTTTTTTGGACTCCAAAATCACTGCAGATGGTATTGCAGCCATGAAATTAAAAGATGCTTACTCCTTGGAAAGAAAGTTATGACCAAACTAGACAGCATATTAAAAAGCACAGACATTACTTTGCCAACAAATGTCCATCTAGTCAAAGCTATGGTTTTTCCAGTAGTCGTGTATGGATGTGAGAGTTGGACTATAAAGAAAGCTGAGCACCAAAGAATTGATGCTTTTGAACTGTGGTGTTGGAGAAGACTCTTGAGAGTCCCTTGGACTGCAAGGAGATCCAACCAGTCCATCCTAAAGGAGATCAGTCCTGGGTGTTCACTGGAAGGACTGATGTTGAAGCTGAAACTCCAATACTTTGACCTCCTGATGTGAAGAGCAGACTAATTTGAAAAGACTCTGATGCTGGGAAAGATTGAAGGCTGGGGGAGAAGGGGTCGACAGAGGATGAGATGGTTGGATGGCATCACCGACTCAATGGATATAAGTTTGGGTAAACTCCGGGAGTTGGTGATGGACAGGGTGGCCTGGTGTGCTGCGGTCCATGGGTTCGCAAAGAATCGGACACAGCTGAGCGACCGAATTGAACTGAACTGATAAGATAATATAGTATTTGTTTTTCTCTGACTAATTTCATTTAACATTATGCCCTCAAGGTACATTCATATTGTTGCAAGTAGCAAGATTTTTCTTTTTTGTGGTTGAATAATATATACGTACATAGTTATGTATATGTGTGTTTTTGTGTGTGTATTACATTTTTCCTTACCCAGTCAATCATCAATGGAGACTTAGATTCTTTCCTAGTCTTGGCTATTGTAAATAATGCTGCAACGAGATACATTTTGAGTTAGCATTTTCATTCCCTTGGATAAACACTGAGAAGTGAAATTACTCTTACCATATGGTAGATTTATTTTTAATTTTTTGAGGAATCTTCATACTGTTTTCTACAGTGGTTGCACCAGTCTACATTGTTAACAGCAGTTCTCAAATGTTCCCAGGTTCCCACCACAGTTTTTCCTCATCCTCAATAACACTTGTTACCTACTGTCTTTTTGATCATAGCCATTCTAACAGGCATAACGTAACATCTTATTGTGTTTGGACTTGAATTTTCCTTATGATTAGTGACGTTGAACACCTTTTCATTGTATGTGTTGGTCATCTTTACCTCACCTTTGAAAAATGTTTACTTAGATCTTTTGTTTACTTTCTTTTAACTAGATTTTTTGCCTGCTCTGCAGCTGTCTAAGTTCTTTGTTTTGGTTATTAATCTCATATTGGATATATGATTTTTAAATATTCTCACCATTTTCACAGATGCTTTTCCATATTGTTGGTGTTTCTTTTGCTATGCAGAAGCTTTTTAGTTTGTGTAGCCCCATGTGTTTATTTTTGTTTCTGTCACCTTTGATTTTGGTGTCAAAATAAAAAATCTCATCTCTAAGCTGATGTTGAGGAGCTAACTGTTTATGTTTCTTCTAGGAGCTTTATGGTTTCAGGATTATGTCTCATTTATTTTGAGTTCATTTTTATCCTTGATATAAGATAATGGTCCAGTTTCATTCCTTTGTTTGTGGCTGTTCAGTTGTCCCAGCACCATTTATTGAAGAGGTGACATTTTCCCCATTGTATATTCTTGGCTCCTTTGCCGTAAGTTAATTGACCACTTCTGCATGATTTTTTTCTATTTATTTTGTTGCTATTAAATAGGAACATTTAAAAATCTTAATTTCCAACTGTTTGTTGCTAATATGTAAAAATAAGTCTTTTAAAATATATTTACCTTGTGATCAATGATATTTCTTAACAAAATTATTAGTTTTATTTGGGAACTATACATGACAAAAGACAACAGTGACATCACTAAAATATGGACGGGGGAAAAAAAAGCACTCTAAACCAAGACTTATATACTCAGCATGTAAGACAGTTGGTTGTTATTTTATGATATGGATGCGTATTAGTGCTGTGAATAATTAAAAAAAATTTTAAACTTAAGTAGCAAGCAGTATTTTAAGAGGTATAAATAATAAGCCAACTTCACAAATGAAATCATTAAAATAATTAATCAATATAAAATAAAATAAGATAAATCCCAATGGAACAAATAAAAAATGAAGAATACAGTAGATATCAATCCAATTACATAATTAATTTCCCCTTAAAGTTGAAAGATACTTGGATTTGCAATTCAGAAAAGATACTTGTTACCAAAAATATATGTAAGTGCTCAACAATGTTATTATGAAAATATGGGACAGTAATATCTTCATGTGCTGTTGGTAGAAATAAGAATTGGTATAATCATTTTAAAAAATTTTGAAAATTTTTTCTTCTTTAAGAGAAACATACTTTTTAATTCAACTATATTATTTTTAGTTATTAGCCCAAAAGAAACTTGTGCTTTTGTTTATTGAAGTTATAAACAAAAATGTTCATAGCAGCGTTATACATAATAGTCAAAATCTAGAAACAATGTCAAGGTTCATCAAAACAAGAACAGAAAAATTTTTAAAAGGGATAGAAAAATAATATAATTATAAAATGGAATACTATAAAAAAGAGCATAAATTATAACTGTATACAATATGGACATATTTTCAAGAATACAGTTTTAAATAAAATATATATGTGGCTCTATTGACATAGACTTCTAATTACAGTAAAAACTAGTATCATTAAAAGTGCATAAACAAGTAACCGAACTGCAAAACAAAGCTTAACAATTGAAAACATTCAAAATTTAAGTTATTAAATGATTAGAGTATATAATATTGTGCACTTAAGAGTAAAGGTAAAATAGTAGTAAAAAAAGAGAATACCATTATATATTTCAAAAACAGCAAAAATACACAAAATGTATGTAGAGTAAGAGTACAGAAAATGATAATATTGTCTTCATCTAATATCAGAAATTGATACTATGTTGATACATTAATAAGTACATATGTTCTTTTTTAATTCTGGGAATAGTTAATACAATAAGAAGACTATATTTGAATATAATTAAATATGTATAAAATGAATAAACTTACAACAGTATTTTTCCAAACCACTAAAGAAAACAAAACACAAAATCTTTTCATATTACTAAAAATAGGAAGTAATTAAAAAGTATCAGAAACTGAAAGGATATAAAATACAGTTGAGTTCAAATAGTTAAATTTATGATGTAATTCACCGTCAATAGACTGAGCTTCTCTATCGAATGACCAAAATAGATGACTTATGCCATAGAAGAAAACATATTTTCCTGTTTATAAGAGACCATCTTAAAATGTCACAGAAGGTTTCAATATTGGGAAAATAAAACCAAAAATAAACAGAAGGGTATACTACTATCAAATAATTATTTTAAAATTATTTAATAGACAATTTATATTCATAAACTGTCAATGATAACCTATATAAGGTTTTAGAAATGTTCATACTTTAGAACACTTTTAGAAATGTTCATACACAAAATTTAGAAGTAGACATAAAAACTTTACATACTCCACTAGTACATTTTTAAACATTAATTTTATTAATGTTTCACTGCAGGAAATCTTACACTCAAGCATTTGTAAAATTTTAGAAATATATGATTAAAAAATGTACTTAATTGCAAAGAGAAGAAATCCAATTATCAAAACATGATGGGATTAGAAATTATTAATTACTATGGAAATGTTAACTGACATCTTAGAAACTATAGATTCTATTTTAATAATTATTAAATTTATAAAAACACACTATAATAACAAACTGCAGAGAAAAACAATGGAAGCACTTCATGTCATTAGCAAAAACTACACACACACACACACAGAGGTATTCACAGTGTTAAATGTTCTTATTGTATAAAACATTAAACTAACTGAGAAATAGTTAAATACATTAAAAAAATCAGTAAAAGTAATTCCTTTGCGAATAAGAGGTACTATAGTAACAAAAAAGTTATCTATACATAAAAGCGTACTGGAGAAAAAGTACTGGGTATTTATATGATCGCAGAGCTATGAAAACATTTTAACCATGGAGGAAGAAAAATTTCTCTTTTTCTGTCTTTATCTCTGCCTCTGTCTATCTCTCTCTCTCCCTCCCGCTGTACCCCAAGAATCAAACCTTCTATTTGTATACAATGCTCCATCACATTGAAGGTTAAGAACTATTTTCATATCTTTTCATATCTGAACACAAGTAATGCAGAATGGTACAGATGACATGTTTTATTTTTTAATTCTTTTAAAAGAAACTGCTGACAGATGTCAGTTTTCTTGTATTCGTTTTGAGATCTCACTGGATATGGAAAGCAAGGAAGAGAACAGTCATAAACCCATGAAGCTATTGGGAGTAAGTGGGAATATTTTCACTCTCTTCACACCAAACATTCTGAAAAAAGAGAATGGGGAGGGGGCCATAGGAGAGACAAGTAGCTTGTGAATTTATCAGTTGAAATTTATAAATCTTCCATTAAAACTTAAATTTCTGATGGTAATATTTTTACTCTGACATCGTCTGAACTAAATGGCTCTTTGTTCTATGTTCCTGAAGAAAAACGTCTTCTTTTCATAAATACACATTCAGATTAGAAATAGGAATTGCTTTCTACGAAATCTGGAAGTTAACTTTTCTGAGTTTTGTAAGCTTATGATTACTCTCTAGTTTTTATGTGTTTTCTTCCTCAAGTCTTCACTTATGTTGTGCAACATACTGTTTTATTTTAGATAATAAAATATTGAATATTATTGACTTACGTAGGCTTTCTTCACTAAGTTATTGTCAAATTACTGGTCCATATACAGAACTTTTTTTCCTTATTTTGTAATTTGATGAAACCTGTCAGCTCTCTAATGAATCAATTTTCTAGCCTCTTTGTGATTTCAGTCTTAATGTGCCTTAGTCTATGGTTTGGTACCTTAGATAGCACATTTTTACATGTATTCTCTGAAAAAGAGTCATTTTGTTATTATGAAAATTAAAAAATCAATTCAGACTTACTCATGCAATGCAAACCTATCTTAATTATGTAGCTCCCACGAGTGAGGAAACTGAATTAATTCTTGCCTGTCTTGACTCTTTATATAAATAACAGTTAAATTATATATGTGTGTGTGTGTGTGTGTATATATATATATATATATACATACACATACAGAGTGAGCCCTTCTTAAGTGCTTAATTAACTCTCAAATGTTATCTTCCTTAATGATAGTATATGAAATCTCTTCTGCATTGTTCTGTGATAGCATACATATAAATTATTTTAATATTATGAAAAATGGAAATTCTTTGCTGTGAGACTTTTTTCTAATTTTATATGGTTAAATTAGTTTTTCATACTTACTCAACTATCAGGCTCCTCAATTTCCTCTTCATGATATTATGTCCATCATAGGCTGTGAAGGCCATCTATGTACAGTATTTTTGTTTTACCTTCTTACTAAGTCTTTTGCTGTTGTAATTAGATCATTTTACTTATCTTCTACATTGTTATAGTTAAGGTGCATATCAGAGCAGTCCTTTCACAGCAAATATGACATATTTCCTTCTCTTACTAAAGTTCACAGTCACATGATCAGAAATGTAATTCTCAGAATCCTTCAGCTTTTCTGAACTGTGTTAAACTATAGAGTCTATAGACATCAAATACATTTTTTGAAATGTTAAGATTCTTTTTTGAAATATAGCTGAAGTGAATACCTATGAAAGATATGATATCATTCTGAGACTTGCAACTATATGACTCCTTTAATAAGGCACAAGCATATCAAATTGGTGGAGTGAAATGGGCATTTTAATAAATAGTGTTGATAGCTGGATAGTTATTTACAAAAAGATACAATGGAATTAATATTTCACACTGCAAACCAAGATAACTTCCAAACATATTACATACCTATATACACTAGCAGAAAAGAGTTAAACTTTTTTACAATTATAAAATATAAATATCTTTCTAGCTACAATTTTAAAACCAGAAGCCATTGAAAAAATTCAGTATATTCAGCTACAAAGACCAACATATACATAGTATAAATAAAAAAGAAAAATGTGAGAGAATATTAGTATACAGAGTCAAATGTTATATATCAAACCAATATTAAAAAGTGTGGGAAATATATATTTATATTTGATTTCAAATTCATATACATATTTAGAAAGCAGAAAGCTGAAAGAATAAGCCAGTCATTTTGTCAACATCATTTTTCTATAAATGCAAATGACAGAAATTGTGAACAAAACAACTAATGGATTTGATAATAGGCCATTTTGTACCTGTACAGAGCAATTAAAAAATATACATTTCAAATTTCTCCACCTTTTGAACCATGAAAATTTAAATTTCAATGAATTAGTACTCTACTAGTCCTAATCTCTGAGTATAGGGTGAAAAGTTAAAAATCAGTATTTGACAGATAACATTTAAAAACCCTAGAGGTATTAGAAAATTTAAAATCCACTGTGGCTTCTGGCTTCACCTTATTTTGTAGAAAGCTAAGAACAGCATTACTCTCACTGTGACTACCAAAAAGTCAGATAATCTCCTAATTTATAATATTTCTTCTTTCACAGAGCTGATGCTTCAGGACCATCAACTTAGCCAGAAATCCAAAGAAAGATGACACTTCCAAGGAGAGACAAGGGGTGACCACAGCTGCATGTGTGGCAGAGCACTTAAGGAAGAAAGATAAATAATAAAAATTACAATTTTTATCAAACTGTTGAAGGCCAAATGTGCCCAAAATACTACCACTGGAGGCCAGAGATTACTATCCTTAATTTGTCAAGCTTGTGAGGTTGGACTTCGGCTGGTGTCTTGGACCTGGAATTTTAGGGAGAATCCCATAGTTCTGTAAGAAGAATGGCCTAAATCATGTGAACAATGCGGTTGCAGAATGTCTGCTTTTCTTCTGGGAGTCTGGAATTTGGATAAATGCTAGGCAGAGGGTGCCTATGTAACCATCCCCCAAGTAAAAATCTTGGGAGTGAGCCTCTAATCAGATTTTATGCTAGCTAATACTTCATTTGAATTGCTACCAATTATTGCTAGAGGAATTAAGTATATTTTGAAAATATATGTATATGTTCACCAGGGAAGGTCTTTCTAAGCAAGATGTGAAATGTGTTAATCAAAAAGAAAATGTTTGCTACATTTGATGATGTTAAAATAGAAATCAAAATATACTAGGAATAATTGAAAAGAAAGATGATCATCAAGAAGAAATATCCATAGGTGATTAACATATTACAACAAAGGACTGATATATAGAATATATAAGATCTTCAAAAACACAAAAATACTGTCAATATTAAAATGGGTTATTAACACAACAGGAACCAGTTAGGAAATACCCTCAGTTAAGAAATAAATTTTAAATTTGTAAAAACTAAGAGATACTGACTAAACTGGCAGAAGTCTCATATGAGATGTGGATAATGTCCCAACCCAGGGAGCGAACCTATGTCTCTTATGTCTCCTGCATTGGCAGGTGGGTTCTTTACCACTAGAGCCACCTGGGAAGCCCAATCTATATGACACTGTTTGGTAAATTTACACATGTAAACATTTTTATTCAGAGATCTCAGCCCCATGCATACTGGAAAAACTCATGTATGTATATTTTCCCAGATATGTGTAGTACCTTAGCTTGTAACAGTGACAGATTAGATGTGCTATCATTAACCATCATGGTACACCGTACAGTGGAATATTTTGCATATATAAGTTTGACTAAGGTAATTTTTAAATTGTTTTCCCTGCAAATATTAAAGTAACTGCATTCTCATAGTAGAATTAAAGTCTATAATATTAAAAAAAAAACACCTATAGTCTCACCACCTGGAAATATTTGCTACTATTATTCTTCCAATTTAATTTCCATGTATAAGGACATAGTCTATATAGTTAGCCAACACTTACACACAGCTTTAGTTTGGATTATTTAATTTATATAAAATCCATTACCTAATCTGTAAGTATGATAACAATAACAATCATAATAATAATATTGATAATTATTTCATAGATTTTATGATAATAAGATGAATTAGATAATGCATCTGATACTCTACATTCTGTCTCTGGCTCTTTCTCTACCTCTCCCTTTCTTCTTCTCTCCATATTTATCATATAAATGTATACAAATACATGTGCGTGCACACACACACACACACACACACACTTAGCTTGCTTTCTGAGAAGTTCTCCTTTGTTTTCATCCACAACTATGTCTGACCTGGACTTTTGGGAAGATACTCTTTCTGGTAGATGCACAAGTTCTTCTAGGCAAGGTTCTGGGATACTAGGCTCTCTTCTAGGCTGTTTTATTGGCCGCGAAAGTACTAACAAATATTAGCAACTGTCTGATATATTTCTTCCAGTCAACTTTATATATCAATAATCATAAGCTTCTCATCCAGACACAGTTGGTAAGTCTGAATATTCTGTCTTTTGCATGGTGAATTTTGTGTTTTTCCTATCTTCTATTCATTAAAATAACACTGTTTTGAATCGACTTGAAATAACAGGCTCGTGTAGGCTTGCCTAGCCTTATTCTGACCTTCATCAATGTGTTTACTCCCATTGTATAACAAAGAAACAATTAAGAAAATTGTTTGAAAGATTTTAACCATGGTGTTATCTCCTACTGGCATTGCCTTTTAACAGCCAGGGTTGATAAATGCACCAGGTTAGAATAAGCAGAATTTATCATTTTTTATCCCAGCTAGATTCCAAATTAATGAACTCTTGGTGAAATTAGACTGCAAGCTACTGGCAGTTAGATTCCCAAGACTTGCTTCTTTGTTCTCTGTTGATGTCCCTTCCAGCTCTAATTTCAGTTTTCCATTTGAAAGTAACAAAGAAGACTGAGTATGTGCTATGCTTTTGTTTATTTCTTTTGTATAATAGTAGACGAGGTGTAATGTTACAAGCTTGGTTAGCATGTTATCTGCTTTCTAATACAGGGCAGGCAAAAATATGAACCTATATTTTGCTGTCACATAGCAAGAATCATCAGTTCTCTAGTTTGCAATATCTGAATGTTTCATATTTGCCTCGACATTTTCTCCCTTCAGTTAGTTCCATGTTTTATGGTCTGCTAATTGCAATAGACACTTCTAGGTACCAAACTTTATATTGGTTGTGATTAAATTTATCTCTGTAAAATTGTAACAATATTAAAATCTACTTTAATTATTTTTAAAGTTTCTCTTATGTAAAATGATTCCTTCCAGATGTAGGTAGATCAGGGTTGACATGGTTTTAATGGAGTCTCTTTTTATTTGTTTTATTTCTTTTTATTTGTTCTGTGATCTTTGTGACAATTTTCCAAACTCAAGGTTGACTCATTTTCAGAAGACAGTAATTGTAGGTTTAGTCATGAAATCCACATTCTAGAAAGCAAGAAGGAAGGAGAGGAAAGCATTAAGCAAAAAGGTCAGAGTCAGTCCTCTTTAAGTAGATTTCTGGGAAGCAAAATCCAACAGTTTCTGTTTGGAAATACAACTTTGCAACCTAGGACTTCTCCATATATTTAGTGTTTTTTAAAAATGTAGAATACATGGTAGGCAGATAACTAGGATCCTGCAGTCTAATCCTACATTATTTTTGTCTTATATGTGACTGATATGTTAGACTACATGCACTTCCAGAATATAATCATTATGAATAAATATGGGTTGGTGTTGAATCCTCATAAAATTCCTTGGGAGTTCTGTTGAAGTATACACTTGCAAATGCAGTAAAACAGTACATGTTTCAATATATTCATTTCCTGATAAACATGTTTTAGTATTTCACTACATGGAGACAACTTTACGTTTTTTTTATTTTATGACAAGTAGCCAACACCGATGTGGCTTTAAAAGAAAATGCCCTGCAGTAAATTGCAGATTAGATTTTGTTTTTATATTAGCACTATTGTTATTTGTAACGGAATTTTCTCAGACAATAAAACAACTAAAGATTAAGCTTTTTTAATGAAACCAACTTTACACATTAAAATTAATGTGTTTTACAGATGAACTTACTTGTAAAGCAGAAATAGCCACAAATGCAGTAAACAGACATACGGGTACGAGGGGAAGGGAAGTAGGATGTACTGGGAGGTTGAAATTGACATATACACACTACTATAGATAGTACAAAATAGATAACTAGTGAGAACCTGAGGTACAACACAGGGAGCTCTACTCAATGCTCTGTGGTGACCTAAGTGGGAAGGAAATGCAAAACAAGAGGCTATATATGTATATACATACCAGGGGCTTTCCTAGTGGCTCAGATAGTAAAGAATCTGCCTGTATATAAATATATATATATATATATATATATATATATACACACACACGATTCACTTTTCTATGCAGCAGAAATTAACACAACATTGTAAAGCAACTACACTCCAATAAAAATTAATTTTAAAAAATTAAATGAAAAAATAAATAAATAAATAATGGGAAAAAAAAGAATATACCATGAGGACATTTTCCCAATCATAAAAAAAAAAAAAAAAATTAATGTATTTTAAAAGTTAACACAGTCACTGAAAGAATAGTGTCAATTTAGTGCTTGTTTTTTGCACCGTCAAGTTTTTATCTTGCTATACAACTGGGTAAATATCATATGTACCATATATACAAATCAGAATCAGATACAAATCAATATTTTAAAAGTGAAAAATGGTAAGATTTATATGTAAAGTTACATTAATTGTGCTCAATTTCATATATATTATTGTGTCTGTGTATGTTTCTACTTTATCATAACAGTAGGAGTCAATATAATATTAGACACTTTTCAATGCTCCAAATTTCAAAGATAAAAATTTCTATAAGTTGTATATAATAATAAAGCTTATAATTGATCAATTTTTCCTAAGGCCAGTTGAGATTCAGGCAAATTTGGACAATGACTGTCACTTATATATCTCTTATCACAACTCATTAATCTGTGTGGCAAGGGTGTATACATGTGTAGAATTAACAAAAAAGATCCTTATTTAATGAAAGTATACCAGTGATTATAGCAGAATCATTCAGAAAACTGAAAGTGAAAGCAAGCCAAGGGTCCACAGACAGATGAGTGGGTAGACAAAATGTGGTAGCTATGTTCAGGGGAATATTATTCAGGTTTAAAGAGAGTGAAAATTCTGACTAATGCTACAGTATAAATCAAACTTGAGGTCATCAAGCTGAGTGAAAGTCACAAAAAGATAAAAACTGTATGATTTTACTTATGTAAGGTACTTAGAGAAATCAAATTCATAAAAAGTAGCTCCAACTAAGCAGACACTATTTAGCAAAATTTGGACTTTCCAGGTGGTGCTAGTGGTAAAGAACATACCTGTCAATGCAGGAGACACAAGAGACACAGGTTCGAACCCTGGTTTGGGGAGATACCATAGAGGAGGAAATGTAATCCATTCTAATGATCTTGCCTGAGAAATCCCATGGGCACAGGAGACTGGCAGGCTACAGTCCATGGGGTTACAAGGAGTCAGACAAAACTGAACACAGGCATACACACGTGTCAAAGTGTTCACACCAAATGTGATAGAGGATTTCAACTCCCTGTCAATTTTGTTAAGAAACTCAGTTTCACATTGCTTCAAAGTACATGTGTAAGAACATATACCTAGATATTACCTGATATAATAATAGTATATAATTGTGTAACTGTATAATTGTGTGTTCATGCATATGTGATTTATTACTTGTGTTTAACATAGAATATGAATTTATTGCTTTCAAACAGGGAAACAAGGCTATGTGGTAGACTTTTCTTTTTCATTATTCATCACATTCATTCCTTTTGTCCTCTTCTAGCTGTGAAGATTGTTCCAATGTTTAAAAAGTCTCATTCATTTCACAGAATGTTATTAATACATTGTTCAAATATTACAGTTGACAAATGTGTTAATCGTGATAGGGAGTACACAAATTTTAAAGAGAAATATTTCATGTTTTAAACCCTCAGTTGAAGAGAATGACCCACTTGGTACCATGTCAATAAATGTCAGTATTTCATATTTGTTGTTGTTCAGTCGCTCAGTTGTGTCCAACTCTTTGTGACCCCATAGACTGCAGCATACCAGGCTTCTCCATCCTTCACCATCTTCCAGAGCTTGCTCAAACTCATGCCTGTTGAGTCAATGAAGCCATCCGAACATCTTATCCTCTGTCACCTGCTTCTCTTCCTTTGCTCGATCATTCCCAGCATCAGGGTCTTTTCCAATGAGTTGGCTCTTCACATCAGGTGGCAATGTCTGGGAGCTGTAGCTTTAGTCTTTCCAAAGAATACTCAGGGCTGATTTCTTTTAGGATTGACTGGTTTGACTTCCATGCTGTCCAAGGGACTCCCAAGAATCTTATCTAGCCCCACAATTCAAAAGCATAAGTTCTTGGCGCTCAGCCTTCTTTATGGTCCAACTCTCACCTCTGCACATCACTACTGGAAAAACCATAGCTTTGACTATATGAACTTTTGTCGGCAAAGTGTTGTCTCTGCTTTTCAATATGCTGTCTAAGTTCGCCACAGCTTTTCTTCCAAAGAGCAAGCATCTTTTAACTTTATGCAGTCACCATCCACAGTGATTTTGGAACTCAAGAAAATAAAGTCTATCACTGTTTCCATTTTTTCCCATCTATTTGCCATGACGTGATAGAACCAGATGCCACAATCTTAGTTTTCTGAATGTTGAATTTTAAGCCAGTATTTCCACTCTTCTCTTTCACAGTCATCAATAAGGTCTTAAGTTACTATCCATTTTCTGCCATTAGGGTGGTGTCATCTGCATATCTGAGGTTATTGATATTTCTCCTGGTAACCTTGATTTCAGCTTGAGCTTCATCCAGCCCAACATTGCACATGATGTACTATGCATAGAAGGGGATCTTTCCAACCTAGGGCTCGAACCCACGTCTCCCACATTGCAGGCGGATTCTTTACCATCTGAGCCACAAGGGAAGCCCAAGTTAAACAGTCAGGGTGACAATATACAGCCATGACATACTCCTTTCCGAACTTTGAACAGTCTATTTTTCCATGTCTGGTACTAACTGTTGCTTCTTGTCCTGCATACAGGTTTCTTAGGAGGCAGGTAAAGTGATCTGATATTCCTCTCTCTTAGAATTTTCCAAAGTTTGTTGTGATCCACACAGTCCAAGGCTTTACTATAGTCAATGAAGCAGAAGTAGATGTTCTTCTGGAATTCCCTTGCTTTTTCTATGATCCGATGGACGTTGGCGATTTGGTCTCTGGCTCCCCTGCCTTTACTAAATCCAGATTGTATTTCTGGAAGTTCTCGGTTCACATACTGTTGAAACTAGCTTGAAGGTTCTTGAGAACTGCCTTGCTAGCGTATGAAATGTGTGTGTGCAATTGTGAGGTAGTTTGGATATTTTTGGCACTGCCCTTTTTGGGATTGGAATGAACACTGACCTTTTAATATAACACAATAACTGATCTATTAAAATAATACATATAAGCAATGTAAAGGGGAATAAAAGAACAATTTATAATTTCCTAATATGAGTCTTTACCATGTTTTAAATATAAAAATAAATTTTGTTTATAACAATTTTTCTTTTCCTGAAATAAACTTCATAATGATCAAATGAGTGAAGTACTTGAATTAGAATAAATATTTACTAATGTAGTTGATATTTAAGATATAAAAATATGGATTCTAAAAGATATTTTAATTGATACAGATTTTATAATTTAAACAAAATAGTTCCCTAACAAAATTATTATTGGATGTATGAATATGAAATGAATATTTATATTCAACAACAGCATTAATATGAAAATATATCCAGAAATTTAGAGATTCTGTAATTTATTGCAAAACATACTGGGTAACTCAATCTTCAAATGTCTATTTTTATCATAAAAGAATCTTTTAGCATGAAAAAATTGCAGCAAGTTGAATTACAGAACTTTAGAAAGAAATGTAAATTGCCTGGTGTATGTGCATTTCAAAGATGTTCAAAAGAACATGATTATCCCATTTGCAATTCAGTTTTAAAATCTGGATACAACATACACAATGTTTGTCACAATTTCTCTTTTAGAATTTTAGAAGCTGACAGCCTACACATTTAGTTCAGAGCCTTCAAAAAATATACTTATGGCACAAAATGAGCTAGAATAATAGAAGATTATAAACACTCAATTTTTATCTTCAAACTTTCATTTTAATATAAATGCTACATTGTTACATCAATTGCTGTTGTTAAGTTGTGTCCAACTGTTTGCAACCCCATGGAATGGAGCATGCCAGGATTCCCTGTCCTTCACTATCTCCTGGAGGTTCCTCAAACTCCTGTCTATTGAGTTGGTGATAACATCCAACTATTTCATCTTCTGTTGCCCCACTTCTCTTGTCTCAATCTTTCCCAGCAACAGGATCTTTTCCAATGAGTTGGCTCTTTGTATCAGGTGGCCAAAATATTGGAGATTCAGCATCAGTCCTTCCAGTGAATATTCAGCATTGAATCCCTCAGGATTGACTTGTGTGATCTCCTTGCTGTCCAAGGGACTCTCAAGAGTCTTCTTCAAAAGTTCAAAAGTATTAATTCTTTGATGCTCAGTCCTCTTTATGGTCCAACTCTCACATCTGTACATGACTACTGGAAAAACAATAGCTTTGACTAGACGGACTTTTGTCAGCAAAGTGATGTCTCTGTTTTTTATTACATTGTCTAGGCTTGTCATAGCTTTTCTTCCAAGGAGTGAGTGTCGCAATTTCTTGGCTGTCATCACGCCTGCAGTGATTTTGAAGTCCAAGAAAATAAAATCTCTCACCATTTCCACTTTCCCCCATCTATTTGCCATGAAGTGATGGGACTAGATGCCATGATCTTAATTTTTTGATGTTAAGTTTAAAGCCAGATTTTTCACTCTCCTCTTTCACCTTCATCAAGAGACTTTTGAGTTCCTCTTCACTTTCTGCCATTAAAGTGGTATCATCTGCATATCTCAGGTTGTTGATATTTCTCATGGAAATCTTGATTCCAGCTTGTGATTCATCTAGTCTGGCATTTCACATGATGTACTCTGCATGTAAATTAAATAATCAGGGTGATGATATACAGCCTTAGTGTAATCCCTTCCCAACTTTGAACCAGTCTATTGTCCCATGTCCATTTCTAACTGTTATATGTATAAATATTGTATGTCTACATTCTGTCCGGTATTGGGCAGACGATATGTAAAAAATGTGTTCAGGAATGGTAGGGAATTTAATTTGTTTTGGTTCAACTGTGGCTGATCATATTGGAAAGCTCATGTTACAAACTGGCAGACAAATGGATGTCAAGTATACATTATTGCATACCATATCATAAATAGAATGCATAATCTTATGGTCTTTATTCTGCAAAACGGGTGCTATGACCAGTTTTTTATCTTTTAATCAGAAGGTGAATATCATCAGCATTTTAGAAGTCTAATCCTGGAAAATGAAGAGACTCAGAGTTGAGGAATGGGCAGGGGGAGATCCAGTTTAAAGACACTGCAGTATTCTGACTGTGAAACACTGAGGTCCTGGTCTATGTCAGTGACAGTTTGACAGAATTAAGATATTTTGAGGGGGAAAAAAATCAATGCTTTTAACTTATTTTTCTTCTCCGACAGTTCTGGGTAGGCCTTCCTGTACTATGCTGAACAGATGTGGCAAGAGTGGGTATCCTTGCCATAGTCCAGATCTTAGAGGAAATTATTTTAGTTTTTCACCATTGAGTATGATATTGATTGCCAGATTTTCACATATGGCCTTACTTGCTTTGAGATTAGCTCTTTTTGTACATAATGTGCTGAGAATTAGTGTCATGAATGGGTTTTGAATTTTGCCAGAATTTTTTTTTCTACCTCTAATAAGGTGATCTTTTATTCTGTTTTGTGGCTTATCACAGTTATTGATTTTCACATGTTGAACCATCCTTGCAGCCCAGGGATTAATCCTACTTGGTTATGGTGTGTGGTTGTGGTAATTGTACATGTGCATATGTACATTTGGTGCATAGTGGACCTTGTGGTGCTTAAATGTGTTGTTGAAGTTGGTTTGATAATATTTGGTTGAGGATTTTTGCATGTATGTTTATTAGGATATTGGCCTGTAGTTTTCTTTCTTTGTGATGTCTTTGTCAGAATGATGCTGACTACATAAAATGAGTTTGGAAGTATTCTTTTCTCTTCTATTTTTGAATAGTTTAAGAGGATTGATATTCATTATTGAAATGTTTGGCAGAATGCACCTGTGAAGTCATTTAATCTTGGACTTTCATTTTTGGAGACTTGATTAATGATTCAGTCTTCTCATTTGTTATTGATCTGTTCAAGTTTTCTGCTTCTTGAGTCAGTCTTTGTGGCTTGTATGTTTTAGAAATGTATTTTTATAGGTTGTCCAATAGGTGTATAGTTGTGCATAATTTAATAGTCCCTTATAGTCTCTTTGAAACTTCTGTGGTTTCAGTTGTAATGTCTCCTCTTTCATTTTATATTTTATCTATTCTAGTCTGCTTTTTTCCTTGGCTAGTCTAGCTAAGGGTTTGTCAGATTAGTTTATCTGCTCAAAAACCATCTCTTAATTTTGTTGATCTTTTAAAATTGCTTTTACATTCTCTATTTCATTTCTTTCTATCATAATTTTAGTTGTTTACTTTCTTCTGCTAATCTTGGGCTTAGTTTGTTCTTTGCTCTCCAACTCCTTGAAGTATAAAGTTAGGTTGTTTGAATTATTTCTTTTTCTTAATGTAAGTGTTTGTCACCATATATTTTCTGTTCAATACTGCCCTTGCTGTATCATGTAAGTTTTAGTGTGTGGTGGATTTATTTCAGGAAGTATTTTTGTATTGAAATATTTTCTAATTTCTCTTTTGATTTTCTTTTTGACACAATGACTATACAGTTGTATGTTGTTTAATTTCCATTTATTTGTGAGTTTTCCCATTGTCTTTTTTGTTATTGATTTCTAGAGAATTTTACATTTGTCAGTTTATTATAGGGGGGAAAGAGATGGAAGAATTTAAATTTATTTGTGATTTTTGCTTTAGGCATTAGAATGATACTAAGTTAGATAGATACAATATTCAAATGGGTATGACAATTTAAATGGAAATAACACATAAAGATGTAACTGCTTCAGGAGAAAGAAGTGTTTATGAAAATTATATTTAAGTGAAGGATGTGTCTCAATGTAAGGAAGTCTATGAATCTGGATTGATTCTAGAGAGGATCATAAGGTTTTGTGTGTGTGTGTGTGTGTGTTTGTCCTCACTGTTGACATCATTGAAATATAAAGATGGGACATTCTACATTGTAAGTAGTAGCTAAAATACTGTCTGCTACTGAGCCTTGCTATTAGTGTCCAAGTTACTATTTCTCAACTCAAGAATCTAGTCATCAATTTTATTCATAAACACTGTGTCCACCCTACTCTCAACTCTGAAAGTAGTATCACAGAATGAGAAGATTCAGTTCAGTTTAGTCGCTCAGTCGTGTCCAACTCTTTGCAACCCCATGAATCACAGCACTCCAGGCCTCCCTGTCCATCACCAACTCCCGGAGTTTACTCAAACCCATGTCCATCAAGTCGGTGATGCCATCCAGCCATCTCATCCTCTGTCGTCCCCTTCTCCTCCTGCCCCCAATCCCTCCCAGCATCAGGGTCTTTTTCAATGAGTCAGCTCTTTGCATCAGGTGGCCAAAGTATTGGAGTTTCAGCTTCAGCATCAGTCCTTCCAGTGAACACCCAGGACTGATCTCCTTTAGGATGGACTGGTTGGATCTCCTTGCAGTCCAAGGGACTCTCAAGAGTCTTCTCCAACACCACAGTTCAAAAGCATCAATTCTTCGGCGCTCAGCTTTCTTCACAGTCCGATTATACCTTGTATTATGAGTTGATATGGATTTCTATCTTAACCCAGCAGGAGTAACTAAAATGTAATAAAACTTTATTTTGTTGATGGTGTTGTCATCTAGTCACTAAGTTGTGTCTGACTCATGGAGACCCCATAGGCTATAGCCCACCAAAGTCCTCTGTCCATGGGATTTTTCGGGCAAAAATACTGGAGTAGGTTGCCATTTCCTTCTCCAAGGGATCTTTCTGACCCAGGGATTGAAACCTCATCTCCTGCTTGGCAGGCATATTCTTTACCAGTGAAACACCTGGGAAGCCCAAATTTTATTTTAGCCACCTCCAAAATATACAGATTGTATTAAATTAAGCCATCTGACTATTGTTTAGCACTTTTGATTTAGTAGGTAAACAAAATGTTAGTTATCTATAGCTTAGAAAAAACAGATGTAAATGTATTTATGAAACCTGAACTTTCACTGATATCATGAATTCAGTTTGTACTATTTTAGATTTTAGACTTAACAAATAAAAATATATTAGGTGGTGACTCTTTGCCACCTGAGGCTGCAAAGAAAAAGGAAAAGAATGTTACCCAGGAAGACAAATGGAACTGCATTATAGCTCCTTAATTCCAAAGAAAATGATTCATTATTCATAATAAATTTATGTGGAAAATATTAACATTATTTTGTTTCAGAAGCCTGTTCTGTCTTACACTTTAAAATTTTGTTTTCCTTCAGGGCATATTTTGTCATTTAAATGTAACAAATGTGATGAACATAATATTTGAAATAATAGAACTTGAAAGTGAAAGTGAAGTCGCTCAGTCGTGTCCGACTCTTTGCGACCCCAGAGACTGTAGTCTACCACGCTCGTCCATACTTGGGACTTTCCAGGCGAGAGTTCTGGAGCGGGCTGCCGTTTCCTTCGCCAGAGGATCTTCCCGATGCAGGGATCGAACCCAGGTCTCCCTCATTGTAGGCAGACGCTTTACCTCCTGAGCCACCAGGGAAGTCCATAGAACAGAACTTGAGATTTATCTTAAATGAGATTAGATTATATTGTTTTTCCTAAGGTGTATGTCATTTTTAAACAATGATGGGAAAAGAATTTATCATGTCAGTATGAATTCTAAAACAACCACTGTATATCTTTTGAGATTAATTGACTATTCAATATTTCTCATCTACATATTAAAAAAGAAAAAAAAAAAAAGAGATGCTGGCAGTCTGTATCTGAGACAGTTAATTCAACTGTGAAAACACATGCTCATGAGTGCCTAAGGGGTATGTAATAATCTCTCTATCCGTTTTAGGAAAATTTTTGTTGGGTTTTCAGGAGAGGTGATGGGGAAGCCTTGACTAAATATAGAAAGTATCTCATTTATTTTACCTATAGATTTATAAATAAAACATCCACAGAGAAAATTCTGTGTGAGACACATTTAGCACATTACACATTTAGTAAATTAATACCCTGAATGAGTTACACATTTAGTATATTAATATTCAAAGGGCGTCTTTAAGATAACTTCAAATTTCTTAATTAGTTTCTGATTTGCTAACAATATTTTACAAGAGGCAGATGGAATTTAATGATTCTAAGACAAAAATGTTTATATAAGTATATATCTGGTAAAGTAATTTTATCCCTCAGATAAAATTTTATCCCCAGGGATTTACAGTCTCAGGACACAAAACTGTATACAAAAATCCTATGATTTTTTTCCTATGTAAAATGATTCATTGAAAAATATTTTATAGGGTTATATTTACTTGAATAAGAGAATTCAATTCTCTTACTGACTCTCAGTTCTCTTGTTACTATTGGTAAGTTGTATGACAAAACCTTGAGATGTCACATAGGTAATGATGTGACTCATATTTTTATTTCATTGCATGTGAAGTAATATTGAATTCCAGACAATACTTCACTTGAATATATACAAGAAAACATGCAACTAAATCCTTGGTCAATTTTCTCTAGTTTTAATGTTTCAGTGTTACTATTTTAGCCTATAAGTTTCTTTTCTGCAAAGCATAGCTGTCAGTGAAATTTTAAGTTGGTCTTTGGAGACCATACTTTGGCTCTGCAATTATAAGTAAAGGAAAATCTCATTATAATTACAGCACATGATACCTAAAGCGGAAAGAGCAAAAACTGCAGGTGATGAGAAGTGTTAGTGACAAGAAGTGATGAAACGGGGTCAAAGCCTAATGTTATCTGCTTCATGGGCTTCTTTACTGCTGTCACTACTCAAAAGATACTAGTTTCCCTGTTGCTATATTAAAAGCAGAGGTAATTTGTCCATATCAGCAGGGGCAAGTACTTTCCAATTATTACTTTGTTCTCACTTTGAAAAGTCAAATAAATATCAAACTAAAAGTTATTACAAAAATGTTCTATCTTTAAAATTTCTGCAATAGACCATTTCAGGCTTAAAAATATTTTAGCTTCCTGTTCATTGTATATAATCTATTTACTTTGAAGCAATATTAAACAGAAACAAGTTAAATATTAAAGGTTGTTCATAAAGTAAGATAACAAAAATATATACATGTCATCATATATTATTAATGGCATTTCATTTTTGTAATAACTTTCACCAATGGACAATATTCCCTTGTCTATTTTTTGCCTAGTCAATGAAATAAAATAAAATCCATGTATAACCCTAGGATTATTTTTTAGGTGTAAGTTGAATTTACTCAGCTATCTTATATTCTGTTATGGCTAGACTATAATATTTAAAATATATTAAAAATAAATTTAAGGGTGAGAGATACTTTTCTCAAAGTCAGTATTTTGAAAAGTGTCATATTCTGTTGCTTAAAGTATATTTTGAGACAGAGCATGCTCTTATTTATTGTATTTATGTTCTGATTCTTTGTAGGAACCAATATATTTTAAAGAAAAAATAGTTTCAAAAAAAAAAGCTAGTAAGAATGTTTCCAAGAAAGACAAAGGGGACTAGATTTACTCTATTGCCTGAAGCAACCAAAAGATGAACCAATTTAATAGAACAATAGTTCTAAAGATACTAAATATCAGGCCGAAAAGGATTGCAATCCATAAGACTAAGTAAGTAAATTAAGTGAGCCCTAAGCTTACCCAAATGTACTAACTTGAATGAATTTGCAGGTTATAACAAACAGAAAGAACCCAGGCAAGCTTAGTTGTGTTCTTAAGTTGAAGAAATGAAGCTGAGAACAAAGCAACTAGAATGCATAGGATACACTGCTGGAGTAGAGAAAGAATTATAGACAATACTTTGCAAGTATGCAGAATACAGATTAATACATGAATATAAATCAGAGATGTGAAAAAATCTTAGAAATCAACTAGAAAAGTGTATGTATAGAAGCATAAATATAAGGATATCATCAGACTTCTTGCTGGTAAGAATGTAAGTGAGAAGTGATAATATAACAATATTCAATGTATTCAACAATATTCAATAAACAATGTAAGTAACAAGAGAATATAACATCTTTATAGTGCTGAAAGAAAAAAAAATGCTGTCAATGTGGAAGGTTATACTCAGCAAAAATATCTTTTGAAAATGAATGTTAAAGACTATTTTATACAAGTTGAAAGAATTAATCAATAAGAGAACCAGACTACAAAAATTGAAAAGAATTTGAGGTAGAAGGAATATGAAAGTAGATGGAAATAAGGCTCTATTAGAATGAAGAGCAACAGAAATGGTATGTGAATAAAGACATATGATTATTATTATTGAACTATTATTCACATAATTTACTGTTTATCACTTGTGATTTATAACACAACAGCAATGTAAAATGTAATATTGTACATGAAATTAAAAACATGTTTAAAAATTAAGTAACAGTACATAGCAAGGGGGTGGTAAATGAAAGGATACAATTATAAAAGTTTTATACAACATTGGAAATGTCATAACACAACTTGAAAGTAGACTAAAATAAGTTAAAGAATTCAATCTGCAGTTGGTTGAATCTGGATGTGGAAGCCACAGATACAGAACACTGACTGTACTATTCCATTTTATATAAGGGACTTAGATGTCTATGGGAGTACTGGAAACAATTCCTCAAGGGGATACAGGGAGATGACTGTATGATATGAACCAAAATCCTCCACTAAAATAGCACATCAGACAATTATAGATGCTATGTAACTAAAGTGGATAAAATAAATCCATTTTTTAAAGATTCAGTACATTTAAAAAGCAGAAAAAATAATAATAAAGACTGAGTGGGATAAGCAGAAAATTAATAGTAAGATGCTAGATTTAATCTTTAAACCATATCAAAATTTGTAAAACACCAAATAGAGATAGCTGGGGAAAAAAGCAAGACCTGACTATGAACTGCCTACAAATTATTCATTTCATGAATAAAAACAGATGGAACATTTTGAAAGTAATCATGAACCTGGAGTATATCACCTAAAATCAGGTAAATTTGATTTCAGAGCAAAAAATATAGCCAGAGAGAGTCATGGTACTGTCATGTCCGACTCTTTGCAGCCCCATGGACTGCAGCCCACCAGGTTCCTCTGTCCATGGGCATTCTCCAAGCAAGAATACTGGAGTGGGTTGCCATTTCCTTCTCCATGCAACCACTAGTAGTCAGGAAGAGAAAAGATGGAGCCTCCCTTAGAGCATTCGGGTAGGGCCCTACTGACACCTTGATTTCTGACTTCTAACCCTCACAATCCTGAAAGGATAAATTTTGGTGGTTTCAAGCCAAAAAAAAAGAGTGCATGGCAGTCCTAAACCTTAGGTACTTAGAAAGTGAAGCTGATGTCTCTCAGTCGTGTCCAGCTCTTTGCGACCCCATGGACTATAGCCACCAGATTCCTCCATCCATGGGATTCTCCAGGCAAGAGTACTGGAGTGGGTTACCATTTCCTTCTCCAGGGGATCTTCCCAACTCAGGGATTGAACCCGGGTCTTTTGCATTGTAGGCAGACGTTTTACCATCTGAGCTACCAGGGAGTCTGTACTATTATATGTACTTAATAGTACTTCAAAAACATGACAAGAAAACTTATAAAACCATGATGAAAAATAGACAAATTAACATTTATCATCATACATTTCAATAATTTCTTAATGGTTGATAGAGCAATTATACAATAAAGATGTTAAAAATTTGAGCAACACTATCAATCAACCTGACCTAAGTGACATTAATAAAATGTTCCATCACAAAACAACAGAATATACATTTTTCCAAGTGCATACAAAACATTGACCATGATAGAACATACTCTGGACATAAATCTCATTAAACTTAAAAGCACTAAATTTACAAAGAAATATGTTCTCTGTCCTGAATGGATTTACATTGGTATTCAATATCAGAAACTTTTTGGCACATCCCCACAAGCTTAGAAAATGAATGATGCACTTCTAAAAAAATCATAAGTCAAAATGTAGATCAAAAGTGAAATTACAATGTATCTTAAACTGAATGAAAATGACAAATTACATGTAAAAATTTGTGTTGATACACTATAAGCAATATTTAGCAGGAAATGTACCACTAAATTGCTGTATTAGAAGAGGTGAAAGTCTTAACTTTGTCACCTCAGATTCTACATTAAGCATATAGGAAAAGAAAAGCAAATAAATACAGATTAAAAAGGTAAATTGTGTTTTCTTTCTCAGAAAACTGAGCATGTCAGCTTAGCCATGGATAAACAAAAAGGTTTCCCTTCCTTTACATCAAAGTGTTCTCCACTCTAGGGATATTTTTATAGAATTTCATTTATTTTTATGTCGGGGTAACTTCCTTTTATAAAATACTGATACTTGACCAAAATAATCAGATTTTAAATTTAACATTGCTAATTGTCAAGAAAAGAAAGATTGACCATTTTTTCATCTAAGCTTTAATAAAGGGCAGGTTAGTGATTTAGTCATTATTTCCAACATTAAAAATGGCTAAAATTTATTTTTTAAAATAGATCAGCATACCATTTGGATTAAACACTTAAATTTAAAATGTGTAAATAAGTCAAAATATCCCACCTCTTTTAGTAGTATATGAGCATAATTTCCTGTAAAGTAGTCACTCAGTGGTGTCCAACTCTTTGCAACCCTATGGATTGCAGCACACCAGGCTTCCCTGTCTATCACCAACTCCCAGAGCTTGCTCAAACTCATGCCCATTGAGTTGATTATTCCATCCAACCATCTCATCCTCTGTCAACCCCTTCTTCTCCTGCCTTCAATCTTTTCCAGCATCAGGGACTTTTCCAATAAGCCAGTTCTTCACATCAGGTAGCCAGAGTATTGGAGTTTCAGCTTCAGCATCAGTCCTTCCAAAGAATATTCAGGACTGATTTCCTTTAGGATGTACTGGTTGGATCTCCTTGCAGTCCAAGGGACTCTCAAGAATCTTCTCCAACACCAGAGTTCGAAAGCATCAATTCTTCGGCACTCAGCTTTCTTTATAGGCCAACTCTCACATGCATACATGACTACTGGAAAAGCCATATCTTTGACTAGACAGATCTTTGTTGGCAAAGTAATGTCTCTGCTTTTCAATATGTTGTCTCGGTTGGTCATAACTTTTCTTCCAAGGAGCAAGTCTTTTAATTTCATGGCTGCAGTCACCATCTGCAGTTACTTCAGAGCCCCGAAGAATAGTCTCTCACTGTTTCCATTGTTTTCCCATCTATTTGTCAAGAAGTGATGGGACTGGATGCCATGATCTTAGTTTTCTGAAAGTTGATTTTTAAGCCTAACTTTCACTCTCCTCTTTCACTTTCATCAAGAGGCTCTTTAGTTCTTCTTCTCTTTCTGCCATAAGTGTGGTGCCATCTGCGTATCTGAGGTTATTGATGTTTCTCCCGGCAATCTTGATTCCAGCTCATGCTTCATCCAACCCAGCATTTCGCATGATGTATACTGCATATAAATTAAATAAGCAGGTGAAAATATACAGCCTTGACATACTCCTTTTCCAATCTGGAAAAAGCCAGTTGTTCCATGTCCTGTTCTAACTGTTGCTTCTTGACCTGCATACAGATTTCTCAGGAGCCAGGTCAGCTGGTCTGGTATCCCCATCTCTTTAAGAATTTTCCAGTCTTGTGATCCATATAGTCAAAGGCTTTTTTGTATAGTCATTAAAGCATAAATGGATATATTTTTTGGAACTCTCTTGCTTTTTTGATGATCCAGTGGATGTTGGCAATTTGATCTCTGGTTCCTCTGCCTTTTCTTAATCCAGTTTGAACATCTGGAATTTCATGGTTCATGTACTGTTGAAGCCTGGCTTGTAGGATTTTGGGCATTACTTTGTTGCATGTGAGATGAGTATAATTGTGCAGTAATTTGAACATTCATTGGCATTGCCTTCCTTTGGGATTGGAACAAATACTGACATTTTCTAGTCCTGTGGTCACTTCTGAGTTGTTCAAATTCGCTGGCATACTGAGTGCAGCACTTTCACAGTATTATCTTTTAGGATGTGAAATAGCTCAACTGGAATTCCATCACCTCCACTAGCTTTGTTCATAATGATACTTCCTAAGGCCCACTTGACTTCACATTCCAGGATGTCTGGCTCTAGGTCAGTGATCACACCATCGTGGTTATCTTGGTCATGAAGGTCTTTTTTTATTTAGTTCTTCTGTATATTCTTTCCACCTCTCATTAATATCTTCTGCCTCTTTTAGGTCCATACCAATTATGTCCTTTTTTGTGCCCATCTTTTCATGAAATGTTCCCTTGGTATCTCTCAATTTTGTGAAGAGATCTCTAGTCTTTCCCATTCTATTGTTTTTCCTCTTATTTCTTTGCATTGATCACTGAGGAAGGCTTTCTCACCTCTCCTTGCTATTCTTTGGAACTCTGCATTCAAATGGGTATACCTTTTCTTCTCTCCTTTGCGTTTAGCTTCTCTTCTTTTTTCCACTATCTGTAAGGCTGCCTCAGATAGCCATTTTGCCTTTTTGCATCTCTTTTTGTTGGGGATGGTCTTGATCCCTGCCTTCTGCACAATGTCATGAACCTCCATCCATAGTTCTTCAGGTACTCTGTCTATCAGATCTATCTTGATATCTGATATCTTGATATCTGATAGATATAGATATCTACCTATAGATATCTATCTTGATATCTATCTTGAATCTGCTTGTCACTTCCACTGTATAATCATAAGGGATTTGATTTACATCATACCTGAATGCTCTAGTGGTTTTCCCTACTTTCTTTAATTTAAGTCTGAATTTTGCAATAAGGAGCTCATGATCTGAGCCACAGTCAGCTCCTGGTCTTGTTTTTGCTGATTGTACAGAGCTTCTCCATCTTTGGCTGCTGCTAAGTCGCTTCAGTCATGTCTGACTGTGTGACCCCATAGATGGCAGCCCACCAGGCTCCGCCATCCCTGGGAGTCTCCAGGCAAGAACACTGGAGTGGGTTGCCATTTCCTTCTCCAATGCATGAAAGTGAAATGTGAAAGTGAAGTCGCTCAGTTGTGTCCAACTCCTAGCGAGCCCATGGACTGTAGCCTACCAGTCTCCTCCATCCATGGATTTTCCAGGCACGAGTACTGGAGTGGGGGTGCCATTGCCTTCTTCAGTCTTTGGCTACAAAGAATATAATCAGTCTGATTTCGGTGTTGACCATCTGGTGATGTCCATGTGTAGAGTCTTCTCTTGTGTTGTTGGAAGAGGGTGTTTGCTATGACCAGTGTGTTCTCTTGGCAATTCTCTGCTAGCCTTTGACCTGCTTGGTTTTTTCATTGCAAGGCTAAATTTGACTGTTCTTCCAGGTATCTCTTGACTTCCTACTCTTTCATTCCAGTCCCCTATAATAAAAAGGACATCTTTTTTGGGTGTTAATTATAGAAGGTCCTGTAGGTCTTCATAGAATGGTTCAACTTTAGCTTCTTTAGCATTAGGAGTTGGGGAATAGATTTGGATTATTGTGATTTTGACTGATGAGTGCATGTCCTTCTACTCCACCATCTTGATCTTATTGAATTTCTTGTCAAATGCAGATGTTAAAATCTAATTTGGAAATTGAACATAAAACACTGTTCAATAGCAATTATGTATATATATTTAGTATCAATTAAATAAAGATGTAATGGTATATTAAAGCAGAATAAATGATAGAATATTTAGAAGAATGTAAATCTTGGCATCTCCATTAGATAAAATGTAATAATTTATGGCAAGATAATTTTGCTTTCATTACAATGAATTTTACAGTTAAATAAAATATCCACTGATGTGCTTCTTATTTTTTAGTGCCATAGTGTAATCTGATTTTCTTCTAGCAGTATTCATAAGCACAAATGATGAACCTAATATCACTTTATTAAGTCTAAATGTATTAATGGCATTATTAATATTCATAATGTGTTTAAAAGCTAGAATTTGAAAATATATTTAGTTGTGAAAATAGTAATTAGAACTACTATTTGGTTTGTTACCTAAATAGAGGTTTAGGAAATATACAATGTATGTGATAAGTTATGTGTCATTAGGCAAATTACTTAACTCTCCATGCAACATTGGCTCAGCTGGTAAAGAATCTGCTTGCAATGTGGGAGACCTGGGTTCTATCCCTGGGTTGGGAAGATCTCCTGGAGAAGGAAAAGGCTACCCACTCCAGTATTATGGCCTGGAGAATTCCATGGACTCTATAGTCCATGGGGTAGCAAAGAGCTGGACACAACTGAGTGACTTTCACTTCACTTCCCTTCCATACAACATATAGTGAAATATTTAATTGATATACAGACTGTTTCACAAAATGTTTTCATAAACTTCTTTCATATACCTCCAGGACATTATATTCTGAATAGGACATTGCATGTCCTATTTCTTTTTTATAAATGGATAGAATGTTAACTCTAAAGGACTGGGTTTTCTTTTTCATAAATGAATAGAATGTTAACTCTAAAGGACTGGGTTCTTGCCTTTGTCTTATGGTTTTATTATTTCACCACCTCTGTTTGATTTAAGCTGCAGTGTCTTGATAAAACAATATACATAATTTTCACTTGGTATCTATAATTTTTCAAAACTATGTTTTATAAAATTAGATATATTAGTTATGAAATCCTCTCCTTGAGATATCTAAAATATATACAAATCGACACTCAAAATATAATTTACAGAACTAGTAAATTAGAAAGCTTATTTGTTACTTGCTGACTTTAAATTTTCTGACATTCAAGCATTTCATAAATCAAATTGATGTATGCAAATCAACATTATTGAATTAACATAAACTGTTGAATGTCACACAAAATATAATACAATGCTAGAATTGGAACAGGGAAATGATTTTCCTCATCATTTAAATTCAGAAAACAGTTAATTTAAGAAGAAACTACCTTAAAATTTCTTATACTGTTTTCAGTGTTATTATACTAGTGTTCCAAGTTATTATACTAGTTGTTCCAAGTTCCTTTCTGAAGGGCTATAAGATGTTCCAAGAATAAACCAACTTTTTAAATAATTAGGTTAAATGATGAAATTGATTTTATAAGTATTTAATACTCTAAAATCAAATCAAAATAAATGTTAAATCAAATGAGTGTGTATAATTATTATATCTAAATGGTAAAGTATTGTGATTTTTGGGGGGATTTCTTATTGTTTTTATTGTTTAAAGGTCTAGACATATTGTATCAGAAATGTTCCATATGTTTACTTTATAAGAAGTTGCTTATATGAATTCAACATATGTTTAGTAATTGACTATTCTATTTGCAAAATTTTCTAGACTCTTTAAAAACCTATAAAGTTGAACAGAGTATATTTGTTTGCCCTCAATGAGCTCATATATCATGAAGGAGACAAGATATATGAATAAATAAACATAAAACAAGTTATAAGTACTATAATTTTAATAAATCAGTGAAGATAAAATAATGTGGCAATTCATAGATGATGGAGCAATTTTAGGCTAACATTTTATGCTATCACATTATTATCTAAATAAAAAAAATGGAAAAGTCAATTCAATTTTAAAGAATAAGAAATATCTCCAATATCACCTGTTAACATAGGTGCCTGTGTTAATTGATGCTTATGCAGTACATTTCAGTACCTCCCAGTGGTTTGGTTTTTACCAGAACATCATAGAGGACATTTTGCTTGAATTTTAGCAATGCTCTGGTAGCAAAAGCATAGTCAAAACACCAATATGCTTTTTTTTTTTTTTTTTTTTAATGTGTATCCATGTCCTTGGTCTGTTTGAAAAAATCAAGTTTTTTGATTTTTGGTATTGAATTGTATAGACACCTTAGATACTTTGGATAACCTCTAATCAGACATATGGGGTTCCCTGGTGGCTCAGATGGTGAAGAATCCCCCTGCAATTCGGGAGACCAGGGTTCAATCCCTGGATTGGGAAGATCCTCTGGAGGAGGAAATGGCAACCCACTTTAGTATTCTTGCCTGTGAAATCCCATGGACAGATGAGCTGGGAGGGCTATAGTCCATGGTGTCCCAAATAGTAGGACATGACTGAGTGAAATATAATCAGATATGTGGTTTGAAAATATGTCCTCCCAATCCTTAAGTGGCCTTTAAAATTTTTAAATTGCTTTTTATGGATGTATAGTTGACTTACAATATTGTATCGACTCTTTTTTAGATTCTTTTCCCATACGGGTCATTACAAAGTATTGAGCAGAGTTCCCTGTGCTATACACTAAGTTCTTATTAGTTACCTATTTTATATGTAGTAGTGTGTATATATCAATTTCAAGCTCACAATTAATTTATCTCTCCTGCTGAACCTTTTATCTTGATAACCATAAGTTTGTCTTCAACATCTGTGGCTGTATTTCTGTTTTGTAAATAGGCTCATTTGTACCATTTTCTTTAAATTCTACATATAAGTAATAATGGCTTATAGTCGTCCCTGGTGGTTCAGATGGTAAAGACTATGCATGCCGTGTGGGAGACCTGGGTTTGACCCCTGGGCTGGGAAGATCCCCTAGAGAGGGGATCAGCAAATCACTCCAGTGTTCTTGCCTGGGAAAACCCATGGACAGAGGAGGCTGGTGGGGTTAATGGAGCAAAAATGAGTCGGACATGACTGAGCGACTAACACTTTCAGTTTTCATAAGTAATAATGTATATTTGTCTTTCTCTGTCTGACTTACTTCACTCAATATGTTTATTTCTATGTCCATCTGTATCACTGCAAATGGCATTATTGCATTCTCTCCTATGGAGAAGAATACAAAGTTTCCTTTAAAAGCTAAAATTACAAGAAAATAAAAATGGAGCAACCATAAGATTCAGCCTGTTCCTGGGCATGTTTATGGAGAAAACCATAATTTGGATAAATACATGCACGTAAATGTTCATTGTAGCACTATTTACAATAGCCAGGACATGGAGGCAACCTCAATGTGCATCAACAGACGAACGGATAAAGATGGGGTGCTGCATCTCAGTCAGTTCAGTTGTGTCCAACTCTTTTGTGACCCCGTGGACCATAGCCCTCCAGGCTCCTCTGTCCATAGGATTTTCTGTGACTTAGTGACTAAACAGCAACATCTATTTTTGCTTTTGTTGCCTGTGTTTTTGGTGTCATATCCAAAACTTTGTTGCCAAAATGTGTCAAGAATATTTCTTTATGCTCCCTTCTAGGAATTTTATAGTTTTAGGTCTTACTTTTAAATCTTTAATGTATTTTGAATTGATTTTTGTATATGGTATAAAATAAGGGTCCAGTTTTATTTTTTTGTGTGTGGATATCCAGTTCTTCCTGTACCATTTTTTGAACAGTCTGTCATTTTCCAGGCAATGTAAATATAAGAACTCTAGCCTATTGTCCATCTAAATATTTTCCTTGAAATACTCTCCCATGGGATATACTGACAATATCCATTTCCAATGCCAAATAAATTTAGGAATCTCTGCACTACCCTTAGAGATTTTAATTGCATATTTACACATTGAAATCCTTCTGAACCCCTGTGGTAATGACACATATGTTGTTGGTTTTTTTGTTTTATCCCCATCTCTCAAAGTTATTTGCTCATGGAGTTTTAAAAAAAAATCTTGTTAGAATATATTTGCATCCTACACAGTAATGTTCTATGGGACATATTTTTGGGGAACCATTGACATAAGCTGAGAATATAGCAACTGAGTAGGTTTTTTGTTTGGTTTGTCTGAGTTGTAAAATGGGTCTATTTCTGGAAAATCTTTCCTGGATATTTTTCTATCTTTTATCTTTTCATTGTACATTATCTCAATTACTGTAGCTTTTTAAAACATCTTAGCATAAAATAGTGTTGATCTTAAATCTTTGTTGCTCTTTTAAAATACTGTTTTTACTACTTAAGATCCTTTGCATTTTTATGTAAATGTTAGAAACAGGCTGACAATTTTTTCAAAAAGATGCTGAAATTTTGATTTGGATGGCATTGGATTCATATATCCAATTAGGGGAAATGAATGTCTTGACAACATTGTGTCTAGTCTTGATAAGTTTGTATATGGTATATAATTCCACTTATATGGGTCTCCTAAATTTAGCTCTACAACATTTTGTTAGTTTCAGGTATAGTTTTTCTACTTTTTTTTTTAATTTATTTGGAGGTAATTGATATTTTTGATGCCAGTGAGACCCCAGGGACTGCCAGGCTCCTCTGTCCATGGATTCTCCAGGCAAGAATACTGGAGTGGGTTGCCATTCTCTTCTCCATGGAATAGTCCTGACCCAGGGATTGACTCCAGGTTTCCTGCATTGAAGGTAGATTCTATAGTGTGCGCCACTTTAACTTTTATTTTCCAATTATTTGTTGTTGGCCTATAGGAATACATATAAATTGTTTATATTGACTTTGTTTTCCACAAACTAAATTTGTTTGTTTGTTATAGGAGTTATGTTTATATTAGTTTGCTAGGACTGCTGTAATAAAGTATCATAAACTGAGTGGATTCGACAGCAAAAATGTATTGTTTCCCAGTTCTAGTGAGTAGGGGACCAAGACTAAGCTGTTGGTAGGGCCACAGTTCCTCTAAAGGCATTAGGGGAAGATCTGTTATAGGCCTTTCCCCTAGCTTCTGGAGGACCCTTGTCCTGATGGCCGTAAAACTCCAATTTCACGTAGTATTCTTTCTGAAAGAATGAATGTGTCCAAATTTCCCTTTTTATAATGACAATAGCCTAGTACTGATCTCATCTGGACTATTTACATCTGCACTGACCCTATTTCTAAATAAGTCACATCCTGAAGTATTTGGGGTTAAGACTTCAACATAAGACTTTTAAGGGACACAATTCAACCCATAAAAATGTTTTTATGTAGATTTCATAGGGCTGGCTACATACAAAATCATGTCATCTTCCAACAACACGAGTTTGCCATTTTCTTCTACCGTTTAGCTTTTTGTGTCTCTTCCTATTGTCTTCAAGGTTTGCAGTACAATATGGAATAAAAGTAGTGAAAGCGGGTATAGTAGTCTCCTTCCTGTTTTAGGATGAAAAATTCAATATTTATCATTAAATTTGATGTTAGACATAGATTTTTCATAGATATAACAGATGCTGGTAATAGCATTCTATTTGTAATTCAATAAGATGTTAAAATTATGATTTTATTAAACTTTTCAAATGTTTTTTCTTCATGTATTGCAATGATCATATACTATTTCTAATTTTTTGTGTAGTACTGTTAATTTTCAACAGCTGAACCAACTTTTCATCCCAGGGATATGTACACTGTGTTTTATATACAGAATTTATAGACTATACTGAAATTGATTTGCTAATTTGTAAAATATTTTTGTATGTATGTTCATAAAGAAAATCAGTTTCTAATTTGACTTTCTTGTAACATTGTTAAATGTAGTTACAGTACTTCCCTGGTAGCTAAGTTGTAAAGAATCTGCCTGCAATTCAGGAGACATGTGTTCGATCCCTAGGTCAGGAATATCCCCTAGAAAACGATATGGCTAACCACTCTAGTATTCTTACCTGGGAAATCCCATGGACAGTGGAGCCTGGGGGGGGCTACAGTCCATGGGTCACAAAGAGTCACAGATGATTTAGCCACTAAATAGCAACTAGGTATTGTTATTAGGCTTGGTATAGGGTAATAATGGGACTCCTTTCATGGATCACAGCCTTTTCATGGCAACGGGGCTTGCATAACTCAATAAAGCTATAAGCCATGCCCTGCAGGGCCACCCAGGATGTACATGTCACAGTGAAGAGGTCTGAGAAAATATGATTCACTGAGAGAGGAAAGAGCAAACCATTCCAATATTCTTGCTTCGAGAATCACATGAACAGTGTGAAAAGGTAAAACGGTATGACACTGGAAGACGAACCCCCCAGATTGGAAGGTATGCAATATGCAACTGGCGGAGAAGGAGGGCTGTAACTAATAGCTTTAGAAAGAATGAAGTGGCTGGGCCAGAACAGAAATGATTTTCTGTTGTGGACATGTCTGATGGTGAAAATAAAGTCCAATGCTATAGAGAACAATAGTGAATAGGAACCTGGAATGCTACCTCTATGAGTCAAGGTAAATTGCACATGGTCAAGCAGGAGATGGGAAGAGTGAACGTCAACAGTTTAGGAATCAGTGAATTAAAATGGAGGGGTATGGGTGGATTTAATTCATATGACCATTATATTTACTACTGATGGCAAGAATCCCTTAAAAGAAACAATGTACTTCATACTCAACAAAACCATCTGAAATGCAGTATTCTTCTGAGATTGGGTGCAATCTCAAAAATGACAGAATGATCTTGTTTGTTTCCAAGGTAAACCTTTCACATCATGGTAATCCAATTCTTGCCCAACCACTAATGCTGAAGAAGCTGAAGCTGACAGGTACTATGAAGACTTACAAGGCCTTCTAGAACTAACACCAAACAAAGATGTCCTTTTTATCATAGGGGTTTGGAATGCAAAACTAGGAAGTCAAGAGATACCTGGAATAACAGGAAAGTTTGGTCCTGGAGTACAAAATGAAGGAGGGCAAAGCCTAACAGAGTTTTGCCAAGAGAATACACTGGTCATAAAAAAAAACACCCTTTTCCAGCAACATTGGAGATGACCTTACACATGGACATCACCAAATGGTCAATACCAAAATCAGGTTGATTATGTTCTTTGCAGCTGAAGATGGAGCAGGTCTACATGGTAAGCAAAAACAAGACCTGGAGCTGACTGTGGCTCAGATCATGAATTCCTCATTGCATAAATCAGGCTTAAATTGAAGAAAGTAGGGGAAACCACTAGGCCATTCAGGTATGACCTAAATCAAATCTGTTACAATTATATGGTAGAAGTTACAAACAGATTCAAAGGATTAGATCCGATAGAGTACCTGAAGAATTATGGATAGAAGTTTGTAACATTGTACAGGAGGCAGTGATCAAAACTATCCCCGAGGGAAACAAATGCACAAAGGCTAAGTGGTTGTCTGAGTAAGATTTACAGACAGTTGAGGAAAGAAGAGAAGCAAAAAAAAAGGGGGGGGGGGGAGAAAGGGAAAGATACATCCAACTGAACACAGAGTTTTAGAGAAAGCAAAGAGAGATAATAAGGCCTTCTTCAATGAATGATGAAAAGAATGGAGGAAAAACAACAGAATAGGAAAGACTAGAGATTGCTTCAAGAAAATTGGGGATATCAAGGGAACATTTCATGCAAGAAAGGACACAATAAAGGACAGAAATGGTAAGGGCCTCACAGAAGCAGAAGAGATTAAGAAGAGGTGACAAAAATACACAGAGAACTATATAAAAAAGGTCTAATGTCTGGGATAACCACGATGGTGTGGTCACAAACCTAGAGCTAGGCATCCTAAAGTGTGAAGTCAAATGGGCCTTAGGAAAAATGCCCATTAACAAAGTTAGTGGAGGTGATGGAAATCCAGTTGAGCTATACCTAATATTATGTCTTGTATTAGGTGATAAGCGATTATATATATAAGGGATTAGAAAAGGAACTGGAGCTCAGGAAACCCGGCAATATTCATAGCAAAGGGAAACATCGAGAATATAAATCAATCGGCCTGTGACATTGTACTGTGCTGATGTGAACTGATTTTTCAATTCTACTCATAGAGAATAGAAGTTCTACTTAGAGGTTGTTAATTATTCCCACTTTTAGTATGATTACTGAAATTTAATGTCTGTATGAAGAACCCCTCTGCATAGGGAACATCTCTTTATTGTACCTTAGACTTTTACCTGTACAGTTTAGTACCTGTTACTCTTCCTAGGATGAACCAAAGGTAGGGAATTACATGAGGGGCATATTCTTCAGAGTGACCTCTTACTAGTTCTCTCTGATAATTTGATATGTGAATGCAATTATCATAAAAATGCTACAACAAATTTAAGGAATTTCCCTGTAAATATGTTATATTCCCAAAGTGTTTGTTTTATAAAAGTGTGTGTGCATATGTGTGCTTTGTCCAAACATTTTGCATCCCTCAGGCCAATGCAAATTTACAGGTAAATATTGGGCTTTTTTAACCTTCTATTAATGGGAGTGTTGAAAGATTGTAAAACAATATCTGGTGTTGGTTTGATACTTCCTGAACTGGATTATTTATGTCTAATATGTATTATTATACAATTTAATACTAGATAACTCCGGTTTTCAGAAATGTACTTCAATACTACTAGAAATTAATTCTATGGAACACATTGGCAGGAGGGGTATTCTTTGGGAAAGAAGTGGTACATTCATTAAGGAAAACATCCCAATATTAACTGTGAAGGATCAGAGAATAAACTGAATTTTGAAATGAGACAGTAACATGTTGCATGCATATTTTAGGGTCTGGTCATTATTACATCTGAAATAGAAATTGTGAAGAGAAGGCTAATGCTGGGGACTAAAGTGGACCATATAGTAAGAAGCTAAGAACTCTGACATCATGTTTGGACCTATGGACCCTAAAAGTAAGTAATTCTAACAGAAGTTTTACATTGCTATACATCTGAATTTTTCTCAATCTCAAAGTATAAGGAAAGCTTTCTAAAAATTACAGCCTGAACTCGAACTATACTATGTATAATTATGTAAAAGAATATCCCCTCCCTGAGTCAGAATGAGGGCATCAGAAGAGATCACCACCAACAGGGAAAAAGGTATGTCTAGTAAAGCATCAATATGCTGAAGGTATTCACCATCAAGGCCAGCTATTGGAAGGACAGGTAGAAGGTTAGGACCTGGAGACTTATCCAGGGCACATGGATAGGAGACTGTGTTCACTAATCTCATCTGACCCAAACGTGAATTTCTCACAGGTTGCTAGTGAGCTTCTATGCCATAATAACTTGTTTACACAAAAGAAATGTCATTTCATTTCAGCAAGGTCAGCGACTTATTAGGTAATTAAAAGAGAAATGATAGAGGTAAACTAATAGATGCAGAGTGAAGCAATGTGTTTGAAGTGCTTTTAAATCTTTAGAAAAGGTAAGTAATGTAACCAAGTTTAGTATAGCTAGTGACAGGGGGACCTGGGATTTGAACTCTCTAACCTGAAGCTGGAATCAAGATTGTCAGGGGAAATATCAATAACCTCAGATGTGCAGATGACACCACCCTTATGGCAGAAAGTGAAAACGAACTAAAGAGCCTCTTGATGAAAGTGAAAGAGGAGAGTGGAAAAAGTTGGCTTAAGCTCAACATTCAGAAAACTAAGATCATGGCATCCAGTCCCATCACTTCATGGCAAATAGATGGGGAAACAGTGGCTGACTATTTTTCTGGGCTCCAAAATCACTGCAGATGGTGACTGCAGACATGAAATTAAAAGACACTTACTTCTTGAAAGGAAAGTTATGACCAACCTAGACAGCATATTGAAAAGCAGAGACAGTTTGTCATCAAAGCTCCATCTAGTCAAGGCTACGGTTTTCCCAGTGGTCATGTATGGATGTGAGAGTTGGACTATAAAGAAAGCTGAACATGGAAGAATTGATGCTTTTGAACTGTGGTGTTGGAGAAGACTCTTGAGAGTCTCTTGGACTGCAAGGAGATCCAATCAGTCCATCCTAAAGGAGATCAGTCCTGGGTGTTCATTGGAAGGACTGATGTTGAAGCTGAAACTCCAATACTTTGGCCACCTGATGCGAAGAACTGACTCATTTGAAAAGACCCTGATGCTTGGAAAGATTGAGGGCAGGAGGAGAAGGGGCAACAGAGGATGAAATGGTTGGATGCCATCACAGACTCAATGGCCATGGGTTTGGGTGGACTCAGGGAGTTGGTGATGGACAAGGAGGCCTGGCGTGCTGTGGTTCACGGGGTCACAAAGTGTTGGACATGACTGAGCAACTGGACTGAACTGAACTGAACCTGTGTTCCTATTGACTGTTTACTACTGCCTACTTACAGTAGCTGGTTAAGACTCATTCTTTGTTTTGGGAGCTGACTCTTTTATATTTTACAGCACCCTACTTTTCAGGATCATGAGTCTCACTTCATTCCAGTTTTTTGTCTTTTATGTAGTTCAATGTAGAGATTTTGAAATCCCTGAGGATAAATCCTATGCTTATTTCATCTTTTAGTTCAGTTCAGTTCAGTCTCTCAGTCATGTCCGACTCTTTGCAACCCCATGAATCGCAGCACGCCAGGCCTCCCTGTCCATCACAAACACCCTACTATTTAGCAGAATGGCCAATACATTGTAAACATAAAATATATGATTCAGGTATTTGAATCTGGAATGGAAGCTTTAATTGCAGTGAAAATTCAATGAGAAGTTCAGGTTCAAGATGACACCTTAGGAGGATCCTAAAATTCACCTCTTTCCATGGACATAACCAAATATATAACTACATATGGAACAATATATTCTTGGAAAAGACCTGCCAAGTAACTCCTACACATTGGTTGAACAAGAAAAAATCACATTGAAGTAAGTAGGAGAGGCTGAGTCACAATGACATCATACACCTCATGCCTGGCAAGCATGCTCCAGTGCATGCTCAGTTGTATCCAACTCTCTGTGACCTCATGGACTATAGCCCACCAGACTTTTCTGCCCATTATTTCCTAGGAAAGAATGCTGGAGTGGGTTGCCATTTCCTACTCCAGGGTTATCTTCCCAACCCAGAGACTTAACCCACATCTCCTGAACTCCTCATCTGACAGTCCAACTTTTAAGATCTACATCTGGGAGATGAACCCCTAAAGCATCAAGCTTTGAAATCCAACAGGTCTTGCATCCATGAGACCTACAACACCATAGCTAACTGAGTTGAAATGTTCAAACTTTAGAAGCCAGAACCTCAGGCAGCAGCTTTTAATCAACCTAATCTAGGTGCTCAGACCTTCCCCTTGGGAACACCAACAGTTGTTGACACACCCCCAGCAACTTTGAGTCACACAATAAACCAGGCTGCTTGAACAATTACAAAGATCTGAGAGACAACCTCAAAGAGTTATGGAAAGAATAAGATATGTCTCTTAGATGAGACCACTCCAAGTCTCAGAGAAGTGGATGTTTAATGCACAGGAGCTAATACAGAAAGTAAAACGGAAATGAGGAAACAAAAGATGTTCTAAATGAAAGGGCAAAATAACACCTCAGTAAAATACCTTAATAAAGAGGAGAAAAAAAATTTATCTGATAAAGAATTCAAAATAGTGGTTGCTTAACAGTGCTCACCATGCATAGGAGAAGAATGTGTAAACAAATTGAGAATTTCAAGGAAGAGAAAGAAAATATAAGAAGGTGCCAGTAAGAGTCACAGAGCTGAATAATACAGTACAGGAGTACAATGGCAGACTAGAAAAGCAGAAGAATGGACCTGTTAACTTGAAGACACATCAGAGAATTCACCCAGTCAGGGAAGAAAAATAAAGAATTAAAAATGTTGACAATAACTTAAGGGACTTAGGGAGCAACATCAAGTACACTAACATTCCCATCGCAGAAGGAAACAAAATAGAGAGCAGGGCAGAAAACTTATCTGTAGAAAGAAAAGCTGAAAACTTCCCCACCTTGATGAAGGAAATACATCGAGATTCAGAAAGCTTAGTGTCTTTCTAATGAGGAACAAAGATGCCTACTCTTGACACTCTTATTCAACATTGTATTGGAAGTGTTAGCCAGAGCAGTTCAGCAAGAAAGATAAATTAAAAGCCTTCCAAATAAGAAAGAAATTAAACTGTCACTATTTGCAGGTGACATTGATTTCATGCATAGAAAACCCTAAAGAAAAAGTAAGAATATAAGAAAACAGTCCCATTTAAAACTGCATTAAAAAAGAACAAAATACCTAGGAACAAATTTAACCAAGGAGGTGAAAGTCCTATACACTGAATGCTATAGGACATTAATGAAGTAAATTGAAGACACATATGTATGGAAAGGCATACTCATGAATTGGAAGAGTTAATATTGTTAGAATGTCTACTAGGCAAAGCAATCTACAGATTCAGTGGAAACTCTATCTAAATTCCAATAGCATTTTTCACAAAAATAGAACAATCCTAAGATTTGTATGGGACACGAAAATTGCAAATAGCCAAAGCAATCTTGAGAAACGAGAACAAACCATGTATAAACTGGTCAATTAATTTACAACAGAAGAACCAAGAATATACAATGGAAAAATGACAGCCTCTTCAATAAATGATGCTGAGAAAACTGGACAAATACAAGTAAAAGAATAAAGTTGGACCAATAACTTATAGCCTACACAAAAATTAATCTAATATGGATTAAAACTAAGTAAACCCAGAAATCATTAAACTTATAAAAGAAAACAAAGTAAGCCCTGTGGCGTCAGTGTTTGGGGTGATTTTTTGCTCATGACAACAAAAGCAAAGGCAATGAAAGCAAAAATAGACAATGGGACCACATCAAACTAGAAAAAACAAACAAAAAACACTTCTGGACAGCAAAGGAAATGTCAACAAAATGAAAAGGCAGCCTATTACATGGGTGAAAATATTTGCAAATTGTATCTGACAAGGAGTTAACATTTAAAATATGTAAACGACTCATATAACTCCATGCACCACAAAGTGAATTTGGGTTTCCAAGGTGGTACAGAGGCAAAGAATCCACTTGCCAATGCAGGAGACACCGGTTTGATCCCTGGGTCAGGAAGGTCCCCTGGAGTAGAAAATGGCAACCCACTCTAGTATCCTTGCCTGGAAAATTCCATGCACAGAGGAGCCTGGATAGCTATAGTCCAGAGGGTTGCAAAGAGTTGGACACCACTGAAGATGCACACTATACTATATAACTCACTTCACTAAACGTAGACTCAATTATCTTTTGTCATTTCATTTAGAATTTAAAAACAGCATAGTCTACAAGTAACACACTTTAGATATAAGGAATCATAAAATAAAAGTAAAGGGAAGGAGAACAATATACCCTGATAACAATTATAAACAGAAATCTTGAATAGCTAAATTATTTCCCAACAAAAATTTAGATGAAGCTAATCATTAGAGATAAGGAAAAATGTAAAATAACAATAAAAAGGACAATTCTCCAAGAAAAATCTGAAATTGCTACACACCTGACAACAGAATTTCAAAAAATAAAAAGGAAAACAGAACTGAAAGGAGACAGATAGATCCACTATTATTATTGTATACTTTCTTAATTGTGTGTGTGTGTGTGTGTGTGTGTGTGTGTGTGTGTTTTAGTAATTGTATACCAAATTGGAGAAGGAAATGGCAACCCATTCCAGTACTCTTGTCTGGAAAATCCCATGGATGGAGGAGCCTGGTAGGGTACAGTCCATGGGGTCAGTAAGAGTTGACACAACTGAGCAACTTTGCTTTCACTTTTCACTTTCATGCACTGCGGAAGGAAATGGCAACCCGCTCCAGTGTTCTTGCCTGGAGAATCCCAGGGACGGAGGAGCCTGGTGGGCTGCCGTCTATGGGGTCGCACAGAGTCGGACACGACTGAAGCGACTTAGCAGCAGCAGCATACCAAATAGGCATAAAACTAATAAGGATTAAATTGACCTAAAAAGCATTATTAATCAATTTGTATAACATACAGTGAAAGAATTCTCTATCCTGCAATAGCAAAATAGGCATATTTTTAAGGCTCATGTGGACTGTTGAATAGGACAGATCACACCAATTAAAAGACCATAAGTCATAGACAGTATGTTTTCAGGACACAATGGAATCAATAATTAATAACCCTCCAAAATAGAAAGTAGTAGGTCCAATTGACTTCACTTGTGAATTCTATCAGACAATTAATGAAAAAGTAATAGCAAACCTCCAGAATCTTATCCAAGTGCAAGCAGGGGTAACACATTCTAATTCAATCTATGAAGCCAGCATTATCTTAATAACAAAACCAGATTAAGCTCTTACAAGAAAGGAAAACTAAAACTAGATTTCAAAAATATATCAGCCAATGTGATCCAACAATAAAATACTTGTACAGCAAAGTTGAGATTTACTTCAAGTATGTAGGATTATTTCAACATTCAGAAGTCAATTTAGTCATCTATCCCATGAAAATGTAAGGAAATGCAATGCACATGATCAGATGAACCCAGGCACAAGAACCACTTCTTAAAATCCAAAATCAATTTATTGTAAAACTCTCAAAAAGGCAGAAGCAGGAGAGGCCTTTCTTAACGTGATAAAGACTATCACTTCACAAAGGTTAAAGAAAAGAAAAAGAAAGTTTGCGGCAGTATGTTAGTCGTTCAGTACTGTCCGACTCTTTGCAACCCCATGGACTACAGCCAGGTTCCTCTGTCCATGGAATTTTTCAGGCAAGAATACTGGAGTATGTTGTCATCTCCTTCTCCACGGGGCAGTATAAGGCAAGTAAATATATGAGTGAGCATATTTCCTCGTGACTGAGATGGTAAAGAATCTGCCTGCAATGCAAGAGACTTGGGTTTGATCCCTGGGTGGGGAAGTTGCCCTGGAGAAGGGAATGGCAAGCCACTACAGTATTCTTGCTTGGAGAATTCCATGGACAGAGGAGCCTGGTGGGCCCATGGGTGGCAAAGAGTCAGACACAACTGAGCGACTAACACACACACACACACACACACACACACACATACATATTCCTTATTCATCCTCTGTTGGGTTGTGGAGGGTAGATGTCAAGTTTCCTTATTGATAGTTGAAATTCTCATCTAGTTTTCTATCCCATCATTTCTAAGTGTTATGAAACATTTCCATTTGTAAGTATAGCTCTCTATGATTGATAATAATAATAGTAATAATAATTGCTGTTAATGTACTAGCTAATATTTAACATTTATTGAGGCATTATTGCAACATCAAAACAATTCTATAATTTACTTTGGATCCCATTTATAGCTAGAGATTCTAGAGTATAGAAAGCAATTTGACTCATGCTGTGAAGTTAGCAGAAGATGCGGGAGTCAGGTCTTCATCATCAGGCTCAAAAAGCAACTCTCCTCTCTCATGCTTAACTTCTTCTCTAATAGGTAAGTATAGTTCAGAAAATAGAACCTCTCCTGGCTGCCTCGCCAAAAAAAAAAAAAAAAATAGAACCTCTCAATTAATTATGCTGAAACCCAAGCCTTCTCTCCTTTGGGAATTCCTCTTCCAGGTCTTAAATCTCTGTATCAGAGCATCAGCGAACCAATTATAGAATTTCAGAAATATCTGCCTTCTCAGATACTCTATTTTCAGAAAATAAAGGCAGAATTTACCATACCTTGAAGCCAGACCTTTTATTTCTCCATCCAATTCCATCTCACTTTTTATCATTATTACCTTTGTTCCCCATCCTGGCATCAGATAATCTGTGAGTCTCAATATCTGAGGTTGTAAGGTTTTTTGTTTTGTCTTTTTTTTTTTTTTTTTTTTTGCTTTATTTCATCATAATGGGAAAACAGAAATATTTCTTTAGGGGAAGTTGGAAATGTGACATTCTATCCAGATGCCTAAAACTAATTTTTAGTTGGTTTAGGTAATACATTTATCCCAAACCAAGGAGTAGGTCTTTCTGAAGTTTTAATTTCCTTATTTAATATTTCCAATACTTATAAAAGCAACAACAACAACAAAGACACTAGGTATTTTGATTTAAGAAAATGTAAACAATAAATAAGCTATATGAAATTGAGTGGTCTTCTTTCTTGGTCTTTGCCACAAAAATATATTGTGTGTAGAGAAGTTAATAGAGATAAATGGTTTGTTTATTGAAGAAAAACACAGAGCACTAATCATGGAGTTACTATAATTAAATTACAAAGTAGATAAAAATATTGAAATACCAAATAGAATTCCAAATTATTTGTGCTTTATATAAATATATGACTTGCTTAAACAATATAGTTCCATGTTTCATGGCAGTTGCATATATTTCTGCAACTTTTATGGAATAGAAATCCAGAATACAAAAGGAAAAATAAAAGTGATAATAAATAAACATACATACCCTGTAGGTGAATTTGAAGTTTTTGTTAATGAAATGAAATAGAATACACATTAAAATTAGACCAAAAATTCCAAGGTTGGAAATAAGCATATTTTAAGAAAACTTCCAAATTGTGTTCTTTCTTTTAAAGGCTTACCTTTAAAGACATTATGACTTTTTACCTCCCTTAATTAGTCTCTTTTGTCTCCTTCTCAGTAAAATACTTGGAGAAATATCCTTTAGTCTTTAAATGTAAGAAAACTGTACATAAACTATAGAAGAGCTGTACTAACTTGAATATGATTTTTAGAGTTCTTTATAATAAACTACCCAGGAAGGCTACAGTCCACGGGGGTCATAAAGAGTCAGACATGACTTAGCAACAAAAGAGCAGCTGCAAAAATTGTACACTACAGGCCTGTTTAACAGTAGAGTACAATCTAGTACAATAGTGATTCTTGGGATTTTCCTTCTTTCAATCTTGAAAAACATCTGTATTAAATTCCTCTTCTGCTTATGACCAGGATAAAGTAATAGCACCCAAATCTGCACTCCCAGTTAAACTAAAAATCTATGCAATATATAAATAACACTTCAGAGCATTGGAGATTAAGCAACTAAAGGCAGTATTTCCTGCAAGATGGTTCACAAAGTGAGCTCTATAATTGCTACAGTGAACTGTCTGGAGAGAATTTCCAGACTGTGTCACAGGAGGGTAAAACCCAGGCAAAGGATGATTCCTCAGTGAGTTGAGAAGTGGGTGTTGAAAGTCTGAGAAGGACAAGAGGCTAGATTAAAGAAAGGCAGAGACCCGAGAGGAGAAAGCTGCATGGAGCAAGCAATCTAGAGATGTGCAGATGGTCCCCCGTGAGCTGAGTACTGGTCAGTTTTTGTGGTGAAGAAACTGCCTGAGACCAAGAGAATAACCATTTAAAAAGAGAAACAACCTTCAGGGCTCACATGGTGCCAAGTGTGGTTCCTATTCCCACAGAGTGAGGAAGCTCATAATTCACAGGTCATTGGGTAGACTCCTCAAAAGGAATTTGTCCCTAAGTTGGGGAAGCTGTAGACCCAAACTAAAACTGTTTTGGTCCTACCTAACAAAACTTAAAAATCAAGATAGGAATATATCATTCTATTTTCAAGTAACTTAACTGTACCAAATAAAGTTCAGCACTCTTTATAGGAATGTGTGTGTGTGTGTGTGTGTGTGTGTGTGTGTGTGTGTGATTAGTCATTCAGTCATGTCCGACTCTTTGTGACCCTATCAACTGTAGCCCACCAGGCTCTTCTGTCCATGGTTGTAGATGTATACAAACACAAGAAGGTATTCATTTAAAAATTACAAAGTATGCAAACAAGCAGGAAAACATGACCCACGATAATGAAAAAAATCAATCAAAATTAATCCCCCCAAAACAGACTGTAACAATAATTAGTAACAGTAATACTAAAGCATTTATTATGACTGTATTCGCTATGTATAAAAAGCTACAGAAAAAGAGAGCATTTTAGTAAAACAGAGAAATATCAAAGATGCAAATTTAATTCTAGAGATGAAAGCTATTATAATATCTAATACACAGTGCACTGTATAGGATTAATGACAAATTAGACGTTTCAGAATAAAAGATCAATGGGCTTGAAGATATTGTCATGGAAATAAAAAATAATGTTGTGTTGTGGACTTTGTAACATATGTATGACAATAATGACATGCCCAATAAAGGAAAAATGACAGCACACTGTTGTCAGGTTTTTATACTATGCATGAAGTGGCATGATGGAATTTCAAAGTAGATTATCATAACTTAAAATGCACGATATAAACAAAAACACCAAAACGAAAAAGAATTATAGCCAATAATTCAACAAAGGAGACAAAGTAGAATCATAAAATACACTAAATTAATCCAGAATAATGCATTACAGTGGAAATAAGTGGAGTGGGAATAAACAGGGCAAATAGAAAACAAATAGCAAATGATAGATTTAGATCCAGTCATGGTAATGATCATGTTAAATGATATAAACTATTTAATAGGCAGTGATTATCAAGGGGATTAAAAGCAGGACCTAAGTATATTTTGCTTACAAAATGCCCACTTTAAATATTAGATGCAATATAACAAATTAAAAGATAAAACTACAAATGCCCATTCAAGAAGAAACATGTTGTGAGAATAATTTGTATGTATCCTTCAATCAATAATTTGTATTTATCTTTCCAACAAAGGAAAATACAAACCAACATGTCTCACTTCAGTAAATTAAATATAATAATACATAAGAGGTAATATAGTTCATGCCTTGTTCAGTTCAGTTCAGTCGCTCAGTTGTGTCCGACTCTTTGCGACCCCATGAACCACAGCACGCCAGGCCTCCCTGTCCATCACCAACTCCCAGAGTTTACCCAAACTCATGTCCATTGAGTCTGTGATGCCATCCAACCATCTCATCCTCTGTCATCACCTTCTCCTCCTGCCCTCAATTTTCCCAGCATCACGGTCTTTTCAAATGAGTCAACTCTTTGCATCAGGTGGCCAAATTATTGGAGTTCACCTTCAAAATCAGTCCCTCCAATGAACACCCAGGACTGACCTCCTTTAGGATGGACTGGTTGGATCTCCTTGCAGTCCAAGGGACTCTCAAGAGTCTTCTCCAACACCACCGTTCAAAAGCATCAATTCTTCTGTGTTCAGCTTTCTTTATGCCTTGAATCACTTATAAAGTTTACATAATATGGAGGGAGGAGCTAAGATGGCGGAGGAGTAGGACGGGGAGACCACTTTCTCCCCTACAAATTCATTGAAAGAACATTTGAACGCTGAGCAAACTTCACAAAACAACTTCTGACCACTAGCAGAAGACATTAGGCACCCAGAAAAGCAGACCATCGTCTTCAAAAGGAGGGAGACTGGGAGACCAATGTCCTATCTTTCTTGAATCTTACATCTAAAAGGCAAGAGACCAGAGGAAGAAGATTTACACCTCAAAGAATCAGAGGAAGAAATTACAATGAAATCAGGACACTCCATTGCACTCCAGAGAGAAGAAATCCAGCTCCACCCACCAGAACACCAACACAAGCTTCTCTAACCAGCAAACATTGACAAGCCAAACATCCAGCCCCACCCACGGGAAGAAACCTCCACAATAAAAAGGAACCACAGACTACCAGAATACAGAAAGACCACCCCAAACCCAGCAATCTAAATAAGATGAAAAGGCAGAGAAATACCCAGCAGGTAAAGGAACATGAAAAATGCCCACCAAGTCAAACAAAAGAGGAGGAGATAGGGAATCTACCTGAAAAAGAATTTAGAATAATGATAATAAAAGTGATCCAAAATCTTGAAAACAAAATGGAGTTACAGATAAATAACCTGGAGACAAGGATTGAGAAGATGCAAGAAATGTTTAACAAGGACCTAAAAGAAATAAAAAAGAGTCAATTAAAAATGAATAATGCAATAAATGAGATCAAAAACACTCTTGAGAGAACCAACAGTAGAATAACAGAGGCAGAAGACAGGATAAGTGAGGTAGATGATAAAATGGTGGAAATAAATGAAGCAGAGAGGAAAAAAGAAAAAAGAATTAAAAGAAATGAGGACAACCTCAGGTACCTCTGAGAAAATGTGAAATGCCCCAACAGTTGAATCATAGGAGTCCCAGAAGAAGACAAAAACAAAGGTCATGAGAAGATACTCAAGGAGATAATAGCTGAAAATTTCCCCCAAATGGGGAAGGAAATAGCCACCCAAGTCCAAGAAACCCAGAGAGTCCCAAACAGGATAAACCCAAGACGAAACACCCCAAGACACACATTAGTCAAATTAACAAAGATCAAACACAAAGAACAAGTATTAAAAGCAGCAAGGGAGAAACAACAAATAACACACAAGGGGATTTCCATAAGGATAACAGCTGATCTTTCAGTATTTTTTTTTTTTTTATTAGTTGGAGGCTAATTACTTCACAACATTTCAGTGGGTTTTGTCATACATTGATATGAATCAGCCATAGATTTACACGTATTCCTCATCCCGATCCCCCCCTCCCACCTCCCTCTCCACCCGATTCCTCTGGGTCTTCCCAGTGCACCAGGCCGGAGCACTTGTCTTATGCATACCACCTGGGCTGGTGATCTGTTTCACCATAGATAATATACATGCTGTTCTTTTGAAACATCCCACCCTCACCTTCTCCCACATAGTTCAAAAGTCTGTTCTGTACTTCTGTGTCTCTTTTTCTGTTTTGCATATAGGGTTATCAGCTGATCTTTCAATAGAAACTCTTCAGGCCGGAAGGGAATGGCAGGACATACTTAAAGTAATAATATAGAATAACCTACAACTCAGATTACTGTACCCAGCAAGGATCTCATTCAGATATGAAGGAGAATTCAAAAGCTTCACAGACAGCAAAAGTTGAGAGCATTCAGCACCACCAAACCAGCTCTTCAACAAATGCTAAAGGATCTTCTCTAGACAGGAAACACAGAAAGGTTGTATGAACGTGAACCGCAAACAACAAAGCAAATGGCAACGGGACCATTCTTATCAATAATTACCTTAAATGTAAATGGGTTGAATGCCCCAACCAAAAGACAAAGACTGACTGAATGGATACAAAAGCAAGACCCCTATATATGCTGTCTACAAGAGACCCACCTCAAAGCAAGGGACACATACAGACTGAAAGTGAAGGGTTGGAAAAAAATATTTCACGCAAACAGAGACCAAAAGAAAGCAGGAGTCACAATACTTATATAAGATAAAATAGACTTTAAAATAAAGGCTGTGAAAAGAGACAAAGAAGGACACTACATAATGATCAAAGGATCAATCCAAGAAGAAGATATAACAATTATAAATATATATGCACCCAACATAGGAGCACTGCAATATGTAAGGCAAATGCAAACAAGAATGAAGGGGGAAATTAACAATGACACAATAATAGTGGGAGACTTTAATACCCCACTCACACCTATGGATAGATCAAATAAACAGAAAATTAATAAGGAAACGCAAACTTTAAATGACACAATGGTCCAGCTAGACCTAATTGATATCTATGGGACATTTCACCAAAAAACAATCAATTTCACCTTTTTCTCAAGTGCACATGGAACCTTCTCCAGAATAGATCACATCCTGGGCCATAAATCTAGCTTTGGTAAATTCAAAAAAATTGAAATCATTTCAGTCATCTTTTCTGACCACAATGCAGTAAGATTAGATCTCAATTACAGGGAAAAAAACTATTAAAAATTCAAACATATGGAGGCTAAATAATACGCTTCTGAATAACCAAAAAATCATAGAAGAAATCAAAAAAGAATTCAAAATATGCATAGAAATGAATGAAAATGAAAACACAACAACCCAAAACCTATGGGACACTGTAAAAGCAGTGCTAAGGGGAAGGTTCATAGCAATACAGGCTTACCTCAAGAAACAAGGAAAAAGTCAAATAAATAACCTAACTCTACACCTAAAGCAACTAGAGAAGGAAGAAATGAAGAACCCCAGGGTTAGTAGAAGGAAAGAAATCTTAAAAATTAGGGCAGAAATAAATGCAAAAGAAACAAAAGAGACCATAGCAAAAATCAACAACGCTAAAGGTTGGTTTTTTGAAAAGGTAAATATAATTGACAAACTGTTAGCCAGACTCATCAAGAAACAAATGGAGAAGAACCAAATCAACAAAATTAGAAATGAAAATGGAGAGATCACAACAGACAACTCTGAAATACAAAGGACCATAAGAGACTACTACCAGCAGTTCTATGCCAATAAAATGGACAACTTGGAAGAAATGGACAAATGCTTAGAAAAGTATAACTTTCCAAAACTGAACCAGGAAGAAATGGAAGATCTTAACAGACCCATCACAAGCACGGAAATCAAAACTGTAATCAGAAATCTTCCAGGAAACAAAAGCCCAGGACCTGATGGCTTCACAGCTGAATTCTACCAAAAATTTAGAGAAGAGCTAACACCTATCTTACTCAAACTCTTCCAGAAAATTACAGAAGAAGGTAAACTTCCTAACTCATTCTAAGGGGCCACCATCACCCTAATACCAAAACCAGACAAGGATGCCACAAAAAAAGAAAACTACAGGCCAATATCACTGATGAACATAGAGGCAAAAATCCTTAACAAAATTCTAGCAAACAGAATCCAACAACATATTAAAAAGATCATACCTCATGACCAAGTGGGCTTTATCCCAGGAATGCAAGGGTTCTTTAATATCCGCAAATCAATCAATGTAACACACCACATTAACAAATTGAAAGATAAAAACCATATGATTATCTCAATAGATGCAGAAAAAGCCTTTGCCAAAATTCAACATCCATTTATGATAAAAACTCTCCAGACAGCAGGCATAGAAGGAACATGCCTCAACATAATAACAGCTATATATGACAAACACACAGCAAACATTATCCTCAATGGTGAAAAATTGAAAGCATTTCCCTTAAAGTCAGGAACAAGACAAGAGTGTCCACTCTCACCACTACTATTCAACATAGTTTTGGAAGTTTTGGCCACAGCAATCAGAGCAGAAAAATAAATAAAAGGAATCCAGATAGGAAAAGAAGTAAAACTCTCACTGTTTACAGACGACATGATCCTCTACATAGAAAACCCTAAAGACTCTACCAGAAAATTATTACAGCTAATCAACGAATACAGTAATGTTGCAGGATATAAAATTAACACACAGAAATCCCTTGCATTCCTATACACTAACAATGAGAAAACAGAGAAATTAAGGAACAATACCATTCACCATTGCAACAAAAAGAATAAAGTACTTAGGAGTATATCTACCTAAAGAAATAAAAGACCTATATATAGAAAACTATAAAACACTGATGAAAGAAATCAAAGAGGACACAAATAGATGGAGAAATATACTGTGTTCATGGATTGCAAGAATCAATATTGTGAAAATGGTTATACTACCCAAAGCAATCTATAGATTCAATGCAATCCCTATCAAGCTACCAATGGTCTTTTTCACAGAACTAGAACAAATAATTTCACAATTTGTATGGAAATACAAAAAACCTCAAATAGCCAAAGCAACCTTGAGAAAGAAGAATGGAACTGGAGGAATCAACCTGCCTGACTTCAGGTTCTACTACAAAGCCACAGTCATCAAGACAGTATGGAACTGGCACAAAGACAGAAATATAGATCAATGGAACAGAATAGAAAGCCCAGAGATAAATCCACGAACCTATGGACACGTTATCTTTGACAAAGGAGGCAAGGATATACAATGGAAAAAAGACAACCTCTTTAACAAGTGGTGCTGGGAAAACTGGTCAACCACTTGTAAAAGAGTGAAACTAGAACACCTTCTAAAACCATACACAAAAATAAACTAAAAATGGATTAAAGATCTAAATGTAAGACCAGAAACTATAAAACTCCTAGAGGAGAACATAGGCAAAACACTCTATGACATAAATCACAGCAGGATCCTCTATGACCCACCTCCCAGAATATTGGAAATAAAAGCAAAAATAAACAAATGGGACCTAATGAAACTTAAAAGCTTTTGCACAACAAAGGAAACTATAAGCAAGGTGAAAAGACAGGCCTCAGAATGGGAGAAAATAATAGCAAATGAAGCAACAGACAAAGGATTAATCTCAAAAATATACAAGCAACTCCTGCAGCTCAATTCCAGAAAAATAAATGGCCCAATCAAAAAATGGGCCAAAGAACTAAAGAGACATTTCTCCAAAGACATAGAGATGGCTAACAAACACATGAAAAGATGCTCAACATCACTCATTATCAGAGAAATGCAAATCAAAACCACAATGAGGTACCATTACATGCCAGTCAGGATGGCAGCTATCCAAAAGTCTACAAGCAATAAATGCTGGAGAGGGTGTGGAGAAAAGGGAACCCTCTTACACTGTTGGTGGGAATGCAAACTAGTACAGCCGCTATGGAGAACAGTGTGGAGATTCCTTAAAAAACTGGAAATAGAACTGCCATATGACCTAGCAATCCCACTTCTGGGCATACACATGGAGGAAACCAGATCTGAAAGAGACACGTGTACCCCAATGTTCATCACAGCACTGTTTACAATTGCCAGGACATGGAAGCAACCTAGATGTCCATCAGCAGATGAATGGATAAGAAAGCTGTGGCACATATACACAATGGACTATTACTCAGCCATTAAAAAGGATTCATTTGAATCAGTTCTAATGAGATGGATGAAACTGGAGCCCATTATACAGAGTGAAGTAAGCCAGAAAGATAAAGACCAATACATTATACTAACACATATATATGGAATTTAAAAAGATGGTAATGATAACCCTATATGCAAAACAGAAAAAGGGACACAGATGTATAGAACAGACTTTGGGACTCTGTGGGAGAAGGTAAGGGTGGGATGTTCTGAGAGAAATGCATTGAAACAAGTATACTATCAAGGGTGAAACAGACCACCAGCCCAGGTTGGATGCATGAGACAAGTGTTCAGGGCTGATGCACTGGGAAGACCCAGAGGGATCGGATGGGGAGGGAGATGAGAAGGGGTATTGTGATGGGGAACACATGTAAATCCATGGCTGATTCATGTCAATGTATGGCAAAAACTACTACAATATTGTAAAGTAATTAGCCTCCAACTAATAAAAATAAATGAAAAAAAATCAAAATTAAAAAAAAATAAAGTTTACATAATATGGATCATGAACCTAAATATAAACACCAAACTTTTTAAAGAAAGGGGGAAAATATTTGTGGCTTAATATTAGGCCAAGCTTTCTTAGAAATATAATAAATAAATTAAGTAGTTGATAAATTGTATTTTATAAAAAAAATAAGATCTGCTCGTCTTTGAAAGTCCCTGTTAACAGATTGCAAAGATAAGCCACAACTGGAAGAAATTATATATCTAACAAAAATCTCATATTCTGAATATCTAAAAATTCAATAATAGGAAAACAAGAAACTCATTAGAAGATGTGTAAACTATTGAAATAGAAACATTTTTATTCACTGAGGAAGAACTATAAGTTGCATAAGCATTTGAAATATTATTCAACATTATTTATAAAAATGTGCAAATTAAAATCCTAAAGTGATAATACTTCACATTTTTTAGAATGTCTAAAATTCAAAAGCCAAGTCAAACAAATTGTTGGCAAGATTGTGGAGCATTTTTAAATTACTACTGCTAGGTACATAAAATAGTAAACATAGTGTGGAAAATAGCTGGCTTTCCCTGAAAAATTTAAATACACATATACAATATGACCCTCCATTTCACTCCTAGGCAGACATCCAAGCAAAGTCTTGCACACAGAGGCAAATAGATTTGTAGAAAAGTCAAATGAAATATCCTAGGGAGGTGAAGCCCTCACTTATCCCCTGCAGAACTCAAAAAGGGTGAAGAGACCTCTAGGCTTTCCAAAACTAGTGAAGTATATGTGAAAATGTGAGAAATTGAATAGTATAAATTGAATCATTTATTAAGTATACCAAATGGAATAGGTTGAAGAAGAATATTTATAAGCATATTGTATGTAAGGGAATGATATTTCAAAATACATGTTAAAAAAGTTCTAGAGCTCTTCTGAAGATGACAACTCAACTAAAAGAAAATTAGTAAATGATATTAATGTAAGCTTTTAACTAAAAATATCCCATTTGTTATTGTTGTTGTAGTTGCTAAGTCATGTCTGAATCTTTTTGACCCAAGAACTGTAGCCCACCAGGCTCCTCTGTCCATGGGATTTCCAAGAATACTAGAGTGGGTTGCCACTTCCTTCTCTATGGGCTCTCTGACACAGGAATTGAACTCACATTTCCTGCATTGGCATGAAGATTGTTTACCATGAGTTACCATGGTAACATAACTATTTCCATGAGAAGTTACATAAATATTTATTTATGTAAATATTTATTTACACAAATATATGTAAATATGTTCAATGTCAGCATTAAGAAAATGTAAAGTAACAACTAGATGGCCTGAATAACAGTTATTAAGATAACACCTACTTCTGTGGCAAATGCAAGGGAAGTGTCTTAATCATGAATAATCATGAAAATATTGATTCTTTTTCATTATTTTGGAAGAGAAATCTCAAAACTATCTGCTGAAACTTAAAATACACATAGGCATTCAAATAGAAGGGAAAATGTTATTACAGCATATCTTAATAGGCAAAATATTAGACAATAAACAGTGGTACTGATTACTAAATAAAGATATGAAAATTAAAGAATGATTTATATCTCTAATTAGAAGGATCTTTATTAGATATTATTATGTGAGAAAAGCAAGATGCATAAAAGTGTATATAATGTCCCATACTTATTACACAGAAGTGGCAAAGATCCACTTTATGTGTACATATGTATAGCAATATTAATATTATGAACCTGAGATTCCACATCAGGTTAACACTAGTTATACAGTAGGTAGAGGGAAATAGAAAATGAGAGGGGTTTAAATAAAAATAATATCAAAATGCTGTAAAAATAGAATATACAAAGATGATGCTGTGAAAGTTCAGTACAGTTCAGTTGCTCAGTCGTGTCTGAGTGTTTGTGACCCCATGAACCACAGTATGCCAGGCCTCCCTCCCTGTCCACCAACTCCCAGAGTCCGCCCAAACCCGTGTCCATTGAGTCTGTGATGCCATCCAATCATCTCACCCTCTGTCGTCACCTTCTTCTCCTGCCCTCAATCTTTCCCAGCATCAGGGTCTTTTCAAATGAGTCAGTTCTTGGCATCAGGTGGCCAAAATATTGGAGTTTCTGCTTCAGCATCAGTCCTTCCAATGAATATTCATGACTGATTTCCTTTAGGATGGACTGGTTGGATCTCCTTGCAGTCCAAGGGAATCTCAAGAGTCTTCTCCAGCACCACAGTTCAAAAGCATCAATTCTTCTGTGCTCAGCTTTCTTTACAGTCCAACTCTCACATCCATACATGACCACTGGAAAAACCATAGCCTTGACTTGATGGACCTTTGTTGACAACATAATGTCTCTGCTTTTCAATATGCTGTTTAGTTTGGTCATAACTTTCCTTCAAAGGAGTAAGTGCCTTTTAATTTCATGGCTGCAATCACCATCTGCAGTGATTTTGGAGCCCAGAAAAATAAAGTGCTGTGAAAGTGCTACACTCAATACATCAGCAAATTTGGAAACCACAGCAATGGCCACAGCACTGGAAAAGGTCAGTTTTCATTCCAATCCCAAAGAAAGGCAATGCCAAAGAATGCTCAAACTACCGCACAATTGCACTCATCTCACACGCTAGTAAAGTAATGCTTAAAATTCTCCAAGTCAGGCTGCAGCAATACATGAACCATGAACTTCCAGGTGTTCTATGTACACCCATGGTGGATTCATGTCAGTGTATGGCAAAATCAACACAATATTGTAAAGTAAAGTAAATAAATAAAACTGGAAAAAAAAAAAAAAGGCAGAGGAACCAGAGATCAAATTGCCAATATCCACTGGATTATCGAAAAAGCAAGAGAGTTCCAGAAAAACATCTGTTTCTGCTTTATTGAATATGCCAAAGCCTTTGATTGTGTGAATCAAAATAAACTGTGGAAAATTCTTAAAGAGATGGGAATTCCAGACCACCTGACCTGCCTCTTGAGAAACCTGTATGTAGGTCAGGAAGCAACAGTTAGAACTGGACATGGAACAACAGATAGTTCCAAATAGGAAAAGGAGTATGTCAAGGCTGTATATTGTCACCCTGCTTATTTAACTTATATGCAAAGTACACCATGAGAAATGCTGGGTTGGATGAAGCACAAGCTCGAATCAAGATTGCTGGGAGAAATATCAATAACCTCAAATATGCAGATGACACCACCCTTATGGCAGAAAGTGAAGAAGAACTAAAGAGCCTCTTGATGAAAGTGAAAGAGGAGAGTGAAAAAGTTGGCTTAACACTCAACATTTGGAAAACTAAGATCATGGCATCTGGTCCCATCACTTCATGGGAAATAGATGGGGAGACAGTGGAAACAGTGTCAGACTTTATTTTTGGGGGCTCCAAAATCACTGCAGTTGGTGACTGCAGCCATGAAATTAAAACACACTTACTCCTTGGAAGGAACATACATTATAACAAAACTAGACAGCATATTAAAAAGCAGAGACATTACTTTGTCAACAATGGTCTGTCTATTCAAGGCTATGCTTTTTCCAGTAGTCATGTATGGATGTGAGAATTGGACTATAAAGAAAGCTGAGCACAGAAGAATTGATGCTTTTGAACTGTGGTACTGGAGAAGACTCTCGAGAGCCCCTTTAACTGCAAGGAGATTCAACCAGTCCATCCTAAAAGAGATCAGTTCTGGGTGTTCATTTGGAGGACTGATGTTGAATCTGAAACTACAATACTGTGGCCACCTGATGCGAAGAGTTGACTCATTTGAAAAGACCCTGATGCTGGGAAAGATTGAAGGCAGGAGGAGAAGGTGATGACAGAAGATGAGATGGTTGGATGGCATCACCAACTTAATGGACATGAGTTTGGGTGAACTCTGGGAGTTTGTGGCGGACAGGGACACCTAGCATGCTGCAGTTCATGGGATCGCAGAGTTGGACACGACTGAGCGACTGAACTGAACCAGAAAAAAAGATATCCCTAGGGTAAGACATATATAAAAAATATGTGGGTGAGGGTTTAGGGTACATCTAGAAGGTCATATAAAAGAACATTATACAAAATCATTACACTACCCAAACAATCTAAAGATTTAATATAATCCCTATAAAATTATCTATGCCTGTGAAATTACCAATGCATTTTTTCACAGAACTAGAACAATTTTTTTTTTTTTTTAAATTTTGAAAGAACGACAAAAGACGCTGAATAGCCAAAGCATCCTGAGTGGGGAAAAAAAAAGGAGCTGGAGGAATGAGGCTCCTTGACTTCAGATGATACTATTGGGTTGGGAAAAAAATCTTTTGTTGTTTGTTTTTCTATAACATGGAAAAACTAAGTTATTTGCCAAACCAATAAAAAACTACAGTCATCAAAACAGTATGGTTTTGGCACAAAAATGAAATATAGATCAATGGAACAGGAAGAAAGCACAGAAATAAACCCACACACCTATGGTCAATTAATCTATGTCAAAGGTGGTAAAAATACACAATGGAGAAAAGAAAGTCACTTCAGTAAGTGGTGCTCAGAAAATGGGCAGCTACTTGTAAAAGAATGAAATTAGAACATTCCCTAACACAATACACAAAAATAAACTCAAAATGGATCAAAGACCTAGACGTAAGGCTGTACATTATAAAACTCTTACAGGAAAACACAGGCAGAACACTCTTTGACATTGACTGTAGCAATATGTTTTTGTTTCCACCTCCTAGAGTAATGAAAATAAAAACAAAAACAAAGGGAAGTTATTAAACTAAAAAGCTTCTGCACAGAGAAGGAAACCATAAACAAAATGAAAAGACAATCCACAGAATGGGAGAGAGTATTTGCAAATGAAGCAACTAACAAGGAATTAATCTGCAATATATCCAAACAGCTCATGCAGCTCTATTTCAAAAAAAACCATCAAAAATGGGCAGAAGATCTAAATAGACATTTCTCCAAAGAAAACATACAGATGAATAAAAAGCACATAAAAAGATGCTCACATCACTGATTATCAGAGAAATACAAATCAAAATTACAATGAAGTGTCACCTCACAACAGTCAGAATAGCCATCATCAAAATGTCTACAAATAATAAATGCTGCAGAAAGTGTCCAGAAAAGGGAACCTTCCAACACTGTTGGTGGGAATGTAAATTGATAAAACCACTACTGAGAATGGTATGGAGGTTCCTTAATAAACTAAAAATAGAGCTACCATATGATCCAGCAATCCCACTCCTGGCCACAGATCTAGGGAAAACCATACTTCAAAAAGATATATGCACCCTAATGTTCATTGCAGTACTATTTACAGCAGCCAAGACACGGAAGCAACCTCAGTGATCATCAATGGAGGAATGGATAAAGAACAGGTGGTCTATATACACAGTGGAACATTACTCAGCCATAAAGAAGAATGAAATAATGCCATTTGCAGCAACATGGATGGGTCTAGAGATGAGCGTAACTAAGCAAAATAAACCAGACAGAAAGACAAATATGATATCACTCATATGTGGAATCTAATTTAAAAACAATACAAATTAACTTATTTATAAAAGAGAAACTGACTCATAGATTTCAAAAACAAACAAACTTATAGTGATAAAATGGGAAGTATAGTGAGGAGATAAATTAGTAGTTGGGATTAGCATACACATACTGCTATGTATAAATTAGATAACAAGGTCCTTATGTATAGCACAGGGGACTCTAAACAACATTCTATAATACATATATGGGGAAACAATCTGGAAAAGAATGAATATATGTATAACTGAATCACTTTGTTGTGTACATATGAAAATAACACATTAAAAATTAATTATACCCCGATAAAACTTTTTAAAAAGTGAACTATAAAAAATAAAATGCATACTTTGGAAATTCTGAAAAAAGAACATTGTAAAAATATTAATGGTGCTTCTTTCATGAAATTGAGGATATTTTTACTTTCTCGCCTGTTTCTGTGTATTACTTAATATTTTTATAATAACTTTGTATTATAAAAATAGGGAGAAAATTATTAAGCATATGAAACGATGGAGGAAAGTATAGGATATTCTTTAGGAATTATATTGGGGTGGAAAACATGTTAGAGAGTTCTTTTTAATCTGAGACAGATTAGAAAGTTCTACTGAAACTGACTTTTTAAAAATGTAACAACTTAAAAATGTATTCACTTGTGTAACTGAAGAACCCCAAGGGTAGCCTGAGTTTTGGGCACTGTTAAGGCTGGTATCTAAGCAGTATCATCAGAAACGTGTTTCTCTTCATCTTACTGCATTGCTTTCCTCAGTGTTGGATTTATCTTCAGGCAAAGTTCACTGAAGGTTGACAAGATGGTCATGAAAAATCCTAGGCTTGTATTCACAAGTGCCCCCATGAATGAATAATGTCTTCTCTTGATGTGATTTAATAGCACAAGTCCCAGGGTTGACCTTTCCTTGCCATTTCTTAGCCTTGGTCAGGTGCCTCAGCGCTGATCTTGGGATGTAGTTCACTCACTGTCTAAGTCAGCTACTTGTAAGAATCCTTGCAGTTTAAGTGGAGTTGGTCTCACCCGATCGATTGAGTGCCAGGGTGACTTCCTTCAGGAAAATAAGGATGCCAATATCAGATGCACAAAAACAGGTAATTGTCCAAGGGACAAAAGAAGTTTATTACATTATATTCTCCCTAAATGAGACAAAATTTAAAAGGTACAAAGAAAAAGATAAATAGAATCACCTAAGTTTATATATTTTGAAATTTCAATGTGAAATCATTATAAGCATAGTTAAAAGATAAGAAATGGTTGGAAATACATATATTGCAATAAAATGTTTAATATTTTTGTATGAAGAGTCTCTCATAAAACAAGAGAAGGAAGTGATAAAGAACAAAATCAGATATTCTCAGTAAAAAATCTGTGAATAGCGAAAAGATTATAAAATATAATTGTTGTGAGTAATCAGTAATGCAAATAGATATGATCATAAGATTTCAGTTTTCATTAATTAGATTATGGAACAGGAAATGAGAATATAATAAATTACAGTAGTGAAACAGACTGCTAATGGTATCCTCATACACAGCTGATGGAAGTATAAATTGGTAGAAATTTTGTCTCTGGTACCAATTTTAAGGTTGACAAGTTGACAGTGATCTGTCAAAATTGAAAATATGCATATTTATGTCAACCCTACAAAAATAATTACAAATACATATTTATAAGAATGGTATTACACCACTGTAGTAGTAAAAAATAGGAAACTAAATATCTATCAGTAAGATAATGACTAACAAATGATAACATATATATATGTATTGAATAACACATAAAAGTATGAAATAGCTCTATACAAACAAAAATGTACAGCTCACTAGACGGTGTATATGTAATTTTATTAAAAGTAATTCTATGTTTTTGGACAAATACACATTATCCTTAATTATCCCTTATCTGTTTCTATTTGTGTCTATGTGTGTGTGTGAATCCGTAGAGAAAGAGTGGAAAAATAGATATAAGCTACTGACTGAGGTTACTTCTGTAGGCAAACAGGAACATGGGAAGGGAAGAAATATATTTCTGTGTTGCTAGATATTTTGTGACTATTTTTTTAAATATATTTTCAGTTTTTGGTCACTTTCAGGGAAGAGTGCTACAATTGTTGGAATAAAGAAATAATGTGTCATATTTGCAGAAATTATAAAAATATTTTGAAGCCTTTTTTCAAAATAGCTTGTTCATATGATTTACTACTAGTGTTGAATAGTGGTTATATCACTTATTAGTATAAGTTATATACATGTAATATATACACACATGTAATATGTATAATGATAAATATCTTATTGTTTAAATAATATATATATATCACGTTGTTCACAGCAAGAATACTTGAGTGGTTTGCCATTCCCTCCTCCAGTGGGCCATGATTTGTCAGACTTTCCACTGTGACCCGTCTATCTTGGGTGGCCCTCCACAGCATGCCTCATAGCTCCACTTTGCCATGATAAGGCTGTGATCCACGAAGGTGGCAGAGGATGAGATGGTTAGATAGCATCACTGACTTGATGAGCATGAATCTGAGCAAACTCTGGGAGATAGTAAAGGACAGGGAAGCCTGACATGCTGCAGTCCACGGGGTAGCAAAGAGTTGGACACAACTTAGCAACTGAATAACAACAATACATGTATAATCTGATGAAAAACAACTATTCACATCTGTGTGTTGTCTCTGTGGACTCATAGATGCCCACATAAGCCAAACGATTGGGAGTCCCCATGGGCAGTTTTGAAGGTTGGATAAGAGATTGGAATGCAATGAAATATACAATATCTGTTAGCTCGGTTTGCTTTGTTTCAGCAACTATATTAACTCACTACGGTAATAGTTTCTCTCATCTCAGTCAACACATCTGATTACTATTTGTGTGTATGATTTAAAAATGGAGAAACTAGATATTATATATTAAAATAGTTTGCAATCTAAACTTTTCAAAATATCAGGTATATAGTTTAAATAAAATACTAAAACGTAGGTTCTTCTTCCAGCTACAATCTCATTTTATGCCACCTTCTCTCACTGTCATAACCACACTGGACAAATTTCAACATCTCTGAAAATCTTAAATTTTCTCTCACCTCAGTGGCCCCATTGATACTATTCAATCACTATGAGATACCCTTCCAAGCACTCGTTAGAGAAAGAGGTCATGGATTTGAACTTACACTTTTTAATTAAAAAATTATTGATAAAGAGTATTTGAACATGTTTGCCCTTTTAAAGAAGACAGCACAAGATCTTCCTACAGTCCCATCATTTGGCAGATTAGTTACGACTTAGAGGAGGGCTTTACCTCTCACGGTGACTCACTTAATTATATCCCCCAAAATTTATGTTGAAGCTCTGACCCCTAAAATGACTATTTGTGGGTATAAAACCTTAAAGGGGATAATTAAGGTTAACAAAGTTCTTAAGAGTAGAGCCCTAATCTGATGGAATTAGTGTCCTTAAAAAGTGTCGCCTGAGAGTTCCTTTTCCCCACTCACCACCGCATGAACGTGGCCCATTGCAGGCCTGAAAGAGAATTCTCACCAGAATCTCACTGCGAGGGCAGCCTGGTCAGACGTCCAGTCCCCAGAACTGTGAGAAAATAAATTTGTTTTTGAAGCAACTCAGTCTGTGAGCAAACTCCAGGAAATGGTGAAGGACAGAGAAGCCTGGCACACTGCAGTCCATGGGGTCACAAAGAGTCAGACATGTCTGAGTGACTGAACAAGTCTGTGGTATTTTGGTAACTCAAGTTGATTGGATACTGAAGCATTCTAACTACCTTTGCTTGAGACCACTATCTTTCTACTTCAGCTTCCTCTCCACCATACTTTCTGTTGTCTGAAGATGTTGAGGTGGTTATAGCCAAAGGAGTATTACTTAAGGTCAGTTGAGCAGGAGATGGATTCAGTTTGGTGTGACTTCAGTGCAATGTATTAGTTTGTTATGAGTTTGTTCATTATTGTCATATTCTCTCTATAGAAAATAGTAATATAAAAATTGTCATAAGGAGAGGCAATCAAAGTATAGGCAGCCAGATTTTGCAGAAAGTATTCTGAAAGCATGTCAGACTCTAATATAAAAATATTCTTTGATTTGGGGGCATTTGTGTAATTTAACATTTATAAATTATAATTTGTGATTATTTCCTAATTTAAATAAATATTCACTTTCACAGCTGTTTTTGTATTTATAACTTTGTATCATTTTCCTTAAAGAGTTCCCAATATTGCGTAAGCATCAGACTCCACAAAACATCAAGCCATCTCTAAGAATAAGCCATTTTCAATTGTACACATGAACAGTTTATAAAGTATGAAAGCATGAACCAGTGGATAAGGGGTCCTAAACTCACATGGCCAGTTCTGGTAGGATCTATGAAGAACTATAAAAAATAGGCAAGCACAATTCAAGCTAAAAGGGCTAGTGCCTACTAAACACTAACAGAGCTGTCAATAAAATGAGGATACAGGTTCACTGAAACTGAATGTGGGAAAATTTATGTGAGATTTCTGAAATTTTAAAGAAGGCATTATAATTCAATGCTTTAGTAAAATGTGGAATTTGACCATTTTTCATTTTATGATTTGTCTAGGTAAATTACCCTCTGGATAATTTATATGCCAGAAGATTTCCTCCAATATTGCCTCCAAATGGCAGACTCAAGTCTTACATAAGAAAGAATAACCCAAACACAGTTTCTTACTGGGACTCAGAAGGTCATAGTTGGAGGTAAATGCATTTGTATAGCATTGTGGTGAAACACAGCTAAGATGTTTCACTGCCTGAGTTTGAATCCCACCCAATTTCATTACCTATTTTTTTCATGATCTTGGGTAAATTCTTCAATCTCACTGTGTTCAGGTTCCTCATTTGTTATGAGGAGAGACTGACAATACCCAACTTCATGCCTTGAAGATGAAGTAAATTAATAAACTGTGTTTAGACAAAAGTGTGGTCCAATGTAAATACTATAAAAGGGTTAGCTTTTTCCCCTCCCTTTTGGCCACTTGGAAGTTAGGCATTTTAAAACAACGAATTAGATTATCCATGCTGACTATATCCCAGTACACAGGTTGAATTCAGTATGTATCAAACCTGTGGATAAGGAACAGTCTCTATCTTAAAAGACAGTGTCCATGCCAGGGATCTTCTTACCATGTGTTTTTGAAAGTCTGTAAGAGAACTGGAGTCAGCTTGCCTTCCTGGAGGTTCTTACTCACCATTCCCTAGGGTGCTGATTATGAGCAGACAAAAGGAAGGAGTTCTCTGATAGTCCATCTTATTTTCTAGACTCACAGAATAATTAAAATGCTTTGTTATCTTTTTTCTTATACCACAAACATTGCTAGCACAGCAGAATGCCTTGAAACAATTCTCACAGCTGGAGCAAAAAGCTCACATATTCAAGAGACAGATCCAGAGACTTTCGATCTGTCTTTACAATGGAGTCTGTGACTTTATGTCCCATTGCATTCCCCCTAAAGCAAGTTAATTAAACGTCTGTGAAAAAAATAAATTGTTGCCAGAAAGAAACACTGCCTCCTGAGACTTTAGGCTTGGTCACAGGAGAAGAACTCCAATCAGAGAATTTTGAGCAAGTCTCAAAATTAAATCTCAGGAAAATTCTACCTCAATTACTTCAGTGAATGTCAGGCAGGTGGCAAATGCTAAGTCTCTCCAGAAACTACAAGAAACCTCTCAGTCAAGACACCAGGCTTTCCCAGATGCCGAGAAGATTCTGCACTTTGGAATACAAGCCAGGTCTTTGTCCCTGAAAAGCAGGGGCCGTAACCTGATGGAAAACGTCGTTCATTCCGATGTACACAGCACTACAAATTGAAGGGAATTAGAGATGGAATACACAGTCCTCCCCTTCAAGTTGCTCATAGTTTAGTATCACAATAAATATATTTTAAATAATGGGCACATGAATGAATGAAAAAATAAGTTACATGTGATCAGATTACTACATCTAAGTGTCCAATTTTATTTTAAAATATGCTGATAGTACAATGTATGTTGGAGGACTTAAGGTAAAACCATTAAGATAATGCATGGAAAAGGTTTTTGTACAGTGGTCTGTATACAGTAACCACTAAGTACAGTTTTTATATTTTTTATTATGGATGTAATGTTCTAATATTCATATTGTGTATATTCCTCCTTTAGCCATAAGTGTTGAATTCTGTGCTATAGTATTTAAATGTGAATAATTAAAATGTTTTATTTTTTTTCTTATACCAATAACATTTCTAGCACAGCAAAATTCTTTGTGCTAAAATTTTCACTGTAATTTTTGCTCAAGACTAAATAAGTTAGATGAATTTTGCTTGATTCAATTTTCTCTGTTATCTTTTCAGTAATGATATCTAAAATAAAGGTAGCTCTATTGTAATATACAATTTTGCTTGGAATAAAATAAACAATTAAAAGTAAGAAATATAAACACTAGGTAAAATGTTAACTGAAAAAAAGGAGAATTTAAAATGATTTTGATGTGTGTAGATTTGTAGTATTCTATTGCAAAAATTAGAAGGTCCAGTGTAAGAACTGTTTTCATTCGTGTTGCATAAATGTGCAGAAAATACTTTTCTCTGTCTCTGCAGAACCTCTCTTCTTCCATCTCTACTTTGAAGTGAAGTGAAGTTGCTCTGTCATGTCCGACTCTTTGTGGCCCCATGGACTGTAGCCTACCAGGCTCCTCCCTCCATGGGATTCTCCAGGCAAGAGTACTGGAGTGGATTGCCATTTCGATCTCTACTTTACTGGACTCCATCTGCAGACTATTTGTCTCCTGGTTTCAGTTTGTGTTCAGCCAATAAGAAGCTTGAACAGGCAGGCAAGATGGTTAATCAACCCCCGACTACTTCTTTGTAAGGCTGCTTCAAGATGGTTGGATCTCTGGATTGAAGGTCATGTATCCTCTCAAGCTGACCCTGTTTCTATCAATATCTCCTACTGGGTTTAAGTATACACAGCTCCCTCTCCCTCTCATTGCAGGTCAGAGAGGCAACAACAGCTGCTGTAGTTCACTCTGTGATGTTGTACTGTCTCCTTAGGTTTCCTTACATTCTGCCCACAATTTAGAAATAGTCCCCTTTTTAAGCTCTCTGTGAATTATCCTAATTTAAGTGTACCATATGTTTCATGCTAAAATCCTAATAAAAACAGGCAGTAGAAAAATAAGAAAAATGATTGATTTTTTACATTCAAAAACTTGTCTTTGAAAAAGGAGAAAAGCTGTACTTTTAAATTTTAGGAGGAGATAGCATAGAGTTAAGAGGACCATCTTTTATATTTATAGCCAAAGTCTGATCAGGTCATCTGTTAGTTTTTTTTTTTTTTAACTTTATTTTCCTAAAACAATGTTCTTACTTATAAAACGGAAATGGTCATTAATGGTGAATGGTCGTTTGTATTTATCTCATATTACTGAGGTTAGGAGTATATGAAAACATATGTAAAGTGTTTAGCACAGAGCCTTGCACTTGGTAATCTTCCATAGGAGTAGTGCCTACTTTTATTATCTGTTTCTAATAAAATTACAAACAAGTTAATATTTTACGGCTTAGATTACTTTCTTTTCTACTGCTATAAAAATTTAAACAGTAAAATCTGTGTGAATATTTTGAAATATTTTTACATTGTAAGTCTATTATAAAATAAAGTGTACTTTGAGTCATTGTACTAGAAATATTTGGCTTTTGACTGTCTAAACGCAACCCATAATTTATAGCTTTCTACTATCTTCAAACAATGTTATCAGGCAGAGTCAGAATAGTTCAAACTAGTAGAGCCAGATCATAAATAAATGAAACATTTACCAAACTTCTCTCTACAAAAATGCTATTCTAAACTAGCATTATCTCTTGTATATTCATGGATAGTAAATTTTCCTGGGCAGTTCCTCAGAAACTGCATAAAACAGGTAACAGGGAACACAGGGGGTAAGATTCAAGGTTCATAACAAGAAAGACATCAATTTTTAAATGTTAAAAAAATACTATACTAGCATAGGTGAATTGTTTTAAAAGGAAGCTTTTATAATTAAATTTAACCCAAACCAAAATAATAGCTATTATAGAAATAAAAATCTGTAAGTATTATTAAAATATATCTGCTCATCTCTCAGTTGCAAATTTTTTCAGCTCTATAGTCTTTATAAAACATGTTAGATAATATCAGCCTCACAGTGGCATTAAATCCTCCCTTTGTTTTTTCCCATCAATCTACAACCAGTAAAACACCCACTACTCAATGAAGGATCCTTTACCCAACATACCAGGAAACTGGAGAGTTCCATACATTTGTATATCTAAACTGGAACACATTTAGATATACTGGAACACATAGGTGAGGTAAAGCCTGGAGAACAGCTGAGGCAACCCTGGTCCCCAAACTACAGAAGTAGCACTCACAGCCACAGAGAACCTAGGGCTTATGAATCCACCCCCAGATATGACAGAGGCACTCACCATCCTGGTGCCCCAGAAGAGATGCCAACAACAGCAGTGATATTGGCAGCAGAAAGGCACCAGCAACCTCACAGGCACAAGCAGTGATGAAAAAGGCAATGGGCAATGCCTCTGGCAGAGGCCAGGCCATGGAGGGTGGAAATTGACAGTTCTCAGATATAGCTGGAGGCAGGACAGATAAGAAAAACCAAAAAATAGTGCTACACATCACAAACTGAAAAGCATAATAAAGGCTTCTAATTACTGATCTGTTGAATTTAAAAAAATAAAAAACTTCATCCAAATAAAGAAAGTGTTGTCTATTTTAAATGCCCTGGCAGAGGAACAACTCACAAATAACCACATAAACCATGGTGATATGGCATCACAAAAGGAAAATGGCAAACCTCCAGAAACCAAAATTAAAGTCATGGAATATTTCAATATAACTCAAACAGCTGCTATAAAGGAACCATCAGTGTAAGAAAACTCTGAAGGGAAGTTCAATGAGCTCAGCAATAAAATTAGTGAAAAGAGAGAAATCTTCACCAAAGATTTACTGAAAGTCTAAAAAAGAACCATGCAGAAGTTCTGGAGATGAAAAACTCAATAAGTGAGATGAAGAATGCATTAGAAAGTATTAGAGTAGGTAATATGGAAGAATTAGTGAGATCAAAGATAAAAATCTAGAAATGAAAGAGGTAGAAGAAGAGAAAGGACTAAAATTTTAAAAATGGAAGGAATTCTATAAGACCTGCTGATTTCATTAGGAAGGGCAACATAAAGATAATTGGTATCCCAGAAGAAGAGAGGAAAAAAGGAACAGATAGTTTATTTAAATAAATAGTAGCTGAGAGCATCCCAAACCTGGGGAAGGTAACTGGATACATAAGATCCTGAAGTTAAAAGGATAGTTAATTGCCTCAACACAAAAAGACCTTCTCCAGGTACATTGTATTAAAACTATCAAAAGTCAGTGGCAAAAAAAGAACTTTAAAGCATCAAAGGAAAATATGATGATAACCTAGAAAGGAACCCTCATTAAGCTGTCACCAGATTTATCATCAGAAACCCTAGTGCTCAGGAGATAATAGAATGACATACCCAAAATATTAAAAAATAAAAATTTCCTCCAAGAATACTCTATCCACAAAAGTTATATTTAAGATATGAAGAAGGAACAAAGGGTTCCCCATACAAACAAAAGCTGATGGAGTCCATCACCACTAGATTTGCCTTATAAGCAATGTTGAAAGGAGCTCTTCTACTTGAAATGAAAAGGTGAAAATACACACATTTTTAGTAATATGTTAAATATACAGAATCAGAAAACCACAACTCTGTATCAGAATAGGTTAAATAAATATAGCATAAAGGAGAAAGACAGGAAATATAACTATAGCTCCTATGAATTTGGTAGCCAAATTCCCAACATAATATGGGATAATTTGAGATGACAAAAACATAAAAGGGGAAGAAGAAAAGGATGGGATCAATATGAGTAAATGAAGATAAGATGCTAGCATTAAAGAAGAGACCATGTTATTTATGAGACATTTTATACAAAACTCATAGTAACCACAAAACATAACTCTAGAACAGATCCATAAAACATTAAAAAAGAGAAAACTGAGAAAAACATCATAAAAACCTATCTAACTAGGACTTCCCTGGTGGCTCAATGGTAAGGAATTCGCCTGTCAATGCAGGAGACATGGGTTCGATCTCTGATCCAGGAAAATTCCACATGCTACGGAGCTACTAAGCCCATGCGCCATAATTCCTGAGCCTGTGTCTAGAGCTTGGGAGCCACAACTACTGAGCCTGCATGCACCATGGAGCTCCTGCTGCAAGAGAAGCCTCTGCAATGAGAAACCTGTGCGCTGCAATGAAGAGTAGCCCCCACTCACTGCAGCTAGAGAAAGCCTGCACACAGCGGCGAAGATCCAGCATAACCGTAAATACATAAATAAATAAAATTAACAACAACCACCAAACTAAAATTGCAGATAGAAATGGGAATAAGAAACAAGGGGTACACGAAGAAACCAGAAGACAAAACACAAAGTTGTAGTATAAGTCCTCATCTATCAATAATTACCCTAACTAAATGAATTCATTCCACCAATCGCAAGATATTATGTGGATGGATAGATTAGAAAACAAGGCCCAACTACGGGCTACATCCAGGAGACTTAGCCCTAGAAACACGGGCTGAACATGAAGAGAGAGAAGATGAGCGTCAAAGAAAATGACACCAAAAGAAAGTGCACATAGTTATAGCAGACAAAATATTGCTATACTTCAAACCAAAAAATGGTAACAAGAGAGACAAATATGGATATTCTGTAAAGGGGAAAATTAATCAAGAATACAGAACACTTAATATATATGCACCTAATATAGGAAAACCAAAATATAAAAGTATAAAATATGAACAGATTTTATAAGGAGAAATTGACACCACACAAATAGTAAAAAGGGATTTTAATACCCCACTAACATCAATGGATACATCACCTAGACAGAAAGTTAACAAGGAAACAACAGCCATAGATAAAACAAACCAAGTGAATTTAATAGATTGTAATAGACCATTTTATTACCAAAGCAACAGAGTACACATACTTCTTAAGGGCACATGAAACATTCTCAAGGATAAAACATATGCTGAGACGCAAAACAAGTCTCAGTAAATTTTAAAACATTAAAAGCATATCCAGCATTTTTCTGAGTACAAAGATATGAAACCAGAAATCAACTATAAGATAAGAGCAGGAAAAATCAGAACTATATGGAGACTAAACAACATGCTACTGAACAGCTATCAGGTAAATGACAAAATTTTAAAAATGCCTGAAGAGAAATGAAAATATGGCATATCATAGTCAATGGAAAGCAGCAAAAGCAGTATTAAAAGTTTATCGCAACACAAGACCATCTCAAAAAATAAGAAAAACATAAAATAATCTAAACTTATACCTAAAAGAAGTAGAAAAAGAAGAAATGAAACCCACAGTAGAAGGAAGGACATGATAATGATCAGAGTGAAAATAAATAAAATAGAGACTGAAAGACAATTTAAGAGACTGAATAAAACTAAGAGCTGATTGAAAAGATAAAATTAACAAACCTTAAGCTAGATTTACTAAGAAAAATGAAAGTTGAGAAAAATAAAAACAAACAAAAGAGGAGAGATTACAGTGGATACCACAGAATACAAAGAATTACAATACTATGGCCAGCTATTCACAGCAAATTGGACAACCAAAACAAAGAATTTACTTTTAGAGTCATACATCCTTTCAAGACTGAATCACACCCCCACCTGTCTGTCCTCCCAGAAAAAAAAAAAAATAAAGAAAAGAAAAAAAAAAAGACTGAATCACAAAGAATAGAAAATCTGAACAGAATGATTACTAGTAAAAAGATTAAGAAAAGTAATCTAGAACCACCTCAAAAGCAATAAGGTTCAGGATCCAATAACTTCACAAGTGAATTCTATCAAACATTCAGAGAATATTTGATACATATCTTTTATAAACTTTTCTAAAAAATGGAAGAGGACGGAATGCTTCCTAACTCGTTTCTATGAGTCCAAAATTACCTTGATATCAAAACCAGAGATACATTGAAAATTACAGGTCAATATCTCTGATGAACATAGATGAAAAAAATCCTCAAAAAAAGTTACCAAAACAAATATAGCCATACACTGAAATGATCACACACTATGAACAAATGGGATTTATTCCAGGGATGCAACCATGGTTCAATATTGACAAACCAGTCAATATGATACATTAAATTAACACAATGAAGGATAAAAAACCATATGATCATCTCAATAGATGCAGAAAAAGAATTTAATAAGATTTAGTACCCACTTATGATCTCAAAATAATAGATATAGAAGGCATGTACTTCTACATCATAAAGCCACATATAAACCCAAAACTAACATCAAAATTAAGAGTGAAAAAAAAAAAAAGAAAGCTATTCCTCTAAGATCAGAAACAAGAGAGAGATGACCATTCTTGCAGTCTTATTCAACATAGTAGTTGAAGTCTTATCTAGAGCAATTAGCCAAGAAAAAGAAATAAAATACATTCAAACTGAAAAGGGTGAAGTAAAATTGTAACTGTTCACAGATGACATGATTTCATATATGAAAAACTTAAAGAAATTACCATAAAGCTATTAAAAATAAGAAACAATACAGTAAAGCTGCAGAATACAAAATCAATTTGCAATATAGTGTTTCTATACACTAGTAATGATCTACTAGAGATATTAAGAAAACAGTTCCATTCGCAGCTGCATCAAAACAAGGAAATATCTATAAATTAAATTAACTGAAGAACTTTCAGATGTACAAACTGGATTTAGAAAAAGCAGAGGAACCAGAGGTCAAATTGGCAACATATGCTGGATCATAGAAAAAGCAAGGAAATTTAAAAAAAAAAAAAACAAAAAACAATTCTACTTCTGCTTCATTGAATATGGTAAAGCCTTTGACTGTGTGGATCCCTAAAAACTGTGGGATATTCTTAAAGAGATGGGAATACCAGTTCACATTACCTGCCTCCTGAGAAACCTGTATGCAGGTCAAGAAGCAACAGTTAGAACTGGACGTGGAACAACTGACTAGTTTCAAATAGGAAAAGGAGTATATCAAGGCTGTATATTGTCACCCTGTTTATTTAACTTATATGCAGAGTACATCATATGAAATGCTGGGCAGGAGGACTCACAAGCTGGAATCAAGATTGCCAGGAGAAATATCAACAACCTCAGATATGCAGATGATACCACTCTTGTGGCAGAAAGTGAAGAGGAACTAAAGAGCCTCTTGATGTAGTTGAAAGAGTGGAGTGAAAAAGCTGGCTTAAAGCTCGACATTCAAAAAACGAAGATCAAGGTATCTGGTCCTATCACTTCATAGCAAGTAGATGAGGAAAAAGTGGAAACAGTGTCAGATTTAATTTTCTTGGGCTCCAAAATCAATACAGATGGTGACTGCAGCCCCCAAATTAAAAGATGCTTGCTCCTTGGAAGAATGACAAACCTAGATAGTGTATTAAAAAGCAGAGACATCACCTTGACAACAAAGATCCGTAAAGTCAAAGCTATGGTTTTTCCAGTGGTCATGTGTGGATGTGAGAGATGGACCATAAAGAAGGCTGAATGCTGAAGAATTGATCCTTTCAAATTGTGGTGCAGAAGACTCTTGAGAGTTCCTTGGATTGCAAGGGGATCAAGCCAGTCAATCCTAAAGGAAATTAACCCTGAATATTTTTTGGAATGATTGGTGCTAAAGCTGAAGCTCTGATGCTTTGGCCACCTAATGCAAAGAGCTGACTCACTGGCAAAGACCCTGATGATAGGAAAGACTGAGGGCAAGTGAAGGGGGCAACCGAGGATGAGATGTTTGGATGGCATCACTGACTCAATGGACATGAGTTTGAGGAAACTCAGGGAGATAGTGAAGGACAGGGAAGCCTGGTGTGTTGCAGTTCATGGGGTCGCAAAGAGTTAGACATGACTTAGCGATAGAACAACAACCAAAGGAAAAGAATAACTTGTGCACTGAAAACTGTAAGATACTGTTCAAGGAAATTAAAGGAGAAACAATAATATGCAAAGATATTCCAAGCTCATGGACTTGAAGAATTAACATTGTCAAAATGTCTATATTACCTAAAGCAATCTACAGATTCAGTGCAATCTCTGTCAAAATTCCAGTGAAAATTTTCATAGAAATAGAGCTAAATGCCTTAAAATTCACATGGAGCCACAAAATACTACAAATAGCCAAAGCAATGCTGAGAGAAAACAAACCAAAAAAACCTGGGGGTATCATACTTCATGATTTCAAGATACACTCCAAAGCTATGGTGATCAAAACATCATGGTATGAGCAAAAAATAGACACACAAATGAACAGAATAGAATTGAGGGCCCGGAAATGAACTCACACATTTATGAACAATTAATTTAAAACATGGACATGAAGAGCATACAATGAAGTAGTCTCTTCAATAAATGTTGCTGGAAAAACTGAACAGACATATGCAAAGGGATGAAACTAGAACACTTTTACAACCGCACACAAAAAATCTCCTCAAAATGGGTAAATGACTTGAATGTAACACCTGAATCCATAAAACTCCTAGAGGAAGACAGAGGTCATACGCTCTTTGATATCAGTTTAACATCTTTCTGGATATTTATCCCCAGGCAAGGGAAACCAAAGAAAAGAAAAGAAAAAGGGACTATATCAAACTGAAAAGCTTCTGCCCAGCAAAGGAGACCATTAACAAAAGAAAAGACAACCTACTGAATGGGAGAAGATATTGTGTATCATATAGCTGATAAGAGATTAATACCCAAAATATATAAAAACTGTATACAACTCAGCAATACCCCAGTAACGAGAGAAAGTAAATTTGATTAAAAAATGGGCAAAGGAGCTGAATAGACATTTCCACCCACCTCCCCAAAAATACAGATGGCCAACAGGCATATGACAAGATAGTCAATATCACTAATCATTAGTGAAATGAAAAGGAAAACCACAATGAGATATCACCTCACTTCTGTTAGAATGGATATTATTAAAAAGGCAAGAAATTACAATGGTTGGAGAAGATGTGGAGAAAAGGGTATCCTCGTACACTGTTGGAGGGAAGTAAATTGGTGTAGCCTGTATGGAAAATAGTAAGGAAAGTCCTTTAAATATTAAAAAAATAGAACTACTCTATGATTCAGATATTCTACTTTAGAGTATTTATTTGAAAAATATGAAACACTAATTCGAAAAGATATGCACCCCTACGTTCATTGAAGCATTATTTACAATAGCCAAGATATGGAAACAATCTAAGTGCCCATCAACAGATGAATGAAGAAAATATCATATGTGTAATGAAATACTACCCAACCATGAAAAAGATGAAATTTTATCACTTGCTACAACATGGACGGACATTGTGACTATTACACGAAGTGAAATAAATCAGATGAAAAAAGTTTAAGTACTGTATAGTTTCACTTATATATGGAATATTAAAAAAAAACAACCAAATGAACAAACAAACCAAATCAAAGACAAACACGTAGGTACAGAGAATAGAATAGTGAATACCAGAGCGAGTGGGGTGTGGGAAAAGGATGCGATGGCAACAACTGGATGGTGACAGATGGAAACTAAACTTTTGGTGGTGAGGAAGCCGTAGTGTACACAGAGGTCAAAATATAATGCTGTACACTCAAAGCACAGAATGTTATAAACCAGTGTTATCTCAATAGAAAAGAATATTTGGTGGTTTAGTTGTTAAGCTGTGTCCAACTCTTGCAACCCCATGGACTGTAACCTGCCAGGCTCTTCTGTCCATGGGATTCTCCAGGCAAGAATACTGGAATAGGTTGCCATTTTCTTCTCCAGAGTATCTTCCTGACCCAGGAATCAAACCCAGAAACCTTCTGCATTGCAGACAGATTCTTTACCGACTGAGCTACTAGGGAGTATTAAACTGAAGTATATGTATTTCACCTTTTATACGTATCTTAAATAATCTATATCAAAATCTTCCAAATCATTTAACATAACCCCTTACTGTTTTCCACATTTCAAGAGCAACATATACTTACTGCAGAAAACTTAAAAATTAGCAAAGTATAAAGAATAATCCATAATTTCATGATAAAGAAGCAAACAATATATTGGCTTATTTACAGCTCATTATTTTCTGTAGGCAAGATAGATTTTAGATTTACAAAAATATTGCATTTTATTGTTGAAATTATTATAGGGATAATTAGAGAAACTCTTTAAAAATAAACATCATGCAGCAAATATTTTTCATGACATTAGAAATACCTTGAAAACACCAGTTTAGTAGTATAATAATCCTTTATAAATGTGCACAATTTACTTAACACTGCTATTTTGTACATTGAGGGTTTTGTCAGTTTTTCTCTATTTCAACCATGTAATTCTTACAAAAAAATTTTTATACTTATCAAGTTACCTTTCACATATCCTAGAGAGAGAAAACTCACTTAAAGAGTGTGAAACCACTTAACCTTTTAAAATATACTACCTTATTATTTTTTTAATGTCTACAGATTCTGACATAAACAGGAGGAAGCATTCTTTCCTTTTTATTTTGCTAGTTTAATAGATGGATGATATCTTATTGATTTCAGTCTTTTTTATATTGAATTTTTTTTAATCATTTTCTCACTTCCGTGTGATATTCTCCAGGCTGTGCAGTTATTTCTTTGGAAGTTTTCTGTTTTTTAAAACTGATAACACCAAGAAAAAAGACAGACAAGTCACAAGTTATATTTTAAAGACATGAGAGATCTGTAGAAGCTAAGAAGACTAGATGAAATAAAATTCCACAGAGGGGACAATCATTAGAAGTGATTGATGGATAAGCAGCTGCTTCTTTAGAAAGAATGCATTTGATAATTTCGTGCATAAACTTAGAATCAAAGAGTGGACTATTGCTATAGAAAGAAAAACCTGCAAAGTTTTTAACTTATGTGAGGATCCAGAATAACAAAACATGAGGACTATGACAACTGATACATAATCCTGGTTTCCTTTGCACAGCCCTGGTTGAACTGTTAGACTAAGTGCCAAGTATAAGGAGTTAGAAGGAAAGCTGTGAAAAGGAAAGCAAAATCTTCCTGAGATTTTCACTGCTTAGGAAGACCTACCCCTGTCAAAAGTAAATTGGATGTAAGCAGAAGCAAAACAGGCCAGAGTGTAAGATACTGAAATAGTGGTAAATTCATGCTGCAATCTACAGCAAATAGTGTGTAGGAGCTGTGATTCAGGGTGCAGATGGAGGTTCAAGTCCAGTGTCAGAAGGTCATTCCTGTGGGATAGAGAAACCAACAGAGATTTTGACTTTGGTGTGTTCTAGTATAATAAGGTCAGAGGATGGAGGGAATTTCTCTCAAGACACTCACTAAGTTGTGAAATATTTTTGGGTAAATGCTAAATACAAAAACCCAAAAGAATTAAATCCTTTCAGTATTTCAGTATAGCAAAAAACCCATGAGATGCTCAGTTGAAAGGCTGCAAGGATTACAGGACTATGGTATAATAGTGCCTAACCATAAGTAGCTAAATCCTCTGAAAATTTTACCCTGATCTGTATGAGATTAGCCCCAGATTGGAGGGAGGTGACCATCCCCAAACCTGCATGAGAAAAGGAGAATCCTCTATGGTTATGAAGATATTACCAATCGTGGCTTCTAGAATTCTTTCTTAAAGGGCTTACAGGTATGAGCCACAACATGAAGGACCACTCAAGACAGATGGGTCATGGTAGAGAGTTCTGACAAAATGTGATCCACTGGAGGAGGGAATGGCAACCACTCCAGTATTCTGACCAGAAGAATCCCATGAACAGTGTGGAAAAGACACGACTTGGGAAGATGTGGCCCATGGGTTGGAAGGTGTCCAATATGCTACTGGGGAATAGCAGAGGACAATTACTAATAGCCCCAGAGGGAATGAAGTGGCTGGGCCAAAGTGGAAATGATGCTCAGTTGTGGATGTATCTGGTGGTGAAAATAAATCCTGATGCTATAAAGAACAATATTGCATAGGAACCTGAAATGTCAGGTCCATGAATCAAAGACAAATTGAACATGGTCAAGCAGGAGATGGCAAGAGTTAACATCAACATATTAGGAACCATTGAATTCAAATGAACAGGAATGGGCAAATTTAATTGAAATGACAATTATACCTATTACTGTGGGCAAGAATCCTTTAGAAGAGATGGAGTAGCCCTCATAGACAAGAAAAGAGTTTGAAGTGCAGTATTGGGTGCAATCTCAAAAATGACAGAAACATCTCAGTTCATTTCCAAGGCAAACCATTCGACATCACAGTAATCCAAGTCTATGTCCCAACCACTGATGCCAAAGAAGCTGAAGTTGATAGGTTCTGTGAAGATCTACAAGACTTTCTAGAATTAACATAAAAAAAAAAAAATTCCCAGGTGGTGCAGTGGTAAAGAATCCACCTGCAATGTGGGAGACCCAGGTTCAATCCCTGGGTGGGGAAGGTCCCATGGAGAAGGGAATGGCAACCCACTCCAGTATTCATGTCTGGAGAATTCCATGGACTGAGGAGCCTGGCAGACTATAGTACATTGGGCTGCAAAGAGTAAGACAAGACTATGTAACTAATATACATGATTTCATCACATGGGATTGGAATCCAAAATAGGAAGTCAAGAGATACAGCTTTGAAGTACCAAATGAAGCAGGGCAAAAGCTAACCGAGTTTTGTCAAGAGAATGGATTGGTCATAGCAAACATTCTCTTCCAACAACATAAGAGACAACTCTACACATGGACATCACCAGATGGTCAATACCAAAATCAGACTGATTATATTCTTTGCAGCTGAGGATGGGACTCTGTGAAGTGAAGTGAACTGTAGTGAAGTCGTTCAGTTGTGTCCGACTCTTTGCGACCCCATGGACTGTAGCTTACAAGGCTCCCCTGTCCATGGAATTTTCCAGGCAAGAGTACTGTAGTGGGTTGCCATTTCCTTCTCCAGGGGATCTTCCTGGCCCAGGGATCGAACCCAAGTCTCCTGCATTGCTTTACCATCTGAGCCACCAGGGAAACCCTGGGACTCTATACAGTCAGCTACAACAAGATCTGGATCTGACTGCGGCTCAGATCATGAGCTCCTTAATGCAAAATTCAGGCTTAAATTCAAGAAAGTAGGGAAAACCACTAGGCCATTCAGGAATGACCTAAATCAAATTACTTATGATTATGCAGTAGAGGTGATGAGTAGATTCAAGGGATTAGAAATGATAGAGTGCCTGAAGAATTACGGACAGAGGTTCATAACATTGTACAGGAGGTGGTGACCAAAACCATCCTAAAGAAAAATAAATGCAAGAAGGCAAAGTGCACTGGGAAGACCCAGAGGAATCGGGTGGAGAGGGAGGTGGGAGGGGGGATCGGGATGGGGAATACGTGTAACTCTATGGCTGATTCATATCAATGTATGACAAAACCCACTGAAATGTTGTGAAGTAATTAGCCTCCAACTAATAAAAAAAAAAAAAAAAAAAGGCAAAGTGGTTGTCTGAGAAGGCTTTACATATAGCTGAGGAAAGAAAAGAAGCAAAAAGCAAAGGAGAAAGGGAAAGATATACCCAACTGAATAAAGAGTTCCAGAGAACAGCCAGGAGATATAAGAAATCCTGCAATGAACAATGAAGGCCTTCTTCTTTTTCTTCAATGAAAGAAATAGAGGAAAACAATAGAATGGGAAAGACTAGAGAACCCTTTAAGAAAATTGGAGATAACAAGGGAACACTTCATGCTTATGGGCATTATAAAGGACAGAAATGTTAAGGAGCTAATAGAAGCAGAAGATATTAGCAAGAGCTGGCAAGAATACACAGAAGAACTATACAAATGACTTAGACAACCATGACGGTGTGGTCAATCATCTAGAGACAGACATCCTGGAGTATGAAGTCAAGTGGGTCTTAGGAAGCAAAATTATAAACAAAGCTAGTGGATTTGACGGAATTCCAGCTGAACTATTTAAAACCCAAAAGGATGATGCTGTTAAAGTGCTGTGTTCAATATGTCAGCAAACTTAGAAAACTCAGCAGTGGCCACAGGACTTGAAAATAGAAGTTTCCATTCCTTTTCCAAAGAAGGGCAGTACCAAAGAATGTTCAAACTATGAGACAATTGCACTCATTTTGCATGCTAGTAAGTTTATATACAAAATCCTTCAACCCAGACTTCAGCAGAAGATGAACTGAGAACTTTCAGATGTACAAGCTGGGTTTAGAAAAGGCAGAGGAACCAGAGATCAAATTGCCAACATTCAAAGCATCATAGAGAAAGCAAAGGGATTCCAGGAAAACATCTGCTTCTGCTTCACTGACTATACTAAAGACTTTGTGTGGATCACAACAAACTCTGAAAAATTCTTGAAGATATGGCAATACTAGACCACCTTATCTGTCTCCCAAGAAACCTGTATGCAGGTCAAGAAGCAACAGTTAGAAGTTTATATGGAAAAACTGACTGATTCAAAATTGGGAAAGAAGTATGCAAGGCTGTATATTGTCACCCTATTTATTTAACTTATATACAGAGTAAATCATGCAAAAATGCTGGGCTGGATGAATCACAGGCTGAAATCAAAATTGCTGGGAGAAATATCAACAACCTCAGATACGCAGATGATACCACTCTAATGGCAGAAAGCAAGGAGGAACTAAAGAGACTCCAGACGAGGGTGAAAATGGAAAATTTAAAAAAACTAGCTTAAAACTCAAAATTCAAAACAACAATGACCATGGTACCTGGTCCCATCACTTCATGACAAATAGGATGGGAAAAAGTGGAAGCAGTGACTGATTTCATTTTATTTTCTTTGGCTCCACAATCACTGCAGACAGTGACTGAAGCTACGAAATTAAAAGACACTTGCTCCTTGTAAAGAAAGCTATGAAAAACATAGTGTATTAAAAAACAGAGACATCAATTCGCTCACAAAGTCCATATAGTCAAAGCTATAGCTTTTCCAGTAGCTATGCATGGATGTGAGAGTTGGGCCATAAATAAGGCTGAGTGCCAAAGAATTGTTGCCTTTAAATTGTACTGGAGAAGACTCTTGAGAGTCCCTTGGACTGCAAGGAAATCAAACCAGTCCATCCTAAAGGAAAACAACACTGAATATTCATTGGAAGGACTGATGCTAAAGCTGAGGCTCCAATTCTTTGGCCACCTGAAGTGGAGAGCAGACTCATTGGAAAAGACTCTGACGCTGGGTAAGATGGAAGACAAAAGGAGCAGAGGGCAGCAGAAAATGAGATGATAAGACAGCATCACCGACTCAATGGACATGAATTTGACCAAACTCTGGGAGACAGTGAAAGAACAGGGATGCCTGGCATGCTGCAGTCCGTGAGATTACAGAGTTGGATGCGACTTAGCGATTGAACAACCTATTTCTTTTTTGTATGTGCATTTATGCTAAATCACTTCAGGGGTGTCTGACTGTGACCTTATGGACCATAGCCCACCAGGCTCCTCTGTCCATGGGATTCTCCAGACAATAATACTAGACTGTCTTCCCATGCCCTCCTTCAAGGGGTCTTCCTGACCCAGGAATCACACCCATGTCTCTTATGTCTCCTTCATTGGCAGGTAGGTCCTTTACCACTGGAAGTCCTCTTTCTCAGAGAAAGCAATGGCACCCCACTCCAGTGCTCTTGCCTGGAAAATCCCATGGACGGAGGAGCCTGGTAGGTTGCAGTCCATGGGGTCGCTAAGAGCTGGACACGACTGAGCGACTTCACTTTCACTTTTCACTTTCATGAATTGGAGAAGGCAATGGCAACCCACTCCAGTGCTCTTGCCTGGAGAATCCCAGGGACGGGGGAGCCTGGTGGGCTGCCTTCTGTGGGGTTGCACAGAGTTGGACACGACTGAACCGACTTAGCAGCAGCAGCAGCAGCAATCTTTCTATACAGTGTCTATCAAAATGAAAGTGAAAGTCGGTCAGCCGTGTCCGACTCTTTGCCACCCCATAGGACTACACAGTCCATGGTGCTCTCCAGGCCAGAATATTGGAGTGGGTAGCCATTTCCTTCTCCAGGGGATCTTCCCAACCCAGGGATCGAACCTGGGTCTCCCATATTGTGGGCAGATTCTTTACCAACTGAGCCACCAGGGAAGCCCAGTGTCTACCAAATTATATATAAAAACTAAGAAAAGGGTGAATTTTATGGTCTGCAAATTCCATATCAACAAAATTTAAATAAACACAAATGTATGAAGAATAATCACTATATGATCAATAATCTAGAGAATAAAATAGACAATTATAAGGTACTTATAACCAATTATGGTTAATACAGTAAATGAAATAACTGAAATTAGCAAATCAGTGGATGATTTTAATAGCAGATTGTTTATAGCATGACATGGTACTGATGGAGTAGAAGACAAATCAATAAAAGATGTCCAAATGGAGGCATAGAATAAAAAAAAAAAAGGACAAGTTAGAAAAGACCATAAATGACTAAGACCACTGGCCATGTGGTAATATATAGGTAATTATAGCTCCCTTAAAGACCCATCCCAGAGAATTGTTACTATTTTATCTGCCTGGATGCTCCCTGGAAAACCCTCTTATCCGTTCAGTTCAGTTCAGTTCAGTCGCTCAGTCATGTTGGACTCTTTGCAACCCCATGGACTGTAGCACACCAGGCCTCCCTGTCCATCATCAACTCCTGGAGTTTATTCAGACTCATGTCCATTGAGTCAGTGATGCCATCCAACCATCTCATCCTCTGTCATCCCCTTCTCCCCCTGCCTTCAATCTTTCCCAGCATCAGGGTTTTTTCAAATGAGTCAGTTCTTTGCACCAGGTGGCCAAAGTATTGGAGCTTCAGCTTCAGCATCAGTCCTTCCAATGAATATTCAGGACTGATCTCCTTTAGGATGGATGGGTTGGATCTTCTTGCAGTCCAAGGGACCCTCAAGAGTCTTCTCCAACACCACAGTTCAAAAGCATCAATTCTTCAGCACTCAGCTTTCTTTATAGTCCAACTCTCACATCCAGAGTTTGTGTTTATTTTACCTGACTCAGCTCACTGAAGGGAAACAGCAATATCCCCAGGGTATATGACCAAAACAATCAGAAACAATTGTTCAACACTCCCAGGTGGCCCTAGCGGTAAAGAACCCGCCTGCCAATGCACGAGACATAAGTGATGCTGGTTCGGTTCCTAGGTCAGAGAGATCCCTGGAGGAGGGCATGGCAACCCACTCCAGTATTCTTGCCTGAAGAGTCATTATCATATTAATATATCACATTATACGAGAAGACAAAAAAGGTATGATAATCTCAATGGATCCATATTGAAGCACTTGACAAAACTCTACTATCTCTTCATGAAAAGAAAAATACAAACTAGAAATTCAAGAGAACTTCTTTAACTCAGTAAAGTCTCCTATGAAAAACCCCAGGTATAAAACTAAATATTTTCCTCCTTTTAACAGGAACAAGAGAAGGGTGAATATTCACATCACTCTCATTCATCTTAGTACTGGGGGTTCTAACCAAAACAGGTAGGGAATTAAGATAAAGAAAAGGCATTCATTAAATAAATATTAGAAAATAGAATCTAGTGAAAAATCACCACTGGAGTTCATCAGAAACAGAAGGTAGATAGAATCAGTGTATTTCATCTGATTAACTGATTAAAAATGGAAAAAATCTTATGTTCCCTGAATGATGCAGAAAAATGTACCTGATAAAATGACCCATTTATTATCTTTACCGTAGCAAAGTAAATGCAAAGGTATAATTTCAGTTCTCCGAAGCATACGTTTCTTTGTATAAAATGCAGTGATATAAAATAACAAACACAGAAGTGCAAGCAAATTTCAAGTCTCTACTTGTGTCATGACTGTTAGTACTTTATTGACTGAAACTTTCTCCAGTATCTTGTCCAGAAAACATTTACTGTCCTTTTATAAAAGCTAAGTGTTCTTCAAAGTAGCTTTAAAACTGGTAGGGACAAAGGCACAGAAGAAAAACAAATAAACAGAATAACACAAACAACCTGCAGGTCTCCTGCCCTTCTACTATTTCCTTTAACATATAAATCTTGACATTAAAGAATAGGCTTAAAAATAAGAATAATTTGAAAATTTTGCTATTCTGTTATTGTATGATCTGTGGAATACTTCTTCCATTAAGCAGTTTCAGAGATGTCTCAGTATTCTGATATAACCACTATTTATTATAGCCTTATAATTCTTTCAATATGTGGTATATTAATTTCTGCCTTAAACTTTTTAAATATATGCTTGACTATTTTCACAAGGAAATTCAGAAACTCATGTCATTTTGAAATAAATTAAATCAATACTTTAAATGATTCAAGAATAATTAAAATCTTTGTAATTTTTAGTGTACCATCTAAGAACAGGATGTTGAATCTCTTATTAAATATATATTCATTTTTTGATTTCATAAAGCTATTCCTACATGTTTATATTTTGGCACTAACTTTTGTTAATATAGTATTTTTCTTATATTTTCTAAATTGCTGTTGATGGTATATAGCAAGTATATTTATTCTCTATTTTTATTAATACTGGCTAACTTATGAGGCTCTCTTATTGGCTCTAGCTTTTCTCAGTTGATTAGACTATTGTTCATCTCATAAAATAGCCCTCAAATAATTATAACAAATATCATACCTGTGTTTTATGTTTTAATTAATTTACTATAGCATCAGAAAAAAATAATTTTTCAAAAATTTGAAGAAATTTTATGCCATGGTTTACCCCTCAGGGATAATAGATAATTTGGGAAAAAATGTTTTAATATTCATTTTGTATTTGATTGGGATTGCTTAGGGCCAGGAATAGCAATTTTTTAGATGCCTGAAGACAGAAATCTTACATTTACCTAACAGTTAAAGAATGCTTTAAAGTTACATATCTTTAGGTACATTCTAAATTTGTCCAAAAGAATTCCAAAATGTATAAATAACATTACAAATTTGTATCTTCATAAATATGTCCTTACTGTAAGTAATATGTCTCTACTATAAATAAATAAAAATAGACAAAGAAAGCATGGAAATTAATAGGCTAAAATGGTCCAACTTACTGAAAAGACTCCATTTTATAGTTACCTTCTGAGGTTTAAGAAAATCACTGGATTTGTTCAAAAGATGGTTTGATTAGTTCAAACTCAGTATCTGATCCTCCCATTTATGGTCTAGGAAAATGACATTTAAGCCTATTTGTGATTGGTTAATAATGTATATAGCAACATCTATTTTGATTCAGATCATGTTCAAAATAGTAAAACAGGTTGCCATTTCCTACTCCAGGGGATCTTCCAGACCCGGGGATTGAACCTGTGTCTCCTACATCCCCAGCAGTTGGCAGGCAGATTCTTTACCACGAGCACCACTGGGAAGCCCAAAGCATTTATACATTGTCAGTCATTACAATTTCAGTTTGTTTATTCTACTTCAATTCTATATCATTTTCTGTATAATAAAGTACTATCTAAGAAAAGTGTATTTTTTAACTTTTTATTTTATATTGGAATATAGCCAATTATCAATGTAGTGATAGTTTCAGGTGAATGGCAGAGGAACTCAGCCATATGTATCCGTGTATCCATTCTCTCCCAGACTCCCTTCCCATCCAGGCTGCCACATAATATTGAGCAGAATTCCATGTGTCATACAGTAGGTCCTTTCCGGTTATCCATTTTAAGTATAGCAGTGCGTACATGTTGACCCCAAACTATTTCTTATCTCATCTCTTCTGCTTTATATCTATAATTTAGGTGATTATTCACTGATAACACGTCTTGATCCTGAATAGGTACTTTATGTTAAACCATATATATTATCACTGTCCAATAGAGTAGCTGCTGCTTACAGCAACTACTGAACACTACTGTGGCCAATCCAGACTGAGAGGTGCTGTAAGTGGAATATACGTATCTGATTATAAAAACTTGGTGTATATAAGAATATAAACTATTTTATTAAAATGTTTTATATTATTTGCATGTTGAGATTGGGCATATTGAATTACAAAAAGTGTTACACTGATTTTGCTCTTAAATATTTTTCAATGTGCTGATAAAATTTTTAAATTATACATTTGAGCTACATTATATTAATATTAGACCAAATTGGGACACATAAAACAGATATAAAATGCATATAATTTGCTCTCAAATGATGAAAATTTTTTTTTTATTATTCCTGATCCTTTCAGTATATTGAAAACTCACAAATGCCTAGTCAGGTAACACTTTGTATTTATACTATGTCTAGGGATGTGGTTAAGTAGTTGTTTCAGTGTCTTACATTGGGTAAATATAGAACCCAAACCTATTTAAGATTCAAAGACATAGTTTCTTCCTCTTTACATCTCTAGATGGAGCATAGGTCCAATAAAGAATAATCAAAATATAAAATGATAGAGTTTTGGCACATGAACAAGTTCAAAGCTTCCTGGTGAATTTTTTAGCTCTCTCTATATCCTCTCTCTATATCCACTTCATGCAGAGTTAAAAGACTAACTATCTGGGCAATGATATGAAACTTTTGCTTCAGACTTTTCAACTAAAAGTTAACTTTTCACTTCCATATCATGTCTTAATAAAAAGCCTCATGTTCTTCCCGGTCAAACATTATTTTTGAGTCCACTCCTCTCCAGGGTCACTGAGTTAACTGATGGAAGCGTGAGATATGCTAAGCTTGCACCCTTTTAATATTTGAAACCAAACCTATTGTAGCTAATAAGAGTTCCAAATAAACAGCAAGGTCCTATTGTATAGCACAGGGAGCTATATTTAATATCCTATAATAAAGCATATGGAAAAGAATAAAAAAAATGTGTGTATATATATATATATATATATATATATATATATATATATATATACACACACACACACACACATCTGAATCATTTTACTGTACAGCAGAAATTAACACAACATTGTAAATCAACCATACTTCAGTTAAATAAAAAAAGAGAACCACAATCCTGGATATTTTCATGATGTTTTGGGTTGGTCAAAAGGAAGGTTTTCCCATAATATTACAGAAAAACTTGAAAAAAATCTTCTGGCCAACCCAATACTATTTCTTTCCCTTGGAAAAGCTTTTGACATTGAGAAACATGCTCACATATTTTATTTTTTTAATCATAAATAAATATAATATCCTCCCCCAAAGAGGAAAAAATGAAAAGGAAAGGGATGAGGCACCCACAGTTCTGTTAGCACCATGATTCAGAATTGCTCACATGGCTCTGAGCACATACCATTTCCCTGGACTTCGTCTTAAAGAGTCTAGTATTAGAAGGAGGCTGAGAAACACAGTCCCTGATCGTCTAAGGGCTCGGGTGCATACAGCCAAAAGGAAGGAGAGAACTGACAGAGGTTCACAGTTAGAAATGTCTGCAACAGCATTTTGCCTAATACCTTTCCCAAAACGTCCATGTTAGGTTGAAAAGGTACAGTCTCTATCCTCAGACCCATCATTTACACTTTTGAAACTATAGTCAATTTGGTGTGTTCTCTAAACATCCAGTTCTTCCTAATGTGTGAAATGAAGATATTTAGCCCAATGATGTTAATATTCCAGAGTCACTGTTATGTATAAAGACACAGTGTGAATTGCAAAGTTCTAAATTAAAGTAAAAATTAGTTGTGAAGAAAGACTTGCTCTTTTAAGTATCATCATTCAAAAGATATCAAAATTGGCTCTTAGGACAACTAAAAATGAAATAAATGTTATATTTAAATTACAAAAAAAATTCAGAAAAAGATTATTAAAAATGGAAAAAGTAAGTGGAAATATTTTTAAGTCCTCACAATTTAGCAGACAATATGATTTGTATACATAAATACAACTACACATACAATTAAACACAAATCCACAGATATAATTTCACTTAAAATTGGAGAAATTCTTTGAGGCAAGCTTTTTATTTTCCAAATGAAGAAAACTGAGGTTCAAAGTGACTATGTAGCTAAACTGGTAAGGATAGAATTGATCCATAATCCATACCTGATACTAATGCCAGAGTTGAAGTTTAAACATTTATTCACACTTTATAATGATTGAGGTAAACATTATTTTATTAATGAATCTTAAGCTTAAAAATATCAATGATATTATCAAAAGTAATCTTACTATACTGACTTTAATTCTAAACATTATCTTTGCCTTTGAGAAAAGATATCAGCAGTTTCAATTAGATTACTAGTCCAAATAGGAAAAAATACACACACACACACACACACATATTTTACAGTTACATGCTTAATTCATAATGATAATATTTTCTAAGTAAAAAGTATGTATCATGGAGTATTCATAGCTTCATTATGGAGAATGTAGAATTTTATTGATTTTGTTAATTTCGCTAAATATGAGATGTCAAAAATTGGAACCATATCTTCATATATTTTCATTGAGTGAACTGAAAATGTTTGATCCCTGAGGATATATTCATATTTTATTCAATTCAATGCGAATCAATAATGATTCATCATCTTTAGTCCACTGGAGACAACATCCAAGTGTCAAATTACAAGCTCATCAGCTTCATCGACATTTAAATTTCCTTTAAGACAGAGATGTGGAGAATTGAATTTTGCTTATTGTAAATGGAAATAAGATTGGATTGCAGCCTGGTTCCCAGGATGATTGAATCTTTTCTGGGTGAAGCAGTATTAAATAAGATGATTAACAAGAGATTGTATTTTTTTTTCTTTTGCAAAGAAAATAGATCAGTTTTCAGAGTGAATGACAGAGTACTCACACAGCTACTCAATCAGTTTTAAAAAATGACTAATGAAAACTTACGGAAAATTAACAGTTTTTAAAAATGTCCAGATTAGCACAGACTGAGCATGCTCCAACTTCTGGTTACATGAAAGCAGACACACACCAAAAGCAATTCTTCAACCATCAAGTTGCAAAGTTGGTGGGGGGAGGGGGGAATATGCCTCAGAGACTTCTGAATGTTACTTGCACTTCCCTGCAAATCCATCAAGGCAACGAGGGATTCATACCTGTATAAGGCATTACTGCTTCAGTGAACACTTCAAGATATGAACTTTCTATGAATATGGGGAAATAAAAATGTCAAGCTCATCCTATTAGAAACCACCGAATTCTTAAGTTTTCTTGACAAGTGTAAATAGATGAGTAAAAGAGAAAGGATATGATGACAAAGAAGCACTGAATCATTTTTATGAACAATCTTTGTATATCATATAGGAAAACAAGTTTGAATCGCTTCTCTGGGGACCATCTCAAAATGCACAGAACCATTGCTTCTTGGGTTTCAGCTGTACAGTTTTGTGAAATAAACATTTTTCATCTGCCATGATTACCTTTCACTATTTCATCTTGAGCCCAATAAATTAATATTCTTTCCCCACTTCTACTTTTAGAAAATGTTCTCAGCTACTTTGATCTCATTAGCATTTATAATTACCAACAGCCTTAAAATACACGGTAAGATTTATTTATACCATGACACTCAATGCCCCATAATTAATCCAATGTTAGAATGCCCAGTGTTGTCAATAATTTCTCACTCTACTATATGAATTCCCAAATCTTCTCTTAAAGTGAAAGATTTAAACACTGACATCATTTATTATATAATATTCAAATATTTAACAATACAATTTCTCACCATTTTATCAAAAATGTTTCAATATCATGTCATGGATTTTTATTTTATACTTTGTAGTATAATCCAATAGTACACTTAAGTTCAGTTCAGTCTCTCAGTCATGTCTGACTCTTGTGACCACATAAACCACAGCACACCAAGCCTCCCTGTCCATCACCAACTCCCAGAGTCCAACCAAACCCATGGCCATTGAGTCGATGATTCAATCCAACCATCATATCCTCTGTCGTAGCCTTCTCCTCCTGCACTCAACCTTTCTCAGCATCAGGGACTTTTCCAATGAGTCAGCTCTTCACATCAGGTGGCCAAAGTATTGGAGTTTCTGCTTCGTCATCAGTCCTTCCAATGAAGAACCAGGACTGATCTCCTTTAGGATGGACTGGTTTGACCTCCTTGCAGTCCAAGGGACTCTCAAGAGTCTTCTCCAACACCACAGTTCAAAAGCACCAATTCTTAAAGCGCTCAGCTTTCTTTATAGCCCAACTCTCACATCCATACATGACCACTGGAAAAACCATATCCTTGACTAGACGGACCTTTGTTGACAAAGTAAGGTCTCTGCTTTTTAATGTGCTGTCTAGGTTGGTCATAACTTTCCTTCCAAGGAGTAAGTGTGTTTTAATTTCATGGCTGCAATCACCATCTGCAGTGATTTTGGAGCCCAGAAAAATAAAGTCAACCACTGTTTCCCCATCTATCTGACATGCAATGATGGGACCGGATGCCATGATCTTAGTTTTCTGAATATAGAGCTTTAAGCCAAGTTTTTCACTCTCCTCTTTCACTTTCATCAAGAGGCTCTTTAGTTCTTCTTCACTTTCTGACATAAGGGTGGTGTCATCTGAATATCTGAGGTTATTGATATTTCCCCCGGCAATCTTGATTCCAGCTTGTGCTTCCTCCAGCCCAGCATTTCTCATGATGTACTCTGCATATAAGTTAAATAAGCAGGGTGACAATATACAGCCTTGACGTACTCCTTTTCCAATTTGGAACCAGTCTGTTGTTCCATGTCCAGTTCTAACTGTTGCTTCCTAACCTGCATACAGGTTTCTCAACAGGCAGGTCAGGTGGTCTGGTATTCCCATATCTTTCAGAATTTTCCACAGTTTATTGTGATCCACACAGTCGAAGGCTTTGGCATAGTCAATAAAACAGAAATAGGTGTTTTTCTGGAACTCTCTTGCTTTTTCAATGATCCAGTGGATGTTGGCAATTTGATCTCTGGTTCCTCTGCCTTTTCTAAAACCAGCTTGAACATCTGGAAGTTCACAATTCACATATTGCTGAAGCCTGGCTTGGAGAATTTTGAGCATTACTTTATTAGCATGTGAGATGAGTACAATTGTGAGGTAGTTTGAGCATTCTTTGGCATTGCCTTTCTTTGGGATTGGAATGAAAACTGACCTTTTCCAATCCTTTGGCCACTGCTGAGTTTTCCAAATTTGCTGGCAGATTGAGTGCAGCACTTTCACAGTGTCATCTTTCAGGATTTGAAATAGCTCAACTGGAATTCCATCACCTCCACTAGCTTTGTTTCTAGTGATGCTTCCTAAGGCCCACTTGACTTAACACTCGAGGATGTCTGGCTCTAGGTCAGTGATCACACCATCATGATTATCTGGGTCATGAAGATCTTTTTTGTACAGTTCTTTTGTGTATTGTTGCCACCTCTTCTTAATATCTTCTGCTTCTGTTAGGTCCATACCATTTCTGTCCTTTATTGAGCCCATCTTTGCATGAACGTTTCCCTTGGTATGTCTGATTTTCTTGATGCGATCTCTAGTCTTTCCCATTCTATTGTTTTCCTCTATTTCTTTGCATTGATTGCTGAGGAAGGCTTTCTTACCTCTCCTTTCTATTCTTTGGAACTCTGCATTCAAATGGATATATCTTTCCTTTTCTCCTTTGCTTTTCACTCCCCGTCTTTTCACAGCTATTTGTAAGGCCCCCTCAGACAACCATCTTGCCTTTTTGCGTTTCTTTTTCTTGGAGATGGTTTTGATTCCTCTCTCCTGTACAATGTCATGTACCTCCGTCCATAGTTCATCAGGCACTCTGTCTATCAGATCTAGTCCCTTAAATCTATTTCTCATTTCCACTGTATAGTCATAAGGGATTTGATTTAGGTCATACCTGAGTGGCCTAGTGGTTTTCTCCACTTTCTTCAATTTCAGTCTGAATTTGGCAATAAGGAGTTCATGATCCAAGCCACAGTCCACTCCTGGCCTTGATTTTGCTGACTGTATAGAACTTCTCCATCTTTGGCTGCAAAGAATATAATCAGTCTGATTTTGGTGTTGACCATCTGGTGATGTCCATGTGTAGAGTCTTCTCTTGTGTTTTTGGAAAAGGGTGTTTTCTAAGACCAGTGCGTTCTCTTGGCAGAACTCTATTAGCCTTTGCCTCTTCATTCTGTACTCCAAGGCCAAATTTGCCTGTTACTCCAGGTGTTTATTGACTTCCTACTTTTGCATTCCAGTCCACTATAATGAAATGGACATCTTTTTTGGGTGTTAGCTCTAGAAGTTCTTGTAGGTCTTCATAGAACTGTTTAACTTCAGCTTCTTCAGCGTTACTGGTCAGGGCATAGACTTGAATTACCGTGATTCAGGTACACTTGAATACACCAGTGTTCAATAGTACACTGGTCATAGTTAATTTATTTCAATTATAATACCAAGATGAAGAATTTAATTTGGTTCTCTTTTATGGTTTGCAATAGTTCTTTTCAAAATTTTTTTTTCAAAATTCTCTTCAAATCTTTTCAAAATCTATTATCTTATTAAGACTGATTTTCTTTTTAATAAAATTTACAATTATCTGAATATTTAAAATGGACACAGTCTGATAAATCAAAATTTTTGCCATATTGGTTGGCTTCTTTTGACCACTCTTTAAGGATGGAACACATTTAATTTTTCTTTGAATGGTAACTTTACAAAAATTTATACTGGAAACTGTGGCTTATACATTGTGGAGGTTCTAGGTTCTGTTACTGTCTTCTAAAGCATTGATTTTTATTTTAGTGGCCAGTGCAACTACTGACTGATCATCTTGAACTTGAATAGGTTTGATTTTATGTCTTTTATACCTGGGGAAAGCCCCGTACATTTTCCAAACTTCTCTAAATTAGCAAGGAACAGTCTCTGAAATCAATATCCTATGCAGATATTACTAAGACCTAGTTTCTAACTGTGTTAGTGTAGGTCTATAGAAATCTTCTCAAATGAGGCTATAGCTCCTAAAGCATGGCCTCAGTGGAATGTCTAATTAGATGCTCAGTGTTCTAGGGTTGGGTTGCAACACCAGTGTCCCTAGCACACCTCAACCTCTAGTGTCCATCCATCACTCTCAGCCTCAGCTGCTGGGCTCTGGTAGTACTGCACAACCTCATTCTGTGTATAGACAGGCCAGTCTTAGCCGAGAACTTTGGGGGAATGTCTTCTTTACATCTCTGGACTCCTTTCTTCTATATTGTGCTTATTTATACATTACAGCTGCTTTATCTGACCCAAACTCTGACTTTTGCCTTCTTCACTCAGCAGGACTACATGACTTATTTGGACTCCACTTCATTGCACTGTGATCAGAAATTTGTCCCCAGGAAGAAGACAGCATCGACAGAGGGACTGCCCTTGGACAGATTCATTTTCTCAAGAATAATGTTCTTATATTAGTTTCTGTCTAATTCTGTGAGACATTTGATATATGTATATATGAGTATACACAGATATATGTATATATGTTGGTTTAATTCTCATCATTTACAGTGGGAAGGTTAGTCTGGTAGTAGAAGGGGAAAAATGTTTCCTTAGAAAGTGAGTTGAATTTTTTTTTCATATTTCTAAAATGCTTTCACAAATAATTTCAACCTTTACCACTGCCCTAGGAACTTTGTTGTAAATCAAATCTTATTTTCCCATTGTTCTTCCATGTAAAATGAGAGTTTTGTTAGAAAGTGCTGGGGATTACTTATCAATGTATTTTCCCCATATCTAGACTCCTAAGGTTTTTGAGTACTTCTGATTTGAATTCCAGGCAAATGTTCATAAATGTAACACAAAGTTGTTGCTTCCAGTGGATTTGCATGTAACTGTGTAACATCATCTCTGAACCACAATCAGAAGTATTAAAGCATAGTTCAGTTCAGTTCAGTCACTCAGTTGTGCCCAACTCTTTGCAACCCCATGGACCACAGCACGCCAGGCCTCCCTGTCCATCATCAACAGCTGGAGCTTGCTCAAACTCATGTCCATTGAGTCTGTATGCCAACCATCTCATCATCTGTCAACCCCTTCTCCTCCCACCTTCAATCTTTCCCAGCATCAGGGTTTTTTCTAATGAGTCAGTTCTTTGCATCAGGTGGCCAAAGTATTGGAGTTTCAGCTTCAGCATCAGTCCTTCCAATGAATATTCAGGACTGGTTTCCTTTAAGATGGATTGGTTGGATTTCCTTGCAATCCAAGGGACTCTCAAGAGTCTTCTCCAACACCACAGTTCAAAAGCATCAATTCTTCAGCACTCAGCTTTCTTTATAGTCCAGCTCTCACATCCATACATGACTACTGGAAAAACCATAGGTTTGACTAGATGGACCTTTGTTGGCAAAGTAATGTCTCTGCTTTATAATATGTTGTCTAGGTTGGTCATAGCTTTTCTTTCAAGGAGCAAACACCTTTTCATTTCATGGCTGTAGTCACCATCTGCAGATTTTGGAGCCCCTAAAAATAAAGTTTGTTGCTGTTTCCATTGTTTCCCCATCTATTTGCCTTGAAGTGATGGGACCAGATGTCATGATATTAGTTTTATGAATGTTGAGCTTTAAGCCAATTTTTTCACTCTCCTCTTTCACTTTCATCAAAAGCCTCTTTAGTTCCTCTTTGCTTTCTGCCATAAGGGTGGTGTCATCTGCATATCTGAGGTTATTGATATTTCTCCCGGCAATCTTAATTCCAGTTTGTGCTCCATCCAGCCTGACATTTTGCATGATGTACTCCTCATATAAGTTAAATAAGCAGGGTGACAATACACAGCCTTGACGCACTCTGTACTAAAGCATAAGCATCAGTTAAAGGAAAATTAACTTGGAAGAAACAAATGAAACAAAACTCTTCTCTCATTTCTAAAGACTACTGAAACATTTCAAAATGAATAGGTCCAGAATCCAAATTACACTGACCTCTTTCTGTTGCTATCTTTGTTAACTTCATCTTTAAATATTTTTTTGTCCATCCATTGAATTTGCACCTACTAAGCTTATCCACCAAGTGATTTTTAAAACTTGCACCCCAATGTTCATCGCAGCACTGTTTATAATAGCCAGGACATGGAAGCAACCTAGATGCCCATCAGCAGATGAATGGATAAGGAAGCTGTGGTACATATACACTATGGAATATTACTCAGCCATTAAAAAGAATTCATTTGAACCAGTCCTAATGAGATGGATGAAGCTGGAGCCCATTATACAGAGTGAAGTAAGCCAGAAAGATAAAGAACATTACAGCATACTAACACATATATATGGAATTTAGAAAGATGGTAACGATAACCCTATATGCAAAACAGAAAAAGAGACACAGAAGTACAGAACAGACTTTTGAACTCTGTGGGAGAATGTGAGGGTGGGATATTTCACAAGAACAGCATGTATACTATCTATGGTGAAACAGATCACCAGCCCAGGTGGGATGCATGAGACAAGCGCTCCGGCCTGGTGCACTGGGAAGACCCAGAGGAATCGGGTGGAGAGGGAGGTGGGAGGGGGGATTGGGATTGGGAATACATGTAAATCCATGGCTGATTCATATCAATGTATGACAAAACCCACTGAAATGTTGTGAAGTGATTGGCCTCCAACTAATTAAAAAAAAAAAAGAATCACAATTTAAGGTCACTATGAAAAGTAATCATCATTAAATTGATATTTTAAATACTGTGTCTTTAAGTGATTACAATCCACTGGCAGTACACAGCCTTTACTCCTTTGTCTTCTATGAGTCTCTTTCATTAGTAAATTTCTCTAACTTGTGAAATTCCTACAAAGATGTATATATCAATTCTTAAAGTGTTAATCAAATTATTAACTAAACATCTAGGTACTGATTTTACTTCTCATTTCACATTTTAAAGATCACAATTAGTAAGAAATATTCCCAGAGTTAGTGCATTGCCATCGAATGGAATAGGCTTCATTGCATATGGTTTAGAATCTCTATGGTCAGATATAAACTGCTCGCATTGGCTCTTGATACTCAGTGTGAAGGAAATAATTGTTTTTCTCCTTTAATTCTACCTAATTCCCTATAAATTCTTCATCATATGAAACATGACTTTTCTTCCAATTGAGGACTTAAGTAAAGTTTGAGAACTGCTCAGACATGTCAGAAATAAAGAATACATGTAAGAGAATCATGTGAAATGAAGATTAAAATGTAAATTGGCATACCATAAAGGAAATAATAAGAAATTTTTATAAAATGAACCTAGAGAGGAAAATTTCACTAAGGAGTTTAATTTTATCTGTTACTCATTTGACATTTTCCAAGAGTCTTTGAAAGATTTTATGCAAGCAGGTAATAAGGTCAAAACTTCACTTTTGTGTGCCAAAGACATATCAACCACCAAACACTAGGAGTGACTTTCCCAAGGTGAGATGAGAATAGCTGGCTGTGGTGATTGTGTCCTTTATTCTTTCCCATATTCCTCTCTACTGCTCTTTATTGCCAGGCACATTCATCACTAGGGCCATACAGTCTGAGTTCTCTTTCTCTCATTGAAGGAGAAGAGTGTCTAGAGGATTGATTTTAGGTTCATATGAGGATAAGAGATTTGATTAACTTAGCACTCATGAGAAGATGGATTTCAAACTCTCTTCTGTGTTAACAATGACATGTCATTTATTACTTGAATCGTTTTAGATAAATGCCTTAATATCTGCTAGTGGGAACTTTTGGTAATGTCTAATGATATGAAAAGGACAAGGAAAATTTCGCTGGGACTATGAAAATCTCTTGATACCTAGCCTGATTCTAGACAAACAGAAGAATTTGGAGGATCATATATAAGTTCAATGGTGCCATTCTTCTTTAGTAGTATAATGAAGAAAATTTAATAATGGAAAACTTTTATAAGCTCAAGCTGTACTTGCTATCTATAGTTAAGTTTTTTGTAGTCCTGGTTTTAATTTTAGTTGCTTACATATTTGGTGAGCACTTGGAATCTTGACATTTTGCCACAAAATAATAGAATTTTATATTTGAAAGACTGTTCATCCCAACATTTCCCCCCTTTATTCTCCTCACTGAAATATCCTCAATTCTCTCTTCTTTCATAAATGTCAAGGTTTTCTAATTATTTTCCAGTGTTTACCACTCTTCCTTAGATAAACTACTTTTAATCCCTTGCCCTTTTCAAATCTTTAACTAGGAAATAGAACCATTTACAAAAAGAGACCAAGATACAAAGGGCAAGGTCAGTAACTGAAGAAATTATTATAAAATAATTTATCCTCTAAATGTTCTAACCCAGTCATATCAGAGGTAAGGATTCTAATACAAAAGAAGGTTATAAGTAGACCAACTGTAAGTTCTCATGTACCCTGGAGAGAATTTAATCCTGTTTTCCTCACATCACATTATCCTTCAAGTCCCTATTACCAAAAATTGCTGCAAGTTAGTGGACAAATTTTTACAATGATCATAGCTTTAAGCAGCAAGATATATTCTAGGCAGGAATTTTAGCCAAATCTTTTTTTTTTTATGAGCCACCATTACTCATACTACATTTCATTATTTATTTTGCTTATCTTATACCCCTAATATAGAAAATATTTAGGTGATGGAGGCTGGGGAGGAAAGGAAAGCTGTCTAACCCTACCTAGTTTTACCATCTTCTATCACTACTAAAAAATATGTATATTCCTCTCAATTCCTTAGCATCATTAGATTTTGGAACTTCAAAGACAAGAAGAGACTCATTTCTCTGCTATCATGTAATCAGCTCTCCCATCTGAGACAATGAAATGCAATGACTGGGTAACTTAGGATAAGGTGGGCCAAAGGAGAGAGGGATGGGAGCTTTAAAAAAAAAAAAAGAGAGAGATCCAAATTCATTATCCTTTTAAGTAAATCTTTGCTTTTCTGGTAGTGCCTTTCATATAAAAGTCCTCAGTAAACATTTCATGAGTCAATGAATGACCTGGGATGAACTATGTCTGTATACAAAATCTGAGGTGACCAGGACATCTTCCAATTTCAGAAAGTAATATTAGACAGCTGTGACCCTTGAGATACCATTGCTTCAGCTGGAGCTTATGTAAATTCAGCACATTAAAGAATGTTAATCTTTGGTTGTTGAATATTCAAAATATGGCAATTGGTTAGAAATTGCTGGAAATTTATTTCAGTTTAGAAGTGTTCTCAGCTTTAAAATGAGCTGCTCCCCAAATCAGTGAAATGATTTTGGTGAGGTGATTTTCACATGGGCTTAGAGAGAGCTGAGATGTGTATGAAAAAAATGCCAAAAGAAGTGTGTATGGATGGGCAAGTGGTAAGAGTGTCACGGGGCCTGGCATCACAACTTGTGTCTGGCAGTGTTGGAGAGATGGGTGAGGGCTTGAAGGAGAACAAAGTCTTGAGGAGTTTCTTGGCAAATCATGGCACAAAAATAGAGTTCCTCTGATGGTCATAGAAAAATGTCTGGATCTTAACTGAAAGAAAAATTACTCCATATACTTAGCCTTATTTTGGTGTTTTGGTGCACCAGATTCTCTGGGGAATCGGTGTCACCCTGACGTCTTCTAAGTTTTGTCTTAGATGCCAGTAGAGAAGCACCAGCAGAAATGGCAGTGACAAGGAAATTGAAGGGGTTGAAACATGGGTGGTAACCACTAGTGATTTGAAGAGCAGGTGAGGAGGAGCCTCAGGAAGAGAAAACTCAAAGTCCCAGCCAACCAGAATGTGGTGTGTGTGGGAATGCCGGAAGGTGCTAACAAAGGTGAGTGTTTCTTCATAAACCTGGATGTTTGTCATCAGCATCTAAGGATGTAAGCCATAGACACAATAATGATTATTATTAATGCAGTCCCATATGTACCCACTACTGTCTGACATGATTCACTTGTATATATTTGTCTTTGTCAGTGATGCTTGCATTCACCGTCTTAGAAAAGTCAATTTGACAACTCATTTTCTGTTAAGAGGGGCTCTTGGAATGTCTCTAGGTTAGGATTACCAGATTATCAACTAAAACACAGTTGTTGATAATGTATAATCAACAATGTATACTATAGTAGTATAGTGTACTACTATAATGTAACTTTAAATAAACAACAAATAATATTTGAAGGTAAGAATGCCCAAACGTCACCTGGGACATATTTAGACACTGGTGTTCAGTTGCTAAGTCGTGTCTGACTCTGCAGGATGCCAGGCTTCCCTGCCTTTCACTGTCTCTGGGAGTTTGCTCAAAGTCACGTCCATTGAGTTGTAGATGCCATCCCACCAACTCATTCTCTGCCACACTCTTCTCCATTTGCCTTCAGTCTTTCCCAGCATCAGGGTCTTTTCCAATGATTTGGCTCTTTGCATCAGGTGGCCAAAGTATTGGAGCTTCAACTTCAGCTTCAGTCCTCCCAATGAATATTCAGGGTTATACCCCCATTGCTTGTGAGAGTGCTAAGCCACTTCCGTCTTGTCTGCCTTTGCAGTTCTATTGACTGTAGCCCGCCAGGCTCCTCTGTCCTTGGGAATCCCCAGGCAAGAATATTGGAGTGAGTTGCCACGCCCTCCTCCAGGGGATCTTCCTGACCCAGGGATCAAACCCACGTCTCTTATGTCTCCTGCATTGGCGGGAGTGCACTTTACCACTAGTGCACCTGGGAAGCCCCATTATATCCCCACTCCCCCACTAAAAGTTGTTTACCTAAAATTCATATTTAACAACAAATACTTTCTACCTGGCAATTCTACCCGAAATTTCTAGGCCCACTGCATCAGTAATCTCCATCTGTCAGATGGCCATCTTATCTCATTTATTTGCAAAGTTGGAGAGGTAGGGATTTCCATCCTGCCTCTAGTTTTGTGGTCAATAGGCTCCCTTCCTCACTGGTATCCCCTGCTCTAGGAGGAGCTCTTCACTGTCCAGGCTTTCAGACTGCATGGGAGTAGGATCTACTCCAGTTAGACTTCTGTAGTCAGTAATTCTTCATGGTCAATTTGCCTCCTGTTATTCTGTCCCACTTTCTCTTTAATTCAAGAGAAATTTATTTCTCCTGCTTACCTCTTTTACAGCGTGTCTAACTTAGAAAAAGGAGATTTTTTTTTTTCTCTCTCTCCTTTTTTAACCATACAGCTCTGTGATTTGCAGAAGTGTGTGTGTGGACGACAGTTGTGATATGTACACGGTATATTGAGGGAAAATTGGTACAATACTCAGAAGCATAGCTCTCTCCAATGTTTACTCCCAAGCTCTTTTCTTTGGGATTTCTGATCCCTAAATACATAAGGAACTATGGTGAAACAGATATTTGTCTGTTGCTAAGTGAAAATTAAGAAGTCTTTTTTTTTTCCCCTTTTGTTTTCTTCCTTATTGTTGTTAACTTTTGGTGTGTTTATCCATTGTTGCTTTGTTTGGTTTTGTAATAAATATACAAGGGAACTCATCCTTATGTCACCTATCTCTTTTCATGGTGTATTTTGAGTATCAGCTCTGACCCAGATAAACTATTTCCTATACTTGCTAGTCAAATACTTTCTATCTAAAGTGGATTTGTATTTGCACATATATTTTTAGACTGTATAGAATACATATATATATTTATAAAATGAGTTTACTATGAGCCCACTGTGGCTCAGATGGTAAAGATTCAGCCTGCAATGCAGGAGACTCATGTTCAGTCCCTAGGTTGGGAAGGTCCCCTGGAGAAGGGAATGGCAACCCACTCCAGTATTCTTACCTGGAGAATTCCATGGACAAAGGAGACTGGCAAGCTACAGTCCATGGGGTCACAAAAAATTGAACCCAACTGAGCGACTAACACAATCCAATGAGTTTACACACTTTTTCAAAGAAGAAAGAAAAATTTCAGTGTAGCAATAAGTAAGATATTAGAGACAGTAAGACAAAAGAAATAAATTTTACTCTTGGATCTACTATTCACTAAATGCCGCCCATCCCTAATCTTGGAAATTCTTACCTGTGGAGAATGATACACTATGGTACTGTAGGAATACATTTGATTTTTGGGGGGTTATTTGTTTTTAATGGTAGGGTAATAATATATTCAGGAATTAATCAGATACATAATCTTGATATATATGTGTGTGTGTGTGTGTGTGTGTGTGTGTATTCCAGTTATAATAACTGGATAAGTGTGTTGATAATCAACACTTAGCTTCAAAAAGTGAACTCTAGCTGGGACTATAGGATTTTGATCCCACACTGTGATAAGAAGATTTTGCCCGTTTCTTTTATATTAATAAAATGCTTAAAGAAGTTAATATACACCTCACCTTTAAATACCTCTTTGATGCCTGATTTCCAGCAATTCTATGAATTTTTCTGTGTTCAAAAATATTGCTTCCAGGGGACAGATTATCATGGTTTCTTCCAGCCACATTTATGCAAAAAGGAACTTGGTTGTCAATCAGATAGGATTTATTCATCTAAGAAAATAACCACAGGAGAAGTGTAGACACAAAAGTTCCAGGATGCTAAAAGGCTAGTGGAGCTCTTAAGCTCAATTTCCACAATGAAAACTTCATGATACTCACTCAGAAATCTCCTTAACCTTCCAAGGTCTCAATTTCTTTAAATATGAAATCATGGCAACAGAATAGATCTGTGATTCCCAAAGACAGCTGATGAACAGAATCATCTTGAGATTTATTTTCTTTCAATTTTAGATTCCTGGTTTCCATCTGACACCTAAAGAATCGGATGACCACATCTGGGGAGTCTCACCATGACAATGATTGTATTACAAAATAGATACAGTCAAGGAACAATTGGTTTGCTGCTACAAAAAGTATGAGTTAATAATATTTATCTAATATCAGAAATGCAGAGTTAAGTGAAAAAAAAATAATGTCTATAAATAGTACTGAACATTGAAACTAAAATTAGATTAGAGAAATTGCAACATTAATCTAGGTAGGAATAATGAGTTGTTTTTTTTTTTTTTAATATACATTATGACCAGCAGATCTTGTAAATCTTTACTTTTGATCTGTTCCCAAATGATTCTGAAAATTAGTGATTTGAAAGAATGACTGGATTCTTCTAGGTATCACATTTCATTTCATGTAAAGTTCTGACTACTACAACTGTTCTGCTGTTTCTTTTTATGGAAATAACTATTCAATAATTGACAACAATCAAAATGAAAATGTCTTTCAATAGAAAGTCATATGGCAGTCATGCTGGATTTTTAAAAACTGCTAAGATGAATAGACAAGAAGGAGGAACATTTCAAGCCATCGGTTTTCTACTGTCCTTCACTAGAGGGGCCCCTTTCCTTCAAAGCGGTTTTCTTTGTACTGTAAGTAGCCTATATGAACAATGTGCTCCAAGTCAAGCCTCCATGTTTCAAGCCCTCAGATAAATCAGCTTTGTATTTTGTTCCTAAATCAAAGCTTGATAATGTTTTCTTTCACATCTTTTTCTTGAATTTACTGAGTGTTCATGAAGCAACTCTTATGTGTTTAGAACTACATACAAAGGATAAAATCACTATATCCCTTTTCTCATGAAGGTGAAAGAAGATAGTTGACAAATGAAGCATATACAGCTGTATGCCATTATTTGAAAATAAGTAAATAGGTTTTGAGAGTTTATTAAAGGAGAAGAATTAATGGTGGTGAGAGTAATCCAGAAAGTTTGCATGATGACAAGAGTGTGATATGAGGGAGTAGAACCTGATTATGCTGAACGTGGGAAGGGAGAAATAGATGTCAAAATTTCACAACTAAAACCAAATCCTTTTGTCATTCACTTTCAAGTCTTCTAAGAAAACCTCTTGATGAAAGTGAAAGAGGAGAGTGAAAAAGTTGGCTTGAAGCTCAACATTCAGAAAACTAAGATCATGGCATCTGGTCTCATCATTTCATGGGAAATAGATGGGGAAACAGTGTCAGACTTTATTTTTTGGGGCTCCAAAATCACTGCATATGATGATTGAAGCCATGAAATTAGAAGACGCTTGCTCCTTGGAAGGAAAGTTATGACCAACCTAGATAGCATATTATAAAGCCAGAGACATTACCTTGCCGACAAAGGTCCATCTAGTCAAGGCTATGGTTTTTCCAGTGGTCATGTATGGATGTGAGAGGTAGACTGTGAAGAAAGCTGAGCGCCGAAGAATTGATGCTTTTGAACTGTGGTGTTGGAGAAGACTCTTGAGAGTCCCTTGGACTGCAAGGAGATTCAACCAGTCCATCCTAAAGGAGATCAGTCCTGGGTGTTCATTGGAAGGACTGATGTTGAAGCTGAAACTCCAGTACTTTGGCCACCTCATCCGAAGAGTTGACTCATTGGAAAAGACCCTGATGCTGGGAGGGATTGGGGGCAGGAGGAGAAGGGGACGACAGAGGATGAGATGGCTGGATGGCATCACCGACTCGATGGACATCAGTTTGAGTAAACTCCGGGAGTTTGTGATGGACAGGGAGGCCTGGCGTGCTGTGATTCACGGGGTCGCAAAGAGTCGGACACAACTGAGCGACTGAACTGAACTGAACTGAAGGAAACCTCATATATCAAACACGTATCCTACCACCAACCATTCTTTATAGCTTGCCAGTTGTATTGTATGGGTTTTCATCTGTTCCTAAATATTCTACATAAGTTATACAAAATTGAAGTGATCTCTTTTTAAATATATTTAAGTCTTTTTTTTTTCTTTCTGCATTGCTCTTTGATCAAGTACTATTCAATGCTTTTGTTGCATCTGTGACCACTTTTTAACTTTTGACATAAACTCAAGCTTCTTAGAAATTTTAGTGTAACCTTAGTCCTTAAAGAAGTTTCAAGTACTTATTTCCCTAACACTTATATTTAATCACCATTTTCTTTCCAAAATATGGAAAAGTGAACAACAAATTATTTTTACTTCCTTTCATGGGCAGCCCTGTTGTTTAGTCAGATTGGCATCATTATGCTGTAAAAATACATTCAAATTCATTTTTGTTCTTATAATGTCTTCAAAACACTGAAATACAATTTATTGTTATCATATTGAAACTACAAATTCTAGGTAATTACATCTTCTCTGTTAAAACTGTGCAATAGCCACTTTTCCTCTTAAAGTTGCTGGTCAAATATGTGTTTTTAAGAAAGTCCTACCTAAATGAATGCTGCAACTTCCCTAATGCAAGGTTAGTCTCAATATGCAGTATTTATTATTTGTATACATTATTTTTTTTACTTAAGTCTGGTCTGTACTTCTGACATTAAATAAATAAATTCATATTTTTCTGTAGCACCAGAACAATTGTTCTTTGCATGTTTCTATAATATGCAGTAGTATTGGTACAGGAAGATTCTGCAGACAGAACTGCCAGATAACATACTGGATAACTAGTTAAATTTGCATTTCAAATAACTAACAAATAACTCAGTGTAATTATGCATATGTGGGTCTTACCTGTATCAAAACTATATTAATTATTTATTTTGGATTCAAATTAAGTGTATTTTTATTTGTTGACTCTGGCAACACTAGCAGGAAATTACCAAGATTCTATCAGGCTTCCCCAAAAAGACCTGCTTCATGTTCCTTTTTTCCTTTCTCTTTCCCTCAATTTCTTTCTCTTCTTATTTTGTTTTGTCCCTTCAACTGTTGCTCTCACTCCTGGACCATTTTTAATACTTACACTCCCTTCTGCTTTCTCACAAGTAATTTTTATCTGACATATGTGTCTGCGGTCTGAAACCTTTCTGCCATGCCCTTAGTATCTGCTCTAAAATCTTCCAGTGCTCTCTGGTACACTCATGACGAAGGCCAGGCAGATTCTTAGTTTAATTTTCAGGCTCCTTCTTAATTAAATGCACCTTTCTATTCAACTGCTGTCCCACTCATTTTGCAAACTAGTGCCTCATCCCAAATGCCTTTCAATTAAATGTGTTTATTGTATGCCTCCATCCAGCTAGCCAGGCTACTTGTCTTCTTAGATATGCATGTCTTCTCATCTGATTAGCTTATCAAACTCTCCTACAAATGCTTTCTGGGATGCTTTCCTAAACCTTTTATTCCTCCATCATTCATTTTCTATTGAAATTACATGTAACAATTATGTTAACACATGATCCCACACTGCATTTCATGTTTTGGCTATTTACTTCTCTCTCCCTCAACAAAATATGAGTAATTTTTAGGCCAGTGAGTGTGTCCTTTCTACTAATCAAATACCAGGAGTTCAAAAACTACTTTCTGCATTGAGTAGAAGAGGATAATAACTGCCAAATTAAAGGTGAAGCAATTACCACTGAGGAGGAAATGACTAGAACAGTTGCCAGGTTATGGACATCACCATCTCTTCTGCCTAAGAATTGATGATTTTGAACTGTGGTGTTGGAGAAGACTCTTGAGAGTCCTTTGGACGGCAAGGAGATCCAACCAGTCCATCCTAAAGGAGATCAGTCCTGAGTGTTCATTGGAAGGACTGATGCTGAAGCTGAAACTCCACTACTTTGGCCACCTGATGCGAAGAGCTGACTCACTGGAAAAGACCCTGATGCTAGGAAAGATTGAAGGCAGGAGGAGAAGGGGACAACAGAGGACGAGATGGTTGGATGGCATCACTGACTCAATGGGCATGAGTTTGAGTAAATTCCAGGAGTTGGAGATGGACAGGGAGGCCTGGTGTGCTGCAGTCCATGGGGTTGCAAAGAGTCAGACACGACTGAGTGACTGAATTTAACTGATCTCTTCTTCTTGGTGTATCTGCTGAGCGGGATGAAAGCTGCTGTTAATAACAGTCAAAGGGGACTTGAAAAGTAAAACCAAACCATCAGGCTTTGGTCATGCATCTCAGAATGAAAGATGCTCTAAAATAGGATATTTTTCCAGAGTTCATTTTGGGACTTGAGAAATCTAAAGGTTGATCCTCCATGTTCTGATTGCTCATTTTGGAAGCTCCAGTCTGACATTTCACTTCAAGTTCAGATTCCTAGAGCTGCTTGTTCCTGACTTGCAAGATGTTACTGCTTTATATTTGAGGCCAGATCAGTGGAGGTCCAAGTGCAAGATGCTTGATTGAAGAGATGGTGTTAGGAAAATAGGCATTTCAGAATAACTCTGAACTTGATATGGAGACAAATAAGGCAGAGGCACCTCTGATCTACCGACTGAGGCCCAGACATGGCCTGGTATTTTTTGCTAGTACCATATCTCTAGAGTTCATATAAATCAATTTACAGGAACATTATTTATTCCTCTCTCCAAGACGATTTGCCAGAATGGGGTCAGAGAGAAAGATTAATATGACACCTAATACTGCAGCAAGAAGAAAACTGTTTTACAATTAGGGTCAGACCTTAAGGAGGCAGGTGTGCTTGCTCTGCAGGAAAATATTAAATTCAGTCTCCCATTAAGAAGCCTGATAGATCCTATTTTGGTGTATCCAATGGCAGTGCAGCCATGACAGAAGGACAGGCAATGGGTGTCTGAAATCCTAGCTTAACAATCCCCTTAACTTCTCTGAGCCTCAGTTTCATCATCTGAAAATAAGAAAATGTCATGGTGTCTTGTAAGAATTAAAGCTGAAAATAGGTGGGAGATGGAAGCTCTGTGCTAATAGTAGGCTCTTGATAAATAGGTACACTTGACTCTACCTCTTATAATCCATCTTTTCATGCCAGTAGAACCAAGGTTTGGGTCTAGGTCGAAATATGTACAGTACTTTTATGTTGTAAAGCTCTTTCAAGTGCATAGTCTAATGTATTTTAAAAATACTGCATTGAGCACCATGGCTTCTGTCACACTCCTTATATTTTTCTGAGAAAGTAGCTGAAAGACAGAAAAAAACTGTTATAGTGCAAAGATTCCTAAGCAAGAATCTAGAAATTTGGTTAAATTTCCAACTGAACCACTAAGTTGGTGATGCCCTTGAGCACATTAGCCCTCTTGTGCGTAAAGTAGAAATTATGACCTAGATGTTCACCATGGTCTGGCATAACTCTGAAAGTCTATAATGAGCCTAGACAGGGACAAAATTATAAACAGAATTTGGACTTTTTTGCTTATGAAGTGGTATGATTTTTCTCTCTTGATCACATTGCTTCCTTTGCAGTTATTTGCAGCATTGATTCCCTACATTTACATGAAGAAATATAAATTTCTTTGCCCTTTAAAATCCAGCTGCTAAATGTGCATGTCTTACAGTAAATGTTGCTCAACCACCAATGATTTGTTGTAACTGCATGGGGGATACACATAAATCAAAAATGCATTTAGAGCTCTGTCCAAATTATAAATTCAATAACTCAGTCCAAATTATAAATCAAATATCTGACTACTGTGCAAGTGCCAATCAACTGAAATAGATTAATAACCTCAACTGAAGTGACTTGATGAACGGTAGAAGTTATGGGAACTATAAGATTTCAGCTGTAATTTGAAGAGCCCTTCTGCCAGTGTTGGCAGAATCCTTCTGCTCACTGGGTAATAGGAATAGGGAAATTTAGAGAACGCAGGCCATGGGCTTTTCTTAGACTGTCTTTTTGTTCTCATGCCTTCCCTATGCAGAAAGTACTCATCGTGCTTAACGTTTCACAGATGAAGGAGTGAAAATCAGGGAGATGAAGTGGCTTGTCCCATGTCACATGCTACTAAAATGTAAGGCAGGACTTAAACTTTCAGAGAATCTTTCTGTAGACTCGTAACAGTTCTATGACACTGTTTCCCATACCATTCTCAGTTGAGGATAACTGGTGGGTGGAATTTCACAGTCAAATTGTCTTGAGTTGAAAATGATCTCTGTGGGGCTAGAGAATATAAACGTTCCAAGAAATCTAAGGTATGTTGGATTTATCTCCTTTAAAGATGAAAAGATTTCTTTAATTTTCCCTGCTCAAATGCATTATTTCCGCTTATCAGGATGTGCATTGCACCTGTGTGGTCCTTTTCATTTTAAGAACTCTACAATCAATAAAGTTTGCATAATTAGATTGTTTTGATTTTTCTTATTTTTATAATAACTTTCCTGAGCCATTTATCCACTACCTGCAGCTTCCTCCCTTCTCCAGAAACAGAAGTGTCTAGCCATGTCATGGGGTTTTGTGAGGATTAAAAAGGGAAAAGAAAGATTTTATATCAGTAGCTCAAAATTCTATTTCTCATATATCATATATCAGGTTGAGATAAATGGGTTTCATTTACAGTTTAATGTGAAATGAGTACCTACTGCAAGATGGCCCTGTTAGCTATCTTCCTATGTGCTATCTAATTATCAAAACAACACCGAGTGGTCGTTCTTAGTATCCTCAAGGTTTCTTTAGTACTCATGAGCCTTGCGGAGTTACTTGGGAACTATAATGGCTTGTCTTAAAGAAACTTAGGTTACTTTATTGACCTAGTAGAAAATGTAAGATCTCAAACACTTCCCATAGGAAAGAAACTTCCACAAACATTTATGGAGGTAAATCTCCATGTTGCTTCACCTTGCAACCTTTCCCACAATTCACCAGCCTCTCTTTCACTTGGGCCCATCTCTCCCCATTGAATTTATTAAAAGCATTAGTGCTTTCACATTGTTTGTAGTACTGGTAGTAGTGTCTCCTTCCAATAAACCTTAAACCCTTCAGTCAGGATCAAGATAACCAGCAGCCTTGAACTCAGAATGATTAAGAGCCATCACCAGCCACAGGCACTAGGACCATTCAACTACTGCTTAAAAGAAGGTGGAGCATGTCCTTTTCAGTACAGGAAAACACAAAAACATGTTTAGGAAAAGAGGATGTTAGAGGTTACAAGAATATAAAATATTAGTAAACATAATATTCCAAGGGAACATAGGGAAGGAAAAGCATGCAACACAGATATTTGAGCTAGTCACTGCACTTCCTTACAGTGGTATAAACTTTATCAGTTCTCTGATGGGGCTAAAGGGTGGGCATTATTTTGCACATTTCACATTTAACAAAACGGAGGTATGGAGAAGTTGTGTAATTTTACCAGACAGCATGGCTAGCAAACAAGGTAAACTGATGCAGGTACATTCAACATCAAAGCTCCTTTCAGTATGGTACAGCTTTATCACAGAAGCTTTTGCACAGCAAAGGAAACCATAAGCAAAATGACAAGACAACCCAAAGAATGGGAGAAAGCTTTTGCAAACAAAGGAACTACAAGGGACTACTCTCCATAGTATACAAAGAGCTCATGCAGCCCTATGTGAGAAAGAAAACCTCATTCAGAAGATCTAAATAGATATTTCTCCAAAGAAGGCATATAGATGGCTAAGAGGCACATGAAAAGATGCCTGACATCCCTAATTATTATCAAAATGCAAGTCAAATCTACAGTGAGGTATCTCCTCACATCGAATGGCTATCATCAAAATTCTGTAAAACAATTATCCTTCAATAAAAAAATAATTAATTTTTTAAAAACCAAAAAGAAAAAGAACCTACAAACAATAAATACTGAAGTAGGTATGGAGAAAAGGGAATTTTCCTATACTGTTGGTGAAAATGTAAACTGGTGCAACCACTATGGAGAATAGGATTGAGGTTCCTTAAAAACTAAAAATAGAGCTACCATATGATCCAGTAATCCCACTCCTGGGCATATATCTGGAGAAAAACATGGTTTGAAAGGTACATGCATCCCGATGTTTATTGCAGTGCTGTCTACAGTAACCAAGACATGAAAGCAACCTAAATGCCCATCACAAGAGGAATGAATAAAGAAGATTGACACATATACACAATGGAACACTATTCAGTCATAAAAAGAATGAAATAATGCCATTTTCAGCAACATGGATGGACCTAGAAATTATCATACTAAGTGAAGTCAGTCAGTCAAAGACAAATATCACATGATATCACATGTATGTGGAACCTAAAAAAAAAATTTTAGAAATGAACATATTTCGAAACAGAAACAGACATTAAAAAAAAAAAAAAAAAAAAAAAACAACCTTGTGGTTACCAAAAGGGAAAGGTAGGGGGAGAGAGAAACTAGGAGGTGAAGATGAACATTCATATATAATGAATATATAACAAGATTATATATATTAGATACACACTGTGAAAGTGAAAGTTGCTCAGCTGTGTCCAACTCTTTGTAACCCCATGGACTACACAGTCTGTGGAATTCTCTAGGCCAGAATACTGGAGTGGGTAGCCTTTCCCTTCTCCAGGGGGTCTTCCCAACCCAGGGATTGAACCCAGGTCTCCCACACTGCAGGCAGATTCTTTACCAGCTGAGCCACAAGAGAAGCCCAAGAATACTGAGTGGCTAACCTATCCCCTCTCCAGGGGATCGTCCCAAACCAGGAATTGAACTGGGGTCTCCTGCATTGCAGGCAGCTTCTTTAGACCAACTGAGCTATCAGGGAAGCCCAGAAACACACTAATATACATAAAATGGATAATCAACAAGGATCTACTCTTTAGCCCAGGGAACTCTGCCCAATACTCTGCAATAACCTATATAGGAAAAGAATCTGAAAAAAGATATTTCCTTTGGGATGGTGGTGTTCCAGGAGCAAAGATAATGTTCTATTCCCTAAACAACTATGACTACTTTTATTAATTTAGCTATACAAATACATCATGTGAAATATTACATATTACATTTTTAAGAATGGTGGGAATTAGAAGTTGCTAATCAGAAACTATGCTTGCTTCCCTACTTACATAGTAGTCAAAAATAAGATCAATCAAATTAAAGGGAAGCACACCACCATCCCAAAGGAAACTACTATTCTGAATTTAACATTCATAATTTTATTGTTTTGTGTGTTTAATTGTGATAAGCTACATATCTCCTAACATTTACCAATTTAGCCAACTTAAGTATATGGTTCAGTAGTATTAAGTTCACTCATGCTGTGTAGTCAATCCAGAACTGTTTTTATCTTGTAAGACTGAAACACACACCGCATTGCACAACTCCCCACCTCTTCTCCCCAGCCCCGGTAACCAGGATTCTACTCTCCATCTCTGAGACTGGCTACTGTATGAACCTCATCTAAGTAAGACCACATACTATTTGTCATTTTGTGTCTTTAATTTCATTTAGCATAATGTCTTCAAGTTTCATCCACATTGAAGTGTGTGTCAGAATGTCCTACCTTTATAAGCCTGAAATGATACTCCGTTGTGTATATAGACTACATTTTGTTTATCCATCCATCCAGTGGATATTTTGACAGTTTCTACTTTTTGGCTACAATGACTAATGCTGCTATGAATGCTATCAAGGAAATAATAATTTCCTTGATTTTAGTTTTAATTTTATTGTGAATGAAGATATCTTTAAATGATATGTTATTTGCCTTAATGTTGTTACATGCATGCTTGCAACTAAGGTTCATTTTCCTAGTTAAATTGAATTCTACTGTGTAATACTACCATTTCTTCTGTGATGGACATTTGACTTGTTTCCTTTTTTTTTTTTTTTTCCTTGCTAAAACGAACACCCTAATGTGAACATCCTTATACACCTTTCCTGATGTGTCTTCTACAAACTTGCTAGCCAACTGTAACTAGTGTACTAAGAAGCATTAGCATTACTTAAAGTTTATTAGAAATTCAGAACACTTGTCCAGACCCCCAAACCAGACTCTTCTATTTATCACAGTTTCCATGGCATTTGTAAGCACCTTAAAATCTGAGGCAAGCTTATCTAGAGCAGTGCTATATGATGTGATAGGCACTGACCACATGTGGCCTTTGAGCACTTGAAATGTGGCTAGTCTATGTTGAGATGTAGATTTCAAATGCAGGGCAAAAATGTGAACCATCTTGTTAATAATTTTATATTGATTGCATCATGAAATGATAACCTTTTGTAAATACTGAGTCAAAATATTTGTCAAGTTATCTTCATCTTTTTACTTGTATAAGACTATTACTGGAAAAATTGAAATTACATATGTGGTTTGTGTTCTGATTCTTTTGGACAGGTGTGCTCACACAGAGCATTGGTATTGTTGGGCCATTATGCTCCTCTAGGTAATGCTGAAATGGTGGCCAGAATGGTTAGATTAGTCTATTCTCTTACAATGAGGGATGGAGACATCCTGTTTCACACCTTCACAATATTTACTCTTGTAGGAATTTTATATTTTTTGTAAACTGTTAGTAAAATGGTATTTCATAGCTATTGAATTTTGAAATTCTCATTAGTTTTTTCCTTCTAGAAAATGTCTATTCTGTCCATGTTCCAATTTTACTATGTAAGAGTTTGTCTTTTCTTTTTAGTGGATTCATAGAATCTAACTTCTCTGGATAATAAATTCATAAAATTACTGCAAATATACTCCTCTTGGTTATAGACCTTTTTATTGAAGATATGTTATTATTTTTATCTCAGTGTAGTTAAATTTACCAATTTTTTCTGCATGTTTTGAATATGGTTAGGAAATTCTATATTGAACAAACTATCAAAGTGATGCATTTTGGCCAAGATAGTTAACAAAATTGACTCTACACACAAACAGCACGTGTTCAAATTCTGGTTTCAGGACTTAACTGCTACATGACTTGAAGCAAGATATTTCACTACTCTCGGTTTCAAGTTGCTCATCTATAAATTGTGAATAACAAAAGCTATAAATAATACTATGGTTACTGAGGATTATGTGAGCTAATTTACCTATTTTTATAGTAGTAATTTAGGTTTATCTTTCATATTTTACTATGTAATCTGCCCAACGTTAGATTTTTGTGAATAGTGCAAGGTTCTCTTATATGTATTAGCTATATATGTTGAACTTTGTGTGTGTGTGTGTGTGTGTGTGTGTGTGTGTACAATTATCTTTTGATCTAGAGCCATCTATTGAAAAGCCAGTTACTTCCTCACTGATTGGCTCTGCCATTTAGTTCTGTCGTATTAGGTTATTTCTGGAGTCTCATTGTGTGCTCCATTTCACTGCTCTCAAATCTGTTTAAACAGTCTATTCATCATTATATCACTGCCTTATTTACTAATATCCTTTAAAAATATGTAAGTCCTTAAGAGAAATTCCCCAAAGTTTGCTTCTATCCTACAAGAGTTTCTTGGATTCTTGACTCTTGAGTTTTCTGCATATGTCTTGGAATCAACATGTCAATTTCAAGCCCTCCTTCTCTCCCTCAAATACACAAAACCATTAGGACATTAAATAAAATTCATTTAGTGCAGATGAGTTGGGAGAGAATTAATATCCTTATGATATGAAATATTCCAATCCATGGCATTCCATGTTTCTTATTAAGCTCTTTTTATTGTCATAAAGTAGAATCTTATATTCTCCATAAAAATATAAACATTTTTATTAGATTTTTTTCAGGTACTGTAAATAATCTGTCATTTTAAATCATATCTTTTTAATTACAGTCTCCAGCTGAGTTTGTTTTTCTTTTACACAAAAATATAAATTTTGGCATATTGATTTTGTTTCTAGCAATCTTAATAAAGTTTAATTCTATAAAATATTTTGATATCCCTTTATATTTCTCCATAAACAATTTTAACATCTGCATATTAGTTAGATTCTTTTCTCTCAAGCCATATTTTATTGTATCATATGGTAGTATATTTTTGTGATTATTGTAGTCTTCTTTTGTAAATCTTTAGCATGTTAAATAGAAATTGGATTAGTGTGCATATTTATCTTCTTCCTGATCCAAAGAAAATTATCAATATTTCCCTATTAGATATCACATTTGTTGTAACTTTTTAATAGATACCCTTTATAAAGCTAAAAAAAATCCAATGAATTTGTAAATTTCTGTTTTTTACTTTTAAATTCATTTTGAATTTATTGAACACTTCTCCATTTTATTTTTTAAAACATTTCTCCAATTTTACTTTTTTATTTTTACTTATTTTGTATTGGACTACAGTCAATTAACTAGTTGTGATCCATTCAGGTGAACAGCCAAGGGACTCAGCCTTACAGATCCATGCATCCATTCTCCCCCAAACTACCCTGCTATTCAGCCTGCCACGTCACATTGAGCAGAGTTCCATATGCTATACAGTAGCTCCTTGTTGGTTACCCATTTTAAACATAGCAGTGGAACACTTCTCTGTTTTAGGAAATTTAGCCTTTTCTTCTAAACATTTCATGTGGCACATGCATGTTCAGTCTTGTCTGACTCTTTGCAACCCTGTGGACTGAAGCCCACTAAGCTCCTCTGTCCATGGGATTCTCCAGGCAGGAGTGGATTGAGTTGCCATTTCCTCCTCCAGGGGTTTGATATAGATTACATTTCTTTTTATTATTATCTAGTATTAAACTAAAGTTATTCAAAGTATTCATGATGTATTTATTTTTTATATGTTACTCAGTTCAGTTATTTATATTTGTTTTAGGCTATTATACTCTTACCCTGACTTAGTTTAATCTATTTTGTTCCTTTCTTGTATTGCCTCTATTCAGATTCGCATCAAAGTTATCTTAGCCTTTTTAAATGAATTAGACAATGTTCCCCATTTTTCTACCATATGGAAAAATTTACTTAGGATTTGAAGTCTAACTATCACAACTGACTGACCTAAATAATGTTTATTAGTCTTATGATTTCCTGGAGGTAACACATCTAAATAATGAACTAATTTCATTGATGGCTATAAATTGTGGGTTTTCTATTTCATCTACAGTCAGCTTTGGTAAGTTTTAGTTTTATTTTACTAAGGTTTAAAAAACTTTTCTTCACAGAGTTCATACACATACTGACATAAATTATAACTTTTTTTTAAACATTTCCCATCTCTTCAACATCAATAGGTATGTCCTCTTTTACAGAATAAATTATTATATTATTTCACTTTCATTTATTAATATTTTCATCTCTTTAATCTGTTCAAAGCACTAGCATAATACTTGGTTGGTCTTTTCTATATTATTACTCCTTCTGCTATTACTATTCTTTCTTTCTTCTATGCCATTCAGATTTCTTCTGTTTCTGTAATATTGTTATTGTTTAGTCACCAAGTCCTGTCAGACTCATTGCGACCCCATGGACTGCACATGTCAGGCTTTGCTGTCCCTCACCATCTCTTAGAGCTTGCCTAAATTCATGTCCATTGAATCTGTGATGCCATCCAGCCATCTCATCCTCTGCCATTTTCTCTTTCTGCCTTCAATCTTTCCCAGCGTCAGGGTCTTTTCCAGATCTATTTGCATCAGGGGCCAAAGTGTTGGAGCTTCAGCATCAGTCCTTCCAATAGTATTCAAGGTTGCTTTCCTTTAAGATTGACTGGTTTCCATAATATATATTAACATAAAACTTAGCTCATTAATTTTGGGCCATTTTAAGGTTAAGTTTTCACTTTCACGTTCAAGTATTTTAAGGGTAAATAACTCCCATATGAAATATTTAGCATCATTTTTAGCATTTGATCAATAGTTTATTTACATTTACTTCTAAATATTTTTATAGACAATTTACTTCATCCTTGACTCTAGTTGTTTAGAAGATGACATGTGTTTTATTGGACTTCCTTGATGGCTCATATGGCAAAGAATCTGCCTGCAATGCAGGAGCGAAGTGAAAGTGAAAGTCGCTCAGTCCTGCCTGACTCTGCGACCCCATGGACTATACAGTCCATGGAATTCTCCAGGCCAGAATACTTGTGTGGGTAGCCACTCCCTTCTCCAGGGGATCTTCCCAACCTAGGAATCAAACCGGTGTCTCCTGCATTGCAGGTGGATTCTTCACCAACTGAGCTGCCGGAGACCAGGGTTCAGTTCCTGGGTTGGGAAGATCCCCTGCAGAACGGAGTGGCTGCCCACTCCAGCATTCTTGCCTGAAGAATCCCATTTAAGAGGAGGCTGCTGAGCTACAGTCCATGCGGTCACAAAAAGTCTGAGTGAATAAGCATATGTGTTTTATTAAACTAACCTAAATAGATTTGTCTTTTAATGGAAGACTTTTATCTATTTACTGTTATTGTGATTGGTAATATATATAGAAATATTGCACCTATGTTAAATGTTTATATTTCTCTTTTTATTTCACTGTAATTTTACCTTTTTACACAATAAAATTATTGTTTTTAGTAATATTGCATCTTACTCTCCCACTGAAATTCACTCTATCAAGTTATTTTAGTCAAGTTTAATATGCACATTACATATAATGAAGTCTATATAATTAGTCAATGTTTTACTTTTCTGAAAAATACAAGAAATTTAGAATACTAACCTTTTATCACAATCCTCCCTTCTATACCATCTGAGGTTCTCTGGTGGCTCAGATGGTAAAGAGCCTGTCTGCAATGCAGGAGACCTGGGTTCTATCCTTGGGTGGGGAAGATCCCGGAGAGAAGGCAATGGCAACCTACTCCAGTACTCTTGCCTGGAAAATCCCATGGATGGAGGAGCCTGGTAGGCTACAGTTCAAGGGGTGGCAAAGAGTTGGACACGACTGAGCAACTCCACTTTCACTTTTCACTTTCCTTACTATTATTTTAATGTCTTCTTTTATCAATACTATGACAAAATTATTTTATGTAGTTAAAAATCATCAGTACTTGTTTAAATTTTCCACATCAATTTATTTTCTCATCATTTTTCATATATCTCCAATTTTCTAATTTTGATCACACTTCTTACACAGTATGGTGGTTTAATCACTTCAGTCCTGTCCAACTCTTACAACCCCATGGACTGTAGCCCTCCAGGCTCCTCTGTCCATGGGATTCTTCAGGCTGGAGTGGGTTGCCATTTCCTTCTCCTTTTTATACAATATACTCTTCGTAACTTATACTCTTTGTATCTTACACAGTATAAAGTGAAAGAAAGTGAAGTTGCTCAGTTGTGGCCGACTCTTTGTGATCCCGTGGACTGTAGCTTACCAGCCTCCTCTGTCCATGGGATTTTCCAGGTAAGAGTACTGGAATGGGTTGCCATTTCCTTCTCCAGGGGCTCTTCCTGACCCAGGGATCGAACCCAGGTCTCCTGCATTGTGGGCAGACGCTTTATTGTCTGAGCCACTAGGGAATCCTATCTTACACAGTATACTCTTTGTAATTTTTTTTTTTAACTGACATTTAATAGTAAACTTTGTTGTTTTTTGAAACTGTGTTGTTTTCCTCATTCTTGGTAAGTGTATTCCATCTAAAATGCTAGGTTGACTTTCACTACTTTTTTAATGATTGAAGATATTAGTCCTTTACTTACTGACTTCCACTGTTGCTAACGAGATCTCTGTTTTCAGCCTCAACTCAAGTATTAGTATGAGAATTCAGTCTTTATTTGATTTTTTTCAACATGCACATTTTAGCCTCAACTCAAGTATTAGTATGAGAATTCAGTCTTTATTTGATTTGTTTCAACATGCACATACAAAGAAATTCTAGTTCTATTTTCTCCGAATCTTTCCTCATATTTAGACTTAGGATCTATTCTGTGTTTCCTTGAATTGCTCTCTACCCTTTTCAATGTAAACCATGACTCTCTCCAGCATTTTCTCATCCTGTACATCACCTCTTACCTTGGGCAGCATACCAAAAATATGAACTATGCCCAGAGCATTTTCCAGTCTCCAGGTTCTAGGCCTCAGGCTTTGCTCATTTTACAAAAGTCACAGTTCCATTTCCTTCTCCTTCTTCAAAAATTTAAGTAATTTACATATAAAGCATATAAGCAGATGATAAAAAGATAATGTATATGGCATATATACAGTGATATACCTGTATCTATCTGTTTATGCCATTTGTGTTTTACATAAAATATATATATATATGTATGATACATATAATATATATACTCTATGAAAGGGAAAGTGCATTGACAAAAATGTGAAATGATGTAACCACTTGTTAATCACCGTAATTTTGCATACCAAAAGCCCAGCTGCAACACAGACCAAATTCCAAATATATCAGTTTTAATTAGAATGTAGGATCCAACTCTGAGCAAGAAACTACAAAGCACCACGGGGTATTAACAATGTGAGGATTGAACAGGCTCTCTTCCCACTGAACTTACCCTCCAAGACAGGAAGTTAGTATTTATCTAAGTTAACTCTGACAAATGTCAAAGAAAGCAAGAATTCAAAAAGTGTTCTAAGAGTGTAAGCTGTATTGCTAAACAAACTCAAAAGTAGATGTTTAGTTCCAATCATAAGAATCAAGGGGAAAAACGTGGATAATGAGTAGAGTATTATATTATTTGAGAGAAGCAGAGAGTTTCAGTTTGGAGAAGTAAATCGTAGAGGATTTTTTAAGTTGAGGAAGAGCATCAGAAAAGACACTGTCATTGTGTAGAAAAATCAATGGATTGGTTCATTTAAAATTGAAAAATCTATTCCATTTGGCTGAAATAGTATGTTATGGAAGAACAGGGCAGTTTCTGGCAAAGTGATGGAGTATTCATTGAATAAATTGTAGGAAGAGGGGAGGAGAAGAATGAATGAATTCATTAATGATTATATTAATAAGTGAAAAAAATAATAGAAGGTGGTTGGATCAGTTTCCATGTCTTTTGCATGTCTTGTGAGTGAAGCATTGACATCCTTTTTTCCCCAGACTGTTTTCTCAAAGATGTTTGTAGAGTCAACAGCCTTGGAAAATGGAGATCTCTAAGAAACAAAAGAGAAACTTACTTATAGTTCACTGTAACAAAGATAATATCTCTCTCTGGGGAAATGATCAAGTTTAATTGCAGCCTAACAGAAAAAGGTCAAATTCCCTAAACTCAGGGATCCTCAGCTGGGTTGAGTGCAATGTATCTGACACTTTCACATACAATTTATGGGACCTGAGGAACAAGACTGATATAAACAGTATCTAGATAAGTGTATCACTTTCTAGGTAAGTTTTTGAGATCTAATGTGCAGCAATGTGCATATACTTAATAACACTGCATCATATACTCAAAATTTGCTAAGAGGATAGATTTTAAGTGTTCTTACCATACACCAAGAAAAGAAAACAGGAAACAGCACACACACACACAAGAAAAACGATAACTATGCAAGACGATTGATACGTTAATTTTGGTGATTATTTCAAAGTATATATATATATCAAAATATCAAGTTGTATATTTTAAATATATACAATTTTATTTGTCAGATATATCTCAGTAGATATGGGGCAAAAATAAAATAGGTTTTATAAAAAACAAATATGAATAACAACATAGACGAATCTCGAGGACAATATGCTGCATGAAAAAAGCCATTCACTAAAGGACAAATATTGTATGATTCCAATTATATGAACTAGCTAGAGTAGCCAAATTCATGGAGACAGAAACAACTATCCTTTCCAGGGCTGGGAGGAGGTAGAAATGGGAAGTTGGTGATTTGAGTACAAAGTTCCAGTTGAGAAGGATGAAAAACTTCTAGAGATTTTAGTGATGGTTGCAGAACAATGGGGATATACTTAATACTTCAAAAGTGTATACATAAAAATGACTAAAACAGGAAAATTTTTGTTACATGTATTTACTGCAGCAACATCATCAACAGAAAAACAAAGAAAACAAAAGCTATGTCAGGAGCTTATTTTTGGTGAGCTTTGAAAGGGCACTAAATTTAGCATTTAATTTACCTTCCAAAAGGAGAATTGTATAATAATATAACTATAAATAAAAATAAATGTACTTCAAAATTCCCACTGAGCTTCAACTAATCAATTTAAATATCAAAAGAAAAGGACACTGTATATCTCAGAATGAGGAAATCTGGATCGTGGATTTCTAGGTCCTCGTGTAAATCTGTGACATGTTACTGCACCTCCCTGGGCTACAAAATCAACAGATATGAGTCACAAGATGGTTTCTAAGGCTCTGTTTAGCCTGAATATTCATCTTTTTTCAGGCTCCAACTCCGATATTCAGAAATCTCCTGTGTTATATGCTAAAGGCAATCATTATTATTTTTAGTTTTGGCATTTGTCTAAATTTTTAACAAATGTCATATTGCAGACTTTTAAATTAGCAACTTTCTCCTAACATAGAGGGTTCTCATTTTTATTTATTCTTATCCAGATTATTGCTCATTTTTTATAATATGGAGAAGACCCAAATTCAGTGAGATCTTCTTATAATCTTTTCTAAGTAAGAATAACAGAGAGATGTAGTTTGATCCTATATTTTATATAATTGTCTATTTGTCATCCTTATGATTAGGAATGGTTTATATAACATTCTTTTTAACAGAGGTTTATCAGATAAGTAGAGCTTTGGCCAAAAGAAATACATAAATAGGGAATTATTGATACATTACCATAAATTTATTTTTATTTTGAGATTTGTCATAGATAGTATTCATCTATTAACAGAAGGAGTAGACACAAAACAACCTGTTGGGAGTCTCTCTCTCTGTTTTTCTCTCTCTCTCTCTTCTCCCTCATCTCGCTCTGAATTTTTAAGTGAACAGGGAAGTGTGCAATCATAAAAAATATTAACAATATTTTCTCAGAAAGGAATCATAAATCACATATCCAAATATATTCCTCAGAAGTATGGCCTGCTGTCACCCTTCTGGGACAACAACTATTTTAGTTATTTATTTGTAGTTATTAGCATTCTTCAACATTTCCCCATGAATGCTAACGATACCAATCAAAAACTGTACAGAGAACTCTTTATGCTTTGTCTAAATATATTTGTCACTTGTATAGAAGCTGTAATCTCAGAAAAGGACACAGCAAGGTTCCTTAAATGTTAGTCCTTCATAGATGATCGCTCATAAATGAAGGCTATTTTAAAATGCTTTGTGCACCAGCATAACTACAGACTACTTGACTTGTCTCACCACAAAAAGAGAAATGGTTGCAAAGACAAGGAAAGAAAGAACATTTCCATATCATGGTCAAAGCCAAGAAATGGGATGATATACTTTAGGTAATTATGAATTAAACATTATTCTCATAAGTTAGATAAAAATTCAATAGCCATTTCTTGGCAAATATCCATTTCTTGGCTATTCCATATCAATTTTCCTTTTTTTCTGTTTCAATTCCTATCATAATAAATCAAGGATACTAAAGTGCCATTCAGGATTGTATGTGTATATGTGTGTGCTTACACAAGTGTTATAGGGAGAAAGGAAAAGAGAAAGAAGAGGAAAGAAAAAGAGAATGCGTTAAATTACAGTTTTCAGATCCTATGTCTAACTGATATTACATGTCATGGGTAAATTTTAGAAAACATGTATTGTTATATCCTTGACTGAAAAATCCACAGACTCTGAGAAAATCATAAATGCTAAAGTATATGTTAATTAGCAGCATACATAGTAGAAATAAGCAGAATATTAGTAGTACAGATATATTCTTAATAGTACAGTAATAATAAGCATAGTATAAATGAGAATATTAATAAATCTTTGAAGATTTTATTCTTAAGTCCATGATAACAACTACTATGTATGTGGAAAGAGTTCAAATAAGATAGAGATTCACTGTAGCAGGAATGTTTAGCAGAGTTTAATAGAAAAGCTGAAGCACAGTTGACATTGAAAGCAGATAGGATTCAGAGAATCAAAAAGAAGAAGATGATGAGGTGATCATTAAGTATTTGCTAAGTAAACGGATATATGTTGAATGAATGAATGAAACTATAGCTTAAGTATAAATGAATAATCAAGAATGAATCATTTAAATAATATTTTAAAGCATTATGTACATTTATCAATAAACAAAATGTTTATCTTCTCTATCCTTACGGTGCCTACATTATATTGGGAAGTATACAGACCAGCACAAACAGTTGACTAAGTATGTTAACTACATGTAAGGATGCATTGAGAAGTAAAAACAAACACAAAAGACACTATGTTAAAGTTAAAAGGAACTTCAGAAGTCATCCAGATCATTCAGCTTTCTTTATATATAAAAATTCAAGTGGAGAAATGCCAAGGACTTAACCAAAGTAACAAAAGTTTTACTGTTAGAGCAAGAAAAAGAAACAGAGTGACGTCCACCAAGATGGCGACATAGACGGCTCCTGACTTCGCTTCCTTTCAACATAACAGTAATTAACAACTATTCACAGACAAGACTCCACTGAAAAAAATTCTAGAATATGGAGATGAGGCTAAAGCACACCTCTGTCCCACAGAGACGCAAACAGACGACATTAGAAGGATAAGAGGAGCAACTACAAGCTGACCATGTTGCCCCTGTACCAGTTCCAGTGTAGCATCATGCTGGATGGTCTCCACTGAACCTAAAGGTTCTCCTGTGGGAAAAGAGAGCCCAGTGGGAGTCCCCACTGTGATCTCACCCCCAAATGGATTACACGGGAATCTACAGGGTTTGAGCATAGGAAATCTGATTATAGTGGAGAAGAAAGAAGGACTTGCAACATTAGCACTTGGATTATGGCAGAACAAATTCATACCTGTAGTGCCCAAGTGCCCAGCCAGCAGCTTTGCTCACCTGAAGAGCCAATACGATCCACCATCTAACTAGGGAAGCTGGTGGGATGCAAGTCTGCCTGACATGGGTCCCCAAGCAAAAAGCCTTCCCAGCACTGGATCGTCATCGATTTCCATTCAGTTTGGGGAGCAGAGTCACAGCTCAGTCGACGGCTGAGTATAGCTCCCAGTCCTACCTGAATAGAAAGGCTGACCAGAATGTCTAGAAGTTGTGTAGTCCTGAAATGCCTCAACAGAGAGTACAGCAGACAGACACGAGCATCCTCATAATAAAGTCAGGGGCCCTGATTGTCCAGAGAGCTTGTGACATGGATCAGCTCAGACTCAAGACCACAAACAAACAGTCTTTCAGACTTTGGAGCCAATTCGCTTGTTCTACCAAGGCAGGGACAAATTTATAGCCCCACCTATTCCTGAATACAATCTTCATCCCTCCCAACCATGGAACATAACAGCACACAGGATGCTTCATAACCCACCCAATAGCCCTGCTTACTGTGGGTCCTGAATAGAGAACATAGCCTATGGATTTTTCCACTTACAGAGCAAAACCTGTCTGGCCAGGGAATTCAGTGCATAGTCTTGTCTGCAAACAATGAACTGTGCAGATCTTGGAACCTGTTCTATTGCCCTACCAGCACAGAGTAATTAATTTATAACTCTACCTACTACTGAATATAGTACCCAGTCCCACCCACCTAGTTAGGCTGACCAAAGAATGCAGGCAATGTTCAAGCCCTTCCTACAGACTCACTCACTTGCAGAAGATCAAGTAAGTCATCCTATCCAACAGTTATCATCCACAGGTACCCTCCCCTCCAGATCTCAGAGCTTGAGCAATGACATTACTCAAAAATAGCCCCTGATAGCAAGCCCTATCTGCCCAAGAACATTGCCAATGGACATGCCCAGAAACCCAAACTAAGATAACTAATGAGAACTGTCTCTGCCACAGTGAACTTTTAAAATCTGGAAGAGTAGACTGTTTGTTCAAATACACAGATACTAACATAGTGAATCAAGGATCATAAAAAAATCAGTTAAACATGACATCACCAAGGAAATAATAAAGCTCCAATAATAACTGACCCTAAAAAATGGAAGTCTATGAACTGTCAGACAAGGAATTCAGAACAATCCTCTTTAAAAAGTTTAGTGGAATACAAGAACACCCAGACAAACAACTAAACAAACTTAGAAGGACAATGCATGAACAAAACAAGAAGTCCAGCAAAGAAAAAGAAACCATAAAAAAACTCCAACAACCTCCAAAACAAATCCAGAAATTCCAGAGCTGAAAAATAAAATAATTGAATTGAAGGGCTCAATAGAGAGCTTCAAAGCAGACTTGATCAAGCAGAATAAGTACCAGTGATGAAGTAGATAGAATCCAAATCAGGAAAAGCTGAAAGAGGAAACATTACACTGATACCACAGAAATACTAAGAATTATAAGGGGATATTATGAACAACAATCTGGCAACAAACTGGAAAGCCTAGAAGAAATGGGGAGCATCTTTTCATGTGTTTGTTAGCCATCAGTATGTCTTCTTTGGAGAAATGTCTGTTTAGTTCTTTGGCCCATTTTTTGATTGGGTCATTTATTTTTCTGGAATTGAGCTTCAGGAGGTGAAACAGATCACCAGCCCAGGTGGGATGCATGAGACAAGTGCTCCGGCCTGGTGCACTGGGAAGACCCAGAGGAATCGGGTGGAGAGGGAGGTGGGAGGGGGGATCGGGATTGGGAATACATGTAAATCCATGGCTGATTCATGTCAGTGTATGACAAAACCCACTGGAAAAAAATAATAATAATAATAAAAATTAAAAAAAAATAAAAATAAAATTACATTAAAAAAAAAATAAAATAAAAATAAAAAATAGTTACTCCTGAAAAAAAAAAAAAAAAGAAATGGGGAAATTCTTTGAAAAATACAACCTATCATAACTGAATGAGAAACAAACAGAAAATCTGAACAGACCAATTATTAAGAAAAGGGAATCAGTAATCAAAATTCTTGCTCAAAGAAAGGCTCAGAACCAGATGGCTTCCCTGGTGAATTTTACCAAATATTTAACACTAATATTTCTCAAACTCTTCCAAAAAACAAAAAAGAAGGAAATACTGCCACATTCATTTTACAAGGCCACCATTATTTCAATATCAAAGCCAGAAGAGGACACTACAAGAAAAGAAAACTATAAGCTAATATCCCTGATAAATATAGATGCAAAAATTTCCAATAAAATATTAAAAACTAAATTCAGCAGCACATTAGAAGCATCAATCATAATTACCAAGTGGGAGTTATCCCTGGGAAGCAAGCGTGTTCCAACATACACAAATCAAAAAAAATGTGGTATCACGTTAATACAATAAAAGGAAAAAAATCAATCTTCTCAGTGGACATAGAAAAAGCATTTGACAAAATGCAATGTCCATTTATGATAAAGACTATTAAATTAAGTACAGAAGAAATGCACCTCAATATAATAAAGACTATATAGGATAAATCCACAACTAACATCACACTCAATGGTGAAAGACCAGAAGATTTTCTTCTATGATCAGGAACAAGACAAAGGTACTTTTTTCACCACTCTCATTCATCATAGTACTAGAAGTTCTAGACAAAGAAGTTAGGCAAGAAAAGAAATAAAAGGAAAAAGAATTTGAAAGAAAGAAGTATTAATAAAATTGGCTCTAACTGCAAATAACATTTATATATACAGAAATTCCTAAAGAGTCCACCAAAAAACTCCCAGATTCCATGAGCAAATTCAATAAGTTTCAAGGTACAAAACAAGCATACAAAATCAGTAGTGCTTCTATATAATAGTAATTAATTATCTGAACAGAAAACAAAGAAAATGATCCATTTACAATAACATAAAAACCAATAAAACACTCAGAAATAAATTTAACCATGGAGGAAAGAGATCTTTACACTAAAAACAAGACAGTGGCATTGATAAAAGAAACAGAAGAAAATACAAGTGAATAGAAAACTGTACTATGTTCATGGACTGAAATAATTAATATTGTTAAAATACTCAAAACCATCTATATAGTCAATGCAATCCTAACAAGAGTTCAATGATATTTTTTATAGAAGTAGGAAAAAAATGAAGAACAAAGTGGGAGGCATCACATCGCCTGATTTCAAAATATATTGTAAAGCTATACGAGTCAAAACAGTACAGTACAGACACAAAAACAGACACATAGACTAGTGGCACAGAGTTGAGAGTCTTTAAATAAACCCATGCATATATAGTCAAGAAATATTTGACAAAAGAGCCGAGAGTACTCAATAAAACAGTGTCTTCAATAAGTGATACTGGGAAAACTGGATATTCACATGTAAAATAATAAAATTAGACTCTTATCTTACATTACTTATAAAAATTAACTTGAAATATATTAGAATTAATTTTGACACTGGAAACCATATAACTTCTAGAAGAAATTATAGAAAAAATGGTCTTTGACATGAGTCTGAACAGTGGCTCTTTTGGATATGACACCTAATGCACAAGTAGTAAAATTAAAAAAAAAAAAAAAACAAGTAGGAATATATTGAACTATATAGCAAAAGGAACAATCAACAAAACGAAAAGACAACTTGTGGAGTAGGAAAAATACTTGCAAACCATGTATCTGACAAGGGGTTAACGTCCACAAAAGCATGCATACAAGTCAATAGTAATAGAAACAAATAATTCAATTAAAAAATGGGCAAAGGACCTGAGTAGACATTTTTTCCAAAGAATATACACAAATTGCCAAAAGGTACATGAAAATGTGCACAACATCTTTACTCATCAGGGAAATGGAAATCAAAGTCACAGATATACTACACCTGTTAGAAAGACTGTTATCAAAAAGAAAAGAGTCAAATACTGGTGAGGCTGTAATAAAAGGGAATCTTTGTGCATTGCTGGGTGGATTTAAATTGGTATAGGCAATTACAGAATTTCCTCAAAATTTTTATATAGAACTGCTATATGATCCCACAATTGCATTTCTGATATTCTGAAGGAATCAAAACCTGAAAACACTATGTCAAAGAGATAATTTCACTCCTTTGTTCATAGCAAACATTATTTACAATAACCAAGACATGGAAGCATCCTAAGTATCAATTGACATGGATATGGCATGGATATGGATAAAGAAGTTTTAAGATAGACAGACATAGAGGATAGAGATATAGATATCAATGATATAGATATATATTACTCCATTGGGAAAACTGAGAAATCCTGTCATTTGCCACAATATGGATAGAGTTTGAGGATATCATTCTAAGTAAAATATGTCAGACAAGGAAAGATAAATACCATATGATCTCACTGTATTTGGAAACTTATAAAATAACAAAAGCGAAATGCACTTATAGAAACAAAAAAAGATTGATGATTGCCAGAGGCAGAGGGTTGATGATAAGTAAAATGAGTTAAAGAAATCAAAAAATATAAACTTCCAATTATAAAATAAATAATTCCTAGGAACATGATGTATAATATGGTGACTATAGCTAATAATACTGTATTATGCATTTAGAAGTTACTAAGAGAGTACATCTTTAAAATTCTCATGAGAAGAAAAAAATTGTAACTATGTGTGGTATTCAAGGTTAACTATGCTTACTGTGGTTATCATTATGTTTTACATCTGAAAATAATATAATGCAATATTTCAATTATATCTCAGTTTTTAAAAACTCACTGAACAAAAACCAAAACATAAAAGTAAAAAGGTGTCTTCAGCTTTGAGTGGGTCTACATGTGATTTCCCTATGTCTTGTGTCTCAGATGTGGTTTACTGCAAAGCTAATAAGCAAGAACCACCTCACAGTTGTTTTAATGGTTCTATAAACTTACTCTGCATTTACACATAAAATACATATTTTAGCAAGAATAATATCACTAATAATGGCTCCCTGGCCCATGGGTTATTTGGTAGAAAGTTCCAAGTGAAAGTCTCTGAAATTCTCTCTCCCTAGCAAAATAGTAAAGCAAAAATATTGCCACATTCTTTTGAGAATTACAAACCAACATGCCACCATAAAAATTTTGACATTGGGACCAGTGTCTAGTCCATATAGCAAGGGCATGTAGGTGAGGTAGCAGACGATAGATCATAGCTTTGACAGTAATTTCAGTGGCAGCCTCCCACATCCATTTCTGCTTGAAATAAAGAGGTTTCTAATTCCTGCCTCTAAACTGTGGTTGATATAACCACTTAACCAGGATGATCCTGACACCAAGCAAGTGGTCAAGGATGGATTAGTCAAGGATGGGTTAATCAAGAAAATATTTAGATGAAATGGTCAATAATGGAAATTTTGCAGATCTCAACTCCAAATGGAATTGGAATATGCCAACATATTCAGCCAAGTAGTTTAGCTATAGCAGGGTGTATTATTATCATGGGTAGGGAAATGTTGCTGAAGTTCAGAAAGTCTGCCAAAGATCTTATTTTCAAAATGGAATAAGAGAAAGCAAAGGAGGCTACTTTAGTGGTATAAAGAGTAACCAAAATTGTTCCTAAGAGAATTGGGTACTTGCATGGAGACTTATTGCAAAGCGGTATCTTTAGGTAATAGGCTTTGTATTAAAGGAGGCAGGCCTATCCAGCTTCATGGTGATAAATCACATCTTTATGTTGGACTTCTCTAGTTCCATGAAGGAGGGAATGCTTGTCATACACAGTAGATGCTGATGCAAGTGAGACAAAAGTTTAATTGTTTTCTAAAATTTTTGATTTGTGGTATTAGAATTCACAACAGTTATTTATTTAATCAGTGCCTTGATCATTGTTCATAGGCAAAAGAGGCAAATCATTTAGAAACTCAGAGAAAGAAAATATTTTGTAAGGAGTAATCAGAAAATATTTCATGGAGAAAATGTATTTGGCCTGAGGTTTGAACCACCTAGAGCAATTTGTGTGACAATGACGGTAGAATAGCAGACACAAAAAAGGGAAAGAGGAGATTCAGATGAATTTTACAAAAGAATTTTACAAGAAAGAACAAGAAAATCAAAGGGCCAAAGGCTGTGCCTTATGATCTTCTTCCATTTTAGGAAAACAAATTAGTTTGATTTAATATCGAACTCTGAAATAATCTCAAACTTTTCTGTGTGATTTACTTGATATATCACACAGCTTAGTCATTTGTAAAAATCACCCCTAACACAAACAGCCTCTTCAAACAACACAAGAGAAGATTCTACACATGGACATCACCAGATTGTCAATACCGAAATCAGATTGATTATATTCTTTGTAGCCAAAGATGGAGAAGCTCTATACAGTCAGGGGGAAAAAAAAAAAAAAAGACCAGGAGCTGACTGTGGCTCAGATTATAAACTCCTTATTGCCAAATTCAGATTTAAACTGAAGAAAGTAGGGAAAACCACTAGAACATTAAGGTATGACATAAATCAAATCTCTTATGACTATGTAGTGGAAGTGACAAATAGATTCAAGGGGTTAGAACTGATAGACAGATTGCCTGAAGAACTATGGATGGAAGTTCATGACATTGTACAGGAGGCAAGGATAAGATCATCTTAGAAAAAGAAATGCAAAATGGTTGTCTGAGGAGGCCTTACAAATAGCTGTGAAAAGAAGCGAAGTGAAAGGCAAAGGAGAAAAGGAAAGATATACCCATTTGAATGCAGAGTTCCAAAGAATAGCAAGGAGAGATAAGAAAGCCTTCTTCAGTGATCAATGCAAAGAAATAGAGGAAAGTAATAGAATGGGAATGACTAGAGATCTCCTCAAGAAAACTAGACATACCAAGGGAAAATTTCATGCAAAGATGGACTCAATCAAGGACAGAAATGGTATGGACCTAACAGAAGCAGAAGATATTAAGAAGAGGTGGCAAGAATACACAGAAGAACTGTACAAAAAAGATCTTCATGACCCAGATAATCACGATGGTGTAATTATCACCATCATGATAGAGCCAGACATCCTGGAATGTGAAGTCAAGTGGACCTTAGAAAGCATCACTACAAACAAAGTTAGTGGAGGTGATGGAATTCCAGTTGAGCTATTTCAAATCCTGAAAGATGATGCTGTGAAAGTGCTGCACTCAATATGTCAGCAAATTCGGAAAGCTCAGCAGTGGCCACAGGACTGGAAAAGGTCAGTTTTCATTCCAATCCCTAAGAAAGGCAATCCCAAAGAATGCCCAAACTCCTGCACAATTGTACTCATCTTACATGCTAGTAAAGTAACGCTCAAAATTCTCTAAGCCAGGCTTCAGCAATACATGAACCATGAACTTCCAGATGTTTAAGCTGGTTTTAGAAAAGGCAGAGGAGCCAGAGGTCAAATTGCCAACATCCCGTTGGATTATCAAGAAAGCAAGAGAGTTCCAAGAAAACATCTATTTCTGCTTTATTGACTATGGCAAAGCCTTTGACTGTGTGGATCACAATAAACTGTGGAAAATTCTTAAAGAGATGGGAATACTAGACCACCTGACCTGTCTCCTGTGAAATCTGTATGCAGGTCAAGAAGCAACAGTTAGAACTGGACAGGAAACAACATACTTGTTCCAAATAGGAAACGAAGTATGTCAAGGCTGTATATTGTCACCCTGCTTATTTAACTTATATGCAGAGTACATCATGAGAAATGCTGGGCTGGAGGAAGCACAAGCTGGAATCAAGATTGCTGGGAGAAACATCAATAACCTCAGATATGCAGATGACACCACTCCTGTGTCAGAAAGCAAAGAAGAACTAAATAGCCTCTTGATGAAGGTGAAAGAGGAGAGTGAAGAAGTTGGCTTGAAACTCAACATTCAGAAAACTAAGATCATGGCAACTGGCCCCATCACTTCATGGCAAATAGATGGGAAGCAATGGAAACAGTGACAGACTTTATTTTTGGGGGCTCCAAAATTGCTGCAGATGGTGACCACAGCCATGAAATTAAAAGGTGCTTGCTCCTTGGAAGGAAAGTTATGACCAACCTAGACAGCATATTAAAAAGCAGAGACATTACTTTGCCAACAAAGGTCCGTCCACTCAAAGCTATGGTTTTTCCAGTAGTCATGTAGGGATGTGAGAGTTGGACTATAAAGAAAGCTGAGTGCCGAAGAATTGATGCTTTTGAACTGTGGTGTTGGAGAAGACTCTTGAGAATCCCATGGGCTGCAAGGAGATCGAACCAGTCCATCCTAAAGGAGATCAGTCCTAAGTATTCATTGGAAGGACTGATGCTGAAGCTGAAACTCCAATAGTTTGGCCACTTGATGCGCAAAACTGACTCATTTGAAAAGACCCTGATGCTGGGAAAGATTGAAGGCAGGAGGAGAAGAGCACAACAGAGGATGAGATGGTTGGATGGCATCACCGACTCAGTGGACATGAGTTTGAATAAACTCCGGACGTTGGTGATGGACAGGGAGGCCTGCTGTGCTGCAGTCCATGGGGTGGCAAAGAGTTGGACACAACTGAGAGACTGAACTGAACTGATCCCTAAGAATACTGTAGAAAGGTTTAAAGTAAATAGCATAATTTAAATACTTGTATGTGTGCTCAGTCATGTCTGAATCTTTGTGGCCCCATGAACTGCACCCCACCAGTTTCCCCTGTCCATGGAACTATCCTGAAAAAATATTGGAGCAGGTTGCCATTTCCTGCTCCAAGGAATAATACTATAGAAAGGTTTAAAGTAAATAATTCTTAGCCTTTAATAAGTTTTCTTTTTTAATGCTTTCTATAGTGCTTGAAACCATTTTTCTTTTATAGGACTTTTCGTTTTCTAAGAAAAGCATTGTAAAAACAGAAAGCACTTGAGACAGATTAATAAAAGCTCTCAGCTAAAATTTAGGTTGAAATAGACAACAATGATTTCCTACAAAATATGGCAGAGGTGAGTTTCCCAAGGGAATAAGTGTCAACATTAGGAAATTCACATTTCTTCTTGCACTCCCATCTCCATCAGGATGGTTCTTCCTAGTAAATTCCTAAGCACCTTTCAGGTTGTTGCCCATACATTTTTAATGTCAAATTTCCTGATATTTCCAGGCCAGTAAGTGCTTCATGCTAGTAATAACTGTATAGCTTATTTGTGCCCCTACCGGGACACTTACGTTGACATGTCTGTTTCAGCTCTACCCTGAGAGGTCACCAAATGAAAGAATAACGTTTTAATATTGTTTGTATCCTCAGCAACTATAAAGTATCTGGAACATAAAAACAGTGTAATAAATCCTGCTGGAAAATAAACCAGAAGGAAAATAATAGCTGCTGATAGGGAATCTGAAAGCCAAGTGTTGACAACAAATTTTGCTTAGGAAATTTTGTCTAAAGCTAACTTTTATTTAATGGTGTTTGTTGCTTGATATATCACACAAAGAAAGAAGGAAGGAAGGGAAGGAGGGAAAGAAGGGGCAAAAAAGGGGCAAAAATAATTATTCCAAAACTAAGCAAACCAAAAAAAAATCATATGAGCTATTATAATGAGCAGGAAACAAAAATATATTATCATGCATTCTTAGTTGTCAAAGATTATTGAAGCTTCATGTAACTAGGTTAACAGATATCTTACTATGAGCCATCTGCTATGTTTCTGATATCACCTTTTTCGCAAAGCATCATCCTGTCTTTAACATGAAGACCCTCATAATAAGGTATTATTTATTCAAAAATGTTTCATGAAATTTTGGTTCTCCTGGTTTGAATGTATACAGAGTGGAGGACTGGGTAAAGTTCTATGACTTTCAAATGGAAATATTTATAATTAAAGTCAACATATGGGGGTAGCAGGTGGTCATCTCCCTCAATAATGGCTATGATATGAGTTAATTTAGAAAGCTAAATTGAAGAGCAATGAGTTCCAAAATGCATAATCTATGCAGAGAAAATAGCACTTTGAGGCCTATGCCCATCAGTTATTAACTAATGTGAAAGAATGAACCTTTTAACATCCAAAGCTTTGTTAGGCAAATTTCATGGTACATTCCAGGATCCAAAGCACAATGATTTTGTTATCTATCAATTCCACAGTAAGCAACTAGGAGGGAAAGTAAGTTATGTTTGTGAAATGCTTGAGAAGATACCATGAAGTTCACTAGAACTATTTTTTTAAAACTCCTTTGAATGAGTAGTTTATCTCTGATGACAGGACACCCCTCCTCTCAACCTGTTAACCATGAGTAACTTTAAAAATGGGATTTCACTGTTTCAAACAAGACTAAGAAATTGTCTTGGCCATATACTATTCACCAAGCAAAGCAAATAAGGGGATGACCTGCCAAATTCTGATTCAAATAAGAAGGCATCCACAAAGTTGTAAGAAAATCTTGAAATTAACCTTCCTCCTATCTTTACAACCAAAGGATAATAAAGTCATGTATCTAATGCTTATTATGTCCAGAAGACTTAAGTTTTGGCTTTCCATGTTAACACAACCAAACAATCCATAGTCAATACACAAGGGAACAAAAATAAGCATTTGAAAACATATCAACATTTATGGTAATTTCATAGTGAAGAGATAGCAACCTTGCTGGAAGAGAATGGTGAGAAGAAAGAACTAATAGCTCTTTTTTCCCCCTCACTCTAACTCTGCATTAATACTAAAATATTTAATGACAAGCATGAATTCCTCTATTATTTACTACTGGTCAATATTCAGAGCCTCAGTATGAAATTATAATCATATAATCACCTCATTTTCCATTAAAAGTTAAAGACAACAAAAGAAAAATAATCTGCTTCCATAAAGATTTTTAACTGCAGATATTAGATACTCTAAGATGGGTTCTAGATGGGAGAGTAACAGTCACCAACTGGCAACAAGGGGATCAATACAATCATTGTGTGTTTCTGCTGCCCAGAGTATCTGTACCTAAATAACAATGTCATAGTTTTATAGACTTGTAGTATATAGTTGCATTGCCAAGTAAGAGACTAATACCTCCAATGAATTAGACTAAAGTTTTAATTCTTATTTTGTCAACACGAAATTTCATGCATAGAAACTCAAATTGCATCTCTAAGCTTTAGTGTTTTTGTCTCAATTCTATTTGGCCTAATGTTCTGTGACTATAAACATCTATGGTTGTGCATTCATCATAACATGGTTTTTACAACCAAGAAAATTGCCTTAATTGTCATGTGTGATCAGGGTATTCAGTTCAGTTCAGTTCAGTTTCTCAGTCGTGTCCGACTCCTTGTGACCCCATGAACTGCAGCACGCCAGGCCTCCCTGTCCACCACCAATTCTCAGAGTCCACCCAAACCCATGTCCATTGTGTTGGTGATGCCATCCAACCATCTCATCCTCTGTTGTCCCCTTCTCCTGCCCTCGATCTTTCCCAGCATCAGGGTCTTTTCCAATGAGTCAGCTCTCCACATAGGTGGCTGTTCAGGGTATTATGTTTATACAAACACAGAAGTGTAGTTTAGAAATTTATGTTAGGACCAAATTGTGAAGGGTATTAAATTCTGGAATATACTGATGTTCTATACCTAATGAGGACTCATTCAAAAGGGTAGGGTGGTTATATTTATGTTTTTATTTTTATTTTTATTTTTTTTTATTAGTTGGAGGCCAATCACATCACAACATTTCAGTGGGTTTTGTCATACATTGATATGAATCAGCCATGGATTTACATGTATTCCCCATCCCGATCCCTGCTCCCACCTCCCTCTCCACCCAATTCATGTTTTTAAAAGATGACTACAACAGAGATGGTAGATTAAAAGGATAAATGACTAAAGGCAAAGATATCTGATAGGAAGCTCTTTTACAGTAGAGAAAATGAGGGTATGGAATAGGAACATAGAGAAAAACACAGGTAAAACATTTTGGAAGCAAAATCAACAAGACTTATTGATCAGTTATCTGTGGACTGAAGCATAAGAAAGGCTAATCTCATGTGAGGTCAATCTAAAGAAACAGGTGTCCAGAACAACCTTTTAGATTTTCATAGGAGAATGCCATAGTATTAAATATGACCACTGAATTTGAATATAAATGGAGACTGAGGGGAAATTTAATAAAAAGAAATTTTGAAGATCACAACATCTAAGAGTATACAGAGGGTAAATGACCTACAAAAATTCTGTGAAGAAAGTATCAGAAAAATAGAAAGGGACCCAGGTGTAATCCATAGATAGAGGCCAAAGGAATAAGTAGTAATTAAGGAAGAATCCCATGGTTAATATTGTCAAACAGTGCAGATATGAAAAGACAATGATCCCTGGAAAGAATCCACTGGAGTTAGTAAGATCATCAGTTGCAATGATCAATGTGATGGCCCTGGGTTGGTAGTAACTTAAGCCCAGAAGCAGTTGATAAGATTAGAGAGCAGGAGGTGCAGGAACTTAGGGGTCAATGATTTGCTTTCTTGTACATCTTCCTGATGTGAAAATTAGGAAGGATTTAGTGGAGTATGAGAGATGAAAAATAAGAATGTAGCCAATGGGAAAAAAAGATAACAAAGCTGTTTTTGATGTTCAGGAAGATGTCGGAAATCTTAAAATCTTTATTAAGAAACCACTAGGGAGAAAAAAAAAATGAATACACAGGAGAGAGCACATATATTGATAATATCCCTGTGGAAATGGAAGGGCATGGGCTCATGAGGACAGATAGAAGGATTCTTTTTTTAATAGAAGAGAATAGTACTGCTTCCTGAGAGTCCATGTTAGAAACATCACAGGTATCCCTTTAACCACTATTCTCCATGTGTGTGTGTGTGCTCGGTCATGCCTGACTCTGCAACTTCATGAACTGTAGTCCACCAGGCTCCTCAACCCAAGGAATTTTCCAGACAAGAATACTGGACCGGGTTGCCATTTCCTATTCACCAACTCAATGGACATGAGTTTGAGCAAACTCTAGGACATGGTGAAGGAGAGGGAAGCCTGGTATGCTGCAGTCCATGGGGTCACAAAGAGTCAGACATAACTCAGTGACTGAACAACAGCAACTCTAGGAGATTTTTCCCTACCCAGGGATCAAATCCACATCTCTTGTACCTCCTGCGTTGGCAGGCAGATGATTTACCACTGCACCACCTGGGAAGTACTCTTCTGAAATAACCAAATCCCCAGGGATTCCAGAATTAGGGTTTCAAAATTCAAATGAAAACTTTGAATGAAAAAGGTTAGGTCAAATGCAAATGAAAAGTTTTCTGATATTCTACTTCAGACCATGCAAAAATTTGGTGTCTGCCTTTTGTTAGGACACCACTTTCAAATCAGAATAAGCACTCATATATTAGGCAGTTCTGAACTAAAGCCAAGCACAGCGGTGAAGAATTGAATTGCTCTGGCCTTTCTCGTGTTTCTATGTAGTGTTCCCCTCTGCTATATATAGACTATCTCCTTATATTCTACAGTCAAAACCAATCAAAACTAATACACCAACTCGCCCCTTCACTGAACTTCACCCATTGAAATGGTTCTCTCAATGGTCTGTATTGAACTGGATGCAGGAGTTCTTAATTTTGCAAGTACTTTCTATCTCCCCAGATATTTTAAATAACATAAAGCTCTTATTTTCTGCAAGCATTCCTATTACTTGTGCTATATTGATACACACATGTTCTATGGGATATGAAACTTATGCACTTTGTAGGGATATTATAAATAAAAAATAGGAATTTCTAAATTCTAAATGCAATGCAGGGTTCATTAATGGAAGGTTAAGTGAGAGACACTGAGAATTAGCCTTCATTAGCTTCATCAAAACCTGGCTAAACCAAGGACATTTTAAGTTATATTCCAGAAGACGAGGTATAATTGTTTTGGTTTTTCATGAAGTTCACAAGCCACACAGCACATAGACCCAGATAGAATATTTGCTATCCCACATTGCCACGTATGCCTAAAATAAGTTTCCACTACCAAAGTTATTTTGTAAAATTTTTGAGGAAGATCTAAATAGACATTTCTCCAAAGAAGACAAATGGATGACTAAAAATCACATGAAAGGATGCTAAACACCACTAATTATAAAAGAAGTGCAAATCAGAACTATAATGAGGTATCACCTCACACCAGTCAGAATGGCCATCATCAAAAACTCTGCGAATAATAAGTGCTGGAGAGAATATGGAGAAAAGAGAACTCTTCTACACCGTTGGTGGGAATATAAATTTGGTACAGCCGCTGTGGGAAAACAGTATGGATGTCCCTAAAAAACTAAAAATAGAGCTACTATTTGATCCAACAATCCCTCTCCTGAGCATATATCCAGAGAAAAACATCACTGGAAAGGATCCGTACACCCCAATGCTCATTGCATCACTATTTACAATAGCCAAGACATGGAAGCAACCTAAATGCCCATTGACAGAAAGATAAAGATGTAGTACATATATATATGAAATATTACTCAGACACTGAAAAAGAATGAAACACTGCCATTCGCAGCAACATGGATGAACCTAGAGATTGTCATACTGAGTGAAGTAAGTTAAACACAGAAAGAAAAAATCATATGATACTGTTTATCACCTATGTGTGGACTCTAAAAAAAATGGGGTACATATGAAATTATCTACAAAACAGAAATAGTTACAGATATAGAAAACACACTTATGGTTACCAGCAGGGAAGAGGGGGGAGGAATAATTTGGGAGTTTGGGATTGACATATACACATTACCACATATAAAATGGACTTCCTTGGTGGCTCAGATGGCAAGGAATCCACCTGCAATGCGGGAAATCTGGATTCCATCTCTGGGTTGGGAAGATCCCATGAAGTGGGCATGGTAACCCACTCCAGTATTCTTGCCTGGAGAATCCCCATAGACAGAGGAGCCTCACAGGCTACAGTCCATGGGATCAAAAAGAGTCAGACACAACTGAGTGACTAAGCACAGAACATATATATAAAAGAGAAAACTAAGAAGGACCTACTATGTAGCACTTGGAACTCTACTCAACACTCCACAATGGGCTTTATGGGGAGAGAATCTAAGAGTGGATATATGTATATGGATCATTGTTGTTTAGTCACTAAGTCGTGTCTGACTCTTTGTGACCTCTTGGACTGTAGCCTGCCCTCTGTCCATGGAATGAGATTTCCCATGCAAGAATATTGGAGTGGATTGCCATTTCCTTCTTCAGGAGATTTTCCAGACCCATGGATCAAACCCATGTCTCCTGCACCTCCCGCATTGGAAGGCGGATTCTTTACCACTGAGCCACCTGGGAAGCCCGTGAACATGTGTATAACTGACTCACTTTATTGTACACCTGAAACTGACACAACATTGTCTTATAAAAAATATAATTTATGAATAGTTCTTATGGATTGATTGATATTACAGCCCAGACCATAGTCTAAGATTCTTATTTAATAAGCCTTCAAATTAAAGTACTCAGTGTTAAATCTGTTTTCATTCTGTCTTTGGTGTTGTCCCTCCCTCTGGATTTTCATTACTATTTACCTTGAGTGTTGACAGTTTCTCCACTAAGCTTGCTGCCTAAGTCCTTTACTTCTAACTGTTATCCCACTGACTACAAATTTGCACTAGATTAAGCTTCCTGAGGCTCTGCTTTATGGGCATTACATTCTTGATCCAAAAGTCTTCAGTGGTTCCTCAACACATAGAAAATAAGATTCAAACCAACTGGAAATCAAGGTCTATCACAGTCTAAGTCCTACATTTACCCTTGTTTATTACTGCACTCCTATATGACATTCCTATAAGACAAATTGTTTTATTGGTTGCTCTACATTCAACTTAATGCATGTTCTTTTATGTACACTTTTTCCCGAATGGAATATTCTTAATGATTTTTACCCTATCTATTAAGTCATTACCTGTTCTACATGAGCAATTTCAAATGTTATACAAATCTTTTTCAAATTTTACTAACAACCTTTTTTTTAATTGCCTAATCACTCTCATGATACTTAGTTATCCTCTTACTGTCAAGATTCATTTTCTCTTACTTACTTCCTATTGGTTCGTAAAAATCATAAATCCTCTGAGATTAGGAGACATTTAGTTAACTTATTTATTTCTCTGAACACTACACATATTGCCCTGTGTTTATAAGTACATAAATATGTGTTCATAAGGATGTGAATTTTGAATAGAAAATAACAAATCTAGACACCAATGACAAAGAGAAATTTTTGCTTGATCAGGTGTAACCATGTTCATTGTGTTTTAAAATTGCTACAAAGAAATGAGGTTTTTTCCAAGATCTATAAGCCCAATTAATACACAAAACCCCAGGTTTATTCTTTTCTGATGGTATCTGCAGGTGAGAAAAAACTGTTTGGCAGGCAAAACAAGCAGCTTCTTACTTGATGATAGAAACTGACAAGTGGATTTTCATACACATCTTCGAAGACTGTGCTCTGGAAAGTAGGAGACTAAACAGCTTATTTTACAAACTAGACAGAAAGGGGGTGTGTAGAATCCCTTAGATTTCCAATCACACAGTATATGATGTATTATCTGCTCCAGTTCCTTCAACTGTGCTCAGTGACATTCTTATTTATAATTTTCTCTTGGAGTATTTCAGAGGCAATTATTATAGAATTTTTTAAAAAGTTATGTATGCATGACATATTACAAAATACATTTAAAAAATGCTTTATCATCTCACACCATTCAGAATGACCATCATTAAAAAGTTTACAAATAATAAATTCTGGAAAGGATGTGGAGAAAAGAGAACCCTCCTACATGTTGGTAAGGATATAAATTGGTGTATCCATTATGGAACACAGCACGAAGGTACCTTAAGAAGCTAAAATTAGAGTTAATATATGATCCATTCCTGGGCATGATATATGAAGAAAACTCTCATTAGAAAAGATACATGCGTACTAATGTTCACAACAGCACTATTTACAATATAGCCAGACATGAAAGCAACTTAAATGTCCACTGACTGATGAATGTATAAAGAAGATGTGGTTGTATAAGTTGCTCAGTTGTGTCCAACTCTTTGCAACCTCATGGACTGTGGCCTGCTAGGCTCCTCTGTACATGGAATCCTGTAGGCAAGAATGCTGGATTGGGTTTGCCATTCTCTTCTCCAGCTGATCTTCATAAGCCAGCTATCAAACCTGGGTCTCCTGCCTTGCAGGCAGATTCTTAAGATTCTTTACCATCTGAGCCACCCAAGAAGGCCCTATATATAGTAAAATATTACAGAAAGCAAATATATATAATAGAATATTACTCAGCCATAAAAATGAATGAAATAATGCCATTTGCAGCAACATGGACGGACCTAGAGATTATTATACCGAGTAAAGTAAATCAAACAAGGAAAAATAAATACCATATGATATCACTTACATGTGGAATCTAAAACAATGATACTTTGGGGATTTATGTGTGTATATATATATATATATATATATATATATATATATATTACTATATATGAAACAGGTAAACAATAAAGACCAACTGTAAAGCACATGGAACTATATGCAATGTCTTGTAATGATCTGTAATGGAAAAGAATCAAAAAAATCTACTTGTGTGTATGTATAACTGAATCACTTTGCTATATACTTGAAAAACAATACTGTAAGTTAATTATACTTCAATAAAAAAATTCTAGCTAATCATTTTCTATTTTGAGTACTTAAGTTGATAAATATTAACTTTTCTGCCTTATGCCTAGTGCTTCCAAATAAATTGTGCTAATTCAATTTAACTGAACACAATTAAAATTTTAAATTCAGTGAAAGTAGTATAACCTTAAATTTCTAAAATTTTGGATTGCTCCTGATCACAAAAAGATCTTAACAGTCAAATCATTCTAAAAACAATGCCATTCTTATACAAAAGCAAATAGCTTTTCCATGTTATACTGAACGTTCCAAATTAGTTCATCATTGTTAAATCTATAGTAAAATTACCTATATAACCTTTCAGCACAGTATTTCTTTCACCTGCAGTAATATCACAAGGAATATGTTATACATCTTTATCTGCAATTCTTTGAAAGCCTAGCCTTATTGTTGTCCGTAAGTGCTCCTAAAATGCTCTCTGTAACAGAAGTTAATCTTGTCCTATCATTTCACACAAACTCTAGGACTTTATAGAAATTATTTAATATATTAGAGCTGGAGAAGGGCTTGGCAACCCACTCTGGTCTTTTTGCCTAGAGGATCCCATGGACAGAGGAGCCTGGCGAGCTATAGTCCTTGGCGTTGCAAGAGTCAGACATGACTTAGCAACTAAACCAATACATGAGAGTAAACACTAAAATAACTCAATGTTCAAAGCATTTATCTGCAAAGCAAGTATTATGTAGTTTTATATCCATTCACTGAAGACTCCCAAGTTTATTTCTCCAGCTGAGATCCTTCACCTGTGTTTGTCTCATCTCCTATTGCCTCTGTCACAGTGTTTAATGCGCATCTCAAACTTATTATCCTCTAAGTTTAAATTTGCATCTTCTGCTCCTCCTCCATGCCCGCTGTTCTATCTTTATTCATCATCTCAGTTAACTCTGTTTTCCATCTCAGTGACTATATTATTCCAGTCACTCAGGCCAACGTCTTAGAATCACCCTGACTTCCTCTTGCTTTTACATCTCACAATCAATTTCTCTAGCAAATCCTGTATCTAATATTTCAAAACACACCCAGTACCTGATAACTTTTCACATGTCCACCACTAACCCCTTGTCCCCGGCCACCATCATTTTAGAGGGTGTCTGTGATGGAATACCTGTTGCTACATTAAAGTTTCAAGAGTGCAGTTCCACATTATACATTGTGTGCTAAGTTGCTTCAGACACGTCCAACTCTTTGACACTCCATGGATTGTCCACGGCTCCTTTGTCCGTGGAATGCTCCAGGCACAAATACTGGAGTGGGTTGTCATTTCCTACTCCAAAGGATCTTCTTGATCCAGGGATCGAACTCATATCTCTTATGTCTCCTGCATTGGCAGGTGGGTTCTTTATCACTAGCACCACCTGGGAAGCCCTATATTACATTTTAGGATGCTATTATTCATAAAGTGCTTCCCTGGCTAGGAGTAGGTTACAAAACATAGAGAATAGGTATAATAAAAGAGAAAATTAATTAATTAATAAGCTGGTATCTACCTGCTCTGAAGTTTATCCAGCTGCCCCTGTGAACCATCTATTTCCCATCATGTCACTCATCTCTGCTTGCTTTATACTTCTATGTGTGTTTTTTTTTTCTTTTTTTGGCAAGAGAATACTTCATAGATCTAAATAAAGCATTATTTGCTATTGGTTTGGAAGCGCATTACAGATGCTTCTCTATGAGCTCCTTGCGAATTGCAGAAAGGACAATGTTATATTATGTAAACTGTTTGGTGTTGCCAGATGATATGACACCTGTCAGAAGCATGGGTATACTCTGCCACCGCAGAACGGATTCTTTACTGACTGAGCCCCAGGGGAGCCTGACGTACACTATAGTGTATAGTATGTGCTCCTAAATGCCCCATAAGTGCTTAGTCGTTTCCGACTCTTTTTGACCCCCTGGACTATAGCCCGCCAGGATCCTCTGTCCATGGAATTTCTCATGCAGTAATACTAGAGTGAGTCTCCACTTCCTACTCCGAAGGATCTTTCGAACCCAGAGATCAGACTTGCATCCCCTCTGTCTCCTCCATTGGCAAGTGGATTCTTCACCACTGAATGACCCGGGAAGCCCAAATTCACCTTTGTAGGACGACAACGGGCCCGTAGGTGCACAACACAAGCTGTGGATCCAGGCAGAGCTGCTGCTGTTTAGTCACTAAGTCCTGTCAGACTCTTTGGGACCCCCCGGACTGTAGCCCACCAGGCTCTTCTGTCCATGAGATTTCCTAGACAACAGCCCTGGGGTGGGTTGCCATTTCCTTCTCCAGGGGATCTTCCTGACCCAGGGATTAAACCTCCATCTCCTGCATTGAAGGCAAATTCCTTACCAATGTGTCCCCAGGGAAGCCCATAAATTAAAATAAGCAGTTACAGTCTATACTTATCAGCCTGGCAAAAGTTAAAAAGATGAACTTAATATTGATGGGGAAACGGGAAAATGAATACAATCATACATTCTGTATCCATAAATGGAGATTAATAATATGATTGAGATCATGGGTCTTATGTCCAACAGCCACACACGAGTAAGCACATCTCATTTCACTCTTGCCAGTGTTGAATTTTATAATTTCATATTACTTTTATGAGAAACAGCATTTGTGTTTTAATTTGTATTTGTTTATTGAATACTGAGCTTCACAAATTACTATATGGCTAATGAAGAGGGAAAAAACACCATTCAAGACAAACACTGGCCCAAGCCAATTCTGTTTCTTAGGAAGTAGAATAATATATTTCTGAAATGAGATAGTCTATTATTTGGACAAACACCAAATTGGACAAATTTTCTATGTAACATAAATTCATTTTACCCATAAGTTCTACTCTTTCTCTCCATTTTACAGTGTGATATAGGTAGAAAAAGAAAGAGCAGAGTAGCTTTAATTTTAAAAATCAAGAAGTGAAGTAAGCCAGAAAGATAAAGAACATTACAGCATACTGACACATGTATATGGAATTTAGAAAGGTGATAACGATAACCCTATATGCAGAACAGAAAAAGAGACACAGAAATACAGAACAGACTTTTGAACTTTGTGGGAGAATGTGAGGGTGGGATATTTCAAAAGAACAGCATGTATACTATCTATGGTGAAACAGATCACCAGCCCAGGTGGGATGCACGAGACAAGTGCTCCGGCCTGGTGCACTGGGAAGACCCAGAGGAATCGGGTGGAGAGGGAGGTGGGAGGGGGGATCGGGATTGGGAATACATGTAAATCCATGGCTGATTCATATCAATGTATGACAAAACCCACTGGGAAAAAAAAAATAATAATAATAAAAAATAAATAAATAAAAAAAAATAAATAAAATAAAATAAAAAAAATAAAAATCAAGAAGAAAACTCATAATCACTAGGACAACCAGAGATAAATGTAGTGGTAGAGTGGAATGAAAAAGAAAATATGAAGAGTGAAGGCAGGCCCTTGGGGCAGAAAAGTTCCCCACACAACCTAGCAATTTGCCACAGCATCCACAGATAATCACAGGATTAAAAAAAATTTCCTATCCAAGGTGTGGCTGATGGGAATTTAGGATAATAATGTTAGCATCAAATCAATATTCGTCCTATTGTCTAAAATAGACAATCACGAGAGGTAACCCTAAGAAATATTCTGGAGATTTCCCCTTAACTTTCAGACAATATTATGAATGTGATTCACATGCCAACTCATAAGATCCATTTTAATCATCAGTTGTGACATACTGCTATATGACTTACTTTTACATCATTGAAACAGCTACTTCAGATCACAGAGCAAATAATTGAGGACATTTTATAACATCATGAGTTGTTTTCATTTATTATCTCTTAAATCTCTCTTCCCTTCCATCACTTACTTTATCACCATCATTCTGTCTTCATACTAATCGTTTAGATATACCTAAGATACGGGCTTCCTTGGTGGCTCATTGACAAAGAATCTGCCTGCCAATGCAGGAGACCCGGGTTCAGTCCCTGGGTTGGGAAGACCCCCTGGAGAAGGAAATGGCAATGCTCTCCAGAACTTTTTCCTGGGAAGTCCCATGGACAGAGGAGCCTGGAGGGTTACAGTCCTTGGGGTCACAGAAGAGTTCGCCACAATTCAGCCACTAAACAACAAGCCAAAGACACATTCTTTCCATGTGATACCTTTAGGCACTTTGCTCTGGAAATGGAGTTACAAATCCCTGAATAACATAATCTAACAAATAGTAACCATCACTATCATCCTCACCTCATATACACACACACAGAAACAAAATCTACTGTATCACTGTCTAAAAATGATGCCTCCATGAACAATAATGTTAAGCAAACTCCATTTCTGTGGGCTCTCATCTTGTCAACCTTTCTTTGGTGTAGGGCACAGTTTTATTCTTGTAAAACAATCAAAAACTTGGAGTTGAATTACTCCATGAATTTATAGGTACTCATCAAATTCATTTAGTTTTACAATTTACTCTTGGTATAATTTAAATAATTTTTTATAATTTATATACATATATATATGTTTTAAATAATTACATTTTAAAGAGCATTTAAACAATCTTCATATTTAACTCATTAATATGAAAATTCTTTGGATTTTATGACCACGTAATTTGATACTCAAAACAACCCAAGTTTTTTTCTTCCTACTCAAGATGTCTTATGCCAATGATAAAAGTAAACATTCTTATTTTCTTTTATATAATAAATTATGTGACCTGCCCAATTACAAGCACTCTGTATATATGACACTAACCATAACAACCATGCAAAGTAGGTACCATTTTCTCCATTTTTACAGAAAATAACTTGCTTAAAGTCACAAAAGTAAAAACTGGCAAAGGTAAAACTAAAACCTAATTCTCTAGTACTTTTTAAATTGTTCAAATTGGATTCACCTATTTCAGTACCGTATATAGTTTGAGGCATTTTGGTAGTTGTATACCATCACTTAACTCTTACCACAAAGTAAAAAAGAAGAGTTCCACTGTACTAAAAAGTTTTCTCATGACCCTATACAGACTATCTCCTTTCCCAACATCCAGCCAAGGCAGCCATCAATTTCCTGTCTCTATAATTCTTTTTTCTATTAGTTTATATGAGTGGATCACATAGGATATAGTCTTGTGTGATTGTTTTATTGATCATGTTTTTAGATTTAGTCATATTCTTGTAAGTATTTTCTTTTTTCCTGCTAGATAATCTCACAATTTGCTTATCCATTCACTAGTTAGCAAACATTTGAATTTAGTTTTTTTTTTTTTTTCATTTAATTGTTTTACATAATGCTGGTGTAAATTAATGTATACAGAAATCTTCAGATGGACAAACACTTTCATTTTTCTTGTGGAAAATATCAGAGTAGAGTTCCTGACTGGTATCATAAATATATGTTCCACTTAATAAAGATATCACTATACTCTTCCAATGTGGTTAGTATTTCCACTGGCACTGTTTGTGAATTCTGGTTACTCCATATTGTTGCCAGAAGTAGGTATTTGTCAGCCTTTTAAATTTTAGCTAATCTAATGAGCATATAGTAGTATCCCATTGTAGTTTATCTCATAATTCTCTGATGACTAATGTAATTAAGCATATTTTCATTGGTCATTTATGTCTTTAGTGAAGTGTTTCTCCAAATCTTTTGTCCAGTTTTAATTGAATTGTCTACTACTGATTTTTAAGATTTGTACAGTTGACTCTTGAACAATACAGGCTTGAGTTGCACGGGTCTGCTGATACACAGAATTTTTTCAATAGTAAATACTACAGTACTACAGGATCAGCAGTTGCCTGAATCCTTGGATGTGAAACCACAGATATGGTGGAATTGTCGATTCAAGAAACCCTGGATACAGAGAAAGAAAGTGAAATCGCTTAGTCATGTCTGACTCTTTGCAACCCCATGGACTGTAGCCTACCAAGCTTCTCCATCCATGGGATTTTCCAGGCAAGAATACTGAAGTGGGTTGCCATTTCCTTCTCCAGGGGATCTTCCTGACTCAGGGATTGAACCCGGGTCTCCAGCATTGCAGGCAGATGCTTTACCATCTGAGCGACCAGGGAGGTCTGACTATAAATTATATGCACATGATCAGTACCCTTGACCTCTGCGTTTATCAATTGTATGTTTTTTATAAAAGCCTCTTATTTAACATAATCTAGGAAATATTTTCTATCTTGCCTTTTCATTTATCAAATATATCTTTTAAAGAACAAAAGTCATTAATCCTGATGAAATCTACTTAACAACTGTTTTTCTGTTTATAGTTCATATACATCTTTTATTCTTATGTAAGAAATTTTACCTAACTCAGTGTCACCAAGATTTCTCCAAAGTTTTCTTTCAGAAATGTAAAAATTCTCTCTCTTACAATAGGGGTATGATTCCTACTCTTACGGATGATGTTGGTGAAGGTCAAGTTCATTTTTTTGTCATATACAAAGCCTGTTGTTTCAGCGCCACTTGTTGAAAAAGCTATATTTTCTTAATTGCGTTACATTGGCGTCTTGATCATACATTACTTGATCATACAAATGTGGGCCTATTTCCAGAAAGTCTATTTTGTTCCATTGATCTACATGTCTAGCCTTACACCAACACCATGCTTGCATGCATGCTCAGTCATTAAGTCGTGTCTGACTGTTTTCCCATGGACTGTAGCCCGCCAGGCTCCTCTGTCCATGCAAACGCCACACTGTGTTCTTAATCACTGTATATTAGGTCTTGAGATCAGCTAATGTAAGCCCTCCAATTTTATTCTTTTAAAAGAAATTTTGGGCCCTGTTTAGGTACTTTGGCTTTTCCTATATATAACTAGTTTTGAGGCTTCCTAGGTGGTACAGATGGTAAAGAATTTGCCTGCCAGTGCCAAAGATGCAGGTTTGATTCCTGGGTCAGGAAAATCCCCTGGAGAAAGGAATTGCAACCCACTCCAGTACTCTTGCTTGGAAAAATCCCATGGGCAGAGCAGCCTGAAGGGCTACAGTCCTTGGGGTGGCAAAGAGTCAGACACAACTGAGCGACTGAACACAACTAGATTTTAGATGTTTACCAAAAACCCTGATAGGCGCTTGACTGTGAATGCATAAAATCTCTAAATCACTTTAGAGGTGTATAGAGAGTCTGACTCCATTTTTGATGTTTGCTAACAGCTTTTGAGCACCACTCTTCCCTCTTCTTCCTCTGCCTCACATCTTGGCAAGCTCTTCAGAAAGCCTGAGTCCTTCCTCCTGTGGTGTCAGTGGGACTTTCCAAGGACAGAAGCTCCAGCGTGTGCCAAGGAACCCTCGGGTCAAATGCAGCACCTAAAGGGCTTCCCTTGTGGCTCAGCTGGTAAAGAATCTGCCTGCCGTGTGGGAGACCTGGGTTTGATCCCTGGGTTGGGAAGATCCCCTGGAGAAGGAAAAGGCTACCCACTCCAGTATTCTGGCCTGGAGAATTCCATGGACTGTATAGTACATGGGGTCGCAAAGAGTCAGACACGACTGAGTGACTTTCACTTCATGTCACTTCACTTCACTTCACTTCATTCACAATAAATATCCAAGTCCAACTCTGTTCCCAGTCTTCTCCACCCATTCTAGGAGTGGCTTAGGAGACATACCCTGTTCTCCAAAGTCTCATTATGAAAATGGTAAATGTTTTTAGATATTCTTAGTATATGTCATAATTCTTCATTTCCAAACCAAATTTTGTTTTTTTTGTTTGTTTGTTTTTTTTTTTTTTGCACTACTAAATTTGCTTTATTTATTTATTTTTTTCGGGTACTTTCCCATTAACTTTATTTTTTATTATTATTATTATTATTTTTTTGTCATACATTGATATGAATCAGCCATAGATTTACACATATTCCCCATCCCGATCCCCCCTCCCACCTCCCCCTCCACCCGATTCCTCTGGGTCTTCCCAGTGCACCAGGCCCGAGCACTTGTCTCATGCATCCCACCTGGGCTGGTGATCTGTTTCACCATAGATAGTATACATGCTGTTCTTTTGAAATATCCCACCCTCACCTTCTCCCACAGAGTTCAAAAGTCTGTTCTGTATTTCTGTGCCTCTTTTACTGTTTTGCATATAGGGTTATTGTTACCATCTTTCTAAATTCCATATATATGTGTTAGTATGCTGTAATGTTCTTTATCTTTCTGGCTTACTTCACTCTGTATAAGGGGCTCCAGTTTCATCCATCTCATTAGGACTGGTTCAAATGAATTCTTTTTAACGGCTGAGTAATATTCCATGGTGTATATGTACCACAACTTCCTTATCCATTCATCTGCTGATGGGCATCTAGGTTGCTTCCATGTCCTGGCTATTATAAACAGTGCTGCGATGAACATTGGGGTGCACGTGTCTCTTTCAGATCTGGTTTCCTCAGTGTGTATGCCCAGAAGTGGGATTGCTGGGTCATATGGCAGTTCTATTTCCAGTTTTTTAAGAAATCTCCACACTGTTTTCCATAGCGGCTGTACTAGTTTGCATTCCCACCAACAGTGTAAGAGGGTTCCCTTTTCTCCACACCCTCTCCAGCATTTATTGCTTGTAGACTTTTGGATAGCAGCCATCCTGACTGGCGTGTAATGGTACCTCATTGTGGTTTTGATTTGCATTTCTCTGATAATGAGTGATGTTGAGCATCTTTTCATGTGTTTGTTAGCCATCTGTATGTCTTCTTTGGAGAAATGTCTGTTTAGTTCTTTGGCCCATTTTTTGATTGGGTCATTTATTTTCCTGGAATTGAGCTTCAGGAGTTGCTTGTATATTTTTGAGATTAATCCTTTGTCTGTTTCTTCATTTGCTATTATTTTCTCCCAATCTGAGGGCTGTCTTTTCACCTTACTTATAGTTTCCTTTGTAGTGCAAAAGCTTTTAAGTTTCATTAGGTCCCATTTGTTTATTTTTGCTTTTATTTCCAATATTCTGGGAGGTGGGTCATAGAGGATCTTGCTGTGATTTATGTCGGAGAGTGTTTTGCCTATGTTCTCCTCTAGGAGTTTTATAGTTTCTGGTCTTACATTTAGATCTTTAATCCATTTTGAGTTTATTTTTGTGTATGGTGTTAGAAAGTGTTCTAGTTTCATTCTTTTACAAGTGGTTGACCAGTTTTTGAAGCGGGGAGCATTCTAACTCTTCAGAGTGGTCACAACAATCAGCATTGTGAACAAGATTGCCTACATAACAGCCATGACCACCCGGGCCATTCTTCTTTTATGATGACTTACAAACTGGCTCATTTCGGCCTGCTGACAAGCACATACCTGTTGTCTGATGGCTGGAGCCTCACACTGTGGTGTTTTGTGCTGCATTTCCTGGGTTTTACTGATTGTCTATTATAAATCTAACTGAGCTATGTCATGAGTTTTGATAACCAATTAACATTTAGGGACCAGGGAATGGGATTGGATCTCTCTTAAAAGTGGCCCAGGCCATATCTCTTGGTCTAGGACTATCTTTGTATCTTAGAATGAACCACGTATGTTCATTGTAGCATAAGCTGTAACTATGCCAGAGTCAGGGGAATGACTTTCACCTGTGACAGACTGTGTCTCAATCAAGCGCTGGCCCCGCTTCTAATAGAGTGCTCAAGAGGAAAGACCAAGCCCTGTGCAATCGTAGGGCCTCTCAGATGGTGGCTCACGTGTAGGAAGAGCAGGTACATTTGAGGAACAGTCGCCATGTGAAAATTTCTGAGAGCCACGCTCCTAAAATCACATGACTCATTAAGACCCTACAAAATGCCCTAGTTGCTGCCCCTGCTGCCTATGGCACTGCTGAAATAAGGTTCTGATCCTCAGGGTTCTAGAGAAGAATATTCATGCCACCCCCAGGACATTACCAACGAAATGGAAACCCACTCCAGTATTCGTGCCTGGAAAATCCCTCGGACGGAGGAGCCTGGCAGTTACATACCATGGGATCACAAAGAGCCGGACACAACTGAGCGACTTCACTTTCACCTTCGTCTACCATTGCCATGAGACTGCCCACCCTGATGATACTAATTCCAATCTCTCTGGTAGAAGAAATATATAAAAGGCAAGCAAATTAGAGAGAAACTCCCCCACCCTCATACACATCCAAGTATATCTAGTCACCACAACAGACCGAGAAACAGACAAGAAAGAAAAGAAAAAAAGAAAAACATTCAGATACTATGGGAAAATATAAAAATAAACACACAAAAATCAGTAAGAGGCTCACAATTCAGTTTCTCCCAGATGGATATCCAAAATTTGCTGAAAGTTATACAACAAAAGCTAAGGATCATGCTGTTTGTCTTTTGCATGTCTGTAATGTAGGTTCTGAATTAACTTAAGCATCTACTGAAATGGATGAATTGGCTAAGCTTCATGAACTTGCCAATACTAAGACTCAAATTGCAGACATACTTGGGAATCTTGCTAAATTATAAAAAGGTATCACCTATAATCTAATCAAATAGAAAATAGAGCAAAATAGATAGGCCTCATTTTAACCATTAGATTAAATTCCCCAGTGAGCACTCATTGCCCTTAAGTATCCTATAGGGGTCATGTTTACTAAGACCCAATGAGTTATAAATTAAAATTAAGTTGTCTTCAGCACCTACAATTTGGTTTACCAGATAGGATCCTATGAAAGTTTCCCTAGTTTAAACAGTTAATATCGGTCAATCTAAGTCAAAAGAGGATTTTCAAGAATTACAATTCATTAAACAAGAGTGATTACAGAAAGGGTGATTAAAATAAGCTTTTGAATAGTTTGCTTATGTATGACCTTCCTTCCTCACAGAGGTTATCCCAAAATCTCTTTTCCAAAAGCACAGCTACATATTGTCCTCCACACTGGAACACTTTTCCTGAATTCACATTTACACTCAAATGATTTTCTGAGTCACATTTACAGCATGTCTTTGAATGTCCCCTGTAGGACCATAATCCTTCTCTGCTTATGGGGCTCAAACCTGACAGGTGGTTAACTCCATCCTCCAAGTGCTGTGCAAAAATTTTCTTTCCCATGTATAATCTCCATTTCACATCTCAAACTATCCTATCTTTTCTCTGGAATTTCCAAAATATTAGAGGACCACACTTTTGTCATGACACTGTAAGAATGCCATCTCTAGCAACAAGTTCATGCTAAAGAGACTACCAGAAACTTTTCATACTGCCTCATAGCAGCAGCACAAAGTTGCTCCAGGAAAGATTATGTCATCTTACATGCATATAGTGTTTCATAGATTACAAAGTATTTTCAATACACATCATTTGTCTCTTGCTGGTAGAGGGCGCAGAAAGCATTTTCCCATTTTATGCATGGCAAGACTGAGGTTCAGTGAGATTAAAATGTTTACCCAGATTAGTAGGTAATACTTGAAAGAACCAGCACAAAAAACAACTAACCTTTGCCCCTTTTCCCCACACCACCCCTACCCCACCCAGAACGTGTTCCAATAATGCCATGTCACACAGCTTTACAGTTCTCTCCTTGTACCATCTTTATCACTCTGCCACTTTGATTTACTTTTGTGTCCATAGGCATACTGAAATATCTTAATTCCTACTGTGTGTGATGTCATAGAAGACACTACTGACACTGAAAAAAACTTAAGATTTGCAGAAACCAACCTCAAATCGAATTGTGCAAAATAAGTGAATAACTTATTTTAAAAATCTATATAAATGCACATTATGATTGAAGCTTTTAAAAATATTAATTCATTCTGCATAAACATCTAATTATTAAATACATGCTGTGATTGAAACCATTAAATATAGTAATCCATTCCAGCTAAGAAAGACAGTAACCCTCTCAAAATACATGAAGGATTATGTGATTTAAATATTTCCCTAATTCAGTTTAATATGATTATATATATTTGCAACAGATAAATAAATAATTTTTTTCAAGAGATTGTAACCAAGCATTTTCATTTGGTTCACTTCAGTTTACAATGATGACAGACCTACCGTATTTCATGGGGCTTTCAGAAAACGGGCTGTTCACAGACTCGGACACTCATCAATACTGCGTCTTCTGTTTCTATTTTCCTCTCCTTCCATTATCAATAATCTGCAAAATAACATTTTTCTTTTATTTGCTCACATTTCTCCACATCCCTTTTTCTTCCTTTCCTCCATCTTAACTCAGTTTTTATCTTTTTTTTTTTTTTTTTTAACCCTTTAAGGTTCGTATTTTCTTCTGATGGGTAAGAGAGGACATCTTAACCATTGTTCTGAAGGTTTTCTATCCACGAATGTTCTCTATTTCCTCAATGCCTCCTGCAAGTCCGTCTGCTGAAGCTGCAATAATATCTCCATGGCGACCTATGCTATCAACGCATTTATAGCGATGTCCTCATTGAGTCTTCATTCACATCTTTTGAAAAAGTTTTATTTGATTCTCTTAAAGATATCATTGAAATGCAAAAATATTATTGTACCCAGTTTTCAGATGAGGTAACAGGTAGAGAGATATTTAATAATTTTCCCAAGGTGAAAATGAATCAAAAGTAATCTTTTTAAAGGGCCACAGTTATAGTCCAGGTCTCCTAACTCCTACCTCAGGAATTAAATTTTTTACTGAAGTATAGTTGGTGTACAATTTTCTGTTAATTTCTGCTGTCCAGCAAAGTAATTAAATTTATATATATGGGCTTCCCTTTTAGATCAGACAGTAAAGAATCTGCCTGCAATGCAGGAGACCTGGGTTCGATCTCTTCCCAAATTCCCAGCCCTTCCCTCTCCCACCCCCTTTAAAAAAATTATGACCAAGATTTTCTGGTAGTTTATATCTACAGCTCTTTATTTACAATCTGATTAATATAATGTTTTAATAGATCTAGATAATATCAGAATCAACTCAACCATAATTTGAGAACAAAACATTTAAGTTTCAAATTTTTTTCTTGAGTATGGATCTAATAAAATATTTCTAGTACTGAAGAAATTAAATTTGACCTGAACAAGTGACAACTAGAATTTGTATTTTGACATTTTTTTTTTCCTCAGATATAAACACCTAGGATTAGTATTTAACTGAATAGCATTTAACATATATCCTGTTTTCCCTTCTTTAAATTTATATGGTCATTTACATGAATCAGGAACAGTATTTAGAAACGCATTTTTCCTGAAGTTTGGTAGTCTGTATATATGTGAGATCTCTTATGAATGGAGAAACACATTCTTAGCTTTTTCTCTAAATCAGGTCAAGTAAAATCAAGAATTCTTTAAAGTTTCAAAAGAAAATTCACATTGACCTAAGTCTATTTCTGATTTACTTAACTTATCCTGATTTGTGCTGAGTATATGGCTATAAGATTATGACTTTTATGAGCCCAAGAAGTTAATAGAAAGATACAGCATTAACTTTTCCCTCCCTTGATAAATTTGTGAAATAATGAAAGAGTAAGAATGATTATTAATCTAATGTTATCTTTATGAGTATTATTCTTAAGTTTATTTTTTTAAATCAATATTGTTACAATGGATAAAGTATGAGAGTAGAAAATCTACAAATTTCTTCAGAGTTCCAAGAGTTTCCATGACATTAATTCCAGCAAACTATTCTAGGCTGCCCTCATGCATAAACTGCTGGTTCCTTATAATGGCGTATGGCATTTCAATTTCAAACCTGCCCTCAATAAACAGGATGAAGAATTACTGTTCTCATGGATAAACTGCTTTGTGACTTAATGTTTATCCACCATAATCAATAACACCCAAATTCAAAAACAATCAAAGCACATGAAAAGTAAAACAATTTTATTTCATATGCTAAGCAAATTCTTTGTTCTTTTCTGAAGTAGAAAAGATTATTAAAGTGGTGAGTGCTTCAAGGTAAATTTCATCATAAAAAAAACTGAAATGTAAATGAAGCACTGATGTGTTAACAATCTGCCTAGTTTCTAAAGGTGATTTTGTTTATGTACTTATGGATTTCTGCAGATATATAATCTAGTCTATCTTTTTTATTTGTCAGCCTGACCTGTCCTCTGTAAACCCTCAAATAATGTGATAAACATTATCTAGGAAAATATATTATATGCCAAAGCAGTATCTTCCTACGCAAAAAAAAAGGTATGAAAAAATAAAGCAGTCTAAGTAAGCTTCAGAGTGCTACAAATTAACCAAATTGAAAAGTAAGTTTATTGAAACACTTTGTTCTCAAATTAAATCCTAAAACAAAATTTTTATTTTCCCATAATATATATTTGGATTACAGCTTCTGTGTTCAGATGCCTAGACTCTGCCCTTTCATTTTTTTCCCAGTCATCAAAGCTAATAATTTCTTACACATCTATTAATCACCATTTTAAAGACCATATTATGTGGAATGTTCAATTAAGTTTAGCTTTTATTGTGACCACCATAACAAAAAAGGATGTCACCAACTTTCTTCCTAGACAGCATAATAAAAAGCAGAGACATTACTTTGCCAACAAAGGTCCGTCTAGTCAAGGCTATGGTTTTTCCAGTAGTTGGTGTATGGATGTGAGAGTTGGACTATAAAGAAAGCTGAGCACCAAAGAAGTGATGCTTTTGAACTGTGGTGTTGGAGAAGACTCTTGAGAGTCCCTTGGACTGCAAGGAGATCCAACCAGTCCATCCTAAAGGAGATCAGTCCTGGGTGTTCATTGGAAGGACTGATGCTGAACCTGAAATTCCAATACTTTGGCCACCTGATGCGAAGAGCTGACTAATTTGAAAAGACCCTGATGCTGAGAGGGATTGAGGGCAGGAGGAGAAGGGGACGACAGAGGATGAGATGGTTGGATGGCATCACCGATTCAGTGGACATGAGTTTGGGTAAACTCTGGGACTTGGTGAGGCCTGGTGTGCTGCAGTTCATGGGGTCGCAAAGAGTCAGACACAACTGAGCGAGTGAACTGAACTAAACTTTCTGCTTCTGCTCCCATAGGGAAAATGCTATTCTTGATTTTGCTATTTAAAACTTCTCATACCTTTTTCACCTGATATGAGAATCCTCACTCTCCCTTATTTGGCTGGAATAAAAATAAATAGAATTAAGCTTCTTGTGATTTATTTGGTATGGGTCTCATTTCATTTATTCATCCAACGTGCTTTTATTGAGTAGCTACCATGTGCCAGGTACCCACCAGACTCTGGGGCCACAATAGTGAACCAACCAAACAATATATCACCTTCCTTGTGAAACATAAATTCCAGTGGATCTGACAGAAATTAAACAAATCCATTACATGGGCAGCTAGATAGATATCAAAAGTGGAATACTTTGGGAGAATATGATAGGAGTACAATTTTTAATAAAATGGGCAGAAAGAGTCATTCTGAGGAAATAGTATTTGAGCAGAAACACAATTGAGGAGTGAAACAAAGTTCACAGAAATTCCTGATAGAGGGAAGAGTGAGTGTAAAGCTCTGGAAGGACTGGGGCTCTGAGAGTTTGAAGAAGAGAAAGAAAGAATGCCCAGGTGGCAAAAGCAGAATGCATCATGGAAAAGAGGGGGCAGATGAGCTCAGATCAACTCGTGGAAGTCTGAGCCTTGCAAGCCAGACCATATTGGTTTTGATTCTGTGTAGGATAGAGAAGGCTTCCCTGGTGGCTCAGATGGTAAATAAACTGCCTTCAATGCAGGAGACCTGGGTTTTATCCCTGGGTTGGGAAGATCCCAAGGAGAAGGAAATGGTATCCACTCCAGTATTCTTGCCTGGAGAATTCCATGGATGGAAGAGCCTGGTGGGCTACAGTCCTCAGAGTTACAAAGGATTAGACATGACCGAGTGGCAAACACTTCAACTTTTTTCTTTCAGGAAGGGGAATGTTTGGAGGTGTTGAGTAGAAAAATGTCCTGACAACAGTTGTTGCTATAAAAGGTTCACACTGGTTATTGATAGAGAATGTACAAATTATTTAAACTCTCCAATCTCAGTTTCCCGTATTTGAAATAGGAATACTCTTACCTAGGGTGTCCCATGAGCATTGATTAAATTAGTATGCATGATATCTAACATATAGTAAGATATCAGTAACAAATGTTTTCTTTTCTATATTTCTTCCTCTTGAGTGAGATAAAGCAATATTTTTATTCCTTTCAAAGTGAATTTCACTCCTAACCCCTATTCCCTCTTTTATTCTAACTCTGCTGGGTTCCCCTCTGTCAAATATTTGCCTCCCTACTTCTACCTTGCTTTCCAATGATTTACTCTCTCAGTCTAAAAGCATATACATGTCCTCTTACCTCAAACAAAAGCAATTTTTCTCCAATCCTGCCATTTCAGATATCCCATCAAAAGGTACCACTCTCCTCCATTTTTGTAAAAAATTTCATAAAAGCAGTAGTCAATATATAACGCTTCCATTTCCTTCACACTTCATCGTTCCTTCATGTTTATAGCCTGACATTTGCCATTACAATTCTATTGAACCTAAGTCCCTGATTGTTCTACCCGCTAGAGGAGGCAGTGAAAGACTTTAATCACGATGACAATGAAATAATTCTCCCGTTGTAGGTCCAAAAGTCACACATTGGCCAAGACTTCTGAAAGGTGTAGATAAATTTTCAAAACAAGTTGCTTTGTCATTTTTCATCCTTGGAAAAGGCAACAGCATGAACAAAGTTCCAAACAATAAGAATGTAAGTATTATTTCAAAGAAGAGGCTGTGAAAAATTCCAATTAAAAATTACCCTGCTGTGGGGGCTTTCCCTTCTGCTATGGTGGTGGAACCACTACAGGATTTGCCTGTCCATTGTAAACAATTTGACAGATGGAAAAACCTTAAGATATGGGGCAAAGGCATTGTAGAATTTCACTTCATGATATAAAGGAAATAAATGAGTGAGGCGTATGACTATTGAATTTCTTCTTAAAGACAATGTTTGACTGCAGCACAGGGAGAGGAAAATCAGCATGGATGATGCTCTGACTGAGTGAAGAGCCAGATTTTCAAAATCCTAGGAGGCCAAACTGGCTAAAATTGATGGGGAAGATTCGTGTGGAGAAAGGACCTAGGTAGACAGAAGAATCTATGGAAGTCTCCTGTCAGAGTGTGCTGCTGAATAATAAGCTATAATACTTAGGGTGAAAGATGTCAGGGAAAGAACAAGGGGATATAAGAAATAAAATAATTTCTCCAGAACACACAGGACCAGGAGATAGTTGAACTCTTAAAACTCAAACTGGAGAGACTGTATTAAACACCCAAAGCATTCAGGTAGATCCCAGAAGAGTTCTGTTTCACTGGACTGGCCAAAAAGTTTGTTTGGGTTTTTCTGTCCTATCTTATAGAAAACTCCAAATAAAATTTTTTACTAAGCCAATAACAGTCACCACGTGCTCACGATGCCAGAAACTTACAGGTTGACTTGGCTTGACCTAACTTGGTGAGAGCTAAGATACAACTAGATAGCATATTACAAAGCAGAAACATCATGTTGCCAACAAAGGTCCATATAGTCAAAGGAACAATAGACTAGTTTCAAATTGGGAAAGGAGTACACCAAGGCTGTATATTGTCACCTTGGTTATTTAACTTATTTGAAGAGAATATCATGTGAAATACCAGGTTGGATGAAGCACAAGCTGGAATCAAGATTGCTGGCAGAAATATCAATAGCCTCAGACACACAAATGACACCACCCTTATGGCAAAAAGTGAAGAAGAACTAAAGAGCCTCTTGATGAAAGTGAAAAAGGAGAGTGAAAAAGTTGGCTTAAAACTCAACATTCAAAAAACCAAGATCTTGGCATCCAGTCCCATCACTTTATGGCAAATAGATGGGGAAACAATGAACAGAGTGACAGGCTTTATTTGCTTGGGCTCCAAAATCAATGCAGATGGTGAGTGCAGACATGAAATTAAATGACACTTGCTCTTTGGAAGAAAAGCTATGACCAACCTAGAGAGCATATTAAAAAGAAGAGACGTTACTTTGCTAACAAAGGTCTATCTAATCAAGGCTAGACTGCTGCTAGGTCCAGAGTTGTACCAGAAAGCTGAGCACCAAAGAATTGATGCTTTTAACTGTGGTGTTGGAGAAGACTCTTGAGAGTCCCTTGGACTGCAAGGAGATCCAACCAGTCCATCCTAAAGGAGAGCAGTTCATGAGTGTTCATCGGAAGGACTGGTGCTGAAACTGAAACTCCAATACTTTGGCCACCTGATACGAAGAGCTGACTTATTAGGAAAGACCCTGATGCTGGGAAATATTGAAAGTGGGAGGAAAAGGGGATGACAAAGGATGAGATGGTTGGATGGCATCACTGATTCAATAGGCGTCAATTTGAGAAAGATCCGGGAGTTGGTGATGGACAGGGAAGCCTGGCGTGCTTCAATCCATGGGGTCACAAAGAGTTGGACATGACTGGTTTTTCCAGTAGTCATGTTTGGATGTGAGAGTTGGAACATAAAGAAGTCTGAACACTAAAGAATAGATCCTTTCAAACTGTGGTGCTGGAGAAGACTCTTGAGAGTCCCCTTGGACAGCAAGGAGGTCAAACCAGTCAATCCTAAAGGAAATCAACCCTGAATATTCAGTTGAAGGACTGATGCTGTAGCTGAAACTCCAATACTTTGGCCACCTGATGTGAAGAGCTGACTCATTGGAAAAGACCCTGAAGGCCAAAGGAGAAGAGGGTGGCAGAGGATGAGCTGGTTAGATAGCATCACCATCTCAGTGAACATGAATTTTAGCAAACCCTGGGAAATAGTGGAGGACAGAGGAGCCTAATATGCCACAGTTGATTGGGTCATAGAGAGTAGGAGATGATCCATCAACTGAACAGGAACAACTCTAGAACCATCATAAGCTTAAAAATGAAACTAATAAAAAGCCTGGAAAACATAAAGCCAATAACTAGTAAGTTAACTCCCAACTTGAAATATATGCTCTTAAAGAAGACAACTTGCCCCCAAAAATCATAGAAAATGCATATGTATATTGTTCTCTGTTCCTTGATTTTTGGTAAAGAGCTCCTTTAACCCTGAAAATATGATTTTGAAAAGTGTATTTTTTTGTCAAAAATAGTATTTTTTATTAGATTATAAGAAGTCAATGATGAATGTTCTAATCTCTAAAAAGCCTCTCAAAGACTATATGAGGTATATTGCATCAAGCTAATAGAGGAGAAAAGTAGAATATTAGAACACTGACTCATCCAAAAGAAGGGAAGGCAGACAGTAAAAGAAATATAAACAATGTATGACAAATAAAAAGTTCATCACAGCGTGAATTAAAAAAAAAAGCCTCAAACACTATAGATGTTGCTAAAAGTAGGGATATAATCAAGTGAATCACCTTAAACAGATGTTAGAAAATAAATCAAAAGGGAAGATGTCATATATTCTTTTAAGATACAGGGGAAAACAACCTCACAACCAAGTAGGAAAAATGATAGACAAAAATGAAATAGAAACAAATATATGAAAGAAAAAAAAAAGCTAAGAGTTGACTCAAAAATTTATTAATATTAATATTAATTAATTAATATTTAAAGATTTTATAGCAAGTAAGGAGAGAATATAGTTCATCGAGGTCAAGAACAAAAATGAGGATATCACTACTGTTCTTAGACATCAGATCGTTAACCAGAGTATATAAGAACATCTTTATGTCAATTTACTTTTTAAAATTCCACGAAATGTCCAAATTTTCAGAGAAATACTACTTTCCAAAATTAATTGTCCAATACTTACTAGAAAAATTGAATTTCTTTTAAATATTTTTCCACGCAGAAGACTCAATATACCTTTACTCAATGGATTCTTGCAAACATTTGAAAACAAATAACATTAAACATAAATTATTCTATAATTATTATATCATATATTATTAATTATTAATATTATGTATTAATATAGAATAATTATTATTGTGTAATAATTATTCTATAATACAGAAGAGAAGGACCAATTCCAAGTTGTTTCAGAAAGCAACAACAAATTCAACATCAAATTCCAAGCAAGATGAAAAAACATTAATGGACATGGACAAATCTCTCATGATTACAAATGTAATAACCTCCTCAAATATAAATTATATTAAATTTGGTAACTACATCCAAATATAATACATCCTCACATTATGAAGTCTATTTTAGTAATGCTGTATTGGTTTAATATTTGAAAATTGATTGGTAGTATTTACTACGTTACAAGTGGATGGTGGAATGTAAGTGTCTGGAGTCCTAGATATTTAGAAGAAAATTTTCAACCACCCAGAAGAAGAAAATTATTCAATTACACAATAAACAAGCCACATAAGGGGGAGATGCTGTTAGCCTTGTTTATATATATGTTTATTTATTTACTCTTGTATTTACATACACACATATACATGAAAGAGGGGCTTCCCTGGTGGCTCAGATGGTAAACAATCTGCCTGCGATGTGAGAGACCTAAGCTTACTTCCTGGGTTTGGAAGATCCCCTGGAAAAAGAAATAGCTACCTTCTCCAATATTCTTGCCTGGAGAATTCCACAAACAGAGGAGCCTGGTGGGCTGTAGTCCAGGGGGTCATAAAGAGTCAGATATGACTGAACATACATGAAAGAATATGTATTTAGAATATAAAGAACTTCAACTCCCTAAACAAGTGATAGGGAAAATTTTTAAATGCATGATTCTCTAATATATGCAAAGATGGACACTTCACTCACAATGAGGAAAAAAGAAAAATTAAAATTAAACTGACATGCCATTTCCCCCAAATCTAAGGAAAATCTGCAAAAGTTTCTTGATATCAATGTATGGTGCATTAGATGCTCTAATATGTTGCTGTTAGAATTGCACAATTTCTTCATAGTCTTTGGGAAGAAACTGGAGGAACTACTATCAAAATGACTAACCCCCTTTTTTTTTAGGTCTGATGTTTTATTTTTTTAATATAAATTTAAATATAAATATAAATTTATTTATTTTAATTTGAGGCTAATTACTTTACAATATTGTATTGGTTTTGCCATACACTGACATGAATCTGCCACGGGTGTACATGTGTCCCCATCCTGAACCCCCCCCCGCCTCCCTCCCCATCCCATCCCTCTGGGTCATCCCAGTGCACCAGCCCCGAGCAGCCTGTCCCATGCATTGAACCTGGACAGGTGATTTGTTTCACACATAATATACATGTTTCAGTGCCGTTCTCCCATATCATCCCACCCTCGCCCTCTCCCACAGAGTCCAAAAGGCTGTTCTATACATCTGTGTCTCTTGCTCTCTTACATATAGGGTTATCGTTACCATCTTTCTAAATTTCATATATATGCATTAATATAATGTATTGGTGTTTTTTTTCTGGCTTACTTCACTCTGTATAATAGGCTCCAGTTTCATCCACCTCATTAGAACTGATTCAAATGAATTCTTTTCAATGGCTGAGTAATATTCCATGGTGTATATGTACCAGTGCTTCCTTATCCATTTGTCTGCTGATGGGCATCTAGGTTGCTTCCATGTCCTGGCTATTATAAACAGTGCTGCGATGAACACTGGGGTGCACGTGTCTCTTTCAGTTCTGGTTTCCTCAGTGTGTATGCCCAGGAGTGGGATTGCTGGGTCATATGGCAGTTCTATTTCCAGTCTTTTAAGAAATCTCCACACTGTTCTCCACAGTGGCTGTACTAGTTTGCATTCCCACCAACAGTGTAAGAGGGTTCCCTTTTCTCCACACCCTCTCCAGCATTTATTGCTTGTAGACTTTTGGATAGCAGCCATCCTGACTGCCGTGTAATGGCACCTCATTGTGGTTTTGATTTGCATTTCTCTGATAACGAGTAATGTGGAGCATCTTTTCATGTGTTTGTTAGCCTAACCCAATTATGTTTTGACCCAAGAGTCCCTCTTCTGGAGCTTTATCTTTCCGATACAACAGTATAAGTAAAAAATAAAACCAAAAACAAATTTGAAAAAAAAAACCCACTTACATATATACAAAGCAATTGTTGCAGCTTTGATTATAGTGATGAAAGATCTAAGCTACATCCACACAATAGAATACTATGCAGCTATAGAAAGAATCTGTAAAATTGTTGTACTCATATGAACAGTTAAATGACAAATAAAACTTAAGGTACCTAGTGTTCTGCCTTATGTGAAAGAAGATAGGAGCACAAAGGAATGTACGGCATATTTGTACTTGCCTCAATCTGCATAAAAAACAGTGATAAGGTCCTATTTAAGGAAAGGGATTGTGGGGTATATGGACACAAGAGCAGGAGTAGACTTTTCAGTTTAAACCTTTTTAGGTCTTATTAATACTTACCATATACTTATGTTATATAGTTGAACAAAGAGCACATATAAATATATACATGTAAATGTTTTAGTTATAAATGTTGCTTTATTTCTTTATATGATTATATATCTACATTTTGATGCCAGTTCTCTTTTGGTCATGAAAAAACGTACATCAATGAAAAATTGTTTTTAGCATCTTATTTCACTAAAATTGACAAACCTATTGAATGATCATTATGTTTGCTATTTTTACTATTAAATTAGGTCAATTTATCTGGGAAACTCCAGGTAAAAGCACTTGAAATAAGTCTCTCCATTATCAGTTTACCTTTTCCTAGGTCCCATAAAGCATGTATATAATGCACATTTAATTTATACTTCATGAAGAACTATCTCTGAATTGTGGTTATCATCTTTAAATCTACTGAGAAACTCTGTAAAAAGTAGCTATTTCATGAATTTCCTGTATAGTCTACCAATAGGTAAAGCCCATTATGCTGCTGTTTGATAATTATGTTAAAATAAACTAATTAAAATTAATGAAAAATACCCTTTATGACTTTCAAATTAAGGAAAAGCACATTTCTTCTGAAAAACTGATATGTTTACAGTTAGTTGCATTTATTGCTGATTTTACATTAAATTAATCATCACCTTATCAATATTAAATATTTTATTAACCTTAAATTATTAAAATATTTCATTATAACCTATTCATGCTTCTGTTTATTAAAATTGACCTCATATCATTTTTGAAAGGAGGCGAGACGTAAATTAGTGTCAGTTTTCTATAGCTGACACAACAAGTTACCCATAGCTTAGTACCTACAAACAACAGATTTATTATTTCACTGTTCCATAGGTCAGAAATCTGGGTTGGTTGGGCTACTTTTTCCTCTCCAGGTTACACAGGTTTTAGGAAATCAAGGTGTCTACAACTGGTCTGTTATCAAGATGCTCTGGGGAAAAAAAATCTACTTTCAAGGCCATGCACATTGTTAGCAGAATATACTTTTCTTGCCCATGCCATCTGGGAGCCATGCTTAATCCCTTGAAGTCATGCTATGGTCCTTGAGCATAGGCCCCTAAACCCCTAAATCCCAAAGTCCCATTTTTTTAGTCATTCAGTCATGTTCAACTCTTTGAGACTCCATGGACTGTAGCCTCTTCCCATGGAATTCTCCAGGCAAGAATACTGGATTGGATAGCCATTCCCTTTCTTCCCTTTATCCTGGAATATACCTGACTTCCACCACATCTCTCTTCTACTCCAGCCAGAGAAAATCCTTTGCTTTAAAGGATTCATACCATTAGATTTTTCCCAACCAAATAATCCAGGATAATTTTCTATCTAAAGGTCCATAATCTTAATGACATCTGCAAAGTTCCTTTTGCCACATAATGTAACATCTTCACAGGTTCCACTGATTCTGTTTGGACATCTTTGACAGTTGGGATAGGGCACATACTTCATAACAAATACCACAACTGATATTACATAAGGTAAAATACTGGACTATTTTTCATATGTACCCCCAACCTGAATATCCATAAATTATAATTACAGCTGATTACTGCTTCCCTTAAAACTCCTAAAGTATGGTGTTAATGTACTTCCATAAATAAGCAAAACAGAGGAAAAATAAGTACCTTTTTGCAAAAAAAATATAAAATTGAAAATGTTATAAAAGGGGAGAATTCTTCACAAATAATTTACTTGTACTGGAGAGAGAAAATAAAACCCTTTATTATTTGTTCTTGTTTTATACTCTGGAATCTAAAATACGTTTTTAAAAGCTGCCCTATTTGTCAATCTGTCATGAAATAAATTTCAGCTTCAAGCCTGCATGCTCCTGGGGAAATCGCAAAACATCTCATTCAGCTGAAGAGGCTCAAACTCTAAGCAGCGCAATTAATATCTTCCATTTTTGCCATCGGCACAGAAAAATACTCTTTGGACTCAGAATCACTAATTGTATCTAATAGCTTACATCTGGCTTGTGCAAGTTCACCATGTCAGGACTTGCTTTATGTGTCCTGATCACCGGCCACTGAGTGGACATGTTCTGACCTGAACTTCAGAGCAGCTGCTACATTTTAACCTTCTCAAGAAATAGAATATTCATTAATGAATGAAATCTGGCTTCAGGAAGCTGTCTGTAGACATTCTTCCCAAATACAGCTTTATTATAACTGGCACTCTTGAATAAGAGGATGGAAACACCATAAAAACAAAAATCTTCCCTGGAGTGTGTCAAATAATGTTTCACTTAAAAATATGATATAAACAAGGTTGTTATTCACTTAATTTTCTCTTCATGTTTTGAAAACTCAAGACTCCTGCATATATTAATTTTAATGGATGTATCAGAAAACTCATCCAAAAGTACAATCCCAAATATGCCAAAAAATTACACCTGTCTTGCCTAACTGAAATTTATAATTTGAACAACAACTTCACATTCCTCCCCCCATCACTCTGCCCCTGCCATAGACCCTGGAAACCAGCATTCTCTGCCTCTGTAAGAGCTATTTTAGACATTTCATATAAGTAAATTCATGCAGTATTTGTCCTTCTGCGATTGGCTTATTTTACTTAGCATCATATCCTCAAGCTTCATCCATGTTGTCACATGATGTGTATATATCGTATTTTCTTTATCCATTCATCTGTTAAGGAACATTTAGGCTGTTTCTGTATCTTGGCAGTAGTGAGAATGCTTCAGTTAATATGAGAATGCAGACAGAGTCCTTATAATTAATAACATTGTACTATAGATGTAAACATTAGTCAAGATAGTAGATCTCATATTAAGTGTCTTACTTGAAAAAAAATATAAGGAACACAAGGAAATTTTTGCATGTGATGGATATACCTATTGTTTTGCTTGTGGTGATGATTTCACAGGTAAATGTGTATATCCAAACTCATCAGACTGTATAAATAAGTGCAGGTTTGTATACCAGTTACACCTCAACAAAGTTGTTCAAAACAAGAAAAGTATAGCATAATCTGAGCCTCAACCTTGCCAAATACCACCTTCCAACTGAGAAAAAAATTTCTCGAACAATCCCCAGAATGAGTGTCCCAGCCTATTTCATCATGGATTCAGCTCCCAGTCCCTGGAAGAACCTTCTGCCAAGAGCCAGAAGTGCTACCACTGAGGCAGCACCCAGGCTGAAAGCAATGCCACGTCACACACAAGCCTCTTCTACTCCGAGAAGGAGCTGGGAAACAATGATCAGACACAAACTTCAGTAAACGGAAAAATAAGCTTTTTCTGCATTTTACTTTTCTTGTACATATGCTTCATACCCATCAAATTCAAAACTGTAAATGCATGAAATCTAAGAAAGAAAGTATGGGCTTCTGTGGTGGCTCAACCGGTAAAGAATCTGCCTGCAAGGCAGGAGACCTTGGTTCAATTCCTGGGTCAGGAAGATCCTCTGGAGAAGGGATAGGCTATCTACTTCAGTATTCATGAGCTTCCCTGGTGGCTCAGACGATAAAGAATTTGCCTGCAATGAGGGAGACCTGGGTTCAGGAAGATCCCCTGGAGCAGGGCATGGCAACCCACTCCAGTATTCTTGCCGGGAGAGTCCCCATGGACAGAGGAGCTTTGCAGGCTGCAGTCCATGTGATCACACAGAGTCGGACACAACTGAGTGACTAAGCATAACACATGATATTTTTGCTCATTTGAAAATGTCAAGAGATAATAATTTATAGCCTCAACTGAATTAATAAACTCTGAGCTGCATTAATACTTCATAAAAATTTGTTAAAACTAAATTCTGACTTAATGAATTTCATCTTAGAAATTTGCTGCAAAACATAGTTAACAAAATAGTAATTTAAGTTTTGAAGCGTGTGCGTGCTCATTCTCAGTGGCGTCTGGCTCTTTGTCACCCCATGGATTGTAGCCCACCAGGCCCCTCTGTCCCTGCGATTTTCCAAGCAGGAATACTGGAGTGGGTTGCCAACTCCTCCTCTAGGGGATCATTCCAACCCAGGGATTGAATCTGCATCTCCTTCGTCTCCTGCACTGGCAAGCAGATTCTTTACCACTGAGCCACAAAATAGATTCCATGTTAAATGTTCTTACAAAAGTTGTAAAACCATTTAAAAAGATAAATTCCAACCAAAGAAAACATATGCAAAGTAGCATTGAATGAAAAAAGAAAAAATCTGGTATCAATATTATAGAGAATATAATACAGGCCATGAAATAATTTTAAAAATACATAAAATATTGTCATTTTCTATATCCTGAAAATACAGTACACAGCAGCTAACACTTTGTGGTTTTTTTTTTTGCTTCACTTAGGTATAATTGACAAATAAACTTTGTACATATTTAAGGTGTATAACTTGATGTTGGTGATGTAATTCTACTTTTTACCTCTTACTGTTTTCCTGTTTGGAAGTATGTAATATTTAGATTCATGAAGTCTGGAACAGTTCAGAAGAACAAAAGCTTATGTTTGGACTTAAGGGACAAGACCATTACTTTTAAAGAACACAGTCAATTTTCTCTAAAAGAACTGAAAGACGGAGGTTGACTCAGAATGATTTCATCTCTTAACTCCTCCCTTAACTAAAACCTGTGAAAGCAAACACACATCAGAATATCTCAGTTAGGTACAGGATTCCTCGAAGGAAGTTCCCACCATGCCATCTGCAACATCCCTGAGGCAGAGGTACTCCACTGTGATTTTTGTTGTCGTTTTTGCTGTTCAGTCGCTAAGTCATGCCCGACTCTTTGTGACCCCATGGACTGTAGCACCCCAGGCTCCTCTGTCCCGTGCTATCTCCCAGAGTTTGCTCAGTTCTATGTCCACTGAGTTGGTGATGCTATCTAACCATCTCATCTTCTGCCACCCATTTCTCCTTTTGTCTTCAATCAAAACCACGTCTCACTCTAAATACACACTAGAATTTTTTTATCATAATACTCCAGTCTTCAGATTACACATCACTCAGGCTTATTTCTCCCAGTAGGTAGGTATGACTTATCAAGATTTACCCTGATGATTTTCACATAAAAGTCAATCAACAATGGTGACACAAGTCAATAATTTATCATTTGAAGCCCAGAGAGTATTTTATCTGAAATGCTTCAGATTTTGAAAAGGTGATATATTTTGTACACCACAGTTCATCCTTACAGAACTTGAGGCTACATCCTATTATCAAACACTTCAATATTTGAAAGGAAAACATATTCACATAAGCAAATTAAAAGAAACCGAAAGTCACACTTCTCCAGAGTCAGATTTTGCCTCCAAATAAGTTTGTGCATAATGTATGGATTTTTTTTTCCAATTTTTAAAATTTAGGGAGTGTCTCTGGATTACAAAATTGTGAATAATGGACTTTGAAAACATACTTTGACCTCTAATTTGCTGTGTTTAAGGTTCTTCTTTCCCATGATCTTTCTTTTCAAATAGATTATTTTTTAGAAAATTATATTATTATTGGATGCTAAACATTTTTAATGGTAACATTATGCAGATACTGTGCCAGTCCTTAAAAGACATACAAGCTACCTGGCATGGTGTTTTGTTCATCAGTTTTTTCAAGAGCTTTGTGAACAGTCATCAGAGCTTTTCTGGCAGATGTGTAGGTAAACAGGAATTGTTACTTAAAAAAGATTTCTATGCAGTGATGTGCAACACTAACAAAATCAAGCCAAACCTTTATTCTGTTTTATGAACACAACTGAATACCTCTTTAAATTAAAAACAAAAATCAGCTACTGCAGGCCAAGTCAATTTACTAAGTCACAAAAAAAGGAAAACGAATGATGTGACGTCAGTCCATGGCTCATTTAAAGATATACACAGAATCCAGATTTCACACTGCTTGGTTCTGAATGGTAGTTATTGTCAAAGAGGTGTGACATTTTCCCTAGGATCTAATTTCTATAACATTACTAATCCGTGATAATGTATTCACCCTCAAGGACAAACAGAAAGGCAATATCTTGGCTTTCTGACAGTCTAGATTATTCTTGTCCTGTGTTTTGTTTGTATCTGATTGTATTTCTAAACTCCTATTTATCTAGTTCTGTTTTTTCTTCTATCAACAATGGCCATCTTAAAGTTCTTTTCAATATTTTTATAGAACTTTTTCTTAAGTGAAACAAAAATAGCCAAAATATCTTGTAAGAATATGTAGGCTCTAGGCTTTGGTTGGCAAGTTAAAATATTTTTAATAAAAGTGTATGAACATGTTAATCCAATTCAGAATGATTTAGTAGGATCAGTGTCGAATCCAAGAATATGTAATGCTTTTATGGATGTGTGTGTGCATGCTCAGTAGCTCAATCCTGTCTGACTCTTTGTGATCTTATGGCCTGTAGCCCACGTGGCTTCTCTGTACATGGGATTTTCTAGGCAATAATATACTGAAGTGGATTGCCATTTTCTCCTCCTTCCTGGATCAGGGATCAAACCTAAGTCTCCTACATTGGCAGGTGGATACTTTACCACTGAACCACCTGGGAAACCACAAAATAAGTTCTTTTTTTCCAGGTCATCATTAGTATCACTATTCTTTAAGTATAGTCATGGTACTACATAGCTCCTGTTAATACAGAAAGTTTCCTAAGGTTTTGGCAGGGGAATATATCTAAATTGGATATGTGTATTTGTGTGTGTGCTTATGAGTGTGTTTGTATTTATGTCCTTCAAAGACAGAATCAGCAATTTTCTCATAATTTTAATGAGGTTCTCTCTACATTAAGGCCACTTTATACATAAAAATGCTATATTGCCAGGCTTACTCTTTGCCCCAGAGAGTGTATTTTTAATGAGCTTTTCATGTATGAAGCAATACATAATGTCAATTAAGTAGATAGAATGAATACAGATGGTACTCTTTAGCCATTGAGTCTTAGTTATTAAAGGGACTTAAGAGAGAACTTAATGAGATTTAACCAACAATTCAGTCTTTCAAAGAAGTTGGTTGTTAAAACTCTGCTTGAAGCATTTAATTAAGAGAATTTTTATTATATATTATTTTCTATTTTGTATCCATAACAGTTGAAATATGACTATTAAAGATGCATCCATGGCATAATCTTCCTAGAGTATTAATAATCCTCACTTTATTTGAATCATTGTTTAAAAATTCCAAGTACCCACTTAAACTTTGTCTCATGTTTTACCATTTTTCACCTGCTTGCTTTATATATAAAAATTATGTCCTCCAGTCTTTTCCAATGAGCACATCTTGGCTTGTCAACATGCATAAATATACCCCCTCCATCCAAGAAGTAAAGAGAAATGTCAACTTAAGCCTATCTTTCCTTTGTTTTGAATGCTGTACTTCAATACCTCCTGCAGGGCCTAGCTTATTGAGTTACAAAGTATCTTCAGCTGGAAAGAAATTCTGGAGTTGCAAAGATTGCAGTCAGTGGTAACTAAATATTCTTTATAATATAACATTGGGACAATCTTAATCTCTCAGAACCTAAATTTGTGAAATCCATTTTTATATGGGTCTCAAACTATATGGCTTAACATATACCCTTAATACATTTTTCCTGTTTATTTTTACAGCATGGTGATTATCAATAATATTGTGTACTGGAAATTTGCTAAGGGAGCAGATCTTAAGCATCATTACCATACAAACACACACACACAAACGGTGACTATGTGAAGTGATGGATGTGTTAACTTGATTGAAAAATATTTTACAAGATCTACATATGTCAAATCATTACATTGCAGAAGTTACGTACAAGTTTATTTGTTGATTATATGTCAGTAAAGTTGAAAAATAATTAAATCAATTTTAATATTTACCCTAATATCTTACTTATGACCTCTCCTAATTCATTTCACCAATAAAATCAACATGACCTTGCTGCCCTCATCCACGTTTCCACAAAACATTGGTAACAGAAGGTGCGAGGTATATTCTCTGAGACAGTTCACTTTATGAATATATTAACTCGCCCTCAGATGTTCTATATGAGTTGATAAATAAATCTAAGAATGAGTTAATAGGAGAATTAGCATTAATACTGCTTCTAGTTCCTAATCGTCTTTTTCTTCTCTGTGTTGCTACTTCCTTTACATTAATTGACTGAATACTTAAGTTCTGTCTTGTGACTAGTAAAAGACAAAGGTGACTAAATCATTGCTTTGTGTACAATGAGCTTACAATTTATTGGAACAAGGGGAAAGGATAAAGCATTAAATACATAAGCATTAATTAGAATTGGAGTCTATGGAATTGTGCAGTAAATATCTAATTCTGATTAGAAACAAGGGATGACTAGTATGTAGGCTAATACAGTGGGTCTGATGCTTGATATTAACAGATTGTCATAATTCACCCACTAACATTTTCTTTGATCAAATAAGAGGTATCATGTTATTCCTATTCACTACTATAGCCAAAGCATTTTGCAAAGTATCTGGTACATACTAATGGAAAAAATATGTACCATATCAAATTTTATCTACTTAAATTATCAGGTACTATGATATTTGTTGGGATATAAATAAGAGAGGCCTTTTATCAGTGAAACAACCAAAACCCCAAAAATAAGATATCTTCTCTCTTCTTTTGGCAAAATTAAAATATGGTGATATATTTAATTTTAATTAAAGTGATCCTTTTCAAGAAGATTCCTCTTGAATTTCTTACTTGGCTTCAGAAATTGATGCTACCAGGTAAGTAAACACAAACAAGCAAAAGAAAAAAAAAAAAAAAAAACCCTTGTGTCCCATTGAAACCAAAAGCATAAAATCTGAATGCCAATGTAAAGAAGGTGGGCAAATATGTTTTTTATGGAGTTTCCTTTTTGCTACTTCATGTAGGATTTCTTTTAGAGGTGCAAAAACTACAAAATTATTGAATGCAAGTATTGCACAGAAAATATGACCTGGATTTCTTATACCAATATCTACACCACCCCACTCAGCCCAACACAGGAGAATCAGAGAAGATGGAAGTATTGCTATTATTTTTAAATCTCCCCAAATCCTGCTATTAAAAAAAAAAAAACACACAGAGCTAAAACATCAAAACTGAAAACTATAGCAGCATCTGCAAACAAATTAGATGACAATTTTATTCCCCAAACCCAAAAATATGAGCATATAGGGGTGAGAGTCAATGACAACTATGAGAGTTAGAATCTGTGTATGAGAAAGTTAAAAAAAAAAAGCAAAGAAATGCCTATTTTTTTATACTATTGTAAATAAAATGGATGGCATCTATGACTTTATGTAAGATATAAGACCTTCACTGAGATTATTATAAATATTTTTAAAGTTTATTTTAAGAAGACCTGAGTGACTAGAGATATAGATGGGAATGCTGAACACTGAAACAGTCTCCATTATCCCTAAATTATTCTTGAAGTAAAATATAACTTGAACTGATACTCCCACAGTTTTATTTTGTCTTACTCAAAAGGCTGATCCTAGAATTCATATGAAAGACCAAAGGACCACATAGACTGCATCTAAAACTTAGAAGAAGAAGAAGAATATGGCAATTTAATTACTATGCATTTGCTTTTTTATCCAGATGTATTAAGATTATAAGTCAGTACATGGAAAAGAGATAAGTGAAACTTAAAAGCAAGTGTAAACATAGACCAACATAAATATGCGAGCACAAGAGCTGGGTGTATAAAAAAAAAGAACATTAGCAGTAAGACAAAGAAAAGATGAATTTATTCAGTTGCATATATATATATGCACATATATAAAATATTTATATAGATGTTTGTGTAGGTATAGATACACATAGACAAGGAGTAGTTTGATAGATATAAATTGGTACTAATGCATTTATTACTTAGCTCTGACCATACTAAGGGTCTAGGAGCAATGACACCTCATAAGCAATGAGCACACGCAGAGCCCAGAGCTTAGTCTCTAAATATTATTTTCAAATAGAACAGGACTCCTTAGAGAAACGTCTGAATCTAAAACTAGGTCAGGGAAACTATAGGATGAGACTCAATCATCTAATTGTATTAGAAAGTAAAGAAAGTGTACAAAAAATAGGGTTATTTCAAAGGGACAGATGAACTAACCTTAAAAATCTCCCTACATCCATAGCTGGAACAAGTTTAAACAAAGTAAGTCAAGTGACTCAGTGGTAAAGAATGCACAGACCAATTCAGGAAATGTGGGTTCGGTTCCTGGTTCAGGATGATCCCCTGGAATAGGAAATGGCAACCCACTCCAGTATTCTTGCCTGGAAAATTCCATGGACACAAGAGCCTGGCAGGCTACAGTCCATGAGATTGCAAAGAGCTAAACACGACTGAGCAGGCAGGCACATGTGCACACACACACAGTATTATAATCCAAGCTATAAAATGAATATTCCTAAATTCACACTGATGTGAATAATGACTGAATATTCAGAGGAAAGAGACATACTCTTACAAAAGAATTCCAAAGAACATATTTAACTATTCCCCCTTCAAGAGATGGAGTTTAATTACTGGTCCTTCCCTCCTTTTGCGGGTGAACTAAATTTAATGACTTACTTCTGAAGAACAGAGTAGGAAAAGGAAAAATAGTAAATTTACATTGAAGAATCCTGGCAAAATTGTCTTAACTTTCAGTAAAAATTAATGTCACCAACAATGTACACATTGTTATGTTGTGAAGAGAACATTTCTGTTTTGTGATATTATTTCTAAAGCCAGATAATCAGACTAATTCTGATAGACATCAGGAAAACCCAGATTGGAGGACATTTCACGGGATATCTGGACAATACTCTTCAAGATAATTACAATTATAAACCAAATAACAATTAAGAAACTGCCACAGAACAGAAGATATTGGAGAGGCAAGGGAATTAAATGCAATATGGTACTCTGAGTTAGACCCTGCAACAGAAAGATGAACTAACAGATAAAATACAGATAAAGTCTGAAGTTTAGTTAATAATACCATACCAACAACAATGAATTTTGACAGATGCACCAGGATAATAAAATGTTAATAGTGGAATAAAGTAGGTAAATATTATATTGGAACTTTGTACAAATCTCTGTAAGTCTAAAATTATTCCAAAATAAAAACACTTAAAAATACAATGAACAACATTATTGTACATTAACTTTCAAAATCTATGAATTAAAGTATATTGCAAAGACAAGCCAGAGACTGAGGGAAGATATTTGCAAACAATTTTAGGTAAAGAACTAGTATCCGGAATGTTAGAAAAACTGTTGCCATTGTTTTGGTGGACCATAATGAGTTGGAAGGATGAGGAAGGATGGTGACAAGGAAGTCTAGGGAAGAACTGTGTGGATGAGCAGCTCAGAATAAACAGCTGATGCAGATATTCATATTCTATTTAAATGCTTATCCGAGAACATCTCCTGCAGTTGACAACGTGACATGTTTCATGCATGTCAATCAGCCTGTTACCCAAGCCACGCCGTTGATTTCCACTGCTTGCTCATTGAACTAATGAGCAAAGTAACCACAATGGCCGTCAATTATTTGGTCATGAAACTTCAATGGTAACATGATAGGAGATAAGGTATTCCATGAGGGCATGGATGGTGGTGCTGAAAGAATATTATAGACTTGAAAGAAAAATTCATATCACTGGGCATATCCAGTGATGGTGTCATGGTGCTAACAGCATGTCTTTTGATCAAAGAATTCATTTCAATGCAAAGGAAGTATAGCTCTGAGCTCTTGCCTGTGTAATTACGTGGCCTGACCACATGTCCTATTACACAGAAAACCTAGATCAAGTTGAAAGATGAAACTGCTTAATGAAGACAGAGTTATGTTGCCAGTTAAGTCGATATTTTTTAAAAAGTAGGATAAGACAGAATATCATGGGAGAAAGTGTATGCTTTACATCAGAGACCATTATCCCTCTGTCAATAAATACATGAGTCCAAGAATTAAGGGATGGAAGTGGAACTAGATTCCTGCCCCCCCAGTTTACTTGATAATGCATTCATAGAATTTTTATTTGCAGTCTTAACGACTTTGACCACTGTTGGTTTAGAGATCTTGATTACTAGAGGGAGAAAGATTTCACCAGGGGATATAACAATGGTTCCGGTGAACTATGAGTTAAAACTGTGACGGGCATTCTGGGCTCCTTTTCCCAAAGAACAAATCAGAAAACAGAGCCTACTTTACTTGGAGCATCCCTGATTCCAATTAGCAAGAGGAAACTGTGTTGCTCCTGACTCTGAGACAAGAACAATGTTTACAAGCCAGAGCACTCTGAGTGGCTTTTATCAATACTATTTCCTTCCCAAGTGTCACAGAAAAATACAACAGCCAAAATAGGCAAGACTATAGTGACTGAGGGCTACCCTGGTAGCTCAGACGGTAAAGCGTCTGCCTACAATGCGGGAGACCTGGATTCGATCCCTGGGTCGGGAAGATCCCCTGGAGAAGGAAACGGCAACCCACTCCGGTATTCTTGCCTGGAAAATCCCATGGACGGAGGAGCCTGGAAGGCTACAGTCCAAGGGGTCGCAAAGAGTCGGACACGACTGAGTGACTTCACTTTCACTTTCATAGAGACTTGAGACTCTTCAGGAATGAAGATCTGGGTTATCTACCAGGTAAGGAATCTGATCAGTTGAACTTTTATTTTAAATCAAAGGACACATGGAAAGTATAGTGATAGTAGGCAGTGATAAATACCAAGCACAGCTTTGGACTAATTACAGGAATCAATGTAGAAACTTTACATACTTTTTCCTTGCTTATAACATGCATATGTTTATTTGAGTATATGAATTATTACCACCTCTCCTCTCTCCCATTCCTTCCTTTCCTCTCTCTCTCTCCTTTCCCCCTGTATTGATTTATACAAGTTTGTTGGTGTCTGGCTCTACAATTCAGTCTTTAGAGAAGATTTATTGGGTCTGTAACTAAGTTTGAAGCAGCCATGAATATAATTTTTGGAATTGTGTCTCCTTATTTTGGGGAAAGGGTGAGATCATCACTTCTATGAAGAAAAGAGGCAACTGGCTGGATGGACTTGTTTTGTTGTAGAGGAGTCCACAATCATATGAAATGGGTAGTAGTAGTCAAAGTAGTCAAAGGGGTGGATTGTGCCAGTTAAAATTCATTTCCTTTCAGCTTCCAGCCCACTCATCTGTGTCACCCTTTGTGATATTGGCACCGGACTCTGCAAACTACATTACCCTCTGCCAGCTGGATCAGTGTTAGGCTCCACAGAGGACTCTAGAAAGATCCTGCCAAACTGGAAGATGAAGAACAGACTTTTTGCTTCCCAGTGACTTTTGAGCCCCAGCAAGATGACAGTAGAGGCAGGCTGATTTTGCAGTTTAGTGTCAAAGTCCACTCAGCTAGTTTCTTTGTTACCACACTGAGAGATAGTCTTGGCTCTCATATCTCAGCAGCTGACACCCTTCTAGTGGTTTTATCCTCCCAACATTGGCAGCAGCCCTTGCTGCCGTGGCGTCCTGGTAGTCAGTCTCTGTCACCACAGCCCTGGGCAGTGCATTCCTGTGGTAAGTGCGTCCTCTCCTCAGCAGTCTGAACTTTAGTTTTACCATTCTCCCACCTTTGAGTTTCCAGGTTCCTTTTTATTAACTTTCCTTCATAATCCAAGGATAAATAGTCACTCCACAGCAAATTCCTCTTCATCCCTTAATTAGTTAACCACATTTTATCTAGGATTTTAATACCACTCAAATTATTGGATTCTGGTGGATAGTCAGGAAAGAGCAATTAAAAGACCAATGGGGAAAAAAAAAAAAAAAAGACCAATGATATACTGCTTCATGTCTAGTTGAGTCTTAAAATTTTAAGATTCTGATAATATAAGCTGTTGGCAAGAATATGGAGAAAAAGGCAAGTGGAAGTGAGCATAGAAATTGCAACAACACATTTAGGAAGTAAATTGTTAGTGTCCAGGAAATTTGAACATGTTTATATCCTGGTCTCAGCCTAACATGCCTAGTCATATTTTTTAAAGAAATTCCTATTCTTATGCACAAGAACATATGCATAGAAGCACTGCTTTTAAAAGAATAAAATTAGAAATAACCTAGGAGTTAATCAATAATAGGTTTAAAAAACTGTAGTTATTTCTTTTAAAGATAACATTAGGTTGGCCAAAAAGTTTGTTTGGGGTTTGAACCCAAACAAACTTTTTGGCCAACCCAATATATAGCAGCAAAAGTAAACAACTAATACACTTATGAAGATCATAAATCTCGTGAATATAATGCTGAAAGAAAATATTTTTGCTAAATATAGAATGATGTACAATTTTAAGGCAAGTAAATGTGGGTAAAGAATCTGCCTACCAATGCAGTAGACACAGGTTTGATCCATGGGTCTGGAAGATCCCCTGGAGAAGGAAATTGCAACCTACTCCAGTATTCTTGCCTGGGAAATCCCATGGACCGAAGAGCCTGGCTGGCTATAGTCCATGGGGTTGCAAAGAGTCAGGCATGACTTAGTGACAAAACACCACCAACAACACTTTTAACATATGCAAAATAGCTCTTTAAATATAGTACATGTACATATATTTTACGTATAGTGTAAATGCCTATGTAGCAAATATATACACATATTTGTAATATAGATATGGGGCTTTCCAAGTGGTTCAGTGGTAAAGAACCCACCTGCCAATGCAGGAGATGCAGGCTTGATCCCTGGGTTGGGAAAATCCCCTGGAGGAGGAAATGGCAACCCACTCCAGTATTCTTGCCTGGGAAATCCTATGGACATAGGGGCCTGGTGGGCTACAGTCCATGGGGTTGCAAAGAGTCAGACATAACTTAGTGACTAAACAACAACACAATAATATCCCACAGAAGTGGGAATGAAAATGTCTCTGGAGAGGATAAAAAGAGAACATCATTGTGGAAGGGAAATATAGAGAGCTTTTTATAGGAAAGTTGTTATGTCTATTGATTTAAAATGAAGTCTTAACCATCTCCAAATCTTGCCATTTATCTCTTCCCTAGAAACCAATTAACGGGTCATATTAAGTAGGTAAATCTACAAGAATGTGTCAATGTTTCTAGACCATAAATGCTCCCTTTTAAAGATTTCTTTTCCCCAATTTATTTCTCTCAACTTAGCTCAGATATCACCTCCTCTTAGAAGCCTTTCATAATTTTTTTAATTGATACTTCTTCACGGGAGTACCTTTGCTTTCACACTTATTATTCTGTATTTGTTTCTCTCCTTGGTAATCTAAACATCAATATACATTTGTCTCTGTTTTCCTTTTGTTATAGTACAATGTCTGGTATAGAGAAATCACTAAGAGGCATGAATGTAGATTATGATTATTTGGAGGAATCTGAAATTTACAAACACCTAATTTTTAGAACCAAAATCTTAGAATAATAAATATTTTACACAAAATTGGACACAGAAGAAACTGCAAAATTTACACTAATTATAAGCATTATAGTATTTAAAGTCAAAGGATGAAAACCTACATTTACAGAAATTATCAGTTTCTATTTGTCAGTGTTAAAGGGAAAGTTAAGAAGTTTATTTATTCATTCATTCAACAAGCATGAAAAATATATTTCAAATAATAATATATTTAATGTCTACTGTATGCTTGATATTATACTAGGAACTATAGTATGAAGAAAATGGACATGGTCTCTTTCCTCAAGAAGTTTATATTCTAGTAATAAAAATATCTCTGAAATCCCCAAAAACATATTTAAAACTTATTAGACGAGAGGAGGAGGAGCCAAGATGGCGGAGGAGTAGGACGGGGAGACCACTTTCTCTCCTACAAATTCATCGAAAGAATAACTGAACGCAGAGCAAACTTCGCAAAACAACTTCTGATCGCTAGCTGAGGTCATCAGGCGCCCAGAAAAGCAGCCCATTGTCTTCGAAAGGAGGGCTGTATAGGTGGAGAAGTCCTGAGACTACAGGAAGAATAAAACTGAAATCCAGAGGCAAGAGACTTAAGCCCAAAACCTGAGAACACCAGAAAACTCCTGACTACATGGAACTTTAAGTAATAAGTGACTGTCCAAAAGCCTTCATACCTACACTGAAACCAACCACCACCCAAGAGCCAATAAGTTTTAGAGCAAGACATACCATGCAAATTCTCTAGCAACGCAGGAACATAGCCCTGAACATCAACATACAGGCTGCCCAAGGTCACACCTAACACATAGACCCATCTCAAAACTCATTACTGGGCACTCCATTGCTCTCCAAAGAGACGAAATCAAGTTCCACGCACCAGAACACTGACGCAAGCTTCCCTAACCAGGAAATCTTGACAAGCCAATCGTCTAACCCCACCCACTGGGTTAATCCTCCACAACAAAAAGGAACCACAGACCTCCAGAATACAGAAAGCCCACTCCAGATACAGCAATCTAAACAAGATGAAAAGGCAAAGAAATACCCAACAGGTAAAGGAACATGAAAAATGCCCACCAAGTCAAACAAAAGAGGAGGAGATAGGGAATCTACCTGAAAAAGAATTTAGAATAATGATAATAAAAATGATCCAAAATCTTGAAAACAAAATGGAGTTACAGATAAATAGCCTGGAGACAAAGATTGAAAAGATGCAAGAAATGTTTAATAAAGACCTAGAAGAAATAAAAAAGAGTCAATTAAAAATGAACAATGCAAGGAATGAGATCAAAAACACTTTGGAGGGAACCAAGAGTAGAATAACGGAGGCAGAAGATAGGATAAGTGAGGTAGAAGATAAAATGGTGGAAATAAATGAAGCAGAGAGGAAAAAAGAAAAAAGGATCAAAAGAAATGAGGACAACCTCAGGGACCTCTGGGACACTGTGAAATGCCCCAACATTCGAATCATAGGAGTTCCAGAAGAAGAAGACAAAAAGAAAGGCCATGAGAAAATACTCGAGGAGATAATAGCTGAAAACTTCCCTAAAATGGGGAAGGAAATAGCCACCCAAGTCCAAGAAACCCAGAGAGTCCCAAACAGGATAAACCCAAGGCGAAACACCCCAAGACACATATTAATCAAATTAACAAAGATCAAACACAAAGAACAAATATTAAAAGCAGCAAGGGAAAAACAACACACAAAGGGATTCCCATAAGGATAACAGCTGATCTATCAATAGAAGCCCTCCAGGCCAGAAGGGAATGGCAGGACGTACTGAAAGTAATGAAAGAGAATAACCTACAACCTAGATTACTGTATCCAGCAAGGATCTCATTCAGATATGAAGGAGAATTCAAAAGCTTTACAGATAAGCAAAAGCTGAGAGAATTCAGCACCACCAAACCAGCTCTTCAACAAATGCTAAAGGATCTTCTCTAGACAGGAAATGCAGAAAGGTTGTATAAACGTGAACCCAAAACAACAAAGTAAATGGCAACGGGACCACACCTATCAATAATTACCCTAAATGTAAATGGGTTGATTGCCCCAACCAAAAGACAAAGATTGGCTGAATGGATACAAAAACAAGACCCCTATATATGCTGTCTACAAGAGACCCACCTCAAAACAAGAGACACATACAGACTAAAAGTGAAGGGCTGGAAAAAAATATTTCATGCAAACGGAGACCAAAAGAAAGCAGGAGTCGCAATACTCATATCAGATAAAATAGACTTTCAAATAAAGGATGTGAAAAGAGACAAAGAAGGACACTACATAATGATCAAAGGATCAATCAAAGAAGAAGATATAACAATTATAAATATATATGCACCCAACATAGGAGCACCGCAATATGTGTGGCAAACACTAACGAGTATGAAAGAGGAAATTAATAGTAACACAATAATAGTGGGAGACTTTAATACCCCACTCACAACTATGGATAGATCAACTAAACAGAAAATTAACAAGGAAACACAAACCTTAAATGACACAATGGACCAGCTAGACCTAATTGATATCTATAGGACATTTCACCCCAAAACAATCAACCTCACCTTTTTCTCAAGTGCACACGGAACCTTCTCCAGAATAGATCACATCCTGGGCCATAAATCTGGTCTTGGAAAATTCAAAAAAATTGAAATCATTCCAGTCATCTTTTCTGACCACAGTGCAGTAAGATTAGATCTCAATTACAGGAAAAAAATTGTTAAAACTTCAAACATATGGAGGCTAAATAACACGCTTCTGAATAACCAACAAATCATAGAAGAAATCAAAAAAGAAATCAAAATATGTATAGAAATGAATGAAAATGAAAACACAACAACCCAAAACCTATGGGACACTGTAAAAGCAGTGCTAAGGGGAAGGTTCATAGCATTACAGGCTTACATCAAGAAATAAGAAAAAAACCAAATAAATAACCTAACTCTACACCTAAAGCAATTAGAGAAGGAAGAAATGAAGAACCCCAGAGTTAGCAGAAGGAAAGAAATCTTAAAAATCAGGGCAGAAATAAATGCAAAAGAAACTAAAGAGACCATAGCAAAAATCAACAAAGCTAAAAGCTGGTTTTTTGAAAAAATAAACAAAATTGACAAACCATTAGCAAGACTCATTAAGAAACAAAGAGAGAAAAACCAAATTAACAAAATTAGAAATGAAAATGGAGAGATCACAACAGACAACACTGAAATACAAAGGATCATAAGAGACTACTACCAGCAGCTCTATGCCAATAAAATGGACAACTTGGATGAAATGGACAAATTCTTAGAAAAGTATAACTTTCCAAAACTGAACCAAGAAGAAATAGAAGATCTTAACAGACCCATCACAAGCAAGGAAATCGAAACTGTAATCAAAAATCTTCCAGCAAACAAAAGCCCAGGACCAGATGGCTTCACAGCTGAATTCTACCAAAAATTTAGAGAAGAGCTAACACCTATCTTACTCAAACTCTTCCAGAAAATTGCAGAAGAAGGTAAACTTCCAAACTCATTCTATGAGGCCACCATCACCCTAATTCCAAAACCAGACAAAGATGCCACAAAAAAAGAAAACTACAGGCCAATATCACTGATGAACATAGATGCAAAAATCCTTAACAAAATTCTAGCAAACAGAATCCAACAACATATTAAAAAAATCATACACCATGACCAAGTGGGCTTTATCCCAGGAATGCAAGGATTCTTTAATATCTGCAAGTCAATCAATGTAATACACCACATTAACAAATTGAAAGATAAAAACCATATGATTATCTCAATAGATGCAGAGAAAGCCTTTGACAAAATTCAACACTCATTTATGATTAAAACTCTCCAAAAAGCAGGAATAGAAGGAACATACCTCAACATAATAAAAGCTATATATGACAAACCCACAGCAAGCATCACCCTCAATGGTGAAAAATTGAAGGCATTTCCCCTGAAATCAGGAACAAGACAAGGGTGCCCACTCTCACCATTACTATTCAACATAGTGTTGGAAGTTCTGGCCACAGCATTCAGAGCAGAAAAAGAAGTAAAAGGAATCCAGATAAGAAAAGAAGAAGTAAAACTCTCACTGTTTGCAGATGACATGATCCTCTATATAGAAAACCCTAAAGACTCTACCAGAAAATTACTAGAGCTAATCAATGAATATAGTAAAGTTGCAGGATATAAAATTAACACACAGAAATCCTTTGCATTCCTATATACTAACAATGAAAAAACAGAAAGAGAAATTAAGGAAACAATACCATTCACCATTGCAACAAAAAGAATAAAATACTTAGGAGTATATCTACCTAAAGAAACAAAAGACCTATACATAGAAAACTATAAAACACTGATGAAAGAAATCAAAGAGGACACAAACAGATGGAGAAACATACCGTGTTCATGGATTGGAAGAATTAATATTGTCAAAATGGCTATTCTACCCAAAGTAGTCTATAGATTCAATGCAATCCCTATCAAGCTACCAACGGTATTTTTCACAGAACTAGACCAAAGAATTTCACAATTTGTATGGAAATACAAAAAACCTAGAATAGCCAAAGCAATCTTGAGAAAGAAGAATGGAACTGGAGGAATCAACCTGCCTGACTTCAGACTCTATTACAAAGCCACAGTCATCAAGACAGTATGGTACTGGCACAAAGACAGAAATATAGATCAATGGAACAGAATAGAAAGCCCAGAGATAAATCCACAAACCTATGGACACGTTATCTTTGACAAAGGAGGCAAGGATATACAATGGAAAAAAGACAACCTCTTTAACAAGTGGTGCTGGGAAAACTGGTCAACCACTTGTAAAAGAATGAAACTAGAACACTTTCTAACACCATACACAAAAATAAACTCAAAATGGATTAAAGATCTAAATGTAAGACCAGAAACTATAAAACTCCTAGAGGAGAACATAGGCAAAACACTCTCCGACATAAATCACAGCAAGATCCTCTATGACCCACCTCCCAGAATATTGGAAATAAAAGCAAAACTAAACAAATGGGACCTAATGAAACTTAAAAGCTTTTGCACTACAAAGGAAACTATAAGTAAGGTGAAAAGACAGCCCTCAGATTGGGAGAAAATAATAGCAAATGAAGAAACAGACAAAGGATTAATCTCAAAAATATACAAGCAACTCCTGCAGCTCAATTCCAGAAAAATAAATGACCCAATCAAAAAATGGGCCAAAGAACTGAACAGACATTTCTCCAAAGAAGACATACAGATGGCTAACAAACACATGAAAAGATGCTCAACATCACTCATTATTAGAGAAATGCAAATCAAAACCACAATGAGGTACCATTACACGCCAGTCAGGATGGCTGCTATCCAAAAGTCTACAAGCAATAAATGCTGGAGAGGGTGTGGAGAAAAGGGAACCCTCTTACACTGTTGGTGGGAATGCAAACTAGTACAGCCGCTATGGAAAACAGTGTGGAGATTTCTTAAAAAACTGGAAATAGAACTGCCATATGACCCAGCAATCCCACTTCTGGGCATACACACTGAGGAAACCAGATCTGAAAGAGACACGTGCACCCCAATGTTCATCGCAGCACTGTTTATAATAGCCAGGACATGGAAGCAACCTAGATGCCCATCAGCAGATGAATGGATAAGGAAGCTGTGGTACATATACACCATGGAATATTACTCAGCCATTAAAAAGAATTCATTTGAACCAGTCCTAATGAGATGGATGAAGCTGGAGCCCATTATACAGAGTGAAGTAAGCCAGAAAGATAAAGAACATTACAGCATACTAACACATATATATGGAATTTAGAAAGGTGATAACGATAACCCTATATGCAAAACAGAAAAAGAGACACAGAAATACAGAACAGACTTTTGAACTCTGTGGGAGAATGTGAGGGTGGGATATTTCAAAAGAACAGCATGTATACTATCTATGGTGAAACAGATCACCAGCCCAGGTGGGATGCATGAGACAAGTGCTCGGGCCTGGTGCACTGGGAAGACCCAGAGGAATCGGGTGGAGAGGGAGGTGGGAGGGGGGATTGGGATTGGGAATACATGTAAATACATGGCTGATTCATATCAATGTATGACAAAACCCACTGGAAAAAAAATAATAAAAAATTAAAAAAAAACAAACAAAAAACTTATTAGACATTATTAACATATCATTATTATTGAAGGGAAGAAGGATCTTTGTTTCATATCTGTTAAAATACAGATTTAACCTTGAAGCAACCTTCCTCCTGAATTATTACTAGGTGAAATAAATGTTCCTGATCAATATCAAAATTTTAGCATTCTGCTACTTGCAACAAATACATACACACACATGCACCCACCATCTTAATGACAGCCTTTACTTACTTTTATGCCTAGCAGATAGCCAGAAATGGAAGCAATGAAGAATCTAGAGCAATACTTGGTGAATATTCTGAGAAAGTTCAGCAATTGGTAATTTTCAATCAAAATTGAAAATGGTAGTAACTATAAAAAGCAGATACAAATCTGTTTCTGTAGTTTGGTTTCAACTCTTAAATTTTAAATAACTCAGTAGTAGAATATTCTCTTCTATTAGCGTGGCACGCAGATTTAACCATCATAATCTCTTTCTTCTGGTGTTACTCCTCAGTTTATGTCATATGGCAAAGTGATTTTCCAGATGTAGTTAAGATTATTAATAAGTTTTTAAGAAGGATATTATCCAGGTGGACCCAGTATAATCACACGGGACTTGAAAAGTAGAAATCCTTCCCTGACTGGTAGCAGAAAGAGAAGGCAGTGCGACATAAGGCACAAGAACTCAGAATAATGTTGCCTAAAAGATGTAGGGGCCCACACGGGAAGCAGGAAAAGGAAGTGAGTTCAGTCCACAACCAGTGAACTTTAAGGAGCTCAAAGCCTGGATGCGACCACAATCACAGATGATAGCTTGAAGACAGCATGCTGGAACTCTGAGCAAAGGGTTAAGGCATGTTGTGCTAGACTTCTGACCTACTAAAACTAAAAGACAATAAATTTGTGTTGTTTAAAGCCACAAAGCTGATGGTGATTTGTTAAAGCAGAAATACACACAGATATTTACAATATGTCTTGTTTCTTCATTTTGATATTCAAAGTTTTTAATGGCGTTATTTTCCTTTGGCTGAATAACTGATTCTGTCATGTATGGATGGATGTGAGAGTCGAACCATAGAAAAAGGCTGAGTGCCGAGAAGTTGATGCTTTCAAATTGTGGTGTTGGAGAAGACTCTTGAGAGTCCCTTGGACTATGAGGAGATCAAATCAGTCAATCCTAAAAAAAACCAAGCTTCAATAGTGGTTGGGAGGACTGATGCAGAAGCTCCAATTCTTCAGCCACCTGATGTGAAGGACTGACTCACTGGAAAAGACCTGATGCTGGGAAAGACTGAAGACAAAAGGAGAAGAAGGCAGCAGAGGATGAGATGATCAAGTAATATCACTGACCTGATGGACAGGAACTTGAGCAAACTCCAGGAGATGGTGGGCAACAGGGAAGCCTGGCATGCTGCAGTCCACGGGGTCCCAGAGAGTCAGACACAACCTAGCAACTGAACAACAACAGTTCTGGTTATACATAGTCTTACTTTGATTTTTAACTATTTATTTTTCCTTCATCCTTGAAGGATATTTTCACTTGTGAAAGATATAGAATTGTGGGTTAATTTTTTTAAGTACTTTAAAATGAGGTTTCATTTGCCTCTTGCCTTCCTGGTTTCATGTGAGTAAACACTGATAATTCTAATTGTTTTCTATAAGTATTATTTTTCTCATATGCTGTTCCAACTCTTCTTTTTTACTTTAGTTTTTATTATTTGGTTATATGTGGGCATGAATTTGAGATTTTTGCAGTTGCTGAGTTTTTATAATCTGTAGTTACATGGCTTTCACCACATTTGTGAGATTTTCAGGGTTTGCTTTTTCATTTATATAATTCATATACATACCATACTTGAATTTATATAAATTCATTAATTTATATGCATATATATATTTCATTTATATAAGTTACATAAATATATTTTTGCCTTAATTTTCTCCTGGGATTTCAATAACATGAAAGTTTGCTGTTGTGGTGTATGAAGCTGTTTTTCAGATTGCATAATTTCAACTAATACATCTCCATCTTTAGTTTCTTTTCTGCCACATCCATTTTGCTCTGCCTCAATGTAATGAGGAGTTGTTTTATTTTGGTTACTGTATTTTTCATTTTTGAAATCTCCATTTAGTTCCTTCTTGAATAATCTAAATCTTTGCTAAGATTTTCTAGCCTTTTATTTATTTCAGGTATGTTGGTACTTATTCACTAAAGCATTTTTTAATATTAGCTAGATGTATTTCCCAAATACATCCCAGTTCCCTGGGCCTCATTTTTCCATCCTCTGTGGAAAAATGTGAAATCTATGGCTTTATTTGTTCACTCTACTGTGCACTTCCTGAAAATGCTCCCACATCTAAGGCCAAGCAGCAGAATAGAGAGAAAATAAAAGCAACTAAAGCTTGACTTGCCAACTTGAGACTCCAACTTCTCTGATCAAAGTAGAAGCTTCCACTCTCTCAGAATTTTGGAGGGTACTTTAGTTGCTTCGGAGAAGGCAATGGCACCCCACTCCAGTACTCTTGCCTGGAAAATCCCATGGACAGAGGAGCCTGGTGGGCTGCAGGCCATGGGGTCGCTAAGAGTCAGACACGACTGAGCGACTTCACTTTCACTTTTCACTTTCATGCATTGGAGAAGGAAATGGCAACCCACTCCAGTGTTCTTGCCTAGAGAATCCCAGGGACGGGGGAAGCCTGCTGGCCTGTCGACTATGTGGTCGCACAGAGTCGGACACAACTGAAGCGACTTAGCAGTAGCAGTTAGTTGCTTAGCTGTGTCTTGCAACCCCATGAGCTATAGCCCACCAGGTTCCTCTGTCCATGGGATTTCCCAGAATACTGAAGTGGATTGCCATTTCCTCCTCCAGGAGATTTTCCCAGCCCAGGAATTGAACCTGGGTCTCCTGCATTGCAGGCAGATTCTTTATCTACCGAGCTACAAGGGAAGCCAGAACTTTAGGTGACTTCAGACCCTTCTGCTACAGCTGTTGCTAGGGCCAGGATATTATGCTGTGGGAGAATTGCCTTAGGACTTGTGTGCAAGTGGGGGAAAAAAACTTCTCTGTTTCTTTGGGCTTTAGGAGTCAGCTTTCCTTGAGCCAGAACTTAACTGTTTCTCCAGGAATAATCTCTGTGCTGCCAATGCTAACTTCCTAATTTTGGGTGGGCTTGAGCCCAGGGCAGGAAATACTGGAGACAAAGCAATAGTAAACTCACAGCCACGTCGATGGTGCTGCCATCCCAAATAGTTGGTCCATTCATCTTGTCAAGGGTCTACTGTGCATTCAGTGGGAGAGACAGGCTGGGGTGTCCTGATTCCATTTTTTCTGGGGAAGGAACTCCTGTGCCCATAATTTTAAAACAAAAAAATTAATTTTTGGTTTTCTAAAATTCCATAGAAAATACATATCTAATAAAAGTGCTTTCCTGGAGATTTATTGCATTGTCTTACAGGTAGAAGTAGTCATCAAGAACTGACTAGTGGAATTCAGTTCACAGTAACTGTGGCATGATTAATGATAGAGAACCTAACAGTGACTGAAAGTGAATAAAAAGGAACACAACTTAAGACAGACAAATGGGGACAAATCCAAAATATCTTAATAATATTTAGCTTAACATCAATATTTTTGCAGTAAGTAAACTAATTTATAATACTGAGTTAGGATGCAATAAACCTAGAAATATTCATCAATAAATCATAACAAATAAAATTGTTTTTTAAGAATGGGTATAAAAATTGGTCATTACATTTTCTTTAAAGCATGTTTATTGACTATATCTTCAGAAATCTAATATGCCAGTTTCTTATTCCAACCTAGGAGTGTGTTTTTCCATGTCCAGAATCTTTCCTGTGAAAAGATTACACACATATCACGTGTCCAAAAATAAAACAGTATATATGGGGTTGATTCTCTACAGTGGATATGAGATAGAGTGGAAACTATCCTTCACCTACAATTACTATCGTGTCTTTCTCTCTTCAGATTCCTCAGTCATCCATTTTACTGCCCTGGACTTTCCTCTCTGTTCTGCTAAATATCCCATTTTACTATTCTCTTTTTTTTTTTTCTGCTCTGTGGAACACCATTAATGCTCACACAACCGGCACAAATCTCCCACTTTATTCCCTTTGTATCAATGAACCTTGAAGACACCTTAACTTCTCTCTGATCTTCTGTGAAAGATGCAACCTCGGCCACTCCTCCACAGTCAGTGGCGGAGATAGTCTCCAATAATATTTGCTGCTCAGAACACATTCAAAAATGACCCAAACATTTGATCTATATTTTTTCCATTCTTCATTAACTGGGAAAATTTTCAGAATCCTTGTTATCAGTATATTTTACCATTCTGCACCACAATTCATTAGCTTTTGCAACACTATGGACATTTATTTTCATAGTGGGGCAAGCATTCACAGGCTGTAGTATATAGCCCCTATGACACAATGCCATGCTCCTAGAGTTTGCTTACCTTGTCTTAAGTGAGCTGTAATTCCCAAAGTTTCTTAAAGACATTTTTTTCTCATAAAAAGTATCACTCAACTTAGACTGTTTCTCAGAGACTGTTTCTCAGACATCTTTATTTCTTAGCTGTGACCAAGACTAAAGGAGAAATTTCCTCCTGAAGTTTGTTCATCCATTTCTAGTTTGTATTCTTATGATTATCAATGTCCTGACACTACAGATAACTTCATCCTTCAGAGAGATCCTACACATTACTTATAAGGAAAAGATCTACCTAATCAAATAGATTTCAAAAAATACCCCCCAAATAATAAGATATTTTGGATTGGGATGTAGGGCAATATATTAAAAGGTCATGATTTAACTTTTTATATTTAATATTCAAAGCTTTTTAATATTCAAAGGAATATCCAGGCCAATATGAGAGAGACACACTTTTCCCTATTTCTGCTAAGTTAAGCTAAAAACCCTGGACAACTCATATGAAACAAAAATACAAGAAACTCTGAAAAGCAAAGAGAAATAGGTACACTGGCCAGGAATGTCAGTACCTGAAGGACAACACACCAGTGAGTTTGTTGGGTTTTCTTTTTTCCCCTCACATTTCCCAAACTGGGTGCTGCTTCTGCTGCTGTGAAGTCACTTCAGCCGTGTCCGATTCTGTGAGAACCCATAGACGGCAGCCCACCAGGCTCCCTGGTCCCTAGGATTCTCCAGGCTAGAACACTGGAGTGGGTTGCCATTTCCTTCTCCAATGCATGAAAGTGAAGTCGCTCAGTCATATCTGATTCTTAGAGACCCCATGGACTGCAGCCTAACAGGCTCCTCTGTCCATGGGATTTTCCAGGCAAGGGTACTGGAGTGGGGTGCCATTGCCTTCTCCAAAACTGGGTGCTAGACATATCAAAGATGCAGAAACACTAGTGGACCATGCAAGAGAGACCCAAGGAAAGCTTTCTGTTTCTACAGAAAGGATACGGAGAGAAGGACAACCTAGTAAAAGAAAAACAACAACCAACTTTTAGACAACAAGAACTCTACCCCAGCAAACACCATGGAAAAAATTGCAGTCCCAGCAACAACCCTGTCATCACAGGCCAAGTAGGGACTCTAGGTATAGAGTTATGCCTGACTATGGCAAGATGCCCCCACTCCTTCCTCTCTGCTGGGGTGGTATCAGCGAATACCGAGGAGTCGAAAGTTTCATCCTTACTCAGCAACGACACCCCCATGAGCGTGGCATCACTGGGGACCATGCAGGGATTCTGAACTTTCACCTCATCTAGCAGTAACAAGGTATACCTAGAGTCCCTGCTAGAGTCAGAAGAGCCAGATTAGAAGCTGGAAATCTCATCACCCCCTACTGGTAACAAGTCATGCTCTGCCACCATGTTGTAGAAGCTACACAGAGAGAAAGAACAAGGTTCTAACCTTCTGCCACCCAGGTAGAGTTAGCAGAAGATTCTTGAAGAATCTGAAATCCCATTTCTGCCCAGCAGTAATGAGACATCCACCATTTACCTCAGGGTGTCAAAAGAGACCAAGTGGGAAACTAGTCTCTTAGCAAAATGTCTGTGATGTGAATTCATTCTGGTTTAATGCTTGTTTAATGATAAAATTGTTTTCTGTCTCTCCAAACCTTGTGGAGAGGTTTTCTGGGTTGGAAGGAGACTTTGTTTTAAATTGTATTTCCCCAAATGTCTGTAGAGTAAATTCACATTCCCAAGTTTCTACTTCCCACTGATTACATTATAGAAAAAAGGATAAAAGAGAGACATATCCCCTGGGCCCTCAGTGTCAATAGCTTTTATGCACCTAAATGCAATAATTGTCCTCTACGACCCAAGTATGTAGCAGGGATAAAGGCTGGGGAAATAGGGCAGGACTACTTTGAGGATGTTCATTATTATGGAAAATATATCATTCTTGGAAACAAATTTACCCAGAAGATTTTAATTAAGTGGCCAAGTAGAAGTACAGTAAATATTTGTAACAGAAAGAATGAATAAATTGTTGACAATTCTATTTTTATTTTTCTATTTTATTTCCATTTCTTTATCCTACTCATGGACTCTCATCTTATACTTAAACTTGCAATAATTTAACTACTCAGTCTTCACTCAGGTATTAATTTTTAACTTTTCCTGCATTTAATTCTTCTGCAATAACAATCTTCGAGGTCACTATATTTCTAATATATGCCTGTATGACTCTACTGCCCCTAATCAAGCATAACTGGCATGGAAATAAATAATGACCACCCAAATGAAAACAGGCAACAGCTGTTTATTCAGGGTTTCCTCTAGTAACAGAAAAGATACTGGTGCTGGAAAAGATTGAGGGAAGGCGAAGAAGGGGGTGACAGAGAATGAGACAGTTGGATGGCATCACAGACTCAATGGACACAAGTTTGAGCAAACTCTGGCAAATAGTGAAGGACAGGGAAGCCTGGCGTGCTGAAGTCCATGGGGTCAGAGTCAGACACGACTTTGTGACTGAACAACAACAGTAGGAACAGTCCACCAGCATCATCACATGGATTTAACAGAGACTCAAAGGCAGGCAGAGGAATGAGAAAGCTTCATAGTAATAGCAGAAAAAAAGATGACTTAAGGTGTGCCCTACTTGGAACTTGTTGGCATTAGGAAAGTTGGGTGCAGGCTAACTAGAAGCAAGACATCTTACACAACGGGTTAGAGAGTTGATTTGGCATTAAGGGACCAACCTGCTACAGAGGTTGTAGTTTGACTTCCAGAGCTGTAGACTGTGGATCAGACTTGTATCGTAATAAATAGTCTGGGCTTTATCTATTTGTATATTTCATCTTTGGCCATGCCTGAGCCCATTTTTTTCCATTTCATAATTAATTCAATAAATATCCTCGATGGTTAGATTGGTGCTACCATTAACCTGCAAAATCCTAGGTCCAAATATTACTTTGTTTTAGCTATTCTCTTTTTCCATAATGCTTCCCACCATTCTCCATGACCATCCAACTCCTCTCTAATTCTTGGAAACTGTCTCAAGAACCATCAATGTCCTAAAAATCTCCCCTTTACCTATCATCCATTAAATACCAAAATCCTTCTTCTCTAAGCTCCTAGAATTGATTACTTATCCAGTCCTCATCGTACTACATAATATAAAATCTTAACTTGCTAGACATTTTTATTTTGGCCTGAGTGATTCTTGGAGGGCAGGATTTAAGTGTGAAACTTATTTTTGTGATATCATAGATAGAGTGATAAAAATATAGGTTCAGTCACATATAGAAGGTCACAATTGGAATCAGCCCTGTCCTCATTATTTCTGCAACCATAGACACTGAACCTCATTTTTCTACTGTATAAAATGGGAAATACAAATGAAATCTGACCAGGCAGTGAGAATTTAAGAAGCGAATACATGCTAATGTTTTTACAACAAAGAATCACTTTTACTTTCCCTTTGTGTTCACCTCATTCTGAATGTTAAAATAGTGCTCGTAGCAGTCAGACTGTCTGAACTTTATTAGCTTAAACTTCATTCATGCAAAGAATTCACTTGCATTCCTACACATCTGAAATATTAATTGACGTTTTCTTTGGCTTTCTAAAATCTGATGTAGGTTCAAATCGAGAGAAAATTTTACTTTGTTGAAGAAATTGTTCCTTAATTGTTAGAAGTAATTACAGTTTGAAACAACTTTGCTTTTTATAACCACAGATGCCAATGCAAGTTGTCTTTTGAAAAGTTCATGAAAAGAAAGAGATTAAGTGAAATCCAAATGATTTTATTTCCAGGAAAAACACTACATTCCATTCAGAGCATTTTTAAAATGTGCTTCAAAGTTCCAGTTGTAGGCTTATTGTGAGAATAAATTTATCTCCAAAGAAAATCTATTTTTAAATATAATAGAAATAGAGAACCTAGTCTCAATGAGAAAACATATAAGAAAACTGTCATTTACTGAAGCTATGACAAGATTTCTGCATTCTTTTTATATCTGTTCTAACTTTACAACATAGGGTTCTTAAGTTTTAGTGTCAGTGAGAAATACCATTTTGAAAGCTTGAAAACTGGCTTCCTTTTCTCAAGTGAAGAAGACTTGAAGCTTTTACATATTTTGAAGTAGCTTATCTGATTTGCATTCCCAACCACTCAGTGGTTGCATTTAAACATAAAACAACAGTATTCTCTATGAAACAGTGACAAAGCTTACTGTCACAAAAATAATGTGATGCTTATAAACAGTCTAAACTACTAGAAAAAAATATTCTCTTGATCTATTTGGAGTACAAACAAGGTGAAAACTAATTTTTTTCTGTTTTGTTTTTTTTTTACCGTATGTGTTGGGTAAAGTGCAGAATATATTTTATTATTTTCAAAGGAATTTAATATTATTAATTTTATTAGCAATATTAATTTCTCTTCCAGGTTATCATACAATATTCTGTCCTCCAACTTAAAAAATCTGAATACTATTATAGTCATTGATAATTTATTAATGTGTTTCTTATAGTAAAATACTTCTGAAATGCTTCTAAAACCCTAAATGAAAGAGAAAACTTCTTATAGTACTTGGCATGGATGGTATTATTTAAAATATGTTTCCAACTAAGTCTAAATATGGAATCTTGTAAACATTTTAGTTAGATTTGTTTTTCAGATTTGGTAAATTAATAAGAAGAAAAGACAAGTACATGATGATTTTTATTTTCTACAATATGCCTTCTTCTCTATTCTCTTTATAACCACAGTGTTCATATACTTATCCTTTTATCTGCTATGCAAACAGGGATTTAAGCAATAAGCATTGTAAAAAATTAATAAACTTTTGAAATCCCCAAATTTAATGTTCTTAAAACTGATTTGGATTACAATCACTCAATTTCCAGAACTGAGCAGAATGTGTATTTCAGTTGGTATTTTGAGGCTTTCCATTGTCATCAGGAGTCTAACATTGCCTCTCTGCAAAATAAGATCTTAAGATTAACTGAAGAGTAAAGAGAGATAAAATGGCATCCAAAGCCTCAGGCTCTTCCTTCTTGTCAATTTGTCTCAGGCTCTATCTCTGACACCATCTTCTTCCTTCCCTTCTGTGCCACCTACACACCCCTATACCCTCAACTCCCCCCTCAACTAATTCTCTCACCCAACTTACCCATTTCTATGAAACTCTCTCTACTCGCTTTTCCTCTGAATTGTCAGAACTTGTCACTTTAAAATTAAGATTTCTGAGGATCCAGAGACTAAACCCTTAATTTATTTTTTTAATTTATTTTTTAATTGAAGGGTAGTTGCTTTGCAGAATTTTGTTGCTTTCTATCAAACCTCAATATGAATCAGTCATAGGTATACATATATCTCTCCGTTTTGGACCCCCCTCCGGTCTCCCTCCCCGTCCCACCCGTCTAGGCTGACACAGAGCCCCTGTTTGAGTTTCCTGAGCCATCAGCAAATTCCCGTTGGCTATCTGTGTTACATATAGTAATGCAAGCTTCCATGTTACTCTCTCCATACATCTCACCCTCTCCTCCCCTCTCCCCATGTCTATAAGTCTATTTTCTATGTCTGTTTCTCCATTGCTACCCTACAAATCAATTCTTCAGTATCATTTTTCTAGACTCCGTATATATGCATTAGTATACGATATTTATCTTTCTCTTTCTTACTTACTTCACTCTGTATAATAGGCTCTAGGTTCATCCACTTCATCAGAACTGACTCAGATGTGTTCCTTTTATGGCTGAGTAATATTCCATTGTGTATATATACCACAACTTCTTTATCCATTCATCTGTTGATGGCCATCCACGTTGCTTGCATGCTCTAGCTATTATAAATAGTGTTGCAATAAACAATAGGAAACATGTGCCTCTTTCAATTTTGGTTTCCTCAAGGTATATGCCTAGGAGTGAGATTGCTGGGTCATATGGTGGTTTTATTCCTAGTTTTTTAAAGGAATCTCCATACTGTCTTCCATAGTAGCTGTATCAATTTATATTTCCACCAACAGTGCAAGAACATTCTCTTTTCTCCACACCCCCTCCAGCATTTATTGTTTGTAGACTTTGTAATGATGTTTCACAATTCATATGCAAATGCAAAAGACCTCGAATGGCCAAAGCAGTCTTGAGAAAGAATGGACCTGGAGGAATCGAGCGTCCTGACTTCAGATTATACTACAAAACTACAGTCATCAAGACAGTAAGGTACTGGCACAAAAACAGAAATATAGACCAATGGAACAAGAGAGAAAGCCCAGAAATAAACCCATGCACTATGGGTACCTTATTTTTTATAAAGGAGGCAAGAATATACAGTGGGGCAAAGAGAGCGTCTTCAATAAATGGTGCTGGGAAAACTGGACAGCTACATGTAAAAGAATGAAATTAGGTCATTTCCTAACACCATACACAAAGATTAACTCAAAATGGGTTAAAGATTTAAATATAAGACCAGAAACTATAGAATCCTTAGAGGAAAACACAGGCAGAACAGTCGATGGCATAAATCAAAGCAAGATCATCTATGACCCACCTCCTAGAGTAGCAGAAATAAAAGCAAAAGTAAACAAGTGGGACCTGATTAAACTTAAAAGCTTTTGTACAGCAAAGGAAACTATAAGCAAGGTGAAAAGACAACCCTCAGAATGGCAGAAAATAATAGCAAATAAAACAACTGACAAAGGATTAATTTCCAAAATATACAAGCAGCTCATACAGCTCAATACCAGAAGAACAAACAACCCAATCAAAAAGTGGGAAAAAGACCTAAACAGACATTTCTCCGAAGAAGACATGCAAATGGCTAACAAACACATGAAACAATGCTCAAAATTGCTCATTATTAGAGAAATGCAAATCAAAACTACAAAAAGATGTTACCTCACACTGGTCAGAATAAACCCTTAATTTCTTATACTCCTGAACTAAAGCTCAACTGTGAGCCATAGTCAAAGGTTTTCCAAAGTAACTGAAGATCCTCAGAGATCTTCCGAGGAATTTAAAACAGGTATTCAAACTGACCAACGTGGTTTCCCTGACTTATATCAGCTAATTTATTTGCTTGTTGGTGAACGTCAGGCCAAGTGTTGGAAGAAAATTGCACATTGGAAAAGTTCTGATAGGTCTCCAGAGTTACAACCAGGAAACCAATGCACTACCTTCTTTGATCAGACTCAGGGAATTGCTAGGCAAAGTCATCAAGCAATTTCTAGAGCTTTTCCAAAGCCTATTGTTTGGAATAAAATTTAGGCTTGCACATAGAAATCTGATGAACATGTTCATGAATATCACCATTAACTTCTCACTGTTTTTAAATAAATTCTGGTGTTCCTTCAGATATTGATTCAACATGAGTAGCTTTTAATTCTATCAAAATGAAAAACTGTGTCCACTCTAGTTTTAATCTGCCAAGGACCTCTCTCACAGTCTATGAATAACTTCAAAGGAACACCACCAAAGTTCTCAATCTTCAATTCCAGCAAATGAAGGCTCCTAAATGAAGTCCAAAGCCTCCTAGTCTTACTATTATGGCAAAGATTCAGGACACTGAAAAAGTGACTGTTACAAACTTAAGCACTTGAGGTTCTTTCAGCTGTCTAACTAGCCTTTTCAATGTCCTCCCAATTTTCAGTGATGGCACTCCAGAAAAGTACAGGTGTTCATCCCAATTCTCCTTCTTCTTCAGCTCAGAGAAACATCTCTCCAGGTGTGGGATGAGTCTCTTCCAATCCCAACTGACACCAGAGCTGCACGCATGGTGCTCAACCACAATACTGTAACATAGCCCCTGTCTTGGAGTATTAAAACAGGCCAGACAGTCAGAATCTCTAACAAACTTCAAGATGTTCCTATCTGTCAACCTATCCCTCTTTGTAGGCCCTTCAAGATATAACACACCCTTTTTCCCTTAGTTTCTCCGCCAGTGCCCATTTACTGGGTTGAGACTTCAAGCAAAATTGTTCCTCCCAGAAAGGGGAAATAATTATAGAATTTGGCAGTAGTCTTCAGAGTAACCCAAAGTAACCCAGAGTAACTTAAGTAACCCTTAAGTGACCCTTTGACATCTTTGATTTGTACTGTCTCTAATAGTACTAGAACAAAACCTGGAAACACCAATCATTTGACCATATTGAATAAGCTACTGTTTTCCTTATGGACAAAGCTCTTGTTTGGGCCAAATGACAACCTGGGCTTACTGGAGACTCTAAAATTTCTATTTCTTATCACTGCACCTTCATTAAATCATTGGTCTACTGGCAAAATGATAGCCATCATCGATCAATATTGGTGAGGAAACATTAACAAGGCCACAAAATAAGTGCCACACCTCACCTGTCCCACTTGTCCAAAATACAACCCAGAGAAGTCTGTTTTGCTACCAGGCATTTTAAACTGTCTAATGGACCATTTGATGTCTGGCTCCATTTCACATTTCTGTGGATTTCAAACAACTTCCTTCATCTAATGGATATAAATAGATTTTAGTCATGGTTTTCACATTGACTGTGGATTTCAAACAACTTCCTTCATCTAATGGATATAAATAGATTTTAGTCATAGTTTTCACATTGGAATAAAGCCTCCCTTTATAGACAGGCTACTGTCTCTCCTGTGGCTAAAACCTTTTTAGAAAATATTATCCCTAACTGCAGAAATCCTCTCAAACTTAACAGTGATCAAGGAACCCATTTTGCTGTCCAAGTGCTTCAACAGACAGAATTTGTCAAGATCCTCCAAATTACCTTGGTATAAAGTATTGCCCTTGGTCCCACTCCTTTGGGAACTTATAAACTTTTACTCTTTGGGATAGTTACAGGATGCTCAATGCATTAGCTTCAGCTTCTTTTCTGAGAAAAGGAGAGATAATCCAAAATTGCAAAGGCCTAATAGCTTTTATTAAAAACAACCGTGTCTCAATAGAGCAATCTTTTCCCAGTGCACCTTTGGGAGATAAAGACCTTAAGCATAACACCATGCAAGTTGGAGGTTTTTCCTACTGGAAAAGATACCTCAATAAGAACTCTCTTCAAGCTTTTGGGAAAGGCTCTTATCAGGTACTGCTAACCAACACTTATGACGCCAAAGTCCAGGGACTAGACTCTTGGATTCATGTGACACCCAGAGAGAAAGCACTGATCTCTGGCTGGACATGACCATCATTCGAAAATAAAGATTTCCTAGAAGTAAAGCAGGTGACATAATAATGATACAGCTTTTTCCCAAGATAGCTGGACCAGGCCTGCTGGAAGATTGTCGCCAAATCTTTGATGATAACATAACACTTCAGATTATCACCAATGTCTATGATCTTAGTAACATATGGAATTTAGATTTTAAAGGTACCTGAGGAGTCGCTCTCCTGCTCTTCCTTTACTTGAGTATGTCTTTAATAGATTTCTAGTCTGCGTACTCTCCCTCTGAAGTGAAACATCACTCACACGAATGATCATTTCTGACACTGAGAAAGGGTTAAAAAAACTGAAACTATAAAACGTGACTCTTGATTAGCAGTGCTTTCAGGGAAAAACCTTGGTCAAAAGGGGAAAATGTCAAGAAATAATAAACAGAAATCTCAATTAAATAGAGTTGAGAGACCAGAAGGGGGAGCTCCTTTCTGTGATGAGAGCAAAGCCCAACAGGAAGAGGAAGGGCTCCTCTTCTTTCCTGGCAAGGACTCAGCCAATGAAAAGCTGAGAACCCTTTGTTTACTGCAGTCCTCCCAACTTTTTTTTTTCCTCTCTCTGAACGCATTCTCCCCTTGCCATGTGGGGGCTTGCATCTGGCTCATGGTAGCAAACCCTAAGATGCAATTCTCTGCTGACTCTGAATCTGAATCTGTCTTTGTTAGAGAAATACCTGTCAGTCTATTTGTTTCAGATAAACTCCATCAACATCATACATGAAGAAAAACAGATGCATCATTCTGAAACATCATCTATATTGTTGTCAGGGAGGGAGAAATTTCCCTTTCTACCCCTCTTGAATTCTTGCACCAGGATTAATAATAAAACTGACACAAACAAATTAACAGGAGAAAAAGACACAAATTTTAATCATGCATTTGGAAGTCTCATAGAAATGAGTGGGCGGGGAGTGAGGGGAAGTGGCCAAAACAGGCAGTATTTTTTTTTACTTTTTAGGGGAAGAAGTAATATATTGGTGAAGAATTGAAAGGGCAAAAATACTTACGTTTTGGATGTAAAATTAGTGAATAATCTATAAACAGAGTTTGGGTTTAGGGTATTAAATTAAAGAAGTTTGTTTATATAGGCTTAACCCAAATTCTGTATCTTTGACCATAACAGTGTTCTTTTACCTCTAGATACCTGAAGGGTACCTTTCATATGAGATTTATTTTCTCTTCTGGCAGACAGAAAGGAAGGTCATAGTGTCCCTCTAATCTGGGCCATTTCTTAAGTAACTTTGATTCAAAATCAGCAATATGACATTGAGGCACATTTGGGACAGCCTACCCTGGACCCTAACATCATGTTATTATGAGGTCCTAAATAATGATCCCCCAAAGATGCGCATCTCCCAGTCCTCAGAACCTGTGAATATACACTTTAAATTTAAAATAATTTTGCAGAGATGATTAAATTAATCATCTTGAGATAAAGGAATTATCCTGGGATTTGTCCATACAAATGGGCCAATATCATTATAAACACTTTTATAGCAGAGAGGCAGAAGGTCAGAGAGGACAGAAGATGCTCTTCTGTTGGCTTTGAAGATGGAAAAGGAGGTCACAAGCCAAAGAATATGTGTGGCCTCTAAAAGCTGAAAAGGACAGTGAAATGGGCTCTTTCATGAAGACTCTAGATGGGATGCAGTCCTGCCAGCACCTTAATGTTAGGTTTTGACCTCTAAAACTATACGATAAAAATATATTTCAAGTTTGTGGTAATTTATTACAGCCATAAAAGGCAACTAATAGTTACTTCAAATTTTTGTAATTTGATTATTTTTATTTTTTGTTTCTATAAGTTATAAATAGGAAATTATTTCGGAATGCATGTGTAAGCAACCTTTGAAAGCTAATAGCTAACAGACTTCATCAAGCAGTGTGTTAGCTTAACCTTTACGGCATGTTCTCCCAGGCTTCACTAACCTTCAGCCCTAGTGCGTTTTCAAGTTTTTGGATCATACAATGCCTGCCTAACATCTTGATTTTTTTTTTTTAATGCATTATTGACTGGGTGATTTTTGAAGAAACTAGCGTCTGTGGCTGGCAATTTGTTTTATAAGTGAACACTGAAACACTCCAGTCAATAATGTTCAGGTAACAAAAGATGTGTTAATACGTCTCTGGTCAATAATGTGTTAAACTGGAAGTAGTTGACAGATGACTAGATCTTTTCCCTAGCTTCCCCTTCAGTAATCCTGTGAGCAAACTACTTGAACAAGAGAGCAGCTAGAGGAAGATCATGAGGTGTCAGCAAGTCTGCACACAGTGAAAGGTGATGAAAAATCTGATGACCACTTTAATGTTTAACTGAGATTCTTTCCCCTTTTTCCCTTTAAAATTTTGTGGTCAAGCTGACTCTTTGGAGTTGGTTCTTAGACATCAGTATGCCTTCTCCCCAGGTTGCTGTCCTGAATAAAGCAACCTTTCCTTTTCCAACCAACACATATCTCTCACATATAGGCTCTCAAGTGTAGCTGAACGTGAGTTCAGTAACACATATCTTTTCAAAATGTATGCTTTTGAAAGAGTAAATATTGAAAAATCTGTTTTGGCAAATATTAGCAAAGAATTGGATATCTATTCACTTGATCACTGGTGAACAAACAGATCAGAATGTTTTTAATATCTTTACTTTTTTCTTTTAATTCATAACTTCTACTAATTTTTGTTTTGTTTTGTTTTGCTGCCATGCATCTTGCTGACTCTTGGTTCCCTGATAAGAGATTGAGCCCATGCCCTCAACAATGGAAGCACCAAGTCCTAACCACTGGACCACCAGGGAACTCCCAATAATTACAGTTATTTTTAAATATCATAAAAGTGTAGCATAGCGCCCAACGTAATACGTTCATAGGTTAGTGTGCTGTGCCCTAGAATAGAGATGCCTAAATTTTTTTTTCATTTATTTTTATTAGTTGGAGGCTAATTACTTTACAATATTGTAGTGGTTTTTGCCATATATTGACATGAATCAGCCATGGATTTACATGTGTTCCCTATCCCATCCCCCCTCCCACCTCCCTCCCCATCCCATCCCTCTGGATCTTCCCAGTGCACCAGCCCTGAGCACTTGTCTCATGGAGATGCCTAAATTTGAATCGAACCTTTAAATACTAGAGTGACACATTGAGCAATAACCCTTAATCCCTAACATCTCCATTCATAGTGACATAAGGATAACCACCCCCAGAGTGAACTGAGGATTACATTACATAATACATATAAAGTGTATTAAAAGTTGCTTGCCATATAGTAAGAGCTAGATAATTTACAAGAATAATAATGCTAATGAAGATGTAAAAACCAGACTAAAAGCCCTAAATGGAGGTCCTCACTAAATTCCATGTCACCAAAACAAGATTTAACTTAATTAGTTTCAATTCTTCCAGAAATGGAATCTTTACTTGTTAATCAGGAAGCATTTGATCAGCATTATTAGGTAATCTGTCAGATATCCTTTCCCATCCCCTATAAGGAAAGTAACCTTGCAATAACCTACCACATTTTCCCCAGTATAACTTCTTTGTTCCCACTGCATTCTGTCTATAAAAATCTTTTGACTTGTGTAGTTTTCTGGGTCTACTTTCTATCTGTTAGATAAGATACTGGCCAATTCACAAGTTGTTGGATAAAATTAGTAAGATCTTTAAAATGCAGTCAATTAAATTTCTTTTTTTTTTAACAAGGTGATGTCAATGATGATGAAGCAAATGAAAAAGATGATAATTTTGTGCTGTTAATACTGACAGGAAGCCCAACAATGAAATCTTCAAAGACTGCATTTTAAGATCTTGAGGATCTAATGTATAAACTCAACTCTTTAGAAATATCAATGATGTCGGAATACAAAGTCAGGAAATAATCCAACTTTTCAAGAATGGCTTAGTTTTTGTGTATAGTGACTGTGATAGAAGGTGGGTGGTGAGGGTGGTAGAAGACAGAACAGATGAAGAAAAGTTAAGGAATTTGATAAGTTTACTCAGAGCCAGCATACAACAAAGTTTTAAGGAAATAGAATCCAGTGAAAGATTAAAGAGCTAATACCTACCAAAGAAAAAAGAAAATTGCTCCCAGTAGATTTGAGTTCCTTGATATCTCATTGCAGAAAGAATTCAGTGAGAGACAAAGTGATAAGTAAGAAGTGGATTTATTTAGAGAGAAACACACTCCAGGGAGTATGGGCCATCTCAGAAGGTGAGAGAGCCCCAAATAAGATGTGGTTAGTTCTTATGGGCCAGGTAATTTCATAGGCTAATGAGTGGAAGGATTATTCCAATTATTTGAGGGAAATTTCCAAAATTATTTGAGGAAAATTCACCAATGAGTAAATATTTCCAGGAACTGGACAATCACCCAATGGTTGCCACTGTCTGACCTTTTATGGTTAGCCTCAAAACTGTCATGGGGCTGGTGGGTGTGCATTTAGCTTGCAAACATGTTGCAATGAGAGCATGATGAGACTCAAGGACTACTGTAAGTTGAATCTTGGGCCATCTTGGACCTCATTGTTTCTAACAAGTTTTTGTCATGTCCTATGACGACTGAACTGAACTGATGGCTGTATCATTCTTTTGAAGGTTGTACCCTGTCCCCTTCCCTATTAAAACTATTAAATAGGTAAAACATTTAAGCCCATAAATCCACAACTCTTTTTAAATGAATGAAGAACAACTCTTTAAACCATTAATTTAATCTCATTTCTGTGAAAAAAATCAATTTTAATCATTTTTATGCAAACAATTCCCAAAGATTGACATTCATTTCAGTCACTTCAGTTGCTCAGTCATGTCCAACTCTTTGCGACCCCATGGACTGCAGCTCGCCAAGCCTCCCTGTCTATCACCAACTCCCAGAGCTTACTCAAACTCACATCCATTGCATCAGTGATACCATCCAACCATTTCATCCTCTGTTGTCCCCTTCTCCTCTCTCCTCCAACCTTTCCCAGCATCAGGGTCTTTTCCAAAGAGCTGGTTCTTCCCATCAGGTGGCCAAAGTATTGGAGTTTCAGCTTCAGCCTCAGTCCTTCCAGTGAAGGACTCATTGGAAGATTGACATATTGAAAGCCAAAGTTTGCAATGGTTTAACAAGTCTATCCAGGTGGCACTAGTGGTAAAGAACCCACCTGCCAATGCAGGAGAAATAACAGATGTGGGTTCCATCCCTGGGTTGGGACGATCCCCTGGAGGAGAGCACGGCAACTCACTCCAGTATTCTTGCCTGGAGAATCCCATGGACAAATCGTCCAAAGTGTTGCGAAGAGTCAGACATGAGCTACTAAGCACAGGGCAGCACATAGAAAGCTCTAAAGATCCTACTCCAAATCTACTCACTGATCTTTCAAAACACTTAAGGCTCAAACTCTGTTAAGCATTTCTGCCTGACATTTTCTGTCAAAAGGGAATTAGGAGTGATGAATTACGATGGCCTGAGGGAATTTCCAGTGGAAAGAACCATTTGAATATCTGACTTCTAGGCTTCCTCCTTCTAATTTGTTATGAATATGCATGTCTCTTTCTATAAAATGAGTATTAAAAAAACACTATGAGATAAACCTTTAATACAAATTATTTTTAAAAGAGCTACGTTCCATTTTGACCTCATGTTTAGGAAAATATTAACATGTATATTGGTTACTTTCCATTATGACTTATTTTTTTCTCTGCCTTTCTATTTTCTTTGATTTATATTAGTACTTTTCCAAGTTCAGACCATTAAAATAGTAGTTGACCTTTATTCTAATATAATTATATATATTGTCTAAGAAAATAAGTCACATAAAATAGTATCTTTAATACTAATTGATTTATTAATCTCTCAACATTCAGAAAACTAAGATCATGGCATCTGGTCCCATCACTTCATTGCAAATAGATGGGGAAACAGTGGAAACAGTGGCTGACTTTATTTTTGGGGGGCTCCAAAATCACTGTAGATGGTGATTGCAGCCATGAAATTAAAAGACGCTTACTCCTTGGAAGGAAAGTTGTGACCAACCTAGACAGCATATAAAAAAACAGAGACATTACTTTGCCAACAAAGGTCCATCGAGCCAAGGCTATTGTTTTTCCAGTGGTCATGTATGGATGTGAGAGTTGGACTATAAAGAAAGATGAGCACAGAAGAATTGATGCTTTTGAACTGTGGTGTTGGAGAAGACCCTGAAGAGTCTCTTGGATTGCAAGGAGATCCAACCAGTCCATCCTGAAGATCAGTCCTGGGTGTTCATTGGAAAGACTGATGTTGAAGCTGAAACTCCAATACTTTGGCCACCTGATGCAAAGAGCTGACTCATTTGAAAAGACCCTGATGCTGGGAAAGATTGAGGGCAGGAGGAGAAGGGGACGACAGAGGATGAGATGGTTGGATAGCATCACCGACTTGATGGACATGGGTTTGGGTGATCTCCGGGAGTTGGTGATGGACAGGGAGGCCTGGCGTGCTGTGATTCATGGGGTCGCAAAGAGTCGGACACAACTGAGTGACTGAACTGAACTACTGTGAAGAGTATAAACATAAGACTTCTTAAAAATCTTTTTGTTTCATTGCTGTTCTCAAATACACCATATGAAAACTCACTTTCTCACTGTGGAGCAGCTCTATTGACAGTCCATATACGTAGATGCCATAACTTTGGAAATACTTCCAATTATTGACAACCTACTAGTAGAGTTTAAAACTTCCCAGAGGGATCGACTGGAGAGGGAGGTGGGAAGGGGGATCGGGATGGGGAATACATGTAAATCCATGGCTGATTCATGTCAATGTATGGCAAAAACCACTACAATATTGTAAAGTAATTAGCCTCCAACTAATAAAAATAAATGGGGGAAAAAAAAAAAACTTCTATTGTCCTACTTACTAGTCCTAACTTCCTGTCATCTGAGGTGGAAAAAATGAGATTCTTCAATCTCCCTTAATGCAGAATACAAAGGGGTTGGGGGTGTGGGGGATTAAACTGTACACTCTCCTTGTTCTAGTATTAAATGTACCTAGTGTCTTAGGATGATTAATAATTCTTACTATATATAGAAACACTAAAAGTTTTTAATAGATTACATATTCATATAATATTGAGTACTTTTTGTAAGTCTAGAAAAGAGGGGATAAAATCATTGAATAGGTTTTCTTATTAGGAGTAGACTAAAAGTAAAAAGACTTCCCCAGTGGCTCAGCTGATAAAAAAAAAAAACCTACCTGCCAGTGCAGGAGATGTAAGAGATGTGGGTTTGATCCCTGGGTCAGGAGGTTCCCCTGGAGAAGGAAATGGCAACCACTCCAGCAAAAAAAGTGAGCAGAGAAGAATCTCAAAAATGTATGTTAAGAGGTCATTGTAATATGAATGTCTAGTGTATTATATTTTCAATGATCTTATAATGACTATTATTAGTATTATATGGGATTGTATAAAGACTTCATTTTCCAAATTTGGATTTGATTAAGAGGTACTGAGGAGTCAAGAAGATGGAAATCAATGTTAACTAATTCACTCCTTAATAGATGGACCTACTCACTCCCAGAGAAAACAAAGTTCTCTGAATTTGGGTCCTTTATCAGTGGTAGATCACAGATCTCAGAAGACAGGGCTTAAAGAGAGAGAAAAGGAGCTAAACTCAGTTTCTGTCAGGAGCTCATCTCTTGGGAGAAAAGTAAGTTGTAACATCAGAAATAATAGGGTTCTCTGAGTCTCAAATTGGCCACTCACTGAAATTTACATGGGGAGCTTCACAAGACACTTATGCCTGGGTCCCGTTCACAAAGATTGCCAGTTAACTGTCAGTAGTCTTCAGAATAATGACTTGTCTTTATCTGTCTATTTCTATGTTTTAAGAAGAAAATCTGTGTCAGTGAATTTTCATGAGTCAAATATAGTATTCCAAATGAGTATGACCTATACATTTAATATCACATTTAATGATTAGAATGATTATTGTTCCATATAGTTAGTAGGGACAATGAGTAAGCAATGAACATAAATGAATGAAATCAGTATTTTACATATGTAACACAAACCTATGTTATCCTTTGGGGTATTGTGAGCTTCTAGCCTGTTGTGTGTTCTAAGGCTATGTTTTGGCTCCACTGATGAGGTCATGAAACTAAGAGGGCACACTATGGAGTGAATTTTGGCCTTTTTAAGTGTTTACTAGCATTTCCTTATATCACATCAACACAAAAGAATAAAAAGATGAAAAACAATAAATGCAGTAGGGAACACGGGAAAAGGGAAGAGAAAAAAGAAAGATGTAAAAAGAGGATAGAGGCTAAAATAAGATGATGAAGAAAGGACCAAAGGCAACAGAAATGATACCTGCTATTAATTAGCTCAATTTATAATAATTATGAATTGGTTTGATTCACCATTACCCAAAAAAGTGGTTTTTATAGGAAAACTGCATTTCAGTGAAACAAAGACAATGAGAGCTTGCAATTCCATGTTCTAAAACCCGTGAATGTGAGCCTTAGCTATATGACTTGCTTTGTTCAACAGGAAGCCACCATGGAGTGGAAGCTTAAATGAGTGGATTGGCTCAGATCAACATGTTCCTGTCTCCCTGGGGACAGAAGGGAGTGTTTCATTAGCCTGAGTTTGGGGATGAGAAGACGCATGGAACAGAGCTCTCCCAAGATGATGCAAACAAAGCAGAGCTAAGTATAATCTCACAACCGTAAGTAAGATACAGATATTAACTTTTGTAAGTCATAGAATTTTAAGGGTTAATTTGATGCCATAGCAAACTCTGGCCACTGCTTATATTAACTGAGGTAATTATTTCGTGGTACCATGGGAATATGAGGGCTTTCTTCATAGTAGAAACAAGAGATCTCACTGTTAGAACATAACAGATTTTATTCTGTATCTCTTAATACTTTCTTGCGACATAATAAAGGTAAATAAAGTGTTCTCATAATCAAATACAGGAACTACACTATTAGAACCTACAGGAATAAAAGTTTGGGTTATTGCATTAGTTAAAAGTTATATTGTCTGTGGTGGTATTCATGGAGAGCCAAAGGAACATTAAGACAGAAATATAAGTATCAAATATGATTTTTGTGACCACTGGCAGAAATAAAAGTTATAGAGCTATGCAAATACACCATCATATACTATAGTTTTTGCCACCACATGAATCGCAGCACACCAGGCCTCCCTGTCCATCACCAACCCCCAGAGTTTACTCAAACTCATGTGCATAGAGTCGGTGATGCCATCCAGCCATCTCATCCTCTGTTGTCCCCTTCTCCTCCTGCCCCCAGTCCCTCCCAGCGTCAGGGTCTTTTCCAACGAGTCAACTCTTTGCATGAGGTGGCCAAAGTATTTTGGGGTTAATAATGTATATTTGATTGAATGAAAAATAGCTGGGTTATCTTTATTGGAAATGTACTATTAGTATGGTGCCTGTAAATTGAAATATAGTTAGAAGAGTATGTATAGAGTCTGAATAAACAAATTTGTAGGGAGGATGGCATCATAGACTGGGCTCCCTGTAATGTACCCTGAGATGGAGATTAACACGCATAGATGGTGTTTTTGAGATCCACACCTCTGGAAGGGAAGGGAAGGAACCAGGGTTGGACAGAGGGAAAAATAGACCTGGAATACAGTGTCAGAAGCCTTGGTTAACCCAACAGTGAATTCTGAAATGGAATGAGTGAGGGATTAGAAGTTATCTATATTCCTATGTTACGCATAACTTAGTTTGGCCCATGATTCTTCCAGACGTTCTCTTCATGTCTATTTACAGTTCCAATTCCTAAAACAGGATCTTGATCTCTTTTTAGGTATTCAGTAGCTATTAAGGAATAATAGTATATATGGAATTTGTAGCTTTTGTCAAAAATACTAGAGTATACTGAAGTATAATTACTTCAGTAGAATAGCTTTGTGGAGGTAGATGAGAAACCTTTAATGTTTTATTGTATACATACTTTTGTGTTTAACACTTTTACAATAATTATACCTGATAATTTTTTAAAAGGTAAAGGGTATTCATTCTTTCAACAGAAAAGAAAAGCAGCAAAATATTTATTTGATTTTTCCTAAGCTCTTTTTTAAACTAGTTTCCAATCTTCAAATAATGTGCTAGTTTCCCATGAATCTTTCAAATCACACTGTAAGACAAAAACAATGCAACCTCTGATTTTAAATTGATTTGGCAATATTGTCTTGATGCTATTTTTACAACTTCCCACAAAAATAAACATAAAGGCAAAAAAAGATGAAAACCTGTAACACCATTAAAAAAATGCAGTCACCAGGTTTAAAACAAGTAAAGATGCATGCGTGCTCATGGTATTGTACATAATTCTCAAATTACTAACTGCAACACTAAGAGCTGTAACCAAAAATAAAAGATCTTTTTTCTGAAATATGAACTATTTGGACACAATTGAGAAATATAACTGCTGATTAACATGTGTTATACTCATATGAGCATAGAAGGGAATATACTTCATACCTCTTTTTAAAGCAGACAGGACTTAGTGACTAAACCATATGCTGTTACACACACTTGCAAGTTTAATCCCCATGCATATATAAGAGAGTAAGAGACAGGAAAGAACTGTGATGGTAAGGCATGCTAGAGACAAGCATTGATGTCATCCATGTTTTTGGAGGGGGAAAAAATGGTAACATCCACAAGACTTGGAAATTGAAAGAAGTGATAAGATACCAAGAGATAAAAAATTAATTGGAATAATGTAAAACAAAAGTAGGGATGGCTAAGTGCTCAAATAATGCTCAAATATTTTTTCAAAAAAGGAGCAAAGTTTAAAATCCATCACTGAATAAAAACATGAAAAAGAATTAAAGATGACTAAAATATTTTTGAAAGGTGATACATATGGCATAGTGAAAACAAAAATTCAGCTCATGATTTATTGATGTCTTTGAAAGAAAAAATAAGGCTATTAGTAAAACATAACAAGCATTAAAGTGCTCATTGAATATGTTTGAATTATAAAAAGTAAAGGTAAACAAATCACTTAAAGATAAATGAATCACTTAAAAGGAAGAAAATTATGATAAGCATTAGACTCCTTAACAAAACTAAATTTCAGGTGACAATATAGAAATTACTTATGGATTCTGGGGCAAAATTTGGTAACCCAATAATATGAGACCTAACTTGTTTTTTGTCCAGTAGTGATCATGTGAAAGAAGGAAAAACATCTGAAGATTGAAACATCTCTATATCTGAAGATTGAAAAAAATGTCTCCTATCCTCTCTTGGGGTTAAAAAAAAAGACTTATAGATATATGTCATCTGAAATATAAATCAAAATTAGAAAAGTCATAATTAAAAATTCAGAAAAATACTTGTTTTATTTCCTGTGTGCTGAGCTGTGCCCAGTTGAGTCGGATTCTTTTGTGACGCCATGGACTGTAGCCTGTCAGGCTCCTCTGTCCATGGGATTTTCCAGGCAAGAATACTGGAGTGGGTTGTCATTGCCTTCTCCAGGGGATCTTCCCAGCCCAGGGATCAAACGCAAGTGTCTTGCATTTCCTGCAATGGCAGGTGAACTCTTTACCACTGAGCCACCTGGGAAGCCTTATAGTTCAGTTCAGTTCAGTTCAGTCGCTCAGTCATGTCCAACTCTTTGCCACCCCATGAATCACAGCATACCAGACCTCCCTGTCCATCACCAACTCCCGGAGTTTACCCAAACTCATGTCCATTGAATCGGTGATGCCATCCAACCATCTCATCCTCTGTCGTCCCCTTCTCCTCCTGCCCTCAATCTTTTCCAGCATCAGGGTCTTTTCAAATGAGTCAGCTCTCCACATCAGGTGGCGAAAATATTGGAGTTTCAGCTTCAGCATCAGTCCTTCCAATGAACACCCAGGACTGATCTCCTTTAGGATGGACTGATTGGATCTCCCTGCAGTCCAAGGGACTCTCAAGAGTCTTCTCCAACACCACAGTTCAAAAGCATCAATTCCTCAGTGCTCAGCTTTCTTTATAGTCCAACTCTCACATCCATGCATGACTACTGGAAAAGGGAAGCCCTAAAGACCACCAGAAATACAGAAAGCTGTCAAACAACTCATTCACCGATAGCCTCAAGAAGAGTAGTTTTTCACTGCTTGAACTATGCTGGCATTGGCAAAACAAAGATCTATCATTCTCAGATAGGATGGAAGTAGGGAAGACATGATAAATAAGCAGTAGATATGTTATATCTATCTATATATCTATCTATCTATATCTATATATATATAATATATGTTAGGGAGTTATAGGTACATGGTATGCTGCTTCAGTTGTGTCCGACTCTTTGAGACCCCATGGACTGTAGCCCACCAGTCTCCTCTGTCCATGGGATTTCCCAAGCAAGAATACTAGAGTAGGTCGCCATGCCCTCCTCCAGGGGATCTTCCCAATCCAGAGTTGGAATTGGTGTCTCTAGGTCTCCTGCATTGGTAGGCAGATTCTTTACCACTAGGACCAACTGGGAAGTCCCTATGCAGTGATGAGTGTTATATTAAAAAAAAAAGAAAGAAAGAAAGCAGAATGAGAGGGAGGGGATGTGATAGAAGACCTTGTCGTGTAATTGTAATGTAAGCACTAACAAACCACAACTGTTTGAACATGCAAATAAATACTTTAAACTCTGGTATTAGTCATTATTGCTAATGTTACTACTGCATTACTTCTCCGGCCATTAATATTACTCCCATCATCATTACCAATCAGCTGACAATGTCCCTAATGAAATAAACTTCATTTATGAAATATTTCCTATCTTCTCAAGCACAGTAATAAATGTTTTTGCATGCTTAATGCTCACAGTAATCTCATGAAGTTGTTAACTATTTTTATTTCCATTTTATAGATGTAGAACCTGACGGATTTTTAGCATCTCAGTATCTTATAAATTTTTCACATTGCCATATGGAGAAGACAAAACTCAAAACATTTTTTTTTAGACTTTTTAAACTTCAAATTACCTTGTAATCACTCAAGAAATGCCTTTGAAAGCCCTTTGCTTAAGTCAGCAGTGGCTACCAGAGCCATAATTTCTTTTAAACTGAATTACACTTTTTAAGTTAAAATTCCTTTATCCTCAGAAAAGTAAATACTTGAAAGCTAACTTACATATTAAGACTAAAGTTAACTTCATTAAGGTAAATTTTACCTGTTATTATCTAAATGTTAAGAATTATGTATTTTATAGTAAGAAAACAATAAGGTAAAGTAAAAACAGTGAATATAGCCCACGGGTCTAAAAAAAAATCCCATTTTGCAAGTTACATAAAACATCTTAGAAAATGCTTTGACCAGTTTTGCTTTGCAGTTCAGAGTAACCACAGTGAACTTTAACTTCAGATGACAGAGAAAATAATGTCATTTCATGATCAGATTATATATTTGGATCAATTTTACAATCGTATGGGTGATTACATTCCAAGGACAGCTTTCCAGTCAAAATGACTCAAATATCTCACAAAGGTACTTGGACTATCTTAGCTGTAAGAGACAATAAAGGATACTTGCAGGTAAGTTTGCCCATTTTGATGGACACAGTCCACCCAGGTTCCCTGGGAATACTTACTTCTATTAATATCTACCCCTTCCTGGCTTCAGCATGCTTTTGCCTCCACAGCCCCCCAGGTGTCAACTCTTTTCTGAAGACTCCCTTCCCTTGGGCCACAAGAAGTACTCTGCCTTAGGCTAAGAGACCCCAAAGAGCCTGGGCCTTTTTATCTGTCGCCTCTCTGGTAGCAACTGGGGTAAGGCCTCCTCCAAATATTCTGACTCATTAACATATTTGTTTCCTTCACGGTGCTGTTGTTCGTCACGAAGTCATGTCTGACTCTGCCACCTCACGAGCTGCAGCACTGAACAGCATCCAGGCTCCCCCGTCCGTCTCCGTCTCCCAGAGTTTGCTCAGATTCATGTCCACTGAGTCGGTGATGCCATTTAGCCATCTCATCCCCATTTCCTTCATAGCTGTGACCATAATAGGAAATTATTTTTAATTTTTTGTTTACCTGTTCTATATTTCCTCAATGTGGTATATAATAAATATTCTCTTCTGAAGTTACTCACTCATTTGTCCATTTGGAAAATTATTAATTCGCCTGCTATGTACTGAGTGTCCACCATGAGCCAGCACTATTTTATATCCATATAGATAATAGAAGCGCACTTAAACATGGAAACATTGGCGGATTTTATCCATGGTGCTTCAGCCTCCAATTTTTCTTCAATAGAAAGGATCAAGACTCATCCTATACTCATAAAACTATTTATGTATAAATGCTCATCTATCAATATAGATTTCTGAGATTCTGGAACTATCCTTTATACATTTCTTAACGCTTATAATAGATAAATATATATATATATATATATATATATTTGTTGAATGAAAAAAGAATAGCATACTTACATATCCCTATGTTAGAATAATCAGAATGGATTCACACCAGAAAAAGTATTAAGGTAATGTCAACACTCTTATTTAATACACGAGAAAACAAAAGCTCAGGCATATGACTTACTGAGTTACTCTCTAAATAAAGATCTTTGCCACAGAGAAAGAATATTTACACTAACATTTTCATTTTATCTCTTCTGGTTCTACTAAGATTTTCCTCCACTATCTTTAGGTTTTTTCCTTGATTTTCCTTTGTCCAAGTATTCAGAAATAAAGACTTACAAAGAAGAGTAAAAAGCCAGGAGATAGGGGATATGAAGAAAATTTTTAATAAATTCCTGCTCCAAGTTTTACAAGTCCCTAATCTAACTTTTCTTTCTGAATACTAAACTGCAGACTGTACTTCCCTGGATTAGCTTAAGTTGCTTATTAAAAAAAAAAAATTTAAACCAAAGAATACATTTTGGGGGGCTTGTTTGTTCTTGGACCGTCTACTCCTAATACCTGGTAACAGAACTCAACTCACATTCTTGCTGACAATGAGAAGGCAGCCTAACTTTCAGACACAATGCATTTTACTCTCTTATTTTAATGTACAAAGATCTTCTCCATTTTACAAAACAGAAATTGAATAATAATAACCTCGCTACTATAAAAATATTATTTTTTTTAAAAAAGTTAAAATGTAATTCCCATACAAATGGGAATGAGGATGTGCCAAACTCATATAACTCAATAATAAAAATGCAAAAAGAAAACAAATCCATTTCAAAAGGAAATTTGGAAAAGCTGCATTTTACATTCAGTGGTTAAAAAAAAAAAAAAGTTGAAATAAGAGAGACAAAAAACAAGTTGATGTCCTCCAGAGAAAAGGTTTTATAGGCATGAATTTGAGCTTAATTTCTCTACTAGACAGTAAAAAAAAAAAAAACAAAAAAACTCATCATTAATCCAAAAATATATCTCTAATTTTACAGTTGCAAAGTATCAATAAGCATTAAGTCAAAAAACTTTACAAGAAAATATGCATAATCAATAATAAATGGCAAGCCAAATGAATTTACATTTCCCTAGGGTCAGATGACCAATAGGTATGTTGATCTCAGATGGATTTATAAGGCAATACTCAAGATTAAACTAAAGAGTTATCATTACTTTTACATTTCCAAGCTTTGGAAAAGTTTATTTTGCCCATGCTAGTTCTATCCTTTTTACCATGAAATTTCTTCTGCAAATGTTATCACAACAATTGCATGAGTTTTGTCATGATCCATTCACTTTTTGTGAGCTTCCTCTAACACTGATAACAGAAAAATGGAATATTAGCAATGATGCCACAGATACCAAATACACATACTTTTTGGAAAATCTTTATTCTTCATTACTATTTGGGAGGACAGGTAAGTCTGGCGTGCTGCAGTCCATGGGGTCACAAAGAGTCGGACACAACTGAGCAACTGAACTGAACTAAACCATTTGGTATTTCTCCTTATTGCCTGAAAATCCTTTCTTCCAACTTGTTTGTCTTATAGCATTGCACAAACTGTTCTTTTTCCTTTTGTGATTCTCTGATCATTTTTCTCACTCAATTTTTGTATTCAGCTAACCCAATACATTTAGCAAAACCTGGGTCTCAAAATTCAAATATCTGTTCTCAAAATTCAAATATCTGTTCTCTAAGTTCTTCTAGTAGAGAGTTCCAGTACCCTCAATATTGAAAGTATCATTTCTGTTAAAAATCTGATAGCTACTAATTCTGATTCAGGGACCAGAATTTTACTAGTAACTGTCAACTGGATGTTCTTAATGGCTTTTATTACAGGAAGTTCAAAACAATTATAGCTAGAACAGTAAAGCCCCGTTATCCACAATCTTCTGCTTATTTTACTTACATTCTCCCAACTTAAAGTTTTACATAAGCATTATCTCTCTCCTTTATTTCCTACATCCAGCTGTTAGATTCAACCTATTAAATACCCAAGTGTATGTTTGCATCTTGCACCATTCTAATTCACTCTACCAGTATACAGAATAGTAACTTTTTGTTTTTCACCTATGACCTAGTTTTCTGGCTCATGTTGCTTAAGGCAGACACATTCTTTCTAATATAGCCATGTTAAACAGTTTAAAATATGACTTTCATAATGCCTTCTGTTTAAAAGTTTTCCTGGGTCCCCTCGCTGCTTGGATAAAATTTATACTTCTTTTGATTTTAAATCTTGATTGCTTTTAAGTCAACCCAAGATTTGGCCTTGACCTATAGTTATTACATGATTTTCATCTCCTTAATGTGCTGTAACTGTTGATCCACTGCCCTCAGTTATCCCCTCAACCAGTTCCTCAATCATTTAGCTTATGCTTTCTTCATATTCATTCTTAGAAAGCCTGGAGTAGCAATAATTATATCAGACAAAACAGACTTTAAAATAAAAACTGTCACAAGAGACAAAGAAGGATACCACATAATGATCAAGGGATAATCCCAGAAGATATAACAATTAAACACACACACACACACACACACACGTATCTTAGGAGCACTTCAATATGTAAGGCAAATGTTAACAGCCATAAAAGGAGAAATTGACAAAAAGCAATAATAGTAGGGGATTTTAACACCCTCACTGTCATCAACGGGCAGATCAACCAGACAGAAAATCAATAAGCACAGCCTTTAAATGACACTTTAGACTAAATGGACTTAATTGATATTTATAGAGCATTTCATCAGAAATCAACACAAAACACATTCTTTTCAAGTGCACATGGAACATTCTCCATGTGGTGTACTAGAAGCAAGCCTCAAGAAAATCAAGAAAATCAAAATCATATCAGGCATCTTTATTGAAGACTATGAGGAAGCAGGCAGTGTAAGTGATCAGACAAAGACAGATAAAGACTTAAACTAACGGTAGTACTGGACTGGGGAATCAATGCTAGGATTTTCAATATAATTTGAAGGCAAGGTTGACAGGATTTTCTGATGGATTGGATTAGAGTACAGGGTAAAAAAAAGAGATGCTTCAAAGATGATTTTAAGATTTTTACTTGAGAAACTAGTAGAATACAAATCCAATTAAAAGAGATGGGGAAAACTGAAAGAAGGGCAGTTACATGGTGGAAAATCACAAATTCTGTTTTGAAATTTTCTACTTATGTATTTCTATTATACATCTAAGTGGGAATGAGGATTAGTCAGGTTACAGTAGAAGCAGAATGAAAAGCAGAAGTCTTGACTGGAGATACCAATGTGGGAGACTTCAGCATGCAAATAAGATTACTTAGGGGTGGACAGTCAAAGAGAACAAGATTCTAGAACTGATTCTTCAAGCACCCCAACTTTTAAAGAGTCAATACAAAAGACCTCAAAGAAAAGCTAAGGAAATATGAGTATAAAGAGAGTTGTAGGAGGCAGCTGAAAGTGTTTCCAAAGAGACGTACCAAATTGTTTCATATGCTGCCGTAATCAAGTAAGATGAAGACTGATCTAATATTGATGGCTTGGAGTCCCTTGAATGGTTTTCTGACCCCCGTGCCACCACCCCTTTTGTGCCTTTCACAGACTAGCCATTCAATAAGCAGTCATTAGCCATTTCCTTTTGTTGCTGCTACATCACAGTGTCACATAAAAATTTATAGTGACAAGTTTCCTAGTAAAAGTACAGTCGCAGCTTATCTCAGGAGTAAATTGAAGGCACTACATTCAATATCTCCTCTAAAAGTTCTTCAATTAGTATAAATCCTTCAGGTACGATGCCCATTTCCAAGACCAAAGTGACTGTGGCTAAGTGGTTATAGATATTCATTTCAGTCCATCTTTTATTCATGTTAGCTGTATTCACATTTATAGTTTGAGGAGTCTATTACTTCAAAATGCCTCCCAAGAGGAGAAAAAAAGTTCCTAAATAAATCAGTATATATATTAAGTGCCAAAGAGTATCCTATGTGAACTTTCTTTTTTGTTTAGAACTTCATGTCTGAACTATTTCTAGAGAGAAACAAAGGGAAAAAATGTGCTTTTAATATTCCCATCATTTCCATGTGAAAATGCTGTATTATCTTATGTTCATGACAGCCCCAGGTACATAGGAGTCAGTGAGTGGCCTAATAAAATCTATTCCCCTGAAAGACACGGACACATTCTATACCCAAGCTCTTATTTTATGGTATTTCAATAGAGTCACTATTTAGAAGTCTACTTGAGCAATGACCAAACTTTTTCTCCACCCGACTCCTCACAGGCCCACTGACCTTTATAAATGACAGCAAATCTCTGTTGAATGAAAGATGAGGGGGAAGAGGAAAACATTAAGATATTTTGTCCTAGTTTCTTGTGACTTGTTGAAAATAATCATGGGGTCTATTTGTCACCCTGCAGCTTTGTCTCCTCTCCACATTGCATCTGACAGGCTCAATGAAAAAAGTGCAAGTGAAGATGAATTGGCAGCAGGATCATTTCTGCTCTGTCTCCTGGTCTTTCTAATTTTGCCTCAGATGAAATATATATACAATATCAAGTCAGTTAAGTGAAAGAAACATCTATAGGGAGAAGGAAAGTATTCAAGCCCTTTTTCTAGTATAGAAATAGCTATTAAACAATATATGTCTCTTTCACTTTCAATAGCCCAGTTATACCCAAGTCTTTATACCTGTAAAATGAAAATGCATTTTCCTTTGGAAAAGAAAAATGACAAGTGTCCAGGGAGGCAGAGGACTAGAAGAAAATGAGAGGGAGGGAACAGAGAACTTAGGCTAAATAAATACTAACAACCATAAACTGAGTGAAGGGAAAAGATTGTATTCTATAAGATACTGTTGGAATGAAACATTTTAATTTCAAAGAAACTACTGACTCAAGAATATACAGTAGAAAGTAATATGGAAATAAAAATGATGACATAGGATCACATCACATAACTGAGAGCCAAAGGAAACTTCCAAGGTTCATGGAGTCATCTGGGGTAAGAATCCCATGTGTGGTCTCCTGGAGACAAAGTCATTGTGCCTTTCTTCAATGGACTGAAACAGAGAACTCCTTTTTTAAGTGTCCTCCTTCTGTGGGACGTCTCTTTCTTATTTTAAACTAACATGACTTCCAGTCATCAGTTAAAACTGAATTATATTGGGATACACAAGTTAAGCTTTCATTTCACTTTTTTGGTGAGAAATGTCAACCCCAAATTTGATTATCTTTAGGTCAAATATTCTTGTATTCATCAAGAAGCTGCTGTAGGAAAGAAACCCATGGACATAAAGAGGCCTTCCAAGATTAGGCTTCCCAGCCTCCCCACAGCACCAAGACACCCTTGGGACCAGATTTGCATATGGTGTTTGAACGCCATGACGATCCCAGAAAACATGGGGAATCAGAAAGCAGGCCAACCCAATCTGATGACTTCATTCATCATAACTACACCCCATGACGTCTCTATGGCTACACACAGACATACTGGGGAGAATGGGGCTTCAACAGGAATTTTGCAGGGACACATTGAGCCTAAACACCAAATTAATTTGTCTCTCTAAAGCTTTCTCCATTTCTAAAATCATAAACTAAAAGACTCACAAAAGCACTATCAAAAAGAAGTTTTTAAAAGTTCCTGGAATTGGATAATAAATAGTACTTATTTTTTTATAATTTACTTTTGTTATATTTATTGCAAAAATTTCCTATCATAATGTATCATTTAACTTGGTAATATATTTTGAAGAAAGTTTTCTGTTTCAGTGTGTTTTTGTTTTAGAGCTTCTATGTTTAGATATTTTTTTTTTCTTTTAGAACTCAGATCAACATTAAATGCCATTTTATTTAAATTGATTTAATTTTTACCTGTAGCTATTCACTAATTATGGTATTTATTTAGATATATGACAAGATGTTAAAAAAAAAAAAAAACTTTGCTTCTAAATTGCTAATTAATTTTCAGAATTGTGTTTGAGTATCAGTATGGAAGAATAAGAAAAACAATCATGATAATTTCTTACAGCTAAATAGAGAAAAGAGAAGAAAGAACAGGGATAAAAACAAGTTTTATGGGAAAATACATTATTATTTATTTGGAAATTTCCCAGGTAGCTCAGTGGTAAAGAGTCTGCCTGTCAAGCAGGAGAAACTGGTTCGATCCCTGGGTTGGAAATATCCCCTGGAGAAGGAAACAACAACCCACTCCAATATTCTTGCCCAGGAATCCCATGGACAGAGGAGCCTGTCCATGGGTCACACAAATTGTCGGACACAATTTAGTGATTAAACAATAGTCAATGGGGTGGGCTATAGTCCATGGGGTTGTAAAGAGTTAGGAATGACTTAGCGACTAAACAACATTTATTTTGACACTGAAATTAGGTGACTACTTTACATATGGTAAAAATTCAAACCATAAGACACCCCTAAACTCTGGGGTAGAGGCTAGGGGTTGGAGCTAAAATAAATATAGCTAACTTTATAACAATGGCTGCAAGTCAGAGAGGAAAATAATTATTTCCAATTACTAAAAAGTAAAATATTTTGAACTGTTATTTTGGAACCATTACAGGCATGTTGTAGGAACATTAAATAATTTTGCTACTACTGTTAAGAATCACAATTTACTGATATATGTGTATGTGTGTACAACTAAATCACTTTGTTGTACCCTGAAACTAGCATATTGTAAATTGACTATTTCAATAAAAATGAAGCAATATTTTTATTGAGTATAAGGAATATTCAAATGATTATGAAATATTAAATTTAAATTTGAAATAACAGAATATATACATGCTATTTCTCTTTAAAATATTAATAGTCTGACTCATGAATTTAAAACATCTAAAAACAAATAGATGAGCATAGGCTATCTTTTTATGCTAGGAAGAAAAAGTCCAATAAGGTTATGACAAAAGAACAAAGATACTTTGACAGAGCTCCCATTGGACAACTTAAACAGTGTGAAGAAATGACTATGGTGAATTATGGTAAATGTATAAAAATTCATAAGATAATTACACTTTAAAAAAATAAGTATCAAATATCACGTAAGTTGCTAGGTCACCAATTCATTAGTGTGAAGTATTTATGCTACCTATGCCTTATGTTTAGATGCAGAGTACCCAAAAGTGGATGTGGTAAATTTCCTTTTCATAGAATTTCAGGAGATAAAGGCAGAAGAAAAGATAGTACTAGAAAATTTTCATTAAAAAATATTAAGACAGTGGGTGCTAAAAGCATTCATCATTATCTTAATGATAAAATGTAAAAAGATTAGAGTCATCCATAAGGAATTCTTGCCTCAATATCAAGTCTATAGCTATAACTTCAATTTACAGGAAATACTGGAGAGAGAAGCAAAATAACTCCATGAGGGACTAATCAGCAAATTCAAAAGCATCTCAGACAATCTGGGTGCTTTAAATATGAGGTAGGCATTAAATGATATTAATGAGCTACTGTTAATTCATGAGTTCTTAATGAGATACTAGCTACATCAAGAAAAAAGCCTGATTCATACATGATAACTGGGGTTAGCTTTTACAAAAAAATAATACAGGCAGAGGATGAGATGGTTAGATAGCATCACTGACTCACTCAATATGAATTTGAGAAAACTCTGGGAGATCGTGAAGGACAGAAGAGCCTGGTGTGCTGCAGTCTATGGGTTCACAAAGAGTTAGACACAACTTAGTGACTGAACAACAATAAATAAGTGAACACATAAAACTGGAAAGGATGTGTGAAGAGGTATGGGAAAATTTGATAATTGTTGAAGCAAAGTAATTATTAAATGTCATAATTCTGTCATAATTCTCTTTATTTCATGTGTGTTTGAAAAATTTTTAAAGAAAATGTTCAGCAAAATGAAAAGAAGTTACAGAAAGCCAAAATCATGTAGAAACTGAACTTATAAGGAGAAACCAGGTATAAAAAATGAGTAGAGAAAACAATATTAGGAAGGAAAAGAGGGAAATTGGTTAGCCTCTAAAGCTATCTAGAGTATCCACTCCTTGCAGCCTTAAAATAAATCTTTTCTTTTTAAAAGGTAAATTAGTGATTTATCAACCAAGTCATTCTAATTAAACTATTTCAGAATTAAAAATATATCTTAGTGAACAATGACTCAAAAGATTCAAACTCATAATTAAAGTTAACCTTTATTACTGAATGTTGTGAAAAAATTTTCAAAAACTTATTATAGCATTTTCTCTTTAAATTAAAACATGAAACGCTAGGCCTCTAGTAAGAAGAGAGACATCCTTTGTCTATTTAATGGTCTTGCAGAATCTCACTACTTGGGTAAAAGACCTACTGAAGAGACACATTCAGTTAAACTGACTGAACTGAAGGGCTTTGAGGTCTTTAACTAAAACTCCAACATCCCTTTGAAAAATCAGGTCTTTTCTTGAACCGAGTCAGTGCGAACTACAGCTGCAGATCCACAGAGTGCTGATTACTTAAGGTTCAACCCTACGAGTTCCCAAATTCTAGTGGGAATGTCTCTACTAGAACTCCTCCTTTGCCTGGATTTATGCAGCCCAGACTGGACAAAGCCCCTGGGTAACACTTTAGTGTTCTTAATGTAATAGCAGTTTTTTGTGCTCTGCTTCTCCCTCTGCATTCTTGTTTTGATTTTCTTTCAAATTTTATTTGGATTTTTTAATAATCTTATCAGGATTTTCAGCTTCTGAAACTCCAATACTTTGGCCACCTGATGTGAAGAACTGACTCACTGGAAAAGACCCTGATGTTGGGAAAGATTAAAGGCAGGAGAAGGGGACAACAGAGAATGAGATGCTTGGATGGCATCACCGACTCAAAACGCAATGGACATGAGTTTGAGTAAAACTCCGGGAGTTGGTGATGGACAGGGAGGCCTGGCGTGCTGCAGTCCATGGGGTCACAAAGAGTCGGACACGACTGAGTGACTGAACTGAACTGAACTGAATCAGGATTTTGATATTCAGAGAATCAAAGATTTTTATTTTTACTATGGCATTTTCAAAGGCTTTCAATGGGATATTTAGTCTGAATTACCTATCTCACTGCTATCAGAAATTAGAATTCTCAATTTTCAAATGTTTAACAAGCAGATGTATATATGTTAAGCCATGGATTTAAATGAGGCAACCACAACAATAAAGTGAGAGATTAAATGTTTGAAGACAAATCTTTGAAAATGTGAAGAATTGAGCAAATGAGTTTATGAAAAATCAGATAAACCAGTAAATCATTTGGAAAAGAAACAGAAGAAAACAGTATCAGAGGAAATAATGATAAAGCTGGGTATGTGAATGAAAGCCTATTCAATGCCAAATGTAGCAAAACCAATAAATAATGTAAAGCCAGAAAAACAATTAATGGATTTCACCATGTGAAAGCATTAATAATTTTAGCAATAGCACTTTCAAAGGAATGGAAGAGACTGAAGCCAAATTAGCATTATTCTGAAAGGGAAGTGGAGAATATATCAAAAACTCTACATGTGTTTTCCAGAAGCTTTAATGAAAAGAGAAGGAAAAAGAGAACTAAAATGTTCAGAGAGGGCTTAGTGAGATGTACTGAAGACTAAGTACAAGCTTCAGACATGAACCACTAGAAAAAAACAGGAAACAATAGAAACAGAGGAAATGTATTGACAAGACTTTGTTAGAGTTATTGAAACCCACTTAAAATTATGGTTATGGGCTTCCCAGGTGGCTCAGTGGTAAAGAATCTGCCTGCCAGTACAGGAGATGGATGAGACACACATTCTCCCAGAGGAAGAAATGGCAACCCACCCCAGTATTCTTGCCTGGAAAATTTCACGGACAGAGCCTGGTGGGCTACAGGCCATGGGGGTCACCAAGAGTTGGACATGACTGAGTATACGCACACTGCTATGATTAAGGTGCTGAATTTAGAGATTCAGATACTATCATCTGACACCACCCCTCCATCCTGAGACTATGTCTACTTGGATAAAAATGAGGCCAGTGGGAAGACACATATTTAACTAACCATATACCTTCTAGTTCTAGGAACATCTTTCTTAGTCAGTACCTCTCATAGAAGAGTCTCAGAGAAGATAAGAGTATAAGGAAACAGATTATGCATACAACCCTTAACTACTACTGGATAAACAGTTTATCCCAGTCAGGGACATAAACTGTTGACTGATCATGCTTAGAATATATCTGTAACTTAGTGGCCTGACCCAATCCCAATAGGAGAGAACGGGGCAAAAACAACCAATGTTTATGGAGTGGGAAATATACAGCATAAGCTCTTCTAGGAAGTAAGCAGAGAGATTCCAAAGGAAAGGTTTGAGAATTAGCCCTCATCTTCATTGAAGGTTCAATTATAGTTTCTGGAAATGGGGCAGGGAAATGTAAACAAGTAAGAAACTATCTAATTTTGAAAGAACTTAGAAAAATATTTAGGTAGTAAAAAAACAATTAAACATTGTAAAAACTGTAATATATAGGAGAAATTACCATTCGGAGCAAAAATGTGAAAAACATCTCAGGGCAGTTTGTGAAGCTAAATCTAAATGCCCTATAAAAAAAAACAGAGGTAGAAATCCCCACAAACTGGATCAGCCCAAGATAACTTCATATACACACATATAAAAGAATAAAAAAGCAGATAAGAAACATCCTGTTATAGGTTCCACATGTAAAGAGCTTCAAGTCACCATCCTGTCATCACAACAGATAAAAAAAAGGGAAAAAAGAAAAAAACCTCTACAGGCTAAAACAAAACAAAAAAAAGATCAGCAACTCTTATTGGACCCATAAGAGAGGGGAAGGCACACAGGAAAACAGTTGCCCCCCAAAATTGGAGACAGACAAATACAGAGATTCAAGACGTATGGAAGCAGAGAGTCACAAGCTGAAATCACTGTACCAGCCATGTCTGGATAGGAGAACAGGAACCAAAATTGATGAATTGCTGGAGATTTATTGCCGACAATTCTGAGCAATGCCATAGGTGGGCCCCCACAGTTTTGTGAGGTTTGCTTTCAGGCACTCAACCATGTTCCCACAGCAAATATCAGAAGTCCCCTCAGACTTCCCACAAGAAAAGAGGAGAAGGAGCCTCTTGAAACACTCCAGGGTTGCCTAACTGCTCAACAAGGCCTGCCCTCAGCAAGAAGTATTTGACTAGAGCCCAACCAGTTGCATATTATCAGAGTCTAACCAACCCGGGGAAGGGAGATAACCAGCTCCAGCTGGGTCCTGCATTCTGCATAGAAAGTGGGAAATTCCCAATTCCAGCCCACTCTAGCCATCCTCTCACATCCAAGGAGAAAGTAAAAGAGAAACTTTTGTGAAGTTCATGGCCCAGATACACATAGACTCTCTCAAAGACTGAAACCTAATCATAAAACGTTGGTTTTGCATTTTTAACAATGAACAAAAGTAACTGTAGCTTGTACTTAAGAGTGTGGTTTGGGGAAGTGTCAGGGGACATTCAGCTTTAAGGGATCCAATATGTTTTCTTCCTTTGTGTGCCATTGCTCAAGGACTCTCTGTTCCTTTTCAGTTCCTGGAAGACAGGAATGAGCAGAGCTGCACACAGTTCTCAGGACTGAGATCATGGGAAAGAGCACCTGCTTGGATTCTCTTCAGTGACTCCCTTCAGTGACCTTTTACTTAAAGGACTATCCATTTTGATGCAACTGGTGGAATTTCATTCTTTTTAGTGGCTGAATAATCATTTTATTGAAGATATATAAGCACGCATTTCTGCAAATAAAGTACCTTTGTTTCACTCGAGACTTGGGTCCCCTGCATCCTTCTTCTTGTCGACTCCAGTCCCCAGGTCCCGGTCTACGAAGACTGTGACAGGGAAGCAATTTTATCTCTTTTGTTAGATTAAATATACAACAAAATTTAATATTTCATGCAACTAAACAAAAATAATTTTGCTCTACAAAGTAGGCTTCCTTGGTTTAGATGGTTAAGAGTCTGCTTGCAATGCAGAAGACCCAGGTTCAATCCCTGAGTCCAGAAGATCTCCTGGAGAAGGGAATGGTAACCCACACGAGTATTCTTGCCTGGAGAAGTCCATGAACAGAGGATCCTGGTAGGCTACCGTTCATGGGATTGCATAGATTCACACGCGACTGAGTGACTAACACAAATATAATATAGCTCAAAACATGAAACAAAATGCACTAGTATGTGTATAGCTGTAGTCATAGAGATAAGTATGCTAACTGAAAATTATATAATATGAAACATTAATGGCAAATATAAATGTGTATATATTCCCCACCCCCCTACGTTACACCACCACATCATTAAAGACCCAGGTATAGCAGTTCCTTTTACTTGGGACAACATGTCCTACTATTAAGAAAAAACTCTTAGGCATACCAAAAGACACAAAACACAATCCAAAGAGACAGAGTAAGAATCAAAACCAATCATAGTGGAAAGGTAGGAATTTTTAGGCTGGGAATTTAAAACTACCATGGTTAAGATGCTAAGGACTCTCATACATAAAGTAGAGGCAGCAGAGAATAAATAGTGAGTGTAAGCAAAGAGATAGAAAACATAAGAAGGAAGGAAAAAGCAAAAAAATAGAAATGGTGGAGCTAAAAAGGCTTATTTGAGAAATGAATGTCTGATGGGCTTGTAGTTATACTGGAAATGTGGAGGAAAGAATCTCAGAAGATACTTCAATAGAATCCTCAAAAACTAAAAAGCAAAAGAGAACAAAGATTGAAAAAAGGATAGAAAAAGAAAAGAAAAAAAAGAATATCCAAGAACATATCATTCTTGTGGTTCAGTGGTTCAGGGACTAAGTCATGTCCAGCTTTTTTGCAATTCCATGAACTGAAGCATGCCAGGCTCCCCTGTCCTTCAGTATCTCCTGGAGTTCGCTCACATTCATTTTCATTGAGTCAGTGATTCTATCTAAACATCTCATCCTCTGCCACCCACTTCTTTTGCATTCAATCTTTTCCAGCATAAGGATCTTTTCCAATGAGTCAGCTCTTCCCATCAGGTGGCCAAAGTATTGGAACTTCAGCTTCAGCATCAATCCTTCCAATGAATATTCAGGGTAGATTTCCTTTAGGATTGACTGGTTTGATCTCCTTGCAGTCCAAGGAACTCTTAAGAGTTCTCTGACACCACCATTCAAAAGCATCAATTCTTCCTCATTCAGCTTTCTTTATGTTCCAACTCTCACATCCACACATGACTACTGGAAAAACCATAGCTTCGACTAGACAGATGCTTGTTGGCATTCTAATGTTTTCTTCTACCTTTTTGCATAAAAGTGGGTTTTCTTATTCTCCTTGATATTCTCTGGAACTCTGCATTCAGTTGAGTATATCTTTCCTGTTCTTCCTTCCCCTCTGCTTCTCTTCTTTTGTCAGCTATTTGTAAAGCCTCTTCAGATAATCACTTTGCCTTCTTGCATTTCTTTTTCTTTGGGATGGTTTTGGGCACTGCCTCCTGTACAAAGTTACAAAGCTGCAACCATAGGTGTTTAAGCCTTCTGCCTACCAGATCTAATCCCTTGAATCTATTCATCACTTCCACTGTATAATCATAAGGGATTAGATTTAGGTCATACTGAATGGCCTTGTGATTTTTCCTACTCAATCTAAACCTGAATTCTGCAATAAGGAGGTCATGATTTGAGCCACAGGCAGTTCCAGGTCTTGCTTTTGTTGACTGTATAAAGCTTCTCCATCTTCAGCTGCAAGGAATATAATCAATCTGATTTCAGAGATGACCATCTGGTGATGTCCATGTGTAGAGTCTTCTCTTGTGTTTTGGAAGAGGGTGTTTTCTATGATCAGTGTGTTCTTTTGACAAAACACTCTTAGCCTTTGCCCTGCTTCATTTTGTACTCCAAGGCCAAACTTACCTGTTACTCCAGGTAACCTTGACCTCTTAATTTTATATTTCAATCCTCTATGATAAAAAGGACATCTTTTTTGCTCTCTAAGACCATGGGACAACCACAAAAGCTGTAACCTATATTTAATGAGAAGAGTGAAAAGAAAGTGTGAGAATACCAGAAGGTTAAAAAAGAAAAGAAACAGAAAAAAGTATTTGAAGCAATAATGACTAAGAATTTCTCCCAAATTCATGTCATATAGCAAACTATAGATCTAGGAAGGGATAGAAGGAAATAATTAGTATTATTTTATTTTTAGAAGTATTAACACTACCCAGGAAGCTCGGCTGTTGTTGCTCAGTCTCTAAGTCATGTCTGACTCTTTGCCAACCCATGAACTGCAGCAGACCAGGCTTCTCTGTCCTTTACTGTTTCCCTGAGTTTGCTCAAACTCATGTCCATTGAGTAAATGATGCTATCCAACCATCTCATCCTCTGCCGCCCCCTTCTTCTCTTGCCCTCAATCTTTCCCAGCATCAGGGTCTTTTCCAATGAGTCAGCTCTTCACATCAGTGTTATTTAAAAGTGGACTTGGATTAGTTATACATGTATATTGCAAAATTTAAAGAAATTACAAACAGAAAAGATGTATAACTGATATTCTAAGACTGAAGATAAAATGGAATTATAGAAAATACTCAATTAACAACAAAAGGCAGGACGAGTGGAAGACAAAGATGGGAACACAGAACAAGGGCAACAAATGTGGTAGGTATTAATCCAATTATATCCATAATCACTTGGAATGTCAGTGGTCTAAAACCACCAATGCAAAGATGGAGGTTGTAGGAATGAATCAAAAAACACAACCCAACTGCATGTCATCTACAAGAAACCTACTTTACACATCTAGAAATATGCACATTAAAAGTAAAGGGATAGAGAAATACATAACATGCTAATCTGAAGAAAGCAGAAGTAGCTATATTAATTTCAGGCAAAGCAGACTTCAGAGTAAGGAAAGTTATTTAAGGTAAAGAAGGGCATTAATGATGATAACAGAGTCAATTATCCAAGAAGACATAATAGTCTTTAATGTGCATATGCCTAGCAACAGAGCATCAAACTACATGGAGCAAAAGACGATGCAACTCCTAGGAGAAATAGATAAATCCACTATCATAGTTGGAGACTTCAACACTCTTAGAAATGGACAGATCCAACATGCAGAAAATCAGTAAGAACTGTGTTCTTACTGTGAACACAGAACTCAACATCATCAATCAACTGAATGTAATCAATACCTACTACTTCATCCCACAATATTGTTGTTGTTTGGTTGCTCGGTCATGTCCAACTCTGCAATCCCATGGACTGTAGCCTTCTAGGTTCCACTGTCCATGGGATTTCCTAGGCAAGAATAGTGGAGTGGGTTGCCATTTACTTCTTCAGGGGATCTTCCAGACCCAGGGGTTGAACTTGCATCTCCTGAGTTGGCAGGCAGATTCTTTACCACTCAGTCAACAGGGAGGCCCATTACAGTACTAGGTACACATTTTTCTCAAGCTCACATTGAACGGTCGCCAAGATAGACCACATTTAGGTCCATAAGGTACACTTTAACAAGGTATAAGAGTAGATATCATACAACGGCTGCACAATGGAATTACATTAAAAATCAATAACAGAACTATAACTGGAAAGTCCCAAAATATGTGGAACTTCTGAGATAACACATGGGTCAAAGAATAAATCTCAAGAAAAATTTTCAAATATTCTGAACTACTTGAAAATGAAAATATACCGTCAAAATTTATGGGATGCAGTGAAAGCAGGACTTCCAGGGAAATTTAAAAATAAGTATTTAAAGTCAACAATCTAAGCTCTCACCTCAGAAAAGTAGGAAAAGAAGAGCAAATGAACTTCACAGTAAGCATAAGAGAAGAAACAAAAAGAATTCGAGCAGAAATCAAGGAAATTGAAAACGGGGCATCATTTGAAAAGAGCAAATTTTATTGATGAAAAACTGAATTTCAAAGAATAGAATTAGTTTAAAGACATTACAACCGCTCACCAAGACTCATACAATATGGGTAATTACCTTAAAGAGGAAAGAATTTTGAGTGCTAATAAGCTAATAATTCAAATTACCTTGTAGTTCACCTCACTGGCCTCTCAACATATTTAGTCATTCAACAAATACACATATTTTAATTCATACCATGTTCTAGCTACTTTTCTAATGGCTACATACATTCTTTTTGGTAATAAAATATTTTAAAGCTCCTAACTAAAAATAGCCCAAAACACACTCTTACCAATCCACCAAAAAAGACAATTCAAATTCTTCACTCTTAACTAATTCAGCTCCAAGTTAAAAATCGCTGAATCATGTCTGTTTTCCCTCTGCTTCTTTTGCCATTTTGTTTCAATAATCAGCTATCTATAGACCAGAATGTATAATTAGCCTCCACAAACAAATCCTACACACAATAATGGAGGAAAGGGATAAGAAAGAAAAAGATCTAAATTCTGAAATTCTTTGTCTTGTGAACCTCCTCCCTACTTGTTTGAGTTGGCAATTGGTCCCCTGCACATACTGGAATTGGATTCTAATTATAGGCCTGGAGAGATTGAGGAGTGCTGGGGAATGGACATGCAGAAAATGAACTTCCTCTTAAAAGGTAAACCCCTCTGACAAGGCACTGACAGTGCCTTTTTCACACAAGGGAGGAAAAGCGTTATCCAAGGAGAAAGACTGCGCTGAGATTTTGAGCAAAGTGAGCTTAGCTGGATGAGATTCTGATTATTCTAAAACTCTCATCACACAAAGACCCCAAAGTCTCTCAAAACTGTCCTCTGTCTAATTCTTCCCCATTCCCTCTCTCCCAAAAAGTAGGGGAAAAAAGAAATTCAGATTTGTGTTCCCTCCCCTCCCCCGACCTACCCAAACAGATTCCTTATACTCTATTTTACCTCCCTTTGAGCAAGTGTATTTTTTCCCTCCAATTCCTGCTCCAGTGCCCAAGAAGGCAGAAGACCTCCCAATACTACCCACTCGCCTTTTTTTTTCAGGAGAGGCAAATAGCTCTAAAACTCTTCTTATTCAAAGTGAAAGATCAGAGAGCTCAACTTGAGCTCGTGTTTCAAGTTGCATTTTACCATTTAAACCTTTTCTTATTCTTGATCGGGCTTCCCTTGTGGCTCAGCTGGTAAAGAACCCACCCGCAATGCAGGAGACCTGGGTTTGATCCCTGGGTTGGGAAGATCCCCTGGAGAAGGGAAAGGTTACCCACTCCAGTATTCTGGACTGAAGAATTCCATGGACTCTGTGGTCCATGGGGTCGCAAAGAGTCAGACATGACTGAGTGACTTTCACTTTCACTTTCATTTATTCTTAATAGAGATGATTTTTTAAAAAGCTTCTTTTCTCTACAAATTGGCATTAACAATCTGGTAAAGAAGAACTAGAATCAAGATTGCCAGGAGAAATAAAAATAACATATAATATTGATGCAGATGACACCACCCTTATAGCAGAAGGTGAAGAGGAACTAGAGAGCCTCTTGGTGAAAGTGAAAGAGAGTGGAAAAGCTGGCTTAAAACACAACATTCAAAAAACTAAGATCATAACATCAGGTCCCATCACTTCATGGCAAATAGATGGGAAAACAATGGAATCAGTGACAGACTTTATATTCTTGGGCTCCAAAATCACTGCAAATGGTGACTGCAGCCACAAAATTAAAAGACACTTGCTCTTTGGAAGAAAAACTATGACAAACCTAGACAGTGTATTAAAAAGCAGAGATGTTAGTTTGCCAACAAAGGTCCATATAGTCAAAGCTATGGTTTTTCCAGTAGTCATGTATGGATATGAGAGTTATACCATAAAGAAGTTACAATGCTGAATGCTGAAGAATTGATGCTTTTGAGCTGTAGTGTTGGAGAAGACTCTTGTGAGTCCCTTGGACTGCAAGGAGATCAAACCAGTCAATCCTAAAGGAAAGCAATCCTGAATGTTCATTGGAAGGACTGATGGTGAAGCTCCAATACTTTAACCACCTGATGTGAAGAGTCGACTCATTAGAAAAGACCCTGATGCCAGGAAAGATTGAAGGCCGGAAGAGAAGAGGACAACAGAGGGTGAGACGGTTGGATGGCATCACTGACTCAATGGACATGAGTTTGAGCAATCTCTGAGAGATGATGTAGGACAGGGAAGCCTGGCAAGCTGCAGTCCATGGAGTCACAAAGAGTCAGACATGACTGGGCAACTGAACAACAGCAAAAGAACTATAATTAATTGTCTCACCAAAGCATCCAACATCTATGTTGAACAGGAATATATCGGGTTGGCCAAAAATTTGTTCTGTTTTAAGTAAAAAGACATTTCTCATTTTAATCAGGAATTTTATTTAACAGTGTATTCACTGGCCAAGGGCTTCCCTTGTGGCTCAGCTGGTAAAGAATCTGCCTGAAATGTGGGAGACCTGAGTTGGGAAGATCTCCTGGAGAAGGGAAAGGCTATCCACTCCAGTATTCTGGCCTAGAGAATTCCACTGACTGTATAGTCCATGAGGTCACAAAGAGTCAGACATGACAGAGTGACTTTCACTTCAATTTCCCTCACTGGCCAAATAAACTTTTTTTTTTCATTTATTTTTATTAGTTGGAGGCTAATTACTTTACAATATTGTAGTGGTTTTTGCCATACATTGACATGAATCAGCCATGGATTTACATGTGTTCCCCATCCTGATCCCCCCTCCCACCTCCCTCCCCATCCCATCCCTCTGGGTCTTCCCAGTGCACCAGCCCTGAGCACTTGTCTCATGCATCCAACCTGGGCTGGCTATCTGTTTCACCCTTGATAGTATACTTGTTTCAATGCTATTCTCTCAGAACATCCCACCCTCGCCTTCTCCCACAGAGTCCAAAAGTCTGTTTTGTACATCTGTCTCTTTTTCTGTTTTGCATATGGGGTTATCGTTACCATCTTTTAAAATTCCATATATATGTGTTAGTATACTGTATTGGTCTTTATCTTTCTGGCTTATTTCAATCTGTATAATGGGCTCCAGTTTCATCCATCTCATTAGAACTGATTCAAATGAATTATTTTTAACGGCTGAGTAATATTCCATTGTGTAGATGTACCATAGCTTCTTTATCCATTTGTCTGCTGGTGGGCATCTAGGTTGCTTCCATGTCCTGGCAATAAACTTTTTGACCAACCCAATATTACAGGAGCCCCTCTTCTCCACAGGGACTATGTTTCAAGACCCCTAGTGGATGCCTGAAACTATTGATAATATACACTATAATTTTTACTATTCATACATATGATAAAGTTTAACTTATAATTTTGGCACAGTAAGAGATTAACAGTAACTAATAATAAAATAGAACAACTATAACAACATGCTATAATAAAAGATATGTAAATGTAGGCTTTGTCTCACACAAAAACATCTTAGTGTACATATTTAATGCCTTTTCCATCATAATTAAGCACTTATCAATAATTGTGGCCATAATGTTTGCAGTTTGAGGGGAGATAGCAAAACTAGCACAAATTTCTTTTCCCTTCTTCATATACAATTTTTTTCTTTCCTTATTAAGTCATAACTTTTCACCAAAAGGAAACATGTCATGATTTCTCTTTGGCATATCTGAATTGCCAGCATCACTATTTTTTTAATTTGGGGGTCATTACTTATAATATTAAGTGAAACAAAGGCTACTCAAATATAAGCACCACAACACAGTTACTTTCAACCTGGTAATTAAGACAGGTAATAAGTGACAAAAGAGCCGGACATGCTGGATAAAGAGATGACTCATGTCCGGGGAAGGATGGAGCCAGACCTTGTGAGATTTCTTCACACTACTCAGAATAATGCACAGTTTAAAACACGAATTGTTTCTGGAATTATCCATTTAATATTTTTCAGACTGCAGTTGACCTCAGGTAACTGAAACCTTGGAAAGAGAAAGTGCAGATAAGGGGGAGAATGACTGTACAATGTATTCAATATGGCAGGATAAACATAGAGAAATGAATCGTACTTCAGTACCCAACCTACCTACCAGAAACCCAAAAGTGACCCAAAACAATCTATTTTCCACCTAAATTGCAAAATTCCACGAATAAATCCAATAAGACCGTCAAAGTTTCATATGAGAAAAATGAAAATACATTATTGAAACCCACAAGGGGATAATTAATAAATGGCACACCTGGATATTCCTTTTCCCAAGTTAATCTATTCCTTGAATTCATTATCAATGGCATTTTTGAAACCTGACAAGCTGATTCTAACATTCCTATAGAAAAATAAATGTGCTAATATACCTAACAAGATTATGAATAAGAACAAAGACAAAAGCTACCAAATTGAAAAAAAACTATAAAAATGTCATAATTTAAAAAAGTATATCACTGATGCAGAGATAGACAAATGGATTAGAAGAATACAGTAGGGAGTACACAAAAGAACCCATGCACACATGGGAATTTGTATATAATATGCATGGCATTTTAAATAAGTGGAACAATTGAACTACTCAATAAATGCAAAGGAGAAGATTGGCTATTCCTGCCACACTAAAAAGCAAAAAAATGCTGTTAAATAAAGGCATAAAATCCTAATGCAAATGGTAAAACATGAAAAAAATTCTACATTAAAAATGTATGACTAGAATACAAGATCATGCACACAGTTGAAAGATACACAGGTGACTGAAAGAAAATATTTGCAATATTTATAACAAAATTTTTAATGTCCACAATATAGTATATAAGAAATGTTTCAATAAAAACATAAAAAATATTTAATTAAAATATACTTCTGGCATAGAGGAAAATGCAATGGCCACTTAATATAGGAATATTAATTAATACATGAATGAAATCAAACTTTATTGATAACCAGAGAAACATCAATTCAGCAATAATGATAAATTATTCATTACTCATTAGAATGGCAAAAATTAAAAGCAGTTAATAATGTTCACTATTCAGTTGTGAGAAAATAAGCACTCTCACATATTGCTGGTCAATGTGTGAGTTGGAGGACACTCTGGAGGGAATTTTCCACCATCTATCAAAATTTTAAATCTATTGACTCTAACTCAATAATCTCACTTGGAAGAACATGGCCAGCCAATATTCTGAGCATTTGTGTACGAAGACACATTTACAAGGGTGTTCATTGCAGTATAGTTTATATTATTGTAGAATTGTTTCTAATATTGCAGAATTTTAAACAACCCAAATATATATTTGCATATATGGAGACAAATTTCTATTCTGGAATACTATATAGCAGTTACTGAAAATCCAAGCTAGAACTATGATGATTTCATAAAAGATCTGTGGGGAAGAACATGTACTTGAGAAAGATAGAAATTCTCATGAAATAAGTGTACTCCGCATATTTACTCCATAATCTTCTGAATCGTCTCAAATGTTTATAGTCACCAAGTACTGAAATATTTGTTTTACTGTGTTTTAACTAATTAAAAGGTCACAACTAATCAGAATTGTCTTTGAGTCCTGATATTGATCCAGGTACACAATAATATTGATTTTGCACCTATCATCAACATTTATTAAGGAGGCTAAATTCCACCTAATTCCAAATTATGCCAATGTTAAAATATGAATATCTCCCAATAAAATACGTATCTCTTAGTCTCAAACTCTTTACTTTTATTGTAAAATCCAGAATATTGCAATGTTAAAACAAGAAAAAAATACTCATTCATCAACTACATGCCCCCCAAGAGATCAGAAACCTCACTACCTTCTCCACAACTGTCTTTTCAGCACCACCAGAGGGCCTGGTGCTTATAGGAGGCCAATATTTTCTTAAGTAAATATAAATAGAATGAAAGGTGAGACTACCCTTTTTATAAAACTTTATAAAATAACAATATTTTGTTTCTTGTACTCCAATTATTTCTCTTGAGATTTGCAGTTTCTGTTACTCTCGTTTATTGTGCTAAGTTACTTTAGTCATGTCCAACGCTATGTGACCCTATGGACTGTAGCCGACCAGGCTCCTCTGTCCATGGGGATTCTCCATGTGAGAATACTGGAGTGGGTTGCCAAGCCCTCCTCCAGGGGATCTTCTCAACTCAGGGATTGAACCTACATCTCTTATGTCTCCTGCATCAGCAGACGGGGTCTTTACCACTAACACCACCTGGGAAGCCCACTTTCTTTTTAAATTATTAGCATCTTATTAGACGTCTTCAAGAGGAACTGTGCCTTTTAGGTTTCACTTCTAAGAAACACTTATAATGCCTAATACTTGGAGTATTTACCTATATTTTAAATTATAAGTATTTTTTAATATCTTATTTTCCTCTAAACAAAAGCAGCTTTAATTAGAAGAATTATTAAATATTTTCTGACAGGTATATTAGCTAACTTATGAAGGTGTGTTTACATGTTGCTATCAGAGGAAGCTTCATTGAACTGGGTTCAGCCAGAAATTTTTTGTTTTACTTTTTAAAATGTTATTTACTTTTCATTGGAGGATAATTGCTTTATCATATTTGTTGGTTTCTGCCATACATCAAAATGAATCAGCCATAGGTAAATATATGTCATTGGGTTTGGGCTCCCTGCATCATATAGCAAAATATCACTGGCTATCTGTTTTACACATGTTAATGTGTATGTTTCAATGCTGCTATCTCGATTTGTCCCACCTTCTCCTTCCTCTCCTTGGGCTGTGTCCACAATCTGTTCTTTATGTCTGCGTCTCCATTGCCGCCCTGCAAATAAATTCATCGATACCATCTTTTTAGATTCCGTGTATATGTGTTAATATGTGATATTTGTTTTTGTCCTTCTGACTTACTTCACTCTGTATAATAGGCTCTAGGTTCATCCACTTCATTAAAACTGAGTAAAATGTGTTCCCTTGTATGACTGATGTTCCATTGTGTATATGTACCACAACTTCTTTATCCATTCATCTGTAGATGGACATCTAGGCTGTTTCCATGTCCTAGCTACTGTAAATAGTGCAGCTGTGAACCCTGGGATATGTGTCTTTTTCAGTTATGATTTCCTCAGGGTGCAGCCGGAATTTTAAAAAGATTTTATTTTTATATTGTGGCAAAGAATCAACAGCTTGCTTCTCTCCTCCAATTTTCTACCTGAGTTAATCAGAAAGAGGAAATATATATATATATATATATACATATTCACATACACAGATAAGATATACACACATATATGTGTATATGGGGTTTCCCAGGTGGCACTAGTGGTAAAGAATCCGCCTGTCAATGCAGGAGATGGAAAAGATTCAGGTTCGATCCCTAGGTCGGGAAAATCTCCTGGAGTAGGAAATGGCACCCCACTACAGTATTCTTGCCTGAAAACTTCCATGGACAGAGGAGCCAGCCATGCTACAGTCCCCGGGGCCCCAAAGAGTCTGACACAACTGAGTGACTGAGCACAGTATGTGTGTGTGTGTGTGTGTGTGTGTGTGTGTGTGTGTGAAATCAAGACAGTATTGTTTTCCTAGAAACAGATTGTGCAGACATCAAGTTCAGTGATTTTGGTGTACCAAAACTTCAGATGAGCTGGGAAAAAGGGGGGAACAACCACTCTGTGGTAAGTTCTAGTGCTAGGGAAAATATTCCCCTCTTTATCATCAATTTAAAGTGTGCTGACACTGAGGAACAAATAATACCTATCTTTGAGACGTGTTTTTACTTAAAATATCAGTTCATAAAGTAATTAGTGAGTCTGCGCTCTCTGTATTGAGAAAGCTGACCTAGAACTGAAGGATACTCATTCACCATTTCTCATCAGACAGAAGCACAGAATATTAGGGAGAAAAAATATTAATCAGTGCACACTTGAGCTGAAGTTTAGGACACTTATAGAAAGTGGAAGGCTCTGGAAACTGTTAGGAGTAAGATCTCTTCCTATGAAAGATACAGTCTTCCTTAAGATGTAATTGAAGTCTGGTCCCTCTTCCTTGTGGGAGGGCATGAGGATGTGACACAGAAAGGCTTAGGAAAGGATGTATTCAGTCTAAAGCCCCACACCCCAAGGCAGGCTAGGCAGCAAAAAACAGGAAAGAGCAAACCAGTTAGTAAGACCATCCTATGGGTGAGCAAAGGTGATGCCTTGGAAAAAGAGGAGAGTTAGAAAGAGCAACAAACATCGAGGTTGCACTTCCGTTCAACTGAAATTTATATTATTTTTATTAAAAACAGCTATGAGCAATAAAACTTAGAGAGAACCTCGCTGTTCTCATGTTTTCTTCATCTGCAAAAACATCCAAGTCAAAACAAGTGAAACACGCTTGAAAGGTAGCTCAACACTCTTCTTAGATTTCTTTTCTCAATATGTACTTTGAGAAATCTGCAGATACCCAATTGAATAAATCTGAGTTAAAGTCCTTGATAGAGAATAAAGAACAGAGGTGTCCTTTTCAAGTCACTTTTATGACTAGCCCCAAACCGTAACTACAAGCTCAGAGTTCATACCAATGATTAACCCAGGAACAAAACTCCTCTACAATATTAATTGATCTAATAAAATATTCTTCCTAAGGCTACTTTTCACACGTTCATTTTATTATCAAGTAGGCAACCAGTCATAGGAGTTATAATTCTTTTTTTTTTTTGTATCCATATTCTGGGATGAAGTAATAGATAGCATGATGAGCTAGCCCTTTATAACATTGCTGCAGAGAAACTAAAAAAAAATTAAGTTATAACATATCACAGAAGGTATCAAGGTGAGATCCTAATTTATAGAGTTGCGCATATTTTCAGAGGGCTATAGTCTGTTTGTCTGTATCTTTTATTCTGCATTTGGCTTCTCCTAGACTTTTCTAGCCTTAATTATAGCCTTCTGATTTAAGTACATCTTTATAATCTGTTGAAATATAAAGGAGATCCATTTTAAACCACAAGCGACTGGCCAAACCTAGAAGTAAACATAAGACATTAGGCAAATGATAATAAATACTATACTTGAAAATTAATGTTTAGAATTATATCATTTCTTACGGGCTTTCCAGGTTGCTCAGTGGTAAAGAATCTGCCTGTCAATGCAGGAGACACAGGTTTGATCCCTGGGTTGGGAAGATCCCCTGGAGAAGGAAATAACAACCCACTCCAGTATTCTGGCCTGGAAAATCCCATGGACAGAAGATCCTGATGGGCTACAATCCATGGGTTCGCAAAAGAGTCGGACATGAATTAATAACTAAACAACAATCATTTCTTACAACGTGGGTTAAAGTTAGCTTGATCACATTCTCTGCTGTATGGCACTTTCATGGCTGTCTCAGAAATTTAAAGTTGTGATATATTTAGTACATGCTATGCAAGAAAAGTCTTCTAAGTTTTAGAGAACGAGGCTGCTATCTGGAGAAAACACAGAGTGACTTTGTTTTCTTTCTCATTACACAGAGTCCGCGATGTCCTGAGGCAAAGCTCAGAGCATACACTCTCCAGTTTGTTTTCCAAACTCCATCATCCCCTCCAATGAATGAAAGGGATTTGCAATTAGTTAGCTTTGGCAAGCCCATGGCAATGTTATTTTGAAATTACATTTTCTAATAAACTCCTAAAGAATGGTTTGCTGACTGCCTCTAAGCAAAGATCTGGATATTGCTCTTTAAATAAAGAGATAGTCCCTCTGTCCATCTTGAGAATCTTCATAACTGATCTCCCTGTGATAATGACTCAACTTTTATTCTTTACTTCCTGATTAGTATGTAAAGAATTGAAATAAATGAAATCTATTAATTTGGGGGGACAGGCTTTCTCTGAAAATTTAGGTTTGGTCTTAAACACAGCATGTTCAGTCACTAAGGCACATCTGACTCTGCAACTCCATGGACTGCAGCATGCCGGGCTTTGCTGTTCTCCACTGTCTCCTGGAATTTGCTCATGTCATACATAGCATATGTATGAATAGAAGTAAAAGTAAAAACTATTCAGTCATCCGCCCTATGATATTGAAGATCAATCAGGACAGTGATTAAGTTCCACAAACCGCTTGGCTCTTCTTTGTCATAGATCAACCTCACTTTTTTCTCCCAAAAAGTTTAATTTATTTTGACTATAGGAGAAATAGTCAAATTTATTCTGACTAAAGATCATTTTTTTGGATAGGAGGAAAGTAAATTCTCACGGATCCACCACAAATACCTCTTTAATTCTATTTATGCCGCTTATTTTCTACACTGATTTTTTAAATCATGCACAAAATCTTGGAATCCTACACTACCTTCAAAACACAAAAGTCTTCTCTTTCTCCACTGCAACTACCTATGTAGTTTTATTATCTTCTCATCCAATTGTTAAAATACTCTCTATAAATTCTCTTACCCAACCATCATATAATTTATGAAAAATATATCATCCCATCTTGAAACTCAAAACAGGTAGTGTTTGAAGTGTTGAGTGTCATACATTTAACAAAGTCATAATTTTATCATTGTCCCTCTGCTCATCATTAGTTGTATGAAAATACTCAAAAATATATTCCTAATGCAAAGGTCTATTACTTATTATTGTAGAAAAAACAACAGTGGAACAAAATAAACTAGCTTCATCAATTAAATTTTAACCTGGCGGGGTGTGAGAGCAGACCGAATGTCATCTAAAAACTATTTTCCAAGAAGAAATGTTGCCTAAATGATTCAACAGAACAAGCATGTCAGCTAAGTGTTAGGAGCTGCTCATCAAGGAGAAAAAATTGAATGGATTTCCAATTTTCTTGGTCATAAGACTTCTAGAGATGAGAACTTTTTCATAAGGCATGAAGGAGAGCATTAAACGATCACAAAACTGTTTGCCTCTCTAATCCCACATATTCTCAGGCTCTTTGGTTTCAGCTGTGCTTGATAATCTGGTGAATCATAGGGGAGTGGATTCATTGGGCCTCCAGGAGAGCTTATTTCCCTTCTCATCCCACACATGGCTGCATTTCTAGGGCAGACAGAAGATGACGCTTCTAGGTACTCTCTCTAAGATAGTTGAGGAATAGCTGACCCTGTGAAACTAGCAGAAGTTTCATCAGAATTGGTGTTTCATTTTCTTCTCTTCCAAAATTATTATTTCCTATCTTATCTGCTTCCCTTAGAAGAATGTATCTATGCCATGGCTAGAAATTTATGTAGGCAGAAAGATTAGGAGTAAAAAAAAAAAAGAAAAAAAAACAAGACTGTCAAATATTCAAATTGACACTTTGCCAATAGACAACTCTATTCTCCAGAATCAAGAAACAAATTCATTTTACCAAGTTTACCAAAGATGTTACAGTCAAAATCCAATATTGGCAGTTAGGTTGTTACTGACTTCAGTTGTTTTAAAACATCCTTAAATAAGATGCTCCAGTTCCAATGACTGGAAACCAATGGCTCAATTGAATTTTTTCAAGCTTTCTAGATGCAGAAGTCTGCCCCATCCACTCCATCCTCCAAAAATGCTCATAGCAAAGGTTTCTCTGTAACTTAAAAGATGGATGAATAATGATGTTGTTATCAAAAGATCATCCATGCTTATAATATCATTGTACTAGTTAGATAAATTATTTCCTCAGACACTACTCAGTATTAAGTACAAACTACAATTTTGGTCACTATTTTCTGTGTGACTCCCAGAAAATGACTTCAGAACCTTGAACTGAGGTCTAACCTACTTACTATTATAGTAAAAAATAACTACCATTTATTGAACAGTGATATTAAACAGTGAAATTCTCCAGGCATTGTGTCCAGTGTTTTACCCTATTTAACACTCAAAATAGCTATATGAGTTTAATATAATGATCCCCATTTTTCAGAGGAGAAAACTGAGGCATGTTGAACTCAACTACCTTTCTCAAAGTCCCAAAACACAGGAGGGATTTTAATGGAAAACTGTCTGATCCCAACTCCTGTCTTTTTAAACTGTGCCTTACCCTTCTTTCTCTTCCATTTGGTTTCAAGATGACTGTTCCAGTTTGCCAAAATTGCTAGGTTATGTAAATCCTGATAAATTCAACAAGCTTTTTTGAGACCAAATAAACATCAGTGTCTTTGATCCAGATAAAATAAATAGAAATGAAGAGTCTGTACCAGAGATTAAGGGAGTTTGGCTTTTGGAGAGCATGGTTGGATCTTTCTAAATATAAAAATTAATTATAAAGGAAAGACAGTTTTATATAGCAAATTTGTGCATTCTTTCAAATTCTCATTTAATCAAGTTTGATATCAAATTTCTAAAGCTCATCCTCTGTCGTCCCCTTGTCCTCCTGCCTTCAATCTTTCCCAGCATCAGGGTCTTTTCAAAAGAATCAGTTCTTCGCATCAGGTGGCCAAAATATTGGAATTTCAGCTTCAGCATCAGTCCTTTCAATGAATATTTGGGACTGATTTCCCTTAGGATTGATTGGTTTGTTAACTCTAGACACAGTTCAAAAACATCTAATGTGTGTGGCTTCCCTGAATAAGATATTTTTTAAGTTGATTTCAGAAAGTGAGAACTCATTGTTTTGAAACAACCTTCTAAATTTGATAACTTTGAAGTAAATATTTCCATCTTTCTTTTCTTAAATATCTTTGCACATCAGTTTTACAAAGTCACCTAAGCATTGCCTACAATTTGTTTGTTTATTTATGGACAGACTCATTGCATGTGGAATCTTAGTTCCCGACCAGGGATTGAACTCCCACCCCCTGCAATGGAAGCATGGCATCTTAACCACTGGTAAGTAAGTGTAAGTTGTTAAGTGTTAGTCGCTCAGTGCCCAACTCTTTGCGACCCCAAGGACTGCAGCCCACCAGGCTCCTCTGTCCATGAGATTTTCCAGGCAAGGATACTGGAGTAGGTTGCCATTTCCTTCTCCAGGGGATCTTCCCAACCCAGGGATTGAAGCCAGGTCTCCTACACTGCAGGCAGATTCTTTACCAATTGAGCTATAAGGGAAGCCCCTTAACCAATGGACCATCAGAGAAGTGCCAATAGTTCCATCTCCTTAATGACAATAACATTTCATAAAACCTTAGGAAATGATTGTGATTAGTTTCATTAATCAGTTGCAATAATTTAATTTTAAACTGTTGACTTTGGTTTGCATCAGATGTTTGGAATTCTTCTTTTCTCAGTTTTTGGGTTTTTTTTAGAGTGTCTTTTTTTTAATTTTTAATTTTAATTTTTATTTATTTATTTTTCCATTTATTTTTATTAGTTGCAGGCTAATTACTTTACAATATTGTAGTGGGTTTTGTCATACAATGACATGAACCAGCCATGGATTTACATGTATTCCCCATCCTGATCCCCCCTCCCACCTCCCTCTTTACCCAATCCCTCTGGGTCTTCCCAGTGCACCAGGCTTTGAAATTTGTTAAAGGTGCTAGGAATAGAAGGGTCTCAATCTCTGTAGCTCAGGAGCGAATTTTCAGAGACTGTGAAACTTCCTTTTGTGGATGGACATAGCAGATGCCACAGTTTGTTTTTGTTTTTAATAAATAAACATTTCTAATAGAAAACCACAATATACTTCTTTAATAGAATTGCAAGTAATACTGACTTCTGTAGAATATTAGTGGTTAGCTAAACAGTCCTGGGTGTTCAATGGAAGGACTGATGCTGAAACTGAGACTCCAATACTTTGGCCACCTCATGCGAAGAGTTGACTCATTGGAAAAGACCCTGAGGCTGGGAGGGATTGGGGGCAGGAGGAGAAGGGGACGACAGAGGATGAGATGGCTGGATGGCATCACCGACTCGATGAACTTGAGTTTGGGTAAACTCCGGGAGTTGGTGATGAACAGGGAGGCCTGGCGTGCTGCAATTCATGGGTCGCAAAGAGTCAGACATGACTGAGTGACTGAACTGAACTGAACTGAAGCCCTAACTTCTTTGTACCATGACACATTATCTTCTAGAAAAGGAGTAGTAACAGAGATGGGCCAAATACAAAAACATTCAATGTGACCTGCTTGCAAAAACATATTTCTAAAGAACACTGTACCTCTTTCTAATTTCTTAGACTACATGGAAAATAAATGATTTTAAAATGTGTATTGAATCCGATTTATTGTTCGTGTCAGTTAATACACTGTGGGCTATTAACATCAAGCACATATGCCTGGCACATCATTATTTTTAAAGCGTTTTTACATGACACAAACAACAACAACAAAATCCAAATTGCACAAACTGCAAAGAATACTTAATTGTTCCCACTTAGAGGCTGAGAATCCTGTCTTAAATATCTTACATGACTATCTTAAGAACTCTAAGTTAGGAAGTGTCAGACCAAGGATGGAAATCAAATAATTTTAATTTCTGGTGCAGAAATCTTTCCTCCACATATTATTGATTTCCTGAAAGGCTGTTGAAATTGGTAGCTCTTTTGTCCCTCCTCAGAATGGCCTTACTGAAGCTCTGATGTTAGAGGACATGCACACTTTCCCATAATATTCCTGCTCCTCCCATGGGGAACAAGTTGTCAGTTACTTTTCATCTTTTTGCTACTCTGCCTTTTTATAGCAGCTCCCATAATTCCTCCTTTTAAATTCCTGCTACCAATTTGCTGTTGGCTCGAAATCCAATCATTAAGTGTTTAAAATAGGAATCTGCTGGCTATGAGAGACCATTTAAAAGTAAAGCGTACGAGCTTGCATTTTACAGGAGATATTTGGTTGCTTTTAATAACTTTTTTCTGACTGAAAAGTAACCCATGCTCACTAGTTAAAAAATAAAATGTAGAAAGATCTAAATAGGAAGAATAAATATGTCATACTTAATCTTAACAGCCAGATAACTCAATATTTTAGCATATTTTCCACTCTGCATATTTTAATATTATTACTATTAGTGTGATTAGTATCAATGTTTTCATTATATATAAAGAGAACAGCTTATATCCTGCTTTTTTTCACTTAGAATTTAAATTGAAATATTTTCCCATGTCAATAAAAAATTTTCAAACACATTAATTTTGATTTCCACATGAACTTCATGTCTTGAATGTGTCACAATTGACTTACTTTTTTTCCTTGGTTCCACATAATATTGCTATTGCTTTCATTTTTTGGATCTAATACTATGAAAATCATTTTTGTCCAATTAGATTTCTATATGTGAATTCATGGTCTAAGTTGATGAAAAATTTAGGCAATAGTTACAAAAGTCAAATTCTTTCTTTAGCAGTTAAATAAATTTATACTCCCACAAAAAATTAAATACACTTTAATTATTCTTAATTAGTTACTCTGGTTCTGATAGTGGGCTTGTTATTGTTCACTGCAGGGTTACAGGGTGGTTTCCAAATATCTGAGGGTGAAATCAGAGGTCTCTGAAAAGTGAGCCGGGCTTCCCCGGAGGCTCAGGGGTAAAGCACCTGCCTACAATGCAGGAGACTCGAGCTCAATCCCTGGATTGAGAAGATCCCCTGGAGAAGGAAATAGCAACCCTCTCCAGTATTCTTGCCTGAGAATCTCATGGACAGAGGAGCCTGGAAGACTACAGTCTATTAGGTCACAAAAGAGTGGGAAATGATTTATCCACTGAACAACAAAACAACAAAAGCAAGCTGTTCCTATAATCAAGAACGCAAGTTTTTTTATTACACAGCTAGAGAGTCTCATTATCCTTGAAATTCAATTTTATCATTAATAATTAGAAGTGATATTATTCATTCACACAAATACACAAAAGGCCCCGTGCTTTGAGCTGCCTTCGCAGCCTTTTGGAGCTAGCACACACACAGCCATATGCACACTTTCCCTCTCCCCTCTTCAGATCTGTACTTCATCCCAAAACAACTGCCTGAAATTAAATTACAATCTGTAGCTGTGCCATAGCGTAAAGTTAATTAGTCCATACTGTTAGTGAATCTGTTACAAGAAAAAAGAAGGCAATCATAAAGCAAAATTTGAAAACCATGCAAATCTCCCAAACCATATATTAGGATTCATCCTAGCCTGTTCAGGCAGCTATAACAAAATATTGGATTGGCCAAAAAGTCCGTTCGATTAGTGAAGACACTGTTCAATGAAATTCTTGGCTAATATGAAAATGGGTCTTTTATTTTTTTCACTTGAAACCGAATGAACTTTTTAGCCAACCTAATACCATGACCTGGGACAGAGTAGCTTATAAACAGCCATAATGAATTTCCCACAGTTCTGAAAGCTGGAAATCCAAGATCAAGGTTCAAGAATGACTGGGTTCTAGTGAAGGTTCTTTTCCAGGCAATATCATGCAGGGCTGGGGCAGGGCTGGCCCCTGGCCTGTTAGGAACCAGGCCACCCAGCAGGAGGTGAGTGGCACAAGCTAGTGAATTCCATCAGCCACTCCCAACTGCTCCCCATTGCTCCCCCACCACTCCCATTACTGCCTGAAACATCCCCCACCCAAACCATCCCCCATCCCTGCCCCCCATTCACGGAAGAATTGTCTTCCATGAAACAAGTCCCTAAGTGCCAACAAGTTTAGGGACCACTGCTCTAAAAGGCTGAGTCAGTGCTCTGAGTCCACAAATCAAGCGGTGATAATTGGAGGGACATCAGGCACTATTACCCTAGGGAGCCACAAGCAAAATGCTGCTTCTTCTTCCCTCAAATTTATACTTCGCTGGCCTAGAGATCTTAGTTCCAGTTGGAAGAACAGTTTCACCAGAAGACACAGCAATTATCCCATTGAACTAGAAATTAAGACTGCTACCTGGTCACTTTGGGCATTCACGCCTCTAAAGCAACAGGAGAAGAAAGAGCGATGCTGTGGCTGGGGTGATGGATCCTGACTACCAAGGGAAAGCAGGACCACTCTTCTGTAGTGGAGTTAAGAAAGAGTATGTCTGGAAACTAGAAAATCCCTTAGGGCATTTCTTAGTATTACCATGCCTGTAATCAAAGTCAATGGAAAACGAACAACACAGTCAGGGAAGAATGGTCCAGAAGCTTTTTTTTTTTTTTTTTAATTAGAGGATTATTGGGCTTCCCAGGTTGCACTAGTGGTAAAGAACCCACCTGCTATTTAGGAAACGTAAGAGATGCAGGTTTGATCCCTGGGTTGGGAAGATCCCCTGGATGAAGGCAAGACAACCCACTCCAATATTCTTGCATGAAGAATCCCATGGACAGAGGAGCCTGGCAGGTCACAGTCCACAGGGTTGCAAAAAGTCAGACTGGACTGAAGTGACTTAGCACACATGTACGTTGTGTTGGTTTTTGCCATGCAACAATGGGACATGACCATAATCTTATATATATCAGCCATAATTACATCCCCTCCCTACTGAGCCTCCCTGCCCACTCCCATCCCACTCTTCTAGGTCATCACAGAGCACCAGGCTAGGCTCCATGTGTTACACAGCAGCTTCCTAATAGCTATATATTCTACATATGATAGTGTATATATCTCAATGTTGCTTTCTCAATTTGTCCTACCCTCTCCTTTCCCCACTGTGTCTACAAGTCTGTTCTCTATGTCTGCATCTTTGCTACTTCCCTGCAAATAGATTCATCAGTAGTACTTTTCTAGATTCCATATACATGTGTTAATATATTTGTTTTTTGTCTTTCTGACATACTTCACTCTGTATGATGGGCTCTAGGTTCATCCACTTCACTGCAACTGACTCAAATTCATTCTACCCTAAGAATAGGAGAAAATAATTGCAAATGAAGCAACTGACAAAGGATTAATCTCCAAAATACACTAGCAGCAAATGAAGCTCAATACCAGAAAAACAAACAACCCAATTAAAAAAGTGCCCAGAAGACCTAAACAGACATTTCTCCAAAGACATACAGATAGCTAATAAACATGAAAAGATGTTCAGCATCACTTATTTTTAGAGAAATGCAGATCAAAACTACAATGAGGTATCATTGTACCAGCCAGGTGTATCATCACAACCAGCCAGAATAGTCATCATCAGAAAACCTACAATGAATGCTGGAGAAGATGGAGAAAAAAGGGAACCCTCCTACACTGCTGGCAGAAATGCAAATTGATGAAACCACTATGGAGAACAATGTGGAGACTCCTTAATAAACTAGGAATAAAATTACCGTATGACCCAGAATTCCCACTACTGAGCATACACACCTGAGAAGACCACAATTCAAAAAGACACATGTACCCCAATGTTCACTGCAGCACTGTTTACAGAATCCAGGACATGGAAGCAATGTAGATGTCTAACAACAAATGAATGGATGAAGAAGATGTGGTATACATATATGATGGAATAGCACTCAGCCAGAAGCCTTTAGAATGAAGGTTTGGATCACTCCATCAGGTTGGATGGCATCATCAATTCAATAAATAGACATGAGTTTAAGCAGACTCCAGGAGATGGTGGAGGACAGGGGAGCCTGGCATGCTGCACTCTGTGAGGTCACAAAGAGTCAGACAAGACTGAGCAACTGAACAACATCAGGTAAAGCAGCATGATCAGGTATTTGATGAAGGCAAAGAGACTACAGAATGAGGAGTAGAAGAAGGTAGTTATAAATACCACCTACAACCGTGTGAGCAGTTACAGAAATGAAGACTGTAAGTACAGTCATCCCTTTGTATGTTCAAGGGAGTGGTTCCTAGACACTCATGAATACCAAAATCCAAGGATGCTCAAGTCACTCATATAAAATGGCATAGCACTATCAACCCTTTGTGTCCATGGCTCCACATCTACTGATTCCACCAACCTTGGATTAAAATTCAGTCTATGGTTGGTTGAATCTATGGATGCAAAACCTGTGGATATAGATAGGGTGACTGTATTTATTTAAAAAAGAAATCTATGTATAAATGAACCTACATAGTCCAAACCCATGTCATTCAAGGGTCAATGATATTTTCTCCTTATTTCATAATTAACATGTTTGTATTAATTTATACATATATTAAACAAGTATCTCTGGATTTTTTCCTCTTTCATTCTCTCATCTTATAGCACAGATGTATTGACTTTATATCAGTATTTAATTATTGTTAATTTTATATTATAGTATTTAAGTTATAGGACATCCGAAGAAGAATAAATAACACTTAAATACTTCTTCTCCTGGGAAAGAGAGTAGTACATTTTTGGTTTGAATTAGGATAATTATATCATGTTAGTTGGAATCACAACCTTGCTATTGTCTTGTTTGGAGATTAGGTTTAAGGAGACAAGTGTGTGCTCAGTCGTTCAGTCATATCCAACTTGTGACCCCATGGATCACAGCCCTACCAGGCTCCTCTGCCCATGGGATTTTCCAGCCAAGAATGCTGGAGTGGGTTGCCATTTCCTACCCCAGGGGATATTCCCAACCCAGGGATGGAACCCAGGGATTAAACCCACATCTCCTACGTCTCCTGCATTTGCAGGTGGATTCTTTACCACTGAGCCACCTGGGAAGCCCCAAGAAGACAAGCGTGAGTGCCAAATTGATAAGGGGTGGGCTTGTGATGACAGTTTCATGTTTTAACTTGACCAGGCAAAGGAATCCCCAGATAACTGGTAGAACATAATTTCTGGGTATGTCTGTGAGGGTGTCTCCAAAAGAGATTAGCATTTAAATCAGTAGACTAAGGGAAGATGGTCATCCTCAACCATGCAGGTGGATACCATTCAGTCCCTCAAGGGCCTGGAGAGAACACACAGGTAGAGCAGGGTCAAATTCACTCTCTCTGCTTGAGTTAGATATCCATCTTCTCCTGCTCTTAGACATTAATTCTTCTGGTTCTTGAGCTTTCAGACTCAGATGGAGACTTGCACCATTAGCTCCCAAGTCTCAGATCTTCAGACTTAGACTGAATTACACCACCTCTTTCCTGGTTTTTTCATCTTGCTATCAGCACATCATGGAACTTCTTGCCCTCCATAATGATGTGAACCAGTTCCTATAATCAATCTCTCTTTTCTCTCTCTCTTCAGTCTCTATCAACTATTCATCTATATGTTTTTGGTTCTGTGTTCCTGAAGAACCTGACATGTACGGGTGAGTAGAAAATCCATTTATACATTATTAATGGTTTTTATTCATTCCATTAACAAGTTATTGTATATCCCAAACCCTAGCCTTACATAAATAATTAGGAGAAGAAGTCGCCCTCTCAAACTGGAGACACTTACTTCCTCTTAGAGGATCCTTTCCCCAGGATGAGGCAGGTCCAGCTCCACGTGTAACAGTCTTATTCTTAGGCCCAGTCCCGTCATTTCTTTTCCCAAAACACTCTGCCAAGTGAATCCAGGACCAAAATAAGAAGAATACTATCAAGACAAAACAACTGCTCACTCTTATGATCTATAAAATATAAGTCATGTATTCTTCGGTTCAGTTCAGTCGCTCAGTCGTGTCTGACTCTTTGTGACCCCACGAATCGCAGCATACCAGGCCTCCCTGTCCATCATGTATTCTTAGGAACATTTGTATTTTATACTCCTGCTTACATACTTTTCTTTCACTTGAAGTGATTATTTTCCTTTATCTTTCTCTTCCCTTGGTCCTGTGCACATTTTGTTGCTTTCTCTACTCCAATATTTTGGCCACCTGATGTGAAGAACTGACTCATTGGAAAAGACCCTGATGCTGGGAAAGATTGAGGGCAGGAGGCGAAGGGGATGACAGAGGATGAAATGATTGGATGGCATCATCAACTCAATGGACATGGGTTTGGGTGGACTCCGGGAGTTGGTGACGGACAGGGAGGCCTGGCGTATTGCGGTTCACAGGGTCGCAAAGAGTCGGACACGACTGAGAGACTGAACTGAACTAAACTGAAGAGAGAGAAATAGATAGTTCCATAGCCTTGTAATATCCCTATGGAAAAAGTAGGGTATCTTATGATTTCTAATTGATTTTTGCTGACTCATAATAACATTCTAAGTTGTAAGTGAACTATGTTTTAATTATAAGATATAATTATGTTTTAGCATATTATAACATAAGTTATGAACACTTTGCTATGAACCACTATGAAGTGAGAAATCCTATAATTCCTTTATCATACTTACCTTGAGTGAGGACCACTTGAATAGTTGGGTGTGTGTGTGTGTGTGTGTGTGTGTGTGTGTGTGTGTGTGTGTGCGCGCGCACGCGCGCGCGCATGCGTGCATGCATGGTACATGCTTTGACTGAATAAGAACCTCTATATTGAGAGGCTCAGATCTCCTCAGCCATTCTTCCTAGTTCCCCAGTGAAGTTTGGCAAGTAACCCATAGTAACTTTCTCTAGTTTTCAAGCCAGTCTGCAAATAGACACTTATTACAATGATGTAAATGACAAATGATGTGTGCAAACAGTATGGTTTATGAGCAAATGCTAATCTAATATATGTTTTTTTTTTTCCTGGCTCACAAATAAAGGCTGACTCTTTGGGGGCTTTTGTTTATTTAAACCAAGAAGAAGAAAAGATGATGATGTATTGACAGTCTTCGGTATTTTTCCCTTGACAAATGTGTGGCAGCCTTCAATTGCATCCAAGTATTTCTGTTTTTATTCTCAATCCCATCTCTGAAAATGATTACTGTATTTTGCTATTGGTCTTACACTGACTAATTCTTCTACAGAATATTGATTTCTAATTTTGTTGCTGGCAGCTCATCATTCAACTTGTAAGACACATTATTCTTTCTGGGAATTGAAGTTTCATATTATCCATCTTGATCCTTTAAGCAACGTTATCTCCTTTTTTTTTATATATATATACCTCAGGGTTCTTTCTCTCCCTAAGGACTTAACTTGTTTAAAAATGCATGATTCTTCATGGTATTTTTATTAATGAGGTATTAAGCTTTGTTACAAGGCACACAGGGAGATTGATTTGGGAGCTTGATTTTTGAGGAAGTAGGAAAAAGCCACTCAATTAACCTTAATATTGCACTAGTGGTATAAACTGCATACTCAGAAACTCCCAAGCCATGAGGAAGCCAAAAAGAGAGGTCCAGGTTCTGTTTTCATGGAGTTTTCTTTCCTATGGATTTATCTTAGCACTATGGATTTATCTTAGCACTATGGCATCTGTTTCTCTTGAACAAAAAGTGCAGTGAGAAGAGATAAATACATTGAATCAAATGAAGTAGAAGCCCAGATAGGTCTACACTATCACCTGTGTTTGTAATGGGTCAGCACCCTTTACAATTCTTTCCTGGTTTACCTTAAAATGAAGCAAGATTTGAATGTCAGCTGGCTCCTGGGGCCAAAAGGATGCTTTCTCCAAGGGCATGGGGAGGGAGGGAAAGGAGAGAACAGAGGACTTTTACCTTCAAAGGAATACCTCACTGGTGGCTTAGGTGGTAAAGAATCCACTGGCTATGCGGGAGACCCAGGTTTGATCTCTGGGTTGTGAAGATCCTCTGAAGAAGGGAATGGCTACCCACTCCAGTATTCTTGCCTGGAGAATTCTACGGACAGAGGAGCCTGGTGGGCTACAGTCCAGGGGGTCATAAGCTGGACATGACTGAGCCATTAACACTTTTCCCAACTCTGGCTTCTGCTAGCCTTAGGAGAATGCAGTGAGTCTCCCTGTCTGCACTCTCCCTTCGTTTACAAGCCAATCTGCACATCACTCCCACACTAATCTTCTAAAATGAAGCTTTTATCATGTCACTCCCCTGCTCAGGAATCTGTAGTGGATGATAATAATAGTATTAATGCCTCACATTAGCATAGAGGTATTCCATTTACAGAGCGCTCTCCCATTTGCTATCTCATTTCTTCCTAACAACAATCTCCTGAGTACTTGCTACATCGTGTCTGAACGCCTTACACTGAGCACAGTCTTAAGGCTTTCTTGACTGGTCAGTTGGCTTTCTCTCTCTTCTCCCAAATGAAGCCTTCAGTCTCTCCTTTGCCCCCAGACATCCTTCATGTCTCACCTTCAATCACTGCCTTTTGCATTTCCCCTGCCCTCTGCCTGAAAATACTCCAGCCTTCTTTGCCCCCAGATGAAAACCAGGAGCAATGCCTGATGGCCACAGGAATCATGGTTTCTTAGGAAAGTCTGTAATAGAACACCTCTCCTTTTTGGCTTCACCCCACACAGTTTGTGCCTGGACACGCTGGATGATTTCTTCAACTCTCATGAGCTGACCTTCATTAGTGAAGTTGTATTTGGCATATAAACTCACCCTTCTGACCCTTCTCTGCATGTCATGTTATTTTTTTGGCTCACTTTCCTCGCAGATTCAAGTTAGGCAATGACTGGATCCACCAGGAAATTTGCTCAACCACTAGGCACAGCTCTGAATTCAGAGTTTTGTCAGGACCCTATCATTAGAAAACCTGACATATCTACTAACCTCACAGAGAATTCTGTAGAAGCGCTTTCTCCTTTTATTTTTATTACCTTCACTTTCTTTTTGGAAAAGCTTTAAAATAATCAACATAATATAATCTCCCCACTTAAAACCGGAAAAACTAATGAGGTAGGTGTAAGTGATGCAGACTTTCTTAACCTCTTTCATAACCTTGAATGCCTGCATGGAGATGTCTACTTCCTCAGTCTCCCTTGGAGTTAGATTCTAGGTCAGATGAAAGCCAAAGCCAAGGTTTTTTCCTCTATAAAATTATAGCCACAGTATGCACTCCTGAGACCTTTATGAAATTATTTGTAATGGTATTGTATTTTTCTGTGATTATTCAAATCGAGTGCTAAAAGTTCATGAAAATAGATGTCTAAGAGTCCAAAGTTAAAAAGTGCTCATCATTTCAGCATCTCTACAAAGAAAAGAGTTCTTTTTCTCCAATTTCTTTGCCTTTCTCTTGATCACTCTTTCTCCCACTTTCTCTCTCTCTTTCCCTTGCCTTCTTATCTCAGCTCTCCTTTTCCTCTCTTCCCTACTTTTTCGTTTTAAAAAATCATTTATTTATTTGGCTGTGTGGGTCTTAGTTGCAGCACACCAGATGTCTTTTCATTTTAGTCATCATGCAAACTCTTAGTTGCAGCTTGTTGGCTCTAGTTCCCTGGCCAAGGACCAAATCCACCCACTCTGCATTGGGAGCAAGGAGTCTCAGCTGCTGGACCACCAGAGAAGCCCCCTTCTTTTTCTACTTCCCTCCTTTCCTCTCTTTATCCATTCCATCTTCCTATTGACTATGGTAAATTTGACTGTGTGGGTCACAACAAACTGTGGGAAATTCTTAAAGAGATGGGAATGTTTGACCACCTTACCTGTCTCCTGAGAAACCAGTCAAGAAGCAACAGTTAGAATCAGACATGGAACAACAGACTGATTCCAAATTGGGAAAGGAGTATGTCAAGGCTGAATATCGTCACCTTGCTAATTAAACTTATATGGAGAGTAGATCTTGTGAAATGCTGGGCTGGATGAAGCCCAAGCTGGAATCATGATTGCCAGGAAAATATCAATAACCTCAGACATGCAGATGACACCATCCTTATGGCAGAAAATGAAGAGGAACTAGAACTAAAGAACCTCTTGATGAAGATGAAAGAGGAGAATGAAAAAGCTGGCTTAGAACTCAACATTTAAAAAATGAGATTATGGCATCTGATCCCATCACTTCATGGTGAATAGATCAGGAAACAATGGAAACAGTGAGAGACTGTTTCCCTGGGCTCCAAAATCAATGCAGATGGTGACTGCAGACACAAAATAAAAGATGCTTGCTCCTTGGAAAAAAGTTATGACAGTGCATTAAAAAGCAGAGACATTACTCTGCCAACAAAGGTTCCATATAGTAAAAGCTATGGTTTTTCCGGTAGTCATGTTTGGATGTGAGTTGGACCATAAAGAAGGCTGAGCACTGAAGAATTATGCTTTTGAGCTGTGGTGCTGGAGAAGACTGTTGAGAGTCCCTTGGACTGCAAGGAGATCAAACCAGTCAATCCTAAAGGACTCAATTTGAATATTCATTAGAATGACTGGTGTTGAAGCTGAAGTTCCAATAATTTGGCCACCTGATGTGAAGAGTTGACTCATTGGAAAAGACCCCAGTGCTGGGAAAGACTGAAGGCAAGAGGAGAAGGGCACGGCAGAGAACAAGATGGTTGGGCAACGTCATTGACTTGATGGACAAATTTGAGCAAGCTCCGGGACATGATGAAGGACAGGGAAGCCTGGCATGGTCAGTCCATGGGGTCGTAAATAGTCAGACACGACTGAGCAATGGAACAACAACAATACTTTCCCACACTAATTCATTATTCATAGAAATTTGCCAGAGAATCTTAAATAGAAACAAATTTTTAATTAAATCATAATTTAATCAGAACTCAAGTCTGAGTAGAACAGTTCTGGAGAATAAGGTATGAGAGTGTATTTTTCCACCAAGATCCCCCAGCTCATCAAGAAACCCAAGTGACAAAAGCAACTATTGACAAATGGTCACAGTCGGTCACCTGGCCAGGAGGGGCCACTTCTGGTGTGTCTCCGTCCTCCCCACCACAGGCTGCTTTCCACTTCCTGTCACTGATCCCCTCGGCTGCTGTCTTTCTTGATCACTCTGCTTTGTCCCCTTCAACTTTACTAGCAGATAGATTGCTCTGCCCATTATTCAGTGGAGAACCTGTACTTTTACACCCCCAATCATCATAACATACAGAGGAAAAACAACAATCTTTGCTCCAAAACCAAAAATCTAGCCTAGACTTAAACTATCAAAATCGATAATCCTACTCTTCCATTGCTTTGTTCATCCTAGTTTCTATGATTCCATTGACACCCTGATGACAAGCACATTTGCATCTGCTCTAAGCTACAGCATATTGTCACCCTACGCTGAACCATACCCCTACTGTCCTTGGTGTCTTACCTGAGGATGTGACCTAGACCTGACCCCTGAGGGTTGTTGAATCCTCTCATCACCAAACCCTGCTCAGCCTGAAGATGCTGACCTGTTCATTTACAAATAAAACCAGGCATTAAAATCAAGATGCACCTAAATGGATTGTTCATGTGCCAATCACAATCTTTCTTTTCCCTACTATAAAATAATACCAATTATTTACTAATAATTAGAGTCAATAACACCTTCTGAGTTGTGATTTCCAAGGATAAAATAGCTTCATGTCAATTTGTCAGTGGAGCTTAGCTTCAGCAGTATAACTCTGGAACCTAGAGTAAGACATTGTTTCCAGAATAACAAAGTACTTTGTTTTGTAGGGGTGAGGGGTCATTTGCTTCATTTTTTTCATCTGTTTCTTTAGCGACTGTACCAGTTAGGGTTCTTCAAAAAAGAGGAGAGAACAGTAGGTAACAGAGAAAACTGGCCCACATAACTGGCAGATAGCAAGTCCAAAACTCATAGGGCAGCATGCCGCAGCCTAGCCAAGCTGACACATAAGATTAATCAACAAGTGATGATATGTATTCATTTTAGTACCAGTTATTTAGTACCTAAAATGTCATAGGTGATTTTCTTGCTGCTTTGAGTGAGGAGTCCCTTGTAATCCTCAGTACAAGTCTATGAATTATCTGTTGCCATTTTAACTTGTGACATGAGGAAACTGATTCTCTGAAAAACGATTTTTGTCCAGTCACAAAGACAGTCCCAGCTGAGCTATTTTAAATCCTAAAAGATGATGCTGTGAGAGTGCTGCACTCTATATGCCAGCAAATTTGGAAAACTCAGCTGTGGCCACAGGACTGGAAAAAGTCAGTGCTCATTGCAATCCCAAAGAAGAACAATGTGAAAGAATGTTCAAACTGCTGCACAATTGCACTCATTTCACACGCTAGCGAAATCATGCTCAAAATCCTCCAAGCTAGGCTTCAACAGTACATGAACCAAGAACTTTCAGATGTACAAGTTGGATTTAGAAAAGGCAGAGGAACCAGAATCAAATTGCTAACATAGCTGGATCATAAAAAAAGCAAGGGAATTACCAAAAAAATTACTTCTGCTTCATTGACTGCACTAAAGCCTTTGACTGTGTAGATCACAACAAACTGTGGAATATACTTGAAGAGATGTGAATATCAGACCACCTTAACTGCCTCCTGAGAAACCTGTATGCAGGACAAGAAGCAACAGTTAGAACTGTACATGGAACAATGGACTAGTTCAAAATTGGGAAAGGAGTACGTCAAGTCTTTATAATGTCGCTTTGCTTATTTTACTTATATGCAGAGTACATCATGAGAAATGCAGGAATGGATGACTCACAAGCTGGAAAGAAGATTGCCAGGAGAAATATCAGTAAGAATATCAACAACCTCAGACATGCAGATGATACCACTTTAATGGCAAAAAATGAAGAGGAACTAAAGAGTCTCTTGATGAGGGTGAAAGAAGACAGTGAAAAAGCTGGATTAAAACTCATTCATAAAAAAAAAGATCATGGCATCTGGTCCCATCACTTCATGGCAAATAGATGGGGAAACAATGGAAACAGAGTCAGATTTCATTTTCTTGGGCTCCAAAATCACTGCAGATGGTGACTGCAGCCATGAAATAAAAAGACTCTTGCTCCTTGGAAGAAAAGCTATGACAAACCTAGACAGTGCATTAAAAAGAAGAGACATTACTTTACTGGCAAAGGTCCATACAGTCAAAGCTATAGTTTTCCCAGTAGTCATGTATGGATGTGAGAGAGTTGGGTCATAAAGAAGGCTGAATCCCCCAAAGAATTGATGCTTTAGAACTGTGGTGCTAGAGAAGACTCTTGAGAGTCCCTTGGACAACAAGGAGATCAAACCAGTCAATCCTAAAGGAAATCACCCTGAATATTCATTGGAAGGACTGATGCTGAAGCTCAAGCTCCAAAAGTTTAACCACTTGATGCGAAGAAGCAACTCATTGGAAAAGAGCCTGATGCTGGAAAAGATTGAGAACAAGAGGAGAAGCGGGTGACAGAGGATGAGATTATTGGATAGCATCCTTAATTCAACGGACATGAGTTTGAACAAACTCAGGGAGATAGTAAAGGACAGGGAAGCCTGGCGTGCTGCAGTTCATGGGGTTGCAAAGAGTTGGACACAACTTAGCAACTGAACAACAAGACAGTATATGGTCCAATCAGGAGTGAGACTAGAGTATACTTGACTGCAAAATGTGACAGAATGAACACTTGAGATCAAAAAAGATTCAGAGAATTCAGATTCAGGTACCTTCTTTCACACTAACTAGCTTTTGAACTTGAGCTGTGAACAGCATTATTTTCTTCCTATCTGTAATGAAGAATTTGAATTGGATCTTCTCTAAAGATATTCTGTATTTCTATTTTTGTATAGTACACACTTTACCTGCCTCTCTTTTAGAATACAGATTGTCTTTTAGAATCTTTTAAAGGGAAGACATTTCTTTGAAGTTTGGATTGGGCTGTTCTCTTGAGCCGCATAATGAAAATTTTGTGCTGATTGATTATTCTATTGCAACAGAGAAAAGACAAAGCATTATAAGGAATTATGAATCTACACACTGGAAGGAAATCCTCTGATTTTGTTTTGTCTATCACCCTTCCCATCTGTATTTGTGTTAAAATGAAACAAAATACAATTTAAAGAAAAGGGAGCCAAATGAATGGAAGCAAACCATAAGCATGGCTGATGCCAGATGGTGAAATCTGCAGAGCTTCACTCAACACTTTTTTCTCCCTAGGTATCTTGGCCCAGTATCTACAGACTTTGGTAATGGAAAGCAAGTTTTTAACACCATTACCTCCTGCTGAGCCAATGCAGTTTATGAAAGAGCAGGCTGGATTCTTTTCATCTCATACATCAACTCCAGCACTGTCGGCTAAGTTCCATTTGCAGAATCTTTATTACTGCTGATGATGTCAGAAGAAAGGAACATAGCATGATTAATAGATTGCAGGTGGAATTTACAACACTGGCAGCAAAAAAATGATGTTTTGATTTATCAACTGAGAACATTCAATATAAAAGTCACTGAGAGTGAATAAATGTATTCAAAACTCACCAGATCACTTCAGAAATCGATTTTCTATTTATAATTACAATTTAAATGTCATTTTAAAAGCACACTTCCTTGCTGTTTTGCATGTATTTCTTTAGTATATTAGAATCATTTGCATGTCTAAGGGGAATCACTATACAGAATTTTAATATAAGGACCCACTTTTGCTTTTGTGAATAACTTACTCTAATTCCAAGACAATGAAGCATATTTGTATATTTGCACTGAAGTTACATGATTTTTTATGATTACTGTACTCATTTCCAGGGAACGTAATATTTTCAGAGAGTCCAAGTTTTACCCTACTTTTCTTTTTAACTTCCTGTTTAATCAAAAAGACAGAATTTAACACCTTATTGTCTGACCTAAGCCTTTTTTCTAGGAGATCCAAATCAAGTTGGATTCTTTACTATTTACAGTAGTAGAGATGGCCACTGTTAGGTCATGACTTGGTAAAAGGCTCACAACTTCTTGGAGTCAAATTCAATTGCTTGCCTTTCTTATAACACTATTGCCTTTTAAATAGGCATCCAAATCTAAGAGTAGCTAATGCTACCTTTAAAAAAGAAATTGCACAAAGAATAAAAGCATTACTTTTAAAGAAGAATTCCTGTGTATGGCAAGATCAATGTGTTATTGAAAGGGTAAGAAACATGTTGAGAAAAAATATCAGTTGAAATTTTTATACAGAGTCCACTCTTACTCACATAATCCTATTTTGATTTTCTTTGTTGACTCTATAACAATTCATGCACTCTTACGGAGTTAGCCGAGATGGATTCTTCATTCAGTCTCATTTTTTCATTCAGCTGACATTTTTGATTGATACTTACATAGTCAATTGTACTTGTAATGGAGGATACTTTTGATAGTATCGGAAATATGTAGTACATATTACAAAGGTCAGCTTTCAGAACATATGGAGAAAGCCCAAGGTAGTATCAGCTTCTGTGCATTAGAGATAACCTGAAGGATTCTTTCTATTACTTTTGTGGCATCAATACATTAAGGTCCATGTTAACTTTATAAATATATTTCCTTGACAAGTTTTAAATTTTGTATCAAAACAAAAAATATCCTGGATATGCAAAATAACCTTGAGAAAGAAAAACAAAACTGGAGGAATCATGCTCCCCAACTTCAGGGTATGCTACAAAGCTACAGTAATCAAAACACTATAGTACTATCACAGAAACAGATATGTAGGTCATCGGAATAGAACAGAGACCATAGAAATAAGCCCATACACTTTGCTCAATTAGCCTATGACAAAGGAGGCAATAATATCTGATAGGGAAAACAGTCTCTTCAATAAGTGTTGCTGGGAAAACTGCAACTACTGTAGCTACAAGTAAAAGAATAAAATTAGAACATTCTCTAACACTATATACTAAAGTAAACTCAAAATGGAAACCATAAAACTCCTATAGGAAAACATAAGCAGAACACTCTTTGATATAAATCATAGCAATACATAGCACTATTTTTTGGATCTATCTCCTAAAGCAAAGGAGGTAAAAGCAAAAATAAACAAGTGAAAGCTAGTTAAACTTCAAAGCTTTTGCACAGCAAAATAAACCATTGACAAATTAAAAGACCACTTACCAAATGGGAAGAAACATTTGCAAATGATGGGACCAATAAGGGGTTAACATCCAAAATACATGAAAAGCTCACATAACTCAACATCAAATAAAAGCTCAGTTTAAAAAATGAGCAGAATAACTGAATAGACAATTCTCCAAAAAGGACAAGCAGATGGCCAATAGGCACATGAAAATATGCTCAGTACTCAAAAATCATAACCATACCCAAGGTCATCTATATTGTCCTCCTATGTTATCTTCTAGGAGTTTTAGAGTTTTAATTTTTATATTTGGATCTATGATCCATTTTGAGTTAACTTTGGTAGTTATATCATCTGTGTTTAGATATTTTTCTTTTACCCATGATTATTTGTTTTTTGAAAAATCTTTTCTCTATTGTATTGCCTGTGCTCTTCTGTCAAAGATCAGTTGACTATATTCATGAGGGTCTATTTCTGGATTATTATGTCCATTGATCTGTTTTTCCTTTACCTAGAGTGCCTGATTTTTAACCCCCAGTTTCCTTTTCATAGATTGAGACACTGAACCCTGCATGGTGGTGTCCTAAAATTATGTTGCCATGGTAAATTTGCTCACCAGTTGTCAATTCTTTAATCCAGTTTTCTGTTGCTGGGATGGGCTGTGCTCCTTCCCTATTGTTTGACCTGAGGCCAAACTGAAAGTGAAAAGAAAGTTAGTCACTCAGTCCTGTCCAGCTCTTTGTGACCCCAAGGACCATAGCCCACCAGGCTCCTCTGTCCATGGAATTTTCCAAGCAAGAATTCTGGAGTGGGCTGCCATTTCCTTCTCCAGGGGATCTTCCCAACCCAGGGATCAAACCCAGATCACCAACATTGCAGGCAGACTCTTTACCAACAGAGCCACCACGGAGGCCAAACTATGGTGGAGGTAATGAAGATAATGGCGACGACCTTCAAAGGTCCCACGCATGCACTATTGCACTAGGTGCCCCCAACCCTGCAGCAGGCCACCATCGACCCACGCCTCCATCTGAGACTCCTGGACACTCCTGGGCAAGTCTGGGTCAGTCTCTTGTGGGGTCACTGCTCCTTTCTCCTGGGTCCTGGGGCACAAGGTTCTGTTTGTGCCCTCCCAGAGTCTGTTTCCCCAGTCCTGTGTAAGTTCTGGCGGCTCTGTGGTGGGGTTAATGGTGACCTCCGCCAAAAGGACTTATGCCATACCCAAGTCTGCTGCACCCAGAGCCGCTGCCCCCGCGGCAGCCACTGCTGACCTGAACCTCTGCAGGAGACACTCAAACACAGTTCTGCCTCAGTCTCTGTGGGGTCTCTGGGTCCCGGTGTGCACAAGGTTTGTTTAAGCCCTCTGAGCATCTCTGGCAGGTAAGGGGTTTGATTCTAAATGTGATTTCGCCCCTCCCACCATCTTGCTGGGGCTTCTCCTTTGCCCTTGGATGTGGGGTATCTTTTATGGTGTGATCCAACATTCTCCAGTCGGCGGTTGTTCAGCAGCCAAGTTGTAGTTTTGGAGTTCTCTCAGGAGAAGATGAATGCACATCCTTCTACCCCGCCATCTTATGCCAGACTCATAGTTATCACTCAGCAACTTTTGGAGGCACTCCATCCCCAAGTACTTCCCTGATGAAGCAGTGCTGGCCCATGTAATATGAGAGTCTACAAGTCCTCCTGAAGACATCTTTCAGCTCTATATCCATAACTCTCCTTGGTGCCTCCTTGTAGCTGAGAAATCTGATCCGTGACTCCTTGGCACCCTGCTCCCTTCATCCCCTCAGCGGGAGTCGGAGCCCACTCTCGCCCCCACCCCCCTCACTCCTTCCCCTCCGTGGACTCCCTGGCTGAGGGATATACGCTACTTTGGCCAGCTGATGCGAAGAACTGACTCATTGGAAAAGACCCTGACTCTGGGAAAGACTGAAGGCAGGAGGAGAAGGGGACAACAGAGGATGAGATGGTTGGATGGCATCACTGACTCAATGGACATGAGTTTGAGCAAGCTCCCCTGAGTTGGTAATGGACAGGGAAGACTGGCGTGCTGCAGTCCATGGGGTCGCAAAGAGTCGGACACCACTGAGAGACTGAACTGAACCATCAATCCTAATTATATACAATTAAAATGTAACTGTCTTCCTCTGAAGCCTGACCTTACCCTTAACATTTAAGGCAAATGTATAAACAACTTCTTAATATTCAAATATACATAATCAGTCTTTTTCTAAAAGCTGCTTTCATTTCTTGCCTCCTGTAGGTCCTGGGAACCCTCATTATACTACTGCAACAATTGCCAGGAATTGGTATATCTTGCCAGTGCTATTGCAACAACTGTCTGCAGTGCTTGTTTCCATCAGAATGCTGCTCTTCCCATCTGCTTGATCCTGCAGTTTCTCCTCATTCCCCACATTGCCATTGGTAGTGATTTTGATAACATTGGAGAAGGCAATGGCACCCCATTCCAGTACTCTTGCCTGGAAAATCCCATGGATGGAGGAGCCTGGTAGACTGTAGTCCATGGGGTCGCTAAGAGTCAGGACACGACTAAGCGACTTCACTTTCATTTTTCACTTTCACTCATTGGAGAAGGAAATGGCAACCCACTCCAGTGTTCTTGCCTGGAGAATCCCAGGGATGGGGGAGCCTGGTGGGCTGACATCTATGGGGTTGCACAGAGTCAGACACGACTGAAGTGACTTAGCAGTAGCAGCAGGGTTGGCCAAAAGATTTTTTTGAAGACATTACAGAAAAACCTGAACAAAATTTTTGGCTAATCCAATATAAGAATCTTGCAGATTCTTGTGGCACAGTTTATGCATTGCCTTAAAAATTGCTTATCATAATGAATTAAAATGAGTATTCACTAGATTTCACCTGGAGACCCAGGCTTAGCTTCAAGTTTTGCTAATAGCTATATATATTTTTCCAATAATCTGGAAAAACTACCAACCTTAGAAAAAAGTTTCTAACTTTTTGCATTTATTTTTGAAACTTTTTTTTTAACAAGCAATGATGTTTTCAGGCCTTGTTTAGGTTTGTTCAAAAGACTTTGTAAGGAATGTGTATGGCATATGCATGCCTATGTGCTTTGAAAATTATTATTCAAATGTTGATATTTCATTTTTATTCCAAAGACACAGAAAATGATATTATTGATTCAGTCATGTAGAAATAATTAATGATATGGTGTTTGAATATGTTTCAACTTTTTCACATTTTTTTCTGTTTCTGTGAGAACTAAACGCTTCTAGGAAGTGTTGCCACAGGACATGGGCCCTTAGAGACTTCTTGCTCTATGAATATTCTGCTCCTCTGAGATTTTTTTGGAACTTCAGAATATATTATAAATGCTAGGAGATATTTTTACTTCAAGTGGAGCATAAACTGAAATTCAAACATTTTCAAATGAATGAGTGAAAATTAAAGAGATGTAGATTTGCACTATTTCATCAGAGCATCTGAAAAAGAGTTTCCTGGTAAGGATGTTCTACGTGGATTTATCACCATCTGCTCATTCAACTATCCTACTCCTTCCCAGAGTCGCAGTTGTATCAGAGTCCCCATTTGTTCACACCCACTCATATAAGAGGCTTCTTCCCTGGTGGCTCAGGCCACAAAGAGTCTACTTGCAATGCAGAAGATCTGTGTTCAACCCCTTGGTTTGGGAAGATTCCCTAGAGAAGGGAATGGCTACCCACTCTAGTATTCCTACTGGATAATTTCATGGACAGAGGAGCCTGGTGGGCTATAGTCTGTATTGTCAACTCTCCCTGCTTCCTCTTCTAAATCTCAGAATTCTCTTGCTTCTGCACCTTCCAAGTTCACTGTCATTGCTCCTACTCAGGTCCCATCACTCTGATCTAGATTATTGTATAAATTTCTGAGATCTTTGTCATTTACACTTTGCAGCCTCCACTGCCAATCAATGCTATCAGGTTAATCTATGCAAAAAAATGCAGATCCAGATACATGTTTTTCCTCTTTTAAAGAAAATTATCAATATTTCTCCCTTTCCTTGAAAGGAAACTTAAATATATTAATATGGTTTCAAGACCTGTCTCAGTATAATTCCCAGATAACTTTTTAGCAATCTCTCAATCATGCTTTTCACATTCAATCTTTTGTCAATCATATTCCACACTATTTGCTATTTCACTAAAATGACACTTCTGGAGCACTTCACATCAAAATTGTTCTATTCTTCCTAGTTTCTGAGTTAAGGTAAGAATTTTCTATTTAAAGGGGCTCAGAAAAATTATACATGTGTTTGGAGGAAGATTTGAATACTGTCTTTGAGAAATTCTTGAGAATCAAGGGGTTTGCTAGTTTGTTGGAGTGGGTGGTTGTTTATTTGGTCTAGAAACAATAAAATAAATTTTGAGGCTGACTTTAAATATTTAAAACATATCACGATATACATGAAATAGACTAATTCTTGGTAATACAACAGGAATTGAAAGAATGGAATTTATAGTAATGTAGTCTTTGATGGATTTTTTCTTTCAAAACAAAGGACAGTTTTAATTGGCACTGGAAAAAAAGAACATGAGCTTTTTTTTTTTATTTCCTTTAGTCACTCAGTCATATCTGACTCGTTGTGACCTCATGGACTGTAGCACATCAGGCGCCTCTGTCCATGGAATTCTCCAGACAAGAATACTGGAGTAGGTGGCCATTCCCTTCTCCAGGAAATCTTCCCAACCCAGGGATTGAACCTGAGTCTCCTGCATTGCAGGCAGATCTCTTACCATCTGAGCAACCAGGGAAGCCCTGTATATGAGAGCCTCTTGATGAAAGTGAAAGAGGAAAGTAAAAAAAGCTGGCTTAAAACTCAACATTCAAAAAACTAAGATCATGGCATCCAGTCCCATCAATTCATGGCAAATAGATGGTGAAAAAGTGCAAACAGTGACAGACTTTCTTGGGTTCCAAAATCACTGCCAAGGTGACTTCCTACCATGAAAGATGCTTGCTCCTTGGAAGAAAGGCTGTGACAAATCTAGACAACATATTAAGAAGCAGAGACATCACTTTGCTGACAAAGGTCCATATAGTCAAAGCTATGGTTTTTTTTTTCCAGTAGTCATGTACCAATGTGAGAGCTGGACCATAAAAAAAGGCTGAATGTCAAAAACTGATGCTTTTGAACTGTGGTGTTGGAGAAGACTCTTGAGAGTCCCTGGACAGCAAGGAGATCAAACCAGTCACTCCTAAAGGAAATCAACCCTGAATATTCATTGGAAGGATTGATGCTGAAGCTGAAGCTCCAATACTTTGGCCACCTGATATAAAGAGCCCTTTCACTGGAAAAGACCCTGATGCTGGGAAGACTGAAGGCATGAGGAGGAGGGAACGACAGAGGATGAGATGGTTCGATGGAATTACCGATTCAATGGACATGAGTTGGAGCAAAGTGAGAGATAGTCAGGGAAGGACAGGGAAGCCTATCATGCTGCAGTCCATGGGATCACAGAGTCAGACACGACTGAGTGACTGAATAAGTATATGTATCTATATGCACACACACTGCTAACCTAGTCCCTTTATATACAGAGACTAATATAATCCTCACTTCTGCAAAATTTTTAGGAATGTTTACTGGTAAGAGCAGAGAGATTCAGAAAGGATTAAGCCACAAAGCCAAGATTTAAATTCCAAAATGGCTCACTCAGAATGAAGTGTCTGTCTTTACTCCTGGGCTCTGAGAACCTTGTATTGGAAGTAAGTGAACACTTGTCAACTGCCCAGTTATAAAAGAGGATGAAAGGGCTTTCTGCATTGACTGGAAGGAAGAAATCTGTTCTTTTAAAAAAAATACTCCTTTCAATGTTAAGATTTGATAATTTACTAGGCTAAAAAGGTTGATATTAGTAAACATTTCTTTAAATTTCTAGCTTGTTTTCCAAATGTATTGTTAGGAGTAGTCTTCAAATGATACTAAACAAGTCTCTGCTTTTTCCAGAGAATATTAATCTAAGGAAACTAATGCAAGCTTTCCTGTTTCTTGCTCCCACACACCTTCCCAAGGTCTTCTAGAAAAATTCACTTTAGGAGATTAATGGCAATATATTTTCGTGACATCTATGGTACAGGATTAGCCTCTATAATGGCATTTATATACCTTTTTCATAAAATTCAACACTCTGAACTCCATTTCAGATTTTTCAGTGGCCTCGTATTGTTTCCTAATGATTTCCTAACTGATGCCTTCTTTAATACTAAACTTGTCAGAGGCTTACAAAACTTCAGAGTAAAGGAAACTTTCCAGCAAGGTAAGTCATTCTTCTTTTAAATTGGCTTCAATGTCTTACAGTATATAAGTAAACATATGAATCAGACATAATTAACAAAAGACAATAGCCTCAAAAACTAAAAGGATAGGCATCTTAAAAACTCACTTTAACCATGGTTACATTATATAAAGCAGACCTGAACATAGAAGCATAGAGAAAAACAGCATATATGTGATTGTTCAGCATTTTATATAGTTTAGTACAAAAAGTAGCTCTTATCCTTTTGTAATACTACATTTTATAACTGAATGGCAACCCACCCCAGTATTCTTGCCTGGAAAGTTACGTGGATAGAGGAGCCTGGCAGGCTACATAGGCCATACACCACGACTGAGTGACTGAGTGACTGAGCACACATTTTGTCTTTATGCACATAGAATCATTTTCCAAGTTAAATAAACACAAATAACTAGTCAGTTCTTCAGGAATCCAAGCAACTGGGGACTGAATGTTATTTTTTTATTTACTGAAAAAAATATGTTAAGATCCAAGCATATAACTTGAAAGGAGGCTGGGTAACAGTGGATTAAACTGGGTTTGCTTTCTTCAAGCAGTTTTTCCAATATTTGCTCAACTTAATATATTACCCCATCCATCACTCCTAGCTTGATTCTGACCAAGCAGCATTTCGACCTTGGCTGATACACTAGATTGGTTACCATCTTCTCTAGGTTCTTCTTTTCTTTGTAAAATGTACCAGCATTTGAAAAAGTTAGCAGCTTTAGTTTAAACTTTTCTTGTTCACATTTCAATCATTTCTGATTTGTCTGAGCAAAACTTTCTTTTATGATTACACAATCTACATTTTTTCCAAGAAAGAAAAGTTACCTGGGGAATCTTTCTAGGTGAGTTTTTTAAAATAGATATTGATAAATTGATTTTATAATACTATTTCTCAGAAGCCTAAACCTTGATATTGGGCTGTAGTTGCATATTCCTTCCCACTGGTCAATCAGCTCTTTGGACTGTTAAGCTTCCGCTGGAGGAGGCCATGACACAGCTGAAAGCTAAACACAATAGGAAGTTCAGTGATCATCAATATTTTAGGAGAAGGAAAGAAATAGTTGTTGCTGCAGTATTCAACATGGCATTCACTCTGCTGGCCTGAGATAAGACTTAGCACACTGTCATAAGTAAGTAAGGATCAAGCAAGGTCCAAACTGTAAAATCAAATTCAATATATTTGAAAGCAAGTGTTGGATACCATGAAGACAGCTGATCCCAAAACATACTCTTAAATTCACTGAACTGCTTTGGAATTGGCCAACAAGTTGTATCACAATACATCCAGACAGATAGATCATCTATGTCCAGAATTTAAACATTCCCTATGTTATATATAACTTTTAACAGAACCAATTAATTGATTAATTATTGATTATTATTAAAAATCAATTATTAACTAATTAGAGGGAGTATAGCTCAGGGGTGAGCATCTCACTGCAGATCAAAAGGCCCAGTTTAAATCTGAGTGCCCTGCTGCTTTGCTCACATTTTCAATTCCTGAAACAGAAGCTCTAATTTAGCCCCTTCCCCTCCATGCCACTTCTGAACAGTAAGTTAATATACTAAGATAGCAAAGAATCCGCCTGCAATGTAGGAGACACACATTTAATCCCTGAGTGGGGAAGATCCCATGGAGAACAGAATGGCAATCCACTCCAGTATTCTGGCCTGGAAAATCCCATGGACAACAGAGCATGGTTGGAAAGAGTTGGACACGATGGAGTGACTAACTAATTAACTGATTATTATTTAACTTATTCATTGATTATTCAAGGCCCAAGTTTCAGGAATTATTTTTTTAATTAATATATATATATATATGTTAATAACTAAATTTTAAATTCAAATGTGATTCATTTGTCACTCGTGAATATCACGAGTAATAATAGTTGATTTAAGAATGATAAAAATACTGATTTAGTGTTTCATAGGCAGCAAATTCTTGTTGTTCATCACTCAGTCATGTCCAACTCTGTGCGATTCCAAGGACTGCAGCATGCCAGGCTTCCCTGTCCTTCACAATCTTCTGAAGCTTGCTCAAACTCATGTCCATTGAGTCGGTGATGCCATCCACCCATCTTGTCCTCTGTTGTCCCCTTGTCCTCCTGCCTTCAATATTTCCCAGCATCAGGGTCTTTTCTAATGAGTTGGCTCTTCACATCACATGGCCAAAGTATTGGAGCTTCAGCTTCAGCATCAGTCCTTCCAATGAATATTCAGGGTTGGTTTCTAGCAAATTCTACTAGAATGTATTTGGTGATATTTTAAGAAAGATGAAATTGTCTCTGCTTTCAAGGAATTTATAATGTAGTGCAGAAAAAAATAACTAGAGCTTATCATGTAATTTGAAAACATTTCTAAGGCACTAGACCATGATAATTCATAGAATTCAGTACCATGAAACAAAATGAAATAAAGAAATCACCAGAGCAAGTGAGCCAACATAGGATTATTGGTTGCAAAGCATTTTAGGATTAAGTATTATATAAGCTCCAATTTTCCATGCAGATCTAGCTGAGTGCAGAAAGCTAACTTTTTACCACCACACATGAGTCTTGTAGGAAATCACCAGGCTGAATTTAGTCTCTGCCTGATCTTCCATTGGGCAAATCTGAATCTGCCAAGGGCACAATAGCTGTGATCACAGCTGGCACCATATTGCTTTCAAATTGCAAATTTCTCTCTGGCTCTATTAATAAGAGAGAAGATGAAGCGAAGGTTGCAGGAGCAGACAGAAAAACTAAACTTTCAAAGCAGGGTGAATATTAATATTTAAGAATATAGTATTACTCAGTTAAGCATAAAACATGGTGTTAATCAACTATGCCAGAAAAACAAAAGGGGTTCCATCAAACTGGCCAGTGTAACATAGATTAGGCATAAAATCAGTGCAGCCAAGGAGTGGGTTGTCAAATTCTGTAGTCAAAATTCAAGAGTTGATATTTGGCATACTTCTGACACTGATAGCAAAGGCAAAATGACTCTGTTAACCAAATGGAAGAAGAATGCTCTGAGAGACATTAAACCACAGGCTACTCTTTCTTTGACCTTGACCTTGCTCTGTCTCTGTCCCCTTCATTATTGTCGTCCTACAATTCCCTCCCCCCAACCCCCAGATTCTGTTCTACTCTGCCTTTTCAGTTGACTTTCTGGCTCAATTAAGTCAATTTATCTCTTCCTTATTTCTGTTTTACAGGCTCTTGCTTCTAGGCATTGAACCACTAACAGAAGTTCTTTAGCATGGCTGCAGGCTATCAAGCACTCCTGGGAGACAGAGTCTTTTTGACTACCATCCTCTTGGAGGACTTAAACATAAACTTTGCTAAAAATTTCCTGTGGTACTTCTGTAGGCTTCAGAAGTGCTCAACCATGAATTATCCATAATTGTTTTATTTTTTCTGGTTGTAAGTGGATAGTCTATTTATAAAGTATCTATAAAGGAAAAGTTTCTTAAAATTGTATAAAAATACTCAGTTGAATAACAGCAGAAAAACTTGAGCTTCTTATCAGAAAAATGTTACAGGGAGAAAGAACTTAAACTGTGCCTGTTTACTGGTAAAGCAAAATATAAATAAATACATACACAAATAAAAACTAGCTATAAGGGAAATCAACACTGGAACCTGAGGTTCTTTACTATACCATTATTACTATTATTTTCTTATCATACAAGTAGTTCAAGTTATATTAATATTTTCTCAAGTTTAACAATTAAACTCTTCCTCCAATTTAGATGAACAAATTTAAGTTTTGACAGACAACGTTATCCACATCACACACATAAAAATAATTTTCTATAAAAACGATTGACTTATATATGATGTTTGTTTCTGTCCCAGGCCTCTAAAAGGCCAAAAAGAACTGAATGAAAACTATATTATAGAAGAAAGCCTGGTTATGTTCCAACAAAACTTCCTTTTTCTGGTAAGGACTTTAAAAGCTCATTGTTTGGTCTTGAAGCATTATACCCATACCTGAAATATAGAAATACAAGGGTTGGGGAAATAGAGGGAGATAATTTTTGAGAGAATTGAGAGAGATAATATATTGTATGCATTATACCTTTCAGACATTTACTTATAATTACTGGATTTGTATTTCATTCTGAACTTTCTCCTTCTAGAAATGCTCAGGAGACTAGGTTTTTGCACTGGTATATTTAGATCAAAACTATGGTTTTTCCAGTAGTCATGTACAGATGTGAGAGTTGGACCACATGCTGAGCACTGAAGAATTGATGCTTTCAAATTGTAGTGCTGGAGAAGACTCTTGAGAGTCTCTTGAACAGTAAGGAGATCAAACCAGCCAATCCTAAAGGAAATCAATCCTGAATATTCATTAGAAGGATGTTGAAGCTAAAGCTCCAATAACATGGCCACCTGATGTGAAGAGCTGACTCGTTGGAAAAGACCCTGATGCTGAGAAAGTTGAGGGCAGGAGGAGAGAGGGTGACAGAGGATGATGGTTGGATGCCATCACCAACTCACTGGACATGAGTCTGAGCAAACACCAGGAGACAGTGAAGGACAGGGAAGCCTGGTGTGCTGCATCCATGGGATCACAGAGTTGAACACGATTTAACAGCTGAACAACAATACTTAGATTTATCCTTTTTATTTCTTATAATTCTTTAATCAGAACTCTTTTATCTAAGTTTACTATCTGAAATATACTCAGTATACAAATATCTTATATTCATATACAAAATTATCTTCATGTTTTAGCATTATTGATTCATGTTTAATTATCCTTACTTCATTTGAAAAATATAACTATATTACTTTATTTTTCAAACATTTTTATGGTTATATAGTGTACATTTTTCTGAGAAAATCAAGCAGCACATATAACACCATGTTCTTTATTTCAAGTGGAAATTAAACTTTCTACATATAAATCTTATGTGAGTGCTGTTAGTATATACTATTTTCTTTCTTGTCTGGAATAAAAACATAAACCATAGCATACTCATCTACAAACTACCTCATCTACAAAAAATATATTCCACCTCAATAGATTGATATGAGAATCAAGTCATATATGTCTTGAACAATTTGCAATATTGAGCAGCTTTTATAGACTTCATAGTAATTTTAAATGAATTAAATATGCAAAAAATTGTTTTAATAGAGTATAGAAATATGTGGTTGGTAAATGAAGTTGCAGGCTATCAGAGTGGGATCAGTCCAGAATATGTGAATATATTATATTTAAATATATATATGGATATTGAAATATTTAGAAATTACTCATTTTGTCTACTTACAGTGATGTATCATTAATCCAGAGAGGGGAAAATATCACTACTTAAAAATATTGAACTTTTAATAACACTTCCAGGGATAAAATTTCAAAAGTCTTAATGCTTCAAGCTAAACACCAAATTAATCAAATTTCATTTAATATCAAAACAATTATTTGTATCATTGAGGTTAATTGTCAAAACAAAGTTCTTTAAAACATACATCTTCTGATCTCAAAATCTCAGTCATGTAAGGAGAGTATAGACTGTAACCTCTCTTTTTTTTCACCAGTGGGAATATAATGACTCCAGATTGATCCTATGGCTTTCCTAGGACTAATAGAAAGGCATGTGCAAAGAGAACAATGCTACTTTCATCCATAAACTTTCTTTGACTCATGCCTTGGAAGCTCCATTCTATGACACCTATTGATTCTTTAAAAGATAATTCTTCATATGAAAGGAAAATAATTATAAATACAACATTGACCCTTCCCATCCACATTTACACTCCCTATATAATTATAACAAATAAAATAAATATGCTTTAAAGTATAAAGCTAGTCATTTTTTTGCAAAAGGGCATATCAGCTTTTGTAAACTATACCAGTCTAAACATCACTATTCATGCTTTTATTTCTTCCTGTACTAATGTGAATACCCAGGAAGATTTAATAGCTGATTTAAGCATTCATTTTTTTTTCTTTCCAAATGCTGTACCTCTTAAGATATATAATCAGATGAAAGTCTTTAGATAATATGCAAAAAATTGAATCACTTGCTACAGCTATGCTGTTGTTGTATTTTAATTCCTATCAAAATCAACTACATGTTTCAGGCTTCCGGACAGAGAATTCTGTACCTGCTGATAATGGAAACGGCAGTGTACTTATTGGACTTCTATGTACAAGTTTCCCTTTCCTTTCTGTCCAACCCTCAAAGCAATCATTAATAACTTAACCTTAAGTACAATGGGCTGTCAGTGCTTCCCCTCTATTAGAAGAAAATATGCCATCCACTTCCACAGAGAATAGATAATGTGAGCTGAAAATATGATAATATGAAAAGAGGCATTTATTCAAGCTATTTTATCTAATTCCATTTGACAACTGAAAGAAAGCAATATTCATTTTATCTTCCTACTGTAAGATTCCTAAAGAGAACAATTAAGGCAACATATCCTGGACTTTCAGGTAATAGGACAGGTTAATTAAAAGCTTTCTTTTGTGCCTGTGGTTCAGTATGACAGGTTTTATTGTTGATAATGATGGTGGTGGTGGTGATGGTGTTGATCTGAGAAGAATTCTCTGATTTCGGAGGTCACTTCCAAGTTAGAATTCATGCATAATGCATATATATGGAATCTAGAAAAATGATATTGATGAACCTATTTACAGGGAAAGAATGGAAACACAGAGGTAGAGAACGGACTTGTTGACCCAGTGTGGGAGGAAGAGAGTGGAATGAATGGACAAAGTAATATCAACATATACGCACCATTGGGTGTAGGATGGATAGCTTGTGATAAATTTCTGTGTGGGGAGCCCAGTCTGGAGCTCTGTGATAACCTGTAGGACGGGATGGGGGTGGGGGTAGGGAGGCTAAACAGGGAGGGGATGTATATAAAATTATGGCTTTTTGCATTGTTGCACAGCAGAAACCAACAGAACATTGTACAAAAAATTTTAAAACAACAAGAAGGAATTCGTAATGCAATCGTAGAGGCCTATTCTCAACTTTGGGCATTAAAAATGTTTAAATACTGGTGATACAGAATAAGAAATAAAAACATAAATTACTACTACTCTTGTTCTTTTTTATTCCATCAAGAAAATTGCATTTTTCCAATATTAATTGAAGATGGCCAACAAATAAGATTGAATATAATGTGACTAACTGCTATTTCCAGAAAACTACAATATAATTCATTGCAGAGACATAGGATCAATTCCACTTAGCATGGAGAAGGAAGTTTGCCCAGTAGTGAAGCAGCCAACAAAGGTCCGTCTAGTCAAAGATTTGGTTTTTCCAGTGGTCATGTATGGATGTGAGACCTGGACTCTAAAGAAAGCTGAGAGCCGGAGAATTGATGCTTTTAAACTGTGGTGTTGGAGAAGACTCTTGAGAGTCCCTTGGACAGCAAGGAGATCCAACCAGTCCATCCTAAAGGAAATCAGTCCTGAATATTCATTGGAAGGACTGAGGCTGAAGCTCAAATTCCAATACCTGACCATCTCATGCGAAGAGTTGACTCATTTGAAAAGACCCTGATGCTGGGAAAGATTGAAGGTGGAAGGAGAAGGGGAAGACAGAGGATGAGATGGTAGGGTGGCATCACCAATGCATCGATGGCATCATCAATGGATATGAGTTTGAGCAAGCTCCCGGAGCTGGTGATGGATAGGGAAGCCTGGTGTGCTGCAGTTCATGGGGTCGCAGAGTCAGACATGACTGAGCGACTGAACTGAACTGAACTGAAGCAGCCATGTAAGGTAATGCGTTCACTACCATGAATAATACACAGAGACTAGATAACCATTCACTAAAAATGGTCTAACCCAGAAAACAGGAATTTCTGAGAATAATGGATGAGCTAATTTACCCTAAAGTCCCTCCTTACCTTGTTATCATTCTATGCTTTTATGAAATTTAATGTGCTGTAAAACATTAAAACTGCTCAAGATTACTCCAAGGCACTAAGAGTTTGTGAGAAGAACTGTGTAATATGTAGAATCAACTCATATCAAGTGCTTGTATATATGCCATTACTTCCCAGGTGGCTCTAGTGGTGAAGAAGGAATTGGCAGGAATTCTCCTGCCAATGCAGGGGAAACAAGAGATGCAAGTTCAATCCCTGGGTCGGGAAGATCCCCTGGAGTAGGAAGTGGCAACCACTCCAGTATTCTTACCTGGAAAATTCCATGGACAGAGAAGCCTGGTGGGCTACAGTTCGGGTGGTAACAAAGAGTCTCACACGACTCAACATGCACTCACACATATATATCACTATATATGAATCTTTCATTTAATTTTCACTGTCATTAAATATGACTATCCCCTCCTCACAATTAACAGAGAAAGAAATTTGGAGAAAGTCACACAGTGAAGTAGAGCTAGGACTCTGAAGCCTTTAGACTCAGCCACTCTGCTTTCTGCATTTAAAGTACTTGATGTGCTGCTAATTGTTTCTGAGACATGTGATTGTAACCCTATTAAAGAATATAGCTGTTGAAGTCTCAGAGAAGAGTCTATCCAAAATAGATCCTCTCAGGCAGTCTGCCAAAAACAAAATGCCAATAACCCAGGTTAACGTTTGAGCTCAGTTAGTTTATTTCAGTAACATCTCAACAGACAGCCCTGGATGTCCCTGTGAGAAACCCCAGCAGAGTTGTCAGAAGGACCTTAGAAAAGGCCTTGGCCATGCTCTCAGAAGCATTTCTAGATTCTTTCTGTGAAAAACAGGAATTTATTAGATCAGATAAAAAGCTTCCTGACCCCAATCACAGAAATCAAGTGCAATTTGCATGTCTTCCAAGTAGCTCTTCCCAGCTGGAGACTGTCACACACACTAGGCTGCTCTTAATGGATTCTCAGCCTCATCTCAGTCTTTTTCACTGAAGAATTCTCCTCAACAAAAGGAAACCCTTTTATTCTGTTGGTGGGAATGTAATTGGTGCAGCTTCAATGGAAAACAGTCAAAAAACTAAAAATAGAGTTGCCATATGATCCAGCAATCCCATTTCTGACCTTATATACAGAAAAAACTATAGATGCATGGACCCCAGTGTTCACTGCAGCAGTATTTACAATATCTAAGACATGGAAGCCACCTAAATGTCCATTGACAGATGAATGGATAAAGATGTGATATGTATATTCGATGGAATATTACTCCATCATGAAAAGAATGAAATAATGACATCTGTAGCAACATGGATGGACCTAGAGATTATCATACAAGTAAAGTAAGTCAGAAAGAGAAAGAAAAATACCATATGATATCACTTACATGTGGAAGCTAAAATATATCACAAATGAACTTGTCTATGAAACAGACTCACAGACATAGTGAACAGTCTTGTGGTTGCCCAGGCAGGGGGGTGGGGAGGGCTGGATTGGGAGCATAGGATTAGGAAATATTAACTATCACATATAGAATGGATAAACAATAAGGTTCTATTGTATAGCACAGGGAACTATATTTAATATCCTATTAAAGGACCATAACAGAAAAGAATATAAAAATAACAAATACATATATTATGGATAAATGAACACTTAGCTGTACAGTTGAAATTAACACAATATTGTAAATCAACCATAATTCAATAAAATATTTTTACAAAAGAATAAAAAAAAAGAATTCTCAGATTTTCTTTTTTTTTACTTAAAGCTTTTGGCTTCCATTAGATTAATATTACTGTTCATTTCCTTCCTCATTTTACAAGAAGTGTATGTATCCAAAACAAGAGTCTGCTTATGTGAAGTGTTTTCATGTATTAATTGTTCAGCTAGGGAAGAGTCTACCCATTCAAACTTTTCTGGAAAATCTTTTTGAGTTCCTATACTTTACAACGCAGTTTCTGTACCCTCTAGATTCCCTGATTCCTCTGCCCGCCATCCTCATCCACTTGCTCAAAGAGGAGCCTCAGCTACTTCATGTGACCCCTGACTGGGGTCACCTGATACCCCAGTTGTATCAGCCTCTCCCAGGCAGGGGGATGATTCTTCTACAAGACCTGCATCAAACATGCTACAGCACCGGCAGTCCTTGTGTGTAAGTGAGGTCTTAGACTCTTAAGAGTCCCTTGGACATCAAGGAGATCAAACCAGTCCATCCTAAAGGAAATCAACCCCGAATATCCATTGAAAGGACTGGTGCTGAAGCTAAAGCTCCAATACTTTGGCCACTTATTGGGAAGAACTGACTCACTGGAAAAGACCCCAATGCTGGGAAAGATTGAGCTCAAGGGGAGAAGGGGATGACAGATGAGATGGTTGGATGGCATCACTGACTCAATGGACATGAGTTTGAGCAAGCTCCGGAAGCTGGTGATGGACAGGGAAGCCTGGCGTGCTGCAGTTCATGGGGTCGCAGAGTCGGAAATGACTTTAGTGGCTGAACAACAACAAGAGAATCTCTGGCTCCCCCTAGCAGCTGCCCTGCACCAGGTAGCAGAAGGAAGTCATGCAAAGGAGTAAGTCCACTTGGTGCTATTTTGACAGATGGGCATCAGAATAAGGAAAGTGTCTGATGCGTAAAGTCTTCCCTCCTCTCTGGAAGCCTCTCCCCTGACTGAGTGATTAGCTCTGTTTCCTGTAAGACTGTGCATCTTGGCAACGCACCAAACTGTTATTGCAAATGATTGTTTACCCTTCCACCCTCATTCATTCAGCCACAGGATTGCAGTCTAAAGTATGAGAATGTTAACTTTGCCTCAGCGTGTCATTTCTAAGAGACAGTGTCTGAATGTTTTTTTGTCCTTCTTAGCCTGAAACAGTGCTTAAAACAAAGAAAGGCAAAGACAGAAGCTTTATCAGGAGAAATGTTTGTTTATTCTATTACTAAAGCAATTTTCACAGAGTTCTAAATGAAATCTGAACAATGCATAGACATATAACCTAACGTGCAGTTTTCTTGTTGTCTTGATTAAAATGTAATAAGATGACCTGTATTCCATATTTAACTAAGCATCACTAGAATTTTAAAAATAGTCTTTCCAATTTGGAGGACAAGGTCTAAAACTTTTCAACATTTTTTACCCCTTTATTTCTCCATGTAGGTGGTGACTTCCACTTTAAAACCGAACATGCTGCTGCCTAAGAATTTACGTTTGTGGTGCTTTAAGGTCAACAATTTAATTTTATGTAAGCACTTTCCTTTAATTTCCCTATTCTCATTATTGCTCACTTTCACATAAAGCTAGATGTACTTTTTCATCATCAAGGCAGTAGAAAGGTTAATTTAAAGCAAGAAGAGGGAAAAAAGTTAGCACTGTACATAGCAAATGTCTGATGTCTTCAACTATGTTATTTGTTTAATCATTTTTGTCAAAATATTTTTTCTAAAATATACAGACATAAAATTAACACCCAATTACCAATCATCCTCATCTACCTATTTCTAATATTTGGCAAATCTTCAGATTTTTTAAATTAAAAACATACATTATTTAGGGAATTGATTTGTACCCCCACTTATGTCAATTGTCTCATTCTCTGCCCTGAGAAATTCTATTTTCAATCTCATACACAGGTTTGTGCTATTAGTACGTGTGTATTCCCACATAAAAATGATATTTTACTTTCTTACCAATGGTTTAATAATAGAAGTATTCACTCATGTAGATAAGCATCAGTATTTTTCGTGCCTTCGTGTGGGTGTGTTGTCACCTCAGTCATGTCTGACTCTTTGTGACGCCATGGACTTTAGCCCACCAGGTTCCTCTGTCCATGGGATCGTCCAGGCAAGAAATACTGGAGTGGGTTGCCATTTCCTACTCCAAGGGATCTTCCCAACCCAGGGGTCAACCCCACGTCTCTTATGTCTCCTGCATTGGTAGACAGGTTCTTTACCACTAGCACCACCAAACAACAATCTAGGAATTGGATTTACTGTGAAAAGTTTGCACCCTTTGGACTTTACAGCCTAATTGAGAAACAAAAATATAAATTTCCAAATGCTGTGATAATTGCTGTTAAAAAGCAGGATAAAGAGCAAATATACTTCTCAGCCATTACAAAGAATGTTTTGCCATCTGCGGCAACATGGATTGACTTGGAGGGCATCATGGTATCACTTACATGTGGAATCTAAAGAATACAACAAAGGAGTGAATGTGATAAAAAAAAAAAAAAAAGAAAGAAACAGACTCTGATATAGAGAAATACTCATGAGGAAAGGAAAGGGGGAAGCAACAATATAGGGATAGAGAAGTAAGAGATTCAAACTATTAGGTATAAAATAAACTACAGGGATATATTTTACAACACAGGAAATATAGCCAATGGTTTATAATAACTATAAATGAAGTATAGCCTTTACAAATTATGACTCTCTACACTGTACAACTGTAGCTTATAGCATATTGTACAACAACTTTACTTCAATTCAAAAAAGACCAAAAAAAAAAAAAAAAAGAATAAGGAGTGTCAGAGTGGCAGATGCTAAAACATTTAGGCTGATGAGCAAAGATGTGAGTAAAGTAGTACAGAGACACTTTTGAGTAATTAGGGAAAAGTCTTCTGGAAAGAGGTAACGGAAATGCGCAGTTGAGGCATGCATGAGTTCAAGAATCAAAAAGTGATGGCAGGAAGTAAGTGAACATGAGAACATGAGGAGGAGTCAAGGGGAGGGCACTGCCAAGGTATCTTTTGTGGCAGTGGGATTTAGTACCCTTTTGTCTCCACCTTCTATTATTTCACTTTTCCCATCCTCAGCTGGCTGACCTGAGATCTTCCCTCTATAGCACTCGACTCCTTTGAGGGGCTGGAGCTCCCATTTCTCTGCTGGCCCCTGGCTGGGACCCACTTTCAGATCCTAGAGACCACTCTCGGGGCCCTGCCCATCTTAGTGGCGGAAGACCCCTCCCTTGTCAAAGCTCTCTCACGCTCCATATCCCTCCAAATTTTTCGGTCTCCAGCCAGAGAAAACTTCCGCTTTTAAAAGACTTCTGTGATTATTCCAGCCCACTCAGATCACTTCCATATCTTTAAGTCAAATGATCTAGGATGCTATCCAAAGAAAATATTTGACTGAATAATCAAGGGCCAGGAATTTTGGAGGGCCGTCTTAACATTCTGACAACTGCAGCAATCATTTAATTTAAAGTAAGTAAAATTGTGATGATGTTTGTAGAACTCTGTAAATAAAAACACTGAATTGTGAACATAAAACAAACCAAGTTCATAATGTGTAATTATAGAACATGAACACTTTAAAAAAGACATCCATAAGCACAGTTTTATTTAATCTTTAGAAAATCCTACGTGTTGTAGTTAGTATTATTCCTATTTTCAGATAGGGCCAAACAAAGACAGAGTTTAAAGAATCCCAGTGAACACACAGTGGCAAAATAGATTTATATTCATATCTTTTGCAGCTTCCCTAGTGACCCAGACAGTAAAGAATCTGCCTGCAATGTGGGAGACCTGGGTTCGCTCCCTGGGTCAGGAAGATCCCCTGGAGAAGGAACTGGAAACCCACTCCAGTGTTATTGTTTGGAGAATCCCATGGACAGAGGAGTCTGGTGGGCTACAGTCCATGGGGTCACAAAGAGTCAGACAGGACTGAGTGACTAACACTTTCACATTTCCTGTTTCTGTGTAAATATGAGAAATCTTTAGAATTGTTTAACTTTTTTCTGAAAAAGTAGACAGCATTTTAAAATGTAAATAATATTACAGAACAGTTTCATACTTATTCCGTAAAATCACTCTCAGTTTTTACAATGTTTCATTAGAATTAAAATTGAAAATACATAGGAATATCCAATTACTCTTTCCACAAACCCATCTCTCAGGTTGCAGGGAGAGAGAGCGAGAAAGAGAGACAGAGAAAGAAGTGTTATTAACAGCAGAATGAGAATGTCAGGTTTTTTCCACCATAGAGAGAACAATATAATGGTTTTAAGTGTCCCATATTACATATAGACTATTTTATACTCTACACATTTTGCCTAAGAGTATATAGTCTCAGATGCACAACATGAACCGTCACAGCTGTTATTTCCACTGTTTGAGAAACTACAACCCTTAAATAAATCCCATACTTAATTAGCAATGCAAATATTGCTTAAAATATTTCTATACTCCAGTTTTTTGAGTTGATAAAAATTCAGGATTTTAATAAAAGGAAGACAACTAAAATATTATAAGTCCAAAGAGAATGAAGGAATAAAATTGGTTTTAATTGTAATTTTTCCCCTAAAGGGAAAACATTTTCCTAATGGAAAGTATGTTTAGGGATTACCAAAATTTTTTGAAGTTGCCTGACAGCTGCCTGGCACATTCACAAAAGTTATTTAAAAAAAGGAAAAAAGTTTTGGAGAAAAGTTTTGAAGACTGTCAAAAGTGCATGCTATAAACCATTAAAACCTGCAACTACCTATTGCTTTTCATTCCATAAATGACAGAATATTCATCAAACAGAGAAAAAGCATATGTATATGAATATATATTTCATTTTTTTTTCATCGCTATTGAACTATTGATTACCCATCTAAGATATCTTCAAGACATGCCTTGCTTCTTATCCATACTATGCCCTCAACCTAAAGCAAGATAAAGCACCATTTAGTTTTTTGGTCAGCAGTTGTAAAAGAAATCACTTCCTGGTTTTGCTCACTTTCTCTAATACTACAAGAGTGTGTACTGGGGAAGGCGTTTGCTGAGTTGTCAGTTAGCACACATAATAGCCACATACGACTCAAATTTAGTGGTCATTAAACACTTAAAATAGTAAGGAGGTAGTTGAAACTCTCAGTTGGCTAAATTATGATCCTGGGGCAGTCTTTCCTTTATTGCTTGCATTAGCTTCTTGTCATCATTCACAGTGAAATTCAGGTGACAATCCCTGGTGCTTCTTAAATCTTTTCTAACTACATTACTCCAGGTATTCTGGTGGACTCCAGCACTGATCAAATCTTCCTTGAGTGTCAGGAATCATAAACTTGGAGTGAAAATGGAATGGATCAGAATGTTTATGTTAAATGAGACAGTATCTTCATTACATAAGTTTTCTACTTTATCATAATTTTTTTTTCTCTAAAAACAGAATGCCCCAGAAGCCAGTGTCTTTTTCTCCTGGGAGAACTATAGCATCCTTAGTAAATGGTTAAGCAAACATACCTACTGTTTATTGAGAATTAGGTGTGCTGACAATTTGCTACAATACAATTCTGAACTTCCAGAATCTTTAGCAACAATGTGGTACAGCCATGAGCCAACTATATAGCCCTCTATACAGCTTTAGAGCTATCTGAGTTGTTTGTCGTTGTTGTTGTTTATTTACTAAGTCCTATCAAACTCTTTGTGACCCCATGGACTGTAACCTGCCAGGCTCTTCTGTTCACAGGATTTTCCAGGCAAGAATACTAGAGTGAGTTGTCATTTTCTTCTCCAAGGGACCTTCCCAACACAGGGATTAAACCCACATCAGCTGCATTGACAGGTGGATTCTTTACCACTGAGCCACCAGGGAACCCATCTGAGTTGTTTACTCGTTGAGATTTTTAACCACAATTCTCCAGAGTATCCAAAGTTCAAGACTATCTAGAGAAACTTGTCCAAGTTCATGACATCACTCTGTCTACTTCCTACCTAGTGAACAATTACTTTTATGGGGTAAATGCAGGAGGAAAAAAAAAAAGCAGAAAGCAGAACAAAATTAACAAATTAGTGGGAGCTTCCCAGTAGGTATGAAATGCTACATTAATGGGATCTATTGGAAATAGGATGTCAGTTAACTAAGCTTTCCACATATGATAACTTACACAACTGGAAAAGTACAAATTGACTAACACTTGGAAGAGGTACGTAACTACACGATACATCAGCCAGATGGTGATCCCTTAAAGCTGTCATTCACAGGAAATTGATATTCTGAGCGGGAAGAGAGAATGGCTCGGTGTCAGTTTGCTGGGGAGAAATGTATCTATGTGTATATGTACACAGAGAGAGCTAGATGACAGATATAAATATATTTGTGTTCTTCTGTTGCTAAGTCATGTCTGACTCTTTGCAGTCCCATGGACTGTAGCCCACCAGGTTCCTCTGTCCATGGGATTTCCCACACAAGAAGACTGGAGCGGGTTACCATTTCCTCCCCCAGGGGATCTTCCCAACCCAGGCACTGAACCCATGTCTCCTGCATAGAAAGGTGAATTCTCTACCACTGAACTGCCAGGGAAACCCATATATAGATATATGTGTAGGTATATGTTATATGTATAGATAATTAAATATATACATATATAATTTAAATGCCTTTAAGGAATTTTAGAAAAACTTATGGTAAGAAATTCCTTATTTGAACAGGCTTAAAACTTTTAGTATTAGGAAAAGTTTTTGTCCATGTACCCAACTAAATAAATATTCAGTATATAAGGGCTATCAGTTTTCAGAGAGAGCCAAAAATTAATGTGACAGATCTTAATATTGCCAGTTATAGTCTTGGCAGGGTTGGCCCTAGAATTTTCATATGTTGACCCATAAAAGGAGATCATGGCTTAATCATTTTGTTCTATTCTGAATGACATAAGAATTTTCTAGTTACTATCTTTTTTTAATCCTGCTATCATTAAAGGAGAGTAGTGAGATGCCATTTATAAAACTTTTACCATCAAAGTGAAAATTTTACAATTACATATAAAATACACGCACCTTTATTAAAGCTATATGAAGAGTTGTAACCATCCCTACTTTTATAAATGTATTCTGTTGTTTTCTTCAGAAATTTTATGCTGAGTATAATTCTAATGCTACTAACACTGCTTTGTAAAATTCATATCGAAGACATGGCAAGTTTACCCGAAGATGTCTTTTTTTGCGATGGTAGAGGATGAACTAAATTATGGATGACTACAGCAGTAATGAAAGCACCTTTAACATGCTACTAAAGCAAAGGAAGAAAAAATATCCTCTATAGCCTCTGTAATATTAATAAAGAAGCTAAAATGTGAAAATTGTCTTCACCATGTTTTGGTATGTCTTAATGATGCCAGTTCTCATTTCATCACCCAAACTCCTCCATCACTTTGCAAGCAATTTAGTACTTTTTCATATAATTGGTCATATTTACTCCTGTGGATTTTGAGTTGCCTATTTCATTTCCTCTGTTGGTCATTCACACCTCACCACTACCTTGAAGAACCACGCAGCCTCTCATAGGCCTGAGTGCCTTCCAAGGAGACAAAGGAGCAAGGGCAAACTGTGAGCAGAGCTTTTCTCTGACTCAAATCTCATTGATTTAGTGCATTCATCTAGATGTAGAGCACTTTACTGCAACTCTGAAGAAACTCAACACCATGAAAGAAAGTAAACATACCTTCCAAAGGAATACAGAGCACAATTATGAATAGCTCTTCTGGAAATACATTATAGTCTAGGAGTCTTATTAGGCAGCACTGTACCAGGCATATACCCTATGTGTCAACAATAAGCACGATTTCAGTCAAGACAGTTTCATCAACTAAGGGAATACCCTTCTGTTCATTTTTTTTTCATATTTATTTTTACTTATTTACTTATTTGGCCTTGCCTGGTCTTAGGGCTTCCCAGGTGGCACTAGTGGTAAAGAACCCGCCTGCCAATGCAGGAGACACAAGAGACATGGGTTTGATCCCTAGGTCGGGACGATCCCCTGGAGGAGGGAATGGGAACTCACTTCAGTATTCTTGCCTGGAGAATCCCATGGACAGAGGCTGGTGTGCTGCATTCCATAAGGTCTCAAAGAGTCGAACACAACTGAAGCGACCTAGCACATGCACACACACCAGGTCTTAGATTCGGCATGTGGTATCTCCAATCTTCATTGCAACATGCTGGATCTTCTTAAGCTGAGGCATGTGAACTCTGAGATGAGGCATGTGAGATCTAGAGCTCCCTGACCAGAGACTGAACCCAGGCCCCTTACACTGGGAGCATGGATTCTTAGTCACTGTACCACAGGGGAAATCCCCTGTTCATTCTTTGAAATTTTTTTATTTTGAAATAATTGTAGATGCACAAGAAGTTGCAAAAGTAAAGTCATCTATAGTCTTCAGAAATTTTAATGACTTACATAACTACAGTACAACAGCTACTGCGCTGTGCTTAGTCAGTCAGGTCCAACTCTTTGGGACCCTATGAACTGTAACCCACCAGGCTCCTCTGTCCATGGGGATTCTCCAGGAGAGAATACTGGAGTGGGTTGCCATGCCCTCCTCCAGGGGATCTTCCCAAGCTAGGAATCAAACCAGAGTCTCCTGCATTGCAGGTGGATTCTTCACCAGCTGCACTACCAGAGAAGCCCCGCAACAGTTAATCAGTATCAGTATCAGTTCAGTCGCTCAGTCGTATCTGACTCTTTGCGACCCCATGAATCGCAGCACGCCAGGCCTCCCTGTCCATCACCAACTCCCGGAGTTTACTCAAACTCATGGCCATGGAGTCAGTGATGCCATCCAGCCATCTCATCCTCTGTCATCCTCTTCTCCTCCTGCCCCCAACCCCTCCCAGCATCAGGGTCTTTTCCAATGAGTCAGCTCTTCGCATGAGGTGGCCAAAGTACTGGAGTTTCAGCTTCAGCATCAGTCCTTCCAATGAACACCCAGGACTGATCTCCTTTAGGATGGACTGGTTGGATTTCCTTGCAGTCCAAGGGATTCTCAAGAGTCTTCTCCAACACCACAGTTCAAAAGCACCAATTCTTCAGCACTCAGCTTTCTTTATAGTCCAACTCTCACATCCATACATGACCACTGGAAAAACCATAGCCTTGACTAGATGGACCTTTGTTGACAAAGTAATATCTCTGCTTTTCAGTATGCTGTCTAGGTTGGTCATAACTTTCCTTCCAAGGAGTAAGCATCTTTTAATTTCATGGCTGCAGTCACCACCTGCAGTGATTCTGGAGCCAGGAAATTGGCATAGGTTTAGTATACAGACCTTATTCAGGTTTCACCAGTTTTTACATGCAGTGCTTTGCATCTCTGTGTGTGTGTCATTCTATGCAATTTTATCCCATGTATATGCTTATGGAACCGCCACCAAAATAAAGATACAGACCTGTCCATCATCCCAAAGGAACACCCTCCCCTTGTCTCCAGCAAACACAAAACTGCTCTCCATCTTTATAATTCTGTTATTTCAGGAATATTGCATACATGGATTCATACAGTGTATAACTTTTTTTGAAGGTAACATATTGTTTTCATTTGTCTCAATGATTTAATTGAATATATTCAAATAACCTAATGTACTTAAGTTTCAATAGTAATGATGCTTCAGGAAGGAATAAATTACAGCATGGTTCTATTAGCATTCTAATCACCTGAGGAGAAGTCAATACACCAGTAAAATCTGCATGTAGGATTAATATCTTCCGGAAAATATTAATACGCTGTTGCTATTTAGTCACTAAATCTTGTCCAACTCTTGTGACCCTGTGAACTGTAGCCTACCAGGCTCTTCTGTCCATGGGATTTCCCAGGCAAGAATACTGGAGTGTGTTACCATTTCCTTCTGCAGGGCATCTTCTCAACCCAGGGATCAAACCCAAGTCTCCTGCATTGCAGGCAGATTCTTTACCACTGAGCTACAAGGGAAGTCCCTCTGCAAAATATATGAGAAGCTAAAAGCATGGCACTTCCTTGACTGCAGAATTTCTTCACCTTAGTATGTAACCTTGAGAATTCAGTCTTGAGAAGCTTATCTGTGTAACTTTTGTGAGTGACTATTTTTACTCAAAGTAATAATGCCCCTGAGATCCACCCAAGTGATACTAGGAATCTATAGTTTGTTCCTTTGTTTTACTGCATGGATGTACCACAATATATATATTTAAGCATTCACCCTCTGAAGGACATGGCATTGACTACAATTTGTGGGTGTAGCTGCTATGACAAATGATGTGCAGTTTTTTGTGGACAAAAGGTTTTATTGCTCTGGGACAAATGCACAGGAATACAGTTGCTAAATTATATTATTTTTCTTTATTTAACACCTTGAAATATTTTTACAAAAACAGGCTTTTTGTCAATTCTGATTTTGTAAAATAACTGCATCAAAATGTTGCTTTGTGGTTACTGAGTTTTCAGCAATTGCTGCTGCTAAGTCACTTTAGTCGTGTCCAATTCCTTGTGACCCACACTCTTTTTTAAATCATGTACCTGAGGGTGAGTGCCTCTCCTGTCTCACCATAATTTCAGTCTTGGGTAAAACTACATTTAATTTTATAAGAATTTGCTAAGTTGCTTTCTAATATGACTGGAAATGTGGCTGTTTTTCAGAATGGCTGGCATCCCCACCAGCTGTGAGATTATTCAGCATCCTTTCCAGCATCTGGGGCCATTGAAGTTTTTTTCCCTAGTCATTCCAATGGATTGGTAGTGATATCTCATTGTCATTTCAATTTGCATCTTCCTAATGGCTAATGCTTATTTTCCATCTGTAAACTCTCTATAGTAAGATGTCTCTTCATACCTTTTTCCTATTTTCTAATGGTATTGTTTGATTTTCCACTATGCAGTTTTGAGAATTCTTTATTGCTCTAGATAACAGTTGTTCATTGAGTATGAGGCTTGCAAATATTTTTTCCCGGTTGGCACCTCTTTATCCTTTTAACACAGATTTTCACAGAACAAAATATTTTAATTTTGATGAAGTTCACTTGACCATACTCTTTTTAAGGATCATGCTTTTGAGTCAAGTCTAAGAACTCATTGTCCAGTTCTGAATCCCCAAATTCTCATTTTCTTTCTTAAAAATTATATAGTTTTATGTTTTACATTTATTTCATGGTTCACTTAATTGTTATTTATTTTTGAATTGAGATGTACTATAACATTGTGTTTAAGGTAAATACAGTGTTGATTTGATACACTTATATATTGTAATATTATTACCATCATAGCCTTAGCTAACACCTCTCTTTTATTACAAAATTATCATTTATTTTTCATGTGAGAATATTTAAGATCATCTCTTAGCAACTTTCTGATTAAAAAGAGGGCAAAATAACTGAGTCCATTTTTGTATGAGGTATGAAGTTTAGGTCAAAGTTGTTTTTATTTATTTAGAGCTTTATCTGAACAGGATATTGAATTATATCAATTTCACATTCAATTTACATGGAAGTTATTACATAATTGCTATTTGACTTATGAATAGGATTAATATATAATATCCACAATCTCCCCCCTGATGTAATACCACTGGGACAAGTTACAGGGAAATGACTTGGGGCTTTGTTTTTCAAGTTTGTGTGTTTGCTTTGAGTGAGAATTTCTAGTAAAAAGTTAAGTTTATCTCTCTCTGCCTTTTTACAGAAAGTGAGGTTAGATTTTAGTGTTTTTAACAGAATTATTTGGTATGTACCTTATAAAATTTTATTCATTTTTTTTTTTTTTTCTTTGCTGCACTGGGTCGTCGTTGCTTCGTTTCCTCTAGTTGGGGCAAGTGGAAGTTACTCTTCATGCAGCGCTTGGGCTTCCCATTGCGGTGCCTTTTCTTGTCATGGGGCACAGGCTCTAGCTACTTTGGGTTCAGTAACTGTGGTGCGCAGACTTAGTTGCTCCATAGTATGTGGGATCTTCCCAGATCAGGGATCATATCTATGTCCCTTGCATTGGCAAGGGGCTTCTAATCCACTCTACCACCAGGGAAGTCCCTAAATCTTAGTGTTTTAAATTCCTAGATCCACTGTCCTCTGAGCACATTAAGAGAGATGTGTTTGTCATATGTTTTAGGTAGATCTCCAACCCTACCACAAAACTATTCCAAAAAGTTGTCAGACACCTGAGAAACAAATTGAAACATATGTGTATCAGAAGATCTATGCCATGATCACAACATATAAGAACTAAAGTACCGTTGATTATAAAAGATACTTTTGTAACTGTCTAGCTATTATTCTGAAATGAACAACAGCTGTTATTCACGTTGTATTGGATGCTTAAAATCCATTAATTCATATGTCATTGGTTTCACGATAGCAAAATGGTAATCAACTTTTGGTAATGTTCTGAAAAACAAGGTACAATCTGTTCTCAATTTGCACAACATCTTCATTCCTAAAAATCTACATAAAATAATACATAAAGTATTTCTTATGCTCATTTTTAATGTGGAGTTAAATTTTCAACTCAGGCCAACACAAATAAATCTTTCACCTACATTTAGATAAATGTAGAGATACTTGAAGGAGGCAAGACTTCGCCATACTGGAATATTTTTTACATTGCAGAACATCTAGCATTCGCAGCCTCTAATCAAATGCAAGAAATACTCCCAACAATTATTACCACCCAAGCACTCTCAAGCATTTCTTAAATTCCCCTTAAGAGTCGAACAGCATCACAACTAAGAAAATCTAGCCTATTTCAAATGGTACAAAATCTTATTATTATAAGCACCAATTAAATGAGTAAATCTAGTCAGCGACTAGATCAGAAGGGAGCTTATAGTTTTAGTGTCTCAAGTACTTAAATGTATTTATTAAAATGTTACAACTATGCAGGCCACACAAAATATTTTTCCAAGTATTTTTTACAATGATGTTTCTAATATCAATATCACATAATTTCAACCTCTATGTCTTCTTATTTTTGACCTGTGCTAATTGTCTTTGCTTATCAGTTGAGATTTTCATGTTTTTGTTGTATGCTGAGTCTTTTTTTACTTTATGAATTTTGGATATTATGTCAAGACTCTTTGTCTTATATCAGTCCTACAGAGAATAATGGCGTTTTGTTTTTAAAATTAATTAATCTGATTAAGTTTAGGCCTTAAGTTCCAACTTGGCTTCTGTAGGCTGTGGTTTCAATGTCCATTCAGTTCTCAGTCTTCTTAGTTCTCCCACTGACTCGATGAACATGAGTTTGAGCAAGCTCCAGGAATTGGTGATGGACAGGGAAGCCTGGCATGCTGCAGTCCACAGGGTCACAAAGAGTCAGACATGACTGAGCGACTGAACTGAGATCTAGCCCAGGTGTGCATTACCCGCTAACCCAGACGTCTATTACCCACTGGTCAACCTTTGACATAGATTACGACCCCTGTATGGCCCCTGTGGAACACTACAAGTGTGCCACACAAAACATCAAAATCAATAAATCTTGTGTCTGTCCTCAAGAACACCTTAGCCAAGTAACAAAAACTGGCATACAAATGATTACAATATAGATGTATAGAAAATGATCATGGAAAACAAAGGAACAAAAATAATGTATCTACAGTTCAACATCAGTAAACTATCTTTTTAGAATGTAGTGTACAATTTTTTAGTTTATACTTCAAATATACATTTACTTCTATGGAAAAACTTGTTATCCAGACTGTTATATACCCTGTATCAAAACAATTTCAAAAACTTTGACTGAGACCATCACAGGTTCATCACCTGTAACAAACATGAGACAGAGGAATCCAAATTCCATGCACAAGAAAATAGTTCTAGTAGCAATTTGATCAGCAGGTGCTCAGTATTTGCTAGAAGAATGAATATTTTCAGGAAAAATCCAAAATTGCTTAAACATTTCTGGCTGCATGATTTATCCTACATATCCTCCCTGTAGGCTTTATTAATCACCCTCTCATATACAGCCCAGCAAAATATTGCCTTGCATAAATATATTATTTGCTGTCCTGGATTTTTTTCTATATATGCAACATTCTTAAAGTATTTAAATTGCTTAGACTTAAACTTAGACCACCTTCTAGACATAGTTTGCCTTCTCTATACTTGGTATAGATGTCTAAGTCCTTTGAGTCTGTAACTATGTTGTGTATACATTTATGGCAATGCCAGGTGGCACCAGTGGTAAAGAACTCACCTGCCAGGGCGGGAGACTCAAGAGATGTGGGTTTAATCCCTGGGTCGGGAAGATTCCCTGGAGAAGGAAATGGCAACCCACTCCAGTATTCTTGCCTAGAGAGTCCCATGGACAGAGGAGTCTAGTGGGCCATGGTCCGTGGGGTCACAAAGAGCCAGACACAACTGAAATGACTTAGCATGCATACCTACATTTATACTTTATTTATCTCTGGTTTCTTTCAATAGTAGCCTACATTGTGCCCCTAAGAGCAAGAGCAATTCTAGAGAAAAAGAGAGAGAGAGGAAAAGGGAAAAATGCACAGCAACCAAAGTGTAAATTATAGGTAGGGGATTAGAGTTGATGTATTTGTTCATGTTGGTGAATTTGAGATTCAGAGGAAAAACTAAAGGAAATACATCATAGTAAAGAATGAAAGAACATAGAAATTTACTTCTTATTTATGACAACAAAATACATTTTCATGTCAGAGGAAAGAATTCAGTTTCTTCTATTTAATGGCATTTGATCAGTAAGTTTTTATGTTGCATACAGTTTCCTTAACATATAACTCCAAATTCATATAGGGATTTACTCTCCCACCCAAATGGTATTACTAGGTTTAAACTATTGATCTGTAGTGTTTTAAAAGCACTGGAGTTTACCAATAAAATAGCAATATAAGTATTTGTGTTTAATGCCTTTATTGTGATATAAATGTGAGAATAATGCATAAGGATATCCAAAAAAAAAAAATCTATTTACAAGTGTTTTTGTTCTAATGAGTCTAAACAGAGATAATGTTTCTGGCTTGTATCTAAATGCCTAACCAGTTATTGCCCTAAAATCTTTTCTTAGGAATTTAACATGTGACAGATTTTATTTCTTTGGGCTCCAAAATCATGTGATCAATGACTACAGACATGTAATTAAAAGACACTTCCTCCTTGGAAGAAAAGCTACGACAAACCTAGGTAAAGTATTAAAAATCAGAGACATCACTTTGCTGACAAAGGTCCATATAGTCAAACTATGGCTTTTCCTGTAGTCATATGTGGATGGGACAATTGGACCATAAAGAAGGTTGAGCACCAAAGAATTGATGCTTTTGAACTGCAGTGTCTAAAAAGACGCTTGAGAGTCCCTTGGACAGCAAGGAGATCAAACCAGTCAGTCCTAAAGGAAATCAACACTGAATATTCATTGGAAGGACTGATGCTGAAACTGAAGCTCCAATCCTTTGGCCACCTGATGTGAAGAACTGACTCATTGGAAAAGACCCTGATGCTGGGAAAGATTGAGGGCAAGAGGAGAAGGGGACGACAGAGGATGAGGTGGTTGGGTGGCATCAGTGACTCAATGGACATGAATTTGAGAAAACTCAGGGAAATAGTGAAGGACAGGGAAGCCTGATATGCTGTAGTTCATAGGGTCATAAAGAGTTAGACCAGACTTAGCGACTGAAGAACAAGAAGAGTGACTTGCCTTTTTATTGCAGTATTTATTTAAATGCACTAATTCCTATTTTGTGCTAAAGGAGCTGAATATAAATATAATGATGTGGCTAATTTTTAGATAGCATTATTTATGACAGCAAGACTCTTCCTTCTTATTCACTATCATCACACAGTGTTGCTCTGTGGCTGGAATAAATATACTAATCAATTTCTCATTCATAGATCTTGCTTCTCTTTATGTTAAATGTTTAAGAATTAGGTTGCAAAGTGCTCTCATATCCAAAGGGAAAACTATATAAGAAACAAAAATTAATGCATGTGATTAAAAGTCATTAAGAGAAAATAAATTATGAATGTCATAACATACACACAAATATCTAACCCAGAACATACTCTCATTTCTGGAATAGACAGACTACTGTTCCAACACACAAGGGCACTTGTGAAAAAACACTTGGGAAACAGATGTATTGACTCAAAATTCTACCAAGAGATGACAAGAAAAGGTAAACAAGATCAGATATAAAAGCATTTCTGTATAATTTATATAATATGAAATGACAATTAAAATACTATATAAATTATAAAGAAATGCTTTTATATAATATGAAATGACAATTTAAAGGACTTCCCAAGTGGCACTAGTGGTGAAGAATCCAACTGGCCGTGCAAGAGACACAAGAGATGTGGGTTTGATCCCTGGGTCAGGAAGATCATCTGGAGCAGGAAATGACAACCCATCCCAGTATTCTTGCCTAAAAACTTTTATGGACAGAGGAGCCTAGTGGGCTATAGTCCACGGGGTTGCAAAGAGTCAGACATGACTGAAAACACACATGCATGTGTGCCAATTAAAATCCTATATATATTCACTTAATTTCTCTTCAATTAATTTAATTTTTCCACTTCTTCCATCATATTTATTCTCAGTGCATGACCTTACATCCTTCTCCACTTTGAAATTTGAACCCATAATCACGCTCTCTACCTACAGACCTACAGTATCTGTATCCATGTGCTCCACCTTCCCACATATTATAATAGATGAACATTTCCTTCACTTGAGTATTCCATCTTATTCCTTCTCAGTTACTCAAGAATTTTGCCATAGCAATTCTCTCTTCTACATAATCACTTTTCTCCTACATGATTATTCTAATCAGCAGAGAAACACATTGTGTTTTTCTCATTTAAAAAGGGAAATCTCCTTCTGGCTCCACCAGAAGCCAGCTAAGCTCCCTATTTCTGCTTATCCAAGAGCTGTCCAAACTCAGTTGATCCCATTCCTCTCTCTCCAGTTTCCTTTAAACTCACTCTGTGTCAACTATCATTCCACACTTGAATGAAGCTAATTTTGCCAAAGTCAGTTTCTTAACCCCAACAGTCTGTTTTTAGTCCTCATCCTGCTTGACCCATTAGCACTATTTCACCTTCATCACTTTTCCTCGCTTGCTTCTTTCTTGATGCACTCTCTTCCCTTGATTTTCAGAGCAATACACCCTCTTGATATCCTCTTCCTCCACTGTCCTCTTCTTTTCAAGTATCCTTTTCTTATTCCTCCTTTCTACCCAACCTCTTAAAATCACAGTGCTCCAGGACTTAGTCCTCAATCCTCTACTCCATCTACATTCACTGTATCACCGATTCTGTATAGTCTCTTGGAACTGAAGGTGGTCTTTATACCAATAACTTTCAAATTTTTATCTCCAGCCCATACCTCTCTCGTGAACTTCAGAGTCCTGTGTTCAAATTTCTGCTCATTTCTCTTTGCATCTCTAGTGAACATTTGTAGGTGGCTATCTTATGAAAGGGGCTTCTCAGGTAGAGCTAGTGGTAAAGAACCTGTTTTGCCAATGCCTGAGACATAAGAGATGCAGGTTTGATCCCGAGGTTGGGAAGATCCCCTGGAGCAGGGCATGGCAACCCACTCCAGCATTCTTGTCTGGGAAATCCCATGGACAGAAGAGCCTGGCAGGTTACAGTCCATGGGGTCACAGAGTCAGACATGGCTGAAGCGATTTAGTACATACATCTAATGAAAATTCTACTTACGTATTTATTAAACATTTCCATTTGGACATCTCATAAATATTTCAAACTGAACTTCTGATATCCTCCAAACTGCCTGTGCCTGTATCTAAGTTGATAACTCCATCTTTCTAAACTTAAATGTTCAAGCCAAAAAGTTTGCTTTATCTTAGAATCCTTTCTTTCTCTTACACCTACAGCTGATCCTTCAAAAATTCCCTTGACTATATTTTCAAAATACATCAACAATTTTCTCACCACTCACATTTCCACGTCTAACACCCTAATATGAAGCATCAGCTTCTCTGGTTAGGATTATCACAGTAGACTTCTAGCCAGGTCCTTGCCTCAAGACTTGCCCTATACAAGTATTCTCAATAAAGTAATGAGAGCAATTGTTTCAAAATGTGAGTTGAATTATCACATCAAACCTACTTCAAATTCTCCATAGGTCTCCCCATTTCTTTCAGAGTCAAAACTGAAATCCTTATAGTAACTACACATTTCTACCTGACTTCTCTCCCACCCCATCCACCCCTCTACATGTGTCCTCTCACTCTCGGCATCACTTCCTCCACTCTAACAACACTTGCCTTATTGCAGTTCTGAGAACATTCCAAGCATAGTCTTATTTTAGAGCCACTGCCCTAACTCTTCCCTACCTGCCACTTGTGGTTCTCTTTTCCTAGGTATCCAGTAGCAATGAAGTACTCAATGAAGCAGAAGTAGATGTGTTTCAGGAATTCACTTCCTTTCTCCATGATCCAATGAAGTTGGCAATTTGATCTTTGCTAACCCCAGCTTGTAAATCTGGACGTTCATGATTCACGTACTACTGAAGCTTAGCTTGAAAGATTTTGAGCATAACCTTACCTGCATGTGAAATAAGAGAAATTGTATGGTACTTTAAACACTCTTTGGTATTTCCCTACTTTGGGATGGAATAAAACCTTTTCCAGTCTTGTGGCCACTGCTGAGTTTTCCAAATTTGCTGAAATATTGAGTGCAGCACTTTAACAGCATCATCTATGAGGATTTGAAATAGCTCAACTGGGATTCCATCACTTCCACTAGCTTTAACCATATTAATGTTTCTAAGGCTCACTTGACTTCACACTCCAGGATGTCCAGCTATACGTGTGTGACCATACCATCCTAGTTATGAGGGTCATTAAGACATTTTTTCGTATAGTTCTTCTGTGTATTCTTGTCACCTCTTCTTAATCTCTTCTGTCTCAGCTAGGTTTTTACCATTTCTGTCCTTCATTGTGCCCATCATTATATGAAATGTTCCCTTGATATCTCCAGTTTTCTTGAAGAGATCTCTAGGTTTTCCCTTTCTGTTGTTTTCCTCTATTTCATTTCATTGTTTGTTAAAGAAGGCCTTGTTATCTCTCCTTGATATCCTCTGGAACTCTGCATTCAGTTGAGTATTGTTATTGCTCAGTCCCAAAGTCGTGTCCAACTCTTTGTGACCCTATCGACTGCAGCACACCAGACATCCCTGTCCTTCACCATTTCCCAGAGTTTGCTCAAAGCTATGTCCATTGAGTCAGTGATGCCATCCAACCATCTCATCATCTGTTGCCCCCTTCTTTTCCTGCCTTCAATCTTTCCCAGCATCAGGGTCTTTTCCAATGAGTCAATTCTTTGCATCAGGTGGCCAAAGTATCAGAGCTTCAGCTTCAGCATCAGTCCTTCCAATGAATGTTCAGGGCTTATTTCCTTTAGGATTAACTGGTTTGACCTCCTTGCAGTCCAAGGGACTCTCAAGGTCTTCTCCACCACCACAGTTCAAAAGCATCAGTTGTTCAGCCCCCAGTCTTCTTTATGGTCCAATGCCCTCATCCGTACATAACTACTGGAAAAACCATAGCTTTGACTATATGGAGATTTGTCAGTAAAAGGATATCTCTGCTACTTAATATGCTGTCCAGGTTTGCCGTAGCTTTTCTTTCAAATGGAAAGCATCTTTTCATTTCATGCTGCAATCACCATTTGCAGTGGAGTCCAAGAAAATAAAGTCTGTCATTGTTTTTATGTTTTCCCATCTATTTGCCATGAAGTGAAGAGACTGAATGCCATGATCTTAGTTTTTTGTTTAAGCTAGCTTTTTCACTCTCCTCTTTCACCTGAATCAAGAGACCCTTTAGTTCCTCTTCACTTTCTGTCATGAAGGTGGTATTATCTGCATATCTGAGGTTGTTGATATTTCTCCTGGCAATATTGATTCCAGCTTGTGACTCATCCAGCCCAGCATTTCACAGTATCTACTCTGCATAGAAGTTAAATAATCAGGGTGTCTTGAAGCACTCCTTTCCCAATTTTGAACCAGTCCTTTTTTCCATGTCTGAGTCTAACTGTTGCTTCTTGATGTGAAGGTTTCTCAGGAGGCAAGTAAGGTGGTCTGGTATTCCCATCTCTTGAAGAGTTTTCTAGTTTGTTTGATCCACATATTCAAAGGCTTTAGCATAACCAATGAGTAGAAGTAGATGGTTTTCTGGAATCCGCTTGCTTCTTCTTTAATCCAACTAATGTTGGCAATTTTATTTCTGGGTCCTCCACCTTTTCTAAATCCAGCTTGAACATCTGGAACTCCTCAGTTCATGTACTGCTGAAGCCTAGCTTGATGTATTTTGAGCATTACTTTGCTATCATGTGGAATGAGTGCAATTGTATGGTAGTCTGAACATTTTTTGGCATTGCCCTTCTTTGGGCTTGGAATGAGAACTGACATTTTCCCGTCCTGTGGCCACTGCTGAGTTTTCCAAATTTGCTGGCATATTGAGTACAGCACTTTCACGGCATCATCTTTGAGGATTTGAAATAGCTCAGCTGGAATTCCATCACCTCCACTAGCTTTATCCATAGTAAATCTTCCTAAGTCCTGCTTAACTTCACACTCCAGGATGTCTGGCTCTAGGTGAGTGACCACATCATCATGGTTATTCAAGTCATTAAGACCTGTCTTGTACAGTTCTTCCGTGTATTCTTAATCTCTTCTTTGTCTGGTAAGTCCGTACCTTTTCTGTCCTTTATTGTTACCATCTTGACATGAAAGTTTCCCTTGGCATCTCTACTTTTCTTATTGAGTACATCTTTTCCTTTCTCCCTTGACTTTCACTTCTCTTTCTTCCTAAGTTATTTGTAAAGCTTCCTCAGACAACCACTTTGCCTTCTTGCATTTTTCTTTGGGATGGTCTTTATCACATTTCCTGTACAATGTTATGAAACTCTGTCCATAGTTCCTCAGGCATTCTCACTAACTGGCATTCAGATCTAATCCCTTAAATCTATTCATCACCTCCACTGTAGAATCATAAGAGGTTTGATTTAGGTCATACCTGAATGGCCTCATGATTTTCCCTACTTTCTTCAATTTAAACCTGAATTTTGCAAGAAAGAACTGATGATCTAAGCCACAGTCAGCTCTGAGTCTTGTTTCTGAAGACTGTAAAGAGCTTCTCTATCTTCAATTACAAAGAATACAATCAATCTGACTTCAGTATTGACCATCTGATGATACCCATGTGTAGAGTCAACTCTTTGGTTGTTGGAAAAGGGTGTTTGCTATGACCAGCATGTTCTCTTGACAAAGCTCTGTTAGCCTTTGCCCTTCATTTTGTACTCTAAGGCCAAATTTGCCTGTTTGGTAAATTGCTGGGTATCTCTTGACTTATTTTTGCATTCCAATCCCCTATGAGGAAAAGGACATCTTTTTTTGGTATTAGTTCTAGAAGGTCTTATAAGTCTTTATAAAACCAGTCAACTTCAGCTTCTTCAGCATCACCCTTTGGGGCATAGATTTGCATTACTGTGATGTTGAAGGGTTTACCTTGAAAGCAAATCCATGAATATTGTATGAATATAATAACCCCATGAATATGTTATGTCATATGGCAAGAGCACTTTGTAGGTATAATGCAGCTGGTCTCAGGGAGCAGAGAGCAACCACAGGTGGACAGCCAGCAGGAAAACAGGACTTTAGTCCTACAATCACAATGAATTAATTCTGCTAAAACAACCTGAATGAATCTGGAAGCAAATTCTTCATCAGAGTCTTCAAAAGGAGTGTAACCTCATCTGCATTTGATTCAGACAATGATATTTTAGAATTTTTGAGCCAAGGAGATATAGATGAGTTTTTAAACTTAAAATGATGCTATAATGAAATCAAATGTTTGAATACCATGGAACAGGCTGACTGCATTTTGCTTTGAGGAGGGACATGAATCTTTGGGGACCAGAAGGCAGGCTGTGGCAGGCAGAATTCTAGAAACAACCCTTCCAAGATTTCAATCCCTGTGGATTTTCAAATATTAAACTAGGTACAGTTTTGAATGGACTTTGGAAAAATAATTAAAGTGCCATATCAGTTAAATTAAAATATGCAGATTACTTAGGTGAACCTGATCTAATCAGATAAAAGCCACTAAAAGCAGTGTTCTTCTATTGGTGGCAGAATGGACGTATGGGAAGAACTTGGCCTTCAGTGAAGAATTTGAAGATGGAGGGAGTCACACAAGAATTGAATGTGGCAGTCTCTGAAAATGGAAAGAAAGACCCTCAGCCAATATGCAGTGAGGAACAGTGTTGGACCTCAGCCTCCAACTACAGGGAACTCCATTCTACCATCAACCCAAATCCAGAGAACAGTGTATCAACCAAGGCCTCCCTATATCCATCCTGATATAGGTCAGTTCAATCAGAGGTGATCCTGGTGTGTAGCAGTGTAGGGGGTGAAATTTCAAGACTCTTGACAGAAAGAGAATAATCAATAGACAGTCTGTTGTGTAAAACCAATTCCCATGGGGACTTCCCTTCCAGTGGTTAAGACCTCACTTTCCAATGCAGGGATATGGTTCAGTCACTGATGAGGGAGCTAAGATTCCATGTGCCTTGTGATAAAAATAAATAAATGAATAAAATAAAAACAATTTTGTAACAAAGAGTCTAAAAACAGTCCATATCAAAATAAAATCTTAAAAAATATTCTGATAGGGAGCTAAAATTTAGGTAGAGTAACTATTACTAACTAGGCTGAAAAGAGCTCATTAAGTTAAGAAACACTGAGATCTTAATGTGCAAAAATTCCCTTGTCACTTAGTGGAGAGTACATTCAACACTGGAAATAAAGAATCTACTTTCTTTGCCCAACTGAGTAGAGAGTAGAGAGTAAATAAATTTTTACTTTGATAGATTAGTATAGCAAATATCAATTCATGTGTGTCATTTATAAAAATGTAAACAAAATTGCATGTTAAAATGATTCATGTATCTGAAAATAAGAGATACGTGTATGCTTGCACGCTAAGTCGCTTCAGTCATGTCCAACTTTTTGCAATGCTATGGACTGTAGATTGCCAGGGTCCTCTGTCCATGGAATTCTCCAGGTAAGAATACTGGAGTGGGTTGCCATGCCCTCCTCCAGGGGATCTTCCTGACCCAGAGGTCAAAACTGAGTCTCTTGCAATGCAGGCAGATTCTTTTTTTTTTTTTTTAGGCAGATTCTTTACCACTGCACCACCTGGGAAGCCCAAGAGATGCATAGTAATCTATAAATAAAAAGATTTCAAGTATTTTATCATGTATATTGTTTAATATGTGACTAGAAGCAAATTTCAATAAATTATACTTTAATGAAAAGTTCAGATCCTTGAAAACTGCTCTTACCTTTATTTCCCCATTTCTAAATTGAGCAAAATATTGCATGCCTATGGAGTTATATATAATGTGATAAAGGGATAGGTTGTGGTTTATGAAGAGATTGTAAAACCCATGAAAAGTTGCCCACAGCCAAAAGGAAATTAGGCCAAGCATAAAAAGTATATAGCTGGTGGAAACTAAGAATTTTAATAAAATTGAAAATACAACCCATCTCCCTTTCTTATACTTCTTCAGGCTACCAAGGTTCTTTCTCAGCCTTGTTTCATTGCTATAACATTGATAAGTTTAAAGAAAGCAGATAAAAGTTTTGAGAGCTGGCAAAATAGTTTTGGATGTGAAACCATCTGACTGCTAATATAGAAGAGTTAGTTCATTATAGCATTAAATGCAGTTGCCATGTGGATGATATAATAAAAAATGTAACCAAAAATGGGCAATATTTTACATGTGAGTATTAGGAGAAAATAATAATTAAATTATAGATACAGAAAATAATTTTGAGACATCTAATCCAGCTTCTCAACTCAGTCAAGAAAACAGAGCATTAAATAGTAGAGTAGACATGAAAAGTCTGAAATTTGAACCTATCTCTCCTGATCCCATCTATTATACTTTACTCTACCAGATAGAAATAATGTGTAAATAAAAGAGAAAAAATAATTTGTCCTAAAGGAAAAAAAATTAATCTAATAGCAATATGTGCCTTTTTAGATTATTGGTATTACCAAGATAACCATTAAATTAGGTAATAAAAAATGCCAGCACTTCCAGATGGGTTTTCTTTGTTCTTATTTTTAATAAAACAATGCAGAAATTAATATAATTAGTACAGGGAAACTCCAGCTATATCTGAATCTATGCAAATTTGTGACAAATAGCTTAACCTTTCTCTAGTCTCAGTTCATAATGAGATTTCTTTCTGCAGAGTTCAGTCCTCTTTGGTGATTTCACAATCCCGTAGTAGTGCTGACATCTGCGAGCTTTCAAGACATGCACAAGACAGAGAGGTGAGTGAAGTCCTCAAAGCCAACTGTGTTCCGAGAACAAAAGCTCTGTTTTTACTACACCTCTGTACATATCACGACAGAGGATGGGATGGTGGGATGGCATCACTGACTCGATGGACATGAGTTTGAGCAGGCTCCGGGAGTTGGTGATGGACAGGGAAGCCTGGCGTGCTGCAGTCCACCGGTCGCAAAGAGTCAGACAAGATTGAGCGACTGAACTGATGTGCATACATATGCAAATACTGACACATTCCTTGAGAGTTTTGAAATGAATTAGTTTTTTAAACTTAACTTCAGATCGGTTTACAACAAGAAGAATCCTAATCTGTGGATTAATTTCTGTGCCTACAACTGCTTTCCCCTTCCTCAGATTTCCCTATGCTTTGGTGGAAGATAATGAGGTCACAGATAAACACTATCCTATAGACTGCCGATTTCATTCAATGACTTCTAAGAATTAGGCTTTACCCACATGTAGGATGGCTGAATCTTTGGATAGGCTGGAAACACAAACTGAATAAATAACATGATGTCTTCTTTCATCCACAGAGTAATCTGCACAGGTTCAAAGGACAGAACTGATGGAAGTATGTCTCATTGTATTCAGCACTGAGCTAATTTCTAAAGACTGCAAAACAAAAGGAATAATATACTGTATTGGAAAAATTACAAAGATAGTGAGTGCTAATTCTAAGGTCTTCCACAGGGCCTAAAGGGAAAATTGAAATATCTAAGTTAAAAAAACAAAAACAAAAAATCACCCTTTCTTATGAACATTTTTGCCTTGTGCTGTGGGGTAAACTCAATTATTCAAATAGGGCTAAAAATCTATTAAAGCATCATATACTATTTTGTGACTATGTGTGCCCAGTCGCTTCAGTCGTGGCCAACTCTTTTGCAACCCCACGGACTGTAGCCTGCCAGGCTCCTCTGCCCATGGAATTTTCCAGGCAAGAATACAGGAGTTGGTTACCATTTCCTACTCCAGGGAAACTTCCCAACCCAGGGATCAAATCAGCGTTTCTTGGGTCTTGTGCATTAGCAGATGGATTCTTTACCACTATTTTGTTCCTGGGAGTTCATAAAAAACATTAGTTTTCAACACAACAGGAATGTTCTTTGTTTGGCCTGTCATCTTTAAATCCACTCTGTTCAATGTGGTGTTAAGTGTCTCATGTCTGTATCACCAGCTACACCAACAAGTATGCTTTGAAATGTTGAAGGCAGCCTTCCCAGAATGGTGATGTTGTCCATTATACTTAAATTTTCACATCTCAGGAAAGAGATCAAGAGTCCTGGAGGAAAATGAAACTTTCTTCAAAGTGGCTGAAGCTTTTAAATTGCATATATGAAGTTAAGAGTCTTGTGGAAATTTATATTCTGATGCTAGGACTTTAAGTCCACAAGGAAAGCATGTGAGAAGAGAAGACAGGTAAGTGGAGGACAGAAAGGACTACCTGGAACCACAGTATGGCCCGGAGTCCATGAGGACTTGAAACCTGAGTCAGTTTATTGATGTCTGATCTGGAGGGTATGGGAGTCCTGCAGTATAATTTTTATAGCTTTAGAGAAGTACAATTGACATAAAATTAACTGCATGTGAATATATATATATGTGTGTGTGTATATATATATATGTGTGTGTGTGTGTGTGTATATATATATATATATATATAGTCAATTATAATCAGAGAAAGCAATGGCACCCCACTCCAGTACTCTTGCCTGGAAAATCCCATGGATGGAGGAGCCTGGTAGGCTACAACCATGGGGTCGCTAAGAGTCGGACATGACTGAAGCGACTTAGCAGCAGCAGCAGCAGTCAATTATAATAAAAGTTAATTGCATATAAACATATAATGTGTACTGTTGTATCAGTTTCCACACATACATACACAGTGAAACATCATGACAATCAAGATAATTAAAATATCCACCACCCCTCAACATTCACATGCCCACCTTTGTAACTGTTCCTCATGCCTTTCTCTACTCTTAACTCCCATCCCAGGGCAACTTCTCATCTGTTTTATGTCTCTTTATAGATTAGTTTGAATTTTCTAGAATTTTATGTAAACGAAATCATAGAGTGTGTATTTTCTTTTGTCTGGCTTTTCCCAGTCTAATTATTCTCAGTTGATTCATGACCTTGTATATAATCAAAGTTCATTCTTTTTTATGGTTGAACAGTATACTATTGCAAGAGTATTACAATTTATTTAATAACTCATTTATTGATGGACTTTTGGGTCATTTTCAGGTTTGAGCTAGAACAAAAAAATTTTATGAACATTTATACACATATGTTTATGTGGAAATACGCTTTCATCCCTCAATGGTAAACACCTAGAAGTGAAATAGCCAAGTCCTGTCATAGTTATGTGTGTAAGTGATTTTTCTAAAATGACTATGCGTTTTTACATTCCAACAGCAGAAAGTGAAGAACTAAAGAGCCTCTTGATGAAAGTGAAAGAAGAGAGTGAAAAAGTTGGCTTAAAGCTCAACATTCAGAAAACTAAGATCATGGCCTCCGGTCCTATCACCTCATGGCAAATAGATGGGTAAACAGTGGCAGACTTTATTTTTCTGGGCTCCACAATCACCGCAGATGGTAACTGCAGCCATGAATTTAAAAGACTTTCCTTGGAAGGAAAGCTATGACCAACCTAGATAGCATATTAAAAAACAGGGACATTACTTTGTCAACAAAGGTCTGTCTGGTCAAGGTTACGGTTTTTCCAGTGGTCATATATGTATGTGAGAGTTGGACTATAAAGAAAGCTGAGCGCCAAAGAATTGATGCTTTTGAACTGTGGTGTTGGAGAAGACTCTTGAGAGTCCCTTGGACTGCAAGGAGATCCAACTAGTCCATCCTAAAGGAGATCAGTCCTGGGTGTTCATTGGAAGGACCGATGTTGAAGCTGAAACTCCAATACTTTGGCCACCTCATGAGAAGAGCTGACTCATTGGAAAAGATCCTGATGCTGGAAAAGATTGAAGGCGGGAGGAGAAGGGGACAGAGGATGAGATGGTTGGATGGCATAACCAACTCAATGGACAGGAGTTTGGGTAAACTCTGGGAGTTGGTGATGGACAGGGAGGCCTTGCGTGCCGCAGTCCATGGGGTTGCAAAGAGTCAGCCGTGACTGAGTGACTGAACTGAACTGAACAAGTTATAAGAAGGCTGCTGCTGCTGCTGCTGCTAAGTCGCTTCAGTTGTGTCCGACTCTGTGCGACCCCATAGACGGCAGCCCACCAGGCTCCCCCGTCCCTGGGATTCTCCAGGCAAGAATACTGGACTGGGTTGCCATTTCCTTCTATAAGAGGGCGGGTGGTTCCAAATCCTCGCCAAAATTGTTTTGGTCAGGCTTCTAATTTTAGGCATTCAACTGAGTATGCAAGGATATCTCAGTGTAATTTCAATTTGCATTTACTTAATGAGTAATGATTTTGAGGATCTTTTCATGCAATAATCATTAATTCATGGAGTTTTTTGTTGCTGTTTTTGTGTTTTAGGGTTTTACTTTGTTTGTTTCTTTGTTTTTGGTGAAGTGTCTGTTCAGCTTTTTTGACCATTTTCTCATTGGGTTGCTTACTAACATATTATATATAGGTAACATTTTATCTTTACATAGTTAATAGAAGTCATCACTTGAGCCTAGAATATTATCTTGACAAATTCAATTTGTTTATTAGAAAAAGCACTATTCATTCATCTATTTCCTTTTGAAGCGATCTTGGTAATTTGTGCCTTTCAATGAATTTTACACTTCATTTAAGTTGTCAGATATTAGAATAGAGCTGTCCATAATATTTCTGATAATCCTTTTAAACTCTGTAAACTGTACTAATGTCTCCTCTCTCATATTTGTTTCGTCCCTCCTTTTGAGTTTGGCTAGAAGTTTATCAACTTTATTGATCTCTTTTAAAAGTCAAATTTTGGACTCTATTTTTTTCTATTGCTTTTCTGATGTATACTTTTACCTTTCTTCTCCTACTTCAGATTTAATTTGTTTTTTTTTTTGTAAAGCCTTTTGTAGAGTGAAGCTGAGGTCACTGACTGCAGTTCTTTTGATATATATAGTTGTCATCTCTGATATTGTAGCTTTCATCTCTACAAGTTGGATTTGAGTCTTATTATATCCTTCATATATCTACTTAACATTCATAAGCTTTCTTCTAGTTTCTTACACATATGCCGTATAATAACTGTTTTAATATGCTTGTCTATTGATTCTATCATCTGTATCTTTTATAAGAATATTTCTATTGATTTTTTTTTCTTCTCATTTTGAATCACATTTGCCTACTTCTTTTCATACCTAGTAACTTTGGATCAGATGTCACAAACATTGTGAATTTTCCCTTTTTGAATTCTGCATATTTTATACTCCTGTAAATATTCTTGATCTTTGAGGTGCAGTAGAATTACTCAGAAACAGATTGACTCTCTCAAAGCTTGATTTTATCTTCTTTTAGGTGAGAGCAGACATGACTTTACTGAAGAACTAATTTTGCTCCACTGTTGGGGCAATACACTTCTGAGTACTCTTCCCAAAGTTCTTTAATTACCAAATTGCAACCCCACTAAACGATGGAAGCAAGGACTTTTCTCACCCCTTGTGACCTCTGTAAATTTTTTCCTTTAGTCTTTTACTTGACCCTTTCCTGGCCTCAGTTACTGTCTCACAAGCATTTATCAGTCCTTAGCTAAAGATTTGAAAGGAAACCTTCTCAAATATTCAGACGCACATACTTCCTCTCTCTCTCAGTTGGTACTCTGCTTTGCAAATTTTAATTACCTTAATCTTCCCTCTTTTCCTCAGTTTAGCCAGTCCAACAGGCTCCAGTTAACTGAGCCAATCAGAGAGCATACCTCGTTCCGCCCACCCCACCCCCACCTCAGAGATCACAGGCCTGCCCTCTTTGATGTCTGAAGTCTGAAAATTATTGTTTTGTATATTTTGTCTGAGTTTTAATCTTTTCAGGTAAAAGGTAAGTCTGTTCCTGTTACTTCATCTTCCCAAGACTATTTTAACACCTTCATTTTGTATCATTGCAAAGAGGCATTATATTTAAAAACAGAATATCTAAATTCAAATTCTAAATGGATTTTGACCAGCAGTGTTCTATCCACAGCTTTTTTTTTTTTTTTTTAAACAAACTGTAGCAACTTTGGCAAGTAATTTGATGAATCACTATAAAACTGTCTTTCTACTTTCATAAAGTAGGGAGGGTTATTTATGCTCTACTTATTTACCAGGTATTGGGTGCAGGTCTGGGGACAAACACTATTTAGTAGACAAACACTAAATTATGAGAAATTGGTTTGTAATCTCACAGCTGAGTTTTCCTTTCCAAATCTAGTGCTGTTTCCATAATTGTCTACTTTACTGAATATACCATTTAGATATGGATTCTTGTCAATAAAATATTTTAAATGCTATCAATTTTTCATATATTCTGTTGCCTTTTCAATAACTTTTGGAAAATATGAGCCAATTTTTGTCAATTCAATGATAAGGAAAACTTGCCTTTAAAAAAAGAACCCACCCTGGATTTAAGATTAGAAATGACAGTACATGAAATATCCTGGGGATATAAGTGGATTGCATTTTTTTAATACTTTCTATGCCCTCTCACCTCTAATGATATTTTTCCAGCATGTCTTTCTCAGTATCCTCCTATTTATCCCTACTCTTCCTGTGAAAATCAATTTAAGGAAAAAGTTATAAAAAACTTATACTATGGAGGATAAGTCATTCCGCGAGATAATACGGAGGTCTTGTTTGTTTAGTTTTGGTTTCTTTTCATTTGTTTGTCTGTTTTCATTTGGAGTTAAAAAAGATAACATAGCCTGTTTTTCAGTTTAGTTCAAAGAAGTCATATTTGAAGCAAATGACCAGAAATATTGCATCTAATCTTGATTCTTCTATTACTCTGAGTGAAGATTTGATGATGGGAATTTAACAGTTATCAAGGGATTATTCTGGTTAGAAATTATACAAAATTTCACTGAAATTTGAAATTCTGAGGTGTGCAAAACCCAGGACAGGGAGTGGGGAAGCAATCTGAGACCTGTTTCCCGCTCAGAGTCCCAAAGTTCCCTTTATAGCCTGGGACAGAATTTATTCTGGATGTAGTTTTCTCATTTGCAAGAACAAAAATAGCTAAAAATTCGTGCATTATCCACAGCACTAAGCACAGACAGTCCATGCTAAAGTAGCTCAATATGTGTTTATGAATTGAAGCATGTTATTCAGTGTAACAAAACTCTTCAGAGGAGTAAGCAACCTCATTCTACTTATAAACTTTCACCAGTTTTCAAAAATCAGGTGTCTTGAACAAAATGAATATAAATAGTTTTCATTTGTTTCTCTTTATGTTGAGTTTTTGGAAAGGCTGACTCAAGGAGAAAGAAAAATGAGTAAAAAGAATGTATTTTTTAAAAAAAAAAGAATGTATTAAAGTTGGTTAATTAAAGTCTAGACCAAAGTAATTAGTTTGGAAATGCTAACCTATTTCCACCAAAGTCATAATAATAGCTTCTGGCTACTAATACTTTAGAAGATCTCTTGATATATATATATATATTTCAGGTAAGAGAAAGTTTACAGCTGAGTCAATCTTGGTTTTAATCTAGCAAGAAAGCTCCTTAAACCAAAGCTTCTAAAGAAATTATTTAGGAAAGTAAATGAAGTTGATATCTTAGGGCAAAACTATACTATTTTAGGCTGAGTTTAATTAGGCAACAAACTAAATAATGATTTCTTTTTGATGACATTCTAATTTGCTTTTTTTTAAATTAAATTTATTTATTTTTAATTGGAAGATAATTGTTCTACAATACAGTGCTGGTTTCTGCCATACATCAACATGAATCAGCTGTAGGTATACATAAGTCCCCTTCCAAGCAAACCTCCCTCCCACCCCATTCCACCCCTCTACATTGTCACAGAGCTCTAGATTTAAGCTCCCTGCATCACACAGCAAATTCCCACTGACTATCCATTTTACATTTGGTAAGTATATATTTTAATGCTACTCTCCCAATTTGTCCCCACTGTGGCCACAAGTCTGTTTTCTACGTCTGTGTCTCTATTGCTGTTTTGCAGATGGGTTCATCAGTTCTAATGAGGTGAATGAACCTACAGCCTACTATACAGAGTGAAGTAAGTCAAAAAGAGAAAAACAAATGTCATATATTAATGCATATATCGATGGAATCTAGAAAGATGGTACTGATGAATCTAGTTTACATTTTATTGCCTGAAAATAAATCTATGTATATCTTCAAAAGAAAATGTGATAGATTTGAGGATTATTAAATACTTTCATATATTTAATGCCTTTTCTGCTCATACTTCAATCAATGGTCAGTGATAAACTAATTGCTAACTTGTTGCTAGAGAGTCATTAAAAACCTTGTAAGAAGGCATCAAGGATACTCTACAGAGTTTGTGAATTAAGTCTGTCATGTGTGTGTGTGTGTGTGTGCATTTTATTTCATTTCTCCCTTTAAAACGTTTCTGTCAAACTATCAATCCCACATAGAATTCTAATTTTTGACAGGTATGGAGCCCCACAATCTAAAGGATAATTAATTCATCATGAGTTTTCTAATAAACAATGTGAGAGACATTTTTGTTACTGTATTAATTCAAGCTAAATATTTTTTAAAGCTATACTGACATTTGACTATGCTTAGAACTCTCCGGGACTGGGGGAAATAAACTCCAAAACTTGTTAGAGGAAAATACACTCTTTGAAATTTACCCTAGCCACAGAAAAAAGTGGTGCCTAATCTTTTTTTCACCCTATTCCCTTAGACTGTGGTGTTTAATCTTTAATGTGTACAAGAATCACCTTGGCTCCTTTGGAGAAATGTCCATGAGTCCCAACATATGTGATATGCCTGCTTCTCTTAGGAATTTTCCTAACTCAATACCTATTTCCATCTATCCAGTAGGAAAAGTTCCCTCTTATGTATATTACTGGGAACAGTATTTCTCTCAGCAGATTCTATTCATATTTACAATAAGGAAAAGATCCTGTTGCTGAGAAAGATTGAAGACAAAAGAAGAGAGGGGCAGCTGGTTGAGATGAGATGGTTGGACGACATCACCAACTCAATGGACATGAAATTGAGCAAACTCTGGGAGATAGTGGAGGACAGATGAGTCTGGCATGCTGCAGTCCATCAGGTTGCAAAGAGTCAGACGTGACTTAGCAACTGAACAACAACAAAATGATAAGGAAAAAAACAGCCTGAATTAATAAATAAATTACACTATGTGGAAAATTTCTGAGTCATAATTTTCCCAACTGAAAAACCCAAGAATAGGCAATGTTAGAACATGGTTGCCAACATTAGTGATCATGGTGTCCTAGTTTTGCTGGGTAAGACTGGCCTTCAGGCTGATGGGTGTGGGTGATTTAGTTGCTAAGTCGTGTCCAACCCTTGCAACTCCACGGACTGTAGCCTGCCAGGCTCCTCTGTCCATGGGATTTTCCAGGCAGGAGTACTGGAGTGGGTTGCCATTTCCTTCTCCAGGGCATTTTCCTGACCCAGGAATCGAACCCAGGGTCTCCTGCACTGCAGGCAGATTCTTCCAACTGAGGGATGTTTTACTGGGTAAGACTGCCCTTCAGGCTGATGGGTGTAGGACTTGAGGGTAAAAGACATTCTCTCACAGCCTTCCAAGTCTATTTCCATTAATTATTTCACTATTCTGTCAGGCTCACATATTCACTCATTCAGTAACTCATTTGCTCAAAACAAATATACTGTGTATTTACAATGTGGCAGGCACTATGCTGAGGATGCAACATTGTTCAACACCTGTTTGACTGACCTCATACACCTTAATACTCAGCCCCACTCTTTCAAATATAGAAGGCAAAGCCACTGAACAGTTCAATGATTATTTTGCATAAATGTATGCTTTTAATTCACCTGATTAATCCCTGATTAATGATAAAGCATGATAGGAGGCTTAGTCTTTAGTGATGACTAAACTATTGTTCTTTCCCTCAGACTATCACAGTGCTAAATGCAGGTAGAGAAGAAAGGAGGGGATGACTGACCCTGGAGAAATTATGATATTAATTCTTTAACATCTAAGTGTAAATACCTAAATTTCTACTCAATTTCTCCAAAAGAACATGCTGAGATTTTTATTTGATTGCCTTAAAATTAGAATTGCATTAAATCTAGCAATTTGAGGGAAAATGACATTTTAGCAACATTAAGTCATCTGATCTACAAATAGGTAATATCTGTTACCTATTTCTTTATATCTTATTTAATTTATCTTATCAATGAATTGTTTTTCAGGGCACTGGCATTTTGTTTGTTGTGTCAGATGTATCCTTAAATACAGCTTATCTTTGAAGTCTTGTGACTTCAAACTGTATCAGCCACCAACACAAAAGAATTTTCTAATACTGTTTACTGGGTTTACCCCAAAGTTCAAATGGTGAAGTCGTACCCTTCAATGCCACCTTATTTGGAGATAGGGTCTCTACAGAGGTAATCAGATCCCAATTATATATTTAGGGGAGTCTCTAATCCAATAAATACTAAATACTGATAACCATTTAAAAAGGGGAAATTTGAAGATAGTGGTGCACAGGAAGAACACCATGACACCATGAAGGCAAAGGTCAGAGTGATGCTTCTACAAGCCAAGATACCCCAAAGATTGCTGGAAAAAGAACAACAGTGAGGGGATAAGCATGGAATGGGGTTTGCTCATAGACCTTCTGTGCATGCTTAGTAATTCTGCTGACGCTTTGATCTCAGACTTCCAGCCTCCAGAACTGTGAGACAATGCATTTCCGTCCTGTAAGCCACTTAGGGTGTGGTCCTTTGTTATGGCAGCCCCAGAACACACCCAAATGCTATATGGCCTCCCACTTCTGTATTCTCGCCTAGAGAATCCCAAGGACAGAGGAGCTTGGCAGGCTACGGTCCTCAGGGTCGCAAACAGCTGGACATGACTGAAGAGATTTAGCAGGCATGCACAAGGTTCAGAATAACCTGGATTTTGTTTAAAGACTGGAAATAATCTCCCTTTTTAGATCACAGATTAAACTAAGCCAACATCTCATCTATTTCTAAATAAATGAAGACTCCGTCAATTCCTTCAGACTCACAGATTATCATTCAGTAAGATTCACCTCCACAACACAAGTGAGGGAGCACATTGAAATAAGGCTGGCCCCAGTCACTATGGGCTCTGAAAGGACCAACCAGCGCTGTCCTGCCCTGAATCTTGCCTCACCCACGCAATGCACCGGGCTTTTTCTCTGTGTCAGCTGCTCTTTTGTTCATATGACATGTTTGTAAGTTGTACTAACTGACTCAAGGCTCTAGTGTATCATTTAGAGTAAATCACCAGTTTGGAATCGGTTAAGAATAGCCCTAAATTATACTAAATACCCTAATGGCCTGAAAGAGTTAACATAGCTTTCCTTCCTTCCTTCCTTTCTTCACATTCTCCCACATTTTTCTACACAATCTGCCACATTCCAGACAATTCCTGCCTGTTCAGGTAGCATCTCCTGGGAAAAACAGAGTTATGCACTCTCAGGAAAATGATGGGAACTTCCATTCTGAGTTCTAACCAACAGAAAAACACTGAAATTATTTATGTGGCCACCTCTGGGAACAATAAGCATGAGTGCATTCCACTGACATCTTAATTATTATCATTACACAGTAATAAAAATAGAGGGTTACACAGACCACAGCAAAAGCAAAAATAGCATCAACCTCAGAAAGGCTAAGACCCTACATGCTAATCTTAACCTTCATCAGCCCTTAAGCTCACGCTTCCATCAGAAGTTCCCTTGTGTCTTCATGCTCCTGTGTTCTTTCTTTAAATGTTTTCAAAAATTACTCTATGTGCTAAAGAATACAGAGTTATAATAACTTCAAGTTAATTTCCAAGGAAATCTATAAGTGAATCAGAGAAGCACTAACTGGGAGATGAAGCTAGGAAGAAGGTGTGGTTTTAAGAGAAGTCAGAATCAGCTGGATCCCCCAGAGAACTCTGGAGCAGAAATTGCACCAGAGTTGCACCACCTAAATCAGGGGGACTAAACCCAGGGAATCTGACTATTCCTGGGTATAATATGACATAAGAATATGTATTCTTATGTCATATTCTATGATATGATCATATGAATAGAATACTATGATATGATCATATCATAATAATAATGGAAATAAAGTGCTCAATAAATGTAATGCACTTAAATCATCCTGAAACCATCACCCAGGTCCATGGAAATTTTATCTTCCATGAAACCTGTGACAAAATGTTTGGGGACACCTGCTGTACGGGATCATCAGGCAAGGCAATTCCCAGCAGCTCAAGTCAATCCTTCAGATATGGGTGCAACTAAGACACCTTTGTAACACACATCCGCAGCACCTAAGGATGGGCCTCTCAACTTAGTAAAGGAAACCTGGGTGGGACCTCAACAGCATCTGAAAGAACTCTCCATGTGTGTTTATTCAGTACCTAACTGACTTGTAAGTTATGATTATGAAAATTGTGATTAAGATAATTCATAATCTCCACTCTCCAGAATTTAAATCTTCTTGAGAAGATATGTATACATATACAGGATATGTATATGTAAAAAACTGAAACAATGAAAATAGGTTTCTATTTTAGCATAACCTATTATACTAAATCTGACAACCTTTGAATAGGTTACAGCAAAATATTTTGTCTTTGAGTTTATCTTAAGTGGGTTTATATGGGGCATGGAAAGAAATGTAAAATTTTAATATGAATTTTCCTTACAAAGCAATGAAACTTTCAAATTCCAGCTGCAGAAAAAGTGGTTTAAATAAGTTTGAAATTTTTTGAAGGCTGAGAAATATCTTATAAAACCTTAAGGGTGAACATTCAATTCAGTAAGAATGATGTTTGTCAAAGAAGCCAAACACCAAATGGTATTGAAGAATGTTTTACCAGAACAACAATTTGTATGTTTTTCCCAATACACATTTTCCCATCTTTTCTCAAGCACCTCAGTATCCCAAGTCCTATAAATAAAAGTTTCTAAAGAAGGGTAAAGCTTCCCTGGTGGCTTAGCAGTGAAGAACTGCCAGTCAATGCAGGAGACACAGGTTTAGTCCCTCACTAGGGAAGATCCCCTGGGGAAGGAAATAGCAACCCACTCCAGCATTCTTGCCTGGGAAACCTCATGGAAAGGGGAACCTGGCAGGCTACAGCTATGGGGTCACAAAGAATTAGACATGACTTAGCGACTAAAACAACAACAAAGAAGGGTAAACATGAAAATAGTCTTCCCTCTTGTACTATACACATAGGCAACAGACATTTGCAATAATTCTCTTACAAGGAAGTGTTTCCAAGAATAATTAAATGCTAAGGCCAAATATTGTTTGGTATCCGAACACATGAGTGGCTTAGACAATGTCTTAGAGAGCTGCACAATTCATAATTCTTGAAGAAATTTGAGGAAAAAAATGATTTTATGGTTAGAATGATGTGCCTAATATTTACCATTGTCCTAATACTTACCATTAGCAATAGTCTTGATGGCTACTCAAATTTCTACTTTCACAAATAATAGTGACAACTAAAATTTTCTGCATTGAGCTCTCTAGTTCAAAAGAACAGGTAGTTATTTTTACAGTATGAGATCAATGACAGAAAGCCAGTTTGATGAACTATGGCAAGCACATTAAGAGTTGCTTAATCGTTGAAGAAAAAAAAAATAAACGATAAAAAAGATTCTGTTCTATGCCATATGCAGTCGAGTATATGCATGGAAACTTTAGTAGCTTCAAGCGAGAATATGCATCTCTTCTTTCTTGGGAGACCAATATTAATTTCTATATATTCTGACAATTGACCTGGAGCTGAGTTTCCAGAATGCTTTACATGTGATAAGGAGATGTCTGTGTATATGTGTGCTCAGTCATGTCCAACTCTTTGCAACCCCATGAACTGTAGCTCACGTGGTGCCTCTGTCCATGGGATTCTCCAGGCAAAATACTGGAGAAGGTTGCCATTTCCTCCTCCAGTGGATCTTCCTGACCCAAGTATCAAACCATGTCTCCTGCATCTCCTGGGTTGGCAGGCTGATTCTTTACCACTGAGCCACCTGGGAAGGTAACCCATGAACTGCAGCATGCCACACTTCCATGTCCTTCACTATTTCCTGGCGTTTGCTCAAACTTGTGTCCATTGAGTCAGTGATGCCATCCAAACCACCCCATCCTCTGTCACCCCCTTCTCCTCCTGTTCTCAATCTTTCCTAGCATCAGGGTCTTTTCCAATGAGTTGGCCTTTCACATCAGGAAGCCAAAGTATTGGAGCTGCAGTTTCAACATCAGTCCTCCCAATGAATATTCAGGACTGATTTCCTTTAGGATTGACTGGTTTGATCTCCTTGCAGTCCAAGGGACTCTCAAGAGACTTCTCTCCAGCACCACAGTTCAAAAGTATCAGTTCTTCGGCACTCAGCCTTCTTTATGGTCCAACTCTCACATCCATACATGATTACTGGAAAAATCATAGCTTTGACTATACAGACCTTGATTCACAGAGTTATATCTCTGCTTTTTAATATACTGTCTAGATTTGTCATAGATTTTCCTCCAAGGAGAAAGTGTCTTTTAATTCCGTGACTGCACTCACCATCCATTTAAGCCCAAGAAAATAAAATCTGTCACTGCTTCAAATTATCCCCCATCTATTTGCCATGAAGTGATGGGACCAAAAGCCATGATCTTATTTTTCTGAATGTTGGGTTTTAATTCAGATTTTTCATTCTCCTCTTTTTACCATCACCAAGAGTCTCTTTAGTTTCTCTTCTCTTTCTGCCATTAGAGTGGTATCATCTGCATATCTGAGCTTGTTGCTATTTCTCCTGGCAATCTTGATTCCAGCTTGTGAGTCATCCAGCCTGGCATTTTGTATTATGTACTCTGCATATATGTTAAATAAGCAAGGTGACAATACACAACCTTGATATACTCCTTTCCCAATTTTGAACTAGTCGATTGTTCCATGTCTGGTCTAACTCTTGCTTCTCTTCCTGCATAAAGGTTTCTCAAGGGGCTGGTAAGGTGGTCTGGTATTCCCAGCTCTTGAAGAATTTTCCACAGTTTGTTGTGATCCACACATTCAAAAGCTTTAGCGTAGTCAATGAAGCAGAAATCAATAGTTTTTTGAAATTCCTTTGCTTTTCTATGATCCAATGGATGTTGGCAATTTGGTCTCTGATTCCTCTGCCTTTTCTAAATCCAACTTGAGCATGTAGATGTTCTCAGTTCATGTACTGCTGAAGCCTAGCTTGAAGGATTTGGAGCATTACTTTGCTTGCACGTGCAATGAGCACCATTTTACAGTAAAGCATTCTTTGGCATTGCCTTTTTGTGATTGTAATGAAAACTGACCTTTTCCAGTCCTGTGGCTACTGCTGAGTTTTCCAATATTGCTGGCATACTGAGTGCAGCACTTTAACAGCATCATCGTTGAGGCTTTGAAATAGCTCAGCTGGAATTTCATCACCTCCACTGGCTTTGTTTGTAATAATGCTTCCTAAGGCCCACTTGACTTCACATTCCATGATGTCTGGTTCTAGGTGAGTGATCATGCCATCATGGCTATCCAGGTCATTAAGAGCTTTTTTGTATGGTTTTTCTGTGTATTCTTGCCACCTCTTCTTAATCGCTTCTGCTTCTGATAGATAGGTCTTTGCTGTTTCTGTCCTTTATTGTGCGCATCTTCTCATGAAATGTTTCCTGCCAGAGCAATATTGCTTACAGTCAGCTCTTCTTGACTGCTATATGTTGGATCAGACCTGCAGTCTAAAATATTTTAATTTAACAGCAATTTAAGGATTTCACAGTTTATCTTTATGGTAATATACATCATCTTTTCCTGGTATTCATCATTTTAAAATATATATTTTTAAAATGCCTGCAAAACCAGATTAAAAACATAAAAACACAAAGTTCAGCCATGAAAAGAACAAATACTTTCCCAGGATTAAAGGTATACTTCTGAGTTATCCCTTTGTTATTACCAAAACAAATGTTCATGGACTTCAAGTAACTTTTTTAAGGAAGGCCAACAAACTTGTTTACTCAGAATGAATAAAGCTAAGACATGTAAGTATAAGGTAACATGGTCAAATTCTTTACCAAGATTTTAGAAGTTGTAGCTGAAACTGATTTACTCTCTTACAGTAGCTTCTTTAGTAAACCATAGATGTATAAAAGTTCTTTCCATTGTTGGGAGTACCAAAAAAAAAAAAAAAGAAGACGACGACATTAAGATAGTGTTTTATTGAATAATATGGAAAAAACAATAAATCAGTAAATCATACAGAGATGGTCACCAAAAAGACGTAAAATCTGGTTTTGGTTTGCAAACATATAGTAAACATAATTAAATATTGATAGTTATTATAATAAATATATATGGCTTAATATGTTTTTAGAGATTCTTAATTTTCTAAAGATTTTGAAAAATTAGCTTTTTAGATGTATTCTATGACTTGGGAAAGCTGAAAATCCTGGCTGTCATGTCAGGATTCATGTCATGTCAAGTGACATGAAAGAAGGTCAGGAAAATATTCCTCTTGCAATTACATTATCAGTATTAAGATGACCTCACTGCCTCTAGAATGGAGCTGTGATCTTGGCCTTGATTGTATAGCGCCCCTCTCATTATGACTAGTCAGTGGCCAGTCTCTCTCAATCTCTGCCCATAACAGATATGAACTGAGGGTTCATGGGCTACATTAACTCCATTCCAAGGAAAACAAGTGAACCTTTGTGGTCAGAGGTGGCCTTGCTCAGTTAGCAGAGGGTATATTCATCAGTAATGAAGATAAAATGTCAAGATATCAATAGTTTTTGTAACTATTATGGATGGGTAACTCTCTCTTATTAGACATGACTGGAAATGATTTGTCTTCCGTAATAGAGAAGGATTGCAGCATGCCAGTAAATGATGCTGTTGGGAATTACTTAATATAGTTATTCCCCTTGGAAGTTCAATGCATGATGCTAGAGAAAAATATGTTATCTACCCATATTTTAGCTCTATTTTAAAAGTAACCTTTGAAAATCTAGGATGTTCTTATACTTCATCATTGAGATAAAGTCTTATGTTTCAAGGGTAAACCTACAAAATAAAACAAGAGTTTAGACCTTCGGGGTATATGTTAATGTCTCAAACAAGAGCAAAGAAGTATTTATTTGTGCATCCATATAAGTTCCTGTGTGTGAGAGAATCTTCAAATATTTCACTGTAACAGGCCTTCAGAAATTAGTGAGATAAAGACATTTATCAATAAAAATAAGCTATTTCCTTTTTTTCCTTACTTTGTTTTCCTTGCTAAGCTTTCTTCACTTTTAATGATGAGTACTAAAAGCTTGACCCTGGGTAGACGTTTGCTTTATGGGTTTCTTTTCTTATGACTAAGGAAACTACATTTCTCATACCTAAGAGAACTTCTTCTGGAGAAGATGCTTGAGAGTCCCTTGGACTGCAAGGAGATCAAACCAGTTAATCCTAAAGGAAATCAACCCGGAATATTCATTAGGAGGAATGATGCTGAAGCTGAAGCTCCAATACTTTGGCCACTTGATGTGAAAAGCTGACTCACTGGAAAAGATCCTGATTCTGGGAAAGACTGAAGAGAAAAGGTGAAGAAGTGGCAGAGGATGAGATAATTATATGCTCAGTCAGTCAGTTGTGTCTGACTCTTTGCAACCCATGGACTTTAGCCTGTGAGGCTCATCTCTCCATGGGACTTTCCAGGCGAGAATACTGGAGTGGGTTATCACCAACTCAATGGATGTGAATTTGAGCAAAATCAGGGAGATAATGGAGGAGAGAGGAGTCTGGTGTGCTACAGTCCATGAGGTTGCAAAGAGTTGGACATGATTTATTTACTGAACAACAACAAGTAACAGTGACAAAGTGTCTCTTTGTCACTATTCAATAATTTACTAAAAAATGCTAGATATGAACAAAAGGCAAGTTTCTGATAATCTGTATTTGGTTATTTATGAGTATCAAAAAATTCAAGCTAAAATAAGAGAACTCATTCATTTTTTCCAATCATCCAAATTCAATTACCTATAAAGTATCCTTGCAGAATACGGAAAATATGATCCTTGGTCATATATAAACAGTTTACAATGAAATGTCCTAGAGATATCAGTACAAAGCATAGGATTTGATCTGGTCAATAAGTAGTTTTAATGTCATGACACATCTGGTCAAAATAATTCCTTCTTCAAAAGGAAAGCAAATTGTATGGTGTGATATTTTCCATTTAGAGTATAACTTCAAAAATAAGTTATTAGCCTGTTTGTCATTAGATCCATAACTCCTTTGTATGTATATCAATAAGAATTTCATAAACTAGGCAGATAAGGCAGATGGAAGGGATAATGTATAAGAAAAGATTCTCTTTCTTCCTTCTCTGACCCCAATTTGGAGATACCATGGTGAAAAAGATCAGAATTTGCAAGTGTCAGGAAGTGGGGAATTCCCACTTGTACCTCTCTTGAGTTCTTGTGGCTTCACTAATTATACAGTTGACACAAGACAGATTAACAGAAGAGAAAGAAACAAATTTTAATTTGCAAATTTTAATCTGTGGCCAAGCAGGCAGCCTTTATACTTTTCAAACATGGTAACAATAAATTTGCAGGAAACTGACAGGACAAAATCCTTGGGTTTGGGGTGCTCAATTAGTGAAGAATCTGAACATTTTGGACTTGGGGTAGTAAGTTAAAGAAGTAACAAGGTTTCTTTGTGTATAAGCTTCTTGGCCCCAATTCCCTATCTCTGGTGATAAGGGCATCCTTATACCTCCAGATGCAGGGAGTGCAATTTTTACATGAGATTCATTTCCTGCTTCTATGAAGACAGAAAGAATGGGCAGAGTATATCCTTTGCATTGGCTCTCTCTTAAGTAACTTTAATTTAGAGTAACAAATATGCCATGGAGCAGCCTGTCCTGGGCACCAGCACAATCATGAGTTTGAATTATTAATTCTCCCAACTTTTAGCCATATTGCCTTGTGCAAATTATGTGACCTTCCTGGCTTCCCAGATGGTACAGTGGTAAACAATCTGCCTGCCAATGCAGGAGACAAAAGAGATGTGGGTTCGATCCTTGGGGTCAAGAAGGTCCCCTGGAGTAGGAAATTCCAGTGTTCTTGCCTGGAAACTTCCATTGATGGAGGTGCCTGGTGGACTACAGTTCATGGGGTCTCAAAGAATTAGACAAGACTGAACATGCACTCACCCCTGTTTCAGGTCTCTAACTTTTAAAATAAGGATAATATATAATATAAACAATATTTTAATACCATATAAAGTAATATAAAGAAATTCTAAGATGTTAAGTGTCTACAAAGTATCCTGGGTTATTATACTCAATCCATGCATAGTCTTCTAACACCTGTGCAAAGCTACACTTTAGGCATAGTGATTCTGACTGCAATTAAGGCCAACTCTTAACACCATTTGTTTTGTTGTTTCTCCAAGAATTGGCCTTAGATTCAGCCTTGGGTGTGAAGGGGAACAGAGCATGTCACCCCTCAGTGTGCCACCTTGGCCTGTGGGTTAGTTTGAGCCCAAAGTGATCAAGATCCAGCAGATGCAAGAAAACCATTTACCTCTCCCTTAACTGCCTAAAAGAATTTAGATAGGGGGCCTGACCCAGAAAGAGAACTCTTACTAGAGGTAAATTTTTATCTGAACGAGTCATCTGCTTGGCAGGGCAGAAATCTGATTACCTAACATCTGACTCTCTTGTCTTCCTGTGAATCACCCTCTTCCTCTAGGAGGCCCCAGGCCTCTATCCCATTTCTAAGCTCAGGATGGTGTATAAGTCTCATTTGTAGCCTGTCTTTGGGTCTCATACTTTTATTGGACTCCCATACACACACAATTAAATTTTTCTCCTATTAACTTGTCTTGTGTCAAATTAATTACTAGACCAGCCAAAGCACCTAGAAGGATAGAAGAAAAATTTGATTCTCCCCTATAGGGTACAGAATTCTTCTTTATTATCTCTGGGGCTTCTGCACTCCCTTCCATCTCAAACAAACAAACTTAGACATTTGAACAAATAAGCTTACTCATTCTAATTAAAATATAATGCAAAAAAAGAAACATTTCAGAAAATAAAGTGAAGAAGTATCAACACACAGCATAAGGGGCTTGTGTGAAATGGGAAAGAAAATTATATTTTCAGCAAAAAGACCTGGTTTTCTAAAGAAGATAAATAATTAAATAGCTAAATAGATTAGAAGATGTTGGGGGGAAAAAAGAAAAATAAAAATGGCTTAACAGTACACATCTAACATACCCAAAAGTTTAACATAAATTCTGAGCCCTTAGCCCATATGAAACCATAAGATAGAATTATATTTGATTGTATTTTACTTTTAAATTATTGTCTTGAATATCAAAGTTTTCAGGTCTTAGACATTTTATCTCTCTTATTTACTACTTTATCCTTGGGACAGAGAATAGTGGAATCAGTAGATATATGCTGAATGAATGTGTGGATAGATGGTTGATATTTAGATGGATAGATATCTAATTTGCATGGATAGACATCACATTTTAGACACATTTGCCATCCTAATGCACTTAGCTTCAGGTTTTGTTATACATGATAAAAAACAAACATTAATATTAACATAATCTATGGTATCTATATACCACCATAAATATGAATAGGGAAGCATAGTGTTTCTATAGAAACATTTATTTATGTGTTTCCATGGTGACTTCAGTGACACCTATTATTTATTAAAATAATTTTGTTTTTCTGCCTAGGGCCTGACCTAAATTCTATGATGTGAAGATTATTCCTAGTTTCCTCTGATTTAAGAGAGGAAAAAGAAGAAAAGGATATAAGAATATGAATATCTGTAAATTATGATTAACAGTGACTTTCTTTTTTGTTGTAAATAAACAAGTATACAACACAGATATAAATTATAGTGTTAAATTTTAACATTATACTGTACCTCTATGAAGTTCTTTTGGTAAAACAATGGATAAACTCTGCACAGATTTCTTTTCTATTTAGAACAAATATTTATTTCTAAATTTGTGATTTTCAAATAAGCCTTCCTTAAATGACTAAATGCATATGTGGTATAATACGTATATGAAAGAAAGTGAAAGTCACTCAATCATGACTGACTATTTGCAAGCCCATAGACTGTAGCCCTCCAGGATCCTCTGTCCATGGAATTCTCCAGCCAAGAATACTGGAGTTGGTTGCCATTCCCTTTTCCAGGGGACCCTCCCAACCCTTAAATACTCAGCCATAATAAAGAATGATATAATGTCATTTGTAGCAACATGAATGGACCTAGAGATTACCATTCTAAGTGAAGTAAGACAAGCAGAGAAAGACAAATATCATATGACATTACTTGTAAGTGGAATCTAAAAAATGATATAAATGAACCTGTTTACAAAACAGAAACAGACTCACAGAAGTAGAGAACAAATTTTAGGTTACCAAAGGGGAAAGGTGGTGAGGGGGTTAAGTTAGGAAGATCAACAAGGACCTACTGCGTAGCACAGGGAACTCTAGTCAATACTCTATAACAGCCTATATAGGAAAAGAATCTGAAAAAGAATATATATGTATAACTGAATCACTTTGCTATACACCTGAAGCTAGTACATTATAAATCAACTATCCTCATATAAAATAAAATTAAATTAAAAAAGAAGTTATAGCTTCTTCCATATTTTGTTATAAGAGTTTAGGACTTCACTTTTCATATTTAAATCCTTTATCTATCTGAATTAATTTTTGTGTATGGTTGGACATAGAGACACTTTTCATTTAATTCTCTTATGACTAACCAATCATTCCAGCACACTTGTTGAGTATTCTACTCTAACTCTACTAATCTTTTACAAGAATTTTATGAATGCAATGAATTCTCAATTCTGTTCTATTAGTGTTTTTATCTATCTGTGCACCAAATGTCCTATTTAATTATCATGGCCTTATGATATGTCTTGATATCTGGAAAAGCAAATCGCTGACCTGATTATTTTATTCACGAATATTGTGACCTTTCTTCTTCCATCTGAAATGGTAGAACCAGCTAATCAAGTTCTCTTGTAAAACTCTTAGAGCTTGTTTGCAATCATACTAACATTAAAGGTTGATTTGAATAGCTGATTTTTTTCTTTCTATCCAGGAGTATGGTATGTCACTTCATTTATTCTTATCTTCTTCAGTGTTTTTCAATATTTTTTCCCTAAAGAGATATTTTACATTTCGTTTTCTATAAGGTTGTCCCTCTGTATATCTCTTTGTCAGTCTCTCTCATATGTACAGACTTTTGTTAGCATGGTCAATATATATATATATATATATATATATATTTATTTATTTATTTATTTACATGTATATGAGAGGGAGAGACCTTGACTCTTGGGCCTTTGTCAGCATGGTCTATATATATATATATATATATGAAAGAGAGAGCAACAAATACAAAGAGAGAAACTTGGATGGCAAAGAGATCAAAACATTTGATCTTAAAGGAAATCAACCCTGAATATTCTTTGGAAAGACTGATATTGAAGTCGCAGCTCCAATACTTTGGCCACCTGATGAGAAGAGCCAACTCATTGGAAAAGACCTTGATGTTGGGAAAGATTGAGGACAGGAGGAGAAGGGACAACAGAGGATGAAATGCTTGGATGGCATCACTGACTCCATGGACATGAGTTTGAACAACTTCTGGGAGACAGTGGGAAACAGTGAAAGACAGGGAAGTCACAAAGAGCCGGACACAACTTAGCGACTGAACAAAAACAAAGAAAAAGAAACATATATATATATAGTTTTTGCATATATATACATAGTGCATGCATATGTACACACATATCATATATTTAAACATATATATGCTATATGATTCTGGTTACAGTAAGTTTGCTAAACTCTATTTTGAGTTCAAACTATTAAAAACCCAGTGGATTCAGTTTCATGACTGAGTACCAAAGTAATAACCTAAAATTAGCATATACTGTCATAAATAGACACATATTTAAGTGTTTAGAAGATATGGTGGAAGAAAAGATTCTATTTTTAATGGCAGAAACATCAAAAGCAAAGGATAAAATAACTTGCTGTGAATTGAAAGAAAATACATGAGACATATGGAGAATATTTTAAAATAGATAAATACATTAAATGAAGTTTGAACAAATGAAAATGTATACTGAATATTTTGAGTTCAAAACACTGCATCATAAAATATGTCTACACCACGTTCCGCCCCCACCTGCATCAACACACACGCACACTAAATTCTATGCCCTTTTCCCAGCTTTTTAGCACCAATTTTTATTCACCTTTGAATATATCATTTCATTTGCTCATTGCACTTTGTTTTTTCATCAGAATCATTTCTTTCCCTTCACCGTAATGTGAGCTCCATAGGCAAGTATACCTCCATAAATTAGTCAACTTCTAATGCATAATAAGTATTCAATTAGCAAGTACTGTGGACACAAAAAGGGTTGCATAAATGGGAAAATATATCAGGTTCTTGTATAAGTACAATCAACATTAGATAGATAGATAGACAGATCAATAGACAGATTCATACTAGCTTTCTGTACCGCATTCCCTATTTAAGTTTTGTCATAGCACTGAAAACCTTTAGTTTATTATACTACTGATCCATTTTATTGTCTTATTGTTTATATAGCACCACTAAATTTAAGTTCCTTAAGGACAATGATTGTTTTCTTTTTTGTATTCTCAGCATCAGGACAGTGCCTGGCACAGAGTTAGTACCAAATAAATTATCCTACACATACAAAATACATTCAAATAACAATAAACTGTCTTCAGATCTATGTAAACAGATGTTGAAATTCTTATAAAACAATAAAAATATTCAGTATCTTTTAATGAAAGGTCCATGAAGAAAGTCTCAACATCAGGAATTTAAACATATGAAGTCTCAATATTTGAAATAATATGGCACTAACCCATGAATTATCAGGACAGAAACAAAATATAACAAAAAATCAGACAAACATATATATGAAACTTTGCTATGTGAAAAATATAGCATCTCAAATTAGTAAGGGAATATCTACTATTCAATATAGTATTCACCCAAAACACACATCATAAACCAGGATAGACTTTATATAAATGATTTAAATATATGGTGTGAAGAAATGTTTGATGAGAAAACAGGCATATTGCTTCATAATTTTGGAGTAGGAAAGGCCTTGTTGATTTTAAACAAACTCCAGAAGCCATAAAATAAATGATTGATAAAACAAACCTCATAAAAATAAGAAACTTCTGTAAGTATTAGGGAAATTAAAATTAAAGTAGTCTTGCTCAGGCTTCAGAAGTAGGGGAGCAGACTTCTGACTGACTTCTGACCTTGCCTGGACCCGCCCTGGACTACCTGTCTGCTTGCGAACACATCAATTGTTACTAGCAAGTTAAGCAGCTTGTTAGATAAGAAAGGGAGTAGGTTTTGGAGTTTTTTAAGCCCCTGGAGTTCTGGGTAACCACCGCCCCCACCCTGGGGTCTAAGAAATCTTATGACTCACAAGGTGAGACAAACAGCTTTGTAAAAGTTAAAATAAAACTAAAGCTGCATTTTTGCACACAAACTGATAATGATATCAGTTTGTGGCCTGGGATTATAAATGGGAGCCCTCAAAACTGCAATTTGAAGTCTCACCCATGGGGTAGACCTATTACCTGGGACCCTTTCCCAATAGGGACTCCAGATTGCTGTTAATGAGGGCCTTCCCAGCACTGTTCAAGTCTGGGTGTAGGATGTTGGACCAAGTTGGTGATGTATATGCTGTTACTTCCCTCTATTGCTTCTATTTCTTTTCCTTTAATGACTGTATATTGAGACTAAGTCAAATAATCTTCCACAAAAATTGAAATTGTTTCTTTGTGTGTAGCATGTAGTTTCTTTTGTTAATGAACATCTAGAACCTAAAACTGGAAGGGAGAGGAGTTTGGAGAAGAATGGATACATATATATGTATGGCTGGGTTCCTTTTCCGTTCACCCAAAACTATCACAACATTGTTAACGGGCTGTGTGAAAGTGAAAGTGTTAGTCACTCAGTCACGTCTCACTCTTTGCAACTCCATGGACTGTATGTCCCGGCCAGAATACTGGAGTGGGTAGTCATTCTATTCTCCGGGAGATCTTCCCAATCCAGGAATCGAACTCAAGGACCTGGGTATTGCAGGCAGACTCTTTACCATATGAGCCACCAGGGCACCCCCACCCCAATATAAAATTAAAAGTTAAAAAAAAAAAAAAAAAACACACAACTCTTGGCAAAGCAATAAGGGAAAATAGGCAAGGTAAAAAAAAAAAAAAAATGGGTAAAAACATACAACTCACATCACAAAAGCTAATCTTCTTAATATACAAAAAGCCTACAGAAATCAATCACAAAAGGTCAATAACACAATAGAAATATGAGTAAAAAACATAAGCAAATACTTGTCCCCAAAGTGAAGTGATTCTTTATCATATAAAAATTGCTGAATTTAACTCATAACAAGAGAAATGCTAATTTAAACTGCATAGGTTTACATTCTTTTCACTTATCAATTTGGCAAATATCCAATAAAGCATTAACACCCTCTGTTGGTAAGGCTAGGGGGAAATATACTGTTGATACTAATTACATGGCTACCAACCTCTATGGAGAACAATTCAACAGTATTTATCAAAATCACAAATGCAATTTTTGACTCAACAACTGCACTTTTGAGGAATTTTCCTAAAGTATACTTGCACATGTACAAAATATCTTGGATATGATGCTGTTTTAGGGGGGAAAAAGTCTGTAAATAGGAGACTGGTTAAATAAATCACTGTACTATCCCACTGAAAAATGAACAAGAACATCCTCTGTGTGTGTGTTACTCACTCAGTCGTGTACGATTCTGCAACTCCATGGTCTGCCCATGGGATTCTCCAGGCAGGAATACTGGAGTGGGTTGCCATTCCCTTCTCCAGGAGATCTTCCCAACCCAGGGATCAAACCTAGGTCTCCTGCATTGCAGACAGATTCTTTACCATCTGAGCTACCAGGGAAGCCCAAAAATCAGGCGAACTACAATATAATTATAAATTAATACAAAGATGTACATAATGTCATGTGTTTGAAGAAAGCAAAATCTAGAACAGTATGCATGCTATGCAGATATTTATGAAAAATAATAAAAATGCTTATTTCTCTATTTAGATTTGAATCAGAAATCTGTGTATGAATACAAATGACAGGAGTAAAAGGGCAGAAGTACTGGGAAGATAAGACAGAACCTTAAAGCCTCCTACACTGCTTAGCAAATTGCTTTCTTCTATTGTTATTATGTTTTTTTAAGTAAGTATTAGGCCAAGCATATGTATATTTACCTGATCATTTTATTGGAAAATATTTAAATACCATTTCCCATATGCACTAATTCAATCACACTGATTCAAGATGTTTACAATCATTACATGATACTGCACTAGGGAAGATAGAAAGGATCTTCACATGATGCTTATTAGCACTGATGTGATAATACTGCCTGCATTCTTTACTAAACTTATTCTTGCTTTCTCATAAGACATGCTCAGACAAAGTTTCCTTTTGCTATTAGTATAGGTTTTTAAAAGTGTCTCAGCTTTGATTTCACCATTCAGAGGTTATGAAATTCAGGCAGTCAGTAGACCTTGATCTTAGTTTACAGCTTAGTAATTAAAGTATGGCTGAAGTATCACCTGGAAGCTTATTAGAGATGCAGAAAGGAAGATTCCAACACAGAACTGTAGAGACAGAATCTTCATTTTAAAAAGAGCCTCAGATGATGTTATGCCTGTGAAGTTTGAGAAGCGCTGATTTACAGAACAATACACCTAGCTTTTTTGGCTACTCACAACTTAGCGACTGAACAACAACAATATATACATGCAGTATTTACACATATTTTAAAGTCTCCTGTAAATTTTTCTACCTTGCATTTTATTTGCCATTTCTCTCTCTCTCTTGCACTCTCAGCTTTTCTTTTCCCTGCTGAATGTTTTTCTTTGTCTAAGTTCTTTTCCTGTTCTTCTGTTATCAAAATATCAAGAAATCTTTAGTCTGTGGGATCTGGGCAATTTTATACTGTTTTAACCTACGCGGGGTGCTTCCTTGGTGGCTCAGACAGTAAAGAATCTGCCTGCAGTGCAGGAGACCCAGGTTTGATCCCTGGGTCAGGAAAATCCCCTGGAGAAGAGAATGGCTACCCACTCCAGTATCCTGGCCTGGAGAATTCCATGGACAGGGGAGCCTGGCAAGCTACAGTCCATGGTGTTGCAGACACTACTGAGCAACTAACATGTCCATTCTCACACTTTAACCTATACTGGAAAATGTAACCCTCTACAAACTTCCTTGCAATAATTTTCTTCAATCTCTGCTGTTTTAATTTGTTTCTGATTATGGGAGAGTGTCATTTATTTGGATACTGCTAAGGTGGCAGAGTAGTGGGTCGTAGGGGCAGTAAGAGACACTGCGATAATTTTTCAGTTTTACACAGTAAATAATCATCAGAAAACCAGTCTTATGTGTTCACAGGCAGAAGTTACTTTTAAAAAGGATCTCTAGTGTTAAATATCTAATGAGTATTTTTAAATTTTACTTGAGGGGATCAATAATCCATTTTTGAGAATCTTAAGAAAAACTTTTTCAGTAAACTGCTTTAGACAGGTGTATAAAGCTTTGCATATAGCTTCTGGGTATCCTTGTTCTCTGAAACCTACATGTGGATCTTGAAGCCCATATCCTAAGCTCAAGCTGAAATAAATATGGTTATCTACACTTCCTTATCAGTGTTTTAAACAACTAAAAAATACAGATTGTCCTGTGAAAGAAAGTGAATGTCTGGTCCCTGCTGATGTAATTGTGAAATATTGGTATAATCATAACAAACCAAATGAAATATAAATTTCCTTTAGTAAACTGAAGATAATTAATTCCCTTCCAGATGATGAAGTGGAGAAATCCAATAACCATTTGTTTTATGATGTAAAGCTCCTTACATGCAAAACTGGAGGGTCAGGAATGCTCAGCCAACTGAGCAATTGGGTTGGCGGCACCTCCTCAAGTGCTGCATAATTTAGGTCAAGCAGGTTAATTAGCATATTATTGTTTGGCCAAATGAACAGTAAGGAGTTGCCAAACCTAAATTCCTTAAATAGTAACACATAAATCTTGGTACTGTGGCACTTCTACAGATGGCAGCATGCTATCTGATAGATGGAAAGGGTTGCTTGAGCATAACATTAGGACTCAAAATAGCAAAGGAACTCTACACTGAACCAATTTTACCAGGGCTGCAGAAATTTATCATATTTGTTTTGTCACTGTAACTCACATTTCCCCAACTCAATCTCATAAAGAAATAAAGGGACAAATACAGAAGGTAACAAGGGAGGGAGTCAACAAAAACAGTTTATGCAAAAATAGTGTACAATAAACTCCATTCTATGAAAGGAATGATGTAAACTGTCACATTGTTGCTTTGCTTTGTATGGATTATAAACTTCTAGGTCTCTTCCATTTGTTTCTTACTTATCTTGCTCTTTACATTATTACACAATATTTACGGAAGCATTTGGTCAAGTATTCATTCTTCATTTTATTGCATTTTGCTTTCTATCCAAAGGGCATTACATTTATCCTTAAATAAAAATAGAACATAAACGCACACAATGCATTAGGAGAGCAGTCTCTAAGAAAACGTTTAATAAGAGGAGAAAATGGCCTTTACTCTTTAGCTAAAGATCTTTTTGGAAATCATAATTTAAATCCTGTTTCCTGTGTGTGTCAGCGGTCCACAGAGTCAACCCCAGGTTTGATGATGCACTGGAAGTATTTACGTGACCCAGAAGTGCTGCTGTGGTTTTAGTTTATTACAGAAAGAATATATAGATTACATTCAGCAAAGCGAAAAAAAAAAGAACTGTATCGGGCAGGTGCAGAAGAAACCAGGCAGGAGTTCAGTTGTCTTCTCCCAGTGTATTTACACAGTTAGTATTTAATTCTCCCAACATGTGACAACATCTAGGAAGTGCTGCCAGCCAGGAATCTTGGTATCTAGTAATTTTAGTTGAGAGCTAGTCATCTAGGCATGCAGCACCTGTGTGACTAACCTCAACTACTCCACTGTGAGCCTCTCAGAGGTCACACTGATATAACATGGCTCAAGGCCTGAGGCGTACATGCAAAAATTGGCATTTACCATAAATCATGTGAGCATAATCTATCTGGCGAGGACCAAGGTTTCAGTTACACAAAGATGTTCTTATCAGACAGGATGATCCACTGGCTCAGAAGTTACCTCCCAGGGACCATCCAGGGGCCAATTCTGAAGATCTTTGGAATGTGCAGTGTTTGAGCAACCTAGCAAGGTGTTGTTCAGCTGCTAAATTGTATCTGACTCTTTGCAACCCCATGAACTGCAGCACGCCAGACTTCTCTGTCCTTTACTGTCTCCCTGAGTTTGCTTAAATTCATGTCCACTGAAGTCAATAATGCCATCAACTATCTCATCCTCTGTCGCCCCCTTCTCTTCCTGCCCTCAACCTTTTCCAGCATAGGGTCTTTTCCAGTGAGTCAACTCTTCCCATCAGGTGGCCAAAGTATTGGAGCTTCAGCATCAGCAACAGTCCTTCCAATGAATATTCAGGGTTGATTTAGTTTAGAACTGACTGGTTTGATCTCCATGATGTCTAGGGGACTCTCGAATGTCTTCTCCAACACAACTGGAAAGCATCAATTCTTCTGCACTCAGCTTTCTTTATGGTCCAACTCTCACATCCATACATGAACACTGGAAAAACCATAGCTTTTAGCTTTGACTATACAGACTTTGTCAGCAAAGGGGTGTCTCTGCTTTTTAATATGCTGTCTATGTTTGTCACAGCTTTTCTTCCAAGGAGCAAGTGTCTTTTCATTTTGTGTCTGCAGTCACTCTCTGCAGTGATTTTGGAGCCCAAGAAAACAAAATCTGTCACTGTTTCTACTTTTTCCACATCTACTTGCCATGAAGTGATGGAACTGGATGCCATTTTTTGAATGCTGAGTTTTGAGTGTTTAGTTTTTTGAATGTTGACTCCAGATGGCTCTACCCATTTCTTCATTATTCTTCCCAATTTTTCTGCAAGCTATGCAATTATTTTTCAGCAAATTAAGTATATGTTAAAATTTCCCTGAGTCAGATTTTGTTGCTTTCAACAAAGTACTTTGGGTTATGTAAGAACTCTACTAGGAACTTTAAACAATACAGAAATAAAGGAACAGTTATAGGGAACATTTCTAAATTTGTAACAAAAGGCTACTAACAGATTTCAAGGTTAGCATAATTTTTTAAGGACTTGAATACCCTTCAATGACTACCAATTTCTTCCCTAATTCTGTCTGAGTAAATTCTAATATGACATGACTTCAGTGGGTTCTGTTTTGAAGTCTAATGAAAGTCTCAATCTCTCCCAAGCCACTTCTTGGTAGTTCTAAATGTGACTTCAATATCACCTTTAATCCTGAGCTTCACTATTTTGCAATTCTCTGGTCCTATCAAATTTCCCTGAATCTAGGCTTATTAGGGATAAAGATTCTTATTAAGTATTTCTAAAGTTCTACCTTATACTTCAAATTATTTTATATTAAGGCAAAATTTCCTACACCTTTCCTGAAATATTTGTGTCCCTAAGCCTTAAGGAAATTTTGTTCGCATTCAGGTCCAATGTCACTCTACACTTTTAGTGGCACTCAGCTTTGTCTAATTTCACTATAGATCATTTGATTTTTGATGATGGACACATGTTTCTAGAAGCCTTTATGAAATGAAAATAAAATAATCTTTTCATCTTCTGAACAGTCATGCCCAATCTAAGATCTTCCATTGAATTCTTATTCTAGATGAAGAAAAAATATATTTCTTGATTTATTTGCAAAGCAGAAATTCTTAATAAGCCCTGAAACCCAATCCTGAAGTCCAGTCCACCCTTCAACCAAGGAAGGAAGATTTTTGCCTTGATTCATGAACCCTCTATTGGCTATATCTCTTCTAATAAACAGGGTGAGTTTGCAAATCAAACTGATGTTCCCACTCCAAGTTACCCAGTATGTTTCTCAATTATAATTCAGATTCTTAGAGCCAGAGACTACCGCTCAAATATCCCAGACCTGCATACAGGGCATGTGCAGACTTTTTCCTAAGGTCTATTCTCCTGAGAGAGACCATGTAGCATATATATTTATCCCCAGGTCCAAGAAGCCACCATTTGCAGAGGTGTGGAAAGAGCCTGGGCATGTGGGCTGTGTGTCCACAAATGTGCACAAGGCCTCTCACAGTGTGGGGCCCAGCAAGGATAGGAAGAAAAGACAGGTGGGCTGGTGTAAAGAGCTGAAGGCTGGGACTACCATCATCCTGCAAGTCACTATAAGAACCCAAGAATTTTAAATGTAAAGTGGGCCTTTCAGGCCATTATGGAAGACATTTGTCTAGACAAGAAAATAGTTTTCTGACTTTATTTCAATTTTAAAAGATATTTTCACTTATGGTGTATGGACTCCACTTGTACCCATATTCTAGGCAAGGTTGCTAATATCAAAAACTTGGCCCATCTTCTCTGGGATGAGTTGTTCAAATCTATACTTTTTATAGAATATGTTTTATAGTAGGAATTAATGTATTTTGCAGAGGTTATATAGACATATTGTGACTTAAGGGGATGGACAATTCACATATTTCTAAGATTGTCACACAAATTGGAGAAAATTTACCAAGCTTAATTACAATATTCAGAAATTGTAGGATAGGATCTGTTTCATGCAGAACCTACATTTTGCTTTTCCACTTCAACCAACTCTTCTCCACTTTTATCCTTTTCTAATCTTTTGTTTACTTTTTACACACAATGTTAGAAAATAAATGCTGTCCTGCCGTGGCTGTGAACTCTTATCTTCTGTAGGCAGGAGACCTGGGGCTCTAATCCAGATTTTAGAGAACAGGGACTGAGTGTTGAAGGAGGAACTTGGTTAATCAAAGATTTGGGGACAGAAGGTAAGAGAAGGCCCTTAAAAAAAAAGGAAGCACAAAGGGAGAGAGCTAGGCAAAGCCTAGACAAAAAATAAAGAGGCTATCACAGGAGCCAGACACTATGGAACAATTAGTTTTAGGTAAAGAGAACAAAACACAGATCCTGGAGAAATTCCCTAAATCTTCTAGCCACAGAAGATAACGGGACACTTGTACTCACGTTTGGTGGGGAGGGTACTATTCAGGGGTGAAAAGACAATTCAGACATTGTGGATATGAATGTAAGCCCATTCTAATTAAAAGTGAATACGTCCAAGATGTAATTATAAAAGAGTAGCTGTGTTTGTTAAGTGAACATGTCAGGAGTGGGGGCAATGAAAGGGTAATGATATGTACAAAGTCTCAGAATTGAAATTAAAAAAAAAAAAAAACAACCCAGGAAAAAAGGATGAAAAGAAGGAAGGGAGTGATGAAAGAAGAAAACATGCTTGTTCAAAAGGCAAATCTGGGAAAATAACATGACTTTTTTGGAGATTAGAATAATAAATAAATTGTAAAATCAGAAAGAAGAGAAGGTAAACTAAATATTAAGTTTTAGGCAGATTAAAATAGCAGAAGAGATGTGAGAAGCTTAATATAGCCCAAATAAGCTCTCGTATATTAGATCAAGCAAGACGATGAATAGGTAAGTTTTGGAGGAAAGGAAGAGAGAGAGAAAAGGACATAGGATGAAGATTAATCAAATCAAAATCTCTAGATATTACAGGGAGTCCAAATACCATTCCTACTACAGATAACTTTGAAATCCAGTGGACAATCAAAAATCATTCAGTCACCCAGCCATTATCTGTTGACTACTTCCTATGTGAAACTGATCCCTGGGCTTTTTACCACCTATAAAGTGCTGAACGAAGGAAATATGATCCCTGATCTCATGGGGACTTACTGTCCATGGGAGCAACAGATGATAAAAAAAAAAATTTACACAGATTCATTGTTGTTCAGTCACTAAGTCATGTGTGGCTCTCTGCAGCCCCATGAACTGCTGGGTGCCAGGTTTCCTTGTTCTTCACTGTCTCCTGGAGTTTGCTCACACTCGTGTCTGTTGAGTCCATGATGCCATCCAACCATCTCATCCTTTGTCATCCTCTTCTCTTCCTGCTCTCAATCTTTCCCAGCATCAGGGTCTTTTCCAATGAGTTGGCTCTTCCCTTTAGGTGGCTAAAGTACTGGAGCTTCAGCATCAGTCCTTCCAATGAATATTCAGGGTTGATTTCTTGTATGGTTGACTGGGATGATCTCCTTGTAGTCCAAGGAACTCTCAAGAGTCCTCTCCAGCACCCCAATTCAAAAGCAACAATTCTTTGACACTCAAGCTTCTTCATGGTCCAACTCTCACATCTGTACATGACTACTAGTAAAACCATAGCTTTGACTATATAGAACTTTGTCAGCAAAGTGATGTCTCTGCTTCTTAATATGCTGTCTAGGTTTGTCATAGCTTTTCTTCCAAGGAGCAAGTGTCTTTTAATTTCATGGCTGCCGTCACCATCTGCAGTGATTTTGTAGCCCAAGAAAATAAAATCTTTCACTGTTTCCACTTTTTCCCCATCTATTTTCTATGAAGTGATGGGACCTGATGCCACACAGATTCATAAACTAATGTAAATTGAGAGGCTGAGTTTCCAAATATAAATTATCATGTTATAAAGCAATGTTTCAATATTGAAACTAGGAGTTCATGGACCTCAGACACTAATATCAATGCATGATCTGAAATATGAAGGGAGTATTGGCCAAGTATTGAGAGAGACTGGGAGCAGTTCAAGTAAAGAAAAGAGGATGTGCAAAAGCCCTGAACTGAAAAAGGATTTGATGTATGTGGGTAGCTGAGTGAAGGCCAGTGTAGATGGAACACAGTAGGTATTATAGAGTTAGGTCATGTCTACTGGTTTAAAGATTTTGATTTTTTAATTGAAGCATAGTTGCTATAAAATATTATATGTTACAGGTGTACTATAGAGTAATCCATAATTTTAAAGGTTATATTCCATCTATAGTATTATAAAACTTTTCTGTGTTCCCTGTGTTGTTCAATATATCCTTATAGCTTTATTTATACCCAATAGTTTATAACTCTTATTCTCCTCCTCTCCCCGCTTCGTGATTTGTATTCTAAAGAATAAACACTCATTTTCAGTACAAGGTAAGACCAGACCAATGTTCTGAAGTACACAGTAAGTCAAAGAAAGCAATCAAGATAGGCTGGCTTTTTAAAATTGGAATATGTTGAATCAAGTGAGTTTTTCTAAAATATAGAGATTGTAAGATTTTTAGATATACGGGCATATTAAGGAATATGAATCTTAAGGATATTAGGCTAGAGACAACAAAGAATATTAATAAGAAAAGAACATATGGACCAAACATAAACGCAAGCTGTTCCACACTCATGCAGAAGATAAGGAACTTTGGATCGCAAATAGCTCTCATAAAAATGGTTGAAATTGTTTGCTTAAGTGGAATATTCATAAACAATGTATGGTGCATCAGAATATCATAGATTCCACAGCTCTACACAGCTGTGTTACGTGGTAGTAACATCTTTCAAGTGCTAAGAAAGCAAGACGACGTCTACACGCACAATGCTATAAAAATGATGACAGCTACTCATCACAGGAAATCGGAGTCATTACCAGAGGAACTGACATCAACATCTACTGAAGGATATCTGAATTAAATGAATTCAATTCTGTATTTATGTGTTACATGAAAACTAGAATATATCTATGTTTAGCTACTTATATCTGATTTTTTGCATTAACTCTAACAAGATCTGGAAACATGAATTCATCATGACCTCCAAAGAAATCTTTCTTATGAATGAGAAAAAGTGAAAAAAGCTCTGAACTTAGAATAGTCTAAGACTATTGTCCTAGCGCAAAATTCTTTGCTCAAAAGCATTTCATCTTATCTTCAAGCCTCAGTTTCTTCTTATGCAAAATAAACATGAATTCACATTTATTCTCCATTTTCACTGTGCATGTTAAGAGCACTAGTATATTGTCATGGTTTTGAGGGAAAGCTCTACTATTTAACAACTTGAGATAATCTCACGTGTCTCATTTTCTTTACCTATAAAGTGGACCACTTCTTGGAATTATCAGAATTAAATCTTTCAGATTAGCACTCATACTATACTATGGGACCAATGGATATTATTTATTGTTTTACTGATGTCTGTTAAATGTGTAAAAAAATACTTAAGATTATAAAGAGCTATGCAAAGTGCAAGTCATTAATATTTTTTGTGACATTTAAATTTCCTCTTAAAGTCAAAATTCATCAATATGAAATTTAGTCCTTTATGACAGTCTGATTTTTGTGGCTAATTGTGACCCTGATGTTTGTGGCTAATTCTGACAATTGTCAGTTAGCATAAAAGAAATGTATCTGATTGCTTAATATACAGCAGATATGACTAGTCAAGATTGGCCATGACAAATATTTTCATAATATACTCTACAGCCATGCTACAACCACGCTCCATGCTGTTCTGGGCCCCTGAGGATTACCTGTATGGATTGCATCAATAGGATAACGATGCTTCTTGCTTCCAGTTGAGTTCAGCCAATGAGGAGCTCTAGAATGATCAGAGAAAAGGAGGGAACATAAGTTCTTTAGTTATATTCATTCTCTGCTCTTTCTAGTCTGGTAGTATCAATTTGTAAACCACGTATTCTACTGATTGCTTTCCTTATGCATGTTGTCTCTCCACCAAAGCCTGTTCTCTATTGAAGGCAGCTGGCTTGGCCTGAGTTTATCTCCATCTCTCTGTTTCTTTGGCCCTAGGAAGGGTATCAGCTCCACTGCTACCATTCCAGGCCCCTGTACTATTGCGGGCTCCCTAGCAACCTGCCCACATCTCCGTCATATGGCACATTGTAAATAAGCCTGCTTTGAATGGTCCTAATTAAGTATCTTACTGAATGGACTCTAATAGGAATCTTATTCTCTAATTTTACTCTCTCAGATTTTTCATTGCAGATGATGTATACACTCTGGCACCATGGAGCCCCAGAATTCCACTTTGACAAGACTCTACAAGAGTCAGTTCTGGAGGAATTGGGCTTCCCCTGTGGCTCAGTTGGTAAAGAATCCACCTGGAATACAGGAGACCCAGATTCAATCTCTGGGTTGAGAAAATCCCCTGGAGAAGGAAATGGCAACCCACTCCAATATTCTTGCCTGGGAAATCCGACAGACTGAGGAGCCTGGCAGGCTACAGCGTATAGGATCACAAGTGTTGGACATGACTTAGCAATTAAACCACCACTATGAAGGTGCTTGATTATTCATTCCATGGGCAATGTTTGGCAGAAAAGCAAACACTTCTTAGGAAGAAGCTCAAAAAGCTGAATGTGTTAGTTAATGCTATAGCCCACAACTTCTTGAGACTCTAGAGTGGGGAGGCGGGGGGTGGTGGGGAACTCTAAAAGGGAAGCTGTCACCTTGCATATAGGAGTATAAATTGACTAGTTTCTATTTAGGCACATATATTAATGCACCCTCGTCCGTACCTGCAAGTTGATGATGCCTCGGTTCAGTTCAGTTGCTCAGACATGTCTAACTCTTTGTGACCCCATGGACGGCAGCACTCCAGGTTTCCCTGTCCATCACCAATTCCCAGAGCTAGCTCAAACTCATGTCCATTGAGTCAATAGCACATATTCTTAGATTATTATTTCTCAATAATGGTTCACTCTTTGTAACAAGTGTACCATACCATGTTAATACCAGGAGAAATGGTGTGGAATATCTAGGAACTCTTCTATCTTCATAATTTTTTTCATTTTAAGAAATACTTATTCATTCATTAATAAAACAACAATGATAAATCCATTGTACTTTAGTTTACATTTTAATAACAAAAATTATTTTTCAAAACAAAATGTTGTGGGAAGGGTGGTGTGGTCTTACATGTCACCCACCCCTGTCTCTCTATTTTAAAATGTTTAATGAAGTATAGTTGACTTACAATGTCGAGTTACTTTCAGGTATGCAGTAAAGTGAATCCGTTACAGAGGTCAGCATACATACTGGTTTTTAGATTCTTTTCCCACATAGAGTACTTTCCCCATTACAGAGCACTGGGTAGGGCTCCCTGTGCTGCAGTGTAGGTCCTTATTAGTCGCCTATTTTACGTGTGTTAGTTGCTCAGCCGTGTCCTACTGTTTGCAGTCCCATGGACTGTAGTCCTTGCGGCTCCGCTGTCCATGGGATTTCCCAGACAAGAATACTGGAGTGGGTGGCCATTCCCTTCTCCAGGAAATCTTACCAACCCAGGGATTGAACCCATGTCCCCTGCATTGCAGGCAGATTCTTTACTGCCTGAGCCACCAGGACCAGGTGTATACATCAATCTCAATCTCCCAGTTGATCCCTCACCTGCCTACCCCCTGACAACCATTAGGTTATTTTCCATGACTGCAACTCTATTTCTGTTTTGTAGATAAGTTCATTTTTACTTTTTTTTGGACTCCACACATAAGCAATATCATGTAGTATTTGTCTTTCTGTATCTGACTTACTTCACTCAGTATGACAATCTCTGGGCCCACCCATGTTGCTACAGATGGCATTATTTCACTCTGTTCCGTGGAGAATAGTATGGAAGTTCCTTAAAAAACTAAAAATAGAGCTACCATGTGATCCAGCAATCCCACTCCTGGGCATATATCTGGAGAAAACCATACTTGGAAAAGATACACGCATCCCAATGTTCACTGAAGCACTATTTACAGTATTTACACTATTTACAGAAGCAACCTAAATACCTTCACAATTTTTTGTGTAAGTCTAAAACTGATTAAAAATTTTAAAAATTATTTTTTAAAGCAGCACTTATGTGAATATAAGTAAAATGCCTTATGTATTAGAAAAACTTATAATGTGAATGAAAAGAAAGGATAATGTCCACATAGTCTGTCCTCACTGTGGACTTATAATGCAGCACTTTATTTCTATTATTTGTGTAAATTATATTCAAGTAATATTTTTAAAAGTAAATAAATAAAAGCAATGCACAAGTGCTAAGTCACTTCAATCATATCTGACTCTTTATGACCCCATGGACTGTAGCCCACCGGGCTCCTCTGTCCATGGGATTCTCCAGGCAAGGAGTGAGTTGTCATGCCCTCCTCCAGGAAATCTTCCTGATCCAGGATCGCATCAGTGTCTCTTATGTCTCCTGTATTGGCAGGTGGGTTCTTTACCACTAGCTCCACTTGGGAATGGGAAGCCCCAAAACATTGAGCAATCAGTCAAAAAAAAAAGTTGATTAGGTAAAACAGTGATTCTCAGGTGGGGGATTATGAAAATAGGGAAATTTATGGAATTTTATAAAAAGTCTTTTTTCACTTGTGGGTATATGAGATATCTGAACAGTGTGTGTGTGTGTGTGTGTGTGTGTGTGTGTGTGTCTTTTAAGAAGCATAATAGATTTTGTGGAATAATTTTACATTTGATTAAAAAGCTGGTTTTTTAAAATTCAAGATACATAAATAGAATTCAAAATTATCTTGACTGATGAGAACTAAACCAAAGATTTATTTTGTGCATATTATTTATTCTCCAGTAGAAAGTATTTTATTGTGTTTAGTAAAACGGTACAAAAGAGAAAGTCTGAGAATCATTAATCTGTAGAGAATGCAAACCAATCATAAATATGATTTTAAGCTGCAGGTCAGAGAGAATTTTGATATTGGTACATCCACAAAACTAGAAATGCAGTTACTTCAGTAAAGGGAAGACTAGCAAACTTGCCAAAAACAAACTATTTTGGAGAGGGAGCGAGGGCTCTATTTTGAGAAATCGATAATAAAACGGAGCTGGGAAAATTGTTAAACAAAAGCTACAGATCTGTGAATTATAAGCCCAAAGACAACAGTTGATGTTATCTTCTTGCCAAAAGCAAGAAGTCATAAGAAAAAGCGCTGAAACTATAAAGCAATGAGACCAATTACACAGGTCTCAGATCAAAGTTTCTCACTTCATTTGGGAGTTACTTAATTAGAGGCCAATGACGTGAAAGAAAGGGTAGGTTTTAAAAAGAGGTTGAACCAAATAATCAAAAGAAGCAGGGGTCAAGGAGGATGATTTGAGTAAGAAGAGAGAGACTTGTACTCAGTTCAGTTCAGTCGCTCAGTTGTGTCCAACTCTTTGTGACCTCATGGACCGCAGCACACCAGACTTGCATGAAGTAGTTGGAAAACCTAGAATAGCTAGGCTGTGACCTCTCTGAGTTCAATAACTGTCTTGTTCATTACGGCTTGTAACATTTGGCACAGTGCTTATCACATGGTAGGTGCTCATTAGTATTTAAGTGGATAAACAGTTACAGTGGAGGTCACAGGAACAAAACTAGACCGCAGCGGGACTTCCCTGGTGGCCCAGTGGCTTAGACCCCATGCTCCCAATGCAGGGGGCCCAGGTTTGATCCCTAGTCAGGGATCTAGATCCCGCAGGCTTCAACTAAGAGTTTGCATGGTACAATTAAAGATCGCGCATGCTCAAGGAAGATCAGATTGAAGATCCCACGTGCCACAACTAAGTGCAGCCAAGTAAATAAATAAGTAGTAAAAAAAAAATTTCTTTTTTTAAAAACCTAGACTTCAGAGAGTTTAGAAGAAAGAAGGTATCGGGAAGCACACAATAATGTGATGTTGCAGTTAAGAGAGAGGACAGAGTCAAGTGAAGGGAAAAAGAAGAAAGAAAGGAAAGGAAAAAAAAAAAGCAGGAAAAGAAAATTGGTGCAAGGAGGGAGAAGAGAAAAATAGATGTTGTTGTGGAGTTTTTATTGTCAGTGTTTCACACTAAGTAGTTAGTGACAACTGGGCTTGCCCACTAAGTCCTGGTGACATACAATGACTTGGTGGTATTAAAACACATCCTCAGAGTGTTTCAGGCCAGTGAGTTTTCATGTTAAAATTATCTTAGTATTCTTCCATTATTTATTATAAAAGGAAAACAAATAGGAGAAAAATTAATGATAAATTATTCTTAATTACCTCCAACTGAGTAAATTACACCTACAATATAAATTCAATTTGGGGGCTCTCTAGCTGTAAATCAAAGGATGTTCAGAAAGAGTCCTGTTTTTCCTTGAGAACAGCAAAATAGATACAGCAAAGACCTTGTTCTTTATTCCCATGAATAGCCCATCATATTCCTTCTTATTTTCTAAAGGCATTGAACTTTATGCAAGTTAAGTCGGTATTGAGAGAGAAGATAACTATTAATATTTCTAGCACTTTAGATTTTTTGAACAGTCTTCTGTAAAATGTCCTATGTTTTAGGACTATTTCAAATCACTTTAAAGAAAAGATTCTAGATTGTTCGCATTTCCTCTATAAAAGAAAAAAAGGAAGAGTATTATGAGATAAGATTAGAGAGGTCATAAAGCCCAAGGTGCATGAGGTGAGAGAGGAGGGCATGAGTCTTAGGTTTATTAGGTGTCAAACTTCATAGACCTGGTTCTATCCGATGCTCCTGAGTATTTTCACAAAGGGCATCTTTAACACAGTCCAGTAATTTTCATTAAAAAAAATGTGATTTGTCATTGAAATTTCTGATGTATTTTAAGAAGATATTATTTTTATTCAAGAACTCATCCTACTAAGACCTTTTTCTGATTTTATTTCTCCTGTCCTCTCTAAGTGGTTTTATTTATGATCTTTTATTAATGGTATGTTACTTTAACATCAATAACCATTATGCATAAGGAAAATGTAGGTGTTATTGAAAGATGATTTTTTAAAGTTTCTGAGGGTTTTGCCATTAAGGTTCAAGTATTCAACTTAAAATCGAATTACCTAAGGCTAGTTGAGGGAAAAATTTCCAGAGGTGAAAAAAATTGCTAAAGAGACTTAAATAGAAGCAATAAGCTTCTTGAAGGGATTAGCAAGAAACAGAGTCACATTTACAAACAACAGAGGCTGCCTTTTAATAATACGATTCTGTTCATCCAGGTCTAAAAAGGTAACACTCCCATTCAAAAGATCATTGCTTTGCAAGATACTTAAAGCAAGAATATGACCATGGTACAATACAAATAAAATTGTGAAATCAGGAATTAGTGTGTGGGTGTAATGTTGTCATTTATATTCTATAACACAGAACATTTAATAAATTAACTGTCAGCTCTGAATTCCTTAGAGTTATTTGTTCTATTTGTTCTATAAGGTTTATTCTGCACTTTCTTTCTTTGGGGAATTGTTAAGTCAACTGACATGTAGAAAAATGCAAAATAAAGGATATATGTCCTTCTAAACTAGTTCTGTGTTAAGACATGAGATATTTTAAGGCTATTTTGTATTCTTTCACATAATATAGGTGTAATTTACTAGTTCTATTGGGTTGATCAAATAGTTTGTTTGGGTTTTTCCATTAACATCTTATGGAAAAACTGGAATCAATGTTTTGGCCAACCTAATACTTTACACCAGGTACTCTTGCTGAGAGTCCCTTGGACAGCAAAGAGTCACTTCTAAAGGAAACCAGCCCTGAATATTCACTGGAAGGACTTATGCTGAAGCTAAAGCTCCAATACTTCGGCCACCTGTTGTGAAGAGCTGACTCATTGGAAAAGATCCTGATGCTAGGAAAGACTGAAGGCAGGAGGAGAAATTGGCAACACAGGATGAGACTGTTGACTCAATGAACACGAGTCGAAGCAAACTCTAGAATTCTAGACAGTAAGGACAGGGAAGCCTGGTGTCCTGCAGTCCATGGGGTCACAACGTGTCAGCTCAGACTTAGCAACTCAGCAACAACAAACAACTATAACTTTGGTTGGTGTATATGCATTGGGATAGCTTGTTGTGTAGCGTGCTTCCTAATAAAAACCTCCTACTTCTACCTTAGTTAAACTCCTTTGGAAGAGGCTGTGGAAGTCCCATTTTGTATGGCACACTTTTGGAAAGTAAACTTGGCTCTGGTGAGGTTTGTGTGTGTGTTAGTCGCACAGCTGTGTCCAACTCTTTGCGACCCCATGGACTGCAGCCCGCCAGGCTCCTCTGTCCATGGAATTCTCCAGGCAAGAGTACTGGAGTGGGTTGCCATTTCCTTCTCCAGGGGATCTTCCTGATCCTGGGATGGAGCCTGGGTCTCCTGCTTTGCAGGCGGATGCTTTACACTTTGAGCTACTAGGGAACGTTTCTGTACATTAAAAAGTTGATTCCTGTTCCAAAAGTACTTCACTCAAACTCGGGGAGTGACAGAGCTCCAGAGACTATGACTCATTATTTCATGGTAACTCCCTGTTGCAACCCTCAAAAACACTACATTCATCTGCCTTAATGATCTCTCACTAGTCCTCTTTAGGGATCTCTCTGCAATGTTCTACCTTTAGCTTCTGCATTTTCATGTTAATTATTTTTTTTTTTTACTTCTTTTGTTTTTGTATTCCTATTAGCTTTAAGATATTTTCACTTTATTAGCTGTACTATATTCATCCTTCAATTTTTTCTGAATCTTAGTGTCAATTTATACTATATTAGAAGTCTATGACTGCTCATTTGGGGCCTATTTTTATTTATGTGCCTAAAGCAATCCTCTGCATTTGATGAATTGATTTCATAGTAAGAGAAAATGTATTGTGAAGTGCTCTATGAATATTCCACCTCAAAATCCCTTTTCCTAATGCATAAAGTACACAAGATGACAAGACTCTTCTTAATATGTTTGAAAAATGAATCATGAACAATATTTCAGAAATAGCATTGCTACTAACTTCCAGCACTAAAGGAAGGAAAACAAAGAATTCAAGGACAGCTGGAGATACACAGGGCAAGCAGAAATGCTGCCCATTCAATGAAGAGCTGTTTGCGTTTGCCAGAATTAGAAGAAAAGTAGACAAGAAGAAAATTTTTCTTTTCTTACACCTGCTGAAAAAAGTGCATGCATTTTCAAGTTTCGCTGTGACGGATAATTCAATGTGCCATGAAGTCAAGGAAACAACAAACAGCAATAAAAAGCAGTGGCAAGGAAAAATACCTGGCCCAGTTTTCTGCCTTAGAAAGAATGACAAAAATAATAGAAGCAAAGGTTGCATTTGTCACTTTCCTAACATACAGCACCCCTTTCCTAAGGGGTATATTTTTGCACACACTAAGGACAACTCTGTGTTAAACCTAGTTGTATGGAAGTGTTGCCTAAGATTGCTTGAGCATCATACCTCCTCATAAAACAAGAGGCTGTCCCGAGAGCTCCAGACATCTAAATAAGGCTGCAGAGAAGATATTATATCAAGCAGGAGACAAATTTGGTTTAGTTTGATCTGATGGAGGGTTTCTCAGGAGTATGCTAATAAGGAAATTTTTGTCAGAAAGCATTCATTCTCATAAAAGCTATTGTCAGGACAGCTGTTAACAGCATTAGCAACACCAATAAAATCAAGATGCTCTCCTCCTCAAGAGCTGAAAAATCTGCCTACCTGAGTTGGACTCATAAGTATACCAAAAAACTGCAGTAAGCTACTCTTGTGCAATAAGCAAAAATGATACCACACAAATCATTTTCAGAGGCTTGGCTGCTAAGTACCTATTACGGCTAGACATAGGGCATTAAGAAGCAGTAGACCATGTTGCACTGGCCCATTTAAGCTGTATACACACAGTGTATTCATTGTTGGCATAGTAGTAACCCACCCGCATGCATCAAGCTAGAACTACCACATAAAGGCAAGGACTGTTAGAAGGGGTTATGGAACATGAATGGAGTTGGGGGCACAGGGGAGTTGTAAGAGCCATAAATGCAGGCTTGAGATCAGAAATCAAAGTGAAACAGAATGTTCTCCCCATCCTTCCCTCCTTTATTCCTGAGACTCATTAAAGCAGTTCAAGTAGTACAGAAAAGCAGCTCATAGGAGAAACTATCACAGGAGGATTCCCCAAAACACAGCAGCTTCCCTAACCCACAAGGAATCAGCTCTGTCTGATTCGGGAAGAAGAGTCCAGGAGGGTCAGAGAAACCAACAGCATTGCAATCAATCCTTTCAATGTCTTTTCTTTGTTGTAATCTTATTATTATTATTATTTGTCTTTATTGAGGTATAAGTGAAAGTGAACGTGAAAGTCATTCAGTCGTGTCCAACTCTTTGCAAACCCCTGGACTGTACATAGTCCATGGAATTCTCCAGGCCAGAAAACTGGAGTGGGTGGCCTTTCCCTTCTCCAGGGGATCTTCCCAACCCAGGGATCAAAGCCAGGTCTCCCACACTGCAGGCAGATTCTTTACCAGCTGAGCCACAAAGGAAGCCCAAGAATACTGGAGTGGGTAGCCTATCCCTTCTCCAGTGGATCTTCCCGACCCAGGAGTAGAACCTGGGTCTCCTGCCTTGCCGGTGGATTCTTTACCAACTGATCTATGAAGGAAGCCCACAAAACATTCCACCCATTCAAAGTACATATATAGATCCATGATAACAAAAAATGGATTATTCCAAAAAATTTCCTTAAGGCCCTTTTTAATTCTTTTCCTATGTTCCCCACCTTCACCACCCCCTATCATACCACAGACCCCTGTCGCCAAGCAAACAGTAATTGCCTTCTGTCACTAGAGATCAATTTTCCTTTTTTAAAATTTTGTATGAATTGTATTTATTGAATAATGCAACATACTCAATTTTTGTGCTTCTTTTGCTTACTATAATTATTTTGAATGTATCCATGGTTCACAAGTATTAATATCAACAGTTGACTCAGCATAATTTTGTCCAACCTAATTCTTCCGAGTGTATCAAGGGTTTATCCCCATCTATTGCTAAGTTTGGACCTCAGAACCTAAACATAAATGGTGATCAATCAGAGGGTTCAACTTTAATTAATGATTATTTGGGTAACTTTTGATACTCTTTCACTTCCATTACATAGAGATAAGTTACATCAATAAAACCATTTTTCCTGCTACCTGCTAGGTGTCTTATCATTTGCATACTCAACTGCAAGTGTGTGCTTTCCTGTGAAATGCTCATCTCATAGCTGAGAACAAAGATAACAAAACCCCAACAGACTAAATTTAAGGAGAGTTTGTCCCAAACACTGCTAAGTGCAGATTGTCAATTGTACACTACTTGAACAAAAACCCTTCACTACATAATAGTTGTGCAACCCATAAGAAGAATGCCCCATACTGTGCCTCTGTTTCCTCATCTATAAAATTGATTAGCAAATTTTTATAAAGACAAAGTGAGTAAATATATGTGAAGCCTCTAGATGAGGGTGAAAGAGGAGAGTGAAAAAGCTGGCTTAAAACTCAATATTCAAAAAATTAATATCACGGCATCTGGTCCCCTCATTTCATGGCAATAAAAGAGGAGAAAGCAGTGACAGAGTTTATTTTCTCCGGTTCCAAAATCACTGTGGATGGTGACTGTAGTCATGAAATTAAAAGATGCTTGCTCCCAGAAGGAAAGCTATGACAAACATAGCATATTTAAAAGCAGAGACACCACTTTGTCAACAAAGGTCCATATAGTCAAAGCTATGGTTTTTCCAGTAGTCATGTATGGATGTGAGAGTTGGACCATAAAGAAGGCTGGGTGGCAAACAATTTATGCTTTCAAATTGTGGTGCTGGAGAAGACTCTTGAGACTCCCTTGAACTACAAGGAGGTCAAACTAGTCATTCCTAAAGGAAATCAATGCTGGATGTTCATTGGAAGAACTGCTGCTGAAGCTGAAGCTTCAATACTTTGGCCACCTGATGTGAAGAGCCCACTCATTGGAAAAGACCCTGATGCTGGGAAAGATTGAAGACAGGAGGAGAAGAGGGTCACAGAGGATGAGATGGTTAGATAGCATCACCAACTCAATGGACATGAATTTGAGCAAACTTCAGGAGATAGTAAAGGACAGAGGAGCCTGGTTTGCTGCAGTCCATGGGGTCACAAAGAGTTGGACACAACTGAGTGACTGAACAACAACAAGAATATGTCAAGCAGTTAAAACAGTGCCTTATACATGGTTAGCAACAGGCAAGCATTAGCTGTTGTTGGAAGTGGCAGTTGTGATGTTGTTGATGAAATTATTTAACAGAGGATATATATTCCTGATCCATATCAATGTTAGTGAAGCAGAAATGGATTTTTAGCTTTATTTTTTTTATTTCTTATTCCTATTTGGAAGAAAATAAAAAGTAATGAGATACAGAAAAAGTGTGACAACCAACCTCCCTTAGATATCTTATTGGTTTTTCTCTGATTCTCTTCTTGAATATTGAATACTGGCAAGCAAAGCATCATAGCATATCCATGGTTGACCCATTTTCCTCATATAGTGATAAATCAGCCTTCCACAACTTCTCCCCATCTAGATTAGGAATTCTCTAGTGTGGGTATCAACTTGCTACCATATTGTGTGAAAGAGATGGTATCTGAGAATGCAGAAGAGAGTCCTTTCTATGATGTCCTCTGTGCTTCCAACTGTGCAACACAGATCTAAAGCAAAGGCTAAAATACAAATCAAGATTTTTGCCACATTTAGAAAACCTTATCATCATTTGGAATTAGCTTTTGAGAGTCTAATCAGTCATAGCATTTAAAATATTATCAGGAAAGTGAAATGCTAGATTCCCATGTAATTTACCAAGTTTGAAATGGGAACCCAGTCACTGGGACAGAACACCAAAGACAGAACACAAAGGTCTTGCCCTGGGAGAAGAAAACTAGCAAAATGGGTAGAATGGTCAGGGTCCCAGCCAAGTAAACCCCAGTTTCATGGAAACCATAGAACATTCAGAGGAAACTATACAGTAGTTTGTAATCCAGCAAAACTCATCTCACATACTAGCAAAGTAATGCTCAAAATTCTCCAAGCCAGGCTTCAATACTATATGAACTGTGAACTTCCAGATGTTCAAGCTGGATTTAAAAAAGACAGAAGAACCAGAGATCAAATTGCCAACATCCATTAGATCATCAAAAAAGCAAGAGAGTTCCAGAAAAATATCTGCTTTATTGACTATGCCAAAGCCTTTGACTACGTGGATCACAATAAACTATGGAACATTCTTCAAGAGATGGGAATACCAGATTACCTTACCTGCCTCCTGAGAAATCTATATGCAGGTCAAGAAGCAACAGTTAGAACTAGACACGGAACAACAGATTGGTTCCAAATTGGGAATGGAGTATGTTCAAGGCTGTATATTGTGACCCTGTTTATTTAACTTACATGCAGAGTACATCATGTGAAATGCCAGGCTGGATGAAACACAAGCTGGAATCAAGATTGCCGGGAGAAACATCAATAAACTCAGATACTCAGATGATACCACCATTATGGCAGAAAGCTGAGAGAGTCAATTCCTATACAGATTGATAAGAAGTCTGGGGTCCCTGAGGCAGAGAAAGGGGTCTGGGGCTTTTGAAGAGGAGATAGGGGTCTGGGGTTCTCAAGAATGGAGAAAGGACAAACTCTTTTTTTCCCTCCATATTCCTTAGTCTTAGTCACATAAAACCTTTTTTTTTTTTTTTTCTTTAAGCCTGGAACTGATGATTACACAACAAACAGCTCAGTTTAAACTCTGTACTAGGGATTGTATAACAAAAATGTATCCTGCTTGAGCACAGTTTCTCCTTCCTGAAAACCTTCTGGCTAATCCTGTTGTCTTAAAATGTAAATGATGGGAGTGGGTCTAGTAAGATCTTTACAACCTTGAGGCATTCTTTTGATTTATTTTAATAACTAATTTTAAAAGTATATAACTCCCTTGTTAACACTAGCAAGTGGAGCACTCTCCATCCCCCTTCTGATGTCTATGTCAGAAACTTTCTCTGTCCTTTTCCTTACTTTAATAAAACTCTGCTACACAAAAGCTCTTGAGTGATCAAGCCTGGTCCCTGGTCCCTCCCAAGCTAAATCTTCAGAAATCACTAATTGGATATCATTCACCATAAGCTATCAAAGCAAAGAACTAAAGAGCCTCTTGATTATCTTCGACAAAGGAGGCAAGGATATACAATGGAAAAAAGACAACCTTTTTAACAAGTGGTGCTGGGAAAACTGGTCAACCACTTGTTAAAGAATGAAACTAGAACACTTTCTAACACCATACACAAAAATAAACTCAAAATGGATTAAAGATCTAAATGTAAGACCAGAAACTATAAAACTCCTAGAGGCAAACATAGGGAAAACACTCTCCGACATAAATCACAGCAGGATCCTCTATGACCCACCTCCCAGAATATTGGAAATAAAAGCAAAACTAAACAAATGGGACCTAATGAAACTTAAAAGCTTTTGCACTACAAAGGAAACTATAAGTAAGGTGAAAAGACAGCCCTCAGATTGGGAGAAAATAATAGCAAATGAAGAAACAGACAAAGGATTAATCTCAAAAATATACAAGCAACTCCTGCAGCTCAATTCCAGAAAAATAAATGACCCAATCAAAAAATGGGCCAAAGAACTAAACAGACATTTCTCCAAAGAAGACATACAGATGGCTAACAAACACATGAAAAGATGCTCAACATCACTCATTATCAGAGAAATGCAAATCAAAACCACAATGAGGTACCATTACACGCCAGTCAGGATGGCTGCTATCCAAAAGTCTACAAGCAATAAATGCTGGAGAGGGTGTGGAGAAAGGGAACCCTCTTACACTGTTGGTGGGAATGCAAACTAGTACAGCCGCTATGGAGAACAGTGTGGAGATTTCTTAAAAAACTGGAAATAGAACTGCCATATGACCCAGCAATACCACTCCTGGGCATACACACCGAGGAAACCAGATCTGAAAGAGACACGTGCACTCCAATGTTCATCGCAGCACTGTTTATAATTGCCAGGACATGGAAGCAAGCTAGATGCCCATCAGCAGACGAATGGATAAAGAAGCTGTGGTACATATACACCATGGAATATTATTCAGCCGTTAAAAAGAATTCATTTGAATCAGTTCTAATGAGATGGATGAAACTGGAGCCCCTTATACAGAGTGAAGTAAGCCAGAAAGATAAAGAACATTACAGCATACTAACACATATATATGGAGTTTAGAAAGATGGTAATGATAACCCTATATGCAAAACGGAAAAAGAGACACAGAAGTACAGAACAGACTTTTGGACTCTGTGGGAGAAGGTGAGGGTGGGATGTTTCGAGAGAACAGCATGTATATTATCTATGGTGAAACAGATCACCAGCCCAGGTTGGATGCATTAGACAAGTGCTCGGGCCTGGTGCACTGGGAAGACCCAGAGGAATCGGGTGGAGAGGGAGGTGGGAGGGGGGATCGGGATGGGGAATACATGTAAATCCATGGCTGATTCATGTCAATGTATGACAAAACCCACTACAATGTTGTGAAGTAATTAGCCTCCAACTAATAAAATTAAATGAAAAAAAAAAAAAAATGAAAGGGAAAGAGGAAAGTGAAAAAGTTGGTTTAAAACTCAACATTCAAAAAACTAAGATCATGGCATCCGGTCCCATCACTTCATGGCAAATAGATGGGGGAAGCAACAGAAACACTGACAGACTTTATTTTCTTGGGCTCCAAAATCACTGCAGATGGTTACTGCAGCCATGAAATTAAGAGACACTTGCTCCTCGGAAGAAAAGCTATGACCAACCTAGACAGCATATTACAAAGCAGAAACACTACTTTGCTGACGAAAGTCCGTCTAGTCAAAGCTATGGTTTCTCCAGTAGTCATATATGAATGTGAGAGTTGGACTATAAAGAAAGCTGAGAGCCAAAGAATTGATGCTTTTGAATTGTGGTTTGGAAAAGACACTTGAGAGTCCCTTGGATGGCAAGGAGATCAAACCAGTCAATCCTAAAGGAAATCAACCCTGAGTATTCATTGGAGAACTGATGCTGAAGCTGAAACTCCAATACTTCGGCCACCTGATACAAAGAACTGACTCACTGGAAAAGACCCTGATGCTGGGAAAGATTGAGGGCGGGAGGAGAAGGGACGACAGAGGACGAGATGGTTGGATGGCATCACCGACTCGATGGACATGAGTTTGAGCAAACTCTGGGAGCTGATGATGCACAGGGAAGCCTGGTGTGCTGCAGTGCATGGGGTCACAAAGAGTTGGACACAACTGAGTGACTGAACTGAAAATTTGGGGACTGCTTCGTGAAAGCTCCTAAGGAGTATAATTAGGAAAAAGGATTATTTCAGATCTAGATTCATTTCTACCCCTCAGCATGCACAAATATGGCTCTGCTTACCAGCTTTTACCAGTTTTTCACCCACCCCATCCAATAAACTCAAATACAACATATATTTCTAAGCTCCATTAGCATTATAAGAAACTTAAAAAGTGAGAGTTCCTGCCTTCAAGCACCTTACTTTTGTACAAAAATATAATAGTTTTAAATTTCTCATTAAAAATAAATAAGAAACAATTATATTTGTTTTATAGCAGGAATTTAATGTTAAAATATTCCATTATAACTAACAACTGAAATTTATTTTTAAGTAAATTATCCAGAAGATCTGGAGAAGGGAATGGCAACCCACTCCAGTATTCTTGCCTGGAGAATTCCATGGATGGTGGGGCCTGGTGGGCTACAGTCCCCAGGGTTGCAAAGAGTTGGACAGACTGAGCGACTAACGTTTCTACTACTATTATAGAGTTATGTAATTGAGGTGAAAGTTTATTAAGAAAGTTAGTCTTAAAAACAAATAAAAGTTAGTCTAAAAATAAAGAAGGCTAACTTAAAACCTCTTCATTTTGTAGTGTGAAATGAAAATATCTTCTGTATACAAATAAACAAGAAATGTCACAGCGATCAGTAATTTCTGGCCTCCAAATGTGAATGAGGGCTCCCCAAACTGCAATCCAGGGGATGCTGCCACCCCCACCCCCACCCCACTCCATAGTGATTTCTGAGGAGCTGGGGGAAAGCAAGAAGCAAAGTGATCAAGGAAATAGGATTGGCCCCAGATAGCTGAGGTGCATGTGAAAGGAGTGAATTCAGTGAGCTCAGAGGCTTGCATCTTCCCATACATAGAATGGTAAATTCTGTAACCTGACACCTGATCTTCAATGTTCAGACTGCCTGCTCTCTTTGTTGCAAACTTGTCAGTAGCCTGATTTCCCCTCCTGCCTCCTTAGAGCAGTTTTCAAAGCTATTGCTCTCTCCCCATCTGGCTCAGAGTCCTAAACATTCCCATCAAATAAAATAACTCTTTCCGGTCGTGACTATACTTTTCAATCAACAGTAGGATAGAGGGAAACTATTATTTCATCCATTTGGCCTTCTTTAGTCTAAAGTTCATTAGCATGTACTATAAAGTGAACTATAGCCATATACAGAAAGTTAGGGAAGTATATTCCTGTAGATTCTACTTTTTATAAACCCTACAAAGGGTTTAGGTATTGTCACAAGTAGAATTAATTTGCATCATTTGAACACCTTCTATCACTGGCTGAAGCCCACTGTAGTCCATGATGTTAAGCTAGAAGAAAAATAACTGTAACAAGTCTCCCAAAGCCTGTAATTGAGTATTAGATTATGTAAAGGTAATTTGCCTATTCAGTTTAAAACCTTATATAATTCATAAGAGGGTACCACTGAAAAGATTGGTAGACTTCACAGGATAGCACTTCATCTTCTTAAATGCCTTAAATGCCTTCTTAAAAGCCTAAAGAGCTTTAAAGGACTCTTATTCTTTCATAATCAAAAAGCTTAAAACTTGTACTCTAAAATTATTTCTGCAAAATATGTCAAAAGCACATTTGCCAAATATATCCTATTGTAGAGTCAAGCATTTTGGAATGCAAGAAGGTAACCCTATTTTGAAAAGGGGGCAGGGCTTGCTGACATAACACAGAATGTCACAGAGTACAGTATATTTTTAATAAAGTTTTTGAGCATCTAGAATATGCTCTCACTTATCGGTAGGATTAAAAATATAGCTTTACACAAGGGGAAAAAAAACTTAAGTGCTATTTAGGGAAACTATATGGTGTGCTGTGCATTTATCCAGAATCAGTACAATTTTTCTTTCATGCCTGCGACATTGGTCATTAATCTTTGCAAGCAGCCAAGCGGAAATCTGAGGTGTCATCCACGCATAGCATTATATTCATAGACTACTAGTAGCACATTTTAAAGTTCAGTTTACTGAATCATTGAGCAACTTACTTTCTCTCAAAGAAGTTCACTTTGATCCATACCTGTCAAACTGTCAATGATCAGAGATCTCTACTGAATTACTTTTAGCAGCAGAATCATTTTTCAAAGCAAGAAAGCATACAAGCGCATTTTGATTGCAGTTGAAAATACCTTAAAGGGCATTAAATTTGCACAGAAATAACATCTTAAGTGTAATAAGAGTTTTAGCAAATCAAGATCCAACTTCTTTTTGAGGATCAATGGATGTGTGAAAGTCATTCAATCATGTCCATCTCTTCGTGACCCCATGGACTGTAGCCCACCAGACTCCTCCCTCCCTGGAATTCTCCAGGCAAGAACATTGGAGTGGGTTGCCATGCCTCCTCCAGGGGAATCTTCTCAATCCAGGGATGGAACCTGGGTCTCCTGCATTCAGGTGGATTCTTTACCATCTGAGCCACAATGCCATTTCTTAATTTAGGAATCTAGCTGCCACTGCTCAGTAACATCCAGGAAGGTCTCAAAGAATTACATCAATTTCATGATCGTTGAATACAGCCAAACACATCCCAAGGTGATTGCAGAAGAGTTGTCTTAGACACACATGGTTTATATATGTCTGAATTATTTATTTTTTAAAAATGGAAGATATTCAGAAGACCTAGATATAAACCTGGTCCCATCTTTTGCTAGCTATGTGATCTCGGACTTGGAATATACCTCTCATAATCATCTAGAAAATAATATAGCTTGCTCCACCAAACATAAGAAATACCAATAAAGTTAAAATGAAATTCTGTGTATGAACGTGAAATTCCAGTCTTAAATGCTTTTCAAGAAAAGATTTGATTATCACCCTGCTACATTTTTGCCTCTTCAAGTGTCACCTTCCCATAGTATTTCAAGATAAGATGGTCTGTTCCACACTCATTCCTAAACTAGTTTACATACCTACTTCTGATTCCTAAGTATGACTGTCTGTCTTGGGCTCCACTGCACGTATTATGGTCTCACCCTAGACTCCTTCCATAAGGTGATGCTCCTGCCAAAGTGAACCCAGAGGAAGAGGTTGCACTTCTCCCCTTCCCTGCCCTTAGCTTTACAAATAACTAATGCAAGGTGGTTGCATCACCAGATTAAGAAACATTAGGCATCTTGGAGGAGAAAGTACAACGCATTGTGGCAGAGGGAATGAGTGGGTTTTAAAACCATTCAATGTACCTTGGCTCGCAAGTTTATCATAGCAACACCCACTAAGAATTTTCAGGCTAGACATCCACTGGATCATCAAAAAAGTTAGAGAGTTCCAGAAAAACATCTATTTCTGCTTTATTGACTATGCCAAAGCTGTTGACTGTGTGAACCACAACAAACTCTGGAAAATTCTTAAAGAGATGGGAATACCAGACAACCTGAACTGCCTCTTGAGAAACCTGTATGCAGGTGGAAGCAACAATTAGAACTGAACATAGAACAACAGGCTGGTTCCAAATAGGGAAAGGAGTATCTCAAGGCTGTATATTGTCACCCTGCTTATTTAATTTATATGCAGAGTACATCATGAGAAATGCTGGGCTGGAGGAAGCACAAGCTGGAATCAAGATTGTGGAGAGAAATATCAATAACCTCAGATATGCAGATGACACCACCCTTATGGCAGAAAGTGAAGAAGAACTAAAGAGCCTCTTGATGAAAGTGAAAGAGAAGAGTGAAAAAGTTGGCTTAAAACTCAACATTCAGAAAACTAAGATCATGGCATCTGGTCCCATCACTTCATGGCAAATAGATGGGAAAACAGTGGAAATAGTGACAGACTTTATTTTGGGGGGCTCCCAAATCACTTTGGTGGTGACTGCAGCCATGAAATTAAAAGACACTTTCTCATTGGAAGAAAAGTATGACCAACCTAGACAGCATATTAAAAAGCAGAGATGTTACTTTGCCAACAAAGGTCTGTCTAGTCAAAGCTATGTTTTTTTTTTCAGTAGTCATGTATGGATGTGAGACTTGGACTATAAAGAAAGCTGACCGCTGAAGAACTGGTGTTTTTGAACTGTGGTTTTGGAGAAGACTTTTGAGAGTCCCTTGGTCTGCAAGGAGATCCAACCAGTCCATCCTAAAGGAAATCAACCTGAATATTCATTGGAAGGACTGATGCTGAAGCTGAAATTCCAATACTTTGGGCACCTGATGCAAAGAACTGACTCATTGGAAAAGACCCTGATGCTGAGAAAGATTGAAGGTGGGAGGAGAAGGGGACGACAGAGGATGAGATGGTTGGATGGCATCACCAATTCAACAGATATGAGTTTGAGTAAACTTTGGTAGTTGGCGATGGACAGGGAGGCCTGGCGTGCTGCAGTCCATGGGGTCGCAAAGAGTCGGACACGACTGAGCAACTGAACTGAACTGAGATATCCATGGATTTTCCAGATAATGACCATCCATCGTTCTCTCTTCCTCTAACCTACAAATTTCAGATTCCTGTTTTTTTGCCTGCAACATATATCTAAGTCAACCTTTGCATAATCCCTCCCAAAAGAGAGATAAGTATTAAAGAAAATAATGTCACTGTGCTCCATTTCTGTACCCTTTCCAATAAGTCAATTTTTTTGAATTATTCTCTAAACAGGTGTTAGATGTGTATGTGTATTTGTTTTGGTTGTTGCTTTATAGTAATTAATATTTTATGTATAGTTCTCACATACCAGAAGAGTGACAAACTACAATTATAAATATTAATGCAAAAATAATGAAATCTTTCTGAAAAAAAGTGAGCAATATGTTCAAAGAATAAAGTCATGAATGTTTGGTGTTTATTCCCAGATTGGAAATGACCCAATATTGAGAAATATAGAAATATTATTCTCCTTACTAATAGAGCTAACACAAAAGTTACATGATAATTTTCACAAGTGCTAGAAAGGTATTTGACAAAATTGAAAACCTACTCTAGAAATTATTCAATTATATAGGAAAAACTAACTTCAAAAATGTGTTTACATATAATTGTGTAACTAGGATTATATATAATATATGATATATATGACTATATGAAATATTATGGACATTTCCATCAAAAATAGGGGAAAAAATTTAAATATCGTTGTTATATATAGTATTTAATATTGCACTCTAAGTGTAAACCAATATAGTCAGAAATAAAAAATTAGTTTAAAATTTCTTATCCTAGAGGATATGACCATAACCTGGCAAAAGGCAAGAATATATTGAAAGATTATTACTATAAAAAAAAGAAGAAAAAGGAATTAAAAAAAAGACACAAAAGGAGAAAAGATTATTGATAGTAGCAAGCAAAAAAATGTAAAATATCTAGGAATAAGCTTAAAAAGGAATATGTAAATCCTACATGAGGGAATTTTTTAAACACTAGTAAAAATTCAACCAAAAAACACTTGAACAAGTGGAAACCGAAGAATTGCCTTAGGCAGGAAGCCAATACAACATCATTCTTATCAGAGCCATTTATAAATTAACTTAAAACTAATAAAAATACTAATATGTATTTATTGCTATAGAGTTAGGGTATCTTATTCTAAACTTCATTGGGGAGAATTAAAAGATAAAATTTTAATCAACAAATTTAAAGATATACTAATGATGATGGGAACAGCCGCAACAGATAGTAAAACACTATAAATTCTCAAAACTAAAATGTAGAATACCTCATGTCACTATAATTACCAACAAACAGAAGAAAATTTTAAAAACCAGTAATAAGGGAACAGAATGGTAGAGTAGCAAGACTCTTAACTCAGTTCCTCCCACAGACACGCTAAAACTGCAACTATATATATATTCTAAATATACACGTTTAGAACCTTTCTTGAGATTGACTCGAGAAATAATAGAATGGCTCTTCTAAAACTAAGGATATATCGAAAAAACACTGAAATGTGTGGAAGGGGAAGGGAAGTAATCTAGTTAGGACTCACACCCTCAGAAGGCAACCCAAAAGAAGGAGATATCATAAATTCAGAGGTCTTCCCTTAGGAATATGGTGTCTAAACCCCACATTGAGTACTCCAGACATAGGGTCCAGCCCTGGAAAGATAAGCCCCCTTAAATGGAATAAAATTGCTGGGAGAAATATCAACAACCTCGGATACGCAGATGATATCATTCTAATGGCAGAAAGCAAAGAGGAACTAAAGAGCTTTTAGTGATGAGGGTGAAAGAGAAAAGTGAAAAACCTGGCTTGAAAATCAACACTCAAAAAACTAAGATCATGGCATTCAGTCCCATCACTTCACAGCAAATAGATGGGGAAAACGTGGAAACAGTGACAGATTTTATTTTCTTGGGCTCCCAAATCACTGTGGATGGTGAGTACAACCATGAACTTAAAAGAGGTTTGCTCCTTGGAAGGAAAGTTATGACCAACCTAGACAGCATATTAAAAAGCAGAGACATTACTTTGCCAACAAAGTTCCATCTAGTCAAGGCCACGGTTTTTCCAGTAGCTATGTATGGATGTGAGAGTTGGACTATAAAGAAAGCTGAGTGCCGAAGAATTGATGCTTTTGAACTGTGGTGTTGGAGAAGACTCTTGAGAGTCCCTTAGACTGCAAGGAAATCCAACCAGTCCATCCTAGGGGAGATCAGTCCTGAATATTCATTGGAAGGATTGATGCTGAAGCTGAAACTCCAATATTTTGGCCACGTGATGCGAAGAACTGACTCATTTGAAAAGACCCTGATGCTGGGAAAGATTGAAGGTAGGAGGAGAAGGGGACGATAGAGGACGAGATGGTTGGATGGCATCACCGACTCAGTGGACATGAGCTTGAGTAAACTCTGGGAGATGGTGAAGGACAGGGAAGCCTCGCATTCTGCAGTCCATGGGGTTGCAAAGAGCAACTGAACAACACTGAGCAACTGAACAACAACAAATAGTTTTGGAAACAGGCAGGGCTTACGACCAGGAGAGCAGAAAACAGCAGGACTACAGAAAACTTTGCTCTTAAACAGCATACAAACAGACTTGCTCCTATCAAGTCCCAGAGCAGAGGCAACTGATTAAAAACCAGTAAGCACTCCAGCCAGCCTGTTAAGATCATCTCTACAGCCCAGCCTGTGCTAAGCTGTAGCTCCAACCTTACTCCCCATCATGTTGGCAGCCCGCAGTGCATCAGGGAAGAAGCCCCAGATCACTCTGGGCTCCAGCTCCAGCCTCTGGTTTCCAGACATCCTTTACCAATGTGGTAGCTACCGGTGCACCCCAGGAGCTGCCCAGCCGTGCTGGGCTTTGACTCGAGATCATCCTGACGAAGTGAGGACCCAATGTGTCCTGGGAAAAGCCCCAGCTTGCAGTTTATTCAGCTCCAGTCCTTCTACCAAAGCCACTGGGCACATACAGTCTGCATAGGGACGCTCCCACACAAAGACACATATTTGAGACCAGGATAGGTAACTGTTTTGCCTACTTTCCTAAAGACAGAGAAAGTCAAAAAAATGAGAAGGCAGAGAAATGTTTTTCAGACAAAGAACAAGACAAACCCCAGGAAAAAAATCCCAAATGAAACAAAGATTAGTAAGTTACTTAATAAAGGTTTCAAAGTCACAAAAATACTTACTGAATTCAGGAGAAAAATTAAGGAACACGGTGAGAACTAGAGGGCATCAAGTAGCGGCTATCAGTAAAGAGACAGAAATTTATGACGAAAGACTGGATGGTTCTCCAGTCAAGGGTGTCTGCTCTCTTAATTCTATTCAGCACAGCACTGGAGCTTCCAGCCAGGACAATTAGGCAAGACAGAGGCCATCCATACATGAAAGGATGAAATCAAACTACAGCATTTTGCAGAGGACATGCTATTTTGTAAAAACTCTGTTCGCAGGGCTGTAAAACAGCCCTTGATGTCAGGCAGAAATTTCAGCTGTTTGATTATACTTCTCACTTCTCCACTTCCCCAAGCCCAGTTCTAACTCAAAAGAACCCAGTTCTTTCTAATTCTTTATTTACCTTTTTTGTGAAAGAATAACCCTTTTCTGCCTGACTTTTAGATGTTTGCATATCTTCTAATTGGAGAATACCCCCTACTGTAATAACCCCTCTCCCTTTATTGCAACAGTCATTTTGAACAAAATCTCCTAAATTGAGATTGTTTTTTGACACCTTGCAACCACTTGTAAGCAAATGTGTCTGTTGTACTTTACTGGTTTTCATTGCAGAATTGTTTATGATAGCAAAATATTAAGAACAAATGGCCATCAATGGGACACAAGTCAATAATATAATAGTATATCAACACAGTGAAATGCCATGAAGCTGCAAAACAGAATGAAAATCTATGCTCAGTCATCAAAAGATCTTTAAAATGCACTATGAAGGAAGAAAGCAAGCAACAGAATTGCATATATGGTGTTCAGCCTTCTGTGTTAAAAAGCGAGCGCTATAAACATATATTCTAATTTGCTTATATTTTCAGAAAAGAAAACAATCAGCAACACTTTAGGAAGAAGGCATAGGTGGATGGGAACAGCATACCTCTTATTTTAATTTTGTCCTGATTTTTGTACAAGTGAATGTACTGCCTATATAAATACACACACACACACACACACACACACACACACACAAAGAAGCTAGGCTGGGAGCTAGCTGAGAGCATTGCTAACCATCTGGATAATAAGCTCACTGAAGCACTACTTGCTGGGACTCCATTGTCACTAGCACATCTCTTCTGGGGAGAGGCAGCAGATGAGGCTACAAAGGTCTGCTGTTTCATCTTATTTCTGTGTTTCAGGGTGTGCAGCCTGCCTGTCTATCTCTTGAGTTAATACTAGAGAGACATCATCAGCTTTGTATGTTGCACTCCAGTTTACCTCTTAAGACTCTTCACACCACTCAAGAACTGACTCTGAGATATAAAGGGTCACATTCATTGTCATGGAGCCTTAGCAGTTTCTCAGAGGGAACTCTTCCTACAGTTTTCATGCCTGTTTAGGCAATTTCTTCACAAAATTCAGATGGCCATGTCTGTGTCCTCTGAAGTACACCACCGCTTCCTAAGACCGTGTCTGTAGTCAAATATTTTGCCACCATTTTTTCAGAGTTGTTGGAGATTCTGTGAAGTATAAAGAGCAATCATTTCTCTTTCCAAACATTCAGATTTAAATAAAATTTGGTTAAAAGCAAAAAACATTTTAAACTCATGCAACAATGATCATCTTATTGATAGAAATCATGTGTTCCTTTTTATGTCTTTAACATTCAGAATGATATCTGGCATATAGTGTTTATGAAGTGATTGATGAATGAATAAGTGTTTGGATAGATAAACTGTGTGTCACATTTCAAAACTTTGCAGAAATATCACATAATGTCTCATCAAAAACCCTATACCTCAATCCTTATGAACTTGAGGCTATGTTATTAAAGCATACATACTTAGAATTGTTACATATTTCAAGTGAGTTGAACATTCTATCTCTAGATCCATGACCTAAAAGCTGCTTTTGTCTTTTGTTAATACAGCTGTACCAACTTTTTTGGTGTGAGTATTCACTCAGTATATCTCTTCACGGTCTTTCAACTTCTCATTAATTTTAAATAGTAGATTGAATTGTTATCCACAGCTATTTACCTCCTTGTAATGATCACATAAAGATGGACTATATATTCTTGGAGATTTCCCCAGGGTTCCTGATTCAGTAGGTCTTCAGTGGAGACCAGAAATTTTGCATTTCTGATAAGTTTCTGAGTAATGCCTCTGCTACTGGCTTGGGACCACATTTTAGAAGCATGTTTCATGCATGTTCACCTCATGTAAGAAGTGCAAGAAAGCGAGGCTCATTACAAAATTATATTTTATACCACTGCTTGAATATTCTCTCCTAACACTGCATTGCAAATACACGTGGTCACGCCCCAAATCAATAAGCAGGAATTCATATTTTAAGCAAATACTCAGATGAGACCAATGTTACTAGTCTGGCAACCAAATCTGGAATAGCACTTGTTTTCTGTCTTACCCTCTGTTCTGAATTTTCTGCTTTTTTTCTTTGTGATCTATTTGAATAATTATTTATTTTTTCATCTTTCTCTCAGTTCTCTCTTCTGCTGTGTTCAATCTCTTGCCACATACAGCCATTAAGCTTTTAACTTGTGCTATCTTGATATTCATTGAAATAAATTCTGTTTATTGTTCAAGTCTACTACTTCATATTTATAAAACCTTACCTGCTAGTGATTTGATGTTTGACATTATATATTTAAGCAGAGTAAGCATAGTTGTTTAAAAATTTATGACTGAGGGTTGCATTTTGTTGAGTTCTGCTAATTCATATTCATGATGCCTTGTTTCTCAGTGTGACTAGTTAATTTTTAAAAAATTAAGAGTCATTGGTTTTAATAAACTATTTGTGAACATTCTCTGGGTCTAGAAGGCATGAGCCTCTTTCAGAAACACTTTCCATGTGCTTCTGCCAGGTACAAAGAGTTACTGCAAGTGAGGGATCACCTCAAATAAAGCCCATGCCTTGCAATTCCATGATAACCCTGGACTAAGCATACCTAGAGAGGAGATTCATTAAAAGGCAGGTCCTTGGTCATAAATCTTTATTTTTCTCTTTCTATTTCATTCTTCTGTCTTCCTCAGAGCTATAACAGCTTCCTCTGAAGTCTCTGGGGTTTCAGGATCAGGTGGGGAAAAGTGGAATTAAATTTATTATGCCATTATCCAGGCTTCCCTGGTGGCTCAGATGGCAAAGAATCTGTCTGCAATGCAGGAGACCAGGGTGCAATCCCTGGGTTGGGAAGATCCCAAGGAGAAGGGAATGGCTACCCACTCCAGTGTTCTGCCTGGAGAATTTCACTGACAGAGGAGTCTAGCAGCCTACAGTCCATGGGGTCTCAAAGAGTCAGACACGACTGAGCAACTAACATACATATGGATGTGGGTCTTTGAAAGCCCAGCTTTATTGAGAGAAGTAATTCTATAGGACACTAGACCTTGGTCAGGTCCTGGGACTTAAGTTCTGTCCTTCTTACTGTGTAATGCTATCACACCAAACCCCAGAACTTTATCAGCAAATATCCCCAAGGCAAAAATATAATTAGTGTTCGTCTCTCTGGCTCAGATGGTAAAGAGTCTGCCTGTAATTCAGGAGACCCAGGTTTGATCCCTGGGCCAGGAAGATCCCCTGGAGAAGGAAATGGCAACTCACTCCAGTATTCTTGCCTGGAAGATCCTGTGGATGGAGGAGTCTGGTGGGCTACAGTCCATGGGGTTGCAAAGAGTCAGATATGAATGAGCAGCTAACACTTTCACTTTTACTTTCTCTACTAGCAGGGTGTTACATAAATATTGGACCTTGTTGTCTGTCTGACTCCACATTGATTTATAATATGCTTTTCTGATAACACATTTCTTCCGGCAACTCTTATTAGTTTCAGTTGGAGAGTTGATCTAAGTAACCTTATCTTTCATTATCAAAAACTAGAAATAGCCTTGATGTTAAAATATGTATTTTGACAAGAATGTGGATAATGTTGGTAGATACTAGGTGTAAATGCTTTTAGAAGTGTAAGTAATACCTTTTTTAAAATTCTACTTTAAATATATTCCTTTCGCTTGAATGATAAAACCCCACTGTGAAGCAATTTAGGCTAACCTCAGATGACTTTGAAATCAGCATTCTTAATCCTGCTATAGCATATGGCTTTTGTTCTATTTTATAACTAATGTTTCACCATAAGATTATGACTTTTTTTGGCACTTGTTAGAAACTAGCTATAAATTTGTTGTAAAATGAAATCTTGACTTCTAGGTAGTGTAGCAGTATGCAAAAATTAAAATAAGAGACTTAATTCTCCCCATTAAAAATAAGGGAAGAAATTTGTCTCCCCCCTCCCTTTCTTAAAATATGTACTTTGGAAAACTTGTAAGTTCTTTCTCCATCTCTTTGAAATGTATGTAAATCTTTTTAAAAGCTAAATAAGCCTCTTACCAGTTTCACAGCCTAGAACCGTGTTTCTCAAGTGCCTGGAAACCATCTCTTTGAAATGTAATCACCCAGGGTGGTAACCCTACCTGCCAGTCCCCATGGGAGCGTGACAGATTTTCCCTTGCTTCAGTCCTGTCTGATTCTTTAGGACCCAATAGACTGTAGCCCATCAGCCTCCTCTGTTCATGGGATATTTCAGGCAGGAATACTGAGTGGGTTGTTCTGCCCTCCTCCAGGGGATCTTCCTGACCGAGGGATGGAACCCACGTCTCCTGTGTGTCCTGCATTGCAGGTGCCTTTTTTAATGCTGAGTCACTGGGGACTCCCCTTGCAGCCTAACTCCAGCCAAAGCTGCCTCTCTCCAAATCACAGAACTGCCTTCCAATAGAAAGATATGAAAAGTTTACTTTTTTTTCCCTGTAGATAAAGCCAATTAACTAACACAGATGGTCAGTCCAATTAACAAATAAATTTATAATGAGTAAATGGTGCTGACAAGTGTGCTTATGTGAAGACTGATTTGGTTTATCTTGAGAAAATGTGTACAGTGGGTGTATCTGCTTGGTTACATAAAAGAGTAAGATTTCTTTATAATCCGTGAACTCTTTTTAGTGGATTATATGTGGTGTATGTCACATTCTGGTTTAATGCTTACTCAGTAGTAAAAATTGTTTACTTTCCTTCCTACTCTTGTAGAGATTTCTGGGTTGAGAGGAGATTGTGTTTTTAGTTACATTTCCCCAATAGTACTGAACTACATCTTAAATGAATTGCTATTAAGTACATAATGAGATTAATAGCAAGAAATCCTTAGACAAACTAGAATATATAAAAGAAAATATCTGTTGACAACCAACTAGAATGTGCTTAACCATGGAAGCACATGGAATTAAAACTGTAGTGTTGCTAGAAATGTTATTTTTAATATTCATTAGTGGTAGACATATTTGTTTTGTAATATTTGGAACAAGAGATATAATACTGTTAATGCTTATATTTTGTATTTTTGTAGTATTGTCATTTATAACTATGGCTCAGATTTATAAACTTATAACAAATTTCAGCACATAAAAGTATGGAAATTTTGTATTTTAAGGGTTGAATAGTGCTCTTACAATTATAGACATTCTATGAATAAATGGGTTGAAATAAAATATAGCATCATAATGCAAATTAATGAAATAATTAATAATGATTTCTATACCATCCAAGCTCATTTCCAAAACCCTAATTCAAATTCATATTGAGCATAAAACTATTTCTTAATTACTACAAGAGTTCAGTTCAGTTCAGTTCAGCCGCTCAGTCATGTCTGAAGAGTTACCAGTCTACAAATACAAAAAAAAAAGAGTACTCTTGTAAGTTATACAAGTAGGTTTCACCTACTATCATTTGATTATTCCATTATTACTGGACTTTTTTCCCACTTTTTAAGCTAACCAACTCCTTACTACCCCTGTGTCCCATATTATGCAGTTAAATCTGTTTTAACTGTGAGTTTGTGTGTATATATGTATGTATGTGTGTCATCAAATCTTAATTGATTTGCCATGTTTTCTGAACATTTTTTAAATACAAAGGTCTGATCCCTTCCAAAAATTAGAAAGAAATCAAGTTCTTCCATTTAGTCTTAATGGTTTCTATTGCCCTCACTATGTACCTTCATATTTATACCCTCAATGACTATCTTAAATATTCCAATCAAATTACACTGCAGTTCTTGTTATCATTTACAATGACAATGACTATTTTTGACTGGTACCTTTAGTCATTTCACTTGCTGAGTTTGGAAAGGCCATACAAACCCTTTCTCATGATTCAGATTAAGCTTCCTCTCTTCCATTTTCCCCAAAGACTCTCATCCATATAGAGCTCTCTTTATTATTATCTCTACTAAGCTGAACAGAACCACACATCTGAAACTTCTTATTCACCAAACTCTTTAATACATTACAACATACTGTCAGTTTTTCTTTATGCAAATTCCCTTTCCAAGACTTAGATGAACCTGATTATCTATCAACTATACTATTATTATTATACAACATATAATTTCTAAAAGCATGTGATTGTTAGGAATATTCAAATGTCTACTTTCCCATCTTGCCCTTCCAAGCCTTTATTCACTATACTTCATGAGTTTTTGTACTTCAAGTGACTATTCTATAAAAGATTGTTATTATTCATAGCAATGAGAGAACTTTCTTTAAAAAACTTCATTAGCACTCTAACCATCTGATGATAATTCTGCTTTGCATAATTCTATCCCTATGCCTTTCAGCTATTAGGAATAAACACTAAGAAATATGAACTATATCAGAAAGGGGAGATCGCAAATGCCTTAGAGAAGCCACTTAAATAAATTAAGAAATGCACTTGTAAAATAGAAGATCTACTATCCACAGTTGTTAAGATGATGCAATAACCAGAGGGATTTCCTAGAAAGGTGAATCATATGACATAAAGTTTGTAATTTGAATTGTGCATGTGCATGCTAAGTTGCTTCAGTCATATCCAACTCTTTGTGACCGCAATGACAAGCTCCTCTCTCCATGGGATTCTCCAGGCAAGAATACTGTAGTGAGTTGCCATGCCCTCCTCCAAGAGATCTTCCCAGCCTAGGGATCAAATCCATGTCTCTTATATATCCTGCTTTGGTAGGCAGGTTCTTTACCACTAGTGCCATCTGGGAAGCCCAATTTGAACTTATGATTATCATAAGCAGCAGGTTTTTTAAGTAAGTAATGAAAATTCCAAAGTTAAAATTTATTTACCACTTATTACCATCTCTGTACATAAAGCATCATTTATGCTGCCATACAGCATGTGATATAAGGAAGATAAACTGTAGTCACACGCTTGCCTCTGTCACTAGACATCTTGGAAAAATCATTTCATTTCCTTCACTTTCTCATCCAAACATTGAGTGTTGAACTAGAATTCCCATTCTTCAGTATTAACTGAATCTTTTCACTTCATTCGATTGGATTTCCTCCTGATTCTTTATTTTCACAGAAACAAGATTCAGCTTCTCACCCAGATATAAAAAGTTCCTTTGGGAACATCAACACGACGGTAGACGAAGAAGCTGCTGGCCATCCTTTCCCCACAAACAAATGAAGTTAACAACAATGTGTGGACCAGAATACATCTGGGAGAGTGCTAGAGACCAACTGAGAAGCTAAAGCATCATGGCCATTGTAAAACCAAGAAAGAATTCCAACGAAAAAGGCAGGAAAACTTGCAGCGTTTGGCATATGCGTGGAGCCCCTTTCCCCCCAATGCAGCACAGTGGGAGGCAGCCGGCAGGGAGGCCCCCACACTGCAAGACAGAAACAAAGGAGTGGATCCTGAATCCAACGCTCAGGTTTCTCAGGGGTCTGCCTAAAGGAACAGTGTCTGTCTCACCCGATTCAGACCACTTATGAAGGAGTGCCGTAGTTTAGAAGCTGCTAAGAATGTAAGTGAGCAGCATGTTAGAGCTGAATTCCACAGGCAGACCTCAATTAGAGCAATACATCAGAAAACGTTTATGAGATCCTAGACTCTCCAGCCAACTGACTGGTGAGGGCTTTACCCTGCAAGGAGCCAGTATGCAAAGACTGGGAGAGTGAAAGTCACTCAGTCATGTCCAACTCTTTGCGATCCCATGGACTATACAGTCCATGGAATTCTCCAGGCCAGAATACTGGCGTGGGTAGCTGTTCCCTTCTCCAGGGATCTTCCCAACCCAGGAGTCAAACCCACGTCTCCCACATTGCAGGCAGATTCTTCACCAGCTGAGCCACCAGAGAAGCAGAAAAACACTGGAGTGGGCAGCCTATCCCTTCTCCAGCAGACCTTCCTGACCCAGGAATTGATCTGGGGTCTCCTGCATGAATGGCAGATTTTTTTACCAGCTGAGCTACCAGGAAATGCCCAATCAACCCCCACCTCCCAAATAAAAAGCAAGTAAAATCAAAGCATACAGATAAACAGGGAAACATGGCCCAACCAAAATAAAAGTTCAGACACCAACTCTAAAGAAATGCAGACCTATAGACCTATGAGCTAACTGTCATAAAATGCTCAATATGGTAAAAGAAAACACAGATAGGCAAGTAAACAGGAAAATGATGAATGAACAAAAGGAGAATATCCACAGATGGGCTATAAAAATGAGCTAAACAGAAATTCTGGAACTGAAAAAGACAATAAATAAACTGAAAAATTATTTATATGCATTCAACACCAGAACTGATTAGGCAGAAGAAAGAATCAGAAAACTTGAAGGCAAGGCATTTGAAATCATTGAGAAGAGTGAACGCAAAAAAAGAATAAAGGAAAGTACTGAGCGACTAAGTGCCTTACAGAATACTGTCACGGGAATGAATACACACTTCATAAGAATCTCAAGAGAAGAGAAGGAGAGAAAGTGGAAGAGAACTTTGAAAAAATAATGGCTAAAAAAAAAATTCCAAATCTGAGAAAATAACATAAAAACTGAAAAATCTTCAACTAAAATTAAAAAAAAAAAAAAAAACTTCAGTCATACTGAGATATGTTATACTCAAACTGTCTAACGTTAAAGACAAAGAGTGAATCCTGAAAGCAAAGTAAGAAGTTATTTGTCACATACAAGGGATATTCCATCAGGTTATCAGTGGATTTTTCAGCAGAAACTTAGTAATTCAGAAGTGAGTAAGATAATATGATCAAAATACTGAAAGACAAAAGGAAATTTTCAAGAAAGAACACTGTATCTGACAAAACCATCCTTTAAAAATAAAAAAGTTAAGAAACAAAACCTGAAGGAATTGAGTTCCTTGCCACTAGATCTACTCTACAAGAAATGCAAAAAGGAGTCTTTCAAGTTGTAAACAAAGAATGGTAGACAGCAACAAAAAAGCCATACAAAACTATAAGTTTCTCCAGTAAAGGAAAATACATAAACACATATAGTAATCTGTACTGTTGTAATTTTTGTGCATAGAACTTAAATGATGAAATACTTAACACAACTTTATATGAATAGACATGAAATATAATGATGTAATTTGTGATATCAATAACATGAAGTAGAGGGAGTAGAGTTGTAAGAAATAAAATGTTTATGTGCAATTGGAGTTACGTTGCTATCAGTTTAAACTGAGTGCTACATCTTTTCAATGTTTTATCTAATTGCCATGGTAATTGCAAAGAAAATAAGTACAGAATATTCACAGAAGAAATGAGAAGGCACCATCACTCTTCCAAATCAACAAAACAAAAAGGAAGGCAATAAGAGAAGAAAGAGCTAAAAGACCTACAGAAAACAACGAAATGGCAATAGTAAGTCCCTTCCTATCCACAATCAGTTTATACGGATTAAACTCTTTGATCAAAGATATATATTGGTTGGCTGGATAAAGAACAGGATCCAACTACATGCTGTCTTTAGATCTAAGCATATACATAGACTGAAATTTTTTCTTGGAAAACAACATGCCAAGCAAGTGGTAACCAAAAAAGAGCAGGGATAGCTATATTAACACTAGTTACAGTGGACTTCTAAGTAAAAACACTTCTATAAGAAACAAAGAAGGATATATAATCACAAAGTGATAATTCACTAAAATATATATAACACTGTTAATTATTTAGGCAACATACTTCAGAGCTTGTAAATACATGAAGTAAATTCTGACAAAATGGAAGGGAGAAATAGATAGCAACAAAATAACAGCAGGAGACTTCAATACCCCACTGTCAATGATGGACAGAACAACCAGACAGAAGATCAGTAAAGAAACAGAGGGCTTGAACAACACTGCTCCTGTTGTTGCTCTTCAGTTGCTAAGTCACGTCCAGCTCTATGACCCATGGACAGTAGCCTGCCAGCCTCCTCTATACATGGAATTCTCCAGGCAAACTGGAGTGGGTTGCCATTTTCTTTTCCAGGGGATCTTCCCAAATCAGGGATCAAACCCATGTTTTCTGCATTGGCAGATGGATTCTTTATCGCTAACCCACCAGGGAAACATGGATAACACTTATAGACCATTCAAAACTAGCAGTCATTTGCAGAACATTCCACTCAACAACAGCAAAGTATATACTCTTCCCAAGTGCATATGGAACATTCTCTATGATAGCTAACATGTTAAGGCATATAACAAACTTTTAAAAAATCAAGAAAATTAAAAGTGTACAAAGTATCTTTTCTAATTATGATGAAGTAAAATTAAAAATCAGTAGCTCAAGGAAAACTGGAAAATCCAGTTATGTGGAAATACAATGCACTATTAACCAACAAATGGATCAAAGCAGAGCTAACAAGGGAAATTAGACAATACCTTCAGATAAGTAAAAATGAAAAGAAGACCTACCAAAACTGACATGATGCAGACAAAGCAGTACAAAGAATGAAGTGTATAGCTGTAAATATGAACATTAAAAAAAAAAGAAAGATCTCATATCAAAAACCTAACTTTACACCAGAAAACTAGAAAAGGAACAAACCAAATTAGCAGAAGGAAGGAAATAATAAAGATTATAGCAAAAAATAATTTAAATGGAGAATAGAAAAACAATAGAAAAAAGCCACCAAAGCTCTAAAAAGTAAAAGTTTGCTTTTTGAAAAGATCAACAAAATTGATAAATTCTTAGCTAGATTAAGAAAAAAAATAGAAGACTCGAATAACTGAAGTCAGACAAAAGACAACATCGCAACTAATGCCACAGAAATAGAAAGGGCAAAAGAGATTGTATCTGTAAAAACTATCCAAAGTTTGTATAATTTAGAAGAAACAAATGTATCCTTAAAAACACACAATCTACCAGGACCGACTCATGAAGAATTCATACACCTTAACCACCACAACAAAATCAAATAACATGACTTTTTAAATGGGCAAAGGACTTAAATAAATATTTCTTCAAAGGTGATATACAAGTAGGTAACAAGTATATGAAAAGATGTACTACATCGGTAATCATCAGAAATATATAGGTCAAAATCATAATAATAAATTAACTCATATCCATTTTAATTTCTATTAAAAATATTAAAAAATTAAAAGCTCAAAAAGTTACAAGTGTTGACAGGAATAGAGAGAAATTAGTATCTTTGTGCACTGTTGCAGGATTGCAAAATGGCATAAGCAGTATGTAAAACAATAACAGTTCCTCAAAAAATAAAAGATTGAGCTACAGTATGATCTAGCAATCGTACTTATGTCTATGCATCCCAAAGAATTGAAGCCAGGATCTCAAGGATATATTTATACACTTAATGTTCATAGCAGCCCTATTCATAATAGTGAAGAAGTAGAAGGAACGGAAATGTCAATTGACAGAGGAATGGATAAGCAAAATATAGTTTATATATACAATGGAGTATTTTTCAGCCCTAAAAAGAAAGCCTTGTCATATATTACAAAATGGATGAACCTTGAGGACATGATGCTAAGTGAAATTAGCCAGTAACAAAACGATAAGAGCTCTATGATTGCAATTATATGATGATCTTAAAAGTCATATTCATGGAAACAGAAAGTAGAATAGAGGTTACCAGGGGCTGGGAAGAGGGGAGAAAGGGGAGTTGTTGTTTAATGAGTGTGGAATTACAAATGTGCAAGAAGAAACATTTCTAGAGAAATGTTTCAAACATGAATATATTTAGCACTACTGAACTGTGTATTTAAAAAAGTTTATAAGGTGATTTTAATTTATGTGGCGTCTTTTTTACAACAATTTTTAAAAATCCACTGTAAGCTACATTTAACCTATTTTGCCAATTTCACCTTATAGTATTTCCACCATATATATTCAGTCTTCTTGGAGTCACTACACAGAGGGGTCATTTGAAAACATTACCTCTTCCAAGTACACTTTTCTTGATTTTAGTATTCCTCATTTGGAACTAAAATTCAGTGGGGATTCATATCAGAAGCAGGATAACGAATAGGCGAGAAAAACATCTGGCAAGAAGAAACAGACTCATATACTGCTATTGCCAAGTTCAATCGCAGGTACCCTCTTCATTGCGAAAAGCGTTGAAGTGAAAGTGTTAGTTGCTCACTCACGTCTGACTCCTTGCGACTCCATGGACTGTAGCCCGCCAGGCGCCTCTATCCGTGGAATTCTCCAGGCAAGAATACTAGATTGGGTAGCCATTCCCTTCTCCAGGGGATCTTCCCAACCCAGGGTTCGAACCCAGGTCTCCTGCATTGGCAGGAGGATTCTTTACTGTCTGAGCCACCAGCGCCAAAGCCCACACTTTAACAGTTGGCTTAATTTCCCTTTTATGATATGACTTGTGATTATGCATTGTCCCAATCTTTTGCAACCCTTTGCTCTTCGGCTTTTGAAAATATGCTTTACTCCAACTTATTTATCTTTCTGGAAATAGCCATATTTCTCCTCATTTCTATGCTTTATCAATTTTTTTGGACAAGCAGAGAACCCTGGAGGATGCCCATTCTTGTGGACAGAGGGGAAAAACCTCTGTCCCCAGAGAAAGACAGAAACCTTTGTGAAGGTTACTTCCCTAAGATGCAAGCCCCATAAGCATGCCAGAGATGGAGATTCAGTCACAACACCTGGCTGCCATGCTCACAACTTTCCGTACAGCTGAGAGAGCTACAAAAGCGATGCTCAAAAGCCAAAAACAGGGAAAACATTGCTAGAGAAAATGGAAGCTTCTGGTGTTCACAGGAACAGTGTACTTCAAACATAGCACACCTCCGAAGTTAATTAACTCAAATTCCCACCCTAGAGGCCAATTTGCCTCAGCACCTACCCCCTCAAACATGTTGAACAAAAAATTCCAAGACATGCATAAAAGGCAAGAAAATACGGTCTGAAGGGATAAAGCCATCATCAGAACCTGACTCAGATACGACACAGAAGTTACAAGTATGAGATAGGGAATTAAGAATAACTATGACTGGGGCTAAGAGGGGGATAAATTGGGAGATTGGGATTGATATATATGCATACAAAATAAACAATTTATAAGGACTTACTGTATAGCACAGGGAACTCTGCTCAATACTCCATAATGGCCTATCTGGGAAAAGAATCTTTCAAAGAACTGGATGTATGTATAACTGATTCACTTTGCTATAGACTTGAAATCAACACAACAGTGTAAATCAACTACACTCCAATAAAAAACTTAAATAAATAAAACAACTATGATCAGTCCGTTCAAGCCTGAAGTGGGAAAGGTAGCCTACATGCAAGATTAAACAGGTAATTTCAGCAGAGAGGGAAACAATAAGAAGGAACTAAATGGAAATGTTGGAATTACAACCGAAGTGCTCTATGTGACATCCTTATCTTTAGCCTGTTATCCCCTCTAATTCACCACCACCTCATTAACAAAGTAATTTTTTTGCAACTATCAACATAACACACCTCCACTTTGCTTAAGAATCTTCAAAAAATAGGCCATAGAATAAAGAATAATTAGGACTGGAGCCATATATATTTAGAAACAAAAGCTGGCATCATCATTTGTTAGCTGTGAGACCTAAAACAACTGAAATACGTGCAGAGTTTCTGGTTTTCCATCTGAAAAGTGGGAATAATAATAATAAAGCTATTATAAGATTGAAATAGTAAGACACTAACACTATTCACAGTACACAATAAGGGATAAATGATAGCAGCTATTGTCAACTCTTGGTGGTGGACAGGGAGGCCTGGCATGCTGCGATTCTTGGGGTCTCAAAGAGTCGGACACGACTGAGCGACTGAACTAACTAACTAAATTGTCAACTCTATGAAATCCTAACCTTCAGAATTTCAAGCCTCTCTTCTCTCATGTCACCATTTACAGTCTTTTTTTTTTCCCAAAAATTTTATTTTTTTTCACTTTTTTTATTTTATTATTATTTTTTTTTTTTACATTTTTTCCCATTTATTTTTATTAGTTGGAGGCTAATTACTTTACAATATTATAGTGGTTTTTGCCATACATTGACATGAATCAGCCATGGATTTACATGTGTTCCCCATCCCTATCCCCCCTCCCACATCCCTCCCCATCCCATCCCTCTGGGTCTTCCCAGTGCACCAGCCCTGAGCACTTGTCTCATGCATCCAACCTTGGCTGGTGATCTGTTTCTCCCTTGATAGTATACTTGTTTCAATGCTGTTCTCTCTGAACATCCCACCCTCGCCTTCTCCCACAGAGTCTAAAAGTCTGTTCTGTACATCTGTGTCTCTTTTTCTGTTTTGCATATAGGGTTATCATTACCATCTTTTACAGTCTCGACATCAGCATATGTATCTGCCATTCTTTTCTGTTTTATCCAATCAAGCCATATTCTTTAACAACCCTAACAGCTGATCTTCTTTCCTAGAGTCTCTGTGGTTAGTCAATAAAGCCTTCTTCTTGTGCTTCTGCAGTATTAGTGGTTTGTACCACAAATGCAACATTTATTGTCTGATATGCTGTCTTCCCCAGTTAGCTTACATGCATATTCAGGACAATGATGTTTTCTACTGTCCCATTTGCCTCACTCTAGCTAGTATAATTTGAATAAAGTGTACTTTTTATTTTCACCAAAACCACATTATATTCAAGATGTAAAAAGGTAGAAGTTCTTTTGCAATACTTTAAATAATTTCTACCATTTTGAAATTTCCTTAAAATATCACAAAATATTGATGGTCATTCAACCACATAAGTTGAAGAACACGATTTTGTGTCTATTTCCCAAGCAGTTTTCTCAACATCTGGGTGTAAGCACATGTCAAAGAGAACTCCGCATTTCTACCTTTTTTCCTGTCTCCAGCATTTAGTTTGTTATTCCATTTTTGCTTAAGATACCATGTTAGCAACAGTGGTTCTATTTATATAAAATTCTACCAAATGTGACTCAGCTCTTGAGTAAAAATGTTTTTCCTAAATGAAATACATAAAAAAAGACCACAATTATGTTTTTTGATAAACAGTTGGAAGTTTTCTGTGAATCATCAACAAATTACAATGATAACCATAATTCCATAGAAAGTAAATATCTTCTCTATATTTTATTAATGCTAAGTATAGCAGATTGATAGGCAATACCAACAGTTAGGATGACATATTTATAACTGAGAGGAAAACCTACTAATACTTGATAGTAACAAATAAAATATTAATAAATTTAATATAATACATCAGATTATCTTCTTTAGTCTTTCAGTGACATCTCTCAGATATTAATCTGAGTCTGGTTTGTATTACATTATAAGATGTATCCCCAGTTTTGTAGGAATATGTTTTACAACTTCAGGTGAGTCATAGTTTTCCCACTATGATGATATTTCTATGCTCCTCTCTCTGTCACCTCATATGCCTAAAAATCCTTCTCCCCTCAATGTACTTTCACAGGTCCCTTCCAAAAATTCAAGTACTTAGTTTGATTCACCTCCTGCTTGTATAGCATCTTTCTGAACAGTTTTATTCTTGAGAGCAAGAATCCCAAATGTGGTACTTGCATTCCTCCACACAGAATAAGCTTTTCATAGATATTCAATAAATTAATTATAAATTCTAGGAAGGACCAACTTTTCTGAATTGGTCAAATGATCAAATTAATGGCTTGGACAATACAAGAATTGCTTAGCTTTGTGGCTAAGATGATAAAACTGAGATTAAAAATTTGTCATCCAGATTCCTGTTCTAATATGCTTTCAAATCTCCCACGCTATAGTGTATAATCCTATGCATAGCTGTTCTTAACAATCAGAGGGAAATGATCTTTGTATAGATATTGAGAATATTGACCACATTTTGACTAATAAAAAACATGAAATGTGAAAGTTGCTCAGTCGTGTTAATAGCCAGTCAAGTTAGATTTTTCCCCCCTCCCCAAACAGTTCTGACATATGAGATGAGAGAGTAAAGACATATTTTTGAATAGACTATTACATATACTTGATTCAGGTGTTCCCAGGAGGTGCTAGTGGTAAAGAATCTGCCTGCCAATGCAGGAGATCCAAGAGACCTGGGTTCAATCCCTGGGTCAGGAAGATCCCCTAGAGAAGGAAATGGCAACCCACTCCAGTATTCTTGCTTGGAAAATTCCATGGACAGAGGAGTTTGGCGGGCTGCAGTCCATGGCAACGCAAGAGTTGTACACAACTGAGTGACTAACACAACACGTACTTGATTTGGATGCAATTCGTTAGAAAATCTGAAAAACTGAACTCGCGGAAGGGTCCTATTAGCTCATTCATCAAACTTTTCATGTCATAGATAAGAGAAAAGAATTCCAGCAAGAACTAATGTGTTGTGTGTGTGTGTGTGTCTGTGTGTCTGATATGTTAACTGCTCCAGTTAACTGTCAGATGTTTTAAAGTGTATTTATCACATCAAGCTACATACATATAAACTTCATTTTTCCTGGGATAAAGAGTAGTCTATAAAATTGCTGAAGATAGCTAAGACTGCCATTTTCCAAAAGCATGATCTTGCTCCTCTGGGGTACACAGGATTATTGGAGATTCAGGGTCAAAGAGTCTTGAAGAATTGCAGAGAACATACAGGTAAAGGCCAAGAGCAAATATAAAGAAAGTGAGGTTTCTGCTTTCTCATTTTAGCCCTCTTAACTTACAGCTCTACCTTTGGATTTTACATCTTCCCTCCCAGCTTCCATTTCATGGTCAGATATTTCAAAGCTAACCTCTCAAGAACAATCAATTACTTTTCATTTTACTCTGTGAACCCACCAGCTGTTTTCACTGCTCCCATTGCTGAGGGCTGAGGACAGCTAGAAAAGTAACATAAACAAAAATTCAACAACCACCACAATACCCTGATGAATTAGCCTTCACCATAAATCAACCCTGCCTAATTTCTTCAATCAAGACATATATAAGTATTGACAAAATCTACTGTATGGCACAGGGAACTCTACTTAACACATTGTGGTGACCTGAATAGGAAGGAAGTCTAAAGGGGAGAAGGTATACATATGGCTGATTCACTTGGCTATACAGTAGAAACGAACGCAATGTTGCAAAGCAACTACACTCCAATAAAAATTAGTTTTAAAAAATTACACTAGTCACATTAAAGAGAATAAAGCCTAAATTAGAAAGACAATAAATATTTTAAATCTATGAGTTTTTAAAAGAGCAAATAAAATATCTGTAATGAAACTAAAAAAAAAAAAAATCCTTTGCTTAACATTGGACCTGAGATGGAGGTTCTCATTCCAGTCATTTGTTAAACTTAAAACCCTCATGAGTAAAATTGTGAGGAAGCAGGATAGGGCTTCCCTGGTGGTTCACATGGTAAATAATTCATCTGCAATGCAGGAGACCTGGGTTCCATCCCCTGGAGAAGAGAACGGCTACCCACTCCAGCATTCTTGCCTGGAGAATCCTACGGACAGAGGAGCCTGGCCAGCTATAGTCCTTGGGAGTCACAACGAGCCAGAAACAACTTAGCGACCAAACGACAGCACCACAACCACCTTCACAGTACTCAGGGCTGGGTATACAACCAGTAAAGAGGACCTGTATGGGGCACCCGCACATCCAGTATCACTTCCCTCATAGTAACTGTCATCTTTATAATAGATTTTTTATAAGCTTCCCCCACTCACTCAAAGTCTGGAGATATAGAACACTGGATGCCAATTACACTCAGCATGCTGACCACCTTAGTACTTCTCCATAACTCCACTAATTGTACCATCTCCAAAATTTCTCAAAATATTCATCCTTTCTTAGGTCTTCCCCTCCGATCTCAGTATAAAGACTACTTCCCAAAGTTTTTTTTTTTTTTTCTTTTACTTTTACTTTCCATGTCATCACTTTCTCATCTTCAATCTCATCATTTCCATTTTTCCTTTTTAAAAGCTCTTCCTTGATACTATGCAATCTTTGGTCCACCACTTTTCTTTTAGCTAGCAGACGTTGAAAATGATTTTGGCTCCTGTATCCATTTAATTACCATCTGTTCATTTCTTAAACATTTTCTTTTTGGCTCCAAAATTACAACATTATCACACAGATTTGGAAGCAGTAAAGACACTTTTTTTTTTATGAAGAAATATCACAATCTGATTTTTCAGTCTCCAAGACTATGCTAAAACTATTCCATCAGAGATCAGCTATCTAATCACCAAATTCAATGACATATTCTCACTTCAAAAACTCCTATAAGACATTTACCCCCACTGATTAACTCCTTTTCAAGTTTCTCCTACTTGGCAAAATGATGTGCAGAAAACTATACCCTCTTGGCTTAGAATTTATCATGGAGAATATATTGTCATTTCTGTTTGGATGTAATAAACCCCAGTTGACGGCAAAAGAAGTTCGTTCCAAGTCAAGGACATTCTGCTGGTTGTAAGGAATCTGGTTGAAGAGAAAAGTTAGATGGGTGATACTCAAGTTTGTGTCCAGAGCAAGACTGTTCTGCAGAGAAGTGGAGAGGGGGGCACAAATGTGGGCATTGTACAGAGTTAGAAGAAAAGGTATAGTAATACCTTTGATATTGATAGAGTATTGATATCAATACCATTGATAGAGTAAAAAGTAGGGATTTGAGAGATAAAAATATTTATATGGCTTTTATTAGTGAAATTTTGTGTGCTATGGAACAAAATTCTCTTCATTAATCTTAGTAAACCATCAGTCATGTTTACAAAAATTATAAGCTTTTTGGTATGACTCAACATTGTATAGAAATAAGAGTTGTTTGTTGATTTAGTATGGAGATCAATCATCCTGCATACAAAAGTGAAAGTGGATATCTTGGTGGCTATTGGAGTCCTCAAACCTACATTATATTCTTCTGTTTGAGGCTACTCTTTAATTACTTTGATGGGTAGAAATAGTAGTGATATTGCAAGTAGTAGACTAGTAATCCATAACTTTCATTGAGAATTAGTGATTAGACAGGCACCATAGAAATATTTTGCATAGATTATCTTACTTAAAACCTATACAAAATTGTATATACTTCTAACTCATACTTTCTCTTTGCTTTCTGCCATTAGAGTGGTATCATTTGCGTATCTGAGATTGTTGATACCTATCCCAGCAATCTTGATTCCAGCTTGTGCTTCATCCAGCCCAGCATTTGTCATTATATACTCTGCATACAAGTAAATAAGCAGGGTGATAATATACAGCCTTACATACTCCTCTCCCAACTTTGAACCGGTCCATTGTTCCATATCAGGTTCTAACTGTTGTTTCTTGATCTGCATACAGATTTCCCAGGAGCAGATAAAGTGGTCTGGTATTCCCATCTCTAAGAATTTTCCACAGTTTGTGGTAATCCATACAATCAAAGGCTTTAGTAAAGTCAATGGAGTAAAAGTAGATATTTTTCTGAAATGTCCTTGCTTTCTCTATGATCCAGCAGATATTGGCAACTTGATCTCCGATTCCTCTGTTTTTTCTAAATCCAGTTTATACATCTGGAAGTTTTAGGTTCACATGCTGTTGGAGCCTAGCTTAAAGGATTTTGAGCATAATCTTGTAAAATGAACCCAACTGTACAGTAGTTTGAACATTCTTTGGCATTGCCCTTCTTTGGGACTGGCATGAAAACGACCGATATTTTTCCAGTCCTGTGGCCTTTGCTGGGTTATCCAAATTTGGTGACATATTGAACACAACACTTTAACAGCCTTACCTTTTAGAATTTCAAATAGCTCAGCTGGAATTCCATCAGTTCCACTAGCTTTGTTCATAGTAATGCTTCCTCAGGTCCATTTGCCTACACTCCAGGATGTCTGGCTCTAGGTGGGTGACCACATCATCATAGTTATTCGAGTCACTGAAACCTTTTTTTAATTGTTCTTCTGTGTATTCTGGCCACCTATTCTTAATCTCTTCTGCTTCTATTAGATCCATACCATTTCTGTCATTTGTTCAGCCCATCTTTGCATGAAATATTCCCTTGATATCTCCAATTGTCTTGAAGACATCTCTAATCTTTCGTATTATATTGTTTTCCTCTATTTCTTTGCATTGAACAGTGAGGAAGTCTTTCTTATCTCTCCTTGCTATTCTTTGGAACTCTGCATTCAAATGGGAATATCTTTCCTTTTCTCCTTTGCCTTTCACTTCTCTTCTTTTCACAGCTATTTGTAAGGCCTCCTCAAACAACCATTTTGCCTTTTTGCATTTCTTTTCCTTGGGGATGGTTTTGATCACTACCTCCTGTACAATGTCACAAACCTCCATCTATAGTTCTTCAGGCACTCTATCAAATCTAATCCCCTGAATCTGTTTGTCACTTCCATTATATAATCATAAGGGATTTGATTAGGTCATACCTGAATGGTCTGGTGGTTTTCCCTACTTTCTTCGATTTAAGTCTGAATTTGGCAATAAGAAGTTCATGAACTGAGCTACAGTCAGCTCCCAGTCTTGTTTTGTTGACTGTATAGAGCTTCTCCATCTTTGGCTGCAAAGAATATAATCAATCTGATTTCAGTGTTGACCATCTGGTGATGTTCATGTGTAGAGTCGTCTCTTGTGTTGTTGGAAGAGGGTGTTTGCTATGACCAGTGCATTCTCTTGACAAAATTCTGTCAGCCTTTGCCCTGCTTCATTTTATACTCCAACGCCAAACCTGCCTGTTACCACAGGTATTTCTTGACTTCCAACTTTGCATTCCAATCCCCTATTAAGAAAAGTACTTTTTTTTCAGTTATAGAAGGTCATACAGGTTTTCATACAACTGTTTAACCTCAACTTCTTCAGCATTAGTGGTTGGGGCATAGACTTGGATTACTGTGATGTTGAATGATTTGTCCTGGAAACACATTGAGATCATTCTGTTGCTTTTGAGATTGCACCCAAGTACTGCATTTCCGACTCTTTTGTTGACTATGAGGGCTACTCCATTTCTTCAAAGGGATTCTTGCCCACAGTAGTAGATATAATGGTCATCTGAATTACGTTTGTCCACTCCTGTCCATTTTAGTTCACTGATTCCTAAAATGTCAATGTTCACTTTGGCCTCCTTTGTGAGCACATCCAACTTACCTGATTCATGGACTTAACATTCCAAGTTCCTATGCAATATTGTTCTTTATAGCATCAGACTTTACTTTCACCACCAGACACATCCACAGCTGAGTGCCATTTCCACTTTAGCCCAGCCTTTTCATTCTTTCTGGAGCTATTTCTCTGCTCTTCCCCAGTAGCATATTGGACATCTCCTGACCTGGGCGGCTCATCTTCTGATGTCCTATCCTTTGGCCTTTTCTTACTGTTCATGGGGTTCTAGAGGCAAGGATACTGAAGTGGTTTTCCGTTCCTTCTCCAGGGACCACATCTTGTCAGAACTCTCCACCATGGCCTGTCTTGGGTGGCCCCACACAGCAAGGCTCATAGCTTCAGTAAGTTACACAAGGCTGTGATCCATGTGATTATTTTCATTAGTGTTAAGTAATTGTGGTCTTTTATTCTGGAGGCTATGGGATTGTAGTTCCTGCTTCTTCTGTCTTTCCTCTGATGGATGAGGATAAGAGCCTTGTGCAAGCTTCCTGATGGGAGGGACTGCCTATGGGGAACTCTAGGTCTTGCTCTGTTGGGCAGGTCCATGCTCAGTAAATCTATACTTCAATTTTCTGTTGTTAGTATTTTTGCCTGAGGTAGTCCAGTCCTGGAGTCTATGGGCTCTGTGGTAGGGCTAAAGCTGACCTCCAAAAGGACTTAGGCCAACATGTGCCTCCCAGGACTGACTCTGCCATTGCTTCTGTCCCTGCAGCAGGCCACTGCTGACCCACGCCTCCACAGGAGACCTTCAGACACTCACAGGCAAGTCTGGCTCAGACTCTTGTGGGATCACTGCTCCTTTCCCCTGGGTCCTGGTGTGCACAAGGTTTTGTTTGTATCTGCCAAGAGTCTCTGTTTCCCCCAGTCCTGTGGAAGTTCTGTAATGAAATTCTGCTGTCCTTCAAAGTCATATTCCCTGGGGATTCCCAGTCCCTTTGCCTGATCCCCAGGCTGTGAAGTCTGATGTGGAGTCTAGAATGTTGGCAACAGTGCAAGAGTTTCTTTGGTATTATTGTTCTTCAGTTCGTGGGTCACTCACCCAGCAGGTAAGAGATTTGATTTTAACATAATTGCACCCCTCCTGCTGTCTGTGGTGGCTTCTCCTTTGTCCCTGGACATGTCCCTTTTTTTTTTTTTTTTTTTTTTTTGGTGGGTTCCAACATCTTCCTATCAATGATTGTTCACCAGCTACTTGTGATTTTGGTGTTCTTGCAGGAGAAGTTAAGTGCACGTTCTTCTACTCCACCATCTTTGCTTCATCACTTAGACACTATTATTTTAAAGGGAGGTAAAAGACATAAAGTTAAAATTCAGTTGAAATGTATATTTTGTACAAAGTTTTAGTTTCTCTGGAGAGATGTTCAGCTGCCAGCGCAAAAATAAGTCTCTCATTGATAGAGTGTGTGGCTAGGGAACCGTGGTACTACTTGTGGACCAAAGACTGATCTCCTTGGAGAGACAGGTGTACCTTGCATCACCATTGCTCATATATCCTATTAGGTAAGAATGATTCTTACTAGCAGGTTGTCATATTTTTATTCACCTTTTTATGTTCTGATGTGGATCTGATATTTCTTACATCCTTAGTATCTAGCAGAATGTGTGATACAAGAATAATAGTTTAGTACACACTTCTGAAGACATAAAAAGTATCCTAATAGATTCAAGACAAAAGAGATGAAAAGCTTATGCTGTTTAGCTTCTCAATTGATTTTTCAGATTAATACTTAAAAACTCTTTACTGCCCCTAAAATAATGCCTGGACCACTTCTTTAAATGGAAAGTCCCTGGGAAAAATCATAAGGCACAAACTCAGTGAGGGCGGAAACTATATATGTTGAGTATGCCATTGACTAATATGTCTAGTATCCATGCTAATAGAATATTTGGTCACTTATAAAACATGTGAATAAGTCAGTCATAAAAGATGCTAGATGCATATAATTGTGTACTGCATGTGATTATCAGCTCTTCTAGGGTTTAGTGCCTAATCATTCGTATTCCAAAGAATATTGGACTAAATGTAAAGAGAAAGAAGGAAGGAAAGTGGGAGGAAGCGGGGAAAAAATCGTTGAGATTTCCTCCACAATTCTAAAATATGTTTGGCTGATATGTAGATTTCCATCCGGAAGTGCCAAAGAAAGCAAAGCAGAAAGTTTTCTAAAGTTTCTTTTCAGCAGGTAAATGTTGCCTATAGATTGATGAATATAATTAAAATTCTTGTCCATAAAAGGTTAATTTTTCTTATAAAGAGAACACCATTTCTCCCACACCTTGAGATTTGGTGAATTGTTTAGTTTGTTTTCACTTTGACTAAAATTGGGAAAATATTTTTGATCCCCAGAAATGATTCCTTGAAATACAAGTTTGGAAAAAATAGCTTTGCCTTTTTCTAACATCCTCACTTGTGCTTAATTATTTACTAATTGTTTGTATATGATGGTTAAAGAGATGGGAATACCAGATCACCTTACTTGTCTCCTGAGAAATCTGTATGCAGATCAAGAAGCAACAGTTAGAACTGGACTTGGAAGAGATGGCTGGTTCAAAATGAGGAAAGGAGTACAACAAGGCTGAATACTGTCATCCTGTTTATTTAACTTTTATGCAGAGTACATCAGGTGAAATACAGGGCTGGATGAATCACAAGCTAGAATCAAGATTTCTGGGAGAAATATCAACAACCTCAGATACGCTGATGACACCATCCTAAAGGCAGAAATTGAAGAGGAACTAAAGAGCCTCTTGATGAGAGTGAAAGAGAGAGTGGAAATGCTGGTTGAAACTTAACATTCAAAAAAAGTAAGGTCATAGCATCCAGTCCCATCACTTCAGATGGGGGAAAAGTAGAAAAGTTGCAGATATTATTTTCTTGGGGTCCAAAATCACTACGGACAGTGACTGCAACCATGAAATTAAAAGATGCTTGCCCTTTTGAAGAAAAGCTATGACAAATCTAGACAGCATATTAAAAAGCAAAGATACCACCTTGCTGACAAAGGTCCATATAGTCAAAGCTAGGATTTTTCAAGTAGTTACATATGGATGTGAGAGTTGGACCATAAAGAAGGCTGAGTGCCAAGAAATTCATGCTTTTGAATTGTGGTGCTAGAGAAGACTCTTGAAAGTCCCTTGGACTGCAAAGAGATCAAACTAGTCAATCCTAAAGAAAATCAACACTGAATATTCATTGGAAGGGCTGATGCTGTAGCTGAAGCTCCAATACTTTGACCACCTGATGTAAAGAGCCTACTCATTGGAAAAGTCCCTGACGCTGGGAAAGACTGAAGGCAAAAAGAGAAGGAGGTGACAGAGGGTGAAATGGTTAGATAGCATCACCTACTCAATGGATACAAAGCTGAGCAAACTCTGGGAGATACTGAAGGATAAGGAAACCTGGTGTGTTGCAGTCTATGGGGTCACAAAGAGTTGGACGTGACTTAGCAAGTGAACAACAGTAACAATCTGGAGGTAATATTAAAAGCAGATTTCAGTTGATTGATTTTTGCCAACTCCTTTAGAGCACACCTTCTTGTGATTTGAAAACTTAACATATTCTCTATTGACGTCCCTGTGAGGGATAAATGAACTCACACAATACCAGTCATTTTTATGGTTATAACTGCATTCAAAAATCAACATGGCTGTCACTGATCCATCTTGGCCTTCGGACTGATCCTTCATATAGCAAATCTTCTTGCCTTAAGCCTTCAGTATCTGTAGTGCAAGAATGGCAAGCTATAGGAGTGGGGAGTTCAGCATTTCAGTGGTTGTCTAAATCAATCATTTTGTGAGCATGAATAAGTCATGCTTAAACGGATGGCTTCAACCTACATCAGGAATCAACTGTATTAGGAGAAAGTAGAAAAATAGAATAAATTCAGGTGTGGGGATGGCACAATGCATTCTCCTTTATCCAGTATTCCTTTTTTCCCTTACAAAAATGATAGCCATACAATCACTTTAATACAAATCCTTCTTTAAGTCTCCTGAAACTATATCAGTTTATAGAACAGCCTGTGAAAGTCTAGTAGAGAACTCATTAAGGAAATTCAAGCTTCTGAAGTCAGAATATCATTGCTGCCTCTCAGAACATGAAATGATAGATGGAAAAGTCCTGCTATGCATGTTTACTGGCAGGCAGGTATATGTCATTCTCTTGATCCTGTAAAGAACAGTTGAAGGATTCTTTCAGCATTAACTTCTCTTTTCAAGTCCATCATCAATCTGTAATTCATTTCAGGAAGTGTTTTTGTTGGGTATCTGTCTTAGTATTTCATTGGTTTCTTTTGAAGGTCACACTTTTGTATTAAATTTTTCCTACAGCAGGGTTGATATTGTGCCAAGAGCAATGGGTTATGTGCTGAGGGATCAACCTATATTTCTTCAGTTTCACATTTTCCACAGCCCCTGCCATATTTAATCACATATAAAAACAGGAAAACCTTGTTGCCCCCAAAGAAACCTTACCAATCAGGGATATAGCTGAATAATGGAAATAAAGAGAAAAACATGTATCTATGCTGCAATATATGCCCTAAACTGATATATGAAATAGTTAGGGGAACTTCCAAATTTTCATCAACATTCTCTTACTCATCTTTTACACTCAGTGTGGATAAGCCTAGTTGTATAACTTGCTGTTCCATACAAAATTAAACTAGACAACCTGTGAAAGAAAGTCAGAAGCCACATAGAAAAGCAAACAGGCTGAAAACATTTACCCTGGAAAAAATATAATTGCCTAGCAAGAGGAGGAAAACTAAAGATAGTTCATAATTATGTTATGATACACTAGAATAACATAAAGCAAACAAGTTGGATGAACTAGAGCAGGAATCAACAAACTTTTACTATGAAAGATCAGCTAGATAATAAATATTTTAGGCTTTATAATTCATAGTTTCTGTTGCAACTACTCAGCTATGCTATTATAGCACAAAAGCAGCATAGACAAGATATTGGGTTGGCCAAAAAGTTCATTTGAGTTTCTCCATTAACAGTGTAGGGGAAAATCTGAACGATCTTTTTGGCCAACGCAAATAAACCAGGCTAGGGTCCAGGGCTGTTATTCCAATGTAAAACTTTATTTACAGAAGCATGCAACAGTACAGATTTGGCATGCAGGCTATAGTTACTACCCCCTGATGTATAGTTAAGTAAAGAAGTATGGACAATCCTCAAAACTGTAATTCAGCACCCCAAAATCTAAGTCACCCTAAGTTGTTGAATGATATAGACAGGGTGATGTCATATTTATTAAGGTAAAAGGGGAAGCAACACTTCACCATATAGTGTTTATAGATCCACACACGTACCCTGAAAATACAAGAACATGCCAAAGAGTGATCAACACAAATTCCTGGCAATGGCTGCATCAGAGGAGAAAGCTCATGGAATGAAGAACAGGAGATGCCAACTCTATCAGTAAAGACTCTTGTTCTTAAACTCTGTGTTGGCTGCAAATATATTCATATTGCTCTCTACACTCTAAAAATATTTCACAATCACATTTTAAGTCAAACAACATGACATTCTAAGGCTATTTAATAGGGGCAAAAATAAATTATACAATATAATATCCCTAAGTTTATCATTACTTTGCAGGAGGCAAAAAGAAAAAATTATGCACATAACAATAATTGTAAACTTGAGTCAAAAAGAAAAAAATTAACTTCAGTCCAGATTTCTGTTGAAGAATCCATAGACATTTTATACTTCAAAGAGAAAATAAAGCTGATGTTTTAGGCTAGACTACCTTGATGCTTATAGTACTTTCTGTTATTATAGACAATCACATACATGGAATACCTCATGCTTGATTTGCCAAGTAGAGCTTTTAGCACATTGTCATTTTTAAACTACATTTTCTTAAAACTAAATTATTTAAAACATTATGTATATACTTGCATTCTATGAATTTTCAGCAAGTCTTTCCTGACTTCTCTATAAAAGTTATGGTATTTCTTTTAAAAGCATGGTATGGCTTACTTACCTATGTGGTTTCTTTGGCAGATTTTTTTAAGGTTTTAATCAAAATAGTATGTCATTTTTCAGATCAGGGAATTAGTGATAGTTATTCTAATATATGTGACCCCAACTATATCTTAAATACTGCTTCCAGGAAATAAATTAATAATCAAGCACTAATAAAGGTGGTACATGGGGAAGAAATCCTTTCTTCTAAACATGCAGTTTTAAGGATGAATATATAAAGTATCTTTTCAGTTACTGAGAATCAAGATAACAAATCTTCAGAGGTTATATCCTTATAGGAAAACAATGAACAAATTTTCGTAGAAGTATATATTAACTGTAATAATTAATACATAGATGATATTTTAGTTCTTGAAAAAGCAGTTATGTACACACAGATATATTTTTGCTCTGTCAGTTGAGAGGACCTAGAAGCAACAGCATGCTACTATTAATTAGCACACCTCGCACTTAGATCCTGATGGTTAATACTGTTCTCCAATAAAATGTATACTGAAATATTACCTGGGCTTCCCTGATAGCTCAGTCGGTAAAGAATCTGCCTGCAATGCAGGAGACCCCGGTTCGAGTCCTGGGTCAGGAAGATCCACTGGAGAAGGGATAGGCTACCCACTCCAGTATTCTCAGTCTCCCCTCGTGGCTCAGCTAATAAAGAATCCATCTGCAATGTGGGAGACCTGGGTTCAATCCCTAGGTTGGGAAGATATCGCCTGGAGAAGGGCATGGCAGCCCACTCCAGAATTCTGGCCTGGAGAATTCCATAGACTGTATAGCCCATGGGATCACAAAGAGTATTACTTGATGCTTCCCTAGAACTAATACTGAAGTTTTCACATCTTGGTTTCCCAAAATCAACTATAAGTTTCCATGACTTCAGTTTCAGCAAATATCAGTATTTAACTAGTGTCTCCTATGTTTCAAGCATTATGGAGCCAAGATGTCCACCTCTCTTGATCACAAATACTAATGGAAAGACAATAAAGAAATCTCTAAGTAAGACATTTTCTAGTTTTTATCCATAAGACAAGATTTTCTAAAACAAGATATTATCAAAGAGACCCAGCAATTAAAGAATAAAAGACAAACTAGGATCTGACCCTAAAACATTCTAAGTGTTAAAGGTCTAATAGAAGAGTGGCCAAAAATGACCAAGAAGAAGCAGTCAGTACAATATTAGGAAGGAAGAGATTGTGGTATCACAGAAAATAATAAAAGTATATTTAAAGAAAAAAGGGATGGTAAAATGAATTGACTACTACTGAAAAGTTAGATAAGAAAAAAAGTTCCCTTAGATTTAGGCAACATGGAGAAATGTAATGACTTTTTCAAGAGTACTGGAGTTGGGATAAAGTAAAATTGTTATAGGCTTAAGAGGGAAAGAGAGGGAGGAGTTGGAGGCCATGAAGAGAGATCACAATTTTAAGAGAATTTTTTTTTATAAAAGAAGGAAGAAATACATGTTTGTTACCTGGCGGATTATGTGGAGTCAAAGGACATTTTAGGTTTTTGTTTTTTCTTTGGGGTTGGTTTTGTTTTATTCATTTTAAGATGGATGTTTCCAGGACACGTGTGCTTGCTGATGGAGATGAAATGGTTGAGTGAGAAGGACCTGTGATGTATGAGACAGAATCCACAAGCTGAAAAGTGATGGTTTAAAATATTGCGGAACTGATCTGACCCCGGCCCTTCAGACTCATAAATGGAGAACAGTCCTTATTGTTCTTATTAGCAAAGAACTGGGTCAGCAGAGAAAGATTAAACTTGGCATAACCCCAATCCCCATGCTGACCATGAATCTCAATCTTTGCTCTTTCCCTTCATCTACTAATTTATTTTACATCCATTGCTGTTAGCAAGTCATGAGATATATGTAATGTCATCCTTTCTATAGGTCCCTTATGAAATGTAACTAATGTCTTTAAAAAGAAATGGTCAAAATTATATAATGAAATGAAGGAAAAAACAATAAAGACCGTTATCCACGAATTTATAAACCAGATTTTTTAAATATTCAAAAATTTATCAGACACTGAATTTTTTAAATGATGGCTATGTGCTGAAGTACAGTTTAAGTACCAGTTAAATAGTAAGGGATTGGGTGATGGAGAGAGGCCCAACTGGAAAGGTAAGGCCAAGTTATTTGAAAGCAGAGTAACAGGAACGTGGATAGGAGGGAAGGGAGGGGAAATGTGGTATTGGAGGAGAGTCCAGAGGCTGCTGAAGTTTTTCTGTGTGACTTATTTTGCCTGACTCACTGTTCGTGCGTGTACACACACACACACAGACACACATTCATACATCTATGCCGGTTTCTTGCTAACAGTTCTGTCAGGATTTTCAGAGCAGGGCTGGACCAGCTGAGACTAGATACCCAGAAAGTGAAAGTTGCTCAGTCATGTCTGACTCTTTGTGACCCCCTGGACTGTACAGTCCAGGCCAGAATACTGGAGTGGGTAGCCTTTCCCTTCTCCAAGAGATCTTCCCTACCCAGGGATCAAAGCCAGGTCTCTTGCATTGCAGGCAGATTCTTTACCAGCTGAGCCCCCAGGGAAGTCCAAGGATACTGGAGTGGGTAGCCTATCCCTTCTCTAGTGGATCTTCCCCACACAGGAATCGAACCAGGGTCTCCCGCATTGCAGGCGGATTCTTTACCAGCTGAGCCACCGGCGGAGCCCACATGACCAGACAGAAGTCAAGCTCAGCTCCTGCCAGGCACTGCTAGGAGCCAAGACCACATGTTTTAAGAAGGTGAAGGCAAGGCTGAAGTCTTAGAGTCCACTTCAGCTTTTCAGAGCCAGCTGAGCTGAACTATTCTAAGAGAAGCTCCAGAGTCTACTAGGTTTCTATTCTGGTCTTGGCTGAGACTCACAGCTCTGGGAAACTATGTGTATCATGACATCGGTCTGAGATTCAGTAAGAAGGTATAAGCAATGTACTAACCTATGAGACTGTGAGTGCAGAGCCTGGCTCAAAAAAAAAAGAAGGAACTCTGGTTGTAAATCCACTTCGTTCATTCAGTATTTCGATTAACAAATGCAATTGTTTGAATTACTTATTAACTATATGAAAAAATTGTTGCAAATATCCTAAACATTCTAAGTTGATACTTATAAGTTATTTAATAGCCACATACTCAGATGGCTTCTGGAAATAAAAGTTTGTTGAATAAAAACAACTTAAGTCATTATGAATAAGAATTTAACTTTTAGTTTTGGAGGAATAACTAAATATGTTTTATGTTTTTCTACTACATAGATAATGCTGGTTGATATTAAAAAATATTAAATAGCTATCTATAATTAACTTTAAACCTCATTTTCATCTCAAAGTGACAACATACTATGTAACTGTTAGTGACCAACAAACCCTATTTTTCTTTCCTGCTTTCATTGAAGAACCTAGTTTGCAGCTTAGAATTTTTTTAAATTAATTACATGCATTATTGCTTTGTCTTACTTATTTAAAAAAAATTTTTAAGTCAATAACTAGTATGCTTTGGTTATGCATGTATATATTTGGTTACACATATGTAACATTTTGGATACACATGTATTTTCATGCTTACTTTATATATATATCACAAGAATGTAGTTTTTATTCATGGAATTATAAATTTTATCAAAATAAGCAAAAAATAATCTTCTAAAAATATAAAAATAATAATAGGATGAGACCATGACAAATATCATGAAGGTAATCATAAAAAAACTGAAGTATACAGAAAAAGGCTTTAAACTGAAAAAATGGGAAAGTTAATCAAAAGATATATCTCTTCCACACATCAATGATCAAAGAGAATCAAATTTGTTTTTCAAGATCATTCTAGAGTTAGAACCATCTTGATGAACTTGTTGCTACTTTTCTTTCAATAGCCTGAAAAATTATAAAAGTAATTTAAGAAAATGGTGTTTAATTATGATTCCTGGGTTATCAGAACTGATTTAAAAATTTTATTTTAATCATCCTGCATTATAATACTTCAGTATTATATGGCTTTTCCAGTAGTCACATATGGATGTGAGAGCTGGACCACAAAGAAGGTTGAGCACCAAAGAACTGATGCCTTTGAACTATGGTGTTGGAGAAGACTCTTGAGAGTCCCTTGGACTGCAAGGAGATCAAACCAGTCAATCCTAAAGGAAATCAGATCTGAATATTCATTGGAAGGACTAATGCTGAAGCTGAAGTTCCAGTGAAGAGCTGATTCATTGGGAAAGACGAAACTGAGAAAGATTGAGAACAGGAGAGGGAGCGACAGAGGATGAGATGTTTGGATGGCATCACTGACTCAATGGACATGAATCTGAGCAAACTCCAGGAGATGGTGAAGGACAGGGAAGCCTGGCGTGCTGCAGTCCTTGAGGTCACAAACCGTTGGATACAATTAGTGACTGAAAAACAGCAAGTAGTATTATATAGTATCATAATACTATATGTTAAACATTGAAAAAAAATCTTAAACTACAGCACTGCTACCCAAATAGTAAAGTTTGGGCAAAACTGCTCATAAAATCCTATCCCAGAGCCAAGAGCTACCTGAGGTCTGGGGCTGTGGTATCGGGCACTCCAGTGAAAATGGTGACAGGAGCTGTCAGTTTAGCTTAAAGCTAGGTCAGAGTCAGACCTGAAAGGGCGATATTTGAAAAATTGCCTGAATTTTGTACTGGAAAGGTAGCATTTGCCCTTCTCTAAAAACTGCCTCTTTTACTCAGAGGCTTATGGTCCTAACACTTGAAAACTGAAAGTTAGAAGCTCTCTTAATTATTTTTGGTATCAAGTCAGGGACAAATTCAAGGAAAGATGCCTTTAGCATAGAAGGCACCACCCTAGAAAATGATTTCTTCTCTGCCTACTCACTATGCATCACAGGAGAGAACTACAAGAGAAACTTGATATATATGGTTTAGAATTTCAGAAATGTGAGAGCTGAAGGAATCCACCTCAAGATAATCTAACACAGCAATTTGCACAAATGAAGAAATGAATGCCCTAGAGTTTAAATGGCTTGTGCACACTCACACACACCACATGCACACAACTGGATAATGATACAGAAAATGTCATAAGTTCTTCTCAAGATATGATGCAAGGAAGGATTCTCTACATCTTATTTTCATATTAATTCATTGAAGTACTTTCTTTCCAACAAAAGTAATAATAAATCCCAATATTTAAGCTCATGATTCATCTGCATTTTCTACCCAAAAATGTCTCTTTCTAAGAAATGAAGATTTCCTAAATACTGCTTTGTGAGAGCAACAGGAATAATAGCGACACTTTTGAGCAGATGTTGAAGAAGGTGACCCCGCAGCTCACCTGAACATTGGCGCCTTGTGAGGCACCTTTTTTGGCTCTGTTACAGCTAACGGGGGGCTTCCTGGGTAGCACCTAGTCATAAGGAACCCACCTGCCAATGCAGAAGACATAAGAGATGCGAGTTCAATCCCTGGATTGGGAAGATTCCCCAGAGGAAGGCATGGCAACCCACTCCAGTATTCTTGCCTGGAGAATCAAATGGACAGAGGAGCCTGGTGGGCTACAGTCCATGGGTCACAAAGCATCAGACACAATGACGCGACTTAGCACAAACAGCTAAGGGACAAATTCTTTCCTTTCTGCCAAGCCCTTGGAGCCAGCTTACATTCGAAGGAGTGGACTTTATTTCTAAAAAATAATATACACCCACAGAATTGTTTTTCTGATGATAAAAATTCATGGTTATTACAAAACACTGGAAACCCAGAAAAGAACAGGAAGATAATGAAAATCAACCACAACCCCACTGCAGTTGGAGAGATTATTTATTTTGTTTTCAGAATTCATTCCTACTTCTTAAAAGTCTCTGGTTATAGTTTTGAATTCATGTGCTTCTGGGAAACCAGATGTCTCTTCAAGCCCCAAACAGGTTCCCTGTCCATGGCCTCATGACAGGTTCAGGTACAAAACTGAATTTCCTAAGTCAACTCTGAAAATCCTTATTGTATTAAGGATATTATTTTATAATATTAATCGCTAATATTTCCCAATGTTTTATTTATTTTAAGTCATTTCAGCCTAAATATTTTTTAAATTTTTTCATAAATGCAAGTATACTTTTTTCTTTAAAATTTTATCATTGCTTTTATGTTTAAAAGTTCCTTTCTGCTGTAGTCCCCAAAATTCATATGTTGAAAACCTAACCCCTACAGATGGAGGTATTAAGAGTCAGGGCCTTTGAGAAGTGACTCCCTCATGAGGGTGGAGTATTTGTGAATGACATCAGTGCCTTAAATAAAGGACCTCACAGCAAAAAGACAACAGATAGGAAGCAGAGAGAGGCTCTCACTAGAATATAACCAAGCTGGCACCTTGATCCCAGACTTCCAGCCTCCAGAACTGTGAGGAATAAAATTTTATTGTTTATAAGCCATGCAGTCTGTGGCATTTCGTTACAGCAGTCCAAAAGCAATAAGGGATCTTCCCAATCCAGGGATTGAACCTCGGCCTCCCGCATTGCAGGCAGATTCTTCATCACCTGAGCCACTGGGGAATCCCCAATAAGATAATTAGTCTTCAGAAACAAACCATAACCACTTAAGTTTTGCCTAGGTTTTATGGCATTGAAGAAAAAATTTAATACTAGTTCAAAAAGCAGCTGAGAAATTGTAAGATGTGCTTTCTGCCCATATAGTCCTAAAGGTTATTTTTTTCTCTGTTATTTTAATTATCAATTTATTTAGCATTCATGCAAAATGTATTCACTGAGTTCATACAATGCATTAAACACCATAATAGAGACAAAAGTAGAGTGTCCACTAGACTGAAATCAGAATTATAATAAAATGTCCCAAAAGTGTGTCTTGGAAAATTATGGAAAGCATTTTATTTGCCTCATGCTTGGATGTATTAGAAAAGACTCCATGAGGGACTTGGAGGAGAGGGGAAAGGAATTTAAAGACACAGATACAAGAAAAGAATGGCTTCAGCAGAAGTATAAAGAGAAAGAAGCACAGGAAAAAAGAATCACCTTTGCTGAAACTTGGGACACATGAAGGGAAATAGCTAAAAATAAGAATGACGAAATGGAATGAAGAGAATATGGAGCCCTTGGAGGTCGTGGTAAGGAGAGTCCCATCAAAGGGCATTTGCAGGAAACTGAAAAGAAATATGTTTTAGGGACTATATCCTCAAATTCCATTTAGTTGGACAAAAAGACTGAATAATTACGTATCTCCAAACCTTAAAATAAAAAGGAAATCAAATAGATCTTAATAGTGTCAAAGGAATGTCCCATGATAGCAGATGAATTGAACCACATCTACAGTTTTCTTAACAACAACAAAATTCATTATCACTTTAGAGGAAAATTACTACATTGTCCTGCCTTCCTATTCATTAGAGTATGAAAGGGCCAGAAATCCCATCCTCTCTCCCTTGATTAGGTCCCCAGAGGCAGAGAATACAATTCTAATGAGGAATTAGTCAAATAAAAGCAAGAAGACTAGACATAATGAGTGCTCTCCTCCATCTTGGTCTCTAAAGATTTCTAAATATTATATTTAAATTTTGATGTAAATAATACTCTTCTTCTACATTTTTAATGGCTTCTTAGGCTGATGGTTATCTTTGGAGAGACTAAGGATCATACTTTCAGTCACTGTGAATATCTAATTCTTATTCATGCATTGTATTCTTTGCTACTGTGAAGCTAAATTTGAGCTTAAAGTGGAATTTTTTTTTCCTGTTGAATTAATTCTTTCTACCACACACAGCATAATTTGAATCCTATTGCTCTTCATGGTTTCTCCTGGGGGCAAAGTGAACTTCATAGAATCAATTTATGGCCCCCTATAGCAATTTTATGAGCCTGAAAGTATAGAGGCATCCCTATGTGATTTTGATGTACCTAAGAGAATTAGATTCAGATGTAATGGAATTAATCTTTGTATTATATTCCATGAAATGTTGATATACCTGCTGCCATGCTAGCTCAGAATGCCCTGAAAATAATCTACCTTAAAAATATTAAATATGAAAATAAAAGAGATTTACATTATTCATGGTCAGTTTGACAGGATGTCCAGATATAACTTGGGTCTTTATTTGAACTAAATTCTCATCTAAAGTCCTATTGTAAATGTGACCCCTAGATTTTTATGACCAGGCTACAGCTTGAATGAAAAATCACCTAATTTAAACATAGTTTCAGGTAATGTTTTTCTTGACTTTTATACAATGAAGTGTTTTACTGCAGGTGCTGGTGGATAAGGTACAAATTTTCAAATCAATGTGCTCAGCGCTTTTGGAGAAACTAATTCACTTTTCATAGAGCTGAAATCATATAAATTTATGTTCAAGCATTAAATTCCTAAAAATATCTCTTCTGAGATACTTACCTAATAGCAGTACATTAGTGTTTTAGCCCTAATTCAATTATTTGAACACTTTGGTTATACTTTTAAAACAACAAAACTGCTCAAAAAATGACAATTATTAAGATATTTCAACAACTTTGTAAGAATAGGTTAAACTTGACTTCTTCATAGAGTACAAGAAAAATGTGCAGAAGTATTGGAATAGGCCTTAGTTTATAATTAAATTTATATAAAATATGATAAAATTAACCATATTAAAATCATAATTATAACCATGTAAAATGAACCATATTACTTAGGAGACATAAAATATGTAAAGAAAAGGAGTTATAGAGTAACATTCAGAAAAGCAAAATGCATATATTGAAACAAATATCTATGTAGATAGTGTTCAAGCAAATGACTCAATTATTGAGTGATGAATTAATAAAAAATAGTTAGAAATAAGTGTGAAGGATTAGAGAAAATATGATAGTCTGGATACTCATTGACCAGTGACTATTAATCAGTTACTGAGAGGAACTCTGGTATGACTTCAGAAAGTGAGAAGTAGACCAACCTCAACAAGTTAGAAGCAAATCTTCAAATCCCACTAATTAAATAAAAAATAATAACAATATACCAAGGATTTTAGCATATTTATAAGTAAAATATGCAATAATAACATAAAAGATGGAGGAGGGATGGGAGTAGCTTTATGCAAATCTCTTACATTATTGTGGAGTGAAAAAATATTATTTGGAGGTAGACTCAAGTTAAAGACATATATTAAAATCCCTAAAGAAATCACTTTAATAAAAAGAAAATAATGAGTTGTAGCTAATAAGGAACAAAGTAGAAATAAAATGAAGTCATAAGAAAGAAATTAATACAAGAGAAAGCAAGAGAAACTCGGGAACAAAGACCATATGGGGCATATATAAACAATAAATTTACAGATTTAAAATTAACTATATTGATATTTAAATTTAAAAATTAACATTAAATATAAATAACACTGAATAAAAATCAGAAATCATTAGAATTTGAAAGCTAAAAACAACTGTATGCTGTCAACGAAACAAACTTTACATTGCTGTCTGGTATATTTGAAAGCTTTTAAAAGAATAAATATTAAGAGTTCTCATCGCAAGAAAAAAAATATATTTTTTCTGTTTTGTTTTTTTTTCTTTTGTACCTATATGAGATGATGAGTGTTAAATAAACACTGTGGTAATAATTTCATGATGTTTGCAAGTCAAACCATTATACTGTACACCTTGAACTTACACAGCTCTGTTAGGGGAAGCACACTGCTTGAAACCACCCACCCTGGCCAGGCACCACAGTAACCATTTGCATGAGTTGTTTTACGACAGGAGGTCCTGGTAAGGAACATGGAACTAATAAGCCTCCACCAACCGGAAGAGTTCAGGAAAGTCAAAAGGAGATATCACATGTCTGACCACCTCCCAGAATCCTTCTCTCTGCATCCATCTTGGCTGAACAAGGCGTGCACCACCAGGAAGGACTCTGAGTCAGAATGATTGGTTAAAGACAACCCGGAAACTGATCCCATCACCATAAAACCCAAGACTGCAAGCCATGTGACAGAGTTGTTCTCCTGGGTTCCCTTACCCTTCTGCTCTCCACCCCAGTGCCCTTTCCCAATAAAATCTCTTGCTTTGTCAGTGCATGTGTCTCCTTGGACAATTCATTTCCGAGTGTTAGACAAGAGCCCAGTTTCAGGCCCTGAAAGTGGTCCCCCTTCCTGCAACAGTTCTGTATGCCAATTATCCCTCAATAAAACTGGGGGAAATTTTTAAATGCAGGAACAAAATGAGGATAAAAGTAAAAGGATGTGATAAAATTGATATAAGAAAAGTAGATTTTTTTAAAGGAGTATTACTAGGAATAAAGAAAGATGTTTCATACTAATAAAAAGATTGATTCATCAGGATATAAAAATCAGAAGTGTTTGTATCCAAAAAGCATAACTTCAAAATAAATGAGGGAAAATAAAACTGGTGGAGTTGAACAAAGAAGCAGAATCAGTCAACAATTTTAGTTGTAGATTTCAATGCTTGGTTCTCAGTAATTGACAGAAAATGTAGAGAGATAATTAGTAAGAATATAAAAGACTTTAACAACTCTATTAACCAAGTTGACCTAATTGATATTTATGGCTAACTCAAAATGAGTGTAATCTGGCGTTCAAGCATACTGCAACATTCACTAAACTTGGGCATATACGGCACCATAAAACTAGGCTTAGTACATGTAAGATGACTGAAAACATATTAAGTGTTTGCTATTCAAAAAGAAATTAAACTAAAAATCAATGATACAGAAAAAAATCCCCAAGTGGGGTATATAGGCAACATATTTCTAAATTATACATAGATCAAAGCAGAAATGCAAGAAAATTAGAACATATCTTGAACTGAAAGAAAATGAAACCATGGTACATTAAAATTTGTTGGCTACAACTAAAATAGTGATTTCAAGGGAAGTCACATCAATGAATTCTTACTCTAAAAATAACAAAGTTCTCAAATCAATGACCTAAGCTTAGTCTTTAAAAAACTAGGAAAAGAAGAATATATTAAACCCAAAGCAAGTAAAAGAAAGGAAATACAAAATATGAGTCTAGAAATCAAAGCAATTAAACCAAAAGTTGGTTCTTTCACAAAAAAATTACTAAACTTGAGAAACCGCTAGTAAGACATCTGAAAAAATAAGGAATTAATATGCTTATTCCAACATCACAAACACTTCAAATTGTATGGATATTAAAAACATAAATATCATAAGCAACTGTATGCCAATAAACTTGAAAATAGATGAAATGGACAATTTCATTGAAAGATAAAAATCTGTCAAGCTCATTTAAGATGAAATAGCTAACCTGAATAAGCTTAAATGAACTTGTGGTTAAAAATCATTCAACAAAAAAAATTTGAGGTTTACAGGTCTTCTCTGTTGAATTCTACCAAACGCTTATGAAGGAAATAATCCTCGTTCTACAAAAGCTTATTCAGAATCAAAGAGAGGAGGAAACATCTCCCAATTAATTTTATGAGACAGCATTGCCCTAACATCAAAACCAGACAAAAACATGAAAGAAAACTTCAGATTAAAAGATAATGCCACTAAAGTGCTGCACTCAATATGCCAGCAAATTTTAAAAACTCAGCAGTGGCTACAGAATGGGAAAAGGTCCATTTTCATTCCAATTTGAAAGAAAAGCAATGCCAAAAAATGTTAAAATTACTGTACAATCGCACTCATTTCACATGCTAGCAAGATTATGCTCAAAATCCTTCAAGTTAGGCGTCAATAGGACATGAACTGAGAACTTCCAGATGTATAAGCTGGATTTGGAAAAGGCAGAGGAACCAGAGATTTAATTGCCATCATACGCTTGATGATAGAAAAAGCAAGGGAATTCCAAAAAATATCTACTTTTGCTTCGTGACTATGCAAAAGCCTTTGACTGTGTGGATCACAACAAACTGTGGAATATTCCTGATGAGATGGAAATACCAGACCACATTACCTGCCTCCTGAGAAACATGTATGCAGGTCAAGAAGCAACAGTTAGAACTGAACATGGAAAAATGAACTGGTTCCAAATTGGAAAAGCAATACATCAAGACTACATATTGTCACCCTGCTTATTTAGCTTATATGCAGAGTACATTATGTGAAATGCAAGGCTGGATGAAGTACAAGCTGGAATCAAGATTGCTGGGAGAAATATCAACAACCTCAGATGCGCAGATGACACCACTTTACTGGCAGAAAGTGAAGATTAAATAAAGAGCCTCTTGATGAATGTGATAGAGGAGAGTGAAAAGGCTGGCTTAAAACTCAACATTCAAAAAACTAAGATCATGGCATCTGGTCCTATCACTTCAGGGCAAATAGATGGAGAAAAAGTAGAAACAGTGGCAGATTTTATTTTCTTGGGTTCCACAATCACTGTGGACAGTGACTGAAGCAATGAAATTAAAAGACGCTTGTTCCTTGGAAGAAAAGCTATGACAAATATAGAAAATGTATTTAAATGCAGAGACATCACACTGGTGACAAAGGTCCATATAGTCAAAGCTATGGTATTTCCAGTAGTCATGTATGAATATGAGATTTGGACTATAAAGATGACTGATCATTGAAGAAGTGATGCTTCTGAACTGTAGTGCTGCAAAAGACTCTTGAGAGTCCCTTGGACAGCAAGGAGATCCAACCAATCAATTCTAAATGAAATCAACCCTAAATATTCATTGGAAGAATCAGTGCTGAAGCTAAAGCTCCAGTAATTTGGCCACCTGACATGAAGAGATGACTCGTTGGAAAAGACCCTGATGCTGGGAAAGATTGCGGGCAGGAGGAGAAGGAGGCACCAGAAGATAAGATGGTTGGATGGCATCACCGACTCAATGGACATGAGTTTGAGCAAACTCAGGGAGATAGCAAAGGACAGAGAAGCCTGGCCTGCTGAAGTTCATGGGGTTGCAAAGAGTCAGACACAACTTAGGGACTGTACAAGAACTATCTATAATGAAAAGTCACAAAAATCATTTTTAAATTTTAGCAAATGAAATCTAAAGTACATTTTTAAGGAAATACATTATGACCAATTGGGATTCACTCTAGAATGAAAAGTTAGTTTAACATTAGAAAATCAATCAATGTGATAACCAAATTGTGATATTAAAGTTAAAAATTATTTGATTGTAGTAATAAAAGAAGAAACAATACTGAACAGCATTGCCTAATCACCATGATAAACACTCAGCAAGTTCAGTTCAGTTCAGTCACTCAGTCGTGTCCGACTCTCTGAGACCCCATGAACTGCAGCACGCCAGGCCTCCCTGTCCATCACCAACTCCCGGAGTCCACCCAAACCCATGTCCATTGTGTCAGTGATGCTGTCCAACCATCTCATCCTCTGTTTTCCCCTTCTCCTCCTGCCCTCGATCTTTCCCAGCATCAGGGTCTTTTCAAATGAGTCAGCTCTCCACATCAGGTAGCCAAAGTATTGGAGCTTCAGCTTCAGCATCAGTCCTTCCAATGAACACCCAGGACTGATCTCCTTTAGGATGGACTGGCTGGATCTCCTTGCTGTCCAAGGGACTCTCAAGAGTCTTCTCCAACACCACAGTTCAAAAGCATCAATTCTTCTGAACTCAGCTTTCTTCACAGTCCAACTCTCACATTCATACATGACCACTGGAAAAACCATAGCCTTGACTAGACGGACCTTTGTTGGCAAAGTAATGTCTCTGCTTTTTAACATGCTGTCTAGGTTGGTCATAAGTTTCCTTCCAAGGAGTAAGAGTCTTTTAATTTCATGGCTGCAATCACCATCCCCAGTGATTTTGGAGCCCAGAAAAATAAAGTCAGCCACTGTTTCCACTGTTTCCCCATCTATTTGCCATGAAGAGATGGGACGGGATGCCATGATCTTAGTTTTCTGAATAGGAATAGAAAAAACTTCCTCAAATTGAAAACAAGAATCTATGGAAAGCCTGCAGTTGACATCATTTGTAACAACTATGCTTTCTGCATAGTTGTTCAGTTGCTCAGTTGATTCCGACTCTTTTCAATCCTGTGGACTGCAGCACATCAGACTTCCCTGTCTTTCACTATCATAGAAACAGGAGCAAAGCAAGAGAGACTGCTCTCTTCAACCCATTTCTGTTCAACCCTGTACTGGAGTTCTGGCTACCGCAATAAGTAGAGGGCAGTATGAGTCTATTTATAAAAGTCTACTTGGAAACCTTAACATCCTTGCACTACACGTGAGAGAGAAAAGCCAAAATACTGAAGAACTCATATCCCGAATTCAACTAAAGCCCCTACGGTTTCATTTTGATCCTTTTATTTGTCTGCCTGTGTGTTTAGTAAAAGGTACTGCTAAATCAGGGCTTCCCAGGTGGCTCAGTGGTAAAGAACCCACCTGCATTCTTTACGCGCTCAGTGATAAAGACATGGGTTAGATCCCTGGGTCAGGAAGATTCCCTGGAGAAGGACATGGCAACCCACTCCAGTATCCTTGCTGAAAAATCCCATGGACAGAGGGGCCTGGCGGGCTGCAGTCTGTGGGGTTGTGAAAGAGTTAGACAGGACTTAGTGACTGAACAACTGCTAAATCATGCCTTCTGATGATAGCCTAAGAAAGACGCTGTAATTGAAACATACTAGTAGTGGTCAGATATTGGTGATGGACAGGGAAGGCCAGCATGCAGTAGTCCATGGGGTCGCAAGAGTTGACACGACTGAGTGACTGAACTGAACTGAAGCAATACTAATCAATTTAATCAACTAACAACCTGCAGGGAATTTTCTCAAGGGTATCTGTCTATCCTCACTGCGCCCTCATAGCTTGTTAAGTTGTGTATTCGTATAATAAATAAAGACAAAACCTATTGTGGTATTCACTTCACAATATATGTAAATTGAACCTCTGTGATATTCTCCTTATACTGTGATACATGTCAATTGTTTTTTAATAAAACTGGAAAAACTAATATTAACTTTAAAATCTTTGTAAAAGAGATGCTCTATACTAATTCAACAGGTGGCTTGAATTACCTGATAATTTTGACTAAATTGCGTTTTAAATGCTTTTCTTAAAAAAAATTCTACTATATATAATCTCAGCATTCAGAATTATATTGAATAACTACCTACATGATAAAGTTAATTGTATCAATGAGCTGTAGTAGATTTAATTTTCCATCCCATTAATTTTGCACCTCCAGACTAACTCCTGTCTTGTTCTTCATACAGAGTTTGGTTGTATTCATCATATGACTTCCTGATCATGCACCCAGAAGTAACATAGATAAATTCCATTTCTGAAAACAACACCTATTAGCTTATGTATGGGAAAGGTGAGGGTCTATCCCTCATATAGTCTTCTTCAAAACACATGAATGCACATACACAGAACAGACAAAACGCTGCAAATCTCTGATTTCACAAACTAGAAATATGTGACTCAATTCTTTTATTTCTAAAATAGTCATTAAAAATATATATTCTCAAGTGAAGAATTGATGCTTGTGAACTGTGGTGTTGGAGAAGACTCTTGAGAGTCCCTTGGACTGCAAGGAGATCAAACCCATCTATCCTAAAGGAAATCAACCTTGAATATTGACTGGAAGGACTGATGCTCCAGCTGAAGCTCCAATACTTTGGCCACCTGATGTGAAGAACTGACTCATTAGAAAAGACCCTGATGCTGGGAAAGATTGAAGGCGGGAGGAGAAGGGGATGACAGAGGATGAGATGGTTGGATTCATCACCGGCTCAATGGACATGAGTTTGAGCAAGCTCTGGGTGATAGTGAAGGACAGGGAAGCCTGGAGTGCTGCAGTCCATGGGGTTGCAAAGAGTTGGACCTGACTGAGGGACTGAACAACAACAAATTCTCATGTGATGAACTTTTTGTACTTGGCTGAAAACCTCACATTATTTCTAAAATCGTAGATATGGAAGTATATTTCCATCTTTAGTATTTCCTTGTTTTTGCTTTTGTACTAGTATATATCAAAATGACACATGAATGGACTGTGCTAATCAAAAAGTAAATGAATATTCCAAGATCACACAGAAATTGCTAACATCAGCAGTGTTATGCTTTCCTCTGTAGGCTGCATTAATTTCTATTGTATGATACAGGGTTTTGATAATCATCAAAACTATGTGTAAGCATGTTTGGGCTTCTTGATTGTTTTTAAAAGTAAGAGCTTTGCTGCTTCCTGTCCATCATTCTTAACAAAAGAAACAAACTCTGAAAACTTAAAAATAAGAATTGTGAATAAGAGCAGGCGCCTGATTTGGGAATTGAGAAGGGAAAGCAGGAAGAAATCAGGATGGTTGCTTGCATCCTCAGACCCGGCTAAGGCCCTGCACATTGGGTGCTTCACACTGGGGGCTAGAAGAGGAGAGGAGGGAAATGGGGTTTGGCAGCAGTTTGGTCTGGCTCAGAGAAGCCCTCATGGGCGCACAAACCTCTGGAGCATCTGGCCCTCCCATGCTTTCCTGCACCTCGGCACTGACCTGATGATTTGTATGTTCATCGCTGTCTTGTTTCTTAAAATCACTCTTCTCATTCTAATAGATGTTCATGGCAATGAAAGTTCAGGCAGGATATCAGGACTGACTGTGCATAAGAAGTTTTAATGCGCAGAACTTAAAATGGAAAAAGGAAGAGGATTAGCTGAGCTGACAGAGACGTTTGATTTCAGCAGAAGGGTGAGTGCAATTAACCACTGATTCAAAGAGGAAAATCCAACTGGAGCAAAACAGGGAAAGCTAGGGAGGAAACAAATAGTCACGCCTTTTCCCAGCCATCCATTTTTTTTAAAAAACTGTATTATTCTTTGGGGTTTTTTAATATTTATTTTTATTTTTTTAATTTATTTGCACCAAGTGTTGCTGAGTTTGCTGTCACTTCTAGTCAGGGAACTAGATCGATCCTACATGCCTTAAGTAAAGATTTTGCATGTGATCCAGCTGAAGTGAACAGAGCAGTGGAAATCTTTATTACTGTAAGAAACTATAACTAACTAACTCTTTAGCCGCTAAGTCATGTATGACTTTTTTGTGACCCCATGGACACCAGGCTCCTATATCCATGAGATTCCCAAGCAAGAATACTGGAGTAGGTTGCCATTTCTTTCCCGAGGGGATCTTCCCCACCCAGGGATCAAACCCACATCTCCTGCATTGGAAGGTGGAGTCTCTACCACTGAGCCAACAGGGAAGCCTGTAAGAAACTATTCAGTTCAGTTCAGTCACTCAGTCGTGTCCGACTCTTTGAGACCCCATGGACCAAAGCATGCCAGGCTTCCCTGTCCATCACCAACTCCTGGAGTCCACCCAAACTCATGTCCATTGAGTCAGTGATGCCATCCAACCATCTCATCCTCTGTCATCCCCTTCTCCTCCCGCCTTCAATCTTTCGCAGCATCAGGGTCTTTTCAAATGAGTCAGCTCTTTGCATCAGGTGGCCAAAGTATTGGAGTTTCAGCTTCAGCATCAGTCCTTCCAATGAATATTTAGGACTGATTTCCTTTAGGATGGAAACTTGTTGGATCTCCTTGCAGTCCAAGGGACTCTCAAGAGTCTTCTCCAACATCACAGTTCAAAAGCATCAATTCTTCAGTGGTCAGCTTTCTTTATAGTCCAACTCTGACTATTGGAAAAACCATAGCTTTGACTAGAAACTATACCTGTGTTAAAAACTATACTTGTGTTATGTATGTATAAGTGTATACACACTAGTATCTGTGAGCATTTAAACATTTCCAGTGCACTCACAAACCTTAGGCACCACGTGAAAGCAGTGAAATAACATCTGAAAGACATTTTCAATTACATTTCAAAAGGATATAAATTATTCAAATGATAAAAATAAAAAACAAAGGAAACCATGCCTGTCAGCATATCTCCATTTTCTCACATTTATCTTGAATACATGTGCAATATTTTCATAGGGCGAGCTCTGGAAATCAATACTGCAAATGAAATATCATTGGCATCCCCCTCTCATTTCAGCTGTGGTGTAAGTGAAGAGTGGTAATGTCTCAGTAAATAATGTTTAGCTTCAGTCTTTTTTACTCTCGTTCCCAACAGATGAGCAATTTCTGAAAAGCAACTGTAGAAGATGCACTTTTACCTCGTCATCAAAAACATATAAAAATGAAATATATTGTGATATTTATTACCATGTATATTACCAACCACCATGGTGATCCAGTACAAGTGGCTTTTTTCTTTGTGGCGCCGACCTTCAAAAGTGATGATGTGAAAAGCCCTAGACTTTATGACAGCTTAACTGGAAATACATTACAGCTGCTATATTAATGTGTAGTTGTGGCTTTGCTATAAAGTTTGAATATGAAAAGAAACTCTGATCCTCGTGCTCTGCTATAAACTTTAAATATGAGTAAAAATATGCCCCTGAAAGCAGCTGTAGGACGCTGAGACAATGTTTATGTGAAGTGGTGCTGTCTCTTCATCTTAGCCTCCAAACTTAATGGCAATTTTTGTGTTACATAAATTCAATTTTAGCAATTGAATGAGTGGTATCATCTTTAACACAGTAAGTCAGAAAGCTTCCCAGAACTGTGCAAGTGTACATATTCACACCTTTAGATCCTGTGTGTGGTGGCATGTGAATCTTGATAAATAGATAGATTTAAGCTCTGTATGAACTCAATGAGTATATTTCAGTGGCCAAATGCTGAGTAGTGAAAAACTGATGGCCATTGAAGCATCTCTTTGAAAGTGTCAAACATATTTCCTCTGTACCTTCAAAATATTTTTGTCTATGTAAATATCATGATGCCATATTTTTGGTAGCTTATTTAACACCTATAATCACTTTGGCTCATATGGTAGTTTTAAGTGGACACAATTTTCCCTGACACGTAGATGATGCCATGGTGCATGCCAAGATAATTTTTATAGCATTTTCAATTGATTTGCAAACATCTTCAAACAGGTGCATAACCTCCCTTTTCTGATGATGTTACAGGTGGATATGAGATGTAGCTTAAATGTGCTCTCTCTAAGATTCTCAGACATTACAGGATCTGTCATAGCTCTGGCTATTATAAAAAGGGCCACACTGACCAGTTTAAACAAGAGATATTAATTTCTGCAGAAGCTGTAAGATACAAGAGCAAAGTGCCTACAGATTTGAGCCCTGGTGAGAGTCCTCTTCCTTTCCTAGCAGATGGCCACCTTCTCACTGTGTACTCATGTGGCAGAGAGCACTCTGTCTTCTACTTGTAAGGACACTATCCCACTTATAGCCTCACCCTTAAGATCTCATCTAAAACTGATTATCTCCCAAAGACCTCACCTCCAAATACCACTATATTAGGGATTAGGGCTTCAACATATACATTTTAGGGGGACAAAATTCAGAACCTAATATCTTTATCCATGTTAGCAGATTTGTCAATTTTGAGAAGTTATTCAAACCACAGGAGTGAGAAAGAAATAATTGATGATAACTTTTATATTATTGCCATAGCTAATTTCTGAATGATAAGTTCACACACAATCAGCATTAAGTGGCCTAGAAGTCTAAAAATTAAAAGAAAAGATAAAAGACATATATATATATATATATTATTAAAGTTCTGTGTATGACAGAACAAATTAAGGAAAAAACACATTTTTACACTAATGAGAATGATTTTTTGCAAAGCTGAGAAAACAATTATGCACAATTTAATTTATTTTATTCTGATATTTTTTCTTTCTTTGTATGCTATATAACCGATGATTTTATCTGTTCTTTGAAGTTATAGTTTTAAAAGAGCATCAGTTTAGTCACCTCATTTATTCCACAATGGCCAGAACTGACAAGAGTACATGCCAAAATGTATAATCTAATCTGCTTAATGCTATAACTTCTACACAGATGTGTCTATACATTAATTAATACAAAAATAAGATTTTAAATCCAGTTTCTCAGTCATATTATCCATCTTTCAAGTGTTCAATAACCACATATGGCTAGTGGCTACTATATTTGGTAGTGCAGATTGAGAACATTACCGTCACTGTGGAGGGTTATACAAAACAGGCTGCTCTAGACTAAGGGTCAGCAAACCATAGCCTGTGGGCCAAGCCAGCCTGCCAAGTGTTTTGGTAAATAAAGTTTTATTGATGCACGGCCATATCCATTCCTTCATGTCTTATCTATGGCTGCCTTTGTACTGTCACAGCCACCTAGAGTTATTCGTTGCAAAACAAACCATGTGCCCTGCAAACTCTAAGATATTCACTATCTAGCCCTCTACAGAAAGTTCCCTGCTCTAGATGATGGATAACTTAGAAGTTTGTACATCAGACTCGGAAGGTCAACATACAGGAATTTGAACACTGACTCTGACAGAAATTAATTTTGCTAAGTGCTCTTTAGCAATTTTACAATGTTATAATACTGATAACATTGTAAATTGTTATAATTTGGTTTTGTTTTTGAATTGTTATAAAACCACTCTTACAGAGTTATTTGAGGATTAAATGAAAGAATTACGTAAAACACTCAGCACAATGACTGATATATTACAAACCCTCCAAAAATGTTTCTAATTAAGTTTTTATTATTGTTATGTTCACTAATATTATTATTCTTGAGACTGGTAAAAGATGTGCAGAAGCACTGACTCCCTCTTTCAACTCTCAGATCAGAACCATAGCTCAGGAGGTGACAATTAACCAAAGGTACAAAGGACCAAATATCTCACAGGCATGATGGTGACCTATGTGTGTAATTCACTTCAGACAATGTCTATGAATCTTAAAAAATAAATATCTTTTGAAATTTTATATGTGTTTTCTACCTAGTGTGTGAGACACAAACACATCTGAACTATCCCATGCCTAGGAACAAGCAAGACAAACTATCTGAAATTCCTTGGGTTCCTACCCGAAGGCTTTGTCCTCTGAAGCTGTTGATAAGCAAAATGTGTCTTCCAAGTTTGAGAACACTCTAATCGCCATTCATCTGAGGCTAAGGGTAAAATAACTGGACTCTGGCTGGATCATTGTAGTCATGTGCCGATTCTAACTTTTTGTTTAGTTTCAGCTGCCTAACAATAGGCTTCCCTGGTGGCTCAGTGGTAAAGAATCCGCCTGCCAATGCAGGAGACACGGGTTTGATTCCTGGGTCGGGAAGGTTCCACATGCTGTGGAGCAACTCAGCCTGTGCCCCACAACTACCGAGCCTGTCCTCTAGAGCCCACATGCTGCGCATACTGATGAAACTTGACCCAGATGCCCTAGAGCCGGTGTTGGCAACAAGAGAAGCCACTGCAGTGAGAAGCCTGTGCCCCACAACTAGAGATCGGCCCCCTCTAGAGAGTAGCCTCTGCTTGCCACAGCTAGAGAAAATCCCACGCAGCAATGAAGATCCCAGTTCAGCAAAAAATATATAAGTTAATAATATAAATGAATATTTGTTTTTGCAAAGGGGCCATCTACACATAGTGGAAAGCAGTGTTCGACATCGTGCGGAGGCTGCCAACATGCTCTCAGCTTCTTTTTTTCCCGTCTCCCTAGATTTGGGAGCTTTGCACACCCTAATATTCCCTACTCCCAGCTCACTCAGACCAATGAACTCACTGTTTTCATGTGACCCTCCCATACATTCATGTCCCAAGTAGATGCCCCATGCATACAAGGGCTAATGAGTGTTGGATCAAATAAAAGTCCACACAGATAAAATGCTGTGGGAAGCCTACACAGTATGACAGGTTGTTCCCAGTTGCCTTGATTTTCCCTTCCACTCTTTCCTCAGCCATCCTTATGGACTTTCAGCAGCATATATGACTTGCAATAATGTTTATTATTACTTGCATGGAATGACCCTCTGTCTCAAACTACTACATACCAAAGTTATTTCCTAATGAGCCTTGAAATAAAAGCAGGGGCAGGGTGGGTGGGAGTGGGGGGTGTTGCCCTTTATACATACCAAATAAAGAAGGAGAGGTGAAAGCAAGACAAATCTACACTGAGAATTACTAAAAACTTGGAATGAAGCACATTGTAAGTAGTCACTCAGTAACTAATTTTGTTTCTGAAGCAGGAATTAAAAGGTCCCTTTGGTTACTGGAAAAAACTGAGATACAGAGAAATGTAGTAATGTGGTAATAAGTGATGCAGAGCTGGAATTCAAAGTTGAGTCTTTCTGAATTCAACACGTATTCCCTTCTTCTGTATTGTCTGTCGTTAATCTACTTTACATGGTAGAACTTTTGTGTAAAGTGAAAAAATCATCTGAAATTCACCTCTTTATAAGTTGGGATGATAGCACAAATTTTATAAACATGGAAATAGTCATAAATTCCAGCCATGGATGTGAATTACAGGAGACACAAATAAATCTCTACACTAAACAAATTTGTCCTTCACTTACATTTGCAGTGAAGGCCGTGTCTGAACAGTTGCTGGCAGAGCTTCTGGAGTTTACCTGTTTGGGTTCACTGCCTGGCCCTGCCCCGCACTGTCTTTCTAGAATACATGCCTCCAGGGACCCCAGAGCATTTATCTTCATCTGGAGCACTTGCGAGTAAATGGGACCCAGCATAACCCACTAGATGAAACTTGACCTTGTTGTTTATTTCCGATGACTTCAGAGATCCGATCTCTCTCTATCAATCACGTTGGCAGATGATTTCAGGTTTCTGCTGTTTGTACACAAGGAAAAGCGCTTTCGTGCACGGAATTTTTGTTTGTTTGTGAAGAGCTTCAACTTTAAAATTCTGCTTTTTCGGAGTTTAATGAAGCTTGAAATTGCTGACCTACAGAACATTTTACTTTCTAATGCTTTTTCTGAATAGCAACAATACTTGAACATCTTGTCGAACTTGAAAAGACTAATTCTTTGTGCCAAATTTTGTCTTGGAGAAACCCAAAGTCACATTTGGCTGGGAAATATTGTTGTTGCACCTGCAGCTGGTAGCAGAGGCTACCATTTATTGAGTGTACTTTCTGCCATGGATGTTGCTAAGGATTTCATACACTGATCTCATTTATTCAGACTGCACAAGAACTCTGAGATGCATGTTTCATTGTCCCTATTTTGCCAATCAGTAAAGGAAGATTCAGGGTGATTTACCTAGGGTCTGTTCATGATTGAATGCATATACATAATTTGCATTGAAACTGTTTGAAGCCAAGGACAACATTCTGAATGACAAGGGACAAAAAGAAAAGGTACAAAGATAAGAACTCACATTTGAACCCAGGACATTATACAAACCACAGGGCAACAAGTAAAATGAGAATGTACTGTTTCTCTGAAACATCTCCAGTTCTGTGCCAAAGTCTTGATCACCCTCTGTGACCAGCCTAGTGATTTTCAACCCTAGCTTTACCTCCCAATCACCTGGAAAGCTTTTGAAAAATACTGACTATCTGAGACCCACCACATAGATCAAAACACCTGGGGTTGTGGTCCAAGTATCAGATATGGATCTTAAATGCCATTTCAATAAATAGGTCAGTTAACACCAGAGAGATGGGGTAACTGTGATTATAGTAGAGGTAGTGGTTGTTCTCGTGATGTTGAGGGGAGGAAGGGGTGAAAGAACTACTGGGTAGAGGAAATTCTAAACAAATTCTTCCAGCATTTTCAGTCTTACAAATTACCAGAAGCTACATCAATATTTGCTGGTACTCCCATAGACCTGTCCTAGGTCCACTAACATCTCTGTTAAGCTTTCTGTGTCCCAACAAGCAAATTAGCCAGGCAGTTCAGTAAGTATTTACAGTCTCTAAGTATTTGATAAATGGATAAATACATGAAGTGACTCAATGTCCATTGGCTCAACATAGGGCTTTTCAAATAAAGCAATGGGGCTTTTCAAAAAACTTCTGGCATTTCATTAAAGCCCATTTTATTGCTAAAACTCTTGCAAAATATCATGATTCTTCTCCATGAGGGTTAATTCAACAAACAAAAAAGTACAATAAATGGGACGAATCTGGAGACTTGCCTCATTGAGTCAAAACAGTGTCAATGTCACTGTTAGAAATTTCTCCTGTTTTACAGAGTAAATAATATCTGGGTAAAGAGAAATAAGGGCAGAGAAGAAAATTGCTTTTAGTTGGATAGAGCTATCTTGGGAAGCTGGAAGCCACTGTAAAATAGATCCTTAGTAAATACTACAATACTTGCCACTAAGATTGCAAAATGGTAGTAAACCCAAGAGAATCTTTTACCTCTTGTAGGCACTATGTATGTCTTCTGGAAGATTCAACTTCTAAGACTTGAGAAGAAAGAACACACCCTCAATAAGACAATAGTTCCCTGTACGAATGTACATTTTTCAAACTTGGTCTCTGAAGTGTAGGAAGCTCATATACATTAGATAAATTCCTATTTTGTTACATAAGTTTCAAACATTCCAGAGACAGATAACCACTAAGAAAAACCATAGGCACCTCAGACAGAAACTGTTGGAAGATTGCAGAAGGATAACACATGGATTGCAAGATTCTGTATATGAACCATAAAGATCCACCTTTCTGCACACTTCTGTAACTTTCCTGGGTCACATTGAAAAGATTGAAACGTTTTAAAATCTAGGTTAAAAAATAATAACAGAAGCCTTAACAGTCCTTTCAGGGGGAACAAATGTCTATCTGTTATTGATAGCTGACTAAAGTTACAAATATATTTTTATGGACTCACTACTCAAAGTTCTTTATAAAACATGAACACTACTAACAGACAAGGACATTTACATAGTAGGCCTTCTTATAGATACATTCATGGCATCTCTAATTTCAGCCCAGGCAGTAAATGTTTCTTTAAATTGGATTTGGATGCAGGTTAAACTTCATGCAGCAATGTATTGGCAGTATTATACAGGGCTTATGCTCTTAGTTTTCCCTGTATAAAACAGTGATGCTTCCTCACCCCCACCCCTAGACAACCTGGTTTAATTAGTATGAGGTGTGACCTGATATTTGTATTTTTTACCATTCCCAAGGTGATTCTAATATGAAGCAAAGGTTGGAAACCACTGTGCTAGACTGATTGGTCTTAAACTCCTATATGACTATGTCATTCTCCTTAAAATGCCACACAGCTTGTTTTAATAAAACAGTCCAAATTCTCCAACACAGCATCTAAGGTCTTTCAAATCAGACTGTTTGCCATCACTCTGGCCTCACCTCTCATTCCCCCTACTCCGACCTTAGTTCTTAACAACCAACACACATTGCCTAGCTTTTGGTGACTGTTTTCCTATAATGAAGGCAAAGATTACTTTAGCTCAGGATAATTGGGAAGATTTTGTTTATCATGTGGAAGCCATCTGATAACAAGCTCACTTCTGGGAAGGACATTTTAGAAAGATTCTACAGTTAAGCATACAACTTGTAATATCCCTTCCTTCTCATCCATTCAGCACCCCTAACACTAGAACAATCATAATCAACTGCTGCTATCTAGAAAGGCACAATGGAAAGCTTTTGGATTTCAGTAAAGGTGCACCTCTCATATCCTTGTGTTAGTTTTTGGAGTTCTTTTCATTTTATGATCTAGCCCCAACCATCCCAGAATCCAGGTGTTGTAATGCCAGCAACTTTAGATCCATGTGCATACTTATCCCATATTCTGACATCTTATATCACAAATCCTTTGTTGTATAAATATTATACAGGTGATCAAAGGGTCTCTCCCACTAAATTAGTGAAAGCAATAAGGATTTAAACAAATGCCCTCATGACATAGAAGGAAAAAGTGCAGGATGTAGACAGTTATTTTTCATCATAAAAGCTCCTAACCAGGGGGACAAAATTAAATCCTAGGACCAACCTTAAAGGCCACATACTGCATGATTCTAAGTATATGACATTGTGGGAAAGGCAAAACTATGGAAATAGTTAAAAGATCGGTGGTTTCTGGGGATTGGGGGTGGGAGAGGGAGAAATATATAGACAAAGCACAGGGGATTATTAGGGCAGTGAAAAAATATATTCTGTATGATAATGTAATGGTGGATATTTGACATTATGCATTTTTCCAAAACCCATCAAACTGTAAAATATATAAGTGAACCTTAATATAATGATTTCAGTTAATAAAAATGTATCAGTATTGGTTCATTGATAATAGCAAGTTTACATGCTAAGAAGGAAAAAAAGGGGGAGGAAGAGGAAGATCAAAAGGAGAAGAAGAAGAAAAAGGAGAAGAAAAACGACAAGGGAAATTGTATGGAAGGGAGCAGTGGTAAGAAGTAGAATATGGGGACTGTCTGTACTTTCTGCTCAATTTTTCTTTAAACCTAAAAATTCTCTTTAAAAAGTCTATTAATTATGGGGAAAAAAAAGAAATCAAATACTTTGTTGATTCAGCTTCAAGCCAAAATGGAGTAAAAAAGAACCAGATTTATCTTCCTACTAAAAAGAACCAAAAAACTAGAAAAACATAAAATGATGACTCTTCAAGACATTGGACATCGGGCAATGAAGGAACACGATCTATGAGATACAGGAGGAAGAATGAGAAGCATTGTAAGATAGTGAAAGCTTGTTAGCTTGTTGCCTGGAGAGAGGTCCTAGGCCGTGGTTCAAAGAAAGGGAATGCAGATGGAGCCTTGTGGTTTTCCTGAGGAGAGGAGATGAAACCCGTTTCTGGAGAGGAACAGGCAGCTAGAGCTCTCCAGAGAGAAAACATCAGGGAAGTGCCAACTCCAGAGTAAATCTTTAGCTAAGATTTCATCAGTTAATGAGTGTGAGGCTGGAGAATACCAATCAGCAAGTTGAAGGGATCCAATTTCCAGAGTTTACATAAACCAAGCATAGTTTTTCTTCGTAAGAGCCTAAATGAAAACTCCCATCATTCACAAGGCTCAGAAGGTTCTTTATCAGGACTCTTGCCTGGAAAATCCCATGGACGGAGGAGCCTGGGAGGCTGCAGTCCACGGGGTCACTAAGGATCGGACACGACTGAGCGACTTCACTTTCTCTTTTCACTTTACTTGCATGACACTGGAGAAGGAAATGGCAACCCACTCCAGTGTTCTTGCCTGGAGAATCCCAGGGACGGGGGAGCCTGGGGGGCTGCCATCTGTGGGATCACACAGAGTCGGACACGACTGAAGTGACTTAGCAGCAGCAGCAGCAACTTAGTCCTACACTAACACTGCTCTGACATGGTCTAATACAGTTTTAAAACAAGCCAGAAAGGAGCAGCCTATTTGTAAACAACTTAACTACACCCCAAACTAAAGCAGAAGAATATTTAAAGGAATAAAAAAAGAACACAAAGCCACAATGTTTGGTATTTGATAAAAATTTACCAGGAATGCTAAGAAGCAAGCAAAAAAAATCAATCAGAAACAACCCTGGAGGAGTTGACAGAATTAGTAAATCAGCTAATAAGAGTTAATATTCAAGAAGCTAGCAGAAATACTCAACATTATAAGTAGAGACAGAGAAGATATTAAAGAGACCGATACCAAACATTTAGAGATTTAAAATGCAGTGTCTGAGAAGAAAAATACAGTCGATGGCATAGATAACAGATGAATCATTGGAGAACAATTCATCAATAAACTCAAATATGTAGCAATAGAAAAATTCAAAATGAAATAGAGGGGGAAAATGATACTTGACGTGATCCCTGGTGAGAAGTCAAGCTGCCTAATATACATACAATTGGTATCCCCCAAAGAGAAGAGAGAACAGAAAAATATTTGAGGAAATAAGGCTGAAAATTTTTTAAATATGATGAATACTCTGAACTACAGACTCAAGAAGTACAATAAAGGAGGAGAAAGGAGAAGAGGAGGAGAAGGAGGAAGAGTAAGAGAAAAATACACACCAAGATCCCTCAAAATCAAGTGCTTAAAATCAGTAACACAGGGAAAACACTGCCAACATTCAAGTTAAAAAGATACTTTGTGTGGAGAATAAAAAGTAAGAATGAAAGAAGACATTATAAGCCATGCAAGATAAAAAGACAGTGAATAGCAACAGGGAAAATAAAAAACAAAACAAAAAAAACCCTTTCAACCTATAATCCTACAGCCAGAGAAGACAGCTTTCAAAAATGAAAGCAAAGTAAAAATTTATTCAGACATTAGGATGCTAAAAGGGTTAATCAGCATTGGATCTGTACTATAAGAAACAGTGCAGTAATCCCTTCAGAAAATGGAAAAATAATACCAGATGCAAATACGAATCTACACAAAGGATACTGGAAAGAGTAACAACATGTGTTAATTTTTTAGCTTTTTTTTCATTGCTTAAATATCTTTAAAAGTTATATGATGCCTTTAAGTAAAATATCAATTCACTTTCCAGTTTACAGTGTATAGAATTAAAGTGTACAACAACATTATAACCAAAGACAAGATGGGACAATTGAAGTACACTATGACAAAATTCATATACTGTATGTGAAGTGATATAATTATCACTTGAATGTACATTGTGACAATTTAAATATGCAAATATGTATGCCGTAAATTTTAAAGCAGCCACTAACATAAAATAAGCAATGGTTATAGCTAATGAAAAAACAAAGAATATTCAATGTAATCATAGAAAAACAAGTAATACCAAAGGAGACAAAAAAAAGAGATAAAAAGGACTAAAAAACAAATGGGATAAATGGGAAACAAATAGCAAAATGTCAGACTGAAAAATCAACCACATCAATATTCAGATTAAATGTAAATAATCTAAATACGTTTTTGAAAGCATAAATTGTCAACCTAGGAGAAAAAATAAGAATAAACTATGTATTGCCTAAAAAATCACTTACTACATATAAAAACATAAATATGGTAAAAGAAATAGAATGGAAATGACATATCATGCTAACAATTATAAAAGAAAGCTTTGAGTGGTTATATTAGTATCAGACAAGTATATTTAAGAGAAAAAGAACATTAACAGGGATAAAGCATATCATTTCATAATTTAAAATGAATCAATAAACCAAGAGAACATAATAAATGCACACTTTTATGAACTGAAATTAAAATTTCATTAAGCAAAATCTGATAAAACTATAAGGAGAAACAGAAAAATATATAATTATAGTTAGAGATTTCCCTCCTGCCCTGGAGGTGGGAATGTAAATTTGGGGAGACACCATGGAGAACACTATGGAGGTTCCTTAAAAAAACTAAGAACAGTTACAATATGACCCAGGAACACTATTCCTGGGCGTATATACAGAGAACCCCATAGTTTGAAAAGATACATGCACTCCAGTGTTCACTGCAGCACTATTTACAACAGCCAAGACATGGAAGCAACCTCAACGTCCAGTGACAGGGGAATTGAAAAGAAGATGTGGTACATATATACAGTGGAATATTACTCGGCCATATAAAAGACTGAAATAATGCAATTTGTAGCAATTTTGTGGATGGACATAGAGAATATCTAAGTATAATAAATCAGAGGAAGACAAATATCACATACCACTTATATGTGAAACCTACAAAACTGACACAAATGAACTGGTTTACAAAACATAAACAGAATCACAGACTTAGGTAGCAAACTTGGGTTTACCCAAGGGGGAAGGGAGTGGGGATATTGAAGGTCTGGGATTAACATATACACACTGTGTGCATGTGTGCTAAGTTGCCTCAGTCATGTCTGATTCTTTGTGACGCTATGGATGGTTGCTCATCAGGCCCCTCTGTCCATAGACTTCTCCAGGCAAGAACACTGGAGTGGGTTGCCAGTTCCTCCTCCAGGGGATCTTCTCAACCCAGGGATCAAACCTGCGGCTCCCTATGTCTCCTGCATTGGTAGGTGGGTTCTTTACCCCTAGCACCACCTGAGAAGTCTCAACATACACAACTACTATACATAAAGTAGATAATCAACCAGGACCTACTCTATAGCATCAGGAATTCTACTCAATAACCTGTAATATATGGGAAAGAACCTGGAAAAGAATAGATGTATGTATGTGTATAACCGAATCATTACTATACAAGTGAAACCAATGCAATGTAAATCAACTATACTCCAATATAAAATTTTTACAAAAAAAAGGTTTTAACTCTTACCTTCACAAAAGTTGTTAAAACAAAGGGAAATCAGTAATAATACAAGAGACATAGACAATACTGTTGACCAACTTGATCTAATTGATGTTTATAGCACACTCAACAGTCCCAGAATATGTAATCTGTTCAATTGCACACTGAGAATGTATCTAGATAGACCTTCTTCTGGGCAATGAACAAGACTAATTTTTTTTTAAAAGAAAACTTAAATTGTACGTTCTCTGACACTAGTAGAATTTAATTAGAAATTAATAATAGAAAGATATCTAGTTTCTGGTCTTACATTTAGATCTTTAATCCATTTTGAGTTTATTTTTGTGTATGGTGTTAGAAAGTGTTCTAGTTTCATTCTTTTACAAGTGGTTGACCAGTTTTCCCAGCACCACTTGTTAAAGAGGTTGTCTTTTTTCCATTGTATATCCTTGCCTCCTTTGTCACTTCTGGGCATACACACTGAGGAAACCAGATCTGAAAGAGACACATGCACCCCAATGTTCATCGCAGCACTGTTTATAATAGCCAGGACATGGAAGCAACCTAGATGCCCATCAGCAGATGAATGGATAAGGAAGCTGTGGTACATATACACCATGGAATATTACTCAGCCATTAAAAAGAATTCATTTGAACCAGTCCTAATGAGATGGATGAAGCTGGAGCCCATTATACAGAGTGAAGTAAGCCAGAAAGATAAAGAACATTACAGCATACTAACACATATATATGGAATTTAGAAAGGTGATAACGATAACCCTATATGCAAAACAGAAAAAGAGACACAGAAATACAGAACAGACTTTTGAACTTTGTGGGAGAAGGTGAGGGTGGGATGTTTCAAAAGAACAGCATGTATACTATCTATGGTGAAACAGATCACCAGCCCAGGTTGGATGCATGAGACAAGTGCTCAGGGCTGGTGCACTGGGACGACCCAGAGGAATCGGGTGGAGAGGGAGGTGGGAGGGGGGATCGGGATTGGGAATACATGTAAATCCATGGCTGATTCATATCAATGTATGACAAAACCCACTGGAAAAAAATAATAATAATAATAAAAATAAAAAAAAAATAAATAAAAAAAAAGAAAGATATCTAAACCCAGAATATTTGAAAAATGTTCTAAACTTACAGATTTAAGGAGAAATCAAAAAATATAACATTCTTTATGTGAATGAAAATTTAAAAGATAACATATACAAATTTGTGAGATAAAGCTAGTGATGTTGCTCAGTTGTGTCCAACTCTGCCACCCATGGACTGTAGCCTACCGGGCTCCTTGTCCGTCCATGGGCTTTTCCAGGCAAGAGTACTGGAGTGGGTTGCCATTTTCTTCTCCAGGGGATCTTCCTGACCCAGGGATCAAACCTGGGTCTCCCACATTGTAGGCAGTTGCTTTTACCGTCTGAGCCACCAGAGAAGCCAGATAGAGCTAAAGCAGTATTTAAAAAGAAACTTAAACTACCAAAAGCCTATACATTAGAAATGAAAAAATTCAAATAGTGATATCAACTTATAACTGAAGAAACTAGAAGAGGAGCAATTTTTTCCAAAGAAAAATATAAAAAGTAAAATGAAGGCCAGAGCATTAAATAGTGGCATAGAAAACAGAAAAATTATGACAAAATAAATTAAAATCCATTATTTTGAGATGTATAGAGCAGATAACATAGCTACTATGATTGGGAGAAAAGGAAGAAGACACAAATTATCAATATCAAAAATGAGACAGTTAACATAGTCACAGATTCTGCATATAAGAATGTAATGTAAATGATAATTTTGAATTATTATATAATAATTTAAAAATTAGATGAAATGAAATATTCTTTCAAAGATATATACTTCCAAAAGCTCATTCAAACAGAAACATATAACCTGAATAAAGTCATGGCTATTTAATATATTCTTTTGTAGAAAAAAGTCAATCCATATAACCAGTCTATAAGTAGGTCTACATATTTATGATGAACTGTTTTTTGATCAAAGGCAGTGGCAAATATTGTCAAAAATGGAGGTCTTTTCAACAAACAATGCTGAATAATTGGATATCTGTATGCCTAAAAATAGGGCATGGTGGAAAGTTCTGACAAAATGTGCCCACCAGAGAAGGGAATCGCAAACCACTTCAGAATTCTTGCCTTGAGAACACCATGAACAGTATGAAAAGGCAAAAAGATATGACACTGAAAGATAAACTCCCCAGGTCAGTGAAAGTGTTAGTTGCTTAGTTGTGTCTGACTCTTGCAACCCCATGGACAGTGGACCACCAGGCTCCTCTGTCCATGGGATTCTCCAGGCAAGTGCTGTAGTGGACTGCCATTTTCTTACCCAGGGGATCTTCCCAACCTAGGGATCAAACTCAGGTCTCCTGCATTGCAGGCAGATTCTATACCAGCCGAGCCACAAAGGGAAGCACCCAACACCCCCCACCCCAAGTCAGTATGTGCCCAGTATGCTGCTGGAGAAGAGTGGAGAAATAGCACCAGAAAGAATGAAGGGATGGAGCCAAAGCAAAAACAATGCCCAGCTGTGGATGTGACTGGTGATGGAAGTAAGGATTGAGGCTGTAAAGAGCAACATTGCCTAGGCACCTGGAATGTTAGGTCCATGAATCAAGGTAAATTGGAAGTGGTCAAACAGATGGCAAGACTGAACATTGACATTTTAGGAAGCAGTGAACTAAAATGAACCAGAATGGGTGAATTTAATTCAGATGACAATTATATCAAGTATGATGGACAAGAGTCACTTAGAAGAAATGGAGGAGCCCTCATAGTCAGTAAGAGTCCAAAATACAGTACTTGGGTGCAATCTCAAAAATGACACAATGATCCCTCTTTGTTTCCAAGGCAGACCATTCAATATCACAGAAATCCAAGTCTGTACACAACCACTAATGTTGAAGAAGCTGAAGATGAACAGTTCTATAAAGACCTACAAGACCTTCTAGAACTAACACCACCCCCAAAAATGTCCTTTTCATCATAGGGCATCAGGAATGTGATGTGACGTGAAAGTCACTCAGTTGTGTCTGACTCTGTGACCCCATGTACTATACAGCCCCTGGAATCATCCAGGCCAGAATACTGGAGATACTCCAGAGTAATGGAGCGGGCAGTCATTTTTTTCTCCAGGGGTTCTTTCCAACCCAGGGATCAAATCCAGGCCTCCTGCATTGCAGGCAGAATCTTAACAACTGAGTCACTAGAGAAGCCCTCATTATAGGGGTCTGGAATGCAAAAGTAGGAAGTAAAGATATACCTGGAGCAACAGGCAAGTTTGGCCTTGGAGTATAGAATGAAGCAGGGCAAAGGCTAATAGAGTTTCGCCAAGAGAACGCACTGATCATAGCAAACACCCTCTTCCAACAACACAAGGGACAACTCTATACATGGACATCACAAATGGTCAATACTGAAATCAGATTGATTATATTCTTTGCAGCCAAAAATGGAGAAGCTCTATATAGTCAGCAAAAACAAGACTGGGAGCTGACTGTGGCTTAGATCATGAATTCCTTGCTGTAAAATTCAGACTTAAATTGAAAAAAAGTAGGGAAAAGCACTAGACCATTCAGTTGTGACATAAATCAAATCCCTTACAGTTATACAGTGGAAGTGACAAATAGATTCAAGGGATTAGATCTGAGAGAGTGCCTGAAGAACTATGGATGGAGGTTTGTATCATTGTGCAGGAGTCAATGATCAAAACCATCCCCAAGAAGAAGAAAGGCAAAATCATTGTCTGAGGAGGCTTTACAAATAGCTGAGAAAAGAAGTGAAAAGCAAAGGAGAAAATGAAAGATATATCCATCTGAATGTAGAATTCCAAAGAATAACAAGGAGAGATAAGAAAACTTTCCTAAGTGATCAGTGCAAAGAAATAGAGGAAAACAATACAATGGGAAAGACTAGAGATCTCTTCAAGAAAATTAGAGATACCAAGGGAATATTTCATGCAAAGATGGGAACAATAAAGGAGAGAAAAAGTATGGACTGAAGAGAAGCAGAAGATATTAAGAAAAGGTGGCACAAATACACAGAAGAACTATACAAAAAGATCTTAAATGACCCAGATATTCACCTAGAGTGAGACATCCTGAAGTGCAAAGTCAAGTGAACCTTAGAAAGCATCACTATGAACAAAGCTACTGGAGGTGATGGAAATCCAGATAAGTTATTTCAAATCCTAAAAGATGATGTTGTTAAAGTGCTGCCCTCAATACACCAGCAAATTTGGGAAACTTAGCAGTGGCCACAGGACTAGAAAAGGTCAGTTTTCATTCTAATCCCAAAGAAAGGCAATGCCAAAGAATGTTCAAACTACCCCACAATTGCAGTCATCTCACACGCTAGCAAAGGAAAGCTCAAAATTCTCCAAGCCAGGCTTCAACCATTCATGAACCGAGAACTTCCAGAGATTCAAGCTTGATTTAGAAAAGGCAGAGGAATCAGAGATCAAATTACCAACATTCATTGGATCATAGGAAAAGCAAGAGAATTCCAGGAGAACATCTATTTCTCTTTCATTGACTACACTAAATCCTTTGACTGTGTGGATCACATACAAGCTGTGGAAAGTTCTTAAAGAGATGGGAACACCAGACCACCTTACCTGCCTCCTGAGAAATCTGTATGCAGGTCAAGAAGTAACAGCTAGAACCAGACATGGAACAACAGACTTGTTCCAAATTGGGAAAGGAGTATGTCAAGGCTGTATGTTGTCACCTTGCTTACTTAACTTATGTGCAGAGCATATCATGCAAAATGCCAGAGTGGATGAAGCACAAGCTGGAATCAAGATTGCACAGAGAAATACCAATAACCTCAGATGTGCAGATGACACCACCCTTATGGCAGAAAGTGAAGAAGAACTAAAGAGCCTCTTGATGAAAGGGAAAGAGGAGAGTATAAAAGTTGACTTAAAACTCAACTTTCAGAAAACTAAGATTATGGCATCCAGTCCCATCACTTCATGGCAAGTAGATGGGGAAACAATGGAAACAGTTAGAGACTTTATTTTCTTGGGCTTCAAAATCATTGCAGATAGTGACTGCAGCCATGAAATTAAGACACTTGCTCCTTGGAAGAAAAGCTATGACAAGCCTAGACAGCGTATTAAAAAGCAGAGAAGTTACTTTACCAACAAATGCCCATATTGTCAAAGGTATGGTGTTTCCAGTAGTCATGTATGGATGTGAGAGTTAGACCATAAAGATGACTGAGTGACAAAGAATTGATGCTTCCGAACTATGGTGCTGGAGAAGATGTTTGAGAGTCCCTTGGACTACAAGGAGATCAAACCAGTCCATCTTAAAGGAAATCAACTCTGACTATTTATTGGAAGGACTGATGCTGAAGCTGAAACTCCAATACTTTGGCCACCCGATGTGAAGAACTGACTCACTGGAAAAGACCCTGATGCTGGGAAAGATTGAAGGCAGGAGGAGAAGGGGATGACCAAGGATGAGACAGTTGAATGGCACCACCAACGTGATAGATGTGAGTTTGAGCAAGCTGTGGGAACTGGTAATGGATCGGGAAGCCTGGCATGCTGCAGTACATGGGGATGCAAAGCATCAGACACAACTGAGTGACTGAACTGAACTGATGCCTGAAAATGACACTTGCTCTTGGAATGAAATCTATGACAAACCTAGACTGTATTAAAAAGCACAGACTGTTTTGCTGACAAAGTTCAGTGTAGTCAAATGTATGGCTTTTCCCTGATTTTGGATGAGAGCCTTGTTCTGACTAAGAGACTTGCATAAATCAATGAAGCTATGAGTCACGCTGTGCAGGGTCACCCAAGACAGGCAGGTCATAGTAAAGAGTTCTCACAAAATGTGGTCCCCTAGAAGAGGAAATGGCAAACTATTCCAGTATTCTTGCCACGAGAACCTCATGAACAGTGTGAAAAGGCAAAAAGATATTATACCAGAAGACAGACCCCTCAGGTCAGTAGGTGTCCAATATGCTATTGGGGAAGAGTGGAGGGCAATTATTAACAGCTACAGAAACAATGAAGCAGCTGGGTTAAAGTGCAGACAATGCTAAGTTGTGGATGTGTCTGGTAGAGAAAATGAAATCCAATGCTATAAAGAACAATATTGCATAGGAACCTGGAATGTTAGGCCCAAGAATCAAGGTATATTGGATGTGGTCAAGCAATAGATAGCAAAAGTGAACATTGACATCATAGTAATCAGTGAATTAAAATGGACAGAATTGGGTGAATTTAATTTAGATGACCGTTATATGTTCATTACTGTGAGCATATTACTCACAATATTACTGTGGGCAAGAATCCCTTAGAAGAAATAAGATTCTTTAGTCAACAAAAGAGTCAGAAATGCAGTACTTGGGGGCAATCTCAAGAATGACAGAATGATCTCAATTTATTTCCAGGACAAACCATTCAACATCACAGTAATCCAAGTCTATGCCCTGACTACCGATGTGGAAGAAGCTGAAGTTGACCAGTTCTGTGAAGACCTACAAGACTCTCTAGAAGTAACACCAGAAAAAAAAAAAAAAAAGATGTACATTTCATCATAGCAGATTAGAATGCACAAGTATGAAGTTAAGAGATATCTGGAATAACAGGCAAGTTTGGCCTTGGAGTACAAAATGAAGCAGGACACAGGCTAACAGAATTTTGCCAAGAGAAAACACTGGTCATAGCAACACAACTTTTCCAACAACACAAGTGATCACTCTACACATGGACATCACCAAATGATTAACACCAAAATCAGATTGATTATGTTCTTTGCAGCCAAAGAGAAGCTCTATACAGTCAGCAGAAAAAAAGACTTGGAACTGATGTGACTCAGATCATGAGCTCCTTATTGCAAAATTCAGGCTTAAGTTGAAGAAAATAGGGAAAACTACTAGGTCATTCAGGAACAACCTAAATCAAATCCATTATGATCATATAGTGGAGGTGACATATAGATTCAGGGGATTAAATTTGGTAGAGAGAATGCCTGAAGCACTATGCATGAGCTTCATAATATTGTACAGGAGGCAATGATCAAAATGATTCTGAAGAAAAAGAAATTAAAGAAGGTAAAGTGGTTGTCTGAGGAGGTTTTACAAATAGTTGAGGAAAGAAAAGAAATGAAAGGCAAGGGAGAAAGGGAAAGATATACCCAACTGAATGCAGAGTTCCAGAGACTAGCAGGAAAAGATAAGGGCTTTTTAAATGAACAGTGCAAAGAAATAGAGGAAAGTAACAGAATGGGAAAGACTAGAGATCTCTTCAACAAAAATGGAGATATCAAGGGAATATTTCATGCATGGATGGGCATGATGAAGGACAAAAATAGTAAAGATCTAACAGAAGTAGAAGAGATTAAGAACAAGTGGCAAGAATACACAAAAGAACTATACAAGAAAGGTCTTAATGACCCAGACAACCACGATGGTATGGTCACTCACCTAGAGTCAGACATGCTGGAGTGTAAAGTCAAGTGGGCCTTAGGAAATATTACCATGAACAAAGCTAATGGAGATAACAGAATTCCAGCTGAGCTATTTAAAACCCAAAAAGATGATACTATGAAAGTGCTGCACTCAATATGCCAGCAAATTGGAAAATTCACCAGTGGCCATAGGACTAGAAAAAGTCAGTTTCCATTCCAATCCCAAAGAAGGGTGATGTCAAAGAATGTTCAAACTACCGTACAATTGTGCTCATTTTACCTGCTAGCAAGGTAATGCTCAAAATCCTTCAAGCTAGGCTTCAGCAATACATGAACCAAGAACATCTAGATGTACAAGCAAAGAAACCAGAGTTCAAATTGCCAACATTCACTGGATCATGGAGAAAGCAGGAAAATTTCAGAACAGCATATACTTATGCTTCACTGACTACACTAAATTTTGACTGTGTGGCTCACAACAAACTGTGGAAATTTATCAAAGAGATGGAAGTACCAGGCCACCTTACCTATTTCTTGAGATACCTGTATGTGTGTCAAGAAGCAACAGTTAGAACCAGACATGGAACAAATAACTGGTTCAACATTGGGAAAGGAATTCAACAAGGCTGGATATTTTCATCCTGGTGACTTAATTTAGATGCAGAGTACATCATGTGAAATGCCAGGCTGAATGCATCACAAGCTGGAATCAAGATTGCTGGGAGAAATATCAACAACCTCAGATATGCAAATGATACCACTCTAAAGGCAGAAAATGAAGAGGAACTAAAATGCCTCTTAATGAGGATGAAAGAAGAGACTGAAAAAGCTAGCTTGAAATTCAACATTCCAAAAACTAAGATCATGACAACCAGTCCCATCACTTCATGGTAAGTAGAAAGAGAAAAACTGAAAGCCGCGACACATTTTATTTTCTTGGCCTCCAAAACACTGGAGACAGTGACTATAGCCATGAAACTTAAAAGATGCCTGCTCCTTGGAAGGAAAGCTCTGATAAACTTAGACAGTGTGTTTAAAAGCAGAGTCATCACCTCTCTGACAAAGGTCAAAGCTGTGGTTTTTCCAGTAACCACATATGGATGTGAGAGTTGGATATAAAGAAGGCTGCTCACCAAAGAACTGATGCTTTTGAATTGTGGTGTTGGAGAAGACTTTTGAGAGTCCCTTGGACTGGAAGGAGGTCAAATCAACTTATCCTGAAGGAAATTGACACTGTACATTCATTGGTCGGATTGTTGCTGAAACTGAAGCTCCAATAGTTTGGCCACCTGACTCGAAAAGCCTACTAGTTGGAAAAGACCTGACTCATTGGAAAAGTCCCTGATGCTGGAAAAGACTGAAGGCAGAAGAAGAGGTTGGCAGAGGATGAGATGGTTAGACAACATCACTGACTCAATGGATGTGAACTTCATTAATCTCCAGGAAAGAGTGGAGAATAGAAGAGCCTGGTGTGCTGTATTCCACGAGTTTGCAGAGTCAGACACAACTTAGCAAATGAACACCAACAATCATGCTGAGTGGAAGAAGCCTGATTCAAACAGAAGTACACACTAGTTTGTTTCATTTATGTGAAATTTTAGAATGAGGAAAATTATCTAAAATGACAGAAGACATATCAGTTTCTACTTGGGGGCTAGGTAGAGGATAGCTTATGAGTTGGCATCAAGAATTGTCATTTTGGCAGTGACAGAAATGTTCACTATCTTGATTATAGTGATGGTTTCACAAGTATGTGTATATGTGTGAGAAGTAAGTTGTATACTTTAAACATGTACAGGTAATTTTACAGTAGCTGTAAATCAATAAAAATATTTTAAAACATAAGTCGATTTTCCTTAGAGAGTGGAAGTGAGACAATATTAAACATATTAATTTAATAAAATACCTAAGAAAAAATTCTGAGCAGAAGGTCAAAGAAACAAAAGAGCTAAATAAGTGATGGACAAAGTGAGTTAAGAAATAAAAGAATAATTATGATACTAATAATAGGTCATTTGCATTATTTGGGCTTCCCAGGTGGTACAGTGATAAGGAATCAACCTGCCAAGGCAGGAGATGCAAGAGATGCAGTTTCGATCCCTGAGTTGGAAAGACCCGCTGAGGAGGAAATAGCAACCCACTCCAGTATTCTTGCCTGGAAAACTCCATGACCAGAGGAACCTCATGGGCTATAGTCCTTGGGGCCACAAAGAGCCAGACACGACTGAGCGACTGAGTGCACACACACACACACACACACACACACACACATGCTATATTCAGTTAATGTGTAAGAGGCATTTATAATAATTACCTTGGAACATGTAGTGTAGGCTGTCGAGAGCTCACAATTGTGTTGCTATCTAGTATTGCCCGTGTCAAAGGAAAATGCCCACTCAAGACTATGCCTCCTATCCGAGGACTTACTTGCATCCAATGATTGGTCCAGACAGTACTGCAAAGACCCGCCCCCTAGTTCTGATTGAGAATTTACAGACATCCCAGCTCTAGAGTTCCCCGTGGCATCAGCTAGTTCTTCTGCTACAATGGCAAAGCAACCCACTTTTCTACAGTTTCTTCACTCTCTTACCGATGTTGATTCCTAGTAGTTTCTCCATTATTCTGTAATGCAAATATCAAAGTTTCAGAATCTATTTCCCAAGGAAACTGACCTGAAATAGTTGATTATCTTATTGAATCAGCCAAACACTTCTCTCAGGTATATTCTACTAGTATTTGGCTTTACGAGCGAGGAAAGGGTTGAGGTTAAACATTTTAAGTAGCTCATCAATCCCATTCTTTGGCATGTAGCTGGAGGTAAAACATGATCTGAAAGGATACATGCACCCAAGTGTTCACTGCAGCACTGTTTACAATAGCCAAAACATGGAAACAACCTAAACGTCCACTGTCAGGTGAATGAATAAAGACGCTGTCGTACATATATACCATGGAATACTACCCCACCATTAAAATGAATGAAATAATGCCATGTGAAGAAACATGGGTGGACCTGGAGACTATTATACTAAGTAAAGGAAGTCCGAAAGAGAAAGACAAATATATGATATTCTTACATGCAGAATCTTTAAAAATGATACAAGTGAACTCAGTTACAAAACAAACAGATTCACAGACTTAGAGAATGAATTTATGGTTACCAGGGGGAACAGTAGAAGGGAAGGGAAAGATTGGAAGTTTGGGTGTTTTGTGTATACACTGCTATATTTAAAATAGATAACCGACAAGGACCTGATGTATAGCATAGGGAACTCTGCTCGGTATTCTGTAATAACCTAAGTGGGAAAATAATTTGCAATGGAACACATGCATGTATTAACTGAATCACTTTGCCATACACCTGAAACTAACACAACATTGTTAATCAACTATAATATAAAATGAAAATTTTAAAAAAGAAGTGTTAAGTAACTCATCTAAGATCACAAGGACAGTAGTTGGAGGAGTTGATTAAACATGGAATTTTTTAATGCCAAACTCTACAGCCTCCTGGAGGTAGTTTTATTATGAATCAGTTATTAAAATCAAACTTAATATATTTTTTTACATTTTCATGCTGGCAGATTATATGAATGCTGAAGGCATAGTTTATCTTGATACATCAAAGTATCTCAAATAATAGCTTTATAAGTATAAGGTGAAATGAGATATAAATGATGGTATAGATAGATGAATTAACAGCTAGTTGAATCACTGTACCCAATGAGTGTTGATTAATAGGATTGTGTCAAACTACCCTTACAATTTTTGCAGGAAACATATTGTTCAGACCTCCACGGGACTGCCACATAATTCAGCACTGATAAATGCTTGTGGAATTTAATTGAAGCCCTCGGGAGTCCCTGATGGATTGTTATCAAGCCCTATCCTTGACCTTGTCTTATATAATATTTATGTCAGTGAATTGAATGGAGTCCACAATCGTACTTATAAAATCTCCTATAAATGTTACATTAAAATAGTGCTAATAAATCACATATTAAAAGAAAATTCAAAGATATCTAGTTCAGCAATACTCAGAAAACATCATTGAGCAGACACTATGTCCTAGGTTGTCTACTATGCAAAAATGATTAAGATATTTTTGATTGTCTAGTACAGGATGACATTTAATAGATTTATGAGAAGTGATAGATTTATTTTCAAAAGGAATTGCATAATTCAGGATAACTAGTCAAGGCATTGTGTTTGCATTGGGCAGATTATTCAATTATGAGAGTCTAACATTATAAAAAGGGCTCCTCAGGTGGCTCAGTGATAGAGAATCCACCTACGGATGAAGAAGACATAGGAGACATAGGGTGGATCTCTGGGTTGGGAAGATCACCCGGAGAAGGGAATGGCAACCTACTCCAATATTCTTGCCTGGAAAATCCCTTGGACAGAGGAGTCTGGTGGAATACAGTCCATAGGGTCGCAAAGAGACAGATATGACTGAGCACACAGGCACACAAGCACAATGGTATACTACTCTTATTAAGATGATCTGAGTCAAACTTCAGTTCAGTTCAGTCACTCAGTTATTTCTGATGCTTTGCGACCCCATGGACTGCAGCATGCTAGGCCACCCTGTCCATCGCCAACTCCCAGAGTTTACTCAAACTCATATCCATTGAGTCGGTGATGCCACCCAACTATCTCATCCTCTGTCGTCCCCTTTTCCTCCTGCCCTCAAACTTTCCCAGTATCAGGGTCTTTTCAAATGAGTCAGCTCTCTGCATCAGGTGGCCAAAGTATTGGAGTTTCAGCTTCAACATGTGTCCGTTCCAATGAACACCCAGGTCTGATCTCCTTTAGGATGGACTGGTTGGATCTCCTTGCAGTCCAAGGGACTCTCAAGAGTCTTCTCCAACACCACAGATCAAAAGCATCATTCTTCAGCGCTCAGCTTTATAGTTCAAATCTCACATTCATTCATGTCTACTGGAAAAACCATAGCCTTGACTAGATGGACCTTTGTTGGCAAAGCAATGTCTCTGTTTTTCAGTATGTTTTCTAGGTTAGTCATAACTTTCTTCCAAGGAGTAAGTGTCTTTTTATTTCATGGCTACAGTCACCATCTGCAGTGATTTTGGAGCCCAAAAAAATAAAGTCAGCCACTGTTTTCCCATCTATTTACCATGAAGTGATGGGACCAGATGCCATGATTTTAGTTTTCTGAATATTGAGCTTTAAGCCAACTTTTTCACTCTCCTCTTTCACTTTCATCAAGAGGCTCTTTAGTTCTTCACTTTCTGCCATAAGGCTGGTGTCATCTGCATATCTGAGGTTATTGATATTTCTCCCGGCAATCTTGATTCCAGCTTGTGCTTCCTCCAGCCCAGCATTTCTCATGATGTACTCTGCATATAAGTTAAATAAGCAGGGTGACAATATACAGGCTTGAAATACTCCTTTTCCTATTTGGAACCAGTCTGTTGTTCCATGTCCAGTTCTAACTGTTGCTTCTGACCTGCATGCAGATTTCCCAAGAGGCAGGTCAGGTGGTCTGGTAATCCCATCTCTTGAAGAATTTTCCACAGTTTATTGCGATCTACACAGTCAAAGGCTCTGGCATAGTCAATAAAACAGAAATAGATGTTTTTATGGAACTCTCTTGCTTTTTTGATGATCCAGAGGATGTTGGCAATTTAATCCCCAGCTCCTCTGCCCTTTCTAAAACCAGCTTGAATATCTGGAAGCTCACTTATTGTTGAAGCCTGGCTTGGAGAATTTTGAGCATTACTTTACTATCATGTGAGTTGAGTACAATTGTGCAGTGGTTTGAGCATTCTTTGGCATTGCCTTTCTTTGGGATTGGAATGAAAACTGACATTTTCCAGTCCTGTGGCCACTGCTGAATTTTCCAAATTTGCTGGCATATTGAGTGCAGCACTTTCAAAGCATCATCTTTTAGGATCTGAAATAGCTCAATAGGAAGTCTATCACCTCCACTAGCTTTGTTCATAGTGATGCTTTCTAAGACCCACTTGACTTCACATTCTAGGATGTCTGGCTCTAGGTGAGTGATCACACCATCGTGGTTATCTGGGTCATGAAGATCTTTTTTTGTGTAGATTTTCTGTATTTTCTTTCCACCTCTCCTTAAAATCTTCTGCATCTGTTAGATCCATACCTTTTCTATCCTTTATTGAGCCCATCTTTGCATGAAATATTCCTTTGGTATCTCTAATTTTCCTGAAGAGATCTCTAGTCTTTCCCATTCTATTGTTTTCCTCTATTTCTTTACATTGATCACTGAGGAAGGCTTTCTTATCTCTCCTGGCTATTCTTTGGAACTCTGCATTCAAATGGGTACATCTTTCCTTTTCCCTTTTGCTTTTTGCTTCCCATCTTTTCACAGCTATTTGTAAGGCCTCCTCAGACAACCATTTTCCCTTTTTGCATTTCTTTTTCTTGGGGATGGTCTTGATCCCTGTTTCCTGTACAATGTCACAAACCTCTGCCCATAGTTCATCAGGCACTCTGTCTATCAGATCTAGTCCCTTAAATCTATTTCTCACTTCCACTGTATAGTCATAAGGGATTTGATTTAGGTCATATCTGAATGGGCTAGTGGTTTTCCCTACTTTCTTCACTTTAAGTCTGAATTTGTCAATCAGGAGTTCATGATCTGAGCCACAGTCAGCTCCTGGTCTTGTTTTTGCTGACTATATAGAGCTTTTCCATCTTTGGCTGCAAAGAATATAATCAATCTGATTTTGGTGTTGACCATCTGGTGATGTCCATGTGTAGAATCTTCTCTTTTGTTGTTGGAAGAGGGTGTTTGCTATGACCAGTGCATTCTCTTGGCAAAACTCTATTAGCCTTTGCCCTGCTTCATTCTGTACTCCAAGGCCAAATTTGCCTGTTACTCCAGGTGTTTCTTGAGTTCCTACTTTTGCATTCCAGTCCCCTATAATGAAAAGGACATCTTTTTTGGGTGTTAGTTCTAAAAGGTCTTGTAGGTCTTCATAGAACAGTTCAACTTCAGCTTCTTCAGCATTACTGGTTGGGGCATAGACTTGGATTACCGTGATATTGAATGGTTTGCCTTGGAAACGAGATCATTCTGTCATTTCTGAGATTGCATCCAAGTACTGCCTTTTGGACTCTCTTGTTGACCATGATGGCTACTCCATTTCTTCTAAGGGATTCCTGCCCACAGTAGTAGATATGATGGTCATCTGAGTTAAATTCACCTGTTCCAGTCCATTTTAGTTCACTGACTCCTAAAATGTCGATGTTCACTCTTGCCATCTCCTGTTTGACCACTTTCAATTTGCCTTGATTCATGGACCTAACATTCCAAGTTCCTATGCAATATTGCTCCTTACAGCATTGGACCTTGCTTCCATCACCAGTCACATCCACAGCTGGGTGTGGTTTTTGCTTTGGCTCTCTCTGTTCATTCTCTCTGGAGTTATTTCTCTGCTGATCTCCAGTAGTATACTGGGCACCTACCAATCTGGGGAGTTCATCTTTCAGTGTCCTATCTTTTTGCCTTTTCATATTGTTCATGGAGTTCTCAAGGCAAGAATACTGAAGTGGTTTGCCATTTCCTTCTCCAGTGGACCACATTTTGTCAGAACTCTCCACCATGACCCGTCCATCTTGGGTGACCCTACATGGCATGGTTCATAGTTTCATTGAGTTAGACAAGGCTGTGGTCCATGTGGCATCATACTTATGCTAGGTTAATTAAAAAACAAAATGTTCAAATGAATAAAAGGCACGAGCTTTATTCTGATTGGTCAAATCACATCTACAGTGCTATATTCAATCTGAACACCAAAGCCAATGAAATATTAAGAACTAATAAAGACACTAGCAATTAGCCAGATTAAAGCAACCAGAATACCCTAAACCTGTAGCAAAAATAAATGAAGGGGCTACAATTATTTAATCTTAAAAAATCAAGGCTAATAAAAGACATAATACATTCACCAAGGGTTATTTATGTCAAAGATAGAGTAAACTTCTTTAATGTTTTAGGAGAGGAAGGTAAAAGAAAATTGGAAGCAGATTTTGGTTTCACCAGTTACAAAAGAGGAGTGTTCTTTCTCCGGATATGGTGAGTTTTCTCTGTCATGAAGCATATTTTTAAAAGCAGCCGCATAATGCTTGTTGAGTTCCATAACTTCTGAAGTTTCTCCCACTTCTGTAGAATAGAGACTTTTTTGCTTTAGGATAGATCATTTAATGGATAGATTGTCATTATGGTTTTTCACAGGAGTTCATAGTGCCTGAAAACAATGCACATATTTTACTCCCTACAGTGATATATTTCCTCACTGGAGTAGAGTCAGAAAAACTTAGTGAGGAAAATCAAATTCAAAATGCTACAACCTTTGTGGAGTAAATTTCAACAAATGGGTCTTATACCTTATTCTATTATTTGAAAGCTCAGATAATTAACGATGTCATAAAGATTATTCACAACAATATATTTTAGTAACTTGTCTCCTGACCTCCCTGTGCCATATAATTTAGTGTCATTTAAAATCCAAATTAATATCTATACATCCTGAATTAAGAAAATGGATATCTTGCATGACTACTTTCAGCTTCAATTTAATAAATTGGAAATAACAATATATTTTTGTATGTATTTCATAAATACAGTTTGCACATTTTTTTCTGTCTTGACCAAAATAATGTAAGACAAGAAAGGTGCTAAATAAAATTTTAAATGTTTTCAAACTAGATAATTAACAACTGCTATGGACATCAGATGTGTTATTGAAATTAGGTAAATATTTTTGTGTTATCTGCTCCCTAAAGAGACATTTATCTTTTTTCTAAGAGCCAAAACAGCTTTTATCTATCTCAAAATGGTAAACTACTCATGTACCATTCACTGGAAAAGGCAGAGTACTAACCAGTTACAGAACAATAAATCTTGTCCCAAAATCTTTTTATTAAAAAATTAATATGACGACTTTTGTACATTAACCTCTTAAAAAAAAAAAAAACAACTCTCACAAAGTGACTAGTAAGGTCAAATAGCTTACATTTTTTTTAACAATAGATATTAGTTGTAAAATACATTTATCAATTTTCAAAGAGGCTAATGATTCATTTTATGCAACAATCAACTCTGAAAACATTGGTCTTTTAACAGAAATCAAACAATGTGTTATGATTCTAGGACAAGGAGCTAATTAACAAACAGAAACTTGTGATTTTCACTTTGGGACATTGTGATAGAAAAGACAGATATGAAGAAACAAAGCTGTCATTTTACAGCACATCGCTGTAGATTTTATAAGAGCTAAAACTTATTCAGGAAAAGGAAATTGGAGGATAATTTGCCAGAAGAATTTTCATGGAACTGTAAAATAACTTTTTAGCTTGGAGCAAATTTAAACCATTATCAACATCCTGATAACAAACATAAATGAAGCACTTCTGTGTGCATGTGTTATTCTAAGACCAAGGATAAAAACAGATCTAAGACATGTGCCCTGTCCTTACTAAGCTTAAAGTTTAGCAGGAATAGGAGATAGGCTTTACCATGAGTGCTATGATTAATTCTAAAGGATTTCCTGGAGTGCTGTATGGCAAAGGAAGCTGATATAATGCCAAAGCTTTACAGGAAAGGGAGCCATTTTTATTTGTTGAAGCTTGCCATTGGCATGGGAGAGAGCAGTGAGATCATCACATGGTAGGCAGGGTGCAAAATGGTTTAAAGCACAGGCTCTGGAGTCAGACAACCTGAGTAAAAAATAAATAAATAAACTAACATATGCTAATAATTAGATATTAGACACACATTCATGTTTACATTACATATATGTGTGTGTAAACAGAAAGATAAATATACATATATGGAGAATTATAGAGAAACATATCATATTGTATGTGCATGTAAATTGATGATGGCTAGATTAAATGCGTAAGAAAACTTTGACTATTTTGTACCGGATACTAAGAGAAGATCTAATAGAAAAAGTGGAAACTAAACTGAACTATACAAAAGGCTAGGGACTAAATAAGTGAAGTGAAGATTGACCACAGATGGATTAGGCTGAAAAATAGCAATAGCTAGGTTATTCCAGAACAAAACTGGATTGGCTTTTTTTTTTTTTTTTTCTAGTAGCCCTCCTTGGATGAAGTCAAAATTTCTTTAAAAAGCCATGGAGAACAGAGCGTGCCAGGACAAGAACTATAGACATTATTTTATGCTTTAGGAAATAACATTTTTTTTTAAACCAAGGAAGTATTTTCTTTCAGAAAGAGTGAATTTTAAGATATGTTGGAGGATTTCTAGAAGTTCAGGGAGAATGGCAGCTACACAAATTAGAATTCCTGCACAGATCCTCCAAGGATCCACACAGACCAACAAGACAATATGTTTTGACAAAGTAGAAAGAATGTGAGTATAAAAATTGAAGGAGGAAAGAGAGAGCAGCCTGGACCTGGTGCTTCAGAACTTTCTATTTCTCCAGGCTTCATTCAAGAATTCATGACTCAGTGGGTTAATACTGGCAAATGGGTCACGTTTGGACACTCAAATGTAGAAGGTGGTGTCTCCAGGAGACATTATCAACAGTTGGCTCTCAGTTGACAGTAATCTCCAGGACTCACCATACCCACTTTCATCCATCAGCCAGAGTGGGGAATTGTGGAAATCAGATATATCTGGAGTCTTGCAAGTAGTCCATCTTACAGTGAGTCCTATTGACCTGAGAGACCGTTGTGAGTTTCTTTTTTATTAAGATACATGTGTTTGTTTGTTTGTTTATTTATTTATTTGCTGTGCTGGTTCTTCATTGCTGCATGCAGGCTTTCTCTAATTGCAGCGAGCAGGGGCTATGCTTCCTTGCATGTACGGCCTTCCCATTGTGGTGGCTTCCGTTGTGGAGCACAGGCTCTTAGGGCACACTAGCTTCAGGAGTTGCAGCACATGCCTTAGTAGTTGCGGGGCACAGAATTAGTTGTTCCGAGGCATGTAGGATCCTAACGGACCAGGGATCTAACTGGTGTCCCTTGCATTGAAAGGTGGATTCTTAACCACTACATCACCAGGGAAGCCTCTGAGTTTCTTTTACTTTGGAAAACACACTTCACAACCATCAACATGTGTGTGTGTGCTTTTGAGAGCTATTATTGTATTAGTCACTCAGTGGTGTCTGACATTTTGCAACCCCATGGACTGTAGCTGTCCAGGCTCCTCTGTTTGTGGGATTCTCTAGGTAAAAATACTGGAGTGGGTTGCCATTTCCTTCTCCAGGGGACCTTCCCAAACGTACAGAAGGGAGACTTCATTAATGTGCATTAGAGGACACCCCAGGTTAACATGGCCTAGAAAACTGTCTCTGGAATCTTTAAATTCTATACCAATTCTTCACCTCTGGTTGGCCAATTGTTTGTTTCTTTATTTAGGTTTTAAGGTGAATGACCTGGGCTATTTGTTTCCATCAACCTGATTGCGACTCTAAAGGCACAGTTGAAATGTCTATTTTTCTTGCTATCCTCAGAAGAGATTGCTGCAAATCTACTCTGTGATTCTCATTCTGTTCAGCTTATGATACAAATAGCTTATTATTTTTGCAACCTATATTTTACAGTAAAGCCGTGCTGAAAAATTAAGTGGAAGAAAGTCCAGTTGCCATATAGGCTACACAAATGATTTGCTGGTGGTGATTTTTAAGCTTGATTCTAAATAGATTTATGAAGAAAAGCACTTGAAAGACCTTTGTTCAAATTTTGCTATTTAAGGTATCTTTAAACTATAGGCTCACTCTCCCTAAAATTTCAAAAAGTGTAGAGCTTAGGCTCTGATGGGTATAGCAGTGATAAAAGCTTTCACAGAAAAGAGGAAAGAAAACTACTTCTTCCAGAATAAATAATAATAAATAAATATATGCATTTCTAGAGGAATTCCAAAGATTAATACCAAGAGTAAATACCTGAAAGATGCAGGGGTGTTAGTTCCTATTATATTCCTGAATAACTCAAGTCTTCGGCTAATATAGGGACCTAATGGCTTTTGCACAGTAGCTCATCATAAACTTAATCAGAGAGTGACATCAAACACAGATCCCATTGCAAATATGGTATCTTTACTGATACAAATCATTGGTGCCCCTTGCACTTGGTATGCATTTATGCACATGCATAATGTGCATGTCGAGCTGCCGAGCTGATGAATTTTTTTTTCTTCATCCTACTTTATGTGAAGACAATCAGAAGAAGGTGGCCTTTACCTGGCAGGTGCAGAATCTCCCCTCTCTGTCTTATCTCAGGGTTGTTTATATTCTCCTCTTCTCTGTCCTCACAGAGTCTGCAGACACATTCTTGGACTCCAGAGAACATCATGCTAGTATTTCATATGATTGCATTATGCTAACTACATCTGGTTAAGTCATATTCTTTTAGTAAGTCTTAGGAAGACACATATACGTCAGCAGGTGATAGACAATTCTCATGAAAAGTCACAGGCCTACCATATCAAAATTGCTAGGTCTCAGGCTCTAAATCATGTCAAAATATCCCCTGTAAAGTGAAGAATAAGTTGTGGTGGTATTTTTAGTGTCGTCAAGCAGGCTACACATAGGATCACTTCAAAATCCCCATCTTGCTAATCTTTTGAACATCTTCCTTTCTGGCAGAGGCAACTTTTTTGTTAAAAGGTAAGATAGTAAATATTTTACCTTGTACATCATATTCTCTTTGGCCACTACTTAACTCTGCCATTGTAACATGAAGCAGCCACAGACAACAAGTAGTAAATGGACGCGCTGTGTTGCTATGAAATTTTATTGGCAGGTGACATGCCACATTTGACCTTGGGGCCACAGATTGTCATTACCAGGTTTTTTGGTTTTGTTTTGTTTCTTTATTTTTTTAATTTATTAATTTTTATTGAAGAATAACTGCTTTACAGAATTTTGTTGTTTTCTGTCAAACCTCAACGTGAATCAGCCATAGGTATATATATATATATATATATAAAAGGGAGGGGATATCCCCTTTTGAACCTCCCTCCCATCTCCCTCCCCATCCCACCCCTCTAGGTGGATACAGAGTCCCTGCTTGAGTTTCCTGCACCGTACAGCAACTTCCCGTTGGCTATCTATTTTATATATGGTAATGTAAGTTTCCATGTTACTCTTTCCATATGTCTCACCCTTTCTTCCCCTCTCCCCATGTCCATAGGTCTATTCTTTATGTCTGTTTCTCCACTGTTGCCCTGTACATAAGTTCTTCGGTACCATTTTTCTAGATTCCATGTATATGTGTTAGAATACGATATTTACCTTTCTCTTTCTGACTCACTTCACTCTGTATAATAGGTTCTAGGTTCATCCATCTCATTAGAACTGACTCAAAGGTGTTCCTTTTTATGGCTGAGTAATATTCCACTGTGTATATGTACCACAACTTCTTTATCCAGTCACCTGTTGATGGACATCTATGTTGCTTCCATGTTCCAGCTACTGTAAATAGTGCTGCAGTGAACAATGGGCTAGATGTGTCTTCTTCAATTTTGGTTTCCTCAGGGTATATGCCAGGAGTGGGATTGCTGGGTCATATGGTGGTTTCATTTCTAGTTTTTTAAGGACTCTCCATACCATCTTCCATAGTGGCTGGACCAATTAACATTCCCACCAATAGTGCAAGAGCGTTCCCTTTTCTCCACACCCTCTCCAGAATTTATTGTTTGTAGACTTTTTGATGATGACCATTCTAACCGGTATGAGGTGATATCTCATTGTAGTTTTGATTTGCATTTTAAATGCAAATCAAAACCACAATGAGGTATCATTACACGCCAGTCAGGATGGCTGCTATCCAAAAGTCTATAAGCAATAAATGCTGGAGAGGGTGTGGAGAAAAGGGAACCCTCTTACACTGTTGGTGGGAATGCGAACTAGTACAGCCACTATGGAGAACAGTGTGGAGATTTCTTAGAAAACTGGAAATAGAACTGCCATATGACCCAGCAATCCCACTTCTGGGCATACACACCGAGGAAACCAGATCTGAAAGAGACACGTGCACCCCAGTGTTCATCGCAGCACTGTTTATGATAGCCAGGACATGGAAGCAACCTAGATGCCCATCAGCAGATGAATGGATAAGGAAGCTGTGGTACTTATACACCATGGAATATTACTCAGCCATTAAAAAGAATTCATTTGAATCAGTTCTAATGAGATGGATGAAACTGGAGCCCATTATACAGAGTGAAGTAAGCCAGAAAGATAAAGACCAATACAGTATACTAACACATATATATGGAATTTAGAAAGATGGTAACGATAACCCTATACACAAAACAGAAAAAGAGACACAGATGTACTGAACAGACTTTTGGACTCTGTGGGAGAAGGTGAGGGTGGGATGTTTCGAGAGAACAGCATCGAAACATGTATATTATCTATGGTGAAACAGATCACCAGCCCAGGTTGGATGCATGAGACAAGTGCTCAGGGCTGGTGCACTGGGAAAACCCAGAGGGATTGGGTGGAGAGGGAGGTGGGAGGGGGGATCAGGATGGAGAATACATGTAAATCCATGGCTGATTCATATCAATGTATGACAAAACCCACTGGAAAAAAAAATAATAATAAAAAATAAATTAATTAATTAAAAAAAAATAATGAGCAATGTTGAGCATGTTTTGATGTGTTTGTTAGCCATATGTATGTCTTCTTTGGAGAAATTTTTGTTTAGGTCTTTTCCCCACTTTTTGATTGGGTTGTTTGTTTTTCTAGTATTGAGTTGTATGAGCTGCTTGTATATTTTGGAAACTAATCCTTTGTCAGTTGTTTCATTTTCTATTATTTTCTCCCATTCTGAGGGTTGTCTTTTCACCTTGCTTATAGTTTCCTTTGCTGTGCAAAAGCTTTTAAGTTTAATCAGGTCCCACTTGTTTGCTTTTGCTTTTATTTCTGCTACTCTAGGAGGTGGATCATAGATGATCTTGCTTTGATTTATGCCATCGACTGTTCTGCCTATGTTTTCCTCTAACGCTTCTATAGTTTCTGGTCTTACATTTGGGTCTTTAATCCATTTTGAGTTTATCTTTGTGTATGGTGTTAGGAAATGACCTAAATACATTCTTTTACATGTAGCTGTCCAGTTTTCCCAGCACCATTTATTGAAGAGGCTGTCTTTGCCACACTGTATATTCTTGACTCCTTTATCAAAAATGAGGTACCCAGAGGTGCATGGGTTTATTTCTGGGCTTTCTCTCTTGTTCCATTGGTCTATATTTCCGTTTTTGTGCCAGTACCATACTGTCTTGATGACAGTAGCTTTGTAGTATAATCTGAAGTCAGAAAGCTTGATTCCTGGGCAGGGTGCTACTGGTGGTAGGGTGATGCTGGGTCTTATATTGAAGTGATTTCATTTGTGTGGGTTCTCACTATTTGATATTCCCTAGGGTTAGTTCTCTGATAGTCTAGGGTCTTGGAGTCAGTGCTCCCACTCCAAAGGCTCAGGGCATGATCTCTGGTCAGGAATGAAGATTCCACAAGTCGTTTGTTATGGCATTAAGTGAGATTAAAACAAATATCCAAAAATGAGAAACAAAAGATGAACCCCAGGCAAATGGCAGTTAGAAAGTCAGGCCAGTGACTGCCTGGCTTTCCTCCACAGGTGTTTCCCACCGTGCTCTCCTCCCTCACATCCCCTTGATCTGTCTCTCCGCAGACAGCAGCAGCCCTCCACAAACCCCAAACTCCAGCTCTCGGCTGCTGTGCCTTCCAGGGGACCAGCATCAGGGTATGCATGTCTGCAGCAAGGACTGTCTGATTCTCATTCCATTTAGGCTGCCACAGGTCAGGTGTTCCACTCTCAGCCTTACATGTTTCTCCTCTGACTCAGACAATTGCCCCAGTGTGGGGACCAGATCCCTGCTTCAGTTTTCCCACCCGCCGAGGACAGGTCCAGTCCTACTAACACTCTTGTTTCCCCCCCTAATTCCTTCATCCTACTGAGTTTTCTGTGGTTCTATTTATTCTTTTCCACTGGTCAGGTACTCCTGTCCACACTCAGCTGGTGTTCTGCAAGCACTTCTGTGTCTGAAGGTGCATTTCTGATGTATCCATGGAGATGTATTCCACATCTGCCTACTCCTCCACCATCTTGTTCTCCCCCTGGTTTCTTTATCTTTACGGGAGCATAGTTAATGTACAATGTTGTGTTAGTTTCGGGTGTACGGCAAAGTGAATCAGTGTTATACACACACACACACACACACACACACACACACACACATATATATATCTACTCTGTTATATATGTATATGTGTATATATATACATATATCCACTTTGTTATATTTATATATGTGTGTATATACAACATGAATCATTTATATGTACATATCCACTCTGTTTTAGATTCTTTTCCCATATAGGCCATTACAAAGTATTGAGTAGAGCTCCCTCTGGTCTTAGCAGGCCCTTATTAATCTTCTGTTTTACATATAGCAGTGTGCATACGTCAGTCCAAATCTTCTAGTTTATCCCTGTCCCTCTTACCAGCTGGTAATCATAAATTTGTTTTCTACATCTGTGACTCTGTTTCTATTTTGTAAATAAGTTCATTTGTATCATTTTTGTTTTATAGTATACCAGGAAATTCTAGTAGTTCCAGTAGCCCACACTTAATGACGACAGAATCTAGGTTTAAATTAATCAGCCACCCCTATTGGGAGAAATGGAAGCCAACTCAATGGCTAGTTAGGTGATACAGTGCTTACAGACCAGCCTCCCTGGGTTCCTTTAAATGTCTTACTAATGGGTTACACTATCAAAGTATTTAGGAGACTACATTTTCTTTTCCTTTTTTTTATTTTTTTTTTGCCAGTCACAGAAGGTGAAGTGGTTGGATGGCATCATTGACTCAACGGACATGAGTTTGAGCAAACTCTAGGAGATGGTGAAGGACAAGGAAACCTGTGAAGGATAGGGAAACCTGGAGTGCTGCAGTCCCTGGGGTCCCTAAGAGTTGGACATGACTTAGCAACTGAACAACAAGAATAATAACAAATGTGGTTAGTATGTGAAACTTCCTCAACCAGAGATTGAACCTATGCCCCTTATAGTGGAAACACAGAGTCTAAACCCCTGAACCACCAGGGAAGTTCCAGAGATCACATTTTAGTAGTTAATATCAATGAGTGTAAAGCATTAAGTCAATATTTTTCATGTATAATGTTCATATAGAGTGGGAGATTGTGTGCACAGACACACTCTTCTATCAAATGCCAGAGAACATACTTTAAGACACTTCCTTAAAATTTCAGTACGTATTGCTCTATAACTAGATGACTTTTTTAAAATGAATTTTACTTCCTGAGACAATACAATGAAACTCATTGTTTTGTGAAAGCAGGAATGACTCCTCTTCAGTCTCACAAATCTAAGAATACAATTTCTATGATCCTCCTTGCCCTCACTACTCTTCAAATAAAAATGTGTCCTCAGATATAATATTAAGGATTAAACATTAAATTAAAATTAAATTAAAATATTAAATGTTTATTTATTTGATTGTATGTCTTTCATCACTTTATCATTGTTGCCCATCTTCAGTTATAGGTATAGCTCATACCTGAAGCTCACATCTGTTTATCTTATGTTGAATACAACTGATACTTAGAATAAAACTCAGAAAGATTATGAGCAGAGACCTAGAAGACTGTGATTTTCTGTGGCAGGTACCTCTCAACATGACAAAAGGGAAACAGAAAGTCATTATTCTACCTCTAGACAGACCTTATAATACTTCCATCATTCCCAGACAGGTAACAAATCCCTTTCCCCATTTCTGCTGGGATATTATGACTTGCTTATTACTTCTCTTTTATAGGCCATTGATTTTTTCTTATGCACTTCATGTCATCATTACTGTCTGAGTAATATTAATGCAACCTCATTATTGCAAACTTTTATTTTGGCTTTAATGATTTTTTTTTTTTTGTCCAAACAAATATTGAGATTCAGGAATCCTTAACTCTTGGCCTGCTCTTCCATTTACTGTTTGTCTATTTACTTTACGCATATCGCTTCCCCTTCTAGGCCTTAACCTTTTATCTATAAAAGGAATAGATGGTTATAAATGTTCAATTACAACACTCTCTAAATTCATGAAGTCTTTTCAGTTGGATTAAACCACTTGTACTTTCCTGCAAAGTTTAACAGGCTGTCTGCAAAATGAGAAGTGTTTAAAATTATGATTAACTTAATCATTATCTGATGTTTTCCTTACTTGAAAGTATTTCATTTGGATCCTGAATCGTATTCTAATTTTAAAAATAATATATGGATGTTTTTGGCACCGTGACTACTTTACCCTTTTGCACTTCTTTGATTTACACAATATTACACTAGTTTTCTAACCACTTTAAGTTCACTTTGCTGGCTTCTCATCTAGCCTTTTCCCAGCTTCCTCAGGGCTCTGCTCAAGATCTGATTTTTGACTCACATTATCCAACCCTCATAAACAGTCCTGTCCGCAGACATGGCTTCAGGTGCCATCTATACTCAGGTGTGCGCGACCTCGCGCTTGGTCACTCAGTCGTGTCCAACTCTTGCAACTCTATGGACTGTAGCCCGTCAGGCTCCTCTGTCCATGGGGATTCTCCAGGCAAGAATCCTGGAGTGGGTTGCCATGCCCTCCTCCAGGGGATCTTCCCAACCCAGGGATCGAACCCAGGTCTCCCACATTCCAGGAGGAGTCTTTACTGTCTGAGTCACCACCGTTAATTAACATCTCCAGCTCATACATCTCCAAAGCTGTGTCCCTTCTGTTCAGCTTCTTACTTGATATCGTTAATAAATGTGGTATGAGCACCTCAAACGCTGTATTCATCATGTTTCCCCAGTATTGTCATGTTTCCTATTTTTCTTAAATGTTACCATCATTCACCCAATTGCCAAGCCACAAACTGGAAGTCATCTTTAAGTCTTCCCATTCTCCATTTCTGCATTCAAAGACATTAATTGACATTAATTGTAATAGTGAGAAGTTTAAACCCAAATTACTTTACTTTTTTTAACAGCATAACAGGCCCCTGTGGACAAAACTTCACCTCAAATTGAACACAAGGTTTGGTTTATACAAGAACCAGTCCATGAATTCATCTTGCAAAAGTAGAGTTAACATTTAAAGAGTATACTCTTCTCTAAATTTGAAACTTACTTCCACACTAAAATCAGTGAGAGGATCTAAGTGAATTCTCATCCTGTTAATTGGCTGCATTTTCTTTAGTAAGTTTAATATGAATACACTCCAATCCAACCAAAAATATTCTTTTCATTGTATTCAGATTAAAACAATAAATGACACACATTTTGATCTTTGATTGTTTGAAAGAAAGAATCTAGAAATAGATTCCTGTGAAATTTAGCTTTGTGCTAAATAAGAGAATTATGGGGAAAAAATCTACTTTTTAACTTATAACATTCAATTTCCTTCAAGCACATGAAACAACTGATTTGTTACCTACATTGATCTATCCTGTGTCAATTGACTGTAAAAATTTAAAAGCAGAAATAGGAAGTTCTGGACTCTTTACAGTCTCACTTTATTTTTGTTTGAAGTTTTGGTTTCTTTCTACCATAAGTAAAGGAACCTCATCAGAAAAATACTGACATAGAAACAGGCATGAAAATATTTCTAAGTGCACAGATTGCAGTCACAATGAACAAAATTTTCAAGTTTTTTCTTTCTAAACTTTACAAAGGTAGGTACTTTATAAATATTAGCTTCTTTTAGCCTCAAAATGAGCCTATAAAATAGATGTCTATAAAATCTGTAAAATGGAATACTGCCCATTTTACAGATGAAGAAACTGATGCTCAGAGAGGTAAGTTGCCTAAGCTCACAAAGACAATAAATGGTCCAGCTGGGATCCAAACCCAGGCCATGCGGCAGTAGAATGCATGTATTTCATCAGAATGTCACATTTTTTAAACCTGAGTTAAATCAGACTTCAAACTCAAATGGCACCTGTGATAGTTCTGGGGAATTTTTCAGGATAGTCAATTTATTTTATGTGAATTTTCAGATGTATAGTGAAGCACTATAAAAACCTTCACAACCTGTATGCAAATTCCTCCTGCACAATCTCCTTTCTTCCACTAGGTGCAGGAGAAATGCTTTCCCCTCTTTCCAAGTATCTGTCAGAAATTAGTTCCTACAAGATATACTTCTGTCTTAAATTTAATCTCAACAAGATCAAGGTGATATTCAAAGATGAGAAGATTATTTAGCAGTGGTCCAGGACATACTAGCACTAGATATGAAATGTGATTGAGCTTTCAGAACAGACTCACAAAGAACAGAAATTGCATCCTAAAAAACAGAAACACTTGGGAATATAGAAAATGCACATTAACAATTCACAGAGAAGTCTGTCACACTACATAAAATGTTCATAGCTAGAACCTGTCCAGGTGGCCTTAAGGGAATTTGGAGAATATTTTTATAAATATCAGGTGTGTTTGGTCTATGAAAGACACCAACACAAGAGCAGTTACATGAAGGCAATTATTCTAACTATGTTTTTAATGTCAATATATATCCAAGATCAAATGCATCTTAGGGACAATGCTCCAATTTTCAACATTATTTCTGATTCTTAATCAGTTATTTTGGATTTCTCTATGCCACTATACATGGACAAAGGAGCCTGGCAGGCTACTGTCCGTGGGGTGACAGAGTCAGACATGACTAAGCGACTGAGACCAGCAGAGCACATGCCACCCTACAGAAGTCAGGATTACTCTGTAAAACGTGAGCAAGGTCACCACTTAAGTAATTTGATCAATTAAGTAATTTTATTAATTTGATTAATACTATGCTGAGGGAAGCAAATAGGTGGAATATAATTTCACATACACATTTAAGGGGCTTCCCTGGTGGCTCAGATGGTAAAGAATCTGCCTGGAATGTGGGAGGCCTAGGTTCAACCCCTAGGTCAGGAAGATGCTCTGGAGAAGGGCATGGCAACCCACTCCAATATTCCTACGTGAAGGAACCCATAGACAGAGGAGCCTGGCAGACTTCAGCCCATGGGGTCTCAAAGAGTTGGATACAACTGAGTAGGTAACAATACACATTTAAAACAGACCAAAATAATAATAAAATATTAACTAAACATCCCAGGATGTCTCTGTAGGTTTATACAAACTGAAAAGATAGAATTATGTGAAATCTTATTTAGATTAACATTCCATGCAGTCAAAGTTTTTGCTAAATAAAGTTAACTAGTGACCTCTTAGGGCTTTCCTAGTGGCTCAGGTGGTAAAGAGTCTGCCTGCAGTCAGGGAGACCCAGGTTCCATCCCTGGGTCAGGAAGATTCCCTGGAGAAGGAAACAACTGACCCCAGTATTTTTGCCTGGAAAATCCCATGGACGGAGGAGCCTGGCAGGCTACTGTTCATGGGGTTGCAAAGAGTTGGACACAACTGAGCGACTTCAGTTTCAGAGACCTCATAATATTTCTTCTCTATCAAATAAACGTTCAAAAGTCAAATGAAGCTTCTTGAGTTCCTCACTGAGCATGTCTTACAAAATGGCCTCATGGCTGATGGGTCAGACTAAACCCTCCTGCTATCCCTGCTGCCTACCAGAGGCCTGGGTGAAAGTGAAGAAGAGAGTGAAAAAGTTGGCTTAAAGCTCAACGTTCAGAAAACTAAGATCATGGCAGCTGGTCCCATCACTTCATGGTAAATAGATGGGGAAACAGTGGAATCAGTGGCAGACTTTATTTTGGGGGCTCCAAAATCTCTGCAGATGGTGACTGAAGCCATGAAATTAAAAGACACTTACTCCTTGGAAGGAAACTATGACCAACCTAGACAGCATACTAAAAAGCAGAGACATTACTTTGCCAACAAAGGTCCATCTAGTCAAGGCTATGGTTTTTCCAGTAGTCATGAATGGATGTGAGAGCTGGACTGTGAAGAAAGCTGAATGCTGAAGAATTGATGCTTTTGAGTTGTGGTGTTGGAGAAGACTCAAGAGTCCCCTGGACTGCAAGGAGATCCAACCTGTTCATCCTAAAGGAGATCAGTCCTGAGTGTTCATTGGAAGGACTGATGATGAAGTTGAAATTCCAATACTTTGGCCACCTGATGTGAAGAGCTGACTCATTTAAACACCCTGATGTTGGATAAGATTTAACTCCAGGAGGAGAAGGGGATGACAGAGGATGAGATGGTTGGATGGCATCAGTGACTCAATGAACGTGAGTTTGAGTAAACTCCGGGAGTTGGTGATGGACAGGGAGGCCAGGCGTGCTGCAGTCCATGGGGTGGCAAAAAACTGGACACGACTAAGCGACTGAACTGAACTGAACCAGAAGCCTACTATCACCTACTAAATGTCACTTTTGTAATTCCTGAAACTGCCACCATATGGTTGGTGACTCCTCTAGTTACAGAGAAAAGGCTGGACATTTTATTTTTCCCGATGTATAAGGGCTTCCAAACAGTGGAATTAGTGAGCAATCACAAAACAGGATTTAACTAAACTCAGCTGAATTTAGCTCAAATACCTCTCTAGAGAGGATTTTAAATGATAATTTCAATGAAATGTTCTGACCATTGAGAATTATTTAGATCATCATAAACCCACCTGTTTCAGTAGTTTTGCTGGGTATTTATCTTTACATCTTTTACAGAACCGATCACTTATACTGTGATCTTTCTGGAAGTAAGCTCTTCTGTGATCTAATCATACCCTCTGAAAGGAGGAGTAAATTTAATAGATTATGAGGGGGAAAAATTGATGCATAATCTAAATGTGCAAAAGTTTATTTGCTCTTTTAGATCATTCAGAAAGGAGGGACAACATGGAATAGTGGTTAAGAGAGCAGACTTTCTATAAAAAGAGGTGATTATAATAGTGTTTGCCCCTTAGGATTATAGTCAGGGGTAATTGAGTAAACATATAAAAGTTCATAAAACAGGGCCTGATGCATAAAAGTTAACTAATAATATTATTCATTGTCATCATTTTTATCCAACTGGAGGCAATCAAGAAGTTTTAAATGGGTTCCAAAGCTCAGTAGGGAAGTATGGACCAGAGAAAGGAATTTTGGAAATATCATCATATTGGACAATACTTCTCCATTGTGATTCTGTGTTACAATTCCAGAAGCATTAGACAAGGTCCTTGCCTTGGCTCTCCCCTTGGTGAGTCCGATGTACAGCTCACAGTGAGAGCACAGGTGGACAGAGGAGGTAGATGGAACCGTACATAGGTGCCATCACCCTGGAAAAGTCAAGAGAATGAGAGAAGGTCTTACGGTTCAAGGTTTCCAAACCAAACTCATCATCTTTCTAACATGACGAGCTCTAGCTCCAGATTCTGTCATTTTACTTATCATTATGGGACTGTGGGCAAATGTCAACCACAGGATCATGGAAAAGTGTAAATTGCTGGACTTTGTTGCCCTGTCCTTCCTGCAATGAGTCATAGAGGGGCAGGAGGATGTCATGGGAAACCAAACACCATTCTCACTGTCAGTCATGCTGAGGTAGAATTCAAGCAGTCCTTGAGAACCCTGCACCGGAGCAGATTTTGGGTGTGATTCTTCTGTCGGAGGTGAGCTGCCCCTGGACATGTGGAAGCAACTAAAACCTCTAGTAGCACCATCAAGCTGGAAACAGCAGAGGTGATAGAACCTCCAGCCTCAAAAGAGCACATTTATGTCCTGGGCTCACAAGCAAATGGATAGAGGAATGATAAACAGCTCTGTGGGTATGAGAATAACAGAGCGCCCTCCTCACATTTGAAGGAGTTGTTGATGCCAATAGATTTTTGAATGGCCCTATGGCTCAGCAGTAAAGAATCCATCTGCCAATGCAAGAGACCCGCGTTTGATCCCTGGGTCAAGAAGATCCCCTGAAGAAGGAAATGGCAACCCACTCCAGTGTTCTTGCCTGGAAAATCCCATGGACAGAGGACCCTAGTGGGCTACAGTCCATGGGGTTACAGGGAGTCAGGAACAACTGAGTGGCTGGCCCCCTTGGTGGAAATGACAGATCTGTGCTTCCTGAAGGGCAAGGGCCAAGAATGTCAGTAGGATACAAGCCAACTGTGCCATGGAGCCATGAGAACTGAGCATAACAACAGAGAAAGGAGACTTCCTCCTCAGTTCCCATCCCCTTCTGCATGTAGATGACATTAGAGGTTATCTGTCTCAGCACTTTCTTTGGAGGCCAGAGACCTTCCTGCTGTATTTTAGGAAGTAGACTGCACCTCCAGATGATGTATTGTCAACAGAGTAACAACTTAGTTGTCAACAACTAAGGAACCATCATTAATTCGCAAAGACCGCTGTCGTCTAAGCAGCTTTACAAAACTGTCTCTATCGTTTATGTCAAAGAAATAAGACTCAGCTAGGCAGAACCAGGTTATAAATACAGATTGGCATAGACATACCATATAACATAGATAACTAATAAGAACCTATTAGCACAGGGAACTTGACTCAATATTCTGTAATGATCTATGTGGGAAAAGAACCTGAAAAAGAGTGAAAACATGTATAACTGATTCAGTCTGGCACAGTGAAAACTAATACAACATTGTAAATCAACTATACTCCACTAAAAATTAAGTTAAGAATAATCAAATAAGTATGTCTAAAACTAGTATTTCCCACTACAGTACAGGGTATATTTGGAAAAAATATATAAATACTGTCTGGTTTGGTTAACTGTTGAATAAACACAGAACATACATTTAAAATAACGCTAGAAAAATTTGGAGAATTACTTTCTGCCTTGAGTCTCAAGGAAAACATTTGAAACTAAATGTAGCAAACAGTGGAGGGATTGGTCATATAGCATCGATGATTTTTGAACAACTCACCCATTCCATTCCACAGACATGTCATGTGATGCCAGCACAATACACCCCACCCTGCTGCGGGTTCTAGGAACTTGACAGTCAAGGAAAGTGACAAAGTATTTGCCCTCATGAAGCTTAAATTCTACTGGAGAGTGGCATAAAATAAACCAACCAACTCTTATGTCTGGTGGTGATAAATGCTATGATGAAGGGCTTCCCTGGTGCCTCAGCAGTAAAGAATCCTCCTGCCAGTATAGGAGATGTATGTTCGATCCCTGGTCCGGGAAGATCCCACATGCTGCAGAGCAACTAAGCCCATGTACCGCAACTATTGAGCCTGTGCTCTGGAGCCTGGGACCCACACCACTGAGCCCACGTGTTGCAACTACTGAAGCCCGCTTGCCATAGAGCCTGTGCTCGGCAACGAAAGAAACCAGGACAACAAGAAGGCTGTGCACCGCAACTAGAGAGTAGTCCCTGCTCCCTGCAGCTAGAGAAAGGCCGTGCAACGATGAAAACCTAGCAGAGTGAAAACTAAATAAATACAAATAAAATATTTTTAAAGTGAAATTAAGAAATATAAAGAAGAATAAGGAGGAAACAAGATGTTGGTGGAAGCACAGGTGTCCTGGTGAATATGGGACTATTTGATGCAGATGGCATCTCTGGAAAGGGGACGTTTGAAACTTTGACATTTGACTTGTGCTCAGGTGCTCAGGCGTGCCGACTCTTGATGATCCCATGGACTACAGCCCTCCAGGCTCCTCACTCCATGGGATTTCCTAGGCAAGAATACTGGAGTGGGTCGCCATACCCTCCTCCAGGGGATCTTAGACAATACGTCAAATTTTTGAACCTTTGAACCTTTGGACGTTTGACCCGAGGCAGTAAGGGAGTGAGATCTGTGGATGTCTGGAGCAGAAGGAAGAATGAAACTAAAGTCCTCAAGAACATAAAGAAGGACTCCAAACCCTTGTTTCCCTCATTTTGGATTCTGACTGCCTACCTGCTTTACTTACATGAATGTCTACATTATTAATAACAGGATTTGTTTTGTGTTTTGTTTTGTTTTTGGTAGATAAGATTTTTCACAACATGGGGTCTTTGGGAACAAGATAAAAGGGGAAAAGAAGTTCCTCTCCATCCTCTTTGTCCTCTAGAAAGATTAGAGCGAAAATAACTGTTTAACACATTCACCACCACCATTCTTGTCTCCTAAGCCCTACTATCATTTTTTAGTAGACCAATTTTCTCTTTTATTGTCTGTCAGCTGACAATATATGGGAGCAGCCCTTTATTGTTCTGTGAAACATCCCCTGCAGTGTGGGAGAGTCGTGTTTTCTTCCAGCTCTTCTAATTATGAAAGGGAACCTGGACACAGCATGATTGAGGTTATCAAACAGCTGTGATGAACACTTTCTCTGATACTTGAATTCGTTAAAAAGCATATTTTGCTCCTTTCTGGGTAATAGCTTTTTAAAGTTTCCATAACACAATGATCTTCTGACCAGCTTGATAGTTTCCTATGTGCAAAAAATCTATTTTTTTCCTCAACATTTTTGAATAGCAGCCCAAAGTTACATGACTTTCTGGATGTTTTAAAGGACATAAAACACCTCAGAGAAAATTGTGTCTTAGTTAGAGCCTCTGTGAAGTCAGCGAGAGTTTCAACTTTACTGGTATCTTTCCAAATTGGTAATATTAGAAATCTGATTTTTTTTTTATTATGTCATTGTAGGTCTTACTCTTGATATGCTCTCTGTTCTATCTAGCTCCAATCTAACTTCATGATTTACAACTCTCCTAAAAACAAAAAGCAAAGGAAAGCTAGCAGCAAGTACTGTAAGGTAGAGCATTCGTTTTGCCTTTGAGGAAGCAAGATTCTAGAGCATATAAAAATGGTGCTATCAAAGGGAAGCAATGTGGTCTTGAATTCAACCTTGACACAATTATTGAACTTGAAACAGGGCCAGTTTTAACCCATGACAATGTTGGTAAAATCAGGCAGTATTATATGACATGAGTCATAAGACACCAGGAGCTTCCCTGCTTAAAATCCTAATCTTTTCACAGGTGCTCCACTAGTGGACCCATTCCTTTGGGTTAAATATTACTGAATCCCCACAGTTTTTCTTAAGCACCATTTCTGAAGGGCACACTTGTGAAACATGGGTTATTTTCACTTGAGTTTCTACACTCTTCTCTTGTATTCTTGAGTAATGAGGATGCAGAGAAATAAATGAAATGCTAGAAAAAGGACTTAAAGTCCTGGAAAATGATGGCTAAACGACACTAAACACATTTCTTTCACGTCTGTCCTAGAGGCAGCCCCAGGTGCAACAGCAAATGGTTAAAGGAACAAAACTGGGTCATTTGAAGTGATGTGAATGAACCTAGAGTCTGTCATACAGGGTGAAGCAAGTCAGAAAGAGAAAAACAAACACTGTGTATTAGTACATATATATATATGGAATCTATAAAAATGACCCAGATGAACTTATTTGCAGGGCCGGAAGAGAGAGGCAAAGAGAACAGGCTGTGGACTCAGAGAGGGAAGGGAAGGGTCGAACAAACTGGGAGAGTAGCACTGACGTTTATCCACCACCAAGTGTAAAACAGACAGCTAGTCGGAAGCTTCTGTTAGCACAGGGAACTCATCTCGGTGCTCTGGAGGACCTAGGGCGGGGATGGGAAGGATGGGAGGGAGGTCTAAGAGAGAGAGGATATGTATTACATATAACCAATTCACTTTGTTTTACAGCAGAAAATAAGACAGTATTGTAAAAATCAATCTAATCCAATAAAAATAAATAAATTAAAAAAAGAAAAACTACCTTTAAAAGAGCAAATGGTTAAAATTCTTGCCACTGTCCAACCTTAACGTGACCAAAGAGGATGGGAGAAGGCAATCAGACACCTGGTAAACGGGTTCCTCTTTGAGAAATAAAAACACAGGGTCAACATGTCCAGCCCATTTTCATCAAATTAAACCTGAACAGAATACCCACCTGGATGGTTTCAGTCTATAGTTAATTTTAAATGCATGTTTTATGTCTTCTCTGACACAAAAGAGCACTGTAATAAAAAGGTGACAATTTGCCACTTGCAGGCAAGCGAACAGGAGAAAATTATTCCAACCTGGCAGAACAAGTTTTTTGTTTTTTGTTTTTTTTTTTTAATAATATTAGGATAGCTGCCTTAAAGGGGGCAACAATTTAAGGGTCTAAGTCCCAAAGAATAAAAGATAGGTTGTATAACATAAATGTTGTAAAAATAATTGCACATAACCATGGAAGTCTTCATAGTGTAAATTTTTTTTTGCTCTTTTTTTTGTTCACACCATGTGTCAGCAGAAGAGATTATTAGCATTATTTCTGCAGCCTTTTTCACTATCCAAATGCTTTATAGACATTGATTAGTTAACTGCACAATCCCAGCTAGAAAGGTCAGTGTGATTAACCTGAAGGCAGAGCCAGAGTGCCACGAGGTTAAGTGATTCATCCTTTCCTCCGAGGAGATGAGTGGAGGACAAGCTCTCACCTCTAGAGTTCTTCTGTCTGAAGCTGTTCCTATTCTAGTTGACATATGCAACAATGAAAATGCTTTTTCTTCCCTAGCACAACTTATGTCAGAAAAGACTGGAGGTTGCACACGCTAATTACCAAAGAATGAAATGTTATCCCGGCAAGAATCTTTGTTCAATTGGAATAAGTACACTTAGGTAAATTTTCCAACAGACAGAAAATGGAGGGGTTATAGATTAGAGTCTTTACATCTTCACGCAACAATATGTATTGAAACCACGTCATCCCCAGAAAAATATTCTAGGCTCCAGAGATCTCAAGGTGAATTCAAGAGCCAAGGTTCTGTTTTCACGGAACTTAGTTTCTCAGAGGGGTGGGGCTACAATAAAAATATGAAAGAGACAAGAATAACAACACATAGTGAAAAAGGATAGGAAGAGAATTGACACAGGATGATGCGATAACTGTGCCCAGGGGGTTTTTAGATGGGGTAGTCAGGGAAGGCATCTCTGAGGGGTAGCATTGAGAGGGAAAGATAAGAAGGAACTAGTGATGAAAAGAAGAAACCAAAGGCATTCTAGGAAGAAATAAAAGCTAAAGGAAAAGCCTTGAAGTAGAAATGAAACAGGTGCGTCCAAGGACCTGGTTTCTCAAAACATTACTTGGGCAGTTATTGGGGGACGGGGGAGTAGAAGGAGGGAAACCAGTTTGCAGGCTCTTGCAGTGGGCCAGGTGAGAGAGGATGATGACCCAAACCAAAATTACAGTCATATGGCAGAGATAACTGGGTAAAACTGCTTAGGATTTGATGGTAGAGTTCGCAGGATTTGCTAATAGATATGGGAAATGTGGGGGCTTCCCCATTGGCTCAGACAGTGAAGAATCTGCCTGCAATGAAGGAGACTTGGGTTCCATCCCTGTGGTCGGAAAGATCCCCTGGAGAAGGGAATGGCAACCAACTCCAGTATTCTTGCCTGGAGAATTCCATGGACACAGGATCCTGGAGGGTTACAATCCATGGGGTCGCAAAGAGTCAGACATGTTGAAGCAAATTAGTGCATATGGTGGAAGAATAATTGAGGGACCATGAAATTCATGTTCTTGATTTCTACTCTGACTGTACTGAAATGGACTAGACCCAGGAATTTGCATTTTAACATATGCTACCTGGGTGATTCTTCTGTTCTAAAGAGTTTGAGAAGAACTGGATTATAATGTGAAAAACTTCAGGCATTTATAATAACCCAAATATTTCTAACCCAATAGTGTTAGCATGCCTGTTAGAGAGGCACAGTTGCAAAAGATTATGGGTGAGAATAGTGGTAATTGAAAATGTGGTCATGATTGATTTGGGAGATTTCCTTACTGCTTAAGAGAAGCCCCAAATTGCCTCCTAGCTCTTAAGTTGCCTTTATTCATTTAGTCACTTGACACTGAGTGTTTCCTATATTCCTGGTCCTCCGTTAAGCTTTGGGAATGCAAAGGTGAATGGAGGATTATATTAGACACAGAAGTCGATTTGCTGTCAAACCCAGCTTCAAGCATAGCAGTGTCTCCCTGAGTCCTTGGAAACCAGAGCCCATGTGACACACTCCCATTCCCCAAGCCTCTACTGAATGGATCAGAACTGGACACCTGCCCTAAGGACAGTGGATCAATTGACCAAATGTTCTCTCTCTGGAATTAAAAGAAGGAAGCATAATGACTGTAGTCAGTAAATTATTGTACATGACTGCATGAATTTTGACTTTATATCACAGTGATGGTCACAGCATCTTTCTAGCCAAGTCCTTCAGATCTTAGTTTACACTTATCATAGTCACTTACTTAAAAAAGACTTTGCTACCCTCCTAGGCTGTATAAGATCTTACAGACTTTTTTTTTTTTTTCGGTGTGATGCATTTCTCAGGGCTTCCCAGGTGACTCTGCAGGTTAAAGAATCTGCCTACCAATGCAGGAGACACAGCTTCTATCCCTGAGTCAGGAAGATCCCCTGGAGTAGGAAATGGAACCCACTCCAGTATTCTTGCCTGGGAAACCCCATGGAGAGAGGAGTCTGGTTAGCTATAGTCCATGGGGTCGCAAAGGGTTGGACCCAACTGAGCGACCGAGCACATATGCATTTCCCAACTGAAACCACCTTTTATTAAACCTTAGATTTCAAACATTTACTAATAATTCCCTTTCATTTTTCTACCTGAAGATACAGGAACTGTTTTTAATCCTATACTGTCCATATTTCTTCTGTGTGTGTGTATGTGGCATGCTGGTTCTTTAGCACTAGCACAACCCAGGAACCCCTATTCTTCCAGGTTATATATCCAAAAGAATTGAAAGCAGGATCTCGAAGAGATATTTGTTCATCTATGTTCATAGCAGCATTATTCGAAATAGCAAAAAGTGGAAGAAATTCAAATGCTCATTGACAGACAAGTGAATAAACAGTGTGGCCTATACAAACAACAAGATACTATCCAACCTTAAAAAGAAAGAAAATTCTGGTACCACCTGCAACATAGATGCTCTGAAGACATCATGCTAAGTGAAATAAGCCAGTCACAAAATGACAAATGCTGTATGAATCTACTTATTTGAGATAAATAAAGTAGTCAAATTCATAGAGAAAGAAAGTAGAATGGTGGTCGCCAGGGGCTGGGGAGAAGAGGAAATTGGGAGTTATTATTTAATGGGTATAGAGCTTCAGTTTTATAAGTTGAGAAAGTTCTGTCTATTGGTTATACAACATTGTGAGTATACATAACACTATTAAACTGTACACTGAAAAATGGTTAAGATGGCAAATTTTATGTCATGTATTTTACCATGACTAAAAATTAAAACAGAAAAGTATGAATTTTAACAAAGATACTAAGTGATTAAGGTATAAATGAGGAAACATACTTTGAGAATTACCATGCTATAATCAGGGTCTTCCCCAATTCAATCTAGTGCAACCTAACTGGTCTCATGGATTCTCTCTGCCTCCATTAGCATTATTTTTTATTCATTTCTTTTCATCTTTTGGCCACACTGCATGGTATGTGGAATCTTAATTCCCCAATTAGGAAGCAAACCCACACCCAGTGCATTGGCTTCACAGAGTCTTAACCACTGGACCACAAAGGAAATTCTTCCATTATCATTGTGACTGACTTAATTTAGATTTCATTATCTACCAGCTGGATTCCAGTATCCACAGATATCTTTTTTCTCATTCCTATCCCTCCCTATCGTAATCTATCCTGCAGTTTAATCCCAATATTATCTTCCCAATGCAAGGATTTTTGATTAATCGATGGAACATGATTCTTAGAGAAGAGTGGAAAAGAATGAAAGAAAACAGAAACAAACAAAAAAAAAAAAAAGAAAAATGGTCAAATGATGATGAAAGGTATTAGAATTTACTATGGTGATATCAGAATTATAGATTTGAATTCTATTTCTCCCATATTTTAACCTCCTTGAACTTGAAGTCTATTATTTACTATGACTTACAAGAGAATCCTATGTATTTACTTCTCCTTATATAACAAAATTCAAACACTGCTACCCCTCAGAGATGTGCCTCAAGTCCTCCACTCATGTACCTCCCCATGTTTACCAAAATCTCCCATTTTTCTTGACCTAATACTCCCCAAATATCAGGGAAATTTATAAGGAAATTATCAAGGAAATCAAAAAAATGAGAAAAATCATAAGAATTTTGCATCGGCAAGTGTAAGGCAACAGTCCCCAAGGTTTTGGCACCAGGGATAGGTTTTGTGGAAGATAATGTTTTCACAGACATTGGCAGGAGATGGAAATGGCTTCGGGATGATTCAAGTGCAGTAGGGTTCACAGTTCTATGAGGATCTAACCCCACCACTGATTGGACAGGAGGTGGAACTCAGTCATGCCTGTGATGGGGGAGCAGCTATAAATACAGATATTCAGAGCTCGCTCACCCACACTCACTTCCTACTGTGCAACCTGGTTCCTAAGGACGAGGACCAGTACAAGCACACGGCCTGGGGGTTGGGGACCCCTGCTGCATGGCAGTTTAGCAGGGCCAACAGAGGGATTCTAAAAGGATTTTCTAAACCACAACTCACAGCAGTTCTCAGTTACAGATTATGAAGATGATGAAGGAAAAGAAGATGAACTAGTATGAAGTTTAGAGAATGTCTTAGGTTGGTTCTGCCAAAACGAAATACCAGAGACTGGATGTCTTAAAAAATAGAAATTTAATACACATAGTTCTGGAGGCTGGGAATCTGATAGAGGGTGCCAGCATCGTTGTGGTCTGGTGAGAGCTCTCTTCTTGGCTTGCAGAGGACCACCTTCACAGGCTCAGGTCTCTTCCTCTTAGAAGGCAGTAATCCCATCATAGAGGACTCCATGAGGTTTCATGACCTCATCTAAACATAATTACCTCCCAAAGATCTTCAAGTATCATCACTGGAGATCAAGGCTCCAAAATATGAGCTTTTCTTTTGAAGGGGGGACATTCAATTCATACAGAGAGGAATACAGAGGGACGAGATTAAAAGGGAATGTTAAGTCAACAGTGGTTGTCATTGACCTGGCTGTTTTCTGTTATTGCACTAAACTGGATACCCAGAGGATGGTGACTTGCATGTTGTTTAAACTAGTCTAATTTTTCTTAGCCCTCACCTGAACTAAAAATACTGATGATTCAGAGCTCCTCCATTGGCACTGCTGAAGTGACTTGCTCATGAGTCAACTGTTCTATGAGAAGGGTAACTCTAAGCAATTGATCCTTTTCTGTCGGTTAGATAACTCACTCTGTGGGGTAGACTTGTAAGCAGCTTGTAGATATGTCATGGTGAAGAATTGATAGCTGAAAGTGGGCGAGGAGTAGGAATAACAGCCATCTCTCATTGCACAGGTAAATATTGTGAAAGTTGGACTAAAAACAGCACACGGATTTCGGAATACCAAGTAGACAAAGACAGTGACAGAGAGACTCAAGAAACTAAAGGGAGTTAGAAGTTTTGATTTGGCTTTAATATAACAAAGACTAACTTTTGGATGAAATACATTTTAGAAGATCAGTTTTGAGAATATGGAAATCAGAGGAAAATATACCAAAAAATGGAATTTAAATAAAAATTTAACAAATCTTCATTTCTAATGGTTATGGTGTTTTGGGGGTTTGTGCTATAAATTTGATTTTATCATAGTGATTACTTTTTCTCACTAATCAAATTAATTTAATTTTGAAACTTAAGAGGATATTTTTAAAATTCATGAATTTTCATCTCAGATGAAAGCTACTAGCTTTTATTAATATATGCATCCTTACCGCCACCTAGTGTATGCTAATATACTGCAAGTAACAGGCAACTACAACCAGTTTATCAGTGCTAAGATGGAAGCTGGTAGCTAATCAATTCATGAACAAAAACCTCTGATGTAGCTCTGTGCATTACAGATATCATAGGGGAGTGTCTCCATTCACTAATATGGCTTTCTCTAGCCTTCAGAAACTGTTAAAAGGGCTTCCTTTTGTTTTGAGATGATTTCCTTATAATAATGTCAAAATGTATTTTAATAAAATATTAATGATTGATGTAAGGAGATAATTGTGTTTCATTTTATTATTATATTTTGATTCCCTTACTTGGCAAATAAAGTTGGGACAGCTGATCATCCTTTCTGAAGAAGGCTAAGGGAGGTGTTAAGAGATACTTGCTTTCTTCACTCCCCATCATGAGGACAGGACCTTTCTGAAGCTGAGTTTTCAAAATCTGGACTTCAGTACATCTGATACAGACACCGTCTTGGTGGAGGCACATAATCAGTGTAACTGCTTCTTAAATGGTAATAAAAATGCCACCAAAGGTTTATGATAAAGGACGAATTGGGGGTTTTCCTCAATTCTGGCAGTCTTCTACCAGAAAGTGGAAGTATCACCGAATACTCTACAGAGATAGGTATAAACATTCTGCAGAGAAATAAGAGCAAGGGAGAATCTGCGCTGAAACACACTACATCTATTCTTTGTGCAGCTGTCTCACATCCATTCTTTTCTGTACCGTTGGACAAATAAATTGGATGTGTGCATGCGTGTGTGTGTGTTTGTATGTGTGTGTGTGTCTTATATTCCCTTGCTAGCAATCCAACATCAACCTGATAGCTCTATTTCACTGCTCCCCACTACCCACAATCCCATTTTTGTTGTTGTTGAAATTTTACAGGACCATAAAATCCACAAGTCTAGGAACCATTGACATAGTTGATGAAAATAACAGGTTGTGAAAGGAATGAGCTATTTTGGAGCCTTTTTCCCTTTGGTCTCTTGCCAACAGGAGTACAATCTGTTAATTATGAAATATGGTTGGTAGGCCAAAAGATCCTGGTGAGATGCCAGTTCGGGAAGCAGAGTAACTGGTGGAGAAGTTAGTTTATGAGAAGGGACAGGAGGGTGTGGTACTTGAATTTGGAAAGAGAAGCTATAACAAGGCTAAGACCGAGTCACAGTTGTGCTTAGAAGAAGGTCTGTACCTGGCCTTCTACGGCACAGTGATCTGGTAGGTTTGTGGGCATGTTTCCTCAACAAGAGACAAATTCTGGAAAGACACAGCTTAGACAGAATAGACACAGGTCGCTAAACACAGCTTCTACTTCCTTCTTAGGTTTTATATAACTGTGATTTCGATTGCCAAGTATTTTTTTGCCTGTTTTTTCTCTTCTTCACATTTTTCTTTAAGCAGTATCATAGTAAAGGCTTAAGAAAAACATTTTATCAGGCTCTAAAAATGTGTCTAGTCATTATGATATATATTCAAGTTCTTAATTCTGTTCATTTAGACATTTATTATGTCTCAAGGCAGTGTCTGATTTTCACAAAATGTTTATTCTCCCTTTCTCAAATACTTCAAATGCTTATTGTTGGCAGAACTCTGACAGCCTCCAAAGCTTTAGCAAAGCACATCAACTCAGTTTAATTCAGGAAAACCTCATTAACTTAACTAGATCAGAAAGAGTCTCTCTGCCAAAAATTAACCTATTTAGCACAGAAATAGTTCCTCTTTACCTGTAATTGTCATTTCTCCCAGATCACTGCAGTCAGACTGTCACTCTGTGTTTTCCTCCACCCACAAAGACTGAGTCTCCTACAGCTCAGAGTGATCTGGCATTTTACAACCGTGAGATCATTTACAGAGCCATGGACATATTTCCTCAATGATAATCTATGCTGTCCCAAATAGAGCTTTTTGCTCTACTGGATTTTATAAAAAAGTATCTGTCTTGAAAAGTCCCATTTTTAGCACTAGTGCTAAAGTTCTATCAGTGATTTTTATTTGAGGTTTTCCCTTTAAAATGAATAGCTATGGCTATTTGAATAAAACAGGGAAGTTGCTTATTCTTTCAAAGGGAATTTTTATTTTTTTTTTTGCTACTGATTCATATAATAATGGGAAAGAGAAAAGTAGCATGCATGTGAAACTGTAAAAGTGCTTTCTTTGTAATCATTGAAGGGTGGGGAAGGGTATAATATATTTGATCCTTTATTAGTACTTATAAAGGCAGTGTGTCAAATGCAAACACTTTTGTTCACTTTCACCAAATTGGGTTCTCATTGCTTTTTTTTTAAGCAGCACTGGCTTAAAAAACTTAAATTATATTTATAAAATGAGCAGCTAAGTGTTTTATTGGTGAGAAAAATTTAAGTTGAAATGAAGATATATTACTAAGAATCATAGAATGATTGAGCCAGAAGGAAATTTAGAAAAAATATAATTGAAAACTCATTCAAACTCCTAATTCGATTGTTTCATAGGTGGGGAAACTGAGTCCTAATGAATTGCTTAATTCCATAGACCTAATCGGTAAGGGAAAGAATTTACTTCATTTATCTTTTAAGGAAGCCAGTAATGTATACTGCCTTAGATTAGTTGCTACAAAAGCATAGCTTGTTTACAAACTTTATCAAAATTAGTCAAAATCAGCATATGTCTAGTGTTTAATAAATACTATTTGCTAAGTTCTCTAAATGTAACATTCTTTGTAGATAAAACCTGTAATAAGTGAAGTCACTTGTTACTAAGTTCTTCACAGGTATTCATAGTAGAAATGAGATCAATAGTTTTTAAATTATTATTAATTGAATTGGTGGGCTTTGTGTTTCTGGATATATTTTTAATTAATAATTGACACTTGAGAGGGAATCATATTCTTATCCAAAGAATATGATTATCCAAAGAATCTTTCTCACAAAGGCAGAAACACACAGAAACCCTCACAACCGAAGTCCCAGAGGCAAAGCAAAGTTAGAACAAAGGGCTTGCCATGACCTGACTCTGAGGAGAGAAATACTCTCGCTCCCAGCTCACTCCTTGCCAAAGAAAAGTTATATCTGAGTCAGTCTTGAACAGACTGCTTCTTTCTGTAGCTTCAGGCTTTACTATGGCTGAGAATGGCTCTGGAGAAGTACCACAGCATTTACTATTTGGACTTGTTCCTGAAAGTTTAAGATTCCCAACACACAACGTCATCATTTAATATCATTTGATGTGTGTTTTCCAATAGATAAAGAAGACTTGACCACTTTGCATTAATAATACATTAATAATGAATTATTACTTGTATAATAATCATATATGGCAATATATAATACAGAAAATTATATATCATTGGTGGCTCAGATGGTAAAGAATCTGCCTGCAGTACAGGAGACCCAGGTTCAATCTTTGGGTCTGGAGAAGGAAATGGCAACCCACTCCAGTAATCTTGCCTGGAAAATTCCATGGACAGAGGAGCCTGGAAGGCAACATAGACCAATTAGGTCTATGGAATTAAGCAATTCATTAGGACTCAGTTTCCCCATCTATGAAGGGGTGGCAAAGAGTAGGACACGATAAAGCAACTATCCCTTTCACTTTCATAATCATATGTAAATTATAATTAGTATGTTTATAATTAATACATTTAAATATATTTAAATATTTGTGATATATTTAAATAGTATATTATTTAAATATGTTGGTTATATTATGTATCACTTATATATAAATTATAGTTTATATTTAACTTAAATATAAACTGATTTATATATGGGCTTTCCCAATATATATATATTTCAGCAGTAAAGAACCCATCTTTCAATGCAGGGGACATAACAGACATGGGTTTGATCCCTGGGTGGGGAAGAGCCCCTGGAGGAGAAAATGGCAACCCACTGCACTATTCTTGCTGGAAAAATCCCATGGACAGAGAAGTCTGATGGGCTATGGTCCATGGGGTCCAAAGAATTGGACATGACTGAGAGACTAAGCACACATATAATTTATATATAAATGGCCTATTATATAGTTATCATATAATGCAATTAATAATACTTACACAGTTAGAATAACAGGGTTGAGACTAATCTGAGCTTTGTTTCAGAAACAAAGCTTCCTTTTAAAATGACAAAGAAATAAATTAGAGGCCAAAGGAATAATTAAAAGCATGATGAACAGAGATTGGAGGTCTACTGTATAACATGTTCCCATAGTCAACAATAATGTATACTTAAAAATGTGTTAGGAAGGTAGATTTCATACCATGATTCTTAGAGCAATAATTTTTTAAAAATTAAGATAAAAAGGAGCATCCTTTGTAATCATTCCAGCAAGTTTATCCCAAAGGAAAATCCTTTAGTATTTTCCTTTCTCTCTTTCCCTCTTCTCCTACTGGAGCTGTCTCTGGTGAACTGCAAACTGAATTACTTACTAGCTTTTCCTCCAGCTTCTATACTTAGAAAATCTTTGTCTCCAGAGTAGGGAAGAAAGTTCAAGATGCTTTCAGGCAACTGAGATGTTTCCCTCCTGGAGCATCATTAACCCTGGGCTAAAACCAAGGCTCTATCAGATGTGCTTCACTTACATCTGCCAAGTCCAGTCCACCCTTCAGCACAGAAGACCATCCAGTCACCAGTAGGATTCCATAAGAAAAAATAAATTATACCATTTTTCTACAGAAAGACATTTGCTTAGGCAATTAAACCAAACCAAATGAAAGGTATATCATTTACCTGGAATGACCTGAGTTTCCTCACCTGGCATGAGTCACTTCTTTTGTTGGTCAAATCAGCCTCTATCTGAAGTTACTTACAGTTGCTTTCTGCAAAACAAATTTCAAGGGAAACTCTTACATAAGATGTTTTATTTGAAAAATGTTTAACCGAGTCGAGGATGACTTTGGAGAATATGTTTCATGGGACCAACCCTACTGGTTACTAACGACTTCTTTTTCTCTGAAAAGGAAAAAATGTGATTCACTTATACCAAAATTTCAACTAAAATTAATAAGATTTTAGAACCTGCCTTCCCATATTTTGAGTTTTTAAGTCCTTGAGTCCTCAAGTCTGCCATTAAACTTTTAGTTCACGGTTGTATAGTTTAATACCTTTCCTAATGAGTGAGTAAAAATAGAAGGAAATCAGAGGTCATTGTAAAAAATTTGTATATAATGAAACATTTTACATTATTTTTCCTTAGAAATTCTCAAACGTCTTAGTGTATTTAACCGATTCAAGGCTATTCATTGGTTCTACAAATCTTGTCTGAGCACTCATGCCTGGCAGCGCCCTAGGCACTGAGAAACGCCAGGGACCAAAGTGGACAGTGTCCTTTTCTCCTAAACTAGGTGATCAGTGCAACACAGCACGAAATATGGCTCTGAGATTAGGAAAACAGTTCTGGTTTAGATTAAGTGGTAAAGAAAAGTTGCCTCAGCCAGGGACATTTATACTGAAGCCAAAAGAATGCCCACGAGACTGAAGACTAGAGGGAGTCTCTCCCAGGCGGAGGGGCGCCGAGGTGAAAAGGGTTAGGTTTGTTCAGAAACTTAGAGCATGGATTAAATAAAATAGTCATCTGAGGGAGAAGGATATACAATAAAGTTGAAGAGTGTAAAGCTTCATTACATGAAGCTTTCATTACATGGAAGGTCTTGAGTCTCTATCCTAAATGCAATAAGAAGTCATAAGAGTTTTCACAGAGCAGAATCACCTGGGCCTGCCCGTATGTTTTTAAGCTTGTTTTGTTTTATCCAGGGCTGCGAAGGCCTTCCATGGGATGAAAGCACTTTTCCTTGATGCTTCCCTTCCTCCATTTTATATTTGGAGTCGACCGTTGAATAGTGTGGATGTTAGGGGTACTGATCCAATTTCCAAAGTGGAAAATCCTGTATGACTTTACAGTCAGCCCTCCACATCCTCGAATTCTGAAAAATCAGACTCCAACCTTGGTCCTGAATCCCAGATTTAACCAGCCTTGGGTTGATTAGTACCTATTTGATGAGAAAAATCCCACATTAAGAAGATTTGCACAGTTCAAAACTGTGTTGTTCAATGGTCAACCATATACAGCCATATATATATATGGTTTCCTGGTGGCTCAGTCAGTAAAGAATCTTCCTGCAATTCAGGAGACCACCTGCAATATATAAATGTGTTTTATATATATATATATATATATATACTTTACTATTAATATTAATACTTTATTTATTTTTATTTATAAATATGAAATATCTATATAAATTGTCTAAAATTAAACCCAATCATTGGGTTGGCATAAAGATGAATACAATCCAGGCTATACTATATTGTGTCTGTGTGCATACATATATATAATATATATAACATATATTATGTACATTTTATATTATATAATATAAATTGTATCCATAATATATATATATATATATATATATATATACATTTTTCTCTGATATTGAAACATTTTCTTTGGTCCCTAATATTATCATGAACTGTCAGCCATGTGTCTACTCGATCTGAGACATAAGGCAGACCTGGTCTTATCAGGAGAGAACAGCTCACAGTCCAGATAAAGCAAAAAGAGATTCTATGAGGACAAGCTAGAGAAGGTAGCAGACACAGGCGAGAAAAAAAATCAATAAAATGATATTAATTTACTTTTTAAATAAAACTAAAATGTAAACATCAACTTGGACATTTTATATACATACATAGAAATTTAAACAAATATTTGTTAAAAAGCAAATAAATAAATCTCACTGTTGTCAGTTTAGAAAGGGAAAGGCAAAGGGGGAAAAGAGGCAGAGTAAGAAAGTTGAGCTGTAAAGAAGAATTAGAAGCCCAGAGGGGAAAAAATGCAGGGGAGCAGAGACATGGGAGAGGAAGAGAGACGATAGAGTGGAAAATGTAGGTGAAAGCGCTTTGAAAGATAAGCGTGCTATACATACATAGGGGTGTGTGACAGGAACCCAGGGAAATTTTTCTTGGGTGCCTGGAACCAATGCATTGAAAACCTTCTAATGATTGTCCAAGGTCTTTCAGAAGAAATCAATAGAACCTGGACCATTATTGAATTAGTTGTGTCAGCAGGACAGAGCTTTAACACGAAGCACATGTAGGGCTTATTAAACCAAATATTTCTTTGGAGAGGTGTGCTAGCAGAAAGTTGACAGGTGTTTTTAACTGGAACTATGTGCATACTTGCTAGAGAAACTATATATGGGGGGGGTGTTGTTTTTGTTGTTCTTTTTATAAATTTTCAGCAATGTGGTTATATGAAAAAATTCCAAAATCGTTACAAGAAATACATGTATTCTCACAGCCACTGCCTCTCTTCCTCCCAGTAGAATTTGAGAACCACCAAGCCCTTTGTTGGGCTTCCCTGATGCCTCAGCTGGTAAAAAATCAGCCTGCAATGCAGGAGACCTGGGTTCGATCCTTGGGTTGGGAAGATCCCCTGGAGAAGGGAATGGCTACCCGCTCCAGTATTCTTGCCTGGAGAATTCCGTGGACTATATAGTCCATGGTGTTGCGAAGAGTTGGACATGACTGAGAGACTTTCTCTATGCCTTTTGTTGGAGTACCTTTTCAAATCTGTTGTGTGTGGAACAGTACAGGCACCCTACAACAGGAGGCCCAGAGGTGATGGGGGCTTTTCTTCTCTTGACCCCTGTACTCTCTGCTTCGCAACTACACTTGGTCTTACATGTCATCTTGGCCAGGCTATAGGACCCAGAATAATAATGAAAATGACTCATTGCTGGAAGAAGTGGGGAAAGAAAAGGATGAGTGTAGGGCTTCAGATTCCCAGTTCAACTGCAGCATAAATGACCTGAAAGATTCTGTGTCTGCTCTGAAAAGAAATTCTTTATCCTGTGGCTGAGGAGTTAAGATTTCTGAAAACCAAACCCAAAGACTCATCCTTCATCTTACAAGTGGCTAAATTACAACAGGAATTGAATTTCCAATCTCAATGGGTATAGACGGATAACCTTTTGTTGGAAAGAATCAGCTTGTGACTAATGGAGCCAATCAACCACCTAAACAGAAACCAGGAACAAAAAAACAGGTTTATCTAGGAGAACCTGCGGAGATTACTCCTGTCTTATGGTTTATCAGTTTCAGTTCAGTTGCTCAGTGGTGTCCGACTCTTTGCTACCCCATGAATCATAGCACGCCAGGCCTCCCTGTCCATCACAAACTCCTGGAGTTTACTCAAACTCATGTCCATCGAGTCGGTGATGCTATCCAGCCATCTCATCCTCTGTCGTCCCCTTCTCCTCCTGCCCCCAATCCCTCCCAGCATCAGGGTCTTTTCCAGTGAGTCAACTCTTCGCATGAGGTGGCCAAAGTACTGGAGTTTCAGCTTCAACATCAGTCCTACCAATGAACACCCAGGACTGATCTCCTTTAGGATGGACTGGTTGGATCTCCTTGCAGTCCAAGGGACTCTGAAGAGTTTTCTCAGACACCACAGTTCAAAAGCATCAATTCTTCAGTGCTCAGCTTTCTTTATAGTCCAACTCTCACATCCATACATGACTACTGGAAAAACCATAGCCTTGACTAGACGGACCTCTGTTGACAAAGTAATGTCTCTGCTTTTTAATATGCTGTCTAGGTTGGTCATAACTTTCCTTCCAAGGAGCAAGCATCTTTTAATTTCATGGCTGCAATCACCATCTGCAGTGATTTTGGAACCCGAAAAAATAAAATCTGCCACTGTTTCTACTGTTTCTCCATCTATTTGCCATGAAATGATGGGACCAGATGCCATGATCTTAGTTTTCTGAATGTTAAGCTTTAAGCCAACTTTTTCACCCTCCTCTTTCACTTTCATCAAGAGGCTCTTTAGTTCTTCTTCACTTTCTACCATAAGGGTGGTGTCATCTGCATATCTGAGGTTATTGATATTTCTCCTGGCAATCTTGATTCCAGCTTGTGCTTTTTTCAGCCCAGCGTTTCTCATGATGTACTCTGCATATAAGTTAAATAAGCAGGGTGACAATATCCAACCTTGACATACTCCTTTTCCTATTTGGAACCAGTCTGTTATTTATACTCCTATTAATTGTACAGAAAATTGACAATGTTTTTGAGAATTATGTATCAGCAGAAGTACTGCCTGGCTGGATTGAAAGGGACCAAGTTAAGAAAATCTATGGACAATAAATGCTGGAGAGGATGTAGAGAAAAGGGAACCTCCACTGTTACTAGAAATGTAAATTGGTACAGTCACTATGGAGAAGAGTATGGAAGTTCCTTTAAAAACTAAAACCAGAACTACCCTATGACCCAGAATTTCTACTCCTAGATATATACCAAGAGAAAACCATAATTTGAAAAGGTACATACACCCCAATGTTCAATGCAGTATCATTTATGATAGCAAGGACATGGAAGCAAACTCAATGTTCATAGGCAGATAAATAGATAAAGAAGATGTGGGTAGATATATGCAATGGAATATTAGTCATAAAAAGCAACAAAATAAGGCCGTTTGTAGCTACATGGATGGATCTAGAGACTGTCATACTGAGAGGATTAAGTCAGACACAGAAAGATACATATCACATGATATCACCTATAACTGGAATATAAAAATGGGTACAAATGAGCTTATTTACAGGACAGAATTATAGTCACAGACATAGAAAACAAGTTATAATTACCAGGGGATAAGGAGGGGAGGGGTAATTTGGGAGACTGGGATTGACATATATACATTGCTGTGTATAAAATGGATAACTAATAAGAATCTACTGTATGCATAGGGAACTCTACTCAATATTCTGTAATGGCCTGTATGGGAAAAGAATCTTTTAAAAAGAGTGGATATATATGTATATATAACAGATTCACTTTGTGGTCCATGTCAAACTAACACAACATTGTAAATCAACTGTACTCCAACAAGAAAATTTTTTTAAAAGATACAGTGAGAATACCATGTGGCAACACAGTCAGAAATTGAAGTGATGTGGCTGCAAGCCAAGGGGCACTGAGGATTAACCTGAAATACACCTCTCTACCACTAAAGTGTGTTAGTCGCTCAGTCATGTTTGACTTTTTGTGACCCCACGGACTAGGGAACCAGGCTCCTCTGTCCACCGAATCCTCCAGGCAAGAATACTGGAGTGGGTAGCCGTTCCCCTCTTCAGGGGATCTTCTCGAGCCAGGGATCAAACCTGGGTCTCCTGCATTGCAAGCAGATTCTTTACTGTCTGAGCCACCAGAGAATCCCAAGGATGGCAGGTAGCCACCAGAAGCCAGGAAGAAACAAGGAAGGATTCTCCACTATAGCCTTTGGCAGGAGCAGGACCCTCGCAGCACCTTGATTTCAAGCCTCCAGCCCCCAGAACTATGAGATCATAAATTTCTCTTGCTTTAACCCAACACTTTGTGGTCATTTGTTAGAGACACCCGAGGAAGCCAACATAGCACCCATATCCATCCAGTAAGTCATTCATCCAATCCTCCCCGCTGTGAGGGAACCGTTGAGAAACACATCGTAATTATCGTTCTCTGTTCCTTTAGGGGCATGTTTGGGAGTTCAGAGGGGATATCGTTTTTTTAAAGTTTCATAGTTTCATCATATTTTCTCAGTTTTTTCAAGATCCATATGAAGCTTGTGTAGGAAATATCAATTTATATATAAAGGCAGTTTGAAAAGAAAGATATCAAGTGTTCCTTCTCTTGACCTTGATAGGATTACTACTATTAATTATTACTAAGGGAATAAAGAGAGAAAGTAGAGAGAGGCGTGGTCAAGGAGAGATAAGAAGGAAGGTGAGGGAACAAGTTTCTCACACACGTATGGCCTGGAAATGACATTGGTGGGTCAGAAGCTGTCCCAAAGTCCTAACGTGAGATCCCAGTCTCTGAGTGTAATGTAAACTGTTTGGGTTGAAAGAGCTATTAGATATCATGCAAGGTAGAGACACAGTATTTGTCCAGAAGCACAATATCAGGGAACATTTCAGCACACCTAGTGAACATACGTCGATATTTCTACTGTGGAGTAGGAACCCCGGACACAGTGTACAACCCTGCTGGCCGTGACCAGTGAGCTGAGGGGACAGCATTATAAGGAGCAGCATGGTTCTCAGTGAGCATCCGTGCCACACCTGTGACTCTCTCCAAAGTAGGCAACCACATCTTGGTCCTCCTGGGTTGTAAGCATAACGCTTCAGAGAAGGCTGAGCTGACTGTGTTCTGTGCCGTGTAGTTGAGTTATATAAAACCACACATTTCAAAGAAAGCTTTTATGTTTACCAGAATATGAAAATTTTAGGAGAGCAAGGTAAGAGAAATGAACTGTTCTGAAGAAAACAACAGAGTCACAGTGTGTTTAAATGGGCCCAAGATAACAGCAAGATTAGTTGTTGGTCTTTTCTAAGACTGAAGTCCTATTTATGTTGTCATTAAACCCAGTCTTTAAGACTGCCTGGGGAGACTTTTGATCACTTGATGTATGCTGCTGAAAGTTGTATGATTTCACAAATATTGGAATCTGTTGCAGTAAGACCTTTCATCATGCTTTACAGACCCACATTTCATGTAAAGCGCCACCAACCTTGGTTAGCTGTGTGGTCAAATCATAACAGATTGAAGACAGTCAAATAGAGGAGGTGGAAGGACTGAAAGGGGCAAGTATCTTAGATCTGACAGCCTGGTAAGAAGGAAGTAGCCATTTAACCACTATTAAGCTTCCCAGTAAAGAACTAATTTGTCTTAATAATAGCAACTCTCAGGTGTTTCTGAAATTCCTCGAGTCTTAGTTGTGTTCCCACTGAGCCATGTGTGGGCACTTCAGAAGGGCTGTTGAGGTGCCCACAGATGATCTATTTTAGGGGGCAATCTTGGAGGACCTAGAGAAAAGATGGGGAACCCTCACAGTTACTGTTACTCATTTTATCCTTTAGCCAAGCTGCCATGAACTTGTCTATTCTTAGGGAAACATGAGGCAGCAAGTAAGAGAGATGTGTTTCCACATATCACCTCTGTGAGTTTTAGGAGCAAAATAGCTCAGAAGTGGGAGAAAATGTCAGGCTCCATTTATAAAGAGCAGCCTCAGAGATGTGACTCTGCCACACAAGGAGCTCACAGTTATCACAGGAAGGGGCACCAGAAGCAGCCAGTCACCCGAGGACCACAAGTATCATGGGCTTCACTTCATCATTGGTGGCAGAAGCAGTGGCTGGCCATGAAGCATCAAGAGACGACAGTCACTTAGTGGCATCTTAATTCACTGCAGCAGGACAGTCTGAGAGCACCGCAGACAATAAAGACACCTGAGACAGCAGGACCAGCAGTAGTGGCAGAGTGGAGGAGCCTTCCCCTCCCATAACACCCAAGAGTTCAGGAGCAGAAAAAAGATCGCATGGTGTATTGAAAAGAACTCTCCCTTTTTCCTTTGTAGTGGCTATTCAGTCACTAAGTCATGTCTGACCCTTTCCAACCCCAGGGACTGTAGCATGCCAGGCTCCTCTGTCCTCCGCTATCTCCTGGAGTTGGCTCAAATTCATGTCCGTTGAGTCGATGATGCTATCTAACCATCTCATCCTCTGCCACCCCCTTCTCCTTTTGCCTTCAACGTTTCCCAGCATCAGGGTCTTTTCCAGTGAGTCAGCTCTTTGCATCAGTTGGCCAAAGTATTGGAGCTTCAGCTTGAGCATCAGTCCTTTCAGTGAATATTCAGGGTTGATTTAATTTAGGATTGACTGGCTTGCTCTCCTTGCAGTCCAAGAGACTCTCAAGAGTCTACTCCAATACCACAATTTGAAGGCATCAGTTATTTGGCATTTAGCCTTTTTTATTATCCAACTCTCACATCCATACATGACTACTGGAAAAACCATACCCTTGACTCTAGGGACATTTGTAGGCAAAGTAATGTCTCTGATTTTTAATACTCTGTCTAGGTTTGGCATAGCTTTCCTTCCAAGGAGCAAGCCTATCTTGCTTGTACAAATACCTTTTCCCTTTAGTACTTGTACAAACCACTAGGGAAGAAAAATGCTGCAGTAACAAATGGAGGTTAGAGTCACAGAATGATATTTATTGTCAATACTGTAACTTTATTTTTACTCCCTGCCCAACTCCAGATCCCATCTGGAGTTCTAGGGAAATATTGACTACATTAAGAAAAAGTGTTAATTATTTGTCATATGCTGTTTAAGAGAGCAGGTGTCACATGATATGTTTTAGGAGTGTTTTCATCAAAATCACTTATTTTTTTAACATTTGCACTTGAAGTATGCTTTGGTTATCTATGAAATTCATTTATGTAGAATGGTGCATTCCCTGACAGATAAATAATGCATTGCTATAGTAATAGTGTGTTAATCCCTGAACAAATTTGATTAAGGATGGATTTAAGAACAACTTGCGTTAAGAACAACTCTTGGTTTAATCAGGAGCAAAGGGACTTCTATTTTCAATAATTATCTATTAAAATTGGGTCCAATTTTATAAAATCTGGATTGATTTTATTGCCCAATGCCTTTTAAAAAAGTATTATTCTTTCTTTCCATCCTTACTAGAGTCTGTTAAAATGCAAATTTATGGCTGATTTCCTCTGTAACATAAATATTCAAGTTCTGAAGTCAATGTAGTTGTCTTAGAAAGACTTCTCTTAGCACTCACAGAGGAAGACAAACATTTAACCACTTCACAGCTGGCTGTCTTTGGCTGTGGGCGGCTCTGGCCATTCCTTGATGTTACAATGGACTATGAAATTAACAACTGAGTATTATGGTACTCTGCAAGGCATCTGGCATCTAGCCCAAGGATGCATGTTGAGCAGCAGTGACATGGGTAAGTAACTGCAAATAGATATCAGATTTCCAAATTAGACTGACTGTTTTTTTTTTAATCTGAGGCTCTCATATCCAATTTGCATACTGTACATTATCAACCCAAATGCTAATAAAATATGCCTTGAGCAAATTGTTGCTTTGAATAGAAAATAAGATCTGTGGGGGGAAAAGGAGAGAGCAGTAGTGGGGAGAATTTAAATGTACACTCATCATGTAATAAATATTTTTGCATGTATTTCCATTAAAATATTAAGTTTTCCTTGTTCGGGATTCTCTGGAAATGAGGAAGAGCTATGCTTCTATCTAGACCTCAGACAGGTTTTCTCATATCTGGGGCCACAGCAGTATATATAAACTGTGCTGACTGTGAACCAGCCCTTGTGGCTCAGCCTTGGATAATATCATGGAGGAGTCTTTCATAAAAAACAAATTCAAGAAGAGATAATCATCCTAAATTTCAAGACAGGTATTACATCCATTTCAAAAAGTGGTAGAGCCCAGGTAAACTACACTGAGGATAAAATGAACTCTGTGCGTGTGTGTGTGCGTGTGTGTGTGTGCGTGTGCGTGTGTGTGCGTGTGCGTGTGCGTGTGTGTGTGTGTTATGCATGCACGTGTGCTGTGTGTTCAGTTGCTTCAGTAGTATTCAACTCTTTGCAACCATATAGACCATCGACTGCCAGGTTCCTCTTTTCATGAGATTCTCTAGGCAAGAATACTGGAGTGGGTTACCATGCTTTCCTCCAGGGGATCTTCCTGACCCAGGGACTGAAGCTGTTTCCTACTTACATCTCCTGCATTGGAAGGCAAGTTTGTGTATATATTATATGTATATACATATACATATATTTGCATAATACACACATATTTGTCTAATGCACATATATTTGTATAAAGCACTTATACACACACACACACACACACACACATATATATACATAATGCAATGCTTAATAGAATGCAGGCTCAGAGTAATCATTCAATCAATGCATCTTTTGTTTGTTTTACATGGAACAAAAAGCAGCAGTAAACAAAAGTCTTGGATAGTCTCCAGGTCTCAGCAAACAGGGATGGAAAGCCATTTTTGTTTTATATCAGTTCATAAAAGGTTTTCTGGTACCATCTATTTTCCCCTAAGAAATGGATTGTAATTTTATTCCAAAAAGATATTATGAAGCAAGCTTAAAAGTGCTTATTTTTGCATCAGATCCAGATATTCAATGGGAAAACAGTGATTAAGCAACAAAAACTAGTCTTTCAACTAGTTCTCCCTTCAGAGTTCCAGAGTTCACAAATGAGGCCTGCTTTGCTGAGGATACTCCAATAGAAGAAAGTTCTGAAACATTCTTGCTCCCTTCTCACATCCATCAGTGACTAATACAATGCCAAGATCTGTATCACCTCTTTTCCTGGGACGCTTCTATAAATGGACGGATCCTGCAAAGTCTACCAAAGGGCAGATCATTTTCTGAGGCTTCTCCAGAGATCTAAGGGAGGTGAATGAAGAGGATGCATAGAGCAGGAGTGCTATCCTCCTTTCTACTTGGTGCGATGGGAGCAACTCCTCAATGGGATGGGGAAATGGCTCAGAAATAAGAATTTCACTGGATGTTTTATCAAACTATAATTTCTAATACATTAAAAATATTAATAACCATCAAATCTAAAATAAATACAATAATATAAAATACATGTCAATGATATACTCAGGTCAATAAAAATAAAACCAGCAGGATAATAAGGTGGTTGAAAGTGTAATTCAATACATGTAAATCCATGGCTGATTCATATCAATGTATGACAAAACCCACTGGAAAAAAAAAATAATAATAATAATAATAATAATAAAAATAAATTAAAAAAAAAAAAAAGACTGAGGTAAAAAAGAAAGTTACATTATTGTTGCTGTTCAGTCACAGAGTCTGATCCTGTGACCACAAGGGTTGCAGCATACCAGGCACTTCTGTCCTCCACCATCTCCGGGAGTTTGCTCAAACTCAGGTGCATTGAGCCATGATGCTATCTAACCATCTCATCTTCTGCCACTCTCTTCTCCTTTTGCTTTCCATCTTTCCCAGCATCAGTGTCTTTTCCAGGGAGCTGGCCCTTTTGCACCTGGTGGCCAAAGCGTTGGAGCTTCAGTTTCAGCATCAGTCCTTCCAATGAATATTCAGGGTTGCTTTGCTTTAGAATTGATGGGTTTGATCTCCTTGCTGTCCAAAGGACTCTCAAGAATTTGTGGTGCTGGAGAAAATTGAAAGCATCCATTCTTTGGCATTCAGCCTTCTTTACTGTCCAACTCTCACATCTGTACATGACTACTGGAAAAAACATAGCTTTGACTATACAGACATTTTAGCATATCTGAGGTTGTTGATATTTCTTGAGGCTTGCAAAACTATTTAATGTTCTGCTGTGCAATAAAACCATACATCTCAGAGTCATTGGAAAAGGAAATGACCACCCACTCCAGTGTTCTTGCCTTGAGAATCCCAGGGATCGGGGAGTCTGGTGGGCTGCCGTCTATGGGGTCACACAGTGTCAGACACAACTGACACGACTTCGCAGCAGCAGCAGCAGAGTCATTTTTCCATGAAATAGAAATGTTTTACATCTTTACAGGATAAAGTCTACATGTTAACAACATGTAGTATCACACAAACTTGACTCTAATAAATAGTAAATAGCAAGTCAAAACAGAGGATGAGATGGTTGGATGGCATCACCAACTCGATGGACATGAATTTGAGCAAGCTCCGGGAATTGATGATGGACAGGGAACCCTGGTGTGCTGCAGTCTGTGGGGTTGCAAAGGGTCAGACACAACTGAGTGACTGAACTGAACTGAAGTCAAAACAAAGGTATATCCACAAAGGAATTAAATAAAACAGTGTTCTGTTACAACATTAAGAAAACCAGCTATTATTCTTCTGCCTTATTTTCAAATTCTAGGTAATTTTTCTTAGCAGCTTCTAGGTTATCCAGATAACTTGGATTTCCTCTCAATAAATATTATTTTTATTTTCTTAACAGGTGATTCAAGAAAGGTGTAGAGATTTGGGTGTTCTTCACCATCTATTATAAGCCTTTCATCTTTGAAAACCCAGGTCAAGAATCCCAATAATCCTCCTTGCTGGCCCATATTAGAATGAACTGCATGGGCCTCCCTGGTGGTACAGTGATTAGGAACCCATCAGCCAATGCGGGAGACACAGGTTCGATCCCTGATTGGGGAACTAAAATCTCCCATACCTCAGAACAACTAAGCTCACATGATGAGTCTTTGTGCCACAACTAGAGTCTGTGCACTGCAGTGAACAATCTGCATGATGCAACAAATTTCTGGCATGCGGCATTAACTAAAAAAAAATAGACTGCTACCCCTTGGGGTTATCTGCATTTTTTTATTATAACAGCAGTTATAATAACTCATTTCTGGATCTCTCTCTAAAAAGATTACGAGTTCTCTGATACAAAGATTACATCTCGATAATTTAAGTATCACCAAAGCCCTTCTTATATGCTATACTGAAGAATACATTCACTAAAATCATTATCATAGATTGTGAACAGAGACCAAATTTATATAGATTTCAGATAACACCTCTTTATTTACTGGGGGCTATACTAACCTGTCTAAGAGACGATTAATTAATAACATATTTTCCAATAGAGTGTGATAATCAGCAAAGAGTTATCAAGAATTAATGCAACATAGTTCCATTCTAACACATGTTAAAATGCATAATCCATAGTCACCTCGTTTCATTTACAATATTCATAATTACACATACAGTATCTTAATTGGTTTAGATTTACTCTTCATTTTGTACAAAGGACTGTTGTCACCCACAACTGGATGTGGCAACTATGCACTCATCCAGGATTTACAAGGCACTCATGCCTTAATTAACAGACCTTATATCCAATGAGTAGTAAAGTTATTTAAATTTCAATAAAATTAAATGTCCACGTTTATGCAGTCCTTTATCTAAATGCTGCCATTTGAATAGCAACATCTATTTCATTTTTCCCTTGGTTTCCCTTGATTAAACTTATAGTAGATTGTGCTGAAGCTGAATTATCCAAAAAAGAATTCAAATGTTCTTGGCATTTATTCAATATAGCAGGATAAAAGTACTAAAGTCTTAGTGGTAATGACATCTGAGTTTCTGCAACACTGTAGCTTATACCCAAAAGGTGGAAAGCAGGATCTGCTAAACTAAACTCTGGCTAAGCAAGGTCACATCCAACTAAAAATTTATATGATATCTTCATCATTGTATGATCAAACAGTATGACTTTTTTAGATTTTAGATACTATATCTAAGCTAGGCTCAGAGATCAAATTGGCAACATCCACTGGATCACAGAAAACGCAAGAGAATTCAGAAAAAAAAAAACCATCTACCTCTGCTTTACTGACTATGGTAAAGCCTTTAACTGTGTGGATCATAACAAACTGTGGAAAATTCTTTGAGATGGGAATACCAGATCACCTTACCTGCCTCTCCTGAGAAGCCTGTATGCAGGCCAAGAAGCAACAGTTAGAACCAGACATGGAACAATAGACTGCTTCCAAATTGGGAAAGGAATACGTCAAGGCTGTATATTGTCACCCTGCTTATTTAATTTATATGCAGAGTACATCATGAGAAATGCTGGGCTAGATGAAGCACAAGCTGGAATCAAGATTGCAAGGAGAAACATCAGTTCAGTTCAGTCGCTCAGTTGCGGCCGACTCTTTGTGACCCCATGGACTGCAGCACACCTGGCTTCCCTGTCCATCACCAATTCCAGAAGCGTACTCAAACTCATGTCCATCGAGTTGGTGAAGCCATCCAACTATCTCATCCTCTGTCATCCCCTTCTCTTCCCCCCTTCAATCTTTCCCAGCATCAGGGTCTTCTCCAATGAGTCAGTACTTTGCATCAGGTCGCCAAATTATTGGAATTTCTGCTTCAGAATCAGTCCTTCCAATGAATATTCAGGACTGATCTCTTTTAGGATGGACTGGTTGGATCTCCTTACAGTCCAAGGGACTCTGAAGAGTCTTCTCCAACTCCACAGTTCAAAAGCATCAATTCTTTGGTGCTCAGCTTTCTTTATAGTCCAACTCTCACATCCATACATCCACCCATACAAATATCAATAATCTCAGATATGCAGATTACACAACCTTTATGGCAGAAAGTGAAGAGGAACTAAAGAGCCTCTTGATGAAAGTGAAAAAGGTGAGTGAAAGTTAGCTTGAAACTCAGCACTCAAAAAAAGAAGATCATGGCATCCAGTCTCATCACTTCATGGCAAATAGATGGGGAAACTATGACAGACTTTATTTTTCTGGGCTCCAAAATCACTGCAGATGGTGACTGCAGCCATGAAATTAAAAGATGCTTGCTCCTTGGAAGAAAAGCCATGACAAACCTAGACACCATAATAAAAAGCTGAGACGTTACTTTGTCAGCAAAGGTCCATCTAGTCAAAGCTATGGTTTTCCCAGTAGCCATGTCTGGATGTGAGGGTTGGACTATAAAAAAGCTGAGCACCAAAAAATTGATGCTTTTGAACTCTGGTGTTGGAGAAGACTCTTGAGAGTTCCTTGGACTGCAAAGAGATCTAACCAGTCCATCCTAAAGGAAATCAGTCCTGAATATTCATTGGAAGGACTGATGCTAAAGCTGAAGCTCCAATACTTTGACTACCTGATGCAAAGAACAGACTCATTAGAAAAGACCTTGATGCTAGGAAAGATTGAAGGCAGGAGGAGAGTGTGATGACAGAGGAAGAGATGGTTGGATGGCATCACCAACTCAATGGACATGAGTTTGAGCATGCTCCAGAAGTTGGTGATGGACAGGGAGGCCTGGCGTGCTACAGTCCATGGGGTCACAGAGTTGGACACAACTGAGCAACTGAACTGGATTGAGGCCCAATAAGTTGAGGGCTGCCTTTTAAATGTGGCATTTTATGCACATATGTCATTAGTATGGATAATTGTAAACTGTGGTTTAGTGGCCACCCGAATCAACATTTGGGAGCTTCCCAGGTAGCTCAACAGAGTAAAATATCCACCTGCCAATGCAGGAGATGTGAGTTTGATCCTGGGTCTGGAAGATCCCCTGGAGTAGAGGGTAGCAACCCTCTCTGGTATTCTTGCCTGGAAAAACCTATAGACAGAGGAGTCTGACAGGCTACAGTCCATGATGGTCACAAAAAGTCAGACCTGGTTGAGTGACTGAACATGTATGAATCATCTTTTAGGTAAATATCCAGCATTTTTGGTTTCCCGGGCAGCACTAGTGGTAACGAACCTGCCTGCCAATGCAGGAGACTCAGATTCCATCCCTGGGTTGGGAAGATCCCCTGGAGGAGGGCATGGCAACCTACTGCAGTATTCTTGCCTGGAAAATCCCATGCACAGAGGAGCCTGGTGGGCTACAGTCCATGGTGTCGCAAAGAGTTGGTCATGACTGAGCATGCATGGACACACACACAGTGCAACACTTTTAGATGAAACAAAGAAGGAAAAATGCTCTGATTTTATTGTTGAAAATAATCCCCCTACCGTGAGCTTTCTAGCATGTTTATTCAGAAGATTATTTAATATCCACAGTTCAGTTCAGTTCAGTTCAGTCGCTCAGTCATGTCCGACTCTTTGCGACCCCATGAATCGTGGCACGCTAGGCCTCCCTGTCCATCACCAACTCTCGGAGTTCACCCAAAGCCATGTCCATCGAGTCGGTGATGCCATCCAGCCATCTCATCCTCTGTCGTCCCCTTCTCCTCCTGCCCCCAATCCCTGCCAGCATTAGGGTCTTTTCCAGTGAGTTAACTCTTCGCATGAGGTGGTCAAAGTATTGGAGTTTCAGCTTCAGCATCAGTGTTTCCAATGAAACCCAGGACTGATCTCCTTTAGGATGGACTGGTTGGATCTCCTTGCAGTCCAAGGGGCTCTCAAGAGTCTTCTCCAACACCACAGTCCAAAAGCATTAATTCTTGAGCATTCAGCTTTCTTCACTGTCCAACTCTCACATCCATATGTGACCACTGGAAAAACCATAGCCTTGACTAGACAGATCTTTGTTGGCAAAGTAATGTCTTTGCTTTTAAATATGCTCTCCAGGTTGGTCATAACTTTCCTTCCACAAGTGAATATTAATGTGTGAAAAAGGGAAAATGCTGCTCCATCGAGTCAAGGGAACAGTAAGCAAAAGCAAGTGACTATGATTCGCATCTAACTTCTTTAACTCACCAGTTACACAAAGAGAGACAGCTTCCTTTACCATCCTGGCATGTATCAACTTCTCTATAACTGGAGAGAAATTTGTGCCAGGTATTCTCTGATACCTTCTTCAGTTTTAATATTCGATCTCCATGTAGGTAGTAACAAAGAAAAATGCCCTGGGGCCATGCTTTAAAAAAGAAGAAGAAAACCTCTCCAACTTCCATCAAATCACTAATAGCCAGGAATTTTTCTTTCTACATATTTACTCCAACCCATTCACTTCTCTCCATCTACAGCCTCCTTATTGATTCAAGCCACCATGGATAGCTGCCTGGATTTCAGTAGTAACTCATTCATTCACTCTTTGCCCATCTCCCTTCACCAATTCTTTGCCCCGCTATAGTCAAAATAATATTTTGAATAAAAAATAATATTGTATTAAAATGTAAATTAACCAGAGTCACTTATTCCCTGGATTTCCATTTCTCTTTGAGCCTTATCATGGTTCTCCAGTCCTACCTCACAGTCTTTCTCTCCTGACTCCAAAAATCTGTGACTTTCCTTAAATCCTCAGGATCTTCAGCATGGAGTGCTATTTTCACATCTCTTTGCCAAACTAACTCCACAGGAAAACTTTCTTGATTCACATACCAAGTTAGATTCCATAAAAACTCATATTTTTCTTTACTATTTAGTACAGTTATGATTATTAATTTTTCAATCTCTTCCTTACAAACTGTCCTGAGCTAGTCTGCCCCTCCAACAACTAGCAAATTGCTTTGTTAAATAGGATCACTGTCTCCAACTTAGAGGGAGAGAGGAACCACCTCTACATCTCTTTATAGTGGGTGCGTGTGTGCACACTCAGTCATGTTTGACTCTTTGTGGTCCTACGGACTGTAGCCCACCGGGTTCCTCTCTCCATGAGATACTCCAGACAAGAATACTGGAGTGGGCTGTCATACCCTCCTCCAGGGGATCTTCCCAACCCAAGGATTGATGGTATAAGATAAAACAAGTCTCCAGGAAATTCTTCTACACAGAACATATATTAGCTAAGGGGCACAGAGACCTCCCCAGAGGCAAGGTCTATCAGTGAAATCTCACTTTTTCCTAACTGGACACTGACAAGCAGTTTCCTAGATAGTTTCTGCTGACAAAAAAAAAATAACAATCAATAGTCAATCAAAGAAAGAAATGGAAAATTTTATTTGAGCCAACCTGAGGATTATATCCCAGGAGGCAGTCTCTTTCAGAAAGCTCTGAGGACTATTCTGCCCATGAGAGATCAAAGTACAGTTATATAAGTTTTTGAGACAAAGGATTATATGTAAAACAATATTTTGTTTACAGTTTACACAATCCAGATCTACATGTACAAAACAAGTCATGGGTCATCATAGCCCCTTACAAGATTAAGAAGAAAGGTTACCTCCTAAGGAGGTCTGGTTAAAGTGAAACAGGAGAGAGGAGGGCAGAGCACAACCCCTAAAAGAATGACATAGCCCTTGAGGATGCGACATAAACTGGTTAGAACCAAATAGGTACAAGATGGTGGAAGATTCAACTTCCAGTGAACCTTGAGCCTCATTATACATGCACTGTAACACATCAACATCTACATGTCACATCTACAGGCTCCAAGTCTAGCCTTGTAGCTCAGTTGGTACAGAATCTGCCTGCAATGCAGAAGACCTGGGTTCAATTCCTGGATTGGGAAAATCCCATGGAGAAGGAAATGGCAACACACTCCAGTATTCTTTCCTGGAGAATCCCATGGACAGAGGAGCCTGGTGGGCTACAGTCCACGGGGTTGAAAGAGTTGGACACGACTTAGCGACTAAACCACCACATAGGCTCCATGACAGTTCTGAGCTAATGAGATGGATGAAACTGGAGCCCCTTATACAGAGTGAAGTAAGCCAGAAAGATAAAGAATATTACAGCATACTAACACATATATATGGAATTTAGAAAGATGGTAACGATAACCCTATATGCAAAACAGAAAAAGAGACACAGAAATACAGAACAGACTTTTGAACTCTGTGGGAGAAGGTGAGGGTGGGATATTTCAAAAGAACAGCATGTATACTATCTATGGTGAAACAGATCACCAGCCCAGGTGGGATGCATGAGACAAGTGCTCTGGCCTGGTGCACTGGGAAGACCCAGAGGAATCGGGTGGAGAGGGAGGTGGGAGGGGGGATCGGGATGGGGAATACGTGTAAATCTATGGCTGATTCATATCAATGTATGACAAAACCCACTGAAATGTTGTGAAGTGATTAGCCTCCAACTAATAAAAAAATAAATAAATAAAAAAAAAAGGAGAGCAAAAAAAAAAAAAAAAAGTGAGGAGTAGACCAATTCCTGGAAATCTCCGCCCCTGCCACAAATTAGTTGGAATAATCCTTCCACTCATTAGCCTATGAAATTACACAGCCTGTAAAAATTAACCAACCTGTATTTCAGGGCCTCTCATCTCCTTAGATGGCCCATACTCTGTGGAGTGTGTTTCTCTCTAAATAAGTCCACTTCTTACCTATCACTTTGTCTCTCACTGAATTCTTTCTGCAGTGAGACATAAAGAACCTGAGCTTCAATAGTCCTAAGACCAGGTGTGTGACCTCAAATTCAAAGACAGTGGGTTCAAGTCCCAATCTGAGCTGTACAGTTTCAAAAACAGATGTACAACACACACTAAAGGGGAGAGAGGAGGCCCAAATGGAAAAAGAAAAATCCATATCTAAATTCTCATTGTTCAGTTGCTAAGACTCATCTGTTTGTGACCCCATGGACTACAGCATGCCACACTTCCCTGTCCTTCACTATCTCCAAGAGTTTACTCAAACTCATGTCCATTAATTCAGTGATGCCATCCAACCATCTCATTCTCTGTCACCACCTTCTCCTCTTACCCTCAGCCTTTCCTAGCATCAAGGTCTCATGTCTTCCTATGAAATATCAATTGCTATCCATCAGTTTCCTCCACTCATATGTAACATTTTCTCTGCAGATTCAACCAACCTGCTAGCCAGATCTAATCTTAGTCTTCTGTTAACTGGAGCAAGAAGGACCTGAGTTTCATATGCCTATGTGTCAGATTGCTGGGCCTGTTGGTACACTTCACCTCCATCATTCCCAATGTTGCACAAATTTAGTTTAAATCCACCTAGTTTCTGAAGTCCTCCCCCCAGGCCAGGAGGCTGGATCTGGAAGCGTCCCCTTCCCTCCTCATGCTGAGCTGAGCTGAGATAACCAGGGCAGAAGGCGACTCTGCTCTTGCTGTGAGTGCTGTCGGGAGGGTCCTGGTGTACTTTTCTCTGAATCAGCCTCAGGCCAAAACAGCCATTCATCAATGGCTGAATGCAGTGAATCTCAAAATAGGAAGACTGGAAGGCTCAATTCTCTTCCTTTTAAAGCAAATTGGCTCACTCTGTCTCAGAGGAGAAGCTTTAAATACATAAAACTGTTGGAAGGGCAGTATGTCTCAAGTCAAAACAAGGCAAAGATAATAGCTCCTTGCTTCTTTAGAGCAATTAGTTGTTCTTTTCTAACATCTGCATAACTGAGAGGGGCCATTCGAAGTATTTTTTTCCCAGAACAGAGACTCTACTCCAGTATGACTTACACCTTCTAATAGGAGAAACAGTAGGAATAATATTCACAAAAATGAATTTAAATTCTATCTATTCCATTTTGTATGCTTACAATCCTTCCTAATAGTTTCTTTAGAGGTAATTTGTATTAAATATATTAAACATGTCCCATGTGGGACTTCCCTGGTTATCCAGTGGTTAAGACTTCATCATCAGGGGCTTCCCTGGTAATGCTGATTTAAAAAAAAAAAAAATCTGCCTACCCATTCAGGAGACATGAGTTTGATCCCTGGCCCAGAAAGATCCCACATGCTGCAGAGCAACTAAGCCTGTGTGCCACAGCTATTGAGTTTGTGCTCTAGAGCCCAGGAATTACAACTATTGAGCCCACAGGCCACAGCTACGCAAGCCTGCTTGCTCTAGAGCCTGTGCCCTGCAACAAGAGAGGCCACTGCAATGAGAAGCCCACAGATTGCACCTAGAGAGTAGCCCCCATGCTCTGAAACTAGAGAGAGCCTATACAGCAATGAAGACGCAGCCAAATGCATAAGCACAGCCAAAAATGCATAAATAAATACATAAAAAAATTTTTAAAAGACTTCATCACCAAAAGCAGGGGTCATGGATTCAATTTCTGGTCTGGGAGCTAAGACCCCACATGCCTTGCATCCAAAATACCAAAACATGAAACAGAAGCAGTGTTGTAACATTCAATAAACACTTCTTTTTAAAATGGTCTACCGCAAAAACAACCAAAACCTTAAAAAAATAAACATGTCCTATTTATAAATAAAAGTAAATAAGATTGCAGGGGTAGGATAGGAGGATAAATGCATATATTCTGTTAAGAAAGAAAATGCCAAGAGTGGCTCTAGGTGATGAAATGGCAGATCTGAAACCAAAAATTGCCTTTCCTCCCCCCTCCCCCTGCCCGTAGTTTATGTTTAAGGTTTATCTTTAAAAGGTTTTTACTTATTTATTCCTTTCTTAAAGAATGACTATTATGTGCTTACTCTGTGGTGGGGACTGTACTGGGTCCTGGTTCAACGATATGGACACCTTATCTTTGACAAAGGAGGCAAGGATATACAATGGAAAAAAGACAACCTCTTTAACAAGTGGTGCTGGGAAAACTGGTCAACCACTTGTAAAAGAATGAAACTAGAACACTTTCTAACACCATACACAAAAATAAACTCAAAATGGATTAAAGATCTAAATGTAAGACCAGAAACTATAAAACTCCTAGAGGAGAACATAGGCAAAACACTCTCCGACATAAATCACAGCAAGATCCTCTATGACCCACCTCCCAGAATATTGGAAATAAAAGCAAAACTAAACAAATGGGACCTAATGAAACTTAAAAGCTTTTGCACTACAAAGGAAACTATAAGTAAGGTGAAAAGACAGCCCTCAGATTGGGAGAAAATAATAGCAAATGAAGAAACAGACAAAGGATTAATCTCAAAAATATACAAGCAACTCCTGCAGCTCAATTCCAGAAAAATAAATGACCCAATCAAAAAATGGGCCAAAGAACTAAACAGACATTTCTCCAAAGAAGACATACAGATGGCTAACAAACACATGAAAAGATGCTCAACATCACTCATTATTAGAGAAATGCAAATCAAAACCACAATGAGGTACCATTACACGCCAGTCAGGATGGCTGCTATCCAAAAGTCTACAAGCAATAAATGCTGGAGAGGGTGTGGAGAAAAGGGAACCCTCTTACACTGTTGGTGGGAATGCAAACTAGTACAGCCGCTATGGAAAACAGTGTGGAGATTTCTTAAAAAACTGGAAATAGAACTGCCATATGACCCAGCAATCCCACTTCTGGGCATACACACTGAGGAAACCAGATCTGAAAGAGACACGTACACTCCAATGTTCATCGCAGCACTGTTTATAATAGCCAGGACATGGAAGCAACCTAGATGCCCATCAGCAGATGAATGGATAAGGAAGCTGTGGTACATATACAGCATGGAATATTACTCAGCCGTTAAAAAGAATTCATTTGAACCAGTCCTAATGAGATGGATGAAACTGGAGCCCCTTATACAGAGTGAAGTAAGCCAGAAAGATAAAGAACATTACAGCATACTAACACATATATATGGAATTTGGAAAGATGGTAACGATAACCCTATATGCAAAACAGAAAAAGAGACACAGAAATACAGAACAGACTTTTGAACTCTGTGGGAGAATGTGAGGGTGGGATATTTAAAAAGAACAGCATGTATACTATCTATGGTGAAACAGATCACCAGCCCAGGTGGGATGCATGAGACAAGTGCTCAGGCCTGGTGCACTGGGAAGACCCAGAGGAATCGGGTGGAGAGGGAGGTGGGAGGGGGGATCGGGATGGGGAATACGTGTAAATCTATGGCTGATTCATATCAATGTATGACAAAACCCACTGAAATGTTGTGAAGTAATTAGCCTCCAACTAATAAAAAAAAATAAAAAAAAATTAAAAGAATACAATTAAACCCAAGACTTACAACTAAAAAAAAAAAGTAATAATATAAGTGAAAGTGTTTTGCAGTGTATTATATAAAAATAGAAAAAGTAATTACTATTTTTAGGGAACAAAATTTAACTGAATAAATGTCAAATGTCATAAAAACAATAATGCTTTTATTCAGTGATTCATGAATCAAGCAGCCTCCAATCTAGCAGAGAGAAAGGAGCTTTGAAGAGCTGTGCAAGGCAAGAGATTTTTATAGACCAAAGGGAGCAGGATCAGGGAGTTATACTGGGCACGTGCTGATTGGCTGAAACAGGGTTGCTCCCTACACGTGAGCAGAGGGAAGGCTTGGAGTAACAGGTACCCTGAGCTGAGCAGACAAGTGCTGCCTGGGTGGCCTGGACCTTCCTTATTTGCTGACGCAGGGCTTAGCATGAGCGACTCCATCTTGGATCTCCTCTAGTGACTTTAACACTACAGTAATATCCAGGAGAGTGCATGTGCTTTTACTGTTAAATCCGCATGGTTAAGGAAACAGAAGGATTGGGACATACTGTTTCGTAATGGCATCACAAAGATCTCAGTCACTAGAGCTAAAAAGTTCCCTAGAGCTGACATTCAGGAACAGTCTCGAATTCAAGTCATTCTCCCTCCACCCTCCCCTCCTCACTGAAGGCTGACAGACGCCGAAGTGTAGAAGGAACAGCTGGGTCTCAGCTGGAATCTAGGCTGATGCAGCAGGAAGCAACCCTGCAATGAGCCAACACGGTCAGTGACTGCAGGGCAAACCTTCCAATAAAACCCTGTGCTGCCGTTGTGATAGAATTCCATATGTATATTTGGATTTCATCTATGTATGCAACACTGCCATTTGGGAATATGGGTTTACTGCAAGAGATCATCTAATTTGGAACACAAAATCCTCTTGGATGTTTACCTGTGGTTAGTTCACAAATGCAATGTCTGTGGCCCTTCTAAACTACTCAGTCTACAGTGAGATGATAGCTTTTTACATTTCATGATGAGAAGAGATGAAGAAAACATAAAATCTGTGCATGCAATCATCCCCTACTTCCCATTTTAAATACCCTAATCACCTCCAGAAGATCCCACTTAATCAAATGACTAAATGAAATAAAGTTTCTGAGTGAGGAGGAAAAATGATACAATTTATTCAGAACTAGGAAGAAAAATGCAAGAATTACATTTTACTAGCTCTTCCATTCACTCTACAAATACATCTTGAGTGTCGACTGTTTGCCAGGCACTGAGCTAGGCACTTGGATAAAACAGTGAATAAGAGAGACAAATACACTCATCATAAATGTACTTACATTCTAGCTAAGAAGGAAAGACATAAAAAATAAATGATCAGTGTTATAGAATGATATTATATGAATAATTTATAACAGCTTTTTGCAAAGCAAATACCCCCTGACCAATAGCTTAACCAAAAAGGCTTATTTTGTCTCATATTACAGTCTGTTTTGTGCTGGGGCCCTCATTCACCCTATGACTATCTCATCTGGAAATGTAACATCTAAAGTCACTGAACCAAGAGGCAAAAGATGGGGGGAAAAAAAAGGGCACAACTTCCATGTCTAAGAAATAGTACATGTTATATGTGACTGACCAAAACTGGTCCTATGTCCCCAAGTAAGCTGCAGGGGAAGCTGGGAGTTCTAGAGTAGCCCATAGATATTGGATGAGCACTAAGAGTCTGCCATAGCACGTAGTGCAGAAGAGATGAGACAGGGGAGGTCACACAGGTTGGTGTTTTCCCTTTATTCCACCTTGAGAGTGAAGGGTGGCTTTAGAAACGCTCAGGTACTTTGGAGGAACTTCAAGGGCAGAAGGCTTTTGCTTTGATTCACTGTTTGCTCCCAACCCAGTCTGTACCAGCCATCAGAAGACTCTGCTGATTACTATTTTTTATGCATAGGGAAACCAAGTTGTCCTCTGTCACCATAAAATATGGATAAGAAGTATGCAGAAACATGTGCAGGTGTGATTAAAGACCTTGCCAGGTGAACTCTTGTAGGTGTTTGCTGTATCACCTGGCCCTGGGCCAGGACCTCAGGGAAGATTCCCCCCCCCTCTCCCCCCCACAAAAGCTGAGGTGGTGCTGAGTCAGCAGAAGACAATTAGTTCCTGAAGAATCTAAGAAAATCAGCCCAAGTCCAAGATATTAGTAGAAAAACCAGGGAATGGACTTTTACCATCAAGGGGAAGCATGTAGTCAGTGGTACCCACACAGCCCTCTCCACACAATCCTTGTATAAAACATCATTTTGGAGAGAAGAAGGATGATGCTAGAAACCTGAGAGCCTGAAACTCTTACCTGAAAACTCTCTAAAGATAGGATGTGTGTTCAGCTAGCCCTTCTGCTCTTCTGCTTGCACTGACTTTTGAACTCTAGCATCTCTTCCATTGCTTCAGGGGGTCGCTCCGATGAGTAGGAGTCTGTGCTATACTCATCATTAAGCGTTGTGAACCTTCGTCCTTCCTAAAGTACTTTCTAAAGCATCTAAAGGTACTTTCTTCTTCCCTGGTAGCTCAGTCGGTAAAGAATCTGCTTGCAACGCAGGAGAAACAGGTTCGATTCCTGGGTCAGGAAGATCCCCTGGAGAAGGAAATGGCAATCCACTCCAGTATTCTTGCCCGCAGAATTCCATGGACAGAGGAGCTTAAAAGGCTGCAGCCCATGAAGTCGCAAGAGTCAGACACGATTTAGCAACTAAACCACAACCACCGCCACAAAGGTACTTTCTGATTTGTTACATGTGGTTGTTTCCAATATATTTAGACTAAAAACTAGTTTTTTCTCTCATTCTCAGTGACTGAGCAATGAAGAAGACCAAATAAGATAGAAACAGAGTAAATAAGTTACATTTCTGCGCTATCATTAGATATCATGTCATATCTAAATGGTGGCTTAAGAAAGTCTATCACTTCACCATGAGTAATGCTGGCCCAAAGTATGAGTACTAAAAGGGTTAAGGTTACAAACAACTGTAAAACTCATTTACTGTTTAGCTCACTCACTACATATTGACTATATGTCTTCTACATGTGAATCATGGTTTACAGACAAGACTCTGCTACAAGGTACCTAGGTACCTTGAAGGGTACCAAGATACCATTCAAAAGTCCACAAGGTAAAATCCTGGATAAGTGTATATGTAGTTCTTAATGTGTAATATGTTTGCTATCGCCATCAAATAAACAACAAATTTGGGTTTATAAAGTGAAATTTGGGTGTTCTGTTAGGCATGTGAAATAAATAACAACAAAAATACTCAAAATGGTTAAAAGCAGGGATCTTTTCCCTGTTGCCTCCATTCTCTCTGGGAAGTATAGATTAGGAAGTTACAATCCTTAACTGATCCACACATTCATTTTGCTTCCCTTCTTTTTATATCAGACCTGTAAACTAAATAGCATTGCATGTTGGACAATGGCTTGGAGAAAACTTTAAAATGTCTTGCATATTTGTACACATTTTGGTAAACTCTTCATTCCAAAGAAAAGAATTGTAAAAGATAATGAAAACACTAAATATATATTTAGTATGTATCATAATATTATGATATTTTAAATAATGGAAAATAATGTGTTTTAAAGTGAAAAATGTAGTTTTAGATTTAATTGGGAATCAATTAATCTAATCCTCTGCCCCTAGGATCTCCCAGGCTAGAGTATTGGAGTGGGTGGCCATTTTCTTCTCCAGGGGACTCTTCCCGACCCATGGACTGACCCATGTCTCCTGTATTGCAGGCGGATTCTTTACTGCTGAGCCACTAGGGAAGCCCATACCTAAAGCAAAAAGATGCAGTTTTAGATTTTCTTTTATTAGGAATCAATTAATCTAATCATAAATGAAGATGGCAATGTAGTGGAAGAATGAGCAGTAAAATGCTTTGAAATATCTAGAATACCATAAGTAAATCAAATTTGAAATGATATCCTGTATAAGATACAGATGTATCTCCAGTATATGTTAAATTAATGCTGGTGGACAGCAAACAGAGTTCATTTAATTTATTTTTCTTTTCTCATAATGCTTTTTGAAGAATATTTGCTTACCCTAAAAACACTTAAGACTGAATAAGTTTTCTAAAGATGGAGATAATATATTAAGCCAAAGTCTATCCAAATTCAAAGTTTATGTTCATTGTAAAGCACAGAATCTCATTGAGAAAGAGAAATGATTTAATTTCAGCCAGACTTCGATACAATTCTCCCCAACATTGCATTCTTTAGTTTCCAGAACTTGGTACCAAAAAAATCTGCAAAAGTAATCAGCCTTTCACTGAAATATAGAGCGAATTTTTCCCTAAAGTTATATCCCAGAAAAGGAGCCACCTTCTATTTGAGTTTTAACAAAATCTATTACATTACAGAATACAGTGGCATTTACATTATTCTGAGCAGTCAAAGTGCTGTTTGGAGAAGGCATATTAGCCTGAAACAACCTTCTATTCTTGAGTCCTTATAATGGCCATCTGGTAGAATCTGTATTTTTTTAAAGCATTGGATAGCTACATGTAAAAGAATGAAATTAGAACATTTTCTCACATCATATACAAAAATAAACTCAGAATGGATTAAAGCTCTAAATGTAAAACTGGAACTGTAAAACTCTTAAAAGAACATAGCCAGAACACTCTTTGACATAAATTGCAATAATATTTTTTTTGAATCTGTCTCCTAAGGGCAAAGGAAATAAAAGCAAATATAAACAATTGGGACCTAATTAAACTTAAAACCTTTCTCACGGCAAAGGAGACTGTTGACAAAATGAAAAGACACCCCACTAAGTGGGAGAAAATATTTGCAAATGTTATGACCAATAAGGAGTTAATATCCAAAATATATAAATAGCTCACTCAACTCAATATTTTTTTAAAAAGCCCAATTTAAAAGTAAGCAGAAGAATTGAACAAATATTTTTTTCAAAGAAGACATACAGATGGTCATCAGGCACATGAAAATATGCTCAACATCATTAATCATCTGACAAATGCAAATCAAAATCACAATACATCACCTCACACATGTCAGAATGAGTATCATCAAAAATACCATAAATAACAAATTTTGGCAAGGATATGTAGAAAAAAAACTCTCATACCCTGTCAGTGGGAACATAAATAGGGACAGTCACCATGGAAAACGGTGTGGAGGTTTCTCAAAAAACTAAAAGTAGAATTACCATATGACCCAGAAATTTCAGTCCTGGGAATATATCCAAAGAAAACAAAAACATTAAATCAAAAAGATACATGTACCCCAATGTTTATAGCAGCATTGTTTATGATAGCCAAGATATGGAAACAACCCAAGTGTCCATCAGTAGATGAGTAGATAAGATGTGTATATATACTTGTATATATATATATATGTATATATATATATATGTATATGGAATAAAATACAAGAAGAAGAAAATTCCGCCATTTACAACAACATGAATGAACTTGGAGAGTATTATGCCTAGTAAAATAAATCAGACAGAGAAAGAAAAATACTGTAAGATATCATTTGTATGTAAAATCTTAAAAATAAAATTAGTGAATATTACAAAAAAGAAACATACTCACAGAAATAGAAAACACACTAGTTATTTTCGGTAGGGAGAGGGAAGGAGAAGGTGCAAGATGGAGTAGAGGATTAAGGGGTACAAACTCCTCTGTAAAAAATAAAGAAGTTATAATAATATACAGCACAAGGAATATAGCCAATATTTTATAATAACTATAAATAGAGTATAACCTTTAAAATTATAAATCACTATGTTGTACATTTGAAATATATATTATTGTAAATCAACTATACTTCAATAAAAAAATTTTAAAGCTTGCAAATAAACACAATGCACATTTAGTAATCAATTCTGGGAGGACATCTCCAAGGCTTGTGATGATTTTTGCATTGGTTAGGTCAGGGGTTCCAACCTCTAGGTCATGGACCAGTACCTCCTGTCAAATCAGTGGCAGCATCAGATTAGAAATAAAGTGCAGAATAAATGTAATGCCCTTGAATCATCTCAAAACCACCCCCTCTCTGTTCATGGAAATATTGTCTTCCATGAAACTGGTCCCTGTTGCCAAAAAGGTTCAGACAGCTGATAGGTCAATACTTGATTCTATAACAAATAAATTCACAAATCCCTAAATTTTCATTGTTTTACACAACAAGAGTTTAGTTTTTGTTAGGTTAATAACAAACCGACCTCACTCCCAGATGGCCAGGGAGGTTTTCCTCCAGCAGTGCTTCAGGTGTCTAGACCCCTTCATAGAGTTGTAGAACAGGGTTGGGCAGAGTTGGGCCCGTAGAGTACAGCCATGCCCTTACACTGATGGGCTGTCCATCAAAGTTGTATTACTTTGATAATACAACAGCAGGGCTGAGTAGCTGCCGCAGAGACCACACAGCCAGAGAAGCCTAACGTATTACTATCTGGTCCTTTCCATAAAGGTCAGTTGCTGACCAGTTCACAACTGGGGAAAGAGATTGTGGTCAAGGCACTTCCCCCTATAAATGTCTCATTACCAGTTACTCCAGCTGGTATTTCACGGGCAAGAACTACTCACAGGGAGCCACCTAGTTGGGAGGGGCTTGGAAAATGTAATTTGTCTAGGAAGCTAGATTTCTAGTGATGATTCTAAACAGTACAAAGTAAAGCACACATTTTCAGTTAACACCCAGCTGTTTCTGCTGCAGTTGTCATTTTAAACCAGCCTTTTAAAAGATCTATTGAAAAAGCAATAGAGATCACAAATATGCACACTCAGGATGAATAAAAAACCAAATGTTCTAAAGCTGGGACTTGAGATAAAATTTCCAGTGACAGCACCATACACAGATACAAAAATTGCAGTATCTCACGCTAGACAGCAAGATAAAGTGGTAAGAAAAATACTGTTAGATGGTTCAAAATGTTTTAGTGATAGCAAAAACACCGATATTGAAAAGCACTGCAGAGTCTGATTAAAAACATTTTACAAATACACGTGCAAAAGTGCAATATTTCTGAATTAATGTAGCTCATGCACCTCAAACGTGTAATTAAATTTAAAAATTAGATTTAAGTAGATATTTGATGACATCATAGAATTGCCTCAAATTTCACCTGTTTGTCCTGTGTTCACAGTACTAATGTCACATGATTTTCAAATGAGATCTACTAATGACAACATACAGAAGGACAAGGAGGGCAGATTCCCCAACCCCTCATTGCAGAAGTGCCTGCTTGGACAGAGCAAGGGGTCTAAAAGCCTAATGGTGGGATTTTCCTAGTGGTCCAGTGGGTAGGAATCTGCTTGCCAATGCAGGGGACATGGTTTCCATCCCTGACCAGGAACTAAGGTCGCACATGCCTCAGGGCAACTAAGTCCCTGGCCACAACTACTGAAGCCCGCCGGCCCTAGAGTCGGTGCTCCACAACAAGAGAAGCCACTACAATGAGAAGACAGGGAACAGCAACAAAGAGCCTGTGGACCACATCAAAGACCCAGCGCAGGCAAAATATAAGTAAAATGTTTTTTAAAAGGCTATTAGTGAGCAAACTTTCCTGGTGGCTCAGTGGTAAAGAATCCTCCTGCTAATGCAGGAGATATGGGTTTGATCCTTGAGTCAGGAAGATCCCCCAGAGAGGGAAATAGTAACCCACTCCAGTATTCTTGCCTGGAAAAGCCAATGGACAGAGGAGCCTGGTGGGCTACAGCTCATGGAGTCGAAAAGAGTGGGACATGACTGAGCAACTGAACAACAATGGTGAGCACCTTTGCTCCATAAAGCATCATATACATATAGGTTAGAAGAGAAAGGGAGCATCTGGTTTTCTGAAGACTAACATAATGTGGGATCTCCACACCAGGAAATAGCCCTGGTTTGCTTCCTGGGGCCACCTAAAGACTGTTTCGGTGAAATATCAGCCCAGGCTTTAATGTCATTTCACAAAAAGGAGAATGGGGAGAAGTTCCCAGATGCATATTTCAGAGCCAGAGTTTTGTGTCTCCCCAGTGCTCATTTTAACCAAAACTTTGGAAGATGATATTATCATTGGAAAAATAGAATCGCCAGGTATTTGAGTTTGTATGCTCTATATACAATAGAGATTGTCATTTCATTTTTGCAGGAAGGCAGATATTGAAATATTTTAGGCAAATTGTGATCAGTATTTTGGTGAAAGGACTTTACAGCCTTATTATCCTAAAAGTTTTGATCTTCATCTTCAATTTATGTTAACTGCTTTTCCCTCATTTCAAATCCAAGTTAGAGCCGTGGCTGGTTTTTATTAACTTCCCTTTCAATATTTTTGCTGTTATTCGGTACCCGCTTGGCTTTTTTCTCAGATGATGCTGCCTCCACTTTCAGGAATTACTAAGAAAAAAGTCAGAGTAAAGAGTTTATTAATCCAGGCGTACGTTCTCAAGGCCCTCAGATCTAGGGTGTGATGCTCAGATTTTGCTGTTTAAGTGAAATAAATTAAAGAAATGGTTATTTCCCACTGGATTCTGAGACTGAGTCAAAGGACTCCTTAAACCTTACCCGACTCTTTCAACTGTGAACTATTATGAAGCACTCTGCAAATAAAAATCATCACATGTGTCATCTTCCAGGAGAGTTTATTTTCTCCTTTCCATCTAGTCCCATCTCTGACTGCAAAATAAAGTTGATTTTAGCAGGTGCTAAAACTCTTTTCGGTATCATACTTTTCTTTTGTTATAAGAAAGACTCTTACTGTTAACAGAGCCTAACCAAGATCCAAAAGCCTGAATGATTTTAGAAACTTCTGGAACCCCTGCCTTTAAAATAAGAGAATAAATTGAAGAAAAGCAACACTTACTGAGCAATGACTACTGTCATTTATTCAGCTAAGCATATATAGGCCCTGAATTTCATTTCCTTACAACAAAATTTAAAGGGATGTATTGTTTTGCCATGTGTAAACAGGGAAACAGACTTAATGGGTAGCAGTGATGGACGGTGTGTACAAAGGGCAGGGACTTAATAAACATAAGCTTACGGCCCGTACTTAGTGGGAATTCCTCATTCATGGAGAATGATTGCAATCCCTGATCCCCATTACAAATGGGTTTCAACAGGTTACCTGTGCCTGCAGGCATAGGGTAGGCATACACTGAGCCAGTCGGTGTAGCAGGCGTACAGCCCTGGACATCTAAGGGCATCACAGACCTGTTATTGCTCAGTCTCAAGTGGCTTTCCCAGTATATACTAAAGTTAATTTTCAAGCCCAGAACTCTCTAAAGAGTACTATTTAAGATACTCCATAAGTGGATAACTTCTGTCCCTGTGTCATTGACGTTGTACTCCAAATGCCTACAAACAAGAATCTGGTTTGCCCACCTGGGTCAAAATCCATGCCTGGGTCAGTAAGCTTTGGTCTAGGGGCCACATCTCATAGGACACCCATTGTTCCTGAGGCTTCCTCCTGCAAATCCAGGGAAGTCAGGAAGGGAGATGAGTTATAAGATCTGTCAACTTCAAAAACAGTTGCAACCTAGAAGCTGAGAGTTGTTCTATTCAGTGGGAATTTTTAGGACTTCAAGCCAAGGAGATGGCATCTCAAGTGACCCTGAGAGAAATGTTCCAAGGAGGTGGGGGGAGGAGTCAGGTTATACAGAAGTTTGCAACAAAGGGCAGGTAGTTTGAACATCAAAAGTATTTTTGTGAATTAAAGAAAACCAGATATCTCAGGTTAAGTAATTTAGTGCTTTTCTATATATGGGAAGATGCAAGAGTCTGGGCTCACTGAAATCATTCCTTTCCTATGCATCTCAGCTCCCTGGGGCCAGTATCCTATGTTTGATGGATCCTGAGTTCCTCAGTGCTCACCAGAGAGAGTGGCTACAGCCTGAAGGCTGTCAGATCGCAGGTATTGCTCTCCTTCCTGAGTGCCCTTAGGGCTCAGGGATTCATATTTGGAGGGCAGGAATCGCTGATGACTGTGACATTCTTGTTTACTGATATGGCAGGAAATATTTCAATTCTCAGACCCATGATCCAGGAAGGTGCCAAGAGAAGAGTTTGCTATAAGAGGCTTTAACATGTGACAGGAATACCCTGCAATATTAACCAGACTACTCAAGATCTTCTCTCATCAGTTCATACTAAATCATCTTTCACTTTCCAATTCATATTCTGCCTCTCCAATCAGAATGAGTTCTCTCAAAGCTACTTGATCAGCTAATACCTATCACTCTGTTCAGAACAACAGTGAACCCCTCCTCTGGCCTTGATTTTTAAGGATTCCCAGGTTCTACTCCTTCAGTTGTGAGCAGCCCTTTATGTGCCATGGCGTCAGTATTGTCATCAGTGACTTCCTAAAACAAAAAGTAATTTTGTCTCTCTTAGAGAAGTCAGTAAGTTGTACTTTGTTCACCCATTGAAAAATGTGCCTCCTTGAAAATGATCTACTTAACAACTGTAAACAACCCATCAGCATGAGTTTGTACACAATCTTGTCACAAGAGACCCTGGAACCATATATTCTCCAATATGGAGAACTCTAGCATAACACAGCTGTCCTCAGCTGTTTCCATATATATACGATTATACCAAGTGATCTAAAGCTTAGTATAAAACCATTGCAAATAAACACTGAAGAAATATTTATAGATTTGATTTGAGTTCCTCTGGAGGAGATAATGTATTACTGAAAATCAGCAGTAAAACAATACTGCTTAATAATTATATAACTTCTTCCCAAAGTGGTTTGTATTTATGTATGTCTGTGTGATGCATGTGTATACATATATACAAAATATACACAAACACAAATATATGTGATGTTTCCTTGTATGTTTGTGCATATATATTTTTAATTTATCTGTATTTTAACTATATATACACACAAATATATATAACATTCCTTTTATAGCTTTATATAAAACTAATATACATAATTTACCATTAACAAATTTATTTTGTTTTCATATTCATATTTTTATTTTAATGCCCTAGGAGTCTTCTGAGATTTCAAGTCATAATTCTGAAACACCCTTTACTTCAGTATAATAAAGTATATCTCTCTTGGAGCTCAGATATCAAGAATACAGACATGTAAATTTCAGGTTAGATACAAGTTTAAATAAATTTTCCACCACATTTAGCCAATTTATGGAATTATAAAAGCAATACAAGGGGAAGTATCTACATATACAATTCAAAGTTATTCACTAACTTTGAAATATAGCTCCCTAAAGAGATGCTCACCCACAGACTAGGACAGACAGAATCCTTGGACTTTTGAAAAGGAAACCCCTTGGGGATCGGGATGGGGAATACGTGTAAATCCATGGCTGATCCATATCAATGTATGACAAAACCCACTGAAATGTTGTGAAGTGATTGGCCTCCAACTAATAAAAAAATAAATAAATAAATAAATAAATTTTTAAAAAATAAAATTAAATTAAATTAAAAAAAAAAAAGAAAAGGAAACTCCTCTAGACGGCATGAGAGAAACTAAGGACACAACATTGACGTGGGAGATTCTACCTTTCCTAAACTAATACAAATATTATCTGCTCTATCAAAAGGACTGAAATGCCATGTATTAATAGTCTGCTTTAGACCTTGGGAGAAAATCTGACCTGCTTTTTAAAAATTAGAAAGAAAATGTTATGACTGAGGCTTGCTAGTCATTTTATCTTAATGATAAAAACATTTTCTCTTCTATCTCTTGGCCAAGGAACTGGTTTCACAATAGCTTTTATTCCCAACCCTATTAAACTACCCTCTTCAAATTTGCTTTCACTTCCTTTTAGCTTTGTCTGGAAGGCCAAATAACATGAAAAACATAACAGCACAAACAAAAGATTCAGAAAAGCTGGCAAAGAAAAGAGGCAGTGGAACTACTTTAGTATGATGTGAAACCCATTGAGGGATGTGAAAAATGTTTCCCCCATCTTCCCTGGATTTAATCAACTCATACACCCTCCTCTCTCCACCTACACACACACCTCCTCTGTACTCAACTTAAACATGAAAATTTCCATGAAATTAGTAGGTCTTCCCTTAAACAGACTTGACTAAACTTTTTAATTTTAACGTTAGGATTTTAAAGAAAATAAGAACACACCTAACTCTTTATTCCATTCTTGTGATAGTCCTAAGACGTGTCCTGTGTTCTCCAGCCCCATTGCCATTCAGCCTTCTACCCTAGGCTTTATCAATCCTAATTCGATTCATCGTAGTAGATTACTAACTGTTCTCTCTCTTTCTAGCAGTTTCTTTTATCAGTATCTTTTGTGCTTCCAGTTATTATTTTTTCCCCAAACACCACGATTAGCATGTCACTGCCAAGACGTGAACCAATGACCTAATCCCTAAAATCAAACTCCTTTCTCTTTCATGCAGTCTCTGTTTTCACAGGCTCATGCCATTTCTTTCCTACAGCAGAAATTCTCCCCTCTAGCCTGGCAGGCCCCTATTATTTGTCACAGTAAATTTGTTCTAGTATTTATGTTGTTACCTCTGCCCAGAATGCTGTATCCCTCTTCACTTTTGTTGTCTAAATCCTGTATATTCTCTAAGGCTAGGTTCACTTTCCATTCTCTCTCCAAAGATCTACCTCAATTTAATTGATGCTTCCAGTTCCTAAATTGCTAGACTACTTAAGACATAGGCAAGAAAACTCCTTGCCTAGGACCTTAAGCTTCAGGTGCTACACATGCACGTACGTGCACACACACACACACACACACACACACACACACACCCCATTCACTAAAGGACACACAGATACCTCTGTCATTCATAGGCCAGGGGACAGTACTGGCAGAGGAAAACTTCTAACCTAAACATCCATTTTTATGACTAACACTGCTCAGGCCCTAGAAACCTTCTTTACTTAGTTTTTCCCATCATGCTTTGGACCATTGATGAGTTCAATTCAGTTCAGTCGCTCAGTTGTGTCTGACTCTTTGCGAACCCATGGATTGCAGCACACCAGGCTTCCCAGTCCATCACCAACTCCCGGAGCTTGCTCAAACTCGTGTCCATCGAGTCCGTAATGCCATCCAACCATCTCATCCTCTGTCATCCCCTTCTCGTCCGGCCTTCAATCTTTCCCAGCATCAGAGTCTCTTCAAATGATTCAGTTCTTTGCATCCAAAGTATTGGAGCTTCAGCTTTAGCATCAGTCCTTCCAATGAATATTCAGGACTGGTTTCCTTTAGGATGCACTGGTTGGATCTCCTTGCAGTCCAACGGACTCTCAAGAGTCTTCTCCAACACCACAGTTCAAAAGAATAAATTCGTTGGCACTCAGCTTTCTTTATAGTCCAACTCTTACATCCATATATGACTACTGGAAAAAGCATAGCTTTGATTAGACAGGCAATTGTTGGCAAAGTAATATCTCTGCTTTTTAATATGCTGTCTAGTTTGGTCATAGCTTTTCTTCCAAGGAGCAAGTATCCTTTAATTTCATGGCTGCAATCACCATCTGCAGTGATTTTGGAGCCCCCCCCAAAAAAAAAAAATTGATGAGTACCATTAATGATTTGGGTTTGAGTGCTGTCAATGTGTGACATGAATCCTGCTTTAGAACACAGAGCCAAATGTGCTTTGGTAAAAAACAAGATGAATTAACTAGTCAAGCCTGTACTCTCGGTTTGCACACTCTCAGTGGAGTCCTGCATAACCAGTATCATCTACCAGAACTGCCAAGTCTCCCTTTTCCTGCTTCAGTTACCAACCTACTTTGTAGCTGTGAAACTATATGCAGTTTAGCACGGTACATGCAACGGTAAGCAAGAGGGACTACAGGCTTTTAGAAAAGCCAAAAAGCTCATGTTTTCTTAAATTCATTTACATTCATACCTTCTTAAATTCACTTGTTTAATAGCAATTCTATTTTCACAGACATAGAATCCATGAAGTATGACAAAATTTCTTTACGAGAACAACTACATAGTCATATTATACCAAAATTTAAAATATCTGATATAATTTAAAATTTTAAAACATTTAATTAAATTTTGGCTTTATTTAAATGTTGATGTAAGTTTTCTGTTTTTATTAACTACAGTTTGTAAAAATTGTAGCTATGCATCTATTATGATAGATAATTCTGAGTAATTTTAAATGTTTTAGGATAAAATAACTTTCTGAAAAAAAATGATCTTTGCTTTAATAAAAATCTCTCGAAATTTAGCACACTCTAATACAATCAGTTCAGTTCAGTCCCTCAGTCGTGTCCGACTCTACCCATGAACCGCAGCACTCCAGGCCTCCCTATCCATCACCAACTCCCGGAGTTTACTCAAACTCACGTCCATTGAGTTGGTAATACCATCCAACCATCTCGTCCTCTGTCGTCCCCTTCTCCTCCTGCCCTCAATCTTTCCCAGCATCAGGGTCTTTTCAAATGAGTGAGCTCTTTGCATCGGGTGGCCAAAGTATTGGAGTTTCAACTTCAACATCAGTCCTTCCAATGAACACTCAGGACTGATCTCCTTTAGGATGGACTGGTTGGATCTCCTTGCAGTCCAAGGGACTCTCAAGAGTCTTCTTCAACACCACAATTCAAAAGCATCAATTCTTTGGTGCTCAGCTTTCTTTATAGTCCAGCTCTCACATCCATACATGACTACTGGAAAAACCATAGCCTTGACTAGAAAGACCTTGTTGACAAATTAATGTCTCTGCTTTTTAATATGCTATCTAGGCTGGTCATAGCTTTCCTTCCAAGAAGTAAGCATCTTTTAATTTCATGGCTGCAATCACCACCTGCAGTGATTTTGGAGCCCAGAAAAATAAAGTCAGCCACTGTTTCCACTGTTTCCCCATCTATTTGCCATGAAGTGATGGGACCAGATGCCATGATCTTAGTTTTCTGAATGTTGAGCTTTAAGCCAACTTTTTCACTCTCCTCTTTCACCTCATCAAGAGGCTCTTTAGTTCTTCACTTTCTGCCATGAGGGTGGTGTCATCTGCATATCTGAGGTTATTGATATTTCTCCCGGCAATCTTGATTCCAGCTTGTGCTTCTTCCAGCCCAGCATTTCTCATGATGTACTCTGCATATAAGTTAAATAAGCAGGGTGGCAATAAACAGCCTTGACGTATTCCTATTTGGAACCAGTCTGTTGTTCCATGTCCAGTTCTAACTGTTGCTTCCTGACCTGCATACAGGTTTCTCAAGAGGCAGGTCAGGTGGTCTGATATTGCCATCTCCTTCAGAATTTTCCACAGTTTATTGTGATCCACACAGTCAAAGTCTTTGGCAAAGTCAATAAAACAGAAATAGATGTTTTTCTGGAACTCTTTTGCTTTGATCCAGCGGATGTTGACAATTTGATCTCTGGTTCCTCTGCCTTTTCTAAAACCAGCTTGAACATCTGGAAGTTCTCAGTTCACGTATTGCTGAAGCCTGGCTTGGAGAATTTTGAGCATTACTTTACTAGCATGTGAGATGCATAGTATTTATTTATTTTAGTGTTGTAAGTCATTGCTGTAACAAAGAAAAACTATTATTAATTATTAATGAAAATATTAACTACAAATTTTAGTGATTTTTAGTGGTTTGCTGAAATGAAGAAAATAAAGGCAAATCTTATGAAATAAGTATATAATGAATTAAGAACTCCGTGTATATTTATTATCATCTAAACCAAATTATCAAAAGAACACTTGGGCTTACTCAATAGTAACGGAAATCAGTCTCATTACTACCTTGTCATCTTTCAGCATTATAAAAAAACCTAAAGCTTTCCACAAATGTTTTCCACTATAAAAAATTCATTTTGTCAATGAAGGAGGAAAAAAACATCTTATTGAATAGCTTGCTAGCTTCTTCTATAATAATAATTTAAAAAGCACGTAAGAAGTAAATTTTCATTTGTAATTCCTCCCTCAGAACTTGGAATTATTGCACCTGGCCATAGAAATGTTCACTCAAACTAAAATCTAACTCTGTTACCTTTTCTGCTATTGTCCCGCACGAGGCATGCGCCTTGGCTCTCTTCCCCCATTAAATAGTTAATTACAGGGGGGAGACCAGCTTTTCCCGGCTCTAACTCTCCTGGTGCCCATCACTACTGTAAGCAATGTGTGAGCTGTTAATTGATTAGAGGTGAGAGAAAATAATTATGAAATTATAAGTAGCTAGAGTTTCCAAAGAGAGTCTTGGGGGCAGATGGGTGGTGATGGCAAGGAGATCGCGTCTAGACTGGAAGAGAAGAGCATCCCTTAGGGGACATAAAAAAATATTAATAGCAGGAGGAGCAAGAGAAAGCTGCATTCCTGAGGCTGTCTGTGATTCCTGCCTGACAGCCCTGGTGAGCCAGTCTTCCTGACAGAAAAGCCGAGTTTTACAGCCTCACAGCTGTGCTCGAGGGTGTTTAATTTGCAAATGAGGGGAATAAGGAGTTCTTAGAAAGCAAATCTGCAGCCCATCTTTTTTGTGACATGGCTTCACACACATCAGACCCTTTTATTTCCAGACCTTCCCTTAGCTCAGAATCGATTTTTGTGTGAGCTGAAAGGAAACTCACTGCTCCCCACCTATCCTCACATGATATTTAACCTTAAACTTGACATTTTAATGACTGCCAGTTTGCTATTAAGAACTTCCTCTAAGAATTAACCAAATAGTGCAAGCACTATTTTACAAAGACTTTTAGATTTAGCTAGCTTAAGAGCCATTGTTGAGCAGCTACGAAGTATTAATAGTTCAGTGAAAGAGATTTCTGGTGTGCAGAGAACCTAACATTGCAAAATATGTGTCATAAAAATCCTAAATAAAAATTGCCTTATTGCTTTAGTTTTAGGTGTTTTAGTAAATATTTGTAAGATCATGCTCCAGGTAGTTTTTACTTGGGAAATAAAATTCACAGTATTCCTCAATGATCAACCGTGTGATTCTTTTTCTAGAGTTTATGTGTTTTCATTATGTATTCCAAAACACATATATGTTTATAGGTACATAAATAGTGATTTGGAAAAGGAATTAAATGAAAATCGAGACCTCTGCCAAAGATAGAGTCTCACACTTGACTATTAGTAAGCTCTATTTCACATCACTTTTCTTATTTTCTCATAATTTGAGTTAATGAATGTAAATTGAGCTTATTTAGATTTTAACACATGTATGATATGTTTCAGTTAAATTATGGTGAGAAAAAATTTGTAAAAGATTAAGTTGAAGGACTCAGATTAGATACCAATTACCCACAACTCTGAATTATAGGGAAACAGAATTAAATACTGAGCTACTCCTCTTCTTACGTTTTCTTTCTTTTCCTTCCTTTTTCTAATACAAAAGCCATGATGCCACCAAATGAGATGGGCATTTGCATAGGTGTGGGGGAGGCATGGATAGGAAGTCATGGGGATAAGATGGAACGTCAAAAGCCAACAAAAGTGAGAAGGTGTCCACAGTGGGGGCGTCATATGTGGTACAGGGGAACTTAATTAGGGTACAGCGAGGAGATTAAACCAGTCAATTCTAAAGGAAATCAGTCCTGGATATTCATTGGAAGGACTGATGCTGAAGCCCCAATACTTTGGCCACCTGATGCGAAAAGCCGACTCACTGGAAAAGACCCTGATGCTGAGAAAGATTGAAGGCAGGAGGAGAAGGGGACAACAGAAAATGAGATGGCTGGATGGCATGACTGACTTAATGGACATGAGTTTGAGCAAACTCTAGGAGAAGGTGAAGGACAGGGAAGCCTGGTGTGCTGCAGTCCATGGGGTTGCAAAGAGTCAAACATGACTTAGCAACTTGAACAACAATTAGAGTAAAAGAATGTCCACACAGAGGACAGGCCAGGAAGAATGTCAGAGCCCAAGCCACGTGAGAAGTGTTACCATATTGGTGTGGTGACCTGAGGAGGTGATGAGGCTCGCGTGGTGGGGTGGGGAGTGCGCCAAGTTAGAGGACAGCAGAGACAGCCAAGCTCAGGGTTTCTGAGCTAAAGTAGAGTGCTGACAGTTGTCCTGTGGGAGGAAAGGCAGTGGCAACAGCAGAGAAGACTGCAGATAGGCTGAAGGAGGGGGAGAGATTTTGACCAAAGAGGTAAATATATTCAGTGTAATAGAAGACAGTTTTCTCACCATCAGAAAGAGGAGTACACACATGTGGAGAGCAAAACAAACTCTGTGGTGTTAGATTAAAATTGAAGATATTTCTGTGAGTACACACATTTCAATAGAGGCATAGAAATAAATACAGATGCGAATGTATACATACATACTCATGTATACATCTCTTAGCTCAAGCCAGTAACATCCCAATAGCAATAAGCACACCTACTTTCCAGATTTTAGGTTAGAAACACCATTCAGCCATTCTTCATTTAAAGTGACCAGAGCTCCCTGGAGAAATGACTTATTTCAGAACTTGTGCAGGCTAAGGATAAGACGAGCCTTGAACATACTGTGATGTCAAAAAGTAAGGAAGTATTATTCAAAGAAAGCTAAACATATGCCAGAAGGACACAGAGGCCTGCTTGAAGAGGCTATCAATAGACACATCTGGGAACTGGAACATCAAAACAAATTATGATGATAGATTATAACCCATGCTTGTAATAGGAAACTATGAATCTATAGTGATAGAAATAAATTGAAGTTTTGGTAGGGAACAGGATATTCGCATAGTCTTATTGTAACTTCCACAATTTAATTATTCATTATAAAGGAAAAAAAGTACTTTTACAAAGAAGGTTGGCAGACGACCTCTTGATAAAATGAATGATTACACTTCTTTTTTTTCTTAAGTCAGAAATTGGAAGCAGACCTCCCTTCCCTGCATCTGAATGAGGACACTGGTTCAAGAGCACAGACCTGGTCATCTGACAAAGGACCTAATCTCCAGACAGCTGTATATTTGGTCTACTTGTTAGAAGAAAATTTTTTTTGAAGTATAATTGATTTACAATGTGTTAGTTTCAGATGTATAACAAAGTGATTTAGTTATGTGCATACATACACATATATGTTGTTTTCTTTTTTCAGATTCTTTTCCCTTGTTGTTGTTCAGTCACTCAGTTGTGTCCGACTCTTTGGGAACCCATGGACTGTAGCACACCAGGCTTCCCTGTCTTTAACTATCTCCCAAAGTTTTTTCAAACCCATGTCCATTGAGTCAATGACACCAACCATCTCATCCTCTGTCGTCCACTTTTCCTCCTGCCTTCAATCTTTCCAGCATCAGGGTCTTTTCCAATGAGTCAGTTCTTCACACCATGTGACGAAAGTATTGGAGCTTCAGCTTCAGCATCAGTCCTTCCAATGAATATTCAGAGTTGATTTCTTTTACGATTGACTGGTTTTTTTTTCTCCTTGCAGTCCAAGGGATTCCCAAGAGTCTTCTCCAGCACCACAGTTCGAAAGCATCAATTCTTTATCACTGAGCCTTCTTTATGGTCCAGCTCTCACACCCATACATGACTACTCGAAAAGCCATAGCTTTGACTATACAGACCATTGTCAGCAAATGGTCTCTGCTTTTTAATACGCTGTCTGGTTTTATCATAGTTTTTCTTCCAAGATTATTACAAAATATTGAGTAGAATTCCCTGTGCTATACAGTAGGTCCTTATTAGTTATCTAGTTTATATGCAGCAGTGTACTTATGTTAATCCCAAACTCCTAATTTCTATACTTCCAATCAGTAATGGGACAAATCAAAATTGCATACTACTTAATAGGAAAAGAATGCAGTATTACTTCAGTGATATTCTTGCCAAAGATCCATAACCTAAATCTAATCTGACAAAGCATCAGGAAAACCCAAATTGAGATAAATTCTATAAAGGAATTCCCCTGTAATCTACAAAAGTATCAGACTATGAAAACTAAGAGGCTGACGAATGCTTTCAGATTGAAGAGACCAAAGAAACCTCACAACAGATCCTGAACTATTGTTATACGTCCTTTTGTTATAAAGAACATTGTGGGGACAATTGGCAAAACTTAATGTGATCTGAAGAGGAAGACACAGCAAAGTATTCTTCACCCTGTTCAAGTATGTATGTTGGTTATGCAGAACTTCCTACTTTGGAGGAAAATACTCTAAAATTTTTAGAAGTGACAGGCCATCAAGCCAGCAACTTACTCTCACATGGTTTAAGAAAAAAAGGAGTATTCTTTGTAGTGTGATGGCTATTTTTCTGCTAGCCTGGGATTGTCCAAAAATAAAGTCTGAGCCTGAACAAAATAAAGAAGTTCTCCTCTTGTGGGACAACACAAAAGAACCTGAGAAATGCCCTAAGCTAATTTATCAGAATTCTATTTTCTCACCTGATTGTATACCCATTTTTCACTTAGATAATATGATCAGAGCCCACTTTGGAAGCCTACATAGGAAGTTATACTAAAATAATATGGAAAAGTCAGGAAGACTTGCTCACACCAATCTATATAATGCCTAAATTTCCAAAAATGGAAGGTTTTTCTCCATGGGCTAATAATAATATTTTTAAAAGGACTATTATAAAGTGTAATTTCTTGAATGCCAGATGAAGGGCCAAAGACAAGAGAGGAGACATAGAAAAGTTTATGTGCAAATGGGCTCATTTAATCCTTCTCTTTTCCAAACTTATTTTGAGAATATAATGGGAGGCAAAGGTAAGGAAATGTCACATCACAGGGGAGAAACTGAGTTATGGTGTGACTAAGCCAGACCTGTCGGCCTGAATAGAACCACCGGTGCAGCCAGAGCTACAATAGGCCAGCATGACCAGGCAAGTGGTGAGTCCAGGTAGAAGACTGATTTGAGACAAAGGGCATAGGAAAAAGTGGTCATAAACTCATTATATTTGAAAGACTAAATAAACCTGAAGGTGAGTTATAAGCAAGAAGATCAGCTAGCCAAACATGATCCATAAGCTAGAGAACTAACAGTTTATTAAAATATATATATATTTCTTTATATATATTCCAAAGGAATATATATTCCAAATGAAAGTACATAGGTAAAAGGAAAGTAAGAATTGACTGATTTTCCACAGGTAAAAATGTGCCTGCTAAGAGAATCCAATAAGCTATGGGTGGTATAGCCACAACGGTCCTTTATTCCAATCCACTCCTACTTTCACTATTAAATTGCCATCATAGATTCTGAAAACATAGAGTAGATTCAGAGATAATAGACCACCTGGTTCTGTTGATTTGATCACAAGTTTTGCAGGTATAGAAAAGGAACACACTGGAATGTAATAAACAGGAAATGCTCTCTCATAACTCCCTTTAAGGAAGGACTTTCTGGCTGACTGAAGAATGTGGTCAATAGATAATCTTCAAAAAACTGAAGGTAACAATTGGCAAGGATGTGGAAAAGAGAGATCCCTTATACACGTTGGTAGTAATATGAATTGGTAGAGCACTGTGGAAACAGTATCAGCGTTCCTTAAAAATTGAAGGTAGAAATAGCATTTCTGGATATATACCTAAAGCAAATGAAATCAGTGTCTCAAAGAGACATCTGCACCCCCACATGCATTGAAACATTATTCATAATAGTCAAAACATAGAAACAACCTACATGTGTGAAAATGACTGGAAAAAGAAAATGAAGTGTATATATAGACAATGAAATAATATTCAGCCCTGAGCACCAAAGAATTAATGCTTTCAAACTGTGGTGCTGGAGAAGACTCTTGAGAATCCCTTAGACTACAAGGAGATTAAACCAGTCAATCCAAAAGGAAGTCAACCCTGAATATTTATTGGAAGGACTGATGCTGAAGCTGAAGATCCAATAACTTGGCCACCTGATGTGAAGAGCTGACTCACTGGAAAAGACCCTGATGTTGGGAAAGATTGAAGGCAGAAGAAGGGAGTGGAAGAGGATAAGATGGTTAGATAGCATCACCAACTCAAAGGACATGAGTTTGAGCAAACTCCAGGATATGGTGAAGGACAGGGACGCCTGGTGTGCTGCAGTCCATGAAGTTGCAAAGAGTCAGACACAACTTAGCAACTGAAAAACAACAACAATATCCTTAAGGAAACCCTGCCATTTGTGACAACATGTATGAGCCTGGAAGACATTATGCTAAACAAAATATGCCAGACATAGAAAGACAAATGCTGCATAATCTGACTCACTTACATATTGAACCTGAAATAAATAAACTCATAGATGCAAAGAATAGAAAGTGATTACCAGGAGCTGGTGGGGAGGGAGAAATGAGATCTTGGTGAAAGTATACCAAGTTCCAGTTAATAGATGAATATGTTCTGGAGCTCTAATGTGCAGAAATGTCATTGTCATCAGTAAGACTTAATAGTATATTTGAAATTTGCTAAGAAAGTAGATCTTAGTTCTAAAAAATAGAAGAAAGGAAGGAAAGAAGGAAGAAAAAAGGGAATTGGATGGAGAGAGGAAGGAAGAAATGAAGAGATAAAAGGGAAAGAAAGACAATAGAAAATGTCAAGCAGATGACCCTGCACTGGTTTAACCCCAAGAGAGTTACCTCTTGCCACTGTAGCTCGGTATTGGAGTCACCAAGAATACAGTCAAGCATTGATGGAACAGTTTTGCTCACATAGAGAAGAGACAAAGTAAGATCAGCTTCAACAGTGGGCATTGGTCCCCAGTGACCATCAGGTCTTATCCTGAGCCCAATGCAGCGCAACTTGCCTACCCACCATTCTCACAGTGCATTAGATAAACCCCATGTCCTCCCCACAGAGGACATACATAAGAGTGGGGTTGCCCAGATGCCATATAGTACACACCACTCAAGCAAAGACACAGGGGAACTCTTTTCCAAAACAGGGAACTATGTCCCCCCCACAAGGTGGCAAGCCTGGCGCAGGCTGCATGGGCTCTTTATCTCTTGGTGAGGGAGTGTTCCAAGCCCAAGGCCCAGTTTTATACAAAGAAATAAGACCAGAAAGCCTGCAGGCACCTTTCCCAATAGCAACTGTGTGAGGTGATGGACTTGTTAATGAATTTGATTGTAATGATTATTTTACAATAATACATACAATGTGTGTGGGTGTTTAGCCACTCAATTGTGTCTGACTCTTTATGACTCCATGGACTCCTCTGTCCATGGAATTTCCCAGGCAAGAACACTAGAGCAGGTTGCCATTTCTTCCTCCAGGGGATCTTCCTGGAAGGGGATCTTCCAGATCAAATCCGCATCTCTTGCATCTCCTGTTTAGCATATGGATTCCTTACCTCTGGAGCCACCTGCGAAGCCTTTTACAATATATAAGTGGCTCAAAACATCAAATTGTGCATTTTAAACATACACAATTTTTATTCATAAAAAAAAAAAAATCATAGACACCCTTCTGCTCTTAGCTCCGCAGGGTCCACCTAAGTTGCAGAAAGCCAGCTCCCTTCAGGTGGTACCCTTCCTGGGACAACCTCTCAGGAGGCTATAGCAAGGTGAACTGGGGAGTAACGTTCACCTTCAACTCCATGGGGGCTTCCCAGGCTTTGGGAAGCCCCCTTCACAGTTCAGCTTCACCCTGCCCAACCCTACTCCTTCCCCCTTCCTTTCATTACTACTAATATCTAGTAAATACCTTCTTTACCCCAAATCCCATGCCAGCACCTGCTTCCATCAAATCCTACCAGTGACAGTTGGTATCAGAAACAATCTGAGTTGGGGAGTTGGGGAGATCAATCCTCACTGCTAAGCTGGCACGTGGTAAATGGAGCCAGGCATCTCGCATTGCCGGGTAGTGATCCAATTGTAAACACCTTCCCTGGTGCTGAACTGGGACAACGTACTACGGGAGAAAATCCATTAGTAGGTACGATGTGCCAAGGATTTGAAACATATGGGGAAAGTTGTATTGGATGGATTTTGCTAAGAGCCACTGCACTGATGTGCTGTTGAGAGATAATGACAAGCTGAGATGAGTAAAAAGCCAATTGAAACTTAGGTGTGAAAACTGAAGTGTTATTCTGGTTGTATGTGCAGAGCCTAGACCAGGTTAAAACCAAGTGAGAACAGTTGAAAATCTAAAAGAGTGCCAAATGCTAAGAGTCTCATCGACTTCTTGCAAGAAGAAGATAAACAAGAGACTGATCAGTCAACTAATAGGTCCAATTTTTAGTTACCAAATACTCTGTAATTGCCAAACAATTATTCTGGGATGGTGTCATAACTGGTTCCAGGGTCTATCCAGCTATCCAGATTTCCATGAGGCTGCTAGTTTGATTTATTGCAAATAGACTTGAAGAAACTTGATGGGAATTTCCAGTGGACAGCACGTGGTTTTGACTGAAGAACAATTTTCCGTTTGGGAAGATCCTCTTCTTCTAACAATTGTGCAGAGCTGGAAGAAAACCAAGAGACAAACTGGGGAGAAAGGAAATTCATTTGTTCTCAGAAAGATCTGTCAGATGAAATTTGGTGATCTGGAGATCAGAGAGTGGCAAATATTTTAATCACACTTGTTCATTTTTATGAGGGATGATACTTGTTAAAGTCTGGACAGGGCTTACCTGGTGGTCCAGTGGTTAAGAATCTGCCTTGCATTGCAAGGGACACCAGTTCGATCCCTGGTCCGGGAAGATCCCACAGGCTGCAGCTCAATTAAGGCCATGTGCTACAACTACCGAGCCCCAGCTCTAGAGTCCATGAGCTGTAACTACTGAATCCCCTGTGCCCTAGAGCCTGTGATCTGCAGCAAGAGAAACCGCTGCAATGAGAAGCCTGTGCATGGCAATGAAGAGTAGCCCCTGATGGACACAGCTAGAGGAAGCCTGTGCGGAGCAGCAAAGATCAACCACAGCCAAAAATAATTAAATAAAATTTTAAAAATTTAATTTAAAAAATAAATTTAAAAGTCTAGATAGTGCTCAGCCCTTACAATGTGCTGCTTTTTTGATAGTTTTGAAGTATGTATGTAAGGAAAAACTTCGCCTCCAAGATACATTTCTCTGCTAAGCTAAGTCACTTCACTCGTGTCCAACTCTGTGCGACCCCATAGATGGCAGCCCACCAGGCTCCCCCGTCCCTGGGATTCTCCAGGCAAGAACACTGGAGCGGGTTGCCATTTCCTTCTCCAATACATTTCTCTAGGTGTCCCCATTAAAGAAATAGTATTTAGGAATAAATGATGTGAACTTTTGTTTGATTTTTTAAAAAGAGACTTTCAGGCCTGCAAAAGAAAACTTTCTTTAAGCTGATCCCTCTGGAATTGAGGTGGGGAGAAGAAAGAAGGAAGGGAGACAATGCCTTCTTACTTGCAACTGCTTGTCACATTGGTGTCTGTAAATGTTTCCAAACACTTCAACAGTGTGCCATGTGTGGGTGTGTTAGGACTTGTCTACACTTTTGGTTCTCAACTGGGAGATTTTGCTTCCATGGCACATTTGTCAATGTCTAAAGACACGTGTCTAAAGGTTGTCACAATTGAGGGTGGTGCTCCTGGTATCTAGTGAGTAGAGGCCTGAGATACTTCTAAATGTGCTACCATACACAGGACAGTCCACACACACAACAAAGAAATATTCAGTCCAAAATACGAATAGGTTGGGAAATTCTGGTCTGTACCAAAGGCAGTTACACCATTTGAAGTACCTTCAAGAGAAGTACATGCTGTGGTACATTAATTATTATGTAAAGGACACTAATTAGGAGTCCAGCATCCAGAGCTGGCCTCTACAAACTTTGACCATCACCATCTGAGTGGTGCTAGGGGTTTCCATAACTGGCATTTGGAAGCAGTGTCATAGGAAAAGTGGGTTAGGATACAAGGGAGCCCTCCTAGTGTTGGTGGGAATATCAGTTGGTGCAGCCACTGTGGAAAACAGTATGAAGGTTCCTCAAAAACTAAAAATAGAGTTGCCATATGATCCAGCAATCCCATTCCTGGGCATATATTCAGAGAAAACCATAATTTAAAAAGATACAAGCACCCCAATGTTCACAGAAGCACTATTTACAATAGCCAAGACACAGAAACAAACCTAAATGTCCATCAACAGAGGAATGGATCAAGAAGATGTGGTAGATACGTACAATGGACTGTTACTCAGCCAGCAAAAGGAAAGTAATAATGCCATTTGGAGCAACATGGATGAACCTAGAGATTATCATACTAAGTGAAGTAACTCAGGAAGAGAAAGACAAACACCACATTTAACCTAAAATATGATACAAATCTACATATCTATGAAACAGAAACATACTTTTAAATATAGAGAACAAACTTATGTTCGCCATGATGGGGGGTAGTGGTGGAAGGGAGGAATGGGAGTTTGGGATTAGTAGAGGCAAACTGTTATACATAGAATTGACAAATAACAAGATCCTACTGTATAGCATGGGATATAGCACTGTGACAAACATAATGGAAAAGAATATGAAAAAGAAAACATATATATACAACAAAGTCAGTTTTCTGTATAGCAGAAATTAATGCAATATTAAAAATCAGTTACCATAAAATTTTTAAAAAATTAAAAGAGAAAAAGAAAAGCAGCTTGGTTACAAACAGTGAGCACACACTTCTGTCCTTCCATGTTTAAGAATACAAAATCTGGTGAGGACAGCCACCTATTCACATCAGAGGCTACTCTGGGCTCAAAGTATCAGTTCAATACATGCCCCAGGGCATTATATCACATGATTCAACGACAAGTTGAGTTGACTCTTGTTATCTCTCCCCTCACAAACCAACCCACTGAAAACAGGGGTTAGTCCCTCCTTCTGCCAAATAACCCCAATCAGTGATCATCTACAGCTCCTGGTTCCTAGCAAGTGCATGGAGGAGAGGCAGATGGAACTGCCTTTGTCTCAACATCACCATCAGGTGTACCTTACAATGGAGCCAAGTCTGGAACTGCAAGATCTGTCCCCAACCTTTTCAGCACCAGGGACCGGTTTCATGGAAGACATATTCCACAGATGGGGTGGGAGATGGTTTGAGGATGAATCAAGAGCATTATATTTATCGTGCACTTTATTTCTATTATTATTACATAAGCCTCAGCTCAGGTCACCAAGCATTAGATCCCAAAGGTTGGGGACCCCTGAGATAGGACAACTAACCTTAGCATATTTGCGCCTTCATGACTATCAGGTTCCTTTTGGTAGATATCAATGACCATCTGGGGATAGTCTTTCTGTATAAACACAGAAATCTCCAATTCCTGCAGGCTTCCTCCTTCCTGCCCCGCCTATCTCTTTCATGGTAAAGGCTACTGAACATTCTTTCACTCCTGGCAGTTTTCAGAGAATTGCACTCCTATAATGAGACCTTCTTATAACTCTGCCATAATGAATTTAGTGCCTTTTCTTTCCACAGTGTGCTATTTCAGCTGTAATTTCTGCCCAATTCAGAAGCAGAAGAAGATTTTAATTACTACTTTGCAACATTCAATAACACCACTCTTTGAGACTGCCAAAAAAAAAATTCAAACTAAGTGGTCCTTAAGTATAAAGCTCGAGTCCTTTTCTTAAGATAATTATTTTCTTAGTTTCACCATACCAATACATAAATAAACATGGCTTCTTTACAGGAAATATGCAATTTTGTTTAAGCAAAGCCCTATTGAGATTTTAGATTTAGACATATATAATCAAGACCTCTGAAGTTGAACTGGCCTTTTGTCAAATAAATCACAATCCTTCCCACTTGGTTTTGATAGCTTCTGATCAATATATACTTAATAAAATGCCACAGCAAAGGCTTCACATCCCTTCAACACCTACCACAAACATCAGGATACTTTATTTTCATCTGAGCTAAAAAATGAACATAGGAATTTGGGACAGTTGACTATTGTTCTTAGTTACGTGACACTAAGATCTGTGTGCACCTTTCTTAGGAAGTTATATTTTTACCACAATAAAAGCATGTGTATTTAGCTTACAGAGATTGTGTGTTACTGCTAGAAGGTTTGATGCCTGCAGAGTTTCTATGATGCCGTTTATTTTTGCTGCTAAGGAACAGAAAGATCCTGTCAAACCCTCCTCTGATGAAGTAACAGAGGCTTGCTTGGTCTCACCACTGAATCTAGCGGTTCCAGTAATAAGAGGGGCCGTTAACCTCTCCTGCTTGAGGCAGGTGCTGGTGATGGGCAAAATTGCTGTGTTCATCCCTTAAACCCAAGGAGTCCAGTCTGCACAGACATGGGGGGAAGAGAGTCCACAGATAAAGGAGAGAACTGAAACCAGACGACTGGCATCTGAATGCTGTGTATGCTTGTTTCCTGTAGAAAACAAAAGATACATTTTTAATTTTCTTGATTTTATGAATGTCTCTTTTTTATTTAAAAGGTCTAAAAGTTAGGCTTGATTAAACAGGAGAAAATACTCCTTGATTTTGGGAAATAGTGGAGATTCTGGCTACTAACTAATCAAACATTAGAGAATTGGCAAAATCATGCACTAAAGTAAGAAACAAAATATTCAAATAAATACAAGGTGGCACGTTTGTTTGGGGCTGAAGACTCTTACGTGACTGCCGGTACTGTATCCACATGCAGACATGGTTTTAAATATCACAGAACTGAACTTTCCATTTCCTACATCCACAGACCCCCAAACTGCCTTAGCGCCTTCACCACAATCTTTTCTTGATTAAAAGACAAAACAGCAGAGGAGGAAACGGAGCTGGTGGCTGTGCGCCTGGCCGGTCTGGATGTTCCGGATGGAGCAGGAGGTGCCCGGATGCAGACGAGCGTGGATGCTTGGGGATGGGTGGTTTCAGAAGTGTCCCCATATCCGTGGTCCCATCAAGGTGGGAGCCGCCATTCAGCCGTCAGTGGTGGTGTGTGAAGGTGAGCCTGGAACAAGCTGAACCTAGCAGAGTTCAAGAGCAAGGGCGGGGGGGGGGGGGGGGGGGGTGCAGTTTGGAGTCCTCGGGGCCTTTACCCTCAGCGCTACCTAGACCCACTTTCCGGGGTTTGGGGGGCAGCCTGGGGCTCCGAAGGCTGGGGGTCCAGATGTTGGCAGGTCTGAGGGTGAACAATGTCTTTGTGACTGAAGGGCGGGGATGAGCCCACAAGGCAAAAGGCAAGGGTGGGCTCCCTGTGGACCCTGCTGGGGACTTCTGGCAGGAAACAGGTTTGTTACCAGATGATTCTTTGGTGTTCCTGTTTGGGAACTAATGGCTCAAGAAGTACTGCTTCTGACAGAGGAAGGGGAAGGGGAAGCCCATGAACTCCGTGAACAGGGTCCCCTGGCCCAGGCCTCACCTGGCCGGCAACCGTGAGGCTGGCGGCTGTGAGGCCTCCGTCCAGAGGTATTCCTTCTCCCCTTCCTTTTCTAGTTCACCTGCCCCACCCAAGCAGAGGGCCCCAAGCCAATCCCAGCTGGGGCCACTCACTCGGAAGCTGAGGCAAATTTCTGCAATAAACATTTCTGATTCAAAACAAAAAAGAAAACAATTTTTTTTTAGTTCTGGTTAAAGTGGACTCGATGCTCTATCAGTGGATCAGCAGGAGAAAAGAGGAGTAATTGTCACCTACAGCTGCATTAAAATAACTGCATTTGTCTGAAGCAGAGGCCTCTCATAAACAGATCTGAGCTAGCAATCCCAGACAGTTCCATCATGGGTAGCCACAGGGATTGAACAGCAAATTGACTGTTGTTGAACAACGCAGATTCATTGTCAGTGGCCTTCTAGCAGCAGCTGTTGGAATCAGCCAAGGAAAGCTGTCTGCAGAACAAAGCTGAGCTACAGAGAATTCGCAAGGGATGTAAGTGAAATGGCCTGAGCTCTGCAGTTGCACAAAAGCTGAGCAGGTGGCACGTGTGGCTGGGTGCTGGCTGTTGGCGGTGCTCAGTTGTGTTCAACTCCTTGCAACCCCACAGGCTGTAGCCCGCCAAGCGCCTCTGCCCGTGGAATTTTTCCAGGCAAGAATACTGCAGCGGAGTGCCGTTTCCTACTCCAGGGGCTCTTCCCCACCCCGGGATCAAATCTGCATCTCTTGCATCTCCTCCATTGGCAGGCAGATTACCACTCGCACCACCTGGGAAGCCAAGGAAAGGGCAGGGAAGACTTGGGTAAATCCATGAAGGAAAGCCACGGAGGTTGAGAAATGTCTATTGGGAGATCTATGCAAGGGTTAAAAAAAAAAAACTTAGTAATTTGTCCTTAGAGACATTTTTTTATCTTTCTATGTTGGCTGTTATTAGCAGCTGCTTTTGTCTTACTGATGTTATAGATAAAATATGATTTCTGAACTATTTCTAAATAAATGCTTCTGAGTTGCTGGATTGTCTTTCCTCCACATAATCATAATATTGGCTGTTTAGAATAGATTTGCTTATAAAAGACAAGCACTATTGAATTTGTTAATTTCCTCTGATATACTGAATCTGAAATTAGCAGTTATTGTCCCCATTTAAATGGCAGTATCTTGGTTAACAGCCACATGAGAAACTAGAGTTGATGGGGACATAATTTTTCCACTGAATTATCTTTATTAAGAACATAGAAGAATTGATGCTTTCGAACCATGGTGCTGGTGAAGACTCTTGAGAGTCCCTTGGACAGCAAGGAGATCAAACCAGTCAATCCTAAGGGAAATCAACCCTGAATACTCACTGGAAGGACTGATGCTAAAGCTGAAGCTCCAGTACTTTGGCCACCTGATGTGAAGAACCGACTCATTGGAAAAGACCCTGATGCTGGGAAAGATTGAGGGCAAAAGGAGAAGGGGGAGACAGAGGATGAGATGGTTGGATAGCATCACCTATGCAATGGACATGAACTTGGGCCAACTCTGGGAGATGATGAAGGACAGGGAGGCCTAGCTTGCTGCAGTCCATGGGGTCGCAAAAAGCAGACATGACTTAGCAGTTGAACAACAACAGCAAATCTTTATTAAAGTAGGAACTTACTAGATGTCATAACATGCTGCCCACCTCCTCCAGGTATAAAAGGCCTGTTTTCTAAGCCGATAGAACTGCTGGATGATTGCCCACAGCTTCAACCTCAGCTGAGTAAAGCTGCCCCACCCAAGACTAAGTCTCTTTTCAGAATATGCCTGCACTCAAAGATTGGCCAAGGGGTAGACATGGAGGGTCCCTTTAAAGGCCTATTCCCCTAGTCCCAACTTTGGACAACTCTAAAGAACATCCCAACTGCAAAATTCCTGTGAAAGCAGCTGAGACTTTGCTGAAATTGCATCACTACTCACATAGTCCCTGTTCCTCCTCCTTTCTTTTCTCCCTTCCTTAGTTGTGAATCTCATGATTCCCCCTCAATAAATGCCTTGCATGCTAATCTCTGTTTCAGAATCAGCTTCCCAGGGAACCCAGGCATGGTCCATAACAGCAAATGCTAAGAGATCTGGGAGCTGGATCACCCACCAGCTGGATGGCAATAAGGACTCCATCAGTGGTACCTGGGCAAAAGATACCCATGTAATTGTTAAAGCTTCTGCTGGTGGTGAGCTTCCCCGGTGGCTCAGCGGTAAAGAATCTGTCTGCCATGCAGGAGACTCGGGAGACACAGGTTCAATCCCTGAGTCAGAAAGATCCCCTGGAAAAGGGAATAGCAATCCACTCCAGTATTCTTGCCTGGAGAATCCAATAGACAGAGAAACCTGGCAGGCTACAGTCCACAGGGTCGCAAAAAGCCACAACTGAAGTGACTTAGTACATACACACACATACTGTTGGAAGGAAAGGTATTAGCTGATAGCATATATCAGCTTTTGAGAAATATGAGGAAATTAGTAACTCTAAGGATAATGGAACTAAGTGGCTATTGCTAAGTATAATTGACATGTTCAAAAAGGGTAACACAAACTAACAACACTGTAAAGCAACTATAAGCCAATAAAATTAATTTTTTTTTTAGTTTTCTTTTTTTTTAATATATATTTTTTATTATTATTTTTTTTTTTTTTGTCATACATTGATATGAATCAGCCATAGATTTACACGTATTCCCCATCCCGATCCCCCCTCCCACCTCCCTCTCCAATAAAATTAATTTTTTAAAAAGAGTAACCCAATGCTGGGTGCACTGATTGTTAATTAAAAGTTACATGAAGACCAAAGTGCTCCTTCATTGCATATAAAGGAGTTTTTGTCTGTATCAAAAGAACAAAAGCAAAAACTGAGAACCAGACCAAGGACTTAACTACAAGAGAAGCGAAGCTCCAAAGGAGGTTAAACTCCTATCCAGGGCAGGTCTTGCCTTTCTACCAACGTTGCCTCTTTATTGGCTTTTGAGTGTCAGGCAGCTGGACCTGAATTTTGGTCACATTTTGTGGCAAGGACAGAGCCCTGGCTGGGAAAGAATGGGCTTTCACGGGAGATGGACACATCAAGTGTGATGGCCCCAGAGTCTGGAATCTTCAGATGCTCCTAAACCCTCTGAACTGCAGATGTGGTCCACTCTCCCATGGCTCTTCCTGTTTACAGGAGATGTGAGCACCAGCCCTTGCTTAAAAAAGTCCAAAGGCTCCCTCTCAAGGTGACATGGACTCTCCTTGGGATCTGCCCCCACTGTTCCTCCCGGCCAAGAAGCCAGGAAGCCAGTAACGGGTAGTAAAGCCTAATGTAATCATGCTTCCCTGGTGGCTCAGTTGGTAAAGAATCCGCCCACAGTACAGGAGACCTGGGTTTGATCCCTGGGTTGGAAAGATCCCCTGGAGAAGGTCATGGCTACCCACTCCAGTATTCTTGCCTGGAGGATCCCATGGACAGAGGAGCTTGGTAGGCTACAGTCCATGGGGTCACAAAAGAGTTGAACACAACAGAGCAACTAACCAACCAATCACCAAGAATGAGGTAAACTGGCCAGATGATGGCCAGAAGAGAGTTTTCTTTCATATTTAGCATTATCAAGCAAACACAGCCTATAGAAAACAGAGATTGTCAGACTGATGAACTTGAGATTCTAGTTGTCATCTCAGCTCTGCCAGTGCCCCTCTGGTGTGACCTTGGGCTATGACCTCATTGTGACCTCAGTCTTTTCATTTATGAAATAAGGGATTCAAAGTCAGATAAAACACACATGTTTGGTCATAGACACACCATCTGGGTACACACAGAGAAGGCAATGGCACCCCACTCCAGTACTCTTGCCTGGAAAATCCCATGGATGGAGGAGCCTGGTAGGCTGCAGTCCATGGGCTCGCAAAGAGTTGGACAGGACTGAGCGACTTTACTTTCACTTTTCACTTTCATGCATTGGAGAAGGAAATGGCAACCCACTCCAGTGTTCTTGCCTGGAGAATCCCAGGGACAGGGGAGCCTGGTGGGCTGCCGTCTATGGGGTCGCACAGAGTTGGACACAACTGAAGCGACTTAGCAGCAGCAGCGGCAGCAGCTAGGTACACAAGTGCAGACCTTCTCCAGGGAAGTTTTAAAACACTCCAAAGTGACAGAGCTTTCACCCACCTGTTCATTCACTTTGTGTGGAAAGAGAAGTGGCCCAAGGTGTGTGTGTGTGTGTGTGCACGCGCATGTGTGTATTCATGGATCGTGGCAGCAGAGGGTGGGTGGGAGCCAGAATTCTAAGTTGTCCCCCACAATTCCCCATCGCCTACCCTGTGCATATGCCATACCTTGCCCAGTCATCTTCCACTCTTTGCAACCCTTTGGACTGTAGCTCACCAGGCTCCTTTGTCCATGAAATTTTCCAGGCAAGAATACTGGTACAGGTTGCCATTTCCTACTCCAGGGATCTTTCCGCCCCAGGGATTGAACCCACATCTCCTGTGTCTCCTGCATTGCAGGTGGGTTCTTAACCCACGAAGCTATCAGGGAAGCTCCTGCAAAATCCCCAAGATGAGGGGATGGATTTTACTCCCGTGATTAGTCATGTTATATGGCACGGTTGACTGCGAAAAGGAAAGATTTTTCCAGGTGGCCTGCCTCATCACATGAGCCCTTTAAAAGCAGAGAGTCTTCTCCATGGCAGCAGAAGAGGAAATCAGAAGTTTAAAGCACCAGAAGGATGTGATGGGCATTTGCTGACTTGAAGATGGACCTAACAAAGACTACCGGTGGTTTCTAGAAGCTGAGATCAGCCCCTGGTTGACAGTCAGCAAAGAACTTGGAAACTTTCTTAAAATACCAAGGACAGACAGCTTCTCCTGCTGACAATAAGAATGATCCTGAAAGAAGACCCCCCTCACTCACTGCCCCCATGCCTGCAGACAAGAACTTAGCCTCGCTGACCCTGATTTCAGCCTTGTGATATTCTAAGCAATGACAGACTTCTGACCTACAGAACTGTGAACCCTGGGTATTGTTTCAAGCCCCTTTGTTTATGGCCTTTTTTTTTTTCAGCAATGGAAAACTCACCTGGCATGTTTCCTTTTACATGAGTCACAATCCTGAGATTCCTAAGGTTCAATGACTGAAAACAGTTGCCTCATATATTTTTGTCCATTTTTATCATTGTTTGAAGCAGGAGGGTAAATTTGACACTGGTTTTGGATGGGGAAACAGTGGAAACAGTGTCAGACTTTATTTTGGGGGGCTCCAAAATCACTGCAGATGGTGATTGCAGCCATGAAATTAAAAGACGCTTACTCCTTGGAAGGAAAGTTATGACCAACCTAGATAGCACATTAAAAAGCAGAGACCTTACTTTGCCAACAAAGGTCCATCTAGTCAAGGATATGGTTTTTCCAGTGTTCATGTATGGATGTGAGAGTTGGGCTATAAAGAAAGCTGAGTGCTTTAAGAATTGGTGCTTTTGAACTGTGGTGTTGGAGAAGACTCTTGAGAGTCCCTTGGACTGCAAGGAGATCCAATCAGTCCATCCTAAAGGAGATCAGTCCTGGGTGTTCATTGGAAGGACTGATGCTGAAGCTGAAACTCCAATACTTTGGCCACCTCATGTGAAGAGTTGACTCATTGGAAAAGACCCTGATGCTGGGAGGAATTGGGGGCAGGAGAAGGGGATGACAGAGGATCAGATGGCTGGATGGCATCACTGACTCAATGGGCATGAGTTTGAGTAAACTCCAGGAGCTGGTGATGGACAGAGAGGCCTGGCATGCTGCAATTCATGGGGTCGCAAAGAGTCAGACACGACTAAGCAACAGAACTGAGCTGAACTATCATGACTGAAACAGGAGTCACTTTTCTGTGTTACACAAGCATAAAATGGTAGACTCTAGTCAGGAATAAAGGTGGTCATTCAGTCTACCGGGGTCTCGTGTTTCTGATGGAATAATAGAGAAATCAAGTTCTTAGACAAGACTTCAGAGAAAATGACATTGAGTAAAACAAATATTCTGGGTAAACTATACACAAGTATTCTTTGAATAGTTGACAAATAGGTATACACAGAAGTGAGTTCAGTTTTAAAATCTATTGATAACATCCCCATAAGGACAAGTAACCCTTTGATAATCACATGCAACTAGAGTAGATTTTTTTTAGTCCTGAACTTCTTCCTCAAGTTCTTCCTCATTTAGCTCATCCTAAGCAACCTCTTCTGTTCTAAATTTTTCTTCTATTAAGTTCCACATCGTCTTTGTTCCTCTGTCAGGTCATTGCCCCTATTATATAAATTATCATAATTCTTGGATTCCCTGAATTTTTGGGTCCTGTCTTTATTTTAACTACTTGACCTCACAAAAGCCTGGTGCTTAGATATCTGTCTTAATTACTTCCCCCTTCGATTTGTTTCTCTTTCTTTGCATCAATGTCAAAACTCTTCTGTATGGCCAAGAGGTGACTTTTCTTGTCTCTAAAAATGGAGATGTTTTGTGGATGCTGCAATATTTAAAATTATCCTCCAGAAAACCCATGTGCATGTACTGTGCACCCAAATAAAAGAAAAAAGTAAAGTACACTTGGTAAATGTGGTCTGTAGTAAGATAAAGTCTGTTGGATGAATTGGCTTTTTTAATGCATTCTCTTAAGAAACTCAAGTAGATGTGAAGACATATCAGCCAAATAATTTCATTGTCCTTTTCCAACTTTTGCATTTGGAGACAATTAAATGTATGGATAAAGATACAGATGCTAATATACTCTGGGATAGGCAAGGCATCTAGAAAACAACTTTTCTTGGAAAATGCTAGTGAGAGAACAGGTCATGCCATGAGAGCAGACTTCCCGATATACCAGAAATATATCTCTGACAAGATTTGTAAGCTTCAGGGGCTGTCAGAGGAAAATCTTTCTGGGTTATTAGTTGTTTATATTCTGACAGTAACAAATGCTCCCCTGAGACTTAGGAAGCGCAACGTGAGTGACATCACAGGGCTGGATTTCTTCCCTAACAGACCCTGTCTGTCCTCTCTAAGAAGTCAATCCTTAAGATTCAAAGAAGTAAGTGTGAAGAATCGTGATCATCTGCACCACTGTATTTTCCCTACAATAAGAGAATGCATTCTTCTTTTTTAATTTCTTTTGGTACTTCTAGAATTTTATATACAATTATGTAATTGTAACTCCATGATATAGACTTAGAAGAGTGGTTGTGATTTCTAACTTATCCCATACATAAGGAAGTTTCTTTAGTGTTTTTATTTCATTATAATCCAATTATACAAATTTGGGATGCCCTCAATTCAGCTCAGTTCAATCACTCAGTTGGGTCTGACTCTTTGTGACCACATGAATCGCAGCACGCCAGGCCTCCCTGTCCATCACCAACTCCCAGAGTTTACTCAAACTCATGTCCATCGAGTCAGTGATGCCATCCAGACATCTGATCCTCTGTCGTCCCCTTCTCCTCCTGCCCCCAATCCCTCCCAGCATCAGGATGCCCTAGGAGTTTAAAATAAGGAGAAAAACCCATCTGTTTAATTTTAACTGATCCATAACAGTATTATAAAATGCAATATTCTGTGTGCCCCCCACCTTGTCTCCTCACTGCCACCAGTATTAAGTGAAACAGACTCCATTTACCCACCTGAAAGTTTGTTTTGATGGAGTTTAGAGAGAAGGGACACTTTGCCTTAGCATTTGCTGGTGAGCTGCCGGTGCTTCGAGAGGAAGGAACACACACCATGGGGACTAAGACAGTAAGGTCTAGGCACGTGGGGAGGGAGGGAGAAGTGGGAATTCCAGGAATGGTAGATTCAGAGGAAGGCGACATGGATTGACTCATTATCTGGGAGAAAGGAAATTGACACCAGGAAGACCAATGCGCTTTCTAAGCGCAGCAAGATACACAACGTGGGCAGCTGCACAAAATGGTACCTGCAGAAGCGCTCCCTGCACTGCGAGAGGCACATGCATGTGTTTGCAGAGGTCGGGTTCAAGCTCTTCTCATGAAGCTGTGTACCCAGCCTGGGGCTGCCTCTGTCCAATGGAGAGGTGTCTTCAGGTTCATCCTGAAACGCTACGTGTAACAGCAGAATCGTGCCCTATCCACTCCTCCTTCCAGACTCCTGTCCTTCTTTTCCTTCTGCTTTCCTTCTGTCCTTCCACACCCTCCTTGCCTGTCTCCTTTCTCAACCCTCTTCCTTTTCCTGCCTCCTGAATGCTAAAAAGAGCATTACGTGGATTGCCAAGAAGATGAATTTGACTTCATTAATGAACTTTTTAAAAAAAGGTGAAAAATAAGCTGTGTGAGGAAGAGAATGATGAGGGATGTATGGACTGGCTGTGTTAAATGACTGTGCTAAAATCCAGATCTGGAGAGTTGGAAGGGGGTGAAGTTCTTTGAGTAAACTAATGCCGTGATGCAAACACTATCTGAGGGCTGTTTTCCTGACAAATATATACAGAGTGACCTAGACCAAAAAGGGACTAGAGATACTCATTTCAGTTTCCCATAAATGAGTAAATTATTTAAAAATATTTGTCAGGGGAGAGAGAGAAGAATCATTGAACTACACCAGGTCAAAGGGAACCAGCCAAAACTACTCAAGAAAATCAAGTGAGGGTCAATGGGACATACTTTAAACAAAAATCTAATAGGTAACTGAAAAAGTTGAAGCCTGTTACTGAAGTTTACTTAACTTAGAACAACTCTCAACACAAGCAGCTTAAACAGGTATGGAGATAAAGAAACAATAAAGTAGAATAGTATATAATACCGGATATATGTATTTCTAATGTGTAGAAACAGAAGATTTCTATGATGTGTAGTGTTCGTGTGGTCTGTAAGGAGTATTATTTCCTTCCTAATTACAAAAACTCTTAACAAGGTTAACAGGTTACCAGGGTAAAGGGTAAAAGGTAACAATAGTGGCAACACTCTGTTTTTGATTATGATTTCTTCCTACAAAAATTCCAATGGCAAAAGTGAAACTTTTAAGGCAGAGATCTTGTTGATAGAGATCTAGCTTCCTATGATTTAAAAATCATAATAAAATTCCAGGACTCGATCTTGGCAATCTATTCAGAAGCATTTTGCACATGTTCTTTAATTTTATTTTTTCCCTCGTAATTGAGCACAAAACGAACTTGAATACTCAGCTGGAGCTAAAAAATTCATCATTTTTTAATAAACAATTATTTCAATCTTTGTCTCAAGTTTATGAAGTCTTTAAGACTTAGGCTTATCACTTTTTCTATTTATCACTTCATTCTTGGATAAATGAATAAGGACAAATGCAATAAAATATTCAAATAATGAAGGAACACTACTGTGGGAATTAACAGCACTGACAGAATTGTTGGCTGCTAGGCAGTGCTGCTGCTAAGTCACTTCAGTCGTGTCTGACTCTGTGCGACCCCACAGACGGCAGCCCACCAGGCTCCCCCGTCCCTGGGGTTCTCCAGGCAAGAACACTGGAGTGGGTTGCCATTTCAGTGCAACTCTCTTGTTTTTCAGAGATTGCAGAAAGTTCAAGTTCAGAGCATGATGAGAAGTGGCTTAAGGATAACATTGTATAATAATGAGAAACAAGAGTTTATGACAGACAGACCTAGAAAAATTAAAGACCCACCCATAGCTTTTACAACCACCCCTCCAATGGAGCAAATATACTATCTCCATGAAAGATGATGGAATCAGTTTACAGAAGAACCTAGAATATAAAGATATTAGAAATATAGTCTTCGAAACAAAGAAAGTGTGGTTATTTTGACTTGCTAGAACAAAAAATTGCCACTCAGAAGAACCAACAGTAGTAGAGAAAGGTGCCCATTTGGAGTTAATCTTGACCATAAAGAAGAATTGGTTCATGATGTAAAGGTGATAGGATCTTGTGAAAAAGTGACGTGCATTCTGGAGAGTCATATAGGAAATGAAAGGTGTAATGATGCAGCCATGAAATTAAAAGATGCTTGCTCCTTGGAAGAAAAGTTATGACCAACCTAGACAGCATATTAAAAAGCAGACACATTACTCTGCCAAGAAAGGTCCATCTAGTCAAAGCTATGGTTTTTCCAGTAGTCAGGTGTGGGTGTGAGAGTTGGACTATGAAGAAAGCTGAGCGCTTAAGAATTGATGTTTTTGAACTGTGGTGTTGGAGAAGACTCTTGAGAGTCCCTTGGACTGCAAGGAGATCTCCAAGGAGATCCAGTCCATCCTAAAGGAAATCAGTCCTGAATATTCATTGGAAGGACTGATGCTGAAGCTGAAACTCCAATACTCTGGCCACCTGATGCAAACAACTGACTCATTTGAAAAGACCCTGATGCTGGGAAAGATTGAAGGTGGGAGGAGAAAGGGATGACAGAGGATGAGATGGTTGGATGGCATCACTGACTCTATGGACATGAGTTTGAGTAAACTCCGGGAGTTGGTAATGGACAGGAAACCCTAGCATGCTGCAGTCACAAAGAGTCAGACATGACAGAGTGACTGAACTGAACTGAATGATTGCTACCATAAGCAATTGTCAGCTATGTGTAATAGACTGTAAAAATTCAGTTTCATAGTTCAGTGAAGAATGTTGGGGTATACTTCTCAGCCCTCTCCTGCAATTTTTATATTCCCTTTTCCATAATGAAGTAGTTCTATTTTAAATCTTCACTTACTAATTTCAGACTAGAGAGTCCTTAATATGTAACTACAACCCCAAACATTCATTTGATTCAGTGTCCCATCTTCAACTGCTTTCTGTAGTAGTTTCATGTGTTGATAAGTGCATGGATGTTGGAATTTAAGATAACAAGATTCAAATCCTAGGTCTGCAATATGTCAACTGTGCAACCCTGGACTAGTGAGTTACTTTCTAAGTTTCTTTATCTGGAAATAGAAGTGTTACTTATACATCAAAACTTTTGTATTAATAACCTTGAAATTATATATATAAAACAGTACTTAGCACATGTTATCCAGTTTTTTATTCATTAAATATGTTCATATTGCTTGGCTCCAAATAGGAAAAGGAGTACATCAAGGCTATATATTGTCACCCTGCTTATTTAACTTATATGCAGAGTACATCATGAGAAACACTGGGCTGGAAGAAGCACAAGCTGGAATCAAGATTGCTGAGAGAAATATCAATAATCTCAGATATGCAGATGACACCACCCTTATGGCAGAAAGTGAAAAGAACTAACGAGACTCTTGATGAAAGTGAAAGAAGAGAGTGAAAAAGTTGGCTTAAAGCTCAACATTCAGAAAACTAAGATCATGGCATCCGGTCCCGTCACTTCATGGCAAATAGAAACACTGGGAACAGTGGCTGACCTTAATTTTTTGGGCTCCAAAATCACTGCAGATGGTGACTGCAGCCATGAAATTAAAAGATGCTTACTCCTTGGAAGGAAAGTTATGACCAATCTAGACAGCCTATTAAAAAGCAGAGACATTGCTTGTCAACAAAGGTCCATCTAGTCAAGACTATGGTTTTTCCAGTAGTAATGAATGGATGTGAGAGTTGGACTATAAAGAAAGCTGAGCACTGAAGAATTGATGCTTTTGAACTGTGGTGTTGGAGAAGACTCTTGAGAGTGCCCTGGACTGCAAGGAGATCCAACCAGTCCATCCTAAAGGAGATCAGTCCTGGGTGTTCATTGGAAGGACTGATGCTGAAGCTGAAACTCCAATACTTTGGCCACCTGATGTGAAGAGCTGACTCATTTGAAAAGACCCTGATGCTGGGAAAGACTGAGGGCAGGAGGAGAGGGGACAACACAGGATGAGATGGTTGGATGGCATCACCGACTCAATGGACATGAGTTTGGGTAAACTCTGGGAGTTGGTGACGGACAGAGAGGCCTGGCGTGCTACGGTTCATGGGGTGGCAAAGAGTCAGACATGACTGAGTGACTGAACTAAACTGAACTGATATTCTCTGAACATTCTCTTGTTTCCCTAAATCATTTAAGACTATTAAATTGCTTGAAATATTATGAAAACAATGTGACTTACACTAGCTTAATTTTCTTAGACTGCTGTAACCCTTAATATAGCTAGTTTCCTTGTCAATTGATCACAAAGTCTGCAGCAGTAATCCAAAACACTAGAGGCAAAGTCAGGTGGAAAGAACTAGAGGAGAACAAGTATTTATCTTGGATAGATAATAGGATTAGGTAATAGGTTAGATACTAGGATGAGGAAAAGTAGGGTAAATAGGAAAGAACATAACCTGGAGGAGTACCTTTGTTTAAGGGTTTAATAAAACTATTTACTCATTCACATTAAGTCAGATATAATTGAATGTCCTAAGGTCATATCACAATCACTGGATGAGTTAGGGATTTCTCCTAATCATTTTCACACCACATCCCTCTAATTTACTTCTACTGATGGTTCTTAAAAATCTAGTAATTCATTTTTCTAGATTCCACATGTATGTGTTAATGATACGGATGAACCCATTTGCAGGACAGGAATAGAGACACGGACATAGAGAACAGATATGTGGACGCATGGGGGAAGTGATGAATTGGGAGGTTGGGATTTATATATATACACTACTGAGTGTGAAATAGCTAATAGCTAGTGGGAACCTTCTGTATACATAGCGCAGGGAGCTCAGCTCAGTGCTGTGATGACTAGAGGGGTGGGCTGGGGAGAGGTGGGAGGGAGGTCTGAGACAGAAGGGATGTGTGTATATACATAGCTGACTCGCTCCAATGTATAGCAGAAACTAACACAACATTGTAAAGCAATTATATTTTTTAAAAAATCAGTTAATTGGATTCAAGTCAATGTATGGCAAAACCAATACAATGTTGTAAAGTAAAATAAGTTAATTAATTAATTTAAAAAAAAATGAGGACTTCTCTGACCCTTACATCTCTTTCCTGTATACCCTTTTACTTTCCCAGCTCAATATTAACTCACACTTGGAAGAACAGTATAACTTTATATTTGGTCTTCTTAGCCAGGCTAAGCTGGAAGCAAACCTGAGGAAAAAAAACATCTAACAAAGACCCTCCCACCCACTTTCATACAGATCTTACAGCTGATTCTGTTGAAGCCCAGAAAAGTTAAGTGAACTACGTAACATTATACAGCTCGTGAGCTCCAAAATGAAAATTATAACCAAGGAAATCTCTCTGACAATGCAATACTTTTTCTATCACACCCAGCTATATATTATTCTGCTTTCAGATTTATCTGCTTCGAACAATCATTTCAACTCCCTGAAAGCTGCCAGTGTTTCTCCTTTGTCTGAAAATACAATCCAAATTCACTGTCATTCAAGACTCTGAATTATCTGGCCTTACTTTACCTACTGTTATTCCCACCAAATCTCAGTACAATGCCCCCCCCCCCCCCCACTCCTCGCTCTAGCATCAGGATCTCTTGCACACACCACACTTTTTTTTTTTTTTTCATGTAGTACCATGTTTATTGAAAATAATCATCTATAAGTGGAGCTACACAGGTCAAGCTCTTATTATTCAAAAGTCAAATATATATGCTATAAAATATAGATATGATATATATCTTTATCTGTGAAGTATTACGAAAATCAAGGTAATATACACACCCACCATTCACCCAAAAAATTGTTTAGAACTTTTGCTTGTTCCTCCTTCTTCATGGTCTCAGCTTGCTTAAAAGCAAGGCTGTCTGCTTTCTGTTGCTATTAATGACTTTGCATTTTTTAAGATTATGAGTAAATAGAATTACACAGTATGGACTCATTTTTATTGTCTTCATTAGCTTAGCGTAATTATTTTGAGAATTGTTCGTGTTGTTGCATGTATCCACTTTACTGCTAAGTAGCAATCCATTTTATTTTTTTATTATTATTTTTTTTAATTTTTATTATTATTATTTTTTTTCCAGTGGGTTTTGTCATACATTGATATGAATCAGCCATGGATTTACATGTATTCCCAATCCCGATACCCCCTCCCACCTCCCTCTCCACCCGATTCCTCTGGGTCTTCCCAGTGCACCAGGCCGGAGCACTTGTCTCGTGTATCCCACCTGGGCTGGTGATCTGTTTCACCATAGATAGTATACATGCTGTTCTTTTGAAATATCCCACCCTCACATTCTCCCACAAAGTTCAAAAGTCTGTTCTGTACTTCTGTGTCTCTTTTTCTGTTCTGCATATAGGGTTATCGTTATCACCTTTCTAAATTCCATATACATGTGTCAGTATGCTGTAATGTTCTTTATCTTTCTGGCTTACTTCACTCTGTATAATGGGCTCCAGCTTCATCCATCTCATTAGGACTGGTTCAAATGAATTCTTTTTCATGGCTGAGTAATATTCCATGGTGTATATGTACCACAGCTTCCTTATCCATTCATCTGCTGATGGGCATCTAGGTTGCTTCCATGTTCATCGCAGCACTGTTTATAATAGCCAGGACATGGAAGCAACACACCACACTTTTTATAGTCTGTAAACATTTGCTTACTACAGTTAAATTGCCATGTTTTAATTCTTTTTTTTTTTTCCAGTGGGTTTTGTCATACATTGATATGAATCAGCCATAGAGTTACACGTATTCCCCATCCTGACCCCCCCTCCCACCTCCCTCTCCACCCGATTCCTCTGGGTCTTCCCAGTGCACCAGGCCCAAGCACTTGTCTCATGCATCCCACCTGGGCTGGTGATCTGTTTCACCATAGATAATATACATGCTGTTCTTTTGAAATATCCCACCCTCACCTTCTCCCACAGAGTTCAAAAGTCTGTTCTGTATTTCTGTGTCTCTTTTTCTGTTTTGCATATAGGGTTATCGTTACCATCTTTCTAAATTCCATATATATGTGTTAGTATGCTGTAATGTTCTTTATCTTTCTGGCTTACTTCACTCTGTATAAGGGGCTCCAGTTTCATCCATCTCATTAGGACTGATTCAAATGAATTCTTTTTAACGGCTGAGTAATATTCCATGGTGTATATGTACCACAGCTTCCTTATCCATTCGTCTGCTGATGGGCATCTAGGTTGCTTCCATGTCCTGGCTATTATAAACAGTGCTGCGATGAACCCCAGTCTACCCATTTCTTTCAAGTCAGCTGAAAAGTCATTTCCTTGTCTCTAAAACAGTGTTCTTTTGCTTTCCCAACAGTTATTGATATCTAGTTGAATTATTGCTTACCTCAGACATTTGGACCAAATAGCATCATACCTTGCTAAACAATGATTTGGAGCAAATAAGTTATTTCTTCCTAATTATTCTCCAAATACTTGAGAAGGGTAGTAACCACACCTAGCATTTCTTTCATATTCCCTTTAGTAAACACAGTGCTAATTATATACTAATCACTCAATGTTTGAGTGCGTGGGTGCTAAGTCACTTCCATCGTGTCTGACTCTTTGCGACCCTATGAACTATAACCCGTCTGGCTCCTCTGTCCATGGGATTCTCCAGGCAAGAATACTGGAGTGGGTTGCATTTCCTTCTCCAGGGGATCTTCCTGACCCAGGGACCAAACCAGAGTCTCTTATGCCTGCTACATTGGCAGGCAGATTCTTTACCACTAGTGCCACATGGGACGCCCCAACTACTCAATGGTATTTGTTAAATGAATTTTTTAAAAATTCAAATATTTTATTAAAGCAAAATATTTTTTCATAGCAGACATGAATTTCTTGACTTTTACTTGGGATATCAGCTCTCCTCTATCTACTGGCAGCAATCTACTATCTACCTACATTGCTAAGAAAAGAAGCTATTTTTTTTTTTAATATATCAAATCCCTGTGTCAGCTAAAACCATGGTTTTTACTATCAAAAGCTAACTAGCACTTCAAAGAACGTTCTATAACCATGCATCTCTGGATTCTAGAATTCATTTCTGGCCCCATCAAATTGCTCTTCAACATGCAGAAACACTCTTGTAGAAAGTATTTATATAATTTAGATTAAATTGGGGGAGTTGTTTACACTTTGCCTTGTTTAGCTGAATTTTAGAATTTATGGCTATGTGTGCTTAGTCACTCAGTCATTGCCCACACTTTGTGACCCCATGGATTGTAGGCTACCAAGCTCCTCTGTCCATGGGAATTCTCCAGGCAAAAATACTAGAGTGGGTTGCCATGCCATCCTCCAGGGGATCTTCCCAACCCAGGGTTCTAACTCAGGTCTTTCATTGTAGGCAGATTCTTTACCGTCTGAGTCATCAGAGAAGCCCTTAGAGTTTATAGACATTTATAATATACGAATTCATCACTTGAGTTTGACTAAACATGTCTGTAGTTACTTCTATTATAAACTGAGTATCAAAGACTTAAGAATATATATTGAAATTATATTTCAATTTTTTAAGATATTCAAATTATATCATTCTTTCTTGCTTGCTTTTTCTACAATTATAATCCACCACAATTCCGAGAACAACTTTAGAAAGTGTTGGAGACTATTAACCTAGAAGGAAGTAGTAATGATCATATAGTCCCATACATCATTTTACAGATGAGGTAATTCAATAAGTATCAATCTCCTACCAAAATTTACAGTTAGAGATGAATACTGCAGGGCAACATAACCCAATATACTGTCTTATCATAGTTTTTAATTTCTGTTTGGCTAAATGAGACTAAAGTTATTGATTTATTTGTGTGATACCTTTTATCTTTTAACCACCTCAGAACCCTACCTTGAGGTATCCCAAAAGCTGTAAATGCCACCAGGAATCTTGTAGTATTGTTTGAGAATATAAGATCAAAAAAATAGCCACAGAAAGTACATAAAGAACACAGCTCAAAGGCATAGAAAATCAATGAGCTGAAATTCCCTAGAAATTTTCGTAGCTCTGCCCATATACCAAAGAAATGGAAACAGTTCTTTTCTCACTTTTTTTTTTTTTCATTTTTTCCCTTCACATCTAACATTCTTAGTTTATTAGGAAGTAAACTCATTGGCTACTAGCTTCACTTCCACATATCTCTCCTCCATTTCTGCTGTATAGTTTCTAACTTTTTTTTCTTATGGATCTAATGGAAATCATAACTGTACAACATAGCCCCTGGGTTGTTGTGAGATTTAAATGTGCTAAGAATTAATAGATATGAAACTGTTTGGAAAAGTTAAAAGCTCATTAAAGATGTAAGATTTTATTACTATCACTCCTCTCTTAAACGGTAGTCACCTTGTTGCAACCTAGGGGGAAAAACTGGAGGATTCAAGCACGTAACTATAGGACTGCAGGGAATTGTGGAAGAAAGAACAGTGTTCGATATCTGCCCAGCTGAAGCAAAGAAGGCAGAGAGATGAACTGAAGGAAATCACAGCTCAGAAAAATGTTAGTATTCGCGCCACCAAGTTGAGGTAGCCCAGCAGGCTGCCAGGCTTGGCAGCTACCCTCCCAGGACCAGCGCTTGCTCTTATTTCTTCTTTGGCTCAGCCCCATCTGAACTGACCTTCCTTCCTTGACTATTCCACAAGCTTTCCTTCGTGGTCTCCAGTTTTCGGAGAACCAAACATTTTTTCTTCTCTCCAAGTGACTTCATCCCTTTAACTGACATTTCTGGATTTATCTTGGGTAAATAGGTCTCTCCATCCAGAGTCATTTGATCTCCTCTGGGGAAGAAAGCAACTTTTTTTTTTCCTTTTATTCGTTTATTTCTTTATTTTTGATTGTAATGGGTCTTTGTTGCTGCACACTGGCTTTCTCTAGATGTGGCGAGAGGTGGAGAGGTGGGAGGCTACTCTTCCTTGTGGTGTGCAGGCTTATTGCAGTGGCTTCTCTTGTTGGGAGCACGGGCTCTGGAGTCTGGAATGTAGAGGCACAGCAGTTGTGGCCCGAGGGCTTAGTTGCTCTGCAGCATATGGGATCATCCCAGACCAGGGATCAAACCTGTGTCCCCTGCATTGGCAGGCAGATTCTTAACCACTGGACCAGTAGGGAAATCCCAGCAGGCAGCTCTTGTATGATCACTGCAATAAGCCAATAATGTGTGTGTGTGTGTGTGTGTGTGTGTGTGTGTGTGTGCACCTCAGGGTGATTATATGAAAAAGACCACTCATTGACATAGCAAGGGTAATACACACTACCCAAGTTTGTATATTGTTTGTATATTGGTGCACTATAGTATACGGAATCACAAGGTATAAAGATAAACTGATAGAACCAATCACCATCTGTCCTCAAATACTTCCCAGGTTACAGTCATGGAGAAATTTACAGAAGAAAAAAATGACCTGCATAGTGACTCCTAGTATCTGAAGCCATCTCCTTCGTGGAGTTCTCGCCTTGCAGCAGTGTTCTCAACAGATATACTTATTCGTCCTATAGGAATCTGTTCTGAAGCTAGTGCTCTGTGATGATTTTCTGTGGTTATTCTAATCCTTTCTGAGACAGGATGATGAAATGAGCACTTTGATGTGCAGATGTGAAATGTAAATTTAGAGGCTTTAAAGGTTTGAATTGACAAAATTGTAAGAGGGAGTGAATGTCACAAAGCTGTAAAAGTGCTCAATTCCGTTCTTATGTAAAATTACTAGGCACTGAGCAAAGAAGGCAAAATGAATATTAAATTTAGGATTTTTAAAAAAGAAAAACATAGCCTGAAATCCCTATAACCTTATAACCCAAGAATGGAGCTTAGTTTCAATGCAAAAATAAGAACTGGATATTTGAATCAAATATTTGTAGACTGATTTTTTCATAATTTTAATAAATGAATGCTGTAAAAATCCTGGAGAATTTTCTCCAAATATGAATAACTTAAAAATTGTAGGCCTATTGTGTAAAACAAAAGAAAATCCACTGATGCTCAACATTTCCTCTGTATTGACTATAGAAACTACTATATTCATGGGCATCTTAGTTTGGAGCTCCACATCATTCCCTGTGACTTTGTATGTTTGTTTCCTAGATAAGGCCTAGAAATGCTGATTACTTCTTACTAGCCCTGTTTATGCCATTTCATCATCTTTCAAGAGGTAGTAATAATGATTGCTAACAGGCAAGTCAGATCAATAGAAAATACCTCTGGACACAGTGAACCATATATATGATCCAGATAATATAGTAGTTGCTCTTATAAAAGAAAGACCATCAAAATAATGGCAACAAATTTTCCAATTCACTCTACTTGCCCAATATAGATAGAGTAAGTGAAAGTCTCTCAGTCGTGTCCGACTCTTTGCAACCCCATGGACTATACAGTCCATTGAATTCTCCAGGTCAGAATACTGGAGTGGGTAGCCTTTCCCTTCTCCAGGGGATCTTCCCAACCCAGGGATTGAATCCATGCCCCCCCCCCCCCACATTGCAGGCAGATTCTTTACCAGCTGAGCCACAAGGGAAGCCCAATATAGATAGAAGTTATATAAAATAAGACAGAAAATATATGTTATTTATCTTCTTTCTTGAACTATGTTAAATTTGTTTTTTTCCCTTTCTGTTTTAAGGATATATACTTTGCTTTGTCCCATTTATGCTTTGAGCATCAAAAACTGCTTTTAATCTGCAGCTGAAATGTTTCATTTTGCAATTCTAATGATCTAAGTAAAACAATACTTTACTACCCTGCAAAACCTGTGTTATCCTACATTCTTGTGGTTTCTTTTTAAACTTTTCCATTCCAGTTGTGAAACTAAAAATTGTTTCTTCCCTAAACATTTTCAAGAATCTGTATAAAACTAACAATGTTCTGTTAGCATCACAAACATAATAACATTTATTATCTTTCAAGATGTTAACTTCCTAGTATAGAAGTGGTATTTTCCCATAATTCATACATTCATTCATTCAACAAAGAATGATAATGATACATTTCTAGACCACTAATTAAGAACCAGAGAACTTGAAAGTGCCCAAATTGCATTTGAAAGCTCCAGTCTCCAGTTAAGAATTGTAGCATTACAGTTAAAACTATTACTTTAAAGGATTACTTGAGGACAAAGTTATCACAGACACATGTACTATTGAGAGCAAAGAGTTATGGCACTACCTGATTATAAACTTGGCCATCAAGATTATTGAGTAGGCTTTAAACCTTTTCCTTGTCATTTAAATAAAAATCATATTATTAAGATTATATATAAAGAGAGATGTTGTCTCCGACTCTGTGACCCCATGGACTGTAGCCTGCCAGGCTCTTCGGTCCACAGGGTTTTTCAGGCAAGAATACCTGAGTGGGTTGCCACTTCCTACCCCAGAATATCTTTCCCTCCCAGGGATCGAACCCGCATCTCCTGTGTCTCCTGTGTTGGTAGGTAGTTTCTTTACCACTAAGGCACCTGGGAAGCCCAAAGAAATAAGGTGGAGAACTAGAGTGTCTAAGAATATGGGAACAATCTACCAGGATCCCTTTACATCAGGTGGAGAATCTCTGCTCCAGTTTAAGATTAAAATTGGTTTCCCCTCCATTAAAATTCTAGTTTCTGACTCACATAGTCTGTCTCTGGTTGCCCTGTACAGAACCAGCCTGCTTAAACTCCTCCCATCTATAGCTTTCTATCCAGCCCAGGAAATAATTTATTTAGCAACTATCTAAAATCAGGGGCTTCCCAAGTGGCACAGTGGTAAAGAATCTACCTGCCTGTCAGTGCAAGAGATGCCAGAGATAAGGGTTTGATCCCTAAATTGGGAAGATCCCCTGGAGGAGAAAATGGCAAAAATATTGGGTCTTTTTATATCGCCTCATATACATTAGTCAGAAGCAGTTTGATCCTTTCAGGTATTGCTTTTAAGATCTGTTAGGTGGGACAAGTGCAGTGTTAATAGTCAAGCATCAAACTAGCCTTCTGTTGAGTCAAGACACTTCTGAGGACAGCAGTCTCCACCTTTATCCACAGCTTTGCTTTCCATGGTTCCAGTTACCCAAAGTCAACCACAGTCCAAAAGTACTAAATGGGAAATTCCAGAAATAAACAGTTCATAAATTTTATATTGTGTGCCGTTCTGAGTAACATGGTGAAATTTCATGTTGTCCATTTCATCCCACCCAGGGTTTCCAGCCATCAACACTGTCTGCTCCTGGCATCCAATTATCAACATTGTCATGTCTGGATGATCCAGGGTCACCTGGATGATCCAGGATCACCTAAATCAGATGAGCCTCCTTCTGGATATAGACAGAAGACCAACAGGAGCCTAATGCTATGTCACAATTCTATGCCATTCACCTCACTTCATCTTGTCACAAAGAAATTTTATCATCTCACATCAAATCAGCAGCAGAAGGGTGAGTTCAGTACAGTAAGATATTTAGCAAGAGAACAAACAGCACATTCACACAGCTTTTATTACAGTACATGGTCATCAGTGTCCTGTTTTATTATTGTTGTTATAATCTCTTACTGTGTCTAATGTATAAATGAAACTTTATCCTAGATACGTATGATGTGTAGGGGAAAATAGTATACATAGGATTTGATACTATCAGTGGTTTCAGGCATCCCCTGGGGGTCTTGGAAGGTATCCCCTGGATGAGGCGGGACCACTGTACTCTATGCAGTGCCTTGTGACTCAGAAGGTTTTCTGTTTTGACTGTGGAGACAGGACTATCATCAGCTCTGAGTACAGGGCACTGCCTCTAATCCATTTTCTTTTTTTAGGGAAGTTCTTTTTCTAGTCCTGGGTAGTTTCCTCATGTGAATATGCTGATAGTATTCATCTGAATACACAAGGGTGACTCAACATTTTGGAGGGTCTCTCTGTCTCCTTTGGCACTCTGCCCTGCAAACTCTAGCACCTTGATCTCCTTGAATTCTTAGATAAGGCTCCCCAATACAGGGATCCTACCCAGGTCTGCCTGAATTCCCCTCCTAGCCTGGGGACCTGGAAATTCCTTCAGCCAGTAAGCTGGGACAGTCTAGAATTCACTTCATTTGCTTCCCATCTCTCAGGGATCGTCCTTCCTCATTACCTGAGACACGTGGTTTCAAAACCATCGTTTTACATACTGTATCTGGTTTTCTTGGTTGTTTTGGGAGGGAGGGTAAGTCAAGCCCCTTTCATTCCATCTTAGCTGAAAGTGGAAGTCTATTATATTCTCACTGAAAACTGAATTGAAACGAATTAAAGTCTAAGATTGTAGATAAGATGATTTCCTACATAAATAGTCCTCTACCACTACATCAGTTAGAGTCCAGGATGAGATACTGCAACAAAGAGAATAAAAATTAGTGCTCCACAAAGTCACTCAGAATCATTCAGGGACCAGGTTCTTTCCATCCTGGGGCTGCCATTTCCTCAAGTGTTGTCTGTGGCCAGTCATGTTTGAGCTAAAACTTTAGCGTTTCTATTATTTAAAAGGAAGATGGAGAAAATGATACTGCAGGCCAATAAAGAGTTTCAGCCACAAACACTCAGAAACTTAATTTAAATGACTCATATTCCCTACATACTTTATCTTTTGCCAGAAATACCTGAAATGGTTTTAGATACCGGGAAGAGGAACAATTTTTAAAAACAAAGAAAAAAAATTATCTCAGGGTTATAATAAATAATTAGCATACTCAAAAGATTTTCAATTAATCTAAACTTATTCCTCACCTCAGTCTAACACTAAGCTGCTTTGGGAGCTGCCTAAAATTTTGCTAAGTATTCATTTACAATAGAAAGTAAATGCCTCAGGGTGAATTTTCTACATCTTAATCTGATATTGCGATTTTTTTTTTTTTTAAGATGAATGCCTAGGAACTTGTAAGCTTCTGGTAGCTTTCTATACCGGGCTTCCCAAGTGGTGCTGGTGGTAAAGAGCTCACCTGCCAATGCAGGAGATGTAAGAGACCGTGTGTTGGATCCCTTAGTTGGGAAGATCCCTTGGAGTAGGAAATGGCAACCTACTCCAGTATTCTTGCCTGGAGAATCCCATGGACAGAGGAACCTGGTGGGCTACGGTCCATAGCGTCACAAAGAGTTGAACATGACTGAAGCAACTTAGCATGTAGGCCTATTATAATCTGTACCCTAATATAATTAGCTTCAACACCTGGTTCTGGACAAAAATGAATGAATCAAGACTGTAAAATTTATACAAGGTTGATTTGGGGTTCACTACTCCCCCAGTCAATCTGATGAATTACATGAACATTTCAAATACTGTGTGTGCTCAGTCACTAAGTCATGTCTGACTCTGTGTGACCCTGTGGACTGTAGCCCACCAGGCTCCTCTGTCCATGGGATTCTCCAGGCAAGAATACTGGAGTGGACTGCCATTTCCTCCTCCAGGGGATCTTCCCGAGTCAGGGATCAAACCCGCATATCCGGAGTCTTCTGCATTAGCAGGCAGATTCTTTACCACTGAGCCACCTGGGAAGCCTTTCAAATGCCAGGAAGACCTATGCATAGAAAACAACTTAAGAGATAATCCAAGCATGTACAGAAACGGCAGTCCTGCGGATAGTGCCTTGCCAGATAGAAGCTTCAGTTCTCCCGAAGTGATACACGTGGAGAGGGCTCCCTCGCAGCACAGCAGGAAACAGGTTGGGTGTTGGGCCCACGGTTTCTCTACCAGTCATGTCTTTTCATTACCCAAGGAGCCCATTCAGTTCAGTAACATCTGCCTCCAGTTTCAACAAATAGTCCATTTTTCTTATTTTACAGAAAGCTTCCAAAGGCATTTAATCTCTCTTTTTTAAATGTCTTCAGAGAGCTGATTAATTCATAGTAGCATATTTCCATATTTAACCTTCTAACAACAGGAAAGTGAAAGGGGTAGTTCTCTTTTAGAAACAATGGGACTTAAAAAGATGGCTTACCATTTTTTCATTCTCCCTCAAATTTGCAAAGTCTATTTTAGCCAGACTATAACCATGGCAAGATTTCTAATGTTCACTCTTAAGAACCTCAAGCTGATTCTGAATTCTACATGGGGAAACAAGTTTTAAGAAGTTTTGGGGTTCAGAACTGATCTGAATCTCAGTCGAAAGCACACAACTTTTAAAAGACATTTTTCCCAGAATGGTTTTATGTTCACTAGAACAGGGAGAAGGCAAAAGACTTGAAAGAGAGTTACTGTCTCTCTGTAATGGAAGATGCGATGGTTCCGGGGGGTGTCAGAGAAATTCTGAGGCTGCAAGGAGTTTTGAATTCTCATGGAGAAGAATGCAATCTCAGGAGGTAGAAAGCGAATATAAAACTAACAGACTAAATCACTGGAATAAAATTTAAGCTTGGCTGATACACTTTAGGTCTGGAGGAGACACAGGAGACGGTATTGTGAAATTTGCAGTTGAGAAAATATGTTTCGTCCACACATCATTTTAAGCTTTCCGTGGCAGAGATCTTGAATGATTAATAAAGAACAGCCTGCACTTTGATGCAAAGAATTTCCACACCAACATGGACAGATCCCCTTGACGCAGGCTGAAGAAGTCCATTTCCCACTGAACTCAGGCCATTATTATTAGCTAAATACTGTCAAGATGTGGTGTTTTATGTCCTGTAAGAGTGAGTGAAGACTATCTTTTATGAGAGAAAACAGCTGTATGTTCAAGATCAACTTTTTATGCTTTTGTATTACAAATCCCTCAGAGTCTCCACTCTTCTGATTTTATTTTGTGTGTGTGTGTGTGTGTGTGTGTGTGTGTGTGTGTGTTTTGAAGCATAGTGGATTTAAAATGTTGTGTTAGTTTCTGGTGTACAACAAACTGATTCAGTTATACTGAAATATATGTATTCTTTTCTATTATGGCTTATTACAGGATATTGAATATAGTTCCCTGTGCTATACAGTATGACCTTGTTGTTTATCTATTTTATATACAGTATTTTTTTCTGCTGATCCCAAACTCCTAATTTAGCCCTCCCTCACTCCATCTCGCCCTTGGCAACCCCAAGTTCTAGCTGGCAAGGCACTATCCATAGGACTGTAAGTTCTGCATACTCTTGGAGTATCTCTTAACTTACTCTTCTGATTTCATACACTTTTAACATAGAAGAACATAGTCCTTCATTGGAAGGACTGACTGAAGCTGAAGCTCCAATACTTTGGCCACCTGATGTGAAGAGCCAACTCCCTGATAAAGACCCTGATGCTGGGAAAGATTGAAGGCAGGAGGAGAAGAGGTTGACAGAGGAGAAGATGGTTGGATGGCATATCTGAATCAATGGACATGAGTTTGAGCAAACTCTGCGAGATGGTGAAAGACAGGGAAGCCTGGCGTGCTGCCATCCACAGGATCACAAAGAGTCAGACATGACTTAGCAACTGAACAACAACATAGAACCAGAACTACATTTACACATGTGCATAAAGTGCAACTACGTTTACACTTAGGACTTAATGATCTAAATCTGGGCTGTAAAATCAGATATCCTGGCTCTAGGGCTCACAAACTATGTTCAGTTCAATCACTCAGTCATGTCTGACTCTTTGCGACCCCATGGACCACAGCACACCAGGCCTCCCTGTCCATCACCAACTCCCAGAGTTTACTCAGACTTATGTCCATTGATTCGGTGATGCCATAGTTACATAAATGATGTAACTCTGGAGAAATTACATAACCTCTAGATGCTCTGACTCCACCTCTATAAAGCAGGGTTGAAAATAGTCATTCAACAATTAAATATTGATACATCCTCTTCCAATGGTAGTAACTGTGGTAGCATAAGTCCTTTGGAATTTTGGCCTGTCTGTAGTACCACGTGCTATATCATGACCAAAATATTCTGACCTGTACACACTACTACATATAAAATAGATAACCAAAAAGGCCTACTATCCAGCACAAGGAACTAGTCTCAATATCTTGTAATAACCTATAATGGAAAAGAATCTGAAAAAGAATGTATATACATATATATGTATATATACACACACACAATCTCTTTGCTGGATACCTAAAACTAACACAATGCTGTAAGTCAACTATACTTTAATAAAAAAATTTTTAATGTTTTAAAATAAATAAATATTGATAGAACACAGGTCTATGTCAAACACTGGAGAAAGAACAGTCCACAGAACAGATATGCCTCCAACTCTTAGGACCTTATAATTTGGCCAATTATACCATCAGATTATATGTTTTCAAAAGGTTTTGTTGACATAATAGAAGGCCTGTTACATAATAATTGCTCAAAAGCACCCTATTTTAGCATTGTCTTGTTGTGAACATCACCAATTACCATTTTCCTTCATACTATTGAAAAAGCTAGCTACTTGTGTAACATGATTCCGGAAGTTTCAAGGAGGCCCATTTCAAATAAAATACTCTTACCCACTGGATGATGTGAGACTAATAAAATGTCCAAATCCAAGAATACATATAGGTTGTGAGCAATAGCTTGTTCCAAGGAATAAGTGAGCTACACACATGAGGGAAGATGTACTTAGCTTAGGTGTTGGAGGAAATTGAAATTAATACATTTTTACGAAGTGAAATACCATGGGAGCTTGGAGGTATGTTAAAATATGAATCAAGTTGTATGCTACAATTTGGATTTGAAACTGTTAGAAGCATTTCAAGTTTATTCTAAATGTCTGCAGCCTGGAGACAAGAAATCAGTCTGCCTGCAAATATTAGAGATTTTACTAAGATTTTCATATACATTCACAATAAAGAAGTTGGCTTGGTAGTGATTTAAAAACAATAAACTCATTTAAGTTGATTCTGTGTTTCCTAACCATAAAAGCAAACTGTAAATTATCACTTCCTCCCCCACTGTCAGGCTCTAAAATTTTCCTGAGTTTACCTGAAATGTATTTCACAAATTTGCAATGAGTTTGAAATATCAAGACCTTACATTTCAGCTGAGGAAAGTGACAAGAGGTGTGTCCTTAGCTCGTCACACTGATAGGCAGGTAAACACAGCAGAGAAACCACCATCCCAAAGGCAGAGCACAGTCAAGCTTAAACTTGTTTGGGAAATTTACTTCAAATATTAGTATTCAACTAATGCCTTTTTGTCTAATTTACTAGGTCAAGATTTCAGTATTCTTCAGTTCAGTTCAGTTCAGTCACTCAGTCGTGTCCGACTCTTGGAGACCCCATGAATCGCAGCACGCCAGGCCTCCCTGTCCATCACCAACTCCCGGAGTTTACTCAAACTCATGCCCATCGAGTCGGTGATGCCATCCAGCCATCTCATCCTCTGTCGTCCCCTTCTCCTCCTGCCTCCAAGCATTCAAAAGCAATTTAAAAGATAGAAACTGAATGGACAAGTATTCCCCTCCACCCCCGCGAAATTGCCTAGCTGATTTTTTTTTTAAAGGAATGATCACATTTCTGATTTTACATTTTCCTGCATCAAAAAATACAATATTTGGCTTCCGGAGAGGTAGCATAAACAGAGAAATAATCACAGAGAAGGCTTAATGCCCAGTCCCTGGGAGGAATTGAGCAATAGCTGTGAACTAGAGGGACAATCATTTAAAGGCTGAACGGCCCAGGAATTAGATTATATCAGCAAGCAAGGCTGTTGTTTGAGAAAAGTGCGTCATGTCATTATCTGATGATTGATCTTCTTAATGCAACTCAGTCAAGACTACTTATCCAGTTTTCACACACTGAAAAAGAGTTTTTAGCAGTGTTATGTTTTTATTCAGTTCTAATACACCTGAGGGATGCACATAGCCACAGTGACAGATCACACAGCGGCTCGCCATGGTGGACTTTCTCCCTTAAATGGAGAATTGCATCAGAAATTTAGGAGAGAGGAGATGTAGACAGAACTGTAAAAAAACATCCCAGGCCTTAAAAAAGTGGCAAAGGAGGGGTGAGATGCCACCCTCTATCGGTAGTCCCATAAAATCAACTCAGAGGCTTCAGGTAAATATGCTGACAACTGACCAAGAACTGCAGTGCAGAATCCCTCTGGGAGAGACTTGACTGCTGAGATAATTTCATGACTACACTGTGGAATCACCCGATTGTGATGGGGAGGAATAAGAATTGGAGAGCGCGTGCCTACTTCAAAAGAGATGGGATCAAGAGAGAAACTGTGAATGCCATGGGTGAAGGCATGGGCTGTGGATTGAACCCATGTCTCTCATGTCTCCTGCATTGCAGGGAGGTTCTTTACCACTAGCACCACCTGGGAAGCCTTAAATTTACAATACTCTCTACTAACTCCTTTTGTGACTTTTAGTAAATTGCATCATTCCTAGAGACTCCAGTTTCTTCAAAATGAACATTAAACCTACTTCACTTAGCTGATTCAAGGAGGTGATGTTTATAAAGAAACGAGATTGATACCTGGTTTTTCATTAGTTCACCAGGCTCCTCTGTCCATGGAATTTTCCAGGCAAGAATACTGGAATGGGTTGCCATTTCCTTCTCAAGGGGACCTTCCCGAACCAGGAATTGAACCTGCGTCTCTTGTGTGTCTCCTGCATTGGCAGGCAGATTCTTTACCACCATGCTACCTGGAAAGTGCCAATAGTCCATTAACTCATATCAGTTGCCTTCATCCCTTCATTGTTGATTCTGGTACTTTACGGGGAAAGCAAAAGATTCAACAGAGATGCAAGATGTAGGTCTAGTAAAGAGGAGGCTCCTCAATTTCCCTGAGATCCTTTACTGTCCTCTCCATCATCATCAAAAGACTAACCTTTAAAACAAGGAAATGCTCTAGCTCAGAGCAAGAAAGACAGCCAACTCCAGACTCTTAAGTGCTCTGGGCAAATTTCTATCCATATATGAAGCCCATCAGGATTCATCACTCAGAAAATAATCTTCTAGATATCATTCAAACACACAAAGTTTTGGACTCTCTCTTTTTCAATTCGTAAAATGTGCTTAATGCTTATTTAATGGCATAGCTAAAAAACACTTCAATTTGGCCCTCGAATTGAGAACTCTGAATGTACCATGTAATTTTCTTACAAATTTAAATGTTTCTTTTCTCTTACTTGTAAAGAAAATGAATGCAAAATAAAATTACTGAAATGGGCAAAATAAGCATTCAAAATTCAAAAACTCACAGTAATGGGGTAGTAATCCTACAATGTACAGTCTAGTACATTTACTATAATTTCCACAATCATGTATCAATCTAGAAAATGGAAATTTTGCATTTTCCAAGTATTGTGCCTTACACGTGTTAGCTTTTAAGGTAAATTTAAACTATAGATTTCCATGCTATTTGACCTCACGCATCTAAATTAAAAGCATCAAAACAATTGATTATAAGCATTCCATTGTTCTAATATTTCACTGTTTCTGCACAATTTCCATATCTATACATTTAACACTTTTTTCTCTTTGAGGTGTTAGTCGCTCAGTCATGCCCAACTCTTTGCGACCCTGTGGACTGCAGCCCACCAGGTTCCTCTGTCCATGGGATTTTCCAGGCAAGGATACTGGAGTGGGTTGCCATTTCCTTCTCCAGGGGATTTTCCCGACCCAGGGATCGAACCCAGGTCTCCTGCACTGCAGGCAGATTCTTTACCAACTGAGCTATGAGGGAAGCCCCAGTACAATTAATCTGTATAAGCAACAGAAGAAGATAATCTGTACAACAACAAAAGAAGATTCCAAAGTGTCTAATCAAGATTACAAGAATCGCAGTCACTTTCAAAATTATGAGTCTATGGAGCAGTTAAGAAAATTGTATTCTGGAAAAGAAACCCAAAATGACTAGAACAGAAGTTAATATTGTAGAAGTTGTTGCTGTTTAGTTGCTAAGTAGTGTCTGACTCTTTTGTAACTCCATGAACTATAGCCTACCAGGCTCCTCTGTCCATAGGGTTTCCTAGGCAAGAATATTGGAGTGGATGGCCATTTCCTTCTCCAGCGGATCTTCCCAAATCAGTGATCGAACCCACATCTCCTGCTTGGCAATCAGATTCTTTACCACTGAGCCACCAGGTAAGTCCAAGATTGTAGAATAACATCAGCTTATTCATGTATAAAGCAAACGAAGTCTGTGCATATTAAAATGTCAAAACAAATATGCTTTTCTCCCTGAAGCTTCAGGATTACCAGTTGCCATCTGTTAAAAATCAAATTTCAATACTATACAGATAATGAAACTAATACTGAGTACACCATGATATGCTATGGATGGCAAAATACAACCAAGTTTTAAATGATAGATTTATTTATAAACTTACAAGGAAATGTTTTTTAATTAACATACAGAGTTGGTGAACACATGAGAATAAAATAATACCAAAAATTGGTACAATGACATATTTAATAAAGATGATAGCTCCTAATTACCCTGATACAATGAAAATTCCATTTGAATATAAAAAGAAGACAAAAAACTTAGAAAAATGATGTTTATAGGAGAAAAGAGGTGAGATTACCAGCTGCTTAGTGATAAAGACCTAGTATTGTTGTCTTAAATGACTACTGCATCTGGCACCCTGACATGATGGTGTAATTTCAGTAATGCTCATTGTAACAAGCTAAATAAACAATTGATGAAAACCAGCCTTTGAGATATTTGAGAGCTTGTTCATGGACAGTACTGAGGCATGGGGCAAATTAAATAGTAGATAGAGGTCAAGATCAGGCAGCAACTCAACTTCTTTATTAAGTCTGGAGAAGAGAGGTGATTATTTATAGGTATTTTATTCATATATTTATTTAGCCATTCAAAAAATATTTTCCAAACTTATCCAGAGTTCCAGAAAATAACCTCAGATCTGGATACCTAAGGCTTCCCTGGTGCCTCAGTCAGTAAAGAATCTACCCGCAATGCAGGAGACCCGGGTTTGGTCCTTAGGTGGGGAAGATCCCCTGGAGAAGGAGATGGCAACCCACTCCAGCATTCTTGCCTGGGAAATCCCATGGACAGAGGAGCCTGGCGGGCTACAGACCATGGGGTCGCAAAGAGTCGGACACGACTGAGCGACTAAACCACCACCTCCACTGGATACTTAGTGCTCAACAGATGAGTCCTTGACCTCCAGGATCTTGTGAGGTCCAAGCTTCACCTAAATTCTAAGCTGAGGAGTGGCCTGAGAGAGAAGGAGGGTTGCTATATATCTTCTTAAATCTTACGTTTTTGCTTAAAATCCTTCAGGGTTTTCCCGGTCTTTAGGATAGCATTCAAACCTCTTGATACTGCTCACAAAGCCCTTCTTGACTCACCCTCTGCACACCTCCTGGCTTCATTCTGCCTCAGTCATTTCAAACTCTTTGAAGGAGCTATGAAGCTCAGGTCTTCAGAAATCTCTGCCCATGCTTGTTCTTTATTCTAGAATTCCTCTCCCTGTATGCCAGCAGATTAAGTTGAATAAATCCAATTAATAGCTCAAACTTGATTTCAGTGTTTACTTCCTGTGGAAGAGTACACATGTGCTGCAAGCACACATGTGTGCCCGCACACACGTGCATGCCCGCACACACATGTACATGCCCGCACACATGTGCATGCCCGCACACACGCATATGCCACAGCCAAGCCTGAGTCAAGTGTCTTTTTTTTTAAGTGTTCTTTTTCTTTGCTATTCTTATACTCTATCTACATAATGTTTATCAGTTAGGCTTGTAATCACTGATCATTCGCCTCAACTGAGTTGCAAAAGGAAATGTATCTTATTAAAGTTGTATAAACTGTCCTTACTGTATAATTCAGCCATTAATAAGTTTTCAATAAAAATCCTCACATTATGTGTGTTAATCACTCAATCAGGTCTGACTCTTTGCGACTCCATGGACTATGGAGCCCACCAGGCTCCTCTGTCCATGGAATTCTCCAGGCAAGAATACTGGAGTGGGTTGCCATTTCCTTCTCCAGGGGGTCTTCCTGACCAAGGGATCGAACCCAGGTCTCCTGCATTGCAGGCAGATTCTTTACCATCTGAGCTACAGGGAAGTCTTAGATGCCAAAATAAATAGAAATCATTGTGGAAAAGCCGACACCTCAGAGCTTCAAATAAGAGCTTTTCATCCGGACTGTACATATTCCAATTAGACCTTTTCTATCTATGTTCATTTTGTTATACATCTTTAAGTTAAATATCTCCAAAAACCATAGTCTTAAAAGCCACAACATGACTTCACTCAAATTTAGGAAGAGACCAGTTATTTGCACAAATGCCATCAAGCAAGAAAATAGATTCGATGCTCAGTGAACCTTAAGTGCAATTCTCTTGTCCCCTCAATGCTCTGTGAGGGCTCTAAGTGACCTCTCTGGTCTGCTGATCACTCCAAGAAGAAAAGCGCAAACATTTTCTACTGAGTTGATTAAATTCCCTCCTTGCATAGGCCTGGATGAAAAATAACAAGTTAGAAAGCCTAGAGACATCGTGTGGTGAAATAAAGAAGTTGTTAAACCATAGAGATTGATTTACTTTAGATGAACTATTCTTAATATTTTCTTTGTGTTACATAAATTCGCAAGAATGTCATTAATTGAATAGAGTAGATAGTTGCTGTAATTTTTTTTCAGCAGTAATAAATGTGGCCCAGAGCTAAATTAAGACATCCTTTCCCTACTCTGGGCATGGCATTTTTTCCGAACAGCTGGTTTCTGTTAATAGGCATATCCTTCCTGCCAGAGCAAGCAAATTTGTAATCCCCATCATGCTTGCTGTGTAACTGCCCCAGAGCACATAATCACAGAGTACGTTCCTGTTGCTTTACAAGGATTTTTTTTTTTCTTTCAAAGTTGTACTTTGGGGAGACACACCATCTATTTTGTACTCCAGTTTTATGCCTTTCTTTAATTATAGCATCTGATATTTATGGTGAGGAGAAGAAAATAAAGTTAAAGGTGTACAATTGCCTATTAAAAATATGTGAGCTCACAAATCCTAGAAATATTCTAAGTTTTCTGGGATGCTATAGAAACATATTTCAAATGACAGCAACATCTTCTACCACCCAATTAGGAAATAACAAAAAAAAAAATAGACTATGGACATCATATATTCAAGATCATATAAGCTCTGAAACTCATTGACCAGGAATGAAATGGCTGCCTTATTATGACTTCATAATTTCATGTGTATCAGGAGTATTAGGCAAGTCATTAGGACTTGGTTTTTTGAGTTTTATTTGGTTTCATTTTTCATTCTTGATAATTATTCTATTCACAACTTAGTTGTGGAAAAGCAATACCTGGGCTTAATACTTCATTCACCAGGTAAACGTGGTTCATTGCAGTTTCAGATTGTGGATTGTGGGTCCATAGTTTCAGTTTGAGTTAATTCCTTTGAGAAGGCATATGCCTAATTTATAATACTTTAATTCAAACCGTATGTTTATTGAAATAAAAGTAGATAGAAAATTACCTTTTCTACCTATGAAGGGAAAACTCATTTAAAGAGAATTTTCAGGTGAATATTTAACCTGTTAAGAGGCAAATAAAATGTTTTCAATCATTTAAAATATATGATCTGTAGAGAACAGACTTGCCATTGGCAAGGGGGAGGGAGGGTGGGAAGGGGATGGACTGGGGGTTTGGGATTAGCAGATGCGAACAATTATATATAGAGTGAATATACAACAAGGTCCTACTGTATAGCACAGGGAAATATCATATATTTTATAAATGGAATATATCTATAATTTTTCATGTTCTTTTCCATTATGGTTTATATGTATATAAGTATATACAACTGAATCACTTCACTGTACAGTGGAAATGAACACAACATTGTAAATCAACAATATTTCTATAAAATTAACTTTTTAAAAAATAAAACACATGATCTGATTTTTGAAGTATGTAGGAAAGGTTTATTTTTCAAAATACCTTCAAAAGTGAGAAAGAGAGAGAGCTGAAAAGAATTTGCTCAACAAGTGTAGGTAACACTGGCCAGGAATAAACGGGAAAAACATGCACAGTGATGAGATAAAGGCAGATGATTGGCAAATGGATTTAGTCTCTGCCCACCCCTGGATAAACCAATCTCAGAATGAGGTCTCTGGAGGTAAAGCAAAAGGCATTTCTAGATATAAAGAGGACACTTCCTAAAGATAAAGGTTTTATTTAATAGGAGAAAATAGTTCTAAATTTGCATTACCAAATATGATTCAGAAAATACAAACCAAAAACTAACATAAGAGGAAAAAGTTTAAATAAAACATGATATCAGGAGACCTTTTAGTGAAACAAAATTTCAGTAGGGATATAAAAGATTTGAATAGCATGATTCACAAAATTCAACTAAATTATATATAGCGACCCATTTATAAATTGCCAAATACACATTCTTTTTAAATACACATGAATATTAATAATAATCAACAAATTCTGAGATTTTAAACAAAGAATTTAAATTATATAGGCTGTGTTCTCTGATCACAGAGAAATAGGTTAGACATCAACAAAAAATAAGGAACTATAAATCTCCATATATTTAGAAGTTAACAAGCACATTTCTAAGTAACCTGTGAGTTATGGCAGAAACCACAATGGAAATTAGAAAGTATTTTTAACTGAATGCTTATGCAAATTCAACATATCAGACTTGAAGAATGTAGAAAGGCTGTGCTTATAAAGAAATTTATGTCTTTTAATAAACACATTAGAAAGTGTACTTACTAAACAAAGTGTGTTAGCCTTAATCCAGAGATGGCCCCACAACGAAACAAATGCTACCTGATATTCACAAGTTTGTGTGGTCCCTGCCCTTGAATTTAGACTTGCCCTTTGGCTCTCTTTTCACCAGCAGAATGCAGCAGATGTGAATGTGCATAATTTCTGAGCTCAGGTCATGGAAAATCTTTTAGCTTCTACTTTTCTCTTTTACAAGAAAAGTCTTAGAAGAGCATGCTCTCCTAGAACTCTTCCATCTGTCTCTTTTAGCTTGCTCATTCTGAGGCAAGCCACCCATTGTGTAAAAAGTTCAGCTATCTTGAGACGGCCATGCTGTGAGCAAGCCCAAGGCAACTGCAATGAAGAGGCAGTGTGAGGCAAGGGTGATGTACGACAAGCCCCCTCATCCCAATATGAGTTGTCAGACATGTAAATCAAGAAGATACTTAAATGACCCTCCTGGATAACCCTTCAGATGACTCCTGCCCCCGGGGCTATCTGTAGTGGCACAAAAGACCCCAGTTAAGCCCTGCCAACTAACAGACCAAGAAAGAGTGACAATTAACTGTTTTTTTAAGCCACTAAGTTTTGGAGTAACTGGTTACAAAGCAATAGATAATCAAAAACTTTAATCATCCATCTCAGGAAATTAGAAAATGTTAAATAAGTTAAATTCCCTCCAAAGAAAGAAGAAAATAATAAAAGAAAGCATCAATGAAATCATTAAAATCGTTACAAAAGAGTCTATCAACAAAAGCAAAATTTGGTGTTTTAAAAGGAATTTTAAAATTAATAAACTTCTAGCAAAACTTTAAAGAGAAAAAGAAAGCAACAAAAATTAAGGATGTAAATATCACCACCATCTATAGACATTAGAAAACGAGTAGAGGCTGTATGTATAATAATATCAGTATATTCCCCAAAATTTGAAGTTTTAGGTAATATGAGAAAATTCCAAGAAAATAAAATTTAAAGACACTAGCCCAAAAATAGGAAATTGAAACAGTCCAATAAAGCACAAGCTGGAATCAAGATTGCCGGGAGAAATATCAATAACCTCAGATATGCAGATGATACCACCCTTATGGCAGAAACTGAAGAGGAACTAAAAAGCCTCTTGATGAAAGTGAAAGAGGAGAGTGAAAAAAATTGGCTTAAAGCTTAACATTCAGAAAACTAAGATCATGGCATCTGGTCCCATCACCTCATGGGAAATAGATGGGGAGACAGTGGAAACAGTGTCAGACTTTATTTTTTTGGGCTCCAAAATCACTGCAGATGGTGACTGCAGCCATGAAATTAAGATGCTTACTCCTTGGAAGGAAAGTTGTGACCAACCTAGATAGCATATTAAAAAGCAGAGACATTACTTTGCCAACAAAGGTCTGTCTGGTCCAGGCTATGGTTTTTCCAGTGGTCATGTATGGATGTGAGAGTTGGACTGTGAGGAAAGCTGAGTGCCGAAAAATTGATGCTTTTGAACTATGGTGTTGGAGAAGACTCTTGAGAGTCCCTTGGACTGCAAAGAGATCCAACCAGTCCATCCTGAAGGAGATAAGTCCTGGGTGTTCACTGGAAGGACTGATGCTGAAGCTGAAGCTCCAATACTTTGGCCACCTCATGTGAAGAGTTGACTCATTGGAAAAAACCCTGACGCTGGGAGGGATTGGGGCCAAGAGGAGAAGAGGACGACAGAGGATGAGATGGCTGGATGGCATCACCAACTCGATGGTCATGAGTTTGAGTAAACTCTGGGAGTTTGTGATGGACAGGGAGGCCTGGCGTGCTGTGATTCATGGGGTAGCAAAGAGTTGGAAACAACTGAGCAGATGAACTGAACTGAACTGAATATTTATTTAACACAATTTAAAATTTTGTGTTAAATTTCCACAAAATTTCCACAAATTTTAAATGCCACAAAAATTAAATTTCCACAAATAAAACTCTAAGCCAAAATTATTTAATCAGTGAATTCTACTAACAGGTGTAGTTCAACTCCTGCACAAACTTTTCTGAGAAAAAAAAAATTAAAGGATAGAATACTTCTCAATTTATTTTAAAATTTCAGCAGAATCTGGATACAAGGACTTAACTGAACATAGATAGAAATGTTAAACAAAATACCAGCAAATCAAATCCACCAATACAAGAATATACATTATAACCAAGGTTGGATTTACTCCAAGAATAGAATGGAGTTTTAATATTTTAAAAACTCACTGTAGTTTGCAACATTATGAGAAGAAAGGAGAAAAAATGTGACCACCCCAGTAGGTGCAGAAAAAGTGATAAATATCAACATCAATTCATGTCAAAAACAAAAATAAATTATTAGCAAACCACTAAAGAAGGAAATTTACATGTATAGAAATCAACATCAGTTCAATGTTATATATGATCACAAAAAGATAAAATTAGAATCTAGATTATAAGATATTGTCATGCCATAGGGATAAGGCAAGTTCTTAAATCAAAAGACACTAACTATAAATCACTAAATAAAGGGAAAACAACTTAAAAAATGAGCAAACCACTTAAATTAGAAACTTACAAAAGGCAATATGAAACATCCAATAAACTAGTGAAAATTGTTCAATTTATTTAGACATCAGGGAAATGCACATTATAACTGTAGTAGGATACCAATACACACCCAACAAATTAGCTAAAAAATATTTTAACTGAATCACTAAGTGTTGGAAAATATGAAGCCAAAGGAACTCTTTTATTTCAGATCACACTGTGAATTTATATAAACATTTAGGGAAATTGTTTGGCATTACCTACTAACACCAAACATTAGATACTTTATGACTCAGTATTTTCACATTTCTTTTTAAGCAATTCCTAACAGAAATACACTCACACACACGTCCAAATGTCATGTAAACAATGTTCATAGCAGCATTACTTTAAATGATAAAAACTCTGAATGACTCAAATGCCCTTTAGCAGTAGTAAAGTAGATATATTGTGAACAAATATATTCATACAATAGAAACAACAACAATGCAAATTAATGAATACAGCCACATGGAACAAAATGAATAATTCTTATAAACTAAGTACTGAAAAAAATCCAAGTGCAATATAATTCATACAGTTTGATCATATTCAAATTCATGGAAAAAATCATCTATAGTGTTAGAGACCAATTCTCTAGTGATCTTTGGGTAGAGGGAGAAGGTTGTGATTGTAAGGGGCATGAAGTGAAATTCTGGAGGCTACTAATGTTCCAGTAACTGACCTGGGTGATCTCACATGGTCAAGTTCATTTTCTGACTTTTCATTCAGTAGTACACTTATGACATGTACATTTAGACATGTATGCATGTATGTAATATGTATGCATGTATGTAATATCAATGTATTTTACATGTATGTTACACTTCAATAAAACTATTTTAAATAGTGTATTAGAGACTGCCTCTTGCAGCAGCATGTTGGAATAGTTATTCTGAAAAAAAATCCTATCAGTACAAAAATGCTAAAAAATAAATATTACAAATCTTCTAGTAAATGCATTGGCTTTCCAAGTAGTGCAGTAGTAAGAACCTGCCTGCCAATGCAGGAGACATAGGAGACGTGGGTTAAATCCCTGAGTTGGGAAGATCTCCTGGAGAAGGAAATGGCAATCCACTCTAGTATTCTTGCCTGGAAAATCCCATGGACAGAGGATCCTGGAGACATAGGGTCAAAAGAGTTGGACATGACTGAGCAACTGAGCACGCATGCACAATAAGTGCATTACAAGAAAATAAGAGACATTTCCCAAAACAAGAAAAGAAGAAAATGAAAATCAGAATGGTATGTGAGCTAATGAAAGTCAAAGAGGAGAGTGAAAAGAGTTGGCTTAAAGCTCAACATTCAGAAAACTAAGATCATGTCATCCGGTCCCATCTCTTCATGGTAAATAGGTGGGGAAACAATGGAAAGAGTGAGAAACTTTTTATTTTTGGGCGCCAAAATCACTGCAGATGGTGACTGCAGCCAGGAAATTAAAAGATGTCCTTAGAAGAAAAACTAAAACCAACCTAGACAGCATATTAAAAAACAGAGACATTACTTTGCCAACAAAGGTCTGTCTAGTCAAAGCTATGGTTTTTCCAGTTGTCATGTATGGATGTGAGAGTTGGACTATAAAGAAAGCTGAGCACCAAAGAATTGATGCTTTTGAACTATCGTGTTGGAGAAAACTCTTGAGAGTCCCTTGAACTGCAAGGAGATCCAGCCAGTCCATCCTAAAGGAAATCAGTCCTGACTATTCAATGGAAGGACTGATGCTGAAGCTAAAACTCTGATACTTTGGCCACCTAATGCCAAGAACTGACTCATTGGGAAAGACCCTGATGCTGGGAAAGATTGAAGGTGGGAGGAGAAAGGGACAACAGAGGATGAGATGGTTGGATGGCATCACCAATGCAATGGACATGAGTTTGAGCAAGCTCCAGGAGTTGGTGATGGACAGGGAAACCTGGCGTGCTGCAGTCCATGGGGTCACAAAGAGTCGGACACAGCTGAGCAGCTGAACTGAGTGAATGACTGATGTGAACTAATGACAGCTTTTGCAACCTTGGAGTGTTTGATAATTTCGTTAATGAAATGGCTTGATTACCCTTAGATATACAGGGCGTTTGACCTAACACTATCTACAAAAAGCAGAGATTCTCAAAAGGAAAGGATGGACTAGGAATGTATGTGTATGTGTGTGTGTGTGTGTATTCACAAAGAAAGACAAGGAACCTTATCAGGATTCACCTCCTTTACACACACACACACACACACACACACACACACACACACACACACACACATACACAATCACATTTTCTCCTAAAGACATGACATGACACCTTCCAAAAAGTTTTGGAGTCTGAATTTATGAATAAGTATAGTGCTGAGCTAAGGAGGCTACCAAAGAAGAAGCCTCCAAAGAAAAAGCTTAAGCTTAACCTATAACCCCACATCCTATCTCCATTGGTATAAACTGTGTACTACCTACCGATGAGGAACATCAGCCAATTCATACTTAGGGAGATCAGTTCAGAAAGAACTTGCCACTGCCTTCTCCCCACCACCCCCAACCCTTGATCCTTTTCTTCTTGTCCTCTGAATCATTTACACTGTACCCTAATATTATTTTTGCTAAGTGGTCAGTCTGATTGTTCCCATCCCTATGTGGTTTCAGACAGAGTCCTAGGATCTCAGTAATTTTTTTTAGTATAACAAGAGAGTTGATGACATAGTCAGTATAACCACACTTGTCTTCTCTACATAAAAATCAAGCTCAACCCCTCAGCCATGTTGCCTTTCAAAAGGGGCCCTTCCTAGGGAGACCCCCCCAAAGATGCTGTCAACTTTCTTGAAACCCTCTTCCTACTGAGATGGGATGAGGAGTACAGTTCCAAGGGCCGTGTCCTTCCGACACCCCTGTGGCTTCAGCTGCATTGAGACATGGAGCATTCTATTAATAGCAACTTATACTTCTTGAGTTGATCCTTCTAATCAGAGGGGAATTGGTCTTTTGGCCCATTTGCATGAAGTTATGTGATACTCTTTAAATAAGGAACATGTTTTTCAGAATAACTTGTCAGAGTTTTCAAGTTAGAATTTCATCAAGCATTCAGCTTTCCCTGCAGCAGACCCTGCCCTGTCCCGAAAACTCCCTGAAAAGCTATTAGTAGAAAGCAAGGATGGATTTTTTCCCCAAAGTCTCCTGTTTTTCAGGTCATTATAGGCATCCTAGTCTTTAAAGATGACTTGTCACTGACCCTTAGTCTCTTCCAGAGGCCACAACAAGTACAACGACTGACATTCAACTCACAGTAGCTGAAGAGCAAAGTGGATTCATCACCTGATAGCACACCTGTGAGGGCTTTAGACATGGCATTTATGGGCTGAGGACAATAGGTTGGGGCCCATAATTCAAAGAGTAGCAGCAGATGGTGATAGAAATAGTAGTAATTATAAATGATGGTAGGTCCTTTTCTTCAAAATTCATTTTTCTATACTGCTGACCACTTTACAGCCTTCCATATTTACTCCAATCAAAGTTAGTCTTCTATTCCTTATAGTAACATTTTACTTCTTCTGCAAAAATTCACAATATTTAGTGCTTTCTGCATGTAGTTATCTTTACAATGTAGTGAAATGTTAAAGGCAGAATTGGTGATAGTAATTATTACTCAAAACTTGCGCTAGTGGCTTGGATGGTAAAGAATCTGCCTGCAATGTGGGAGACCTGGGTTCATTCCCTGGGTTGGGACGATTCCTTGGAGAAGGGAATGGCTACCCACTCCAGTATTCTTGTCTGGAGACTCCTGTGGAGAGAAGAGCCTGGCAGAGTACCGATTTCACTGGTTTCTGTTTGAGGGCTTCCCTGGTGGCTCAGACAGTGAAGAATTTGCCTGCAATGCAGGAAACCCAGATTCAATCTCTGGGTTGGGAAGATCCCCTGCAGAAGGCAATGGCTATCCACTCCAGTATTCTTCTTGCCTAGAGAATTCCATGAACAGAGGAGCCTGGCTGGCTACAGTCCATTGGGTCGCAAAGTGTCAGACGTGACTGGACGACTAACATTTTCACATTTCAATATTAACACCATGTTCTCACAGAGCATACCCTCAATAAATCTTAGCCAAATATTTGGATTAATGCTAATTTACCAGTCCAGTAGAATTTGGAGATCCTATATTATACCACTACACCAGCAGTGTATCAATTGAGTAGAATTTGTATCAGTAAAATATAAGCAGATTAGTTTGAAATGACTTGTTCTTAGTGAGCCCATGACAGCTTTTCATCTTCACTTCTTCACTTTCCATTTGCTTTCACCTCATTTATAGAATAAGACATTGTGTAATTTTGGTGGGTATTGACCTCAAGTTTTCCTAATTTGCATTTTCCAAATAGAGTTTGATGATTTTGATAAGACTTCCAATTTGAGTTTATAATTTTACAAATTAGAACATTCAATTAGTTCCAGTATTAAAACAGTACTTCCATTTACCATAATCTCTCAGGTTTCAAGAGTTTCTGAGAACCCATTTTTAAAACCTCAGACTCTTCCCAAATACTGAACCTGGACTTAGAAAATGGAGTAATGAAGTGATTAAACACTGTCAGTATATTTTGTGTAATCCTGCTATCTGATTATTTGTTGTTGATATAGAATTTAAACTTTTTTTTTGAAAATTTTCTTTAGTAGAGAAAAGAGAAGTAAAAACAGAATCAATTACCTTGGTATTCTTCTTGTCAACATCACTGTGCTTTGGTAAGCAATGTAAATACTAGTGTTAAATAAATAAAATCTGTAAATTCTATGTTAACTATCCTTTCCTCATTCATCTTAATGCTTAAAAAGAACTGTAAAATATATAATAATAAACTTTTCTTACTTTTGATATTCTCGTGTCAAATAATTTGTTTTTAAAAACTGTAGACATTACTCATAGACAATTCTGGCATTTTATTTTTGTTGTACACATATCCTTCCATCCTGCACTTTGATTTTTTTACACCCACGTTTGTTAGAGAATCCCCTAAGCAGTTCACCCCTCTACTTCTGGTTTTCCTTGAAGAGCGCTTCTGGAGGAAGACCAGAACACTACAGTCTTAGTGTATGAATAATTCATGTTGTACAACTTCAACCTGACCTTCACTGGCGCTCAGCGATCCCTCTATTCAACCTGCATTGATTTTATGGAGAAAACTGAGGCCATATACACTTTCTTCTTCACATTCAAGAATCAATGCCCCTATGTTTATACAACTTCAGGCTCAGCGAAAGAATAGAGCTATTATTATAATCACAGAGTTATAGAAATAAAGGGAACTTGGAAGGTCATTTAGTCTAAGCCCTTTTCATTTTACAGTTGATGAACCTGAAGCCAAAAATCCTGAAGATCAGGGATGTCTATTCCATTATCCTTTTAGTTCATTCTTTTCTTAAAAAACAAAAAAAAAAAAACCTGTTATTTCGTTCTATCTCTCCTGATCTTTTCAAGATGCTGCTAAATCAAAAAATCTCTTCCCTCTTTAGTACATTTTCAGTGTGTTCCATTGAACTGGCAACTTTTGTTCACTCCATTTGTCACTGTATCAATCAGAGATGCATTAAAGTACAAGCAAGATAAAGCCTAATAGTGGCATTAAAATATAAGGTTTATTTTTCTCACATTTCAGACTCTCTGAAGTTAGGGGATCTCTCTGTTTGGTTCAGCAGCTCAAAAATGTCAGGACTGACTTCTTTGCAATTTTTCAACTTTTTCTTCATAGTCACAAGATGATGCACCACAGGTCTTCAAACTGGGAGGAAAAGCTAAAGGCACAGTGCTAATTATATTTGCACCTTTTACTAGAAAGCATAATCTTCCTGCAAACTATACTCAAACATCTTCCACTTATATCTTGTTGAAGTATACCATGCCTGATTGTGCTCGTCCTCAGTCATTTCCAACTCTTTGTGACCCTTTGGACAATAGCCTGCCAGGCTCTTCTGTCCATGGTATTTTTCAGCAGGAATACTGGAGTGGGCTGCCATTTCCTTCTCCAGGAGATCTTCCCGATTCAGGGATCAAACCCACGGCTCCTGTGTCTCCTGCATTGCAGGTGGATTCTTTATCCTTTGAGTCATCAGGGAAGCCCTGAAGTATACCTTTACGATCCTATGGACTGTAGCCTGCGAGGCTCTTCTGTCCATGGAATTCTCCAGGCAAGAATACTGGAGTGGGTAGCTGTTCCCTTCTCCAAGAGATCTTCCCAACGCAGGGATTGAACCCAGGTCTCCCACATTGCAGGCAGATTCTTGCCACCTGAGCTCTGACCAGGGAAGCCTTGAAGTAGACCAATGGTAGTCAGTTTTGCTTTTGTTTTTTTTTTTTTTTTTTAACACAATTTATGTGGTTTCACTTTTATCTATTACACTAAAAATATTTTCTGATGAGACTATTTCTCATTCAAGTTTATATTGAATATCTGACAATTGCTTAGTTTTGTGGTGAGATACAATGGCAGTGTACTTTTTTCATCACTTGAACCATTGACAAAATTGTCAGTGATAACATGTACTGTCAATAAATGAAAAATGATATTTTTAGACAATCAGGCCTTCCAAAGATATTTGTATTCTTGGTCACGGAAACTCTTGCTTTGGGACTTTGGTCTCTGTTCTATGATGTGACCTTATAGATGTGATCGTAATAAAGTCTGCCTAGTAGACATTCTTTCTGAATGAGTAATTCACTCAGCTATTCCTCCACCAATCTTTTTCCTGTTAAAAAATAAAAATGGCAGAGAAGAGGAGGTGGCTATGATGACCAGAAATAGTGTGTACCAATTCAAATGAAAAATTTACAATCTGCTGAAAATTCTAATGATCAATTCTACAATTTATACCACATATACTGAGTTTTAAGTGGAAGTTTGATGCGTTTTCCCTAGTACAAATGTATGAATGATAAGGCAGTGCTCCTTGAGATAAGAATGATAAGGCAGTGCTCCTTGAGATAAAATATGCTTTATTCCTGAAAACATATTCACACCTTTCATTCAAATCAGAGATGAATGCACACATCTGGACCACTTCCTTGTCATTAAGAGGAAAAGAGAAAAACTATTTTTCCTTTCTTATCTCCTAAATATATGAAGATATTTATATATGTTAATATAGATGTACATATAAATGCATATCTATTTCAGCAAGTCCTAATATTTTTATTTTCTACTTTTGGGGAAACAGTGGCTGACTATTTTTCTGGGCTCCAAAATCACTGCAGATGGTGATTGCAGCCATGAAATTAAAAGATGCTTACTCCTTGGAAGGAAAGTTATGACCAACCTAGACAGCATATTAAAAAGCAGACACATTACTTTGCCAACAAAGGTCCGTCTAATCAAGGCTATGGTTTCTTCAGTGGTCAGGTATGGATGTGAGAGTTGGACTATAAAGAAAGCTGAGTGCAGAAGAATTGATGCTTTTGAACTGTGGTGTTGGAGAAGATTCTTGAGAGTCCCTTGGACTGCAAGGAGATCCAACTAGTCCACCCTAAAGGAGATCAGTCCTGGGTGTTCATTGGAAGGACTTATGCTGAAGCTGAAACTCCTGTACTTTGGCCACCTCATGCGAAGAGCTGACTCATTGGAAAAAACCCTTATGCTGGGAAAGATTGAGGGCAGGAGGAAAAGGGGATGACAGAGGATGAGATGGTTGGATGGCATCACTGACTCAATGGACATGGGTTTGGATGGACTCCAGGAGTTGGTGATGGACAGGGAGGCCTGGTGTGCTGCAGTTCATGGGGTGACAAAGAGTTGGACACGACTGAGCAACTGAACTGAACTTTTCTGCCTATTCTATTTCCATCTTTGTGTGCTACTTATTTACTAAATAACATGCTTTGCTGATTGCCCAATTGTTCCGTGATATTCTGTGCCTCAGGTGCCAATGCTAACCTGTTTATTTAAGCAAATCTAATGCTGCAGGAAGCCCAGTTTTTTGGGAGCACAGCAGCTACATGATGCCAAGGAGACTCTTATCGGAATGTTTTTGAGCATAACATTTCAGACAGCTGGTAGAGAGTCTGGAAATCATTCTCCTAGACATTTGGTTTCACCCTGAATTATGAACAAAAGTGGACAGGGAAGGAGTATCGGAAAAACATGGTCCCTCTTCTTAATTCTGTCCCTCCATAGGTAGTCAAGGCTTAATCATGGTCTATGCTATTCAGAATACCAGGGGCTCTCCTTCAATATGAATGCAAGAAGAGTACTTTTTCCCACTATTCATTTATCTTTAATACAATTTTTAAGGTGTGAAATGCAATGTTTTGATATATATAGTGAAATGATTACTACAGTCAAGCTCAGTAACATATCCATCTCCTTACATAGTTATGATGCAAAGAGCTGACTCACTTGAAAAGACCCCGATGCTGGGGAAAATTGAAGGCGGGAGGAGAAGGGTATGACAGAGGATGAGATGGTTGCATGGCATCACCGACTCAACAGACATGAGCTTGAGTAAACTCCGGGAGTTGGTGATAGACAGGGAGGCCTGGCCTGGGGCAGTCCATGGGGTCGCAAAGAGTCAGACACGACCGAGCAACTGAACTGAACTGAACATAGTTACTATAGTGTGTGTAGTGATGAGAGCATCTGAAATCTACTGTCTGTAAACTTTTAGTATACAATACAGTGTTATTTTATTTATTTATGTATTTATTTATGGCTGTGCTGGGTCTTTGCTGCTGCATGGGCTTTTCTCTAGTTGCGGGAAGCAGGGTCTACCCTCCAGGCGCGGTGTGCGGGCTTCTCATTGCAGCGGCTTCTCTTGTTGCCGAGCCCAGGCTCCAGGGCACGTGGGCTTCAGTAGTTGTGGGTCCCAGGCTCTAGAGCACAGGCTCCATGGTTGTGGCACGTGGGCTTAGTTGCTCCGTCGCATGTGGGATCAGCCCAGACCAGGGATCGAAGTCATGTCTCATGCATGCAAATTCTTTACCTCTGAGCCAGGGGGGTAGCCCTACAATACAGTATCATTACTAACTCTAGTCATCCTGCTGTAGATTAAATCTCCGAAGCTGAGTTCATCCTCCATCACTGCCACTTTGGACACTTTGACCAACAGTCATCCATTTACCCCACCTCCCCACGTCTGGGGACCACCATTCCAATCTCTGCTTCTATGAATTTGACTGTTTTAGATTTCACCTACAAGTAAGATTATGCACGGAGAAGGCAATGGCACCCTGCTCCAGTACTCTTGCCTGGAAAATCCCATGGATGGAGGAGCCTGGTGGGCTGCAGTCCATGGGGTCGCTAAGAGTCGGACACGACTGAGCGACTTCACTTTCGCTTTTCACTTTCAGACATTGGAGAAGGAAATGGCAACCCACTCCAGTGTTCTTGCCTGGAGAATCCCAGGGGCGGGGGAGCCTGGTGGGCTGCTGTCTATGGGGTCGCACAAAGTCGGACATGACTGAAGCGACTTAGCAGCAGCAAGATTATGCAGTATTTTTCTTTCTGTTTCTGACTTACTTCACTTAGCACAGTGCCCCCCAGGTTCATCCATGTAGTCACAATTGGCAGCATATATACACAGTGGAATATTATTCAGCTTTAGAAAAGGAAATGTTTTCATATAAGAAGGATGCAAGTCCTTATGTGGACATAAGCTCATAAGATTTACTGTTCTAGTACATAAGAAAAAAATCAGTATCAAAAGTTTTGCCTGAAGGTTCTCTTCCTTCCAGAAACATTTCCCATTCTTTAGCCTAATGTGTGAATATATTTGAGAAAATATGAGAGAAGGACTTGAAATCATTTAATCTTTCTTCTAAGACATAAAGAAAAATCAGAAGGATATTTCAAATGATACCATCATTACTGCCAAGCAGTACTGAAAATAATCAACATCAAAAGGTAGTTTTTTACTCTATTGATCATATATCTTAAAAACAAAAGTCATATTTGTTATCTAACACAATCTCCCATCTGAATAAGTTTTAGTCATCAGCAACTATAAAATGAGAATTTTTTCATAATGTTTCACATGAATACTTTTTATGCTTTCCCTGTCCTAAGGAAACTAAAGAAAGATATCTTTATAATTCATTTACATATTTTAATTTTCTAGATTCAAATTCCTTCTACAAGTCTCCACAAATACACACACAAAATCATTCCCTCTGAATTTAAGTAGTTTTTTCTTATTGAGACTACTGTATAACACTATAATCTCAATTTCTATTTTCTTTGCACCTTCTTTTCTTTGCAATTTCTGAAGATAGTAATTGATGCCAAAAGTGGTACCAGAATGCTTTAATTTTACCAGTTGGAGAATTAGACTGCTTCATTTAAAGCAATTTAGAAAAGAAGAAATTGATGGTATAGTAGAAAAAGTACAAAGCTTGAAGGAAAATTCTACAATTTTAGAGTTGACTGCATATGGGTTAAGTCACTTCAGTTGTGTCCAACTCTTTTTGACCCCATGATCTATAGCCCTCCAGGGTCCTCTGTCCATGGGATTATCCAGGCAAGAGTACTGAAGTGGGTTACCATTCTCTTCTCCAGGGGATCTTCCTGACCCAGGGATCAAACCCACATCTCTTATATTTCCTGAATTGGCAGGCAGGTTCTTTACCATTAGCGCCACTGTAGACCTGAAATTAATCTCTTTACATCTCTGGATCTATGTCTACTGATTGACCAAAAACATCTTTTTCCATAAGATGTTAGATGTTAATATAAACAACATCTAACATAAGATGTTATGGAAACCCCAAATGAACATTTTGGCCAACCTAATAAAATATGGCAGCATTGACATGTTTTACAAACTCTAAGAACTCTGTAGTATCCATGTAGTACCTAGTACAGGCCTAAATTATCCAAAGTACTGTGAAAAGGGAACAAAATACAATAATATCATTTTTATTCAGTAATCTTAGATCTTACTTTCTGCATAATGAATAATGCATGACATGAAATCTAGCTTCTTAGCATTTCCTAAGGAATACAGTACAATGCAGTTTTAGATGCAGAGTATTGCACAGGAAATCTTTAGAATTTTTTCACCTTGCACGACTGAAACTCTATACCCATTAAACAGCATCTCCCCCAAATTTCCGCTGCCAGCCCCTTTCTGCTTTCTGCTTCTATGAGTTTGTCTACTTTGAGAACTCACAAAAGTGGAATCATGTAGTATTTGTCCTTCTGTGACTGGCTTATTCCATTTAGTTAAGTTATCCATGTTTTTGTAGCATATGACAGAATTCCCTTGTTTGTAAGACCAAGTGATATTCCGTTGTATGTATATACCACATTTTCTTCATTTATTCATACATAAATAGACATTTAGATCTTTACTTCTTGGCTTGTGTTAACAATGCTGCAGTGGACAATGGGAGTAAAAACATATCTTGAAGAACTGATTTCAATCATTTGGATAAATATTCAAAAGGATCACCTAATCAAATAGCAATTTTAGTTTTAATTTTTTAATTACCTTTCATAATTTTTTCCATAGTGGCTGCACCATTTCTCATAACCAATAATGTACAAGGGCTCCAATTTCTCCACATCTTCCCCAACACTTCTTATTGTCTTTGTTGATCATGGCCATTCTAATGGCTGTGAGGTGATATCACATTGTGGTTTTTGTAGTTACCTATTGGTTTAGTGGTGCTGAACACCTTGTTCAGATACTGATGCATGTTCAGTCGATTCAGTCATGTATGACTATTTGCAACCCATGGAATGAGTATTGAAGGTGTGTGATTTACAGATCTTGGAGTTTACTCAAATTAACGAGCATTGAGATGGTGATGCATCATCATCAAGAATGGAAGGACTCAGATGAAGCATCAGGGTCTTTTCAAATGAGTCAGTTCTTCACATCAGGTGGCCAAAGTATTGGAGTTTCAGCTTCAATATCAATCCTTCCAATGAATATTCAGGACTGATTTCATTTAGGATGGACTGGTTTGATCTCCTTGCAGTCTAAGGGATTCTCAAAAATCTTCTCCAACACCACAGTCCAAAAGCATCAATTCAAACTCATAGAAGCAAAGAATACAATAGTGTTTTCCAGGAACTGGAGATTGAGGGAAATAGGTAACAATTGTTCAGAATGTCTGAAGTTTCAGCTATGCTAGATAAGTATGTTCTAGAGATCTGCTGTATGACAGTGTCTTTACTTAACGTGACATTGTGCTCTTCAAAATTTGTTAAAAGAGTAATCTGTACAGTATTCTTACTATAAAAAAAAAGTGGGAGATAGGCAAAGAAACTCTAGGAGATGTTGAGTATGTTTATGATGGATATGGTTGTAATGATGGATGCTTTCATATGCCCAAACCTATCAAATTGCACATATTAAATATGCACAGTTCTTTATGTATCAATTATACCTCAATAAAGCTGCTAAAAAGAAAACATTATCATTTAAATGCTTATATCTTAATATAGTTAGTGGTTCAGTCATGCCCAACTCTTTGAAACCCTTTGGCCCGTCAGGCTCCTCTGTTCATGGAATTCTCCAGGCAAGAATACTGGAGTGGGTAGCCATTCCCTTCTCCAAGGGATGTTCCCTACCCAGGGATGGAACCCAGGTCTCCTGCATTACAGGCATATTCTTTACCATCTGAGCCACCAGGAAAAGGGTTAAAATTAATTAGCTACATCTCTCATTTTAGAATATTTTTTAAATTTAGAAAAAGCAATAAAGGATGATAGAGAGGAACAAATCAGAAATTAAAGAAATAGAAAATAAAGATTCAATTGAAAAATATTAAACAATCAAATATCTTGCAAGTGTCATTAAGGAGAAAAACAGAAATATATAAAATTTCAAGTGAAAAAGGAGACAAAAGTACAAATATGGCAGAGGTTAAGGAGACAAGACATAGGAGTTTTGCTTTTGCTTTAGGGGTGCATGCCTGCATGCATGCTAAGGTGCTTCAGTCATGTCTGACTCTTTGTGACCCCATGGACTGTAGCCTGACAGGCTCCTTGGTCCATGGGATTCTCCAGGCTGGAATACTGGAGTGAGTTGCTATACCCTCCTTCAGGAGATCTTCCAGACCCAGGGAATGAAAGTGCCTTTCTTATGTCTCCTTCATTGGCAGTGGGTTCTTTACCACTAGCGCCACCTGGGAAGCCCACTTTATGGTACAAACTTTCTACAGTCCATTCTTTCTTCTGATCTCAGCTATAAATTTTAGACAAAATTCAAAACAAACAACATGAAAACTCTGAAAAGTGAAGTAGTCTGATTCTTCAAGTGAGTCAAAACAGAGAAGTGACTTGCACAGGGTTGGATTTCCAGATTTTTTTTTTTTCTTCACATGATTTGCCCTAAGAGTCAGTCATAGTAATGGAGAGTGATGACGAGTTCTACTCAGCCAAGGAGTCCAATAGCTACCCCACCATACTTCTGAGTATGGAGAATCAGGGAGATCCCCTGAGAGCAGAAAAGAAGAAGAAATACCTAAGGGAATAACAGAATATCCCCTAATTTCATACATGAACTTGCACAAGTGACAGTCTTAACACTTGAACTACACATGTGTGGGACAGATCCAAACCAAAAATAAAAGCTTAACTGAAGTCTGAACACCATACACAGAGTGAGAAACAGATCTCACTGTATAAACCTAACTGTTTTACTGCCTTCTAAATACATCAATATTATCCAGAAGACTATAACTCAATCCAGACTCTATACAGACTCTATACATTAAAACTGTCCAATAAAAAATCTAAAATTACTCCACATGCAAATAACCAGGAAAACACAGCCCTTTCACAAGGAAAGCAAACAGTACACATATGAATCTGATGAAAATCCAAATTGTTAGAATTATCAGGCAAAACCTTTAAAGCAGCTACTATAAATATGAACCATGAGGTAAAGGAAAAAACACTTCAAATGAATAAAAAGAAAAGAAATATTAGTTGAAGAATAAAAAATAGTAAAAATGAACCAAATGGAAATTTTAAAACATCTTACCTATGAACAGAATGAACAAGTCAGGAAATAAAAGCAGTAAATGTGAAGATAAAACAAACCAAAAAGAAAAAATATTCAATTGAAAGAAGAGAGAAAAAATATATTGAGAACAAAAAATGGACAAATATGAGAACCTGTAGGCCAATATCAAGGGTTTAATATATATGTAAGTGGAGTCCCAGAAAAAGAAGAGAAAGAGATTGATATCCCCCAATATGTGAAGAAATATGAATTTAAAGTTCCCACAATTTGGTGAAAAGGTTATATTTACAGATTTAAAAAACTCAGTGGATCCTAATCAGGATAAAATCAAAATTACTAGAGATATCATAATCAAACTACTAAAATTAAAAAGAAATTAATATTGAAAGCAGCAAGAAAACAACACATTATATATGAGGAATAGGAAAAGGGACAATTTGAGTTACTGTGGATTGCTGATCAAAAATCATGGATGCCATAAGACAATGGACTAACATCTTTTAAAGTGCTGGAAAATAGAAACAAAAAAGGAATCACTCTCAACATAGAGTTCTATATCCAGCAAAAATAGGTATATTTATTTTATAAATGAAGACAAAGTAAAGATAGTTTTCAGTGAAAGAAAACCAAGAGAAATTGTCACCAACAGTTAAGAATAAAATTATTTTTCCATCAAAATATATATGTCTAGTTTTTTAAAAAAATAATTATCAGGCATTTAATATTTGTAGATGTCATACATATGAAAAGTATAACAAAGTCAGTGGTATGTGGAGGTAAAGGAACCTATCTGGTTGCAACGTTTTTACATTTTAAATGAGTGGTACAACAAACAGAAATGTAGGAATAAATTGCTAATTTTATAGCTGGTATACAACTATAATAACAAAAAACAAAGCTAAAAACTAAAAGCTATAATTATAAAATAACTGTAAAAAATAAATAAGTGGCACAATATTAATTCCAAGTAGATGGTACATGTTTAGTTATGTATTAATAAATTGCAATGTAATACAAAAAATATTTAGCAAAATATCCAATAGACAGGTTAACATAGAATATTAAAAATATTCAAATAATTCAAAGGAAGACAGTAAAATGAGAACAAGGGGAAGAATAGAGGATACACATAGAACATTAAGAATGGTAGAACTAAGCCCAACCATATCAAAAATTACATTAAATGTCACTGATCTAAATATTTCCATTAAAAGGTGGAGACTGGCAGAGTTTTTGAAAAGGAAAAACCCATTCGCAAATTGCCTAGAAGGGACACATTATAATGCAAAATGAAAACAGGTTAAAATAAGTAGATAGTGACAGAGTATATCATGCAAACTGTAACCATAAGAAGGATAGAGTAATATTAAATGACGTTAACTTCAGCAAGAAGAGTGATACCAGAAAGAAGGGCTTCTAGGTGGTTCAGTGGTAAAGAATCCGCCTGTCAATACAGGAGACACTGGAGATGTGGGTTCGATCCCTGGGTCAGGAAGATCCCCTGGAGTAGGAAATGGTAACCCACTCCAGTAATCTTGCCTGGAAAACCCCATGGACAGAGGAGCCTGGTGGGCTACAGTCCATGGGGTCACAAAAAGAGCGACTGAGCAACTAGAACAAGCACAGCAGAAATAAAGAGCAACATTTAATAAACATAAAATGTATAATGTCTGTATGCAGGTCCGGAAGCAACAGTTAGAACTGGACATGGAACAACAGAGTGGTTCCAAATAGGAAAAGGAGTACGTCAAGGCTGCATATTGTCACCCTGCTTATTTAACTTATATGCAGAGTACATCATGAGAAACACTGGGCTGGAGGAAGCACAAGCTGGAATCAAGATTGCTGGGAGAAATATCAATAACCTCAGATATGTAGATGACACCACCCTTAATGGCAGAAAGCGAAGAACTAAAGAGCCTCTTGATGAAAGTGAAAGAAGAGAATGAAAAAGTTGGCTAAAAGCTCAACATTCATAAAACTAAGATCATGGCATCCAGTCCCATCACTTCATGGCAAATAGATGGGGAAACAGTGGAAGCAGTGACAGACTTCATTTTGGGGGGCTCCAAAATCATTGCAGATGGTGAATGCAACCGTGAAATTAAAAGATACTTACTCCTTGGAAGAAAAGGTATGACCAACCTAGACAGCATATTAAAAAGCAGAGACATTATTTTGCCAACAAAGGTTCATCTAACCAAGGCTATGATTTTTCCAGTAGTCATGTATGGATGTGAGAGTTGAACTATAAAGAAAGCCGAGCACTGAAGAATTGATGCTTTTGAACTGTGGTGTTGGAGAAGACTCTTGAGAGTCCCTTGGTCTGCAAGGAGATCCAACAAGTCCATCCTAAAGGAAATCAGTCCTGAATACTCATTGGAAGGACTGATATTGAAGCTGAAACTCCAATACTTTGGCCACCTGATGTGAAGAATTGACTCATTTGAAAAGACCCTGATGCTGGGAAAGATTGAAGGCAAGAGGAAAAGGGGATGACAGAGGATGAGATGGTTGGATGGCATCACCAACCCAATGGACATGAGTTTGAGCAAGCTCCAGGAGTTGGTGATGGACAGGGAGGCCTGGCATGCTGCAGTCCATGGGGTCGCAAACAGTCAGACATGAATGAACAACTAAACTGAACTGAAACTACATGAACGATTAAAAATGAAAGAATTAAAGGGAGAAATAGACAATTCCACAACCATAGCAGAACACTGCAACACCACTCTCACAGTAACTGAGATGAACGCAGAACACCCATTTATATCAAGTTAAGTTCAGCAAAAGAGACCAAAAATAAAATTCTACAAAATAAAACTTCAGGCTCAGATAGTTACATTTGTTAATTCTATCAAACATTGAAGAAAATGTTTTCTGAAAATTTTTGTAGAAAAAAAGTATAAAAGGAGGATGAGACAAAGTTAATACCAAAACCAACTATAATAAAGATGTAACAATGGAGAACTGGACATCTATGTGTAAAAGAATGAAATTAGAACAGTTCCTAACACCATACACAAAGATAAACTCAAAATGAGTTAAAGACCTAAATATAGACCAGAAACTATAAAACTTTTAGAAGAAAACATAGGCAGAACACTGTATGACATAAATCATAGCAAGATCCTCTATGACCCACCTCCTAGAATAATGGAAATAAAAACAAAATAAACAAGTGGGACCTAATTAAACTCAAATTATTTTTCACAGCAAAGGAAACTATAAACAAGGTGAAAAACAGCCCTCAGAATGGTAGAAAATAATAGTAAGTGAAACAACTGACTTCAAAACATACAAGCAGCCCATACAACTCAATACCAGAAAAACAAACAACCCAATTAAAAAGTGGGAAAACGATCTAAACAGACATTTTTCCAAAGACATACAGATAGCTAATCAACCATGAAAACATGCTCAACATTGCTCATTACTAGAGAAATCAAATCATAACTACAATGAGATATCACCTCACACTGATCAGAATGGCCATCATCAAAAAATACACAAACAAAAGTGCTAGAGAGAGTGTGGGAAAAGGGAACCCTCTTGCATTGCTAGAGGGAATGTAAATTGATATAGCCACAGTATGGAGATTCCTTTAAAAACTAGGAATAAAACTACCATATGACCCAGCAATACCACTTCTAGGAATATGCCTGAGGAAACCGAAACTGAAAAAGACACACATTACCCCAGTGTTCATTGCAGCATTATTTACAATAGCTAGGACATGGAAGCAAGCTAGAGGTCCATCAGCAGATGAACGGATAAAGAAGGTGTGGTACATATACACAGTGGAATATTACTCAGTCATAAAAAGGAATGCATTTGAGTCAGTTCTAAGGATATGGATGAACCTAGAGCCTATTACACAGAGTGAAGTAAATCAGAAAGAGAAAAACAAATATTGTATGTCAGTGCATATACACGGAATCAGAAAGACGGTACTGATGAACCTATTGGCAGGGCAGTGACAGAGGGACAGACATAGAGAACAGACTTGTGGACATGGGCGGGTGGGGGAAGGCGAGGGTGAGGCAAATGGAGAGAGTAGCGTGGAAGCATATACACCACCACGTAAAACAGAAAACCAATGGAAATCTGCTCTATGACTCACGGAGCTCAGACCAGGGCTCTGTGACCACCTAGAGGGGTGGGGAGGGACGGGAAGTGGGGGGCGGCTCAAGAGGGAGGGGACATGTGTACACCTATGGCTAATTCATGTTGATGTACAGCAGAAATAAAACCAGGGCTCTGTGACCACCTAGAAGGGTGGGGAGGGACGGGAAGTGGGGGGGCGGCTCAAGAGGGAGGGGACATGTGTACACCTATGGCTAATTCATGTTGATGTACAGCAGAAAGGAAACCAGGGCTCTGTGACCACCTAGAGGGGTGGGGAGGGACGGGAAGTGGGGGGCGGCTCAAGAGGGAGGGGACATGTGTACACCTACGGCTAATTCATGTTGATGTACAGCAGAAAGGAAACCAATATTGTACGGCAATTATTCTTCATAAAAAATAAATAAAATTTTTAAATATTTTAAAATATATGAGGCAAATAGTATAATGGAATAATCTGTGTTCTAGGCAATAAAACACAATTCACAATATATCTGAAAAAGAGGCTAAAATGTGGGGAATACTAGATTTGAAATGAGACTCTTAAATATTCTCATGAGAATGTTCCCAATATAAAGAAAGATATTAAAAAGAAATTGAATGACAAAAGCATGATAAATGCCCACTAATATGGGGATGTTATTAGACTTTTTCCAGTTGTTTGTTTTTCTGTAATATTTATTCCATGTTTGCATGTGTTCTCAGTTACTCAGTCATGTCCATGGACTATAGACCACCAGGCTCCTCTGTCGGTGGGATTTTTCAGGCAAGAATACTGGAGTAATCTTTCCAACCCAGGGATGGAACCCACACCTCCTGAACTGGCAAGTGGATTCTTTACCACTGAATCCACCAGGGAAGTCTACATTAGGTTACAAATTACTTCTAGTATATAGTTTGGAATTAGTCCATTATTACATATTATTTCAATAAAGATAACATTGTAAATATACATATTTTTTATTTCTTGTTTATCTATATCACCAATTCAGTCAACCAAAACTTTTGAGCATTTACTATGTGCCAGGCACTGATTAATGCATTGAGATACATAGCAAATGAACAAAAGCCTCTGCCCTCATGAAGCTTATAGTCTGATAAGAAACCTAGCCATGGGAGCATAGTCTGTTATTCAGAAATCACACTGAGTTTAAATAATAATGCCAAACAGGAAATTAAAATTGACAGTCAGATTTAATAACATGTCAGCAATTGTCAATAGGGTATTGAAAGAAATATGGATAATTATCATAGCCCATTACCAAAAGTCTGAGTGTGCAGAACTCTGCTGGCAATATGTGCCTAGTTAAGAGAAAAAAAATTAACTTCCACATGACAGAAGACTGGTCTATTTACTAAACTACATCCTGAATGTAACAGTAACTTAAGGATGATGTCACAGTGCTGAATGAAGCAGTCTCTAAACATGTCAAATGGCAATGTAAAATGGGTTCATTGCACCCTGGAAGATTCTTCATAATAAAAGATGCCATACAAATATAAGTCCTTTCCTGGGCTAGTAATTTATATTCATGAAGAAGATGCATCCAGCAATGATCATTTAATTAACAAACATAGAGGATTCTAAAGAGAAATGATCCTTCCCTGATGTCAAATGTGTCATCCAATATCAGTGTCACTGCTGAGGTATCAGGAATGTCAGATAAATCTTCAGATGCTTCATATTCTGTGCAGGGGAAGTAATTTCACTTGGGGATAAAACTGCCATTTGGCTCAATTACCTCCATACAGTCTAATTCTGGAAGGCAGGCAGGTTCTTTCTATACTGTTTTAAGCTTCGAAGGGTTTCATCACTAGAGTGATTTCCCTGGACATGGAATATGTTTCACTTCGGCATTAAATACAGTTTAAGATCAAACAATCTTTGAGAAAGATTTTAGCAGGCACTTTAGATCTCCGTGTTAGTGGGGTTTTTTGAAGCACGCATAGCAAAGAGGAAATGTAGTCATTGCACTATACATCATCCAGGATTTTAAAACAGCCTGCAGAGGAGGACTGATATTTCATCAATGGATTGTGGGATGAGCAATTCTTATAAGGTCAACAAAGCTTTATAGTTCAGAGAACAGATATTTAAAGCCCTGTAGGATTTGCTGTGTTTACTGTTCATTTTTCGATGAATTTTGGATGTTCCTGATAACTTTTGCACATTAAGCTTTCCATTTATAGAAAGCATCTTGTAATAAGAGGGAAATTTAAGTTCACATTCATCTCAGAAGCAAGTGTCTTATTTTTTTAAAATACTGTAGTGTTTACATAGAATACAATGTAAATTCCATATTGAAAGAATATTAAGTAATATTTTGAACAAAATAGTTGAATTTTAATAGGCAAAAAGTCAGATTATTTAATCAACATTATTATTTCTAAAATGGCTTTTAACTAAATATTCAAACAAAATTTCAGCTTTAAGAAACTAAATTTAGAAGTATTTTCTCAAATGGAATGGTTTTTGCATCTATTACTGCTTTGTTTAATTAAATAACATAATATATATAATGTTTAAGGAATGAAAAAGCAAAAGATGTGAATGGAAGTTCAGTTGTGTGTAGTGTTTCCGATTTTAAATTTCTGACTGAATGCTTCATGAAAAAAAGTGAAAGTGAAGATGCTCAGTCACGTCCAAGTCTTTGTGACCCAATGGACTATAGCCTCCCAGGCTCCTCTGTCCATGAATTCTCCAGGCCAGAACACTGGAGTGGATAGCCATTCCCTTCTCCAGGGGATCTTCCCAACCCAGGGATCAAACCCAGGTCTCCTGCATCACAGGCAGATTCTTTACTATCTGAGCCACCAGAGAAGCATACTCAAGTAAAAATGTTTTTTGTAGTATGTGTAAATTTGGTCATCTTTAAGAACATATATTTCATTTTCCATGATATGCTCAATTTCAAATTGCGTTTAGCCTCCACTTTGACAACTAGCAGTGTCATTTGTTCTTTGGACCTGTTTATAATAACTGTCTTTTGTATTGAATAACTACTTAGCCATAAGAAAGTTCTTAAATATTATGTGATGATATATTCTCCTCAATTTCTAGAGAAATATTGATCTTGTTTTGTACTGACCATCCTCTCACACGCCTTTTCTCACAGTGTCTGCTTTGTCATCTGAAGTATTTTACAGCAGTAAATCCAGACCAATATTCTCATTCTCTATGTCATCCAAAAAAATGCCAAAGTGAAAGGAAAAAAACAGAATTAGCTAGAAGACTATTCTTACCAGCTTCTTAATTAAGGAAAATAATAATGTATCTATCTTGCTTCAGTGTGATCCCAAATGGAAAAATGAATAAGAGTTCAATTTGATGAGCTGACAAAGAAATGATATCACAGGAAATTAAAGTATAAGATTTTTTACCTAAGTTTATTAATCAAGCAAATTCATTTTATTTTTTTTATATACAAAGTTGATGATATATGATTGCTAAGATTCTTGTTTTGCAAAGTTTATTTAGGTATACAAGCATAAAAAAATGGACCAATTATAAATTTTGCATTGTTTTTAACCCTTATATATTAACAGTAATTCTTAAATTTATGCTTTGTTATATATAAATTATAAGAAATCATCACCATCTCCTATATGCACTATTGAAATTATATCTACCATTCAACCTTCAATCAAAAGAAAATTTTCTTTGAAGATTTTACATATCACCTTTATATCGTATCATCACAATCTTTATGTCTCTTGTATTTGAACTTCTTTATCAATGTCTGGAAGGAAATTAAAACTTCTCAGATTTCTGTGTTCCTATAAAAGTCACACCTTCTCTAGACTCTTCACATGCTGTGAGAATTAGTTCTGCATCCATTTGTTCAGTGTTCAGAGATCAGAAAGAATAAAACTTCTCTTAAACAGCCTGGAGTAGGTCCCTAAATTAAGCTTCCAAGGTGTTGGGACATCTCAGGAACTATCTCCCGAGGCATTTATATGTCAAAAGGTCTGAAACCTAGACCCTGGAGACATGCTAGGCCATAAAAGTCTTAGGTACCCATGGTTTATCTGGGAAAGGTATATTTACCTTAAAAGTGGTTAGGGTGAGAACCCAGGATTCTTCCCGTCTCTTCTCAAAAGAACAAGAGAGTTTTTTCTCCTTCCAGGAGGGAAGGAGGGTGCCTATCTAAGAGTCCACTGTTAACCCTTTGTTCTCTGTTCCTCACCCCTTTCCACCTGCCCTAGTGCCTGATCAAGCGGCAGGGCGTGGAGCAGGGGCAGAGGCACTTGTTTCGTCATTGCTCAGTGGCTCAGTCGTGTCTGAGTTTTGCGACCCCATGGACTATAACCCACCAGGCTCCTCTGCCCGTGGGGCTTCCCAGGCAAGAATACTGGAGTGTGTTGCCATTTCCTTCTCCAGGGGATCTTCCTGACCCAGGGATGGATCGAACCCACATTTCCTGCATGGCAGGTGGATTCTCTACAATGAGCCAACTAGGAAGCCCCACTTTTTGTTTACCATGGGTAATTAATAAGGAATCTGTCTTTGACTGTGTATGCATTCAGGATAAAATTAATAAAGGCAAATCTTAAGTATATTGAAACAATTTTTTTCATTTTTGGATTCACACATCTTCTGATCTGGTAACTATATGAGGACATATATTTGTTTTCTAATCACCATTTCTTTATAACATATAGTGTATTGGACATAGAAGAATGCAAATGTTTGTCACAGGTAAGTATTTGTTCAGTGAATAAGAAGAAGAAATGAACCTCTCTTATCCAAGTTGGATGTGAGAAGATGCTCCAAAGAGTTTGAGACTGAACCTTGAACTTTGTGAGTGTGATGTTATATGATCCTAGATGATATATGCTGTGTAATGTATGGATGTGGGCTTCCCTTGTAGCTCAGTTGGTAAAGAATCTGCCTGCAGTGCAGGAGACCCGGGTTCAATTCCTGGGTTGGGAAGATTCCCCGGAGAAGGAAATAGCAACCCACTCCATTATTCTTGCCTGGAGAATCCCATGGACAGAGGAGCCTGGCGGGCTACAGTCCATGGGGTTGCAAGAGTAGGACATGACTTAGCAACTAAACCACCACCACCACCAATGTATGGATGTAATGGAGTGAGTGAACATGAAGTTGCAATGTTGTATGCAGTGTAATGTAACGCCACATGACCCTGTTCTCCTGAGTGTGTGTGTGGCTAGAATAGCCCTGAGGAGGTACTTTCAGAGAAAGCCATTCTGCCCAAGTGTGAGCCTAGCATTTTCCAGTCTCGTTCTAAAGAAAATAATATTCTCCTAACATCACCCCTTTCTCCTTACTATTAAAGGTAAGGTTTTACAACAAACATTCTATACAGAAAATGCAAGCCTTTAACTGGGAAAACATCTGTTGCTTATATGAGTTGTTTATTCCTCAGTCAAGTATTTAAGTGTTTTTAAATGCACTGAAAATTTTATTTAGTCTTTTAAAGTATTATAGTTTTTGTCTTTGTGCTTCCCTGGTGGCCCAGACGGTAAAGAATCTGCCTGCAATGCAGAAGACCCAGGTTCAAGATCCCATGAAAAGGGGAACAGCAACCCACTCCAGTATTTTTGCCTGAAGAATTCTATGGACTGAGGAACCTGGAAGGCTATATTGGGTGGCGAAGAGTTGGACATGACTGAGTCACTAATACTTTTCATAGATAATGGTTGAAAGGGTTTTGTTGTATTCTTTTCTGCTTTATCTTTCTTTGGTATTGGTGCTTTCAAACAAGAAGGGACAAAGAGTGACCAGGCAGGGAGACGCACCTGTGTGAAAACTCTGAGCAAGAGGAGTGGTTTGGCCTTACTCAGAAAGAAGGAGGGTGAAGCAGATATTACAAGGCTAAAAAGCTAATTGGAGTCACAGAGCTGGTGGGCTTTGTCACTCAGTCGTGTTCCACTCTTTGTGACCCCATGGGCTGTAGCCCACCAGGCTCCTCTGTCCATGGGGATTCTCCAAGCAAGAATACCAGAGTGGGTTGCCATGCCCTCCTCCAGGGGATCTTCCCAACCCAGGGATAGAACCCAGGTCTCCCACATTGCAGGCAGATTTGTTACCATCTGAGCCATCAGCGAAGCCCAGAGAGCTGATAGGTCATGTTAACTAAGGCCGATATAGGAGGAAAGCAGATGATATCACTTAGTACTCAAAAAAAAAAAAAAAAAAAACCTTTTTATTTGGAAATAATTTCAAACTTAAAAATCGCAAGAAAGATGCAAGAATGGTACCCTTTACTCAGATTTCACCATTCATTAACATTTTGTCACACTGGTGACATCATTTGACTGTAAACTGCAATATATATTCCCATCCCCCTAAATTCCTCATAGAATTTCCCAAGAACGAAAGGACTCTCTTGTGCAATTATAGTATAGTATCAAATTCTGGGAATAGTGAGGGTTACAACACCAGAGCCCATATTTCAATTTTTAGCCAATTAACACATTGTAGGCTATATTCATTTTCTGTCCCTGCTATAATAATTCATCAGAAATTGAGTGGTGTAAAACAATACACACACTTTTTTTTTTTAATAATTCAATAGGTCACAAATTTGTTACAGGTTTCACTGGAGCACAGAGAGCCACAGAGCACTGGCAGACAGAGCTCCTTCCCAGAGACTCCAGGAGGAAATTCTTACCTTGCTCGCTTGGGTTTTGCAGAATCCAGTTCCTTGGTGTTGCAGGGCCAAGGTCCCTGTTTCCTGGCTGATTGAAGAATGACAGTCATTCCCAGATTCCAGAGACCACTGCCATTTTTTGGCTTGTGACCCTCTTCCTCCGTCTTCAAGGCAGCAGCAGTGGGTCAGGAACTGCTCTATCTCCCTCTTTAACCCCTGGGAGGTTCTTCACTTTTCAGGACTCATAGAATGCAGCTGAACCCATGCTGACAACCCAGTACAATCTCTCCTGAAGATCTGTAACCTTAATCCCAGCTGGGAAGTCTCTAAGCCTTATAAGGTGACATAGTCACAGGTCTGGGAGTGGGGTGAAGACATTAAAGGGTGAGAGGGGAGCATTAGTCTGACTGCAACACAGGGCAGTCGTTCTGCCGTGCGGCAACCCTGCCTGTCCTCACGCAGTCCTACATTATGGCAAGGCTTGACCACAGTCTCACTTGAGTTCTGACGACATCCTAGACTCCTCCTGGAGCAAGGGGAGGTACTCAGGCTTGAGAGGAGCTGCCGTGAAGCCGTGTCTCATCTCTCTCCATAGTTTCATTTGAGCCCAAGACTTTCTTCTCCCCCACCTCCTGTGACACAGCTGCAGGCCTCTGAGTAACCTGCTTAACTCCTCAGTCTACCTAACAACTGGCCACCTCTTACTGGGCCCTTCAGTTGGCATCATCTTGTGAGATGAGAGACAGGGGGCTGACCCCATGATGACCTCATGTATGCGGTGTCAGGAATGAACTGCCTGGATCCATTTGGGCTTATTGTCTCCTGACTGGCCGCATCCCGGCAGCGTGGCAGGTCACCCCGACAGGGTCAGGGGTGAACCTCTTGACCTCAGTAGCCATTGTGCTGCTGTGTTGGGTCTACTTGACCACCAGACATCCAAAAATGTCCTGCGTAGTATTGTTTTCTTCCTATCTAGGGCCCAATCCAGGATCAAGCATTATATCAGTTTTATTTATCATGTCTCCTTGATCTCATTTAATCTGAAATATTTCCTCCACCTCTCTTCTTTACCCTTAACATTGACATTTTTGGATGGTATTTCTTTCCTTTGAGTTTAATGTTTCCTCATGATTAACTCAGTTTATGCATGTATGGCTTGAGCTCTGAATAACTGATGTCTCTCCTCATTGTATCACATCAGGATACAAATAATGTCAATGTAACCTTTATCAGGGGCTTCCCTGGTGGCTCAGCAGTAAGGAATCCAGCTTCAATGCAGGATATGCAGGTTTGACCCCAGGATCAGAAAGAAACTCTGGAGAAGGAAATGGCGACCCACTCCTGGGTCGCCTGGAGAATCCCATGGATGGAGGAGTCTGATGGGCTACAGTCCATTGGGGTTGCAAAAATCGGACACAATTTAGCAACTAAACCAAAACAACCTTTATTAGAGATGCTAACTGTGATCACTAGGTTCAAGTAGTAACCGCTCGTCTCCTCCACTGAGTTACTGTTTTTCTTTATGTAATAATAAGTCTCTTGATTCTATGCAAATATGCTGCTTCTTTTCAAAATTTCCACCCACTAGTTTTAAAATTTGTTGAAAATTCTTGTCCCAGTTATAACTGTGACGGTTGCAAAACAGCAATTTTCTAGCTTCATCATTGTTATTTAGCATTCTACTACAAGGAAGAGTTGTTCCTAATTAGTTAGGTTCTTAGTTATATCCAGGTATAGTAGAAATTATGAAATGCTTGTCTGAGGCTGTTTCATTCAGTTTAGAGTAGTGCATTATCATTTTATTCTACTTTGTGCTTGAGATTTGTGGGGGAAATTTCAACAGCTTTAGTGTTTGGGTTTTCATTTTCTCTTCTTACTGCAACTCTGTATGGATACGATAGGCTTTTTCTTGTTCCACTTTATTTTCTAGATAAAATTTCCTGATCAAAAGTACTGCCTTTTACTAAGGGGAAAGGCAACTCCCTTCTTGGACAACATGATGAGCAGTAGAGGCAAGTTGGTTTTTCATGTGGTTCTCTAGTGTTTCGTCGGTATCCCTGATATTCTCTTTGAACTTCTCTTTCCCACATGTTTATAAAGAATGTCTCCACCCTCTTTTTTTTTTGTTTTGCCACACTGCAGAGCATGTGGGATCTTAGTTCCCTGACCAGGGGTGGAACACGTCCTTCCTGCAGTGGAAACATGGATCCTAAACCACTGAACCGCCAGGGAAGTGCTCCCACCCTTCCTATTTACCTTCTCCTGAGGCTCTGTGGCAGGCTTCCCTGGTGGCTCAGAGGGTAAAGCATCTGCCTGCAACGTGGGAGACCTGGGTTCAATCCCTGGGTCGGAAAGATCCCTTGGAGAAGGAAATGGCTACCCACTCCAGTATAAAGCTCCGTGGTAAAGTATCTAACTGCCAATGCAGGACACTTAGGTTCCATCCCTGAGCCAGGAAGATCCCCTGGAGAAGGAAATGACAACCCACTCCAGGATTCTTTGCCTGGGAAATCCCATGGCCAGAGGAGCCTGGCGGGCTACAGCCCATGGGGTCACAAAGAGCTGGACATGACTGAGTGACTAAACAAAGAAACTCGGTAATATTGCTTTTCTGAAGCAGCCACTCAGGTCCACACACTCTCGAGACCCTTGTTTGTAACCAGTGCCTAGTATTTGAACAGTCAGCGTTGGGCTTTTCAGGGCTGACTTTGACTGTGCTTGGTCCCCATCCTTAGCTTCTCAGTCTTCCATTTGCAGCCATTCACCTCATCCTCTCACACTCCCCAGGCCTGCAGGCTGGTCATGGCATCAGGGGCTCCAATGATAATTCTGCTGTTACTTATGCAGTGGATTTTTTTGTCTGTACCTTCAAGTTACTGAATGGCTTTTAGGTGATGCTGGGCTGCACTCCATAGGCCCTGAACTTGCCCAGCTTCAGGACTAAAGAATGAGTCAGCAACAGAGACATCAGTGGTTAATGGTTAAGGGGATTTACAGGTCTGAAGAAGGTCCTGGAGCAACTTCCCATCCTATGCAACTGGCGGTGGGAGATGGCAGGGCAGGACATGACAGCGATCTTCGCTCCTGGGGAGGAGGGGAGATAACTAGTTATAGGGGAGTTATATCAGGTGGGCCCATTAATTATCAGGGGAACCAGCAGAGGGACACCTGCTCACCGCCCCTTTGCTAAGAAAATCACTATTGGGACCTGGGGCAAGTATGCAGGAAGGTCAGTCTTATGAGTTGGGTGGAGCTGAAGCAGGTACTGGTCTGATGAGATATAGAGAGAGCAAGAGACCAACCATACTGAATGGCCTGCATACTGTGCAGAGACTGTGCAGAAAATTTGGATGTGGATGGCCAATTAACTTAGAGACAACCATAAATTCACATAAGAACTTTAAGTAGGCAGTTGGCATGACTCAATTTGCATTTTGAAAAGATCTTTACTTCTCTGAAGAGAATAGATTTATAAGAGTCAAGAATGGATTCAAGAGATGGTTATGTTAATCCACATAAATGATTGTTGTGTTTTAATCAGAGGTTCTGGAAGTGAATATGGAGAGAAATATACAGAATCAAGAAATGATTAGAAGTTTTCATTGAAAACATTTGATGATTAGATGTAAGACACTAGCTTCCTAGCAAAGGCCCCATGCATGCTCTTACCTCAAAGCTTTATCATGTTACCCTCCCACTGCCAAGAATGCACATTAGTGTATACAGTAGATAGAATAACCGCACACACACACACACACACACACACACACACACACAAAGATAACCACATCCTAGATTGCAAAAGCTGTGAATACCTGATATAGAAAAAGGTATTTTGCAAATATAATTAAGTGCCTTCAGCTGGAGAGATTACTGTGACTTACTCAGGTCGACCCAATATAGTCAGGCATCCTTGTAAGAGAGGCAGGAGGTGTTATGCTAGAAAAAGAGAAGAAAGCATGAACTGAGGAACGTGGCTAATGTCTAAAAGTGGAAAAGGCAAGGAGCAAAGCGTCCCTCAGCCTCCAGGGGGAATGAACTTCAAACCTACATCTTGATATTAGCCCAAGAAGAGCCAGTTTGGACTTCCAACTCTAGAACTGTAAGATATTTGTATTGCTTTGAGCTACTAGTGAAAGTGAAAGTGAAGTCGCTCAGTCGTGTCCTACTCCTTGTGATCCCACGGACTGTAGCCTACCAAGCTCCTCCATCCATGGGATTTTCCAGGCAAGAGTACTGGAGTGGGTTGCCATAGCTACTAAGGTTTTGGTAATTTGTCACAGCAGCCATACGAATGTATTAATCAATTCAGTTCAGTCACTCAGTAGCGTCCGACTCTTTGCAACCCCACGGACTGCAGCACAGCAGGCTTCCCTGCCCATCACCAACTCCCGGAGCTTGCTCAAACTCATGTGCATTAAGTCAGTGATGCCATGCAATCATCTCATCCTCTGTTGTCCCTTTCTCCTCTCGCCCTCAATCTTTCCCAGGATCAGGGTCTTTTCCAGTGAGTCAGTCAGATATTAATTAGGTATTAATACCTAATATCAAGTATTAATATCAGTGTACAAATAGTATTAATAATACAATTAGTATTTATTATTATTTTACCAATTAATATTAATATTAGTACAAGTAGTATTAATAATAGTGTACAAATCTCACAAGCAAACCACTTCACTTTCTCGAGAACTCTGCTCAACTCTTCATGAGAGAAATTTTCCCTCACCCTAGCATCTAAAATACTCCTCTCACCCTCTAGCCCCTAAGCTGGCTTTCTGTTAATGCCTATTATTCATCTGTGGGTTTAGGGGTTCGATTCGGTTTGCTTTTGGGGTTTTACTTTTTTGCATATAAGAACACGTTTGCTTTCAATCATCACTGCTTTTTTTTTTTCAGCATCCTAAAACAGTGCCTGGCATGTGTTAGTACATATTTCTTGAATAAACATAAAATTCTTAAACTGTTGAAGATTAATGCTATTTTCTAATATAAGTAAATGCCATTTTCTAATACAAATAACACTGGATAAAGAGTATTTAGGGGAACGTGTCTTCCCTGGTGGCTCAGACGGTAAAGTGTCTGCCTACAATGTGGGAGACCCGGGTTCAATTCCTGGATTGGGAAGATCCCCTGGAGAAGGAAATGGCAACCCACTCCAGTACTCTTGCCTGGAAAATTCCATGGACTGAGGAGCCTGGTAGGCTACAGTCCGTGGGGTCACAAAGAGTCGGACACGACTGAGCAACTTCACTTTAGGGGAAAATAGGTTTTGTTTAGGATATGATGAGTCTGAGATGCTTGTGAGACACTGGAATTCCAAAGGGCTGTTTGTCCTGGACATATAAACATGGTGATTTTAATCATACATCTGGTAACTGAGATCACAGAGGTAGAGGAGCTCTTCTAGAAACTGCATGTGGTTCCTTACTGGCATCATCACTGGGTTGCCCCATTTATATGTGAAACTTCTCAAAAATAGCTCATTTTTTCCCATCACCTCCACATATGGATTTTCCCTTGATATCTCAATCTTAGTTAATGGTACTACCTATCAGTCATCCAAATGGAAACTTTGACTCTTCCATACTTTAATATAGAATTATTGAGATTGGGACAAGAGTCCTTATGAAACAGAGTCAAGAAAATCAATCAATTAAGCAAGTTCTATTGATTCCATTTCATATGTGTCTTAGAACTCCATCCATTATTTTGTATTCTTACTGTCCCTGCCCTGGTTCATATGTCTTCTCTTTTTTGACTTATTTTAACAATTTTCTAACCAGTCTCCTAGCTTCAACCCTCTTCTCCAATTTATCTTCCTCTCTATCACAAAGCCAAAATTTAAATCTGTCATTTCCTGACAATAAAAGAACTCCCTAATATTACTATACAAGATTTGTCACAATCCACTTCTAACCTCCCATGCAATATTTATTTTAAATCTCTTATTTCTGCCCTCAACTGACACCAACCCCAAAATATTGCTTCAATTCCCACCTTGTGAGCATGGCACACTTCTTGATGATTCCGTGCTTTTGCAAATGTCCTTGTTACTTCTCCATCCATCCAGGTCCAACTTATCCTTCAAAATCCACCTCAAAATTTAACTCTTTAGTAAAACTTTCTTTCTGCCTTTTTAACCAATATAGGTTTCTCTTTCCTCTCTAATCCCACAGCCTAGTGGGTATTTATTTACTAAGAATTCTCACACTCTTCTGAAATGGTTTATTTGGGTGCTTGCTGTTGTTCAGTTGTTAAGTTGTGTCTGACTCTTTGTGACCCTGTGGCCTGCAGCACACCAGGTTTCCCTGTCCTTCACTATTTAGGTGCTTACATGCATGCTTTACTATAGTTTCAGCACTGCAAACTTTTTGTTTCTTATTATATTTTTCTTTGGACTCATGTGTCTGGCATAGTGCCTAGCCTATATTATGTATTAAAAATGTGATGAATGAATAAAGTCAAGCTCACTAAATAATAGCCTGGGAAATAATAACATAAGGGAGCTCTAAAAGTGTTTCCTAAAGAGCTCCCAATACCAATGGATATATATTAATTTTTTAAATTTTTATTTTGTATTGGAGTATAGTTGATTTATAACTTGTGTTATTTCAGGTGTACAGCAAAGGGAATTGGTTACACGTCTACCTATAACCCTTCTTTTTCAGATTCTGTCCCCATATAGGTCATTACAGAATATTGAGTAGAATTCTCTGTGCTATACATTAGGTCCGTCTTGATTATTTTGTATATATGTTAATCCGAAGCTCCTAATTTATCCCTCCTCTGATCTTTCCCCTTTGGGAACCCTGTTTGTTTTTGTAGTTTTATTTACTGTTTTATTACCTCTTTTATGTTATCAAGAGGCATTATACTGTGAATACTGGTTAAAGATACTTGGCAATATTTGCAATAATTCCAAATGGGAGCTAAGTATTTCAGGGTAAGGCAATTACAGGTGAAGTCAATGTCCAGATCATGGCCATGGTCACGAGAGACAGAAAGAGAACAAAACGGGGGGAAAAAAAAAAACCCTAAAGATCATTAAAGTCTTTGTTGAACACCCATTGTGCCTCACCTCCCATCTTATGGTTCCACCATGTGCACCAGCCATCAACAGTGCCATCCTTCTTAGGGTGGGTTCTCAAATAGCACTTTGTTCTCAATTGCACTGCACTCTTACTCTGCTCCGGAGTCTGGAGTCTGCTGCTTGGGGAGCCTGTGTGAATGACTCCAAGAGCAAGTTCAATTCCATGGAGTCAGGGTGGCTGTGGGCAACCATTCTGTGTGCTGATTAGCCAGTAGATAACCTTGAGACTTATTATACAAGGACGGTCTAGCCTCAATTGCCCACAGTAGGAACACGGACAAAACGCACCCTATACTGGCTTTCCCACCTTCTCTGGCTACTCTTCCCAGTCCCCCACTCTGTTCCCTGAAAAGACTTCCCCCTGAATAAATTACCTGCCTTGTCATAGTTTAAGCTTTCTGACAGAAACTGTGATGAGGGAAACTCATCTCAGAATCGACCCTAAAAAGCAGACTCTTGAGAGGAAATTCTTGACCTGGTCAGATGGTAGACCACCAGGCAGCGGTTACCGCCATTACAGTGAGACCACCCGGTGGTTGCTGGGTGCTGGGATGGGCCCCTCCCACTAGTGAGCAACCGTCCAGGAGCAACCGTTAGAGGTCCTGCTCAGCCATTGGTTAGTGCTGCAGTGGGCCCCTCCCCCAAGCAAGCAGCTGTCACTGAGCAACCGTTAGGGAGGCATTCCACTACTGCCCAAAGCAGAGGGGTGGCCGTTAGGAGGAGACTGAGGTAAGAGGCTGATCTTGGCCTTCTGGGAGGTGGGGGCCTTTAGCTCACCTGACTGGGGTCACTGAGGGGGAACTGGGGGGCCACAGGGAACAGCTCGGGGCAGTGTCCTGCCAGGCTCCACAGTCCTCACCAGGGCCACCCACTGGCCCAGCCCAGACCTTAAGGCAGCAAAGAACCCCTCCCCCATCCCTGCCTCTGCGACCTGATGGCAGCGGCAGTCTGCATAGAAAGCACTGTGGGGACCCGGCCCTGAGAGAGCTGCCAGCTGAAATCTGCCTTCTCTTCAGCCAGGATTTGGACCTCAGAGGGTGAAAGTTGTGCCTGGAGACCCTGCCCTTTCTTTTCAGAACAAAGGATAACATTTGTTAGATAGGAATTTACAGAAACATCGTTATCTGACCATGACTTGACCTCAAGAACACAGGATCTGACAGCAAGACTTTGCAACAACTCACCATGCTCCTCCCTCACCTAGAAAAGGGCTTTGCCCAGAGCTTTTGTGGAGTTTGAGGTTTTTAAGGCATGAGTCACTCATCTCCTTGCAGAGCCCTCAATAAACCTTTCTCTGTTCCAAACTCCGACATTTTGGCATTGTTTGGCCTCACTGCACATCAGGCCCATAGGCTTGCGTTTTGGCAGCAGTCATGAGGAAGACTCCCTCAGGATTCACCAAGGACATTGAGTGCCAGTCCAACTATGTTTCTGAGATGACTCCTTAAAGTCAGAACACAACACTAATCTACAGCAAATGTTGTAGAGATGTCAGAACTGCCTTAAGAAAGTTACTGATGGAAAACTCTGGAGTATAAGATGGTAACGATAACCCTATATGCAAAACAGAAAAAGAGACACAGAAATACAGAACAGACTTTTGAACTCTGTGGGAGAATGTGAGGGTGGGATATTTCAAAAGAACAGCATGTATACTATCTATGGTGAAACAGATCACCAGCCCAGGTGGGATGCATGAGACAAGTGCTCGGGCCTGGTGCACTGGGAAGACCCAGAGGAATCGGGTGGAGAGGGAGGTGGGAGCGGGGATTGGGATGGGGAAGACGTGTAAATCCATGGCTGATTCATATCAATGTATGACAAAACCCACTGAAATGTTGTGAAGTGATTGGCCTCCAACTAATAAAAAAAAAAAAAAAATAGAAAAAAAAAAAAAGAATGTTAAAATGAATTTATTACAATAAGATTGGAGAACCTGCCATCTGACCACACTTCGCAGGAGGGCTCAGAGAACAAACACTTAACCAACACAGTGAAGGATGCTCAGGTACAGATGGCTTGTTCGTTTTGTTGGTTTGATGATGGCTGTCCTAGAACTAAGATATGTAGAATTAGCAGGAATGATGGGATTCTGGAATGGCAGAAACTAGGTGGAAATCCCTAACCTGACACATGTGGTTACTGTAATGGATAGCAAGATTTATGTTGACAACCAAGGTGCCTTGATCCACAAAGATTTATGACCATGGATAATAGACCATGGTGTTCCTAGGGATTAAAAATGTGGGAAACCAATTATTTGTCTTATTTAAGAAAAATAATGAGAATTGTTAATGTAAGTTACTACACTGGAAAGTTTTGATCTCTCGTTACTAAATCTGATTGAGTTCACAGATCTAGAACCCATTAATAAACAAGGAGACAATGTTCCTTTAAGGAAGGAACTTGTAATATTCTTACAAGTATATAAAGTATAAACATCAATCTTGCCCTAATCTTCCCCTAAAGTGGCCTTCGGCTATCTCCAGAATAACTGAGAAGGGAAATACCCAAACATTTTTGTGACTTATTGGATACAATGCCTAATCTGACAGTGATACCTGGGAATCCCAAGGCCATCATATTGCCTGTTAGGGTTAGGACTTATGGAAGCCAGAAGATAAATTAAACACTGGCCCAAGAAGATATCACAGTGGGTCAATGGGTCCCCATTTTTTAATGCGTAATTAGAATGGATATACTTATGGTCTGGCCAAACTTGGACCATACGGTAAAGAACCATTAAGGGAGAAAGAACTAAAGAAAAGACCCTGAGGTATACCATATGTTTGGTATTCAGCCTGTTGAAATGTGTTATTTCCATGGAAGTATTTAAAGAAAATCCTGCTTTATTTACACAGATACATAATTGGAAAAGGCAGAAATACTTTTATATACTTTTCAAGTAATTGTGGTGCCTGTCCTTTGATACTGCACCAAAATTCAATAGTTGGTGGCTATTTAAACATTAGTTGCAATTTGGAATCTGAAATCATCTCAACAAACTTTTCATACTTAGACACTTAAAAGTCCATTTGTCTCTATTGCACTTCAAGTATCCATCCTTGATTTTATAACATCTTCCAATTTCCAACACATTTCATTAGGCAATATTAAAAAGTCACATTCATTACTCTTACCACCCATCTCCCAAGAAAGTTCTTTCAGCATTAAGAAGCTGTCACAGGGCAGTTTAACATTTTCCAAAATTCTAATTGTTCATAGAGACATGAATTTTTTCATTGGCAACAAATTCTGTCAGTTATTTTCCTTAGAGTTTCAGGCTCCCTTCATTCTTTTTTGAGACGATGATTGCCAGATTTCCATGTCTGAAAAACCACAGTGTGTCTATCAGTTGTTCTTTCAAGCAAAAGTGATATTCTGTGGAAAAGAGACTAGAGTAACTCAGTCCCACAGTACTTTTCCTAGACACAATCTTCATACTTTGATATGCAGCAGAAGTACTTCATGCATACATCCCCTTTCATCACATAGAATATGGAAAATACTCATTAAATATTAAAACAAATAACACCTTATGGAAAATAACCATATTTTCAAAACAGTGAGATGAATGACACTGCTTGCAAGATCAAAAATGGGTATGTTTTCTATTTCATCAGGACATTTAAAATTCTGAGTGTCTGGTGGTAGGGAAGACTATCATGTAGAAGAGTGAATACAGGATGTGTCCACTGCTTTCGTCTATGCTAAAGCACTAGAAGAATAACCAGCCATTGATTTCTGCATCACTGGTATAAATATCAACAGAGTGAAAGGGAAAATAACACTTTATATTATTATGAAAATTTGTATCTGGGGACCAAGAGTCCAAGAGACTAGCAGGAATCTACAAACCATACTTGGAGAACCACCGTCTTAAATCCAGTGAAGGCTGAGTCACAGGTAGAAATAGAGTTGATGAGAGCCAAAATGTGGTCTAGTTACAACAACACTTGTCAAGAATCCCACATGTGCAAGCAAAGGAGATTTCAGTTCAGTTCAGTTCAGTCTCTCAGTCGTGTCCGACTCTTTGCGACCCCATAAATCGCAGCACACCAGGCCTCACTGTCCATCACCAACTCCCGAAGTTTACTCAAACTCATGCCCATTGAGTCGGTGATGCCATCCAGCCATCTCATCCTCTGTCATCCCCTTCTCCTCCTGCCCCCAATCCCTCCCAGCATCAGGGTCTTTTCCAATGAGTCAACTCTTCGCGTGAGGTGGCCAAAGTGTAAGGAGATTTAGTCTCCAGCATTTCTTTCCACTATAATAGAAAGAGCCCCAGGTCCTAGGAGGCAAAGAGGGCAAAATTACCTTTGAGAAGAATCCAATCACAGCTCTTTCTTTAATCTTCAACTCAGATTATCAGAGTCCATGGAAATTCACAGTACAGTCCTTCATATCTGCTGAGAGTTGATTCCACAATCCCCACAAATATTAAACTTCACAAATGCTCAGATCCCTTAAATAAAATGGCATGATATTTGCATAGAACCTATGCACCTTGTCTCATGTACTTAAAACAATCTCTAGATTATTTAAAATACCTAATACAATGTAAATGCTATATAAGTGGTTGTTAAAATGGTATAAATGCTATGTAAATAGTCTCAGGAGCAGGATGAATTCAAATTTTGCTTTTGGGAATTTTCTGAAAATTTTTTGTGAATACTTTTTATCTGCAGTTGGTTAAATCCAAAGATGAGAAACCTGCAGATACAGAGGGCAGCTGTGTACATTTTCCCCAGCCTCTTCCTATCCCTCTTAGGGCAAAGAACAATTATGTGAATAGACAGTCAAGAGCAACTCAACTGTCAGAGTTCCCAACAGTTGATATGCAAGATAAGATCTAACAGGAGTCCGGGTAATGGCTCTTTGTTCCCCCAACAGGCTTGCAATTTCCTTGGCAAGGAAATGGATCATTTGACTTTCTAAAACACCTCCACAGTCCCTAGCACAGTGCTGGCTCTGTAATAAGCCTTAACTAAAAACCTGAATTCACTGATTTATCAATATAATAAGAAGCTGAGTTAATGTGTGTGGGGGTGATGGAGGGGAGAGTAATTGAGCAAAGATGCCCCAGGAAGAGATACTTCATGTGAACTCCCACACAACAAAGATAGGCACTAATGATAAAATTCTCCTCGTGGCTTTTCCTTAATCGTTTACTTGCAGAGTGAATATTTTTAATGTAGTTTCATAGGCACCCCATACAGTTTGTCCTGTTCCGTAAACAGCACTCTGGCTACTCTTTTTTTAGCTTGGCCTCACTGAGCCTTACAACCAACTGATGCTCCAACACAGTGCAGAGAGGAGGGGGATGACAGCACCTCCCAGGCACCCGGGCAAGGGCAGAGAGTTGGGAAGCTGTTGAAAGGGCTGTGGTGAAGAATTTGAAGAAGGAGTCTAGTGCTTCTCATGTTGTATATACAGCAAGACCTGGAAATCTGTTTCTTAAACATTAAGTGCTTCTGGAGTGCCTCCCTCAAAGCACCATTTTGTTACTGTGACATTTAAGACACATTTCAAACTTGAGAATATACTCAGCAGTTTGATGCAGTGGAGTATATGCTGGCATTGAACACATTGCTCCAAACCTGGTGCCAAATACAAGTCAGACATTCTTCAGCTGAGCCTTTTGCCTCTGCAGACCACCGTGATAGATTCTACAGCCCCAAGAAACTAAATAAAAATAACTTGTTCAACATAACCCTCTGTGTAGACTACCTAGAAGAACACCAGCTTGTCATCATACATGTGTATGTGTGTACATATATCTGCATACACAAATGTTCACACATGTGTGTGTATATATATGTAGACCTACACAAGTATATATTTACACATACACATACATGTTTGGGGCTTCCCCAATGACTCACTGGTAAAGAATCCGCCTGCCAATGTATGAGACGTGAGTTCCATCCCGAGGTCGGGAAGATCCCCTGGAGCAGGAAATGGCAACCCATTCCACTATTCTTGCTTGAAAAATCACATGGACAGAGGCGCCTGGAAGGCTACAGTCCAAAGAGTCACAACATGACTGAGTGACTGAGCACGTACACACATATATAATATATACACTGTATACATTTTCCAGATATTTATTTATATAAAATCCTCTGATATTTTCTTGTTTGTTTTCTTTTCAGAAAGTAGAAATCCCATTGCCAGGCTTCATCACTGACAAAACAAACTCTTGTTGAAATAAAGTTTTAGGTACAATGAAAATGCTTTCAGCTTTCTGAAATTCCCTCTGCTCAACTGCTCATAGGTGAGTAAAAGTTCTTTGACAGCAGCAAATGTTTTATTTACAAATGTACATGTCTAAAAATATAGAGTTGAGACTTATTTTTAATTCCTTTGTACAAAAGAAGTATGGTTGCTGAAAATGAACATTCTGTGTTGGGGGAGAGCAGAACTGAGAAGGATTTGGAACTTTTTTTTTTCCCCTTGATTTCTGTTTTTATTTATGTATTTAGGCTGCACTAAGCTGCAGGCAGGATCTAAGTTCCCCGACCAGGGATTGAACCCACCCATGCCCCCTGCAGTGGAAGCGTGGAGTCTTAACCACTGGACTACCAGGGAATTCCCAGTACTGGGATCTTGAGGGCACGGGGTGCCATGAAAACAGTGTAAAGCAGAATAGACTATCCCCAAGGGGACGAAGGAGTTTAACAAAAAGGAGAGGTCAGAACTGCTGAAGAACAGCTGCATGCATTTCACAATTTTGTTGGGCTAATTTAGAAAGTGTAGGCTCTCTGAAAAAGACAGCACTATACAATACAGCCTTATTAAATAACTATCCTGATGTGTATTTGCCTTCTGCAAATTGCTTGTTATTCAGAACTGTCCTAATGACATAGTTATAGTTTTTTCTCTTTGTTCAGTATTTTCATAAAAAAATATACTTTTAGTTATTGACAGTTTGATTTCTTTACACACACTAAGTATTTAGATTTTGGTCACTCTTCTACAACAAATTCTGCAAATGAACTGAAAAATCCTAATTCCCTGGTCGTGCCACCAGAAAAGGCATCTGTTTGTCTGTTTGTGTTGAAAAACCATCATTTCTTCCCTCCCTCCTTCTCCCCCATCTTTCCATCAAATCTCAGTCCCTATCTTTATAAGTAACTGCTGCTAAAGACCAGGAGCCATTAAGAAAAAAACACAGAATGAGAAAGCAGTCATAAAACTGCTATAGGGCATCTTCTCTCTCTGCCTCAACAAACATCTCAGCGTGTATGTGGAGATGCACCCAGGGAATTCAGTTATAAAATCTTGGCCCAACTCTGTTTCCAAGGATTTTACTATTCTCCCTTCTCTTCTGTCTTCATCTCTTCTCCTCACTTTTCCCTCTTTCCACATCGCAGATGACTTGTGTCTCTGGCTCTTTGTGGTTCTCTTAATCTCTCATCAAAAGCCCTGCTTGTTCAGCTGGAAACTTTTCTTTTTAAAACTTTTTATTTTATATTGGAGTATTTAAAAGCAGAGACATCACTTTGTCGACAAAGGTCCATATAGTCAAAGCTATGGTTTTTCCAGTAGCCATGTACAGATGTGAGAGTTGGACCATAAAGAAGGCTGATCGCTGAAGAACTGATGATTTTGAACTGTTGTGTTGGAGAAGACTGCTGAGAGTCCCTTGGACTGCCAGGAGATCAAATCAGTCAATCCTAAAGGAAATCAAACCTGAATGTTCATTAGAAGAACTAATGCAAAACCTGAAGCTCCAATACTTTGGCCACCTGATGCGAAGAACTGACTCATTGGAAAAGACCCTGATGCTGGGGAAGATTGAAAGCAGGAGGAGAAGGGGATGACAGAGGAGGAGATGGTTGGACGACATCACCAACTCAATGGACATGAGTGTGAGCAAACCCCAGGAGATAATGAAGAACCAAGAAAGCCTGGCATGCTACTGTCCAGGGGGTCACAGAGTCAGACATGACTGAGCGACTGATCAACAACAAATAGCTGATTAACAACAAATAGCTGATAGTTTCAGGTGAATGGCGAAGGGACTCATCCATACATATACATGTATCCATTCTCCCCCAAACTCCCCTTCCATCCAGGCTGCCACATAACACTGAGGAGAGTTCCGTGTGCTAAACAGTAGGTCCATGTGCTATACAGTTATCCATTTTAAATATAGCAGTGTGCACACATCCATCCCAAATTCAGCTGCAAACTTTTAACCCACATGTCTGGAACTGAATTCTATCTTAAGGATACTGTTGGAGTTTTGAGATAAACTCCAAAATGGTACAATACTAGAAAAAGAGACATGAGTGAGCACAAACACATTCTAGGAGTGTTCTTTGTGTTATTTTAATTTTTTTTCCCATGGTATGAACTAAGAAATAGAATGCATATAGAGAATATTAAAAATAGATCATTTCTTTGCATTAAAATTGGTACTTAATGACCCATTAAATATAAAATCTATCAATAGTTATTACAAATTCAGCCTTTCTGAGTCTGGCAAGACTCCAGGAGGTCCCACCTCTCCTCTGGGTGACACCACCCGGAGCCTACCACCCTGCCTGCATGGGTTAGGTTGGGGGCCTTGACATCTGTGATCTGACATTCACAGCCCAATGGCTCACAGCATATGTGTGCAAATCATCCTTCTGTTACTATACACTGAAACTTTTTAAAGGTTGGTAATTTTATAAACCCTTGTACAGTTACTCCATTTTGAAGAATCATTATGGTGGTAATATGTCCAAGTGATTTATTTTCTACTTCATTTAAAATACTCTCACATTTTTCCTCCCTTAACTTTTTGTTTTTCCACTTTCATATTTTTTGCTCTTAATTCTTCTTTATCTTCAATCCCATCTCAAATAAGAGTTAAGGTTTCCATCTCATTGCTTTTTATCATTTTGCTTAAATTTTTTTGCTACTTCTGTACTAATGTTTTTAGAATTTGGTTTTAGCCTTTTTTTATATAATTGAATCTATTTTGTCTGAAATCTAAAAGTTTAGCTTTCATGCTGAACTTTCTTATTCTCAACTCTGCTGTGTTTAAGAGAAAATGAGTTAATATCATACTCGCGTGTGTTTAACTTTTCTTCTGTTAACATTTTACGTTCTTACAGATTTTTATAACTTAGTTTCCCAACTGCTCCTCTCCTCTCATTTTTTTCTTTATCTTTTCATAATATATGGTGAGAACCTTGATCCACTTGTGTGTAAATTACGTAATGAATCTAAATCATCAAAAAATAGGGGAAGGTGAAGGTTTTACTTTGATAGTTGACCTTATCCTTACCTCTCTGGCTTTTCCAAACACATTTCCTAGAATCCACAGTGTGTGTGTGTGTGTGTGTGTGCTTAGTTGTGTCCAACTCTTTGCAACCACATAGACTGGAGCCTGCCAGACTCCTCTGTCCGTGGGATTCTCCAGGCAAGAATACTGTGGGTTGCCATTTCTTCCTCCAGGGAATCTTCCTGATCCAGGGATCAAACTCACATCTCTTGCATCTACTGCATTGCAGGCAGATTGTTTACCACTGTGCCACCTGTGGAACTTCAGACTCCATCTCTCGTAATAACAAAAGTTAAAAAACAGACTTAAGACATACACTCTAACCTATATGTTAACCCTTAAAATTTTTTAGTTTTTACCAGGTAGGCTTTTCTTCATAAAAATCTCTAACTGTCCAAGCCTTATGCAGAAAAAGGGATGTCTTGACATTTTCATCTCTGCATGTGCTATACACATGTACCAAGAGCCTGGGGATTCTGCCAACTCAAAATTCAAGCAAGACTCTCTAGTCATTCCCCCTGGCCTGAAACCCAAAGAGACCAGGTGATAATAAACCTGGAGGTTACTTATGATTAGTAACACAGCAGCAGAGGAACCATAGAGACAAATTCTAGTTACACTTGTAAGCTCAATAAATGTTTTTGATTGTGTCAATTCCCTTCTCACGACAGAGTTTTCCCTGTGTCGAAACCCAGTGATTTTTTTCACTCCTTAGGTGAGTAAAGGTGAAGCTTCCAAAGAAAATTTTACCTGTATTCTGGGAGATGAGTCTTATTTTTGTTGTGAATTATATTAGACAGTCCCAGAATGGAAAACATATCAGAACCTAGAGAGCAGAGAGAAACATTTCACTTTAGGCCTTGCATTTTGGCTCTTTCTAGGAAAATTCTGAGCTCAAAACTGGGTGGGTGAAGGTGTTCATTCTAAAGGACCATTGGATATTCTTCTGGGAAGAATAGAATTTCTGAAAGACAAATAATGTACCAGAGTCTGGACAATAATCAAATTATCGCTGATTTTCTGCACTTTATCTCTCTGTTTTGAACCTACTCTGGAGTCTTGCTTTACCACTGAATTGATTTGAATTTCTATAATGACCAATGGCATGAAACGTCTTTGCATGTGCTTCTTGGCCATTTGTGTATCTTCTTTAATGAAGTCTGTTCAAATATTTTGCATGTTTTTAATTGGGTTTTTGTTATTACTGGTACTAAGTCACTTCAGTCATGTCTGACTCTTTGCAACCCCATGGACTGTAGCCTGCCAGACTCCTACTGACTTATAAGAGTTTTTAATACATTCTTAACACAAGTGATTTGCTAGATAGATAGTTTGAAATTATATTTTCCAATCTGTGGCTTTTCAGTTTCTTAAAAATTCAGAAAGGCTATATAATTTGGCCAGGATCACACAACAACCCAGCCTGATTCGAATTTCACCATTATTTCTAATAAGCAGTAATAGAGGCAGAGTTTCCTCTTCAGGAACTTCACTGAATACTTACGAAACATGCCACAGATAGAGGGTTTGCTCTAGGGGACAGGAATCTGTAATCACCGTGTTGCCTCTTAAGAAGAAACCCCTTGGCAATTTTCCTTGTGGGAAGACTACCAAGTTCAAGTATTAATAGTTATCTCTTTGTTTTTTAAATAGTGTATAATGTAATGAATGAATCTTAATCTTGCTCTTTTAAAAAAAAAAAAATCCCTCAGTGTGCTGAAATACTCTTTTTGTAAATAAAGGTAAGCTTTAATGGGATGCAAAAAAAATAGCTTTACCAAAATTTCAGCGGCTAGTTTCTATGAATAGTAGTAAACATAAGCACAAAATTTTGCTGAATTAACAGAATCTGTCATTCCAAAACTATAACAATGACCTTAAAGTTATTCTCATTTCCACAGGAATATACATTCTAATAGAACACTCCCAATCCATGAAGAATATTGATGTATTTGTGCTGACCCATTTATATTGCTCCACTTCATTTCCCCCAAAGTAACTGTCAGGGCATAGAAGGGGATACAGAGTGACCTACACGTGGATTCATTCTACACCTTTGGCCTAATGCTTCTAACCAACTTACTGGATTTTTTTTCCCCTCTAAAAACAAAACTTGTTCAAATGTTTCCTGATGATCTGAAAAAACTTCTACTTATATTCACAGTAACTAATTTATTTAAGACAGTTCCAAAATCCCTGAGAAGAATCGTATTTCCTAAATAATTCAGTTTAAAGGACTTTGGATCCTATTATTTACCAAGAAGTTGTCACATTACAAAAAGAGATTTTTATGATACATGCATAGTTTCCCACCTGAGACAAATGCATAGTCTCTCAATTTTACAGATGCAAGTTGCTTTCTAAGTTCCTGCAATACTCTCTAATTTTATAAAGCTTTATTTAAAAATCTTTAAAAAAAAATCATGTGGGGGAAGGTTTCCTAACCCAAGAACTGATCAAGGAGTTCTCTGAACTGTGAGCGTTGATGGTTGGCTGGTCATTTCTTTTTACTCACAATATCGGCTTGGTTCCAGCAGCTCACATACAAAGGATAGGACACTGCAAATTTTAAAAGGGCAACTCACTACTTCCTTCTACCAAATTTGTAGACTTATGAAATTTGTTATACAATCTGTCTAAAATGCATGCTACTGTTCTCCTTGATAAGTAGCATACTTCTCAAGCTTATGGGTCATTAGAACTACATGTAGACTTTGGACACAGCTATTAATCAAATGACCCCAATTCTACCTTTTAATTAAAAGTATTCATTTTTCTCAAAAATATATATGCCTGTATTTTAAGTATTTTCATAATGTTGTTATATAAAACAATAATTTCCCTCATCAATTCCATTTCCCCATTTCCTTTTCTACACAAGCAGCCACAATTTTTTTTTTTTTGTATTCCTGTTTTGTTTTTTAATCTTGGTATTGGGTACATAGTTTGCTACATTATTTTTATATGTTATTCTTTATACTATGTCCTTTGCTGAAATATTTCATAACAGATTTTTTAAACAAACATACTGAAAGGTATACGTGAAGGATAACATTTGACAGTTATATCATGACTATCTTCTACCTGCCTGATAAACAGAAGCCATTACATTGATGAACATCAAGGCAGACTCTTGGTGAGAGAACCTGAAATGGAGAATCTAATCCTTCATCTTCCCTAGGGTATCATGTACCACTATCTTCATGTGCCTGGCTTCCTTTACTTCTAGTAGCTATACTTTCTCACAAAGTGCTGTAAGATTCCTGTGGCTTTGAAGCCATTTGAAATTGTAACAATCTGATACTCTCATCTTATAGATAAATAGTTTGAGACCCACAGAAGTGAGTTTATTAGCTCAAGTCACAATACTAGATGAGGTACAGCTGGGATCCAAACCCAGGCGTTTCTGCTATACTGTAGTAACTTCTATACATTTGCCCTCCAAAATTTAGCTCCCCTCATCCATCTAGCATCTTCATTCATTTTCTTACCACTCTTCTTTTTTTTTATTGAAGTTTACTTGATTTGGGGCTTCCCAAGTGGCACTAGTGGTAAAGAACCTGCCTGCCAGTGCAGGAGGCATAAGAGACACTGCTTCCTTCCTTGGATGAGGAAGATCCCCTGGAGGAGGGCATGGCAACCCACTCAAGTATTCTTGCCTAGAGAATCACATGGAAAGAGGACCCTGACAGGCTACAGTCCATAGGGTCACACAGAATCACAAGTGACTAAGGCAATTTAGCATGCAGGCATACTGATTTACAATATTCTATTTGTTTCAGATGTACCAAGTAATGATTCAGTATTTTACAAGTTTGTATTTCATTAGATATGTTATTATTAGATATTCAGTGATTTTACAGGTTTATATTCCATACCCTCTGGTATATAATATATTCTTGTTGCTTATTTATTTTGTACCTTGAAATTTGTATCTCTCAATCCCATATCCCAAACCCTGCTCTGGCCCCTTTCCTCTCCCCACTGGTAACCACTGGTTTGTTTTCCGTGTCTGCGAGTCTGTTTATTTCGGTACACAGTTTGGTCGTACTAAGCAGTGTTTGTCTTTCTCTACGACTTATTTCACTAAGCATACTATTCTCTAGGTCCATCTGCATTGCTGCACTTGAAAGAATTTCATTCTTTTTTTTAACGGCTGAGGAATATTGTAGGGTCAGGGCTGAGCTGGTTCCGTTCCCTTTAAGGCCGTGTTTGCCCGTCTCCCTGCACCAGGCCCTTTGCCCCAGAGGGCAGGCGTGCTGGAGCATGTGTTGCCTGCGGGCTCTCAGCTCGTGCCTGCCACAGACAGAGGCTCTGGGGCATGGCCTGGGTGGGCACCGCAGCTCCACTCAGACGCAGCCTCAGGTGCAAGCCGCCTTCTCCCTCATCACCAGTAGCTCTGCAGCCTCACATGTGTCTGCCCAGGACCCAGGGCCTCTGAGTTCTTTTCCCTGATCATGCCCCCCCAGATCCGGGCCGTGCTGTGATGGGGAGCGGGTGGGCTGGAGCATTGGCTTGGCTCCCGGGCACAGCAAGGTGATCACCAAGAGTCCAGCAGGTCCTAGAGCAGACCTGTCTCTGCGCTGCCTCGTCTCAAGAGTGGAGTCCAGGCTTCCCACAGCCCTTCTGTGAGTTTCAGTGGTCCTCTAACCAGCCAAGGGGGCTGGTCTCCGGCCCATAGTTTCCCAGGACCGGGTGCCCAATCAGCGGGGCATACTGGTCACTCCCCAGGCCAGGTGTCCACCCATATAACCCCCCTTTTCCTCTGAGGCCTCTCCCAGGGACCCAGACCCCACTCCAATCACTTTTCTTCCTCCTGCCTGATGGTGTGTCTTTCTCTCAGCCTTGGTGGTACAGGAGTACTTCCTCCAGCTTCCAGTTCACTTTCAATGAGAATTGTTCCACACATAGATGTATTTTTGATGGGTTTGTGGGATGAGATGAGCTCCACCTCCTCTTAGTCCCTCTATCTTGATCTGAACATCCTCACATTCGATTATTTTCAAACTGTCATTTAAAAAAAAAAAACCACTTCAGCATCATTGAATAACACGCTTACTAATCTTGAGTCAGTTTTAGTTTTTTCAAAAGAATACCCATTACAAAAGATGAAGCTTCGTTTCCTCCCTACCCCTCTGCACTTGCCTCTTCCTCAACTTCCTGCTGCTGCTGCGTCGCTTCAGTCGTGTCCAGCTCTGTGCGACCCCATAGACACCAGGCCACCAGGCTCCGCTGTCCCTGGGATTCTCCAGGCAAGAACACTGGAGTGGGTTGCCACTTCCTCCACCAATGCATGAAAGTGAAAAGAGAAAGTGAAGTCGCCTAGGTCTTTTTGACCCCATGGACTGTAGCCCACCAGGCTCCTCTGTCCATGGGATTCTCTAGGCAAGAGTACTGGAGTGGGTTGCCATTGCCTTCTGCATCCTCATCTTCCTAGCTTCCCAGTATAGTTATAATTTAAAATAGATCGTTATTCAACATTTACATTTATAGGACTGTGTGAACACTGCTCTCCACTGAGCTATGCCATAAACCATGATTGCTTGAGTTTACTACACAACTCTTTGTTTTTCCTGGAGTTAATTGTACAATTGCTCAATTTTCTAGGTAATTATCTATCACTAATTTACCCCTTAACTTTCTGCCAATCCTGTATCTCCCCTTAGTAAATAACAAAAGAATATAGTAGTCTGTCCATTTCATCTTCTTTAACAAGTGTATCCTGGAGTTATCTGAGGTGTTTTCATATGGATGCTTGCAAAGCCTTCATCCCCTCCTGGAGATTTCTTTGTCTCCCATCTATATTGGCTTTCCTATTTTTTTTAAACCTCTGTACTGTCTTCATTCTTGGGTTACTTCCTTATTTTGGCAGAGGACATTTTCTGTGTCTTCCAAGATAGTATGCATTGAAAGTATATTTTTGAAAACTTAAACTTTACTTTTTCATACTCAACTGATAATTTGACTGAATACAGAATTATGTGTGTGCTCAGTCCGTCTGTCCTGTCCAACTCTTGGTGAGCCTTTGGACTGCAGCCCACCAGGCCCCTTGGTCCATGGGATTTTCCCAAGAAGAATACTGGAATAGGTTGCCATTTCTTTCTCCAGGGGATCTTCCCAACCCAGGGATCAAACCTGACCCAGGTCTCCTGTATTGCAGGCAGATTCTTTTCTGCTGAGCCACCAGGGAATTATAGATTAGAAATCATTATAATTATAGATTAGAAATAATTTCTTTAAGAATTTTCCAGTTTCCAGTGTCATAGAGAACCCATAAGATTCCTGATCCTATGTTTGTAATTTTCATTTTTAATTTTTCTTGGGCAGCATTATTGCCCAATAGGAATTTCTGGTGAAATATCAGCCACATATGTAATTTTAAAAGTTTTAGAAGCCCCATTAAAACATTTTTTAAAAACAGATGAAATTTAATATTTTATTTAATCAAATATATCCAGAACATTACCATCTTAACAAATAATAATATAAAAACATAATGTATTTCACAGACTTTTTTTTTTAGTTTTCTAAATCTGCAAAATCTGCACTGGTAACATATCTCAGTTTGGACTAGTCAGGCACTCAGTTGCCACATGTGGGTAGTGACTACTTACTAGACAATGGAATCCAAGAAGCATTTAGGATATTTTCTTTGCTTCTGCTGTTCCAATACATCTTACTGATTTACCTTGGTAAAGGCCAAACTGTGCCCATTTTTCTAGGCACTCATTGGGCCTCTTTCTTGACAACTCATGTGTATCAATTCTGGAAAAATTCTTTTAATTATTGCCTTCATAATTCTTCTTTCCTTCCATTTCCTGTGTTCTCTCTTTCTAAAATTTCTGTTATTCAGATAATGTATCTGTGGCCCTGGTCCTCTTATTTCCATTTCTTAGTTCTGCTTTCTGGGAAATTTATTTTTCAACACTTTCTGTTGCGTTACTATTCTTTTCTGCTAGCACACATTTAATTTTGAGAAGCTCTTTGTTTCCTGCATGACCATTTTTAACTGTATTTGTTCTTATCTTGTGATATGATGATAGTTTTCTAAGAATGTTCATGATGATATTTTTTAAATCATCTCCTTTCTGTATAATCTGTTGTCTCAAAAATTTCTTTTTTCCCTCCTTCCCTTGTTTAGTCTCTATTTTTTGTTTATGTAAGAGGCTTACCTCAGTTATTTAGCAGTGCTCAGTGGTCTGTTCTTACTTAAGAGTAAGAAATGAAGAGTTGGTTCACTTAGTATATGGGTTAAGTTGCTCAAGCATTAACTTTATTGTTGGGAGGGCAGACAGAACCATTTCATTGAAGAACTAGGGATGTCAATACCTTTAGAACTTTCTACTTGAAATGGTTAGGCTCTCCAAAGAAGGTTCTTCTCTTCTCCTGTTCAAAGAATAAAAGATGACTATTCAATTCTAGGAGGCAAGTAAGCAACTGGGACTAGCGGTTATCTGCTTTATATTGCCTATATTCACTTAATCAATGTTCAATATATCCATTTTATATATATAATATATAGATAGATAATATATCTATTTTCAGTTGCTTTTATATATATATATATATATATATATATATATATATATATTGATAATATATCCATTTTCAGTTGCAACTGGTGTTCCCCGTTTCAAAAACCCTGTATTTCACCCCACTAAAGAAAAATAAGTCTTTAAAAAAAAAAGAAAAAGAAAATACATCTTCAGTATTCTGAGGGAGTAAGGGAAGCTGTGTTATTTTTGCACTCTAGAAAAGTTCTTTTATTGTGTTATAGTTTGGCATGGTTCCATAAACATATTGGGAAATGCTAAATAAAAGAACAATGTTGTTAGTTCCAGCAATGTTGTTACTTTTCCACCACTGTGTAAAAGTTTGGAAAACTAAGGGGGACCAGAATTGTTTTCAAAAATTTTTCTCCATGAAAGTACACTGTCTCCAGCTTCCTTAGTCTAATCAAGTAGGAACAACCTAGCCAACCACAACTAGCTTGTGTGAAGTGTGTACTACCTCTGAACTAGAAGTCTGGCAGGTTTAAACCTCACAAAACTGCCTCTCTCTCCTACCCCACTCTTAATGCCCACCCAACATGAAGGATGTGGCTAGGAAATACTGCCACCAGGCGGTAAGTCTTGGTATCAGTTCTGATGTCTCTGCAAATTGCATGTTGCGGAGATACAATGTTTATCCATTCATGTTTCTATTCATGTTATTTATGAAAAGAAATGTTTTATTGAAGTCTAAATATTTAAATATGTCATAGTAAGGGGTACAATTCCCGTTTAAGTGAGCATTTTTCTTTGAAAAGTAATTTCTAAGAGGAACATGACATCGTTCTTATTAATCTTTGTTATCAAAAACTGCTTAACATAACCCTATTTTTTATTCTTGCATTATATAGAGTAATTTTTCTAACAGTTTTTAAATTCTAAGTTTCAAAGCAAAATTGGTTTTAAATATTTACATATGACTTTTTATTCTTCAAGTACTTTGGCCTCACGAACCTGAACGATTCTTGAACATATCTCAACTTCCCTTGGTATTTTCTTTCTTCTGGCTACTGTGCTCCTCTCATGAGGTAGTGATATCCAGGTAATTTTCCTACGCCTCATTAGAACAAGAGAGACCATGCCTGGAACCAAAATCTGTATCAGTCAAAAGCCATTGTGAGAATGAATGAATCGCTACTCAGCAATTTACCTGAGCAACCTATTAATACACACCACTTAGATGGATTTAGATGGATCAAAAGGACATCATGCTGAGTGCAAAATGCTGCACCCCAAAGGTCATATCCTGTATGATTCCATTTATATGACATTCCCCAAATATGGATGATGAGGAAGGAGAGATGGCTGTGACTAAGCGGTAGGTCTTCTGTAGTGATGGAGCAGTTTTATATCTTGATTGCAGTAGTACTTACATGCATCTACATATATGACAAAATGATATAAAACTATATACATATAGTGTACCACTTTCAGTTTCCTGGTTTTAATATTGTACTATAACTATGTAAGAGGGAACCATTGGGGAACTGACTAAAGGTACCAGAAACACTTTGTACTGTTCTTGTAATATAAAGATGAATTTATAGTGATTTCAAAATAAAAACATATTTGAAAGAATAAAGAAATAAAATTTTAGTAATTAAAACTTAAATTCTAGACATGAAAGATTCCTTTGAAATGTGCCATCAGTTGTGGCAAAATTACATTCTATTGTATCTAGAAATGATGAGAAGCAATAAAACTGTAAGATTCCAGGTAGGAACAAATAGTTTTTATTTCACTCCATCATGTTCCCCATTACCATAGTGCAATTTATTTATACAGTTTGAGAATCTATGTTCCACAATATCTATATTTAATTTGGTTTCATGAGTTCTAATTTCTAAATTTGTGCTTCTCTTTGGTTTATTTTCTTCCTGCTAAAATGGTGAGGTTTTTCAATGATTTAAACTTGAATGCTTGTACTCAATAATATGGCATCTTAGAATTTTTCATTTTTTTATTTATTACTCATCATACAGTTTTATTACTTCTTAAAAGATTGTTTTCTTTCTTATATTGTTTTGGGATAAAGACTGCTCAAAAATGGCAGCAAGAAGTCATTCAGAATAATAACAACATGTTATGGAGAAGTTTGGAACCTTTATTTCATGAAGGAAAGTCATTCTGAAGTTTTAATGATGCCCCTATCAATCATTATAATTATGTTATTGTTTGAACCTGTACCACCAGAAAACAATGCATGGTATTTTTCCAAATCAAATTTTAATGAATAACAACTTGATATTTATTGCATTGTTATTCTGGTAGCTTTTATTTAAACTTGAACCACATCAATTGTATGTCTAATTGATAACTAAAAGCATCCCCCAGCCTAAAAATTTGACTGTATTCTACTTATAAACTGATTTTTAAACATGAAACTTTCCTCATAGTAACACTGTTACTTCTACTGTGAGTTGACTCACATCATAAGCCACAAAGTCAGATTTAAGCACATAGGTTGTTGTTTTACAACCAGAACTGTCATGGACCTAGCCACTATCATTAAGGTCATCTGTTGATGTTTCAAAAATCAAAGAAACGTACATTTCTTTCGCTAAGATGCATTCAAACCAGCAAATTCTCTCTCATGTTTTCTCATGTTCTGTCCTCAGACTTTCAAATATGTTCCAGCCTTGCCCACATTTTGCCCAGTTCTGGCCTCGTGCTGACCTCTAAGGAAGGTGAGGCTTGCAGTCAGAAGCCCTGGATCTGTGCAAGGTCACAAGGCATGGCCAGAGGTTGACTTGCACCCAGTTCTTCCTTGCCAGTTATTAAATCATTGGTTCAGCTCAAAATGCAAACGTCAGTAACTGTTCTGTAATAAATGATGGAATCCCTTGGAACATTTCTCCTTTAGAGTGAGCAGTGTTTCCAGGAGCTGGGAGGGACATTGTAAAGGAAAGGGGCCCCTCTGCAATCTCTGGCTGCAGCTTGGCATTGCCATGGTGTAGATGTCAGGACGTGGGACAGAGCTATGCCTGAGGTGCCATTCCAGAGCCTGGGCCACCTTGCAACCTCCACCTGGTATGAGCTTACCACAGAAACCTGTACCCCTCAAAAGCTTCCCACCAGGAAGAGCACTCCAGAGTCTCACACTGGAGGTTCCCTCTGGAGCAGCTCCATCTCATGCACTTTTTGTACCTGGGAGGTCCTACCGAGCCTCTGGAATCCCACCTCTCTGCATCACCTGCTCCCTGCCGGCACTCTAGAGATTGGCAGTTTCTAAGCTCCTGCTGGGAAGCTGTGAACTTCCCTGCTATCCTAGGATGGAGAAGGGGACAAACAATGGGGAAAATGAGGAAGACCCTAAGCCTAAAGAAGAGGTTAATTCTAAAAGTAGGGTGGTGCTGACGTATATGTACATAAGTTATTCCATACTTACTGCTCAAGAACAAAGGAATTGCTTTTAACTAGGAAAAGGAGACCCAAACAGGGAGACAGCATGGCTGAGATGCGAGAGCTCTACTGGACTGCCTGGTCGGCCTCTAGATAGCTTGTCCAGCAGCTAGTGAAGAGGTAGTAGTTACTGTGTTTAGGGGAGGGAAGATGGAAAGTCTTCCAGGAAGCATTGATGCCTCTCTGGTCTCCTGAGAGTGTTCTTGAACTGACTAGAGCAATATTTATCTGTAAATTATAGACATCTAGAGTGCATATATATTTGAGGGAAAAGAAGATGTATTTGATCAAATCTGTTAGATTCCTTTAGCATTATTTATACAGTAATGCTTCAGCAATATATGAACTGTGAACTTCCAAATGTTCAAGCTGGAAGGCAGAGGAACCAGAGATCAAATTGCCAACATCTGTTGGATCATCAAAAAAGCAAGAGACTTCCAGAGAAACACCTATTTATGTTTTATTGACTATGCCAAAGCCTTTGACTGTGTGGATCACAAAAAACTGGAAAATTCTTCAAGAGATGGGAATACCAGACCACCTGACCTGCCTCTTGAGAAATCTGTATGCAGATCAGGAAGCAACAATTAGAACAGGACATGAAACAACAGACTGGTTCCAAATAGGGAAAGGAGAAATGAAGGCTGTATATTGTCATCCTGCTTATTTAACTTATATGCAGAGTACATCATGAGAAACACTGGGTTGGAAGAAGCACAAGCCAGAATCAAGATTGCCAGGAGAAATATCAACAACCTCAGATATGCAGATTACACCACCCTTATGGCAGAAAGTGAAAAACAACTAAAGGGCCTCTTGATGAAAGTGAAAGAGGAGAGTGAAAAAGTTGGTTTAAAGCTCAACATTCAGAAGACTAAGATCATGGCATCCAGTCCCATCACTTCCTGGAAAATAGATGGGGAAAAAGTGGCTGACTTTATTTTGGGGGGCTCCAAAATCACTGCAGATGGTGACTGCAGTCATGAAATAAAAAGATGCTTACTCCTTGGAAGGAAAGTTATGACCAACCTAGACAGCATATTGAAAAGCAGAAACATCACTTTGCCAACAAAGGCCCATCTAGTCAAGGCTATGGTTTTTCCAGTAGTCAAGTATGGATGTGAGAGTTGGACTATAAAGAAAGCTGAGCATTGAAGAATTGATGCTTTTGAACTGTGGTGTTGGAAAAGACCCTTGAGAGTCCCGTGGACTGCAAGGAGATCCAACCAGTCCATCCTAAAGGAGATCAGTCCTGGGTGTTCATTGGAAGGACTGATGCTGAAGCTGAAACTCCAATACTTTGGCCACCTGATGTGAAGAACTGACTCCTTAGAAAAGACCCTGCTGCTGGGAAAGATTGAGGGCAGGAGGAGAAGGGGACGACAGAGGATGAGATGGTTGGATGGCATCACTGACTCAATGGACATGAGTTTGAGTAAATTCTGGGAGTTGGTGATGGACAGGGAGGCCTGGCATGCTGCAGTCCATGGGGTCGCAAAGAGTTGGACACAACTGAGGGACTGAACTGAACTGAACTGACGCAGTAATTCCAATCCCTAGGTAAATCCAAAACTTTCTTTTAGTAGTATCTCTTTCAGCCTCAATGAAGAAAAAGAACCGCTGATATATTTCAGAGATTAAACAAAATCCCAATTAGACCACTATTTAGTCAATGATTCCTTTTTTAAAGAAATATCCAAAATACCAATTGTGTGAAGAACAAAGGGCCTGTTTAAGAACTCCTCAGTTTCCCACTAATAAGGGTGTCCACACAGAAGCTGGACAACAACTAATCTGAAATTTACAGAAAGGATGCAAACCCCAGAGTTCTTGTCAGCCCATATGGCCCATGATTCTAAAAGTTGGAAGGAATTTAGGCATTAAAAAAACAAAATGACAGATGTACAGAACAGACTTTTGGACTCTGTGGGAGAAGGCGAGGGTGGGATGTTTCGAGAGAACAGCATTGAAACATGTATACTATCAAGGGTGAAACAGATCACCAGCCCAGGTTGGATGCATGAGACAAGTGCTCGGGGCTGGTGCACTGGGAAGACCCAGAGGGATTGGGTGGAGAGGGAGGTGGGAGGGGGGATCGGGATGGGAAATACATGTAAATCCATGGCTGATTCATGTCAATGTATGGCAAAAACCACTACAATGTTGTAAAGTAATTAGCCTCCAACTAATAAAAATAAATGAAAAAAAAAAAAGAATAAAGTAATTACATGCAAAAAAAACAGTGAAAAAAAATAAAATAAAAAAACAAAATGTTGTTCATTGAGTAATATTTTAACCTATAATTGAAATTTACTATTTATGCAGCAAAGATGTATAATAGGTTAATTTTTTCCCTAAGAGTAAGCCTAAGTCCTTTAATCAAAATATAATTCATGTACATGGAGTAGACACTCAGAAAACATTAGGTGATCTGAGAAGGCAATGCACCAAAAATTTTAAAGCAAAGAGGGATACCTACCCCTGAATTTTGACATTGGCCTCTGAATATTGTTCTGTGTTGTACCTAACAGGATGAAGTTTTAGGATAGTACACAGAAACATGAATTAAACTCTGAAGAAAATTTTCTTTGTAACCCCTTGAAGAATTTAAAGAAAATTTATTTTAGAATTTTTAAATAGCAGTCAATGTATACAAAAGACTACAAATATTAAATATCTTATATCCAAAATACTGTTAAGTTTAACACTTTATTTCTTAACAATTTCATTACCTTTTTTGAGACAAATGGCTAAAAGTTAAACCTTGTATTAGTTCAAAGAATTGGATACCAACTAATCATAAATCATTTATGTTGTAACTTTATTTTCTATTACATCAACATATTTTTCAGAGTTCATTGATGACCCACTTTAGAGTTTATGAAGCACAGCGCCAGCATATGCTTAGAACTTAAGATTACTGCAAGAGAGGATGTGATCACAGTTTCAGAGGTGAGTTGTAATCCATTTTCTTTTGTAATATTTATCCTTCTTTTGCTACCGGCTAAAGCTTCCTGTTCTCCAAAGTCTTTGGTGATGACATTTTGTCTCTTCATCTCTTCAAGTGTGGCAAGTTTGTATTCAACTCTACGTGAAATTAAAATGTGTCACCCTTCTCCTACAGGCATCTTCTATTGCTTTTATAAATGTGTACATTTCTGTCATGAATAGGTGGGCACTAGTTCATCCTTGAATAGATGGTATTGATTCACTAAACCCTAAAGATTTTTGACCTTTTTAAAAAGTGATTCCCACTGCACAAGATATTTTACAAAGTGACAAGGACTTTTGTGCATTGAGATTAAATCAGTACCATTTAAATTGAGCATATTTCCTAGGGAGATGGTTGACTACATGGCATTCAAAAATTGTGCTATTTTAAATAAGGGGTATTTTGAACAGTTTCAGTTGTGCTTTTTCTGAAATGGGAAATAGTGCAAAAAAAAAAAAAAAAAAACTCCATGCCATTAACTGAATCTAAAATCAGCAAAGGGATTAATAAGTTGATATTGATATAAATTAGCTGTGAAGCTAAAGAACGCCTTTGGGTATGAAAGAAGGATTAAACCAGAAAGTAATTAGGCAACGAATGATCCAAATTCCTATGTAGAATTGAAACTTGAAAGTCTGTGTGGCTGAGAGTCAAGCAGACCTGAGTTCTATTCCTCTCTCTGTTCCCTGGTGAAATTTACCTGGCTTCCAAGTGTGCCATGTCTCCTCAAATAAAAACCGTGGGTTCAATTAGATGACGGAGACGGTCTTCTCTACATCTGACCATCTGCAATTAACCAGGTCCACGTGTCATTCAGTAATAACCTCTGGTGCGAGCAAATTAATTTCAACAAAACTTTTATACTCATTAATTCAAGAAATATAAACCAAATATTATGTAAAAATGTTGTAATAGACATTTGAAATGCAAAGTTTGAGAAAGGAAATTTGAGTTTAACGTATCTGTACATCATCCTGGTAGACGTGTCTGAAGACCTACGGAAATGCAGTTACAGAATTTAAGAGAAAGTTTGAACCTTTCCAACCTTTGGATTTGTGACCAGCATGTATTAACACATCTCTTTTGCATTCCAAATACTTTAAACAATATGAATAGTTAGTAGTATGGTAAGCATCAAGGGTCACATTTAATGAAGTAACTCAAAGACCAAGGTCTCTTAAAGCTACAGAACCTGGTAGCATACAGCATTACTATTAATTCTTCTTTCTCAAGTGCAAATTCCCTTTCTTTTCCACCTTCCCATATTTTCCATACCTATCATCTTTATGTCGCTCATTTAAAAATGCCTTGCATTTATTCAAATGACTTCTCAATAGTGTATGTATTTCAAACAGAAACTGTTACTTTAGTAACTACAGGGGTTATCTGACAACAGTTGAATATCAAGCATCCGTAATAAGCTCTTGGAGGGCTATTTCTGTGAGAGGGGTATGACCAAGGCCTTAAAATTATATCATTCAGGTGAACATAAACTATGTCACTGTGAAGAGCATTCTTGAGTTTGCATTTGCAAGCCATAGTAAATCATGCCATTCTTGAGATCAACCTGGTACCCTCCTACTTACTTCCACTTTTAACATTGACATGCACAGTCAAATCACATTGAAAGGGTCTAAATTAGGAAGAAGGAAAACTGTCTCTATTAGCAGATAATGTGATAGTATATGTAAAAAGTCCTAAAGACTCCACACACAAAATGTTAAAACCAATAAACAAATTCAGTAAAGTTGAAAGATACAAAATCAATATACAAAAATAAGTTACACTTTTGTATATACTGTTAATGAACCATCTAAAAAAGAAATAGAAAAACAATCCCATTTACAACAGTATCGTAAAAAATAAAATACTTAGGAATAAACTTAACCAAGGAGGTGAAATGTCTGTATACTGAAAACTGTAAGACACTGATAAACGAACTTGAAAAAGACCCAAATAAATGGAAAGATATTCCATGTCCCAGGATCAGAAAAAGTAAACATTTTAAATATCTATATTTCCCAAAACTATCTATAGATTCAATTCAATCTCTATGAAAAATTTAATAACCTTTTTCCTAGAAATAGAAAAACAATCCTAAAATCCATCCATAACCATAAAAGTCCCAATAGCCAAAGAAATCTTCAGAAAGCACAAAGGTAGTGTCATTATATTGCCTGATTTCAAACTATATTATGAAACTGTAATAATTAAAACAGCATGATATTGGCATTAAAAACAGGCATAGACAAAAGTGGACTTGGGCAAAATAAATCAATGGGATAAAATCAAGAGCCCATATATAAGCCCACACAAATACAATTAAGTAATATTTAACAAGGAAGCCAAGGATACTCAATGGGAAAAGGATGGTGTCTTCAATAAATGATATTGAAAGGGTGGGGGCATTTGGGATTGACATGTACACACTGGTGTATTTAAAATGAATAACCAACAAGGACCTACTGTGTAGCACAGGAAACTCTGCTCAATATTATGCAATAGCCTAAGTGGGAAAACAATCTGACAAAGAATAGATACGTATATATGTACAACTGAATCACTTTGCTCTACACCTGAAACTATCACAACATTGTTAACCAACTATATTCCAATAGTTTTTTAAAAGTTTTAAAAAAACGGGCAAAAAAACTGGACATTTTTCCAAAGAAGACATACAAATTGCCAGTAGGTACATGAAAGGTGCCCAACATCATAATGATCTGAGAAATGCAAATCAAAATCACAGTGAGGTATGCCCCCACACCTATGAGGATGGTTTTATCAAAACCAAAAAAGAGAAAAGAAAAGCAGGTTTTAGCGAGGTTGGGAAGGAAAGGAAACCCTCATTCATTGTTACTAGGAAAGTAAACTGTTTTAGCCATTATAGAAAATAGTATAGAAATTCTTCAAAAAATTAAAAATACAGTTGCCATATGATCCAATAGTCCTACTTCTGTGTATAATTGAAATCTTACTATCTGTAAGAAATGTTGGCACACATGTTCATTGCAACATTATTCTCAGTAGGCAAGATGTGGAAACCTAAGTGTACATTGACAGATGAATAAAGAAATAATGAAAATGTGATTTAAACATAACTGAGTATTATTAAACTGTAAATAGGAAGGAAATCCTGCCATTTGCAGCAACATACATGAACCCTGATGGCATCATGCATCTAGTCAAGGCTATGGTTTTTCCAGGAGTCATATATGGATGTTAGAGTTGTACTATAAAGAAAGCTGAAGGCCAAAGAATTGATGCTTTTGAACTGTGGTGTTGGAGAAGACTCTTGAGAGTCCCCTGGACTGCAAGGAGATCCAACCAGTCTATCCTGAAGGAGATCAGTCCTGAGTGTTCCTTGGAAGGACTGATGCTGAAGCTGAAACTCCAATACTTTGGCCACCTGATGTGAAGAACTGACTCCTTAGAAAAGACCCTTATGCTGGGAAAGATTAAGGGCAGGAGGAGAAGGGGACGACAGAGGATGAGACGGTAGGATGGCATCACTGACTCAATGGACATGAGTTTGGGTAGACTCCGGGAGTTGGTGATGGACAGGGAGGCCTGGCGTGCTGTGGTCCATGGAGTCACAAAGAGCTGGACATGACTAAGTGACTGAACTGAACTGAACTGAGAGGAAGACAAATACTGTATGAAATCCCTTTTTTGTGGAATCTTCAAAAGCCAAACTCATAGAAATAAAGATCATCTTGGTGGTTGCCAGAGTCTGGGGGTGGGGGAATGGGGAGATATAAGGAAAAAATGTGCAAACTTCCAAGTTTAAGATGAATAAGTTCTGCAGACCTAATGTATAAAATGATGTCTGTAGTCAATAATACTGTATTTTATTTTTGAAAGTTACTGAGAGAGTAGATCTTAATATTCCCACCAAGAAGAAAGGGCATTTTTGTCAGATGATGGATGTCTTAACTGACTTCATTGTGGTTATCATTTCATAATATATACATTTATCAAATAATCACATGGTACAACTTAAACTTACACAATATTATATGTCAATTATATCTCAATAAAGCTGGAAAAAGAAAGGACTAATTTAATTGACTTTCATTACACTAAAACTTTCAGTGACTTCTGGTATACACTAATTGCCATACAACCCCTTCTGAAAACTGTGTAAAATAATCTCATCTAACATTAAATGTAAAATAATACTATGTTTTGATTGGACCAAAGAAATCAGAAAATATATTTTAATTGATTCACATGAAGATTTCTTTGAAGATCCTGATTTGGAGAATATTGCATAAAATAAACAGAGCAAGTTAAGAAACTGGTACTATGAATGGAAAGCAATAATTCAAGAGTCATAATCAGAAAAAAGACCTCTATTTGATTAAAATGCCAGAGGGAAGTTTCCCTTAAACTGTACTAGTAAATAGAAATGCATATAATAAAAGAAGGAAATAAAAGAAGATAAGGAATTAATTATATCATAAAGAATATTTTATTTCTAAAATGTTATTTATTTCTCATTTTAATGACTTCTAGTTTGACATAGAGATATGTTTACATGAGAGTGTTTTATTTCTTGAATTTGTATCAATTTGTAATTTTGTACCTTCTGCTATTTGCTCTTATTGTGTATAATAAACAGGAGAATTCTATATATATATGAATTTCTCTTTATAGAAACATGCTTTCAATAGATTATTTTTCCTCTTACTACTTAAAGCCTTTGGATTGCTTAATGGTCAATGTATGTTTTAAAAAATACCAAGTGCAAGTTTATCTTTGACCTAATATTTGATTTTGCCGATTAAATGACTCACATTTAAGAACATTGGGCTTTTGTGCTTTGGTTAACCTTGAATATTGAAGGTCATTCCATAGCATTTGGAACACCAAAGATAAAGCTACAACTTTAGTAGTAGCCTCTTCTCCACGGAGGTCAAAGTCCTCACGTATAAACAGGTTACTAAAAGCTGAAACTCCAATACTTTGGCCACCTCATGCGAAGAGTTGACTCATTGGAAAAGACCCTGATGCTGGGAGGGGTTGGGGGCAGGAGGAGAAGGGGACGACAGAGGATGAGATGGTTGGATGGCATCACCAACTCGATGGGCATGAGTTTGAGTAAACTCCGGGAGTTGGTGATGGACAGGGAGGCCTGGCGTGCTGCGATTAAACTCCAGGAGTTGGTGATGGACAGGGAGGCCTGGCGTGCTGCGATTCATGGGGTCGCAAAGAGTCGGACACAACTGAGCGACTGAACTGAACTGAACTGAAAGAAACTTTGTGAAAATAGTTAAAATGTAAATCAATATAAGCTGAGACTTTCAGACAATGGAATATTCATCCTCAGATAGAGAGGTTTTGTTACTGACGTGTAGGAGACGATCTCCCTGATGAAAATAACTAACACACTTGGGCATTAAATCCCTTAAAAGAAATAGAAAACTGTTACCTGATTTCCTCACTGAGGGTGAGAACTAAACCTATCTGACTGAAATCTTTCTCTTCCCTGTCCATTCTTAGTTACAAGTATCCATTATATATTTGTAAGTGTAATTCTTCTCTTTAGCTTCACTTGAATGTTTAATGATATCAGCCTTATTTTCTTATGCACATTTGTGTGTGTGTGTTATTTCCATCTTTACCAGATTACAAGCCATTAAGACAAAGTAAAATTTTTCTGTTAAACTGAGATTTCTTTGCTTTGTAATTTCCATTAACAAATAGGATACAACAAAGCTGTCTTCCATAAATTGTATTGTTTCCTTGTGCTCTTTTATCACAGCCCCCCATCAGATCTGAGAACCTACCAAAAGGTGATACAAGAGATAACCCTCATTGAAAAAAAAATGCCAAAGTTGGTAACACTGCATTTTTACTCTTGACTTTCCACAACAAATCCAGCATCTTCTCTCCCCTAAAAATCTAATAAATTGATATAACACTTGGTAAACATGTGCTATGCTCAGTTGCTCGGTCATGTCCCCTTTGTGGCCCCGTGGACTATAGCCCACCAGGCTCCTCTGTCCACGGGATTTCCCAGGCAAGAATACTGTGTGGGTTGCCATTTCTTTCTCCAGGGGATCTTCCCAACCCAGAGATTGAACCTGCGTGTAACCTGCTCTCCTTGAAAAAAATTCAAGAGACAAACAACCCATATTAAAAAAAAAAAAAAAAAAAAAAAACAGCAAAATGTCACTTTTTCTGGATTGTTAGATATGTCACTTAATTTCTTTGGGCCCTATTTTTCTTATCTCTAAAATGGAGAAAATAAAGCAACCACAGTGGGGTTTGCAAGACTTAAATAAGGGAAAATAATCAGTCACAAACTGAATTAACCAAGTGATTCTCTACTGGCTGTGCATCAGAATCTTTAGGAAAGCTTTAAAATTCATAGACTCTGTTTTCAGAGAAAATGATTAAATAGATATAGCTTGAAGCCCAAGAATCTGTATTCTTAACTCTTGGAAGTTCTGGTGTGTTAACCAATTAGCTTAATAAAATTTCTTCTATTGTTATTTAGGTTCCAAGTTTCTATTTATTTGTTGTAACTGTTCTCAGTTGTTCTTAGAAGTGAATCAGTCCGATTGTCTGTTTAGGCTAATTCACCCCCAAAGCTTTCACTTTATAATATTCTTTTCGCTTTCTCTGTCTGCCCCCTAAGCACTTGGAAGCTTTGGGTAACATTATGGCATTGGCTGTTGAGGTTGAGTATACAGTAACCTTTATGGCTTTGCAATTGGCTTGAAAGCCTTGACCTGAAATTGAACATTCCTAGGAATTTTGTGTCAAAATTAATCAAAACCCTGCTCTCCTGACAATCTTGGTATATCCAACACTTTTATCAAATCTGTGCCATGAGTTATTGAGGGTGATATCATAATTTTTAAACTGTATTTTACTCTTCTTAGAAAATAACTAACAAATTTAAATACCATGTTTTTAAACCTCTCCTTTACTCCTGACAAACCTTTAAACTGTAGAACTTAAGGAAGTGGAAATGTATCAGTTACATCAGGCATGGTTGCATATAACAAGAGCCCCGAGTAAAGAACAGCCTAAGTAATACAGATTATTTCTTCCTTGTGTGAAAGACATCCAGAGATAAACACTACAGAGTTAAACACGGCAGCTTCCTTGTAATAAAGAGCAGAGTCCTTGAAATTTTGTCATACCATTCCATGGGTGGTTTTTACTTATAAAATTATCGCATGAGACCATTGGAGCTACAGTGTTTGTATAAGCACTCTTGTTATCTGAAAGGATAGAAGGAGAAAGCAGGAGAAATGCTTCTTCCAGATGAGCCAGTTCCCTTTAGGTAGCCTTGAGGAAGTCATTCACAACTGTTCGACAGAATTGGAAGGCCCTGATGGTGAGGGAGAGGTTGGGCAGAGTGGCCCTACAGCTGGGCCTATTGCATTGCAGAGTAAGACTGGAATTGTTCAGTAAGGATAAAGGGATAGCAAATATTACAGAGCATACAGACACAGCTCATTATCAATAAAATACTGTTAATGATCCCATCACAATAAGATTCCCATCCCAGCTATTCAATTTATTCTCTGTTATGTGATGCCTAGTCATTTCACTTTTGTCCGACTCTCTGTGACCCCATGGACCGCAGCCCGCCAGGCTCCTCTGTCCTTGGGATTCTCCAGGCAAGAATACTGGAGTGGGTTGCCATTCCCTTCTCCATCAGTCATGTGATACCTGGCCATTAAAACTGGTGCCATGGAGAGGGGAGTTGGTAAATACTGACAGGAACTTTCCCTAAATTCTCATCTCAGAAACTGTTGCAAATACAACCAAGGAGACATAATAAATATATCTCAACAACAATTGCTATTATTTTCTGACAACTTCCTGTGTGTCAAGTGAATTACATACATTGCTTTATTGAAACCCTACAACAAAACTGAGATATTGTCATCCTGATTTTACAGATAAACTAACATTTAGAGAGATTAAGAGCCTAAGGCTGTGCTCTTGACCCCCAGGCTGCACTGCTGTTGCTGGAAACGACTGATGTGTGGCTTGTGTTAGGGCTCAGAGTCACTCTGAGGCTGAAAGATATACACAAGCTTGTCACTGAAAAACACTAATGAATGCCTGCTGGTTTGAGGATTTCTCTTTGGAATTTGGGCATGTGAGAAAGCATCATATGGTCACCACTTTCCAGGGCACCATATTCAGCAGCATGCTCTTCAACTGGATGTCAGATGTTATTTGATTTTTTTTTTGAAAGATGCTACAGTAAAATAGGTTTGAGAAGTGTTGGATTAAATCAAATGGACTTGTCTTCAGTGTACAAAAACTCAGAGCTTTAAACATGCCAACATTCTTTCTCCATTTCCTCATTATATACCTTCTAGTCTTTGTCCAAAGACACATAAGGGAGTAAAGATAGATAGAATTTCCACTTCTTAATATTCTACCCTTTTTTTTTCCATTTGGCTAAAGCATTTTCCCTTTCTTCACCTTCTCTTGTCTTTTCCTGGCCTCCATCCCCAATTCTGTCTAGTTTTCTTTCTATCTTTTGTTTTTACCATAACAAGATGATGTGATACTCATTTTTCTGTTACTTAACTTTTCCTATTATGGGCATCCTTTCAGATCAATAAATATTGATCAAACTTATTTTATGATAGCTATGTAATATCCCATAGAATTGCTAACAACATTTGAAATACTTAGAAATTAAGTGTCAATTATTATATCTCAATAAAGCTGGGGGAAGAAAAGAATTGTTATGGCCTCAACATTGATGGGTTAGAATGATCTTCTGCAAACAAAGGCAAAAATCAAAAACAGAAAAGAAAACTGGTTAATTATAATTGATTCTCAAATATGCTGAGCAGTTTTCTAGCTATTTCCATATAAATGGATATTGTTTCCCGTTTTCTGTCACCACAAAAATAATGCAATAAATATTATAGGGTAACATATTCACATATTAGTGCTTTCATTTATATAATGACGACCAGAAATGGGATTGCTATATAAAAGGGTGTGTGTGTGTGTGTGTGTGTCTGTGTGTCTGTGTGTCTGTGTGTCTGTGTGATACACACATGTATATGTCATATATATATATATATATATATATACACCCTTTTATATTGCAATCACATCTCTGATAGTCTTTATATAAATAAATATATATATACATGCACACACATACATACATACACAGATACATAATGGTGTGTGTGTGTGTATATCACATAGTAGGAATTATATTTCTTACTAGTTTTAATTGTTACAACATGACAACCCACGACTACTACTAGTACTATGTAAGCGCCTTTGCCCATGTTTTTGACAGCAGTAATTTTTATCTCTATTTTTTTGACAATCTAAAAGGGAGAAAGTAGAATCTATATTTTTTAATTTACACTTGCTACAGTGGAAGTTAAGCCTTTTTTCACTAATCTTTTTACTGGCATTTCAATTTCCTCATAGCTGTCTATTTATTGCCTCTTTTTAATTGAATGACTTCTATTTTTCTTATTAGTACATAGGAGGTCTTTGTAAATTCTGTATATTAACCTTTATCTGACATAATACTATAAACATTTCCCCAACACTATTGTTTTTAACTTAACTTTACTTATAATTTCTTTGGATTTACACACATTTCAATCATTATGTAGTCAAATACGCCTCTCATTGTAAAGTTTTTTGCTTTTTCTGCTTGCTTGAATCACTCTATAATTTTTAAAAGTTTGTCTGTGTTTTCCTCCAAACTTTTTGCTTTAATGTTTGTTATTATCTATGCTACATTTCCCTTTCTCCATAATGTGATGAGAAGTCTATACTTGTACTTTTCCAAATGGAGAGCCATTTTTGCCAGCAATTCATTAAATGAAAACACCATGTTTGGTCATGTATATCCTTTCTGTATATACTGGATATATTTATGGATATTCCTTTTATCTCCTGGCCTATTTATCTATTTCTTTGCTCTCATTATACTTATTTCAGAGAATTTTGGGACATATGATAGGCCTTTAAGTATTTGACTGTTTCATAATTTTGGGTGCTATTATCCAATATGTATTTGTCCATTTGAATTTTAGATTTGTTATCCCATTTCAAGAACAAACAAAATAATATGAGGAGGCAATTTGTTAAATGTATATATTTAGGAATCAAAAGATTGATTTTTTACATCCTGACACTTGGTATGCTTTGAACTTTGTTCAGATCGCCTTACATCCCTTAGTATAATGTGTAGATTTCTATACAGTAATACTGAATTATCTTTTTAAGTTTATCCCACAGCATTGCATAGTTTTGTCACTGTTTTATTTTTTCATTTTCAATACAAACAAATCATTTCCAATGTAGATAAAGCCTAATGAATTTTATAAGGTTATTTTTATCCAGTTAGCTTACCATCTTCTCGTATTAATCTTTACTGATTTATATCTGAGTGTATATCCATAATAAGTCAAAAGACAAAACAACTTAGAAAAATAATTTGTAACAAAAATGACAGGTATACATACATTTCTTAATATATAAAAGACTTACAAACAAATAAAACAAAAAAAACCAACAGGAAATATTATAAAGAACATGAAAAAGTAAACACAGAGAAAAATAAATGGCCTATACACACTGGAAAAGATGTGAAAAATCTTAACTTTATAGAAATGCAAATTAAAATAAGTTACTATCAGATTGATTAACATTTTACACTTTGCAACTGCATAGCTTTAAAAATGGCAATAAAATTGTGATATCCTCACTGGCATTCTTAATGATAAAATGGTTCCAAATAGGAAAAGGAGTATGTCAAGGCTGTATATTGTCACCCTGCTTGTTTAACTTATATGCTGAGTACATCATGAGAAATGCTGGGCTGGAGGAAGCACAAGCTGGAATCAAGATTGCAGGGAGAAATATCAATAACCTCAGATATGCCGATGACACCACCCTTATAGCAGAAAGTGAAGAACTAAAGAGCCTCTTGATGAAAGTGAAAGAGGAGAGTGAAAAAGTTGGCTTAAAGTTCAACATTCAGAAAACTAAGATCATGGCATCCGGTCCCATCACTTCATGGAAAATAGATGGGGAAACAGTGAAAACGGTGGCTGACTTTATTTTCCAAAATCACTGCAGATGGTGATTGCAACCATGAAATTAAAAGATGCTTACTCCTTGGAAGGAAAGTTATGACCAACCTAGACAGCATATCAAAAAGCAGACATTACTTTGTCAGCAAATGTCCATCTAGTCAAAGCTATGGTTTTTCCAGTGGTCATGTATGGATGTGAGAGTTGGACTATAAAGAAAACTGAGTGCGGAAGAATTGATGCTTTTGAACTGTGGTGTTGGAGAAGACTCTTGAGAGTCCCCTGGACTGCAAGGAGATCCAACCAGTCCATCCTAAAGGAGATCAGTCCTGGGTGTTCATTGGTAGGACTGATGTTGAAGCTGAAACTCCAGTACTTTGGCCACCTCATGCGAAGAGTTGACTCACTGGACAAGACCCTGATGCTGGGAGGGATTGGGGGCAGGAGGAGAAGGGGACGACAGAGGATGAGATGGCTGGATAGCATCACCGACTCGATGGACATGAGTTTGAGTAAACTCCAGGAGTTTGTGATGGACAGGGAGGCCTGGCATGCTATGATTCATGGGGTAGCAAAGAGTCGGACACCACTGAGCAACTGAACTGAACTGAACTGAAAGTTCACAAAGATACATAATATCTAGTGGTGGAACTGGATTTCCCAGTGACTGATTCAGTGTCCTAAGAGTCAGCAAAGTCTTGAAGAATTTAATTTAAACTCTGAAACTTATTGCCAACCCCAGTTCAATGGAAATTTCAACTTCCACACGTTGGGACTTTTCACAGATTGAAATAAACAGGTATCAGGACTTTGTTGCTCTGAGTTTGGAGCAGAGGCCATGTGACCTTTCTCTTCTTTCAACCACCCAGAAGGAATTTTAAATTATTTCACATTAATTGAACAATCAAACACATCATTCCATATGTCTCACTGATTTCTTTGTAGAGTAGATGGGAAGGGGGACTCCTTCCAGGGCCCAAAATTGAGCTCCTGTCTAACACTCGGAAAGAACTAAAGAGCCTCTTAATGAAAGTGAAAGAGGATAGTGAAAATAGTGAAAAAGTTGGCTTAAAACTCAACATTCAAAAAACTAAGATCATGGCACCCTGTCCCATCACTTCATAGCACATAGATGGGGAAACAACAGGAACAATGACAGACTTTATTTTCTTGGGCTCCCAAATCACTGCAGATGTTGACTCCAGCCATGAAATTAAAAGACACTCGCTCCTTGGAAGAAAAACTATGACCAACCTAGACAGTATGTTAAAACACAGAGATAAGATTGGGAGAAAATAATAGCAAATGAAGCAACAGACAAAGGATTAATCTCAAAAATATACAAGCAACTCCTGCAGCTCAATTCCAGAAAAATAAATGACCCAATCAAAAAATGGGCCAAAGAACTAAACAGACATTTCTCCAAAGAAGACATACAGATGGCTAACAAACACATGAAAAGATGCGCAACATCACTCATTATCAGAGAAATGCAAATCAAAACCACAACGAGGTACCATTACACGCCAGTCAGGATGGCTGCTATCCAAAAGTCTACAAGGGTGTGGAGAAAAGGGAACCCTCTTACACTGTTGGTGGGAATGCAAACTAGTACAGCCACTATGGAGAACAGTGTGGAGATTTCTTAAAAAACTGGAAATAGAACTGCCATATGACCCAGCAATCCCACTTCTGGGCATACACACTGAGGAAACCAGATCTGAAAGAGACACGTGCACCCCAGTGTTCTTCGCAGCACTGTTTATAATAGCCAGGACACGGAAGCAACCTAGATGCCCATCAGCAGATGAATGGATAAGGAAGCTGTGGTACATATACACCGTGGAATATTACTCAGCCATTAAAAAGAATTCATTTGAATCAGTTCTAATGAGATGGATGAAACTGGAGCCCATTATACAGAGTGAAGTAAGCTAGAAAGATAAACACCAATACAGTATACTAATGTATATATATGGAATTTAGAAAGATGGTAATGATAACCATTTATGCAAAACAGAAAAAGAGACACAGATGTACAGAACAGACTTTTGGACTCTGGGAGAAGGCGAGAGTGGGATGTTTCAAGAGAACAGCATCGAAACATGTATACTATCGAGGGTGAAACAGATCACCAGCCCAGGTTGGATGCATGAGACAAGTGCTCGGGGCTGGTGCACTGGGAAGACTCAGAGGGATCGGGTGGAGAGGGAGGTGGGAGGGGGGTTTGGGATGGGGAATACATGTAACTCCATGGCTGATTCATGTCAATGTATGGCAAAAACCACTACAATGTTGTAAAGTAATTAGCCTCCAACTAATAAAAATAAATGAAAAGAAAAAAAAAAAAAAAATGCAGGGATATTACTTTGCCAACAAAAGTCCATCTAGTCAAAGCTATGCTTTTTCCAGTAGTCAGGTATGGATGTGAGAGTTGGACTATAAAGAAAGCTAAGCGCCAAAGAATTGATGCTTTTGAACATGGTGTTGGAAAAGACGCTTGAGAGTCCCTTGGACTGCAAGATCAAACCAGTCAATCCTAAAAGAAATCAACCCTGAATATTCATTGGAAGGACTGATGCTGAAGCTGAAACGCCAATACTTTGGCCACCTGATGTGAAGAACTGACTCATTGGAAAAGACCCTGATGCTGGGAAAGATTGAAGGCAGGAGGAGAAGGGGACGACAGAGGATGAGATGGTTGGATGGTATCACCAACGTGATGGACATGAGTTTGAGTAAGCTCCAGGAGTTGGTGATGGACAAGGAAGTCTGGTGTGCTGCAGTCCAAGTCCATGGGGTCACAAAGAATCAGACACGACTGAGCGACTAAACTGATGAACTTAACCTATAGAGGATAACTTTGGCAGCTGATTCATCCTATTCATCTATTGAGTTGGCCAAAATTCAAAGTTAATTTGGATGACTCTCAGTTTCTTAACTGAACAAAATTCATTTTGCCCTCCATTCATTCCCATGATTCCAAGTTGACCTTGCCATCTCGCCAAACTCCTCTGAATCCTTTAATCCTACCAGTTCAGTTCAGTTGCTCGGTCCTGGCAGACTCTGTGATCCCATGGACTACACCATGCCAGGCTTCCCTGTCCATCACCAACCCTCAGAGCTTGCTCAAACTTATGTTCATTGAGTCAGTGAAGACATCCAACCATCTCATCCTCTGTTGTTCCCTTCTCCTCCTGCCTTCACTCTTTCCCAGCATCAGGGTCTTTTCCAATGAGTCAGTTCTTCACGTTAGGTGGCCAAATATTGGGGTTTCAGCTTCAGCATCAGTATTTCCAATGAATATTCAGGACTGATTTCCTTTAGGATTGACTGGTTTGATCTCCTTGCAGTTCCAAGGGACTCTCAAGAGTCTTCTCCAACACCACAGTTCAGAAGCATCAATTCTTTGGCACTCAGCTTTCTTTATAGTCCAACTCTCACATCCATACCTGACTACTGGAAAAACCATAGCTTTGACTAGACAGATCTTTGTTGGCAAAGTAATGTCTCTGCATTTTAATATGCTGTCTGGGCTGGTCATAGCTTTCTTGGAAGAAAAGTTTTAATCCTATACCAGTCCCATTATCACAACTTCTGATCCTTTCAGAGCTCGGATCACCTTACTTTCTCTTCATGTGTTCTTAGAGTCATTGACATATCCAGTGCATCAACTCTCCATTTTTCCCCCAATCAGCATCTCTCCATTGTATTCCATTCTTTCTCTTTTAGCCTATATCCCATAAAGTTCTACAGAATTTTTGTTTTCTAAGGATCTCAAATTCCTGTAATCAAGTCTTTCCACAGTACTATTTCTAAATCTACAAGACACAAAAATAGAATCAACCCAGTAATATTCCTAATCAACCCAGTAATATTCCTTCTCTGCCCCAATACTTGGCTACTGACCTTTGCTGAATAAGAACTCAAAACTAGGCAGATGAGTTTTGTTCTGAAAGTATGGATTATAGCCTCAGGTAGCCCCTCCAAGTTCCCCCATGAAGACTATTTGGAACCTCATATATTCAACTCTCCTTTTTGCATCCTCTGAGAAGCATCAAGCTTCCCATATCACAGAGATGTGAAGACCATCAGGCACAACCACCTTAATTTTCTGCTGTTCCCTCCCACCCTCATGATATGTTCACCCTCTGGCCGATAAAGTATTTTCTCATTTCCCCTACTGTACTCTGTATCACATCACTTTTGATTCTTTGAAAACCTCATAATATCATTGTCCCCTTCCACTCCAAGGAAAAATTATATAGTATATAAACATAGCCAATATCTCTCATCTTAGAAACTAGATTATAGTTTCATACAAATCCCTTTAGTACCTTGTTAATGCCACATCACAAAATATTATTCAGCTATAAAGAGGAGTAAAGTACTGACACATGCTACAACATGGATAAATCTTGAAACCTTTGTGCTACATGAAAGAAGCCAGACACAAAAGATGCCACATATTGTACAATTCAGTTTCTCTGAAATTTCAAGAATAGGCAAATCCATTGAGACAAAATGGCTGCCAAGGGCTTTAGGTAGGGAGAAGTGGAAAGTGACTACTAATAGGTATGATTTTTTTGTGGTGAAAGTGAAAAAGGGCTTCCCTGGGGGCTCAGATGGCAAAGAATCCCCCTGCTATGCAGGGGACCCAAGTTCCATCCCTAGGATAGGACGATCCCCTGGAGAAGAATACTCACTCTAGTATTCTTGCCTGGAGAATTCCATGGACAGAAGATCCTGGCAGGCTACAGGTCAGGGCTATGACTTTTTGGCAGTGCAGAGGAGGAATGACTATGATCTAGAATCCATAATTTTGTGAATATATTCTAAACCATTGAATGGCACACTTTAAAAGAATTAATTTTATAGCATGTGAATTGTAACTCAATAATGCTTTTATTTTCAAAAAGAGTCATTACTCACAGATGCAGAGAATTAACAGTGGTTACGAGACAGGAGATGGAAGATGGGAGGGGTAAAACAGGGGTAGGGATTGAGAAGGTGCAAGCTGTTAGCTGCAAATTAAGCTTCAAGGACATATTTTACAATATGTAAAATAGCCATATTTTATACTAACTATATAAAACACATAGCCAATATTTTATACTAACTATAAATGTGGGTTTCCCTGGTGACTAAGTGATAAAGAATCTGCCTGCCAATGCAGGAGGCTGGGGTTCATTCCTGGGTCGGGAGGATCCCCTGGAGAAGGAAATGGCAACCCACTGCAGTATTCTTGCCTGGGAAATCCCATGGACAGAGGAACGCTGGGAGCTACGGTCCATGGGGTCATAAAAGAGTTGGACACAACTTAGCCACTAAAACACCAACATAAATGGAATATAGCTTTTAAAAATTATGAATCACTGTATTGTACACCTGTAACTTCTATAATATTGTATAGCAACTACAATTAAAAAATAAAAGGATGAGATAGATAGGAGAAAAGAAGAGTCATTAGAACTCCTAATATGAATATCTTCAGACCAGCTGAGTAAATGGAATATTATTGTTTCCATCTGTAAGAAACAGACTCTTGGCCAACCTGTAATAGAATTTGCAGTAGAAAACATGAATCAGTCAATAATTATCTAATGAAAAGTGAATTCAAGCAATAATAGATAATAAAATATAAAAGGATTAAAACCAATTCATTTTGTATGTTAAAATTTGTAGAAAAACATTTTATATATCAAAATTAAAACAGATATACAATATACTAAAAGAGCTTTAAGAAAAGATTATAATCAGTCATCTACACAATTAATTTTATTGGAGTATAGTTGTTTTAAATGTGTTTCTGCTCTACAGCAGAATGAATCAGCTATACATATATAATATATATATTTCTTTTTTTGGATTTCAATAAAAATATTTTATTTTTTAAACAATTATTTTAGATGCAAGATAATTTTAAACAATAGGACCTAAATAATGTGAAATGTCTAATAAAGTCCCCAGGATATTACATTGGACTTTTTATAAACTAACAATATTTTATGAACCTAAATAAAAAGATAGTTTCTAGAAGATAAAAATGATAATTAACCCAAAGAAATGAACCTATTTTATTGGCATTTATTTGCATATTTGTGCACTTTAGAAACCTTTGAACACCACTGTAAACCAAGCACTCTTCTGGATTATGCTAATTACTAATTATGCTTGTATAGTTCATTATAGCTTCAAGAAGAAAAAAAATAATGAAGCATTCATGCGTGCCTCTTTCACAATGTAGCCTCTCCTCACACAGGAGATAGATTGCTATTTGTTCTTTTAGACTTGGAAAATGAGGACCACTTGTCCAATAAAATGGACATCAAAACTTCAAGGAATACGAGGTTGTATTCCAGTGAATCGATTTGCCCTTATGAAGGACTGTAATGGAAAAAGTTTTTAATATTTTACTCAAGTCCAAATGTCTTGAAAAAGTTTTTTTGAATTATAGTATTCTCAGCTCTGCCAGTAGGTTGAAATGAAGAGTTACCTTTTTAATCAGTAAAGCTTATAAAGTATTCATTCTCATAACCTCTATGTTCAACACTTCCCTTTCCCACATCTGTTCAACATGGGATTTAAAATAGAATTATTTTCAGTTTACAAGATTTTTTCCTCCCTCAAGACTTTTTCAGCCTATAACTCTCAGTTCTCTTTCTTAGGCAAAGATTGCGTTTTCTTTTTGTCTGTTACAGGTGGAATAGCAGCGTGTCTTAACCCAAGCTGATCAAATGCTTGGTTCTTCCGTGCAGGAGGCCTGTTTTCCTCAGGGGTTGCTGCAGTCATGATAGAGCCTGTGAAGTAGGTGGTTTTTAGAAGGAATCATTTGACCATCAAGAATTGAATCTGTACCCAAATTTCACCTGAAGTTTTCCCCATATAGAAACCATATTTTAATCCACAAAAAATTTAGACCTCAAAGACTCACTGACTCAACAAAACAAAACAAAAATTTATAAATTAAACTGTGAACACATTTATTTCTAATAACAAAAGTCTCTGTCCCCTCAGATCAGTCATCCTAGTTCGTTCTCTTTGCCCAGAATAGAAAGAAAATGTTAAAAAAAATAAATAAATAAAACTAACCAGTGAATAAAAACACAGGAAAACAAGGTAGATTATTTTAATTTAGTGTTCTTATCATGAAAGTGATACTTGTCTTCTGAGCAAGACAGAATAACAAGGATCAGACTTACCTTTCCTTCCTGTGTATTTCCTACATGTCCTTCAAAGCTGCATTGGAATACGACCTTCCCAAAGCCTCCTTACCCAATATTCTTCCTGCCCATCTTGAAGTATTTATTTTTATCATACTTTACTTTACCATTTTTCCATTCATTTGTCTTTTCTAGCTAAGTTATGAGGTCTCTGAAGGTAAAGACACTATCATTTATGTAAACATGATAAGGCATGTAGTTGGCTCTTAATGAATATTAAACAAAGAGAGGAAGGGAAAGTTTGAAGGAAAGAAGGATGGGAGGAAAGAGGGAAGAAGAAAAGAAACTATGTGCAATAATGCTAAAAAATAATCCTACTCAATAGTTGTACTTTGTCTAGATTCCATCATAATTGTTTCCTTTCTTTTGATACTTACATAGCTTTAAAAATTATCAACTTTCCTAACAATGATTTTTTAATATTTATTTATTTTTAACTGATTGATGATTGCTTTACAATATTGGTTTAATTTCTGTCATGTATCAACATGAATTAACCATAGGTGTACATATGTCCCCTCTCTCTTGAATCTCCCTAACAATGAATTGAGTTTAGGCTAATTCTTGCTGAATTTAAAGAAGCACATAAATCAATCAACTACCTTTAAATCTCAGTTTAGAATGGGATGCTTCTGGAAAGATTTGCTAAGGACTGCTGATGTAATTTTTAATACATGGATTTGTTTTTTTTTTTAATTCAATTGCAAACAAAATTTCCTTTGGATTGTTTTGTATTTACTCACCTCCTCCAAGTAAATATCAACATATATGTGGATGAATTTCAAATGTATTGTGTCAAGTAAAATAAGTCATATCTAAAGGCTACATCTTGTGTGACGCCATTCATCTGGCATCAGCTGGAGCCAGACATCCTGGAGCGTGAAGTCAACTGGGCCTCAGGAAGCATTACTACAGACAAAGCTCGTGGAGGTGATGGAATTCAAGCTGAGCTATTCAAATCTTAAGAGATGATGCTATGAAAGTGTTACACTCAACGTGCCAGCAACTTTGGAAAACTCAGTAATGGCCACCTGGTCAGTTTTCATTCCAATCCCAAAGAAGGGCAATGCCAAAAAATGTTCAAACTACCGCACAATTGCACTCATTTCACATGTTAGCAAGGTAATGCTCAAAATCCTTCAAGTTAGGCTTCAACAGTACATGAAACAAGAACTTCCAGATGTAGAAGTTTGATTTAGAAAAGGCAGAGGAACCAGAGATCAAATAGCCAACATCCATAGGATCTTAGAAATGCAAGAGAATTCCAGAAAAATATCTACTTCTGCTTCACTGACTATGCTAAAGCCTTTGACTCTGTGAATCACAACGAACTGTGGAAAATTCTTACAGAGATGGGAATACCAGACCACCTGACCTGCCTCCTGAGAAAACTGTATGCAGGTCAAGAAGCAACAGTTAGAAATGGACATGGAACAACAGACTGGTTCCAAATTGGGAAAGGAGTATGTCAAGGCTGTATATTGTCACTCTGGTTATTTAACTTATATGCAGAGTACATCATGCAAATTGCCAGGCTGGATGAAGCACAAGCTGGAATTGAGATTGCCAAGGAAAAATATCAGTAACCTCAGACATGCTTATGACGCCACCCTAATGACAGAAAGTGAAGAAGCACTAAAGAGCCTCTTGATGAAAGTGAAAGAAGAGTGAAAAAGCAGCTTAAAACTCAACATTCAAAAAACTAAGATCATGGCATCTGGTCCCAGCACTTCATCACAAATAGATGGGGTAAAAATGGAAACAATAACAGACTTTATTTTCTTGGGCTACATAATCACTGCAGACAGTCACTGCAACTGTGAAATGAAGACACTTGCTCTTTGGAAGAGAAGCAATGACAAACCTAGACAGCGTTAAAAAGCAGACATGAATTTGAGCAAACTCTGGGAGATAGAGAAGGATGGGGAAGCCTGGCATGCTGCAGCCCATAGGGTCTCAAAGAGTAGGACACAACCAACTGAACAAAAACAAATTTACATGGCATTCTGCAAAAGACAAAACTATAGGAAGGGAAATGGATCAGTGGTTGTCAAAGTAAAGGAGATGGAAGGAGTTGACCACAAATGGACGGTGTGAGGGATTGGGGGGATAATGAAGTGTTTTGTTTTATGACTGGGAAGGTGAGCACATGACTTCATGTATTTGCCAAAATCCATAGGACTGTACACCACAAACAGTATATTTTATAGGACCTAGATTTTAAATAGCTTTCCAATAGCCTGTACAACACTTCAGTTAAAATATAAGTTCATCTCCATGCCCTATAAAGTTTTACATAGTATTTCCTCTGCCTCTGTCTCCAACTTCATCTCATAGTTCACTAAGCTGTAGCCACAGGATTCTTCACAAACTGCATCCTTCCCCATTTCATGCTGTCACACTTGCATCATACTCCCAGATCACACTTTGTCTCAGGTCTTCAGTTGATTGGTTCCTTCTTATCCTGCACATCTCAATTTTAATGTCAATTCTCAGATATCCTCCCTCAACATGCTATCTAAAGCAGATTTTTCATTTATTTCTCCTTCTCTTCACTACATTACCTTGCTTACTTAAATCACACAATTAGAATCTGAAAGTATCTTCTTTGTTTAAGTATGTTATGTTTATTTGTCATATGTTTCTACCTCTGGAGTACAGGCTCCAAAAAAGGGGGGGTTCTTTACCTTTTTTACAAATAGAGAATCCCTGGAATATAATAGGTGCTTGATATGTATTTGTTAAATGAATGACTGAATTTTAACACAATTTTGTTAAGTGTGAAGTGTTAGTCACTCATTCCTGACTGACTCTGTGACCCCATGGACTGCAGCCTGCCAGGTTCCTCTGTTCATTGAATTCTCCAGGCAATAATATTGGAGTGGATAGCCATTCCCCAACCCAGGAATTGAACTCGGATCTCCTGCGTTGCAGGCAGATTCGTTACTGTCTGAGCCACCTGGAAAGCCCCCAGTTATGTTAAACTTTCTTGCAAATGTCTCTTAGGCAACACTAGACTTTTATAAAAATGAAGAAGAAATAGCTTGTATGTAACTACAGCATTTCTAGAAAAGGGTAGACAATTAGTTAATTGATCAAATCATTATTAAAAAAGGATATTGGCAAGAAAAAAATCTATGCAGTAGCCTAGCACAGGGTTCCATTATAATTTTGTCTGAACATGGATTTATTCATTATTAGACTCTGGCAGTGGTTGCTTGAGAACAAATACATTCAGACACAGATCACTTTTTATCTGAAAAAATAATAATAATATAAATATCATTGTGAGAAACATGAGAGCAGAAACTATTTTGTTTTCCCCATCTTTGTATTTCCGATGTTTAGCACAGATTCATGCACATAATAATAGCATGATAAATGTTTGCTCTCTGCATCAAATAATTAGCACAATCTCTCTATAGACAAGCCTAATGTACAAAGGTAAGGCATAGTATAAAGAAATCACATTAGAAGAGATGGTTTCCAATGCCAGCTCTGCCACTAATTATTGATGTGACTTTAACCTTTCTGAACTTCAATTTCTGTAGAATAAAGGAGCTGAGTTAGATGACTTCTTATGTCCTTTTCTAACCTCTTGGAATTTTTTTTTTCTATGTTATGTGCAGAAATTCATTTAAGATAGCCTTTAGAGCTAGAAAGTTTTATCCCTGCAAAGTCAATGTTTTCAAATGAAGCAAAATCTAAACTACTCCCAAAGAAAACCTATTTTTTCCTGAATTTAATGTGTTAAAACAAATCAAACTGTGTGTGTGTGAGAGAGAAAAGTCAAGCAGCCCAACTCTAGAATTGAATAAAACTGAAAACAATAGAATTGAAGTTAGCTTATCTAATCGAACATATTAATAGTTTATCTTGAAGCAGCTCCTTGAGGCAAAGTAATTTTAATTAGTGGAGAATGAGTTAGTAGATGAAAACTATTTTAGGAATTCCGAAAATGTTCTGAGCTTTTCCAAGACCTTTTGTATCCTGATGACAGATTTGCTGCTTATTATTATTATTATATCTAATATTTCAAAATGTACAACTTTCTTTTTTCTTGTTATAATATGCCTCTCTGTCATAAATTTTGTGCTTGACAATTGTGTTAAGTTATTCCTTGACCTTCTCAACTGAAGAAAGAAAGACGAAGGTGATTATAAATTTTACCAAAGCATGAGACAGGAGTGCAAGGAAAGCAAGGAAGAAGGGCGTTAAAGATGACAGTAGCAGCATGTGTTCATGTTACAAGAAAGTAATGTTAACAAGGAATTAACTAAGCATTTGGCTATAACAGGAAAATCAATGGGATCAGAGGGATTACTAAAGACAAAGAAAAAAGAAGGTAGTGTTACTGACCAAACTTGGGTCCACTCACCCAGGCACAGTAAAGCCAGTCTACTGACCCCAGGTTGCAGTGAAGTAAAGTGTGGCGTTTATTGCAGGTGCCGAACAAGGAGCCTAGCACAGCTAGTGCTCAGAAAACCCCAACCCCACAGTGGGTTTTAGCAAGACATTTTAAAGGCAAGGTGAGGGAGGGGCAGCCCAGGGTGTGTGATGAGCTTGTGCACAGTTCTCTGATCTGTGAGATATCTCTGATTGTGAGATAACAGGATGGTGTCGCAGAGATTAGCATTATCAATCCTTAGACTCCAGTAGATCTGGGGGTTGTGTGCTCATGGTCATCAAGTAGTTAATTTCTTCCCATTTGGTGGGGTTTTTAGCATCTGTAAAAAACACCTCAGAAAATGTGTATCAGATACTGTTATCTGGGTACTTCAGAGAGGAGCTAAAGCAGAGGTCTTGGGAGAGGGGTCTGTCTTGGGAAAGTCCCACAAGGGTCTTGCTCAGTTACAGTAGGAAGAAGACATTGAGTCAAAGCCCAGCCACCATCAGTTCAAGATACTGTGGGTGGTTTCTGAGGGAATCAGAGGGGGATATAGATCTGTTTCAGGACAAGCGATTGGAAGCAATCCCCTTTGTTGTATATTAAGCATTTTCACAGGATCCCTACAAAACTGAGCTTCCCATCTTCTTGTCTTCTTGTGTTGTTATTATGGTCTATCTGTCACCTTTTGGAATCATAATAGCCTGAACTATTGTATTATTCACTTTGATATCCCTGGAGAAAGGGAAGGGCTACCCACTCCAGTATTCTTTCCTAGAGGATTCCGTGGACAGAGGAGCCTGGTGGGCTGCAGTCTGTGGGGTGGCAAAGAGTCGGACACAACAGGGCCTTCCCTCACTCACTCACTCACTCACTACTCACCCACTTTGACATCATATATAGTCAGCTACCAGAGTCATACAGCAATTTTGTTAACATTTGAAAAATTTAGCTTCTTGAATTTTCTTCCTGTAATGGATTGAAACTTTTAACTTCTTGAATTATCTCTTACAATTATGGCTATACCACTGGCTTAAAATTCAACATTCAAGAAATGAAGATCATAGCCTTGGTCCCATCACTTCATGGCAAATAGATGGGAAAAATGGAAACAGTGGCAGATTTTATTTTCTCGGGTTCCAAAACCACTGCAGATGGTGACTGCAGTCATGAAATTAAAAGATTCTTGCCCCTGGAAGAAAAGTTATGACAAACCTAGACAGTGTATTAAAAAGCAGAGGCAACACTTTGCCAACCAAGGTCCATATAGCCAAGACTACTATGACAGTAGTCATATACTGATGTGAGAGTTGAACCATATAGAAGGCTGAGTGCCGAAGAATTGATGCTTTTGAACTGTGGTGCTAGAGAAGACTCTTGAGAGTCCTTTGGACAGTAAGGAGATCCAGCCAGTCCATCCTAAAGGAAATCAACCCTGAATAATTATCAAAACGGCTGTTGCTGAAGCTCCAGTACTTTGGCCACCTGATGTGAAGAGCCAACTCATTGGAAAAGACCCTGATGCTGGGAAAGATTGAGGGAAGGATGAGAAGGGGGTAACAGAATATGAGATGGTTGGATGGCATCACTGACTCAATGGACATGAGTTTGAGCAAACTCCAGGAGATAGTGAAGGACTGGAAAGCCTGGCATGCTGCAGTCCCTGGGGTTGCAAAGAGTTGGATAGGACAGAGTGACTGTAAACATCAAATACAACTGCAAGTCTATACTGAATTCTGGAGAAAAAGAGCCCTAAATAGTCCAAATGACAACCTCTGTTGACAGAGCAGCTTCTGATGCTATGGAAATAATAGCCATAACCCAAATGTTATGTAAGTCGGTTGGAAATTTATTTCAAATGAAAATAAAAACAGTTCTCCATGTCCTGGTAAAAACCACAAGAAATCTAAATTTAGTCAGTTTAATTCCTCCTTTGAAGGGAGTCTAAGGTAAAGAAGGCTGAGAGCTGAAGAAATGATGCCTTTGAATTGTGGTGTTGGAGAAGACTCTTGAGAGTCCCTTGGACTGCAGAGAGATCAGTCAATCCCAAAGGAAACCAACCCTGAATATTCATTGAAAGGACTGATACTGAAGCCGAAGCTCAAATACTTTGGCCACCTGATGAGAAGAACTGACTGTTGGAAAAGACCTGATGCTGGGAAAGATTGAAGAATGAAGGGAGCAACAGAGGATGAGATGGTTGGGTGGCATCACTGACTCGATGGATATGAGTTTGAGCAAACTCTGGGAGAGAGAAGGACAGGGAAGCCTGATATGCTGCAGTCCATGGGGTTGCAAAGAGTCGGACACAATTTAGTGACTGAGCAACAGCCAGATAATGCTCTTCCAAGCGTGGTCCACAGATCACTTGCATACAAATCACCTGGGAGTTTGTTAAATGCAGATTCCCGAAATCTACCTTAGGCTGCTGAATCAGAATCTTTGGAGACGAGCCTGATATTCTGAACTTCAACAAGCTTCCTGTAGTACACTTATGTTCTCTAAAATGTCAGCATCTCTAGTGTAATGCAGGATCCCGCTGTGTCAAAGCAGGCACCATGCCAGCACTTGGCATAGAGGAGTTTGCCAGCCACAGAGTAAGCTGTCCTTCCTCTCTCCCCTCAACCCCCTGCAGTGCTTCCAGGCTTCTCTTCCCTAGGACATAGATTAGATGCTTCCAAGTACATAAAAGCCCAAAGGTTAATGAGGCATCTCATTCATATTTCATGATTGCTGTTTGCCCTTCTCTACCTTTGGGACACACAATGGAAAAGTGCAATCAATAGAATAATATCAGAAGCACCAGACAATTAGAAGACACCAGAAATAATCCATAGTCTCCTACTGTTTTTAAAGCAAATGTCCTGAATTAAAAAATTATCAGCAGAGATCATTATTTTCACCAGAAATTGTCAATATGTGGGGGAAAAACAAAGCTAAATATATCAAATTCGAGGGATAAATAGCACCTACCAATTTCTTTTTTTCAGTGTCCCATTCTCAACATGCCTGTTTTCATAATGCCTACCCTGTTCCTTGTTATCGAGGCCCTCATTCTATCACTTTGTTCTTTGTGCTTACAGACTATTTAGAGCTCTTTACTCTCAAGCTAATATGCTCGCACATGGGACCTTGATAGAAAAGACAGGAGAAATTCAATATATCTGTGTTGAAAGCTAATACCTCTGACATTCACTTTTTAAACTCTCTAAATCTTTGCTACAATTTAAAGTCCATGTATTGTGTAAGGTTTTTATCTAAAACCTTTTGGGAAAAGGTTTCTTTATTAATTACATATTGTTTGCTTTCCCTCTTCTCTGACACCATTTAGTTCTCCTATAAAGCCCTTTATTTTATATTTTAAGTTGATTATAATAGCAACAGAAACTATTACTATGTATCTAAATCAGTACAAAAATTTTGAATGTGTTATTTTTAAATCTTAAATAGGTATTTTCCAAAAATATATTCTTGGAGCTGAAGTTTTCTAAAAGGTTCTTTTCAAAAAATAGGATTGGGGAATTAGATGATTTGGGAACTGCTTCAAACCATTTCCTGACTGAAGGATTCTCAAAACACATTCACATATTAAAACATCTGAGGAAATCTACAGTGAAAATAAAACCTGCAAAGCTAGTCATCCTAAAGTTTCTTATGTTAACTTGACTGTGGAACTGTTTCTTTTTAGATTTAAGTGAAGTCACTTTGGAAAATGCTGCCCTAGATCAAATTTGAAAAACACTTATTATTTTTATTCAGTTTAGTTCAGTTGCTCAGTCGTGTCCGACTCTTTGCGACCCCATGGACTGCAGCACGCCAGGCTTCCCTGGCTATCACCAACCCCTGGAGCTTACTCAAACTCATGTCCATAGAGTCAGTGATACCAGCCAACCACTTCATCCTCTGTCATCCCCTTCTCCTCCCACCTTCAATCTTTCCCAGCATCAGGGTCTTCTCCAATGACTCAGTTCTTTGCATGAGTTGGCCAATGTATTAGAGTTTCAGCTTTGGCATCAGTCCTTCCAATGAATATTAAGGACTGATTTTCTTTACAAATGACTGGCTTGATCTCCTTGCAGTCTAAGGGACTCTCAAGAGTCTCCTCCAACACCACAATTCAAAAGCATCAAATTTTTGGTGCTCAGCTTGCTTTGTGGTCGAACTCTCACATCCATACATAACTACAGGAAAAACCATAGCTTTGACTAGACAAACCCTTTTCGGCAAAGTAATGTTTCTGCTTTTTAATATCCTGTCTATGTTTGTCATAGCATTTCTTCTAAAGATCAAGTGTCTTTTAATTTCATGACTGCAGTCACCATCTGCAGTGATTTTGGAGCCCAAGAAAATAACGTCTGTCACTGCTTCCACTGTTTCCCCATCTATTTGCCATGAAGTGATGAGACTGGATGCCATGATCTTCATTTTTTGAATGCTGAATTTTAAGCCAACTTTTTCACTCTCCTCTTTCACTTTCATCAAGAGACTCTTTAGTTCTTCTTCGCTTTCTGCCATAGGGGTGGTGTCATCTGCATATCTGAGGTTACTGATATTTCTCCCAGCAATCTTGACTCCACCTTGTGCTTCCTCCAGCCCCGCGTTTCGCATGATGTACTCTGCATATAAGTTAAATAAGCAGGGTGACAATATACAGCCAGGATGTACTCCTTTTCCTATTTGGAACCAGTCCATTGTTCCATGTCCAGTTCTAACTGTTGCTTCTTGACCTGCATACAGATTTCTCAGGAGGCAGGTCAGGTGATCTGGTATTCCCATCTCTTCCAGAATCTTCCACAGTTTGCTATGATCCACGCAGTCAAAGGCTTTGGCATAGTCAATAAAGCATAAGTGATGTTTTTCTGAACCTCTCCTGCTTTTTCTATGATCCAAAGAATGGTGGCAATTCGATCTCTGGTTCCTCTGCCTTTTCTAAAACCAGCTCGAACATCTGGAAGTTCTCTGTTCATGCCTGGCTTGGAGAATTTTGAGCATTATTTTGCTAGCGTATGAATTGAGTGCATTTGCAAGGTAGTTTTATCATTCTTTGGCATTGTCTTTCTTTGGGATTGGAATGAAAACTGACCTTTTCCAGTCCTGCAGCCACTGCTGAGTTTTCCAGATTTGCTAGCATATTGAGTGCAGCACTTTCACAGTGTCATCTTTCAGGATTTGAAATAGCTCAACTGGAATTCCATCACCTCCACTAGCTTTGTTCCACTAGCTTTGTTAGTGATGCTTCCTAAGGCCCACTTGACTTCATATTCCAGGATGTCTGGCTCTAGATGAGTGATCACACCATTGTGGTTATCTGGGTCATTAAGATCTTTTATGTATAGTTTTTCTGTGTATTCTTGTCAACTCTTCTTAAAATCTTCTGCTTCTGTTAGGTCCATACCATTTCTGTCCTTTATTATGCCCATCTTTTCATGAAATATTCCGTTGGTATATACACTTTAAATAGTCTCACAGAGTCTTAGCATGCCCACAAGGCAAGGCAGTAGAGTAAAACAATAAGGTGTTTTGCCAAAAGCCATATAACAAATGAGTGGAAGAGCTGAAATTTAAACAAATCTGACCCAGAAATCCACTTTGTTTCCATTACTTCCACTGTGTTCTTTCTCTCTAATTTCCAAATCATTTCTAAAATTCTGTGACTTCAAAGAAAGAATCTTATCTCTACCAGTGCATATTGTATAACTTGTATACCAAGGGAAAATTCTCATTTATCATTTTCCCATAATGCCCATGAGATAAATAGTTCAAAATAATTTTCATTGTTGACTGTTGTTTGTATGATAATGACAAAAAGTTCTGAAGTTTCAATTTATCAAGTAATTTTTAAAGAGTTGGAAACATTAAGAAATAAAATAGCAAGAAAGCATACCTCAAAGCAGTAAAAAAAGAAAACAAAAACATAAAAACTTCCACAAAAGAGGAAGGAAGGAAGGAGGGAGGGAGGGAGGGAAAGAACAGGAAAGTCAAGTAAGTTTAGGATGAGTGAGATGGGAAGTATAAGATTTGGAGTTCTTGAGCTCAAAGGACCCAGCAACTCACTACAATAAAAAAAAAAGACAACTGGGGTAAATATCTTTAAAAAATAGGTTTTTCATATTTAAAGAGCAGAGAATTAACTCTCTGTGAAGTGAACAGGTTTACTTTGGGCAACAAGCCCTATAGAAAGAATAGCCCCAAAAAAGATTTTTTTCCTATTATGAAATATTTTCAGTCATACAAAATATATGTAGAAAGTAATACACTAAATTAGGTGTATTGAAAAAGTAAGCAAAATATTACAAATATAAATGTTGCACCTTTCTCCTTTCTGTTAATAATCACTACCCTGAATTTGACATATTCTTTCCTTTCATGTTTTTATACTTTGACTATAAAGTGCATGGGGCTTCCCAGGTGACTCAGTGGTAAAGAATCACCTGCCAATGCAGGAGATGCAGGTTCTATCCCTGAGTTGGGAAGATCCCCTGGAGTAGGAAATGGCAACCCACTCCCGCATTCTCACCTGGAAAATCCCATGGACAGAAGAGCCTGGCCAGCTACTGTCCATGGGGTTGCAAAAGAGACACGACTGAGCACACACACCACCAAAAAGTGGATGTTCTTAAACTATATAGTGTTTTTTCAAACTATCCAAATTATGTATAAATTGTCTCATTTTTCATGTGGCCTTATACAACTTGTGTGCCTTGTTCAAAGTTGCTTTTTGAGATTTATACATATTGATATACATACTTCTGGTTTATTCACTTTAACTGTTATTAGTATTAATCACTTATAAGAATGTATGACAATGTACCTATTCTCCTATTATTGGATATTTTTGGTATTTTCAGCTTAATTGCAAACAGCATAGTAATAAATACTCTTTTATATATATATATATCCTTCAATTCATGGGCAGGAATGATGTAATTCCTGGTTATAGGGTTATTTTCAGCCTTGCTAGATATTGCCAAATTATTCTTCAAACTCATTTACTGATTTATACCTCTATCATATTCGTAAGAGATTTTTTGTCACTCTAATATCCTTAACAATACATGGTAAGGTCCAACTTTATAATTTTAAAAATGTTTTCTTTTTTAAAAAATATTGTCAGTGAATTTTGTTTTGCTTTTTCCAGTATATTTTTCAGATAGCATCAGGTTAAAAGAGATGGAAAAGGAAATTTAACACAATTGGGATAAGAACAAAATAATGATAAAACTTTGAAAGACTTCTAAATATAAAAATGAGGAAATATTAAACCTTCACTTTAAGGACTTTAGCGTAAGTAGAACTATGAATTCCCTTTGCAAATTCAAACCAAAGACTCTCCAAGATGAGGCTCTTTAATGCATAGGTGTGTTTTGTACATTGTACACACTTTCATGACAATTATTAGTCTCTTATGACATTATATAATACAGATTAGCTAAAAATAATAAAAGCAATTTATTCTTGAACTTTATTTTTTAAATATATAGTATAACAGTATTTTGATGTGTTTGAAGTTTTATTTGAGCATTTTTTTTGTTTACTCACTTTGAGTAGTTCTTTAAGAAACACATTCTTATTTTACCCTTACTTTTGTGTTCACAGTTATAAAACCCTTCTAATGGGCTATGATCTAAAGAAGGTCAAGAATCAGTATTTCTTTTCACTGGACAATTTGAAGGCCTTAAATGTGAACTTTCTACTGAATGCCAGACTTCCTTCAAGATGTTTTCACTTGGGTTTTCCACAGGCTGATATTGATTTCCTTCTTCAGTGCAATATCTTTTCATGTAGTAATGCCTTAAGCAGAGCAGATTCATAAAGAATTTGAATTTTTATCTGTTGAATACTTATTTTCAAAACTTATATCACCCCCTTCCTTTGTATCAACCAAGCAGGGCTAAATCATTTTCCCTCAGAACTGTGTTTCATAAAGTAGGTTCAGAATCTCAAATAATAAAGGGATTGCATGAACCTTAGCAATAACTAGAGGATATATTTCGAGAAAGGTGAGGGGAAACACCTCCCAACTTTCAGGTGGCGCAGCTGGTGAAGAATCCACCTGCCAATGCAGGAGACAGAGACTCGGGTTCGATCCCTGGGTTGGGAAGTTTCCCTGGAGTAGGTAATGGCAACCACTCCAATATTCTTGCCTGGAAAATTCCATGGACAGAGGAGCCCAGCAGTTTAGTCCATGGGGTCCCAAAGAGTCAGACATGACTGAGCTCACACACACACACACACACACACACACACACACACACACCAACTCCCAAGTGGTTTTATGGGTGAAAGGGGTACAAACACTTCATTAATTTATACTCACATTTGCTTCATTTTATTTTTCCCACTCCAATTTTCACTTTATCCCTACTTCATCAACAATTTATTTTCACTGTTGTTTTATCTTGCTATCATGAATGTTTTAAGTTGATGATGGCTGACATCATCCCATCATGTGAATTTCAAATGCTATTCCCTCAGAATCCAACCTAGCCTGCTGCAGGAAACAATTCTTTCTACTGTTTCCAAATTTTAGAGAAAACAAAGTGGGTGTATATGTAAGAACTTATATTTCTAAGGCAAGAATGCTTCTCAAATTTCTGTTTTGGGCCAATTAATTCAGTCTATAGGTGACCTTGCTTTCCTGTAATGCAGGTACTTTCTGTACTTAATTAAGGACACTGCTTTTTTTTTTTTTTAGGACACTGCTTTGATTTTTTCCTTTTCTTCAAAATACCACTGAAGTAAGACAATTATTATAGTAAATAATTACTTCTCTGGATAAAAGAGAGCACTTTCTGGAGGTAGAGTAGGCCAAAATAAGTACTTTCCTATTTTATACTGTCTTGTAACTGCTTTCCTGAATATTCATTAGAAGGACTGATGTTGAAACTGAAGTTCCTTTGGCTACCTGAGGTGAAGAGCCGACTCTTTAGAAAAGACCCTGATGCTGGAAAAGATTGAAGGTGGGAGGAGAAAGGGATGACAGAGGATGAGATGGTTGGATGGCATCACCGATTCAATGGACATGAGTTTGAGCACACTCCAGGCATTGGTAATGGACAGGGAAGCCTGACGTGCTGCTCTCCGTGGGGTCACAAGAGTTGGACGTGACTGAGCAACTGAACAACAACAAAATTGCTTTCAAGCCTTTTCAAAATAAAGCCAGTATATGAATATGCAGTTAAAAATCTATCTCTGTTTATAATGCTAATGTACAAATCTTTATAAGAGTAAAAAAAATAATAATTCATAAAGACTTCCCTCCTAAATTGCTTTCTGGAAGGAAAACAGTATTGCTAAAAATAAAGATGTCACCATACTGGAAAAGCTTGACAATCTGAAAATACAAAATATTGGTGGAATATGGAGCTCCCAAGACTTGAGCTTTGCTACTGGGAGTGTGAGTGAGTGCATATCCTTCAGAAACCGTTGTTGTTCGCTGTTCAGTCTGTCAGTCGTGTCTGACTGTTTTCGACCCTGTGGACTGCAGCACGCCAGGCTTCTCTGTCCTTCACTATCTCCCAGAGTTTGCTCAAACTCATGACCATTGAGTCAGTGATGCCATCCAACCATCTCATCCTGTTTTCCCCTTCTCCTCCTGCCCTCAATCTTTCCCAGCATCAGAGTCTTTTCCAGTGAGTCAGCTTTTCGCATCAGGTGGCCAAAGCATTAGAGCTTCAACTTCAGCAACAGTCCTTCCAATGAATATTTAGGGTTGATTTCCTTTAGGATGGTCTGGTTTGATCTCTTTGTAGTCTAAGGGCTCTCAAGAGCCTTCTCCAGCACCACAGTTGGAAAGCATCAATTCTTCATCACTCAGCCTTCTTTATAGTCCATCTCTCACATCTGTACGTGGCTATTGGAAAATTAGAGTACCCAGTAGTAACAAGCAGATCTAGTACCCAAATACTTGTCTCTAACACCATTTACCAAATAAAGGAACTAGGCTCCTTGGAGAAATGGCTGATTCTAGAGTTGGGACAGGAAATTAAATGCATGAAGTCCATTTTTAAAAATTAAGTTAGATTATAAATTCAGCTCCTCAGTGCTACTAACCACACATGGAAAGTGCTCAGAAGCCCTACATGGGTATTGACTGTGATGTGACGACGTGTAGACAGCACGTTTCTATCAGCACAGCAAGTCTGGTTAGACGGTGCTGCTCTGGAGAAACTATTTCAAGTGTGCACCAGTAAATATATACAGGGAGCTTCACAAGAGCATCGCTTCTGATTTTTAAAAATGATAAAAGCTAAACAAGGTCTGTCAACAGAGGAATGAATGAACTAGGACATATCCACAAAGTAGATTCTTATACTACAGTGAAAGTTAATGGACTATAGGTTTATACATCAACATGACTGAATCTTTAAGATGTGGAGTGGAGTGAAAGATGCAAATTTCAAAAGTCTCATTTATTATGAATTCAATTTTAAAAATTCAGAAACTACAAAACCTAATGATGCATTTTTTTTAAGAATATGTCTGTTGTAAAATTTTAAGAAGAAACAAGAGAATAGTAGCAAAATAGAGTTCAGTCCACTGGGACGGAGGAAAGTGGGGGGCTCTTATTGGTAGAAATATTTGGAATTTCAATGGCATTGATAAGTCTTTTGCTAAGTTTTTAGGTTACAATGGTGATGGCTGCAGATATGCTTGTTTTATTATTATGCTTCACAGTTTTCATGTTATTACCCATTTCAAAAATATCTGCCAAAGCTTTTTCTGATTTCTTCTTTTATTACATATCTTTCCTCAGTTATGAATTTCTCATCCCAGTGGTCAAGTTTTGCTCCACTAGAGCAGTTCAAGTTAAAAACTTACTGGCTAGCATGGATTTTACTATTGTTTCTTGACCCTGTAAATGGTTCTTGTGCTTCTAAATTTCACTGCTACATTTGAGTTTGGATTTTTAGCCTAATTTAGCACTTCAACTCAAAATGAATATTAATATAGCTTCTCAATTCAGGGGGTATTATCTTGCAAGTCAAATAAGCAAGGCCAGTTCAGACAATCTACTATTTAATCGTGTATCATCCAAATACTGACTCTTCATATAATGGAGCATCATTACCTAAAAGAATCAACAGCCCTTAAAGTGCACAAAATGTTTCAGAAATCGCTTAGTAGATTTTATGAATATTCCACAAAATACTACTGATGCTATTTCATTCATATTTCAAAATCCTCTCCTTGATTTACTTAACTAAATTTCTACCCACTGTTTCCAATTCTTTATTAAATACTAATTTCCTTTTATATCCTGCTAGGGTTTCAAAAATAGTAATCAAATGGGAAAGCCTATTTAAAGTTTTTTTTTCAGTTATTTCCCATGCTGACTTTCTAAATTACTATATTTTTCATATTCACATTTTAAAACAAATTACGTATTTAACTAGCACAGATAGATATCCTGGTTATTTTTAATAATACATAGATTTTTGAATTATTTAACCTATTTTATTTTTAATTATAATGTTTAAAAGTGCTCTGCTATTTAGAAATTGAATATGAGGAAAAACCAAATCAAGTTAATAGAAAAATAAGCAGTCCTTCCCAATTAGCTAAGCATTTCTAACAGATGTAAATTAGAGAAAAAAGAAACTCCATTGTCAAAAGGAGCAAGCATAGATTTCTACTGTAATCATTACTTCATTGTCTTTTTTGGTACAGACAAGCCTCATTACCACTTTCACAATACAAAGAAAATAAAAAGGTGAAAATGTACAATATTGTAAATAAGGGGTGAAAGTTAACTAAATCGGTAATAAATGTCCATCAATAACAAGACCAATAGAACTGTATAGAAAAACACCCACGAGCCATGTGTGCTATGCCACCACCTCCCCCAAAAAATACAAGTAGAAATACCCCTCCTAATTGTCCCCTTTGTCTATGCCTTGAAACAACCAAAATTTTGTTCCAAGTCCTGCAAATACCTGAAGTGGCCTAAGATATACTTCCACCCACCAGTAACTCATTCCCTATTTTCAGTTAGAAACCCCAAATTCCAATCAATACATGTGTAGAGAGTGGAGGGAATTGGCAATGACAGGAGGGAAGCTGAAAGCTGTCATTTCTACAGCGTGGAGAGGTGAGGAGCCAGCAATGATACAAACAGGAAGAACATGGTCAGCAGTGTTTATTGAAGATTGAACTTTCTATTTTTCTGCTCTGTTTATGTATTTTTTAAATTTTATTGGATTATAGTTGATTTACAATGTTGTGTTAGTTTCATGTGTATAGCAAGGTGATTCAGTTGTACATATATCCATTCTTTTTTATATTTTCTCATATAAATTATTGCTGAATATTGAGTAGTTATTATAGTCTTCCTAGATTATTTATTAATATTTTAAATATAGTAGTGTAGGTATGTTAATCCAAAGCTCCAGATGTATGCTTCCCCACTATGGTTCTCCTTTGGTAACCACAAATTTATTTTTTATATTTGTAAGTCTGTTTCTGCTTTGTAAATAGGTTCATTTGTATCATCTTTAAAATTAGATTCCACATATGAGTGATATAATATGATATTTGATTTCTCTGCCTGACAATTCTCTTAATACAATAATCTATAGGTCCATGCATGTTGTTGCAAATGGCATTATTTTGTTCTTTTTTGTGGCTGAGTAATATTTCATTGTTTATATGTACCACATCTCTATCCATTCATCTGTTAATGCTTCCAGGTCCTGTAATGCTTCCAGGCTACTGTAAATAGTGCTGCAATAAATTTAACTAAAAATAAAACTACCATATGATCCAGTCAGTAATCCCACTCCTGGGCATATATCCAGAAAAACCATAATTACAAAAGATACATGCACCCCAATGGTTTGTTTATATTTTAAAGAGTCAGGTATTACAAATATAAACATCCATATTAGATGAAAGTGAGTACAAATCTGGTAACTGAACTGCCTGTCCATCCATCTCCTCCTTACTGCTCACCACCTGCCCCATCCTGACACCATACAAGCATTCACTTAGAAGTGAATCATTCTCTAGAGTAGAGAAACATTTTTCTACTCTAATCTGTGTGGTAACCATGACTTTGATACTAAATGACTCCAGTGCATGGGCCACAGATGCCTAGACCATGGGTGAAAAATAGCTGGGCTAACAAACTTGTTACCCAGTTAATGTAGACTTGGACAAACTTTCATATCAGTCAGGTTAGTTTCACCACAGAGGAGATGTTATTTGAGAACTAATGAGAGTTTTGTTTTAGACTCTACCATCTGCAATTTCAGAACAGAATGAATTGAAGGAGGCTGGTCAGAAAGAGAAGAGGAGGGAGGGAAGAAAGAAGAGAGGGAGGAGAGATGGAAAGTGATCACAGAAGGAAAGATGAAATCTAGAGAACGTGTCACTAGAATTTTATCCTTGGACCAATGGTTCTCAGTGCTCATTAGTTTCCAAGATACCATTCAGCATGTTCATATCAAACTTTGTTTTGCTTTAACTTAAGGTACCTATATGAATTTCTGCTACTTAAAGCCAATATAGTTCTAGGAAATATGTGAAATTTGTGATAAGTAACCTGGAATGAGAATACTGCAGGAAAAGGAAAAAGAAAAGAGTGCACCCCATCTCCTGAGGTCATTGATGAAATATTAACCTCATGCTCCGAGAAGGAGCCACTAAACAAATGAATTTTGCTTATCTGGTCTTATCATCTGGCCCCGTTTTTCAAGAATTTGAGCTGACAGACAGTAAATACATTGATAGCTGGTGAAAAGGCCTAGTAATATGCTTCCAGTGAGGACTGTTCAGGTCATTAATGCCTGAAACCATCTCTGCTAAAAACCATCTCTTTCTAACCTCCATAACATCTCTCAAAGCTGTTCTCACTGCTTTGAAATCATATCCATACTTAGATGTAGATGTTTCTGAAATCTCAATTTCTAGACCCAGTCTTATCCAGGTCACACCCATAGCCCCCTCTATTTTCTCTCTCATACCAGAACTTTTCCAATCCATATCCTGCTTCTCATGGGAGGGAAATCAGACAGAGAGTGTCTGACATTTGGATTCAGCAGCAGAAATCAAGACTTCACCAATGTGAGATTACATCTGAGGTGGGCCTAGATGAATGGGTTGAATTTATTTGATCACAGAATGGAGGGAAGTTGATCCATGTAGATGTACTAAAAACGAAGGTTACAGAAGGATGAAGTATGAGGAAGAGTTATGATCCAATGTATGTGACAAGCTTTCTAATTCTTCAGTTAAATCGATTATTTTTGTTTGCTTGTCTGTTTTTATTTTTCTAACCTTAGAGACATTTCAAAGAACACAAATTAAGGGCCATAGAATAACTGAATATGTATTGTATTTTATATATGGATTCATCCATGTAGTTAGAAGAAAAGAAAATTGTTATTCCCCCAGTCATATATATGTGTATATATACCAGTTAATAATTTTTGATAAAATACTCACCCTTGTTTGCAATATTATCTTATTATAAATTCATGTAAAATTTATTGACAACTATCGCCTTAGCACTTTTTTGTATTAGTGACTCTAAACCTACAATTTTCTGCCTTGCACTTCTTTTTCCCTTCAAATTTGGTCTTTCCCTAGTGAATTGCTTTTCATTTATCTTGATTAAACCTCACTCTATCGATTCCTGTCCTTTCTCTAACTTCTCAGAAACCTGCTATATATTAATTCTGTTTTCTGTGGTATTAGCTGTCCCTCCTGGCACTGGGTAACATTTAGGAAAGTTTTAAAATCCAGCAACATTGAATAACCTCTCTTTCAAATTTTGGATGCTATATTTAATTTGAATTATATGAGAAAACATGTGCATGCATATTTTACCTTAGGATGGAAAATTCTTTGTGTTCCAATAATTTGCTCTTGCTTCATTGGAGAAAATTATAACATTTAAGAATAATTTATTAAAAAGTGAAGTTTTACTATTAGCCATCCTTTAGAATGGGACAAAATAAAAAGTTTATATCCTAAAATCAAGATATATGGAGTGTTTGGGAGTTGTGATAATATGCAGTATAAAATTAATGTTTAATTACTTTTGATTTTTTACGTGCATTGAATATTAAACATTCATTCATTCATGTAATCCTCACAAGAATCCTGAGAATGAACAGTTAATTAATATAGTATGATGCACTGAAGTGGGATTTGAACCCAGTAACTTCTGACTTTTTCCATTGTTATACCATGCTGTCTTTAATTCATTGATTCAACTTAAAAACTAATTTTTATAGTCTCCCATATTGCAACATACTGCTGGATACTGGAGACATAGTGATGAACAGACAAATTTTCAGGTCTCTCACATCTTAATATCTGTAAGGAAGACAAAACTCTTCAGTTCATCCATGTTCTTTTCTTTGCTGCACAGAAAATGAAGCTATCATACATAAGCTCCCAAAAATAACTTTCTCTCTTCCTCAGAATGTATTTGTTCCCTTTCCATCTTTATTTCTCTCCATTCCACTTCAGAGGAAGGAACATCCATTTTCTCCTCTCGGATTGACTGCCGACTGCCAAAACTGGTTCTGGTTCCCTGTACCCTCAACATTTCTTGAAACTTTTTCTATCCATTGTCACAATCCTCTCATCTTCAGTATTTCCTTCTCAATTGATCATTCCCTTTGGCCAAAATATCTCCAAAATATTTTTTTTTATTTTTTCATCTTGTACCTTCCTCAAGCTCTGCTTTCTCTCTGTCCTCAGCAATAGCTTTAACAGATTTTATCTCTTCCATGCATCCTATTTACTCTTCAAAACAATATACAGTATGACTTTTGCCTCTCCATTGTTCCACTTGAAGAGAAAGGGAAGGATCAAATACCCCAGTCCTTCACTCCACAAGTACAGTCCGAGGAAAGTATTTTCCTCAGATTCCCAGAGTTGCCCCCGGTTAGGCTGTGGTCACCCATGGTGGACACTGCTCCCTGGCTGCATCCACTTCACTGGTCACCTCCCACTGCCTGACCTACATCATCTAAACATCATCCATCCAAGTCTTTGCCTCAGTGTCTGCTTCTGAGAGAACCTAAATTAAGAAGAAACATTTTCAAACCAAGTTTTGTCAATTCCCATTCTTTACTTTCTTCCCAAATATTCTCTTTCCTCCCCCAACCCCTTTCTGTAATTGCTGTGTTTTCAGCATTCATCTCCTGGTTTCTGTACTAACTTGTCTCACTGACTCTACCACCTTCTCCCTCTAAACTATTGCTTATATGCTTTGAGTACGTTTTTTCTAAGATACAAAACTTCTTATGTCATTCCTTTGCTTAAAATATTTGATGTCTGCCTTCTTGTCCATGAATGAAGTTAATGTCAGTAATATGGGATACTAGGCCCTTCCTAAATTTGCACCAACCTACCTTTTTGGTCTTATATCCTGCCAAGCTCCCCGTGGCTTCCCATTAGTTAATTCAGTTTATCATTGAATTAATGATACTTTCCCTAAACAAATACCATTTACTTTCATAACATTTGCCTTTGCACACACAGTTTTTTCTTCATGGAGTGTCCTTCCCTCTTTTTCTCTTTCCCTCCCCTGGAAACTCATTTATTCTTCAAGAGCCCATTCAGATGCATCATCTCTAGAAATCATTCCTTATTTTTCCTGAGCAGGGCTCAATGTCTTACATGACGGTGCAGTACTTCATTCAGACCTCTATCATACCACTCATGATTTATTGAAATTAACATTTATGTATCTTTCTCCTTCACTAGACTCTGAGTTCTCCCATGTCAAGACCATAACTTACTGATCTTCTTGATTCTAAATACTGGCAATAATATCTAGCAATAGCAGCTGGATAAAGAAATGAATGACAGAAATTGAAATTAACTGACATGAAAGGAAAAAAGCAAGTGGGACTGTTCTAGGCTTTTGCTTCCCAACCCTTGTATCATCTTCCTCTCCACTACCATATATAAACCAAAATTACTGAAATACATTTAATTGTAAAACTTTTTACTAAAACTTTTTTACAAAACTTTTACTTCAATATTAGACCAAGAAACCAAAAAAATGCTAGAATCCAAATGACTTGGGAATTAACAATGTATGTAAATTAGTTTTATTGCAAAAGTGAATTATTTCCAGTTTCAGTGAGAGGAGAGAATTAAAAACCAAGAAGCAATGAGTCTCTGAAGAAGTAGGGCTACTGGTAGGATGAATCCATTCCTTTGTACAAATGAACTGTGTCTGTATAAGAAGTTTTATATTATATTGGGTTGTCCAAAAAGTTGCTTTGAGTTATCCATAAGATGGTGCAGAAAATCTCAACAAACTTTTTGACCAACCCAATATATTTCCATAAATGTTCTGCTAAACTCATGTTCTTTCTTCTACTGCCAAAATGTGTCTATTAATGTCTCATTTCCTTAGGCCCTTGTTCTGTACTTCCCAGGGTAAAACCAGATAAACTTAAACTACTGCTAAACCATGAGTGTGGACAAGCACAGTTGAATGAGTATAGACTTGTAAGAGTGTGGACTCTTCCATACCTGAGGAAGAGTATTTTCTTTAAGAATTTCTCAATCCTTTGTCAACGTTTAAGCCTAAAACTCCAAGCATGAAAGTGAAAGCGTTAGTCGCTCAGCCGTGTCCAACTCTTTGAGACCCCATGGACTGTAGCCCCCCAGGCTCCTCTGTCCATGGGATTCTCCAGGTGAGAATACTGGAGTGGGTTGCCATTTCCTTCTCCAGGGGGTCTTCCCAACCAGGGATCAAACCAGGACCCACATTGCAGGCAGATTCTTTACCATCTGAGCCACCAGGGAAGCCAGGCCTAGATACATGAATTTTTTAAAGTATTCTAGGTGATTCTGAAGCTCATTCAGGTTTGGAAACTCTAGCCTGGCAAATATGTAGCCTCTTTCACATTTCATTTACATCAGTTAATTAAGTATTCACTGAGTGTTGATTACATGTTTAGCATAGGGGAATAATATATATGTATTATTTCATAGTGTATGCAAACTCCGCCACCTTCCCATCCAGTGGCGACCCCAGTACCCCTAGCATCTTCCATGACTGGGCATTCATTGCCTCTAAGAGAGTTGTTATGGGGAAACCAGTCTAAGAGCGTGGAAGTCTCCACAGAAGATGAAAATGATTTGAAGGAATGTGTTGTTTGACAAATATATTTCCTCTCCCTTTACCTTTGCCCACCCACCATTTCTTAGGTGATAAACTTCCTGTACTGAGGGTGAGGAGGGAAAAGTGACAGATCACCCAGGTATATTTAAATATTCAAGAAAAGAGGGCTTGGAATAAAAGAAAGATCCGAAGTTATCTTCCTGTTCTTAGCAACCCCCATCAGAAAAGCACTCGTATGCACCCTTATAGTCTTAGAATTGTTAGAGGGAAGATGGCAGCGCGGCCAGAGACAGCCTTCAGGCTTTCCCTTGAGCTGCTTCATAGCAGCTGCTGCTAAGTCGCCTCAGTCATATTCTACTCTGTGTGACCCTATGGACTGTAGCCTGCCGGACTCTTCTATCCATGAGATTATCTAGGCAAGAATACTGGAGTGAGTAGCTGTTCCCTCCTCCAAGGAATCTTCCCAACTCAGGGATCAAACCCAGGACTCTCATGTCTCCAGCATTGCAGGTGAGTTCTTTACCACTAGCACTGCTTGGGAAGCCCAGTTCTATGCAGAAAACAAAGCAAATATTCTCAAGACCTAGAAAGGATCAAGGAATTATCAGATATTGAGCCAGACCCAAGAATGTGCTAAACTTCGGATGACAAAACTACAAACTATATGGTTCAATAAGATGGAACAAAATCTAGCCTGACTGATTCATGTTGATATTTGGCAGAAACCAGTAAAATTCTGTAAAGCAATCATTCTTCTATTAAAAATATATATATTAGAGGAAAAAAACTGAAAAAAAAAAAAAAAAAAAAAGCCAGTCTGAGTAGGTAATAACAAGTTCTCAAACTCAGCAATCTCCCAAGACTATGGGCATCCTCAGGCATGGGTGGGGTATGGACCCTGAAGTGAGCACGTCTTGAATTGACTAAAGGCAAATGTCTGCCAAATAGAAAAATGAGGGCAAAAATAAAATAACTTCTATTTATAGTAATTGAAAGAAAAATATGCCTCTTGCATAGTTGGATTTGTGGTCTAGTATTTATGCCAATGCTTTAGCCTTTTTACCTAAAGTTGTGGGAGACTCTAAAAGCAGAGAAAATTGAAGTGTCCCTTCCCTTAAAGGAACATATAGAGAGACGCAGGGAAGGAAAACCGGCTTTGGAGTCCAATACACCCAGGGTGAATCCTGGATTCCTCCAATAGCTAGGTGTTCATATTCACCAAGGCACACTTTCAACATTTATAAACTGAAGATGGTGTTTTAGAGTTAAAACACAATGAGGGATAGACATTAAAAGGGCCTTCCCTGGGGCTCAGCGGTAAAGAATCCGCCTGCCCACGGAAGAGACGCAGGTTCCATCCCTGGCTCGAGGCGATCCCCTGGAAAAGGAAATGGCAACCCATTCCAGTATTCTAGCTGAGGAAATTCCATGGAGAGAGGAGCCTGGCAGGCTACAGACGGTGAGGTCGCGAAGAGTTGGACACAACTTAGTCACTAAATGACAAAACAACTGCAGTTAAAACCCTGGATACGTGTTACAAGCTCAACAACTATTAGTCCCTTTATTTCTTCAGAGTTTTTCATCTTAATTTAGAGGCCGTATTTATCTAAAAGAAAGCATAATCATGCCAAGGTCTACTGACTCAATCCTCTAACTTCTTGTAAAACATGACTTTGTGATTTGTGTCCCCGAGTGAATCTGTGAAAGAAGATGATGCTGTGCTGCAGGCGGGTGACAACTCCTTCCCTCCCACCCAACATACTAGTGAAGTCGCTGCTCTGAAATTTCTTCCATGTTTGAATCAGAGTTTAAGCCAAATCACTCTACTTACAATTAGCCACAAAGAGCTAATCTGTAAACTCCAGCTATTGTCCTGATTATAATTGCAGGGGAGAGCTTTTTATTTTTACTCAGAGTGCTAAGGTTTTGTACAACCAAATTTGAATTGTAAAATCCATTTCAAGCACTCCCTCTTTAAGTGCTGGTCTCTGCAGATGTAGAAAGTAAAAGTGAGGATTCTAATTTATAGTCAGTGTTATGATGCACAAGGTAACCGTAGCTTTCAGATAAGGAAAGTGGGGACTTGACACAGCAATTTAGAATTTTTATACTTAGTATCATTTTCTTGTTAATGGGTCCATTGGTAATCATAATCTTGGGCCATAAAAGTTGGTGTTAACTTTACTTTGCCATTCCCAAATTTTCACCTGATTTTTTTCTCTTATTCAAACAATCATTGACAGTTATAGCTGAAGAGGTCTGTAGAGACCACAAAACCCAGGGAGAGTAAAGTGGCTATCTCTGGGCAGAAGTCTATCTACAGATGGTTTTATTGTCTCCCAAAAAAATATTTCTTTCTCCTTTTCATCTTTCTGGTTTTTTTTTTTTTTTTTCCTTTTCTTTTCTTTTTTGTTATTGCTCATTTCTTTATTTCTGCTTTTTCGAAATCAAAGTTTGATCCAAAGTAGTGCCCAGATCTTAAGTGAAGGTTTGTATACATATATACCTCTGTAAACTACACCCCAGTGAAGATACTGGAAATTTCCACAGAGTTTTCTTATAGCCCTCTTGAAAGTGAATGGGAAAATGTTAGTCACTCAGTCATGTCCAGCTCATTGTGACCCCACGGACTGTAGCCCGGCTCCCTCGTCCATGGAATTCTCCAGGCAAGAATACTGGAGTGGATTGCCATTTACCTCTCCAGGGGATTTTCCTGACCCACAGATTGAACCCAGGTCTTCTGCATTGCAGGCGGCTATTTTACCTTCTGAGCCACCGGAGAAGTCTCAGTTCAGTATGTATTCAAAATTTCTCCCCTCCTCACTACCTACAGCCCCATCACAACCACGGCCACCAAAATCTGTCAGAGAATATGAGCCACCATTATAACTCATGGGAAAGACTGCAGTGGCCTCCAAGAGACCTCTGCTTTGGCCCTTATTTCCCCACAATCTAGTCTCAATACAGTATCAAAAATAATACAGTCAAAATGTAAATCAGGTTATGCACCCTTCTGCTCAAAATCCTCCATTGATTTGCCAATGATTTTTTTTTAATCTATTTCCTGAAGCAAAAGAAGTAAAAGCAAAAATAAACAAATGGAACCTAATGAGACTTAAAAGCTTTTGCGCAGCAAAGACCTAGTTTGTGTTGTTCACTGCTTATTGCATGCTTGAGTGCTCAGTCATTCAGCTGAGTCCAACTCTTTGTGACCCCATGGACTCGTAGCCCACCAGGCTCTTCTGTCCTTAGGATCTTCCAGGCAAGAAGACTGGGGTGAGTTGCCATTTCCTTCTCCAGGAGATCTTCCCAACCCAGGGATTGAAACTGGGTCTCCCACACTGCAGTCAGATTCTTTACCATCTGAGCAGAACCCAAAATAATCACTCTTCTGACCTCTATCCCCAAAGATTAGTTTTGATTGCTTTTGAATTATGCATAAATGGAGTCATATAGTATGTCGTCTTTTGTATGTGTGAATACAGCTGTTGTGAATAGTCTTGTGCATGCCTTTGGATGGACGTAAGCACTCATTTCTAATGTGTATCTACCCTGGAATAATTGATAGATCACAAATTATAAATAGTTCATAAATATACTTACAACTGCCATGCATGCAGTTATCCAGTTTACCAGAATGATTGAATTAATTTATATGCTTACCAGCAAAATATGAATTCCAGCTGCTCCACATCTTTACCAATATTTGGTAAAGTGTTTTCAATAAATCTGAATTTGAATATACTTAGGATCTGTATGCATCTTCCTCAGGCCATTTAACTTCCCATTGTCTTATACCTAACCATCTCATACTCACAACTTAAGTCCATGGGCCTGAGAGGCTTTCAAACTAGTCCAATAACTTGAATCACTTCCAATTTCTCATTTATTAAATAAGTGAAAAGTAGTCCCAGGAAGTTTAACTAGCCAACTCAGCATCACATGCTGCTGCTGCTAAGTCACTTCAGTCGTGTCCGACTCTGTGCGACCCCATAGACGGCAGCCCATCAGGCTCCTCTGTCCCTGGGATTCTCCAGGCAAGAACACTGAACTGGGTTGCCATTTCCTTCTCCAATGCATGAAAGTGAAACGTGAAAGTGAAGTCCCTCAGTCCTGTCCGACTCTTCACAACCCCATGGACTGTAGCCTACCAGGCTCTTCCGTCCATGGGATTTTCCAGGCAAGAGTACTGGGCAGCATCACATAGCTAGTAACAAATTTAGAATTGGGTCTCAGGCTGGACCCCTACACTAGGTCTCTTTCCACTACCTGGCACTGTCGCCCACCAATGAGCAACCCCTATTTTAACTCTTCTCTCTACTTGCTAAATCTCCTTCCAAACAACTTTGTAAAAGGGGATGCACCCTTCAGGGAAGTGCCTCACTTAGTGCCATATTTTTGGCTGTAATCACAACAGTTTTTGGCTTATTTTCTGGATCAATAAATGCAAAGTATCCTTTCTAATATATGTTACAAAAGACTGGGGAACAAAAGACTGGAATGGGAATCAACTGACCACCTGCTAGTTTTCACAAGCTTATTCAATGATAAAGGATCCTATTAATCTTGAAAATAGTATCATTCTCATTCTGCCTTAAGGGCTATATTACCAGATTCAGAAAACCTTCATGGAAAACTGTAGTGGTTTACTGGAAGGTATTTCCTCCTGGTCTCCATCTGCTTCATATAGGACAAACACCTGCTTAAAAGCAAGGAGTTGTTGCTGTTCAGTTGCTAAGTCCTGTCTGACTCTTTGTGACCCCATGGACTGCAGCACACCAGGACTTTGGGGTGTAAGCAAAGCTACGTGAGTAAATATAGTACGATTTGTATTAGACAAAATCTATTAAAGAAAGTTGAAGAGTAACCAAGGATACTGTGATGCTATCTATTGGCTTTTCCTCAGTTTCCTCACATATAAAATGAGAAGTTAGCTAAATTATTTGTAAGATCACCTCAAGCTTAGTAGTTCTATGAATAGATTAGCCATAAATATAATTTATATGATAGCAGGAAAACATAAAACAAGCCCAGAGTTTATTTATGAATGTCTGGGTTTGAGAAACAGACTTAATAATGTAAAATGGAGACAACTGCCACCTGATAAACTAGCATTTCCATTAATTGGTCATCAGCATGAGCTTGTTCTTATTATCACTTTATCATCCATCATCGCTCATCTTCCTCTTCATGTGCCTTCCAACTGTATTTGATTAAACAAATTTATACTTAATATTTGACAAAGAAATATTTTCTTTTCCTATAGAGTTACACTGTATCAAAGTGATATATCCCTTACTGTTTTATCTGAGGAAATATGGGATCAATTATTATGCTATACAAAAGCAAAAGTCTGAAAGTAATAAATATATCTCTAATGAACAATATAAAATTTTATTTATGAGGTCTGAAATGAAATTAACATCAGTCATGTTTTCCCTAAATGATCTAAAGCATATTTATTTCCTCAAAGAATCTGAAGCAATAGAATAAAAACTCAAGAACTTATGAGATTTCTCATACCTAAAAAATAAAATAACTCTTGTGAAAAAAAACTAGATTAAAATTACCAGGGAGTGTCTTGATTTGTTTTGACGGATTGGTAACTCCAGAAACAAGACATTCTATACCTGACTTAGGAATCACCTTCTCCCCTTGTCATATGAGGATTCATGTTTTCTTTAATTAGAAATTGATCAGAAGCCTAATAAAGTTTGATGAGTGATAGCACTAAAAATCCCTTTCACAAAAGGCTAAACTCTGTCTCCTCACAAATTTTCTCCCCTTGGATTCACTTCATGTCTCCAATCCATATCTGAAGAGAGGATGAGGTGAAATTAAACTACTTTTCCTTTGTAAAGCTTCTCACTAAATTTTTAATTACTAGGAGCCGTTCTGATGAGTAGGTCAGAGTAACTATAGAAGAATAAATAATCTTTTTGGATGTAGAGTAAAACAAATTAATTTGAAGGTTTACTTGAGGAAGTTCAGAGATTTATACAGGTGGAGGAACCTCGGATTAGTGGAGAGAAACAATTTGCTTTATGCCAACAAGACCTTTAGTTTGTGATTCACTCAGACTAAAATCTTCAACCCTCCCCTGCATTGTGTCACAGCTTCCTTGTAGTCAGGATTTATTGTTGATATATATATATATTGGTGTGTGTGTGTGTGTGTGTGTGTGTGTATATATATATATATATGAGATATATCCACGTCCTAAAGCTTAAGATAAAGAGAGATGAAATACATGACTCCAGACCTATAGCTCCAGACATGTGAAACTCTTGATAATAGGTAGGCAAGAGATCTTACTATTCTTTACCAGGAGAATCAAACAAAAACTCCATGGAAAAACAGATGAAATGAAAAAGTCTAACCTGAAGGAAAGTAGGCGGAGCACAGCTAAACAACACAAAAATAAGATATAGATACTTCTTGGCTAGTAGGATCCGCTTGGGTTCAGAAAGGCGCCCATCCAGCCCCTAGAGTCACCACCGGGTCACGGCTGCCACAGTGAGCAGCCGCAGAACAGAGAAACAGATGGGGGAAGGTCGGTTCATGGCTTGATGACAAAGCGAGTGAGAAGAGATAAGAAAGCAGTAATATGGTCATTGATAAGTGTCAAGAAGTCGAGTTAGACAAGACATACTTATCTAGGACTAGAGAGATCACAGTCAAAGAAGTAAGAACAACACATCTGGGAAAAAATATCCTAGATGACATTTGAATTCTGTCTTTCCAAGGATTCTTCTTGTTGCAAAGTTCAATGTGATAGTTCATCTGGAGATATGACAGAGATTCCTCTGGCAATTCTGATCCAGGTCACTGTTCATTAGTAGGAGGATCTTAGACCCAGAGGCTGTGGTTTTATTCTCATCGAACCAAATCTTCTCTAGATCCATACCATTATCTCAGCCTAAACAGAGGGAAATAGAGGAGAGCCAGACTGTCTTGCAGCTTTGATATGGAAAATTCCATGGCTCTGGGGCTTTAAGGGATCCAGAGAATGTAAGGTAGCTCTGGAACCTGTAGAATATGAGGAGTAGAGATGATGGAATTCCAGGGCAGCAGAGGTATGGAGGATGGAGGAGGGTGATAGCACTCAGCCAGCAGAGGAAAGCGGAATCAGAGCTGGGAGCCAATGCCACCATCTCTGGAAGCATTCAGAGCTATCTAGTGAATAGACCAAAGATTTCTTCTAACTGGCAATAGAACTATGCAGCTGTAAGGCCCTCTCAGACAGTTGTGTGTGCTGGAAACTGCACTGAATGAGCTGGAGAAAGAATGGGGAAAACAAGTATATTGCAAAGTGGTAGCACAAACTTGTATCATGAGTGCATATGCAATATGTTTGGAGACCCTGAGAAATAATGTGGGGCCAACGGGGTGACTTTATATACACGGAGGTCCTGTATTAGACTTGGGAATAGAAGCCAATGAAAATTAACCACACGCGGAGTAGCTGCAATATACAGTTATGGGAGTGTAAATTGGTAAAGTCATTCTACAAACATCTGGCAGTGCTTAGTGAAATAAAGTGTGGGTATATCTTATGATCCCTTAATATGAGAAAAATTCCTACACAGTCTTGAAAAACAAAATGTTTATTACAACTGGGTTTGTAATAGCACAAATTTGAAAGCAGTCTAGACATTCATTGTTAGATTATCGGATAAAATACACACACAAAGTCTAGTAGACACATACCATGAAACACTGGGCAGCTATCAGAGCAAGAATATGTGTGAAAGTACATGGCTTGAGCTCAAAAACAGCTGAGAGAAAATGCAAATAGAATAATGCAATAGCTAACATAGAGGTAACACATTACATGTCAGATACTATTTATTTCACATACTTTACATGTATTGGGCTTTCCTGGTGGCTCAGACAGAAAATCTGTCTGCAATGCAGGAGACCCGGGCTCAATCCCTGGGTTAGGAAGATCCCCTGGAGAAGGAAATGGCAATCCACTCCCACACTCTTACCTGGAGAATTCCATGAACAGAGGAGCTTGGTGGGCTACAAACCATGGGGTCACAAACAGTCAGACATGGTTGAGTGACTAACACTTTCAGCTTTACGTGTATTAGCCTATTTGTTTCATGCAAAAGCCTTACAAGGCTATGTATGAGGAACTGAAGCACGGGGAGATTAAGTGACTTGTCTAAGATAAAATAGCGAATAAGTGGAAAACAATTAGAACCAAGCCATCTACCTTAAATTCATGCTTTTACCACTACAGGATCTTTGTATCCTCTATCAATAAAAACTAGTAAGTACTTTGAGCTGAATGCACTATTGTAATTTAAAGACACATATATCCCAATGTTAAAGTACAAATGCAACAAGGGTACCTACATTTCCAAGAACGCGTACCGAAAAAAAAGTATATTGAACATGCCTGTTTGGAGCGGAACAGGTGAGGGTGAGAGTGAAATGAAAGTGAAAGTCACTCAGTCGTGTCCGACTGTTTGCGACGCCATGGGCTTTACAGTCCATGGAATTCTCCAGGCCAGAACACTGGAGGGGGAAGACTTTCTCTTCTCCAGGGGATCTTCCCAACCCAGGAATCGAACCCAGGTCTCCCGCATAGTAGGCAGATTCTTTACCAGCTGAGCTGAAAGGGAAGCCCAAGAATACTGAAGTGCGCAGCCTATCCCTTCTCCAGGGGATCTTCCAGACCCAGGGATCGAACCACAGTCTCCTGCATTGCAGGCAGATTCTTTACCAAATGAACTATCAGGAAGAGTGAAGACTAGTATCAAAAGAGGAAAATAAAATAAAATGAAATAAGCAACATAAAATAGGAGTAAGGCTAAAAACCGACAAGGCAAATGGGAGAATTAAGAGAGAGTTAAGAGAAAGCCAGTGTGCCAGTGCTGAAAGTATGGGGCAGAAGAGTCCAGGCTGAGAGAGAAACAAGTGAAGCCTGAGACGAATGGTCGACCATGTAAATCAAGATGTACACAGTAACTGAAGGAAGCATTATTACAGTACAGTCTTTTCCATGGTTGATAATTACTGTACAATATTCACTAAATTACTTGTCCACTTATTCACCAAAGCAGAATATTTTTTAATTGAAGTGTAATTAATATATGACTTTGTAGTAGTTTTAGGTATACAACATAATGATTTGCCATTTATGCATATATTGTTAAATGATGATCACAAAAAATTATTTAACATCTATCATCACAAATAGGGAAAGTTTTTACTTTATGATGGGAACTTTTAAGATATCAACTTTCAAATATACAATGCAGCATTATTAACTATTGTCACCATGCTATACATTATATCCCATGAATTGTTTATTTTATAACAAAAGTTTGTACCTTTTGACTCACTTCATCCATTTTGCCCCTCCTTCACACACTTTCCCACCCCCTGCCACTGGCAACCACCAATCTGTTCTCTTTATCTATGAGTTCAGTTTTTTTAGATCTCACATATGAGTGAGATCATACAGTATTTGTCTCTCTCTGACTTATTTCACTTACCATCATATCACAATCTGTTCAAGGTCCATCAATGTTGATGCAAATGATGGAATTTCCATCCTTTTTACAGCTGAATGACATTCCATTACATGTATATAATCACATATATGTATATCATATTCTTTTTATCCATTCACCCAATGATAGACACTTAAATTTTTATTATTTTTCATTATGGTTTATTATAGAATATTGAATATAGTTCCCTGTGTTATACAATAGGGCCTTGTCATTTATCCATTCTATGTATAATAGTTTGCATTTGCTAATCCCAAACTCCCAATCCAATCCTCCCCCACCCCACAACCCCTTTGGCAACCACAAGTCTGTTCTCAATGGGTAAACACTTAATATTGTTTCTATGACCTTGGATTATAAATTAAGCTGCTATGAACATGGAAGTGCAGATATCTTTTTGAGACAGTAAATTTTTTTTTTCCCTTCTGGTAAACACCCATAGGTGGAATTGCTGGATCATGGGGTAGTTCTATTTTTTGTTTTTTGAGAAACCTCCATACTGTTTTCCATAGTGGCTGTACCAATTTACATTCTTACCAATAGTGCACAAAGTTTCCTTTTTCTATTCATCCTTGCCAACACATTATTTCTTATCTTTTAATAACAACCATTCTAATAGGTGGGCTTCCCAGATGGCACTAGAATCTGCCTGCCAATGCAGGAGACACAAGAGATTTGGATTCAATCCCTGGGTCAGGAAGACCCCTGGAGTAAATGGCAATTTCTCCTGGAGGAAATGGCAATCCACTCCAGTATTCTTGTCTGGAAAATTCCATGGACAGACAAGCCTGGTGGGCTACAGTCCATGGGGTCACAAAGAGTTGGACATGACTGAGCAACTAAGCACACACATTCTAATAGGTGTGAGGTAATAACTCACTGTGATTTTGATTTGCATTTCCCTAATGACTATGCCAAAGCCTTTGACTGTGTGGATCACAATAAACTGTGGAAAATTCTGAAAGAGATGGGAATACCAGACCACCTGACCTGCCTCTTGAGAAACCCATATGCAGGTCAGGAAGCAACAGTTAGAACTGGACATGGAACAACAGACTGGTTCCAAATAGGAAAAGGAGTATGTCACGGGTATATAATGTCACCCTGCTTATTTAACTTATATGCAGAGTACATCATGAGAAACTCTGGGCTGGAAGAAGCACAGCTGGAATCAAGATTGCCAGGAAAAATATCAATAACCTGAGATAAGCAGATAACACCACCCTTATGGCAGAAACTGAAGAGGAACTAAAAAACCTCTTGATGAAAGTGAAGGAGGAGAGTGAAAAAGTTGGCTTATAGCTCAACATTTAGAAAACTAAGATCATGGCATCTGGTCCCATCACTTCATGGGAAATAGATGGAGAAACAGTGAAAACAGTGTCAGAATTTATTTTGGGGGGCTCCAAAATCACTGCAAATGGTGATTGCACCCATGAAATTAAAAGATGCTTACTCCTTGGAAGGAAAGTGATGACCAACCTAGATAGCATATTAAAAAGCAGAGACATTACTTTGCCAACAAAGGTCCATCTAGTCAAGGCTATGGTTTTTCCAGTGGTCATGTATGGATGTGAGAGTTGGACTGTGAAGAAGACTGAGTGCCAAAGAATTGATACCTTTAAACTGTGGTGTTGGAGAAGACTCTTGAGAGTCCCTTGGACTGCAAGGAGATCCAACCAGTCCATCCTAAAGGAGATCAGTCCTGGGTGTTCATTGGAAGGACTGATGCTGAAGTTGATATGAAGAGTTGACTCATTGGAAAAGACCCCAATGCTGGGAGGGATTGAGGACAGGAGGAGAAGGGGACAGCAGAGGATGAGATGGCTGGATGGCATCACCAACTCCATGGACATTAGTTTGAGTAAACTCCAGGAGTTGGTGATGGACAGGGAGGCCTTGCATGCTGCGATTCTTGGGGTCGCAAAGATTTGGACATGACTGAGCAATTGAACTGAACTGAATTACTAGTAATGTTGAGCATCTTTTTGATACCTATCAGTCATTTGTATGTCTTCTTTGGAAAAATGTCCACTTAGTTCCTCTGTCCACTTTTTCATTAGATTGTGTTTTTTGCTATTAAATTATATGGAGCCTTCATATATTTTGGATATTGATTTTTATCAGACATATGATTTGCAAATATTTTCTCCCATTCCAATGGTTGCTTTTTCTTTGCATTAATGGTGTCCTATGCTGTGCAGAAAATTTTGTACTTCGATGCAATCCTACTTGTTTATTTTTATTTTTGTTGCCTTTGCTTTTGGTGTCAAAAACTTCATGGCCAAAATCAGTGTCAAGGACCTTACCCACTATGTTTTCTTTTGGAGTTTTATGGTTTAAGGTCTACTTTACCACCAAAATTAGTCACAATAGTGCCTCATATTCTGCAACTGTGACCTACTAATTCTCTTTTTTCTTTATGTCAAGGATTAAATTATAGCTCTTCATCTCTTACACAGTTTATACTGAATCTTTCTGACAGGAATAAGCACAACAAAGAACTTTTTACTTTAAATTATTACTTTTTACTTTAAATATTAAAGTATGCATTTAATATTTGTTAATGATTCTAAAGTATTGCAAATATTAAAAAATTTCTTTAAAAATAGATCTGCAAAATTTTGCTCAAGAAAATTGGATATTATGTTTACACAGAAAATTGTAGACAGAAAACTGATAGTAGTAGAAATTTTAATCTCTAATATAAGACAAATGGATGAGCTAAACCCTTGTTGTAACATTTATGCAAACAATTGTTTTCAACTTAAACAATTTCATTAAAATAAAAATAAAATGGAAAATTTTGAAATTGCTTATCCTTGCTATGTAGAAAAGTGATGAAGGGATTTAATTATAGTCAGCACCAGGAAGTTCTTTCTCAGTGAAAATCCATCCATGATGGTATAATAATGATTTAGCAGGAAATCCACTCTTCTTAAGATCACACCAGTGTATACAGCAGGTTCTCATATCCTCTTTACAAACAATAAGCTGACACCATACACCACAGCCAATTGGAGGTGAGGTAGGGCAGAAAAGCCCATCCAAATATACTGTGTAGAGTGTATATACACTGGAAAATTCAATTAAATCTTTTGTTTCAGAGCAGCCACTGCTGGCAAAGGGGAGCAGAGACTGTGCAGAAAATGGTTTTTGATCTGAGCCTCAAAGGATGAATTAAAATTTTAAGGGGTAGAGACCATGGGTCATGGAGGTAGACATTCTAGCTAGTGGGTATAGCCTGAGAAAATTGATGTACTAGACAATATATAAGAACAGATTGATCAAAAAAAATCACAAGGTGTTGTTTGGGCGTGACCATAGGGTTTAATGTTTTTGTTGCTGCTGTTCAGTTACTAAGTCCTGTCTGACTCTTTGTAATCCCATGAATTGCAGCATGCCCGGCTACCCTGTCCTTCACTATCTTCATGAGTTTGCTCAAACTCATGTCCACTGAGACAGTGATGGAATCCAACCATCTCATCCTCTGTCGCCCCCTTCTCCTCTGTCCTTAATCTTCCCCAGCTTCAGGGTCTTTTCCAAATGAGGCTTTAATGTAGGGAAATAGTAATAGTAGAACATACAGCTGGAAAGTTAGGCTTGACCCAAACTTTAGGAAATCTTGAAGACCAGGCTGTATAGTTAAAACATTATTAGGTAAACCATTGAACTAGTGCAAGATTTTGTTTGTTTAATCAAAAACTTGATAAAAATCAAAAGAAATCTTCAAAATCCTGTAAGATTTAGGGAAAAGTATTAGAAATGAGGCATTAAAAGATAGGATCCAATGGTGTAATTTTTCCCTTACTGTCCATCCTAGTAAAATATCACACAGGGAAAAGAAAGTCCTTTTAAGGCACTCGCTTAGGGAATGGTTACCTTCTCCCAACAAATAGAATATGCTTATGGCTTAGAATCCAGTCCAACTTTCTGAGTCAGCTCCAGTACAAAAGCTCCTCTGTCTTAGATGCTGCCATTCCAAAACTTGGGACTTTAGTTTGTGGCAGTTATGTCAAAACTCAGGGCTCTTCCCCTCTTCTGTTGAACCAGGTCAGCTGTGGTTGTAGTGAAAAAAAGCCTGGACAGAGGACAGCGTTCGTGTCTCAGTTCAGCCACTCCAGAGTTTTGTAACCTGGTATACAGCCGAGCTACCTGTGAATACATCCTATTTTTGCTTCAGCATCATTCTGCTGCACAGACTGAAGAGGAAAAAAACCTAATTCTTGAGGGACAAGATGGCAGAGGAGTAGGTGGACATGGAATACATCTCTCTCCCTGGATACATCAGGAATACACCTTCAGACACAGAAGTGCTTGCAGAACACTAGCTGAGAGTGGATAGGAGTACCTAACCAGCAGAAAAGAATATATAGACCCACGCAAAGCTCGGTAGGATGAAGGAAGTAGGGGGAAAAAACAGGATTGTTAGTAGGACTGGACCTGCCCTTGGAGGGAGGCAGAACTGAAGCAGGGGTCTGATCCCCACATCGGGGCAATTGTCTGAGTCAGAGGAGAAACATTTAAGGCTGAGAGTAAAACAGCTGACCTGTGGCAGCCTAAATGGAATGAGAATCAGACAGTCCTTGCTGCAGACATACATACCTCAGACAGTGCTTTGACTGGGAGCTGGAGTTTAGGGATTGTGGAGCAACCCCAGGGCGAGGGCTGCTGTTGACTGTGGAGAAACGGATCAAGGGGATGTGAGGGAGGAGATTGTGGTGGGAAATGCCTGTAGAGGAGAGCCAGGCAGCCACGGAAGCAATGCGATACTGCTGAGTCATGCGTAGGGGGTGGAGCTATCACCATAGCCTCTCTTCCCACCACACGGCCAGCATTAGCAGCTGAACAATAGAGAGACTGGCCCATCAAATGCCTGATGCACTGAACTACAGACTAGGACCCCACCCAGGGTGCCCCTTTAAGTGCCTGACCCTCCGAGCCACAGAGAAGGACCCCAGTCTGGGGGCCTCTCTATGTGCCTGATGCGCCAAACAACAGAGAAGGACCCCAGGCAAGGAAGCCCTTTAAATGCCTGAATGGGTGGAGCTACCAAGAAAGACTGGCCAAAGAAGCCTTCTGATCAACGGCTACAAGAGGCTCGAAAAAAGACTCTTGATTGGGCCATATGGTTCAGACAGTAAAGCGTCTGCCCACAATGTGGGAGACCTGGGTTCGATCCCTGGGTTGGGAAGATCCTCTGAAGAAGGAAATGGCAACCCATTCCAGTACTCTCGCCTGGAAAATGCCATGGACAGAGTAGTAGTTGGACACAACTGAGCAACTTCACTACTTCTTCTTCTGGGGCCATAACTCCTACTGTGGAGGCAGTCTGTGTCCCTGCACATTTGGCGCCTCCAGGGTCCCCACAAGCCAAGCAGCTGCACCACCTTCACGCTCAACTCTCACTGGGGCAGAGCTGCCACAAGCAAAAAAATTCTTACGCCTATGCACACTGGTCACTTCGGTAGTGTTTGACTGTCTGTGACCCTGTGGACTGTGGCCTGCCAGGCTTCTCTGTCAGGGATGGGGGTTCTCCAGGCAAGAATGCTGGGGCGTATTGGCCAATACTGGTTGCCATACCCTTCTAGAGCACTATATTTCCTGTTGCCCTCGCCGCCAATTCCCCTGAGTACCGGGTGCTGCCAGAACCCCTGTGACTCAAGCAGCTGCACCACCTCCACACCTTGCCTCACATGAGCAAACCCAAGACCTTTAATATATATTTAATATATATTAAACTAGCTTTGTTCATAGTGATGCTTTCTAAGGCCCACTTGACTTCACATTCCAGGATGTCTGGCTCTAGGTGAGTGATCACACCATTGTGATTATCTGGGTCGTAAAGATCTTTTTTGTACAGTTCTTCTGTATATTCTTGCCACCTCTTCTTAATAACTTCTGCTTCTGTTAGGTCCATACCATTTATGTCCTTTATCCAACTAACTCATCTTTGCATGAAATGTTCCCTTGGTATCTCTAATTTTCTTGAAGAGATCTCTAGTCTTTCCCTTTCTGCTGTTTTCCTCTATTTCTTTGCATTGATCACTGAGGAAGGCTTTCTTATCGCTCCTTGCTATTCTTTGGAACTCTGCATTCAAATGAGAATATCTTTCCTTTTCTCCTCTGCTTTTTGCTTCTCTTCTTTTCACAGCTATTTGTAAGGCCTCCTCAGACAATCATTTTGCCTTTTTGCATTTCTTTTCCATGGTGATGGTCATGATCCCTGTCTCCTGTACAATGTCATGAACCTCCATCCATAGTTCATCAGGCACTCTGTCCATCAGATCTAGTCCCTTAAATCTATTTCTCACTTCCACTGTATAGTCATAAAGGATTTTATTTAGGTCATACCTGAATGGTCTAGTGGTTTTCCCTACTTTCTTCAATTTAAGTCTGAATTTGGCAATAAGGAGTTCATGATCTGAGCCACAGTCAGCTCCCAGTCTTGTTTTTGCTTCTTCATCTTTGGCTGCAAAGAATATAATCAATCTGATTTCGGTGTTGACCATCTGGTGATGTCCATGTGTAGAGTCTTCTCTTGTGTTGTTGGAAGAGGGTGTTTGCTATGACCAGTGCGTTCTTTTGGCAAAACTTTATTAGCCTTTGCCCTGCTTCATTCCGTACTCCAAGGCCAAATTTGCCTGTTACTCCAGGTGTTTCTTGACTTCCTACTTTTTCATTCCAGTCCCCTATAATGAAAAGAACATCTTTTTGGGGTGTTAGTTCTAAGGTCTTGTAGGTCTTCATAGAAGCGTTCAACTTCAGCTTCTTCAGCGTTACTGGTTGGGGCATAGACTTGTTGCCGTGACATTGAATGGTTTGCCTTGGAAACAAACAGAGATCATTCTGTCATTTTTGAGACTACATCCAAGTACTGCATTTCGGATTCTTTTGTTGACCATGATGGGTACTCCATTTCTTCTAAAGGATTCCTGCCCACAGTAGTAGATATAGTGGTCATTTGAGTTAAATTCACCCATTCCAGCGCATTTTAGTTCGCTGATTCCTAGAATGTCAACATTCACTCTTGCCGTCTCCTGTTTGACCACTTCCAATTTGCCTTGATTCATGGACCTAACATTCCAGCTTCCTATGCAATATTGCTCTTTACTGCATCGGGCCTTGCTTCTATCACCAGTCACATCCACAACTGGGTATTGTTTTTGCTTTGGCTCCATCCCTTCATTCTTTCTGGAGTTATTTCTCCACTGATCTCCAGTAGCATATTGGGCACCTACCAACCAGGAGAGTTCCTCTTTCAGTATCCTATCATTTTGCCTTTTCATACTGTTCATGGGGTTCCCAAGGCAAGAATACTGAACTGGTTTGCCATTCCCTTCTCCAGTGGACCACATTCTGCCAGACCTCTCCACAGTGACCCGTCCTTGTTGGGTGGCCCCACACAGCATGGTTTAGTTTCATTGAGTTAGACAAGGCTGTGGTCCTGTGATCAGATTGGCTAGTTTTCTACGATTATGATTTTAGTGTGTCTGCCCTCTGATGCCCTTATGCAACACCTACCGTCTTACTTGGGTTTCTCTTACCTTGGACGTGGGGTATCTCTTCACGGCTGCTCCAGCAAAGCGCTGCCACTGCTCCTTACCCTGCTTGTTTAACTTATATGCAGAGTACATCATGAGAAACGCTTGGCTGGAGGAAGCACAAGCTGGAATCAAGATTGCAGGGAGAAATATCAATAACCTCAGATATGCAGATGACATCACCCTTATGGCAGAAAGTGAAGGTGAACTAAAAAGCCTCTCAATGAAAATGAAAGAGGAGAGTGACAAAGTTGGCTTAAAGCTCAACATTCAGAAAACTAAGATCATGGCATCTGGTCCCATCACTTCATGGGAAATAAATGGGGAAACAGTGGACACAGTGTCAGACTTTATTTTTGGGGGCTCCAAAATCACTGCAGATGGTGATTGCAGCCATGAAATTAAAAGACGCTTACTCCTTGGAAGGAAAGTGATGACCAACCTAGAGAGCATATTAAAAAGCAGAGACATTACTTTGCCTACAAAGGTCAGTCTAGTCAAGGCTATAGTTTTTCCAGCGGTCATGTATGGATGTGAGAGTTGGACTATGAAGAAAGCTGAGCGCTGAAGAATTGATGCTTTTGAACTGTGGTGTTAGAGAAGACTCTTGAGAGCCCCTTGGACTGCAAGGAGATCCAACCAGTCCATCCTAAAGGAGATCAGTCCTGGGTGTTCATTGGAAGGACTGATGCTGAAGCTGAAACTCCAATACTTTGGCTACATCATGCGAGAAGTTGACTCATTGGAAAAGACCCTGATGCTGGGAGGGATTGGGGGCAGAAGGAGAAGGGGACGACAGAGGATGAGATGGCTGGATGGCATCACCGACTCAATGGACATGAGTTTGAGCAAACTCCAGGAGTTGGTGATGGACAGGGAGGACTGGCGTGCTGCGATTCATGGGGTCGCAAAGAGATGGACATGACTGAGCGACTGAACTGACTGACTGATAAATCTATTTATCTACTTCTATTTAACTACCTCTATGCAAAGTTCTTTCCTTTTTTTCTTTCTTTCCTTTAGTCTCAACATATTTGTTAATTTTCCTTTCATTGCTTTATACCCCAATTGGTACCTTGCTTTAGTTTTGTTTCCCACTTTGTGCTTTAGTTAGTTTTGTTCTGGTAGACATAATTTTTGGTTCCCATTGTTCACCAGGTGACTCTGTTGTACTTTGTTTTTGTCGGACTGTTTTGATTTTGCTTATGGGTGTATATGTGTATGTGTTTATTCAGTCACACTTTTTATTGTTATAAACCTCTGCCTGTATGTTGGGCTTTTGCAGTTCTGTGGAGTTTTCCTTTTTTTCCTTTTCTCTTTATTCATCTGTTTTTTGTTTGTTTTTTTTTTTTCTTTTCTCTGTTTTATAATTTTAACTTTTAGTTTTCTTAAACCTATTATATTTTTTCTACATTTATTCATTTGTTTGCTTTCCTACTGTTCTTTTCTGCTTGCAGTTAATCTTTAATATATATAAATCTTCTTCTTCTACCTCTGTTTAACTTTGCCTATATATTCTTTCTTTCTTTTCTTTCTTTCCTTTCCTCTCAACATATTTGTTAGTTTTGTTTTCATTGCTTTATTTCCACTTAGCACCTTACGTTAGTTTTGTTTTCCAGTTTTTGCTTTAGTTAGTTTTGTTCTTAACTGGTAAATATAATTTTTTATTTCCTTTGATCGCCAGGTCAATCTGTTGTACTTTATTTTTGCTGGACTGTTTTGACTTTGCTCATGGGTGTATATGTATATGTGCATATTCCATTATTTTGATTATTATTTGCCTGATTTTGTAACTGCCATTTGTCTGGAGTTCATCTTTGGTTTCACGTTTTTGGATATTTGTTTCATTCTCACTTAATGCCATAAGAAACCATTTGTGGAATCTTCATTCCTGACCAGAGTACAAGCCCTGAGCCTTTGGAGTGGGAGCACTGACTCCAACACAGACTACCAGAGAACTAACTTTAGGGGGTATCAAATAGTGAGATCTCACATGAAAGAAACCACTGTAATACAAGACCCAGCATCAGGACATCTCATCTAAACAACATACAAAACACAAATACAAACCCAATCAACAGCAGCACATCAAAAAAGCTCATACAACATGAGCAAGTTGGATTTATTCCAGGCATGCAAAGATTCTTCAATATATGCAAATCAATCAATGTGATACACCATATTAGCAAATTGAAAGATAAAAACCATATGATAATTTTAATCAATGCAGAAAAAGCCTTTGACAAAATTCAGCACCTATTTATGATTAAAACTCTTCAAAAAATGGGAATAGAAGGAACCTACCTCAACATAGTAAAGGCCATATATGATAAACTGACAGCAAACATTATTCTCAATGGTGAGAAACTGAAAGCATTCCCCCTAAGATCACGAACAAGACAAGGGTGTCCACTTTCACTACTATTATTCAACATAGTTCTGGAAGTCCTAGCTACAGCAATCAGAGAAGAAAAATAAATAAATCCAAATTGGAAAAGAAGTAAAGATCTCATTGTTTGCAGATGACATGATAACTGTACATAGAAAACCCTAAAGATAGTATCAGAAAATTACTAGAGCTAATCAGTGCATTTAGCAAAGCTGCAGGATACAAAATCAATACACAGAAATCACTTGCATTTTTCTATACTAACAATGAAAAATCAGAAAGAGAAATTAAGGAATCAATCCCATTAACCATTGCAACAAAAAGAATTAAATATCTAGGAATAAAATTACCTAAGGAGAAAAAAGAACTGTACATAGAAAATTATAAGACACTGATGAAAGAAATCAAAGATGACATAAACAGATGGAGAGATATTCCATGTTCCTGGGTAGGAAGAATCAATATTGTGAGAATGATTGAACTGCCAAATGCTATCTACAGATTCAATGCAATCCCTATCAAATTAACAGTGGCATTTTTCACAGAACTAGAACAAAAAATTTCACAATTCATGTGGAAACACAAAAGACCCCAAATAGCCAAAGCAGTTTTGAGAAAGAAGAATGGAGCTGAAGGAATCAAATCTTCCTGACTTCAGATTATACTACAACGCCACCGTCATCAAGACAGTATGGTAGTGGCATAGAAATATAGACCTCCCCCCCAAAAAAGAAAGAAATATAGACCAATGGTACAAGATAGAAAGCCCAGAAATAAACCCATGCACCTATGGGTACCTTATTTTTGGCAAAGGAGGCAAGAATATACAATTGGGCAAAGACAGCCTCTTCAATAAACGGTGCTGGGAAAACTGGACAGCTACATGTAAAAGAATGAAATTAGAACACTTCCTAACACCACACACAAAGATAAACTCAAAATGGATTAAATACCTAAATGTAAAATGAGAAACTATAAAACTTTTAGAGGAAAACATAGGCAGAACACTCAATGACATAAGTCAAAGTAAGATCCTCTATGACCCACCTCCTAGAGTAAAGGAAAGAAAAATGAAAGTAAACAAGTGGGACCTGATTAAGCTTTTGCACAGCAAAGGAAACTGTAAGCAAGGTGAAAAGACAACCTTCAGAATGGAAGAAAGTAATAGCAAATAAAACAACTGACAAAGGATTAATCTCCAAAATATACAAGCAGCTCATACAACTCAATACCAGAAAAACAAACAACCCAATCAAAAAGTGGAAAAAAGACTAAACAGACATTTCTCCAAAGAAGACATACAAATGGCTCACTATTAGAGAAATGCAAATCAAAATCACAATGAGATATCACCTCACACCAGTCAGAATGGCCATCATCAAAAAGTCTACAAACAATAAATTCTGGAGAGGGTGTGGAGAAAAGGGAATGCTCTTGCACTGTTGGTGGGAATGTAAGTTAATACAGCCACTATGGAAGGTGGTATGGAGATTCCTTTAAAGACTAGGAATAAAACTAACACATGACCCAGCAATCCCACTCCTAGGCATATACCCTGAGGAAACCAGGGTTGAATAAGTCACATGTATCCCATTGTTCATTGCAGCACTATTTACAATAGCTAGTACATGGAAGCAACCTAGATGTCCATTGACAGATGAATGGATAAAGAAGTTGTGAAACATATACACAATGGAATATTACTAAGCCATAAAAAGGAACACATTTGAGTTCGTTCTGATGAGGTGGATGAACCTAGAACCTGTAATACACAGTGAAGTGAGTCAGAAAGAGAAAGATAAATATCATATTCTAATGCACATATGCAGAATCTAGAAAAATGGCTCTGAAGAATTTATTTACAGGGTAGCAATGGAGAAACAGACATTGAGAATAGACTTATGGACATGGTAGAGGGGAGGAGAGGGTGAGATGTATGGAAAGAGTAACATGGAAACTTGTATTACCATATGTAAAATAGATTGCCAATGGGAATTTGCATATGGCTCAAGAAACTCAAACAGGGGCTCCGTATCAACCTAGAGAGGTGGGAAGAGGAGGGAGATGGGAGGCAGGTTCAGAAGGGAGGGGATATACGTATACCTATGGCTGATTCATGTTGAGGTTTGACAGAAAACAACAAAATTCTGTAAAGCAATTATCCTTCAATTAAAAATAAATTTAAAAATCTAATTAAAAAATGGAGAAAAGACAAAAAAAAATCTAATTCTCTTCTTTTCTTTTCAGTCAGCTTCTAATACTAAGCATGGCAGATTTAAAATCAGGGATCAATAGTATAGAGGTTGAAATCAGAAGACTTATATTTTGCAATTATGATTACCACTTACAAAGTTACTTTGACAAAATTACAGTATTTAATCTCCTTTAGCCTTAGTTTCTACATTTTAAAGCAAAATTTTTGTCAAGGTTAAACAAGATAACATTAAGAAAGATGACATATAATAAGAGCCCAGTAAACAGGAAAATATAACAATAACATTAAGCATAAAGAAAATACTGACCAAAAAATAAAAGAAACCCTCTCTTGAGAAACTGGTTGATCTGGGAAACTAAGATAGGTTGATCTGCTAAGATTTGCTTCATCTAATTAAGTGATTCCCAATATTGACTTCATAATGGAATCACTGAGATATTTTTAAAAACTGCCCATCCCCAAACCCCACCCAAACACAATAAATCAGAATGCCTGAATCACTTAGGGAAGGAAATGTGCTGGAACACTGAGCTTCTCAGACAGAGAACTTTGAGAGCTCTCAGATCTCAAGATCCATACAGAATTTAAACTTTAGAAACCAAGCCTGGGGCTTCCCAGGGGGCACTAGTGGTAAAGAACCTGCCTGCAGTGCAGGAGACAAAGAAGGCTGTGGTTCTCTCCTTGGCTCAGGAAGGCCCCTGGCAGAGGGCGAGGCAACCCACTCCACTATCCTTGCCTGGAGAATCCCATGGACAGAGGAGTCTGGCAGGCTCAGTCCACAGGGTTGCAAAGAGCTTGACTGACTGAAGGGACTTGGCAGGCAAGCAACTCAAATCTGGCTTAAAACTCAACATTCAAAAAATGAAGATGATGGCATCCAGTCCCATCACTTCAGGGCAGATAGATGGGGAAACAATGGAAACAGTGACAGACTTTATTTTCTTAGGCTCCAAAATCACTGCAAATGTTGACTGCACCCTTGAAATAAAAAACACTTGCTCCTTGGAAGAAAAGCTATGACCAACCTAGACAGCATATTAAAAAGCAGAGACATTGCTTTGCTGACAAAGGCCCATCCAGTCAAAGCTATGGTTTTTCCAGTAATCATTTATGGACGTGAGTGTTGGACCATAAAGAAAGCTGAGCACCAAAGAATTGATGTTTTTGAACTGTGGTATTGGAGAAAACTCTTGAGAGTCCCTTGGACTGCAAGGAGATCCAACCAGTCCATACTAAAGGATATCAGTCCTGAATATTCATTCAAAGGACTGATTCTGAAACTAAAGCTCCAATACTTTGGCCACCTGATGCAAAGAAGTGACTCATGTGAAAAGACCCTGATGCTGGGAAAGACTGAAGGCAGGAGGAGAAGGGGACAACAGAGGATGAGATGGTTGGATGACATCACTGACTCAATGGACATGAGTTTGAGCAAGCTCCAGGAGTTGGTGATGGACAGGGAAGCCTGCCATGCTGCAGTCCATGGGATCACAAAGAGTTGGACATGACTGAGCAACTCAACTCAACTCAGAGCTAATCAGGTCACCTCCTCCCATTTATAGCTGAAATTCGCGGACCTGGACTAGGTTATAGGTATACTGATAATATCTTTAATACAGTGGAAAAAAAAAAAAAAAAAACCCTTCAGGAAAGCAATGATTTTCCCCCAATTCCTGGGATTCTTACTGTATATTCTTAGACAATTTCCATTTCAAATATTCTGATAAATATCCAAATCTGGAGCTTGGAATCTATTGTCATCTAGCTCACACTAAAAGGCAAAAAGCAGTCCCAAGTGATAGATGACAAAATTAATATCAGCAAACCACACTGGATAGTTTGGTTACCTATGTTGGGTCATTAGTATGTGATCTGATAACAGGACATGAAATAACAGGAAAAAAGCTTTAACATTTTTTTACTTTCAGTATAAAATGTAGGCTTTTTTTCTCATTTGATAAAGACAATTTACACTTAGGAGGCTGTATTATTCTTAAAAATATTCTTTAAAATAGCACTTTTAAGAAACTGATTATTGTTTAATTTTGTCTTTGGCACTGGAAGTTTAACCTTTACTTGAAAATACAGTATAGATTTTTAACAAAGCAGGTTATATATTTATTATGTTTAGTGTGATTTGAAATTCTTTCTTTTATATGTTTTAAATAAAGTGAAATGTATGTATGTTTTGTACATAGATATACTTGATAATGTTAGGAGGTTTTAAGATTTAAAGATTTTACATGTTCATAATTATGGTATTACTATTTCATGCCAATAAAATTCTCATTAGTGATAATAAATAATATATAAGAACGTTGGAATTAGCATTCACATACTACCATACATGAAATAAACAACAAGGATCTATTGTATAGCACAAGGAACTATATAGAATATCCTATAATAATCTATAATGGAAAAGAATCTGAAAAAGAATAGGTATATAGTGGCTCAGAGGTTAAAGTATCTGTCTGCAGTGCAGGAGACCCAGCTTTGATTCCTGGGTGGGGAAGATCCCCTGGAGAAGGAAATGGCAACCCACTACAGTACCCTTGCCTAGAGAATCCCATGGTGGAGAATCCTGGTAGGCTACAGTCCAGGTGGTCGCAGAGTAGGAAACAGCTGAGCGACTTCACTTTCACTTTCATAAACATAAATGAGTCACTTTGCTGTTCACCTGAATTTAACACGCCGTAAGTTAACTTTCCTTTGATAGAGAAAGTTTTCAAAAATACATTTTTGTAGTTATGAGATCCAAATAGCTAAACTAAAGGGGGAAAAAAAGAAAAACTTTAACACTTCATGTGACTATTTCCACTTCAGTTTTGAAAGTAAGCTAATTATAATAGCCTTATTTTAGTGACAGCTTTTGTATGCTGACATAACTTTCACTAAGCACGAGTGTTTCCCATTCCTGCTATGAAAGAAAGAATTCTACATTTTTTCCAGTGAAATTGCCATCACTCAAAATATTGAACTTCAATATTTCACTATCTATATTTAGAAATGGCACATAGTACAAAATAACATTATCATTTGTCTTCAAAACAAATGATTTTTATTAGGAATTGATTTTCAAATCACCATTTGGAGATCTTAGACTCTGCCTCCTCTAGCATTCTATTAATTAAATTGACCTAACTAAATATATCACTATCATTCAGCAAAAACCCTGATGTCATGTCTTGACAAAGTTTCAAAACATAATGCATTTGAAGAATGAAGCAGCTTGCAACATAAATAAAGAAATCTTTCACTAAAAATATAGAAAAGTTAACATCCTTGAATTATTACAATGGAAGTTAGTAGAAAAGATTTTTAGGGAGTAGAAATACCACTACTCAATTCTAGCCACAGATCTTTTGTCTCAGTAATAATGTGACTCTGGAGAGATTAGTTAAATTATCTGGTCTTCCACTTTCTCTTTCCATCTCTAAAATCCTTTCAAGCCTCAATATTCCTTAATTCTTTAATTTTATGTCCTGTCATGTTTATAATCAAAAGAACCAAAAGCTCATTACTACAATGTAAAAAGTGAATGAGTTTCTCTTTGGTAACATGCTGATCTTTAACATGAGAATTTGGGTCTGCTTCACACTTCTGTTTCTCTATTAAAATGAATAAACTTACTTCCTAGCTCAAATCACTGTTCTGTGATTTGGCACAAATTTAAGAAGAAGGTTAAGCTTCTAATATAAGAGGCTCCAAAATACAATGGCCTAAATAAGATAAAAGCTTCTTTATCATTCCATATATCATTCCAGCTGGTCTAGGGTTGGGGAGTGGGGTAGACTCTTCTCCATGAGGTCATTCTGGCATCCAGTTTCTTTCCTTCAGTAAATTGTAGTCAGCACAATAAAACATGAAAAAAGGAAATAAGAATAAGAGATATACAAATATTAATGAATGGTGGAGTGGTGAAGCCTATCACTTGTCCTATCACTGCTGAGAAGATATCACACTCAACAAATATAGGACAAAGCCACTGTTTCCAAGAATTGGACAACAGACATGCAGGATGTGGTCCCTGAGAGCAAGAAAAAACAAAATGAGCTCTGCTTTCCAAGCTGTGACACAGAGAAATGAGACCCAAAGGGAATGCTGCTGTGTTGGGATGAGAAAACTGATTGGAGGCTGGGCTTTGAGGGAACTGGTCTTTATTGGCAGGGACTGGGGGTAGGACTAGCCCTGGACATCTCTAGAGGGTTCCATTTTGTTCATAGCTGAATCCTATATGCTCCTACAAGTCTCCCTGAGGCCTGGTTGTGAGCTGCTCCTGGGAATGAGCAGGAGGCACTGAGTTTGGTGGAGAAAATTATTTAAATTTACTAAATTATGCAAATGAATTATGAATACATGAAGATGTGCACCATGTTTACCAGGAGAAGATATTAAATTTATTATCTTCCAAATAACTATAAATTCAACTTAATTCCAACCAAAAATTGCTGCTAAAATTCACATGGGAAAAAGTAAAAGTGTATGCAAACTCAAGACGGTCTTTAGAAATGAAAACAAAGAGAGTGACCATGCGTCAGAGAGAAGAAGATGTTGTTAAGTCACAACAATCAAAAGATATAAAACAGAGATAGATGAGTTTGACTATGTTGCAACTCAAAACTTTTGTGGGGCTAAAGAAACCGTGGGCTTCCTAGTGACTCTGTGGTAAAGAATTCGCCTGCTAGTGCAGGAGATGTGGGTTTGATCCCTGGGTTGAAAAGATCCCCTGGAGAAGCAAATGGCAACCCACTCCAATATCCTTACCTGGGAAATCCCACAGACAGAGGAACCTGTCAGGCTACAGTCCACGGGGTCAGAAAAGACTGGACATGGCTTAGCAACTAAACAGCAACAAAGAAACTATAAACACTATTTAAGATCAGGGAAAGACCAGAAAAAATTATCTAGAATATATAAGATATTCTTGGATATCAATAACAAAAAATACATTAATCTAATAGTAAAAGGAGGAAAATTAGAGAAAAGACAATTGGCAGAAGAGGAAGTACTAATGGAAAGTAAATATAAAAAGAGTTTGTTTGACCACAACAATAATCAAGCAAACCCATCTTCCCTCCATCAAGTCAAATATAAACAAATCTGACAGTGCTGATGAAGCTATGAAGGAAAGAAATTTCTCATCCACTGCAGATAGGAGTAAAAATAAGTAAAGTCCCTTCAGATGAGAATTAAGCAGAATCTAATAACACTGAAAGTACTTATAAGCTGGAACCCCTGCTATTTAATTTCTGGATATATAACTTCTTCCTCCCCAACCTCCACAAAAATACTTTACATATGTGCACAAGGAGACATATTCAAGGAAGTTTGCTGCAGTGTACTTTTAATAGCCAACATAAAGAGGGGAAACTAATTGTACATAAAAGCAAGAATGAACAAATTGCAGTATCCTTATGATGAAATATTTATTAATTAAAAAGAATAAACTAGAACTATCTATCTATATTGTGTATATGTATATATATATATATCTATATAAACACATATGGTTTGAGCTTAACATGATGGCAAATTATACAAAGCAAATATGAAATATACATAGTATATACATATATACAAATACACAAAACACAATATACAGAACACACACATGTATGTGTTTGTTGTTAAGGAATGGAAGGGTAAACATCAAAGAATTTACTCCAAGGTTAGAATTGTGGATAGTGTAGCTTAATCTGTAACGTTTTATTTAAGAGAAAATTGCTAAAAGAGATTTGAGGTAAAATATTAAGGTGTATCAATGTTAGATGGAAAAAAGTAAGTGTATATTATTCTTTATCCTCTATTGTTCTTTTAATGCCTTAAATCTTTAAAAAAAAAATCAATGTCTGTTTAACTAGTGACATAAATTTGTGGCAGTGAGAAATAATTGAGGAAATCTTGGGCCACTGCGAGTATTATCACAAGTCACTTGGTGGATCTACTCAGATCACTGGTCACGTGGCTGGTCAGATACTGCTTTAAAACATCTAGGTTTTCTTTTTATAGAAGAAGTAAATTAGAATGGCTTAAGCTTTAAAAAGAGACTTTTTGTTGTTTTACCTTAAATGACTCCCTTCAGAAATATTGTTGGCAACACATAAACTTGAAAGAATTCTTTGGTTCCCTATTATCAGGCAGTGAAGTTTTCCCCAAGAACGTTTGAAACAAAAACCAGATACAAGGCCATGCTTGAATGGCACCATTAAATTGTTCAGCGCTTGGTCTGGCACTTACAGTAATACTTAAAGCATTCCCTCAAGGCCCATCAAGACAGAGCTGAGATATTATGTTCATTCAAACAAATATCTTGTAATTTATACCTAATGAAATTTTCTCTAACACTGTTTCCTTCACTCCTCACTCGTTAATCAATTAAGAGGGAGGAGAATTAAGACACCAGCTCTAGCATAATGTGAGAAAGTTTCCCAGCATTCCTGACCCGGGGAGTAAGCAAATGACACATGGTTTTTCAAATATGTGCAATATATAAGAAATGGAGAGAGGAAATTAATGTGAACTTGGGGAAAATATTACTGCTAATATTGTTCAGTAGCAGACCCTGGATATGTTTTTCTGTTTGATTTTGAAATTATTGGTTACTTTTATGGACCTTGTCAGTAGAATAATTCCAGTTTTATTACTATCCATATCCTGTGGTTTTATTTCCTAATAAAAATATGTGTAGTATTAGTGTTGTCCTGAAATGTAATTGATTTCTGAGAGGTATAATTCACTATCTGGGAAATGGTCTTTTGAATTTCTATAAAATAGTGCATGGATGAATGAGATACTGAGAAAGACTGCAATGCCAAAAAGTAATAATAGGGATAAAATATTTTTCATTATTTTGGTAATGGATAATTTTGAGTTTAATTTACTATTTTGTAAAGCTTTCATTGGAATCGCACATGTCAATAGAAACCTTCAAAAATTAGTCTTAACGTCATGAGATTTTTCTCATTCCTAAATTACTGTGTTATCAGTAATTCTAAACTGAAACCTCCCATTTCCCCCAGAAATGCTTGTAGATGTACTTGGGATGAAATCAGAAATCACAGGAAATTTAACTGAATGGGGATTGAACTTGAGAATTCCTGATGGACCCCAGGAACATCCTGAAATATCCCAAAGAGTTTAAGATAGTTACTGAGGACTTGTGTGAAGGACACATCAATCATAGATATTAGGAGAGGCACATAGACTAAAAATCAAACAAGTGAGAAAAGATGTTCTTAGCTCATATTGCAGCCTTCCTTACCACCAACAGGAAGATAAAGATGCTCCCCAGCTCCCCTCTGGTACCTGCCTACAAAACCCAGCCCGGCCTTCAGTCAGGTTCATCAGTCCAGCAAGGCTATTGCGCTTTGCTTGAATTTCACTTCCCTGTGTCACAGTTTGGAAAGTAGCTGCTGCAACGAGAGAGCTGACTGTTTGTGCTTGCTTTCTTGCAAGAACCACACCCCGAACATCTGTTGTGAAATTCTTGAGAACGGTTGCTTGGTGGATTTTGTGCAGTGTTCTAGTTGTTTACGGCAGCAGAGCAAGTGTGATATTCATCACGACTCCGTGGTCAGAACTGGATGTCTGTCCTCTTTCTTGTTTTATTTTTTATCTCCTCTCACACTAGGGCCTGAGCTACCTGAGCACTGGGATTATATATTAACATTTACTTATGAGATAGGCCGACAGCTCAGAGAAATGTATATTGAATGAGGCTTAAGGAAACAAAAATTTGAATGTTACTGATGAACAAAGGTTTTCCCAACCAGATATTTTTATGATGTTTTCTGAATAAAGATGATTCAGTTTGCAGTCTCTCTCTAGAATAAGGATATTGAATGCTAACAGTCTCCATGCACAGATATATAATCCCTTATCCACCATTCTGAAAACCACTAAAACCCAAAACTTTTTGCAAATTTTCAGCCAAAACTCATTTGGTAGCAAAACCGGACCTGAACTGGCATGAGTGGCCACTGGTGTCTCAAGGTCCCTCCCACAAATATGCACCAGTACTGATTACTGGTTTTTTATCTTACAATTTGGTTTAACTGATTGATAAAAATTTCAAAAAAAAAAAAAAAGTTAAAGTGTAGGTAACCTTGGAAGAAAAGAAAGCATCTGTCATTATCAGCAGTGCAGAAAACAGAGTTAATGGTGACTAAAACATCATAGCAGAGAATATAGCTTGGGAGCTGTCACTACACATGATGTAAAGAGAGACAAGTTGAAGTTGAAGTTTTATGGTTGACAGTGATGACATGAGCCACTGAAAACGAGGAAATCATTTCAGAATTAAAAACTGGAGAGCTGAACTGTGCATTGATTAAAGGGTTTTGACAACAGCAAAAAAAAATGCAAGAGTGTCATTGGCCAGTTTGCTGGACAAGCAACGAATCTGAAACATAGATCATTTCTCATAATATGCTTATCAAAATTTTTGCCTAGAAAAACTGTTCTTCAAAAAATGGACTATTAATGAAATGTGACATTATTAAAATGCCCACATAATATTGAAGTTTCTATCTTTAGCAGCTCTCATTTTCATGAGGAAATGCCAAACAATACCATTCTGGGACTTTATTTAGAATTAGACTAGCCAGATCAGACATAACTAGCATTCCAAAATGTTGTTTTTAATACATGTGAGTTAATGAAAATGATGCAAAAAGATATCATAAAAAGTAAAAATTGAGTCAAGTCAAATAATATGTAAATTTAGACATGAATGTATTTACTATATATTGAAATAATTGTGTAATTGAAAGTGGGGATCTTTTTAAGACTGAGCAATTCCCACTTTTCTAACTTTCTTTTTGGGTCAGCCTATTTCACAGTTAACACAACTAGAGAAATATGGTGGAGCAAGAAGAGAAAGGAAAGGAAAGGGTTACAACATTTTTGATAGTCTGTAATACGCTAAACTGGAATATCATCATAATGTTCTGGCTGATTTCTTTGAGGAAAGATTGGAGAAGAATTGCAGAAGTTTTGACTTGTTCACCTACATGAAGATTGGTTCATATAACCCCTACTTTTTATTTATGCCACTATGTCTAATACTATTGGAGATCACAGCAAATAGTGTTCTAAAACTTTTTTTCCACACCATATTAGATTTGAAAGAACTTACCGATTTTCATTTATTTTTATATAATTCTGTTTGTATAGATAAAGCCATCAAATGATTTTTTTTTCACTTTCTTGAATGGAAAACCAATTTAATAACTGACGACTCAGTTTACTATTTGGAAATCTAGGAACTATTGATATATTTTTGATTTCCAGAGTATAAATGACAAATCTGAAAAACACACTTAATTTTGTGGATTCCTTTCCAAGTTTATAAAACCTTTCCTTTTATACTCGTGATTTAATGAAAAATATATAAATCAGTTTCCTTTTTCTCTAATAAAAAATATGTTGTTTACAACAACATAGAAAATATGTATTCAAACATAAACACGATTCAGTTATTTAAATAAAATTCCACATGACTTTTTTTAAAGCAGAATGCCATCTCTATTCACTGGGGAATAAAAGGAGATTATAAAAGCTTTTAAGAAAACATGAAATACCTGTGATAAACCATAATGAAAAGACTATGAAAAAGAATATATGTATATGTGTATAACTGACTCACTTTGCTCTACAGCAGAAATTAAACACAACTTATAAATCAACTGTACCTCAATAACATATTTTTAAAAAAGAAAACATGATATGATCTTATCCTAAATGATAATAAAAAATATACAGATCATACCAACCTTGAGAAGTCACTTTACCTTACTAAATTAGCAAAGAAAATTCTAATTTTAAATTTACTTTGTTGAAAACTAATGTAGTGTTACAGGCTTCGATACATACCAATTATTTAGAATAACGATGGTGAAAATCATAGTCTCATGTAAGTTTACTTTATAATGAGAAATGAAAAGATCACAGTAACAAATATGTTCACTATAGTCTAAATGGTAAATCTTACACTCACAGAGAAATCTGAGAAGATGATAGAGGCTTACCTTTAGAGAATACAGCATTACCTGTGAATTTTCTCTACATATTTTCAAAAACAGGAAAAAAGGGAAATTGCTTTCATGCTCTGGGGCCACAATATCCAATACAGAAGCCACTAGCCAGAGGTAGCTATTGAAAAGTGACTACTCCCAATCGAGATATGCTACAAATAAAAACTATACTCTGGGTTTCAAAGACTTGGTATAAAAAATGTAAAATATATGATGAGTAATTTATATTTTGATTACAAATTCAAATTAAAATATTTGGATATATTGAGTTAAACTATATTATTGAGTTATTTATGCTTGTACCTACATACATTTTAAAATGAGACTACTAAGTTATTAAACATGATCCTGTGTTTAAAGAAGGCCCTTAGGCAGAGGATTGCATTCTTTTTTTTTCTTTAGATTTTTATTTTGTATTGGGGTGTAGCCTATTAACAAATAATGTTGTGATAGTTTCAAGTTAATAGCTAAAGGACTCAGCCATACATATACATGTTCCCATTCTCCCCCAGACTCCACTCTCATCCAGCCTGCCACATAACACTGAGCAGAGTTCCATGTGCTATACAGTAGATTTTTGTTGGTTATTCATTTGAAACATAAAGATGTGTACATGTCCATCCCAAACTCCCTAACTATCCCTTCCCCGTTCCTCCCCTGCCAACCCCAGCAACCATTAGTTCATTCTCTTAAGTCTGTGAGTCTCTTGTTGTTTTTTAAGTTCATTTGTATCATTTCTTTTTAGATTCCACATATAAGAGATGTCATATGATATTTCTCCTTTTGTCTGACTTATCTCACTCAGTATGACAACCTCTGGATCCATCCATGTTGCTCAAATGGCATTATTTCATTATTTTTCATGGCTGAGTAATAGCTCAATGTGTATATGGATGACATCTTCTTTGTCCATTCCTCTGTTGATGGACATTTAGGCTGCTCCCATATCTTGGCTAATGTAAACAGTGCTGCAATGAATACTGCAGTGCAAGTATCTTGTTGGGTCATGTTTTACTCCAGATACATGTCCAGGAGTGGGATTTCAAGGTCGTATAGTAGCTCTAGTTTTAGTTTTTTAAGGAACCTCCATACTGTTCTCCATAGTGACTGTGCCAATTTACATTCCCACCAATAGTATAGGAGGGTTCCCTTCTCTCCACACCCTCTCCAGTATTTATTGTGTTTATGGATTTTTTGGTGATAGCCATTCTGACCAGTGTGAGGTGATATCTCATTGTAGATTTGATTTGCATTTCTCTAAAAATTAGTGATGTTGAGCATCCTTTCATGTGCCTCTTGGCCATCTGTATATTTTCTTTGGAGAAATGTCTATTTAGGTCTTTTTTGACTGGGGTCTTTGTTTTGATGCTATTAAGCATCATGAGCTATTTGTAAATTTTGGAGACTAATTGCTTGTTGATCACATCATTTACAAATACTTTCTCCTAATCTGTGATTTGTCTTTTCATTTTGTTTATTATTTCTTTTGCTGTGCAAAAGCTTTTGAGTTTAAGTAAGACCTATTTGTTGGCCACATCATTTGCAAATATTTTCTTCCAATCTGTGATTTGTCTTTTCATTCTGTTTATTATTTCCTTTGCTGTGCAAAAGCTTTTGAGTTTAAGCAGGACCTATTTGTTTATTTTATTTCCATTATTCCAGGAGACAGATTGAAAGAGATATTGCTGTGATTTATGTCAGAGTGTTTGGTCTACATTTTCCTCTAGGAGTTTTATAGTGTCTGGTCTCAGAGAATTGCGTTCTTAAGACAGGAATGCAACAATGATGCAGGTGACCTAGACAGGGGATGAAGAACATTCGAGCAGGGCACTGAGAACTTTACTGGGAGGTTAATGGGATCCACCGATGTCAGTGAGACTGCTTTGGGTTGAAAGCAGCATGAAATTCAATTCTACTATATTAATTAAAACAGAGTGGGTTGGTTCCTGAAACTCAATAGTGAACAGATATTTCAGGCACCTCTTTTTATTGAAATATAGTAGAAGTACAATATTATGTTAGTTTCAGGTGTATTACATATTATTTTGATATTTACATAAATTATGAAATGATCACCATAGTAGTTACAGTAGCCATCTATCCTCATACAAATTTGTTACAATACTATTGATCCTATTCCTTATATTGTATTTTACATACCAGTGAATAGTTTATTTTATAACTGCAGGTTTGTCCCTCTTAATCCCCTGTACCTAGTTTGCTTCAGCTGCTACCATCCTCTCCACTTTGGAAACCACCCATTTGTTCTCTGTATCTTTAGTTTGTTTTCATTGTGTTTTGTTTTTTAAACTCCACATGTGAGATGATATAATACTTGTCTTTCACTGTCCAATTTAGTTCACTTAGCCTAGTATCCTCTAGGTCCATCCATGTTTTTATAAATAACAAGATTTCATTTTTAATGGCTAATATTCCATTATATATATTATAATATTTACCATATTTTATTTATTTATTCATCAACCTATGGGTACAGGTTGCTTCCTTATCTTGGCTTTTATAAATAATGCTGCAATAACCATTAGTGTCCTTACATCTTTTCAAAATAGTATGCACATCTGTCAGAATGGCTATCATCAAAAAGACAACAAATAACAAGTGTTGGCAAGGATGGAAAGAAATGTAAATTGGTACAGGCATTATGGAAGTAACAGTTCCTAAAAAAATTAAAAATAGAACTACCATAAAATTGAGCAAATTCACTCCTGGGTATATCTGAGGAAAATGAAGACATAAATTCAAAAAGATATATGCACCCCAATTTCACAGCAGCATTATTTACAATAGCCAAGATATGGAAGTAACCTAAGTGTCCATCAAGAGAAATAAAGAAGCTGTGGTATACATACACACACTCACACACACATACACACAATGGGATATTATTCAGCTATAAATGAAGAGTGAAATTTTTTTTGCCACTTACAACACCATCAGTGGATCTAGAGGTTGTTATGCTTAGTGAAATAAGTCAGAGGAAACATGTTTTCACTTGTATGTGGAATCTAAAAGATAAAACAACTGAACAAATATAACCATATAGAAACAGGCATAGAGAACCAACTAGTGGCCACCTTAGTGGGGTAGGGGAATGGAGGTAAGGGCAAAATTGGTGAAGAAGACTAAGAGGTTCACACTACCAGATGTCAAACAAATAAATTGCAAGGATGTAATAAGGATGTGATATTCAACACAGGGAATACAGTCAATATTTTATCACTCTACGTGGAGTATCATCTATAAAACTACTATAAAACTACACGCCTGAAATAACATAATTTTGTAAGTAAATATGCTTCAACTAAAAAAAAGAAAAAGTCAGCAAAAAATTTAAACTGCTCTTCAGTAAGAAGGAAATCCAAACGGCCAATAAGCATACAAAAGAGTAATCACCTAATTAGTCATTGGGAAAAATCAAATTAAAACTACAAAGAAATAAGACAGCAGAACCACCAGAGTGACTCGAACTTAAAATGACAGAAAACACTTAGTGTTTCTGAGCAAACAGAGCTTTTGAAAACTCCTAGTGGGAGTATCAGTTGGCACAATCACTTTGGAAAATGGCTTGGGAGTTGGGAATGTCACGAAGGTTGAATATATACAGACTCCAAGGCCCAACAAATTTACCCTTAGTTATTCGGGAATATTTAATGTTCATTTTTACTAAGTTTATCCTGAATGCACACATGAAGTATTCTGGATCAGAGACAGATATCTTCTTTATTACTTATTATCTCAGTAAATAAAAAGTGTGCTGCCTATTATATGCCTTTTGCGATAGGTCTCAGCTCTGGGACCACACACTGAGAGCAGATAGATATTTTCAGTACACTTACAGCAGGATTTTCCATAGGCCAAGGAAGAGGAAAGGAAGGATTTTATCTCCTCTTCTGAAAGTGTCTCCTCCTGACACTTCGTTTATAAATAAAATCTCTCCAGGAGACCATTAGCCACATAACTTTTAGTTTTTGAGACCTAGAGTTGTGGGCCTCATTGGTCTCTAAAATGTGAATACCCACATAGATAAGGCCCCCGGCTCTGGGTTGAGGCTTACCCAGGTGCCCTTCCCTTTGGTTTGGGGAACATAAGAGAAGTTCCATTATCCTTTAGGATCAGAGCAATTAGCTCCTTCGTTAGGGAAACAAATGACTATAGATATAATCTTTACGGCATGTGAACACATTTCTAAGAGAAGCAAAAGCAATGCCTCTAACCTCGTAGCACATTTGTGTCCACAGCTAAAACTATTTACACGAACCCTGAAAAATCCAGGAATGTTTTATTTCCCTACAATTATGTACCCAACAGAAATGAGTGCACTCATGTATACCAGTTATGTTCAAGAATTTTCATAGCAGCATTGTTGTCTTTCCTTTCCACTTTCTTTCTGATTATCTTTCTAATTGAAATATAATTGGCTTTCAGACTCACAGACTTAGAGAACAAACTTACGGTTACCAGGGGGAAGGGTAGGAGGGAGGGATATCCTGGGAATTTGAGATTGACACATACATGTTTCCATATTTAAAATAGATAACCAACAAGGACCTACTTAGAGCACAGGAAACTCTGCTCAATATTCTGTAATAACCTAACTGGAAAAGAATTTGAAAAAGAATAGATACATCTATATGTATAACTGAAGCACTTTGCTATAAGCCTGAAACTAACTCAACAAATATGCTACAAAGTTAGAGACATTTGCCTCTATATTGGAGTATAGTTTTTAATCAACTAATATACAATAAAGTTTTTTAATGTACTTGTTTTCTTTTTTAATAAATTTATTTATTCAATTATTTTTGGCTGCACTGGATCTTCACTGCTGCACGGGCTTTTCTCTAGTTGCAGCAAGCAGGAGCAACTCTCTAATTGCAGCGTGCAGGCTTCTCATTGCGGTGGCTTCTCTTCTGGCAGAGCTTGGGCCTTAGGGCACACGGGCCTCAGTCATCGTAGCACGGAGGCTCAATAGTCGCGGTTCTTAGGCTCTAGAGCACAGGCTCAACAATTGTGACTTAAGGGCTTAGCTCCTCCCAGGCATGTGAGATCCTTCCCAGATAAGGGATCAAACCCATGTCTCCTGCATTGGCAGACAGATTCTTTACCACTGAGCCATCAGGGAAGCCCCAAAGTTCTTTTAAATGAATACGTTTTAAAAAAGAAATACAATTGATGTATAACATTCTGTACATTTAGGATGTTTGTGCCTGCTGCATGCTAAGCAGCTTCAGTAATGTCCGACTCTGTGCCATCCTAGGACTGTAGCCCGGCAGGCTCCTCTGTCCGTGAGATTCTCCAGGCAAGAATACAGGACTGGGTTGCCATGCAGGGGCATGAATTGAACCCACTTCTCTAACATCAAACCTGCACTGGCAGGCAGATTCTTTACCACTAGTGCCACCTGGGAAGCCCCAGGTTTAGGGTGTACAACATGTTCACTTGATATATTTATATATTAAAACATGATCACCATCGTAGTCTTAGCTAACACCTCTGTCACTTCACACAGTTATAATTTATTTTTCCCTTAGCTTTACTGAGGTATAATTGACATGTAACACTGTGTGAGTTTAAATTATACAATGTTCATTTGCTAGACTTATATTTTACAAATGATTGCCACCATTGTGTTAGTTAACACCTCTATCACATCACATAATTAGCATCATTCTTAGGACTTCAAACCTGGAAACCATCCAAATGTTATCAACAGTAGAATAGATAATTATCTATTACAGCATATTCATGCAATAGAATTCAACACAGCCATGAGAATGTATCCACCTCCATGACACGCTGGAATACAGGTGATTCCACACACAGCTTTAAGCAGGGAAAAAAAAAAAAGCCAGACAGAAAGGAATATCTACTCTGATTCCATTGAAATGAAAATGTAAGTCAATAAAACTAAACTATGATATTAGAAGTTGGGATAATGCTTACTTTGGCAAGGGAAAGGGGGACAGTGAGTGGGAGGGAAGCAAATCAGGGGGTTCTGAGTCATAGTCTACATTGATCTGGATAGTGGTCACACAGGTGTGTTTATTTTGTAGAAAATGAGGTTCTATTCAATTATGATTTGCATACTTTAGTGTATATATTTTATACTCAAAATTTATTTTTTAACCTTTATTTTTATTTCATTTATTTGGCTGTGCCAGATTTTAGTTGCAGCACACAGGATCTTTAGTTGTGGCATGCAAACTCTTAGTTATAGCATGTGGGTTCTAGTTCCCTGACCAGGGATGAAACCCAGGCCCGTCACACTGAGAGTGAGTCTTCATCACGGGACCAACAGGGAAGTCCCCCGAATTTTTTTTTTTTTTTAAAGCAGGAAATTTTTCATAAGGGTTCCTGAAAATCTGACAGAATTCAAGGTCAGCAAAATTTCTGGCTTTTGGAAACACTAACAGAAAACTAGACAGCAACATCACGGAAACATTCATTTTTCCCCACCTTTCCTTTGTGCTTCTCTACTCCTCCACCCCATTCTTTCCTTTCTTTCAAGTCTGCTTGGCAAAGGAAAAGAGATGAAACCCTGAGAGTAGTTAATAGTGTGGTTAATATTGTGCATTCCTAAAGGATTTTCTTAATGGAAAACATATAGGATATGAGGTTCTCTTGTTTGTATTATTCCCAATAGGAATTAGAACAGAGCTGATATTTTTAGCCTCTCTGTATAGGCAGGGAAGACATTTATTCTAATGGATGTTATCTATTCCACACCTCTTACTAGATAGTTTAAATATAACCTCCAGCTTAGGTTTTTTTTTTTTTTTAATAAGCAGAGGGTACAACTTTCATTTCAAAACAAATAGACACTAATTATAAATTTAAATTTAAAATTTTCTGTAATAGAAAAATTCTGATCACTGAGAGGATAAAATAAAGCAAGCTGACAGCTTTCTACACCAAAGGGACTACAGGTGATAGCTAGTAAATTGAGAGATATCTCTCATGTTCCAAAGCAATTTTCTAAAGCCAGAATCATTCCTTCACACACCTGCAGAAGATTCAGAAGCCCATGGGGAAGTAAACATTTATTTCAAAAATAAACTTTAAAGTTTGGAAATAAAAACAGACAAGCTGTTTTCTTTTATAAGGAAACGTGGCTCTACAGGATCAGAGGTACTGTAATCAGAATTTCAAAGAGCAGAAATAACAGGTGACAACTTACGCAGAGACTCTCAAACCTAGTGAACTGCAGAACAAGTGTAATTTACATCCATTAAACCTCATATAAGTGGAGAGGATTAGACATAAAGAGACCAAATTCCAGCTCCAGTTTTGCCTCTGACTATATGCATTTTCTTCTCTATAAAACCAGAACAAGTGCTCATGGTCTATCAAAAGAAACAAAAGATCAAGGTGAAATTTCTGCCAAAGCAAGCTTACAAATTATATTTGCTATTATTATTAACATTTCATGGGGTCTGGTCCCTTATCTCTTTCTCATTTTCCTTAAGTCTCCTCTCCCGTTTAAACTTTCCTCCCTCCCTTTCCACCTATTTTCCTTATTTTTACCTTTTTTTTCTCTTTCAGCCTTCTCTATCACTTTTTTAACTGTCTATAGTGTGGTATTTTAACTAACGATATAGTATGTATTATATGTATGTGGTATTTCAACTAACCATATATATATATATATATATATATATATATATATATAACTTGTTTTTCTCTCTAAAACATCAACTAAATTGCTACTTTTACTTGTACGCAACACAAAAATTAATTTAGTTTCAATGAGTCACTGGTTTAGTAAAGAAAAAATTTTAAGTTTTCTTAACCTGGTCCAAAAAAATCATCCTTGGATTTATTGAAAATAAAATAGTCTGTTACCGAACAATATTTCAGGGTCACAAGGAACCAACCTACTAGTGATTTTCCTTCCAGGGACTTTGAACCAAGCACCACCTCATTTCTTTCGGCTGCGCTGTATCTTACCCTTGGGTGAGTATGTATCTGGCATGCCTCCCTTCCCAGTCCACTTTCTGAATGTTAAATGAGATCCTAGGATCTCTGATCAATGTTCATTAATCAATAGACACTTTCTCCGCATTCACAATATGTATAGCATATGTTTGATTTTGTAAATCCAGAATAAAGAGAGAAGTGGTTTTTAAATCCAGGTATCTTGCTTCATATTTATACTCTTTCCTGGTATAAATATGATCTGATAAGTAAGAATACATGCATTATTTACTCAGCAAGCAGAGAACTTTTTTCTTGATGCCATTACACTGGTGAGAATACCAACAAAATTAGGGGAGGATTCCTATCCCCGAGGAATGTATCATCTAAAAGGGAAGAAAGATAAGTAAAAAAATAATTATAATGCATTTGTGCCTTCTCGGCTGCTCACAGTAGCAGATGAGAAGCAAATGGGACCAGGTTGGATGAATTCTGCCTGAGTGAGTTAAGATTCCAAGATGGATGGAGCATCCGGCTGAGGTCCAGGAAGCTCAGCAGGTGAATGAGAGACAAAATCACACGTGAAACATGGCTTTCTCTTTGTTGGCTTCTCTTCCTCTGCCAGGCCCTCAAACGCTGGTATTCTTCAGAGTTATCCACAAGATCCTCCTTACTTCTCTGCGTACCTCTTTAGAGAGATTTCAACCACTTTAGGACTTTATGGGAGGGCTCCCAAATTTGCATCTTCAGCTTCTGAACTATGCATTTATTTCTTTTCCAGTTATCTACATTTAAAAGGCCCAGAACCAGTTCATATTCACCAAGCCCAAACTGAATTTAACCTTTCTTGCTGTTTGTCACGAGTCATGAGGCCTCAGCCCCCTAACTGGTCTTCTCTGATCCACTCTCAGTAGTGTGTGTGTGTGTGTGTGTGTGTGTGTGTGTGTGTGTGTGTGTGTGTGTGCATGCTCAGTTGCTTAGTCACTCAGTTGTGTCCAACTCTGCGACCCCATGGGCTGTACTCGGAACTGAATGATGTCACTAAAATTCACATTTAGTCTTGAAATTTTCCTCTTTAAACCTTTCAAAGTTTTTCCACTGTTCTTAGAAAATGTTCAACATATTTTTTTACAAGAGGCTGGATTATCTAGTCATTGCTTTCACACCCCCAGCCATCTTTATTGCTGTCCTAACCCTTCGTTGTACACCCCAGCAATACTGAGTTTCTGCAAGTTCATCAAATTGCTGCTCTGTGTTCTCTACTTTGAACACACTCTTCTCCTATACTTTGTCCTGGATAAGACGTTTTCCGGACTTCCCTGGTTGTTCAGTGGCTAAGACTCCATGTTCCTAATGCAACAGGCCCAGGTTCAATCCCTGGTCAGGGAACTAAACCCCACATGCGGCAACTAAGAGTTCACATACCACAACAAAAGATTCTGCATGCTGCAACTAAAAAGATCACTCAAGCTGCAACTGAAAAAAAAAAGTGCTGGCCAGAACTGCATCCTTTATGGCCCCCTTGCAGATCTGACATGAATTGCGCTCGTTTCCTCATCTGGTTATACTCTCTCGACTGCAAGATCCATGAAAGAGTGAATATGGTCATCTTGAATAGTATTCTGTCCTTTGGCACATAAGAACTCCACATGTAAGAAGAGAGATGAGCCAGTGAAAATGAGAAAGAAAAAGAAGAAAGAGTGCTCAGTCTTTGTAAATCACAAGAAGAAAAGCTGACCTCCACAGAGGGTACAGGACTTGGACTCCAGACAGACAGAGAACAAAGGCAAAAAAACTGGCTAGCTGATGTAGAGCTAATTTTTAAAGCTTATATCTAAGTTAGTGACTAGCTTAGACACTGCCAACTTGATATTGAAATCTAATTCTCCCTTCTTTTTCACTTTCTTAAACAGAAGGATTGCAATCACCTAAGAGATCGCCTAAAGCTTCTTTACTGTTCAACCCTTCTGAGAAGTCTTATTTCCAGCTCGTCAGCTTACGCTGAACTGCTGGAGAACTGGGACCACCACCCAGAAGTAACACTATATATTGAGACATCACTTTCACACACACGCCTCTCAAAAAGGGATAATTCATTATGGAATCCTAATATGTAACCAGTGAATTGAAATAACTGTACAAGTTTGGCTAAGACATTTGTTCAGTTAAGTTAATTTTTGTATCGCAACTGATTGAAACCAATGTACCTACCTAAGCAAACAGAATAAAAGTGAGGCAGGAAAGGAACTTCATTATTTGTTAAGAGAGCAACTTATTAGTTAAACAAGTACTTGATATATGTTACTGGACTTGCTCATGTAAGTCTTAGAAAAGTGATTGAATCTTTTATTCGATTCTTCCATTATTAGTAATTGGCTGATATATCAATATAAGTACCAAGCAGGTTTATAATAGCTTTTAAAAGGCTTACCTAAAACATAATTACTTCTTCCACAAATGGCTTTACTCAAATATGCATTGTTCTGGGGTATGGAAGGAAGCAGTCATAGAATTGTCTCCAAAACTGAGTTGTTTAAATTTCTAAAATTTGCTAATATGATAAAATAAATTGAATGCATTCTCTAAGTTTTGCGATTGCTCAAGAGATCAATTTTACATATTTATATGGATGGACTTTTCATAAGTCAATAACTGAGAAAATGATGAGTGTTCAATAATTATGTGCAAATATATTTTTTAACATTTAGCCAGAAAAAACAAACAGCTTGGCCTGTAGGTATTAGAAAGGAACCAACGAGATGAAAGGACATGTTATCATTTCATCATGGTGGAGAGATTCCCTCTGAGCCTGGATGAAGTGTAGTTGAATACAAGATGCTCTGGGCAGAATCCAATCCCAGGGTCTGGAGAAGAGCAGACACCTTGGCAGAGCATCTTCTGTGAGCCCTGTCTGTCCCAGGCACAGTGAGGAGCTAGGAGAGCCATGAGTGAGGACATCTGAGCTACCAAGGCACTGGTCTCTGAAGGAATTCCTCTTTCTTTCTAGAGAATCTATAGCACAGATAGGCTGATTTTGATTGAAAATTCACACACAGAGAGTCTTAAATCACAATGATAATTCATTGCCTTATTTCACTGAAGAGCCCAAGACAATTGGGCTTTGGGTAAGACTCAGGGGCTTAAAAATGTGAATTGGACCCAATTTTTTTCTCAGTATTTTTTTACTCTGCCTATTTAATATAGATTCCACTTTTGCTAGGCTCTCCTCGTAAGACTCCAAAGTAACTTCCACACTTCACAGAACTACATGATCCCAGGTTTTGAGTCCAAGAAAGTCCACTGCTTGGAGAGTTCAAATAAGAATCCTGGCTTTGAGTCTCATTTGAACCTTTCTGGCCAGACTTGAGACCAAATGTCTTAACCAACCATAAGGACAAGGAAATGGGATATGTTGATTGGTTTAGGGGAGGGGGATTCTAACTAGGATTTGACAGTGAGTTCCCTCTCCTTTAACTCAAGCAGCTGAGAAATGTGAAGTCTTGTTTGGAAAGAAACAGAAAAGGCTAGGTTCTGGATATCCAAAAAATTTCCGATTTCATATCAGTTCAGTTCTGCCAAACACTTACTACGTACTTAGAATACGCAGCCCTGTGCTAGGGGATGGGCTTGGGGAAGATTTGGAATGAGATGTGGGGAATGTGTAAGATATAAAAATGACTGTTGCATGGTTCCTGATTTCAGGAACATTTTCCCTCTGTCTGGAGAGACAAATGATAATTTCCTTGGCAAAGTATGTTAGGGGCATTGACAAATATGTGTCCTTGATACATACACAGTGGAGGTAACCACAGGACCGCTTGGCAATAAACCTTGGTCCCTTTCCTGCTTTCATGTTCCTGGTTCCCACATCCTCTGCAGTAAGGTACCCCTATATGACATATTTTTGGCAAAGCAGAAAGCTTCTAAATAGATTACTGTGAAATTGTTATACAGAGATGGAGAAAGAAGCAAATTTTTCCATTTTAATATTTTAAAGGTTTTATGAAAACATTGATTGCCAAAGATAACAGTAGTCATTTATTTAAATCATATTCTATGTTTTCTTTCATAGTTTTCTTTAGATTTAATTTAAGCAGCTGTCATTCCTTCTCCAGCATCATGTCTTGTCTGTCTCCGCTCCTGCTGACAGTGTTTTTAAGCAATGACAAAATGACATTAAAAATACAATCAAGATAGCTATTTTTCATCATTCTTTGATTAGAATTATGTATTGACTATGAAGAATAGCCTTTTCCCTCAGCATGAGAAAAGATGTTAGAATCTATCATCAAGATTCACAGTTTCTCTTAAATACCGTGTTGTGCTTGTGTTTTATAAAGTTACCTTTTCTGTGACTAGAGCATTACCTAAGCACCAGCTTTCTCTCAGGAATTACCAAAAATTTTGTAGCACTCTGTTAAGATTTTTTAGAACATAGAATATGTGTTATAAGAAATCTAGTAAAGTATTCTCCAGCATTAGAAGGGACACAGGCTTTCTTCCTGCCCCTCGTGGCTGCTCAGGACAGAATGAGACACCACAGGTACTGGGGAAACCATTTCAAATAGGAAAATAGAGATGAAATAAACCCCTGAGGATGACTGGGGTAAACATCCTAAGAACTCCTTCTAAACAAGGGCAGGAAGGCCCATGGTGGGCTAACTGGGCTTTCAGGCGTCCCTGGGGGCTCTGTGGTAAAGAACTTGCCTGCCATGCAGGAGGCAGGGTTTGATCCCTGGGTCGGGAAGATCCCCTGGAGAAGGGAATGGCAACCCACTCCAGTATTCTTGCCTGGAGAATCCCATGGACAGAGGAGCCTGGCAGGCTATAGTCCATGGGGTCGCAAAAGAGTCAGACACGACTGAGCAACTAAGACACAGCTACAGGCTTATCAGCCTCTGGGCCGAGAACAAGTAAAGAACAAGAGAGCACAGAGGAGGGGGCTGGGGGAGAACATGAGGGTGTGCACGGGGAGCGGAGGGGCATCTCTGTCACACAGGCAGGCAAGCCGTTGAGGAGGGTGGAATAAGACTTTACCTCTCTGCTTCAGAACCTGCAGCCAAGCATGCGTGTCATTTTGTTGGTTGATGCCGAGAGCCAATAAAACCCTACAAGCTTAATTCTGAGGCCTTGGAATTTACCTAAGGTGTTCTGTCTACAGGACGATTCCTGCTAATGGAAGACCAGCAGTAACAATATAGAAATTAAAATATACAGTCCTCTTTCATCCTCCTAATTAACTCTGAGACCTAGATTATAGAGTGACACTTTCTCATTTCCCAGTTGCTTTGTCTGAGCCCACAGTCGGTTGTGATTGGGCCACTGCCTTTTCTTTTGAGTCTGCAGCGAAAAGTACTTGGTATTTCATCTTAGAAGGGATGCCAATTTTATATGACCCCTTTCACATCTAAGTTCCTGGAGATGTCAAAATATCCCTGATGATGTGTGAAGAAATTGTTCCTGTGCTTTTGTGACATCTTGCTAAGGCTAAAGCTTATGTATCTCACATGGACTCTTTCTCCCTTATTTTGCCCTAAGAATGAACTTCATCTGTCATTGCTTCTCAAATCTCTAACTTTTTGAAGTCCCACTATCCTATATCCAGAGAATTTAATTCTAAGCTTTGACAGGCTAGGCAGCTTGATAGATAATTTGGAATTAACTGTATTAGTGGCCAATAACTGTTCAATATGATTTTTATAGGCTTCCCTAGTGGCTCAGGTGGTAAAGAATCTGCCTGCAATGCAGGAGACTCAGGTTCAGTCCCTGAGTTGGGAAGATCCCCTGGAGAAGAGAAAGGCTACCCACTCCAGTATTCTTGCCTGGAGAATCCCATGGACAGAGGAGCCTGGTGGGCTACAGTCCATGGGGTCGCAAAGAGTCAGACACAACTGAGCAAATAACACTTTAGAGCAAAAAAGAAGAACAGAAAATATATATATTGTATATATCATATAAAAAAGGAAATATGTAGTTTATATTTTATATAATATACATATTTTAAACAGAGATCCTTAGTATTTTAACAAAATATCATCAGAGGATTACAGAAGAGTAGCCTTTTGATATCCCTCACAGAAATAATGGCTGCTTACCTTCTGCACAAAATCCCTCCTGCCTGCTAATTCTACCAGAATCTCTTGTGTTTTCATCTGTGCTTAAGTATTTGCGTGTTCATTTTACACGTGTGCCTATTTGATGTCTGTTCATTGGTCTGCCTGCCATTTAAATCTATGTGCTTCAGGGATGCCTTAAATTCCTTAAACTGTAGGTTGCCAGAGGAAACAGGGTCTGCCTAATTCCCCTTAATATAGCATCATATTAAGGTAAATGTACTTAATAAGGGCTTTTATTTCAAGAAAAATTACTTGCAATATTATGTCACAGAGTTATTTCTTCATGATGTGTTTTGGAGGGTTCTACTGTTCACCTTCCCTTACAATTAACTTTAAAAAATCTCTCTTCACACCATCCTCAGTATAGAGGACAAGAGACAGCAGTCCTTTAGGTGTGAAAAAAAATGGCAGTTACGGTCTCCTCATCTCTGGATGCAGCCCTGGTCATGGAACCCTGAGCTCCATTTCCTCAGGATGCAATGCAGATCACGTTGTTTTATAAGACACGCATTTCCCCTGAGGATTTAAGATGGCAGCTTTCTCCTCAAGCCACCAACCTTCACATCTCTGTATGTCAAAAATGCTTCTCTCTTTTTTTTAATCTCTTATTTTACAAATGAGGGAATTAAGATCCTCAGAGGTTAAATGGCTTGCTCATGGGGACACAGCTAATTAGCAGACCTGCAGACATCATTCATCAACCTTAAAAATGTCCTTTTAGTATGTTGTCAAGTGTAACCTATTACCCTTAAGAAAGCTCCTTTCCTAAGAGCTAGGAGTTTCGTCAATACTATCCACCTTCCTTTATAATTAACTTTTGTTTTATCCCTCTTAATAGAGTCCATAAAATAGAGGACAAGCAGCAGTAGGTATTTGTAACCTACTACAGTCTCTGTATATTATTGAACCAAATTTAAAACAATGAAAATTACTTAAAATAAGAAGCAACCAAGGTCTCATCAACATAATAAAGTCTGAGCTATTTTATTTTATGTTCTTTCCCAAACTTCCTTTTTATTTATTAATATATATATTTTAGAAGGCTGTGTGTGCCTGCTTAGTCACTCAATTATGTCTGACTCTTTTCAACCCCATTGATTATAGCCCACCAGGTTCCTCTGTCCATGGAATTTTCCAATCAAGAATACTGGAGTGGGTAGCTATTCCCTTCTCCAGGGGGTTTTCACAACCCAGGGATTAAACCCAGGCCTCCTGCATTGCAGGCAGATTTCTTAACATCTGAGCCACCACGGAAGTCCTTAGAAGGCTGTAGTAAGTAGTATTTGTTAAATGTTTATGTGTATTATTCTATTTTTTCCTTAACATTATCTCATTCATTTTTCTTTTTTATAAAAATATAGAAAAATATATACAAAAATAACTGCATAATCCTGATGTATACTCAGTCACTGAGTCGTGTCTGACTCTTTGCAACCCACGGACTGTAGCCTCCAGACTCCTCTGTCCATGAGATTTTTGCAGGCAAGAATATTGGAGTGGGTTGCCATTTCCTGCTCCAGGGGATCTTCCCGACCCAGGGATCCAACCTGCGTCTGTTATGTTTCCTGTATTGGCAAGTGGATTCTTTACCACTAGCACAACCTGGGAGGCTCCATAATCGTGCTACAAGAGGATAATTACCTTAGCCTTTTCCCTACTTTGGGGCACTTAGGACAGTTCCAATTTTTCACTGTTATGAGCAGCGCATAAGAGAACACATTTGTGGGACTTACCTGGTGGTCCAATGGTTATGATTCCACACTTCCAAGGCAGTGGATGCAGGTTCGATCTCTAGTCTGGGAACTATTAGTAAGTAAGATCCCACATGCTGCATGACATGGCCAAAAACAATTTTAGATTAAAAAAATAACACACTTCTACAACTAGAAGCCCAGCAATCTTTACCCAGGAAACCATGCTTGAGACAAATGTCTTCTTGCCAAATGAAAACTCTGGTTCAGACTTACCCTTTGTGAAGCAGATCATGCAGATATTGAGCTTTGTTTTGACACAGCATACATTTGCTTTGTCAAGATGGGGACGGCAATGGAATGAACTTGTCTTTGAGATGTTTAAATGTTTTCCTTGGATAGTAGACCTTTTTTTTTTTTTTTACTGAACTGTAAACTCTATGGGTAAATATTTTTCTTCTATTTAGAATAGGAATAGAAGTCAATCCGGATTAACTGGTTTGATCCCCTTGCTGCCCAAGGGACTCTCAGGAGTCTTCTCCAGCACCACAATTCAAAAACATCAATCCCTCGGTGCTCAGCCTTCTTTATGGTCCAAATCTCACATCTGTTCATGACTGCTGGAAAAACCATAGTGTTGACTATACCAGCCTTTGTAGGCAAAGTGATGTCTCTGCTTTTTAATACACTATCTAGGTTTTTCATATGTCATACCATGTCACGTATCACATTGAAACTGAGCAAAAGTGAGAGGATACAATTGTACCCAGTTGTTTTATTTAAACAGTTTTATTGAGATGTAATCCACATACTGGACTCATTTAAAGTGTACAATTCAATGACTTTTAGTGTATTCACAAATATACATAACCCTCACACATTAGCACATTTTTATCACCTCATAAAGAAAATTTATACTCTTTAGCTATGACCCCTTCCAAACTTCTCTCTCCCTAACCCAAAGCAACAACTAATCTGCTTTCTGTCTCTGTAGATTTTCCTATCTGGACTTTCATACAAAGGGACTCATATAACCTGAGGATCATAGTATCTAACTTCCTTGACTTAGCATAATGTCTTCAAGGTTTATCCAAGTTGTAGCATGTGTCAGTACTTCTTTCCTCTTCATAGCTGAATACATTGTTTGGATGTACAATATTTTGTTTATTCATTAATCCATTGATGGTCATTTGGGCTGCTTCAGTCTTACAGCTATTGTGAACAAGGTTATGATAGACATTTATCTATGTGTGTGTTTGTGTGTACATATGTTTTTATGTCTCTTGACTGTATACCTAGGAATGGAACTGAATTATCATATGATGATTATCTTTAATCATTTGAGGAACTGCTGAACCTTCAAAGTAGCTGCATCATTTTATCCTTCTGCCTTCATAGAATGAAGATTTTGGTTCCTCCACATATTCATCAGTAGTTGTTTTATCTGACTTTTTTGTTTTGGCCATCCTAGTGGATATTTTTAACACCCTGATGGGTGTTATAGTCACCTAGAGGTGCCAGAACTATATTTACATGATCGTGGAAGACTATATGTCATTGTCTCTCAACTCCTTCTTGGAAAAAAGCAGATCTGACCAATCACAGAAAAAGCTCAAGCCAAAGAAAACGTCAAGGGCAAGGCAGCTAAAAATATAAATAAATTCTATCAGACACGTGGGCTTACATTTAAAGACTGTTTATGCAATCCACATGTCTACACATCCTTTCAGTTTAACATGAAACTTTTGGAAATTCCTTTCATTAGCTGGTTTCAGTTGCAAAATGGTAGTCATCAAATATGCCCCATTTACCTCCACCCCATCTTCATTTCCTTCTCTTTTTTTGTGTTGTTTTTTTTTTTTTCATTTATTTTTATTAGTTGGAGGCTAATTACTTTACAATATTGTAGTGGGTTTTGTCATACATTCACATGAATCAGCCATGGAGTTACATGTATTCCCCATCCCGATCCCCCCTCCCACCTCCCTCTCCACCCGATTCCTCTGGGTCTTCCCAGTGCACCAGGCCCGAGCACTTGTCTCATGCATCCCACCTGGGCTGGTGATCTGTTTCACTATAGATAATATACATGTTTCAATGCTCTTCTCTTGAAACATCCCACCCTCGCCTTCTCCCACAGAGTCCAAAAGTCTCTTCTGTACATCTGTGTCTCTTTTTCTATTTTGCATATAGGGTTATCATTACCATCTTTCTAAATTCCATATATTTGTGTTAGTATGCTGTAATGTTCTTTATCTTTCTGGATTACTTCACTCTGTATAATGGGCTCCAGTTTCATCCATCTCATTAGAACTGATTCAAATGAATTCTTTTTAACGGCTGAGTAATATTCCATGGTGTATATGTACCACAGCTTCCTTATCCATTCGTCTGCTGATGGACATCTAGGTTGCTTCCATGTCCTGGAAACTATAAGCAAGGTGAAAAGACAGCCCTCAGATTGGGAGAAAATAATAGCAAATGAAGCAACAGACAAAGGATTAATCTCAAAAATATACAAGTAACTCCTGCAGCTCAATTCCAGAAAAATAAATGACCCAATCAAAAAATGGGCCAAAGAACTAAACAGACATTTCTCCAAAGAAGACATACAGATGGCTAACAAACACTTGAAAAGATGCTCAACATCACTCATTATCAGAGAAATGCAAATCAAAACCACAATGAGGTACCATTACACGCCAGTCAGGATGGCTGCTATCCAAAAGTCTACAAGGAATAAATGCTGGAGAGGGTGTGGAGAAAAGGGAACCCTCTTACACTGTTGGTGGGAATGCAAACTAGTACAGCCACTATGGAGAACAGTGTGGAGATTTCTTAAAAAACTGGAAATAGAACTGCCATATGACCCAGCAATCCCACTTCTGGGCATACACACCAAGGAAACCAGATCTGAAAGAGACGCATGCAACCCATTTCCTTCTCTTTTATCCAAAGTTACTTGTGAATGTGAAAAAGTTAATTCTCTGAAGTCTCATGCTACTAAGCTTTCACGATTATGAGGCAATTTATTTTTTCAATACAAAAATTTTTTACTGAGCATCTCCTATATCCAGACTCTAGTTATGGAAACCGTTGGAGCTCCGGTTGTGAGCAAAATGAGATAAAATCCTTACCACCTTAGGACTTACCATATAATGATAAAGAAGTTATCAATCAATCACATAAATAAGTCATAAATCTACACCTGTTCTAAGTGCCACAAGGTGCTTAATTCAGAGGTTTTTGAAAATGGTGAGTGCAGAGGAAGTTGGGAAGTGGGTTGGTAGAGAAACTTTATTTGCTGGGAATGTGTGTAACAGTGAGATGTTGAATTTATGGCAGCGCATTAAGAGTTTCATTCTATCTCAACTTTTCTGTCAGACCAGACCATACTAAAATATGGCTTCTGATGAAGCTTCTGGGAGTTCAGAAAACAAAAATATAATGTATATTCCCTTATAGGAGACAAAAATAATTTTCCTAAAATTTTTAAAATAATAATTATTTTACTGTTACTAAAGTTTATATCCTGTTAAACATGTCTATTGTGCCTGTTAGCCTCTCTACTAAGCTTCATCAAACATTGAAATATGTTTAGATGAACTTGATTATATGAAATCTCTTTTTTATATTTTTCTTTATTTCTTTTTATTTCAAATTCAACTTATTTTTCCAGGCATTTGTTGTACCATTTGTTTTATTATTTTAGATGTTTATGTCACATAATCTATAGCCCTTTTTTGACCATTTGTGGTTTGCTCTCTTACTTTATCTACAAGTAGATTTAAAGTTCATTATTAAAGCAAAACAATTTCTCAGCCATTTCTAATTGGTATGAGAAGAAACAGATTTGATCTTTCATAAGTTTATATCAAGGTTTAACTTGACCTTTAATTTATATGCTTATAATTTATTGTTTAAACATTATTATTTGGAAGAGTAGGCTTCCAAATGATTGACGTTTACCTGGATTTTCCCTGACTTAAGTACTTCTTAATGTATGATATTATACAACTGATACAAGCTCTGAGGTCAGATCTGAGCTTGAATCCAGACTCTATTATCTTTGGCGTGATCTTCAACAAGCTATTGAATCCCTCTGAACCTCAGTTCTTTCATCCCCCCAAAATTTAAAAATGTAACACCTTTGCAAGATTGTTAGCATTAAATAATAGAATTTGTATAAAACATTTTATGCATTTAGTAAAAAATATTATAAAAAGGTAACCTGTTAAATAATTATTTTGTTTTGTATTTCCACCACTTTAGATTAATCTGGGATGCAAGAAAGCTTATTTTATCCCTCCCAGGAGACTTACCAGGCATTTTTTTGTTTTTAAGCACAAAGCCTTCTTGACCAACGAGAAAGGTAAGCAGTCTCATTTGTGTTACTTGGATCTGAAGTCTGGCTTCTTAAGAAATCAAACACCAGCTGATTAGCCATCAAGTTCTATTGATGGAAAACTGTGTATGATGAAATGTTAAGGTTTGTTTTATTTTATTAAAGGAAAAAAGATGAAAAGATAAAGACAGCTTGTCTGTGGGTGGATGCCTGGAATCTGAAGGAGAATTCTAGGAATTTAGAGGGCAGAGCCTGGAGCCTGCTCAGATGGAGATGGGAGGGTTTCAGGATGGTGGTGGGGTGCCACTAATTGAGGGGAGCTTCTTAGGGAGCCTTTCAGAGGCCCTAGATCTATGCTTAGCAAACAAAATCTGTTTATTTTCTGGGTATGGAGTGTGTTAGTAGCACCAAGAAATAGTTACAGAGTGATGGTGGGTGACCAGTTCACTTCCAGTTCACAGTAGGACTGAAAGGAACCTCAGCAGTGTGGTAGTCAGAGCCCAAAAGACCAAAGCTCCTCCCTTCCAGTAAGTTAGAAAAGTGATGGAGCACTTTAAAGGCCTGTGAATTCTTGAAAAATTCCAAGGAAAACGAAAAAGTCACCACTAGAAAAACCATCGAGGTTAGACTTTGAGCCCCATTATTTTTTTTTCTGTTGGAGAGTGAGAAAGTGAAACATCTTGCACTTTTTGTAATTAAATCAAAAAGAAGGGGGAATATTTTAACTGAAGTATAATTTGCTTACAATATATTAGTTTCAAATGTATGACACAGTAATTCATTATTTTTATACATTGAGAGATGATCAACCACAGTTAGTCTAGTTGCTTCTGTCATCATACAAAGTCACTACAATATTATTGAATATGTTCCCTATGCTGCAATTACATCTCCATGATTTATTTATTTTATGACTGGAAGTTTGCACCTCTATGTCTCCATCTATTTCACCCCTCTGCCACTGCCTCTTTCGTTTGGCAACCACCAGTTTGTTCTCTGTAACTGTGAGTCTGTTTCTGTTTAATGTTTTGGAATTTGTTTTGGTTTTTAGACCCTATATATAAGTGAAATTAGATGGTATTCACCTTACTCTGCTTGACTTATTTCACTCAGTGTGATGCCCTCTAAGTTCACCCATATATATGGCACATTTTCTTTATTCACTCATTTATCAATTGCTTAGGTTGCTTCCATATCTTGACTATTTAAAAAAAAATTGTAATGAACATTGGGGTGCGTATATCTTTTCAAATTGGTGTTTTCATTTTCTGCAAATAACCAGAAGTGGAACTACTGGAATATATGGTAGTTCTATTTTTAATATTTTGAGGAACAGTCATACTATTTTCCCTAGAGGTGGTACCAATTTACCTGCTCACCAATAGTGCACAAGGGTTTCCTTTTCTCCACATCCCCAACAAAACTAGTTAGTTCTTGTCTTTTTGATAGTAGTAATTCTAAATGTGTGTGGTCCTTTTTCCATTTTTAATTGACTTTTTATATTGAGTTATATGAGTTTTTCATATATTTCAGATATTACTCCCTTATCAAATATTGTTGTTGTTGTTCAGTCACTTAGTCGTGTCCTACTCTTTGCAACCCCATGGACTGCAGCATTCCAGGCTTCTCTGTCCTTCCCTGTCTCCCAGTTTGCTCAAACTCCTGTCCATTGAGTCGGTGATACCATCCAACCATCTCATCCTCTGTCGCCCCCTTCTCCTCCTACCTTCACTCTTTCCCAACATCAGGGTCTTTTCCAATGAGTTGGCTCTTTGCATCCGGTGGTCGAGGTATTGGAGTTTCAGCTTCAGCATCAGTCCTTCCAATGAACATTCGGGTTGATTTCCTTTAGGATTGACTGGTTTGATCTCCTTGCTGTTCAAGGGACTTTCAAGAGTTCTCTCCAACACCACAGTTTGAAACCATCAATTCTTCAGTACTCAGCCTTCTTTATGGTCCAACTCTCACATCTGTACATGACTACTGGAAAAACTAGCTTTGACTATAAGGACTTTTGTTGGCAAAGTGATGTCTCTGCATTTTAATACACTGTCTAGGTTTGTCATAGCTTTCCTTCCAAGGAACAAGCAACCTTTAATTTCATGGCTGCAGTCACCAACCGCAGTGATTTTGGAGCCTAAGAAAATAAAGCCTGCCACTGTTTCCATTTTTACCCCATCTATGTGCCTTGAAGTGATGGGACCGGATGCCATGATCTTAGTTTTTGAACGTTGAGTTTTAAGACAGGGTTTTCACTCTCCTCTTACACCCTTTTGAGAGGATTTTTAGTTCCTCTTCACTTTCTGCCTTTAAAGTAGTATCATCTCCATATCTGAGGTTGTTGATATTTCTCTGTGCGACCTTGATTCCAGCTGTAGAGTTAGTTAATAGATTTCATTCATGTTTTTCTAAGTGTCCTTTAAGCTACTATTTTTTTGCTGACCCCAGAGTAGGTCAGCCTACGCATGGGCCCCTCCTTACTGCAGGTCACTCTGCTGGGGACAGGGTTCTTGTCGATATGTCTCCATCTCTCTTACTCATCTCTGTGTGGTCCTTTATCAATGGTTGTACAGAAGTTCTTCAATCAGCTCTCAGGTCTCCTTCAGGAGTAAATGCTCTATTTGTAGGTGTAGATTCAGTGTCTCTGTGGGAGGAGATGAGTTCAGGGTCTTCCTATGCCAAAATTAAAACCCCCAAATGACATTGTTTATACCCTAAATAATGCAAAGCACCTCATAGCTATTGCACATATCTGAAAAAAAGAACAATCATTAACCATTTGATAATTAGAAAATGCCTGTACATTATTTTGGCAACATCACTGAAATAATAAATGCATATATGTTATTGTTATTATTTCATATTTGTAAGTCCTTTTTTCAAATAAAATCCTGTGTTTTGGAAAGCAGGCATAAACCATAGGAGGCCTGATTCTCCTCTGATCTCTTCTCCAATCCTTCCCTTTTCCTTCTTCCTATATCTTTATCTGCTTGTTTCTCTGTCCCTCCTTTGCATTTCTAATTCTTCTTTCTCTTTTCTTTCCTTTTCTCTAGATTCTGGCTCTTCCTCAATTTCTCCTCTTTCCTTTTTATCTCTTATGTTATCTTTTACAATTACCCACCTCCCCATTCCCTATTACACCTCTGTTTCTGTTTCCCACTTACCTTCCTTCTTGCCACCCCTGCTATTAACCTCATTCCACTTCCTTGCCTTGCATTTGTTTTTCAAAATAGACGTTTCTTTAAATAGAGACAGTGATCTAGATCTATATTTCCCTAATTTGTCCACAAGGGAAATCTAATCACTCAGACCATTGTAAGTGGGAAGTATCAAATGTAAGCACTTGAGTATCTTATTTTCTGGACAATGATTCTGAAATCTGCATATGTCTCTGAAGAAAACTTCTTGTTTGAATTAAAGGTGTTAATAACATCTACAAAATCTTTTTTTAATAGTTTATCTTTCAGGTTAAAAAAAAGACATGGTCACTGGTAATAGAATGTGTTCTTTGGTGCTAAGCTTGAAAAGCTGGCACATATTCAGGTAAAATGTCTTGTGAAGCAAAAGCAAAATACCTCAGTGTAATAAGATTATGTATTAAAATAGCTGAAGTAGAAAAAAGTATATGTAATATTCCGCCTACCTAAGTAATTATGACTTACCATTTCTTTTACTGCTTTAGCTTCAAGGCCTGACCTTGTTTACCCTTGGAACTTCTGTTCTAGAAGCAGAAAGAGCATTGTGTGGGCTGAGGACAGGCAGCAGGACTCGACTCTTACAATGGTGTTGATTTGAATAAAAGGGCACAGCGTTTCCTTTTGCTCTTTTAAGGACTGGTAGTATTTTTCTGAGAGTCTAATCAACCAAAACAGTAGAGTCAGTTAATGCCCATGCAGTGTACTTTTTACCTTGGGACCTTTTCATCAAATCCCTAATAGGAACTTATGAAACATTTTCTAACAAATAAAATGAGTCCCTGTGAACAGAAAGTTCCTAATGAAGAGGGATAATGCAAGTAGAGAAGAAAAATATGAGAGAAGAAAGCTTATGCTTTCCTGTAACTGTTTACTTTTAAGGCAAGGAGTGTTATTGTGACAATCTCATGATTCAAGGTAAGAGGATGCAGTCTCTTCTGTTGTAAAATTTGAAGAGAAGGACTTTCTGACATTCAGAATATTACTCATCTTTGCCTTCTCTGATATTCCGCAATTAGACAGTCATTCCTTTGGATAAACTGATCTCCTGTGAGCTGAACAGAATGGATAAATCAGTAAAACACACCTGAGGACAATTTCCCAAAGAACTGATTCTGCACCAGCACTGTCCAATAAAAATCTAATTTGAGTCCTACACAGTTTTAACTTCTCTAGGAACTACATTAAGAAAGTAAAATAAAGCAAACAGGTAAAATTATTTTAGTAATATATTTTGTCTAATCCAAGGCAGCCAAAATATTGTCATTCAAACACATAATAAACATGAAACATATTAAACAGCCATTTTACTTTTTTGTGCCAGACACAAAAGGGCAAATATTACATGAGTCAACATACATGAGGTACCTAAAATAGTGAAATTCATAGAGACAGAAAGTAGAATAGTAGTGGCCAGGGACTTAGAAAGGAGGAATAAGTAGTCATTTTTGAATAGGTAAAAAGTCAGTTTGGGGTTATAAAAATTTTCTGCAAATGGTGGTGGTTATAGTTGCATAAAATTGAGAATTACTTAATGCTATTCATCATATTACTTAATGCTACTGGGCTTCCCCAGTGGCTCAGCGGTAAAGAAGCCACCTGCAATGCAGGCAATGTGGAAGAGATGGGTTCGATCTCTGGGTCAGGAAGATCCCCTGGAGTAGAAAATGGCAACCCACTCCAGTATTCTTGCCTGGGAAATCCCATGGACAGAGGAGCCTGGTGGGCTATAGTTTGTGGGGTCACAAAAAGTTGGCACGACTGAGCACGCACACACATGTATTTGCTACTTCCCTCCATATCCATATCCACTAAACATGTACTTTAGAATGGTAAATTTTATGTTGCATATATTTTACCACAATGAAAAAAGAAAGAAAATATGCTGCTATGAACTCTCTGTTAATAGTCAGCCTTTGTGCTTTGAATTTATTTCCTTTATTTTGGGAAGAATAGCGCTTCTCCATATTGCTTCATGAGCATAGTTTAGGAAGTATCATTATATTGTTAATTACAAAATTACACCTTATCTGCTATATGGTTGAGTGGTAGGTGGTTAATGCAAGAATAAGTGGGTTTAGCTTTCACTTGCAATTAGAAGTGCTAAAACCAGCTGAGTTTCATTCAGAAACAACAGCTAAAAACTAGATTCCTATTACAGAAATGGGTATGCTTGAAAAGGGGAAAAACACCTCAGTGCAGTTAAATTTTTGTTATTTTTAAAATATAGCACATGAAATTCTGGCTTCTGATGAGGCATAAAAATGCTTTATTAGTAGTAAATGAACAAAAGGAATTGTCAGTTTTTTCTGTAATGACTCCCACCAGTGTGGCACACAGCCTATCAAGATGTTTGGACACCAAAAGTGGGAAAAGGGGAGCATTTTTCTAACTTAAAAGTCAATTAAATGGTAGATATTACTGAGTTTTAGAATAATCTAATCTTGAAATTCAAAGGTGAAAGAATCCTTATGTTTAAGAGCAAGAGACTAAATTCCTAACTTCTCTATGACTGCGCGCTTTCAGCCCTTGAAAAGACAGTAAAAGTGATGATGGAAAGTCTATGTATAGCTGTTGGCAATGCCTGTGTTCAAATTCCAACGCCAGCATAATTAAGTGTAAAGTGTTAAGAAGTTGTTTAGATTCTTTGAACCTCTGTTTACTCACCTATAAAATGGGAGATATTTACTTTTCAGAATTGCCATGAGGATTCAAGATAATTTACATGCAGTATCTGACACTGATAAGTGAACACATTTTTACTTTCCTTTTAGAAGTTAGATGAAGGCTTATTCAACCTCTGGACCTAGTATAACCAATAATAATATAACCGTCACTTTATAAAAAATTTTATTGGAGTGTATTTGATTTACAATTTTTATTAGTTTCAGTATGGCCATAACATTGTCTACTGATGGAACATTAATTTTAAGTATATACATGAAATTATATCCAATAAAAAAATAAAAAATTCAAAAGAGAAAAATAAGGATATACATGAATTGCTCTGCTAAAGAGTTAAGACAGTTTCAAAAGAGAATTACAGTAGGAAGAAAAAGGTACACCTTCAAAGAAAAAGGTTACAGTTCTTTGCCTTCTTGTAAATCTAAAGTGAAGAAAGTGAAAGTGTTAGTCGCTCAGTCGTGTCCGACTTTTTGCAAACCCCTGGACAGTAGGCTGTCAGACTCCTCTGTCCATGGAATTCTCCAGGCAAGAATCCTGGAGTGAGTAGCCATTCCCTTCGCCGGGGAATCTTCCCAACCCAGGGATGGAACCCATGTCTCCTGCTTTGCAGGCAGATTCTCTACTGTTTGAGCCGTCAGGGAAGCCCCAACTCTAAAGTGAGGTTAGTTAAAATGTAAATGATCTGATCCAAAATGTCCATCTTCCACCACCCTCAGGATTATGTCTCATTTACCAAGTGGTCCCTTAAATTTTTAAATTTGAATTTCCAATTCATTTCCCTTGGGGAAACCATTACCTCATCCTATAGAAAGAAAGCTCTTCTTACAGACCATTCTTCCCTTGACCCAATACCATGTCCCAGTGTAGATCAACAGGCTTGGGGTCTCATCAGAAGGCTTCGGCCAGATGGACAATAACCCCCATTATCTTTATACAGGTGGAGTGAAAATGGCCTCAAATACTGTTGGAAAGCAGGTTTGGGATCCTCTGGTTTGAGCTTCTTTTCTATATTCCTGCCAGTGTGAACTCTAGGTCTCCCAATTCTTTAATTTTTATCAAGTTGTTCTTAAAGTAGGCACACCTATGTAAAACTCTCATTAATCATTTTCAGACTACATAGTCACTGTAAGCTGAGTTATTATGTCCCAAAATTAATATGTTAAAGCCTAAACTCCAATATGTATTTGAAATAAGGAACTTACACAAAGTCTAAGGTTATACAAAGTCATAAGAATGGAACCCTAAATCTTATGAAATTAATATCCTTCTAGGAAAAGACACCATGGAGTTCATTCTTTGTGCCTTGTTGCCCTCTGCCAGCCAGGAAAGGGGCTCTCACCAGAAACATATCAACCTGCACCTTAATGTTGGACTTTCCAGCATCCAGAATGTTAAGAAATTAAATTTCTATTAGGTGAGCCACCTGGTCTGTGGTTATTTTGCTGTGATAGCCCAAGTCAACCAATACAATAGTTTAATCCCGTATTAAGAAAGAAAATACTTTCTCAATTAGTATGGGATTGCCATATCCTTTGAACGAAATGGTCCTATTTATTCTGGAGAAGAACTATTCAGTTTTCTTTTGCTTGAGATTTGTTTTTAACTGTGCTTCAATACTTTGGCCACCTAGCGAGAAGAACTGACTCATTGGAAAAGACCCTGATGCTGGGAAAGATTGAAGGCGGGAGAAGGATGGGACAACAGAGGATGGGATGGTTGGATGGCATCACCGACTCGATGGACATGAGTTTGAGCAAGCTCCGAGAGTTGGTAATGGACAGGGAAGCCTGGCATGCGGCAGTCCACGTGTCACAGAGTGTCGGACATAACTGAGTAACTGAACTGACTGTGCTGAACTAGTAGCCAATTTGAATTATTTTAAAAGAACACAGGGCTTCCCTGGTGGCTAAGTGATAAAGAATCTGCCTGTCAATGGAGGAGACGCAGGTTCAATCCCTGATCTGGGAAGAGCCCACATGCTGTAGAGCAACGAAGACCATGTGCCATTAATACTGACCGTGCCCGAGAGCCCATGCTCTGCAACAAGAGAAGCCACCACAATGAGGACCCTGCACACCGCAACGAGAGAGGAGCCCCTGCTTGCTGCAATTTGAGAACAGCCCACATAGCAGTGAAGAACCAGCATGGACAAAAATAAATAAATACAAAAATTATTTTTAAAGAACACAAACATTAATTTTAATGGCTATTTTCTAGCTCTGAAGAGGAACCTTCTGATAAGAAGGGTTGGGTCGAGGTGTTGCCACTAATTCCCTATGCCATGCTAATACGAATATCTTACAAGTCTATGTAGCTGCTTCCCACTCACAAAGAGCTCTCCCTTAAATTTTTACAAACCTGGAAACATAGAGAATTTTCTTAATTTCAAAGATGATAAATATGAGGCGAAGAACAATTGAACATTTGCCAAACAACAACCAAAGAGAAAGTCTATGGTACAAAAACCAAAACTAGTCCTCTTTCAGAAAACAATAGAATGGGAAAGACTAGAGATCTCTTCAAGAAAATTAGAGATACCAAGGGAGTTTTCATACAAAGATGGGCACAGTAAAGGACAGAAATGGTATGGGCATAACAGAAGCAGAAGATATTAAGAAGAGGTGGCAAGAATATACAGAAGAACTATACAAAAGAGACCTTCACGACCCAGATAATCACGATGGTGTGATCACTCACCTAGAGCCAGACATCCTGGAATGTGAAGTCAAGTGGGCCTTAGGAAGCATCACTATGAATAAAGCTAGTGGAGGTTATGGGATTCCAGTTGACCTATTTAAAATCCTGAAAGATGATGCTGTGAAAGTGCTGCACTCAGTATGCCAGCAAATTTGGAAAACTCAGCAATGGCCACAGGACTGGAAAAGGTCAGTTTTCATTCCAATCCCAAAGAAAGGCAATGCCAAAGAATGCTCAAACTACCACAAAATTGCACTCATCTCACCCACTAGCAAAGTAATGCTCAAAATTCTCCAAGCCAGGCTTCAACAGTACCTGCATGGAGAACTTCCAGATGTTCAAGCTGGATTTAGAAAAGACAGAGGAACCAGAGATCAAATTGCCAACATCTGTCAGATCATCAAGAAAGCAAGAGAGTTCCAAAAATCATCTACTTTTGCTTTATTGACTACACCAAAGCCTTTGACTGTGTGGATCACAACAAACTGTGGAAAATTCTTCAAGAGATGGGAATACCAGACCACCTGACCTGCCTCCTGAGAAATGTGTGTATGCAGGTCAAGAAGCAACAGTTAGAACTGGACATGCAACAACAGACTGGTTCCAAATCAGGAAAGGAGTATATCAAGGCCGTCTATTATCACCCTGCTTATTTAACTTCTATGCAGAGTACATCATACAAAATGCCAGGCTGGATGAAGCACAAGCTGGAATCAAGATTGCCGGGAAAAATATCAATAACCTCAGATACACGGATGATACCACCCTTGTGGCAAAAAGTGAAGAACTAATGAGCCTCTAGATGAAAGTGAAAAAGTTGGCTTAAGCTCAACATTCAGAAAGCTAAGATCATAGCATTTGATCCCATTACTTCATGGAAAATAGATGGGAAAACAGTGGAAACAGTGACAGACTTTATTTTGGGGGGCTCCAAAATCATTGCAGATGGTGACTGCAGCCATGAAATTAAAAGACACTTGCTCCTTGGAAGAAAAGTTATGACCAACCTAGACATTTTATTAAAAAGCAGAGACATTACTTTTCCAACAAAGTTCCGTCTAGTCAAAGCTATGGTTTTTCCAGTAGTCATGTATGGCTGTGAGATTTGGACTATACAGAGAGCTGAGCACAGAAGAATTGATGCTTTTGAAATGTGGTGTTGGAGAAGACTCTTGAGAGTCCGTTGAACTGCAAGGAGATTCAACCAGTCCATCCTAAAGGAAATCAGCCCTTAATATTCATTGGAAGGATTGATGTTGAAGCTGAAACTCCAACACTTTGGCCACCTGATGTGAAGAACTGACTTGTTTGAAAAGACCCTGATGCTGGGAAAGATTAAAGGCAGGAAGAGAAGGGGATGACAGAGGATGAGATGGTTGGATGGCATCACCAACTTGATGGACATGAGTTTGAGTAAACTCTGGGAGTTGGTTATGGACAGGGAGGCCTGGCATGCTGCAGTCCATGGAATTGCAAAGGGTTGGACATGACTGAGTGACTGAATTGAACTGAACTGAACATTTTTCCACATGCAGTATTTTTTCTCTCAGTTTTATTCATTTAGTTTTAGTAATCTTATCCTTTTCATAGTTTAAAGTCCAAGAGTTCACCATGTCTGTCTGATCAGTTTTGAAAGCATCTTATTCAGATGCCTACGTAAAGCAATTCAAGAGACATTTATTGAGCATCTACTCTGTGCAAAGCACTGCATTAGGCATTCTCTCCAGGCTTTTAGGAATTCACACTTTGATGATAACCTGTAATAAAATTGCATTGTCTTTAAAAATATGTTTTTACAGACATGTCATAATTGATTCTTGAATAAGTAAGATTCAGAAATCACAGTGGATCACTATGATACTGCTTTTTAGCATACTCCTCTAGTATTGTTGGCTCATTAACTCCACCCAACTATATTGGTAGCAAATCCTTTGCTGTCTGGTTCTTATCTTACGTGAGACATCCTTGATCACAGTTAACCGTATACATGGTTCAAGCTTTGCCATGAGTGTTTTTTCTGGGGTTTTGGATTTTGACATCCAGATAGTCAAAATAAGTCTCCATTTGCAACTGAAGATTTGAAAGTTGACCCCGGAGCTCTCCATTTCCATGTGTCCCACCAACTGGAGCAAGCTGGTTTACAAAGTGAGATAAAGCCAACAGACAGAAAGGAGCAGAGATGGTAGAGGTCTGCTTACCTTCAGGTCCCAGTGCCAGCAGATCCTGAGATCTCTTGGAAAAGTTGTCCTGCCCTTTTGGACATTTCCAAAAGCTAACATTTAGAGGGTTCTTTAAGTGTATTTTTTTGTTTCTGATGTTTTGGGTTTGGAGGGAGGGAGTTGGGATTTTTGTTTTGATTTGGTTTGCTTAAGCTAAGTTGGATTTGTGGTTTCCAATTAAAACCCACTCTCTCCCCCAACTTTTTCTCTCAATCTATTTATCTGTCAATCTAGCTAAGATTTTTGCCCTCTGTCTGAGGTTTTTCTTCCCAGCCAAATAGTTTTAAATTCTACACTGTAGATTTATGTATCTTTTGTATTTTCCATTGCTCTAAGCACAGTACATCAAAACTGAGATTGCATATTTGATAGTCATCAACCTGCAAGTGTTAACTGAAGTTCAGTCATGAGTAAGAGTCATGAGGTTCAGTCATGAGCAAGAATTCTTATACCAAGGGACAAAAGATTTTGGTAATCTATGGTTAGGATGCTATAACAGAATAAGAAAGAATGATTGAAAAAACAGATCAAGTTGAATCCTTCAAAAATCTCTCCTCTCTCTACCAAATTTATTCCCTTGTTCCTGTCTCCTTCCCATATTTTATTTGACTGACTCTTCCTCATTCTTCAAGCCTCAGTTAAGATCTTATTCCCTTAGGAAAGCCTTTTTCAGACCCTCAGATTTGGTATATAATTTCCTATAGTAAATTTTCTTTGCACTGCATATTTCCGTTTTTATGGCACTTATTATACCATTTTTTATTTGTTAATATTTGCATTTCCCTCAAAGAAGAAGCTCCTTAAAGGACCTCTTCTTTCTTGTTCTCTGCTACATTTGTGATGCCAACTAGTATATAGAAGACATCTAATAGATCCTATATTTATTAATTGACTAAAAATATACTGCCATGGAAACCAACAAAGGAAACCATTTCAAAAAACAGGAAATTGATTCATTAATATTCTTATTCACTATTTAATCATACATTTAATAATTTGTGTGTGTGTTAGTCTCTCAGTTGTGTCCAACTCTATGTAGCCCCATGAACCATATCCTGCCAGGCTCTTCTGTCCATGGAATTCTCCAGGCAAGAATACTGAAGTGGGTTACCATGCCCTCCTCCAGAGAATCTTTCTGACCCAGGGATCGAACCCACGTCTCTTATGTCTCATGCACTGCCAGGCAGATTCTTTACCACTAGCACCACCTGGGAAGATGGGAAGTAAAAAGTTACCACCCCCTGGGAATATAATTAGGAAGAGTCATTTCCATAAATTCTTTTAAGCAAATGGGATCATTTCTTGGTAAACATATAGCTAAGTGAAGTAGTTAACAAATACTGTAGAGAAGTTGAAAACAATCAGACATATAAGACATATGTTACATATGTGCTTAGCACTGAATTAGTAAATAAAAGATTTGTAATGTCTTTTGAATTATTTGATATGTTTAAGCCTTGCTTTCTTTAAAAAAGTATATACTTAATTCTTGTGCTGTGATAAGTCTATATATAACCCCATAGATCTTTTTAAAAGATTGTAGACCAGAATACCATGTTTTATTTAAAATATATGTTCAAATGCTTCAAAATATTTATTTAATTAATTTACCCATAAATACTAATGACACCCTGTTTACTCAATGTGGTACTAAATACTGAAAACAAGTCTAATTTTGAGATTTGAAAAGCTGCTAACTGTATAAAGTAGTGTACCAGAAAGAAGATAATAAATATTGCATTATTCTCTGCTATTTATATGTGTATTCCACCCACTCTAGTGAATAATGAAGAGGCTGTTAAAAGTTCCATAAAAGATAAAACACTAGTGATCCTGAACCCCAATTTAATTAGGCTTGGCCAGGATTTATTATGAGTGTAGAGAGACCATCGAGAAGTTTAAAGAAATGAAGCTCAGTAGAGATTATCTATGCAGTGTGCATATTTATTTATAACTCCACTGGGCTCTTTTAACTCAGCAAATAACCTTATTTTTCTGTTGCCCAAATAACTTTCTCTTTTAGAAAAAATAAATTTCCTTGAACAATAGAAGCACTTATTGTTAAATGTAAGAACTGGCTTTATCGTTCATCAAAGAGGCTATAAATCAAGTGATTCTTACTCTATATTTGAAACCTATGACTAGCAATCTGGTGGCTTGAAGAGCTTGCCTTGATGAAATGGTCATGCTGTTGTAGCATTTTAATCATTGAAGGCACAAGTTCTGGGTTGTCAGGACTCCACTAACTTGTGAAATTGTGATTATTCCTTTTGGGGACAATGTCACTGGGCCTTATCTCATGGTATGATAGAGTGATTAAATTGTACTCTGGGAATACAGCTGATTACTCAGTTAAGAAACTGGCTTTTCTCGGGTGTGCACAATCATGCCCCTGGGACAAAGCGTCACTTCCTGTGGGTCAGCCCACCTTATTGTTACAAATGGCCATGCAAAAGAGAGCAGGTTTACTAACATGATACTACACGTGCCTAGTTATTCCATTGAGTGAGACTGTTGACCTTTAAATGTTGTATGTTGTGTTGGTATATCTTTTCCATCCTTTCTCTAGAGAAAATTAACATGAATCAACATGCTACACAAACGTAAGGTGAGAATGGAAGAGCTCCAGGAAGTTTGGATGCAATTAATACCTGATGTTGGGAAAGACAGAAGGCAAAAGGAGAAGGGGGCAGCAGAGGATGAGATGGTTGGATGGCATCACTGACTCAATGGACACAAGTCTGAGATAGTGAAGGACAGGGGAGCCTGATGTATTAGCAACTGAACAACAACAGCAAAATAGACATTCAGCTTTATAATTCTAATACAATCCATTGTCATGTCAAAAGTGTCTTTCAGTATTATATCAACAACCTGGAACATTATGTCGTTGAATGTTCTTTATAGTTACTTTACAGATCTAAGGGAACTCATGTTTTGTGTTTTTTGTTGTTGTTTTAACTCTGCTTGAACTCTTAACTAACCTATTTTTTCCCACCCTCCTCTCTTGCTGTTGCTTGGATGGTATTTATACAGCTGTTCTCATCCCTGAGCTGCTGAATAAGGGCCTGATTATTTCAAACAACTTTTGTAATTAGCTTTCAAGAAGTAAATTGCTCTGTTATGTACAGTATCTGTGATTACGATAAACTGTTCTTTTTTATAACATTTCAATGTGGGTTTTAACTGGCAAGCCCCAGTATCTTAGTGAGCATTCTGTGGACTTACCCCATATATTGAAAAAAAAAAACAGAAGAATATTTGACAATCCATAGAACAAGTACAGTTCTTTGAGCCCATTTTTCTTTTTAAAGAATCTATTAAATCAAAAAAACCTTAAAATGCAATATTGTAGCTTTCCCTGGGGGTACTTCTGTGACTCAGAAGTGGGAGTGATAACTTAGCAAGCCAGTAATTCAGGCAGATAACTCTCACAAGTTCTACTGTGTGCTGATATTTATTTAGGCACTCACTCAACAAATATTTAGGCAAACATTTAAGATCCCTTAGAAATATTGTCAGGTATCCACCAGAGAAATGCTCCCCAACACTGCTCTCAGATGGAAGAGGATGTCAGGGGAGATTGTCCCATGGAGCAGTGCTTGGAGAGGTAAGGCTGCCCAACCAAGAACCCACTGCCCTACCAGAGACAGGCCACAGATGCTAGATGTAGTGACCATGTGTGCCGTTTTCCATTCTCTTATTTCGAAAAGGGGTATATTTTTAGTAGTCATTCCTTTTCTCCTATATCCTGCTTCCTGGATGTGTGTGGGGTGACTAAATGCATAATTTAGGAATAAGTTGCTACATGATTAGGAAATATACCTGCACATGTCCAAGAAGAATGCATCACCCAGGAATCCAGGATCAGTAACTGGATGAGACTCTTAGGAGAGGGTGAATGCATTTATGAGTATATATATATAGCCTTATTTGGACTCATTTTTGGAGCATATACACATGCTTAAGGAGCATATTTGAAACTGTGAATATAAGTATGTATTATGAATGTTGGCAGTTAAAGGGTTCTGCCTTCAGTCCCAGTGTGTGTGTATAGGTGGGGGAGTGGTGCCCACACCATCAAGTAATTCTCAGACACCAGTTGGGTTCCTGAAACTCCACTCACTTCTGATACTGTCTAGCATCAGATTCCGCAGATGACTTCTCCAATGGCTCAGCGAGTAAGGAATCAGCCTACAATTCAGGAGACGCAAGTTCGATCCCTGGGTCGGGAAGATCCCCTGGAGGAGGAAAATGGCAACCCACTCTAGTATTCTTATCTGGAAAATCCCATGGACAGAGGAGCCTGGTGGGCTACAGTCCATGGGGTCACAAAGAGTCAGACATGACAGCAATTAAGCACGCCCACAAGACTGCCCCCCTCCCCAACTACACATGCCAGTCCCAGGTCACCCATGCTTTGGACTGACCAGCTATAGACCAGAGATTCCAATGACCCTTTCCTCAGGTTAGATTGATTTGCTAGAGTGGCTCACAGAGCTCAGAGAAACATTTTTACTTAAGAGATTACCAGTTTACTATAAAAGGATATAACTCAGGGTAATCTAGATGGAAGAGATGCACAGGGCAAGGCTTGGGGAAAGGGCTCAGGGTTCCCACACCCTCTCCACATGCACAATCCTCCTATCACCTCCCTATGTTCACCCACCTGGAAGTTCACTGAACCCTGTCTTTCAGTTTTCATGAAGGCTCCATTACATGGGGTGATGGAGTAAGTCATTGACCATTGGCATGTATGCTAAGTCACTTCAGTCATTCCTGACTCTCTGTGAGCCCATGAACTGTAGCCCACCAGGTTCCTCTGTTCATGTGATTTTCCAGGCAAGAATACTGGAGTGGGCTGCCCTGTCCTCCAGGGGATCTTCCTGACCCAGGGATCAAACCTGACTCTCTTAAGTCTCCTGCATTGGCAAGTAGGTTCTTTACCACTAGCCCCACCTGGGAACCTCCTTCCCCTCCCTAGAAACCAGAGGTTGGGGGGCTACTGAAAGTTCCAACCCTCTATTCAGGATAACTTCTCCTGGCCACCAGCCACCACCCTGGAATTGGATCCAAAAGTAATCTCATTAGCATAAAATTTGTGATGGAAAGGACCTTGTTACGAATAACAAGACACCCATTTCATCTTTATGGCTCTGAAGTGGTTCCAGCAACTGAGACAAGAGACCAAATATTATAACAAAAGATGCTCCCAGTGGTCTTGGCCCTAAGGAAATTTCAAAGCTGTGAGCCAGGAACTGCAGATATGGACAAAGACCAAATATATCTGAGAAATATCTTTTGGTCATCTGAATGGCCATATTATTTTTTACAAGTCACAACATTTTAGGAATCAAGAGGTGAAACCTGACAAACATCCATTGATTCTTCCTGTTCTTCATTTCTTCTTTATTCTGTTATAAAACCTCATCTTCCCTATCTGATAATGACAACTAGAACTTCCAATTGCATGCCATAAGAGTGGATATGAATGGCAAATTCTTGTTCAGAGATGGATACCGGACTGAAGCAACCTCATCAGATCTCCTACAAGGAGTGATCTGCATGCTGGGAGATTGGAGATGGGCTCTGAGTGCTGGAGGACTTTCCTGTAGCTCAAACGGTAAAGAATCTGCCTGCGATGCAGGAGACCAGGGTTCGATCTCTGGGTCGGGGAGATCCTCTGGAGAAGGGAGTGGCAATCCACTCCAGTATTCTTGCCTGGAGAATTCCATGGACAGAGAAGCCTGTTGGGCTATAGTTCGTGGGGTCGCAAAGAGTCAGACATGACTGAACGACTAACACACACACACACTGAGAGCTGGAGCCTTGGGGGTCCAAGCAGGGTCTCCTGCAGAGGAGTTTGACACAGAAGAAGTAAGGTTGCTAGTCAAGCCTCATTTGCTAATGTCGGCTGAAAGGAAAAACATAATGTGAGAGTTGTGAGTAAAATTTTATTTGGAGCAAAATAAGGACTATAGCCTAGCCTAGAAGACAGCATTTCAGATAGCTCTGAGAACCTGCTCCAAAGAAGCAGGGGAGAAGGTCAGTATATATGTGATTTTGGTGAAAAGGGGGTACATACAGTCAAGTAGATATTATGCAGAAGTTTGCTGCTCTTCTCATGAAGGTTGCTGCTAGTCGTAAGAGGCAGATGTCTCTGTTAGTGATTTTAGTGCTTTTCTAGATATGAGGAGGTGCAACAATTGGGTTCATAAAAAATCTTCTCCTGAAAATATCTATCTTAAGTCCTGTTCTGCCAATTTTTCCCAGAGCATGGTGTGTCTCATTCTTGACCTCCACCCTAAAGGCCTTTGATGGGGTGTTGAAGGTCAGCAGTTCACAGCAGCTTGTGGCTTAACCCTTGGAGAGGCAGATGGCAAATGCCATGTTTTAGTTGACACTCATGACGAAGTTATATCATATAAGTAGGAAGCAGAACAAGAAACATTAATTACTGATGAAGCTCCCTACAGGGGACGATCAACACCAGCCAGATGATATCTGGAGATCCAGCAGCGTCACGAATGTGGACTTAGAAACCTTGTTTGAGTTTATCTCTAAGATCCTGTGGCTCCTATACAACTATGAGAAGAGATTACATGTCTCCAAAACTGGCTTTGTTGGACCTGTTAGGAGAGTGTAATCTCCTCGGTTCTGACTCGTCACAACAAAGATTTGAAGCGACAGACGTTAAAGCCCTCAGCGCGTCACAGCTCTTGGACAGTCCATGTTATAGTTCTTGGACAGATCAGTTTTATTAGAAAACAAAGGAAAATATATCCCTGAGGCATGAGGGTATGCTGGCCCAAAAGACGTGAAGAGAAGAGAGAGAGAGAGAACGAGTGTGCACGTGCAGGAGAGAGAGACCCCTGGCCCTTTGGCTGTTCTTTTTATATGTTGTTTCCTCCCCCTGGGCCTGCCCCATGTAAATTGGGCTAGCCAGGAGTGTTGTTTGTTCTACCTGAGGTCCTCACTCTGGTCCTCAGACTTTCCTTTATTCTATTTTTGCGGGCTTTTCCCTTCCTTGTCTTTTAGCCACTGCCATTCTGGACTCCTTTTTCCTATTCTAACTACCTAACATTCCCCCCTCAAGAAATGGGAAGCCCAATTCTTTGGGAATAGGGGCATCAAGGACTTTCTGGCTACTTCCTGCTGAACTGGGATAGTGAGGGGCATTGGATCTCCCCCTCTTGCTAGTCTCAGGTCTCAGAGTCCTTATAGCAGTGTCCATCTAAGGGTGAGTGATATTGTCCATGGTCGGCTGTAGTTTTACATATCTTTGTTGAACTGGCACTGCATGTTGTAGCTTGTTGACCTGGGCAGAGACAAAACAGATTAGACAATTGATAATACATGGAGCAATCATAAACAGCATCAATATGGCATAACAAGGACTAATAGGGGCATTAGGCAACTCCAAATTTCCATCACCAGGATGGCTCAAATTCCTCCTTGTTCAGGGATCAGAAGTTCTATCTCCTGTCTGTTTTGGAGTACAACCCCTGCCAAGCTGTGTTGGCTCTTTAGAGCTGTCCTGAGAAATCTTATCCCCAAAAACTAGATTTGGGGTGTGTTCATTAGAATGGTACTCATTTGTAGTTCTGAATAGGCATCTGAGATCTCCCAGGGGCTCACAGGTGTATTGAGTGTCCTCTTCTGTTTTCTTCCATGGAGTCATGTCATGGTACCTTGACTGCTGTGGAGGTAGAAAGTATTACAGGGTAGGGGCCCTTCCATGTGGGCTGGAGTTGAGTCTTGGGGGACCCATCTTTCCAGACTTTAATTAGGACTTGAGTCCCTGGAGCATATAGTGGGGACTCCTTAGAATCTTTTGGATCCTGGTTCACAACCCACAAGCGTATATCCTGTTGGAATTGACCAATGGCCATGGTATAAGACTGGAGGGTCGGAGTCTCTGGCTCTAGGAAGAGGTCATTGACATAAACAAAAGGTCTCCCATATAGCATCACAGAAGTCCTAAGACCAACCTGTTCCTTGGGGGCAATACCGGTGCAAAGGAAAGCTATTGGTAAAACCTCCTCGCATCCCAGGGAGGTCTCCTGGGTTATCTTTTTATTACTGATTTTAAGAATTGATGGCTCTTCCTACTTTTCCTGAAGATTGAGGCCTCCAGGCACAATGGAGATAATAAGTAATACCCAATGCTTTAGAGACCCCTTGGATGACCTTAGAAGTAAATGATGTCCCATTGTCACTTTGTAATGACCTGAGCAGACCAAACCTCGGAATGACTTCATGGAACAGTTTTTCTACCACTTCCTCAGCCTTCTCAGTCCGGGTGGGGAAGCCTTCAATCCATCCTGTGAATGTATCTATCATGACTGATAGGTATTTATATCCTGGAGAAACTGGCATCTGGGTGAAGTTCATCTGCCAGTCCTCTCCTGGGTAGGTCCCACAAGTACTAGGCTTCCTTCTATTTCCATGGGTGGACTTCCTAAGGGATGAGTCTTTCTGAAGCTTATCCTACCCAGTACTGTTGCAACCTGAGAGTCAGGCATCCCCGGGTCAGGTTGCAGATCCCCAGGCAGGCTGAGGCATGACAGCCTCCTGGAGATCAAATCCCTGGGCAGGTCGAGGCAGGTCAGCCTCCTGAGAATTGGGTCCCTGGGCAGGTCGAGGTGTGATGATCTCCTGGGACCCTTGGACTGACGGATTCCCAAGGATGTTGAGGCATGACAACCTTTTGAGGAACAGATCCCTAGGCAGGTCAAGGCAGGTTGACCTCCTGGGACCCCCGAACTGGATTTGGGCACCTCCAAGGTCTCCAGCATGACCAGTGCCGGGTAGGATTACGGGGTTGTAATTTTAACTCATTGTTAGTTTGTTCACCACAAATGGGAATAGATACCCTGATGTAAAGCAATCCAAGCCTGTGCCCTGAGACTGGGAAACAGTGAAACAGTCATAAGCCTTATCCTCTTACTGCTCTAAGGGATTGTAAGTCACTGATTTCCTCCCCTAGTCCTCCATAAGAGCAGGTTAGGGTGACTTCAATGGTAAACATTTTGTTGTCATAGACTCCCTTTAGGTAATAACAGAAGTAATGACAAAGGAGTGGGTTTTCTGGCCCTGTTAGCAGCATTAAGAGTATGAGCAATGTTGCCCACAAGGGGGCAGGGTCCTGGTTGTAGGAATAATTGGCTTGAGAACAAATTCCTACGAGGCAACAGACCAGATGCTCTATAAAAGTGGAGTGGAGATTTGATCCTGGGTTTTGTTTGTATAGTCATAAGGGGTTTGATTTAGGTCATACCTGAATGGTCTAGTGGTTTTCCCTACTTCCTTCAATTTAAGTCTGAATTTGGCAATAAGGAGTTCATGATCTGAGCCACAGTCAGCTCCCAGTCTTGTTTTTGCTGACTGTATAGAGCTTCTCCATCTTTGGCTGCAAAAAATATAACCAATCTGATTTTGGTATTGGCCATCTGGTGATGTCCATGTGTAGAGTCTTCCCTTGTGTTGTTAGAAGAGGGTATTTGCTATGACCAGTGTGTTCTCTTGGCTAAACTCAAAGGCTAAAACTCTATTAGCCTTTGCCCTGCTTCATTCTGTACTCCAAGGCCAAATTTGCCTGTTACTCCAGGTGTTTCTTGATTTCCTACTTTTGCATTCCAGTCCCCTATAATGAAAAAGACATCTTTTTTGGGTGTTAGTTCTAAACGATCTTGTAGGTCTTCTTATAACCGTTCAACTTCAGCTTCTTCAACATTACTGGTTGGGGCATAGACTTGGATTACCGTGATATTGAATGGCTTGCCTTGGAAGCGAACAGAGATCATTCTGTCGCTTTTGAGATTGCATCCAAGTACTGCATTTCAGACTCTTTTGTTGACCATGATGGCTACTCCATTTCTTCTAAGGGATTCCTGCCCAGAGTAGTAGATATAATGGTCATCTGAGTTAAATTCACCCATTCCTGTCCATTTTACTTCTCCAATTCCTAGAATGTCGACAATCACTCTTGCCATCTCCTGTTTGACCACTTCCAATTTGCCTTGATTCATGGACCTAACATTCCAGCTTCCTATGCAATATTGCTCTTTACTGCATCGGGCCTTGCTTCTATCACCAGTCACATCCACAACTGGGTATTGTTTTTGCTTTGGCTCCATCCCTTCATTCTTTCTGGAGTTATTTCTCCACTGATCTCCAGTAGCATATTGGGCACCTACCGACCTGTGGAGTTCCTCTTTCAGTATCCTATCTTTTTGCCTTTTCATACTGTTCATGGGGTTCTCAAGGCAAGAATACTGAAGTGGTTTGCCAGTCCCTTCTCCAGTGGACCACATTCTGTCAGACCTCTCCACCATGACCCGTCCATCTTGAGTGGCCCCACACGGCATGGCTTAATTTCACTGAGTTAGACAAGGCTGTGGTCCATTACTTTGCCAACAAAGGTCCATCTAGTCAAGGCTATGGTTTTTCCAGTGGTCATGTATGGATGTGAGAGTTGGACTCTGAAGAAAGCTGAGAGCCAAAAAATTGATGCTTTTGAACTGTGGTGTTGGAGAAGACTCTTGAGAGTCCCTTGAACTGCAAGGAGATCCAACCAGTCCATCCTAAAGGAGATCAATCCTGGGTGTTCATTGGAAGCACTGATGCTGAAGCTGAAACTCCAATACTTTGGCCACCTCATTCGAAGCATTGACTCATTTGAAAAGACCCTGATGCTGGGAGGGATTGGGGGCAAGAGGAGAAGGGGACGACAGAGGATGAGATGGCTGGATGGCATCACCGACTCGATGGTCATGAGTTTGAGTAAACTCCGGGAGTTGGTGATGGACAGGGAGGCCTGGTGTGCTGTGATTCATGGGGTCACAAAGAGTCGGACATGACTGACTGAACTGAACTATATTTGTAACGTTAGAAGGGTGGTCTAACCTAGCGGGTTCACTGAGAGATGTTGATGTTGCACATGTTGTAGGAAACATGGAAGATGAAAGACTGAATATCTATAGGGATTGGATATTATATAGTATTCCCTTCCTAAGGGCCAGCTATATTCCGGTTGTCCCTCCAGAAGATTGTAAAGAGAACATTGTGGGCCTGGACGGGACTCAGGAAAAGAGCATGAAATGGGAGGGAAGGGGACAGGGCACAACTTTTGAAAGAATGACATAGCCCAAGGGCATAACATAAACCGATTAAAATCAATAGGGTCCAAGATGACAAGTCAAATTCAAGTAAACCTTAATCCCCAATTTGTAAGCTAAATGATACACCCAGAGGTGACAGGACAGCTCCAAGGCACTGTCAAAAGACTGAGGAGTGGGTGGTTCCCCAATGGTTGGGATGATCCTCCCACTCATTAACATATGAATTCACCCAGCTTGCAAAACCTAGCCAGGCCACATTCCATGGCCAGAGCCCTTGCCTTCTGCAATGGCTCACACCCCACAGAGTGTACTTCTCTCTGAAGCCTAGCAAATCCACCTTTTACCTATCGCTGTGTCTCTCACTGAATTTTTGAAATGAGACATCAGAGCCTGAGCTTCACTAGGTCCTGAAGCCAGGCATTCCGGGTTTTGGCTGGGCTCAAGTCCCAGGAGAGAGGAGCTGAAGGATTGGAGGAAAAAGCAGTGGGGAAAACATGCCCTTCATTGCCTGCCAGAAAAATCTGCTAAATATCTGAGCTGTGCTCACAGTTTTCACTGACCTGATCCTTAGCACAAAGAAGATTAAGGACAGAAGAACCACCACCGGCTTGGGTATAACAGCTACTGGGGCTCAGCAGATAGTGCCTTTGGGACATACCGAGGAGTAACCTCTCCAGAGCCCCTCAATTGTGCCCACTGCCGCTCACCTGTTAACGGGGGGCGGGGGGGGGGGGGGGAGCGGTTCGAGGAAATAAGAAAGAAGAGATTGTAAAGGAATTAAGATTTCATTAGGCACATGTCCCTCCAGCCATAGGAGCGAGGACTGCTACCTTAACTGGAGGTCTTCTGGAATGAGATAGCTGCGTGAGCTTTCTGCGGAGTTCATTTTTCACTGTCCCAGTTTCCAGAACGCTGGGCTTCTTGTCACTTCCGCTGTGCTGGATTTTCTTTGTGTTTTGCTTCTACTGTGGGAGTTATCACTGAGTTGGGCTCCTGCTGTGCTTGGCTGAGCCAAGGTTGTTTCAGCCAGGTTAAATTCAAGTTACTTAAATCCTAACTCCTGATGTTAGGGGAGTGTAATCTCCTCAGTTCTGTCTCATCACAACAAAGATTTGAAGCGACTGACGATAAAGCCCTCGGCGTGTCACAGCTCTCGGACAATCCATGTTATAGTTCCTGGACAGATCAGTTTTATTTAGAAAATAAAGGAAAATACACCCTCGAGGTATGAGGGCATGCCGACCCAAAAGACGTGAAGAGAGAGAGAGAAACAAGGGTGCGTGCACAGGACAGTGAGACCCCTGGTCCTTTGGCTCCTCTTTTTATATGTTTTTTCCTTCCCCTGGGCCTGCCCTATGTAAATTGGGCTAGCCAGGAATGCCTTTTGTTCCACCTGAGGTCCTCACTCCAGTCCTCAGACTTTCCCTTTGTTCTATTTTCACAGGCTTTTCCCTTCCTTGTCTTTTAGCCACCACCATTCTGGACTCCTTTTTCCTATTCTAACTACCTAAGAGACCTATGTCTTAAGGTCTACATCCAAAATTAGGATTTTCATGGAAGTAGTTTATTTTGGTGGCAATTCCAGGAAGCAAAGTGAAGAAGTGGAGAGTGAAACAGTAAAACAGGAAAAACAAGAAAAGTATGGCAAAGAGCACATTTCTGCTATGGGCCACCAGGCCTCATCTTACTAGGACCCTCTGAGAGACTGTGCAGAAGCAACAAAGAGCAAGGAATCTGGATGTCTATCCATCAACTATTCTCCCTCTTTTTTGAGGGTCACTCCTGAGCATTATCTTCCACTGGGCACCAACTTGCCCACAACATTATTCATGTAACCAGAGAATGCTCTCAGACACAGAAAGCTGAAACTAGCTACAAGTACCTTTCAAGGTGAACCCAGGGGGTCACATGCAGGACACCAAGAGAGTCTGCTGCAATTTGTCCCCAAAATTGGTGAGTAGAGTTCTAATTATGTTGTTTATTTGATTTAGAAAAATAAAGATTCTAATCAAAATGACAAAATAACCCAATTCCTGGAAACCACCTTCTTCTACCCCAACTCCAAATGCAAATAGATGCAATTGAAAATATTTAGTTTAAAAATGGTCTGTTACACGTGCACCCCAATGTTCATCGCAGCACTGTTTATAATAGCCAGGACATGGAAGCAACCTAGATGCCCATCAGCAGACGAATGGATAAGGAAGCTGTGGTACATATACACCATGGAATATTACTCAGCCGTTAAAAAGAATTCATTTGAATCAGTCCTAATGAGATGGATGAAACCGGAGCCCCTTATACAGAGTGAAGTAAGCCAGAAAGATAAAGAACATTACAGCATACTAACACATATATATGGAATTTAGAAAGATGGTAACGATAACCCTATATGCAAAACAGAAAAAGAGACACAGAAATACGGAACAGACCTTTGAAGTCTGTGGGAGAAGGTGAGGGTGGGATGTTTTGAAAGAACAGCATGTATATTATCTATGGTGAAACAGATCACCAGCCCAGGTGGGATGCATGAGACAAGTGCTCGGGCCTGGTGCACTGGGAAGACCCAGAGGAATCGGGTGGAGAGGGAGGTGGGAGGGGGGATTGGGATGGGGAATATGTGTAAATCTATGGCTGATTCATATCAATGTATGACAAAACCCACTGAAATGTTGTGAAGTAATTAGCCTCCAACTAATAAAAAAAAAAAAAAAGAAGAAGAAGAACACTGAATGTTAAAATATGGATGAACTTTTAAAACATTATGCCAAGTGAAAGAAGTCACTCATAAAGGACCACATAATACAGTAAGTCCCGAACATACGAACCTTCAGGTTGTAGACTTTCAGAGATGCAAACATGCGTGCCAGTCCCTGTATGCCAGCTGCTGAACTGTATTACTGTACTTTTCAAGGTACTATATTGTAAGATTAAAAATGTTTTAGTTTTTGAAAAAAATAAAAATAAAAAAAAAATAAAAATGGTCTGTTAGACCCAATCTCAAAAACAGGAAAAATTATCTCCAAGTGACATAAACATTAAGAAGAACTCCTGGGACTTCCCTGGTGGTCCAGTGGGTAAGACTGCACACCCAATGCAGGGGGTCCAGGTTCCATCTCTGGTCATGGAACTAGATCCCACATACTACAACTAAAATTTCCCATGCCAAAACTAAAGATTCCACATGCCACAACTAAGACTTGGTACAGCCAAATAAATAAGTAATTTTTTATAAATGAACAGCTACAGCAGAGATCTGGAGTTCCATGGCCCATGGGAACAAACAAATCTGTGACTTAGGGTTAAGATTGTAAAACTGGACTATGGGTTATTGCTTTAAAAATGAACCAGACTTTCTAGAAGTGAAAAATATAGCCAGTGAAAGAAAAATGAAGAAATAAGTCTTTTTATTTCAAGTATTCTAAAGCAACGAAAACCTGTTACAAATGCACAAAACTGATATCATATCAATACAATGCAGTATGGGAGCTCCACCTTTAAAATTCTAAAAGAAAAACTACCAAACAATTGAGTATATATTGATTATATATCTGGCTAAATTGTCAATTGATAGGATGGAAGAATAAAGATAAATTTAGATTTGTAAGGAACTTAAATTTTACTTGTCACATATCCATTCTTTGAAAGATGCCGGAAGATGTACTCCAGCAAAATGGAGAAAACAAAGAAAGAGAAGATACAGCTTCCCAATGGCAGCAATTAAAGGGTCATAGTCATGCCTCCCATCTATGGAGCAAACAGCTCATACCGGCATAGGAGACAAGGCACCAATATCAACCGAAAAAGGGGAAACAATATTTAATAGGTAGTATGACTGGAAAGAAGGGGTGTTCCAGAGAGAATGTGGGAAAATTCACGGAGTAGAGAAAAAGCATCACATGTCCAGGAAAACTCCAACATTTCAGAAGCCAGAGCTTACAAGAGAAGAGTCTGGGGAGGGGACTTCCCTGGCAGTCTAGTGGTTAAGACCGCACTTCTAGTGCAGGAAGTACAAGTTCAAAATTCCTGGTCGGGGAACTAAGATCCTGCATGCAGAGGGCGGTGGCCAAAATATTCGATTAATTAAAATTTTAAAAAAGGAGAAGCATCTGGGTAGGTGAGCAAAGCAAGATCACTAAGGGGACTGTGCTGACCATAAGACACTCATTGTCATCCCTGGCCATCGCCCCTGTTGCTCATCCGAAAATTTAAGAATCAGACGCCACCAGAACTCATACCCCTCCACTCAGTTCCTCAATTCAACACCATCCTGTATTCAAGTGGTCAGAGGCAAATGTGGCAAAATCTGAAATAATCCAGTGTCATCTTTGATGACATTTTCTGTATCCTTTGCTTCAGTGGCTGGATCTTCCTTCTGGACTCTGGCATTTTTGCTTCAGTCCCTTCCCTACCAAAATATACTTTAAGGAAAGCATGTAAAATTAATCATTTATTACTTAAGGCTGTTATAAATGAATGTGCTGTTATCACTTTAAGTCTTTTTTAAAAAGTTATAAAGTGAAAATTATAAGTCTTTTAAGAAAATTATAAAGTGAAAGCTTTGCTCTCTGTTCAGAAAGCTTTCTACTATTAACAACAAGCTGACAATGATCCAGTTAAGGCCATTTTTCTTAATGTAAAATATCATCATTTTGAAACAGATAAACTTGGCAGAGAATCTCCTAGGGTATAAAAATAACTGTCCTTCATATAATGAAATAAAAAATATAATAAATATTTAACATGAATATATAATTCAATATATATAAGTATAATAAAATCAATACTTTTAAGTTGAGCCAGCTTTAAAAACTATATAATCATATAGGAAAAGTAAATAATTTTATAATAAAAACATTTAAATATATTCAAATAATAGTAGTAAGATTATGCCACATTTAAAATATAAATTCATATTAAATGCTAAAATTAGAAACAACTGGATTGTCTTTATTTACTTTTTACAGCATTTTTCTTCTTTGTAGTCCCCTGGCTAAGGTTATACTGTGATAAATCATCTTACTAAGAAAATTTCAGCATTATTATTATTAGTTTGCTAATTTTTATTGGAATATAGTTGATTTAGAACACTGTATTATTTTCATCCCTACAGCAAAGTGATTCAGTTAATATAGATATGTTTGTGTGTGTCTGTGTATGTATCTTTTTTTACATTCTCTTCAACCATAGGTTATTATAAGATATTGAGAATAGTTCCCTGTGCTATACAATAGGTCTTACTGGTTATCTATTTTATATATATATATGTATCAATAGTAGTGTATATATATTAACCCCAGGCTTCTAATTTATCCTTCCTTTCTTCCCTCCCCACCTGTCCTCTTTGGTAAACATAAATTTGTGTTCTATGTCTGCAAGTCTGTTTCTGTTTTATAAATAAGTTCATTTATAGAATTTCTTTTAGATTCTACATATAAGTGATATCATATGATATTTGTCTTTCTCTGTCTGGCTTACTTCACTTACTTAAGTCAGCATTTCTATTATTTGTATATTTCTTCAGTCTAGAATTCACTATCTTATATACAGACAGAAATTTGTCTTCAGTTATAAGAATTTTGTCTAACACACAATATTATAACTGATGGGAACAGAAGCAAATTAACTTGACAATAAATATTACAGTACTTAGTAAGAGGGATATACTCTTATCTGTTGGAAAGACAAGACAACATAGTGTTAGAACAGTTCTGAAACTTAACTCTGCATTTAGCCCAAACTAGCTAATAGCTGAAAACAATCACTGTATTAACAGATTTAGTCATGTTAACCTTTATACTATGACATGTAGCCTTTTTACCGTGATGTTTTTACTGGGCTGTGCTTTAGTAGTTCAGTTGTGTCCGACTCTGTGAGCCCACGGACTATAGCCCACCAGGCTCCTCTGTCCATAGAGATTCTCCAGGTAAGATTACTAGAGTGGATTGCCATGCCCTCCTCCAGGGAACCCCGTGAATAGTGGAGTGGGTAGCCTATCCCTTCTCCAGGGGATCTTCCAGACCCAGGAATCGAATTGGTGTTTTCTGCATTGCAGGCAGATTCTTTACCAGCTGTGCCACCAGGGAAGCCCTTTAACCTTTTTATTATGTATAAACAATGGCAAATATCCATTTTATTCACTTTAGAAGCTAGAGAAAAATCAAATATTTCTTTTCTAACACAATAAATACTAAAAATAACAGCACTTAAAGGTAAATCTTATGTTAATATAAATGTAAAATGTGTATAAACATGCTCTGTACACTAGAAAGTGCTATACAAGCATAAAATTGTCGAGACCAGCTCGACAAGTAGGGTTTCTGGAAGTGCAATACAGAGAGAGAATGAGAATCAAGACACAAGAATTCAATGAAAAGGGAGGATCAGGGGACCAACACCACTCCAAGGTGAAGGTGCTGAAACTGAATCCAAGTCGGCGTTATTATACTTTTCAGCCATGAAGGAAAGAATATGTGGGGCGTTAAGCTCTAACTCATGTGGCCTTCAGGGCCAAAGAACAAAGTGATCATTAGTCATTGAGTAACTAAGAAACATTAATCAATAACAAATCGGTAACTAAGACTAGTATTCTTATCTGTAGATTTTACCACCAGATACGTAAAACATGTGACTCTGAGACGCCAGTTGGGAAACAGTCTGGGCTCAGTTTTCCAACCCCAGAATCATATCTTGTTTTCAAGACTATGAACTGTTCCCTCTGGACTTGTTCCAAGAATCTCATGCTTTAGAGCATCCACTTTATCAATAATTATAAACTTCTTTTGCAGCCCTTGCTGAGGCCTTCTTTTCTTTTATTCTTCCTGTCTCCTACAAGAAAAAATGCCAGAAAGTAGGAAAATGAAGATCAGTGTAGTATCTTAATCCCTAAGAAACAAACTAAATTCATCTTAGCAGAAGTAGGTCCAATTCATAAAAATAGTGTCAAGGGATTCCTAAATCCTCTAAAATTAGCATTTTAGATTGAATTTATGACCTAGTCACTTGTGAATTCCTTTTGTGCTAAAATATATTAAGGTCTGTAATGTAATGGATATTTGCAAGGATTGCTTCCAAGGGGTTTGTTAGTTTTCTTAATGTGATTTTTTTTTCTATAGGATTTTTGATCTCCCCATTAGTCTTTAAGCCATTGTAGTAGACTATATGTAGAGTGACCATATAATTTATCACCCAAACCTGGACACTTCTGAGAAGAAAGGAAGTGCTATCAGGTGTAAACAGATGCCATCCTGAGCAACCTGGGATGTGTGATTATCCTAGCTATCAGGAACGAACATTACTGCTTCCACACCATGAAATTCTGCAGCGGTCCTTTGTGTGTGGAGGTGTGATGTTTAAGCCTGAACTACCCAAAATACTTTGTTTTCCATTTAACCTTTTCAGACATTTCACTACCTTTTTAAGTTGTATATTTTAACAATCAAAGATTTATTTGGACATGTAAATTGTATTTTCCCAATTCATCTGTTGAAATAAGTAAAATATAAGGGATTGTTCATGTTTAGTCGTTCAATCTCGTCTGACTCTTTGCGACCCCACATACTGTAGCCTGCCAGGCTCCTCTGTCGATGGGATTCTCCAGGCAAGAATATTGAAGTGGGTAGCCATTCCTTTCTCCAAGAGATCTTCCCGATTCAGGGACTGAAACTGGGTCTCCTGCACTGCAGGCTGAGCTACCAGGGAAACCCCATAAAAGACTGCATATGATACCAAAATAGTCATTTATTATTTTACAATATAGCCTCCTTATTTCCATATTTTATCATTAAGCATTGTAAATGCTTATTATATGCAACTTGCTATGAATACATAGTGTGTTGTAGGAGATGGAAAAAGAAACCTATAATCAATATACAACATAATAAATACTACTCTTTAAGTATATCCGAATAATTACTAACAATCAGGCCCAAGACAAATTCCCAGAGGAGATAAGATTTAAGCTGAGTCTCAAAGTACAAGCTCATCAATCAAAGAAGGACATTTCAATTCTCATGTGTAAAAGTATGGTAGAATTCAGAAGTGAAGGATGTCCACACAGGGGAAATCTGAGACTCCATCAGTCAGAAGAAAAGTAGCTTTCCATGGGACTGAAAGGTACGCTGACACCCTATCATGAAAGGCATTTGGTAAGGCTAATGATAAGGGAACATAGGGAAGGTTGAGTCCTAAAGAGAGTTAATAGGTGAGAATTACATTTAGTTAAAATTGACCTTGAAAGTCACTTATATTACTCACAAAATTTTCATTTTTAAAAATGTGATCCTATGTGGTGTTCTTAGGCACAATAGGTCTGAAACCAGCTAAATTTCCTACAGGAAGGAACAGGTAAAACTGACAAGCAGATTATCTGCTCATTTAAATCTTTCTACTTTTAAGATGACTATAAAATCTCTAAGATGAATTGTGGGGGGTGGGGAGAAAGTAGGAAACAGTTCTGTACTGGCTTATAAGGGTTATCAAATTCTGTTTTAAGACTAAGCCTCTATAACAATAATACAAGCCAATTAGATGAAGTGATTTACTATGTAAATTCATTTGACACAGACTATACAAATATATTTTACAGACATAGAATACGTATTAACAAACTACAAACTCAAAATCTATGATAATTTACCATGAGTAAATTTCACATTTATCTATTAAAGAAAAATTGCAAATTTATGTTTGAGACAAATTTAAGTTTACCAAGAATAAACTTGAAATCTGAATAACTTTTTGATTAAATGATCATGATACAAATACAAAACTTCCATTAAGAAATGTCACTGAAGCTTCTACTTGAAAAATACTCTGTTGGCAGTTAGTTGCCAGTGTACTTGGCAAAAAATTATTTTTTTGTTTAAAATAATTTCCTATAATGCAGCTTTTTACTAATTCAACCTGACTATCTCTCAAACTGCCCCTCCTACTTCTGTAATATTAATTTAAGTAGGTCCTATTTCACTGTGGTGGCTCTTTCCATCTCCAATTAAGAATGATATTAAGCAAATCAAATTAAAAATAAAGCAGAGACTGCAAAACTAAGTTGAGATGCATAAAGATTGCTGATAAGGCATGAACACAAATAAATAGAATACCATGCTGTTTTATTTAAAAGGACTCATTTTGAATGATAGATGGCTCATTTTATGAGTTTTGAAAGGTGGGCTAAAATCTTCCAAAAGTCATTTTTATTTTTCAAAATAAAATTTATTGAAGCTACTAACACAGGATGTAAAATGAATTAGAGATAGACACTTTCAAATGACAAACATAGAGATAAGGTATTAGAATAAATTATCTATTTTGTCTATGTTATTATCTTTATCTTGATGCTTTTAAAATTAATTGTACTGAAATAATGGAAATAGGAAATTAGCATTATAAAAAGAACTTGGGATCTTGAGTAAATATTTATTGAATGCCTACCATTTAATGATACAAGGCACTTTGCAGAGAGCATATCTTCATAAATACATTCAAAATAATAATCTGTATATTTTTTTAAAAAAGCATTTCATTATATTCCCTGAAGGCTTCCTTTTTTATTTAGTATGTCTGTATCTTTCACCTTCCTCAACAAAAGTGTTTAAAGTTGCCTGTTTCTGAGGATACTTGAAGGCACATATGAAAATAATACTTCAGGTAAGAATATATTGTATAAACTCCATAAACATGGATGCAAACAATAATACTATTAGATTCTGAAAAGAAGAAACCGTTTCTGTCCTTGGGGATGAGCAAACTCCTTAAGGACTCAGTGCCATTTGAATCTGACTTCAAGGGATAAATAGGCTTTTAATAAAGAGAATTGCAGGAACAATATATATCAGATTCCAGAGACAGCTTGCTTAAAGGGAATAAGGCAAATGGCCACTAGACACATTTGAGTGGAGTGAATGTACTTGCCTCTTGTTGATGCTGGTTGATTAATCGGTTAGTTGCGTGGCTGGTTGGTGGGTTGGTTGGTTGGAAGAGGGGACATAGAGATGATCCATTCATTTATTGTATTTTTTAAGCACTGAGTTCAGGAAAGGAAAATGATGAGATTAAAATAAATAGTGCAGAGAAGGTGGACTTAAAAACCAGAGATCAGGAATCATATCAGAACAAGTCACTCAACCTTTCAGAACCTCCATTCTTTTCTTCTAAAATGAAACTAGTTACTCTTTTCTACAAAACTTACCTAAGACAGCACATGTTGAGCATCTAGCCCACAGTTCTGAGTGATTTTTCCTATTGGAAAGAAATAGGATAATGAAAGACTTTGAATGAATGTTAATAAAAATAATAATTTTACTGAGTGCTCATAATGTGCCAAGCTCTGTTTTAATCATTTGACACAGTGTTAATTTACGGGAGATTAAGGGAGTGAATTTCCCAAGGTCACAGACCTAGATTCAGGATTTGGACACCAGAAACAGTACTAGCACAGGTGTGGAGACAAAGGCTCTGGGGTCAGGTTGCCTGGGTTGAATCCTTCCAATGTCAACATTTTCCTGTATGACTTTGTCTAGTAATGATCATTTATTTGCCTCAATTCTTTCTTCTTGTGCAAATAGAGTTAATCCATCATAGGGGCGAGTCTGTGTTACAGCATAACTGTAAAAACAAAACGTGAGCCAGAGTTGCCCTTCCATCCTCCTAACCCACATCATAGTTTGCTGATACCTCGTCTAGCCAATGCTCAGCTGGGTGACATTTGGAAAACCATTTAACTAACTTTTCTCACCTCACTTTCCCCTTCTGTTATGTCAACATCAAAGCATTATTGTGGAGATAAAATTAAATGATGTGCATAGAAATGCTTCATAAATTCAAACTATTCTAGACTTCTTAGATTTTATAGTATAAGGTCCACAAAATATAAATTGCTCTAATGGAAGATAATGTCCATTTCTATTGAAGGGCCACTGATCCCAGGTCCCAGTGTCACTGAATCTCAGAATTCAGTGATATTTGAAAAGTTTCCTTCCTCAAATGTACAGGAATCCATGACTGTTCTCAAAAGCTTCCAACAGTTTTTGTTTATTTTTGAGCTCTCCCATTAAGCCTATTCTTCCTGCTCTGGGTTCTTGTGGGCATTGCATTTTGGAACTGATAAGATATAGAAAGAGTCCATTGACATGGAGTTAGTGACACATGCTGAAAAGAAATCAATTTACAGGAAATATTTGCCCATAACAAATATTGATTGAACATTTATCATAAGCTTCCCAGGCGGTGCTAGTGGTAAAGCACCTGCCTGCCAGTGCAGGAGATGCCAGAGGGATGGTTCAGTCCCTGGATTGGGAAGAGCCCCTGGAGGAGGGCATGACAACCCACTCCAGTATTCTTGCCTGGAGAATCCCATGGACCGAGGAGCCTGGTGGGCTACAGTCCACGGAGTGACAAAGAGTCAGACACAACTGAAGTGACTTAGCACACACACACAACAATATTTGAGGGAATAGTGAGTCTAAGTAGGGATTTTAAATTCTAATAGGAACACAACATGTTTAGTTGAGAAGGAATCTTAGAAGCCAAGTAATCAAATTGCCAACATTTTAGTAAGGCCAAGGGAAAAAGTACTTTGCCCAAGAAGGCAAAGATATATTTTGAATTGAGAACTTGCAACTTCTAATCTAATGTTTTTTCCAATGTTATCTGAAATTGGATTTAGCTTTCAATACTCTGATAAATAAATTTATAGATCTCCAGTTTTACCCCATCATCTAGAAACTTGCTTGAAAAATAGATTCAATATAACCTGTTCTTTGTTAATGGCATTAATAGCTTTAAAAACACTGATGAAATCTCCAATTTCACTTGATACCATTATTAGCCTATTGCTGAAAGATAAAAGTGAGTGGTGGCAGTAAACTACTGCCACTTGAAGTAAACGTGGCAGACACAATATGTGTTTATCTCTGCCTATCATGAAAACTCTGCTTAATATAACTGTAAAGGATTATTTTTTTTTTTTAATGATATGGACCTTCGCCCCAATAAAGAGAAAGAGCAAAGGAAACAACAGTTGATGGAAGGTACCAACAAATTTCTGGGAGAAAAAATAAGGGGATAAGCAGATACTGAATTAGCAGAGTGGAGAGGTCAAAACCTAAAGTGACAGCAACCAGGGTATGGGGATCCCAAAAGCAGAAATTGGAGAGTCCCGAGTTTCCCAGGTGGCTAGAACAGTGAAGAATCTGCCTGCAGTGTAGGAGATCTGGGTTCAATCCCTGGGTCAGGAAGATCCCCTGGAGAAGGGCATGGCAACCCACTCCAGCATTCTTGCCTGGAGAATCCCATGGACAGAGGAACCTGGTGGGCTACAGTTCATGGAGTCGCAAATAGTTGGACACGACTGAGCGACTAACACTTTCAGTTTTTCAGCACACCTGAATTGAGGGGTAGGATTCAAAGTGGAAGTGAAAGCAGAAGGATCAGCTGAGAGTCTGCTAAGGAGCAGTTAGACCTGCCATGCCCTCTGTTGTTGTTGTTCAGCCACTAAGTCTGGACCAGACTTTACCCCATGAGCTGCAGCACACCAGGCTTCTCTGTCCTTCACTATCTCCCGGAGTTTGCTCGAACTCATGTCCACTGAGTTGATGATGCCATCCAACCATCTCATCCTCTGTCACCCCCTTCTCCACCTGTCCTCAATCTTTCCCAGCATCAGTCTTTTCCAGTGAGTCAGTTCTTCGCATCAGGTGGCCAAAGTATTGGAGTTTCAGCTTCAGCATCAGATCTTCTAATGAATATTCAGAGTTGATTTCCTTTAGGATTGACTGGTTTGATCTCCTTCCAGTTGAAGGGATTCTCAAGAGTTTTCTCCAGCACCACAGGTCTGGACAAATGATCCTAAATGTACACAACCAGACAACTGGTCCTGAGTGATTAAGTCAGCAAATCCCTGAACATGGGACTCCAAGCATAGCTGACAGCTGAACTTAAAAAAGGAGATTGAGTGAAAGTGAGCTTACTGGGTGAGAGATCCCCTTCCCAGCCACTCTAGGAATAGGGCAATTCCCTATTGATGAAAGAACCAGGCCAGAAGATAGGACCTACAAATACTGACACTTGAACATCACGTAACCAAACGAACAGTCTCCCCAGTCAGTTGTCTTACAGTGAGACTGACTTGACCCACCAACCAAATATGCCTTCTGCCCACAGATTGGCTTTTTAATAATTGTGTTTAAAATATTCATGCATCATGGATCATGGATCACAGGCATCTTAAGGATTTTAGCATAAAGGACTCTGATGGAAATAAACAGAAAAATAATTTGGAGTGTAAAGAAAAAAGAATTAGAAAATTTTAAGTAAAACTATTTAATAATTTCTGAGAGAAGATAATTACACTCATTAAACAAGAACAGATTGCTAGAGGAAAAAATGAAGAGCATTTAAAAATAAAGAAAAAGTTCTTGGAAATTATAAATAGAGTAGAAAAAAACTTTTTAATGACTAAGAAAGCTGGGAGTTGAAAAGAGAAAATAATCCCTAAAAAATATAGAAAATAGGAGTAGGAGAGAAAATACTTTAAAAAGTTGATCTCCCTAGTGTAACTTACATGGAATTGATCTATTTTAGTTGTAACATGGAGAATTTCCCAAGTAGCTTCTTGGATTTCTTCTATTCACACTGTATATTTCGCACTGAATTTGCTCCAAATTGGGTTATCAAAAATTTTTATTGAAAAGAGAATATTTTAAATGTTTAAAATCAGTCATCAAGTGGCATAAGAACACCGTCTGTCTCTCTCCCTCTCTCTATATATATTTATCATCATCATCATATTCCTGTTTTATTAACTTCAGCCAGTTTGGCTTTCATTACTTTAAGAAGCCTGCTATGTTGCTCATCTGGAGCTCTGATTTCCAGATATCTGCTCTGTGAGCTTGGCTTCCCAGGTGGCTCAGTGGTAAAGAACCCGCCTGGAGACGCAAGAGACATGGGTTCTATCCCTGGTTGGGGAAGATCCCCTGGAGAAGGAAATGGCAACCCACTCCAGTATTCTTGCCTGGAGAATCCCATGGACAGAGGAGCCTGACAGGCTACAGTCCATGGGAGTCACAAAGAGTCAGACAGGACTTAATGACTGAGCACATATGCACATCCTCTGTGATCTGGGGAGATGGGAGAGTGGCAGAATGCCGTTGAGGACAGAGGTGTGTCAGGGTTAGGGACTGCATAAGAGCTGTCTGATCAAAATAGAGAAGTCCCCAAAGGAGACATAGTTCAGTAGTTTCTGCAGCAATCTGCTAATAATATGGCCACACATAGATGCCAGGGGTTTGACCACTATCAAAGAAAAACAGAACTGAACAGTAGTAATGGCTGTAAAAGCAGATTTTATTCAGGAACTGCAATAGGAAGAAAGAAACTTCTGTATAGAACTGAGCTCTATTCCAAATATAGCATGGACAAGCGATAGTTTATAGCCACGGAAGAAGCTGGCAGTGGAGAGGGTTGGGGGGATCAGACAACAGATAACAGAATGTCCAGTGCTTTGGCAAAACAGGCCCTATGGATAGTTAGAGGTATATCTTAGGCAGAAGTTTGATGAACCCAGATTCTTGCATCTTCCCGTACATAGAAAAGGCACTAATATTGTTAACAGTCCATGGGGTCACAAAGAACTGGACACAACTTCATGACTAAACCAAAATTGTTAACGTAAGATATCTGTTTTTTGTTAACTATCAGTAATCTTTTACCAAGAATGAATGCTTGACTGTGCATATTCTCTAGCCAAAGAGCATATATATGTAAGATAAATCATATATATATTATATATACATGCATACACATACATATACACATGTGAAACTAATTTCTCCCCCCACCTCTTTGAACAATTCCCTCAGAACTATTGAGAAGCTATTTGCTGAGCTATGAGTCCTCACTGAGATCCCTGAGAAGAAGCTTAAACTCAGAACTCTTACGTTGTGTGATTTGCTTTCATTGAACACTTGGAAAACCAGAAACTCTATTTTTATTAGGTGCTGCATTTTAATTGGGCTACAAACCATAGGGTCCCAGAGTTGGAAATGACTGAAGCAGCTTACTTAACACACATGCACAGGGAACTGAGATCCCATAAGCCGTTTGTTGTTTACTACAGAGCAAAGTAATATCTTGTGATTATTTTTCCATTCTTATATAACCAATTGTCCCCCTGGAATTCTAAATTGATTCTTCATCTGTTCTTCCACTACGTATCTTTCTCAGTAATTGAAAAATTTCCGAGTTCCTGGTCACACCGTATTTTCTACCAAGAGAAAGTAACTCTCTCAGTAGTTTCTATTTCAGTTGCAAATTTCCCCTGTGTTTTCATCTCCTTCAATTTCTGAATTGTTCAGGAAGGGAGAGGTAATTGCAGGGATTTTTGTAATCTATCCTTTTCAGTTCTATCAGGTGCCATCTTCGTCTTCTTCAGGGCCCTCAACCTACCATGGTTTGACCACCTCTGACTTGAATAAATCTCTTGTGGCCAAGGATCACTGCTGAGCGGCAAGGGCACAGGCTTCAAGTCAGTTAGGCTTGAATGTAAAACCCAAACCTACCACTCACCAGCTATGTGCTCTCACACCATGTAACCCCTGCGGTCTGTGAATTTGCCACGGTACATTAGGGAATGTGTTGGAGAATTCTTCTAGAAGTATGCACCTCCTTACTGGGCATGATTCTAAGCTCTTTACATGCATTTTCTCACTGAATTCTCACACCAATTTATATGAAGGAGAGAGTATTATAATCCTTATTTTACACCTGAAGATTCTGAGGTCTGTGGAGTTTAGGGAATGTGCTTAAGGTCACAGGGCAGCAAGGGGTAGAACCAAGAATCACCCTCAAGAATCTGACTTCCAAGCCTGACCCTCAGTTCACACTAGATGCTTCCCTGGAGTGTGGAAATGCACCTTGACGAACTGTTCACCTTGATAATAAACAATATGGCTTCTCCTATACATCCACGTCCCAGGATTTATCTGAAAAGGGTGGTCAGCCGGATGGAACATTCTGTTAAAACATCCATCCATAACCATCCTCTCCACAGAGCCCGAAGCCAGCAGAGCAGAGCGGTGAGCAGAGAGAGCAGGTATGTTCCACCAGGCAGATGCGGCCCCACAGTCTGAGCTGTGATGAGCCTGCTCCTCTCTGCTGTTTCATTAACCACCTGACCTGTTTGCACAAAATTCACTCTCCACTGCCCAGCAGCCTCTCATACACGTCTCCAAAGTTGTGTAGCAGGCATATATCCTCCTTAACCTCCCTCATTGACTTATTGAAAAGATTACAGGAAAATGTGATTTTCCCAAATTACTGGTTGTCTGAATCATTTGAAAAGTATCTCAAGTGATTGAGATGACAATTTTATGTATATACATATATATATATATATATATATATATGTATATATTCCTGGATCTCACAGTCTCACAACTAGAGACTCTGACTAAATAGGTCCACAGAAGGCCACATAATATATTTTTTAAAAGCTTCTCAGATGATTCCTATGATCAGCCAAATTCAGAAACCCCTGATTAAAGCACTAACTCTGTTATCACCAGAAAATAATAGCTCTCCTCCCCTACTTTTCCTCTTCTCACAGAACACTCCTGTTAGCCAGTGTTCCTCTTCCATTCCTTTCTTTGATCCTAAGAATGTCTGTCCAAAGGTTAACCCATGTAGTCTCTATTTCAGCTATTACTGAACTAACACCACAAGTTAATTTCCTGGCAGAGATTTACTTAGCCTATACTTGCATACTACATATTTGCCTTTTATATATACATTTTTTCAGTAGATCTGTTTCCTGCTGCCAGTGTTCCATGTGAATTTCCATGAAAATATCCCAAATTCTCATTTTCCACTGTTCACCTCATCCAGGCCTTTCTGCTCCTCCCACTTTCCAATTCGCCCTCAGGTCCAAATTGTTCTGCTCCCTTGCCGTCCGAGCTGGAGGCTTGCAGAAGGAACCAGTCACAGAAGTGGCCGGAAACCCGTGTTTATCTGGAGGATGAGATGTGTGCGAGGAAAGGGCGTTAAGAAGTTCCCTAGTTATCTCGTTCCCAGCTCCAGTGGCTCTGCTTTTTCAGCAGGAAGTCAGCGATTTGAAGATAATGGTGGGAAGGTTTTATGAGAGCAGGAGTGGGAAAGAGACCAGGGCACAGACAGAAAGGATATCATTATCAGAAGATTGATGCCTTGTACCTTAAGACTAGAGCAAAGATGGAGAAAAATAGATGGAGAGAGGGAGATCTATTGACCTGGGTTAAGAGCAGCTAAGGGGCTTGTACCAGGCTGTCAGGAAGGATGAAGTCTGTGAACTCGAAAACAGGATTATTTGTTGTGCTAGAAGTCATGCAGGAATAAAATTCCTCATTTGTAAAATAAGCCCAGTTCTAATAAACCTCAAACTAATCATAAGTGAGTAGGGAATAAATGAGAGGCCTTTCCTACTGGGCGGGTGAATATTTTATTTTCCCCTGGCCAAGCAATGGGAGTGACAGGAGGCATTCTGATTTGACAGCTTCCCTTGTAGTTCAGCTGGTAAAGAATCTGCCTGCAATGCAGGAGACCCTGTTTCAATTCCTGGGTTGGGAAGATCCTCTGGAGGAGGGCACAGCAACCCACTCCAGTATTCTTGCCTGAAGAATCCCCATGGACAGAGGTCCCTGGCGGGCTACAGGCCATGGGGTCACAAAGAATCAGACATGACTGAGCGACTAAGCACAGCACACGTTGTTGATTAAATTAATAATTGATATTTTAATTTTTGATGTTTATCCATTCCTATCTGTTTGCAGTAAAGTAAAAGCATTCCATAGTTGTTATCAGTGTACATCCAATTTACATAATCCTAAATTTGCCAGGCTGTTTAGCTATCAAATGCCTGGCACTTTATTTTCACCTGGAGGACATACCTGCAGGGCAGAAAACACTAGGACTGACTGGGAAGTGAGGATGTAGAAGGGACAGGGCCAACGTACATTAGTTCTTTTTTTTAAATGTTGCAGAACAAAAACCCACCGTTAAACAAATACCATAACGTAGAAACACGCTGTGCTCCAACCTGGAACACCTTCTGCCTTGCCTGGCAAACTTTTACCTACCTTCCATTTATGCCTCAAAGCTATTCCAGAATAAACTATTTTATGGCCACCCCAGATATTTCTGTCTATTTTTATTTTATTACTGCCACAACAGTGTGAACTGACTGTATAAAGTACTCTGTTCATCATGAGGTATTTTAAATAATCAGATACTCTACTACCTAGTTGCATTTTGAGTTTTGCCCAGGAATTGTGTTTTATTCATCATCGTAGTCCTTCTGGGGCAGAGCCATGACAGACAGGGAGGGGAGAGATTACAAACAAGCAGTTGTAAACATGATGTAAATAAACAGCCTAAAATATTTTAATGACATACAGACATGAGACTCGACCCAGTGCTTCACCCACTCAGGGACAGGCTGAAAACTCTAGCTCTAACTAGGACTGAAGAGAGAAAATTCATTTGCAAGATAAAGAAAGAGGAGATTTGTCAGGGCTCTCTAAAAGTCATTCTTGTTGTTGCTCTTGTTGTTCAATTGCTCAGTAGTGTTTGACTCTTTGCAACCCCATGGGCTGCAGCACTCCAGGCTTCCCTGTCCTTCCCTATCTCCTGGAGTTTGCTCAAACTCATGTCCATTGAGTCAGTGTTGCCATCCAACCATCTCATTCTCTGTCATCCCTTTCTCCTTCTGCCTTCAATCTGTCCCTGCATCAGGGTCTTTTCCAGTGAAATGGCTCTTCGCATCAGGTGGCCAAAGTATTGGAGCTTCAGCTTCAGCATCAGTCCTTCCAATGAATATTCAGGGTTGATTTCCTTCAGGATTGACTGGTTTGATCTTGCTTGTGCCAGAGACTCTCAAGAGTCTTCTCCAGCACTACAGTTCAAAAGCATCAACCCTTCGGCGCTCAGCCTTCTTTATGGTCCAACTCTCACATCTGTACATGACTACTGAAAACAACAATAGCTTTGACTCTGCAACCTTGGTGTGTTAAGTTTCTGCTGTATGAGGTTAAGAGCTCTGGCCTTGAGTCAGACAGCATGGAATTTACCAGCTCTGAGGCCTTAGGCAACGCACTACTTCTCAAAGCTTATCTCCTCCTTTGTAAGATGGAGGTTAAGGTTATAAAGGAAGCACAATCCTTGAGACTCAATAACGAATAATAATAGTAGTAGTAGTAGTAGTAGTATCAAATAAAATGAAAATAATGATTATTATTTTTTTCCATTTATTTTTATTAGTTGGAGGCTAATTACTTTACAATATTGTAGTGGGTTTTGTCATACATTGACATGAATCAGCCATGGATTTACATGTATTCCCCATCCTGATCCCCCCTCCCACCTCCCTCTCCATCCGATTCCTCTGGGTCTTCCCAGTGCACCAGGCCCGAGCAAAAATAATGATTATTATCATCCAGCCAAATTTGTAAAATGAAAAAAAAAACTTTGTTCTGGAAAAATAAATTATCAATCACTAGCTGTGCGTTATGGTTGTCAGAAACACTAGTGTAAAATTCAGAAATGGAGACTTCCTTGGTGGTCCAGTGGTTAAAACTCAATGCTTCCAATGCAAGGGCCATGATTGGGAAACTAAGATCCCATGTACCATGTGGTGTGGCCAAGAAAATATTTTTAAAAATAAAATTCAGAAATGCAGACAACATAAACCAAGGCTATCGGTGCACCTGTGAGATAGGCAGGAATATCTATGTGTCTGAGGGTTGTGAGTATGAATGTGTGTGGGTGTGTGATTGATAGAGTGAGATTTGTGAAGAGAGACTTTGGATAAATAGTAACTGCCAGGTTACAGTTTATCACGTATACTACAAAAGAATAAATGGATTTCCTAAATTTTATAGACTGAATTGTGTCCGCATAAAAATTCATACATAGGAGCCCTAACCCTCAGTGTGACTGTATTTGGAGATAGGATCCTCAAGGTGATAATTAAAGTTAAATGAGGTTGTAAGAGTGAGGCTTTAATCCAATACAACTGATAACCTTAGAAGAAGACAAAGAAGCACTAGGAGCGCATGCTCACAGCAAAAAAAAAAAAAAAAAAAAAAAAACCCATGTGACGTCACATGAATAGAAGGCTGTAGACAAGCCAAGAAGAGACGTTTCACCAGAAACCAACTCTTCTAGCACTACAACTTGGACTTCCAGCTTCCAGAACGATGACAAAATTAATTTCTATCCTTTAAGCTACCCAGACTGCAGTATTTTATGATGGCAGCCGTAATAAACTAACACACTGAATAAGAGCAACCTTCTGTTTCTCACAAAAATTTCACTCTCTCCAGAAGCAGGGATTCGGGGACCATGTAGTCTGATTCCTAAAAGAAATCCTCAGTGGATTCCACCACTGTTTGTGTGCATACAAGCGTTTCTCCCACTCGGGGCCCAGGAGGAAGCCCCAATATCAAAATCCTTCTGAAGGCTTGATGGGGAGCAGATTCTTTTTATCTGTGAAAGAAATTTCTGAGAACTCATGATTCCCAGATGTGAAGCCATGATTCCAGCTCAAAGATGTCCAACTAACTCAGATGTCTACACCTTTTCTATCAGAACAACAGCACACTGCAGCATCCTCCCAGGTTCCTGAAGCTGGCACATAGGAAGTGGCTATGAAGCTTGGCTGAATGCTTGACTGAAAATTAAACAGTATGTTGCCTTGTCTTATTCATACTAGTTGATTATATATATATAGGTTTCCCAGGTAGCTCTAGTGGTAAAGAACACTCCAAAGAGACGTGGGTTCAATCCCTGGGTTGGGAAGATCCCCAGAGAAAGAAATGGCAACAGACTCCAGTATTCTTGCCTGGGAAATCCCACAGACAGAGGACGCTTGCAGGGTATAGTCCATGGGGTCAGAGTCCCGGGCATGACTGAAGTGACTTAGCACGCACGCATGCACACACACACACGCAGGGCTTCCCAGGTGGTGCAGTGGTAAAGAATCCGCCTGCCAATGCAGGAGAAGCAAGACTCATGGGTTCAATCCCTGGGTCGGGAAGATCCCCTGGAGGGGGAAATGGCAACTAGTCCAGCAATTTTGCCTGGAGAATCCCATGGATAGAGAAGCCTGGCAGGCTACAGTCCTTGGGGTCACAAAGAGTCGGACACAACTGAGTATACGATACATATAGTTAAATATATGTATATATATATTACATATATACGTATATTACATATTTATATATATATACATATATGTATAGCTATAAACTTTAGTTTGTGGTATACATGTATGTATAGCTATAAACTTTAGTTTGTGGTACTTGATTTTGGAAAGAAAACTGGAAAAAAAAATGACTAGAGGATAAATTTGCATGTATGTATACATGTATATATATGTATGTATATACATGTATGTATAGCTATACATGTATGTATAGCTGTAAATTTTAGTTTGTGGTACTTGATTTTGGAAAGAAAACTGGAAAAAAAAATGACTAGAAGATAAATTTGCATAAAGTAGCTGAAAAATCCAATTATCAGGAGCCTGCACCAAGGTGTTTAAATTTGCTAATGAAATCTTCATTGTTACCTTCCTCATGCTGGATTCAAATACACAGATGTACTTTTTATTTTTATCTCCTTTTTTTAGGAGGATCAGTTTTTACGTTCTCCCTTACATTTAGGAAAAGCATCTGTCTGGGATTTCTCGGGTTCCCAAGGCTACAGCCAGAGCACAGAATTAGCTGATGTTCAGAAGGGCTGCCATGAGCTCGCACCTCCTGCCCCAAGCTATTCAGGCAGCTGCTGACTGCGCTGACAGTGCGGGTAAAAAGAGCAGGCAGTCTCAGACTCTGCTTCAGTCGAGACACAGAGGGAAAAAGAAAGAAATAGGATCTGACCCACCTGCCTGTTTCCTTCTCTTAAAAATACAGAAAACTCACTTTTTTCCAAAGCTTTGAGTTGGAATACTGGGGGGTGCAAGCCATTAACATCTTTAGATTGTTCTAATGCTTCACATTGATTAATTTATATACTTTACATGATTAATAAGCTGTTTTCTTTACCTATTTACACAGCAACTAAACAAACCTGTTTAACATTTCATTCTGCATAGTCACAGATCATGTAAACTTGAGATGAACATTTTTTTTTTCATTTCCCTAAAAGTTCAATGATGAAACAAACAAAAATACCTCTGTGTCAGCCACCCACCACTCTCTAATGTTCATTTCCTGAGTATTTGAGGAGAGAGGACAGAGGAGAGAATGATGATGACATCTGACATTACTCCTGTAACGGGATTTACATAGCTTGATTCTGTCATTAAAAAAAAAAAAAAAGACCTGTTTTTTTCACATTTCTATTTCTATAGAAAGTATTTGCTTTCTATAGTTTCTGATGGTTGGTTCCAAACTCGGAACGCTTCCCCTTCTATCCCAGCTCCACCTAGACACTTTTTAAAAATGAGAATAAAGGTGGTAGTTTGGGGGGTGTGTGTATGTTAATCACTCAGTTGTGCCTGACTCTTTGCTATGCCCTGGACTGTAGCCTGCCAGGCTCCTCCATCCATGGAATTCTCCAGGCAAGAATACTGGAGTGGATAGTCATTCCCTTATCCAGGGGATCTTTCCAACCCAGGGATCAAACCCAGCCTCCTGCATTGTAGGCAAATTCTTCACTGACTGAGCCACTGGAGAAGCCCAGTATGGAATACTGTACAATAATTTAATTATTTTGAATTAGTAAATTTTGAGGTTCTAGAAATTTTGAAGTTCAAGGTTTCAGGCTTGTCTATAGAGGGAAGATGCTAAATACTGCAAACAGAATTATATATCTGCTTAAAAATTTGATAAAGAATATTTTTCAAAGATTAAAGTTAAATCCTAAGACTTAATTACATGGGGAGGACCAATAAACACTTTTCAAGGTAATTACAACAAAATACAAAAATAAGATTTTGAAACTAAAACCATTTTTGGCCAGCCACAGTGTTGTAATATGAAAAAAATGTGCTTCAAGAGACTCAAATGAGAAAAGCAGAATTTGAAACTAAAAGTTAATACCTGGAAAAGAGCCATGATTACCTACATATCGCAATGGCAGATATTTGCACATGGAAAAGAAGAATAAAATGATGTTGAGAAGCTAATGCACAATCTTATAAGTGATCTAATTTTTCATTCTCAGACTTCATACTAAGAAATAATGACCAACTGGATATTACAAAGTGAATAGTAAGTAGTAAGCTAACTCAGGGCTTCCCTCAGATAGTAAAAATTCGCCAGCAATGCGGAAGACCTGGGTTCAATCCCTGGGTTGCAAAGATTCCCTGGAGGAGGACACGGCAATCCACTCCAGTATTCTGGTCTGGAGAATCCCCATGGACAGAGGAGCCTGGAGGCCACAGTGCATGGGCTTGCAAAGAATCGGACACGACTGAAGCGAATAAGCAGCAGCAGCAAGCTAACTCAAATCAGCCAGCAATTTTCTCTCTGGAAAGCAGGTGTTTGTTGGAAAGTAAAACGTGCTTCAGTAAGAGCACGTGAAAAAGACAGAGAGGCAAAGATACATAAGTGTCCGAGATATGGGGTTTATATTCAGAATTTCTTTTCTCATTCTTCCCTTTCGCATTTTGATTCAGAAACCAAGTATGCTCAATCTAGATACACAAGGATTAAGTGACTGCCATGAGCTGAATTAACACATGTTTGGGTAGGTTGGTTACGTATTAGGGAACTGAGAATGAGGATGGCCATGTCTAAAGAGGTAAGAGAAACATACAAATGAGGAGAACAGACTCTGATATAACCATGGTGACTGTCGCCCCCTCTTCTCCCTACACAATATCTTCAAGCAGATAAACATTTCTTGCTTTTGTTTTTTTAAAATAAAGAGTACGTCATAAATTATTAGAACTGTTGAATGAGTTCAGTGAGGTTGCAGGATACAAGATCAATAAGAAAAAAATAAATTGTGTTACTATACTTGCAATGAACAATCTAAAAATGAAATTAAGAGAGCAATTTCATTTACAGTAACATCAAAAAGAATAAAATAGTAATAAATTTAACAAAAGAAGTGCTCAACATACTTTGAAAACTACAAAATATTATTGAAATTAAAGAAGATGGAAAATACAAATACTCCCCAAACTGATCTATGCAATCTTTATTAGAATCTCAGCTTTTTTCTAGAAATTGGCAAACTGAGTCTATACACCTGTGGAATTACAAGAGACACAGATTGCCAAAACAAACTCACACTTTCCAGTTGCAAAACTTACAAAATAACAGTAATCAAGACATGGGGACCAATTAAATACACTTGAATGTCCAGAAATAAAGTCATATGTCTATGGTCAACTGATTTTCAACAAGAGTGCTCAGACTATTTTATGAGAAAAGAATAGTCTTCTCAACAAAGGATGCTGGGTAATTACATGCAAAAAAAAAAGAAAAAGAAAGAAATTAATTCTTATCTCACACCATACACAAAATATTAATTCAGGATAGATTGAAGACCTAAATGTAAATGCTCAAAGTGTAAAACTATAAGACCACACATGGGTAAATCTTCATGACCTCAAATTTGGCAAAGGAATTTTAAGTGTGACACCACAAAATGAGCAACACTAGGTAAAAAAAGATAATTTGAAAGTCTTCAAAACTGAAGACTTTTGTGCTTCAGAGTATACCATGAAGATAGTAATATTACACAGAGTGGGAGAAAAAAAACTGTGTTGTAAGGTAATCACATCCATAATATGAAAAGACCTTACAGCTCAACAACAAAAAGACAAGGAAGCCACTTTTTAAAATAGGAAAGGATGTTGAATAGGCATTTCATCAAGAAAAGCAGACAAATGGCAAACAAGCACATAAAAAGATGCTCAAAATCTTTAGTCATCAAGGAACTGCAAATCAAAACCACAATGAGATGCCAATCCATACCCGCAAGCATAGTTAGAATCAAAAAGACAGACAATATCAAGTGATGGTGAGGATGTGAAGCAATTAGAAACTTCCTACACTGCTGGTGGAATATAAGTAGTGTAGCTGCTTTGGAAAGTAGCTTGGCAATTCCTCAAACAACCAAACATAGACATACCATAGGAAGCAGCATTTCCACTCATAGGTATATAGCCAACAGAAATGAAAACTGAGGTCCATAAAAACCTGTACGTGAATTTTTATGGCAGCATTATTCATAATAGCCAAAAAGTGGGAGCAACACAAATATTCATCAACTGAAAAATGGATAAACAAAGTGTAGTATATCCATTTAACAGAATACTATTTGCCCAGAAAAAGGAAAGGTGTAATGTTACATGCTACAACACCATGAGTCTTGAAACAGTGAAAGTGAAAGTGAAGTCGCTAAGTCGTGTCCGACTCTTCGCGACCCCACGGACTGTAGCCTACCAGGCTCCTCCATCCATGGGATTTTCCAGGCAAGAGTACTGGAGTGGGCTGCCATTTCCTTCTCCAGGAGATCTTCCCAACCCAGGGATTGAACCCCGCACTGGTCTCCAGGGATTGGTGTCCCGCATTATGGTGAGTGAAATAAGCCAGTCACAAAAGCTCACATACTACATGATTTCATTCATATGTAACTCCAGAACAGGCAAATCTATAGAGACAAAAAGTGCAATTTCTTAGGACTCAATGATTGCTTAGAGATGGGGGTTATGTGTGAAAGAGAGGTGAGAGTTAAAGGGCATAGGGATTCTTTTTGAGGTGATGCAATGTGTAAAACTGACTATGGCATACACCTCTGACTATATGAAGAATACTTAAAATCATATACTGTTCATGGGTGGATTATATCCCAATAATGCTGCTTTATAAAAAAAATTTTAATATATATCAATAATCTGAAAGTAAACAAAATTATACTATAAACTGTCTGATGTCATCTCATCCTTCTTTGCTCCAGTCTTTCCAAAATTGTAGCACAATGACTTTTTATAATCTTAACAAATTTTAAATTGTCTTTGTGTTCCCAGAGCTTACAGAGAAAAATTAAAACTCCTTAGTTTGGAATTCAAGTTTCCTCACAATCTAGCTTTATACTACCTTCAGAAAACATAGTTAGGGACTTCCCTGGCAGCCCAATGGTTAAGACACAGCGCGTCCTCTGGCAGGGGGCGTGGGTCCAACCCCTGGTTGGGGAACTAAGATCCCCGCATGCTGCATGCAACCAACAAATAGGGGGAAAAACATATTTAATATAAAAGTTATATGGACAGAAGTAAGTAATTATAGCCACACAAAAAGGTATACAGTGAAAAGCAGAAATCTCTTTCTACTTCAAATTCCCAGTGTCCTTTCCTAGAGGCAACCAGTAGCTCATTTCTTGTGTATCTTCTGTAGATGTTTACCTTGACTCTGCTCTGCACCAGCCTATCCTGATCTCTCCATGAATACTCTTACTATTAATATTACTGTCTCACATACATAAAAGTTCTGATTTCAATGAAAGAAAACTATATGCTATGCTTTTAAAATTTTCACCGATAGCACCAAAAAACCAGGACTTTCCACATTGTAGATATCCCAATACATATTTGTTGATCAGCAAAATTAGACTAAATTGCTCAAAACAATCTTGGCTCACAGCTGATAGCAGAGACTAATACCGCAACAAGGGAAAATGTGTAGACAGGGATAGAAGTATATGGAAGAAACATTTTCTTGAACATTTTCACAATTGCATAGGGATAAAAATGATACATTAACTTCCACTGAGAATAACCAAACTTGGTATTGTTCTTCTCATAATTAATATAATAATATAATATCTGAGTAAACCATACTCAATACATGGAAAGTCACGGCCAAATAATTGTGCTCATGAAGCGTTACAATTACATCCTCTAAAGCAATATATTTTTACTTTGATGTCAATGGTATATTCTACTAGATTATAAATTTGTTTCTAGTATCATGAAAGATCCTCTGCCTGTAGCTCAAAGCCTAATGATGGAGATAACAACAAAACAATTACTCTATTTACCTGTCTATATTTGATTCTTGGTATTAAAAAAAATAATGTTTCTCTTCAACTAACTTTTGTAACATTTTCTTTTCCTTTCACACTTTTTCCTAGATAGAATCTTTGACTTTTCTGAGTTAGTCACCATTGCATTCACTTCCTTTATTCTTTCTACAGGCTTCATAACATTTAATGACAATTTTAGTTTTGGTACTGTCCTATTTTCTCTTTGCTTCACTAACTAGGAACAAAGCAAATATTCCCCTGTAGGTCACAGACACAGAAGTGTGGGTTCATCTTGCATTGCTAAGTATAATAATGTTTTGAGATTGAACCTGGTTCTCCAGGATCCACGAGTCATCACCTTCCAGGGGTATCATTAATGGCAGCACAGTACTAACTTCTCTGGGCAAAATGCATGCAGTAAAACTAATAAACATCATTAGTTAGTGAGCTGGGTGAATGGGAAGTCTGACTATATTAAGGTTTGAATTGTAAAATGTCAGAAACAACCAGCCACTTTGCAAAAGAGAAAGTAAAAACTGAAATACCCAAGTGATTTATTTTTCTACCTGTAGACCTTCAGCTTGGTCCTGAATGTCTTTATTTGCTTATACTGTTGTTACAGTAATGATGTGATTAAATATGCCAGTTCTTGCTTCTGGAGGATAGTGATTAAGTCTACATTTTATGCCAAGATTTCTGTTCAGCCATGTACCTAAACTTGACTCAAACTAATATGGTACATAAACCATATTAAAACTTGTCAATCTACTTGTAAATGAAAAGAGAGGGAACATACCAAATTAATTCCAAATTTTTCTGTAGCTTTTAGATAAGTTTGGTGATTCACTACTGAGCTCATAACCTCATCCATTTATGTAATATGTCTAATAAAACATGTTTAATAGTATGTTTACTTAAGAGGCCTTTGAACTGCTACTTAAGAAGTGATAGAATGATATCTTATATTTGAGTACCTTAAAATTTGAGAATCATGCTCATCACTTGCAATGGAATGGTCCATTGGTAGAACTCCAGCAGCAGACACAGAGATGACAAGCTATTTAGTGAGCGATTAACTGGGTATTTCATTACCTTTACTCCAAACACAGACATTCTAAGTTCATTCTTTTAACCTTAATAAGGTTGCTTTTGAAGCTCTTTATTTCTAAGATTTAAAAGGGAACTCTGTCATATGTCAGCCTACAATGAAACCTTAAATAACCAGACCAATAAAGTAGATGCAATGTGCTAAAGTCTTCATCTGCTACAGAGGATGACTTAGAATGCACCCTTTCACTTAAGTGAGGCTATTTATAGCCAGAGTGAAAATGAAAACTTAAGCAAGAATAGGTTTCTGTATCCTCTGAGCACTGATGTTTCTTCATCCTTTTAGGTTAGTGAAGCACATCTCCCTCTAAGGCTGACCTATATAATCCTCAGCCCAGAAAGTTATTCTAAACAGAATAATTTAAAAATCCATGAAGTGTATACATTAAAATTTAAGTTACAAAGAACTCTGATGTTCCTAACTGAGCCAAGATAACAAACAATTCTGTATGGCCAACATAGCCAAGAATTTGATTCCTTATGCACAGAAAGAAAAACTGCGTATAAATAATATTGTAAATGACAAGAAATGCATTTAAACTTGGTTTACTTGAATTCTTGATTAAGTGGCCTAATTTATGTACATGAAACTTCCAAGGGATTTTACTAGAATTTCAACGAGCACAAGAAAACCTAATATGAAGAAAGTTATATTGTTGGCATCCAATAGATCAAAAGATATTTGCAAATACTTTTCCTCCCACTTCTGTAGCCTTCCCTCTGTTTTCTTCATTCTTCCTTTATTTTTGAAATATTTTTATTGGAGTATCCGTTAGGTTCAGCCTCTCAGTCGTGTCCAACTCTTTGCCACCCCATGGACTGCAGCACAAAGGCTTCTCTGTCCATCACCAACTCCTGGAGCTTGCTCGTACTCATGTCCAATGAGTATGTGATGCCATCCAACCATCTCATCCTCTGTCGTCCCCTTCTCCTCCTGCTTTCAATCTTGCCCAGCATCCAGGTCCTTTCCAATGAGTCAGTTCTTCACATCAGGTGGTTCAAGGTATTGGAGTTTCAGCTTCAGCATCAGGCCTTCCAGTGAATATTAAGGATTGATTTCCTTTGGGATGGACTGGTTGGATCTCCTTGCAGTCCAAGGGATTCTCAAGAGTCTTCTCCTACACCACAGTTCGAAATCATCAATTCTTCGGTGCTCAGCTTTCTTTACAGTCCAACTCTCTCATCCATACATGACCACTGGAAAAATCATAGCTTTGACTAGACCGACCTCTGTTGCCAAAGTAATGTCTCTGCTTTTTAATATGCTATCTAGGTTGGTCATAGTTTTCTTCCAAGGAGCAAGCGTCTTTTAATTTCATGGCTGCAGTCTCCATCTGCAGTGATTTTGGAGCCCCCAAAATAAAGTCTCTCACTGTTTCCACAGTTTTCCCATCTATTTGCAATAAAGTGACGGGACCAGATGCCATGATCTTAGTTTTCCGAATGTTGAGTTTTAAGCCAGCTTTTTCACTCTCCTCTTTCACTTTCATCAAGAGACTCTTTAGTTCTTCTTCACTTTCTGCCGTAAGGGTGGAGTTATCTGCATATCTGAGGTTATTGATATTTCTCCCAGCCATCTTGATTCCAACTTCTGCTTCTTCCAGCCTGGTGTTTCTCATGATGTACTCTGCATAGAAGTTACATAAGCAGGGTGACAATATACAGCCTTGATGTACTCCTTTCCTGATTTGGAACCAGTCTGTTGTTTCATGTCCAGTTCTAACTGTTGCTTCTTGACCTGCATACACATTTCTCAGGAGGCAGGTCAGGTGGTCTGGTATTCCCATCTCTTGAAGAATTTTCCAGTTTGTTGTGATCCACATAGTCAAAGGCTTTGGCATAGTAAATAAAGCAGAAGTAGATGTTTTTCTGGAACTCTCTTGCTTTTTCAAAGATCCAGCGGGTGTTGGCAATTTGATCTCTGGTTCTTCTGGCTTTTCTAAATCCAGCTTGAACATCTGGAAGTTCTCCATGCAGGTACTGTTGAAGCCTGGCTTGGAAAATTTTGAGCATTACTTTGCTAGCATGTGAGATGAGTACAATTGTGCAGTAGTTTAAGCATCCTTTGGTACTGTCTTTCTCTGGGTTTGGAACTAAAACTGACCTTTTCCAGTCCTGTGGCCACTGCTAAGTTTTCCAAATTTGCTGGCATATTGAGTACAGCACTTTCACAGCATCATCTTTTAGGATTTGAAATAGCTCAACTGGAATTCCATCACCTCCACTAGCTTTGTTTGTAGAGATGTTTCCTGAGACCCACTTGACTTTGCATTCCAGGGTGTCTGGCTCTAGGTGAGTGATCACACCATCGTGGTTATCTGGGTCATGATCTTTTTTGTATAGTTCTTCTATGTATTCTTGCCGCCTCTTCTTAATATCTTCTGCTTCTGTTAGGTCCATACAATTTCTGCCCTTTATTGTGCCCATGTGCATGAAATATTCCCTTGGTGTCTCTAATTTTCTTGAAGAGCTCTCTAGTCTTTCCCATTCTATTGTTTTCCTCTATTTCATTGCATTGATCACTGAGGAAGGCTTTCTTACCTCTCCTTGCTTTCCTTTGGAATTATGCATTTAAATGGGTATATCTTTCCTTTTCTCCTTTGCCTTTATCTTCTCTTTTCACAGCTATTTGTAAGGCCTCCTCAATCCACCATTTTGTCTTTTTCAATTTCTTTTTCTTGGGGATGGTCTTGATCACTTCCTGCTGTACAGTGTCACAAACCTCTGCCCACAGTTCTTCAGGCATTGTATCAGATCTAATCCCTTGAATCTATTTCTCACTTTCACTGTATAATCATAAGGGATGTGATTTAGGTCATACCTGGATGGTTTAATGGTTTTCTCCACGTTCTTCAATTTAAATCTGAATTTGGCAATAAGGAGTTCATGATCTGAGCCACAGTCAGCTCCCAGTCTTATTTTTGCTGACTGTATAGAGCTTCTCCATCTTTGGCTGCAAAGAATATAACCAATCTGATTTCGGTATTGGCCATCTGGTGATGTCCATGTGTAGAGTCTTCTCTTGTGCTGTTAGAAGAGGGTGTTTAAATATATATGGAATTTAGAAAGATGGTAATGATAACCCTATATGCAAAACAGAAAAAGAGACACAGATGTACAGAACAGACTTTTGGACCCTGTGGGAGAAGGCAAGGGTGGGATGTTTCAAGAGAACAGCATTGAAACATGTATATTATCTATGGTGAAACAGATCACCAGCCCAGGTGGGATGCATGAGACAAGTGCTCGGGCCTGGTGCACTGGGAAGACCCAGAGGAATCGGGTGGAGAGGGAGGTGGGAGGGGGGATCGGGATGGGGAATACATGTAAATCCATGGCTGATTCATGTGAATGTATGACAAAAACCACTACAATATTGTAAAGTAATTAGCCTACAACTAATAAAAATAAAGAAAGAAAGAAAGAAGAGGGTGTTTACTATGACCAGTGCGTTCTCTTGGCAAAACTCTTTTAGCCTTTGACCTGCTTCATTCTGTACTTACTCCAAGGTCAAATTTGCCTATTATTCCAGGTATCTCTTGACTTCCTACTTTTTCATTCCAGTTCCCTATAATTAAAAAGACATCCTTTTTGGTGTTAGTTCTAGAAGTTCTTGTAGGTCTTCATAGAACCGTTCAACTTCAGCTTCTTCAGCATTACTGGTTGGGGCATAGACTTGGGTCACTATGATATTGAAAGGTTTGCCTTGGAAATGAACAGAGATGATTCTGTTGTTTTTGAGACTGAACCCAAGAACTGCATTTCAGACTCTCATGTCCCAAAGTCCGACTGAGCGACTTTCACTTCACTCCCATTTACTTCACCAGAGAGGATTGAGGAGAGTTTCCTGTGCTATATACAGTAGGTTTGTAGATAGGAAGGGTTAATTTGAATTTACACGGGATCTGTTTCTGTGACTTTAACCCTTTATCTTCCTGCTTTTGTCATTATAAGCATACATAGTGGCCTGCCTCTGGGAGATAACCTGACCCTGCTCACCTGTGAAGTGCTGTGATATTCTTGAATTCTTTGTGTGGCACACACAGCACCCACCAGCTGCTTGGCAAAACTTCCAAGTCCCTTCCTAGTCCCAACACCTCGTCCCAGATTCAGTGATTTATCCTGCGGTGAGCAGGGAGAGTTTGGACTCGGTAACAGGTTCTCACTGGTTATTTATTTTATACATAGTATAGTCAGAAAGAGAAAAAATAAAAATAGTATATTAACTGTATGTGTGGAATCTGACAGAATTGGTATAGACAATCTTATTTACAAAGCAGAAATGGAGATACAGATGTAGAGAATAAATATGTGAATACTAAGGAGGAAAGAGGGGGTACTGGGATGAATTGGGAGATTGGGATTGACATTCTTCCTTGAAATTAAAACTCCTTTCCTCTGGAAATGATTTTAGCTGGGTTTCTCTGCGATTGGGCTTCCCTGATGGTTCAGACAGTAAAGAATCTGCCTGCAAAGTAGGAGGCTGAGTTCAATCCCTGCGCGGTGAAGAGCCCCTGGAGAAGGAAATGGCTATCCACTCCAGTGTTCTTGCCTGGAGAATTCCAAGAACAGAGAAGCCTGGCAGGATACAGTCCATGGGGTCGCAAAGAGTTGGACATGACTGACTAACACACACACACACACACACACTCCCTCTCTCTGATTAAAGCAAATTATATTGTTATTCCAAAGAGATGTTGGTTAGAATAAGTGACTATCTAATTGGTGAAATGTAAAGAAAATAGTATTTTGGTAGTTTTTATCACTCTGAGAAACCCCTGCCCTCTCCATTTATCCCAAGTAAACTGCTAGGGGGTGAAATACACAGAGCTATTCACATCGCTTAGTAATGCAGAGTCACACGCTATTTGCAAATAGCTCTGCACCTTGCAGGAAGTAATGCCTTTAACTCCAGAACCTAACATGAAATAGCTTCTACCTCTCCAGCAGGAAGTTATCCTCAAGGTCACAGAGTAATATGCCTCTTCCTTTCAAATGCCAATATTCAAATTGAATTCCATCTCTGTTTGCACTGAGCAGGATCAAACAAAATCTTGGCTTACATAATGATGCACGCCCACAGCACCTGAAAATTTCTCCTTGGTCGGGATGTTATAAATGAGGATGCATCTGGAACCTGGTTGCCAGAGGTAAAGGCTAAGTGTGAATTTGAGCTAGATCCAAAGCCTGATGGTTATTTAGACATTAAAACTGTCAGATGATCCTACAAAATATGTCTGGTGCTTGCTTCATTGGGCCAATTGGCCTTCTAAGTGCATTGACTTCCAAGTTTCACCCCAAACTCTGAGACTCTACTTGGAGAAACAAGAGACATGAAATTGTTGACACAAGAGAAAATAATGATGGTAATAGCAGTGGTAGTGTTAGTCACTCAGTTGTGTCCGACTCTTTGTGACCCCACGAGCTGTCACCCACCAGCTCCTCTGTCCATGGGATTCTCCAGGCAAGAATACTGGACTGGCTTGCTATTTCCTTCTCCAGAGGATCTTCATGATGCAGGGATTGAACCCCGGTCTCCTGCCTTGCAGGCAGATTCTTTACTGCTTGAGCTATAAGGAAGAGCCAAAACATTACATTTGTCTCTTTTATATCTATGCTTTTTTTTTTGAAATGTAGGGCACTTAAGGATGTTTTGGCTTAAGGCAATCAAGTTTTGGACAGGTTTAACATTTAAATTCTGTTATGTGTTTAAAGCAATTTCACTCTGTGAACTTTCTGTATCGCCATAGATTTATTCTAACTATGGGTTGATTTAATGACAGGCCAAAATAAACTTTTTAATTCTTGGGGTTTTTCAGAATTCAGTTTCTGTGATGTGACAACATCATAGTACTACTTGCTTCCTATGTTCGAAATAGGCATTCTGGGTTCTTTTTTGAAAGTATAACTTTTTTCACTAAATAGTTATAAACATGTGAACAATTATTAATGAAGTTTTCGTTGGAAAGGAAGGTAAGAATAGAGTGAAATAGTCACTTTTAGCCTTTCTATTCAGAATATGCGGCGAACTATGATAGTTGAGAAACTATATTTTATTATGTTTCCTGGGAATTTTCTTGGCCTTTCTTGGCCTCAGATTCTCCACTCATAAAATGGATATAAAAATGTCATATTTTATCAAACCTAAGACACCACTGATTGTAACATACAACATTGTTTTATGTACCACTAAGGGAAACAGAATACTACTTTAACTATACCTTCTTATCCCTTAGAATTCTTGTTTTATACTTAGCAACAAACCTTTTTTAGTTGTTTTATTTAGACATATTTAATCATTTGTTGCACATTTGTCTCTATTATTTTCTGTGTGCACAATAATTCTCAATACAGTTTTAAAAAAAAAGCTATAACCAAATTGAATTCATAGACAATGGTGTTTGGCTGACAATGATTATAACCCTCCATCAATTTTAGATGCTTCTAAGGTTGGAAGTGTCAATATGTGAAATCTTAAACTCTATGAAGTGTATAATTCTGTTATTATCAATATAAGTAATTATTGTTATCATTGCTATTATTTTATGTTTGTTATTATTATCAAAATCATTTGTAAAGCACAAATGAATATATTCCAAAATGAACATCCAAAGATCATCTGCTTCTCATAAAACCATGAGATAAAGTTAATTTTTGAGTATGAAAGAGAAAATAAATTCTTTTTTCCAAAATAATTTTTTTGTGGAAGCTTCTCTGGCCTCATGTCATCGGTAACTCAATAACCAATTATTTCACTTTCTCCCTGAGTACCTGAAACTATCAAAGTCTTCCAGGTACCACAGACAGCACTGTTCTTGCATAAACTTCCCTGCAATTAAATAGGCATGAGTACCTTTTAGCAGTAACTTTGAGACTGACCTATAGGTATACCTAAGTGGATAAGCCAAGCCATCCTACTTTCTTCCTTTCAGCTTCTACCTCCTCCCGTGACAGGGAACCTTAAAAAAAATGATAGCTCAATTCTGTCAAGCTTTACAGACTTTAGAGCTTTATATAAATTCCACTGAAGCTACATACTCTAACTTGATGGCCTCATCCAAGCTGAACACTGCACTGAACTGCTTCACAGTCAATAGAAGTATCTTTGGAATTGTTTGGCATGTGCTTCCCCTCTGTGATTCATTTTTGGTGGCTCAGAATGCATGGCATACAGTACTGCAGAATTTATTTCTCCAAGTTCAGTAACCTTCCCAGTTCACTCAACCAAATAAGAATAACATGAGACCACATAACATAAAAATAAATTCCTAGGTGTGATCTTTGCAAGGATAAAAAATGTTTATAGCTCATACTTAAACTTCCTTTGTCTATGTCATGAATACAAACCCAACCTGGTAAAACTCACCACTTTTGCTTTTTCAATAAAAATAAGGATGGATCATTAACAAAACAAAATAAGAAAAGCCAGGTCTACCGTTGTCAAGAATAGTGTGTGTATTCCTGTTTATGAGCATCAAATATAAAATTTCTAAACATCAACATTTAAAATTTCATGTGTTTTCCACATTTTGAAATACTCAATGACTTGATACTTACTATACCTTCTCAACTTGTAGCTTCCTAAATTGCTTAGGTCTTCCTCTAATTGACCTTGCCACACATCATTCCAAGGGGAGCCCAGAGGCAGCCCAATATTTTCATCCTGAGATGTGCTCCTATACTGCCCTCTGCTGTATCAATAACTTCTACCAGGCTGCCAGGATGTATACAGTGTTTTTATTAACTGAAAAGCAGAAAACCAAATGAAAACTCTATTTTGGGAAGAAAAAAAGCACAAAGGTAACATAAAAAGAATAAGTAGTTTTTTTTTCATTGTTATACATTATCTCCAAAGTTGCTACTTTAAGTCATCATTGTTAAAACAAATTTCCAAAAACATGATAAATCATGCTAACTGGGGTTGGCTGGATTTGTAGTGGCAGGAGGAAATTATTTCAGAGTTTTGGGATGGAACTTTTTTGTTCACTCCATGATAAGTAAATGAGTTAAAATATGAAGTGTAGTAAAGTCCATAAACTTTGACTTCTGCTCCCAATCTCCTCTTTCTAAATGTCTCCTTTCTCTACTGAGAAAATAAGTTTGTTTATCCCCCCCTTACCAAAAATGAAATGGAATTGAAGATAAATTAATTGAAGTCCTTTATAGTTGGATCTAGGACAAACCTAGACAGCATATTAAAAAGCAGAGACATTACTTTGCCAACAAAGGTCCATCTAGTCAAAGCTATGGTTTTCCCAGTAGTCATGTATGGATGTGAGAGTTGGACCATAAAGAAAGCTGAGCACCAAAGAATTAATGCTTTTGAACTGTGGTGTTGGAGAAGACCCTTGAGAGTCCCTTGGATTGCAAGGAGATCCAACCTGTCCATCCTAAAGGAGATCAGTCCTGAATATTCACCGCAAGGACTGATGCTGAAGTGGAAACTCCAATTTTTTGGCCACCTGATGTGAAGAACTGACTCATTGAAAAGGACTCCAATGCTGGGAAAGACTGAAGGCAGGAGAAGGGGATGACAGAGGATGAGATGGTTGGATGGCATCACCGACTCAATGGACATGAGTTTGAGCCAGCTCCAGGAGTTGGTGATGGACAGGGAAGCCTGTCCATCATCACACTGGTGATGAAGCAGCGTGCTGCAGTCCATGAGGTCGCAAAGAGTCAGACATGACTGAGGGACTGAACTGAACTGAACTGAGAGTTGGATCAATTTCACTTTATCAAATGTTCATTCCAATTAAGTCTTGTAATACTGTATTTCTTTCCTCTTGTTTCCTTTCTTCCTTCAACAGATACTTTTTGGGCATATTCTATGTCTCAAGTATGTCTTGTTAAGAGCTGGAAAAAGACTGGTTCCTGTCTTCATGGAACTTTTACGAAGAGATACAAACATTTAACCAAAATTTACAGGAATAAGTATTTAATTATTTTCAGGAACAATGTTACAAGCAGAGCAAATAGTATGTGCAAAGGACTCTAGTTAGAAGGGAACTTGGCACACTCAAGGACCTTAAAAGTCAGTGTGCTAAAGAAATGTACTACATGAGGCTAGAGCAGAATGAGCTGGGTCATGTTAAGGGTTTTGGCCTGTCTCCCAAGAGATTTGGAGACCATTTGGTCATTTTAGACAGAAAAATGACATGATCAGAATTATGTTTAAGAGAGATCACTATGCCATCTGTGTGAGGAGAGTCAGGACAAGACTGAATGTAGATTTTTCTCAGGGGATATTGCTTGAGTGAAATATGATGGAACCTGAAATAAGGAGGACAGAGTGGACAACCTGGAGAAATTCTTAGAAGGCATGATGGAAGGACTTGACGTGTGGTTGTATGAGGGATTGTAAGGGAGAGGTTGGGAGTTGGACATTAGGAAAGAGTAGTTCTGAAGGGAGAAGGCGCATGATTTCATCATGAGATGTGTTAAGTTTTCTCTTTAATTCAAAGCAAAACTGTCCCTTCCTTAGTCCTCTCCCCTGCTCACACATTACACATGCATATACATAGAAATCCCAACATCTCAAAGGAATTTCAGGCACATTTCAGCTATATGTCAGGTAACTGATAGAGAAGACATACCCTCTCTTTACATATATATTGAAATGTTAAGTATATTTAAATATATACATGTGTAACTGTTTATACATATGTCTTTGTTTTTTGTACATATGTATATGTGCATTTTATTCATTTATGTGTATAAATATGTATATACACACAAACATACATATATGTGTGCTGACTCAGTTGCTAATAGGGATTCAGACCCTCATATTAGATCTTAACAGTGGGAGATTTGTATACCATAGAACATTTGAGGCAAAAGGTGTAGGTTTGGGATTCATGTGATCAGACTGCCAGAAACAAAACCTTGCATAATGCCACTTTATTTATAAACTCAGCCAGCAAAACCACAAGGAAGCTTCCTTGTACTTTATTCAGTGCCTTGGATGGAAAGGAAATTTTTAAAAAATCAGCTGTGAATGAACTAATGAACTAATTATATTTCTACTACTCATCATTATAAAAACTGTAAACTGAAATTTAAAATAAAACCTAATTCAGAAATGTTGAAATCCAAAGGATGCTGTCATAAGCAAATACAAAACTGCTGTTTACATGCAATCAAGATTTTTGTTTCCACATAAGGAAACAAATAACAATGTGAAAGTGTCCATAGATACAACCGACAAGAGAATTAAGACCTAAAAACTGAAGATGATACAACAATCTGAAAAGGATTATAAAATAAACATTAAATGATTAAAGGAGTAAAAGTAAGAATAGACACTATAGTAATATAAAACAGCACAAATGAAAAATCGGGCAGATTTAAAAATATTAATAACTTGAAAAACTAATTCTGAAATATCAAATAATTAAGTGAAAAATATCTTCAGAATAAGATTATGTAACAGGAAGAAATAAAATTAAAGGGTGAACTGCTGGAACACCCTAACAGAAAATGAGAGGTTTGTCATCTGGAGCTATTGAACTGAAAAAAGAACTCAGGAATAATTGAATTTTGAAGTGAGATGTCCAAAAGAAAGATTTTACAGATAATAACTATTATGGGGAATGGTAATGAAATCAATCATGCATGCTATTTATATTACGAGGGCCAACAGTCAAAACTTCTCATCACAAGCACAGAGCTTCCAACAAACTTTTTGGGCTTTAAGTTTCAGTCTTCAACTTAATGAAAAGATCTTACTCCCATATAGAAGAATCTGGTACAGGACCTACCTTCTTGCATAAACAACTAAAAAACTGAATAAAATATGAAACAGACAGAGCAGAACTGTGATGCTTAAGAGAAGAGAAACAAAAAGATGAGCCCTGTGATGCAAAAGTAGAAAGTCAAGAAACACCTGCAGTAACAGGCAAATTTGGCCTTGGAGTACAGAATGAAGCAGGGCAAAGGCTAATAAAGTTTTGCCAAGAGAACGCACTGGTCATAGCAAACACCCTCTTCCAACAACACAAGAGAAGACTCTACACATGGACATCACCAGATGGCCAATAGCAAAATCAGATTGATTATATTCTTTGCAGCCAAAGATGGAGAAGCTCTATATGGACAGCAAAAAGAAGACTGAGAGCTGACTGTGGCTCAGATCATGAACTCCTTATTGCCAAATTCAGATTTAAATTGAAGAAAGTGGGGAAAACCACTATACCATTCAGGTATGACCTAAATCAAATCCCTTCTGATTATACAGTGGAAGTGAGAAATAGATTTAAGGGACTAGATCTGATAGAGTGCCTGATGAACGATGGACGGAGGTTCGTGACATTGTATAGGAGACAGGGATCAAGACCATTCCCAAGATAAAGGAACGTGAAAAAGCAAAATGGCTGTCTGAGAAGACCTTACAAATAGCTGTGAAAAGAATAAAGGCAAAAAGCAAAGAAGAACAGGAAAGATATACCCATTTGAATGCAGAGTTCCAAAGAATAACAAGGAGAGATAAGGAAGCAGTGATCAATGCAAAGAAATAGAGGAAAACAATAGAATGGGAGAGACTAGAGAGCTCTTCAAGAAAATTAGAGATACCAAGGGAACATTTCATGCAAAGATGGGCACAATAAAGGACAGAAATTGTATGGACCTAACAGAAACAGAAGATATTAAGAAAAGGTGGCAAGAATACACAGAAGAACTATACAAAAAAGATCTTTACGACCCAGATAATCACAATGGTGTGATCACTCACCTAGAGCCAGACATCCTGGAATGTGAAGTCAAATGGGCCTTAGGAAGCATCACTATGAACAAAGCTAGTGGAGGTGATGGAATTCCAGTTGAGCTATTTCAAATCCTAAAAGATGATGCTGTGAAAGTGCTGCACTCAATATGCCAGCAAATTTGGAAAACTCAGCACTGGCCACAGGACTGGAAAAGGTCAGTTTTCATTCCAATCCCAAAGAAAGGCAATGCCAAAGAATGCTCAAACTACTGCACAATTGCACTTACCTGACACTCTAGTAAAGTAATGTTCAAAATTCTCCAAGCCAGGCTTCAGCCATACGTGAACCGTGAACTTCCAGATGTTCAAGCTGCTTTTAGAAAAGCCAGAAGAACCAAAGATCAAATTGCCAACATCCACTGGATCATCGAAAAAGCAAGAGAGTTCCAGAAAAACATCTATTTCTGCTTTATTAACTATCCCAAAGCCTTTGACTGTGTGGATGACAATAACCTGTGGAAAATTCTAAAAGTGATGGGAATACCAGACCACCTGACCTGCCTCTTGAGAAACCTGTATGCAGGTCAGGAAGCAACAGTTAGAACTGACATATGCTTCTGGGTCTCACAGCTCCCTCAAAGGCATTTTTGTCCCATGGGACCCAAAAGCATATGTCAAAGGACCCAGGAGGAATCTTTCCCACTATTGTCCTGGATAGTAGGCAGACAGATCTCAGTCCTGGTTGTGGACTCTACAGTTGCCTATGTACCAATTCTAGGCCTCTCAGCCACAGTCTAAAACACTGTCTTAGACAATCACCCTTGAATGAAAGATGCTTTGTAGAAGTACAGCTTTCCAGATGAGAAGTTCCAGCACACTACTGGAGAAAAAAAAAAAAAAAAGCTATACAATTTGAAAGCATTTGAGTAGGTAAAAAGAGCAGCTTGATCTTACCCACCTTATACCTCCCCTAAGGTGCAGAGCTTAAGGTCAAGAGAGATCTTCTCAGCTGTGATTTATCCTAGAGGAGAAAAGTGAGCACATGGCTTCCCCAACTGTGTAGGCTGCTGCCAACGGGGCTCATTTCTCTCTTACTCCACCTAGAGTATAGAATCGTGAGCTACACGACTGAAGGACAGGAAGAGGATGGGAAAGCTGGACTAACAAAGGACCAAGAGGGCATTAAAAGGATGCAGATCATACTTACTCTCCACAGACTCCATCTACAAGCCCATCTGCAAGCCACTGGGAATGCCTAATACGCAAATCTCCCCAGCTAGCCCACAGGCACCCACAGCTCTCCTTGCATGTAACCTGCACATTACCCAAGCCTGTAGCCTGTTCCCTGTACACACTCCAGGCAGTGGCAGAGAGAATAATCTTTGGCAGATGACTACTAGCACACAGTGCAGGAGATCTGGGTGTGTATGATCCCTGGGTCAGGAAGACCCCCTGGAGAAGGGAATAGCTATCTACTTCAACATTCTTGCTTGAAGAATTCCACGGACAGAGGAGCCTGTACAGTCCATGGGGTCGCAGAGTCAGACGTAACCGAGCAACTACCACTTTTCATTATGAGCACACAGAAACTGGATTCCAATCTGCGGGCTGGGGAGAGACCACAGACTTGAGATTTAGCATCATCTTTTGGAAAACAAAAGAGGCTGCCAGCACACACCTGGTTTTTTGCAAGATTCAGAGAAGGCATACTGCTTTAAAATTCTGCCACAAGAAAGAAGTGTGGAGCAGTTGTACCCATAGGAAGTCTGAGATAGCGTGAGAATCTCAGCAGGGCTATGGAAGGTATCTGTCTCCTCAAGGCCATTAGTAAGGACTGGAGAAGGTGACTGGTAGACCATTAGTAAAGACTGGAGGAGGTGACTGGAAGACTGCTGACTTCCAAATGTGAAGACAGCAATACAGACAACTTCTAGGAACATGAAGTATCAAGGTAACATGACAACACAAAAGGATCACAATAATCTTCTAGTAAACAAACACAAAGACATGGGAACCTGCAATTTATCCAATAAAGAATGCAAAATAGCTATTTTAAGGAAACTCAATGAATAACAAGAAAACACAGAGAGACAATTCAATGAATTAAAAAACCAACATCTGAGAAAAGTGATGAATTTAACAAAAAGATAGAAATCATTAAAAAGTATCAAATAAATTCTGGATGTAAAGAATACTAAAAAATGCAGTTTTCACTGCAACTGAGAGTACCAAAATCAGAATAAAACAAGCAGAAGAAAGAATCTGGGAGGTAGAAGACAGAAACTTTGAAATTATCCCATCAGAGGAAAACAAAGGAAAAGAATGAAAAAGAGTGATGAAAGCCTACATGATCTATGGGATACTAGAAAAGAACCAATTTGTGAATTATTGGAGTTCCAGGAGAAGAGAGAAAAGAGGTCAGAAAGCTTATTTAAAGAATGAAAAGCTTTCAAATCTACAAAGAGATTTGGATATCCATATTCATGAAGCTCAAGGTTAACAAACAAAATGAACTTAAAGAGTTCATCTCCAAGACACAGTATAAAAAACTTGAAACAGAAAGACAAAGAGAGAATCTTAAAAGAAATGAAAAACAAAGCTTGTAACTTACAGGGAAACCCCCCTTATAGTGATCAGATTTCTCAACAGAGACCTCATAGGCCAGGACAGAGTGGGGTGATATGTTCAAAGTTCTAAAGGCCAAAAACTGCCATCCAAGAACTCCTTGCCCAGAAAATCTGTCCTTCAGAAATGAAGGCAATGTAAAGACTTCACAACGAACAAAAAGTGAGGAAATTTTCACCACTAGCTCTGTTTTATAAGAAATCTTGAAAGGAGTTCTTCAAGCTGAAATGGAAGAATGCTAATTAGTAACGGGAAAACATATGAAAACATTAAACACACTGGTAAAGGTAAGTGTATATTCAAAGTCAGAATACTGTCATATGGTGGCGTATTACCCACTTAACTCTAGAATAAAGGTTAAAAAACAAGAGTATTAAAAATAGCTATAACTATAATAATTTGCAGATGAACATAAAAAGAGGTTAAATTTTGACATCAAAAACACAAAGTGATGGGGGTAAGGAATAAAAGTTTAGATGCTTTATGTGTGATTGAAGTTATCTGTGTAAAACAGACTGCTATATTCATAAGACACTTTCTGTAAGCCTCACGGCACCCACAAAACAAAAACCTACAGTAAATACACAAAAAATAAAAAGAAGGGAATCAAGGCATACCGTTATGGAAAATCCATCAGTTCAAAAAGGAAGGCAGTGAGAGTGGAAGAAAAGGAACAAGGGAGCCAGAAAACAATGGTTCTAGCAAGTCTTTACCTATCAACAATAACCCTAATGTAAATGATGGAATATTTCAATCAAAGATATGCAGTTACTGGATGAATTTTTAAAAACATAAGTAAGAACCAACTACACATTTCCTGTAAGAGGTTCAATTTAACTTTAACTTTAAGGACACAAATACAATCAAAGTAAAGGGACAGAAGAAGACAGTCCACACACATGCAAAGCAAAAAAGAGCAGGACAGTTATGCTTATAGCAGACAAAATGGACTGTAAGCCAAACATGGCAAGAAGAGACAAAAAAAATCATTATATAATGACAAAAGGATCAATTTATTAAGAAGAACATTGGAAATACATATGCTCCCATCACCAGAGTACCTAAATATCAATATATTAAGTAAATACTAACAGATCTGAAGGGAGAAATAGACAACAATACAATAATAGGGATTTCAGTACCTCATTTTCAATAATGGATAGCGCTTCCAGACAGAAAATCAATAAGGAAACATTGGACGTGAACTATAATTTAGACTAAATGAACCTAACAGACACGTAAGAAACATTCCAACAGTAGTGGCATAAGACACATTGTTTTCAAGAACATTCTCTAGGATAAATGACAAGTTAAATCTCAAAAAACGTCTTAGCGAATATATAAATTTGCAATGTATGTTCTCAGACATTAGTAGAACTAAACTAAAAATCAGTAACAACAATACATCTGGAAAATCCCTGAGTATCTGGACAATTAAATATCACATTTCTAAGCAGCACATGAATCAGAGAAAATTAGAAAATATTTTTAACTGAATGATAATAAAGCACAACATCTGGGAATTTGCAGGTGCACTTAAAGAATCCTTAAAGCAGAATTTATGGGTTTAAATTCTTATAGTTGATGAGGAGAGTATGAAACTACTAACCAGAGCTTCCTACTTAAGGAACTAAAAAGGAAGAGCAACTTAAATCCAAAATAAGTAGAAAGAAAGAAGAAAAATAAAAATGCAAATTTATAAAATATAAAGAGAAAACAACAGAGAGGACTGACAAAATCAAAATATCTTTTCAGCATATTAATAAAATGGATAAAACTCTAGCGAAGAAATGTAAAACTAGCAAGCAACTAAGAAAACCAAAACTAAATTGCCCATATCAGAAAAAAAGACAAAGATCATCACCTTGGATCCTTCAGATTTTGGGAGGATAATAAAGGCATATTAGTATTATTATGCTAATAAATTTTACAGTATGGATGAAATGGAAACATTTCTAGCAAAACAGAAATTACAAAAATTGGTATAAGAATAAACATGAAACATGAATAACACTGTATTTCTTAAAGTGATTGAATATGTAATTTAAAATTCTCCCCTCTAGGATTGGGTGGAGAGGGAGGTGGGAGGGGGGATCGGGATGGGGAATACATGTAAATCCATGGCTGATTCATGTCAATGTATGGCAAAAACCACTACAATATTGTAAAGTAATTAGCCTCCAACTAATAAAAATAAATGGAAAAATTTTAAAATAAAATAAAATAAAATTCTCCCTTCTAAAATACTCCAGGCTCCAGTGGCCTCAGTAATGAATTACATCAGATAGTTGTGCTGTGTGCTGTACTTAGTCGCTCAGTAGTATCCGACTCTTTGGGAGCCCGTGGACTGCATAGCCCACCAGGCACCTCTGTCCATGGGGTTCTCCAGGCAGGAATACTGGAGTGGGTTGCCATGCCCTCCTCAAGGGGATCTTCCCCACCCAGGAATTGAACTGTGGTCTCCTGCATTCCAGGTGGATTCTTTCCCAAAAGAAATAAAACCACTCTTACATAAACTTTCAGAAAATGCAAGAGGAGGGAACTTTTCTCAATTTACTTTGTGAGGCTAGAATTATCATGAAACAAAAATCAAAAAAGCAGTTACTTTACAAGAAAGGAATACCAATACTAATGTTTCCTTATGGAAAAAAAAAAGTGAAAAGTGAAAGTCATTCCATTTTGTCCGACTCTTTGCAACCCCATGGACTGTACAGTCCATGAAATTCTCCAGGCCAGAATACTGGAGTGGGTAGCCTTTCTTTCTCCAGGGGATCTTCCCAACCCAGGGATTGAACCCAGGTCTCCCGCACTGCAGGAGGATTCTTTACCAACTGAGCTATCAGGGAAGCCCCAATATTTCCTCATAAACATAGATGCAAAATATTTAACACAATGTGAGCAAATCAAAAGACAATATATAAAATGGATAATCCATTATGACAAAGTGGCATTATTTCCAGGAGTTAAGATTGGATTAATATTTTAAAATCAATCAATATGATAACCATAGTAACTGAATTAAATAGGGAAGTCATATAATCTTCTTATAATAGATGCAAAAAAAAGAGACATTTCACAAATTTAACAAACGTTTACAGTGAAAAATCTTCACAAATTAAGGAGTAGGAGGGAAATTTCCCAGTATGGAAAAGCACATATCAAAAAAAGTGCACAACTAACCTCACGGTTAATGCTGAAAGACTCTGTCCTCTATGCCTACTGTTGGGAAGAAGGCATAGCTCCCATGGGCTTCCCTGGTGGCTGAGAAGGTAAAGAATCTGCCTGCAATGCAGGAGACCTGGGTTCAGTCCCTTAGTTGGGAAGATCCCCTGTAGAAGAGACTGGCGACCCACTCAGTATTCTTACCTGGAGAATCCCAGGCAGGAGGAGCCTGGCAGGCACAGTCCATGGGGTCACAAAGAGCTGGACACGACCAAGCACACAGCACACCCATGGTTCCCATACCGTGCGTTCTCAGCTTTTCCTTTCAAAATTATAGTGGATTCTACCTAGTGCAATAAAGCAAAAATAAAAATGAATAAATAAAAGGCACATGGATTAGAAAGGAAGACATAAAACTGACTTTATTGCAGACAATATGATCAATAGATTTGCATGCAACCTGATCTGTAGATGCCAAATCTATCAAAAAAAAGTTAGATGACTAATAAGTGAATTTAAAAAGACCACAGGATACAAGGCTAATATAAAAAATAAACTGTATTTCTAGACACTAATAATAAACAAGTGATGTTTAACACTTGATGTACAAATATCCCTTAAGTGGGATAACCCTGAAATACACACACACACACACACACACATGCATGCACGCGCGCACATCTCTCATGGGATTCAGCTCTCGTCTCCTACACTGGTACCTGGCTTCTGATCCCTTCCCTTGCTGCCTTCTTTAATAACTTCACTCTCTACAAGGGTTCTGCCCATCCAAATAAATTATCTGTGCTTAAATCCCAGTTTTAGACTTGCTTCTGGGAAACCTGAACTAAAGCATATGACAGTCTGGTGTGACCTAGAGTTGAGGAAGGGCTTCCCAGGCGGCTCAGTGGTAAAGAATCCATCTGCCAATGCAGGAGGCGCAGGAGACCTGGGTTCGATCCCTGGGTTGGGAAGATCTCCTGGAGGAGGAAATGACAACCCACTCCAGTCTTCTTGCCTGGAGAGTCCCGTGGACAGAGGAGACTGACGGGCTACAGGCTGCGGGATTGCACAGAGTTGGACACGACTGAGCGACTAAACAACAGGAACAACAGAGTTGAGGAAGTAATAACCAAACTCTTGAGCGACTAGTTCCTTGGAGGTAAAAAAAAACAAAAACATGGATTTGCTGCCTTGCAGGTAGGCTCCAGGTTGCAAGTAGGTGAAATTAGGAATGCAGGCTTGCCCAGGTCGCTGCAACGTGCGGTACGAGGCTAACCACACAGGAGCTGATTCTTTTAACCTTCCATGTGTGATGCCTTGTGATTCCTTCATCAGTACAGTGTGGGGATGTCACTTCCAGTTCACACGGACGTTTGCAAGCAAAAAAATGACAACCAACAGAGAGTGGGCAGCAACTTCATCTTGGCAGTCTGTCTCCCTCTCCCTCTTCATGCTCCAAAGTTGAGCCTTAATCCCAAAGCAGCATGGGGGTAAGAGACAGGAGGATGCTTTTCTCCTCCACTTAAAACTGCTAGCTCCACAAGTCTAGTCTGGAAGCTGGGAGAGAATGAAAGTTCTGAATCAAATATGAGATTTGAGTTTTACAATGAAAAGCTCTGAATCTTAATAACTGAGCCTATTTGAATATTTAGTTTTTAACTTAACATTTAATTTTAGCACTAAAATAATCATGCTGCTGCTGCTATGTCGCTTCAGTCGTGTCCAACCCTTTGTGACCCCATGGACTGTAGCCCACCAGGCTCCTCTGTCTGGGGATTTCCCAGCAAGAATACTGGAAGGAGTTGCCATGCCCTCCTCCAGGGAACCTTCCCAACCCAGGGATCAAACCTGCATCTCTTATGTCTCCTGAATTGGCAAGTGGGTTCTTTACCACTAGCACCACCTGGGAAGCCCCAAATAAGCATATTCTAATACTACCAGAAGCATATTTCAATACTAAAAGTGACAAAAATTTATGAATTGGAGTGATGTCCTCAAAAATCTCATATTAACAGGTGGGAATAGGACATGCCCTATTCAGGGATCAGGTGGTTTTCAGCAGAGCACAACTGGCAGTAGTTACAAAAAATAAATATGAGTAGACAGAACTGGGCTTCCCAGGTGGCTCAGTGGTAAAGAATCCACCTGCCAAGCACGAGACTCGGATTTAATCCCTGGGTTGAGAAGATCTCCTTGAAAAGGAACTGGCAACCCACTCCAGTATTCTTGCCTGGGAAATCCCATGGAGTGAGAAGCCTGGCGGGCTATACTCCATGGGGTCTCAGAGTCAGGCATAACTTAGCCACTAAACAGCATATATGTGTATGTACATATGTATAAAATATATTATATAATAGAAAGAGTATATTGTATATTCTTGCTCAAATTCTTTTCCATTATAGGTTATTACAGGATACTGAATATAGTTCCCTCTGTTACACAGTAGATTTTTGTTTATTATTTTGCTTTCTAACATATTAGACATTTGTATGATGTGAAGTAGAAATTGATTTTTATCATTTCCATGTGTAGATAATTCCATCAAGAATATTTATTAAATACACCACGATATTTTTTCCTCTGATTTAAAATGTTACTTGTAAATAATTTCCATATATGAATTTGTTTCTGAACTCTATTTTGTTCTATCAAACTGTTTCTATACTTATAATACCTTTTTAAATTACTATGGTGATACATATTTTTTTCTATACCTAGTAGGAAAGTCTCTTCTTATTGACCTTCATATAACAAGCATTTGAGGAGAAGAATGAGATAAGATAGAGTTGGAGATAGAGATGTCCAGGTTGTTCTGGATGTTTTCAGTTTGGATTCTATTTTTAAATCAGTTGATGAGTTTTAAGCAAGTAGGGACATGATCAATTTCACAATTTAAAAAGGGAGTTTTGGCTACCATGTGAGGACTAGGTTAGAAAGATGCAAGGGTGGAGAAGGGTAGCCATCAGGAGCATTACAGAGCCCTGTGAGGGACAAGTTAGTTGGGTAGCTTGACCTTTGTTGTTGTTCAGTTGCCAAGTCCTGTCCGACTCTTCACCACCCCATGGACGGCAGCAAGCCAGGCTTCCCTGACCCTTAATTGGTGAATCAATTGAATCATTGATGTCATCACACCATTGCATCCTCTGTTGCCCTATTCTCCTTCTGCCTTCATCTTTCCAGCATCAGGGTCTTTTCCAATGAGTAGACTCTTCACATCACGTGGCCAAAGTATTGGAGCTTCAGCTTCATCATCAGTCCTTCCAATGAACATGCAGGGTTGATTTCCTTTAGGATTGACGGGTTTGATCTCCTTGCAGTCCAAGGGACTCTCAAGAGTCTTCTCCAGCACCACGGTTCAAAAGCATCAGTAGCTCACCCTTACCTGTTTGGTAATAGCACCCATTTTTTATCTGGCCTTACTGCCTCTCATCTAAGTGATTACTTTTCCCAGCTTCCCTTAAAGCAATATGGAGCCACGTGATTAAGTGACACCAGACAATTATATTTAGACAGAAGCATTGTGTGAGGCTTTGGGGAAGCCTTTAAAGTGTTCAACTTGATCTAAAGCTTTGCTCTGGGAAAATAGTGATGGCTAAGAAATTCCCCCACCCCCTGTTTTCTAAGCCCTCACCTTTCTATGTTCCAGGAAAAGGATTACCTCAAAGAACTACCCTTCCTTCCCCACATGACTCAGGTAAGAGTCCCATCCACTTTGTCAGGGCTCTCATGAAACTCTCAGATGTCTCTTACTTTCGCCTGAACCTCTGAGGAGGCCAGACACAATCCTTCCAACCCCCTATTCCTTTTTTTCCCCCAAATGAGATATAACTAACATTAGTTCTGGGTATATTCAGCTCTCCATTCTTTGTCTCATGAATAATTTGCTGATATTAGAAATGTTTGTCTGCTTGAAAGTAACTAAACACAGATAAACATTTCTGTTCAGCTGATTGAGGTTTCCCCTAATTGTAAAATGACCCCAACTGCAAATCACCCCACCCGAGATTTCACTATGCCTCCCTATAAATATCTAAAGCAAAACCATGCAGTGGGGACACTTGGATCTTATGACCTAGGGTGTGCCCCCAGTAGCCTGAATGAAATCATCTCCTTGATTGACAGATGCATTTTGTCTTTCACATCTTTTTATAAGGCAGATGGTGTACTTCTGCCCTTCCTCCTTTCTAATGGTTGAAATGTATAGGTGAAGGCTGGAGCTCAAACAGCCTTCTGGGACCATGAGGTGGCATACATTTAAAATCATACGATACCAGATCACAGGGCTATAAAAAGAAGCACAAAAAGAATGTAATGAGTTTACAGAGCAAAGTGAGATTAATTGTGAGAGGCCTGAGTGAATCTCACAGAAGACTTTCAGAGAAGATGATACTTTAATAGGGCTTAAAATAATGAAAATTTTGATTGATAGTTGAGAGGAAATGACAAGAATGATTGAATCTTTATCCATACTGACTTCAATAGGCTGGAGTAGAACCAACATTGACACCTTACTGAGTTTATGGAATGAAAGAAAAGGCAAATTAAAGTTATTTATCAAGGAGTGCAGAAGAATAATGATGCTAAGGAAAGAAATGAAGACTCTGGGGGGAGGAATGAATTAATTATTTTAGTTTTAGCCACTTGAATCAGAGGTAATGGTGAAATATTTAAGTGTAAATATTCTAAAGGCAGTTAGAAATACTGCTTCAAGAGATCAAGACAGACATGCATCTTGACATTGAGAGAATGATTTCATTTTCTGAACAAAAAATGCTGAAGTACATGAGCTGTTACAAGCTGATTAAAGACCAGAAATTCTAAGACTGCTTAGTGGCAGCAGTAGGGAGAACAGCTGTTGAAGCAAAGCGGTGTTAGCACCTGTGCTCATAGCCTCTCTCAGCTTTCCCCCACCAGTTGTTTGGAGCAAAAACTGTTCTGCAAGATTTTGCAAGATATACCAAGCATGTCCCATGCTCCAATGTCTTTGAGACATTCTGGGTTTGGAGGTAAAAAACTTGTTTATTTCTGATCTTTGTGAGATGTTAAAGATGGATAATGTGCTATAAATCTCAAAGGAGGTTGGTAATAGGGTGCAGTGTTTTCAAAATTTATTTTGCTGCAGAAAATTTTTATTATAGAATCTTTTTGGAACATCATAAATTTTGAACTCCACCAGTTCAAGAAAATGGGGTAAGAGTAGAAGATAATTGGCTAGGGAGATTGGAGAGCCATCTTTGTATCCTGGAGAAAAATGTGTAACCTATTGCTAGAGGTTCCATCCTACTCCATGAAACTTTTGGGGATAGTAGGATCCATTGAAAACTTGCTTGAAGCTATGAAATTGCTCCTCTGAAAATTATACCACATGTATATGTATGTTCCTTTCCTTGGAAGCCCAAAATATGATAAGGATTAACAATAGTGACTATTAATTTCCTTTTAATATATAATTCACAACCTTAAATTCCTTTAATGTGCACACTACAAAAATATTAAATAATAAAATACAAATGCATGTAAAATAATGGTGGTATTTCCCTAAGTCTACTGCCTTCTATGTACTCCATCCCTTTATCTCAGAGGCCATTTTAAACAATTCTTGTGTAGATATCCAAATACATTTAAAAAATATAGGTAGGGTTTTTCCTACCACTTCCATTTATTAAAATTTACTCTATCATGGATATTTTTCCACATGAGGGAACACTGATTTAGCTTATTCTTTTTAATAATTGCTGGTATTCTGTACTTCAGTTTTTCATTTTTTTCCCACCGTGCTTTAATCCATTTAACAAACATTTATTCAATCTCTATTATGGGTGAGGTATTCTTGTTTGCCTGGATAAATGGCAATGAAAAAAACAGATATGGTTCCTGCTCTTAGCAAGCTCTCACTCTAGCAGGAGGAGAAAAATCATAAACAAGTTAAATAACTACAGATTGTGAACATAGCTCTTCAGCAAAGCAAACATCCTAGGTAAGATGAAGAGTAACCAGAGGAGGAAAGTTAGTTTTGTGTTGAGGCTGGATGAATGAGTCAGCTGTGAGAAGAAACATTCTAGGCTATTACAAACAATTTCATTATGAACATTCAGTAAATATTCATTGATTGCTTACTCTTTGCCAGCAACTGTGCCCGAGTGTGAGGATTCAAAAGTGAACAATGAAAATCTGGTCCTTGTTCTCTTGGAGCCTACATTTTAGGATAATTAAATAAAATACAAAGACCTCAACAGAGTTACTGGAACATAATAATTATTGAACAAACGTAAACTTGTATGATAATCTACAATGTTATTTGCAATCTAGTAAGTAATTTTATCTCATTGTTCAAATTTGCTTCTCCAAATGTTAGAGATGTTGTGTTTTTCACATTAGTTGCCATTCACACTAGTTGAATACCTTCTGTAATTTGCCTGTATATATCCTCGTAATGGGGCTTCCCAGGTGGCGCTAGTGGTAAAGAACTGGCCTGCCAATGCAGGAGATGTAACAGACTCTGGTTTGATCCCTGGGTCAGGAAGATGCCCTGGAGGAGGGCATGGCAACCCACTCCAGCATTCTTGCCTAGAGAATCCTATGGACAGAGGAGCCTGGTGGGCTACAGTCCATGGGGTCACAGAGTTGGACATGACTGAAGCAACTTAGCACAAGCACACACATCCTTGTAATCAGTCAGTCAGTTCAGTCGCTCAGTCGTGTCCGATTCTTTGCGACCCCATGAACCGCAGCACGCCAGGTCTCCCTGTCCACCACAAACTCCCGGAGTTTACTCAAGCTTATGTCCATCGAGTCAGTGATGCCATCCAGCCATCTCATCCTCTATCATCCCCTTCTTCTCCTGCCCTCAGTCTTTCCCAGCATCAGGGTCTTTTCCAATGAGTCAAATCTTCGCATGAGGTGGCCAAAGTATTGGAGTTTCAGCTTCAACATCAGTCCTTCCAATGAACACCCAGGACTGATCTCCTTTAGGATGGACTGGTTGGATCTCCTTGCAGCCCAAGGGACTCTCAAGAGTCTTCTCCAACACCACAGTTCAAAAGCATCAATTCTTCGGCACTCAGCTCTCTTTATAGTCCAACTCTCACATCCATACATGACCATTGAAAAAACCATAGCCTTGACTAGCAATCACCATCTGCAGTGATTTTGGAGGCCCCCCAAAATAAAGTCTGACACTGTTTCCACTGTTTCCCCATCTGTTTGCCATGAAGTGATGGGACCGGATGCCATGAGCTTAGTTTTCTGAATGTTGAGCTTTAAGCCAACTTTTTCACTCTCCTCTTTAGTGATTAACTTGTAGCAAAAGCAATAGAATAAAACTGAACTTGCTCAGTCCTGTCTGACTCTCTGCAACCTTGTGGGCTGTAGCCCATCAGGCTCCTCTGTCCATGGGATCTTCCAGGCAAGAATACTGGAGTGGGTTGTCATTTTCTTCTCCAGGGTATCGTCCTAACCCAGGGATCGAAACCCAGTCTCCTGCATTACCAGCAGATTCTTTATGCCCTGAGCCACCAGGGAATCAAGATTAAAGCAAAAGAAACAGATTCAACACAGAGTCAGATTTGTTCTTCCCTATGAAGCTCAACATTCAGAAAACTAAGATCATGGCATCTGGTCCCATCACATCATGGCAAACAGATGGGGAAACACTGGAAACAGTGTCAGACTTTATTTTTGGGGCTCCAAAATCACTGCAGATGGTGATTGCAGCCATGAAATTAAAAGACGCTTACTCCTTGGAAGGGAAGTTATGACCAGCCTAGATAGCATATTTAAAAGCAGAGACATTACTTTGTCAACAAAGGTCCGTCTAGTCAAGGCTATGGTTTTTCCAGTGGTCATGTATGGATGTGAGAGTTGGATTATAAAGAGAGCTGAGTGCCGAAGAATTGATGCTTTTGAACTGTGGTGTTGGAGAAGACTCTTGAGAGTCCCTTGGGCTGCAAGGAGATCCAACCAGTCCATCCTAAAGGAGATCAGTCCTGGGTGTTCATTGGAAGGACTGATGCTGAAGCTGAAACTCCAATACTTTGGCCACCTGATGTGAAGAGCTGACTCACTGGAAAAGACCCTGATGCTGGGAAAGACTGAGGGCAGGAGAAGAAGGGGATGATAGAGGATGAGATGGTTGGATGGCATCACTGACTCAATGGACATGGGTTTGGGTAAACTCCAGGAGTTGATGCTGGACAGGGAGGCCTGGTGTGCTGCAGTTCATGGCGTCACAAAGAGTCAGACACGACTGAGCAACAGAACTGAACTGAACTGAATCACTATGGCTCCCTATGGCTTAAAGTGTACACAGTGGCCTATCTCAGAGAACTCTGCCTCCCATGACTGAGTGTTAAGCTAAAATACCTTTGTTTAGCTCAGAGGAAACATCCTGACTTGTATGACTGCAGGGAAAAAGAAATTAACACACACTTTCCAGAGTCTGACTGGAACCAGCAAGTATTTGCAACAATTTATTGCCTTATTTTCCTATACCTCCTCATTGCCCTCTCTTTGTTCTGTAAATGAAACTAGCATCCAGACCCAGACAAATGATTCTCTGGGACACTAGTCTACCATCTTCTTGGTCTGCTGATTTTCTGAATGACGTCAGTATTCCTTGTCCCAACAACTCATCTCTCGATTTATTGGTCTGTCATGCAGTGAGCAGTGTGAGCCTGGACTCAGTAACACCCTTGGTCATCATTTTATTGGTCCACTTGCTTGTTGGGTGTGTGCTAAGTCACTTTAGTCATGTCTGACTCTTTGCGACCTTATAGTCTACAGCCTTCCAGGTTCCTCTGTCCATGGGATTCTCTAGGCAAAAATACTGGAGTTGGTTGCCGTGCCCTCCTCCAGGGTATCTTCCCGACCCTGGGATCAAACCCACGTCTCTTACGTCTCCTGCATTGGCAGGCAGGTTCTCTACCACTATCGCCACCTGGGAAGCCCCCATTTGCTTGATACTGAAATATATTCAGCAACCACTTGTGTGTTACATGGTCACAGTCTCCCTTCACCTTCAGCGTGTTGTCTACTAGTTTCACTATGAGCATCTTGAAACATAGGGACCTTTGAAATTTATTGTGGTTAATATTTCAGTTTTCTTTTTTTTTAATTTTTTTATTTCAGTTTTCTTTGGGAGAAAGAAACCTGAACTATATTACACATAAAAACTTTGCAAGGAAGTGTGCTATAAACAGGGATGTTATAAGATGTAAGTTGGATACTTCTCATATTGATGGACAGGGACACACATTTTCTTTCAAACCTATATGCACTAGGCACCTACCCAAGTGTTTATCCAAACCTAGTCATTTGGTCCTTATGGAACTCTTCCAAAGTAGACAACATTGTTTGCATTTTATATGTGAGGAAATCTAAGTAGTTTTCTTAAGCCCCACAGTTGGTAAGCACATGGTTAAAATGGCTCACCTGCTGTATTGTGATGGTAAAGACCCAATATTTACCTTTACTACGATAAATGTGAAGTCCCTAGTAGTTTGGTCTAAAATTGACTGTGAGGTAGGCGTATACTTGGCTTAACATGGTGAATGTGAAAAACACCTGCAAGTTTCATTAGATCTGGCAGCTGATTAATCAGTATCAGCAATGTACTTTTCTAGGTTAGATCACCCCTGGAACTTATTGAACAGTGTCAAAGATAAACACCAGGTGTTAGTCCAAGCGTCAAAAACAGATTTTGTTTAGTAACTACTGACAGTCGAGAAAGAGTTGGGCTCTATTCCTATATGTGCAGAGGCTACTGGGACGAGTTTTAACGGGAGGATGAGGGAGGGCGAAGAGTGGGCAAAGAGCCGGTCAGTATTAAGGGCGATGACACAAGCTTCTCTTGCTAGCTGGCAGCTGCCAAAGCGAGGAGTCTCTTCTCTCACAAAGATGCACCCTTCCTGCATTTGCAGGAAATGGCTCTCAAGTTTGGAGAGACGCTTCTGAGTCTTAAGATACATATTCACAATCGCAAGAGCTTGGGAGGTCAGGGGCCTGTCCTCAGCGTTCGTGAGGACTTTCTCAGGTAGGCATTTTAAAGTGTGTGTGTCCTCATATATATGGAATTTAGAAAGATGGTAACGATAACCCTATATGCAAAACAGAAAAAGAGACACAGAAGTACAGAACAGACATTTGAACTCTGTGGGAGGTGAGGGTGGGATGTTTTGAAAGAACAGCATGTATACTATCTATGGTGAAACAGATCACCAGCCCAGGTGGGATGCATGAGACAAGTGCTCCGGCCTGGTGCACTGGGAAGACCCAGAGGAATCGGGTAGAGAGGGAGGTGGGAGGGGGGATCGGGATGGGGAATGCGTGTAACTCTATGGCTGATTCATATCAATGTATGACAAAACCCACTGAAATGTTGTGAAGTAATTAGCCTCCAACTAAAAAAAAAAAAAAAGTGTGTGTGTCCTGAGGACAGGCCGTAGGCTGGTAGAAGCCATGCTAGAGTTGGTCACGTCTCTCAGGGCAGAGGTCTGCAAGAGTTGTCAGATGCTGACAGTTGTGCGGTCCTCATCAGCAGTCAGAACCACGATGTACGGGCAACATTAAATACAGAGGATGGGAACCACGACAGCGGGGGCTAAAAATCAGGTCCTCTAAGAACCGCAAAAGAACAAGTTTAGTCTGGAAAAGATAAAGCCTAGGGAGTCTACTAAGTCTAGAGACCTGGCTCGCTCAGTCCTGGAAGAGGCTGCGTGGCCACAGAAAGAACTCTTCAACCTGTGAATGTTGGCGTCAGCAGAGCTGCAAAAGCAGCTTCAAGTTCCTGCCAACGGTAACATTCTGTGACTGTTGCAACCCAGCGAAGACTTGAACGAAGGCGTGCTCCTGAGGCACACTAGCTGCAAGCGGGAGATCAGAGAATGAGGACCAAGAAAAAGGGCTCTTTCGGGAACTTGGGACCTTGGCTGGGCTCTGATGCCAAGCTGGCGAAGGATGACAGGGGATGTTAACGCTTGGCTTGGAGCAAATAGCGGCCTCCAAGCTCAAGTTCAGGGACCAGCGTTCCTCAGAAACACCAGCGATGGCTCCAGGGCAGAAGTAGTCTAGAAGAGAGGGCGGCGCGTGAGGGAGCAGGTGGCAGGGTGGCCTAAAGTTCCGGCGCCCGAAGCCAGGGGACGCACAGTCTGGGGTGAGGGCGGAGGAGGGGGCGTGCGTGGTGGGGGATGGGGCTGGGGCTAGGGGCGGGGCCCCGCGGCTCGCACGCGCCGCGGGCTCCCGGAAGGAGGCGGGGCCGCCTCGCGCGCTCTTCCCTTAAAACTGCGGGCCGCGGGCTGCGCGCCGCCGAGGTGCGTCAGTCGAGCGCCGAGCCGTCGATCGCGTGGCTCCCGCAGTCTGCGCTCCCGCTCGGTGGTGGCTCCACCCGCCATATTGTGTAAGTGCGACAGCAGCCTTGGCGCGCCACCCGCGTTCCCGGCGTGTGGGGCGGGGAGCAGGCGGCTCCGACTCGCTTCGCGTTCCTGGCTCCCTTGGCTCCCCGCCCCGATCCCGGGACGGTGACGGCGTCACGGGGAGAGGCTGGACCCGGCGACCCCGCCGAGACACGCGTAGCGCGCGCTCTCTGCGCCCCCGCGCGCCCTGGAACGCCTCCGGCGTCCCCGTCGCCGCGCGCCCAGCGGGCCGTGCCCGGGCCTGCACACCGGGAGCGCGGCTCGCTCCGCGGTCCGCCCCGGCGCCACACGTACTGGCGTTTTCGCGTGCTGTTTAATTAGCTAGGAGAAGTTCTAATGTGGCATTTTTATGTGTTTTTTTTTTTTTTTTAAACGCAGAGACCAGCATCCCGTTATGGAGCATGCCATTACCCCGCTGGAACCCCTGCTTCCCTCTGGTAACTATTTCTTCACACGTTTCACAGTGCAATTGATGCGCAGTCCCCGGCCCCCCACCCCAAGCCTTGATAAGGTTAAAAGGGCTGGACTCTCGACCCAGAGTGGTGTCCAGTCTGACTCAGATTTCCTAGATTTAGGCAGATTACTACTCAGCCTCTCTTGTGCCTCAGTTTCCTTATCTGAAAAAAATGAGCACAGTTATTAGTCCTTGCGGTGTAGGGTTGTGTGAGGACTTAAAGCTGATGCCCTTCACCTGGAGAAGACCAAGCCCTGCCTGTAATGTGAGCTCTCAGGCTCCTAACAATAATTGGAGCAGAGAAGTAGACGGAAGGGGTAGAGATCAGTCTTTATTGACTTTATGATTGCCTGCCCATTGTGCCCATTTGTCATCCTTTGAAAATGCCTGAGGTTACCCAATAAAAATGCTTTCAAGATACGACAGTCAAAGATTTTTCTTATTTTAAAGTGTGGAGTCATTGTAATTCACATGGAAGTAGACGGAAGAATGAGTTTTTCTGAGGGAATTGTTAGTTGCTTTCATTGTCATGTGTAGTAACTGCGTGCTAATTTCATGATATTAAAACATTTTTTTATGTACCGGTTTTTACTTTTGTTTCTCTTGTGTAGAACTTCTAGTTTATCAGCTCAACAATTTAAATTGAATGCAAAACTCTATAGTGTGTACAGCTTTCTGTAAACCTGTGAATTCTTGAGTTTTTTTGGGGCGGGAGTATTGAATCTGATTGGAACTTGTCAGTTTCCCCACATCCTGGGAGTATTTATGGTAAAACAATCAAAGGATCATTACAGCAGGGGCCCTGACTCCTTTCTGCCCAGACACTTGCTGTGCTACATTGTTTACATATCCTTTTTATCTTACTTTGCAGGTCGTAAGGAACTAGAGTCTGAACCCAATATGTTTGACTTGTTGAGAGGTTTGAGTGTCTAATCATTTTAGAAAACAGCTTTTCCTAAGAAAAGCACTGGCATATATAAACATTTTGAAATTGAAACTTCGGTAGTTCTCAGTTATCCAAGGGTGGGGGGGGGGGGGGGGCAACAGTATTTCCAAGAGTAAACATTGGATTCAGCTGGCCTGTTGACGTTCAGATTTGTTACTAAGCATGAACACTTTACTGCTGGAAGATCTAGTGTTTTCTCAGTTTTAAAGGGATAGGTCATAGAGACAGTGGTACATAGGAAAGGTTGGAGTGAGGCAACAGGGTTTCTGGGTCTAAGTCTTAGATTTGCTGGTTGTATTTCAGTTTCTTCATTTGTGAAGTAGGACTATTTCACAGGGTTCTTGTGAGCATGGATGAGTTGTAAAACATGCAAAGCTCTTAGCTTTAATTTCGGTAAGTGATTAGTGGTCAGGCTAAGGTGGTTGGATTTCCGGGTCAGTGTTGAAATGGAAAGGGCTTCCCAGGTGACTCAGTGGTAAACGATCCGCCTGCCAGTGCAGGAGAAGCAAGAAACATGGATTCAATCCTTGGGTTGGGAAGATCCCCTGGAGGAGGAAATGGCAACCGGCTTTAGTATACTTGCCTGGAGAATTGCATGGACAGAGAAGCCTTAGGGTCAAAGAGAACTGTACACAGCTGAGCGACAGAGCACAACGTGCCTACATGCTGAGATGGAAAAGGTTGGGAGCAGTAGACTAGTAGGGAATAGCAGGAAAGACAGGCAGCTCTGCTCCATATGGGTTTAATCAGAGGCTTAGGGAGAAGGCTGTGACTCCTCAGGTCAGTCTTGCAGGCTCCGCGCTGGGGCAGGCGGACGGGGAACCGTCGAGGACTGTGATGCGCTGTATGAAGCACAGACCCTCCAGGTGGAATCCTGAACTTCTCTGAGGACATCCGTGGCATTTAGTGGTTTGCCTAGTTTCTTCTTCTTGCTCCTAAGTGTACAGTTATTTAGAGATTCCCATCTGATCTCAAACACTGGCCTGGAAACATGGGTTCCCTACAAGTTTACTTTCCTCTAGATAAATCAGGGATGTTTAAAAACAGAACAGTGTATCACGCGGTGCCCTTGCAATGCCTGGCTCTTAGAGTAATTCGGTAAATATTTGAGGTTAACGTTACGTTTAGAGAGGTTCCCTTCATCAAGTAGACATTTAATATTTTCTAGCAGAGAGGTAGCTTTTGTATGAATAACTTCTCTGAATGTGATCTTCGGCATAATGTGCCTGTAATGCTCACCCAGATTTCGTGTAGCGGACAGTCTGACAAACTGGTTCTCTCCAGGGTAACTAATTGTCAAGTGCACCAAGATGCTCACCTCTAATGATCACCAGCAGAGGGAATATAAAATCTCTTTAATCTTTGTTATTTGTAATTGAAGTGTGTGTTAGTCTCTCAGTCGTATCTGACTCTCTTGTGACCCCATAGACTATGGCCTGCCAGGCTCTTCTGTCCATGGGATCCTCCAGGCAAGAATACTGGGGTGGTTGCCATTCCCTTCTCCAGGGAATCTTCCCAACCTAGGGATCTAAGCCGGGTATCCCACATTGTGGGCAGATTCTTTACCATCTAAGCCACCAGGGAAGGCCAAATTAAGTAAATGGTTATTATTTAAAGAAAAACAACTAACCTAAAACATGAAAGTTTCCTGTAATCCCTCTTCAAGAAATAACCTTTATTAACAATTGGTATATATTCTAAAATTTTATTCATGTACATATAACCAATATACCATTCCTCTTGTTTTAAATAAAATGGATTTATATTGTAAGTTTTGTAAATTACTGTTTTGGAGCAGTGAGTAAAAATATATCAATATTTTATTTCAAACGTCTTGCTCTTTGTTCATTTTTTTTTTTTAAACAGAGTAGAGTGTTTCTAAACGTTAAAAAAAACAATTCAAGTGAGTAAATGTTACAAATCTTACTCAGTGATTATTCAGCAATTAATATATTGGGTAGTATCCAATCTGGCAGATAGAAACTGGAGGAGCTGTGTGAAGTGGTAGACATTATAGGCAGAAATGGGCAGGAACAAGGAAGTTACACTCACCAAAAGTAGTTTGGTTCTAGCAAGGTCCCTTTCCTTTAGGGGATGGTAAAGGGTCTGTCGGGCAGATTAGTTTGCTAGCTCTGATAAGAGTGACTTCTGACTGGCTGATTTAAGTTCCCATTTTTGGTAGAGCTGAAACTGCTCATAATTGGTTAATTATTAAGTCTGTGTTTGGTGATCGGGGAGTTAACATAAATGAATCCATTTTGGGCCTGTTGTTTTTAATACTGCAGGAAAAAGTCCATCCTACTTAACAGAGGTTGTCCTTCTGAAATCTTGTGTGTTTCTAAATTGTGTATGTGTATAAATAAATATAGGACCTGTTTTAAGCCCTTTCCTGCAACTTTTTTCACTTACTACTTTGTTATGGTCCATATGTGTAGGTATCCCAAGTTCTTTTTTTTTTTTAGTGGGCAGTATAGACACAATGGATTTAGGCTTTCTTAAAAGATGTTTAGATTATTTCTAGTTTTTATTACTATCTAGAATGCATAACTTTGATCATATTTTTGCATATTTATGTGAGTTTATCAATAGGATACATTTCCGGAAATGGAATTACCAGATCAAGGGATATGTCCAGATTTCTATTATCTAGAGGAACTGACAACTATCTAGTGTTTGCCTTTGATACCAGGTGCTGTGGGGGATACTCTTGTGATCTCTTCTATCAAGGAGCTCACAGTCTTGTTGGAATCAAGAACAAAGCAAGATAAATGCTAGTTAAATGTTGGACTATGTGTGATTGGACCCACATAGGAACCACAGGGACTTGGGAGGAGGGCTGGCTGGAGAAGGCAGAGAAGTCACGGGCGGACAGATGTCAGGTGGACGTCCAGAAAAGCACTGGATTTAAATCACGAGAGGCCTAGGGGAAGCACAGGAGCATTTCAGGCCCTGGGCCGGCCTTGATTGAAAGCTCAGTCCTGTGTCTGTCTGGGAACTAAGTCAGTTCATCTGGTGACTAGCGAGGAAGAAAGAAGGTTGAGAGAACAGGTGGAGGTTTTGGAAGAATGGCTGAGCAGTGAGGTTAAACCAAGCTCTGGAGGACAGAAATTCTTGCAGGATAGGAGATAGATTTTTGAAAGTTTCTGTGTCCTCCCATCTCTGGAACATTGTCTATGAAAACAGCCTTTTATATACCTTTAAAACTAGATTAAATTGTGTCATCCATGTCATGGTTCAGAATTGCTAATTGTATACAAGTTAAAGTCCTTATCCTAACCTTTAAAGGCCCTTCACCATCTGATTCTTAACTGCTTTTCCAGATTACTTTTTTTTCTTAAATCACTCACCTCTCTGTCCAAGCCAAGCAGAACTTACCACTGTTTACTATGTGAACATTGATTGGAGCCTCAGTACTTTGACCCTAGCTCATGCTGCACTAATCCCCCGGAGTGTTCATTTTCAATCCTTAGAATTCTTATTGTGAAGGTTTAGTCATTCTGATGGGTGTGTAGAGGAATCTGATTTCAATTTGCATTTCCTTTGTGGCAGAATGCGGATATTGTCTGTTGTTAATTGTGAAATATTTGTCTCTTGCCACTACTTTTTTTCTTTATATAGTTGATTTATAATGTTTCAGGTTTACAACAAAGTGGTTCAGTTATACCTGCATCTGTTAGTTATGTCTATATATCTATTTCTCAGATTCTTTTCCATTGTATGTTATTATGAGGTATTGTAATGTGGTATATAGTGCGTCCTTGGCATTTATTTTATATAGTAGTGTGTATCTATTAATCTTGAAAGTGAAAGTCGCTCAGTCCTGTCTGATTCTTTGCGACCCCATGGACTATACAGTCCATGGAATTCTCCAGGCCAGAATACTGGAGTGAGTAGCCTTTCCCTTCTCTGGGGGGGAATCTTCCCGGGGATAAACCCAGGTCTCCTGTATTGCGGGTGGATTCTTTACTAGCTGAGCCACAAGGGAAGCCCAACAATCCTGGAGTGGGTAGCCTATCCCTTCTCCAGTGGATCTTCCAACCCAGGAATAGAACCCAGGTCTCCTGCATTGCAGGCACATTCTTTACCAACTGAGCTACCAGGGAGGATTAAGGATTAATTTTAAATCCCTAATTTATCCCTTCCCCCTATTTCCCATTTGGCAGTCACAAGTTTGTTTTCTATGTTTGTAAGTCTGTTTTGTAAGTAAGTTCCTATGTATCCCACATCAATGAGATCATGTGATGCTTGTCTTTGACTTGGTATGATGCTCTCTAGGCCCAGTCATTGTCTTTATGGGGCTGGTAGTACTCTGCACGTGCACCACGTCTTGGTCTCTCTCCTGTCTCGGCTGTTGAGAATAGTGCTGCTGTGGGCATTGAAGTGCATGTATCTTTTTTCAAATTAAAGTTTTCATCTTTCCCGCTTGTATGCCCAGGAGTGGAATTGCTGGTGCCTGCTCAGTTGCTCAGTCGTATCTGATTCTTTGGGACCCTGTGGACTGTAGCCTTCCAGGCTCCTCTGTCCATGGAATTTTCCAGGCGAGAATACTGGAACTGATTGCCATTTCCTCCTCCAGGGTATCTTCCCGATCCAGGGATTGAACCTGTGTCTGTTGCGTCTCCTGCTTTGGCAGGTGGATTCTTTTACCAGTGTGCCCCTTGGGAAGCCCAGGGATGGCTGCATCACATGTTACCTCTACTTTTAGTTTAAGGAAGCTCCACACTGTTCTCCTTTGTGGCTGCACGAATTTGCCTTCTCATTAACAATGTAGGAAGGTTCCCTTTTCTCCACACCCTCAAACATTTATTGCTTGTAAACTTTTTGATGATGATCATTCTTGCCATTTTTCTATTGGGTTATCTTTGATTTTTTAACATTTAACTTGTAGTTTTTCTTTTAACTGAGATATAATTGATATATAATGTATTTTTGATTTGATACACATGTACATTGCAAAAGGATTACAGGTGGATTCTGGATACATAGTTCTTTAAGTCTTGATTTTCTCATCAATGAGATAGAAGGACACTTTTCAAGGAGAGGTATGAAGATTAAAAAGTATCTGTAAAGTGTTTAACACTGATATATACAGTAAGAATGCAGACATTTTATTTTGTTTGTTGCCTTAACATTTTATCTAAGGGTTTTTAAAACTGAATAATATTTAACTGGTAAGCACATACTGTTTGCTATTTTAAACTCTGTTCATATAGGTGTGTTTTCCAATATTCTTTAAAAAATGAATTTTTTTTCTTGTAGTGTCTGTGATCATTTCAGTTTTTATTATGAATCTTTATATTTAGAACTCCGTATGCTTGAAAGTAAAGTATATTTATTTTAAACACTTTGCAGCTAAAGTAAAAGAGTAAAACCTTCCTCGGGATCATTAACTGACATGTGCTTATTTCACAAACTTAAGACATAGAGCAACCAATTACAGAGACTTTAATTTCCAGTTTACTAAAGTACTGGTATTTAGGCATTTTTGTATATTTTTACAACATAGTATATATGTGTTATAAAAAGATATGGATAAAAAGATGAAATAAAAATGCGGTATTTCAGCCTCTCAGAGATTGCCGCTATTCTCTCCGTGTGTGTACGTTTGTTGTGTATACATTGATATTTATATTCCTCTAGATATTTCTATGTATGAATACACAGACATTTTTAAGCCAGAATGAGAACATAATGTAGGTTGTTTTATTCCGTTCACCGCTTCGCTTTTCCACGTCAGATTTCAAAGTATCTAATAGCCCACCATGTTTAAATTTTCTCCTTCTCGAAGTAGCTTCCAGGTGCTTGTTCCAAACTAGGACTACCTGTGCATTGGGTTCAGGACTTTAAATCTCAAAACATTGTCCCTCACATTTTAAATGTCCTTTAATATTGAGTATTGATAAATAAAGCTTTTATATCCCTTTTAAATTGATCTGATGGAATAAAAAATACAGCAGTTGGGTATGAACCATCATTCACTTAAAAATGCATGATAAACTCTAAGTCAAAAATTCCATTTTATTTTCCTCACATAATTTCATCATAAATTTGTGCTAGAAAACCTTCTATCTGTCAGTCTACCTTTCTTTGCAAAAAGATGATATGTATTTAAATTTTAAAAAGATTTCTGTGACCGTAATGCTCTTGGGAGTTATTTCTTCTGAGCCGAGTTACCATTGTTGAGGTTTATTATGAATCGAATTACCCTTTTCAGTATTATGGGCACACACTTGATCAAATCAGCATAATTATATTACACGTTCTTGTAACAGCTAACATTTCTGTAACACTGTGTGCTGGGCATAGTTTTAATACTTCAACACTGTAAAATCTGTAGGGAAGTTGTGGACCTACCAGTCCAGGTTTGTGTTGTAGCTGTCCTCTTCACTAGATATGTGACCTTGGACACGTCTTTCAACTTCTTAGAGCCTTCGTTTCTTTATATAAAGTAAAAATACATACAAACATGAAGTCCTTGGTGCGATTTAAGCTACTGTAAAGTATAAAAAGCAAGTTTAAGAGGTAGAATCAATGCAAATAGAAAATACTTTGTACTAAGTGAACTTTTTTACATTATTAAATTTTGAAATCCCTTCATTTTTCTATAGTTCTCAAAGGAGATAGCTATTTATTTAGTAAATGTGTTCAGTTAGGCAGGGCTACCTGTTCTTTCCCCTGAATTCTGTGTGTAGGTTTCTTCTGTATTTATTGAATTTATTATTTCTAGGTGCATGAAATTTTTAATAGTGGTCATAGCTTTTTGATGCCTCATGGTTAAGTGGAAATGTCTCTGGGAATATATCTCATGCAGTATAGCATTCGTGTTATTTTTCATCTTTCTGGAACTTATTCTCCACTGAAAATGCTTGATTAAACACATAAAAGGAGTATAAAACATGAGGATGGATAGTAGCATTCTCTGATTTACTAGAGGCTGGTTTGGGCATCCCTGGGTAATCTGTATCTAGAGTTTGGACTCCTCTGTAATATAAATGGGTGGCCATTCGGATCACTAGTTCAGCAGCAGACTTCTCAAGAACCCTTGGTGATGACATGCTTGGTACCAAACATAGCCCTGAACTGTTAACTCCCTTCTTTAATCTCTATTTAGTAAATCCTTATAAGAATGATGTAAGGGTAGATCTGAGTTATTTGCATTTATTTTTAAATTACAGATTAAAAATTCTACAGAGTAGTAGTAAGATGCTTCTTGGTCACATATCGGAAGTAGTTAAGCATTCTTAGAAATTTCTGGTTTGTACTTTTCTTTAGATCTGGGCTAATACACGTGGCTGTTGAGCATTTGAAATATGGTTAGTGTGACTGAAGCACTTTGTCTTGTCATTTCACTGTGAGAAATAAAACTCCAGTGGTTATTGAAAAAAATCTTAATTATTTGGAACAATGTATTAGTTTACTGGAGCTGCCATAACGAAGCGCTGTAGATTGAGTGGCTTAAAGAAATTTTTCTCACAGTTCTCCAGCCAAAAGTCAGAGATTCAAGTTTGGTTTCTTCCGAGGCCTGTCCTTGTTTGCAGACGGCTGCCTTTTCTGTGTCCTCACTTGGTCCCCCTGGGTCTTTGTGTCACCTGGGTTCTGATCTGTTCTTTAAAAGGTAGTAGTCCTATTACTGGGTTAGTGCCGCTTTTACACTTCGTTTTACCTTAATTACCCCTTTAAAGACCCTATCATATCACTGTTGGATGAATCACAGAGTCGATTTCGGTCTTGCTTAGTTGCTGTTTAGTACTTCTATATAATATGTCCTCTTATTCATTCAAAACTTCCTAAGTATCTAAATTTCATAAGTAATTTAAATTGTTCTAGTAGCCTCTTTAAAAAGGAAAAACAGATGAACTTAATTTTATCTTTTGTTTAACCTAATATATCTAAAGTGATATAATTAAACATGTAATCAGAAATAAACAATTATTAATGCATTATTTGACATTTTTTGTACTAAACCTTTAAACTCCACAGTGTATAGTTTATACGTCTAGCATGTCTCTATTTAGATGCTAACTTTTCATTAGAAACACTTTACATTTAGTTTGTGATAATTTATCAGGTATTTTGTTCTTGTTCACATCAGCAAGCACCAACTCGTAGACTGGGACTTTTGGAACAAGCTTCATACACATGGAATAGAATGTTTATTTTCCATGGAAAGCCTTTGGAAACAGTTGTTAGAGACAGAACTAGGACTGCGCCTGGGTTTTTTGACTGTGTTTTTCTTAATATCAGCACAGCTTTTCTGTTGTTTTTAAGGCAGTATGCCTGCTTTGAAACTTGGGAAGCTTGCTTTTTTTCTTTTTTTAAAGACGTTTTCATCCCTTTGTAGATGGCACGTAGACCTCAGGCTAAACCTTCAGCTTAAGGATTGTGATGTCTTTGCTATCCAGGAGGCAAACTAGTGGATTTTCCAGTTTCAGGGGTTAATCCTCTTATTTTGGGCTCCCAGGTAAAGAATCCATCTGCCATTGCAGGAGACTCAAGAGACATGGGTTTGATCCCTGAGTCTGGAAGATCCCCTGGAGGAGGAAATGGCAACCCATTGCAGTATTTTTGCTTGGAAATTTCCATGGACAGAGGAGCTTGGTGGGCTACAGTCCATGGGGTTGCAAAGAGTTGGACACGCCTGAGCATGCACACAACAACAACCTCTTACTTTACTTTCCTCTCCAATTAGAAATCCATTCTAGGTAGTTTTCAAGTCTCTTGAATGTTGCTGACTCTTCTTGTTCTTCCTTGGTGTATAACTCATAATTGTTGGAATTCTTCCTTTTTGTTCTCTTCAATTTATTTCTAATTTACAGAGACTTTACTGTCACAACTATACTTTATGTGTTTGATGTAGTTCAACTTTTTCATGTATTTTACTTGATTTTCATATTTGCCTTAATTTTTGTTGTTTTAATTAGTTTCATTATATTTGATGACAAAAATGTTTGGTTCATCCTCATTTCTTAATGGCCAAATTTGCCATAAGTAATATCTCATTAACTTTATAAGCCATCTTTTCCACATCATCTAGAGAATCAATTTCCTTTGTTTTAGTGGTGTTAAGTCTGCAGCACCCACCTCCCACATCCTTACATATTAGCATTTTAATAGCTACATGCTTTCCTAAAGGAAAGTTTCTAAAGTGAGTTTAAAAATAATCCTAATTTAAAAAAATCTTGTAGCATTATCAGAAATAATACTGTTCTTTTAAACAAAACAATTGAAAATATGGAGTGAAGCTGTGGGTGCAGTTCTAATATTCTCAGTGCTCAGATGTTATGGCTTGATTAAAAAAAAAAAATCTTCTGTGGGTTTTGATACATTAACACTAGATGTCTTTGAAGGTTCTCTAGGAAAATGAGGTGTATTTGTGCCTTAACTTCTCATTCAAATGAGTTGTATTCCCTTTCTTCTTGTTAAAATTCATCAGAAAGTTATTATTCTTTGTAGGTGGCAAACAGATGCTCAAACAAATGGATTTCATTCTGAGAGTATTCCTGTATCTTTATCACACCATTGTCTTTGAAGGTGTTCATTTATCACCACGGAATAGTTCCTTTTGTTTTTATGTCTTTAGAGAATTTAAGCTTTGATTTACTCTTAGGTCATGTGTAAGTTGTATAAATTGGGCTCCTGGCCCAATTGCTGATGTTTATGTTGAGGCGACTTTATTTTTCTTTTTCAAAGTAGGAAAACTGCTCTTGCAGTTTATAGCTCTTGTGAGTACAAATGCCGTGAGTAGTGAATCCTGTGCTGGGAGAGAAGATCTTTGGAACCCTTCGTGTTCCTGGGCCAAGTGTGTCTTTGGTGGCCCCTCTGAGATGGCTATCTGGCTTTCTTGCTATCTGTCTTTTTGAGAAAATACATCTTATTGTTGGTCAACTGATTGTGAAAAATGTATGCTTAAAATAAGCTGAAATTGACCTTTGGTTTTCTCATTTCTAACTGAAATCAGACAGAAGACTTTCACTTGCTTTCTGCTTTTACATAGTCCCTCCTTTGTGTTGGATTCTTTGTAACCCCACGGACTGTAGCCTGCCAGGCTCCACTGTCCATGGGATTCTCCAGGCAAGAATACTGGAATGGGTTGCCATTCCCTTCTCTGGGTGATCTTCCTGATGCAGGGATCGAATCTGTGTGTCTTGTGTCTTGTGCATTACAGGAGGATTCTTCACCTGCTGAGCCAGAGATGGGGTGCCTGCTTTCTACTTTTTATTGTTCAGTTGCTCAACCGTGTCTGACTCTTTGCGACTCCATGGACTATAGCACGCCAGGCTTCCCTGTCCTTCACCATCTCCTGGAATTTGCTCAGATTCATGTCCATCGAGTCAATAATTCCGTTCAAACATTTCATCCTCTGTCATCCCCTCCTCCTCCTGCCCTCCATCTTTCCCAGCATCAAGTTCTTTCCCAGTCAGTCAGCTCTTTGCATCTAGTGGCTATAGTATTGGAGCTTCAGCTTCAGCATCAGTCCTTCCAATGAATATTCAGGGTTGATTTTCTTTAGGAGTGACTGGTTTGGTCTCCTTGCTGTCCAGGGGACTCTCAAGAGTCTTCTCCAGCACCACAGTTCAAAAGCATCACTTCCTCATCACTCAGCCTTCTTTATGGTCCAACTCTCATGTCTGTACATAACTACTGGAAAAACCATAGCTTTGACTATACGGACCTTTGTCAGCAAAGCGATGTCTCTGCTTCTTAATATGCTGTCTTAATTGCCTTTGAATACTGACATACCTTAAGCAGATTTTTCTTTTTTTCCTTCTTTTCCAGGCTAAATATTGTAGTTATTTATTCAATAGTTACTTGAGTGCCTGTTATGTAGCACAAACTCTTTTAGACTATGGAAGAGGTACCAGCAATTTTCCTTACATTTCATACTTCTCAGATCCACTGTGCCAACGGAGGTATTAATAATCAGATGTTTTTCTCAAGAATATGCTTACTGAGAGCCTGTCTTCCATTTTTTAAAAGACTACATTTTAGAGGTACTTTTAGTTCCCTGGTGGCTCAGACGGTAAAGCGACTGTCTACAATGAGGGAGACCCGGGTTTGATCCCTGGGTCGGGAAGATCCCCTGGAGAAGGAAACCGCAACCCACTCCAGTAATCTTGCATGGAAAATCCTATGGATGGAGGAGCCTGGTAGGCTGCAGTCCATGGGGTCGCTACGAGTCGGACACGACCGGGCGACTTCACTTAGGTTTACCACACAATTGAGAGGAAGCTGTATAGAGTTCTCATGTGCCCTGTACACAAGCATAGATAGTGTCCTCCATTGTCAACATCCCCACTAGAGTGGTGCGTTTGTTATAATGGGTTTGATGAGAGGACAGTGGTAGATAGGAATCGCCCAAAGTCCATGGTTCCAGTAGGGTTCACTCTTGCTGTTGTACATTTCATGGTTTTAGACAAATGTCTGATGAAATATATCCATCCTTATAGAATCATATAGAGCATTTTCCCTGCCCTAAAAATCCTCTGTGCTCTGCCTGTTTATCCATCCCTGCAACACTGATCTTTTTATCTTTTTATGATTTTACCTTTTCAAGAATATCATGATAGCAGGAATCACGCAGTGTATGGTTTTTCAGACTGGCTTCTTTTGCGTACTAGTACACGTTTAAGGTTCCTCCGTGTCTGCTGGCTTGGTAGTGAGTCTCTTCTTGGTGCTACCACAGTTGACCCATTTACCTGCTGAAAGACTTCTTGGTTGCATCCCAGTTTTGACAGTTAGAAATAAACTTGTGATAAATATCCATGTGTAGCTTTTTGTGTGGGCATAAGTTTTCAACTGCTTTGGGTAAAAACCAAGGAATACAATTGCTGGATCATATAGTATAGTAAGGTTAAGTTTAGATTTGTAGGAAACCACCCGACTGTCTTCTAAAGGGGCTTTGGAAGTCACTTCCAAAGTCACTTTTACTTTCCCACCAGCAGGGTATGAGAGTTCCTGCTGATCACCAGCATTTGATGTTGTCTGTAATCCAGGTTTGACCATTCTGGTAGGTGTGTATTTGTATGTGTGGTATTGTTTTCATGTGTGTTTTTCCCTGATGGCATTCAAAGCAGAGCTTGTTTTCATGGGCTTAGTTGGCACATGCATAGCTTGTTTGGTGAGGCATTTAATAAGGTCTTTGGCTCATTTTTTAATTGAGGTGTTTTGTTTTCTTGTTGTTGAGTTTAGATGTTCTTTGTATTGTAATTTTTGAGAAACAGTTTTTTATCAGATGTATCATTTGAAAATAGTCACTCCCAGGCCATGGCTTATCTTCTCATTCTCTCAATGTTATCCTTTTGCAGAGCAGAAGTTTTTAACTTTAAGGAAAGCCAGTTTATCAGTTATTTCTTTCATAGACTATGCTTTTAGTTGTTGTACCTAAGAAGGCGTCGCCATACCCATGGTCATGTAGGTTTACTTCTTGTATCCTAGTAATTGCATAGTTTTGTGTTTTTCATTTGGGTCTCTGGTCTGTTCTTAGGTGGTCTTGTGGAGCCATGAGGTCTGTATCTGCTTTTATGTTTTGTAGGGTGTGTTCGTTTGTCTGGGACCATACCTCTGCTCCATTGTCTTAGTTTTCTTCCTTTGGCAAAAATAAGTCGACTGTTTATATGAGGGGCTGTTTCTGGTCTCTCTCTTACTATTTTCCATTGGTATATTTGTCTAATATTTTTGTCAGTACCACACTGGGAAAACTTCGAGTTTCTCACTCTTAAGTGTGATGTTTGCTGTAGGTGTTTTGTAGGTAGTCTTTTATCAAGTTGAGAAAGTTGGCCTCTGTTCCTACTTTTGTGTTGGATTTTTAAAAATGATTTTTCTACGTGAGGTGAAATAATCATGTTATTTTTTTTAGTCTGCTTGTGTGATGGATTACATTGGTTGTCAAATCAGTCTTGCATACCTGAAATAAAGCCTACTTGGTTGTGGTATATAATTGTCTCCATACATTTTTGGAATTCAGTATGCTAATGTATTGTTGAGGATTTTTGAATTTATGATCATGGGAGAAAGTGATCTCTAGTTTGCTTGTATTGTCTTTGGTTTTAGCGTTAGGGTAATGGTTGCCTCATCAAATGCCGTAGGAAGTCTTCCTGCTTCTATCCTGTGAAAGAGGTAGAATTGGTATGATTCTATGGAATTGGTATGATTTCCTCCTTAGATGTTTGTAGAATTTACCAGTGAATCCATCTGGGTCTCATGTTTTCTGTTTTGCAAGGTTATTTATTGATTCAATTTGAATGATCTATTCACATTATTTACTCTTGTGTGAGTGTTGGCAGCCTGTCTTCTCAAGGAATTGGTCCATTTCACCTGGGTTATCAAAACTTTGTGAGCGTAGAGTTGTTCATTTTATTCCTTTAATATGCTTTTAACTGGCATGGAATCTGGAGTGATGACCCCCTCTTCTGTTTCTGTGTTTTCCGTATTTTAAACTGTAGCATCCACAGGATGTTGAGAATCCTAATCAGGAAGGTTCTGATAAATCATCAGAGAAAGAGAGTATTTTAGGATTCCAAAAAAACCCCACAGGAGAACGGAGCTTTTCATAACATTCTTTACATTTGTAAGTTTCCTTGCATGAGACCCTGCTACTTAGATTGACATCACCATGTTAGCACTGTTTGCATTACCTGGGACATGTAAGAAATGCAGAGTCTCAGGCCCCATTTCTGAGAATGAGAATCGACATTTTAACAAGACCACTACATGAGTCTTAGCTCCTTGAAAGGTTGAGAAGCACTGACCAAAGGGAGATAGATATAAGATTCCTTTTTAACATGATTAAGACAAAATCTCCATCATATTTAAGGACAGTATTTATCATTATTAGAAATCTTCCTTTAAGCCAGAAGTGTATGGTGGTTTCTTCCGAGCTTTATTGTTGCCTGTGGAAATGTGTGGTGTGTTGATGCATTCAGGACATACAGTGGCAGAGAATGGTCTCCTTGGTGTGACACTGTTGTCTCCTCGTCACCAGCAGTATCTATGTGCATGTCACCTTTGGCAGTCTTAGGATTTTCAAGATACATGCAAATGATTCTGATGGTCTATCAATATAGTTGGGATATAACTGGAGGCTTTTCTCTGACATAATCTCTGTTGTTAATACTTGTAATTATTTTTTCATCTTCTCAGAGGAAGCATACTTTAGGCTGTATAATGCATTCATTGAGACAGCATTTGAGTACCTGCTATATATGTGGTACTGTGCTAAATCGATGCAGTGGAAATACGTGGCCCAGGCCTTCATGGAGATTATAGGCTAATAGGGTGAATGGATTACCAAATCAGAAGTTAGAGTGCAATGTGATAAACATCTTAGGGGAAATCCCGGGTATTAAGTGGATCACATAGAAAGGACTTGAGACTTAGAAGGCTTCTGAAAAGAACATTTAAGCTGGGGAATCCACTTAAATTGTTTCACATCCTTTAAAATGACTTTGTAATTAATGCTATGAGATAGATGTAATCTATTATATGTTGAATAAAAATTTATGATTGGAATTACAGAATCTAAGATCTGAGACTCTGCAGTTTCTATTAATAGGACATGTCACCTAATGTCTTTTTCAGAAAGGCTGTACCATTATGTGTCCAATAGCAGATGATCAGAGTGTCCCTTACAGTGTGCCCATGCTGGCAGGGCATGCTCTATAATTCCTGATGGAAATACTCCTGGATTGTTGCTGCCCCTGCTCTGCCCCCATCTTGTGTGATTTTTGCTTTATTTCTGTTAGTACTGACTGAAACCTAAGGTGGAGAAATTGTTCCAGACTTTAAAATGAGCAAAAGAGATTACCTGGTGTCTTTTCAGTGGAATGCTGGGCTTTCCAGCTTCATGGACTTTCCAGTGACTGAATTTGGGGTGTATAATTTTTACTCATTTTCTTTTGTCTAGTCTGCTCGGCAACTCTGTAGGTGTGGAAGTTGACAGCGTTGTGCAAATGACTCTTATCCATCACAATGCAAAATGTTTTTATCCAGTAGAGTTGCAATTGATTTAAACTCTGAAAAAGAGATCTCATCGCAAAAAAAGCCATTGGCCCTGTAGCAGAGATTTCTAAATTTTCTTTCTGTTTGTAGCACTCTTAGTATATCAGTAATTTTCTCATGATGCCACCAGGCCGAAAGAAATACTTGACGGTTGTTTTTATTAAGCAGTTAAATCCAAAGAACTACGCAATAGTTTGATCGCTATTTGTGTTAGTTAACTGAGCCATCCTGAGCACCTTGGTGCTCATTTCTTGAATCCTTCTTACAGTGGAGTCACCATTTTTGCATCTGTTAAGCAATTTCTTTTTGGTAATCCTGTACCTATACTCAAATTTGAACTTTTGCCCTAGTTAATTAATGAGTCAAATAATATCTTTGGCATTTGTTCATTTTATATTTGCATGGAAGTCTTATTTTTAAATTTGTGGAAAATTACACTTTAGCACTAATTAAGTTCTTTTTATTGTTAATTTAAAAGGTGGGTAAGTAGATAGTTTTAAATTTCTTTGAAATCTATTTCCTGATCTATAAATGATCTATTAAAGGCTGTGAGCATTACAAGTTAAAAAAAGCACCTGGAAACCCGCCTAGGGCCTTGCAGGAGAAGGGGCGCAGTGGGTGAGGCGCACGTGCCCTGGACCACACGACACACAGTGCAGTTGTTACCTGGTGTCTGGGGGGACAGACAGACAAGCAGGCCCAGAAAATCACACGTGATTCCCTGGGCTGTCACCCCCCTGAGAGGTGCTTACCTGGACTGAGGTGTGTCTTGAAAATGACTCCAAGAGAGAAATTTCATCTCCTGATGTTCCGTATCTTTGCTGGAACCTCTAGGTCAGCCATCCCCAACCTTTTTGGCACCAGAGACCGGTTTCACAGAAGACAGTTTTTCCATGGACGAAGAGGGAGGGAATGGTTTCGGGATGATTCAAGCGCATTGCATTTACTGTGCTCTTTATTTCTGTTATTATTACGTCAGCTGTGCCTCATATCATCAGGCATTAGATCCCGGAGGTGGGGACCGCCAGCTCTCCGTGATTCTGTCACAATAGGAACTACTGATTGATGGAAGTGGGAGCCTTGGATTCTTGGCCACTCAGCTGAGCCTGTTCTTTGATGGACTCTGACCTGCTGAGCTAGTTCCTTTAAAAGATCCAGAAGTTGGAACAGGGAGGAAGGTGAAGGAATCTCCAGGGCCATTTGGATTTCTGTTTGTATGTTTCCCCAACTTATTTTCTCAAAAGATGAAAGGGGTATAGCAGTCAGTAACTTTACATTTATGCAGCAGTTGTATAATTTTATGCACTTTAATTTCTGTATGCATGATCTCCATGTGCTAAATGTTACCTTTTAATTAAAGAAGTGACTTTTTTTCTGAACCAGTGTTGAAATCAGTTCTGAAAAATGTTTTGCCCCCAAGTTTAAAGTTTTTTTAATTTATAAATTTTATAAAACTTCAATTTTAATTCTGAGATTTGCCAGTAGGATAGGATGCATTTGGGATTGGTGAGGTACCCAAGGAACGGTAGGTAAGAAAAGCTGATATTTTTGTGATAGACTTGAAAGGCTAGGAACATTGACATTTCAGTATCAGGAATGGGGTGGGCCTGGGGAAAAATGAGATGATGACGGGGATTTATGGGTGTCTAGTGCCAGTGACTTTTATAATTTTCAAAACCAGGTAAGTTTTCAAAGTTTTGAAGCCTGGTAGAAACTTACAGTTTTTGTTCAACACTGCACAATAGTTTACCTCTAAATTTCTGCTATCTCTTTCTTGATTGAAATTACTGTTGTCATAGGAACACTTGGTTTTTCAAAGTTCTCTATTACCTGTTATCAACTCATCTTCCTGAATTCGTGTTGCCTGTTTTCAGTGGACATGTCATTATGTGCCTGCAATAATTCCTGTTGATTAAAAAGAAAAAAAACTCACGTGAAAGGAACCCAGGTGTGTGCTGGTTTGTGCTAATGTCATTCATAGAAACGAATGGTTTAGCTGAAGGGTATATTGGTCTGTGATATAGAAAACTGAAAGGATTATGCATACTGTAGTATGTATGCTTGAAATTGATCGTAAATTCACCCTTTCTAATACTGTTTGGAGATGAGTTATTGTTTCCACTTGCCAGGTAAGAACAATGCTTGAGATAAAGTCTGACATTACACTTTTGCCCTTCAACTGTTTTTTGAAGTGCAAATGGCTTATGTTTAGTCAGTCTTCTAGTTATGAAATCGAATCATTTTTATGGCCTCTTAAGAGCTGGAGTTGCTGATGGCAGCTATCGACAGACGCAGAAGAACTACTCAGTTGAGACGAGAACACTTGAACAATGGTTGAGTTCTGCGAGGACTTTTCTGCTCACTTGTACCGCGCAGTGTGAGCCGTGTGTGAGCTGCGTAAACCATACTTACTCCTTTTTATCTCTTTGTGTCTGCGTGATAGCAACTTGTGTTTGCATTATGAGCGTAAAGATGATGGTGATGATTTTGAATATTTGCTGAGAGCTTGCTGTATGTGAGGAGCTATTCCTAGAGTTTGTTAAGTATTATGTTGTTTATTCAAACAACCCACTCTTAGGAGGGACGAGAGTTACTCCCATTTTAGAGATTGGAATACTGAGCTATGAAGACCTCGACTATCTTGCCCAAGGTCTCATGTCTAGTAAGTGGCAGAGTCAAGGTTTAGACCTGGGCAGTGTGGCTGCAGAGCCTGAAGTGTGAGCACTCTGCAGTGTTGATTTTGTATGTGTACATGCTGAATGCCTGATACAGTTTCATTTCTTTCCTTTGAAAGCCTTCCCAAACTCTGTATCTCTTTTCTGTGGGACCACTTTATTTAAAAATTTATTTTAAATCTCTCTCTCTTTTTTTCTTGGTTGCATTGCACGCATGTGGGATCTTCCCCAACCAGGGATCAAACCCATGCCCCCTGCACTGGAAGCAGAGTCATAACCACTGGATGGCTGGGGAAGTCCTTTGCAGGCTCCATCCTGGTCAGTGAGACCACTGCCACCTCTAGTTGGGAAACAGTGTATCCGTTCAGAATGCATTTGGTTTTAAATAATAGAAAAACCCATCTCACAGGAGGGTAAACAATTAGCCGTGTGGAGGCAGACGGCTGCCGGCTGGCGCAGCTGCTCAGCTCTGGTGACGGGGACGCAGCTCTGTTCTCTGGGCCTGTCCGTCCTTACTGTGTTGGCTGTGGACTTCATGCTTACGGTTTCATTCCAAGCAGAAAGAAGAGGACAGGATGCTGAGATTCAAAAAAAGGCACAGGCAACCAGGATATTCTTTTATATGAGAAAAGAAAAGGTTTTTTCCAGAAGATTCACATAATTGACTTTTGTTTTATGTCATTTTGTCCCAAACTTGGTCACATGGCTGTTTCTGGAGATCAGTCACATGGAGTCATGCTATCATGACAGGTTTGACTGGTCACAGCTTATCGCTTAGGACTGGGGTAGAAACATACTTCCACCTAGGTACCTTGAAGTTCTGTTGACAGAGGGGCAGAGGGGAAGCAGGTTGGATAGAGTAGATTCTGGGGGGGAGCGGTGGGCAGTTGACAAAGCTGACCACAGAGATGACTTCTTGGAGCTCCAACCCAGTCCTCAGGAATTGCTGTCACTGTAATCTTGGGGTCAGGATCTCAGTGCTCTTGTCCTGGTAAGAATTTCCAGGATACACTTGTCATTTTTTATCTCAGATGAGGTGGCTCACTTATGCTTTTCTCAAAGGAAGGCCTTGTCCTGGATCTGGAAATTTACCTCTGTTTTGCTTTCTACCCTTTCCAACGTATGGAGAAGGCAATGGCAACCCACTCCAGTACTCTTGCCTGGAAAATCCTGTGGACGGAGGAGCCTGGTGGGCTGCAGTCTATGGGGTCGCTAAGAGTCGGACACGACTGGGCGACTTCACTTTTCGTTTTCATGTATTGGAGAAGGAAATGGCAACCCACTCCAGTGTTCTTGCCTGGAGAATCCCAGGGACAGCGGAGCCTGGTGGGCTGCCGTCTGTGGGGTCGCACAGAGTCAGACACGACTGAAGCGACTTAGCAGCAGCAGCAGCAGCATTCCAACATATGTCAGATGGAGAGTCCTGCTGAGTTCCAGTCTAATGACGGAGATCTTGTGACTTCTTGAAAGGTTTCTCAGATGCTGTCTTTCATCTTCAGCTAAAATCTATCTGAGGTTTAAAAAATTCCCTGCCTCAGCTGCTTGTCAGGATATTTTGCTTAATTGAGCCTTCCTAATGGAATAGTTTTGTTCATCATGTCTCTAATCATTGACTAGACACTATTTTTAGGATAATTACAGTGTATGATTATGTGACAAGCATATAAAATGCTAGGAGCGTGCTACTAATGCTTTTCCAATAGTAGATCCATAGATAATTGATCAACGAATGCTCAGGTAAACTGAGATCAAAGTGGTTGAGAAATCCTTGAGTTTTGTTTTTTTTTTCCCCCTAGGAACCTAGATCTTGTATTATATAAATGGTTAGTGTTATCAGTTTTAACAAATAAAAAAGATTTAGCAAGCATCATATGGGACATGGTTACACTAAAAGTAATTTTTCCTTTAACATGGATGTCCAGACATTTACATTAAGAAGTATTTGGTGACTCTACAGTGTGTTGACTTAGCAAGGCAGTGATACTTGTCATAAATATCTAGAATGCAGTTGGAGTGGGTCAGGACATAATTTTAGTTTTGTCTTTATAGTATTTGGGGGGGGGTTCTTCTTGATATTTCTGAGTTTGCTATTTATATGTAGGAGGAAGGATTGTCCCGTTCTGAAGTTTGGGAAAGGTAGGGGCTTGAGATCAGAGAAGCAGGTGGAGGCTGAGGAGGCAGGGTACTTACTGAGTGGTGCTGTGACTGGATGGTGTACTTGTCTGAGTTGCTGGAGGGCAAGACAGGACTGCTTATTTATTTTTGTATCTCCTGTACTGTGTTCTCTTATGTATATTTGGAGAATGAAGTAGACTGTTCAAGTTGACTTGCCAGGATGCTCAGCTCCAAATCTCTGCCTTGCATGTACCATGATTTCTTTTCCTGTCCTTATGTTGGTCTCAAAACCCTTACGAACAGGCACCGAATCACACCCTGCTTCTGCTTGACTTCCTCTGCTTCCTGCCTTGCTCCTGTCTTAGCATGAATCTACTCTGATGAAATCTCTCATGAGATTTCGACTTCCTCTTGTTATCCACCACCCCTGTCCCCAGATTCGGGGGAGTTCCCTCTCTTGAAAGGCCAGTTATTACAGAGAACAGTCTCACGTGCTTACTATGTTTCACTCTGCGTTTTGAGGTGTTTGTAGTAAGCGCATTCTGTGCAAGCTCAGTTTGCTGTGTTTCTCTGTGTTCCTTGTCTTAAGCAGAGTATCTTACACACGTTTAAATCTTGTATGGATAGCTTGCTCCCCCCCACCCCCCCCCACTGCTGCTACATTAATCATCAATTTAGTGGCCTGAGACAATAATGTATTTTTTCCTCACAATTCTGTGATTGGGCTGGATTAGGGAATTGCAGTTCTGTTCCAGTAGCTTCCCTGTTGGGGCTGGAATGTTCAAGATGGCTTCTTTACTTACATGTGTGGTGTCTTTTCCGGAACAGACTTGGCTGGGGTCTGTTTCCACGTGGTCTCTCCATCGTGGTACCCCGACCTCTTTGCCAAGGGCTCTAAGAAAGTGCATACTGGCAAAGCAAGCCCCACTGCGGAGGTGCTTAACTTATTCTTGCTTCGTGCTTGCTGGTGTTGCTTTGGTCAAAGCGATTTCTTAACCAAGCTGCGAGTTAGCTATGCATGGTCTTGAATACCAGGTGTGGTTTATTGAAAACCACCAATGTTAACAGGTTTACTGGTTTATCTATACATTGTATATAATCTCATGCTATCAATCTTTACTGGATTCATTTTATTCCATTTTGTTTTGTTTTGGATTTTCCTAGTAAGTATCCTTTAAATTGCAAGCATGTTTTTAAACTTTTAAGTTTTACTAGATTGACCCCAAAAGTTGTAAAATATAATACAGAGTTCCTAATACTTTTTATCCAGTTTCCACAAATGCTAACATATTACGTGAACCATAAGCTAAAATTTGATATTGGTACAGTAAAATACTATTTATTAACAAACTTTATTTGATTGCTATCCGTTTTTCAACTAACATGAACAGATTTTCTGTGTCAGAATCTAATCCCGGATCCCACATTGCATTTAGTTATGTCTTCTCCATCTTTCTAAGGCTTTCATGGCCGGGGTACTTGTGAAGAGTAGTCATCAGTTATTTTGTAGACTGTCCATTGATTTGCACTTGTCCAATTTTTCTCATGACTAGGTTTAGATAATGCATTTTTGGCAAGTATGCCGTATAAATGATATAACCCTTCTCAAGGCCTCATATGAGGGCCTTGTGATGTGAATATGTCTTATTCCTGGTGCTGTTAACCTCGTTTACATTTGATGAAGGTAGCTTGTCCTCAGTTTTTATGTAGAGTCGCTATTTTTTCCTTTGCAGTTAGTTAATATCTTCAGGTGGATACTTTGGAGTTATTCACATCTTGTTTCTCCTCACACTTGGGCTCTCTGTGGTTCTGTGCATTGGTGCAGTTTTGTCTGCAGCAGTTATTACTGTGTTTGATGGTGAATTTCTATTTCCCTCTTCCCTTTTGCATTTTGACTAGAATTCTTTTGTAAGGAAGAACTGTTCATTCTCTATTTCTTTAGTTATTTATATCAGTAGGAGCTCATGGGGCTTCCCTGGTGGCTCAGCTGGTAAAGAATCCGCCTGCAATGTGGGAGACCTGGGTTCGATCCCTGGGTTGGGAAGATCTCCTGGAGAAGGGAATGGCTACCCACTCCAATATTCTGGCCTGGAGAATTCCATGAACTGTATAGTCCATGGAGTTGCAAAGAGTTGGACATGACTGAGCAACTTTAACTTTCAGGACCTCGTGGGTATTTTATTTTATGGGTTATAATCCAACACAATTGTTTGTTTCCCGAATTGTTCTAGCTTTGACCAGTGAGAGAACTCAGATTAGTCTCCGGGCCCATTTGACATATTTATCTTTTTGGAACATCCTTCATTTCTGGCGTTTCAAGTGCTCTCGGCTCATCTTGCATTTTCCCTGCTCCTGTCCTGGAATCCGCTGCTTAAGGGGCTCTGGTTCCTTTCCCTGGAGAGCAGTATTTAGAAGCCAGGTTCTCAGGGCTGCGTGTGCTCACTGCTGCTTTGCTGTCGGCCGCGTCAAGGCTCTCTCAGTAGATGGAGCGAGGGAAGTACGTTTTCTAACTCTTGCAAACACACAGAGCTACCTTTCTTTCTTTTAATATCTATCTGTGTGTATATTAAAACGCCATGAATTCACACTGATGTCTGTCTCGGATTCTCACCCAGTGTCACATGGTTCATTCTAGCCTTCCTGCGTTCCTTACTTGTAATTTCTCTGACAGCGAGAAAGCTGGTTCTCATTATCTACAATATGTTTGTTTATTCATTCAGACCTAGTATATATACATATAAAGCACTTTTGAGAACTGCTATCCCATAACCCTGTGAGAAGCAAATTTCCTAATGTACTGAATTTGTGTGTAGTTCTTGTTGTCTTAATCCTTACTGTATGCAGTCAGAATATTGTTTTCCAAAGTTACTTTTAATCTACTATTATTTGACACATTAAATACTTGAGTTAAAGTTGTGGCTCAAGTAGAATAGATGGAAAAAATAGAAAAAATAGGGAGTAAATCTAGGAATTAAGTCTGTTTTTTAAGGAAACTGTATGTGTCAATGTGTTTCTTAGAATTTTTGACTTTTTGACTTTTGTGTCAGTTGCTCAGAGGTATTTTATAGATAGTTTTGATTCAATTTGAAGTTTGCCAGAGAGGTGAATGTAGTATTTAAATTTCTTTATTTGTATATTTTACTGATATATTATCAAAGCTTAATATGTAAGAATTTAAAAGCTTCCCTTTTGATATGCATGTAAAAAGTTAGGTTATAGTACACATAAGAATGGCACATTATATATTTTCAGCCTCATTCCCGTTACCAATTGTTTTAATATAATTGGGTAAACTACTTTTTCTTACTTTGAAGATCATTTACTAGAATGATATAGTATTTTTGCAGAAGTGAATGCAGTGTGATATATACTAAAGCTCTCTTACAGTGGGCAAATTATTGTCCTATAGTTATTTTTCTATAAAATGCTGAGTTTGAGAAAGATTGGTGACTATTGTCTATTGGTTATATATGGATAGCAAAATTAAAAACAGAAATGAAGGCTAAGAGAGAAATGAAGGCTAAGAGCCTAAAATATTTCTTATCTTTAGTGGAGCATCTGATTTGACTACTACCCATTAGTGACTGAAATGCTGAACAAACTAAGATTATGATTGAATAGGGTAAATTGGAAATGATTTAATAAAGATAATACTAGGATAGGAGTTTGGACTAAATAAAACATTTGAACTGCAAAGCCATTGTAAAAGAGATGGTGGTTGCATATTTAGGAGAATTTTAAAAATAATGGTATATTTGCTCTGAGTCACATTTATGTCACAACTCATAGAAAAATGTCTATGTACACAGTCAACTTATAATTGTAACTTGATTTTAGCATCTGGGTAAATGCCACATAAATAGCCAGCTCATTGAACAAATCCAGTATATGTTACAGTTTATAATATACTAGATAAATACCCTATTAGAGAAAGTATGCTGGTACAGTGTATGAATATGTAAATCTATTCATTATTATGTGTTAGTACTCTATGTACCCAAAATAATCAGGTTTTAATGTGTACCTTGAGAAGGTTTGCTCAGTAACAAAATTCAGTGGTTCCTATATGGATTAACTGCTGGTTTGAGTTCATTAAAGTTGGGTCTGTTAAAGAGTTGACTTAAAATACAGAATACAAAATGGGATCTCAGAAAAGCTATAAAAATCATTTCTTTGGCTTAATAATGTGGTTCAAAATTAAAACTGTGTGCCACCTGCATCTTATAAGTTACAGTAAGTAGCAATATTAAAACAAAATGATTTATTCTGTTTACTTTTAAATTGAAGTGTAGTTGATTTCCAATAATGTGTTAGTGTCTGAGGGACAGCATAGTCATTGTGTTATACACACATACTGTTTGATGTTCTTTTCCAGTATGGTTTATTACAGGATATTGAATATAGTTCCCTATGCTATGCAACAGGACCTTGTTATTTTATATATGATAGTCTATATCTGCTAAACTCAGACTCCTAGTTTATCCTTGCCCATCCTCATTCCCCTTTGGAAATTGCAAGTTTGTTTTCTATGTCTGTGAGTTTGTTTCTGCTTTGTGAATAAGTTTCCCTGGAGTAGGAAATGGCAACTCACTCCAGCATGGAGAATTCCATGGACAGAGGAGCCTAGTGGGCTGCAGCCTATGGGGTTGTAAAGAGTTGGATATGACTAAGTGATCAAATATGATCTGATCCTTTGTAGCATATTTTAGATTCCACATATAAGTCATACCATATGATGTTTGTCTTTCTCTTAACTCTCATAGTATGATTATCTCTAGCTCCATCCATGTTGCTGTAAATGGCATTATTTCATTCTTTTTTATGGCTGAGTAATACTCTTTATATACATACACACACATATATTTATTTATATGTACCATGTCTTCTTTATCTGTTCATCTGTCAGTGGACATTTAGGCTGTTTCCATGTCTTTACTATTGTAAATAGTGCAGCTGTGAACATTGGGATGCATATGTCTTTTAGAATTAGAGTTTTTTCCAGATATATGCCCATATGAGATTGCTGGGTCATATGGCAAATCTATTTTTATTTTTTTGTAAAGAACCTCCATACTATTTTCATGTGGCTGCACCAATTTATCTTTCTTCCAGCAGTGTAGGAGGGTCCCCTTTTCTGTATACCCTCTCCTGCATTTATTGTTTGTAGACTTTTTGATTGTGGCCATTCTGACTGGTGTAAGGTGATAACTCATTGTAGTTTTGATTTGCATTTTTCTAATAATTAGCAAAGTTGAGCATCTTTTCTTATGCCTATTGGTTGGTTATCTCTATGTCTCATTTGGAGAAATGTCTATTTAGTTCTTCTGCCCATTTTTTGATTGAGTCCTTTTTGTTGTTATTGAGTTGTATGCGTTGTTTGTGTATTTTAGAAATTAAACCCTTGTCAGTTGAATCATTTGCAAATATTTTCTCCCAATCTGTAGGTTGTCTTTTTGTTTATGGTTTCTTTTGCTGTGTAAAAGCTTATAAGTTTGGGTAGGTCCCATTTGTTTGTAAAAATGATTTATTATAGATTGTTCTGTCTCTCTTCTTTTTGCCCTCTGAGCCTTTAATTTTTGTTTTTTTTGAACTTTACCCTTCTTTTTCTTTTAAAGCTGACTTTCAGGCTGCTCTTGATCTTCAAAGGAGTTTGGGAGATAAATGAAAGGAAATAAAGGAGTCCTCAAAAGAGATTTTTGAAGTAGACTGAAGATAAATACATCAGTTCTCAAAATCACTTGTGCTATAAATTGTCCCTTTGTCTAAACAACCATTTGCTCTACTTGAGTCCTGCCTCATCACAGAGCCTTTTATGAATAAACAGGTTTCTTTTTATATAAAATTCTGTTAATAAATTACTTATTCCAACATATTCACTCTATGTTTGACAAAACTAGACAGTGTTTGAAAACATAGAAGCCCAGTCCAAGACTAATTACTGCAAAACCACCAATACAGGATTGCATGGTAGTTGTATGTTAAATGGTTTTCTCTGCTGTAGAATTACATAAAAGTGAGGACTGTGGGTCCCAAGCATTTCGTAAGTTACTGGATGTGCTTATTGTGAATTTTTAAATCAGTTTTTGACTTCTGTGCATAGTTGCGAGTAAGATATTTGGCTTGGTTTAATGTAAATAAAAGTGGTGAATAATCCTAGAAGAACATCAAATTCAAGTTTGTAAAAGAAGTACTGTGCTGATTGTCTCTAATTAACAAGAACTTGACATCTATATAGACAGCTGTACCCAGAGTGTATTTTTTGTTTGTAGTTTTCAGTTCAGAATATATTTTCTTACGGAAATGAAAATACAATGTTGGTTAAGGTCTTAGACTAGCCCGTAAAAGCCCATTTAATGCAGAATGAAGCAGAATTATAATACTGGTAATCAGATACTGTTCCTAGCTTCTGAAATTCTGGCAGGAAGCTCCGAAAGTGGCAATGGACAGAGAACCTCCCAGCTGGGAAATAACAGCCCTGAAAGTTGTGGCTGGTACATAGGTGGGCTCTAAATCCTCTTGATGAGTCGATGTCGCCCGTGTCGTGTTCCAACTCAGTTTTCTTCTTCGAGTCTTTTTTTTTTTTTTTTGCATTAAAGCTCTACTTGCCCAATAAATCATAGGCTGCATTATAATATTTTAGTCTTTTCCTTTCACATAGTCATTGTGCATGAGCAATTGTAACTTTCAATTGTGAAAGCTAATTATAATGTGAAACTGAAATCTGAGTGTTCTTGAAGAAACTTGGAATATATTGACAGGGTTTTCTTTGAAAATTACTTTAATTTCTTTTATCTTTGTTCAGTATCTTAACTTAAGCTTTTAAGATAAGAACTAATTTTCCGAAGAGCTGTTCTTCTCTCTCATAATGTCAGAATCCCACATGTAGTGATGGCAGGCTAAATTTTCACTGAAGGTTGAAAAGTAATTCTCCATTTTTAATGGCAACACTGTCAAACTAGCAGTAGAATGATGTGAAAAACCCTTGTGGGCCATAACTATTAGTATCCTACACATGTAATTTCAAGTGTATTCAGTCTTTATGCAAGCTTGAAATCTAGGCAGTTGATCTGGTACTTTGTACATGCCAACATCTTAAAGTTTATTATATTTTCATTAAAAGTTCCCATATAAAGTTTCTAAGGGACAACTGAATGAATTGAGTTAGCCCAAAATTAAAGGTTTCATGATTTTCTGTCTTTGGCAGGTTTCTGCTCTCCAAAGGAATGGTGACATTGCATTTCTTCTAAACCTGTAATCTTCAAATTCACTTATCCTTCTTTCTCTAAACTTTCCTCTGTTTAAGGCTAATTTAATAAAGCTGTGGTTAACCCTTGAGAGTACAAGATTTCTTTGCTCTAAAGAGAAATAACCTTGAGATGCAAATGCTGTATAAACTTTGGTTAGTTTAACAGTGATCAGATGGCTACGGTTCTAGTCTGGTAATTCTGAACAGTAATTTTTGGGTAGGCTTTGGAGGGTATAGCGTTAGTTTCGGATTGAAATGGTCCTCTAAATTTAGATTTGGCCTGTCTTTTCTTTAGATCTTGCACTGCACATTTTTAATCCTTGTAGGAGGAGTACTTCTGGTGCGCTCCACTGCTGCTATTCTCCTGACTCCTCCTGAGACGTTCGGGCATTGTTCTCTTGGCCTCTTCGTAAGAGAAATTGTGTTGTGCTGCATACGGGTGGTGGGATGAAGTGATGTTACCTTCCCACCTCCAGAGCCTGTGGTCCTGGCCTGCCCGTTCAGAGTGCGCTGCGTTGTCTCTGGGCACAAGCAGCTGGTGGGGCTTCTGGGGAGCTTGACTGTCGGTGGTGAAGAAATCAGATTTATTTCCTCTGATGAGCAGGCCATGGGGTTGAGATATATGGTAACGTATGTTGTAGGGAATGGTTGTGAACGAAGGAATTCAGACTTGAATTCCGTTAGGCTTCTGCTCTGACTAAATAGCGGGAGGTAGCTAACGTGTTGAAGAAAGTATTTTTTACTGAAAAAGAGTAGTCAGCTTTCTATTTCATGTAAATACGGATAAAGAAGACTATCTGGACATTTATGACTGAGCCTTTAAAGCCTCAAAGAACAGTAAGAAAATATGAAAAGTGACAACATCTTTGAAATAGAATACTAAAAAAAATGCCATAGCAGTCTAAGATCGAATGCAGAGATATGTCATTAAAGGAAAAGGCTTAAAAGAAGTCGCATATGGGACAGGAGCTTTTCAGTAACTTCAGGGTTCAAAATAAAGTCATTTTTATAAAGTAAAACTTGATGATAATGTACAGGCAAGAATAAGTACATTTCCTTTTGCTACTCCAGGGTGCATATAGAGGAATGAGTATCATTTGCTATGAAAATATTTTTATTTGGACCTCCAGTGATATTTACATATTTGTGTGGAATCCATTTTATTATAAATTTAGTTGCACACTTAACTAAGGCACAGAGAAATGAAACAAATTACAGGAGGATAAATTGTTTAATAGAATGTCATAACAACAATAGTAAAAGCTTACCGTTTTTCCTATATAGTCAGAGTTATCGTTACTATAAAATTTCACTTTAAAAAGAACCTTGCATAAATGTAGTTGGTTGTTTATTAAACAAACAAATCCAGAAGCATGAACTCACTCCAGTTGTTGAGGAAATAGAATCTGTGTGATTGGTTATCCATTCCCTGAATTTTATGGTAATAAATTGGGATTACTGACACTTAGTATATATAAACATGTACAATTTTGGGATTGGTTTGGAAATATTTCCTTTATAGTCAGTTGAAATTAATAAAAAAAATTGAAATCTTATTCTTGAAAAGTGAACTTTTAAAGTTTTTCTCCCTAAAATTTTATTAGCAATAATTGAGATTTTATGTTACATGAAGTTATGTTAAAATTTGCATAATGCTGATTGGTACAGGTTGGAGGTAAAAATGTAAATTGAATTTTGCAATTGAAAAGGAGCAGAATACATGACCCCAAAATAGGACATTTTGGCATGCAGATAATTTTGAGCTGAAGGCAATCAAGACCCAGAAGACTCAAGAAAAAAACTTTACCTCTCCGTAACTACCTGAAAGAATTTAGATAGGAATTCTGGCTCAGAGAAAACTGTTATTCGAAATAACTGTGTCTGAATGACCTATCTGTGTAGCATAGCAAACATCTAAACACCAAACATCTGTTCTTACTGTCCTGTGAATTGCCCAGCTCCCCTTGAAGCCCCAGGTCTCTATCCCATTCCTTAGCTTAGAATGGCATGTTAAAGCCTCAGCTTCCCTATTTGCCCTTGGATCGCATACTCTTAAGGATCTCATGCATATGTAATTAAATTTGTTTTCCCCTGGTTAATGTGTCTTATTGTCAATTTAATTACTAGACCACCAAAATAACCTCTAAGGGTGGAGGAAAGCTTTTTCCTCCGTGACACAGTCAGAAAGATTGGTACAGCCATACGTTCTCTTCCCCCTTTACTTAGATACGTGTCAGCTGCTCAGTCATGTGTGACTCTGCAACCCCATGGACTGTAGTCCACCAGGCTCTTCTGTCCCTGGGATTTTCCAGGCAAGAATACGGCAGCAGGTAGCCATTCCCTTCTCCAGGGGCTCTTCCCAACCCAGAGATTGATCCCAGGTCTTCTACACTGCAGGCAGATTCTTTACTGTCTGAGCCACCAATATATTTAGGAAAACTTGCAATTAAGGGAGAATACAAACAAAGCTTGGTGGTGCTGATGGAATTCCAGTTGAGCTGTTTCAAATTCTAAAAGATGATGCTGTTAAAGTGCTGCACTAAATATGCCAGCAAATTTGGAAAACAAGCAGTGGCCACAGGACTGGAAAAGGTCATTTTTCATCCCAATCCCAAAGAAAGGCAATGCCGAAGAATGTTCAAGCTACTGCACAATTGTACTCGTCTCATGCTAGCAAAGTATTGCTCAAAATTCTCCAAGGCAGGCTTCAATAGTATGTGAACTGAGAACCCCCAGATGTTCAAGCTGGATTTAGAAAAGGCAGAGGAACTAGAGATCAAATTGCCAACAACCGTTGGATCATCAAAAAAACAAGAGAGTTCCAGAAAAACATCTACTTCTGCTTTATTGACTACTACGAATCTTTGTGTGGATCACAGCAAACTGGAAAATTCTTCAAGAGATGGGAGTTACCAGGCCACCTGATCTGCCTCCTGAGAAATGTGTGTATGCAGGTCAAGAAGCAACAGTTAGAACTGGACATGGAACAACAGACTGGTTCCAAATCAGGAAAGGAGTACATCAAGGCTGTATATTGTCACCTTGCTTATTTAATTTATATGCAGAGTACAGTGCAGTCCTGAATATTCATTGCAAGGACTGATGTTGTATCCTAAGCTCCAGTAGTTCGGCCACCTGTGTGAAGAACTGACTCATTGGAAAAGACCCTGATGTTGGGAAAGATTGAAGGCAGGAGGAGAAGGGGACGACAGAGGATGAGATGGTTGGATGGCATCACTGACTTGATAGACATGAGTTTGAGTAGGCTCTGAGGGTTGGTGATAGACAGGGAAGCCTGATATGCTGCCGTCCATGGGGTTGCAAATAGTCGGACGTGACTGAGCAACTAACTGAACATTTTTGAAGCTCTGTATTGTTTAGTATTTTTATAATAAATGTTGTGAAATTAACATATTCATCCCTTCGTATCTATAAGGAAACAGTTATAGGACTTACCATGGATACCAAAATCAGTTGATCCTCAAGTCCCTTCTATAAAATGGTGTAGTATTTGCATGTAGCCTTTGTACCTCCTTCCATATACTTTAAATCATCTCTAGATTATTTATAATAACTACGATGTGAACTTTACATAAATAGTTGAAGTCTTTTGTAAAGAGTTGCTGGTGCATGGCAAATTAAAATTTTGCTTTTTGGGACTTTCTGGAATTGTTTTCCATAATAGTTTGGTCTACAATTAGTTGAATTCACAAATGCAAAACCTACAGATGTGGAGAGCCAACTGTATTCTAGCCAGGCATATTTTAAAGAGGGAGGGAATTTGTGGATACTGTATGTCTAAAATTAACTGCAAGAAAGTCATTTGATACCATTCTTGGAAAATACAAGGTGATGAAATTAAGACTACATAGTTGCAGGTAGCTTTAGTATTGGCAGCAGAAAATTAGCTGTTTGGGAAAACAGCATGAAATATAATTGAGAGCAGCCTTCTAATTTATCAGGAAGAACAAACTGCTTCTATTTTAAAGTGTATCAGTTATCCTAGGTACCCATTACTGACCTGTTCAAACTAATAATGTTTACTCAAAACTAGAGCAAGTTTGCCTATCTTTTAAAGACCTTACATTTCTTTAAGTGTTCTTTAATTTTTGAATTGGCCTCCACTTACTATTAAGTATTGATGAATAATAACCAGAAAAGTATCTAGCCTGATCAGCTTTCACATATTAAATGTACCTGAGTCATCTAGCTGTTTCATGACTGTATTTAGATTGTGGAGGCCTTCATCTGGACAGCATTCAATGAAGGTTAGTGTCCTTAGAGACTTTTTAATATTTCTATACTAGCTAATAAATTTACTAGAATATTAAAAATTATTTAATTTTTCTGAAGATACTTAGTGAAAATGTTGAAGCTCAGGGAATCTTAGTGTAGCTTTAAAAGAAAATGTTAATGATTTTTTTTTTTTTTTGATACTGTGTGTGGTTAGTCTGTCGTGTCCAACTCTTTGTGCCCCATCAACTGTAACCCGCCAGGCTCCTCTGTCCGTGGGGATTTTCCAGGCAAGAACACTGGCGTGATATGATACTGGAGTATGATATGATACTGGTAAAATTCTGTGTAGTTATTTCTGCTTCTTTCCCTGCTCCATATAGTATTCAGTTCAAACAAGCACTTCAAAAAAAAAAAAAAAAACCACAAAATTCTTAATTTGTTCCAGGTACTGTGCTAATCTTACGGGTAACATTAATGAGTAGTCGTCTAGGTCCTCCTGATTCAGGAGAGAGAGTAAAGTGGCAAATTAGCACGAGAATTGCTGTAATAGAGTTTGGTACTGGAGTATTTGCCAGAAGGATGGGATGGAAGCATTGTTCTCCGCCCCAGAGCAGAATTGGTGCGTCATTAAGGTTACCTAGTCATCCCGGTGTATAGTTGCAACTGTAAACAGATCCAGAGTGTGCTTAAATAGTTGTAAGGTGTTCAGATTTTGAGTCCTAGCTTGAATGAAGGTCTGATTGAGCTTTATGCAAAACTTTTATCTTACTGTCCTTCTGTCCTCTTTTTCTACCTATAAATATGCGTGTCTACTTTATTTCAAAAAAAGAGGAATAAGGGCTATTTTGAAGAGATAGTAAGATGAAAATGAGACATTACAATGAGAATTGTAGTTTACAGGGTCTTTGCCAGTGTTAGCCTTCATCATCTACTTCAGGCATCAGTTCAGTTCAGTCGCTCAGTCGTGTCCAATTCTTTGCGACCCCATGAACTTCAGGCATGATGGATACGGAATTTAACAACTAGTTTTGACCACTGACGATGGGCCAGGTACATGCTATGTACGAGATAGTGCAGGTAAGACGTAGTCTCTGTTTTCAGAAGTACATGGTCAAGTTAGATGTCTGAAATATTGATAGAATAATCATGGTACTGTGGTCACAGGACTAATTCAGGTATGTAGTAGTTGGCATCAAGATGCATACAATGGCATGTGAATTAAATAGCTTTTATCTTGGACACAGGCATCATTATACTTGTCGTGTTGGGAGGACAGCTGCTGAATAACTTTATGCTAGTTCAAACCAGAGATACTGTGGAGTACCATGACCGCGTCAGTAGGCTTGAGTCTACATTGAAGGAGATGATCAGTTTGTTCCTGATAAGGAGCTCATGGTGGGAACAAGTCTGTAATGGAAGTTTTTCTTTCTGGTTACAGTGTTTTTTGTTTTTTTTTTTTTTAAAGTAGAAAAGTTTTTCTCTACATATATATAAATAATATGTATAATATATATATTTTAGAAAAGAATTTTTGCCTAACTAAAAAAATGACATTTTGATTCCACTTGCTTGACTTAGCATGAATAGAATGTTAGATTTCTAATTAAAAAAAAAACAGACTTGCAACAAACAACAAAGGTTTATTACTGTATAGCACAGGGAACTATAGTCAGTATCTTGTAATAAGCTATAATGGAAAATAATTTCCAAACTAATATATGTGTATAACTGGTACACCTCGCTATGCACCTGAAACATTGTAAGTCAACTGTACTCCAATGAGATATGTGTATATTAAGAGATGTAAAAGATGAGCAACCAAGCTGTTTATAAGCAACCAAGCTAAAATTGTTGCCTTGGCCTTGGCTTAAACAAGTTGCCTGAGCAGAGTTGCTAGGGTTCGCTCAGATGTTGACTACTGAATGTGTACTCTGACCCCGCATTGGAGGTACATTTGTACTTGTGGAATTCCTGTTTCGCTGGTGGAAAATAAACAGTTGTAATCCAGAAAACATAGCCACATGTCTGAAGGTGGCAAATGTGATGGGGAAAGTAGAGGGGTTAGAAGGCCCAGAAGTGTCAGGGGCAGGGGAGGCGGGGGTTGTACAAAGTTAAGAGAGCGCAGGCCACGTGGCTGCCCTCATGTCGCACACCAGCTGTGAATTCAGAGGTCCTCAAGACTGCACGCTGCTTCGGGAATTTGCTGGAAGGACACATAGAGCTCTCAAAAGCTGTTGTGCTCATGGTTATGGTTTATTGCCGGGGAAGGATATGCATGAACAGAAAGGAGCCGAGGAGAGTGGTGCATAGGGTGGGGCCAGGAGAGTTGCAGGTGTGGAGCGCCCAGCTGTGGACTCCTGGGAGGCACTCAGCACCACGTATGATGTCCTTGGCAGCCTCGTGTGATATGAGCTCTGGGTGTGCCAGCACTTGGGGTCCACAGTTTTTACTGGGACTCCTCATGCAGGTGTGGTTGACTGGCCTTGTGGCTGATCTCAGACGCATGGCCCTCTAGAGGTCAAGCTGACCCAAACCCCCCGCCCTGAATCACACTGTTCCCCCGTCTTCCGTGACCCAAGGTCCCCAGGCAAGTGGAGGCACAGTTACCAGGCTTTATAAGCCAAAGGTTTAGAGATTAGCTCCCAGAAGCTGAGGGCAGGGGCAGACCTCTCTTTACACAGATGGGACAAGTGACTGAATGGCAGCAAAACCTGAGTGAAAGGAGGGGATTTGAGCAGGAGCTTGATGTGATCTGATTCAGTCATAAATAATCTGCTTTGTCCATCATGGATTTGGAAGATAAAGGGGGAGGCAGAGGAACAAGTGAAGAGGATGTTGTTGTCTAGATGAAAGGCTAGAGTGGATTGGGTCAGGGCAGAAACAGTGTAGAAGGGGAGAAATGTAGGATCTTGGCTGTTGTTTGAAAATAGCCTTAAGTAGATGTGCTGATGGATTGATTGGGAGTGTCACGGGAGAGAGGAGTCAGGGTGAGTCAGTTTTTTTGCCTGAACAGAAAGAGTTGCTATTAAGGAGCAGTTTTGAAGAGCAGACCAGAACTTTGGTGGTTCTTGTTCAGTTTCTTAGTCGCGTCCGACTCTTTGTGACCCCGTGGACTGCAGCATGCCAGGCCTCCCTGTCCTTCAGCGTCTCCTGGAGCTTGCTCAGACTCCTGTCCATTGAGTCAGTGATGCCATCCAAACATCTCGTCCTCTGTCATCCCCTTCTTCTCTTGCCTTCTATCTTTCCCAGCATCAGGGTCTTTTCTAATGAGTCAGTTCTTCACATCAGGTGGCCAAAGTATTGGAGCTTCAGCATCAGTCCTTCCAATGAGTATTCAGAGTTTCTCTCGTTTAGGTTTGACTGGTTGGGTCTCCTTGCTGTCCAAGGGACCCTCAAGAGTCTTCTCCAACACTGCAGTTCCAAGCATCAATTTTTGGATGCTCAGCCTTCTTTATGGTCCAACTCTCACATCCACACATGACTAATGGAAAACCCAAAATCTGTCACTGTTTCCATCATTTCCCCATCTATTTGTCATGAAATGATGTGACCGGATGCCATGATCTTAGTTTTCTGAGTGTTGAGTTTTAAGCCAGCTTGTTCACTCTCTTTCACTTTCATTAAGAGTTTCTTCAGTTCTTCTTCGCTTTCTGCCATAACAGTGGTGTCATCTGCATGTCTGAGGTTATTGCTGTTTCTCCCAGCAATCTTGATTCTAGCTTGTGCTTCATCCAGCCTGGCATTTCACATGCTGTACTCTGCATAGAAATTAAATAAACAGGGTGACAATATACAGCCTTGATGTACTCCCTTCCATATTTGGAACCAGTCCATTGTTCCATGTCTGGTTCTAGCAGTTGCTTCTTGACCTGCATACAGGTTTCATACGAGGCAGGTTTCACAGGTGGTCTGGTATTCCCATCTCTTTAAGAATTTCTCAGTTTGTTGTGATCCACACAGTCCAAGACTTTAGTCAATGAAGCAGAAGTAGCTGTTTTTCTGGAATTCTCTTGCTTTTTCTGTGATCCAAATGGATGTCGGCAATTTGGTTTCTGGTTCCTCTGCCTCTTCTAAATCCACCTGGAACATCTGGGAGTTCTCGGTTCACGTATTATTGAAGTGTTGCTTGGAGAATTTTGAGCATGACCTTGTTAGCATGTGAAATGACTGCAATTATGTGGTAGTTTGAACATTCTGTGGCATTGCCCTTTTTTGGGATTGGAATGAAAACTGACCTTTTCCAGTCCTGTGGCCACTGCTTGAGTTTTCCAAATTTACTGGTATATTGAGGGCAGCACTTTCACAACATCATCTTTTAGGATTTGAAATAGCTCAGCTGGAATTCCATTATCTCCACTAGCTTTGTTCATAGTGATGCTTCCTAAAGCCCACTTGCCTTGACACTCTTAAGATAACTAGCTCTAGGTGAGTGATCACATCACTAGTTATCTGGGTAATTAAGATCTTTTTTGTATAGTTCTTCTGTGTATTCTTGCCACCTCTTCTTAATATGTTCTTTTTCTGTTAGGTCCATACACTGTCTGTCCTTTATTGAGCCCATCTTTGCATGAAGTGTTCCCGTGGTATCTTAAGTTTCTTGAAGAGAACTCTAGTCTTTCCCATTCTATTGCTTCCTCTATTACTTTGCATTGTTAACTTGGAGTTCTGCCAAGAGATTAGGCCTGGAGATATACATTTGAAATCAGCAGCCACGGATGGCAGTAAAAGTATGATACTGGATGAGGTCATCAGTGGAGTAAGTGGCAGATAGAGACAGGAAGTGGGCCACGGGCTGAACCCAGGATTCTGACTTTAGAAGACTGGGGAAAATGGGAAGAAGAGGAAAAACCAGGGGAAAAAAAAAACCTCACAGTGAGACCAGAGGAGGACTAGGAGGTTGGGATGTTTGGGATGCATCATAGTGCTTCCTGGGAGGAAGGAGTGGTCAGTTAAATGAACCCCTGCTCAGAGTTACAGGGATAAGGACTGAAGACCATAGATTGAACAAAGCAGAGTCATTGCTGACTGTGATGTGAGCGTTTTCATTGGGTGGGACTGAAAGCCTGATTGGAGTGAAATTAGAGAGTGGGGATACTAGGAGTTGAGGAAAAAATGAGACTGAAGTTCTCAAGGTTTTTTTGTTTTTGTTTGTTATTTTTTGGCATTTCTCTATAACATAGAACAGAGAAATGGGGAGATAGGCTGAGGGAGAATGAGAGAGAGTGTTGTGTGTGTTAAAACATGGATGTTTAATAGTATTATATATGCTGTTAGGAATGTTCCAGAAGAAAAGGTAATAGTTCGTAGGAGAGAAGAGGGAAGAAATAGAGAAATGACAAGGTTGATTGCTGAGTTCTACTACAAGAGGGGCTGGATCTGGGACACAGGAGGAGGAGTTAGGTCTACAGTGATTTATGTACGAAGGAGTGCGTTGTATAGAGTATATAAATGGTGGAAGTGAGGGCATGCATTTGTGTGCAGTTTTGGTGACTGATTCAGTGTATCACTGAAGAAGAATGCGAGGTTTTAAGGTGAGACTGAGAGTGAGGAAGGAGGTTTGAGGACAGAAGTGGAATTGTCTAAAGGAGGGTGGCAGAGTGTAGACCCTGTGTAGACCTGTATCCCACTTAATTCATGTTTGGTCATCTCTCTGTCCCTGAGAAGCACATCAGTGACTTTTTAATATTTTTTCATTTGGTTTGATGTTGGTTACTTCTGTCAGCCTCCAAATAATTTAGTCTTCATGTATAATTCAAATATATTTAAAACGCCCCCAGGCTTTGTGGCTCTGCTGTTATAAAAACTGGAAGAAAGATCCTTCAGTCAGTGTCCTCCCAGAGATTCAGTCCGGAAATGTACAGAATTTATGCAGTGCTTTGCTGGAGAATGGGAAACCGTGGGGACAGACTCCCCACTGCCAGCCAGCTCTTGGATTTTGGCCAAATGAACTAACCCCTTGAGTCTTCTCACCGTAAAAACAGGGACTGGAAAGAGTACTTAACCATAGTGTTGTGTGCGTTTTAAACAAAACACTTAGGACAGTAAGGGCTCAGCTAATGCCAGTTATAAACAGCCATTAACCACACCTCTCTTCTTCCATATTGCAGGAGAATGAGCTTTTTGAAGTTTCCCCGGTGAAAGTAGGTAGACTCTTGTAGGTCTGATTTCTTCCTATAGATCCCTTCTGTTTGTCTGTAATATGTAAAAATGCAGAGCTCAAATTGAAAAAATTTTTTCTGTGTAATAAGGCTGGCCCACACCCAGCCTGCAGCGACAGTGACCAGCACTTTTTTTCGGATTCTGAGTTGACAAATGGCCTCTTCTGGCTGTATTTGAGATGGTCATGTGGCACAGAGATTTGGATGCTTCTTCCTGGGTCTGCAATCAGATGAGTTAAACACCCAGAACTGGCTGAACAAAGCAGACTTGAAGCGTGAATATGATTCTCTGTATTGTGATTAAAATACCCAGTGAACTGGCTCTTTCTTTAGGGATAAGGAAAAAAAAAGGCTTGTCATGTCTATATATTTACCTTAAATTGGAAACCTCTTCTAAACTGATTTCTTAGTTTTTAAAAACTCAGAGAATTTATAGGTATTCTGAGGAAAGATGACATTTTGTGGAATGTTCATTTGGTGTAAAAATTTATTTGATATGCCAATACCCTTGAAAAATTCAAAAGTACTAGAGGATTAAACTTACAGGGTGCACAAAATGTTCTGTTTTACTGAGAGTAGGAGAGATCTACTTGTTAAAATGAGATTTTTTTTTTCTTTTTTGTAAAATAGTTGATTGTAATTGAGTTTCAGTGAACCATGGGGCCATGAAGTGGGAGCTAATGGAAATCTTTTATGAAAGTAGTTGGAGCCATGGGACATTGGGCCTGATTCTTAGCTATTTTACAGTTAAAAAGCATTTATTGATCATATGCTGAACACAGTGCCCTGTACTAGGGAGAGAGAAAGGAAGCAAAGGCAAGATTTCTTCCTTTTGAGGTGTGAAATAAAGATGGTATAAAATTTTAGATTTATTTAATTTAGTCTATCCTCCCCCTTTTTAAATCCTTGATACCAGAGCACTAATTGATTACCAGAGTTTAACCAATTGATTTTCACAATACTTACCACATAATTATGGTTTCTCAGGTTACAGAACATTTAATCATTTTAGGAATTCTTTTTTGTGGAGGAAGATATAGCCAATTCAGGAAATTCCATTTACCACCAAGCAGGCTTCAATTTTTGAGCTTTTCTTAAATTAGTAATTTTATTCTTGCTGTGTTGGTTACGTAGAAGTTTTTGGACACTGTTCTTCTTGCAATAATGTTTAGCCATCCTTTTTACAACTGCCTTTTAAAGACTAGAATTCCATTCTTGACAATAATCTAAAATTTTGTGTTTATTTGTAAGTGAATTTTATTGCTATAAGAAAATCAGTATTGTTACAAGAAAATCAAGATAATGTATACTTACAAAGTGAATGTAATCTGCAAAATTTGCTTTAAAATGGTATCTTGAATATTGTATCATCATTTAATATGACAGAATGTTGAAATAAGAATTTGGAAGGGTAGCATTTTAATACCTCATGGAAATGAATAATAAATGAGTAAAATATTATCTGATTTAATGATTACTAGGAATATTGAGTGAAAGTTAAACTGGAATAGAATAGCAATGTTATAATATGTAACTGCTTCTTGGATAGACCTAACCTAACTAGAAAAAATTAACTGTTATATAGAAAGGCAAATTGTAGGTAAAAATTTTGATTTCAACGTGAAGTTTTTTTTGAGTGTCAAATATTTTATTTGTTAAATGTTAAGAAAGTATTCTCTTGCTATTTGTATGTTTTTGAGGATAAAGTGCATGCTAGTATCGAACTTAAATACCTTGTACTCCTTGAGGCCTGGTCAAGACCTGGTTAAATATTTTACCAAGCTGACCCATCAATGCCATTGCCTGGGGGTTCACATTATTTGGAAGTTCTAGAAGTATTTGCCATTCAGTTGATCAGTCAACAATATTTGAGTACTTACTATGGTCCTAAACCCTGGTAGGCATTGGACAAGTTAGAGAAATGTCAGCAATATTGACATATATTTTTCTAATACTCTTTCCCTCCAAGGAATGGTGCCAAGTTGATAAAGTATTGATATATCCTGAAATGAATATTGTTAACAAACTAGTCATGAGGTCTGATAGCATTTGTCATCTTTTGGTTAATATTTTCCTAGTTAATATATATTTTTCTAATTTTGTGCTTGAAGGCGCTTTTGGTTCTTAATATTTTAATGTCTCTCTTATAAACAGCATATAGTTTAGCTGGGATTTAATTTTATATCCAGTCTGATAATCTCTTTGAACTAGAGATTTTACTTTGTTTCTTGACTATGATCACTGATTAAATTTGGTTCATTTCTGATTTTTTAAGTATGAACGTTCTTGTGTGGATGTGTGTTTTTATTCCTTTAAATTTTGACATAGAGATTTACAAGAAGTTGTAAAAAAAAAAAAGTTATTCAGGGAGGTTCCATGTACCCCTCACCCAGTTTACTGTAGTGGTAGCAGCTGCATTTATATAGTACATGTTAGAACAATACCGAAAGTGGGAAGTTGACAGAGCTTTGCATGAAACTTAATTCAGATCTCACTAGTTTTACAAGCATTCGTCTCTCTGTGTGTGTGTGCACATGTGCAGTTTTACTCATGCGTGTGCTTCTGTAACCACCACCAGATTCAAGATGCAGCCTGTTCCTCAGCACAGGTTCCCTCACACCAAACCTTTGTAGCATCACCTACCCTTCTCCCTCCCTCCCATCCCTAACTTCTGGCATCTGCTCATCTGTTCTCTATCTCTGTGATTTTATTTTGGTTTTATATAAGCGGAACCATCCATTGTGTAACCTTTTGAGTCGGTCTCTTTTCACTCAGCATGATTCCTTTGAGATCCATTCAAGTTGACTATATCAATGGTTCATTCCCTTTTATTGCAGAATACTGTTCCACGGTAGAAATGCCTCGTTGTTTTGTTTCATCATTTCTCCCGTGAAGGACATTTGGGTTACTTTCAGTTTTGGGTTATTGCAATTAAAGCTGCTGTAAACATTCGTGTACTGGTTTTTGTGTGAGCGTGAAGTCGTCCTGTTTCTAGGATAAGTGCCCAGGAGTACAGTTGCTGGATTATGTGGTAGTTGCTTTTTTTTTCTTTCTATTGCTGTACTTTTGCAGAGTGATGGGTCTTACCAGCGTTGTGTGAGTGATCCAGTTTCTCTGCGCTATCCCGGACATTTAGTATTGTCACTGTTTTAAATTCTAGGTATTCTGACAGGTGTGTGATAAGTCACAGTGGTTTTAATTTGCATCCCTGATAGCTGATGATGAATTCATTTGCTTATTTGCTGTCTGTACAGCCTCTGGTGAAATGTCTATTCATGTTTTTGTTTTTGTTTGGGGGGGGGCCCATTTTCTAATTGTTTTTGTGCTGTTGAATTCTGAGGGTTCTTTCTGTATTTTAGGTACAAATTCTTCATGAGGTACCTGGGTTTCAAATAGTTCTCCTACTTGTAGCTTGTCTTTTCATTCTCTTAACAGGGTCATTTGCAGAGCAAAAGTTCTTAATTTTGACAAGGGCCAATTTACCAGTTTTTCCTGTTACATGTCATATGTGTCAAGTGTTTTTTTTTTTTTTTTTTAAACTTCCTGACTATTCTATCATCTCTAGGTATTTTGCTATAATTCTTATTTAATTGTATTCCACTTTACTCTTTGAGAAGTTATATACCCTGTGTGTATTCTTTTTGTTCTTATTTTAAAATTTCTAATATGTATATTTGACTCAAAACATAAAGTTACTTATATTTAGCTTCTTAGTAGACTCTAGGATCTAAGAATATTCTAGTGTACTATCCTTTCTTTAGACTTAACCTACTCTATTCATTTTGTCGAGTGTTGAGGTGTGCATACTTCATAGCATTCCACCACCACCATCTGGATTCCAAAGTTCCTGTTGCAAGTCAATTATCAGTCTGATTGTCACTCCTTACTGCAGTAATAAAAACCAAAACCCTCCTCAAACAAGCTCCTCTCCCCAAAATTAAAACCAAACACATATGAAACCTGAGACAGAACAAATAAGAAAATCCACCTAGTGGAGCAAGTACGTGAAGAAAAAAAAAATGTTTATCTTGCCATTAGACTAAATATGAGGGAAAACAAATAAGTCACATGAGGAAGTTTCTTCTAACAGAAATATTCCAGGTAATAAGAGTAATGGTAGAATTAGAATCTCAACTCCTAATGAGCAGTGCTAGAAGTCAAGAGCAGTTACAGAATTAGAACTTCAACTGCTGATGAAATAATGGATGTAGATTGTGATCATAACGAAAGGAAAGATGTCTTCATCTGTTCGGGCTGCTGTGACAAAATACCGCAGACTGGGTGACTTATAAACAACAGAAATTTGTTTCTCACAGTTCTGGAGGCTGAGAAGTCCAAGATCAAGGTGCCAGCACGATTGCCTTCCTGGTTCATAGCTGGTGCCTTCTCACTGTGTGTTCACTGGTGGGAGGGGGCAAGGGAGCTCCCTGGGGTCTCTTTTACAAGATCACTAATCCTGTTCGTGTTGGTTCCACCTTGAGGACCTAATTGCTTCCCAAAGGTTACCTACTACTAACACCATCACTTTTACCGGAGAGGGGAGGCCATCTAAAGGGAAGTGAGTGGAAGGCAAACCTGGATTGAAAGAGATTTAAGAGACTTATGTGCTGAGTATGTTTGAATTTCATTTGAATAAACCAAGTATAAATTTTTTTTTCATAGAAGAGGAAATTTGAACACATGGAGTAATTGATATCAAGCAATTATTTTTTAAAAAAACCATTTTTGAATGTGTTGATTATATTATGGTATTGTCTTTTAAAAAGAACTTATCTTTTAGAGATGATGCATGCTGAAATATTTACAGATGAAATGATACTGTGTGTATAAGAGTTACTTTGACAATGTTGTTTTTATTGCCTTTGTGTTGAAAAAAATTTCTCAAAGGATGTGAACCTCACTGTTTCTTGGAGTATAAAAGTTACTACTATCCAGTAGCCCCCTGCCTCAGCTGTGTACAGAAGCTATCAATCATGAGCAATGACCTGTCTTTAATGTAATTTTGACTCTTGTTTCTGGGGTTTTGTTTATAATGAGATGTTAGAAATTTATGATGAAGATAACTGGCATTTACTGAGACATATTCCATGGCTACACTCAAAGGCATGTATTTTGACTTGGTAGTTTATGATGTGGACGAAAGTATCTTGTGCTTTATGGGATTGTTAATACTGTCTTCTGGAAGGAAAGAAAATTGGCAGTCATTTCAGGAGTCTTGTTGACACAGACATATGTTTTCTACCCATAAGGCTGAATATGTATTCTTCTGGCATATTTACTATTTCTATAAACCATGGTATTCTTAAACATTTCAGAAATGTGACATTTATAATATTTATCCTCTGCTGATACATTATTTATAGCACTAACTAGAGTTGTAAATTCTTAGAAATATCCATATTAAAACAACTACAAATTTCCAAGAGAATATTTTAGGTATTCATCAGTGCTTTTTTTTTAATTCCTAGAATTTTGGAAACAAATCCTTTATAGTCAGTTTTCTAGTGTTCCTCAGCTCTGTGTGATTTTACTCAGAGTCACTTCATGGCCAAAAGCAAAATACTGAAAGTTTATAGAGTTCAGTTGGCATGATATAGGTGATACATTTGTATACCTACAGGTATTGCTGATGCTTGTGGGGGAAGGGCCGAGCAGAGGAGAGTAACATTTCTTAACTTTTTTAGGAATTTTATGAATTCCATGCAACTGATTCTTGTGCCTACAGCTGGTGTGTGCATGTGTGCTAAGTTGCTTTAGTTGTGTCTGGTAATTTAGTTTTTCTTGATGCTATAAATATTAAGAACTGGGAGCAACCTTAGACTACCCCACTTGCAAGCTAAGAAGTCAGCTGCCGCAGTTTGGTGTATACTCCTAAAAACCTGGGACTCCCAGACCAGAGATGCAGGACAGTTATCACTCACAGCAACAGCCAGAGTGCAGTTCCTCCATCTTGTTTTCCAGTGGATGGTGGGAAGAGGGTCAGGTGACAGCTTTTTATGCTGTGGGTTTTAATATGAGAGGAACTCAGAGCTTATGAATCTCCAGTTTTTTATAATGGGAAGTAAATGCCACAGAAGGAGATACTATATTATACCATATAGTAAGGAGACTTGCACTTTGCTTCAGAGCAGACACTGTCTCTTATCTTCCAAATCATCTTGAAAAGTTAGTCTGGAGCAAAAATGTTTGAATACCTCCTTTGCAAGAGAATGACCTTTTGGCAATAATCTACCTTGTTTCTCTACTGTCTTGGCTTTTGATGGATTTTCACAAGATACCCCACTCTGTTGTCCACTGGCTAATCAGATCAACAGATGCTCTGACCATATCTGTCCAGTTTATCTCATATAAATTAAACCAATGCATGATTGGTCATACTCCAAAGCAGCAGGATGACACCTGAGCTAGACCACTCACTGGTAGTGGACCCAGGGTAGTAAAAATATAATAAGGTTCATCAGGGCCATCCTGGCCAGAGAGCGGCTTGCGCTTTGCCTGCTGACAGAGGCATCGTGTCTGTTGAGACTGGACAGCTGCGGTAGCCCAGTGGACATGGGGTTTCAGCCTGGCTGAGAGCTGCGTGAGCCAGTGCCTTTGCTTCGGGGAGCAGAGCCGGGGGATAAAGTTTCCCCAGGGCCATAGTTGTCACTGCTTCATGAAGAGCTGAGATGCCACTGGGAACAGGGTTGCCCGTCCTGGTTTGTAGATTAGTCCATATTAAGTACCTCATGGAGTGCTCAAGTGTGGCATCTACTATTTCTGGAGCCCAAAGAGTCCGATGAGATATTGGGACCCTTTTGATGATGGGGGTCCTCGACTGCCAGAGGCACTGAGGTGATCGTGAATCTGCCTGCATAGTCCCAAGGAATGTAACTGGAGAATGCTCTTGATGTTGTGAGGGTTTCTAGGCCGCCTTCGCAGGCCGAGGTGTGATAACGTCCCGGGCAGGGCTGGGAGAGTGAGCCTTTTGAGTTGATCACTAACAGGATCTCTTTGACAAGTGAAGTGAAAGTCGCTCAGTCGTGTCCTACTCTTTGCAACCCCATGGACTCGTTCATGGAATTCTCCAGGCAGAATACTGGAGTGGGTAGCCTTTCACGTCTCCAGGGAATCTTCCCAACCCAGGGATCAAACCCAGGCCTCCCACATTGCAGGCAGATTCTTTACCAGCTGAGCCACAAGGGAAGCCCAATAATACTGAAGCCTATCCCTTCTCCAGCGGATCTTCCCAACCCAGGAATCGAACCCGGGTCTCCCGCATTGCAGGCATATTCTTTACCAACTAAGCTGTCAGGAAGACTTCGGGTGTCAAAGGATGCTAAACCCAGACTCCTTTCCCCTCTCCACGGTTGGCAAATATCCTGAAGAGTTGAGGTTCCCAGGGATGTGCCTGGAGGCCTCACATGTGAGTGCCAGTGGGTGTTGGGCCACAGGGCCCCGTGGGAGAGGAAAGAAGGTGTTGATCGTAGTCTGTGGAGGGATCAGCTATGTCTCGGGGGCAGGGAGTGTCAGGAGCAACAGCTGGACCCAGACAGCGGTGGTCTGCCCTCATCCTCCCGCTCCTGTTCGCCTTTCCCAGTGGCCACATGTGGCCGTGGTTGTTGAGATCTTGCTTCTCTTCTGCCCGCTCCGCCCTGCTGCCTCTGAGTCCTTCCTGAAGCTGTGATTTTCCTTCTTGTTTCTGCTGGACCTTGGACCTCGACAGGCAGAGCAGTTTACATGTTTGAAGAGCTGTTCGTCACCTGCTGCTCTCTTAGCTGGATCGGTCACCTCTGGCACTTGTGGGCCAGGGAAGCACAAGCATTCTGCATGTAATTCCTGCTCTCGGTTCAGATGCAGAAGTGATGGCGACAGTGGAGGGAAGAGCCCCCGCAAGGTCACCTGCTCTTAGCCTTGGAAGGAAACAGACGTGCTCACTCTTAAGGCTGACTATGCAAAGACCCTTGAAAAGATTGTCTAAAACAAAGGCTGTCAACGCTTCACTCACAAGGTGGACAGAGGTGCCAGCCCCTCCTGGAGGACTGTCTCCAGCACCGAGGGCATGGACCCCTGTCACCTTCTACTGTGCTCCTGGTTTGGAGCTGTTCTCTGCATTCTGTTTTATTGTCAGTGCGATCGCATCTATTTTATGTCTTTGCAAATTGGCCCAAGTTTTCATTCACTGATGTGACTCTGCTTTAGTTGTTTATGTATCAGGGTGTTACTTCAAAGTGATCCTGAGAAAGGCCAGTTTCCTGGGGTTGTCTGACTGATAACACATTCAAATTTCCCTCCATGCTGGCTTTTAGGAGCCCAGTCTTCTGGTTTCTTTTTCACTCACTGTGCCTTCTAGATCTTTGCTAACTCGTTTTAACATCTCTTCATGTACTTTTACACTCTTCTACACTCTGCTATTCAGAAGAGGTTTTACGTTTATTTGTATGAAAATAGGATTGCACGTCTGTTGTATGGCACTCAGCTTCTTAGGCCCTGTGGCTGCAGAAACAAAACAGGTAAGACACCCTCTGTCTGTGGGTCATCTTACTCCACTGCTAAATGTGTGCTTAGCGTTGCGTATTATATCCTCCTCACCACAGCTTCCTAAGAGCAGCATTATCCTTCCTCCTTCAGGGGAGCTCTTGACATCCCCTCTTGGCTGGTCTACCTTACCTTTGGCTCTGATGCCTCGACATCCCCTGTCCCCCAAAAAATACACACACACACACACTTGCCAGCATCTGGCTCATCTGATCGTTCATGAAGGGGAAGAGTAGTGAATATATGTTTTTATTTTTTAAATTTTTTTGAATATATGTTTTTAAAGAGTACATTACCTCACTTCCTTAATCTGTTTGTACATTTATATATATGGCATTTTTTTAAGGAACGTCATTCACAATATTCCTTAGAAATCAGTGACTCAGTAACTTTCTCTGGAGGCCACAGCCAAGTAGAAATTGTGAAGGTAAGTTATAGCTAGGTACGTTCTCTTAGTGTAAAATATTTTATCTCTCCCCCCGCCCATTAAAAAATAACATTTTTAGTGAGATCTTTATTTGTATTTTATTTAAGCCAAAACATGACTGTCTTCTGGAAATCTTAGAGAAGCAGTTTTGCATTGTGCTGGTGATTCTGGGACAGGTCACATTTATTGCAGGTGACAAACCCACTTGGATATCAAATTATGCTGGTAAACTGAATGATGGTACATGCATGCCCTTGAGATAAATATGACATTTTTTAATTGTTTCAGTGCTTGCTTTTTATTTTTTGTTATATGAATACTTCCACTGAAAAGACAGTAAAAAATACATTTTTTATATTCAAAAAGCATTCTAAGAAATTAATTATTCATCCCAAAGAAGGGAACTGGTTGGTAGGAGATTGGAGAGAATAGAATGACTTATGTTTCACTCTATATCCTATCATCTCTCTTAATATTGATTCCCAGTACATGAACTACCTACTCAAAAAATAAAATTGGGAAAAGTTCTTAGGAGTTTGATGAGTTTGGAACAATTCTGGTTTATTTCCAAGAGCCTTTGCAACTCTTAAGATTTGTTGTTGATTATGCATGTCCAAAGGAAAGGAAAACACACACACTAACTCAGAAAATACTGTTATTATAGAGTGCAATTTGTCCTAAAATTCAGTATAATAGTGCTAAGATATTGACTACATTTCAAACCTTACGTTGTTCTTGGAAGATCTTGAGTATATATTTACAGGATATGTTTAAATATAATGTTTTTTAAAATTTATTCTTCCAGATTTTTGCAGCCTTGGCCCCACAAAAGGCATAGCAAACAGAACATGTTTATTTAACAAACAAAAGAAAATGATTTTTTTTTTATACCAACTAGTGAAAAGAAACTGGCCCTAAATTCTTGAGTTTACAGATATTTTTTTGGATTCACTTTGTATTAATAAATCTGTCTTCAGAGAACAAAATTAATTTCCCTTGGTTGTAGTATCTTTACCAAAAATAATAATGAGCACTGTAGGTGTTCAATATCAAATGCCAACTAGTAATGAACTTTGGACAAAGAGGTGGATGGAATATAAGAGCAAATCAAGTGTCTCACAGTTGGCTGACTGTGAACAAATTCTGAACAGAATATCTCAAATAATTGAGTATATGTTTGCTTTCACAAAAGGAATTGGGAACCTGTTAATCAGATTCTCAGAAAACAACAACAACAACTTCATTTTTGCTTAAGGGTTAAATTTATTTTAAACAGTATCTTTTTATTATTTGTTTATTTATATTTATTTTTTAAGTACTACCTTCACCAAAGAGAAAAAAGCTTGAGTTGTATTTTCTCAAATTTATTATATTTATTTTTAATGTATTTCTTTACACCCATTTTCTTTCCTATTTCCTGCTTCTTTGTCATTTTGCCTTTTTGGAGGTTTCCTGAATGTATCTTTTGTATCTATAAATGGCTTTTTCAAAGACTGTGTTGTTTATTGATTGTATTGAATTTGTTTACTTTTAATGTGTCTGTCTACTCTCTCCCTTTACTACTTTTTTCCTTTCTCCCTGCCTTCTTTTGTTATCCTCATAATATCCTCAAATCTCTGAGGGTATCTATTAAAGAAGCTCTCATTTTCATTACTGCATATCATCTTGAGGTGGTTGTTTTATAATTTATTGTTTTTTCTTCTTTAATATTCTTCTCCTTTGAACTTTTTAAAAAGATACATTTAGTAATGAGAGGACATCCTGGATTGATTCAGGCTGGTGTAGTTTTCCTTTATGCTTATGTGGCTTGTTTGTCCATACAGATTCTCCCTTGAAGGAAGTCTTCTCAATTGCAGGCCTAATGATTGGAGTTGGATACATTGTAGAGAGGAAATGTGAATTTTCATTGCTAGCAGTGGAGTGTTTGAGAAGGTCCTTATTAAACTTGAGCCCTGAATGGGGTTCAAGGGCATGAGATTTTCCCTTCACTTCTTATAGTTTTAAATTTGAATCAATTTTATAATTAATTTTATTCAGATATAATTTTTAACTCAAGACAGTTTGTGGTAATTATATGTTGAACAATGGATGGACATCATTTAACTCTTTAGATAAATAACTGATTTTAGTGAAAAATTTTAGGGTAGATTTGGCCTTAAGGCCACACAGGCCAGTCTTAATTTCGCTCTTACGTTTTTATTTCTCTCATACAATCTTATGTTAATCATCTGCCTTCTGCTAGACTCTGGAATGTCTGAGCACAGGTACAGTATTCTATCTTCAGTACCTTTATGTCAAGCTCATGAAAATGCCAAGCACTATAAAAGATGTTGAGAAAATTGAGACTCAGAAATTGAGACAGCTTACAGATATCCTAAATGAGCTTCCCTCATAGCTCAGTTGGTAAAGAATTTGCCTGCAATGCAGGAGACCTGGGTTAGATTCCTGGGTTGGGGAAGATCCCCTGAAGAAGGAAATGGCAACCCACTCCAGTATTCTTGCCTGGAGAATCGCATGGACAGAGGAGCCTGGCAGGCTACAGTCCTGGGGTCACAAGAGTCAGACACGACTTGGCGACTAAAGAGAGAAAGAGAGAGAGATCCCTGAAGAGCATTTACTATTATTATTTTTATTTTTAAAGGTTTTGTCAGTAACTTAGGAAGGGCATTATTATTGATTGAGTACTGCAGGTAAAGTTGTCTCCAGATTTTATGGAGCCTGTGTTCATTAATTACAGCAGAATTGGAACCCAAGTCCAGTATTTTATCTGTGTCTACTTCACCTTGCTATACAAAGGGGTACTGATGAAAAAGTCTAAGATAGTTGTAACAGGTGAATCTATTAAGTTTTGTGGTTAGACTCAGTTTGTTTGAGATTTTCCCATTTAGTAGTCAAAGAGAAATAGGTTTGTGGTTACTTGCTTTATGGGTCCTAATATACATGTTTATCAGTTCTGGTGCTTTCTCCCTGGTCTGCCCTGTGATACTGAGATACAGTATATTTAACCTGGGAATGAGCCCACTTTTTCTTTCTGTTCAATTATTAGTGTCCTTTTTTTTTTTTTGCCATTAAGCCTAATCATTGTGTGTCTCAACTCTCTGTCACAGAATGTCACCCCAACTTTTTGGGACTCATTCGAGCTTCTGTTATACGTAGCTTTGTCAAGATAGCTGTTCCTCAACTTTTCAGTCATAATTACCGTGTTAAAATTTCTGACCTGGAACTTTTGTGTTTTCTTGTGCTTGATTCTTTGTCTACTAATCTTTTTGGTTCTTCTATAAAAATTGTACAGAAAAAGAAGGAAGTCCTTGGATGTCTAACCGTGCCACTATAATAGGTGTTTGATTTTCACTTTCTCCCTGTTACCTAGTAGGTGTCAAAGAAAAATACTAAACTGTTAAATAAAAAAATCATTCAGTAACACTTGTTAAAATGCAGTATGGAAGACTTTAGGGAGAGGTCACAGTAATAGGTTTAGGACCACTTCAGTGGGAGAGAAATTAAACTCAATGGAGAAGTGGGAATTTATAGCCGAGGAGCCAGGTTAGGAGTCTGTGGATGGAAAATTACTAAGAAGAAATATAAGGGGGCAAAGGGGGATTCTGGTTAAACCAACCTGACAGGATTCTTGCTGAAGGCAGGCCAGGGTGACCATTTATCACCAGGGGGATGGTGGAGGACGAGGAGCCCCATCAGATACTGAGCAGGGTGTGGGGGTGGGGTTGGTTAAATGGACTTAGCAGGATTCATGATAAAACTGGACAATGCAGAGATGGCCATGGAAGCCCAAAAGTTAGATGTACTTGAAAAAGAGTTCAGGATAATCTGAGTAGAATTCAGTCCATAAGAGAATCTTTGTCATAGGTGGCGCACCATTTGCATCAGAAGACTTTTCATTTTCTTGCTTGGTTACCTTCAAATTCTTGTAGGTCTGTTTTGGTTTAAAGCAACACACACACAATTATTGAAAGTGTGTGGGAGGTCTGGCTGCTTGACACACACAGGTTTCCAAAAGAATGTTCAGGTTCCAGCTGCTTGCCTCCCAAAAGCCAGTAAACAAGCCAGGTTGGTGCATAGGAAAGTTTCCTTTATTTCAGATATCAGCTTCTAGTGGGGAAGGTGGTAGACAACTGTTCAAAGGCCAACACTGCTCCCCCCATCCCCAGCCCAGGTAACCCATGGGGCAAGAGCTTGTATAGACAGATGGAAGGGGCAGAAACATGTACATGCAGAAACAACACAATTATCTCTAATGGTCATCTTCCAATTGGTCATCAGTGGTCTGACCAGCATCCTCTTGGTTGTTTTAGGTACAGTTAATCTTCAGTTCCAGGGTCCATTTATTCCTATTTCTCTGAGGCCAGTTCTTGGAATTGGGGCAGCTTATGTCCTGGTCATCAAGTAGTTAATGTCTCTACCTGGGGTTTTAGTATCTATAAGGCAGCTTCTGAATATGGCTCAAAATATTATCTAGAGCCCTTGAGAAGGAACTCAAGGTCTTTGAGTATCTAAATGACTGCCTTATTATTATTTAGTCTCCTTTGACTGTTTTCCTTTGTTTCCACATTTCTCACTTCTCTGGTTAAACTTACTCTTTGACTAAAGTTTTCCACAGACCAAAAGTAGGCAGAGGACATGGTGAGGGGCAAGGACCATGCTCTGTTTCAGAAATGCATGTAGTAGTTTTTTTGTATTTGAAGAAAATCAGGTTTTATCTTGAGCTTTGTATTAGCTGTTGTGTTCTGTTCATTGCTTATTTTAGATACAATGTGCATTGAGAATAATTGGGTATGTAGTGGTATAGAGTAGTATGTAAATTAATATGGAAACCCACAGTAACCATAGTAACTGCTGTTATCTACAGTGAGTGTATGCTCAGTGGTCTGTGCAAGTAAAACTATTTTTGTTTTCTTGGAAACCTTTCAACATTTGTTGGGCCCCTGTGCACCAGGTCATATCTATGTATGAAGTAATTTGTATCTCCCTTGCATTCTTTGCATTTTCTTTCTTTAAAAAAAAAATGAAATATGTAGTCTCTTGTGAAATATAAACATACCCAGGGTTTAGGAACGACCCATTTTTCCGGTTTATCTGGCCCTTTATTTTTTAAAAAATGGTTTAAAGCACCCTTTTGTTGAGAAATTTTGGATACTATTTTAGATTAACTTTTTGAAAAAAGTCATCCTCATACACAGAATTTTGAAGCAAATCAGTAGTTATTCTATGTATTTTTAGTTGATACTTACTGAGCTGGTACTTTGCCCTCCATTCTGTATAAGGCTGTTTGAAACAAGCTTAAAATCCTCTGTTTTTGAGAAGCATTCAGTCTTCTGGTGGTTTCTCTCTTTTTCTATGGGTTCTCAGACACTTAACTTTTTTGTCTCATTATGTTGCCTTCCTAAAATTGGGGTAACACTTGCACTCACAACCAGCCAGGTGGTTATTCATGACCTAGTTGTGTCATTCTTTGGGTCATCATAGTAAACTCTGGCTTAGATTTGATGAAATACTACTGAAAAAAAAATCAAAATAGTATATTCATTTTATATAATTTGGGAAGCAATTTTAGAAGGTTGATAGAAGGAAAAGTACTAGTATAAAGAAGAAGCTTTACTTTGGCAAACAGGAGAACTTAAGACTGACACAACAGGATGCTAAAATGCCCTTTATCCTTGAGGTTCCTTTAATTTTCTCATCTCTTTTCTGCTGCTTTGAAGGTTCATTGGGCAGCCCGTGATTCTGCTGGAAGCTCAATGGCTGTTGATGAGTTACTGAGAATCTCCCACTTAACCTTTTCTGAGTTTTTTCTAAATCAAACTCCAGGTCTCAAACTTCTTGAGATTTGCATGAAGTGTAATATAGTACACTGTAGGAAACATACATAGATATGGAAGGAGGTTAAGCACAGAGGCCTGGGTGTGAGAGTCTGGCTTTGTTCTGCCATTAGGTCAGTCACTTGCTTCTCAAGCCTTAGTTTTCCCTTGAGCAGAATAGAAAAAGTAATACAGGATTTCTTGCCATAATATGCAGCTGTCTGGAAGGAAGAGATTTTCCTCTGTGCTTCTAGGTTCTGACTGACCTAAGAATTCAGTTAGCAGACAGATTAACAAAAGTTTAAAGTTTAATAGAAAAGAAAAGCACACAGAAATTTAAGAACATGTGGACATGGCAGAGATCCAGGAAAACTCACTGACATAGTTGAAGCTCTCATCTTAAACACCGTCCTCAACTAAAAACAAAAGATGTTGAGGGTGGAGAATAGGTTATGAGAGGTTACCAGGTTAAGCACAGTAAACACGGGAGAAGTTGTTAGTGTAGATTTAGGTCATTGCCTTCGCCATCTCCATCTGTTGGAGTTTTTCCTCTTCCTGGTACCTCCAGGAAGACACTGTTACATATGGAAAGTGAAAGTTGCTCAGTTGTGTCTGACTCTTTGCAATATGGACTATACAGTCTGTGGAATTCTCCAGGCCAGAATACTGGAGTGGGTAGCCTTTCCCTTCTCCAGGGGATCTTCCCTACCCAGGTATTGAACCCAGGTCTCCCGCATTGCAGGCATATTCTTTACCGGCTGAGCCACAAGGGAAGCCCTTACAAATGGAGGTTTTCCTTATAAATGTCAATGTTTCTTCAGAAGGGTTAAGTCCTACTTGGTTTTTGGAGTTCTTCCCCTGTCTGCTGTTTCTTAGAAAATAAACAACTTAAAATAATTCATAGGTTGGGGTGGAAAATTCGGTTCTCCTACATAGGGGTTAAATGAAATAGTGGATATACAGTACTTCAGTTTCTTGTGTTTTTTATGCTTGTGTTTAATGAGCACTTATGGAGCATCTCTGTGCCTGGTACCACCAGTGTGTACGACAAAGCTGCAGGTCCTCCATGAGCATCTTTCCTAGTGGGGGAGAATCTTAAGTGCTTGACACACGTAATAAGCAGCTAGTAGATGTTACCTTGTTGTCTAAGAAGTTGTTATAACTCAGCTTATGTAACAGTAGAACTTGCTGCATAATAAAATCATGGCACCTTGTTATTCTCTTTGGGCTGTCAATACTTGGGGGAAAGGAGAGTTCTAATTATCTCCTCAGACATCCTTATAATGACTCCTGCTTCATCAGGGCTGGAAGGAGGAAGTGCCAAGAGTTTCAGATGACAGCTTGCTGCGTTGGCACTTACTATTCAGATGCTAATGGGATAAATTCTTTGGCTTTTATACTTGGGAGCAGATTTCATCTGTCTTCTTTAGATTTCATTCATAATCTTATTCACAAGTTCCTTTTAGCTTGTTAGAGAGGCCTGTAATTTTAGAAACCCTACCTGCTGAATTATAATGGTGAGGACCATTATGAGTTGATTAACAAAAAATAATGTTAAAAAAAATTCCATTTTAACTTCAGCATGTCAAGTCTAAAGAAGACATTCACAACCTTACAGCTATCTGGAACACCTTGACTTTGCTCTTAAGCAATAAGGCCAATAATAGCCATATTAGACTGAAGATAAAAAAAAAAAAACAACAAGCAATTATTTGGGTCTTTGGAATCTCTAGCTGAAATGATCAGAGAAGGGAAGATGGTGATCATTATTACTTAAAATGGCCTAAAATATATTTTACTTTGGGGCTGCCACTTCTCTCTCTAGGTTTTTCTACCGCTGTTAACCTCTGTTAAAAGATAACTGAGGCACATTAAAATTTTCAAGAATTCCTTTGAGCAGACATCTCTTGGGATTAGGCAGCCTCTGATTGGTTGTTAGGAGCAGTCAGTTGCCAGGTGCTGGGGGAAGACCTTTAATAGGGTAGATACAGAAGCAACACAAGGAAATGATCAATTGGTATTGCTTGTGTGGTTGCCTTATTTTCAAAAGCCCATTTGGATGTTTTGATTGGTTATTCTTATGTTTAATTTCCTCATTTGAGGGTACACTTATAGTTGACTCTGGCTTAGATTTGCATTTGCTTACGCAGGCTGTGAAGGCCTTAGAGCCACCCCAGTCTCATGACCTCCTTGTTTAACATGTCTTTTCCCCATTCACAATGTAGGCAACCAAAAAAGGTTGTTTAACTCCCTTTGAGTGCTAAGTCACTTCAGTTGTTTCCGACTCTGTGGACTGTAGCCTGCCAGGCTCCTCCATCCATGGCATTTTCTAGGTAAGAAAACTGGAGTGCATTGCCATTTCCTTGACCCCCTATGGCATTTGGTATTTTCTCTGCCTGAAATGCCTGATACCCTGGGCATTCATACTCACCTTCTGACAGCTGGGGTGCATCTTCTGTGACAGCCCTGTTCCCCTGGGGGATGTGTGTTTCCCCTCCTATGAGATCTCATTGTACTTAGCACATTGGGTTTGGTTGGTTTAATCTGTTGTTCTTTGAACTATTTTGGGACTTATTTTCCATCATTGGCCACAAAACATGAATCACCATCTTAATATCTTCAGCTCTTTCATGGCATCCCTGGGAAATAATGGCTTTTAAATATAAACATTCATTTCTGTTAGAAAAGCAGAGAACAGGATGATCATTCTCTATTAATACTCTAGTGTCTCTTATCCTGGCGTCTTACTTCCATAAGCTTTAATTGATTTATTTATAAACTAGATGCAACTCACAAATTTTCGTGACCTTGGTATAAACTAATAGGAAGGGTAGCTTAAATACTGGTTTTAATTGCAGCCATTAATTGTAAGATGCACCATTTTTTAGATAGGCCATTAAAAGCGGGAAAAAGAAAAACTGACACAGTGCTAAGATACCACTGATTCTAAAATACATCCTGAATGCATCCTAAATTGCAGTTTAGAAATGCTAAAATGTGCGAAAATGTTCACTTTTAAGTCAGTGAAATGTGGTCATGCTATACCTTCTAAAAAGATTTAAGAAATCATCAAGGAACACAACGAAAATTTGGTTTCCGTTTAGTTTCCTTTCCTACATTCCCATTTTGGTAGATGTGTGTATCTACCAAAGTCTTTAATGAAGGAAGGTGTCAAGTACCCAATGCCTGGAAGTTGGAGGACTGATTTTTCAGAGGATCTGGGCACCCATCAGATTACCTAACTGCTTTCATAATATTAGACATAACCTACAAATAAACACAGTAAGAGAGTTGTAAGTGGAGTTGATTAGTCATGCATATTCATAAAAATTTTGAATAAATTGTTATCGTGCTTGAAAAGTTTGAATTACAAGACATATTTATGAGAAACAGTATACATTGCCCTGCCAAAGGATTTGTAGCTAAAATTAACACTGATGCCTGTTGAGAAATGAGTTGTTTTGCTTCAGTCTCATGTAATTGCTTGGTACAAAGGTCAGTTGTGAGGGCATGAAGGTTAGTTTCATTTCACTTGATTCAGCTAATGTGTTAGGATTCGTCATATGCTGGGTGGAGATAAGGAAACCTTGGTGATGGTTTGGTTGTTCTCCAGGTTTCTGCCAGCCTTTTACATGCTGCACTTGGACAGCTGCTGATTGTTCTGTATTAACATTGGGGCCACAGAGGACTGCGGACGTGGGACCAGCTCTCCTGCTTTGAGCCAATGTGTAGTGGAACAGTGGACTCAAGGATGAGGGGGTCTAGTCTAGTCTTTCCTCAACCTCGCACAACAATGAACTATTTAAACCTTAACTATCTCATTGGGCCTTGAGTTCTTTTGATGTTGACTTTTTGCTGGTGAGGTTAGAAATAATAATACTCACCCTTTCCTTCAGTCTTACTTTCTAGTGCCATCGAAATCGACTTCAGTTTGTAGCTGGTTTAGAACTGGACCATATGCCTCATTACATGAAGGGCACCCATAGTCAGCCTGCCCTCATTTGTTCTTTACATTAAAAAAAATCGTTCTAAGATTGTGTTTCTGTTCATACAGGGTATGGTGACATTAGAAGCAAGTTTTTAAGACACCAAAAGCCTTATAGATTAGTTGGGAAGAAATAGACACAGACATAGGAAACAATCGTTACCAAAGGAGAAAGCGGTGGGGAGGGAGTTCATTAAGAGTTTGGGATTAATATATACACACTATTATGTATAAAGTAGATAACCAACAAGGACCTGCTGTATAACATAGGGAACTGTGTTCTGTAACTTTGTTATAACCCATAATGGAAAAGAATCTCAAAAAGAATACATTATAGACATGGCCAAAAAGTTTGTTCAGGTTTCCCCATAAGAGCTTACCAAACACCTGAATGAACTTGTTCGCCAACTCCATTTGTATAACTGAATCGGTTTGCTTTGCACCTGAAACTAACACAACATTGTAAGCCAACTGTACCTCAATAAATTTTTTAAAAAGTAAATAAAAAAATTAATTGGAAAGAAATATTTAGGACACTGTAAAATTATGATGGTTAAGTTTGTGTACAAATGTGTATGGCTAATTTTAATGTAACTATTTTAGTGATAAAAGAAACAGCACAATGAGTGGTTTTTAAAGTTTATGTTAGGAACAGTTATTTCATGACTTCTCTGTGCCAGGGCCTAGGTGAAATTTTGAAGAGAAACAGATGAGTAAATTATTTTTTCTATATACATGCTTAAAGTGTATCAGCTATTGTTGAATGAGAAGCAGGTAACTATGATTAGCAAAAGGAATTAAATATTATGGTTTTTAGGTGAGAATGATTAATGGGCTAAAAGGGAGAAATGTTGGAAAAAGAAAACATTTTAAGTTGTGAATGATAAAAAGGTCCTTGCTGGGGGCAGAAAGCCGTTTGTTGAGAATTTACTTATTAATACTTTGTGTCAGGCACCATTTTTGGCTGTGTGTGATAGCTCATTGAATCTTTCATTATTATAGTCCACACTTGGTGGACTCAGATGTTAAATCAATTACTTAAGTTTTGCAAGTCGCACGGTCAATAAGTGACAATACTGGGACTTGAACTAGGTCTGTGTGATCCCAAAGCCCATGTTCTTAATCATTGTACTATTCTAGATGGCAAAAAGGGTGGAGGGAAAACCATGTACAAAGACATGAAAACTAACAGTGCCTGTTGGGTTTACAAAAGAGGAACTTGTCTAGACTTGCTTTCTGGACTAGAGCCTCAGTGTAGCTGAGATGGTACCTTTAAAGCCAAGTCTCTGATACAGGCCCCTGCCCAACCAGGAGTTGCTCTTAAGCCATTGATTTATTAGCTGCATGTTAAATGAGCATCTACTGTGTACCAGGCATTTTTCCATGGTGCTGGAGGTTCAGAAATGAACATGACTTTGGCTTTAAAGCTCAAGTATGGTCATGATACCATTATTTTCAGCTATGATGTCTTGTTTTGTGCATTTGCCTAGAAAATTCCTTATGCCATCTTCAGATAAATTTCTTCTATTTGTATTTTATAATTTTATAACTATATTTAAATACTTAAGTCTGTGTGTAAATATGTAAACAATCTCTAAACATACATACTATATATACACATGCTGTATACATGTAGTTTCATAACTCTCTTCTAGAATTAATTTCAGTATGTGATCTGAGCCAGGGAATTAATAGCATCTTTCTCTTCAATTTTCCTTTAAGTAGGGGGCCCCTTCATTTTCCCTATTAAATTTTGCTGCTTTGATATTTCAGGTGGTTCATAATTTCAGTGCTCTAGCTCTTGACTTAAAAATGCATTATGCATGCGGATAAAATTCTTTGTAAAGTTCTATAAACAAATATTAATTTGTGAATAAATGAACAGAAATGCAGATTGCTTTAAGTAATTTGTGATTGGTACTGCTTCCTCCTTCTTCCCAACCATCCCACTTTTTTCAGCTTCTTCTTTTCTGATAGAAACATCATTTTGAGGTCTAGGCCCACATTTCTCAGTTTTCTAATCTTATATAATCTGCTACCTTGGCTCACAAATTTTCCCTTTTACCTCCTTTTAAAAAAGCTTTTAAATATTATGCAGACTTGATTTAAGCATTTATATGATATAAACGGAAATGCAGACAAAGTTAATAATTTCTTTCTCCCCTTTTTATTCTCATTTCCCTAAGGTAATTGGTTTTAACGTGTTAACACCTTTTTCTTGTTCATTTTTGGTAACTACTGATGAAGAGAAATGTTCTGTGTGAGAGAACTAGGAAAATACTAATAGAGTTGGGAATTGAGACATGAGTAAATTTTTAAGTTTAACACTGATTTATAAAAATCTTACCCTAAGCTTTGAAGAGCAAATATTTTTTGAGTCCTCTACCACATATTTCAGTGGAGGAAAAACCCCCCATTTTACTGTTTGAAGTACAGTAAATCGGGTCTCCCTTTGCTGTCCTGAGAATCCTATTGTAAGTCACTTTTCCTAGCTTTGTAAAAGACTTTTAAATCTACTTAGTCTAATTAGCATAAGTTATTTGAGAATTTTGCTCAGAAAGAAAGCTAGATAGTGTTTCACAAATTATCTGCTTTTAATTTTTACTCTGAAACCTCAGTAATCAGCTATTTTAGTGCTTCTTTTGTCCCACTGTGGTGTTTAAAGATTGTTGGCCATTGTCTTATTTGGGGTGGGGGGCATTGTTTTTTTCTTGAGCTCAAAAATCACCTTGGATAGTGATTGCAAGTAAAAGACACTTGCTCCCTGGAAGGAAAGCTATGACAAACCTAGATAGTGTATTAAGAAGCAGAGACATCACTTTGCTGACAAAGGTCTGTATAGGCAAAAGCTCTGGTTTTTTCAGTAGTCATGTATGGATGTGAGAGTTGGACCGTAAAGAAGGCTGAGCACCAAAGAATTGATACTTTTGAACTGTGGTGCTGGAGAAAACTCTTGAGAACTCCTTGGACAGCAAGGAGATAAAAACCAGTCAATCCTAAAGGAAATCAATCAGCCCTGAATATTCACTGGAAGAACTGATGCTGAAGCTCCAATACTTGCGCCACCAGATGCAAACTGCTGACTCATTGAAAAAGACACTGATGCTGGGAAAGATTGAAAGCAAAATGAGAAGGCGGTAGAGGATAAGATGGTTCAAGAGCGTCACTGATTCAGCGAACATGTATTTGAGCAAACTCTGGGAGATAGTGATGGACAGGGAAGCCTAGCCTGCTGCAGTCCATGGGGTCACAAAGAGTTGGACACGACTTAGCGAATGAACAACAATAAATTGCCTGGGAAGGGTTCTTTTCTTTTGATCAGTTAAACTCATTTATTTTGCTTTTTTCTTTTTTAACAAGCACAAGGTGCAAAATGCATAAGATATAAAAAGAGAGAAATCGCAATATTCCCTCCTGGTTTTGTGCTCCCACCAGCAGTTTACTTCTTTGATACTCTTGGCATTTACAGAAGTGCATGTTTATTTTCTTAAAAAGTTTTACACACATGGTTGTGTAATATATCCATTTATTTGCTCTTCCTGCTTATTTTTATCTTGGAGGTTTTCTTCACAGTAGATAATATGGAGCTGTTCCACTCTGTGGGACATAGCAAAGCTCACTGCTAATATATTGTTTTCATTGTTTCTCTATTAAGAAGAAACAGCTCTTGGATATTCTTGCTTATAGGCTATTTTGTGTAGGTGTCATTTCTATGAAAAAGGAAAAAACAATAGAGAAACCCGACCTTTTCTGTTCACTTCACCTGGACCTGCCCCGACTGATGCCAGTAAGATGTTGTGTCAGAGAGCTTACCTGTTGACCTAGTGTACATCGTTTGATGGTGGTCTCACGGCAGTAGGCAGTCCTCTTGAATGCCCTGAAAGGCCACAATGCCCGTGGAATAAAAATGCACACCTATTCTGAGATTTCCTCCTTGTGGATTTGACTCTGAATATAGTGGTCTTTCTGTGTGTAATCAGAATCAGAGACTGGTACACAGTTCATCTGAGTTTAAATCTGTGCATTTTCATCTTTCAAAAGAGCAAACATAAAGAGCTCTGTGCAGAAGTACTCTGATTCCTTGGTTGTGTGCTGTGTAATCAGTGTCAGTTTGAGAAGGTAGTTGAAGGTGTTTGGTAAACTCTGAAACTCCAAATAAGTCAGTTGTTTTCTCCTTACAAATTGTAGGTCTCATCTCAGAACATAATTCAGTGGCTTGCGTATGTCCAATTTAGCTTGATTTGGACTTATTTTGATTATTAATATCGGTATGACTCGAGTCAGTCCTTTTTAAGGAATTTTAGAAGAAAGAGAAGCAGTTTCCATATTATCACTATTTATTCATAGTTTTGTTATTAGTGAAGCCTTCCAAGCTTTGTGCACCTGCGCCCCGAATGGCTGTCACCAACTACACAAAGTCAAGCAGGGAGGCTAGAGAAAGTGTTAAAAGGGAGTGTTTACTGGCAGGGTGGACTCTTTTGAGCCTGTTTGATCCTCTTTCTGTTGCTGGCCCGTGAAAGGGAGTCTGTGCTTCTGAAGGTGGATGGAAACATTGAGGTGGCAGGAGTAGCCTTAGGATAATACACGTGCTGTTTTAGAAGCACGTGCCAAACTTACATGGACTCTGCTTTCAGAAAACATTTTGAACTGACTTTTCAAGTGTGAGCTCTGTTGTGGGCCCAGCTGTCAACACATCAGAAGCAGTGTGATGGACTAAAATTTTCAGGACTTGATGGTGAATCCTTAGGGTTATGGCATTACATCTCCAGCTTGCTGGGCAATGATCGATTTTCTTGATGGGCGGGGAATGTGGTTTACTGTGGCCTGGGTCAGCGGGGCAAGCAGTAGTGGATGGAGCAACTTGAAGGGTCAGTGTGCCAAGGGGAAGAACACAGCCTCCTTCCTGTGGGTGACAGTGAGGATGTGTTTATTGGGAGCAAGACTATGGCTCCTGCATGGGCAGGCAGATTTTTGTTACCACTGAGCCACCAGGGAAGCCCAGTATTGATGATACTTTTGAGTATAGGGACACAGAATCTGGAAAATAGGCTGGAAGAGGGTGTCTTCAAAGCTCCTAGTGTATATGCCTTTCTCCTAGTGTGAGGGCGCCAATATCAGAAAAGTATCTCCTTTGAATCTGCTTTTAAATCACAGGTAAATTACTAGTGAATGCTGATATACTGAAAAGAGGATGCACTCTGGGTAGTCTAGGTCCTAGTATTTCTCACAGGCAAGGTATCCGCAACTTTAAATCTATCTAATCTATTCACCAAATACCAGCCAGATGGAAAGACAAGGCATAATTTACACGAAATAATACTTTTTGACATCCTTGCCATACATAAAATGTATTCCAAATGTTCCATAGAATGGAAAATGGAAAAAGTCTCCCAAACAGTATGCTCAGTGAAAAGGATACAATATATACAATAGATTATGAATATCCATGAACTGCTACTAGGAAAATCCCAACAAATAACCAAACTGCCATTTTTCAATGTCCCGTTAACTGAGAATGAATAGAATATTAAAGAATTTCTGGCTAACTGCATATTAGAAATGCACTTAGAGACTTCCTTGATTGTCCAGTGGTTAGTTTTATAGTAAGATTACCAAACCTGGACGTACTCATGCCTGCTACAGGGAGCTAATGCTCTTGGGGGAAATGGATTTAACACATTTAGGATCTATTTACATTTAGAATCTGAAAGCTCAAATGACAGTAACTGGATATGTTCTCAGGTCTACAGGACTCAGTGGGATATTATTAAAACGATCTCTTTCTTCCCTAAATAGGTGCTAAATGTAAATACTCATTTAACTATAAAAGACTTAATCTGTTCTCGTAGGAAATATCTCAGAGCTCTTCAATTTTGCGGTTGTACTTCTGCAGACCACCTCGTTTCTGTGTGTGTGTGTGTGTGTGTGTATGTGTGTGTGTGTGATGATGGTCAAAATACCAATTTGCTGTTTCAGCACAAGATGATTGGTTTTGTTGCTGTCTTTTCTAGTGTCCTTACTGGAATATTATGTATACTATGCATTTAAGAGTAGTATTAGGGCTTCGCTGGTGGCTCAGAGGTTAAAGCGTCTGCCTCCATTGCAGGAAACCCAGGTTCGAACCCTGGGTTGGATCCCTGGGTCAGGAAGATCCTCTGGAGAAGGAATATGGCAACCTACTCCAGTACTCTTGCCTGGAGAATCCCATGGACAGAGGAGCTCGGTAGGCTACAGTCCACGGGGTTGCAAAGAGTCAGACACGACTGAGCGACTTCACTTTCTTTCTATTGTGGGTCCCAGGACTTAGAAAGAGTCATTGTATTTTATAAGGGTGTTATTTCGTTCTGTGAGGAATTGTACTGTGTATGGAGACACTGCTGCTGCTGCTGCTGCTAAGTCGCTTCAGTCGTGTCTGACTCTGCGCGACCCCATAGACGGCAGCCCACCAGGCTCCGCTGTCCCTGGGATTCTCCAGGCAAGAACACTGGAGTGGGTTGCCATTCCCTTCTCCAATGCAGGAAAGTGACAAGTGAACGTGAAGTCGCTCAGTCATGTCCAACTCTTAGCGGACTCCTTCATACCTGGGATTTTCCAGGCAAGAGTACTGGAGTAGGGTGCCATTGCCTTCTCCGATGGAGACACTGGTTCCGGGCAAATTAGGGGAATCACTTGATTGTTAGAGTAGCTGACGTCAGCTTATTGGGCCTGAAGTCGGAGTTGGATGAGCTACTCAGAAAATACATGTAGAGTGCTTTCTATGCAAACGAGGAGTAAGCAACAAAGAAATTGAAAGGTGTGGCCTGTCAGATAGGAAAAGCGCCAATATAGGGTGTATCCTGAGAAGCCCCTGGTGGCTCAGTCGGTGAAGAATACTCCTGCAATGCAGGAAACTCCAGTTTGATCCCTGGGTCGAGAAGATACCCTGGCTAAGGGAATGGCTACTCACTGCAGTATTCTTGCCTGGAGAATTCCCTGGACAGAGAATCCTGGCGGGCTACAGTCGATGGGGTCGCAAAGAGTCAGACACGACTGGGTAAATAAACCACCACCACCTGAAAAAGTGAAGGGAAGAATATGTTTCAGGAATGATATGAGAAGTGGTCTGTTCTGTTATGCTACTGAGACATGTTGGGCAGTATGAGGTTTGGGATTTAGCTGTTGAATTTTTACACCAGAAGATCATCAATGACCCTGGCAGTAGTTCTTTTCAGGAGATGCTGGGATCAAAATTTCACCGAAGCAGGTTTTGCTCAAGAATGAAGCAGAGAAACAGGGTGGAAGCTGAAGGTATAGGGAAGAAGGACAGTGTAACTTATCATCCAAACCAGGACACTGCCCATGGAAGAGGGCACAGTTTATTATTATGCGTATGTATCTAAATTGTACTGAGTGGTCACTCTTAGTCTGGGCGGGCAAGAGAGATTTCTCAGGAAGCATCTCTTTGTCTCTATGTTTTCTGTCTCTGAAGCAATTTCTTTCTTTCTGTGACTTACCAATTCTTAATCTGTTGGTAATGTGATTATTTTAATAGACTTTGGTATGTAATATTTGTTCAGAGCTTTTTAATAGTTCTGCTTTGTCTACATGCAATTTATTTCCTCAAAGAATGAATTGACAGTTTGGATTTCCCTATGCACACTTAAAAGAAAAAAAGCTTGCTCTTATATATAGAAGTTTGTGCAATATAAAAAGTGAAATTTGGTGCCCTAGAGTTTTCATTGTTTAATTGAAATACTTTTAGGGATGAGAGATTCCTAATAATGGTCTTTGGTCCTCTGACAAAATAACTATTATGTATAATGACTGGTGTGTGTTTTGGCTAATATAGATTTTATCTGAGTTCCAGTATTTTTAAAAAACAGATCTTAAATCCTGGATAGCTTGGAAATGCATTGCAGTAAATCATTTTTCTATTGTAAATTATATTTTATTTCAATGTATTTTCATTTAGAGTAGTGGTGTTCAATCCTTTTTTGATCTCATGCCATGTTAGCTAAAGAAAAAAGCAACCAATTTATGTTTATTTGTAAAATAATTGCAAGTGCTTATCATTGTGATATATATACACATTTTTTTCAGAAAACAGCCATTAAAAAGTGAGATAAAGATGAAATGGGCAGTGTTTTAAAATAATGTTGCTGTTATGATGGCTTTCTTCTGTCATTAGCTTGAGGCACTGGACCAGTGGTTCTCAATTATGATTGCCTACAGGGGCTTCCCTGTGGCTCAGATGGTAAAGAATCTGCCTGCAGTTCAGGAGAGACCTATGTTCAGTCCCTGGGTCTGGAAGATTCTCTGGAGACAGGAATGGAAATCCTCTCCAGTATTCTTGCCTGGAGTTTCCCACAGATAGAAGAGCCTGGTAGGCTACAATCTGGGGTCGCAAAGAGTCAGACACGACTGAGCGACTAACACTACAGAACAATAGTAGACTCTCATAACGTTTTTTAAAAAAATCATGATACCCATGCCCTCCTGCAGGTACATTGAATCAGAAGCTCTAGGAGAGGTGATTGGCTTGTTGTTGTTGTTTGATCTTTGATTCTGATATACAGGGAAGTTGAGGTCACTGTTTTATATACTTAAGGGTCAATACTTCACTTCCTCTCTCCTCTTTCCTTCCTCTCTCTGTTCTCTCCTTTCTCTCTTTACTTCCCTCCTTTTCCCTTCCTTCCACTAAGCTCTGGCCAGGACTAATTAGATTGTATTTGAGGTTTGTTAGATCTAATTCTATGACACCGCACTCTAGTACTCTTGCTTGGAGAATCTCATGGACAGAGGAGCCTGGTAGGCTACAGTCCATGGGGTCTCAAAGAGTCGGACATGACTGAGCGACTTCACTTTCACTTTTCACTTTCGTGCATTGGAGAAGGAAATGGCAACCCACTCCAGTGTTCTTGCCTGGAGAATCCCAGGGCCGGGGAGCCTGGTGGGCTGCTGTCTATGGGGTCGCACAGAGTCGGACACAACTGAAGCGACTTAGCAGCAGCAGCAGCAGCAGCAGCAGATCTACTTCTAGAAGTTACCACTTTGGCCAGTTCCTTGTATGATGCTTTGGTAGACTTTGTATTATCTTCAATATTGAAGAATATTTAAAAACTACTCAGTTCAGTTGCTCAGTTGTGTCCACCTCTTTGCGACCCCATGGATTGCAGCATGCCAGGATTCCCTGTCCATTATCACCTCCGAGAGCTTATTCAAATTCATGTCCATCGAGCCGGTGATGCCATACGACCATCTCATCCTCTGTCATCCTTTTTCCTGCCTTCAATCTCCCAGTGTGAGGATCTTTTCAAATGAGTCAGTTCTTTGCATCAGGTGGCAAAAGTATTGGAGTTTGAGCTTCATCATGAGTCCTTCCAATGAATATTCAGGACTGATTTCCTTTAGGATGGACTGGTTGGATCTCTTTGCAATCCAAGGGACTCTCAAGAGTCTTCTCCAACACCACAGTTGAAAAGCATCAATTTTTCAACACTCAGCTTTCTTTATAGTCCAACTCTCACATCCATACATGACTACTGGAAAAGCCATAGCTTTGCCTAGATGGACCTTTGTTGGCAAAGAAATGTCTCTGCTTTTTAATATGCTGTCTAGGTTGGTCATAACATTTCTTCCAAGGAGCAAGCATCTTTTAATTTCATGGCTGCAGTCACCATCTACAGTGATTTTTGGAGCCCCCCAAAATTAAGTCTGTCACTGTTTCCACTGTTACCCATTTATTTGCCATGAAGTGATGGGACCGGATGCCATGATATTATTTTTCTAAATGTTGAGTTTTAAGCCAACTTTTTCACTCTCCTCTTTCACTTTCATCTTTAGTTCTTCTTTGCTTTCTGCCATAAGGGTGGTGTCATCTGCATATCTGAGATTATTGATATTTCTCCTGGCAATCTTGATTCCAGTTTGTGCTTCCTCCAGCCCAGTGTTTCTCATGATGTACTCTGCATAGAAGTTAAATAAGCAGGGTGCCAATATGCAGCCTTGATGTACTCCTTTTCCTGTTTGGAACCAGTCTGTTGTTCCATGTCCGGTTCTAACTTGCTTCTTGACCTGCATACACACATTTCTCAGGAGGCAGGTCAGGTGGTCTGGTATTCCCATCTCTTTCAGAATTTTCCACAGTTTGTTGTGAACCATACGTCAAAGGCTTTGGTATAGTTAATAAAGCAGAAATAGATGTTTTTCTGTAACTCTTGCAAGGCAAACCATTCAATATCACAGTAATCCAAGTCTGTGTCCCAACCAATAATGCTGAAGAAGCTGAAGTTGAATGGTTCTATGAAGACCTACAAGACCTTCTAGAACTAGCACCCAAAAAAGATATCCTTTTCACTATAGGGGACTGGAATGCAAAAGTGGGAAGTCAAGAGATACCTAGAGTAACAGACAAAAATGGCCTTGGAGTACAAAACGAAGCAGGTCAAAGGCTAACAGAGTTTTGCCAAGAGAATGCACTGGCTTAGCAAACACCTTCTTCCAGCAACACAAGAGAAGACTCTACACATGGACATCACTAGATTGTCAATACCGAAATCAGACTGATTATATTCTTTGAAGCCAAAGGTGGAGAAGCTCTATACAGTCAGCAAAAATAAGACTGGGAGCTGACTGTGGCTCAGATCATGAACTCCTTATTGCCAAATTCAGACTTAAATTGAAGAAAGTGGGGAAAACCACTAGACCATCCAGGTATGACTTAAATCAAATCCCTTATGATTATACAGTGGAAGGGACAAATAGATTCAAGGGATTAGATCTGATAGAGTGCCTGATGAACTATGGACAGAAGTTTGTGACATTGTACTGGAAGCAGTGATCAAGACCATTCCCAAGAAAAAGAAATGCAAAAAGGCAAAATGGTGGTCCGAGGAGGCCTTGCAAATAGCTGAGAAAAGAAAAGACACAAAAGGCAAAGGAGAAAAGGAAAGATAGACCCATTTGAATGCACAGTTCCAAAGACTAGCAGGGAGAGATAAGAAAGCCTTCCTCAGCGATCAGTGCAAAGAAATAGAGGAAAACAATAGAATGGGAAGGACTACAGATCTCTTCAAGAAAATTTGAGATACGAAGGGAACATTTTGGAAGAAAAGTTACGACCAACCTAGACAGCATATTTTTTTTTTTCTTCTTTTTTTAAAAATATGGAACGCTTCACGAATTTGCGTGTCATCCTTGCACAGGGGCCATGCTAATCTTCTCTGTATCGTTCCAATTTTAGTATATGTGCTGCTGAAGCGAGCACTAGACAGCATATTAAAACGCAGAGACATTGCTTTACCAACAAAGGTCTTTCTAGTCAAAGCTATGGTATTTTCAGTAGTCATATATGGATGTGAGAGTTGGACTATAAAGAAAGCTGAGCACTGAAGAATTGATGCTGTTGAACTGTGGTGTTGGAGAAGGCTCTTGAGAGTCCCTTGGACTGCAAGGAGATCCATCCTAAAGGAAATCAGTCCTGAATGTTCTTTGGAAGGACTGATGCTGTAGCTGAAACTCCAATACTTTGGCTACCTGATGCAAAGAGCTGACTCATTTGGAAAGACCCTGATGCTGGGAAAGATTGAAGGCAGGAGGAGAAGAGGATGACAGAGGATGAGATGGTTGGAAGGCATCACTGACTCAACGGACATGAGTTTGAGTAAACTCTGGGAGTTGGTAATGGACAGGGAAGCCTGGCGTGCTGTAGTCCACGAGGTCACAAAGAGTTGGACACGACTGAGTGACTGAACTGAAGGGAACATTTCATGCAAAGATGAGCACAGTAAAGGACAGAAATGGTATTGATCTAACAGAAGACAAGATATTAAGAATAGGTGGCAAGAATACACAGAAGAACTAGACAGAAAAGATCTTCATGACCCAGATAACCACGATGGTGTGTGTGATCACTCATCTAGAGCCAGACATCCTGGAATGCAAAGTCAAGTGTGCCTTAGGAGGCATCACTACGAACAAAGTTAGTGGAGGCAGTTGAATTTCAGTTGAGCTGTTTCAAATCCTAAAAGATGATGCTGTGAAAAAGTGCTGTATTCAATAAGCCAGCAAATTTGGAAAACTCAGCAGTGGCCACAGGGCTGGAAAAGGTCAGTTTTCATTCCAGTCCCAAAGAAAGGCAATGCCAAAGAATGTTCAAACTACCGCACAATTGCACTCATCTCATACGCTAGCAAAGTAATGCTCAAAATTCTCCAAGCCAGGCTTCAACAGTATGTGTTCTGTGAAATTCCAAATGTTCAAGCTGGATTTCAAAAACAGAGAGGAACCAGAGATCAAATTGTCAACATCCACTGGAGCATTAAAAAAAAAAAAGAAAAAAAAAGCGAACTAGTCAGCCCTTTGATAAAGATTAGTTTGTGTTGTTCAAGCCCTCAGTCGTGCTACTCTTTGTGACCCCATGGGCTGCAGCACACCAGGCCTCCCTGTCCTTCACTGTCTCCCGGAGCTTGCTCAAACTCACGTCCATTGAGTCGGTGATGCCATCCAACCATCTCGTCCTCTGTCATTCCTTTCTCCTGCCCTCAATCTTTCCCAGCATCAGGGTCTTATCTAAGGAGTCTATTTTTCGCATCAGGTGGCTTCAGCTTGAGCATCAGTCCTTCCAATGAATATTCAGGACTGATGTTCTTTAGGACTGTGTAGTTGGATCTCCTTGCAGTCCAAAGGATTCTCAAGAGTCTTCTCCAACACCACAATTCAAGAACATCAATTCTTCGGTGCTCAGCTTTCTTTATGGCCCAACTCTCACGTTCATACATGACTCCTGGAAAAACCTAGTAAGTTGAATCAATGAGGGTGCACTGCTGCTCCCATTGTGTGGGGCTCCTTTTTAATCCCTTAGACGATCTCATGGGTAATCTGTACGCCATGACCACCTACTGTAAGGACACCTGGGGTCCCAGTGCCCGTCTGCTTAGTAACTAGTGCTGTCTTAAGTTCTCATTGATTGAAAAAGGCTAACCCTTCATTCTTGAGTTGGATGACTCAGTTTCTTAGATAATTGAATCAGAGATGTGAATAGGATCTAGCTCTGCGTATAATCCAAATAATTTTATTCTCAGAGATCTCAAATGAAAAGTAATTGGTTTTCTTGATTTGCTATTCTATTGTCTTTTTACTTTCTTAATTAAAAGAAAATATTGATATAATTATTTTCCAAGGATGAAACGAACCATCTTTGCCCTCTGATGTCATGGTTTTCCCCCCCCTCCCCTCTTGGATTTATACCCAAACTCCAGAAACACTTTTGGACTCTACTTATATGCCAGTTATGTTATATGGAATAATTGTGGAATAACTATTTTATGGAATAATTTTCAGTTCTATTTTTTCCCTTGCCCCAAGGTGTTAATAAAAATTTAAGACTTTATTTTTTAAAAAAACAGCTTTATATTTACAGAGAAATTGAGACGATGGTAGAAAGTAGTTCCTATGTATCCCCCTATTTTCCCTTTTATCTGCACCTTCTATTAGCATGGAGTGTTTGTTGCAATTAATGAACCCATATTGATGTATTATTATTTAGTTCCGTAGCTTATTCAGATTTCCTTAGTTTTTACCTAATGACCCTGCTGTGTCCCAAGATTTCATTCAGCCTAGAGTACTACGTTTAATTGTCATGTCTCCTGGGAACCTGTTGGCTGTGGCGATCTCTCAGACTTTCCTTGTTTTCGTTGACCTTAGCAGTTTTGAGGAGTATTGAGCAGGCACATTGTAGTATGTGTCTCTGTTGAAATTTTTCTAAATTATTTTTCCTGCTTTGACTGGGGATATGGAATTTGGAGAAGAAGATGAAGAGATAGAAAGCTGTTTTCATCACTGTGTTTATGACTGTTGATGCTGACCTTGATCACCTGGCTGAAGTGGTGTTTGTCAGGTTTCTCCTCTGTAAAGATTTCCCCCCATTTTCATAGTGTACACTCTTTGGAAGGAAACTTCTCTGTGCAACCCACAATACGCAGAGCCCACAGCTGTGTTTCCACCCTTTAGGATGGAGTATCTCCTCAAGTAAATAGTCATTTCTTTGGAATTCTGCTTGAGATATGTCTCTTTCCTCCTATTGTAATAATTAACTCAGTCATTTTTGTTGTATCAGTACTGAGTCATGAATTTTTATCTCTCTACCTGGGGTTGTTAGCCAGAACTATTTTGTTACTTGAGCTGTTCCAGTTTTGGCCATTGGGGTATTGGGAACTCTTCGGATTCTCTCTTAGCCCCCTTTGACGTACTTCCATCAATGTGGCTGTTTTGTTTTTTGGGTTTTGGGGGAACGCTTCCTTACTTTCTGGCACTCTCTGACGGTCCAGGCTTGTCTTTCCCCAGTCACAAAACAGAAGCAGCCTTTTCTCCTAAGAAGCAGGTGTTTCTTTGCTCTTGTTTTTATTTTGTTTTGTTTTTAAATAATAAAATCGAGGAGAGAACTACATAAGAATAAAAGCAAGTTGGCATGCCCCTCCCACCTTTGTTACCTTCTGAACTTGTTGTTTAACTAGTCCTTAGCTGTCAGAGGACCTCTTCACTTTTTTAGCTCAAGGCTAATGATTTAATGTCATTTTGATTGTCTTTTTCATGTCATGAACTTGGACTCGTGAGTGTTGCTTGTGTCCTTAGCCACTCAGTCATGTCCAGCTCTTTGCAACCGTATGGACTGTAGACCCCCAGACTCCCCTGTCCATGGGATTTCCCAGGCAAGAATACTGGAGCGGGTTGCCGTTTCCTTCTCCAGCGGATCTTCCTCAGCCACAGATTGAACCTGCATCTCCTGTGTCTCCTGCATTGCAGGCGGATTCTTTACCCGCTGAGCCGTGAACTTGGACATTTGTACTTAATTCAGAGTTTCCAGGCGACTTGGAGTACTTTGGCTCTGATCCATTCAGGGTCAGGGGTTTTTCATCATCTGTAATTGAAATCCCTTTGAGAAAGCAAATCAAGGATTTTGACTTATCCTATATTTCTCTTTGAGAAAGAATGACTCATTCTCCTCAGAATGAGGGGAATGACTAAGTACATTTGATTTTACAAATTGTGTTTTTTATAGCATAAGGAAGAAATTCTTCCTAGCCTTTCTCTTAAGTCTTTTTGTACATCCTAGGGATAGTATCGGGGTGAGAACTTGAGAAATATTGGGTTGGCCATAAGATGGTACGGAAAAACCTGAACGAACTTTCTGGCCAACCCAGTACTTGATATAAGACTATTAGTTTCCTTACTGCTATGGTCCTGACTACTTTTCTAAATTCCTACACATTTAGAGTGAGAAGTTAAGGTCCTATGGTTCAGTGTCTGAGGCTGATGTGGACTTCTCTCTGCATTGAGATTCTCTCATAACCTATTTAGGAACTGTGGGTGGTTCTGGGTACTACATTTTCTGCAGCCTAGTAGGGACTAGTAACCATAAGGGTTTTGAGGTTAAAATAAATGCCAAACTGACTTCATTTAGTTTTAATTGCAGAGGAGTCTAGATTAGAAGAGGAAAGAATATCAGATCCTAGTACCTAAAGATCTTTATGCATAGAACCAGATTAACATAAATGCTATGTATAGAAATAGTTGGAGTAGTTAATTCTTGGATAATATCATTAGCAAACTGAACTATACATTTTCAAACGTCTTCGTTCTTTTCGAAAATGCTTTCACAGATAACGCCTTAATGAAGGTATGGGTTTTAGAGGAGCAGTGAGGTGGATAATAATGCTTTTCCCCTTCATCAGATTGTTCTTTGAGCCACAAAAATACTGAGTTCACATATCAAAGAATCAGTGACAGAAAGCAGTTTGCTCCTTCACTTACACATACATGCAATATTGTTGAATGCCTCCTTTAGCAGTGCAGACCTTGCCAAAGATTAAAGGACCATTGGTTTATCCTAACTATTAGCTCCTTGCCATTAACGTCGTATCAAGCACTTACAGGCTATGAATCTCTTATCCCTGTTGAATAAGTGAATGAGTTGAAGTCTTCCTTCCTGTGTTTTGATGCTTGCCTGCTCTTTGTCTTTTCCAGTTTCTCTCTTGATCATCTTTACCTTAACCCAGTGAAGACCATGATCACCCCATTAATTAAAATTCAGTTTCTCTCTACAGAATAACAACCCCAAGGATTATTGACTTAAAGTAGGAGTTTAGTTTTTTTTTTGTCATATAAAAGAAGTCTGGAGTCAGGCATTGAAGTGCTGGCACAGAGGTTTCATGGAGTCATCAGGGACCCAGGCTCTCTCAGCCTGTTGCCTTTGTTCTTTGCATCCCAGGTGGCTGCTAGACTGTTGTTCATTCATCAGTCTTGCTCCAGGTGGCAGAATGGAAGAAAAACAGAAGAAAAAGCCCCCCTCCTCCCCACTTTAAGGAGACTCCCTAAAAGTAACATATCAGGCTTCTCTATACATTTTCTTGGCCAGAGCTTAGTGCTGTGACTACGTTTTGCTGGAGAGAATCTAAGAGTTTTTCATCTGGACAGTAATATGCCCAGTAAAACAAAAAAAGCCAGAAAGTCAAAGCAAAAACCAAAACCGAAACCACAAAAGCCCCTCAGGATTCTGTTGTTGAATAAGAGGAGGAGGAATGTTGTGCAGTAATCACTGGTTTTTGCCACTATCGTTCACTCTGATGCAGCCCAAAGATGCCTCCTGGCTTCCCCTCACCTCTGGACAAGTGATTTTGCCAATTCTCCAACCAGCCATCATCACCATCTTGTTTACACCGACTCCTGTTTCAACATCCCAGAATGGGTGGAAAAAGTCCTGAATTTGAGACAGATCTGATGTCCTGTGTCTGCTAGTTGATCCCAACTGAACTCCTGTTTTTAAACCTGTGGATATTCAGCTCCTATAGTCCATTTCTTACAGCAGTTATTTTCGATGTCCATTCGACTTTCATATTTTGACTTTGTTCTTGTTTACTTTCTTAGGAGGAAATCAGTCATCCTCTGCCTTTATCTCAATTTTGTATATCACTGTGATAGTCCATCCTTTGCTTCAGTCTCCTTAAGTGGAGACTTATGTGTTTTTATCAATAGTATGTAAGCCTTTGGGCCAGGGTTGCGGGGGGGTGGGTATGTTACTTCCCAAAGGAGACTACTTTGTGCTCTATAAATACCTCTTGAATGAATGAATGAATCCTTTCCCTTCTCTCTCTTACCTCCCTCTTCCTAATTAGAATGCAGTATATTCTATATTTAAAATACTTTCTCTGGACTTTGCTGCCTTTTTCTCCCCCATTTCTCACAGTTCACTTTTTTAGGTAAGAAGAGGCATCTCAGTTTTCTCACTCCTTGTTCTCTTTTCTGTCCTCTGAATTTTCAGACTTTTCTTTGACATTTTTGCCCCCTTGTTAGCCTTTTCTCATCGTCTAGTCTCTTTGATGCTGCATTATTAATGCCACATTCTTGGAAATACTCTTAGTTCTTTTACCTTTATAGCTGTTTCTTCTATATTTCCTTTGTTGACGTCCTTCTGCTCTGTAACACTGAGCAAAATATGACGATTTATGTTTGCAATTTGTTCTTTTCTCTCTCTGCCCTTGCTTTGCAGTATCTCAGCTGCGTGTCTGCACTTTGACCTTCGTCTGTCATCTCCGTTTGGCTGATCCTCCTGTATACATAAATTGGTTTTACTACTCATTTCTGCATCACTCTTAAATACTTCCTGGATGCCAGGACTGAAATTTCTCTGTCATCATAAAGAGCATATGTAAAATCTGGAATGTTAGGATACATGTCTCAGGTGCCCATAATTAGGATGTTGCTGCCTAAACTTTCCGTGGTAACAATCCTACTGGCCAAAGATAGCAGCTTCCTGTGGGTTGTCTTTTCTGTCTGGAATGCCCTTTTCTTTGTTCTGTCCAGCTATCTCTTTATTTTATTTTATTTTTTTTATTAGTTGGAGGCTAATTACTTCACAACATTTCAGTGGGTTTTGTCATACATTGATATGAATCAGCCATAGATTTACACGTATTCCCCATGGGGGATCAGCTATCTCTTTAAGATCAAGTTCAGAGATCTGCACATCACCAAGATTTCTAGGATGACACTAGACTTTACTGACTTTCTAGGCTTTGAACTTCTGCCATTAATTTATCTGTTACCCGGCACTCCTCCTATCCTTGTGTTGTACTGTATGTGGAATAAATCGTCTTTATTATAAATGTCTTATCTTGAAGATACCCTGTAATCTTATTCCTCTTCGTACTCCTAGTGCTCGATATATAATCGGCACTTAATAACATTTGCTGTGGATGATGGCATCCCCTTTTCATTTCCTTATCTTGTTCCATTTCTAACACTGAGATTGCTTAAAAACACAATTAATTTTTCTTATCACCAAACAAACATTTCTTTTCCATAAATGAAATGAAATGCTCGGAATGAGCTGAATGACAGATTTTCAGCCAGCCTCATTGTGTTCTGCTTTGCACTTTTTACAGTATGTTATAAAAGGCTTGAAATGATTGTTGGAGAAGTAACTTTTCTCCATCTTTCTTGGTCTTTTGAGTGTCATCTAAAAAGTGGGAATAAAAGAGTCATGAAAAGAGCTAGTAGGATTTTGGGGAAATAAAGTTTTCCATGGGTGAGTTCAAGTGGGGCCAAGGGGGAGATTGAGAGGGAAAGAGAGACTGTGACTAAATGAGGATGAAAATGCATGTAAAAGGACACACCCATTAGACCCAAGCAGCTTGGCAGACATTGAGGTGATACCAGATAGCCAGGTAGAAGGGTACCTGTGGCAAAGTGGTGTGTATATCTCAAATCAAGGGCATTTTTGCTGTGCACCCCTACAAAAAGAAGCATTTGTTGTTGTTGTTCAGTCGCTAAGTTGTGTTCAACTTTTTACAGTTTCATGGACTGCAGTTGTTTTTATGAACTATATTTTGATAATAAATTCCTCAGCAATACAGTGATGTGATGGACACATGGAATAAAGTAGATCCAGTTAACCTACGGTGTCTTTTAAAATCCAGGTATAAGAAATCAGCTGCGATTATAATTTAGCTCTGTGTAGACTGAAAACCTAAACTAATAAGAGTACGATTCCAGACTCAAATTAGGGAACACAAGACTTAACTTCACTTGTTTACTTGATTTTGCTTTTTTCCCATAGGGAGTTTGAAATACTGCCTTGTGATTCTGAACCAGCCTTTGGACAAATGTTTTCGTCATCTTTGGCACAAAGGTAACCTTAGTTAGCGTTCATGTTTCTTTGCTTTCTTACTCTCCTTTGGACTAATATGACTGTTAAATATCCCAGAAGCCAGCTGGAATACTAAAAAGTGCAATTTATAAAATGCTGATTTAATTATTGAGTTATCAGAAGATGTTATTATTGCCTCTCTGCTAATCTGTTTATACACGTGGTTTCCAAGGAGTGGGTCTCCAAGGACAGAATTATAATATAGCATCACTCTACTGTATATCATAACTATTATGTGGATGTTTGTCCTAAGTACTTACAAGTGTTTGTTCACATGTAAATCTTTTTGGATCCAGTGACAGCAAAAAACCTACACAAGCCTCACTCATTCCAGCATTCAGTAATTAGATATCTTCAGGATGACAGGAAGATATTAGCAGTGTATTAGAATTTCTAGGGGTGCAGAAAAATATAGTTAAAAACAGAATATTTTTACCAAATTAGGCTTCTGTGAAGTTTCATGTAATAAATAGGCTTTATTAACTCTTCTACATTATTCTTTGATTTTTATAGAATTAACTCAAGAAAGTGGTATTAAATAGCATTTGCTGTTTTGGACCTCTGTTCTTTAATGAAGTCTTGGTTTTTTTTCCTAAGGAATACTTTTGCTATGTTTTCAATGTAAGTTTGGGATCAAATTAGATAAACAGAAATCTTGATTCATGATATATTGTAGTGTATTCTTGATTTTCTTTTACCAGCCCAGAATAGTGTTCTCATTGTTGAGGTTGTGTGTCTTAGAATGCAAATCTGTTACGTTAATCAGCTCACATCTGACAAAGGTAGTTGTTATACTAGAGGGAATAAATTATTATACAGATAATTTTGTAGAAAGAGTTCTTCTTGTTCAATATGCTCAGGATGAAAACTCTTGGTATTCCAAATTTAGCCAACTTTAAATTAGCTAACTTAAAATTTCACATTGTAGCTGTACTAACATTGCCCTAAAAATAAACAGTTACTTAATTATTAACTTATCTTTCATAGCACTTACTGCTTACTTACCTGTAATTAGGTAGTTATTTGGGTATCTTAAAGCCAAAAGGTCTTTTTTGTCACTTTATCTCTATTGTCTAGTGCTGTGCATGGCACATAATTGCTTAGTAATTACAGTGATTGAAAGAAAGAATCTAATATGGTTGCTATTGCTTATAAAGACCAAAGCATACTGACTAGACACATCTTTTTTAACCTGAACTGATTGTATCATGTTTTATAATATTTTTAGGAGAGCGTGTAAAACTGTTTTACTGCAAACATTAAAAATTGATAAAATATTCATTATAGGTGTGGTTAGAAACCTTGGATGATGAAAACCACATCTTAAGCCTCATATTTTGGGGGGTGTTAATGGTCCTGTTTTGCACATAGTGTGAAATGATGTAGATTTTTGACCTGACTGAAGTTCTTCATTTCATTAGTTTTTCTGCAGTGAATTTGATTTGAAAATGTCTCAGGCCTGACATTCACCAGATAATCATTTCAGTTCAGTTCAGTCACTCAGTTGTGTCCAACTCTTTGTGACCCCATGAACTGCAGCATGCCAGGCCTCCCTGTCCATCACCAACTCCTGGAGTTTACCCAAACTCATGTCCATCGAGTTGGTGATGCCATCCAACCATCTCATCCTCTCTTGTCCTCTTCTCCTCCTGCCCTCAATCTTTCCCAGCATCAGGGTCTTTTCAAATGAGTCAGCTCTTCGCATCAGGTGGCCAAAGTATTGGAGTTTCAGCTTCAGCATCAGTCCTTCCAGGGAACATCCAGGACTGATCTCCTTTAGGATGGACTGGTTGGATCTCCTTGCAGTCCAAGAGACTCTCAAGAGTCTTCTCCAACACCACAGTTCAAAAGCATCAATTCTTCAGCACTCAGCTGTCTGTATAGTCCAACTCTCACATCCATACATGACTACTGGAAAAACCATAGCCTTGACTAGACGGACCTTTATTGGCAAAGGAATGTCTCTGCTTTTTAATATGCTTTCTAGGTTGGTCATAACTTTACTTCCAAGGAGTAAGCGTCTTTTAATTTCATGGCTGCAGTCACCATCTGCGTTGATTTTGGAGCCCAAAAATATAAAGTCAGCCACTGTTTCCACTGTTTCCCCATCTATTTGCCATGAAGTGATGGGACCAGATGCCATGATCTTAGTTTTCTGAATGTTGAGCTTTAAGCCTATTTTTTCACCCTCCTCTTTCACTTGCATCAAGAGGCTCTTTAGTTCTTCACTTTCTGCCATAAGGATGGTGTCATCTGCATATCTAAGGTTATTGATATTTCTCCTGGCAATCTTGATTTCAGCTTGTGCTTCCTCCAGCCCAGCGTTTCTCATGATGTACTCTGCATATAAGTTAAATAAGCAGGGTGACAATATACAGCCTTGACGTATTCCTTTTCCTATTTGGAACCAGTCTGTTGTTTCATGTCCAGTTCTAACTATTGCTTCTTGACCTTCATATAGGTTTCTCAAGAGGCAGGTTAGGTGGTCTGGTATTCCCATCTCTTTCAGAATTTTCCACAGTTTGTGGTGATCCACACAGTCAAAGGCTTTGGCATAGCAATAAAGCAGAAATAGATGTTTTTCTGGAACTGTCTTGCTTTTTCGATGATCCAGCAGATGTAGGCAATTTGATTGCTGGTTCCTCTGCCTTTTCTAAATCCAGCTTGAACTTCTGAAAGTTCACGGTTCATGTATTACTGAAGCCTAGCTTGGAGAATTTTGAGCATTACTTTACTGGCGTGTGAGATGAGTGCAATTGTTGCAGTAGCTTGAACATTCTTTGGCATTTCCTTTCTTTGGGATTGGAATGAAAACTGACCTTTTCAGTCCTGTGGCCACTGCTGAGTTTTCCAAGTTTGCTGACATATTGAGTGCAGCACTTTCACAGCATCATCTTTCAGGATTTGAAATAGCTCAAGTGGAATTCCATCACCTCCACTAGCTTTGTTCATAGTGATGCTTCCTAAGGCCCACTTGACTAATCATTTGATTTGCATTAAAAAATGAACACTTGGTCAGTACATGTATATGAAGGGAAGTAAAGGTATCTAAAGTGTCCTGAAGTGTACTGAAGTGGTTAGATAATTCTTATTTCCCAAGTAACTTTTCTTTAGGTTATTGAAATGCTAAATTCTTTCACACATGCCTCTAGGATAATTCTTGTCATTTTGGAGCCATGAACCATTATAAAAAGCAGCTCTGTTTCTTGTGAATCTCATAACAGAGGCTGTGGGCTTGTGTTTGTGCTGCTGTCCTTCTAAGAAATGGCAGTGAAACAGGAAAACTGAGCTTGAGCTGATTTCACAAAAGAGTGTCCCAGAAGAAAGCAGCATTGGTGGTTTGGGGGAAGAGACAGAATTGTGTCTTAAGATTTCATTTCAGCAAGTAAGTCATGGCTGGAGGCTGCCCTGCTGTTTCTCTTGAGCTTATTTATGCATGCAGCATTTTCTGTAACTTCTGTGGATGTGAAGATTTTGCAAGAGCAGAAATTAAGTGGTGAGAGCTGACTGCAAAACTGAAACACGTGAAAATTTGAAGGCTACTGCATAGCGTAAGTCTCTTATATAAAAAATCTATATGTTACCTTTAACCTATATGTGAAAGGCTTCTGTTGAGTAAGTATTTTTTGAGATTCCTTTCAAAGGAAAGACTACTTTGAAGATGTTAGTTCACATGTTATAAAATCTAGTTTAAACGACTAAAGAAGGGCTTCAAGGGAGGTTAAAATTATAAAAGTTTTTGAGTGGGTTTTCCCTCGACTACATCATGAAGTTTTAAGGACTTTTTGGTCAAAATTCTTGGAATAAATATATTCCTACCTGTCTAACATTATGTACCCTGGATTTAATCTGGGGATATAAAATAAATATTTGATAGGTAGGTAGATAAAACAACAGAAGTCTAGTTAGTATCTCACTAAGTGTTCTGTGGCAATCAGAGATTATTGGCCTTTGTGACTATTACTGTTAGATTTCTTAACCTCCCTCCCTCACCTTTTTTTTTCCCCTTGAGCCAGGCTTTCTCTTCCAGTAAATGTCTTTTTCACCCTGAAATATATAGTAAGTGAAAGAAACAAGAGATGTCTGTGTTTGAATGGCTCTGGTTATTTCTTGTTGTGGGTCAGTGTTTTTCATCTTGGGGTCACCAAGCTTACTGGGTCCTCACAGGTAGTAGGAGAGGTCTCTTGAGTTACATGAAATTGAAATACAAAAAAAGAAATAAGAAACCCACAGACATTCATTTACGTGGGATAAGGTTGCATAGATTGATCACATATCAGAGTTTGACTTTCTGAAGTATATCCTCATTTTTAACGTGAGTTCCTGGCCTCACCCTGCCTCTTTCATTTGATCCACAGAACAGTGGTGACCATATTAATCAGATTATGAATCGATGATCAGGTTATGTCAATGTCAGGTGTTTAATCTTTGGCCTTATAGCTTTTTCCTCTAATAAGGAATTGCTTTCCTTTACTGGGTGTCTGTCTCTCTCGTTCCTCTGGAGACCAGCCTTAAGATCACATGTGGATATGGGCAACATACTCTGTTCATTTGGGATGAGGCTTAAGTCATAAGATATTTTGACAGACCCGGTGGGTCTTATAGGTTAAAAGGAGGCGCATGTGACATTTCATGAATTGAAAAATAAGCAAGGTCTTTAGTTTTGTAGTATCATTTTTTCTTCTCTTCTTTTTGTAATGGACCTGTTGAGGCCCTTCTGTGCCAGACATGGGGCTCGAAGCTGGGGGTGGGACTCTGGGCTCTGGGTTTTGGTTGGAATGGAGAGCTGGTGGGGCAGGGAAGGGGTGGGTGGGACTCTGGGCTCTCAGTTGTGGTTGGAACTTCCCTGGCAGGGCGGGAAGATGGGGTTGTGGAGACATATGGTTGCAGCCTGTTCCTGAGGACAGCATCTTCATCAAGAGCCACAAGGCCTCAGAACGAACGTGCTGTATCCCTGCTTCTCAACAGCTGTGAACCTATTGTATACAGCATTTGATTAATTGCATCTGCTTGGCTCATGTCTGTATGCTTGTCTTTCTTTAAAGAAAAACACTTTAGCTGAATGAATATTTTTTAACAGAATCATGACTTGCTCCACTAAAGATTTTGTGCTCGTGATCAGGTTGAAATTTGAAGTGACGTAGAAATCTGCTATAAGGCATCTTGTTGTATTGACCCTTTCTTTTGTAAATTATGCACCCCAGGACTGTTTTCCCCTGATGACTTGAATGAAGCTCAACCAAAGTTAACAGATTTACAGTATGTAAAGCTTTCTTTTTCCTTTCCTTTTCTGTTACCATCTCTCTATTCCGTGGGACTTTTCTTCTTTCACTTCTGGTGTCCATTTTGTTTATTTTCATTAAGAGAAATTGGATACTTGTCATTTTTATGTGTAGATTGGTTGAATTGGTTGGTAACTTTAAAATACTTGGTATATTAAAGAAATAGCTATTTCATTCATATTGTATTTGTATACATTATGTCTATTAGAAGAATTTCAAGGGAAACATTTTTGATAATCACCTTGAAATTTCAGAATCACCTTAGGGTTATTCCTAAAGCTGACTCTGAAAGGACTAGTCATAGTCCATCTTTTTGGTTTTTTTTGTTTTGTTTTTTGAGTGTGTTTCTAATATAGTTTTTCCTCGGTCCTCATATTCTACTGCTGCCCCATCCTACGAATTTAATGACTGATATAATTGAACTGCCTTCTTTTTTGTTGCCTGAAATAGATTTTTACTGTACTTACTCATCTTTCAAACTCTGACTCGTCTTTAAAGGTCTAACTCAAATGCCGCCTCCTGTGTATAAAAGCTTCCTCACTTAGTGTGCCCAGGTAGAGATTTCCTCCCTAGTATTTGTCCTTTGCTTCTCTTACTTAGAAGTATCACCTGATCCCTCCTTGAGGCTCAGCTTCTTAAAGAAGGATACAGAATGCTTAGCAGAGGTGTTTTCCTCCTGATTCCGGTGAGATGAGCCTGGGAGCAGCCATTGTGGATCATCCTAGCAATTGCTGAAGGTCAGGGTCTGTCTTTGGTACTGTCTAGGTGCTGGAAATCCTTTTGCCCTGCTGTGAACCAGTTAGCTGGCAGCAGGTGCATGTACACACACTCTCTCTTCCCCTGCAGCCGAGATTCCTCTCGTTTCTTAGCCTCGGTTGGGTCCCTTTTCTATTTCTGCTGAACTGGAGCTCTGGTGACTGATTTCTTTTTTCCTCTGCTCTAAGACTCCCAAATGCTTATTTTGTATTTCCTAGTGTAACCATTCAGAACTGCTGTTTTCATTAATCTCACCTCCTTTCCTCATAGCTCATGTGCAAGGAGTATATTCCTTTTTTCCTCTTTCATTTTATGTCTTTGACAGTTGAAGTGGTAACAAATGTGTCATTGGAATATATCCTCTTTGTCCATTAAGGTATTATGTCTTTTATTATAGAGAAGTGTATAAAATTATGCAATTAAGCAACACCCTTATCTTCTGACTTTAATTTCTAAAGAGATTTATTATATATTTTTACTGCAGTGCTTGTAATGCTCTTTTCTTAATTTCTTTGTGAGAACGGTAGATTAACCTTATTTTGAGAAAATACACGCCTCAGTTTTACCCTAGATTTTCGTCTTTAATTATAGAAGTATATGTGCTTTTTAAAGATTTAAAACATCACTTTTTATAATGAGACAGTGACAGTCCCCATTAGCTATTTAATATTTCCTTCATTATTTGTTTTATACTTGCATTTTTTCTTTTTCATTATTGCCCATGAAATGATTTTTATGTGTATTTTAACCATCAGTTAAGGTAGTAGATGAAATGCTGTGACTAAATAGGAAAATGCCCCTAAAATAGAGATTGCCAGGCCGTGTGACTCTGTATCCATTATGGCAGCTAGTGTAGAGGTTTAGACAGCCTGTTTTACTGTGTTTTTTATGCCATTTAGATCTGTGTCCTAACTGGTATGTTGGTGTTTAGTGTAATTAGAAAATGGTTTCAAGTTAGTATGGCTGCTTATATTTCAGTAAAAAAATATATATATATATTATATAAACATACATTTTTTGAACTCATTCATTCATTTATTTACATTTGCTCCATGTTAATTTACAGGGACTTACACACAGACTTTTCTGCTGATGTTAAGCCCAATAAAGTAAGCCTGATGTGTGATTAGTTACAAGACTTGAAGCATGTTGTTAACAGTCATCCTTGCTAGGGAAGCTCAGCAGGACCTTTGTGGTACTCTGTCCTCACTGAAACGGTGTAAAAGTAAAACACAAACAAAAAACCCCAAAGGATTCTAGAATTCTATCTCTGCACTAAGCAGATAGTTGAATGCTGCAGAAACCTAGTTAAAAATAAAGCATCACCTTTGGGTCAGCTATCCAAAAGTGAATTCAGCAATTTGCATTTCTTAAAGCTGATGGTGTCCAACGCTTTAGAAGGTATCCTGTCATTTTCCCAGTCAGAGTGCTCAGGTCTTAGGTGGCCTTCCCTGAAATGCAGACGTTGTCATGGTCACAGCGCTTCCCAGAAATTTGTTACAGAGACATAAAGTTTTCTCCATGGTGGCTTTTCTCCATTCACTTGTAACACAGAGCTTATTCAGTTAGTTTGAAGGTCTTCTGAAAGAGTAGTCTTTGGAGAAGCAGTCGGAGAAACATGGTGTGAATCACCACCTTTTCCCCACATTGTGAATTTTTATCTTACCCTTAAGAATCTGGAAACATTTACTTTTACCCCATCCTGCTTTAAAGTTTGATCTCTAAATACTGTTATGTGTTAGATAAATATTAATGTTCCTATGTGTGTTAATTTTTTGTCCCACTTTGCTTAGTGGCTTCTTCCTTGTAACAGTTTCTTGGAAGGCAAGCTGAGTCTCAAAGTTTATTTTTAGAGTGCATGTGTGCTCAGTCATGTCTGACTCTTTTGAAAACCCATGGACTGTAGGCCACCAGGCTCTTCTGTCCATGGGATTTTCCAGGCAAGAATACTGAAGGGGGTAGCCTTTCCCTTCTCCAGGGCATCTTCCTGACCCAGGGGTCTTCCTGACCTGCGTCTCTTGCATCTCCTGCATGGACAGGCGGATTCCTTACCACTGCACCTAGGAAGATAATGCTACTTAATTGAATATAAGTCAGTTAAGGCAGGAGGAGAGGGGGACGACAGAGGATGAGATGGTTGGATGGCATCACCGACTCGATGGACATGAGTTTGGGTAAACTCTGGTAGTTGGTGATGGACAGGGAGGCCTGGCGTGCTGCAGTCCATGGGGTCACAGAGTCAGACACGACTGAGCGACTGAACTGAACTGAAAGTCAGTTAAAGAACATTACCACTGGCTAATATTTGTGTACAATTACAGAGTAAAACCAAGGTGAACTTTTTTAGAGTCCTGGTCTTTGGGGGAAGCTGAGCCTCTCTGAGCATTTGCTTTCCCAGTAATAGCTGCTCAAAGCCTCAGAAACAGAAAAGCTAGTAAGAGGATGACCTCTTTCCTGCTTCACTCAGAAGTTTGGTTGCGAGGAAGTCTGATCTGTCTCCTCCAGCACCTGAATTTACTGGCAGTGTTCGGAACAAACCAAATGGGGCATCGTAGGGGTAAGTCATAGGGCAAAACACTTGTTTAAGCTAGTATGGGAGTGACTATTTGTTGTTCAGTTGCTATGTCCGACCCTTTGCAACCCCATGAACTGCAGCATGCCAGACTTCCCTGTCCTTCATTTTCTTCCGGAGTTTGCTCAAATTCATCCCCATTGAGTTGGTGATGATATCTACCAAGAGATGATATCTCATTCTCTGCCGTCCCCTTCTCCTTTTGCCTTCAACCTTTCCCAGCATCAGGGTCTTCTCTAATGAGTTGTTTCTTTGCATCAGGTGGCCAAAGTGTTGGACTTTGAGTATCAGTCCTTTGAGTGAATATTCAAGGTTGATTTCCTTTAGGATTGACTGGTTTCATCTCTTTGCTGTCCAAGGCATCTGAGGAGTCTTCTCCAGCACCTCAGTTCAAAAGCATCAATTCTTCAGCGCTCAGTGGAAGAAATAGTCTATAATTTTGAATGTATTCAATAGAACTGAACAGTGTGCAGTCTTAGATACCTATAATAGCAGGATCTCTGTGGAAGTGAAATAGAGATACCCTTTAATCAGACATCCTTGCCATCTCAATCATTATCATAAATTTGGTTTTTAAGGGATTTGCTGGGTATGACTACCTGGATAGGTAGAATATCGTGTGTGTTTTTGTCATTTAATTGCATCCAGGCAAAGATCCAGCTGATACTTTAGCTGGGAAAATGCTAGGCTTTAGGGTATCTGAATTTTCATTCAGATGATCCAGGAAGCATCTGTTCTACTGATGAGTAGATTAGTCATTAGACTTAAGAATCCTATAACGGTGAGGCTTAGCACAGTTTATTGAACTACCAAATTGACACTATTTGTGTCATTTTCTGTTCTTAGTGGTTCACAGAACTTATGCTTTGAGCACATTTAGGTGAACATTGAGCCAAAGATCTGATGAGCAATTTGCATACTTGGTTCTGGCCCATTAAGCAAAACAGTTATGTACAAGCTGTAGTCCCTGTAAATAAGGCTGGCAGGAAAGATCTGTCCCACTCATACAAAAAGTCATTTAAATAGATGCCATTTTAATATATTAGTGATACAGAACAAAATGCGTGTAGTTTGATTTGAGGCTGGAAATATAATTTATGACTCTCATCCCAAGATGATGGCCCATCGCTGTTGAATTAGATCTTTCATTATTTTGGGTGTTATAAATGTCAGGTATTAAGGACCTCAGTGTTATTTCCTTAGGCTTCACTCTCAGATCATCATGTTGTGTGATGTTTTGTTTCAGTAACTACATTATCACAGGGCACTGAAGAAACATACCAAGGCCTAAAGTACTTCCATGGTTGTGAAGCATTTGTAATTCTGCTGTGCGTCCTGATTTCATGGTGCTTTGTATGAACTGTTGTGTATGTGCACGTGTGCTCATTTGCTCAATTCATGTCCACCTCTTTGTGAGCTCCTCTGCCCATGGAGTTTTCCAGTCAAGAATGCTGGAGTAGGTTGCCGTTTCCTCCAGGTTATCTTCCCCATTTCCTGCATTGGCAGGTGGATTCTTTACCCTGAACCACGTGGGAAGCCCATGAACTGTGTACTTGATATTTAAAAAAGTAAAGTAATTTTAAAATACCAAGTTTCACAGTATAGCATTTTCTAATATGTTTACTGAGAGTAAAAAAATTCCAGTATTTCCTTTTTTAATTCATATCTTTCTCATTGTTGGTGTCAAAAAATAATAAAGGCCGATGATGGTTTTCTCCTCCCTAGTAAGTCATAAATGTGCTTCCTTGATAGCTCAGTTGGTAAAGAATCTACCTGTAATATGGGAGATCCTGGTTTGATTCCTGAGTCAGGAAGATTGGCTGGAGAAGGGATAGGCTACCCACTCCAGTATTGTTGGGCTTCCTTTGTGGCTCAGCTGGTAAAGAATCTGCTGATAATGTGGGAGACCTGGGTTCGATCCCTGGGTTGGGAAGATCCCCTGGATAAGGGAAAGGCTACTTACTCCAATATTCTGGCTGGAAAATTCCATGGACTGTATACAGTCCATGGACTATATAGTCCATGGGGTCACAAAGAGTCAGACACGACTGAGCGACTTTCACTTTCAAGTCATAAATGTATGACTGTAAGAATTAGCATTATAAAATATTTTATTTAAAATTCTTACACCCTTAGTTAGAATTTATCCGTCCTGTTCATATGTTGTTGTTGTCGTCCCGTTGCTCAGTCGTGTCCGGCTCTTTGCGACCCCGTGGACTGCTGTGTGCCAGGCTTTCCTGTCCCTCGTTGTCTGCTGGAGTTTGCCCAAGTCCATGTTCATTGAATCAGTGATGCTATGCAACCGTCTCATCCTCTGTCACCCTTTTCCTAAATATATATGTATATGTTGTAAATGTGTGAAACACATTCCAAAGTTATACAAGTTAATGGAAAATAATAGACTCTAACGGAATATTTTTGAAATTCTAATCCTGCCCTTAAGATAAAATTGTTGTGTAATTTTGTTATGAAGATCCAAGTGTCAAATAATGGCCCCTCCCCTCCTGTGTTACATCATTACTTTTAATAACAGGAGGGTATTTCGAATTGTTCAGTGACATGATAGGTCTTTGGGATGTTTCTAGGAGTCTAAGAGGGAGATGGTACAGGCTAGATTAGATGCAATGTGTATTTTCAGTTGTCAGCAACTTCTGATTATGTTAAAAAAAAAAACAACAACACAGATTGGTAATACTGTGTTTAAAACATACTTATCATTACCAACATGTATCATTCATGTGACAAATAGTAATTTGATGTATAATTTATCATTGGTTACAAATCCAAGCCTGTCTTTCTGGTTTATGATTATTTTATACATCTTATTTACAGTGATGCATTTTATAATTTCAGCCCTTTTCCTGGGGTTTCACTGGCAGTTTAATCATGATTCACAGCATTGTGCATCCTTTGTGTTCAACAGCATATAGAACACTACAGGAATAAGAAGAGAGGCATTATCTTTTTACTGGCCAGAAATAAGCAGAGTTTGTCATCTGAGAGTCAAAAAAGATAAATATAAGCTGAAATTTGCAGGAGTATGGTTGTGAATGTCCATAGAAAGCAAATTTAGGGATCTTGACATATAAATATGCCAGCCTAAGCTTATAGTTTATGTTAAATAGTTTAACATAATAGACTTAATCGTGTATGGCTTATCCATGTCCTTATGCTTAAATTCACGGGATTCTCTGTTGCTTATGTAGGCAGGACTGTTTGGTTTTCTTTTATCATTTTTAAAAATCTCAATTAGTACTGAATGAAAGACATCTTTGAGAAAATATATTTTAATTTGTAGCATTAGGTAGGCCTTTAAGGACTATCTTGCAAAACTCTGGTTGAATAAAATGCCATCCCTCCTTGGAATGAGATAGGGTTATTGTCATAATGGAACACTGTTTCTAGTTTTTATGGAACATTTTTAGCAGCGACGTCAATTATAACTTCCATTCCACTTGTGCCTTTTTATAACTTGTCTTACATAACAAAGCAAAAAATAATGTTTATGTTACAAATTAGTCTAACACTGTTATTTTTTCTAATGATAAAGGAACTATAAGCATGCTTTAATAGCTTCTTAATATTTTCTTGAAGAGGTGAACTGTTGATCTCCTCAAAGTAAAAACACAAACCGAGATATATCTGCTTTCTGGGTTTTAAAGAAGTGACGTTCTTTTTTGCCACAGGAGAAAAATAAATAGAAAGCATATATAAATTTTCTTTTTTTTGTAAATAGAAAGCAATCTTTCCACACTTAACAACCTTAAAAGCTGTGTGCACATTACTCTACATATGTTTAGTTAAATCTGGAATCAGTTCAGTTCAGTTGCTCAGACGTGTCTGACTCTGCGACCCCATGGACTGCAGCACACCAGGCTTTCCTGTCCATCACCAACTCCCAGAGCTTGCTCAAACTCACGTCCATCAAGTTGGTGATGCCATCCAACCATCTCATCCTCTTCGTCCCCTTGTCCTCCTGCCTTCAGTGTTTCCCAGCATCATGGTCTTATCCACTGAATCGGTTCTTTGCATCAGGTGGCTGAAGTATTGGCGTTTCAGCTTCACCATCAGTCCTTCCAATGAATATTCAGGATTGATCTCCTTTAGGATGGACTGGTTGGATCTCCTTGCAGTCCAAGGGACTCTCAAGAGTCTTCTCCAACACCACAGTTCAAAAGCATCAATTCTTTGGTGCTCAGCTTTCTTTATAGTTCAACTCTCAAATTCATACATGACTACTTGAAAAACCATAGCTTTGACTAGACAGACCTTTGTTGGCAAAGTAATGTCTCTGCTTTTTAATATGCTATCTAGGTTGGTCATAGATTTTCTTCCAGGGAGCAAGTGTCTTAATTTCATGGCTGCAGTCACCATCTGCGGTGATTTTGGAGCCCCCCAAAATGAAGTCTCTCACTGTTTCCCTTGTTTTCCCATCTATTTGCCATGAAGTGATGGGACCATGATGGCATGATCTTAGTTTTCTGAATGTTGAGTTTTAAGCCAACTTTTTCACTCTCCTCTTTCACTTTCATCAAGAGCCTCATTAGTTCTTCACTTTCTGCCATAAGGGTGGTGTCATCTGCGTATCTGAGGTTATTGTTAATTCTCCTGCCAATCTTGATTCCAGCTTGTGCTTCATCCAGCCCAGAATTTTTCTTGATGTACTCGGCATATAAGTTAAATAAGCAGGGTGACAATATACAGCCTTGACGTACTCCTTCCCTGATTTGGAACCAGTCTGTTGTTCCATGTCCAGTTCTAACTGTTGCTTCTTGACCTTTTTATACAGATTTTTCAGGAGGTAGGTCAGGTGGTCTGGTATTCCCATCTCTTTCAGAATTTTCCACAGTTTGTGGTGATCCACACAGTCAAAGGCTTTGGCATAGTCAATCAAGCAGAAGTAGATGTTTCTATGAACTCTCCTGCTTTTTCGATGATCCAGTGGATGTTGTGGAGAAGGCAGTGGCAACCCACTCCAGTACTGTTGGTTGAAAAATCCCATGGATGGAGGAGCCTGGTAGGCTGCAGTCCATGGGATCGCTAAGAGTAGGACACGACTGAGCAACTTGACTTTCACTTTTCACTTTCATGCATTGGAGAAGGAAATGGCAACCCACTCCAGTGTTCTTGCCTGGAGAATCCCAGGGACGGGGGAGCCTGGTGGGCTGCCGTCTATGGGGTCGCACAGAGTCAGACACGACTGAAGTGACTTAGCAGCAGCAGCAGCAGCAGCAGTGGATGTTGACAATTTGATCCCTGGTTCCTCTGCCTTTTCTAAATCCAGCATAAACATCTGGAAGTTCACAGTTCACATACTTTTGAAGCCTGGCTTGGAGAATTTTGAGCATTACTTTGCTAGTGTGTGAGATGAGTGCAGTTGTGTGGTAGTTTGAACATTCCTTGGCATTGCCTTTCTTTGCGATTGGCATGAAAACTGACCTTTTCCAGTCCTGTGGCCACTGCTGAGTTTTCCAGATTTGCTGGCATATTGAGTGCAGCACTTTCACAGCATCATCTTTTAGGATTTGAATTAGCTCAACAGGAATTCCATCACTTCCACTAGCTTTGTTTGTAGTGATTCTTCCTCAGGCCTGCTTGACTTCACATTCCAGGATTTCTGGCTCTAGCTGAGTGATCACACCATCACGGTTATCTGGGTCACGAAGATCTGTTTTGTATAGTTTTTCTGTGTATTCTTGCCACCCCTTCTTAATATCTTCTGCTTTTGTTAGGTCCATACCATTTCTGTCCTTTATTGAGCCCATCTTTGCATGAAATATTCCCTTGATACCTCTAATTTTCTTGAAGAGATCTCTAGTCTTTCCCATTCTGTTGTTTTTCTCTATTTCTTTGCATTGATCCCTGAGGTATAGAAATGGTTTGGAGGTTCCGCTTGTAGGAAATTATTTATATATTGTGTCGGTGACATTTCCTACCTTCCTATAAGCTTGTACCCATGAACTGTTATAACCAAGTAGCTTCGATGGTAAAGAATCTGCCCACAGTGTGGGAGACCTGAGTTTGATCCCTGGTTTGGAAGATCCCCTGAAGTAGGAAATGGCAATCCACTCCAGTATTCTTGCCTGGAGAATTCTGTTGACAAGGAGTCTGGCGGGCTGCAGTTCGTGGGGGTCACAAAGAGTTGGACACCACTGAACAATTAACACTTTTACTTTCATATAGACTCCTGAGACCTTTCCCATCTCTAGTGTTCATTCAGTTTAACCAAAAATTGAGAATGAGATGTGAATATGGATGTTTTATTCTTTATTAGGCACAATTGGCATTCAAGTTTCAGGAAAGAAGACTGAGCTATGCAGTCTCTTATTCAAACAGTTGTAGGTATAGTGGGTTTTGAGTCATTCACTGTGTATCTCCGCAAACTGAAAATTTTTTCTGCTAGCCTGACTTTTAGAAGTTACAAACCATAAATGTCAAACTTCCAATCAGTATGAAAATAGCTTGATAGAGTGTTACTCATTTTCCTTTATTCTCTCTCCACACTGTGAGACTAATGAGACTTCTTATTTTGAATGTTGACCTTGGTACTTGGAGATCTTTTGGCACTGAAGCACATTTCAATTATATTTACTATTTGGTGCTCATTGTGTCAGGAATATTCACTTATTATTTTATACGAGGATTTTTAATCCTTGTTGGGCACTTGTTGGAACAAACTGGAAGTGTATATTTCTATTGCATTTCAACTTTAGAGTCAATGTAGAATTTACTTCTGCCTACTAGTGAGCATTTCGTTCCCCTTTTTAACATATTGTCATGCTGTTGGTGGTGGTGTCTTTCTGTTTTTCTTTTTTTTTTTTAATTTTTGAAAACTGAACTAATAATGCTATCACCTGCCTTTTATATTCAGTTTGGAATCAAAACACAATTTATTGATTGTGGTACATGGATAGTGTCACTGTTGTAAAATTAAGTAGCATCTTACTTCTAGTAAAATTTGTTAGTAGTGAATTGAACTTTTTTTTTCCTTTCAGTTTTACGGATGATACCAGCATAGTTTGAAACTTATTTTAAGGCAAACAGTAAATACGTCAACAAAATAAACGAGGAGAAATTAGAGATAAATAGCAGGTTATTCACAGCCATGGAATGAAAAAATTGTAAAATAGAGTGAACTTAGAAATATATATAGAAGAACATTTATTGCTGAACTTTTTGTTATTACTTGTACTCTTTTTTGTTTCTTATATTTATCAAAAGAGCTTTAAGATAACATCTAATTGATGTTTGGTTTGTAAAACTCAGAGGTTATTATACTTGATTGATTAATTGGGTGCTGTCATTATCTTTATTTCATTTGACCTTTTCAAATACTATATTTTCAGCTTCAGTATCATAAATAAAAGTGGGAAGAAACATTTTTCCCAAACAAGCTAATAGATGTTTATAACTTACTTTCATCTTCTTATAAAATCAGTAAACAGGCATGTTTTTGTTTCTCATTAACTTATGAAATTCTGATCAGCTTCCTTAAATTTGCATGATCCTCATCCTTTTTTTTTTTTTTTGTTTACTCCCCTTCTTATTTGGAATGATTAAGATCTTATTTTGGCACCTTAGATGACATAATAAATGATGATGGTACTTTTAACTTTTTAAACTATTAGACTTTCTTAAACCAATAACTGTTATGTTAATACTACTAAAGGGAATTAAAGAATTGGAAAACACATTTTTACTTTTGAGTGTTTAGAAAGTAAGTTCCCTAGTATTGTGAAGAGAAAAATACAAATATTTCTCAGTATGCATATGCCAAAACAACAACCAAAGCAAAAAATCCTACATCTGCAGAGTCAGAGAACATTTTCCAGTGTCAAAAATTCATTTCTCTTTATTTTATTAGGGAAACGGGATGTTTCCTGAACAGACTTCATAAAGGCTGAATGAGCCACTGTTCCTTTGAGCTTTTGGAGATAAGCATTGTATAGTATAATAGTAAATAAAGCGAGAAGACCTTTCATGAGATTTAAATTCATTAGCACAGCAGGAACAACAATCATAAGAAACAATCAGGTTTTTAAAAAAATAAACTAACTTTAAATTGAAGTATAGTTGATTTACACTGTTGTGTTAGTTTCATATGTACAGCAAAGTGATTCAGTTATACATTATATCTATTTTCAGGTTCTTTTCCATGTAGGTTATTGAAAAATACTAAGTATCGTTCCCTGTGCTATACAGTAGTTCCTTTTTGGTTTTCTAGTTTGTGTACAGTAGTGTTTATATGTTAAAGAATCAGGTTTTAAGTGGACACTAATGTCAGAAGTGGCTCAGCTTCCCTTGTAGCTCAGTTGGTAAAGAATCTGCCTGCAATGCAGGAGACCCAGGTTTGATCCCTGGGTTGGGAAGATCCCCTGGAGAAGGCAATGGCAACCCACTCCGGTATTCTTGCCTGGAAAATCCCATGGACAGAGAAGCCTGGCAGGCTGCGGTCTGTGGGGTTGCAGGAATTGGACACAGCTGAGGGACTAAAACACACAGTGTCAGAAATGGAGACTGTTTCTCCCTTCAGTTTTTCTCTGCTTCCAGCTCCTTTGTTACCTTCAGTAAGTGTATAAGCAGGACTTGCAAAACAATGTGTTACCTCCTCCCTGTCTACTCCCCAGCTTTGCTTTATAACTTCTTGGAGAAATGCAGTAGGTACTTTTAATCAAGCAGCATGGATGTTTTTCATGGGGAATTACATTTAATAGAATTGTTTTAGTTTTCACCATTCAATATTGGATTAATATTTGTTTTCTAATTGCTAACTGATGCCAGCTCTGTTATTCCTGGCCAGAAATATGCTCTCCACCAGATATCTCTATATATGTCTCTCAAGTATTTGGCACATGAGAAACCACCTCATCTTTCTCTTAAATTCAGAACTTCTGAGGACTTAACATCCTTTATTATTCACTAAGTTTCACTCTTTGAAGCTAGCCTTAACCCTATATTCTTTTTTCAACTTTAAAAATATCACTATTGTTTTTTTCTTTACAGTGTTTCCATATACTGATTAATTCCTTTTTCCCACCAACTAATCTCAGTTCAGTTCAGTCGCTCAGTCATGTCTGACTGTTTGCAACCCTATGGACTGCAGCAGGCCAGGCTTCCCTGTCCATCACCAACTCCTGGAGCTTACTCAAACTCATGTCCATTGAGTCAGTGATGCCATCCAACCATCTCATCCTCTGTCGTCCCCTTCTCCCCCTGCCTTCAATCTCTCCCAGCATGAAGGTCTTTTCTGAGTCAGTTCTTCGCATCAGGTGGTCAAGGTATTGGAGCTTCAGCTTCAGCAATTAATCTCTTTGATGTACTGATCCTGTCCTCGTCAGTTGGAGTTCTTCTCAGAATTATCTGCCTCCCTCTGATTATTTTCTCTCCATATCCTATGTATCCTGTTTATTATTTTAAAAAATTTTATTGATGTACAATTACTGTATATTATATAGGTTACAAGTGTACAACAGTGACTCATAGCCTTTTAAAGGTTATACTGCATTTATAATCATTGTAAAATATATCCCCCTTGTAGACAATGTATCCTTGTAGCTTATTTCATACCTAATCGTTTGTACCCCTTAATTCTGCACTCCTCTACTGCCCACCCCTTTAGATTCATTTAGGTAGGTCATTTCGGTAGGTCCCTAAGCTTTGAAGGTGTCACCACCACCTGCACAATCAAATTTTGATTGCTTAGGCTTCTGGGCTTTTATAGTTAACACTTTTTACCATTCTTGCTCATACATGTCATCTTCTCAAGTAAACTCCATTTCAGGGCTTAGCACCACACCTTGCATCACCTTGAAGAGAACTTCTGTTACTCAGCCCTCTGCCTACCTGCTCACCTTTCTTTCTGTCAGCCTGCCAGTCTGTGCCAGTTTGTTTACTGTTACTTCATGCCCTACGTTTCCCATTTGAGAAAATTAGTCTGTCAGCTGGCTATTTCACCCGACCTCCTCATTTTTTGGTAGACACCAGTTTCTGTTTTTTTAGACTTCCAAGATATCCACAACCAGTTTTTTTTCAGAGAACATTATTATGTTGTCTTCTGAGTCTTTGCTAATGTGAGAGCTCTGTATATTGGATGCCAGGGAAAATCACCTTGTAGAGTATACAGTATTTCTAATTTAAAATGTGGAAGACACATGAAGTCTTCATTTTGTATACTTTGTATTTTTTATTATCTTCCCTGCAGTGAAAGTGGTCAGTTAATATTATTTCTGTTAGTAAAGTTGTCACAGAACTCTTGCTTTTTATATTTAAACAACTTACTCCAAATGCTGTTTGGATAGTTCAGACGTGTTTCTTCCAGGTGATAGTGGTCTGTCATGTCTGTGTAGAGTGTACAGTATCTTTCTTAATCTAGTCAAACTTCCCCAGTATAAACCGTGTTTTCCATATGTTAATACCCAGCATCTTAATAAAAATTACGCTTAGCATTAAAGAGTGAATTCAAAGGTGATGTTTTCAGGAGATACTTAATAAAAATAGTGAAACATTTCGTTTTAAAAGGGCCCTTCCAGGAAAGTGAGACGATAACCCACAGAATGGGAAGAAATATTTGCCAATCACATGTTTGAGAAGAGACATGTGTATAGGATATACAGGAAGTCTTACAACTCAATGAGAAGATACATGACCCAATTGAAAAATGTGCCAAGGGTCTGAATAGACACTTTTCCAGTGAAGATAGACAAATGGCCAGCATGTACATGGAAAGATGCACCGTATCATTAGCCATCAGAGAAATGGAAATAAAAAAACAATGAGGTAACTCTCTGTACTCAACAAGATTGCTGGAATCAAAGAGGTAAAGGGTTAGTGAGAATGTGAAATACTAATGCTCTCATATGCTTTTACTGGAAATGTAAGGTGGCGCAGGGACTTTAGACGACAATTGGTCACTTCACTAAATGCTTATCTATGGAGCTGCCATTTGACCCTGCAGTTCCACTCGGAGGTATATTGCCAAGAGGAATGAAAACGTACGTCCACATGAAACTTGTGCACAAATAGTCATAGCACGTTTACACATAATAACCACAAGGTGGAAATGGTCCCGAAGTCCACTAGTGGATGAATGGATCAATAAAATTTGGTATGTCCATACAATAGAAAATTATTTGGGCCATAAAAAGGAATAAACTACTGAAACATTCTACAGCGTGGATGAACCTTTAAAACTTTTGCTTAATGAGAGAATCTAGACATAAAAGGCCGCACACATACAGTGCCATTCACAGCAGATATCTAGAACAGGTAAATCTACAGAAACAGAGAATATATTAGTGGATAAGGAGCTAAGAGAGGGTTATTAAAAGGTATGGGGTTTCTTTTTAGAGTGATGGAAACATTCTAAAAACTAGAATTTTAGATGGATAAATATTCTCTGATGATGATGTATAGTTATTCTCTGGTGATGGATGATAGACTAGTCTGAATATTCTAAGACCATTGAATTCTTTAATATGTTAATTTTATGGTATGGAAATTATATCTAAGTTGTTACAAAAAAAATTAAGGTATAAAAAAGGTTACAAAAAATTAAGGTACATTTAGTGTCTTCTAATCTTTATTATCCTAATAACTTCTAATATTTGTCTTGATTAGCGTGTTCACTTTTCCTGTGAACTTTAATTTATACCAAAATTTGTCTGACACTCAGTCCTTAATTTTGCATGGATTCATGCAGTAGTTTGGGCTGATGGTCCTCAAATCAAGTCTGTGTCAGAATGACCTGGAATACCCCAACCATAACATTTTTGATTCAGTAGATCTGGACAGGGCTGAAGAATTTGCCCTTCTGACAGTTTTGAACAAGAACGCCTCTGATGTGGTTTGAGAATTAGTTCTTTAGGTCTTAAAACAGTTTTATTTATGTATTTATTTTTAGCACATTTATTAGCTTCTGAGTGAATGGCATTAGTAGATGTAGGTTTTAGCTGAGCTGTGGTGTTGGAGAAGACTCTTGAGAATCCCTTGGACTGCAAAAAGATCCAACCAGACAATCCTAAAGGAAATCAGTCCTGAATATTCATTGGAAGGACTGATGCTGAAGCTGAAACTCCAATACTTTGGCCACCTGATGTGAAGAGCCTGACTTATTTGAAAACACTCTGATACTGGGAAAGATTGAAGGCAGGAGGAGAAGGGGGCAACAGAGGATGAAATGGTTGGATGGCATCACCGACTCGATGAAAATGAGTTTGAGCAAGCCCCAGGAGTTGGTGATGGACAGGGAGGCCTGGCTTGCTGCAGTCATGGGGTCACAAGGAGTTGGACATGACTGAGCAACTGAGCTGAACCGAATCTACCTCATTCTGCTGTTCTCGTACCACATCTCTCTTACCAGTGGGAACATGGCTTTATAGTATTATATTTGGTTTCCCTTTGTGACCACATCTCACCTCTTGTCTGTATAATGGCCTTGATGCTTGAGTGTAAGACTGTTTTATTTGGTTTCCCTTTGTGACCACATCTCACCTCTTGTCTGTATAATGGCCCTGATGCTTGAGTGTAAGACTGTTTTTACTATCCAACTTTTTGATCTTGATTTTCTTTAACATTTGTAGTTAGAATTTTCTTTGCATATCTACCTTAAACAGTTCAGAAACTTTGTTAATGCTACATAAAACAAAATATTTTGATTAGAAAAAAGCAAAGCTGATTTCTTTACGAAGCAGTACACTTTACGAAGCTGGAAACGAATGTCAGTTACTTCTTTTGCTGCACTTTGTTGTTCTGAGTACTTATTTTAATTCCCAGATGAAAGCGTGACTTTAATTTGTTTTAATTAGAACACTCTTGTTTGAAATATTTTTACTAGGTAAGCTTTATGTGGAAGATTGTAACAAGCATTCTTCATTAGCATTAGACTCTTAATGAAGGAAATGGCTTTTCTGAGGAAATGTATTTTCTTGATTTAAAATGAGCAAGCAAAACATTTTCTGAAAAGAAAATATTCTTAGAATTCTGTCACCATTAAATCCTTAAGCCTCTTGTCCAGTGTTCAGAGCTAGTGATGGTTTGAAATGCTTATTAAACTAGTAAGTGAAATGGGGACCCGGCAGATTGCTGGGATTATAGAGATGATGAGTCGGGACCCTTTCCTGGAAGGGCTTTACAATCTGGCGTATGTGTGTTGTCAGTCAGTTAGCGTCTGAGGTTTACCGTTGCTGGGTACAGCGCTTAAAGGGGCTCTGAGAGGCACCCAGGGGAGGCCCTGCCCCTCAGAGTTCTTATCCTGTACTGAGATGAGACCCTGTACAAGAAATAACCGCCTTCTGCATGCACTGTTCCTTCCTGTGCATGCCATTGGAATTCAAACAAGGACTTTGGAGATCGAGCTGGGGATCTAGTTGTGGGTGTGCAGGCACACCAGGAGTTCACTCAAAACTGCTGCAGGCAAAAATGCCATCTCTGATAACACATTGCAGGGAGATCCAAAGTGACTGTTTCAGAAAGGAAAAAGAAAACAGGACGTGGAATTCTTTATTTTATGAGCAGGTGTGGAAGGGAGCAGCTGTTGTGTATCAGATGGAGGAAAGTCCTGATGCGCGCTGACCAGTTTAGTATTCCGCTCTTGCCGCCTGTATTGTTAGAGGCCGTTCTCTGTGGGGCTTTGGCTGGCACCAAAGAGTTTGGGGAAGCTTTTGGGAGAGCAGAAAATCCTGGAAGCCAGAAAACATGAGCTGGTTAGAATGTTTTACAGTGTTGGAATAAATAATGAACCAGGATTGAGAATTCCACTTCATGAAGAAAGGTAGAAACATAATGAAAAAAATGTTACATTATAATGAAAATTATAGTAATATAGAGAATATTAGAAGCAACTTAATATCTTGGGCTTATCTGCTGCATCTGAGTGTTAGAACAACATCAGGTTATAATTTCCCAAAGCTCTATTTCTAATAGTTATTCTGACTCAGAGATTTGCCTTGTTTTTCCTTTATGTAATGGTAACAGCAATATAAGGAATGCTGTGTACCACAGGTGGGCATATCTGCTAAAGTGCTTTCAATGTAACATAAAAATTCCCTTTGAGTTATAGGTGTTGTATGGATGTATATTGAATTCCAGTTTGTCTTTTGGGATTATTTTATTTCAGTGAAATTAATCATGCTTGGGCCTTGTGACTTTTAGTTCATGAAAGTATGCCCCCTTGATTTATTCAGATTTTTAAGTGGAGACAATATGTTGGCTAATGTGAATTAGTCAGGAATTTATAGATATGATGGATATGTACATAATATGTATTTGTATTCTTTTAACTTATTCCAAAAATATTCTAATAAGGAATCTTGAATCAACTTAAATTTCACCAGCTTTTCAACACTGCTGATTAGAGATGTATAAAATGTTTTTCTTATTCATAAATGACTATGTAACAATACTGGACTCTTCAATTAAATAGAAATGATCTTTAGAGGCAGTCTTTTACAATATATTAATGTAGAATTAAGGAAAGTTCATTTCATCTAGGATTGGAAACATGGAGGTTTAAACAGTAGTCATGTTTGATTATATTAAAAATCAGTAAATTTTCTGTATCAGAAAATACTAAATTATTAAAAGAAAATCTACAGATTTGGAAAAACAACAGGTTTGGAATAGTAAGGGTGAGAACATGATAGCTAAAAGGTTTTATTTATAATCCAAGAAGAAGTCTTTTTTTATTGTTCAGTCGCTCAGTCGTGTCCAACTCTTTGCGACCCCGTGGACTATGTAGCACGTCAGGCTTCCCTGTCCTTCACCATCTCCCAGAGCTTGCTCAAATTCATGTCCATTAATTCGGCATGCTGCAGCCCATGGGGTTGCAAAGAGTCAGACATGACTGAGTGACTAAACTGACTGACTGCCATGCGTTACCGTGTGTGAAGTGGATAGCTACTGGGAAGTTGTTGCATAGCACAAGGAGCTCAGTCCTGTGCTCCGTGACAACCTAGAGGTGTGGGATAGGCGTGGAGTGGGAGGAAGGCTCGAGAGGGAGGGCATATATGTGTACTTATGGCTGATTCACCTTGATGTGTTGGCATAAGTCAACGCAACGTTGTAAAGCAGTTATCCTCCAACTGAAAATTAAAAAAAAAAAAAAATTGAAATACTAGTTTTCACAAAAGCATTTGTGATATGAACAAATTTGTATGTGTAAATTTTAAGACATTTATATACATTATAATATGTATGTATTTAAACATTTTTAAAAGTTGAGAACAGTATGAAAAAAAGAGCTGATATATGTGCAGAGATTAAATGTAGACATCTCCTTTGGCTAGAAGTTTTGCTCAATGATATGTTGAAAAATATCTATTTGACAACTACAAAAATATTTTCTCTAGTATTTTTCCCTTTAAGATGAGTAAACCCTTTTATATATATTTAGAATTCTGCATCTCCAGTATGTTTAGAAAAAAATAACTCGCTCAAAGTTGGTTATTATAGAAATTACTGAATTATTAATTCAGTGAAGAAATAGGTAATGATAATACCTGTGTGCAGTATAGATTAGGTTCTGGATATAATGGAACACTAGATGAGCTAAGGTATGTAATTGACTGAGATGGTTCACAGGTTTCCAGGAGGAAGCAGAGGATGTATTCTAAGCAGAAGGGCAGCAAGGAAGGAAGTACAGAAGTGAGGAGTATGGATTTCTATATTAAGTGCAATGGAGCAACAGAATCAAGTATGTAAGTTCAGTTCAGTTCAGTCGCTCAGTCGTGTCCAACTCTTTGCCACCCCATGGCCTACAGCACGCCAGGCCTCCCTGTCCATCATCAACTCCCGGAGTTTACTCAAACTCATGTCCATTGAGTCGGTGATGCCATCCAACCATCTCATCCTCTGTCCCCTTCTCCTCCTGCCTTCAGTCCTTCCCAGCATCAGGGTCTTTTCCAGTGAGTCAGTTCTTTGCATCAGGTGGCCAAAGGATTGGAATTTCAGCTTCAGCATCAGTCATTCCAGTGAATATTTAGGACTGATTTCCTTTAGAATGGACTGGTTGGATCTCCTTGCAGTCCAAGGAGTAACTAAGGGGTCTAACTAAGTAAAATAATTGAAAATTAATTGCTGCATTTTATTGACTCTTAAGATTCCGTTGATTGTAAGATGCATTATTCTGTGTGTCGTTAAGAAAGAAAAACATGCATATTACACGGTTTATTGCACAAATATTTCTTTCTCATGGTTTCTCTGGGTCAGAAATTCAGGACTAATTTAGCATGGGTGGTTCTGGCTTAGCATCTCTTATGAAGTTGCTCTGAAGATACTGTCCAGTCATCTGTAGGCTTTTCTGTGGCTGGAGAACCCACCTTCACCATGGCCCACTCACATTGCTATTAGGAGAATCTCTCATGCTTCCTGGAGATGCTTGAGTGTCTTAACAGCAGTGGCTGTTCCTTTCCCCAGAGTGTATGATCTATGGGAGCAGGTAAGGAGGATTCTGTCATATCTTTTATTTTCAGAAGTCACGTGCCATTATTTCTGTTACAGTCCTTAACAGTGAGTTACTAGATTAAAGCCCACTTTTGATGGGAGGGCAATTAGACTTCACCTTTTGAAGCATCAAAGGAGAAGCAGCAGGGAATTTGTGGGTGTAACTGTGAAGCCACAACATCTGAAAAGGGAACTCTAAATGAAAAAATGGTTACAGTTACTTTGTAGAACTTAACATTATCTTATTCCTTCTGAATCATTTTGCAGAAGGGTTCTGGATCTTGCCAGAGTGTGTCAACAGAAAGTATTCTGTGAACTATCAGGGTTCCTTTTCCTTCCTCACATGGTTTTCAAATGGCTTATTGGTTCGTGGAAAGATTATGATGGTCCAGATATGTCGCCAGAGGTAACAAGTTTGTCTGTGTGTAGACAGTATCATGATTGTTACTGGGTCAAGTATTAATTTCATTGATTTTTAAACACTCCCTAGTAGCTCAGCTGCTAAAGAATCCACCTGCAGTGTGAGACCTTAGTTGTATCCCTGGGTTGGGAAAATCCCCTGGAGGAGGGCATGGCAACCCACTCCAGTATTCTTGTCTGGAAAATCCCCATGGACAGAGTAGCCTGGCAGGCTACAGCCCATTGGGTCTCAAAGAGTTGGATACAACTCAGCGACTAAGCACACACAATTTCAGAATGTTAACATTTTGGAAAAGTGAACTTGATTTTACTGAATGATGCAGAGAGCTGTTCTTTTTGTTGGCTCAGCGCTCCTTTTTTGCTGTAGTTCTTCCTCTTTCTCTCTCTCTCTCTTTTTTTCTTTTTTTGTAGTGGGACACCACTTCTTTTGAGGAATTCCCTCACTCTTAACCATTTAATTCTAGGGAAACCCGCCAGTGTTCATACTGAAGTCGAATCTGGCCTTAGTTCCTCAATGCCAAATTAAATCTCAAAGACAGTTTTGGGTGAAGTAGAAAAGATTTATTGGTTTGCCAGGCAGAGGGGACTACAGCAGGTTGATGCCCTCAAAACTGTTGTGTCCCAGCCCAGAGGGGGTAGTGAGGAGTTTTCCAGTAATGGTTCAAAGAGGTATGATCAGCTTGTGAACATTCTCTGATTGGCTGGTGGCAAGATAAGTGGGAGTCAGCATCATCAACCACCTGGTTCCAACTCTGCTTGTGGGCAGCATGCAGTTAGCTTCTCCCACCTGGTGGGGGTTTCAGTATCTGTAAACAGCTCAAAGATGCTGTTATGTGTATCCCTTGGGGGAACCAAGACCTTGCCCCAAAGCTGCACTGCTGTTTCTTCTGACTGTTCCGCCTTGTCTCCTACATACGCTCCTTTCCCTTAGCAGCTGTTTGATCCTGCTGGTTGGAACTCAGGAAAGGCCATGAATAAAGCTTATTTCCTATAATCAAGAACTGGGGGACATGGAACGGCGTCTCTGCTCGGGAGCTTGGTCTCTGCAGCCAGTGGCTACAATGGCAGATCCCCTGGACCCATGACCTGGTTTGTCAGTATTTTTTGGGGTGTAGTTTGGCAATGGCACCCCACTCCAGTACTCTTGCCTGGAAAATCCCATGGACGGAGGAGCCTGGTAGGCTGCAGTCCATGGGGTCGCAAAGAGTCAGACATGACTGAGTGACTTCAGTTTCACTTTTCACTTTTATGCATTGGAGAAGGAAATGGCAACCCACTCCAGTGTTCTTGCCTGGAGAACCCAGGGATGGGGTCGCACAGAGTCGGACATTACTGAAGTGACTTAGCAGCAGTTTTAAACTGGAGCTAGCCAGGCCAGCTGCCTCTCTGCTATTGTCCCTGTTTAGGAAAGATGGGAGAGAGTTTGGTTTTCCTTGTGGCCACATGTTCTCCCTGGGGATTTCAGGAGACTGGACATGCAGCAGAAGCCACAAAAGTAATAATGGTTTTTGCAACTAAATCTGCCTGTTTTGCTTTTTAAGGTAATTCAACCTGTGATTGGCCTGATCCATTAAAGATCTGTGAAATGTAATTTTGTTATTCATCTTTAGTGTCCTGTCTTTACAGTAAACCATAGCAATCCCATCATGCATAAAGGTTGTGATTTTTGTTTTTGACTTTATAGCCTGTCCTGTTTTTTTTTTCCTCATTAGCTTTTGAGTTCTGTGAGTAAGGATTCTTTTACTGCTGACGTTTAAAGAGTTTTACCTTCGTATTTGTGAAAGAAATAATCTTTTGTCAATAATAGAATGTTTAAATCCATCCGTTTTCAGACCCAGTTTTTGACGTATGGCTAATAATAAGAAGATTGTTATTGTTTAGGTGCTAGGTCATGTCTGATTCTTTTGCTATCCCATTGACTGTAGCCCCCAGGCTCCTCTGTCCATGAGGTTTCCCAGGCAAGAATGCTGGACTGGGTTGCCACTTCCTTCTACAGGAGATTTCCCAGCCCAGGGATGAAACCCACATTTCCTGCATTGGCAGATGGACTCTCTACCACTGAGCCATCAGGAAGCCCCAGTAAGAAGGGTAGATACAAAATTGTTATATACCTGAAATTTGCTTTCAAGGAGATAGTTGAGATTTCAAGGATTACTTTACTGGTGGTTCACATGGTTCCTCCATGTTTATTTGGACCAGATTTATTTGACTGAGCAGAAATATCATTTTGAAATAAGAAAAATTGAAGTTTTAGCAGTCTCAGAAGTGAGAAGCACTGAACACTCCAATTCACACCCAAGACATTTGGAACATAGACTTCAAGCCACTACTGATGATTGCCCAGGAGAGTAAATAGTCATGTTAAATGTGAGTTTTAATAGTAATACTTATGTGCTGTTTATGCAGAATTTACCTAAAACTAAAAAATAGGCAATACTAAGAATTACCTTTTATTTCTGTCTTCTGTGTTGTCTTTCATCAATATTTTATAATTTTTGCCATACAGAATCCTTTACATGTATTTTTCAGTTTATATGTGTTTTCTTTGAAGTGATTGTAATACTGTGTTTTAAATTTTGGTTTAGTACTGACGTATTCATTGTCAGTATATAGAAATGTGATTTTTTTTGTGTGGGGAACATCCTAATATGAGAAGTGACACTGTGTTCCCACAGGAAATATGAAGCACACAAAAGACTCTGTTCTTATTTAGGCAAAATTTTCAAATGTTTTGTGTAATTCTGAGATTTCCTATAACATTCAACCACATCACAGGAATTATTTTAAATATAACCTTGTTTTTAGAAGAAATATTATAAAGAAAATATTTACCCAGAGAAATGATTTTCTGAGGAGATGTTTCATGATATATTATTTTAGAATACAACTATAGTACAATATATGCAGGAACAATAATTTAAAATTTTCTGTTTGCTGTTTTTTAGACCAGATTTGTTTTGATTATATTCTTGTTTTAAAAAGTCAGTTTGATCATCCTTGCCTGTAAAAATCACCCTTCTGAATAGACCCTTACATTAAACATAATGAATTCGGACATCTTGTATGACATTTAAAATGAATTTCCACATGTTGATTTGCTCACTCATTTTTTTTTTTTTTTAAAAGGGTTTCCCTGATAGCTCAGATGGTGAAGAATCCACCTGCACTGCAGCAGGCCCTGGTTCAGTTCCTGGGTCAGGAAGATCCGCTGGAGAAGGGATAGGCTACCCACTCCAGTATTCTTGGGCTTCCCTTGTGGCTCAGCTGGTAAACAATCCGCCTGCAATGAGGGAGATCTGGGTTCAATCCCCAGGTTGGGAAGATCCCCTGGAGAAGAGAAAGGCTACCCACTCCAGTATTCTGGCCTGGAAAATTCCATGGACTGTATAGTTCATGGGGTCATAAAGAGTCAGACACGACTGAGCAACTTTTACTTTTACTTTTTTTTCTGTTTAAAAATACAAATTAGTTAAATTCAGTAGTTAGCACGGATTCTTATCTGAAATGTTGGAGTGGATTTATGTGCTTAGGTTTCTCGAGAACCTAAGGCTTGCTAGTAACTTTATTATTGTCCGATAAGGCCTGCCTTTATTAGTTAATGTTGACTTTGCTGCATTCACACAGTATTCACTGCCTCTCTTTATTGGTTGCAGAGTTACAACCACCATAAATAAAGCGAGCATGAAGAGAAGGGAGAGACAGGACAGACAATTTATTTTCATGCATTTTCGGTTACCATCTAAATCACTGTTGTCAGAGGAAAGTGGAGTTTAATGGTCATCCTTAACAAGTTTAGGGGAAAAAGTGTACATTTTTACTCTTAACATGCTGTTTTCTACAGCTGTATCACATTTGTTCAGAATAATGATGATTCAGTAATGACCTTTTATTATTATTCAAGCTTGATGAGTAGGATCCAGAAGTGTTGTTTATCTCATCCTTCCATTTCACTCTAACAGTTTGACGAAAGTGAGGGCCCTGACTGATGCTCTGCGGAGATTGTGTTTAATGTTTTCAATGATGTGCTTGAGTCGAGATAGAAATATCTTCAGCCTAATTGAGGCCTCGGCAGTGCGAAGGCTTATTCCTTCTAGTGTGCGTGTTGGTTGGCACTCTGTCCGGCTTCATTTTCAGATGTGTGTTTTGAGGATTAGAATGCAAATACATAGGGTTATTTATATGTGAGTATACGCTGTAATTCTCCTGTGGTGCTTTACTTTTGTTATAGCTGCGGAATCCTTTTGTTCAAGAGAAACCTTCAGTAAGACATCTTCTAGGAGTTCCCAGTAAGGAAACAGATGAAAGCGGAGCTCCCTTGGTTGAGCTGGCTCACAAGATTTCCTGTGTGGCTCTGGCTACCAGGTCTCCTCACTGCCCCGCTGCTCACATCCCCCACTGACCTGTTAAAATCCAGATAAATAATGAGGACTCTTGCTAGTCCCTCCTTTGCTATTGCTTAGGCTTATTTTTTCTGCTTGTAGTGGGTAAGTTGTTAACTGCCTTTTCATTATAAAGACATTTAAAAATTGTTGAATGATGTCTTTGAACTAGTTTCGATGTATACATCCACGGCTGCCTTATTTTGCTTGATTGACTGATATCATTGTAGGCAATACCACTATGTGGCCAGGAAAGTAGTTTTTAATATATAGCCATTGGAAATGGAATCAATCCAAAATAAAAAAAAAATTTCATTATGCTTACCACTTTGGTATTTGCTAAGCAATTTGCTTATATTGCCTCTATAAGGAGATAGAGTGGTGAAGAAGAAAAAAACCCAGATCTTCTATCTGAATTGTTCTTTAAATTTAATGTTACATAATTTGGATTTTCAGATATATGAAATTTGAACCAGTGTTATTCAGTTAAAACTTTTAAGTGACATTTTTATAGATACAGTTAAGGTTCTGATCGTTTACCATTTGACAGCTGAAATAAAACTTTTGGCGACTGGAATGGCATGATATTGGGATAAATCTTTTGGCTGAAATAAGATAGAATGAAAGAGGCTTGGTTGCTTCAAGACTAAGGGGTCAGTCTGGGTAGTATCAACAGCTGTGTGATTTGCATGTTAACAGTGAATGTTGTAATACATGATTTTTAGTCATTTGAACAAAAATATTATTCTAGGATCACAAAACTTTATAGCAGTCCTTTTAAGTGCTATAATAATGGAGATTTAGTGACCATTGTCCCTTCTAAGTGGGGTTTCTAGATTACACTGGTGTGTAGATTGGTGTAAAATTTGAGTTTATGACTGAAAAGAAATGTATATAATTATTTAAAAACCACTAAGAAAAGTTTAAAAAAAGAGTTGAATGATAGAGTTTTTATAGTGAGAGTTTTTTATAATGAGGTGTTTCAGGCATTTAGAGAGCAGCATAACATCCCCTCTGAAAATCTAATGAGTGAATGAACGAGGTGTGTGTCTGTGTGCATGCGTGGTGTCTGTTTCTGCCCGTTGTCTACAATTGGGTTCCTTTATTTTCTTGTTTTATAAATAGAAACAATAAAACTATCTCAGTGACTTACTGGGAGGATAAAATGAGATAATATCTAAAGCTGGAAGGTTGTAATTACTTGATAAGTGGAAACCATTATTAGAATTGTTATTCTAGAGAACAGTATAGAGATCCTACTTTCAGCATCTTCGGAGTTTCAAGAAGTAGTGTATCCCTGATCCAAGTAATGATGTTCACTACGGCTTATCGTCCTGGTTCTGCTTAAGGACTATAATTAGGTTATTTCTTTGACTGGATTCTGTACTGCATTAGTTTTTCCTTAAGAACAAAAAGCCCACCAAAAACTGCAAACGGAAACAAAAAGGCAGTTCACCTTATTGGCCCCAATATTTCTATCAAGATTGCAGTTGCAGTTCGGTCTAATGATTTAGAAAAAAAAAAAAAAAAAAAATAGAAGAAAAGAAAAGAGCACCAAGAGGAAATGATAGTGTAATAGTAATGTTTGTAATTATATCATCCAAAAATATCCCGCTTACCCCTAACCCTTTGGACTATTTCTTTTTAATCATATGTGTGCATGTATGTGTTTGTGTGTGTGAGAGATTATGTTTACTAAAATAATATTTATGCTGAAGATACAGTCGAGTTTCCTTTAAAAATATTTTGTGATTTTTTTTTTCATGTTACAACATACTCTTTGAAAATTGTTTATTGATGTATCATAGTTAGTTTAACCAGTCCCCTATTGTTCTGTTCTGCAGTGTAAGTGGGAAGTAGGTTTTTTTTTTTTTTTTTGGTCTCTTTTTTTTTTGAATTGAATTTTTTATTAGAAAAAATGCCATATTTTATAGATCACCATTTATGAGAATCCTACCAAAACACTACAATAAACTGGCCTTAAAGAGAAACAGCACAGTGATAGAAAACTCAAAATACTATACCTTTGAGGAGCCTGCAACCAGGCTAATTGAAAATCAACACACAACTCCCACCATACCACACACAAGTATGAACAGGTTATATCAGTAAGCCAAGATTTAGAAAACACAAGAAAAACAAGATTTAGAAAACCTACTTTTTTTGAAAAGTAGGTTATTAATAACTTCTGGTTCTAAATGTAGCTTACTGATACAGAAAGGCAATTGGTCCTAATTTCTTTAAGGACAAAGTTGGGGATTTGATAAATTTTGAATCTCAAAGATATTTTTAAATAATATCTCCATGGATAGACAGACAACCGTAATAGTTTAGTATGTAGCCATCCTTTAATACATGTGTCTTGAAAACCTTAAGCCATAAACTTCAAAAACTTTGAAGTTTAAAGTAAAATATTTATTTAGTACACATTTAGTTTGATGTCTGCTTTCTACCAACCAATTTTCCTTTTCTACTTCGGGGATACAGTAGAGATAAAGCATGATTTCTGCTGTCACATAGCCTGCAGTTTGTTGGGGTAGTATGAGGCAGACAGTACATGCAAAAATAAAAGAACTGAAGGAAAATATATGGTAGTGGTCCAGTCAAAGCAAATCAGAAGGTGTGGTGGTCAGAAAGTACCTCTCTGAAGAAACCGCATTTGAGTGGCAGTCTCATCATGGAAAACCTGGTGGCACAGCATTCCTGGCTGAGGGAACAGCAAATACAAAGGCCCTGAGAAGAGAAAGTTGGTGCTTTGAGAAATACAAGGAAGCCTGTTTGTGGCTAAAGGGTAGTGAGTGATGAGGATAAGTACTGTTTCTTAAAAGTTGCAGAAAAAATATTCCTTGAGAGTTATTTACTCACAAAAGCTTAAATAGGAATTTTTTTAAAAATTGAGGTATAATTGACATACAGTTTTTTTTAGGTGTAGCATAGTGATTCAGTATTTCTATATATTGCAAAATGATCACCATGAAAGTCCAGTTAACATTCGTCACCATACGTAGTTACAAAGTTTTTCTTGCATTGAGAACTTTCAAGATCTCTTCTCTTAGCTACTTCCAATATGTAATCCAGTATTATTAACTATAGTCACCATGCTGTACATTATATCCCACGACTTATTTTATTGTTCATATCTGTATCTGTTGACTCTTCTCCTCCTTTTCACCCCCCTCCACCCCCACTCACGCTACCACCAGTCTGTTGTCTGTATTCATGAGCTCAGCTTTTTGTTCATATTTTAGATTCCACATGCATGTGAGATCATACTGTATTTGTCTTTCTCTGACTTACTCCACTTAGTGTTATGTCCTCAGTTCAGTCGCTCAGTCGTGTCCGACTCTTTGAGACCCCATGAATCACAGCACACCAGGCCTCCCTATCCATTACCAACTCCCGGAGTTTACTCAAACTCACGTCCATTGAGTTGGTGATGCCATCCAGCCATCTCATTCTCTGTTGTCCCCTTCTCTTGCCTTCAGTCTCTCCCAGCATCAAGATCTTCTCCAGTGAGTCAGCTCTTCGCATCGGGTGGCCAAAATATTGGAGTTTCAGCTTCAGCATCAGTCCTTCCAATGAACACCCAGGACTGATCTCCTTTAGGATGGACTGGTTGGATCTCCTTGCAGTCCAAGGGACTCTCAAGAGTCTTCTCCAATACCACAGTTCAAAAGCATCAATTTTTCGGCTCTCAGCTTTCTTCAGAGTCGAACTCTCACATCCATACATGACCACTGGACAAAACCATAGCCTTGACCAGACGGACCTTTGTTGGCGAAGTAATGTCTCTGCTTTTTAATATGCTGTCTAGGTTGGTCATAACTTTCCTTCCAAGGAGTAAGCGTCTTTTATTTTCATGGCTGCAGTCACCATCCACAGTGATTTTGGAACCCCAAAAAATGAAGTCTGATACTGTTTCCACTGTCTCCCCATCTATTTGCATGGAGTGGTAGGACCTGATGCCAAGATCTTAATTTTCTGAATGTTGAGCTTTAAGCCAACTTTTTCACTCTCCTCTTTCACTTGCATCAAGAGGCTCTTTAGTTCTTCACTTTCTGCCGTAAGGGTGATGTCATCTGCATATCTGAGGTTATTGATATTTCTCCCGGCAGTCTTGATTCCAGCTTGTGCCTCATCCAGCCCAATGTTTCTCATGATGTACTCTGCATATAAGTTAAATAATCATGGTGACAATATACAGCCTTGTACTCCTTTTCCTATTTGGAACCAGCCTGTTGTTCCATGTCCAGTCCTCAGGGTCCATCCTTATTGTCACAGTTGTCATGATTTCATTCTTTTCTTATAGCTGAATAATATCCCATTGTGTATATATACCACATTGTCTTTTTTCAATCATTTATCAGTGGCATTTAGGTTGTTAAAAGGGATTTTTGAAAATTTCCATAGCAATTATGTGTGTACACAATTACCTACTTTCTTGATCTTAGATATTTTCAGAACCCCTTTTAAGTTTGCTGCTTGATGGCTTCCCCTGATTAAAACCAAGGAAGATTGTACTGATTCATCCAAAATTCCAGACTTGCCATTCAGTTCAGTTCAGTCAGTCAGTCGTGTCCAACTCTTTGTGACCCCATGGACTGCAACACGCCAGGCCTCCCTGTCCATCACCAGCTCCCGGAGTTTACTCAAACTCATGTCTATTGAGTCCGGTGATGCCATCCAACCATCTCATCCTCTGTCATCCCCTTCTCCTCCTGCCTTCAATCTTTCCCAGCATCAGGGTCTTTTCCAATGAGTCAGTTCTTCGCATGAGGTGGCCAAAATATTGGAGTTTCAGCATCAGTCCTTCCAATGAATATTCAGGACTGATTTCCTTTAGGATGGACTGGTTGGATCATTATTTACCAAGAAAATAATTGAGAAGAACCCAAGTTTGCATTTGTGAGTGTCAAGGCAGTAGCAATTCAAATATTTGATGGTGATGATGGAAGTGATAGTAGTAATTAACATTTTTTTAAAAGTATACAAGTGCCAGGCACTCTGCAGAGATCTTTCCATAGATGCAGTCATTTAACTCTTACCCCAGAAGTTGGTACTCTTATTATCTTCATCTAATAGATGATGAAATTGAGACAGTAAGAGTTTGAGTGATTTGCTCAAGGTCATATAGCAAGCCACAGTTATCAACATCACACACAAGTCTCAGGGCTGGGATTCAGTCCCTGATTTACATGTATCTTCTGGAAATAAAACGTCTTAATAAATCACTGGTGATACCTCTTGTCATATGAAAAGTTAATGATTAAAAAGTATAATAGAATCTAGTGGTTTAATTTTTTTCTTTTTGGAAAATATTCTGCTTCAGTACTCTGAGCCCATAAAACGGCTTGTTAGATATTTACCAAACCTTGCTAGGGCAAAGAGTGAGCCTGTAAGTTTTGGTATAGTTATATTGTTCTTTTTAATGTGTTACAAGGTTTTTCAGGCTTTGGAACCTTTGGATTTTACAGTGTTTAAATTTTCAGCAAGGGTTACATCCCTAAGAATTTACACAAACCTGTTATATATATCCAAACAATTCTGTGAAAGCAGGTGCTTTAAGGATTTGTTGCATTTCAGATTATCTTAAGGTATCAGTCAACCATTTACACTTTATTAAGAACAATTAAAATCTGAACTTTAGTTTAAGATTGAGAATTAATACTTAATGTTCATGGGCTCAATTATATATTTTTACTAGTGTACAATGACAAAAGATAAAATATATCGGTTGATATTTAGAGGTATAACTGTAGCTACCCAAGGTGTAAACCTTCCTAAATGTATCTTACCTAAAGTACCCGGCATGGTCCCCTGGAGGAGGAAATGGCATCCCACTCCAGTATTTCTTGCCTGGAGAATCCCATGGACAGAGGAGCCCGGCAGGCTACAGCCCATAGGATTGCAAAGAGTTGGACGTGACTGAAACGACTTAGCATGCACGCAGTAGACAGTACGAACAGTCCTTTTTTGAGAATTATTTTCCTTCCTCCCTATTTATTTGCTTGTAATCATTGAGCCAGTCAATATGCCTTCAACTTCTTAAAGCACATTTTATACTGTGTGTGTCTTGTTGATATTAATCTATGAATATTAAAAAATATTTGAATAAATTTCCTTTTTAACTTAACTGAAGTACAGTGGTGTGTAGAAGGGCAGTATTGAAGAGGTGGGCTTTAGGGATTTTTTTTTGTTTTTTTTGTTTTAGTATATATTGTTTACAGTTATGTATAGTGATAGTTCTAATGTGATGCCTTTTATTCAAAATTATGTACAAATTACATTGTCAGATTTTACGATTATTTCCCTTAGAAGGGAACTCTCAGTGAATGGTTAGATTCATGTGAATAGATAAAAGTGATGGGGTTTGTTTTTAAGTGGGTAGAATAGTCTAATGAGCCCCCATGTATACACAATCCATCTTCCACAATTACTAACTCAAAGCCCACGTTGCTTCATCTATATGCCTCCCCCCCTGGTTATCATAAAGCAAATGCCAGATCTCATGTCATTTTCATCCAGAAGAAAGAAACCTATTTTTAAACTTTATTTGTAGTCTCAGTTTATGTGTTTGTACTTAATACTAGCATAATAGACTTCTATTAAAAAAAATGCTGTAGGGCCTCATTTGGCATGCACGAGTTAAGCCAGATGCCTAGGAAAGATGTGAAAACAGATGGATTTTTTATGTATGTTAGATGTTGTGATCAAATATGCCTCCGATCTTTCATTCTGTTTTTCTGCATAGAAACACTGAATCCTCTTCACTACTACTTCCTTCTCTGCTTGCTCTTAGGTCTTCCAACTTGAAGGATGTTTGTCTTTCTTTAAATGTCTCCTTAATTCACCTTTAGTTCTGTATATCCACTGCTGCTGTCTGACTTCACTGATCATTATTTGATCTTAAGCTATTTTCTCTAATTGCATTTTATTTTCCATGGCAGTTCATCTATTGGCCTGCCCCTCCTAACTTTCACCATATCCCTTTGTATTATCTGTAGTGTTTATTCCTTCCCACTTAAATTCTTTGTTCTGATATGTACTTTCTTTTGTTAGGTGATCCTGTCATAATCTCACCGTTTTTTTTATTTACACACATGAACCAAAGGCTGCTTTCCCAAGTACCCTTCGTGTGTGCTGGGCTGTACTCGTTCTTGCCTCTCTGCTTTGATGTACATTCTTCACTTGGTTTGTACATCTGTCCTCTCTCTCCTTTGAGCTGTCATCTGCCTTTCCATCAAAGGCCAGCTTATTTACTTCCTGTTGTGTCAAGTCCTTCTTGATGACTCCAGGTCTGTACTGGTCATTCCTATTTAAAAATTTACATATGTGACCAGTTGGTCCTATGAAATGGAGTCTTTGTATTTTTTCTTGTATTATTTTCCAGTTTTCTTATGGATTTGTGTTTCTAAACTGGATAGATATCTTCCAGGGACAGGGAGTTTTCAAAACAATGTTGGACATTAGTGTATACTTCATATATCGTCACACATCTGTTGATTGTGCGTGTGCGTGCTAAGTTGCTTCAGGCGTGTCGGACTCTGTGCAACCCTACAGGCTGCAGCCCACCAGCCTTCTCTGTCCATGGGATTCTCCAGGTCAGAGTAATGGAGTGGGTTGCCATTTCCTTCAGGGGGTCTTCCTGACCCAGGGTTTGAACCTGGGTCTCTTACATCTACCTGCATTGGCAGGCAAGCTCTTTACCACTAGCGCCACCTGGGAAACTCTTGAATATGATGTACTCCTGGACTGTTTTAACTGACCATTTGTTTCTTATTATAATACACATTCGTTTGTCTTTTTTGAAGACTATTTTTCTTCTCCCTTTTTATTCGCTTCTAATTATTGAGCCAATACATATGCCTTTAGCTTCTTAAAGCAGAACCAAGAGGGAGACGCAGTTAGCATCCTCTCATTGAAGTTGTCATGGTCACCACACTGTTCCTCTGAAAGATGGACTGGTGCTTCTAAGGGTATGAGTGCTTAGTGGTCCTCCCCACCCCCCATCTCCAATTCTCCTTATCCAAAGTCAGGAAAGGAGAAGGTTCTGAGATTAGGGAAACCTATTTAGAAATGATTTTAAAGTAGCAACTTTTTCAATGACCAAGCAAGCTTTAAATTTTATTCCACTGGAAAATGTGTCATTTGTAAGAAGAAGGGAAAGAAGAGGAAATGATAAGTAAGAAAAGCTGAACAGAGAACCAGGTAAAAGGAAAACTTATGTGTTACCCAGTTCAAGCTTGTATTGCTTGCCATATACCAGGTCAGGCAGTCTAGAGACAAGTAGCTGGGGCAAAGAATAGCGACTTTATTCAGAAAGATTTAAGTTAGAAGGCAGTAGTTACAATGTAGTTACGTAGACATTATACAATATGCAATTATACAATAATACATTATACATAACTTACAATGTAGTTATGTAGACATTATACAATAAAAAAAAATTCCTTATATTTGTGAAGACAATATTCTTGGAAGAATTCATGAAACAATTCTATGGTTTTTTTTTTTGCAAAGTCACATCTTCTTTGTTTTACTCTTTTAATTTTAGGCACATGAGTGATTATGTTAAAATCTAGTTTCAGAGACCTTTTTAAATAAGCAAAACAAATTCTTAGTGAAAATAAAGCATTGTGTCATACTCTAATTAGTAGAGGTTTCTCCCCCACCCGTTTCCTGATGGTATTTATAACACTGCTGTTTCTTTCTGTTAATTGTATCTTGGGTCTCAGTGAACTATACTATGTATTTGAACTTAGTAAATTTAATTGACCGTATGAAAAATTGACATAGGGGAGCAAAAGCATGGTGACTATAGCTCCAGATGACATGGGATTTGAATCCCAGTTCTGCAGTATCTTAACTGTGTTGCCTAGAGCAAAGTCAGGTTTTTGAATCTTAAATGTTTGCTGCTAAAAGTGATTTTAGGTCTGGTTTAGTAGTTCTTAACTAGAAATAAACATTACATTCATTTGTTCATCACCATATCTATTGATCTTTTAGTAGTCATATTAGTGTATAAAGATTTTTCTTGTTTTTTTTCCTCCCCCCCCCCCCCAATAATTAGGATCGTTTTACTATAAGCATCTCCCGCCCCATTCCTCCTTTTGATTTAAGGACTAACAAATTTTCAGCTCTCAGGCTTTGTTTTTTTTTTATTTTATAATTAATTCATATTTTTTATTGGATTATGATCATACAATGTTATTTGTCCTGTTTTTCTTATTTGGAATTTTCATGGCATTTTCTTTGTGGTTTGGATATATAGTTAGTTTTTGTAAATTTCTATGGACCCTGGAAAAGATCTGTTTTCTGATTAGAGTGTTTGATATACTTTGCTTCATTATACCTTAGTAGTTGTTTATTTTTCCATGTCCTTTATGTTCTTGGATTGAGAAGAGGGGATGGACATTTCCACTGCTGATACATGACCACCTGCTTTCCTTTTCCTTTCGCTTCCAAAGTACGCTGTTGCCCACTTTCAGTCTTTTAAAGTGAATTTATTTCAGGTATGTTATTTGCAGCATACGGTTGGGTAATTTATTAAAGAAGGAGAAGGGAAACCAGTCCAGATATGTGGTATCAGAAAAGATTTTAAGGAAAATCTGTTGCTTGAGCTAAGCGTTGATGGCAGGAAAGAAGGAGCTTGGTGTATCAAGTGGGGGGAGGCAGGCGGGCACGTGTCCCAGAGTGGAGTGGTAGGGGTTCTTCAGGCAGAGGGGGCACAAAGGCTTTTTAAGGTGACGGGGCGGGGAGGGGGCAGTGTTTCTGTGTATTTTTTGTCATCTGAGACTTTTCCTGAAATAGATTTTTTTTTTCCTTCAAGAAACTCTATAGGAATGAAACTTGATGGGTTTCAAAATATTTGAAGATAGGTTTTTGTTTCTTTAAATTTTTAACAGCAGTTTGACTGAATGTCCTTCAATTTACTAGGTATCTTGAAGATATCAGGGCTTTCCTGGTGGCTCAGCTGGTAAAGAATCTGCCTGTAAGGCAGGAGACCCAGATTTGATCCCGGGGTTGAGAAGATAACCTGGAGAAGGGAATAGCAACGCATTCCTGTGTTCTTGCCCGGAGAATCCCATGGACAGAGGAGCCTGGAGGGCTACCAGTCCGTGGGGTCACAGAGTCGGACATGACTGAGTGACTAACACTTGTAAAGATCATTTCAAGTATGTTGAATGTTTTCTGTAGAGAAGTCTGAGGCTGCTTGATTTCCCAACCCCCACCAAAGAATTCTTCTGGACTTCTTAAGTACCAGTGATATTCACTGGATTTGACTCAGTATTACCTCGGTATTGTCTTTCCCAGGCATGTATGTGCCTTCTCAGTCTGCAGGATGGCATCTTCCTCTAGTTTGGAAAACTTAGTTTTAATTTGTCTTGTATTCTTCTTGGGAAAGCAGTTAAACATGTGAAACTTTTTTTTTTTTTTTAAAGGAATCTTTCTTTTTCTTTTCAGTCTTTTCTAATTCATTATTTCTGTTTCATTTTGTTCATGTCTCTCTCCATCTTGTCTTGCATGTTCATTCTTCTTCAGCTTTTTATTTAGACTTAATTTTTGACAGACTCTTCAGTTTGTCTTGTTCTGTGATTTTGTCATGCTCTGCATCCAGTCTTTGGATATTTCTGCTCTTCCTGAAGTTCTTTTAGTTGTAGTGATGTTTCTTGTTATGATTTTCATTTGCTTGGCACAGCATTTCTTCTGGTGAGGTTTCCTCATCTGTTTTTCTAGTCACTGCTTATCCTTTCTTCATCCTTCCGTTCTTTCTCTCTTTCCCTTTCTCTCCTGTAGCTTCTTGGTCTCTTCTACATCCTGTGCTAGTTTTTTTTAATTAATCTTTGAATGAATCAAGCCCTGCCCCTCGCCCACTCCCAACCCCTGGTTTGAAACTGGTTTATGTGGGGGCTGGGAGAGCAGGGGTAGCAGTTCTTTTGCTATTTTTTTCCCCTGAAATATAGGCATCCCACTCCAGTACTCTTGCCTGGACAGTCCCGTGGACAGAGGAGCCTGGTGGACTGGTCCATGGGGTTGCAAAGAGTTGGCCACGACTGAAGTGACTGAACACACACGTAGGTCAAGAAAGAGCATTTCCCCTGGTCTTATTTTTTTTTTTTTGATCCTATTTACTTTTTTCTTTGCATGAGCAACATGATATCTGCTTCATGAGATGGTTTTTTTGTTTTCTGGCCCTATCCTGCACTGTGTGGAATCTTAGTTCCCTGACTAGGGATTGAGCCCACGTCCCCTGCATTGGAAGCAGCGAGTTTTAACCACTAGACCGCCAGGGAAGTCCCAATAGCAGGAATTCTTCCTTGTTCACAGTAAAGCACTTTATGACACAGGATTGTATAGTTGAGAGTGTTTAACCTTTGTGTGTTGCTGCCATTCCAGCAGAAGCTAGGAGACTTCACAGTTCAGTCTCGTCTGCCTTCTCTACCTTGTCTCAGCGGCAGCGTTTCTTTCACTGATTTTGTATCTGAATCTTTGGCCAAAGACTTCCTCTCAGCATCTTTCTATACCCCTACTTGACTTTCACTGCCCTTGGCAGTCTTTTCAGATACATTGTGATTGGGTGATAGATTTTTGTGTAGTTTTATCTAAGATGGAATTTCCATTTCTTTTTATTCTAGTGTCTTGTGGATAGAGAAAGGACAGAGACTTCTTTACCCTGATGTCTTAAAACAGGTCATCGTTTTTTATTTTAAGCTTTCAGCAAAGCTGGTTAGCTGACCGAAGCCTTCTTCAGAGTACTATTTAGGATTTGGCTGCTTGGCTCTTTGCATTTTTCTTTTCATTGCTTGGTGATTTTGCTTCTGATCATTAGTTATTTTCCTTGAGGACCGGATTTCACTGGCTGTGGTTGGGTTTCCGAGATGGGTTAACTGTGAACAAGTGGGGCATCACTGTGCTGAGAGGATTGTTTGTTTTGAGGGCATACCATGGTATTGCATTTATTAAAAATATTGTAGGGATCAATAGTTCCATCTGAGTTCATTTCTCCCGGCTATATTCTACTTCTTTATGCATTTATGCAGTGGTATATCTTATGAATTATTGAAACAAGCTTGAATACATCTTTAAAAAAAAAATGGGAGTAACTTTTATTTGCTTGTCGTCCCATCCCCCATCCGGGAGGCACTGGTTTCCTTTTATTATAGAAGTCAACTTGGTGTTGCTTTTTATGTTCCAAGGATCAAAGATATAGAGGGGGAAAAATGTTCATGGTTCTGTACTTTGATAGGAAAGGAGATAGTTATTTTAGTTTCTATCACCAAGTACCAAAAGTTCCTTTCAAATGCACTGCAGCCCAAAAAAGGAAGCAAAACAAAACACTACCTGCCAGTCGGTGAAAATAACTAACACGTACACCACCATGCAGTACTTATAATTGTTTCAAATTTACAAACACAACAATGAAACATTTTGCATAATGAAATATTTATTTTTATCCTTCATGCTTGCAAGCTGCTGTCCATTCATTCTGTTTGCAAACAGCAGCAGCAGCATTTCTTTAAACATGAGCTGGGTGTCATTTCCAGCTGTTGAAATTAATTCTTTTTTAGATCCTGTTAAAAGCTATCATCCAACAACAAATCTGTTTTTCTTTTTGCTCTTCGTTTATTTCCATTGACTTTTTTTCTTGTTCTTATTTTTACTCATTAGTAAAAATGCTTCTCAGTGATCTTTGGTGTTTGAGATAGGACAGAATTAATAAAAGGAATTCTTGTCTTTGTGTAATGTACTATATTGTTCCCCTGGAAAGTGGATCAAAATTCTAATTTTGCATCTCTTTCATTTCATAGTTAAAAACAATTAAATGTCACCTGTAGGCTCCAGAGTAGAGGAAAGCTGTAATATTATGGATTTTAAAATTCCCTGTAATATATGGCAGAACCCATCACAGTATTGTAATGATCCTCCAATTAAAAATAAAGTAAATTTAAAAAATCACTGTAATATGAAAATCTCACTGTTATCATGTAGCTATCAGTCAAGACCTGTGCAAAAGCAATTGTACATAAAAACCAAATTGTACCAAAAAAACCCCCAAGATTGTAAAATACTCCTCAACATTCTTCCTCTGGGGATAACTGTTTCATATATACAGCACGTAAGGTAGATTTTGTTTTGGGTACCATATCCCCGTAACATGGGAGTCACAAGTGTAAATTTAAATCTTGTAACCAGGTTAAAAAAGTAAAAAGAAAGAGCAAAAGCTAATTGTAATACTGTCCTATTTAATTCAATATATTCAGAGTGTTATCATTTCAACATAGAACTAATGTGAAAATTGTTAATAAAATTGTATATTCTTTTTGTATTCAGTCTTCAAAATCCAGTGTTTCTTGCACTGACAGCACATCTCAGTGGAGACAAACTGCTTTTTAGATGCTGAGTACCACACGTGGCCACTGGCTGCCATGATGTACAGTGTGGTTCTAGACTGTGGCATCTCTGAGAGTTGGAATCATGTGTGGTTTTTGTTGTGTTTCTTGATGCCATTGGTGCTCGTTCAGTCTGTGCCTTCAAATGAATGAATGAATGAGTGAATGAGTAAAATATACTGGAGGGTATAGGTTAGTGCTGGAACCTTAATGATATCAGTGCCTCCTGTCAAGAGAACTAAGAAACATTGTTTGGAAGGAGAACCCAGAGTCTAGAAGGATCCTGTGTTCCAGTCCTGTGGAAGGACAGTGGGGTGGGAGTTGAAGAGTTAAACTGCCAAGGACTCTTGCAGGAGACAGTAGGAGAGGAAAGGAAAAGAGTGGTGGGTCTCCATCCAGGATGTACTTTCCAGCTGCGATTTGATCCAGAGCGGCTGACAGCGCCTTTCGCTTCTCCCGGTGCTCCTGGTGTGCTGGCGCTCAGGGCTCCTCCACGGTCCTGCAGTCAAGTCCTGTGTGCCCCTCTGCTTAAAAATCCATGTGATTGTATCAGTTGTATAAATTGGTACAATGTGGATAGCAATTCATTACAATGTACTAAATTAATAATGTCTGTATTCTATGACCCAGTGATTTTCTATTTAGGTATATACCATTGAGAAGAGGTTTCATATATATGCAAGGAAGCATTAAATGATAATTGTGGCATTTTTAAAAATTAAAAACATGCAAACCACCTACCTGTCTGTCTTAGGAGATCAGATAAATATTTTTGACACACTCATTAATTTTGTACAGGAATTAAATGACAGGAATTAAATGAATCTAGTGAACTAGATTTGTGTTTCCAGATGGAAAGCCATCAAAAATTCAAGGTTGAGTGAGGAAAGCAAGCTTTGGAACACCTGTTTTGTTTTTTTTTTCCCCCTCAAAATAAAAAATGTCACACAGTATACACAATGTTGGGTATTTCTCATTGATGCATGTTGCTATATAAAAGTTGGGGGGAAAAAACAAGCAAACCCCAAGACTAACGGTAAGCTCTATGTCTAGACTAGTGAGTACCACAGGTTAGGGGCGGGAGAACAGATTGAATCTTCAAAGAGCGCTCTAGTGAATGTAAACCTCTGTAGTTTTTTTTTTTTTTTTTAAATACAAAGTACTGAATGATAATAATTGGCAGTTCTAGATGGAGGTCACAGGAGTGTTATCTTAGTCTTTATTCTTTGATATATTTTAAATTGCTCTCAATTTCTGTTTTATACATTCAAGAGGTCTATAGTCAGTGTTTTTGGAAGTAAAAATTTAGGATTAAACATGCCAGGGATATTTTTCTTTCTTGGTATACTTCATATGAATTATTTCAACCCTTTGCTGGAAGAGGATACACAGGTGGAGAAATATCCTTTTGATGTATACAAGTACAAAAGTGCATTTTATAACTGAATTTGCTTTGTTCTATATTTCAGGCTAGAATTTCAATCCAGATCCCTGCAGGAAAATGCCTAATAAACTTAGTTTTAGTTCTTCTGCACAGTACCCTTGTGAGTTAAGATTAAAAAAAGTATTTTTAAAATCTAGAATTAGCCTAAGCCTTTCAAAGACGTGTCAGCTGTGGTGTATTTCAGTTAAGGCTGACAAGCACTTACGGAAGGCCTGTCTGTGGCTTGAGGCTTGGGGGATGGCTAGGAGAGAGGAACACTTAAAAGGAAGCTTTAGACATTTCAGGACACACAAGCAGCTAGGAGCTGTCCAGTTGAATAAAGAAACATTCACTGTCAGAAGGGGAAAAAACAATACATATTGGGTTGGCCCAAAAGTTTGAGTTTTCCATACTGTTGTATGGCAAAACCCAAATGAACTTTTTGGCCAAACCTACTTTTCTTTTTTGGAGAAATTATTAATTTATTACCTACAAGCTCCAAATCTATACTTCATGATCTGTTCTGTGGTCGTGGAGCTCAGCCATGTAAGCATTTCTCCTTTGCAGTGAGTGTGATGTTCAGCTGTGTCCGCAGAGGGTGTGGGAAAGGATCTCTGCATGCAGGAGCTTCTCTTCTTGATTCCAGTGTCCTTCTGGACCATTTCAGGTGGCTTCACAGCAAATCCCAAGGCCATCACCTCGCTGAGTGTGGTGTCTCTTCCCCGTCACCACCCCCCCCACCCCCCAGCGTTTCAGAGGGAGGATTTCCCACCATTGCACCCTCTCTAGTGTTGTCTGCTTCCTAGATCTGCTCTTCTGTGTTCTCTATCTTCAGCACTCCCACCCCCATTACTCCTGTCCCTGTTATTAATTTTCCCACATTCACATTACTCTCACTTATTTCTTTCTCTGTTTGAATCCCTGCATGGTATCTCCTGATTGGACCCTAATGGCACAGAAGGCGCAGTGTTTCCTCCAGTATGCTAAGATCAATACAGGTGATGTTGATGTTTGAAAGGCCTGCTAGGAATCTTTTCAGCCTGTTCATTTTCTTTTAGTAGGACATTAAGCTAGGTGTGTGAATGGGCTAGTGGATCAGTAGATGTGAACATCTGTGTGGTTCTTACCATGTATTTTACGGCATTGGAAAAGTGTGTGCATTGTTATTCCTGGGGAAGTTGATATTTGAGGTTCTTTATGCTTTAAGCTTGTGTGGCTTCATCCTTTATATGTCATTTTGCCTTACTGCACCAACTTAGACACACAGCGGAGGCCTTCTGGAGTAACAGACAGTGTGTGCTCCGTTACCAGGTGAGCCTGGGTGCCAGTTCTGGCTCCAGTGTTGCAGTAATTCTAGTTATAACTCCATAGCATGCAAGGGAAAAATCTTATTTTCTAAATTCAAGTTCTCACTCAGGCCCACAAGAGAATTTATGTACCTTGGGGCAAATAACTTGGTGACTTTGAGCTTATTTCCTTGTCTGTGAACTAAGAAATAAAACACAAGCCTTTTGAGTTGTTGTAAGGTTAATTATGTCAGAGTGAAGCACCAATTTATTGTTGTTTAGTCGCTTGGTTGTGTTCGACTCTTTTGCGACCCCATGGACAGTAGCCTGCCAGGCTCCTCTGTCCATGGCAGTGTATAAATGATCCAGTTTGTCTGTTTCCTTGCCAATGTTTGATATAAAATTACTATATTTTATTTCAGCTTCTCATAAGGATGCAGTGTTATCTTGTGGTTTTGAGTTTCTCTAATAACCAGTGAAGTTTAACACTTCTTCTTGTGCCTGTGTACTACCTGTGTGCCTCTGTTTTCCTTTTAAGAATTTTCTAAACATAACATTTCTTGTAATGTTGATACAAGTCTCTGGGAAAAAAAATAAACAAACAGGAGAAACTGATCTGTGTTAGATTTTTCATTTGGTGTTTGCCATAGCAATTGCTTCTGCGCTTTCACACCGGGGCTTCTTCCCCAGAAGTTATTTCACACAACCAGTTATCTCAGGTCCCTTCTAATGTTTCGGTTTCATGTTTCCTTTGATTTAGAAGCAACGAAAACAAACACGGAAACCCAAACAAACTCAAGCCCAAACAATAAAACTGCTGTGAACACTTACTGATAACATGTCTCTCCTACAAACTTTGTGTTTTCAATTTTCATTAACTTTTTTTGATAATGCTTTCAATTTTTAACTATGATTAGTATTAAAAAGTATTTCCACTGTGTGGACACACCTTTCGGCAAATACAATGTAGAGAACAGTGGGAGAAGAGCTATTCAAAACTTTACGTGTCTCATGATGCAGGGAACCCAAAGCTGGTGCTCTGTTACAACCTGGAAGGTAGGATGGGGAGGGAGGTTCAAGAGGGAAGGAACATATAATATAGCTATGGCTGCTTCATGTTGATACATGGCAGAAACGATCACAATATTTTAAAGTAATTATCCTCCAATTAAAAATAAAATAAATTTTAAAACTTTACATGTCTCATTGTAAGGAGAATGTAGGCAAGTCTGTAGGGTATAATATCAGTGGAACAGTAAAACTGTGAAAGATGATACAAGGCCAAGAATAGCAAGAAATGTTTTGTGGACTGTGGTCAAGTTATTGGACAAAACGACAGTATAGGGAATACTGAAAAGTTGTAAACATGTTTGTCAGTTGCTTAAGACAGGAAGTTGAGTCATCTCTGATTCCTTTTGCATTACTGTCCACATTCAGGTCTCTTAGCCCATTCAGTTGCTCCCAACTGCCAGATATATCTTGAAGTACACCCAAGTGTCTCTGCTTTAAGTGCTGCAAATCTCATCTAAGCGACCGTCTCTGCTGGTCACCTCTGGTCTCCAAAAGTCATTACTTCCACTCTTGTCTCCTTCTAATCTGTTCTCAACTTAAAAGGGAGAAAGCTCTTTAACACTTAAGTCAGAATAGAACACTCTCAAGCTGAAAACCCATCGTGGCTTCCTTTTATACTTAAACTCTGTTCAGCACCATGACCTGCTTAATATGGTCCTTGACGGCCTCTCAGTTTTATCTCTTAAAGCTATTCCCTTATCTGCCTAAACTCCAAAGCAACTGGCCTTCTTTTAATTATTTAAAAAATGAACTTTTTCATGCCCTGATAAGTCATGTTTTAAAGAGTAAGACTAATTTGTCTCTAAGAATGTTCTCAGATAAAACTTACAAACTAAGAAATGGCATAGTAAGGCATTTATTCAGCCTCTTGAAGCTCTTTAATTGTCCTTTGTTCCACCTGGTTATAACTCTTGGCCTAAAGGAGGCCCAAAATGAATTGTTGGGTGATTATCTCTTGCTTTTAACAGGAGCCCAATGATTCTTCATCTGTTTCTAGAAATACTATCCCTAATTCTCCCTCTGCTCTTACTCATAGCAATCCAACAGTCCTCCCACACACACTTTTTTCCTTCCCTAACTAGGAAGAAGAATTAGCTTGACTGTACTCAGTTAGAAAAGGAGCGTAGTTAATTATGAAATTAACATATATGAAATTCTTGTTAGTTGGCAGTAAAAATATGCACTTACTTCTCAGTTTCCAGTTATTTTGTATTAAGGCCCATTGATGAAGTTATTCTCTTATTACCATGTAGAGTTAATGATTTTTGTTTAAAAGAACAGTTTGTTTGCTAGAAACTCTCATGTAATAAATTGTGTTAAAATATTTTTCTAAAGATGTCAGATGTACTTGGAAAGGTACAGGTATGAACTGACAAGGTATTCTATCTCTACAAAATAAGATACATGTATTTCTTATTTGTGTGACAAATATCTGATTTTGACACATTTTCACTGTTGATGCAGAAATAAATCTCTCAATTGAAATACGTCTTGGTATAAGTTCTGAGGTCTAATACCACTGATCCATTAAAAAAGGAGAGGGGAAGGAGTTCTGGTGCTAAATGGACAGACAGAGGAGGGAGAATTGCTCCATACCTTGGGTCTTCTTCCATTAGGTAACACATTTGCATCAATTTTTGTTTAAAAGCCTTTACTTTTGCCAGGTGAACCAGCCGCCTCATTACTGTTCTCTTATTCCAGCTCTTCTTGGTAGTTCTAGGTGCTTAATTATTTTTGCTCATTCATAGAAATCTGCCACATCTCCTTATTTTGTCCCTGCCACTTTACCAGTATTACAAAATGAACTGAGCTAATAGGAGTTGTCACTTTTCACGCTCACTCTCTGCAGTTATATCTCTGATGGTGGTTTCTCATCTGACACGGGGGATGAAGCGAGCCACCCAGCACACAGTCAGAAGGACCTGACTGTTATCACCAGGGGCAAATAATTTAGTTAATGAAGTCTCAAATGAATTGGAGGCAGAAATAGAGTAGGTATGGATTTTTGCTAGAAGATTGCCTAGAATCGCATAGGTATTAATACATGTACAGTTGGTAGAAGAGGTCTTACTGATGATTCAGAGTCTAAAAGAGAGGATAAGATGGTAAACTGTTGCATAGCTTGCCTCTGGGATAGATTGGAAGGCAATTGAGCTAGGACATAAGTTGCTTTGTTAATTCTCCTGACATTGGTACCTAGGTTGAATAGAGCTTCTGGGTGATAGTCTTGTTTTAAGTTGAAATTTTTAAGAGTAGTGATGAGCAGTCTGCCTTACAGCTGGATGTGATGGGATCCTGGGCAGCCTGAAAAATTATAAGTGGCCCTCCAGTTTGGGCATTGGGAGTGCGTTTTGCCGGCTCGGGGATATTTTTCATTGTCTGTGGATTTTGTTTGTCACAGCCCGGGTACTGCTGGTGTCTAGTGAGTAAGGCCACAGACACTGCTGAGTATCTTACAGTGTACTGGACAACCCCTCACAGCAAAGACACCGGGAATTCCCTGGCAGTCCCCTAGTTAGGACTTGGGGCTTTCACTGCCAAGGGCACGGGTTCAGTCCCTGGTCAGGGAACTAAGATGCCACAAGCTGCATGGCACAGCCTTAGTAGCAAGGTTGAGCAACCCTGTATTTTAACCAATACCAACAAAGGTCTGTTACATTTCCTTATTTCCTGTAGATCGAGTGTGCATATTTGCTGTCTTGTTCTTACAGAATGGCCAGTCTTTAGTAGAAATTTAATGATGGAGAAGGCACTCACCCTTAATCATTCCCAACAACTCACCTTTGGACAGACCTGCATATGCTGGCTTCATTTACAAGACCATGTTTTTCTGCACCACTTCCCTCTTTGTAGTTTTTACACTTTATGAGCTTTACTCATCTTTGAGAAAAATTTCCCTGTGCCACTTTAGGATAAACAGTTTGATGTTTGGCTGTTATTAAGATTTCTTAGTAATGAGATATTTGGTGTCACTAAGTGTTAAAGAGGTACCTGATTATAGACTTTATAAATAGCATCAAAGATAACTAAATGTCATACTTTATCTCCATAGCGCATAACTAGGAGAGGAGGAGGCAGAAGGTGGCAGAGAGAAAGGATAATAGAATTTACACAGCAGCATTTACTTAAAGATAATAAAAAAATTTCATTACATGGCATGAACCAGCCCATTAGGACTAGCACAGCACTCTGCATGGAGATGCTCAGTATAAATACCATTTGCTTTTTATTTGAAATAAGGATAATTCTGTGTTACTGACTTGACTAAAATTTAAAGAGTGTTCCACTCACTATTTGTGGGATATTACAAATAATGTGAGCTCTTTTAATAATTGCACATAAATATACTGTAAATTAAACCTTTCATCTAAAACTACGAGTGAGTTATCTAAACAGCAATTAATTATGCACTTTGGTACTCCTGTGAGTGAAGTAAATTGTTGCTCTCTCTTTCAGAGAGCACGGATTTCCATGAAAGGCTTTGAATGAAAGTTTTACCCCATGAAATAACCTCTCAATAGGAAAAGCATGGTACTCCATCTATTAACCATGAACTGACTAATTTGGATCATAGTTGAGGCTTTGCACGTGAGAGTATGTAAGAATAATAAGCCAGCTACCTACAAAAATATATACTTCCTCTTAAGACCTTGATCCAGTACAGACTTGAGATGTAATAAGGTAGTATTCTCCAATTGATAGGAAGATTCTGTGTCTTTGAAGCAGAAATTAATATTTGGATTAGTTAAGGCTCCTTCAGTTTCGAATGACAGAGAACCCAGCTCAAACTGGCTAGCCAATAAAAGGGAATTTATTAGCTCATGCAGTCAGTAGGCTATTGCTAGAACTACAGGGACTCAGGCAGCCCTCTTGTTTCTCAGCTTTGCCTTCGTGTATTGGCTCTGTTCTCTGTGCTGACGTGATAGTCCATCACAGAGCCAAACTTCCATCTGGTCTCTCAGGTGGTGACAGCAGAAGAGAACCTGGGAGGTCTCCTTAGGGTTCATTACCTTTGATTGGATCACATCTCTGTCTCTGAATCAGTCTCTCTGGGCAGGGCATACACCATCATGGATTGAGCCATGTTGCCAAATCTGGGTGAGATTTAATGCCACTTACAGGTAGAGAGGGCAAGAGTGGGGTTACCTTGATGAAAATTAGTTATGCAAAATATAAATCTTTATCTTAACCCTGTCTTCTGCAGAAGTACCATATAAATACATATGGTCTACTTTAAAAAAAAAACATGGTTCTATACAAGGGTCTTGATATATTTTACCAATATTCTACGGATGATATTTAAGTTTGCTTGCAGTTTTTTCAGGATTACACATAATATCACAGTGATTGTCTTTGTCTATATGTCCTTGTGAATTTGGGCAAGTTGTATAGAGACTACATAGATTTCTGGATCAAAGGTCATGCACATTTAAATTTTTATACATTTGCCAAACTCTCTCAAGATTATAATTTTATCAACAGCATGTAAGACAATTTGTTTCCCCATGTTACTTCCTTCTCATTTTATCTTTGTTGTCTCTCCAGTTCCTGAAAAATTTTGTGTTTGGTAAAATATATATAATACTCTTTATTTTGCATTAGAATCAGTGCACTTGGGAGTAGCTCAGTCGTAAGACTAATAAGTAGCTGATCTAGACTGGATATCTTTCAGATGACTAAGACTGAAAAATATTTCTTTCATTTTAGTTTGTTTTTTATTCCATCTTAATACTTGAAACCAATTTAATAGTCTGCTTTTCAGAAAATCAAATTATTTATGTCCAACTTTATTCGATAGAAATTAATGAAATAATCGATTAGCCTCTGATTGTGAGTCGAACTCTTCAGTATTTGTCAGTAACAGTAATTTATATTATGCCAGGTTAAAAAAAAATGTTAAAGATGTATTTAATATGCTTATTGGTAGTACCAATATATAAAGTTGATGTAGAGATTTTAATGTATGTTAGTCTTCAGCTCATATCAGACTGATGCATAGTAAATAACTATTCAACCATTGAAGTTGTAGTATTTGATAAATCTGCAAAAATTTTGCTGTATAAGCCAATAAAAATTTTACATTAAGACTAACTCATGCAGTAACTTCTATTCATTAAAGCTTGGAATAATTTAAATGATGATGGAGTGAGTATATATTTAAGGCTGACTCATGATTTATCAAAAATATCTTATTTGAGAATGTCCTTTACTTTTTTTAGTTCTTTACTGATATTTTTTTTAAGTTGGTCACTTTCATTAATAGTGATATTTGTTTACTCGGTTTTCAAGTTGCTATCAATGAATTCCTGCCAACATTATGTAATGCATGCTTGAAACTTTATTTTCCCAATGCTGTTTTATTTAAGTATATGGAAAATACTTTAATTAGATTTAAAAGTGAGATTTAAAAGTGGTTAAGTATCTTTTTTTGATGAACTTTATTCACACAAAATAAAATAGCTTTAGGAGGTACTGGAACTTATTTTTTCATACAGATGGTTTGTATCCCAATCCCAGCTTCTAGGTAATGAAAGAGTGGTCCACAGATTTTATGAAGCCATTTAAAGCAGGAATTTTGTTTGTTTGTTTAGTCTCTCAGTTATGTCTGATTCTTTGCATGCCTGCAGACTGTAGCCCACCAGGTTCCTCTGTCCATGGGATTTCCCAGGCAAGAATACTGGAGTGGGTTGCCATTTTCTTCTCTAGGGGATCTCCTCAACCCAAGGATCTAATTGGCGTCTCCTGCATTGTCAGGCAGATTCTTTACCATTGAGCCACCTGGGAAGCCCTTAAAATAGGAATAGATATGTACAAATTTACTTCCTCTGATTTAGGTGTTTCTCTTTTAATAAACTGCTCTAAAAATACCAATTTAAATCAGGGTATGAGAAATAATAGGCATGGGAAAACAATTTTGGATTGTGAAAGTAACACTGATTTTTAACTGAACAGGAGTTAATAATCAGCAGTGTGACAGATTTGTCCACTGAAATTAACCTCTCCTCTCCCTGTTGTTGCATTGCGTTGTGTTCCTTCTGTCATGGCCCTCATCAGCGTCTACAGAGCAATGCATATAGCAATTCTGTTTCTCCTTTTTCCGCAAAAGTGAGAGTCTGGAGAGCTAGTTCTTTCTGTTATTCATCTTTCCGTTCTGTTCAGGGCCCACCACATAGTAGGTATAAATGTTAAATTCAACTGATCTTTGCAAAATAATATAGTGCAATAACTTGACAAGTCACTGTTTGACAATCCTTGGCCACTACTTTTATATTTTCATTTTACTTCAGTGAATCAATTTTTACATAAAAAGATCCCATAGATGTGTTAATTTTGTTTACAGAGAAATATACTCTGAGGGTAATTACTGATAGTTTACCATCTGTTTCTATTTATCAGTATTTTCCATCTCCCTGTTCATTTGTTTGGCTGAGTCTTTTATATGTGAGATTCTTTCTCCATTTAGCTTTTGATGTCTTTGAAATTTTAGTTTTTGGTATTTAGGAAATGTACAGAATATTTTATGATGTTCTGAAAGTTATGTTTATGGTAAAACTTGAATTTCAGTCCCATTCTTTAAAGGGAAATATGTGTTGTTGGTTAATTGGTAAAATGATACGTCTCTCTTAGATATGTTTGTAAAAACTCTTATTTTTGTTTTGTACTTTTTAAGAACGTTAGACTTTTCTAGGAACACAGTGCCTTTTTAGTGTTTATTTCCATTCTAACAGGAGTGGAGGAGGAGGACTAATGTTTGTTGAATGCTTACTATGCTCCAGTAGTGTGATGAGCACAATATATCACTATTGTCATTAATTGCTCAATAACTCTGTTGAAGGTGATACTATTACAATTTACAGATGAAGAAGCTGAAGCAAAAAAAAAATCTTTTTTCCCCACAACTTGGTCTCTGTTTTATTTCTGGTGTAACGGAGGACCCAGAAAACTATCTTTAGGTGTATCATGGATTAGCAGAAAATTCACTGGGATCTTTACCATGCCAATACGATCAGTTCGTTATCCTTTCACCCCACCTGTCATTGAACACCTGCAAATCTGGAGGTAGATATTACTGAATATAAACACTCTTTTAAGTGTATAGCTAAATTTGCAGAATGGGAAGGTGATCTCATTAGTGCAATAAAATGAAGTAGCTCTAAAAAATACAGCTGTCTCTTCATTTCTGTGAGAGGCTGGATCCCCTGAGATACCAAAATCCACAGACGCTTATGTGAAATGGTGCAGTAAAGGAATACAGTTGGCCTTCTGCATCCACGGATTTCACTTTCACAGATCCAAGAGTGGTCCGTATATTAGAAACCTTTGGATCCGGAGGGCCAACTATAGTTTGTTTCTTCTGAGACTGCTGGTGTCCATGCTCTTTGCTTATTTTTATGGCCTTGTGATTGGTTTTAACAGCTTTGAGGGGACAGAAACAAGACTTTGGTTTGTTCAGGGTGAGGAATTAGAATCTTTGACATCTCAGCACTCACTCTTAAATCACCCAGGATTTGAAATTAAAAGTTTGATTTGAAACTATTAGGTAAAGTATTTTTTTAGTAAAAAAGAAAAAGGTGGCAAATGATGCTAAGACTGACATTTCTAGGAAAGTTAGATATTAGAGAAGTCACAACAGAAATAGTAGATCATGGATTCAAAAAAATTTCAAGGAATGATTGACCAGCAACTTCAAATCCTAAGGTGATATCACAGAAATAGCATCAGAAGGCAAGTGATAAAAAGCCCCAGTTAAGAGGCAGCTGGGCTTTTTTGCCTAATTTGATATCTTAGGATTTTTCCAAGTTTCAGTCAATTTTGTAACACCTTCTCTATTTTTACAGTCACACATATCTAGATTATTAGTTACTTCATATTTTAGAGTAAACTTATGGTGTTATGCTTTTGATTTATTTTCAAGAGGAACCTTCTGTATCACAATAAAATATGGAAACCCTTGAAAGTGAAAGTCGCTCAGTCATGCCCAACTCTTTGCAGCCCCATGGACTGTAGCCTGCCAGGTTCTTCTTTCCATAGGATTTTCCAGGCAAGGATACCAGAGTGGGTTGCCACTTACTTTTCCAGAGGATCTTCCTGACCTAGGGATTGAACCCAAGTCTCCTGCACTGCAGGCAGATTCCTTACTGACTGAGCTACCACCTATGGAAACTCTTAAAATCTGCTGTAAATAGAAACTTTCTATAAAAACTCATAAAATTAAGGAGGAAAGTTATAAGCTATGTCCTAAGGGTTGCTGAAGACATCATATACAGTCTTCCTCTTTATTTAACAGGAGGAATTGGAAAAGATGGAAAAAGTAAATGCACTCTGTCTTAAGCGAGTCTGTCTCATTTGTGTGTGTGGTGGGTAGGATGGTTTTTAGTTCCAGCAACATTGTTGGCTGAATGTGAAATGATCCCAGGAGGGAAGCGTGACTGTGTGTGTGTCTGAGTGTTTTAACATTCATCATGTGAAAGATGCTGCTCTGAGCTTCCCATATTGAAAGGTTTTTTGTTTTTTCTCTTTGAAGCTCTTTTAAGAGCCTGTGCTGATGGAGGTGCCAACCGTTTATATGACGTCACAGAAGGAGAGAGGGAGAGGTGAGCTTTCCTTCAGTCGTGTCTGTTACATCACTTCTGCTTCTGAGCTTGTTTTATTTTCTTCTTAGTAAATGGTGATCGTTCATTTTCCTTCAGATTCTTACAGAAACCACCTCAGAGAGAGCACAAGCTGCTTAACCATGTTGTATTAGTCTTTGCTTTGAGTGGTATCTGTTAATAGCAATAGGCCAATCATACTCCTCTTAAAAAAAATTCTATTTCAGAAGTCTTTTAAAATAACATTATAAAATATCAGTACATGTGAGGACTTTGGGTATTGACTAAAATAATGGTAATTTGAGTTTTTATTCAAATAGTTTAAAGGAATATAAATTGATCTTACATAAAATATGTATCCTGTTGTAGCAGGTGCAAGATTTTTATAATAGTATTGAACAAAACTCAGTATAATTTAACTTAGTTCTGAGCTGTGCTCACATGCACTTTTAAGAGAGAAATAATTTTATTTCTTAATGATTTGTTACCTGTACACTCTGGTTTTCCTGATCTTGGCATGGTGAGCCATTTATAGACATGGTGAGCTATTTTTAGATGTGAAAATATGTTTGATGAAAGCCCAATTTAAATCTAGCTCACTGCCAACATGCGTCTAGTTCATCCTCTTCGCAAAGACAATTTATAGTCTAGATATAAGTAGACTAGCTATGAAATTTGGTTCCACTTCTATCATATGTTACCAAATGTACTAAAATATTTACAGTTTGAGAAATCACCTCCTTGCTGTAAAAAATCAAAGTATTATGATGCAGCATATCATAGGTATGAATTAAATACACATATTTTGAAATGATGTAAAATACGTCTTTATGACATCAAAATTTTTACTTCACATTTCTAGTGGAGATGCTTTTTGAAAGCACATGGTTGCTTATAGAAGGAAGGCATGTTTTCTTTGGGATTGGACATGTGTAGATGTATAATCAAAAAATACAGCCATAGCGACAGCCTAGGAAGCAATTTAAATTCTTAACTTGTTGTGCTTATTTATTTATTTTTTTTGATAAGAACTTTTAAGATTTATTTTCAACATTTTCAAACATGTAATGCTGCATTGTTAACTGTTGTCACAATGCTGTACATTTTCACACCCCCAGGACTTATCTCATAACTAGAAGTTTGTACTTTTTAGAAAAATTATTCTTTATTGAAGGATAATTGCTTTACAGCATTTTGCTGTTTTCTGTCAAACCTCAGAATGAATCAGCCATAGGTATACGTGTACCCCCTCCCTCTTGACCCTCCCTCCCGTCTCCCTCCCACCCCACCCCTCTAGGTGGATACAGAGCCTCTGTTTGAGTTTCCTGAGCCATATGCAAATTCCCGTTGGCTATCTATTTTACGTATGGAAGACGGTATGGAGATTCCTTAAAAAACTAGGGATAAAACCACCATATGACCCAGCAATCCCACTCCCAGGCATGTACCCTGAGGAAACCAAAATTGAAAGAGCCACATGATCCTCTTGTTCACTGCAGCACTATTTACAATAGCTAGAACATGGAAGCAACCTACATGTTCATCTATAGAGGAATGGATAAAGAAGTCCTGATATATATACACAATGGAATATTACTCAGCCATAAAAAGGAATGCATTTGAGTCAGTTCTAGTAGGTGGATGAACCTAGAACCTATTATACAGAGTGAAGTGAGTCAGAAAGAGAAAGATAAATACCGTATTCTAACACATATATACAGAATCTAGAAAAATGGTACTGAAGAATTTATTTACAGGGCAACAGTGGAGAAATAGAATAGACTTGTGCTTCTTTATTTTTAAACTTTATGAATTCCTTTGACTGTATTTCCTACGACCTACATGGGTAGGATGTGAAAAAGTACTCAAGTATGTGTTATAAGAAGTGTCTGGCCAGTTATTGCAATGAGGAGCATAATGGCCATGAGGGCAAGATTTGAGTAGGCGCTTTTTGTTTCTTACCTGTAGCCTCCTTGCTGACCAGCAATCTGGTACTGAGTGCCATTTCTCTAATGATGTGTGTAGCTTATGAATATAATTGTATGAAGCAGAGCTGTGAAACGAATTGACAGTACTTTTTAAGTCTTCCTTGATCATAAGAACCATCTAGAATATTTTGAAACAACATAGATTTCTGTACTGATTAATTGGATTGAGCTGGACACTAGTAAGACAGATAATATCCAACATATTTACTCTCATTTGAAAGTAACACACACCACCAATGTGGGAATGAGTGCCATTATTTTTGCCCAAATTTCAAAATAATCATTTCTAGTACTTCTGAACACATTTATAAGTAACCTTAGGGAACTCTTCCAAGAAGATTTATATGATTTACCTAACAATTATGTGTCCGTATGTGAAGATGTTTAAGAAGAGAATGTACTTGGTATTGATTTCCGAGTTATAATAACGTGTTTGCCGTGGTGCACAGTCTGAAGCTTAGGGGCATGGATGGCAGGGGTGAGGGTGAAGTCCTTCAAGGGAGATGAGTGAGGCTAACTGCTTCATGTGGGAATTAAAGCCTTGGAATAAATCTCATTAAATCCAAACCCTAACCTGTTAAACTAATTGGACATAGGTGACTAAACATGGTTCTTATTAGCTGTATTTTTAACAGAAAGGCTTTACAATGGAAAGAGAAGAAATTTTCATGAGTTTTGGAAAGCCAAGTTAGGGATGTGGACCACTTCTTCGTTTTTTCTTGATTTTTATTTATTCAGTGTCCTAATCTACAATGTAATACCTTATAATTATGCAGTAAAGCATGAGTATGTAGGGAATCATCTTTAATTGGAGAGAAAATGGGATCTTTACACATTAGGAATGGAAAGAAGGAAGACTGATGTAGACAGTAGCAGAGGAGCAGGGTTTGCAGAAAGGTGGCACTGAGGGAAATTCAGTGGTAACCTCACATCTGATCCTGTACTGAATGTATTCAGCCTTCTGCATCTTTCCCAAAGATTTGTCTTTGTGTCAACTTTGAAGGTCACTTCTCTCCATTTACAAGGTGTTTTTCTTTTAAATAAGCCCTAAATGTTTTTGTTTATTGTTGAAAGCAATGCGTGATGATTTGAGTGTGTGTTAGTGAGTTGGGAGAAACAGAAGAAAATAAAAATTACCTGTTACGTCTTCCTACATAGCAAAGAGTTAAATTGAGTTCTGCCATTGGACTTCAGAAAATATGACTTAATTTTTCTTGTTCAGGTGAATGTAACCTCAATGAATATAAATTCCCTTTTGCCTAGAAAATTGCCTGAGAGTATTAGATACTCGAAAAATATTTGTTAATGAATTTAGTTACAGTTGTTCTATTCTCTGTTCCCTACGGTCCTGAGTAACTTTGACTGATGGCCTGCATATTTTGGGTAACGACATTGCCTCTACTCTGAGAGCTGATAGGTTCTGATTTGGGGGTGTGTTCAGTCTGTATATCAGACTGAGGAGGGTGGAGATCAGTCAGGGAGACACAGAATGGACGCTGCCAGTGATAGCTGGATCTGAGCAGTGGTTGTAGACTTGAGATGAAAGAGGAAGGGATTTTATGAAGACTCGGTCTTCGTACAGTGAGACTCCTATATTCTTAACTGACTGTTTCCCTCAGCCTGTTTTTGGAAATGTGGAGTAGTAAGTTTGGGTAAGATGTGTGGACTGATATTTCTAGTTCTAAAGCTGCAGCCTGATACTGACTCCAGCCTCGCATGTATGTACTGGTAGTGGTCTGTGGGAAGGAAAGTCCTTTGGCAGCCTCACAACATCTGCCTCCTGTCTTCTCTCAAGTAGGTAGGATCCTGGTCAGAATCCAGATGGTGAAGCCTGGCCCCGTGGTCAGAATAGTCACAGGACACGGGGATGAGGGGGGAAAATACAAGAGAAGCAGGGTAGGATTCGCTAGGAAGATTTTGTGGAGCAGGTTTTTTTCTTGCTCATCATTGATAGGCATTGGAGGTCTGTTTCATTTTTGTATTGGCGATTTTATTGACACTATTATATCAGAAAAGTGTAAATTGTCCACATTGAAGAATATTGCACAGTTATTGTTCACTTGTACTAGTAAATGATAGTGACGATGGGAGGGTTATGCTCATGTAAATCGTCCACTTTGAAGACCCTTACATGGTTATTGTTCACTTGTACTAGTAAATGATAGTGACGATGGGAGGGCTATGCTCTCCCCGTACCCCCAACGCTCTCCTCCCACACCCCAGTTACTCCTTTTTTACGTCTTTAACAATACTCTCAGAGAACAGTTGCTGCTGCAGCCAGTTTCTAACCAGGGTCTGAAAAGCAGTCAGCTGTGGCTGTAATTGCCGGCATTGCCCACCCTGTGTGTGTACGTGGGTGCTCGGTTGCTTCAGTTGTGTCTGACCCTTTGCGACCCCCGTAGACTGTAGCCCGCCAGGCTCCTCTGTCCATGGGATTCTCCAGGCAAGAACACTGGAGTGGGCTGGCATTTCCTTTTCCACAGGATCTTCCCCATCCAGGGATGGAACCCACATCTCTTACGTCCCCTGCCTTTACCGCTAGCGCCACCTGGGAAGCACATAATGAATATTAAAAACAAGCGTACAGACACACAGAGAATTGTACAAGTGTAATGATAAGACTCAGTGAATTTCCACACAGGAGGGCACAGTAATGTAAACAGCACTGACACCAGCCAGAGTAGTGTCCCAGCACAGGGCTGCCTTCCTTGTGGTCCCCACTGTTGCCAACCTGCCCTCAAAGGAAACTACTGCCTGACCTAGGGAATGCTGGATTTTTTTTTCTACTTTGGGGTTTCATAAAATAAAGTCATAATACATTCAATTTTTAGTAGATGGACATTTTTTGGGATAAAGACTCCTCAGCTCTCTGAATCTGAAAAAAAAAATTGAAGAAACATTACTGGAGGTGCTTATAGGAGAATTACAGTCACACTAACTACTTTAAGAGATGAAGACAGTTATGGAATCAAGTAGAAGAGAAAATAAGAACTATACAGAGACAAAATCTATGGTACAACATAACTAGTGTGACGATATGGGAGATATAGTTTATATTGATCATTTAAAAAAAATAATGCCTTTAAAGGTAGAATCCCAGGGACAGAGGAGCCTAGTGGGCTGCCGTCTATGGGGTCGCACAGAGTGGGACAAGACTGAAGTGACTTAGCAGCAGCAGCAAGCAATTATAAACTTTATTCTGTTAGAATCTAGTTAAGGTAAACTGACTTAAACAGAAAATGTAGCTTTTAACTTGTGGTTCATTCATTCGTTCAAGCATTTATTGAATACCTTTAATAGTTAGACATTTGGATAGGCTTATAAATACGTGTGCATGCCAAGTCCCTTCAGTCATTTCTGACTCTTTGCAGCCTCATGGGCTGTAGCCTGCCAGGCTCCTCTGTCCATGGGATACTCCAGACAAAAACACTGGAGTGGGTTGCCATTTCCTCCCCTAGGTCGTCTTCTTTACCACTGGCACCCAGCTTCTACTCCCTGAGAATCAGTGTTTGGCTTTTGCCGATCTTGTCAGCCACGCCGTTTCCTGCCTTGTCTTCTCCCAAACCCTTTCTCCCCACTGCCTGGGTCCAGACCCTTTCTCAGGCTGATCTTCAGCTTGTACACGTTGGTACCACCCGCAATCCATTCCCTCTGTCTGGCTGTCCATTCTTACTGGTCAGAATTTATAGGGCCTTTGCATATGCTTCCCTGGTGGCTCAGACGGTAAAAGCTTCTGCCTACAATGTGGGAGACCAGGTTCAATCCCTGGATTGGGAAGATCCCTGGAGAAGGAAATGGCACCCCAGTCCAGTACTCTTGCCTGGAAAATCCCATGGACAGAGGAGCCTGATAGGCTACAGTCCATGGGGTCGCAAAGAGTTGGACACGACTGAGCGACTTCATTCACTCACTCACTCACTGCACATGCTAGCTTTTTTTGTAGGAAAACTGTCCAGCTGAAATGCTGTCTGCCCCATGAGGGCTCCCCTGCCTGGCAGGCCTGGACATCTCTTATGCCATGGTGATACTTTTAAGTTACAGTGTTACCTTAACATATTACCTTGATTTAGAGCTGTAAAGACATGCCTTTTACTAGGTTGTAAATTTCTGGTGATCTCTTGTCCTGCAACTTTGCATAATACTTGGTAATTATTTACTTTCCCATTTTATCTTGTGATTTAGCTGTATGTAGATGTATCTTATCTCCCTCGTTAGGTGGTGAACTCCTGGAAGGTGGTGATCATAATTAATCTTCTTTATGTGCCTTGTAATACCCAGTACACTAATGAGCATCCAAGGATTTATTGAATTAGTGATTTTTCTTTGATATTTTGGCAGAAATGTCACAAAGACTAAATTTTTTTTTTTTTTAACAGCCAGGGATTTTTAAGGTACAGTATCAGCTATTGGAAGTATCTTGGTGCTAGAGAAGAAACTTTGAGAATATATGTAAATATAAGAATATATTTTAATATTATTTGCATGCATAAACCAGCCATAGCTTATATCTCAAAACATTTTCTGTGTTTTTGTCTGAAGTTGTGAGTAGTAGTGTGTCCAGCTTACTTCTGGAATGTGTTAGGTTACACTGTATTCTAATTCGTACTTGAGGAACAGTAGCAATTTTGTGCTGTTAGTCCCTCTCTTTTCAGGTAGGTAGCCCTGGTGTCCAGGTTGGGAATTGTTTAGTGAGAGTATGCATGGACTCATTAGTTAGGTCAGCATTCAGAATCTGATTCTGTGACTTTATTACTATGAGATGTGTTGCAAGTCATTTCATTTCATGGGCTGCAGTTTCTTGAAATGTGACCTTTTAGGAAGAGATCTATCTTCTAGCATTAACTCAGAGAAATCATGATGAGGAAACGTATCACTCTTGGGGCTGATTATATAAGACTTGGATGAGTTAAGAGGATGGAGGGTGGCCCTTCAAAGCTATGGTGTGTGATGAATTATAGAATAATTGGATAAGTATATGAGCTGTAAATAGTCTTTCATAGTTAATATTCTCTGTGCAGTAATTGTACAACCACTTAGGAAGCTTGTAAGAGTTTATCATATTGTGGTTGGAATCATGGAATATGATGTCTGGCTTCTGTGATTCTTTTTTGTTTTTAATCAGCTTTGTTCAGGAATAATTTCACACAATAAAATTAATTTTAAACATAGAGCTAAATTAGTTTTGAACCGGTGAACAGTTGTATTCATGACCACAGTCAAGATGTCTGTCATCCTCCAGATTTCCTTCCTGTTTCCTTGACAGTTGATCCCTTATACTCTGGCTCCTGCAGCCTTCTAGAATATCATAAGAATGGTATTACAGGGTTTGTTTCTTTGGTCTGACTTTTTTACCCTATCAGATAGATGCTTTTTATCTTCTTGTGTGTAGTTTGAATATTTTTACTGTTGGGTGGGGCTCCATTATATAGATACACCACTATTTTGTTTGTATTGATGCTTTCATATTGTGGGGCTGGAGAAGACTCTTGGGAGGCCTTTGCACAGCAAGGAGATTAAACCAGTCCGTCTTAAAGGAAATCAGCCCTGAATGTTCATTAGAAGGACTAATGCTGAAGCTCCAGTACTTTGGCCACCTGATGCGAAGAGCTGACTCATTGGAAAAGACCCTGATGCTGGGAAAGATTGAGGGCAGGAGGAGAAGGGACGACAGGGTTTGAGATGTTTGGGTGGTATCGCCAACTCAATGGAGGTGAGCAAACTCTGGGAGATAGTGAAGGACAGGGAAGCCTGGCATGCTGAAGTCCTTGGGGTCGCAAAGTGTTGGACCTGACTTAGCAACTGAACAACATAATGCAATTGATGGACTTGATTCTTAAGAATTGCCTTTTTAGTGGCAATCTCTTATTTTTTCAGCTGTTTCTTTGGGAGGAATGTTAGTTCTTTTAGTTGGAACCAAACAAAAATGTCATTGTTGTCCCTTCAACCCTAGCAGTTATGTAAGTAGTAGTAGACACTCATATAATAAGACCTATATTTTCTCTCAAGTGAAAATTCTGTAGAAGCTTGGTCAATATTGTAGGTTTTTATGGAATAAGACAATAAATGTAAAACTATTGTGGAATAACTTGGTGTCAAGTGTCTGAACATACATCTCAATCTTAATAACCTCCAATATGTGTGACAATTGATTTATCTTACCTGTGACTATAGTTTTCTCCATGATTGGGATTTATTTTCAAGTATTCATGACATAGTTGAAAAAGTACTGTGCTTTAACATGCATAGAAAGGAAACATGTACTTTGCTTAAGAGAAACCAAAGATCTTTGGTTTTGCTTGGTTCTATAAGCCTAACTGTAAGCAATATTTAGTCATTTTCTTTGGCAAGTTTTTATTAAAATGTATTTGTGCAGTCCAGTTACTAAGCTCTGTAAGCTTGTCAACATTATTGGATCTTTGAGTCAAATGATGGAAGGTAAACATGATTAGTATATTTAAAAGCAGATTTATAGTAGAAGTCTTGGTATTAAAGAACCCTACACAACAAACTGAGGACATATTTATCTTGAATTATTGATTGAATTAGTCAGTAATATTTTTTAATCTGTTTATCAAATGCTATAAATCAGAGATCCCAAAGTTATCCATGCATGGCTCTGAATCATTTCGGAGTATTGGAAGAGGGGTAAAATGTGTATGCAGAGATGCTGTGTTTGTCAGATCATGCATGAAGTCAAAATAAATTTTCAGAGTGAGATCATTTTGAGCAGCTGCAGGAAGTCAGTTTACAACTAAATTTAATCAGAGGCATTGTTCTTTATGGCTATTCTATTTCATAAAGTATGTTCCTGACAAAACCTTTTTCCTTTCCTGTGCTGTGGATGGCGTCTTCAGAAATAAATTACCTTCAGATGATTTTTCAGAGAAATCTGGATCATCTGTCAAAAGTTTTGAGTAGCACATGGCTCAATTAATTTTCCTTAAAAAAGCTTGAATTTTTTTTTTTTAGCACTTGTTAATACTACTGAAGAACTCACGTGTTTCATCACTTTTTTTGCTTATGTTCAATATATTACTAGATTGCTGAGTTAAGTAAAAATTGAGAGTAATCACATAATACTACATATATGTTGTATATTTATAATAAATAATCATATATATACCACATGTATGTAATATATACTATACATTGTATATATAAACTATATAACCACATGATACCATGTATATAATTATATGTGTATATATATAATTTTTAAAAACAATGGAGTGCATGTATATATAATTTTAAAAATAATGGAATCTGGTTTTTCATTTGCATTTAGTGAGTGAACATGCATGTATGTTTATACAGACACGTAGCGCACCTTGATTCATCCCGTGTTATTTTTCGTTATTAAAATTTCGGTTTTGTGTCGATTGGACCAAGAAGAAGCGGAATACATACCTTCAACAACTAGATGGCACGTATGACTTGTTGACACCTCATTATGTGGCGTGAAACTTGAGCTGCTGATGGGACTGTACCTCAGCCAGCTGCGGCCTTCCTGTTGCTAACTGACGGGAAGGTGACGGCCGGGGCTCAGCGAGCCAGGCCAGTCCGTGAGCCTGTGGGAGACTGTCCAGGTGGCAATTATACCAGGATGAGCCCTGAGCTGTCACTTGCAAACCTCAGTTGTGCTGCTAAGAGTTGTGTTCCTTGAAAACTTCAGTTTTGCCTCTGTAGCCAGAGAATTCAAGAGAAAGCTGAAGAATCTCAGAAAGGGCATCTAAACTACAATAAGAAAACATTTTACCTCCATGAGAAAAAATAATCAGTGTATGTATGTATGTGTACATGTATATATATACACACACACATTTATATCATAATTCTGTAACTCTTGGATATTGCTTGCCTCAGGAAGTAGAAGAGACCTAGAGAAAGTCAGGAAGGGAACTTAAATAATGAGCAATCTGTAAATGCCCAGACTGAAAGGAGCTAGAATAAAAAATCATGATTAATAAAAATGTTAACCTGCACTATAAACTCTGACTTCAAATTGCAGTTAGCACTTCTGTTGAGTGAGGTGAGCAGTGCTTCTGCTTGAACTGTAACAGAGAAGGTGGTGTCTCTCCGCACGGGGTTTAAACCTGTGAGCTCTTAATTTTTGACCTTGGATATCAGTTCAGTCAGTTCAGTTCGGTCGCTCAGTCATGTCCGACTCTTTGCGACCCCATGAACCACAGCACGCCAGGCCTCCCTGTCCATCACCAACTCCCGGAGTTTACCCAAACTCATGTCCATAGAGTCTGTGATGCCATCTTGGATATCAGGGTCCATCTGTTTCTGCTGAATACCTTGTCAGGGTGCCTGACACCTGGGCTGTGCATCTTAGGGCTAGAGAAGCAATGAAGAGAGGAAGTTGTTTAAGTATTAACACTTTGTCAATGATAATTTAATATTTGTGTCATCTAAATATTGGTATCCTACTCGGCCTGTTATTTAAAACACCTTTAGAATGCCTACTGAAATGTCAATAAGTACCCCAGTGTTCACAATAGCAAAGACATGGAAGCAACATAAGTATCCATCGACAGATGAATGGATAAAGAAGATGTGGTATAACTATGCAATGGAATATTACTCAGCCATTAAAAATAATGAAATAATCCCATTCACAGCAACATTGATTGGCCTAGAGATTATCATACTAAGTGAAATAAGTCAGAGAAAGACAAGTATCAAATATCGGTTATCTGTGAAATTTTAAAAATGATGCAAATTAACTTATTTGCAAAACAGAAATAGACGCATAGACATAGAAAATAAATTTATGATTATCAAAGGGAAAAACGATGGGGAGGGATAAATTAGGAATATGGGATTAAAATGTATACACCGTTATATATAAAATAGCCAACAAAGACCTACTGTATAGCATGGGGAACTATTTTCAGTATCTTGTAATAACCTATAATAGAAAATAATTTTTAAAAGAACATGCATCTGAGTCAGTTTGCTGTGTACCTGAAGCTAATCAAATACTGTAAATCAACTATATTCAATACATTTTTTCAAATATCAGGGAACCAGTCTTAACATCAAATGAAGATATTTGTAAAACAGAACATTACATATGATTCATTTATGAAAACTATTAAAAAAAAAAAAACCAAACCTGAATGAACTAGAGATATTTGTTGGCAAGATTTCTTATTTTACCAGATTGTACTAAGTTGGTTCAGTCGTGTCCAACTGTTTGTGACCCCATGGACTGTAGCCAGTCAGGCTCCTCTGTCCATGGGATTCTCCAGGCAAGAATGGTGGGTTGGATTGCCGTTTCCTCCTCCAAAGGATCTTCCTGATGCAGGGATCGAACCTGAGCCTCTTACGTCTCCTGCATTGGCAGGTGGATTCTTCACCACCAGTGCCACCCAGGAAGCCCTCTTTACCAGGTTAGTGTGTTAGTTGCTCGGTGAGTCTGACTCTTTGCAACCGCATGGGCTGTAGCCCACCAGGCGCCTCTGTTTGGGGGGTTTCCCAGGCAAAGATATTGGAGAGGATAGCTATTCCCTTCCCCAAGGGAGCTTCCTAACCCAGCGATCAATCCCAGGTCTTCTGCATTGCAGGAAGATTCTTTACGTCTATCCGAAGTCTCTTTTACTCCATTCATCAGCTGAGTGTTCTTCCTGGATGGTCTTTTATCCAGTGCTTCCCTTATCTTATCAGAGTATTTATCAAAACACATTTAAATCACCTGTTTGCATGTTCCACCAGCCTGTAACCAGCCAGTGAATGCTTATTGTCTGGCCTTTTCTTTCTCTCATCCTCAGTAACTAGTTCACTCTGTACTTAATAGTTATTAAACCATGATTAGACATGATTTCCTTAAAAATATAATGTATTTCTCTATCACAGATTAAATATGAAAGCATATTTCTGACCCAGTAAAGTCATACTTTTTTTTTTTTTTTTCAAAAGGAGAATTATAGACTGATAAAAAGCTCTTCTGTTAATGTTGCTAGGAACTTATTTAAACTTTTTGTGTCTGTGGATTCTTGGTTGTAAAAAACAGAAAAAGCTGACCAGTTTACACAGTGACAACAAAAAGCTCCCAGTAAACATAATTGACAGAGTGAGTGGGAAGCTTGGGGAGTTGGGCTTGAGAAGTCAGCAGGAAACGGGAAAACAGATCCACAGCAAAGTTTGTGTTCTACGAACAAGAGAGGACTTGCAGCCAACCTCTGTGAGCCCAGCACTAGGTGCTTCTTATGTGGCTGCCTGACTTGTGTGTGTGATTGTGTACACATCCTTGTGTATGTCATTGAGCACGTGATGGATCATGCGGAGGCGGTTAAGGGAATAGCCTCCATGCCCTTGTTTCTCTAAGTGGCAGGAGTCGATACCTGACTCCCTTCTGTTGCTGGAGGCAGCCGGGTCCAGCCATACTCACAGCATGGCAGTTTCTGTAAGTTTGGGTGGGGTGGCCAAATGCAGAGAGACACCAGACCAAGCATTTCCATCCACAGCATCTTCCTTTGGCTCTATCATGCCGTAAACCGCCTAATGGTCTCTACCCATCTCCTTCATACTTCCCACTCCAAGTGCACCTCCCATACTGTTTATTGTTATGTCAGCTGTCCCTAGTTACGAGATAATTTTTTATTCTTCCCGCTCTTATGCACAGTGAACTAAATGGTTACCTGTCATGTAGTGAAGGACATGGAAGCCTGTCATGCTACAGTCCATGACATTGCAAATAGTTGGACACGACTTAGCGACCGAACAACATGAGTATGTAATAGAAATACTTCTCATGTATTTAGAGAAATTTAATAACATTCCTCCCAAATTTTAGAAGTGTGTGGTGTATACTTCCTTAGTTTTATAAAAACCTGTTAATCAGAGGACTCTGTGCATTTTCCCTGACTTCATGTTAGCATACATTTTTTGTCTGTAAACTCTCTTAAATCCCACGCTTATGATTAATAATTTTCCAGAAGGTGGGCGGTAATTTAAGATACCCTTTGTTTTAAAAAAGCGTTCCTCTTAATGAAATATTACCGAGACAAACTACATTGTACGATATAGGGATTTCTTCACCTGATCTGGGTCTTGTTTTGGATCAGTAAGAGAGAGGGCTTCCCTTGTGGCTTAGCTGGTAAAGAATCTGCCTGTAATGCAGGAGACCTGGGTTCGATTCCTGGGTTGGGAAGATCCCTTAGAAGAGGGGAAAGGCTACCCTACCCACTCCAGTATTCTGACCTGGAGAATTCCTTTCACTGTATAGTCCATGGGAGTAAGAGAATAGTTTTTTTTTTTTTTTTTTGGTAATATTTAAAAGGGTTTCATTATTTGAAAGCACAGTTTTGCCTTAAGAATGCAATCATAGAATTTTTAAACAATTTCTTCGGTTTGTCTTTTTTTTTAAATATGAAATTTCTGAAGATGTATTCCTTTATTAAAAAATACTGACAAATTTATAACCAGGAAAAAATGTTTTCTGACTTGACACATAGTATTTAAAAAGGCAGCTGAAACTCAGAAACTTAGAATGCAGTGTTCTTTGTACAGCTATGATCATGTTTTTTCCTTCATGCAAAATTCACTTACTTGTCACTAGCGGCCTCTAGTGTGTATTCAAGTTTTTTCTTGCTAGGCTGTAAAGTAGTAGGTTATTAGTAACTAGAGAGCAGTTCCATGTGCTAGGAACAAGATAAACAACTGTAGTTTCTGTCATCTTAACATTACATCAGTCAGCAGATAGAATATTCTCACATAATGATGTAGCCTGGTGATCCCTATTACCAGTAATAGGGTGTTCATAGTGAATTTTCTCTGTGTGGTGGTTGTTCTCCAAGCACACTTCTGGTATGGTGGGAGAAAGCAATGATGGTCATGCACTGTTCTGACACATTCTGATGCTTTTAATAGGATGGAATCATGTTAGGATACAGGTCACAGAAGTTATCAAAACCAGAGATTTTAGTCAAATCATACAGTACAAATCTGAACAAATGTCTTTATTTGTTCAATTTTAAACAAAACTATATTCAAGTGCTTTTAAAACGAATCATATTTACAGATAATAACAAGTTAGTTTAAATGAATCAAATCTGAATTATTTAGTGTTTACATTGGGTTTTTTGGTTTTAACTTCATATATTCCTTTTTGTTTTTCTTAAAGGCACATCGTCTCTAATCCTAACTTATCCTCCCATTTACAGGTGTCATTCAAGTTTATGATAATGAACTTAGAGAATACAGGCATATGCAAAATGAAAGATAAAAATAACCTGTAATCATCTATATTTTTATGCACACTTGTCAGTTTCCAATTTTCTTTTTGTTTTTCTTGTGTGTGTGTATATATATATGTGTGTATGTCCATATGTAATAAAAATTTTATGCATACAATTTTTTATATCATACCTCTATTTTTACCATGGTATTATGAATCTATTATGTCATGAAATATGAAAGTTATTTGTTACATTCTTATTTATCTACCATTCTCCATATATTAGGAATGTGTGTTGTTCATAACTTTTTATAACTCTGATGAGTAAAACTTTGTGATGAGTTGCTGGCACTTAAAATAGATTCCTGGGAATTAATATATGAGGTCAAAAGTTACGTATTAAAAAAAAAATTTAATCTGAGTTGATGGTTTGCTTTCCAAAATTTGTGCTTATCTTCGCTTTAATCAATGATATAAGATCATGTACATTTCTCTCCATGCTGGCCAGCTTTGTTAATTTTTTGCTGCATAATGCAGGAAATTATGTCCAATTGCTATTTTAGCATATTTTGATTTATCCTGCCATTCCACATGAAAGAGATCATTGTAGGAACTTGGGATGCAGCAGGCAACAAAATGCCTATCTTCTTTGAAACTTTATGGAGTTAAGGTCAGATAAATAATGAAGATATAAAGTGCACTACCAGTGATAAGGAGAACAGAACAGTAGACCCAAGGGTTGAACCCACATGTCTCGCAGCTCCTGTATTAGCAGGTGGATTCTTTACCACTGGCCACCTGGGAAGCCATTTTGTTAGATATTCTTTAGATATTCATTTTATTGGGTATTAATTTTCTAATGATTTTACAATTTCAAGGTGACCTAAACCTAAGCCATTATCATCAGATTATTAATTCTTTAAGATTCCTTTAAGACAGAAATCGTTATTAAATGCCATAGAGATCTTCCTGGGCTCTAGTCCCTGTCTTTTAGGATAATGGTTCACACATCCGTATATGATGGATAGAAGCAGCCACGTACAAACAGAAACTCCCAAGGATAGTAAATGCAGCATATACTTTAGCAGGTCAGCGTATGTCTTAAATTCTTCTGTCATTTTCTTACGTAAGGTTTAATTCCTGCTTATGGAGGATGCTGTGAGGAAGAAGGAAGAATAAGAATTAAAAACACTTATTTTAGCAGAATGGTTAGTTAGGCAGCTTATTATACTTGGCTTTGGAACACTTGGGAAGAACGGACAACCTATTAGTCACCCTCATGGCATTTACCACTAGCTGTATTTATTGAATTCTGTGTATTATATCTCCACTGAATCACAGAGAGTCAAGCAAATAAATTACACAAAGTAATTCACTCTCAGTGAGCTACCCTTTTATATTTGTTAAGGTGAAGAATTGGCATTAACCTGTATATATGCTTTGAGGCTTTTTCATGTTTGTAAACAAGACAAGATGAAACCTTCCATTCTGCATTATGTTGAGCTTAGCATGATTCCCCTCCATATAGATAGCATTTTCTGGCCCTGCTCTGCACCGTCACCACAACTGCCTTCTAGGAAAATAACCCCATACCTTACTTTCTATTCAAATAACCTCTCTCATTCCTTTCTTCTCCTCACTGCTTTTGGATAAGAAGTACTTACAGAAAAGGGCAGAAGGGGAAGGTGACCTTATACCTTGAGTGGGAGGAAATATTTACCTGTACAACTTGTATTGTACATCATATGCAGTGCTCTTTTCTGGAGCTTAAAGAGGCATGAAGTCATTTTCCTGCACTTTGGAGACTGTAACACCATCGGCCACATGTGACTGGAAGATCAGCTGTCATCTGGGAAGTGATTTCATGATGTATGTGCATATGCTTTTCCTCCACATCCTAGCTTTACTTTCACCACTGTGTCTACTTTTATTCTTTTTTTGTTGCCTGAATGCAGGCATTTTTTTTTTAATCTCTCATCTTCCTGTGATGATCTCATTCATTTATAGCTTTTCCTGCAGGATCAGCTGTTACCAAGTCTCCACTTCCCTTTCTCCAACTGGCCAGCTTCCCCTAGTCTGGCACATCTGTGTTCTTCTGGAGTATTCTATGCTTGATTTGTAATGCCAGTGAGTGTCTTCTGTAGTACCCAGATTTAGACTTTAGGCAGTTTGGATCTGTGTTAACTTTGGTATCTGCAGCGTGGCACACATTGTAGATACTGAATGAACCTTTGACAAGTTGAATTAAGTATCTCATGTGTGGGAGACTCACAAGTGTATAATTTTACCTCTAACCTCTCCTCAGCACTCTCTGCATTTACGACTTACAGCTGAGCTTGGTCACTGAAGTATTCTGTGGTCTCAAACTCCACCTATCTAAATATCTAGTTCTTATTATTTTGTCTTAATGAGGAGTATTAAGAATGGATAAGGAAGTTGTGGTACATATACACAATGGAATATTACTCATCTATAAAAAGGAATGTGTTTAAATCAGTTCTAATTAACTGATGAACCTAGAGCCTACTATACAGAGTAAGTCAGAAAGAGAAAGACAGATATCATATTAATGCATATATATATGAAATCTAGAAAGATGGTACTAATAATCCTATGTGCAGGACAGCAAAGGAGACACAGACATAAAGAAGAGGCTTTTGGACTCAGTGGGAGAAGGAGAGGGTGGGATGATTTGAGAGAATAACGTTGAAACATATACATTACCAAGTGTAAAATAGATAGCCAGTGGGGATTTGATGTATGATTCAGGGAACCCAAAGCTGGCGCTCTCTGACAACCTGGAAGGGTAGGGTAGGAAGGGAAGTGGGAGGGGGGTTCAGGAGGGAGGGGACACAGGTATGCCTATGGCCATTTCATGTTGATGTATGGCAAAAACCATCCCAATATTGTAAAGTAGTTGCCCTCCAATTAGAAAAAAGGTAAAACCAAATTTCTGAGGCTTAAATCTTGCTTTTAGTCTTTCAGAATTAAAATGGTTTTCTGTTTTTGGAGAATGTTGACAGAAATGTTTCAAAAGATGGACCGAACCATTTTTACAGATGTCTTAATGACTAGTCAGTCTTAATGGAATGGATGTTCCTCAAATGTGGTGCCTTGTTAGAGAATTCCACACTGAATCACTGTTCTTGCCACGTGTATAATTGAGCAGCAGTTAGCCCAGTCTCTTTATCTCTTATCCCCAAACCTCATTTCCGTCCTAAATTTTGATAATGAGTCTTTTAAGAATAGTATCTTGCAGGAATGATGAAAGTGAATTAAATGACAAGAGGCTGTGTGCTTAAGTGTAGTTTATATTATAAATTTTGTTTTCTGGAAACTCACTGTATAAATATGATGTAGTAGAATAAACCATCTTTTTACAAAGTCTCTTATTTAGGTCTTGACACATTATTCACCTCAGAGAAAACTTGCCAGATTGTATGCAATATATAAAACTTTATTTTAATGACTTGTTTATTATCTTTGATGATGTGTTTTATGTGATTCAGTGTATGCATACTCTTTGATTCTCATGTTTTTAGTGTAAATATTGTGTAAATTTTACTTCTGTGGTCCTCATTTCTTAGTGTTTTCATCTTTTTTCAACTCTTTCTATAGCAAAGGAAGCAGTACATTTTGGGCATAGGGTTAGTATTAAATTTTAAAACTACTTCCCTTCTAAAACCTTTATACCTTAGACTTTGCTGTTGAATTTATTTATTTATTTATTTATTTTTTTATATCTCATCCTTCTTTGGCACCTAACTAGACAGGTCATTAATTAAACATGTAAACTGGTTCTCTGGAATGGAAATAATCTCATTCCTGAAACTACCGACGGGTTATGTAGTTTTCTGAGCTTTGAAAATCTAGCAGAGCCACAAAGGCAGACCCAATTCATCTTTCTTTGTGGAGGAAATGCATTCCTGTGTGTCAGGAAAGCCCCTGACATCACGTTTTCACCACCTGCATGCATGTTCAACACAAAACTGCCAGCACTGGGGAGACAGTGAAACGATTTCTGAAGTGACATTCTGATATATGCTTGATATAATTGTAGTCGTGTCTTATTACCAAGTGTTATACTAAACATTACGCTTTTTTGTTAAATATGTGTTTTATAAGGTTGCTGTTAAATGTTATTTTACAGAATAATATCTGTAACATTTTGGGTCCTGATTCACACTTGAAGTTATACATTTGTCAGTGAGAAAATTAATTTCTAAAATATATATGTTTCAGTATTTGCGGTGTGCCTGAGCTATAAAATATTATAAAATTGAATTGGTTATATTTGCATTGTGTATATATAAATAAGTATTAAATATAATTCAAACTTATGTAATTTAGTGGGGCAGTTTGTTAGTGTGAATAATAAGTAGGATAAAATATATCTAGAAAAATTGAAATCCATAGCCTACTCCAATGGCATATGATTGAATTTATTTAATAGCAATTTTATTTTGTATATATAGATGGAGGTTTTAGAGTCTCAAATAGTTTATTCTCTTTGTGGTCATACTTCATTCCAGGAAGTACTGATTTATAATTGATGACTTTGAGCAAGTGAGAAAAGAGAATATTATGTGTCATGGAATATATTTTGTATGATTTCAATCCCATTAAATCTATTGAGTCTTACTTTTGGCCTAGAACAGGAGTTGGCAAACTATAGGCTGCAGGCCACCTGCCTATAAGTGATACTTTATTGGAACATAGCAGTGCCGTACTACTGTTTTCCTATTTTCTACAGCCACTTTCTTGTTATCATGATGGAGTTAAATAGTTGCGACACAGACATTAGAGCCCACAGAAGCTAAAATGCTGACTGGGTCCTTAAGAAAACAAAAAAATATGTTGGACCGTGGCCTAGAATATGATCCATTGTGAAGAATATTCCATGTGCAGTTGAGAAGGAATCTACATACCTACTATAAACACAGGCATACCTCAGAGATACATAATTTAGGTTCCAGACCATTATAATAAAGCAAATATTGTAATAAAGCAAGTCGCATGGATTTCTTGATTTCACAGTGCACATGAAAGTTATGCGTGTAGTCTGTATGTAGTTACTATATGCAGTCCGTTAAGTGTGCAATAGCATTAGGTCTTAAAATACAATGTGTGTGTGTTGGTCGCTCAGTCATGTCTGACTCTTTGCGACCCTACGGACTGTAGCCCACCAGACTCCTCTGTCCATGGAATTCTCCAGGCAAGAATACTGGAGTGGGTAGCCATTCCCTTCCCCAAGGGATTTTCCCAATCCATGGATCGAACTTGGGTCTCCTACATTGTAGGTAGATTCTTCACCACTGAGCCACCAATGAAGCTCATAAAATACAATATATATACCTTAAATAATATTTTTTTTTGTAAGAATTGCTGGCCATCATCTAAGCCATCAGTGACTCAGTCTTTTTGCTTGTGGAGGGGTCTTGCCTCAGTGATGATGACTGTTGATTGATGAGCATGATGGTTGCTGCAGGTTGGCGTGGCTGTGGCCATTTCCTAAAATGAGATAACCATGAAGTTTGCCATATCAATGGACTCTTCCTTTCTTGAACAATTTCTTCGTAACATGCAATGCTGTTTGACAATGTCTTACCCACAGCAGAGCATCTTGCTTATAGATGCTCTTAAATAGATGGGGTAACAATGGAAACAGTGAGAAACTATTTTGGGGGGCTCCAGAAGCACTACAGATGGTGACTGCAGCCATGAAATTAAAAGATGCTTGCTCCTTGGAAGAAAAACTATGACCAACCTATACAGCATATTAAAAAGCAGAGACATTACTTTGCCGACAAAGGTCCATCTAGGCAAAGCTATGGTTTTTCCAGTAACCATGTGTCGATGTTAGAGTTGGACTGTAAAGAAAGCTGAGTGCTGAAGAATTGATGCTTTTAAACTGTGGTGTTGGAGAAGACTCTTGAGAGTCCCTTGGACTTGCAAGGAGATGCAGCCAGTCCATCCTAGAGGAAATCAGTCCTGAATATTCATTGGAAGGACTGATGCTGAAGCTGAAACTCCAATACTGTGGCCACCTGATGTGAAGAGCTGTCTCATTTGAAAAGACCCTGATGCTGGGAAAGATTGAGGGCAGGAGGAGAAGGGGACAACAGAGGATGAGACGGTTGGATGGCATCACTGACTCGGACATGAATTTGAGCAAGCTCCGGGAGTTGGTGATGGATAGGGAGGCCTGGCGTGCTGTAGTCCATGGGGTCGCAGAGAGTCGGACATGACTGAGCAAGTGAATTGAATGAGAGCATCTTGCAAAATTGGAATCGGTCCTCTCAAACCCTGCCACTATTTTATCAAGTTTATGTTGATAAACTTAGTTGATAAAAATCATTTATTGTCATTTCAGGAGTCGTCATAACATTTTCACCAGGAATGAAACTTTCTGGAGCTATCTTCTCCCCATGGTTCCATTTTCTAACTTTTCTAGCACTTCAGCTTTCCTTAAAATTAATCTCGGTCTCCTCTAGTTAGGGAGGCTGGGGATCTCTGAGTTTTCCTCATTGTGCTCTAAGCTAGAAACCGCCTCCAGGAAGAAAGCTGAGGAATAAGAGGGCTCATCTTATTCGTTCCCCATTTTTCAGCACTCACTGTCCTGAGCTGCCTGCTTTCTACTGTCTGAACACCATTGTTTCACATATTTTTTCTGATTCTCTAAGTGGTTACAGTGAGAGATTAATTCCCCTGTCATGGGCTGATCCATCAAATTTACATTGTGTATTTTGAGTTAGAGTGCTCAGTTACAGAGTTGAATATTCATTTGTTTGTGTGTTTACTGCCTAGAATGAAATGTACTTTCAAGAAGTCTCATATGATTTCATAATTGTGCCTCTCTTTACCGCTTCTCTATTCATTAAAATAAACCACAAACCTCGAAGCCTAAATAGAGCATGCCTGGGGATTGATAGCTTATGGCATGGAGTAGCTGGGCACTCACCCTGCTGCTTCATTACCATGCAGCTCCGGTTGGATGTGCAAGTAGGACAGATTTCAAATAAGGGCCAGGATTTGGGGAGAAGTAAAATTGCATATTCTAGTGGAAGTGTAGCAAGGAAGTTTTTCCTTTGCCAGGCAAGGTAATCCTTCAACTCAGAAACGAGGAGAATACTTACGTTAACCTAGAGTTGGGCAAAATCATCTAACACAACGTCTATTTTATTATAAAGTGTTGAATGTCTCATGTAATTTATAGAGTCCTGTTCTGAAAGTGAAAAACAGGATGAATTTGATTGTGTCGGTAACCGTTGCGATCTTGTGGCTGCCTGGGATCCGCCCAGCTTCTCTGAGAGAGTATGTATTGTACCTCATATCACTAGCTTGGGAAGAGATTAAAATTCAAAACTTGAGGTCACATTTCTACTAAATGCTTATTGCTTTCACACCACTGTAAAGTCAAAAAGTCTTAAGTTGAACCATTGTAAGTCAGGGATCATCCATATTTAAATACCTTTCATACTTTTCTTAGAGACTTAGTAAAACAGTTGAACTGATGACATCTATAAACACAGTCAAAATGCGGTACCATTTCACTTACTGTTTTTTAGATCACCCTTGGGTTTTTTCCTTTCCTATTAAGTTTGGCAATTTTGCAGAGAATATTAGCTCAGATCTTTGAATGATCAATTCCTGTGCCTTAAGACTGGGTACCATTTTTTTTTTTCCTCTTGTATCTGGAGCCATCTTCTTTTTTAACACTATTTTCAAAATTTCTCCTCCTAATATATTTCTTTAATGAAGAGTCTATCTTTCTATTGCAAGGAGCAGAAATCCTTCTTTTCTTCTGTCTCAGTGCTACTTCTATCATATATACAGGTTGGCTAAATTACCACTGATTAATAAAACCAGCAGGAGGATAATGCAGTTATGTAGAGAACCTTCTCAGTAAGAAACTCTTATTCCATTTCGTAAATGTGTGTGTCTGGATAGCTGTAGACTTGGCTGTTAGAGAATAAAGATGGTGCTGCCTGGGTGTGAAATTTGGTTCTCGCTCTTGTTAGCCTTCTAACCTCAAGCAGGTGAGTTCGCTTCTCTAGTAATACATTTTATTTTAACTGAATGGCTTAAATCCTGCTTACTGTGTGCCAGGCATTTTCTAAGTGCTTTACATATATTAGCTCTTAATCCTCACAGGCATTGAGAATTATCCTCATTTTACATAAGGTGAAATGGAGCTCAGAAAAGTTAAGTATTGTGGAAAAGCTAAGAATTAGGGAGTGGACATCCTCGTAAGTTTATGTTGAAATTGTCTTTCCTGGTGCTTTTCCACTGGTGTCTTTCCCTTTCGTTCCTTTTCTGGCCTTTCTCTTCCCTTTTTACCATTTTCTCCCCACCTCCCCTTCTCCACTCCTTCCCTCCTTTCCCCTAATTCTTCACATTCCTCTATTTGCCCCTAACTTTTTTCCCCTGACCCACCTCCTCTTCTCCTATTTTTGCAAGATTATATAAGTGAATTTGCATAATTGCTTTCCTTCATTAATCATAGAGTAAGAAAAAGATCTAATACTCTTTAAGATGATGCATCCTAAGGGGATAGATGTTCAGCTGACTACATTTGTTAGCCTTTATTTTTCATTTTTATTTACTGTCAAAAAATACAGTATTTGGAAACTGCCAAATTAATTCTAGATATCTGAGGGGCTAAACTTTGTAGAGGAACATAGAGTCAGCCTTATTAGAAAGTTGCGTGATTTGGACTGCGCAGAACCAGAGCCCTAAGTTTAAATGGCTTCTCTACATGGTGAAGTAATGGCCAAATTTACTTCTTAGATTTCTGTTCTTTAAAAGGGCAGTGGTGTTATTGGAGGGCTGATTCCCTTTATCTTTTCCAGCAATATCTCAATACTTTTAAATTGTTCTAACAGATTACCATAGACTGGATGGCTTATAAATAACAAACACTTCTCCCAGTTCTGGAGGGTGGGAAGTTCAAGGTCAGAGTGCCAGCAGAGTCATTGCATGGGGAGGTCTGCTCCCTGTTTTATAACCGGCTTTCTTCTTGTTGTGTCCTCAGATGATGGGAAGGGGAAGAGAGCTTTCTGGGGTTTCTCTTCTAAGGGTACTCATCTATTCATGGGAGCTCCACTATTTTAAACTAATCACCTCCTAAGAACATCATTTAGGTGTTAGGGTTTCAGCATATTAATTGGAGGGGGACACACACATTCAGACCATAGGAGCATGACTAGGCTGTGACCATATGTGTTGTAGTTTGTGTATGGTTTAAAGGGGGCTTCCTTGTTGGCTCAGAGGTAAAGAATCCACCTGCAATGTAGGAGATGCGGGTTCAATTCCTGGGCCCGGAAGATCCCCTGGAGAAAGGGAATGGCTACCCACTCCAGTATTCTGGCCTGGAGAATTCCATGGACAGAGGAGCCTGGTGGTCTGTGGCCCACTGGGTTGCAAAGAGTTGTACGTGACTGATCGATTAACGCTTTCATAGTTAAATAGTGGTAGGTGGAGGCATTTGGAAGAAACTTTGAAAATGAATGAAATTTTGCAACAGGAAAAAGAAGTGATACAAATTAACAGTCTATTTTTTTTTTTAGTCCTAAGAAAGATATCAGAAGGGAGTTATCTAAGTAGGTGTAAAATGAAATTGAAAATCATAGCTATCTATGGTAAGGACATTTTGAGGAGAAAAGTTTGTAGGGAAATGTTCAAACCAGGCAAGGTAATTTAAAAACCTAGATATTTTACTTCCCAATTTTACCTTATTCTGAGTGAACTGTTGCTTCTGCACATGGTTTGATGTTCAATGACCATTTCTGAAATCAATTGATTGAAACTTTTAATAAGTATTAATGTTTAGTGAAAAGACAAAGCCATGCAGTGGATGTGGTACAGAACTCTATGGAAGGACTTTCTCTTACCTGTTTAGTCCTAAGAAGATGAATAGCTCAAAGAAGAGTTGGTCCCACATGGACGGAGTTAACCTAAGAATTAACAGTTTCAGTTGGGTAGTTGTTGTTCAGTCACTAAGTTGTTTGTAACTCTTTGTGACCCCATGGACTGCAGCACATCAATTGGGTTAAGAACTTAAAATCATCTTGCAAAAGAACAAGGTGGGTTTTTAAATACTCCTCTTTATGAATATTATCCTGAATGTGTACACGGGGTGTTCTGAGTCAGAGTTCTGTGCTCTAGTTTTATAAACCATTGACTCATGCAGCTACAGATCAGTGGTCCTGTGCGAATAGCCGCATATTCCTATCTGAAAGACGAGAAAATGAGACTTTCCCTCAACTGTTAAGTAGCGGGTGACAGCAGTGCCTCTCCTGAAAGGCTCTCTGGGGGCATTTTAGGGCCTGAATCTTAACCCAGCCCAGCTTTGTATCAGTGACGTTTCTCCAGCAGAAAGCTGTCTCCCTGTGTCTTGTCTTTTGTGACCCAGGGATGTCTCTAGGTTCTGGGCTTTACCTCTTTTGACATGTAACAGCCAGCAGTAATATTCGGTCTCTAGGAACCTATTTATTTCTGTAATAATTTGGCCATCTTGAAAAGACATACAGAAGTTAGACTAGGATTTTGAATCAAAGCAACTAATGGGGTAAAAAGCCGGATCTAGTTTTTATGGTTGGTATATGAAGAGCAGAATATTTCTGGAAGACATGAAAGCAAGCATTTTCTTCCTTATCTCATATATACTTTGGAAGCTCAGAAGCTAGAGCGTTTTGCAGGAGCACTGAGAAGTCCAGGGATGCTTTATTTCTCCACAGTTAGGTATTTTTAGTGGGAAGAAATTCTACCAGGTCATACAGATGTCTTATAATAGGAAAGGATGGCTTATACAGTAAGGGAGATTTTCCTAAAGGAGTTCTGAAAATGGTAGGGAAGAGAAAAAAGGTAATCATGATAGAATTAGAAACATCCATTTGGAGAATCCTCTCCTTCTATTTAGTAACCATGATCTTTGTGGTATTGCAGACAAAACGAGAAGACTCCTATTTCTAGAAATATGTCAGTAGGCTATTTGGAAAATGTTTTTAAACTGACTTATGCACTACAAAAATGCCTCATCCTCATTATTATTTGTTCTGTTAAAATCTATTCAAAGTTTTGAACTGATATGAAGGTATTTTTCAAAGTTTTGTCTATTTGTAGAAAGTACTATGCAAAGACTTAAGAGTCCTTGTGTTAGGGTTTTGAACTGGAAGCTTTTGTTAAAGCAGTAATCTTCTTTAATCTTCATCTGTCTTTTTAAGCAAGGTAAATATTGACTGATAGTGAGACTAAGTTGACACATTATTTGGGTACCTGGACTTCCCCTCAGTCTAAGTGAAAATTAAGTGCATAAGATATAACATCCCATTCACTCTGAAAATAGACTCTGTTTCGTTTTCCTTTTGAGTACCTTAGCTCTGTCTCTGGTTCTTATCATCATAGTTTTAAAGGTTAGCTACTAAAGAACCTTAAATAGTTGACTTAACTTGGAACTCTTTCTTTCAGCTTTCTGCCTGAATTCATCAGTGGAGACTTTGATTCCATTAGGCCTGAAGTTAGAGAATACTACGCTATTAAGGTAAACCATTAGCACTTTTATATTTACGGTCTTTTCTTATGTGATTGCTTTTCCTTTTCCTTTTTTTTTCTGTTTTTGTTGATGTATGTAGGGATTGAGAAACTCATTTTTCTTGGTTACTTTGTTACTTAAAAAGTATTCTTTCTAGCAGTTGTCCTACAGGTTCAAATGGAAATTTAGAAAGTGACAAGTAGAAACACAGTCTTAGAAAGTTTATGGCCATTAGATAAGCATTAGTGCTTAGTCTTCTGAGTGTGTATATATTAAATGAATTTATAGCTTTTGATTCATTAAAAGTATACTGTGTTGTCTACATCTTCATTAGTTATGTATTTTTCACACATCACTTTAAATTTCATTTAATGAATAGTACTGTATTTTGCTTAAACAGTTTCCAACTGATGTACATTTAAATTTTGTCCATTTGTATTGCTAGTGAAAAAAAATCTTTGTAAATGAATTTTTGTAAAAATGCCTTATTGTACATTCCTAGAATTTTAGAGGGCTTCCCTTGTGGCACAGTGGTAAAGAATCCACATGCCAAAGCAGGAGACGTAAGAGACTTGGGTTCAATCCCTGGGTCAGGAAACTCTCTTAGAGGAGGAAATGGTGACCCTCTGCAGTATCCGTGGCTGGGAAATTCCATGGACAGAGGAGCCTGGCCGACTAGTTCATGGGGTTGCACAAGAGTCAGGCATATCTTGGCAGCTACACAGCAACAACCACAGAATTTTAGAACCAAAGGGTTTTTTTTTTTTAATATTTAGTTTTCTTAAAACTATTATTACTCTTCTGAATAACACTTCATTAAAACTTGAAATTAGTAATAATGTAGAGCTTATTAAGGTGTTCATTTTGTCACTATGGTGCAAATCTTCCAAAGATCTTTGCCACTTAAGAACATACAAGTAAACTATTTGAGAATGATAGAAGACAGGGTAGTGTCTTATACTAATTAATAATTCAAGCTTTCACTGGCTTTAGAGGACAATGCAAGGTTTTTAAAATGAAAATTATAGCATCAGCGATTCTTCTAGCCACAACACCATCATCTGTGTTATTCTGAACTGGCATTAGTAAATTATGCATATTCTAAAGAAAAAGCAATTATTGAGAGGAGCTTTAAATTCTTTGTGAGGCTTGAGGATAGATGAGATAACTTCATAAACAAGAGGAAAGCTTTTGTAGAATGGAAGTAAAAGAAGAGGAAGAGCGTGAAGCAGGGGAGGGAAAAAGAACAAAAGGAAGAGAAATAGGAATCTAGCTGAGGAAACAAGGTAGCAAGGTTATAAAGTGTAGGCTGTTGTGATGGAAATTCTGAGGCCAGCAATGAATGCAGGTCTGTGCACCCACGCCATCCACCCGGCAGCTGATCAGACCTCCCATCAGCAAATGAAGACTGTTCCCAAGTCAGTGTTTGATATTCATGCTCAATTACTTTAACATTGGCATGTTTCTGTTCATTCCCCACAGCCTCACTTCTCATTAACTCCGTACCTCAACCTCGTTGGGACGGAAAGCCTCAGCCTTGCTTACAAACCAGAGTTTTGCCAATTCATAGACATTAATCATATTTTCAGGAGCTGAAGAAACAGCAGGAGAGGCAGGGACAGGCAGACTCAGAAACCAGTTGAAGATCTGGCCAGATGTGTCTGTTCTCTCTCTCTCTCTCTCTCCCCCTCCCTTTCTCCTTTCCCCTCAACTCCCTGCCCCGCACCTGCCGCAGCCACCCACGCTCATGCTTCAGGCTTGCCACAACTGCAAGTGTCAGTCTGACAGTTCCTGCAGAACATAAGGGCATAGCTGGAAAGAATGGGAAGCCAGGGTGTTTTCTCTCTGAATGGCTCAGGGGTAAAGGGAAATTTTGAGTTAATACCTTTAGATGAATTTCTCTTGCATTTCCTGCGTCACTTTTGATTTTAATCTCCAAAACTCATTTATGTTTGTTGAGGTTTAGTTCAAGAAGAAAGACTAACTGAACCTTATAATTCCTACATTGCATACTTCTAAGTTGATGGAGCACAATCAATTTTTCTTTTTTTTCCCTTTATGTATAGATGAGAATTCATTGCTTTTGAATTCTTTGGCTGTGTTCCTACAGGGCGCCAGTGACGTCTTGTAGAAGCTCATGTGGAGCACATGGTGAATGTTTGGCTGTGTTTAATAATGATGGTAATGACAACAAGTTAATGCAGTGTTACACACAATTCATGTAAGCCATTATCTCCAACTGAAGCACTTGATCTGTTACAAGTGAAAGGAGGTTATTTCCACTTTCATACACATGTTTTTTTTTTTTTTTTGCACCTGGTCTGGATCTTCAATGAAGGTAAAACTGAGGCTCTGTTGTGGAAAGTAAATTAAAGAAGAAATTTAAAATGCTAAATTTTTGTTTAAAGCATGAAGCAGATTCGTAGCCAGCACTGATTCATAGGACTTTAAAATTGGTTTGCATGATAAACTTCTGAAAACACTAAAATATCAAGTGGTTGGTTTGTCAGCTTCTGAACAGAGTATATCCCAGTTCTTGCCATTTGTATTCACTAGTTATTACTACGTAATAAATTGTCCTAAAATGTAGCAGCTTAAAACAGCAAACAATCAGCCATAAAAAGGAATGCGTTTGAGTCAGTTCTAGTGAGGTGGATGAACCTAGAGCCTGTTACAGAGTGGACTGAGTCAAAAAGCGAAAAGCAAGTATTGTATATTATTAATAACACATATATGGAATCTAGAAAAATGGTACTGATGAACCTATTTGCTGGGCAGCAGTGGAGATGCAGACATAGAAAACAGACTTGGACATGGCGAGGGGAAGGAGAGGGTAGGACGAATTGAGAGAGTAGCATTGAAACATATTTATTACCGTGTGTAAAACAGGTAACTAATGGGCAATTGCTGCATAGCACAGGGAGCCGGTGCCTTGTGCCCTGTGAAGGCCTGGAGGGGTGGGGTAGGGTCGGCTGGGGGGCGGCGTGGAGCTGAAGAGGGAGGGGACGTATGTATACTTAGGGCTGACTCACATCAGCTGTATGGCAGAAGCCAACACAACATTGTTAAGCAATTATCTCCAATTAAAAAAAAAAAACAGCAAACAGTGTTTCTCTTGCACAGGATCTCTTGGTAAGAAATATTAGAGTCAGTTATTTAATAATAGGGTGGTTCTGGTTCAAGGTTTCTCATGAAGTTATAACACAGCTTGATTTTTCAGGCATGTCACGGCTCCCTTGGGACTACAGAAATTGTTTCCAAGATTATTGCTCTGGTTGTTGGTTTTACTGGTTGTTATTTCTCACTGGCTCTTTGTTGGAGGTGTCAGCTCCTTGCCATTGGGCTGCTCACATCATGGCAGACTGCTTTCCAGGAAAAGAGGGAGGGAAAAGAAAACATGCATGCAATAGAGCTTGCCAAAACAGAAATCGTGGTCTTTTTTGTAACTTGATTTCATCAGTGATGTATCATCTTCCTGTCTCTTCTGCCAGATGTTGTTAGTCATAGAGATGAACCCTGGTAAATGTGCATTAGGCTGCACAAGGGCATCAATATCAGTAGGCAAGGATCATTGATAGCTATGTGGAGAGGGCTAACAAACCATCTGACTTAGTACTGATAAAGCCGATTGTTAGGCAATGGGAAAAATGTTTTCATATCATCACAGTGCATTCTTGGTCTTTAATTGGTAATATGTAACTTGATGGCTCAGATGGTAAAGAATCTGCCTGCAATGCAGGAGATCCCGGATGGATCTCAGGGTCTGGAAGATCCCCTGGAGAAGGGCATGGCACCCCACTCCAGTATTCTTGCCTGGAGAATTCGAGGAGGAGAGGAGCCTGGTGGGCTACAGTCCATGGGATCGCAAACTTTCACTTCTATGTAAGAAGAAAGAGGAAAATCAAAGCACATTTTCTTTCATTAGATCTTTATATGCATAACCTTCTTCAAGTTAGGTTACATCCCAACCACTTAATCATTAGTCTTTATGTCTATAACCCTTAATTATGTATTCCTTTGGGTTTTGGACAAGAAGTGGGGCAAGCTCTGATCCACTGCTTAATCCCATATGGTCCATGGGATAAGAACCAGGATGTACAGTTTATGCCTCTCGTTAACATGCAGCAGTTTGAAAACTGCATATTTTAGTGAAGCCGTGGTATACCGCTGGATCCATGCCAAAGCATAACCTGAAATTTCAAATGAGTAGCAGTGTGACTTGTCACTGTCAATGTGTTTTTCCATGCTGATAGTTTTAATATTAAACATATGATATGATATGATTGTAGTTGACCAGCTGATTGTTGTCCACTTCCCGAGGCATATGGTATGCCATTCTTAATTTATTCCATAAAGCCTCCTTCTCAGATAGCTGTGACATCTTTGTGTTTCCCCTTTTGCCCATTTGTCTTAGCTCTTCTCTGCCTGGTTCACTAATATGGACTCAGAATGAGGAATGTCTCTTACAGATTTTCCCCTTGATATTTTATTTTACTTTATATCTTTCACTTTCTGAGTCAGTCAGTGTTTCCTTGATTCAAGGCTAAAATCACCTACTTCAGTCTTTTTAATTATTCCATCAATCATGCCCTCATGTGTTTCAGTTTCCTGAGACCTTTTGAAGAAACTGTAATATCTCATGTAACTTCTGATATTCTTTCATTGTATAGTCTTTGGGGTCTTTACTGGATATAGGAGTGGGATTTTAAAGCATGCTTCCTTATACTTAGAATGTTTAGGAACTAGTTGCAGTATTTAATGTCTTAAAGAGTCACAGAATAAAATGTTTTTCCATAAACGTAGATGTGTAGGATAGAAGATAATAATATGTTATAAATATAATGATAAAAATGTAAAATAGTTTAAAATATAATAGACATTGAATTGTGTTATTTAGCCAAATTTTATGATGTGGAAACTCAGGCTCAAAAAACCTAAGGGACTTAAGGAAAATGATAGAGTTAAGACAGCTTTTGGATCAGTGTCCATTATTTTTTTTTATGAAAAAAATTTTGTGAAAACTAGGATTCAGTTCCTAACCCTGCTTTTCAACAGATTACATATTTGGTCTGTTGGACAGGATTGTTATTTATGCACAAGGTAATTAACATGCCCAGGAAAGAATGCCAGCAAAGCAATGATAGTCAGTGTGAGAACCAGACGCTTTCCCTTCACAGTTCCATCATGTCAGTGTCCTTCACCCCCAACTCTAGGGTAGCAAGAGTTGAACTGCAATAGCTGGGCTAGACAAAGAGTGACCAAACAAACCAATAGGTTATTAAATTATGTTGTCTTTGTCCTTTAGTCGCTAAGTCACGTCAGACTCTGCAACCCCATGAACCTCAGCACGCCAGGCTTCCCTGTCCTTCACAGCCTCCTAGAGTTTGTTCACACTCATATCTATCAAGTCAGTGATGCCATCCAACCATGTCATCCTTGTCGTCCCCTTCTCCTGCTCTCAATCTTTCCCAGCATCTGGGTCTTTTCCAGTGAGCTGGCTCTTCATGTCAGGTGGCCAAAGTATTGGAGCTTTGGCTTTAACATCAGTTCTTCTGATGAATATTTTGACTGGTTTAGTCTCCTTGCTGCCCAAGGGAGTCTCAAGAGTCTTCTCCAGCACCACAGTTCAAAAGCATCAGTTCTTCGGTGCTCAGACTTCTTTTGATCTAACTCTCATGTCTGTACATGACTTATGGAAAAACTGTAGCTTTGACTATATGGATCTTTCTCAGCAAAGTGTTGTCTCTGCTTTTCAGTATGCTGTCTAGGTTTGTCATAACTTTTCTTCCAAGGAGCAAGTGTCTTTTATTTGATGGCTGCGGTCACCATCCACAGTGATTTTGGAGCCCAAGAAAATAAAATCTGTCACTGTTTCTACTTTTTTCCCCATCTATTTATCATGAAGTGATGGGACCAGATGCCATGGTTTTCATTTTTTGAATGTTGAGTTTTAAGCCAACTTTTTCAGTCTCCGCTTTCATCCTCATCAAGAGGCTCTTTAGTTTCTCTCCACTTTAGCCATTAAAGTGGTATCATGCACATGTCTGTTGATCAGTCGCTCAGTCCTGTCCGACTCTTTGTAAGCCCCTGGACTGCAGCCTGCCAGGCTTCCCTGTCCTGCACCATTTCCCAGAGCTTGCTCAAACTCGTCCATTGAGTCGGTGATGGCATCCGACCATCTCATCCTCTGTTGTCCCCTCTCGTCCTGCCTTCAGTTTTTCTCACCATCAGGGTCTTTTCCGATGAATTGGCTCTTTGCATTAGGTAGCCAAAGTATTGAAGGTTTAGCTTCAGCATCAGTCCTTCCAGTGAATATTCAGGATTGATTTCCTTTAGGATTGACTGGTTTGCTCTCTTTGCTCTCCAAGGGACTGCAAGGAGATATTTTTTTTTGGCATATCTGAGGTTGTTGGTATTTCTCCCAACAATCTTGATTCCAACTTATAATTCATACAACCTGGCATTTCGCATGATGTACTCTTCATATGTTAGATAAGCAGGTGACAATATACAGCCTTCCTCAGTGATCAGTGCAAAGACATAAGTGGAAAGATATCAGTGCAGAGATAAGAAAGGCATCCTCAGTGATCAGTGCAATAAATAAAGGAAAATAATAGAATGGGAAGGACTAGAGATCTCTTCAAAAATTAGAGATACTAAGGAAACATTTCATGCAAAGATGGGTTCAATAAAGGACAGAAACAGTATCGACCTAACTGAAGCAGAAGATATTAAGAAGAGGTGGCAAGAATACACAGAAGAACTGTACAAAAGAACTTCACGACCGAGATAATCACAATGGTGTGGTCACTCACCTAGAGCCAGGTATCCTGGAACATGCAGTCAAGTGGGCCTTAGGGAGCATCACTATGAACAAAGCTAGTGGAGGTGATGGAATTCCAGTTGGGCTATTTCAAATCCTAAAAGATTTGTGCACTCAGTATGCCAGCAAATTTGGAAAACTCAGCAGTGGCCACAGGATTGGAAAAGGTCAGTTTTCATTCCAATCTCAAAGAAAGGCAATGCCAAAGAATGCTCAAACTATCACACAATTGGACTCATCTCACACGCTAGCAAAGTAATGCTCAAAATTCTCCAAGCCAGGCTTCAATAATACATGAACCGTGAACTCCCAGATATTCAAGCTGGATTGAGAAAAGGCAGAGGAACCAGAGATCAAATTGCCAACATCAGTTGGATCATAGAAAAAGCAAGAGAATTCCAGAACGACATCTACTTTTGCTTTATTGACTATGCCAAAGCCTTTGACAGTGTGGATCACAGAAAACTGTGGAAAATTCTTCAAGAGATGGAAATACCAGATCACCTGACCTGCCTCCTGAGATCTATGTATGCAGGTCAGGAAGCAACAGTTAGAACTGGACATGGAACAACAGACTGGTTCCAAATTGAGAAAGGAGTATGTCAAGGCTGTATATTGTCACCCTGCTTATTTAACTTATATGCAGAATACATCACGAGAAATTCTGGGCTGGATGAAGCACAAGCTGGAATCAAGATTGCCAGGCGAAACATCAATAACCTCAGATATGCAGATGACACACTTTTATGGCAGAAAGCGAAGAAGAACTACAGAGTCTCTTGATGAAAGTGAAAGAGGAGAGAAAAAGTTGGCTTAAAATGCAACATTCAGAAAACTAAGATCATGGCATCTGGCCCAGTTTCTTCACGGCAAGTGGTTGGGGAAACAATGGAAACAGTGACAGACTTTATTTTTTGGGTCTGCAAAATCACTGCAGATGGAGACTGCAGCCATGAAATTAAAAGATGCTTGCTCCTTGGAAGAAAAGCTATGACAAACCTAGACAGCATTTTAAAAAGCAGAGACATTACTTTGCCAACAAAGGTCTGTCTAGTCAAGGCTATGGTTTTTTCAGTAGTCATGTATGGATGTGAGAGTTGAACTATAAAGAAAGCTGAGCCCCAAAGAATTGATGCTTTTGAACTGTGGTGTTGGAGAAGACTCTTGAGAGTCCCTTGGACTGCAGGCAGTTCCAACCAGTCCATCCTAAAGGAAATCAGTCCTGAATATTCATTTGAAGGACTAATGCTGAAGTTGAAGTTTGACCACCTGATGTGAAGAACTGATTCATTGGAAAGGACCCTGATACTGTGAAAGATTGAAGGAACAACAGAGGATGTGATTGTTGAATGACATCACCAACTCGATGAATATGAGTTTGAGTAAGCTCTGTGAGTTGGTGATGGACAGGGAGGCCTGGCGTGTGCAGTCCATGGGGTCACAGAGAGTCAGACACGACTGATTGACTGAACTGATGAACTGAATGTTACACATGTAGAGGAGCTCTTGAAGTGCTTAAAGAATATGTTAATGTTAAGTGGTAGTATTTTGTTTTACTTTGCAAAATTGTTTACTTAAGAGCTTTTGAATAACTATCCTTAGTAACATTGGTTTTAAAGGGATTTCTAATCATTTCTTTTCCATAAATATATAATTTATGAATGTTAATTTGCTTCATAGTCAAAATCAATTATAATATTCTTTTGAGTTTGACAATGCCTTGGGTTCAATTTTATTTAAATTTAACAGAATCTGGACAGATGCTTTTAATCTTCAGTGAAAAACATCTGCATTGCTCTGCTTAATCTCATGTATGTTATTATTTTCTCCTTTAGCCGTGTCTCTTACCCACTTCTGCCCAGCCAGATGTCAGCATATTTTAGACATGGTAATATGGGGATCTTTCTGACCCAGGGATCGAACCTCCGCCTGCATTGCAGGCAGATTCTTTATCATCTGAGCCACCAGGGCAGTCCACAATTAATTAATTTAGAGAAAAGGCAAGCTGGACTATGAGAAATTTAAAACATTAGCAAGTTTGACTCTTACGCCAGATGGAGAAAATTGTACAAATATATAAAACTCAATTCCATTTATCGGTATACTTTTTTAAGTGTAAAACTCACACACACACACACACACACACACATCCCCTGAGTACAGTAATTTCTTAGGCTTAAGCTTTAAAACTAATTAACATATGCTGAGCTATAAAGGCTTTGTTAAGGGAATTATAGACAGGCAGTTTCCATTGACAACTGAATGACAGATTCTTCACTTTATGTTCTTACAACTGGTTGGCTTCTGCTTATTAGCATCACAGGAAGGGAATGATGAGACAGGCAGGGGACTTTATGTGAGTCTGTCTCAGGAATACACCTTCATTCTTGTGCTTGCCTCAATCGTAGTCCTTTCAAATTGTCTTTATTTTTCAAAGCCTGTTTTGTTTTTGATTTGTTTAACATACTTAAGGCATTTGAAAAGGGGGAGCCTATGCCCTTTAAATTTCTTTGTGATGCCATGGACTGTAGCCCACCAGGCTCTTCTGCCCATGGAATTCTCCAGGCCAGAATATTGCAGTGGGTTTTCACTCCCTCCTCCAGGGGATCTTCCTGACCCAGGGACTGCACCCAGACATCCTGCATTGTAGGTAGATTCTTTACTGTCTGAGCCACCAGGAAAGCTCTTTAATTCTAAGCACTCTCCAGGGCCTCAGCGATGACTCCAGGGCCAGGCCAATGTGCTGCTTCTCCTCTAACTCTGATCTGTGGGGTCTGTGTGACTGGTTCTCTCTCCTAATTCATTTGGCTCATGGAACCCCCTTCTCATCAGTTCTCCCCCGTAGCTGTTATGTATTCCTTCCTTTGTTTTTTCCTTGCAGAACCTGATTGATATAATTTTTATCATAATTTTAATTTTTAATTTTTATCATAATTCCTCCTTATCCTATTAACGTGTGATCTCCTGCAACCTGAATTCTGTCATTCATTCTGGGATCCCAGCAGTTAGTAGATTCTCATGAAAGTTTGTATGACTCGGGTATCTAATGCTGCTTTTAGATACTTGGTATAAAAAAGATTCACATGAAGTGCCACACAATATTAGTATAAAAAAGACTTCTGTGATCACAAGCATTTGTGAAATTTGACAGTGTGCAGGTCCCTTTTGAAAATTCACCATGCACAGTATCATTTTAAGTAAGTCTGCCAAAATTTTAATTTTGTTTACCTTAGTATTATGCTTCTCAAGTGAGTTTGACTGTTGAGAAACTACCCTTTATCCATTAACAGTTAGGGTAGTATATTGGTTTCTGAAAGGATGAACTATATTTGGACGCTTGTAAGTTTGTTGTGTTTCAGGCTTTCTCTACTTTTAAAGATTGGGGTGAGAAATTCTCAACATAATCTTTTTTTTTAAATGTGTTTATTTTTTATTGAAGGATAATTGCTTTACAGAATTTTGCTGTTTTCTGTTAAACCTCAACATGAATCAGCCATATGTATACATATATCCTCTCCCTTTTGAAACCCCCTCCCATTTCAACATAATCTTGAAAAGAGTAATAGGCAATAATTACTTTGAAGTGTTTCCAGAATACCAGACACTTTGATGTGTACTTTCATTTGTAAATTCATGTAATCCTTTGTTACTTTCATTTATAAATTCATGTAATTCTTTACAGTCTGAGCCTTCCCTGATGGCTCAGATGGTAAAGAATCTGCCTGCAATGCAGGAGACCGTGGGTTGGGAAGATCCCCTGAAGAAGGGAATGGCTACCCCCTGCAGTATTCTTGCTTGGAGAACCCCATGGACAGACGAGCCTGGCGGGCTGCAGTCCATGGGGTCGCAAAGAGTTGGACACGACTGAGCGACTAACACTTTACTATTCCTTACATCACATTCTATCAGGTTGGAACTGTCACCTACATTTTACAGTTGACTGTGGAAACACAGAGGGGTTGAGCAATTTACACAACCTTACAGAGGTCGGAAATGGTTTAAGTAGGATCTAAGCGGGCATTCTGACCGCAGAATGCATGCACTTTTTTGGCCATTACACCATAACTCTCTGGATGAAAAGAGAGTTTTCTCCAAGTAAAGTGAGAATCAGTTTCACAGGTTGAGGAAATCTTGCAGCTTCCTTTTGTGAGTATTCAGTTTCCCTTTTCTGTGTCTGCTGAGGTCTGAGTAATTGAACACCCTCCCCACCCCCCGCCTCCACTGGATTCCTTCAGTGCTCCCACTCCTATCACACCCACATCCTCGCTGTTTTGGGGAGACTTGGAAGAGAGCCAGTGGATACCAGTTCCATCCTTGGCATGTTTGTAGTGGGTGTGAAGGAACAGCCCCCGGACAAGACCAGATCTCTGGGTCTGCGTGCTTACAGGAACATAATAAAGTAGAAGCTTATTCAAGCCTCCTAAGGGAGGAAGGATCTGTAGCTCTTTGGCTTGAGGGTTCCCATGACGAGCTCCACAATCCATAATTGAGTAGAGGACTCATGGGACTTGGTATATAGTCAGACGTACAGCTGTGATTTATTACAGAGAGAGGCTGGGAAGCAGAATCAGCTAAAGGGAAAGGCACTGCAGAAATTCTGGAGAAAATGAGTCACTAGTCAAAAGAGTCCTTTCCCAGTGGAGTCACACAGGATGCCCTTAATCACATTGTAAGAAGTGTGTTGTGTTGCCACCAAGGAAGCTCATTGGGGACTTAATGCCCAGAATTTACTGGGGGCCAAACAAACAACAAGCATAACAAAACAGGTTCTCAGTGTAAACCGTGTTGTTTCTACAAGTAAGTTAGGCACAGTGAGCCTCTGTGGGGGAAAGTTGTCTGTCAGTGTAGGGAACTGTTTACCGTTCAAGTCCTCCAGGACTAGTCCAAAGGGCAGCCTTGCAAGCAGGCTATAAAAAAGCATGCTGAGCCTGATGTGTTAAATCTTTTAGGCACCCTCTTCCACTGGGAACTCTTGACTCTGCTCTTAGCAAAGAAGCCATCATTTGAGACCTTGTGCTGTGTTAAAATGACGTTTGACTTCTGTTAATAGAAGTGGTGGTTTTCTTGTTTGAAATGTTTAAAGTTTTTGTTCAATGCCATGTTGAAAGGAAAGGTTATTTTACAACAGCCAGGGCAGTGAAGATTATAGCAGATTAGAATGTCTCTCTGTGTTTGGGATTGAATGGAGAATTGCTGCAAGGTTAAATTACATTTATTCTTTTCTTTTATATACCATCTAGAAAAACAGAAAGAGAACACTTGATTATTTTAGGCAATCTGTTACTTAAGAGTTTTTAAGAGTTTAATCATGTGACATTCTTGCTGAAGAAATTGTTTCTCATCAGTTGTCACTTGATAATTTCTACCTTGAAAAGTAGAAATGTTTTTAGAAGTCTGGTAAATAAAACTGAAGTAGCAATCTACCACAGTATGCTTTATACAATAAAGAGGAAAGTGGGAAATAGTTACTTTTGTGATAACATCTCTACAGGGTAAAAAGCCAATTTTCATACCTGTATCAAGGCACATAGATCATTTAGATTCCAATTGGCTTTATGTAACTATTCCCCTTCTTAGCAAATTTGAGAACAAGTTTGGGCTAATTTTAGATCTCTATCTTTGATTATTCGGAGTATAAGTCATTTTGCTTTATGCCTCCTGTTCTCTTAATCTGGCAGGCTATTTCTTATTACAGAGTTCTGGTCAATTCAGTTTAATAAAAGATTATGGAACTTCATTATTTAAAATGTAATATATTCAATTTTTTAAGACTCTTGAGTGTATCTCCCTAAATATTTTTGAACGTATCCCAACAAGATGGCATCACTGACTCAGTGGACATGAGTTTGAGCAAACTCTGGGAGATCGTGAAGGACAGGGAAGCCTGGCGTGCTGCAGTCCGGGGAGTTGGACACAACTTAGGGACTGAAAAATGACATACAAAAAGAAAGACTGCTTCAGTAGTGGATAGGGGAAAATAGTGTGTGGGAGCTAGAATTTTAAGACACTGCAAAACTCGTATTATATGATTCCTTTATTTTTAAAAAAAATTACCAATATTCTCATTTGATGGGATAGTAAATTTCATGTTTTCAGAGTCAGCTTGAAAGGCGATCTTGACATCTTCTTGCCTCCTCCTCTTCGCCCTTGATTGACACCTGTTTCCCTTCCCAGAACCGTCCTTTTCTGTCATATTGTTCTTTACCACCTCAGTCCTCAGTTGGGCAAACCGCTTCTAGTACCAACCCTGCTTCACACTCCAGAATTATCTTTCTTTTCCCTTCCTCTCCTATGAAAGTCTTTTCCTTAATGATTTGTTTGTAATTAAGGAGGAAGTATAGCAAGTAAATTAATTCACAGTAAGAAATTCATGATGAATTATCTTTCCTAGTATTCCATTTTAAAAGAAGAAACTTTTTTTATCCTCATACACCAGTAGGAATGTTCGTATTTTCAGCCTTCCTAGGAAACACTCTGGCAATCTATCAAGAGTCATAAAAAATGTTCTTATAACTTTTCCAGTAGTTTCATTTTTAGAATTCAAGTCTAAGAAAAATAATCAGAAATAAACACTTCTATACAGAGATATTGATCAGAAAGATGTTTAATAGCCAAAAACGTGAATTATATCATAAATGATAAATATAGTGACAATATAATGAGTTAGAAATGCAGAAAAAAGGAAGGAAAAGGATAACTAAGCATTCACTGCCCATTTCAGATGTTTGTGGGTACGCTGAGTCCTCCAAGCCTTGGGCTACAATGTAGACAGCGTGGAGTCAGGCAGGTTTCATGTCTGCCTGACAGTTAAAGACTTTTCAGGTATTTAAAACTGGGGAAAACCAATTAAATAAAGATTCATGTAAATTGGGCTGCCCTGGTGGCTCAGACAGTAAAGAATCTGCCATGCAGGAGACCCAGGTTCAATCCCTGGGTCAGGAAGATCGCTTGGAGAAGGAAATGGCAACCCACTCCAGTATTCTTGTGTAGAGAGTCCCATGAACAGAGGAACCTGGTGGGCTGGAGTCCATGGGGTTACAAAGAGTTGGACACAGCTGAGCAACTACACTTTTCACTTTTCATAAATTATAAAGGCATTTTTCTGCTTAAACCTTTCAAAATACCCAAAGTTTATTGTAAACAGAGTTGAGTACAAAGCATGGTAGGTGAAGAGTATGGGCTTCTCTGATCACATACTCTATTCTTACCAACTGTGTGACCTTGGGCAAGTTATTTAAACTCTCTGTACTCCAGTATTCTTGCGTGGAGAGGCCATGTGGACAGAGGAGCCTGGCAGACTACAGTCCATGGGGTCGCAAAGAGTGGGACTTGACTGAGCGACCAAGCACATACTTCAGTTTACATACCTTAAAATGTGATAATTACATTTGCCTTTGAAATTCAAGATCATAATTCATATAAAGTGACTCATATCTCAAATAACAAGACGTGTAATCAAATTTTACTTTTTATTATTGATTTCAATGAGAAAGATAATTATCAATAGATCACAATTTTAATTATCCTATTTTAAGATAACCTTTAAGGTTCTCTGATTTTTCAGAGAAGTAAGTTATATATTGTTAGGGTTAAAACAAATCTCAATTTATTGAAAAGCATTTTAGAGTGGGCATTGTGGCTCTTCATCTTCAGAAGATCCTTTTTAGGTTAGAACAAATTCAGAATAGCTCTGACTTTGACACACAGAAATTTGTAATGTCAGTCCATCTTTTTCTTCCCAATTTTAGTATAAAACACAATCAATTAAAAACAAAGAATCAATAAAATGTAGTACTAGAAAATAATCCATTTTGAAAAAAAGTGGTGATTTCATAAAGCGAACTATTTATTAGAATTCTTATTTAAATTTCTATTTGTAGAGTGAGAAAAATTACACAAGAAAAATGCATAATATGAGATTGGAGCTACTTGCTGGCTCATAAAATACTAATTTGTATCCTAAAAAATATATATCTTAAAATCATATATGTATGGTGTGTGTGTGTGTGTGTGTGTGTGTGTGTGTGTGTGTATCAGGCAACTGAGAAAAATTAGAGATATTAGTAGTTGAATTTTATGGTTTATGCTTAGGAAAATTCCTGTATATCTTAACATAAAATACACATATCTAATAGAAACTAACATTGGAAACTGTTTATTAGAATGTTATATACTTTAATTGGCCAAGTCTCATATCTTGAATATCTTCATAGAGCCCAGTTCTTATGACTCCAGGGAATTGAACTTTGTTCTATATTACCAATAATTACAAATAAATATGAGCATATTTCTATGATTTTCTTGTCTGCGGGATCATGATAGTTTTTCATCTTTACTTTTATATTTTTCCTCTTCTAGATATTAATATGTTATCTTAAGACCCAAAAGACAGTGAAAACATCTTTCATTGGCCAAAGACCTATGTGTTGTGTTGTAGGTGACCTTTCTCGGTGTCAAAAGTTGCCCTGAGTGGACTCCTGGAGCTGTTTCTACTTCTAGTGAATTTATCCTCATTCTGTGATAATATTAGGATCATTTAAACTAGGTAAAATTCTAACAAACTGTGGATGACTAATAAATGCCTTTGGTTAGAGTTTCTAGACATTTTTAGTTTATTTAGATACAGTCTGAATTTTTCAGTGCTGGTAATCTGTCTCTGCGTCCTGACTAAGCTTCTCCTTGTGTCCATCTGAAGTTGATGAAGTAAGATTGTATTCAAGCCTAGGTCTTATAGTTCAAGTAGCTTTTTTCTTAATATTCTGTGGAGCCAACTTTAGAGATATCATAAGACCTGGGCTTCTTTAGAGATATGGTAAGAACTTGCGGCTGCTGCTGCTAAGTCGCTTCAGTCGTGTCCGACTCCGTGCGACCCCATAGACGGCAGCCCACCAGGCTCCGCCATCCCTGGAATTCTCCAGGCAAGAACACTGGAGTGGGTTGCCATTTCCTTCTCCAATGCATGAAAGTGAAAAGGGAAAAGGAAGTCGCTCAGTCATGCCCAACTCTTAGCAACCCCATGGACTGCAGCCCACCAGGCTCCGCCATCCATGGGATTTTCCAGGCAAGAGTACTGGAGTGGGGTGCCATTGCCTTCTCCGGTAAGAACTTGGGGTGGTAATAAAAGAATCTGCCTGCAATTCAGGAGACACAAGAGACGCAGGTTCTATCCCTGATTCAGGAAGATCCTCTGGAGGAGAAAATGGCAAGAATACTCCAGTATTCTTGCCTGGAGAATCCCATGGACAGAGGAGCCTGGTGGGCTACATCTCGTGGGGTTGCAAAGAGTTGTACATGACGGAGCAGCTAAGCATGTGTGAAGACCTTGGTCTTTCAGTTATCTAGGAATTTGTTCCCATGTCATGGGAGTAAAGAAAATAGGATTTCTAAATGTGACCTGCTGATAATTACTACCTTGCTGTCCAGTTTTTTCGTCAAATTAAACTTCTTTTTATTGTCTTAATCTGCAAACTGTTATAGTGGGACTACATAGGTGATGTCTTGGATTCTCTTTAGCTATAATGTTTCCTGTGGATCTGTGTTGATTCTGGGACGATAACAGTCAAAGCAGATGATCTATTAGTCATCTCTTTTATTGCTATTTCTGTTTGCCTTTTTAATTTTGTTTCCCTTTGTGGAGTGATTATTTCTTTGGTCAGTACTTAAAAAAGGGAGATAATCAATCATTGTCATATTTGGCAATAAAATAAGATGCCACGCTGTCCTACCACATTTGCCAACAGACCTTTTCATTCCTCAAGAATTTTATTTATTGAACACTTAACTATACAGCACACTGGTGCCAGGCACTGGGAACAGTAGTAAAAATATAAGTCCTGCCCTCCAGAAAGTTTCAATGTAGTGTTTTTTGGTTTGTTGACAATCTAATATCCTTTCCTCTGATAATATTCCTGTATGCTCTGGCATATTCTTGTGTCTTTTTCTTTTTTTTAGGGGTATTAGCCTGAGAGAAGTCAACTTTATATCCTTGCTTGGCCATTATAGTAAATTTCAATGTTCTTTTAGGGTCAGGAAAGTATTTATCGATGATCTTGTAAAAATGACATATGCATCTTTTAGGACATAATATATTTTTGAATGATGAGAAATTAATTTTTTCATTGGTCACTACATTGTAGGACACTCATAAATGAATGAAGCACAGCTTGAGCCCAACACCTTTCAAGAGACCTTGAAGTTAAAGAAGAACCCTTAAATCTACTGGGAATGGTTTTTGGAATAATTTAAGAGCCAGTATGGGTGTTTTGTATCCTTGAGAACTCTTTGAATGGCAACTTTATATACTAGATTACATTTAACTTTCCCTTACTCAGCTATTTGTCAGAGACGTCACATTGTTTTATTCCTGAATTACAAAGTCCAAAGTCTCGCTGTGCTCTGGTTTTACATACCTTTGCCTCTGTAAGACATTGGAGGAGAAGGTGTCATTTCGAAAGCACTGTTTCTCGAACCATCTCAGTTCACTAGTGCCAGAGAGCTGGCACTTTTGTGGCGTTATAGTTATAAATATATTTCAGTGTTTTTCACTAGGTAAAATTGTTGTAGAGGAGACAAAGAACTTATAAATTCACTTCATTATGTCCCAAAGATAATCCAAGAGGCGTGTTTACATAGGCATCTCTCTCCCTGCTTCTTTTTACGTGGGGGGAAAAAGGTGGTGTAAAGGAATTTTATAGGACAGCTAACTTGATTTTACTTAAAATATAGTTCATCAGTTCATCATTAGCTCGGTATTAGTTTTTCTATTCATGTACATAAACTTAGTCTGCTCAAAGAAACTCAATGTTTATTAGAAGTAGTTTCATTTTAGTTTGAATTCATTTCACTGTGAATATATTTTATAATACTCATACCGATGTCCTTATGTTAATTTTGAATGTTATCACAGCAGTGAGTTTTAAAGACCATTAATGTAGTATTATCTGTACTTTTTTGGGGTAAAATGATTGTCATAATCAGATCATTATTTTGGTAGTCCAACATCATTGCTGAGAGATCCTGTTATGTGAAATAAGAAAGATAATGATAATGATTTTAATGATCAAGGTATAAAACAGGCATCATAGGATACGTGTGATGCTCTCTCTCTACTTTTATAGCTCTTGATCTTGTTCCTCGTTCGACATCATTACTAACTTCTACCTTTTATCTTATTTAACACAGGGCTGTGAAATTATTTCAACTCCTGATCAAGACCATACTGACTTTACCAAGTGCCTTGAAGTGCTCCAAAAGAAGATAGAAGAAAAAGACCTACAGGTAAGATCGATGCCTATTTGGTGGTTATGAATCTTAAACCAAGAATGTGAAAAATCCTGTTTTTACTCACCTGAAATCATTATTTGCTTTTGTGCTGATTATTTGGTTTCCCTTGTCAGGTTTCTTCAGTATATGAATAAATCTGTACTTAGTTGCCAAAACATTAACGTGTGCACTCGAATCAGAGGTCACAGATTTAGAACCTTCCAGTGAGTGGTGAGGTCCGAAAATGGGTGAAGTGGACCTTGTCTATGGCAATCAAAACTGATGGCTCATTCTGAGCCTAAAGGAAGTAGCTGCTCTCCAACCCAAGTTGGTTGTTACCCTGCAGAGCTGTGTATGTATGTATGTGTGTTTATATAGTATGTAGGCAAGACCAACAAATATGGCCTGGACTTGGCCATCCTTGCAAATTCTTATTTAAACAAATAAAATATTGTTGACCTTTTTTAAAAATGAGAGACGTGTCTGTTACTTTGCATGCGTGGGCTCTTTAAGGTATTCAGTAGTGATTTTCACCTAGCATCCAAGTGTATAATCATAATTGCATCATTTAGCTAATGCACACATTTGTATTTTTTAATATTTTACAGTACTTTGACAGTTGTTGAAGTGATATGCAAACTTTTTATAGCCTTTATTCAGAGAAGAGCCACAAAATTAAACCTGAAGCGTTGAAGGACAATTGACTTATTTTCCTGGGAAGGAAGGGAGGTAAACTGAAATGTGTGATCCAGTGTGTTGTTTTATTTAAAAAAGTTTTTTGTTTTTTTTTTGTGGCTGTGGGGTCTTAGTTCCTGGACGAGGGATCAGACCCATGCCCCTTGCAGTGGATGCACACAGTCTCCCCACTGGACTGCCAGAGAAGCCCCCAACATGTCATTTTAAAGGAAGAATACAAGGACGACATCTCTGTACATTGGGATAGTTTTCAAAGTACAGCAGGAGAGTGTTTCAGCCTTTCCTCAATAATCGAGTGGGAAAGGACCAATTCAGACCCAGTGCGGGCAGATTTCACGTCTGCTCCCTTCATGCCTTGGCTCTGGGTAGCCTTTGCTTTCAGTCTGGTCTCCCTGACTCTCTGCAGTGGCTGCTTGTAGCAGTTTCTTCACGCCTTCACATCTAGAGGCATTGAGGGGTAGGGGTGTCACTTGCCACCGTCCTTAGACCTCAGTCCTGAAATCTCTCCATGAATCTATACTTGGTTTCAGCGCAGGATGATGAAAGTTACCTGACTGTCTGGGACCAGAGTAGAGAGTGGGGTCAACCCCCGAGTCTCACACAGTCTAACTCCATGGCTGGTACACATTAGCGGGACCGCCTACATGGTGGACAGGCACCCCTGATAAAAACTTGCTTCTTCGCAGAAGTTCTGGGAGGTTTATTCTAAGGTATGTTTACTAAGCTGAAGGAGTCGATCCTTTGGTCCCTTTGAAGGGGAAAGCCTTTTGTAACCATCATTAGTTGACAAGTAGCTCACTCTACATTCTCACCACAAGTAATTGAGTGAACATTTCTCATCTCTATGGTGGCTTGAGCTGTACCAAACGTGCCACTTGCAGCAGTCAATTGCTGTAATTATCTGTTTAAGGAAAAGGGGAAACAACCTACTGAGAGTTATCGGCTTCATTGAGACATAGCTGATGTGGAATTTCTTAGAAGAAAGTTCTAAGTCTTCACAATAGTTTCGGTTTTCCTAGTGCTCCCACTGGAAGCTGGGAAGGCAGTGATGTTTGTTGTGTCTAACTGATAGTATCTGTATACAGTGTTCAGTCACTGAGTCACAAAACAAACCATCCTGTCTCAAACTCGACAACCAAAGTCTAGAGAGAGCCTCAGGCTGGGAGGCAGGAGTAGAGTAATCAGTGTTCTGATCTGTGAAACAAACTGGGCAAAATGTTGTCCAAGCCATTGCAGGTCCAGAGCAAGAGGACCTCTTCGAGGACACCTGCGTTGGGCAGAAAGGACCACATCCTCCTGCTCCCCTGTGCTTAGGCTGGAGGCTGCTGGGGAAGCGTGTGGCCCCAGGGGCCGGCTGTGGTGTATCATAAAGGGATTGCTGCTGGGCGAGGGGAGCCAGCTGCCCTCCTTACAGCTCAGTGGTGAGGTCTTTGTGGGGAGGATGGGAACAGGGCACCTCCGTGGCAGACATGCTTTGGGTCCAGGGCATTCCACATCCTCATCTTGAGCCCCTCTTTCTCCTTGTTCCTAAAAGATTCTAGATTCCCCCTTCTCCTTTGCCTTAAGGTGTTTCTGTACATGTTGCTCCCTCCCACTAGAGGAGGATTTTTGAGAAAATTTTGATTTTCTTGCCAAAGCCATGATGGTGGGGTCCTGACATCCTCATGGAGGACTTTTAAAAAATATTCATTGATTTATTTGGCTGCCCTGGATCTTAGTTGTGGCATGTGGAATCTTTCATTGTGACTTGCGGGGTTTTTGTTGTGGCATGTGAGCTCCCAGCTGAGGCATGTGGGATCTAGTTCCCTGATCAGGGAGGGAACCTGGACCCCTTGTTCTGGGAGCACAGAGTCTTAGCCACTGGACCACCAGGAAAGTCCTTCAAGGACGTTCCCCCACCATCGCTCTGCGTTATGCTCGGCTGCTCTACATTTCTATGCTTCCCTCTTTTCTCTGTTCAGATACTCTGAACACTTTTGATAATTGTGTTAATTATTTCTATTCGCTAAGGCCTTTCTTCCCAGCTTGACTATATAGCCTATGAAGCTGAGATCAGGTCTGTCTTGTTCATGGTCAGATGGCAGCACTTCACACATGAGATGCTCGGGGAACTCACAGGAGAGCAGAAGATGATGCATTTAGGGGAGAGGCTTTTAGAGAAGCCTGGGACATAAGAAAGAAACAGGAGTGAGATGGCGAAGGGGAGAAGGTGGTGGCCAAGTGTGGCAGCATACAGACAAGGTGGCTGGCACTCCAGTGAGGCGACAGTGTTGTTTTGAAGAATTTTAAGACAGAGACTTTGTTGTTAGAAGCACGGTTAGGTCAACTGAACGCATAACTCACAATGAAAACTATACAAAGTAGCTGTTGTTCAGACTGGAGAAGATGGTTGTGTTAAATCTGAGGACTCTCTGTGGGCTTTCCCCTGAGTTTATGTTTAACCTGGGAATGAGAACATGGTCGTTGATTTAATATAATAGTAGGAGAAAAGCAAGATTAGAGACATTAGAAGGGAAAATCATAAAAGATTCCCCTCCGCACATTGTCCTACCCTCAAGTGAGATCACCATGAGGGCTTTTACAGATTTCTTCCTAAAATACACATGAACTATATTAGAAAATCCTTTTTCCTTCCCTGCTTAATAAATCTTAGAAAATTATCAAACATTTCTGGTTTTCCACTTACTAAATTATAAATATGAATGTGTAACCCAAATGTCTATATTTGGTGAGTCCTTACTAGCATGTATGTTAAAATATCAGCTATAGTATAAATGAATTAAAGTAGTATTTAATATGTTGAGGAGCCATACTATGTAACATATTAGAACTTTGTAGAACTTGGATTAGGATCTGTCCTTATCCTTAAGGAGTTTACTATCTAGAACATGAGGTTAATTATAAAAAAAGATTTCCCTAAATTGCCTTATTTATTATTTATTTACCTATTTAAAACCTGCTCCTCCCGAACTTTTATTCCTCTGTGAAAGGGTTCTGTGATACATGCGGCTTTTTAATGCTTTGCTTTTATGTTGCCACATTGTTTATCTGTGACTGAGTCATGAATAATACATTATCAGGATGCTATCTGATATGACTGAATCTTCAAAGAGCAAATATATTTTTTGATGCTATGATACACATTTGAGATCTAAATCCTGGAATACAAGGAAAAACATTAAAAGCTATTGCTCCAAGTTTCAAAAAATGTAAGACATACATTGTTTAGGGTGAAGCAGGAAGATATCTAGATGATAAGGCACTAAGAATAATAGTTCTTCCAAAATGTAGGTTGGGATATTTCCTAGAATTACATGGCAATAGAATCAGTTACTTTAGTTTCTGTTATTTTAAAGAGACTTTGTATTGGACAAAATGTAGGCAGGAAAGTTGATGTTAATTTCAAACTGTATAGATTTCAACTCATACGAGTTTTATTTTCTAAAACCTCAATGCCTTTTAACCCTTTATACTATGTTATTTTTATAAACAGGTTTTTTTAATTAAATGACATAGGATGCTGAATAAATCAAGTATTACATAGTGAAAGTGAAGTCGTTCAGTTGTGTCTGACTCTTTGCAACCCCATGGACTATAGCCTACCAGGCTCCTCTTTCCATGGAATTTTCCAGGCAAGAGTACTGGAGTGGGTTGCCATTTCCTTCTCCAGGGTATCTTCCCAACCCAGGGATCGAACCCAGGTCTCCTGCATTGCAAGAAGACGCTTTACCATTGAGCAACCAGGGAAGCCCTAAGTGTTACATAAATAAGAGCAAATGCCTAAATTTTATATACACAGAGACTAGTATTAGTGACTAACTTAAATATCCAAAAGACTGTGGAGACAATCATTCACCAAAGAGGACAGAGTAGAAAGACCCTGAGCTTACCTTCTCTCTGGGGCACATCAAAATTACAACTCTTTACAGAGCAACTATCAGTGAAAAGCACTGAAACCCACCAGAAAAGATCTATAGAAAGAAAACATAACCAGACAGCTAGGAGGGGTGGAGTCTAGTATAGTCAAGACTCATACCCCCAGGTGGGTAACCTGTAAACAGGAGATTAATTACAATTATAGAGGTTTTCCCCAGGGAACAAGGGTTGTGTACCTGGCATCAGCCTCCCCATCATGGGGGTCCTGTGACTGGAAGGTGAGCCCCCAGGATTTGTGGCTTTGAAGCCCGGTGGGGCTTACTTTTCAGAGACCATGAGGGCTGTGGGGAGATAGATACTCTAATTTTAAAGGGATCCAGGAGAGAACTAGTCATTTGAAAGGTGCCTGAATCACACCTACCTGCTGATCTTGGAGAGTTTTGAACTATTTTTATCCACTAAATGTCAGTATTGGACATGATTATTTTGTAATGGACTAATTTTTTTTTTATGTTCATACTAAATAACTGTTGCTGCTTATCAAATTTAAGACTAACTATGTCTGATTGGCTAACTCATTATATCTGAGTGGCTCAGATGGTAAAGAATCTGCCTGCAATACAGGAGACCCGGTTCCCTCCCTAGGGTTGGGAAGATACCCTGGAGGATGGAATGGCAACCTGGAGAATTCCATGGACATAGAATTGGACCATTTTCCCCCGTCACTTCATGGCAAATAAATGGCAAAACAATGGAAACAGGGACAGACTTTATTTTGCGGGGCGCCAAAATCACTGCAGATGGTGATTGCAGCCATGAAATTAGAAGACGCTTGCCCCTTGAAAGAAAAGCTATGACAAACCTAGACAGCATATTAAAAAGCAGAGACATTACTTTACCAACAAAAGTCTATCTAGTCAAAGCTATGGTTTTTCCAGTAGTCATGTTTGGATGTGAGAGTTGGACTATAAAGAAAGCTGAGCGTCGAAGAATTGCTGCTTTTGAGCTGTGGTGTTAGAGAAGACTCTTGAGAGTCCCTTGGCCTTCAAGGAGATCCAGCCAGTCCATCCTAAAGGAAATCAGTCCTGAATATTCATTGGAAGGACTGATGTTGAAGCTGAAACTCCAATACTTTGGCTACCTGATGCAAAGAACTGACTCATTGGAAAAGACCCTGATGCTGGGAAGGATTGAAGTCAGGAAGAGAAGGTGATGACAGAGGATGAGATGGTTGGATGACATCACTGACTCTATGGACATGAGTTTGAGCAAGCTCTGGGAGTTGGTGATGGACAGGGAGGCCTGGCATGCTACAGTCTATGGGGTCTCAAAGAGTCTTACATGACTGAGCTACTGAGCTGAACTGAGGAGACTGGTGGCCTACAGTCCATGGGGTCTCAAAGAGTTGGACTCAACTGAGCAACTGACTCTTTCTATCTGATTGGACCAGTTACTTTTTCAATATGATAAAATATGTACAGAAGATAGTTGTATGATAGTTCTCTGAGAAGTATTTTCCAAGGTACTGTGATGTCGTCAGTAAAGTCCACTCTGATGAGCTGATATCTTTGTCACGATTTCAGTCTTATCTGAAGCAAAACAATAAATCTGTTGTGTGTGTAAATGTCTTCTAGAGAGGAATAAATACTGTGTTTACATTAGCGAAACCTAGTTAATACCACCTTAAAGTATCATAATAAACATCATCAGTCATGATTCAGAGCAGAGTAGATAAGAGAGACATGAAAGCTAAATGCAGTGGGGTGAAATGTGAATAAAGACCAGAGTATCCTTAATAGTGGTGCCCCAATGTCAGTTTTAGTTATGACAGATGTGGCGTGTTTGTATAAGATGTTAGCACATCATTGACAAGGAGACTTTTGCAGAAACTTAACACCTGTGGCCAGCGATTTGTTATGTGAGTGTATATTGAAATACCTCAAGTCGCAAAAGATATTTTAATATGTGTCTGGTCAGTGAGTTAACATCAGTGGGAACTGGTGATTGGTATTGCTACCTGAACTGTCTTCACGACTTTCCCCCAAATCTCAAATTATTTCTAAGTAAAATGTTTATTCAAAACATATTTCAGTGTCTTCAAGATGCTATAACTGGAGAATGGTGTTATCTTCCTATGCCATGTGTCATAGTAAAATAGAACAGAAAGGCATGAACTTCAATCAAAATAACTTTCTGTGGACTCTTTCAACTTTAAAGTGTTTCCTCAGAAAGTTTCAAGTCATGTCTGCTGCCCGTTTAGGCAGTTATTGGACATGAAAACCATGCCTGCTTGAAAGTCTTAGCTAGAAATTGGTGTTTTTAAACTACGTGACAACCCAAATCCTCTCAACCATTCCAGTTTTCCCAAGAGACCAGAGTATGGTAAGACTCAATCAAGGATGTGATTTTATCAGGATTGGCTCTTGAAGGAGTAACCCTGTTTGTTCCTTCCTGACCCATCAAAGTCCTGTGGTCTTCATCACCACCTGCGTTTTCTCCCCGGCTTTTCTTATATTGATATTCTGTCACACCTGCCTTTTACTTCTATCTTGTTTCCCTGGGCTTCAGTTATCATTCTGTGCCATTAATGCTCTAACTTATGTCTCTAATCCTGAATTTCAAAGCCTTATTTCTAACCACTAACTGGAAGGCCAGAGGAACTTCATTTCATTGTAAACCAAAATTCATCATCTTTCTCACAAAATCTCATTTTCTCTGTTTTTATTTTCTGTCTCATTCAGTGCCACTGCCATCCATCCGCCTGGCAGAACCTGAGAGTAACCTTATATTTTACTATCCTTGTACCATCCCTCAATGGCTAGTTGCAGCTGCTATAATCCTACAGACATCTCCTGTGCCCACTTTGTTCCTTCCAGCCTTACTGCTGCTGTCTTAGTTCAGACCTTTATCATTTCTTACCTGGGGTATTTGACTAGTCTTCTATTTGCCCCATTTACTCCATTCCCTTACTAAAATTTATAGCCTCTATTTTAAATGGATATATGCTTTAAATCTTTTCTCCTAGTTACTTATTCAATAAATACTTGTTCAGTGAATAAATTTATTTCCAGTAACATCAAGGCAGATTCCAAAGGACATCCTGGCAAACCTTAGCTGGCATGTATCCTCTGAAAGAATCTTCTCAGTAGCAGTTCCTACTAAGTCTCCATGACACGTGTCCAGATTCTTTATATTGCTTGTTGTCTGTACCAGTTGTAAAGATTGAATATGTTTATTATAAAAAGTATTGGTCGCCAACACATTGTAATTAAAGGTTATCTCTGATGCTTGGGGTAGGCTGACTTTCTTTCCGCTGCATGACTGGTTCTTTAAGACTCAGCTCTCTCATCTGTAAAGTCAGAATAATAATATGCACAAAGCACTTACTGCAGTGTCAGCCACATATAAAGTCCTTCATAAAAATATAACAGCAGCTGTGGTGGTATTAATAGTCATATATTGTTATGCACCTTAGCTCTTGTGATCTTTTATAATATTTTATATAATAGGATATATTTTATGTAGTATATTTGTATGTTTATAGAATATAAATATAAATAATTTTTATGTAAATGAAATATAAAATACTCTAAAATATATTTTATGTATTTCACTTTGTAAAATATATTTTATATGTAATAGTTACATATGAGGCTTCCCAGGTGGCTCAGTGGTCAAGAATCTGCCTGCCAGTGTAGGAGATGTGGGTTTGATCCCTGGGTCAGGAAGATCCCCTGGAGAAGGAAATGGCAACCCACTCCAGTATCCTTGCCTGGAAAATCCCATGGACGGAGGAGCCTGGTGGTCCATGTGTTCACAAAGGGTTGGACATGATCGAAGCAAAGGAGCATGTATGCAGGCACATAATTATATATAATGGTGTTTACCTTATAAAATATATACATTCATCTATTTTATAAAAATTAATATAAATATAAATAAGATATCTTTTATAGAATATATGCATAGTTAACCTTTTGATTTTATAATAAATTTCATGGAACAATATGATATTAAAATTAGATAATGTTTTTAGCAATCAGACTAATTAAGTTTATAGCTCTGGTTCATGGACTCATCATTTTCTTTTTTTTTTTAATGACAAAAATTTTTTTTTAATTGAGGTATGACATGTTTCATGTGTACAACACGATTTGATATTTGTATAAATTGTGAAATCATCACAGTAAGTCTAGCTAACATCCTAGCATTGTTTCTTTTGGATATACTCTAGTTTTATGAGATTTCTTGTACTATAAGACACATGAATGAAGCAGAGGGCTCCTCACAGGTTGCTGTGTTTTCTAGGGGAAGTCTTCAGCCTTCCATATTCCTGGGGAACCAGTGAGAATGGGGTCGGTCTGTTTAGTGGTGGGATCCACCAGCAGGACGATTGCACAGCTCTGCTAATCACTCCTGGCCTCCGGCCTCGATGGAGAGAGAAGAGGGATGGCGTGCACTAGCTTCTCCCAGCTTGCACGTGCCTTGTGCTCACTGCGCGGTCACCAAGGGACGTATTACCCAACATTTGTCAAAAGTTGGCTTCAGAGTTCCCAGAGTAGACTTTCTTCTCTTAGATACACTATGGAAGCTCCTGGGGATCTTCTGCTAATAAGCTTAATGAACTTTCATGTCGTACCTGTAGTCAGGTACCTGTCAGTACCTGACAGGTCAGTACGCTATGATTTGGTGGCCAAACCAATGGCCTCAAATAGTCTCCATTCTAATAAAGGAAACATAGATGCGTCACCATATACTAATTCAGACTGTCACCGTTGCTGTGGCTTGCCTTTTCAGGATAGTTCCAGCTTTTTAAAAAGCAGATTTGTTTTGTATAGAACTCTTCTCTGCTTCACCTTTTACTTATTTAATTTTTATTTATTTATTTACTTGAAACCTAGACAATATTTTAAAAAGTAGAGACATCACTTTGCTGACAAAGATTCGTATCATCAAAGCTATGGTTTTTCCAGTAGTCATGTACAGATGTGAGAGTTGGGCCATAAAGAAAGTTGAGCACCAAATTTTGATTGACACTGGAGAAAACTCTTGAGATCTCTTGAGAAAACTCTTGCGAGTCCCTTGGACAGCAAGGAGATCAAACCAGTCAATCCTAAAGGAAATCAGACCTGAATATTCATTGGAAGGACTAATGCTGAAGCTCCAATACTTTGGCCACCTGTTGCGAAGAGCGACTCATTGGCAAAGACCCTGATGCTGGGAAAGACTGAGCACAGGACGAGAAGAGGGTGACAGAGGATGAGATGGTTGGGTGGCATCATTGACTCAATGGACACGAGTTTGAACAGAGTTTGGGGGATGGTGAAGGACAAGGAAGTCTGGTGTGTTGCAGACTGGTGGGGTCTCAAAGAGTTGGACATGGTTTAGCGACTGAACAACAACAACAACAACTCATTAATTTGGTTGTGCTGGATCTTTGTTGCTGTGTGCGGGCTTTCTTTAGTTGTGGAGAGTGGGGGCTACTCTATTTGTGGTACGTGGGCTCCTCATTGTGGTGGATTCTCTTATTGCAGAGCATAGGTTCTAGGTGCGTGGGCTCCTCATTGTGGTGGGTTCTCTTATTGCAGAGCGTAGGTTCTCAGTGCGTGGGCTCCTCATTGTGGTGGGTTCTCTTATTGCAGAGCATAGGTTCTCGGTGCGTGGGCTCCTCATTGTGGTGGGTTCTCTTATTGCAGAGCGTAGGTTCTAGGTGCGTGGGCTCCTCATTGTGGTGGGTTCTCTTATTGCAGAGCGTAGGTTCTAGGTGCGTGGGCTCCTCATTGTGGTGGGTTCTCTTATTGCAGAGCATAGGTTCTAGGTGCATGGGCTTCGGTAGTTGCGGCTTCCAGCTTTGGAACACAGGCTCAGGTTATGGCAAACGGGTTTAGTTGCTCCGCAGCATGTGGGATCTTCCTAGACCGCAGATCGAGCCTGTGTCCTCTGCTTGGCAGGTGGACTCTCAATCACTGGACCACCAGGGAGGTCCCTTGGCTTCACCTTTAAATTTACATTTGGGAAAATGAAATAAGAATTTTTTTCTAATGAAATTGCACCTCAAACCAATGAAGCCTGCTATGACCACCCAATTTAAATATCCCCCCCCCCCCACACACACATCCCTCCTCTTCTTCCATCTCCAAGTTCAGCAGCCCTTTCCCCTTTCCTGCTGAATTTCTGCATTCCACTTGTCACCATCAGACGTGTTTAGAATAGTTGTTTCTGTATTCACTGGCTGGAGTGTAAAGTTTGTGTGGGCAGGGAATTGTGCTTGTTTGTTCTCTGCTGTATTCCCAACATCTAAAGCAATTCCTGGCAGTCCATAAATATTCATCAAGTGAATATATACATATATGTAAGAACAGCCTTTATATCAAATGTTGGTAAACTTTATTTAGTAATCTGCTTTGACATAACAAAGTTTATTCTGCTGCCCTAGCTCTTGTTCCTTTGTAATCGAACACGCTTTTATTTTGGCTAGTACATGGAGATATCCACTGTTACTTGGTCATACACACACGTCCGGCTTTTCTCTTCACTTTGTGGGGCAGGGAAAGGGGATGTATGTTGTGTGTTTTTTAAAAACAGTACGCAGGGTATCTTCTTTTTGTTTCATTAATTGGTATTTTACTCCTGGGACCTGATTCTTTTTCTTTCCTTTTTTTTTTTTTTTGATTTTTTTCTAAGCTTAAGTTTCATGAGAAAGTTGAGAGCTGACAAATGAGAATACGTAGAAATTGTCGCATAAGCCATGGCCATTGTGAACTTGACAAGGATAAATCTTGCCAAATTCCTTGAATTGATATTGAAAGCAATACCATACAATTTCAACATCAGTTCTGTAGCTGAGGCATTGTAAGACTCTCATAACACGTTTTTCTGCCTCCGTTCCTGTGCTTATCTACCCCAAAGGGATGTTGTAAGCGTAATTGGTAATTTTTGTGAAGTTCTAAAAGGCAACATGTCACACACAGACACACACACACACACATAAATGCACATTCAACTATACATCAGTATGCCTACACAGACCCCCTTTTAATTTTTGCTGTATTACCAGAATTGCTATCTTTGTCAAGTGACAAACTACTTACATGTTCAGGATCTGGAACAAATGAGGTGCAAGCTAAGTATCAAGAGGAAGCAAGGAGAAGAAAAATTTCTGTGCATTGTGTGAACTAGCAGGCTGTTTTCCTAGATCATTTTGGAAAAGCCTTCAAAAGAGAAATTCACATCTCTGTTTTTTCCTTCTTCTTAGAAACCAGCAATCTTTTTTATAGGGCTGTGCAACAAGAGAAAATAGATATTCCCCGTGCTTTGGAGTGACTCAGGAGATGCTGCAATGGATATAAAAAGCTAACTGCCCTCCAGGCTGTGGCAGCCTAATCCATCCCTGCCAGAGGAAAGGCGTGCTTTTATGGGCCCCGGAACAAGGGTTAAGTTTATCTGTTTACCAGGACTCTCAGCTGGATGACTCACTTACCAGATAAAATTTCTTATTAATGCAGAGAATTGCAGATATGGTTGGTGTGGTGCTCCTTTGCAGGAGAACGCTGACCTAATGTGAAAAGGACTATTTTATTTAGAGTTACTGCATCATGGAGACACAGAAACTACAGATGGAGGAGGAAACTGTATCTTATGTTAATCTTCTGGAAGATTCATGCACTTATAATGGAACATCCTGAAATTGCTTAGTAGATTATAAAATTTCTTCTTTTTCTGTGTACCTGTTTTCCAGATGTATCATATGTAGTAGTGCTTACCTCATAATTACGATTGTCCACAATGATAGTATCTACATTTTTTAAGCAATAAATTCACCTATTTGAGGCTACAGACTAGACATATAGAGTTTGTCTTGGTTTAACAGCAAAAGATTATTTCAAATTTTAGTAAACAAATTTTTATTTCTAACTTTATGCTAGGGCTAAAATGAAAAACGACAGCAGTGGGAGTGGAGAACAGGGTGTTGGGGAGATCATAGGAAATGATAGCGATCAAGCAGTAGGCAGTCCCCAAAGCCTTAGTTTAGCCTTTCACCTAACCAACTGAAGATTGCCTGCCCAGCAGAAGAATAACTTGTTTCATGTTAGATTTTTTAAATATTAGGGTAAATATTTACAATAGGCTACTTAAAAACCCTGTAACATTCATGTTTAAGAAATGATGTCCTATAGTTTAAGTCATGGGTGAAGAACTGAAATGATGTTAACTGCATGTCACAGGGATCTGCACATCAGATTGATACATTTTTGGTGGTAGTTTAGCAAGTAATCAGGAGAAGAGATATATACATAGTAATACCTTCTTTGTGTAAGGTGATAAGCCTAGTTCTCTGGGAAAGATACATTTAAATCAGAGAAGGTGGGATCCCATAGCATTCACTCTCTGTTCACCCTCTTTGCAGCTGGAAGTAGAAAATGTCTTTGTTTCCATGACTGTCTCTTTTCCTAGAAGTTCTGCTTAGCATTCTGTGGCCAGCATGCTGGTCCTTAACAGATAGATGGCATAGAAATAAGGTAATATCAACATCTCTTCTGGGTCCACTAGGAGCCTTACCCTGTCGATATATATGTGACTGTGTGTACTTTGCACTATGACCAGCTGTGTCAAAATAGTTGAAGCACAGTAGAAATAAGACTATCTGAATTCAGAGTTCACTGATTGCATTTTAATTCTATTTCTCCATCCATTTCTACTAGAGATTTTAGATGACTATAAAATTGACCCTACAGATTTTGATTTTTTTCAAAACATCCATATAAATGAAGGAAATTATTTCAGAAAGAGGAAATTATCATTAAACAAATATTTTCTCCCAGATGGCATTAGGTTTACTATGATGCTTATAGAGATGGAATATAGTTAGCAAAATAGCAAATGACCTCACTTAAAACTAAAAGTAAACCTGGGGATGATGAGGTGATCAGCTATTTTGTATACGTGTATTAGCTGAAGGAAACTTACTACATTGCAAGAAATAAACTTTAAGTAATTAATGTCACTGCAGTAACAGTTTTAACATTTTCATTTGGCATTATAAAATGGTCCAATGCATAATCTAGAAACCAGAGTGTTAATGACCAAGTGCAAAATTTGCAATCAAAATGTCTCTATTCTCCCGGAAGGTGGGAAGGGGGTAATTAACATAAACTATTTATATTGCACCAGATTGCAAAATCTAAGGATTGCACTGCATCAAGCCCGATAGCCACCTATTATTAACTGGTCAATAAAAAATGAAGAGAGTTTTATGCCACTAAACTTTGGGAAAATAATACACCCAAAGTGCTATGAATAGCTGAACCTAATCCATCCAGACATGGGAGCCACGAGTTTCATTTATCATTTTAGACAAGAATATGCAGCTAAGACTTGTTTTATGGCTGAAGCAAAAGCAAGAAATATTGTTTGTAGTATAGAAAGCAAATCATGATGATGCAAGATAGGATAATAGCTTTTAAAAATAATCACAAGTACAAAAATACTAATCTTATGGGAACAGAGCAGAGGTTTTGAAAATTGTTTTCAGCTTGCTCAGTGGTGGGAATGGAATCAGGTGAGAGAAAGAGGATGGAAGGGGATGAGAGAAAGAGGATGTGGGTTCCATGTTCTGGTGCCTCATAACCCACATTCCAACGAGTGGGAAGAATGACTGCTTGTTGCTCTCTCGATGCTCAGCTTCAGTAGGACATCATGTATGTTACAGAGTTTTTGGCCAGGGTGAAAATATCTGCTGCTTTTTCAGTAGGATAGTCAGGAAAGCGATGTGAATCTTTTCATTCATCTACCAGGCAGTCAGTTAACTTCAATGGACAACATTTACCCAAACTGTAATATACTTTCAAACTCTACTTCCAAATAGCTAGTGGTTCCTGAATATGATACAAATCATACTTCGAGTTTTCATTTTGCACTAAATACCAACTATGTTGAAGATGCCATGCTAGGTATTTTGGGTTTTCTAAACCACAAATGATACATCTTTCCATTTCTCAAGACCTCAGAAGACATGAGAGGTTTGGAGACAATAAAGACCTCTAATAGACTTATAATATCCATGTTATTTATACAGACCATGATTTATGTAATTTTACTTATAAATATGTTCCTGACTCTTCAAAGAATTTAATTTTCAGCAGAGGTAGTAGAATAAAATTATGTAAAAAAGAAAAAACAAAACACAAGTATGTGTTTTATTTTTTCTATTCAGCTCTCGTTGGCATTCACTTTCTGATATAGAGAAATGTAAATAGATGCAAATCTGATCTTGCCATCCCTGTGTATTTACATAGAAGAAAAAGCAACACATTTCCACATTTAACTATTGTGCTTTTTGGTTATATGGAAAAAATATTCTTTCCCCAGGGGTCTCTCATTGACATGGTTTGAGAACCTACAGGCCAGGTAATCAAGGAAATATTAGTACTCATGATAGATCTGTAATGAAAGATAACACTTACTACAACCAGGCTTGAAATGTTTAAAAAATTCAAAGCCCAAGGTAAATCAAAAAAGCATTTCATTATTCTGGGCATGAACTCAGTCATTGTCCTGTTCTCTGTTATGACCAGGGCAGCTGAAATTAAGTGTTATCAAGGATTTCAAATAGCAGCCTGAGGGAAAGCAAGGAAAACTCCTGGTATGCAGCAAGAGTTCTAAGAAGTGAGCATCAGTGCTAAAAAGATTGTTTGCGGTCCCAAAGGAAGGATCTTTAATCTCTAGATAAAAAAATTTGAATTTTGATCTATAGGTAATGTTAACCTGTTAGAAAATTTTGAATGAGACACCGTAATACAATTTAGAAAGTTAGTGTCATGGCTGTGTGCAAGCTGAACTGAAGGATGGAAAATTTCATGATAGTAATAAAAGAACCAGTTACAGGATTCTTGGAAGGATAACTCTTCAGTCATCTTTTCCATCAAGAACCTGAGAAAGAAATAGGGACCTTGGAAAATAGACTTATGTGTGCGTGATGATGCTTGGTCTTATTCACCAGAGGTAAAGCATGGAAACTGTAACCGTTCGGCTACCAGATGTCTGTAACATGTTTACCAGTCCGTCTAAGTACTGTAGGTTGTAGGGTGCAGCCTGAATGAGACAGTTTCTGACGCTAAGACCTTGCAGTCTGTGAAGTGGATGCCCTTGTGAGCGGGATAGGACAGGTGGGAAGCCCCTTGGAGGTGGACCTTCTCCAGCGCGAACTCTCCTTGTGCACTTGGTAGCTCAGCTGGATCTGGAAGATGAACTAGGAACTAACCAGAATCAAGAGAGTGTTTTGTTTTGAGTGTTTAAGACCAAAGGTGAAACTCTTAGGTTTGGGATGTCAAAGGATAGGTAATACTGAAAGTCCTGATCACACACGCACACTTGGATCATTGACGTGTCTCTTACAGAGACATTCTCTAGGCTAATAATGCACTACTGGGGAGAGGACCTGGCATTTGGGGCAGGCCCGTCTCTGCTGGCCTCCTCTGCTGCTGGCTTGCAGCCCGTATGTCGAGAGCCTCTGGCAAAAGGAATTTCTTCCCGTCTGGGCATGCTGACCTCTCCAGTGAGGGTATGGACTGCCTGGACTTTTATTGCTGCAACTTTTACTGGGGGATTATATTTTAAAACAGTTGGGAGTCTTAGTGTAGACCCTTTTCATTGCCTCCATAACCTTCTGTCAAATATAAACAAGCTTGTGTACATTGCTCACTTTTCAGGTATCAATATGTCCCTTCCTCCTCTTCTTTTTTAATTTTTTTAAACTTTTCATTCAAAGAATATGTTCAAAAGCAAGCTTTGTGTAAATATGTTTATGACATCTCTTAATAACATATTTGCAGTTTGACATAGTGAGATGAAAATGCTCTGTTCAAACAAGTTTTCTTTTCTTTTTATTTTTTAAGGAGGTGGAGGTAGGCATCTTTGGAAATACTTTACAAGGGAGAGTGAGGGGAGGGGATAGTTCCAGCGCTGAAGTTTGCAATCTTGTGATGTGTTCTGAGAACCAAAGTGCTTCTAGAATATAAAGGGGGTGGCAGTTGTGGATGCAACTTACAAGTGAGTATTAGAGGAGACAGGACTTTAGTTTGTAGATTCTGGAGAGCTAATACTTCAAGAGAACATTGGCATGATCAGATTTGAGATGTAGAAAGCTTTCTCCTGTAATCAGATAGGAAACTACTTGGTTACAGAAAGCCAGGCAGGAGGCCAGTGGGGTCACCCCAATGAGGAAAGTGATGACTGAATTAAGGCTGTGGCAAGGAGGATGGAGAGCAAATTATTTGAGGAAAAATAGGGAGCCTTATTATCTTGCCACTGCAGGAGGCATGATTTCTTTCTCACCCAAACAGGCTGCCATTAAACTGTGACTCATTGGGCCTTGTTGAAATTTAAATAGGGTCCCTGTAGTATTGTTTTTCACAGGCTGCCAAGATCCAGCCAGGTACAGTCTTTGTTTGTCAATACAGTATATTCTGATACTGTAAAACCTCAGGTCTTTAATTTCTCTGGTGTCTCATTGTACTTCACATCAATCACTTGCATTATTTTACCAGTTCATTGAAACATACTTTGATGTTGCTGGGCTGTTGTCAGGTTATCGTTTCTGTTCTCTCCTGATCCAGTGATTTTCTTCATAGCCTGCATTGGGTCTTGTGTCTTTAAATTAGAGCATCCGACATTAAATTAGAGCATCCGACAATTGGACCAGAGAATTTCATCTTCTCTTCAAGCCTAGTTCTCATATAGTATGGATCTCTGAAGGTTAAGGGAAGCTTAAGGATAATGTCTAAATTTTTTGAGACCCTCGTGTTTAATTTTGTTCAGTTGGCTACATACTTGGAATTCTTGAACAGCAGGATAAACATGTGTCTTGGTTTACATGGAATAGTCCTGTTTTGTGCCTGTATCCTTGGTATAATTATTTATAATGCTCCCTTTTACTTTCAAGGGTGTCTCAGCTTGTGCATTAAATTGTATGGTCACCCTGTCTATCAGGGATAGCCACGAAGAAATTGTCCATTTATGCACCTCCAAAATTCAATTTATGAAGAGTCAATGCAATTAAAATATGCTGACAGCCACTGTCCCTGCTTGTAGACTTCATGCATGCTGTATCTAAGTCTTTTTGAGGACACATGGAGAAAAACATGTCATTTGTTTACCAAAAGGCTTTCATTGCTATAATAGAAAAATGAAATTGCTTCTCCTTTTGGTGTTATATATCCTTCAGCCAGTCTTGTCATGATTCTATTAAGACAGATAACGCAAAGCCAAGTTTTTCATTTGTTCTCTAAACAAATAGACACAATTATTATTTAACCTATTAGAGTGGAAACCAGAGAATCTCATGTGGACTGTTAGAAGTGAAAGAGATCTTAAAAAACAGGTTAGGAATTCAGTCTGTCCCTTGCCTTTAGCGATGACTCACCTGTGTCACAAGGGTGTCATGTGACTTGTATATGGTTCTGTGGTTATTAAGGGAGTATACTATATTATAGTCGGGCCTTCCTGGTGCCCAGTGGTAAAGAATCCACCTGCCAATGCAGGAGACACAGGTTAGATCCCTGGGTCCGGAAAAGCCCTGGAGAAAGAACTGGCAACCTGCCCCAGTATTCTTGCCTGGGAAATCCCATGGATGGAGCAGCCCGGTGGGCTACAGTCCATGGCGCTGCAGAGTCAGACAGGACTGAGCAAAGGAATAGCAACAACACTATACCGTAGTCGGGTCCCCAGTGTATTCACCCAGGGTTTCAGGGTCCTTTGTGCTACACACGATTGCAGATGAAGAGCCAAAAGCAGTTTCTATTCCACTGCTTCCCTTTGCTGACAAAAACAGGTCCGTGTCAAATACCCTGACTTGAATGTAGGACATGTATAGAAATCATTTAGAAATTGATTTTTAACATTTTATATATTATAGAATATGGCATGATAAATACACACTTGTGTTATGTGTGCACAGATTTGTTATTTAAAATACTTTCTCTATAGATCTAATAGGATTGTAGCAACATTTTTTAAAGTTGTAAACACTGAATCTTTGATGGATCACAGCCAATAGAAAATGTGTTAGTCTCTGAGAGTAACTTTCACTCTTTGGAGAATAGTAGATGTGTTCTAAAATAAAGAGACTTGCCCTCGAAGATACACAGTTTCCCTCTCATTGCCCTCTGAAACTCATGGTCCATCCTCGTTAAAAATCCCCTATATTTATCATGTCTGCACATGTAACACCAACAGAAAGTGGCTTTTTTCTAAGGACAGCGGTTCTCTGCAGCCATAGTAGTGCTATTGAATGTTTTGTCTTTTCTCCTACTGCTTTTTCTAGAAGGGGCCGCAGAAGTAGGAGTGGATGACTTCACTGTTCTTTGCTGTTTCTAGACCTGTGTGATCCACTGGCCACCTGAGCACTTGACATGTAGCTAGCCTAACTTAAGGTGTGCCATCACTGTGAAATATATTGAGGATTTTGAAGACCAAGCAGGAAAAAAAAAAAGAATGTAAAGTATCTCCATTTTTCTAGCTTTATTGAGATACTTGATATATAACACTGTGTACATTTAAGGTATATAACATGATTTAATACACATACATATTGCAAAATGAGTACCCTAGTAGAGTTAGTTAGCAAGTCCATCACCTCACATGATTGCTTTTGTTTGTTGTTGTGACAGAACATTTATGGTCTACTTTTAGTAACTTCCAAGTATGTAGTTCAGTATTGTTAGCTATAGTCACCCTGCTGTCCATTAGATATTTAGAACTTATCATTTACCTGGAAGTTTGTACTTTTTGACCAATGTCTCTCTACTTCCCTATCCCCCAACTGACATTCTCCTCTCTCTCTTTTTTTTTTCAGTTTAGAATTATTTTGTGTGTTTATTTTTAAACTTTTATTTTGTAATGGGATATAGCCAGTTAACAAGATTGTGATAGTTTCAGATGAACAGCAGAGGGACTCAGCCACGTATATTCATGTATCCATTCTTCCCTAAACTCCCCTCCCATCCAGGCTGCCATGTAACATTGAGCAGAGTTCCATGTACCATGTGGTAAATCTTGTTGGTTATCCATTTTAAATATAGCAGTATGTACATGACATTCCACTCTTCTTTGAGTTTAGTTTTTTAACATTTTACTTGTGAGGTCATACAGTGTTTGTCTTGCTTTATCTGATTCATCTCACTTAGCATCTCAAGCTTCCAGGTTCATCCATGTTGTCCCAAATGGTAGAATTTCCTTCTTTCTTGTGTCTGAATTTTGTTCCATTGTGTGTATGTTTGTGTGTATTATATATATAATATGCAGATACATATACATGTATCTCACATATTTTCTAATCTTTTTTATGCATTCATCTGTTGACAGACACTTTGACTGTTTCCATGTCTTGACTATTGTGAATAATGCTGCAGTGAACATCAAAGTGTGGTTATCTCTTTGAGATCATGACTTCTTTTGTATATTACCCAGAAGGAGCAGAAGAAAGATGGCTGGATCATATAGAAGTTCTGTGTTTAATTTTTTGAAAGTGAAGTGAAAGTGAAAGTTGCTCAGTCGTGTCCAACTCTTTGTGATTCCATGGGCTATACAGTCCATGGAATTCTCCAGGCCAGAATACTAGAGTGGGTAGCCTTTCCCTTCTCCAAGGGATTTTCCCAACCCAGGGATCGAACCCAGGTCTCCCACATGGTAGACAGATTCTTTACCAGCTGAGCCATAAGGGAAGCCTTAATTTTTTGAGGGCCCTCCATACTGTTTTCCACAGTGGCCACACCGATTTCGTTCCCATCAACAGTGCATTAGAGTTCCCTTTGCTTCACATCCTTACTAACGCTTACTAATCTCTCATCCTTTTGATAACAGCCATTCTGACTGGTGTGAGGTAGTGTCTCATTGTGGTTTTGGTTTGCATTTCTCTGATGCTTAGTGATGTTGAACTTCTTTTCACATGCCTATTAGCCCATCTACATGTCCTCTTTGGAAAAATGTTTATTTGGTTTTTCTGCCCATTTTTTAACTGCTTGGTTTGCTTGTTTGTTTGTTTTTGATGTTGACTTGCATGAGTCTTTAATGTTTGAAATATTAACCCCTTATCAGTCATATCATTTGCAAATACTTTCTCCTATTCAGTAGGTTGTATTTTCATTTTGTCAGTGGTTTCCTTTGCTGCACAAAATCTCTTAAGTCTCATTAAGTCTCATTTGTTTAGTTTTGCTTTTACTTCCTTTGCTTTAATAGATAGATCCAAGAAGAAAACCACTGGAGGATTTTGGGCAGAAAGGTGCAAAATTTGATTTACATTTTGATAGCATCATTTATGGTACTGTATTGAGAATAGATTGTGGAGAAAAAAGGACAAAAGCAGAGCTCTGTTGGAGGCCACTGCAGTCTTTCCCATGAGCTATAATGGTGGCTCATATTCTCTGACAGATTTTGGTGGCCGTGGTTGTAATGAGGTTGTAGGTAGTGAGGAGGGGAGAATTTTTGGATATATACTGAACTGAGACTTCTCTGGTCGCTTAGATGGTAAAATATAGATGCCTGCAACGCCGGAGACCTGGGTTTGATCCCTAGGTCAGAAAGACCCCCTGGAGGAGGGAATGGCAACCCACTCCAGTACTCTGGCCTGGAGAATTCCATGCTTGGAGGAGCTTGGTTGACTACAGTCCATGGGGTCACAAAGAGTCGGGACACAACTGAGTGACTTTCACTGAACTTAGGACCAATAGAATTTTCTAAGGGGTATAAGAGAGAGGAGTTAAGAATGACCCTGGGAGTTTGGGGTAGAATAGCTTTTATGGGGAAAACAGTGGGAGATCATGATTCAGGGAAAGATCAGGTTAACGTGGAGATCTCTATTGGATTCCAAATGCAGATGCCAAGTAAACATTGAATATGGGAGCCTGGAGTTGAGGAGAGAGGGTCTGGACTGACGATAGATTGTTAGAAAGTATTGACATTGTTGGTATTTAAAGCGGCAAGGCTGCCAGAAAACACCAAGGCAGAGGATATAATGACAGAAGAGAATTAAGGACCTCACTCTGGGCTATTCCAAAGTTGTTATGTTGATCCCTGAGAAGAAGCAATCAGTGAGATCAAAGAAATATGGTTTTGCTGGAAGCCCATATTTGTGTAAGAGACTATATCTGGGAGGAGGTAAAAATAACCTTGTCAGATGTTGCTGATGGATCAAGTAATATCAGAACTGATAACTGCTCAGAATGGCTTTCCATGTAATGCTAATAAAAGTCACGACTTTACAGTGGCTTACTAAGGCTCTTTTCAGATCTAGCATTTAGATTTTACTCTGATTCCTCCTAATTTTGCATTCAGTTCTCATGACTACCCTCCTGACACTCTTTGAACAGAGAAATGGATGAAGAAGATGTGGAACATGAACATATACCATGGAATATTACTCAGCCATTCAATGGAGCAAAATTGGGTCATTTGTGGAGGCGTGGATGGACACAGAGTGAAGTCAGAAAGTGAAAGTGAAAGTTGCTCAGTCGTGTCCAACTCTTTGCAATCCCATGGTCTATACAGTCCATGGAATTCTCCAGACCAGAACACTGGAGTGGGTAGCCTTTCCCTTCTCCAGGGGATCTTCCCAACCCAGGGATCGAACCTAGGTCTCCCGTATTGCAGGCGGTTTCTTTACCAGCTGAGTCACAAGGGAAGCCCAAGGGTACTGGAGCAGGTAGCCTATCCCTTCTCCAGCAGATCTTCCCAACTCAGGAAACAAACCGGGGTCTCCTGCATTGCAGGCGGGTTCTTTACTAACTGAGCTATCAAGGAAGCCCAGAAAGAGACAGACAAATATCGTGCATTAATGCATATATGTGGAATCTAGAAAAATAGTACAGATGAACCTATTTGTAAGGCAGGAATACATACACAGACCTAAAGAACAGATGTGTGGACACAGGGGTGGTGGTGGTTTGTCTTGTTTACTGATCTATCCTAAGTGTTTAGTACCTAATAGACAGTAAATGATCAGCAAATATTTACTGCCCGGGGTAACACATGTGAAATAAGTTACTGTTTTCAAAAGTTGCTAACTATGGGAATCCTTGCCAAGTTTGGAAGTACTATTTTGTACATTTTAGATGATGTTAACTCAGCCTAATAATCAATTTCTTGCCTCTCTGGTTATTTCTTCAATTTTCCCTGATTTTGTGTGCATTGATGAAGCTTAGAAATGCTTACTGCCTGCTGTGTTGCACACGCTGCGGCTGGTGTCTGTGTTTCTTAGGTCTCCTCTAGAAGGAGAGAGAGATACACAGGTGTATCGGCAGTCATAACAAAGTCTGACTCTGTGTGCTGTAGGGAATAATCTGGAAGTTTTGAAGATCAGTCTGGTGCAGACACGCACAGACTCAGAGTTAGCGCCAAGGAGAGGCATTTGAAATTAAGTGGCTGTTTGGCTCACAGGTCCTAAAGGGGAAAGGCATGCAGGGGGCAATGCAGGGGCCTTACAGGCGGAGGGCGCAAGGTCTGAGCTTAACCAAGCAGGTGGGGAGCCGGCAGACAGCGAGGCCCCGTGAGCAGGTGCCTTTGGGGGCTTTAGAGTGGGGACACAGCAGGAGTGTGAGCGGCTGTGACTCGGTGTGTTTGAGTGTCCCTAGGTCAGTCAGAGGAGGGCAGGGAGGGGAACTTGTGATAGAGACCAGTCTTATCGCCCTGGTGTACCTGTTCCTTGGAGTCAGGGGCTTCCAGTCTGTGGAAATGCTGAGGCATCCAGAAAATGCTGTTTTAAAAATTTATGTTACACTGGGTGATGTTAGAAGTAATAATGCACCAGGCTTTGGATCCACATAGAAAAGGTGTCCTGGCCGTCTGTAAACAGCCTGCTTTAGCTTGAAAAGTCCTTCCCAGTGGCATTGTTGTCCTAAAGGCAGGCATCTAGGCTTTTAAAGTAAAGTGAAAGTATTAGTCACTCAGGCATGTCAGACTCTTTGGGACCCTGTGGGCTGTAGCCCTCCAGGCTCCTCTGTCCATGGAATTCTCCAGGCAAGATACTGGAGCGGATTGCCATTCCCATCTCCAGGGGATCTTCCTGACCCAGCGATCAAACCTGGGTCTCCTGCATTGCACACAGATTCTTTACTATCTGAGCCACCAGGGAAGCCCTGTGTAAATATGCAGGGTTGGTGTCTATCTTCTTTCTTCTGTCTCTTTGAATGTCCTATTTCCAGCCAGAGCTAGACAACTACAGAAACAGCTCCTGGCTGGCTCCTCCCGCCCCCTGCAGCTTACGTTGATCCTCTAATGTTTTTATAATCAGTCTTGCTAAATACTTCCTGTAGAGAAAATGAGTAGTGATGAGAAGTAATCTTGCTGCTTCTTTATTCTGAAAAATTCAATGACTGACTTAGAGATACTGCTTATCCATCATGATATCCCAGTGTGGAAGATGGGGATTAAATTTTAGCCTCAAAGGTTATGGGATCCCTCAAGGCTTGGAGTATAGTAATGAGAAATTGAGAACCTAAAATGAGGGATTTCAGAATCTGCATCATGAATAAACTATTTTATCATCAGGTATTTGTTCTGCTGTGAATTTAGGATTATGTAGATAGGACTGTGCCATGTGCTTTTTCTAGAGCCTTAGAACTTTCTCTACTGTATCTTCCATTGCTGTTCAGTTGCTCAGTCGTGTCTGACTTTTTGCAAACCCATGGACTATAGCACTCCAGGCTTCCCTGTCCTCGGCTATCTCCTGGAGTTTGCTCAAACTTATATCCATTGAGTTGATGATGCCATCCAATCATCTCATCCACTGTCGCCCCCTTCTCCTCCTGCCCTCAATCTTTCTCAGCATCAATTTTGTTTTTCTTTTTCCAATGAATTGGCTCATTGTATCAGGTGGCCAAAGTATTGGAGCTTCAGCATCAGTCCTTCTAGTGAATATTCAGGGTGATTTCCTTTAGGGTGGACTGGTTTCTTTCTTATATTATCTTTCTCTTCAGTTTAAGGCAAATTTTCTTTGATTCTTCTGAGTTCCTGTATAATTTCTGAGCCATTCCCCTCTGGTCTGGAGTGTTACTAATAAGATTTTCTAAGCACTGCTAAAAGCCATTACCTGACTTGACACCCCAAAGGCTTATAGGTCACCCCTTCTGAAGACTAAGATGTCTTAATCTTCACCTGTGTATTAGGAGTAATACATGCTTCCTAGGGTACATGGTCTTCCTCTGCCTCAAATCTAATTCTCAGAGTTCCAGAAAGAACTCCAAAAAAAAATTAGATCTTCTAGATGTATGGTATACTTGTCTTAAAATACCATAGTTTTGACACAAAGTATCATATTCAAAATCAAAATTCGTATTCTCCCTATACTCTGAAAAGGTCAAAAATAGGAAACTCATTCCCAACCTTGTGATTCTTCTGTGTAGTTTACTTTTTGTGTTGTTGTGAGTCCCCCTTCTGATGTATATATCCTCATTTTATGGTAGTTAATCTACGTTTTCCTTTGGCTGACTGGCCCTTTCTTGTGGTGTCTTCACTTATTCATTCATCACACATTTGAGTGTCTTGCATGTCTTGGGCACTATGAGGAGGACCAGGGTCACAGCCTGTGAGCTGCACAGCCTCTGGCTTTATGGCGACTTACGTCACTTACCGTTCCTCCAGAAACTGAACAGGTTGTACCGGTGAGGGGTGTCATGTTACTCTCCTAAAATCATGATTTCTTCAAGGTACATGTTATTTGAGCTTTTAAAATGTACTATTTAAAAGCTAATAGCCAAATAGTTCCTATCTTTAAATAAGTTCTACTTTACTTCAGGTAGAGTGAGTAGTGTAACTGCCAGTTCTTATTACATGTAAAGTTTTCTTATATCGACCTAAAAAATAGTCACAACCTTAAAGTTGAGAGTTATGTTTTATCTGGTGGGAATTTTTAGGACTTCAAGCCCAGGAGACAAGCATCTCAAGTAGCCCTGAGAGAACTGCTGTCAGGAGGGGAGGAGGAGCCAGGTTATATAGAAGTTTTTCAGCAAAGGGCAGGTAGTCTGAACATCAAAAGGTTAATTAAAGAAAATTTAATTAAATTTAAGAAGTTAAAAAACTAATTAAAGAAAACCAAGTGGCTCAGACAGTAGAGAACCTGCCTGCAATGTGGGCAGTCTGGGCTCAGTCCCTGCGTCGGGAAGATTCCCCTGGAGAAGGAAATGGCAACCCACTCCAGTATTCTTGTCTGGAAAATCCCATGGATGTAGGACTCTGGCAGACTATAGTCCATGGGTCGCAAAGAGTCAGACAAAACTGAGTGACTGACAACAACAGATAGCCTAAGTTACGGGATTAGGCACGTTTCTGTGTATGGGAAGATGCGAGTCTGGGCTCACTGAAATCATTCCTCCCGCATGCCTCTCAGCTCTCTGAGGCCAGTATCCTGTGTTGGTCATTGATCACATCCTGAGTTCCTCCGTGCTCACCATAGGGAGTGGCTGTAGCCCGAAGCCTGCCAGATTGAGCAGGTACTGTTCTCCTTCCTGAGTACCCCTAGGACTCAGGGGTTCATATTTGGAGGGCAGGAATCACTGATGACTGTGACATACTTGTTTGCTGATATGGCAGGAAATACTCTATTTCTTACTTAGAATATTTTGATTAAGCTCTCCAGCTTTTCCGTTTTCATGATCGGTATAGCAGCTTTGACTCTGCTGATACATGAGAAGATCAGGCTGACTAGCCAAAGGAAAGAGACCAGGCAACACCTCTCTTTCATTCTCCTTAAGACCTTTGGCCAGAGGAGACTGTGACCCTGCATCCTTCCACTGCTCTGTGGCCATTCTTCAACCATTGTTTTTATAAGTTAGGAAAGCATCACAGTAATTTTATATATAAATATTATGGAAATGTGCTACCCACAATAGGGAAATGTTTAAATAAACTACACGGTCATGATAGGAAATGCTTTCTGTAAAGTGTTATGTGAAAAAATAACATACCAAATGACATGTAACAATAATAAACATAGTAATAGTAATATAAATGTAATAACACCAAAAATAATGCAGTGGAAGAGCGGCTGACATGTTTTAAACAATCACTGTGTTGTGAACATGTTTTAAGTCTTTGCACTTATTAACCTATTTAGTGTCCTCATTTAATCCCCAGAACAACCCTATCAATTGGCCATTGTTAGCCAGTTTTTCCATGCGAACAGAAAAATGTGGTACAGAGAATTTAGGCAGCTTGCTATGTTCAGTGAAGACAGTTCAGGTCTTTAACGTACTTGGATTGTGGTGGGGGCAATGACAGACCTCAGACCTATACAACAGGCTCACTCACTGTTGGGTGCTGTGTATCATCAATGTGGCCACAGGGATGCTATGTGGGTAGATGGGATCAGCATCAGCTGTGGATTCGGGAAGACTTCCATGTGGAAGACACATGGAGCAGAGTTTTAAAGGAAGAGTTGGCTAGTTTTCCATCTGCATAGGCACATGGGAAAAACTTACGATTTGTACCAAAAATGTTGCTCTCAGAAGCTGACTGCTACTTATCATTGGACTTAATTCCTTCATCTGAACAACACAGTCAATGTCTGCTGTTTCTTCATGGCTTATCTAATAAGAGAGAGTATTGAAAGCTCTATGGAAGTATTCAATGCTATTTAATCACTTTAAATTCCTTAAATATATGACTGCCGATTTTCCTGTGGTTTCTTAGGTAGATATTATTGTGACCTTGGGAGGACTTGCTGGACGTTTTGACCAGATCATGGCGTCTGTGAGCACTTTGTTCCAAGCGCCTCAAATAACTTCTTTGCCAGTTATAGTAATCCAAGAGGAATCTCTCATCTACCTGCTCCAACCGGTAAGTGAGCATTAAATACAGTGTCTGCACTTTGCTTCTACAAAACCTGTAAGATTTTTGTAGATAAGCCGAAAACATCCTCCCAGTTCATGTGTTTCAACTGAGTAAAGTTGACAAGTTTGACTGCCTCCCATCACTTAACGGGAAATAGGTGGAAGAGAAGCTGCAAAACTTTCATTTTGTTGTACTTAGAAAAACAAAACCAAAGAAAGAAAATAAGGTTTTTAATTAAAATGATTAACAATTAAATTTAGCATTTTTGCATTTTGAGCAGCTGAATATGAGTGCCACTTGAGAAAAATCTCAGCAGAGGAAGCACAAAGCTTGGCAAATATTTCAAACGGAATTCTCGAATACTTTCAGTGCTGTCATAATTGGAAACTGTATTTGATTTTGTGAGGTACTTAAAGTCTTTAGCTTTTACTGTTCATAAGTTGCTTACTTGTTAATTTCACTTTGATGATGATGTCATTCATTTCCCATGATAAACAGCAAGGGAATTTTCTATCATTGTAGTGCTTAGAACAGAAATCTTATTATATAAACATGTTTTATGAGGTTGATGGGTGTATTTCAGTTTGAAAAATAATAACTTGGTAACATTTTTTAAAAACAGTGGACAGTTGTTTGTTTGTTTGTTTTTCTTTTTTGCCTCTCATTGTAATGTGCTACATATAGCTTTGCTTCCCCTCCATCTGCTGTTCACCATCTGTAGCTTGTCATCACCTAAAAATCGTTGTGTGGTTAATATGGCAAGTTATAATGCATGCTCACCATTGTTGAGCCACTGGTGCGTTGTTGTTCCCCCCGCTCCCCCCTTTTTCTTTGTTTTTGCACTGCCTGGCTTTGTTGCTTTTTGGAACACTTTCTGTGAGATATGAAAAGGAAGTTGAAGAATTCAGTCTTCAAACTTCATGCTGTCCATTTATTTGGTCAGCAGATAGTTCCAGAGCGCCTGCTGCCTACCTGTTACACTGCTGGGTAATTGAAGATTAAACAGAAATAGTAACATAGGTTCTTTAGAACTATAGTTCTAAAGATCTGTAGTACATGTCCAGTGAAGGAGACATTTATTAAACACAAACATAAAGCAAGACTGAAAGTTTAGGACATAAAGAGGTTGAAAGAGTGTATAATCTGGTCATGGGTGTAGTAAGGAAATACTTACAGAGGCATTTACATTTTATTCAATCAATTAACTCAACAAATATTTACTGAGTACCTGCTATGTGTCAGGTACTTTTCCGAGGATACAGCAGCCAGCAAGAGCAAAACCCTTGCTTTCATGGAACATGCATTTTGTTGAGCTTACGTTTCAATAGACCCTTGAAGGATGAGTAGATCTCTGTTATGGGAAATGATGGGAAAGTCATTCCAGTTAGAAGGAGCCACTAAAGAAAGGCAGAGCTGCAGGGCATGTTGTGGGATCTACGGGTAATACTGAGCAGCCATATGGAAAATACTGAAATATCAGACTCAGAAGGCTCTGAGGTCCAGAAGACTCGTTTAGATCCTGACTGTGAAAAGCCTTGAATGATATATACTAGAGTGTGAAGTTTTTTGCCATAAGATATGGCAAAGTCATTAACATAGTTCAGTTAGCAGTCTGACCTGCACAGATTTGCTTCTTAGATTTCTAATTAGGTCTTTGTTAAATACTTATAATTTCCCAACACTTTCTGAAGTGTGAAACTCTTTACAGTTGTGAAGCTTTGAGCTTTATTGTTTTATTATGATTTTATTTATATGATTCTATGAACACTGAAATAGTCAACTGTAACTTGTCTCTGTATAAATACTCTGGCTAAGAAATAACTAGATATCATAGGATAATTTTTGAAAAGTAAAGTTGGAACATCAACTGATAGCAAAAGCCATGTCTAAAAATGACTTCTGCTCTTAAGATCTTTTCGTTGTCAGTGGTGTTCTGTACCTTCATTGTATAAATACGGACTTCCTAAAATGTATTCAGCTTGGGATTTCTTAGAATTAATTCTCCATCTATAGATTGCTGTCTGTCCTCAGTTTGGAAAACTCACAGCCATTATGGTTTCAAATATTGTCCCATCACATTCTCTTTCTGTCTTCTTCTGCAACTCCAATTGAGTGTGTATATATGTGTGTGTGTATATATATTTATATATATATATGTTCCTCTAATTGCATCACATATATCTCAAAACTTCTGCTTCATATTTTCTTAGTTTCTCTGGGCTGCATTCTGAAGTTCCTCTTCACCTATGCAAACCACTTCACACTTCTGCTTTAGCGCTTCTATTTTGCTACTGAACTTATCCTTTTTGTACCAAAGGCTTTTAAATTCCTGTCATGATTCATCTCTCTTATATACTTTCCTCTTACTCACATTTTAAAAACTCTTAAAATGTAATTGTTGTACTTTCTTTATAGTCCAGAATAATTCTGCTATCTGCAGTCTTTATAAGTTAGCTGTCTTTTCTATTCTTTTTTCCTTTTATATTTTGTAACCTTGATTTCATTCTGTATTTTGTGATTTTTCTCTGTGACCTCGTATTTCTGGGAACTTCACCTGTGGGAATTACTTGAAATAGGAGTTAAGAGTGAGTTCAAGGAGACTCTGGAGTGGACTTCTAGCCCAGTTATTTATAGACACTAAAAGCTTAAGACCTTTTGTTTGAGATTTTTTGGGGACCATCTAGGTGGTATATATTTTGAAGCTAATTCTGCTGGGAGTTTGACTTCTGATTACAGATGCCCCAGGGAGACTTGTTCCTCTTCTCATCCAGAATTTGGTCAGCAGTTTTCTTAGCATTCCCGTGGGAGTGTTCTTTCTATTCATCTTTGTTCCGTGAGTCTCTGCTTAAGCCGTGCAGTCTCCTTTTACACTCCTACCTTGCCCAAGCTCACTCTCTTGATGACCTTCCACACTTGGAAGCTGGAGAAATTGAAGTGCAAGTTCATGATTTGGTAAAAAAAAAAAATCAAATGCATGTAAGATGAAAGTTAGATTTGGTGTTCCTTTTCAATCAAAACCTAGTTTTGGGGTTTTGAGTATTCTTTGCGGGTGGGGGGAGATGTTTGATGCATTTTGAAAGATCCCCCCCCCCTTTTTTTTTTTTAGCTTTTTGTTGTTGTCAATTGGCCAGGGTACTAATCTACCTTGGGTATGTTGCAGTGATAATTAATCCCCAAATCTCAGAGGCTTAACTGAGATTAAGCTTAATTTTTTTTTTCTGATTCATGGAGAATGTGCTGTGGTTTGGGGGGTATGGTCCACTTCATATCTGAGCCAACTGGGACACATTGAGGCAGCAGGGATAAAAAGATAAGTATAAGGAGTGGCACTGCATGTTTTCTTCTTTAAAATTTTTATAAATGTGTTTATTTTTTGGCTGTGTGGCATGTGTAATCTTACTTCCCCAACCAGGGATTGAACCCACACCCCTTGCTTTGGAAGTGCAGAGTCTCAACTCCGGGGCCACCAGGTACCACATGTTTTTAAAAGCCAGGCCTGGCAGTGGCTATGTCGCCTGTGGCGGGAGCGCAGTTACTCTGCCCCAGCGCAGTGTGAGGTCGTCTAAGAGAGGAAGGCCGTGGGCTGGAAAGAGGGCTGAGCATAGGACGTTGTCTCTGTCAGAGGACCAGAAGCCGATGTTGGGAGAGAAAGTCTGGGATCGTGACCCTACACAAAATGTATAGTATTGTAATCATCTTTTCTTTTCATTGGTAATATGTGTCAAAGTTTAATCATTAAACAAACATAGTGATCATGATGAGTGTGCCTAACATACCATGAGTGTGTTAGTCACTCAGTCTTTGTGAGTCTGTGGGCTGTAGCCCTCCAGGCTCCTCTGTCCATGGAGTTTTCCAGGCAAGGTTACTGGAGTGGGTTGTCATTCCTTTCTCCAGGGGATCTTTCCCATCCAGGGACTGAACCTGGGTCTCCTGCACTGAAGGCAGATGCTTTACTGTCTAAGCCACCAGGCCCTCTAGGATCACTTTCTGGTCTGTTTGTTTTTGTCTTATTGAAACAGCTAGATAATTATCTTATCCTAAGTGAGTAATGATTGCATAGTGTGAAGCAGAAAGCTCGTGTAAGATCACACCCTCCATCACATGGAGCGGTAAGAATGTTGAGCCCAGACTTTGGTCTGGGGGCTTAGCAGGGCCGAGCGGAGACACATGCTGGGTGCCTGCTTCGCAGTCACTTGTTCTTTGTTGTGGAGCACAGTTGCTTCCCAGTGTTGTGTTACTTCCTACTGTGCAGCCATGCGTATACACACATCCCCCCGTTTGTGGGTCCCCTCCCATTTAGTCACCACAGGGCACTGAGTGAGGAGGGCCTGGCACCCACTGCAGCACTGTTGCCTGGAGAATCCCATGGACAGAGGAGCCTGCCGGCTGCAGTCCCTGGGGACGCGGCGTAGCCGCAGCAGAGCACTGAGCAGAGTTCCCTTGCGGTGCGGTAGGTTCTCATCAGTTACCTATTATATACACAGTGTCAATAATGTACATGTGTCAGTCCCAGTCCCTAATTCATCCCACCCCTCCCCATCATCCCTCCTTGGTAGCCATACTTTTTTTCCCTCTACGTCTGTGTCTCTGTTGCTGTTTTGTAAATATTATAATCTGTACCACTTTTTCAGATTCCACCCATATGCGTTAATACACCTCATATGTTTTTCTGACTTACTTTACTCTGTATGACAGAGTAGTCAGTCAGCTTCCAGGACAACTGCAAAACCCAAAATGAGTGTGTTTGAGGGCTTAAGATACCAATCAGTCTTATATACTTTACCAGATTTTTAAGCAGTTTTAATGGTATACTTATGAAATGTGATTAACACCAAAAATCTGTTAAAAGCTATATTAAAATTATTGCAGAGATTCAGCCTACATCCTAGAAATGAGATATGTACCATGGGAGATAAAATGACTGTGTCATATGTGTTTTCACATATCTCCATGTTATATGTTGCACATGTAATAAAGCACACATCTGTATTCGGTAGTGTGCATGTTGAGGATGGATGTCTGTGGGATGCTGTTACTGGTTAATAGGGCTTATTGTAGTCATAGTCAGGATGGGCACACCATAAACAAATTGAAAACATTTGCAAGTGTTTCGGAACTTAAAACTAGACTGAAGAAATCAATCTGGTATGCTTCAGTGACAAACAAAAGTTTCAGTGTTTTAAATGTACTTTTTAGTTGAAAGTCATCAGACAACTGGTCTCAGGAAAGGAGATAATTTGGGGACTTTTATAAGAAGCCTCTATTTGAGCTTCATAACAATCCTGGGAGGAGGAAAGCAGGACAGGTCATATGGTCACACAGCAGTGTTTTGACTCAACAGTTGTTCCATTCCACTACATTTCCTCCTTCATGGGATTAATGGACTAAGATGGAAATGACACTCGTTAAACAAGTCACAGTCCACAGACTGGGTATTATCTATTGTATATGCATGTGTGTGTATGTTCTCTACAACATTCTTTTCAGATAAGAGTAATCTTGGTTGCACTTTAAGGGTATATCCCACCTTGTAGCTACAACCTGAAATTAAACAAAAATAATACCATGTGTTTTCCTCAATTATAACAAAATCTACCTATAAAAAAATCTTTGTCCATTTAAGCAGATTAAATGAGATTATTATCAAACCACTAAAATACATACAAAGTGCTAAAATTCAACATAAATGTTAATTATCATTTGAGTATTGCTTTTGAAATTAAAAGACAAGCTTACTCCTTGGAAGGAAAGTTATGACCAACCTAGACAGCATTTTAAAATGCAGAGACATTACTTTGCCAACAGAGGTCCGTCTAGTCAAGGCTATGGTTTTTTCAGTAGTCATGTATGGATGTGAGATTTGGACTATAAAGAAAGCTGAGCTCCAAAGAATCAATATTTTTGAACTGTGGTGCTGGAGAAGACTCTTGAGAGTCCCTTGGCCTGCATGGAGATCCAACCAGTCTATCCTAAAGGAAATCAGTCCTGAATATTCTTTCGAAGGACTAATGCTGAAGCTGACACTCTAATACTTTGGTCACCTGAATATGAAGAGCTGACTCATTTGAGAAGACCCTGATGCTGGGAAAGATCGAAGGGGACAACAGAAGATGAGATGTTTGGATGGCATCACCGATGCTGTGATGTTTGTAGGCTCTGTGAGTTGGTGATGGACAGGGAGGACTGGCGTGCTGCAGTCCATGGGGTCACAAAGAGTTGGACACAACTGAGCGACTGAACTGAACTAAAAATTCAATATAAATGTTAATTATCATTTGAGTATTGTTTTTGAGGCCAGCGTCTTCTAGAATTGGCTCTATGATTCTAGGTTGTCTGAAATTGAAGATTATAGCAGGAGGAGTGAGACATGGTCTTCGGCTGATAAAAATGTTTTAGTGCTGTATCTGCTCTGTGATGAGTACCTGGGATACCCCTGGGCCATGAAACTAAAATGTGCTTCTCCTGATTTTTCGGAAAAAGCCTCCCTACCCTCAAGTCATCTTAGTGTTTCTGTAGTGTTCTGCGTTTCTTTTGGAGAGTCTACATACAGGACTCTGGTGAGACTGCCATATAAATAAACCATCATCCTTCATTCATTAAAGGTATATTAGTCATTTGTCACCAGCCTGTATGTCTTGAGTGCATTTGCTTGAAGTTGTATAGATTGTTGCAGCCTAAAATCTTTCATCTAATTCTCTTTTCAGCCCCCTTCCTATGATTTGTTTTTTGTTCATTATAAATTGGATTTTAAAACAAGGAGACAATAGTGTAGTTCCAGGTCTATATAAATTTGGAAGACTGGAAGTTTTTAGCAGGTTGACTTTTAGTAGATAATGTCTATTTGATAGTATTTTGGCATATTTCACTTGCTGTGGGGTCAGATGTCGTTATAAATGAAAACCGCAGTAGGTAGGGCTTGCTTGAAGAGATGTTCAAACTGCCATTTTAAAGTAGCAAATTAAAAATAGAATGCCTAACAGCTCCTCCCTGAAGAGCAAGCATCCCTCTTTTACTTCTAAAAAAAAGGTGTTGTTAACAAGACATCATGCCCTTTTATGAGCAGATTTTATGAAACTGGTGAGAGACATTTTAGCCATGAAACCCCACTGATGTCAGTGATGGGTTAGGCTGTGTTCCTCGTGAAGACAGCCAGGTGCTGAGAGCATGTTTGTCACACTCACCATGCAGTGTGAATATCTGCTGATCTCACACACACACTTGCTCATTTTCTGGTCCTGTGCTTCCCAGAATTCCAGAAACATTAGCTTCTGTACACTGAGCATAAATTATCTTTTATCTCCAAGTTTTATGGCAGTTGGTAATACAAGTTAATAGGATTTATGACCAAGAAATGAGATGTCCGAGAGTTAATAAGGCGTGCCTTTTGCATTATCCTAAACCTCATTTGGTGATTCCTGTTTACGATTCCAGTATCTGATGTACAAGAGAATGGTTACAGAATGGATGCTGTCGGTTTTTAACTCAGTTGAACAAACCTCTAAATATGTTATAAATATTAATTCCTTCTGATCATAGTCATGTTTCTTACTGCTTGTTTTTTTTTTTTCATCTCACTAGATCTGTTATTTACTGTATAAAGTCCTGACGCCGTCTCCATTATACATTTGTAATATTGGTAATGAATATGATAGAAAGATGTTAATAGTCTGATAGAGAAAAACTGAATATTCATGATGTAAATTTGGTATGCATGATGGTTTCTGCAGAGAACCGAGCGTTTGAGTCTTGTCTGTCCACACATCCAGACCCCTCTCATCAGTGATAGCTCAGAGAAGTGACTCTCAGAATGATTAGACCCTATAGACAGCACTGATAATCTTCTCATTATTTATTATCCACTTATAATTCCTTTCTTTAAAATTATTATTTCATTCTCCTCGTATATCTTCTCAATTTTTGTTGTGGCTTAGCATCTTAGAATCTTTTGTGTAATTTATCCTGAAGCATACAGCCATTCAATATTAGTGTAAATAGTATAAAGCCTTAGAGGTCATTTTATAGATGAGCAATGGCAGGGACTTACAGGTAAAATGATTTGCTCAGGGTTATGCATCGCATTTCTTTGAGAGGAAATTTATGCTGCAAATGAAGTAAATTTCATGCAGTGATATCTAACAAAGGGCCACTGGGGCATTTCATGTCTGTAAATGGCCTGTCACACGGAGCTCGCCCTGTCTCTCTTTGTTCTTCCACAAGGCAAGCCGCTCACCCTGCTCCCTTCCTCTGTCCTGGGCCCAGCTAGGCTTCCTTCTCCGGGAGGTCCTTCCACTCTGTGTCTGACCTAGACTCTCTTCAGAGGGTCTCATCGCTTTGCTGGCGCCTTTTCTCTGCTTGTCTGCTCCATACACCAGGGCAGCAGCGTCTTCCCCGCAGGGACTGCCCCCGACACAGCTGCCCTAAGCACCCCCTTCCTTCCCTCCCTCAGACCTCGCCCTGCTTTCCAGCAAAGTGTCTCTACACTCCTCCTCCCGTCTCCCTGTCTATGTGCTTTTCCTCCTCTTCCACTGCAGGGCACTTAAAAAACATAAAACAAAAACCTCTTCTGTTGTTGAACAGTGTACTAATATGATATTTTTAACGACATCCTTTTTTATTAATTTTTATTGGAGTTTAGCTGCTTTGCAATGTTGTATCAGTTGCTGCAGTACGGCAAAGTGAATCAGCCATACTGTATACACGAATCTCCTCTTCTTCAGATTTTGTTTGTTTAGGTCACCACAGAGCATTGAGTAGAGTTCCCTGTGCTATACAGTAAATTCTCACTAGTTATGTATTTTCTACATAGGATCAATAGTGTATAGATGTCAATCCCGGTGTCCCAAGTTCATCCTCCTTTCCCCCAACCCCCAGTATCCATACGTCTGTTCCCTGCATCTGTGTCTATTTGTGCTTCGCAAATAGAGATGAACGTATTTGCAAACATTATATTTTAATTTGCAGAAAGACAACAAAATTGTAGAGCCGTGCAATTCTCATTTTGTAAGCAGCCTAATATCCCCTTTAGATCTCTGTAGGAACTTTCCCTCTGTGATTTTGCCCATGTTTGATGAAACTAGCTTTCTTTAAGAAGTGAAACAACACACTCACAAAGTATTTATTTTATAGGCTTGTTTTCTGTTCCACTGATTCTGTTTTTGTTGATGTACAGCATATGCTGTACTTAGTCGCTCATTTGTGTCTGACTCTTTGTGACCCCATGGACTGTAGCCCACCAGGCTCCTCTGTCCATGGAATTCTCCAGGCCAGAATACTGGAGTGGGTTGCCATACCCTCCTCCAGGGGATCTTCCCAACCCAGGGATCGAACCCAGGTCTCCCACACTGCATGTGGATTCTTTACCATCAGAGCCACCAGGGAAGCCCATGAATGCTGGAGTGGGGAGCCTATCCCTTCTCCAGGGGGTCTTCCTGATCCAGGAATCGAGCTGATGTCTCCTGCATTGCAGGCAGATTCTTTACTAGCTGAGCTACCAGGGAAGCCTGATGTACAACATAGAATGCTTCAACAAAAAACATTCTTTAAGCACCAGTGATGTGATATACACAGTGGTGGGTAGTGCATCTGTAGAAGTAAAAGGCACTGCTTCTGTTCTGCTATGTAGACTTCAGAGGGAGGGATGGAAGAATAAATAGCAAAATTTACACTCATTATGAGGAAACGCTGAGTGCTATGAGAACAGCACGGAAAAAACATTTAATCCAGATTGGGCCCAGGGCTTATGGTGAGAATGTGCACAGTGTCTCAGGGAGATACTAGCTGATGAGTAGTTAGACAAAGAAAGGGATGAAGAAATTTAATGTGGGACTTCCCTGGTGGTCTAGTGGCTAAGACTCCATGCTCTCAATGTAGGGGGCTGGGTTCCATCCCTGGTCAGGGAGCTAGATCTCATATGTGGCAACTGAGATTTCACATGCTGAAACCAAGATCAAAGATTCTTCATGCCGCATCTAAGATTGGGCAAAGCCAGATTATGAATGAATGGGTGACCTTTAATGTCAAAAGGCAAAGGAGTCTTAGAGAACTTGCCACCTTTGTGGGAAATCTAAAAAGCTGGATCCTGGGGAGCCATAGGAGATGCAGCTAGAATTAAGGTTCTAGATCATGAGGGGCTTGTTTGCATTCTCAGGAAGATGGTCTTTATATTGAGGGCCAAGTTTTGGTATTCAGGATTTTTATCAAGGAAATAGCATTAGGTTAACATTTTAGATAGTTTGGTAGCAATGTGAAGGATAAATTGATTACGGTAGAGATGGAGGCCATTCAACTAATATAGCAATCCAAGAAGGAAATGATGAGTAAGTAAACTTAAGTAAGCATGGGTGTGAAGAAAGGATGGTAGAGTTCCTTGGGATGTGGACTCAAAAGTCTTTGCAGGAACACAGAGGAGGGAGTCAATGCAAGGACTAGGATTAGGCAAATGGGTGTTGTCTTTCTTTGAAGCAAAGAATATGAGAACAGGAAAAAATGGGAAGATGGCCAGCTGATCTCAGATGTAAAGAGATTGGTCTTTCTTTGGAAATGAGTAGAATTGCCTAAAAGGGTGGCAGGAAATGTATGTATTTGGCATGGCCTGGTGGTAATACCGTAAGAATCATCACATGTATGTGGTAACTAAAAACTTGGAACTGGACTTATCACCCTGGAAGGAAGGTATAGAATGAAAAGAGCCATGGCAAATGGTAGAACTCTAGGAAGCCTTCAAGGAGAAGAAATAGAACTAAAAGAGAGTGATGCTGAAACCAAGGTGGTTTGGAGTTTTAAGAGACCAGGGAGTGATCAGCAAGGATGTCAAGAATTTAAAAAAAAAAAGAAATGATATAATGAGTTTGGCACCTGATAAGGTACAGTTTTCATGGTAAAATATAGGTAGAAGCCAAGTTACTTTGGTTGAATATTAAATGGGAAAGGAGGTAGAAATATATTTCTCTTTATTATTGTTTGCCCTTTTTTATTGTTCCCTCATAAGCAGTTGGATTTTTTTTTTTTTCTTACTAACCTGGGAACTAATGATGGCCTACACAATTATTTTGGTGAGCCCATTTTCCAGGTTCAAAACCAGAGCAGGAATGTCTTGGGGATCGTGTTTTTATTTCTTCTCCAGGACAGCCTGGAGTGCTGCTGTCACGCTGCACCTCTGTAAGATGGGTCACACATGCATGGGCCCTAATTGTCTCACTAAATGCTGGTGAAGTATGTCGTGACCTGTTCTAACTCCGTATTCTCTTCCAAAGCAAGCAGAAGGTACTCGTGGCCTATGCCCAGCTCCACAGTCCTGACAGGCCCTTCTTTCCGTGGGCACTTTGGTCTGGGCACTGGTGTAAAGCTCTGAGTCAGACCTTGACATCTCCTTCTTTCTGGTCCATCATCTTCTAGTGTTACATGACCTCAGGAAACTGACCTGTCTCTTGTTTTCTAAATTGACCACAATCACTCCTTTCTCTGCCCCAAAATATTCTCTATTGAAGTCACCCTCTTCTTTTCAAGTGACCCCTACTCAAATTCTGTGTTACCTGCATTTCCAAATAAGCTTCTCTGAACTTCCCTCATCTGGACTCCTTTCATCACTTTTTGAAATCATTTTTTTCCGCTATGGGCCTCAAGCATTTCATCCATAAAACAAAATTTATTAGGTTGTAACTTCTCTCATTTTCTAAACCTTAAAAAACACAGAGTTGCCTGTTTTTAATCAAAGGTGAAATAACAACAGCCACACTTAGTTCATCCAGTGGTTCAATTCAGTCCAGTCCCTCAGTCATGTCCAACTCTTTGCGACCCTGTGGACTGTAGCACGCCAGGCCCCTTATCCATCACTAGCTCCCGGAGCTTGCTCAGACTCATGTGCATTGAGTCGGTGATGACATCCAACCATCTCATCCTCTGTCATCCCCTTCTCCTCCTGCCTTCAATCTTTCCCAGCATCAGAGTCTTTTCAAACGAGTCGGTTCTTTGCATCAGGCGGCCAAGCCAAGTCCAAATAAATAGAAATTTTAGGTGGTCCCACGTACTATTCTCATTATCAGGAGTGTTCATTGGTGCCACCCCTTGTGAAATACAGGGTGCCTGGGCATCCCAGGTTGGCAGTCAGAGACTCTTAACTTCATCTACTTATTTCCTTCTTGGCGGACGCTTTCTTCCTAGTTTGCTGGAAGTTCACCTGGGGAGCAATAGCTTCTTTCAGTGGCTGTGGTTTGTACTTCTCTCTTATTTTTATTAAAAAATTATTTATTTGCTTACTTTTGCCTGTGCTGCATCTTCGTTGCTGTGTGTGAGCTTTCTCTAATTGCAACAAGCGGGGGTCTACCCCCTGATAGCAGTGTGCAGACTTCTCATTGCGACGGCTTCTGTTGTTGCAGAGCACCGGCTCTAGGGTCTGTTGGCTTCAGTGGTTGTAGCACGTGTACTCAGTAGTTGTGGCTCAAGCTGCGACCTCTAGATCGTGGGCCTCATAGTTGTGGCCCATGGGCTCTGCAGCATGTGGGATCTTCCCAGACCAAGGATTGAATCTGTGGCCTGCATTGGCAGGCAGAATCTCACCCACTGGAGCACCCAGGGAAGTGCAGATGTGCTAATTCTCGAGCAGACACATGAGGAAGATGGTGGCAGGGGTGGTAGATTTTAAAGCAACCTGAATACAGTGACACTTCAAGGCTGAAGGTGAGAAATGACCACCCTGATGCCTGCCACTCACCCACACAACATACAAGTTCTTTGACCTTAAAGAAGTCTTTCATTCAGGGAGATTTATAGAAAGATGCCCATCAGCAAAAACCTATGGCGATCCCTTAGTGACTCCAAAGCAGCAAGGGAGGAAAAATAAAATTCAGTCTCCATGGAAACTGTTTAAAAACTTATTTGAACAGTGGCCTTTTGTTTTCAACCATGAGTGACAGAGAATCAGGTTAGAAGTCTTGATGCGATCCTAGAGAGTGTTGTATGCAGGTGAAAGAATAGAAGAGACAGCGTCAGCGTTTGTCTCAGCCCTGTCATCATAATTTATCCTAATCCAATCCTGGGGAAAGTCATGGAATATTGGATGCTGAGTGTCATATTTCCCTTTACCCCCCCTTCCCCAGTCCTCTCTGGCAAGGACACTAGTACACTGTGTCTTGTTTACTTAGTTCAACTGAGGATTGCTTCAGCGTCTTCCTTTGATTGAAACAAAGGGTTGCCAATGCAGTATCAATGAACTGTGAAGTGATTTGAGTGTTACCAGCAGGGAAATGAAATGAGCCTCTGGGAAGAAGGTTGGCACCAGTGAAAGCTTCTGTATAAAGAGCTTCATACAGTTCCAGCCGAGTTGTATGACTTCTCATCCAATTAAGATTTCTTTTTTCCTCTGAGTTGGGGAGCATTTTTATCTTATTGGTTCCAATGCAATCAAAATTGAAGAAAAAATGGAATATTTATCCAAGTAAACTTAAGCTAGGAGGGCTGGGATTCAAGGGTACTTATTCAAACCATGCATTCATGCTGCTTATGTTGAAGCTCTTTCAAGGAGTGGCTCAGGTCCCTCACTCTCATCCATACACACACATCCATATAACACATTTAATTGATCCCTGAGTCAGGAAGCTCTACTGGAGGAGCAAATGGCAATCCACTCCAGTGTTCGTGCCTGGGAAATCCCATGGACAGAGTGACCTGGCAGGCTGCAGTCCATAGGGCTGCAAAGAGTTGGACACGACTTAGCAACTCTTACCACACTGTACATGCACATACACACACCCCCCAAGAGTCTTACCTTTTCCAAGCCAATCTGACTGAGTGGAAGGTTTTTGGAGGAGGATTTTTTTTCCTGAAAACCACTATTCCATATATATTAGTCTTTTAAAAGCTCCTCTTAGTCCTTTAAAACTTTATCATCATCAGAATTAGAATATTTGACTTTGATGCATATGTTATAATATAACAATAAAATTTATCAAAATATATATGAATCAGGAAGCGAATTAGCAAAGCAGAGTATAATCAAGGTGAACGAGAGACTGAGAGAGAGTGAAAATGGTAAGTTTGGACAGAAAAGAGAACACCGGGATGCCCCCAATTTCCTGTTGTCTACTGAAGCAGATGGAGACACTGCTGATACGATGTTAAGTAGGTTGGGTTCTCTGAATGTCAAAGGCATGCTGAATATTAAACCATCACTGAAGACTCTTGAGAGCCATGCATGAGTTGTGAAATAATGTCTATACTGGAAATGCTGGAAAATTACCCAAAATAATACTTTTAGAGTTTGCAAAGGACCTTCATCATCATCTCACTTGATTCTCAGCAGCCCTTTTAAGTTAGACAGGTGCGTTGTTCCTGTTTCTCAGATGAGGAAACTGCATAGAACAGCCCTGCGAGTGTGTGGAACATCCATCCACAGTCTGGAGGAAACTAGTCTGAAACCTAGTCCTGTATCCTTTGCTTCGTACCTGCTCTCTGGATTGCACTGAACCTTGTGGAGGCCCCAGAAGCATGAAGGAAGAGTAACCAGTTTAAGTCTCTTCTATGCCCTGAGAGTGCTGCCTTCAGGAGCTGGTGCTGGAATCATCTGCATAGCTTTCTCTTTTTCCCAGTGAACTTTTTGTTGTGAAAATTGTCTTATATGCAGAGAATTTGAAACAATAGTATAATAAGCAACATATCCCAACCACTTCAAATGTTTTAAGCATTGTATGCTTTATCTGTGAATAGATGTATTTGAGGGGAGGGTGACCATTTGAAATTAAATTGCAGATGTCTCATCACATTATTATATTTTTCTTTCTTTTGCCCTCCCTCAAAATTCCTGATTTGAAATAACATGCTTGTTTTATACTATAGTGTATAGTACTAGTTTCAAAGTTATAATACCTAAACTATCACTAAATAAACTACAGTAAACTACTGAAGGAAATTTAAAATTTCTTTGCAGATCTTTCCATTTGTCTTTAAATTATAGTCCAGCCAGAGTATTATGTCTAAAATTTGTCATTTGAAATCATAAATTTTGTTCTTTCTGTGGTTATGCTATAGATTTAACTCTTAGGTTCACTTGTCACAGTTTATTTGTAGTTAGAAGATTTTCTTTTTTAAATTATTATTTTGAAGTAATTACACTGGTCAAAAGCTTCATAAAAAGTTATCATCAGATGTCTTGTTTTCATTTTTACCCTCTTCATCACCACCACCCTCTTTCAGAATATTCTAGATCCTTGCAGAAAAGAGAGGTAATTTGGAGACTGCTCTATATTCAGTAATAGAGATCATCTTCTTTCTTTTATTCATGGCTGCTTAGAACACTATTGTGTGGATGCACCTCTGTATGGTAATTTATCCATGTGTATTGATAGCTTTTTGAAGGAACACACTGGAAATTCCAACTAGCTAGTTCTCTGAGCTGTGGCTTACGTATGTTTGAAAATGTTCCTCAGGTTATTCTATGCACTTTCTGATGAGAGAACTACTTTGCTCTCATAACATCTTATGAGTTGGAGACAGTAGGACCTGATTTTAAGAAGCAAACTAGGTCTTAGAAAGATGCAGTGACTTGTTAAGAGTTAGTCTTCCATTTAACAATGAAGCCAGGTGCCAAGTCCGTGTCCGATTGCCCTTTAGGTCTCTCCCTTCTGTAATTCTATTTCTGCATTTATGATTCATGAGCTTAGTATGATGTCATTCGGTGTAGAAGGAACATTTTTCTGAGGTAAATTCATTAAGCAAGTGTAAAGTGTAAAGCCAACCTTCTCTAACAGAATCAGGCTTCACTGCCACCTTTATGGAGTATAGATAAGGTTTTAAATAGAAGTGAATGGACATAATCAGTTTCCTTATCAAGGAAGAAAAATATTCTATTATAGCTGAGATAGTAATGATAATGAAGCCCGAGCCTTTCTCTTTTGGAAAGTCATGTTGATAGAGGAGCCTCAGAATTGATTAATTGCATGAACGTTGGCCTTTCCAGTTGTCTGAAGATAGGAAGCCAATTTCACTCCTACCAGAAGCCCTCAAGGTAAAAGGCACAGAATAGGGAACACTGGTCTTATTTTATCAGGCAAGTTTAATATACAGAAATGCTGCTCAAGGGACAGTGGGAAAGGATTTATTTTCTCCTGGGTGAAGCTAGTCTATTAAGAAGTGGGCCCTCTTTGAAATTTTGATAATAGTAATTGAAAAGCTATGAATAGAGGTTAATATTTTTTTCTGAGCATATTTCACACTATAAAATATTTCCAGAAACAGAGCCAGCATTCAGAAAAATGAAAGGACTTGGGAAATTTTTTCATGTATTCATTCAACCAACATATTAGCAAGGACTTGTTTATTATATCAGATGAGTTTTCCAAGTGGCTCAGAATCCACTTGCGAATGCAGGAGATGCGGGTTCAATCCCTGGGTCAGGAAGATTCCCCAGAGGAGGAAATGGCAACCCACTCCAGTGTTCCTGCCGGGAAAATTCCATGGACAGAGGAGCCTGGCAGGCTATAGTCCATGGGGTCACAAAAAGTCAGACATGACTGAACACATCACGTCACATTATTTATATCTTGTTTTGCTAGATTGATGATGAGTAAGTTTCTGTTAAAAAACTTTACTAAATCTGTTTAGATCATTTTTTCAATGAGATAAAAGAAGTACAGTGTTACAAATACATACAGACCATTACTTAAGCCTAGAGAAGCAGCACACAGTGTACCATAGACAAGGGTAGGGAGGATTCCTGGAGAAGTTCATGTCCGAGTGTGGTCTCAAACGGAGACAGACGTGTAACAGGTCAGAAGACAGAGAACAGTGGACGTGGGCAGAGGTGTACGGTACAGAAGCCAAGCTGTGCGTTTGGGAGAACCGGAGAAAGCCTGATGTTTCCAGGATAGAAAAGGAGGCTGTGGTGATGGATGAAGGGGATGAAGCTAGGTTGGAGAGGCAATTGAAGATCACCTCCGCCGCCCTGTTAGTGAGTTCAGATTTTAATCCTTCAGCGTTAGACAGAGATTTATAGCTTTTGGTGGTTATGAGCCCGTTTGAGAATATGAGAAAAAGTCTGAACCTTCTCTTCAGAAAAATGTACACTTTTCCACACTCTAAAGGTTTTAAATATTTTAAGAGTTGACGGAAAAAAAAGAAAACGAAAAAAAAAAAAGAGTTGATGGAAGCCCTGAGCCTGTCCGTGGAATTCTATCTGAAAACCGACTCCTTCAGACAAATACTCGCGTACCTCGTTATCTGACCTGTTAGTAGGGACAGGGCCTCACTGTATTCTTAGATAGGACTTTTCGCCTTGAGTTAATAATAGAAATTATCAACCAAGGGGTAGCCAGCCAGGTTCTTTAGTAATGACGGAAATGACGATAGTGTCTGATACAGATTCTCAGCATGTGCCAGGGTGAAGAAGTTCCTTTTCTCCCTGTTGCTCAGATGAGATCGCTGAAGCTGAAAGTCTTGCTTACAGCCAGGGAGATGCAGAGATGGGATGTTCCCAGGTGCTCTGCCTGCGCATTTACTGCCCAGTATTCTTAGTTACTCCATTCTACTCTCCTGAGAAAAACAAAGTGGTTCTTTTCAGTGCTCCAAGCCTAGGCTGACTGGCCCCGTTACAAGTCAGCATGCAGATCTTAGATTCTGTTCATTGAACGTACGTCTTAGCTAGAAAGATTTCTGCCCTAACAAGCACCCATTCATTGTAGTCACATTCATAACACGGTTTTGAATAGTATTAAATATAGCCACAAGATTATTAGCAGCAACACTTAATACTGCATATCATCCAGTAGGCTGCCATAAAGAATTTCATTTCTAAAGCCAAATAGTACATAATTCTCTAAAATCACCTTCTCCTGAACACACACTTCATTTAAAACAATTTTATGAACCAAATTCTAACTTACTACTTAGCATAAAAATGTTGATGTGCAACATTAAAAAAATAAATTAATGCTGCAAATCTCATCCTTTATTCCTTTTATCCGTGATGCCTTTCTCCTGAAAAATTGCATTTATATCCAAAATAGGAGTTTATTATAACAAGACTCTTTTGGAAAGGAGTTATATTCCAAGAGAGGAAGACATTCAGAACCATTAGAAAGGGAGCTAGAAGGAAACCATATATCATAGTTAATTATAGAATAGTTGACTGAGTATCTGAAGAAGCCAGGTGATGTCTATAATCCTGTGGTTTACTAGCTCTGATAAGTGTCAGTTATTCTGTGCAGATTTACATGCTATCTGGGGGCCTTGTCTGTCCCCTCTCTGAGTGGGAGGTTAGGGTCTTGTCTGTAGGTTGTATTGACTCACTCCTGGGGACTGCCTGAGTCTCACTTTCTTCATCTGTAACTTGGGGATGATACTACACAGGATTTTCATGAAAATTAAAACATATAGGGCCTTATATATAGAACTGCTTTTTGTTTTATTGTGTTTGGCTTCTGTTTGGCTTCAGGTGGAAAGGTTGGAGTTCATCAAATATTTCCTGGCGTGTCCTTGTCATTGGTCAGAGTGTTTCATTGTTTGATTTTGATTTGTTGGTTCAAATCCCATTTTCACCTGTGATTCCATATTTATTACATAAGAAACCACCCCACTATAATTTGTCCTTTTGTTTGTGCTTTGCAAAATGTGTACTATTTTTATGACCATTAAAATATTTTATATGTATCTCTAAAAGAAACGGTTTCCTAAAAACTATACCTGAAGTGACTAAAGTTAAGAATAATTGCTTAATAACAGTTTTTACATAGTCTCTGTTGTTTTAAGATTTGTTTATGGGCTTCCCTGATAGCTCAGACAGTAAAGAATCTGCCTGCGATGCAGGAGACTTATGTTCGATCCCTGGGTCAAGAAGATCCCCTGGAGAAGGAAATGGCAACCCACTCCAGTATTCTTGTCTGGGAAATTCCATGGACCAAGGAGCCTGGACGGCTGCAGTCCATGGGGTTGCAAAGAGTCCAACATGACTGAACAACTAATGCTTGTACTTATAGTTTGTTATATGATTAGGGATCCAAACAAGATCTATGCATTGAAGTTGGTTAATATTTTTGTTTTCCCTTTTCATCAGTAAGTTCCCTTCTCTGTTCTTCTTTTTCTTCTCCTTCTTATTCTTTTCTCATGCCTCAGCACTTTTATTGAGGAAACTGTCATTTTTTCCTTGAAATTTTCCACAATCTGGGTTCATGGCATGGCAGGGTATCATTGAATACATTCTCTTTTCCTCTATGTTTCTGTAATTTATAGTTAATTGTAGACCTGTGATCAGTACTATTAAAAAATGGGAGGGGGTGGTTCTGAAATAGGTGACATTGCATCGTGACATTTGTTGTCTCTTTATTATGATGTTCTACGCCATTGGTGATTATCACTCACCTTCATGGATTTATTACTGGTTGCTCGATGCTATGATAAACTGTTCTCCCACTACTGCTTAATTTTGTTCCTGAAATGCCTCTGTAAAGATCAGCGTCCCTCAGGTCAGCTACTATGCTATCTTATGGAACAGTCCTCAAAGGAAGGTAGGATGTACACGTAAATCTTTTTTCTTTTATTTACTAGTTTTCAGAATAACAAGTTAGTTCCCTAGCATTGTTCCACATGAATCAGTTAATTGTCCTTAAGTACATGGTTTTAATCATATTTGATACTATTATCAGTTCATTCTGTTATCTTTATTTCTACTCAAAGTATCCTGTCTGTGGCCAGTGGGAGGGAAATTCAATTTGGCTCCTGGATCTTTTTGATATAAATCCTGTAGTCTTTGATAGCATACTTGCTGTTTCTATAACATGCTCCTGGCTTCGTCTTGTACATTTCCTGGCTGACTGAATATCTCCAGTGTGTTCTTTCAGTAAGAAAGAGAGAGAGAGGCCATAAAGTAGGCATTAAGGGGTTCTTGTAGCCACTGAGTTGATTCGATAGACAAGGCTAGCTTTTTTTTTTTTAAGATAACATGAGTTTATACTTAGACTTCCCATTTAGACTCAGTACCACCTGAAAATAATGTTTTGATGAGCAGACCTTTAAAATTTTGATGAAGCCTATTCCACGTATCTCTTCTATAATAGATCATGCTTTTAGTGTTTTATCTAAGAAATCTTTACCTAACAAAGATTACAAAGATTTTTTAAATGCTTCCTCCTAGAAGTATTATAGTTATATGTGTTACGTTTAGATCTGTGATCCATTTTGATTTAATTTTTGTATACCATGTGAGGTATGGATTAATGTTCATTTATTTGCATATGGATATCCTGTTGTTCCAGAAGCCTTTGTCAGGAAGGCTATTCTGGCCCCACTGGATTGCCTCTGCAGCTTGTCAAAAATCAGTTATCCATGTACATGTGGATCTATTTCTAGCCTTTCTGATACACTCCACTGATGTTTCACTGTTTTTAAGCCAGTACTACAGTGATATGATTGGAGAGACTTTTGCATGTGTCTCTTTGTATGTTGTTGGTGTGTCTTTTGGATAGATCCCTAGTCACTGCTTCAAAAGTGTCCTCTAAATGCTCCCCCGTAGGAATGTCAGATGTAATGATGAGAGCACCCTGTTTTCTCTCAGTATCATTGATCTAACAGGTAAGAAATAATATCCCAGAGTAGTTTTCATTGGCATTTCTCTTATTACAGATGAGATTGAGCATATTTAAGAACTCTTCACTTTCTTTTTCTTTGTACTGCCCATCTTTTGTGTAAAGTTGTTGGCTTTTTTTTTTTTTTTTTTTTGTATATTGTTAGAAGCTCTGCATATTGTCCGTAATACATGTTGCATGTAATTTTCTCTGTTTTTCTTCTTTATCATTTTATTTTTGGGTGGGTGTATGTATGTACTTATGCTTTGTATAAGTGATACTGTTTTATCTTTTTTTACTGTCTTCTTATGTAATTAATTTTTACTAGGCATATATTTTAGAACAGTTTCAGATTTACAGATTAGATTGAACAGGTAGCACAGAAAGTCCCTATGTATGCCCCTGGCCCCTGCACATGGTTCCCCTGTTAGTAACCTATAAGTAATGTGCATTTGTTACAGTCGATTCACTGTTGTTAACTAAAGTCCATAGCTTATTCATGTGTCATTACTTTTTAACCTAGTGTCCTTTTTCTATGTTGGGTTCCTGTGTTACATTTAGATGTTGTATCTCCTTGTGCTTTTCTTCATGGTTTTCTTGTTGTTGTCTTTTTTTCCCCTCAGACTTTCCTTGTTTTTGTTGACCTTGACAGTTTTGAGGAATCTTAGTCAGATGTATTGCAGCAGAGCCCTCTGTTGGAATTTGTCTGATGTTTTACTCATTAATAGAATGGGTCTTGTGTTTTAAAGAGGAAGAGCACAGAGTTAAAGTGTCATTTTTATCACATATCCAGGGTGCATATTACCAACATGATTCATGAGTGGTTTTTTGTTAACTTGATCACCTGGCTAAAATATTGTGTGTCTGTTTTTTTTTTTTCCCACATAAGGTTAACGTATAGCCTCCTTCCATCTGACTGAAGGAGGTCATGGTGTGCCGTGTACATTAAAGAGTGAGGATTGTCCCTCCATTAGGGTGGAGTAGCTACAGAATTTATTTGAAATTCTTTGTAGGAGATTTCCCTCTTTTTTCCCCATTTAAAATTTTATTCAGTAATTAATTTTTATCAGATTGAGGTCATGAATATTTATTTTATACTTTGATTTGTATTCTTTTTTTTTTTTTTTGTATTCTAATCCTACTTTATTCGGTCGTTCAAATTGTTCCAGTGTTGGCCTCTAGGAACTCTTTCACTCGATTCCTGTGCATTTTCAACAGAGCCCCTAAGAGTGTGTGTGTGTGTGCGCGCGTGAGTGCATACACATGCACACATGTCTTCACACGCATGCTTCCTTTCTTCTCCTAGAAGGTGTTCCAAGCTCATTTTGTGTATTTCCTGCCCTAGTCTTGGGATCACCTATTTTTCCACAGAGTTCTGTTTCACATTTTTTGAAGAATGGCTTTAGAAACCAAGATCTGGATGCTACTAGCTGTGCTTATTGTTACTGGAGTGTCATTTTTTAGACCTTCTTAGCAGAGAACTATAGATGTGTGTTTTAACCTGTGTATATATATTCATGTTTATATGAACTTCTGTATGTAACTATCTGCATATTTATTAAGTTACACATGAGTTCTTATTGATATTTCCAACTGTAATCCATTATCACATGGGTCATTCTAGCTTATTTCTCTTGCTGATCTGTAACCTCTCACTTAAACAGTGTCAAACCTGGATCTCAACACCTACCATCCATTTAGTTAATTATTTAATTCAAATATGCATGTGTTTCAGTGTTAGAGTTAATTACTTGTACCCCTATAAGAAACAACTTTATCAGCAAGAGGACTACTTCTACATAGTTCTTTTGCCTTCAGTTTTACAGACTCTTTTCATTTCCAGAGTACTTAGGCCAGCACCCTTCCCTTCTCCCTCTATTGAGGCTGTTCCATATATTTGTAATATCGTTAGGTTGTGTTTTCAAAGTCTAAATTTTATCCCAGAATCCTTTGATACTCCTAAATCATTTTAAAAATCCATATCTGGTGAAATCCATTCTGTGTTGTGAAGTTCTCTAGGTTTTGACGAGCCTCTGCTGTCGTGCGTCCGCCTTTACGACGTGGTGCACGCAGTGTAGCTTCATCGTCCTGACAGTCCACGGAGCTTCACCCCGTCACCACTCCCCGCCTTCCCCGCCACCCCAGGAACCTCACTCAGCTTTTCACTATCTCTGTAGTTTTCCCCTTCCCTGAATATCATATAACCGGAATCATGCAGTAATGTGTCCTTTTAGACTGGCTTGTTTGCTTAGCAATGTGTTTTTAAGCTTCATCCATCTTTTTAATTCAGCATTATGTTTTTAAGACTTATCTGTGTTGCTGTGTATACATCGACTCTCTTCCTTTTAACTTTTCATGGCACTAAACAGTGTATTATATTTGCTTATCCGCTTTCTGAGTGCTGGACACCAAGTTGCTTCTAAATCCTGCGTCCCCCCGCCCCAATCCCACTCAGTTACATCACCACAAATAATTTTCCAATGTACTACCTCATGTATATATCTTTATGGACCCTTGTGAGCTTTTCTTTGACTTACACGTACAGCTAAAAAAAAAGAAGTGGCCTTCCAAATCTTCCTGCGAATGCAGAAGACACAAAAGACATGGGTTCAATCCCAGGGTCAGGAAGATCCCCTGGAGTAGGAAATGGCAACCCACTCCAGTATTCTTGCCTGGAAAATCCCACGAACAGAGGAGCCTGGTTGTTTATGGTTCAAGGGGCCACAGAGAGTTGGACATGACTGAGTGACTAAACACACACAGGAAAAGAATTATGAGGTAATGGGACATACATTTACTTTTTTTAACTAGTGACCAATTGCTGTCTAGAATAGTTTTACCAAGTAAGCAATGTGTGAGGGAGTATTGTTTGTGCATATGCACACATGTTTGTTTTGAAAACCATCCCCATATCCCCACCAACATTCCACATTATCCAAATTTCTGGGTAAAAAGTATATAGGAATCAAGTGATATTTCATTGTTTTCCCTTGTATTTCTATAATTACTAGCACGTCTAAGCAACTCTTCGTATCCTTGTCTGTCTTTTTTTTTTTTTTTTTTTGCCTTGTTTGCCTCATTTTTCTGTCAGGAATATTGTCAAATTTTTAAGGCTGATTTGCAGGTACTCCAGATATATTTTAAAGATAAATCCCCAGTCAGTTCTGAACGTTACAAAGTATTCTTTCTCATTACATCCTCTATTAGCTTTGTTCATGTTGCCTTTTATTGAGTAGAGTAATCAGTTTGGTTTCTGGCTTGGTTGATGGTGGTACCATTTGCTGTTGAAAACTGGGAGAGGGATAGGATGGGCTGAAAACCAGAGGTGAGAATAGGAGTCCAGGTGGTTGTGTTGATAGAGATGCTCACTGAACCTTAAATAGACAGTTGCACATGCGAGTCTGAAACAAACACAAGGCTTTGTTAATATTCCAAATTATTGTTGTTCCTTGAAGACTTTCTCTCTTTTCATTTAGGTTTTAAAACTTAGAGCTATGTTGTTTAAAGTTACTGAGAAAAATTTTATTTGAGAAATTGGACTTGAAGATACTTTAAATTGTATTGTAGTGGGTTTTTTGCTACATATGTAATTTTGATCATAATTTCATTTTTTATTATCCAAAATGTTGGATCTTTGTAGAGTCATAGGTTCTCAAGAAATATGCAGTTCTAACTCGTTTTAAGGACTCTGTGCATATTTCGTAGAACATTTTCTATTCACCTTCTAAATGATAATATTTCTCCATCCTACATTTAGATTCTAAAAAATAACTCAAGGTGACTCTCATGTTTAAATTGAATGTGAAAATAGTTTTGATATAAATCTGTATGTTCATGGGATTCAGTTATGAAGTATCAGATATTATAGTTTTTGGACCATCTTCCTTGAGATGAAAATGCCCATGCGTATGCAAATATGAATAATTTTTAACATGGCAACAATTTTTACTTCAAGATAATTATTTTAAAAAACAGAACCTTAATGAATGACTCTTAAAATAGAAACAAGATAGTTTTATACAATTCTTGCCTGATTTGTAATTTAAGAAATTTGTCTTTGGCAACTTCTGGGCTTGCAAAAAATCAAGAAAAATCAAACAATAACACTGAAGTAAGTACTTTTTCTCCTTCTTAAGGCTCACAAATGTCCTTAACTCTAGGTTCTTCCTAGACTGTCATTTTTTACAAGACTTCTTTCTTATTTTTATCAAATACAAGAGTTTTTTCTGTTACATACAATTGTCTGTAAATCCGCCATGTATTTTCTTACAAGCCGTAACCAATTCATTATCACATATGCATGTATTTTAAGTGCAACTAGTCATTTTGGTTGTTGTAATATAATACTAAATTTCAACTAGGATATACGGTCAGTAACACAAATCTATGGTTTTAAATCTTAAAGAATGTTCGTAATTGATTTTCAGTATTGAGGAAGAAAGTACAGTATCTTAGCTAGATAAGTTTTTAGAGGTGATATTTCTTCCAACAAAGGATGTCACCATCCTTAAGAAGCCAAAACAAAGAAAATTTTTCTTTTAAGTACAGAAAAAAAAAAGGTTCCTTATATTGCTGTGCTGAGCACTCATAAAAATGACTGGTTGTTCTTTTCAAGCATCATTCATCAGGCTTTCATTTTAGAAGGAAAGAAATCTCATTATCCACTCCATATTCATTTAAGTTTTAAGTGCTTAGAAGACTTAGCATAACGGAGACTCAAGCTCTGAAATGGTAAATCTTGACACCTCTCAATTTCAGCACTTTCTCCCGGCACTGCTAGGACTCTGTGCACCCCCACGTCCAGAAGCTTTACATTCTTTTCTGCCCTAGTTCTTTCACATTTTTCACCCATCACTACTAACTTTGCAATGCTCTTAGCTTCTGCATGCCCCTTAGTTTAAAACTGGGGTAACCTGGAAGTTTCCTATTCAGTGAGAAACACCAGAAGATCCTGTCAGGCATGTGGTACTTTGCTTAATGCAGTCAATCTCAAAGGGCAGCTAAGGAGACCTCCATCATATTGAAGTGGGCTGCAGGATGAGATTTCTCTGAGGCCATAGGCATGCTTGTTGTTGTTCAGTCGCGAAGTCGTGTCCGACTCTTGGCGACCCTGTGGACTTTACCTGCCTTGATGTTGTGCTCTCTTTACTGCCTTACGCTCTTCCTCTGTGACATCACGCAGCCTTCTCATATAGCGATGTTAGTCACTCAGTCATGTCCAGCGTTTTGCGACCCCGGGGACTGTAGCCTCCCAGGCTCTCTGTGGGATTCTCTAGGCGAGTATGCTGGAATGGATAGCGATTCCCTTCTGCAGGGGTTCTTCCTGACTCGGGGGTCGAACCAGAGTCTTCTGCATTGCAGGCGGATTCTTTACCATCTGAGCCATCAAGGAAGCCCCTCATATTGCAGAATTATCCTGATTTTAAAAAATGTTTTCTGTTTGAGTGTATGTGTATATATACACATGTATATGGGTTAGGAGAGAAAGGACTGGGAACTTAAATTATTCAGTGTTGGCTAAGGAGTACTAGGTTTAAAAGTTAGTCGTATTAGTAATATTTAAGACTTCATTGAGAATTAAAAATTGCCCTAAATGACATTTTCTAAATAGCATCTTATACCAGATGGTGGTGTTCAACTTAAAGTCAGAAGGTAAGGATTCAGGTCTTGACCACTACTAGGGTAGTCGGTCCAAACAGAGCAGTGCCTTGAATCTGGCATTGATGGGAGTGCGGGGACTCCCACATGAGGCAGTATCGTTATGGCATTTTCTTAAGACACATACGATTGGGTTTTATGGGTTTTTCTTTCCTGCAGTAGGCTGTCTGTCTACTTCCCTGATTTGTGTTCTCACTGCAGCCTTGAGAGACTGGGAAAGTGACATAAGACTGCTGTGTAGTCCGGACTTAGCACCGGGATTGAGGCTGAATGAGGTATTGTAGACAGTGGTGAAATGAGATGAGTGTATGTCATAGAAGAGCACTGTGTGAACGTTGTCACCTGTCTTCTGCCTCTTGTTTTCTTCATTAGCTTATCTGACAAAATTAGAGAATAATTAATGATGAATAGCAAGACCCCTTTCCTCACACAAGTGCAAAATTCACACAGTAGGCCCACCTCGGTCATTTTTATTATTCACCATGATAAAATGATGAGAGTGGAATAGCTAAGATGTATTTAAAGACTGTGTGCCATGTGCTCAGTTTTGAGCACTTTTGTTGTTGTTCAGTCACTCAGTTGTGTCCAGCTCTTTGCAAGCCCCTGGGCAAATAGAAGTTAAATGTGCACTGCTTAATTTAAGCTTGGCAGCAAGTCTCTGATGTTAGATAATATCATTACCTCAGTTTTACAAATGAAGAAATTGAGGTGTGAGGGATTAATAGAATTGTGCAAAGTCACGGGACCAGTAAGTGGCAGGACAGCTATTGATCCCAGATAGTGAGACACGAGTCGCTGCTGATCCCCACCACAGTAGAAGCTCCGCTGAGTTGCTGACTGTTTTGGCCTTGTTATTATCAACCCAGTGCCACCTCCAAGCTGAAATAGTACAACTGGGACTGAATGCCAGACTTCTCTGACAAAACAGTCATTGGAATGGCCCTTAATAGCATCATATTAATTTTTATTAAGAAGAACTACTAATGAAAGGAGTACATCAAGGCTGTATATTGTCACCCTGCTTATTTAACTTATATGCAGAGTACATCATGAGAAACGCTGGGCTTGATGAAGCACAAGCTGGAATCAAAACTTCAGGGAGAAATAGCAATATGCAGATATGCAGATGATGCAAAGAGGAACTAAAGAGCCTCTTGATGAAGGTGAAAGAAGAGAGTGAAAAAAACTGGCTTAAAACTCAGCATTCAGAAAACCAAGATCATGGCATCTGGTCCCATAACTTCATGGCAAATAGTTGGGGAAACAATGGAAACAGTGACAGACTTTATTTTCTTGGGCTCCAAAATCACGGTGGACACGTGACTGCAGCCATGAAATTAAAAGATGCTTGCTCCTTGGAAGAAAAGCTATGACAAACTTAGCCACCATATTGAAATACAGAGACATTACTTTGCCTACAAAGGTCCATGTAGTCAAAGCTGTGGTTTTGCAAGTAGTCACGTGCTTGGAATTCTCTTAACTTTGAGAGCCTGACAATAAAAAAGGCTGAGCACTGAAGAATTGATGCCTTGGATCTGTTGTGCTGGAGAAGACTCTTAAGAGTTCCTTGAACTGCAAAGAGATCAAACCAGTCACTCCTAAAGGAAATCAACCCTGAATATTCACTGGAAAGACTGATGCTGAAGCTGATGTTCCAATATTTTGGCCACCAGATGTGAAGAGCTGACTCATTGGAAAAGACCCTGATTCTGGGAAAGATTGAAGGCAGGAGTAGAGGGGGACGACAGAGGATGAGATGGTTGGATGGCATCACTGACTCAGTGGACATGAGTTTGAGCAAACTCCGGGAGTTGGTGAAGGACAGGAAAGCCTGGCATGCTGCAGTCCATGGGGTCACAGAGAGTCAGACATGACTGAGTGACTGGGCAACACCACTAATGAAAAACAACAATCATTTTCATTGATAACGTAGAAAGAGATAACTCTTCAGTTGAAAACCATGCCTGCTGATTGAAGATCCACAGTTTTTAACTATTTTTCACATAGTATGTTTTTTGTTTTTAAGACCCAGGTACATTCAATATATCTTAGAAGAAATGGACAACTACCGTGACTGAGATGTTAAATGCCAAGTATTTTAAAAAATAATGTTACTAATTATTAGAATAAAGGCTTCCCAAGCCTAGTTCCTAAGATTCCTCGCAACAAAGATCTGCTGACATCTTACAGAAAAACACTCACAATATGTTGTCTTGGCTTTTAAAACAATTATGTATCTCCCTTTAATTGGGTGAGATGGCTGGATGGCATAACGGATTCAGTGGACATGAACTTGGGCAAATTCCTGGGGATGGTGAGGGACAGGGAGGCCTGGTGTGTGGCCATCCATGGAGTTCCAAAGAGTGGGACACAACTTGGAGACTGAACAACAGCAAGAACACACACACACATGCACTTATTTCATTGTCACTGTGTCATTGGCCTGTATTTTAGTATGCCAGAGTCACACATTTTACACATTTTAAGTACAGAATGACAAAGTCATGACAAGATTAATCATGATAAGCAGGCACTAAGTCCTTAATAGTATTGAATTTGGATTTAGAGAATGAAAGAGGAGAGGATATATGAAAATGACAGTGGCATTCAAGAGCAGGGCCTTGTCTTTTATAATCCCAAAGAATGTCTTCTTACAGACGACTTCAGAAATTAAACCCTAAAAACATCCTGTGCTGTTTTTCCTAAGCAGCCACATTCTACAGAGAGAATACAGTGCTTTTCTTGTCCAGGTCTAGACAGAAAAGTGCTATCAGTTATTTAGAATCTGATTTATGCCTGAAGAGAGTGGCTGCCACTCTCTGTGATTTCAGGGAAGCTGGGTATCAAGGAGCAATTTTCCAAGAATTGAAAGCCGGTGCAGAGTTATGAATAAACTCTGAGAAGCTTTGACCTTCCCTGTCAAATGATAGGGCCATAAATATGTTGGTAATTCTGCTTTGTTGTGAGCACCTGTTCTTTTCCATCATTGTGGAGTTTCTAGGATACCATAAATTGGTACCAGCAGAACTAAAACAAATTTTTTTATTGCATAAAAAAATTAGAAGAGAAAATATAAGGTTGAGAACACAGGAAGCAGCCTCTCGTGTGTTGCTCCTGAAATTCGTCTGGAATTAGAGGATCCAACTGTGGAAACTTTATAGTATCCAAATTAAAAATAACTGGTCACATTTCATCATTTATTTATATGAAATTAAGTAAGTGACTTTTGGATAGGAAGTGAGATCGTTAATGCATAATATTTTTAATGATCCTCCTCCCCCCTTTATGCCAAATTCATCATGAAATATGGCTCGTTCTTGCTTTAATATGGTCTTTTTAAATACATTCAGTATAGTGAATTTAGATAGTGTAGTGTGCTTAAACATAAGATTCTGTGTTTTCATGACTTTGTGTTATGTATCTTAATTCTATTAAGATGCAATTTATTAATTGTTGTTGGAGAAAGGCATGGCAACCCACTCCAGTAGTCTTGCCTGGAGAATCCCATGGACAGAGGAGCCTCATGGACTACAGTCCGTGGGGTGCAAGAGTTAGACATGACTGAGCAAGTAAACCTATTAATTGTGGAATCTTTCCTTTGGCTTCGCCCTTACCTTTCTCAAGTTGATAGTTTAGGAAAGAATAAATGTGATGGAAAAATCATTGCAAACAACCCACAGAAAAGGAGGTAAAGAAAAGCTGGTTGTTTTCCTTTAGAAAGAACGAAAAACAAAACTTCGGTATTTTAAAAGGGATCCATATATTCTTTTGAACAATAGTGAATATATACATACATGTATATATGTGTACACACACACACACACACACACACACACACACACACACACACATTGGGCTTCCCTGGTGGCTCAGATGGTAAAGCGTCTGCCTGCAATGCAGGAAATACGAGTTCGATCCCTGGGTCGGGAAGGTCCCCTGGAGAAGAAAATGGCAGCCCACTCCAGTACCCTTGTCTGGAAAATTGCATGGACAGAGGAGCCTGGTAGGCTACAGTCCATGGGGTCGCAAAGAGTCAGACATGACTTCACTTTCACTTTCATATATATTTATATATATTATATATACACACATACATACGTCTTGTCTCTTTTAGGGACACTTAAAGAAATAGAAAGGGCACAGGAAATGAAGAAAAATAAGCAGTGGAAATACAAAGATACAATAGTGCAGAAACAGACATCTAGAAAGAGTTGACGATTGTGAGTCACCTATGGCAGTGTAACAAGTCACCGCAAAACTTGGGGTCATAAAAGAACAATAAGCATTTATTAAGTCTAAGAATTTCTTTGGAGATCTGGAATTTGGGCTCTTCTGAATCCTTCAAACTTGAGGTCTCATGAGGTCCAGTTGTCCCGGTGTCAGTCATGTGGTTTCCGGGTGGCTCCCTCCCATAGCTGGCAAACAGGTGCTGGTTGGAGGCAGGGAGCAGCTCCATCCCTCTCTGCACGGCCAGCTGGTACAAGGGTTAGTCCTATCCAGTGTAGGAGAGTCACTAGGCAAGGACACAGATTCCAGGAGGCAGGGTATCTTCGGTGCTATCTTGGAGACTGACCATGACAGAGAAATAAGATAAAAGAGCATTAGATGTACATGAACACATATACTTGTAGGAATCAGTTCAGTCGCTCAGTCGTGTCTGACTCTTTGCGACCCCATGGACTGCAGCACGCCAGGCCTCCCTGTCCATCACCAACTCCTGGAGATTACTCAAACTCATGTCCGTTGAGTTGCTGATGCCATCCAACCATCTCATCCTCTGCTGTCCCCTTCTCTTGCTTTCAGTCTCTCCCAGCATCAAGGTCTTCTCCAGTGAGTCAGCTCTTCGCATCAGGTGGCCAAAGTATTGGAGTTACAGCTTCAACATCAGTCCTTCCAATGAACACCCAGGACTGATCTCCTTTAGGATGGACTGGTTGGATCTCCTTGCAGTCCAAGGGACTCTCGAAGAGTTTTCTCCAACACCACAGTTCAAAAGCATCAATTCTTCAGCGCTCAGCTTTCTTTATAGTCCAACTGTCACATCCATACATGACTACTGGAAAAACCATAGCTTTGACTAAATGGACCTTTGTTGGCAAAATAATGTCTCTGCTTTTTAATAAGCTGTCTAGGTTGGTCATAACTTTTCTTCCAAGGAGCAAGCATCTTTAATTTCATGGCTGTAGGAATACAGGAGAGTAAAGACTAGGTGGTTCAGTTGTGAGGTAAATGTGAGTCCATGATCACTTGATTTGTGACAAACATAGACTGCTGCCATATTACTTGTTACTTCAGACCCAGTGCATCACACCCAGTCGCTTAATTGTGCCACTGTGATAATAATCTTAACAGCACAGAGCTATAAAGCTAAGCTGCATTAAGGCACGATACTTCTCTCAGAAATCTTACCATAATTTTACCTAAGCACTGAAGAATTGATTTTGAACTGTGGTGCTCGAGAACACTCTTGGGAGTCCGTTGGACAAGAAGGAGATCAAACCAGTCAATCCTAAAGGAAATTAACCCTGACTATTCATTGGAAGGACTTACACTGAAGCTCCAGTACTTTGGCCACCTGATGCGAACAGCCAATTCATGGGAAAAGACTCTTTATTCTGGGAAAGATTGAGGGTAGGAGGAGAAGGGGACGACAGAGGATGAGATGGTTGGAGGGCATTATTGACTCAATGGACCTGAGTTTGAGCAAACTCTGGGAGATGGTGAAGAACAGGGAAGCCTGGTGTCCTGTAGTCCATGGGTCACAAATAGTCAGACATGACTGAGCGACTGAATAACAACAAGAGTCAAAAACTACTCCCTCCCAAAATCAGCACTTTTACTTTTCTGATGTTAAAGACTCTTACTTCATTTGTAAGAGGTACCAAAATAAAACTACTGTGAAAATTAAGATTGTGATCTGTTGATATATAACTTGAAAGGTGTATTTATTTTAACCTTGTGCCAATACATAATACTTACTATATTATGGGGTACTTTTCCGGTTGCTTTCAGAAGACAAAATCACATTCGTGACACAAAAAATGAGAGGCAGGTAAATTACCTAAAATTACAAGTGAGTCTTTGTTTTGTTGCCCATTGTAGTCCTTTCGTGTGATAAAAAATAACAGTAATGAATGCTTATAGAGCTTATGGTACCTGTGGCAGCATGATTGTACACACTTCACATATCAAGTCATTTAATCCTCACCACAATATTTCATTCTGGTTTAATGGATGAGGAAAACGAAACAATAGCATGGTGCAAAGCAGTTCAAATCCAGAAGTCTTTCTTCAGCACCTGTGCCTTTTGACTGGAGCCCTGTGCGTAGAACAGGCTACCTCAGGCTGGCTCAGAACAAGGATTCATTGATAATGATAGCATTTTCCTCAGGCTCACTCCACGGCCAGGATCTTGAGCCTAGCCAGAGTCCTCAGGGGCTAGCAGAGGGAAATGGAAAGCTTTCAGAAAGCTAGGAGTATTTCTTGAGGGAGGGGTCAGTGTGGAGACAAGCAGGTCTGACTTACTGTTAATGGGTCATCTTGGCAGCTGAGTGGACTCTGGTGCGTCCAGGGGAGATCCTGCCATGGTGACTTGGATAAGGCAGTAGTGAAAGCAATTGTGAGAAGTGATAGGAATCTGCATATAGTTAGAAGACGGAGTATAAATGGGATTTCCTCAGGGGTATGGAAAAAGAACTTTCCACCTGAGCAGTTTGAAAGATGGAATAGGAGTCCCCTCAGATCAAAAGCTGTGCATAGGGGTGGGTTTGAGATAAAAATCAGAATGTGTTCAGGAGGCAGTTGTATGCGCAGGATCAGAGAGAAGTCTGGCTAGAGATACAAATCTGGGATTTGCCAAGATCTAGATGATTTAGCTGAGCTCACAAAGGAGAAACATGGATTGCTAAATAAATTAGAGAGGAGGAGCTCGCTGAGACCAAGGGCCCAAGCCCTGAGGCAGTCCAGGTATAGGGTTTGGAGAGAAGAGGAGGAGACAGCAAAGGAAATTGTGGGTGAAGAGGAAAACCAAGAGGAATAGTGTTCTGGAAGCAAAGTAAAGATAGTGTATCACGAAGGAGTGAGTGATAACCCATTGCAAATTCTACTGACAGTTTAAGTCAGAGGACTAATAATTGACCATTGGGTTTAGCAGCTTGGAGGTCATGGGTTGTTTTGGTGAAAGCCAATTTGGAAAAGAGGTTAATTAAGCAAAGGCTTAACTGGAATGAATGTAAAAGAATTGAAACTGAATTTAGAGAACCCTTTCTAGGAGTTTTAATCTAAAAAGGAACAAATGGGTTAGCAAGATGATAGCTGGCACTTGGAGGTCAAGAGTAGTTATATGAAAACAGCTAAGCCTAATGCCTCCCCTTACCCCATTTCAATAAATATCTACTGTATTCCAACTATGTGTCCAAGACTGGTTGATGTTTTAAAGATACAAAAATCAGTGAGCTGTAGTTTCTCCCTTGAGAATGTGCATGTAACCCAGGCTGAGGGTTCATGGAGGGCTTTGGAGAAGAAGTGCTTTCATCAAAGATGTGAGGCGTGAACCAAATCTTGGAATTTGTGTTTGAATAAACTACTGCTTCTAATTTATACATCCTAGGATCTGGGGAAGAAGCGAAATGTTCTGTCTGCTCCTGACTAAAAATATTCAGATCTTTTAGACAGTATTTTTTTATGTTAATCTTTTTAATTTTATTAGCCCAGTCTTTGGTTTTTTGCTTTAACCATTCTTTATGAACTTCTGGAAGACCCAGTAATCATGTTTTGAAATACTAATGAGCATCCCCATATTCTTGTCAGCACCCTCCTTATGATCAGTCACTAGCAAAGGACAGTTAAATGAATGGGACTGTGTGAATAGAATGGGAAATGTTGAAGAGAGGTGGCTGGGGTCAAGGAAGATATTAATTCATTTGCTGCACAAGTATTTATTATTTAGGATAAATGTTGCACAAGATCATGCAAAAGCTTAACTTGGTGGTTGACTATAGGGAACAAAAATCAAGAATAGGAGGAAAAACAAAGGAATGAAATGGTCGACTGGCTTTTGAAGAAAAGCAGGAGGATATAGTAAAATGAAGTAGACATTAAAATCCCAGCGTACTTGGGTTTAGATCCCACATCTGTTAGTGAATACTTGAGTGATCTTGAGCAAGTTAATGATGATACTGAGTCCACAGCCTCTAATTTGGTAGCAACTCTGTCACTCTGACTGTTACATGAGTTATGGTGCCCGGAAGAATATTAGGTCAGAGCAGATATTCAAAAATTGTTATCTTGCTTCTCTTTTTTCTTCAACTGGAACTTTCTCATTATTTCTTCCTGTATATAAAGTTTGATAGTCAAGCTGGGGTTTGAAATAAATAAATGAATGCAAAGTTTTCTTTTTCTCTCCCCTTCTTCAGTAGCACTAACAATATCCCATGAGCATCGTGAGCATGAGTGGAAAGCGAAACAAAACCAAAGGAGACACCCAGTTCAGTTAAATATGCTGAACATCAGCCATACTGCCTCTCAGTAAGCAGACATGATTCCTGGAGTGTATTTGGGTAGGATAATGAACAGGATCATCCAGAAGTGTGTCCACTGTCAGGCTATCTCACAGTTACCCTCTGTTCCTGTTCCCGTCTTAATGACTTGCAGCTTCTGCTGTGATAGAAAGAAGTGCATGGAATCCTGTCAATGGAGTATTTGTAATTGTTGGTTGTATGTGGTTTATTCTAGTGTCCCTTTGAGCAGACATCATGTACACAAAGAATTCTATCTCAGTGCCTAAGAATTTTCAGTTCAACTGGACTCTCTCTCATCTACTTTAATTTTGATAAAGATTTTTCTAAGCATATTTATGCCTTTTTATTGATACTTTTTCCTTTTGCTCTAAAACAATAATCAGATGTTTTATTGGACACTTAGTATGTTCCTTCCCCTGTGCTAAATATCTAATGGAAATGAAACGTGGGGTTTTGCCTTCAAGGAAATGTTTTTGATTTTTAGGATACAACATGCACCCATTTGAGAGATTCAAGACAGTAACAAAATGCTCTCTAGTTTGTAGCATAAAAATTAAAGATTGTAGACATTAAAAGCAAGTGATCTGTGTTAACTGGAATCCAGAGGGAGCTTTTAAAAGAAGGTAGAGTTTGACCTTTGCTTTAAAGCTTCTCTCCGTTAAGGATGGAGATAAAACCCAAGAATAGACAGAGGAACGTGGGCCTCATGCTCACATGCTGCATTCCATAGAGTAACATTTATCTGAAGTTATTTGAAAACTCTGTGATCACTCTTTGACTCAAAATACATCTTTCAGTGTAACCTGTCCTGTTTCCACTGTTAGAAATGCTTGCTTCTTGGATAAGTATTGTCTTTAAAAGTCGTTTAAAATGTCCATATCTTTTGGAGGAGCAAAAAGTAGGTTTCTGACAGTTTAGCATGAGAGCACTCACCAGATGATTTTCTCTGACTGGACTAAAAGCAAGGCTTAGAGATAGGATAGGATATATTGTATTAAAAAAAAATCAACACTAAAGTGCTAGGGTAGAAAGGATAAATGTTGACTACATCAGTTTTAATTTGAACTAGTATAGTGTTGGGAGTTCAGGAGAAAATTAGCCTATTTTACTGTCTCTTCCAGTAGTGGATGTTTCATAAGTATTTTTGACTTTTGAATAAAATAGCCTAACAGTTTATTGTCATTAACCTTTTAATCAGAAAGTAAGCCTACCTCTTAGCAAAATACCTATGATTTCAGCCTCAGGTGGCTAAATAATTTCCCAAACAAAAGTCAGATGGAGGTTAGTAATTTCAAAACATATCAGTGAAATGTTCTGGCTGTGGAAATATTCAACCAAAAACATAGTTTCAGGTGCTATGTGCAAAATCACCATTCCAAATCAGTATTTTCCTAGGTGGATTTTATGAAATGCAAGTTTCATGAGTAATTGTACAGTGTTATTTTAAGGAGCAGGGAGAGGATCTGTAGTCAAGTAAGTTTGGGAAACACTTGCTCAGGTAAATAGAGTTTTTTGCTTCAGAAACACCTAGAACACCTAGGATGCTGGTGTGTGCTGTGACTTCCAGGAGGGGAATTCAAGAAGCTAGTGTTCTAATCTTTCCTAACTATGTGAGTAGGGTTCTGTGGGATAAACTTTTGAAAATGTGGTTTTATGATATGCTTGGAAACTCTAAAAGCTCTCTATAGATAAGGAATTAATGCATTTTCAGAAGGAAACACAATCAGTGAATCAATGATGAATAAATGAATAAATATTAAACCAACATACTTGAGTTCTGAATTCTACAGTTGTGGAGCAGAATAAAAGTAAATGTATGAGTCCTCTAGCTCTGAGACTTTATAATTGTAAGTTCACTGGAAAGCCCATTTCTCTTGTGACTCCTTTTAGTCATGTGAATAGTCACAGCATGAAATGTACCAGCACAAAAGTCTGTCTTGATGTTGGAGATGTAACCTCTTTGCTTAGTAAATATAGTATAGATGCTTCTGTTGACTTCTTTCAGTGTTCTTTCCGGCAGCTATTGAAATTTCCATGGTGTTATCCACTGATAACTAGTTATCTGTTAGCTGATAACTTTTAACTACCTGCACAAACTAACAAAAGATGAGCTACCAGAGGTTAGCATTCTATTTTAAGTCTGTGTACACTGTATTCCATTCCTACTGGGTCTAACTGTGTGCCAGAAATTTTAGCTTCAGTTAGCTAACCTTCAGTTAGGGTGTGTAATACCAGCACTTTTAACAGCAATTTGATAAAAGGTTATCCACTTCCAAATAGGAAAAGGAATACCTCAAGGCTGTATATTGTCACCCTGCTTATTTAATTTATATGCAGAGTACATCATGAGAAATGCTGGGCTGGAGGAAGCACAAGCTGGAATCAAGACTGCCGGGAGAAATATCAATAACCTCAGATATGCAGATGACACCACCCTGATGGCAGAAAGTAAAGAACTAAAGAGCCTCTTGATGAAAATTAAAGAGGAGAGTGAAAAAGTTGGCTTAAAGCTCAACATTCAGAAAACTAAGATCATGGCATCTGGTCCCATCACTTCATGGCAAATAGATGGGGAAACAGTGGAAACAGTGGCTGACTTCATTTTGGGGGGCTCCAAAATCACTGCAGATAGTGATTACAGCCATGAAATTAAAAGATGCTTACTCTTTGGAAGGAAAGTTATGACCAAACTAGATAGCATATTAAAAAGCAGAGACTTTACTTTGCCAACAAAGGTCTGTCTAGTCAAGGCTATGGTTTTTCCAGTAGTCATGTATGAATGTGACAGTTGGACTATAAAGAAAGCTGAGCATAGAAGAATTGATGCTTTTGAACTGTGGTGTTGGAGAAGACTCTTGAGAGTCCCTTGGACTGCAAGGAGATCCAACCAGTCCATCCTAAAGGAGATCAGTCCTGGTTGTTCATTGGAAGGACTGATGTTGAAGCTGTAACTCCAAAATTTTGATCACCTAATATGAAGAGCCGACTCATTTGAAAAGACCCTGATGTTGGGAAAGATTGAAGGCAGGAGGAGAAGGGGACGACAGAGGATGAGATGGTTGGATGGCATCACCGACTCAATGGACATGAGTTTGAGTAAACTCCAGGAGTTGGTGATGGACAGGGAGGCCTGGTGTGCTACGGTTCATGGGGTCGCAAAGAGTCAGACACGACTGAGCGACTGAACTGAACTGAACTATCCACTTAATAAACTAGCGTCAGCACCTGCTCCTTGAATATTGTGCAGTGAGTAGAAAGGACGTTTGTGTTCCTCCTGCCTGCGTTCACTTGCTTTGTGAATGAGCTTGTTAAATTGCTCTGTATTTTGTGAGTGCCCCACTCAGATAATTTAGCATAAAACTTGGCATCATTATTGAACTTAAAGGTTTTAAAGATGTAAACAGGATTCAGATGCCTCAACGTTTGGTATTTTTGCAAAAGCAAACGATAGGGTGAGCTTTTCTCTCTTCTCTCAGTCGTGTCCTTGTCATTTTCAGAGAGGAGATAAAATGCAATCAAAAGGACAGTGATTTTTTACCCCTTCATTAGGTGTCCACTTGTGTATGTGTTGCTCTAGGTTGACATTACAGCCTAGGGACAGTGACAGTGGCTGTGATGTTGCCTGTCTCTTACACACTCAAAAGTAGGATTTTCAGCATGGATGCCAAGCAGTGTCTTCCTTGCCTTTCACTGAATTACAGTTTTATCCCTTATTGAAGTCGGTAATATGTTAAAAATAACCATGATTGGAAAACCAAACTGTCTGATTTATTTTTGTTCCATCTTTACCTTATAGAACTGCCTTTGACTTCAAAGAGTCATCTTAGCTCAGAACAGGCGACAGAATAGGAAGCTGAGCAGTGATTCATGAGAGTAGATGGAAGTCAATGATTAGTTCATGTGCCTTTGGTCTCCTGTAATGACATAAATCTTTAGGGAAGTTCTATACTGTCAGACTGCATGCCTGCCTGTGTCAAATCCCATATAGGCTAGAATATATTATGAATTGAGAAATCTGAGGAAAGAACAGAAATTCCTTTTGTTGTTCGCTGTAAAGGTGCCACACAGACTTGAGGATACAGAAGAAAAGCATAGTATTGCTCTCAGTTAACCATAGGAAGCTAAATTTGCGTAGTAAGAAACACAAAGACCAATTCACTTGTGGCTAAATACCTTTTTGGAACAGGAGAAAAAAAGGTTAACTGATTGAAGACAAAGACATATCTGTGACTTTTTAGGTCCACAAACTAATTTATTCCCAGATTGAAAATTTCAAGGTCTGTTGAATCTTAAAATAATGAGGAAAGCAATGAATATATAGCAGTACTGGAAAAGAAAGCTTACCATTCTGTCATTTAAATCAGTGGATTTTGTAACAGCCACCCTCTCCCTGGGATAATAAAACCTAACGTGTTTATGCTGTTTCCTTTGTATTGTACGATAGAAGTTAAAGAATCTTCCTAGGGAGGAGAGAAATCATTCCTTATTTCCTTTGTCATTCTTGCCTGCAGTTAGGCAGAGCACCAAAGACAGTAATGCATTCAGCCAACCACTTCCAGACCATTAAGTAGGCCACAGAAGGAGGAACGAGGTGAAAAGACAGGAATTAACAGTAACACATGGAAAATAAGGTACCCAAGGACCCATGAGTCGCTCTTTGAAGTGACAGTTCTAATTGTCAGCAACACATTACCAGAGACAGAGGTAGAATCACCTGGTCCAGATGAGCATCTCCTACCCTTCTTGGTCCCGTGTACTCTGCCACCCAGTACCCAGGAGACCACAGGCCCTGCAGCCCCTCTGATGCACTGTGCTTTCTGATGGGCCCCCGGCAGTCCAGCCGTCATCAGGCTGGGATCTGTCCTCAACACGTCACCATCATTCCTAGTCCTTTACTGCTGAAGCCAAAGCAATTCTAAGGAAATCAGAATTTCTGCAGTACCCTCTCTCATGAACTCCTTTGATGAGAAAAGAGGCTTTGTAACTACTTTCTGAGTTTGTTAAAGGCTGTTACATCTGGCACCTCTCATCAATAATTTGTATTATATTTAGCTCCTTTTTTGTCAGAATTATTTTTAGTAGGGAGAAACAAAGCTCAAAATTCATGTGTCAAGCTATTTCAGCATAAATAAGCTTAGGGAAAAATTCTAAACAAAGAAATAAAGGTAGCTCATATCTGGAAATAAAAAGGAAACAGAGAAAACCACCTCTTTTCTTAGGGGGAAGAAACACAGCAGAATAAAGTGGTAAGGACAGGTGAAAAGCCGCTGCCTGTTCCCCGTGTGTGGTTCATCTGGCTGGCTGTGGTTTCAAACCCACCAGCGCCTGTTGCTGTTCGTTAAGGGATGAGAAAGTGAAAAGGTCATTGAGGGACTTAAAAAATAATAATAATACTGTTTATGTTTACAGCAGTTTTACATTTACAGAAAATTAAGCCAATTTGAGTCCCCACATTCCCACTTCTCCCACTAGCAGTTTCCCCTATTATCTTGCATCAGTGTGGTACATGGGTTACAGTGTGGATACATTATTAAGGAAGGTCCGTCACTTGCGTTAGGGCTCACTCCTCGTGTTGATCTTTCCGTGGTTTTGACAGAGGCCTCCTCGCGTCGCTGTCACCGGCACAGCGTCACTCCCAATAGCTCCGCTCCTGACACGGGCCTGGGCACCCCCTGCCCGCGCAGCAGCCGCCGCGGGCCTCCACGCACGCGCACGGCCCGCACGCCTCCGCTCCGCTCCTGTCGGCTCCGTTTCATCCGTCGGTTCCCGGACGAGGGTCTCCGCTAAGCGCGCCCCTTGCTCACACTGCCGTCCCCTAGACCTGACTGGATCTCTGATCTGGTGCCTTTCTTCCTTCCCTGTGCCTTGCCTTCCATTCCCTGGTCACGGTTTCCATGTAGCTGTGTGAAGAGCTCGCCTGTGACACTGGTTTGAGGCTGGAGAATGGAGCTGTTTCAGACCCCACCTCTCAGTCCCACTGCTGCCACGTGGGCGCCTTACCCGTGTTACCTATGACTCCGGCCAGGAGCAACTTTCAGATCCCCTTTATAAAACTCTGCAACTCTAGGCTCTGTTTCCTAATTCCCATATGACAGAAAGGGTGAGGAAATGAGACCCACTGCACTTTCTTCTGCTCTTTTCCTTACCTGTGCCTTCTGAAAACTATAGCATTGCTTTTACACTGAAATAGGTAGAGAACTTGTATAATAATAATACAGTTTATATGCCTGTGCTCTAAATTACATGAAAATACCAAAGATCATTATTCAGGAAGGAGATTCGTTTTTATTTCACTTTAGAGTTTCTCCCATGGCTATTTCCCAATCATTCCTCTTTCCTGAATTACTGTTTAGAATTATTGAAATATTCTCTCTGGTTTTTCCTTCAGAAAAGTCTTCTCCAGGGGATCTTCTTTTCCTTCTCCAGGGGATCTTCCCAGCTCAGGGATCGAACCCAGGTCTCCCACATTGCAGCTGAGCCACCAGGGAAGCCCCAGAAAAGTCTAAAAATTTCTAAATCTTGTATTGCTTCATATCTAAAATATTCATTTGTTATTTGTATGAGATTTCAATGTTGGATCCGTCATACTTGTTAGTTCATAGCATGTCATCATCTCTGATCCAGACATTGGTCCAGTCTCATCCAGTCCTCGTTGGTTGCTTGATCCATTCCTTCCCTTTTGTTCCTGTATCAATTCCCATTGTGCTTAGTTGCTAAGTCGTATCCAGCTCTTTGTGACCCCATGGACTGTAGCTCACCCTGCCTCTCTGTCCATGGGATTTCCCAGGCAAGAATACTGGACTGGATTACCATTTCCTTCTCCAGGGGATCTTCCCAACCCAAGGATCAAGCTCACATCTCCTGCATTGGAAGGAGGATTCTTTACCACTGAGTCATCTGGGAAGATAGCAATCCCTATTAGGGAGAGGAAATTGTTAGTGTGTGTGTATATGCTTATATATTTTAAATTTTAATATATATTTTTAATTTTGTTAGTAGAAGAAGTACCTTTTTAAAATTTATGTATTTTAATTGGAGGCTAATTACTTTACAATATTGTAGTGGTTTTTGCCATACATTGACATGAATCAGCCATGGGCGTACATGTGTCCCCATCCTGAACCCCCCTCCCCATCCCATCCCTCAGGGTCATCCCAGTGCACCAGCCTTAAACACCCTGTCTCATGCATCGAACCTGGACTGGCGATCTGTTTCACATATGATAATATACGTGTTTCAATGCTATTTTCTCAAATCATCCCACCCTCGCCTTCTGCCATAGAGTCTAAAAGTCTTTTCTTTACATCTGTGTCTCTTTTGTTATCTTGCATATAGGGTCATCATTACCATCTTTCTAAATTCCATATATATGCATTAATATACTGTATTGGTGTTTTTCTTTCTGACTTACTTCACTCTGTATAATAGGCTTCAGTTTCATCCACCTCATTAGAACTGATTCAAATGCATTCTTTTTAATAGCTGAGTAATATTAGGGGTTGGGGGCAGGAGGAGAAGGGGACAACAGAGGATGAGATGGCTGGATGGCATCACCAACTCGATGGACATGAGTTTGAGTAAACTCCAGGAGTTGGTGATGGACAGGGAGGCCTGGCGTGCTGCGATTCATGGGGTCACAAAGAGTCGGACACGACTGAGCGACTGAACTGAACTGAACTGACTGAATATTCCATTATTTATATGTACCACAGCTTTCTTATCCATTCATCTGCCAATGGACATCTAGGTTGCTTCCATGTCCTAGCTACTGTAAACAGTGCTGCAGTGAACACTGGGGTGCACGTGTCTCTTCCAGTTCTGGTTTCCTTGGTGTGTATGCCCAGCAGTGGGATTGCAGGGTCGTATGGCAGTTCTTGCATTTATTTTCATTTTATAGATGGGTTCTTTAATTTATCATGATTCTGTTTCCTACTGTGCATTATGTTTTCCCAGTACATTGTGTTTTCAATCCACCCACATTTCTCTGCGTGCATGTAATCTATTGCTTGTTGTATATCTATGTATATTGCCTATCTTTCTTCCCTTGATGGACACCACGTTCAAATGTAGTTTAAATTTTCTTTAAAAATCTTCTTTGTGTTTGAATGTATATTCAAGCCCTTAGAATTGAATGTATGCCCTCTCCTTGAATGCTCAAATAGAAACAGATGTATATGAATTGTATCAGTAGTAAATGTCTGAATGAATTTGTGTTATATACAAGAACTCATGTAACCTAGAGAACTGTTTTCCCTAATAAAAGCAATCTTTTAACAGAAGACAAATCCTACTTGTATCTTGAGGCCCAGGTACAATAGAATAAGTTCTCAGAGATTATAGTATACAGTACAAGAGCTATAGTTACAGGTAAAATGATTGTACAGGGATACCTAGATACCTTAGTCTGGTAATATGTCATATGTTAAATATACTTTAAAACATTATTTTATTAAAATGAATATATTTTGGTGTTTATTCCTTTAGAGTTGTTTGAATTATGAAAAAAATACCTTTTTTACTCTATTGTTGAATGTATGCGTATGTTGACATTGTCCCAAAAGAACTTGAAGTATATTTTTATAAAGACTGTGTAACCCTAAGGACAGAATAGCAAATAGGGTGGGAATAGAGAAGCATTACTTTGTAGAAGAAGAGTTTCCAAGTATTTTATTTAAAAGCAAGCCTTGTGGCCTTGATTGAGCATTACATTTAACTTCTTGTAAACTGAAAAATAGAAAACATTTTAAATTATGTCCGATTTCATAATCAGAATAGAAGGTGAGCATACTCACTTCCCAGGGTTGGTATTCTGTTTCCTGGTAGACAGACTTTGTTAGTGAGCATCTCCTAGAGCTGTGGGTGTAGGAAACGGACTAATCACTAGTAGGGTTGACATTGAATTCTAAAGGTCAGAAGCCCAGTTCCCAGGTAAAAAGCAGTGTTGAGTTTACCCTCAAGCAAGCATTTCATTAAGACCCTTGAATCCTCTATCCTTTAGTGCTCTTTAGCACATGGAATCAGTTTAGTCTTTGGAAGTGGAAGGTATAGGTAGTAATCCTGCTCCTGCTGCTTGTTATCTGTACATCCTGGACAGTTTAATCTCTGCAAACTTCTACTTTCTGATATGTTAAAGTAATAATTAACAGTAAGATACCTTGTAAAACTGTTGCTAGTATTAAGTCAGGTGAAAGTTCTATAGGATGATTCAGTACATGTTGTTCAGTCACTAAGTCATGTCTGATTCTTTGCAGCCACATGGACTGCAGCATGCCAGGCTTCCCTGTCCTTCACTATCTTCTGGAGTTTGCTCAAATTCATGGCCGTTGGGTCTGATAGGTGATGCTATCTAACCTAAGTTTGTTGTTAGGATTAAGTATGATAAATTACGTGAGCCATCACTAGGATGGTTCCTGGTACATATGACCAGATCTTCAGTGCACAGTAACGTGCTGTCTTTTCTTCTCCCATCTTAATGATCATTCCTTCTCTGCCTCAGGGAAAGCACAAACTGCATGTAGATACCGGGATGGAAGGTGATTGGTGTGGCCTCATTCCTATTGGACAGCCTTGCAATCAGGTGACGACAACAGGCCTAAAGTGGAACCTCAGTAAGTAAAACCCTTGCACAAAGGGAGGTTTTCTTTCTTTCTTTCTTATTTTTTTACAAAATTTATCTTGATAAATAATTAGAAGTGGAATTGCTCAGTCATATGGGAACTCCAGCCTTTCAATGAAATAGCCAGACTATTGTCCAAAGTGGCCATACCAGTTTTACATTCCTACCCATGATGTATGAGGATTCCAGTTTCTCCATATCCTGGTGAGTATGTAGTGATGTCTCATTGTGGTTTTTACTTTGTTTTACCTGATGACTAATGATGCTGAACACATTTTCATGAACTTATGGGCCATCTGTGTATATTCTTTGGAGTTATGTCTTTTTAAATCTTTGCATGTATTTTAATTGGATTATCTCTCTTTTTTACATTGACTTGTAAGATTCCTTTATGTACTCTAGATATAAGTCTTATATCAGATAATATGATTTGAAAATATTTTCTCAGACTCTGACTTGTGTTTTTATTTTCTGAAATTTAATTTACTAAATTCATTAATCTAATTTTGAAGTCCAGTTTTTTTTTTTGTTTTTTTTTATGGATCATACATTTGGTGTCATAGCTAAGCACTCTGTCCAGACTTTTTCATGGTTTTGTGTGCTTGAAATCTACCTTACTTTTCCAGAGAAGTAGCTCTTCTAACTAGAGTTATTTAAACATATGTGATTTTATAAGATTTGCTGTTCTGACTAAATTTTCAAATGTTCTCCAGCACTTAAGAATGTACTAGGTACTAGTCACTCTAAAACTGTCTGGTTTGAAAAGAACAAAAAATGAGGTGGATCTGTTCATGAAATAAATGCTGATTCCAAAAGAAACCATCAGGCATTGTGAAATAATCACCCCTAGTCACCAAGAATAACAGTTAATGATTTAATCAAAGAGCTTTGAGTGAATGTCAAAGGGATTATCTCATGATTGACCGATACCTCCAAGGTTGTAAAAAGTAAAATATGGAACCATGACATCCTTTTATAACATGTAAAACTTTCTGGTTCTCACAAAGATATAAATACCTCAAGAGACAAATACACTGAAGATTAAAGGATATTTTAAAAGGCCTTTCTAGGAGCCACTGCTGACACAATTAGGAAAAACTAGAGATATTTTGAAGCGAATGTCTGGCCAGCTCATCAGAATTTGAAAGGACGCTGAGAACAGATCTCCTCCAGTGCACGGGAACCTGTGATAGGCTTTGAAGCTGGTTAGCTGAAACTGCCACGAGCTCCCATCAGCAGCTTTTTTGAAAACATTTCCAGCTTAAGACAATTGGTTTACTGTCTGGAGTTCCCATTATTTCCAAGGACCCGTTCTAGCCAGTGGTGAACTTCCTCCTGGATCTGGTAGTGACCTCATCTTGCCAGGGCTGATACCAAGACATGCCGAGCGCTCTGCACAGTGAACAGGCAGCTAACACTGTGGTTGTTCAGTCTTCGAGTCACTAAGTATCTGACTCTTTGTGACCCCACGGACTGCAGCATGCCAGGCTCCCCTGTCCTTCACCATATTGCTTCCTTTATCTTAGGGGTTGAACAGGTGAGAATCATAGAATACATGAGAATTGTTGGTGTTCTTTAGAATGTTCTCAGAGCCTCTGTGGAGAAGGAAATGGCAACCCACCCCAGTATTCTTGCCTGGAGAATCCTGTGGATGGAGGAGCCTGGTGGGCTGCTGTCCATGGGGTCGCACAGGGTCGGACACGACTGAAGCGACTTAGCATGCATGCATGCGTTGGAGAAGGAAATGGCAACCCACTGCAGTGTTCTTGCTTGGAGACTCCCAGGGACAGAGGAGCCTGGTGGGCTGCCGTCTATGGGGTCGCACAGAGCGGACACGACTGAAGTGACTTAGCAGCAGCAGAGCCGCTGTATTCTACAACAATATACTCATCCCAATTCTTTTTTTTTTTAAAACAGTTTTAACTTAAAATTTTCCTATGCAATTTTTAAACGTTACGCTCCGTTTACAGTTATTACAGAATGTTAGCTGTACGCCGCGTGTTGTGCTGTACATCTGCACAGCCTGTCTTGGACCCGGGGGTTTGCAGCTCCTACTCCCGCACCCCTGTGTTGCCCACCCTCCACTGGTAACCACGAGTGTGTCCTCTGTGTCTGTGACTCTGCTTCTTTTTTGCTGTATTGAACAGTTTGTTGTACTCTTTAAATTCCACATATAAGTGATAGCGTACAATATCTGAATGATAAAGTTGACTCCAGGAAGGGGCCTTGGGCATGACGGGCTTTTAGTCGTCTTGTCTGTGATAAAGTTTCAGCTTTGCCGAAGTGCTCTACACTGTTACTTATCTATATATTTACAGACTGCTTCGACTTTTGAAATAGGTACTTGATTCTGAACAACTTTGGGGAAGCAAGTAATAGCAAGCTCACAAGGTGTGAAAAGCAATAGCGTTGAGACAAAGCGTTTTATCAATGATCTGTGGTACTAGTGCTAATGAATACGGTCTTTTGATAGCTGATACTGCCTCATTAAAAAGTAGTGAAGATAACTGAGATGACACCATGTTGGCTTGGAGACAAGTGGACGGATTATTTTCACAGAGTGGGGGTCTGTCTGTACTCAGAAGAAGTCGCTCAGTCATGTCTGACTGTCTGTGACCCCATGGACTGTAGCCTTCCAGGCTTCTCCATCCATGGGATTTTGGAGTGGGTTGCCAGTTCCTTCTCTAGGGGATCTTCCCAACCCAGGGATCAAACCTGGGTCTCCCGCACTGCAGGCAGACTGTTCACCGTCTGAGCCGTCAGGGCTGTACCCAGTGTCCTTGTGAAAGCAGAGCTCTCAGGTCCATGTCACACCTGCAGCGTAGCAGGATGGGGCTGCAGGAGGAGAAAGGAGATGCAGTAACCTAGTCAGGGGTGCTCACATCTCAGGTCAAGGAGAGTAAGCAAGTCCTCCTGAGGGAATGCATCAGAATCGTCTTAAGATGGTCTCGAGGCTGGCATTCTCTCTGTCTATACCCACTGTAAAATATGATGCCACAAGTTCTAAAAGGAGTCTGATTCATATGGTTCAATTTGTGATATGTCACATCACAGACTGTCTTTAAAACAAGTGCCTATCATGGCACCATCACCACAAGTGTATGTTTACAAATGTTGAGATCACATATATTACAGTATCTTCAGTCAGTTCAGTCCCTCAGTCGTGTCCGACCCCATGGACTGCAGTACACCAGGCTTCCCCGTCCGTCACCAACTCCTGGAGCTTACTCAAACTCATGTCCATCGAGTCTGTGATGCCCTCCAACCATCTCATCCTCTGTTGTCCCCTTCTCCTCCTGCCTTCAGTCATTCCCAGCATCAGTATCTTAGTTCATAGCAATATGCTGTGGATATTCTGTGATGTGTGTCTGGGACTTCCCACGTGGCGCTAATGGTAAAGAACCCACCTGCCAATGCAGGAGACATAAGAGACATGGGTTCGATCCCTGGGTCTGGAAAATCCCCTGGAGGAGGAAATGGCAACCCCCTCCAGTTATTCTTGCCTGGAAAATCCCATGGGCAGAAGAATCTGGAGGACTACAGTCCATAGGGTCACAAAGAGTCGGACCCAAGTGACTGAAGCGACTTAGCATGCTCACACATATTTGGGACTAGAGTTTCTCTAGGCTGTGTACACGTGGGAATAAAATAGCTGCATCATGGGCAAATGTACCCTTGCCTATACTGGACATGTCGTGTGGCTCAGATAGCAGAAATACCAGTGTACACCCATCCCAGGAGTATGCAAGAGTCCCTGTGCTGCATGTCCTTGCCCCATTCTTGATGACGTCAGATTTAATCATTTTTGCCAGTCTGATGAGTGTCAGTGATATTTCACTGCTTCTCTGAAGACTGGTGGGGGAAAATATCTTTGTAGCTATAATCCATGTAGGTTTCCTCTTTCATTCATTGCTACTTTCTTTTGCCCTTTAGCCATTGGACTATTTTTTTCTTTCTTATTAATTTTTAGAAGCTCTTCAGACCATGATGATCTTCAGGCTACACTTTGCCTTTTCCATTTGTTTATGGTATTTTTGTACACAGAGAGATTATTCAGTTAAAGGTAGTTAAATTTATCAGTCTTTTCCTTTCAGATTGTAATTTTTGTGTCGTAATTCATCTTTCTATTCCCTGTGGTCATAAAGATGTTCTTACATTTTAGCTTTAAGGGATTTTTTTTTTTTTTTTGAGGTCTCTTCTTTCACCTGAAATTGATTTTTGTGTATAATATGAGTTAGGGATCTGATTTTTTTCCTTACTGATAACCAGTTGCTCTAGCATCATTTATCATCCTTTTTCCAGTGATTTGCATAAGTTTTCAAATTCATAGGTATGTTTCTTGGATCTCTAGTCTGTTCCCTTGGCTCACATTCTTTTTCCTGTATTGATACCACACTGCCTTAGTTACCATAGCTTTATAATAAACACAGAAATGTGCTAGGTTGAGCCTACCAACCTTGTTCTTCAAAATTTTCATGGATATTCCTGACTTTTTGGGCTTCCCCAGTGGCTCACGGTAAAGAATCAGTCTGCAGTGCAGGAGCTGCAGGAGACTCAGGTTCAATCCCTGGGTCAGGAAGATCCCCTGGAGGAGGGCATGGCAACCCACTCCAGCATTCTTACCAGGAGAATCCAGGGACAGAGGAGCCTGACGGGCAATAGTCCATGGGGCTGCAAAGAGTCAGACACAGCTGAAGCCCATTGGCACACACACCTGGCTTTTTTCTCTTCTTCATAAACTTGTAGCTTGATAAATGTTGCACACACACAATTCCACTGTGATTTTTGTCAGAATCAGCCTTTAATTTAGAGATGACACTGGGAGCCTAGAACAGTTGGGAATGAGAACGCCTGTACAGAACTGAGTCCTCCCATCCATAAACATAACTTCTGTCTCCTTTTAGTTAGAGTCTGAGTTGCTCTTGGTAATCAGAAATCTTGTCCATACGATCCTGTACTTGATGAGTCATAGAAGGACTCATCTCTGGAAACCTTATACTTAGTGTTGCTTTGTAAAGTACACCTTTAAAAAGTTACAGTTTCTGAGTTAATCTGTGCTGTATGGACATACAGTTGATTTTATTTGTATTACTGTATTTCTGGACACTTGCATGGTTTCCAAAAATATGACCTGGGTTCGTAATCATGTTTCTTTCTTCTTCATCTGTAACAAATAGGATTGTGTTCAGTTATAAGTAACTGAAATAATAGTTTTAAACAGCACCCCCACCACCCTGTTGCCACTGTGTAATAAAGTGCAGAGTTAAGTATTTACAGGGCAAGGCTTCTGTGATTTATTCAGCCTATGTTTCAAAACGTAAGATGTCTCTGTTGCAGCTCGAGTGTCCCGTTTAGCATCAGGTGGGAAAACATGGGGAGGAAGTGGGACAGCACATACTGCAGGAAAACAGGCATCAGGGATTCCCAACGTTTCCAGAAATCCTTCCTCATTTGATCATTTGCCTTGGTGGCCAGAACTGTCACATACCATCCTAGCTGCCAAGGAGGCTAGGACATGAAATTTTTTTACTCTGAGGACATAGTCACCCAAATAAAATTGAGATTCTGTCAGTGAGGAAGGAATAAGTAGGAGTCTGCTCTTCTATCAAAAAAATATCTTTTCTTTGTCTGCCATCTTGAACACTTTAGCCACATATATTAACATAATAAAAACTTTCTTTCAGCCATATTCTTATGGATTTCTGTTTTTGCTTTTGATAAATCCACAGTCAAACTAATTTTGTTTATAATCTGCATTTAACTCTATCTATCCTTTAGATAGACCTTTTATTTTTCTTTGATGCACTACGGTTTTACTACAGCGTGTTTAGGTATTTCTTTTGTTGTATTTGGTTTTCCTTACCTCTGCTGCTTGGTGTCATTCATTGATTTTGAAAAATTATCAGATCCCCCATTTTTCAAATAAGGACATGGTAGTTCAAAGTCTTACTTAGCGGTGGCCCAAATTCATGTCATTAGAGATCGATGCACTCAGAATTTGAATTCAAATCTTCAGTGCTGTTTATATATCAAGTCTGCAATGCTATTTATATACTTTCCGTAGAAAATAAGTTAATGTTTTTATAAAAAATCACTAAAGTGAATTTGAGATAAAGAGAAGAAAATAAGGGGAAGGAAACTGTAGACAGGGAAAGAAAGCAAAGGAACCAGGAAAGAAGACATAGTGGTAGGAAATTAACATTAATCTGGAAGAAATATAAAAAATTCTGAGGGACAAAACTTTTAACTTCACTACACTTTTACCTAAGAAAAATTTTAAGTAGAGTTGCTCTCCATTTGCCCAGGCATCTGCTTTATAACTCAAATTGAGCTTGAAATTATACATCCATTGTTCCTTTTGTGTTTTTTCAAAGTATAGAAATAAGTGACAGAAAGAAATAATTTCATAGCATCGACTGAAAGAGACTCAAATCTAGCCCAAGTGAAAGAGTTTTGAAAGAAAAAAAATTCTGAGAAAACAGTTTGAAAAGATTTTTCATCTCTATGGAAATACTTTGTAATAAGTGTGTACAGGTACCAAGATTTCCTGCAGGAGTTCTCTGTGAGGATTTTTAAGTGCCAGCCTATCAAGGGAACAGTTCAAGCATCTATTTAAAAAAAAACAAACAAAAAAAACTATAGTTGCTATTAATGCAGTTTCAGTGAAAAGTCTTATTTCTCACTCCATTATACCTTACAAAGTGATTCTAGTGAGTTATCATGGTTTGACAATAGCTGTACATACTTAGTGGAAATGGCAACCCACTCCAGTATTCTTGCCTGGAGAATCCCTTGGACAGAGGAGCCTGCCGGGCTGCTATCCATAGGGTCACACAGAGTCGGCACAACTGAAGTGAGCAGCAGCATACAGACTTAGGCTATAACTTTTGTGAGCTGGTGCCACTAGTGTGTGAGTTGTTTCATATTTTTAAATATCTTTGTCATTATTCTAATTATTGCTTTTCTAGTTCCAGTGCTTTAAAAAAAAAAAAAGCACTCAAACTGTGGTGTCCACATTTCTTCTCTGATTAAAGGGCAGTATCTTTTGTATCTTAATTCGTTTGATAATCAGTAATCCAGTTTGAGTTAAAATTTTTACCTAAAACACATAGTCAAAGGTGATGATACTGAGGATGGTTTTTAAAAAATTAATTTTTTTTTTTTCGCAAGGAAGATGTTAGCTAAAGCTTCCCACCCCAAGATCACTTTCTAAAGTTTATAATTTGGTGAAATGACTGTATTACATCATATCTAAGATGTCATCAGTTAAGATGCCTCCTTATTTTATGTACACTGAGAAAAAATTCTACCAATTATAATTGCAGAGATGTGGGGGAAATGTATGTGATAAAACTAGTGAAGTATGGTAGATAAAATAGCATAGAAACTTACAAGTCAAATCACATGCATAGACATACCACTCTTAAACCTATTATGATAAACTGTAAAAATCATTGATATGGGCAAAAAGATATCTGTGTATCTTTAAGTGGATTCTTGGGCCTAGTCTAGAGGCCCTTGAAGTGTTATCTGGTTCTGTGTGACACTTAGCTTTTCATCATCTTTGATTATTTTAGAAATGTTGTGGAATTGGAAGACTGGTAAACGGCTGATTATACTGTATATGATTCCTATGCATATAATTCAGTTGAGCTTTTGTTTTGAAAACTCCATGCATTATCACCTTATATAGATTGCCAATTTTCTATTAGCAAATCCATTTCAGCATTCCTGGCTGTCTTAGTAGGTTTATCCTTTGTAGTCGCCTTTGAAACAGTTTTTTTTAACATCATACTAGTTTTCTCATTAATTAATGACTTAATTGAAATCTTTGTGTTCATTTTACATCATACTAGTTTTCTCATTAATTAATGACTTAATTGAAATCTTTGTGTTCATTTTATATTTGTATGAGTCATTATTTTACCCTTTAAAAATTAAAAAATAAATCAAATTTTAATCACCTACAGTGGTAAAGAATCCACCTGTCAATGCAGGAGATAGAAGAGATGCAGATTCGACCTGTGTGTGAGGAAGGTCCCCTGGAGGAGGAAATGTCAACCCACTCCAATATTCTTTCCTGGAGAATCCCATGAAGAGAGCTGCCTGGTGAGCTACAGTCCATGGGGTCGCAAAGAGTCGGACACAACTGAGCACACACACACTATACTTAAAGGATCACAGGCTGTTCCAGTCTTTTAAAAAAAAAATGTTAAAAGTTTTATTGCAAAATACCACTTAACTTCTGCCTGTATGCACTAGGTCTGAGGGAGCCCTGGGACAAAGGTCTGATGATGTCACTTCCACATTTGTATCTGGAAAAGGTCTTAAAAGGGCTGTACAGACCTGAACTGTTCACTCTGTATCTATAAAGGCTCATGACCATGACCAAATCATTTAAGCAAAAGAAATCAGACCAATATGCTCTTCTAGAAGTCATGCGTTGATTCTAATATTAGTCAACTAAGCTGGAAGGAAATGACATTTTTTAAACAGCTTTATTGAAAAATACTTGATATATAAAATTCACCCATTTAAAATTAAGTGATATTTCGTTTATTTGCAAATATGTGCAACCATGCTTGGTCATGCTCAGTTGTGTCCGACTCTTTCTGACCCCATGGACTGTAGCCCACCAGGCTCCTCTGTCAGTGGGATTTTCCAGGCACGAGTACTGGAGTGGATTGCCAGTACCTACTCCAGGGGATCTTCCTGACCCAGGGATTGAACACACAACTCCTGAGTCTCCTGCATTGGCAGGTAGATTCTTTTACCACTGAACCACCTGGGAAGTCCCAGTATGTGCAACCATTGCCAGTCAAATTACAAACAAATTTGTCACCTCAGAAAGCATGTTCCCTTCAGCTACTAGCCACCATACTCTTCCTGTCCCGCACCCTGCCCTCTCCTCCACCCCTAAGCCACCACCAGTTTACTTTGTCTCTATAGATTTCCCTATCCTAGATTTTCATATGAACAGAATTATATAATGGCCTCTTGTGACTGGCTTCTTTACTTTAGCATGTTCTCAGGGTTCATCCATGTTATAGAACTTACTGGTATTTCTTTCCTTTTTATGATCAAATAATATTCCACTGTATAATATTAATATATCATATTTATCTGTCCATCCACTAATGGACCTTTGGACTATATCTGCCTTCTGTCTATTATGAAAAATAAACATTCTTCTACAGCTTTCTGTATGGGCACGTTTTCATTTCTCATGGGTACACACCTAGTTTTGGGGTCATGTTGTAACTTTATGTTTAGTCATTGAGGAACTGCTAGACTCTTTTCCAAAGGAGCTGCATTGTTTTAAAGTTCCGCCAGCCTTGTGTGAGAGGTCTGACTTTTCCAGATCCTTGCTAGTGCTTATATTTATTTGACTTTTTGACTTTAGCCATCCTGGTGGGTGTGAAGTGGTGTCTTGGTGTGGTTTTTGTTTACATTTTCCTAGTGACTAATGATGTAGAATATATTTTTCAGGTATTCACTGGCTATTTGTATCCCTTCTTTGGAGATCCTTTGGCCCTTCTACAATTGGGTTGTCTTTTCATTACTAAGTTGTGAGCATTCTTTATTTATTTTAGACACAAATCATGTAAGATTTACAAATATTTATTTCCCCATTCTGCAGGCTCTCTTTTCGCTGTTTTTAATGGTGTTCTCTGAAGAGCGATCATTTTTCTTTTGATGAAGTCTAATTTATCTGTTTCTTTCTTTTGTTGACTCTGCTTTCGTGTCACATCTAGGACTTGGTGTCACATTGCCAAATCCGATGTTATAAAGATTTACCCCTATATTTTAAGAGTTTTTTTTTTTTTAATATGTTTAGGTCTTGGATCCATTTTGCATTAATTTTTGTATATGGTATAAAGTAATGGTTGAGAATTAATTCATTGATTTCTGCAAAGACGTCAGCTAGGATTCTGATGTGGATTATGTTGACTCTAGGTCAGTTTGAGAAGTACAGTTGACCCTGGGAAAACATGGGTTTGAACTGTGTGGATCAATTTATGTGCAGTTTTTTGTTTTTTTGTGTTTTTTTTTGTAAATATGGTATTACATTTTTGATCCATGGTTGGTTGTATCCCTGGATGCAGAATCTTCATGGACTTCATTGTCTACAGATTTTAGTATCCATAGCAGGTCCTGGAACTAGTTTCCCCCATACACCCAGGGACAACTATAGCTGTATCAACCACGTTCAATTTTCCAACCTGTGGGCATGGGATAGTTTTAGTTTGTTTATATCTTCAGTTTCTTTCAGCAAAGCTTTGTAATTTTCATAGTATAAGTTTTGTACTTCTTTTGTTAAATGTGTTCTAAGTATTACATTGTTTTGATGCTGCTGTAAATGGAGCGCTTCCCTGGTGACTCAGACGGTAAAGCGTCTGCCTACAATGCGGGAGACTCGGGTTCGATCCCTGGGTCGGGAAGATCCGCTGGAGAAGGAAATGGCAACCCACCCCAGTATTCTTGCCTGGGAAATCCCATGGACGGAGGAGCCTGGTGGCCTACAGTCCACGGGGTCGCAAAGAGTCGGACACGACTTGTTTTCTTAACTTCATATTTACACTGGTTAATGCAGGTATATGAAATACAATTGATTTTTGTATCAGTTGATCTTATATGCTGCAGCCTTGCTGAACATATTTATTAGTTCTAATGTGTTTTAGTGGACTTTTTAGAATTTTCTATTTACAAGATCATGTCATCTATAAATAGAGATAGTTTTACTTCTTTTCTAATCTGGATACCTTTTTTCTCTTGTCAAATTGTCCTGTTAGGACCTCCAGTCAAATATTGAATAGTATTCAGATAGTATTGAAATAGTATTCAGATAGATTTGAGAGTAGCAAATGTAGACACCCTTGTCCTATTCTTGATCATATAAAAAAAGCATTCAGTGTTGGTTTTCCACAAATGTCCTTGATCAGACTGAGGAAAGCACATTATATTCCTTTTTTGGGTGTTTTTGTTTGTTGTTTTATCTATCATGGAAGGGTATTGGACTTTGCTTTTTCTGGGGTTTTTGTTTTGTTTTGTTTTGTTGGTTCTTGAAATGATCCTGTGATTAAAAAAAAAAAAAACTTATTGATATAATAATACATTGCACTACTTGGATTTCAGATATTAAATCCCTGGGAGAAGTTCCACTTGGTCATGATGTATAATTCTTTCTCTGTGTTGTTGAAATCAGTTTCCTAGTGTTTTGTTGAGGATTTTAGCACACTTGTTCCTAAGATACATTGTGTTGTAGGGCTTTTTTCTTGTGAAGTCTCTGATTGGTTTATTATCCAGGTGGTACTGACATCTAGACTTCACAGATGGCACCAGTGGTAAAGAACCCACCTGCCAATGTAGGAGATGCAGGTTCAATCCCCAGGTCAGGTAGATTCCCTGGAGGAGAAAATGGCAACCCACTTCAGTATTCTTGCCTGGATAATCCTATGGAGAGGGCAGCTTGGCGTGCTATATTCCATCGAGTCGCAAAGAGTCAGACACAGCTGAAGTGACTTAGCAGGCATGCATGCACACACAGACATCTACTCTTAAGGTCCAAGCATTCAAGAGGAAAGCTCCAGGGAAGTCAACCAAGGCAGCCAGAGTGAAACAGCAGTGAAACAAGTATAGCTGGCATGACGCAGATTTGGGGAGGAGGTAGCAAGAGGAAACTAGTGTGCAGGAGACACTGGATGTGTGTTCTGATCCAGAGATAGGTAGTGCCTTGTACCTTGCCCTCCTTTATTTCTGTGCTTGCCGCTGGAGACTGGGGAGGGAGGAGAAGAGGAGACCTAAGGGCCAGCCTGTATCTAATGATTAAAAAATAGATTTTATTTTCTTGGGTTCCAAAATCACTGTGGATGGTGACTGCAGCCACAAAGTTAAAAGACACTTGCTCCTTGGAAAAAAAGCTATGACAAACCTAGACAGCATATTAAAACGCAGAGACATCCCTTTGCTGAGAAAAGGCCACATAATCAAAGCTATGGTTTGTCCAGTAGTCATGTACAGATGTCAGAGTTGGGCGAAAAAGAAGGCCGAGCACTGAAGAATTAAAGCTTTTGATTTGTCATGCTGGAGAAGACTCTTGAGAGTCCCTTGGACAGCAAGGAGATCAAACCAGTCAATCCTAAGGAAATCAGTCCTGAATATTCATTGGAAGGACTGATGCTGAAGCTGAAGCTCCAATACTTTGGCCACCTGATGGGAAGAGCCAACTCATTGGAAAAGACCCTGTGCTCGAAAAGATTGAGGGCAGGAGGAGAAGGGGATGACAGAGGATGAAATGGTTGGATGGCATCATCGACTCAGTGGGCATGAGTCTGAGCAAACTGGGAGATGGTAAAGGACAGGGAAGCCTGGAGTGCTGGAGTCCATGGGGTCACAGAGAATTGCACATGACTTAGTGACTGAACAACAGCAGGGACTGGCCAGGCCTTCTAAGGAGCAAGTGAGGGCCCCTGAATGTTTTAAGTCCAGCCTCCTGGGGAAGGAGTTTCATTTACGTGAAGATTATATCGAATAATCTCTAAGTGTTTTTTAAAAAGCACTTATCTCCACACAGGGATACAGACAACAAGCAGCCTTTCCCCCTTCTGTGTTTAATGAGCTGTCAGTGGTTTTATATCTTCACTGCTTTATGTTATTAATATAGAAAAGTCATTAATGTTTCCATAGGTCATTTTTATTTATAAGTGGAAAGTGCTAGCTATAAATTCCAGTATTGATTTTTCTCCAATACTAACTTTTCACTAAGGATCTTTCAAACCTCAGAAAATAATAAGTTCTGTCTCAAATTTATGTAAATTTAAATGCATGAAAGATTTATTTTTATAATAGCTATACCTGGAATGTTTATTTTATATGTATAAATAAATTAGATTTTAATTACAGATAAATATTTTGCAAAGGTTTCTCAAGAAAGCTTTACATTTCTATTTGTAGGACAGTATTTGGTAAGACTTGGAGGGTAACGGTATGTACTGAGTTTATTACTCTGGGCTGTGTTAGGTGATTTTTTTTAATTGGAGTATAGTTGATTTACAGTGTTTTGTTAGTTTCAGATGTGCAGCACAATCAGTTGTACGTATACATGTGTCCACTCTCTTTTAGATTCTGTTCCCACGTAGGTCATTACAGAGTTCTGAGGAGAGTTTCCCATGCTCTATACGAGGTCCTTACGTGTTATCTGTTTTATATATAGTAGTGTGCATATATATCAGTCCCAGTCTCCCAATTTATCCTCCCCTTTTCCTGCCTGGTAACTTGTGACTCAGTTTCTGTTTGTAAATAGGTTCATTTGTGCCATGCTTTTAGATTCCACGTGTAAGCAATATCATATTTATCTTTCTGCCTGACTTACCTCACTCAGTATGGCAGTCTGAGGTCCATTCATGTTGCTACAAAGGGCATTTCATTCTTTCTTATGGCTGAGTAATACTCCGTGTGTGTGTGTGTGTGTGTGTGTGTGTGTACACACCACATCTTCTTTATCCATTCCTCCACTGATAAACATTTACGTTGCTTCCATGTCTTGGCTATTGTAAACAGTGCTGCACTGAAAACTAAGGTCCAGGTAAATACTTTGGGATTACAGTTTTCTGCAGATATATTCCTAGAAGTGGAATTGCTAGATCATATAATAGCTCTATTTTTTGTGATTTTATATTTTTTACTACATTATGGAAATAGTAGAATATTACATTTTTTATTAATGGAATATATTTTTAAAAAAGAAATCTGATTTATGTTGATACCACATCTTGATTTTTTAAAATACACTCTTGATAGTAAGTGCCAGCAAATGACAACCTCTATTATATACAGTCTAAAACTGTAGGAATGATATTTCCTTTACTTAGAATTTAGGATAATTACAGTATCATAATGTTGAAAGGCATATAGTTGTTTGTCTAGACTTAACGGTTTTCAAATGAAATAACTAATATCTAAAAGTTACTTCCATAAGTCACATGGTTTCCTCAGGCCAGATCTGGCCTGGAAATCAGTGTCTCTATCCCAACACAAAGTTTTTTCCTTATAGGTTCCTTCAATATTAGCAGTGTAGAAAATGTTGATATTTGATAATAGGTTCAAATAAAGTGAAAGTTGTTCAGTCATGTCCTACTGTTTGAGACCCTATACAGTTCATGGGATTCTCCAGGCCAGAATACTGGAGAGGGTAGCTATTCCCTTCTCCAGGGGATCTTCCCAACCCAGGGATCGAACCCAGGTCTCCCGCATTGCAGGCGGATTCTTTACCAGCTGAGCCACAAAGGAAGCCCACATATATAGTGATAGGTAAACTTAAGAATGTAATGTTTGACAGGTAGATAAAAAATATAGCCATATTTGTTAAAATTTTCACAGTGTAAGTTTGTAGCTGTATCAGTTAGATTGCTGCTATAACAAATAACCATAAACTAAGGATCTGAAACAGTACGCTCATTACCTACAGTTATACAGCTTGAATTCCAGAATGGGTCTTATGTTATTGACAGAGCTGTATTCCTCCCAGCGGCTCTGGTAGAGAATCCTTTTCATACCATCTCAGCCTTCAGAAGCTGCCCACATTTCTTGACTCATGATTCCTTCCTTCACTGTCAAGGCCGTCAGCACAGCATCATCAGATCTCTGACCTCTTTTTCCATTGTCACGTCTCCTGCTCTGACTCAGATTCAAAGCTATTCTTTTCTAAAAATAAAAAATCATGACTATACTGAGACTACCTGGGTGATCCAAGCTAATCCTAGCTCGTGATTTTTAATTTAATCACATATGCAAAGTTCTTCCTGCCATGCAAGCACCTTCTTTATAGATTCCGGGGATTATAATGTGGACATTTTGGGGGTGCCGTTATTCAGCCTATCATTTAAGTCTGTAATCAATGATTAATAACTTCTTGGAATAATACCTATTGAATGCAATTATTACACCACTGAATCTTTACAGTTATTCTGAAAACTACTGTATGAAGACTGTTTATATTGTCCTTGAGAAACTGAATCTCTATGTTGTCATTCATCTTGGCCTCAGATAACTTGTGGTAAAGACTCTAGACAAAATAGACACAAAACAAATTGTGTGAACATGATTTATGTGGTATCCACAAAGGGTGGGGTGAAGGTCGCAGTTTCTATTCCCTTTGGTTTCTGTTCTCCAAGAAGTGTGGTCAAATTCAGCCCAGTGTATATTCTGATCCCTGGGAGCCGTGAAGGAAATCGGAGTTCACACAGGACCAGAACAAAAGCTCTGGTCAGCTGGGGGTTGTTACCAGGTTTTTATTCGAAATATTCCTCCTTTCTATACTTTTGTGATCACTTCTCTTGCTTAGCCTTTGAGGCTGCACATTGATGTGTGGTTAAGATGGTGAAAAGCGAAAGGCAGAAAATTTGACTCCCTTATATTACTTTCTTAGTCACATTTTGTTAGAATCTCAGGACTCTACAGGTCTTTATGGATCGATCAACCACCTTTGTATCATTAATTTGCTGAGCACATACATACCAACAAACTACTGGTTGACTACTTACCTGTATTGCTTTTATTCCTGCTCCTTCCACACGCACAAACACCAGTGCTGCATGCGTATACTTGTATTACAATATGATGAAACTTTGGGTTTTCTTATTATATACATATATTTGGTCAGTCTGGGGTTATAGAGCACAAAACTGGAACTTTTTATATTTTCATAAGTTCTGTATATTAACACTGAAGAATCATTGCACAAAGCGACAGTCACGGGAAACTTGAGGGACCCAGCTTTTATGAAAAAGGCAAAGTCAGGTGAGAGGGAGCTTAATAACAGTAGATGTTATTCCTCGGGGCGGCGGGGGGGGGGGGGGGGGGGAGTACAAAGAGGAACAAGATTTTTCTTAGACTGCAGTATTCTGAAAGATTTTCAAACATTGTCCATGCATGCTAAGTTGCTTTAGTCCTGTCTGACTCTTTGAAATCCCATGGATAGGCTCCTCTGTCCATGGGGGTTCTCCAAGCAAGAATACTGCAGTGGATTGCCATGCCCTCCTCCAGGGGATCTTCCCGACCCAGGGATCAAACCCATGTCTCTTATGTCTCTTGCATTGGCAGGCTTTTTACCACTAGCACCACCTTGGAAGCAGATACGACATTTTCAGACGTATAAAACTAATGGCAAATGGCCTACAACAAATTTGTATTAAATACTGTATATTTTGTTAATACTATATATTAACTCAGCTCCAATTCTGTTTTCTGTGTTAATAGGATTTGAACCAGATATGAATGACTTTTCCTAAGTCCTTACCCTTCTGTGATTCTGCCTGAGAACACATGGAACCAACAATAATTTACTCTATGCTATAATCATCCTGTTTTGTTTTTAGAAAACTCCCAACAACCTGACAACACACATTTGTTATGGTTGCTCCTCGGCATTTAAATATGAGAACAATTAACGTGCATTTGTAGGGAATATGACAAATGGGAATTTGTGAACAGACCAATTTTTCATTGACCTGCATTCAAGAACACTATTATAACTCAGGCTTGCCTCCCAAGTTGTTTAAATGAGTTGATTTCCTAGTATTTATGTGGGCAGGTTGACAGATGAGAATGACTCTGGTGTAAGCTCAAGGGTCCCTTTCTGTTTCCCCTCCTCCAGGTTTCACTTTTGTTCTGATTCAGATGTGAGCTCTGTGCATTCAACCATCCAGCTAATATACTGAGACAAGAAAGCAATAACTTTTGCTCATTACGTGAATTGTAGAGAAAGAATCAAGGGTTCAGGTGAATAAACTTTTACTATGGGAACAGCTCACTGGGCAGAATATTCAGCAGGGTTGAAATAATCATACTTTGTGTCTTGAATATACTTTCTCCTACTTCTGTCTTTTCTACACTCATTCTCACCCAGGTTTACCATCAGCTTGTAGATTATTGCAGGTTAAATACTTTCCTCGTTTTATAGGTGAGGAAGCAGACAGAGGCTGTTAAATGAATTGTCCAAGTTCATGATTTCTGATGTAGTCCTCCATGCACAGAAAGTGGAGCCATCCCTGGTCACTTACATATCTATTTAAAGTTTTGGACTTAGTGAAATACCCTACCCCAACATCCTTTTTCTAAATGAAAGTAGAATTTTCCTGCAAATTGGGCAGTTTCAAAGACAAAGAAGACAGAATTAACACCTAAGCATTTAATGTCATGATGTGAGCCCTACTTAAGGCATTCCTTTCCACTCTGTGAGCCATAAATCAGAACCCATGCATAACTGAAGAGTGTAATTTAAGTGTAATGTATGCTCGCTGTGATGTCTGATTTCTGGGGTGATTTTAAACTAAATATTGCCATTCATCCTGGATCTCAAAGTATGTGTGATAAGGAGTCAAGGGAAAAAAAGACGTATTTAGCATTCACAAAGGAGGATAAATAGTTAAAGCAGGATTTTTGATGAAAAGGCCTGGTTGCAGAGTTTTAGGTGGCAGGCAGGTTTCTCAGCAGTGAGCTGTCACTATGGCCTGTGGATTGCTTGGAGGCCAAATTGTGACAAAGCTGAAAATACTGAGAGGACACTAGTACTTCCCAGGCGGCACCAGTGGTAAAGAACTACCTGCCGATGCAGGAGACATAAGAGACATGGTTCGATCCCTGGGTCGGGAAGATCCCCTGGAGAAGGGCATGGCAACCCTCTGCAGGATTCTTGCCTGGAGAATCCCATGGACAGAGGAGCCTGGAGGGCTACGGTCCATAGGGCTACAAAGCGTTGGACACTACTGAAGCAACTTAGCATGCACACATGCAGACTTAAATTAATAGAAGGGAAGGTCAGTTGGGGGAAGTGCCCAAATCAGACTGAGACAGAAACATCTACATGAAAGAGCTTGGAAATATGTCTGTGGACCCCAAATAAAGTTTGTAGTGAAGAAGTATGTGCATAATGTGGTTTTGCCGTCAGTTCAGTTCAGTTCAGTGTCAGACTCTTTGCGACCCCATGAACTGCAGCACGCCAGGCCTCCCTGTCCATCACCAACTCCCGAGTTCACCTAAACTCATGTCCATCGAGTCGGTGATGCCATCCAACCATCTCATCCTCTGTCGTCCCCTTCTCCTCCTGCCCTCAGTCTTTCCCAGCAACAGGTAGTGCTAGGGAAGCTCCAGGTACAGATTACACACAGAGAAAGTAAGTTCTCAGGCTAAAGAGGTGCATTTGGAAACTAGCAAGAGAGGGTAGATTTCTTCTGGCTTGGAGATTCTAAAACAGCCACAGAAGGAAACAAATCAATTCTTTAAACCTGTTGACAAAGTAACTCTCTGGAGATGATTGTATAACATCTAACTTACATGTTATAACTTCTCTCTGTGTAATTTGTACCTGAGTTTCCCTTGAAATGTAGCGGAAGACATTTATGCAGGTGTTCACTTAATAATGTGGAGGAAAGAGGACAGTGGGGTTCAAGCTCTGACTCTGAAATGAATGAATTATATGGCACAGGGATGTCACATGGCTCTTTCATCAATAGAAAGAGAGTTGCTAGATGATGTCAGAGGTTTTCTTCAGTATGGAACCGTGGCTGCTAAAAGTCAAAGTCGCTAAGTCATGTCCAATTCTTTGCAACCCCATGGACCATACAGTCCATGGAATTCTTCAGACCAGAATACTGGAGTGGGTTGCCCTTCCCTTCTCCAGGGGATCTTCCTAACCCAGGGATCGAACCCAGGCCTCCTGCATTGCAGGCAGATTCTTTACCAGCTGAGCCACCAGGAAAGCCCCCAGAGAAGCCCCAGAGAAATAAGCGGGTCCAGATCATACATGCCAGGAGCTTAATTTTTCACAGAGACAACTCTCTCCTCCTTAATTCCCTATGAGGTGGCAATTAAAGTCCTCATGAGAAGCAGCAAGAGGACCAGACTCAGGAGGCTTTGGTTGGGAAGCTGCGTCCGGTCTCATGTGCGTCCCCTCGTCTCATAGATGGCATGCGATGCGGTTCACCGTATGGCCATGGCTGAACATCGCAACGGCGGACGTCCTGTGTCCTCATTTCAGTTTGATCATCTCCTGCTGAAAGTTCTCACTCTTCAAAAGTTCATAAGTGAGGCTAGAAGTGGGAGATGGTGATGATTAGTGTTCCTCATTTACCCTGAGCCAGAGTGGACACTCTGGCTGCCGCAATACAACACCTTCTGATCATGATTTATTAGCAGTCTTGTGGTCTCCGGGCAGCCCAGTGCCAGCATCACACTTTGGCTGCCTCTCAACTTATTTGCAAGGTTTTACTTTGGAGAAATCGCATCGGCCTTTTTCACTCATCTGTTTTCTAGACTACATTTAATTGCAAATTAACAGCTTTGTCTCTCAGCTTTTCCTAAATCTGGCTTTTTGTGTGTGTGTGTGTGTGTGTCTTAGGAACATACTTATCGAAGCAAGAAGGCTTTCTGATTTTACTGGCTACAACTGATAACCTACTTTTATTTTTAGCCATCAGAAGAAAAAATTATTTATTTGCAGTATATTAGTGTTCAGTCTGCCAGGAGAGAGAAATAATTTGGGCAGTTTAAAGCTGACATATAATTAAGAAAAATACAAATTCAAACCTGGGGTGTTTTCAGTTGACCTGAGTCTCACCAAAGGCTTATATTCTATAGATAAAGTTTTATTGCCTATACCTTGCATGGTGCATGCTAATTACCAGGTGAATTAAACAAATAAGGCTCCCCCCTTTTAGAGTGGGCTTCCCTGGTTTCAGACAGTAAAGAATCCACCTGCAATACAGGAGACCTGGGTTCGATCCCTGGGTTGGGAAGATCCCCTGGAGGAGGGCATGGCAACCCACTTCTGCATTCTTGCCTGGACAATCCCTGTGGGCAGAGGAGGCTGGTGGGCTACAGTCTGTGGGGTCACAAAGAGTCGGACATGATTGAGACTAAGCACGCCACTCACCCCTTCTGGAAGGACATTTCTGAGGAGGGTGGGTCCCAGGCTTGCACTTGGTGGACGAGGTGAACAGAGGCAGAGAAGCCGGTCTCCTGTTCATCCCGACCCTCTGCCGCCGTAGTTAAGGCATGCACATGAGCATCGCTCTCACCGGCCGTGAGGATTCATTCTGTTCCCTTAAAATGTGTGACTTTGAGCTAAATGAGCTCAGTCTTTTCCAGATCCAGCATCGTCTTTCTACTTTATTCTCAGTAGCAGAATTGGACTGTTTTGTACCTGTGATGCCTGTGAAAAGCATCTGAGGTCCAACATACATGGCATTTCCCCCCTTAAAACATGCCTCCCACCCTCAGTATTTTCAGAGTTTGATCTCCTTTGAATGTTTTCCTCTCTGCTACCCCCTACTAAAATCGTAACTCATCTTCAAGGGCCATTTCAAATCACATTCTTCATGAAGCTTTCCTCACTAAATGTGATTTCTCTTTATTCCCATTGAATTCCTAAAGTGGGCTTTACATATCTTCACTCTATGTACCTGTTAGTGTCATTTTTTGTGCAGACTTTATATTGCTTTTATTAGAATGCATTTTCCTCAAGGGTTTGGTGCTATCGTCTTTGTTTCCTCCTAGTCCTCTGGGATAGAACCTTGCATGTTTTGTGTAATTAGCAAGCTTGGTTAAATGTGCAGTGCATCTACCCACATGAATTCTGTAATGGGACCCAAAGTCAACTGCATTATAGTAAAAGATAGTGAAGCAAGAGTTCTTTATTGTAACTCTTTAAAACAATTAGAATAATGAAGGGTAAATTCAAGTTTAGGGGGCAAAATAGTTGTAAGTCAGAGGGGACAGTAAGCAAGACAGGAAGAGGCACAGATGATACTGTTTACCCAATGAGTAGGATCATATGCAAAAGGGAATTTAACTGAGTGTATTTCACTGTGGAAATATTTGGATCACTCTTGAAAGTATAGAAAAGTAGTAGCATAGTACAGGCAGGGCCAGGCTTCTGTTTTTCAAGGTGGTTAAAGAAGAGTTAATGCATGTTGAGAGCCTGGTGGCAGCAGAGATACTAAGCTTTCTAAAAGCTGATCAGTGATTCAAGGAATAACATAGATCTGGAGTTTTGTTATCAAGGAAAGAAGTCCTTATGTGCAGTGTAGAAAGAAGAAGTCCTTAGGTCCGATGCAGAAAGAAGTCTGTTCACGTTGAGAGTCAAAAGGAGGCAAGCGACTCCAGAGACCCAGAGAGATGGGCAGATGGTAGGTGAAGCGTGGGAAGGACCTTCCCTGAAGAGATAGGAGGCAATGGGAGGCTTTAAAGAGACCATGCTTACTTTGAAACTAGAGATGAGAAATGTTGAATTAGGGCTTAAGGTCATGATGCTTATGGATGAAGGCACTTATTGATCATAGGTGACGTGAATCTTTATCAGTAAGTCAGCCACAGCATCGGTAGATAAGGCACTGGGTAAAGTCAACATTTAGAATGTTTAAAAATAGCTGTCAAGGAGAGTGATAAACTTTTGAATAAACTTTAGACCACAGCAAGGACTAATTATTGAACATAAATGAGTTTTCCATTCTTTATTTCTCCCTAGAAGTCTTCTAGTGGGGAATGTGGACAGAGTGCGTTGGGGCGACTGATCACAGAGTGTGACCTGGGGCAGCAATTCTTGAGGACCATGTGGTCTCCATCAGTTCTAAATTATGCCACAAGTAATCTGTAACTCTTACAAGTACTAATGATTTTGGTTGATTTTTTAAATTCATTAAAGAATGTTAAAGGTCACTTTTAAAATACTGTCTCTCACCGGCAGCTCAGTAGACTTCTTTGGACTGAAATATACCCTGTGGATTGGAGTCAGGGGTGTGGAAATTGTATGTCCCTTCAACCTCACCTATTGGCGCTTCACGGTATACGCAGTATTGTTACTGATTTACCTCTAATTGTTGTGGCAATCACACATTATTTAGAGTTTTGTAGCTGAAATGGATAGTTAACAGTGTTTTCAGTTTAACTTTACCCTGAATACAATTTTAGTAAAGAAGGTAGGAATAGACGGAGAAAATGAGAGTAGTACATTGATAACGTTATTGCCCTTGCTTCTAAACTGCGAGTTCAGTGGCAGGTGGGTAGAGATGAGGAGGTTACTTTGCATGTCTGTCAATAAAACCAAACAAATTGATGACAGATTGTTACCTGAACGTCAACAGATTCATTTTGCTCTCTTTATTTCTCATTAAGAAAATGCCCCACCTTTGTTTAGTCTGGTCTTGAGCACTTTGTCTCTATCAAGTGTCCCTAAATGATCTGATCAAGCCAGTAGCTGTAAATGCATCTACATGTCACTGCTTCTCTTAATGTATAGCTCCACTCCTGACCTCTCTGACTATTCTTCACTCTCCCTGGGATCCCAGGAACATAAGCTGCTCTAGGGTGTATAAACTTCATCTGTCTTGTTTGAAAACTTGTCTCTCCTGCCCACAGGAGTGCCAGGTGCAGAACTTGATGTTGACTAAATCTTTGCTGCATGAATGCCTAAGAGCCTTGTCTAAGCTCACATGGCTGCGACAAAAATACTTGCACTTTGCCCGCCCCCCATTTTGTTTCTCACGGCAGAAGACCAGCACATACACATACATAACTGTGCGATCCAAGCTGGACTTCCTCTCTCCACATCTCCTCTTCTATGCTTCAAGTTCAGGCCATCTTGTCTCCCCTGGACTCTGTTCTGGGTTCCTCCTCTGTCACCTCATTAACTCATCCTTCACAGAGCAACCACAGCCATCATTTTAAAGCCAAAGCAAAACTGTCTCCCCCTCCTGGAACCCTTTTAATGACTTTCCCCTCATATTTAGAGTAAAAAGCCACACTCCTGGCCGTGCTGAGGTCCTGCTCCAGGATCTGGCCTCTCTGTCTGCAGCCACTGGCCCCTCTTGGCCTGGCTCTGGTCACACTGCCCTCTTGGTTCCCGCCATAGACTTTTGTACTTGCTTTTCCCTCTGCCCAGAATACCCTTCTTCCTACCTTCCAGTGGATCTTCCACATTGTATCCATTCTAGGATACATCTCAGCTAAGACGTTACTTCTTCCAGAAGACTGTTTCCAGTAAGCAGATCTGAATGAGAACCCACACCCTCCCATCCCAACAAAGCACATTGCCCTGTTTCATCTTCCTTGCAGTCATCACTTTTTGATATCCTCTCATTAAATTATTTTTTAAAATTGTATTTTATATGGGAGTGTAGTTGGCTAACAATGCTGCGTTAGTTTCAGGTGTCCAGCAGGGTAATTCAGTTACACATACACCTGTATCTATTCTTTCTCAAGTTCTTCTCCCATTTAGGTTATCACAGAATATTGAGGAGAGTTCCTACAGTAGGTCCTTGGTGGTTGTCTATTTTAAATACAGCAGTGTTGCTATCTCTCTTCCCCTCACTGAAAGTTAAGCTTCATGAGAGCAGTGACATCACCTGTCTAGTTCTCTGCTTTATCTTGAGTACTTAGCTGGGTTCCTGCATAGAGTGAGCACTGAGCAACTAGTTGATGACTGTAAAGTCTCTATGGGATGGGGTCACATGGCAGGTGTCAGAATTAAATCAGGAATGAAGGATTAGCCTCATTAAGCCTGCAAACCTGATGTTCCATCTGCATCATTAAGAGTGAAAAACAAAACTGCAGTCAATTCTCTTAGAAAGAATAAGGGACAGTGGATACTAAAGCAGAGTGGGAGGTTGGGGTGGAGAAGGGCACAGTGAGGTGCCTGGAAGATTATTTTGGACCAAAGCATATAGGAATGTAGAAGCAGCAGCACCAGGATGGAATCAGAGATAATTTTTGAGATGAATCTAAAATTTACCGAGGAAGATCTTTCTGTTTAAAACAGTCCGACTAGCCAAGGTGTGCTTTGAGAGATCCAGAAAAACAAGTCTTAAAGGAACCCTTTACCTCTAATTGTTGTGGCAATCACACATTATTTAGAGTTTTGTAGCTGAAATGGATAGTTAACTGTGTTTTCAGTTTAACTTTACCCTGAATACAATTTTAGTAAAGAAGGTAGTAAAGTTTAACTTTACCCTGAATACAATTTTAGTAAAGAAGGTGATGCACTTCTGCTGTGTCCAAAGTCCAGAAATCCTCCACTTCTGTGGAGTCCATCATTGGACAGTAGGCTCTCAATGCATGGGAAAACCAAATCCTCCATATTCTTGGGTTTGTTGTTGCCAAAGTCATTCATAGCTCAAGGCCAGCACCCAAGAGTGGGCCACTTATTGGTGCTCTGAACTCCACAGCTTCCGTTTCCTAAATCCCACCTTACTTTCTAGACTCATTCAAGGCAACCATTGCCTTTTGAAGATGTATGCCTCCAACCAGAAATCTTTCATTTCTCTGAGTCTTCAAAGCATTTGGGAGTGTGTCTTGAAGGCATTCCAGCCTTGGATTATAAGATTTGTATAACTGTCTTAGGTTCCTTACCCTAACTCGATCAGAGATAAAGACGGAATCTGGGTCCTAATCATTCCTATATGCTCTGAAACAGTCACATGCCTTAGACATTTATGAATCAGTGTAAAACTTGGAAGAAATTCTGCCATTTACTGGGTGTGTGATCTTGTGATTTACTTCTCTAAGACTGCATTTTCTTATCTCTAAAACAGAATTAATGACAGAGAAAATAATAACTACGTCATAGGACTGTCAAAAGAATTAAATGAAGTAGTTTGTATATAGTGATTGACACAGAATGTAATAAGTAGTGGATGTTAATGGTGATGGATTTTATGGATACCCCAATGCCGGTCCCAAGAGACCCCAAGAATAGCCCATCTTAAGTGACTCTTTGATTTGAATATTGATGACATTCTAAAATATTGACTGTCATAGAGTCAATAGTATTGTACCAAAAATGTAACTGTGAATATGGGTCTATAGCCTTAATTAAGGAAAAGTTAACTGTGGGAAATCACTTCTGAGTCTTATAAATAGGAAATTGGATTTCCTGATGGGTAATTTAAAATACCTTGGGAGCATAAATACACCTGGAGCACTGAAGCTATAAGTTGGTGACTCTGAGAACAAGGGCACAGAATTCTGAAATAAGCAACAGCAAATGGCCACTTAAGCTCTCAAAGAGCAAATTGCAGAAAATAAATTAATTCATTTAAATATGCATGAATCTCCTCTAAGTGAGGGAATATGCTGAAATGGTGCTGAATGATTTCCTTTGTTATGTGTGTTCTGAAGTATTCACAATGCCCTGCTTTGTGCCTTATACCTTTGATAAGAACAGATCCCAGAATCTTTTGCTTTATTAAATTGTTTTTAAAGTAATTCAGATTATGAAAGAGCAAATTCCAGTGAAAGTACAGATTGGTTTCATTGATTTGGAAAACTGGATCGCAAGTTTATCCAAGGAGAGATGGACCCCAGAGGAAATGAAAAGTGATTCTGATTAAACTGTTCCTCAAAGGGGCTGACATAATTTTTGCAGAAACTTCTTAAAAGTTTGAAACTTACCAACCTTTCTCCTAAAATATGTGCTAAGATTTTATCAACCTCTCTGCTACTGTGTGGCATGGCAATTTAAGTTCTAAGAATCAATATACTCAATTGTAGATTATAGGGTAGATTTAGAATATTTATCAGAATCATTCCTCAGTTATTTCCAGCTCTCATCAGAGGTTTTCATTTTCATCATGGGAAGCACAGACATGAAAATCCCAGTATTTTATGTCCTTGCCTGTTTAGAAACAAATTTTACAGTTGTATCACTGAATTCTTAAAGGGAGAAGTGCCAGAGAGAGGAGGCAGAGATATCAAAAGCAGAAGTAAACTGTCGACCAAAGGCCTCTAATGTTTGAGAATGTGTTCTATCTGATCTTTTCAAGGAGAGGGATTTAAGGAAATTACTATTTGCCGTGCACACACTGGTTGTCAGGGTAGCTTTCTTGTGTGGCAGTGGGTTCATTTTTGATGCCAAAGCAGTGAAGGAGAGCTTGGCAGCTGAGTTGGAGCTGGAACTGAGGAGACTGACTACAGAATGGATGAAGGTTAGAAAAGGATTTGGCAGCCCTGCCTGAGAACAAAAATAATCAAAAGAATTACCAAGAACCGTAAAACCAGGAGAGTAGGAATATGAAGTACAGCAGCCTGTTGTTTTTTTTTGAACATGGAAAAATATTAAATGTATTCTAAATCTGTTAGGATGTCCATGTTTTTCTGCGAGTTTCTGTTGTTATAATAATTTCCATTTTGCCCTGGGGCTATGGATAGGATCAAGTCAGAGACTTTGTTATTGTTTATTTTTTAAGTGTGGAAAAAGGCATACTTCTTCACACAGGATTTAAATATTTTGTAACTTATGAATAAGTGCATATTTCTTTCAACTATATTTCCTATAGTTGAATATTTCCTTTGATGCCTGAGGCTCATTATTTGTATGCTAATTTGTTCTCTTGGAAAGCTATGATATATTACATTTGCAAATAATCTTTGAAATCTTTTGGAGCAACTGTGAAAAGAAACAGTGCATTTCAGGACTATGGTGCGGCTTGTGTAAGAGTTTGTCACGAGAGGTCAGGAAGTATTTTATGTAGCTGAAGTGTGCACAGAGGTGGAGGAAAGTTGAAAGTTGAGGTTGGTAATTTAAATGGGCTCAGATTCTGTGTTAGGAGAGGAAATCTGTATTTTACTCTGTAGGCAATGAGGGAAGGTTTTATTTTGTTTTTAAAAAATTTTTATTGAATATAGTTGATTTACAGCATTATGTTTCTGCTGTGCAGCAAAGTTAATATATATATATTAACTAATGTCGATATACCTTTTAATAGTCTTTGCCCATGTAGGTCATTACAGAGTATTGAGTAGAGTTTGCTGTGCTATATAGTAGGTCCTTATCTGTTATCTATTTACAGATGAAAATGAAAGTGAAAGTCACTCAGTCATGTCTGACTCTTTGGGACCCCATGGACTATACATACAGTCCATGGAATTCTCCAGGCCAGAATACTGGAGTGGGTAGCCTTTCCCTTCTCCAGAGGATCTTCCCAATACAGGGATCAAACCCAGGTCTCCCACATTGCAGGCGGATTCTTTACCAGCTGCAAGGGAAGCCCAAGAATACTGGAGTGGGTAGCTTATCCCTTCTCCAGAAGATCTTCCCAACCCAGGAATCACACTGGTGTCTCCTTTGCAGGCGGATTCTTTACCAACTGAGCTATGCCCTCGTGGTGTGTGTATGTTAATCCTAATCTTGCAATTTATCCCTCCCCTACCTCTGCACCTTGGCAAGCATAAGTTTGTTTGCTGCATCTGTGACTATTGCTGTTTTGTAAGTAAGTGGGAAAGAATTTAAATACAGGAGGGAAATGATCCCCTTTGTGTTCAGCAGTGATTTATGGGATCATTTTATAGATTGGATTAAAGATACAGTAAATAACTTTAAAAAAAATTCAGACTACTTACAAAGCTAGAGCCTCATGTTAATTATTTCAATAAACAAAAGAAGCATTTTGTCACTCATTCTAAAAAGGCAAGATTTTTTGAGTGACTTAAAAAAAACAGCTGATGGCTCTATTAAATATGTTAAAATTGACACTTGAACAGTACAGGTTTGAAATGCCCAGATCCACTTACACACAGATAACGTTTTCAACAGTGAATGCTACAAATACTAAACAGTCTGCGGCAGGTTGAGTCCTAGGATGAGCAGAAACCACGGATATGGAGGGCCAACTATAAACGACAGGTGGATGAACCCTCAGGTTGTTCAGGGATCATCTGTACTATCGTTTTCAATATGTATCCTTGACCTTTAAAATTCCAGATTCAACTTCCATGTCCGTTTATGAAAGAGGGAATTCTCTGCTTCAGGGATAGGCTCTGTGAGATCATTTGGTTCTTTACAACAAACACAAAACTCGAAATGTCCCTTCTCCTTGTGAAACGTGACACTTGTCTGTTTCTATAATTTATTCTGCGCCATTGTTGTGACTCAACCAGATAACCTGCCATCCTTTTGTTTAAAACAAAGTGGTGCCATTGAAAGAGCCACATGTCCTGCAGATGAAGTTCCTGAGACATGAGAGAATCATCACAATTATAGATCCACAACCACACATCCAGTATACTGTGTGTCTCACCACCTGCTGCTGTTGATAGAAGGATTATCTTGTAGGTAGAACTCAAATATTACCAGCAGGTAATGAATATATTTTCCTATGTATTTATATATAAGTACTAACTGTTCATTGATGTTTCTTTAAGAGCATATGTCTTACAATAAATGGAAAAGCAGAATCTTTAGGAACTTCCAGTGTGAAATATTGTTTCATCACTACTATATTTCTGGTGATTAGCTTGCTTTTTAAATAGCTCTGTGAAATGTTTTTCTAATCAGTACACTTGAGCCGACATCAGATCTAGAATTCCTAATTCTGAGCTGAAACAGTTGGAGACCAACCAAATCAGGACCTTTAATAAGCACTGTAAGGGGAAAGCCATCAATCATGTATTCCCTCTCCCTAGCTCTGCATACATTGTTGAAAAATTTTATCAAGGTTTTTATACTAAAAAGTCTTTAAGAAATTCAGATGATACATCTATTAGCATATAGTATTATCTAATCAAAATTTGATGTGTGAGGGTGAATCCGCTAACATATTCATAATTTTAATAGTGTTAACAACTCTGAAATTGGCTGATAATTATTTTAGAATTAGAGGCTCTAATTTGTACATTGGTAACATGTTTCCACTGACCTGCCAATGTAATACAAATAATAAATTATACTTCTGTCTTCTTTGAGATCATAATGGGCAGCTGAAATGAGATATTTCTACCAGAATTGAATATTAATTTTTTCATGAACATTCAAAACTTCTAAGTGGTGCTGGGAAAACTGATCAACCACTTGTAAAAGAATGAAACTAGAACACTTTCTAACACCATACACAAAAGTAAACTCAAAATGGATTAAAGATCTAAATGTAAGACCAGAAACTATAAAACTCCTAGAGGAGAACATAGGAAAAACACTCTCCGACATAAATCACAGCAAGATCCTCTATGACCCACCTCCGAGAATATTGGAAATAAAAGCAAAAATAAACAAATGGGACCTAATTAAACTTAAAAGCTTTTGCACAACAAAGGAAACTATAAGCAAGGTGAAAAACAGCCTTCAGAATGGGAGAAAATAATAGCAAATGAAGAAACAGACAAAGGATTAATCTCAAAAATATACAAGCAACTCCTGCAGCTCAAGTCCAGAAAAATAAATGACCCAATCAAAAAATGAGCCAAAGATCTAAACAGACATTTCTCCAAAGAAGACATACAGATAGATGGCTAACAAACACATGAAAAGATGCTCAACATCACTCATTATCAGAGAAATGCAAATCAAAACCTCAATGAGGTACCATTACACACCAGTCAGAATGGCTGCTATCCAAAAGTCTATAAGCAATAAATGCTGGAGAGGGTGTGGAGAAAAGGGAACCCTCTTACACTGTTGGTGGGAATGCAAACTAGTACAGCCACTATGGAGAACAGTGTGGAGATTTCTTAAAAATCTGGAAATAGAACTACCATATGACCCAGCAATTCCACTGCTGGGCATACACACCGAGGAAACCAGATCTGAAAGAGACATGTGCACCCCAATGTTCATCGAAGCACTGTTTATAATAGCCAGGACATGGAAGCAACCTAGATGCCCATCAGCAGATGAATGGATAAGGAAGCTATGGTACATATACACCATGGAATATTACTCAGCCATTAAAAAGAATTCATTTGAATCAGTTCTAATGAGATGGATGAAACTGGAGCCCATTATACAGAGTGAAGTAAGCCAGAAAGATAAAGACCAATACAGTATACTAACGCGTATATATGGAATTTAGAAAGATGGTAATGATAACCCTATATGCAAAACAGAAAAAGAGACACAGATGTACAGAACAGACTTTTGGACTCTATGGGAGAAGGCGAGGGTGGGATGATCTGAGAGAACAGCATCGAAACATGTATATTATCAAGTGTGAAACAGATCGCCAGTCCAGGTTGGATGCATGAGACAAGTGCTCGGGGCTGGTACACTGGGATGACCCAGAGGGATGGGATGGGGAGGGAGGTGGGAGGGGGATTCAAGATGGGGAACACATGTAAATCCATGGCTGATTCATGTCAATGTATGGCAAAAACCACTACAATGTTGTAAAGTAATTAGCCTCCAACTAATAAAAATAAATGGAAAAAAAAATTTATAAAGCTGAAGGCCAGGTTTAGCTTTGTGCTAGCAGAGTCCAATCATGTTCTCAGTGGTTTTAATTCAGTTAAAGACTGTGATTAAAACCAGTCTTTGTTGTCGTTTTCAGTCACTCAGTTGTGTCTGACTCTTCACGACCCCATGGACTCAGCATGCCTGGCTTCCCTGTCCTTCACTATTTCCCAGAGTTTGCTCAAACTCATGTCCATGGAATTGGTGATGCCATCCAATCATCTTATCCTCTGTGGTTCCCTTCTCATCAGTTCAGCTAAGTCATTCATGTCTGACTCTTTGTGACCCCATGGACTGCAGCACACCAGGCTTCCCTGTCCATCACCAACTCCAAGAGCCTACTCAAACTCATGTCCATCGCGTCAGTGATGCCATCTAACCATCTATCCTCTGTCGTCCTCTTCTCCTCCTGCCCTCAATCTTTCCCAGCATCAGGGTCTTTTCCAGTGACTCAGTTTTTTCGCATCAGGTGGCCAAAGTATTGGAGTGTAAGCTTCAACATCAGTCCTTCCAGTGACTATTCAGGACTGATTTCTTTTAGGACAGACTGGTTGGATCTCCTTGCAGTCCAAGGGACTTCTCAAGAGTCTTTCTTCTCCAATGCCACAGTTCAAAAGCATCAATTCTCTGGTGGTCAGCTTTCTTTATAGTCCAATTCTCACATCCACACATGACTACTGGAAAAACCATAGCTTTGACTACACGTATCTTTGTTGGCAAAGTAATGTCTGTGCTTTTTAATATACTGTCTAGGTTTGTCATAGCTTTTCTTCCAAGAAGTAAGTGTTTTTTAATTTCATGGCTGCAGTCATCATTTGCAGTGATTTTGGAGCCCCCAAAAATAACATCTCTCACTGTTTTAATTGTTTCCCCATCTATTTGCCGTGAAGTGATGGGACCGGATGCCATGATCTTAGTTTTTGGAATATTGAGTTTCAAGCCAGCTTTTTCACTTTCCTCTTTCACCTTCATCAAGAGACTCTTTAATTCCTCTTTGCAATCTGCCATTAGGGTAGTGTCATCTGCATATCTGAGGTTATTGATATTTCTCCCAGCAATCTTGGTTTCAGCTTGTGCTTCATCCATCCCGGCATTTCGCAGGATGTACCCTGCATAGAAGTTTAAATAAGCAGGGTGATGTCCTTGACTTACTCCTTTCTCAATTTGGAACCAGTCCATTTTTCCATGCCTGGTTCTAACTGTTGCTTCTTGACCTACATACAGGTTTCTCAAGAGGCAGGTTAAGGTGGTTGGTATTCCCATCTCTTAAAGAATTTTCCACAGTTTGTTGTGATCCACACAGTCAGAGGCTTTAGCCTTGTCAATGAAGCAGAAGTACATGCTTCTCTTACTTTATCTATGATCAAACATTTGTTGGCAATTTGATCTCTGGTTCCTCTGCCTTTTCTAAATCCAGCTTGTACATGTGGAAGTTCTTAGTTCACATGTTGCTGAAGCCTAACTTGAAGGATTTTAAGCATTACCTTTCTAGCATGTGAAATGAGTGCAGTTGTGTGCTAGTTTGAACATTCTTTGGCATTGCCCTTCTTTGAGATTGGAGTGAAAACTGACCTTTTCCAATCCTGTGGCCACTGCTGAGTTTTCCAGATTTGCTGACATATTGAATGCAGCATCATCTTATTAGGATTTGAAATAGCTCAGCTGGAATTCTACTAGCTTTGTTCGTAGTGATGCTTCCTAAGGCCTACTTGACTTCACATTCCAGGACATCTGGCTCTAGGTGAGTGATCATACCATCATGATTATTTGGGTCGTGAAGATCTTTTTTGTACAGTTCTGTGTATTCTTGCCACCTCTTCTCAATATCTTCTGCTTCTCTTAGGTCCATACTATTTCTGTCCTTAATTGTGCCCATCTTTGCATGAAATATTCCCTTGGTATCTCTGATTTTCTTAAAGAGATCTCTGCTCTTTGCCTTTCTATTGTTTTCTTCTATTCCTTTGCATTGACCACTTACGAAGGCTTTCTTATCTCTCCTTGCTATTCTTTGGAACTCTGCATTCAGTTGGGCATATCTTTCCTTTTCTCTTTTGCCTTTCACTTCTTTTCTTTTCTGAGCTATTTGTAAGACCTCCTCAGACAACCATTTTGCTTTTTTGCATTTCTTTTTCTTTGGAATGGTCTTGATCACTGCCTCCTGTACAATGTTAACAAACCTCAGTCCATAGTTTTTCAGGATGGAGGTGTATATAACATTGTACAGGAGGTGGTGATCAAAACCATCCCCAAGAAAATCAGCCTAATCAGTGTTATTTTATCACTGTCGGCAAGGCTTCTTAGTGCAGTACCAGGCAAAATGATTTGTAAACCACGTGAAAGCCAAAATCTTAGCCAGAGATCTTTCCCCTTATTTACAGTAGGAATCCATCACATTAACACACAAATCAGAGAGACCCCAATGAGAACATTCTGTGACCTCTGAATATTTCTTATGTTTTAAATCTATGCAGTAAGGGTAAGTCATGTTAACACAGCGATTTTAAACATCTTAAATTTTAGATCCCTTAGCTCAACCAAAATTTTACCTAGAACCTTAAACAATAAAGCTAGATGAACAACTGTTTTGACTGAAGTATAATACAAATGCTATATGTGTATTGTGACTTATCACATACAGTTTTTGAAAGTTACTAAAATACATTCATAACATTGTATATATATCTTTCTAAATTTGCTGTGACCTCTGCTTAATTTTTTCTTTAAAAAATAATAGCTAATAATAATAGCTAATAGCATATGCAGGCAGCTCTGCTTCCATCCAGCATAATTAAACATATTCATTTGTTTTCTTGGACATAGCTAAAGTGTGGATTATATGCTGTCAAGTGATTCTCTTTTCAAAAAGAAAATACTTGTTTAGTGTTAGAACTCCACCCCAGAAATGTCGTCTGTACACTCCTTCATCTCCTGCTGTCAGTTTTGGCGTGTTGTGACCTTTTAAATGATGATTTTTAGTTTCAATAAGTTTGCTATGCTGTCATATTAAGGGTATTCCTTTTTGAATTACAAATTAGAATCCATACCGTGACTTACTTTACTTTTCTCCCCCTTTGCTCATTCAGGTTGTAATTTTTTCTAAATTACTTTATATTCCTGTAGATAAAGTTTCCTTTTTTTTTCCTGAGAATTTTGTCACAACATGAATTAACAGAATCCTTTAAAGCAGGAAGACAAATATTTGCACAAGAAAGACAGGGATGGAGGAAAACAGTAACTGATATGTTTGAAGTCTAAGTTTATTTGGACCAATGTGGCCTGCAGTGCTCTTAATTTTTAGCTGGAGGGCAGAACGGCAGAATTCTGTCTTGGGACAGCTCCCCCATTGTAACTACCATCAGTGAATGCACAGAATCGGTGTTAAATCAAGGAATCCTTTAAAAGTTGTGCTTTAAATTTTTTTTCAACTAAAATGTCATGTGTGATATTAGAGTAATTGAAATAATTATGTCAAATGATTTACCTGCCATGTAGCAAAATTGGGGAATTCTTTTAAAAGAAGCCTCCTAGCTCACCAGTAAAGCCTAGGATGTAGGAAGGAAGAGGAATGTCATTGCTTTGACAGGTTATTTGTTGGTTTTCTGATCTAGGCTGTTGCACCGCCAGGATTCTGAGAGCCCTGGCGTCCTTGCTGGATTCCTTTCAATAGCTCAACTCCGAGATAATTGAAAAATAAAATCACTGTGGTCCGCTTGAGGAACGGTGGATCAGGACTGATAGATTACATCTTCTCTTTCTCTGTGTGTCCAGATTGTCATTGTCTTAGCATTCTAGTGCCCTCACTGCTTCTGCATCTGAAACATCTGTTTCTATATCATTCTTCACTCTTCAGTTCTGTCATTGAGGTTCACTTGACCCTGTGGACTGGAAGGATGAAGCAACAAGCTCCAAGGAAGGGATAAAAAGATAGCACCACATTTCCGCTCTTTCAGCTGCACAGAGTAACTGGCTCAGACAGAAGGCAGGAGAGATGCCTTGACTTCTCTTGGCAGGGGTGACGTTGTCCTTGACAGCTGGGACAGTTCAGGCATCTCCTTGAATACAGAGCATAATTAGCCACGAGGCTGAGGAACCACAGGGGAACTGTGTTACTTTGTGGCAGTCTAATTGAAGACAGAATTTCCTCCATGAGAAACAGTATCTTGACACTTGAATGGCCATGATGATTAACAGCCAAACCAGCCAGCCTCCCACATGTTTTAGGATTTACCTGCAAAGAAAAGGCCAGTCTAATGAAACATGCTTGTTGAACATCTGATCAACTGTGACTTGTTCTCTAGCATAGGACTTGAGCCAGAAAAGCCAAGTGTAATTCAGGTGCATGGGAAAAGATCTTAGATTGTAGTCTGATCTTCTATGGCGTAGTTTGAGTATTTTGCCCTTCCTTAATCAATTCAATCAAATCTATCACTTTAGTCACTCCTGACCCTGGCCAAAAGGTTAGTCAAGCAGTCGGTCAAGATGAAATAAAATAAAAGTCTTGAGTTTCAGGGCCAGAAGCCTTGAGCTTTCTCTTTCTTTAACTGACTCAGAGCAGTTCCTTGCTTTCAGCTGTCAAACTCGCCTCCTGGATGGACATCACAGTCTGACTGCTCTACGGAGCCCCCACTTCATCCCATTATCCTTTACCTTCAGCGGACATTAAATCCACCTCCTTGCACAAAATTACTTAAACTTCCTGACTTAGGAAGGGAAATTCAAATGCCAGAAAAAGCATCCTTTGGGTTGAGTCAGACCCATAACTCACAGGAATGATTTATTATGTGTCTGTTTATCACTGAATCATCTGTCCACTTCGGGGAACACACTTTATTTTTTAGTTTGTTGCCATTATAACTGGTAACAAACCAAAAAAGATACAGCAGCATAGATGGTTATTTTCAGCGGGGGTTCATCCTCTGCGAGACCTAAGTTTGTAAGGAAAGTTTTAATGAAATTACAAATTAAAGTTGTGTCCTGCCATTGCAGAGTGAGTTCCGCTTTTAGAGTGAATGGGGCTTTCATAGCACCCAAGGTGATCCTTAGCTGTGCCAGGCTGTGAGCAAGGGATCATTGTTGGGCCTGCAGTGCCATCTACAGGACAGATGGAATTGTGGCGCTTCCACCTCGAATAATGTAGCCCCACGGGGATAAAGATGTGTGTGTTTCTAGTTCAGTGTGTACACACAGCAAGACTTGTTGCTACATTAAAAAAAAAAAAAAAAGGTCTGTTTGCATAATGCTTTTGTAGTACTTAAGTGTCTGTTAGACGTATAGATAATGGAATATTGTGTTTTATTGAATTAATTAATTGGAAATCCCATTCATTTGTTTCAAAAATCCATTTGATAATCTTTGTAACAGTATTTCACTTTCTGGTTACTTTCAGTAGACTGTATGGCACTTAATATTAGATCATGATTTACTTATTTATCATGCCTGTGGTTTCCGTCACTCCCTGTCAGAACACAATCACCAGGTGGCAAGAGATTTTTACTTTACTGATTTTTTTCCTGAGAACCTAGAACAGCGCCTGCACAAAAGCAGGTGCTCACATATTTATATGTGAATGAATAAATGTCACTGTTTTGATAATAAGAAGAACAAATGTAGAAAGACAGCTACCCTCCTGGAATCTTCGGGTCTGGCTTTTAATATGTGGGTGCCAATACCTTCTTCCTTTTTTTCTGTAGTTGTGAAAATTAAATGAGATAGTGGATGATAAAGTAACGTGAACTGTGAGGCACTATAAAATTTAGGCATTTTTCCCAAGTATAGTTTTCAAATTTTTGGTAGAACTCTGGAAATGCAGAAAATGTAAGACCCTCCTTTTCTCCCTCCCCCATAATTTCCTGAGGTACTTTTAAAAGACCATATAGGTGGGGGCCTGGAAATCTTTATTAAAAATGGAAGATCCCAAAGCATCCTAAAATTTCAGAACTTCTGGCGTAAAGATGAAGTTGCAACTGAATTGAACCCAAATTGAAAAGTTACTTTTTTAATATTGCCCCTCCCTCGGTTATTTCCTGATACATCTGACGGGATGTATTTTCTGAGGAAAATACAGAAAATCTTAATCAGTCTGTTATTATTTAGCTATGGTTTGAGCACTCCCTAACTTTTACAAAAATTTAGACCAAAAGGGTCTGGACGTAAAAAGATTCCCCGAATTCAGTTCAGTTCAGTTGCTCAGTCGTGTCCGACTCTTTGCGACCCCATGAACTGCAGCACGCCAGGCCTCCCTGTCCATCACCAGCTCCCGGAGTCCACCCAAACCCATGTCCACCGAGTCAGTGATGCCATCCAACCATCTCATCCTCTGTCGTCCCCTTCTTCTGCCCTCAATCTTTCCCAGCATCCGGGTCTTTTCAAATGAGTCAGCTCTTTGCATCAGGTGGCCAGAGTATTGGAGTTTCAGCTTCAACATCAGTCCTTCCAATGAACACCCAGGACTGACCTCCTTTAGGATGAACTGGTTTTACATGTTTTTCACAAAGTAGAATATAAATGTTACATAAAACATTAGAAAATCAAGACCTGCAGGGTTCATCCAGGTCATCTCACCTGATTCGGTGGGAGAGGTGAGGAGAAGGAGGCCCTCTGATTCAGGCCCCTTCCTGCTCCATCCTGGTGCCCTTCCCAAGTGCTTCTCCATCCTTCTCCCGCCCGGACCCCAGGAGCCGGCGGAGAGCACAGTGCTGCATGTGCAGCAGGGCCCCAGCGAGCCACGGCGCATAAATCAGTTTCTCAGCATTCTAAATCCAAAGTGATTTTTCATCAGCTCATGTTTGTCTTCTTGACAGCCTCACTTCAGCTAGAATCTTTTGGGTAGCACTAAAGTTCAGAAGGATAGGCCTAATAGACAGGATTGAGTTCTTTGGATTCAGAAAGGAAAAAGCCTCTCCTGAACCTGCTGTTTATGAAACTTGTGATTTACAGTCTGCCTGTTAGAAGCCTGATTCCCTATTTCATGCTTCTATTTTTTTCTCCACCCTTAGACAGATAAGACAGACGGATGCATAGATGGATGGATGGACAGGTAGATAGATATTGCGCATGTCTTTGCTTCAGGAAGTCAGATAGTTTCAATAAAAGTGAAGTTGCTCAGTCGTGTGCAACCCTTTGCGACCCCATGGCCTATAGCCTGCCACACTCCTCCATTCATGGGATTTTCCAAGCAAGAGACCAAAATATGTCTGCCCTCCTAGCCATACAAGCTCCCCCACACACACCCCTTTGGAATGATGCCAGAATTACCATTTTACTTGAGTAGCATTAGGTAATCTGTTTAATCTGATCTAAACTAGGAGATGCAGTACCACTAAAATCTCTAAGGTCACGCAGTGATTCTGAAGGCTGCACATGCAGAGGAACAGACTGTACACCTCCAGCCCCGGCTCGCGAGCTCTCTAGTACCAGGCACTTTTAACTGAGAAATCAGCAGTGCAGTACTTACTAGATTTTGCCAAATCCCCTGCTGAGATCCTACAGTCTTCTCCCGTCCCCTTATTATTAATAGCCATGATCCGATTGGCAGAATTACGAAACCTGGAAAAGACAGAGGCCAGAGGAAGCTACCCCAGTCTTCCTGTGGCCTACCGTATCCCCGACCCCACCCCAGCACCTCTGAGAAAAGCAACAGGAGCCTCTCTTTTAACTGATCTTCATCCTCTGGTTGACAGGCTACATCTCTGGGAGGCCAGAGGCTTGTTTCCAAGGGTGCAGGATGCCACACACATAACACTGTCATCAGTCACTCATCAGTTAGGATTGCTATATGCATCCATCTATCTAATCACAGCCTACAGCAGCCACCACCCATGAACAGTCCAAAATCAGATTAACACAGAAACACTGAGGGTGAGCGAAACTGACTCACCGGCAGATTTTCCAGCACTATCAAAAATAAATGCCTGCTCCTGTTCCTGTTTCCGTAAAGTAAACAATAGACATTCCCTCTCCCCAATACCACATGCATAAGGAGGGGATGGAATACTGCACTACAGTGAACGTATGGAGGTAACCGCGGGCCATATTTCTTCAGAACAGTGAAGAAACACAGCCCTTGGTTTTAAGCATGTTCCCTGTATTTCTGCAACCACGTGAAGTTGCATAATTACACAGAGGTGCTCTGTACTTCCATTCATCTTCCTCTTGCTCCTGCACACTCGCCTCCCCAGCCCCCCTCTACCCCGTGCCTCCTTTTGTCTATTTTCAGTATCAGGCTTGATCTTAGTGGGACTAAGAGTCTCCTCCAGCACCACAGTTTGAAAGCATGTTGTTTGGCACTCTGCCTTCTTTATGGTCCAGCCCTCACATCCGTACATGGCTACTGGAAAAGCCATAGCTTTGACTAGACAGACCTTTGTCAGCAAAGTAATGTCTCTGCTTTTTTAATAAATTGTCTAGGCTTGTCTTCCAAGGAGCAGGCGTCTTTTAATTTTGTGGCTGCAGTCATCGTCCGCAATGATTTTGGAGCCCAAGAATATAGTTTGTCACTGTTTCTATTGTCTCCCCGTCTATTTCCCATGAAGTGATGAGACCAGATGCCATGATCTTCATTTTTTGAATGTTGAGTTTTAAGCCAGGTTTTTCACTCTCCTCTTTCACCTTCATCAAGGGGCTCTTTAGTTCCTCTTCACGCTCTGCCATAAGGGTGGAGTCATCTGCATATCTGAGGTTATTGATATTTCTCCCGGCAATCTTGATTCCACTTGCACTTCCTCCAGCCCAGCATTTGGCATGATGTACTCTGCATATAAGTTAAATAAGCAGAGTGACAGTATACAGTCTTGATGTACTCCTTTCTCGATTTTGAACCAGTCCATTATTCCATGTCCAGTTCTAACTGTTGCTTCTTGATCTGCCTACAGGTTTCTTTGGAGGCAGGTTAGGTGGTCTGGTATTCCCATCTCTTTCAGAAATTTCCAGTTTTTTTGTGATCCACACAGTCAAAGGCTTTAGTGTAGTCAATGAAGCAGAAGTAGATGTTTTTCTGGAATTCCCTTACTTTTTCTATGATCCAATGAAATTTCAACTAAATCCACTAAGCTGAGTGTTGAAGTCTGAATGTGGAGTGAGAAGGGGCACAAAATGTACTGTCAAGCCATTCCAAATAGATTCAACTGAATTTCTTTTGTTCTTCAGCTAAAAGGGCTAATTGCTCTTTGCATCCTGAAGGAGCTTGAAAACTTGGTCAAGATCGAAAAATGCATTTTCAGGGGTTACCATCTCCCCTTTGAGAGGCCCACACTCAAATCTGTCTTCATTGGTGTCTATGACGGGCCTATCTTTAGCCTGAACAATGTGGTAATTAGGTTCCAGAATATTTTATACAGGAGGAGGAGGTTGCCCCATTGCCAGCAAGCTCATTCTTGCTTTTACATGTATTTTTATATTCTCCCTCCTGCCAGGAATGTTCAGTTTCTTTCTTTTTCTTTTACTCAGCATTTTAAGACCCAGCTCAACCTATCCTGAGTCATGAGACCTTCCAGAGCAGGACAGTGATTTTCCCCTGTATGTACTTCTTGCGTATTTTCTGGAACACATAACATAGAATCTTACTACATACTGTGTGTGTCATGAATGTACAAGATCACGTCTCTTCCAAGTGACTGTGGTGTTCAGATGTCAGTCGTACATTGGCACCTTTCTCGTTAGACTTATAGAAATGAATGATATTTAATGTTTCTTAGAACTTGGGTTTTTTAAAAAATTACTTGGGAGAGAAAGAAAGTCTCGTCTATCTTAAATGCTTATAAATTGGATATTTTTAGATTTTGGGGAAACTAGATAATGTAACAGGTCACATTAAAGCTATTAGGACAGCTCTCCAATGTCCAGTGTCTTGTGTATAAGATCCAACTTAAGTGGATTTTACTGTTATACATTTCTAAAATAATTTCTGTAAAAAACCTTGTTTTCAAACTTCTACATGGTTAGAACATAGATATGTCATGATACTAGAATCCTCTTAAACATATTTTAAGTAATAAAAATGGGTTTATACATTCATCAGCAGTTAGGCATGATTATTGAAAAAAATAGTAAGATTTATGGTACATCAAATCTATAAATATACCTAACTAGGTATCTGTCATCTCTTAGAGGTAATATGCAAAACAAGGTGTGCAGAAATACTTGAAAAATACCCTTTGTTCTCTTATTTTGAGATGTGACATTAGAGTGACTTATTCATGAGAATTTCATAATATATTAGTAAGCATGCTGCAGGATATTTTGGAAAAGTAATGAAGGCTTAGTGATGCAAAATATTTCTCCTGCCTTCTGTTCTAAGAGATAAATGAGGTGAGGCTTTCTTTTCAGTTCGAGATGTCAGCTCTTCCTATCTATAATCTCATTTATCACTTCATCCTACACATTCATATAGTTGTTTTTTCTTTTAGGAATCTGTTCCAGCTCTTCTACTAGACTCCCAAATCCCCTGTACACAGACCCAGCCAGGGTTTTATCATCTCTTTGCAAGGGCCACCAGCAGAGTGCCCAGTGAAAAGTGTGTGCACATGACAAAAAGAACAGGAGTTTGCCAGTTGACAGGGGAGAAAGAGAAGAGGCAAAAGGATGCATATGAATGACGGCCTGGTGAGCATCCTTGTCTGCTAAGGATGATCCCCTGTGCTGACTCAGCCCTTGATCAAGATCACCCCGCTGACCCACGCTGCCATCTTCATCCGAAACCTCCAACCAGCATTACTTGAAAGCCAGGCACCTTTCTCTGAGCATCTCCAGGGAAACTCATCAAAAGACACGGGCATGAGACAGAAGCATGGCACAGTGAATTCTGGATTGTAAGAGGTGGTGGCAGGAGTGCAGGGAGAAGGGGTTTCGTTGTTGTTGTTTTAAATGATGAGTTGGCCCGAAAGAGGGAGGACATTCTCAACACCCCAGAAATACAGACAGGGAGGTGGGAAGAGGAAGGGAGGTGCAGAGATCCAAAGCAGTTTGCTTTCCCTAAAACAGAAAGGTGTAAGACACAAAATAGCAGGGAATGGGTGTTAGAACCACTCAAGGTCATGTCACAAAGGACCCTGATGAGCCGGCTAATGCGCTTGGACTTCACGAAATGGGTACCCATTAGACATTTAAGGAGAGTGACAGGCTGGTTTGGATGGTCTGGTCTGACTTGTTTTGTAAAAGACATATTTGAAGGCATAGAACTGAAGGCAGGGAGACCAGTTTGTCCATGGGATAAAGTGAGAGACTCAACAGGCAAGAATGTGAGAACTGGAGATGAGGGAGGAGTCAGGAAGGATTCGGGAGGTATGATTACACCTCTGTCTCGATGGTGGTGGTGGTGTAGTCTCGAAGACATGTCCCACTCTTGCAACCCCATGGACTACACTGTAGCCTGCCAGGCTCCTCTGTCCATGGGATTCTCCAGGCAAGAATACTGGAAAACAAAGAAAAAAGTGAAGTTGCTCAGTCGTGTCCAGCTCTTTGTGACCCCAAGGACTGTTGCCTACCAGGCTCCTCCATCCATGGAATTTTCCAGGCAAGGGTACTGTAGTGGGTTGCCATTTCCTTCTCCAGGGGATCTTCCCAACCCAGTGATCAAACCTGGGTCTTCCACATTGCAGGCAGACGCTTCACCCTCTGAGCCACCAGGGAAGCCCAAGAATACTGGAGTGGATTGCTGTTTCCTTCTCCAGGAGATCCAGATCCTTTGCCAACTGAGCCCCAAGGGAAGACCCTCGGTCTCAGTACTCTTTCTCAAATGTTACTCATACACCACTCCCTGGCCAAACCCCTTACGCGGATCCTGGTTGTTCTGAAAACAGAACAACACACACATTTCCCGAGGCCCACAGGCTTTCTTCCTGCTCTCCTCTGAGCTCAGACCGCACCCAGGTCAGCCGCTGTCCTCAGCCAGGCCTCTTTTCCAGGCTGAGCAGTGCCAAGCCCTCTCCCTTCGGAAGTGCCCATAACTTCCCTCTGCCCAGAATTTCTTTCCCGCAGCTCTCTGCATGGCAAGTCACTTATTCTATAGGTCCAAGGGACCTTGCATGGAAACCTTATCTAATGTGACCTTCCTCAGTTGCTCTCTGTATTTTTCATTTTCTAATTTCCTCCATCCCACTTGCCACAATGTTAATTGTCTTGGTGGTTTATCATAATTGCATTTTACCTGCTATATTGTCACACACACACACACACACACACACACACACACACCCTTTCTGGATGTATCATGGAAGCCCTTGAATTCCTGAATATGGTTACACACACACACACACACACACACACCCTTTCTGGATGTATCATGGAAGCCCTTGAATTCCTGAATATGGTTACACACACACACACACACACACACACACCCTTTCTGGATGTATCATGGAAGCCCTTGAATTCCTGAATATGGTTACACACACACACACACACACACACACACACACACACACACCCTTTCTGGATGTATCATGGAAGCCCTTGAATTCCTGAATATGGTTACACACACACACACACACACACACACACACACACACCCTTTCTGGATGTATCATGGAAGCCCTTGAATTCCTGAATATGGTTACACACATACACACACACACACACACCCTTTCTGGATGTATCATGGAAGCCCTTGAATTCCTGAATATGGTTACACACACACACACACACACACATACACACACCCTTTCTGGATGTATCATGGAAGCCCTTGAATTCCTGAATATGGTTTCTCATTGACAGTGCTAGCATAATGGTTCTTGGTGCATGGACACTCCCCCCTATATATATATACACACATATGTGTGTGTGTATATATATTCTTGCCTGGAGAATCCCCGTGGAAAGAGGAACTTGTCAGGCTACAGTCCATGGGGTCACAAAGAGTCAGAGATGACTGAAGTGACTTAGCATGCACACATGTATATATGAATATATATGAATAAATGATAAATAAATGAGTGATTGTATATAATACTTAGAAGGTGATGCACACATGTATATATGAATATATATGAGTAAATGATAAATAAATGAGTGATTGTATATAATACTTAGAAGGTGAATCAGAGAAAGAAGTCCAGTGGTGGAGCCAGAATTTGTACCTACTGGTACCTGGCTCCAACTTCAGTATTTAGCTATTCACACTCCTGCTGCTTTGCTTTAGAGTAAATACATAACACATTCATTCACACTGTAAGGCAAGTGCTTTAGGGCAGATGATGGCTGGTATATAAACACTGTCCTCAAGGCAAAATCAGGTACAAAAATGAGTGAATGTATGTTTAACTGGCCTAAGGGATACTTATGTGGTACAGGAATGTATATCTATCTATAACCTATTCACTCAAATGTTTTACTTCCTACGTGGTTAATCTGCAGATTGATCATCTTAAAGATATGGTCTTTTCCATTTATTTGTCAAAAAATACTGAAGAGGATGGCAGAGAAATAACTTCAAAGTTAAGAAGTTAGGTATTAATTGCATAATATATCAAATAGTTTTAGATTCAGGGGCAAAATCTTGGAGCTGAATAGACTTACTGTTTACAGCATTTTGTCTTTATTGTTGTTTTTGAAATATTGACCAGTACCACCTTATTATTTCATTTGAGTGAAAATCCACAGGAGGACTGATAGACAGGTAGGGGACTCAACTACACACATTCAAACAGAGCGCCACTGAAAGAGGACAGAATAACAGTAAGACCATGAATAGCGAACGCCCTCACTTGTCTGTGTCTCCTGCATACTTCATAATTTTTCTTAAGCCTGGACGTTTTCCTTTTCAGTGGATAGAGAGAGTTTGGTAAGAATCATAAAAGGATGTGTGGTTTCTACATCTGTCTAGAAGCAGGCAGATCCTCACCTTCCTGTCTGGTCTCTGCATGGCCTTATAGGGATTCAAAAGACTTCAGCTTTTGCTGTCGATAGGCATGAGGAATTGGAGCTTTTCCTGTGGCTTCTTCAAGAGGATTCCCTCTTTAGCACTGATTTTCTGTAGTTTGAAAATGGCATACCTGTGCGGAGATGTTGAACATAAATTTATCCTGCTTGGTGTTCTCTGAGCTTTCAGGATCTGTGGTGTCTGACGCTAATCCGGGGGCAGTTCCCAGTCATTACTGTTGTAAATATTTCTTCTTTTTCTCTCTTTCTCCTCCTACTATTCCCATTACATGTTTATTACACCTTAAGTTCTCTCACGGTTCTTAGGTATTCTGTTCTTCTGTGAGGAGGGGAGTTGGTTCTTTTTTAGGGTTTTTGTTTGTTTTGTTTTGTTTTTTTTTTTTGGTCTTTTTTTTCTCTTCCCTTTTCAGTTTCGGAGAGGTTTCTGTTGAAATATCCTCAGGCTCAGAGCTTCTTTCCTCAGCCATCTCCAGTCAACCAACAAGCCCATCAAAGGCATTCTCGTTTCTGCCACAGTGTTCTTGACTTCCGGCACTTCTTTTTGGTTCTTTCTTTAAATTTTCATCTCTCTGTTTTATTGCCCATCTGTTTTTCCCATGCTGTCTACTTTATCCATTATCATTTTTAGTATATTAAGCATAGTTATTTAAAATTTCTGCCTCCCGATCATGTCTGATTCTGATCCTTGTCTCCTGAAATTTTCTTGCCTTTCGATATCCCTTGTCATTTTTTCTTGATCGCTGGATATGATGTTCAAGGTAAAAGGAATTGCTGTAAGTACGGCTTTAGTAATGTGGTGATGACATAGGAGGAGGGGAGTATTCTCTCATCCAGGGATTAGGTCTCTGTCTTTTGGTGAGGCTATGCCAGTGACCATGAATTTCACACATGCTTCTCAGGTGTTCCCACCTCTGCCCTTTGATAGGAGAAGATGGCTGATGTGGGCTGGTGTTGGGTATTTCCTTTCCCCAGGTCAGTTAGGCTTTGATCAAAACCCCAGCCGATGAGGCTCTGGCTAAATATTAATAGTTCCTCCTGGGGGCAGGTCTTGCTAAGAACAGAGTGCTCTGGTGTATTTCAAAAAGGTTTCTTTCCCTTCCCTCTGCCAGAAGCATCAGGAGATTTTTCTCTGATACTTACTTTGGAAATCTAGTTAAGCTCCTAGAAGTAAAACTCAGAAAAGTGTGGGTGCTCTTTATGAGTGGGTCCTCCTGGAGTTTTTATCTCTCAGACTGGTCCACACTCAGCCTCCAGTGGTTCACCAATGACAGTTCAGGTTTTCCTGCCCCAGCACTGGTTCCCTTGGGGGTTTCAGCCCAGGGGTTTCTACCTCAGTAAGATTTGATTCTCTGTATCCACTTGTTGGTCTCTCCGGGCAGTGGTTTGTCTTGGGATCTCACTTCTCTTGTGGATCTAAGAAGAGTCTTTGCTTTTTCAGTTGTTTAGAAAGAGCTTCATTAGAGAGTTTTAATCAAAGGAATAACGTATCTGTGACATACTTTACAAGAAATACTCCGGCTGCCCTATGGTGAGAAGACTGCAAATCATCAAGTGCCAATGAATTGGGCCTCAGCTGCATTTAAACTTGTTGAATTATTGAAAAAAATCATTTTATATGTATATATTTTTTTACAAACCATACCTCTTCTTTTGAGATGCAAGGGACTAGTGGGAGTTACCAGGCAATCTCTTGCTCCAAGGCCAGTCAGGACATCTTGCACTGAGTTCCAGGGAATCTTGGGAGGTTTCTCCCTGACTGAGAACTGAGATATCCCCAGGTGGATATACAAGGCGGGGGGTGGCATTAATAAGATGCAGGAAAGTGATGGGTTTCATTCTAATCTCGCCCTTTTGTAAGATGAAGATCATTCAGCAGTTGAACAGTTGGGCCACAGACTGAAGTCATTTTGAAATATCACTGATAATAAAAAGACGTTTGGGGTTGATTTGGGCTATGAAATGAATTCTCTACTCTCCGTACAGGGTCTGGCGGCTCCATTTCACACAGCTGTCCCAGACACTGGCTTCTTGCACCTTGCCAGTGCACTGTTCCTGGGTGGGACTTTCATTGTGCTGTTCACAGGAGGGCGGCTCGAGCTCTGCCCTGTTAGTGTCCAGGCAGCAGCATAGAAATTAAGGAGCAAAAGCATCAGGTGTCTTTTTAAGGAAAATTCCCTTAGGTTGCTATAAAACCTCAGCATAAATCTTTTTGGCTAGAACTTTGCCTCCTGGACATACTTGGTTGCAAGGGAGACTAAGAAATGTTATCTCTATTCTCAGGAGCTGTGTACCCAGATAAAAATCAGCGGTTCTGTTTTTCTAGATGAAGGAAACATGGATATCAGGGGACAATAAGCAGTTTCTGTCCAGACTGCAAACAATGTGGAGAATAGCTCCTATTGTTTTTGTTTTGTTTTAACCTCAAAACCCCTAGGAACTACAGACTTTGGTCAAAAAATGTGGGAGACTGTTGAGCAGTTGTTCAATTGAACTGACAAATTTGTTCAGCATATTTTCCTACCTGTCACAATTTTCATTATGCTACTTGAGTCATTTATTTCTAAATCCATCCCCTAATTTAAACTCTTATGGAATTCACACAATATTTAACATACCACCAGACAGCTGTGGATTTTTTTTAAAGTATAAATATCTTATTTATTTTTTAAATTATTTTAATTGGAGGATAATTTACAATATTGTGGTGGTTTTTGCCATACACTGACATGAATCACCCGTGGTTGCACATGTGTCTGTTTTTGATTAGACTTGGGGCAGTCCCTGGTAGCTCGGGCAGTCCCTGGTAGCTCAGGCAGTAAAGAATCCACCTGCAGTGCAGGCGACCTGGGTTCAATCCATGGATTAGAAAGATCCCTGGAGGAGGGCATGGCAACCCACTCCAGTATTCTTGCCAGGAAAATCCCCATGAACAGAGGAGCCTGGCGGGCTACAGTCCATGGGGTCACAGAGAGTCAGACACGACTGAGCGACTAAATACAGCACACAGTCCAAATCTTTAACTCTGAGGTTTGTGTTCCATTCCAGATCTACCACCATGGAATGAAAGGAAGTTTGTTAATTAACACTGTTAATTAAAGGTGGGGGTGGGGGGTTCATAGAGAGTTACTAAGTGGGTAGGTAGAACTGGAGTAGAAAAGTGATGATTCGCCAAACCGTGAAAGCCAGGTAGAGCCCTACTGACTTGAATTAGACTCATGACTTTCAGTATGTTTATACAAGTAAAGATAGGAAGGAGGAAATTGAGCCGATTGACATAAAGAGCCTAATAATCTGTGGATATCTTAAATCAGCCACTCGTTACTCAAAGACAGGAATCTTTGTCAGGTGACTACTCACATTTCTTTTTTAGCTGATTTGCTTTTTTTCCCCTTTAAATTTTAAGTATGAAGAAAAGACTGGAGTAGGGGTGTAGGCTTCTCTTGTCTCTTGAATCAGAATGTCAGATCTGTCAGAATGTGAAAACTTGGACAAGTGAGACTGTAGCCTGATCAGCAGTTCCCACATAAGTACGGGGGTACTTGTGTCCCAAGGCTCTCCTTGCCTGTCCGCCATCGACAGTGGATGACCCCACAGTTTGGAAATTTAACTTGGGAAGAATGATAAAGAATACAGAAACCCAAAGTATACAAATGAATTGGAATCCAAGTGCTATTTTGTTTTGACACTAAGAAAAAAAAGGTTCATTTACCTGGGTTTGAATTTCTTTAGTTTCCATCACATATCAGTGTATGCCCTGCTGGAGCCCCATATTGTTCCATTTCTTTTCAGTCTTTGTTTCACAGCTATCAGAGCAAACTTCACACCCTAATTAGGTTCCAGAAATAAAGGACATTTTCTATCTTCTTCTCAGCTTGTTGCTAGTAAAACCACTTAAATTGTGGAGTGTCAGAATGTCTCTGCATATCTTTACTTTTTCAGACACCTGATACATTTTCCTCTCCCCACCCCCGCCACTACCACCCTTTTCATTTTCTTTAATTTTTATTTTAGCTTATTAATACAAGAGTATGCAAAGCTTAATTGATGAGATATCTGCTTCAAAAACAATGTCATTTAATCTGTTGTGAAGAAATTACCCATAAGAATCTTGAAAACTGATTAAGATGGAGACCACATTTAATGGCCTTTCAAAGTCAGTCCTCAACAGAGGGGAGGGGAATTGTCCTTCCCTAGGTCAATGGGCTTTCTTCCTGAGATTTCTCAAGATATTTCCCAATACCGTGAGTTTTCATCCTTGTAGCTCTATTCAGGTTACCTATTCAGTGTTCATTCAGCACAGACTGTCCCAGTCTAGCATTTGGGTTTGCATGTAGCTCAGACTGTTTTTTCTGCTTGTATCTAGAACCATGTGTATGTGTTAGCTGCTCACTCTTTGCAACCTCATGGGCTATAGCCTGCTAGGCTTCTCTGTCCATGGAATTCTCCAGGCAAGAATACTGGAGTGGGTAGCCATTCCCTTCTCCAGGGGATCTTCCAGACCCAGAGATTGAACCTGAGTCTCCCCCAGTGCAGGCAGATTCTTCAGCATCTGAACCACCAGGGAAGCCCGTCTAGAACCATAATATATTACTTAATAAAATAGCTTCTAAGCTTATGTGCCTTCTTAAAAAAAATATAATTATTTTCCTACAAAACAAACCAACTCACATTTCCCCCCACTCTCCCGTCCCCTTCAGGATTGTCAAGGTGATGCTGTTTTTACTCTGGGTGGAACAGATGAGCCAGCGAACCTTAGAGTCACTTTAAAAAGTGTTTTCAAGTCTCTACTTGAGCCTAGTTTAGGAAGAACAGTCCAGTGGCTGTAATCCCATTCCTTCAAAGGCTGCTTTAAAGAATTCAGAAATATGTCTCTCAAAGGATGTTTAGGAAGACCAACTTAGAATTTAAAGTAAATGAAGACAGGCTTTGGGAAGGATGCAGAAATAACAGGAGCCTTAAGTGGAACAAGAAAAGGAAGGAATGCAGTTGCCTTGATGCCGTTCTTTTAAGGCCTAAGCGTTGTCTGTGTTCCTTTGAATTTTAAACTTGTTGGATTTAATTCTTTTATTGCTGTTTGCAGCTATTATGTTGATCTATGAGAAGCAAGTGAAGCAGTTAAAAATCTCATTGCAAATTATCACTGCCTCTAGATTGACTGGCAGTAATGGCAGAGTGTCTGAGGAGGGAGGGGCCTTGTGCTTTATTTCTTATTGACCAAAGGTGTGTCTGTCTGATTAGTCTGTCAGCTGCAGAAGTAGCAGGCACCCGCTGTTGGGGGATGTAGCAATGGAGGTGGTGTGCTCTGAGGGAGGCCAGCAAGATTCTTGTCCCAGATTTATCACCCCTGGGTTATCAAGAAAGTGAAGTCGCTCAGTCGTGTCCGACTCTTTGCGATCCCATGAACTGTAGTCTACCAGGTTTTTCAGTCCATGGGATTTTCCAGGCAAGAGTACTGGAGTAGATTGCCATTTCCTTCTCCAGGGGATCTTCTTGACCCAGGGATCGAACCCAGGTCTCCTGCACTGCAGGCAGACGCTTTACCCTCTGAACAGTGCTTTCCAAACTCTACCACTGAAGGTTCACTCATTCTAACATTTCAGTTCAAGCCAGGTAACAAATGTATTTTGGATCCAACCCTTATGCCCAGCTCTGAGACTTGTAAAGGATTCAGAAGTTAGTAAGTGTGGACTGTCCAGTAATTTTCAATCTAGAAGATGAACAGACACTTTTGTGTATAAGAGTATGTTGTATGACTTCTAACTTCAAAAATAAGAACTTAAACCAAACATGAGTAAACAAAACAAATAGAAAGATTGGGTTAAAAAAAACTGTATGCTAAATAGGTACAAGAGATCCATTTGAAAAGGAAAATGACCCATAAAGGTTAAATTTAAACAAAATTAAAAGGGCTAACAAGAATGAAGCTGCTGTTGAGATTTTTATTAAAGTAGGATTCAAAGTAAACTATATCAACAGAGGGATGAATGAGGAATTTGTAATATTAAAGGGCATAATGAGATTATAAGTATCCGTAAAGCATAGATTATAGGAATATGAAAAAATAAACTGATAGAAACACAATAGTGATTAAAGGTTTTAATTAACCTCGATCACTCCATGACAGATCAAAACAACAAAAAGATTTGAAATATCTGAATTATGGTTAGTAAGGTTTACATTATAGATAAACATATATATATGAATACATATAATATTTATTTATAATGTATATATGAAATATACTATAAATATATGCATATGAATAAAGTTACATGCCAAAATAATTTTTAAATTGCCTTAGAAATTTACAAAATTGACTGTTCAGTGACCAGAAATTTCAGTTTCTACTCTGAAATAAAAATTAAACATTCCACATTCTGACCCAGTGCAAAAATTATAATAATGCATAAATTCATAATAGCATTCTGGAAAGTAAAAATTTACTCTTAAGCAATTCCTGAATCAAAAGGAAAACACAACATATTTTAAGAACTGAAAAAAAAATCCTTGCATAAGCTAGAATAAAGTTTGCTCAGGAAAATATTTAGCTTTTAATACTTGCACTCTTAAAGAAAAAAAAAAGAATCTGTTTTAAACTCAGGCTATAAATGGAGTAATACAATATGGTGGTTTAGTTGCTAAGTCATGTCTGACTCTTTGCAACACCATGGACTGTAGCCCGCCGGGCTCCTCTGTCCATGGGATTTTCCAGGCAAGAATACTGGAGTAGGTTCTCCAGGGTATCCCCCACCCAGGGATCAAACCTGGGTCTCCTGCACTGCAAGTGGACGCTTTACCAAATGAGCTACCAGGGAAGCCCAATACAGTATACCTAAGGAAGTCAAATGAAAGAAATAAAAATGATCAAAGGAGAAATTAACAGTCACAGAATTCTTAAGCAATTAAAAAAAAAAAATGGATCCTTAAAATAGAAAGTAGGAAACCATCAGACAGTGGACCATGAAGAAAAAAGGGGAGGGGGAGAAAGCACAAGAAAAGTAAAAGTAGAAATGTAAGAGGGCAAATCACCACAGTTATGGTCGAGATGAAATGAATGATAGAATATGCAAGTGTCTACTTGAATTTTTGAAGCTCTAAGCATCTCGGTAGGAATTTGGCACCACCGGGTAGACCCAGAGTCACTGAGTAAGAAGCAGAATCAGGAAAGGCACGGAGACAATCTGCCCCTCTGCTGAGATTCCAGAATATCCTCAAAAGAAGAGGAAGCTATTTATAAACTCTTGATGAGATCTAAAAAATTCTCCTCTCCATCCCTTTTTAAGTGGCTATTTTTGGCTTGACAAAAGAGAAAGTTGCTATTAAGAAACAATTTTTCATTTGAAAATAAATCTAAAAACTGAATATAAAATCGAATATACAGTGGTCTCCAACCTTTTTTGGCACCAGGGACCAGTTTCATGGAAGACAGTTTTTCTCTGGGCAGGTGGGGAGATGGTTTCAGGCTGATTCGAGCACATTACATTTATTGTGCACTTATTTCTATTATTATTACATCAGCTCCACCTCAGATCATCAGGGAGTAGATGGTGGAGACTGGGGACCCCAGCATGCACTATCACTGACCTGTCCAAAACAAACAAACAAACAAGTCCCATTCATAAATCATAGCGACAAAGCGAGGTCACATACTTAGAGTAATAAGGTTAGACGTGATTTTTCTTATTTCCTAGTCTTTACAAAATACTGTTTGCATAAGAGAAACATTTTGCAGAACAAAATAAGTGGTCTCTTATATATGAGTCCAGATTTTTAAGTTCTGCAGACTTTGTCCTACTCAAGGGACAAAGTACACTCTTCCTGTCATTATCAAATTGTAGAAGGTATTAAATTATTCCTTCAAAGGCCACCTAAAATGAACCAAGTCCCTAGTTATTGAATGCATGCTCCTCTTGGGTTGTTATCCCTTAAGTAACACCTGTGACAATGATCTTTGTTCTCATAGGTAGGCCAGCATACAAGAAATCTGCAGTATAAACTCTGTTTACTTTGTGGAAAGTAGAGTGCATTTTTTAGGAAGTACAAGGAATTTACAGATCCTTGTTAGTGGAATAATTCCCTTGTCCTTTATTGAATTAACCTTAAGTAGAAAAATCACTGCAAATGGTGACTGTAGACTTGAAATTAAAAGACACTTACTCCTTGGAAGGAAAGTTATGACCATCCTAGACAGCATACTAAAAAGCAGAGACATTACTTTGCCAGCAAAGGTCTGTCTAGTCAAGGCTATGGTTTTTCCAGTGGTCATGTATGGATATGAGAGCTGGACTATAAAGAAAGCTGAGCACCGAAGAATTGATGCTCTTGAGCTGTGGTGTTGGAGAAGACTCTTGAGAGTCCCTTGGACTGCAATGAGATCCAACCAGTCCATCCTAAAGGAGATCAGTCCTGGGTGTTCATTGGAAGCACTGATGTTGAAGCTGAAACTCCAGTACTTTGGCCACCTGAAGCAAAAAACTGACTCATTCAAAAAGACCCCAGTACTGGGAAAGATTGAAGGCGGTAGGAAAAGGGGACAACAGAGGATGAGATGGTTGGATGGCATCACTGACTCAATGGACATGAGTTTGAGTAAACTCCGGGAGTTGGTGATGGACAGGGAGACCTGGCGTGCTGCAGCCCATGGGGTCAGAAAGAGTCAGACACGACTGAGCGACTGAACTGAACTGAGCTAAGTAGAATGGACCAGGGGCTTCCTTGATGGCTCAGCGATAAAGAATCTGCCTGCAGTTCAGGAGTTAAAGGAGACAAGGGTTTGATCCCTGGGTTGGGAAGATTCCCTGGAGGAGGGCATAGCAACCCACTCCATGGGCAGAGGAGCCTGGCAGGCTACAGTCCAAAGGGTTACAAAGAGTCAGACATGACCGAGCGACTAAGCACAGCACAAAATGGACCAGATGACCACTTTGGATGCTAGAGATGACAGACCTAGGGGGTGAATCTGATTTTGGACTTGCAAAGGTTTTAGTTGAGATGACTGTCAGATATTTCAGCCTCTCAGACACAGAGGGAAAGAAGGCAAACTTTCTACCATGGCTCTAAGACTGACGAATTTGCATGGATAAAAATGATTTATTTCAGAACTGGTAACTACATCACTCATTTTTAAATGTCTTGGGAATTTGTGGGGGTTGGCAGTGATACTTCTTATCAGAAGATGCCACAGAAAATTCTTACTCGCTGCCTACTGTGTTTTTATGAGCAAAAGTTATCTATTTTGTGACAGAAAAGGGGGGAATATTGCCCTTAGTTTTTGGTTATATTTAGTGTGTCGTTATAACTTTTGGTCTTATTATAATACTTAGGTGAATTTTACATAGAGTACTTCCAAAATTTTTTGCCCATCATTAAAAATTACATATCATGTCAAGGATTGGATGAATTGATGACAACTTGGATGAAATGTGACCTACTTTACATATATATAAATATTTCAAATACTGTATTCAGGTAGAAAAGTATAGAATTTTTTTAAAGTTTTCTTTATAGTTACTTGTACTCAGAAAGGCAGTGCAGAACTTAAGGCAACACTGGTTTTGTTTATACTAATATCAATTACCACAAAGCCTCTACTTTTACAATATTTTAGTATTGAATGTAAAATCTCTTTCATGGTATTTTCATATTTTTATCTTGTTAATATTTGTATGTTATATAATTTTATCAATCACTCTAATGGTTTTCAGTAGTTTGTAGCTGATACTCATAGGTTATATAGGTTTACTTGTCACCATGTATCTTTTCTTAGTAAAATGTTACTTAAATCAGTGGTTCTCATCTGGGGCAGTTTTGCTTCTCAGGGGATCATTAGCAATGTCTGAGACATTGTTGGTTGTCATTAATATGGGTTCTGTTGGCATCTGTTGAGTAGAGATCAGGGAGGCTGTGAAACATGCTTCTGTGACCAAGAGAGACTCTTGTTGTTCGTGAGTTAATCCCGTTCTGACATAGTCTGGATACAGGTCCTTTGGGGACTTATGTTTCACATATATTTTCCCAGTATAAGGCTACTTTTTGATTTCTTAAGTCTCTTTTGAAGAGCAGATTTTTCTATGAAATCCAATTTATTGATCTTTTAAAATTTTTGTAATTCATGCTTTTTCTTAAATAAGAAATCTTTCTAACCCAAGGGCACTAAAATATTTTCCTGTGTTTTCTTCTGTAAGTTTCATTGGGCTTGCTTGCTCGCTCTTACACTGAAATCTATCATCCATCTCAAACTGATTCTGGTAGGTGATGAAGTTAGGCTTGATGTTTATACTTTTCCAAATGGCTTTCTTGTGGTTCCAGCACCAGTTGAAGGAGATTTTTTTTCCTTTCCCCACTGAGTTGCCTTGAAATCTTTATTGAAATTAATTACTCATATATTAATTATTCATTATGTTAATTCATAAATTATTATTTACATTTTGTTCCACTGATCTGTCTATATAATCCACTACCACAGTGTCTGTGTTACTGAAGCTTTATCATAAGTCTCAGAATCAGAAGGTCTAAATCCTCTAACTTTTAATTTTAAAGTCCTGCAAGTTTTTTTGTCAGATTTATCACTGATTGGTTCATATATTTTAAACATATATTTTAGCCAGGACATGGAAGCAACCTAGATGCCCATCAGCAGATGAATGGATAAGGAAGCTATGGTACATATACACCATGGAATATTACTCAGCCATTAAAAAGAATTCATTTGAACCAGTCCTAATGAGATGGATGAAGCTGGAGCCCATTATACAGAGTGAAGTAAGCCAGAAAGATAAAGAACATTACAGCATACTGACACATGTATATGGAATTTAGAAAGGTGATAACGGTAACCCTATATGCAGAACAGAAAAAGAGACACAGAAATACAGAACAGACTTTTGAACTTTGTGGGAGAATGTGAGGGTGGGATATTTCAAAAGAACAGCATGTATGCTATCTATGGTGAAACAGATCACCAGCCCAGGTGGGATGCACGAGACAAGTGCTCCGGCCTGGTGCACTGGGAAGACCCAGAGGAATCGGGTGGAGAGGGAGGTGGGAGGGGGGATCGGGATTGGGAATACATGTAAATCCATGGCTGATTCATATCAATGTATGACAAAACCCACTGGAAAAAAAAATAATAATAATAATAATAAAAAAATTAAAAAAAAATAAACATCTTAAATAATTAAATTTTTAAAGTTTGGGCTTTAAATGCTATATTAGCTCACAAATGAAAAAAATAATGCTTTTTTCTTTTCTGTTGTTTTAAAGATTTGGAGGAATTAATAAATGAAGCGTTTGTGCTCAAAATGCTTTTTGCTCCTCTCAGCCAATTGCTACCCATCCATCTGAGACTATAGGAAAGACCTCTTATCCACCCTCTTAGGTAGACTATGTATTAGTGCATGCATGCTCAGTCCTTTTCGACTCTTTGTGACCCCATGGACTGTAGCCTGTCAGGTTCCTCTGTCCATGGGGTTTCTCAGGCAACAATACTGGAATGTGTTGCCATTTCCTCCTCTAGGGAATCTCCTGACCCAGGGACTGAAGCCACATCTCCTGCACTGGCAGCCAGGTTCTTTACCATTCAGCCACTTAGGAAGTCAAGACTACATAACATAGTCACTATTTCTTTCTTTTTATTTTATTTTTTATTTATTTTTTTTTGTCACTATTTCTTGAATCTAATTAAACATTCAATGAATTTATGCTTGTCTCCCCTTCTACATTTCATATATCTTGGGGTTTTTCGTTACAGCACAGAGCATGATGCGTTGTACACCTCATACAGAGGGCAAGGAGAAAAGTGAAAGTGAAAGTCACTCAGTCTTGTCTGACTCTTTGTGACCCCATGGGCTATACAGTCTGGAATTCTCCAAGCCAGAATACTGGAGTGGGTAGCCTTTCCCTTCTCCAGAGGATTTTCCCCACCCAGGGATCGAACCCAGGTCTCCTGCATTGCAGGCAGATTCTTTACCAGCTGAGCCACCAGGGAAGCCATTCAGTTACTAATGCTTGAGTGTTTAAAGATAGGTTTCCATAAGAAAGCTTAAAATAGAATTATTTCTCTGAAGTAGAGCAATTGATTTTTTACGATGGCTATTGCTGACTAAAAATGATCTGACAATTACTGATGATTCATTATTGAATCAGTTATTTCTCTAAGATACATGTCTGACCGTCATTTCCTTTGGAGAAATATTAGAAGGAAATGGTGAAATAACATCAAGATTAAAAAATCAGAGCAAGACTAAATGTAAAGGCCCCTGGAATTTATTAAGCCTTAGAAAATGCTTTTCTAGCCAGTTTCCTTTTTCAAGCCCAAATCTTTCTGCAAGCAACTCTCCACTCTTGACCTCAAACTCCCACCCTGTTCCATGATGAAGCAAAACTCTTTGACCAACCAAAGATACTTCTTTGCAGAACCTTAACAATGGCCTACGGACAATCAGTACTCTGTCATACCCCCAATACACACATATGTACACACATATAGTTTACCTGGTTCTCTCCTTACACATCCTTTGTGAGCCCCTCCAAGAACTCAAGAATTTTAGTCAGGCGTTTCTGTTTTGAGCCTGATTTATGAACTCTTCTCTGTCCGGCCAGGTGCTGGCATACTCCACAATTCATAATCTGTCAGCAGAAGTCATGGCCCATTTCCAGAGGCGAAGCATTAGCGAACTCTCCACGTGCGTGTGTGAGATAAACAGATCAGGTGGCTGCTCCATGATCTGTCCGAGGGGGGCTGGCGAGCACCTTAACTTCCACTGTGGTTCTTTGCTTCTCTGCTCTTCGTTTTTCTTCATCAAAAACCAGCCTGATGAATAATCACCAATCACTAGCAAGCAGACTGCTCGAAATCCATAGACGGTGAGTGTGTTGTGGTACCCAGTTAATTTCAAAGCATCTAAGCCTTCAGACCTTTGTTGTGTGAAACGCCATTCAGAGGGCACAGTGGTTCGGTTACACAAGATGTGTATGTGTAGAGCTCTGGTCTACCACACTCTGCCTGTAGTTAACAGAACTGTTGTATGCTTAAAAATTTGTTAAGAGGGTCGATCTCACGTGAAGTGTTTTACCACAGTGGAAAAGGAAGAATAAAGGAAAGAAAGTCACTGGGGTTAAGAGGAGAATTTGGTTTGGTTTGGTTTGGTTGGTTCCTCAGCAGGGTCAGCTTTTTCTGTAACACTTGATGGTGATGAGTCCCATGGCTTCTGCTGACAGCTCTGTCCTTTTCTTCATTTCTGTCTCATGACTACACAGGTAAACCCCTGCATTCTAGGATTTAGGAGACTGGATGTTTCAGGAACCAGATCTAAAAATAGATATGCTTTCCTTACCAGGCCTCATTTTGTTTTATTTTCATGAGTTCTTTGTACATAGTGAATATGAGTCGCTCAGTGGTGTCTGACTCTTTGGAATCCCACAGACTATAACCCTGCAGCCCACCAGGCTCCTCTGTCCATGGACTTCTCCAGGCAACAAGAATACTGGAGTGGGTTGCCATTTTCCTCCTCCAGGGGATCTTCCTAACCCAGGGATCGAACCTGCATCTCCTGCATTGCAGGATGATTCTTTTACCATCTGAGCTTCCATATTCATGGGTTATTTCTGTACACATGTTAACATTTCTACTTTTCAAGGTTGCAGCAGTGCTGTGGAGAGCATGTGGTAAGTTTGACCTGTCCAGTCAGCTAGGCAGGAGCACAGATCTGTGAATGATCTTGAGTGGATACAGGATAGGAGTGGGCACACGAAAATCATCAGGCATCAAATGCTGCTGAGAGAATTTCCAATCAGTATAGTGCTGACTTGAAGGGAAAAAAAAAGCACAACGTGAGAGCTGAGTTACATTTTACTTGGGGTAAAAAGAGGACTGCAGCCCAGGAGACAGTACCTCAGACAGCACTGAGAGACTGCTCCAAAGAGGTGTGGAGGAGGTCTGTATATACATGTGATTTTGGTGAAGTGGAGGGTGCATGTAGTCAAGCACACATTTTTGTAGAAGGTTCTGCTACTCACAGGGAGCAGTCATCAACATCAAGGATTTTTCTAGATATGTTCAGATATGCTTTTTAGATATGCTTTTCTAGATATGTTCAGTTCAGTTCGGTCTCTCAGTCATGTCTGACTCTTCACGACCCCATGGACTGCAGCATGCCAGGCTTCCCTGGCGTCCATCACCAACTCTCAGAGCTTGCTCAAACTCATGTCCATTGAGTCGATGATGCCATCCAACCATCTCATCCTCTGTCATCCCCCTTCTCCTCCCTCCTTTAATCATTTCCAGCATTAGGGTCTTTTCCAATGAGTCAGTTCTTTGCATCAGGTGGCCAAAGTATTGGAGTTTCAGCTTCAGCGTCAGTCCTTCCAATGAACATTCAGGACTGATTTTCTTTAGGATGGACTGGTTGGATCTCCTTGCTGTCCAAGGGACTCTCAAGAGTCTGTGCCAACACCACAGTTCAAAAGCATCAGTTCTTCGGTGCTCAATTCTAGATATGAGGAGGTGGAAAATTGGGCTCATATGTCTTCTCTTAAAATATTCTGACTCTCTGAAGGCCTGTTCTGCTATTACTGGTTTTTCCCAGAGCACAGAGTGCCTCATTCCTGAACTCTCCACCCTGAACTTTCAGGGGGTACTGAAAGTCAGTGGTCACAGCAACTTGAGGTAGATGGCAAGTGCCAATTTTAGGGGGCAGTGGGGACAGTGCATGTTAGAAAAATGGGTCTAAGTTTTATCTGCATTTTTTTAGTGCTTTGTATGTGTATGGAACTACATAGGAGTGAAAGTCAAGTTTCTGAGTTTTAAGAAGGAAATGAGAAAATTAAAAGTAAAGGGCACAGGGACAGAGTATTCATTCCAAGAGTGTGGTAACCAAAGAAACGGAAATGAGAAAATTAAAAGTAAAGGGAGCGGGGCATAGGCTTCATCCCAGGAGTGTGGTAACCAGAGAAACCAAACTGGGAGTCTGATCAGCAGAGGAGGGCTCAGTCACTGAAGGTGGCAGGGCATGGAGAGAAATGCGGTTCTGTTTTTGTCTTTTCAAAAAAATACTGAACCCTGGATGTTTCAAAAAGGAAGGAAAGCTGGTGGTGAAGGAAAAGAGACATAAAATGGAGCGGTTGATTTTTCAAAGAATGACTTAAGTTAGCACTTCTCACATTTTAGTGTGTTTTGTTAAATGTGGATTCTGGCTCTGTAGGTCTGCAGTGAGGCCTGGGACTCTGCTTTGCTAACTAGAACCCAGGTGATCCACATGCTGCCTTCAAGGCATGTGGATTCGAGCTGGGAGACCAAGTCAGCACATCTGAAACTAGTAGTGATTGTTTTAGTACCTGCCATGTATGAAGTGTACATACACATACACCTGCCGTGTACTGTACCTTGCATTGTACAAAAAATGCAAGTACATGCCAAAGAGCTAGATACTTTCCAATACTAGCAATCGAAACTCTCAGACCTTAAGGCTGCCATGTACCCTGAGTGATAAGGAGACAACTTGTATTAGGGAGGGAAAGTGGTATTGGGCATTGAGTTCATGTCAATAATGTACTTAAAAATTTAAAAAAAAAAAAAGACAGTTCTCAAGTAATTAAGAAAATATCACTTAACAGCAGAGGGAATATAAGATAGAAACCATCAGGGATTATTATTATATTTTTAATTTTAAAAACTGCTCCTGTTTGTATTTCTAACATTTTTATATACATATGCTCACAACTATGCTGATACATGCAGGAAGGGGAATGAGGTCTTTTTCATTATCTGCACATCCTTGCTATCTCTAAAAAATCAGAATGTGCATTCATGTATTCTTGCTTAGCATTCTGATCTTTGCATTTTGGGGAGGAAGGAAAGAAGACATGTGGCTTTGTACTCAGCTAGTTCTATTCCCCTGTATTCTGCTGCATATATTTGACTTTCCTCTGATTAAGAGGTGGAGAATAGCTGTTTATATTTTAAAGATAACTTGACAATGATCTGATGAGAAAGTTGTATGTCTCTTTATAAAGTAGAAACATGAATCCTCTTTGATTGGACGAAACATAGAGAGATATATTACTCAGGTTTTTCTCCACAGATCCTTGGACTTATTAGCACAATTAATAAAGTGCTATATGCTTATCATGACCCGTGTTGTTTGACCTTTTAAGTTTTTTGACAGAGAAGGCTGTCATCACTATATTACTTTTAATACAGACAAAATTAAGAGACCAGGGGCTTCCCTGGAGGCCCAGGAGATAAGACTCCACCTTCCAGTGCAAGACGAGCAGGTTTGATCCCTGGTTGAGGAACCAGGATCCCACATGCTGTGTGGCATGGCCAAAAAATAAAACAGACTGTTACAATATTTTTAGCATTATAGATTGGGTATTATATAGATGTTATTAATAGAATTATCTGGGCCTGGAAATTCTCTGTATATTTCTTTACAACCTCCTGCAAGTCTGTAATTATTTTCCAATAACTATTCATGTATGAGTTTTTGTGTGAGCATACATTTTGAGTCCTCTTGACTCAAACATACCTAGGAGTAGAATTGGCTAGTTCAGTTCAGTTCAGTCGCTCAGTTGTGTCCGACTCTTTGCCACCCCATGGACTGCAGCTCTCCAGGCTTCCCTGTCCATCATCAACACCCGGAGCTTGCTCAAACTCATGTCTGTCGAGTCAGTAATGCCATCCAACCATCTCATCCTCTGTCATCCCCTTCTCCTGCCTTCAGTCTTTCCCAGTGACCCCCATGGACTGTAGCATACCAGGCTTACCTGTCCATCATCAACTCCCGAAGCTTGCTCAAACTCATGTACATCAAGTCAGTGATGCCATCCAATCATCTCATCCTCTGTCATTCCCTTCTCCTCCCGCCTTCAATCTTTCCCAGCATCAGCATCAGGGTCTTTTCCAGTGAGTTAGTTCTTCACATCAGGTGGCCAAAGTATTGGAGTTTCAGCTTTAGCATCAGTCCTTCCAATGAATATTCAGGACTGATTTCCTTTAGGATTGACTGGTTTGATCTCCTTGCAGTCCAAGGGACTCTCAAGAGAATTGCTAGGTCATGTGGTAATTCTGTTTAACTTTTTGAGGAACTGCCAAACTCTTTTCCTCAGTGGGTATAACAGTTTATAATTGTATCAGTAATATAGGAGGAATATCCTCACCAATACTTGTTTTTTTTTTTAAGCCATCATAATGAGTGTGAATTATTAATAGTATCTAGTAGGTGTTTTTTTTTTTTTTTGAAGTATAGTTGATTTTACAGTGTTATTACTTTCTACTGTATAGCAAAGTGATTCTATATATACATATATCCTTTTTCATACCTTTTTCCATTATGACTTATCACAGGCTATTGAATATAGTTCCGTATGCTATAGTAGGATCTTGTTGTTTATCCATTCTATATATAATAGTTTGCATATACTAATCTCAAAATCCCATTCCATCCTTTCCCCCACACACTCTTCTCCCTGGCAACACCCAAGTCTGTTCTTTATGTCTCAGATGGTATCTGGTGGTTTTAATTTCCTTAATGATTAATGATGATGAACATCTTTTCAAATGATTTAAACCAGTTGTATATCTTCTATGGAGAACTGCCTATTCATATTCTTTGTGCTTTTAAAAACTGTGTTATCTTTTTATTGTTGAGTTGTAAGAGTTCTTTCTATACTCTAGATACTGCCCTTATCTGACACGTGATTTAGAAATATTTTATTTTTCTCTGAGTGGTCTTTTCATGTTCTTGATACTGCCCTTTGATGCACAAAAGTTTTAAATTTTGATGAAGTCCAGTTTTCTTTTTTCTTTTCTTTTATAAAGCTACTTGCATTGAAATAATATTGCTGTCTTACATTTTAAATTCTTGTTGTCTCTCAGTTATGCACAGTCTAGATAGCTTTTAGTCATAATTTAGGTAGTAACTTGTCTCACTGGTGGCTCAGTTGGTAAAGAATCTCCCTGCAATGCAGAAGACCTGAGTTCAATCCCTGGGTCGGGAGGATCTGCTGGAGAAGGGAATGGCAACCCAATCCAGTACTCTTGCCTGGAAAATTCCTGGACAGAGGAGCCTGGTGGGCTACAGTCCATGGGGTTGCAAGAGTCGGACACAAATAAGCGACTAAACCACCACCACCACCTGAACCTGTCTCATTAATGAGATGAAATGTCTGTTGCCTTTGGCTGCTGTGACAAAACTGCCACAAATGCCACAGTTTAAAGTAACACAGGTTTATCACTGTAGTTCAGAAGTGTGAGGTGGGTCTCACCAGCCTGGAACTAAGGTTTTGGCCAACAAGTGTCTCCTTCTAGAGGCTCCAGAGAAGAATCTCTTTCTTTGCTCTTTCCAGCTTCTAGAAGCTCCCACATTCCCTCGCTTTTGGCTCTCTTCCTCCATCTTCAAGCCAGCAGTGTTGGACCATGTCTTACTCACATTTTATCACTATCATCTCTGACTCTTATCTCCCTTTCCCACATTTATGGGACCTTTTGATTACACTGGGCTCACCCTGGATAATCCAGGGTGCACTCACTATTTTAAAGTTGGCAAGTTAGAAAATCTAATTCCAGCTGCAACTTTAAAACCACATTAACTGGGTAACATGTATTCACAGGTTCTGGGTGTTAGGAGGTGGGCATCTATGGGCAGGGACCCTTCCTATATCACAGATGACCCTACTGCTGACCTGCTGCTGAAGCTGGGGACTGCAGGACATCTATTGACAGCTCATGACGTTGCCCATATCTGAAATAAATGGACTGTAATTATCTTTGGTCTTGTCTCTACAAGCCTATTTGGGTTGTGGCAGAAAGTGTGGTAAATATGGAAATTATTTATTCTTCATGATCCTGTTTTATAATCCCTAAACCAGCAGTTTCTATTCTTGCAGTCCTGGAAAAAAGGAGCTCTGAAATTTGGCATCATAGATAGCAGTCTTCAAACTGGCTTCCTAGAAGTGGGTCATGTGGGCAGGTACTTACTTCTTCAGGAGCAGCTTGGTACAGGGAGAGACATTAGGCTTCTGACTTACATGGATCTAGGACAAGGTGTGAGCCCATCCTACTTTATTTGAAAGGTCACCAGAATTCAACTATTAATACACCTCCAAAACTAGACTCTTATTAATATGCACAAAACATCTGACTTCCCAGGTGGCTCAACGGTAAAGAATCTGCCTGCTAATACAGGAGATGTGAGTTTGATCTCTGGGTGGGGAAGATCCCCTGAAGAGAGTAATGGCAACCCACTCCAGTAGTCTTGCCTGGGAAATTTCATGGACAGAGGAGCCTGGCGGTAGAGTCCATGAGGTTGCAAAGAGTCAGATAAACAACTTAGCAGCTGAGCATGCATGCATACGAAACTTTGCATTTGTGTGATGGTATATCTCAAATATCTCTAAAGGGCAGATTGATACTTTATTTAAAAAATGAGAAAAATGAGTCCTTAAAAATCTCTTAAGTAAAGACACTTAGCCATACTGTTTCAGAAATGATAATGCTTTGAGGAACACATGTTAAGTGTTATGCATTTTAAAATAAATTTGTTGGTGTGATGCTAGAAAAAAGAGTTCCCCCTACCTAATGCTGTCGGAAGGCACCAGTAAGAGGCTAACAGTGAATTCTGTCAAGTCTTTTCTTTGATTAAAAGGAAAGTGAGAGAGTGGACAGGCTCACCTGTTTACTGCTAAGCTTCCTCTCCTGCCCACATCTTCTTGCCTGAATAATCTTGTGCCACATCTAGACAAGGAGGGAAGATGAATAGAGTAGCATGTGCATACTCTGAGGGATATACATAAAGTCTGAATTCTTCCATCTGTGTGCATCGAGGTGTCTTTTATCATGGGATATCTAGATTGTGAAAACTCAGATTATTACTAAAGAGGGCAGCAGGCAATTTTAGAAGTGTCCTGTCTCCCTATGACAGAGGCTTTGCAGCTAAGTGCAGTAATTTATGTTGAAAAATTGCAGCTGTCAGAGTACCCAAACACTTCATGGATCCGTTTCTAACTTTGCATTTTCATTCACACATTCTGATGTATAAGCTTCTATTACAAGGAAAAAAAAATATACAGCAAGTTCTAGAGGTATTTTCTAAATTGTCATAACCTGGTTTGGGTACTATTCAACAAAAATAAGAATGAGGGTAACAGATTATCATCAGTGGTCCCTTTGCCCCTTCCCAAAGTCAACAAAGATCTTAAGGAGGAAAGAAATGTTAAAGAAAGAGATCTTTATTTGAATGAGTTTAGGTATCTAAGAAAAGAAGGAAAAAAATGCCCTACGGATGGAAAAAAGGGATTCCAAAATATAGGAAAATATATACATACTAACAAAAAGTACAAAAGGCAAAGGGAAGCCAAGGTAGTTAAACCGAGAACTGTTAAGCTGCTAAAAAAAAAAAAGGCACCAAAAGTGCATAGTTTAAGTTCTGTATGTAAGTATCAGAGCTAGGGTAGCAGGGGGGGGAGAATGACAGATAAAATCCACATTAGAATAAAGAGCCTGCAGACTTCAATTCTAATCCATTTTTGGCCACTGCAGCCATAAGCTGCTGGCCCAAAGATGCTGTGTTCATACTCAGAACTCAGTGACTGACAACTAGAGCCACTTGCCTCGCTCATGCAGCTACAGCTCAGGTGGGATTCGGCTAATCTGAAACGACTTGTTTCATAGCACCTGCTGTCACTGCTCCGCCTCTTAAAATAGATGGGTGCGGCATCTGGATGGCCATGCTCCTGACATCTCTGTCTGAATTTAGTGCAGCACATTCTTCTCAGCGCAGTGCCAGACACTCAAGATAGCAAACAGAAACATGCCGAGCCTCCCAGGACCCATGTTCTGACTTGGTGCACCGTCCTCTCTGTTCAGGTATCATTGGCTAAAAGTCACATGGCCACAGCTGTGTCAAGGGGCAGACTCTGCTCTGGATGAAGAGTCCTGCAACTCTGAACCACATTTTGTACCCAAGAAAGCCTCTGCTATAGGCAGTAAGATAATCTAGATCACCCTGTAAAATCTTCCAGTGAAACATTTGGGGGAGAAAAAAACCCTCTAGTTTTTACATAACTCATACATCAAAAGTCTTAGCCCAAGGAACAGATACAATAGGTTTAGCCTTCACATCTTCATCCCCTAATTCTTCTACTCAAAAAGCGATCAAGTTATAGGAATATCTTTACTGTTTTTATACCTTTAAAAAAAAAAATGGCCCAGATTCACTTAATAGGTGTAGATGTGTGTATGTGTGCATGCTCTGTCATGTCTGACTCTTTGTAACCACGTGGGATTTTCCCAGTAAGAGTACTGGAGTGGGCTGCCATTTCCTCCTCCATAACAACTATAGGTACTTGAGCATATTTGTTGGAGAAATGTGTGAATGAAGCTGCCTTGGCCACAAGAACTGAAATCATTGCTTTGCTAATCATAAGATCCCAGATTGACCATCAGTAACACGAGCTGGACATTCTCAAGGCATCATTTTCTCACATGAGCAGTTGACTATATCAATCAATGTAAATAGTTCAGTGCTGTGGGAGTAATAATCTAAAGCCTGGTTTTTGCTTACAAGGGATTAGTAGTTGCCTCAGCAGAGCAACAGCATATAGTCAGTTAAATGCAAAAGTATCCTATTCCAATTCTTATATTTACTCTTCCTATATTTGCCAACTATTCCTAAAATACTGCTTTCATCCAGTCATTCCTTATAAAAATTTATACAGTGGTTTTCTATTGCTTAATAGTCTAGGATACAACTCTTGCTTGATCCGGTTCTTTCTAGGCCCATCAATCCTGTCTTTTGAAAGAAAATGTCACTTTGCAGAAGCATAAATATTAGTGGTGACATTTGAGTGTATGTCGTGGAATACTACTGAAATGGGGACAGGCTTACAGAGCTGCTAAGGGCCCATCTCTTTTCCCTGTGTCCCAACAGCCAAGATACACATTTTTGAAAGAAAGCAGAGTGAGCAATGCATTGTACATTTTAATTGCTTCAAGATGAGTAGTAGGTTTTAGGGAACGACAGAGCAGCCAGAGGCAGGGACCATATTGTGGATATTAAATATGGTATACTCAGATACATAGAGAGACTTGAGTAGACCACAGTTTCTTGCCCTAAACTTTCAAACCAATTCTCAAATTCAAAGGCAGATACATGAAGAATGTATCATGCATAATAATTAAAAGTCTGTATTCTCATCTCAAATAAGTCTTGAAGACTGGCCAGGATAAAGGACTTTGTAACTTTTAATACTTATTAGTACATTTTGCAAGTTAGCTTAATGATTCTTTGAATACAATATTACTAATTTGGAACATGTGGTTATTCATCAAATCTTTTTTATTTTTTATTTATGTTTTTTTTAACTTTTTTTTTTTTATTAGTTGGAGGCTAATTACTTCACAACATTTCAGTGGGTTTTGTCATACATTGATATGAATCAGCCATAGATTTACACGTATTCCCCATCCCGATCCCCCCTCCCACCTCCCTCTCCACCCGATTCCTCTGGGTCTTCCCAGTGCACCAGGCCGGAGCACTTGTCTCATGCATCCAACCTGGGCTGGTGATCTGTTTCACCATAGATAGTATACATGCTGTTCTTTCAAAACATCCCACCCTCACCTTCTCCCACAGAGTTCAAAAGTCTGTTCTGTATTTCTGTGTCTCTTTTTCTGTTTTGCATATAGGGTTATCGTTACCATCTTTCTAAATTCCATATATATGTGTTAGTATGCTGTAATGTTCTTTATCTTTCTGGCTTACTTCACTCTGTATAAGGGGCTCCAGTTTCATCCATCTCATTAGGACTGATTCAAATGAATTCTTTTTAATGGCTGAGTAACATTCCATGGTGTATATGTACCACAGCTTCCTTATCCATTCGTCTGCTGATGGGCATCTAGGTTGCTTCCATGTCCTGGCTATTATAAACAGTGCTGCGATGAACATTGGGGTGCACGTGTCTCTTTCAGATCTGGTTTCCTCAGTGTGTATGCCCAGAAGTGGGATTGCTGGGTCATATGGCAGTTCTATTTCCAGTTTTTTAAGAAATCTCCACACTGTTTTCCATAGCGGCTGTACTAGTTTGCATTCCCACCAACAGTGTAAGAGGGTTCCCTTTTCTCCACACCCTCTCCAGCATTTATTGCTTGAAGAAACAGACAAAGGATTAATCTCAAAAATATACAAGCAACTCCTGCAGCTCAATTCCAGAAAAATAAATGACCCAATCAAAAAATGGGCCAAAGAACTAAACAGACATTTCTCCAAAGAAGACATACAGATGGCTAACAAACACATGAAAAGATGCTCAACATCACTCATTATTAGAGAAATGCAAATCAAAACCTCAATGAGGTACCATTACACGCCAGTCAGGATGGCTGCTATCCAAAAGTCTTTTTTATTATATAGTTAAAGAGAAAGGATTTGCATAGCAGGATAAACAGTGGGTCATTTGAATTCTTTGTATAAACAAATCATTTTAAAGAATTTAAGGATGCATTCACTTTCTTACATGAATTATTCAGTTACTCGAGATTCACCCCTTATAGCTTTCTCCAGTCCCACCTACTACAAATCGGTATTAACTTCCTTTGCTTTGTTTTTAAATCTCAAACCATACTTGGACTAAATATTTCATATCTTCAGGACTACGTAATTAAGACTGTCTTCCATGAGTCTCAGGCCAATACAAACTGTCGTCTCTGAAACCCAACCCGGTTGGAATCCTCTATTTTGACTCATAAGACTCCTTTTTCTGAGCTGACTTGGTTGGACTGACTAACTGGACTTGTCAAGATAATCTAAAACGAATGCATATGGCCACACACTATCAACCCACTTGTTTAGCTAGAATATTTCTGAGAGTGATACCAAGATGATAGAGACTTGATTCATCTCACATAGAATTCACCTCTCTGTCTCCTATTGAAGTTCTTCTGGCTGCAGGTCTTAAAAAATGAAAAAATAAGAGAGAATTATGGCTTGGAAAGTGATGTAGGGCTGTTTGCTTGACTGTGGGTTTGCATTATTCTGAAATTATTTTTAATGCACTTCTCGAAAAGCCTACAACTTAGGGAAATTCAAGGATAGAGATGGTAAATGTTAACTTCTAGGTCTCTTGTATGATCAATAATAGAAATACAGTCTCTTACTGATGTTAATTCCTGAGGTCCCCAGGAAACATGCCTTATCTGGGGAGTCTTGGCCCAGAAACCCCATAACTGTGGAAGATAAACAGCCAGTTCCCCTCAAAGTTTGTCCACAAATAAAGACCTCAGAAGGCTGTTTCTTTCTGCTGGCTTGTGGGAAGCGCCCCATCTAAGTAGATGAACTTTGTTTATCTTCTGTTTTATTGCTTTAGTTCCTCTTGTAATTGACTGAGAGCGCAGTGACCTCCTCCTGTGCAGAACTCACTCTTGGAAGTGATGTTTCTCCATCAGGGCGCCATGGGGGTAAATAACCGATCAGGTGCACAGACAGAAACTCCTACATTTAAGCTTTTGTAACTTAAAGTTGCATTCGTTTTTGGCTATTGTGGTTATTTTTAAGCAACATGTGGAACAAATATTCATTACGCTTCTATCCTGTGTGCACATGACAGGAGGTGCTGAGGATTCATGGTTGAGTCTGGTCCTCAGGAAGCTTCAGACCAGCAGAGCATGCTGTCTGCATAAATTGAGCTCAGTGTCCACCCACACCCAGAGACTATCAGCAGTGGAGCTTTTCCTGCCCAGGAGGAAGGTTTCTTTTAACTCAAATATGAAGCTTTACATTTTCCAGTTAAACATCTGTAATTGCTTTAGTTTGTTCATTTGTTTACATAGTAGCTTTTGTAAAAAAAAACAAACAACTAATTTGCATACCATAAAATTCACGCTTTTAAAGTATACAGTTCTCCCCATTGCTTTTGGCTCCTAACTTTAACTTTCAGGATCATTGTGAATCTCGCTTCTTTCTTTAGTTTACCTCCCTCAGTATTTTGTCACCCACTGATTGATCTTCTGGGTTTTATTCCAAGATGATGATGCAGACTTGAATGGATATAGTCCCAAGGACAGAACCTTGCGATATTCAATGTCCTTCTAGAAAGCCTCTGATCAGTCCTCTTTGGGGAAGATACTATCTCCAATCCATCTGTCTGTATAATCCTAATTTAGCCCACACTTCACCTTGTTAATCTTGACAGGATGTAAAAGGATAATCTCTGAAAAGTACCCCATTACTGAGCATGACTGAACCATCCTTTTCAGTGATCTGAGTGCAGCAGACAGAACCCCATCCCTGTGCCCTGAGCTGTTTCCTGCGTGACACACGGGACCCTCTTCCCAAGGAGAGCTGAGTCACTGATGCTACACCATCTTCTCCAAGCAGAGATCAACTCTTTTTCCCGCTTTGCTCAAATGTAGCTTTGAAGTCCCTTTTCAATACTGAATTTAAGGACTTTTTGGTTTTATGATCTTTCAGCTCTTTTACTTTTCTATTTCCCCATGTTTTAAATTATTCTTGAATAAAGGAAACCTTTCAACTTTTTTTCCAGTGATGAGTCCATCCTCAGTTATGATGATAAGATAGTAATATTTACTATTAATGGCAGAGGATGAGATGGTTAGAACCGTTACTGACTCAACAGAAATGAATTTGAGCAAACCCCAGGAGGTAGGGGAGAACACAGGGGTCTAGCGTGCTGCAGTTGATGGGCGTCACAGAGAGCTGGACATGGCTGAGCAACTGAAAAGCAACAATGATAAAATGTAGAATCCTGCTGTTGGGAGGGGTTCTGTTTAATCTGTCTGTTAGTCAGCACTTCAGCCAGTGGGAGTGCTCCCAGCTAGCTTTTATGACAATTTCAGAATACCCTCATGGCCGCCATTGGCTCCAAAAAGATATCACAGCCACCCAGGTTTCCTGCTTTGGGCAGTTTATCTGATGATTTTCCTCCATGTCCCTTCCACATTTGAGTTAAACTCTTATCTAAATAATTTATACTTTTCTTCCCAGATTTTTGCCTGTATTGTATTTCGAGCCAGAAACCCATCCTTTGTTTAATGTCAGCATCCAGTGAACTGTTTGCTTCTTCCTGACTCTTTTTCTTGGTATAATTTTCTCTCCGTGAGGGCAGCATCATTAAAGTAACACAGTGTCTGTAACAGCATGGATCCTGTCACATTCCCTTGCTCTTACACTAAGGAAATACATCTCACAGTTGGCAAGCAGTTCTTCCTGGGACCTCTTGGCAAACTGGTAACTCTTCTGGGGACTTTTCCTAAGCATTTAACAATATTTAGGCAGAAAGACAATAAATGCTAATGCCTTTATTTGATTAGGGATTTTTGAGGCGCTCAGGCAGTGACGTGAGTACTATTATGGTGCGGTGTAAACAGTTTCCCACTCTAATTTTCTCCCTTGGCTCAGTTCCTGAAATTCGAAGGGAGTTCCTTTCCTTATAATTTGTGTTAAGAACCCCTTGTTCCTCCTGCTGTCGGGATCTTTCCTATCCACTGTAAATTGATTCCAGTGGGAGGGAAGGCAAGATAGTAAATCAGGAAGTCGATGCTCTCATTTCCCCTTTTGTTTTATTCAACTCTAATTACACTTTATTTTCCTATAGTAGCAGATTTTCAAAGTTACATCTTATGAATTTCAATATTTATACATGTAAACAATAAGGAAAAAAAGACTTAACTGCTCTCCCCCCTTCATTTCACACCTATAATCTAATATTTGCCATAATGAGATAAAGATAAATCCTTTTCTCAAAAAGATGACTGTGATTACCAAGTAACACCATTAATAAATTTGCCATTTTAGAAATGAGTAGGTGTGTATCACAGAGAAAGGAAAAATGAGATTTTTTTCCTATTCTTTTCTAAGACCAATAGGACCAGGTAAAGGCCTCTGGCAGCCTCCTGGTCCAAGAAAAATGCCCTCCTTGCCTTTAAAGCCCCAGCAGTCCATAGCTCCCAGCAGAAATAATTATTTAAGCATCACTTTTCTGACCTCTCTGGGCACATTCACTTAATCAAAATGTATTAGTACACTCCATGTTATACCATGGCTTTGGGTGCTAGAAGAAGAATACTCAACATTTATTGAGCTCTTATTCATGTGCCAGGAAATGAGCAGAAATCTGTGTCTTTCAGGGTATTTTTTTCTGTCTACTCCTGTTGTTATTTTAGAGGGAAAAGGCAAGGATGGATCTTGGGATGGATCAGGTAATTTCAAGAACAATAACACCACCTACTTCATCTGTTTGTTACAAGGACTGTGTAAGTTAATTTAGCTACAGCTAAAGCCAGTTCACAGCTCAGTAATGCCGAACTATTTTTAAAGTTAAGAAATAAAGGAAGACGAGTTTCTTCCACAGGTCAACCACAATAGTAGGCACTGAGAATACACCTTGTTTTGGGGGGAAAAGTCATTGGTGATCTTTGTACAGTTTCAGTGAAGTAACAAGTAGAACCTACATTGCACCTGGGTGTGAAATAAATGGAAATTGAAGAACAGATAAGGAATCCCAGTGTCTGTTCTCTGATGTGCTTAAGAGAGACAGATGGAGAGCTGCAAGGGGCTTGGAGTCAGAGAGGGAGTGACAGAGTTTCAGATGGTAGAGCCTTGAACACATCTTGGTGATCATAGTAAAAAGGGAAGAGATGGGAAGAATATGAAGAAATGAGGACGTGCTCAGTAATCAGTAGGTCAGAGTGTGAGCCGGTTGGAGACAGTGGGATCCAGAGCATCAGACAGAAGAAATGTTTCCTTCTCTATGGTAACTAGGGGAAGGGAGAAATTAACTGACTGAATGAAACTATAGCTGTTGGGAGTGAATGCTGAGAAGATGCTGAGGCAGTTCTTCTTGGGCTTGTTTCCCTAAGAAATTGAAATAGAATCATATCCTCAGAGTGGATAATACAAGGTATAGTGTAGAAGGTTTTGAGTATGTGGAAGTTTTTAAATAGTAGTTATCAATTAAAAATGATTGACCGAGAAAAGAAAGAAAGATTGCCTCAACAGAGGACCTAGCAGAAGATGAGTGCTTTCTCTTTGTCTTAGTCTCACTGTGGAAATAAATGAATGCCATCCAAATGAGAACAAGAGTGACTACTTATTTATAGTCACTTGCAGAGTGGCCCAAAGGCAGGCTGAGGAGTAGGGAAGCTTTATAGTGGGAAGTGGAAGACTTGAAGTCACCCTGATTAGAGTCTTGGCCTGGAGAAGCTGCAGGCCAGGCTAGCTAGAAGTGGACTCTCCTATGTAATTGGTTAGAGGAGCATGTTTGATGTACAACTGTTAACATAACTGACACCATCTTGGGCCCAGACAGTTCCTCCTGTCCTTCCACTGACCCTACCTAGGACTGTGTGATAAATCATGTCTCTGTTGTCATGGGGTTTGTAGTTAATAGATATTGTTTAACAATCACTAAGTCCAGGTGGCCTGTATGCTTTGCTGGTCTCCAGACAGTGACAAAAACCTTTGCTGATATATTGCCAGTGCCCACAGGACTGGTGACCCATTCATAAATCTTGACCTAGAAATGCGCTTCCTGTTTCCAAGCACATACCCCTAGACCCTAACCATGAAATTGTCCCCATGGCCCCTTGGTGGTACAGAGTGCAGCTTCGAAAGTTCTGCACGTTGTCTGCCCCATCTTAGCGTCTAAGTCACCCTACAGTAAACTGATCCATCAATTATATGGAGCGTCCTGCCTCATGTTTTTTGGTCTCAAGTTACCTTCTCAGTGTGGTGAGCACTTCTCATTCCCCTCCATCCTCCAATATTTGAATTTCTTTGGCTGGTCTAAAAGTTGAAAACAGGGACAAAAATTGGGTAATTTGTCAGTTATTGATCAAGTCTTAGCTACTTGGGTTCAGTTGTTATGAAATTATTGTTTGGCTTCCTGGATTATTAATAGATACAGCAGTCTGACTTCCTGGGCTGGTTACTATAGATAGGAGGTTGGCTTCTTGGGCAAGTTTTTGCAGGTTGTAGGTCAGAGATTCTGTTTACATGTGGCCTTTCCATTGTCTGTCTGTATACTCAGTCTCTCACCACTTTATCATTCTGAAACTTAAAAGGTCCTGCTGCTTAGAATCTGTCATTCCTTTGTGTGTGTGTTAGTTGCTCAGTCATGTCCAACTCTTTGTGACCCCATGGACTGTAGCCTGCCAGGTTCCTCCATCCATGGAATTTTCCAGGCAAGAGTACTAGAGTGGGTTGCCATTCCCTTCTCCAGGGGATCTTCCCAAACCAGGTATCAAACCTGGGTCTAGTGCATTGCAGACGGATGCTTTACCATCTGAGAAGATAGAACTCAAGAGACAGAAGAGACCCGGAAAATAGTAATGGTATAAGCATAAGGAAATCTATAGGAATACAGTTTAGGAACTAATAGAATTTCAAGCTGTACTGTTAAGGAAAAGGTTTTTTTTGTGTTTTTTTTTTTAACCACATCATTTCCCGCCTTGCATAAGGTGAACCTAGGCTGTGTAAGTGGAAGAGCAGGCCTGATGTCTCAGGACATAGAGACTTAGGAGCTCACCTAGCAAGACTGAAACTGAGACCCCAGGGAGGATGAGGGCTGTCTCCGCTACCTGAGACTTGATTTCCAGTCCAGGGTTCTCATCTTCACTGATCTAAGACCTCCCCATCATCAAGCATGTTGCAGATTTCTCCTTCAAATCTGGAATCACAGAGTTCAAATAATGCAGGATATTAACCCAGACCCTCCATTAATGACTCCACAGAGCTGTATAAAACCATGATAAACCTATTGTGAAAACTTACTATTCATAATGACTATTCGGGCTTACAAGAGTTTAAGGGGAATTTAAACTTACAGATCTATAACCATATCGTATGATAAATGTTATGATTAATGTTATATCAGAAAATGCATACTTTCAGGATTACTGTTGAAGAAATTCTCTTGTTCCCTTAAGACATGTGAGGAGCAGTTTCTCTGATAGGAGAAACAAGCGTGTATTACCACTGATTGATTATATAGTAAACCTTTACCTTGCCTCTCTTCACATAATGAATCTCTCTTCTCCTTACTGCCTGATGGGAAAATTTAATGGGATGTTTCCTCCAGTAGTAAAACCACCGAGCCATAGAGAAAGTGCTTTTTACATCTAGTGAGGGAAACACCTTGCTACCAGCTAGGAAGAGCCACGACTTCTACATAAACGTTGTGCTAAATTGAAAAGCTTAACACAACACTTCGTTTATCAGAAACACATTTCTCAAAGTTTCGTCCGTGGATCTTTATGGTATTTTATGACATGAACTCAAAGGCTGGAAAGGGAAATAACGGGAACAGGGTTCTGGCCATGTTCCCTTCTAGTGCTTCTGGACTCACCTTTCAGGTGGCCAAGAAGCAATATTCAATAAGTTCTGGAACACCTGGAGTTGGCTTGCTTCAGTTGTCATAACCATGTAAGGAAATGCTGAGTTCTAGGAAAAGAAGTCAGTAAAAGATCCTCAGGATGGATGAGTACCAAAGGAGTGTGGGCTGGTCTGTGTCTTGGCTTTCTGGATGCATTACCTGATACCTAGACCCTGGGACCTGAGTGGATGTTGGTAGAACAGACACCAAATTCCCGGTCAACAGTCATTCTGGATAAGTACCGAAGTCATTCTCAGTCTTTATGTTGGTTGTTGTATTCAGATACTCATTTATTCATTCAATAAATATTCATTTATTCATTCAATAAATATTTATAATAAGTCCACCTTAGACCCAGTACTCTGCTAACTATGCAGTACAATGGAGAGCAAAACAAACCTCATCTCTCCTGGGCTTCCATGATTCTGAGTAATGAGCAAACTTTAGAATTAATATTTTTAAGATAAGTATTTTTGCATGATGTAAACAATTAGGGATTCCTGGTTTTCACTGGAATTTGTCAAATTGGCAGACTAACTTCTACAAATTGAGAACAGCTCTACACATAATTATAAAATAGCATCCCTCACCTCATTTTCATAAAGTTTTTTTGTTCATGGCACCAAGGCTTTGCATTTGCACGTAACACTGCACCCTTAATTCCAGCCAGGCGTCCTGCCAGCATGCTCTATGACGTCAGTCTCCTCCTGTGGAGCACAGCAAGTCCATGACCACAACGGAGAATGGTCAGCGTAACCCCCTCTCAAGCGTTCTTACTGAATGCCTGCTTAGTCCAGTGTTTCTTACCTTTGTAAAGCTCATGACTCATTTTAATAAACATGAAAAGATCACTCTTAATGTCTGATTTTCACAATAAATTTTACACTTAACACAAGTGCAATTCTAAAAATTTTTTTCAAACTCTACATATAGCTCCCCCCCCTCTACCCCTAAGAATTTAGTCTTTTGCATCACAAAGCATATGAATGTCTATGTAGATGACAGTAACTGGCCTTTGTCATATATTTTTAAAATGTTTAAAAAAAAAAATCACAGGTGTACAGAGAGATATTTCAGGTATCCTAAAATGGCAATCAAATCAACACAACAGAAATTTACTATACTCTTTTTCAAAAAAGGCTTTAAGGGACAGTTTTTCCCCCACTGTAATTATATTATCTCTTTAACTCCAAATGTCATGAATTAGCTGTACGGGAGAAACTCAGAAGACAGTGTAGTGTTTTGTTTCCTGCAGTGATCTCCTGACTGTTGCTGAGACTGTGTAAATCTCTTTGCAGACTGGGTTTTGGCTAAATCAGAACAGAAAGTAGATCTTTTTCTCTTAGTATTTTAGAAACCAGTAACATATATCACATACCAGGAGCATGGCTTTTGCAATTTTTCACAAGCGTCATGTTTGAAGGTGGAACTACATGCAGTCAATCGCACTGTTAAAAATTTAATGTCTCTGCCTGCAGAATGTACCAGTATATTAATTTAGTGGTGCATTACAACTCTGCATTTGAGGGTCATGAGCTTATATCACCAACTCTGGTAGGTATCTTCTAATAAGGTTCAATATGATTAATATATGAGCCTTTTATTTTAGAGTAAAGATATCTTTTTACTTAGATTTTACATATTTTTCCATGTTGTATAAAATCATTTACATGCGGATTCTTTACCAACTGAGCTGTCAGGGAAGCCCCATAAGCTATCTTAAATAGTCCTAAATAAACACATCACCATTCTTGCATTGCACATTATAAGAGCCATACTAGACTAATTACTGCTTAAAAAAGCATTTTGCATTTGTGCAAAACTTTTAAAAATCTGTCCCTTTTTTATTTAAAATATTAGAGCAGCATAAAAAGATCTACCAAAATAGCAGCCATAGAAAACAAAGTAGCATTTATTTAGAACACTGAAGCACATTTAAATCCTGAATCAAGAAGAGATCGATCACTCTTTTGGGAAAAATGCCCAGGAGGGTGCCAGGAAGAAGTCCACCTGGGCATCCATCAGAGACAGATGTGTGTCCAGATGCCTGACTTCATGCCTGGATCTAGAGGATGCTCATCCCTGGTCCCAGCTGAAAGTCTACATCTTTTGTACAATGTTTCAAAGGAAAGACAGTCTACCAAGATGGCTTCTTCATTCCTTGACAGGGAAACAGGGACTGAGTTAGGTTGTCTGTATCTCTGGGCTTATTTGGAAAAATAAGACTTCTATGGAATGAGGGCCAGAAGAGACAGAGTTTATCAGTTCAGATTAATGCCTTCAGCAACTCGGAACCAGTCCACAGTCCTGCAATGCATTCTGTAGGAAATGCCCCTTTGATTCAAAGAAAGGAAACTGCCATGTCCGTCAGGAAATAGAAAGTGGGACATTCTAGCACTAATGGAATGTGACTGTGACACAGGAGGCTGGCAGGCCACTGCTCAGAAGTGAAGCCACCCTAAAGCCAGCATCAGAGACAAACATGATTCCAGATCCATCAGGCAGCCACCGTGCCCAAGGAGAAGCCACTCTGTAGTCACTCCTTGGAAAAGCTCAACTAAGTGCAGAGAACAGAGGCCTCACGATCATGTCCGTCATCTCTGCAGCCGAGGATCTGCCCGTAATCAGAGGGCATCACAGGCATCCTGGTGAGCGTTCGTGAGTGAGGACCACAGGAGCTCAGATCAGACACGTTTTTCAAGATGATTGAGATGTTCTAGGAAGAATATAGGGAGAGATAGTTACTGCCCCGGATTGCTTCTCGGAAAAAAAAATGTCTGATCAAGAGCAGAAACTTGAGAAGTCACAGTTGTAACCATCAAGAGGGTGGTTTGGGATGTTCCGTCTATTATTGATGGAACCAAAGTGAGGAGCTTAGGTCTGCTCATCAGCAAGGCACAACCAGGACCAGAATCAGAGGGGCCTACTGGTGAGGCCTCTTACCAACTAGATGCCAGATGGTATCAGAGGAACCAGGCATGTATCTTTCTGTCAGGGAAAGATGCTAGCAGGGAATATATGGGATTGTTTGTTTATTTCTTAATTACTAATATAGAAAAGATATTCTCAAGCTGCTTCTATATGTATATACTTACGGTTTAACAGTTTTTAAAAATAATTCAGTTTTTTAGCAATGATTGTTTTTACTAAACAGATTGTTGTAAATTTGGCTGTATCATGCCAAATAAATATCACTTCTTAACCTGCAGCTTTGATATAACTTTAGCTTATGAGAATTATATAAGCAGGTTTTGAGGAATGATTTTTTTAATATAACCAAAAATCATCATTCTCCATCCCTTTTTTACAGAAAAATGTTATAGTCATCTGATTTGGGTATACCTGATGTCAGATATTTTGAAACATTAATTTTCATTCTGATAGCTGAAAATACAGCCACTCTTTACAAATTAATTTTTTCCATTTTCTCTAATGATAGAGATCACTTTTTTTAGAATTACAGATAAAAGCCCTGACATTTAAGCCTTCTTCTATACCATGAAATAACTTTCCCATATTAAAAGTGAATGTAGATTAGCTGCCTTTCAACTTAATTTTTACCTAATGCATTTCCTATAGATATAGCACAGCTTAGCGACTAAGCAACAACAGAGCCAAATGCACAAAGCTCTGAGCCTAGGATCCTAACTGGTCAAAGTGCAAGCAGCTTCATTTTTATCTGTGTTAAACCACTGAACTAGATCATAGACATGGGCCCTTCCAGATTAGAAATTCTGTGATAAAAGAAGTCAGCCCAAGTCATATACCTGATGGGGAGAAAAAGACATTTGAACATTTAACATGTGAGGATATACATGCCACTATTCCACTGATACAGTAAATGCTAACTAGAAAGTCTTAATTTGAGCCTGGGATAATATAATATTCAACCTTTGTATGCAAATAGTTAATGCAAAGCAAGTTCATCAAGAAAGGAGAGAAGTTCATGCTGCCAGCAGGAAGGGATCCATGGTATGAATATTGAAAAGTGGATTGATTATTACAACTAGAGCCGGAGGGAATATATTACTTGTGCATTAAAGTAGCTTGCTTTTAAGAATGGCTAATATTTTCAGACTCATTAGAATATTCATATAATAAGATGCCAGCTCTTTCTAATGTGAAATATTATCATTGTGTATCAGTGAGAGGAAAGTAAAAATGGAAATAGGTCATGATGAAATTTATTAGAAAAGCTGTATACATTTGTACACTTATGGACAAAGAAGACACTGTTTTATTACCCTCACCATAACAAATTGTTTCTGTTAGTAATAAAACATTTGACGTAAGTGTGGTTTTTCCTAAAAGACAGTGGGCAGACTCTCACTAACTGAAATTCTGTTCTAAAAGTAGCCACATAATCTAATGAACTCTGCTTTGATCATAAACACCTATCTACTGTTTCTGTCAATATTTTTCTACAAGGCAGTGAAAAGCAACTGTGACCATTGGGATTTCGTTTTCAAGTCTCACAAGAGGTTCAAGCTGAGAGGTATCGGAATGATCATCTCTCACTAGAGTTGATGTGGAATGTACTGATGCCCTGGTGGGAAGAGCACTGGAGGTAGTGGGAGGCGGTCCCAGGGAACCGCAGTTGGAATCTAGAGAGGGCGGGGCCCGAGAGGACGCAGGGACTTGGCAGTAAGGGAGATGCTTTCCTGTGGGAAGCAGGCATTTCATCAGCAGGGGGGCCCCCGGGGAGCAGTCGGTCTAGCAGAGTTATCCAGACTGAGCCAGAGTCTCAGAGAGATTTACATGGTTCATCAGAACTTCAACACCGTTTGCAAACTCAAGGACTCAGAGTCCTAGGCTTAATTTAACTAAGTGTTGCCAGCCACAGAGGGAGAATCTGCTTCTGACAGCAGCCGCCCTTTACTACTAAGATTTATCAGTGTATACATGCAGAGATTTTTCTAATTCTTAGGTGGTGAAAATAATAGCAAGTTTCCTTTTCACATATTGGTGTGCATATTGGGGGAGATAGGGATATGTGTAAATATGTACACTGTTACAGATATTAAAAAAAAAACCCTTATTGTAACCTAATAGGGGTACCTTGTGTTCAGAATTTGTAAACCATTCTCCAAAGTGGTCCTGTTTTTCCCTTTAGGGAGAGGTTCCTTCTACACATGGGTTATTTTGAAAATCCATACCATTTTGTTTGGGGTTGTTTTCAAGTAACAAGAAAACTTAAATATATATGATGATGTGTGTGCTCAGTAGCTCAGTGGTTTCCGACTCTCTGCGACCCCATGGACTGTAACCCGCCAGGCTCCTCTACCAGGCCTTCATCTCCTTTTGGGGTCATCTGGCTTTATTTGCATGGATACCCCTGACCTTGTCCTCTCCAGCGTCACAAGCCAAAACGTGTCTTTGTCTTTATGATTTCCACACTTTCACCACTTTCATCTACACCCAAGGTGACAGCTTTAATCTACCTCCTACCATCACATACTGTCACCAGTTGAAATCTATACGGTTATCAATAAGGTTAATAGGTCCCTTCACCAATTAGAACAACATATATCCTAGTTCTTACCAATGTCATTATGCATGAAGCATGAATAGACTGGGCTTCCCAGGTGGCGCAGTGGTGAAGAATCCACCTGCCATCGCAGGAGACTTAAGAGACTCAGGTTTGATCCCTGGGTGGGGAAGATTCCCCCTGAAGTAGGAAATGACAACCCATTCCAGTATTCTTGCCTGGAAAATTCTATGGACAGAAGAGCCTGGCAGCTACAGTCCATGGGACTTCAAAGAGTCAGATGCAGCTGAGCACAGCACATAAATAGGCTGGTTTATAGACTGGTTTAATCGAATCTTATTCAAGTGAGTTATGTCCTTCAGAGCAGTTTTTGGGGGCTGCCCCTGTCTTCTTCCAGCCCCACACATGTCATTCTTCTCATCTCGTCCCTCACAGCATCCTGTAACAGTCCTCCCAGTATGTTTATGCCTTTTCCTAAGCATAATTGTTTATATGTTTTTTATTTGTCAGTCTGCTAAGGGTTATCTGATTTGACTGGTAAATTCTAAAACAGCATAGATTGTGTGGATGTCACCTGCAGGTTTGAGATTGATGTTAAGGAATTATCCTTTGCTAGCTCACATATTCTTTTCTTTCTTCACTTTTCTATGCCATTTCCATCTGTTTGATGGACTTAGAATAATCTCTGTTGACATTTGAAGGATAGAAGCAAATGCCACTTTAAAGCTGCTTCCGTGCAGATGAAATGATGATAGTACAACAAATTTTCAATACTTTATGGAGAAGTCAAAGCCCTTCATGGACATTAACCCTTTCATCTTCACAACAGCTGTGGTAGAGGTAACCAAGGACAGCTGTTACTAGCATTTTGCACATAGATGCTGAGGTCGCCTGAGGAACTTTTAGAAAAAGCCCTAGAACATTACAGTGGGAAGTTCAGCCCTGTTTTCTTGGCTGGTACTTGAGACCATGAGCACAGAATGACTCGTCCAGTGTTCTACAGCCGGTCAGCAACAAATTGGGATGACCCTTGCTATATATAGCCAACGTTCTCCTGCTTGTGTGAATGTTTTGGGGGCACACCAGCACCCACAGGTGGCAGGGCAGGGCCCCAGAAGGTGAAGGAAAACAGAGCAACGTACATCAGCTCAGAGCAGCCTTTGGGCAGACTAACATCCACCTCTTTGCACGCACACTTAAATCTGGTACGGACTCGTCACACTGAAAACTTTTGGGCCAGTTCTACACAGATCATTCATTTTGCCACCAATAATGAATGTAAACAGGTCACATTTTATGGATTTGGAGGGCCCTTTTTATTTCATAAACCCAGAAAGTATTTTTTTTTTTCCCTAAAAATAGCTTTATTTGGCTCTTTAACTGCAATCTGGGGCCTTTGAGAAGAATTTAGTGCATTTAATGATCTAACACATTTTCTTTTTAACAAAGAAAAATGATAACTTTTGTTTATTTTGGAGAAGCCTGAGCATTTGAGAGTCCTAATTCTGGGAGGCATTTTTCAAACTGGCCTAATCAGCCTTGATTCCCCCAAGCAGCAGCATTTCCTTGATCTGTTTTTCGGACAGCCGGCTGTGGAGACAGGACACAGGAAATGTGGGAGATGGGAGAAAAATTGAACATCAGGAGCCTTCTAATGAAGGCTCTAATCCAAGGGCAAGGAGAATGTGTGACTTCTGAGAGATGAAGATAAATGCAGCCACTTTCAAAGAGAATTATAATAGCCCTTCCTTAGTCATTTGAGTTCAAGGAAGGATTAGTTGTCAGGATAGAGAGGTGACCAGTGCTCACCTTGGGAGGAGTCTTATAGATGAGGATTTTGAGAGATAACATCCTGAAAGAAAGGACTTATTATCAGAGCCCTGCATAACAATGAGTAGTAAGTCTACTTTTATCACTGCCCAGGCGCTGAAAAGTTCTGGGACTAATTCAGGTTAATTTTCAGGTCTCCCTGCATCAATAAGTAAAGGTTGTCCTTGCTGAGCTTCAATACGTTGACAAAGGAAGGACTCCTTCCCACAGAGCAGGCTGAGCGCTCTGCATCTCTCTTGCGTGCATGTGTGCTAATTTGCTTCAGTCATGTCCCACTCTGTGACCACATGGACTGTAGCCCCCCAGGCTCCTCTGTCCATGGGGATTCTCCAGGCGAGAATACTGGGGCGGGTTGCCATGCCCTCCTCCAGGGAATCTTCTGACCCAGGGTTCGAACCCGCCTTTTTTATGGCTCTTCCAAGAAGCTGTGATGCAGGTATCAAAGGCCAGCTGACTTCTTCCTCAATCTGGCATTCATTGTCTTCCATTCAGATTTATTTTAAAGCCCTGCAAATCAGTGAGCATCTGTCTCTCGCTTTGATTCTTATAATGGCATCACTTCAGCTTTGGGGGGAATCAAGAGGAACAAGATGAAACACTTTCCCTCCACAAGTTCTTAGCCTGCTTCCAAAATTTTTGTCCAGATTTTAATACTGGAATTTTAATTTTGAAACATTTCAAACCTAAAGAAAAAATTTAATACCAGCAAAATCTATACTCGTTTTACCCGTATTTACCAGCTGTTAACATTCTCCTGTATTTCCATTTCTGTGTGTGTGTGTGTGTGTGTACTTTCTTTCTGAACCAATTCAGATTATGCTGAACACATGATATTTGATCCTTGAAATTCTTCAGCTTGTATATCCTAAGATCAAGGATATTTTTTCCTATGAAACAGCAGTGCTATTATTATCTATTCCCAAAAAAATACAGCATTGATAGTATAGTGTTATGCAGTCTATACTCATAAACTATAATGTACTCTATAATACACTCTTAATTTTCCCTATAATGTACTCTTTGTTACTTAGGGGAAAAAAAACATGCATTGTGTCTAATTGTCATGTCAGTTTAGTCTCTCTTAAAAATCCAGAAAAATCTCTTTTCCATCTTTCTTGACATGACCGGCTAGCTTGTCAAATGCTTCACAGTCTGCATTACTCTGACACTTTCCCTGTGTTTATGTTCAGCTGAAGCCTCTTTGGCAAAAATTATTACAATAAGTGATGTTTCCACCCCAGCATTGTATCGGTAGGCACATAATGTCAGTTTGTCCTTTTACTGGTGATGCTGAGCTTGATTGCTTGGTTAAGATGATGTTCACAGGATCTGTCTGCTACCGTCTCTTTTTTTTTTTTTTTTTTAATTAAAAGTACTACATGGAGTATTGGAGACTGTAAATATCTTGCTCCCCAACATTTTAGTCAGTGGTTTTAGCATCCAGTGGCAGTCCTTACCTGAACCAGTTATTACATTGGAAGGTACAAAATGATGCTTTGCTAATATTCTGCTTCTGTTGCTAACTCCTTTAGTAGTTGACAGTCTTCAGTAAAGAAGAGGTTTTCCTCTCTCCACATGCCTTTGGAGATTCTTTTTATTACTGAATGTATTACTTGTGTTACTCTCAGTATTCTCTATCTCAGCAGTGTAGGAATGTTCCCTTTGCTCCACACACTGTCTAGCATTTACTGATTGTAGACATTCTGATGATAATTCTGACTTGTATGAGGTGATATCTCATTGTAATTTTGATTTGCATTTCACTAATAATTAGTCATGTGGAGCATCTTTTCATGTGCTTTTTGGCTGTTTGTCTTTGGAGAAATGTCTGTTCAGATCTGCTAGCCATTTTTGATTGGGATCTTTTTTAATATTGAGACATTTGGAGACTAATCCCTTGTTAGTCACTTTGTTTGCAAATGTTTTCTGCCATTCTGTGGGTTGTCTTTTTGTTTTGTTTATGGTTTCCTTTGCTGTGCCAAAGTTTTTAGGTTTAATTAGGTCCTGTTTATGGAATTTTTTTTAAAATTTTTATTAGGAGATGGATCTAGAGATATTGCTGTGATTTATGTCAGAGAGTGTTCCGCCTATGTTCTCCTCTAAGAATTTATTAGTATCTAGTCTTACATTTAGGTTTATTAAGGGAAAAGCAAGTAGCACTGGGGCTGCTGGCAAGCAGGTTATAGGGGAGGAACTAGACGATGAAGGGCCTTAACTGTCAGGCCGTTATGTGTAGGGTCGGGGCCAGGAAGGTTAAAGGCAACTGGAGTCCCTCAGTATTCTTTCACCTGAGAGAGCTGTGATCAGACAAGGCATTTAGAGGAGTGGGAAGGAGAGGTGATGATTTGGAGTAGTGGTACAATTAGAGGACTATCTGCCACATGTCCAGGAAGGAGTCACAATATTCCTTACAGGATGTGGTTTATATTCTACTAGGGCGTCCCAGGTGGCACTAGTGGTAAAGAATCCTCTGGTCATACCTCCCAGAAAATTGGAAATAAAAGCAAAACTAAACAAATGGGGCCTAATGAAACTTAAAAGCTTTTGCACAACAAAGGAAACTATAAGCAAGGTGAAAAGACAGCCCTCAGATTGGGAGAAAATAATAGCAAATGAAGAAACAGACAAAGGATTAATCTCAAAAATATACAAGCAACTCCTGCAGCTCAACTCCAGAAAAATAAATGACCCAATCAAAAAATGGGCCAAAGATCTAAACAGACATTTCTCCAAAGAAGACATACAGATGGCTAACAAACACTTGAAAAGATGCTCAACATCACTCATTATCAGAGAAATGCAAATCAAAACCACAACGAGGTACCATTACACGCCAGTCAAGATGGCTGCTATCCAAAAGTCTACAAGCAATAAATGCTGGAGAGGGTGTGGAGAAAAGGGAACCCTCTTACACTGTTGGTGGGAATGCAAACTAGTACAGCCACTATGGAGAACAGTGTGGAGATTCCTTAAAAAACTGGAAATTGAACTGCCATATGACCCAGCAATCCCACTCCTGGGCATACACACCGAGGAAACCAGAACTGAAAGAGACACGTGCACCCCAATGTTCATCGCAGCACTGTTTATAATAGCCAGGACATGGAAGCAACCTAGATGCCCATCAGCAGACGAATGGATAAGGAAGCTATGGTACATATACACAATGGAATATTACTCAGCCATTAAAAAGAATTCATTTGAATCAGTTCTAATGAGATGGATGAAACTGGAGCCCATTATACAGAGTGAAGTAAACCAGAAAGATAAACACCAATACAGTATACTAATGCATATATATGGAATTTAAAAAGATGGTAACGATAACCCTATATGCAAAACAGAAAAAGAGACACAGATGTACAGAACAGACTTTGAGACTCTATGGGAAAAGGCGAGGGTGGGATGTTCTGAGAGAATAGCATTGAAACAAGTATACTATCAAGGGTGAAACAGATCACCAGCCCAGGTTGGATGCATGAGACAAGTGCTCAGGGCTGGTACACTGGGAAGACCCAGAGGGATGGGGTGGGGAGGGAGGCAGGAGGGGGAACACATGTAAATCCATGGCTGATTCATGTCAATGTATGGCAAAAACCACTACAATATTGTAAAGTAATTAGCCTCCAACTAACAAAAATAAATGAAAAAGGAAAAGAATCCTCTGGTCAGTACATGAGATGCAGGTTTGATCCCTGGGTCTGGAAGATCCACTGGAGTTCAAAATGGCAACCCATTCTAGTGTTCTTGCCTGGAAAATTCCATGGGTAGAGGAGCCTGGTGGGCTACAGTTCATGGGGCCACAAAGAATTGGACACAACCGAGCAACTACACACACACACACACACACACACACATACATTCTGCTGCTGATTTTAAGTTAGGTTTGCATTTTCAGTTTGTTTTTCATTTCTGCTACATATTTTTAAACCTTCATCCCGAAGGGCAGAAGACTCAGTCTTTCTCACTGCTGAGCATATGTTAAGTATCTGAGTATTTCTTGATTCATTCCTATAAGAGGAAGTCATTTCAAATGGATTTGATATGCTTACTTTGAATGTAAAAGTCCCTTTATGCAGGTGAAATGAAAATCAGTATCCGTATAATTAATCCAAAAGATAATGTTCCTCTGGAAAAACAGATAATTTACTCTTAAGTATGGTTTCTGTTTAAATAACCTAGAGCTGTACTGTCTAATCAATATGGTAACCACTAGCTACCTTTGGCTCTTGAACACTTCAAATGTGACTTGTCCAAATTAAGATATGCTGTAAGTGTAAATATAATACATATCAAATTTCAGAGACTTAATATGATAAAGTAAAAAATCTCAATAATTATTTTTTATGTTGGTGATGTATTAAAATGATAATTTGTATATTGAATTAAATGCATGTAAAATAGCCAACTTTCACCACTTTTATCAACATAGTATTGGAAGTCCTAGCCAGAACAATTAGGCAAGAAAAAAAAATAAAAGGCATCTAAATTGGAAAAGAAAAAGTGAAATTGTTACTGTTTGCAAATTACATGACATTGCATAGAGAAAACCCTAACAACTTCACCAAAAACCTGTTAGAACCAATAAGTGAATTCAGTGAGGTTGTAGGATACAAAAAAATCAATACAAACATTTGTTGTGCTTCAATATACTAATAATAAATTATCAGAAAGAGGAACTAAAAAAATTTCATTTACAATTTCATCAGAAAGAATACCTAGATATTAAATGCCTAAATAAATTTAACCCAGGAGGTGAAGGATCTCCACACTGAAAACTGTAAGACATAGTTAGAAGAAATTGAATAAGACTAAAATAAATGGAAGGGCACGACAGAGGAGGAGATGGTTGGATGGCATCACCAACTCAATGGACATGAGTTTGAGCCAGCTCCGGGAGATGGTGAAGGACAGGGAAGCCTGGCGTGCTGCAGCCCATGGGCTCACAGAGAGTCAGACAGGACTGAGTGATGAACAACAGCAACAAAATAAATGGAAAGACGTCCCATTACTAGAATTATTATTGTTAAAATGTCGATACTACTCAGAACAATCTGCAGATTCATTGCAGTCCCTATCAAAATTCCAGGGGCATTTTTCCCAGCCATAGAACAATCATATAATTTCTATGGAACCACAAAAGACCACCAATTGCCAGAGCAGTCTTAACATAGCCAGGGCATCATGTTTCCTGATCTATATAACAAAGTTATAATAATCAAACAGTATGATATTGGCATAAAAGAAGACACACAGATCAGTGGATCCAAGCAGCCCCAGAAATAAACCCATGTAAATATGGTCAACTAATTTTTGACAATAAAGCCAAGAATACAATGGAGAAAGAAATGCTATAGGGAAAAGTAGATGGCCACATGCAAAAGAATGAAACTGGACCTCTATCTTACACCATACATAAAAATGAACTGAAAATGGATTAAAGGTTTTAACATAAGACCTGAACCCATAAAACTCCAAGAAGAAAATGTACAGAAAAAGTGCCTTGCCATTTACTTGGCAGTGATTTTTTTGGATTTGACACCAGAAGCAAAGATAACAGAAGCAAAAAATAACAAATAAATGGGACTACACTAAACTATAAAAAGCCTCTGTGCAGGAAAGGAAGCCATCTTCTGCAGAGGAAACCATTAACAAAATGAAAACTCAACCTACTAAAAGGGAGAAAATATTTGCCAATCATAGATATGGTACTAATGTCTAAAATATATTAAGAACTCATACAACTCAATAGTAAAAATCCAAACAATCCAATTAAAAAATGGGCAGGGGATCTGAAAAGCCTTTTTTCCATAGGAGACATACATACAGGTGGCCAACTGGTACATGAGAATGTTCACTAATCATCAGGGAAATGCAAATCAAAGCCACAGTCAGTTATATTCACCTCATACCTGTTGGACTTCTCTTCTTATCAAAAAAGATAGCAAGTGTTGCTGAGGCTGTAGAGAAAAGGGAACCCTTGTGCATTGTGGTGAAAATGTAAATTGGTGCAGCCACTATGGAAAGCAGTATTGAGGTTCCTCAAAAGATTGAGAATAGAACTTTTATCTAGCCCAGCAGTCCCACTTCTGGGTATTTAATCCAAAGAAAAGGAAAACACCAACTTGAAAGGCTATCTTTGCCCTCATGTTCGCTGCAGCATTATTTGCAATAGTCAAGGCATGGAAACAACTTTAAGGACTTTGTGTCTGTCAATGGATAAATGGAGAAAGAAAATGTGAGATTTTATACACACACAGAGGAATATTATTCAGCCATAAAAAGAAGGAAATCTTGCCATTTGTAGCAACATGAATGGACCTTGAGGGCATTATGCTAAGTGAAATACATCAGACAGAGAAAGAAATACAGGGTGATCTGATTTATATGTGGAATCTAAAATATTCAATAAAAACCAGTCTTATAGATACAAAGAACATACTAGTGATTGCCAAAAGTGGGGGGTGGGGTGAAAGGATGGGAGAAGTGTGTGAAAGTGATTGTAAGTCATGGGGATGTGATAATATAGCATAGTGACTACAGTTAATAATGCATAGTGAGTTGAATATTTGAAACTTGCTAAGAGAGTAGAAGTTTCATGTACTCTACACATCAAAACTAGAAACAGTCTGACTTTCTGCCTTCAAAAAAATGAAAAAGCAATATATCAATTTAATTTTTGAAAATTTTCAAGAACCACCATAATATAAATGCTATTTTATAACAGCAAAATATAAATGCTGTTTTAATAATAATATTCCTACTCAGAGTTCCTATTTTAAAATGTAAATTAGCAATTTTAAATAGAAAGTCTGTCTCACCTATATACATAAAGACATTTTTAAAATCTGTAGTTCAAAAAATTAAAAGTGTAAAGACCAATCACAGAGAATTGGTTTTAGAGGCAGATGGTTTGCTTTTCTGCTAACGAAACCTGAGTGACATTTTCTTAATGTACAGCCATTATTCTAAATAGGCTGAGCATCTTCAGAGAATAATTGATGGATATAGAGCATACAGTGGTTCCATTATGTCTGAAATAGTTAATGATGTCCAGTAAGTCTAATTAACTCCTAGCTAGAACTTAACCTAATATTCCAGAATGGTAGGGAACCTAGAGATTCATCATAATAGGTTCATTAAACATGTGTCTGTATGGAAGAGACAATATTCCTTTAAGTCTTGAAAGTGGTTTTATCGGTCTCACTAAGTCATCCACTTACCCTGCTCTGTCAGGCTGCTGACAGTTCTGCAGTTCAGGGAAACAGACCAGCATCACTTCTTTTTTTAAGAGCTCTTCAAAGTATTGCTTTAACCTCCCTTAGTAACATGTGTCTAACAACTTTTATGATCATCACAGCCTGTGGCTTTAACCTCTTGAGCTTCATTCTCCTCATCTGTAAATTGCAGATAAAAACCTGCTGTACCTTGAACACAGTAAGTGGTCCAATAGCGTCCTGAATGAAGGAGAATTACTTCATCCGAAATACCACTTCTTTGCCAAGCATCTCCCAGACAATGCTTGTTCACTTCCTTCTCTTTTACTCCCTCAGTTTTATTGGATTTTAGATATGTTTGCATTACCTTTTTAATAATTTCTTAAACTTACAGATTTGGGGGAAGCCAGGCTTCTGAGGGATGGGAGTCTGTGGCCTCCCATTAGAATATACAACCTATTTTGGCTCCAACTTCATTAGCTCCTGCCTCACGCTTCCACCCCATCTCCTGAATCAGACTATATACACATCTTTACCTTTTACTAAAATGTAAAGTCCTTGAAGGCATACACATTCACGTCCATATCCTTAGTGCCAGCACAAGGTCTATAACCTTCGTTATTACAAGTCAAACACATAAGTTTATACATGTATGCAGGCGACACCTGAAACTATTTTAAGTACCACACATAACCTAGCCTGGCAGAATTTATCTCATTCTATCAGCTGGCTATAAAGTAGTAACTGAATTAAGGCATTTGCTAAATGTTCAAATTATGACATCTTTTTTTTTTTTTTTTTTTTTTTTCATTTTAAGAGACTGTTAAGGTAGGAGAGGAAATTCTGATCTTATTGGCAGAGTAACAGGAGAAAGCAAAAGGGATGAAAATTTCTTGAATATTTATTATGTGTTAGAATTTTGACTATAATCTGTACAGCTTCTCTATGAGGTAGACATGATTATCCACACTTTGCATACGAGGCAACTGAAGTTGGAAAGTTAAATAACCAAGTTCATAGAACTAGAGAGTGGGAAAGCCAAGGTTTAATCCTAGGTCTGACCTACTAACATTATGAAGGGGCTCATACGTTTTGACAGCGAGATGCCTCCTTGGTGGCATCTAAGCAGAACAGTCACACAGATGCAGAGGGATCAAGAGCTTCCCGCTCTTGCTTTCCTATGCTTGAGTGCATCAGAGGCCTCCAAAGGACTCCTTTACACACTGTCCCCCACTTCAGAGGGGCTTCCCCAAGTGGCTCAGCAGTAAAGAATCTGCCTTCAATGCAAGAGATGCGGGTTTGATCCCTGGGGCAACCCACTCCAGTATTCTGGCCTGGAGAATCCAATGGACAGAGGAACCTGACGGGCTACAGTCCATAGGGTTGCAAAGAGTTGGACGTGATTAAAGTGACTAGCACACACTCACTCACCCACTTCAGAAGAACACAGCCTCACTCTGTTACTTACAGAAGTAAGGTGGGCTGGAATCCAGGGCAAATGGCCCTCCTTCCCTCCAGCTGACAGGAAAAGAGTTGAATATTTTAATTCTGCCAATTTGCCAACCTCGGCTTTGCAGTCTTTAGTCTTTCCAGCTTTGGAGAAAAGCTGTGGGACATCACTGAGAGCAACAGAATATTAAGTGCCTAGTTCTCATCCTTTGCTCTGGGAAAGAAAAGCTTGAGATAATGGATGAAAATGTTAATGTTTCCCATATTTCTAAGTTCTATTTCTCTAGAACATGAAAGTCTCAAAAGTCAGACTATGAAAACCTCAAAGTCAGACTATGCCTCTGTTTTCCATAATATAATTCACAGTAAATTTCATTGGAAGAGGAATTTAACCAGTCCTCACAAGCCAATATTCTTATTATCATTAGACTACGGTTTTTCCTTAAAACAATTGACGGTGATGTCTTTGAAGCAAATAGATAAGACACAACTTTTATATTCAAACAAAGCAAGCAATTTTAGATTATGTTTATCACACATTACGTTGTTGCTTATGGTTTCAAATATAGCTATCACTTTTACTTTTTGTCTACAGTTAAAAACAGGCTGACTGATTGTCTTAGAACAACTATGTTTAGGTCCTCTATGCTCTGTACAAACAAAAATGGAAAAAATTTTGAATTTGAATGTTTTAAATGTTGAATTGAAATTAAATGTTCAGCCAGCCAGTCTTCTGGGATAGAAATGAAAAAGTAATCTGTGAAGGAGTGACATCATGAAGATGGAAACATAGGTCATTCCCCACTTTGGTCTCCTTCACAGGAAGCCCTAACAACTGTCCACAGACAAGACACTGTTGTGACAATCCTAGAACGCAAGGGTGAGGCTGAAGCATCCTCTTGCACATGGGAAACTGTGGAGCCCATCCTGCAGCCCCACTTACAGTGGTACTTGAGCAGAGAACAGAACCCGTGGGTCTCACCATCTGCACTGCAAAACCAGCAACTGTGTCTGGCCAGAGAATCTGGTGCACAATTTAGGTCCTTAAACAGTGGGCTGTGCTAACTCTGGGGTCCATTCGGCTGTCCAGGTCAAGCAGGCAAGCTAATTCATAACCACGGCTGCTGACAAGTACAGTACCCAGTCCTGACCATCTAGGCAGCCCGACCAGAGAACCCAGGCAACCGCAGAACCCCCACAGAACCCCCTCCAAAAGCCTCACTTAGCCAGAGAACCAAGCCAGCAGTCCTGTCCAGCCATCGTATACACCCTACCACTTCAGAGCTCAGGCATGCCTTGCCCACAAAGACCACCCTGATGGCAAGCCCCACCAGCCCAAGAGGTCTACCAGGTCACATCTCCACAATCCCAAGCTGAGCTGACTGGAAGGACTGTCTCTGCCAAATGTAACCTGTTAAGTCTAGAAGAGACTGTTTACTCACATGTGCAGATACCAATGTAAGAAACCAGGGATCAGGAAAAATCAGGTAAACATAATAGTACCAGTGGAATCTATTGTAATAAAATGCCAAAAAAGGACCCTAAAGAAATGGAAATCCACGAAATTCAAAGAATTCAGAATGATCCTCTTAAGTTTAGTGAACTATAAGAAGACAGATAACTTAATGAAATCGGGGCGGGGGTGGGGGGGAATACTGCATGAACAAAATGAGATCAACAAAAAATAGGAACCATCAAAAATAAACCATACAGAAGTCCTCAATCTAAAGAATATAATGACTGAGCCCGAAAAATTCAGTAGAGACCTTTAAAATCAGAATTAACCATGCAGTAGAGAGAAGCATTTGAAATTATCCCATCAGAGGAAAAGAGCTGAAGAAAGCCTATGTGACTGACAGGACACCGTCAGAAGAAACAACGTCTGTATTTACGTGCACCCCAGGAGAATACAGGGACAGAAAATACATAAAAGCAATGTGTGTTGTGCTCAGCTGCTCAGTCAAGTCCAGCTGTTTGCAAACCCACAGACTGTAGCCCACCAGGCTCCTCTGTCCATGGGGGTTCTCCAGGCCAGAATACCGAAGTGAGTTACCATGCCCTCCTCCAGGGGATATTCCCAACCCAGGGATCAAACCCAGGTCTCCCACACTGCAGGAAGATTCTTTACCATCTGAGCCACCAAGGAAGCCCATAGAAAGCAATACTTGCTGAAAAATAAGGAAAGAAATGGACATTTAGATTCATGAGGCCCAAAGGACACCAAATATCAACAGAGTGACCCAAATAAGTCTTTTTTGTCATTGACTTTTAGAACTTTCAAAGCAGCATGAGAAAGCAACACATTGCATTTAAGGGAATTCCCATAACAGACAGATTTCTCAAAAGAAATTTTTCAGGCCAGGGGAGAATGGATAATATATTCAAAATTATTGGAAGAAAAAAAATCTGTCAACAGTTCTATACCTGGCAAAGCTGTCCTTCAGAAATGAAGGCATAATTGCCTGAACAAACAAAAGCTGAATGAGTTTATCACCACTAGGCCTGCCTTACAAGAAATGCTAAAGGGAGTTCTTCACACAGAAATAAAATATTGCTCATTTACATCATAAAATCAGATGAACACAGGTATATAACTTCCCGGTATTGGTAAATAATCAAAGTCAGATTATTTAATATGGTAATAGTGGCACATAATTCTCTTACAGCTCTCGTTTAAAAGTTTTTAAAAAATATTAAGCCATAACTTCTATAGTTGTTACTGTATACACAATACAAAAATGTAAATTGTAACAGAGGAAGAAGTAAATTGTAATTGCAGAAATGCTATTGAAGTTAAGTTGTCATCAGCTTAAAATAGGATATCATAATTGTAAGATGGTTTATATAAGGCTCATGGTAACCACAGAGGAAAAACTTGTTACACAAAAGATCATGAAAAAGTGAAAGTATACCAGTACAGTAAGTCATCATCACAAAAAAAGGCAGCAGGATAAGCAGCAAGGAACATCGGAGCTACAAAACAGCAAAATAACAAAATGGCAGTGGTAAGTCCTCCAGCAATAATTACTTTAACCATAAGGGATAAAATTCTTCAATCAAAGACACAGAATTGGCTGGCTGACTTAAAAAGCAAAATAAAAAAATATACTGCCTGCAAAAAGGTTCACTTTAAAGACACAGACTGAGACTGAAAGGATGGAAAAAGGTATTTCAAGCAAATGATAACCAAGAAAAGAAAGGTAGCATTGCTGCCCCCAAATTTGGCTTTTTCTGCCCACTGAAGCCGAATAAACAATACGGAGCAGGTGCATTTAATTCTCAGCAGGCGGAGAGGGGAACACAGTAGGCTTTTCCCTCAAGAAATGTGCTTCCCGCTCCATGAGGAATCTAGGGGCTTATATAAGATGAAGGCTTGCCGTCAGGAGTCGGTGATGAGGAACAAAGGTGTTTGGTCTTGTCGTCTTCCTCTTGCATTGTTTCAAAACCAGTCATAGACCAGTGTCAGTAACCCAGTAACTGAGTCTGACGATTCTGTGGCTCTGCAGCCTTCTTTCTGATGGATAACTACAAGACAAGAGACTGCTCTAAAGATGAGCACCAGTTACAGGATGTATTTGGCATAGAGTCAAAGAATAATAGGTGTGAAATGTATAGCTCATACAGAGTTAAGGGACAGAAAAGCAAACTTATAGACATTCAGAGTTAGGAGCAATTAAAGTAAAAACAAAAAACTACGAATGTTCAGGCCTTGCTCACCGTTCTGTTTATCTTCTTTGTTCTCAAGAAAGGGAAAGAATAAAACTTCATTCCTCATTTTTCCTTTCCACTGCAACAGTAGCCATACTCATATCAGGAAAAACAGACACTAAGCTAATTCCCTTTGAGCTATTTTAAATCCTAAAAGATGATGTTGTGCAAGTGCTGCACTCAATATGCCAGCAAATTTGGACAATTCAGCAGGGGCCACAGGACTGGAAAAGGTCAGTTTTCATTCCAGTCCCAAAGAAAGACAATACCAAAGAATGATCAAACAACCGCACAATTGCACTCATCTCACACGCTAGCAAAGTAATGCTCAAAATTCTCCAAGCCAGGCTTCAACAGTACATGACCCATGAACTTCCAGATGTTCAAGCTGGATTTAGAAAAAGCAGAGGAACTAGAGATCAATTGCCAACATCCATTGGATCATTGAAAAAGCGAGAGTTCCAGAAAAACTTCTGCTTTATTGACTACGCCAAAGCCTTTAACTGTGTGGATCACAACAAACTGTGGAAAATTCTTCAAGAGATGGGAATACCAGACCACCTGACCTGCCTCTTGAGAAATCTGTATGCAGGTCAAGAAACTACAGTTAGAACTAGACAGACTGGTTCCAAATCAGGAAAGGAGTACGTCAAGGCTGTATATTGTCACCTGATTATTTAACTCATATGCAGAGTTCAGTTCGGTCGCTCAGTCGTGTCTGACTCTTTGCGACCCCATCAACCGCAGCATGCCAGGCCTCCCTGTCCATCATCAACTCCCGGAGTTCACCCAAACCCATGTCCATTGAGCCAGTGATGCCATCCAACTGCCTTCATCCTCTGTCGTCGCCTTCTCCTCCTGCCCTCAATCTTTCCCAGAATCAGGGTCTTTTCAAATGAGTCAGCGCTTCGCATCAGGTGGCCAAAGTATTGGAGCTTCAGCTTCAACATCAGTCCTTCCAATGAACACCCAGGACTGATCTCCCTTAGGATGGACTGATTGGATCTCCTTGCAGCCCAAGGGACTCTCAAGAGTCTTCTCCAGCACCACAGTTCAAAAGCATCAATTCTTCAGCACTCAGCTTTCTTTATAGTCCAACTCTCACATCCATACATGACCACTGGAAAAACCATAGCCTTGACTAGACAGACCTTTGTTGACAAAGTAATGTCTCTGCTTTTCAATATGCTGTCTAGGTTGGTCATAACTTTCCTTCCAAGAAGTAAGTGTCTTTTAATTCCATATGCAGAGTACATCATGCAAAATGCCAGACTGGATGAAGCATAAGCTGGGATCAAGATTGCCAGGAGAAATATCAATAACCTCAGATAGGCAGATGACACCATCCTATGGCAGAAAATGAAGAAGAACTAAAGAGCTTCTTGATGAAAGTGAAAGAGGAGAGTGAAAAAGTTGGCTTAAAGCTCAACATTCAGAAAACTAAGATCATGGCATTGGGTTCCATCACTTCATGGCAAATAGATGGGGAAATAATGGTAACAGTGAGAATTTATTTTGGGGGGCTCCAAAATCACTGCAGATGGTGACTGCAGCCATGAAATTAAAAGATGCTTGCTCCTTGGAAGAAAAGCTATGACCAACCTAGACAGCATTTTAAAAAGCAGAAACATTACTTTGCCAGCAAAGGTCTGTCTAGTCAAAGCTATGGTTTTTCAGTAGTCATGTATGGATGTGACAGTTGCACTATAAAGAAAGCTGAGCGCCGAAGAATTGATGCTTTTGAACTGTGGTGCTGGAGAAAACTCTTGAAAGTCCTTTGGATTGAAAGAAGATCAAACCAGTCAATCCTAAAGGAAATCAACCCTGAATATTCATTGGAAGGACTGATGCTGAAGCTGAAGCTCCAATACTTTGACCACCTGATGCAAAGTACTGACTCACTGGAAAAGACCCTGATGCTGGGAAGGATTGAAGGCAGGAGGAGAAGGATGAGACGGTTGGATGGCATCACCAACTCAATGCACTTGAGTTTGAGTTAGCACCAGGAGTTGGTAATGGACAGGGAAGCCTGGCATGCTGCAGCCCATGGGGTCACAAAGAATCAGACACAACTGAGCAACTGAAGTTAAAAATGATAAAAAGAATGTCACTATATAACAATAAAGGGGTCAGTCCATCAAGAAGATACACCAATTGTAAATATTTAGGCACCCACCCAATATTAGAGCACATAACTATATAAAACAAACATTAACAGAACTACGAGGAGGAATAAACAACAACAAATAGTTGGGGACTTTGATACCCCATGCTCAATAATGGGGACTTCCTGGTGGCTCAGCTGGTAAAGAATCCACCTGTAATGTGGGAGACCTGGGTTTGATCCCTGGGTTGGGAAAATTCCCTGGAGAAGGGAAAAGCTACCCACTCCAGTATTCTGGCCTGGAGAATTCCATGGACTGTATAGTCCATGGGGTCACAAAGACAGATCATCTAGACAGAAAGTCAGTAAGGAAATGATGGATTTGAACACTTGACTAAGTTGTAACAGACATACACAGAATATTGTGTCTAATAACAGCAGGATACACATTCTTCTCAAGTGCACTCAGAACATTTTCTAGCATGATCATATGTTAGGCCATAAAACAAGTTTTAGCAAATTCACAAAGACTGAAATCTTACCAAATATCTTCTCTGACCACAATGGTATGAAAGTGGAAATCATAACAGAAGGAAAACTAGAAAACTTGTGAATACATGGAAGTTAAATACTTAACACTGTTCTAGAAAACCAATAGATCAAAGATGAAATTAAATGAGAAAAAGTGTCTTGAGACAAATGAAAATAGAACCAAATATACAGACCTATGAGATACAGCAAAAGTAGGTATGAGAGGAAAGTTTATATCTATAAATGTATACCTCAAGAAAATAGATCTCAAATAACCTTTTACACCTCAAGAATATGAAGAACAAACTTAGCCTAAAGTTAGGCAGAAAAGGAAATAGAGTTTAAAGCATTAAAAAATGAAAGAGACAAGAAAACCAATAGGGAAAAAATTAATAAAACTAAGGTCTGGCTCTTTGAAAAAATAAATATTTGTTTATTGAGACAAACCAAGGGGAAGAGGGAGATTTCCTGATAATATAGAAATACAAAGGTTCATAAAGAAGCTTCAGTGACCAACCATACACCAACAACAAAAACAGTAGATAAATTACTAGATACACAGAACCTCTCATGACTCAATTAGGAAGAAATAGAAAATCTGAACAAACCAATTACTAGGAGAGTATTGAATCAGTAATCAAAAAATCTCCTGAAAAAGAAAAGTCCAGGACCAGATGTCTTCTCACTGATAAATTTTACCAAATATTTGAAGAATAATTAATACCAATCCTCAAAATATCCAAAAATATTGAAGAAGAGAGAACATTTTCAAACTCATGTCTCAAGGCTAGCATTTCCCTGACACCAAAACCAGATAAGGACACCTCAAAAAAACAAAACTACAGACCAATATCCCTGATAAACATAGGTGCAAAATTTTTCAACAAAACAACAAACCCAATTCAGCAGCACATTAAAAGGATCATACACCATGGCCAAGCAGGATTCATTCCCAGATGCAAGAATAGCTCAACATACGCATACCAATAAATTCTATATGTCACACTGCTGCTGCTGCTAAATCGCTTCAGTCGTGTCCAACTCTGTGCGACCCCATAGACGGCAGCCCACCAGGCTCCCCTGTCCCTGGGATTCTGCAGGCAGGAACACTGGAGTGGGTTGCCATTTCCTTCTCCAAGGCATGAAAGTGAAAAGTGAAAGTGAAGTCCCTCAGTCGTGTCCAACTCTTAGCAACCCCATGGACTGCAGCCCACCAGGCTCCTCCGTCCATGGGATTTTCCAGGCAAAAGTACTGGAGTGAGGTGCCATTGCCTTCTCTGATATGTCACACTAACAGAATGAAAGATAAAAATCATATGATTATCTCAATAGATGCAGGAAAAGTTTCAACATAATTTAACATCCATTCATGATAAAAAGTCTCAACAAACTAGCTAGAGGAAAGAGATGCACCTCAGTATATAACGGAAGGCCATATATATCAAGCCCCACCTAACACCATACTCAAAGGTGAAAGACTTTTCCTCTAAGATCAGGAACAAGACAAGGATGCCCATTCATCACTTCTAGTCAACATAGCACTGGAAGTCCAAACCAGAGAAATCAGGCAAGAAAAATAAAAGTCTTCCAAATTGGACAGGAAAACATAAATTTGTTTGTAAATGACATGATTTTATGTATAAAAAAGCCTAAACAATCAAAAAACTGTTAGGTCAATGAATTCAGTAAAGTTGCAGGATATGAAATTCAAGATACATAAATCAAAAATATTTCTATATACTAACAATGAATTATCTGGGAAAAAAACTCTTATTTACAATAGTATCAAGAACAGTAAAATACTTAGCAATAAATTTAACCAAGGCGATGAAAGATCTCTGCATTGAAAACTATAATGCATTGATGAAAGAAATTGAAGAGTAAAATAAATGAAAAGACACTCCATGCTCATTAATTGAAAGAATATTGTTAAAATATCTGTACCACTCAAAGCCACCTGTAGATTCAATCCCCGTCAAGATTCCAATGGCATTTTTACAGAAGAAAAAAAAAAATCCTAAAATTCATATGAAACTACAAAACCCCCTGAATAGCCAAATCAATACTGAGAAAAAAACAACACTGCTGGAGGCATCACAGTTCCTGAGTTCAAACCAGAGTATGTAAAGATAGAAAAATAAAAGCATTGTGCTCAGTCACTCAGTGTTCAACTCTTTGTGACCCCGTGGACAGCAGCCTGCCAGGCTCCTCTGTTCATGGGGATTCTCCAGGTGAGAACACTGGAGTGGGTTGCCATGCCCTCCTCCAGGGGATCTTCCCAACCCAGGGATCGAACAGGTCTCCTGCATTGCAGACGGATTCTTTACCGTCTGAGCCGCCAGGGAAGCAATAAAAGCATCACTCTACTGGTATAAGAACAGATACATAAACCACTGAAGCAGGATTGAGAACCAATGCATATACAGTGTGCTAATACAAAAAGAGAGCCAAGAATACTCAATGGAGAAAAACTGTAATAAATGGTGCTGGGAAATTGGATACTCACATGTAAAAGAGTGAAATTAGATCCCTATTTTTACATCAGTCACCAAAAATTAACTAGTAAAGGATTAAGACATTAAATAAAACTGTAAAACTCCTGGAAGAAAACAGGAATAATGCTTCCTGACATGGGTCTTGGCAATGATTTTTGCATATGATATCTAAAGCACAAGCAGCAAATTAAAAAACAAGTGGGACTATATCAAATGAAAAAGCTTCTGCACAGAAAAGAATACAAAACAAAAAGACAACCAAAGCAATGGGATTAGCTATTTGCAAATCATACTGAGAAGGGGTTAATATTCAAAATATAGAAAGAACTCCTAGAACTGAAAAAACCAATGGTCAAAGGACCTGAATAAACATTTTTCCAAGAAGACATACGGAAGGCCAATAGACATATGAAAGGGGTAGTTTGCATCACTAATCAGGGAAATTAACTAAAAACCACTCTAAGTTATCACCTTATGCCTATCGGACTGGCTGTCATCAAAAAGACGAGAGAACAAATTCTGGAGAGGACATGGAGAGAGAGGAACATTTGTGCGCTGTTAGTGGGAATGTAAATTGGTACAGCCACCATGGAAAACAGTATGGAGGTTTCTCAAAATTAAACATAAATCTACCATATTACCAACAATCCCTCTTCTGGGTGTATATCCAAAGGAAGCAAAATCCCTACGTCCAAAGATAATTGCACTCCTATCTTCATTACAGCATTACTTACAATAGCTAAGATGTGGAAACAACTTAAGTTTCCATCAACAGACAGATAAAGAAAATGTGGTGTATGGACAGTGGAGTACTGTTCAGCCGTAAAAAGGAAACCTTGCCATTTGCAACAATATGAGCAGACCTTGAGGGTATTATGCTAAGTGAGATAAGAAAGATAAATACTGTATGACCTTTCTTATACATGGTATCCGAAAGACTCAAATTCATAGAAAAATATCAAATTTGTGATTGCCAGAGGCAGGGAGTAGAGAGAATGAGATGAAAGGGGTCAGAAGATACAGACTTCCAGTTAAAAGATAAATGCCTACTGGCTCTATAATGTACAATGTGGTGAGAACCCCTGCCAATGCTGTGTGGTGCATTTGAAAGGTGGAAAGAGAACAGACATTATTAAGTTCTCATCACAAGGGAAAAAGGGTAATTATATAAAGTAATGGATGTTAACTAATTTTGTAAATCATTTCATTCTATATGCATCGGTCATTATATGTGCTATACATCTTAAATTTATATGGTATTATATGTCAATTATCTTAAAATAGAGCAAAAAATAATAAAAACTTGTTTTATTGCTGTCTACAGGAAGTTATCTCTCTGCCAATCTTATGTATTTTATTTCATGATCGACCCTCAAACATTTGGGGAGAGGGGAGTTCGGTATTAATTTCAAATACTTTATTCAAAATTTTTCTTTCTTCTAAAAGAGACTTGAATGTCTTGTCTAAAAGCATAATTCTTTGAAAAAAAAATACTCCAAAATAAACAATCCAGAGTAAACTGGGTTTCATGATTTTCTGTTTTCAGTTTATTTATCTTTGTTTTCTATCATGTTTATTCTACTTTTCATAGAGGTGGAGACATGAATTTCATTGTAACCTTTCCATTAATTGTAACCATTGTTATGGACTGAGTGTGTGTGTCCTCATGAATTCATATATTGAAGCCATAATCCCCAATGTGGCAGTATTTGGAGCTGGAGACTTTGGGAGATAATGAGAACCCTCATGATGGGATTAGCCCTCATGGTGGGATTAGCGCCCTTATAAAAAGAGGAAGAGGTAGGAGATTTCTCCACCGTGTGAGGATACAGCAGGAAGGCAGATATGTAAACCAGCCAGGGAGAAGGGTCTTTCCAGAACCAGCCATGCTGGTTCCCTGATCTGGGACTTGCCAAGCTCCTGAATTGCGAGAAATCATGTCTACTATTTAAGCCACTCAGCCTATGCATTTTGCTATAGCACCCAAAGCCAACTAAAACATGTAGTTTAATAACTGATCCTGGTGGAATTTTAAACATTGCACGCACACAAAAAAAGAAAACATGATTTATAAGATTGGATAAAAATGGCCTTAACTCAAATATTTCATGCAAAGTCATATTTAAAAATTGTTTAGGATGCAACAGTGTCTTAGAAAAACCAATATATATAATATAGTTGTCTACCCTGGATAATCCAAAGTCCCTACCCTGCCTTCAGAAAATCAGAAAGGAATGTGTGTGCAACAGCAAACTAGAGAAGTAATTTTGTACTTGTGTTCTTTGAGCCCAGATACAAACTAGGATTTTAACCTAATTAGTCACCAGAATCTTAAACGCACTGTGTTGATTCCAGGTGGGTTGTATGTACCCAGTGCTTCAATGGGGAGTTTCCAACTCTAAAGCTACTCCTCTGAAGCCCCCTAAATTGCCTTTCTGAATAAATGGTATGAAATGTATGAACCGTTCCCCAACCTTTAGGAGAACAAGGCTTCTTTCCTTAACAGACTTCCTGTGACTCCCTCCACAACCATCACCCTAACCCTCTGTATATGTAATTATGCCTGGATTTATAAATTTAATGGACATGCTTATTCATATCATTCAGAAACCTCATCTAAGCAAAGCTCCAGATTCAGCTCAGTTCAGTCGCTCAATCGTGTCCGACTCTTTGCAACCCCATGAATCGCAGCACGCCAGGCCTCCCTGTCCATCACCAACTCCCGGAGTTTACTCAAATTCATGTCCATCGAGTCAGTGATGCAATCCAACCATCTCATCCTCTGTCATCCCCTTCTCCTCCTGCCCCCAACCCCTCCCAGCATCAGGGTCTTTTCCAATGAGTCAACTCTTCACATCAGGTGGCCAAAGTACTGGAGTTTCAGCTTTAGCATCAGTCCTTCCAATGAACACCCAGGACTGATCGCCTTTAGGATGGACTGGTTGGATCTCCTTGCAGTCCAAGGGACTCTCAAGAGTCTTCTCCAACACCATAGTTCAAAAGCATCAATTTTTCAGTGCTCAGCTTTCTTCACAGTCCAACTCTCACATCCATGCATGACCACTGGAAAAACCATAGCCTTGACCAAACGGACCTTTGCTGGCAAAGTAATGTCTCTGCTTTTTAATATGCTATCTAGGTTGGTCATAACTGTCCTTCCAAGGAGTAAGCGTCTTTTAATTTCATGGCTGCAGTCACCATCTGCAGTGATTTTGGAGCCCCCAAAAATAAAGTCTGACACTGTTTCCACTGTCTCATCTATTTCCCATGAGGTGATGGGACCAGATGCCATGATCTTAGTTTTCTGAATGTTAAGCTTTAAGCCAACTTTTTCACTCTCATCTTTCACTTTCATCAAGAGGCTTTTTAGTTCCTCTTCACTTTCTGCCATAAGGGTGGTGTCATCTGCATTCTGAGGTTATTGATATTTCTCCTGGCAATCTTGATTTCAGCTTGTGCTTCTTCCGGCCCAGCATTTCTCATGATGTACTCTGCATATAAGTTAAATAAGCAGGGTGACAGTATACAGCCTTGACATACTCCTTTCCCTATTTGGAACCAGTCTGTTGTTCCATGTCCAGTTCTAACTGTTGCTTCCTGACCTGCATACAGGTTTCTCAAGAGGCAGGTCAGGTGATCTGGTATTCCCATCTCTTTCAGAATTTCCCACACTTTATTACCGGAGAGGCAAAACCACTGAATTGCCTCTTAGGGCAGCAGTCACATGAGGCTGACTCTGCATTCCTGCAGTTTCACTTTGTAACTTCCTGTTACGTGTTGACAACTATGAAAAAGAAATAGTTTGACTTTTAATAAGTAAACTGTGTGAACTGGTAATACTGATGATATATTATCCTATAATACTGTTTCTGAATTTTTAAATTGCCTTTTCAAGATTTCCTCAGAAAGATAACAGGCTCCCTCTAGCGGGCAGTGACCATTATAATTGAATTATTTTATTTACTTCAAAGCTGTGTAACTTCGTAGTTGCACTTTGTTGGAAGGAAAAGAGGCCTTTTCTAGCTCCGGACATTTGTTTATTTCTCTGCGTAACATTTATTTTTCCCTTTCTGATTTCTTCTGATGATATCAGGGCATGGTGATAGGACGGTCATGATTTAAAGTCATGTCGATAATGTGAATTGCTCTTTTATAAGCAAAGAGAAATGAGGTTACCAATGGATTCCTACATGTTAACTTCAGCAAACTTTTGTTAGGAAATATATATATATATACTTGTGTACAGATTTATGTAATTTATAAATATATACATTTTAATAATACAACTTAACTCCAAAACCTTTATTTTGACAATTAAGTAATGACCTGAAAGTCTGCTTTTTGACCTCTGAGTTCCGAGTAATTTTACAGAAAGTGAGCCTTGTTCACACTGGCTTCTCTTTCTTTATGAGGAAAAAGTGACCAAAATCCTATACTGTTTTTTTTTTTTAAGTAATTAGCTTTCTGTCCCATATCATTTATACTCTTAACTGCCTTTTTATAGAGCTTAATTAAATATTAAAATTTTAATTCTGAATTATCAAAAAAATTAAAATTGCACCAAGGCAAGGAAGTAAGTAACCTATTACAGAAATGGATGTTGGTTTTACAATTGGTAAAGAAGAAAAAGAAAACACTTAACTGAAATTTAGTGTTGAGACGGACATATACTCCAAACGGATAAATAACCTGTAGCCAACTCTAGGAGGAGTGGTCACAGCAAGTTACAGAAGCTTTCAGCTTTAGAATCTCACTTATAGATCATCTATTAATTCCAAGTGTGTGCTTAATTGTGTTTTGGTAATTCTCAACAAAGTCATTCTACACTGGAGGGATGTTGGCTGTCACCAAACCTTTGTTTTCTTATGTTCTTACAGCACATCAGATGCTTGGTTTTGGAACACTAGTGAGCACTTCCAACACCTACGACGGATCTGGTGTTGTGACTGTGGAGACCGACCGTCCCCTGCTCTGGACCATGGCCATCAAAAACTGACCAGTGCTGACCTCCATCGCTGTGCCTCTGACATACCTCGTTTGCCAACAACATCAGGCTCAAGAAGAGCAGTCCACCTTGGCTGGCAGGACTTGAAACCTGCCCCCTGGGAAGCCCGCTAGTTTTAAAGACTGTCATGTTTTGATCATTCAGGTAACACTATAAATGACAAATTTCAGTTTTACTGTGACAGGGGTCGGGGGGAATCGTTATTTGTTAAAGTAAATATGCTCTATTAGATTCAGTTGGAAAGTTAACGTGGATCATCTCACTCGAAAATTCAGTCCTGATTACTCATTAATCACGCCATGTACCCCCAGAAAACAGTGTGTAATTTTGAAGCTGAGGAAGCTCTGAGGTTCTGTAGTGTCCAGCACATGACCTCCTCCTGTCGATCCTTGAATGCTCGCTTCTGTCCAATAATAACATTAGCTTTCTCAGGCATGTGGATTCCTGCTCACCGAAAAAATAACTCCTCCTAGCTTGGGATGCTAGAACCGCACCATTTGATTCTGACCTTAACAGTTTGGGGTATTATCTTTTAATGATAAATAAAAAATCACTAGCCTGATTACTAAAATTTAAAACAAGTAGAACCCACCCAGCTGCTTTACCTAACGCAAACTCAGTGTTGCTGTAAAGAAAGAGACCAGCCTCTCTCTCCTCTCTGGTGCTACGACAGAGTGAGGGTTGTGTTGTGAGTGGAGAGTCAAAGTGGGACCCCTTGAACTAGCATGCAGTTGTGCATAGTTAATCATTAGAGATCATTTTTAAATTATTTATGCAAATACTTGTGAAACTGAATCCAGATGTGAAATAAAAATATTTAGTTACCAACGTGCCTGTCTGTGGTCAATTTTTCAAGAAGACAGTCCATTTTCTCACCTGTATTTTATGATGACCAAGCTTTCTTAACCAATGTTACATACCGTCCCCCCCCCCCAAAAAAAAAACTGCTCAAAGGTTGATTCACAGCTGCAGTTCTTCACACACCTGATTTTCAAGAGCAACCCAGGGTGGTGGTGAATACTTTCTCTAGCCTCCACGGAAGTTACTTTCTAGCGCCCCCGTGCTACGTGTTCACACTTAAATCTCTCTGGACCTGTTGCCCCATCTATAACGTGAGGATTCTAGGTAGCACCTGTCTACCTTGCCGGACTTGGGGAAGAACGGACAGGTTAAACTGCTTTCAAAGATCGTTGCACACGCTAGAGAAAAAAGAACCAGCAGAGGAAGGGAACTAGTTCCACGGTAGAGAAAGTGCAGAAAACTGGAAGCCCTCTAGGGAAGCAGAAGGGACCAGAGCACGGGTGTGAGTGCTCGCACAGGTGGGGCCGCGGTGGGAGAGCCGGTTCTCCAACCTTCTGCCTCCTCTCCACACAAAGGCAGAGCCCAGAGCTCCGGCCCCTGTACGGACCCCCCCGCCCACTGCAGAGGCAGCGAGGGCATGGGATACAAAGCAAACCTACCAAAAAGGAAGGAGTCAGGGAGGGGGGATAAACTGGGAATTGGGGATTAACAGATGTACGCTGCTATATACTTATAAAATAACAAGGACCTACTTTAGAGCCCAGGGAACTGTATTTCAATATCCTGTAATAACCTATAACGGACAAGAATCTAGAAAAGAAATACACATGAAACTGAAGCAGGACGCCTGAAACACTGAATCTGCTACTCAGCTAGAGCCTGTCCCGTGCGTGCACGCTGAGTCGTGTCCGACTCTCACGACCCTATGAACTGTGTAGTCCGCCAGGCTCCTCCATCCGTGGGATTCTCCAGGCAAGAGTACTGGAGTAGGTTGCCATTTCCTTCTCCAGGGGATCTGCCTGACCCAGGGATCTAACCCACGTCTCTTGCATCTCCAGGTGGATTCTGTACCACTGAGCCACCAGGCAAGCCCGTACTTCCTACTTCAATTTAAAAAGCTTAAGGGAAAAAAAGAAAGCTCAGTCAAGCACCAACTCCTTTGTTGACTCATGTAACTGAGAGCCACCAACAGGAAAGGTGGAGAAGGAAATGGCAACCCACTCAGCACTCTCGCCTGAAGAATCCATGGACCGAGGAGCCTGGCCGGCTGTAGTCCATGGGATCACAGAGTCGGACACGACTGAGTGAAAACACAAGACCCGCCGACCACTGCCCTAGACGGTGCCCGCCCCAAAGGACGACGCTAAAAGTGGGGAGGAGCAGTGGGACAGGGCCTGACCTTCCCAGCACCGGTTACTGATTTCTGGTTCACTGGCCGTTCCAGGCTCAGCTGTCATCTACTCATTACTAAAGATGTATTCACAGCCTATGAAATATGAACATATGTCCACTGTTCCAAGATTTTCCTGCAAGAGAGTCGTGCCCTATGTACCCTGAAAATCTTGCCAGCGATAGTTAAGTGGATGCTTGGCAAGAAGAATATAGTTGGCTGAAGTGAGGGGGAACGAAAGCACTGAGATTTATCCCAGACTCCCCACTGGAGGCCTTCCCCACATGACAGGGCTCCTCTCCGGATCCTGCCAGGCTGCAGGAGAGCTAGGCATCTGACCCCTCTTGCTTGGAAAATTTCCATGGACTGAGGAGCCTGCTAGGCTACAGTCCATGGCGTCGCAAAGAGTCTGACACGACTGAGCGGCTTCACTTCACTCATCCCTTAAAACTCCCAAAGTGCAATTTCCTCTTTATGTGCTTCCTCACCACATCATTGCTTCCCTGGTGGCTCAGTGGCAAAGGATCCGCCTGCCGATGCAGGAGACGCGGGTTCGATCCTTGGCTCGGGAAGATCCCCTGGAGGAGGAGGAAATGATAACCTGCTCCAGGATTCCTGCCTGGGAAATCCCGTGGACAGAGAGGAGCCTGGTGGGCTACAGTCCATGGGGTCACAGAGAGTCAGGCTGGACTGAGCACATCACATCATTCAAACAAGAACTCACTCACTGTTCTTACGCTGACACAGGGAGACTGATAACAGACCTCAGGGGGCCCCCTGTGAACTTCCGAGCCTCCCCAGGCAGCCCCTCCTGCCCACCCCCTTATTAATCCAGATCCTGACCTCCCACTTGCAGCCGGAAGAGAAACAGGAAGCCAGGCTCTGCCAGCAAAGTGGCCTGTGCTCCTTGGCCCTTTTGACTTCACTGCTGCTCCTCCACACGAGTCAGATTGGGAGCTTTTGTTACTCGGGATGATCACCCCAAAATGCCCTCTGGCTGCCTGGGTCTGAGTAGTGAAAACACTAGGATCACTCCTCTTCAGGCGGCTGGGAACCTCTGAAGATGGCTGTGGCTGTGGGGACCCTGGAGTCACAAGTGACTGTGAAATGTAAGTTTTAAAAATTGTTAATGTTTTTTATTGTAGTAAAGGTCACATAATATAAAACATCTCCCGAATTTTTCACCTTCCTAATCTGAAACTCTGCCCCCCAGAAACACTAATAGCCCCACCCAGCACCCTTCAGCATCTGGCATCTGCCAGTGTACTCCGACTCTGTGAATTTGTCTACTCTAGGTACCCTGTACAAGTGGAATCAAATAGGATTTGTCTGCACCTAAGTCCTCTTGCCTGGAAAATCCCGTGGACGGAGGAGCCTGGTAGGCTACAGTCCATGCGGTCACCAAGAGTCGGACACAACTGAGCGACTTCACTTTCACTTTTCACTTTCACGCATTGGAGAAGGAAATGGCAACCCACTCCAGTGTTCTTGCCTGGAGAATCCCAGGGACGGGGGAGCCTGGTGGGCTGCCAACTATGGGGTCGCACAGAGTCGGACACGATTGAAGTGACTTAGCAGCAGCATTGAGTACTGGAGTGTAAAATGTAGTTAAGTTTTCTTTGCGGTTCAAGGAACTGGGGAGGGACCACACCCCTGGACACAGGTCAGGCAGAATAATATGTGTTCATGCCTTAACTTTTGCTAAGGAAACAGAGCAGTCTTCTCCTGGGCGGGGCACTAAGGCCATTTCACTTGTTCCAGGGGATTGGTCCATGATCGCCTGGGCTTTCGTGAAGGTAACTGCTCAAGGTTTCGTATCTTGTATGTGTGGAATGCATTTTAAACAGACCTGGCTTACCACTCCTGTCCAAACTCATGCCTCCAAAGCTTTGGAACAACCAAAATAAAGCCATGCATGGATTTGATGTGACTGAGACATATGCTATCTGCCCAGTCCATAAAGCAGCAAGAAACCACTCCTCTCCCCTAAGGCTCTGTGATTATAAAGGAAATAAAGTCTGAATTGTGACTTTCAAATTGTTTTGATCATGATCCACAAGAAATACAATCTGTCTTGTAACCTAGTCTATACACACTCATGCCCTCTGGTAATTTTATTCTAGACTGAAAAACACCTAGAAATCTTTTTAGATTGAAAAAAATAACAGCAAAGGGTAAAGTAAAATGCATACAGGGACATTTTTTAAAAGAGCGAGAGAATGTGTGTGTTTAAGAGTTCTGCATTAGGCATACGTGTCTTTCCTAAATTTAGGAAATGTGAATATAATTTACCACTTTATCTTCACCACCTAATAGTTTTTATTCTCAAATGTGGGCTAAGAAGAATAACCCACCAATGACAACAGGCTAAATGTGATCTTATTGGGGAATAATAAAATCAATTTAACTTCATTAGGAATGGTGAGGAAAGCTAGATTATTTAAGTTGTGTCTAAAGCATTCCACTTTTAATAAATGATCGCCATACCTGGGGAAGATTAAAACTGAAGCCGCAAGGTCAAGCCATTCCCTGGCAGTCAATATATACGGAATGGAAACTTCCTGGCTCATTCAGTAGACTTTACCCTTCCCTGCCCACAGCAGACTGCACTTATCAATCATAGTTTTCTTCTGTGATGAGCCCCAGTCTGAGTCATTTGAAAACAGTGCTGCAGGCAACCCTGATCAGTTATTCAGCATTGGCTTGGCACCCCCGGGGCTCAGAGCTAATGTGCCAACTCACCACCGTGCACAAAACAGCTCCAGTTACAACCCCGGAGAGAGGTCAAGGCAACAGCATTCTTCTTCCCAGGTAATGGAGAAGTAAACAGATCCAAGGACTTGTTCCCTGTGTCCTTAATTCTGCCACTGAAAGCAGGGTCTTTGTACCATACACAGCAAACAAAAACAGTAAGACCATCCCTGCAAACACCTTGAAAAATATCCACAAGCACTGAGATCACCCGCTGCTAAGAAATAAGAAGTTTTTCGTAATTTCTCACATAGCTAGTCCCTGAGAACCAAGACATCTCACATAACACTGTTAGTCCAAAGGTTGAAAAGGGTTTTAACTCACAGTGAAAGGAACTGATCAGAGTAAGATTACAACTTATAACTGAATTATTTCTTTTAAAAATACCTCTAGGGTTTCCCTGGTGGCTCAGTTCAGTTCAGTCGCTCAGTCATGTCTGACTCTTTGCGGCCCCATGGACTGCAGCACTCCAGGCTTCCCTGTCCATCACCAACTCCTGGAGCTTACTCAAACTCATGTCCTTTGAGTCCGTAATGCCATCCAACCATCTCATCCTCTGTCCTCCCCTTCTCCTGCCTTCAATCTTTCCCAACATCAGTGTCTTTTCAAATGAGTCAGTTCTTCCCATCAGGCGGCCAAAGTATTGGAGTTTCAGCTTCAGCATCAGTCCTTCCAATGAATAGTCAGGACTGATTTCCATTAGGATGGACGGGTTGCATTTCCTTGTAGGTTCAAGGGACTCTCAAGAGTCTTCTCCAACACAAAAGTTCAAAAGCATAAATTCTTTGGTGTTCAGTTTTCTTTATAGTCCAACTCTCACATCTACACATGACTACTGGAAAAACCATAACTTTGACTAGACAGACCTTTGTCGGCAAAGTAATGTCTCTGCTTTTTAATATGCTGTCTAGGTTGGTCAAAACTTTTCTTCCAAGGAGCAAGTGTCTTTTAATTTCATGGCTGCAGTCACCATCTTGAGTGACTTTGGAGCCCAAAAACAAAATCTGTCACTGTTTCCATTGTTTCCCCATCCATTTGCCATGAAGTGATGGGATCGGATGCCATGATCTTAGTTTTCTGAATGTTGAGCTTTAAGTCAACTTTTTCTCACTCTTCTCTTTCACTTTAATAAAGAGGCTCTTTAGTTCTTCTTCACTTTCTTCCATAAGGGTGGTGTCATCTGCCTATCTGAGGTTATTGATATTTCTCCTGGCCATCTTGATTCCAGCTTGGCTTCATCCAGCCCAGCATTTCTCATGATGTCCTCTACATATAAATTAAATAAGCAGGGTGACAACATATAGCCTTGACGTACTCCTTTTCCTATTTGGAACCAGTCTGTTGTTCCATGTCCAGTTCTAACTGTTGTTTCTTGACCTACATACAGATTTCTTAGGAGGCAGATCAGGTGGTCTGGTATTCCCATCTCTTGAAGAACTTTCCACAGTTTGTTGTGATCCACACAGTCAAAGGCTTTGGCATAGTCAATGAAGCATAAGTAGATGTTTTTCTGGAACTCTCATGCTTTTCTGATGATCCAATAAATGTTGGCAATTTGATCTCTGGTTCCTCTGCCTTTTCTAAATCCAGCTTGAACAGCTGGATGTTCACGGTTCACTACTGTTGAAGCCTAGCTTGGAGAATTTTTAGCATTACTCTGCTAGCGTGTGAGATGAGTGCAATTGTGCAGTAATTTGAACATTTTTTGGCATTGCCTTTATTTGGGATTGGAATGAAAACTGACCTTTTCCAGTCCTGTGGCCACTGCTGAGATTTCCAAATTTGCTGGCACTTTCACAGCATCATCTTTTAGGCTTTGAAAATGCTGAATGGTCTAGTGGTTTTTCCTACTTACTTAAATTTAAGTCTGAATTTGTCAATAAGGAGTTCATAATCTGAGCCACAGTCAGCTCCCGGTCTTGTTTTTGCTGACTGTATAGAGCTTCTCCATCTTTGGCTGAAAAGAATATAATCAATCTGATTTCGGTATTAACCATCTGGTGATGTCCATGTGTAGAGTCTTCTCTTGTGTTGTTGGAGGAGGGTGTTTGCTATGACCAGTGCATTCTCTTGGCAAAATTCTGTTAGCCTTTGACTTGCTTCATTTTGTACTTCAAGGCCAAATTTGACTGTTACTCCAGGTATCTCTTGACTTCCTACTTTTGCATTCCAGTCTCCTATAATGAAAAGGACATCTTTTGGGGTGTTAGTTCTAGCAGGTCTCGTAGGTCTTCATAGAACCATTCAACTTCAGCTTCTTCAGCATTACTGGTCAGGGTGTAGACTTGGATTATCGTGATATTGAATGGTTTGCCTTGGAAATGAACAGAGATTATTCTGTCATTTTTGAGATTGCATCCAAGTACTGCATTTTGGACTCTTGTGTTGACTATGATGGCTACTCCATTTCTTCTAAGGGATTCTTGCCCACAGTAGTGGATATAATGGTCATCTGAGTTAAATTTACCCATTCCAGTCCATTTTAGTTCGCTGATTCCTAAAATGTCAACGTTCACTCTTGCCATCTCCTGTTTGACCACTTCCAATTTGCCTTGATTCATGGACCTAACATTCCAGGTTCCTATGCAATTTTGCTATTTACAGCATCGGACTTGACTTCCATCACCCATCCCATCCACAACTGGGTATTGTTTTTGCTTTGGCTCCATCCCTTCATTCTTTCTGGAGTTATTTCTCCACTGATCTCCAGTAGCATATTGGGCACCTACCGACCTGGGGAGTTCCTCTTTCAGTGTCCTATCTTTTTGCCTTTTCATACTGTTCATGGGGTTCTCAAGGCAAGGATACTGACGTGGTTTGCCATTCCCTTCTCCCATGGACCCTGTTTCGTCAGAACTCTCTCTGGTGGTTCAGTGGATAGGAATCCACCTGCCAATGCAGGAGACGAGTTCGACCCCTAGTCCAGGAAGATCAGGGATCCACATGCCGCAGAGCAACTGAGCCTGTGCTCTAGATCCTGGGAGCCACAACTCCCGGAGCCCGAAGCCCTAGAGCCTGTGCTCCGCAACCGGAGAAGCCGCTGCAATGAGAAGCCCGGACTCCGCAGCTAGAGAGTAGCCCATGCAGCAACAAAGACTCAGCACAGCCAAAAATAAATAAAATTTAAAAAAATCTTTAAACCCTAAAGACTAGAGAATATTTAATAGCCAGTTTTGCTTCTGAACAATCAACATGGGCAATTAGGAATATACAGCTCTTCAGGAACTGAGCAGAGTCCCATCTGAATGGCATAATTAATTTTGTGCTTGGTTGTTTAGCATTATGAATCCTCTGTTAGAATATAAAGCCCGTGAGAGTTTGTGTTTGGACTTTGCATTCCTCGTTATCTGCTGTACCCTCAGTCTTAGAATAGGGCCTTGTCTGCAGCAAAGAACATTTGAGTAGTACCACGTACATTGGCTAACCTCCTTACTTGGACCCAGGCCCTAGGAAAATACTGCAGCTTCCCAAGCCCCTGAAAAATATTATTCTTTTCCTTCCTTGATCCCTAACTCTACCCAAGATTTAAATAGATGCTAACGTTTCTCTTGAATAGGTTCCTCAGTCCTAAAGATAAGTGTCCTAATTCCAGATTGGACAGCCCTGGTTATAAACTTGCTTACTCATGTATCTGAAGAAGGAAGTAATGTTCACAGCACCGAAGCTGGGCTCCAAGACATCTTCCAAGGCAAAACACAGCCAGTAAACAAAAGGAAATCAAAAGGCAAGCAATTTGAAGTTGCTTAAAATGAATACATAAAGGAAAATGAAAGCCATGGGTAAGTTATAATAGAGGTTTGGAAGAATGGTCTGGATTAAAACAATCACCATCAAAATAAACGTGAAGAGCGCTTTTAATTGGACTGACTTGCCAGGAAAAAAATGGAAAAATAAGAAGATACAAAGAAAATGTTTGGAGTGGTAAATCTTATAGCTGGAGCTATTTCTAGCATTGGCGAGTCCAGGAATGATTGACTGTCATGAGTTGAAATAGATCACAGATAAGAAGTCATGTTATTTTCAAATACTTGCAGACCATGGCAATCAGTTCTGCTATTTTCTTTGATTATATTTACATCTACTTGTTTCACAAGTTAAAACTGTAACATGGATATGAAATTAGCCTGGGTAATCTAAAATCATTTTTTAAAATGGTATGTTATCTCCAACGGCATTACTCACACAAAATCTCCTTATTTTGTGAGTCTGTTTCAGACTTATACTGTTAACTTACAAAAATTATTAATACACAAAAGAATTAGCTTTTTTTAATTAAGAAACCTCGACCTTATCCAAAAAACTTATCTTTATGTTACTTTTATTAATACAAGCAATTACTCAGAATATATTTGTATAATGCATGAACAAGCATTCTATGTAATATAATATTAAGACATTCTGCTCACCTGTCCCTTCTAGAAATCCCCATGCTTTGTCCCACTACACCCTGCTGGGTAATCCCAGTAAGTTTAGTATCGGTTATAAAAATCAGTTATTAAAAATAATTATCTCAAAAACAGTAAGACTATCAATACTATGGCTATGGAACCAAATATGTAAAGGCCATAGAGAAGAGATTTTTTATAATAATGGAGAGGTTTTACTCTTGAACTATAGGAAACATTAACTGTTCATCATTTCTCTCTCAACTGTATCGACTTCATTAATTTAAAAAATACTTTTCAATCTGCATTTCATTCCCTATTCATGAAAAAAATTTTCTCGGCCCCAATGGTCTACACATTCTGCTCTTTTATTTGCACTCCTTAAAATTCAGGGACGCCTATATGAATAATGAGATGGGAAGAAATGGTGCAGAAAGTTGTTGGGATAGCTTTTACTCAGTGAATTTATTATGCATAGTTTAAAGTTGACCTTTTAATCCAAGTTTTTATTCAATTCCATTGCAAGGAATTGAGCAGCATGGTCAGTTTGAATATTTGTATGTCATTGGCACTAACAATGACTTTCATGAGAAAAAGTCATATATTACAACCATGAAGAAGGCAATACATTCTTTTTAAGGCCAAATGAAGGAAGGATAGAAATGTTTTAGGAAGAAAGTAAGTTTTCCACAAAAATAAAAATTTACCCTAAATTATAAGACATGGCAATGCAAGTCATTTTCATAATTTATTCTCAAGATTAGATGTTACTAAATAACTGTGTATCCATATAAATATATAAATGGTGTTAGTCACATTGATGCTATGGTTATTCATTTCAATTTTCAGGAACAAATATTAGCTTTCCACATGTTGCTCGAAGGCTTTTTCACCTTTCTCTTGGGTAGATGTGTAATTTATAGGAGCTGAAGCTCCACAACACAAAAACCAAGTAAATAATATCAGATTCAAGAAGACAGGATGAATGGATTGACTACAAAGAGGAGTTACAGGAGCCCCCAAGTTACTTAAGTTTCCACTTACTCATATTTCATACACCAGGACCTTTCATAGATTTTAGGGGAGGCACATTTCATCTTAGGGCTTCCCTGGTGGCTCAGGAGATAAAGAATTTATCTGCAAGGCAGGAGACCTGACCCCTGGGTCGGGAAGGTGCGCTGGAGAAGGGAATGGCTACCCTCTCCCGTATTCTTGCCTGGGAAATCCCATGGACAGAGGACCCTGGCGGGCTAGAGTCCATAGGGTTGCATAAAGTTGGACACGACTGAGCAACTAACAATTTCACTTTCACTTTTTCTTTACATTTAATCTTAATTTTTAAAAAATCCCCTAACAATTCTGCCCTCCAGCAACCACAGAATGGACTCACTCCCTCTTGACATGGCAAGTCCCTGGTGTTCAATCCAAGGTCGGACGAACACTTGCAGTATCTGGTCTTTAAATTAATTTCCAAGATTCTACACTGAATAACTCCCCCAGAATCCAAGATTTATATCTATATGAAGCTTGAGGGCAAGGATATGCTACATTCTAGATGTGTGCTGCTTACCTAAGAGCATCAGAAGCAATTTTAACTTTGTATTTTTAACAAATGTATTCTTATGGCCTCATTGAAAATTTACTGCTGCTGCATCTGGTAGTCAGGTTTTTAGGTTGGATATTTATGGCTGGTGAAGTCTTTGACCTCTTTAAGAGTGCATATCAAAGAATGTAGGTGAAAATGAGTTTCCCTGGTTCAATGAGAATTCCAGAGTCCTAGGGAGGAGACTAACCCTGAGCCATTTCATTTTAATAATGAGTTAACTTTCCATAAAGCAGAAAATCCAGTTAGATGAACTATTCCAAACGGACATACAGCCATCCTTAAACACAAATTTGAGTATCTACTGCAAGGCAGACAAGTACAATGATGCCATAAGAGTTATACATTATAATTAAATGAATAGATGATGGGGAGGAAGGGAGGGTGGGAGGGAGAGAAAGAAGGCCAAGAGGAAGAGAGATGAGAAAGAGAGAGAAGAAAGAAAAGAAATATTCATGGGAATGGAGACAAGAAAGACTGGAAAAAGAGGGGGAAAGTGGTACATTCATCTTGGATGAAAGAAATGGGGGAAAAAAAGAGAGGGAAGTTTGCTCCTCTTTCTAATCCACATGTAATGCTAGTGAGCATTACCTTTAAATATTAACACAACAATTAATGTAGCAGAAGATGAATGTTTATGTATCCAGTAAAGAAAAACATGTTTGTGAGACGTTTATGATAATAGGTTAATGTCAGGAGCAAAAAGGACACAATGCATATGAACATTTTGATCACACTTACGTAAATATTAGACAATACTTGAAGAGGAATATTTAAATTTTTACCTTGCTTAGCTTTGAATAATGAAACTGTAGGTAACTTTTTATTACACTTCTGTCTTTTTCTATATTTCTTATGAAAATAAGTAGCACGGTAACCATAAACCAAAAATCTATAATAGATACACATACAAAAAAGAAAAAGGAGCCCAAACATAATACTAAAAATAGACCTCATATCACAAAAGAGCAAAAGAAGAAAAAATAAAAAAGAGCCACAAAACAACCCCAAAATAACTTACAAAATGGTAATAATTTCTTTAAGTAAACTAAATGCTCCCATCAAGAAACATAGTGTGCCTGAATAGATACAAAAATAAGATCCATATATATACTACCTACAAGAGGTTCATTTCAGACCTTAAGACACACAAACTGGAAGTAAGAAGTTGGGAAAAGATATTCTATGAATGTGGACATGAAAACAGAGCTGGAATACCAATATTTATTCCAGACAAAACAGACTTTAAAGACTGTAATAAGAGACAAAGAAAAATATTTCAAAATGATAAAGGGATAAATCCAAGAAGATATAACAATTATAAGTATACATGCACCCAGTATATGAGAACCTAAATACATAAAACAAATATTAACAGACACAAAGGGAGAAATTGACAGTAACACAATATTGGTAAGAGACTTTAATATCTACATTAAGGGGCAGGTCATCCACAAAATAAATAAGGAAACACTGGCATTATATGAAACATTAGAGAAGATAGACTTAATAAGTATACATAGAACATTCCATCCAAAAGCACCAAAATACACATTCTTTTCAAGGACACACAAAATATTCTCCAGGACAGATCATAAGCTAGGCCACAAAACAATTCTAAACAAAATTCACAAAACTTTCTAAAAGACTGAAATCATATCAAGCATCTTTTCTGACCACAGTGCTATTACACTAGAAATCAACTATAAGAAAAAAAAAAAAAAAAAAAAACACAGCAAAAATACAAACAAGTGGAGAATAAACAATATGCTACTAAACAATCAGTGGGTCACTGAAGAAATCAAAGAGGAAATCAAAAGATTCCTAGAGACAAATCAAAAACACAACAGTCCAAAATCTATGTAATGCCACAAAAGCATATCTAAAAGGAAATTTTTTGGTGACAGAAGCCTACCTTAGGAAATAAGAAAAAAAAATATCAAATAAAAACTAAATTCATACCTAAAGGAACTATTTTATAGTTTCTAGAACAAATAAGACTGAAAATTAGGAGAAAATAATAAAGATCAGAACAGAAATTAATGAAGGGTGAAAAATAGAAAAGATCAATAAAACTAAAAACCAGTTAATTGAAAATACAACCAAAACTGGATAACCTTTAGCCAGGTTCATCAAGAAAAAAAGGGCCTTCTAGGCCCAAATCGATGAAATCAGAAATGAAAAAGGACAAGTTATAACCAGGACCACAGGAATACAAAGGATCAAAGAGATTACTATTTTTTTCACCATGTCTGTTCATTTTTAATGATCTCATTTAGTACTTATGACTTCAGAAAATATCTGCATGGAAATTCACCTATCAAATTGTCTTCCTGACACCTCCACTCTGATATCTAATAGACTTCTCACACTCAGCGCATCCACCACTGGACTTGCGCTGTTTTTCCAAAAGTCTGCTCCACAGACTACCTTCTCATCTCAGTGATAGCAACCCCATCCTTCCCATTTTTCAAGCCTAGACCACCAATAAGAATTGCAACAGCCACTTCTAAAGCATGTTAAATGCTCTAATGAAACCATCAGACTCTGATGACTGATAAAGACATGAAAACGATATACTTTGGGTTTCTCCATATTCTCTTACAATTACTAGCTCTACTTTCAAAATGCCATTTAGAATCTGACCGCTTCTCACCTCCTCTGCTGCAATCACTGTGGTCTGAGCCACTATTACCTCTCATCTGAATCACTGCATTTCCCCCAACAACGGTCCCTATTTCTACTTTTTTTTCCCCTTGTCCCAACATTCTCACCGCAGCTGCCATGTCTAATCAGGGGCATTTCTCTCCCCAAAACCCTGCAGCAGCTTAAGAGAAGTGTTAAGCCTCATACTCATTCTGTTCAAGCTTTATGAGCATCCCTGCTATTCCTGAAACACACTCACTTGTACTCCTTCAGAGCATTTGCTCTCTCTCTTCTCTCTGGAATGCTCCTCCCCAGATATCCACTAGGCTACTGTCCTTGGCATTTTCAAATCATTTCTCAAATCTCATCTGCTCAACAAGGCCTACCTGGAGCATGTTTTTAGTAAAGAAACATGCCCAACTATCCCAATTCCACATCACCTCATCTCTGGGGTTCAATCCCGTGTGTGTGTATGTGTGTGTGTGCACACACACGCACGTTCAATTGTGTCTGACTCTTTGCAACTCCATGCACCATTACCCACCAGGCTCCTCTGTCCATGGGATTTTCCAGGCAAGAATATTGGGGGGGGGGGGGGGCTGCCATTTCCTATCCCAGGGGATCTCCCCGACTCAGGGATCGAACCCTCATCTCTTCTGTCTCCTGCATTAGCAGGTGGATTCTTCATCACTGCTGCCACCAGGCAAGCCCTTCAATCCCCTTACTTTGCTTTATTTTTTTCCCAAGGAACTTATCACTTCCTAACATGCCGTGTAAGGTACTTATTTATGATGTACTTATTTATGATATTACTTCTTCTTCATGGTAGAATGTAACCTCCAAAAGAGCAAGGATTTTTCCTTTATTCACTGATGCATCCCAAGCCCCGAGAGCAACACCTGGCACACTATGGATTCCTGCATTTAACCAGTGCTTATTGACAATTTGCCACATGACACGCCCCGGAAATTAAGCACAGAATAAGACAATCATGGTGCCTGTCCCCTTGGAGCTCACAGTCTAATTTTCTGTCGATTTCCTGGACATGACTATTTGTATAACCTTCAAAAGAAAGTGGAAAGACATCAAGAAGTTCACCAGCCAATAGCATGTGAAATGCTAAATGTTAAATGCTCTAACGAAAACATCAGACTCTGATGACGGATATAGAAATGATAACTATGTACTTTGGGTTTCAGGCTTCAGTGCCATTCCCTACAATCCAGACTAGAAAGCAGAACCCCAAGGTCTTTCAGTGAGTATGTAAGAAAAGTTTGCCCTAATGACTGGGGCTTGCGGTGCTCAGACATGACTCTTTGTGACCCCATGGACTAGAGCCCACCAGGCTCCTCTGTCCATGGAATTTCCCAGGCAAGAATGCTGGAGTGGGTTGCCATTTCCTTCTCCAGGGGATCTTCTCAACCGAGGGAGTAAACCCATTTCTTGTATCTCCTGCATTGGCAGGTGGATTCAAAATATAAAACACATAATGATGAATAAGGCAAGAATACCCAGGGATTGAACCTGGGTTTCCTGCATTGCAGACAAATTCTTTACTGTCTGAGCCACTAGGGAAGCCCAAAACAAGGCATATGTGATTCTATACATCATTCTAGTCTTTTGATAACTCTTCCCCTAAATAAAAAGACATGTTTCAAATAAAAGTATCCCCATTTAAAAAATTCCCCTGACAGGGTAATCAAGTCTTATGCCTTATTCAATAATTAGCTGGACTGAAACTCTTCCATGTCCATTTTTTTTCTGGCATGCTGGCAGCAAATTGATAACCTCGGGCAATTTTTAATTAGCACCCTTAAAATTGGTTTGCTAAATTAGCCAGCTATGAAATAACCTCACCCAAATGATTAAGTTCAACCTGCATTTCAAATCCATCACCTGGTTTTTTACTGCAGGAACACATCATCGCTCGAGGGTTGTTAATGACAGTGTTCACCAGCCTGTATTTTGGTCCATGCCCCACACAGCGAGCAGCAAATGCCAGCTGGCACGTCTCTATGCGGCTGTTTCAAGTGGCCTGCCAGCCATGTGGGGTTGACATTTCTATTACCAGAAGTAGCTCGGCCTCCATCCTTCACCCGGTGGAGGTAGTACTTAAAGATGAGCCTCTGTATGTTCAGGGAAGTCACCTGTGTTGCCCAACGTGAGGAAAGCCAGGATTTGCCTTGGTGAGGCCGTGGGGGTGGCCAAGCTTAACTGGCAGGACAGCCGTGCTCACCAAGGGAGGTCACCCTTCCTCATACCTCACACCCAAATGGGACTTCTGGAGCAAATATTATTTAGCAAGGACGTTCATATGACCTTATTTCATTTCAGAATAAGACCAGGAAGCAGGCAACTTGAACCCCAGCACGTGGATAAGAACATCAGAAGGTTGAAATAATTCGCCCAGATCGAGAGGCAGAGTCAGAAGAGCATCTCTGGTCACCTGTCTGCCAGTCATCTGCCACCACCTGCCACCATCAGCGCTGTTCCCCTCTGTTCCCCCAAACCCCTTACTGGTCTCCCTTTCCCAAGTTTTATCTCCCTCCAACCAACTCTCTACGCCTCAGCCAGAGCGATCTTCTTCAAAGGCAACCCCGCTGGTATAACTCTTCTATATGTGGCCTAGCTTTTCCTGGTGGCTCAGTGGCAAAGAACCCACCTGCCAATGCAAGAAAGGCAGGTTCGATCCCCGGGTCAGGAAGATCCCCTGGAGGAGGAAACGGCAACCCACTCCAGTATCCGTGCCTGGAGAATCCTATGGACAGAGGAGCCTGGCGGGCTACAGTTAGTGCGGTCACGAAGAGTCAGACAGGACTTGGCAGCTAAACAACAGCAATACCAGGCTCACCGCTGCACGTGGGTGAAGGTCCCAGATCAGCCCACAAAGCCCCCTGTCATCTGTCCTCTGCCTTTCTTCCCTGCCTGCTTGCCACATTCCGGCCACCCTTCCTTCTTCCAGGTCTCCGAACTCTGTTCGCCCTCTCAAGGCTTCTGCACAAGCTATGTCCTCTGCCCACAGCTCAGTCCCTACCCCTTGCACTTCCACCAGATTCGCTGCCAGACTTTCCAAGCAGCCACCAGGGAAGCCGAATTCCAGGCACTTCAGTGGCCTGCCGTGGCCTCTCCCAGGATGGGGGCACCATTGGTGTCCATATGTGACTTGACTAGACCCCTAGTCACCCTGGGGGGAACAAGGTGGACAGTGGTGTTAGCGAGGAGACAGCAGTGGTGGGACTCTCACGGACTCAACATCTAGAGGCCTGGAGAAAAAGGAGCCAAGGGAATCTGGGAAGGGCTATAAATTTGATGCAATATACTATAGTAAGTCATTATACAATATAAAGATGTCTCTTCTATCCTCAATGGTTCCAGAATGCAAAGGCAGATAGATCATTCTCCCTTGGACTGTGCGGTCCTTTTAGACACTTTAAAGGAAGAAGTCAACTTAAGGAAGATCTATCGGGTATCTAGAATTGTTAAAACGGACTCTGACTTCCTTAGTGGCCCAGTTGTTAAGACTCTGCCTGCCAATGCAGGGGTCATGGGTTCGATCCCTCATCTGGGAAGAGTCCACATGCCAAGGGGCACTAAACTGGCATATCACAACGACTGAAGCCCGCGCGCCCTGGAACTCACGCTCCGCAGCAGGGGAGCCACTGCAGGGAGAAGCCTGTGCCCCACAACTGGAGAGCAGCCCCCACCCACCGCAACTAGAGACAGCCCGGGCACGGCAACCAAGGCCTCGCTCACCCCCGCAAAAATCGACCTTGACTGACTTTCCATTCTACCTTTTCCACATTCTCTGCTTACAGGGCAGTCATCTGATAGAGGGAGATGGGGATTCTTTCCTGCTGGAATTCGCTCCTTGTGATCTGTTCTACGAGGGGGTGGTTTCCAGGAGTTTTCACACCTGGGCTGGAATCATTAGGGTTCCATTCTAGCTCCATCTGGAAGGAAGAATCCTAATAACTCTGGCCTCAAAATGGTTCTGCAGAGCTAGGTATTCACTTGCACAGCCTCAGAGCTGGGAATAGAAGGCACTGACCCTGCTGTTGGAGGCTTCTTTGATTAATGAGTAACCCTATTTGCAGAGAGACAGGACTCCACATACATGCCATAAACACAGTTATATTCACACTGCCTGGTGACTCAGCAGCAAAGAATCTTCCTGCCAATGCAGGAAACTGGGGCTCGATCCCTGGGTTGTAAACATCCCCTGGAGAAGGAAATGGTAACCCACTCCAATATTCGTGCCTGGAGAATCCCATGGACAGAGGAGCCTGACAGGCTACAGTCCATGGGGTCGCAAAGAGCCAGACACAATTGAGCGACTAAACAACAACAATGGTCCTTAATTCCCCTCGGGCAACCAAACCATTTCAGAATATCTTTTCCAGGCATCCAAGCGTACCAGTGACCAATGGCACAGGCATCTTCCTGCTCTCTTCAATACTGAAATGAACCTATTGGAGAATGCTGTCCACCAGGTGGCAGCCAAGTCCTAACTAAAATGTATGTCAACACACGGGCCCTGGATTCACACACAGCAAGTAGCTTCAAGATCAAACGGCACATGGACATGCTTGAATCTGCTCTCCTGGGCTGGTCTTCTCTACAGGATGTTCAAGATCGACAGTGTTGATGATACAGTTTCTGACGGCTGCTGCCAAAGGTCGGAGTGACAGTGTCCCCCGGACAAAGCAAGGCTGAAAGAAGAGGATTTACAGCGGCCTCTCCACAGGGGATGCTCCACTGTCAGCGCAAGACGGCCCGTTCTCTCGGCCCTGGGTGACCATCGACTCTGCCACTCAGAGGTGTTACCCCTGAAAGGCTCCACGTGCTCAAGGGCAACTTTCCTTCTGCGGACACTGAAGCTGGCTGCATCCAAGCAGAGCTGGGACGGAGCTCCGCCTCACTGTATCCATTTCCTTACCAAGCCGTAAAGGCCTTTCGGGGCACGGCCTTCATTATTTGTCTGGGTTTCCTCTCCTACACCCCAAGGATGGAACGCTCACTGGCTGAGATTGTCTGCCCTGTTCTCAAGGAAAGGAAAACTAACATTTGGGTTGCTAACCATTCAGTTTAAGGACAAGGCTGGAGGGAATCCCCTGGTGGTCCAGAGGTTAGGACTCCATGCTCTCCCTGCAGGGGCCCAGCTTCAGTCCCTGGCTGGGAAACTAAGATTGTGCCAGCCATACAGTGCACCCCAAAAAAACAAGGAAAAAAAACCCACCCCCCACCAGGTTTGAAGGGGAAAGTGGAGGGGGTCAGCAAAGCAGATGAGCAGAAAGGCCTTCATCTGTGACAGAAAGGGCTGGACCAAGGGGAAGACTATGGGAGGGGAAAGCAGTCCTCTTTCAGAGAGGAGAGAGGACAGGATCCCTGGTCCACTCTGCCAGCGACTCCCTCCCCCTGCGCCGAGAGCTCTCAGGCCAGAGGAGACGCTGTGGACAAGGCCAAGAGATGCTCCAGCGATGACCTATAGGGACAGATGACCAAAGTCAGGGGGTCCCTTCTGTACATAAGGCCCAGAACCCGGGAAGAGCCTGCAGAAAGACACGTCAAATTTCTCGGCATCCTGAAGAGACATTTATCATCAAAATAAGAATGATTGGAGAGCATAAGAAACATGGTCTTTCTTACAGCACAGAGTGTGTGAAGCTCGATTTGTACGTGCCACAGTGACGAGGTCAACTGGAAATGCTCTAAGTTTCTGTATTTATTCAGCTGTGTGCTCAGTGGCTGGGGGCACCGCCAGTCTCCGACCTGATCCGGAGGAGCAGGGTTCGCCTCCCGCCTGGAAACAAGGGAGCAGCGCTCCTGTGCAGGTCCCCGCTTGCTCAAGGTCAGGAACAGACACCGTGCTGGCTTCTCTCCTGGTGTTTCACATTCTTGTGAGTCTAAGGTCAAGCTATGATGGAGAGCCTGCCCGGAAAAAATGGTACTTTCTCCCCTCTTTGCCTCCAATGATTTACTATGACCATCTTCTAATCCGGAGGTCAAAGCATCAAGGAAAGGAGACCTCCCTCTTCAACTTTTAAATTAAAATCTACCAAAAATATGTCAAGGTGATGAAAGACATAAAACCACATCAATATATAAAGTACAAGACAAAAGAAAATTGTTTAATAAAAAACTGTCCGTGCAGAGGGAGGCAGCCTCTTTGTTCTAACCCCTTGCTGACCGGAAAGAGGGGAGGTAAGACTGTACTGCTGGCGGCAGAGCAGTGAAAAGGGAAAAAAAATCCTCAGAATAATTTCCTGCGAATAGCATTGTGGTAGGAGAAAGAGAAAGTTTTGAATTCAGCATGAAGTTCGGAAAGGAGGGTGTCTAAAGGAATTCATCAGGGCGTGTGCTAAAGTCCTCATGAAAGGGAATGGCTTCTACTGCAGGTCACGTTTAACAGGCATCTTGCAGAACATCTCCTGACAGCTCACCTGACTTGTGGCGTGACTGTGCAGATGGGCCTCCGTGAAGGCCTGTGGGGCTGCAGAACCAGAAGCCCAATCAGAGAGTTACGTACTACTTATGATGATCAGGATTCAGGTCAGGTTTGCATCAGGTACCCACTGTTTACAGTCAGCATCTGTTCCAGTTGGTCCATACCTGTGCCTTTCTGGGTAACCTCTATTGTATCACCCAGAGCAGGCACACAGAACCCCGCTTCTGGGCGAACAGTCAAATCTCCAGGGCAGTGGAAAATGGAAGGCAGTCTCCCTCTACCTGCCTGGTGACCCCCAAGCTGCCGACAAGAGGTTCTACACCAGTGATGGTAACACACACAGATAATGAACCCAGTAATGGAGAAGCGTGGTCCTGAAAACAGCGTGCACAATAAGGAAGGTATACAGCTTTGAGGAAAAGAAAGATTTGAGAGAGATGGCCAGGAAAAACGTTAGCCAGAGTTTGTAACAGATGAGAACCCTGCTTCTCAAAAAGAATATCCATCACAAGTAACAAAACCGCCTGGGCCACCTGACAAAACCTGAAGCAGGGACGCTGCCCCAGAAGCACAACTTCAGGATGGTGGGGGAGGGGGTGAATCAAGGAAATCTGCGTTTTTAACTAGTTTCCCCGGTGATTCTTGAAGGAATACACAGGATGAGAAGGGGAAAGAGATGGTGTGCTCAGTCTTTCTAAGTCTGGAGGACCTCGGAACAATCAAGAGGAAGGCTCTGAAGATAACTGTAAGGACAGGAGACAAAGAAGCAGGAGGGCCAGAGTTACAGATCTAGGATGAGCCTGAATTTCCTGATAGAACAGAGGCAGGAAATAACACTCAGAGGGCAAGCTTGTTTATATATTCAGCCTCCAGACAGCTTCCTATTTTGGAAGGACCCTTACTGTGTGGTTCTGGTGGGAGGAGGCCTCTACTTCTCACTATCGGAACCTAGAAACCAGCTATTCCTGCCTCTGCCCTTTAGCGGCTAGAGGGTCAGGAAGTATCAAGACCACGTTAATTAGGTGCGGCCACCCAGAACTTTGGGTCTTAAAGGAGAGTCTCAAAGATGCCAGAGAGAGTGAAGAAATGTAATTCACAGCACTGACCTCCCTAGTGTCGAGATGCTGTGGGGACGCCCAACCCAGACTCTGACTTGGGTGGGAACTTGACTTCTGCGGAGTCACTTTTCCATATATGACATTCTCAGCCTTCCCCATCCCTGAAGTTCTGAATTACTCATATATTTTTCAATAAATTCCTTCTCTGCCTACGCTTATAAGACTTGGAGAACACTAGAGGCCAAAATTAGAACCCATAATAATTTCCTCCAGATACTGAAGAGAAAGAAATAGAAAGATGCAAGAGTATGCATGTTCAGAGAGCAAAGGGTCAAAGGATTGCTGAATGATTGAGGGGACCTCCCTGGTGGTCCAGTGGTTAAGACTTTGCCTTCCAATGCAGGGCGTGCAAGTTTGATCCCTGGTCAGGGAGCCCACATGCCTCGTGTCAGAAAAAAACAAAACATAAAACATATTGTAACAAATTCAGTAAGGACTTTAAAATGGTCCATGTCAAAAAAATCTTCAAAAAAAAAAAAGGACTGAGAATGAACAATACCGCACAAATTAAGACAGTTTACTGATGAAAGCGTTTGAGAGGATCAACACTAATTTTGCAAGTTCTACCGTGGCTAAAATGCTGCCACACAGTATTTCATGCTACAGAGAAATCATTCATGAAAGGAAGAGTCAATTGACGTGGCAAACATCATCGCTGTCGTATTTTAAGGAATGGCCCCGGCCATCCCAATCTTCAACCACCACCACTCCGATCAGCCAGCAGTCATCAACACTGAGGCAAGACCCTCCACCAGTAAAAAGATTACAACTTCCTGAAGCCTCAGATGATGCTTAGCATTTTTAACCAATAAAATGGTTTTAAATTAAGGCACATACATTTTAAAAATACATAATGCTATTGCACACTTAATATTTTACAGTATAGTGTACACATAACTTTTAGATGTACTGGGAAACCCAGAAATGCATGTGACTCACTTTATTCTGATATTGACTTTACTTCAATGGTCTAGAACTCAGCCTGTAGTATTACCAAGACATGCCTGTGCAAATTAGTATCTCAAAACGTTCTCTTACCAGGGACTTCCCTGGTGACCCAGTATTTAAGAATTCGCTTGCCAATGCAGAGGACGTGGGTTTGACCGCTGGTCTGGGAAGATCGCACATGCCTCAGAGTAACTAAGCCCACACACCACAACCCCTGAAGCCTGGGTGCCTAGAGTCCGTGCTCGACAACAAGAGAAGGCACCACAATGAAGAGTAGCCCCCACTCACCACAGCGCAGCAGTGAAGACCCAGCATAACCCAAAATTAATTTTGAAAAAGTTATCAGGCCATCTCTCTCTCCTACTATTTCCATGAGATTATGAGCACCACTGAGGATCAAGAGTCTTCTGCATCGATGTTATTCTATAACCTAGGCATCCTGCTTTGCACACAGAATGCTTCATACATATATTGATGAAATTCATTCAAGGAGAGGGGATGAAATCCATGGGGGGTTGGGGAGAGACTTAACAATGCAAATAGGTGGGTAGAAGTTCCTAAAGAAACTGGAAGAATTGGACTAATTATGTAGTGGGAGAGCTTATATTTAAAAACGTGAGACTCCCCTTGGACAGCAGAGAAAGGCCAGAAAGTGGAAGAAAAGGTTCCTCTTTCTTGTGAGAGGATGCCATAAAGAAGAGTAAATGGACAGAACTTCCATCCCCGACCTCACAGAGTGTGAGTGTTTACTGCAGTTAATGTCTACTCATTCTACCTTCATGTAATAGTTTGTCGGCAGCAGGTAACTTGTCTTCTTGCCTGATAGCTTCAGACTCGGAACTGGAATATTTTCTGCTACACCAGCAAAGGACGTCAGTCACATCCTCCACTGAGCTGGTGAGCCCTAAGGAAACTCAGATGTGCAAACACAGGATATTGGCCCCAATAGCTGAGGTGCATATCAAAGGAATGACTTCAGTGAGCCCAGACTCTTGCATCTTTCCATACATAGAAAAGCACTACATTCCTTAATTTGAGATATCTGATTTTCTTTCATTAACAATAATCATTGTGACATATGCTTTGTTGCAAAACTTCAATATAACCTGGGTCTTCTCCTCAGAGCGGTTCTCTCAGGGTTACTTGAGATGCCGCCACCCAGGCTTAAAGTTCTAAAAATTTCTACCGAAGAAAACATAACTCTCAACTTTTAGGTTGTGAATATGTTCTTTAGCCGGCAAGATCAAGAGGAGCCAGGACCCTGTGGGGCTGCTGGGCACCAAAGTCTTTCCGTGTCCCCCATTTCTTGATTACAGGAAATGGGCTTAATTCAGCCTCCATTACCTTTCCTGAGTTCCAACAGCAGGTTCAATCAGTTGTCAGTTAGGGAAGGGCGGGGTGTGAGACAGGCGAGAAATAGAAGGAGCAACAGGGCAGCCTTGGAGCAGAGTCATGACTCCCCCTCAAGCATACACACAACAGAGTCTCTGAGCTGTTGTGCAGAAACTGAAATCCCCATCTGGTGGGAGAAGCTAACAGTATGTTGCCCAGCAGCTTGTAGACCCCAGGCCCTTTGGAACCAGAAGGTTGACGATGCTGACCTCCACTGACTTCACTACCAACCAATCAGAAGAATGTCCATGAGCTGATTGTGCCCTCTTTGAACCATTTACTATGAAACTTCTCTCTGCCTGCTCCAGGTTAGAACACACAGTTCTGAGGACATTATTAGCTCATTGTAGCTCCCTCTGCCTGGCAAAGCAATAAAGCTATTCTTCTCTTTCTCTTTCTCTCTCTCTCTCTCTCTGTGTGTGTGTGTGTGTGTGTGTGTGTGTGTAGTCGCTTCAGTAGTGTCTGACTCTTTGCAACTCTATGGACTGTAGCCCGCTAGGCTCCTATGACCATGGGGATTCCCTAGGCAAGAATAATAGAGTGGGTTGCCATGCCCTCCTCCAGGAGAACTTCTCCACCCAGGGATCAAACCCATGTCTCCCGAGGCTCCTGTATTGCAGGTAGATTATTTACCACTGAGCCACCCTAAATTCTCTGAGATTTAATTCAGAGTCAGTCTACAGAATCCAGATCCGGCTTTAAGATTCACACTGCACACATCTTTCATGGATGGCCCTTTATGTACAGTCAACATCGGAAACTCAAACTTGCCTAAAGGAGTTGCAAAGCAACACGGTGAACATTCTGCATCACTCACTCACTACCTACCATGCATTTGTGTCACTCCTTTAGAAAAATTCTTCCAATTAACAAAGGGAAAGCTTCAAACTAGCTTTTGAACTGTGGTGTTGAAGACTCATGAGAGTCCCTTGGACTGCTAGGAGAGCCAACCAGTCCATCCTAAAGGAAATCAGTCCTGAATATTCACTGGAAGGACTGATGCTGAAGCTGAAACTCCAATACTTTGGCCACCTGATGTGAAGAACTGACTCCTTGGAAAAGATCCTGATGCTGGGAAAGATTGAAGGCAGGAGGAGAAGGGGACGACAGAGGATGAGATGGTTGGATGGCATCACCGACTCAATGGACATGAGTTTGAGTAAACTCTGGGAGTTGGCGATGGACAGGGAGGCCTGGCGTGCTGCAGTCCATGGGGTCACAAAGAGTTGGACACAAGTAAGCGACTGAACTGATCTTAAGACAATGGTGGGAAAAGTTGAGAATTGCCCTCAGGTTTTAGGGCCAGTAATCAGGAGTCTCATAAATTTTCAAAGTCATATCATTTCTTCTGCTATAATAAGGTACCCAGTTCTCCACTTATTCTGCAGGAACTTGGGCCTCTGTTAGGTCATAATTCCACTAACTTTTCTGTCTCCAAGAATCCCAATTTCTTTTGTGATCATAGAGAATGACAGACCACCCAGCCTCGCTCAATAGTTCCAGCCCAGTCACAGAAGGTTTCTGCTGCTTGAGAAAAATCAGGATGATGCTATAGGGCTCTGCATTTGGGATGAGGGATAAAGGGAGACATACTACTGGTTCTGGGCATCTATGATGCTGATTCTCTGATGTTTCCAAATATAAAACTCCTTAATAGTTGCATTTGATTATTTACCTTCCTCAAAGAAGCTCAATTTCCAACACTAAGCATTTATAACCTTATAACAAAGAGGAATTCTGTACTGAAGTTGTAACTAACTTAGTATTGAAAAATATGAATAAAGGTCTGTATGCAGGACAAGAAGCAACTGTTAGAAGTAGAGATGGAACAAGGGACTGGGTCAACATTGGGAAAGGAGTACATCAAGGCTGTCTATTGTCACCCAGCTTACTTAACTTATATGCAGAACACATTATGCAAAATGTTGGGCTGGATGAATCACAAGCTGGAATCACAGTTGCTGGGAGAAATATCAACAACCTCAGATATGCAGATGATACCACTTTAACAGCAGAAAGTGAAGAGGAACTAAAAAGCCTCTTGATGGAGGTGAAAATGGAGAGTGAAAAAGATGGCTTAAAGCTCAACATTCAAAAAGCAAAGGTCATGGTATCCGGTCCTATTACTTCATGGCAAATAGATGAGGAAAATGCAGAAATAGTGTCAGATTTTATTTTCTTGGGCTTCAAAATCAATGCAGACGGTGACCGCAGCCACGAAATTAAAAGACACTTACTCCTTGGAAGAATAGCTATGACAAATCTAGACAGCATATTAAAAATGAGAGACATCACTTCACTGACAAAGGTCCATATAGTCAAGTTACAGTTTGGCTGGTAATCATGTATGGATGTGAGAGTTGGACCATAAAGAAGGCTGGGCACCAAAGAATTGATGCTTTTGAACTGTGGTGCTGAAGAAGATTCTTGAGAGTCCCTTGGACTGCAAGCAGAGCAAACCAGTCAGTCCTAAAGGAAATCAACCCTGAATATTCATTGGAAGGACTGATGCTGAAGCTCCAATACTTTGGCCACTTGATGTGAGGAGCCAACTCCTGGAAAAGACCCTGATGCTGGGAATGACTGAGGGCAAGAGGAGGAGGCAAAAGAGGATGAGATGGTTGGATGGCATCACTGACTCATTGGACACGAGCCTGAGCAAATTCAGGGAGGTAGTGAAGGGCAGGGAAGCCTGGCGTGCTGCAGTTCATGGGGTCGCAAAGAGTTGGATACGACTTAGCGACTGAACAACAATAATATCTTTTGGACCTACAATTAGTATCTTGAGTACTGAAAGGAGAAGGGAGAAATAAAAGGGGATAAACAGGGAAAGGCGGGGAAAGAATGGGAGGGGAATGCTCAGAAGGAGACCAGGAATCCAGAGGGGATGGAGGAAAAGCTGAGGCATTCACTTATATAGGGGTGCATGTGGATGGGGGTTTGCAGGCCAGGAAAGCCATCACCTATTCACTGTTTATCATGTAAGAAGCAGGGAGGCCACTGTGGGACTTGGTTTACATACATTATCTCACTTAATCCTCCCATCAACTGAAATGAGATCGATACTGTTATGTCTGCTTTACATGAAAAAAACTGAGACATAGGTAAATTTGTCAAGCTAACAGGTGGTTAAATCGCAAAGCAAAACTAACCTTTACCTTCTCCAGAGTCCAAGTTCTTTTCTTCAGCATTTGATAGTTTGTTAGGAGTCCCAGGTGTGTAACATCAATTAATTTTCTTCTACCAATACAAAGCCCATGCTATATACCCTTCTCTACATGAAACTGGGTGGATTTCTTCATGGGAAAAATCACACAATCACCCCAATAAAAGGAAACCTTCCACTTACAGCTACATATGACTAGGAGAACAAAATCAAAGCTAGGGTTCATCGAAACTGTTTCCGACCAGGTGATATCGTTAAACAATTGCAAACTTTCAGCAAACCATTATTCAAACCAAGCTGCTCAAGGACTTAGAATTTTGAGTAATCTGTCAGACCCTTATGGGATCGAGTTATAGACACTTTTCTGATGGACTTGTTTTAGTAAATCATATATAGACGTATAGAGTATCCTGGGCCATTCAGAGAGGAAGGAGTTTTCAATCACTGCTCAGCATAACCATTATGAAGCCTTCATTCTAGCAGATAAAGCCCCTTGATCCATGCTCCCACCATCCCCAAGTCATTCAGTGAGTTTCTTCAGTTCTCCATCTTCTCTTGCCCGGCAAGCAAGTAAATAAACTCAGGATTTTTTTCTGTACATTTTAGGTGGGTTTTGCTTTATTTGGTGACACAGCTGATTACCCTTTCCCATCTTGGTTATGGAGTCAGGCTTCCAAAATGTTTGCTCTTTTCTAAATTGTTGGCTTTCAAGAACAATCAAGCATTGAAACATATATATTACCATACATAAAACAGATATCCAGTGGGAATTTGCCTATGATGCAAGGAACCCAAATCTGGTGCTCTGTGACAACCTAGAGGGGTGGGATGGGGTGGGAGATGGGAGGGAGATTCAAAAGGGAGGGGACATATGTATACCTGTGGCTGATTCATGTTGATATATGGCAGAAACCCTTATAATATTGTAAAGCAATTATCCTCCAATTAAAAATAAAATTAAAAAGTAAAAGTATTACGACAAGTGAAAAAAAAAGAACAATCAAGAAGCTTGAATTTCCAATACACATTATCCTAATTGTACATGTCTAAGGCAATTCAGGGATATCTCAGTTCTAAGTCTCTAAGATCCTGGCTTTCAATCATGTCAGAATTATATCCTGATGACAACCATCTCTCAGAGTTGAAGCTGATGCTTTAATAAGGATTACATGAGCTCAAAGCAACTCCCAAGGAATAACTTTTCCTGTACTTACTTCTTACAGAAATCACAGAAGTATACCATCTGTGAAAGAGAGAAATAACTACTGGTTATAAATTGCTTTGACGGTGGGATAACGTCCTGGAAGAAAGCCACACCTGCTCAGCACCCCCACTGATAACCATCATTAGAACACCTGCAACACAATGACAGCCCTTCTAATGCAAGTCATATTTCAGTTTTCTTATTTATAATTTCCAAGTTCCATGAATGGGCAAGCCAATACTATCTGCACTGAGACAGGATGTTCATTCCTTAAGCAAACACTTGCCGAGAATCTACTACAAGTTGGGTCCTGGGCTAGGCTGAGGGATGAAAATGTGCCTAAGGCATAAAAGTTCTTACCCTCAAGAAGACTAGGAGACCTCAGTCAGGTGTAGAAGCCTAGCTAAGGATCTCTATAAAAGTGTCCTACATCTATGGCAGAGGTATGCCCTCAGTGCTGAGACAACACGCAGCAGCAGCAGCTAACACTGAGGTCTGGAAATGTTTAAGAGAGGAATATATAATTGAGCTGGGTCTTAAAGAACAAGTAGAATTTGGCTAGATGGGGGATACACTGGAAGAAGGTCTTCCTCGGTGGAGAGACGGGCATGTGCAATGCGTTGATTGAAGGGAGGAAGAGAAGAGGGTGGCAGAGGATGAGATAGTTGAATGGCCTCATCGACTCAAAGGACATGAGTTGAGCAAACTCTGGGAGATGGTGAAGGATAGGGAAGCCTGGCATGTTGCAGTCCATGGGGTCACAAAGAGTTGGACATGACTTAGAGATTACAAACAACAACAACAATGCACTGAGGCTGAAAAAGTTTGGATGCGAACAAGATTTGGCAAATTGTTTTGATTTACTGAAAATGGGTAGGGTGAGGGCTGGGGTCGTCATGAGGTCAGCTTGTAAAGGACTGGGTATACTAAACTAAGGGATCTGAACTTGACTTTGTAGGCAGGGGAGAACTAACAGAAATTTAAGAGGCAGTTTGTGAGTACTTCCAGCCAATATGGAGTAACAGACAGCATCAGATTTGCCCTACCACCTTAAACAAGTAAAACCATACAAACAAGTAAAAACTATACAAAATCTATGAGACATGACTTTCAGGCACTGAACAACAGCCGATGCAGAACAGTCATTCCTGAGAAATGAGAAATCAATGACCTGAGCCCTACAATTATCCCAGTTAATGGTGGGAGGAAATTCTAGGGCAGGTTGAGGATACAGGACTGAGAATTCAGGGAATTCACAGGATGGAGTAGCGGAAAGGAAGCCCTACACGGAGTGGATAGAGCTGCATTGAGAGAATACTGCAGAAAAAAAATTCAGAGATCTCCAGGGGGTTCCCCGTCAAATCCCCACTTGAGTACTGATCACTGCATGTGCATGGGGAAATTACCTTGGCTGGGAAAAGAACCAGTGAAAAGGCAAAACAATCTTGGCGGTCACACAGTGCCAGGGATAGTCTGCAGTCCTGTAGGCCAGAGTGTACGAACCCTTCCAGTCGAGTGCTCAGAAGGTAGTGCCTTTGAAGTCAGGAGAGTCAGCCTTAGACTGAAAGCTTCTCAGGTTCTATGTAACAGAACTTAGAAGTGAGTTCTGAAAAGATTAAAGTGTTTGCAAATAACATAACACAGAGCAAACCTCAAGAATAAACTAACATATATGTGTGTGTGTGTATGTATACACACACAGATCTTGTTGTATAATAGGAGATATAGATATAAATGCATCTGTTTACATACACATCTCCTATTTATACAACTAAAATGTCTGACATCTAATACATTTCCAGATATTCAAAGAAGCAAGAAAATATGACTCGTCATTAGGACAAAAGCATATTGATAGAAACAGATTCAATAACAGTAGACAAGAACATTCAGTGATTACATTCATAATTACATTCCATACAAGACAATTACATAATTACATTCCATTTAAGAATGCAAAGGACAATGTGTGTATGTTAAGTAGAAACATGGAGGACGTGAGACCCAAATCAAATTTCTAGAGATGGAAAAAAAAAATCAGTGTCTTAGATGACAAGTAAATTGAATGGAATTAATTATAGATACTGAAGATTAGAAAACTTTGAGGCATAGAAATAGAAACTCACCAAAATGATACACAGAGAAGAAATGGACTACTAAAAGAGAAAAGCAGCATATAAAGCATCAGTGAACCATAAGACAATTTCAAAAGGCTAAAGTATAATTTGTGTCCCCAAAGAAGGGAAGAGAAGAAGAGACAGAAAAAATATTTGAAGAACTAATGGATGAAAAACCCCCCAATTTGCTGGAAACTAAGAAAGCACAAATCCAAGAAGTGATACGAACCCTTAGCACAAGACACGTTAAAAAATATACACTAAGGTGTGTGATAATCAATCTGCAAAGCCAGTAATCAAGAGATAAATCTTAAAATCCACTAAAGGCATAGAAGCAGAGGAACAAATTTAAAAATGATAGCAGGCTTCTCTTCAGGAACAATACAAGGCAAAAGACAGTGGACCCATATCTTTAAAGTATCAAAAAGTCTCCAAAGAAGACATACAGATGGCCAATAAATACATGAGAAGATGACCAATATCACTCATTATTAGAGAAATGCTCACACCAGTCAGAATGGTCATCATTAAAATATCTACAAACAATAAATGCTGGAAAGGATGTGAAGAAAAGGGAACCCTCCTGCACTGTTGATGGAAATGGAAATTGGTACAACTGTGTGGAGAACAGCATGGCGATTTCTTAAAAAACTAGGAATAAATCTACCATATGACCCCGCAATCCCACTACTGGGCGTATATTCTGAGAAAACCACAACTCTAAAAGATACATGTACCCCAGTGTTCATTGCAGCAATATTTACAATAGCCAGGACATGGAAGCAGCCTAGTTGTCCAATGACAGATGAATGGATAAAACCGCTGTGGTACATTTTACAATGGGATATTACTCAGCCATAGAAAGGAACAAATTTGAGTCAGTTGTAGTGAATTAGATGAACCTAAAGCCTGCTATACAGAGCAAAGCAAGTCAGAAAGAGAAAAAAGTCATAAAGAGAAAAACAGGCATATATACACGGAATCTAGAAAAATGGTCCTGATGAACCTAGTAGAGAACAGACTTGTGGATACACTGGCGGAAGGTGAGGGTGGGATGAATTGAGAAAGTGGCATTGGTATATATACCCTATCACATGTAAAATAGTGGAAGTTGCTAAATAACACAGGAAGCCCACATGGCACTCTGTGATGACATGGAGGAGTGGGATGGAGGGAGGGGAGGGAGGCTCAGGAGAAGGAAATATATATGTGTGTGTGTGCATGTATAATTATGACTGGTTTGTATTGTTGTATGGCAGAAACCAACTCAAAGCTGTAAAGCAATTTTCCACCAATTAAATTTTTAAAATAAAAATTAAAAAAACATAAAGTGCCAAAAGGAAGAACAACTGTCAGCCTAAAACTCTACACCCAGTTTTCAAAAATAAAGGTAAAATAAGGACTATTCAGACATATAAATGCTGAAAAATCCATCATCAGATTTATACCACTAAGAAATGGTAAGAAATTTACCACTGAAATGGTCTTACCAGAAATGGTAAAGGAATTTCTTTAACATGGAAAATGATACTAGATGGAAATCTGTTCTTTCCAAAGGAATAAATGCTTACTGATGGTAAACACCAAAGTAAATATAAAATAGTATTTTTTCTTATTTTTTAAAAAAATTTATTTTTTAATTGAAGGATAATTGCTTTGCAGAATTTTGTTGTTTTCTGCCAAATACAACATGAACCAGCCACAGGTATATACATAAGCCCCTCCTTCTTGAACCTCCCTCCCATCTCCCTCCCCATCCCACTCCCCTAAGTTGTTACAGAGCCCCTGTTTGAGTTCGCTGAGTCATGTGGCAAATTCTCATTGGCTGTCTATTTTACATTTGGCAATGTAACTGTCCATGTTATTCTCTCCATACATCTCACCTTCCCCTTCCTCTCCCACCCCGTGTCCATAAGTCTGTTCTCTATGTCTGTTTCTAAATAAATTGATCTAGATTCTGTATATATGTGTTACTGTATGATATTTTCTTTTTAAAGCATTTTAAAAAATCACTGACTGTTGAAAGCAAAAATAGTAACAATGTATTATGTGTTTTATAACATGTAGAAGAGAAAGGTTTTACAATAGTAGAAAGAAAGAGACAGAAAACAGAAATACACTGTTGCAAGGCTCTTATATCTTTTGTGAAATGGTATAATTTCACTTGAAGGTAAGCTTCAGTGATAGTTAGACATATACCCACAAAGTCCTAAAGCCATCACTAAAAATAGTCAATAAATGTCATAAATCAATGTTATTATTCATAAGCCAACAAATGAGATAAAACTGAATCATATAACCACTTAATTACTCAAAAATGACACTTACTTACACCCTCCTGAGAAAATCTGTAGGCAGGTCAAGAAGCAATGGTTAAAACCAGACATGGAACAACAGACTGGTTCCAAATTGGGAAAGGAGTATGTCAAGGCTGTACACTGTCACGCTGCTTATTTAACGTATATGCAGAGTACATCATGCGTAATGCTGGGCTGGATGAAGCACAAGCTGGAATCAAGATTGCTGGGAGAAATATCCATAACCTCAGATATGCAGATGACACCATCCTTATGGCAGAAAGCGAAGAGGAATTGAGAAGCTTCTTAATGGAAGTGAAAGAGGAGAGTGAAAAAGTTGGCTTAAAACTCAACATTCAAAAAACTAAGATCATGGCATCCAGTCCCATAACTTCATGGCAAATAGACGGTGAAACAATGGATACAGTGACAGACTTTATTTTCTTGGGCTCCAAAATCACTGTGGACCCTCACTGCAGTCATGAAATTAAAAGACGCTTGCTCCTTAGAAGAAAGGCTATGGCTAACCTAGACAGCATTTTAAAAAGCAGAAACATTACTTTGCCAACAAAAGTCTGTCTAGTTAAAGCTGTGGTTTTTCCAGTGGTCATGTATGGATGTGAGAGTTGTACTATAAAGAAAGCTGAGTGCCAAAGAATGGATGCTTTTGAACTGTGGTGTTGGAGAAGACTCCTGAGAGTCCCTTGGACTGCAAGGAGATCCAACCAATCAATCCTAAAGGAAATCAGTCCTGAGTAGACATAGGAAGGACTGATGCTGAAGCTCCAATACTTTGGCCACCTGGTGCAAAGTACTGACTCACTGGAAAAGACCCTGATGCTGAGCAAGACTGAAGGCAGGAGGAGGAGGGGACCACAGAGGATGTGATGGTTGGTTGGCATCACCGACTCGATGGACATGAGTTTGAGCAAGCTATAGGATTTGGTGTTGGACAGGAAAGCCTGGTGTGCTGCAGTCCATGAGGTCACAAAGAGTTGGACATTGACAGAGACTGAACTGAACTCAAAAATAAGGCATAAAAAGATATGATAATAGAAAACAACAGCAAGAGGGTAGATCTAAACCCAACCATATTAATAATCAGTATTTGTGAATGATACATTGTGTAAGTGGACTAAACATCTTAAAAATTAAGGCAGAGGGTGTCATATTGGAAAAAAAAAAAACAAGACCCACCTATACGTGGTCTATAAAAAACCCATTCTAAATATAAAGCTGCTTGTGTCTTTTTCTGAAGACTGAACAAGCTCTAACAAGCTGTAACTCTGTCTTTTGCTCTTTCTCTGAAAAGCCATGGCCTCTGATGAATATGGACTTTACCACAGAGGCCTGCCAAGTCTCGCTGTGTTCCATACAACAAGCACTAAAATGCCACATTTTACCCCTGGGTTCTGGTTTCCTCAGTTCTCAAAATGGCCCACACTTTCAGGAACCATTCCAACTTAATGGCCTTATCAAATCCTGTTATATATCAGGTTATGAATTACCAGAAACTGAATCTGATAATCTTTTTCTCCCTTCCAACTGAAAAAAAAAAAAAAAAAAAACCCGTATTTTTACTCATCCATTCATCTGTCTTCCCAGGAGGTGTGAGTGGTGAAGAATCTGCCTGCCAATGCAGGAGACTTGATTTGGGTTTAATTGCTAAGTCGGCAAGATCCCCTGGAGGAGAAAATGGCAACTCATTCCAGCATTTTTGCCTGAAATTTTCCATGGACCGAGGAACGTGGTGGGCTACAGTCTATGGGGCTGCAAAAGAGTCAGACATGACTGAGCATGTGAGCGCATACACACACACACACACACACACACACACATTCATTAGCCAAATAGCTAACATGTATAAGTCAGCCACTATGCCAGGCCTGCTGTTTACATAGATTTATACTGGCAAAACAAACCAGTAGTTTCAGCACCCAGGGAGCTCAAGATACTGTAGAGGAGACAGTCTGTAAACTAAAGTATAATTACATGTTGTATTAAGAATAGTAATAAAAACAGAGAAAATACTAGGAAGTAGGTGTTAGGTAGATAATGTGGCCAAAGGATGCTGCATGCAGAAATAACACTTAAGCCAAGACCTGGGTAGAAATCAGCCTTAAAAACCACCAAGAGGGTTTGCAGGCATGGGAACAGGATATGTAAAGACCCTGAGACAGAAGAATGTAGTATGTCTAAGGTGCTTGAACAACCACAACAGTCACCTGAGATGAAGCGGGAGCCAGATCGGCAGGGCTTTGGTAAGATGTTTATTTTGCTCCCAGTACAATGGGAAGTCGTTAAAGCAGATAAACAGCAGAGTCACATATGGCAATTTCCATGTTAAGACTGTCTCCCTAGCCAGCCTGTGGAGAATGGATTACAGTGGGATAAGACTGGAAACAGGAGATGTGTTTAGGAAACTGTTAACTAAAGAACAGGCCCGAGAGGAGAGGGGCTTGGATCGGTGATGATGGAGAGAAGCTAAAAGCTTTGAGATGCAAAGTTAAAGGCTCTGAAGGTTGAACTGGCTGAAATGTTCTAGCAGCTCATACATAAGCTGTGAGGGAGAGCACAAAATCAAGGATGATTCCAACTGGGTGACTGATACAAAGAGGGGGAGGTTTGGGGGTGTTACAGGTTTTCGGGCGGGAATCGGAAGTTCCGTTTGAAAATAAGGTTAAGCTTGAGAAGTCTGAAAGCCAACAGTGAGCCTTGCTGGTGAGCCCAAACCCAACGGGCCTTGGAGCGGCATATCTGAGAGTTCAGACCAGAAATTTTACCTCCTGACTAAAGAAGATGGATCTAACATCGTCTTCTTGTTTTTGTTCAGCTGCTCAGCCGTGTCTGACTCTTTCCGACCCCATGGACTCTGCAGCAACCGGGCTCCTCTGTCCTCCACTGTCTCCCAGAGTTTGCTCACATTCATGTCTATATTGTCTGGTGCATCTCTGACTCCAAATATGTCTTTCCCCATCTCTGTAGCTTTTTGCTCCCTCTCTTTGGAACTCTGCATGACACAGCCTAATGAATGCCAGGTGGCCCAGGCAAGGCCCAAGTTCCCCTGTATCAATTTAATAACACACACAGCGCCTCAGTTACAAGATAGAGAAGATCGGAAGTCTTTTTGCAAGCTTAAAACGGGGTCTAGCAGCCCGTCCGGTTCTACTGCCCCCTTGTCATTCCAACAAACTTTGTGACAGGTTTTGCAGGCCTAATTATTTCTCGGGTAATCAATCTAGTCTTCTATCACTTCATCTCTCTGTCCCACTTAAACGTACGCCTAATATTTCACCATCCCCTCCAGCAGGCAAGGGAAGTTGCTGGTAGCTTCTAACCTACACGAGTGATCTTGCTCTTGATTGATATCAAGCAAAAAGAGACATTTAAAGACAAGGGCAGCTCATCTTCAATTCCAAAGAGCTGGAACTGTCACTCTAATGTTAGTGGACCTTAAAGCTTGGTGCCCTAAAGCACAGAGGAACCTGCTGACCATGATGTGACCTCACCTTTCACATGACTCACTGGCTCTGAAGGGGGTGAGTAACCAGGTCACAGAAGACAATGAAGGCATCAAAGCCCAGGAGGACACAAGTCCATGTCCTGAAAGCAAGAGAAGAACAGTAACAAACTCACTCTGGCCAGAAGGCAGAGTTCTCTTTCTGCACCCTGAGGGCTCCTGGCAGAGCAACTTCTCCTGGGAGCCATGACCCTACCCCTGGACATCAGAGAAATAATTGTAGTCTCACAGGAAGTGTTAGAAATCATACAGAGAGATCCCATATTCCCTTGCCCCACTGGTAACATATTGCATAACTACAGTATAAAATCACACCAGGAAACTGATATTGGTACAATCCACAGACCTTACTCAGATTTTACCAGTTTTACACACACTCATTTACATGTATATGTATATATACGTGGGGCTTCCCTCGTAGCTCAGTCAGTAAAGAATCTGCCTGAAATGTAGGAGACCTGGGTTGGATTCCTGGGTTGGGAAGATCCCTTGGAGAGGGAAATGGCAACCCTCTCCAGTATTATTGCCTGGACTTGGCTTCCCCGGTGGCTCAGAGAGGAAAGAATCTGCCTGAAAAGTGGGAGACCTGAGTTCAATCCCTGAATTGGGAAGATTCCCTGGAGAAGGAAATAGCAACCTATTCCAGTATTCTTGCCTGGAGAGTCCCATATATATTTGACCCCTGAACAACGCAGAGGTCAGTCGAAATCCTCTGCACAGTCAAAAATCCATGCACCACTTATAATCGGCCTCTGTCTCTGTGGCTTTTCCCTATGTGAGGTTCCACATCTGTAATACACTGTGGGTCATGTAATTATACAGTATTTGTTATTTTTTAAAAAAATCTGCACATTTACGAACTTGCGCAGTTGAAACTCATGCTGTTCCAGGGTCAACTCTGTTTTAGGGTGCGTCAGCCACTCAGTCGTGTCCGACTCTTTGTGACCCCATAGACGGTAGCCTGTAGGTCTCCTCTCTCCAGGTAAGGATACTAGAGTGGGTTGCCATTCCCTTTTCCAAGGGGATCTTCCTGACCCAGGGATCAAACCCGGGTCTCCTGCATTGCAGGCAGATTCTTTACCACCTGAGCCACCAGGGAAGCCCCCGACTCTGTTTAGTTCTATGCCTTTTTAGCTCAGTGTAGACTCATGCAACCACCGCCACGGTCAAGATTCAGAACAGGTCTATCAGTGCTGCCCGCCCGGCCCAGGTACAGCCACCTCCCGCCCCCCCTCTGCTCTCTAACTCCTGGCAATGGTGCTCAATTTCTGGTCAATGAACAATTATTGATCCCCGTGTGCAAGCCGCCATGCCAAGCCTGGGAGGATCTTGACACAGATTATAAATGAAATAAACAGGAAAGCCCGGTGGTTACGAGTACAGGCGGGAACCAGACTAACCGGGTTCAGCTCTTGGGTGTGCCGCTTACCAGCTCTGTGACCTTTGGCAAAGCACATAAGCTCCCTATGTCACAGTTTCTTCGTGATAAAATGGGGCTACCGACAGAACCTTCTGGGGTTGTGGAAATTCAGGGAGCTGACACTTGCAGAGCAGGTAGGAAGCCCCTGGTGTGAACAGATGTTTATTAAGGCGTAAGAACTCACCAGCTGGTGGAGAGTTCACAGAATTCTCTGGTCAGCCTGGGTTAGGTGATGTAATACATCGTTGTGAACACGGCACAGTGGGAGCAGGCAGGAAGCAGCAGTTCCTTCTGGCGCTGGAAAGCCAAGATAGGCTTCCCAGGAAAGAGAATACGCCGGTTGGGCTTTGAAGTGTAAGACTTTGCCAGAAGTAAAAGGGACTGGACCATGTTCAGGCCTATCAACAATGTGATCTGTGGCCCTGAGGCATGAGAAGGCGAGGGCCATTCAGGGCGAGGTTGAGAGGGTCAGAAGGAGAGGAGACTGTGAGGAGATAGGAGCGGGGGTGTGGGTGGGGGGAGACAGGAGAAGGAAGACACAGATGAAGCCTGCGGGAAGGTCGGGGCCAGGTTTTGAGGCGAGTTCCAATGCCAGGCTCTAGTGAGCACCCAGCTTTGCAATCCTGGAGAAGAGCAGAAGGGAGCAGAAAGGAGACCGTCTGCTATAAAACAGAGGTGCATCGGGAGGGGATTAGCGTGGAAGGGAAAGCGCTTTGCAAATTACAAAAACACAAGTCATGGTGATATATTATGAGCTGTCGTTCAGTCACGAAGTCACATCTGACTCTTTGCAACCCCATGAACTGTAGCTTACCAGGCTCCTCTGTCCATGGAATTTCCCAGGCAAGAAGACTGGAGTGGGTTGCCATTTCCTTCTCCAGGGGACCCCCCTAACCCAGGGATCGAACCCACATCTCCTGCACTGGCAAGTGGGTTTTTGTTTGTTTGGCTTTTGTTTTGTTTTGTTTTGTTTTTTTACCATCTGAGCCACCTGGGAAGCCCCTTATTATGAGCACGGCCTAGTTAAAAACGAGCAGCAGCAACCACACTGCTTAGACAGGCTCACTATTCTTGTTAGATGCAGAAAACCTTGAGAGTCTGGGGCACGGGGATTAGAAGTGATCAGGCGAATTCATGCCAGAACCTGTTTTCTCACTGCCGGGGCGGGTTCTGCTCTAAGCCAGGTGTTCTCAATGCCCATCACCAGCAACCTCCAAGCAGCCTTTCCTGGGGTTTCCCAAGCAAAGCAGCTCCGCAGAGACTCCAGCAAGCCCCCAGGGTCTCCCCCGGTAGCAGCCACCCTCGGCTTTGTCACACGGAGCCGACGGCACTCATCTGATCGTTCAGCCACGTGCCTTCCTCAGGCTCAGGACATCCTGCTCCCCTTTGCCCTCCTCTGCCTTGGGCCCTGCTGTCCTCCTGGTTGTTTCCTGGGGCCCTGATCTCCCGTGTTTGGGGGCACTGTGAGCTCCTGACCCAGGGCCTGTTCAGATTTCAGCCTTTCACAACCATATTTTTGCCTCTGGCCCCAGGACTTCCAATGACCTGTTGCCCTGTACTCCCGTGGAGGCATGGAAGCCAAGAATGAATTACCCCATGTTGCTGCTTTGAAAACTTTTCTCAGTCAACTGCCTTTTATTGGTTATTTTCCTCATTATAGAGAAGAAGGGAGGAAGGACAGATAATGCTTATTTCATGTGTTTAAACTAACTGTATGGTTAACTCCACATAAACTAAAAAAAAAAAAAGATTAATTATATTCTTTACTAGCATCAGACCTCTTCCTTTTTGTTGTCATTCACCTATCAAGGAGAAGAAAAGATGTTGGAATAAATGGCTCTTCCTAAAAGGGGACAGGAGGTGGTTTACAGTTTGGCTCTGAGAACCAAGGACAACCCCCTCCCCTACCCCAAAAGAAAACCCTTCCCTCTAAACAAGGTTACATACATGAACTTGCTTAAAGATCATGAAGATGCCTTATATCAAGACTTAGAAGTAAATATTTCCAAGTACCCCAAAATAGAAATTTTTTATCCCCCCAATAAAGAGCTGTCCCGCTTCTCTGCCTTCTTCCCTTGAAGCTTCTCTGTGAAAGATGGAACTCTTCACAGCATATATTATAAAGACACTCCCTTCTCAACCTAACACATCGAGACACACTCCCAAGCTTTCTTAGACTAAATTCACTTACAGTAACTAAATCAAATATTCATGTAAATTAACAAACAAAACCATACCACTTTTGGAAAGCCATAAAACAGCAAGGCGAGAATATTATTGAAGGAAAAATGGAAAGAAGAAGAAAGAAAAAGAAAGAAAGAGAACTTCAATTTCCTGAATGTCATAGCCGAAGCCTAACAAATTCAATCATTTATGTGTTTAGAAAATGCCAACATCTTCTTCCTTCAGTGTGTATTTTCACTTTTGGCCAAAGGATTATTAATAAAATCACAAACTCTAAAAAGAGAAAATGCCAACATCTTCAATTCCTTAAGCCTCAGAGCAAACCCTTTTATACAATTAGACCTCATATTTTTCAAAGTTCTGTGCAAGCGTGGCAGCCAGTCTATGGGTAACTGAGTCTTTGCTTTTCTGACCTTCACCCAGGCAGAGGGTCACCAGAGAGAAAATATAACATAAATGATGGCGGGGAAGGATGATTTATTCTTAACTTAATGAGATAGGATAACCTAATATTAAGAGATTAATTCTGCACTACAGCAGATACCTCAGTAAAGGACAAAAGGTCCTTCCCCTACAAAGACCCCCCACCACCCACTTTCCCCACTTCTATCCCCAGGATGGTTTCAGGACTTTGTTTTTGCAGATCTACCGAGTGTCTCAAACTCTGATGTGAATAAGAATCACCTGAGGGGCTTGTTACACTTTCTAGATGCCTCTCTGGACTGACCAATTAAAGTGTGTGGGAATGGGGCCTGGAAGCTACACTTTAAACAAATTCCCAAAGAAATTCTGATCCAAGGGGTTTCAGCAAGGGCTCCTTGAAAAACACAAGGTCAAAAGAGACAAAAAATTGGAACACGTGGGTGTGGGCAGCAGGCGAGCTGAGGCTTCAGAGAAAAGAACCAGACCTCAGAAGTCTCCTCTCCCGGTCAGGGAGCTTGGTTTTTATCACACAGGCAGGCAGGGCTCATTGCAGAGTTTAAGCAGGGCTGTGACACAGTAGCAATGCCTCTCCCTTTAGCCTTCAGCTCACAGATCTGTGTCACCCCCTCCACGAAGGCCTTTCCTGGCCCCACCCCCAATCCGAGTCCAGCAGAGCTTCCGGCTCCTCTGTGCAGCCTTCTAACCCACCACCGACCTCTCCGTTGAATGGACACTGTTCCTTCTCTTGTGTCATTGTTCTAATCCCCTCTCCGCCAGTAAGCTTCTGCACCCGGCCTGGCATGACAGTGTCCTATAAATCTTTAATCAAGCAGACTACTGTATTCGTTACCACCATGTCACCAAATGGTGACTTTTCTCAAACATAGCCACTTTGCGGCCCTCTCTTTCTTGCTCACATGGCCCGGATTTCTAGCTGAAACTGGCCCCAATTTCTAAACCGCTCATTTACCTGAGGATATTCGTCTTGACTGAGTCAGAATGAAACACCAGAGGGCCTGGAATTATGATCATGTTATCACAAAATTAACTCGCTCATATGTTTATATTTTAGAACTGCCAGCTTTCCAAAGCTCACATGTGTAGGTCAAACACCTCAAAAGAATTTAAGGCGCAGAAAAAAATATACCAACAGGTGATTACAGCCTGAAAGCACCCGCTGTCCAGAGTCTTTGCAATCCTAAAAGCAAAACACCTGGATTCGGTCCTGGACGGCCCCCCACCCCCACCCCCAGCACCAAGCACCTGTTTCAATTTGGCCATCACCTCCCACTCAAGGGCAGATGGGAGGACGACGCCACGAGAATTTTAAATTCTTAAATTCTTTTATAAAGAAGGCAAGAAACGTTCCGTGAACGGAGAGTCACAAAGATCACGCCTGCAGGATCTCTCTTCTGTGCCCTCCGCCCCACCCATTTTCAGGGAGTAAAAGTGGTCTCAAGCGGGTGAAAACAGTCGAAAACTCCGAGCAGCACGCATGGCCTCCCCGCCCTCCGCCCGCTTACCTGTGGCCTCCAGGGCTCCGGCAACTGTGTCCATCCGAGACGTGTAGACTTCACCCCGTGGCCTGGCTTCTTCTAGCTCGGGGCTCCAGCGAACCTTCCAATCCGCATGGGGTCTTGGGGGCTTAGGCTTGGGGGAACCTCAGTGGAGCAGTGGTTTGGGGCTCCCAGGATAAGTGACTCCCTAAGTCGCCTCCCCGGGTTCCCAAGGAAGGACTCCGTCTCCAAGGCGCAAGCCGCCACCGGAGCCCAGTGCCAAGGCCGGCCTTGGGAGATGGTGGGCGCTGATGACCGCCGCAGCCTCCTGGTCGCGGGCCCTGGAGGCGGGCTGTCGCCCACGCCCCGCGTGCATCGGCCCCAGCCCCGGGGAGCGGCCGCACCCGCCCCTCTCGGCCTCGGCGGGGGCGTGCAGCTGCGTGGCCCCGGGCCTCGCGCCTGCAGCTGCCCCGCGCGCCGCCCTCCCGGGCGGGCCTCGCGGACGCACACCTGCCCGCGCCGAGGCTTCTTTAGGCGGCGGGCGGCGCGTGCCGGAGTCCAGGCCATGGAGCCTACCCGGGAGCTCGGCCCGGAGTTGCGGGGTGAGTGCGCGGGAGCCTGGGGGCCCAGCGGCCAGGCCTCTAGAGCTCCGGAGGGTCGGGGCTGGGAGCTGAGGGGGACTCGAGGGGGTGTCACGGGCCAGGGAGCACGCTTCCTTTTTGGGGTTCGGATCTCTCTACGCGCAGAGAAGGAAAGAGGGTTGAGGCTCTGCTGTTCTAGGTCCCAAGATCCATCACCTTTCTTACCAGGGCCTGTCACCCTCATTTGTTGTTCTTCCGTCGCTCAGTCGTGTCCGACTCTTTGCGACCCCATGAACTGTAGCCCAACAGGCTCCTCTGTCCATGGAATTCTCCAGGGAAGGATACTCTAGGCAAAGGGGTGCCATGCCCTTCTCCAGTGGGCCTTCCTGACTCGGGGTTGGAATCGGGTCTCTTGCATTGGCAGGCGGATTCTTTACCACTGAGCCGCTTTAGGAAAGCTATCCCTCTGATCCATTGCCTTTAGTGACCACCTACTGTGTACCAAGTTTGCTAGGCTCCAGTGCTCCAAAAATACTGTAAAACCAGTCCGTCCCTTCTTCCGCATTTCGCTATCCAGCCTCGGCTTAGTCATGGAGTAGAAGCCTGCAAACCCTGTCACCAGCTTGTACACTAGGAAACGGTCTGAGGAAGCACCTTAGCCCGTGACCTACATCTTTCTTTACACACTGTTAGAAAGCCGTTCCTTAAGCTAGTCCATCTCACACAACTTTCATTTAAAAAAACAAAAAAACTCGCTCTTGGAAACTTCCCTGGTGGTCCAGTGGTTAAGATTTGGGCTTCTAATGCAGGGGGCCTGGGTAGACCCCCTAGTGGAGGAACTAAGATCCCACATTGCTGTGGGGGCCAAAACAAAACACCAGTGAGCATCCACTTAAAAATATTCCAAAAAAAAAAAAATATTCCAGTTTAATAAGAAATAATACAGCAGCTCCTTGACCTGAGAGAGTTGTGGAGGTTATGAATAAGCTGGGAGGGAAATGAGGGGCAGGTTGGTGACCCTCGGAAGGGCTCCGTCTAGTGAACAAAAGCCCTGTGCTGTGAGTTTGGGCGAGTCACTCAACTCTGCCATCCGCATTTCTTCATCTGTTAAAGGGAGAGATGCCTATGCCTTCCTCACAGGGATTAAATGCAGACCGGACTGATCTCTGAAAGGTGCTTAGCACCATGCCCAGGACCTGGTAAACTCCTGATGAATCTGTCATAGCTCAGAAAAGGACAGACAAGCTGGAGGCTGAGTGATGGGAACATTCAGTGCCCGTCAGGTCACCCAGACCTGTAAAAGGGGGGCTGACCTGGGCCCCAGGCCCTTGGCTGAGGTCCTGCTTTGCAGGGAGGAGATGAGGGTGTGTATAGGGGTGAGGAGGGTCAGTGAGGAAGAGAGCCAGTTCTGTGGGAGATGAGGGTAGACCTTCCTGTTAGCTCCCCTCTGATGCCCTTATCTGGGCCCCTGGACATCACTCAGTCCCGCCATGTCCCTGCGCTGAGCCCTGACGCTGTGTCCAGAGCAGGACTGGGATCCAGTTTGATCAGCTGCAGAGTCTCCACCTCAAACTCACAATCCAGGTGTCTGGGAGAAACCTGGGAACTCCCAGGGAGTAAGTTCCCCCCAAATTAGGATCGCTCTGCCACCATCTAGGTTCACAAGCTCAGGCCTCTCATGGTTGCATCTGTGTGCTTTTGCTTTTCCAAGCTAGGTGTGTACGTATGTGTTAGTAGCTCAGCTGTGTCTGACTCTTTGTGACCCCCTGGACTGTAGCCTGCCAGGCTTCTCTGTCCATGGAATTCTCCGGGCAAGAAGGATTCCCTCATTTGATCCTCACAGTAGCCGAGTTAGGAAGGTACACCTGGAACTGTTACTGCGTTTGCTAAGTAGACAAGCGAAAGCTTAAGGTCAAACAGGACACCAGTTGCAGACCAGGAAGCAGCACGTCCTCCTGGGCCAGGCTCTTCTTTCTCCTGGGCTGAAGTCAGGGTGCTGGCTCTCCGCAGGCCCGGAGGGTGCAGGCAAGTCCCCCGCTGCCAGGCTGGAGGAGGAGGAAGCCCTGCAGAGGTCAGGCCCCCACTCTCAGGACGCCCCAGGCAAGGACATGCCCCTTTCCTGCACCATCTCTGAGGAGAAGAGGCCGTCAGAGGCCCCTGGGGAAGGGGCTGGGGCTGGGAGAGCCTGCCAGCGCCCCAGCCCAGGGGCTCTCCGCGAAGCCAGAACCCTGGCCTCGCCTAGACCCCAGCCTCAGGGGCAAGGGCCTCCCTTCCCGGGGACAGAGGGGAGGCCGGGGAAGAGGCCCTACTCTCCAGCCGCCGGCGAGCAGAAGCCTAGCGCTGTGGGTCCGGCCTCGAAGGCATCTCCCAGCAGAACTAACCCGGCTCGGGCCGCGTACAACCCCGTGCCTTGTGGGTTAGGCCGGGGGTCCTGCCACATGGCCAACCTCCTCAACACACTGGCCCAGAACAACCAAAACATGGAGCAGGAACAGAGGGCCCCGGAAGTGACCTGCCAGGTCCGGAAGAAGACCCGCACCCTGTACCGCTCGGGTGAGTCCCTGAGGTGAGGGGAGACCAGAGGGGCCCTGGGCAAAGGTGGACCCAACAGAGAACATGACCCCAGGAGACGGGAGAGCAGTTAGCTTATGCGTCACCTTGGCTGGAACTTCTCTTGACCTCTGCAGGGCCATGACTTCTGACCCTCAGAGGGAAAGGTTGCGTTTTCTTATGGGGACATGGAAGAAACAGGAAAGTAACCACCACACAGCTCCCTGCCACAAAGCCCGAGCCAGAGGAGGCCCCAGCCCACGGGGGGAACTTAGCCACCAGGCTGTGGGAGGCCCTTGGGTTGGGGACAGTGGTCCCTCCTGGAAGGCATGTGTATCTCCTCTGCTTCCTCATCACTGGTGTTCATCCTCAAAGCCAGTGATTTCTTCTTCCAGACCAGCTGGAGGAGCTAGAAAGGCTCTTCCAAGACGACCACTATCCAGACAGCGATAAGCGCCGGGAGATCGCCCAGACGGTGGGGGTCACTCCCCAACGCATCATGGTAAAGGGTGCTGACTCCCCCGGTCTGGGGGTGGAGGGGAGCCCACGTGCCAGGACTCTGGGGGAGCTTAGCAAGTACCCAGCAGCTCCCCAGCAGGGGCTGGAGCGAGGCCTCAGCCAGGGCTGTGTTCTTGCCTGTTTCCACCCGGCTGTGGCCTTAGATGATGCAGGGAGGTGACTCAGACCCCACCTAGATGAACGCTTCATGCCAGTCTGAGTGGTGTGGGGACCTCTTCAGTCACAGCCATCATGGGCCAGCGGGCCCAAGCCTCAGCTCTGCCCTGCTCCTCAAGCTCTTCAGGTGTCTTTTCCCCTACAGGTGTGGTTCCAGAACCGCCGGGCCAAGTGGCGAAAAATGAATGGGAAGGAGAGTAAGGACATACCTGCCGGTCCCGCCCCTGCCCCCGCCAGCAACCAGTGCAGGTAAGACTTTCTCCTCTACCTGGCCCCTCCCTGTGGGCAGGAGGTGGGGTCTAAGCTGGGATCCTGGGGTTAGAAGGGGGAAGGTGTTGGAAGGCTGGGCACATGATGGGGTACGTGTGTGTGAGTTGCTTAGCCATTCACCTCTCTGCAACCCCACGGACTGTAACCTGCCAGGCTCCTCTGTCCGTGGGATGTCCCAGGAAAGAATACTGGAGCCGGAGGCCATTCCCTTCTCAGGGGCTCTTCCCGACCCAGGGATCGAACCCGGGTCTCCCACATCTCAGGTGGCTTCTTTACCGTCCGAGCCAGAGTTGTCGGCTGATATTTAGAGGATTTGGACCAGGTGGGGTTGGGAGTTGCCAGTGCCTCGTAGGGAGACAGACCTTGGATGTGTGGGTGGCTTTCCCTACCTGGAAGCCCTGGTCAGAGTCCAGGGACCCCTTGACCTGCAGCCTCCGATCTGTCTGCCTCTAGCTCTGTGGCCGAGCTGCCACCTACCGAGTCCGCGAACCTGGAGCCTGGGACCCTCCCTCAGGATTCCCTTCCAGGTGAGCCGACCCCCTTCTGAGGGTTGTCTGGGGAAGACGGCAAAGTCAAAGGGCTCTCTCTTGGAAGACCTGGGAGCAGCCAGAGCTCTCCGAGGTTTTTGTTCAGTGGGGCCTCTTCCGGGGGGCCCAGGCCTCTTGCACTCTGACCCCCTCCAGCACTGCCAAGGCTGTGCCCCCTCCCCGTTTTCATACTTTCACAACCCCCCGTGGCCTTCTGTTCCCAGAGCCGTCCATGCTGCTGACATCTGACCAGACTCTGGGCTCAAACCTGCAGAATGAGGGCCCCCAGAGAGGGCCTGTGACCCCACCACTCTTCAGCCCCCCACCTGTCCGAAGAGCCAACCTTCCCTTTCCCCTCGGCCCTGTCCACGCCCCCCAGCTGATGCCGCTGCTGCTGGATACTCTGGGCAGCGACAGCAGCCACAAGGATGGCCCTTGTGGGTTGTGGGGAACAAGGTACCTGTCTGCCACTTCACGGGGGGCTGTACTGAGCTGTCCTGGGGGAGGCACAGAAGGAGAAAAGATGGATGGAGCTTGGGAGGGGAGAGGGTAACTGAGAGATGGGGTTCCCCGCCCCCCACCAGACAGGAATACTGGAGTGGGTAGCCATTCCATCCTTCAGGGGATCTTCCTGACCCAGGGATTGAACCTGGGTCTCCTGCATTGCAGGCGGATTCTTTACCATCTGAGCCACCAGGGAAGCCCCGAGAGAAGCAAGGAGTTAGCAAACGTGGTGAGGGGATGGGGAGGGGAAGGATCAGGACATCACAGCCGTAGAGGAGGGAGGGTGAGAGCTGGAGCAGGAAGAGGAGGAGGCATCAGGCCTGGGGTTCGTGGAGAGGCAGGTGAGGGGGAAGGGCTCCGAGTGAAACCATCGGAGCCTCAGGAAGTTCTCCTCTGTCCCCACAGCATCACTCCACCCCCTGCCTGCTCATACTTAGAGGACCTGGAGCCCCAGGAGTACCAACCCAGCAGCAGCAGCCAGCCAGGACTGTGCCCCTTCTCCCAGACGCCACAGACCCAGTTCTTCCAACACCCCCAGCCCCAGTTTCCATACCTGCACCCCTTCCCCTTGCCCAGCTCGCTGACTCCACCGCTGCCCGAAGACCCTCTTTTCGCCTTGTCCTGTGGCCCCGGTGGGGGCTCATCCCAGGGCTATTGCCCAGGCCCTCCGTCGGGGCCCGTCCTGCTGCAGCCGCCGGCCGGGAACATGGGTGAGTCGGGGCTGGAAGAGAAGCCCCCCCCCCCCCCCCCCGGCCAGTGTTTGAGGAGGGTGAGAGGGGAGCGAGCCCCAAGACGGGCTGTTTTGGTGAAGCTCTTCGTCCTCCAGTTTCCTGGAGGTTTCAGAGCAGAGTAAGAGAGAGCTTTGTATATGCGTTAGTCACTTAGTCATGTCCGACTCTTTGCAACCCCAGAGACTGTAGCCCACCAGGCCCCGTCTGTCCATGGGATTCTCCAGGCAAGAGCACTGGAGTGGGTTACCATTTCCACCTCCAAAAGGAGCTATAGAAAGAAAGAAAGTGAAGTTGATCAGTTGTGTCTGACTCTTTGTGAGCCCATGGACTGTAGCCTACCAGGCTCCTCCATCCATGGAATTCTCCAGGCAGGAGTACTGGAGTGGGTTGCCATTTCCTTCTCTGAGAGAGCAAGCTTTGGAGGGAGGCAAAGCCAAGCATGGAATCCCGCTCAGCCATCACTAGTTCTCCTGAGCTTCCTGGATTCTGAAGTGGGATACCATTCCCATCTCTTCGAGGGCTTGGTGAGGGCTAGGAATGAGGGGCGTGAAACACTCGGTGCAGAGTAGATGGCAGATGATGGGAGTGTCCGAGGGGCCACCTGGCCTCCGGGTATCCTGGAGTCACCGCCCTAGGAGACTCAAAAGAAGAAGGTGGGAGAACGACTCTGGTTCCCGGGCTCCTCCCGCCCGTGGCCCGCGCTCTGCGTCGCTGTGCCCCCACCCCAGGCCCTGGAGACATAGAGGCAGGGAGTGTGCCTGGTCCCAGGGGAGACCCCCTCTGGGGTCCTGACCCGTGTCTGTGCGGCAGGGAGGGGCCCTTCATGCCGCGCGCTCTGCTGTGTGCTCTGGCCCCACAGGTCCGGTGCCCTGGGCCGACCCCTGCCTGCCAGACTTGCCGTTCCCCGGCGCCTTCTGTCCGCCCGCCCCGGGAGTGGACGGCTGCTTCCTGGACCTGTTTGCCGCCCCCTACGCGCAGGCTTCCGGTAGGCCGCCTTCTCCGGGCCTCGCCCAGGTGCCCGAGAGCACCCCGCCTGCAGCGGGACGAGCCCCGCTCGGCCAGGCCCAGGAGGAACCACCGGCCGCCCCAGGGGAGCGGCCCCCGGCCCCCGAGGAAGACAAGAGTAGCCATGGCCCCTAGTCGTGGAGCCGAAGAACCGAGAGGCCGTCCAGCCTAGACGGCTGGAGCGCCCCCGAGGAGACGGGGCTCGAAGTTGAAGGAGAGACTGGACTCAGGGCTCATTTTGCCAGACGCTGATTTGAGAAGGAAGAGGCCCGGCCCCATCCGTCCTTCCCCCTCACCTCTGCATGGTGGTCCTGAAGAGATGGAGTGGGGGGCCTGTGTCCCCTCTGAAGGTTGTATCCGTTTATGTTGTTTCCTTTCCTTGCTTCCCAGATGAGCCCGTGGCCACCGTGAACAGTAAACTGTCTCCTCTTGGGTTTCTCTCTCTGTAGTTCTGTGTGTCCCTTCTCACCCAGTGAAGACCACCGTGTCCTTCACTGCTGCCCACTCAGCTGGGCAGTGTGCCCTGGGCAGCCCAGGAGGGACTGACCCCCCTGGGGCAGGATCGCCAGGAGCCTGGCATCCTTCTGGGCCCCGTCTCTCCTGCCGGGCGGGGAGTGGGGCCTCTTGGGCCTTGTCTTTGGTCCTATCTTTAAGCCATGTTCTCGTCTCAAACCCAGAAGGGAGCCTGAACAAACCTGAACCTGGGACTTTTTCTGGAATTTGGGCCCTACAGGGATGGGAGCTCAGGCTGTAAAGAATCCACTTGCAAGGCAGAAGACCAGGGTTCGTTCCCTGGGTCGGGAAGATCCCCTCGGAGAAGGAAATGGCAACCCACTCCAGTATTCTTGCCTGGAGAATCCCATGGACAGAGGAGCCTGGCAGGCTACAGTCTATGGGGTCGCAAAGAGTCAGACATGACTGACGCGAGTAACATTTAACTAGGGATAGGATGACGAGAGAAACTCGAGGCTATTTAGGCCAAGTCTCTAGAATTGTGAACCATGACTTATTTTCCCAAAGCTCTTTTTTTTTTTTTTCTGAGTGGAGAAGGGGTGGGGTAGATGGGTGGGAAGATCAAGAAGAGGATGCTCTTATATATATATTTATGTATATATATTTATTACCCACATATGATGACCCTGCAGGCTTCCCTAGTGGCTCAGACAATAAAGAATCTGCCTGCAATGCAGGAAATGCAGGTTCAATCCCTGGGTCAGAAAGATCCCCTGGAGAAGGGAATGGCAACCCACTCTAGTGTCTTGCCTGGAGAATCCCATGGACAGAGGAGCCTGGCGGGCTACAGTCTATGGCGTTGCAAAGAGTTGGACATAACTGAGCAACTAACACACACACTTCTGATGACCCTGTAGTGTCCAAATAACTAGAATTTCAGGGCTATTGACTCAAACCACTTTACTGTGCACTTGAGTGTACATGGGGGTGCTATTCTGGACCTCCAATGCTATGACTATTGGAAAACACAATTTGTTTCAAAAATATGTATTAACATATCCACCATACTAGTTCTAGGGTCATGAACCCTAAGAACTTAAAAGGGAAACTATTGAGAAATGGAGAAGAATCACCTTAACTACACAAACACATGTCTGGTTATCTGTGTAGGGTTTTAAAGACATTCCATGGACAGAGGACCCTGGCGGGCCATAGTCCACGTGGTTACAAGAGAGTCAGACACGACTTGGCAACTAAACAACAACAATAATTATGATGTAACTGGGTCTTTTGAAATATACTGCTCTCTTTTGCTTTCACATTTTGTCTCATGACACCCATGAAATGAGCAGGCTAAAAACAGCATAAGGGAAAAAATTCTTCTACATAAGGGGTAGAAGACAGTAACTGTTCAATTCCATGCTATTTTTCCTCTCTTGCCATCAGGTACCACAACATACTGCTGCTTTCAAAGCCTGCAAAGAGGCTGGACATTTTCTCATCCAGATCGTTACTGATTTAGGCTCCTGCTGCTAAGATAAGTAAGGGCTTCCCTGGTGGCTCAGTGACAAAGAACCCAAATGGTAATGCAGGAGATGTAGGTTCCATTCCTGGGTCTGGAAGTTCCCCTGGAGAAGGAAATGGCAACCCACTCCAGTATTCTTGCCTGGGAAATCCCATGGACAGAGGAACCTGGTGGACCATAGTCCATGGGCTCATGAAAGAGTTGGGCACAACTTAGCAACTAAACAATGAAAATGACAACTTAGATAAGTAACGCCCTGTATTTTTAGCAAACAGTAGCTATCTAAAGCCAAGAACTGGAGGGTAATGGGCTTTAAGATCTGTGCTTATATACAATTAAAGTCTTAGGCAGTCTCTAACAGTATACTGAAAACAAAATGTGAGAATTGAGAATGAATGAAAGATCAAACCAAGGGAAAACAGTGAAAACATTTTAGAAGCACAGAATCCTAGGCTGACAAGTCCAACCAGCTGGCAGACGCAGGAATGAGCTCGACACCACCACTGATGGAGTATCATTAATTCTTAACTTCCAGTGGGGGCTGCAGGGTTGAGGGGGAGCTGACTCCCTTACATAAGAGCTTATAGAATTTTGAAAGCTGTAATTATAATGAAGTTCTTCTGCTAGGAGGAAGTCAGTATTGTTTAACTGATCTGAGGTTTGTTTTGCATTGTGCTACAAAGAATAAACCTGATATCACAAGATCTGAGGGCTATATGTCACTCCTCAGAGCCCTGGCCTCAAGGGGCCTGGTCTCACTCTCCCCACCTTAAATACCTCTTTTCCAGAGAATATGAGCTTGCACATGCTCCTTATAAGAGTGGTGCCCATGGGACAGGATAAAACATCCAGAAATAAATTCATGTATGACAAAGGAGGTGAGGATATACAATGGAGAAAAGACAGTCTCTTCAATAAGTGGCTCCTGTAAAACCGGACAGCTATTCTCTAACAACATACACAAAAATAAAATGGATTAAACACCCAAATGTAAGGCCAGACATTACAAAACTCTTGGAGGGAAACAGGCAGAACACTCTAAATCACAGCAGTATTTTTTGAACCCATCTTCTAGAGTAATGAAAATAAAAACAAACAAATGAAACCTAATTAAACTCAAAAACTTTTGCACAGAAAAACCATAAATAAAATGAAAAAAAAAAAAAAAAAACCACAACCCACAGAATGGGAGAAAATATTTGCAACTGAAGCCACTGACAAGGAATTAATCTCCAAAATATACAAACAGCTCATGCAGTTTACAAAAAATATTAAAAAGAAAAACCCAATTAGAAAATGAGAAGATCTAAATAGACAGTTTTCCAAAAAACACATACAGATGGCCAACAGGTATAAGAAAGGATGGTCAACACTGTTAATTGTTAGAGAAATGCAAATTGAAACTACAATGAGATATCACTCACACCAGCCAGAATGTCTATCATCAAAAAATCCACAAACACAGTAAATGGGAAGAGGGTGTGGAGAAAAGGGAACTCTCCTATACTGTTTGGTGAGAATGTAAATTGGACAGCCACTATGGAGTACAGTATGGAGGTTCCTGAAAAACTAAACCCAGAACTACCATATGATCCAGCAATCCCAGTCCTGGGCACATATCCGGAGAAAACCATAATGTGAAGAGAGACATGCATCCCAATAATCATTGTAGCACTGTTAACAACAGCCGAGATGTGGAAGCAACCTAAATGTCCATTATTGAGCTTGTTAAGGTAGTTTGGAGTCCTTACATAAATTAGCCATATTTTTGCAGTTTGGTTCTCTCTGTTCAGAATGCTTTATGAGTTTTACAATCAAGTCATTTATTATTAGTAAACAAGATAAAAATAAATATGGAACATTTTGACCTAACTCTTTGAAAATATTAATAAGCATTTTTTTTTTTAAGTACAGAGTTAAACTAGCTAAAATCTTCCTTAACTCTGTTCCTATCCAGGGCTATCCTTTGCCATATCTAGGATTTTGGGAAAAAAACCTTTGCTGTATGACTCACTAAAAAAAAAATTTCTCTTATTCCACCCTAATAATTTAACATTCTTGGAAACCTAACAACATAAAATAGTTTGGCATGAGTCATTCATAAGGAACACCTATTGTCTTTTATGATTATTTTTAATCTAAATGTTCACAAACAATCTTTCAATAATCTCTTCTAGCAATTTATGAAAATATTGCATTAAGCTAATTCTTTAGTTTCTACAAATAATCTCTTTGAAAATTAGGATGATTGCTTCTATTAAATTTTAGGCACTCTCTCCTGTTCTGCTCTGGAAGAAATATAGAATTGTTTAAATCAGCTGTAAGCATCCTGTTTGGGTTTTAAGACAATCTTGTGTTTTTTGTCCAGTCCTTTTCATTTCTAGAATGTTATGCTTTCTGGGGAAGACAGGCTAAAGTGAGAGTCAGTTGTTTTTGCTTTCTCTGAATTCCATGTTTACCTTATAATGTCTGCCTTGAGAAGCATATTTATTTTTTTCCTTTCTCCCTGTTCCAAGTTTGGTTTTATTATTATTACCATTGTTGGTCTTAATGTTAGTATTGATTTTTAGCATGTTTTGCAGCAATAAGTTTCTTCTGAACTCTTTGAACACTTTGAGATAATATCCTTAAAATTCCAGGATGTGCCTCCTTTTACATCTTTTCAGCTCTTTACCTTTTAGATGACTTCTTTCATTCTTTGTTATAATTATCTGTGATTACACAGAACATCATAGTTCCACACTCTTCTGAGCCATCCCCACTTGGAAGGCTCTTGAGCAAGCTCTGTCTAGCTTTTGTTTCGGATTTGGTGAGAGTGAGTGAGCTGACACTCTTTGCTGGCACTCTAGGGTCAGGCTACTCCTTCTCCTTAGATTGCAGGGCACGAGCATATTAGTCACGTGGGGGCTTCCCTGGTGCCTTCGTGGAAAAGGATCTGCCTGCCCCTGCAGGAGAGGAGAGTTCTATCCCTGGGCCAGGAAAATCCCCTGGAGAAGGAAATGGCAACCCACTCAGGTATTCAGTTCAGTTCAGTCGCTCAGTCTTGTCTGACTCTTTGCGACCCCATGGACTGCAGCGTACCAGGCTTCCCTGTCCATCACCAACTCTCAGAGCTTGCTCAAACTCATGTCCGTCGAGTCAGTGATGCCATCCAACCATCTCATCCTCTGTCGTCCCCTTCTCCTCCCACCTTCAATCTTGCCCAGCATCAGGGTCTTTTCCAGTGAGTCAGTTCTTGGCATCAGGTGGCCAAAGTATTGGAGCTTCAGCTTCAGCATCAGCATCAGTCCTTCCAATGAATATTCGGGACTGATTTCCTTTAGGATTGACTGGTTGGATCTCCTGGCAGTCCAAGGAACTCTCAAGAATCTTCTCCAACACCATACAGTTCAAAAGCATCAATTCTTCAGTGCTCAGCTTTCTTTATGTTCCAACTCTCACATCCATACATGACTAATGAAATACTCCACTATTCTTGCCTCAGAAATCCCATGGACAGAGTCGAGTCTGATGGGTCTTAGGGGTTGCAAAGAGTCGGACACGACTTAGCCAATAAACAACCACCCCCCCCATAACCAACCCTCCCCCCATCACCAACCCTCCCCCCAAGCCCCTATTCTCTGGGTCTGATTACCCTCCAACAGTGCAATCTCAGAGTGTGCAGCTGGCTGGAACAGAATCCTTCCTTCCTTGCAGACTCCCAAGATAGAACTCTTCTATGCCTCAAGCCTGCATGCTCACAATGTTTCCACTAGATGGCGATGCACCACCACTGTAACCATGGCCTTAGGTCTCCTGTTTGTACGCAGTAACAAAGCCCATGATAATTCTTTCTCTGAAATGCCCTAGAGCCACTGAGAAATTAAAGATACTCAGGTCATTTGGGTTGCAACTTAGTGTGCCAGATAAATATAGAGTGTTCAGTTCAATTTGAATTGCAGATAAACAACAAATTTTTTTAGTATACTTCCTGCAAGAGGGGCGTGACCGGTATTTTCATTTGCTAAATCTGGCAACCCTAGTTGTAGTGCTTTCCTAGGGATGGCTACATCCACCATAGCTTCACAACTGAGACTGTCCAGGAGCCAAGAGCCGGGAGTTGGCCTCTGTATCTCTACTCAGCTTTCTTGCATTTCAAGCTCTGAACAGTCCTGTTCACTTAGTATTTTCCTTCCTCCTGCCATCATAACCCTAAATACAGGCTCTGCACATGTCTGAAAAAATGCTCTAAAACCTTTTGGAATCCTACTCTATTTTCTGTTCCTGCGAGTCACATTATTAATTATTCATTTATATATTTCAATGATAGTCCATTTGAATGTATTTTGAAAGGCATATTTTAACATCACTTGCACTAACAGAAGACAGGAAAATAGGCTGCAAAAGACAATTTGGCTTTTGTTGATTTCATTTCAAGTCGTAAATGGTCTTGACTAGTTAAGAGTAAGTCTTAGAGGTGAAGAATTGCCTTCATTCACCTAGAAGTGGTATCGCTTTAGGTCAGAGAGAAAATCTGGGATAGTTAGCCTTCTTATACTTGTAGTTTAGTGTACAATGTTCTTTCAAAAATACCCTCTCTCTTGAATTTCATAACCAAGTCCTGAGAAATGAAGGCAGATGTTCATTCCATCATTCAGTGGGGATTTACAGGCAGCAATAGCACCGGGTGAACAAACACAAGATTAATAAACTGTCTTTCCAAGTTTCAGGGAACTCACAGTCTCGCTGGGGAGTCAGACAACACAAATGACCAGTTACACTATAGGCGGGCGATGCCGCGCGGGAACTCAGCCATGAGAACAAGGTGAGATATGCGTCCAGAGGGTGCAGCACCCATGTCCGCTGTGGCTCAGAAAGCTTCCGAGTCCAGGGCGTTTCTCTTAAAGGAGAGCAGAAGTGGGGTAAGCAGAGAAGGAAGGCCACTTCAGGCAGAAGGGAGACTGGGAAGACGATGAGGGAGGAGGTCGCAGGGGCTGGATTTGTACGCAGAAGAGGCCTATGGAGGGACTGTGGCAGAGGAGGCTGGTAAGAGAGAGTGAGACTGTGAAAGTGAAAGTCACTCAGTCATGTCCAACTCTTGCGACCCCATGGACTGTAGCCCGCCAGTCTCCTCTGTCCATGGAATTCTGTCCAGGCAAGAATACTGGAGTGGGTTGCCATTTCCAACTCCAGGGTGACAAAGGCCCAAATTCAATGCTGGGATGCTTGAGCTGTTTTCTCCGGGCCATGAGAGAGGCAGTGGCATTTTTCACTCACTGCCCAAATTTGGGTTTTAGAAAGACAAAGGGAGCCCAAGATTGGAGAGCTTAGAGAGGAGAGGCAGAGACACCAGACCAGGCTACTTATGGAGTGAGTCTAAGTGACAGATGACGAGACGCTAGAGAAAGCTAAAGAAACAAGAGGGTCAAGTCTGAGAAATATTTCAGAATCAGAAGCATTGTAATATGACATGATAAGAAATGAGTTGAAAGGACTCAAGGAGTAAGAGAAGAGGACAAAGACTTTGGTAATTAAAAAATGCTACTGATTGTGAAAGGAAATAATGGGGCTGGAGCAAATACCAGGACAGGAAGGCCATTTAGTTTGTGCAGGTTGAGGCTTTCGTTCCTGTGGTTGTCGGAGTGGACGTGTCTAGGGAGGAAAATGGGGAGCTAGGCTCTGTGAGAAAGACCAGAGGTTACTATTGAGCTTCTTCAGCATAGAAAACAGAAGTTGAGGTCCATGGTCCATGAGGACCATGCAGAATGGCTCAGACAGAACGTAGCACAAAAGAAAGAGGTCTTAGGATGGACTCGGGGCAATGCCAATGAAAGGAAAAGTATAAGAAAAGGTGGCACTGAGACTGGTGAGGAATGGGCAAGGGTAAAGAATCTGCCTGCAATGCAGGAGGGTTAGGGTGAAGGTGGAAAGAGCTGGAAGAGGTGCTGGTGAGGAAAGATGCAAAGCCCATGTGGATCTGGAGAGAAGATTGGACAAATAATTGTGCAAGTCAGATCACTTTACCCCAGTCTACAGAGGAGGATACTGATATTTCAATGATTTCCTAAGAATGCCTTGACCGAGAAGTCTTTTGAGTTTTTTATTTCCCACCTCACTAAATGCAGGTAGAGATTCTTGCTTCCTGAATGCCAATATATCATCTAAAAGCTGAAAACTCTGAATAGGAAAGATGCTATCAGGGACGCACAGTTTTGTGTATATTTTATGAAACCACAGGAAGAACTGAACTAGCTCACTTACTCAGAAATTGGTCCTCAGACAAAATATTAATGATGGTGGTAGCCATTTATTTAGCATTTATTGTGTAGCTGACTCATTTGAAAAGACCCTGATGCTGGGAAAGATTGAAGGCAGGAAGAGAAGGGAACGACAGAGGATAAGATGGTTGGACGCTCAATGGATATGAGTTTGAGTAAACTCCGGGAGTTGGTGATGGACAGGGAAGTCTGGCGTGCTGCAGTCCATGGGGTCACAAAGAGTCGGACAAGACTGAGTGACTGAACTGAACTGAACTGAGCTCTTTAATAGGGAATTTCATTTCACAACAACCCCAGAACATATTATTCATTTGACAGACGAAAATCAGAGACACAGAGAGGTTTGTGTATTTGTCCAAAGTTGCAAAATAAGTAAATTTTGGATGGGATGTCAACTATGTCAAGAGGCACCAACTTGAAGAAGCAGAGTATTTTGATAGCTGTGTGTGTGTGCTCAGTCGTGTCTGACTCTTTGTGACCCCCGTGGGCTGTAACCCACCAGGCTCCTTTGTCCAGGGGATTTTTCCAGGCAAGAAGACTGGAGTTGGGGGAGATAAATATAAAAAAGGAGGACAGAAGGTGGGGATCAGTGTAAGAAAACAATGGATGTGATCTAGATTAGATTTAGAATCAAATCCCTCCATAGACCCTTGGTCTGTACGTAAGTAATTGACTCAGTACTGTCTGGTTTAAAAAGAAGTAGGGACATTGTTATGAAGGAAAGTTATGACCAACCTCCTAGGTAGCATATTAAAAAGCAGAGACATTACTTTGCCAACAAAGGTCTGTCTGGTCAAGGCTATGGTTTTTCCAGTGGTCATGTATGGATGTGAGAGTTGGACTGTGAAGAAAGCTGAGCACCAAAAAATTGATGCTTTTGAACTGTGGTGTTGGAGAAGACAATCTTGAGAGTCCCTTGGACTGCAAGGATATCCAACCAGTCCATCCTAAAGGAGATCAGTCCTGGGTGTTCATTGGAAGGACTGATGTTGAAGCTGAAACTCCAATACTTTGGCCACCTCATCCGAAGAGTTGACTCATTGGAAAAGACCTTGATGCTTGGAGGTATTGGGGGCAGGAGGAGAAGGGGACGACAGAGGATGAGATGGCTGGATGGCATCACCGACTCGATGGGCATGAGTTTGAGTAAACTCTGGGAGTTGGTGACAGATAGGGAGGCCTGGCATGCTGCGATTCATGGGGTCGCAAAGAGTCGGACATGACTGAGCGACTGAACTGAACTGAACTGAGGGACATTGTCCTGAGACATAGAGAAGAAAGCACTGTAAAAAGGGAAGAGGAAGCTTTGTGTTCCAAAGCTGGAGACGGACAGGCCTGGAGGGGAGTGAATTGTAGATAAGGGGCCATGTGAGAGGAGGGAGGTGAGGCTGGATGGCTGGGGTGGATCCAGACTTGTTACCTGGTAGCTAATCAGAGGGGTAAAAAGGATACAGTCAAACCTGAAATCACTATAAGGCACTCTTCCACAAAGATTGACGGTGAAAAGACTGGGAGTAGATAGATCAGTGGGGACAGCATGCCAGTGTCCAGGGATGAGGTATTGAGATTAAAATAGTGGTAGGAGAACAAGGGGCTTTCCCTAGTGGCTCAGCTGGTAAAGAATCTGCCTGCAATGGGGGAGACCTGGGTTTGATCCCTGGATTGGGAAGATCCCCTGGAGGAGGGCATGGCAACCACTCCAGTATTCTTGCCTGGAGAATCCCCATGGACTGTAGCCTGCCAGGCTCCTCTGTGCATGGGGTCACAAAGAGTTGGACATGACTGAGCAACTAAACCCAGCACAGCACAGGAGAACAAGGGGCTTTCCTGGTGGCTTAGTGGTAAAGAACCTGCCTGCAATTCAGGAGCTGCAGGAGACACAGGTCTGACCCCTGGGTCGGGAAGATCCCCTGGAGGAGGGCATGGCAGCCCACTGCTGCATTCTTGCCTGGAGAATCCCAGGGACAGAGGAGCCTGGTGGGCTACAGCCCATGGGGTTGCAAAGAGTAGAACACGATGGAACAACAGAGAAACTATACAAGGAGAACAAGAGGGAAGCAATCAGTGGGAGTGATGCTGGGAAGAAATCAACAGAACTTGACTATTTGGGTAGGGGGGAGAGATGGTCAAACTGACCTCAGGTTACGGTGCCCGGGCATCTAAGAGGAGAATGATTCATAAAATACGGAACTCCAGAGGAGCTGGCTTCTGCCTCAGCCTTCGCGCTTCTGTGTCTTTGTGTCACCTTCACATTTTGGTTCTTAGTCTCATTGCTTTGGTCAAGTTGCGTCAAGTACATCCCTTCCTGTGCAGTGTATTGTCTGAGAACGGAATTTCCACCCACAGAGATTCCACCCATCCTTCCTGGGTGGAATCTCTCACCCTGCTGTTGCTTACATCATCCTTTCCATCCAGTTCTGCCCAGTGTGTAGACAGCCTTGTCCCAATCTGTGTCCCTGCAGCCGCCAACAGTGCAATCTGTTATTCGGAAGTCCCCTCCGAGCCACCATCAACAACAAGCACGGAATGTTCCCAAGCACTCCAGTTCACCCACTTCGTTATTTTGCCTTCTTGTCCATTATTCATTTTGGTTTGGCTTTTATTTCTTATGGTGCTCAAGCTCAATCACTCAGTCGTGTCTGACTCTTTGCGACCCCATGGACTGTAGCCCGCCAGGCTCCTCCATCCATGGGATTCTCTCGGCAAGGATACTGGAGTGGGTTGCCATGCCCTCCTCCAGGGGATCTTTCCCACACAGAGATTGAACTCGCATCTCTGGCGCCTCCTGAACTGGTAGGTGGGTTCTTTACCACTAAGCCTCCAGGGAAGCCCTGTTATTTCCTATAACTCTTCATTATTTGAACCAGTGAAATCAGGTACATTTTCATACCCAGGAACTAAAATGTGTCCCCAGAACTTATTTAAAGGACTATTGTCAAATGTTTGAAAAAAAAAAATAATTTACCCATTCATTTTCTTTGATTTTCAACTGGAAAACTCCTCCTTCATCTTTTTTTTTCTCATTTATTTGCTAATGCCAGTATCACTGATTTCAAGGAGGAAGTCCAGTGTCTCTACACACATTCCATCTTCTATCAAGGATCCTCCTGTCCTTTCCTCCCCTAAAGCTGAGGACACACACACACACACACAGACACACACACCGCACTCAGGAAACTCTCCAGTTCACACACACACCGCACTCAGGAAACTCTCCAGTTCTTAAGGCCCTGCTGTGCAAGGATGATGAATGCCTGCAAAAGCCACACCTTATCTTTCTTTCCAGTCTGTTGCCTGGCCAAGCTTAGTCCAGTCACTAAAACCTGTTTATTAACCATTCCACGAGTCTGACCGCCAGCTCCTCTCACTTTTTCAAAACTTATCTGCCTTTCCATTACTCAACCTTTGCACTTTACATCAAGTCACCTTCAACCTTTTGTGAGGCACACAAATGCCGCAGATCACGTGCTAAAACCCTAGAGGTAAACAGCAGGCTGTTCGGATTTGCAGTTTACAACTCTCTGGCTGTGTGGTATTAAGCCAATTGTCCCCCTTCCCCAAGCTCCTGTGTGACCAGGAGGGGGTTAGACACAAAGACCTTTGGGGTCCTTTCCACTCCAACAGTGGGGGATTTTCTCAACCCCCACGGTGGATCTCAGAAAGAAAACCCTCTACAACTGGCAGGATGCCTCCCTTCCACAGGGCCCACTTTCCTCCCGGCATTTTCCTTTTCTTCCCGAGGCTGCCTCTGTGATGGCTGGAATCTCTTGCCAGACTTGTGGTCTCTTACAGACTCGACCAGGGTCTTCCCTGGTCTGTGGCCCTCAGCCACTTTCCCCAGCAGAGTCTAAACTCTCTCCCTGGTGTTCTGGGGCCCTGAGGCCTATGGGCAGATTCAGAAGCTCCATGTCTTTCAGTGCAAACTAACGCGGCTCCTGCTGTCCTTCAGGCTTTCAATCTGCATTGTTCAGAGGTAACTGCTCAGGTAAAACTCCAGGAAAATATCTATCTGCCCATTGGAGCTTCTGGGGAGCTCCTGGGCCAGACTCAGGCCCCTCCCTGTAGCAGGCTCTGCCCTCAGGGTGGTGACTCATTCATCAAGCAGCTGGGATCAGTAGTCACTCCCTCCCAGCTCCCTTACCAGCTTGGGGAAAAAAAGTTTACAGCTCACACCAACCCAACCCCTTTGCTTCCCCAGTTCCCGGGGCCCAGCCTTCCGGAAAGAAGAAACGAGACACCCTCTTTCACTTACCTACACACCCCGAGGGATCTTCCTCCGGCCATCGCCTGGCTCTGGGGATGTTTTCCTGGAAATTCTGCCAACTGAAGGGATGCTGCGCTTCATCCTCTTCCCAGGAAGAGGCTGGAGAAATTTCCACTCCGTAATTGGCATTGGAAATGGGTGGGTTGGAAGAAATGGGTCTAAAGCCATTAGGGATAGAGAATGTTTTCAGTCTACCTGAAACATGACTAAGGCTGGAGTCTGTCTCCCTTCAGCTCATTTGCTTGTAACCTTTGGCCCCTTGGCACACCTGATTTCAGAGTCAGGAGATTACGTTAAACAGCAGGCTCTGAGCCGCTGCAATCACGCAGCTCCTGAGTCATATTTATAGCAGATGCGGCTCTAAGGTAACTGAGCTGTGTGAGTGATAGGGTCAAGTCACCACCGGCAGGAGGATATTTACCTAGAGGTGTGGAAAACCAAGTGCAGACAAGCCCAGGTCTCAGTGAGGTGTCTCCGGGTGGGCGGGTGAGGTTCGGTTTTGTCTATAAACGGCTGCTGCACCAAAATACTGCATTTCTAATCTGACTTCATGAACCAGAAGAAGTTATGACAAGGAGAGCATCACTAAATAGACAATTATGGGTAGATCGACATGGGGTCCAAGAGGAAACTGGGTTTATTTCAGGGGGATAAATATGTGTGTGAAAGGAGAGCCAGGGAATGTAATTTCTTTACATTTTCAAAGACTTTTAAACAACTATCCCAAAGACTAATAAAAACAAAACAGGGACTTCCCTGGAGGTCTAGAGGTTAAGATTTCGCCTTCCACTGCAGGAGGTGCGGGTTCAATCCCTGGTCGGGGAGCTAAGATGCCACGTGCTTCATGCCCAAAAAAACAAAACATAAACAGAAGCGATATTGTGACAAGTTCAATAAAAGACTTTAAAAAATGGGCCACATCAAAAAAAAAAAAAAAATCAGTCATCCTAGGACCAAAATCCATTTTACTTTGTGTTGTGGATATAGAAGTTGTTTAAGAGAAAATGAAATCAGGGGAAATAAACACATCTCCAACTGTGAGCCTTCCAGACACTGACATGTAAGCTGATCTTATTAAAGTCATTATAAATGACTGTGACAGCGTAAGTGCCGAACACTAAGAATCATAACAACACAGTTAACTCTAAATGAAAAGCTGATGGTGAAAATAACCTTTACAAAACAGCTTTCTAAGTCATGTGAGTGGATAAAATTGACAGACGGAAATTTAAAGGAAGTGACTCAGCATATACCTACAGGATTTTAAGCGCCAAGCTTGTTACAGTTCAGCAAAGGAGCAATGAATAGGACTCCTAAAGACTCTGTGGACGGTTTTCCTCAAAAAAAAAATGCCAACACAATACTGTCTATAGTCACATACGCCTCAAATGTAGTCTGTCCAGAAAGTGTTGGGTAATAGTTGTTTTCACAGTAGCTCACAAGAAATTGCTAAGTTTCTAATGCACTGATGCCAATGAGGATTAAAGAATAAATTGAGTTAAATTCTGAAAATCTGAAGAAGGAAGGGACAATAACAAGAACTATGCCCAATTTTTTGAAACCCAAAGTATAAAAATGTAGTAATTCAATTCAGGAACCATTATTCATATCTAAGCTTTTTTGTTGTTGTCGCTTGTTTTTTGTTTTTAAAACAAAGGATCTAAAGACAAGTAGAAGCCAATTGTCTCTTAATTTCCCAGATTAGGTGAGAATAACCTGATTAAACAAATATATGTTAGATGCCTCAAGACATTTTCAGCCTTAATAGAAGTCAGCTTACAGGTGCTCAGAAAACCTTAGCAACTTCAGGCAAAGAAGCAGTCATTTAATTAAAAACATTTTTTTTTACATGTGTATCATTCAGAAGTTGATATTTTATCTCCCTGGGAGAGTAAGGGAGAGTTTGCCTAGAAAATATAAGGTTGGATATGGCTCTCTTTGAGTCATATGGCCAGTGTTCAAATACTGGTGTGAACAAAAGATCTGGATCGAAATTACTGTTATTGCTATTAAGAAGAATCAGTTGTTAGTTTACTTATAATATATACATTTAACATATATTAATACTTAAAAGCTAGCTTTATGAAAAGATGTAAAATCTCAATGGGACTTCTCTATAGTCATCTCTATTTTAGACTTTTTTAGCACTGTCAGCCTGTTCAGGATACATTAGTATTATTCTGAACTTAATTAACTTAATAGTGATAACTTTTCTAAAGATTAAGTAAGCTAACTTACATTTTAGGATGGACTGTAAACAAATGTGTTATCAAAAGTGATACTATCATGTCATATCACAGTTAATTGGGTGTGAGACCAAATTTATAATATTATTCTTACCTTTGTACAAAGCTGCAGTGCAATTCTACCCTGAGGCCCTCTAAAGATAAAGCATGGCAAAGCAAGAGGCGACCCGCCCCAGTATCCTGCCTGGGAAACCTCATGGACAGAGGAGCCTGGGGGCTACAGCCCACGGGGTCGCAAGAGTCGGACATGACTGAGGACTAAACCATCACCACCGAAGATAAAGCAGAGGGGTGGAATGTCCAGGGATGGACCAGTGTGCCCACTTAAAAGATGATGGTACCATTGCTGTGTGACGGCTCGATATGAGAAAAAAATGTAAGCGGGGATGTTCTCCAACTGAGAAAGGCAACCTGGTGGGAGATAGAGAATCACACATCACAGAGCTGGATGGGAGTCTGGAGGTTACGTGGCTTGATTCTGCATTTTCCATGTAAGGAGACCGAGAAGTAGGCAGGCTGCGTCGTGGTGAGGCAGTAACTGGAAGTTAGGTCTCGTGACCTGGACTCTACGATTCTGCGCCATGCTCCTTCTCACACAGAGGATGAAGCAGCGGTGACGACACCCTTACAGTATCTAGAGTCAAAATATAAAATCATGAAGGGCCTGAATAGCAGTTCCAAATCCACCTAAACTAGCTTAGACCTTAACTTGTGGGTTCAGTTAAAAAAAAGGTTTGGAGTTTTCATCAACCATCAACTCATTCTATTTCCTGATACAAACGCTGAGGCCGTAACAAGCCGAAAAAAATTGCCCAAGCTCTCCAGAGTCAAAGAAAGAATCAGCCACTGCTATAACCCAGTCAGCATCGTGGTCTTTCATGACATCTGAACCATGGGATCCCACGTTCTGAACCTCGCTCAGTGCGCAGGAGTCTGGGGAAAAAACACTCGGAGAAGTGCCGCCTTTATTAGAGTGAGAGCCTGTCACCTCACATAGCCGCCAACAGACCCCAGAGACCCAGGCGCTGACCTTGCCCTGTGATTACAGGTCATCTCCAGGGTTGGAAGATACCTTAAAAGGTCACCGAGTTAACCCTCCCATCTGATCTGTCCATCCTCCTTAAACGTCTCCCTCCAGTGGACTGGGGTCAGATTCTGTTTAACACACAGCCATGATGGAAACTCTGGTCAGCTCCGAATCTGCACTCTGAAAGCATTTAGCTGCAGGGTAAGAGAAGTAAAGTTCCTTGGCTTAGGCCCCATGGATCCCTTTTTCTATGAGAAAAGGTTCTCAGAGTCCAGTGCAAAGTCCCTCAAAAATCCCCGCACCAAGTACAAAGCACAAAAAAAGAGGAGGCCTGGGACTAGCTCCTGGCAGCTGGGTGTTGTTCTTGGGCTTCAGAAGGTCTAGTTCCTGATGCGTAGAAGGCCTCCACCACCATGTTCCGGGCCAGCCCTGTCCAGGAACATTTCATCCTTAAGCTCGGGGGTTTCCTCCCAGAAAACAGCTAGGTCTGCTGTTCCACCAGCTGTAGCTTGGCAGTCTTGACTCGGTGGGCCTCCTTCAGGTTCCGCGCGCGGACCTCTGGGTTGGAGATAAACTCCACTTGTTGTAGAGGGAACCAGCCTCGCTCCCCATCGGACAGTCTCACGCCCTCCAGCCAGCCTACGGGCACAGGGTGGGTGGGAAGAAGAATTACCTGGAAAAGACTCACAATAATTTCCCCCGGACCTCCTTCCTGGATGCACTTGTGAATTGAAGGCTAGAGGAACTGGAGAGTCCCCAGCATGGGGAATTCAGCCTCCCCGTGCACTAGGTCTGATACAGTCCTGTAGCTGCCCAATTCTGAGCCTTCTCTACTCTTATGGGTGAGCTGTATTCCCTCAAAATATATGTTGAAGTGCTAAGCTCAAAAGCCTCAGAATGAGGTCTTATTTGGGAGCAGAGTTGTTGCAGGTATTATTAGTGAGTGTAAGATGAGGTCATACCTGAGCAGAGTGGGCCATTCATTCAGTATAACTGGTTGTTGTTTAGTTGTTAGTTGTGTCCGACTCTTTTATGACCTCATGGAGTGTAGCCTGCCAGGTTCCTCTGTCCATGAGGATTCTCCAGGCAAGAATACTGGAGTGGGTTGCCATTTCCTCCTCCAGGGGATCTTCCCGACCCAGGGATCAAACCCAGGTCTCCTGCATTGGCAGGTGGATTCTTTACCACTGAGCCACCTGGGAAGCCCAATATAATTGGTATCTTTATTAAAAGAGGGAAATGTGGACACCTACACACACACAGAATTCAGATAGAGCTTGGAGTGATACTGCCAAATGCCAAGGCAGCTGGGGCCATCAAATCTGGAAGAAGCAAGGAAAGACCTTTTCCTAGAGTCTTCAGAAAGGACTTCTGGCCTCCAGAACCATGAGAGGATACATTTCTACCCATTTAAGGCACCCAACTTGTGGCGCTTTGTTAGAGCGCCCTGGGAAATGAGGACATCCACCCACACCGTCCCACCTGCCATACCCAGCCTGTCCCCTGTGGAGTCCCCTCTTACCATCGCTGCTCTGCTGGGTCACCATCACCACGTCCGCCTTCTCGAGCGCCAACTCGTCATTCTCTCGGGGTTTGTAGGCTCGAAGGCACTGCACTTGTGGGGAGTCTTGGAAGAGAAGAGCAGGAGAGGGGTGAGGAAAGGCAGGCACGAGAACATGAAGGAGGACTTGCAGGGGTGGTAGCTTAAGAGGACTTGGAGGAGAGAGAGTTTAAACTGTTGAAAGTTACACACAAGAGAGACAATTGGAAAAGTCCCCATCTCCCAGGGACCAAGATGGTTGATTAGGAGATAGAAATGCCACCATTGAAACGAATCAAAGATTCTCTCTCTCTCTAGTGAAGATGAATTGAGAAACAGGTTGTGACCACCTTTTAGTGACCACTGTTACACAGAATTGAGATTCTGCTAAGCACTGAAATCTTCCCTGTGTCTTTCATCCTCATTGGATTCTGAACTCCTATAAAACTGTCTACGACAAACCATTTATCTTTTACCTAATTGTTCCAAGTTTGTGTTCTGCCTCTCCAACTCCATTGTAAACTCTGAGGCTCATTCTTCCTTCTCTCCATGGTACATGTGGGACCAAATGAGACTTATCCAGTGGGCTTCCTGATATAATCTAAGCACTGAATGCCCTTTGGTTTCGGTTTCCTTTTCTATAAATTACTGAGCTGATCAAGATGGCTCAAGGACATTCTGGATTTTCTGTGGTTTTGTGATCCAGGGGAAATTTCCAAAGTTTTGAAGTTCAAAATTAAGAAGCCCCAGAGTATGCCTGACCCACAGTCTTCTATCTTACATGGGTTTATGTCTCTTTATGCTTTACCACACTGCACTGGTTCTCTGAGAGAATAAATAGACCATGCACTGTTACCTGTACTTAGCTTGTCTGAATCTCCCATTCACAAGACCACAGCGATGGAGCAAGAATTTTCTTGCTTGCTTTCTCTTCTGAGAAAGTGAAGTGCAACAGATGGATTGCACAGTGAACAGAACTCCATCTATATCCTAGTTTTCCTACGTCCTTTTCCAAAGTGCCCTGTATTTGTTCTTTTGAGTCACTAAAAGTTCAATGTTCCTTTGAGTTCAGTTCCTCTCTGGATGTAATTTAGAGAGTCCTTGCTGGAGGACAGCTATGAGACTCAATACAGACACTTCCTAATGTGTGTGTCTGTGACTGCCTGTGGGTGCCTGGAAGCCTGGGGTAGAGGCAGGGTCTCAGGTCATCCCGTACAGTGGGGTGGTGGTCAGGACAAATCTACTGTATTGCTACCCACAAACTCCACTCCACATGGACTTTCTCCCCTTATTTCCCCAAGCCTGTAAGTTGGTAAAATTTAGGCAAACAAGTAGCAGGATAGATTTAAAGGGATGAATATTCAAAATGAGTGAACTACTGCCCAAGGCAAGGAGTGTATGGAGGGGTGGCATTGCCAAGGTGATGAGCAGTTTTAAGCAGATGCATCTCAGTACCACCCACCCTCCTAAACTGCATCCAAAGCAGACTTCTGACCACTTTGCACTCCCTCTTGGACTTTCACCCACCATAACACTCCAGAAGGTCCAACTCCTCCCTCGGCATGGCCAAGGCTGAGATCCAGCGAAGCTTTTCACTTCTGAGAAAACAGAGCAGGGTCATGCTTCAGCAGCAGCTCTGGGGGTGCAGAACAGGGGCAGGTGGTGGGGAAGCGGGGGGACCATGGGAAAGACTTGTCTAGTTCAGTGATATCTAGGACAAAAGTCAATGGGACTCTGCTTGGATGGAAATTTGATTGGATCATGAATTACATGTTCATATGTCTTGCCACCATTTATCTTTCCCTTTCTCTTTCCAAGCTTACCCTCTTAAAGGGCATCTCGTGTCTTTCAAGTAGAGGCATAAAGTCAACTGTCAATTGTGCACACATAGATTTTCCATTTGGGGAAGTCTACTGAGTGAAATGTTCAGCTCAATTGAGATTCCCTCTATCACTCTGCATACTTTTTGACAGCCTGCCCACCTTCCTTCAGTCAAATATCTCAGAGACGAAATTATTCTGTAGTGATAACTGGGTCAGGTAGCTGCATCTACCATTTTTTTTTTTTTTTTTTTTGGTTATGTAATACTGGGTTGGCCAAAAAGATTGTTCCAGTTTTTCTGTAAGATGTTATAGAAAACTCCAAATGAACTTTCTGGCCAACCCAATATGATCCAAGACTAATTCTGTAATTATCTGAAGGTTTTTGTATCATCTGAGCCTCTGCCTCCAACCACGCTGGAGTAACTGAAAGCTGACACTATCACTGTTCCAGGAAGATGCTACCCAAAGCACTAGACAAAGAATGTGAGTCTGTATCTGATGACCTGACGTTGGTGACATTTTCCATCTGTACAGCCCCTCTGTCCTATAAGTGAGGGCAGGCATTACTGACCCTACCCTGACGTGTCTTCCAATGGGACAAAACCGTAAAGTGTCTACAACGTGAGGACCCTCAGACCATTAAGTGTCAGGTCAAACTTTTCAAAGAAGAGGTTTCTTATATCTTCTGTAACAGCTGTAATAGATACAACTGTTCATTATGGTAGGTACTGTGTACCAGACTTTTAGACATTATTTTGAATACTCTGCACTGTATGCATGTGTGAATATATTGTACTAATATTATTATTATTAAAGAGATGAGCCAATCAACATTCTCAATACTATAGATTTCTGTTCAACAGAGGACTGGGTGGGAAGATAGGAGCAAAGAAAGCTAAAGGCACCCAGTGCTTATCCAGTTCATGACTTATTCATGCATACACCCTCCAGCCTTGGGCACTGAGGAATTTCTGGCTCATACACATTCAGCCGTGGATGTCAGTAAACCAATTACACACTTTGTCCTTCTTGGCATAACAGATGCTAACCCTTGGTGGTAACAGCGACTTTACACCTCCTCCCACCCCCAGGCGCCTCAAAGTCATCTGTCAGCCCTAGGAGTTTGGGTGTAGGCTGGTCTGGGGATGCTCCCTGGTCCAGAATGGACTGACTGGTGCTGTAGCTGTTTTCTGCCCTGGTCCCTCTTCCTTGCCCAGCTGTCTTCCCTCCCTCCCTGCAACCCCCCGGGCAGCCCCATCTTACTGGGTCTCCGTGCGGAGGAGGAACTCAGCCTGGGAGCCCTGGGCGTTGTGCCGCAGGAAGAGTCGGAAGAGGTTTTTGTGAGCTCCGTGCAGCTTCATCTCACACTTTTCCCCACGGACGGCAGAGAAGGGAGCATGGTCGAATACCAGGAATCGGCTACCCCTGCAAAACACGAGGCTTTTCAGCCTGATGCTGGGGTGGTCGGACTTCATCCATCTGCTTAACTTTACAATTCAGAATCCCTGTGCTTAGCATGTTCAGCCTGTAAATTCTCATGAAAAACCATAAGATGGTGTCAGCGTGCCCTTGGAAGGGATCTGTCAATGGCTTGGCAAACCACATATCCAGGGCAATGGATGCTCACCACTTTAACGAGTTGAAGAAACAGAACCAGTATAAAGTTTCTAAGGACCAAAGAGTTAGGATCTGGAACTGGCTAAGTATCGCTAGGCTAGAAGGCTGAGCCCAGCCCAGAATGTGTGTCAGTTGCTCAGTTGTGTCTGACTCTTTGCGACCCTGTGGACTGTAGCCCACCAGGCTCCTCTGTCCATGAGGATTTTCCAGGCAAGAATACTGAAGTGGGTTGCCATTTCCTCCTCCAGGGGATCAAACGCAGGTCTCCTGCACTGCAGGAAGATTTTTTACCATCCAAGCCACCAGGGAAGTCCAGAGACAACACAGACTTATTAAAAAACGTGACATAGGCTAATATGCTGCATTTTGCCCTGTCTATAACATGGTCGAGGTCCTGCCGGGTGATCTCAGGATGTAATTCAGTGGGATTCCCCTCTTTGGCTTTGGATCTTTTCTCCTCTTCTCCAGGTCATGATCTGGACTCCATGGGGCGAGCCGTTGTAAAGGTTCCTCTACAGGACCAGGACCCTTCTCTGTCCCCTCTAGTCCTTCCCTCTTGCCTCATCCCACGTCCCCCTCGCGTTCCGGCCTCCCGTTCCAGTCACTGACTCTCGGGGCCGAGACAGCAGCAGACAGTCGTTGAAGAGGTGCAGGTGGACGGGGCGAGTGTTCAGCTTCCTCCGCAGTGCCTGGGAGACACTGAACTCCAGGGCCGTGAGTTCTCCACTCTTCACCAGCCAGCGTGACTGTGAAATGAGCGGGAATATCTGTACGGAGCAGGGAAGAGAAAGAAGGTGGTTTCACACACAGGACACGCGTGAGGCTTTCTCCCAGGCGGGCCCCTCCTCACCAGGCCTTTTCCTCTGACATCCCTCCACCAACGATGATCCCTTCACATCTTCCTTCTTGCTCACAGCCCATCCACTGAAACTCTGCTTCTCCCTGAAGCATCTGACTACCGCTGTCTCCTGACTACTGCTGGCTGGATCCCATGTCCCCAGCTCACGCAAATGGAAGATGCCCTAAGGTTCAACCCAGGAGAGTGACTCCATGAGAACGCTCAGTTTTAGACACTAGAACTGAAGAAAGAGATGGGAGAATCTGACTGGGATGGGTGGACGATGCCCCAGAGCTGAGACCAGTATATGATGTGTCTCATAGAAGTTCAAGGTTTAGGGTGCTTCTGACATCTCTTCTTTCTTTGATTATAATCTGAGACATGAGAGGGGCACTCAGAAACAGATGTGGATGAGAATACAGAGAGCTCAGTGGGGTCTGCCTGGAGTTTGCATAATGTTAAGGGTGCTGGACACTGATTAACATGTAGAGGAGGGATTTTCCCTCTCCTCGGGGGAGGTAAGGATAGTATCTGTTCTGAATCGAAATTTGAACATGGAATGTCGATTTTAAATCTGGATTTGGATGCCAGATTTTGGCCCTCTATCTGTATTCAATTTTATATTGCCTTGGTGACTAGATAGAGACTAAAATATTGAATAATTCAACTACCAAAAGTGTATCTTTATAAAGGTGTACATTGATAAGTTCTCTCTCACTGCCCAGGTCTCAAAGGCACTCTCTCCCCATCAAGTAACCACTGTCCTTTATTTCTTAGGTATCTTTCCAGAGTTTCTTTATGAATACACAAGCAAATACATAGATTTTTATCCTACTTTTTCGCTAAAAATAAGATACTGCAATACATATACAGCTGCATCTTCCATTTTCCCCTTAACACTATATCATAGAGATTGAGTTTGCTGTGCGACTCAGGAAACTCAAACCAGGGCTCTGTAAAAACCTAGAAGCCGGGGATGGGGACGGAGGATGAAGAGAGAGGAGACATATGTTTACCTATGGCTGATTCATGCTGGTGTTTGGAAGAAACTAACACAATATTATAAAGCAATTATCATTCAATTAAAAATAAATACATTTAATTACATAAAAAAAAAAGAGGTAGTAGGCATGTGGGTATTCCAGAAATAGGGCAGAAGAGAAGGTGTGCAGAAAGGAGCTTAGAGGCTGGGATACTGTGAGCGAGACTGTTCTGTGTTGGAAGGTGACCCATGGGGACCCGAGGGACGAACTTACTTTGCACTCAAACTCAATCTTCTGGCTCAGGTAGATCAGCTCCTCCGTCCGTCGCATCCTCTGGACATTGTTATTGCAGTCTCGAATCAGCTATGTGTTCAGCAGGGAGAGGAGAGAGGAAGAGAACCTGGTTAAGAGGTCTTGACTTTGAGTCCCCTGCAAGAAATCTAGAAACTGGCTGTGATAGCTCTCCTTGTTCTATCGGCCTGGAACTGAGCAAAGAGCGCAAGGATGATGGTCTACTTTGTGGAGACCTGCTAGAACATTCCTGGCTGCATCAAAGGAAGATGTAATCTGGGGACTGTCCCTTGGTGTGGAGTGTCCTTGTGGCTGAGATGCTTGGAGGTTTGGTGGGTGCAGTGAGGCAGCTGAGTGATCGCATTGGCCAGGACCTGTGCCTCCTGGAGTCATGGGCTGGGGCAGGGGCAGACTTCTCTGTGAAGGACAATCAGGGGGTCCGAGCAGGGATGGTGGCCGCTTACCTCCTCCAGGGCGTGGTGTGCTTTCGTGGCCTCTGCTTCCTCTGCAGAGCCAGGCTGTGTTCTCTTCAGAATGTTCTATAGAACAAGGCATAGGCAGGAGCCAGGTGGAAAGAAGGGATGGGCAAAGAGGAGGCAGAGGTCAATGGAGAGGGTCAGGAACCAAACTGTAGCAGCCAACCATTCTGAGAAAGGAGGGTGGGGGCCGTGGGGAGACAGCTCACTGTCCACCAGGCGTGGGAGCACAGTTCAAGGATGGACCAGCCTTTGGGTTCAGGGGAGCGGGCTGAGGGGGGACTTGCAGTACCTGGAGCAGGAGCTTGAGACGGGTGATGCGCTGGAAAGGCAGAATCAGGAAGGACTTGAGGGAAAGGCGCTGGCAGATGGGGGCACTCTCCAGCTTCTCCAGGACCTCTCGGAAGCTGCTGTTGCTATTCCTGCAGGGCAGGGGGCCTTGGGTAAGGAGGGGCGCAGGGCGTATGGGGGACACAGTGAAGGCGCGGGGTGTGGGGGCTCAACGGAACATCTATAGGTTGAGAAAGAACGGTGGGGACCCGATGCAGAGGAGCCCCAGGGAGGATGGCTGAGGGTGTCCTGGAAGCGGGGTGGGGGTGGCAATCGCAGGCCAGGCACGAGAGCATGTGCTCTCGGGGGCAGGGTGGGGGGCACGCTGGGCTGGCTATTGGGGGTCACTGCAGGGCCCAAGTGGGGACCAAATGGGGGATCAGGTCTCACAGCAGGCTTTGGAAGGTGCGTTCCTGGTAGGTCTGGTTGGTGACATAAGGTAGGTAGACCCGGCGGAAGTTGGGGGCGTGGTTCAGGACCACATCACACACTTGGAAGGTGAAGATGTTGTTCTCGAAGTTCTCTTCCAGGTCAGAAAGGAACCTGCACAGGGTTGAAACAAGTCTCCTGAGACTTGTGGGTCTCAAGTGAGGAGTCAGCTGACCCCTGCTGTAGCTTGAGCTTGGAACTCTTCTCTCCATTAGTCAATAACGTCTACTGACTGTTCTTCTCTGTAGAGTCCTCGTCACGCACCAGGGCTCCCTCTGCCGCTACTTTGCCCCTGATCTAAGTCTCTGGTTCTAATATCCCATGTCTTGTCCTTCTTTTCATCTTGTTCTGGTTTTCTGATCGTCAGCTGTTTCCCACCCCATCTCCTGGAGAAGGGAATGGTTACCCACTCCAGTATTCTTGCCTGGGAAATCCCATGGACAGAGGAGCCTGGCAGGCTACGATCCAAGGGGTCGCAGAGTTGGACATGACTGAACACGCATGCGCCTCATCTCCAACGCTGTGCACGCCCCCAGGACAGCCAAAACCTCCATCCAGGAAGCATTTCTTACTTATTTATCCATTACTGTTCCCATCCACCTGCACTTCTCCTCTCCTTGCTCTCCCCATCCCTACAGCCTCTGGGAATCATGCAGGGAGCAATGAGAGGGCTCTGGAAACGGAAAAACCCAACAAGAGGTTTACAGGCTAAGAGCGTGAGGCTGAGTGAGTGGTCTATGCGAGAAGGGAACGCTCACATGGTGCTGACGTCACGCACATCCTGCAAACGAGAGAAGAGCCATTGGTGATCCTGGTTGGAAAGGGTGGCCCGGAGCTGCTCTGAATGTTGGAAGTGATCCACAGCTATATGCAAGCTGCGCAGGTAGGAAGCCTCTGACACAATCAGCTCAAATTTGGCCTAAGAGATTAGGGAGGAGGAAGACTAATTAGAAACATTTATTGAATCCCTAGCGCCTGTTAGCCACTGTGTAATATTTTAGGGATAGAGCGGTATCCATGGCACATCCTAATATCAGAGTCCAACCTGATCTCAGGGGACAGAACGTTTGAAGCTGAGTGAAAGACATATGCAGACTCTCAGAGGTGGAAGAGAAAATGAAGCTTTCAGGAAACTCAGATACACTGAGTATCATTGAAAGCAAGGGTATCAAAGGAGAGGAAGCTGGAGAGGCAAACAGTGAGGAGGTCTGAGGATTGTCTAAACAAGGTAAAACACGACAATGGGGAAATGAAAAGAGCCTTTATATAGGGGATAACTTGGTCTAATTGGTTTTATATAAAGATATATCTGAGCACACCATGGAGAAAAGATTAGAAGGGGCAAGAAAGACACACGAGGAAACCGTGATAGTAATTCCAGAGGAGAGATGAAGGCCTAAATAGCCATGAGGATGAAGAGATATAAGCCAATTTCATAGTGATATAGGAGGGAGATTTGGAAGCACTTGGTTATCTGCTAGAAATAGAAGCTGAAAGAACAAAAAGAGTCACAGCTAATGCCTGTTTTTCAGTTTGGTAACTAGGGCTTCCCTGGTGGCTCAGAGGGTAGAGATCTGCCTTCACTGCAGGAGACCTGGGTTTGAGCCCTGGGTCAGGAAGATCCCCTGGAGAAGGAAAGGGCTACCCACTCCAGTATTCTTGTCTGGGAAGTCCCATGGACAGAGGAGCCTGGTGGGCTATAGTCCATGGGGTTGCCAAGAGTAGGACATGACTGGGAGAATAACACCCTTTAACTGGGTGAATGATAGAGTTCCTAAATGAACTAGAGATCTCTGGAAGAGGAATAGATTTTGGCGATGAAGGTAATTTGGGGTTTGAGGAGCAATGGGAGGAAGCAGGATATTTGAGGTTTAGATGGTGCAATTGTGGTTTAATGGAAATAGCCCAATTGTTGGGAAGTTCCAGCAGGAGGCACAATGACTCACAGCCCTGTTCTCTAGCTGGGCTGGTCAAGTTCATCACCCAGGCATGCAGCTTCAAGACAGAAGCATGGACAGAAAAGAGAAAGAGCACACACCTGGGAGATGACGTGGATAACTAACGACACGGCTGGAGGCCACGCACACACAACCCTGAACCAGGACACTGAGGCTTCACATGCATCCTGGCCCAAATATTCACTCCTTATGTGACTTTGGGTGGCTCATTTAACCTCTCTGAACCTCAGGTTTCTTGTCTGGGTTGATACAGTGACCCCCTCCTCACAAAAAAATACGTGACAGGCAAAAGAAATGGAGTCAGTGAAAGCACCTTTTCCCAGAAGTGCTAATTCAGGAAAGGAATATATGTGTATAAGCACAGAGGCTTTTCTTCTCAGAAGCGTGAGACCAGAGCTGGCCCAGGAATGCTGGCAGACTTCCTTGAATTCTGGTGTTGGTGAAAGAGCTATAGGGTTCATATCACCTGCCCACTCATTGGTCCATAAATATGGGCAGACCAGTGATTTTCTAAATATCACCCACATGCTTTAAAAGTTGAGGTCAGCACGAGGCCCTCAGGTGTGAGCTTCAAAAAACCTAAAAATTTATAACTCTTTAGCTTGGTAAAGCACTGTTTATTTATACATCCTTACAGCCAAAATTTTACTCCTTCCCACTTCTGAAAGGGGGGAAGAGTATGGTACTAACATGTATCAACCTATGTACCAGATGGGCTTCTCTGGTGCCTCAGGGGTTAAGAACCCGCCTGCCAATGCAGGAGATGTGGGTTTTGATCCCTGGGTTGGGAAGATCCCCTGGAGAAGGAACACTCCAGTATTCTTGCCTGAGAAATCCCATGGACAGAGGAGCCTGGAAGGCTACAGTCCATGGACTTGCAAAGAGTTGGATACAACTTAGTGACTAAACAATAACAATGTACCAGACACCATGCTCAAAGTTATATGAGAGTTGTTTCATTTAAACCACAAAGCAACTCTGAAAAGTAGTCATTACCATCCTTGATTTTTAGATGAGGAAAGAGATTTAGTCAAGTTACATAACTTAAGGTTACGCTGCTAATAAATGATAAATACAGGATTCAAACTCAGGTCTGACTTGAAACTAAAGAGTAAATATTTTGTATATAGTGTCAGGAAATGGTCTAACCTCATTATTTTACGTGGAGCTGTCCAGTTTTCCTAGCACCACTTATGAAGATACCACTTATGTCTTTACTCCATTACATAGACTTGCCTCCTTTGTCAGAGATTAATAGACAATAAAATAAAGGAAAACAGTGACAGACTTTATTTTCTTGGGCTCCAAAATCACTGCAGATGATGACTGCAGCCATAAAATTAAAAGGTGCTTGTTCCTTGGAAGAAAAGCTATGACAAAGGTAGACAGCAAATTAAAAAGCAGAGACGTCACTTTGCTGACAAAGGTCCGTCTAGTCAAAGGTATGGTTTCTCCAACAGTCATGTATGGATGTGAGAGTTGGACCATAAAGAAGGTTGAGCACTGAGGAATTGATGCTTTTGAACTGTGGTGTTGGAGAAGACTCTTGAGAGTCCATTAGACAGCAAGAAAGTCAAACCAGTCAATCCTAAAGGGAAACAGTCCTGAATATTCATTGGAAGGACTGATGCTGAAGCTGAAGATCCAATACCTTGGCTACCTGATGCAAAGAGCCGACTCACTGGAAAAGACCCTGATGCTGAGAAAGATTGAGGGCAGGAGGAGAAGAGGAAAACAGGATGAGATGGTTGGATGTCATCACTGACTCAATGGACATGAGTTTGAGTAAACTCCGGGGTATAGCGAAGGACAGGGAAGCCTGGCAGGCTGCAGTCCATGGGGTCACAAAGAGTCCAACACAACTGAGCAACTGAACAACAACAACAAATAGACCAAAGTGGATGCATTCATTTCTGGGCTCTCTGCTCTGCTACACTGATCTATGTATCTGTTTTAGTGCCAGTATAATACTGATTATGAAACTTTGTACTATAGTCTGAAATCTAAAGGAGCATGACACCTCTAGCTTATTCTTTTTTCCTCAAAATTCCTTTGCAATTTGGGATCTTTTGTGGTTCCACATAAATTTTAGGGTTATTTATTTTAGTTTGGTGAAAAATGTCATGGGTCTCTTGATAGGGATTACATTATATACCAGCTCAAAATGAATTAAAGACCTGAATGTAAGACCAGAAACCGTAAAATGCCTAAAAAACATAGGCAGAACACTCTTTGACAAAAATTGTAGCAATATGTTTTTGGATCTGTCACCTAAGGCAAAATAAATAAAAGCAAAGATAAACAAACGAGGCCTAATTAAACCTAAAAGCTTTTGCATAGCAAATGAAACCACTGACAAACAAAAAGACAACCTATTGCAAATTATGTGATTGATAATGGCTTAACACCCAAAGTACATAAATAGCTCATAAGACTCAATACCAAAAGAGCAAACAACCTGACTGAAAAATAGACAGATGACCTGAATAGACATTTCTCCAAACAAGATATACAGATAGCCAACAGGCACATGAAGAAATGCTCAACACTACTAATCATCAGAGAAATGGAAATCAAACTTATAAGAAATCACCTCACACCTGTCAAATGGCCATCATCTAAAGGTCTACAAATAACAATTATCAGCAAAGATTTGAAGAAAAGAGAATCCTAGTACACTATTGGTGAGATTGTAGATAGGTGCAGTCACTATGGAAAACAGTATGGTAGTATCTCAAAAAACTAAAAATAGAACTAACATATGATTCAGGAATTCCACTCCTAGGTATATATCAAAGAAAATGAAAACACTAATTCAAAAAGATTAATGTACCCCAATGTTCATACCAGCTCTATTTACAAGAGCCAAGATATTGAAGCAACCTAAGTGTCTATCAACAGATGAATGGATAAAGAAGACGTGGTATACATACATACATACAAATACACACACACACACACAATGGAATACTACTTGGCCATAAAAATAATGAAATCATGCCATTTCCAACAACATGGATGGAACTAGAGAGTATTATGCTTAGTGAAGTAAGTTAGAAAGAGAAAAACAAATACTCTATGTTCTGTAGACTACTGTATGTGGAACGTAAAAATAAAACAAGCAAATGTATATAATAAAACAGAAACAGACTCGCATATATGAGAACAACTAGGGTTACCAGTGGGGATAAGGAAGAAGAGAAGGGCAAGATAAGGGTTTCAGATGAAGCGGTAAACACTATTATGTATAAAATAAATAAGCAACAGGATATATTTCACAACACAAGGAAATATAGCCATTATTTTCTAATAACTTTAAATAAAAAAAAGTGATAAAAATACTGAACCACTAATATAATACTGTAAATCAACTATACTTCAATAAAAAAATAAGTGATAAACATTTTTTGACTGATTACTATGCACTAGGAACTTTTTTTTTTTTTATGCACTAGGAACTTTTAAAAAATTATTTTTCAATTGAAGTATAGTTGATTTACAGTGTTTCAAGTGTACAGCAGAGTACAGAATTCAGTTACACACACACACATATACACATGCAAAATACATACATATATACATACATATTTCTGCTTTATTGACTATGCCAAAGCCTTTGACTGTGTGGATCACAATAAACTGTGGAAAATTCTGAAAGAGATGGGAATACCACACCACCTGACCTGCCTTTTGAGAAACCTGTATGCAGGTCAGGAAGCAACAGTTAGAACTGTACATGGAACAACAGACTGGTTCCAAATAGGAAGAGGAGTACGTCAAGGCTGTATATTGTCACCCTGCTTATTTAACTTATATGCAGAGTACATCATGAGAAACGCTGGGCTGGAAGAAGCACAAGCTGGAGTCAAGGTTGCTGGGAAAAATATCAATAACCTCAGATATGCAGATGACACCACCCTTATGGCACAAAGTGAAGAGGAACTATAGAGCCTTTAGATGAAAGTGAAAGAGGAGAGTGAAAAAGTTGGCTTAAAGCTCAACATTCAGAAAACTAAGATCATGGCATCTGGTCCCATCACTTCAAGGCAAATAGATGGGGAAACAGTGGAAACAGTGGCTGACTTTATTTTTCTGGGCTCCAAAATCACTGCAGATGGTGATTGCAGCCATGAAATTAAAAGACGCTTACTCCTTGGAAGGAAAGTTATGACCAACCTAGACAGCATATTGAAAAGCAGAGACATTACTTTGCCGACAAAGGTCTGTCTAGTCAAGGTTTTTCCAGTAGTCATGTATGGATGTGAGAGTTGAACTATAAAGAAAGCTGAGCAGTGAAGAATTGATGCTTTTGAACTGTGGTGTTGGAGGACTCTTGAGAGTCCCTTGGACTGCAAGGAGATCCAACCAGTCCATCCTAAAGGACATCAGTCCTGGGTGTTCATTGGAAGGACTGATGTTGAAGCTAAAACTCCAATACTTTGACCACCTGATGCGAAGAGCTGACTCATTTGAAAAGACCCTGGTGCTGGGAAAGATTTAGGGCAGAAGGAGAAGGGGACAACAGAGGATGAGATGGTTGGATGGCATCACTGACTCAATGGACATGAATTTGGATAAACTCCAGGAGTTGGTGATGGACAGGGAGGCCTGGCATGCTGCAGTCCATGGGGTAGCAAAGAGTCGGACACGACTGAGTGACTGAACTGAACTGACTGATATATACATATTCACATATATATATTCTTTTACAGATTCTTTTCCATTATAGGTTATTACAAAATATTGAATATAGTCCCCAATACACAGTTAGTCCTTGTTGTTTATCAATTTTATATATAGTAGTGTGCATCTACGAAACCCAAACTCCTAATTTATACTCATTCTTGGTAACCATAAATTTGTTTTCCAAGTCTGTGAGTCTGTTTGTATACACACCACATCTTCTTTAACCCTTCAGTTGTTAATGGACATATAGGTTGCTTCCATGTCTTAGCCATTGTAAACAGTACTACTGTAAATACTGTAAATAGCATTTATCTTTTTTTGATTCTCCCAGGAATTCTTTGCAACCAAGTTTTACAAATGAGGAAACAGAAGCTTGGAAAAGTCAAGTATTGGGCTAGCCAAAAAGTTTATGGAAAATCCTGAATGAACTTTTTGGCCAAGTCAATAATTTGGCCCAAGTTAAATAGCTAGCAAATATTAAAGTGGGTCCAGGTCATTTACGCCAGAATCTAAATGTTTAAACATTGTTCCGTAATGCCTTTCCATTGTGCCATATCATCTTCCCAGGAAGAAAGGTTTAACCCATATTTTAGATTGATTATTAAGATAAGCTCTCCATGTAAAACATATTAATGATAGTAACTTAACATGAGACCAACAGCCTTTACTGTAGTCTTGCTATTGGAAGGAAGGACCAAGCAGAGCCTGATGGTCATTCAAAAGCCGCTATGAGACCCATGAACCACAGGACAGCTACAAGGGCCACTCAGCAAGGGAATAGCAAAAAGCCCCTGCATGCATCTTGGTTGAAGAGGAAAACTTCAGTGTAGGCTGAACCTTTGGTTGAAGAGGGAAATGTAAGTCTAGCCTGAAGCTAGACTAACTAGATTGAGCATATACTCCTCCCATCGAATTCAGGGGCACGGTCAATTTGTATGAGCTCAAACCAGCAATACGGAGCAGTAAATGGTCGATGGAGTGAGAAGGAGGTAGATGGGGGGAGAGTGGTGATGTTCACAAAGCAATTTGAACCCAGCAAGCTGGGGATGACCCGGCGTCTGGTGGTGAGTGTGGTAGGGACAGCCCGCGCGTGGGGGTGGCGGCGGAGGTGATGGCGGTGAGCAGGAGGCAGGACGTGAACAGAGGAGACCCCGCTTGCCCTTCTGCAGCCCCCGCCCCAGTCCACCCCGCTGGTACCTCCTGAAGCTTCTGGTCTTCGTGGGTCATGGAGAGCAGCACGGTGCTGTTGCGCACCACGGGGATCTCCTGCCACAGCGAGCCGCTGGAGGCCATGGAGAGGCGACGCAGGTAGGACTCCGAGGAGACCAGGGCCTTCCGGGGCTGCCGGGGCGACACGGGCCCCGGTGCCTCCGTCAGGCTGTCCAGCCGCTGCTGGCTCTGAATCTCCTTGTTCAGAAACACATCACTATATTCCTGATAAAGCAGCTGAGCTACAGGGGTGAAGGGGTGCGGGAGAGGGAGAGAGTCAGGGAGACGGGGAGTTGAGGCTCTGAAACACAAGCTCACCAAGCCCCGTGGCTCTCCCGGCATCTCTCCCCACAGACGGCCAAGTCCCACCGCGGATGGCCACGAAACCATCTCTGGCTCAGGCCAAGCACTCACGGAGTCCACAGTCCACAGGTACTCACAGGAGTTGATGAGCTTGGAGCACCGTCTTGAAAAGCTTCCCATCACCTCCTTTGGCTTTTTCTCCCTGTGGGATAAAGAAGGGCTCCATGGTGCTTGCTGGCCATAGACATGGAGAAGCCCCAGGCGACCAGAAATAAGACAATCTCTGACCACTGGGGCACGTGCTAGAATATCATGGCCAAAGCCTCTGAAGAGGCAAGCTGTAGCCTGACACACTTTGGCATAGTTCGAAGCTCTTATGGATGTCACGTCGAACTTTTACAGCAGGGTTTAGTTCATGGCCAAAGGGTCTAGAGGGATGGGAGATTGGGATTCAGGTGCAAGAACCATGTAGACAAAAGATCTCCCTACCCTGGAATCCTGGTGTCTGTCCCTTCCCCTCCCTACCCCTGGAAAAGATATAGTCCCAGCACCTTTGTCAACTAATGAAAATCTCAGTATCCTAGGAAAGAGAGAAAACTGTACCCGTTGGGAGAGAGGGTGACTCACCGGAAAACAATGGCATCCGACAGGCCAGGAGATCCTTCTATGGTGGGACCTCTTGTGTCTGAAAATGGAAAATGGGTAAAGTAACAGATTTCGAGGGGGCGTTCAAAGTCAGAGAACCTAAGACCTAGAGTGGGAGATGTAGGCATGGGGGCTCGGGTTAAAGGTTCAACTGGGAGTCTGTGAGAAAGGGAAGAGCCCGAGTCGAAAGCATTTGAGGACACTGGTGCCAGGTCTGTCCCCATCCACTGCATCAGAATGTGAACCGGACAAGGAGGAGATGCCTTCTCTGCTAGTGGAAGGGCATCAAGCAAGTGTTTGTAACTGGAAAGTACTCAGGGGTGGCGGTGGCGGGCACCGGGCAGGTGGGCCTGCAGAACAACGTTGGTAAAAAGAGATGCACCATCAAAGTGCACACCACGGTAAAGTGAGAGAGATGGAAGGGGAGAAGAAAGAGCCTTGCCATGAGCTCACAGACATCCTAGAGGACTTTCCCCTGCTTGGGGCTGGGTACGTGGGTGGGGGAAGCTAGCAGGGGGACCAGCAGGAGCCTGGAGGACAGAAGACAGGTGAGGAGGGGAGAGCTGGACAGAGTCTGCCCTGAGGTGAGGTCCCTGGGGTCCGGGCTCCGCACTCACCTACAGGGCTCTCGGGGAGGATGGAGGGTCTTCGCAGGCCCTGCCGATGCCAGTCCTTGTGCTTACTTGACCCCTCACCGGGGACCGCCACCGCCTCACTGCAGTCCTCCGCCGGCCTTCTCGGGTCCCGTCGATGGGGCCAGCTCGACGCCTTCTCCAGGAGGACGTGGCCCGGTCTCTCCGGCTGCCTCGCCGGGCCTACCTCTGACCTCCTCAGGCCATTGCTTCCTTCCTTCGGGGCTGTTCTTCTCCAAGACCCTCTGGCAGGGGCTTCGGACTCTTCTGAGAGCCCGGGTTCAAAGGTGGGTCGCTGGACCTCTGGAGTCCATGGGGTGGTCGGGGAAGAGGGGTGTAGAAGGGCTGTCATGTTACTGAAAGCCAGGCCCGGGGGCATGTCACTCTTACACCTGCCGACGGCAGCCAAAGGGTCGGTTGCCCGGCCAGTGGCTGGAGGCCAGGAGACCCGGCCTGCAGAAGGTGGGGTGGACACAGTCCGCTCTTCACAAACAGGCCTCGGCCTGCCTTGATCCCCTGAGTTCACGAGTCCTCCCTGCGAGCTCCTGCTCCTCCCCTTGGACTTTGGGGGCAGAGGGGGCGGTTCAGTAGGAGGATCCAGGATAGGGACAGGAGGGAGAGGCTTGTAGATCCTTGAGATGCTCGACGAGACAAGAGGGTGGTGGGGCTGGGGGGCGTGGGGGGTGGGGGGTAACGGCTTGTTGTATCTCTGCTTGGGGGAGACAGAGTGTTGAGTGTGGGCTGGCGCGTCTGGTGTGGAGGGCAGCGGTCGGTGCTCCCTTGCCACCAAGGGGTTGGGAACGTGGGCTGGGGGGGCCCTGGGGGGGCCGTGGAGCCCCAGACCCAGGGTGAGTGGCGGAGGATGGCTGTACCGCTTCAGCGTGGGGACCCCCGCAGGGAGATGGCCGTCTCGCTCCACCATAGAGGGCTGGATGGGCCTCCTCTCCGGGGGAGGCAGGGGTGGAGGTTCATGGATCTTCAGGTCTACGGGGGTGACAGGGGTTGGGGAGGAGCCACAGGCAGGAGACCTGGGGGCAAAGGCCCAGTGCTTCTCGGGGCCCCACGGCTGACTGCTGGGGGCGCTGCCGGCCGTGGCTGGATTTGAGGCCGGATCTCCAAAGTCCGGCCCCGGAGCGGGTGGTGAACTCGAGGCTTCTGGAATAATAGTGCAGTCCCTTGCGCTTCTCCTGCCCCTTCTTGGGAGCACAGAGCCATAGATGACAGGTTTGGGGGGCCTCTGCGGCAACTCTGAGTGGGAGGAGGACAGGGATATTCCCACCAGGTGTGGGGCTGCCTCTGTCCCGTGAGACCCGGGGAAGGAGTTGCTCCTCACGGGGTGGACCGTTCCGGTGGGGCTGCCCAGGGACCCCGGGGGGCTGGCCTGGCCCGCCAAGGGGAAGCCATAGTGGGCCGCTGGGGGGGTCTCAGGAGCCCCACGGGGAGATGGACTGTCGGTCGGGTGAGAGGCTCTGGAGGTTTCTGGAGAACAGGCAAGGACAGAAGGCTCCCTCCTGGGAGAGGCAGCCAGGGGATGGGCTGGTACTGTGGCAGTCGTGCCAGGGGGCCCTTCAGGAGGGCTGGGCGCAGCTGCCTCTGGGCTCCTTGGAGGGGTTGCAGAGGGACTGTAGGCAGAGACCACCTCAGCACCCCCACTGCATGTGGTCTCCTGCCCCAGCTCAGAGCCCTCTTTCTGGTGGCGATGAGCAGTTTCTGGGTCCGGGGACTCCTCGGCAGGACAGGAACCAGGTAAAGAAAAGGGCTGGTGGGAGCATCCTGTGGGTTCTGGGGCAGGACTCGGAGCTACGGGGGACAGAACCTCAGCTCTAGGCTCTGTCTGAGTCCCCGGGATCCTGGTTGGGGGAGAAGAGGCCTCTAGAGGCAGGTCACAGGGAGGAGAGACCTCGGGGGCGACCAGAGCCAGCGCAGTGGGACCCTCACGCTCTCCTGGTTCTATGCAGCTCTCTTCTCCTCCTCCCCCGGGTGTGTCCCCCTCCCCACCCCTTGGTTCCTCCTCTGGTGACCCCACCTCCTCCTCCTGCCCCTCTGGGGCCTTGGCTTCCCGCTGCACACCCGGATCTTCCGGCTTTCTACTTCCTTTCTCTGACTTACTTGCTGAGCTTTGATTCTCCCCATCCTGAGCATCCACCTCATTCTCCTCTGGCCCTGTTGACTCCCTCCCCTTCTGCTCCCCTTGTTCTAGATCCCTGTGGCTCTGAGTTCTCCAGACCCCCTCCCTATAACTCAGATCCCCCAACTCCTCCCCATGGTGCCACCCCTCTCTTTCTCCTTGACCTGCGAGCACGACATCATTTTGAATCTGCTGCTGTTTCTGTCTCCCTTCTTCCTCTGCACCTTTAACCTGCTCTCCCATCTGCTCCGGAGCCCCGGAAAGCCCAGCAGAGCCAGCAGCATCTCCCTGAAGTCCCTCTTCCTCCAGCCCCTCAGTTCCCTGGAGACACCGGGGGCCTGGACTTTCCTGCCTGGCAGGTCCACATTCCAAGTCCTCCAGGGGCCGACAGGGCTCAGCCGGGTGCTCGTCGTCACAGGAAGGCCCACGTCTGGTCCGGGCACAGGCGTCAGGGGACGTTTCCTCCTTCTCTTCTGCTTGTCCTGTTTCCAATATCAAAGACGTGAGTTCTGGTCTCAAGTACACCTCCATGCTGCCGCCCAGGTCCCTGGATACCCAGGCCATGTCTGGACAGTCACCCTGGTCAGGGCAGGCCCGGAGCTCCAGGGAAGCTGGCGTCCTTGCCTGTCCATCTGCCAGGCTCTGGGGCCTGGCCTCCCAGCATGAGGGGGTGTCATCACAGGCCTCAGCCGTCAGGGTTTCCTGGTCAGTCTCCACCTCTGCAGAGGCTTCATTGAGGAGAGAGCTCATGCTCTCAGCTGCACGGTCATTCACATCCCTCACGTGTCTTTGCTGGGTCTCCAAGAGTGTGCGGCCCTTGGCCCACTGACACCACAGGTCCTCACCCTCTTCGACTGAAGGCTCCAAGGCAGGGGTCTGGCTGCTCCTCATGGGAGCTGCCTGGATAACTGGGAATTCTGCTCCACCAGGGATGGGAGTCGAGGCTCCGTGCTGGGGCTCCTCTGCTTCCATCAGCGCTGAATCCTAAAGAGGAATAAGAGACCAAGTTTCCACCCCCTCTTCTGCTTTATTTGTTATTTATCCAGAGGGACAGACCATAAAGAACAAGCATGGGGCATTTCTTTGGTTCCATTTGCACTCATTCTTTGAGACAAAGGAGAAGGCAATGGCACCCCACTCCAGTACTCTTGCCTGGAAAATCCCATGGATGGAGGAGCATGGTAGGCTGCAGTCCATGGGGTCACTAAGAGTCAGACACGACTAAGTGACTTCACTCACTTTGAGACAAAAAGTCTTTCACAAAGTAAGCAATGGCTTCTACAAAATTTATCATTGATTTGTTCATTTAATAAATATTTGCCAAGTCACTCTTTGAAGGGTGGGGTATTCGGTAGCAAACAAAAACCATGTCCTCATGGAGCCTGCAGTCTTGTGAAGGAGACAGATGAAAAACAATTACGTTAGGGCACCAGACCGCTGTCAGAGAGCTCCTAGCATTCCCCAGTGGTCATTAAGCTCTAACTGGTATGACGTCATGGTGTCTCCCTGTCGACTCTCTGGACACCTAGAGTGACTCAGGCCCGTATAACTCCCAGACACTGTGAGTGACACACCCTAGATCTTACAGCCCAGAGGAGCAGTGTCTGGAGGGGAATCCTCCTTCTAAACTGCTGACGGGATTAAAACAGGTCTGGTCATTATGGCCCGTGTCTGAGATACCACAGCACCGTATAATCTCCTTCATAGAGGGTCTGAATTTCACTCATCTTATTTTCCAGAGTGTCTAGTAAAGCCTGTAACTAATTAACAACAACAACAAAAATTGTGTTTCAATTACAGAACAGCTGTAGTAAAGTGGAATGATAACTAGACTTAGATGAGAACCAGATGAGATTAGACGAGAGTAGATACGAAGGGTACCCACTTCAGTGAGGTCCATCAAACTGGGGACCCCTCACCATCTTACTCTTTCTCTCTAACATGAACTCATCTCGTCACTGGTCACTTTTGACCTTCCCATCTTTCTTTGCTACTTTGCAAAGAATTTACAAACCAATTGGTTTTGTTCTTAGGAATTGCTTCATTTTCTTGCAGTTCAAAGCAACCCACACTTCACTCTGCCCATCTTCGCCCTCTGACTATGCCAGAGTATCCTCATCTCTAAGTGCCATCTTCTGTAGCCTGTCTTCTCAGGACCTGATGCAGTGGGTTAGCTCTTTCTCTAGCACCTTCACCTTCTTTGTCGGAACCATCCCACCAGACTTTAAGCATGTCTGTACCTTTCTTCTCTTTCCAGTGTACACGTGGAATTCTTTACACCTGCTCTCCTCATATCCTTGCATCTCACCTACCTCCAACCAAGCTTTAACAGCACCACTTTGCTCACCTCCCCTACAACCTTCAACTTGTTAACTCTAAACAAGACTCTGCGGATGCTTGTTTTTGGTGGTTCTTGCCAGCATTTCACATTTGACACTTCAGTGGACACTAATTGGACATTACACATACCCTTTCTTGTTATTTGTGAGACTACATTTTTTCCTCTTAAGTTTTCCCCAACCCTCTAACTGACTCATTGGAACTGACTCATTGGAAAAGACCCTGATACTTGGAAAGGCTGAAGGAGGGAGGAGAAGGGAACGACAGAGGATGAGATAGTTGGATGGCATCAACGACTCGATGAACATGAGTTTGAGTAAGTTCCGGGAGCTGGTGATGGACAGGGAAGCCTGGCATGCTGCAGTCCATGGGGTCACAAAGAGTCGGACACGACTGAGTGACTGAACTGACAGACTGACTGACCGAACCCTCTATCTGGGTCACTGTGCTCCTCTTTGTAGCACCTATCAACTAGAGTTCACTTTATTTCTCCCTTGTAGCATTTATGCAATTATGTAGTTATGTGTGTATTTTAGTTTATCATCAATCTCAAACAATGAGCTTCACAAGATCAAGAACAACATCTGTTTTGCTCAATTGTCTATACCTAGGACAGCCGACTCATTGGAAAAGACCCTGATGCTGGGAAAGATTGAAGGCAAAAGGAGAGTAGGCCATCAGAGGATGAGATGGTTGGATGGCATCACCAACTCGATGGAAATGAACTTGAGCAAACTCCAGGAGATAGCGAGTGGCAGGGAGGCCTGGCGAGCTGTAGTCCATGATGAGGTCGCAAGGAGTCAGACACGTCTTAGCAACTGAATAACAGGACATAATACCTGGCCCATACTAAGCGCTCAGTAAATATTTTTCCATGATAGAATAAAATGCTTGTTTCTCTCCTAGCCGACATTTCCCATGTTTAATCGCGCACTAACTCCTCTAGATCCTTTCTCCTAAATCTCACTCAAGTCTGTGCACTTTACTCCATCTCCACTGCTAGAGTCTGGTCCATGCAGCTGCCCTCTCGTACCCAGGGCACTGCAGCTGGCCGCTGGCCTCCACACAGCTTCTCTCACCCTCTTTCCGAGGCATTTTCTCCTTAGTGCCTGAGTGATCAAAAGCCCCACTTCTGGTTAAATTTCTTCAGTAGTCTCTAACTATTGGGGTGAAACCCAAATATACATCGTGGGTAACATGCCCTCCACAACCTGGCCTTTGTCTTCCCTCCAGCAGCATCCTCGTCGGTCACCACCTCCCCCATCCCACTGGCTTCCCAAGCCTTCAGCTCCACTTCCTGTCACCTGTAGGCCTTCACAGATGTGGCTCTGCTACCTGGAGTCCTCTTCTCCTGCCCAGAGGACACTTGACTACTTCTTTCACACTTGGAGTTACGCACGTAGTGTCCATTTTCTGGGCCAGACCATGAGCTTCATGAAAACACAGATGTCGATATGCTAACTGTTCAATTCCTTCTTCCCGCAGCTTAGCTGGCCCTCAACAAAGATTTACTGCACGGATAAAGGAAGAACACAGACTTACAAGAATGTTGTCCAACTTTTAGTTCTGCCTTTTTCGTATCTTGCTAATTTTAACATAATTGTAGAAATCATGTAGTTGAACTTTTTTTTTTTCTTATTTTCAGAAAGGGGATAATATATACTGTTTGCAAAGAGTTCTAATAAAGATTAAAGAAGGCAACATAAAAAATGAAGGAAAATAAAAGGATTGGTAACACTGATGGTAGCAGAAATGTCAGGAATTGTATGTATTTTGGGAGACAGAAAGTGTAAGAGACAAATATAGGATTTATGAGCACGATGGACTTTTGGAGACACACAGAAAATTTTGCCTAATCTACAGATGAGGAAACTGAAAGTCAGCTAATCTTCAAGTTTCCTGAGTACAGGTGAACTCAAAACATGGTCTCCTGACTTCAGTCTACCATGAGCAACCAGAAGTTCAGCTGTAAGAAAGCTGGCCAGTCACTAGTCTAGAGGGGACCCTGGGGCCATACAGAACTCACAGCTCCACCTGGACTCATCCTTCCCTGTCTGGTCTAAGCTTAGAGAGGAAACCCACTACCCCCAATGCCGGCTGTCTTGCTGAGATATTGCATGTGCATAGACACTCACATAAGCACACACATGCATGCACACACACAAAACACTAAACCACCCTTGCAGATTCTATGGGGGACAGCCTGACATAACCAAACATGTCCCTAGCCACCCTGCAGCTGTCGAATGTGACAAGCTCCTGGTCACTTCACACAGATACCATCTCTATGGGCTAAAGGGCCATGTCTAACACAAGCATACTGTGTACAAGGGCTTTTATGTCCTTTTCCAGTTAATTGACACAGTGCGTGATTTGCCCCTGACACTCAGCCTAAGTGCAAAATACTATAATCACTACGGATGATCCTGCTGTGACGTGACCCTCTTCTCCCAACCGCACATTAAATAATATACTTGCTCACCGTAAACACGTTCTAAAACTTGGCTCCTACCTGCCTAAGGAGACCCTGTGATTAAATCTGTAGTCTCGCCTCCCTGACATGGGTATTGTCCCCGTCCTATATCCATACACAGGCTTCCCTGATGGCTCCGTGGTCAAGAATCTGCCTGCCAGTACAGGAGACGTGGGTTCGATCCCTGGGTGGGGAAGATCGCCTGGACAACCCATTCCAGTATTCTTGCCTGGGAAATCCCATGGAGAGAGGAGCCTGCTGAGCTACAGTCCATGGTGCTGTGTAAGAGTCTTAGCGACTAAACAACAACAGACCCAAACACTGTCATGTCCTCAAAACAAGCAGCCTCTAAATACATAAGCGTGTTTCTGCTACATTCAGGTTGTATCTACGGACAGTATGTTCTGCATGAACATCTTCAGTTCCACTCTGGTCACGTAGTGCATGTCGGTCTCCCACTGACACTATTGCTAATACCATCTTTATCCCGTTGGCATTACTGGTGGTCAGCGGCTCAGCCCGCATATGCCTATTCTTGGTTCTGTGCTATAATCCTATGGGAATCAGGCATTACAAACCAAGAATGTGACAGAGCTAAAGGAAATCTGTAAAACGTGGTTTCATTCACATAAAGGCATCAAGAGAGAGATTTTTTTGCACTTCCCATTATCTTAGAGCCACTGCCTCATGGCTTTCTGCACTGGGGGTGAATGATCATTTTTATCCGAGCCAGGCAAGGACAGAGCATAGCACCACAGTGACCTGATCTTCCTCCAGGCCAGGGTCATTTTTGCATCTGCTGCCCCTGTTCACATGTGACTTCTTTCAGGACAAAACTCCCAGTCACCCCAATGACAGTGTGCGATGGAACTCAGCCTCCCCTGTAGAGCCCCCAATACCTTAGCTCTGGTCTATTTCAACTCACCAGATGTGAATTTGTATTTCAAAGATATCCCTCCTCCTCACCTGCACCCCTCATCATACGACTGCTTCTTCAGTCCAACACCAAGTGCCAAGTGTACTTTTGAAGACCATGCTTCCTGGATTTTCCAGCAGTTTCAAATATCCTGACTTACACCACAAATCACTGAAGTACTCTCGCGATTACAGTACTTCTGCATTTACACTGTGTCATCTATGTTCTATTTTAGGAAAATATCCACCAAATCAAAAGATATGTTCTCATTTTGCTTTCAAAAATAAGACCCATACATGGATGCCTTTATTCACTGTTTGACATTACTGCCCTCGATGCTACATCAAAATAAGAATAGCTTTCTGGACCACTAACTGCTAAGACCTGTGTCCTATCTATTTGAAGAAGGTAGAACCCCCATCATCGAAGTGAAAAACTGTAATAAACACCTCTATTTCCTAATGTCTAAAAATATCACATCATCCACTGCTTTGTAGCATTTACACTGTGTCATCTATATTCTATTTTAGGAAAATACCCACCAAATCAAAAGGTATGTTCTCATTTTGCTTTCCAAAATAAGATCCATAGATGGATGCCTTTATTCACTGTTTGACATTACTGCTCTTGATGCTACATCAAAATAAGAGTAGCTTTCTGGACCACTAACTGCTAAGACCTGTGTTCTACGTATTTGAGGAAAGCCCCACCATCCAAGTGAAAGCTGTAATAAACACCTCTATCTATTCGCTAATGTCTGAAAATACCACATCATTCACTGCTTTGTAGCCCCAGGGGGCTTACACAGACCATCACTAGTGGTAATGCCAACACGGAGCCCACAAACCCACCAGTGGCCCTGGTGCCATCCACATAGAAGTGTGAGTGACCTGTTTGTGTCCCTAACATAGACCCTGACGGTCACCTTGTTGACACTGTACGTGACCAGCTCCAGTTCACTCCACAGACATGGTGAGTGACTCACCGCTGTCTGCACCAGATGCTGTAAATCATCTGCTTGGGTCTACACCACTTGAGTAACCCCGATCCCGTCCTTATCCACACCACAATGCGACTGACCGCTCCAGACACCACGAATGACATATTCCTTGTCTATCCCACAAACACTATGCTTAATGAGGCCGCAGACAACCCCAGACAGACCACACTGTGGGCAGCCATACACTCCAGGAACCCCGAAATGATAAAGACTCTTGAGTAAGAACCACTGTATCCTTCTGATAAGAGATTCCTCCTCCCACCTCCTGCCTTCTCTTTCTGCCCCACCAGGACAATGACCTACATTCCTCCTACGGGACACTCTCATTTGATTGATGCCCCACATCCCTTACCCTCCCCAGCCCCCCCAAGAACCCTCTCCATGGACATGGTTCCAGTTTCAGGCCCACAGACTGGCGAACAGATGATCCCCATTTTGCCAGGGCCCGGGGTAGGGGGGTAGGGGGGTAGGGGGGTGGGGAGCTAAACCAGGAAGTCTGAACAAGAAGCCACATCAGGAGCTCTTTAGTCAGGGGCTGGGAATTCTGGAGCCGCCAAGGATGCAAGACCCTGGGCAGCAGTAGGGGAACAGAAGGGGACAAAAGATAGAAAAGTCACCCTCCCTCCCTTGTCTGTCGGACACACCCTTCCCCTCAATCTGACAAGAGTCCTGGCCAGAGTTCACGTCTAGGCAGACAGGAGGGCAAATCTGGCTTGGGAACCCCAGATTCAGGAAGGCGAGCAGGGGCTTAGATCTGAGAATCGAGGTACCGGAGTTGGGAGGGATGCTCAGAATCGGGGCTCAGAAGGGTGTTCTAGCACCCCCGCCCCCACCCCAGCTCTGAACAGCTCCCTTCCTACCTCGCCCGGCTCTGAAGGCAATGCTGGGATCCGCAAGAAGCTTTGGGAGCCCTCCCCGGGCGTGGGGAAGCAGGGGAGGGGGGCAGGGCGCGAGCCCTTGTTTATAGGTTGAGGCACCTCCTCGGCTCCCAGCGAAGAGCTTAGACACACACACATAGGCGAGTCCACATGCAGATAAGCGAAGGAAGGCCTGGCCCGAGAGGGAAAAAGGAGACAGCAAAACACCTCCAGGGACGGCGTCCGTCCACAAAGGGAATCTCGGCTACACCTTATTACAGGAGCGGGCTTTCCCCAGGGCCTGGACTTGGAAGAAAGAGCCCTGATTACCGGCCCGCGCAACATCTTAGGGGCAGGGTGCCCATTTCCGAGGCGGGGACCAGGCCGGAAGCAAAGTTTTCCAGGCAGGAGCCCTTCCTCCCGCTTCTCTCCACTCTCCCAGGTCCAGGTGCTCGGGCCCCGCACCCCATCCCCGCCACCTGCCCGGCGCGCTCCCCCCCACTTTCTGGAGCCCGCGCCCCGGGAGCCAGCGGGGGCTGCTCCCAAGGTGAAGGCCTCGATTCCGGGGCTTCCCGCCCCTCCCTTCCCCTCCGCCGGGGCGCCGCAGCCGCCCGCCCGGAGCCGGGCACCGGGCACCCACCTGGGTCAGTGTCACATGCTGTCCGGGCGCCCCCCCGCGTCCCCTCGGGTCCCCCGCCGGCCGGCCGTCCCCAGCGCAGGCCCCGGCCGCCCCGCCCGGCCGGGAGGGAGGGATCTGGTTCTCCTCGGAAGTTTCAGGTGAGGAAACCAGGGACACACCTTCCTGGGGGAGGGCCGGGGCCGGTCCGCGCCGCGGCCTCATTGGTGTGAAGGCAGCGCCCGCGTCAGAGCTGGGAAGTGCCGGCCGGGCCGGGACGGGAGCCCGGGGCCGGGCGGGGAGCCCGGGGCCCGCGGGCCGGCCCGAGGGCGTGGGAGCGGAGAGCGGACAGCGGGGCCTCCCCTGGGCCGGCTAGGTCTCTCAGATCTGCCTGGTGTTTCTTCTCCCGGTGTTTCTCCAGGTCTTTACCTGAGCTGGCCCCAGAGCACCCCCACCCCCTACTTCGGTGATCTTTTTTCTGCTGATGCTCACCTCTTGGCCAGTCTGTGTCTCTTGAGTTTTTCTGTGTTCGTCTGTATTTGAGTCTTTATCATCAGGCCTCAAGGTTAATTTCTCTTCCTTGATGACTACCAGTCTCTTCCTACATGAGGAAGGGTGTATTCCAGCTCCTTTTTCACTTTTCTGCCTGCACTCCCGCCCCCCAGCCCTCAATCCCCCAGTCCCCCTTCTTTCCCTTTCCTCCTGGCTCTTGACTCCCTAGGAGGCCATCTCTCCCAATGCCAGGCCTCTCCAAAATAACTTGTCCGGGTCTTTCCTCTTTGTATGATCTGAGTTCACATCTCCCAGGACGTGGGCTCCTTCTGGCTTCTTCCCAGGACAAGTATGTGTGTTGGTATGTAAGTATCTAGCCTGTATCTCAGGCCTGTGCATTTTCTCCTGCCTATATTTTTTTCCTCTGATATTTTCAGGGAAACTTTGTGTTTTCTTGGTCTCTGAGACCAAGGTTGAGTGGGTCTATCTTTATGCATCTTCACAGACTTCAGGGAGGGCTTCCTTGGTAGCTAGCTCAGCTGGTCTGTCTGAAATACAGGAGACCTGGGTTCAATCCCTGGGTTGGGAAGATCCCCTGGAGAAGGGAACTACTACCCACTCCAGTATTCTGGCCTGGAGAATTCCATGGACTCTATAGTTCATGGGGTCGCAAAGAATCAGACTCAACTGAATGACTTTCACTTTCACAGGCTTCAGGGAACCCATAACATTCTATGGTGTAGTCCCCTATGCAGCTGCTAAGAATCCCTCATGTAGGGGATGGAGATTTTTGGTATGTTCATTTCAATTAGATCATCCCTAACCTCACTCATTACTCCGGGGGTTTCCATGATGAAGTAAGTCATGCATGTTAAGCTGCTTCAGTCATGTCTGACTCTGTGTGAACCCCTGGATTGTAGCCCGCCGGGCCCCTCTGTCCATGGAATTCTCCAGGCAAGAATACTGGAGTGGGTTGCCATGCCCTCCTCCAGGGGATCTTCCCCACCCAGGGACTGAACCTGCGTCTCCCATGGCTCCTGCGTTGGCAGGTGGATTCTTTACCACTAGCATCACTTGAGAAGGTAAGTAGAATCTTAATTGGCTTTCGGACTGTTTTGTTCTTAGGACTGCCATGGTCTATGAGCCCAACAGCTAGCTGGTTAGACCATTTCCAGATTACTGTGCCCATTGACTACTGCACTGATCCCAGCTGACCAGGCCGACCAGCACTGGAACCGGCTTTAGGACAGAATGCCACTTGGTCTCTTCTCCAGTGGGGTCCTGATACCTCTCTATAGTTAAAGAATGTGCTGCTTTGGCTGTATTACTCTGAGAAGTTAAGCCCTCAGTAGTCCAGAAACAAGTCTTTAACCTACTCTGAGCTGCTGTGTAAGGTGTGGGTGGACATGGGGAAAACCAGGACTCAGAGTTAAGGTAAGCACAGGCCTCTCACTTGCCATAAGCTCAGCAAGAGGATAAGATTGGGGAGTGCAGTTAGTCAAAAAGTTTAAGCTAGAACTGTCTATTTTTCAACTAGGAGAGAGAATTCAGTCCAGAGTGTGAGCTAGCCCTTGACTTCTAATGGCTGAGCCGAGCCAGTTGGATCCTGGGCAGAAGTGACTGATCTCTGCTGTTTCGTCCTATCTCCTGGGAGTGGGTAGTATGGTCAGAGGTGCTGGGACTGCCTTCTTTTTTTCTTCTTTTTTAATCTTTTGGCTGCGCCATGTGGCACGTGAGACGTAGGATCTTATTTCCCCAACTAGAGATCAAACTCATGCTCCCTGCACTGGAAGCACAGAGTCTTATCACTGGACCACCATGGAAGTTCCTGGCACTGCCTTCTAAACCAGCCTGACTATCCTTCCTGCTCCCCTCTGGCTTCCCTTGGTTCCCATTCTAGCCCTTCATCTTCTCTTAATCTTCTCACCCGTTCATCTTCTCAAGCCTCAGAGACTTGACTTTCTCTTAATCTGCCAACTTTGACCTATTGGCGTTTTTGGTTTCTTCCTTAAGTCACTACCCTTGAGTCAGTGATCTTGAGGTCATTGAGAGTTAGGCATACAAGGCTTGACCTGACTTTTCAACTAGTAGTTAAGATATAGGAAAGCTGAAAATTACCACTTAGGGAGTTGATTCTCCCCATGGAGCAACACTGTCTGCAGGGTGTTTGCAATGTGGGAATCATCCAGCACTCCAGTTTTCTCTTCCCTTCACTTTGCATAGCGTTCTTCTTCTTCTTTTTTTTTTTTTTTTTCTTTTCCATGTTCTTGGTGAGTGGGCTTCTTAATAAGGCCTGTCATCCTATTCCAAGATCTTGATATTTTGCTTGGGCCGTTTCCTCTACAAAGGACCAGAGACGAGAGAGAATGATACAGTAGAAAGAGGATGGAATTTAGATTCAGATATGGGTGGATTTGAATCCCACCCTCACCACTTTCCAGTGGTTCAGCAGGTAAAGAATCCACCAGCAAAGCAGGAGATACAAGAGACACCGGTTCAGTCTCTGAGCCAAGGAAGATCCCCTGGAGAAGGAAATGGCCAGTATTCTTGCCTGAAAAGTTCCATGGACAGAAGAGCCTGGTGGGCTACAGTCCAATGGGTCGTAAAGACTCAGACATGACCGAGAACACACAGCAGAGATCACCACTTACTTAATGCAAAAATTTGGCATTATTAACCTTCCTGTGCTTCCACTTTGTCTTTCTAGGCTTCATTTTACTACTGTCTTATGTGGGGAAAGTAATATTTAATAATACCTGCCTCCCTAGGTTGTTGTGGTGATTCACTAAGCTAATATATAGAATCACCTTAGTGCAAGGGTAGAAGGTGATTGACATGGGCTGGTTTCCTTTCCTAACAGTGCCTGACAGTTATGCACATTGAATGAATACATTTACAATGAGAAAGCGAAAAGATCTGGGAAAGGTAAACTAATTCAAAAGTAAAGTTATTTTAAAAGGAGAGATGTATTCAATGGGGGGGAAAAAAAAGGTTCTGGATTTGGGGAAGGTGGTGCATTTTAACTGGAGTCAGTGCCTTTGAGATCCAGCATGGTGTGGGAAGGACAGAGAACTATCCTGTGTAGTTCTAGGTTTTGAGAGCAAAGGGATTATTATAGTGACCTTTTGAAGCAGGAACTTGTCGGATTTCTCCCCTAGGCTGTCCCTGACCTGACCAGATGTCCTCCCAGTCCCACGTTCTGTGGCCCCACGCTCTGTGGCCCCCCACTTAGTTAAATGACCCTCCGCTCATCCAGGATCCATTCTTCCTATACTTCTCTGGCCTTTTCGATTCTGCTTTTTACTTGATCCCCGACCCACCTTTGAATGATTTTGAACTCAGTTCTTTTCTTAATTTGACCAACGGTGGTCTCTCCATCTTTCTCCTTTAAATCCACCCTGACTTGACCAGTGTGGTTCTTAACTATCCTGTTCTATTCTGATGAACATGTTTTTCTTTCTCTCCCTTGGTTTCCCTTTATTTCTTTTCTGAAACTTTGCACATTGGCTGTAGCCTTAATGTAATGCTATTCAAGGTATAAATAGTGATTGCCTACACTTTTTTTTCCCTTCATTTACGTAATATGTATTTTTTTTAAGAACTCAATATACAAAAACCAACTCTCTGCCCCCAGAAGAACTCTCAATCTAATTGAGGAGAAACAAGTAGCAAATAAGGATGACAGAGTGTGAGGAGTATTATGTTGGGATCTCCACAAAGTGTGATGCAGGCATAAAGGAGAGAGTACTGCTTGGAGAGTAGGAAAAAGCTTCATGGATAAGATGATGTTTGAGTTGACTTGTCTTTAAAAAGTATTCTGTTTCATGGTGGAGAGGAGGAAAGGCATACCAATAGCGGGAATGGAATATGCCAAAATAGTAGCATAAGCCCCAGGGAAGCCCCTTTCACCATGAAGTGTGGTAAAGAATTAGCAGAAAAGAAAAAGAAAAAAGAAGTGGTAACTATGTAAGGTGATGAACGTTAATAAGCTGCATTGTGGTCATCATTTCATAATGTGTATGTATATTGAAACATCAAGTTGTGTACCTTAAACATATACAACTTTAATTTGTCCATTATCCTCAATAAAACTGAACAAAACCCTTTAGAGGAGCCCCATCTCTGGAAGCATAAAGTCCAAATTCAATAGCCTGTATGACCTTCAAGATCCTTCATGGTTTGACCTCACACTCTCCCTAGGTCTCTAGAGGTTCACAGTTCTTGAAATTTTACCTATAGGTATTTTTAGCTTGGGCACATATATCACAGGATAATATTAATATATAGGCCTCTGCATCTTATTTGGGCTTCCTCAATGGCTCAGCGGTAAAGAATCCACCTGCAATGCAGGAGACACAGGAGATACAGGTATCTCTGAGTTGGGAAGATCCCCTGGAGGAGGGGGATAGCAGAGACATTACTTTGTCAACAAAGGTCCGTCTAGTCAAGGCTATGGTTTTTCCAGTGGTCATGTATGGATGTGAGAGTTGGACTATAAAGAAAGCTGAGCACAGAAGAATTGATGCTTTTGAACTGTGGTGGTGGTGAAGACTCTTGAGAGTCCCTTGTACTGCAAGGAGATCCAACCAGTCCATCCTAAAGGAGATCAGTCCTGGGTGTTCATTGGAAGGACTGATGTTGAAGCTGAAACTCCAATACTTTGGCCACCTGATGCGAAGAGCTGACCCATTTGAAAAGACCCTGACGCTGAGAAAGATTGAGGGCAGGAGGAGAAGGGGATGACAGAGGATAAGATGGTTGGATGACATCACCGACTCAATAGACATGGGCTTGGGTGAATTCCGGGAGTTGGTGATGGACAGGGAGGCCTGGCATGCTGTGGTTCATTGGGTCGCAAAGAGTTGGACACGACTGAGCGATTGAACAACAACCTGGAGGAGGAAATGGCAACCCACTCCTGTATTCTTGCCTGGGAAATCCCATGGATAAAATACCTGGAAAATAATACCTGAGAATGACCACATCTTTCCCTAGAATGGTTACAGTGTGTTTTATTCATTTGTAAATAATATACAAAGTGAAAGTGAAGTCGCTCCATTGTGTCCAACCCTTTGGGACCCCTTGGACTGTAGCCTACCAGGCTCCTCTGTCCATGGCATTTTCCAGGCAAGAATACTGGAGTGGGCTGCCATTTCCTTCTCCAGGGGATCTTCCTGACCCAGGGATTAAACCCAGATCGCCCTCATAGTAGGCAGACTCTTTACCATATGAACCACCTGGGAAGTCAAATAATATACATGTACTTTATAATATAGAAAATGGACATTTAAAATAATGAGATGAAAATAAATATAATGAAAAGTTCTAATATTTTCATCCCATTCTCCAAGTAGATCCACTGAGCATCCTGCTGTGGATATCCTTTCATTCCTTATAGAAAGAATGGGATCAATATTTCCTTGGTTGGACCTCAACTCTTAGATTTTACCATCTCCAATAGTTAGTCTACAAGCAGAGTCACCCTTTTCAACCCAAGTAGGCACTCTCATTCAATTATTTAATTTCCTCAATTATTCAACATAATATTTGTTGTGTTTCCATTTTGTGCAAGGCATTGAATAAGAGGCTGGGGATATTATGGTCCACATAGTTCTTACCATGTCAGTTTATATTGTTGTTCAGTCGCTAAGTCGTGTCTGAACAGTATGGAAAGGCAAAAAGATATGACACTGGAAGATGAGTCTCCTAGGTTGGTAGGTGTCCAATATGCTACTGGAAAAGAGTGGAGAAATAGCTCCATAAAGAATGAAGAGGCCGGGCCAAAGTGGAAACAACGCTCAATTGTGGATGTGTCTGCTGGTGAAAGTAACGTCCAATGCTATAAACTCCATGAATTAAGGTAAATTGGACGTATTCAAGCAGGAGATGGCAAGAATGAAGGTCGACATCTTAGGAGTCAGTGAACTAAAATGGACTGGAATGGGTGAATTTAATTCAGATGGCTATTATATCTACTACTGTGGGCAAGAATCCCTTAAGAGAAATGGAGTAGCTCTTGTAGTTAGTGAAGGAGTCTGAAATGCAGTACTTGGATGCAATCTCAAAAACAACAGAATGATCTCAGTTTGCTACCAAGGCAAACCATTCAACATTGCAGTAATCCAAGTCTCTGCCCCAACCACTAATGCTGAAGAAGCTGAAGTTGAAGGGTTCTAAGAAGACCTACAACACCTTCTGGAACTAACACCGAAAAAAAAAAAAAAAAAAAAGTCCTTTTCATAATCAGGAATTGGAATGCAAAAGTAAGACGTCAAGACATACCTGGAGTAACAGGCAAATTTGATCAGCTTATGTTACGACAGTGCATAAACAGTAAACAAGTGATTACTTAATAGCTATTATAATTTTAATTGGCGCAGAAAGTTTATATGTTTAACTTAAGGCAATAAGTCTGGAGTTGGAGAAATCAATCATTTGGGAGTAAGATTTCAGCTGACTCTGAAGGATGGATAGAAATGAACTAAACTAGGCAAACAGGATGGGGCAGAGGGTTTCAGGAGGAGGTGAAGGATTTGAAAACGCAAGGCCGGAAGGTCACTGGCTTATTTTAGGAACTGAACAAAAGCTAAGTGTTTCAGATCTAGAGGATGGGGGGAGGGACACTGGCACATAATGAAACTATGATGTGAGTGGAGACCAGAGATCCTGGGGAGCCTGGCTGGACCACAGTTAGGATCTGAGTCATTATCCTGAGGGCAGGGGAAGCCATTGAAGGATCTAAAGCAGGGATTAAGGGCCAGATCTGCATCTCAACAGGGTCACTCAAGAGTATAACTAATTGTGACTTCCCTGGTGGTCCAGTGGCTAAGACTCTGCACTCCCAATGCAGGGGGCCTGGGTTTGATTCCTGGTCAGGGAACTAGATCCCATATGCCATGACTAGAGATCCCATATGCCATGACTAGAGATCCCACACCCTACAAACAAGATCAGAGATCTCACATGACACAACTTGCACCAGGTAAATATTAAAAAAAAAGAGAGAGTATAACAAATGATCTCTAATCTTCCCTTTCTTATCTTTTGATTGTACTTAGAAACCTGCTTTTCCATCACCCTCAACTTATACTTTCCCTTCTCCTACTTTCTGCAAGCTCTTACGCATCCTTCAAGATTCAACTTTAAGGTCACTTTATTTGGTGAAGTTTCCCTCTTCTCTGTTCCAAACTTCCACACCCTTTGGAGCTAATCTCCATAATGGCACTTCCAAGGTTTTTTACTATCAGTTACCCGTTTAACTTTGATTTGGAGTGGGTAGGTGCAGAAAGTGGATTGATTACAATCTTCATGGCACACTGTCTCCTCTGGCTCCTTTGGTTTCAAGTTTCCTCTATTGTTTTGCTTCTTTACTCCGTTTGTACATCCAACCATCTCATCCTCTGTCACCCCCTTCTCCTCCTGCCCTCAATCTTTCCCAGCATCAGGGTCTTTTCAAATGAGTCAGCTCTTCGCATCAGGTGGCCAAAGTATTGGAGTTTCAGCTTCAACATCAGTCCTTCCAATGACCACCCAGGACTGATTTCCTTTAGGATGGACTGGTTGGATCTCCTTGCAGTCCAAGGGACTCTCAAGAGTCTTCTCCACCACCACAGTTCAAAAGCATCAATTCTTCGGTGCTCAGCTTTCCTTATAGACATATTTTTAGTTTACATAAATGCTATTGTGCTATCAACTCTTATGGTTTTCACTTTTCCCAATCAGAATAAATTTTGAAGGTCTAGTCATTTTTCTTTGTGAACCCTTATCCCTTCTACTTTTATTTTTCTTTTGCCCTATTTTCTTTTACCCACCTTTAATTTTACCTTATGTGTGAATGTGTATGTGGATGTATATGTTTATAAGCCATATTATATTCTTTTTGTACATGCACACACAAATACATGCTCATATATACAGCTCTTACAGGGGCAGGATGAGGGACTCAGGGTCCCAAGAATTCCTATGATGTGGGCTTAAAGTCAAATATTTCTTCTATCATTTTGTAGATATATATTTGATTTTTTTCTTATTTAGGAGAAGCTGGGAAATGTGCATTATGTCTTTTTTTGATACTTTATCTTTTTTAGATGAAAATCTCATCATATTATTGAAAGAAAGAGTTGAGTGTTTTTATGTATCACCTCTCCTTCTGATGGCAAAAACTTATAACCATGTTATCGGCCTCATTCTTAATCTCAAATCCTTACTGTCTAATTCTGGAAGTATCTTGCTCCAGCTCTCAAAGTCCCCAGGGATTGTCCTTAGGTGTAAGTGTAACTCTTCTACCTTTATTCATATTGTTCTATTCTTCTTCAGAAGGCAGCCAAGACTCCCTCAGCCACAGAGCAGGTCTTCTGTCTTACTCCTAAGAGCAGACCCAGAGCATCCTGTTACCTGCCTGTAACTCCCTGTTGGGGCAGAGAGGTTGTGGCAACAAGAGGGAGAGGGAGTGACCAGCCGTGTATTGCTGTGTCCCAGTTTTGATTGCCAAGGCACGGAATGGGAGACAGAAAAATGGAGATGAGAATAAAGATGGAGAGAGAGAAAGAGAGATGCCATTCACTTTAGCAGAAAAGTCCTAATTCCCTTATGATACAGAAAGTCCTGCTTCCATGGCTCCCTTAAGACAGAGATACTGAAGTCATTAAAGATACAAAAGTAAAACATTTGAGAGTTAGGTGGAGAGTTCAATCCTATCCTTTTGCTGATGATCAAAGAGGTCCAGAGAGGCTGTGGCTTAAGACATCACACCCCTAGCTCCTAGGTAGTGGCCAGGTGGTTAGCATCCGCCTGATTACTCAGGCTACCAAGGCAACTGGGCACTTTATTTAGATAGTCTGCATTCGTGATATCATGACTGTGCATGAATTTAAGGTAAGGTGATCGTTGTGGGATAGGCAAAGGGCAATTATGACATGGACTCTGTCCCAGAAGAACTTGGAGAATTTAGATGCAAATGATAATATTCTCAAGCAGCCTCTGATAAGCCCAAAGAGAGATTAAAAATACCAACCCAGAGAAACTTAAAGGAAAGTATGAGTAAAGTGGTAAGGAAAGGCTGAGTCTTGAGCTGCCCCTGGATAGAAAGTGTTGGTGGGTGTGGGAGATACATTTCCATGATTGCTGACACTCTACACCACTCCTTAATATGCACGTTCCATTCCTGACATGGGCCTGATGGGGGTTAGAGCAGCATTTTGGAAAGGCGTGGGCAGCAGGTGAGCGCGAAGCCTTGAGACACTGACCCAGGTATGTGTGGAGGTGGTGGAACAATTATCATCTGAAACAACCTTCACCCTCATAGCCCACGTCAAGCTCCGCCAGAATGTCTTTGTACAAAGTGCTTCTTTGAAAGACTCATCAAACAATTTGGTCCCCAATCCTAGCATACTTAGGATTCCTACTTCCTGAAGGAAATCTGAATCTTCTGCTTGGCAGAAGCTATAGCACCATCTGGTGGAAATAAATGCTTTAGATCACAAGCCTCTCTGGTCACAGAAGCTGTCTTTGCACAGATCAATCTTGAAATGCTATCTTGGCTCTAAATCATGCTGGGAACACACCATTTTCAAGTAACAGAAGGTTTTTTGTATATTTTAGATCTTGGTCTCATATATTCTAATGGTTAAATTAGCAGCTTTCAATTGGTGGCAGCTTTCTCATTTTCAGAATAATCCCATATACCTAGGGTCCACTATTCTCTTATCTCAGAATTGTTTCCTTTAGGCTCTGCATCCTCAGATTTGGGTTTTAAACATGTCCCAAGGGATCCTTTTCATTGTGTTCATGGGAAAGATTGAGGGTAAGAGGAGAAGGAAGCGACAGAGGATGAGACGGTCGGATGGCATCACCAACTCAATAGACGTAAGTTTGAGTAAACTCAGGAGACGGTGAAGGACATGGAAGCCTGGAATGCTGCAGCTCATGGAGTCGCAGAGTCGGACATGACTCAGCCACCGAACAACGAACAACAAGGGATCCTGTCCTCTCTGAATTTAGCAAAGCAACTCTAAATCCCCAAAGAAAATAAAAGGAAGAAATACTGACTGAATGGCTCTATTCAATCTTCTCCAGAGGAGTTGGAAAAAGGAGGTCCCTTATATTAAAGGAGCTAAAATGCTGTGATGGTGAGCTCAGGGAAGAATTAATAGTTGCCAGGAGCTTACAGAATCATTTTCTAGAAATTTTATTGGTTCCACTAAAAAAAAAAAAAATCCCTTGGACTATGTTTTAATTCAAATAATGAACGCACTGCATCATTGAATAACTACTGAGACTTTTCAATGTGAGCAGTCTGCTTCTCAATCTCTCTTTACTCTGGTTTGGTCTACATCAAATATGGAATTGATTCTCCCTGTGAAGGTTTGGGACTTCAACAGGCTGCCCTCTAAACAGTTTCAGGCTGCTTTAGAGTTTTAGGTTAGTTAGTGTGAATTTTGTGTAAAAATCTGTCTGAACTTTCTCAAAATATGATTTTTAAAAAATCATGTTTTAAACATTGACATGTTTTGAAATGTAAAGATATAAAACTTTTCCTTTGATATACTTTGTGTGCTAAGTCGCTTTAGTCATGTCTGACTTTGTGCGACCCTATGGACTGTAGCCCGCCAGGCTCCTCTGTCCATGGAATTCTCCATGCAAGAATACTGGAGTGGGTTGCCATGCCCTTCTCCAGGGGATCTTCTTGACCCACAGATCGAACTTGCGTCTTTTATGTCTTTATGTCATTGGCAGGCAGGTTCTTCACCACTAGTGCCGCCTGGAAGCCCCTCCTTTTATATAAGTCCTGGTTAAATGCCCAGGAGTGGGATTGCTAGATTATATGGTAGCTCTATTTTTAGTTTTTTAAGGAAACTCTATATTCCTATAATCCACAGTGGTTACACCAGTTTACATTTTCACCAACAGTGGAGGAGGTTTCCCTTTTCTCCATGCCCTCTCCAGCATCTATTATTTGTAGACTTTTAGATGATAGCAAGTCTGATTGGTGAGGTGATACATCATTGTAATTTTGATTTAATAATTAGTTGAGCATCTTTTCCTGTGCTCTTTGGCCATCTGTATATCTTCTTTGGAGAAGTGCCTATTTAGGTCTTCTACCCGCTTTTTGATGGATTGTTTTTTCTTGATATTGAGCTGCTGGAGCTATGTATAGATTTTGGATGTTAACCACTTGGTTTAATTTTTTTGCAAATAATTTCTCCCATTCTGTAGGTTGTCTTTTAATTTTGTTGATGGTTTCCTGTGCTGTGCAAAAGCTTATAAGTTGATTTGGTCCCATTTGTTTATTTTACTTTTAATTCTTTTGCCTTGGGAGACTGATCTGAGGAAATATTGCTACAATTTATAGATGTTTTGTTAATTTAGCTTTTCAGTAGGTAAAAGTGGCTCAAATGGCAAACAGCTTTCAAAAAGTTTTTCTTGACATTCTGCTTCCTTTACTCGTTCTAAGAGGTAGATTTATTGTGATGCTGGTGAAACTTAAGATTCAGCATCCCTAACAAGGGCCCCTTTCAAGGACAGAAGTAATTTTATAGTCATAAATGTATGTTCTTTTTCTTAAAGAAGTTGAACTTTTATAAACTTCTGCCTAGTTATGCTGCTGCTTGTCACCATCATTCCAGTTTCCGGCCTCTCTCTTTGGTTTCTTATGTATCCCTCCAGACTTATTTTATGTACATATAAGCATATATGTCTATAGATTATCCACACCTCCTATTATACTTGTTTTTCTTACTGTAGCTTGGAGACTTTTCTATATAAGACACAGAAGAGCATCCACATTGTTTTATTCTTGGCCTTGCCAGGTCTTAGCTGTGGCATGTGGAATCCAATTCCCTGACCAGGGATTGAACCTGGGGCCCCTCCATTGGGAGTGCAGAGTCTTAGCCACTGGACCACCAAGCAAGTTCCTCCACATTGTTTTTTGTTTGCTGCTAACTGCATGACCTTCCATTGCATGGGGGGTGGTGGTTACTGCTCTTTATGCAATCGGCCCCCACTTGTGAAACTTAGTGGATATTTGTTTTGCTTGGTTTTATTTTTGCCATTTTCTTGTCTTCTGGCAAGTTTCAGAGACTTTAGAGACTTCAGTTCAATTCAGTCGCTCAGTCGTGTCCGACTCTTTGTGACCCCATGGACTGAAGTACACCAGGCTGCCCTGTCCATCACCAACTCCCAGAGCTTGCTCAAACTCATGTCCATCGAGTCAGTGATGCCATCCGACCATCTCATCATCTGTTGACCTTCTTTCCCAGCATCAGGCTCTTTTCCAGTGAGTCAGTTCTTCGCATCAGGTGGCCAAAGTATTGGAGTTTCAGCTTCAGCATCAGTCCTTCCAATGAATATTCAGGACTGATTTCTTTTAGGATGGACTGGTTGGATCTCCTTGCAGTCCAAAGGACTCTCAAGAGCCTTGTCCAACACCACAGTTCAAAAGCATCAATTTTTCAGGGCTCGACTTTCTTTATAGTCCAACTCTCACATCCATAAGGGTCTACTGGAAAAACCATAGCTTTGACTAGATGGACCTTTGTTCGCAAAGTAACGTCTCTGCTTTTTAACATACTATCTAGGTTGGACTTAGATGGTAGCTAAAAATCTCCTGTGGCCACTGGTTTCAGAAGAGGTGAGGATTAAAATAGGTGAAATTGGCAAGAGGAGTGTCAGTCTCTAGGTATCTAGGACTGTAACTCTTATCAAAACAGGTTCCCTAGTACCTACTATTTACAACCTAGCATAAATATGTGCATCTGCATGCTTATTTATGATTGTGAAACAGAGGACGGTTTTGGTAAAGAAATCCTGGGTACCTGAAGAAGAGGAAGAGATCACTGTAAGCCTAGGGTGCTTCTAAAATCCTACTGGGTAGGCCTTGGCTTCATAAAAGGAAAAATAGCTCAGGAAGTCCGTATTACTCTATCAGTAGCATTGCTGCAGCCCACAGAAAGGTTCCCACTGCACACACCCCAACAATTTGTTCTGCTGAATTCCATGGAGAAGGATCCAGGCATGGAGTACTGGATGACTACTGCATACAGGAAGATTCAATCATTTAGCATCCTGACTTTTTACCAACTTCACCCACTACTTCCTTTCTGCTCTTCCAGCTCAATACAAACAACATGGGAAAAGCATTTTGGATAACTGGAAATGCAGACTTTTCCATTCTCTCCACCATCTTCAAGCATGAGTGTCCAATCTCCTATTATATCCTGCCTTCTTGGAAGAAAGGATGATTTAATCTGTCTAATGGGTTATCTCAAATCTAACCCTTTGCCCAGGTATAACTTTTGTTCAGACAATCTTCTTCGGATCTTCCCCAATTATCTTCTAAAGAATTGAATTGTAGAGGGTTCTAGTTAAAGAGAGCACATTTTAAATCCTGTGTGTTTTATAAGGGGCCATGTAAAAAGTACTGATGCCTAAAGCAGAGACATTACTTTGCCAACAAAGGTCCATCTGGTCAAAGGTATGGTTTTTCCAGTAGTCATGTATGGATGTGAGAGTTGGACTATAAAGAAAACTAAGTGCCAAAGAACTGATGCTTTTGAACTGTGGTGTTGGACAAGACTCTTGAGAGTCCCTTGGACTGCAAGGATATCAAACCAGTAAATCCTAAAGGAAATCAGTCCTGAATATTCATTGGAAGGACTGATGCTGAAGCTGAAGCTCCAATGCTTTGGCCACCTGATGCAAAGAACTGACTCCTTGGAAAAGACCCTGATGCTAGTAAAGACTGAAGGCAGGAGGAGAAAGGGACGACAGAGGGTGAGAATGGTTGGATGGCATCACTGACTCGATGGATATCAGTTTGAGCAAGGTCCAGGAGTTGGTGATGGACAGGGAGGCCTGATGTGCTGCAGTTCATGGGGTCGCAAAGAGTCAGACATGACTGAGCAACTGAACTGAACTGAAAAAGTACATAGAGAAAGTAGGGAAGGAGAAAAGAAATAAAGTGAGAGGAGAGAACCAATGAATCTCTATTTTATAGGTCTAAAAATGTTTAGTACTTTTCAGCTTAAAAATTGTTGAGTGTATATTACCATTTTGAAATTCCCAGCTCCTCTTTGGAACAGACAGAGTGGGTGGCATCTTATTAATACTTCAAAGATGGGGCAAAACCCCCCCAAAACTGATCATGGCACACCTGAACTCAGGTCCCTGGGATTTCCTGCTATCTAAAGATTTGATGATCAGGGCTGACACCAGCTGGGCCCCTCAGGAAGTGATCTGGGGAGTATTAGCAGTTCAGAATGTCTGCTGTTCTGGGGCCTAGAGGATTTGCCTTGAAGCTTTATTTGGATTGTATTTCACAGAACATCAGACACAAATCCACCTGTATCACAGGGAGTGCTGCTGCTGAGGACCTGGAGGAGGCTCCAGTCTCTCTTCTCCGGCCTTTAGTACCACCAGGCCTCTCAAGTTTCCCTGATGTCCTCAAGGGCCAGAGCTAGGAACTCAGAGCCTGTGACTACTTGTGGCAGAGACTGCTAGGTGGTTAACAAAACCGTTTCCTATTATTCCTGGGAAATAACATATGCTGGCCACATATCCCAGACTTCTTTGTGTTTTTTATGGCCAAGTACTATATCAACATGACTTTTTTTCTTACTTATGAGAATCTTCCAAATATTATTTTATTTACCCATACTAAATTACTAAAACTTGTTTATTATAATAGTTATAAAATATTCAAAAATATAGCTTATATAATGTTTTATTTAACAACCCCACTGTTGAAGGATATAAGGTTATTTGTGGCAGTTGGCTATTAAATTTAAAATAAATTTACACATACATGTTTTTTAACATGTATGTGTGAATATTTCTATAGGATATGTTCCTAGAATTGGAATTGCCATATCCCAGATGTGCAAATTTTAATTTTGGAAGACATATCCCCAAATAACCATGAAATCAATTTATACTTCCACCAAGACTATGGGGAAATTCCTAATTGCCCATATGCTCAGCCACACTAAAAAGTATCAGTCTTTTTCTTTTTGTCCAGCTGATGGGCGAACAAATGGTATCCCATGCTTTAAAAGTAATTTCTCTAATCACTAGAGAATCTGTACATCTCTCATCATATTCATTAGTGGTTTTCACTTGTTTTACTGTGTGTGGTTCATTTGTCTCTACTGTATCCAGGAATTTTTGCTCAGTTAAACAATTTGTTTGTATATTACTACTTTGTTCATTATATTTATTTTGAAACTCTGTTATCTATATTTTAATTTTTTTCTTAAAATGGAACTTCAGAATATTCAGAGTGATTTTCTTGAGTCTTACTTTACTGTAGGCAGAAAAAGATTCCAGAAGTCCAGGCTACGGGAGGCAGTAGGCTTAGTGATTATGGGTGCGGTTGTGGTGTCAGGCTGACCTAGATTAGAACTCAGGTTGTGTCATACACTTTCCTGTAACTCTTACCATCCCTGTGCCTCCATTTCTTCTTTTTAAAAATGACCGTAATAAAAGTACTAAACTCGGAACTGTTACGAAGGTTAGACAAGATAATAATGCACGTATTTCTGTTGATGCTTGGCAGAAAGCAACACAGTTCTGTAAAGAAATTATCCTTCAGTTAAAAAATAAATAAATTAAACAAACAATGCTGTGACGTTTCAGGTGGACAGCAAAGGCACTCAGCCATAAAAGAGCATAATGCATGTATCTCACCACAATACCTGAAACTTAATAATGCTCAATAAATACTAAATATTAAAATTATTATTTTAGAGATACAAAATTAGACATTATTTAAGTTTATTCCAGGTCCCAGAACCTATCCAGTGAAATTACTCTTAACAACATCTGAGAAGGCTACTAAAATTTAACTTTTCTTAGAGTGGGCATTTCACCTTATGTTTCAGCCAGCCGTATACAATTCCTATTTCCTGGAACACTAAAATGTTCAACTCATTTATTTATTTATTTATTTTGTCCTGAAATCTTTTTTTTTTTTTTCCCCTTTATTTATTTATTTATTTTTTCAGTGGGTTTTGTCATACATTGATATGTATCAGCCATAGATTTATACGTATTCCCCATCCCGATTCCCCCTCCCACCTCCCTCTCCACCCGATTCCTCTGGGTCTTCCCAGTGCACCAGGCCCGAGCACTTGTCTCATGCATCCCACCTGGGCTGGTGATCTGTTTCACCATAGATAATATACATGCTGTTCTTTCGAAACATCCCACCCTCACCTTCTCCCACAGAGTTCAAAAGTCTGTTCTGTATTTCTGTGTCTCTTTGTCTGTTTTGCATATAGGGTTGTTGTTACCATCTTTCTAAATTCCATATATATGTGTCCGTATGCTGTAATGTTCTTTATCTTTCTGGCTTACTTCACTCTGTATAATGGGCTCCAGTTTCATCCATCTCATTAGAACTGGTTCAAATGAATTCTTTTTAATGGCTGAGTAATATTCCATGGTGTATATGTACCACAGCTTCCTTATCCATTCATCTGCTGATGGGCATCTAGGTTGCTTCCATGTCCTGGCTATTATAAACAGTGCTGCGATGAACATTGGGGTGCATGTGTCTCTTTCAGATCTGGTTTCCTCTCAACTCATTTATTAATTCAGCTATTACTATTGTGTTCCTACTACGTTTAGAGCCCAGGATATTCAATTATCTTAAGAATCCATTTCATTTTCTCTGCATGGAACTCATTCTATATTCCTTTGGAAAAATTCAACATCCAAATTCCAATGAAACATGAGGAAGTTAACAGAGAGACAGAAAGTAGGAAATAAGAAAAACCCACAAAGATTGTCTAGCTCAACTTCTCATTTTATAGATGAGGAAACTATAGGCCAGAGGAGTAAAAAACTTCTCTAAGGCCACACAGTGAGTCAGTGAGGGAACTGGGATGTCCTGAATCTAAGCCAGCACTCTGTTGACTGAATCACACTGTGTTCAAGGATCCAGCTCTACTTTTGGTCCAACACAACTTCAAAAATTAGAAACAAAGAGAAGCACAGGTTAAAGATCAAAATGAGCCAATGCTATTCAAAGTTTGTCAAGAAAGTAAGAAGTATAAGACACTCCCCTTGCTGGTTGGGAAAACATAGCCGACAGCATTCCAGCTCTCCGCTCATTTGTTTTGCCCCCTCTCAACAGCCCCTATTAACAACGATAATCTACATTTACAGTAAGTGGTAAACAGCAATCCTACAGGTCTGTGGTCCACACGCCAAATATGCTGCAGGTGCCAATTTCAGGCAGCAAGTGAGCCTGCCACCACACATGAGTTCCCACTCCTGTCATTACTGCAGCTATTACTGATAACAGTCTCCACCCTCTTGCCTGGGCTTTTTAAGGACAGCACCTCCCATGACTTTCCATCCAGCACAGTCCCATCCTGGCCTTCCAGAATCACAGCTTCAGCAGGTGGACATGCTCCTCTGCAAAGCGAATGACCACTGTTCCCGGTGACAGAAATGAATCAACAGTCCTAGCAGTGTTTTACAGTAACTGCTAAATTTCCACCCGAAGGTGTTTCCTTTCCTCTCTGTGATCCTAGACCAATACTATATTCTTGATTATTAATATTCATCAAATAAGAATACACTAAAAACAAGAACTGGATAAATCTAAGGGATAGTAAGATCTTTGACTTAAACGGATACAAGGTAACACATTCCCAGGCCTGTAAGTTATGGGTAGAAATTTGGACACAGGGACTGTGATTTGTTCATTCAGTTTACTGAGGGTCTACTATGAACAGTACTGATGCCAGCCATTAAGTTTATGAATATCAGCAGATCCTCTACAAAAGAGTGGTGTAGAGTCACTTTAAAGCCAAACTGTCTGAATTTTTTTTTATTTTGTTTTATTTATTGTGTCCTTGGTTAAATCAATTCACTTTCCTAAAGTTCATTTTCCTCATCATTATATAAGGATAACAATTGTACCCACTCCACCGATTTGATACAAAAATTATTTGAAAGTATTTTATATAGTTCTTACCATAGAGTAAGCACTTCATAATTACCAGCTATGATTAAACTTTGTAATCTCACAAGTCCCTCACAATTAGAGGGACTTGAATATTAGCAATCAGAAGATAGCTCCACTGAAAATTTGGAAATGTGGCTGATAGTTAAAGCATCCTTTATTTAAGGAGTGTTTGCTGAGTGCTTATTCTGTGTTAGGAGTGTTAAGGCATTAAGGATAAAGAGAGAAACTGATACTTGTCCTTCCCCACATGAAGAGATGATACATAATTGAGAAATGTTTTGTAGATCCCAGGTGAAAGATCAGAAAATGTTGGAAATAAAAAAACAAAATGTGAATCTCTTTGCCCAAGGGAAGGTCTCACGTGTTTTCTTAGTGTTTAGCTGTGCAGGAACAGGTTCAAAGGGAGAGATGTCGGTCCCCTAGAGCCTTTGCCAACTGACTCATAAAGAGGCCACTGAGTCTGAGCTCCAGCTGGGACCCCTTATCAGGTTGTTCCCTCCAAGGCTGAGTGGTCCTCTGTGCTGCTAGAGGAGATATGCTTCTGCACATGGCAATGTGCAACATCCATTTAAAGACTGTGTTAGGAATTATTGGAGTTAAAAATTACATCCATGTTGGACAAATGACAAGCACTCTTTCTAATGCTCTTGAGTTTGGCAAACCATCAATTTAAAGCTTCATCATTACCTCTTTCCACCCTATTCTCTGTTTTACTACCCTCCTAGTTGACAGGCTCTTCCTCTACCCTGGACCCTTGGAGTCACAATCCTTTCTTGCTCCCTCATTTTCACACCAGTGTAAAGTGAAAGTGCCTTCGTTAGCAAATTTAAGTACTTTTTCTTCGTGAAGCTCAAGGCCTATCTTTGACTGGATGTTGAAAGTTTTTCTTCTCCTCCGCTTCCTTTTTCTCCCAGAACATCACAAGCTTTTTGATTTTTATATATAGGTATGTCTATGGGTTTGGTAGTCAGATTGCCTAGGTCTGATTCTGGACTAGGTACTTATTAGCTGTGAGGCTTTAGTTAAGTTACTTAATCTCTTTGTGCCTCTGTTTCCTCGTCTAAAAAGTGGTGAATAGTCTCTATCTCATAGGGCTACTATGAAGATTTAAAAAGATAATACTCATAAGATGCTTAGAACAGAGCCTCACCATGGTGAACACTCAGTAAATATGTGTGCATACATGCACACACATGTGTATGAACACGTGAGTGGTGTATGTGACGCTAGAAATGTCCTAGTTCTTAACACCATGCAGGTCCAAACCAGACCTCTAATCTCGACAGCATCCGTTCCCACCCTCTTTGTGTTGCTACGAAATTCTGAACATCTTTAGCAGCCATGCCCACAGAACTCTCTGACCAGGGCCAGAAGCCTTCAGTAAATAATACCTAGCTCTCCAAAATTCACCGTGGCACACATCAGACTGAGAAGAAACACAAAGCCTCCCAACATATCCTATGTTGGGATAGATTCACCTTATTCTTAATTTAATAACTCTGATAGTGAGGTACTACATTGTCCTATTAGTAGAAAAGGCTTGGGAGCCATATTGTTGGGATATGAATCTCACATTTGCCATTGCCTTAATGTTTGCATCTATAAAATGGGATGATAATGAAAAATGCACTTGTTATGATGATGGAAGGAGATGACCTCTATCAAGTGTCTATCAATGTGAAGCAGGTGGCATGGAGTACTTAATACTACTGTTAACTATTTTTATTACACCGCTTTTTCCATTCAGTTGCCTCTGTGTAGGGCTCTCCATTCACATCCAGCAATTGAAAGTTGGGCTGCAGCACTTGCTAACTCCTCCTTGGTGAAGAGTGTATGTCTATTCAGAGAGAATCTTAAGATATTTTTCTTGAGAAGATGAGGAGAGTTTGGAAACAAGTGGCCATCAAAAGACCAAGCAGACTGGACAATGGGTTTTGTTGGGCAGTTCCCTGGGATGCCAGCTGCATGTGAGACTCACATTCTGATCGCAGAAATTGTAAGGCTGATTACAGGATTTAATCAACAAAATCAATTTCCCCTAAGTCTAAGTAGGCATTTAAGTGCAGCTTCCCTGGTGGCTCAGAGGGTAAAATGTCTGCCTGTAATGCGGGAGAACTGGGTTTGATCCCTGAGTTGGGAAGATCCCCTGGAGAAGGAAATGGCAACCCACTCCAGTACTCTTGCCTGGAAAACTCCATGGACGGAGGAGCCTGGTAGGCTATAGTCCATGGGGTCACAAAGAGTCGTACATGACTGACAAACTACACTTCACTATTTGTAAGAGAATTTACAAATGAGAGGAAACATCCACATGTGGGATGAAAATGGACAAAGTTATTTATGGATTCTGGGTCTCTTCCTGTAGCGACAATATTTTTTAAAATTGTTATGAGTGTGGTTATATCACTAACGCCTGTTGTTCTGCTATTATTGCACACACCCAGTGAAGTCAGAGGTAGAGTGTCAATTTTAACCTTTTGGGCTCCTTAGCAGTGGACAAAATAATTTTTCCCCCCCTCTGGATCGTCTTAATTCACCAAGTAGTTAAATGAGAAAGTAAATATGGTTGATAGAATTAAATATAACGAATGCAGCAAAACCTAAATAATTTATGGGGAGGAAAAGACAGTGCTTTACAGAGTGTCTTGGATGACTTAGTCTTGGAGACACAGAGTGATGAGCTTTGGTAGATACTCAGTACCAAAGTTCCAAGTAAACTCTTGAGGCAGGGGGAGTGATTCAAATGTCACTCCAACAGGAAATGACTCTCCTTGAACAGTGCTCTCCTCAGGGCACCCTTGACCTCTGCATTCCTCAGGCTGTAGATCAGCGGGTTCAGCATGGGGTTGAAGAAACTGTAAAACAGGAAAAGGATCTTCTGCTGCTCCTCAGGGTGGCGGGACTTGGGGGCCATGTACATGACGATGGCACTGCCAAAGAAGAGCCCGACCACGCAGAGGTGGGAGGAGCAGGTGGAGAAGGCCTTTCCGCGGCCCTCGCCTGACTGGGTCCTCAGGATGGCGGCCAGGATGCGCGCGTAGGAGAGAAGCACCAGGCCGAGGGGCCCGACCAAGACCAACACGGAAGCAGCAAGGATGACAGCTTGGTTCAGCCTGGTGTCAGCACAGGCCAGCTTAAGGACAGACAGGATTTCACAGAAGAAGTGGTTGATTTCATGAGGCCCACAGAAGGGCAGCCTTAGGACGAGACCCACATGGACCAGGGCCAGGAGGGAGCCACATGCCCAGGAAGTCACCACCAGGCTGATGCCGACTCTACAGCTCACAAGGACAGAATATCGGAGGGGGTGGCAGATGGCCACATACCGATCATAGGACATCACCACCAGGAGAAGACACTCGGTGTGGGCGAAACTCAAGAAGAGAAAGGTCTGTGTGATGCAGCCAGCAAAGGAGATGGGCTTGGCTGGACTCAAGAGGTTGACCAGCATCTGGGGCACCGTGTTGCAGGCGTAGGCCATGTCAACGATGGCCAGGTGTGAGAGGAAGAAGTACATGGGGGTGTGCAGTCTGGAGTCCAGTGAGATGAGCCCCAGGATGACTCCGTTCCCCAGCAGGGTGAGGACATAGAACAGGGAGAAGAGCCCAAAGAGGAGCATCTGAATCCTTGGGCCAAGACAAAGTCCCAGTAGAATGAACTCTGTAACTATTGTCTGGTTTTCTCCCATTTCACTATGAAAATGATAAAATGGGATCACTTAGGACAGAATTGTTGAAAACCTCTAGACATTATTTCAAAAAATAGCATTTTTAAAGGACATGATTCTAAGCTGATGACTAGATATATTAAGTTTAATCATACAACCTGACATACAGTTTTACAGAAAGGGATTGTGTCACCATGATAGGCTACCTAGAGCCACTGACGCGTGATGGGAAGAAGGAATGTCCAATCAAAAGAGGAGATAAAGTAACCACAACATAGGAATCATTCTGGAGCTGCACGTGTCAAGTTACTAAGGCACATTACTAAATTACGACAAGTTGCTAAGCTGTACATCTGTTACTAAGAGAATTTCTGGAATGTAGAAGTAATCAGTAAAGGAAGAACACCAAAGATGAGAATTAGAGTAGTCCTAGAGAGGAGATGTTAATTCCAGTTTCTCAACAGAAATATCCACTGTGCTGCCTTCAGCAAATCAACCTTTGCTCTCTAGATGTACAGCAGTTTACATGATAACAGGAGGAACAAAAAGATAAAGAGCAACTTTTATGACAATGTGATTGTTTAAGTTGCTAAGAAGGAATCAGTGGATATGCTCCACATGAACTCTAGTGAATACCTTTATGTTACAATGAGTGATGAAATCAAACCAACCATTGGCCGTGAATGTACTGGTGCCATCATAGTTACTAATTTACCAAACAACTGTTTTGAATAACAACCTCTACAATCTGTAGGGGTTGGGTTTGGGAGTGTTGCACGGCATTTATGTATTGTGAATCTAGACCTTTTGTGCAAGGGTGTAAATGACCATAAAGTCAGGCACTCACATGTTGCTTTGAAGGCTGTGGTGGGTGTGTCTGGATGCAGGTGAAATACTTGAAGATGTAGTTTCCCATGAGCTACCTGTAACCCTACCACTCTACTCCTATTAAAAGAGAAAATCTAGGTCATAAAATAAGTGGGAAAGGCCATACCTGGAACAAGTGTGTGGTAGGCTTCAGTATTTGTGTGATGGTTTAGCACTTGCATCATGTACCATATGTGAAATTCAAAAAGACAAGACATGACAATTCATTAAAAATCAACTTGGTCCTACTTCAGCAACACAAGAATTGATATCTGTTTTACAGATAGCCAATTTTTTTTAAAAAGTAATTTAGTGAATTTGTCATTTTAGAGATGTATATAGCATTCCTTTGGTGGTTCAGTATTTGATGCTTCTGTGAACTGGTGATGTTTGTTTGTCCTAAGTCCTGGATAACAGCTTCTGCAAAATACCACGTACAAATGTAACATCTTTGCTGGTGCAAACATTTAGTTAGCACCTTACTGCTAGGCAAACACAACCTGAGGCTGATCTATTGAACTTGGGCCTGCTTATTTTGGAAGAAGCAGCTTCTCCAGGATTAATGTACAGAAATGTGGTTTTGTTGACAATATCCTGGTCTAGTTGTCATTAATATAAATTGATACTAGTCATTAATACCAATGGAGACAATAATGAGATACTCCCTGAGGAACTCAGAAAAAAGAGAAATAAAACTTGTAAAGTCCACTCATTGTGAATGGGAAGAACTGGAGAAGGAAAACAAGAGAACTGTGTAGACCTATAACTGGAGAATTCTAAATGCCTCCAAAAAGCTCCACTCAAGGAGCTTTGATGCAATCTCATGGAGGAAGGGTTTCCCTGGTGGCTCTGTGTGTGGTAAAGAATCTGCATGCAATGCAAGAGACCTGGGTTCAGTTCCTGGGTCGGGAAGATCTCCGGGAAACAGAAATGGTAACCCACTCCAGTATTCTTGCCTCAGAAATCCCATTTTCAGAGGAGGCTCGTAAGCTACAGTCCACGGGGTGGCAAAGAGTAGGACACGACTGAGTGACTAACACTTTCACTTCACTGTCTTTCATGGAAGAAGGAAGAGAGGATCTAGCTGTGACTCAGGAATCCAAATGTAACAATTGTGTGAGGTCCTTGTCTATGGAAAGACTGAGGAGTAAAGCAGGTGGTGATCCAGGGACCCGTGGTTATCAGCACATCTTCAGCAGTGTCCAGGGGCGTCTGGCCTGATGGGATGAGCATGCTGTCCTGCTGCAGGTCTGTGTCTACAGGTCAGACGGCTTCAGTGATCAGGGATCAATACCCTCACTGGTAAGACCTCCAGTTAAACACCTCCCACCTCCCACCCTGATTTCCATGCTCACCAACCAACCAGGAGGTATTCATTTGCCTTCTTATGCAGACATTTTGACAAAAAGGATGTGCTGATAATCAAAGTTCTTGCCAATTTTTTATAATAAATAATTCCATTCAGGGTTATTTATGGTTATTTATGCCTGGAAAATCCCATGGACAGAGGAGCCTGGTAGGCTATAGTCCATGGGGTTGCGAAGAGTGGGACACGACTGAGCACTTCACTTTCACTTTTCACTTTCATGCATTGGAGAAGGAAGTGGCAACCCACTTCAGTGTTCTTGCCTGGAGAATCCCAGGGACAGAGGAGCCCAGTGGGCTGCCGTCTATGGGGTCACACAGAGTCAGACACGACTGAAGTGACTTAGCAGCAGCAGAAGCAGCAGTATGGTTATTTATGGGCCAGGTCATAGGCAGAGATAATCACATTGAAATACAATCCAGGGAAAGCTTTTCTGAGAAGTTAATCGAACTCCTGAAAGACATTCTCACTAGATCCTTCTCTAGAAACAACAAATGACTGTTTTTTTATTTTTTAATAAGTATTATCAATAAATTAGGGTCCTTCCCTGGTGGCTCAGACAGTAAAGAATCCACCTGGAAAGCAGGAGACCTGGATTTGATCCCTGAGTCAGGAAGGTCCCCTGAAGAAGGGAATGGCTACCCACTCCAGTATTCTTGCCTGGAAAATTCCATGAACAGAAGAGCCTGGTGGGCTACAGTCCATGGGGTCGCAGAGAGTCTGATGCAACTGACCAACTAACACATCAATAAATTATTAGCAAGACACAATTAAATCAACTGTACTATTAATTTCTAACACATGATGAAGGCTTATTTTTTTCAGGATTATATTAAAAATCATTGTTTTAGAACAACCTTTTAAATTTATTTGGAAAATACATAAAACATATTAAAACATTTAGCTGTGAAAATGCATCTGAATCTACCTTTTATAAAATGCTTAATCTCTTTATTAAGTCCTCTTTTATTTCCTTTTGTAACTTCCTAGTTAATTACATAAAGAAAAAAGAAACACTGCTTACAAAGTAGGAATATCTTTGAAATCTAAAGGGAGAGACAGGAGGAAGGGGGGCCTATTGAATATGTTAAAATTCTTTACGAACATTTGTCAACTGGATTGTAACACATCCCTTGTGAACAAAGAACAGGTGTATCCATTTTTGTAATTCTGGCACTTAGCAAATATTTACTGAGTGAACAAACGAATGAATGAGACACCTGAGTGAATGAATGCCTAAATATTGAATGCTTGGACCATCCTTGAACTGGGTCTGGTACTTCAGACTTGCTTAATTTTTCTGAGCATCAGTTCAGTTCAGTCGCTCAGTTATGTCCAACTCTTTGCGATCCTATGGACTGTAGCACGCCAGCCTTCCCTGTCCATCACCAACTCCTGGAGCTTGCTCAAACTCATGTCCATAGAGTTGGTGATGCCATCCAACCATCTCATCCTCTGTCATTGAGAATAAACATACCAAATTAAGGACATTCTTCCCAAGGCCAAAAAGAATGCTGTCTGAAGTTTGGTAATAACAACTGCAGAATCTCCAAAATGTTTAAGCATTGAACACCTGAAAAACACTTCTACTTTCTTTCTTTTTTCCCTCATATTTTTATGCTGGTGGTGGTTTAGTCGCTAAGTTGTGCCCGACTCTTTATGACCCCATGGACTTCAGCCTGCCAGTCTTCTCTGTTCATCGGCTATCCAGGCAAGAATACTGAGGTGAGTTGCCATTTCTTTCTCCAGGGGATCTTCCCATCCCAAGATTGAACCTGGGTGTCCTGCATTGCAGGCAGACTCTTTACCAATTGAGCCACCAGGAAAGCCCTATTTTCATTCTACATGGTATTAGAAGTCTCTTACCTGAACTCAAATGGATTAATTTACTAAAGACTATAAGAACTAAAAGAAGAGACTAAGAAAGAAATGAAATACATCCCAATTTCAAATACCAACATTCAAGCATCATTTTATGCTCTAAATGATGCATCTGATATGTATGTACAAGTTAGCAATTTAAAAATTGGCAAATTGTTTGATGACTAATACATTATCCAGGATCTCTGTGGTTTCAAAGTAAATATCTAAGATTGGAATCATTTTTTTATACATGAACAAACCTGTCAGCACTAGATGGGGCCTCTGTTTCAAAAAGTAAAATTTAAGATCTGATGGGCTGACAAACTCTTTTCTAATGTGGGTGTGAGTCACAGAGCATTCCTAAAAACAAAAGCTATTTTTAAACCCTCAGTTCAACTGAAGTGCTGCATGCTTACTTCCAACTTAAAAGAAATATCTGTTACAGTTGATGTACTCAATAGAACCCTTCTTTGATCCTTTTCTAGATCAAAATATTTTAGCATTCCTGTTGATATTTCTCCTTTGACCCATGTGTTATTTAGAAAGTGATTGTGTAATCCCCAAATATTTGGGGGATTTTCCAGCTAAATCTGTTAATGATTTCCATTTTAATTCCATTTTGATCTAAGAACAGACATTGTGGGATTTGTTCAGGTGCATTTTTTGGCCCTTAATATGCTCTATCTTGGTGAATGTTACATGTGAGCTTGAGAAGAATGTGTATTTTGCTGTGGATGAAGTAGTCTATAGGTGTCCAGTTGCTGGATGGTGTTCAGCTATATCCTTACAGATTTTCTGTCCTCTAGATTGATCATTTATGATAGAAAGGCAAGATGGAGTAGTAATTAAAGAGCATAAATTTAAGGATCAGACATGCATTTACTACTTGTATGATTCTGAGTTCTTAACCTCTCAAGCCCTAGCATTAAAATTTTTGAAAGGAGAAAAGTGACAGTATCTATTACATGAGGTTGTTGTGAAAATTGAGGTAATACAAGTTAAATAGTTGAATGAATTAACTGAGACAAAAATTGAGCATATTTCTACTACACAGTGATTGTTTTACAATATAAATCAATAATGTACTTTTGTGGATAATATACAGTTGAAGGATCAATAAGGCAGGTTTTGGCTTCTGACCTTCAATGTCTTTATTTGGAAAGTGCATGATTAGTTTAAGAGATATTGGGGATTAAAAAGGGCTTAAAGCTGACAATTCTATTAAAAACTAAAGAGATTATCCTTTAAGTAGCAACTCTTTTGCTTTTCTGCACTTTCCTCAACCACACAACCACACACACACACACACACCCCACCACACACATACATTCACTTTCATTCATGTACACTCTAGATTTGGGAAAGTCTAATATTTAAAGTATTTTCTGTGTGCCTGACACTGTTCTCCAAGTTACGGATAATGGATGAGATGTGTATGGGCTTCATAGATTATATATTGTAGTTCTATTGATGAGACATAAACATAAAGACTGAAGTAATATCAGTTTCCCTGAAATGAAAGATCACACCCTAATATATCCCAGAAAAATCTTTCTCAGTTTATGAAAATTATTCCATATATTTAACCTAAATCCAACACCCAGGATTTTCTTATTCTTTTATCTAGCATCTGGGTCCACAAAGTTAGAGCTTTCATACAGCTATTTATATACTGTATAGAATGAAATTAACCAAATTAAAATACATAACACTATTTGTGAACAATATATTAAAAAGTTAGCATTAATTTTTCCTCAAACTATCCCCACAGCAGAATAGTTATCAGCCCACATTTATAGAAGACTGAATTTCCTTATCTGTGCTTAGAAAGAATAGCAGTATAAAAGTGAGAGTTAGGAGTTTGGGATTAACATATACGCATTACTACATAGAAAACAGATAACCAACAAGGACCTGCTGCATAGCACAGGGAATCCTGCTCAAAATTTTGTAATAATATATATGGAAAATGAATCTAAAAAAGAATGGGTACATGTATAACTGAATCACTTTGCTATACACCTGAAACAAACACAAATTGTAAATCAACTGTACCCTAATATAAAATAAAAATTAAATTAAAAAGCAAAGCCAAAAGACCACCTGTTACAACATGTACAAGAGGAACTGATGGTAAAATAAAATACAGCAACTTGGTTAGCGCCCCCATTTGGACTCAAGGCCTCAGAAGAGGAAAGCATCTGCAGGCTGGAGGGGGTCCTGCCCTGGGGAGCTTCTATGGGAGCTGTAGAGCCCTCACCTCTGCTCCAGATTGGAAATGGGACCAGATCCTCAGAAAAGGAGGTTTATTCTCTGATGGGCTCAACCTCGCTGTAGCTCTTGAGGGTTCACTGGAAGGGGTAGCTGTGACATGAAGCGCACGCCCAGCTCCCCTGGGGAGGGGAGACAAAGCAAGGCTCCTTTTCTGTTTCCCTTCTCATCCCCACACACAGCCCCAGGGCACCCCCCTGAGAAAACATCACTCCTTACTGTCCCTGAATACTTGGCATTATTTGGATTTCATGAATCCCAGCACTGCTGTGGTTCTCAAGTCTCCAGATGGTTCAGCTGAACCATAAGGAAGCTGAACCAGTGTGACATGGAATAAGCCCCTGGCTTTAAGCTCTGTAGTTCAGCTTCTCCCCAGTGTGATGTGGGTCCCTTGTGTTAGCAGAGATGAGCAGAACACACCCTGAAAAAGCAGCTGATTCCAGGTAACAACTCAAGGAGTGCAGATGCTGCAGAGAGCTGGTTATGGAGGCAGGGGATGGACTGGGGAGTCGAAGGAGGCAAGGTGTCCCAGGAGGGCTTATTAGACACTGCCCAGGGGAAGATTTTCTAAGACACAAACCATCAAAGTAGGTCGACCACTGGAATTACTCTCTAGTCTCTGCTCTGAAGAGGTGCTGAAGAGCCTACTCCCTCAGGAGAAGGGAAAGGACTTGGGCTTTCTCTAGAAACCCTCACCTCTTCCAGGAGCGTGGAGACAACTCTTGCCTAAAGTATCCTCATGTTTATTTGTCCTTTTGTCTTATACTGGACATTCAAGGTTATGAATTTCATATCAAGCAATTGTGCAATTTACAAATGAATGAGTTTTTGTAGTGTGACCCCTGACATGCTGGGAGTGAGGCATAAACTTGAGGTACATCTTTCACAGATTATCACATTTTGAGAACATGCTTACCTGTGCTCCACAGGTGTGTGTCCATTATAAGAACCATGAATTTATTTAGGGACATGGTAAGTGCTCCTGATTATATAATAAAGTTGGTACATAGCAGGCAAACCATAAATATTAAGACTACTTTCTTCTTGATTTCTCCTTTCATGCCCAGGTGAACTGCAGATCATCTGAAAAATAGAAAAGTAATGTTAACTACAAAAAATCCTGCTGAATTCCATGAAAATAATATTTCAGGACATGTCTTTCAATATTTAATGTCACATAAACATCAGTTACAAAAAGTCAATTTAGAATATAAAAACAAAAAGTTTTAAATAATAATTAGAGGTAAAAAAATTTTGGAAATACATCACTTCACAATACAGTATTTTCTATCACATGTTAAGTTGATACAACTTTTAACCTGTGGACAGCTTCTAAAAGTGGTCAGAGTGAAATGTCAACAAATACAAGACATAAATGTATATGTGCTTAGTTGCTCAGTCATGTTAGACTCTTTGCGACCCCATAGACTGTATGTAGCTCCCCAGGCTCCTCTGTTCATGGGGATTCTCCGGGCAAGTTGTGGGTTGCCATGCCCTCCTCTACGGGATCTTCAAAACCCAGGAATCGAACCCAGGTCTCCTGCATTGCAGGTGGATTCTTTACCGACTGAACCACCAGGGAAGCCCACATAAATATATACCAAAGAACTTATTAATAAAATAATACAATGAGATTGGTCATATCTTATTTGACATGGATATGCTCTCAAATGTTTACACTATATGCCAGCATGTAGAAATCAGGAAACCACCATTCATGAACAAGTAGTAAACTAGAAACTTGTGTAAAGAACAGTTTAGAGAAATATATCTAAACTTAGAAATATTGGTTATAAATGGATATTTTCATATAAACGGAAACTTAAAAGTAAGACAATCAGTAATGAAATATAAGATTTGGGATTTTCACAAAAATTAAAATTTCTAAACGTCTTTTAGGAACATAAAGATAAATATCTACAGCTCAAAATTGTCTATATTCTGTTAAAATTAAACTGTAGTAACTATCTTTATAGTGTTTACTGTTTAAAGAGAGTAAAAATGATATAAGTGTACGATAGAACTCAGCAGACAGGCAACACAGTCAGTATTAGATGAAATGAAAACATTTACGTTATTTGTTAGCATTGGGCATTGATTTCATTAGACATTTATAATTTTATAACTTGATTTATAAAGTTTATAAATTTATAATTTGATGCCTACAATAAATATACTGCTAGCATTTGATTTTAGAGTTCACCTGAACACAATACAGATAAAGCTCAGCATAAAATGGGGGTGGATTCCATCACCTTTCAAAGTAAATCTGTAAAAGAGCAGGAAATAAATTGTGAAAACTACCCAAGACACCAGTGAATGTATCTTCGGGACTACAACAGAAACGGATGGCAAAGAATGAAAATGACAATGCTCCAAAATGTATTTCTTAGGTAATTATGAATAAAAAGGACAGAATTTGTGTGGGATCCTTAACAACAGAGAAGGAAGAGGCAGAATTTATTAAGACTATAGGTTTCTGGTTTTGTTTTTTAATGTCAGCTGCTAGTGTTACCTTAGGCCTTCCCCAATGGCTCAGATGGTAAATAATCCACCTGAAATATGGGAGGCCTGGGTTGGGAAGATCCCCTGGAGGAGGGCATGGCAACCCACTCCAGTATTCTTACCTAGAGAATCCCCACGGGTAGAGCCTGGTGGGCCGCAGTCCGTGGGGTCGCAGAGAGTCGGACACGACTGAGTGACTAAGTACAGCCCAGCACAGCACTCCCCTTAAGTGAGACAGCTCCGTAGAAGGCGTGTGAGTTTCTTCCTTATGCACAATTGTCTCTGGGGTGTAACTGTCAGCACATGGCTGCATCCCCCAGCCTCTTTACAGACACAGACACTGCCTTTGGTAGATCTGGGTGAGCCCTACTCTGCCACTTACTAACCATGGGATCCCTGAGGGCTGCTTAACTTCTCTGTGCCTTGATTCTTTTCACGTATAAATTGAATGTAGTAGTAAAACCTTCCTCGGGCAATTGTTGTGAAGATTAGATTGATATTAATGGCTGTGTCCTCATAGAACAGTCCTTGATATGGAATAAGCACTCAATAAATGTAAGCTATTAATACTTGTGATGCAACAGCAGCCCAGACTTAGAGATCTGGGATGCTTTGCAAATAAATGATATTTTAATCCTTTATAAACAGACTATCAAAACGCTTTTTTTCTTAGGGAGGACAATTCATGCGGAATATCTTATGTCTTAATTCTCCACACATTATGCCATTCATAGTTCTTAGATATGTATTCGTATTCTTAATTTGGTGGTTACTTTTGAACTTCTATTATGTGCAAGGCTCAGGAATTAAATTTATTCAATTCTCAAGATAATCGACTTTATTTTGTTTTCATGTAAAAGAAAAAAAAACACACCCTACATTCTAGAAAAATAGCAGAAAGTCATACAGTTAGAGATCTGGGAGGAATTTATAGATCATCTGGTCCAACATTTAATCTTACAGTGGAAAACTGATGTCCGCAACAATTAAGTGATTTTCCGAAAGGCACACCATGACCTGGTAGAATTGGGATAAGAAGCTAGATGTCCTGGCTCTGAGTCAGGCCTCTGAGGACTAAACCAGACTATGCTCGATGATGCACCTTGTTCCCTGGCCTAAAAGGGTTACTCAAATTACAAACAAACAACAGAGAACAAGCAAAAAATAAAACAAATGAACTAAACCAAAGTGAGCCAGAGCTCTCATCAAAGTTCATCAAGAAAGCAAGGCACTGTAATCCGGGATAAAGCATCACAACCATAACATCCTGTGAGATCATATTCTAACTCTTCTTTCACTTTCCTCCCTCTTCCTCCTAAGAACCATAGATTTAACAAAGCTTCTCTATATCATAAATATTCAAAGTGTTTTGTAGATCACCACCATCAGCAAGATAGGAAAAGTTGTCAGAAATGCAATCTCTTCCCATCGCATTAACAGCTGCTGAATCAGAACCAGTATTTATTCAAGATCTTCAGACTTCTTGTCAAGGAATATATGTCAAGGCTGTATATTTAACTTATATGCAGGGTACATCATACAAAATGCTGGGCTGGATGAAGCACAAGCTCGAATCAAAATTGCTGGGAGAAATATGAGTAACCTCAGATATGCAGATGGCACCAACCTTATGGCAGAAAGCAAAGAGGAACTAAAGAGCCTCTTGATGAAGTTGAAAGAAGAGAGTGAAAAAGCTGGCTTAAGACTTAGTTTTCAAATAACTAAGTCCATGGCATCCAGTCCCATCACTTCATGGCAAATACATGGGGGAACAATGGAAACAGTGACAGACTTTATATTCTTGGGTTCTAAGAATATACCAGATCTTGGTGTATGGTGACTACAGCCATGAAATTAAAAGAGGTTTTCTCCTTGGAAGAAAAGCTATGACAAACCTATACACCATATTCAAAAACAGAGACATTACTTTGCTGGAAGAGGTCTGTCTAGTCAAAGTTATGGTTTTTCCAGTAGTCATGTACTGATGTAAGAGTTCAACCATAAAGAAGGCTGAGCACCAAAGAACTGATGCTTTTGAACTGTGGTGTTGGAGAAGATTCTTGAGAGTCCCTTTGACTGCAAGGAGTTCCAACCAGTCAATTCCAAACGAAATCAATCATGGATATTCATTGGAAGGACTGATGCTGAAGCTGAAGCTCCAATACTTTGGCCATCTGATGTGAAGAACTGCCTCATTTGAAAAGACACTGATGCTGGGAAAGACTGAAGGCAGGAGAAGGGGACGACAGAGGATGAGATGGTTGGATGGCATCACCGACTCAATGGACATGAGTTTGAGCAAACTCTGGGAGATGGTGAAGGACAAGGAAGCCTGGTGTGGGTGTGATGCACTCCACGGGGTCACAAAGAGTTGGACATGACTGAGCCACTGAACAACAACAGATGACTTGCATCAACATTGACACCAGAGAAGCACAAGTCTATACCACCTAGCAGTGAACAGTTGTCCTATAGGTCAGTAGTTGGCAGTGCCCATGTGACATGCCAAGGACACTGTGGGATCCAATTTCTAGTGGCTTCTGAACTTGTTTCCACCCCAGCTTCCCATCCCTATCACCTGCGGTAGTTACAGCCCCTAATTCTTCACCATATCACACAAGACACAGAAGGGTTAACACATTCTACGTATCTACTCTGCTAGTACAAGCACCATCCTGGTTTAGCTATTTGGCATGCTCTTTTTGAAAGGCACATAACCTCTGTTCTACATGATAGAAAGGAATATACATAGCTCTTTTTAAATTAGGCAATCTTAATATATGGGCAATAGCTCAGAATCACTGGCAAATGGAATGTAATTATTAATATTCTTCCCATGAGAAACTTTTGCAAGAACAGAGTGAATATGGAACTAAAATTGTTTAATGGTTAGTAAGATGTCTAACTTTGAAAGATTAATGGTTGCCAGATTTAAGTCACATGTTTTATGGAGGTACATATCTTTTCTTGGATAGGAGTTTTGGCTAAATGATCATGTTTTATTTAGTCAATTACTGAGGGTCTACTATAAAACAGGACTGGTCTAGCCATTGAAGATATAAATATCAGAAGGTCCTTTTCAGAAGAACGATTTGCAATTAATCTCGATTGTGTGTGCTCACTCAGTCGTGTCCAACTCGTTGCGATCCCCGGCCCAACCACCAGTCTCATCTGCCTATGGGATTTTCCAGGCAAGAAGACTGGAGTGGGTTGCCATTTCCTTCTCCAGGGGGTCTTCCCAACCCAGGTATTGAACTTACATCTCCTGCCTTAGCAGGCAGGTTCTTTACCACTGTGCCACCTACGGAAGATTAGATTGACTCAATTTGAATTCTGATTTCACTTTTTTATTTTTAGTGACAATGAGTATGTTAATTCTCTAAACTTCAATTTTTATAAATGAGAATACACTTAGTATTTACTTCACAATTTGTTGTGATAATTATAATCTAAAGATTTTAATACAGTGTTTGGTACACAGGCAGTACTAAATACATTTTAGCTATAATCATATTCTACATACTATGTTATGCAAATGAGAACAATTTTAAAATGTAAAAAAAAATCAGAAGATAGTTTAACACTGAAAATTATGTGTAAGTAGTTAATTGATAAAGGCTCATAAATTCACATGAATGGCGCTTGTTGAGTACTCGCTCTATGCTAGGGAGTGTGCTAGTGTTGGTGAAAAGTGATAAGCAGGGTCCATTTCCTGCCCTTGGGGAGCTCTTCATCTTACAGGTGAAACATGATACATACCTGAGCAACATTCTATAAATACCACCCTTTTAACCATTGCGGGAATGCCGCAAAATGAAATCTGGACTCCTTTGTCTTGGGAAAGGGCTCATTTTAGACAAAATACTATCAAGCATCCATTCTGCCTGTACTCTGCTGGTGAGGAGCCAGTGAGAAACTGTGGCATCAGTCTTCTCTTGCATTGGTTTTCTTTCACTTCTCAGCTCATTTCCAGAGAACCGCCTCCATCTCTGACCCTTGGAGCCACAGTTCTTCCTTGTTACTACACCCACTGTTCATATATCTCTTTGGAGTCAAGCTGCTTTCTTTAGCAAATGCAAGTCCTTTCTTTCGAAAGCCCAATGCCCTCACTGGTCTGAGTCACTTGCTTTGATCCAGCCTCTCGATTTTCCTGATTTTACCCATAGGTCTGCTCTAGAGAGTCCACTACCCAATGGTAATGAATATAGGGTCAAGAATCAGACTGCCTTACTACAATCCTGCACTGGACTGTCATTCGCTGTGAAGTGGGTGAGTTACTCAATCCCTCTGCCTCTGTTTCCTTATGTGTAAAGTGGGGATTGTCTCTTGCCTCAAAGGGCTATTTTGAGGATGAAATGAAATAATTCTTGTAAAGTGCAGTGCCTGGCCTGTAGTGAGAGAAACAGAGAGACAAAATCAGAGATGGAGAGAGAGAGAGAGAAAGACAGAGGGTGTTGATGTCTTTGTAATGACTTTTGATCTTAGCTGAACTAGGTCACCAATCTCAGTGAGAGTAGACTTAATTCTGACCTTCTTCGTGGTCTGCATTCCTCTAGAAGTCCAATGACTTTTGCAACTCTGTCCATAGGTTTTACTCTCCAGGACAACCGAACTCTCATAAACGGTCTCTGATCTTCTAGGCCGCCGAGAGCAAAGAGTAGCTCACTTTGCATACATGAGACAGTGCAGAGATACTACTTCAGTTAACATATCCTTGGGATATCTTAGACTTCTTTATTGAATTACAGTGATATTGACCTATGACATTGTTATGGTTAAGTACACAAGGCTTGGTAGTCAGGCTGTCCAGGTAAAAGTCTGACACTATTTTTCTCGTCCATGCATACATAAAACAGACTGACAATAGGGCCCTCTTCCGGGATATGTTATGATGACTGAACAAGATGATCCATGTAAATGATCGATATAAGTATGGAGTCTACAGCACTGAGTGATTAATTCAAACCTTAACTCTTATTACAAAAACCCCCTTTGTTCCTACAGTCAGTAAGCGCTGTTGCCCACACACAGTAATTAAGAGCAGGGTTGAGAAGTTATTAAAGCCCAAATGAAGGCCACACCCTTATTCTACTGAACAACCCTTCTGTTCACTGTTACTGTGACATTGAGGAAGAGTCTGGAGGAAAGTGGCCATCCTTGCCTCAGGGCAAGTTATAAAGCGGATTTAAAAGTAACACCCTGAAAAAATTATGTCAAACATATGGGACTCAACTCTGACCATTTGGTTTGTAAAACAGAATTAATTACCACAAGGCAGAAGAGCCAGTCATACCATACTAGCCACTTATACTATCAGATAAAATTTCCTGAAATTACTGTTGAAAATACACTAGAAAATAATATACACAGACAGTCTGTACATCTATATAACTTACATTCAACACACAACATTTTCTGGGAACAACAAAAAAAAACAGAAATTATTTGTTTGTACCCATTATCCACCTAGTTTTATTTTAGTAGCCATGAGCTAATCGGTTTACCCCCAAAGCTGTAAACAATATACTATCTCCACCCCATCAGCAAGCTTTTCCTTGATCTTTCCTGCTTTCTCCAAAATCAGTTCAGCTCAGTTTAGTCACTCAGTCGTGTTTGACTCTTTGCAACCTCATGGACTGCCACACGTCAGGCTTCCCTGTCCATCACTAACTCACAGAGCTTGCGCAAACTCATGTCCATCGCATAGGTGATGTGATCCAACCATCTCATCCTCTGTTGCCCCTTTCTCCTGCCTTCAATCTTTCCCAGCATCAGGGTCTTTTCCAAGGAGTCAGTTCTCCGCATCAGGTAGCCAAAGTATTGGAGTTTCAGCTTCAGCATCAGTCCTTCCAATGAATATTCAGGATTGATTTCCTTTAGGATTGACTAGTTGGATCTCCTTGCAGTACAATTCATTTTGGATTGACTGGTTTGGATCTCCAAAATATCTTGTATTAATTATGTTCCTTCAATCAGCGTGCTTGTTAACTCCCTAATATGACTCAACAATTTTCATATGAGATTTTTCAACATTATGGAACACAACTAGCTAGACATCTCTGACTTATTCTTGAACAGGGGGGGTGCAATTTTTGAGAGTGGACAAGTGTGCTTTCAAGCTTTGAAGATCACTTCCCTTCATAACTTTCTTTTTTCTTCCAAATCTTGTGACCTATACAATTGGTGAGCTAATATAGTTAGGGCAGGAAAGTGGAAAGACTACATTCAATTTTGTAGACTCAGGAAATCAAATTAAATAAATGTTAATTTCAGAGATATTAAATTCAGAGTGATAAAAAAAAAAGATCACAGTATAATCCAAGCTATGGTTTTCCTAGTAGTCATGTACTGACGTGAGAGTTGGACCATAAAGAAGGTTGAGTGCCAAAGAACTGATGCTTTTGAAGTGTGTTGCTGGAGAAAACTCTTGAGAGTCCCTTGGACTGCAAGGAGATCAAGCCAGTAAATCTCAAAGGAAATCAACCCTGAATACTCACTGGAAGGACTGATGCTGAAGCTGAAGCTCCATACTTTGGCCACCTGATGTGAAGAGCTGACTCATTGGAAGACTCTGATGCTGGGAAAGACTGAGGACAGGAGAGGTGGGTGACAGAAGATGAGATGGTGGGATAGCATCACTGACTCAATGGAGGTGAGTTTGAGCAAACTCTGGGAGATAGTGAAAGACAGGGAAGCCTGGAGTGCAGTTCATGGAATTCATGGGACCTGCTTAGTGACTGAACAGTAACAATAAAGTCACATCTGATAGAAAAATCAATGAATGCAATATAGCTAAAACTTTTCCTTCAAAGGAAGAGGGAAGTCTTATTCTTGTGTCATCAAAGCACACATAAGAGAGCAGAGAACTTTTTTTGATTCAAATGTCACCAGTTAGAAATGACTCTCCTTGAACAGTGCTCTCCTTAGGGCACCCTTGACCTCTGCATTCCTCAGGCTGTAGATCAGCGGGTTCAGCATGGGGTTGAAAAGACTGTAAAACAGAAAAAGGATCTTCTGCTGCTCCTCAGGGTGGCGGGACTTGGGGGCCATGTACATGACGATGGCACTGCCAAAGAAGAGCCCGACCACACAGAGGTGGGAGGAGCAGGTGGAGAAGGCCTTTCCGCGGCCTTCACCTGACTGGATCCTTAGGATGGAGGCCAGGATGCGCGCGTAGGAGAGAAGCACCAGGCCGAGGGGCCCCAGTAAGATAAACATACAGGCCAAGAAGATGACAACTTGGTTGAGCCTGGTGTCAGCACAGGCCAGCTTAAGGACAGACAGGATTTCACAGAAGAAGTGGTTGATTTCATGAGGCCCGCAGAAGGGCAGTCTCAGGGCGAGACCCACATGGACCAGGGCCAGGAGGGAGCCACATGTCCAGGAAGTCACCACCAGGCTGATGCTGACTCTCCAGCTCACAAGGACAGAATATCGGAGGGGGTGGCAGATGGCCACATACCGATCATAGGACATCACCACCAGGAGAAGACATTCTGTCAGAGCAAAAGTCAGAAAAAGAAAGGTCTGTGTGATACAGCCAGCAAAGGAGATGGGCTTGGCTGGACTCAAGAGGTTGACCAGCATCTGGGGCACCGTGTTGCAGGCATAGGCCATGTCAACGATGGCCAAGTGTGAGAGGAAGAAGTACATGGGGGTGTGCAGTCTGGAGTCCAGTGAGATGAGCCCCAGGATGACCCCGTTCCCCAGAAGGGTGAGGACATAGAACAGGAAGAAGAGTCCAAAAAGGAATAAGTGCATCCTTGGACCAAGACAAAATCCCAGTAGGATGAACTCTGTAACCATCGTCTGATTTTTCTCCATTTCACTATTAACAGAGAACCAGGCAGTTATGTGACATCTATTTTATTTAATACTTCATATATTTTGGTATGTGGAAAACTATTAATAAACATCTTTAAGAACTCATTGATTTGCAAATAAGGAAAGGAAGAATAGAAAGGTTAGGGAAAGGTGAAAGGAAGGCAGAAGGAAGCAAAAAAGGAAAGAAAGACAGGCTTTCTATCTAAAGTTAAGTGTTCAATAGATTAAATTCTCAATCTAATATTCAATTTTACAGAAGAGAAATATGTATCAATACAGACTTACCTAGAGCCACTGATACTGTCCTGAAATTAAGAAATATCAAACCAGATTACAAGAAAATAATCATGAAATATGGATTGTCTCAGAGCCACTTATGTCCAAATCAGTAGGAGAACTACTGGGTAGTAGAAAGAATCAGAAATGATTGGCATTTAAATCCCATGTTCACAGATTGGAAGAATTAGTACATGTTACCAAAAGCCATAGATGAATTCAGTGCAGCCCCTATCAAAATTCCAATGGTATTTCTAACAGAACTAGAAAAATAATCCTAGATATTTAAGGAATCGCCAAAATCCCAGAATAGCCAAGGCAATCCTGAGAAAGAAGAACAAGGCTTTCTACTTCTAGATCTCAAGCTATATTACAAAGTAACAGTAGTCAAAAAATATATTACTGGCATAAAAACAGAAACACAGACCAATTAAACAGGATTGAGGGCACAGAAATAAATCCCTGCAAATATAATCAACTAATATTTAACAAGGGGGCCAAGAATACTCAGTGGAGAAAGGCCAGTCTTCAGTAAATGTGCAAATTGGATATTCATATATAAAAGAATGAAATTAGACTCCTATCTTACACCACTCACACAAATTAGCACACAGTGGATTAAAGTCTTAAACATAAGAACTGAAACTACAAAGAAATAAATAAAACATAAAATAAAAGATCTTTGACATGGCTCTTGGCAATGAATTTTTTGACATGACATCTAAAGCAAAATAAAAAATAAGCAAGTGGAACTACCTCAAACCAAGACGGTTCTGCACAACAAAAAAATGAAAAGATGAACAGAATGAAAAGACAACATAAGGCATGGGAAAAGCTACTTTCAAACCATATATATTGAACAAGGGGTTAATATTCAAAATATATATTAAAAAACTCCATACAACTCAGCAGCAAAAAAGCAAATAGTCCAATCTAAATGTGGATAAAGAATCTGAATGGACTTTTTCCCAAAGAATATATACAGATAACCAACAGGTACCTGAAAAGTTATTCAGTATCACTTAATATGAGACAAATGAAATCAATATCACAGTGACATATCACATCATGCCTGTTAGAATGGTTATGATCAAAAAGATAAGAGATGACAAATGTTGACAAAGATGTGAAGGAAAGGGAACCCTTTTACACTGTTGGTGGAAGTGAAAATTGTTACAGTTACTGTGAAAAACAATAGGAATGTTTCCCTGAAAATAAAAATGGAATTACCATACGATCTAGCAATTTCTACTGGGCATTTATCTGAAGGAAAAAAAAAAAACAAACCACTAACTCAGAAGTATCTGTACCCCCATGCTCACATCAGCATTACTCACAATAGTCAAGACATGGAAACAACCTAAGTGTTCTCCAACAGATGAGAGGATAAAGAAGTAGAGAGTGTTTGGCTGTGTATTCAGCCATAGAAACAAGGGAATCCTGCCATTTGTGACATGAATGGACCTTGAGGGCATTCTGCTTAGGGAAATAAATGAGACAGAGAAAGACAAATATTGTATGATCTCATTTATATGTGGGAGCTAAAAACCAACCACCAAGCTGATAGACAAGGGATTACATTTGTGGTTACCAGGATTGAAGGGTAGGTACGGAGGGGAAACTAGGTGAACATACTCGATAGGGACAAGCTTCTAGTTATAAGATAAATAAGCACTAGTGACTATAGCTAACATAATGAATATAATTAACATTACTCTAAGGTGTATTTAAAAGGTGTAAGACAGTCAAAACCCTATGACTTCTAACCACAAGAAAAAAAACACAGTTTCTCTTTTTTCGGTTATCAACATGTGAGATAGATTTTTAAATTTATTTTTTAGTTTTAAAATTAAAAAAATTATTTTATACTAGAGTACCAATTAACTATATTCTATGATAGATGTTTCCTAGATTTATTGTGGTGATCATTTTACAGCATTTGTAACTTAAATCATTACAGTGTATACCTTAAATTTAGATAATACTATATATTAATGATATCTCAATAAAACTGGAAAACATTTTTTAAAAGAGAATAAGATTGATCATAGCCTAGAATCAGGAACTAGACCCATCTTGCTATTAATTCAATCCTCCATATTTGGGAAATGTTTTATATCTGAAATCCAAAACATATTACCATGTAAACAAAAAAAGCATAATGACTGAAATCAGCAATAAGGATTAATACATACTTTATAAGTATCTAACAGAAACAATGATAAATTCAGCTTGCCTCTTGACAAATGGCAGCATTAGTATCTCAGTGGTAAGATATCTAGTCTATGAGTTTGTGATTTGGTAAATTAAACTTTGTTTTCTTACCTTGTATCTTGGATGATAGTTTCCTCAATCAACTATGTCAAAATTCAACATTATTTTTAGTGCAAACATTTGTCAGTGCCATTGCAAAAACAAGTAGCTTGAGGTTTAGCTACATTTTTAGGATTAGTGTGAAAAAAAGTGCTTTTTTGACCACGCCTAATTTAGCTGTCCTCTATACCAGTGGAGATATCAACATGGATGTAAGAGACAGAATTGAATTTTCAGAGAGAAACTTGGAAACATATACTGAAGTGATGAGAATAACAAACTATAGGTAAAAACAAGATAATATCAAGAAACACGTGACTGATGAGTTTTGGGAATCTCCAGAAGTCCACCTAAGGTGCTTTGAAACAGTACTAGGGAGGCGGGGCAGAAAGATGCGATTGACTGCAAATATAGTCACTTGAGTGAGTTAGCTGTTAGAGAAAGAAAGACTGTGGGTGAAAGGAAGGAGCTGCTCCGTACAGAGCACAGACAGGTCAGAGAGGCCGCGCTGTCTGTGCGTCTTACAGACCTTCAGGGAAAGGGAAGCCTGACCAGTTGACACAAGGATTCTACGCGTCAGGCAATTCTATGTCCACAGTCTAGATGGATGGTTTGGATGACCAGCCTCAATAATGCTCGTCAGTAAGATCCCTGACTAGCCCCTCCTGCTCTGATTTTGTGCTCACCAATTCACCATTTAACTAAAGACTTAACACTTAAGAGAATGCTCAGTTGTGTCCAACTCTTCATGTCCCCATGGACTATCTGCCCATGGAATTCTCCAGGCCAGAATACTGGAGTGGGTAGCCTTTCCCTTCTCCAGGGAATCTTCCGAAGCCAGGGATTGAATCCAGGTCTCCCACATTGCAGGCGGATTCTTTACCAGCTAAGCCACCAACGAAGAAGAGGAATGCATCAATCAGCAAAGTTGTTTGCTTATTATGCAACTGCAGTGCAAATTCTAAATGAAAACATTTAGATGTTCTGGCTTATGCATTATCCAATTGTGGTTTACATAGCGTGATGTAGTTCCTGAACACTTTTCAAAGCTGGATCTAAAAAGTGAGGACCAGACCCCGGACCAAGGTAACCTCACTAAAGCGAAACTCAGGGAAAGAAATGGATTCCTTCCTTACAACTACAGATGAGATGTATGTTTCCTCCTCAGCATTATTCATAAGTTGTCAAATTGCCTGGACACAAAAGTAAACTAACTAATACAATAAAAAGTCCCTATATATTACCAGGGATTATTTGACCTTAGGTTAATATTAAACATTTCTGTGCTTAACAAACTTTCTATATTTTTTTAAGCACATACAACATGTAAGAATATTTGACTGTGAAAGATCTACAATATATTTGAATCCATCCCCTCCTAAAATAGCAATTTCCTTTTCCAATTTTCCTTTATAGGAAAATACAAATGGAAAAAGAAATACAGTACAAATCATGATTTTTTTATACTGAAAGTGAAAGACAGGTGAAAAAGGTCAGAATGCATGTATATTCTTTTAAAAACAGTAGCCATATTTATTTCAAATTAGATTTATTTTAAAGCACAGGAATACGCTTGTTCATTTTTGTACCCCTGGCAGTTAATAAATATTTGTTGAAAGACAAAGTAATAAACATAAACAAATGAGTAAACATCTAAATTGTGATGTTCTTATCTCAGGTCTGGTGTCTTTTAAAATATATTCTACTATCACTATTTCAAGTTCAGCTCATTTGTCCCAAAGAAAGTATAGAAATTCAGAAGAATTTCACCCCAGTGATTTGGACTAAAATAGGATTTTAAAATTTTAATAAGAATAACTAAAAAATTTATAAATTGTTTTAAGTAATTAAATTTTGGATACACTTCTTTAGTTTTCCTTATTTTTATTAGCTATCTACATATCTAATATTAGTTAAAAACAGTCAAATGGAATGCAAACAGATTCAACTTAAACTGCTGGTGGGGTTAAAGGGGAAGTATCATAGTTCCAAGCATACCTTATAAGCATAGTGATGTCTATTAATTCATATAGGTACAGTTCCAGAGTTAAAAAATGGCAAATTATTACCTGGTTAATAAATAATCAGGCAACTCTACAGTCCTAAGGTAAATATTTAAGAAGGAAATAATTTTATATATAAATAAAACATCAGAACCCGATGAAACCTTTATCTTAAAAAGTAAATTTTGAAGCAATAGGGAGTTGGAAAGTTCTTTTCTAAGTGGCATGTGTGAAGAACTCCTAAGATGATCACCCATGTTTATCCGTAGCTCAGTTGAACTGTAAGGGTGTTTACTAGCAAGTAATAAGGAAGAACTGAAAACTAATTCATCTTAGTGCTTATGTAGGGCTAAGCCAAGACTTCGCAAAGTTGTTGTATGAGGTAAGGACTGATAAGTGAATTTTCCCAGATACAAGAATTACTGCTGAGCATAGAGAAGAACTGTCAGTTTCACATAATGAAAGGCTATTTGAGAATCTGTTAAAGGTTAATGATAATTGATCATACTATTGAGTGCTTTCTATATACCAGGTTCTGTGGAAGTACATAGTGAAGCAGGTTGATGGTTCTGGGCTCTGTGAAGACATGACTGTGAAAATATGCTTCAGGAGAAAGAGTGGGGATATATAGTAAAAATGTGCACATAAAATGGAAAAAGTGAGCACATCCTATGAAAAGAAAAGGTAAAGAATTACTGATGATCTCATCCTTCTCCTTCCTTGCTATTCCACTTCTTAACCTCTTGGTCCTTTTCTTTACACTTTCCATCCCCATCACAAAAACTTATCCTCCAACCTACAGAAAATATAAGTTACTCATACTTATTGAGTACATTCTAGCTGCCTGATAGTCTTTAATGCTACATTTAATGAAAGATAAATATAAGACATGGATTTAATGTCCATTTGGCTTCATGACGCACTGTAATAAATATGTTCTCATGGATTTAGTATATATTGTGACTATGCCTACCATAATATAAATGCATAATTTATACAATAACCAATATGCTGATTATCCTGAAATGCAACACCTTTCCATAATATACATATAATGGTTTCCTTCAGCTTGGAAAATTTCCAAATGTTCCATTTAAATCCACAATACAGAAATTTCTTTCTTTTTTAGTGTTATCTTTTTCAAGTAAATCTTTATTGCATGGATATTTCTCCACCAATAACACAAAATTAACCAAATCCTAAACATCCTTGCATACTTTGTTTATAAAATGTGCATCTAATTACTTATACAGAATATGAATGATGAGCGTGTATTTTTACCATTAACAGAGAATATTTATTTCTCTTTCTGAGACTTCTAGTGGTAACAATAATAGCTAATAATAATAATAGACTACATGCCACATCAGATCTAAGAGAAATAAATGGTAAAATAAAATAAGGCAACCTGGTTAGCACCCCCATTTGGACTCAAGGCCTCAGAAGAGGAAAGCATCTGCAGGCTGGAGGGGGTCCTGCCCTGGGGAGCTTCTATGGGAGCTGTAGGGCCCTCACCTCTGCTCCAGATTGGAAATGGGACCAGATCCTCAGAAAAGGAGGTTTATTCTCTGATGGGCTCAACCTCGCTGTAGCTCTTGAGGGTTCACTGGAAGGGGTGGCTGTGACATGTAGGGCACGCCCAGCTCCCCTGGGGAGGGGAGACAAAGCAAGGCTCCTTTTCTGTTTCCCTTCTCATCCCCACAGACAGCCCCAGGGCACCCCCCTGAGAAAACATCACTCCTTACCGTCCCTGAATACTTGGCATTATTTGGATTTCATGAATCCCAGCACTGTTGTGGTTCTCAAGTCTCCAGATGGTTCAGCTTCCTTACGGTTCAGCTGAACCAGTGTGACAAGGAATAAGCTCCCGGCATTAAGCTCTGTCGTTCAGCTTCTCTCCAGTGTGATCTGGGTCCCTTGTGTTGAGCAGAGGTGGGAGGAAAGCACCCTGAGAAAGCAGCTGATTCCAAGTAACAACTCAAGGAGTGCAGATGCTGCAGAGAGCTGGTTATGGAGGCAGGGGATGGACTGGGGAGTCCAAAGGGACAGGTATCCCGAGGGACTTATTAGATGCCACCTAAGGGAGGGTTTTCTGAGAATCTCTAATCTCCATTCAGAGTCCAGTCCCTAAGAGGAGTGGAGGAAAGGACCCTCCCCAAGACAGCTTCCCTTAGCAATCTCCTGCCTCTTCTGGGGATGAGAGAATATTTTGTATCTCAGATGTTGTCATAGTTATTTGAATTTTGCTGCATTCTTTTACTGAACATGAAGGAGTTAAAATGCTATTTTGGAAATTTCACATCAATCAATCAGGCAAGTTAAGAACTAATAAGTGCATCATAGTGTGATTCCTGACTTGCTGGGATCATGACATAAACTTGGGGGAAACTGGGCTCAGTTACCAAGTTTTGAGGATGTGTCCACCTGTGTTCCTGCTCTATGGACCCACTGTGAGAAGAAACACACATTTTGGGGATACCAAAGCTGGCTCCTAATGGTGTGAAATTCCAGGTGCATATTAGGCAATCCATAAATATTGGGACTTTTCTTTCTTTCTTTGAATGTTCTTGGCGACCTGCAAAAATGTGGAAATCAGGAAACCAACATATAAAAGAAAAACCAAAATATTGTGAAAACAATAGGTTAGGACATGGTTTCTAAGTTCATTTACCCTGGAGAAATGTGGAAATCAGGAAACTAATACATAAAAGAAAAACTAAAATACTGTGAAAACAATGGATTAGATTAGGACATAGTTTTCTATGTTCTTTTGACCATTAAAAAAGTAAAAAATTTAACTAAGACAATAATAAATATAAATGTTTATGTTACCAAACAATCTGTAGGGAAATGCATCATCCCAAAATTACAATTTTTTTTTTCTACATATCAAGGTGACATAGCTTTTAACTTGTGGACAACTTCTAAAGGTGATCAGAGTAACCATATACAAAACATAGATGTATACAAAGGAAAATAACATACATAATGTAGTCACCTTTTAATTACAATAAATATGGTTTCAAATATTTTATTATCTGTCAGCATTGGGCACTTTATATAATCACTGATCTTAGGATCCTGATGCTGGGAAAGACTGAGGGTAGGAGAAGAAGGGGTCGACAGAGGATGAGATGGTTGGATGGCATAATCAACTCAATGGACATGAGTGTGAGCAAACTCTGGGAGAGGGTGAAGGACAGGGAAGCCCGGGACATTGCAGCTCATGGGATTGCAAAGAGTCACACACGACTTAGCAACTCAACAATGACATTAACCATTATGGTTATAGCAAGGTTCGCTAGGATTTGAACATAATTTGCATTTGAAAGTAGAATAAATAAAAATCAATACATTGATAATATAAATATCTCCCAAATTATCTTAATAATTGGCTTGCAAATTAGTGGCTTTTAAAAAACAACTAGTGACTTAATTGATAAAATAAATATCCAAGTCAAGGACGAACCTATCTTCAGAAAGTCATGAAAGTCTTGGGATTGTAACTTATGGAAAATTACAATTGTAAAATATTTTTATTAACAGTATTTCTGGAGTAATTATCTATTGAAAAATAAAAAGTTCAATGTTTCTTTTGGAATACTGAAAAATGGGAAATTAAAGAGGCAGAATTTGCTTACTGAGTACAGCTCAAGAAAGAGAAACTTTAGCTAGTAGTACTGGTTTCTGATTATGAGAATTGTGACCTATTTTGCAAAATTTATCCTAATTTTGGGCTTCCCTGGTAGCTCAGATGGTAAAGAATTTGCCTGTAATGCAGGAGATGAAGGTTCAATCCCTGGGTCGGGAAGATCTCCTGGAGAAGGGAACTGATACCTACTCTAGTATTCTTGCGTGGAGAATTACATCATATATGATAATCATGCCAAAAATACATTACCAGGTGTGACAAGTTCTCAAATGCAAAGTAGGCATGCTCAAACTATGACACTATTGTGCTCATTTCACATGCTAGCAAGGTAATGCTCAAAATACTTCAAGCTGGGCTTCAACAGTACGTGAACCGAGAACTTCCAGATGTACAAGCTGGATTTAGAAATGGCAGAGGAAGCAGAGATCAAATTGCCAACATCTGTTGGATCACAGAAAAAGGAAGGGAATTCCAGGAAAACATCTACTTCTGCTTTATATTGACTACGCCAAAACCTTTGACTGTGTGGATTACAATAAACTGTGGGAAATTCTTCAAGAGATGTGAGTACCAGACTACTTGACCTGCCTCCTGAGAACCTATAGGCAGGTCAACAATCAACAGTTAGAACTGGTTATGGAAAAATGGACAGGTTCCAAATTGGGAAAGAGGTACGTTAAGGCTGTATATTGTCACCCTGCTTATTAAACTTACATACAGAGTACATCATGAGAAATGCCAGGCTGCATGAAGCACAAGTCAGAATCAAGATTGCTGGGAGAAATATCAGTAACCTCAGATATGCAGAAGGCACCACCCTAATGGCAGAACCAAAGAGAAACTAAAGAGCCTCTTGATGAAAGTGAAAGAAGAGAGTGAGAAAGCTTACTTAAAATTCAACCTTAAAAAAACTAAGATCATGGTATCTGGTCCCATCACTTCACAGCAAATAGATGGGGAAACAATGGAAACAGTGAGAGACTTTTTTTTCTTGGACTCCAAAATCACTGCAGATGGTGACTGCAGCTATGAAATTAAAAGAGCCTTTCTCCTTGGAAAAAAAGTTATGACCAATCTAGACAGTGTATTAAAAATCAGAGACATTACTTTGCTAACAAAGGTCTGTGTAGTCAAAGCTGTGGTTTTTCTAGTAGTCATATATGTATGTGAGAGTTGGTCTATAAAGAAAGCTGAGCACCAAAGAATTGATGCTTTAGGAACTGTAGTGTTGGAGAAGACTCTTGAGAGTCCCTGGGACTGAAAGGCGATCAAAGGAGTCAATCCGAAATGAAATCAGTCCTGAATATTCATTGGAAGGACTGACACTGAAACTGAAGCTCCAATACTTTGGACACCTGATTCCAAGAGCTGACTTGTTGAAAAGACCTTGATGCCGGGAAAGACTGAAGGCAGAAAAAGTGGACAAGATGTATGGATGGCATCACTGACTCGGGAGATGGTGAAGGACAGAGAAGCTTGGTGTGTTGCAGTCCACTAAATTGCAAAGAGTCAGACACGACTGAGCAACTGAACAACACTCTAATTTTAGAAAATACCCTTCAATGTTATTTAATTGCATTAGCTCTGACTCCAGGCTTTGAAGCATGTTTTGTTTTTTCATTCCTCACTCAGATTTTTTAAAGGAAAACTGAAAGATTTTGGATAATGAGCATAGGTAATTCTTTTCCTGAGAAGAAATATCTGTTGTTATAAAGGTTCAAATTGACATCCATGTTAAACATGATTATCTCATGAGTTATGTGAGGGTCAGTAAATTCTTCAGTGACCATAACCTCCCAGTGAAAAAGCCCCACACTGGATAAACACTAATGTTCTAATTATGATTTCACAGTCTAGTTCTAATTATGATCTCACAGTCTAATCATCAAAAATTCCCACAGATAGGGTTAATTAACCAGGTTAGAACACTATTTCCTGATTTAATTAAGTATAAAGTTCATTAAGGACTAAAGATTAACCCCATTAAACATTAAACAAGAACACTGACCCCCTTATTGAAATGATATTTGTTCGATAACATAAAACACTTTGATACAGTTAAGTAATTTCTCTTAATCTCCCAAATGCTTAATTGTCCAGCAGAGCTTAACTCTACTAAAGCTTGACAGAATTTACTTCTTCAATCTACTCTAGAGTTTAACTTATAATGAAAACATTTCTGCTTAAAAGCCTTTACCTATCTCCAAGCTTTACCATTTTCCAAGTAGTTGGGACTTGAATATATTCCAAAATAACATTTAAAAATACATAATCTGCTCTGGGAGTTGGTGATGTCCAGGGAAGCCTGGCGTGTTATAGTCCATGCGTTGCAAAGAGTCGGACATGACCGAGTGACTGAACTGAACAGAATCTGCAAAAGATGCAATTTATTTTATATCCCTTAAAAATAGAGTTCTTTTTTCCAGCAGTAGAAAACTCAGGTTAACAAACTTCTTAAAGTTTTGTCTGTCTGTGTATTTAGCCACAAAATATTGATACTTAAAAAATTTATTTATCATTTGGAGGAAATTTTTGTAACTGTGTAAATACCTCACTTAATTCTGTCTTTTGAGATTATAGTAATATATATGGCATTCTACATAGGGTATCAGGAAATTTCTGTTTCTGTTGCTATCATTTGAGGTTTTTTCATTGTAAGAATAACCAATGAGTAATAAATCATGTATTTTCCCTATTTTGTTTTGTTCTTAATCTCCAAAGGATCGACTAGCCTCTTGGGCATTCTATCTTTATTCATTTCCTTTTCAAGCATCATATTTATCCTGCACCTGTTCCTATGTTCCTATATTCTCTTATAGAATTTCTCCCACGTCTCTATTTTCTAAACACAACAATCAAACTTTTCTACAGCTTATACACTAGGTAGGTAATCAGCTTTGCAAATTCTTTCAGATTTCTTTGAGAAACTTGGTTTTCTCTTTAAATCCTTGAAAGAGAAAAATAGATTGATTTCATATAGTGGGTAAGTAGGAAAATGTATATAGAATAAATTTTTTAATCTCAAATTTAGAAGACTGTGAAACTGAATGAGGGCATTCCCTGAGATGTATTTTGGAATACTTGTCCAAGATGAACTAGAGGGTTGGATTTATCATTTCCAGATAATAGAGAAGAGCACTGTGTATTTAGACCTAATCCTCTTTACAGGATCACTGTGCAGAAACAAAAAAATCATTTTGCTCGAGAAGATAGAGGAAGTGTTCACAATGAATCAATCAATATCAAGATTTCTGGTTCTAATAAATGGCTAATTAAATGTTATTTAAAAAATTTCATGTGACCAAGTAAGTTTGGAAAACACTGGCTAACAACTGGAATAGAATTCCTCTGTATTTACCATAGTAATTTTTACAGTTTTTACCGTGATAGTATGAATTGTGAGCCCCCTAAAATGAATCATCTTATATGCAATAACTCTCAAACTCATTTGACCCCAGAATTTATTTTTAAAGCCCTCTTCAAGAGCTGGAGATTCGAGGAAAACATTTTGGCAGATATGCGGCTGGAACATAGCTTAATGAAGAAATTATAAAGACTATTATTCTAGACCTGTGACTTCCAAATATTTGTCTATAACATTCAACAGCATCAAAAATTGCTATTGGTAATATTTGGATAATGATAATATTTAAAGGTGCAGTTTTCTAAAATACTTCCCACATCTACTGAATCAGTGATCTAATGGTGGGTCAGGAGATTTACTTTATTTTTAATAAGCATCTCAGATAATCTTATGTGGGGTTGGGTTTGAGAGCTTTTGAAATAATATCCTCCTAGGTCATCGTCAACCCTGATGTGATCATCTTTTCATAAAACTCTCTTTATTCCCAGCACTTTCTTCATGGCATTCTTTACTTCTGAATTCTTAAGAGTATAGATGAGGGGATTGAGCATGGGATTGAAAAGGCTGTGAAACAGGAGAAGATATTTCTTCTGTTCCTTGGGGTTCCCATATCTGGGTCCAACATACATGATAATGGCTGTGCCATAAAAGAGTCCAACCACACACAGGTGAGATGAGCAGGTGGAGAAGGCTTTTCTTTGCCCTTCCCCAGACTGGAGCCTAAGGATGGCACAGAGGATGCACATATATGAGATTATAATTGAGGAGAAGGGTCCCACTAGCACAGAAATTGCTCCAGCCAATACCATTATCTCATTGACATGTGTATCTACACAAGCAAGTTTGAGAACAGCCATGATTTCACAGAAGAAATGATCGATTTTCTGGGTGATGCAGAAGGGTAAGGGTAAAAGTAACACTAGATGAACCAAAGACAGAAGGACTCCAATGGTCCAGGAAGTCACCACCAGCATGATGCAGACTCTCCAGCTCATGATGACTGAATACCGGAGGGGGTGGCAGATGGCCACATACCGATCATAGGACATCACCACCAGGAGCAGACATTCTGTGACAGCAAATGTCAGGAAGAGAAAGGTCTGTGTGATGCAGCCAGCAAAGGAGATGGGCTTGGCTGGACTCAAGAGGTTGACCAGCATCTGGGGCACCGTGTTGCAGGCATAGGCCATGTCAACGATGGCCAGGTGTGAGAGGAAGAAGTACATGGGGGTGTGCAGTCTCGAGTCCAGTGAGATGAGCCCCAGGATGACCCCGTTCCCCAGCAAGGTGAGGAGATAGAACAGGGAGAAGAGTCCAAAGAGGAGCATCTGAATCCTTGTATCAAGAGGAAATCCCAGGAGGATGAACTCAGTGACAGAGGTCGTATTGTCTCCCATATCCCTACGACAGAAGGAACTGAGTTGATGTCCAGGGTTAAAGAGACGTCTTTGAAAAGAGATTTATGTCACCTTATACGTTTCTGTGGTATAAAAGTGTATTCAGAAATACTTTCAGTGATTTTTGTGTTTTTAAATGGAATTTTAAATAATTTATTTGGTAATCCTAAAATGTTTACATGTACATAAATACATATATGCATATATTTTCTTTCTTGTTATGTTTTTAAGAGGCTAAATTTTCAAAATAAGTATGTTGCCACATGTTAATCAAATATATAGTTTTTGTTTCATTCAGTGAAATATCTCATATCACTGAAATAAATTCTATTCTTCTTGCTTATATTAAAGTTATCTCTATTTTTTTCCCAGAAACTATGATACCTAACTGATATACAAGCTAAAGTCCTTAAGCTACTATCCATTAATCCTGAGTTGGAAGGGTTTTTCTAGGACAGCACGTTCTCTAGGTAGACATACCATTTTCCAAAATACACCATTAGGAATTAACCACTTACCTCCCTGTTGAGACACACTTTCCACTTCTTCATTTTAGTGGTTACCTCCACAATTAATAGTGCAAAAAATCTCTGCTTGTTCAAGTATAAACACCCATTTTCAGACTATAATCTGTTCTTTCACATTTAACTTTTCACAATATTCAGATGAACATTTATACGAATGATTGAATAGATATATACTGTGCTGTTTATCTAAACACAAAAACAAAATCAGTAATTTCGTTAGACTAGAACTCATTATTGTTAAACACTCTAGAAATACTCTGTTTCAGACATTGACTCTACAGGTGGTTGAGAATAGCTAGAGGACTTCTGGGAGGGATGCTGAAAAGGGGTCTAAATTCCTCAAAAGATTGAACTAAATAATCTCTCTTACTCTAAGATTCCACAATTAGAATGCAAGTATAAACATAATATTGCCCCTCTTGCTTAAACTTTATTCTCATCTTTTATGCAAGATCATCTTGTCTTGGAGAGAGCAAGAATGAATAATAATTCTCAGTTTAAATGGTGATAGAACTATAAACACTTACAAATCATCCCATTTCCATTGTTACTCTTTTGTTACGATTCCAGTGATAACTGTCATATCCAGAAGGTTAAAAATAAATCACTTTATGTTTATTAAATTCCATTTACCCACCACTGTTCTAAGGGTGGAGTTATCAATGATAGAAACTTTAAGCTCATACTCATGGCTCAGACTCTTGTTTTTGCACATGAACATACAGCTATTTGTACGTTTATCCAAAAACTGGAAGAAAAGCTATGACCAACCTAGACAGCATAATAAAAAGCAGAGACATTCCTTTGCCAACAAAGGTCTGTCTAGTCAAAGCTATGTTTTTTCCAGTAGTCATGTATGGATGTGAGAGTTGGATCATAAAGAAAGCTGAACACTGAAGAATTGATGCTTTTGAACTGTGGTGTTGGAGAACACTCTTGAGAGTCTCTTGGACTGCAAGGACATCCAACCAGTCTATCCTAAGGGAAATCAGTCCCGAATATTCATTGGAAGGACTGATGCTGAAGCTGAAATTCCAATACTTTGGCTACCTGATGTGAAGAGCTGACTCATTTGAAAAGACCCTGATGCTGGGAAAGATGAAGGCGGGAGGAGAAGGGGACAAGAGAGGATGAGATGGTTGGATGGCATCACCGACTCGATGGACATGAGTTAGAGTCAATTCTGTGAGTTGGCGATGGACAGGGAAGCCTGGTATGCTGCAGTCCATGGGGTCCCAAAGAGTTGAACATGACTGAGCAACTGAACCGAACTGAATCCAAAAACTGAATATTCTTCCATAAATATTTAAATATTTGACTTCTGTCTGTATGTGATACTTCAAGCCTATTTTTTTTTTTTAAATAAAAAGGCATTGGCCTTTAAAAATGTTTAACATTTAGCAGAAAATCACACACTCTTTGCTCCTTACTTATAGATAGCTAACAGTCAAAACTAACCATTCAGATACTGATTGTATTAACACACTGATATTTCCAGCAAAACTGGAACGTGAATGAAAATACACTTTTGCATGATATTGAAGAGTGACAGTAAAGCCTAACAGGCAATGAAAATGATGTTCAAATATATTTGACCAGAAATCACAAAGGCAATTAAGAAACTTGTGTGTCTAGAGATGAGTATTGTATGGAGCCCACAATACCTTCATGCAGAAAAAGCAAACATACCTGGTGTGGCTAAATTTCCTGGTGATTCTGAAAGACTTGCTCCTCCTCTGAGGACTGTCGAGAAAGGATCTTGGTAATTCATGCTGCCCAAGAGAACAGCAGGCTTTATTCATTTATAATATCCACAGGGCTCCTTCCCAATTGTCATGAGGGCTTGTGTAGGGCACAGTAGGTCTCCTACCAGTGTGCTCCCTCTAGACACATACAGAAGCCAACCACTGCCCCCCTTCTGAGATGGAAGAGGACTTGTAGTCTCTGAGGAAACAAGAGAAATAGTGAGATCTTTAGAGGTTAAGAGCAGGTAGTACCTTCATAATGAAAAGAATACACACAGGGAGGAGCCAAGATGGCGGAGGAGTAGGACGGGGAGACCACTTTCTCTCCTACAAATTCATCAAAAGAATAGCTGAACGCAGAGCAAACTTCACAAAACAACTTCTGATCGCTAGCTGAGGTCATCAGGCACCCAGAAAAGCAACCCATTGTCTTCGAAAGGAGGTAGGACAAAATATAAAAGATAAAAAGAGAGACAAAAGAGCTAAGGACGGAGATCCGTCCTGGAAAGGGAGTCCTAATAGAGGAAGTTTCCAGACACCAGGAAACCCTCACACTGGCAGGTCTGGGGGAAGTTTTTGAATCTCGGAGGGCAACCTGACTGGGAGGGGAACAATAAATAAAACTCACAGATTACGTGCCTAAAAGCAACTCCCAGCAGAAAAGTACCCCAGACACCCGCATCCGCCACCAGCAAGTGGTGGCGGAATGGAGAGGAGCAGGCGGCATTGCTTAGGGTAGGGACTGGGTCTGAGTGCCCTGAGGGCAATCAGAGGGAGCTTTTGTGAATTACCAACTTAAACTGTGGGACAGCAAAAGAGAAAGAGAAAATTAACTGGCGGGAACACACTGCCGCCATTCGCAGAACAAAGGGACCGAGCAAGTCCAGAGAAAAGCTCGCAGGCTGCGGACCGGCCCAGCCCCGCAGGAGGAAGGAGGCAGGAGGCGGGGGGAGGGGAAAGGGGCAGGCTCGGCCCCAACCGCACCTCCGCTTTCTAATCAAAGACCTCCTGAAATTCTGGAAGGGTGACATCCGCCGGGAGGGTCGCTGCGAGACACAGGGCGCAGGCACCCGACCGGCGCTGGCGGGGACTGGGGCTGGGGACTCGGAGGACAGAAGGCGCACACACCCGACTGGCGCCAGCGGAAACTGAGACTGGGACCGCGCAGGGGAGAAGGCGCTCCGCACCCGGGGAGAGAGCGCCCGTCAAGCCCCTGGCTGTCTGAACCGCTCTGATGGGGAAGGCACAAAATGCAGACACAGCTTTTTGTTCCGCGCTTTTGTGGCACACCCGAGGGCTGGAACCGCGCACAGCGCAGGGCACGCTCCATGTAGAGCAGCCGGGAGCCTGAGCAGTGTAGACGGGAAAACAGCGCCAGCCCCTCCCCGCAGCACAACGGAACTAGCAACCTGAATGAGTCCACCTCCGCCCGCCTGTGTCAGGGCGGAAATGAGGCTCTGAAGAGACTGGAAACAGAAGCCAAGTAAACAAAGGGAACCGCCTCAGAAGGGACTGGTGCAACAGATCAAAATCCCCGTAGATAACATCGACTACACCGGAAGGGGCCTGTAGATATCGAGAAGTGGAAGCTGGAACGAGGAGCTATCTGAAACTGAACCGAACCCACACTGACCACAATAGCTCCAGAGAAATTCCTAGATATATTTTTACTTTTTTTTTTTTTTTAAGGAAGAAAAAAAAATTTTTTTTTCTTTTTTCTCTTTTATTTTCTTTTAAAATTCCCTACTACTCCCCCATTAATCCTTAACTTTCATTTCATAGATTTTTATGATTTTTTTAATTAGGAAAAAAATTTTTTTTCTTGTTTTTTTTTCTTCTTTTTTTTCCCTTTTTCTCTTCTATTTTCTATTTTTCTTTTTCTCTTATTTCCTTTTAAAGTCCTCTCTTACTCCTCTACTACTCCTCAATTTTCATTTTCATTACACTATAACCTTACAAAAAAAAAGAAGAGAAGCCCTATTTTTAAACCGAATTTCATATATATTTCTAAAATATTTTTGTGTGTTTTGGTTTTTGTTTTTAATATAGTATTTTTAAAAGTCTAACCTCTACTCTAGATTTTTAATCTTTGTTTTTCAGTATATGATATAAATTGTGGACATTTAAGAATCCAATATTCAATTCCCATTTTTATTCAGAAGTGTGTGGATTATTCTCTCCCAATCTTGACTCTCCATTTTCTACCTCAGAACACCTCTATTTCCTCCTTTCCCCTTCTCTTCCCAATCCAATTCTGTGAATCTCTGTGGGTGTCTGGGCTACGGAGAACACTCTAGGAACAGACAACTGCGTAGATCTGTCTCTCGCCTCTTGAGTCCCCCTTTTTCTCCTCCTGCTCATCTCTATCTCCCTCCTACCTCTCCTCTTCTTCATGTAACTCTGTGAACCTCTCTGGATCTCCCTAATGGGGGAGAATCTTTTCACCATTAACCCAGAAGTTTTATTGTCAGCGCTGTACAGTTGGAGAAGTCCTGAGACTACTGGAAGAATAGAACTGAAATCCAGAGGCAGGACATTTAAGCCCAAAACCCGAGAACACCAGAAAACTCCTGACTAAATGGAACTTTAAGTAATAAGAGACCGTCCAAAAGCCTCCATACCTATAATGAAACCAACCACCACCCAAGAGCCAATAAGTTTTAGAGCAAGACATACCACGCAAATTCTCCAGCAATGCAGGAACATAGCCCTGAACGTCAACATACAGGCTGCCCAAGGTGACACCTAACACATAGACCCATCTCAAAACTCATTACTGGGCACTCCATTGCTCTCCAGAGAGAAGAAATCAAGTTCCACACACCAGAACAATGACGCAAGCTTCCCTAACCAGGAAACCTTGACAAGCCAATCGTCCAACCCCACCCACTGGGTAAAATCTCCACAATAAAAAGGAACCACAGACCTCCAGAATACAGAAAGCCCACTCCAGACACAGCAATATAAACAAGATGAGAAGGCAGAGAAATACCCAACAGGTAAAGGAACATGAAAAATGCCCACCAAGTCAAACAAAAGAGGAGGAGATAGGGAATCTACCTGAAAAAGAATTTAGAATAATGATAATAAAAATGATCCAAAATCTTGAAAACAAAATGGAGTTACAGATAAATAGTCTGGAGACAAAGACTGAAAAGATGCAAGAAATGTTTAATAAAGACCTAGAAGAAATAAAAAAGAGTCAATTAAAAATGAATAATGCAATGAATGAGATCAAAAACACTCTGGACGGATCCAAGAGTATAATAACAGAGACAGAAGATAGGATAAGTGAGGGAGAAGATAAAATGGTGGAAATAAATGAAGCAGAGAGGAAAAAAGAAAAAAGAATCAAAAGAAATGAGCACAACCTTAGGGACCTCTGGGACAATGTGAAATGCCCCAACATTCGAATCATAGGAGTCCCAGAAGAAGAAGACAAAAAGAAAGGCCATGAGAAAATACTCGAGGAGATAATAGCTGAAAACTTCCCTAAAATGGGGAAGGAAATAGCCACCCAAGTCCAAGAAACCCAGAGAGTCCCAAACAGGATAAACCCAAGGCAAAACACCCCAAGACACATATTAATCAAATTAACAAAGATCAAACACAAAGAACAAATATTAAAAGCAGCAAGGGAGAAACAACAAATAACACACAAAGGGCTTCCCATAAGGATAACAGCTGGTCTATCAATAGAAACCCTCCAGGCCAGAAGGGAATGGCAGGACATACTTAAAATAATGAAAGAGAATAACCTACAACTTAGATTACTGTACCCAGCAAGAATCTCATTCAGATATGAAGGAGAATTCAAAAGCTTTACAGACAAGCAAAAGCTGAGAGAATTCAGCACCACCAAACCACCAAATGCTAAAGGATCTTCTCTAGACAGGAAATGCAGAAAGGTTGTATAAACGTGAACCCAAAATAACAAAGTAAATGGCAAAGGGACCACAACTATCAATAATTACCTTAAATGTAAATGGGTTGAATGCCCCAACCAAAAGACAAAGATTGGCTGAATGGATACAAAAACAAGACCCCTATATATGCTGTCTACAAGAGACCCACCTCAAAACAAGAGACACATACAGACTAAAAGTGAAGGGCTGGAAAAAAATATTTCACACAAACGGAGACCAAAAGAAAGCAGGAGTCGCAATACTCATATCAGATAAAATAGACTTTCAAATAAAGGATGTGAAAAGAGACAAAGAAGGACACTACATAATGATCAAAGGATCAATCCAAGAAGAAGATATAACAATTATAAATATATATGCACCCAACATAGGAGCACGGCAATATGTACGGCAAACGCTAACGAGTATGAAGGAGGAAGTTAATAGTAACACAATAATAGTGGGAGACTTTAATACCCCACTCACAACTATGGATAGATCAACTAAACAGAAAATTAACAAGGAAACACAAACCTTAAATGACCAATGGACCAGCTAGACCTAATTGATATCTATAGGACATTTCACCCCAAAACAATCAACTCCACCTTTTTCTCAAGTGCACACGGAACCTTCTCCAGAATAGATCACATCCTGGGCCACAAATCTGGTCTTGGAAAATTCAAAAAAATTGAAATCATTCCAGTCATCTTTTCTGACCACAGTGCAGTAAGATTAGATCTCAATTACAGGAAAAAAAAAATTGTTAAAAATTCAAATATATGGAGGCTAAATAACACGCTTCTGAATAACCAACAAATCATAGAAGAAATAAAAAAAGAAATCAAAATATGCATAGAAATGAATGAAAATGAAAACACAACAACCCCAAACCTATGGGACACTGTAAAAGCAGTGCTAAGGGGAAGGTTCATAGCATTACAGGCTTACATCAAGAAACAAGAAAAAAGCCAAATAAATAACCTAACTCTACACCTAGAGCAATTAGAGAAGGAAGAAATGAAGAACCCCAGGGTTAGCAGAAGGAAAGAAATCTTAAAAATCAGGGCAGAAATAAATGCAAAAGAAACTAAAGAGACCATAGCAAAAATCAACAAAGCTAAAAGCTGTTTTTTTGAAAAAATAAACAAAATTGACAAACCATTAGCAAGACTCATTAAGAAACAGAGAAGAACCAAATTAACAAAATTAGAAATGAAAATGGAGAGATCACAACAGACAACACTGAAATACAAAGGATCATAAGAGACTACTATCAGCAGGTCTATGCCAATAAAATGGACAACTTGGATGAAATGGACAAATTCTTAGAAAAGTATAACTTTCCAAAACTGAACCAGGAAGAAAAAGAAGATGTTAACAGACCCATAACAAGCAAGGAAATCGAAACTGTAATCAGAAATCTTCCAGGAAACAAAAGCCCAGGACCAGATGGCTTCACAGCTGAATTCTACCAAAAATTTAGAGAAGAGCTAACACCTATCTTACTCAAACTCTTCCAGAAAATTGCAGAAGAAGGTAAACTTCCAAACTCATTTTATGAGGCCACCATCACCCTAATTCCAAAACCAGACAAAGATGCCACAAAAAAAGAAAACTACAGGCCAATATCACTGATGAACATAGACGCAGAAATCCTTAACAAAATTCTAGCAAACAGAATCCAACAACATATTAAAAAAATCATACACCATGACCAAGTGGGCTTTATCCTAGGAATACAAGGATTCTTTAATATCTGCAAATCAATCAATGTAATACACCACATTAACAAATTGAAAGATAAAAACCATATGATTATCTCAATAGATGCAGAGAAAGCCTTTGACAAAATTCAACACTCATTTATGATTAAAACTCTCCAGAAAGCAGGAATAGAAGGAACATACCTCAACATAATAAAAGCTAGATATGACAAACCCACAGCAAGCATCACCCTCAATGGTGAAAAATTGAAAGCATTTCCCCTGAAATCAGGAACAAGACAAGGGTGCCCACGCTCACCACTGCTATTCAACATAGTGTTGGAAGTTTTGGCCACAGCAATCAGAGCAGAAAAAGAAGTAAAATGAATCCAGATAGGAAAAGAAGTGAAACTCTTGCTGTTTGCAGATGACATGATCCTCTACATAGAAAACCCTAAAGACTCTTCCAGAAAATTACTAGAGCTAATCAATGAATATAGTAAAGTTGCAGGATATAAAATTAACACACAGAAATCCCTTGCATTCCTATACACTAACAATGAAAAAACAGAAAGAGAAATTAAGGAAACAATACCATTCACCATTTCAACAAAAAGAATAAAATACTTAGGAGTATATCTACCTAAAGAAACAAAAGACCTATACCTAGAAAACTATAAAACACTGATGAAAGAAATCAAAGAGGACACAAACAGATGGAGAAACATACCGTGTTCATGGATAGGAAGAATCAATATTGTCAAATGGCTATTCTACCCAAAGCAATCTATAGATTCAATGCAATCCCTATCAAGCTACCAACGGTATTTTTCACAGAACTAGAACAAATAATTTCACAATTTGTATGGAAATACAAAAAACCTCAAATAGCCAAAGTAATCTTGAGAAAGAAGAATGGAACTGGAGGAATCAACCTGCCTGATTTCAGACTCTACTACAAAGCCACAGTCATCAAGACAGTATGGTACTGGCATAAAGACAGAAATATAGATCCATGGAACAGAATAGAAAGCCCAGAGATAAATGCACGAACCTATGGACACCTTATCTTCGACAAAGGAGGCAAGGATATACAATGGAAAAAAGACAACCTCTTTAAGAAGTGGTGCTGGGAACACTGGTCAACCACTTGTAAAAGAATGAAACTAGAACACTTTCTAACACCATACACAAAAATAAACTCAAAATGGATTAAAGATCTAAATGTAAGACCAGAAACCATAAAACTCCTAGAGGAGAACATAGGCAAAACACTCTCCGACATAAATCACCAAAAGATCCTCCATGACCCACCTCCCAGAATATTGGAAATAAAGCAGAAATAAACAAATGGGACCTAATGAAACTTAAAAGCTTTTGCACTACAAAGGAAACTATAAGTAAGGTGAAAAGACAGCCCTCAGATTGGGAGAAAATAATAGCAAATGAAGCAACAGACAAAGGATTAATCTCAAAAATACACAAGCAACTCCTGAAGCTCAATTCCAGAAAAATAAATGACCCAATCAAAAAAATGGGCCAAAGAACTAAACAGATATTTCTTCAAAGAAGACATACAGATGGCTAACAAACACATGAAAAGATGCTCAATATCACTCATTATCAGAGAAATGCAATTCAAAACCACAATGAGGTACCGTTACACGCCAGTCAGGATGGCTGCTATCCAAAAGTCTACAAGCAATAAATGCTGGAGAGGGTGTGGAGAAAAGGGAACCCTCTTACACTGTTGGTGGGAATGCAGACTTGTACAGCCACTATGGAAAACAGTGTGGAGATTTCTTAAAAAAATGGAAATAGAACTGCCATATGACCCAGCAATCCCACTTCTGGGCATACACACCGAGGAAACCAGATCTGAAAGAGACACGTGCACCCCAATGTTCATCACAGCACTGTTTATTATAGCCAGGACCTGGAAGCAACCTAGATGCCTATCAGCAAACGAATGGATAAGGAAGCTGTGGTACATATACACCATGGAATATTACTCAGCCGTTAAAAAGAATTCATTTGAACCAGTTCTAATGAGATGGATGAAACTGGAGCCCATTATACAGAGTGAAGTAAGCCAGAAAGATAAAGAACATTACAGCATACTAACACATATATATGGAATTTAGAAAGATGGTAATGATAACCCTATATGCAAAACAGAAAAAGAGACACAGAAGTACAGAACTGACTTTTTAACTCTGTGGGAGAAGGTGAGGGCGGGATGTTTTGAAAAAACAGCATGTATATTATCTATAGTGAAACAGATCACCAGCCCAGGTGGGATGCATGAGACACGTGCTCAGCCCTGGTGCACTGGGAAGACCCAGAGGAATCAGGTGGAGAGGGAGGTGGGAGGGGGGATCGGGATGGGGAATACATGTAACTCCATGGCTGATTCATGTCAATGTATGACAAAACCCACTGAAATGTTGTGAAGTAGTTAGCTTCCAACTAATAAAAAAAAAAAATTAAAAATATAAATAAAAGTAAAAAAAAAAAAGGAAAGAATACACACATATTAAGTTACGCTCTTCTTGTTGTTGTTCAGACACTAAGTCATATCCAACTCTGTGACCCTGTGAACTGCAGCACACCAGGCTTTCCTGTCTTTCACTATCTGCTGGAGTTTGCTCAAACTGAAGTTCATTGAATCAGTGATGCCATCCAACAACCTCATCCTCTGTCACCCCCTTCTCCTCTTGCCCTCAATCTTTCCCAGCATCAGGGTCTTTTCCAATGAATTGGCTCATAGCAGCCAAATTATTCATAACATGTGTCCAACTTATTGGAGCTTCAGCTTCAGCACCAGTCCTTCCAGTGAATACTCAGGGTTGATTTCCTTTATTATTAACTGGTTTGAATTCCTTGCAGTCCAAGGGACACTTTCGAGAGTCTTCTCCATCCCCACACTTCGAAAGCATCAATTCTTCAGTGCTCAGCCTTCTTTATGGTCCAACTCTCACTCTCTGCTTACCCCCTGAATATTACTGCTACCCAAATACAGGAATTTGTTATGGTTCATGAATTTTTACGTTGGTCCAGCTCCCAAGAGGCACTTGGGACATGCAGAGATTGATTCCTGTTTATTATCTGACAGTGAAGCAGAAACTCGACAAAATTCCTGAAGTTGTATTTATTTCAGTGTACTTAGTCTCAGTTTGCAACTATGGTGAACCTTGTAGCAGAATCAAAAGGTCTTAATCATCGCATCATTTTAGATAGCAACTCAGAATCTACATCCTAGAGCACTGATCTGGAAATGTGTGGGCATCCTAGTTACAGTTTCATGTTGGATGTGCCCTGCAGCTTGTGGATCTGTCTGGAGGATGAATGAATAAAGCACAAGGGCTGACGAAGTTTATTTTTGTAAAGCTTTTGATAATTTCTGGTGCTGTCCTCATGGAAAAGATAAGCCCTATAAAAGCAGAGGGCCAACTCCTGTCCTTTTTATCCTTATGCTGGGGCATATATATTCTACCTATCTGAGTAGGCATATACTACTATCAGTACATACTGAAGAAGAGTATTCTAATTCTTCAGAGTGTTATCAACAACCCAGTCTTCCAAATCTGCATGTCAGGTTACAATTTCTATCTAATCTACAAGTTCTGAGCAATACAATATATATTGTTGTTACTCAGTCACGAAGTCCTGGTCGACTCCTTGCAACCCCATGGACTGCAGCATGCCAGGCTCCTCTGTCCTTCACTGTCTCCTGGAGTTTGCTGAAACTCTTGCCCATTGAGTTGGTGATGCCATCCAATGTCCCATCCTCTGTCACCAAAGTATTGGAGCTTCAGCCTCTGTCCCTCCAGTGAATAACAAAATGTATTGGAACCAGTTAATTCCTTGGTCATTTGCCCTTTGTGACTCCTTCGCTGTGAAATGAGCCTGAGGAAATGTGAACTACTGTGAAATGGACTGAGGTGATATTCTAGGTATCAGAAATCACATGATCTAATAGTGCTCAGTTTAGGTACTGATCAAAATACTGTGGGCGAGAAAGTGAAATTCATACTCGTGATGGACATCATCTGCAACCCAATGAATCATTGCCTTATATAGGGTGGAAGGGTTTGGTATGCCGTCAGCTGACTTGGTGGCGGTGGTGGTTTAGTCACTAAGTTGTGTCCAACTCTTGCAACCCCATGCCATGCTCCTCTGTCTGGGATTCTCAGTCCAGTATTCTGGGGTTCTGGGATTCTCTGTCCAGTATTCTCAGAATACTGGAGTGGGTTGCCATCTCCTTCTCCAATCAAGTGACTTACTGGTTCCCTTAAAAGGAAGGTACCCTACTGAGGGCTCAGCATTGGGCTTCGCTGCTAACAGAGCAGGTATTCAGCACAGTAGAGTGGCCTTGGTGAGAGGCAGCCTGTGCTGTTACATGCACGCCAAGCCCCCATCTCATTGCTTACTGCATTTGTGTGATCAGTGTGCAGTCAGTGGAGAGGCCGAAAGCAGAGGCTGCCCGACATCTACTGGTCATCCTATACCTGGCTGTTTAACGCCTCTTCTGCAATGATGTCTTTGGTTGGCATGACTGTGGGATGCACAGATTCAGATACTTTGTGTACTATCTCACATCTTTTTCCCATACCTCCATTCACCCAACATCCCAACTGTGCTCCTTCCAGGTCCTTGACCAACCAGTCAACCCATTTGCCATTTTCCAGGAGACTGTGGATGTTCTTAGCTCAGGAAACTTCTCTCTCCACAGGTAGATGAATAGTTGAATGGCTAGCTATGGCAATAAGAAATTTACTCTAATTACCTTTAAGGCCCCACACCTGAGTGCTACATATATTGCACCAATATATCAAGCCAAATCATCCTTGTATCAAGCCTTTCTTCCTAAACTATCAACTGGTTGTAGGAAATCTCTTGGAGATTATTCACATGCATGTGTGTGCGCGTGTACGCACACACACACACACATTGGAGGGAGGCATCAGTGATACAGGTGATGTGGAGGTCTGGACCAACCAGACCTCCTTTTGTCTGCTTTTGTCTTCTGCAGGTGTTCTTGGCCTAAGTTATTCCACATTCAGTGTCTGGTGCATAGTTGTTGTGATGACACTCTCTCATGATTTGGAGGAGTGTGATAGCATCTCGGTTCAAACAGGCAGCTCTGGATTTATAGTAACTTGATGTTCTCTGATTCGTCTCTACTAAGTCTCAGAAATACGTGGAGAATGGTGTTTCTGAAAGGTGTATTGTCTTTGCTGTACATGGAGAGCCTTGATGCAGGGTCCCTGTGGCCTGTCCCGCAATTCACCTGTATGGGCTCAGCAGAGTCATATTTATCTACGAGAGATAAGCTTCATATCCATGTGGTCTGCCAGTCCAAAGTTCCAAGTGCTAAAACTATAATATAAAGCGTTTAGTGCAATGAATTTTCATAGATCAATACATGCATGTAAGTATAGAATGTCTCCATCACCACAGAAAATATCTGTGACCCCTCTCATTGCTGTTAATAGAAATCACTTTCCTACTCCAAGGTAACCACTATTATGACTTCTGTCACATAGATTAGTTTTGCCTGTTTTTGAACTTTTATAAATCAGTTACAGTGAACACTTTTGTTCCTGGCTTGTTTGACTGAATGGAATGTTTTTGAAATTCACTCATGCTGTTTGTGTATCAGAGGTTCACTCTTTTTTATGCTGCATAATATTCAATATGAACATTCCAAAATTAACTTGTCTATCCTACTCTTCATGGATATTTGTGTTCTTTTTCAGTTCAGTCCAGTTGCTCAATCATGTCCGACTCTTTGCGATCTCATGAACTGCAGCACACCAGACCTTCCTGTCCATCACCAGCTCCCACAGTTTACCCAAACTTATGCCCATTGAGTTGGTGATACCACCCAACCATCTCATCCTCTGTTATCCCCTTCTCCTCCTACCCTCAATCTTTCCCAGCATCAGGATCTTTTCAAATGAGTCAACTCTTTGCATCAGGTGGCCAAGGGTTCTTTTTAGTTTTTGGCTATTGTGACTTAAGTTTCTATGAATATTTGTATACTTGTTTTCACTGGGTATATGCCAGGGAATAGAATTATCAAACCATAGGATAGGCACATGCTTATTTTTATTAATAGCAAATATTGCCAGTTTTCCAGTGTGGTTTTATCATTTTACATTCCCACCAACAGTTGATATTAATTTTGTAATTTTAACTAATGTGGTATAGCTCTGGGATTTTATTTACATTTTATTGATGATTAATTGTATTGAGCACATTATCACATTATCATATGCTCATTGACCTTTGGATATCTTTCTGTATGAAACATTTATTGAAATCTTTTGCCCATCTTTGAGGTTTTTTTTCTGTTAATGATTTGTAGGCATTCTATATAGAACCTGTGAGATGAGTGCAATGGTGCAGTAGTTTGAGCATTCTTTGGCATTGCCTTTCTCTGGGATTGGAATGAAAACTGACCTTTTCCAGACCTGTGGCCACTGCTGAGTTTTCCAAATTTGCTGGCATATTGAGTGCAGCACTTTCACAACATCATCTTTTAGGATTTGAAAGAGCTCAACTGGAATTCCATCACCTCCACTAGCTTTGTTTGCAGTGTTGCTTCCTAAGGCCCACTTGACTTTGCATTCCAGGAAGACTGGATCTAGGAGAGTGATCACACCATTGTGATTATCTGGGTCATGAAGATCTTTACTGTATAGTTCTTCTGTGTATTCTTGTCACCTCTTCTTATTATCTGCTGCTTCTGTTAGGTCCATACATTTTCTGTCCTTTATTTTGTCCATATTTGCATGAAATGTTCTCTTGGTATATCTAATTTTCTTGAGGAGATCTCTAGTCTTTCCCATTCTATTGTTTCTATTTTTTTGCATTGATTACTGAGGAAGGCTTTCTTATCTCTCCTTGCTATTCTTTAGATCTCTACATTCAAATGGGTATATCTTTTCTCTTGGCTTTTCTCTTCTCTTCTTTTCAGAGCTATTTGTAAGGTCTCCTCAGACAGCCATTTTGCTCTTTTGCATTTCTTTTTCTTGGGGATGATCTTGATCCCTGCCTCCTGTACAGTGTCAAAAACCTCCATCCATAGTTCTTCAGGCATTCTATCAGACCTAATCCCTTAAATCTATTTCTCACTTCCACTGTATAATCATAAGGGATATGATTTAGATCATACTTGAATGGTCGAGTGGTTTTGCCTAGTTCCTTCATTTTAAGTCTGAATTTGGCAATAAGAAGTTCATGATCTGAGCCACAGTCAGTTCCCAGTCTTGTTTCTGTTGACAGTATAGAGCTTCTCCATTTTTGGCTTCAAGGAATATAATCACTCTGATTTTGGTACTGACCATCTGGTGATGCCGAAGTGTAGAGTCTTCTCTTGTGTTGTTGGAAGAGGGTGTTGGCTATGATCAGTGCATTCTCTTGGCAAAACTCTATTAGCCTTTGCCCTGCTTCATTCTGTAATCCAAGGTCAAATTTGCCTGTTACTCCAAGTGTTTCTTGACTTCCTACTTTTGCATTCCAGTCCCCTATAATGAAAAGGACATCTTTTTTTTGAGTGTTAGTTCCAGAAGGTCTTGTAAGTCTTCATAGAACTGATCAACCTCAGCTTTTCAGCATTGCTGGTCGTGGCATAGACTTGGATTACTGTGATATTGAGTGGTGTGCCTTGGAAATGTACAGAGACCATTCTGTCATTTTTGAGATTGCATCCAAGTACTGGATTTCAGACTCTTTTGTTTCTATGATGGTTACTCCATTTTTTATGAGGGATTCATGCCCACAGTAGTGGATATAATGGTCATCATCCCACATACTAGTAAAGTAATGCTCAAAATTCTCCAAGCCAGGCTTCAACAGTATGTGAACCATGAAGTTCCAGATGTTCAAGATAGATATAGAATAGGCAGAGGATTCAAAGATCAAATTGCCAACATCCGCTGGATCATCAAAAATAGCAAGAGAGCTCCAGAAAAACATCTATTTCTGCTTTATTGACTATTTCAAATCTTCGTGTGGATCACGGCAAACTGTTGAAAATTCTTAAAGAGATGGAAATATCAGACTACCTGACCTGCCTCTTGAGAAATCTGTATGCAGGTCAGGAAGCAACAGTCAGAACTGGACATGGAACAACACAGTGTTTCCAAATTGGGAAAGGAATATGTCAAGGCTGTATATTGTCACCCTGCTTATTTCACTTATATGCAGAATACATCATGAGAAACACTGGGCTGGATGAAGCAGAAGCTGGAATCAAGATTGCTGGAAGAAATACCAATAACCTCAGATATGCAGATGACATCACCCTTATGGCAGAAAGTGAAGAACTAAAGAGCCTCTTGATGAAAGTGAAAGAGGAGAGTGCAAATGTTGGCTTAAAGCTCAACATTCAGAAAACTAAGATCATGGCATCTGGTCCCACCACTGCATGGCAAATAGATGTGGAAATAGTAACAGACTTTATCTTTTTGGGCTCCAAAATCACTGCATATAGTGACTGCAGCCATGAAATTAAAAGGCAATTACTCCTTAGAAGAAAAGTTATGACCAACCTAGACGGCAAATTAAAAAGCAGAGACATTACTTTGCTGACAAAGGTCCATCTAGTGAAAGCTATGGTTTTTCCAGTAGTCATGTATGGACGTGAGAGTTGGACTGAAAAGAAAGCTGAGCAGCAAATAATTGATGCCTTGAACTGTAGTGTTGGAGGAGACTCTTGAGAGTCCCTTGGGCTGCAAGGAGATCAAACCAGTCGATCCTAAAGGAAATCAGTCCTGAACATTCACTGGAAGGACTGATGCTGAAGCTGAAATTCCAATACTCTGGCCACCTGATGCAAAGAACTGAGTCATTTGAAAAGACCCTGATGCTGGAAAAGATTGAAGGTAGGAGGAGAAGGGGACAACAGAGGATGACATGGTTGGATGGCATCACTGAGTTAATGGACATGAGTTTGAGTCAACTCCAGGAGTTGGTAATGGACAGGGGGGGTCTGGCGTGCTGCAGTCCATGGGGTCACAAAACATCAGACACGACTAAGTGACTGAAGTGAACTGAATGTAGCAAATATTTTATAACTGCATTTATAAAGGAAGTACAAAGTATTTGGCATGGTCCTAAAAAGTCTTCTCCCTCTGTGGCTGAGTTCAGAGGGCCACATATAGAGGTCCCAGCCTGGGCAAGGAGGCTCTCATTTTCTTTGTTTCCTTTCATTAGTGCCAGCTCTGTCCTCCATCCTTAATCACATTATTGGAAGTGACGTGGAGAAAGATGGGAACCAGATCCAAGAGGCTCATGTTCACAGCTCAGCTAAAAAAAGCTCCCCATGAGAACAGCTTCTTTTGCCCAATCCAGTTGCAGTGAATACAAACTCTGGCTCAGAAATATAGATACCCAGGACATAATTTTCCTCTCATCATAGCTCAGGTGAATTCTGCTGCCTCCTCGTCATAATGCAATAATCCTTATCCCAAACCACCTACCAGGGCAGGCAGATCTCAGCTACACATGATGGTGTTAGGGGTAGGCTGTCACCTTAAGAGTCTACTTTAACTTAGAGACAATCCCACAGAAGGTAAACTGTTTCTTCTTCTAATAGCCCCAGTGGATCAGCCATGGGGTCACAAAGAGCTGGACACAACTCAGCAACTAGTGCTTTCATTTTCACTTTCTGTAGTGAGAAATTCCAGGGTTAAAAATGTTTACTTCACTTCCTGATGATGGTAGAGAATAATAAAAATGTTGCTGTCTGCACTTTTGGGAGCAAAGGTTGTATATTTTTTTTTCTTTTTATAAACTGAATTATAGTTGATTTACAATGTTGTGCCAATCTCTGTTGTACAGCCTAGTGTCTGTTACACACACATAAATCCTCCCCCCCCCCCCGCCAGGGGAAATCAAGTGATTTTTATTTTTATTTTTTTTCATATATTTTTATTAGTTGGAGGCTAATCACTTTACAATACCGCAGTGGGTCTTGTCATACATTGACATGAATCAGCCATGGATTTACATGTATTCCTCATCCAGATCCCCCCTCCCACCTCCCTCTCTACCCAATCCCTCTGGGTCTTCCCAGTGTACCAGGCCCGAGCACTTGTCTCATGCATCCAACCTGGGCTGGTGATCTGTTTCACTATAGATAATATACATGTTTCGAAGCTGTTCTCTCGAAACATCCCACACTCGCCTTCTCCCACAGAGTCCAAAAGTCTGTTCTGTACATCTGTGTCTCTTTTTCTGTTTTGCATATAGGGTTATCATCCTTTTTTTAAATGCTATTTTCCATTATGGTTTATCCCTGTGGATTGAATACAGTTCCTTGTGGTATACAGTAGAACCTTATTGCTTATCCATCCTAAATGTAATGTTTTAGATCTACCAAAGTTTGTATTTTACCATCAGTTTGAAACAAACAATTCTCATGACTCTCTTGAGAATTTAGATTTTTCAAGGGGCCCCATTTGTCATTATACCTATCCTGAGAGAAAAAATTTTCCTGAACATTCTCCCTGGAGGAAAACTTGCCTGTGTTTGACTGTCTATGCAGGAAATATTTGAATGAAAGTCAGGAGAAGACATGTTATCATAGATTTTAAGAAGATTTTCAAACATCTCAAAGGCTATAACCTGAGGCAGATATCACAATTCATAGTACATAACACTTGGCCCTATATAACTTTGATAAAATGTAATGAAACTAAAAAATGAAAAGCACTTCATCATTTTAAAAAATTGATAACCTGCACTTCATTAAAATAAAAAAAAGCTTTTGCTCTGTGAAAGACATTGTGAAAAAATATTAAATGTTGTGTCAAAGATGAGAAAACATCAAACACTGTTTAGGATGTGGACCAACAGGAATTTTTAGCCATTACTAAGGGAATTCATTTTCATTCACTGGAGCATGGTTTAGTCAGTTTGGAAGGCAGTTTAATAGTTTCTTAAAATACTAAACATACTCTTACTATATGAACTACCAACTACCCTACTTGGTTTTCATTCATTCAAAGGAGGTGAAAATATGTCCACACGAACCCTAGAAAGAAATGTTTATAGTAACATTATTCACAATTATCAAAACTTGAGAGTAACAATAATGTCCTTCAACAGGTGAATGCATAAACAAACTAAATACCAATACAATATTATTTTATGAGTGATATCATTCAGTAATAAAAAAATTAAGTACCAAGAATATGGAGAAGTCTTAAATGAATACTGCTATGTAAAAGAAGTAAAAATGAAAATGCTATATACATGGGATGATTTCAACTATATGACATTCCAGAAAAGGTAAAACTGTGGAGATATAGCTAATAGATGGGAAAACAATGGAAATAGTGAGAGACTTTATTTTTTGGGCTCAAAATCACTGCAGATGGTGACTGCAGCCATGAAATTAAAAGACATTTACTCCTTGGAAGGAAAGCTATGATCAATCTAGATAGCATATTAAAAAGCAGAGACATTGCTTTCTCAACAAAGGTCCGTCGGGTCAAAGCTATGGTTTTTCTAGCAGTCATGTATGGATGTGAGAGTTGAACTATAAAGAAATCTGAGTGCCGAATAATTGATGCTTTTGAACTGTGGTGTTGGAGAATACTCTTGAGAGTCCCTTGAACTGAAAGGAGATCAAACCAGTCCATCCTAAAGGAAATCAGTCCTGAATATTCATTGGAAGGTCTGATGCTGAAGCTGAAATTCCAATACTTTGGCCACTTGATGCAAAGAACTGAGTCATTGGAAAAGACCCTGATGCTGGGAAAGGTTGAAGGCGGGAGGAGAAAGGGACAACAGAGGATGAGATGGCTGGATGGCATTGCTGACTCAATGGACATGAGTTTGAGTCAACTCCTGGAGTTGGTGATGGACAGGCAAGCCTGGTTTGCTTCAGTCCAATGGGTCGCAAAGAGTCAGACACAACTGAGCAACACAACTGATGGTTAGATTTAAAAGATCAGTGGTTGTCAGGGGCTTGGGGGAGAGAAAGTGGGATGCATTGGTGAGACACAGCAGATCTGTAGGGCTGTGAAACTATTCTGTATGGAGTTATAATGGTGGATATATGTCATGATACCTTTGTCAAAACTGATGGAATATATAACCCAAAGAATGTACTCTAACTATGAAATTTTGTTAAGAATGTATCAATATTGGCTCATCAGTTTAAACAAATACACCACACATATTGCAAGATATTAACAATGTAAGAAACTGGGGAGGAATGAGAGAATATACAGAACTCTGAGTTTAGCACTCAAATTTTCTGTAAACCTAAAAGTGCACTAGAGTCTATTAGAACTCAAATCGAGATAGTAGAGTAAGAGAACAGGGAACTTACCTTTTCCCACAAACATATCAAAAATCCATCTACGTATGGAACAACTCTCAGTAAAAACTAACTAGAGATTAGCAGAAAGACTCCTGTACAATGAAAGCTGCAAGAAAGATCCATACAGAATCAGACAGGAAGGGCAGAGAAGCAATACCAGGATCCATACCTTTGGGATGGAACTCAGAGGAAATGGCAAATTACATCAGTGGAGACACTCCCTTGTGAATGAGCTATTAGAACCACATATTGGGCTCTGGGGTGTGACAAAGGGAAGGCAGGCCCCCTTGGTTATTTGATGGCCGAGCGGACGCCTGAACTCTGCTTGTGGGGAGCGTGAACACTTGCTTGCTACTGAAGCAAGGCAGAAAGGATAGGTTAAAACCAAATGAGTGTCTGACTGGTTTCCTGAGACCAGGCAGGTGCCTGGCCTGGCCTGAGGCAAGCAAACACTCCAGCACCAAGGTGAGGGTTGCCATGACCAAGGACGATTGCATGGGTCATCCTCCAGAGACAATCTGGATTTCTGATGGTGATCAGACTGCAATGGCCCATGTCATGACCCTTGTGGAATACCCCCGCGAGCCCCTCTTGCTCCAACACTGCTCCCCTCTGGGGTGAGGAGTTGTTGGGTGCAGAAGAGCGCACACCCAGAGTGAACTGAATCAGCTCCCCCAGGGCTTCTGCGCCAGCAGTGTGGGCCTTGACCTTGTCCCTGACGGGGTGGTGACAGTGACCAAGCGGAAGGAAAGGCCTGCCCTACACCCGGTTCCGCCCGAAGCCTGTGTCTGCGAGTCGGCTTCTGCTTTGGTCTACACACTCGCTCCATTGTTTTAGACGGAAGTGACATCTGAGATGTCATGTGAGATGTCTTTCTAGGACTTATTCACTAATCACAATAATCTCTGGGTTCTAGTCACATTGCTGCAAATGGCAACATTTCATTTTCTATTCCTGAGTAATATTCCATTGTATATATACACACTTATCTGTTCATCTGTCAATGAGCATTGTTTTCATCTCATATCTGTTGTATCTACTATGCTGCTATGAACATTTGGGTGCACATATTTTTTTGAATTAATGTTTTCCTTTTCTTTGGGAAACTCCATACTGTTTACCATGGTGCCTGCACTAATTTACATTGCCACAAACACTGTACCAGGGTTCCCTTTTCTTCAGATCCTCTCTAACACCGGTTATTTCTTGTCTTTTTGCTGACAGTCACTATGACAGTTGTGAGGTGATAGCCCATTGTGGTTTTGTTTTGCATTTCCCTGATGATTAGGGATGTAGAGTATCTTTTTATATGTCTGTTGGTCATCAGTATGTTTTCTTTGGAAAAAAACTAGAACTGAGGTCCTCTGCTTATATTTTAATTGTATTGTTTATTTTTTATATTGAGTTGTATGACTTCTTTATATGTTTTGGATATTAACCTTTTATCTGAATATTGTTTGCCAAATATTTCCTCCCATTCAATAAATTGCTCTTCAGTTGGTGATGCTTTACTTTGCTCTGTAAAAGTTCTTTATTGTGAATGGGTCCCATTTATCTATTTTTACTTTTGCTTTATTTGCCTGAGGAGACAAATTCAAAAAATAATATTAAGACATTTCAAAATGCGTACTGCCTACATTTTCTTCTGTGACTTTTATGGTTTCTGGCTTTACATTTAAGTCTTTAAACCATGTTGAATTTATTTATTTTTTTTTGCATGCACATGGTATGAGAAAGTAATCCAGCTTAATTCTTTTGCATGCAATTGTACAGTTTCTCCAATACTGCTCATTGAAGAGATCGATATTCTTTATTTTATATTATTGCTTCCTTGGTCATAAATTGGCCGTATGTGTGCAGGTTTATATTTGGGTTCTCTATTCTGTTCCATTGATCTGTGTGTTTGTTTTTGTGCCAGTACCACACTGTTTTGATTACCATAACTTTGTAGTATAATCTGAAGACAGGAAATGTGGTTATCTCCAGTTTTGCTTTTCTTTCTCAAGGCTGGTCTGACTCTTTGGGGATCTTTTGTGGTTCCATACTAATTTTGAATTATTTGCTCTAGTTCCATGAAACATAACATGTTGCTTGAAGAATTGCATTGCATCTGTAGACTGCTTTGGGTAATATGAGCATTTTAATAATATTAATTCTTCTAATCCATGAACATGGGATATCTTTCCATTTATTTCTATCATCTTGAGTTTCTTTCATTAATGTTCATAGTTTATGGAGTACAAATCTTTCCCCTTCTTGGTTAAATGTATTCCTGGGTACTTTATTCTTTTTGATGTAATTGTAAATGGGATTTTTTTTTCTTGATTTCTATTTCTGATAGCTCATTTTTAGTGTACAAAAATTTAACAGATTGTGTATTAATTTTTTATCCTGAAACTTTATTAAATTCATTTATTGGCTCTAATATATTTTTGGTGGAGTCTTCAGAGTTGTATACATTATCTCATCATCTAAACCAGCAACAGTTTTACTTCTTTCCAATTTAGATTTTATACCTTTTTCAATTGTGGAGTCTAAGTCTTTCAGTACTTTGTTAAACAGACATGGTGAGAGTGGGCATTTTTGTCTTGTTCCTGATCTTAGAGGAGAAGATTTCAGCTTTTCAGCATTGAGTGTGATGTTCACCAGGCGTTTGTTATAAACGGCCTCTATTTTGTTCAGGTATATTCCCTCTATATCAATCTTGCTTAGAGTTTTTATCATGAAAGGATGTTGAATTTTGTTATGTGCTTTTTTTTTTGCATCTATTAAGATGACCATGTCATCTCATGTCATTAACAAAATGACACCTCATTTGTTAATGTGGTGTCTCATGTTGATATATTTGTAGATACTGCACCCTCCTTGCATCCCTGAAATAAATCCCACTTGATCATGATGTATGATTTTTATGTATTATTGAATTCAGCTTGCTAATATTTAGTTGAGGATTTTTCATCTATATTAATCATGGATAATGGTTTGTAATTTTTATTTTTATTATGAAGTATTTTTATATGGGGTTGGTATCAGGGTATTGCTGACCTGGTAGAATGAATTAGAAAGTGTTTCCTCCTTTTCAATTTTTTGGTATAGCTGGAGAAGGATAGGTATTAAGGGAAAGTGTAAGTTGCTCAGTTGTGTCTGACTCCTTGTGACTCCACGGAATGCTCCAGGTCAGAATACTGGAGTGGGTAGCTTTTCCCTTCTCCGGGAGATCTTCCCAACCCAGGGATTGGACCCAGGCCACCAGCATTGCAGGCGGATTCTTTACCAGCTGAGCCACAAAGGAAGCCCAAGAATACTGGAGTGGGTTGCCTATCCCTTCTCCAGGGGATCTTCCTGACCCAGGAATCAAACTGGGGTCTCCTGCGCTGCAGGTGGACTCTTTATCAACTGAGCTATTGGGGAAGCCCTTTTCAATTTTTTGAAATTTGAAACGTTTCCTACTTTTCAATTTTTTTGGAATAGCTAGAGAAGCACAGGTATTAACTCTTCTTTAAATATTTGGTAGAATTTGTCTGTAAAGCCCTTTGGTCTCACATTTCTGTTTGTTGGGAGATTTTATTACTCATTTAACATCATTATTAGTAATTGACCTGTGAAATGTCCTATTTCTTCCAGATCTAGGCTTGGAAAACTATTTCTAGCAATTTTCAATTCTTCTAGGTTTTCCACTTTGTTGGTGTATAATGGTTTGTAGTATCCCCTTATAGTTATTTGCTTTTCAGTGATATCAGTTGAAACTTCTCTTTAATTTCTGATTTTATTCATTTAAGCCCTCTCTCTTTTTTTCATGATGAATCTGGCTAAAGGTCTATTGAGTTTATGTTTTCAAAGAACCAGCTTTTAATTTCATTGATCTCTTTTATTTACTCATTTATTTGGTCACTATGTCATTAATTTCCACTCTGGTCTTTATTATTTCCTTCCACTAACTTTGAGGGTTTTTTGTTGTTTAGTTGTGAAGCTGTGTCCAACACCTTTGCAACCTCATGGACAGTCATGCTCCTCTGTCCATGGAATTCTCCTGGCAAGAATACTGGAGTGGGTTGCCATTTCCTTCTCCAGTGCATCTTCTCAACCTTGGGATCAAACCAGCAACTCTTGCATTCAGTTCAGTGGCTCAGTCATGTCCGACTCTTTGCGACCCTATGGACTGTAACTCTCCAGACTTCCCTGTCAATCACAAACTCCTGGAGCTTACTCATACTCATGCCCATCGAGTCAGTGATGCCATCCAACCATCTCATCTTCTGTCGTCCCCTTCTCCTCCTGCCTTCAACCTTTCCCAGCATCAGGGTCTTTTCCAATGACTCAGTTCCTCGCATGAGGTGACCAAAGTATTGGAGCTTCAGCTTCAGCATCAGTCCTTCCAAAGAATATTCAGGACTGATTTCCTTTAGGATGGACTCATTGGATCTCCTTGCAGTCCAAGGGACTTTCAAGAGTCTTCTCCAACACCACAGTTCAAAAGCATCAATTCTTTGGCGCTCAGCTTTCTTTATAGTCCAACACTCAGATCCATACATGACAACTGGAACAACCATAGCTTTGAGTAGACAGACTTTGTTGGCAAAGGAATGTTTCTGCTTTTGAATATGCTGTCTAGGTTGGTCATAGCTTTGCTTCTAAGGAGCAAGTGTTTTTTAATTTCATGGTTGCAGTCACCATCTGCAGTGATTTTGGATTCCCAAAAAATAAAGTCTCTCACTGTTTCCATAATTTCTCCATCTATTTGCCATGAAGTGATGGGACCAGATGCCATGTTCTTAATTTTCTGAATGTTGAGTTTTAAGCCAACTTTTTCACTCTCGTCTTTCACTTTCATCAAGATTCTCTTTAGTTCTTCTTCACTTTCTGCCATAAGGGTAGTGTCATCTGCATATCTGAGGTTATTGATATTTCTCCTGGAAATCCTGATTCCAGCTTGTGCTTCATCCAGCCCGGCATTTCACATGATGTACTCTGCATTAAGTTAAATAAGCAGGGTGACAATATACAGCCTTGATGTACTCCTTTCCCTATTTGGAACCAGTCTGTTGTTCCATGTCCTCTTCTAGCTGTTGCTTTTTGACTGGCATACAGATTTCTCAAGAGGCATGTCAGATGGTCTGGTATTCTCATCTCTTGAAGAATTTTCCAGTTTATTGTTATCCACTCAGTCAAAGGCTTTGGCTTAGTCAATAAAGTAGAAGCACAAGGCTTCCCTTGTGACTCAGTTGGTAAAGAATCCACTTGCAGTGGGTGGGACCTGGCTTCAATCCCTGGGCTTGGAAGATCCTCTGTAGAAGGGAAAGACTAGCCACACCAGAATTTTGGCCTGGAGAAGTCCATGGACTGTATACTCCATGTTGTCCGAAAGAGTTGGACATGACTCAGTGACTTTTACTTTCACTTTCTTCACTTTCTTCATTCCTGCATTACAGATGGATTCTTTATGACTGAGGCACCAAGGAAGTCTATTATTCTTTTTCTAACTCCTTTAGCTGTAAAGTTAAGATTGCTTGAGATTTTTGTTTCTTAACATTGCCCTGTATTCTTTTTTTAACTGCCTTTGCTGTGTTCCACAGATTTTGTGTTCCATAGTTTTTAGTAGCATGTTGTGTAGTCTCCTTATGTTTATATTTTTTCCAGTGTCCTTCCCATAATTTATTTCTAGTTTAACACTGTGTAGTCAGAAAGCATGTGTGAAATGATTTCCGTCTTCTTAATGTCTTTTGTTATGAAGATGTTTTAAAAAGTCTATTTTGTCTGATATGAGTATTACTACCCCAGCTTCCTTTTCATTTCCTTTTGCATCAGATACCTCTTCATTTTCAGTCCTTGTGTGTATTTAGTTCTGCTGTGGATTCTTGTAAGTAGCACATGGATTGGTGTTTTTTGTTGCTGTTGGTGGTTTTCTCTTTTTCTTGTTTTTTGCTTTTTAATCCATTGAACCATCTTATGTCCTTTGACTGGAGCATTTAGTCCATTTACACTTAAAGTGACTATTGATAAGTATATGAAAGTGAAAGTCACACAGTCGTGTCTGACCCTTTGTGACCCAATGGACTATACAGTCCATGGAATTCTCCAGGACAGAATACTGGAGTGGGTAACCATTCCCTTCTCCAGGGGATCTTCCTAACCCAGATATGGAACCCAGGTCTCCCACCTTGCAGGAGGATTTGTTACCAGCTGAGTCACCAGGGAAGCCCATTGAAGTATACAACTATTGCCATTTTGTTACTCATTTTCTGTTTGTTTTTTTTTTTTAAGGTCTTTTCACTTCTTTTCTATATATGTGTGTGTATAGCTTTACATATATATATATATGTGTGTGTGTGTGGTTATATATAATATAAATATGTATCAATATTTATATTGATAGCTGTTCAAGTTCAAACATTTTCAAAGTTCTAAATTTTTACTCCCTTTCCCACAAGTTTTATGTTTTGGTATCATATTTTACATGTTTATTCACATCCCTTAACTGATTCTTTTAATTATGGTTGATTTTATAGCTTTTGTTTTTTGAGTTTTATACTACCTTATTTAAGTGGTTGATACACTGTCTTTACTGTGTATTTACCTATATCAGGGAGGTTTTTCTCACATGTATTTTCTTATTTTTTGTTATGGTCTTTTCTTTTTCACTTGAGGGCCATTTAACATTTCTTATAATGTTGGTTCGGTAGTGATGAACTCAGTTTTTGCTTGCCTAGGAAACTCTTTTCTTCAAATCAAGGATAACCTTGCTGGATAGAGTATCCTTGGTCATAGGTTTTTTTATTCAACACTTTATATAATGCCACTCCCTTCTGGCCTGCAAAGTTTTTGCTGAAAAATCAACTGATAGCCTTATGGAGGTTCTTTCATATGTGACTCTTTGTTTTTCTCTTGTTGCCTTTGAGACTCTTTATCTTTAAATTTTGCTATTTTAATATTGATATGTCTTGGTGTGGATCACTCTGTGTTACCTGGACCTATATATCTAGTTCCTTTAGGTTAGGGAATTTTTCAGCCATTATTTCATCAAGTACATTTTCTACCCCTTTCTCTCTTTGCCTTCTGGGACTCCTATAATCCGAATGTTAGTATACTTATTGTTGTTTCAGAGGTCCCTTAAACTAATCTGATTTACTTATCTTTGTTTTTGTTCTGGCTGAGTGATTTCCCAATCAACCTTCCACATCACTTATGCATGTATATTACCTAATGGATTTATTACTGTGCTGTTGATTCCTTCCAGTGTATTTTTCATTTCAGGCATTGTGTTCTTTAGCTCTGATTTGTGTTTCTTATACAATTATTATTATTTTTTTTTTTATGTTCTCACTGTGTTCCTCTATTCTATTCCTGAGATCAATTAGCATTTTTGTAACCAGTGTTTAAATTCTTTCTCAGCATAATTATTTATCTCCATGTCATTAGGGTTTCCTTTGGTTTTTCATCTTGTTCTTTAATTTGGAATGTATTCCTTTTGTCTTCTCATTTTGTTTGACTTTGTCTTACAAATTAGGCAGAACAATTTCCTATCTCAGTCTTAAAGGCTTGTCTCCTGTGGGAGACTCCTTAGGTGGTCTACATGTGGCCAGTGCCTTCGGGCAAGATCTGGAAGTGACACAAGGATGGGCTGAGGCTTTTTTCAGGGCCTGCTGGGGCCTCCACTTGTAGGGGTCAGAACTGGAGCCAGGCCTGGGTGGGGCCAGATCTAGAGTCTGATGTAGGCTGAGGCCCTTTTGAGGGCACTCTGGAGGAGGGGTGAGCTGACACAGGGGACTAGACCTAGGTAGGGCTCATAGGGGGCTGAGGCTTCTCCTGGATCACACTGAAGTAACCCTTTTGGTGGGGGTAGAGCTGAGCCAGAGGGACTTGACATTACCTGATGACAGCCAGCAGGGTGTGCTCGTGGCTACTACCTTGACTGGGAGTGTGACCAAAGATGGAGGGGCTGGGGCTGGAGCCCGAGGAGAGCTGCTGCTTCTCCTGGGGGCGGGGGTACTGGTGGCCTCTGCCTTAGTGGGATATGCGGTCAGAGCCAGATGAGCTAGAGCTACAGTCCACATGGGCTAGGGGGTGGGGCCCACCGGGGTGGTCTTGGCAAGCTGGCCAAAGCACCAGGCACTTTCCATCTTGCTGTTCCTGCACAGGACCTGGGAGGAAGCAAGTCCACCCTTTACCAGGGAAATTTAGATTTCCAACTGCCCTTGGGTTCTCTCAGTTATAAGCCTCACTGGATTCAAAACCAGCAAAAGCATTTTGTCTTGCTCGTGCTGGGCCCCAGGGCTGGGGTGCCCAACCTGCTGCCTGAACTCCTTGCTCCTTGGGGAGGATGACCATCTTGGGTGCTCCTTGGGGAGGATGACCATCTTGGGATGCCCTCCTCCCTCTCCAGGATGCCCACTATGTGTGTGTCCAAACTAAATTGCTTCTGTTTCTCTCCTACATATTCGGTGTGGATTTTTTTTTTTTGTATTTTTGGTTGTGCAAAAGTTGTTCTTCTACTTTAGTTTGTTCCCAAAGGGAGCTCTTTTATATGTAGTTTTAGCGCTGGTTCCCTTGGTGTCTCTAATTTTCTTGAAGAGATCTCTAGTCTTTCCCATTCTGTTGATTTCCTCTATTTCTTTGCATTGATTGCTGAGGAAGGCTTTCTTATCTCTCCTTGCTGTTCTCTGGAACTCTGCATTCAAATGGGAATATCTTTCCTTATCTCCTTTTGCTTTTCACTTTTCTTCTTTTCACAGCTATTTGTAAGGCCTCCTCAGACAACCATTTTGCCTTTTTGTTTTCCTTTTTCAAGGGGATGGTCTTGATTCTTGTCTCCTGTACAATGTCACGAACCTCCATCCATAGTTCATCAGGCACTCTGTCTATCAGATCTAGTCCCTTAAATCTATTTCTCACTTCCATTGTATAGTCATAAGGGATTTGATTTAGGTCATACCTGAATGGTCTAGTGGTTTTCCCTACTTTCTTCAATTGAAGTCTGAATTTGGCAATAAGGAGTTCATGATCTTAGCCACAGTCAGCTCCTTGTCTTGTTTTTGCTGACTGTATAGAGCTTCTCCATCTTTGGCTGCAAACACTATATTCAATCTGATTTTGGTGTTGACCATCTGGTGATGTCCAAGAGTAGAGTCTTCTCTTATGTTGTTGGAAGAGGGTGTTTGCTATGACCAGTGCATTCTCTTGGCAAAACTCTATTAGCCTTTGCCCTGCTTCATTCTGTACTCCAAGGCCAAATTTGCCTGTTACTCCAAGTGTTTCTTGACTTCCTACTTTTGCATTCCAGTACCCTATAGTGAAAAGGACATCTTTTTTGGGTGTTAGTTCTAAAAGGTCTTGTAGGTCTTTATAGAACCATTCAACTTCAGCTTCTTCAGCATTACTGGTTGGGGCATAGACTTGGATTATCATGATATTGAATGGTTTGCCTTGGAAATGAACAGAGATCATTCTGTTGTTTTTGAGATTGCATCCAAGTACTGCATTTCAGACTGTTTTGTTGACCATGATGGCTATTCCATTTCTTCTAAGGGATTCCTGCCCACAGTAGTTGATATAATAGTCATCTGAGTTAAATTCACACATTCCAGTCCATTTTAGTTCACTGATTCCTAGAAAGTCGACATACACTCTTGCCATCTCCTGTTTGACCACTTCCAATTTGCCTTGATTCATGGACCTAACATTCCAAGTTCCTATGCAATATTGCTCTTTACAGCATCATCTGGTCCCATTACTTCATGTGAAATAGATGGGGAAACAGTGGAAACAGTGTCAGACTTTATTTTGGGGGACTCCAAAATCACTGCAGATGGTGATTGCAGCCATGAAATTAAAAGACACTTACTTCTTGGAAGGAACGTTATGACCAACCTAGATAGCATATTAAAAAGCAGAGACATTACTTTGCCAACAAAGGTCCATCTAGTCAAGGCTATGGTTTTTCCAGTGGTCATGTATGGATGTGAGAGTTGGACTGTGAAGAAAACTGAGTGCCAAAGAATTGATGCTTTTGAATTGTGGTCTTGGAGAAGATTATTGAGAGTCGCTTGGACTGCAAGGAGATCCAACCAGTCCATCCTAAAGGAGATCAGTCCTGGGTGTTCATTGGAAGGACTGATGCTGAAGCTAAAACTCCAGTACTTTGGCCACCTCATGTGAAGAGTTGACTCATTGGAAAAGACCCTGATGCTGGGAGGGATTGGGGGCAGGAGGAGAAGGGGACGACCAAGGATGAGATGGCTGAATGGCATCACTGACTCAATAGACATGAGTTTGAGTAAACTCCAGGAGTTGGTGATGGACAGGGAGGCCTGGTGTGCTGCGATTCATGGGGTCACAAAGAGTCAGACATGACTGAGCGACTGAACTGAACTGAACTGAACTTAGCTTTGGTATGTTCATGGGAGATAAGCTCTGGGTCTTATCACTGTTCCATCTTGAACTTGTCTTCGAACAATTTTAAATGTACATTTCAGTGATATTGTCAATAACAGTGCATGTAGCCATCATCAATATCCATCTCCAGAAATTTTTCACCTTAAACTGAGACCCTGTACCAATTAAGGAACTTCTCATTCTTGTCTCCTAGTTGCTTGTAACCACTATTTTACTTCATGTTTCTAGTATCTGAGTATACTATATATATATCTCTTTTTCTTTCAGTTTAGATAAGGGTTTGCCAAAATTTTGAACTTCTCAGGATACCATTTCTTAGTTTCATTGACTTCTTTTTCTACCAATTGGCTGTTTTTACTTTGCTTATATATGTTCCAGTATTTATTGCTTCCTTATTTCTGCCACATTGGGGCTGATTTTTCTTCTATTTCTAGTTCAGATATAAAGTGAGGGTGTTGATTTTCAATCTTTTCTCTTTTTAAATGCATGAGTATATGTTACTGAACACTAACTTCTTAGTACTGCTTTTTGCAGCAACACATTTTTGGCATGTTGTGTCTTGTTTTCATCAGTCTCCAACCAGTTCTTAATTTCTCTCTTGAACCCTTCTAATCCATTTTCCAACTCAGTCCCAGAATTTATGTTTGGTTCTTCTTGTAGTTTTTATCTCTTTGTGACATTTTCATTTTGTTCATGTATCATTTTCTTTATTTTGTTGTCCCTATGTATTTTTTAGGTTATTCAATATTGTCAAAACGATGATACTGGATTTTTGCCAGGTAACTCATATCTACATTTCTTTAGGGATAGTTTCTTGAGATTTAGTTTGCTCCTTTAATTGGTTCATGTTTTCCCTGTTTCACTGTGTACCTTGTGAACTTTAGCTGAGACATGGGTGTTTGGAAAACAGCTACTTCTCCCAGTCTATACTGACTTTGAGAAGGGGAAAATCTTCAGCAATAAGCTCTCCTAGAGATTCTGGGGCCTGCCTATCCTTGTCTGGAGATGCAGCTTCTCTGAATTAGTTCATGTATTTTCTCGGATAAAGAGGTTTGTCCCATTTTTTTTTTTTTTTTCAAAGCCTGTACGACTTGTTCTCCTGGTGTTTGTCTGACATGCTACAATCTCTATATAGCTATAAAAAGTTGGAATGCTTGCGATGTTTCTCAGTGGCCCCTACAAAGAATCCAAATTGCCATTCTCATCAGTGCTCTGAAACAAGTGAGACAACTAACAAACCTTCAGGCCACTCTCTGAAATGCTACAAAATAGTCTACATTGTCCATTTTTCTTTTTCCCTTTTGATGAAGAGATGAGAGTTGGGAATTTTCTCCTGATCCGAACACATGGTGGCAGAAACAGGAGGTAGCTATGGGAGGTAAAATGTCATAAATTTGCCTAAACACTTCACTTACTGTATCTCTTCTTGGCGTTGTGCTTGTCTGGAGTGCTGACACCTATTATCTGACTTACGTTATTTTCAGAAAGGAAATATGGTCTATATATTCTCGTCTCCATGGAAGAACAATGGCTTAGGGATTCGTATTCTGCCATCATATCAATGTTCGTCTTGAGTAATTGTCATGAAATCATGCTTCTTCTTGGGAAATTTTCTTGAATTTTTTTTCCCATTTATTTTTATTAGTTGGAGGTTGAATTTTTTATACCAGCAATCACATCTCATTGTTGGAAATATAAACTGAACCAAAACTATACTCTCCCTCACACTGTCCTCTTTTTCTGCATTACTCTGTGGAAGGCAGCCTTCACTTGAGCATTCCTTACACTGTAGACAAGAGGGTTCAGCAATGGGTTGAATAGAGTGTAAAACAGGAAAAGGATTTTCTTCTGTTCCTCTTGGTGATTACCGTCAGGGGCCAAGTACACCATCATGGCTATGCCAAAGTAGAACCCAACCACACAGAGGTGGGAGGAGCAGGTGGAGAAGGCTTTCTTGCGGCCCTCCTTTGACTGGATCTTCAGGATGGCCCAGAGGATGCGCACATAGGAGACCAGCATCAGGGAAAGAGGCCCAACTAAAATAAACACGCCATCAGCAAAGAGGAACATTTCATTGATCCAGATGTCACCACACGTCACTCTGAGGACAGACTGAATTTCACAGAAGAAGTGGTTCACCTTCTGGGGCCCACAGAAGGGCAGCCTTAGAAACAGACTTACTTGGACTGTGGCCAGGCACAATCCACACGCCCAGCAAACGATGGCCAGGAATGTGCACACCCTCCAGTTCATGATGGCCATGTACTGCAGGGGGTGGCAGATGGCCACAAACCTGTCATAGGACATCACTACCAAAATCAAACACTCTATTGAAGCAAAAGTCAAATTAAAAATCATCTGCAAAGTACATAAGACAAAGGAGATGTTTTTGTTGTGCTTCACTAGATTTACCAGCAAATTGGGCAAATTGCTAGAGGCATAGGATATGTCAATGATGGCCAGATGAGACAGGAAGTAGTACATGGGTGTGTGCAGTCTAGGGTCGAGGCAGATGAGACCCAGGATCATGCCATTTGCCAGCAGGTTGAAGGTATATAACAGGGAGAAGATACCAAACAGGACCAATTCCATGTCTTCACTGAGCTGGAATCCTACCAGGATGAACTCTGCAATCCATGATTGATTGCCCACCATTCCTAAAGACAGTACGTCAGGGACTGAAGTGTGATGGAAGGGTCACAGCTGGGTAACAATGAAAATAGGAGTTATTTATCTGAAGGGAATGAAGAGGAAGCCGGTATGCTTGTCCCTGCATTACTGATTTGTTTTCTAAGTTTCTTCACCTTTTTTTTTTTTTTAATTGTGAAGCAATCCAAAATTTCAGATAAGTATCAGGGACTATAAACTATACTACTATACAGATTTTACCAAATTGTTTTTTCAGTTTTGCCTTATCATTTTTCTTCTCTGTGTGCATATAGTGTTAATTTTCTGGAGACCACCTAAGACTAAAGGGAAACCATATTCACCTATTGGCAATTTACATTTAAACCCTTTGGAATATTTTCTCTATAACATGTATACTTGCTAATGTATTCTCAGTATAATTACCAAAAACAGGAGATGTAACATTAAGATAATTCACTACTCTAAATACAGCATTTCCTGCCCTTGTAGTCTAAGGTTCAAATTGAACATCACATATACTAGTCATTTCCTCTAATTTTAAATAGTTTGCATTTCTTGCCTTGATGTTGATATTTTTGAGGAGTATGAGGTCTTGTTTTGTAAAGGGTTTCCCAATGCATTTTTCCGTTTATCGTCCATGTTCTAATTCAGATTAAACATTTGTTTTAGCAGAAAAAAAATTATCCTTCTTAATGCTCTCCATTAATACACAGATAATGATAATTTGTCCCAATAACGTTGATGTTAATGTGGATCATTGGCTAAGGTGGTGCCTCCATGTTATTTCCATTATAAAGTTTTTAATCCATAACATTTTAAGTACTTTCTTTCTTCTGGCTTAACAAGCTATCCTACACTCATCTTGTACATTTCCCACTTCAGCTTGGAATCAATTATTTCACTCAAAATATGTCTTCTTTTATTGAAGAATAATTTAAAAATATCTGTTTATATTGGGTGTTTAATAGTAATTTTTTATCATCACTTTTGCCACATTTCTAATATCCATCCCCATGTAATAGGAATAAATGTAATTTGGGACAGTATATAGATTGCTAAGTGGATAATGGATTCTTACCTTGACTTGATTAATCTTAACACATTTACTAACTTCTTTTTGAGAACAAAATCTATTTTACTAAATTAACATTACAACATAAAGAATGATCTCAATCTTATACAGTAGTTTTTTTGGCAATGTAGATTTAGTATCTCAAATCATATAAATTATCTTGCTAACCGTTTTTTACTTTCTTTGTTTTCAGGGAATTGTAGTCTTCCAGAAATTTTAGACTTATATAGTAACATTTCAATGATCTGGTTTACTTTGTGGGTAAAGAGACATCTACCTCATAACATCAAGCTTTCTAAGTATCTTAGAGAAGCATAAAAATTCATAAAACATTAAAAAGAAAATATTTATGTGAAATATATATTGAAACCTGATGATTGTTAATTTCTATAAACAATTTTCCTTTATTCACTATACATATATTTTCACCTTTATATTTAAAATTATATGAACAATACTGTATATCTACTTCCTGCATTTAGAATAACACCATGTACATTTTTCATAGCAATTATTTCTTTGCAATATACTTTAAACATCTCTACACTATTTTGTTCCATATGAACATTTTATTTAGTATATCACCTTCTAACTAGGTTGTGTGGATTATACTGCTATGGTGACTAAGTTTTATACATATATTTTATGTATATTTTCTTTTCTCATACTAATTTCCAGGACATGGAAACTCTTGGTCAAATCTATTCCTTCCTTCCCTCCCTTCTATCCTTCCATGCTTCCCTTTCATTCTTTATTTCTTCCATGTACCTAGCTATTTATCTATCTTTCTGTTTACTTATGTAGTTTAAAATAGCCTAAATAAAATTTTTTCTTTCCAATAGAGTTATTAAAATAATAGCAGCTCAGTAAACAATGGATTGATTATATTCTTTGCAGCCAAAGATGGAGAAGCTCTATACAGTCAGCAAAAACAAGACTGGGAGCTGACTGTGGCTCAGATCAATAAGAACTCCTTATTGCCAAATTCAGACTTAAACTGAAGAAAGTAGGGAAAACCACTAGACCATTCAGGTATGACCTAAATCAAATCCCTTATGACTACACAGTGGAAGTGAGAAATAGATTTAAGGGACTAGATCTGATAGACAGAGTGCCTGATGAACTATGGATGGAGGTTCGTGACTTTGTACAGGAGATAGGGATCAAGACCACCCAAAAGGAAAAGAATGCAAAAAGGCAAAATGGTTGTCTGAGGAGGCCTTACAAATAGCTGTGAAAAGAAGAGAAGCAAAAAGCAAAGGAGAAAAGGAAAGATATTCCCATTTGAATGCAGAGTTCCAAAGAATAGCCAGGAGAGAAAAGAAAGCCTTCCTCAGTGATCAATGCAAAGAAATAGAGGAAAACAACAGAATGGGAAAGACTAGAGATCTCTTCAAGAAAATTAGAGATACCAAGGGAACATTTCAGGCAAAGATGGGTTCGATAAAGGACAGAAATGGTATGGATCTAACAGAAGCAGAAGATATTAAGAAGAGGTGGCTAGAATACACAGAAGAACTGTACAAAAAAGATCTTCACAACCCAGATAATCACAATGGTGTGATCACTGACCTAGAGCCAGACATCCTGGAATGTGAAGTAGAGTGGGCCTTAGAAAGCATCACTATGAATCCTGAAAGATGATGCTGTGAAAGTGCTGCACTCAATATGCCAGCAAATTTGGAAAACTCAGCAGTGGCCACAGGACTGGAAAAGGTCTGTTTTCATTCCAATCCCTAAGAAAGGCAATGACAAAGAATGCTCATACTGCCGCACAATTGCACTCATCTCACACGCTAGTAAAGTAATGCTCAAAATTCTCCAAGCCAGGCTTCAGCAATACGTGAACCAAGAACCTCCAGATGTTCAAGCTGGTTTTAGAAAAGGCTGAGGAACCAGAGATCAAATTGCCAACGTCCGCTGGATCATCGAAAAAGCAAGTGAGTTCCAGAAAAACATCTATTTCTGCTTTATTGACTATGCGAAAGCCTTCGACTGTGTGGATCACAATAAACTGTGGACAATTCTGAAAGAAATGGGAATACCAGACCACCTGACCTGCCTCTTGAGAAACCTGTATGCAGGTCAGGAAGCAACAGTTAGAACTGGACATGGAACAACAGACTGGTTCCAAATAGGAAAAGGAGTATGTCAAGGCTGTATATTGTCACCCTACTTATTTAACTTATATGCAGAGTACATCATGAGAAACGCTGGGCTGGAAGAAGCACAAGCTGGAATCAAGATTTCCAGGAGAAATATCAATAACCTCAGATATGCAGATGACACCACCCTTATGGCAAGAATGAAGAGGAACTAAAAGCCTCTTGATGAAAGTGAAAGAGGAGAGTGAAAAAGCTGGCTTTAAACTTAACATTCAGAAAACTAAGATCATGGCATCTGGTCCCATCACCTCATGGGTAATAGATGGGGAGACAGTGGAAGCGGTGTCATACTTCATTTTTGGGGGCTCCAAAATTACTGCGGATGGTGACTGCAGCCATGAAATTAAAAGACACTTACTCCTTGGAAGGAAAGTTATGACCAACCTAGATAGCATATTAAAAAGCAGAGACATTACTTTGCCAACAAAGGTCCGTCTGGTCAAGGCTATGGTTTTTCCAGTGGTCATGTATGGATGTGAGAGTTGGACTGTGAGGAAAGCTGAGCACTGAAAAATTGATGCTTTTGAACTGTGGTGTTGGAGAAGACAATCTTGAGAGTCCCTTGGACTGCAAAGAGATCCAACCAGTCCATCCTAAAGGAGATCAGTCCTGGGTGTTCATTGGAAGGACTGATGCTGAAGCTGAAACTCCAGTATTTTGGCCACCTCATGTGAAGAGTTGACTCATTGGAAAAGACCCTGATGCTGGGAGGGATTGGGGGCAGGAGGAGAAGCGGGTGACAGAGGATGAGATTGCTGGATGACATCACCGACTCAATGGGCATGAGTCTGAGTAAACTCCGGGAGTTGGTGGTGGACAGGGAGGCCTGGCGTGCTGCAATTCATGGGGTCGCAAAGAGTCGGACACGACTGAGCAATTGAACTGAACTGAACTGAACTGAAACAATGGATATGCTATTCTTTACAGGGGCAGCTCAGTAACTGAGCTAGGGAGCTTTAAAATATTCCTTTAACTCTAGCCAGTGGATTGGCACTCACTCTATCCTATTTTGTCGTAGGACAAATTTTCTATCAGAACAGTAATCTTGAGTCTAATAATTATCCATATTAGATGATAGCATAGAAGAGATTTAGTAAGAAATAACTATATTAAAAGCTCTTACACTGTTTCAGCAAAGAGTTTACTATAACTGTTACCCGAATTCTGTTTTCCAGAATCAGTCATTACTTTATCAGTATATTTATCTATTAGGTTATAAGGTCCTTTTGTTTTGCGGGCCATGTCAGAGCCTTATTCAGAAGAAATGTCTGTATATGAAGCCTGTAGCCAGGTTAATCTCAAAATAATAGAGTTGGTCTATTGGCTGAGAAGGACCACCACTCAACCACACTGGAAACTGATGTCAAGAAAACTGCTGAGGAATGGAAGACAGCTGCCACAGCCCAGCAGTCAGAAGCTCTAGGAGCTGGGGTGGGGGTAGTCATTACTCTAATACACTTAGTAATATGATTACAATAGTAGTTATTAAATAAATATGTATATACACATATATGTAATTTTTATATACACAGGAATTTATAAAATATGCCCTATTAGATATTCTGAAAAATTATTTATCAGTCCGTTCTAAATTACAGATCTACACATAAACTGTGACAGCAGGACTATTGTACAACATTATTCATTTAAATAGAGAAGAAACAGTCAAAATTATGAGCGTGATGGTGGATAAACAGAACATAAATTAAAAAATCCTGGTGCTTCAGACTGTAAAGAATCTGCCTGCAATGCAGGAGGTCTGGGTTCGAACCTGGGTTGGGACAATCCCCTGGAGAAGGGAGTGGTAACCCACTCCAGTATTCTTTCCTGGAGAATTCCATGGACAGAGGGGCCTGGTGGGCTACAGTCCATGGGATCGCCAAGAGTCGGACACAAGTGAGTGACTAGCACTTTCACTTTCTTTCTCTTACAATGTAAAAATAGCATTACAGAAACCAAAAAAAAAAATCAGCTGTTAGCAGAGAAGTATGAAAAATCATAAGAAAACAAAATTCCCCATTTTTGAAGTGGAAAGTTAAAAACCAAAGGTACAAATTTGAAAGATGCAGTTTACAAACTCTGAGATTTAGACTTCAGTTTCTAGCAAGATGAGATACTACATATCCTACACCATACTCATCTATTAAAAACAACTAACACTACTCTCGAGCAGAGCCAGTCTGGATTGAACTATTCTTACTGAAGGAAATTCTAATATTTCATTTCAAGCTGAAAAGAAGTGATTCCAGAAAGAATGTTCACATTGTAAAAAGAAATAAAGAGCAAAGGAGGTAGTGCATATGTTTGTAAAACTAAGCAGATGTTGATGGTATGAATATTGGTGATGTTCTCTGGTACCTAGAATAAGACTGAACTAAATACGTAACAACAGCACACATGCTGGGCATAGACTGATAGAAGTTAAAAGGTTCTAATTTCCATGCGTTTTGACAGAAAATTGTAACTTACTGACTTTCATTAGCCTTTCTTTCTACTCAGTATTAGTTACTTAATTGTACTGATAAATTTAGTCCATGAGCAGTTCATATTCCCATACAAAAATTTAAGGAGTCTTCTTTAAAAAAATTGCATGGGATTAAAACCTGTCACATGTCTTTACAAATCAACATGTTAAATCTATATCTGAGTAAGAACATCAAGGAAACATTACCTCTGTGGAGGGACAGAGGTAAAAGAAAAATGGAATAGAAGAATTAGAAGTAGTTCTCTCTCTAGAAAAGCAACATATAAAATGGAAAAACCTGTCAAAATAAACCTCTTTGGTCTTACTGGAATCTAATCAAAAGCTATAGCAACCACACACACGCTTAATATGGAAAACATCCTGAAAATCAACTGGAGAGATCTGTAGCATTTTAACTTTGCCCTGATACCATGCCCTACTCCTAGCTCAGGAGCACTTCTAAACGAGATAGTCTGCACTTCTGATGTACACTTACGACCAAAAGGAGCAGAATTACCTCACACTCACAGGATTCTGGATGCTGGATTTGACCTGTCTGGTGACTCCTTGAAGGATGCACTCAAAGGACTTCCTTTATTGTGATTAATTCAAAACTCTCCCACCGCTGAGGTGGCTGCCCAGAGGCAATTGTTGAAAGCTTTTGAAGGCAGAACTATCAGCTGTTGCCACATGAGGCAAGTAACAAACGTTGGGGTGAACTATAGATTAACATAAGACCCTGAGTGGAAGAATTGGAAATAAGACGATTTGGTAAATAGAAGATTTGAATAGCTCCCAGATACTGCTGGGAAACTAGAAGTCCACACACATGACCAGGGCTGGGAAAATGCTCAGAGGGAATCTGAAAAGGTCCTGATGCCTTGCCTCTGTCTAAACTTCAGAGTCTGCACATTCAGGAAGCTGTCAGATTTGTAAATGACCTAGATGAAGGGTGAAAGGCAAGTCCCAACACAAAAAGAGAGCCATTTATAAAAATATGAAAGGAGGTTGAATATAGCTATAGAGTTGCTGGATTAAAGGCATATGTATATAATAATCTGATACACTTGCTTTCTCATTGGTTTATCAGAGCCTGAAATGCCCTTATGAGATCTGGTTCTCTATTAGGAGATTATGAAATAGAAGGAAGAAAAACAAAAAGTCATCATCACAAAACAGAGGGAAGATAGGATGAAAAGTCAAATTAATTTTGAATAATATTAATAAAACTCTGCTACTCAAAATATGATTAAAAAAACAATATTCAAATACAAACCAGTTAGTGCTAAAGGTGTACAAGTTAAACAATGAAATCTTATGTTTACCCAAGATGTAACTGAATGTGTTGAACAGTCTTACAAAGAATCTGATGTAATCATGATTAAATACTCCAATAGATCAATGAAAGTATTGCATTTACTAAAGTTTCAATAAATTATAAGCAGTAAAGAAAATGAAGGTGTACAATAGTCACTGCACATGAAAAAAGAATCTATGAGGCATTCAGGAAATAAGTAGTGTCATTCATTTTTTAAAACTCAATAAAGAGGATAAAATACTGGAGATTAGAAGAGGGAAATGATGCACTGAAAGATTGTATTTAACACCTATGGCTGATTCATGCCAATGTTTGGCAGAAACCAACACAACACTTTAAAGCAATTATCCTACAATTAAAAATAAATAAATTTATATTAAAAAGAATATACCTAGACCTTAACATGTATAGGCAAGGGGTAGATTCTTCATTTGGATATTTTATTTTATTCATTTTTTGCCTTCTAATTGTATTGAATGACAGTTGACACGCAACACTTTATAAGTCTAAGGTGTACAGCATCATAATTTGACTTCCATACCTTGTGACCTGATGACCATGATAAGCAAAATGAACATCCAGCATCTCATACAGACATAAAGGTATTTTTTTTCTGTGAGAATTTTCAGATTAACTCTCTTATTAATGTTCACATAGAGTATACAGCTGTGTTAATTATATTCATCATGTACATTACATTCCTAGAAGACTTACTTACCCTATAACTAAAAGTTTGTACCTCTGGATCACCTTCATTCAAGTCCCCCTCAACTATTCCTCACCTTCAGTCCTACAAATCTGATGTCTTTTTCTACGAGTTTGCTTTTTTGTTATTTGAAGGAAAATTGACCTGTAACACTATGTTAGTGCCAGGTAGAAAACAGAGGAATACCTTCTTGAAAATTTAACTTACAAGCATGATAAAGATTGAGAGGGGAAACATAAATAAGAAAATTTCCAGAGAGGTAATAAGGGACGTGATGAAAAAAAGCAATATTTGAAGAGATTTTACCAAAAAATGTTCCAAATTGAACAAAGACTTAATTTTCAAATTGATAAAAATGCATTCTGAAAGAAAACACTAAAGGTAAATACACCCATAAGGACTTGAAGACCTTCTAATAATTAAAGATAAAATAAATTTTTAGATCAAAACTTTGAGATTAAGATGAGTTAAAAATAAATTCTCAATAAATATAAATTAACAGATGTTTGCCTATCTTTTTCCTCTTACAAAAAATGTTGCCTAGGGCTACCATAACAAATTGGGCTTCCCTGGTGGCTCAGAGGTTAAAGCGTCTTCCTGGAATGCGGGAGACCCGGGTTTGATCCCTGAGTTTGGAAGATCCCCTGGAGAAGGAAATGGCAACCCACTCCAGTACTCTTGTCTGGAGAATCCCATGGAGGAAGGAGCCTGGCAGGCTGGGGAACACATGTACACCCATGGCTGATTCATGTCAATGTATGACAAAACCAATACAATATTGTAAACTAATTAGCCTCCAATTAAAATAAATAAATTTATATTAAAAAATAAAATAAAAACTGAAAAAGCAAAAAAAAAGTGTCTATATATGATCAACAATTTAACTAATAGTAAATTTCTTATCAGCAAGATCTTAAGACAAAAAAGTAATATGTTTAATGTCTCAAGAGGCAGAGAAGCTCTCAATCAAGAGTTTTATAACTGCAAGAACTCTCTTGAATGAATGAGAACAAAATGAAATTATTTCACATGTAAATTATAAATGTTTAGAGTCTATAGCTATTTAGCATACCAATAAAGAGTATTCCCACTACAGTAGAAGTGAATTCAGAATGAATCAAATACAAATAATAGTGAACAAAGTAATAAAATATAATCTTATATTTAATAACTTATGGGCTATGAAATAATTATTTTGATATCTAAAAAGGATAAAAGTAAAATTTGAAAAATGTAAATGAAGGAAAAGAGACTAAAAATAAAGAGTGCTAAATTCTTGAAGAGGCTCAAAATACTGAATGATACTAAATTTATTACTGTACATCATGCATTTTTATGTTAGCACTTCAAAATATCATGAATCATAAAACAATGGAATCGATGATTTTCAAAATTACAGTGCAAACAGATGAAGCATTAAAACATTATCAATCAAAAAAGAAGGTAGAATGCAAGAAAAAACAGAAACAGAAAAAAAATGGTTGATATTCAGAAAACCCAAAATACAATAACATAAGTGTTTCCATTAATGTATTAAATGTAAACAAATTAAATATATTCATTAAGATAGAGATGGTCAAAAAAAAAAAAAGATAGAGATGGTCATATTGGATTAAAAACAGAAAATCCACATACAAACCTTTACAACAAACACATTTAAACACAAATGCACCAGACATACACATACACTCAAAACCAAAAGAGATGATTGACGGTAAAATGATGAAAAAACATGCTTCATGCCAATAGTGACTGGTAATAGCAATATTGATATCAGACCAAAGGACAGAAGGATATATATAAGATACTGTGCCGTGCTTAGTCACTAAGCCGTGTCCAACTCTCTGCGACCCTGTGGACTGTAGCCCACCAGGCTCCTCTGTCCATGAGGATTCTCCAGGCAAGAACACTGGGGTGAGTTGCCATGCCTTCCTCGAGAGGATCTTCCCAACCCAAGGATCGAACCCAGGTCTCCTGCCCTGCAGGAGGATTCTTTACTGAGCCACCAGGGAAGCCCATATAAGATACTACGAAGCTGTAGTACGATTTGCCAAAAGAAGAAAATTCACTATAAATTCACTATAAAATAATTTATCAAATTTTATATAGAAGACAAGTTTTTTCATCTAGTCAAACAAATCATTACTTTTTTTTATTATTAATAGTAAAACTTTAAAAGTTTTCCTTTAGAGTTAGAATATGATTTTAACGTGCTACCCTAAAACAACTTCTTTTCAATGTGACCTAAGAACTAGCTGTCAATAAGGTGACAGGAATAAAAAGAAGGGCTAGGATTTAAAGTGGAAAATAAAATATAATTTCTGATAAAACTTGTGTATGTTAAAAACAGAATCTCTATGGATGATCTATTATTACAGGTGTACACTCAACAAAATCGGCATTCAAGGATGATGTATGAAATGGGAGGACTTACATACCTTGTTTATAGAATGAGCATTTTGTAAAGATGGCAAATCTATTCAAACTTTTCTTTTGGGTCAATAAAGTAAAAATCAGAATCCAAGAATAAATTTCATGTATAGAAACTGAGAATCTCATTATAAATTTGATGTGAAATTATAAAAGTTCAAGAAGAGACATAGCAATGTTGAACAAGAATGAAGTATCAATAAAATGATCCACTCTATTGAATATTGAGACCTACAAGGTTACAGAAACTTCACATTTTAAATCAATGTTGTATTGGAACAAGGATAAACAAACACAAGAAATAGCATCTTTAACTCAGAAATTCAGAAATATGTACACACACATGCACACACACATACACACTTGAACCGAGATAAAGGCACCAATGTTTTTAATAAATAATGCTGATTCAGTTGGCTAGCTATGTGGATAAAAAGAAACCACGACTTCTCCCAACACACTAAAAAAATCAGATGGATTTTAGATCTAAGCATCAAATATAAAAAAGCTTTGTAGAATATTAGTGACTTATAGTGAAAACATCAGAGGAAGAAAAACTTCTGAAACAGAATTAAAACAGTATTGAAGAATAGATTGATAAGTTACAAACCTAGCTTGTTTTTATCAAGAGCCATCATTAAGAGAGCAAAAATGAAATCCAGAGTGGAAGCAAATATTTACAACATGTATAACCTATACAGGTTGCGCTAGTGGTAAAGAACCTACCTGCCAAGAGACACAGGTTCAATCCCTGGTGTCAGAAAGATCCCCTGGAGACAAGAATGGCAACCCACTCCAATATTCTTTCCTTAAGAATTCCAAGGAGAGAGGAGCCTGGTGGGTTACAGTTCGCAAAGAGTCAGACAAGCCTGAGCAACTAACACATAACCGATACAGGGCTCATATTCAGAATACTTCAAGATTTTCTGCACATGTTTAATGCAAAGATAGATAACCCAATTTAAACTGGGCAAAATACTTGAACAAACATTTCACATGAAAGAGTATCCGAATAACCCCTGAGCACATTAAAAGATTAAGAGGTAGTAACCTTCCTAGGTCTCCAAAGAGATTGAAATTAAAATGCAAAACACACTGATGGACAAAATTCAAAAGTTTGAAACTATAAGGACTCAGCAAGCATATAAAACAGGGATACACTACTACTGAGAACATAATATGGTGCCCCATTTTGGAAAAGTCAAGAAGAACTGACTGTATTTGAACATACACATAACAACGACTCATGGATTCTATCTTCAGATATGCCCCCAACAGGTGCCTAAATACATACGTCATACACATATTTAGATTTATATATAAAGTTTACATATGAATATTCTTAAAATAATTATAATAACTTTTTTTCATACCTTCCAAAGGAAAAATCTATCACTGCTTATAAGAGAAGAATGAAACAAGGATGTATCTTTTGCTTGACTTTACAATCCATGTGATGACATAAATATTTACTGGAGGACTCCTATAATTTGCTTTAGAAATAAATGATTTAATTTAATTATTCCTAACAGAATATATGTTTTGGAAAACTACTCAATGAAAACAATCACCCTATTTGTATATGCAAAAATTTTTTCTAGAAATAAAAAAAAATGAGTCAAAGGCACATTCCCAAAATTATATAGTCAATAAGGATTTTTATAAAAGGTGCTCTGATTTCAAAATCTATGACCATCATTAACTCTGTTTAGTCTGTCCTTGTAATATAAATGAAATGGTATAAATGAATTTGAACTTGTAGTGCAATATTTTCTGACAACAAAGCATTTTGTTGCTAAATAATCAGTCTTCTATAAATATCTTTAATATTTGTAAACATAAAATTCACTACGTCAGTTTTCTTCCCATGTTCAAAATTATCAATGTTTGTGAAAGTCTTTTCCCATTATTATTATCAGACAGTTATTCAGCTACAAGTAGTTCTTAGGAAGTAATCCAAGGAAACACAGGTAGAAGATTGGCAAAGGGGGACAAGGGAGAAAAGGTGGTCACTGAAGGTTGGATGACCAAGTAAATCAAAATTGTCACTGAAGTTAGATCCTAATGGGAAAATCTTGGAGCCAGGGTAGAACATGTTTCTCAGTGTTAACCTACCTTAAGTTGGAAGGGAGCTGGGTGTTTATACACCTACTAGTATCTGTTATTGGATAAGTGCCTTAAGGTGGGTGGACCAAGTATTGATATTAGGGCTCCTTTTTCCTGTTTAAGAAGTTAGTAAAGTGTCTCTGGTTTTCAGGAACCTGTCTAGACAAACAAATAGAGGTGCTGGCATTGGGAAATCAGGCCAGTGTGCACTGAAGTGGGAGGACATGGTGTCATGAACAGGGCACCCACAGCATCAGCTATAAATTCTCTGTCTGTTCATCACTCTGAAATCCAAAATTATTTGAACATACTTAGGCAGATGAACAAGTGTGATTTTCTAGTTCTAAATGAAGAGGGTGATTGCCAAACTTTTGAAAAAATATTTTCTCATGGTTTTTAAATATTAGAGCAACACAGATATTTATCCATTGCTAAGTAAAAAGAAAGTTCAATTTTTTAATTTCAAAAGTTGACTTTACTTACACCCAACCTACTAGCATTCTTTATCTATCCTGCACCTGAAGGTATTTGATTAAACTTCCATATTTGGATAAAATATAATCTAGGGGATATTATTGAATATTAGCTCTGCTGTTCACCATAAATAATATGAGAAAAATATTTAAGTGCATCACTATGTATTGAGAACTATGTGGTAAGTCTATGTAAATGAATTAAAGTTTCTGACACATTTACCACATGAAAAGTGCTCAACATATTTTCGGCAACAGGAAGGCACATTTAGGATAGGTTGTAGGCTGTATGATCTGTACAAGTCCAGTTTCAGGGCCACTCACCAAGGAATACAGTCATCCTTCAAAGCCTGAAACTGCAGAAGAATCTTATTTTTAATCATTGCTGTTGGGGTAAAATAAACAGATAATCAGACACTGATTTTAAAAATTTTTTAAATTTTAAAAAAATTTTTAAAAAGTTAAAAATCAAATGGGCACCCATGGCTGATTCATGTAGATGGATGGCAAAATCCACCACAATATTGTAAAATAATTATCCTTCAATTAAAATAAATAAATTAACTAAAAGAAAACAAATGGGCAAATACACCATATTTCAGGCATTGATTTACTAATTTCTTAGAATGACAAGTCTCTGTATTGTGTACCAGGCAGAATAAACCAGAGATTTTTCTACTGAATGACTGTTTGTGAGGCTCTCAAGCAGGTTGTCAGCCAGCTGGTAAAAATGACTTCAAGGCCTGCATCCATTTTCAGTGCATGTCTCTCGCACCCAAGTTTTAGGTCCTAATGCTACAACTAACCTTAGCATAAACAGCAAATGTTATAAATGTCAGCAAAAGCATTAAAAGCTTACATGGTGGTTGATGGTTTAACAGCTGGTTCTGGACTGTTCTTCTGTCCTGAGTTGTCCACTGAGGGACTTAATAACTGAGTTTATGAAGAATCTGCCTCCGCAACAACTTCATATATTTGCAGATAAATCTTATCTCCATTAGCCATTGTTATCTTACAAGTAGTCAAACCCTGGTAACATTGCCTGATTCTTTGGCTCCCAGACTTGTGCTCTCAAATGCCTGTCTCTTGTCATCATCTCTCCAGGGAGTTCCCAGTTATCTGATATTAGCTTCTAAGTCCAGCTTCCAAGAGATTCAGTATCTCTATAATTCATTCTAGAGTCCAGGCATGTTGCCATTGTAAGTTAAAAGAAAACATTTGTTGCATTCATCATCATAAAATAATATAACATTGGGGAGAGTAAGTTAACACACCTAAATTTCTACACAATATTACATATGTTTAGAAAGGTTTATTTAGTAAGGAAAGAATAAATAACATTAATAAACATATTGCCAGATGATTATCAGAGGGCTATATCCTTATCTTCATTAGTCTTAGAACTTCTCCCACCTTCCCTGGTGTCTGCAGAGAGAGATCACTGCTTTCTCTGACCTTCTGCAGAAGTGAAACCCTTTGCTCCAATACCTCACACCTCAGTGGACTCTGATCACTTACAAACTCAAGTCAGGGATACCTAGAATGCCCTTCTAGTGACTTCCTGTTAGCAAATCATCAGTTCTCCACTTTTACATGGCAGATGCCAGATTAGTATGAAAATGAAAACTCTGTTAGCTTCAGTAATATTAACTTGAATCCTAAGATTAGAATGCTGAAATATGAATGAAAATAACCAAATAACTGCAGCTTAGAGAAAGTCTGTGGGAGTCCTATGTTTTGTTGTAGCATTATAAATACTGACAGGATTCTTCTGACTTTCTTTTTGCATTCAATACAATTTAATAATGATATATTTTCATTATTTAAAAAAAACTGACTTAAATAAATGTGAAGAGAATAAAAGCAAAAGCATTCCCTGAAAATCTGCCAGGTACAAACACATTTGAAACCAAGAAACTGGTTTTATAGCAGGGATATTTTGCCATATTTTCATCACCTAGAACTTTCCTCCCACATTTGATAAGTGACAATGGTAGTGATGTTAACCTACTCCAGGAGATGATGCAGGATATTCCTCAGGTGAGGACAACTGTCCCTGGAGAGAAATTCTGGTAAGAAACCACAGTAAGCTAAATGGGCTCCTGTACCCGCCTTCCTGCTACAAAAGAAATAATGGTGAGATCTTTACCAAGTAGCTACAGGATTTCATCCTGCCACTTACTAACATCTCCCTCGTGGGCAGAAGACAGGCATGCTAGCTTTCCTCACTTCCCTGGCGGGAGGATGTTTCCAAGGTGCAGTGTGAGAAGCTGGTCAGCAGAGGAAGAAATGAGAAGTAGTAAATGCACACCCCCAGCTTCAGGAGGCAACAGGGTCAGAGGTCTCTTACATCCCTTTCAGTTTGATGCCACGACTGAGGGACATTGAGTTTCATCAGCCTCTTCCCATACATGCGACCAGGGAGGGGGTCTGATCAAGAAGAAAAAGAAATCTATGTTTAGACAGCATGGGTATCAGATGTGACTCTGAGACCTCAGCACAGTTCAAGAAAGGGGTCTTCACAAAGGTGGCATTTTCTTCTTCATAAACCTGATGATTTCTGCCAGCCTTCTGCCCTGCTCCTCTGTCCATCATTAACCAGTATAAAAGTAATGATTTCTATTAATATAAAGAGGACTTGTGGTACTACGTCTGCTATTTTTCTCAAACTGGGCTGGAAAACTCACAGAGATGGGGAGTGGCTGGAGTTAGTCACCTGCTCCCAGAAGCAAGTGCAGTAGATGACGAGTCCCAGATCCCTTTTCTGCCCTGACAGAGAGGGCAGGACTCAGGGGTGCCCAGGATCTTCTATATATGTGAGGGCTTTATAGTTTGATTCAATAAGACCAACCCATTCCCCAGAGACATACCTGTGGAGTCCAGGGAACAAATTATAAACCATATTCTCAGCATTCTATGTCTTTCCTACTCATCCTGTCTTGGGTCTCTTGCATTATTATCTGTGAGTGTGTGTGGGCACGTACATGTGTGTTCACATGTGTGAACCTGCTTTTGTAGAGAAGTAAGAACTGAGGAAGAATGGAAAAGATGTCTGTACTCAAGAGACTCTTGAAATAAAAATCTAAGTGATAAATTTTATTTCATTGATTATGTCCCACAGTAGAATTCCCAAGGATATACATGTATTATGTTTTTGATCTTGAAATTGATCCTGTCTCCATATTCTACTTTTGGAAAGATTCATGATGCAATAAATGTGACCTCCCATGGAGATTATTAAGGTAGCCCCTCTAAGGACTGGATCTTTCTCAGGGAGTGAATAATCCCCATCTGCTGAAAAGTGTTAATATGCAATAATTATCAAAATTTTCCATTGCAAATATTACTCACTACTGGGAAAATCACATAGACTGAATCTTATTGCCTAAATGCTTTCCTGCTCTACCCTATTCCTTAGGTATTTGTCCCATTTTGAAAACATTTTCCACTAAATATACATCTTACATTTAGAGAGGCCATTGTCTCCTCTCTGCTGTCAGCGCAGTCTGTTAGCATTGAATTTAGATGATGCATGGTTTTGCCTGTACCCACAGATCCACAGAAAAACACACATACATGATGACTCAGATCCCTTAAATTCATGAGAATTCACATCGATTTGGCCTTTGATGTTCCCAGAAATCCTACTGTATTTCCTAGTCTCTTCTCTCAGGTGTTTTTTTTTTTTTTTCTCTTTCATTAAATCTCCCATAAATCCTTCCACGCATAGTCTTAGCTACAGAGTGAGGGTAACTGAGAAATTAGATGCAATCAGATGACAGTTCATTCAACCCTAACACACACACTGACAAAATTACTGAATTTTCGCATTTATCTTAAGTTATCTTCTCTTCCTATGGAGTTATTAGTTTTTTCCAGCAAAGGCCAGTCTACAACTTAATACTATAAATGTCATCCCTCTTGCCAACTCAAGAACTTCTCGCCAGCAATTTCTGTCTCAAATGTCTTACCCCTATGTTTTCTTGAACACACCCAGTCAGAAAGTGAAACTCTTCAGGGAGAACAGGGCAGCCTACAGGGGCAACAGCTACTGCCTTCTCTGCAGCTTGGTAGCCAGGGGTGGAAGAGACAGCACAGAGGAAACCTTAAGTCGGCCCCTGCTTCCCTGTCCAGTGTCTAACATCTTCCTGCTTGAGGCTGAGCGGCCCCCAGGTCTGCACTCATCAAGCTGGATATTCAAGAGAACCAGTGTTGTAGCTCAGTCTGGATCCAAAGGTCTGGTTACCAGGATAGCTGATCGTGTAAGCTTCAGTCTGCGGGCAGCAGCAAAAGATCAATGTCCTCGCTCAAAAGGTTGGAAATATTTGTGGACTACAAAGGCCCATAAACAACTACATGCCAATAAAATATATAACTTAGAAGAAATGGACAAATTCTTAGAAAGGTACTATCTCTCAAGACCGAACAGGAAGAATTGAAAGAAATATGAAGAGACCAACTACACTACAAGTACTGGTATGGAATCAGTGATTTAAAAATTCCCACTAAACAAAAGTCCAGCATAAGTTGCCTTCACAGGTGAATTCCATCCAAAATGTAGAAAAGAATTAACACCTAATCTTCCAAAGTTATTTCAAAAAATTTCAGAGGAAGGAATACTTTCAAACTCATTCTATGAGGCTGCAATCACCCTGATACCAAAATTGGACAACGATACCATGAGAAAAGAAAAGTACAGCCAATATTATTGATGAACATAGACACTAAAATCCTCAACAAAACACCAGAAAATGAATCTAACAGTACATTAAAAGCATCATACACCAAGATCAAGGGGGATTTATCCCAGGGATGCAAAGATTTTTTTCAATATCTGCAAATTAATCAGCGTGATACACCACATTAATGAACTGAATAACAGAAACCATACTATTATCTCAGTAGATGAGGAAAAAGTTTCTGATGAAATTCAATATCCATTTATGATAAAAACTCTCCATAAAGTGGGCACAGAGGGAACACATCTCAACATAATATAGGTCATATATGACAAACTCTAACATCATACTCAACAGTGAAAAGCTGAAAGCAGTTTCTCTAAGATCAGGAACAAGACAAAGATTCCTCTCTTGCAAATTTGATTCAATATAATTTTGGAAGTCCGAGATATGGAAACCAGTGAAGAAAAAGAAACAAAATGAATTCAAACTGGAAGAGAAGTAAAAGTGTCACTGTTTGCAGATGACATTATAGTATACATAGACAATCCTAATGATGCTGCCAGAAAACTACTAGAGCTCATCAATGAATTTGGTAAAGCTGCAGGACACAGAATTAATACACAGAAATCAGTTGCATTTGTATATACTAACAATACAAGGTCAAAAGGAGAAATTTGGGAAGTAATTCTATTGACCACTGCATTAAAAAGAATAAAATACTGAGGAATAAACTTAAGGAGACCAAAGACTTATGTGCAGAAAACTCTAAGACACTGATGAAAGAAATCAAGATGACACAGATGGAGAGATATATCATGTTCTTGGATTGGAAGAATTAATATTGTCAAAATGACTGCTACATAAAATAATCCTCAGATTCAATGAAATCACTGTCAAATTACCAATGGCATTTTCCACAGAACTGTAACAAGAAATTTTACAATTTGTATGGAAACACAAAAGACCGAAGAGCCAAACCAATCTTGAGAAAAGAAAATGGAGCGGGAGGAATCAACCGTCCTGATTTCAAACTATACTGCAAAGCTACAGGAATCTAGACAGTATGGTACTGGCACAAAAACAGAAATATAGACCAATGGCAAAAGATAGAGAGCACAGAGATAAACCTACATACCTATGGGCACCTTATCTTTGACAAAGGAGACAGGAATATACAATGGAGAAAAGACAGTCACTTTAATAAGTGGTGTTGGGAAAACAGGACAGCTCACATAAAAGAATGAAATTAGAACACTCCCTAACACCATACACAAAAATAAACTCAGAATAGATTAAAGACCTAAAGGAAAGGCCAAAAGCTATAAAACTCTTAGGGGAAAATATAGGCAGAACACTCTTTGACATTAACTGCAGTGAGATATACTTGGACTCACCTTCTGGGGTAACGGAAATAAAAGCAAAATAAACAAATGAACAAATTGGAAATTTGTCTTGGAAAAGGGCTCTTTTTAGACAAAATACTGTCAAACATCCATTCTGCCTGTAATCTGCTGGTGAGGAGCCAGTGAGAAACTGTGGCATCAGTCTTCTCTTGCATTGCTTCTCTTTCACTTCTCAGCTCATTTCCAGAGAACCACCTCCGTCTCTCATCCTTGGAGCCACAGTTCTTCCTTGTTACTACACCCACTGTTCATATATCTCTTTGGAGTCAAGCTGCCTTCTTTAGCAAATGCAAGTCCTTTCTTTCAAAAGCCCAATGCCCTCACTGGTCTGAGTCACTTGCTTTGATTCAGCCTCTCGATTTCCCTGATTTTACCCATAGGTCTGCTCTAGAGAGTCCACTACCCAATGGTAATGATTATAGGGTCAAGAATCAGACTGCCTTACTACAATCCTGCACTGGACTGTCATTCTCTGTGAACTGGGTGAGTTACTCAATCCCTCTGCCTCCATTTCCTTATGTGTAAAGTGGGGATTGTCTCTTGCCTCAAAGGGCTATTTCTGAGGATGAAATGAAATAATTCTTGTAAAGTGCAGTGCCTGGCCTGTAGTGAGAGAAACAGAGAGACAAAATCAGAGAGAGAGAGAGAAAGACAGAGGGTGTTGATGTCTTTGTAATGACTTTTGATCTTAGCTGAACTAGGTCACCAGTCTCAGTGAGAGTAGACTTAATTCTCACCTTCTTCATGGTCTGCATTCCTCTAGAAGTCCAATACCTTTTGCAACTCTGTTCATAGGTTTTACTGTCCAAGACAACCAACCTCTCATAAATGGTCTCTGATCTTCCAGGCCTTGGAGAGCAAAGAGCAGCTCACTTTGCATACATGAGACAGTGCAGAGATACTTCTTCAGTTACATATTCTTCCTTGGGATATCTTAGACTTCTTTATTTAATTACAGTGATATTGACCTATGACATTGTTATGGTTAAGTACACAAGGCTTGGTAGTCAGGCTGTCCAGGTAAAAGTCTGACACTATTTTTCTCGTCCATGCATACATAAAACAGACTGACAATAGGGCCCTCTTCCGGGATATGTTATGATGACTGAACAAGATGATCCATGTAAATGATCGATATAAGTATGGAGTCTACAGCACTGAGTGATTAATTCAAACCTTAACTCTTATTACAAAAACCCCCTTTGTTCCTACAGTCAGTAAGCGCTGTTGCCCACACACAGTAATTAAGAGCAGGGTTGAGAAGTTATTAAAGCCCAAATGAAGGCCACACCCTTATTCTACTGAACAACCCTTCTGTTCACTGTTACTGTGACATTGAGGAAGAGTCTGGAGGAAAGTGGCCATCCTTGCCTCAGGGCAAGTTATAAAGCGGATTTAAAAGTAACACCCTGAAAAAAGTATGTCAAACATATGGGACTCAACTCTGACCATTTGGTTTGTAAAACAGAATTAATTACCACAAGGCAGAAGAGCCAGTCATACCATACTAGCCACTTATACTATCAGATAAAATTTCCTGAAATTACTGTTGAAAATACACTAGAAAATAATATACACAGACAGTCTGTACATCTATATAACTTACATTCAACACACAACATTTTCTGGGAACAACAAAAAAAACCAGAAATTATTTGTACCCACTATTGACCTAGTTTTAATCTTTTAGTAGCCATGAGCTAATCAGTTTACCCCCAAAGCTGTAAACAACATACTATCTCCACCCCATCAGCAAGCTTTTCCTTGATCTTTCCTGCTTTCTCCAAAATCAGTTCAGCTCAGTTTAGTCACTCAGTCGTGTTTGACTCTTTGCAACCCCATGGACTGCCACACATCAGGCTTCCCTGTCCATCACTAACTCCCAGAGCTTGCGCAAACTCATGTCCATCGCCTAGATGATGTGATCCAACCATCTCATCCTCTGTTGCCCCTTTCTCCTGCCTTCAATCTTTCCCAGCATCAGGGTCTTTTCCAAGGAGTCAGTTCTTCGCATCAGGTAGCCAAAATCTTGGAGTTTCAGCTTCAGCATCAGTCCTTCCAATGAATATTCAGGATTGATTTCCTTTAGGATTGACTAGTTGGCTCTCATTGCAGTACAATTCCTTTTGGATTGACTGGTTTGGATCTCCAAACTACCTTGTATTAATTATGTTGCTTCAATCAGCCTGCTTGTTAACTCCCTAATATGACTCAACAATTTTCATATGAGATTTTTCAACATTATGGAGCACAACTAGCTAGACATCTCTGACTTATTCTTGAACAGGGGGGTGCAATTTTTGAGAGTGGACAAGTGTGCTTTCAGGCTTTGAAGATCACTTCCCTTCATAACTTTCTTTTTTCTTCCAAATCTTGTGGCCTATACAATTGGTGAGCTAATATAGTTAGGGCAGAAAAGTGGAAAGACTGCATTCAATTTTGTAGACTCAGGAAATCAATTTAAATAAATGTTAATTTCAGAGATATTAAATTCAGAGCTATCAAAGAAAAAGATCATAGTATTATCCAAGCTATGATTTTTCTAGTAGTCATGTACTGATGTGAGAGTTGGACCATAAAGAAGGTTGAGTGCCAAAGAACTGATGCTTTTGAAGTGTGTTGCTGGAGAAAACTCTTGAGAGTCCCTTGGGCTGCAAGGAGATCAAACCAGTAAATCCCAAAGGAAATCAACCCTGAATACTCACTGGAAAGACTGATGTTGAAGGTGAAGCTCCATACTTTGGCCACCTGATGTGAAGAGCTGACTCATTGGAAGACTCTGATGCTGGGAAAGACTGAGGACAGAAGTGGGTGACAGAAGATGAGATGGTGGGATAGCATCACTGACTCAATGGAGGTGAGTTTGAGCAAACTCTGGGAGATAGTGAAAGACAGGGAAGCCTGGAGTGCAGTTCATGGAATTCACGGGACCTGCTTAGTGACTGAACAGTAACAATAAAGTCACATCTGATAGAAAAATTAATGAATGCCATATAGCTAAAACTTTTCCTTCAAAGGAAGAGGGAAGTCTTATTCTTGTGTCATCAAGGCACACATAAGAGAGTATTTTTGGATTCAAATGTCACTAGTTAGAAATGACTCTCCTTGAACAGTGCTCTCCTCAGGGCACCCTTGACCTCTGCATTCCTCAGGCTGTAGATCAGCGGGTTCAGCATGGGGTTGAAAAGACTATAAAACAGGAAAAGGATCTTCTGCTGCTCCTCAGGGTGGCGGGACTTGGGGGCCATGTACATGACGATGGCACTACCAAAGAAGAGCCCGACCACGCAGAGGTGGGAGGAGCAGGTGGAGAAGGCCTTTCCGCGGCCTTCACCTGACTGGATCCTTAGGATGGAGGCCAGGATGCGCGCGTAGGAGAGCAGCACCAGGCTGAGGGGCCCGACCAAGACCAACACGGAAGCAGCAAGGATGACAGCTTGGTTCAGCCTGGTGTCAGCACAGGCCAGCTTAAGGACAGACAGGATTTCACAGAAGAAGTGGTTGATTTCATGAGGCCCACAGAAGGGCAGCCTTAGGAGGAGACCCACATGGACCAGGGCCAGGAGGGAGCCACATGCCCAGGAAGTCACCACCAGGCTGATGCCAACTCTACAGCTCACAAGGACAGAATATCGGAGGGGGTGGCAGATGGCTACATATCGATCATAGGACATCACTACCAGGAGCAGACATTCTGTCAGAGCAAAAGTCAGAAAAAGAAAGGTCTGTGTGATGCAGCCAGCAAAGGTGACAGGCTTGGCTGGACTCAGGAGGTTGACCAGCATCTGGGGCACCGTGTTGCAGGCGTAGGCCATGTCAACGATGGCCAGGTGTGAGAGGAAGAAGTACATGGGGGTGTGCAGTCTGGAGTCCAGTGAGATGAGTCCCAGGATGACCCCGTTCCCCAGCAGGGTGAGGAGATAGAATAGGAAGAAGAGCCCAAAAAGGAATAAGTGCATCCTTGGACCAAGACAAAATCCCAGTAGGATGAACTCTGTAACCATCGTCTGATTTTTCTCCATTTCACTATTAAGAAAGAACCAGGCATCTATGTGACATCTATCTTATTTAATATCTCACATATTTTTGGCATATGGAAAACTATTAATAAACATCTTTAAGAACTCATTGAATTATAAATAAGGAAAGAAAGAATAGAAAGGTTAGGGAAGGGTGAAAGGAAGGAAGAAGGAAGCAAAAAAGAAAGAAAAAGGAATCAAAAGGATGCAAAAAAGATAGGCTTATCTATGTAAATAAACTTAAGTGTTCAATAAACTAAATTGTCAATCTAATATTCAATTTTACAGAAGAGAAATATGTATCCACAAAGTCTTACCTAGAGCCACTGACACTGTCATGAAATTAAGAAATATCAAACCAGATTACAAAGAAAATAATCATGAAATATGGATTGTCTCAGAGCTACTTAGGTCCAAATCAGTAGGAAAACTCTCGGGTAGTAGAAAGAATCATAAATAATTGGAATTTAAATCCCATGTTCATAGATTGGAAGAATTAGTACATGTTACCAAAAGCCATAGATGGATTCAGTGCAGCCCTTATCAAAATTCCAATGGTATTTCTAACAGAACTAGAAAAATAATCCTAGATATTTAAGGAATCGCCAAAATCCCAGAATAGCCAAGGCAATCCTGAGAAAGAAGAACAAAGCTTAAGGCTTTCTACTTATAGATCTCAAGCTATATTACCAAGTTACAGTCAAAACAGTACATTACTGGCATAAAAACAGAAACACAGACCAATTAAACAGGATTGAGGGCATAGAAATAAGTCCCTGCAAATATATTCAACTAATATTTAACAAGAGAGCCAAGAATACTCAATGGAGAAAGGACAGTATTCAGTAAATGTGCAAATTGGATATTCATATATAAAAGAATGAAATTAGACTCCTATCTTACACCACTCACACAAATTAGCAAAACAGTGGATTAAAGTCTTAAACATAAGAACTGAAACTACAAAGAAATAAATAAAACGTAAAATAAAAGATCTTTGACATGGCTCTTGGCAATGAATTTTTGACATGACATCTAAAGCAAAATAAAAAATAAGCAAGTGGAACTACCTCAAACCAAGACAGTTCTGCACAGCAGAAAAATGAAAAGATGAACAGAATGAAAAGACAACATAAGACATGGGAAAAGCTACTTTCAAACCACATATATTGAACAAGGGGTTGATATTCAAAATATATATTAAAAAACCCCATACAACTCAGCAGCAAAAAAGCAAATAATCCAATCTAATGTGGATAAAGAATCTGAGTGGACTTTTTCCCAAAGAATATATACAGATAACCAACAGGTACCTGAAAAGTTACTCAGTATCACTCAATATCAGACAAATTAAATCAATATCACAGTGACATATCACATCATGCCTGTTAGAATGGTTATGATCAAAAAGATAAGAGATGACAAATGTTGACAAAGATGTGAAGGAAAGGGAATGCTTTTACACTGTTGGTGGAAGTGAAAATTGTTACAGTTACTGTGAAAAACAATAGGAATGTGTCCCTGAAAATAAAAATGGAATTACCATACAATCTAGCAGTTTCTCCTGGGCATTTATCTGAAGGAAAAAAAACACTAACTCAAAAAGTAATCTGTACCCCCATGCTCACATCAGCATTACTCACAATAGTCAAGACATGTTAACAACCTAAGTGTTCTCCAACAGATGAGAGGATAAAGAAGTAGAGAGTGTTTGGCTGTGTATTCAGCCATAGAAAGAAGGGAATCCTGCCATTTGTGACATGAACGGACCTTGAGGGCATTCTGCTTAGTGAAATAAATGAGACAAAGAAAGACAAATACTGCATGATCTCACTTATACGTGGGAGCTAAAAACCAACCACCAAACTGATAGACAAGGGATTACATTTGTGGTTACCAGGATTGAAGGGTAGGTATGGACGGGAAACTAGATGAACATACTCAATAGGGACAAGCTTCTAGTTATAAGATAAATAAGCACTAGAGACTATAGCTAACATAATGAATATAATTAACATTACTCTAAGGTGTATTTAAAAGGTGTAAGACATTCAAAACCCTATGACTTCTAACCACAAGAAAAAAAACAGTTTCTCTTTTTTCGGTTATCAATAAGTGAGATGGATTTTTAAATTTATTTTTTAGTTTTAAAATTTAAAAAATTATTTTATACTAGAGTACCAATTAACTATATTCTATGATAGATGTTTCCTAAATTTATTGTGGTGATCATTTTACAGCATTTGTAACTTAAATCATTACAGTGTATACTTTAAATTTAGATAATACTATATATTAATGATATCTATATAAAACTGGAAAACATTTTTTTTTTTTATTAGTTGGAGGCTAATCACTTCACATCATTTCAGTGGGTTTTGTCATACATTGGAAAACATTTTTTAAAAGAGAATAAGATTGATCATAGCCTAGAATCAGGAACTAGACCCATCTTGCTATTAATTCAATCCTCCATATTTGGGAAATGTTTTATGTCTGAAATCCAAAACATATCACCATTTAAACAAAAAAAGCATAGTGACTGAAATCAGCAATAAGGATTAATACATACTTTATAAGTATTTAACAGAAACAATGATAAATTCAGCTTGCCTCTTGACAAATGGCAGCATTAGTATCTCAGTGGTAAGATATCTAGTCTATGAGTTTGTGATTTGGTAAATTAAACTTTGTTTTCTTACCTTGTATCTTGGATGATAGTTTCCTCAATCAACTATGTCAAAATTCAACATTATTTTTAGTGCAAACATTTGTCAGTGCCATTGGAAAAAAAAGTAACTTGAGGTTTAGCTATTTTTAGGATTAGTGTGAAAAAAGGCGCTGTTTTTGGCCACGCCTAATTTACCTATCCTCAATACCAGTGGCGATATCAACATGGATGTAAGAGACAGAATTGAATTTTGAGAGAGAAACTTGGAAACATATACCGAAGTGATGAGAATAACAACCTATAGGTAAAAACAAGATAATATTAAGAAACACATGACTGGTGAGTTCTGGGAATCTCCAGAAGTCCACCTAAGGTGCTTTGAAACAGTACTAGGGAGGCGGGACAGAAAGATGCGATTGACCGCAAATGTAGTTACTTCAGTGAGTTCCTGTTAAAGACTGTGGGTGAAAGGAAGGAGCTGCTCCGTACAGAGCACAGACAGAGGTCAGAGAGGCCGCGCTGTCTGTGCGTCTTACAGACCTTCAGGGAAAGGGAAGCCTGACCAGTTGACACAAGGACTCTACGCATCAGGCAATTCTATGTCCACAGTCTAGATGGATGGTTTGGATGACCAGTCTCATAATGCTAGTCAGTAAGATCCCTGACTAGCCCCTCCTGCTCTGATTTTGTGCTCACCAATTCACCATTTAACTAAAGACTTAACACTTAAGAGAACGCTCAATCGTGTCCAACTCTTCATGTCCCCATGGACTATCTGCCCATGGAATTCTCCAGGCCAGAATACTGGAGTGGGAAGCCTTTCCCTTCTCCAGGGCATTTTCCCAAGCCAGGGATTGAACCCAGGTCTCCCGCATTGCAGGCGGATTCTTTACCAGCTGAGCCACCAACGAAAAAGAGGAATGCATCAATCAGCAAAGTTGTTTGCTTATTATGCAATTGCATTTCAAATTCTAAATGAATGAACATTTAGATGTTCTGGCTTATGCATTATCCAATTGTGGTTTACATAGCGTGATGTAGTTCCTGAACACTTTCCAAAACTGGATCTAGAAAGTGAGGACCAGACCCCAGACTAAGGTAACCTCACTAAAGCGAAACTCAGGGAAAGAAATGGATCCTTCCTAACAACAAGAGATGAGATATATGTTTCCTCCTCAGCATTATTCATAAGTTGTCAAATTGCCTGGACACAAAAGTAACCTAAGTAATACAATAAAAAGTCCTTATATGTGACCAGGGATTATTTGACTTTTCAGTTCAGTTCACTCGCTCAGTCATGTCTGACTCTTTGTGACCCCATGAACTGCAGCACACCAGGCCTCCCTGTCCCTCACCAACTCCTGGAGTTTACCCAAACTCATGTCCAGTGAGTTGGTGATGCCATCCAACCATCTCATCCTCTCTTGTCCCCTTCTCCTCCTGCCCTCAATCTTTCCCAACATCAAGGTCTTTTCAAATGAGTCAGCTCTTCGCATCAGGTGGCCAAAGTATTAGAGTTTCAGCTTCAACAGCAGTCCTTCCAATGAACACCCAGGACTGATTTCCTTTAGGTTGCACTGGTTGGATCTCCTTGCAGTCCAAGGGACTCTCAAGAGTCTTCTCCAACACCACAGTTCAAAAACATCAATCCTTCTGTGCTCAGCTTTCTCTATAGTATTTTACTTTAGGTTAATATTAAACATTTCTGTGCTTAACAAACTTTCTATATTTTTTAAGCACATAAAACATACAAGAATATTTGGCTGTGAAAGATACACAATATATTTGAATCCATCCCCTCCTAAAACAGCAATTTTCCTTTTCCAATTTTCCTTCACAGGTAAATATAAATGGAAAAAGAAATACAGTACAAATCATGATTTTTTTATAGTGAAATTGAAAGATATAGATAAAAAAGGTCAGAATGCATGAATATTCTTTTAGGCACAGTAGCATATTTATTTCAAATCTGATTTACTTTAAAGCACAGGAATAGGCTTATTCATTTTTATACCCCTGGCAGTTAATAAGTATTTGTTGAATGACAAAATAATAAACATAAACAAATGAGTAAACATCTAAATAGTGATGCCCTTATCTCAGATCTGGTGTCTTTTAAAATATATCCTACTATCATTATTTCAAGTACGGCTCATTTGTCCCAAAGAAAGTATAGAATTCAAAAGAATTTTACCCTGATGATTTGAACTAAAATAGGATTTTTAAATTTTAATAAGAATAACTAAAGAATTTATAAAGTGTTTTAAGTAATTAAAGTTTGGATACACTTCTCAATTTTTTTTTCTTATTTTTATTTGCTATCTACATATCTAATAGTTAAAAACAGTCAAATGGGATGCAAACAGATTCAACTGCTGGTGGGGTCAAACGGGAAGTATTCTAGTCCCAAACATACCTTTTAAGCATAGTGATGTCTATTTATTTATATATGTACAGTCCCAGAGTTACAAAAATGGCAAATTATTATCTGGTTAATAAATAATCAGGCAACTCTAAAGTTCTAAGGTAAATATTTAAGAAGGAAATCATTTCATATATAAATAAAACATCAGAACCTGATGAAACCTGTATCTTAAAAAGTATATCTTGAAGCAATAGGGAGCTGGAAAGTTCTTTTCTAAAGTAGTAGGCATGTGTGGAGCAGAACTCCTAAGATGATCACCCATGTTTATCCGTAGCTCAGCTGAACTGTAAGGGTGTTTACTTGCAAGTAATAAGGAAGAACTGAAAACTAATTCATCTTAGTGCTTATGTAGGGCTAAGCCAAGCCTTCGCAAAGTTGTTGTATGGGGTAAGGACTGATAAGTGACTTTTCCCAGATACAAGAATTACTGGGCATAGAGAACTGTCAGTTTCATAACTGATCATACTATTGAGTGCTTCCTATATACCAGGTACTGTGGAAGTACATAATGAAGCAGGTTGATGGTTCTGGGCTCTGTGAAGACATGACTGTGAAAATATGCTTCAGGAGAAAGAGTGGGGGTATATATTAAAAATGTGCACATAAAATGGAAACATCCTATAAAAAGAAAGTGTAAAGAATTATTGATGATCTCATCCTTCTCCTTCCTTGCTATTCAACTCCTTAACATCTTGGTCCCTTTCTTTATTCTTTCCATCCCTATCACAAAAACTTATCCTCCAACCTACAGAAAATATAAGTTATTCATACTTACTGAGTACATTCTAGCTGCCTGATAGTCTTTAATGCTACACTTAATGAAAGATAAATATAAGACATGAATTTAGTGTCCATTTGGCTATGAAGCCAAATGCATTGTAATAAACATGTTCTCATAGATTTAGTATATATTATGACTATGCCTACAATAATTATAAATGCATAATTTATACAATAACAAATATGCTGATAATCCTGAAAAGGAACACCTTTCCATAATATACCTATACTGGTTTTCTTCAGCTTGGAAAATTTCCAAATGTTCCATCTAAATCCACAGTAATGGAACACAGTAATCTTTTACTTCTATTTCTTAGTATCAGCTTTTTCAAGTAAATCTTTATTGCATGGATATTTCTCCACCAATAACACAAAATTGGCCAAATCCTAAACACCCTTACATCCTTTGTTTATAAAATGTACATCTAATTTCCCACTGACATTACTTATATAGACTATGAATGATGAGCATGTATTTTTACCATTAACAGAGAATATTTATTTCTCTTTCTGAGACTTCTAGTGGTAGCAGTGATAGCTAACAATAATAATAAAGAAAACTACATGCCACAGCAAATCTAAGAGAAATAAATGGTAAAATAAAATAAGGCAACCTGGTTAGCGCCCCCATTTGGACTCAAGGCCTCAGAAGAAGAAAGCATCTACAGGCTGGAGGGGGTCCTGCCCTGGGGAGCTTCTATGGGAGCTGTAGGGCCCTCACCTCTGCTCCAGATTGGAAATGGGACCAGATCCTCAGAAAAGGAGGTTTATTCTCTGATGGGCTCAACCTCGCTGTAGCTCTTGAGGGTTCACTGGAAGGGGTGGCTGTGACATGTAGGGCACGCCCAGCTCCCCTGGGGAGGGGAGACAAAGCAAGGCTCCTTTTCTGTTTCCCTTCTCATCCCTACACACAGCCCCAGGGCAGGCCCCTGAGAAAACATCACTCCTTACAGTCCCTGAATACTTGGCATTATTTGGATTTCATGAATCCCAGCACTGCTGTGGTTCTCAAGTCTCCAGATGGTTCAGCTGAACCGTAAGGAAGCTGAACCAGTGTGACAAGGAGTAAGCTCCCGGCATTAAGCTCTGTCGTTCAGCTTCTCTCCAGTGTGATCTGGGCCCCTTGTGTTGAGCAGAGGTGGGAGGAAAGCACCCTGAGAAAGCAGCTGATTCCAAGTAACAACTCACGGTGTTCAGATGCTGCAGAGAGCTGGTTATGGAGGCAGGGGATGGACTGGGGAGTCCAAAGGGACAGGTATCCCGAGGGACTTATTAGATGCCACCTAAGGGAGGGTTTTCTGAGAATCTCTAATCTCCATTCAGAGTCCAGTCCCTAAGAGGAGTGGAGGAAAGGACCCTCCCCAAGACAGCTTCCCTTAGCAATCTCCTGCCTCTTCTGGGGATGAGAGAATATTTTGTATCTCAGATGTTGTCATATTTATTTGTATTTTGCTGCATTCTTTTACTGAACATAAAGGAGTTAAAATACTATTCTGGAAATTTCACATCAATCAATCAGGCAAGTTAAGAACTAATAAGTGCATTATAGTGTGATTCCTAACTTGCTGGGATCATGACATAAACTTGGAGAAAACTGGGCTCAGTTACCAAGTTTTGAGGATGTGTCCACCTGTGTTCCTGCTCTATGGACCCACTGTGAGAAGAAACACACATTTGGGGATACCAAAGCAGGCTTCTAATTGTGTGACATTCCAGGTGCATATTAGACAATCTGTAAATATTGGGACTTTTCTTTCTTTCTTTTAATGTTCTTGGTGACCTGCAGAAATATGCAAATCAGGAAACCAACACATAAAGAAAAACCAAAATATTGTGAAAACAATAGGTTAGGACATGGTTTCTATGTTCATTTACCCTGGAGAAATGTGGAAATCAGGAAACTAATACATAAAAGAAAAACTAAAGTACTGTGAAAACAATAGATTAGGACATAGTTTTCTATGTTCTTTTGACCATTGAAAAAGTAAAAAATTTAACTAAGACAATAATAAATATAAATGTTTATGATACCAAATAATCTGTAGGGAAATGTATCATCCCAAAATAACAAGGGATGATACCTTTTCTACATATCAAGGTGACATAGCTTTTAAATAGTGGACAACTTCTAAAGATGATCAGAGTAACCATATACAAAACATAAATGTATATGAAGGAAAATAACATATATAATATAGTCACCTTTTAGTTATAATAAATGTGTTCTCAAAGATTTATGTGTCAGCATTGGGCATTTTATATAATCACTGATCTTAAGATTCTGATGCTGGGAAAGACTGAGGGTAGGAGAAGAAGGGGTTGACAGAAGGAGGAGATGAGGAGATGGTTGGATGGCATAATCAAATCAATGGACATGAGTGTGAGCAAACTCTGGGAGAGAGTGAAGGACAGGGAAGCCCAGGACACTGCAGCTCATGGGATTGCAAAGAGTCACACTTGACTTAGCAACTGAACAACAATAACCATATGGTTATAACAAGGTCCACTGAGATGTGAAGATAATTTCCTTTTAAAAGTAGAATAAATAAAAATCAACACATTGATAATATAAACACCTCCCAAATTATCTTAAAAATTGGTTTGCAAATTAGTGGCTTTTAAAAAATAACTAGTGGCTTTTAAATGATAAAATAAAATATCCAAGTCAAGGATAAACCTATCTTCACAAAGTCATCAAAGACTTGGAATTGTAATTTATGAAAACTTACAACTGTAAAATATTTTTATTAAGTGTATTTCTGGAGTAATTATGTATTGAAAGATCAAAAGTTCAATGTATCATTTGGAATACTAGAAAATGGGAATTTAAAGCAGAATTTGCTACAAATCACTGCTCAAGAAAGAGAAACTTTACTTAATAGATACTGCTTTTTGATTATGAGAATTGTGACCTATTTGGCACACTTTATTGTAAATTTGGGCTTCCCAGGTGGCTCAGATGGTAAAGAATCTGCTTGCAATGCAGGAAATGAAGGTTCAATCCCTGAGTTGGGAAGAACACCTAGAGAAGGGAATGGCTACCTACTCCAGCATTCTTGCATGGAGAATTCCATCATATATGATAAACATGCCAAAAATACATTACCAGGTGTGACAAGTTCTCAAATGCAAAGAAGACATGTTCAAGATATTGTACAATTGTGCTCATTTCACATGCTAGCAAGGTACTGCTCAAAATTCTTCAAGCTAGGCTTCAACAGTATGTGAACCGAGAACATCCAGATGAACAAGCTGGATTTAGAAATGGCAGAGGAACCAGAGATCAAATTGCCAACATCTGTTGGATTACAGAAAAAGCAAGGGAATTCAAGAAAAACATCTACTTCTGCTAATGCCTTTGACTGTGTGGATCACAACAAACTGTGGGAAATTCTTCAAGAGATGGGACTACAAGTCCACCTGACCTGCCTCCTGAGAAACCTGTATGCAGGTCAAGAAGCAATAGTTAGAACTGGACATGGAAAAATGGACAGGTTCCAAATTGGGAAAGGAGTACCCCAAGGCTGTATACTGTCACCCTGTTTATTTAACACACATGCAGAGTACATCATGCAAAATTCCATGCGGGATGAAGCACAAGCCAGAATCAAGATTGCCAGGAGAAATATCAATAACCACAGATATGCAGATGACACCACTCTTATGGCAGAAAGCGAAGAAGAACTAAAGAGCCTCTTGATGAAAGTGAAAGAGGAGAGTGAATAAGCTGGCTTAAAACTCAACATTCAGAAAACTAATATCATGGCATCTGGTCCCATCACTTGATGGCAAATAGATGGGGAAATATTAGAAACAGTGACAGACTTTATTTTCTTGGACTCCAAAATCACTGCAGATGGTGACTGCATCTATGAAATTAAAAAACGCTTGCTCCTTGAAAGAAAAGTTATGACAAACCTAGACAGTGTATTAAAAAGAAGAGAAATTACTTTGCCGAAAAAGGTCTGTATGGTCAAAGCTATGGTTTTTCCAGTGGTCATGTATGGATGTGAGAGTTGGACCATAAAGAAGCCTGAGCACTGAAGAACTGATGCTTTTGAACTGTAGTGTTGGGGAAGATTCTTGAGAGTCCCTTGGACTATAAGTAGATCAACGGAGTCAATCCTAAAGGAAATCAGTCCTGAATATTCATTGGAAGGACTGATGCTGAAGCTGAAACTCCAATACTTTGGACATCTGATTTGAAGAGCCAACTCATTGAAAAGACCCTGATGCTGGGAAAGATTGAAGGCAGAAGGAGAAGGGGACAACAGAGGACAAGATGGCTGGATGGCATCACTGACTTGGGAGATGGAGAAGGACAGAGAATACTTGTTGCACTCCATCATATGCAAAGAATCAGACATGAGTGAGCAACTGAACAACATTCTAATTTTAGAAAATACCCTTCAGTATTATTGAAATGCCTTAGCTCTGACTCCAGGCTTATTGAAGCATTATTTTTTAAATTCATTTCTCAGATTTTTGAAAGGAAAATTGGAGGATCTTGGATAATGGGTATAGGTAATTCTTTTCCTGAGAGGAAATATCCATCATTATAAAGGTTCAAATTGACATCCACATTAAACATGATTATGTTGTGAGTTATCTCAGAGTCAGTCAGTTCTTCAGTGACCATAACCTCCCAGTAAAAAAGCCTCACGCTGGATAAATACTAATGTTCTCATTTTGATCTCATAGTCTGATCACTAAAAATTCCCACAGATAATGGTTAGTTAATAGGATTAGAACAGTATTTTCATAAGTATAAACTTCATTAAGGACTAAACATTAACCCCAACCAACATTAAAGAATCCTGATCCCCTTGTTGAAATGATATTTGTTCAATAATATAAATAAAACTTTGATACAATTAACTAATCTCTTTTAATCTCCCAAATTCTTAATTGTTCAGCAGAGCTTAACTCTACTAAAGCTTGACAGAACTCACTTCTTCAATCTACTCTAGGGTTTAACCTATAGTCGAAACACTTCTGTAACTGTGCTTAAAAGCCTTTACCTATCTCAAGCTTTACCACTTTCCAAGAGGTTGGGACTTGACTATACTCCAAAATAATATTTAAAAGTGCATAATTGGCAAAAGATGCAATTTATTTTTATATCCCTTAAAAATAGTGTTATTTTCTTCCAGCAGTAGAAAACTCAGATTAACAAACTTCTTAAAAGTTTTGTCTGTCTATGTATTTAGCCTCAAAATATTGATACTTAAAAAAGTCTTTTTTCACTAGGAGGAAATTTTTGTAACTGTGTAAACACCTCACTTATTCTGTCTTTTGAGATTATAGTAATCTATACGGCATTCTACATAGAGTATCGGGAAATTTCTGTTTGTGTTGCTATCATTTGAGGTTTTTTCATTGTAAGAATAACCAATGAGTAATAAATCATGTATTTTCCCTATTTTGTTTTGTTCTTAATCTCCAAAGGATCGACTAGACTCTTGGGCATTTTATCTTTATTCATTTCCTTTTCACCCATCATATTTATCCTGCACCTGTTTCTATGAATGTTCTCTTATAGAACTTCTCCCATGTCTCTATTTTCTAAACACAGCAATCAAACTTTTCTAAAGCTTATACACTAGTTAGGTAATCAGCTTTGCAAATTCTTTCAGATTCCTTTAAGAAACTTGGTTTTCTCTTTATATCCTTGAACGAGAAAAATAGATTGATTTCATATAGTGGGTAAGTAGGAAAATATATGTAGAATAAATTTTTTAAATCTCAAGTTTAGATGACTGTGAAACTGAATGAGATCATTTCCTGAGATGTATTTTGGAATACTTTTCCAAGAAGTAGAAGGTTGGATTTATCATTTCCGGATAGTAGAGAAGAGCACTACATATTTAGACCTACATCCTCTTTACAGGATCACTCTGCAGGAACAAAAATCATTTGATTCGAGAAGACAGTTACAGGAAGTGTTCACAATGAATCAATCAATATCAAGATTTCCGGTTCTAATAAATTTCTAAAGAAACGTTATTAAAAAATTTCATGTGATCAAGTAAGTTTGGAAAACACTGGCTAACAACTGGAATAGAATTTTTCTGTATTTACCATAGGAATTTTTACAGTTTTTACTGTGATAGTATGAATTGTGAGCCCCCTAAAATGAGTCATCTAATACGCAATAACTCTCAAACTCATTTGACCCCAGAATTTATTTTTAAAGCCCTCTTCAAGAGCTGGAGATTCGGGTGGAGGGGGAGGTGGGAGGGGGGATCGGGATGGGGAATATGTGTAAATCTATGGCTGATTCATATCAATGTATGACAAAAAAAAAATAATAATAATAAAAAAAAAACCACAAAAAAAAAAAAAAAGAGCTGGAGATTTGAGGAAAGCATTTTGGGAGACTGGGGCTGGAACATAGCTTGATGAAGAAATTATAAAGACTATTATTCTAGATCTGTGATATCCAGATATTGGTCTATAACATTCAGTAGCATCACAAACTGTTATTGGTAATATTTGGATAATGATAATATTTAAAGGTGCAGTTTTCTAAAATACTTCCCACATCTATTGAATCAGTGATCTAATGGTGGGTCAGGAGATTTACTTTATTTTTAATAAGCATCTCAGATAATCTTATGTAGGGTTGGGCTTGAGAGCTTTTGAAATAATTTCCTCCTAGGTCATTGTCAACCCTGATGTGATCATCTCTTCATAAAACTCTCTTTATTCCCAGCACTCTCTTCATGGCATTCTTTACTTCTGAATTCTTAAGAGTATAGATGAGGGGATTGAGCATGGGATTGAAAAGGCTGTGAAACAGGAGAAGATATTTCTTCTGTTCCTTGGGGTTCCCATATCTGGGTCCAACATACATGATAATGGCTGTGCCATAAAAGAGTCCAACCACACAGAGGTGAGATGAGCAGGTGGAGAAGGCTTTTCTTTGCCTTTCCCCAGACTGGAGCCTAAGGATGGCACAGAGGATGCACATATATGAGATTATAATTGAGGAGAAGGGTCCCACTAGCATAGAAATCGATCCAGCCAATACCATTATTTCATTGATATGTGTATCTGCACAAGCAAGTTTGAGAACAGCCATGATTTCACAGAAGAAATGATCGATTTTCTGGGTGATGCAGAAGGGTAAGGGTAAAAGCAACACTAGATGAACCAAAGACAGAAGGACTCCAATGGTCCAGGAAGTCACCACCAGCATGATGCAGACTCTCCAGCTCATGATGACTGAATACCGGAGGGGGTGGCAGATGGCCACATACCGATCATAGGACATCACCACCAGGAGCAGACATTCTGTGACAGCAAATGTCAGGAAGAGAAAGGTCTGTGTGATGCAGCCAGCAAAGGAGACGGGCTTGGCTGGACTCAGGAGGTTGACCAGCATCTGGGGCACCGTGTTGCAGGCATAGGCCATGTCAACGATGGCCAGGTGTGAGAGGAAGAAGTACATGGGGGTGTGCAGTCTGGAGTCCAGTGAGATAAGCCCCAGGATGACCCCGTTCCCCAGCAGGGTGAGGACATAGAGCAGGGAGAAGAGCCCAAAGAGGAGCATCTGAGTCTTTGTGTCAAGAGGAAATCCCAGGAGGATGAACTCAGTGACAGAGGTCATATTGTCTCCCATATCCCTAGGACAGAAGGAACTGAGTTGATGTCCAGGGTTAAAGAGAAGTCTCTGAAAATAGACTTATGTCAACTTATACTTTTCTGTGGTGTAAAAATGTATTCAGAAACACCTGCAGTGAATTTTTCTGTTTTCAAATGAAAGTTTAAATAATTTATTTGATAATCCTACAATGCACACATATACATAAACACATATATACATATATTTTCTTTCTTAAGTTTTTAAGAGGCTAAATTTTCAAAATAAGTATGTTGCCACATGTTAATCAAATATATAGTTTTTGTTTCATTCAGTGAAATACCTCATATCATTGAACTAAATTCTATTCTCCTTTGCTTATATTAACGTATCTGTATTTTTTCCCAGACTACGACCCTTACCTGATATACACGCTAATGTCCTAAAGCTGCAATACATCAAATTTTGAGTTAGAAGGGTTTATCAAGGACAGTGCGTACTAAGAGTAGATGTACCATTTTCCAAAATACACCATTAGAAATTAACCATTTCCCTGCCTGTTGAGACACACTTTCCACTTCTTCATCTTAGTGGTTACCTCCACAACTAATCGTGCACAAAATCTCTGCTTGTTCAAGTGTAAAATCCTGTTTTCAGCCTATAATCTCTTCTTTCACATTGAATTTTTCACAATATTCAGATGAACATTTATATGAATGACTGAATAGATTTGTACTGTGCTGTTTATCTAAACATAAAAACAAAATCAATAATTTCATTAGATTAGAACTCATTATTGATATATACTCTAGAAATACTCTTTCAGACACTGACTCTACAGGTGATTGGCAATAACTACAGGACCTCTGGGAGAGATGCTGGAAAGGGGTCTCTGAATTTCTTGAAAGATTGAACTAAATAATCTTTCTTATTCTAAGATTCCACAATTAGAATGCAAGTATAAACATAATATTGCCCCTCTTGGTTTAATTTCATTCCCATCTTTTATGTAAGACCATCTTGTCTTGGAGAGAGAAAGAATGAATAATACATCTCAATTTAAATGGCAATAGAACCATAAACATTTACAAATCATCCCATTTCCATTGTTACACCCCTGTTACTATTCCAGTGATAAGTGTCATATCCACAAGGTTGAAAGTAAATCATTTTGTGTTTATTAATTTCCATTTTACCTACCATTGTTCTGAGGGTGGAAATATCAATGATATGAACTGTATGCTCATACACATGGCTCAGACCCTTGTTTTCTCACATAAACATAAAACTATTTGTACACTAATCCAAAAACTGAAGAAAAGCTATGACCAACCTATACAGCATAATAAAAAGCAGAGACATTACTTAGCCAACAAAGGTCTGTCTAGTTAAACCTATGGTCTTTCTCGTAGTATGGATGGATGTGAGAGTTGGACTATAAAGAAAGCTGAATGCCAAAGAATTGATGCTTTTGAACTGTGGTATTGGAGAAGACTCTTGAGAGTCTCTTGGACTGCAAGGACATCCAACCAGTGAATCCTAAAGGAAATCAGTCCTGCATATTCATTGGAAGAACTGATGTTGAAGCTGAAACTCCAATACTTTGGCTACATGTAAAGAACTGAGTCATTGGAAAAGACCCTGATGCTGGGAAAGATTGAAGGCAGGAGGAGAAGGAGACAAGGGAGGATGAGATGGTTGGATGGCGTCACCAACTTGATGGACATGAGTTTGAGCAAGCTCTGGGAGTTGGCGATGGACAGGGAAGCCTGGTGTGCTGCAGTCCATGGGGTCACAAAGAGTCGAACATGACTGAGCAACTGAACTGAACTGAACTGAATCCAAAAACTGAATTTTCTTCCTTAAATATTTAAATATTTGACTTCTCTCTGTATGTGATACTTCAAGCCTAGTTGTTTTTTTTTTTTTTAAATAAAAGGTATTGGCCTTTCAAAATATTAAATATTTAGCAGAAATTCACACACACTTCGCTCCTTACTTATAGATAGCTACCAGTCAAAAATAACCATTCAGATACTGATTGTATTAACACATTGATATTTCCAGCAAAACTGGAACGTGAATGAAAATACACTTTTGCATGATATTGAAGAGTGACAGTAAAGCCTAACAGGCAATGAAAATGATGCTCAAATATATTTGACCAGAAGTCACAAAGGCAATTAAGGAATGTGTGTGTCTAGAGATGAGTGTTGTATGGAGCCCACAATACCTTCATGCAGAAAAAAGCAAACATCCCTGGTGTGGCTACATTTCCTGGTGATTCTGAAAGACTTGCTCCTCCTCTGAGGACTGTAGAGAAAGGATCTTGGTTATTCATGCTGCCCAAGAGAAGAGCAGGCTTTATTCACTTATAATACCCACAGGGCTCCTTCCCAATTGTCACGAGAGCTTGTGTAGGGCACAGTAGGTCCCACACCAGTGTGCTCCCTCTAGACACACACAGAAGCCAGCCACTGCCCCTCTTCTGAGTCGGAAGAGGACTTGTAGTCTCTGAGGAGACAAGAGAAATAGTGAGATCTTTAGAGGTTAACAGCAGGTAGTACCTTCATAATGAAAAGAATACACACATATTAAGTTACGCTCTTCTTGTTGTTGTTCAGACACTAAGTCATATCCAACTCTGTGACCCTGTGAACTGCAGCACACCAGGCTTTCCCGTCTCTCACTATCTCCTGGAGTTTGCTCAAACTCATGTCCATTGAATCAGTGATGCCATCTAACCACCTCATCCACTGTCGCCCCCTTCTCCTCTTGCCCTCAATCTTTCCCAGCATCAGGGTCTTTTCCAGTGAGTTGGCTCATAGCAGCCAAATTATTCATAGCATATGTTCAAATTATTGGAGCTTCAGCATCAGACCTTCCAGTGAATACTCAGGGTTGATTTCCTTTATTAACTGGTTTGAATTCCTTGCAGTCCAAGGGACACTTTCAAGAGTTTTCTCCATGCCCACAGTTTGAAAGCATCAATTCTTCAGTGCTCAGCCTTCTTTATGGTCCAACTCTCACTCTCTGCTTACCCCCTGAATATTACTGCTACCCAAATACAGGAATTTGTTATGGTTCATGAATTCTTACATCGGTCCAGCTCCCAAACATACAAGAGGCACTTGGGAGATGCAGAGATTGATTCCTGTTTATTATCTGACAGTGAAGCAGAAACTCGACATTAATTCCTGAAGCTGTATTTCTTTTAGTGTACTTAGTTTGCAACTATGGTGAATCTTGTAGCAGAATAAAAAGGTCTTAATCATCACATCATTTTAGATAGCAACTCAGAACCTACATCCTTGAGCACCGATCTGGAAATGTGTGGGCATCCTTGCTAGTGTTTCCTGTTGGACATGCCCTGCAGCTTGTGGATCTGTCTGGAGGATGAATGAATAAAGAAAAAGTGCTGATGCAGTTCACTTTTGAAAAATTTTTGATAATTTCTGGTGCCACCCTCATGGAAAAGATAAGCCATATAAAAGCAGAGGGCCAACTCCTGTCCTTTTTATCCTTATGGTGGGGCATATGCCTATCAGAGTAGGCATATACTACTATCAGTACATACTGAAGAAGAGTATTCTAATTCTTCAGAGTGTTATCAACAACCCAGTACTCCAAATCTGCATGTCAGGTTACAATTTCTATCTAATCTACAAGTTCTGAGCAATACAGTATGTTTTGTTGTTACTCAGTCACAAAGTCCTGTCCGACTCTTTGCAACCCCACGGACTGCAGCATGCCAGGCCCCTCTGTCCTTCACTGTCTCCTGGAGTTTGCTGAAACTCTTGTGCATTGAGTCGGTGATGCCATCCAACTGTCCCATCCTCTGTCACCAAATTATTGGAGCTTCAGCATCTGTCCCTCCAGGGAATAACAAAATGTATTGGAACCAGTTAAATCCTTGGCCATTTGCCCTTTGTCACGCCTTTGCTGTGAAATGAACCTAGTGGCCTGAGGTGATGTTATATATACATCAGAAATCACATGATCTAATAGCGCTCAGTGGAGGTACCGATTAAGATACTGTGAACAAGAAACAGAAATTCATACTTGTGATGGATATCATCTGCAACCCAATAAATCATTGCCCTATATAGGGTGGAAGGATTCGGTATGCCATCAGCTGACTTGGTGGCGGTGGTGGTTTAGTCACTAAGTTGTGCCCAACTCTTGCAACCCCATGCCAAGCTCCTCTGTCTGGGATTCTCCAGGTAAGAATAGTGGAGTGGGTTGCCATCTCCTTCTCCAATCAAGTGATCTACTGGTCCCCTCAAGAGGAAGGTACCCTACTGAGGGCTCAGTATTGGGCTTCGCTGCTAACAGAGCAGGTATTCAGCACAGTAGAGTGGCCTTGGTGAGAGGCAGCCTGTGCTGTTACATGCACGCCAAGTCCCCATCTCATTGCTTACTGCATTTGTGTGATCAGTGTGCAGTCAGTGGAGACGCCGAAAGCAGAGGCTGCCCGACATCTACTGGTCATCCTATACCTGGCTGTTTAACGCCTCTTCTGCAATGATGTCTTTGGTTGGCATGACTGTGGGATGCACAGATTCAGGTACTTTGTGTACTATCTCACATCTTTTTCCCATACCTCCATTCACCCAACATCCCAACTGTGCTCCTTCCAGGTCCTTGACCAACCAGTCAACCCATTTGCCATTTTCCAGGAGACTGTGGATGTTCTTAGCTCAGGAAACTTCTCTCTCCACAGGTAGATGAATAGTTGAATGGCTAGCTATGGGCAATGAGAAATTTATTCTAGTTACCTTTAAGGCCCCACACCTGAGTGCTACATATATTGCACCAATATATCAAGCCAAATCATCCTTGTATCAAGCCTTTCTTCCTAAACTATCAACTGGTTGTAGGAAATCTCTTGGAGATTATTCACATGCATGTGTGTGCACGTGTACACACACACACACACATTGGAGGGAGGCATCAGTGATACAGGTGATGTGGAGGTCTGGACCAACTGTTCATCCATTGCTTTTGTCTTCTGCAGATGTTCTTGGTCTAAGTTATTCCACATTCAGTGTCTGATGCATAGTTGCTGTGATGACACTCTCTCATGATTTGGAGGAGTGTGACAGCATCTCAGTTCAAACAGGCAGCTCTGGATTTATAGTAACTTGATGTTCTTTGATTAGTCTCTACTAAGTCTCAGAAATATGTGAAGAATGGTGTTTCTGAAAGGTGTATTGTCTTTGCTGTACATGGAGAGCCTTGATGCAGGGTCCCTGTGGCCTGTCCCACAGTTCACCTATATAGGCTCAGCAGAGTCATATTTATCTACGAGAGATAAGATTCATATCCATGTGGTCTGCCAGTCCATAGTTTTAAGTGCTAGAGGTATAATATAAAGTGTGTAGTCCAATGAATTTTCATAGATCAATACATGCATGCAAGCACCATCCAGACGAAAGTATAGAATGTCTCCATCACCACAGAAAATTTCTGTGACCCCTCTCATTGCTGTTAATAGAAATCACTTTCTTACACCAACGTAACCACTATTCTGACTTCTGTCACAGATTTGCTTTGCCTGTTTTTGAACTTTTATAAATAAGTTACACACAGTGAATGCTTTTGTTTCTGTCTTCTTTGACTCAATGAAACGTTTTTGAAATTCACTCATGCTGTTTGTGTATTAGAGGTTCACTCTTTTTTATGCTGCATAATATTCGACATGAACATTCCAAAATTCATTTGTGTATCCTACTCTTCATGGATATTTGGGTTCTTTTTAGTTTTTGGCTATTGTGACTTAATTTTCTATGAATATTCTTTTACTTGTTTTCACTGGGTGTATGCCACAGAATAGACTTACCAAATCACAGGCTAGCCACATGCTTATTTTTATTAATAGCAAATATTGCCAGTTTTCCATTGTGGTTTTATCATTTTACATTCCCACCAACAGCTGATATTAATTTTGTAATTTTAACTAATGTGATATATCTTTGTGATTTTATCTACATTTTATTGATGACTAATTGTATTGAACACATTATCATATGCTCATTGACCTTTGGATAACCATTTGTATGAAGCCTTTATTCAAATTTGCCCATCTTTTGAGTTTGCTTTGTTTTTTCTCTTAATGATTTGTAGGCATTCTATATAAAACCTGTGAGATTAGTGCAATGCTGTGGTAGTTTGAGCATTCTTTGGCATTGCCTTTCTTTGGGATTGAAATGAAAACTGACCTTTAAGTCTTGTGGCCACTGCTGAGTTTTCCAAATTTGCTGGCATATTGAGTGTAGTACTTTCAGAGCATCATCTTTAAGGATTTGAAAGAGCTCAACTGGAATTCCATCACCTCCACTAGCTTTGTTCATAGTGATGCTTCTTAAGGCCCACTTGACTTCACATTCCAGGAAGTCTGGATCTAGGTGAGTGATCATACCATCGTAATTATCTGGATCATGAATATCTTTTTTGTATAGTTCTTCTGTGTATTCTTGCCACCTCTTCTTATTACCTTCGGCTTCTGTTAGGTCCATACCTTTTCTGTCCTTTATTTTGCCCATATTTGCATGGAATGTTCCCTTGGTATCTCTAATTTTCTTGAAGAGATCACTAGTCTTTCCCATTCTATTGTTTTCTTCTATTTCTTTGCATTGATCACTGAGGAAGGCTTGCTTATCTCTCCTTGCTATTCTTTGGAACTGTACATTCAAATGGGATAACTTTCCTTTTCTCCTTTGCTTTTTTCTTCTCTCTTTTCAGAGCTATTTGTAAGGCCTCCTCAGACAGCCATTTTGCTTTTTGCATTTCTTTTTCTTGGCGATGGTCTTGATCCCTGCCTCCTGTACAATGTCACGAACCTCCATCCATAGTTCTTCAGGCACTCTGTCTATCAGATCTAGTCCCTTAAATCTATTTCCCACTTGCACTGTATAATCATAAGGAATTTGATTTAGGTCATACTGGGATGGTCTAGTGGTTTTCCCTACTTTCTTCAATTTAAGTCTGAACAGTCAGTTCCTGGTCTTTTTTCTGCTGACTATAGAGCTTCTCCATTTTTGGCTGCAAAGAATGTAATCAATTTGATTTTGGTATTGACCATCTGGTGATGCCCATGTGTAGAGTCTTCTCTTGTGTTGTTGGAAGAGGGTGTCTGCTATGATCTGTGCATTCTCTTGGCAAAACTCTGTTAGCTTTTGGCCTGCTTCATTCTGTACTCCAAAGCCAAATTTGTCTGTTACTCTAGAAGTTTCTTGACTTCCTACCTTTGCATTCCAGTCCCCTATAATGAAAAGGACATCTTTTTTGGGTGTTAGTTCTAGAAGGTCTTATAGGTCTTCATAGAACGAATCAACTTCAGCTTCTTCAGCATTACTGGTTGGGGCATAGAATTGGATTACTGTGATATTGAATGGTTTGCCTTGGAAATGAACAGAGATCATTCCTCAATTTTTGAGACTGCATCCAAGTACTGCATTCCGGACTCTTGTGTTGACTATGATGGCTACTCCACTTCTTCTAAGGGACTCTTGCCCACAGTAGTGGATATAATGGTCATCATCTCACATGCTAGCAAAGTAATGCTCAAAATTCTCCAAGCCAGGCTTCAACAGTATGTGAACCATGAAGCTCCAGATGTTTAAGCTGGATTTAGAAAAGGCAGAGGAACCAGAGATCAAAGTGCCAACATCTGGTGATCATCGAAAAAGCAAGAGATCTCCAGAAGAACATCTATTTTGCTTTATTGACTATGTCAAACCTTTGCCTGTGTGGATCATGACAAACTGTGGAAAATTACAAAGAGATGGGAATATCAGACTACCTGACCTTCCTCTGAGAAATCTGTATGCAGGTCAGGAAGCAACAGTTCAAACTGGACATAGAACAACAGAGTGATTCCAAATTGGGAAAGGAATATGTCAAGGCTGTATATTGTCACCCTGCTTATTTAACTTCTATGCAGAATACATCATGAGATACAATGGACTGGAGGAAGCAGAAGCTGAAATCAAGATTGCCGGGAGAAATATCAATAACCTCAGATATGCAGATGACACCACCCTTATGGCAGAAAGCAAAGAAGAACTAAAGAGCCTCTTGATGAAAGTGAAAGAGGAGAGTGAAAATGTTGGCTTAAAGCTCACATTCAGAAAACTAATATCATGGCGTCTGGGCTGATCATTCAAGGCAAATAGATGGGGAAACAATGACAGACTATCTTTTTGGGCTCCAAAATCACTGCAGATAGCGACTGCAGTCATGAAATTAAAAGATGATCGCTCCTTGGAAGAAAAGTTATGACTAACCTAGACAGCAAATTAAAAAGCAGAGACGTTACTTTGCTGACAAAGGTCCGTCTAGTCAAAGCTATGGTTTTTCCAGTAGTCATGTATGAATGTGAGAGCTGAACTATCAAGAAAGCTGAGAGGCAAATAATTGATGCTTTTGAACTGTTGCATTGGAGAAGACTCTTGAGAGTTCCTTGGACTGCAAGGAGATGCAACCAGTTCATCCTAAAGGAAATCAGCCCTGAATATTCATTGGAAGGACTATGCTGGGGCTCCAATACTTTGGCCACCTGATGTGAAGAACTGACTCATTTGCAAACACCCTGATGCTGGGAAAAATTGAGGGTAGGAGGAGAAGAGGACGACAGAGGATGAGATGGTTGGATGGCATCATCGAGTCAATGGACATGAGTCTGAGTAAATTCCAGGAGTTGGTGATGGACAGGGGGGCCTGGCGTGCTGCAGTCCATGGGGTCACAAAGAGTCGGACGTGACTGAACGACCGAACTGAACTGAACTGAATGTAGCAAATATTTTAAAACTAGATTTATAAAGGAAGAACAAAGTATTTAGCATAGTCCTAAAAAGTCTTTTCCCTCTGGGGCTGAGTTCAGAGGACCACATGTAGAGGTCACAGCCTGGGCAAGGAGGCTCTCATTTTCTTTGTCTCCTTTCATTAGTGCCAGCTCTGGCCTCTATCCTTAATCACATTATTGGAAGTGGTGTGGAGAAAGACAGGAACCAGATCCAAGAGGCTCATGTTCACAGCTCAGCTAAAAGGAGCTCCCCATGAGAACATCTTTATTTGCCAATCCAGTTGCAATGAATACAAACTCTGGCTCAGAAAGATAGACACCTAGGACATAATTTTCCTTTCACCATAGCCCTCATCCTAATGCAATAATCCTTATCCCAAACCACCTACCAGGACAGACAGATCTCAACTACACATGATGTTGTTAGGGGTAGGCTGTCACCTTAAGAGTCTACTTTAACTTAGAGACAATCCCACAGAAGGTAGACTGTTCCTTCTTTTAATAGCCCCAGTGGATCAACCATGGGGTCACAAAGAGTTGGACACAACTGAGCGACTAATGCTTTCACTTTCACTTTCTGTAGTGAGAAATTCTGGGGTTAAAAATGTTTACTTCACTTTCTGATGATGCTGGAGCATAATAAATATGTTGCTGTTTGCACTTTGGAGAGCTAAGTTTGTATTTTCTTTCTTTTTTTAAACTGAAGTATAGTTGATGTACAATGTTGTGCCAATATCTGTTGTACAGCAAGGTGACTCAGTTACACACACATAAATCCTATTTTTAAATGTTCTTTTCCATTATGGTTTATCCCTGGGGGGATTGAATACAGTTCTTTTTGCTATACAGTAGAACATTATTGCTTATCCACATGAAATGTAATGTTTGAGATATACCAAAGTTTGTATTTTACCATCAGTTCAAAACAAACAATTCTCATGACTCTCTTGAGAATTTAGGTTTTCCAGGGGCCCCATTAGTCATTACACCTTTCCTGAGAGAAAAAATTTTCCTGAACATTCTCCCTGGGGGGAAACAGAGATTGCCTGTGATTGACTGTCTGTGCAGGAAATATCTGAATGAAAGCTAGGAGAAGACATGTTATCACAGATTTTAAGAAAATTTTCAAACATTTCAAAGGCTGTAACCTGAGGCAACTATCACAGCTCATAATACATAACACTTGGTCCTATACGGTTTTGCTAAAATGTAATGAAACTAAAAAATGAAAAGCACTTATCATTTTAAAAAATTGATAACCTGCACTTCATTAAAATAAAAAAAGTGTTTGCTCTTTGAAAGACACTGTGAAAAAATATTAAACATTGAGCCAAAGACTGGAGAAAATCTTTGCACATATTGGAAAAATGACTTGATTCCAAAATATAAAAAGAAGCCTAAAACACAATAATAAAACAAAAAGCTCAATTTAAAAATGGGCCAAAGTCCCTAACAGACACCCCTTTAAAGAAAATATACTGGCAGTAAATAACCATATGAAACGATACTCCAATGAATGTCATCACAGAATTGCAAATTAAAATAACAATGAGATATCTCTATAGACCTAGTAGAATGGCCAAAATCCAAACATGGACAACATCAAACACTGTTTAGGATGTGGCCCCAAAGGAATTTTTATCCATTACTCAGAGAATTAATTTTCATTTACTGCAACATGGTACAGTCAGTTTGGAAGGCAGTTTGATAGTTTCTTAAAAAGTAAACATACTCATACTATACGAACTACCAATCACCCTACTTGATATTCATTCATTCAAAGGAGGTGAAAACATGTCCACACAAACCCTGCAAACAAATGTTTATAGCAACATTATTCACAATTATCAAACCTTGGGAGTAACAATGATGTCCTTCAACAGGTGAATGGATATACAAACTGTACACCCATATAATATTATTTTATCAGTGATATTATTCCCAATTTATAATTAAGTCCCCAAAATATGGAGAAACCTTAAATGAATATTGCTGTGTAAAGGAAGTCAAATTTAAAATGCTATATACATTGGAAGATTTCAGCTATATCACATTCAGGAAAAGGTAAAACTATGGCGATATGGCAAATAGATGGGGAAACAATGGAAACAGTGAGAGACTTAATTTTTTGGACTCAAAAATCACTGCAGATGGTGACTGCAGCCATGAAATTAAAAGACACTTATTTCTTGGAAGAAAAGCTATGACCAACCATGACAGTATATTAAAAAGCAGAGACATTACTTTGCCAATAAAGGTCTGTCTAATCAAGGCTATGGTTCTTCCAGTGGTCATGTTTGAATGTGAGAGTTGGACTATAAAGAAATCTGAGTGCCGAATAATTGATGCTTTTGAACTGTGGTGTTGGAGAAGACTCTTGAGAGTCCCTTGGACTGCAAGAAGATCAAACCAGTCCATCCTAAAGGAAATCAGTCCTGAATATTCATTGGAAGGACTGATGCTGAAGTTGAAATTCCAATACTTTGGCCACCTGATGCAAAGAACTGAGTCATTGGAAAAGACCCTGATGTTGGGAACGATTGAGGCAGGAGAAGAAGGGGACGACAGAGGATGAGAGGGTTGAATGGCATCACTGACTGGATGGACATGAGTTTGAGCAAGCTGTGGGAGTTGTTGACAGACAGGGAAGCTTGGCGTGCTGCAGTCCATGGGGTCACAAAGAGTTGGACATGACTGAGCGACTGATCCGATGTAGATATTTAAAAGATCAGTGGTTGTCAGGGCTTTTGAGGAGAGAAAATGGAATGCATTAGTGAGATATAGCAGATCTGTAGGGCTGTGAAACCATTCTGTATGGTGTTATAGTGGTGGATATATATCATGATACATTTGTCAAAACTGATGGAATATATATCCCAAAGGGTGAAGTCTAAAATTAACTATGAAACTTTAATAATGTATCAATATTGGCTCATCAGTTTTAACAAATACACCACACACATTGCAAGATATTAACACTGTAAGAAACTGGGGAGGAATGAGGGAATATACAGAACTCTGAGTTTAGCACCCGCCAGCCCCTCTTGCTCCAACACTGCTCCCCTCTGGGGCAAGGAGTTTTTGGGTGCAGGAGGAGCGCACACCCAGAGTGAACTGAATCAGCTCCCCCAGGGCTTCTGCGCCAGCAGTGTGGGCCTTGACCTTGTCCCTGACGGGGTGGTGACAGTGACCAAGCGGAAGGAAAGGCCTGCCCTACACCCGGTTCCGCCCGAAGCCTGTGTCTGTGAGTCGGCTTCTGCTTTGGTCTACACACTCGCTCCATTGTTTTAGACGGAAGTGACATCTGAGATGTCATGTGAGATGTCTTTCTAGGACTTATTCACTAATTATATTAATCTCTGGGTTCTAGTCACATTGCTGCAAATGGCAACATTTCATTTTCTATTCCTGAGTAATATTCCATTGTATATATACACACTTATCTGTTCATCTGTCAATGAGCATTGTTTTCATCTCATATCTGTTGTATCTACTATGCTGCTAAGAACATTTGGGTGCACATATTTTTTTGAATTAATGTTTTCCTTTTCTTTGGGTAAATATCCAGCAGTGGAACTGCTGAACTGTATGGTAGTTCTATTTTTAATTTTATGAAGAAACTCCATACTGTTTACCATGGTGCTTGCACTAATTTACATTGCCACAAACACTGTACCAGGGTTCCCTTTTCTTCAGATCCTCACTAACACCTGATATTTCTTGTCTTTTTGCTGACAGTCACTCTGACAGTTGTGAGGTGATGCCCCATTGTGGTTTTGTTTTGCATTTCCCTGATGATTAGGGATGTAGAGTATCTTTTTATATGTCTGTTGGTCATCAGTATGTTTTCTTTGGAAACAAACTAGAACTGAGGTCCTCCGTTCATATTTTAATTGTATTGTTTATTTTTTATATTGAGTTGTATGACTTCTCTATATGTTTTGGATATTAACCTTTTATCTGAAATATTGTTCACCAAATATTTCTTCCCATTCAATAAATTGCTCTTCAGTTGGTGATGCTTTACTTTGCTCTGTAAAAGTTCTTTATTGTGAATGGGTCCCATTTATCTATTTTTACTTTTGCTTTATTTGCCTGAGGAGACAAATTCAAAAAAAAATATTAAGACTTATTTCAAAATGCTTACTGCCTACATTTTCTTCTGTGATTTTATGGTTTCTGGCTTTACATTTAAGTCTTTAAACCATGTTGAATTTATTTTTGCGTATGGTATGAGAAAGTAATCCAGCTTAATTCTTTTGCATGCAATTGTACAGTTTCTCCAACACTGCTCATTGAAGAGATTGATATTCTTTATTTTATATTATTGCTTCCTTGGTCATAAATTGGCTGTATGTGTGCAGGTTTTTATTTGGGTTCTCTATTCTGTTCCATTGATCTGTGTGTTTGTTTTTGTGCCAGTACCACACTGTTTTGATTATCATAACTTTGTAGTATAATCTGAAGACAGGAAATGTGATTATCTCCAGTTTTGCTTTTCTTCCTCAAGGCTGGTTTGACTCTTTGGGGATCTTTTGTGGTTCCATACTAATTTTGAATTATTTGCTCTAGTTCCATGAAACATACCATGTTGTTTGAAGAATTGCATTGCATCTGTAGACTGCTTTGGGTAATATGGGCATTTTAATAATATTAATCCTTCTAATCCATGAACATGGGACATCTTTTAATTTACTTCTATCATTTTGAGTTTCTTTCATTAATGTTCATAGTTTTTGGAATACAAATCTTTCCCCGTCCTGGTTAAATTTATTCCTAGGTATTTTATTCTTTTTGATGTTATTGTAAATAGGATTTTTTCTTGATTTCTATTTCTAATAGCTCATTTTGAGTGTACAAAAATTTAACAGATTAGTAATTTTTAATCCTGAAACTATTAAATTCATTTATTGGCTCTAATATATTTTTGGTGGAGTCTTCAGAGTTGTATATATTATCATGTCATCTCAACCAGCAACAGTTTTACTTCTTTCCAATTTAGATTTTATACCTTTTTCAATTGTGGAGTCTAAGTCTTCCAGTACTATGTTAAACAGACATGGTGAGAGTGGGCATTTTTGTCTTGTTCCTGATATTAGAGGAGAAGATTTCAGCTTTTCAGCATTGAGTGTGATGTTCACCAGGCGTTTGTTATAAATGGCCTCTATTTTGTTCAGGTATATTCCTTCTATATCAATCTTGCTTAGAGTTTTTATCATGAAAGGATGTTGAATTTTGTTATGTGCTTTTTTTGCATCTATTAAGATGACCATGTCATCTCATGTCATTAACAAAATGACACCTCATTTGTTAATGTGGTGTCTCATGTTGATATATTTGTAGATACTGCACCCTCCTTGCATCCCTGAAATAAATCTCGGTTGATCATGATGTATGATTTTTATGTATTATTGAATTCAGCTTGCTAATATTTAGTTGAGGATTTTTCATCTATATTAATCATGGATAATGGTTTGTAATTTTTATTTTTATTATGAAGTATTCTTATATGGGGTTGGTATCAGGGTATTGCTGACCTGGTAGAATGAATTAGAAAGTGTTTCCTCCTTTTCAATTTTTTGGTATAGCTGGAGAAGGATAGGTATTAAGGGAAAGTGAAAGTTGCTCAGTTGTGTCTGACTCCTTGTGACTCCACGGAATGCTCCAGGTCAGAATACTGGAGTGGGTAGCTTTTCCCTTCTCCGGGGGATCTTCCCAACCCAGGGATTGGACCCAGGCCACCAGCATTGCAGGCGGATTCTTTACCAGCTGAGCCACAAAGGAAGCCCAAGAATACTGGAGTGGGTTGCCTATCCCTTCTCCAGGGGATCTTCCTGATCCAGGAATCAAACTGGGGTCTCCTGCACTGCAGGTGGACTCTTTATCAACTGAGCTATTGGGGAAGCCCTTTTCAATTTTTTGAAATTTGAAACGTTTCCTACTTTTCAATTTTTTGGAATAGCTAGAGAAGCATAGGTATTAACTCTTCTTTAAATATTTGGTAGAATTTGTCTGTAAAGCCCTTTGGTCTCACATTTCTGTTTGTTGGGAGATTTTATTACTCATTTAACATCATTATTAGTAATTGACCTGTGAAATGTCCTATTTCTTCCAGATCTAGGCTTGGAAAACTATCTATTTCTAGCAATTTTCAATTCTTCTAGGTTTTCCACTTTGTTGGTGTATAATGGTTTGTAGTATCCCCTTATAGTTATTTGCTTTTCAGTGATATCAGTTGAAACTTCTCTTTAATTTCTGATTTTATTCATTTAAGCCCTCTTTCTTTTTTTCATGATGAATCTGGCTAAAGGTCTATTGAGTTTATGTTTTCAAAGAACCAGCTTTTAATTTCATTGATCTCTTTTATTTACTCATTTATTTGGTCACTATGTCATTAATTTCCACTGGTCTTTATTATTTTCCTCCACTAACTTTGAGGTTTTTTGTTGTTTAGTTGTGAAGTTGTGTACAACACATTTGTGATCTCATGGACAGTCATGCTCCTCTGTCATGGAATTCTCCTGGCAAGAATACTGAGGTGGGTTGCCATTTCCTTCTCCAGAGGATCTTCTCAACCCAGGGATTGAACCAGCGACTTCTGCATTCAGTTCAGTGACTCAGTCATGTCCAGCTCTTTGCGACCCTATGGGCTGCAGCTCTCCAGGCTTCCCTGTCAATCACAAACTCCTGGAGCTTACTCAAACTCAAGTCCATCAAGTCGGTGATGCCATCCAACCATCTTATCCCCAGTGTTCCCCTTCTCTTCCTGCCTTCAATATTTCCCAGCATCAGGGTCTTTTACAATGACTCAGTTCCTCACATGAGGTAACCAAAGTATTGGAGCTTCAGCTTCAGCATCAGTCCTTCCAAGGAATATTCAGGACTGATTTCCTTTAGGATGGACTCATTGGATCTCCTTACAGTGCAAGGAACTCTCAAGAGTCTTCTCCAACACCACAGTTCAAAAGCATCAATTCTTCGGTGCTCAGCTTTCTTTATAGTCCAACTCTCACATCCATACATGACAACTGGAACAACCATAGCTTTGAGTAGATGGACTTTGTTGGCAAAGAAATATCTCTGCTTTTTAATATGCTGTCTAGGTTGGTCATAGCTTTTCTTCCAAGGAGAGAGTGTTTTTTAATTTCATGGTTGCAGTCACCATCTGCAGTGATTTTGGATTCCCAAAAAATAAAGTCTCTCACTGTTTCCATTGTTTCCCCATCTATTTGCCATGAAGTGATGGGACCAGAAGCCATGTTCTTAGTTTTCTGAATGTTGAATTTTAAGCCAACCTTTTCACTCTCCTCTTTCACTTTCATCAAGATCTTTAGTTCTTCTTCACTTTAGTTCTTTAGTTCTTCTTCGCTTTCCACCATAAGGTTGTGTCATCTGCATATCTGAGGTTATTGATATTTCTCCCGGCAATCTTGATTCCAGCTTGTGGAATCCAGCCAGCATTTCACATGATGTACTCTGCATTAAGTTAAATAAGCAGGGTGACAATATGCAGCCTTGATGTCCTCCTTTTCCTGTTTGGAACCAGTCTGTTGTTCCATGTCCTCTTCTAGCTGTTGCTTTTTGACTTGCACACAGATTTCTCAAGAGGCATGTCAGGTGGTCTTATAATCCCATCTCTTGAAGAATTTTCCAGTTTACCACTCAGTCAAAGGTTTTGGCTTAGTCAATAAAGTAGAAGCACAAGGCCTCCCTTGTGACTCAGTTGGTAAAGAATCCACCTGCAATGGGGGGGGGGGGAGAACCTGGGTTCAATCCCTGGGTTTGGAAGATCCCCTGTAGAATGGAAAGACTAGCCACTCCAGTATTCTGGCCTGGAGAATTCCATGGACTCTACAGTCCATGTGGTCATAAAGAGTCAGACAGGACTGACTTTTACTTTCACTTTCTTCACTTTCTTCACTCCTGCATTACAGGTGGATTCTTTATGACTGAGCCACCAAGGAAGTCTATTATTCTTTTTCTAACTCCTTTAGCTGTAAAGTTAAGATGGCTTGAGATTTTTGTTTCTAAACATTGCCCTGTATTCTTTTTTTTAACTGCCTTTGCTGTGTTCCATAGATTTTGTGTTCCATAGTTTTTTAGTAGCATGTTGTCTAGCCTCCTTATGTTTATATTTTTTCCATTGTTCTTCCTATAATTTATTTCTAGTTTAACACTGTGTAGTCAGAAAACATGTGTGAAATGATTTCCGTCTTCTTAATTTAATGTCTTTTGTTATGTAGATGTTTTAAAAAGTCTATTTTGTCTGATATGAGTATTACTACCCCAGCTTCCTTTTCATTTCCTTTTGCATGGGATATCTCATTTTCAGTCCTTGTGTGTATTTAGTTCTGTTGTGGATGTCTTCTAAGTAGCACATAGATTGGTGTTTTTTGTTGCTGTTGGTGGTTTTCTTTTCTCTTTTTTTGCTTGTTTTTTGCTTTTTAATCATTTGAGCCATCCTTTGTCCTTTGACTGGAGCATTTAGTCCATTTACACTTAAAGTGACTATTGATAAGTATATGAAAGTGAAAGTCACACAGTCGAGTCTGACTCTTCGTGACTCCATGGACTATATAGTCCATGTAATTTTCCAGGGAAGAATACTGGAGTGCATAACCATTCCCTTCTCCAGGGGATCGTCCCAATCCAGATATCGAACCCAGGTCTCCCACCTTGCAGGAAGATTCGTTACCAGTTGAGTCACCAGGGAAGCCCATTGAAGTATACAACTATTGCCATTTTGTTACTCATTTTGTTTTTTTTTTAAAGGTCTTTTCACTTCTTTTCTATATGTATGTGTGTGTATAGCTTTATATATATGTGTGTGTATGTTTATATATAATATAAATATGTATCAATATTTATATTGATAGCTGTTCAAGTTCAAACATTTTCAAAGTTCTAAATTTTTACTCCCTTTCCCACAAGTTTTATGTTTGGTGTCATATTTTACATGTTTATTCACATCCCTTAACTGATTCTTTTAATTATGGTTGATTTTATAGCTTTTGTTTTTTGAGTTTTATACTACCTTATTTAAGTGGTTGATACACTGTCTTTACTGTGTATTTACCTATATCAGGGAGGTTTTTCTCACATGTATTTTCTTATTTCTTGTTATGGTCTTTTCTTTTTCACTTGAGGGCCATTTAACATTTCTTATAATGTTGGTTCAGGAGTGATGAACTCAGTGTTTGCTTGCCTAGGAAACTCTTTTCTTCAAATCAAGGATAACCTTGCTGGATAGAGTATCCTTGGTCATAGGTTTTTTTATTCAACACTTTATATAATGCCACTCCCTTCTGGCCTGCAGAGTTTTTGCCAAAAAATCAACTGATAGCCTTATGGAGGTTCTTTTATATGTGACTCTTTGTTTTTCTCTTGTTGCCTTTGAGATTCTTTATCTTTAAATTTTGCTATTTTAATATTGATATGTCTTGGTGTGGATCACTCTGTGTTACCTGGATCTGTATATCTAGTTCCTTTAGGTTAGGGAATTTTTCAGCCATTATTTCATCAAGTACATTTTCTACCTCTTTCTCTCTTCTCCTTCTGGGACCCCTATAAAGCCAATATTTGTATACTTATTGCTGTTTCAGTGGTCACTAAAACTAAGCTGATTTAATTATCTTTGTTTCTGTTTTGGTAGAGTGATTTCCCAATCAAGGACTATTCTACCTTCTGGATTACTTATGCATCTATTACCTAATGTATCTACTATTGTGCTGCTGATTCCTTCTAGTGTATTTTTTATTTCACACATTGTGTTCTTCAGCTCTGTTTTGTGTTTCTTATACTATTCTTTATGTTCTCACTGTTTTCCTCTATTCTATTCCTGAGCTCAATGAGCATATTCATAACCAGTGTTTGAATTCTTTCTCGGGATATTTAGTTATCTCCATTTCATTAAGATTTAATTGTCTTTTTTATCTTGTTCTTTTGTTTGGAACGTATTCCTTTGTCTTCTCATTTTGTTTGACTTTGTCTTACAAATTAGGCAGAATCATTTCCTATCTCAGTCTTAAAGTCTTGTCTCCTGTGGGAGACTCCTTACGTGGTCTATATGTGGCCAGTGCCTTCGGGCAAGATCTGGAAGTGACACAAGGATGGGCTGAGGCTTTTTTCAGGGCCTGCTGGGGCCTCCACTTGTAGGGGTCAGAACTGGAGCCAGGCCTGGGTGGGGCTAGAGCTAGAGTCTGACGTAGGCTGAGGCCCTTTTGAGGGCACTCTGGAAGAGGGGCGAGCTGACACAGAGGACTAGACCTAGGACTCATAGGGGGCTGAGGCTTCTCCTGGATCACACTGAAGTAACCCTTTTGGTAGGGGTAGAGCTGAGCCAGTGGGACTGGACATTACCTGATGAGGGCCACCAGGGTGTGCTCATGGCCACTACCTTGACTGGGAGTGTGACCAAAGATGGAGGGGCTGGGGCTGGAGCCCGAGGAGAGCTGCTGCTTCTCCTGGGGGCGGGGGTACTGGTGGCCTCTGTCTTAGTGGGATATGCGGTCAGAGCCAGAGGGCTAGAGCTACAGTCCATGTGGGCTGGTAGGTGGGGCCCACTGGGGTGGTCTTGGCAAGCTGGCCAAAGCACCAGGCACTTTCCATCTTGCTGTTCCTGCACAGGACCTGGGAGGAAGCAAGTCCAGCCTTTACCAGGGAAAATTTAGATTTCCAACTGCCCTTTGGTTCCCCCAGTTATAAACCTCACTGGTTTCAAAACCAGCAAAAGCATTTTGTCTTGCTAGTGCTGGGCCCCAGGGCTGGGGTATCCAACATGGTGCTTGAACTCACTTCTTGCTCCTTGGGGAGGATGCTCATATTGGGATAACTTCCTCCTGATCCAGGATGCTCAATGTGTATGTGGGTCCCAACTAGATTGCTTCTCTTCCTCTCCTACATGTTTTGCGTGGAATTACTTTTCTTTTGCTTTCATGGTTGTACAAAAGTTGTGCTTCTACTTTAGTTCTCAAAGAGAGCTCTTTTATATGTAGTTTTAGCTTTGGTATGTTCATGGGAGATATACTCAGGGTCTTATCACTCTTCTGTCTAAAACTTGTCTTCTAAAAGTTTTAAATGTACACTTCAGTGGCATTTCAATAACACTGTGTGGAGCCGTCATCAATATACATCTCCAGAACTTTCTCACCTCAAACTGAGACTCTGCACGAATTAAATAGCTTCACATTCTTGTTTCCTAGTCACTTGTAACCACTATTCTACTTCATGTTTCTAGTTATCTGAATATCCTAAATATCTCTTTTTCAATTAGTTTAGATAAAGGTTTGCCAAAATTTAAAATTTTTCAGGATAACAATCCTTATTATCATTGACTTCTTCATCTTTTTTTTTTTTTTTTTATTAGTTGGAGGCTAATTGCTTCACAACATTTCAATGGGTTTTGTCATACATTGACATGAATCAGCCATGGAGTTACATGTATTCCCCATCCCGATCCCCCCTCCCACCTCCCTCTCCACCCGATTCCTCTGGGTCTTCCCAGTGCACCAGGCCCGAGCACTTGTCTCATGCATCCCACCTGGGCTGGTGATCTGTTTCACTATAGATAATATACATGCTATTCTCTCGAAACATCCCACCCTCGCCTTCTCCCACAGAGTTCAAAAGTCTTTTCTGTACTTCTGTGTCTTTTTTTCTGTTTTGCAAATAGGGTTATCATTACTATCTTTCTAAATTCCATATATATGTGTTAGTATGCTGTAATGTCCTTTATCTTTCTGGCTTACTTCTGTATAATGGACTCCAGTTTCACCCATCTCATTAGAACTGATTCAAATGAATTCTTTTTAACAGCTGAGTAATATTCCATGGTGTATATGTACCACTGCTTCCTTATCCATTCGTCTGCTGATGGGCATCTAGGTTGCTTCCATGTCCTGGCTATAATAAACAGTGCTGCGATGAACATTGGGGCGCACGTGTCTCTTTCAGAACTGGTTTCCTCTGTGTGTATGCCCAGGAGTGTTATTGCTGACTCATATGGCAGTTCTATTTCCAGTTTTTAAAGAAATCTCCACACTGTTTTCCATAGTGGCTGTACTAGTTTGCATTCCCACCAACAGTGTAAGAGGGTTCCCTTTTCTCCACAGCCTCTCCAGCATTTATTGCTTGTAGACTTTTGGATAGCAGCCATCCTGACTGGAGTGTAATGGTACCTCATTGTGGTTTTGATTTGCATTTCTCTGATAATGAGTGATGTTGAGCATCATTTCATGTGTTTGTTAGCCATCTGTATGTCTTCTTTGGAGAAATGTCTGTTCAGTTCTTTGGCCCATTTTTTGATTGGGTCATTTATTTTTCTGGAATTGAGCTGCAGGAGTTGCTTGTATATTTTTGAGATTAATCCTTTGTCTGTTGCTTCATTTGCTATTATTTTCTCCCAATCTGAGGGCTGTCTTTTCACCTTACTTATAGTTTCCTTTGTTGTGCAAAAGCTTTTAAGTTTAATTAGGTCCCATTTGTTTATTTTTGCTTTTATTTCCAATATTCTGGGAGGTGGGTCACAGAGGATCTTGCTGTGATTTATGTTGGAGAGTGTTTTGCCTATGTTCTCCTCTAGGAGTTTTATAGTTTCTGGTCTTACATTTAGATCTTTAATCCATTTTGAGTTTATTTTTGTGTATGGTGTTAGAAAGTGTTCTAGTTTCATTCTTTTACAAGTGGTTGACCAGTTTTCCCAGCACCACTTGTTAGAGAGTTTGTCTTTTTCCTATTGTATATCCTTGCCTCCTTTGTCAAAGATAAGGTGTCCATAGGTTCGTGGATTTATCTCTGGGCTTTCTATTCTGTTCCATGGATCTATATTTCTGTCTTTGTGCCAGTACCATATTGTCTTGATGACTGTGGCTTTGTAGTAGAGTCTGAAATCAGGCAGGTTGATTCCTCCAGTTCCATTCTTCTTTCTCAAGATTACTTTGGCTATTCGAGGTTTTTTGTATTTCCATACAAATTGTGAAATTCTTTGGTCTAGTTCTGTGAAAAATACCGTTGGTAGCTTGATAGGGATTGCATTGAATCTATAGATTGCTTTGGGTAGAATAGCCATTTTGACAATATTGATTCTTCCAATCCATGAACACGATATGTTTCTCCATCTGTTTGTGTCCTCTTTGATTTCTTTCATCAGTGTTTTATAGTTTTCTAGGTATAGGTCTTTTGTTTCTTTAGGTAGATATACTCCTAAGTATTTTATTTTTTTGTTGAAATGGTGAATGGTATTGTTTCCTTAATTTCTCTGTTTTTTCATTGTTAGTGTATAGGAATGCAAGGGACTTCTGTGTGTTAATTTTATATCCTGAAACTTTCCTATATTCTTTGATTAGCTCTAGTAATTTTCTGGAAGAGTCTTTAGGGTTTTCTATGTAGAGGATCATGTCATCTGTAAACAGCCAGAGTTTCACTTCTTCTTTTCCTATCTGGATTCCTTTTACTTCTTTTTCTGCTCTGATTGCTGTGGCCAAAACTTCCAACACTATGTTGAATAGTAGTGGTGAGAGTGGGCACCCTTGCCTTGTTCCTGATTTCAGGGGAAATACTTTCAATTTTTCACCATTGAGGGTGATGCTTGCTGTGGGTTTGTCATATCTAGCTTTTATTATGTTGAGGTATGTTCCTTCTATTCCTGCTTTCTGGAGAGTTTTAATCATAAATGAGTGTTGAATTTTGTCAAAGGCTTTCTCTGCATCTATTGAGGTAATCATATGGTTTTTATCTTTCAATTTGTTAATGTGGTGTATTACATTGATTGATTTGTGGATATTAAAGAATCCTTGCATTCCTGTGATAAAGCACACTTGGTCATGGTGTATGATTTTTTTAATATGTTCTTGGATTCTGTTTGCTAGAATTTTGTTAAGGATTTCTGTGTCTTATGTTCATCAGTGATATTGGCCTGTAGTTTTCTTTTTTTGTGGCATCTTTGTCTGGTTTTGGAATTAGGGTGATGGTGGCCTCATAGAATGAGTTTGGAAGTTTACCTTCTTCTGCAATTTTCTGGAAGAGTTTGAGTAAGATAGGTGTTAGCTCTTCTCTAAATTTTTGGTAGAATTCAGCTGTGAAGCCATCTGGTCCTGGGCTTTTGTTTGCTGGAAGATTTTTTATTACAGTTTCGATTTCCTTGCTTGTGTGGGTCTGTTAAGATCTTCTATTTCTTCCTGGTTCAGTTTTGGAAAGTTATACTTTTCTAAGAATTTGTCCATTTCATCCAAGTTGTCCATTTTATTGGCATAGACCTGCTGGTAGTAGTCTCTTATGATCCTTTGTATTTCAGTGTTGTCTGTTGTGATCTCTCCATTTTCATTTCTAATTTTGTTAATTTGGTTCTTCTCTCTTTGTTTTTTAATGAGTCTTGCTAATGGTTTGTCAATTTTGTGTATTTTTTCAAAAAACCAGCTTTTAGCTTTGTTGATTTTTGCTATGGTCTCTTTAGTTTCTTTTGCATTTATTTCTGCCCTAATTTTTAAGATTTCTTTCCTTCTGCTAACCCTGGGCTTCTTCATTTCTTCCTTCTCTAATTGTTCTAGGTGTAGAGTTAGGTTATTTATTTGGCTTTTATGTTGTTTCTTGATGTAAGCCTGTAATGCTATGAACCTTCCCCTTAGCACTGCTTTTACAGTGTCCCATAGGTTTTGGGTTGTTGTGTTTTCATTTTCATTCATTTCTATGCATATTTTGATTTCTTTTTTGATTTCTTCTATGATTTGTTGGTTATTCAGAAGCGTGCTATTTAGCCTCCATATATTTGAATTTTTAACAATTTTTTTCCTGTAATTGAGATCTAATCTTACTGCACTGTGGCCAGAAAAGATGACTGGAATGATTTCAATTTTTTTGAATTTTCCAAGACCAGATTTGTGGCCCAGGATGTGATCTATTCTGGAGAAGGTTCCGTGTGCACTTGAGAAAAAGGTGGAGTTGATTGTTTTGGGGTGAAATATCCTATAGATATCAATTAGGTCTAGCTGGTCCATTGTGTCATTTAAGGTTTGTGTTTCCTTGTTAATTTTCTGTTTAGTTGATCTATCCATAGTTGTGAGTGGGGTATTAAATTCTCCCACTATTATTGTGTTACTATTAATTTCCTCCTTGATACTCGTTAGCGTTTGCCGTACATATTGCCGGGCTCCTATGTTGGGTGCATATGTATTTATAATTGTTATATCCTCTTCTTGGATTGATCCTTTGATCATTATGTAGTGTCCTTCTTTGTCTCTTTTCACATCCTTTATTTGAAAGTCTATTTTATCTGATATGAGTATTGCGACTCCTGCTTTCTTTTGGTCTCCATTTGTGTGAAATATTTTTTTCCAGCCCTTCACTTTTAATCTGTATGTGTCTCGTGTTTTGAGGTGGGTCTCTTGTAGACAACATATATAGGGGTCTTGTTTTTGTATCCATTCAGCCAATCTTTGTCTTTTGGTTGGGGCATTTAACCCATTTACATTTAAGGTAATTATTTATAGGTGTGGTCCCATTGCCATTTACTTTGTTGTTTTGGGTTCACGTTTATACAAACTTTCTACATTTCCTGTCTAGAGAAGATCCTTTAGCATTTGTTGAAGAGCTGGTTTGGTGGTGCTGAATTCTCTTAGCTTTTGCTTGTCTGTAAAGCTTTTGAATTCTCCTTCATATCTGAATGAGATCCTTGCTGGGTACAGTAATCTAGGTTGTAGGTTATTCTCTTTCATTACTTTCAGTATGTCCTGCCACTCCCTTCTGGCCTGGAGGGTTTCTATTGATAGATCAGCTGTTATCCTTATGGGAATCCCTTTGTGTGTTATTTGTTGTTTCTCCCTTGCTGCTTTTAATATTTGTTCTTTGTGTTTGATCTTTGTTAATTTGATTAATATGTGTCTTAGGGTGTTTCGCCTTGTGTTTATCCTGTTTGGGACTCTCTGGGTTTCTTGGACTTGGGTGGCTATTTCCTTCCCCATTTTCGGGAAGTTTTCAGCTATTATCTCCTCGAGTATTTTCTCATGGCCTTTCTTTTGGTCTTCTTCTTCTGGGACTCCTATGATTCGAATGTTGGGGTGTTTCACATTGTCCCAGAGGTCCCTGAGGTTGTCCTCATTTCTTTTGATTCTTTTTTCTTTTTTCCTCTCTGCTTCATTTATTTCCACCATTTTATCTTCTACCTCACTTATCCTATCTTCTGTCTCCGTTATTATACTCTTGGTTCCCTCCAGAGTGTTTTTCATCTCATTTATTGCATTATTCATTTTTAATTGACTCTTTTTTATTTCTTCTAGCTCTTTATTAAACATTTCTTGCATCTTTTCAATCTTTGTCTCCAGGCTATTTATCTGTAACTCCATTTTGTTTTCAAGATTTTGGATCATTTTTATTGTCATTATTCTAAATTCTTTTTCGGTAGATTCCCTATCTCCTCCTCTTTTGTTTGACTTGGTGGGCATTTTTCATGTTCCTTTACCTGTTGGGTATTTCTCTGCCTTCTCATCTTGTTTAGATTGCTGTGTCTGGAGTGGGCTTTCTGTATTCTGGAGGTCTGTGGTTCCTTTTTATTGTGGAGGTTTTACCCAGTGGGTGGGGTTGGACGATTGGCTTGTCAAGGTTTCCTGGTTAGGGAAGCTTACGTCGGTGTTCTGGTGCATGGAACTTGATTTCTTCTCTCTGGAGAGCAATGGAGTGCCCAGTAATGGGTTTTGAGATGGGTCTATTTGTTAGGTGTGACTTTAGTCAGCCTGTATGTTGACGTTCAGGGCTATGTTCCTGCATTGCTGGAGAATTTGCGTGGTATGTCTTGCTCTAAAACTTATTGGCTCTTGGGTGGTGGTTGCTTTCAGTGTAGGTATGGAGGCTTTTGGACGGTCTCTTATTACTTAAAGTTCCATTTAGTCAGGAGTTTTCTGGTGTTCTCGGGTTTTGGGCTTAAATGTCCTGCCTCTGGATTTCAGTTCTATTCTTCCAGTAGTCTCAGGACTTCTCCAACTATACAGCACTGATAATAAAACTTCTAGGTTAATGGTGAAAAGATTCTCCCCCATTAGGGATACCCAGAGAGGTTCACAGAGTTACATGAAGAAGAGGAGAGGGAGGAGGGAGATAGAGATGAGCAGGAGGAGAAAAAGGGGGACTCAAGAGGAGAGAGACCGATCTATGCAGTTGTCTGTTCCCAGAGTGTTCTCCGTAGCCCAGACACCCACAGAGATTCACAGAATTGGATTGGGAAGAGAAGGGGAAAGGAGGAAATAGAGGTGTTCTGAGGTAGAAAATGGAGAGTCAAGATTGGGAGAGAATAATCAACACACTCCTGAATAAAAATGGGAACTGAACATTGGATTCTTAAATGTCCACAATTTATATCATATACTGAAAAACAAAGATTAAAAATCTAGAGTAGAGGTTAGACTCTTAAAAATACTATATTAAAAACAAAAACCACAACACACACACAAAAATTTTAGAAATACATATGAAGTTTGGTTTAAAAATAGGGCTTCTCTTTTTTTGTTGTTAGGTTATAGTGTAATGAAAATGAAAATTAAGGAGTAGTAGAGGAGTAAGAGAGGACTTTAAAAGGAAATAAGAGAAAAAGAAAAATAGAAAATAGAAGAGAAAAAGGGGAAAAAAAGGAGAAAAAAAAAAACAAGAAAAAAAATTTTTCCTAATTCAAAAAATCATAAAAATCTATGAAAATGAAAGTTAAGGAGTAATGGGGGAGTAATAGGGAATTTTAAAAGAAAGTAAAAGAGAAAAAAATAAAAAAGAAAAACAAATTTTTTTTCCTTACTTTAAAAAAAAAAAAAAAGTAAAAATATATCTAGGAATTTCCCTGGAGCTGTTGCGGTCAGTGTGAGTGCGGTTTAGTTTCAGATAGCTCCTCGTTTCAGCTTACATTTCTCGGTATCTACAGGCCCCTTCCGGTGTAGTCAATGTTATCTACAGGGATTTTGATCTGTTGCACCAGTCCCTTCTGAGGCGGTTCCCTTTGTTTATTTGGCTTCTGTTTCCAGTCTCTTCAGTGCCTAATTTCTGCCCTGACACATGCAGGCGGAGGTGGTCTCTTATTCAGGTTGCTAGGCCCGTTGCGCTGTGGCAAGGGGCTGGCGCTGCTTTCCCATCTATGCTGCTCAGGCTCCCGGCTGCTCTATATGGGGCGTGCCCTGCGCTGCGCGCGGTTCCAGGCCTCGGGTGTGCCACAAAGGCACGGCCCAAGCAGCTCAGGCAGCCAGGAGCTTGATGGGCCCACTCTCCCCGGGTGCGGCGCGCCTTCTCCCCTCCGAGGTCCCAGTTTCAGTTTCCGCCCGCGCCGGTCAGGTGCGTGTGCCTTCTGCCCTCCGCGTCCCGAGCCCCAATCCCCGCCTGCGCCGATCGGATGCCTGCGCCCTGTGTCTCGCAGCGACCCTCCTGGCGGATGTCGACCATCCAGATTCTCAGGAGGTCTTTGATTAGAAACTGGGGGCCTGTTTGCAGTGCGGCAGGGGATGCGGTCCTTGGGGCCGAACCTGCCCCTTTCCCCTCCCTTCTGCCTCCTGCCTCCAGCGGGGCTGGGCCGGTCCGAAGCCTGCGAGCTCTTCTTTGGACTTGCTCAGTCCCTTTGTTCTGCGGCCAACCAGCAGTGTGTTCGGGCTGGTTAATTTTCTCTCTCTCTCTCACTATCCCACAGTTTAAGTTGGTAATTCACAAAAGCTCCCTCCGATTGTTCTCAGGGCACTCAGGCCCGGTCCCCACCCTAAACAATGCCGCCCGCTCCTCTCCGTTCCGCCCCCACTTGCTGGTGGCCGATGCGGGCGTCTGGAGTACTTTTCTGCTGGGAGTTGCTTTTAGGCACGTAATTTGTGGGTTTTATTTATTGTTCCCCTCCCAGTCAGGTTGCCCTCCGAGATTCAAACACTTCCCCCAGACCCGCCAGTGCGAGGGTTTCCTGGGTCTGGAAACTTCCTCTATTAAGACTCCCTTCCCAGGACGGATCTCCGTCCTTAGCTCTTTTATCTCTCTTTTTATCTTTTATATTTTGTCCTACCTCCTTTTGAAGACAATGGGTTGCTTTTCTGGGCGCCTGATGACCTCAGCTAGTGATCAGAAGTTGTTTTGTGAAGTTTGCTCTGCGTTCAGCTATTCTTTTGATGAATTTGTAGGAGAGAAAGTGGTCTCCTCGTCCTACTCCTCCGCCATCTTGGCTCCTCCCCCCTTACTTCTTCTAACAGTTGGCTGTTTTTTATTCTCTACTTTGCTTATATATATGTTCCAATATTTATCACTTCTTTATTTCTGTCATATTGGGGTTGATTTTCCTATTTCTAGTTCAGATGTAAAGTGAAATGTAAATCTTTTCTCTTTTTAAATGCATGAGGATATGTTACTGAACACTAACTTCTTAGTACTGCTTTTGCAGCCACACATTTTTGGTACATTTCTTGTTTTCATCAGTCTCCAACCGGTTCCTAATTTCTGTCTTGAACCCTTCTAATCCATTTTTCAACTCAGTCCCAGAATTTATGTTTGGTTCTTCTTGTAGTTTTTATCTCTTTGTGATATTTTCATTTTGTTCATGTATCATTTTCTTTATTTTGTTGTCTCTATGTATTTTTTAGCTTATTCAATATCATTAAAATGATGTTCCTGGATTTTTTTCCAGGTGACTCATATCTACATTTCCTTAGGGATAGTTTCTTGAGATTTAGTTTGCTCCATTAATTGGTCCATGTTTTCCCTGTTTCACCATGTATCTTGTGAACTTTAGCTGAGATGTGGGCATTTGGAAAAACAGCTACTTTTCCCAGTCAATTGACTGACTTTGAGAAGGGGAAGGTCTTCAGCAATAAGCTCTCCTAGAGATTCTGGGGACCTCCTATCCTTGTCTGTGGATGCAGCTTCTCTGAATTAGTTCATGTATTTTCTCAGTTAAAGAGGTTTGTCCAATTTTTTCTTTATCTGAAGCCTGTACAGACTTGCTCTACCTGGTGTTTGACATTCTACAATCTCTATATAGCTATAAAAATTTGGAATGCTTGCTATGTTTCTCATGGCCCCTACAAGGAACCTAATTGCCATTCCCATCAGTGCTCTGAAACAAGTGAGACAACTAACAAACCTTCAGGCCACTCTTTGAAAAGCTACAAAATAGTCTACAGTGTCCATTTTTCTTTTTCCCCTCTTGATGAAGAGATGAGAGTTGGGAATTTTCTCCTGATCCAGGCACATGGTGGTAGGAAGAGAAGGTAGCTATGGGAGGTAAAATGTCATAAATTTGCCTAAACACTTCACTTACTGTATCTCTTCTTGGCGTTGTACTTGTCTGGAGTGCTGACACCTATTATTTGACTTCTGTTATCTTCAGAAAGGAAATTTGGCCTATATATTCTCATATCCATGGAAGAACAATGGCTTAGGGATTCGTATTTTGCCATCATATCAATGTTCCTTTTGAGTAACTGTCATCATGAAATCATGCATTGAGTTTTTTATACCAGCAATCACATCTCATGGAGGGAAAAATGCACTGAACCAAAACTGGACCCTCCCTCACACTGTCCTCTTTTTCTGCAACACTCTGTGGAAGGCAGCCTTCACTTGAGCATTCCTTACACTGTAGACAAGAGGGTTCAGCAATGGATTGAAAAGACTGTAAAACAGGAAAAGGATTTTCTTCTGTTCCTCTCGGTGGCTACTCTCAGGGGCCAAGTACACCATCATGGCTATGCCAAAGTAGAACCCAACCACACAGAGGTGGGAGGAGCAGGTGGAGAAGGCTTTCTTGCGGCCCTCCTTTGACTGGATCTTTAGGATGGCCCAGAGGATGCGCACGTAGGAGACCAGCATCAGGGAAAGAGGCCCAACTAAAATAAACACACCTTCAGCAAAGAGGAACATTTCATTGATCCAGATGTCACCACAGGTCACTTTGAGGACAGACTGAATTTCACAGAAGAAGTGGTTCACCTTCTGGGGCCCACAGAAGGGCAGCCTTAGAAACAGACTTACTTGGACTATGGCCAAGCACAATCCACACGCCCAGCAAATGATGGCCAGGAATGTGCACACCCTCCAGTTCATGATGGCCATGTACTGCAGGGGGTGGCAGATGGCCACAAACCTGTCATAGGACATCACTACCAAAATCAAACACTCCATAGAAGAAAAAATCAAATTAAAAATCATCTGCAAAGTACATAAGACAAAGGAGATGTTTTTGTTGTGCTTCACTAGATTTACCAGCAAATTGGGCAAATTACTAGAGGCATAGGATATGTCAATGATGGCCAGATGAGACAGGAAGTAGTACATGGGCGTGTGCAGTCTAGAGTCGAGGCAGATGAGACCCAGGATCATGCCATTTGCCAGCAGGTTGAAGGTATATAACAGGGAGAAGATACCAAACAGGGCCAATTCCATGTCTTCACTGAGCTGGAATCCTACCAGGATGAATTCTGCAATCCATGATTGATTGCCCTCCATTTCTAAAGACAGTACGTCAAGGACTGAAGTGTGATGGGAGGGTCACAGCTGGATAACAATGAAAATAGGAGTTATTTATCTGAAGGGAATGAATAGGAAGCCGGTATGCTTGTCCCTGCATTACTGCTTTGTTTTCTAAGTTTCTTCGCCTCTTTGTTTTCTTTTTTTTTTTTTTTTTTCATTTATTTTTATTAGTTGGAGGCTAATTACTTTACAATATTATAGTGGGTTTTGTCATACATTGACATGAATCAGCCACGGAGTTACATGTTTTGTTTTCTTTTTATTGTGAAGTAATCTAAAATTTCAGATAAGTATCAGGGACTATATGCCAGTATGTAGATTTTACCAAATTGCTTTTTTCAATTTTGCCTTATCATTTATCTTCTCTGTGTTCACATAGTGTTAATTTTCTGGAGAATACATAAGACTAAAGGGAAACCATATTCACCTATTGGCACATGTACAACTAAAACCGGTGAAATATTTTCTCTATAACATGTATACTTGCTAATATATTCTCAGTATAATTACCAAAAACAGGAGATGTAACATTAACATGATTCACTACTCTAAATACAGCATTTCCTGCCCTTGTAGTCTAAGGTTCAAATTGAACATCACATATACTAGTCATTTCCTCTAATTTTAAATAGTTTGGATTTCTTGCCTTGATGTTGATATTTTTGAGGAGTATGAGGTCTTGTTTTGTAAAGTGTTTCTCTATGCACTTTTCCATTTATTGTCTATGTTCTAATTCAGATTAAACATTTTTTTAGCAGGGAAAAAAGTGCCCTTCTTAATGCCTGCCATTAATACACAGATAATGATAATTTGTCCCAGTAACATTGATGTTGATGTGGATCATTGGCTAAGGTGGTGCCTCCATGTTATTTCCATTATAAAGCTTTTTATCCATAAAGTTTTAAGTACTTTCTTTCTTCTGGCTTAACAAACTATCCTATACTCATCTTGTACATTTCCCACTTCAGCTTGGAATCAATTATTTCACTCAAAATATGTCTTCTTTTATTGAAGAATCATTAAAAAATATCTGCTTATATTGGGTATTTAATAATAATTTTTTTATCATCACTTTTCTCACATTTCTGATATCCCAATGTAATAGGGATAAATGTAATTTGGGACAGTATATAGATTGCTAAGTGGATAATGGATTCTTACCTTGACTTGTTTATTCTTAACACGTTTACTGACTTCTTTTGGAGAACAAAATCTATTTTACTAAATTAACATTACATCATAAAGAATGATCTCAATCTTATACAGTAGTTTTTTTGGCAATGTATATTTAGTATCCCCAAGTCATATTAATTATCTTGCTAACCAATTTTGATTTTCTTTGTTTTTCAGGCAATTATAGTCTTCTGGAAATTTTAGACTTATATATTAATGTTTCAATGATCTGGTTTACTTTGTGGGTAAAGAGGCATCTACCTCATATGAAATTCTAACATCAAGTTTTCTAAGTATCTTAGAGAAACATAAAAATTCATAAAACATTGAAGAGAAAATACGTATGTGAAATATATGTCCAAAGCTGATGATTATTAATAATTTCTATGAACAATTTTCCACTTTTCATTGTACCTATATTTTCACCTATATATTTAAAATTATATGAACAATACTGTGTATCTACTTTCATTTAGAATAACATCATGTACATTTTTCATATCAATTATATCTCTGCAACATACTTTAAACATCTGTACACTATTTTGTTGCATATGAACATTTTATTTAGTATAACATCTTCTAACTAGGTTGTGTGGATTATAATGCTATAGTGACTACATTTTATATATATATTTTTATGTATATTTTCTTTCCTTATACTAATTTCCAGGACATGGAAATTCTTGGTCAAATCTATTCCTTTCTTCCTTCCCTCCCTTCCATCCTTCCATGCTTCCTTTCATTCTTTCTTTCTATCTACCTAGCTATTTATCTATCTTTCTGTTTACCTATCTAGTTCAAAACAGCCTATTAATTTAATTAATAGCCTAATTATTTTAAAATTAAAATAAAATTTCTTCTTCCCAATGGAGTCATTTTTCACAATAGCAGCTCAGTAAACAAAGGATATGCTATTCTTTACTGGGGCAGTAACTGAGGTAAGGAGCTTTAAAACATTCCTTTAAAAAAAAAAGTTCCAGTATCAGACGTTTCTCTTGTCTATCAATACATTTATCTATTAGGTTATAAGATCCTTTTGCTTTTTTGACCAAATCAGAGCCTTATTCAGAAGAAATGACTGCATATGAAGCCTGTAGCCAGGTTATTCTCAAAACAATAGAACTGGTCTATTGGCTGAGAAGGACCACCACTCAACCACACTGGGAAGTGATGTCAAGAAAACTGCTGAGGAATAGAAGACAGCTTCCACAGCCCAGTAGTCAGAAGCTCTAGGAGCTGGGTTGGGTGTAGTCATTACTGTAATACACTTATTAATATGATTACAATAATAAATAGTTATTAAATAAATATATATACACACACATATATAATTTATATATACACAGAAATTTGTAAAATATGCCCTATTAGATATTCTGAAAAATTATTTCTCAGTCAATTGTAAACTACAGATATATACAAAAACTGTGATAGCAGGACTATGGTGCAGCATTAAATTCATTGAAATAGAGAGGAAACTGTCAAAATTGTGAGCATGATGGTGGATAAACAGAACATAAATTAAAAAATCCTGGTGCTTCAGACGGCAAGAATCTGCCTGCAATGCAGGAGACCTGGGTTCGACTCCTGGGTTGGGACGATCCCCCGGATAAGGGAGTGGTAACCCACTCCAGTATTCTTTCCTGGAGAATTCCATGGACAGAGGAGCCTGGTGGGCTACAGTCCATGGGATCATCAAGAGTCAGACACAAGTGAGTGACTAGGACTTTCACTTTCTTTCACTTACAATGTAAAAATAATATTACAAAAACTGAAAAAATCAGCTGTTAGCAGAGAAGTATGAAAAATAAAAAAAAACACAAAATCTCCCCATTTGTGAAGTGGAAAGTTAAAAACCAAAGGTACAAATTTGAAAGATGCAGTTTACAAACACTGAGATTTAGACTTCAGTTTCTGGCAAGATAAGAGACTACATGCCCTACACCATACTCTTCTATTAAAAACAACTAACTCTACTCTTGAGCAGAGCCAGTCTGGACTGAACTATTCTTACTGAAGGAAATACTAATATTTCATTTCAAGCTGAAAAGAAGTGATTCCAGAAAGAAAGTTCACATTGTAGAAAGAAATAAAGAGCAAAGGAGGTAGTACATATGTTTGTAAAACTAAGCAGATATTTATGGTATGAATACTGGTGGTGTTCTCTGGTACCTAGAATAAGACTGAATTAAATATATAACAAATAGCACACATGCTGGGCGTAGACTGATAGAAGTTAAAAGGTTCTAATTTCCATGTGTTTTGACAGATGTAATTACTGACTTTCATTAACCTTTCTTTCTACTAAGTATCAATTATTAATTGTACTGATACACTTAGCCCATGAGCAGTTCATATTCCCATACAAAAATTTAAGGATTCTTCTTAAAAAAAAAAAATGTGTGGGATTAAAGCCTGTCACACGTCTTTACAAATCAACATGTTAAATCTACATCTGAGTAAGAACATCAAGGAAACATTACCTCTGTGGAGGGACAGAGGTAAAAGAAAAATGGAAAAAAAGAATTAGAAGTAGTTCTCTCTAGAAAAGCAACATATAAAATGGAAAACCTGTCAAAATAAACCTCTTAGGACTTCTGGAATCTAATCAAAAGCTATAGCAACCACACACACGCTTAATATGGAAAACATCCTGAAAATCAACTGGAGAGATCTGTAGCATTTTAACTTTGCCCTGATACCATGCCCTACTCCTAGCTCAGGAGCACTTTTAAACGAGATAGTCTGCACTTCTGATGTACACTCAGTACCAAAAGGAGCAGAATATACCTCACACTCACAGGATTCTGGATGCTGGATTTGACCTGTCTGGTGACTCCTTGAAGGATGCACTCAAAGGACTTCCCTTATTTTGATTAACTCAAAACTCCCCCACCGCTGAGGTGGCTGCCCAGAGGCAATTGTTGAAAGCCTTTGAAGGCAGAACTATCAGCTGCTGCCACATGAGGCAAGTAATAAATGTTGGAGTAAGCTACAGACTAACATAAGACCCTGAGTGGAAGAATTGGAAATAAGACGATTTGGTAAATAGAAGATCTGAATAGCTCCCAGATACTGCTGGGAAACTAGAAGTCCACACACATGACCAGGGCTGGGAAAATGCTCAGAGGGAATCTGAAAATGCCTTGTCTTTGTCTAAAGGCTGGACTCTGCACATGCAGGAAGCTGTCAGAGTTGTAAATCACCTGGTTGAGGGGTGACAGTAAGTCCCAACACAAAAAGAGAGCCATTTATAAAAATATGAAAGGAGGATGAAAATACCTATAGAGTTCTGGATTAAAGGCATATGCATGCAATATTCAATATGCTTGCTTGTTCATTGGTTTATCAGAACCTGAAATGCCCTTATGAGATCTGGTTCTCTATTAGGAGATTATGAAATAGAATGACGAAAAACAAAAAGTCATCATCACAAAACAGAGGGAAGATAGGATGAAAAATCAAATTAATTTTGAATAATATTAATAAAACTCTCCTACTCAAAATGTGATTTAAAAAATGATATTCAAATACAAACCAGTTAGTGCTAAAGGTGTACAAGTTAAACATGAACTCTTATGTTTACCCAAGATGTAACTGAAAGTGTTGAACAATCTTACAAAGACTCTAATGTAACCATGATTAAATATTCCAATAGATTAATGAAAGTATTACATTTACTAATGGTTCAATAAATTATAAGCAGTAAAGAAAATGGAGGTGAAAAAATAGTCACTGCACATGAAAAAGAATCTATGAGGCATTCAGGAAATAAGTAGTGTTGTTCATTTTTTAAAACTCAATAAAGAGGATAACAAACTGGATATTAAAAGATGGAAATAATGCACTGAAAGATTATATTTAATACCTATGGCTGATTCATGCTAATGTTTGGCAGAAACCAACACAACACTTTAAAGCAGTTATCCTACATTAAAAATAAATAAATTTATATAAAAAAGAATCTACCTGGATCTCAAGATATATAGACAAGGGGTAGATTCTTCATTTGGATATTTTATTTTATTCATTTTTTGCCTTCTAATTGTATTGAATGACAACTGATACGCAACACTTTATAAGTCTAAGGTGTACAGCATCATAATTTGACTTCCATACCTTGTGACCTGATGACCATGATAGGCAAAATGAACATCCAGCATCTCATACAGACACAAAGGTATTTTTTTTCTGTGAGAATTTTCAGATTAACTCTCTTATTAATGTTCACATAGAGTATACAGCTGTGTTAATTATATTCATCATGTACATTACATTCCTAGAAGACTTACTTACCCTATAACTAAATGTTTGTACCTTTGGATCACTTTCATTCAAGTCCCCCTCAACTATTCCTCACCTTCAGTCCTACAAATCTGATGTCTTTTTCTATGAGTTTATTTTTTTTTGTTATTTGAAGGAAAAATGACCTGTAACACTATGTTAGTGCCAGGTGGAAAATAGAGGGATACCTTCTTGAAAATTTAACTTACAGGCATGATAAAGATCGAGAGGTGAAACGTAAACAAGATAAAATTTCCAGAGAGGTGATAAGGGATGCAATTTTAAAAAAAGCAATATTTAAAGAGGTTTACCAAAAATGTTCCACATTGAACATAGACTTAATTTCCAAATTGATAAAAATGCATTCTGAAAGAAAACAGTAAAGGTAAATGCACCCATAAGGACTTGAAGACCTAATAATAATTAAAGATAAAATAAATCTTTAGATCAAAAATTTAAGATTCATTGGTTAAAAATAAATTCTCAATAAATATAAATGAACAAATATTTGCCTATCTTTTTCCTCTTTACAAAAAATAGTTGCCTAGGGCTGCCCTAACAAGTTAAAAATCTTAGCTTTTGTTTCATAAATTTTGCAATTTTTAATAAAAGCGATAGTTTCACTTGTCTCTTAAAATACTTTGTTGCACTATTGTCCCAAGATCAAAAGGAAATATTAAAAACATTAAAGATAAAAGTGTCTGTATCGGATCAACAATTTAACTAACAGTAAATTTCTTATCAGCAAGATCTGAAGACAAAAAGGTAGTATCTTTAATGTCTCAAGAGGCAGAGAAGCTCTCAATCAAGAGTTTTATAACTGCAAGAACTCTCTTGAATGAATGAGAACAAAATGAAATTATTTCAAATGTAAATTATAAATGTTTAAAGCCTATAGCTATTTAGCATACCAATAAAGAGTATTCCCCATTACATTAGAAGTAAATTCAGAATGAACCAAATACATACAAATAATATTGAACAAAGTAATAAAATATAATCTTATATTTAATAACTTATGGGCTATGAAATAATTATTTTGATATTTAAAAAGGATTAAAGTAAAATTTGAAAAATGTAAATGAAGGAAAAGAGACTATTTGAAAATAAAGAGCGCTAAATTCTTGAAGAGGCTCAAAATACTGAATGATACTAAATTTATTACTGTACATCACGCATTTTTATGTTAGCACTTCAAAAAATCATGAATCAAAAACAATGGTATTGATGATTTTCAAAATTATAGTGCAAACAAATGAAGCATTAAAGCATTATCAATCAAAAAAGAAGGTAGAATGCAAGAAAAAAACAGAAAAAGAGAAAAAAATGGTTGATATTCAGAAAACACATATACAACAACAAAACTAAGTGTATCCATTAGTGTATTAAATGTAAGTGAATTAAATATATTCATCAAAATAGAGATGGTCATATTGGATTAAAAACAGAAAATCCACATACAAACCTTTACAACAAACACATTTAAACACAAATGCACCAGACATACACATACACTCAAAACCAAAAGAGATGATTGACGGTAAAATGATGAAAAAACATGCTTCATGCCAATAGTGACTGGTAATAGCAATATTGATATCAGACCAAAGGACAGAAGGATATATATAAGATACTGTGCCGTGCTTAGTCACTAAGCCGTGTCCAACTCTCTGCGACCCCGTGGACTGTAGCCCACCAGGCTCCTCTGTCCATGAGGATTCTCCAGGCAAGAACACTGGGGTGAGTTGCCATGCCTTCCTCGAGAGGATCTTCCCAACCCAAGGATCGAACCCAGGTCTCCTGCCCTGCAGGAGGATTCTTTACTGAGCCACCAGGGAAGCCCATATAAGATACTACGAAGCTGTAGTACGATTTGCCAAAAGAAGAAAATTCACTATAAATTCACTATAAAATAATTTATCAAATTTTATATAGAAGACAAGTTTTTTCATCTAGTCAAACAAATCATTATTGTTTTATTATTAACAGTAAGGCTTTAAAAGTTTTCCTTTAGAGTTAGGATATGATTTTAACATGCTCCCCTAAAACCACTTCTTTTTAATGTGACCTAAGAACTAGCTGTCAATAAGGCAACAGGAAGAAAAAAAAGGGCTAGGATTTAACATGGAAAATAAAATATATAATTTCTGATAAAACTTGTGTATGTTAAAATCAGAATCTATACGGATGATCTATTATTACAGGTGTACACACAACAAAATCGGCATTCAAGGATGATGTATGAAATGGGAGGACTTACATACCTTGTTTACAGAATGAGCATTTTGTAAAGATGGCAAATCTATTCAAACTGTTCTTTTGGTTCAATAAGGTCAAAATCAGAATCCAAGAGGAATTTTCATGTATAGAAACTAAGAATCTCATTATAAATTTGATGTGAAATTATAAAAGTTCAAGAAGAGACATAGCAATGTTGAAGAAGAATGAAGTATCAATAAAATGACCTACTCTATGGAATATTGAGACCTACAAGGTTACAGTGACTTCACATTTTCAATCAATGTTGTATTGGGACAACAATAAACAAACCCAAGAAATGCATGTTTAACTCAGAAATTCAGGAATGTGTACACACACATGCACACACACATACACACTTGAACCGAGATAAAGGCACCAATGTTTTTAATAAATAACGCTGATTCAGTTGGCTAGCTATGTGGGTAAAAACAAACCATGACTTCTCCCAACACACTAAAAAAATCAGATGGGTTTTAGATCTAGGCATAAAATAATAAAAAAGCTTTGTAGGATATTAGTGACTTCATGTGAAAACCTCAAAGGGAGAAAAAATTTCTGAAACAGAATTAAAACAGCATTAAAGAATAGATTGATAAAATTAAGAACCTAACTCGTGTTTATCAATAGCCATCATTAAGAGAGCAAAAACGAAATCCACAGAGTGGAAGCAAATATTTACAACGTGTATAACCAATACACACTTCCCAGGTTGCGCTAGTGGTAAAGAACCTACCTGCCAAGAGACACAGGTTCGATCCCTGGTGTTAGAAAGATCCCCTGGAGACAGGAATGGCAACTCACTCCAATAGTCTTTCCTTAAGAATTCCATGGACAGAGGAGCCTTGCAGGCTACAGTTCGCAAAGAGTCGGACAAGCCTGAGCAGCTAACACATAACCAATACAGGGCTCATATTCAGAATACTTCAAGATTTTCTGCACATTTTTAATGCAAAGATAGATAACCCAATTTAAACTGGGCAAAATACTTGAACAAACATTTCACATGAAAGAGTATCCCAATAACCCCTGACACATTAAAAGATTAAGAGGTACTAACCTTCCTAGGTCTCCAAAGAGATAGAACTTAAAATACAAAACACACTGATGGACAAAATTCAAAAGTTTGAAACTACAAGGACTCGGCAAGCATATAAAACAGGGATACACTACTACTGAGAACATAATACGGTGCTCCCATTTTGGAAAAGTCAAGAAGAACTGACTGTATTTGAACATATACATAACAATGGCTCATGGATTCTATCTTCAGCTATGTCCCCAATAGGTGCCTAAATACATACGTCATACACATATTTAGATTTATATATAAAGCTTACATATGAATATTCTTAAAATAATTATAATAACTTTTTTCATACCTTCCAAAGGAAAAATCTATCACTGCTTATAAGAGAAGAATGAAACAAGGACTTATCTCTGATTGACTTTACAATCCATGTGATGACATAAATATTTACTGGAGGACTCCTATAATTAGTTTTAGAAATAAATGATTTAATTTAATTATTCCTAATAGAATATATGTTTTGGAAAACTATTCAATGAAAACAATTGGCCTATTTGTATATGCAAAATTTTTCTCTAGAAATAAAAAAAAATAAGTCAAAGGCACATTTCCAAAATTAAACAGTCAATAAGGATTTCTATAAAAGGTGCTCTGATTTCAAAATCTATGACCATCAATTAACTCTGTTTAGTCTGTCCTTGTAATATAAATGAAATGGTATAAATGAATTTGAACTTGTAGTGGAATATATTCTGACAACAAAGCATTTTGTTGCTAAATAATCAGTCTTCTATAAATATCTTTAATATTTGTAAACATAAAATTCACTATGTCAATTTTCTCTCCATGTTCAAAATTATCAATGTTTGTGAATATCATTTCCCATTATGAATTAAATAAATATAAATATTGGTCCAGTTAAGAGGAGCATTGGTTGGGATCCTCCAGAGGCCAACCCCTGAGACAGTTATTCAGCTACAAGTAGTTCTTAGGAAGTAATCCAAGGAAACACAGGTAGAAGATTGGCAAAGGGGGACAAGTGAGAAAAGGTGGTCACTGAAGGTTGGATGACCAAGTAAATCAAAATTGTTGTCACTGAAGTTAGATCCCAATGGGAAAATCTTGGAGCCAGGTTTAAGAAGCTAGTAAAGTGTCTCTGGTTTTCAGGAACCTGTCTAGACAAACAAATAGAGGTGCTGGCATTGGGAAATCAAGCCAGTGTGCACTGAAGTGGGAGGGCACGGTGTCATGAACAGGGCACCCACAGTATCAGCTATAAATTCTCTGTTCATCACTGTGAAATCCAAAATTTGATTGAACATACTTAGGCAGATGAACAGGTGTGATTTTCTGGTTGTAAATGAAGAGGGCAATTGTCAAACTTTTTGAAAAAATATTTTCTCATGATTTTTAAATATTAGAGCAACACAGATATTTATCCATAGCTAAGTAAAAAGAAAGTTTAATTTTTTAATTTCAAAAGTTGACTTTACTTACACCCAACCTACTAGCATTCTTTATCTATCTTGTACCTGAAGAATTTGGTTAAACTTCTGTATTTGGATAAAATATAATCTAGGGGATATTATTGAATATTACCTCTGCTATTCACCATAACTAATATGAGAAAAATATTTAAGTGCATCACCATGTATTGAGAACTATGTGGTAAGTCTATGTAAATGAATTAAAGTTTCTGGCACATTTACCACATGAAAAGTGCTCAACATATTTTCAGCAACAGGAAGGCACATTTAGGATGGGCTGTAGGCTGTATGATCTGTAAAAGTCCAGTTTCAGGGCCACTCACCAAGGAATACAGTCATCCTTCAAAGCCTGAAACTGCAGAAGAATCTTATTTTTAATCATTGCTGTTGGGGTAAAATAAACAGATAATCAGACACTGATTTTAAAAGCAAACCCTAAGTTAAAAATCAAATGGGCACCCATGGCTGATTCATGTAGATGGATGGCAAAATCCACCACAATATTGTAAAATAATCATCCATCAATTAAAATAAATAAATTAAAAGAAAACAAATGGGCAAATATACCATATTTCAGGCATTGATTTACTAATTTCTTAGAATGACAAGTCTCTGTATTGTGTACCAGGCAGAATTAACCAGAGATTTTTCTACTGAATGACTGTTTGTGAGGCTCTCAAGCAGGTTGTCAGCCAGCTGGTAAAAATGACTTCAAGGCCTGCATCCATTTTCAGTGCGTGTCTCTCGCACCCAAGTTTTAGGTCCTAATGCTACAACTAACCTTAGCATAAACAGCAAATGTTATAAATGTCAGCAAAAGCATTAAAAGCTTACATGGTGGCTGATGGTTTAACAGCTGGTTCTGGTCTGTTCTTCTGTCCTGAGTTGTCCACTGAGGGACTTAATAACTGAGTTTATGAAGAATCTGCCTCCTCAACAAATTCATATATTTGCAGATAAATCTTATCTCCATTAGCCATTGTTATCTTACAAGTAGTCAAACCCTGGTAACACTCCCTGATTCTTTGGCTCCCAGACTTGTGCTCTCAAATGCCTGTCTCTTGTCATCATCTCTCCAGGGAGTTCCCAGTTATCTGATATTAGCTTCTAAGTCCAGCTTCCAAGAGATTCAGTATCTCTAAAATTCATTCTAGAGTCCAGGCATGTTGTCATTATAAGTTAAAAGAAAACAATTGTCGCATTCTACATCATAAAATAATATAACATTGGGGAGAGTAAGTTAACACACCTAAATTTCTACACAATATTACATATGTTTAGAAAGGTTTATTTAGTAAGGAAATAATAAATAACATTAATAAACATATTGCCAGATGATTATCAGAGCGCTATATCCTTATCTTCATTAGTCTTAGAACATCTCCCACCCTCCCTGGTGTCTACAGGGAGAGATCACTGCTTTCTCTGACCTTCTGCAGAAGTGAAACCCTTTGCTCCAATACCTCACACCTCAGTGGACTCTGATCACTTACAAACTCAAGTCAGGGATACCTAGAATGCCCTTGCAGTGACTTCCTGTTACAAACCATCAGTTCTCCACTTTTACACGGCAGAAGCCAGATTAGTATGAAAATGAAAACTCTGTTAGCCTCAGTAATATTAATTTGAATCCTAAGATTAGAATGCTGAAATATGAGTGAAAATAACCAAATTACTGCAGCTTTGAGAAAGTCTGTGGGAGTCCTATGTTTTATTGTAACATTATAAACACTGCCAGTACTTTCTTTTTGCATTCAGTAAAATTTAAAAGTGATATGTTTTCATTATTTTTAAAAAAAACTGACTTAAATAAATGTGAAGAGAATAAAAGCTAAAATGTTCACTGAAAACCTGTCAGGTACAAACACATTTCAAACCAAGAAATTGGTTTTATAGCAGGGCTATTTTGCCATATTTTCATCACCTAGAACTTTCCTCCCACATTTGATAAGTGACAATGGTAGTGATGTTAACCTACTCCAGGAGATGGTGCAGGATTTTCCTCAGGTGAGGACAACTGTCCCTGGAGAGAAATTCCGGTAAGAAACCACGGTAAGCTAAATGGGCTCCTGTACCCGCCTTCCTGCTACAAAGGAGATAATGATGAGATCTTTATCAAGTAGCTATAGGATTTCATCCTGCCACTTACTAACATCTCCCTCGTGGGCAGAAGACAGGCATGCTAGCCTTCCTTACTTCCCTGGCGGGAGGATGTTTCCAAGGTGCAGTGTGAGAAGCTGGCCAGCAGAGGAAGAAATGAGAAGTAGTAAATGCACACCCCCAGCTTCAGGAGGCAACAGGGTCAGAGGTCTCTTACATCCCTTTCAGTTTGATACCATGACTCTGGGATATTGAGTTTCATCAGCCTCTTCCCATACATGCGACCAGGGAGGGGGACTGATTTAAAAGAAAAAGAAGCCTATGTTTAGACAGCATGTGTATCAGATGTGACTCTGAGACCTCAGCACAGTTCAAGAAAGGGGTCTTCACAAAGGTGGCTTTTTCTTCTTCATAAACCTGATGATTTCTGCCAGCCTTCTGCCCAGCTCCTCCGTCCATCATTAACCAGTATAAAAGTAATGATTTCTATTAATATAAAGAGGAGTCATGGTACTACATCTGCTATTTTTCTCAAACTGGGCTGGAAAACTCACAGAGATGGGGAGTGGTTGGAGTTAAGTCACCTGCTCCCAGAAGCAAGTGCAGTAGATGACGAATCCCAGATCCCTTTTCTGCCCTGACAGAGAGGGCAGGACTCATGGGTGCCCAGGATCTTCTATATATGTGAGGGCTTTATAGTCTGATTAAATAAAACCACCACATTCCCCAGAGACATACCTGTGGAGTCCAGGGAACAAATTACAAACCATATTCTCAGCATTCTGTGTCTTTCCTATTTCTCCTCTCTTGGGTCTCTTGCTTTATTATCTGTGAATGTGTGTGTGTGTGTGCACATGTGTGAACCTGCTTATGCAGAGAAGAAAGAACTGAGGAAGAATGGTAAAGATGTCTGTACTCAAGAGAAACTTGACATAAAATTTTAAAAGATAAACTTCACTTCATTGATTATGTCCCACAGTACAATTCCCAAGGATATATGTGTATTATGTTTTTGATCTTGAAATTGATCCTGTCTCCATATTCTACTTTTGGAAAGATTCATGATGCAATAAATGTGACCCCCCACGGACATTATTAAAGTAGCCCCTCTAAGGACTGGATCTTTCCCAGGGAGTGAATTATCCCCATCTGCTGAAAAGTGTTAATATGTAATAATTATCAAAAATATCCATTGCAAATATTACTCACTACTTGGAAAATCACATAGACTGAATCTTATTGCCTAAATGCTTTCCTGCTCTACCCTATTCCTTCAGTATTTGTCCCATTTTGAAAACATTTTCTCCTAAGTATACACCCTACATTTAGAGAGGCCATTGTCCCCTCTCTGTTGTCAGCACAGTCTGGTAAGCATTGAATTTAGATGATGCATGGCTTTGCCTGTACCCACAGATCCACGGAAAAAAAAACACACATACATGATGACTCAGATCCCTTAAATTCATGAGAATTCACATCAATTTGGCCTTTGATGTTCCCAGAAATCCTACTGTATTTCCTAGTCTCTTCTCTCAGGTGTCTTTTTTTTTTTTTTCTCTTTCATTAACTCTCCCATAAATCCTTCCACGCATAGTCTTAGCTACTGAGTGAGGGTAACTGAGAAATTAGATGCAATCAGATGACAGTTCATTCAACCTTAACACACACACTGACAAAATTACTGAATTTTTGCATTTATCTTAAGTTATCTCCTCTTCCTATGGCGTTATTAGTTTTTTCCAGCAAGGCCAGTCTACAACTTAATACTATAAATGTCGTCCCTCTTGCCAACTCAAGAATTTCTCGCCAGCAATTTCTGTCTCAAATGTCTTACCCCTATGTTTTCTTGAACACACCCAGTCAGAAAGTGAAACTCTTCAGGGAGAACAGGGCAGCCTACAGGGGCAACAGCTACTGCCTTCTCTGCAGCTTGGTAGCCAGGGGTGGAAAAGACAGCACAGAGGAAACCTTAAGTCGGCCCCTGCTTCCCTGTCCAGTGTCTAATATCTTCCTGCTTGAGGCTGAGCGGCCCCCAGGTCTGCACTCATCAAGCTGGATATTCAAGGGAACCAGTGTTGTAGCTCAGTCTGGATCCAAAGGTCTGGTTACCAGGATAGCTGATCGTGTAAGCTTCAGTCTGCGGGCAGCAGCAAAAGATCAATGTCCTCGCTCAAAAGGTTGGAAATATTTGTGGACTACAAAGGCCCATAAACAACTATATGCCAATAAAATATATAACTTAGAAGAAATGGACAAATTCTTAGAAAGGTACAGTCTCTCAAGACTGAACAGGAAGAATTGAAAAAAAATATGAACAGACCAATTGTAATACAAGTAGTGATATGGAGACAATGATTTTAAAGTTCCCAAAACAAATATCCAGCATAAGTTGCCTTCACAGGTGAATTCCATCCAAAATGTAGAAAAGAATTAACCCCTAATCTTCCAAAGTTATTCCAAAAATTTTCAGAGGAAGGAAACATCCAAACTCATTCTATGAGGCTGCAATCACCCTGATACCAAAACTGGACAACGATACCATGAGAAAAGAAAAGTACAGCCAATATTATTGGTGAACATAGAAAATTCTCAACAAAATACCAGGCAATGAATCTAACAGTACTTTAAAAGGATCAGACACCATGATCAAGGGGGATTTATCCGAGAGATGCAAAGATTTTTTTCAATATCTGCAAATTAATCAGCGTGATACACCACATTAATGAACTGAATAATAAAAACCATACAATTATCTCAATAGATGAAGGAAAAGTTTCTGATGAAATTCAATATCCATTTATGATTAAAAAAAAGTCCATAAAGTGGTCACAGAGGGAACACACCTCAACATAATACAGGTTGTATAAGACAAACTCTAAAATCACACTCAACAGTGAAAAGCTGAAAGCAGTTTCTCTAAGATCAGGAACACAACAAGGATTCCTCTCTTGTAACTTTTATTCAATATAATTTTGGAAGTCCTAGCCATGGAAACCAGTGAAGGAAAAGAAATAAAGTGAATTCAAGCTGAAAAAGAAGTAAAAATGTCACTTTTTGCAGATGAAATTACATTATACATAGGCAATCTTAAAGATGCTGCTAGAAAACTACTAGAGCTCATCAATGAATTTGGTAAAGTTGCAGGATACAAAATTAATACAAAGAAATCAGTTGCATTTGTATATACTAACAATATAAGGTAAAAAAATAGAAATTCAGAAAATAATTCTATTGACCACTGGATTAAAAAGAATAAAATACTGAAGAATAAACCTACTTAAGGAGACCAAAGACTTATATGCAGAAAACTCTAAGACACTGATGAAAGAAATCAAGATGACACAAACAGGTGGAGAGATATATCATGTTTTTGGACTGGAAGACTTAATATTGTCAAAATGACTATATTACACAAAATAATCTACACATTCAGTGAAATCCCTGTCAAATTACCAAAGGCATTTTCCACAGAACTGGAACAAGAAATTTTACAATTTATATGGAAACACAAAAGATTCTGAATAGCCAATGCAATCTTGAGAGAGGAAAATGGAGCTGGAGGAATCAGCCTTCCTTATTTCAAACTATACTACAAAGCTACAGTAATCTAGACAGAATAGTACTGGCACAAAAACAGAAGTATAGACCAATGGAATAAGAGAGCCCAGAAATAAACATACACACCTATGGGCACCTTATCTTTGACAAAGGAGACAGGAATACACAATGGAGAAAAGATAGTCTCTTTAATAAGTGGTGTTGGGGAAACTGGACAGCTTCACATAAAAGAATGAAATTAGAACACTCCCAAACACCATACACAAAATAAACTCAGAATGGATTAAAGATCTAAATGAAAGGCCAGAAACAATAAAACTCTTAGAGGAAAATGTAGGCAGAACATTCTTTGACATAAACTGCACTAAGGTTTTCTTTTACCCATCTCCTGGAGTAATGGAAATAAAAGCAAAATAAATAAATGCAACATAATTAAACTTAAAATCTTTTGCACAGCAAAGGAAACTACAAACAAAATGAAAAGATAACCCTCAGAATGGGAGAAATAATTGCAAATGAAGCAACTGATGAAGGATTCATCTCCAAAATATACAAGGAGCTCATGCAGCTCAATATCAGAAAAACAAACAACTCAGTCAAAAAAAGAGCAGAAGACCTAAACAAACATTTCTCCAAGGAAGACATACCAATGGCCATTAAACACATGAAAACACACACAGCATCACTCATTATTAGAGAAATGCAAATCAAAACTACAATGAGATATCACCTCATACTGGTCAAAATGGCTATCATCAAAAAATCTACAAGCAAAAAATGCTGGAGAGGATGTGGAGAAAAGGGAACCCTCCTGCACTATTGGTGGGAATGCAAATTGATGCAGCCACTATGGAGAACAGTATGGAAATTCATTTAAAAAACTAGGAATAAAACTACCATATGACCAAGCAATCCCACTGCTGGGCATATACTCTAAGCAAAAAGACACTGGTACCCCAAAGATCATTGCAGCCCTATTTACAAAAGCCAGGACACAGAAGAAATCTAGATGTCCACTGACAGATAAATGGATAAAGAAGATAGACTACTTATATACATTGGAATATTACTCAGCCATGTAAAAGAGTGAATTTGAGTCAGCTAACCTGAGGTAGATAAACCTAGACTCTGTTACACAAGTGAAGTAAGTCAGAGAAAAAAATATATTGTATATTAACATATATATATGGAATTTAGAAAAATGGTAGAGATGAACCTATTTGCAGGGCAGGAATAGAGAAGCAGACATAGAGAATAGAGTTGTGGACACAATGGGGAAAGGAGAGGGTGGGATGAAATGAGAAAGTAGCATTGAAACATACACATTACCATGTTCACATAGACAGGTAGTAGAAAGTTGCTGTATTAACACATGGACTCAGCCTGCTCTGCAACAACCTAGAGGGATGGAACTGGGCAGCTGCGGGGAATGGAGGTTCAAGAAGGAGGGGGTTTATGTATATCTATGGCTGATTTATGTTGTATGGCAGCATGTTTACAGTGTTTGTGCAACACTGTAAAGCTATTTTCCTCCAACCCTAAAATTAAAAAAAAAAAATCACAATTTTTATTTTAATTTAAAAATAAATTTAAAAAATGGAAAATCAGTTACTGAAGAAAAAACCAAATAATACAGACAGATTGCAAATGAGCACATGAAAAGATGCTCTTTATCTCTATCATGAGGGAAATAAATGAAGACAGCAATGAATTATCACTATATACCTAGTAGAATGGCTAAACTCCAGAGCACCGACAACACCACTGATAATGATGTGGATCAATAAGAACTTTCACATACTTCTGAAGTGGGATTCATTTTCTTTCATGTAAAATAATACAGTCACATTGAAAGGCAGTTTCATAGTTTTTTAAAAAACCTAAGCCTCCTCTTACTATACAATCTACCAACTGCACTACTTGGTATATATCCAAAGGATTTGAAAACATATGTCTTCACAAAAACCTGCACAGAGATGTTTAAAGCAACTTTGTTCATAACTGCCTAAACTTGGAAGCCATCAAAGTGTGTTTCAGTTGGTAAATGGATAAACTGTGGTGCAACCAGACAATGGAAGAGAGTTCAGAAATGAACTATCAAGCAAAGAAAAAAAAAAAAAGAGGAAACTTAAAGGCATTCAACTGAGTGAACAGAGTCAATGTGAAAAACTACTTTATATATACATACTTTATAATTCCTCCCCAAATATTTGGAAAAGCCAAAACTATGGAAGCAGTTAAGAGATCAGTGGTTGTCAGGGATTAGAACTGAGGAAGGAAGGAAGAGGTGATTTTTAGGGCATTGAAAATACTGTGTATGATGATATAGCGTGGATACACATAACCAAACACTTGCCAAAACACAGAATATACAACACCACGAGTGAATTCGAATGTACACTGTAGACTTTGGGTGATGATGATCTGTTTATACAGACGAATGAATAGTAACAAATATGCCACTCTAAGGAGGGTTGTTGGTAATGGGGCAGCTTATACATGTGGGGAAGTAGGGATTATATAGGGCATTTCTGTCCCTTTCACTGAATTTTGCTGTGATAAAAAATATCTTTAAAAATAAAGTTCATTACATAAAAACAGGCAAGAGATGTAAAGAGTTGTTGCTTTGTTCAGTTGCTAAGTCTTGTCCAAATCTGCGACCCCATGGACTGAGCATGCCAGGTTCCTCTGACTTTCACTACCTACAGGAGTTTGCTCAAATTCACATCCACTGAGTCAGTGATGCTATCTAACCATCACATCCTCTGCTGCCCTAAACAGACAGCTCATCAAAGAAGATATACAGATGGCCAGGAAGCAACTGGAAGGAAACTCAATATCACACATTAATAAGGAGTTTTATGTTAAGAAAAAAATGAGATACCAGTGCAGATCTCTGAGAATTTTGAAAATCCAAAGTGTCTCTATATCTTTAAAATGTTTCATTCCTTGTAGGTTTTCTCAGGGATCCTAACCAGGAGTCCAAACTGTCACTCCCATCAGTGCTTCAGAGGCAAGATAACTAACAAACTCTCAGGTCACTCCCTGAAAAGCTAAAAGGAGTCTGAATGATCCATTCTTCTTTTTCCCATTGAGAGAGAGCTGGGAGGTGGAGATTTTCTCCTATTCCTACACACTGCCATGGAAGGGAAGTAGATATGGAGGATACAATACCATAAATTTGCCTGAACACTTATTGTATCTCTTCTTGGCATTGTGCTTTATTACTGGGGTGCAGCACTCTATCATCCAATGTCTGGTATTTTCACAAAGGAAATTAGGTCTGTATGTTCTTGTCTCCATGGAGAAATGGAGGCTTAGGGATTCTTATTCTTCCATCATGCTGATGTTACTCTGGAGTAAAGCTCATCTTTAGATCATGTCTCTTTCTGGGGGACTTTGAGTTTTCTTGCACCAGCAATCACATCTCTGAAGGGGAAAAAATGCACTGAACCAAAACTGGACCCTCCCTCACACTGTCCTCTTTTTCTGAAATACTCTGTGGAAGGCAGCCTTCACTTGAGCATTCCTTACACTGTAGACAAGGGGGTTCAGCAATGGGTTGAAAAGAGTATAAAACAGGAAAAGGATCTTCAGGTGTTCTTCTTGTTGACTGTTGTCAGGGACCATGTAAACAACCATGGCTATGCCAAAGTAGAACCCAACCACACAGAGGTGGGAGGAGCAGGTGGAGAAGGCTTTCTTGCGGCCCTCCTTTGACTGGATCTTCAGGATGGCCCTGAGGATACGCATATAGGAGACCAACATCAGGGCAAGAGGCCCAACTAAGATAAGAACACCATCAGCAAAGAGGAACATTTCATTGATCCAGATGTCACCACAGGCCAATTTGAGGACAGAGCGAATGTCACAGAGGAAGTGGTTCACCCTCTGGGGCCCACAGAAGGGTAATCTTAACAAGAGAATTACTTGGACCAGGGCCAGGGCAAATCCACATGCCCAGCAAGCGATGGCGAGGTTGGAGCACACTCTCCAGTTCATGATGACCGTGTACTGGAGGGGATGGCAGATCGCCACATACCTGTCATAGGACATCGCCAACAAAATGAGGCACTCTATGGATCCAAAAGTCAAATTGAAAAGCATTTGCACGGTGCAAGGGTCAAAGGAGATGTTTTTTGTGTGTTTCACTAGGTTTTCCAGCAAGGTGGGCAAATTGCTGGAAGGAAAGGACACGTCGATGATGGCCAGGTGGGAAAGGAAGAAATACATGGGGGTGTGCAGTCTGGAGTCAAGGCAAATGAATCCCAAGATCATGCCATTTGCCAGCAAGTTGCAGATATATAACAGGGAGAAGATACCAAAGAGGACCAATTCCATGTTTTTGCTGAGCTGAAATCCCACCAGGATGAATTCTGAGATCTGTGACTGGTTGCCCTCCATTGAAAATTGCAGTTTGCAAAGGACTGAAGTGTGATGGGAAAGTCAGAGCTGGTAGCAATGAAAGTAGGAGTTATTTACACGAAGTGAATTCAGAGGAAGCTTGTGTTGTCCCTATCTCCCTGAGGTTTTTTTCTTCAAAATTTCTTTGCCTTTTTGTTTTCTTACTTTTTATTGTGAACTAATTCAAATTTACAGATAAATATTAGGGATTATAAACCATACTAGTATATAGTATATAGGTTTCACTAATTTTTCTTCATTTTTGGCTTATCACTTATTTTATCTAAATGGACAGTGTATTAACTTTCTATAGAACACTTAAGACTAAAGTGAAGCCATACTCACATATTGACAATTTATTCCTAAACTCTTGGAAGGGTCCTTCTTCCTGCAACATTATTATATTACATATATTATATGTTTCTATACTATATATAAACAAAGCTAGTGGGGTGATGGAAATATAGCTGAGCTATTAAAAATCCTGAAAGATGATGCTGTTAAAGTGCTGCACGCCACGTGCCAGCAAATTTGGAAAACTCAGCAGTGGCCACAGGACTAGAAACAATCAGTTTTCATTCCAATCCCAAAGAAAGACAACAAGGAAGAATGTTCAAACTATCCCACAGTTGCACACATTTCAAATGCTAACAAAGTAATGCTCAAACTCTTTCAAATTAGGCTTTAAAAGTACATGAGCCAAAACCTTCCAAATCTACAAGCTGGATTTCCAAAAGGCAGAGTAGCCAGAGATCAAATTAACAATATCTATTGGATCATAGAAAAAGCAAGAGAATTCCAGAAAAAATATACTCCTGCTCCATTGACTATGCTAAAGCCTTTGACTGTGTGGATCACAACAAGCTGTGGAAAAGTCTTCAAGAGATGGGAATACCAGACCATCTTACCTGCCTCCTGAGGAACCTGTAATCAGGTCAAGAAGCAACAGTTAAAACTGGACATGGAACAACAGACCGGTTCAAAATTGGGAAACGAGTTTGTCAAGGCTGTATATTGTCACCCAGCTTATTTAACTTATATGCAGAGTGAAAGTGAGAGTGAAGTCACACAGTTGTGTCTGACTCTTTGCAACCCCGTGGACTGTAGCCTGCCAGGCTCCTCCGTCCATGGGATTCTCCAGGCAAGAATACTGGAGTGGGTTGCCATTTCTTTCTCCAGGGGATCTTCCCGACACAGGGATTGAACCCAGGTCTCCCGCATTGCAGGCAGACGCTTTAACCTCTGAGCCATCTATGAAATGTCAGGCTGGATGAATCATAACCTGGAATCAAGATTGCCAGGAGAAATATCAATAACCTCGAATATGCAAATGATACACCCTAATGGCAGAAAGCGAAGAGGAATATAGAGCCTTTTGATGAAAGTGAAATAGGAGAGTGAAAAAACTTGCTTAAAATTCAGCATTCAAAAATGAAGATCAGGGCACCTGTCCCAACATTTCATGGTGGTAGATGGGGAAAAAATGGAAACAGTGGCAGATTTTATTTTCTTGGGCTCCAAAATTACTGTGCATAGGCTTCAAAAGTACATGAACCAAAATCTTCCAGATCTTGGTTGGACAGTGCCTGCAGCCATGAAATTAAAAGACAATTCCTCCTTGGAAGGAAAACTATGACACATCTAGACAGCATATTCAAAAGCAGAGACATCACTTTGCTGACAAATGTCCATACTGTCAAAACTATGGTTTTTCCAGTAGTCATGTATGGATGTGAGAGTTGGATCATAAGGAAGGCAGAGCACTGAAAAACTGATGTTTTTGAACCATGTGTTGGAGAAGACTCTTGAGAGTCCCTTGGATAGCAAGATTAAATTAGTCCATCCTAAAGGAAATCAACCCTGAATATTCATTGGAAGGACCGATGATGAAGCTGAAGCTCCAATATTTTGGCTACCTGATGTGAAGTTGGAAAAGACCCTGGTGGGAAAGATTGAGGGCAGGAGGAGAAGGGGGCGACAGAGGATGAGATGGTTGGTTGGAATCATCACTCAATGGACATGAGTCTGAACAACCAGGAGAAAGTGAAGGAGGGGAGACTGGCATGCTCTAGTCCTTGGGGTTGCAAATAGTTGGATAGAACTATGCGACTGAACAAGAACAACAACACATTTACATGTATCATTGTGTGTGTGTGTATGTGTGTGTGTTAAGTCGCTTCAGTTGTGTCTGACTCTTTGTGACCTTATGAACTGTAGCCCACCAGGCTCCTCTGTCCATGGGATTCTACAGGCAAGAATACTAGGTTACCATGCCCTCCTCTGGGTGATCTTTCTTCCCAACTCAGGGATGAAACCTGCATTTTTTACGTCTCCTGCATTGGCAGGTGGGTTCTTTGCCACTAGCACCCCACTGGGAAGCCCCATATTTACTATATATAATATATAAAATTACTATTAATATATTATTACAGTAAAATATAGTCACTATATACACATTCAGAGATACACATACATATAGGTAATTTTGATGCATGTATAAACTCATAAAATATGACCCTAACATATGTCTTGGAAAAAAATCTTTTTCAGTCAGTTGTATATTGCAGATATATGCATGAATTGTGATTAGAGAACTATCATGCAGCATTAAATTCATTTTAGTAGGGAAGAATGGTCAAAATTGTGGTAAGGATAATGACTAAACAGAATGTAAACAGTACAAATCTTAACAATGTAAAATGAATATTACCAAAGCCAACAAAAATCAGCTGTTATGGGAGATGAATTATAAGAAATCATAAGAAAATCATTTTCCCCCAGTTGTGAAATGGGAAGTTAAAAAGTCAAGTGTTCAAATTTGAAGGATATAGTTTACAAACACTGAGATTTAGACTTCAGTTTCTGGAGAGATGAGAGACTACATACCCTACACCACAGTCTTCTTTAAAAACAGCTAAGAGGCAGAAACAACTGAAGTGACTTAGCATGCACACAAAACTAGTCTTGATCTGAGATAGTCTGGATTCAACTATTCTTCCTGAAGGAAATTCCAAGATTTCATTTCAAACAGAGAAGAAGTGATCCTAGAAAAAAAAATCACTGTAAAATACAGATATAAAATACACTGTAAAATTCACTGTAAAAATACAAATCAAGGAAAGTACCAATACATTTACAAAAATAAGCAGACACTCACTGTACAAAGAATTCTGGCAGTGTCCTCTGGGACCTAGAACAAGACTGAAACTAAATATGTAACAATGTATATATTGGGAAGAGGCTAATGGGAATTAAAAGTTCTAATTTCCATGCATTTTGACAGATAATATAGCTACTGACTTTCATTAGCCTTTTTCCACCCAACGTTAATCACTCAACTGAAAAATCTGAGCCATGAGCAGGACATATTTCTTTATATAAATGTAAAGATTCTGCTTTAAGAAAAAATAAAGGATTGACACCTGTCATTAACTGAAAAATTGAATATCTTTATAGACCACTTGCTAAAATGTCTGAGTAAGATCAGGAAATTATTAACTCCATGGAGGGACATGAGTTAAAAGATGGAATAGGAAAATAAAAAAAGTACTTCTCTCTAGAAAAGTAACATATAAAATGGAAAACTGTCAAAATAAGCCTCTTTGGACTTCTGGAATCTAATCAAAAGCTATAGCAGCAGCACACATGCTTAATACGGAAAACAAACCACCAACCTGAAAATCAATGGGAGAGATCTGTAGCATTTTAACTTGCCCTGATTCCATCCCCCATGCCTTAGCTCAGGAGCAGTTCTAAAAAAGATAGTCTGCACTTCTGATGTACACTCACAACCAGAAGGAGCAGAATATACTTTACACTCACAGAACTCTGGATGTTGGATTTGACCTGTCTGGTGACTGGACAGGGAGGCCTGGCATGCTGCAGTCCACGGGGTTGCAAAGAGTCAGACACGACTGAGTGACTGAACTGAATTGAAGAAGCAGTATTAGAAGAGGTTTACCAAAAATATTCCAGATTGTAGAAAGACTTTACTTAATCTCCAAAATGATAAAAATGTATTCTGAAAGAGTACAGTAAAGGTAAATGTACCCATAACGATGTTGAAGAACTTCTGATAATTGGAGATAAAAATTAATCTTTATATCAAAAATTTGAGGTTAAGATAGATTAAATATAAATTCTTAATAAATATAAACAAACACAAATATTTGACCATTATTTTCCTGTTTAAAAAAAATAGTTTCCTCGGGCTACCTAAAAATTACTGTTAGTTTTTAAAATAAGTTTTAATATTTAATAAAAGCTATAATTTTATTTGCCTCTTTAAAGGCTTTCTTACAGTATTTCAGTATTTAATTGTTCCAAGATCAAAAGGAAATATTAAAAAAACATTGAAGGTAAAAGAAAAGTATCTACACAGGAACAACAATTTCACTGACAGCAGATTTCTTATCACAGCACAAGATCTGAAGACAAAAGGTATTAAATATACACCAAGAGGCAGAGAAGCTCTCAGTCAGGAATGTGACAGCTGCAGGGACTCTCTTGAAGGAATGAGAACAAAAGAAGAGATTTATTGTATGAAATTGTAAAAGTTTAGGGCATATGTCTCTTTAGTATTCTAATAAAAATTATTCCTTAATAAGCACAGAAGTGAATTCAGAGTTAACCAAACACATATAAATAATATTGAACAAACATTATAATAAAATATGGCCTTTTATTTAATAACTTATAAGCTATAAAATGATTTTGATGTTTAAAATTATAAAAGTAAAATTAAAAAAATAAATGAAGAGATGTATTTGAACATGAAGAATACGACCTTTTTGAAGAGGCTCATAATACTGAAAGAGTTTAAATTCATTACAATAAATTATTAATGTTGAGGTTAGCACTTATAGATTACCAACAATACAAAATGACAGAATCTATGATTTCCAAATTACAGTGCCAACAAATGAGACATTAAAGCATTATCAATCAAAAGGAAGGTAGAAGGCAAGAAAATAGAAAAAGAGAAGCAAAAAAATTGTTGATATTCAGAAACACAAAATATGCTGATATAAATAAGTCTATGTATATCCATTAATGTATCAAATGTAAATGAATTATATTCATCCAGCAAAAGACAGAGATGACCATGTCAGATTAAAGACAGAAAATCTACTTATGAACTTCTTAGAACACTCACACCTAAACATAAATGCACACAAACATACATGAACACCCCAAGCCAAAAAAGACTGATAATAAAATAATGAAAAAAAGGGTTTATGCCTACAGTGACTGTAGTAGCAATACTGATACAAGACTTAAGCATAGGTAGGCATATAAAAGATGCTACAAAGTCATAATAAAATGAACAATCTGCTAAAAGACGAAAATGCATGGTGTGTTTATTCCCTATGAAATAAGTAAACTTTACACAGCAGGAAACTTGTTTATCCCAGAAAAACATACAAAAGCATTATTAAGGATAGTAAAACTTGAAAAGCTTTCCCTTTGAGTTAAGAAATGATTTTAACATGCTTTATTAAAACCACTTCTTTTTATTTTTATTTTTTTAGCATCTATACTTTATTTTTTTCATTTATTTTTATTAGTTGGAGGCTAATTACTTTACAATATTGTAGTGGTTTTTGCCATACAATAGAATATTACTCAGCCATTAAAAAGAATTCATTTGAATCAGTTCTAATGAGATGGATGAAACTGGAGCCCATTATATAGAACAATAAACCACTTCTTTTTAATGTTGATTCAGGAACCATCTGACAATAAGACAAAAAAGAAATAGAAGGGCTAGGATCTAAAATGGAAAATAAAATATAATTATTGAAAACACACTTGCTTATATTAAAAATAAATATTTATAGATGTTCTACTATTACAAATAAATAAATATCCAAAAATTTAGGTTCAAGGCTGATGTACAAATGGTGAGACTTACATACTTTGTTTATGGAATGATCATTTTGTAAAGATTACAAATCTCTCCAAATTGTTCTATTGGTTCAATAAAATAAAAATCAGAATCCAAGGTTAGTTCAGGTATAGAAATTGAGAACCTTACTATAGATTTCATATGAAATTATAAAAGATGAAGAAGAATAAGGCAATTTTAAAGAATAAATTAAAAGTACTTACTCTGTGGAATACTGAGACCTACAAGGTTATAGTGCCTTTATACAGTCAGTCAATATTGTATAGGAGCAAGGATAAATAAACACCCATCAAACAGCAAGGTTTACTCAGAAATTCAGAAATGTATGCACACAAACACGCTTACATACACATACTTGAACCAAGACAAAGGCACTGGTGTTTTTAATAAATAATTCTGGATCAACTGACTATCAATGTGGGTAAAGCCTAAAACATGACTTCTACCAGTATACTACAAAAAATCAGGTTAAGTTTTAGAATTAATCATAAAAGGTGAAAACAAGCTTTGTAGAACATTAATTAATGATTTATAGTGAAAGACTCAGAGAGAAGAAAGTTTCTAAAACAAAATAAAAACAGTATTAAAGAAAAAGATTGATAAAATTAAGAACCTAACTCCTGTCTACCTAGAGGCATCATTAAGAGAATAAAAATGAAATCTACAGAGTGGAAGGAAATATTTATAACATATGCAATCAATAGTGTTCATATTCAGAATATGTAAAGAATTTCTGTGTATTGATACTGAAAAGACAGATAATCCAATTTAAATTGGGCAAAATATGTGAAATCATACATACTCTCAAGCAGGTTGAGTCAGCCAGCTAATAAAAGTGACTCCAAAGCCTTCATCCTATATCAGTGCATGCCTATAATGTTCAAGTTTTAGGTACTAATGTTACAATAAATGTTAGCATAAACATCATAGCATTCAAGTTCTCTACACTGGCTGTTGGTTTAACTGCCTGTTCTGGTCTATCTTCCTGTCTCGAGTGTCTGCTTAGGGACTTAGCAACTTAGTTTAATGTAGAATTTTCCTTCTATACAAATTCATATATTTGCAGATAAATCTAACCTGCAGTAGCTTGAGTTCTCTTACAAGTAGTAGCTCCCTGATAACACTGCCTGATTCTTTAGCTCCCAGACTTGCGCTCTCAAACAACTGTCTTTCTTTGTCGTCTCTCTTGGGATCTCCCAGTTATTTGACATTGGTTTCTAAGTACAGCTCCCAATATTCAATATCTCTAAAGTTCGTTCTGTATTTCAGGTATGTTGTCATTATAGGTTAAAAGAAGATACTTGACACATATTAGAATATACCTTAGAGGAGAATCAGTTAATATATTTAAATTACTATATTATATATACTGAGAAAAGTTTATTTAGTAAGAAAATTATAAGCAGCATTAATAAGCATTATATATAATTTTACATTGCAAGATGACTATCAGAGGGTTGTATCTTTATATATGCATTAGCCCTAGAACATCTTCTCAGTTCAATTCAGTCCAGTCGCTCAGTCATGTCCAACAATTTGCAACCCCATGGACAGCTACACGCCAGGCTTTCCTGCCCATCACCAACTCCTGGAGCTTGCTCAAACTCATGTCCATCAAGTCGGTGATGCCATCCAACCATCTCATCCTCTGTCATCTCCTTCTCCTCCTGCCTTCAATCTTGCCCAGCAACAGGGTCTTTTCCAATGATCTTACTCACATCTACAGGAAATAATCACTGCTTTCCGTGACTTGGTGCAGAAGCGAAACCCTTTGGTCCAATACCTCAACTAGCTGAGTGGACTCTGATAGCTTATAAACTCAGGTCAGGGCTATGTAGAATGCCTTTCCAATAACTTCATGTTAGCAGACCATCAACTCTCATACACAACAGAAGTCAGACAATATGAACACGAAAATTCTGTTAGCCTCCTAAATATTAACTAGAATTCTACTATTAAAATGCTGAAATAGGGTTGAGAATAATGACGTTACTGCAGTGTAGAGGAAGTTATGAGAAATACTAGGCCTTACTGTAACATTACAAAGATAGGATTACCCTGATTTTCCTTATGCATTTGGTAAAATTTAAGAATGATTTAATTTCAGACATTTCAAAATAGAAAAATATCTTTTGCAGTAGGGACACTTTACCATATTTTTTCCAGGTAGAATTTCTCCCCAAATTGGTAAGTGACAATGGCAGTCATAGTTGTGTGAGGATGACAAAGGGTTATCCTCAGATAAGGACAACCATCCCTGAAGAGTAACACTGGACAACAAATCGCGATAAGCAAAACTGGTACTTATACCAGCTTCTCTGCTACGAAAGAAATACTAACGGGATCTTTATCAGGTAGCTAGAGGATTTCTCCTTGTTCTTTATTAACACTCCCCCGCTGGGCAACAAAGAAAGGAGCCCCACTGTTCTTACTTCTTGGCAGGAGGACATCTCCAGGAGCAGATGGTCCTTAGCAGAGGAAGAAATGAAAGACAGTGGAAGACAAGTCACACACCTCTGGCTTCATTATTTGTTAGGGGAGGCATCAGCTCTAGATGGCACTTCTGCCCCTTTTCGTTTGATACCAAGACTCAGGGACATTGAGTTTCACCAGCCCCTTCCTGTAAGCAGGACCAGGAGGGGCTCCGATCAGGAGGAGTAAGAAACCTACACATAGACAGCATGAGTATCAGAGGTTATTCTGAGACCCCCGGCACAATGCAAGAAGAGGGTCTTCATGAAGGTGGCTGTTTCTTCTTCCTAAACCTGATCATTGTTTCCAGTCTCCTGTCCTGCTCTTCTGTACCTGGTAACCATTGTAAAAATAGTAATTTGTACAAATGGGTTGTGGTACTATTGCTGGAATTAATTAACTTGGGATTGAATGTACAGGAAACTCACAGAGATGGAAATGGTTGGAGCTGAGTTGCCTGCTCCCTGAAGCGAGTACAGAGGATGATAAGTCCCAGAAACCTTTTCTGTACTGATGGAGGGAACAGAATTCAGGAGTCTCTAGGTGTGAGTGCTTTAGAGTCTGATCACCTAAAACCAACCTATTCCCCAGACACATTCCTGTGGAGCTCAGGGAACAATTACTATGTCTCTTTTCACCTTTCTCCATTTTTTCCTACAAAGTAGTAAAAACACTCTCCTTTCCCTCTGGGTCTCCTGATTTGTTATCTAAAAGAGTTTGTGTCTCTCTCTGTGTGTGCACCTGCTTATGCAGGAGAAAATCTTAAGAAAAATGGCAAAGAGCTCTGTATTCAAGAGAATCTTGCTATAAAACTTTTTAACAGATAAGTCATACTCTATTATGTCCCACAGTACTGTCCCCAAGGATAGGAATGCAGTATGTACTTGATATTGATTCTGCTTCTATATCCTAATTTTAGAAAGATTCATAATGTAATAAATATGACTCCCATGGACCTTATTAAAGTAGCCCCTCAGAGAACTCTGTTGCTCTCAGGGAGTGAACAATCTCTGTCTGCTGAAAAGTGTTCATGTGTAATAATTATAAAAATTTTCCATTGCAAATCATTACTTGGGAAGCTTTGGAGATGGAATCCTATGGCCTCAGCGCTTTCCAGCTGTAATCTAGTTTTTAAGTATGTGTCCCATTTTGAAAACACTTTTTCCATAAATATATGTTCTACATTTAGAGAGGCCACTGTCCCTTTCTGTTGTAAACACATTGTTGTAAGCTCTCAATTTAGATGAGGCATGGCTTTGCCTGCACCCACGAATCCAGAGACAACACAAAACATGGTGACTCAGATCCCTTAAATTCACGAGTATTCACATTGATTTGGCCCTTGATGTTCCCAGAAAGTATACTGTATTTCACTGGTCTTCTCTCAGATGACTTTTTCTCTAATTTCCTTTCTTTAAGCTTCTGTAAGTCCTTCCACCCATAGTCTTAGATAGTAAGTGAGAGTAACTATGAACACAGAAACAATAAGATGAGTTTGTACACTACTAACACATTAATTAATTAATCTTCCCATTTATCCCAACTTGCCTTCTCTTACTAAGGAGTCACGAGTTTCCTCCCTAGTGAAGGCTAGCCTCCAACTTATGGTATGAATTCAAACCCCCTCTCAAGAGCTTCTCTCCAGCAATAAAATCTCTGTTCCTATCTGACTTGCACACAGTAGGTTACAATGTGAAACTCTTAATTTTAAAGACACTAATTATCTGTTTGCCCCATGTCCAAGGTCAGGAGCAGTGGCTGTGCTTCGCTGGACCAGCCTTGAGGAGATGCCCCACATCCAAGGTCAGAGAAACCCCAGGAAGATGGCAGGCGCTGGAGTGACTGTGAAGAGATACCCAGCATCCAAGGGCAAATGAGAAGCCCCAGCAAGACGGAAGGAGAGGCGAATTCACGTTTAGAATCAAACCCCATTCCCGCCAGAGACGCTAAGAGGGTTCAAACATACCTGTGCGCACCAGGACCCAGGGACCCCACAGAGACCGAGACAGAACTGTGTCTGAGCGTCTCCTGTGGAGGGACGGGTCAGCAGTGGACTGCCGCAGGGACAGGGGCTCTGGGTGCAGCAGACTTGGGTATGGCATAAGCCCTCTTGGAGGAGGTCGCCATTAAACCCACCATAAAACTACCAGAACTTAAACAGGACTGGGAAAAAGACTCTTGGAGGGCACAAACAGAATCTTGTGCACCAGGACCCAGGAGACAGGAGACTGACCCAGACTTGCCTGTGGGTGTCCAGGAGTCTCCAGTGGAGGTGTGGGTTCGTGGTGGCCTGCTGCAGGGTTGGGGGCAGTGAGTGTAGCAATACATGCATGGGATCTTTTGAAGCAGGTTGCCGTCATCTTCATTACCTCCACCACAGTTTGGCCCCAGGTAAATAGCCCAAAGAAAGGCAATCCCAAAGAATGCTCAAACTACCACACAATTGCACTAATCTCACACGCTAGTACAGAGAAGGCAATAACACCCCACTCCAGTACTCTTGCCTGGAAAATCCCATGGATGGAGGAGCCTGGTAGGCTGCGGTCCAGGGGATCACTAAGAGTTGGACACGACTGAGCGACTTCACTTTCACTTTTCACTTTCACACATTGGAGAAGGAAATGGCAACCCACTCCAGTGTTCTTGCCTGGAGAATCCCAGGGATGGGGGAGCCTGGTGGGCTGCCGTCTAAGGGATCGCACAGAGTCGGACACGACTGAAGCGACTTAGCAGCAGCAGCAGCAGCACACACTAGTAAAGTAATGCTCAAAATTCTCCAAGCCAGGCTTCAGCAATACGTGAACCATGAACTTCCAGATGTTCAACCTGGTTTTAGAAAAGGCTGAGGAACCAGAGACCAAATTGCCAACATCTGCTGGATCATCAAAAAAGCAAGAGAGTTCCAGAAATACATTTATTTCTGCTTTATTGACTATGCCAAAGCCTTTGACTGGGTGGATCACAATAAACTGTGGAAAATGCTGAAATAGATGGGAATACCAGACCACCTGACCTGCCTCTTGAGAAACCTATATGCAGGTCAGGAAGCAACAGTTAGAACTGGACATGGAACAACAGACTGGTTCCAAATAGGAAAAGGAGTACGCCACGGCTGTATATTGTCACCCTGCTTATTTAACTTATATGCAGAGTACATCATGAGAAATGCTGGGCTGGAAGAAGCACAAGCTGGAATCAAGATTGCCGGGAGAAATATCAATAACCTCAGACATGCAGATGACACCACCCTTATGTCAGAAAGCAAAGAAGAACTAAAGAGCCTCTTGATGAAAGTGAAAGAGGAGAGTGCAAATGTTGGCTTAAAGCTCAACATTCAGAAAACTAAGATCATGGCATCCAGTCCCATCACTTCATGGCAAATAGATGGGGAAACAGTGGAAACAGTGAGAGACTATTTTTTTGAACTCCAAAATCACTGCAGATGGTGACTGCGGCTATGAAATTAAAAGATGCTTACTCCTCGGCAGGAAAGTTATGACCAACCTAGATAGCATATTAAAAAGCAGAGGCAATACTTTGCCAACAAAGGTCCGTCTAGTCAAGGCTATGGTTTTTCCAGTAGTTGTGTATAGATGTGAGAGTTGGACTATAAAGAAAGCTGAGTGCCAAAGAGTTGATGCTTTTGACCTGTGGTGTTGGAGAAGGCCCCTGGACAGCAAGGAGATCCAACCAGTCCATCCTAAAGGAGATCACTCCTGAGTGTTCATTGGAAGGACTGATGTTGAAGCTGAAACTCCAATACTTTGGTGACCTAATGCGAAGGGCTGACTCATTTGAAAAGACCCTGATGCTGTGAAAGATTGAAGGCGGGAGGAGACGGGGAAGACAGAGGATGAGATGGTTGGATGGCATCACCGACTCAAAGGACATGAGTTTGAGTAAACTCCAGAAGCTGGTGGTGGACAGGGAGGCCTGGCATGCTGCCGTCCATGGGGTCACAAAGAGTCGGATATGACTGACTACTGAACTGAAATGAATTATCTACTTGCTAGATCCAAGGATCAGTTCTTAGTCGTCATCTGACTTGACCTGCCTGTGGCATTTACCTTATTCACTGGCGCTCTCTGAAACATTTCTTCACTTGAATTTCATAAAACGACAGTCCTCCAGTGGTCTTTATACCTTTCTTGTTGCTCCTCGGACTCCTTTTCTGGATCTTTATGCCCCTCCTCGATCTAGAAACACTGGCATTGTTCAGGGTTTTTGCTTTGTAGCTGCTTTCTACTCACTTTCTATAGCACCTCATGAATCCCAGGCATTTTGACACATTCCGTATGCTTATAACACGTAAATTTATATCACATGGTTTCTTCTCAAATTCAGTTGTCCAAAATCAACGCTTATCTCCTGTGCATCAGTGAATCAGCAGATCCTATGACCTCCCATCTCCTAGAGTAATTCCAGTGCTCAAAAGCCACCTACAAGGAGCTGATTATAAGATTTTCTCTCACGTATTACTCTCTCCTTTGCCAAGTGAGTGTCTGGTTTACAATGTACTCCATTATTTATATATACATACATATATGTACGTGTGTGTGTGTATATATATACACACACATTTTAAAAATTTAACTTTTATAAGCTTGATGTTTCTTTTTATTTCTTACCTTCTTTATTTTTGGTGATTGTATTTTACATAAATTTTTGTATTGCTAATAATAACTAAAAGAATTCACTTTCTTTTCCAATGTTGGTTGTAAAATTCAGACTAGATTCCACAATTTGTGTTAGAATTTGTGAGTACAGGATCTATGCTCTCCTTAAGTTCTAATCGAAACATCAAAGTTTATACCGTAACTGTAACTTTCTTTCTATACATTATATGTATTTTGTTCCTGTAATCCTGTCTACTCCTCCCAGAGGCTTTAAGGATGCTAGTTTTCACCATGGTTGCAGGTTGTTATTTTCTATGTTACCACACAGAGCTAGAATGGTGATCAAGGGAGCAAGTTAAAATTCCACAGGGCTCATGTCTTATCAAGGGAGAAGCTTTTTCTTGGGTGATCATCCATCAGATTTTTGCAAGCTTTACTTTCTGGGTTTAGAAAAACATGACTTTAACAAATTTTGTCAGTGTTTCTTTTGCTCTTCTGGAGCAGAGAATTTTTGGAAATCTTTACTATGATATTCCTATTGACTAACAGTGTTTTTTGAAATGAAAGTATATATTCTGTCTATTCAGAGACAGCATAAACTATCTTTACACTATATAAGCTTAGATAAAATTTAAGACTCTCTTCTAGACTTTCACCTGACAAACTCCTACCTTTTTAGGAGCCTGGAAAGTAGGTTCTGTGGTTCAGAAGACTTCTTACATTTAGGTCAAATGTCCCCTTCTCGATGATTATGGCACAAATGTTGGAAAGATTTAGCAAAGAGAAGTTGTCTTTTTGCTCTGTTGAATCCAATTTGCTCTTCATTAGCTTGGTTTGTGGATCGAAGAGTATACACACATACACACACACACAGTCTTTGTCCACAAAATGGTATTTATTTCCCCATGGTTTTAATTAATTTTTAAGGTGAATTTTGATTATCTGCTCCTTTTAGAGTATCTCAGAGATGAGTAGGCTTGGGGGATTGGACTTCTGATAAGGACTTATAATAAGGACTTCTGATGTGACTTATTGTGACATCTTAAAATACTAGTGGTACTGGAAATATAGTAAGATATTTTTGTGTAATTACTGAAATATGATCTTATTTTCTGGAAGATCTCATTTTTAAGATTTACAGTTATGAAAAAGAAATCTCTTCCCTAACTTGAAAAAAAGTGTACTGTCATTTTTCATTTCATGGTGGAAATTTTCCAATACTATATTTGATAAGTGACTTCCATATATAATTTCTTGGCACACTTTAAACTGACAATTATTTCTTAAAGCTCTTACTGAAAGTTTCAGTTTTCTAGTGATGCCATAGCAAAGTCCTACCCTGGTGATCAGAGGCTAGTGTGTTGCTTGGACATAGAGAACATTTTCTAGAAAAACCACATGTCCAAGGTTGTGAAACATTATCAACCTACCAAATACATGGTAATAAAAACAGCAAATTGTGGAGGCAAAATATGGAGATAGAAAATATGTTCCAAACAAAGGAACAGATAAGGTTCCAGAACTACGTGAAGTGGAAATAAGCAATCTAACCAAGAAACAGTTCAAGGTGATGACTATAAGATGTTCAAGGAATTTAGGAAATGATTGGATGAATAGAGTGGGAAGTTTAAAGTTTTTAACAAAGAGTTTAGGAAAATGTATTTAAAAAATTAGAAGAAAAAAAAGAACTGAGATGTAAATACCTTAGGAACAATCAAGATTAGATGATACAGAGTAATGGATCAGCAAGCTGGAAGACAGATGGGTGGAAACTGCTGAAGCTGAACAGAGAAGAGATGAACAAAAATAAATGGGAACAGAATAAGAGACCACTGGGACAGCATTAAGAGTACTAACATTTGCATTATGGAGAGTCCCAGAAGGAGACAGGAGAAAGGTGAAGAAAAAGTATTTGCAAATTTAATAGCTGAAAACTTTATGAACCTGGGGAAGGAAATGCAGATTCCAGTCCAGGAAGCACAGAGAGTGCCAAGGAGAATTAACCCAAAGTGGACTACATCAAGACTTGTGAAATTGTAAGATGCTGATGAGAAACTGAAGATGACACAAGCAGGTGGAAAGATATACTGTATCATGGATTGGAAGAAGTAATATTGATAAAATGCCCATACTAGTCAAGACAACGCATAGGTTCAATGTAATAACTATCAAAATACTAATGGAATTTTTCATGGAACTAGAAGAAATAACCCTAAAATTAGTATGGAAATACAAAAGATTCCAATAAACAAGACAATCTTAAGAAAGAAGAACAAAGCTGTAGGTATCACAGTCCCTGATTTCAAACTATCCTACAAAGTTACAGTAATGAAAATAGCATAGCAATGGCACAAAAAGAGACAGACACATCCATGGAACAGAACAGAAAGTTCAGAAATAAACCCACAGTTATAGGGCCATTAATTATGACAAAGAAGGCAAGATTATACAATGGGGAAAAGACAGTTTCATCTATAAACAGTGTTGGGAAAGCTGGAAAGCTACATGCAAAAGAATCAAATCCGACTATTCTCTAGAACCACATACAAAAATAAATTAAAAATTACTTAAATAATTAAATGGGAGACCTGAAAATACAAAGCTCCTAGAGAGAGGAGAGGCAGAATACACACTGGCATAAATCATAGCAAGAGTTTTCTTTAAGAACTGTTCCCTAATATAAAGGAAATACAAGCAAAAATAAATGAGACCAAATTAAACTTAAAAGCTTTCACACAGAAAAGGAAATCATGGACAAAACAAAAAAAACCCTATGGAATGGAATAAAAAGTTTGTAAATAACATGACCAGTAAGAAACTAATATCCAAACCTCTGTTCATGGGATTTTTCAAGAAAGAATACTGGAGTCATTTGCCATTTCCTCCTCCAGGGGATCTCCTCAACACAGGGACTGAACCCACATCTCCTGTGTCTCCGGCACTGCAGGCAGATTCTTTACCTGCTGATCCATCAGGGAAGCCTCATATATCAGCTCACTCAACTCAGTATCGATAAAATGAAAAATCAAATGAAAAAAATGGTGAGAAGAACTGAACAGATATTTTAAAAATGAAAATATACAAATGGCTAATAGGCACCTGAAAAAGGGCTCACTATCACACTGATTATTGGAGAAATGCAAAGAAAAATCACAAAGTGGTATCACCTCACATCTGTTGACATGACATTATCAGAGAAAAGAAATAATAAATGTTGATGAGGACCTAGAGCAAAGGGAACCCGTGTTCATTATGGTGGGAATGTAAATTGTTACAGCCACTATGGAAACTATACAATGGTATATAGCATGCAGCAATAAATAGAGTGAAATAACGCCACTTGTAGCAACACAGACGGACTTGGAGATTATCATACTAAGTGAAGTAAGTCAGAACGGGAAAAACAAATACAATACAGTATCACTTTTATGTGGAATCTAAAATAGGACACAAATGAACCAAACTACAAAACAGAAAAATATTCTCAAATATAGAGAAAAGATTTGTGGTTGTCAAGCTGAAGAGGGGTGGGGGAAGGATGAAGTGGTATTTGGGGTTTAGCAGTTGGAAACTATTATCGAATGGATAAATAACAAGGTCCTACTATATAGCACAAGGAACTATATTCAATATCGCATGATAAAACATAATGGAAAGGAGTAGAAAAAAGAATGCACATGTGTATACATGTGTAACTGAATCACTTCACTGTACAGCGGAAACACATTGTAAATAAATTATACATCAATTAAACATTTATAATAGAAAAAATAATGATCAAAAGACAAAAAACTTCTCGCTCTGGGAAAGACACTGGTAAGAATATAAAAACTCAAGCTGTAGAATGGAGGAAAATCTTTGTGCATAGAGGAACAATAATTTGATTCTGAAATATACAAAGAACTCTTAAAAGAAAATAGTAAGAAAACAAGCAACGCTATTTAAAAATGGGCCAAAAGCCCTAACAGGTATCTATTCAAAGACAGACAGACAGATGGTAAATAACAGATGAAAAGGCACTCCATACCTCTGTCATCAGGAAAACACAAATTGAAACAATGAAATATCATTATACACTTAGTAGAACTGCTAAAATCCAGAAAATTGACACCAAACAATGATTAGTGCGTGAATCAACAGGAACTTTCACATATTGCTGAAGAAAATTCATTTTCATTCAAGAAAATGATATAGTCACTTTGAAAGTTTCACAGTTTCTCAAACAACTAAGCATCCTCTTAACAACAGGATCTACCAATTACACTGCCTGGTATTTATCCAAAGGATTTTACATTTATGTCAACACAAAAACCTGTACAGAGATGTTTAAAGTAACTTTATTCATAATTGCTTAAATCTGGAAGCAATCAAGATGTTGTTTGGTAGGTAAATGGATAAACAAACTATGGTGCATTCAGAAAACGGAAATATATTCTGCATGAAAAAGAAATGACCTATCAAGCAAAAATAAAGACAGAGGAAACAGATGCATACAGCTGAGTGAAGGGAACCAATGTGAAAAAAAAAACTACATATTTTTCCTACCATATGATATTTGGGAAAGCCAAAACCATGGAGGGAATTGGGCTTCTCTGATGTCTCAGACAGTAAAGAATCTGCCTGCAATGCAGGAGACCCAGGTTTGATACTTGGGTTGGGACGATCCCCTGGAGAAGGGAATGGCTACCTGCTCTAGCATTCTTGCCTGGAGAATTCCATGGACAGAGGAGCCTGGTCGGCTACAGTCCATGGGGTCGCAAAGAGTAGAACAAGGCTGAGTGACCACCTTTTTTCTTATTTTCTGGAGGGAATTAAGAGATGAGTAGTTGCCAGAGATTTGCAATGAGCGAGGAAAGAAGAGGTAATCATTTAGGGCAGTGAAAACACTGTGTATGAGAATATAATGGTGGATGTACATACTTAAACACCCATGGAAACACACAGAAGTTCAAATGTACATTATGGACTTTGGGTGATTATGATTGTTCATATAGGTGTATGAAGAAGAAATGTGCCACTCTGAAGGGGGATATTGATAACGGAGGAGGTTATACATGTTTGGAAGCACAGTGTTACACAGGGTATCTGCAACTTTCACTCAATTTTGCAGTGACTCTGAAATTGCTCTAAAAAATAAAGTATTACATAACAGTGGGGAAAAGATGTAAAGAGACATCTCACCAAGGAGGATAAACAGATAGCAAGGAAATAACTACTAAAAAACTCAACATTACATGTCATCAAGGAATTTCATTTGAAAACAAGAATGAGATACCAGTGCAGATTTATGAGAACTGTGAAAACCCAAAATATCCCTATATAGCTGTAGAAAGTTTGGTGCTTGTCATCTTTCTTAGAGATCCCAACTAGGAGTCCAAACTGGCATTTCCATTGGTGCTCTGAGTCAGGCAAGACAACTAACAAATCCTCAAGCCATTCCCTGAAAACCCAAGAGTAGTCTGCATGATCCATTCTTATTTTTTCCCTTGAGGGAGTGTTGGAAGTTGGAGATGTTCTCCTGATACCGATACATTGCCAGGAAAGGGAAGCAGGTATGGAGGGTAAAATAGCATAAACTTGCCTGAATGCCTACTGTATCTCTTCTTGGCATTGTGCTTTACTGGGGTGCAGCACTCTACCACCCAACATCTGGTATTTTCACAAAGGAAATGAGGTCTGTATGTTCTTGTCTCCACGGAGGAATGGAGGCTTAGGGATTCCTATTCTTCCATCATGCTGATGCTAATGTTCTTCATTAAATCATGCCTCTTTCTGGGAATTCTGAGTTTTCTTGCACCAGCAATCACATCTCTGAAGGGGAAAGAATGCACTGAACCAAAACTGGACCCTCCCTCACACTGTCCTCTTTTTCTGAAATACTCTGTGGAAGGCAGCCTTCACTTGAGCATTCCTTACACTGTAGACAAGGGGGTTAGGCAATGGGTTGAAAAGAGTATAAAACAGGAAAAGGATCTTCAGGTGTTCTTCTTGTTGACTGTTGTCAGGGACCATGTAAACAACCATGGCTATGCCAAAGTAGAACTCAACCACACAGAGGTGGGAGGAGCAGGTGGAGATGGCTTTCTTGCGGCCCTCCTTTGACTGGATCTTCAGGATGGCCCAGAGGATACGCATATAGGAGACCAACATCAGGGCAAGAGGCCCAACTAAGATAAGAACGCCATCAGCAAAGAGGAACATTTCATTGATCCAGATGTCACCACAGGTCAATTTGAGGACAGAGCAAATGTCACAGAAGAAGTGGTTCACCCTCTGGGGCCCACAGAAGGGTAATCTTAACAAGAGAATTACTTGGACCAGGGCCAGGGCAAATCCACATGCCCAGCAAGCGATGGCGAGGATGGAGCACACTCTCCAGTTCATGATGACCGTGTACTGGAGGGGATGGCAGATCGCCACATACCTGTCATAGGACATCGCCAACAAAATCAGACACTCTACTGAACCAAAACTCAACATGAGAAGCATCTGCAAATTGCATGGGACAAAGGAGATGGTTTTCTTGTGTTTTGCTAGATTTGCCAGAAGATTGGGCGAATTGCTAGAAGCATAGAACATGTCATTGAGGGTCAGGTGGGAAAGGAATAAGTACATGGGGGAGTGCAGCCTGGGATCAAAGACAATATGTCCCAATATCATGCCATTTGCCAACAGGTTGAATGTATATAACAGGGAGAAGATATCAAAGACGAGCAATTCCATGTCTTCAGTGAGCTGGAATCCTACCAGGATGAATTCTGAGATCTCTGATTGGTTGCCCTCCATTGCCAGTGACAGTCTGTAAAGGGCTGACGTGTGATGGGACAGTCAGGGCTGGGTAGCAATGAAGACAGGAGTTATTTATGTGAAGCAAATTCAGAGGAAGTTCATGTTGTCCCTACATCACTGAGTTTTTTTCCTCCAGTGTTCCCTTGCCTCATTTATTTTTTTTACTATTTAATGTGAAGTAATTCAAATTTTTAGACAAGTATCGGGGATTATAAACAATACTCATATATACATTTCACCAATTCTTCATGTTTGCTTTATGACATCTTTTGTCTGTATAATATTAATTCTTTGTAGACCACATATGACTAAAATGCTACCATGATCACATATTGACAATTTATTCCCAAACTTTTGAATTTTTTCTCCATAACATGCATAGTCACTAATCTGTTTTCAGTATGATTACCAAAAATTTGGAAACGTAACTTTAACATGAGTCACTACACTAAATACAGCATTTTCTGCCTCTTAGTCTAAGGTTCAAATCCAATATCACATATCATACTCATTTCCTGTAATCTTAAATAGTTAGTCTTTCTTGCCTTGACTCTCATACTGCGAGTTCTTGTTTTGTCTAATGTTTCTCAACTGTGGTTTTCCACTGATTCTCCCTATTTTGTTGAAATGAAAACTTTTGAAAGAAAAAAGTCATTTAATTCTTTCCATTAATACACAGATAATGTTGATTTGTCACATTGGTGATTTTCATGTGGATGACTAAGTCAGGATGCTCTCTCCAAGTTATTTCCATTATAAAGTTATTGATCCATAATTTTGAAGTTCCTTTTTCTTTCAGCCTTAATAAATTATTTATACTCATCTTTTAGATTTCCTACTTCAGCCTGGAATGTGTTATTTCACTAAAATATATCTCCTTTTATTGAAGAACCATATTTTCAAGGCAATATCTGCTTTATTGAATGTTAGTTATTTTTTATCATGATTGTTACCAAAATTCTAGTATGTTCTTTAACATGGAAATAATTTGGAACAGTATATAAATTGTTAAGGGGATAATGTATTCTCTATTTTATGGTTTAATCCTAACACATCTTTACTGACTTCTTCTGGAGAAGCAAATATATTTCATTAAATTAATAAGAGTATTAAAAAAAATGATCCCAATATTATCACTAACAAGATTATGACAGCATACTGGAGGAGATGGCAGATCATCACATACCTGCCATAGGACACTGCCACCAAAATCAGGCACAGTACAAAAGCACAGTCTATACATTTATAATTTTTCTTTTCTTTGTATTCATAAGTCATAGACTTTTGGAAATTTCATGCTTAGAGATTAAAGTCTCAATAGTTTTTTTCATTGTGTGAGGATGTGAAAGTCGCTCAGTCATGTCTGACTCTTTGTGACCCCATGGGCTATACAATCCATGGAATTCTCCAGGCCAGAATACTGGTGTGGGCAGCTGCTTCCTTCTCCAGGGGATCTTTCCAATCCAGGGATCGAACCCAGGTCTCCCGCACTGCAGGCAGATTCTTTACCAGCTGAGCCACAAGGCAAGCCAAAGAATACTTGAGTGGGTAGCCTATCCCTTCTCCAGCAGATCTTCCTGACCCAGGAATCGAACTGGGGTCCCAGCATTGCAGGTGGATTCCCTACCAACTGAGCTATCAGGGAAGCCCATGTGAGCACAGTGACATCTATCTATGTGACATGAGATTCTGACATCAAGTTTTCTTAAGTCTCATAGAAAAACATGAAATTGGATAAGATGCTAAGAAGTAATACCTAAATGAAACACACAGATAAAAGTGATCATCGCTAATAATTTGTATATACTGTTTTCCATTATTAGCTGTACATAAATTTTACATATGTAATTAAAATTATATGAGCAGTATTCCTTATCTGTTTCTTTCATTGAGAATAACATCATGGAAATATGTCTATTTTCCATGACAAATATTTCTCCACAACATATTCTAAACAGTCACACATATTTTGCTACATATTATTTTATTTGGTATATTACCTTCTGACCAGGTTGTATGTGAGGTAATGATACAGTGTCTAAATTTTATACATTTTGTGTATACTTGTTTTCTTATACAAAATTCCAGGATGTGGAAGTTCTTGGTCAAATCTGTTCCTTCCTTCCTTCCCCTTCTTTCCTCTTTTCCTTCCTCCCTGCCTTCCCTTTCTCCTTCTATGCTTCCTTTTATTCTTCTTTCTACCCAGCTACCTACCTATCATTCTGTCACCTATCTATTTTAAGATAGTCTAAATAAAATGTCTCCTTTCCAATAGAGTCATTAAAATAATAGCAGCTCAGGAAAATATGGTATGAATAACAAGGATATGCTATTCTCTATTGGGGCAGTCTAGTAACTGAGCTAGGGCATTTTAAACTATTTCTCCAACCCTAGTCAGTGAATCTGGCACTCTTCCTATCCTGTTTTGTAGTAGGACAATTACTACTATCAATATCTATCAAAACAATAATCCTGAGTCTAATAATCATCCATATTGGATGACAGCATATAAAAGTTTTGGTAAGAAATAACTATATTGCAAAACTCTTACCTATTTCAAAGAAAAAAGTTCACTGTAACTATTACCAGAGTTCTGTTTTCTAGTACCTGAGGTTACTCTATGAATATATTCATCTATTATGTTCTTTCACCATGTCAGTGCCTTATCCAGAAGAAATGCCTACATATCAAGAACTATAGCCAGATTACTCTCAGAGAATACAGTTGGGCTAACATGAAGGACCACCACTCAATCACATTAGGAAATGATGTTGAGAAAGCTGCTGAGGAATAGAAGGCCTTGAAGGATCATCTCAAAGAACTTGCCTTTATTTTGACTAACTCAAAAACTCTCCCAGGGTTGATGCAGCTATGCAGAAGGCACTTGTTAAAAGCATTTAAAGGCGAAAGTGTCAGCTGCTGCCACTGAAAAACAGTGAAAGGGTTAGTGGCTAAGTCATGTTTGATTCTTTTGTGACCCCATGGACTGTAGCCCTTCAGTCTCCTCCATCCACGGGATTCTCAAGGCAAGAATACAGGAGTGGGTTGCCATTCCCTTCTCCAGGGGATCTTCCCGACCCAGAGATCCAACTAGCGTCTCCTGCATTGCAGGGTACATGAGACAAGGAATAAAAGTTGGAGCAAACTATAGACTAACTTAAAATTCTGAGTGGAAAAACAGGAAATAAGATGATTTGGAAATAAAAGTAATTTGAATAGCTCCAAGACATTGCTGGGAAACTAAAAGGCTGCACATTTGACCAGGATGGGGAAAATGCTTACAAGGAATCTAAAAAGATCCTGATGTCATGTCTGTCTAAACTTCAGATTGTAGAAGCAGGAAATTGTCCAAGTTGTAAATGACCCGAATGAGGGACGAAGGCATGTCCCAAACACATAAAGAGAGTCATTTACAAAAATAGGTAAGGAGGCTGAAAATACATACAGAGCTGCTAGATATGTATACTTATGTCAGCCAATATGCTTGCTTGTTCAATGCATTACCAGAGCCTGAAATACCCTTATAAGATTTGATTCTTTATCAAGAGATCATGGAGTAGGGTGAAGAAAAATAAAAACTCAAAAACACAAAACGGCAAAAGAATGGATGAAAAAAGCCAAATTAAAATCAGATAATGTTAATAAAACTCTTCTACTCAAAATGTGCTTAAAAAAACAATTTTCAAGCACAAATCAGTTTAGTGCTAGAGATATGCAAGTTAAACAATGGAACCCTATATTTACTTGAGATGAAACTGAATGGAAGAACAGACTTACAAATAATCTAATGTAAGCATATCAAACCCAATGAAGAGGATAAAGTACTTAACATTAAAAGAGGGAAAATAATGCAGTGAAAGATTACATTTGATAATCTACCTTGATCTCAACATATATAGACAAGGGATAAATTATTTTGGGGGATGTTTTCTTATACTTTATTCTACCTATTTTTTTTTCTAGTTGTACTGAGTTATAACTGACATATAACACTTCAAAAATTTAAGGCATACAGTGTAATCATTTGACTTGCATACATCATGAAGTGATTACCACAGTAAGTTTATTGAGCATCCATAATTTCATATAAATGCAGAATAAAAGAAAAAAATTACTTTTCCTTGTGAGCACTTTTGGATTTTCTCTGTTAATTTTCAGATATAATATACAGCAGTATTAATTACATTCATCATGTTGTATAATAAATTACATCCCTAGATTTATAACTGAATATTTATACTTTTGGACCACCTTCATCTCGTTTCTCCTTTCTCATTGCTACTTCTAATCTGATCTCCTTTCCTATGTGTTTAGTTTTTTGCTGGTTTGTTTTTAAGTTGAGGTAGTTGACCTTCAACACTATGTTAGTTCTAGGTGCTCAACAGATGGAGAAATCCTTTAAATCTCAGTTTATAGGCAAGAATGATAGATTGAGAAGCTAAATATAAACATGATAAAATTTCCAGAGAAAGATAAGGATGGTAAAGAGGTAGTATTAGAAGAGATTTCATCAAAAATGTTCCAACTTGAAGGAACTTGATCTCCAAACTGATAAAAATGTATTCTGAAATTGTACAATTAAGATAATACTTTCATAAGGGCACTGAAGAACTTCTGATAACTGAAGATAAAATGAATATTTAGATCAAAAATTTGAGATTATGATAAAAAATAAATTCTCAATAAATATAAATTAACAATCACACATATTTGAATCAAGACAATGGTATTGATGTTTTCAATAAATAATGCTGGATCAATTGGTTATCTATATGGATAAAAGTTAAAACATGACTTCTACAAGTGTACTACAAAAAATTAGGTAGGTTTTAGACTATAATGATTAAAAACAAGTTTTGTAGAACATTAGTTAGTGAAAAATCTAAGAGGGAGCAGAAAATTTTTGAAACAGAATTAAAACAGCATTAAACAAAAGATTGACAAAATTAAGAACTAACTCCTGTTTATCTAGAGGCAACATTAAGGGTAAAAATGAAATCCATAGAAAGGAAGGGACTATTTATAAAAGTATAACTAATCGAGGGCTTATATTCAGAATATTTAAAGGATTCCTGCAAATTGTTAATGAAAAGATAGATAATCCAATCTAAGTTGGGCAAAATACCTGAACAAACATTTCACATGAAAGAACATCCATATGACCCATGGGCTCATTAAAAGATTAAGAGGTACTAAACCAAGTCACCAAGGAGATAGAAATTAAAATGCAAAACACAATGAGATTAAAAATCCAAAAGTTTGAAAGTATAGGGACTTGATACGACTCTGGAGCAAGGATGCGTCACTATTGAGAATGTAATTTTGTGCACCCATTCGGGAAACTCTGAAAGAACCGACTGTTTTTAACATATGCATACCAATAATTCATGGGTTCTACTCTCAGATATGCCCAAAATCAGTGCCTATATATATATATATACAATACACATATAAATTTATATAAAGATTGTATATAGATTGTATATGAATATTCATACGATGATTATAATTTCTTTAACTATCTTCAGGAGAAGGCAATGGCACCCCACTCCAGTCCCCTTGCTTAGAAAATCCCATGGATGGAGAAGCCTGGTAGGCTGCGGTCCATGGGGTCACTAAGAGCCGGACACGACTGAGTGACTTCACTTTCACTTTTCACTTTCATGCATCGGTGGAGGAAATGACAACCCACTCCAGTGTTCTTGCCTGGAGAATCCCAGGGACGGGGGAGCCTGGTAGGCTGCCGTCTATGGGGTCACACAGAGTCAGACACGACTGAAGTGACTTAGGAGCTAACTATCTTCAAAGGGAAAATCCTATCATAGCTCATTAAAGAAGACTGAAAGAAGGACTTCTCTCTTTACTTGACCACACAGTCCATGTGACCACACAAATATTTACTGCAGGGGCTCGCATAGTTAGTCTTAGAAATGTATGATTTAATTATTCCTAGAAATATTAACTCTCGATGAGAATAATCTGGCCTATTTCTGCATACAAAATGTTTTCTTTAGAAGTAAAAAAAAAAAAAAAAAGTCATAGGTGCATTCCCAAAACTATGTGATTGACACTGAAATCCATAAAAAAGTTCTTTGATTTCAAAATATCTGAATAGCAATGAACATTGCTTAGTTTGTCCTTGTAATTTGAATGAAATGGTATAAATGAGAAATTGATAATTTACAACAAAGTATTTTGGTAGTAGAATAACCAGTTTTCTACACATACCTTTGATATCTTTAAATGAAGAATCATGTCAAGATTCTGTCCACATAAAAAACGGTCTGTGTCTGTGAATATATTTTCCCATCATGAATTAAATGAATATAAATATTGGTTCTAGTTAAAGATATATCTTGGTTTGGGTTCCCCCCTAGAAGCCAACCTTGGGACAATTACTCAATTACAAGTACATTTTAGGAAGTAACCACTGATGATACAACTAGAGGAGTGGAAAAGAGGGGCAACCAAGAAAAGATAGCCACTTAAGTTTGGATGATCAAGTAAGACGAAATTGTAGATCTTAATGGAAGTTTGACCTTAATGGGAAAATCCTGGAGCCAGAAAAGAATATGTATTTCATTGCTAACCTACCTGGAGAGGAAGGGAGCTGGAGTGTCTATATACCAGCTAGTATCCATTATTGGGTGAGCGCTCTGAGGTGGGTGGACCAAGAATTAGGGCTTCTTTTCCCTGTGTGATGGGCTACTAAAGTGCTTCTGGTTTCTGGGGAAACTACAGGCAAAGAAATGCAGGTGGAGCCATTTGGAAGTCAATTCAGCATGCACTGAATTGGGAGGGCCATTATGTTTGGGCCACCTGCAGCATCAGCTATGAAATTCCTATCTGTACATCTCCTCTCAAATCCAAAATTTGATTGGACGTAATCAGGCAGAGGGATAGGTGTGGTTTTCTGGTTTTAAATGAAGAGGATAATTGTCAATTTAAAATATTTTCTAATGATTTTTTAAAAAGTAAAGTAGAATAGATATTCATAGTTAAGTGAAAAGAAAGTTTATTTCAAAAGTTGGTTTTACTTATATTCAACATACAGGTCTTCTTTATATCACCTATCTTGTACCTGAAAGAATTTTATAAAACTCTATTTCAATAAAATATAATCTAAAGGGTATCATCTAATATTAGCTCTGTTACTTACCACTAACAATATGAGAATTATGTTTAAGTGCATTAGTATGTGTTGAGAATAATGAGGCCAATTTATGTGAATGAAGTTTCTGGTCTGTTTGCTACATGAAAGGTGATCAGCAGATTTTCAACAATAGGAAGCCATATTTAGGATGGGATGGAGAATATATATTGTGCATAAAGCCCACTTTCAGGGCACTCACCAAAGAAGATAGGCTTCATTCAAAGCCTTAAAATTCATAAAAGTCTAATTTTTAATCACTACCATTGGGGTAAAACAAACAGATACCAGACACTGATTTTAAATATGAACCCTAAATAATAAATAAATAAATATGAACCCTAAATTTAAGAAAGAGCAAATACAGCATAACACAGATATTGATTTACTAACTTCTTAGAGTGACACATCTCTGTGTTACATGCCAGGGAGACTAGACCACAGGATTTACCATTTGATAGTTTATGAGCAGGATGAGTCAGCCAGCATGTAAAATTATTCTAAGACCCTCATCCTATTTCAGAGCATCTCTCTAAATTCAAATTTTAGTTACTAATGTTACTATTAATGTTAACATATGTATCAAATGTTATTAACATCAGCACAAACATTAAAGTCTACATGGTGGCTGCTGGTTTAATTGCTAGCTCTGGTCTGCCCTCCTGTCCTGTATTGTCTGTTTAGGGATTTAGTGACTAAGTTATTAATGCAAAGAAATAGAGAAAAACAATAGAATGGGAAAGACTAGAGATCTCTTCAAGAAAATTAGAGATACCAAGGGAACATTTCATGCAAAGATGGGCTCAATAAAGGACAGAAATGGTATGGACCTAGCAGAAGCAGAAGATATTAAGAAGAGTTGGCAAGAATACACAGAAGAACTATACAAAAAATATCTTCATGACCCAGATAATCATGATGGGGTGATCACTCATATAGAGCCAACACCCTGGAATGTGAAGTCAAGTGGGCCTTAGGAAGCATCACTATGAACAAAGCTAGTGGAGGTGATGGAATTCCAGTTGAGCTATTTCAAATCCGAAAAGAAGATGCCGTGAAAGTGCTGCATTCAATATGTCATCAAATTTGGAAAACTCAGCAGTGGTCACAGGACTGGAAAAGGTCAGTTTTCATTTCAATCCCAAAGAAAGGCAATGCCAAAGAATGTTCAAACTGCTGCACCATTGCACTCATCTCACACGCTAGTAAAGTAATGCTCAAAATTCTTCAATAGTAGGTGAATCGTGAACTTCCAGATGTTCCAACTGGATTTAGAAAAGGCAGAGGAACCAGAGAGCAAATTGCTAATGTCCTCTGGATCATCAAAAAAGCAAGAGAGTTCCAGAAAAATATCTACTTTTACTTTATTGACTACACCAAAGCCTTTGACTGTGTGGATCACAACAAACTGTGGAAAATTCTTACAGAGATGGGAACACAAGAACCACCTGGTCTGCCCCCTGAGAAATCTATATGCAGGTCAGGAAGCAACAGTTAGAACTGGACATGAAACAACAGACTGGTTCCAAATTGGGAAAAGAGTATGCCAAGGCTGTATATAGTCACCCTGATTATTTAACTTATATGCAGAGTACATCATGCGAAATGCCAGGCTGGATAAAACACAAGCTGGAATCAAGATTGCCAGGAGAAATATCAATAACCTCAGATATGTAGATGACACCACCCTTATGGCAGAAAGTGAAGAAGAACTAAAAAGCCTATTGATGAAAGTGAAAGAGGAGAGTGGAAAACTTGGCTTGAAAGTCAACATTCAAAAAACTAAGATCACGGCATCTGGTCCCATCACTTCATGGCTAGTAGATGGGAAAACAATGGAAACAGTGAGCGACTTTATGTTTTTGGGCTCCAAAATCACTGCAGATGGTGACTGCAGCCATGAAATTAAAAGATGCTTGCTCCTTGGAAGAAAAGCTATGACCAATCTTAACAGCATATTAAAAAGCAGAGACATTACTTTACCAACAAAGGTCTGTCTAGTCAAAGCTTTGGTTTTTCCGGTAGTCATGTGTGGATGTGAGAGTTGGACTGTAAAGAAAGTGTAGTGGCAACGAATTGATGCTTTTGAACTGTGGTATTGGAGAAGACTCTTGAGAGTCCCTTGGACTGCAAGGAGATCCAACCAGTCCATCCTAAAGAAAATCAGTCCTGAATATTCATTGGAAGGACTAATTTTGAAGCTGAAACTCCAATACTTTGGCCACCTAATGAGAAGAACCGACTCATTGGAAAAGCCCTTAATGTTGGGGAAGATTGAAGGTGGGAGAAGGGGATGACAGAGGATGAAATGGTTGGATCACATCACCAACACGATGGACATGAGTTTGAGTAGATTCTGGGAGTTGGTGGTAGACAGGGATGCCTGGCGTGCTGCAGTCCATGAGGTCACAATGAGTCGGACATGACTGAGCGACTGAACTTAACTAAGTTTAATGTAGAATTGGCCTTCTATACAATTCACAAGTTGACATATAAATCAAATCTCCAGCAGTTTTTTCCTGTCTTTTCCTGTCACCAATAATGCCCTGACAACACTGCCTAACTCTTTGACTTCCAGACTTGTGCTCTCAAAAGCCTGTCTTTCTTCATCATATCTCCTCGTTATCTCATATTATCTTTAGATATACCTCTCAAAAGAGTCTATGTTTCTAACCTTTATTCTATAATCCAGGCATACGAAATGCCAGGCTAGGTGAATCACAAACTGGAATCAAGATTGCCAGGAGAAATATCAATAACCTCAGATATGCAGATGTGTGTTTGCTAAGCTGTGTCAGTCACATCCAATTCTGTGACCCTATGGACTGTAGCCTCCCAGACTCCTCTGGCCATGGGATTCTCACACAAGAATACTGGAGTGGGTTGCCACTTCCCCTCTAGGGGATCTTCTTGACCCAGGGATCAAACCTGCATCTCTTAGGTCTCCTGCACTGGCAGGCAGATTCTTCACCACTAGTACTACCATACCACCCTAATGGCAGAAAGTGAAGAGGAACTAAAGAGCCTCTTGATAAAGATGAAAAGGAAAGTAAAAAAGCTGGCTTAAAAATCAATATTCAAAAAACTAAGATCATGGGATCCTGTCCCATCACTTTATGGCAAATAGATGGGGAAAAAATGGAAGCAGTGGCAGATTTCATTTCTTGGGCTCTAAAATCACTGTGGATGGTGACTGCAGCCATGAAATTAAAAGACACTTGTTCCTTGAAAGAAAAGCTATGACAAACCCAGCTGCTGCTGCTGCTAAGTCACCTCAGTCGTGTCCGACTCTGTGCGACCCCACAGACGGCAGCCCACTAGGCTCCCCCATCCCTGGGATTCTCCAGGCAAGAACACTGGAGTCAGTTGCCATTTCCTTCTCCAATGCACTAAAGTGAAAAGTGAAAGTGAAGTCACTCAGTCGTGTCCGACTCTTAGCAACCCCGTGGACTGAAGCCTGCCAGGCTCCTCTGTCCATGGGATTTTCCACGCGAAAGAGTACTGGAGTGGGGTGCCATTGCCTTCTCTGACAAACCCAGACAGCATATTAAAAAGCAGACACATTACTTTGCTAACAAAGCTCTGTATAGTCAAAGCTATGGTTTTTCCAGCAGTCATGTACGAATGTGAGAGTTGGACCATAAAGAAGGCTGAGCACTGAAGAACTGATGCTTTCAAACTGTGGTGGTGGAGAAGACTCTTGAGAGTCCCTTGGACTGTAAGAAGATCCAATCAGTCCATCCTAAAGGAGATCAGTCCTGAATATTCATTGGAAGGACTGATGCTAAAGCTGAAACTCCAATAATTTGGCCACGTGATGTGAAGAGCCAACTCATTGGAAAAGACCCTAATACTGGGAAAGATTGAGGGCAGGAGGAGAAGGGGGCAACAGAGGATGAGATGGTTGGATGGCATCACCGAGTCAATGGACATGAGTTTGAGAAAATTTTGGAAGATGGTGAAGGACAGAAAAGCCGTGTATGATTCAGTGCATAGGTTTGCAAAGCATCAGACACAACTGAGCAACTAAATGACAACATGCCTTACAGAAAGGCTTCCCTGGTGGCTGATGGGAAAGGATCCACCTGGAACGCAGGACACCTGGGTTCCACCCCTGAGTCAGGAAGACTCCCTGGAGAAGGGAATAGCTACCCACTCCAGTATTCTGGCCTGGAGAATCCCATGGACTGAGGAGTCTGGCAGGACACCGTCCATGGCGTCACAAAGAGTTGGACATGACTGGGTTTAAGCACTCACCCACACATGCCATAAAGGAAACTCAGTAAATATATTTTAAAATTCTAAATAATTTTACTATATACATAGAAATGTTCATTTAGTAAGAAATTTATAAGGAACATTAATAAATATATTACATGATGAAAATTATGGGGCTGTATCTTTATATTCATTAGTCTTCAAACTTTCCCCATCCTACCTGGTGTCTACAGAGACCAATCACTGCTTTCCTTTACCTGTTGCATGTGTGGCTGAATTCCTTTGCTGTCCATCTGAAACTATCACTACATTGTTAAACAGCTATACTCCAATATAAAATAAAATAAAAAATTTTTAAAAAGAAGTGAAACCCTTTGCTCACATACCTCATACTCACTCAGTAGACTCTGACAGCTTATAAGCTTAGGTCAGGGCCAGTGAGAATCCTTTTCCAGTAACTTCCTGTTAGCAAACCATCCATTCGCCACTTTTAAACAGCAGAAGACAGGTGAATATGAATATGAAAGCTCTGTTAACTTCATGAACTGTAACCTGAATTCCAAGATGAGAATGCTGAAACATGCATGAAAATAACCAAATTGCTGCAGTGTAGGGGAAGGTAGTAGGAAGCCTATGCCTCACTAACATTACAACACAGACAGGATTCTCTTTTCTTTTTTCCTTTGGTAAAATTTAAGAATGATATATTTTCATTTATTGTACTGTTTTTAAAGACTGACTTAAATAAATGTAAAGAGAATAAAAGAAAAAGTATTCACTGAAAAATTGCCATTTACAAACACATGTCAAATAGAGAAGTTGCTTTTGTAGTAGGGACATTTTACACTTTTACCAGCTAGAACTTCCCCCCAAAATTTGATCAGTGACATTGGTAGTCATGTTATCCCACTCCAGGAGATGACAAAGGTCTATCCCCAGATGAGGACAATAATCCCTGGAGAGTAAACCTGGACAGTAAACCAGGACACACTAAATTCATACATGTACTGGCTTACTTGCTATAAAATAAATAATAAAGGGATCTTTATCAAGTAGCTAGAGCATTTCTCCCAGCCACTTATTAACACCTCCCTCCTGGGCAGCAAAGAAAATGATGTTAATGTTCCTCACTTCTCAGGCAGGAGGACATCTCCAGGATGCAGGAGAAGAGGATGGTCCTCAGCTGAGGAAGAAACGAAAGACAGTGAAGGACAAACTGCACAATACCTCTGGCTTCATCAGCTGTAGGGCGAGGCATCAGCTTTAGATGCTCTTTCAGTTTGATATCACGACTCAGGGACATTGAGTTTCACCAGCCTCTTCCCATAAGTGGGACTGGGGCGGGAGGGTTCTGACTAGGAACAAGAAACCTATGTTTAGACAGCGTGAGTATCAGATGTTACTCAGAGAAAGGGGTCTTCACAAAGGTGGCTTTTTCTTCTTCCTAAACCTGATGATTTGTCAGCCTTCTGTCTTGCTTTTCTGCCGGGAGCCAGCACACAAGACCCTACCCATGACAAGGTCATGCGGGAGAAAACCTGACGGGCAAGGCCGATCAGGTTTTCAGGGGTTCCGAAAAGGCCAGCTCACGAGATCCCACCCATGACAAGGTCATGAGGAGAAAGCCTGACAGGCAAGGTGGATCAAGTTTTTAGGGATTCCGAAAAGCTGCCCCCTGTGCTCACCTTAAAGATGATATCTATCTTTCTGACGCCTGCTTCAATAGACTACTCCCTAATTTCTGTGACACAGACAGAAGGTCTTCCCTGATCTCTACCCAAATAAGAATCAATTTAGAACTTTAATCGATAACTTTCCCAGGTGGTGGTATTTTATGAGATTATTCAGGGTGAAAGGAATGTTTTAATTTAAACTCCTTTGCTGGTAGTTTGTTAGTAAAATGCATTTATGCCCTTGGTACTAATATGCATGATTGCTTATATTATCCTAATCATAAAATAGCATAAAGAACCTGATAATATAAAAGCCCTAATAGACATAGAGCATTTTTGAGGGGTGAAGGAGTCCTCTTAGAAAACATAAGAAAAATTATTCTAAAGGTGGTTATTGGGTTGATGTTTGCTTGCTGTGTTTTGCTTGCTGTATTTTTGCCTTTAATGTGCTAAGGTTGTGTTATAGAAACCATTGTTAATATAGTTAAAGATCTAGAGAAATAAGAACTTAGCCCTAGTGTGGTAACAATGAAATGGTTGTTAATTGTCAGCCAGGAGTGCTAGGCAGAAGCTGCCTCACCAAAGTCGTAGAGTCAGTGTGGGGTAAACTTAGATAAACGCAACTGACAACTTCTGCAGAAGGATTAATTTTTGTATTAACAAGGTTATACTTCTACTTGGACTGTTGCCCTATGAGACTGCTACCTTTCAGTTAAAGTCACCATAGAAACAGAAAATAGGTTTACATTCACCTGACTTGCATAAAATGTTAATAGGCCCCCAGGCCAGAAGATAATGTACAAGACCCTCATAAACAAAGAAGTATGCAGAAAACACCCTGGTTTCGTGAAGGACAAGCTGACGTAATGTTAAACTATCTTCCCCTTAGAAATGTACTAACTTAGGGTATAAAAGCTATGGTAAAAAATAAAGCATTGCCAGACTCTGCCAGACCCTGCAAACACCCCCGTCTGGTCATTCTCTCTCTCTCTCTCTCTCTCTCGCAGACTTGGCCCTATCAAGGCTGGTCTCATGTGTCTTCTCTCTCTCTCTCACCAACGCCATTCATCCTGAGGGTATCCCCTGGATCCTGTCAAGGCTGGACCCTGGCACTTTTCTGTAAAAAAAAATTAACCAGTATAAAAATAATAGTTTGTTCAAAGAGTTGGTATGGTACACTTCTGGAATATTTTTCTCAAATTGGGCTGGAATGTAGAGGAAAACTCACAGAGATGGGGAATGGCTGGAGCTGAGTCACCTGCTCTCTGAAGCCAGTGCAGGAGATGATGAGTCCCAGACACCTTTTCTGTCCTGATGGAGAAGACAGGACGCAGGAGCCTCGAGATGTGAGGGTTTTAGAGTCTGATCACTTAAAACCAGCCCATTCCCCAGAGACATTGCTGTGGGGCCCAGAGAACAAATTATTAAGTGTCTTCACCATTCTCCATCTTTCCTACAAAGCAGTGCAAAACTTTCCCCTCCCCTCTTGGCCTCCAGCTTTGTTATCCGTGTGTGGTGTGTGTGTGTGTGCAAGCACACACACAGTATATGTACCTGCTTATGCTGAGAAGAAAAGACTCAGAAAGATTGGCAAAGATGTCTTTACTCAAGAGGTTCTGGTATAAAAATTTTACATATAAGTCATGATTTATTGATTAAGTCCCAGAGCACAATCCCCAAGGATATGAAAGTATCATGTACTTATCTTGAAATTGCTCCTGTCTCCATATCCTACTTTTGAAAATTTTCATGATTTAATAAATGCAATCCCCATGGAGCTTGTTAGAGCAGCCCCTCAAAGGGCTGTATCTTTCTAATGGAATAAATGATCTCTGTCTGCTGAAAAGTGTTAATGTGCACTAATAACCAAAATTTTCATTGCAGGTGTTAATCATTACTTGGAAGCTCATGTAGACTGAATCCTATTTTATTGCCTAAATGCTTTCCTGATTTAAGTTACTTCTTCAGTATTTGTCTCATTTCAAAAAAAAAAAAAATTTTCCCTTAAAGGTATATCCTATATTTAGAGAGATCATTGTGATCTTCATATTGTAAGCACTGAATTTAGACAATGGATGGCTTTGCCTGTACCCACAGATCCACAGGAAAACACACAAACTTGATGTCTCAGGTAGCTTACAATCACAACTATACAGGTCACTTTAGCCCTTGATGTCGTTCAGTCACTCAGTCATGTCCAGCTCTTTGTGACCCCACGGACTGCAGCACACCAGGCTTCGCTGACTTTCACCATCTCCTAGAGTTTGCTCAGACTCATGATTGAGTCAGTGATGCCATCCAACCATCTCATTCTCTGTCATCCCCTTCTCCTCATGCCCTCAATTCTTCCTAGTGTCAAGGTCTTTTCCAGTAATTTGACTCTTCATATTAGGTGGACAAAATATTTTGAGGCTCCCTGAAATCATACTATATTTCCCTAGCCTTCTCTCAAGTGATTTTTTTTCTTATTTTCTCTTCCTTTAAACCTTCCATAAGTCCTTCCACACATTGTCTCAGCTATTGAGAACATGGAAGCCATCAAATGGGAGTTTGTATAGTACTAAGACACTGACTGAGTTACTGAATTTGTCCCTTTATCTCAATTTCTCCGCTCTTACTGTGAAGTTAATGAGCTTCCCCACTAACCATTGCCAGTCTGCAACTCATGCCCCGAATCCCACCTCTCTTGCCTACTCAAGAGTTTCTCTCCAGCAATTTCTGTCTCTAAAGTTTCTCATCCTATTTTGTCTACTCAGTCAGAATACTGGATTTATTTCAAATATACCAATTATGTATTTTCTAGATCAATGATCAGTTCTCGGTTGTCATCTGACTCGTCCTGCCAGGCTTTTGACACTGTTGATTCCTCTCTCTCCTTGAAATGTTTCTTCACCCTGCTATCATGATACTATGCTCCTCAGTGGTCTTTCTACTTTTTTTATTGCTCTTTCTCAATCTTCTTGCTCATTCCTCATTTCCTTCCTCAGATCTAAAAACACTGGTGTTCTGCAGAGTTTATTCTTTGCATCTATTCACTTTGTATAGGACCTTGTGAACCCCAGGGATTTCAACACATTTCTTATGTCAGTAGCACATAAATTAATAGTGAAAGCCAATTCTCTTCCCAAAATGCAGTGGTCCACAATAAATGCTTTCTGCACATCACAATGAATCAGCAGGTCCTTTGACTTCCTGTCTTACAGAGTAATCCCAATGCCCTAAAGCCACTATAAGCTTTTCTCTCATGCATTATTCTATCTCGTGTTAAGAGGGTGCCTGGGATATAACAGATAACATTATAAAGTGTATGTGTGTGTGTGTGTGTATAAATGTACTTTCATGTACTTAAACTTATCTTCACATTTTTCTTATCCTAACTGTCTTTGGTGATTTTTGTCTATTTATATATATTTTTTATTGCTAAATACACCTAAAATGATCATTCTCGTCTCAGATGGTGACAATAAAATTTAGTCATGATTACAAAATTTTTATTAGCATTTGAGTACAGGATCTGTGGTCTGCTTAGGATCAAATCTTAATGTTTTTTTGATCCTTCAACCTTGGCTACACCTTTTAGAGGCTGTAAGGATGCTGGTTCTCACCGTGGTTGCAGGACTGTTTGTTTTCCAGGGTACCACAGAGCTGGAATGATGGTGATGGCAACAGGATAAGTTAAAATCCTTCAGACCTCATTTTTCTTAAAAAGATCAGCAGTTTTCCCTGGATGAACACTGAGATTTTTGTAAGCTTTCAACTCTGGGTTTTGAAAAAGATGATTTGGAAAAATTTTGTCAGTGTTCAGTGGGCTTTTCTGAAGTTGAGAATTTTTAGAAGTCTTTACTCATTTATTCCTACTGACCAGTACTTTTTTTAAAATGAAAAGTATATTTTCTGTCTATGCAGAGATAACATAACTGGTCTTCAAAATACATGAACTTAGATTAATTTCAAGAACATTTTATAGATTTTCATACGACAAACTCCTGCCTGTCTAGGAGCCTGAGAAGTAGGTTATGTGGTTCACATGACTTCTTCCATTTCAGGCCAAATTATACAGCACTGTTCCATTGTCAGGGTTTATGACAAAACGAGGAAGATTTAGCACACAGGAGATGCTGTTTTGCTTTTTTGAATCAATCTCTCATCCTTATCTTGGTTTGTGGATTGAAGAATACATACACACACACACTTTGTCTGCCGAATGGTATTTATTTCCCTGCGATTTTAATTAATTTTTAAGGTAAAATTTGATTATGTGCTCCTTTGAGATGATCTCAGAGAAATGCAGGAATGGGCAACTTAATAAGGAATTTAGATATTGTTATTGTGACTTAGAGCTAAATTGAAATTTTTTGTGTGTCTTATTCAAATAATGATCTAATTTTCTAGAAGACCTAATTTTTAAGACTTATAATTAAGAAAAAGAAGTCTTCTTTCAAACTTAAAAAAATTATATTTCATGGTGGAGACTCTTTCAATATATTTGTAAACAATTTATTTGATAACTGACTTCCATATGGCATTGCCTGGCACTTGGTTAACTGATATTTATTTGATTATTTCTCATAACTCTAAACTAAAGTGTCAAATTTCTTGGGGATGTATATCAAAATACCACAGATTCCATGGCTTCAACAAACGAAATATACTTTCTTACTATTCTAGTAGCTAGATGTCCAGGATCAAGGATTCAATGCATTGGTTCCTTCTAAAGTCTCTCTGGGGCTTGTAGATGGCAGTCTTTTCACTGTGACTTTACCTGGTTTTACTTCTGTATATGTCTGTGTCCTGATCACCTCTTCTATGAGGAGTTCAGTCAAATCATATTGTGCCTAACCTAATGACCTTATTTTAACTTACTGACCTTTTAAATATGCAGTCTTGAATACAGCCACATTCTGAGGTACTGATGATTAGAGCTTCAATATTTACATTTTCCGGAGACAGGATTTTCCAACAACTCTTAATGATTTGTTGAGAAAGGTCAAGTTGTTAATGAAATCAGAAGAGTTTAGGCTTTGAGTGAGTGTATTTTACAAGTAGACAGATAGGACAAGGCTATAAAACTTGTTTAAAAGGAAGTACAAGTAAACCTCACATTCACGTAGACTTTCTTCCAACAGGTATTTTCCAAACAGTGCTCAAGAAAATGAACCAAAATTTCCAATAGAGATTGTAGTTATTGGCAAATTAAAAAGAGAGGATTTAGGGGATGAGATTATAGAAAGTACGTATATGTAGAAGAGCATTTCCCAAAAATATGTGTGAGATGTTTTCTTGGGCATTGCCCAAGTCCTAACTTACAAAAATGTAACTGAAATACACATGCTTTAACAAATCTAAAACCAAGCCCTAAAAGAACAATATGATCCTCAACAAGTTTAATTGCCTTTAGAGGGGAAAAACAAAGCCTCATTAACCTTAATATATGATAAAATATCTATAGTCTTTGTCATTTATTATTCCAAATATAAAAAAGCAGGAAAAATTGATCAATAACCAAGAGATACAAGAGCCAGTAGAACAGGTCTCAGACATACCACAGACGCTGAAGCTACAAGGCTTCAAAATAACTGTCATTTATGTCAAAGAGAACAGGAACAAAGTTACACAAAATTTAAAAGCTAATATTTAAATGAAGAATCAGAATCCTCAAAAATAATCAGATATCATATGTGCACAAATAATAATAGGTGAAATTAAGAAAACACTGTGCAGATTTAATAGCAGACTAGACACTGTCAAGAACAGGATCAATGAGCCTAAATGGAGATCAACAAAAAACATTCAAGTCAAAGCATTAAAAGAAAAATAATTTAAAAAGTGGAGTAGAGTCTGAAAGATCCGTGGGGACATGGTTAAAAAAAAGTTAACCATACTCAAGAGAAAAGTCAAATAAAAAGGCAAAGTGGTAGTCAAGAAGGTGGAGTAAGAAGACTCAGAGTTCATTTCTTCCCAGGGGCACACCAAAATTTTTAAGTATTTACAGAAGGATTATTGATGAGAAAGATCAGAAGAATGGCAGGAATGATCTTGTTAAACTAAAGCTAAAAAGAAGGAACCACAACGAGACAGGTAGGAGGATCTGAGTCACAGTAGAATCAATATTTATACCCCTGGGTGGGTGACCAACAAGAAGGATGACAATTACAATTGCAGAATTTCTTCCTAAGAAGCAAGGAGTCTGAGCCCTACATCAAGCTGGATGGCTACATGCCCGGACTACTCTCTCACACCATGTACAAGAATAATTTAAAAAGTCTCAAGTAATTAAATGCAAGATCTGAAAATATAAAACTCCTAGAAGAGCATACAGGCAGAATTATCTCTGACATAAATCATAGCAATATTTTTTTTTTTTGGGATCTGTCTCCTAATACAAAGGAAATAAAAGCAAAAATAAATGAATGGGATTTCAACTTAAAAACTTCTGCACAGAAAAGGGACAATGGATAAAATGGAAAAAAAAAACATATAAAATGGGAGAAAATTTTTGCAGACATCATGACTGACATGGGTTAATAACCAAAATATGAATAGCTCACACAAGTCAATTTGAATAAAACAAACAATCCAATCAAGAAAAGGGCAGTGGGAATTCCCCAGGGCTTAGGACACTGTATTTCCACTGCAGGTGGCCTGGGTTTGATTCCTGGTTGGGGAACTAAGGCCCTGCAAGCTGTGGGGTGCAGCCAAAAAGAAAACAGAAATGGGCAGAAGACCTCAAAGGCATTTTTCCAAAGAAGATGTACAGATGGCTAACAGGGATATGAAAACATGCTCAACATCACTAAGGACAAGAAGGCATTATATATATATATATATATATATATATATATATATAGTTTTAGTTGCTAAGTTAAGTATTCACTAACTCTTTCTGTGCCTTCTAGGCAAAATAGGGAGGAAGTGGTGAAAATAATAACAAAGTCTTGAAAACTTTTGTTATTGGTGAAAACAATAACAAAACAAATAATAACACAACTCTTTTGTGACCCCATGGACTGTAGCCCACCTGGCTTCTCTGTCCGTGGGACTTCCCAGGCAAGAATACTGGACTGGGCTGCCATTTCCTTTTACAGGGGATCTTCCCAACACAGGAATCAAACCGACATCTCTTGCACTGGCAAACAGATTCTTTACCACTGAGCCACCTGGGAAGCTTATATATATATATATATATATATATATATATACATACACATATACACATACATATATGGTGATGGTGAAAGTCTCTCAGTCATGTCCAACTCTTTGTGACCACATGGACTATACAGTCCATGGAATCCTCCAGGCCAGAATACTGGAGTGGGTAGTCTTTCCTTTCTCCAGGGGCTCTTCCCAACCCAGGAATCGAACCCAGGTCTCCCAAACTGCAGGCAGATTCTTTACCAACTGAGACATAAGCAAAGTCCAATAATACTGGAGTGGATAGCCTATCCCTTCTCCAGCGAATTTTGCCAACCAAGGAATCGAACTCGGGTCTCCTGCATTGTGGATTTGTTACAAACTAAGCTATCAGGGAAGCCCTATATATGTACACACACACACACATACATACACATGTATATATATACAGTGGAATATGACACAAAGAATAAAATGCTGCCATTTATAGCATCATGGATGGACATAGAGAATATGATGCTTAGTTAAATAAACTAGACAAAGACAATACTTTACATTATCACTTATATTAACATATAAGTGTTTAACAATCTAAAACTAATACAAAAAATATATATGTACAAAAGAAACACTGATACAGAAAAACTATTCATTATTAATGGGAAGAAGGGAGAGGGGAGGGGCAAAGCATGAGGAAGGGATTAAGAGATATAAACTGCTTTATATAAAATATATAAGCAACAAGAATATATTGTATAGCATGGGTAACTAGAGCCATTATCTTGTAATAACTGTTAATGGGGTATAATCTGAATACTAAATCATTAAGCTGTACCCCTGAAACCAATATTGTAATCAACTATACTTCAGTTAAAAAAAACAAAAAACTTCTAGAATGAAACATACCCAGTATTTTCTTTGACACTGATCCTAGTGTTCCTTTTTGTGTATATCCCCTCAGACAATGGAAGTAAAAACAAACTAAATAAATGGGAATGCCTCAAACTATGGGAAAAATGGGGAGACTTCTCAAAACATTGAAAATAGAACTATCAGATGGTCCAGCAATTCAAACCCTGGGTATTTATCCAAAGAAAACAAAAAACACTAATAAAAAACACATGCATCCTAATGTTCCCAGCAGCATTATTTACAATAGCCAAGATATGGAAGTAACCTAAGTGCCTATTAATAGATGAATAAATAGAGACACTGTGGTATATGCAATGGAATATTACTCAGCTATAAGAAAGGATGAAAACTTGCTATCTTTGATAACATGGATGGCACTAGAGCCATTATGCTAAGTGAAATAAGTCAGACAAAGAAGGATGAATATTGGATGTTTTTATTTATATGTGGAATTTAAAAACCAAAACAAATGAAAAATATTATAAAACAGAAACAGAGACATAGAAAAGGGAACAACCAGATGAGTTCCAGAAAGGAGGGAAGAGAAAGGAATAGGTGATGGAGGGAATTAACAGACACAGACTTCCAGCTGCAAAATAAATGAGTCATGGCATGAAAGGCACAGCATGGAGAATATAGCCAACAACGACTAGCAACTCTGTATAGTGATAAATTACAAGTAGACTTATCCTGGCGAACATTTTGAAATGTACAGAAATAGCAAATCACTGTGTTTTGCAGCATGAACCAACACAGGGTTACAAGTCAACTAGGGCTTCCCAGGTAGTGACCTGGGAATCTGGTGGTGGAAAGGAATCTGCCTGCAATGCAGGGGACATAAGAGACATGGGTTTGAACCCTGAGTTGGGAAGATCCCCTGAAGTAGGAAATGGCAACTCACTCCAGCATTCTTGCCTGGAAAATTCCATGGGCAGAGGAACCTGGCAGCTACAGTCCATGGGTGGCAAAGGGTCGGACACAACTGAGTACATAGGTCAATTATACTTCAGCAACAACCAACCAACCAAACTCATAGGATAAGGGATCAAGTTATTGGTTACTATATATGGGGGAGGGGACTGGGACAATTGGATGAAGGCAGACAAAAGCCACAAACTTCTGGTCATAAGATAAATATATACTAAGGAGGTGATGTACAATACAATAAATATAGTTAACACTGATGTATAGTATATATGAAAATTGTTTGAAGAGTAAATTCTAACAGTTCCCATCACAAGGAAAATTTTTTTCTGTTTCTATAATTTATATATATATATATATATATATATATGAGAAGATAGATGTTTACTAAACTTGTGATAAAAAATTTACTCTGTATGTAAATCAAGTTATCATGCTCTATATTTTATATAGTCCCATGTCAACTATGTCTCAATAGAGCTAAAACAAAAATTAAAATTAAAAAATGTCAAAATGCACATTTTGAGGGGACTACTTTGAAGTATCTCCCAGCATGATAAAAGTTATGTTTCCATGAATGCTGACAGTCCAGCAAATAAGAGGCAGGATAAGTAAAACTAAAACATCACTTGGGCATATTATAGTCACACTCAGAAGACCAAAGAGAAAACATCCTCAAATCTTAGAGAAAATAACTATACCCATTACCATCAGGGAGCACTTCTTTCAAAGGGAAAAAAAGATTTTGTGTAGTTTCTTGCAGCACACCTACTGGCAATGAACACTTGTTTGGTTTTTTCTTTTCTTTTTTTTTTTGGTCTATATTGGATCCTTGGGATTTAGTCCTATCTATTATTTCTCACTTGGATTTATTTCCCAGTAAATATAGGTAAATCTAGGCTCTGAGAAATTTCCTTTAATTGACCGCTTATTCACTTTTTCTTTGTTCCCAGATATGGATTCAAGTACTAACTTCACGTAAGCTAATAAGTGATGTAAAAGCATAATTCAGTGTGCCAAGATGCACTGTTTCAGAGTAGGAGACTTATTTGTAGGCCTTGCCCTTATGATTACTGCTTTCAATAATCACTGTTAAGTCTTGCCTCAGGGTAAACCACAAGAGATATTGAGCTATCCACTCTTCCTCCCTCTAAAACACAAAATGACAACCCTGAACTGAAAATCAAAAATCTTCATCTTTAAAGAAAGAAGTCGATAAATTATGTTTAATTAAATTTTAAAGCTGTTGCTCTGTGAAAGACACTAGTAAAAATAAAAAAGTGAAGCCACAGAGCAGAGATCTTTGCTCACACAGGATGATGACTGGATTCCAATATATATACAAAGAACTCTCAAAACATAATAGTAATAAAACAACCCAATTTAAAAATAGGTGAAAACTGTAATAGGCACCTATTCAAAAAAGATATACGAGTTGAAAATAAGCATATGAAAAACACGTATCTGTCGCTGGGAAAATGCAAATTAAAAAAAAAAATGAAATATCACTATATTCAGTAGAATGGCTAAAATCCAGAAAGAAATAACACCAAACACTGACTAGGATGTGAACCAACAGGAACTTTCATATACTGCTGGGGATAATTCATTTTCATTCATTGCAAAATGGTACAATCACTTTGAAAGGCAGTTTGACAATTTCTTAAACACGCTGCTTGGTATTTACCCAAAGGATTTGAAAAGTTATGTCCACACAAAAACCTGCACAGAGATGTTTTAAAACCACTACAATATTGTAAAGTAGTTAGCCTCCAATTAAAATAAATTAATTAATTAAAAAACAGTTAAATTCATAATTCCCTAAATGTGGAAGCAATCAAGATGTCTTTCAGTCGGTAAATAGATAAACTGTGGTGTATCCAGACAACAGAATAATACTTTGCGCTAAAATGAATGATCAAGCAAAAGAAAAGAAAAAAAAAGACAGAGGAAACTTAAATCCATACAACTGAGTGAAGGGAACCAATGTGAGAAAAAATTACATACTTTATAATTCCAACCATATGACATTCTGAAAAGCCAAAACTGTGGAAGCAACTAAGAGATGAGTGGTTGTCAGGGATCAGCAATGAGGGAAGAAAGAAGAGGTGATTTTTTAGGCGGATAAAACTACTCTATATGATAATATGATGGCGGATAAACATAATCATACACTTGTGCAAACACAGAGAGTATACAACATCATGAGTGAAACCTTATGTAAGTGATGGACTTTGGGTGATAATATTGTGTCAATGCAAGTTGATGAATGATAATAAAGGTACCACTCCATGGAGAGAGTGATATGGGGGAGGTTATGTGTGTGCAGAGGCAGGGGGTAAATTGGCTATATCTGTATCTTCCACTCAATTCTGCTATGACTCTAAAACTGCTCTAAAAAGTAAAGTTTATTACAGTACTCAATAATGGGCAAAAGATACAAAGAAATACCTCGCCAGAAAAGATATACAGATGGTAAGGAAGCACATGCAAACACATTCAGTATCATATATCAGGGAATCTCCCATTACAACGAGATAACACTACACATCTACATGAAGTGTGAATATTTAAAAATCTATGTATAAGTGTAAAAAGTTGGCGCTTGCTCTGTTTCTTTGTGGTCCCAACAAGGAGTCCAAATTGCCATTCCCATGCTCTAAGTCAGGCATGACAGAAAACAAGCCTGCAGGCTTCCTGCCCGACCTGAAAAGCTAGAAAGGATAGGCATGGGCCATTCTTTTTCTCTCTCTCTCCTGCAGGAGAGCTGGGAGTTGGGAATTTTTTCCAGATCCTATCACTGGATCAGGGAGGAGAAGACGGTCTGGTGGGTCAAATGCCATACACTGGCCTAAAAACTTCACTGTATCTCTTGTTGGCTTTGTCCTAGTCTGGGGTGCTGCAAACTCCAAAATGTTTTCTGGTGTCCCATGACAGCAATTTGATCTATGTTGTCATCTCCATGGAGGAAGTGGGGCTTGGGGTTCCTATTCTGGCATCTTGATGATGTTACTCTTGGAGAATTCTCATCCTGAAGTCATGCATTTTGTTGGGAAATTTTATAAACCATCAATCTGCCCTGTGTCACACTGCCCTCCTTTTCTTCAATACTCTGTGGAAGGCAGCCTTCACTTGAGCATTCCTTAGACTGTAGATGAGGGGGTTCAGTAATGGGTTGAAGAAGGTGTAAAACAGGAAAAGGATTTTCTGCGGCTCCTCTCGATTATCGTCATCGGGGATCATGTAAACCATCAGGACTATGCCAAAGTAGAACCCAACCACACAGAGGTGGGAGGAGCAGGTGGAGAAGGCTTTCTTGCGGCCCTCCTTTGACTGGATCTTCAGGATGGCCCTGAGGATGCGCACGTAGGAGACCAGTACCAGGGAAACGGGAGCAATTAAGATAAACACACCATCTGCAAGGAGGAAAATGTCATTGATCCAGGTTTCGCCACAGGTCACTTTGAGCACAGATTGGATTTCACAGAAGAAGTGGTTTACCTTCTGGGGCCCACAGAAGGGCAGCCGTAGAAACAGACTTACTTGGACTATGGCCAGGGAAAATCCACACGCCCAGCAAGCGATGGCCAGGAATATGCACACCCTCCAGTTCATCATGACTGTGTACTGCAGGGGGTGGCAGATGGCCACAAACCGGTCATAGGACATCACCACCAAAGTCAGGCACTCTACAGAAGCAAAGGCCAAGTAGGAAACCATCTGCATAGTGCACGAGAAATAGGAGATGGTTTTCTTGTGTTTCACTAGGTTTTCCAGCATATTGGGCAAATGGCTGGAAGCATAGGTGACGTCAGTGATGGCCAGATGAGACAGGAAGTAGTACATGGGGGTGTGCAGCCTGGGGTCAAGTGAGATGAGTCCCAAGATCATGCCATTTGCCAGCAGGTTGAAGGTATATAACAGGATGAAGATAACAAAGAGGAGCAATTCCATGTCTTCACTGAGCTGAAATCCCAGCAGGATGAATTCTGCGATCCATGACTGGTTGCCCTCCATTCCCAAAGGCAGTCTCTAAGGGACTGAAGTGTGATGGGAAGGTCAGAGCTGGACAGCAACAAAAATCAGAGTTACTCATGGGAAGTGAATTTGGAGGATGCCTGTGTGCCTGACACTGAGGTTTTGTTTTTTTTCAGTGCTTCCTTTGTTTTTTATTTTTTATTGCAAAGTAATTCAAATTTTCAGAAAATATTAGAACATATAAACAAATCTAACATATACATTTTATCATTTTTTAGTGTTTCTTTTATCATTTCTTTTACATGTATGTATTTTGTTGATTTTCTGTGGACCACATAAGTGAAGCCATAATGCCAATGCATCCCTAAGCTGTTTATTATTCCCAGAACAAGTATATTCACTAATCTATTTTATTATCTTTACCAAAGTCAGGAGATATGACATCAATGATTCCCTATTCTAGGTACAGATTTCAGCCTCTCCAGTCTAAGATTCAAATCCAGTATTACATAAAATATTTTATCTCCTCTAATCTGAAATAGTTACTCTTTCTGGCTTTGACAGTGATATTTTTGAAGAGTATGAGCTCTTGTTTTGTATGTCTCTCAATTACGACTTTTCCATTGATTGCCCATATTTTAAGTTCAGATTATAAATTTTTGTTAGAAAAGAAATGTCCCTAATCTTAAAATCTTTAATGAATACATCTGCAGATGATGTTAATTAATCTCAATATAGGTGATACTATTGTGGATTAATTGGCTGAGGTGGTGTTTCCAAATTATCTTTATTATTATAAAGTTATTAGTTCATAATTTTTAAGTTCTTTCTTCCTTCTGGCTTAACAAATTATCTTATACTCATCTCTGCAGTCTCTATGTGAGCATCTTCTATCACTACTGTCTGTTGATCAGGACATGAGTTTAACATTACCAGAAAAAAGTACACAATTAGAAAATTTAATAATTTGAAAATTGCTCTCTTACAAAAAATACTAGGAATAATCCATGTAATTCAAACAAAGTGTTTCATCTGGGTGTTCTTGAATATGCATAAAGACAGGCACCATAAAATATATGCTGAGAAAATGGCAACACCTAAATAAACGAATGTCTTATACCTGCTTTGAAGTGATGCTCACATGAAAGTTTCAGGGAAATTCTCTGTGGAAAAGTTAAATTTACCAGAAAGTAAATAAACTAAGAAGGAATTCTGAAGAAATATTTGGTAGCATTTTCAACTTTGCAAAATATCAATGAAAGGGAGGCAATAATTAAGAGGACCATTGCCCTTTAGGAGCAGTGGCTTGAACAAAGTGGGGGGACAGTCCTAGATTCCTGTTTCTATGATGTGATTTCATTCGGAAGAGCCTGTATAAATATTAAGCTGGCAATATTATGAAATGTTGCTGTAACTACGTGTGCTCACTCAGTCATGTCTGACATTCTGCGGCCCAATGGACACAGCCCACTGGGCTCCTCTATCCGTCGGGTTTTCCAGGCAGAGTGGGTTGCCGTTCCTTCCTCCAGGGAATCTTCCCAACCCAGGGATCGAACCCACCTCTCCTGAGTCTCCTGCATTGGCAGGCAGACTTTACCACTGAGTCACATTACATGGTGAAAAATGAACAGGGTAACATCTTCACTATTTAGGATGATTTTTTTGTCTGAATAAACTTTATTGTATTTATTATATCTTCATCTGTATTACCATCATTTTCAGTTCAACTAAAAGTTTTAAAAAATAATAGTGAAGATAGATTAAATTTCTTGAATAATACAGCACTGAAATAGAAGAAAATTTTGATACCAAAAATAGAATTTCTCCTTCCTAATAGAGCTAATAAAATAACAGCAGCTCAAAATACAAAGTTTTCATTGGTCACTATGTACAATTTTCTACCCAGGCCATCCTGTAACTGAGCTAGAGAGATTTATGCTATTTTCTCAATACTAATCAGTGGAGTTGGTACTCATTTTAACAAATTTTGTGTTAAAAAAATATTTCTATCAAATACAGTAATTTGTAATTTTAAAGATTATCCAGATTAAATAACAGCTTAGGGGAGACTGAGTAAGAAATAACTATAATGCAAGTTTGACAATGTAAAAAATAGTTTACAAAATCAACTAATATGGGAGAAGAATTATGAGAAGGAAGAATAAGAAAACAATTTCCCACATTTTTGAAGTGGGAAGTTAAAATAAAGGGTTGAAATTTGAAGTAGATTGCTTATAGACATGAAGACTAAGTGCCAATTTAAGGTGTAACCAATAAGTACTTTCTACTGCTGCTCCTGCTAAGTCGCTTCAGTCATGTCCGACTGTGCGACCCCATAGACGGCAGCCCACCAGGCTCCCCCGTCCCTGGGATTCTCCAGGCAAGAACACTGGAGTGGGTTGCCATTTCCTTCTCCAATGCATGAAAGTGAAAAGTGAAAGTGAAGTTGCTTAGCCGTGTCCGACTCTTAGCGATCCCATGGACTGCAGCCTACCAGGCTCCTCCATCCATGGAATTTTCCGGGCAAGAGTACTGGAGTGGGTTGCCATTGCCTTCTCCGAAGTACTTTCTAGCCATATGCAAACGTTATTAAGATTATTCTAAATAAAAGATGGATGGGGGGCAATATAGGGATAGGAAATTAGAGGTCAAGGCTACAATACACAGGTAAAGAAGATACACTGTAGAGCACAAAAATATAGTCAATATTTTATAACTTTAGATGAGCGATAATCTATTAATACAAAATATTGAATCACCAGGTTGCACTCCTGAACCTAGTATAATTGTAAACAAACTGTATGTCAATAAAATAATACAGAAAATAAATTTAAGTTTTTATTGACAACACACTAATGAATGCTGAAAACATTAAAATCTCTGTAGATGACCTATTATAATAAGCAAATATCCAAACTCTGGAACATACATAACATTTTATGGAATAAATGAACATTTTGTAAAGATTTCAGATCTCTTCATATTGATCTGTAGGTTCAATGAAATCCAAATCAGAATTTAAGGGAGGTTTTTAATGTGCAGAAATTGATAATCTTACTTATAAGTTTCATGAGAAAATACGAAAGAGCAAGAAAAGTGAAGGAAATGATAAAGAAAAATGAAGTAAAAGGATTTACTCTATGAAATATTGAGACCTATAAAGTTACAGTCAGGCAATGTTCTGCTGGGACAAAGGTAATTAAGTAGACTCATGAAATAGCATGATTAAACCAGAAGTTTAAAAATGCACATTCCCATCACCCCACAAGAACATCTGAACCAAGACAAAGGCGCAGGTGTTTTCAATAATAATGATGGCTCAGTTGTCTATTTACATGAAGAAATAAAAATCAAACCAAAATAGAAATACAGGTAGGTAATGATCTATATATAAAAGATAAAAACAAGCTTTGTAGCATAGTTATGACCTTGAATTGAGTGGAATATTAAACAACATAACAGAGTGATAAAACTAAGAAATTAACTGCTATTTATCTAGAGGCATCATCAAGAAAGTATGAAATATTCATAACAGGTACAATAAACTCAGGGCTCATATTTGGAATATAAAAAATTATCTGCAAATCACTAATGAAAAATAGTTAATCAAATGGCAATTCTGCAAATATTTACTTGAACTTACTTCAAATGAAAAATAATCTAAATGATCCACAAGCCCATTAAAACGTAAAGAGGTAGTAAATTTTCTGCAACCAAAGATATCAAAATAAAAATTAATTCTCTTGTGGCTCAGCTGGTAAAGAATCTGCCTGCAATGCGGGAGACCTGGGTTCGATCCTTGGGTTGGGAAGATCCCCTGGAGAAGAGAAAGGCTACCCACTCCAGTATTCTGGCTTAGAGAATTCCATTGACTGTATAATCCATGGGGTCGCAAAGAGTCGGGCATGACTGAGCGACTTTCACTTTCACGTAGATTTATAAGATTATATATATAATAATTTTTCTACCTTCCAAGTAAAATATCTATCTTAGCTTATATAAAAAGGTTGAAACATAGAATATCTCTTCGCTTGAGCTTATAATTCATGTGAGCAAAGAGATATATACTGCAGGGGTTCTTATAATTAGTTTTAGAAATGTATGATTTAATTTACTTATTCCTAGAAAAATTAAGTTTTGGGAACCTCACTTGATGAGAATAATCTGGCTGGTATCTCTTCACAAAGTCATTTTTTAGAAAACAAAAATAAGAGTCAACTCACATTTCAAAATAGTGTGATCGACACTGAATTCCATAGCAAGTTCTCTGATTTTGAATCTATGGACATCAATTAACAGAGGAATGGAAAATTGATACAACCACATACAGGTGGCTGCTTAAGCTTGGATGCTGCAGTAGGACAAAATAGGAGTAACTGAAATTAGATCCCAATGGAAAAATCTTAGAGCCCGTGTAGAATATGTATCTCAGTGTGAACCCACTTGGAGTAGAAGGGATCTAGAGTGTCTATGTACCAACTAGTATGCATTCTTGGGGGAGAGCCCTGAGGTGGGTGGACCAGGTGTTCGGGCTCCTTTTCACTGTGTGAAGGGACAGTAAAGTAGCTCTGGTTTCTGGGGAACCTGCAGGTAAGGAAATGCAGCTGCTGGCCTGTGGAAACCAGGCCAATGTGCTCTGAAGTGGGAGGGCAAGGTGTTACGTATGGGACATTCAAAGCATTAGCTTCAGAGTCCCTTTTGGTATATCACCTATGAAATCTAAAACCTGATTGGACATAATTGGGCAGAGGGATGAATGTGGTTTTCTGGTGTTAAATTGAAGAGGATAACTGATAATGAAAAAATTCAATAGATACTTTCTAATGATTTTATAGTTATAGTAGTATAGATATTAATCCACAGCTAAGTAAGAAAGAAAGCTTAATTTCTAATGTCAAAAACTGCCTTTACTTATACTCAGTCTAATAGCCTCATTTACATTATGTATCTTGTACCTGAGGAAACTTTATAAAACAGTTCTCTTTAGATATAATGGAATCTAAGCAATACTATCCAGTATTAGCTCTATTATTCACCATAAATAATATGAGAAAAATAGTTAAATGTATCAGTAAGTGTTAAGAATGATGTGACAAAGTTATGTAAATGAATTAAAGTCTCTTGTCTGTTTACCACATGAAATGTGTTCAGCAGATTTTCAAAAATAGGAAGGCATGTTTAGGATGGAATATAATTATATACTGAGTATAAAGTCCACTTTCAGGAGTACTTACCAAGGAACAGAATCACCATTCAAAGCTTGAAACTGAAGAAAAGTCTAATTTTTAGTCACTGCCATTGGGGTAAAACAAATAGATAATCAGACACTGATTTCAAATAAGAGCCATAAATAAAAAATCAAGTGAGTAGATACAGCCTATTGGAGGAATTGAATCATTAACTTCTTCGAGTGACACATATTTGTGTTTTGTGGCAGGGAGAGTAGACCAGAGGTTTTTCTCTTTAGTGATAGTGTAGGATAGCATCAGGTTCTACAGCAGGCTGAGTGAGACAGCTAGTGAAATGATTCTAAGGGTCTTATTCTATTTTGGTGCATGTCTCTAAGATATTAGTTTTAGGTACTAATGTCACAATGAATGCTAGCAGAAACTTCAAATGTTACTAATGTCAGCATAAGCATTCACACCTCCACAGTGGCTCCTATTTAACTGCTAGTTCTGGCCTGCCTTCCTGACCTGACCTGTCTAGTGAGGGACTTAGCAACATAGTTCAATGTAGAATTAGCTTTCTACACAAGTTGAAAATTTACACATAAATCAAAACTCCAGTAGCTTGTTGCCTTTCACCATCAGTACCCTCATAACACTGCCTGATTCTTTGGCTCCCAGACTCATGTTCTCTAGTGCCTGTCTTTCTTCCTCATCTTTCCATGGAGCTCCTGCTTATCTGATGTTAGCTTCTAAGTGCAGCTCTAAAAGCCTCAATATCTAGAAAATGTAATCTATGTTCAGACGTATTTTCACTACAAGTTAAAAGAATACATCTGTCACATTGTGTATAAAATAAGAATATACCTTAAAGGACATTCACTTAATATATTTAAATTTCTGCTTAATCTTAACAGGTACTTAGAAATTTTTTTCTAGTTAAAAAATAATGAAATGCATTAATAAACAGTATCCTGTAGGATGATTATCAGAAGGCTTTATGAGTCCTAGGACGTCTCCTATCCTGCTTTGTGTCTACAGAGTGATCACTGCTTTCTCTGACCTGTTGCTAAAGTGAAATCTTTTGCTCCAGCACCTTATACCTCAGTGGACCCTGATGGTTTATAAGCTCAGGTCAGGGCTGCCTAGAATGCCTTTCCAGTAATTTCCTGTTAACAGATCATCAAGTCTCATCTTTCATAAAACAGAAGTCAGATTATATGAATATGAAAACTGTTAGCTTCATAAATAATAACTTGAATATTAAAAATTAGAATGCTGAAATATTTATGAAAATAACCAAAATGTTGCAGTTTAGAAGAAAGTATTAGAAATCCTATGCCTCGTTACAACAATAGAAATACTATGGATTATCTTAATTTTCTTTTTCAATGGCAAAATTTAGAAATGACAGATTTTTATTTATTCCACTTTAAAAGACTGACTTAAATGTAAAGGGGTAAGACAAAAATATTCACTGAAAACTTGCCAGGTGCACAGATATGTAAATAGAGAAACTGTTATTACAGTAGAGACATTTGACCATATTTTCACCAGCTAGAACTTTCCCCCAAAGCCGATAAATGACAGTGGTTCTCAGGTTATCACACTCTAGAAGATGACACAGGATTTCCCTCAAATGAGGACACCTGTCACTGGAGAATAATTCTGGACAGCAAATCAGGTTAAACTAAATGGAACCTTTACCAGCTTCCCTGCGGCAAAAGAAATACGAATGGGATCTTTATCAGGTAGCTAGAGGATTTCTCCCTGCTCTTTATTAAACACCTTCCTACTGGGCAGCCAAGAAAGGAGCCCCATGGTTCTCACTTCCTGGCAGGACATCTCCAGGATTCAGTAGGAGCAGATGGTCCTCAGCAGAGGAAGCAATGAAAGACAATGAAGGACAAGTTACACAAGACTTCCGGATTCATCACTGGTAAGGAGAGACATCAGCTCTAGATGTTCTTATGCCCCTTTCAGTTTGCTACCGTGACTCAGGGACACACTTTACCAGCCCCTTCCAATAAAGTGGGCACCAGCAAGGGGCTCTGACTAGGAGGAGTGAGAAACCTATGTTTAGACAGCGTGGCTCTCAGATGTGACTCTGAGACCCCAGCACAGAGCAAGAAAGCGGTCTTCAAAAGGGTAGCTTTTTTCTTTTTCCTAAACCTGATGATTCTGCCAGCCTTCTCCCCTGCTCTTCTGAAACCATTAATCAATGTGTAAATAAGGATTTATATAACTGGGAGCTGCTACTATTCCTGATCTTTTCCTCATCTTGGACTTGAATGTAGAGGAAAACTCACCGAGATGGGGAATGGCTGGAGCTGAATCACCTGCTCCCTGGAGTGAGTGCCAGTGGATGGTGAGTCCCAGACACCTTTTCTGTCCTGATGGAAGGACAGGATTCAGGGTGCTCAGGAGTCTCTAGGTGTGATGGCTTTAGAGTCTGATCACTTAAAACCAGCCCATTCCCCAGAGACATTCCTGGGGAGCTCAGGGAACAAATGACAAACCATACTCTCACTGTTCTATGTCTTTCCTACAAAGGAGCGCAAAGCCTGCCTGTTGTCTCTTGGGCCTCCTGCTGTGTTATCTATGGGAGTGTGGGTGTGCATGTGCACATTTGTGAACCTGTTTATGCAGAGAGATAAGAACTCAAGAAGAATGGCAAAGAGGTCTGTACTCAAGAGAATCTTGGTATAAAACTGTTACAGATAAGTCACACCTCAGTGCTTGTCGCATAAGTAATATCCCCAAGGATATGAAGTATGCACTTGATCTATCTTGATATTGTTCCTGCATCTGTTTCCTACAGTTGGAAAGATTCATGAAGTAATAAGTGAAGTCCCCAAGGAGATTGTTACTGCAGCCCCTCAAAGGATTGGATCTTTCTTGGGGAGTGAACAATCTCTGTCTGCTGGGAAGTGTTAATGTGCAATAATTATCAAAATTTTCCACTGCAAATATTAACAATTACTTGGAAACTCTTTGAGATGCAACCCTATTTCCCCAGGGCTTCCCTGATAGCTCAGTTGGCAAAAGAATCCTCCTGTAATGCAGGAGACTCTGGTTTGATTCCTGGGTCGGGAAGGGATAGGCTACCCACTCCAGTATTCTTGGGCTTCCCTGGTGGTTCAGCTGGTAAAGAATCCACCTGCACTGTGGGAAACCTGGGTTCAATCCCTGGATTGGGAAGATCCCCTGAAGAAGGGAACGGCTACCCACTCCAGTATTCTGGCCTGGAGAATTCCATGGACTGTATGGTCCATGGGGTCACAAAGAGTTGGACACGACCGAGAGACTTTCACTTTCACTTCACTTCCCCCACGTTAGACTATTCCTTAAGTATTTTTCTCATTCTGATAACATTTTTTCCCTAAATACATGTCCTATATTTAGAGAGATCATTGTCTCCTCTCTGTTGTGAGCATTAAGTTTAGATGATGGATGGGTTTGCCTGCACACACAGATCCACAGACAGCACACGAATATGATGACTCAGACCTCTTAAATTCATAAGTATTCACAGCAGTTTGGTCCTTGATTCTCCCAGAAATCATTCTGTTTCCTTAGTCTTCTCCAAGATGATTTTTTAAATTTTCTTTCTTTAAACCTCCCATAATTCCTTCCACCCATAGCCTCAGCTAGTGAGTAAGTAACTGAGAACATGAGAGCAATAGGACGACAGACAGCACTAACGCACTGAATGAGTTACTGGATTTGCGCATTTATCTGAATTTCTCTGTTCTTACTATGGAGCTAAGAGTTTTTTCCCCAGAGAAGACCAGTCAAAAACTTACTCTATAAATTCTACCACTCTTGCCTACTCAAGAATTTTTCTCCAGCAATTTCTGTCTGGAAAATTTCTGCTCCTGTCTTGAAAACATCTGGTCAGAATATGAAACTTCATTTCACTGATACCAATTATCTCTTTGCTAGGTCCAATGATCAGATCATAGAAGTCATCTATTTTCTGTTCACTTTCTATAGGACCTCATGAATCCCAGGGATTTCAACACATTTCATATGCTGATAAAATACAAGTAAATATCACAAGCCAAGCCTCTTCCCAAAATGCAGTGGTCCAGAATAAATGCTTATCTACTGCACATCAGAGTGAATCAGCAAGACCTCTGACTTCTATGTTACAGGACAATTCCAGTGCCCAAATGCCAGCTGCTGCTGCTGCTGCTAAGTCACTTCAGTCGTGTCTGACTCTATGCGACCCCATGGATGGCAGCCCACCAGACTCCTCCATCCCTGGGATTCTCCAGGCAAAAATACTGGAGATGCCATTTCCTTCTCCACAAAAGCCAGCTACAAGGAGCTGATTATAAGCTTCTTTCTCATGCATTACTCTTGCTTGTTGTCAAGAGACTGCCTGGTTTATAACAGTAGATACTATTCTATTATATGTATATATTTATTTTTTAAGGATTAACTTGGATATGCTTAATGCTTCTCTTTATTTCTTACCTTCCTCTAGCTGTCCTTGGTGACAGAAGTATATATACATGTATATAAAAATACACATATATTTTATATACATGTGTATGTATATATAATATATATATGCAGTATATATACACACATATATTTACATATATATTTTATATTGCAGTTATAAATAAAAATATTTGTATTTTCTAACATTGGTTATAAAATTCAGTCATGATTCAACAATTTGTATTAAAGCTCGAGTCCAGAATCTCTGGTATGCTTAGGTTCTAATCCTAATCTCAAGTTTTATACTCTAATGGCAATTTCTTTTCCACATATCACAAGTTAGTTTGATCCTTCGACCTTGGCTATACCTTCCAGAGGCTGTAAGGATGCTGGTTCTCACCATGGCTACAGGGCTATTTGTTTTCCAGGGTACCACGGAGCTGGTGGTGGATGATGATGGCTACAGAATAAGTTAAAACCCTGCAGACCTCACTGTTCTTAACAAGGTCAGCAGTTTTTCCTGGATGAACACTGACATTGTTGCAAGTCTTTAACTTCTAGGTTTTGAAAAAGATTATTTTTGACAGATTGTCAATGTGCTTTTTGCTTTTCTGGAGCAGAGTTTCTGGTGGTCTTTACTCAGTTTATTCCTAGTGATCAGTGCTTTTTTAAAAGTAAAAGTATATTTTCTGTCTATGTAGAGATAGCATAAGCTATTCTTTATACAATAGAAGCTTAGATAAATTTGAGGAACTTTTCACATGACAAACTCCTGCCTGTCTAGGTGCCTGAGAAGTAGGTATGTGGTCCTGATGACATTTTGCATTCCTGGTCAAATTGTATAGCAATATCTCAGTGTAATATTTATGTCACAAATTTGGGGAAGATTTAACACAGAGGAGATTTATTTTTTAAATTCATTTAAATTTACTTTTTAAGCTCTTTTAAATTCAATTCGCTCATCTTCATCTTCGTTTGCTGATTGAAGAATACATACACACACACACACACACACACACACACACACATCCGCATGCACTTTTTGTCTACAAAATGGTTTTTATTTCCCCATAGTTTTAATTTTTAAGGTAAATTTTGATTATATGCTCCTTTTAGAGGACCTCAGAGAAGTGCAGGCCTAATAAGGGCAACTTAATAAGAAATTCTGATATGATTACTGTGACTGCTTAAAGTGAGAGTTCAACTGGAAATACCTAAGAGATTTTTGTGTTAGTATTCAAAGGAAGATATCATTTTCTAGAAGACCTCATTTTCAGAACCTTTAAGTAAGAAAGAAATTTTTCCCAAACTTGAAAGCAATGTACTATTTGTCATTTTTTCTTCAATTACTTCTTTAATAATACCTTTGATAACTGACTCCATACATATTGCTTGGCACTCTGTTACTTGACATTTATGTGATTATTTCTTATACCTCTGAGCTACAGTGTTAGTTTTCTAGGAGTGCCATAACAAAGTACCACAAACTACATGGACTCAACAACAAAAATATATTTTCTTGTTGCCCCAGTGGCTAGATGTCCAAGAGCAAGGAATCAACAGGGTTAGTTTCTTCTGAAGCCTCTCCTTCAGCTTGTAATGGCAATCTATGACTTCACTCGGTTTTCCTTTCATGTATGTCTGCAGCCTAATCATCTCTTCTAAAAGAACACCAGTCGTATCATATTAGTGCCCAACCTAATGATCTCATTTTAGCTTAATTACATTTTAAATATGCAAGCTTAGTTAGGGACACATTCTGACAGCTAAAACCTCAACATTTACATTATGGTGGAGGGACACAATTTAGCACATAATAACTACCCTTATTTTACCCTACTCTTTTTTTAACAGCCACAAATCAACTTGCTTAATATTTACTTCTCAGTCTTATGACTTGATATTTCTTTTGGTTTTTGGTTGTGGCACATAACATGCAGGATCCTAGTTCCCCCTAACAGGGATCAAACCCATGCCCCCTGCAGTGAAAGTGTGGAGACTTATCTTGACTGGACAACCAAGGAAGTCCTTGATTTGATCTTTCAGATTAATTATATCTTCGAAGATAAAACTCAGCATTATATTGTCCCTGTAACTTACCCACTCAAACAGGCATCAAATATAAAGAAAACTGTTACCTAATATGGTTGTTGGGTGTGTAATTATGTACACGTGCCCTTGCCAAACCCTCCTCAAACTGATGCAATCTACTATTTTCTTCCTGATTTAGCTATTAATGAGTTTTAAAAATACTTGTTAAGTGCAAAACATCAATTTTCCAAAATATTTTTTCCTCAAAACACTTTGTTGAGAAATATAAAATTGTTAATGCAGTCAGAAGTGAATTGAATGAGTGTGCTTTTTAAGTTGGGGATTCCCTAGTAACTCAGCTGCTAAACAATCTGCCTGCAATGCAGGGGACCCTGGTTTGATTCCTGAGTCGGGAAGATTCTGCTGGAGAAGGGATAGGCTGCCCACTCCAGTATTCTTGGGCTTCCCTTATGGCTCAGCTGGTAAAGAATCCACCTGCAATGCGGGAGACCTAGGTTTGATCACTGAGTTGGGAAGATGCCCTGGAGAAGGGAATGGCTACCCACTCCCATATTCTGGCCTGGAGAATTCCATGGAATGTGTAGTCCGTGGGGTCACAACGAGTTGAACATGACTGAGTGACACAGGGCCAGTTTGTTTAAAGGGAGTGCAAGTAAGCTTCATAGGCACACAGGCTTTCTCCCAAGGAGTATATAGCTGAAAGCTCCAACAGAGATTAGAGTTATGGGCAAATAAGAAAGCTAGGATTTTAGAGGGTGACATTATAGAGAGGAAGTATGTGTAGAAATATATTCTAAAGATATCTGTGGAGGTTTTTGTAGGCATTGCCTAAGTCCTAACATGAAAAAACATAACTGAAATTTTCTTAAATCTATGAGGAACAAGCCCTAAAAGGAGCAAGGTGAACAACAAGTTTAATTGTCATTAGGGAGAAAAAAACAAAGCTTCACTTCATTAATCTTAATATATGATAAAATAAGCTATAGTCTATGATTTATTATTCCAAATATTAAAAAGCAAGAAGACTTGATCAATAACCAAGAGATAAAAGAGCCGATAGAAGAGGTGTCAGATATACCACAGAAACTGAAGCTCAAGACTTCAAAATAACTTATATCAAAGAAAATGGGGGGAAAGATACATGAAATAGAAAAACCAATATTGCAATGAAAACTTAGAACCTACAAAAATAATCAGATATTCCTTCTTCTGTCTGCCCTCTGGGGGATGAGGCTACATCTAAGAGGGTTGTGCAAGTTTCCTGATGGGAAGGACTGCAGATATTCCATCTTAAGGAACAAACAATAATGTGAAATTAAGAAAAAAGCATGTGGATTTAAAAGCAGACTTGATCCAGTCTAGTGCAAGATCAATGAATTCAAACGAAGATCAACAGGAAACACTCAAATAAAAACATTAAAAGAAAAAAAAAGAGAAAAAAACGGAGTAGCATATGGAAGACCTATGGGAGTGTGGTTTTTAGAAGCTAACCATGCTGAAGAAAATTGCCAAATAAAATGGGACAGGAGTGGCAAAAATGGTGGAGAAGGAAGACCTTGAGCTCACCTCCTCCCACAGTCACAAAAAATCATTAAGTATTTATAGAGCAACTATTAATACAAAAGATCAGAAAAGTAGCAGAGATCTTCTGTAAGTAAAGATGTAAAGAAGGAACCACAGTGAGATAGGCAGAAGGAGTAGTGGCACGATATAGTCAAGACTTAGATCCTCAGGTGGGTGACCCACAAATAGGAGGATAATTACAATTTCAGAGTTTCCGCTTGAAAAGCAAGGGGTCTAAGACGGACCTCAAGCTGCTCCTCAGCCTGGGATTCCTGTACCAGGAGAAGAGCATGAGAACATTTGGCTTTGAAGGCCAGCAGTGCTGAATTTGGGGTGAGCGACAGGGGCTGTGGGATTAAAAAAAAAAAAAAAAAAGACTCCACTCTTAAAAAGCTTACATGAAATCTCACCAAAGCTCTGCAGCTCAGAGTAAAAGCAGTCATTTAAATGGGACCTGGGTGAGACACACCTCCAATCTTGCAATGCCTCCTGGAGAGGTACGAGGCAACTAGAACTGACTTTGGGGACACAGACCCTATAAACAACCAATTTGGGGAGCTCATTCTTATATGAGGATGCTGGTGCTGGCAAGCACCATTTTGGAATCATCCCTCTAGCTTTTGGTCCAGGGAACTGGCTCTACAGCCTACCAGTAGCACCAGTCCTTAGATGCTCAGGGCCAAGCAGCAAGCCAGGCAGCAACACCGGGCCACTCATGAACAAGCTGATTGCCTCAAGACCCTCTGAACACACTGCCACCCTGGAGCCCAGCCTTACCTGCCAGGGGACCCAGGACCTGATCCCACATCCCAGAAAGCGGCCACTAGCCCTGGGAACCACCTCCTCCACCAGTGTGCAGGCAACACGCCCAGGATCCCCTGGGCCACAGTCTTACACACCAGCCGGCCAGTGGAAGCTCTGTAACACAGGTGACCCTACGGCCAGCGATGTCAGTAACTGGGTCCACCCAGCAGCAGGATGACACTAGATTTGGGATCCCTGGTTCCACAGCTACCCATCCTGGAAACTGAATAGACATTTTCTAAAGAATGTGTGTGAATGACCAATAGGCAAGTGAAAGGATGCTCAACACTGCTAATTATTAGAGAAATGCAAATCAAAACCACTGAGGCATTACACCATACCAGTCAGAATGGTCTTCATCAAAAATCTACAAATAAGTGATGGAGAGAATGTGGGGAAGAGAAACCCTTCTACACTGTTGGTGAGAATGTAAACTGGTGCAGCTACTATGGAGAACAGTATGGAGTTTCCTCAAAAACTGAAAATAGAACTACCATGTGATCCAGCAATTCTCCTGGTTGTGTATCTGGAAAAAAATAAAAACACTAATTTGAAAAGAAGCATTCACCCCAGTATTCATAGCAGCACTATTTACGATAGCCAAAATAAAAAAGCAACACAAGTACCCAAACAATGAATAAGAAGATATGGTAAGTACATGTAATGGAATATTGCTCATCTGTAAAAAATAATAAAAGTCTGTCATTTTTAGCACTATGGATAGAACTAGAGACTATTACACTTAGTCAAATAGGTGAGACAGAAAAAGACACATATTATATGTTATCAATTACATGTGGAATATAAAAAATAATACAAACAAATATATATGCAGAACAAAAACTCACTGATACAGAAAACAGACTAGTGGTTACCAAGTGGAAAGCAAATAGAGGAGGGGCAAATTATGAATAAGGGATTAAGAGATAACAAATTACTATATACAAAATAGATAAGCAACAGGGATATATTGTACAGCAGAATATTCTGCTATAGCAACCATTATCAAAATGATTTTTAATGAAATATAATCTGTGAAAATGCTGAATCATTATGCTATACATCTGAAACTAATTAATATTGTAAACCTACTATACTTCAGTAAAAAAAAGAAAAAACTAGAAGAAAATATATGCAATACTCTGATGTTCATCTTACTGATTTTTTGAATGTTGCTTCAGGCAAAGGAAGAAAAAGCAAAAATAAACAACTGGGAATACATCAAATGAAAAATCATTTGCACAACAAAGGAAACTACCAACGACATGAAAAGGCCACATACTGAACAAGACAAAATACTTTCAAATGATCTATCTAATTATGAATTAATATTTAAAATATACAAAAAACTCATACATCTCAACCTCAACAAAAAAAAAAGAAAGAAAACTACAACCTCATTAAAAAATGGGCAGAGTCTAAATAGACTTTTTTTTCCATAGAGGACATACAGATGGTCAACAGGCACTTGAAAAGATGCTTAACGTCACTCGACAGAGAAATGCAAATCAAAAGAACAATGAGATATTGCTTCACACCCGTTAGATGACTATTATCAAAAATACAAGAAATAGCAAGTGTTGGTGAGGATGTAGAAAAAAGGGAATACTTGTTCACTGTTGGTGGGAATGTAAACTGGTATATCCACTGTGGAAAACAATGGGGAAACTTCTCAAAAAATTGAAAACAGAATTACCATACAATCCAGCAATTCCAACTCTTGGTATTTATCCAAAGAAAACAGAAGCACTAGTTAGAAAAGATATATGCACCCCTATGTTCACTGCAGTATTATTTATAATAACTAAGATATCCAAGTAACTTTAAGTGCCCAAAAATAGATGGATGGATAAAGAGTATGCAGTGTATATACATGATAGAATTCTACTCAGCCATAAATCTTGCCATTTTCAACAACATGGATGAACCTAGAGCTATTATGCTAAGTGAAAGAAGTCATAAAGAGAAAGATAAATATTGTATGTTTTCACTAAATAACAAAATAAATGAACTAACACAACAAAACAGAAACAGGGACATAGATACAGAGAACAAATACGTCATGGCTAAAGGGAAGAGAGGTAGGGAGGAGGAAAGAAACAGGAGAGGGAGGGAGATAAAGACATACAAACTTCCAGTTGCAAAATAAGTGAGTCACAGTATGAAATATACACTATGGGAAATATAGACAATAGCTATATAATATCTTTGAATAGAGATAAATACTAGCTAAACTTATCATGGCAATCATTTGAAGATATACAGAAATATCAAATTGCTGTTTTGTGTAGCAAACGTTAATAGTGTTATAGGTCAATTATACTTCAAAAGCAATCAGACTCATAGAAGAAGAAATCAGGTTTGTTATCAACAGATAAGGGGGCAGTGGAAACTGGGAGAATTGAATAAAGGCAGTCAGAATTACAAAATCCTTACTATAAGATAAATTATAACTAATGATATAATGTACAATATAATAAATATAATTAACACTTGTGCTCATGTGTGCTCAGTCATATCTGACTCTCTGAGACCCCAAGAACTGTAGCCCGCCAGGCTCCTCTATCCATGGAATTTTCCAGGCAAGAATACTGGAGTGGGTTAGTTATTTCCTTCTCCAGGGGATATTCCCAACCCAGGGATTAAACCTGCATCTCCTACATTTGCAGGAAGATTCTTTACTGCTGAGCTACCAGGGAGCCACATAATTAACACTACTATGATTATATAGGAAATTTGTTAAGAGAGAAATTTCTAAGAGTTCTCATCACAAGGAATTTTTCAATTTCTTTAATTTTTTATCTATATGAGATGATATTTACTAAACTTACTGTGATAAAAAAAAATTACTTTTTATTTAAGTCAAATCATTATGTTCTATCACTTATATAGTGTTTTATGTCGATTATATCTCAATAAAACTGGAAGAAAAATTAAAATTAAAAACCAAATTGGCAGAAAAGCAAATTTGGAGGAAATTACTTTGGACTATTTTCCAACATGATAAAAAGTTATGTCTCCATGAACACAGAAAGCTCAGCAAATTGGAGGCAAGAAAGGTGGAATTAAAGTGAGCTAAAACACTGACCTGCCTCTTGAGAAACCTATATGCAGGTTAGGAAGCAAAAGTTAGAACTGGACATGGAACAACAGATTGGTTCCAAATAGGGAAAGGAGTATACTAAGGCTGTATATTGTCACCCTGCTTATCTAACTTATATGCAGAGAACATCATGAGAAATGCTGGTCTGGAAGAAGAACAAGCTGGAATCAAGATTGCCGGGAGAAATATCAATAATGTCAGATATGCAGATGACACCACTCTTATGACACAAAGTGAAGAGGAACTAAAAAGCCTCTTGATGAAAGTGAAAGAGGAGAGTGAAAAAGTTGGCTTAAAGCTCAACATTCAAAAAACTAAGATCATGGCATCTGGTTCCATCACTTCGTGGCAAATAGATGGGGAAACAGTGGGGAAAGTGACGGATTTTATTTTTTCTGGGCTCCAAAATCACTGCAGATGGTGATTGCAGCCATGAAATTAAAAGATGCTTACTCCTTGGAAGGAAAGTTATGACCAACCTAGACAGCATGTTAAAAAGCAGAGACATTACTTTGCCAACAAAGGTCCGTCTAGTCAAGGCTATGGTTTTTCCAGTGGTCATGTATGGATGTGAGAGTTGGACTATAAAGAAAGCTGAACACCAAAGAATTGATGCTTTTGATCTGTGGTATTGGAGAAGACTCTTGAGAGTCCCTTCGACTACAAGAAGATCCAACCAGTCCATCCTAAAGGAGATCAGTCCTGGGTGTTCTTTGGAAGGACTGATGTTGAAGCTGAAACTCCAATACTTTGGCCACCTCATGCGAAGAGTTGACTCACTGGAAAAGACCCTGATGCTGGGAGGGATTGGGGGCAGGAGGAGAAGGGGACAACAGAGGATGAGATGGCTGGATGGCATCACCGACTCGATGGACATGAGTTTGGGTAAGCTCTGGGAGTTTGCGATGGACAGGGAGGCCTGGCGTGCTGCGATTCATGGGGTCGCAAAGAGTCGGACACGACTGAGTGACTGAACTGAACTAAACTGAAAACATTACAGTCTTCTGAAAAACAAACAGAAAATATTTTCAAATCAGGGAAAATATTTATACCTATTATCATCACAAAGCATTTCTTTCATATGGAAAAAAATTTTTTTTGTTTAGTGTTTCTTGCAATAAACTGACAATAAACACTTAATTTTTTCCTTCTACACTGTATCCACCAGATTTAGTCATTTCTATTATTTATTACTTGGATATATTTCTCAGTAAATGTAGGCAAGTTCAGACTCTCAAACATTTACTTTCATTAATCATTCATTCACCCTTTCTCTGTTCCAGATATAGATCCAACTATTCATTTTGTCTAAGTTAATAGTAAGTTACATAAAAGCATCAGTCTACCAAGTTGCACTGCTTTAGAGTAGGAGAGTAACTAGTAAGCCTTGCTCCTCTGATTCAGTTCAGTTCAGTCATTCAGTTGTGTCCAACTCTTTGTGACCCCATGGACTGCAGGACACCAATTCTCGGAGCTTACTCAAACTCATATCCATAGTATTGGTGATGCCATCCAACCATCTCATCCTCTGTCATCCCCTTCTCCTCCTGCCTTCTATCTTTCCCAGCATCAGGGTCTTTTCAAATGAGTCATCAGGTGGCCAAAGTATCGGAGTTTCAGCTTCAGCATCAGTCCTTCCAATCAATATTCAGGACTGACTTCTTTTGAATGGACTGGTTGGATCTCCTTGCAGTCCAAGGGACTCTCAAGAGTCTTCTCCAACACCACAGTTCAAAAACATCAATTCTTTGGTGCTCAGTTTTTTTATAGTCCAACTCTCACATCCATACATGACTATCGGAAAAACCATAGCCTTGACTAGATGGAACTGTGTTGGCAAAGTAATGTCTCTGCTTTTTAATATGCTGTCTAGGTTCGTCATAACATTTCTTCCAAGGAGCAAGCATCTTTTAATTTCATGGCTGCAATCACCATCTGCAGTGATTTTGGAGCCAGAAAAAATAAAGTCTGTCACTGTTTCCATTGTTTCCCTATCTATTTGCCATGAAGTGATGGGACCAGATGCCATGATCTTAGTTTTCTGAATGTTGAGCTTTAAGCCAACTTTTTCACTCTCCTCTTTCACTTTCATCAAGAGGCTCTTTAGTTCTTCTTCACTGTCTGCCATAAGGGTGGTGTCATCTGCATATCTGAGGTTATTGATATTTCTCCTTGATTCCAGCTTGTACTTCATCCAGCCCAGGATTTCTCATGATGTTCTCTACATATAAGTTAAATAAGCAGGGCAACAATATACAGCCTTGATGTACGCCCTTCCTGATTTGGAACCAGTCTGTTGTTCCTGAAAAACTATGGACGGAGGCTCATGACATTGTACAGGAGGCAGTGATCAAGAGCATCCCCAAGAAAAAGAAATGTAAAAAGACACAATGGTTGTCTGAGGAGGCCTTATAAATAGCTGAGAAAAGAAGAGAAGCTGAAGGCAAAGGAGAAAAGGAAAGATATACCCATTTGAATGCAGAGTTCCAAAGAATAGCAAGGAGATAAGAAAGCCTTCTTCAGTGATCAGTGGAAAGAAATAGAGGAAAACAATAGAATGGGAAAGACTAGAGATGTCTTCAAGAAAATTAAAGATACCAAGGGAACGTTTCATGCAAAGATGGGCACAATAAAGGACAGAAATGGTATGAACCTCTGATTACTGCTTTCAATATTCACTGTTAATTCTTGCCTCAGGGTGAACCACAAGAGATTTAAAACAACTGCACTCTTCCTCCCTTAAAATACAAATGAAAACTCTGAACTGAAAATAAAAAACTCTTCAGCATTAAAAAAGAAATTGATGAATGGCATTTAATTAGAATAAAAGACTTCTGTGGTGTTGAAGAAAACTCGTGAGAGTCCATTGGACTGCAAGGAGATCCAACCAGTCCATCTTAAAGGAGATCAGTCCTGAGCATTCATTGGAAGGACTGATGTTGAAGCTGAAACTCCAACAGTTGGCCACCTGATGTGAAGACCTGACTCATCTGAAAAGACCATGATGCTGGGAAAGATTGAAGGCAGGAGGAGAAGGGGACGACAGAGGATGAGATGGTTGGATGGCAAACCAACTCAATGTATATGAGTTTGAGTAAACTCCGGGAGTTGATGATGGACAGGGGGGCCTGGCATGCTGCAGTCCATGGGTCACAAAGAGTCGGACATGACTGAGTGACTGAACTGAACTAAAAGACTTCTGCTCTGTTAAAGAAAAAAAAAAAAAAAAACACTGGTAAAATATGAAAAGATAAGCAACACACAGGCTGGGGAGAAAATCTTTGCATGTGTATGAAAAAAGGACTTGATACTAAAAAATAAAAAAAGGACATTTACAACACAAGAAGAAGGTGGCTCAGTGGGTAAAAAAATCTGCCTGCAAAGCAGGAGATACAGGAGATGCAGTTTTGATTGCTGGGTCTGGAAGACCCCCTGGAGGAGGAACTAGCAACCCACTCCAGTATGCTCGCCTGGAGAATCCCAGGGACAAAGAAGCCTGGTGGGCTACAGTCCATGGGGGTCACAAAGAGTCAGACACGACTTAGCGACTAAGCACACACACACAAGGAAAACAAACAAGCCAGTTAAAAAATGGGCAAAAAACTCTGACAGACACCTGTTCAAAGAAGATACACAAATAGCAAAGAAGCACATGAAAAGATGGTCCACATCTATGTGATCAGAGAAATGAACATTAAAACAACAGTGAAACATCAGCCTACACCCAGTAGAATGGCTAAATTCCTGACCTTTGACAACACCAAACACTGATTTGGATGTGGATCAACAGAAAGTTTCATATACTGCTGAGGGGAATTCATTTTCATTCATTGCAAAATGGTGCAGCCACTTTGAAACGACGGTTTGAAACCGTCTTTAAAAAATACTCTACTATATGAGCTACAAATTGCACTACTAGGTATTTATCCAAAAGATTTGAAAACTTATGTCCACATAAAAAACAAGAACAGTAATATTTAAAGCGGCTTTATTTATAATTGTCTAAACTTAGAAGCAATCCAGATGTCCTTTGGTTGGTAAAGGATAAACTGTGGTGCATACAGACTATAGAACAGTATTCTGCACTAGAAAGAAATGAACTAGCATGTAAAACAAACAAACAAACAAAAAAACTGAAAAACAAAAAACTTAAATGCACACCACTGAAGTCAATGTGAAAATACTATATACTGTATGATCCCAATATTCTGAAAAGCCAAAACTATGGAGGCAATCAAGATATCAGTGGTTGCCAGGGGCTAGTAGTGAGAGAGGAAGAGGGGACTCTCAGGACAGTGAAACTACTCGGTATGAAAATATAATTGTGGATGCACGTAATTATACACTCATCCAGTACACAGAATATACAACAGCACAAATGAGCCCTCATGGAAGCTGTGAAATTTGGGTGATGATGTATCAGGACAGCTTTATGAATGATAACAAATGCACGACTCTGTAGGGGGATGTTTATAATGGGGGAGGTGATGTATGTATGGAGATAAGGGGGTATTGGGGGTATCTCTGTACCTTTCACTCAATTTTGCTTTGATTCTAAAATTACTTTAAAAATATAGTTTATTACATAAAAATGAGTAAAAGATGTAAAGAAACACCTTGTCAAAGATATGCAGATGGTAAAGAAGCACTTGTAAAGAAACTCAACATCGAATATCAACAGGAAATTTCATGTTAAAACAAGAATGAAATACCAGTGCAGATCTGTCAGAACTGTGAAAATCCAAAGTATCTCAGGATATCCATAAAAAGCTGGGTGCTTGCTATGTTTCTTGGTGGTCCCAACAAGGAATCCAAACTGCCATTCGCATCAGTGCTCTGAGCCACAGGGAAGACAACTAACAAACCCTCACACTATTCCCTGAAAAGCTAAAGCAGTCTGCATAGTCCATTCTTCTCTTTCCCTCTTGAGGAAGGGCTGGGAATGGGAATTTTCTCCTGATCCTGATACCCTGGGACAGAGAAGACAAGCAGTTGCTGCTGCTGCTAAGCCACTTCAGTCGTGTCCAACTCTGTGCGACGCCATAGACGGCAGCCCACCAGGCTCCCCTGTCCCTGGGATTCTCCAGGCAAGAACACTGGAGTGGGTTGCCATTTCCTTCTCCAATAGAAAAGCAGTTATGGACGGTCAAATGCCATAAGTTTCCCTAAAAGCTTCACTGCATATCTTCTTGACGTTGTGCTAGTCTGGGGTGCTTCAAACTCCTGTGTGATGTCTGGTGTTCATGAAGGCAATTAGATCTTTATTATGTCATCTCCATGGAAGAAGGGAGTTGGGGGTTCCTATTGTACCTTCTTGCTGATGTTACTTTGTAGAATCCTCATCCTTAAGTCATGTATTTTGATTGGAAATTTTCTAGACTGTTAGAAGAAATATTCACTACACCATAACTCTGCCCTATGTCACACTGATCTATTTTTCTGCAATACTTTGTGGAAGGCAGCCTTTACTTGAGCATTCCGTACACTGTAGACAAGGGGGTTCAGTAATGGGTTGAAGAAGGTGTAAAACAGGAAAAGGATTTTCTGCTGTTCCTCTAGATGACTGCTGTCAGGGGACAAGTACACCATAATGGCTATGCCAAAGTAGAACCCAACCACACAGAAGTGGGAGGAGCAGGTGGAGAAGGCTTTCTTGCGGCCCTCCTTTGACTGGATCTTCAGAATGGCCCAGAGGATACGCACGTAGGAGACCAGCACCAGGGAAAGAGGCCCAACTAAGATAAACACGCCATCAGCAAAGAGGAACATTTCATTGATCCAGGTTTCACCACAGGTCACTTTGAGGACAGAGCTAATTTCACAGAAGAAGTGGTTTACCTTCTGGGGCCCACAGAAGGGCAGCCGTAGAAACAGACTTACTTGGACTATGGCCAGGGAAAATCCACACGCCCAGCAAGCGATGGCCAGGAATATGCACACCCTCCAGTTCATCATGACTGTGTACTGCAGGGGGTGGCAGATGGCCACAAACCGGTCATAGGACATCACCACCAAAGTCAGGCACTCTACAGAAGCAAAGGCCAAGTAGGAAACCATCTGCATAGTGCACGAGAAATAGGAGATGGTTTTCTTGTGTTTCACTAGGTTTTCCAGCATATTTGGTAAATTGCTGGAAGCATAGGCGACGTCAGTGATGGCCAGATGAGACAGGAAGTAGTACATGGGGGTGTGCAGCCTGGGGTCAAGTGAGATGAGTCCCAAGATCATGCCATTTGCCAGCAGGTTGAAGGTATATAACAGGATGAAGATAACAAAGAGGAGCAATTCCACATTTTCACTGAGCTGGAAGCCCAGCAGGATGAATTCTGCGATCCATGACTGGTTGCCCTCCATTCCCAAAGGCAGTCTCTAAGGGACTGAAGTGTGATGGGAAGGTCAGAGAGGGACAGCAACGAAAATCAGAGTTACTTATGTGAAGGAAATTCAAAAGAAGTTTGTGTGCTTGTCCCTACTTCAATGAGAGTTCTCCAAAATGTTTCTCAGCATGTTTGTTTTTCTTACTTTATAGTGAAGTTATCAAAATTTAGGATAAGTATTGGAAATATAAATAATATTAGTATACACACTTTACCAATTTTTTCATGTTTGCTTTATCATTTCTCTCCCTCTCTCTCATTAATATTCTCTGAACCATATAATAATTAAGTGCAGCAAAAGGCCAGTTTATCTCCAAACTGTTTGATTTGTTTAAGAGCGAGAATCATGAGATGATAACATGGGTCACTATTTTAGGTATAGCATTTCAGCCCCGCTGGTCCAAGACTGAAGTCCAATGTCACATATAACATTTTACCTCCTCTAATCTGAAAGTTAATCAGTTTTCTTTCCTTGACATTGATATTTTTGAAGAGTATGAGTTCTTATTTTGTATAATATCTCTCACTTGGGTTTTTCCATGGATTTCCCATGTTTTATTTAATATTATGAATTTCTGGTAGGAAAAAATGTAACCTTGTTAATATTAAAACCTTTCATGAATACACAAATAATGTTAAGTAATCCCAATATAGGTGATGCTACTGTGTATTACTTGGTTAAGGTGGTATCTCCAAGTTAATTCCATTATATCCTTAAAGAGATGAGAATACCAGACCACCTGACCTGCCTCCTGAGAAATCTGTATGCAGGTCAGGAAGCAAAAGTTAGAACTGGACATGGAACAAACGACTGGTTCCAAATCGGGAAAGGAGTACGTCAAGGCTGTATATTGTCACCCTGCTTATTTAACTTATATGCAGAGTACATCATGAGAAACACTGGACTGGATGAAGCACAAACTAGAATCAAGATTGCTGGAAGAAATACCAATAACCTCAACTATGCAGATGACACCACCCTTATGGCAGAAAGCAAAGAATTTAAGAACCTCGTGATGAAAGTGAAAGGGGACAGTGAAAAAGTTGGCTTAAAACTAAACATTCAGAAAACTAAGATCATGGCATCTGGTCCCATCACTTCATGGCAAATAGATGGGGAAACAATGGAAACAGTGATAGACTTTATTTTGGGGGGCTCCAAAATCACTGCAGATGATGACTGCAGCCGTGAAATTAAAAGATGCTTGCTCCTTGGAAGAAAGGTTATGACTAACCTAGACAGCATATTAAAAAGCAGAGACATTACTTTGTGAACAAAGGTTCATCTAGTCAAAGCTATGGTTTTTCCAGTAGTCATGTATGGATGTGAGAGTTGGATTATAAAAAAAGCTGAGCACCAAAGAATTGATGCTTTTGAACTGTGGTGTTGGAGAAGACTCTTGAGAGTCCCTTGGACTGCAAGGAGATCCAACCAGTCTGTCCTAAAGGAAATCAGTCCTGAATATTCATTGGAAGGTGAATATTCATTGGAGGGTGATGCTGAAGCTGAAGCTCCAATACTTTGGCCACCTGATGCAAAGAACCAACTCATTTGAAAAGACCCTGATGCTGGGAAAGATTGAAGGTGGGAGGAGAAGGGGACGAAAGAGGATGAGATGGTTAGATGGCATCACCCACTCAATGCACATGAGTTTGAGTAAACTCTAGGAGTTGGTGATAGACAGGGAGGCCTGGTGTGCTGCAGTCCCTGGGGTAGCAAAGAGTCAGACACGACTAAGCCACTGAACTGAACTGAATTCATAATTTTTAGTACTTTGTTCCTTCCAGCTTAAATTCTTCTGTACTTATCTTGTAGATTTTTTACTTCAGCTTTGAATCAAGTTATTTCACTAAAAACATTTAGTTTCTCCATAATTGAAAAAGACACACGCACCCCAATGTTCACCACAGAACTATTTACAATAGCTAAGACATGAAAACAACCTGTCCATTAACAGATGAATGGATAAATAAGCGGTGGTATATATATATATACAATGGAACATTATTCAGTCATGAAAAGGAATACATTGGAATCAGTTCTAATGAGGTGGATGAACTTAACAGTATATTATACAGAGTGAAGCAATTCGGAAAGAGAAAAACAAACATTGTATATTAGTGCATATATGCAGAATCTAGAAAAATGGTACTCATGAACTTATTTGCGGGACAGCAAAAGAGATGCAGACATATAAAACAGACTTGTGGACACAGTGGGGGGAAGGAGAGGGCAGGACAGTTTGAGAGAGTAGCATTGAGGCATATACATTACCGTTCATAAAATTTGCTGTATGATGCAGGGAGCTCAAATACAGTTCTCTGTGACAACTTAGATGGGTAAGATGAAAGTTCAAGAGGGAAGGGACATGTGTATACCTATGGCTGATTCATGTTGATATATGGCAGAGACCAAGACAATATGTAAGCTAATTATCCTCCAACTAAAACTTCTAAAAAGAGGGGAAAAGATAAAGTACATCTATATGAGTAAAAAATAAATTTGGTTTCTTATTGAGGAATCATGTTTTTAAATCAGCATCTGGATTTATTGGATATTAAGTTATTAATATTTTTATCAGGATTGTTGCCAAATTTCTAATATTCTCATTCAACAGAAACCATATACAATTTGGGACAGTACCTAAGTTGTTAACCGAATAATGAATTCTCAGCTTCACTTGTCTAAATCCTAACACATGTTTACTGACTTCTTTTGGAGAACATCACTAATTTAACACTAGTAAAGAAAATGATATAAATATTATATGGAAGTTTACTTTTTAGGCAAAAGTATATTTAGAATTAAAATTACTTACACTTTTTGGTTTTCTTTGTATTTAGATAATGATCGGCTCTTAGAAATTTTAGAATTACAAATTAAAATTTCAATGGTCTGATTCATTCTGTGAACAAATTAGCATTTACCTCATAAGAAATTTTGACATCAAGTTTTCCTAAGTCTTAGTAAAACATGACATTCCATAAAAGGCTTAAGAGATAATACCTGTGTGAAAACTATGGCCAAAAGTGATCATTGCTAATAACTTGTACATATAGTTTTGCACTATTCACTGTATCTATGTTTTTAAAAATATAATTAAATTATATAAACAGTTTTATTTCTCTCACTTAAATCATGCCAGGTACATTTTCCATATCAAAATGTTTCAATGCAATATACTTTAAACATTTGCATACTATTTTCTTGCATACAAATATTTTAATTGATTTAATACATTACCTTCTAACCAGGTTATATGTAATGTAATGCCATTGATTCAATTTTATACATTTTTTGCATATATGTTTTATTATTTTCTTATTGCATACTCATGGACATGGGAGTTCTCAGACTTCTATCATCTTTCTACCTATATCCATCACCATCATCATCATTTATAAAAAGCAAACAAGTCAAAAAAATCAAAACATATCAGCACTAGAAGAAACCATTCCGTGAGAAAAGATCCTAATTTAACAATCAGAACTGTAACCTCTAGTTCACCTTTCCTGTGAAGTTGTTCCACTTCAACTTTTCTACTTTTATCATGTTGATTCTCACATTTTAATACAATTTAGCCAAACCTGGTATAAAATACATTTCTTGAGGTTCATTCTACAGGCATTTTCTCCTTAAGACATCTTTTTACATATATGGTTTTAATTAACCCTAAGATATGAATTTTTCACTTTGCTTCTAATCTATAGTTTCTTCTTAATCTCACTTTGGGGCTCAAAGAGATATGCCTGTTTCCTAGATGAATGACAAGAAGGAATGACTTGTTATTTATTTAAGACCTATACCATCCATTATACAGAGATACCTTTACCAACATAGTTATTACAGGTTAAACAACATTATTATATAATTAACATCATAATTTTCCATTATCAAATGTTGCAAACTATGATGTGACTTTTATCACTCATGGCCAAAGCCATGTTAGTTTCTAAAAAACTAACATATTCCTCGATAATATGAGAAAATATCTAAAGATAGATGATACATATAGTTTTAATTCCTATGCCTGGACTTTATATCATGGAAGGAATTAGTAATTAAGATATTCTGAAAATTATTATATATCCTTGTGAAGAATATCAGGTTTTGTTATCCTCAGATGAAGACAACCATTTCTGAAGAGAAATTCTGGAAGCAAATCAGGGTAAGCTAAATTGGTACAGGTACCAGCTTCCTTGCTACAAAAGGAAAAATAACAGGATCTTTATCAAACGCCTAGAGGGTTTCTCCCAGCCACTTACTAACACCTCCCTACTGAGCAGAAAAGAAATGAGCTCCAGGGTTCTCACTTCCCTGGCAGGAGGACATATCTAGGATGTAGAAGGAACAGATGGTTCTCAGCCAAGGAAGAAATGAAAGACAGTGAAGGACAAGTCACATAACAGCTCTGGCTTCATCACATGTAAAGGAGAGGCAAACGCTCTAGATGATCTTATGTCCCTTTTACTTTGATACTATGATTCAGGGACATTGAGTTTCTCCAGTTTCTGCCCACATGTGGGACATCAGCGAGGGGCTCTGACTAGGAGGAGTGAGAAACCTACCTTTAGACAGCGTGGGTATCAGATGTGACTCTGAGACCCCAGAACAGAGCAAGAAAGGGGTCTTCAAAAGGGTGTTTTTTTTTCTTTTTCCTAAACCTGATGATTCTGCCAGCCTTCTCCCCTGCTCCTCTTTAACCATTAATCAATGTGTAAGTAAGTAAGGATTTATATAACTGGGAGCTGCTACTATTTCTGGTATTTTTCTCAATTTGGGCTGAAATGTAGAGGAAAACTCACAGAGATGGGGAATGGCTGGAGCTGAGTCACCTGCTCCCTGGAGTGAGTGCAGTGATGGTTGAGACCTAGACACCTTTTCTGTCCTGACGGAGAAGAACTCAGGGTGCTCAGGAGCCTCTGAATGTGAGGGTTTTTAGAGTCTGATCACTTAAAACCAGCCCATTCCCCAGAGGCATTCCCCAGAGTCCAGGGAGCAAATCACTAAGCGTCTTCTCACCGTTCTGTCTTCCCCACAGAGCAGAGCAAAACCTAGCCCTCCCCTCTTGGCTCTTCAGCTTGCGGTCAGTGTGCATGTGTGTGTGTGAGTGATAAGTGCATGAGTGTGTGTGTGTCCCTGCTTATGCTGATAAGTATGAACTATGTTAGAATTGCAGGTTGTCCTTCATCAAGAGGATGTTGATATAGGAATTTAATAGATCTCCACCATACATTATGAATCATGTCCCACAGTACAATCCCCAAGGATATGTATGTATTGTGTACTTTTTCTTGAAACTGCTCCTCTCCATATCCTACTTTTGGAAAGTTTCATGATGTAATAAATGTTACCCCCATGGACCTTGTTAAGCCAACCCCTCCAAGGACTGTATTTTCCTTCAGGAGTACAGTTTTGCTAAAAAGTGTTAATATGAAAGTGTCTGTTAATTCCCATTGCAAATACTACTTTTTAGTTGGAAAAAAATGGAGATTGAATCCAGCCCCTCAGTGCTTTCCTGACTTCTTTTGGTTTCAAGATACTTCCCAAGTATTCGTCCACTTTCTAAAACATTTTCCCCTACATACATATCCTATATCTAGAGAATCCATTGTAATCTCTCTGCTTTAAACATTTAGATGTTAAACTTGGGTGATGGATGGCTTTGTCAGATCTAGAGAAAGCATGCAATCATAACGCCTGAGATCCCTTCAAATTCATAAGTATTCACATTAATTTGGCTCTTATTACTATGCTGCTGCTGCTGCTAAGTCGCGTAAGTATGTCCAACTCTGTGCGACCCCACAGACGGCAGCCCACCAGCCTCCCCCATCCCTGGGATTCTCAAGGCAAGAACACTGGAGTGGGTTGCCATTTCTTCTATAAATCATACTAAATTTCCCTAGTTTTCTCTCCCAGATGAAAATGCCCTATTTTCTCACTCTTTAAATCTCCCACCTATCCTCTCACTCATAGTTTCAGCAACTGCATGATAGTAGCTGAGAACATAAAAGAAATCACATGACAGTGTTCAATCTCTACATCACATTCACACTTTGCTGCTGTTCAGTCGCTAAGTCATGTCCAACGCTCTGTGACACCATGGACTGAAGCATGCCGACTTCCTTGTCCTTCGCTATTTCTCAGAGGTTGCTCAAACTCACGTCCATTGAGTCAGTGATACTATTCAACCGTCTGCCACCCACTTCTCCTTTTGCCTTCAATTTTTCCCAGCATCAGGGTCTTTTCCAATTAGCTGACTCTTTGCATCAGGTGGCCAAAGCACTGGAGCTTTCACAGTTACTAAATCGATGCATGTATCCCAACTTCTCTGCTGTTATTATTGAGCCACTAGTTTGTGCTTAACAAAGGCCAGCCTTTCACTTATGTGAGGAATCCCATGCAATTGGCTATCATCAAGAAGAGATAACAAGTGCTACAGAGGATGTGGGGGAAAGAAAGGAAACATTTGTATACTCTTGGTGGGAATGCAAGTTGGTTCAACCATTATGAAATATCATATGGAGGTTCCTTAAGGAATTAAAAATAGAACTGTGATATGATCCAGCAATTCCTTTTCTGGTTATAATCCCAAAGGAGATGAAAACAGGATTTCAAAAAGACACATGCACCCCCATGTTTACTGCAGCATTTTTCTCCATAGCCAAGACAGGGAGACAACATAAGTGCTCATCAGTGGATAAATGGATAAAGAAGATGTCGTATATATACATAACAGAATATTATTCAGCCACGAAAAAGGAGGACATTCTGCCATTTGCAACAGCACGAGTGGACCGCGAGCATATTATGCTAAGATAAACCAGACCAAGAAAGACAAGTATGGTATCACTGATATGAGGAATCTTGACAAGACAGACTTGATAAGAAGAGAGTAAAATGGGGGTTACCAGGGGATTTGGGCGAGAGGATAGGATCAATGTTGTTTAGAGTACAAATTTAACAGTGAGTAGTAAATCAGCCTTAGAGACCTAATGGACAGTATAGTTAATACAGACAACAACATTGTATTATAATCAAACTTGGTAAGCTACTAGAATTTAATTACTCCAACCACTATAAAAAAAGGATAATTATGTATTGTGAAAGAGGTGCTAATTATTGTTACAGTGACAATCACATTACAACATATAAATATAATAAATGAACACTGTACACCTTAAACTTACAAAATGCTCTATGTCAAGTGTATTTCAATTTAAAATACAATGATTGTTTTTTGGCAGAAACCAGCACACTGTAAAGCAGCTATCCTCCAATTAAACAAATACGATGAAAGGCAAATTATTTTAGAAAATTATAGCAAGTAATACAACCTCAAACAAAGAAGCTTATGAAAATAAATCACTAATCAGAGTTGGAAGAGCTTTTAATCTCATTTACTCCACCCTTTATTTAAAAAGCTTCTGTTTCAGTTCCTACTGCATGTATAATATTATGCAAAGTAATATCATGGGTTATAAACCTTTAGAAACAGTGTTTCTATTTTTGAAATTAATAATCCAGCTAGGGAATATTTTCTAGATATTACTATAATAACATTTTACATTAAAAATAAATTCTTGATATTTGCATTTTCTTTTTTCTCTCCTCAGGATGCTTAGTAATTTCAATGAAAAAAAGTTGCTTTCTATAGGACAGTAGATATGTTTTATTGTTTGAAGGACTATTGATAAGTAATATACATCAAGCTGCCTTCTTCACAACTGATAAGCATTAACTATAATGTCCATCAAAACGGTGAATTAGAATTGCAGATATACAACACCATATTGGCCTTGACAGCTGTTCAAATTCTATTTTTATTCCTCCTCCCAAACTCCTAACACTTTCCTATCGATAAGTCCTTTTCCTCATTTATAACATATATTATGATTACTTCTTCATTCATTCAGCCATTTTTTCATACCTGTGATCATTCAAAAATATTTAGTAAGACTTCACTATAAGTCAAGCACTTGTGATTACTATTCAAACACTAAAGATACAGATCAACTGATTAGGATAACAGACAGAAATATTGTTTTTTAAGAATGTTTACAAATTCTTTAAGTTTTAAAAAAAATGTAATATCATTTATGTGAATATTTGAACTACTGAAGTTGTTCCTAATAATGTATAAGGGATATTAAACATTCTATATCATGACTAAATATTGCATATGCAAAACAACATGGTAATGTGGCTAGCTTTGTTCTCACTGCCCTTGAAGATGAGTATGATCATGCTCAAACGCATTTATTGACAGGACATTGTGTGTTTATGCTTAGGTTCAGTTTAAGGTTTATGGATATTTTAAAAGGAAAAGGAAGTGGAGAGAGAATAAGGGAGGGAGAAAGAGAGAGATGATAGAAAGCAAACACAGGTAGAAAAAAAGAGAAGATAGAGCACCCCTCCCTTCAGTTCCTCACTGTGACGTCACAATTCCTGCAGGGGGAGTAGGGGTGTGTAGGGATGAGTCTGGGGCTGGGGTGGGGTGAGGTATGTACCACAGGAAAGGGGAAGCTGAGTGCTGGGTAGCTACAGAGAGGTTGGAACCAAAAGGACTTCTGAAAAGTTGATAGAATTTAGATGATTGTTGTCAAAGGCAGAACTAAGTCTGAGACACAATTTCTGAAAGTGCGAGCTTCCCTGGCAGCTCTGACTGTAAAGAATCTGCCTGCAGTGCAGGAGACCTGGGGTTTTAATCGTAGACTTTTGGCGCAAATCCATCTGCTGTTACCTTTATGTCAGTAGAGGTACAGTCGCGAAGACAGTAAGTTTCTACAGTCAAAAGAGGAAACACTGAGACAAGTCTCTGATTGGCAAACATTCTGCCATGGCAGGAATTTTTTTTTTGAAGTGGAAAAGTCTTTCTAATTGCTCTTTAAGGACGTTTGGCCATCCCTGATTGGCTACCAGGGGGCAAGGGAGCATGTTAAAGACGCTCAAAGGGAGAAAGGTTGCCACTATTACAGAGGAGTATTTTCCGTATTCCATTTCTTGAAACTAGTGGGTGGTTTAGGTGGTTTGGGGTGGAGGCTGTGACAATGGTCCTCACGGGGCTGGTGGCAGCTATGGCGGAAAGCAACAGGAATGAGGGAATAATGAATAAATAAGGAGTATTGCTATTTAAACACTGAGGAGACCACCCTAGTGAAAGATCATGAGAAATGAAACTTGTGCTTTCATTTCATCAGAAGATGAAATGTAAATGCCTATAATTAGAATTTGGATTTGACAGACTAGAACTTTGGCTATCTGTCATTTACAGGGTTTTGAAAAGAAATGTGAAGTTAAAAAAAAAAAACGTTTAAAGAAGGTTATGTGAGAGACTTATAATAGAGACCAACTGCCTTATAAATGAGTCACTTCTAGCATAGAGATGTTACTTTGAAAAAATGCTGGTCTTGATAATCCACATGTTCTTTGTGAAAGTTGCTCAGCTGTGTCTGACTCTTTGCAGCCCCATGGACTATACAGTCCATGGAATTCTCCGGGCCAGAATACTGGAGTGGGTAGACTATCCCTTCTTCAGGGGATCTTCCCAACCCAGGGAACAAACCCAGGTCTCCCACATTGCAGGTGGATTCTTTATCAGCTGAGCCACAAGGGAAGCCCAAGAATATTGCAGTGGGTAGCCTATCCCTTCTCCAGCAGATCTTCCCGACCGAGGAATCGAACTGGGGTCTCCTGCGTTGCCGGCAGATTCTTTACCAACTGAGCTATCGGAGACACCCACACGTTCTTTGTGGGGAGGGCAGGATGGCGGGGGGAACTTCCAAGCATTTAAGCCTTTGAGGAAAACACACATGTACACACACACACACAATTTCTGAGTACCAGAGATGGAGGGAAAATTCTGCCCATCATAATTAGTGGAAAATACAAAGCTACCTCCAGGAGTGAAGAGTTTGTATAGATTAAGAAAAATACTTAAGCATTACATGTTATCCATAGGAGCCCGGTTTTTAAGGAATTTTATCCAGACTCATTGAGTCAACTAGTCAAAAACAACTACACAAGAAAAAGACATTAGGAAAGAAATAGCTTCTTCTACAGTTAAGGATGTGGAGTTTATTTACAATGTGAATCAGTGAAATTTAATTTTTTTTTAACTTCTTGAATAAGCAGAGACTTCAACCAAATATTTTGGATTTGTGTTCTATTCACCAGGTAAGAGGCACAAGTTACCAAAGTTACTATCAATGCATCCCATTTCCCTCCAAGACAAATTCAAATCACAACTCTTAGCAAAGTTTTAAAAAACAAACACCTTGTGTCACATGAAATAACCACTGTTCCCGTTTTTTCAGGCATCCTCCAAGCGCTGATCCCTTTAAAGCGCCCCGAGAGCAGTCTGCCAGTTATAAAGAAGCCATAATTAGGGTAGCCCTTTGAATAACACAAACTATGCCCTTAAGTAAAGGAAGACTGGAGGTAAAAGCAGCTTCAGGCCCTTACCTTCAGTCTCTCCCTCACTCACTGCAGGTTCAGAGCTGGAACGGAAACTCAGTGGACTTGGGAAAGCTGAAGTTTTCTTTGTTGTGTTTTTCAAAGACCACAGTTGATTGAAAACTCTGGTGACTTTCAGCAGCAAATTTGAGTACAATTCTAAATGTTTCTACCAAAGTTCCTTGGTCAGTAATGGCGGCTCCTTTTCAGAAGAGCTCTCCCACTACAGTCTTATTTCTTTTTTGCTAAGCTCAGCACCTTCTGCAGCCCTTCCACTGCTTAAACCGCCCGGTGGTTGAAGCCTTTTTCCCCTACTCAGATTAAAGGCTTCAGAGAGCAGTGACTGCCTACTGGGTTTTTTCTGGGGGGTAGGGGGTTGGCTTTTTTTTTTTTTTGGACCCTTAAAGGGCACATCAAAATCATCTGGGAACTTTTAACAATTCTGATGACAGACTACAGCGTCCTCATTCTGAGGACAGCCAGCCGGCTAGTTTGTCAGGCTCTCCGTGTGATGCGGTGACAACGGTGACGCTGGGAACACTGGTTAAAGTAACTCCAAAGATGTTACTAGATGTTGGGGGCGGGGGCAGGGAGCGATGTTTTTGTAAAACAAACCAAATTTCATTCTGTTCCCCAAGTAACCTCTAAATAGGAGAACATTAGGGAGGATTGTTCTGATTAAGAGAGCCTGGCCCTTCTTAGATTTATCCCACCTGCAGGAAGATAGAAGAGGGAGAAGGAATCCACATGACAATCAGGTTGCATTCCTTTTCCCCACCCCTTTGTCCTGTTGAACAAGGCCTTCAGGGTTGGCAGAGGGGACTCTGGATTTGAGGAACCAACAAAGATACTTTCCCCTGCAAGGAGATCCAACCAGTCCATCCTAAAGGAAATCAGTCCTGAGTGTTCATTGGAAGGACTGATGCTGAAGCTGACACTCCAATACTTTGACCACCTGATGCAAAGAACTGCCTCATTTGAAAAGACCCTGATGCTGGGAAAGATTGAAGGTGCGAGGAGAAGGGGGACAGAGGATGAGATGGTTGGATGGCATCACCGATTCAATGGACATGAGTTTGAGTAAGCTCCAGGAGTTGGTGATGGACAGGGAGGCCCGGCGTGCTGCAGTGCATGGGGTCGCAAAGAGTCGGACACAACTGAGCAACTGAATTGAACTGAAGAATGGATCTGTCTCCCCACCACTTTGCCTGTGAAGCTCAAAAGAGGAGAGACTTGACCTTTTCCTAAGGCAGTTTCAAAATACCTTCAACCAGTTCTTTTCCCAGTTTACATTGATACAATCCAGTCCTTACAAAGAGTGCCAGATGGTAGAGAATCAGAAGCAGCTTCTTAGGGTGAGAACCTGACATGGAGCTTCCCATAGAGGCCCTCCAGGAATCTTCCTGACACCCTCTCCCACCACATCCTTTCACCCTCCGTCTACTCAGCACCTTCCCCTCCAGTCTGAGAGTCTCCCAACATCATGCCTTTGGATTATACATCTCTCAGTCCACCCCCTCTCTCAAGGATGATCAAAGAGGGATTTTCCTTTGAGGTAGCTTATCTTATGGGCTATTCCTTGACTGGCACCATCTTCAACCTGGAAACTTGGAAATGCAAAATCTCGGACCTCACTCTAAATTTACGGAATCAGAGACTGCAGAGTGAAGCCCAGCAATCAGAGTTTTAAAAATTCTCCAAGTGGTTCTGGTGCAAACTCAGGTTTGAGAACCACTGCCATCTCATGCCTTCTCTTGTCTTAGGAGAGAGAGAAGGAAGAAGACTTACTTTTACCTGGAACCTGTATGGGAAAGGGAAGGACAATAAACAAATAAATCCACTGAAAATAGAAAAAAATGTTTTCCCATATAATAAATAATGGCTTATTCAAGATACTTACATTTGGTTAAAGATCTCTTTGAGTCTCCATGGCTGCAGTTGAGAAGATGCTTATGCTTTCAATGGAGAAATTTGGCCAAGTTGATCCTTAATATTTTTTCCAATTCAATGGATCCATGAGTTTTAGGATTAATAAGAAACAGCAAGGAGTAAAAATCATTAAGAATACAGAAAGGAATGCTATATTAAGTCAGGAAATACATATATATTTAAAGACAACTTCTCATAAAATAATTTTGTGCCCACATCACAGTTTCATTTCTAATATGCTGGTAAATGAGAAGTTGCTAGGCTTCCCTGATGCTTTAGACGGTAAAGAATCCTCCTGTCAATGCAGGAGGCCCAGGTTTGATTCCTGGTTGAGAAGATCCCCTGGAGAAGGAAATGGCAACCCATTCTAGTATTCTTGCCTGGAGAATCCCATGGACAGAGGAGCCTGGTGGGCTACAGTCCATGCTGTCACAGATTTGGACAGTACTGTGACTGACACTTTATAAGCCTCACTCAAAGATGTCCCCTGATGGTAAAAGCATTTTGTAGGGAAAAAGGGAGGCAATAACCATAAAGAAATGTCTGGTTAAAAATGATTAGATTAGTCTCAAAATGGACTAAAATGTAAGTTCCAAAATTGATAGTCAGCTGAGTGAGCAACCCTACATTCCCAGAAAGGATCTTGAAAGATTATCGAAGTGTCTTAGAAAACTATTGAAATTTTATCAGAATTCTAATCACTTTCAGCAGGGGCTGTGAATTGCCTCTTCCAAAAAGGCCTGTCTCCCCATGGGGTCGCTAAGAGTCAGACACGACTGAGTGACTTCACTTTCACTTTTCACTTTCATGCACTGGAGAAGGCAATGGCAACCCACTCCAGTGTTCCTGCCTGGAGAATCCCGGGGGCGGGGGAGCCTGGTGGGCTGCTGTCTATGGGGTCTCACAGAGTCGGACACGACAGAAGTGACAGCAGAAGCAGCAATAGCACCACAGGTTTAAGACAACTCCTTCCTCAGTTTCTAGTTGCTCTCTTGTCATTGAGTTTCTTTTTTACTTTTTCCACTTTTGATAAGTAATTTAAACTTCCTGAATATTCCTGATTGCTTCATCTATAAAGGGGGGGGGGGGAATAATTTCTTCCCCAAATGAAAGAATAAGGCTAGAAAAAAACAACTATCTCTTTAGAGTCTTCCAAGGTCTATGACTGACTAATCAAAATGCTAGGCTTCCCTGGTGGCTCAGAGGGTAAAACGTCTACCTGCAATGTGGGAGACCTGGGTTCGATTCCTGGGTCAGGAAGATACATTAAAGGGGAAAGTTTTCTATTCTTGGATTCTGATCTTACCACAATGCCAAGCTGTGGTAGATTTATTTATTCTATGTGATTTACCACTGAAACACACAGTTCCTGCTATATTTATGCATGCCCTATGCAGTTACAAAAGTTAACTCAATCTGCATGATTACCCTATGAGGCAAGTGCAATTCTTCCCATTTTACAGATGATGGAACTGAGACAGAGATTGAGACTGAGACACTTTAAATAACCAGCCCAGACACAGTGTCCGGTAAGTACCAGAGCTTGGATTTGAACTCAGGAATCTGCATCCAACGACTGTGCTCAATAAACGGTTAGTAATTGATATCCTGTCCCACTGCTTGATTCTCCACAATCAGGTAGTGCCTTGTCAGGGATGAAATAAGGACAGACAATCTTAAATAAGTTAAACTTTAGAAAACCCCAGTAGAAGGGAATGAACCACCTGGGCCAGGGAATTCAATAGAGGAAAATGACCTAGGTTAGACTCACTCTAGCTTCCACGGGGCTCTAATTCCATGGAATGTGACTGCCAGGCTTTTCTGTCCATGGAATTTCCCAGGCAAGAACACTGGAGTGGATTGCCATTTCCTTCTCCAGGGGATCTTTCCTACCCAGGATCAAACCCATGTCTCCTGTGTCTCCTGCATTGGCAGACAGGTTCTTTACCTCTAGAGCCACTGGGGCTTCTAATTAAAGCCTAGGTCATTTTCTTCTATTGTATTGCCCACTACCTGCTCTGATTCTTGTGTACTTATATTTGTCATCTGTCCCTGGATTGAACCTTCTATGACCAGGGGCCCCCAACCTCCAAGATCCAAGGCCTGGCGATCTGAGGTGGAGCTGATGTGATAATAATAGAAATAAGAAAATGAAAGTGAAAGTCACTCACTCGTGTCCAACTCTTCACAACCCAGGCCAGAATACTGGAGTGGGTAGCCTTTTCCTTCTCCAGGGGATCTTCCCAACCCAGGGATTGAACCCAGGTGTCCTACATTGCAGCCAGATTCTTTACCAGCTGAACCACAAGGGAAGCCCTTGAAATAAAGTGCAAAATAAATGTAAAATGCTTGAATCATCCCCAAACCATCCCCCCACCCTGCCTGTGGAAAAATTGTCTTCTATGAAACTGATCCCAGATGCCAAATAGGTTGGGGACTGCTGCGCCACACCATAGGCACTGAGGTTAGTCTTTATTTGAGAAAATGGTAGAGAAAGTGACCAAGAAGCACCTCTTTTGACAAATGAGAGCTCCCTACTCTTGTACAGTTAGTACTTGAACAACATGGGGATTGAACTGCATGGACCCAGTTATATGCAGATTTATTCAAAAGTAAATACTATGGTGCTACACATTCTGTGGTTGATTGAATCCACAGATACAGAAGATCCACCTGTATGGAGGACCAACTATAACTTATACACGGATTTTCAAAAGATCACGTTTAAGGATCAACTGTCAATGCTGCTGGTCAACTAGCAGGTTCTTTACATTATTCTTAAGGGGAAAAAAAAGGTATCATACCTGGAGAGACAGGATCACTCCCTTGATATTTTCAGAGCTCTTGACATGGTCTTGTGGCCATAAAAGATACTGCTTTCTCAGATAGTAGAAGAATGAAAGGATCCTTGCTGGGGATAAGAAACCAGAGATCTCTGAAGACTCTGAAGGTGAATGAACAATACTAATCTGGCATAATAGTGATAACTATTAAGTATAGTACTGCTGCCAACACAACTACTTCTTCAGCTGTGAGAGGCCCCAGAGCAGGGCCCCTGCTTTTGGAGGCAGAGCTCAAGTGAAGAGAGCCTTACTTCTGGGCAGATGGACACATGACTCTGTTCATATTGTGTCCACAGCTAGGGACAACTCTCAGGCTTCAGGCTTGACCACTGGCCTCTAGACATTATGTACTTGAGAACAGCATTTTCTCAGTGTTATGTGTTATAACACAGTGTTATGTGTCAAGCACTGTGCTGATGCAGTATCTTATCGGCAGGTCTTCATTTTCTGTGACATAAGATTGTTCCTATTTCACCATGAAGGTCCTATATTTTAAGTACTGACTCCAGCCACACAATAAGTAGGGAAAAATGGGATTCATTCACTTGTTTCTCTGACTCCAGCCAGCAGTGTCTGCTCTTTTAACCTGATGTATCTCTGAATCCTTGACATTTGGGTCATTGTATTGTTTTGTATAATGCCAGTATTGTGTCCAAATGTGTGTGTGTGTGTCTTCCCTCTCCCATGACCTTTTTTGTGAGAGTGAGGGCTTTCAGTCAGGATACAAGGTAGAATTGGTCTCCACTGTGACTCAGTAGAAACTTCATCACTTCCCATTACCAGAAGGCTCCTATACTGGCCCTCTCCTATAATGAAAGTTTCTATAAGCTTTCCTGTAATGCAACGTACAATACAGTACTCACAGCTACATCAGAACAACAAAAATATAGCTCTAACATCTTGACAGTATTACAGGAATGGAAGGGAAAATGTATAGCTAAGAACAAGTGTGAAAATAAAATTATGCTAAAAAATTGTATTCTAAAAATAATTTTGAACTAGATAATAGTTTAGAGATGCTACTTTTTATTACCTTATTTTAAGAGCATTAAATTTTACTCTCTGTTTTTTTCCATTCATTCTTTCTGTAAAAGAAATAACATAATGGAGAAATGCTTTATACTTTTACCTAAAAATGCATTATGTTTAATATTACAACCATATGATGATTTTTCCTATTTTCAATTATACAGAGAAAATAAATATTTGACTCACTGGAATAACTTTATAGTTGACAAGGATTGTTTATATTGTTGAATATTCTTAGACATATTCAAAATATATAGACTGACATTTTAGAATCTGAGGTATTGACTTTGGGCAACTGTTAACCAAATTTTTAAATTCTCACTGGAAAAAAAATAAAGAGTACTGATTTGAAACACTTAGATCTTCTCCAGAACTATTTTATTTGAAGAACTTCTAACTCTAAAAATGGTAGCAGTTTACATTTTAAGGATTCCCTTTATTTTAAAATTATAATTATAATTATACATTGGCAGCATATGAACAATTTATGCATAAAATAATTATGGAAAAAACCTGCAACAAAGAAGTTTGTAAAAATAATTATCTTCTACCAGGCTAAGGGACTCTATCTATGTGTTTATTTATGTGTAATGTCTAGAGCAGTAACCTGGACTTCACCTTTTTAACTGGTTGTCTTTTTTTAACACCTATTATATCTACTTACAGTGTTGAATATTTCATGCTTTGGGAACTATATATTTTTTAAATGTAAGTTAATTATGATCAATTTTGTACTTAATCTAGGATTTAACTCTTGAGGTAAATAAAGTGTTCATGACCTGTCAGAAAATAGTGAATAATCAATGTCATTATGATGCACTTAATAATAAAACTGAAGAATCTGCACAGCAAAGGAAACCATCAACAAAATGAAAAGGCAACCTGTCAAACGGGAGAAGATATTTGGAAGTCTTACAAGAGGTTAGTATCCAAAATAAATAAAGAACTCACACAACTCAATAGCAAAAAAAAAAAAAAAGAGAGAGAGAGAGAGACCAATTTTTAAGTGGGCAGAGGATCTGAATACTTTTTCCAAAGAAGACATACAGATGGACAATAGGTACATTGAAAGGTGTTCAATATCACTAATCGTTAGGGAAATACAAACAAACCACAATAAGATACCCTCTTACACCTATTAGAATATCTATTATCAAACAAAAAAAAACAAGAAATAACAAGTGATGACAAAGATGGGGAGAAAAGAGAACCTTTGTGCACTGTTGGTGGTAATGCAAATTGGTATAGCAACTATGAAAAATAGTATGGAGGGTTCTCCCTCAAAAAATAATACTACCAAATGATCCAGCAATTCCACTTTCGAGTATTTATCCAAAAGAACAAAAACACTAACTCAAAAAGATGTATGTACCCTCATGTTCATTGCAGCATTATTTACAATAGCCAAGATGTGGAAGCAATCTAAGCGTCCCTCAATGAATAAATTGTATATATAATGGGGGAAGGAAATTTTGCCATTGGCAACAACATGCAAGGGCCTTGAGGGCATATGATAAGTAAAATAAGTCAGGGAGAAAGACAAATACCATATAATCTCACTTATATGTGTAACCTAAAACAAATATTAGAACAAAAACTAAGTTCATTGATACAGAAAATAGATTGGTGGTTCCCAGAGGCATGAGAAGGGAGTGGAGGGTGGGCAAAATGGGTTAAGGGGGTCAAGAGTGATAAATTTGCAGTTATAAAATAAGTCAAGGGGACATATTACAGAGTAGTGACTATGATTAATAATACTATATTATATACTTGAAAGTTGCTAAGATAGTAGATTTTAGAAGTTTTCATCACAAAACATTTTTGTAACTACCTATGGTGATGAATGTAACTAGACTTATTTAGGTGATCATTTTGCAATATATGCAAACATCCAATCATAATAATTTCCATCAGCATCACGGAGATAGTTGTTCAATCTGTTTTCATAAATCCATGAAACTTTTGCCACCAGGAATGAGAAATAATGTCAGCTATATCATAATTATCTCATTCTGCTTGGTGCTACCCTAAGCCATCTTCAGACAGGTTTGTTAAAATTACAAAAATATTGGTGATGAAAATTTCAGGAACTTCAACTGATTAAATCTTGTCTTATTAGAAATCATCATAATCTAAGAGTAAATGTAAAGTTTGAGCAGTACTCAAAACCCATACCTCCAGTATAATTTAAACATTACTAATGAACCTTCTTCATTTGATCAAATCCTAAACTTTTATATGTTTGTTTACATAGTTTCTCATTGAACTAATACTTCCTCTTTTTCTCTTTATTTCTAAATTATTCCACAAGGAATTTAGAGTTTCTCTAAACTCTTGCTTCATCCATTGGCCTTAAAATTGGTGAGGTGGAATAATTTAACTACAGTATTTTCTGTATTGAAATTTCAACTCTACTTTGGAGGATTTCTCTTATGATATTAATTTTACTGTACTGTGTCCAGCTACTAGAAGGTGATAAGAAGTTATGTATGTCTAAGTACATAAGCCAGAAAAATTTAAGAATGTAATTTTCTTACATTTTCTCTTCATTCATTAATATTCCTAGTTTTAAAAGATAGAGTTCAGTATTTTTTAAGAAAGACTAAATAATCTGATAATTTAGCTGTCCCTAAAGACAAAGGGACAAAAGATGCTCATTTCCAACAGTCTTTGCCTTATATCCTGAGCTAGAATTTAGACAGTTACCATATTTATATCAAATTTCTCATTGGGAAATTTTTCTGAGTTTTTCTTTCAGCAAACCACACCTTTTAAAAGAAAATCCCCAATCAAACAACACTGTATGTACCCCTCACATAGACCTCCTCTGCAGAGCTCTGTACAAGGCATCCTTTACCTGAGTGTTTCTCAGGCTGTAAATGAGAGGGTTCAGCATTGGATTAAAGAGACTGTGAAACAGGGACAGTATTTTCTCCTCCTCTTCTCGTTGATTGGAGTCTGGCACCATATAAACCAACATGGCTATGCCAAAGAAGAGTCCAACCACGCAGAGGTGGGAGGAGCAGGTGGAGAAGGCCTTTCCGCGGCCCTCCTTTGACTGAATCTTCAGGATGGCCCAGAGGATGCGTATGTAAGAGACTAGCATTAAGCACACGGGCCCAACTAAGACAAATACAGAAGCGGCAAGGAGGACCACTTGGTTGATCCATGTGTCAACACAGGCCAGCTTGAGGACAGACAGAATTTCACAAAAGAGGTGGTTCACTTCCCAGGGCCCACAGAAGGGCAGTCTTAGGAGGAGAACTGCATGGACCAGAGCCAGAATGAATCCACACACCCAGGAAGTGGCAGCCAGGACCCCACACGCTCTCCAGCTCATGATGACAGTGTACTGGAGGGGATGACAGATCGCCACAAACCTATCGTAGGACATCACCATCAAAATCAGGCACTCGGTAGCAGCAAACCCCAAATACAAAAACATCTGCAGGATGCACGGGACAAAGGAGATGGTTCTATGCTGGTTTGCTAAGTTTGCCAACATCCTGGGGACGTTGTTGGAAGCATAGGACATGTCGATGATGGCCAGATGTGAGAGGAAGAAGTACATGGGCGTGTGCAGTCTCAGGTCCAGACAGATGAGTCCCAAGATCGTGCCATTTGCCAGCAGACTGAAGATGTAAAACAGGGAGAAGATCCAGAAGAGAAGCTTTTCCATCTTTGCACTGAGATGGAAGCCTACCAAGATGAATTCTGTGACCCATGACTGGTTACTTCCCATTCCTTAATGACAGCTTGTAAAGGAGTGAAATGTGATAAGAGGAGCCAGAGCTGGAGAATCGAGGGAAATTAGAGTTACTCATCTCAAAATGAGCTTGGACAAAGGTTGTGTCCTTGTCCTACTTACTCCACAAAATTGATAACCTCTTTGACTTTTAATATGAAACATATTTAAAGATAGAAAAGCATTAAGAATTATGCAAAGAATTCCCATATACAAAAACTCAGATTCAATGAATTTTAATATTTCTTTTATATTTGCCTTCTTATTCTTTTTCTCTCTATATATAACATATTCTTTCTTTCTGAACCCCTTGAGTTTACATTGGCAACATGATGCATATTTACATTAAATTCCTCATTTTTTTTCCAAGAGCAAAAGATATTTATTTAACCTAACCACAATACAATTATTAAAATCAGACAATTTCATATTAACCTGATCTTTTAATTTATAGTTTTCTCTCTCTAGTCTTCCCACTCTTTAGTTTTCCTTCATTTAGAATATTCAACCTTTCTTTGGGTTTCATGACACTGATATTTTTTGAAGGAAATCAGAGTACTTCTTTAGTAGAGTGTTCCTCAAATTGAATGATACAAAATTCCTCATTTTTGATTCACATTATTCACTCTCTTCAGGAAAAACAGCTTATCCATGGGTAGGTGCATGGCATTAATTTATCCCATTGTTGGTGACACTAACTTGGATCACTTGGTAAAGATGATGCATCCCAACCATGTCTATTATAAAATCATTCTTTTTCTTTCCTAATGTAATTTAATGGGTCATCCATTAAAATTAATATGCAAATATTATGTTCCTCATAAAGCTTTCAGCAACTAATTTGAGCATCTATCGATTACTGGCCTGATTCAATTATTAGTAACCATGTTTACAAAATGTGGCATTCCAACTCATTCATTGCTTTTGTATTTATGGGTTGTCAATTTTAGTATATGGAAAAGTCCTATATCTATCTGTCTGTCTCTATGAGTCCCTTGCTCCATGAAGAAAAGCTATGACAAACCTAGACAGCATATTAAAAGGCAGAGACATTACTTTGCCAACAAAGGTTCACATTGTCAAAGCTATGGTTTTTCCAGTAGTCATGTATGGATGTGAGAGTTGGACTGTGAGGAAAGCTGAGCACTGAAGAATTGATGCTTTTGAGCTGTGGTGTTGGAGAAGACTCTTGAGAGTCTCTTGGACTGCAAGGAGATCCAACCAGTCCATCCTAAAGAAGATCAGTCCTGGGTGTTCATTGGAAGAACTGATGTTGAAGCTGAAACTCCAATACTTTGGCCACCTGATGTGAAGAGCTGACTCATTTGAAAAGACCCTGATACTGGGAAAGATTGAAGGCAGGAGCAGAAGGGGATGACAGAGAATGAGATGGTTGGATGGCATCACCAACTCAATGGACCTGGGTTTGGGTAGACTCTGGGATTTGGTGATGGACAGGGAGGCCTGGTGTGCTGTGGTTCACGGGGTCCCAAAGAGTCGGACACGACTGAGTGATTGAACTGAACTGAATGAAGATATGGTAATCCCAAAGATAAAATCAAAGATCAAAAGGAGTTTGTACAAAATGTCATTTATTTGAACTGAGATTCACTTTCATCAAATAATGGTTTATGGATAAGTAATATGTCTTGTACATTTTGTACAGAGATAGCTTCAAGAAAATTAGAGATACCAAGGGAACATTTCATGTAAATATGGGCACAATAAAGGACAGAAATGGTATGGACCTAACAGAAGCAAAAAATATTAAGAAAAGGTGGCAAGAATACACAGAACTATTCAAGAAACATCATGACCCAGATAACCACGATGGTGTGATCACTCACCTAGAGCCAGACATCCTGGAATGTGAAGTCTAGTGTGCCTTAGGAAACATCAATACGAACAAAGCTAGTGGCGGTGATGGAATTCCAGTTGAGCTATTTCAAATCCTGAAAGATGATGCAGTGAAAGTGCTGCAGTCAATATGCCAGCAAATTTGGAAAATTCAGCAGTGGCCACAGGACTGGAAAAGGTTAGTTTTTATTCCAGTCCCAAGGAAAGGCAATGCCAAAGAATTCGAACAATTACCACACAATTGCAGTCACCTCACACACTAACAAAGTAATGCTGAAAATTCTCCAAGTTGGGCTTCAACAGTACATGAACTGTGAACTTCTAGATATTCAAGCTGGATTTAGAAAATGCAGAGGAACCAGAGGTCAAATTGCCAACATCCACTGGATCACTGAATAGGCAAGAGAGTTCCAGAAAAACACCTACTTCTGCTTTATTGACTACGCCAAAGCCTTTGACTGTGTGGATCACAACAAACTGTGGAAAATTCCTAAAGAGATGGGAATACCAGACTACCTTACCTGCCTCCTGAGAAATTTGTATGCAGGTCAGGAAGCAACAGTTAGAACTGGACATGGAACAACAGACTGGTTGCAAATCGGGAAAGGAGTACGTCAAGGCTGTATATTGTTACCCTGCTTATTTAACTTATATGCAGAGTACCTCATGTGAAATGCCAGGCTGAATGAAGACAAAGCTGGAATCAAGATTGCCGGGAGAAATATCAATAACCTCAGACATGCAGATGACACCACCCTTACGTCAGAAAGCAAAGAAGAACTAAAGAGCCTCTTGATGAAAGTGAAAGAGGAGAGTGAAAAGTTGGCTTAAAGCTCAGCATTCAAAAAACTTAGATCATGGCATCTGTCACATCATATCATGGCAAATAGATGGGGAAACAATTGAAACATTTTATTTTCTTGGGCTCCAAAATCACTACAGATGGTGACTGCAGCCATGAAATTAAAAGACAGTTGCTCCTTGGAAGAAAAGCTATGACCAACATAGACATCATATTTAAAAGCAGAGACATTACTTTGCCAACAAAGGTCCATCTAGGCAAAGCTATGGTTTCTCCAGTAGTCATTTATAGATGTGAGAGTTGGACCATAAAGAAAGCTGAGTGCCAAAGAATTGATGTTTTTGAACTGTAGTGTTGGAGAAGACTCTTGAGAGTCCCTTGGACTGCAAGGAGATCAAATCAGTCAATCCTAAAGGAAGTCAGTCCTGAATATTCATTGGAAGAACTGATGTTAAAGCTGAAGCTCCAATACTTTGGCCACCTGATGCAAAGAACTGACTCATTGGAAAAGACCCTGATGCTGGGAAATATTGAAGGGAGGAGGAGAAGGGGACAACAGAGGATGAGATGGATGGCATCACTCGATGGATATGAGTTTGAGCAAGCTCTGGGAGTTGGTGTTGGACAGGGAAGCCTGGCGTGCTGCAGTCCATGGGTTGTAAAGAGTCAAACACAACTGAGCAACTGAATTGAACTGAATATGTCTTGTAGATCTTTATGTCTCATAATAACTAATATGAGTCTAGATGAAACAAGCTCAGGAAATGTTTGTTAAATGGATGATTTTCATTTTAACTCAAAAAATGCATGTTTCTAGTATCTTCTATTTGCCACCTTCAATTGACCAAGACATGGCTTCTATTTTGTTAGAAAAGTTCATAGTTAGGATCTGATTACTGGGAAATGAAACAGACAAAATTACAGTTTCTTCATTTCCGTAAATGTGATTGCTTTGGGGGGTGGGGGGTGGGATTCTGTGTAAATGGTATTAAGTTTGTGACATTGATATTTGCTACAATGAAAGACTATTCCTATGTTACAGAAAGTGGAGATAGCGACAGCTGTACTGTGAAATTCTGCTTAGACACAGCTGAAATTCCTATACTTTGGCCGCCTAATGTGAAGAGCTGACTCACTGAAAAAGACCCTGACACTGGGAAAAATTGAGGGCAAAAGGAGAAGGGGGAAACAGGGAATGAGATGATTGGATCCTATCACTGATTCAATGGACACAAGTTTGAGCAAACTCTGGGAGATAGTGAAGGACAGAGAAGCCTGGCGTGCTGCAATTCATGGGGTCACAAAGAGTTGGAAATGACTTAGCAGCTAAAGAACAGCAACAGCACACATTTACTCTCCAAACATGAAGAACTATAATATTTGTTGAAGGTAACTCAGTCTGTTACCATTCAGTAGGGATGTATGTTTATCACCTTTTGCTCTAGTTAATTTTGTGCCTGAATTAATAATTTTTAAAATTTTCCTTTTCATTACCATTATTATCATTTTGCTATTAAAATTAGACAACATAAAAATAAAATTGAAGAAAGATTAACACTCTTAAGCAGATACTGTACTGGAAGAAGGAAGAAAATGTCAGAAAAGTGATGCCAAAATCTTGGCCTTTTCAGTAGAGTAAATAAAACAATAACAGCTCAGATAAGAAAAGGTTTGCATGGTCAGTATGAGTAATTCTGTCTACTGGGGCAGTCCTATAACTCAGAAAGTTTCATGATCTATGGATTTTATTTATTTCTCCACCTCTTATCAGGAATGTTGGAACTCATTCTATCCTATTTATGATAGGAAAGATATTTATATAAAATACTGTGATTTCAAATCTGATAATCATCACAACAGGGTGATACCCTAAGGATGATTCCAAAAAGATTAGATACATGGCAAACCTATCTCTTACATTATTTCAGCAAAGAAAAGATTTACTGTAGTTGTTACTAGAATTTTACTTTCCAAGGGAGGCTTCCCTGGACATCAATATCTTTTTTAGTTGCTCAGTAATGTTTGGCTCTTTGTGACCCCATGGACTGACTGTAGCCCTCTAGGCTCCTCTGTCCATGGAGTTCTCCAGGCAAGACTACTGGAGTGGGTAACCATTCCCTTCTCCAGGGGAATCTTCCCGACCCAGGGATTGAACCCAGGTCTCCTGCATTGCAGGGAGAGTCTTTACCATCTGAGCCACCAGGAAAGCCCAGCTAATACATAAAGTCATTTTATTAATTTGGCTGTTTCAGAGACAATGCCTGAATATAGAGCCTCTCATTGTCTGAGCCCCTTCTCATGGAGAGCGGGGCCAGCTTGGACCTCCACCACTCAGTTACAATGGGAGGTGATTTTGAGAGGGATGATGACAACCACACCCCCCCCCCCAACATACACACACAGCTCAGTAGGCAGAAATTCCCTAAGGTCAGGGAGGGAGACATGAGTATCTATTTTCCTACCTACAGTGCACAATATGAGTGGGAGGAAAGATCACCCAGGGATGCCATTCTTGTGAACAGAGCCATGGTGACTGCTGCTGACCTGTCCTATCTCACCTACCTGTACTGGAAATCACCTCCCAGCATAAACCAATCTCTTCTACTCAAGGAGATGTTAGTTCTGGATTTCTCATAAGAATCTTCTTTGACCTAGAATAAAACCCCACAAGGGTGAACCCAGTACCTCTCAAATGGTTCAGAGTCCTGCTCCCTCAGCAGCTGTCAGAGGATTGAATTCCAGACACAGGATGGTTTGCTTGTTGGAATTGTTAAGGTTCTTCAAAGAACCCCAAGAGGCATAGGTTTTATTTTAGAATCAGATGAATTAAAAACATTCTGGAGTTTTTATTGAGAATTCAAATTCCCAGAAGGATGATAAGTTACAACACATTTTTATCTTCTCTCTAAGGCGGAACGGCGGGGGGGGGGGGGGATCCCTAAATTTCCCTCTGGAGAAGAGCTAAGATTGTGTTGAATTGCCCATGGAGGAAAAATTCTAGAAAATAGTCAGAGCAGACACTAGCATCATACTGTCTCTACACACATTTTCAATACATCTAGGGTTATAAACCTGAGACAGATATCATAAATTACATTTCCCACTCCCTTCAAGTAATTGGTTTTAAGAATGTATGCTTCTCTACAATTCCCATGAAGAAATACATTTAGATGGTTGAGAGATGACTTTCCATGGAGTCTGTTATGACAACCCTGAGATAGAACAGATCCTCCATGCCAAGGTGTGTCTCTGTCTGCAGTAACGGTGAATAGATATTAATGAGGAAAGATTCTAACAGCCAAAAGCAATAATTATGAAACCCTTCTTATGTTTTAAGAAAATGTGCCAATGCTTTCTATCAGACTGTGTGTTCTTTGCAACCTCATGGAGTGTGGTCTGGCAGGCTCCTCTGTCCATGGGATTTTCCAGGCAAGAATACTGGAGTGGGTTACCATTCCCTACTCCAGGGGATCTTCCTGACCCAGGGATCAAACCTGCATCTCTTGTGTCTCCTGCATTGGCAGGCAGATTCTTTACCACTAGTGCCACCTGAGACTACATAGTTTAATATCATCATTATCTTTTTACTGATGTGGAGACTGAAGTTTAAATATAAATTTAAGTTAAATTATAATATTAGACATATAAATTATCAATATAATTGCATATATTAATATATAATAAATATATAATATATATACTTAGATAAATAAATTACTTAAAAGATAAAGTTTTTTCTTTTTTAAGTGGGAATCTCTGAGAACTTTTCCAGGGGTCTGTGGGATCAAAAATATTTTTACAGTAATATTTAGGCACTTCTTGCCTTTTTCACTCTGTTAGTGGAGTTTCCCAGAAGCATCATGACATATGATAGTGCAACACATAGAATGCAGAAGACGATATGACATTTAGCTGTTTCCTCTGTTAAGCCAAACATTTAGACATTTTTCAAAAGTAAAATATAGCTACTGTTTTCACTGTTTTTTGTCTTGTAAAAGATATTTTTTTCATAAAAATACAGTATATGAACATACAGTGAAAATATTTCTAAATGAATTAAAAGTAAATATTTAACAAATTCTCAGTTTCTATTATGACATATATCAACAAATATGGCCACATAAATGTTTGTATCAGTAATTTTTAAGAGTTCAAAGGGGTCCCAACCAAAAAGTTTGATGCCCAAACTTTTTTGATGCCCAATCAAAAAGACTGAACTAAATGATAGATTACCAATCCAGCAATGGCCAGAGTTGGAAAATAAAGAATTTTATGTGATACCAAAATTTTTTTGTTTTCTCTTCCTGCTGCAACAAATTAACACAAGTTTAATGGCTCAAAATAACATACCTACTGTCTCACAGTTTCCACTGGTCAGCCATCCCAGCCCTGGTCAGCTGCATTCTCTGCACAAGCTGAAATCAAGGGTGTGGCTGGATCTGGAATCCTCATGTGAGGTCCTTGCATGAGGTGAGATTCATCTTCACATCAGATCTCCCTGACTTCCTCCACTGCTGCAAGTTGTAGAAAACTCCCTGCTGTTAGAAGTGAAGTGAAAATTGCTCAGTCTTGTCAGTCTCTGTGACCCCAGGGACTACACAGTCCATGGAATTCTCCAGACCAGAATACTGGAGTGGGTAGCCTTTTCCTTCTCCAGAGGATCTTCCCAACCCAGGGATTGAACCCAGGTCTCCTGCATTGCAGGCAGATTCTTTACCAACTGAGCTATGAGAGTTAGAAGACTCAACCTGATTGAGTGAGTTCAGTTCAGTTCAGTCACTCAGTCAAGTCCAACTCTTTGTGACCCCATGGACTACAGCACACCAAGCTTCCCTGTCCATCACCAACTCCCGGAGCCTACTCAAACTCATGCCCATCGAGCTGGTGATGCCATCCAACCATCTCATCCTCTGTCATCCCCTTCTCCTCCCGCCTTCAATCTTGCCCAGTATCAGGGGCTTTTCAAATGAGTCAGTTCTTCACATCAGGTGGCCAAAGTGTTAGAGTTTCAGCTTCAGCATCAGTCCTTCCAATGAATATTCAGGACTGATTTCTTTTAGGATGGACTGGTTGGATCTCTTTGCTGTCCAAAGGACTCTCAAGAGTCTTCTCCAATACCGCAGTTCAAAAGCATCAGTTCTTAGGCACTCAACTTTCTTTACAGTCCAACTCTCACATCCAGACATGACTACTGAAAAAACTATAGCTTTGACTAGATGGACTTTGTTGGCAAAGTAACATCTCTGCTTTTTAATATGCTGTCTAGGTTGGTCATATCTTTTCTTCCAAGGAGCGTCTTTTAATTTTATGGCTGCAGTCACCATCTGCAGTGATTTTGGAGCCCCCCAAAATAAAGTCTATCACTGTTTCCATTGTCTCCCCATCCATTTGCCATGAAGTGATGGGACCAGATGCCATGATCTTAGTTTTCTGAATGTTTAGTTTTAAGCCAACTTTTTCACTCTCCTCTTTCACTTTCATCATTTAGTTCTTTGCTTTCTGCCTGATTAGGTCAGGCCCCAAGATAACCTCCATTTTTTGTTGTTTAGTCACTAAGTTGTATGTGCCTATCAGTGCTAAAAGATAACCTCCATACTTCATCAATTTTTAAAATCCCTTCACAGCAGTACCCAGATTAGTGCTTGATTGTTAATTAAGGAAAACCAGATATCTCAAGGAATTTAGTGCTTTCCTGTGTATGGGAAGATGCAAGATGGGCTTACTGAAATAATTTCCTTCATATGCACCTAATCTATCTGGGGCCACTACCCCGTTTTCACATCCTGAGCTTCCTTTCCTCAGGGCTCACTGTAGGGAGTGGCTACAGTCTGATGGTTGTTATAAAGCAGGTGTTCTTCTTCCTTTTGGGTTTCCTCCCCAGTCTCAGAAACTCACATTTGGAAGCCCAAAATCGCTGGTGGCTGTGACATTCTTGTTTACCAATGTGGCAGGAAATACTTCATTTCACAATGCCAAACATTTGGAGGAGTGAGTGTAGGATAAGAGTAGCCTCAAAGGAAATGCATATCCTATAAAGTCATGATGTACATTTTCATATTTTTGTACTATTTTGACTATTTGTTCCCCTTTGAGCTTATAATAACTTCATGCAAAATTATTTGGCATAGAATTGAACTGATGATTAGCTAAATAAAGTCCTTCTTCAGGCCAGCCATTTTCCATTGGTATTAGATTCTGAGGTAGCTTTAACCTAATCTCCCAATACATTTGATCATCAGTATCAATATCAATGTAGACTTAATTATATAATGTAGTCGAATCTTTGCAATTTTCCTGGTGGCTCAGTTGGTAAAGAATCTGTCTGCAATGCAGGAGACCCAGGTTAGATCCCTGGGTGGAGAAGATCCCCTGGAGAAGGAAATAGCGACCCACTCCAGTGTTCTTGCTTGAAAAATCCCATGGACAGAGAGGATCCTGGTGGACTACAGTCCATGGGGTCACAAAGAGTCAGACATGTTTGAGTATCTGAGCATATATATATATGAATCTTAGTGACCAGCCAATGTTAAGCCATATTACTGTCATGGTACAATTCAGTTTTCATTTCAGAACCCATCAGTAAGAATCAGAGGTCTTTGTCTCTCCAACAGATCTGGCACTTGCCCATATACCAGATTAATATTATGGACAGATGTCATTACATTCTGGGTTCCAAATCAGGAGGGGACAAAGTCAGTTACCCTGTCTCAATTTAGAGGCTTGTACTAAAGCTAGCTTTTTTTGTGGACTATTATATAGTGGGACCTGCTTCTCTGCCTGCCCCGCCATGAGGAGGAGGACTATTCAGACTAACTGTACTACAGGGATGTCTTCTGATCTATTCTTCAGAGATGAGAGGGCTCTCATTATGTTCCAATGAAAATTACAAATGCTGCCATAGAAACTATGTTCCAAGGCCTATAAGATTCCCGTAAATGTGTTCCTTTGACTTCAGCAGCTAGAATAGAGGGGCTTTGTCTCATGGTTACTTTTGTCTCCATCTGGATCAAAACAGTCAAGAGGTCTTGAGTAAGGGCTGAGTGCTAGCAGTATCCAGCTTTGTTTGCTGAGTCTGTCCGATCCATTTCACTGAAGTCTCATTCTATTTCTAGGCTGACTCTTATCCCTTGCTTTTTCCTAGAAGAGAATTCCCTCTGATTGTCTCATTTTAGCTAAAAAATTATTTTTCTCAACTGGCTGTCACACCTCATTAGAAGTGAATCCAGCTTGTTCAGTGATGCCTAGATGGCCACCTTTCTCTTTTAAAGCCATTCTTTGGTTTTGTGGGACAAGCCACCATACTTGTGATTATCACTGTGTACTAACAACATGAGTGCAGTTACGAGTATGTTTTGCTACCCCAAAACACTGGGTCCTCCATACAGTGCTTGCTAGGTGGTCGCCTACCTAGATGTAATTTAGTCTGAGCATGCCATAAGGACTTCTAGAATCTTCCTCCTTTCAGGGTGGGGCTATCTCCCAAGAAACTCACACTTGCCACATAAAGTCTATAATTTATTCCTGTCAGAAACCCATTGTCTCTCCTCTTCTGTTCTAACGGCTTTCCATCCACAATAATGGCGGTGATGAGTATCTGTGCATAGCACACCGTGGTCTGCTAGGAATGACACTGATATACTTTGTCCACTATAACCAAGGACCTTTCTAAGCATTTGATCATCAAGGTTTATAGTTAACACAGTGATCCATCAGCTGAAAATTGTATTACATGGTCTAATGGCCACACAGAGAATGGTTCCCAGAAACTTTCTTCCCAGTGAAATCTTTTCTAGTAGAAGCAACCTGAAGAATAAGAATCAAAAGTTACTGCTACACAACTAGAGTTCCATTCAGTCACCAACATTGGATCCAGTTTATCATCATATCACAAAACCAACATCTTATCTCAAATCATAAGACCAGTCAGTACAAAGGCACTCAGGATTGCATGCTTCCATTTGACCTTGTTAAATTCCAAAAGTAGGGTTGGTTTTGTCAAACATATGACTTCCCATTTTTGTGCATCTGTCATAATTGTGTTAAGAGCCAGCATCACCCTCCAGCTGTGAGCCTCTCTTTTAAAAAGCATATGACCTAAAAGGTGCAAGTTCTGTTTTATGTGGGGACATTTCTGAGGACTATAGCCTCAGGGAGGCAGCCTAAACTCTAAAAATGTTGTCATCAAAGAGCCGTAAGCTCTACAGCTGATGGTGCACCCTGAGGGGAATTCAGGATGGAGAAAAACAAGATACTGGCTCTAGATAGTTAAGATGCAAAACAAAGTGAGTGAGTGAAAGTCGCTCAGTCGTGTCCGACTCTTTGTGACCCCATGGACTCTATAGTCCATGGAATTCTCCAGGCCAGAATACTGGAGAGGATAGGCTTTCCCTTCTCCAGGGGATCTTCCCAACCCAGGGATCAAACCCAGGTCTCCCACATTGCAGGCAGATTTACAAGGTGAGCCACAAGGGAAGTCCAGTTAAGCCTATGATATGCTATAATATTGTAGCATTACAGCTAAAGACAATAAATGTCCTTACCATATTTCAGGGGCTTAACAGGTGGCCCTAATGGTAAAGAACCCACCTGCCACTGCACGAGACATAAGAGACTTGGGTTTGATCCCTGAATCGGGAAGATCCCCTGGAGGAAGTCATTGCAACCCATTCCAGTATTCTTGCCTGGAGAATCCCATGGACAGAGGAGTCCATAGGGTTGCACAGAGTTAGACACAACTGAACAACTTAGCACGCATTCACCATATTTCAGAGAGAACAAAGTTCCTCCTCCATGTTGCCCTTTGGTATTCGTCACATTAGCCTGTCCTTCCACAGCACTCTCCTCAGGGCACCCTTGACCTCTTTGTTCCTCAGGCTGTAGATCAGCGGGTTCAGCATGGGGTTGAAAAGACTGTAAAACAGGGAAAGGATCTTCCGCTGCTCCTCAGGGTGGCGGGACTTGGGGGCCATGTACATGACGATGGCACTGCCAAAGAAGAGCCCGACCACGCAGAGGTGGGAGGAGCAGGTAGAGAAGGCCTTTCCGTGGCCCTCACCTGACCGGGTCCTCAGGATGGTGGCCAGGATGCGCGCGTAGGAGAGCAGCACCAGGCAGAGTGGCCCGACCAAAACCAACACGGAAGCAGCAAAGATGACCGCTTGGTTCAGCCTGGTGTCAGCACAGGCCAGCTTGAGGACAGACAGGATTTCACAGAAGAACTGGTTGATTTCGTGAGGCCCACAGAAGGGCAGTCTCAGAAAGAGAACTAAATGGACCAGAGCCAAGAGGAAGCTTAAGACCCAGGATGTGATGGCCGAGACAGAGCACACTCTCCAGCTCATGATGAAAGTGTAATGCAGGGGGTGGCAGATGGCCACGTACCTGTCATAGGACATCACCACCAAAATCAGGCACTCTGTGGCAGCAAAAGCCAGGTATAAAAATGTCTGCATGATGCAAGGAACAAAGGAGATGGTTCTTTTCTGACTCACAAGATTTGCCAGCATCTTGGGGACACTGTTGGAGGCATAGGATATGTCGATGATGGCCAACTGTGAGAGGAAGAAGTACATGGGGGTGTGAAGTCTTGAGTCTAAGCAGATAAGCCCCAGGATGACTGCATTCCCCAGAAGGGTAAGGGTGTAGAAGAGAGAGAAAAGACCAAAGAGGAAAAACTCCAGTGCTGAATCGACCTCGAATCCCAGGAGGGTGACTTCTGTGATCCATGTCTGGTTGCTTCCCATGCTCCTGGGTAGAGACAGAGAAGCCCCCCTCTGGGACAGGAAGGTCAGAGCTGCAGGGAAATTAAGACACAAAATACCTTCTGAGTGTAACCAAGTGAGCATTTGGAAATGTATTACTTTGGATGGATTTCCTACAATGTATTGTTAGATATATTGTTAAAACTAATTCTGCGTGCTCATATTTATCAGTAAAAGTTATCCTTGTACCAAAGAAATAATAGCATATATATATGTAACATTTATTATAGATAATAAAATGTAATAGAATCCATTACTATATACTCTACCTAACACAATGCACATTCACATGCACACATACAAAGTTTGGGAGAATTCAATTTTTCTGGCTTCCCTTCAAGGCTATGAGTCTTGATTATTAATGCAGTTAGAAGAAAGAGAACCCTGACAAACCATCTCTAAAAAGAGATAGTTTTATTTTCTAGGCTTGCTTGTCTTCTTGGTCCGAGATATGAAGCTATTAGGGTCCTCTGTTCTTTATATGTTGCTTTTGTTTACATATCCCTTTACCTTCTCACTTGCTTTTCTATCCACTAGTTTCAGATTTGAAGTCCTTAAAAATATTTGATAACTTCTTAAAGCAAATTGTTCCTTTGCACAGGAATAAGTAATGGCAAAATCTTGAGCAAAAAGGATTTGTTGAGTCTTAGAAACAGGAAAGAAAAAAAAGTCCAATGTTCCTGAACCATAGTGACAAAGAGGTTGTAAATATTCATTGTTATCTTACTGATATTTTAAACAATTTGGAACTGACACAAAATGTGTAAGTTGGAATGGATTTAAATATTTGGTTATTTCTATAATAGAATATTATATAGCCATTTAAAAGGATAATATAGAATTTTATATGGTGATGAAAAATTTTCCACATAAAGTCAAAGCATGTGTACATGATTTGGTTCATATTTCAAAGTTTAACATATCTATACAAAAGTGTCTTTGGGGTCTATTTGTATATATGCAGGAAAACTCTGTGATTTAAACATGAAACTCTTTACACTGATTATCTCTAGAGAGTAGGATTATACAGGAACTTACCTTTTGAATTTATACGGTTACTGTTTATTTTTTTAATAAATGTGCACTACCAAAAAAAGACATTTAAAAAATCTACTGTGTAACATAGAAGCAAAGTTGCACATTTTTCTTATTCAAGAGTAGTACTCAGGAAGTTGTAACAGGAATGTCAAATCTGAGCAGATTCTTAGAATTTCAAATGGGGGAAATGAGTCACCATATTATGTTAACTGAAAAATAGTTAACATACAACAGGAAAGAGGAAATTGAAAATTTCAATATCATTTTTGTTTACTGAGATTCTGAATTATCCTGATAAATATCATGATCTTCCATCGAGTCAAAGTAGAAAAAGATTTCAAATCAAGTTGAAAATTACTGCAACATCCACCTAAATATGAAGGGAAGCACAAGAAAAGAACTGTTTTGAAGTTGCACAGGAGAAAAATATTGACATAATTGATCATTGCCATGAAACTGCAAATTCCAGAGAAATTTGCCCTCTGTGAGCTCTGTGTCTCATCCCACATGGATCTGGTGTTTCTTTTAGAAGGAGGTGGTCTATTACACTAATTCCAAAGTCTAGGGTCTACACTTTACTGGATCTCCAAAGAAATGGTAGCAAATTATGGTCAGTGAGTATCTCACTAAGTCACTCAAATGTTATTAACTAATTTTTAGCTGATATATTTTTAGCTTTTAAAATTCATGCAAACAGAGCACAGTTAAAAGATATATATCAAACTTCTAATTAGCAGATACAAAATGAGAAACTGTCTAATTTTCTGGATGATGCAAATTTAATGACAAAATGGAATTTGCCACTTAAGGACATATCAAATATTGTGTTAATAGGTGTATGACTCAGACTAAATAGAAAGGCTCTTAATACCTGAGACTTCCAGAATTATGGATATTTTGTAAATTTTTAAGACTCTTTTTGAGTAAGCAGTTTCTGTCATCAAGGAAAGCAAGGAACAAAAGCAGTAACAGAAAATTATATAATGAACTTCAGAAAAAGTCTCATATGCTTGTGTTTGCTGTGGCCCTGATGCAAAGAACTGATTCACTGGAGAAGACCCAGATGCTGTGAAAGACTGATGGCAGGGGGAGAAGAAGACAGGGTGACAGAGGATGAGATGGTGGGATGGCCTCACGGACTCAATGGACATGCATCTGAGCAAGCTCCAGGAGATGGCGAAGGACAGGGAAGCCTGGTGTGCTGCAATGCATGGGGTTGCAAAGAGTCCTACATGATTTAACAACAAGAGCTAACCAAAACACAGAAAGCTGGAAAAACTAAATTTCTTTCCAAAGAGAATGTTTAAAGGAGTCATGGGAGATCTCCAGAAAGGGAAGGTAGGTAAGAGCTTGAAGAGGAAGGAAGAGCAGGCTGAGTCAGGGCCTGAGATGGATCCTGGGGGAGTAACCAAGGCAGAGCCCAGTGGGCTCAGCTTTGATGTGATGTCTGGGTTCCTGCTGCACCTAAAAGGGACCTTGGGAAGCAGGCACAGGGATGCTTCAGTATCAAACATGCAAGGCATTAGCCTCCTTTCCCCAAATGATTAGAATTGTTTGAGTTCATAATTCAAATAATCTGCAATTATAGAGTCTTACATATAATACTTTGGTAAAATATTTTTGAATGAAACCAGTAGCCTAGGAAAAAAATTTATTTTCAAAAGTCAGCAATAATTAAGGAGGCAAAAATTTCTTTGTGGAAATAGTTCTTTCATCAGGTATGAATTCCAGACAAACCATATATAACATTGGGTGTCAACTGCACTCTTTACACTTTTGTAGAAAGGTCGTGAAGAGGCAGCGCTACAGTGGTGGCTGTCTGCTCAAACTATTAATAATCAGCACCTTTGTGAGAACAAGATAGAAAAAATAGAATAAAGAAAGCAATTATCTCCCCTCTAAACATGCAATGATTTCCTGCATTTTTAAAATGTTAGTTCAACAAGTCAGATTTTTTTTCCTCCAAGAAGACTCCTGTGGCAGATAAAGACACACCTGAAACGAAGATGCCTTTAAGTGTCCACCCCGCTGCACCATAAGGCAAGTGCACTATCCTGCAAAGAAGGAGGGAAAACTTTTCACGGAATCATCACTCTGTTCTCCCGTAGCAGGAAAATCAGCAGGGACTGGAAAGACCAGGGTCCCTAAATAAGGATGAAGATAGGCCATCCTTCCCATCTCCACTCTGCAGGGGAACCAGGTGACCTTGAGTCACTGATTCTCAGCCTCATTGTTTTCATCTGAAAGCTGGTGAGAGCAGGGTCTAAAGGGCTGATGTGAAGAATAAATAATCATCAGCTGGTGCACAGAAGGATTTTAGCAGATGTGAGCTGATATTAATAGTATTAAAGACAGCACAAAATTCAAGGAGAACTTAAGTTATTGGGATTGATAATTAATAATATCAATCATGATTTTGTAAAGTCCTCCACACTTACTTTCCTTTTTGGTTATGTTTAAGTAAGAAAACACATGATTTTAATTTCATTTGTATTGATGTTTTATATGCTGACTTTTAAGTTAAAAAGGATTTTAAAGAAATAGAAGAATCTTTAAAGTAACCTCACTCTTGGAATGGAGAACGCAATGGCAACCCACTCCAGTAGTCTTGCCTGGAAAATCCCATGGACACAGGAGCCTGGTAGGCTGCAGTCCATGGGGTCGCGAAGAGTTGGACACGACTGAGCAACTTCACTTTCACTTTTCACTTTCATGCATTGGAGAAGGAAATGGCAACCCACTCCAGTGTTCTTGCCTGGAGAATCCCAGGGATGGCGGAGCCTGGTGGGCTGCCGTCTATGGGGTCACACAGACTCGGACACGACTGAAGTGACTTAGCAGCAGCAGCACTCTTGGAATGAAGGAGAAAATACAGATTTTAAAACTCAAAATGCAGCTCAGCTATACCAAATATACCAATGTGAGAAAGAGACTAAACCTTGTGAAATGAAAGGAGGCCATAGTTAGAATATTTTGCATTGACCTGGAGTAAAAGTTTTTATTGATTACTCTCTCAGAGTGAGTGACCTGGGGCTGACGAAGTCAAAGCTTTGGGGCAGGACAGATTATGCAGCTTCTGACTTACTCAGAAATTACTTACCAGAATTACCAGTAATTCAGAAATTACTCTGAATTAGTTACTTCACCACTCAGCTTGATCCTCATGAGTAGCATAATGTAAAAATCAAACTTGGATTCTTGGCCTATCTGGGACATACTCAAAACATTGGCAGGCAAATCTTGTACCCCTCTGTATCTCTCCATTCCTCAATTCCCCCATCTCATAGGAGAGTTGAAAATTTAAATGAGTTAACTCAAACAAGACACTTAATAAGTGTTTAAACATATTACGAGAGATTTGAAAGCCATTATTGGAGAGTAACTTTTGGATCCAGTCATCATAATGAAACATTAATATCCTACTAAAGTAAGGAACAGAGAGTGTGTACAGCAACAGATCCTGGGTTTTTCCAGTAAGAAATGTCATGTCTTGCCTGAATACATGAGAAAGGGGACCTGTTTGGCCAGAAAATCTTTTTGAAAATCCACAAGGGCAGGCAGTCAACACATGGGAAAGGAAAATCAAGCTACTGGCAAGCAAACCACTTACCTCTGCCTTCAGGATTGTTTTATTTGTAGAAAAGGCATTTGAGTCACATGTCTGTGAAGTTCATTGTAGCCTTTGACCCAGATCGCATACTACATGGATGATTAGCTGATTTCTCTTCTGACACAGTCATGAGGAAAGCCAGGAGACACCACAGCAGAACGGTGAAGAGGCCACAGACATGGGTCTTGGAGACCAGAGGAGTCAAGACCACACCATGGGGAGAGATAGGGGTCCTTAGAAATGCCCAGAGGATCTTGCAAAGAAAGGCTTAGGATACAGGTAAGGCATTCAGATCCTTATACCTGGACCAGTCGTTTCATTCCTCCTTCTTTCTCATTTCCACCTGAAAACCCTTCCCATGACTAATGAACTCTCCAGTCTAGAACTCTCCAGAACTCAGAAGTGGAATCTGTGTTCTCCTCTTCAGTATGGTCTTGGGGGACTAGGATAGATTCTCCTCCACAGGGACCTCATCAGGAGATGAAGCCCAGACACAGCTCTCAGTAGAGAAATTTATGATCGACTTGCTTCTGCAAGTCAGGGCTTTCACCTTCATTTGAATCCAACCTTCTTCCTGCAGACATAAATCATGATCAGGGTATAGAACTGTGTATATCACTTCTACTGATCCTCTCCCTGGAGATTTTAGTGTTTGTTGTCTTCCTATCTGCAGATGAACCAAGGAATGCATTTCCCATGTTTGTTCATTAAGTTCTTGCAGGATACCATGGGAATTGTTGGGTCCAATTGCTTGGGATTTGTGTGTGTTTGTGTTGGGATTGGATGAGTCAAGATGTCTCTGAACTATATAACACTCTGGCAAAGAAACTAGAAGATTTAATTTCATGATCTAAATTAATTTCTTTCAATTCCACCACTCTAATGGCAAAAGGTGAAGAGGAACTAAAGAGGCTCTTGACGAAGGTGAAAGAAGAGGGTGAAAAAGCTGGCTTAAAACTCAACATTCAAAAAACTAAGATCACGGCATCCTGTCCCATCACTTCATGGTAAACAGAGTGGTGAGAAGTGGAAACAGTGACAGATTTTATTTTCTTGGGCTCCAAAGTAACTGTAGACAGTTGCTGTAGCCACAAAATTAAAAGACAGTTGCTCCTTGAAAGAAAAGCTATGCCAAACCTAGACAGCATGTTAAAAAGCAGAGACATCACTTTGCTGGCAAAGGTCCATATAGTCAAAGCTCTGGTTTTACAGTAGTCATAGATGGATGTGAGAGTTGGACCATAAAGCAGGCTGAGCACCAGAGAATTGATGCTTTTGAATTGTGGTGCCAGAGAAGACTCTTGAGAGTCCCTTGGATAGCAAGGAGTTCAAACCAATCAATCCTAAAGGAAATCATCCCTCAATATTCATTGGAAGGACTGATGCTGAAGCTTAAGCTCCAATATTTTGGACACCTGGTTTATAGAGCTGACTCTGGAAAAGATCCTGATGCTCGGAAAGACTGAAAGCAAAAGGAGAAAAGGGTGGCAGAAGATGAGCTAGTTACATAGCATCACTGACTTAACATGAATTTGAACAAACTCTGGGAGACAGTGAAGGACAGGGTAGCCTAGTGAGCTTCGGTCCTTGGTGTCCCAAAGAGTTAGTCAGGATTTAGTGACTGAACAGTAACAACAACACAGGTATACGTATAACTGAATCACTTTGCTGCACCCCTGAAGCTAACACATTGTTAATCAACTATACTCCATGGGTAAACCTATGACTGATTCACGTTGATCTTTGGTAGAAACCCACACAATACTGTAAAGCAATTATCCTTTAATTAAAAATAAATAAATTTCAAAAAACTACACTCCAATATAAGATATTAAAAAAATAAATATAGGAGACAAAGGGTGTGCTTACACTTTTCTGGTGATGCTTATTGGTCAGTTAATCAACAAAGATTTCCTGAGGGCCTTGTCTGAGCTTAGTTTTGCTCTCGATATGATGAACACAGCAATGAGGAAGGCAAAGTTAATGCTTACAGTGATCTTTCATGTTAAAAATAGTAACTTTACAGGGAGGATAGCCTTAGTTAATGAATAAAGCCATGGAAAAAAGACACAATGGACTGAAAAGTGAAAGTTGTTCAGTCGTGTCTGACTCTTTGCAACCCCATGGGCTGGAGCCTACCAGGCTCCTTTATCCACGGAATTCTCCAGGCAAGAAGAACACTGGAGTGAGTAGGCGTTCCCTTCTCCAGGGGATGTTCCTGACCCAGGGATCGAACTGAGGTCTCCTGCATTGCAGGTGGATTCTTTATCAGCTGAGCTAACATGGTAGAAAATTATTTAGTCAAGACAAGTGAGGCTCTGAAATACACCAGTTTTTGAGGAAGTGATGTTTGAGACCTGATAAATCAGAAGTCTCGTTGAAGAGAATTCCATGTCTTATTCTTTTTATGCTCCTTGTTGATTAACATGCATTCTTGATCTATTTAAATCAGCCTATTCAAATGTATTAGTGTTTCTCTGGCAACTAACAGTTTTGTATATTAATTTAAAAATCTTTCCCTTACCTATTTCCTAAGAGCTTTATAGTTTTGCCTTTGACACTTAGGTCTTAAAACCACTGGGACTGAGTTTTTTCATGCATGATTGAGTATCTGCATGGTTATTCAGTTGTACCAGGGCTGTTTTCTGCAACACCCCTTCCTTTCCCCAGTGATCTACCATGCCACACCTTTCATACAGCCAGATTCTAATCATAGACACCAGCATCTATGCCTTATACTCTATTCAGTTTGTTTGTTGGTCACTTCGAGGATGAAGACTGCACTATTTTACTTATTAGCACTCTGTAGCAGATATTGTTATCTGGAGAATCAATTCCTCTCACCTTATACCTAATATTTTTTAAATGTGTTTGGACTAGCCATGGCAGCATGTATGTTAGAATGAGCTTGTCAGATTCTAAAGTGTTCTGCTCATACTCATATGTTCCACTGGGATATTGTAGGATACTAACTTTAAATATGTTAATCAGCTTGAGGAGATTGAATAATTTAAATATTATGTTTCTCAATCTGAAAACTTGGCATATCTCACATTTTATACCAGTTTAGTTAGCAGAGTGCCTCAATAAATTTTTCTAATTGTCTCTTTATAGATTTAGTACTCAGATGGTAAAGAATCCACCTGCAATGAGGGATACTTGGGTTTAATCCCTGGGTTGGGAAGATTCCCTGGAGGAGGGCATGGCAACCCACTCCAGTATTCTTGCCTGGAGAATGCCAATGGAGAAAGGAGCCTGGTGGGCTACTGTCCACAGGGTCACAAAGAGTTGGACACTACTGAGTGACTAAGCACACACTCTTAGATATATTCCTAAGCATTTTATTTTATTTATTTATTTTTTATTTTTTTTTTAATTTTTATTAGTTGGAGGCTAATTACTTCACAACATTGCAGTGGGTTTTGCCATACATTGACATGAATCAGCCATGGAGTTACATGTATTCCTGATCCCACCTCCCACCACCCTCTCCACCCGATTCCTCTGGGTCTTCCCAGTGCACCAGGCCCGAGCACTTGTCTCATGCATCCCACCTGGGCTGGTGATCTGTTTCACTATAGATAATATACATGCTGTTCTCTTGAAACATCCCACCCTTGCCTTCTCCCACAGAGTTCAAAAGTCTGTTCTGTACTTCTGTGTCTCTTTTTCTGTTTTGCATATAGGGTTATCATTACCATCTTTCTAAATTCCATATATATGTGTTAGTATGCTGTAATGTTCTTTATCTTTCTGGCTTACTTCACTCTGTATAAAGGGCTCCAGTTTCATCCATCTCATTAGAACTGATTCAAATGAATTCTTTTTAACGGCTGAGTAATATTCCATGGTGTATATGTACCACTGCTTCCTTATCCATTTGTCTGCTGATGGGCATCTAGTTTGCTTCCATGTCCTAGCTATTATAAACAATGCTGCGATGAACATTGGGGTGCACGTGTCTCTTTCAGATCTGGTTTCCTCTGTGTGTATGCCCAGGAGTGGTATTGCTGAGTCATATGGCAGTTCTATTTCCAGTTTTTTAAGGAATCTCCACACTGTTTTCCATAGTGGCTGTACTAGTTTGCATTCCCACCAACAGTGTAAGAGGGTTCCCTTTTCTCCACACCCTCTTCAGCATTTATTGCTTGTAGACTTTTGGATAGCAGCCATCCTGACTGGCGTGTAATGGTACCTCATTGTGGTTTTGATTTGCATTTCTCTAATAATGAGTGATGTTGAGCATCTTTTCATGTGTTTGTTAGCCATCTGTATGTCTTCTTTGGAGAAATGTCTGTTCAGTTCTTTGGCCCACTTTTTGATTGGGTCATTTATTTTTCTGGAATTGAGCTGCAGGAGTTGCTTGTATATTTTTGAGATTAATCCTTTGTCTGTTGCTTCATTTGCTATTATTTTCTCCCAATCTGAGGGCTGTCTTTTCACCTTACTTATAGTTTCCTTTGTTGTGCAAAAGCTTTTAAGTTTCATTAGGTCGCATTTGTTTATTTTTGCTTTTATTTCCAATATTCTGGGAGGTGGGTCATAGAGGATCCTGCTGTGATTCATGTCAGAGAGTGTTTTGCCTGTGTTCTCCTCTAGGAGTTTTATAGTTTCTGGTCTTACATTTAGATCTTTAATCCATTTTGAGTTTATTTTTGTGTATGGTGTTAGAAAGTGTTCTAGTTTCATTCTTTTACAAGTGGTTGACCAGTTTACACAGCACCACTTGTTGAAGAGGTTGTCTTTTTTCCATTGTATATCCTTGCCTCCTTTATCAAAGATAAGGTGTTCATGGGTTCATGGATTTATCTCTGGGCTTTCTATTCTGTTCCATTGGTCTATATTTCTGTCTTTGTGCCAGTACCATACTGTCTTGATGACTGTGGCTTTGTAGTAGAGTCTGAAGTCAGGCAGGTTGATTCCTCCAGTTCCATTCTTCTTTCTCAAGATTACTTTGGCTAGTCGAGGTTTTTTGTATTTCCATACAAATTCTGACATTCTTTGGTCTAGTTCTGTGAAAAATACCGTTGGTAGCTTGATAGGGATTGCATTGAATCTATAGATTGCTTTGGGTAGAATAGCCATTTTGACAATATTGATTCTTTCAATCCATGAACACGATATGTTTCTCCATCTGTTTGTGTCCTCTTTGATTTCTTTTATCAGTGTTTTATAGTTTTCTAGGTATAGATCTTTTGTTTCTTTAGGTAGATATACTCCTAAGTATTTTATTCTTTTTGTTGCAATGGTGAATGGTATTGTTTCCTTAATTTCTCTTTCTGTTTTTTCATTGTCAGTATATAGGAATGCAAGGGATTTCTGTGTGTTAATTTTATATCCTGCAACTTTACTATATTCATTGATTAGCTCTAGTAATTTTCTGGAAGAGTCTTTAGGGTTTTCTATGTAGAGGATCATGTCATCTGCAAACAGTGAGAGATTCACTTCTTCTTTTCCTATCTGGATTCCTTTTACTTCTTTTTCTGCTCTGATTGCTGTGGCCAAAACTTCCAACACTATGTTGAATAGTAGTGGTGAGAGTGGGCACCCTTGTCTTGTTCCTGATTTCAGGGGAAATGCTTTCAGTTTTTCACCATTGAGGGTGATGCTTGCTGTGGGTTTGTCATATTTAGCTTTTATTATGTTGAGGTATGTTCCTTCTATTCCTGCTTTCTGGAGAGTTTTAATCATAAATGAGTGTTGAATTTTGTCAAAGGCTTTCTCTGCATCTATTGAGATAATCGTATGGTTTTTATCTTTCAATTTGTTAATGTGGTGTATTACATTGATTGATTTGCGGATATTAAAGAATCCTTGCATTCCTGGGATAAAGCCCACTTGGTCATGGTGTATGATTTTTTTATATGTTCTTGGATTCTGTTTGCTAGAATTTTGTTAAGGATTTTTGCATCTATGTTCATCAGTGATATTGGCCTGTAGTTTTCCTTTTTTGTGGCATCTTTGTCTGGTTTTGGAATTAGGGTGATGATGGCCTCATAGAATGAGTTTGGAAGTTTACCTTCTTCTGCAATTTTTGGAAGAGTTTGAGTAAGATAGGTGTTAGCTCTTCTCTAAATTTTTGGTAGAATTCAGCTGTGAAGCCATCTGGTCCTGGGCCCTTGTGTTCTGGAAGATTTCTGATTACAGTTTCGATTTCCTTGCTTGTGATGGGTCTGTTAAGATCTTCTATTTCTTCCTGGTTCAGTTTTGGAAAGTTATACTTTTCTAAGAATTTGTCCATTTCATCCAAGTTGTCCATTTTATTGGCATAGAGCTGCTGGTAGTAGTCTCTTATGATCCTTTGTATTTCAGTGTTGTCTGTTGTGATCTCTCCATTTTCATTTCTAATTTTGTCAATTTGGTTCTTCTCTCTTTGTTTCTTAATGAGTCTTGCTAACGGTTTGTCAATTTTGTTTATTTTTTCAAAAAACCAGCTTTTAGCTTTGTTGATTTTTGCTATGGTCTCTTTAATTTCTTCTGCATTTATTTCTGCCCTAATTTTTAAGATTTCTTTCCTTCTACTAATCCTGGGGTTCTTCATTTCTTCCTTCTCTAATTGCTTTAGGTGTACAGTTAGGTTATTTATTTGGCTTTTTTGTTTGTTTGTTTCTTGATGTAAGCCTGTAATGCTATGAACCTTCCCCTTAGCACTGATTTTACAGTTTCCCATAGGTTTGGGGTTGTTGTGTTTTCATTTTCATTCATTTCTATGCATATTTTGATTTCTTTTTTGATTTCTTCTATGACTTGTTGGTTATTCAGAAGCGTGTTATTTAGCCTCCATATGTTTGAATTTTTAACAATTTTTTTCCTGTAGTTGAGATCTAATCTTACTGCACTGTGGTCAGAAAAGATGACTGGAATGATTTCAATTTTTTTGAATTTTCCAAGACCAGATTTGTGGCCCAGGATGAGATCTATTCTGGAGAAGGTTCCATGTGCACTTGAGAAAAAGCTGAAGTTGATTGTTTTGGGGTGAAATGTCCTATAGATATGAATTAGGTCTAGCTGGTCCATTGTGTCATTTAAGGTTTGTGTTTCCTTGTTAATTTTCTGTTTAGTTGATCTATCCATAGTTGTGAGTGGGGTATTAAAGTCTCCCACTATTATTGTGTTACTATTAATTTCCTCTTTCATACTCGTTAGCATTTGCTGTACATATTGCCGTGCTCCTATGTTGGGTGCATATATATTTATAATTGTTATATCCTCTTCTTGGATTGATCCTTTGATCATTATGTAGTGTCCTTCTTTGTCTCTTTTCACATCCTTTATTTGAAAGTCTATTTTATCTGATATGAGTATTGCGACTCCTGCTTTCTTTTGGTCTCCGTTTGCATGAAATATTTTTTTCCAGCCCTTCACTTTTAGTCTGTATGTGTCTCGTGTTTTGAGGTGGGTCTCTTGTAGACAGCATATATAGGCGTCTTGTTTTTGTATCCATTCAGCCAATCTTTGTCGTTTGGTTGGGGCATTCAACCCATTTACATTTAAGGTAATTATTGATCGGTGTGGTCCCATTGCCATTTACTTTGTTGTTTTGGGTTCACGTTTATACAACCTTTCTGCATTTCCTGTCTAGAAAAGATCCTTTAGCATTTGTTGAAGAGCTGGTTTGGTGGTGCTGAATTCTCTCAACTTTTGCTTGTCTGTAAAGCTTTTGAATTCTCCTTCATATCTGAATGAGATCCTTGCTGGGTACAGTAATCTAGGTTGTAGGTTATTCTCTTTCATTATTTTAAGTATGTCCTGCCATTCCCTTCTGGCCTGGAGCATTTCTATTGATAGACTAGCTGTTATCCTTATGGGAATCCCTTTGTGTGTTATTTGTTGTTTCTCCCTTGCTGCTTTTAATATTTGTTCTTTGTGTTTGATCTTTGTTAATTTGATTAATATGTGTCTTGGGGTGTTTCGCCTTGGGTTTATCCTGTTTGGGACTCTCTGGGTTTCTTGGACTTGGGTGGCTATTTCCTTCCCAATTTTAGGGAAGTTTTCAGCTATTATCTCCTCGAGTATTTTCTCATGGCCTTTCTTTTGGTCTTCTTCTTCTGGGACTCCTATGATTCGAATGTTGGGGTGTTTCACATTGTCCCAGAGGTCCCTGAGGTTGTCCTCATTTCTTTTGATTCTTTTTTCTTTTTTCCTCTCTGCTTCATTTATTTCCACCATTTTATCTTCTACCTCACTTATCCTATCTTCTGCCTCCGTTATTCTACTCTTGGTTCCCTCCAAAGTGTTTTTGATCTCATTTATTGCATTATTCATTTTTAATTGACTCTTTTTTATTTCTTCTAGCTCTTTATTTAACATTTCTTGCATCTTTTCAATCTTTGTCTCCAGGCTATTTATCTGTAACTCCATTTTGTTTTCAAGATTTTGGATCATTTTTATTATCATTATTCTAAATTCTTTTTCAGGTAGATTCCCTATCTCCTCCTCTTTTGTTTGACTTGGTGGGCATTTTTCATGTTCCTTTACCTGTTGTGTATTTCTCTGCCTTTTCATCTTGTTTAGAATGCTGTGTCTGGAGTGGGCTTTCTGTATTCTGGAGGTCTGTGATTCCTTTTTATTGTGGAGGTTTTACCCAGTGGGTGGGGTTGGACGATTGGCTTGTCAAGGTTTCCTGGTTAGGGAACTTGCGTCAGTGTTCTGGTGCGTGGAACTTGATTTCTTCTCTCTGGAGTGCAATGGAGTGCCCAGTGATGAGTTTTGAGATGGGTCTATGTGTTAGGTGTGACCTTGGGCAGCCTGTACGTTGGCATTCAGGGCTATGTTCCTGTGTTGTTGGAGAATTTGCATGGTATGTCTTGCTCTGGAACTTATTGGCTCTTGGGTGGTGGTTGGTTTCAGTGTAGGTATGGAGGCTTTTGGACGGTCTCTTATTACTTAAAATTCCATGTAGTCAGGAGTTTTCTGGTGTTCTCGGGTTTTGGGCTTAAGTCTCCTGCCTCTGGATTTTAGTTTCATTCTTCCAGTAAGTCTCAAGACTTCTCCTACTATACAGTACTGCTAATAAAACTTCTAGGTTAATGGCAAAAGATTCTCCCCTGTGAGGGACGCCCAGAGAGGTTCACAGAGTTACATGAAGAAGAGGAGAGGGAGGAGGGAGATAGAGATGAGCAGGAGGAGAAAAAGGGGGACTCAAGAGGAGAGAGACCGATCTATGCAGTTGTCTGTTCCCAGAGTGTTCTCTGTAGCCCAGACACCCACAGAGATTCACAGAATTGGATTGGGAAGAGAACGGGAAAGGAGGAAATAGAGGTGTTCTGAGGTAGAAAAAGGAGAGTCAAGATTGGGAGAGAATAATCAACACACTCCTGAATAAAAATGGGAACTAAATATTGGATTCTTAAATGTCCACAATTTATATCATGTACTGAAAAACAAAGATTAAAAATCTAGAGTAGAGGTTAGACTCTTAAAAATACTATATTAAAAACAAAAACCACAACACACACACAAAAATTTTAGAAATATATATGAAGTTTGGTTTAAAAATATGGCTTCTCTTTTTTTTTGTAAGGTTATAGTGTAATGAAAATGAAAATTAAGGAGTAGTAGAGGAGTAGTAGAGGACTTTAAAAGGAAATAAGAGAAAAAGAAAAATAGAAAATAGAAGAGAAAAAGGAAAGAAACAAACAAACAAAAAAAAAACAAGAAAAAAAATTTTTTTTCCTAATTAAGAAAATCATAAAAATCTATGAAAATGAAAGTTAAGGAGTAATGGGGGAGTAATAGGGAATTTTAAAAGAAAATAAAAGAGAAGAAACAAAGTAAAAATATATCTAGGAATTTCTCTGGAGCTGTTGCGGTCAGTGTGGGTTCGGCTCAGTTTCAGATAGCTCCTCGTTCCAGCTTACGCTTCTCGATATCTACAGGCCCCTTCCGGTGTAGTCAGTGTTTTCTAGAGGGATTTTAATCTGTTGCACCAGTCCCTTCTGAAGCGGTTCCCTCTGTTTATTTGGCTTCTGTTTGCCGGGCTCTTCAGAGCCTCGTTTCCGCCCTGACACAGGCGGGCGGAGGTGGTCTCTTATTCAGGTTGCTAGTTCCGTCGCGCTGCGGGGAGGGGTTTGCGCTGCCGGGAGGGGTTTGCGCTGCCGGGAGGGGCTGGCGCTGCTTTCCCCTCTACGCTCCTCAGGCTCCCGGCTGCTCTACATGGAGCGTGCCTTGCGCTGCGCATGGTTCCAGCCCTCGGTTGTTCCACAAAAGCGTGGAACACAAAGCTGCGCGGAACAAAAAGTTTTGTGCCTACGCCGTCTGAGTGGCTCAGGCAGCCAGGCGCTTGACAGGCGCACTCTCCCCGGGTGCGGCGCGCCTTCTGCCCTCCGCATCCCCAGTCCCAGTCCCCGCCCGCGCCGGTCGGGTTCCTGCGCCCTGTGTCTCACCGCGACCCTCCCGGCGGATGTCGACCATCCAGAATCTCAGGTCTTTGACTAGAAACTGGGGGCCTGTTTGCAGTGCGGTAGGGGATGCGGCCCTTGGGGCCGAGCCTGCCCCTTTCCCCTCCCCCCTGCCTCCAGCCTCCGGCAGGGCAGGGCTGGGCCGGTCCGCAGCCTGCGAGCTCTTCTGTGGACTTGCTGGGTCTCTTTGTTCTGCGAACGGCCGGCAGTGTGTTCGGGCCGGTTAATTTTCTCTCTCTCTTTTGCTGTCCCACAATTTAAGTTGGTAACTCACAAAAGCTCCCTCCGATTGCCCTCAGAGCACTCAGGCCCGGTCCTTACCCTAAGCAATGCCGCCCACCCCTCTCCGTTCCGCCCCCACTTGCTGGTGGCGGATGCGGGCGTCTGGGGTACTTTTCTGCTGGGAGTTGCTTTTAGGCGTGTAATCTGTGAGTTTTATGTATTGTTCCCCTCCCAGTCAGGTTGCCCTCCGAGATGCAAACACTTCTCCCAGACCCGCCAGTACGAGGGTTTCCCGGTGTCTGGAAACTTCCTCTATTAAGACTCCCTTCCTGGGACGGAGCGCCATCCTTAGCTCTTTGTCTCTCTTTTTATCTTTTATATTTTGTCCTACCTCCTTTCGAAGACAATGGGTTGCTTTTCTGGGCGCCTGATGACCTCAGCTAGCTATCAGAAGTTGTTTTGTGAAGATTGCTCTGCGCTCAGTTATTCTTTTGATGAATTTGTAGGAGAGAAAGTGGTCTCCCCGTCCTACTCCTCCGCCATCTTTGCCCTAAGCATTTTAAAATTAAGTCCTGCTTTTAATGGTAGCATTTTGGAAAAAATTCATTTCAATTATTTGTTATATAAATATATAATAGATGTTTATATTGATTTTATATCAAGTTATCTTGTTTAAATTTCTCACAAATTCACTAATATACAAAAAGATTCATTTGGATTTCCTACAAATGCCATCACACTATTTGCATATGATCGTAATTCATTTGGGCTTCCCTGGTGGCTTAGTGGTAAAAAATCCGCTTGTCAGTGCAGGAGATCCAGGTTCAATCACTGGGTCAATAAGATCCTCTGGGGAAAGAAATGGCACTCCACTCCAGTATTCTCTCCTGGGAAATCCCATGGACAGAGGAGCCTGGAGGGCCATAGTCATGAGGTCACAAAAGAGTTAGACATAACTTAGCTACACAACAAAAACAACATAATTTATTTATTCCTTCTCATGTGGGTATCTCACATGACAGATACCCACATACATATATATCTCTTCTTTTTGTTTAACTGTACATGTTAATATCTCTAATAAAAATCTGAAAATAAGAAAAACAAGTGATGATGGTGTACATCTTATTTTATTTATTTTTTATTTTATGGAGAAAGATACTAGCATTTTACCATTAAGTATAATGTCTGATATGTGAATGTTTATGGTACTGGGGTTTTCTTGATAAATCTTTTTCCAGGACTGTTTATTGTTATGCTATGTTGTAAAGAGCTTTATCATGAACTGATGGTAAATTTTGTCAAATACTGGCTTTGATCTACTGACAATGTATACTTCAATTTGGTAATGGGCCAATTTTTTCCTTCCTTTGAAAGTTACACATTTTTTGCATTTTAAAGATAAAAACTTTATCATAATTTAGTATCTTTTTTATTACTTGATTTACTAATATTTTAAGACATTTGCACCTGTGTTAAAGAGTAGGATTAGATTATAATTTTCTTATTTATGATGTTTATTTCAGGTTTGCTATCAATGACTAAATATAAGAGTATTTGTTTTCTCAGTTTTTAAGAATCTCGAAGATACAGGGTGCTAATTGTTAAATTAATGGTTTCAAAAGAGCATTCTAAGGTCCAGAGTCATGAAGACAGGCTCACACAAGACACTCCAAACTATCCCTCACACTGACCTCTTCTTCCCTAGAATTTTTCTCAGGGCACCCTTCACCTCTGTGTTTCTCAAACTATAGATTAAGGGATTCAGCATAGGGTTGAAAAGGCTGTAAAACAACGACAGAATCTTCCTTTGGTCCTGAGAATGGCTGGATTCGGGGGCCATGTACAAGATGATGGCACTGCCAAAGAAGAGCCCGACCACGCAGAGGTGGGAGGAGCAGGTGGAGAAGGCCTTTCTGCGGCCCTCACCTGACTGGATCCTCAGGATGGCGGCCAGGATGCGCGCGTAGGAGAGCAGCACCAGGCCGAGGGGCCCGACTAAAATGCAAACACAGGATGAAACGATGATAATTTCGTTCAGCCAAGTATCGGCACAAGCCAGCTTGAGGACAGATAGGATTTCACAGAAGAAGTGGTTGATTTCATGAGGCCCACAGAAGGGCAGCCTCAGGATGAGAACTAGGTGGACAAGATCCCAGAGAAAGCTAAATGCCCAGGAAGCGCTGGCCAGGACAGAGCACACTCTCCAGCTCATGATGAAAGTGTAATGCAGGGGGTGGCAGATGGCCACGTACCTGTCATAGGACATCACCACCAAAATCAGGCACTCTGTGGCAGCAAAAGCCAGGTATAAAAATGTCTGCATGATGCAAGGAACAAAGGAGATGGTTCTTTTCTGACTCACAAGATTTGCCAGCATCTTGGGGACATTGTTGGAAGCATAGGATATGTCGATGATGGCCAACTGTGAGAGGAAGAAGTACATGGGGGTGTGAAGTCTTGAGTCTAAGCAGATAAGCCCCAGGATGACTGCATTCCCCAGAAGGGTGAGGGTGTAGAAGAGAGAGAAAAGACCAAAGAGGAAAAACTCCAGTGCTGAATTGACCTGAAATCCCAGGAGGGTGACCTCTGTGACCCATGTCTGGTTGTTTCCCATGCTCCTGGGTAGAGACAGAGAAGCCCAAGACTTCAACAGGAAGGTCAGAGCTGTAGGGAAATCAAGACACAAAATACCTTCTGAGTGTAACAAAGTGAGCATTTGGAAATGTATTACTTTGAGTGGGTTTTCTATAACTTAGTTTTAGATATACTGTATACACAAACTTGGTGTGATCATACAAATCAGAAACAAATTTCCCTTGCATCAATGGATAATAAGATGTGAAAATATATTATAGATAATAAAATATATGATAACATGATACATGCATTATTATATACTCTATGTAATAGTATTCATACAAATACAGACATGCACTGTTTTGTAAAATTCAAGTATCCTGGCTTCCCTTCAAAAGTGTGACTGTTGATTATTAAAGTGCTTAGAAGAAAGACAACCCTGACAGGCCATATGTAGTGAGAGGTAGTTTCATTTCCTAATCTTGCTTGTCTTCTTGGTTCAAGAAATAAAGTGTTTATGGTACTTTGTTATTTACATGTTGCTTATTTTTCCACTTACCTTCTCATATGCTTTTCTATCCACTTATTTCAGATTTGAATTCCTTTATTAAATAACCTCTCAATTTTGTAGTCTTTCAAACTTGGCATAAGACTCCTCTCAACAGCAGACTAATATTCCATAGAAGCATCTTCTGCCATTTCTTTCCCATCTCCAGAGTTTGCAATTGTATTTTTATTGTCTTTTTTACTTTTTTGTCAGCACCTGATCCTGAAATTGAAGTGTAAGTGAAAAATTGGTAGAGTAGATGCAATGAACACAGGTACACATATTATCTCAAATTCAGTTAAGCATGATGACGTTTCTGCAGCCTTTTAAAGTATGAAATTCAAAAGGTGAAAATAAATTTACATTATCTGTGGATGTATTTAAAGAAGACACCAGCTTTTAAATTACATTTTGTTCAGCTCTTTTCTCTTTGTAACATAATACAGAGGCAAATCTGAGAATCTGCCATGAAAAGAATCTTTAGTTGTTGCAGTATCTTCCCAGTTATGGCAACTATCACTGCCATCATATCTCCTGAATCCCTTCCTCATCACCTGTTACCATGCTGACCACCTACTGCTGTTCTGTTGGATTCTGAGCCAGTCACAGGGAGTAGGGTCAGCTGGAGCATCCATTGGTTAGTTCTCTCTAGGGAGCCTGTCCTGGGAGGTGCCTAGGTCTATACATAAGAGAGTGGTCATGAAAGGGATGGATGGCAACATTACACTGAGAATGTTGGTGCTGTCTCCATTTCCTCACATTTTTTCCAGAGACAGCCTGACAGGGAGCAAAGAGATGTGGTTAATTATCACCCTTAAAACACCAAAAGTACAAAAAAACATAAAATATGTGTTGATGGGAAAGCATTATGAAGGAAAAAGAACAGGGAAAAATAATAGAAAGTGACTTGGTTTGGAAAGGCTTCTTTAGCAGGGATTGTTGGGAGAAGTCTTCTTAAAGAGGAGACACGTGGGTGGAATCCAAGTGATAGAGGAAACGCCACCTGACAACAGCCAGAGTGGGCTGCTTCCTGCACCGGGAACAGTAAAGGCGAAGTCTTGGGCAGAAAGGACCTGGTGAGTAATGGGAGCAGGAAAAAGTCTAATGTACATGGAACATAGTGACCAAGAAGTTGGAATTATTCTCTGTTATCCAGTTTATAGTTTTGAAAATTTAGAATTGATATAAAATTTGAAAGCTGGAGATGAACTGAAATTTTGGCTAATTTTATAATATATAATACCATTGTTGTTGTTTAGTCATTAAGTCGTGTCTGACTCTTTGCTACCCCGTGGTCTGCAGCATGCCAGGCTTTTCTGTCCCTCACTATCTCCCAGAGTTTGCCCAAGTTGAAGTCCATTGAATTGGTGATGCTATCCAACAATCTCATCCTCCTGTGCAGTCATTAATAAGGATAATACAGATCTTTATAGGGTGGAATGAAAATTTTTTCACATAAAGTCAAAGGATGTATATGTAACATGATTCCATTTATATTTTAAAATACTAACATATCTATACACAATATGTCTTTGCCTATTTAGATAAATGTAGGAAGATTAAGTTATACATGAAATCTCAATTGATAACTCTAGAGTAGCATTATGGAGGGTCTTACATTTTGTATGTTTTGTTTGCTTACTGTAGTTTTGTTTGGTTTTTAATAAACCTGTGCATTATCACAGGATAAAATAAGACATTCATTTTAAAAAATCTAGTATTTAATATAAGTTGGCTGGTTCTATAAAGACCTACAAGAGCTTCTAGAACTAACACCAAAAAGCTGTCCTTTTCATCATAGGGGGTTAGAATACAAAAGTTGGAAATCAGGGGGTACCTGGAGTAATAGGCAAGTTTGACCTTGGAGTACAAAATGAAGCAGGTCAAAGGGTAGCAGAGTTTTGCCAAGAGAACACACTGATCATAATAAACACCCTTTTCCAAAAATTCAAGAGAGGACTCTACACATGGACATCACCAAAAAGTCAATACTAAAATCAGATTGTTTATATTATTTGCAGCCTAAGATGGAGAAGCTCTATACAGTCAGCAAAAATAAGAACTGGAGCTGATTGAGGCTCAGATCATGAGCTCCTTATTGCAAAATTCAGGTTTAAATTAAAGAAGGTAGGGAAAACCACTAGGCCATTCAGGTATGACTTAAATAAAATCCCTTAAGATTATACAGTGGAGGTGATGAATAGATTCAAGGGATTAGATCTGGTAGACAGAGTGCCTGAATATCTACGGACAGAGGTTTGTAACATTGTACAGGAGGCAGTAACCAAACCATCCCAAAGAAAAAGAAATGCAAGAAGGCAACATGGTTGTCTGATGAGGCTTTACAAATAGCCGAGAAAAGAAGAGAAGTGAAAAGCAAGGGAAAAGGGAAAGATCTACTCAACTGAATGCACAGTTCTAGAGCATAGCAAAGAGAGATGTGAAGACCTTCTTAAATGGACAATGCAAAAAAATAGAAGAAAACAATAGAATGGGAATGGCTAGAGATCTCTTCAAGGAAATTAGAGATATCAAGGGAACATTTCATTCAAGGATGGGCAAGATAAAGGACAGAAACAGTAAAGACTTATCAGAACAGAAGATATTAAGAAGAGGTGACAAGAATACACAGAAGAACTATACAAAAAAGGTCTTAATGACCTGGAAAACCATGATGGTGTAGTCACTAACCTAGAGCCAGACATCCTGGAATGTGAAGTAAAGTGGGCCTTAAGAAGCATTACTACGAACAAAGTAATGGAATTCCAGTTGAACTATTTCAAATCCTAAAAGATGATACTGTTAAAATACTGCACTCAATAGGTCAGCAAATTGGAAAATTCAGCAGTGGCCACGGGCCTGGAAGAGGTCAGATTTCATTCCAATCCCAAAGAAGGGCAATGCCAGAGAATGTTCCCATTACCATACAACTGCACTCATTTCACATGCTAGCAAGGTTATGCTAAAAATCCTTCAAGCTAGGCTTCAGCAACATGTGAACTGAGAACATCCAGATATACAAGCTGGATTTAGAAAAGTCAGAGGAACCAGAGATCAAATTGCCAACATTTGCTGGATCATAGAAAAATCAAGGGGATTTCACAAAAACATCTACTTCTGCTTCATTGACTACGCTAAAGCCTTTGACTATCTGGATCACAACAGACTGTGGAAAGTTCTTAAAGAGATAGGAATACCAGACCATCTTACCTGTCTCCTGATTAACCTGTATGAGGGTTGAGAAGCAACAGTTAGAACCTTACATGGTCAACTGACTGGTTCAAAATTGGGAAAGGAGTATGCCAAGGCTATATATTGTTGCCTTGCTTATTTAACATCTATGAGGAATACATCAGGTGAAATGCCAGGCTGGATGACTCACAAGATGGAATCAAGATTGCTGGGAGACATATCAACAAGCTCAGATATGCAGATGATATCACTCTAAAGGCAGAACATGAAGAGAAACTAAAAAGCCTCTTTATGAGGGTAAAAGAAGAGAGTGAAAAAGCTGGCTTAAAGCTCAACACTCAAAAAACTAAGATCAAGGCACCTGGTCTCATCACTTTATGGCAAGTAGAAGGGGGGAAAGTGGAAGCAGTGACAAAGAGTTTCTCTTCTTGGGCTCCAAAATCTCTGCAGATGGTGACTGCAGCCATGAATTTAAAAGACAATTGATTGCTCCTTGGAAGGAAAGCTATGACAAATCTAGACAGCATATTAAAAAGCAAATTTATCACTTTGTCAATATAGATCAGTATGGTCAAAACTATGGCTTTTCCAGTAGTCAGGTATGAATGTGAGAGTTGGATCAAAAAGAAGGCTGAGTACTGAAGAATGGATGCTTTTGAACTGTGGTGCTGACAAAGACTCGAGAGGTCCTTGGACAGCAAGGGGATCAAACCCGTCCATCCTAAAGGAAATCAACCCTGAACATTCTTTGGAAGAACTGATGCTGAAGCTGAAGCTCTAACACTTTGGCCACCTGATGTGAAGAATTTACTCATTGGAAAAGATCCTGATGCTGAGAAAGATTGAAGGAAAAAGGAGAAGAAGGCAGCAGAGGATGAGATGGTTAGATAGCATCACCGACACAATGGACATGAATTTGAGCAAACTCTGGAAGATAGTGAGCACAGAGGAGCCTGGCGTGCTATAACCCATGGGGTCACAAAGAGTCAGACATGACTTAGTGACTGAACAACAGCAATAACAATATAAGGCTAAAGTTGTACATTATTCCTGCTGAAAACAACTAATACCAAGTATAACCAAAATCTCGAGTTTGAATAGATTTTCTTAGAGCTTCAAATGGGAGGAATAGTCATGACATTATGATATAGTTAACTTTTGGCAGGAAAGGGGAAATTGAAAACCTCAATCTCATTTTTCTTTAGAGATTTTTTTTCCTGAATTTCCCAAATAGGGAAAAAGATCAAGCTCTCCCATTGAATAAAAGGAGAAATAAATTATAAATCAGTTTGAAAATTATTGCGATATTGACAAAATTGTGCAAAGGGGCACAGGCAAAGCTAAGTTCTGTTGTTGCACAGAAAGTGACCTTTGTCATGCAAAGAAGTACATTTCAATGCTCTTTTATCTGTAATGTAGCTTCTGGGGAATTCAGATTTAAAAACCAAAATGCTGAAAACAACAATAAAACCAATACATGTAAATTCAGAATGAGAAGTTACAGGGAATTTTTATATCAACTCCTTGGAAAGAAAGTTATGACCAACCTAGATAGCATATTAAAAAGCAGAGACATTACTTTGCCAACAAAGGTCCATCTAGTCCAGGCTATGGTTTTTCCAGTGGTCATGTATGGATGTGAGAGTTGGATGTGAGGAAACAGCGCCAAAGAATTGATGCTTTTGAACTGTGGTGTTGGAGAAGACTCTTGAGAGTCCCTTGGACTGCAAGGAGATTCAACCAGTCCATCCTAAAGGAGATCAGCCCTGGGTGTTCACTGGAAGGACTGATGCTGAAGCTGAAACTCCAGTAGTTTGGCCACCTCATGCGAAGAGTTGACTCATTGGAAAAGACCCTGATGCTGGGAGGGGTTGGGGGCAGGAGGAGAAGGGGACGACAGAGGATGAGATGGCTGGATGGCATCACCGACTTGATGGGCATGAGTTTGAGTAAATTCCAGGAGTTGGTGATGGACAGGGAGGCCTGGCATCCTGCGATTCATGGGGTTGCAAAGAGTCAGATATGACTGAGTGACTGAACTGAACTGAACTAGTCCAGGAATTTTTATATCAATTACTTAGAAAAAGTCACTTAGTATCAAACTGCTTCCTAGAGGGACCATGTATCTAAGACTGACTGATGAAAGCCTCCAGTTTCCCTGCAAACCATTCAAATGACACAGTCCAGTGTTTACCTCTGTGAATGCCTCTTATTTATATTCCTGGGATTGACCAATAACTCACTAGAAGACACATTTGATCAGAGTGCTATGAAATTGCAAATTTCAGAGACATTTACCCTCCTGCATGTGAACTTCTGTGTCTACGCCTATACAGATATGGTGTTTACACTAATTTCCAAAGTTATGAGTATTCACTTCACTAGAGTTCCCCCAAATAGCAGCAAATTGTGGTCAGTAAAATATCTTAGCAAGTCACTGAACTGTTATGGAATTGATCTTATTTGAGCTGATAGAAATCGTTTGGCTTCTTCTTAACTGATTTATTTTAAAATTCACATATACAGAGCACAATTAGAGGATATATATATACTAGTTGAATTAGTCCCATTAGCAAATATGAAATGGGAAACTGCCAATTTCCAGGACAATTCAAGTTTTAAAAATCTTTTGACTGCTCTACGCAACATTGTAGGATGTGGTATCTTAGCTCCCTGACTAGGAATTGAACCTGAGCCCCCTGCAGTCGAAATGGAGAGTCTTAACCACTGGACCGGCAGGGAAGTCCCTGGACAATACAAATTTAATGACAGGATGGAATACGGCACTTTAGGAAGACACCAAGTACTGTGCGGATTGCTCTCACTGATTCAAGCTGAATAGGAGGGTTTCAGAGCTCTTAATCTCTGCCTAGAGGATGAAGTTTTTGTGATTTTTTTTAAGTTCATTTTGAATAAAAAGGAACAAAAGTAATAGCCAAAATTTTTTAAATTACTTCAGAAATAATCTCATATTTAGGTATTAGGGCTAATAAATACACAGGAAACTGGGAAGACTAAAGTTCTTTCCAAGGACAGTGTTTGAATGAGTCATAGGAGACCTCTGGAAGGGGAAGTGTGAGTAAGAACTTGAAAGATGAGCAGGCTGAGTCAGGACCTGGGCCAGGGAAGCCTGTGTGGGCCTGAGATGGATCCAGGAGAGCAACAAGGGGAAAGCCCCATGAACTCAGCCGTATTGTGAGCATCTGTGCTCCTACTATACCCAGACCTGGACCTAGGGTAGCAGGCACAGGGATAGGCAAGTCATTAGCCTCCCTTTCCCAAATGATTAGGATTGTTGGACAAATCCAAGTTCATAATTCAAACAATCTGAAATTACAGTTTTACATGTAATATTTTTGGCAAGAAAATTTTAAAGAAGCTATTATCTTAGAAAAAAACCTATTTTCAAGTGGCAGCAACAAATTAGGAGGCAAAGAGAACGAATTATGACACAACATTTTTCATCAGGTGTGAAATTCAGACAAACTACCGGATGTCAAGTATGCTTCTCACAGTTCTGTAGGAAAGTCATGAGGCGACAGCTCTACCATGGTGGCTGTCTATACACAATAGCTGTTGATCAACTCACTTGTCAGGACAAGAAAAGTAGAAAAATGTAGCATAAGATGAAATTGATTTTTCCCCCTTTAAATATTGGTATGGTTTTGCATTTTGAATCTCACAGTTCAAGAAGTCAGATTTTTTTTCCTATGAGAGAAAGCCTATGACAGATACAATAGAGAAACAAATTCCTGAAATGAAGATGCTTTTAAGTGTCCATCTTGCTGTCCCTTAAGGAAAGTCTTCAATGCACAGAATGATGTAAAAGATCTCACGGATACATCTCTGATCTTCCATAGCATGAAAAAATCAGCAGGGACTGAAAAGAGCAAAATCCCTGAAAAAGAGTGAAAAGAGCAGGACCAGCAGCCCTGGTCAGCCCACTACTCCCCTCTCTGCAGGGGGACCAGTGACCCTGAGTCACTCTCAGCCTTACTGTTTTCATCTGGAAGATGCGGACAGCAAGGTCTAAGGGACTGATATAAGAATAAATACCATTAAACAGGTACACAGTAGGAGCTAAATAAATGTTGGGTGATGGTGATTTAGTTGTTAAGTCATGTCTGATTCTTTTGTGACCCCAAGGACTGTAGCTGACCAGGCTCCCTTGTCCATGGGATTTGCCAGGCAAGAATACTGGAGTGGGCTGCCGTTTCCTTCTCCAGGGGATCTTCCCGACCCAGGAGTCAAACTTGCGTCTCCTGCATTGCAGGTGGATTCTTACCCACTAGTCACCAGGGAGGCCAGAAATAAACGTTAGCTTTTACTCATTGTGTTAAAGGGACCACAATTCCAAGAGAATATAAATCACTGGGATTAAAGAGCCAACAAAATTATGGTATGTACGTTCTTTCATATTTATCTTGCTTGTTTTGGTTATTTTTGAGTTTAAATAGAAAACACACCACTTCACTCTCATTTCTATTAATTTTTTATATTCTGATTTTTATAATTAAACTTAGAATAGAATTTAAAAAATAGAAGAATCCTTTAAAGCAACCTCACTTCTGGATTGAAGAAGAAAATGCAGGTTTTAATAGTTAAGTTGCAGTTCTGCTATGCCAAAATACCAATGTGAGAGAAAGTAAATCTTATGAAAGAAAGTGGGGCATAATTTAGAACAGCACACTGACTCAAATTAAATGTTTCTATAGATCACTGTCTCAAGAGTGTGTGCCCTGGGGTTGTCAAAGCCAAAGCACTGAGGAAGTACAGATTTGTCCAATTTTCACCAATACTCAGCTATTAGTTACTCTCTCTGTTAGTAACTTCAACACAGCTTAAGTTTCATTGGTAGCTTAGTGTAAAACAAAAAAAAGCAGACACAGACTCTGGTCCTGACTGCGTGGGTTCAAGTCCTGGCTTCCTGTAGGCTAGGTTGGTGATCTCTTTGTTCCTCTCTGTCCTTTCATTTCTGCAGCTGCAAATTGGGGTGGATAAACCTTAACTCATAGGATATTTGAAAAGTTAAATGAGTTAATGCACATAAACCACCTTAGAATTTAAATATTTACTATAGGGAGTGGAAGTCAATGTTGGAGATTAAATCCTGGATCTAATATAAAGAGGCAGGTTAGAGAATCATAACATTTCTCTGCTAAAATAAGGAACAGTATCTATATGCCAGCAGACACTGGGTAAGCGAACCGCTGACCTCTGCCTTCAGGAATTTTTCTGTGGAGAAGAGGCACATGGGTCATGTGTCCTTTGATGTTCTTTGTAGCCCTTTAGCCAGTTCCTGTCCTACATGGATCTTACCCCTCGTCTGACACAGTTGTGACAAACCCAAGAGGTGCCTCAGAAGGATGATGAAAGGGATATGGACAGAAGTCCTGGAAGGTCAGAGGCATCAAGGCCACAGCATGAGCTAGCTAAAGTGAAGTGAAAATGAAAGTCACTCAGTAGTGTCCGACTCTTTGCAACCCTGTGGACTATATAGTCCATGGAATTCTCCAGGCCAGAATACTGGAGTGGGGAGCCTTTCCCTTCTCCAGGGGATTGTCCCAACCCAGGGATCGAACCCAGGTCTCCTGCATTGTGGGCAGATTCTTTACCAGCTGAGCACAAAGGAAGCCCAATGGCGCTAGGTAGGGGTCCCTAGAAATACCCTCAGGACCACAGTCTAAAGTTAGGCTTAGGACACGGGGAAGGCTTTGAGTCTCTAATACCTGAAGGCAGTGGTTTCATTCACTCCCCCTTTCCTGTTTCCACCTGCCAAGCTTTCTCATGACTAATGAAACCTCTTGCCGTGTGGAATCTGTGCTGTCCTTTCCAACGTGGCCTCTGGTTGAGAGGAAACTTCACACGGAGGGCGGGTTAGGATTGATTCTCCTCCACAGGGGCCTCATAGAGAGGTGAAGCCCAGACACAGAACTGTATGATAGACGTGCTCCTGCAAGTGAAGGCTTTTTCTATCATTTGGGCCCAACCCCTTCCCTAAAGACAGGAATAATGATCAGGGAACAGAAGCCTGTGTTTCAGCTCTACTCATGTCCTCCCCAGAGAGAATTAAAGTGTCTGCTGCTTCCCCGTCAGTGAGTGAGCCAGTGAATGCATTTCCCATGTTTATTCATTTAGTTCTTTCAGTATGCCATTGGAATTATTATGGGCATTGTTTGGCATTTGTGTTTTCCTGAGATTGAGTGAGGTCCAGATGTCAGTCTGTTATGTTAGACTCGGCTCAAAAAATTAAAAAAAAAAAAAAAAAATCAAGATCATGTCATAAATTAACTTTTCTCAATGCTTATGTTATTAGACTCAAAGTAGTTCTACCTCTAACTCCTCCTGTTCATAAAGGAGAAGCTGTGATTTCTTGATCTTTCATGGGAGGGGTGCTATGGACCCTGTTAAGACATCATCTCAGGGAGACAGGCATCCCCAATGTAGAAAATATTGCCAAGTAATCACTACACTTTTATCACTTTCAAATATTTCTGACTTGGTAGTTTAGCTATACCTCTCCTTAATCTTCTTTATTTGGCCCTCCATTTCAAACATCTCTAGATTTCAGAGCTACATTTTAATTTCTTCATTGCAGATTAAGGCCATACAGTTGAAATTAGCACTTTTCTTTTAATCTCTTTGTCTCTTTCAATTGTCCTCCTTCTGATGCACTAAGTGATACAGTTTGATGATTACAAAGCCCTTACAGTTCTAACTTTCTAGGTTTTGATCTTCGTTGAGTTTTCTAGTGTCTTAGTTCTTAAACCGGGTTGGAAGGAGCACTTTAACATTAAAGATATATATTTAATGTATGAGAGAGCAGACAAAAACATATTTAAGAGGAGGCAAATTGGGGTTGTTTTTTTTTTCTTCTTGTAATCTTATGTGTCCAGTAGAGCCTCAGTCTACTTATTTCCTTAATCTCTAATGCCCACTCTGCTCATTCAAGCACTACTCCCCAGTGAAAGTGAAAGTGTTAGTCCTTCTGACTCTTGGTGAACCTATGGTCTTCACACTTCCAGGCTCCTCTGTCCATGGATTCTCCAGGCAAGAATACCAGAGTGGGTTGCCATCTCCTACTCCAGGAGTACTACTTTCTGACCCAGGAATTGAACCCGAGTCTCCTGCATTGCAGGCAGATTCTTTACTATCTGAGCCACCAGGGAAGCCCCAGGAAATTCCCCAGTACTTCTACTCTTGAATTCTTTTTCCTTGTTTCAAGTCAATTTTATCCTTGTATTACCCACTTGACTCCAAACATAATACTAATCCTTCAAAACACTCATGGAGCCTCTTCAACTATCTCAGACCAAATTGGACTCCCTTCTTCTGGTCTACTAAAAATACTGATTGCATCCTTTAAGGTTGTGTTTAATTTTTTTTTACATTTTAGTAATTTAACTATCTATCTTTCCTATATTTTATAAGTGAAGCCAGATTATTACAGAAAAATAAACTTTCTTCACCAACAGTCAGATAGAGCCTCTGAATTTAGGGCCTCCCAGGTGGTGCTAGTGGTATAGAATCTGCCTGCCAATACAGGAGACGAGACATGGGTTTGATCCATAGGTTGGGAAGATCCCCTGGAGGAGGGAAATGGCAACCCACTCCAGTATTCTTGCCTGAAAAATAACATGGACAAGAGGAGCCTGGTGGGCTACAGTCCATAGCATTGCAAAAAGTTGGACATGACTGAGCACAATTATAATTTTATTTATTTTGATGAAGACAATATAGTGACAGTCATTGTAGCTTTGTGGATACAAAAAGGTATAACCATCTGTCTCCATTTTTTTTTCTTTTTTACTTTTAATGTTTGAATTGGCTAGGGCAAAAATATTTATTCTGAAAAGTCTTAGACTTCATATATTTATTTAATATTTATATTCATCAATATTTTATATTTTAGTAAGAATAAATATTATAAAGCATAATTGGTTCAAGCATTAATGGACAGCTATTAAATGAAAGTCAATTTAGAGATAAAAGTGTTTTCAGATTATATTTAAATACATATCTACAGCTGCACCTAAATATCATTTTATTGTTTTGCTATCTCTGAGACAAAAATTCTCCCTATACAGGATTGAATTCTTTCTTATTTTTTTAAAGTCTTTTAAGCATGTAGTATTTCAATGGGGTATTTGAAAAAAAATAAATGTTATAAGAAATTATGATAAATTATAAGTGTCGATGACTCTTTTTACCATTACTTCTGTCACACCACACCTTTTTAACCAGAAGGAAGCTATTGTAGGGTGTACTCCACCAAAACAAAGGAATAAGGCAGGAAAGAGAAAACCATGAGATTAAGATACTAAGGAGTACAGCACATAATAAAGGCAGATGAAGTGCCTAGAAAGCAACCAGTCCAGACAGAAGGAAAACAGAATCTCTGCAGGGATGGGTATATTAGTAAAGATGGCTGAGGAGGTTCAGAAGGTGTAGAAAGTCTTAGCCATTGGCACAAAGAATTCAAGCAGAGGGGGAAAAAGTGGGGAATTGGTTAACATCACCTTTATTACTTGCACTTGTAAGCCTTTAATCCATCCATACTTCTTGCTTAGAATCATATGACAGAAAATATTGCTTAATAAAAGGTTTTCTATTCAAACTTGCTGTCATGGCTGATGTGTTGTGGGTGGATGGGCTTCAAGTGGGGGTGCTGCTTCTCCCTTTAACAATCGTGGGTGTCTTCAGGGATTATCTCTCCTTCACTGAGCTGATTAATGGGACCACACACTGGGCTGCCCTTCGCTCAGAAGCTGAAGTGTTGGTGCTAACCCTTGTCGAGTGTTTATCATGTTTATCATGCACAATGTCAAGTGTGTATCAGGCACCCTTTAGGTTAAGGTGTTAAAGGATATCACTGATCCAGAGAACCAAAATCTGCGTTCCCCTGACTCACATCCCAGGAGTAAACAGGAAAGCTGCATTCATGTTGCCTTCTTTCTTTAAATTCTCCACCATTTCTCTCTCTCCACCCACTTTTAGGGGAAAAGAAATGTAGTGTTTTTGTTGTAAAAAGGACATAAGCTCCATAATACAAAATAAAACAATTCTGAAAAATTCTAAGGAAAAATCTAAAAGTGTTCCATTATCAGATCACCTAAACTACCCATTATGACTAACAACTCAGCATCTCAGTGATTTCTTCATGAATATGTACAGATTCCAGGCTAATAGGACAGACAGATGAATAATTTAACACCATGTAATCATAGGATGTTTTAGAAGAGTAATTTGACATTTTTGTGTATAAAGGGAATATTTTCCCAATATGAAAATAAGTTAAGCAATTCAGAGAATTACAACCATATCACTCACACATTTGGTTACTAGAATCCTACATTTCTTTTGCTCTTAGAAATATAAACAGAAAAAGGTAAACAGATAATGAGAAATATTTTAATAAAAATAGATTCATGTTCCTCATGCTTTTTTAATGCATATGCATGTATACATTTTTTAATGTAGCAGAAGGAAAAATATCTATTATGAAACTAAAATGCTTAATCTACTTCAGAATCATTTAACTGCATAAATTCTTAATGCAATCTCCTTGATATAAGTATAATTCTTCATTGTATTTAGATTGTAGCCATTAGGTCTCTAACCATACTGCCTTATTTTGAGAGAGTATCAACTGGATCTCTAAAACTGAAAGATGAGAACATTAGCACATTTCAATTTTCTACTCAAGATTTAAGAAAATTTGCTTCTGAACTGAAACTGGTTAGCAGATACTGCAAGTTGTCTGTCCTATGGCAATTATCGCCTTTTGCTGACCTAGCAATGATCTTCTTCAGGTACCAGATGGTGAAGTTATCAGAGAAAGGGGCCTCAATGAGTCACAAGCCTGCCTGTGCTTAGTCGTTAAGTTGTTTCCGACTCTGCAACCCCATGGACTGTAGCCCACCAGGTTCCTCTGTCCATGGGATTCTCCAGGGAAGAATACTGGAGGTGGTTGCCATTCCTTCTCCAGGGGAACTTCCCGACCCAGGGATTGAACCCTGGTTTCTTGCATTGCAGGCGGTTTCTTTACCATCCGAGCCACCAAGGAAGCCCCTGAGTCACAGGAAACTGATCTAAATTAAGCTCTCAATTTCATCCTCTTTTTCAGCGACTAGTATAGAGATAGTCATTTGACACAATTTGGCCAAAGGAATACAATGAAAAATCTCCTGAGAAGAAATAGTTCTGGAAAAGACTTTCCTGATGAAAAGAGAAAGACATACAAAAAGACTTTCTCTTTCAGTTCAGTTCAGTCGCTCAGTCATGTCCAACTCTTTGCAACCCCGTGGACTGCAGCACACCAGGCTTTCCTGTCCATCACCAACTCCCAGAGCTTGCTCAAACTCATGTCCATCGAGGCAGTGATGCCATCCAACCATCTCATCCTCTGTCTTCCCCTTTTCCTCCTACCTTCAGTCTTTCCCAGCATCAGGGTCTTTTCCAAGGAGTCAGTTCTTCACATCAAGTGGCCAAAGTATTGGAGCTTCAGCTTCAACATCAGTTCTTCCAGTGAATTTTCAGGACTGATTTCCTTTAGGATGGACTGGTTGGATCTCCTTGCAGTCCAAGGAACTCTCAAGAGTCTTCTCCAACACCACAGTTCAAAAGCATCGATTCTTTGGCACTCAGCTTACTTTATGATCCAACTCTCACATTCGTACACGACTACTGGAAAAATGATGGCTTTGACTAGGTGGACCTTTGTTGGCCAAGTAATGTCTCTGCTTTTAAATATAATATCTAGGTTGGTCATAGCTTTTCTTTCAAGGAGCAAGTGTCTTTTAATTTCATGGCTGCAGTCACCATCTGCAGTGATTTTGGAGCCCAAGAAAAGAGTCTGTCACTCTTTCCATTGTTTCTCCATTTATTTGCCATGAAGTGATGGAACCAGATGCCATGATCTTAATTTTTTGAATGTTGAGTTTTAAGCCAGGTTTTCCACTCCCCTCTTTTACTTTCATCAAGAGGCTCTTCATTTTCTTCCATAAGGGTAGTGTCATCTGCATATCTGAAGTTATTGATATTTCCCCTGGCAATCTTGATTTCAGCTTGTGCTTCATCCAGTCCAGCGTTTCTCATGATGTACTCTGCATATAAGTCTAATAAGCAGAGTGACAATATACAGCCTTGACGTACTCCTTTCCCAACTTGGAACAAGTTGTTGTTCCATGTCCAGTTGTAACTGTTGCTTCTTGACCTGCATACAGATTTCTCAGGAGGGAGGTAAGTTGGTCGGACTGGTATTCCCATCTCTTTCAGAATTTTCCACAGTTTGTTGTGATCCACACAGTCAAAGGCTTTGATGTAGTCAATAAAGCAAAAGTAGATGTTTTTCTGGAACTCTCTTGCTTTTTTGATGATCCAGTGGATATTGACAATTTGATCTCTGGTTCCTCAGCCTTTTCTTAGTCCAGCTTGAACATCTGGAAGTTAATGATTCACGCACTGTTGAAGCCTGGCTTGGAGAATTTTGAGCATTACTTTATTAGCATGTGAGAGGAGTTTAATTGTGTGGTAATTTGAACATTCTTTAGCATTGCCTTTCTTTGGGATTGGAATGAAAACCAACTTTTCCAGTCCTGTGGCCACTGCTGAGTTTTCCAAATTTGCTGGCATATTGAGTGCAGCACTTTCACAGCAAAATCTTTTGGAGTTTGAAATACCTCAACTGGAATTCCATCACCTACACTAACTTTGTTTGTGGTCATGCTTCCTAAGGCCCACTTGACTTCACACTCCAGGATGTCTGGCTCTAGGTGAGTGATCACACCATCATGGTTATCTGAGTCATGAAGATGTTTTTTGTATAGTTTTTCTGTGTACTCTTGCCATCTCTTCTTAATATTTTCTGCTTCTCTTAGGTCCACACCATTTCTGTCCTTTATTGCGCTCATCTTTGCATGAAATGTTCCCTCAGTATCTCTAATTTTCTTGAAGAGATCTCTAATCTTTCCCATTCTACTGTTTTCCTCTATTTCTTTCTTTCTCTTTGCTTCTTTATAAATTTTAAATATTGTTATGCCAGAAAAATTCTACCACCAAAACATCTAAAATAGTTTATCAACCATATTGCTCCCCTAAATAAATATTCATACTGCTTTCATTTTTGAAGATTGTTTTGGGAAATAAATATCTTATTTTCTTTCTACTTTTGTCTTACCTTTATTCTACTTTGGTAATTTTTGCTAACTCTTTCTCCTTGGGACAGAGGAGAGAAATATCTATGTATTGTGTGGAATCATTGGATCCTTGGTGTAAACTACACTTGCATATATAATTAGGTTAAGAATACAGGCTCTGGATATAGATTGCCCATGTTTAGTGAGGGAGGAAAGGAATAGGCTGAGCTGACTCCATCTTGAAAAAGATGGAAACTCCATCTTGCACTTTCAGTGAGCTTTCAACCATGTGCCTGGTAGCCATGGGGATAAGACACCTACAGCCAAACTGGCCTCCTGGACTGATAAACACCAGATTCCATACCAAGATTTCCCATCGCCAAAAAGAATCTAATAATCCCCTATGTAGTCAATCACCTTTGTAATCTTCGTGGCACCCACTGGTGTAGGCTACAGTGTATAACCAGCTGACCCTTCTGATTAGGAATCATGGCTGTAACCTGATAGAATCTCCCTTTAACATTTTCCAGGCTAGGTTCAAGGAATCTGGGGATGTGGGCTTGAGCAGTACACTTAAGGTTTTCACAAAGGTTGCCCAGGGTCGTGGCTAAGAGGAGACTCTGCCTTGGGCCCGCCGGCGTAATAAACTGCACTCCACTATCTGCACTGTCCTTCTGAGTGAGTTTGTTTCCCGGACTGCGTGGCTACAACATCAGCACCAACTTTTTCATATGCTACCTCAACAATGACTCTGGGTAAATTACTCAGCCTCTCTATTCCTTGGTCTTCTCATGTTAAAAAAATGAGAATTAAAAGTATAAAATAAAAATGTATCATCTCTCCCCTAATTTGAGTGCTCCTTGGTTTCAAGAAGAAAACATGGGGATGCCTATTGGTCAGTTTGTCTACAGAGATTTATGGAGGGTTTTCTCTGTGCCTCATTCTGCCCTAGTTACTACAGACACAGCTATGAGTAAGACAAAGTGGATACTTATAGTGATAGTGATTTTGTATGTTAGAGATTGTAAACTGTGAATAAACCTATAAACAAATACAAAGGAGGAAAACTTCAGATACTTAAAAATGTCATGAAAAAGATACACTTCAGAGATATGTGAATGAAACTCACCTAGTTCCGACAAGTGGGACTGTGAAATATGCTTGTCTTTGAGGAAGAAATTTGAAGTCTATAATGTTTGAGACCTGATAAATTAGAAGATCCAGTAAAATAGGAATCTCTGTCTTGTCTTTTCAGTCTTTTTATGCTCTTTTCTGATTAACAGATACTTTTAATTCCAGTCTAGTCAAATTTATCAATGTTTTCTCTGGTGGCTAATTTGTACATTGGTTTAAAAATCCCTCCCTTTCATACTTTTAAAAGCTTTATAGTTTTGCCTTTGACACTTATGACTTGTAAACGCTAGGAATGGTTTTTTAGCATGCTTGAGCACCTACACGGTTACTCAATAGTACCAGAAGCACTTCCTGCAAAGCCCTTCCTTTCCCCACTGATCTTCCACATCGTGTCACTCATATAGTAACTGTTTATAAAGTCACGAGTCAGCTTCCTTACTTTTCTTTTTTCAGTTTGTTTATTAGTGAATCCCTGGATAAAGACTACACTGTTTTACTTATTTGCACTTTATAGTACATTTTGTTGTAAAATCCTCTCACCTTGTACTTCATCCTTGTTAATGGTACTTGGTCTAGCCATTGCCCTTCACATTTTAGAATCAGCTTGTCAAGTTCTGCAGATACTCACACATTTCCGAGATATTGTAGGATATTTATTAGAATTACACTGAATATATTCATCAATTTGGAGAGACTAAATATTTGCCGTATTATGTCTCTCAATTCAAGAGCCTGATATATCTCATATCGTATAGATGTATATTTAGTTACCATTTTGCCTCAATAATTTTTCTAATTGTCTCTTTATAGTTATGTATATCCTTTGTTAGATTTATTTCTAAGCATTTAAAATTCATTATTTATTGTAGCATTTTATAAAATTTCATTTTAATTATGGATTACATTAATAAGTTAATTTATTATTCTTATTGCTTTATTTATATTTGGGAGGTAAATCTTCTTTAGGTTGAAAAGAGTTTTACCATTAATTGATGTTAAATTTTGTCAAACAATTTCTTTATTGTATATTTTGTTAATGTGACAATTTTTTTTCATTATTTGAATGTTAAACAATTATTGCCTTTTCAGGATAAAAACTTTATAATTTACTTTTACTTTTATGGATTTGTTTTACTAATATTTTCTTTAAGATATTTGCATTTGTATTCATGAATAGGATTAGACTGTGTTTTCTATTTCGTAACGTTTAACTCAGGGCTACTATCAAGAGCTTAAACAGTAAAGGTATTTATTTTCTCATTTTATAAGAATTCCAAAGATAAAGAGTATAGGGTTTGTTAAATTAAAGGACTCAAAAAGACATTCAAGGTTTCAGAGTCACGAGGACAGGCTCACACACCATACTTCAAACCATCTCTCACAACGATCTCTTCTCCAGAAATCTCCTCAGGGCACCCTTCACCTCTGCATTCCTCAAACTGTAGATTAAGGGATTCAGCATAGGGTTGAAAAGGCTGTAAAACAATGACAGAATCTTCCTTTGTTCTTGAGAATGGCTGGACTTGGGGGCCAAGTACATGACGATGGCACTGCCAAAGAAGAGCCCGACCACGCAGAGGTGGGAGGAGCAGGTGGAGAAGGCCTTTCCGCGGCCCTCACCTGACTGGATCCTCAGGATGGCGGCCAGGATGCGCGCGTAGGAGAGCAGCACCAGGCCGAGGGGCCCGACCAAGACCAACACGGAGCCTACAAAGAGGACGATTTGGTTGAGCTTGATGTCGGCACAGGCCAATTTGAATACTGATATGATTTGACAGAAAAAGTGGTTTATTTTTTGTGGTCCACAAAAAGGTAGCCTCAGAATGAGAGAAATATGGACCAGAGCCAAGAGGAAGCTGAAAATCCAGCACGTGGCAGCCAGGACAGTGCACACTCTCCAGCTCATGATGACCGAGTAATACAAGGGGTGGCAGATGGCCACATACCGATCGTAGGACATCACCACCAGACTCATACACTCTGTGACAGCAAATGCCAAATACAGAAAAGTCTGAAGTATACACGGAGCAAAAGAGATGGTTTTCTTCTGCATTATAAGATTGGCCAGCATCTTAGGGACAGTGCTTGAGGCATAGGATATGTCAATGATGGCCAGGTTTGAGAGGAAGAAGTACATGGGGGTGTGCAGTCTGGAGTCCAGGCAGATGAGCCCCAGGATGACCCCATTCCCCATCAGTGTGAGGCTATAGAATAACAAGAAGAAGCCAAAGAGGAAAACTTCAAGTTCTGGGTCAACTTGGAATCCCAGCAGGATGACTTCTGAGGTCCATGTCTGATTGCTTCCCATGCTCTTTTGACAGATAAATAAAATGCTGCACTTGGGACAGAAATTGTAGAGCTGAGGGGCAGAAAAAAAAAAAGGTGATATGCTCATACAAAGTGAGAATTTATGCCAGAGGCCACAAATCAGTAATTCCTGGATCCAATCAGCCCAAAGTCCTGTGATATTGATTAGATAATTTGCCTTCTACTGATATTTTTAAAATTTTAGTTATTGACCAATTTTAAAAATTAGTAGATTTAGCATAAAAATTGGGATCTCTATCTTCTTTTCAAAAAATAAGATATTTGTCATTTTTTAAAATTCGTTAGCTGAAGCTAATGAGAAGATAGTGGCAGATTGTTTCATTTACCACTATTTTCACTAATCTCTATTTTCTCACAGAAAATGAAGTTTAATGATGCTGAACAATTTTATCAGTATACTTAAACTATTGATTTATATTTTATTAAGGAGAAAGTAAATATTCATCCTGAAGATGAGTTCTTAGGTTCTCCCGTACTTCAAACTCATGGAAATAAAATATAAAATGAAACCCCCCAAATATACAACCAGAGTTTAAAGTGAGACAATTCTTCAATACAACAGAAACTAATCAGAAACATGATATGGTCCAAGTATGAAATCAGAGAATCATACCTGGAACTCACCTGGTATGTGGTCAGGACAGGTTTAGGGATGTGGGGTACGAAAATGGTTGGTTGAAACTACAGGCTTCGATTGGGCCATAATATGAGATAAAAACAAAACAAAAACACTGCTGTTGGGCTGCTAGATACAGTGATTCTAAGGAAGTCAATGTGCTTACTGGCTCTGTCGTTAGATCACTAGTGCCTGAGACACGATTGTATAGGACTTGATTCTATGTGAAGGGCCCATGAAGTCACCTGAAGAACAACAAAAACCACAAGAGAGGAAGAAAGAAAAGGTGGAAAGACCAAATCAAAATAAAAATACTGGCAAAACCAAAAAGACTTTCACTCAGTTGTGTGCCTAAAAAACATACAAAACATTTCATGCTAAAGAGGAAAACAAGGTAAATGATTGGAACTTGATTTATTCAAGATAAAACTAAATTTATAGAAGAATCTTCATAAAACTTTAATATAATTAAGGATGGTTAAGATGTTCCAACAGATTAATAAAGGATATGCTTATTCAGATGTTTAATAAGTTAAGAAAAATAAATAAGGAAGTCAGGAAAACACAATCAATGTGTAAAAATAGATCAACTGTGGACCTCTGAAATAAGAAATATAGCCATACAATTTTTAAAAACCAATAAAGAAAATAATTTCCAGACCTAAAATTAAGGAGGGAAATAGAGTCTTGGGAGGTCACGTTAAGAATCCACTCAGACTTGAATACAAACAGAGGGATAATATTTTGAAAGTGGAGTTTACAGACATGAATAATAGATTAGAGGCTGTACTTAGAAAAGATAAAGTTTCCAGAGCAAAAAAGTATGAAGAAAATGGTGAAGAAATAGTATTTGAAGAGATTTCACCATAAACATTCCAGAATTAAAAATAGACCTAAGTCCTTAAACTGCAAATATTTATTATACTTAATGACTGCAATACATAAACATAAATGTACACTCAAGCAATTTTTCATAACTGAAGATGATATAATCTTCAGATAAAAATGTACTCAGAGAACAGAATAGGATAAATAAATTCTCAAAAAAATGTAAATTCTTAACAATCATCTCTGACTATTGTCTTTTCTTCATTCTCTACATTTCACTGTGTATTGACCTTCTGGAATTCCTATTCAATCAATGTTGTAGTCAATCAACCTATCTTAAGGCTCTTAATTACCCCCTTAGATTTCTTTTTACTCTTTTCATCATGTTTTAGACATTTTATAACTATAATTCAATTGCACATTTATTCTATGAAAGATGCCAGGTTACCATTTATCCCCTCTACCTATTTTTTCAATGCATTTTTCAATGTATTCAATGCATCCTCTAAAATATTTTTATATTGATTCATGGCCATTGTTCTTGGTCATTATAGTATCTTTTTTGCTTCTAAAATTTTGTGATTAGAAAAAAAACATTTATTTATGTATTTATTTGGCTGCACCAGGTCTTAGCTGCAGCACATGGGATCTTCAAACTTTACTGCAGCATGCGAACTCTCAGTTGCAGCATGCAGGATCTTGTTCCCCGACCAGGGCTTGAATCTGGGTCACCTGCACTGGGAGCATGGAGTCTTAGCCACTGGACCATCAGGGAAGTCCCTGTGATTTTTAATAGAAGTTATAATTTCTTTTGTCTCCTAAGCAGTCCTTCTTAGACTTTATGGTTTACTTTTTTCAAAACTAAGAGGAAATACTAAAAAGTTATCCAGGGTAAAAATAATTATATATATAGGAACAACAATTCAACTGAACACGACTTCTCATCATCAGCAAAGGGTCTAGAAGCAATAAGCTATTTTCTTTAATGTGCCAAAAAGGGGACAGGTTGTCTTTCTAAAATTATGTATATTCAAGAATTCATTTGAATGAATGAGAGAAAAGTAAGACTTTATATGAAGATAAGATGGTATTACATACCTACAGATCCTCAGAGTACTATTAAAGTATATTCCTCAATAACAATAAAGGGTAACCTACAGGTAGATTGACACATAATTTGAAAAAATTATTTTGATAAGTTTTATAACCTATAGATTATAAAATGATTATTTTGGCATTTTAAAAGAAGACATTAAATCTTTGAAAATGAGTAAACAGAGAAAGAGATATTAGATAGAAAAGTTAATATTAACATTCTTGATAAGAATTGAATTCTAAATCACTTGAAATTTGTTAGAGTACTTGATTAAATTTAGATACTATCAATTAATGGAAATCATTTTTAAAAGGTATGACATAAAATCTATGGATCCCCAAATTACAAGACAAATGAAAAGAAAGTAAAAGCATTATGAATCCACAGCAGGCAGAAGGAAGAAAAGGAGAAATAAAGGAGCAAATAATTTTATAATGAACAGAAAACACAATTTAAACTGATATTAATAAATCTATGTATGTAAATTAAACATTATGCATAAATGGAAGACATTAAAAGATAGGTGAAGGTGAAGTTGCTCAGTCGTGTCCGACTCTTTGTGACCCCATGGACTGTAGCCTGCCAGAGTCCTCTGCCCATGGGATTTTACAGGCAAGAATACTGGAATGGGTTGCCATTTCCTTCTTCATTAAAAGATAGAGTTAATCATAATAAAAGGAAAAAAGAAAATCAAGTTACAAAATCCTTTCAAGAGTCATGCCTAAACTACCTAAACATAAATACAGACATACAAACTCTCTGTCACTCTCCTTATCTCCATCTCTCTCTGTCTCTCTCACACACAGACCAAGGTTAAAGATGAAATAATCGAAAAACATGTTTGAGCCATATAGAATCTGGTAGTTGCTATACTGAGATAACTTCAAAGCATTGATAGACACACGGGAACTACTACAGAATAATAATGAAAAGGTAAATCCACCAGAAAGATAAAATTCAAAATCTATTCCCTACAAAGACTTAGCAAATATCAAATAGGAAGAAACATCTTTAATCTGAGAAAAATATCTCCAAAACTTACAGAAAAATTATATTTAATAGTAAAATAATAAAAACTTTTCTTATGAGCTAGAAAATAAACCTAATGTGCTTCACTGAAAACACTTCTAGTTAACATTGACTCATAACTAGTCAGCAACAGGCAAAAAGAAGAATAAAGGGCACATTAAAATGGAAAATACAAAATACCAATTGTATATGAAGAAAAAACTATAGATGAACTGTTGAAATTAAGTGTAATTATAAAAATTCTGGATTCAAAGTCAATGCAAAAAAATGAAAATATATAGATGTTTAAAAATTGGAAAATTTGTAAAGATTCTAAACTTCTCCAAATTCATCTATACTTTCAATGAAATCCAAATCAGAATTCTAGGAAATTTTCTTTATTTGTGGAAATCAATAATCTTATTCTAAATTTTGTATGCAAAAATGTCAAAGATCAAGGAGAGCCAAAAATATCTGAGAATAAAACCAATGAAATAAAAGGAATTTATTGATCATAATCATGTATATTGTCACCATGCTTATTTAACTTATATGCAGAGTACATCATGAGAAATGCTGGGCTGGAGGAAGCACAAGCTGGAATCAAGATTGCCGGAAGAAATATCAATAACCTCAGATATGCAGATGTCACCACCCTTATGGTAGAAAGTGAAGAAGAACAAAAGAGCCTCTTGATGAAAGTGAAGGAGGAGAGTGAAAACAGTTGGTTTAAAGCTCAGCATTCAGAAAACTAAGATCATGGCATCCGGTCCCATCACTTCATGGCAAATAGAGGGGGAATTACTGGAAACAGTGGCTGACTTTATTTTTCTGGGCTCCAAAATCACTGCAGATGGTGATTCCAGCCATGAAATTAAAAGATGCTTACTCCTTGGAAGGAAAGTTATGACCAATCTAGACAGCATATTAAAAAGCAGAGACATTACTTTGTCAACAAAGGTCTGTCTAGTCAAGGCTATGGTTTTTCCAGTAGTCATGTATGGATGAGAGAGTTGGACTATAAAGAAAGCTGAGCTCTGAAGAATTGATGCTTTTGAACTGTGGTGTTGGAGAAGACTCTTGAGAGTCCCTTGGACTGCAAGGAGATCCAACCAGTTCATCCTAAAGGAGATCAGTCCTGGGTGTTCATTGGAAGGACTGATGTTGAAGCTGAAACTCCAATACTTTGGCCACCTCATGTGAAGAGCTGACTCATTTGGAAAGACCCTGATGCTGGGAAAGATTGAGGGCAGGAGGAGAAGAAGATGACAGAGGATGAGATGGTTGGATGCCACAACTGACTCAATGGACATGGGTTTGGGTAAACTCCAGGAGTTGGTGATGGACAGGGAGGCCTGGCATGCTGCAGTTCATGGGGTTGCAAAGAGTTGGACACGACTGAGTGACTGAGCTGAACTGAACTATAAAACTTCAATTATTAGTCAATGTGGTGTTGAGGCAAGGATGAACAAATAAACCAATGAAATAGCTTGGTTAACTCAGAAATACAGAAATACGTACACACACACATACACACACACACACTTGATCTAAGACAAAGGTGGCACTGATATTTTCAATAAACAGTGCTGAGTAGGATGGCTATTCATGAGGAAGAAAACTAAGACATGACCCTTACCATATATAATATAGAAAATAAATTTCAGGTAGGTTTTAGAACTAAACATAAAAGATACAAGCAAATCTTCCAGAATACAAATTAGAGGCTCTTAGAGTAGCAATATTTCTTAAACAGACTCCAAAAGAAGAAGATTGTCTCGTTACAATAGTGAACATTCTGATCGGATTTCCTTTTCTTTGTGTATTTTGTAAATTTAAGAACAACACATTTTCACTTAGGTTAATATCTTTAACAACCATTTCTCGAAAGTAATCTAGAGAAAGAGAGAGAGAAGACACTTAAATTTTTAAAGTTTTTATAAAGCAAATGTTTTTACTTAACATGATGCCAGATACAGAACAGAGGTGAAATGGAGAAACAGTTTTCGTAGCAGAACGTTTTACCGTATTTCCAGCAGCAAATACTTCCCTCTAAACATAAGTGACAGTGGCACCACATAATCCCACTCTAGGATCTGATTAAGGGTTTCCCTGGGATCAGAACCACCACCCCTGGAGAATAAGGCTGGAGCCCTGTGACCTGGGAGGGACTAGTCAGAGGAATGAGGAACCTATGGTTAGACAGTGTGGGTATCAGTTGTGACTCTGAGACCCCAGTACAGAGCAGGAAAGGGGTCTTCACAAAAGTGCCATTTTTGTCTTCCTAAACCTGATGATTTCTGCCAGCCTTCTGTCCTCTTCTGTAAACCATTGACCAGTATATAAATAATGATTTGTGCAACTATGGGCTGGTACTATTTCTGATCTTTTCCTCAACTTGGGCTGGAATGTAGAGGAAAACTCACAGAGATGGGAATGGCTGGAGCTGAGTCACCTGCTCCGTGGAGTGAGTGCAGTGGATGGGGAGTCCCAGACACCTTCTCTGTCCTGACGGAAGGACGGGACTCAGGGTGCTCAGGAGCTTCGAGGTGTGAGGGTTTTAGAGTCTGATCACCTAAAACCAGCCCATTCCCCAGAGGCATTCCTGTTGAGCCCAGGGAACAAATTACTAAGCGTCTTCTCACCGTTCTGTCTTCCCTACAGAGTAGACCCTCCCCTCTTTGCTCTCCCGGGTTGCCATCCATGATTGTGTGTGTGTGTGTGTGTGTGTGTGTGTGTGTAACTACTTAAGCAGAGAAATAAGAACTCAGGAAGAATGGCTGGGGTAATCCTACTCAGAGGGATCTTGGTATGAAAATTTAACAAGTCTAAGTCATATATTATGGATTATGTCACATAGAACAATTTCTAAGTAATTAGACTTATTATGTACTTGATCTTCAAGTCATGCCTGCCTCCATATCCCCTTTTTGGAATGATTTAAATGTCATGATGTGATATGTGTGGACCCCATGGAGTTTGTTAAGACAGCACCTCAAAGGACCAAATCCTCCCTGGAGAGTGAACAATCTTCGTCTGCTGAAAAGTGTTATTATGAAATGAACTACCAAAAACTTCTATTACAAATAATTTTTTTTACTCAGAAAGTCATAAAGATTGAACTCTATTCTCTTATAATTGGGGCATGTTTTGTGACTTTAAGAATGCTGGACTTACTCTCTTGAGATAGAAAGTCATCAGGCACTACTGTTTCAGGCCGGCATGCAATAGGCAAACATCTGTTCTGAACCACTGCATTTTGGGCAGAGACCTGGTTTGAGATATCAACTTATGGGTTAGCATCACATGTAATGGGCTTCCGTGGTGGCTCAGACAGTAAAGAAATCATCTGCAATGCAGAAGATCTAGGTTTGATCCCTGGCTTGGGAAGATCCCCTGGGGGAGGGCACGGCAACCCACTCCAATATTCTTGCCTGGAGAATCCCCATGGACAGAGGAGCCTGGCGGGCTACATACAGTCCATGGGGTCGCAAAGAATTGGACACAATTGAGCAGCAAAGCACAACAGCACAAGCATATATAATGTATTGTAACCATTGAGACTGATGAGGTCCATAGAAAGGAGATAGAAAATAGATATGAAGAATCAACCCTGAAAAATGCCAGTGTTTTTAGATATGGGAAATGATGAGGAGCAACCAGGAAAGTAGAAGGACCACCAGGAGAGCAAAATATCAGTGTTCAGGCGGGCAGTTCATCTCTCCACACTAGTCTTCACTTCTTATATTTGTACAGACTCCTAAAGTCAGGCAGAGAGTGAGAGTCCAGAACCTTCTCACTTTTTCCTTGTAGATACCCGAGTCCTGGACATGCAGACATCCCTACACATGCGCATGGTCCTCTGAATTCCCAGGAAGATGCTGGAGCCTTTCAGAGCCACTGTATCCATCTCATTGCTCAGCTTTTCCTCTGAAGTTTTTTGGTCAGAGAGTTTGGCACCATATCTTCATGAGTAATGCCTGTTATCAGTACCTCCGACAGCTGTGATGCTTAATAAGTGCTTCTCACTATTTTCCATAAACACTCTATTCTATAAATACACAATGAGAAGGATGAGCCAGGTCAAATACAATCTTGCAAATAGGTATTATAAGTAATCTAGAGATGATTTAAAGCCTACAGTAGGATGTCCATAGGTTCTCTGCCAACATTCGAGTCTTTTATAACTCTGGGCTAATGGCCTAGTTTTCTAGGATTTCCAAAACCTAACCACCACATAAATAATAGAAATTTATTTTCTCACAGTCCTAGGGGTTTGTAGGCAAAGATAAAGGCGTTGACATGTTTGGTTTCTTCTGAGGCCACTCTTCCTGGTTTCTAGATGACTGTCTTCTCCCTTCGTCTTCATAAGGTCTTCCTTCTGTCTATGTCTATATTCTATCTCCTTTCAAGGACATTGGTCACTTCGAATTAGGGCCACTATAAATACCTCACATTAATATAATTACCTCCATAAATCTTATCTCTGAAAAGTCACATTTATATGCACTCTGGGGCCATGGTTTCTATATATTAACTTTGAGGGGACACAACTCAGTATAAAGTAGCTAATTACTCACTTTTCAGACAATGAAATGTTACCATATGGTGTGCATGATTAATAGCCACAAATCAACTTGCTGAATATTGGCTTTCAGGCATATGACTTGACAATTAAGAATTATCATCTCTTTTGGAATATGGCTCAGGATTGTATTGCCCCAGTTTTTACCTTCCTAGTAATAAAGACCTCAGTATAAAAATAAAAACATTAACTGGAGCAGATTGGCATTTGTGTAAACTCTCTCCAAGGGCCTTCAGGCTGTCTTAATCATTAATGAATTTAATAAAAATGTGTTACATGCTGAAGATAATTCTTCAAAAAATTATTTGATAATATTTAGTGTTTTTTTAGCAAGGTAAAGTTATCAAGATAGTTGTTGGTGAACTTAGGCTTCAAATGAGTCAATAGTATAACCTGTGATCCTTGAGAAAAAGGATTTGTCAGTTGAGCTCACATTCCTAGAGGCCTAGTTCCTAGAGGCATTTTCTAATCGGTGACCATAAAAATGGAATCTGAGCAGAAAGCTACAGTCTTGTTGGATGGAAGTATTAAAAAATGGAGATATGGAGTTTAAGAGGGCTAGGAATTGAGTTGTGGGGGTATTTGGAAAAGGAAAGATCTGTAGATAAGGAGCCCCCAAAATTTGTGCAAAAGTTTTTGTGAGGTATTTCTTAATCCTAAAGCACATGAATGTTAAAGCCTAACAGGGAACAGTTGTTGAGGAACTGAGAGGTGAGACAAGCTGAGCATAACTGGACAGATATTTCAGACGCTGCAAAATGTCTAGAGGAAGTTGAAGTTATAACCTAGCCAACCTGGAGAGATCTTCATAAAGATTTTTATATATGTGCAAAAATGACATCCAAGGAGTAAGAGTAACAATAAAATAGACCCATATTAACAAACCTAAAGACCCTGATGCTGGGAGGGATTGGGGGCAGGAGGAGAAGGGGACGACAGAGGATGAGATGGCTGGATGGTATCACCAACTCGATGGACATGAGTTTGAGTAAACTCCGGGAGTTGGTGATGGACAGGGAGGCCTGACATGCTGCGATTCATGGGGTCACAAAGAGTTGGACATGACTGAGCGACTGAACTGAACAAACCTAAAATCAAGACCCAAGAGAAACAAGGTGATCTCCAACAAATGTAATTGTTTGTTCATGGGAAAAGCACAAAAACCTCAATAATCTTTATAGAAGTATAATATAATTGATAGCTTCTACAGTGTATAATTTAACCATTGAAAATCAAGAAGAAATGATCAATGCTCAAGAGATACATTAGTTGACAGTTGAGGCCCCAGACATAATACAGATAGTGAAGTTACAAATAAAGTTACCAAATAACTATAATTTATATCAAAGAAATGGGAAACAAAGATAGCAAAAATGAAAAATATAATGTTTCACTGAAGAATTAGAGTCTACAAAAAGAATCCAATATCTGCTCTGAAACAGCAATATGTATTATCTTAAATTAAGAAATCATTAGATAGATTTAACAGATGACTGCCCCCAACAGCAAGCAGGACCAATGAACTTGCTGCTGCTGCTGCTAAGTCACTTCAGTCGTGTCCGACTCTGTGCGACCCCATAGACGGCAGCCCACCAGGCTCCCCCGTCCCTGGGATTCTCCAGGGAAGAACACTGGCGTAGATTGCCATCTCCTTCTCCAATGCATGAAAGTGAAAAGTGAAATTGAAGTCGCTCAGTCGTGTCCGACTCTTAGTGACCCCATGGGCTGCAGCCTATCAGGCTCCTCCTTCCATGGCATTTTCCAGGCAAGAGTACTGGAATGGGGTGCCATTGCCTTCTCCGACCAATGAACTTACATGAAGATTAATAAGAAACTAACAAGCAATAGCATTAAAAGTAATGAAAAATGGAGCTGAGTCTGAAAGACATATGGGAATATGGTAAAAATTCTAATATATACTAATGAAGAAAAAGATAAAATAGGAATAAAACAAATTTTGCATATTATTTCTGAGAATTGCCAATTCTACATTTTCTATTCCAATTTCTCCACTTAAGTGTTGTTTCATGGTATTTTCACCATTTCCATTTTCCAGTTTCTTTTACTTACCCATCAGATTCTTGTATTCCCCAATTTTTCCAGTCCATAATTTTTATTGTCTCTACATAATCAGATTGTTTATAAACCTTAATTTAACTGTTTCATATTATAGATTTTCTATTTTTAAAACTATACTTTCAAAAACTTTCTATTTCTTCATTATATAGTTAACATATGCCCGTCATACTTGGACTTAAAAATTCAGATAAGGAAAATATTTTCTTTATGTGAATTTACTCTCAAAAATGCATATTATATAATGGCATTAGTGATCTTTTTTCATTTAATATGAATTTATTAAAAATATTACAAGTCAATACATATATGATAAAGGTCGATTTTTAAGAATATATTCTTTTGAATGCATGTTCCATATAAGTACATATTTTATCTATCTCTTAATAGTAGAAACTTTGGATGTTTCCAATCTTTTAGCTACTAGAAGTACTGCTACAACAAGGCATCTTTGCTCACATAATTATGTCCTCAGATGAATTATTTAAATTGGAATTATTGGATTGAAACTAACAGCATTCATCTCTTTGTATCAAATTTCCCTGAAGAAAGATATAAGGCTTTAGGCTCCTATGAACACACAATAGTACTACCTATTTTCTTAAGGCCTTCCCATAAAGAGAGAATAAAATTGAAAAAGTCATCAATATTAATTACAGATAATTGTATCTCTTTTTAAATTTAACATTTATTATTTATATTTTTCATATGAATGATGATAATTTGGAAAATTAATTTTAAAGTGTTCTGAAGATGTTTAAAGAGCTGCTTAAATTTTGTGTTCTATTCAAGGTTTTGTTTTTCTACTTCAAACTCTTGAAACACTTCAAAAACTTAGTTGTTAAACAGCTTTAACTTAGTTGTTAAAAAGTTTTAATTACTTGAAAGAGATACAGTTAAAAACCGAAAGCTTGACAATGAATACTGAAATTTAACTGAAAGGCAGTTTGTTTTATAAGAAAGTTTTCTTACCTCCCTTCTTTTTTCTTTCTTTCTTTTTCTTAGAGTTGTGAATACATTATCATGTAGTTTTACCGAACTTCTTTTCTGTTAGATAATTGTGACGCTGTGTTTTCACTAATGATTCAGAAAAATGAGCACAAATTCCTCCAAAAAGCTCTAAATTGATGAATTCATCAGTATAGTTTTTATACTTCATTGTAACTTTATATTTAAACACACAAGTACATTCCATACAAACTATAACAGGCAAGCCTCAGTCACATTCTCAATCATTCCATATTCTTATTTTGACAGCTAGAATAAAGGTTTTGAGTCCACACCAATAGAGCAGTCATAAAAGTAGTCAAAAAAAAAGTCCATGCCAATATAAAAGTCAGAAAACATAGCAGACTCTGTCTAAATTCATTGTTTCATGGATAAATCAGGATTTAGTTCCCTGGGACTTGACCGTTGTGGCAGACACCACTCTTTCGCTTCCTCACATCTGTCAGTCTGAGCTCTCTGGAATCTTCATCCACTTATCCCATCTCAGCCCTCCACGAGACTAACTCTAGTCTAACCCAGTCGTCTTCACTGAGTAAAACACAACAGCACCTCACCTCATGTAACCTTGCATGCCTCTTGCTTCCTGGGCCAAGGTTTTCCTTTACCCCTGGAGAAAGTCACACAGGACTCCTTGGTGGTCATGATGTGCATATAAACCTATAAGATGGATAATTAATACCCCGTGGAGTGAAACACACATTTATGAATGAGAGAATCAAGCAATTAAGTTATTCACTTATCTATTCTTGGATGGACTGTTCTAAGACACATATTTCATAAGGCTTCTCATAAGACAATCCCATGAGGTAGGACAACTAGTTGTTTCTAAAACCCAGAAGTAATGCCGGCATCAATCAGTAAAGCACCCTTGAACTTCCTCTCCCAACTCTTTTGTCTCACTCTTTTTCCTTATTTATCATTAAATGTTGCTGCTTGCCTGGTGGCTCAGATGGTAAGGAATCTGTCTGCAATGTGGTAGGCCTGGGTTTGATCCCTGGGTCGGGAAGATCTCATGGAGAAGGGGATGGCTATTCACTGCAGTATTCTTGCCTGGAGAATTCCATGGACAGAGGAGCCTGGTGGGCTACAGTTCATGGGGTCACAGAGTGGGAAATGATTGAGCGACTAACACTTTCTTACATACATAAGCTTTTATTTGGGGGGAACCCAGGATAATGGAGCCACTAAAGTTGCAAAAATCTAGTGGCAGAGAGAATCCAGCCTAAGATGTAAGGGTATTCTCTGTTTTTGGAGAGGCAGAAACTCTGTTCTTCTGGTCCCATTGAAACAGAAGGGAAAGGAAGACAGGTAAGAAAACATTGTTGGTCAGATGCATGTATATCCTGGGTTTCCCGTTCTGGCTTGAAATCGCAGACAGGGGGCTGTTGGATACAATGAGAATAAATCTCAAAATATATGAGTATTTCCCTAACATTTCCCATTACTATCTCTGGCTGGAGAACAATGTGCAAAGCAACTGCATAAAAACATCACATAAGGTTGAGCAAGGAGAGATAAGCACTCAAGAACTGTTGTGTCTGGATCCAGGAGCAGTAAGACAGCTTTCCTGGACCCTTGCTGCCTCTGGCAAGGACTTAAATAATTCTACCTACCTCCTGAGAAATCTAGTCAAGAAGCAAGTTAGAACCAGACATGGAACTACGGACTGGTTCCAAATTGGGAAAGGAGTATGTCAAGGTTGTATTTTGTCACCTTGCTTATTTAACTTAAATACAGAGTACATCATGCAAAATGCTGGACTAGATGAAGCACAAACTGGAATCAAGATTGCTGGGAGAAATATCAATAACCTCAGATGTGCAGATGACACCACCCTTATAGCAGAAAGTGAAGAGGAACTTAAGAGCTCTTGATGAAAGTGAAAGAGGAGAGTAAAAACACTGGCTTAAAACTCAACATTCAGAAAACTAAGATCATGGCGTCTGGTCCCATCACTTCAAGGCCAATACATGGGGAAACAATGGAAACAGTGAGAGACTTTATTTTCTTTGGCTCCAAAATCATAGCAACCATGAAATTAAAAGACACTTGCTCTTTGGAAGAAGAGCTATGACCAACCTAGACAGCATATTAAAAAGTGGAGAAAGGTCTTCTTTGCAGATAAAGGTCCATCTAGTCAAAGCTATGGTTTTTCCAGTAGTCATGTCTGGATGTGAGAGTTGGACCATAAAGAAAGCTGAGTGCCTAAGAATTATTGCTTTTGAATTACGGTGCTGGAGAAAACTCTTGAGAGTCTCTTGGACAGCAAGGAGATCAAACCAATCAATCCAAAGGAAATCAACCCTGAATATTCATTGGAAGGACTGATGCTGAAACTGAAGCGCCCATACTTTGGCCATCTGATCTGAAGAGCTGACTCAATGGAAAGGACCCTGATGCTGGGAAAGATTGAAGGCACGAGAAGGAAGTGACAGAGCATGAGACGGTTGGATGGCATCATCAATTCAATGGACATGAGTTTGAGCAAACTCCAGGAGATAGTGAAGGACAGGGAAGTCTGGTGTGCTGCAGTTCACGTGGTTGCAGAGAGCTGGACACGACTGAGCAAGTGAACAACAACTACATCTTCCCTTGTTATCTCTCAGGTCCATCACTACCACTCTAACCTGTGTGTATTTCTCCAGGCCATCCTCTAGCCAGCATTTCTTGCCTGGACTAATAGTAGCTTTTAAGCTGATTTCTCTGATACCAGTTTGGATACATCAAATCCTTGCTCCATACAGCCCTAGAACCAGCCTAAATTAAGGTCTGTCTACTTGATATTTTCATACTTAGAACCCTTTAATGGCTTCACATTTCACACAGGACATATTTCTGGATCAATAGCTTGGAATATGAGTGTTTCCCTGCTGCTTCTTCTCCAACCTTGCTTCTCATTAATCCTTGCTTTGTGTTTTTCTGTCAAAAAAACCCTGACCTTTGGCGTTTGCCCCACCCCATACATGTCGCTTACTCCCTTTGGGCTTTTGCTCCTTCCACTCATTAGGCAGAATACATGTTTCTGCCATGCCACCTCATACTTCTGGTTAACTCTCACTCATTCTTTAAGATGATCTTCTCCTGGAAGTCTTTCTTAGCCACTCTCACCCTAAGTGAGTTATACTTTCCTGAGCTACATTAGCTCTACCCTCTGCAGAGCTCAGTAACTTATTTAGTGTGTGGTAAGGTTAATTTCATTTATATATCAGTTGTTATCCCCACTAGATAATGAATAAAGTCATAGTAGAGAATGTATTCTTTTCATGTTTTCATTTCCAGACCTAACAGCACAAATGTGTGTGTGAGTATACACACACGTGAAAATGAATTTTAACAATTTTGACTTGTATTTATTCCTGTATTTTTAGCTATTCATTACCTCTTTAGAGAATTAAGATTGCAAAGTAAAGACATTATGAGTCATTGACTTCATAAATTATTTTGCATCAGGTAAAAGGCTAAATTTTATAATTTATGCTTCTTTCTAGTACAGTGGGAAATCTAATTTGCTACTGTCTTATTTATAGCTTATAGGTCTTATTCTTTAAAGATATGCTAAGCTTATGCTGTAGATGATATTGATAGCATTTGTTCAGCTCTTACTATGTGTCATGGATTCTGATAAGCGTTTTGCATATAGTATTTTCTCTTCACAACACACCTGTGAGCTTAGTATCAGTGAACTTTTTGCACATATTAAAACTAAACTTCAAAGAATTTAGGTAAGTTGCACACTTAGCAACTGAAAGACCTTTGTAAAAACCAAGCTCTAGCTGAACTCAAAACATGCGTATTTTTAAACCTTTTTTTGGCCGTGGATAAAATGCCTTCATAACAGATATCCTTAAAAAGGGCTGTTTTATAAGAGAGACGTTAACATGTTTTCATCTTCAAAAACATTTTTCACAAAAAATCTTATTTTAAAATTTGAATAATTCCTTTATATACAGTTTAAATATTTAGAAGGTTTAATTAAGTATGTAATTTGAGGAAAGAGGTGAAAAACAAACAAAAAAAAAGCCTCTCTATATATCCTTTTCCATTACTTCTTAACTATTTTCTATCACTTCATAATTGTTAGAATTTTATGCTTGATTAAAATGGCTATTTAACTTACTCAAATATCAACTTAAAACCAAATGATTTCTGATAAGTTATAGCTCCAGTATCCCTAGTCAACTAATCTTCACAATTACAATATGTTCTTATTTGCTAGGGTGTTTTCTCCAAATTTTGATCATTTCCCATAAGAGACAAGGTCATTTGGTCATTTCCCATGACCAAGACAATGAGGAAAAAACAGAGTTCTTTCAAGGACTTTGTTACTTCCATTCTGCTCTCTTCTCTCACTTCCACAATCCATGGATTGCCACCCACACTCCACAAGTAGAGAAAAAACTAACTGAGAAAGCTCTGGTATGTCTATATATTTACTAGCACGACATCATTTGGTGTTTTCCTGTTGCTGTTAATTGCATCACAATTATATTCTTAATTCTCTTTCCCCTGAAGCCATGGCTCATACTCTTCTTCATTTAAGTTGGTTATGCCTTAGAAAACATCACTATCATGGGAATATAAAGAAATATTTCAAGTGTAAACCAATTTTTGAAAGAGACAATAGTTGCTGAACTTAAAATGTTTAACTACTATGTTATTAATGTCTCCCAACTCCTTTATCTTAAATATTCTACAAATACCTTGCTTTATTCCATAATATTTTGTCTGTAAGTTCCAATTACAGAACAAAAAATATACACACTTATTTCCTCTTATTCAGGATATTTCACATAACCACATTAAAAGTATATACACTGTGCAGTTATGTGGAAACTATTTTCATTTTCTTGTGCAGCACTAGCTTCACTACCAGAGCCAGAAATGTAGACTGGGCTTTCTTGGATGACAGTCTTAGGAACATTTGAAGAAGATGAAGAAAATGCCCTAAAGCATGTTTTGATATCTATGTAGTTATTGGATGAGATGACTTCTTAGGGGAATTTAAACTCAGTCATTTTATTATTCTTTAAGTTTTTCGTCAACTTCTCTCTTTGTGAAGCATTCTCTTCAGAGCAGCTTTGACCTCTCTATTCCTCAGACTATAGATCAGCGGGTTGAGCATGGGATTGAAAAGGCTATGAAATAGCAAAAGGTACTTTTTCCCTTCCTTAGAGTCCCCATATCGGGGCCCAACATACATGATAATGGCTGTGCCATAAAAGAGCCCAAACACACAGAGGTGGGATGAGCAAGTAGAGAAGGCTTTCTGGCGCCCTTCTCCTGACCGGATCTTTAGGATGGCACATAGAATATGAATATAAGATACCACAATTGAGGAGAATGGTCCCACCAGCACAGACACTGCCCCAGCCAAAACCACGGTCTCATTGATATGGGTGTCTGCACAGGCCAGCTTGAGAACAGCTATGATCTCACAGAAAAAGTGGTTAACTTTCTGGGGCCCACAGAAGGGTAACGGTAGGAGTAACAGCAGGTGGACTAGGGCCAGGAGGACTCCAAAAACCCAAGAAGTCACTGCCAGGGTGATGCAGACTCTCCAGCTCATGATGACTGAATATCGGAGGGGGTGGCAGATGGCCACATACCGATCATAGGACATCACCACCAGGAGAAGACACTCGGTGTGGGCAAAACTCAAGAAGAGAAAGGTCTGTGTAATGCAGCCAGCAAAGGAGATGGGCTTGGCTGGACTCAGGAGGTTGACCAGCATCTGGGGCACCGTGCTGCAGGCATAGGCCATGTCAACGATGGCCAGGTGTGAGAGGAAGAAGTACATGGGGGTGTGCAGTCTGGAGTCCTGTGAGATGAGCCCCAGGATGACCCCGTTCCCCAGCAGGGTGAGGACATAGAACAGGGAGAAGAGCCCAAAGAGGAGCATCTGAGTCTTTGTGTCAAGGGGAAACCCCAGTAGGATGAACTCAGTGACAGATGTCTGATTTCTCTCCATTTCCCTGTGAAAGAGACAATGAACCTTGCCAAATCGGAATGTCCAAGGGGAGAGTTTTAACATGCTGAATCTTTGTCTAACATGTCTAACATGCTAAATCACTGTTTATTCCCTAATAAAACATCTTCAATGATATTTTTGCCCTGTTAGTCATTTAATAAATGAAAACTATGCATGCCACATGAGACAGAAGGAAACATTTTCACCGTGGTATGCTAAATGCTAGTATTTGGAAGTCCTAGTATTCTGTTATAGTAGTCAATAAATCTCTATTCCCAAACCAACTTTTATCACAGCTCAAAATACATTAATGCTTAAGTCGCCTTCATCGCAGTGGAGTTTTTCTCAGTCTGTGCTGATTATATCAGAGGTTCGCCTGTGTGTGCTGATACATGTGTGTAAATTTGCACTACTGTCTTCACATCTATACATGAAGGAAGGAAGAAGAACGAGGAACATGTCAGTGATTCGTCTATCAGGTTGTCTCACAAATTTGTGCCTTTCATAAGTGACTTACTTGTGGGCTTGTGATCTTTACTGATAGCATAACACAATTAATTTGAAAGCATGGTGAGCAGTTTGTTACAACTTCAGTTAGATTTAAAGTAGAGACCTTTGTCTTTCGATTTTTGCACCCACAATGGGTATCCTCATCACACTGTCTCATGATCCTTACATTACCCCTGTTGCCCCTCTTATATTCTATATAGATATTTATATTCTATATCTTTAAGTATGTTTACACACATACACATATATACACAGACATATACACCACATTCATGTTTATACATATGCGTGTGTTTATATATATACACATACATATATCTATATTTAACTATACTTGAGTTTTTCCCAATATTTTCACCATATCCTACAGTAAAACATCTGCTGGGAACATACATGCATAAATATATATATGTATATATATATACAGACATATATACATTTTGAATCTCCACTATGTGCAGTGTACTTGGTATTTTCTTTTCTATATTATTCCATTCTATTTCATTAGTAAAAATGCAGGTTGAATGATTTCATGATGGGTCTTAATCTAGGATTTAAAAAATATTGGTCTATATCCAAGGCTAGAGCTAAAGCCCTAACTGTAGAGTCATCATCACAGAATCTTTTATATATTTTATGCCTTCTTAACTCTAATGTAAAAGTTATTATTTATCCAGAATCTTTAGTTTGTTGTGGCTTATCAAATTTTTAAAAATCATTTCACAATAGAGTAGGTTTGAACCACTGTAACTTTTAAACCACTGTCTGTTTTCTTGCTTGTCTGACTCTACAGACTTCGCCAGTCCAGAATCCATCCAAATTTCACTAAAATATGAATCTAAAAAAATTCCTAATTCAGTTATTCTCTATAAGTCCCCATTAATATTTTCTGATAAGTTAATGTTTGAAAGGCTTCATAAACAAAAGTTGATAAACTTTCACCCTGCTTCAAAGGGAGAATCAAAATTCATAGTAGAAATTACTGGGAGATGATGACTTTGTCTTATTAAGAAGTAACTTTATAACAATTAGAATCACCTCCTTGAAAACTGGTTGTTATACTAGGGCTGAACTTTATGTCAGTGAATGCTTTAAATCAAAGATTGACTAAGATGGGATTCCTTGTGTTATGCTGAGGTCTTTTCCAACTATAGGATTCATTGGCTTTCAATGTGTAGAAAAGCGTTAACCATTTTCACTTCAACTTGCTTGAAATACTTGGGGCCACTTAAATTAGCAATGATATTTGTAAAATGTCACATACTAAAGCACACAAGAAATTAAGTAGAAGAACTGAGTGGCACCTCATCTTCCTCCTATCTGCAAGTAGTTAAAACACAAAACATAAAATCCACAGATATTTACTAAACACATCCTATGTCTTGCTACATGTTTCAGCTAAGTATATACAAGATAGCCCTTGTCTGCTGGTGTATACAACCTGCTTGGAATGATAAGACTGTTACAAGAACGGACAAAGATGAAAATTCTCATGTTTAATGACTCAACAAAAGAAAGTTCATGCTAAAAACAAAAGCTTCTGGACACTCCTCTGTAACAAACTCATTTTGTAGTCAATTTAGCCCATTATTTCATGAAGACACTACTTAATTTCACTAGGTGATAGAAAGGTTTGTAAGGAAATCTCTCAAATAGCTATTTATCTTACAGTTTAAATAAGAAATTCAACACTAAATGCATCAAAGTAATAACCTATATTAGTTGTTTCTAAAAGAGATGATAATTTTTAAATTTTCCTATTCAGTTCAATTCAGTTCAGTCGCTCAGTCATGTCAGACTCTTTGCGACCCCATGAATCGCAGCACGCCAGGCCTCCCTGTCCATCACCAACTCCCGGAGTTTACTCAAACTCATGTGCATCGAGTCGGTGATGCCATCCAGCATCTCATCCTCTGTCGTCCCCTTGTCCTCCTGCCCCCAATCCCTCCCAGCATCAGGGTCTTTCCCAATGAGTCAACTATCCATAAATAGAAGAAATTTGCTATTAGCAGATCATAACAACTACATTTAACACTGTGATTTTTCATTACAATCTATATGAAATTATATAGTGAACAAAGATTAGATAATATAACAAACTTACTTCAAATTCACACCTTAATATGAGAAGACAAGATGAACATGAATTGGGTAAAGTGAACGTACACCCATAAAGTATAACAAATAGCATCTGTAAATCAGTGTTGAAATTCTTTTCTTCCAAGGATTATCTGAGAAAAGAAACTGTCTCCATAGAGGCAACAAGATATCTCTCAAAAGAGATGATTTTGTTTTCTCCTAGCTCAGCTATCCTTAAATACACTTCTGAGAGTTTGATATAGGGGAGGGATAAAGATCCACTGCACACCACTACCTGTTTCTTCAAGGGAAAGGGGGATCTCGAAGGCTATACTTATTTCTGGTTTCAAGAACTCTGACATTTCCCCCTTCTTTAACCCACCAAATACATTAAGTAGCATTTAGGGCACATGAGACCCATATATTATTCGCATCCTCTCTAGTACTGTTTGAGTTATATCACGCCTGACCTGAACACATATCCCATATATTTTTTTCCATCATCACCACAAGGAATGCAATTCATACAGTGAGACCAGGTAACAGGACCTACAGAAGCTATACAGAATATGTCGAGGAGTCAGAAAAGAGGATAAGGTATCCCAATGGGACTTGTTAAATCCTGTTCTTTAGTTTCCAGAGATTCTGAGCCCAGGGGGTTATAGGAAGAAAGACCAAGGTTCCCCTAGGTCTGTAACTATTATCATTTTCTTTTCTTTCTGAAATGGAAATTAACTGACCTCAAGTCACTATGGCCTACCCAGCTGGCACAGTGGTAAAGAATCTGCCTGCAATGCAGGAGACTTGGGTTCAATCCCTGGGTCAGAAAGATACCCTGGAGTAGGAAATAGCAACCCGCTCCAGTATTCATGTCTAGAAAATCCCATGGACAGAAGAGATGGCAAGCTACAGTCCATGGGGTGGCAAATAGTCAGACACGACTGAACAATAACACCATTCCTATATTCAAATAATAAAGTAGGTAGAATATAATTTCCTAAATTAGAGCTGTTTTAGTGTGCACAGAAACAAATTAAGGAAATAATAGGCCAATTATCTTTTACCCTGAGAGAGATGACCTGCAGTAGGTCTGTAGGTAGTAAAATAAGATTTTCCTCATCAAACCTGTTCAGTTAAAGGCTTATTGGTAACAAGAGTCTAAATTATACCCTCACATATTGGAAAGAAGCTGCTCCCTATATTATCATTTTAAAAATTTTTATTTGGGGTCATATTATATTTTATTACTATTATTGTACATACAGAACTTTTCCCTATTTTGTCATTAGTCTTATCTATTTAGTGGCATTTGTAAAAAGAACTAGGCTTTTATTTTAATGATCTTTATAATTCCTTACTTTATAAATAAAGTCTGCTCTTAAATTATACCCTCTCTTTATTTTAATTCTTGGTCATTGTATATTCCTGAGTTGATCATTAAGTGTGGTTTTTAAAAATAATTTGCATTTTATAATACCATTTTAGCTATACATCTTGTTTGTTAGCCAGAAATTTTATCATTAACATTGTCAATAAAACATAAATTATGCAGAAGTATATTTTTGGTTTCCAAATATTTGTATTATCTCTTTGTTAATTTTAAATGTATTGTGGTAAAATAATGAGTCCTAGTGATGTTGATTTTTGAAAATCTAAAAGATTTTTTTTTAAACACATTTGATTTTTGCCATTTTTATACTGATTTTAATGTGATATATATTTTCATTAAAGTCATGGTTCTCAAATCTTGTACCTGGGGAGCCTTAAAAAATACTGACACTTAGGACCCATCACCAGAGACTGATTTATTTAGTCTGTGAGTGCCCACAGGTTTTCCAGAGCCCCTAGGTGATTCAAAGTTAAGCCAAGGGCAAGAGCCCCTTTCATATTTTTTTATTCTCTTCCCTTTTTCTTTCAGTTTTTGCCTTCTTTTTTATTCTTCAGAAATCCTCATTTCAACACCTGATTTCCACTGACTATATTTTCTGTAGGTTCATAGGCTACACTGACAGATTTTGTTGCATATCTAACAGGTTAATGAGAACAACATATTTTATTTCAGGATTATAAATTTCACTTTCTTTGGGCTCATTTTCCTTGAAGGTTTTTGATGACATTAACTGGGTGGTTATCCATTCAAGACGAGAGCTGGATGCTGTCATTATCATTGCTCTCATGGTCAACAAAACCAATCCTCTAATGAAAGGCAAAATCCTCCCCCATGAATTAATGCCTTCAAAAGAAAACAGAATTCCTCAAAACTGTTCTTATTCTGCCTCTTTGATGAGGTTCATCCCGTTGGACCTCCTCACTACTATGAAAGTGAAGTGTTAGTCACTCAGTCGTGTCTGACTCTTTGCAACCCCATGCACTGTAGCCCACCAGGCTCCTCCGTCTATGGGATTTCCCAAGCAAGAATTCTGGAGTGGGTTTCCATTCCCTTCTCCAGGGGGATCTTCCTGACCCAGAGATCAAACCCAGGTCTCCTGCATTACAGGTGGATTCTTCACTGTCTGAGCCCCCAGGGAAGCCCCCTCACTACCACACTCTGTGATAAAGTTGATTTGTGTATCAAGACCCACAGAATGTAGGCTACCCCAGTGGCCTGATACACACCACAAAATAAACCTAATTCAGCCTGTACTTATGGGAAGCACCTGTCAAGGAGACCTAACATACGTTAATCACAGTCCTACAACTGAGCTTTAGCTGGCTTACCTCACCCTAGGAAATAGGACCTGCCAGCTTTATAAATAAATCCCCAGCCTCCTGGCCAATCAAGTCCTATTCCTATATGACCTCTTCTAACACTTTACAAAATTTGCTCCTGTCCAAAATCCCTTGGGAACAGTGCTTCACTGCTTATGAGGCACTGTATTCCTCCAATCCATGGGTTGTTTTCCCTTAAATAAAGGACATCAAAATCATTACTCAATTGTTCAAGTTTCATTTGACACGCAATTTGACATTTCCCTCATCATTTTGAAAATTCTCTTCTGCCATCTGCTTTGCTGAGAAGTCTATTACTTTAAATGTTATTCTTTTGTAGCTATTTTTCCCTCTGAAACTTTTGTAAGTTTTCTCCTTTTCCTTAAAGTTCTGAGCATTAATTATGTATAATATGTCTAAACATGGATTTATTTTTCTTCACCATTGTTTGATACTCAGAGTACTCTCTTGATTTGAGAAACCACACATTCATCAATAAGAAAAAAAAATATCAAGAGTGATATATTCAACTACTGTTCTGCCCCATCTTGTCCTTTCTTCTGGAATTCCTATAAGATAAATGAATATTGCATTTCAGTCTATCTTGTATGTGATTTTTATTCAATTTTCTTAAAAAATAATATGCTGCATTTTTTAGTAAATTGTTCACTAGTACCGCCTATTTTGGACTTCCCTGGTGGCTCAGAAGGTAAAGAATCTGCCTGCAATGCAGGAGACCCAGGTTCAGTCCCTGGGTTGGGAAGATCTCCTACAGAAGGGAATGGTTACCAACTCCAGTATTCTTGCCTGGAGAATTCCATGGACAGAGGAGCCTGGTGGGCTACAGTCCACGGGGTTACAAAGAGTCGGACACAACTGAGTATCTAATACTTTCACTTCACATCCTCTATTTCACAAATTCTTCTAATGTGCTCAGTCTAGAATTCATCCTGTTTGTTGATTTTTTTTTTTTGGTTCTATTTCAGGGATGAGAGTTTTGTTTCTAAGATTTTTAATTGGTTCTTTTTGAAATCTACTTGTCATTTTCTAATCTTTTTAATTCCCTGGTCATTTAAAACAGTTGTCATGACTTTAAAAAGTCTATTTATGCATTTGAAACATACAAATATAAGGTGTTTGTCAAATTGATCATTCCTTATGTCACAAAATGAATATCATCAAAAGTGAGTTTGTATTACAGTTGATGTTTTTGGCTGCTTTTCTTGGCACTGATTTCCTCAAGTCAAGAAAATAGATTCAAAGCTTATTCTTCAGACCAGCTTCTTCCTTTCTCCCTTCCTCCCTTCCTTTCTCTCTTCTTCCCTCCTTCCTTTTCTTCCTCCATTCCTTCCTCTCTCTCTCTCTCTCTCTCTCTCTCATCTAGAAGATTACAGACTGTTTTAGCTTAACTTATGGGCCATCGTATCCAGACTTAGATCCTATATTAATAGTTTAGGATTATTTCCCTAGGTGATATTCAGTATATCAGAGATCCAGCACAGACAGAGTGGGTGGCTGGATTCCATGTCAGGCTGAAATGTTATGCCTGGAGGTTCTGACATTCTTACCCTGCAATTTTCCTAAGGCTGTATTGTGAAGCAGTTTTTGGAATAAAAGATTTTTGAGCTCCATTCACAAACAAAGGGAGTGCCTCCATGCCCTCCTCATACCTTATTTTCAAGGAAGAAGCCTAATCCCAGTTCCTCATTATCACATGGAGTACTTCAGTATCTATTGTTTCTAAGAGAAAAGATATTGCCTCTCCTGACAGCTTTCAGACTCAGCCAGCAAACCCATGGTGTCAGCACCACTTACAGGTCATTTATGCTTTCTTTCTGGTCCACACAGATGTTTATCTTGCCTTGCAGGCTGATTTTGTCTTCTTAATTTTCTCTTTTCATACTTTATCTGTTGCTGCTCTGGGTTTGAAGCGAAAGTCTTTGAGCTACTGTGATTGAAGTTCGAGATAATATTTTAAAATGTGAATCCACCTATATTCAGAAATGTGGCAGTACAGTGGCAGTGTGAAAATTAAAGTAAGAGAACCACAAGTATGGAGCTTATATAACAATTCTCTCCTACTTCAATATTTTCTTTTGATGAATTTGTTCACTAATTGAAAGAATGAGGTAGTTTGAACTTGGACATAGAAAAATTCCAAGTTACCATTTAAAAGTCCCTAATGGTTGTTTAAAGTCAATTTGACCTCTCCCACAGTAAAAAATAAAATTAAAAAGCTTACTGTGAAATAATAAAAATTTTAAGATTAAAGAGGCATTGGAGAGAATATATTCCAAATACCCATTCAATCCATGTATATTCACTCAGCCTCTGCTTGTATATTTACAGGAAGACTGCACACCAATTAACAAGATATCATTGTTGGGTAACTTGTAATTCTAGAAAATATTTTCTCATATGGATTTTTATTCCATCTCCTTATACACCTACTTAATGATTCTAGGCTTTCCCTCTGTGCTTAGATGCTCAATTGTGTCTGACTCTTTGCGACCCCATGGACTGTAGCCTGCCAGGTTCCTCTGACCATGGGGATTCTCAAGGCAAGAATACTGCAGTGGTTTGCCATGCCCTCCTCCAGGGGATCTTCCCAACCTAGAGACCAAACTAGGGTTTCCTGCATTGCAGGCAAATTCTTTACCAGCTGAGCTACCAGGGAAGCAATAAAATACCACTTTTACCTCTTAAAGGATATTCTATGGGACATTTGAAACTCACTCCTCTATTTCTTTTTTCCAGCCTAAGCTCTGATTAGTATTTAAAAAAAATTATCTGTTCATTTGTTTATTTGCTCGTCTATTTATTCTTCTTCAAACCACACTACACTTCTTGGCAGGCAATCTTAAGGACAGAAAAAGCTATCCAAGGAGGAAGCCATTAAAAATGCTGAAATGTCAACCAGTGAACAAGTTACCACAACACTGAATTTATATTTCCACATGTAGAACTTGAAACTTCCTAGTAGAGCTATTCTAGCTATTCAGCTGGTGAGAAGTCTTAGTTGTGGGTAGGGAAATGAATGTAACAAAGCTACAGACTACAGAGAGATGATTTTTGTATGTATTTCCTATCCTAGATGATATCTCATGAATCTTTCTGCAAATGTCACTACATATAGAGTGTACAGTTTATGCAGAATTCTTCTTACAGTTTCATCTTCTTCTAGCAGTTAAAAAGCAAAGACATCACTTTGCCGACAATGATCCATATACTCAAGGCTATGGTCTTTCCAGTAGTCATGTATGGATGTGAGAGCTGGACCATAAAGAAGGCAGAGCACCGAAGAATTGATGCTTTGGAATTGTGGTACTGGAGAAGACTCTTGAGAGTCTATTGGACAGCAAGGCAATCAAACCAGTAAATCTTTAAGGAAATCAACTCTGAATACCCTTCCTCTGATGCTAAAGCTGAAGCTCCAATACTTTGGTCACCTGATGCAAATAGCCAACTCACTGGAAAAGATTCCATGCTGGGAAGAATTGAAGGCAGGAGAAGAGAGTGAAAGAGGATAAGATGGATGGATGGCATTATCGACTCAATGAACATGAACCTGGGCAAACTCTGAGAGATGGTGCGGGACAGGGAAGCCTGGCGTACTGCAGTCTATGGGGTCGTTAAGTGTCAGACACAACTTGGCGACTGAACAACAACAATGAAAACCAGGCTCCTATGCACTGTTCTTCAACCTCATTTGAATGAGACTTTCCCCAAAACAATGTCAGTTTTAAATCATGAGTTTTACCAGCATGTAATCTTACTGTGTGATCACTTAGATTTCCATTCTACTCTTTTTATAGTATATTTCTTTGCCACACTGCCGTCATGCAGATGCCAAGCCTAAGCCAGGTTCCGGTAAAATTGGTGATGTTTCAGGAAGAAAACTAATAAGCAGTGTGGGTTTAAAGGATATTAAATTCCCAACTCTGTCCTATTACTGGCTGTGAGGTGTAGAGAAAGTTACTAAATCACTCCAAAGTTTGGAAAATAATACCTTCTTTACATGTCTGTGTCTCTATCTCTCCCTGGGTCACTGCTTTGCAAATAGGTTCATCTGTGCCATTTTTCTGAAGAACAAATAGATGGACACTGAGAGGGGAATGAGATGGGGGGATGAACTGGGAGACTGAGACAGACGTGTATACAGTAGTGATACTGTGTATAAAACAGATAACTAATGAGCACCTACTACACAGCACAGGGAACTGTACTCAGGGCTCCGTGGTGACCTAGCTGGGAAGGAAATCCAAAAAAGAGGGGATATATGGATACACATGTATATCTGGTTCACTTTGCTGCACGCTAAGACCACACTGTAAAGCAAATATTCTCCAATAAATTTTAAATCTACGTTATAGCATATAAGGGTGAAAGGTGAGTAGGATAACATTAGGAAATAGCCAGAAGAATCCTAAGTATCAAGTACACGTATCCTTTTTTCCTCTTGCTCTCAGCCTTTTCAAAACTAAGGTCAGTGTTAAGATAAAATATATATACTGGGTCACAACAAAATGTAATTTGTTTATTAAAATCTCATAACACAAATATTGAAACAATTCATAGTAATCTCTCATCTATTTAAGCATTTTATGCAATTTATTAACAAAATATAGTTTTGTTGTTTTTTTTTTTTTGTTAGTCAGAGCCACTCCTCAGACCTGTTACAGGATATTTCTTCATAATTCATCTACCTCAGTTACCTTCATACAAGATTGGTCTTTTTGGTCAATTCTTTCTCAAGTATTTTTGAACTGACACAAGAGTGAATGCAATCCCTTGATTTTTCTAATGAGTCCTTGTAGAAAAATTCTTAGTTCAAACCAATGGTTTATGTTTTGTATGAGGCAAATTATCCTATATTTTCCTCTTCCTCTTCTTTTTTTGGGGTTTTAATTTTAATATAAGGTGTATATATTTGGGGGCTTTCCAGGTGGCACCAGTGGTTAAGAGCCCACCTGCCAATGCAGGAGACTTAAGAGACGTGGGTTCAATCTCTGGGTTGGGAAGATCCCCTGGAGGAGGGCATGGCAACCCACTCCAGTGTTCTTGCCTGGAGAATCCCATGAACAGAGGAGCCTGGTGGGTGACAGTCCATGGGGTTGCAAAGACTGGGACATGACTGAGCACTCACATACACGTTTCAGAGAACATAAATTTTTTAGTTATATTTTTAAAGTCATTTTTATGAAAATATTACCTGTTTTTTCCCACCTTTAAAAGAAGATACACAATAATTACATAGTGCTTTAAGTGTTACATTTAGAGCTAATATTTATCTCTTTATTCACATTATTCTGTTTGGGTGGGGAGGGAACTAGAGCAAATCTGGATTTCCAGGGGCTGGCAGTTTCCCGATACTGCTGGGGTAAGAAGAGTAAGATAATGGCCAGAGACAAAATGACTTACCCAAATGAACTAATGAACAGAATAGTCAATGAGAAGAAGAGTTAGTAACTGGGCTTTCTTAGAACTAAGCAGAAAACAGTGCAAAATCAAATGAAATAAAACAAAGATCTTCATATTTATATGAGAGTCTGTTAATCTAAACACAAACTCTTTCTAATTAAATGGTGCAAACTTAAATGAAAGCAAACAAAGATCTTCATATTTTTTTGTCTCCTATATCAAAAAATTCTCAAAATTAAGCTTTTGTTTTCACATAAATAAATTCATTAGGCTCAGATTCAGGTGATTTTTCAGAACACATGGTGTCCTCCTTAGATTTTAAGTTCCAGACCAAGTAGTTGGCTCTTTCTATAGTTCTTACTGCATTTCCCAATAGGATCAAGGTCAGTGTTTATTCTGTCTTGTTAGAGGTGTGCTGTTGTAGCACATTTATTATGACATTATTAAGCATATGCTTATATCCATAAGGGAGAAGGAAACCGTAGTGGAATTTAAGACAAAATTTGAGACAACGAAACCTCAAAAGAAAAGAAACGACCTTAATGTTGGGACCTGGCCCTGAGAATTGATGACTCTCTGCCATGCATTTACCACCTCACGATTCTTCTCTCATGGCCTGTATTCTCCATGACCTTATTCTTTAGGAGTTAGGAACAGCATCTGATCAATATAAATTCTTAATGGCAGAAATTTAAGACACAAGATTTGAAGGCAGGTACGTTGTTGTTCTCCTAAGTCTCACAGAGAACAAACCTTCCACCCTCAGGACTCTCCCTGGCATCCCTCACATTAGCCTGTCCTTCCACAGCACTCTCCTCAGGGCACCCTTGACCTCTGCATTCCTCAGGCTGTAGATCAGCGGGTTCAGCATGGGGTTGAAAAGACTATAAAACAGGGAAAGAATCTTCTGCTGCTCCTCAGGCTGGCGGGACTTGGGGGCCATGTACATGACGATGGCACTGCCAAAGAAGAGCCCGACCACGCAGAGGTGGGAGGAGCAGGTGGAGAAGGCCTTTCCGCGGCCCTCACCTGACTGGATCCTCAGGATGGCGGCCAGGATGCGCGCGTAGGAGAGCAGCACTAGGCCGAGGGGCCCGACCAAGACCAACACAGAAGCAGCAAAGATGACCGCTTGGTTCAGCCTGGTGTCAGCACAGGCCAGCTTGAGGACAGACAGGATTTCACAGAAGAAGTGGTTGATTTCATGAGGCCCACAGAAGGGCAGCCTTAGGACGAGACCCACATGGACCAGGGCCAGGAGGGAGCCACATGCCCAGGAAGTGACAGCTTGAACAGTGCACACTCTCCAGCTCATGATGACAGAGTAACGTAGCGGGTGGCAGATGGCCACGTACCGATCATGGGACATCACCACCAAGATGAGACACTCGGTGTGTGCAAAAGCCATGTATAAAAAGGTCTGCATTATGCATGGGACAAAGGAGATAGTATTTTTCTTGTTCAGCAGGTTCACCAGCATCTTCGGGACATTGTTTGATGCATATGAAATATCGACGATGGCCAGGTGTGAGAGGAAGAAGTACATGGGGGTGTGCAGTCTGGAGTCCAGTGAGATGAGCGCCAGGATGACCCCATTCCCCAGCAGGGTGAGGGCATAGAGCAGGGAGAAGAGCCCAAAGAGGAGCGTCTGCACCCTTGGGCTGAGCGGGAATCCCAGGAGAATGAACTCTGTGACCCATGTCTGATTTTCCGCCATGCCCTGGCGACAGTGCCTGTGCTGATCACAGCTGCTACGGTGCCTGTGGGCTGAGAAGCAAACGCGGGTCTGGATTAGCCAATTAACAGCAAGACGGGGTCTGTGGTGTGTACTGTGTGCTGACTCAGCCAACAATCGTTTGCAAATTCATCACGTCACGTCTTTTAATCCTCAGTAAAGCAGAAAGGCTCCTGTAAATCAGATCAGTGAACACAGGGTGTCATGTATTGTTTCCATTTCTTCAGAATTTTATTTAACTCTGATTGCAAAGTTTATACTCATACTGTCAAGATGGCAGCCACAGAATAAATTGTTCTCCATGATGACTTCTCATTTTATTTTTAAGAAGGGCCCATAGTTACCTTCTCATTTTGCTTTCTTATTTCTTCAGTTCTCAAATTTTGCTCATACTTTATCATTTGATTCGCTCTTATTTTAAAGCTTGTGCAGAGTACATTGCACACAGCAGTTGCTCAATAAATGATCATGGAGTAAATACACCAATAAGGCAGGGAATGAGATGTACAAATGCAACTTCAAGGAGGTATATTTCCTTCTGTGATCACCAGGTTTAAAGCTTTAGCAAATGAAATTGGCACCAAGTTTTTTCTTCCTGATACGATGCAGGAGAATCTAGATTTTTCCATTCTGGGCATGAGCAGAGTGCCATCACTGATCTGGTCAGCATTCATGGAAGTTGTTTATGATCTATGATCAGGGCAAGGATCTCTGTTATATTCCTACTCCTGCCCTACACTACCTGCTTGCAAGGCTGCTTCCCTGGTTCTAAGGAGATGTTACTTCTGGGCCCACTGCACTTTTACAGTGCATTTGTTGAATGGATGAATGGATGGATGGATAAAGGATGGATAAAATGCATTACTTTAGGAATAACATCCAGAGTATATTCTGGAATTTAATCAAGTCTTTTGACTCTTCTTTAATTTTTGGGTTACCATTCCACCAACCTCATGGCCACCCATGGTTAACAAGGTGACAAGTGTGACAGAAAGGGAGAACCTGAAATGTGCCATAGAAGCATACACCTATTACCTGACAATTCATGATAGACATGATCAGTCTCGATGAGCAGCTTATGACCCAGCTTTGCAAATCCCAAGGCTGTCTTAAGCCCAGAAATCTGCCTGCCTATAAGCTGGCCCTGAACTTCCCATTCAGTGTGCTGATTTCTGGAGTCCTTCCTTTCTCCAGATCCCAGCTCCTCTAAATGATCACACTTGGCCAAAAGCCCTTTACTCACTGTGGCACTGGTCTGAACCCAGAGATAGGCTTACATGTACAGGAAACAGCACAGAGGCCAGGAGAGATTTTGAAGATCCGAACTGAGGCTCTGGCTCCCCTCAGCTGTCTCTGAATGAGGGGGTCTGCAGCTGCAGGCGCTATCCCTGCTTTTTTCACACAGGCGGATGCAGGGACTGGATCTCTGCTCACTATGAGCACCAGCAGTACAGTCTTTATGCTCATCTCTGCCGAGTCCTCCCAGATTGTCCCCTGAGTGTCCCTGAGGGGGAGGGGACTAGGACATACAAAACACAGATGCCATCTCTAGCAGGGCAACAAAAATTGCTTAACTCTTTGTCTCCATTTCTCTGGACTCTGGGGATGGATGTTCAGGAGAAAAGAAGCTGGCAGGTGATGACTTAATACCCAGATGGATTCATGCACATGAAAGTCATGAAGTAGTAAGAACAAACAAACTCCCGGGGTCACGTTGTAAATTACACTCCCCAGGTACTTCGATGGTGATGTGTTTCTGGATCTCAGACTTACCCCAGATGGATTTAGTGGAGCTGGGAGGAAGCAGAACATCATTCTTAATGAGAAATTAACTTGAAATTGGCATTCATTTCTTTCTCCTTTCCTCCTAAGATAACTCTAAGTTAGTGTTAATAGATAAGAACACTTCTACCAACCTTCCTGCACTGTGCTAAGAGGCTGAGTCTTCTACAGGTTGTACCTGAAATGTGATATAGGGTGTTAGGAGAAAGGAAGGAGAGAAAGCAGAGTAGAGCTGACCTTGAAGAGGCATCTGGTAGAAGGGCAACACATGTCTAATTCACATCCTTAGATACACTCGGAAGTTCAGTGAGCCTTCTGATGAATGATGCCTTGGACTGAGGTGTTGTCTTTATAGTCACATAATAAAACAATAGAGGGTTTCTTGAAAATTCTTACTGTCTCTTATGTGTGTCACGCCTACATATATATATATATATATATGTGTGTGTGTGTGTGTGTGTGTGTGTGTGAATGTTTGTATGTGTGTCTGTATGAGTGTGTATATTTGTATATACATTTATTTATTGGGCAAAGTTTTGGAGAGAAATAGCCAAAACTCTGTTTTAAGAACACAGCCAATTCTTTACTGAAGAGAAGTATTGAATTGGCTAAAATGTTCATTCAAGTTTTTCCATAAAATGAATTTTTGGGCCAGCCCAGTAGATTGTTAACATATGAGCAATGTGGTTCTCTGTTAAGAAGACACGGAAGGAAATATGCCTATAGTTTTTGGTTGCCTAAACAAGGATTCATAGCACATACATTTGCATGGGTAGAATAAAGAAGCTCAAGGAATAATTGTCCTAAAACCTCTGGAGGAGTGATTAGAAAAGTTTAGAAGCTTTGCATGGCTAGGAAACTAGTTGAAGAACTTAAAAAGGTAAAAGAAATTGACTACTCCAGACTGGGGAATTAAATAAAATACTGCCAAGATGGTTTCTAATTTCTGTATAGTACTCATACATGAATACTTAATATCCATGATTACTCATATGAATCACAGTAATTTAAATGTCATCCATTCATAATTCACTCATTCAATTTATATTTACTGAGTATCTGCTGTATGTGGCCATTGTCCTTGACACTGAAGATTCAAACATTAGTGAGACATTAGCTTGATCTTCAAGGATCTTGTAGTCTCCCTACAGAATTAGCCAGGCAAATAAACATTTAAGGAACTGTGATAGGAGTATACTCAGTGTACAATGGTGCTAGATGATTCTGAAAGGCAGTTGGGACATGCTTCATGGTAAATGAGATGCTTAAACCCTCTTCAGTAAGATGTAGGAGGAATATGGCATGCCAGACTGTACCTGAGGGTGTGAGGAGGGCACAGCAAAACAGTAATATTGGAAAGGGGACTCACAGACAAGTTTCCCTAACATGTCAGATGTTGGACTTCATTTTAAATAATTAGAATGATATGACTAAATATGTGGTTAAATATATGGTTACACTTTTTGCTAAGTGTAGAGTACCATTTAAAAGAATAAGAATGGGGACTATGAAGCAAAGGTACCTGAAGGGTTATCATGTGAGAGTAAGGAGTACCTGAGTTAAGGCGGGAGCTATAGACATAGACAGGAGATAATGTATATGAAACGTGTAAAAGAAACATAGGTATCAGTACTGTGACTTTTTGATGTGTGGTGAGGAGAAAAGAGAAGCCTGGATGCATCCCAGGAGTCTGACTTATGTGGTTGATACAACTCAATGTCAAAAAAAAAACCCTAATTTAAAAATGGGGAGAGAACCTGAATGGACATTTGTCCAAACAAGATGTACAGATGGCCAATGAGCACATGAAAAGATGCTCAATCATCAGAGAAATGTAAATCAGAAAAACAATGAGGTATTACCTTATACTGGTCAGAATGGCTATCATCAAAATGGTCACAAATGAGAAGTGTTGGTAAGAACGTAGAGACAAAGGAATCCCAGTACACTGTTGCTGCTGCTGCTGCTAAGTCACTCAGTCGTGTCCGACTCTTTGCGACCCCATGAATCGCAGCACGCCAGGCCTCCCTGTCCATCACCAACTCCCGGAGTCCACTCAAACTCATGCCCATCGAGTCGGTGATGCCATCCAGCCATCTCATCCTCTGTCATCCCCTTCTCCTCCTGCCCCCAACCCCTCCCAGCATCAGGGTCTTTTCCAGTGAGTCAACTCTTCACATGAGGTGGCCAAAGTATTGGAGTTTCAGCTTCCGCGTCAGTCCTTCCAATGAACACCCAGGACTGATCTCCTTTAGGATGGACTGGTTGGATCTCCTTGCAGTCCAAGGGACTCTCAAGAGTCTTCTCCAACACCACAGTCGCAAAGAGTTGGACACGACTGAGCGACTGAACTGACTGACTGACTGAACCGAAGCATGTATTATGCAGCACAGGAAATGCAGACAATATTTTAAAAAAAACTTTAAATGGAGTACAATATATAAAAATATTGGATCACTATGTTGTATATCTAAAACTAACATAATATTATAAATCAACTATACTTCAGTTTTCCAAAGACCAATATTTAAGAGATGGTGAGAGGAAGTTAATCTCCCAATGAGAGCTAAAAAAAGAGATGAGTAACAAACCAGAAAATATGAATTAAAAAAACCCAGTGAGCTATGTTATATGTTATGCCAGGGTGCAAACTATTCACTTTAATCCTGTGAGTAATTCTAACTTTATTTTTTAGGTACAAGAATATTCTGCATAGAGCTACGCTGAAGTTAATATTTATAGACACAAGTAAATGAATCCAAAGTTACTAAGAAAAAGGCATTATCATGCTTTAAGACAAACAATACTTCTTCACATCATTTTCCATTTGCCTTGATCTGTACAAGTATGAATGTTATTCAACATGTATAGAAAATTTAAACTTCCAAAGAGACTGTTATTAAGATGTTAACCAGAAATACAATAAAATATGCAGTGATTTCATTGTCTCCAGCCTCAAGTCTCCAGACTCTCAGGGGCTGTGAGAGGTAACACATTTTCCTGCCTAGTGGCTTCCCCTTCCGCATACTTATTTGGTTGCTTCCTCTCTGATATATTAGCTATCATTCCTCCATGTACCTCTTATATAGATATATATATATATATTAATGTTACAATTTCTCTTATTTGCTCATATCTCCTTCACCGTTCTATTTGTTCTTGTGGATTATACCTTTTGCTCCATTAGCTATATCAGTGGTATCTGCGAACGAAGAAAAGGTACATGTGTATGATAAAGCTTCCTTGCTCTAAAAGAGTACTTAACACTTCAAATTTTATATTTCTAGCAAGTAGTTCTTCACCCTAAGAATTCTCTCTCTTTAAAATAAATTGAATTTAATTAATCTAATTTTTTACACAAGAAACTAACCCTAGCATATTCAAGAAGCTCTTTTGACTACTATTTGTTTGCTGGCTTATTTTGGGGGGAGGTATTTTGAGAAATGGGAAAATTATTCATCTTTACATAATGGTCTATATCTTCTTTACTAAATTCCATCAGCAATATCTTGTCAATGTCTCTCCTGCCTGGACTGTCTATAACAAATTGAATTTATCCTGGGTTTTTCTTCTATTTACCTTAATCCTAATCTTGCTCCATTGGTATGCTTGAGGGATGGTTAAGTATGAAAACCAGTGTAAATGCAAGATCAAAGAACTCAGAAGAACTGGTCACATCGGCAAAAAATATCAGTCCTTTCCATTACCTGCTTTATCACCCAAACTTACTTCTACAAATGAGTTTAAATTAAACGGTTTTCATCATGAATTGCTTGATTGGTTCAATCAAATGTCCAACCTGCTTTGTGCATGTGTAAGCATATACATGGGCTTCCATGGTGGCTCTGTGGTACAGAATCTGCCTGCCAATTCAGGAGACACAGGTTCGGTCCCTGGATCAGGAAGACCGCCTGAAGAAGGACATGGCAACCCACTCCGATATTCTTGCGTGGGAAATCCATGGACAGAGGAGCCTGGCAGTCTACAGTTCGTGGGGTTGCAAAGAGTCAGATATGACTTAGACACTAAAGAACAAGAACAACAAAAGCATATACATATACGGCATAATATATGTATGTATACATAGATACATTAAGTCTTTGCTGATTCTTGGGCATGAGGGGATGACTTGACACAGTCCTCAGGTTAATGGAAGCCCTGAGGTAGCCTGAGTCCGGGGATGGGGCGGGTGAGTGTATGTGCTTATGCTCCCCAGTGTAGATCTGGTCAGTGCTGTAGGTCTTCCAGTCGCCACCAGTAGGACAGAGGCCCAAAGTCTGTACTCAAGTATGAAACGAATTGGAAGAGCCTTGCCTATCAGTGACTTACTAAAGACTTCCAAAGAACTCTCCCTCACTTCCTCCCTCCCTCAGTGACTGCAAATGATTCTAGAGAGATTCTAAGTCAAAAGGTGTGTGCACCTCTCAGCCTGTCCAGGGGAATCACCTTTAGGGTTCCTCAGTTTTCATACCCTTACTCCCCGAGAACTCCTGCAACTTCAGTTCCTTCACTATAGAATCTCAAGGCGCAGGAGCCTCTTAGAGAACTCATTAAAAAAAAAGATACAGCTGGAAAGTTGCCTCAGGCATCTTGGCAAAGATGGAAAAAAAAAACACTTTTTAATTGATCTCGAAGGAATAGAGACTATTTCAAGATCTAAAAAGTAAGTGTCAGTAAAAATCTCCTTGCGGAGCTCATTAAGACTTTGCCACTATTAATTACAACAGCGGAGCCCTCAGTGGGCAAACACACAGGAAAGCATGGGGGTGCTTGGAGTTTAGGGGAAAAGTCTTAGCTGCTCACCTCTGGGGCCCCAGAGTTAATGTTTAAGTGAAGTGTGGGGACACCCTCCATGGAGACTGGGACTCCAAGTGTCTTACCAATAGATTGAGCTCTTTTCCCATCCACACATTTAGATAACAGAATAATAAACCAAATAACTGCAGTTTATTCCAGGCACACTGTTAAGAGCTTTATACAAGTTGTTGTGAATCATCAAAATGGCATTTTAAAGTATATATTTATTACCTGCCTATTTAAAAAAGAAGCAAATCCCATCAAGCTAAATAACTCATCCAAGATCATATAAGTGACAGCCTCCTGATTTAAAACTGATTTTGAAGCCTTTTATATCTTTCTGCTAATAGAGTCTAGTATGAACTCAAGTACAGTTTCTCTAGACCATCTCATAGTTCTCTAGTTCAGCTACTCACACACCTTCCCTGTATATTTATTTTTAGCAACAGTAAGGAACACAAAACAAAACAACATTAAAGGAAGTATGATGATAAAGAATAAAACCTAGAACTTCTTCCAACATTATTTCCATTTCAACATTTCCTGCTGCTATCATGTGTCTGTCCACATGGGTATTAACCCCAGGTCTAACACAACCATCTCTTTGCCATATATACCATTTATACACCTTTGTTTACATGCTAAAATAGAATCATCTCAATAGATAGATACCAAACTGATGCCCAGTTATTCACCCCTCTTAATTCTTCTGTGAGCCTTAACTAAGGCCTAAGGCATGGGGGAACACTTGAGGTTAATGAGCTAGTGTTTGTCTGGGTCCTCCAAGAAGCAGATGCCAAGACAAGATTAGCTGTGCAGGGGATTTATTAGGAAAACACCATGAGGGAAAATAAGGAGGGATCACATAAAAGCTTGAAGAGCCATTTGATGCCTCTCTGATTCCTGTGATTCCTTTGATTCTGATTTCTGATTCCTTGGAGAAGGAAATAGCAACCCACTCCAGTACTCTTGCCTAGAAAATCCTATGGATGGAGGAGCATGGTAGGCTACAGTCCATGGGTTGCAAAGAGTCAGACACGACTGAGCGACTTCACTTTCACTTTACTTTCGGTTTCACTTTACTTTTGGTTTCACTTTGATTCCTGTGATGGAGAGAAATGAAGGCTCAAAGCATATGTATCACTTAGGACCACAGCTAGAAACAGATGGTACTCTCAAATGTGATAATTTGAGGAACATTTAATAAAGGGGCTATTTACAATGTATGCACAGGGTGTGGGGAAATCACCAGGGAAAGTGCAAGACCCTAGGCTAGTGCCAAAACCTGAGCTATTAATAAAATTTTTTACAACCTCTAGACCTAAAGGAGAAGAGATTGCTGTTACTAGAGCCTGGAGACAAAAGAAGGCTGTGCAGAAAGTGTACCCTGATAGAAACAGGAAACTTAATGATAATTGGACAAGTCCATATTGATGTTGCACAAAACAATAAATACTTAGCCTCACCCTCCTCCCTCTCTTTGGTCTTTTGTCTTTGTTTCCAATGAGACAAACCCAGCAAGAGGCCCGAGGGCAGTGAAGTCCCGGGATGTAGCACCTGCAGATCGGTCTCACCAGGCACAGAGCAGGGCATGCAGGCGTGTGTGCTCAGTCGCTCAGTCGTGTCTGACTCTTTCAGGCCCCATGGACTGCAGCCAACCAAGCTCCTCTGTCCATGGGATTCTCCAGGCAAGGACACTGGAGTGGGTTGCCATGCCCTCCTGCAGGGGATCTTCCTGACCCAGGGATCAAACCCATTCCCTGTGGCTCCTGCATTGCAGGCAGATTCTTTACTGCTGAACCCAGCAAAATGATAACCAATAATTGTAAAAGGACAGAATTAGAAAATCACTGTTTTGTGGCCAGTATTAAGGTGGCTCAGATGGTAAAGAATCGCCGGCAGTGCGGGAGACCTGGGTTCGATCCCTGGGTTGGGAAGATTCCACTGGAGGATATGGCAACCCATTCCAGGATTCTTGCCTGGAGAGTCCCCATGGACAGAAGAGCCTGACAGGCTGCACCCATGGGGTCGCAAAGAGTCGGACACGACTGAGCGACTAAGTACAGCACAGCACAGCCCGATAATTGATTCGGGCAGTCAATGGATGCTAAAATAATTGGCTGAAAATAGTGTGAGGAGACAGAATTCTCACATAATACCCAAGATTTATGCTGCAGAATACTAATTAATTTCAAAGTAGGAAAAAGTTCTTTTATACTGGAGTAATCTAATAGAAACCGTTCTACTATATTACCAAACTAGACATTATCAGTACCAGGACAGACTGGTTTCATGCGCCCCCTGATATGATGCACTAGGAAGAACACAACATCATCCATGCAGCATTCCTTAAAAAAAGGTTTTATCTGGCCCTAAATATGATGAATCCAAATTTCAGGACCCTCCACAAAGCAACTAGCCTGGATTCCTAAGAAAAGTCTATGATGTTAAAGACAAAAAGTCTGAGATTAAATGAAACTAAAGAGATAAGAAACTAAACACAATGCATGATCTTTGGTTGGATTCTGAACTGAAAAAAAATCCAAGTAACCATTGTTAGAAAATAATATTGTATCAATATTAAATTTTATACATTTATTTTGAATATATATTGTATCATATACACACACACATATATATAAATGTTGTGAGCATGCTGTGTTATTCCCCTCATTAACCTCAGATATTTTTTCTATTTCTTACACTTTTAAATTATCTAGCACAGAGCAGTTACCTGGCACAAAGGTAGTCACCAAACATGGGCTGTCATTGCTACTGTGAAACATTCAGGGTTAGCATCATCCCTACTCTTGTTCTGCTTTGGATTTTAGAAGATGGTGTTCTGTTTATGAAAAATAAATTACTATACAAATAAAATAACCCCATCCTAAGAATAAGTCTAGTTAGTAAATACACCTTTCCCAGTCAGTCTTCTTGGGTCCCCTTACTTCAACTTTCCTTCTTCCCCCTGTTTTCTAGTCTCTCTTCTCATACTGAAACTCTGAGTTTAATTAAAAAAAACATTATTCAAGCTGTTCTTTCCACATTTAAGGCTCTGGTAAGGTTATTTAGCTTCAGCAAATTTTAATTCAGTCATTTAAGCTAAAGATTAATAAATTTACTAAGCTGCTTTTAAAAGAATCAGACTAATGTGATCAAAACAAAAGTTACAATATGTACAGCTTAACTGCCCAGATAATCACGATGGTGTGATCACTCACCTAGAGTCAGACATCCTGGAATGTGAAGTCAAGTAGGCCTTAAAAATCATCACTACAAACAAAGTTAGTGGAAGTGATGGAATTCCAGTTGAGCTATTTCGAATCCTGAAAGATGATGCTGTGAAAGTGCTGCACTGAATATGTCAGCAAATTTGGAAAGCTCGGCAGTGACCACAGGATTGGAAAAGGTCAGTTTTCATTCCAATCCCAAAGAAAGGCAATGCCAAAGAATGCTCAAACTACCACACAATTGTACTCATTTCACATGGTAGTAAAGTAATGCTCAAAATTCTCCAAGCCAGGCTTCAGCAATATGTGAATTGTGAACTTCCAGATGTTCAAGCTGGTTTTAGAAAAGGCAGAGGAACCAGAGTTCAAATTGCCAACATCCACTGGATCATCGAAAAAGCAAGAGAGTTCCAGAAAAACATCTATTCCTGCTTTATTGACTATGCCAAAGCCTTTGACTGTGTGGATCACAATAAACTGTGGAAAATTCTGAAAGAGATGGGCATACCAGACCACTTGACCTGCCTCTTGAGAAACCTGTATGCAGGTCAGGAAGCAACAGTTAGAACTGGACATGGAACAACAGACTGGTTCCAAATAGGAAAAGGAGTACGTCAAGGCTGTATATTGTCACCCTGCTTATTTAACTTATATAGAGAGTACATCATGAGAAACGCTGGGCTGGAAGAAGCACCAGCTGGAATCAAGATTGCCGGGAGAAACATCAATAACCTCAGATATGCAGATGACACTACCCTTATGGCAGAAAGTGAAGCGGAAGTAAAAAGCCTCTTGATGAAAGTGAAAGAGGAGAGTGAAAGAGTTGGCTTAAAGCTCAACATTCAGAAAACTAAGATCATGGCATCTGGTCCCATCACCTCATGGGAAATAGATGGGGAGACAGTGGAAGCAGTGTCAGACTTTATTTTTGGGGTCTCCAAAATCACTGTAGATGGTGATTGCAGCCATGAAATCAACAGACACTTACTGCTTGGAAGGAAAGTTAAGACCAACCTAGATAGCATATTAAAAAGCAGAGACATTACTTTGCCAACAAAGGTCCGTCTAGTCAAGGCTATGGTTTTTCCAGTGGTCATGTATGGATGTGAGAGTTGGACTGTGAGGAAAGCTGAGCACCAAAAAATTGATACTTTTGGACTGTGGTGTTGTAGAAGACTCTTGAGAGTCCCCTGGACTGCAAGGAGATCCAACCAGTCCATCCTAAAGGAGATCAGTCCTGGGTGTTCATTGGAAGGACTGACACTGAAGCTGAAACTCCAATATTTTGGCCACCTCATGCAACGAGTTGACTCATTGGAAAAGACCCTGATGCTGGGAGGGATTGGGGGCAGGAGGAGAAGAGGACAACAGAGGATGAGATGACTGGATGGCATCACCGACTTGATGGACATGAGTTTGAGTAAACTCCGGGAGTTGGTGATGGACAGGGAGGCCTCACATCCTGCGATTCATGGGGTTGCAGAGTTGGACACGTCTGAGCGACTGAACTGAACTGAATTGTGTGTATTTCCTCTCCTCTGCTCACTCACTGACATTGTCCCTGAGCCCTGTGGCCACTGATAATCTCTGAAGCACAAAAATCCACAAACTGGATTTTTATATTTCAGCTTTCCCATTCATTGAAATTCACTTATCCTCATTCTCTGACTTCCTGAGAGACTCTGTTGTTTGGTTGCTAAGTCGTGTCTCACTCTTTGCAGCCCCATGAACTTCCAGCACACCAGGCTTCCCTGTCCTTCACCATCTCCCATTTGCTCAAACTCACATCCATTGAGTCAGTGATGCCATCCAACCATCTCATTCCCTGTTGCCCCCTTCTCCTCCTGCCCTCAGTCTTTCCCAGCATCAGAGTCGTTTCCAGTGAGTCGGCTCTTTGCATCAGGTGGCCAATGTATTGGAGCTTCAGCATTGGTCCTTCCAATGAATATTCAGGGTTTATTTCCTCTAGTCTTTCCATTTTCCCACACTTTCTTCTATTAGTCTCATCTGTTTTCACTTATTTTCTCACTCTAATTACACTCCATGTTCCATCTCTTTTTAACAATGTTTTTAATAATCTCAGCCCCACTGTCCTTTCTCTGAAATTGCCTGGAGAAGACAATATTCTTGGATCAATCTCACTCTTGCCCTTCAGACTCAGGCTGAGCACTAGTGAAAAAAATGTGACTACTAGAGAAGCAATTCCCAATATAAACTCATAATATGCAACCTAATCTGAGCCATCAGCTCTACACAGTGATTTTTTCTCTAATTCTGCACACTGATATTTAACTTTTTCCATTTGATTCGAACCTCAGATGCCCCTATCCCCACACTTCGCCAACATTCCAAGTCACACAGGACAAATGACTTGTCTCCTTTTCACAGAGCAAAAGCGTAAGCTCTCATATGGAAATCCTTCACCTTCCCAACACAAAAACATTCAAATGTCCCTCATCCATGTCTATGCTTTCCCTCTTCTTTCCTAGCCAATAGAGAAAGTCTTCTCTTTAAATTAGAGCTAATTTTCTACACAAGTACTCTTGATACTGTCCCTTCATTTCTCTCAAAAAACTGATGTTTTCAGGTTTCCCCTTTTTCCTTTCTCCTGGCTTTCCAGCCCATCATCCCCATGGACCACGAATAAACAAACCTATCTCACCAACTGTCCCCTTTACTGTCAGCATGGCTGAAGGACTTTTCAACACTTGATCACTTTCTATAATTTGCCCCCAACACAACCTTTTCACTGAAATTCCACCAAAATGATTTTAATAAGTTACTAGTAAATGTTACATCATTTAAAATAGTGTTATCTTAGATTTTGGATAATTTTTATCCAGAAATCTCAAAAACAGGGGTCTTTCAGTTCTAGTAATGGGGCGTGCTTCTGTCTTAGGTTGTTTGGGCTATTGTCACAAATACCCCTGAGTGAGTGGCTTATCAACAAGTATGCATTTCTCACAATTCTGAAGGCTGGGAAGTTCAAGATAATGGTGTCAGCAGTTTTGGCGTCTTGTGGGACCCTGATTTATATGTCATAGGCAAGTGCATTCTCATTGTGTGGTGAGGGCATTCTGTGGGGTGTTATACAGCCACAAATGCCAATCAGGAGGTCTCAGTCCTTATGACCTGATCACCACCCAATCCCCACCTCCTAGCACCCTCACCTTGGGAATTAGGATTTCAATATACAAATTTTGGGGGGACACAAATATTCAAACTGTAATAACACTTGATATATCCACCTTCTCTTCCTTGAAGTTCTCCATAAACCTCAAAGACAATAAAAAACAAAAGCTACAAACCCTATTTTGGAAAAACTAAGGTCACCCTTTTCTTATTTTATAACTTGATTGAAGTATTATGGAACAATAAACTGCACATATTTAAAGAGTGCAAGTTAATGAGTTTTGACATGTGCATATACCCTAAGGGGCTTCCCTGATGGTTCCACAGTAAAGAATCCACCTGCCAATGCTGGAGACACAAGTTTGATCCCTGGGCCAGGAATACCCCCTGGAGAAGGAAATGGCAACCCACTCCAGAATTCTTGCCTGAGAAATCCCATGGACAGAGGAGCCTGGTGGGCTACAGTCCATGGGATTGCAAAGAGTTGGACACGACTTAGCAACTAAACAACAAATGCACCCATAAACACTACTGCAATCAAGATAATGAACACACATATCACCCTCAAAAGTTTCTTTGAAATCTGTCCTTCATCTCACCTCATTTCCAGTTAATTTCAACTCTGTTTTCTGTAACTATAGATTAATTTACATTTCTAGAGTCCTATATAAATAGAATCATACAGCATATATTCTTCTGGATAGAACTCATACAGTATAGTCTTGATAAAACCTCTCTTCATTCAGCATAAATTATTCTGAAATTTGTAAGTGTGGTCTTGCATCAATTTGGTCTTGCAACTATTGCTTGCATCAATAGTTTCCCCTTTGTATTGCTACATAGTATTCTGTTGTATGGATATACCATATTTGTTTACCCATTCACGTGTTGATAGACATTTATGCTACTTCAAGCAAAAAATAAAGATGCTATGACATTTGTGTGCAAGTATTTGTGAGGATCAGTGCTTTCACCTCTCTTGCACAATGACTGAGTTGTATAGTAGGTGTATATTTAAAATTTTAAGAAACTATCAAACTGTTTTCCAAAGTTTTTGTTCTGTTTTACATTTTCGCTACCACATGATGAGAGGTCCAGCTGCTCTATAGCCTCATCAACACTTTGTATGGTCAGTTCTGAAATTTTTGCTATTCCAACAGTCGTGTATTGGGCTTCCCTTGTGGCTCAGCTGGTGAAGAATCCACCTGCAATGTGGGAGACCTGGGTTTGATCCCTGGGTTGGGAAGATCCCCCAGAAGAAGGGAAAGGCTACCCACTCCAGTATTCTGGCCTGGAGAATTCCATGGACTATACAGCCCATGGGGTCTCAAAGAGTTGGGCACAACTGAGCAACTTTCACTTCACTAGTTGTATATTACAATCTCTTTGTTTGGATTACCATTTTTCTGATGAGTAAAAATGTTCAGTACCTTCCTTCATGTTTATTTCCTCTGTGTATATATTTTTATGAAGTATATATTCAAATCTTTTGCCTACTTTGTTGGGTCATTTGTCTTACTATTACACTGAAGAAATTCTTTATCTAGCACAGATACACGTCTTTTGCAAATATTTTCTCCCAACTTATAAACTGCTTTTCATTTTATTTATGCTGTATTTTGAAGACCAAAATATTTCAATTTTGATAAAGTGTAATTATCAATATTTCTTTTTATAATTTGTTTCTTGAATATTATTTTAGAAATCTTTGCTAACTCAATATCACTAAATTTTCTCATATTTTCTTCGAAAGTTTCAATAACTTTGCCTGTTATATTTAGACCTATAATACATTTTGATTTAATGTATGTGATGATAAGTAAGGATGGCTGAGTTTTGTTATTTTTTGTTTACATATGGCTCTCCAATTTTTCTAGTACAATTTATTGAAAAAATTGTCTCCCCATTGACTTCTTTTAGCACTTTTGTCAAAAATCAATTGGCATTTTAATAATATTGAATTTTTTGGCATGACATATGTCCATTTTTTTAAGGTTTCCTTTAAATTGCTTGAAAACACTTTACGGTTCTCAGAGTACATGTCTCAAAAACTTTTGTCTCATGTTTCATAATTGTGTTGCTATTATAAATGGTTTTTGTTTTTCAAGTTCAATCTTTATTTGCTGTAGTATTTAGAAATATAATTTATTTTGTATATCGGCCTTATGTCCTATCAGTTCAGTTCAGTTCAGTCGCTCAGTCATGTCTGACTCTTTGCAACCCCATGAATTGCAGCACTCCAAGCTTCCCTGTCCATCACCAACTCCCGGAGTTTACTCAAACTCATGTCCATCGAGTCGGTGATGCCATCCAGCCATCTCATTTATGTCCTATAGCCTTGCTGAAATAACACGTTAGTTCTAGTAGATTGTTTTGGTAATCCCTCTCTCTGTGTATGTGTATACACACACACACATACATTATCTGATGATAAAGATATTTTTCTTTTTCATTTCAAATCTGTATACTTTTTATTTCCTTTTACTGCCTCATTGCACTTTTTGGAAACTTTGGTACAATACTGAATAAAAGTGATAAGGGACAAGCCACAGGCTGGGAAAGAATGTCTACAAAAGACACATAGGATAAAGAACTGTTATCCAAAATAAACAAAGAACTGTTAAAAGTCAACAATTATAAAACAAATAACTCAGCTAAAAAATGGTCAAAGACCTCAATGAAAATTTTACCAAAAAAGATATACAGATGGCAAACAAGCATATAAAAACACACTCCACAGCATATATCACCAGGAAAATGCAAATTAAAACAATAAGATACTATTGTATCCTTATTAGAATGGCCAAAATCCAGACAATATGACAATATCAAATGCCAGAGAAATGTGGGGCAAAAGAAGCTCTCATTCATTTCTCATTCATTAATAGGAATGCAAAATATTATGATCCACTTTGGAAGAGAGTTTTGTGGCTTCTTATATTAAAGGAACAACCATACTCTTATCATATGATCAAACAATTGTACTCCTTGGTATTCACCAAAAGCAGTTGAAAATGCAAGTCCAACAAAAACCTGTGCATGGATGTTTATAGCACCCTTATTCAAAATTGCAAAAATCTAGAAGCAACCAAGATGTCAATAAAATTATTACTATTTACCAGAGGTTGAGAGGGGGAGGGATGAATAGTTGAAGAAAAGAGGATTTTTAGGCAGTGAAAATGTTCTGTATCATCAATTATAACAAATGTACCACTCTGGTGGAGGATGCTGGAAAAAGTCGAGGTTATGCCCCTGTTGGGAAAGGAGTATATGGAAAATCTCTGTAGCTTCTGCTCATTTCTGCTATAAACCTAAAACTGCTCTCTATATAAAGCATTAAAATAAAAAAACCAAGTCTGAAAAAAATCCAATACTGTATTTCCTCTAGAAGTGCTAGTTCATTCATTGTTAACAGTGACTTTTTAGAACATAATTACTGAAAATAATTAAAAATCAACTGTATTATTCTGTTTCACAAGCAAATTTTCTGTTGGTTTTGGCTCTTTCTTCACTTGCCCAGGAAATCTTCATCTGCTTCAAAGACAGTCAAAAGAAAACAGACTAATATAGCCAATTCTCATTATCTGCAGTAGTTGTGATTTAATGTGAGCATTGTATTTGAACTGAATTACCAAATACTGAACTAGTGCTCCCAGGGAAAATACAGCATTAGGTTCTTGCAAACCCCTAGTCACAACATTTTTATCACTCAAAATGTCATTTGCGTTATATGGTTCTCTTACCTACCTCCTTGTAAAACAAGTCCATATCATCAGTATTGAAAACTTGTTCTTCCATATAAACTTTTTCCGGTATAACACTTAGCAAGTATTTTTTAAAAGTCTTGCATAGCCTCCATACCTGCAGAGAATTATCTTGCCTGAAAGTTTGACATTTTTCACTCTGCATTGCCTCTTGAAAACTGTGAGTCAGCCAGCACTAGCTGAGAAAGGTTAACATTTTTCTGACTCTGGGTAACATGATCGCAATTTTCTTTGACTTTCAGCCTTACAACAATGCTGCCCATTACACTTTCTTTTTTATCAGTTTTCATCTCATGAATGCACAATTTAGCCATGTTCCATCTCCTCCACAGCTTTATCATGCACTATAGCTATTACTTTCACACTTTAGGAGAGTTCTCATGTACACATCAGCAAATTCCCTCTGACTTTTTCTTGGATATATTGTACTGTTGATTCACTAACATTGGACTCAAGACCAAGAGCAGTATAAATCATGCCTAAAGAAGCTTATCTAACATTCATCAACCAAATTTATGGTTATTTTTTCTGTAAAACATTTCACAATCTTCTTGCACTTAGGGACACTAGACAGTACTTCAGTGTTACATTTCGGGAGCAACTTAAGCAATGAACTTACCAACAAAAGGTACCAAAATATGAAAACATGTGGCATTAGTTAGACCACAAAAGAGAAACAAGTTTACAGCTTGGGACTTGAAATAACAAGGCAGAGTATCAGCTTCTTTATCTTAGCTGGAAACATGTACATAGAGAAACTCAAATTTTTGGCCACTCTACTCATGTCTGTGAATGACCATGTGTTTATTTTGGGTAATGCACACATTTAAGCAAATAGACAAATTCACAAATATATAACCTTCAAGTAATGAAGATTGGCCCTATTAATATTAAAATACTCTGCAAGAAAAAAGGAAAGAAACTAGAAAAATTAATAGATGATAAGTTTTCTCACAAAATAGATGAAAATGGTGAACAAATATTTCTCTGTAAAAGCTTATGAAGCTCTTTTCTCTGTAAAACAAAACTTAGCAGAGACTCAGAACTTTGCAAAGAATTAAGAAATTAGGAAAATATACTGATGTAGCAAAAGGAGATGAAGTATGGAAATAAAAAAGCTTAAAATATAAATGAAAAACTAGGGGAAAAATTCCAGAAATGAAGTTGAAATTGGAATGAAGAAAAGAGAATAGAGATGCTCCTGGAAACACACTAAGAAACTTTGAGCTTAAAAATAATAAAAGCAGCATAACCAAACTGAAATAAAAAGTTAAATTTAATTAAAAACTACTTATGAAACAAAAAACAGTTCCATCTGGACTTACACATTTCCACAGCAATATCCAATGCTAAAGTTTGTGAAGCAACACCTACATAATCCTCCAGGAAAGAAGCAATCAACCAAGTTGTATACCCAGCCCAGTGCTTATACAAATGCAGAAGCAAAAAATGTAGAATGATAAAAAATATCCAAAGACTGTCAGGCCTAGAAAATCTATGGCAAAATAATTGCCAGTGAGAATTTAAAATGGAAAGTTTTTAATTATAGGACTATGATGAGTATAATTATGAGGATTAAGATAATATTAATAGATGTCAGGGAATGTTTGATGGGAGGATTCCTACGTGCTGTCTCTCATGAGTCCTTTGTCCCTCTTCAAGCGGAACAGCACACTGCTCCCAGGGACTGAGGTCATTGTGTGAGGCAGGCTTGGGTCTCCTTTAGTAAACATTCCCTTTAGGACAAAACTGCTTAGTCTCGTTCCCCTTTCTTGAGATATGGATTGTCTCCTAACCTTGTGACTAACATTACCCCTTGTTCCCTTGGTAACGGTTGCTGTACGTTTGGTTTTCTGATCTCTATCATTCCCGAAAGAAGTTTCTTGTACCACAGCCTATATATACTCATAGAAAAATCATTAAAGCACCTTTGCTCCATCAGAGCTTAGGTCCCCGGGTCTTTTTTGTCTCTCTCTTTCTGTCTTTTACTTTCTTATCATCGACTCCGTACCACCAGGTTCTGGTCCATTAAAGGACCCCAACAATAGCGCAAAATTCAAGTGCTTAAAACATACCCTGAATGTGAAGACAAATATAAGTAACAAAAGTTGAAAAAAAGGTAGGTAGGAGATTTGATAGTGCTGACTTCCTCATCTTTAGTATCTAGTAAGAAAAATATTTCACTTAAACAAGAAAATCATGTAAAAGATTTATAAGTACATTTAATTGATGACAGTAATTATCAAGAATGATAAGATCAACTAAATGCAGGTGGAAGAAAAGAGAGAAAAAGAGAAGGATGAAGAGTAAGTACACAGACAAATTTCATTACTGCCCACAGTAGATAATTATTACCTGCGGCAGATAATTAAATTCAGTGTAAAAATAAAGAAAATTAAAGATCTTATACAAAACTGTAGATATAAAGCATAACCTCCAGGATGAAACCACAATTCTCCTAGTTATTAACACACATACACATGACATAAATACAACACAGTTTCTCAAGGTTATAAATCCATCAAGATTAACATAAAATTAGATGATGGAATTCATTCAAACTTAGAGCCTGAAAGAAAAACAAAGTTCAAGTCTCTGTTGGTCCCAAGAAACAGGCAAAGCAGAGATTCAGAATGTTTAGAAAGAAAAGTTCAAATAATGGCAAACAGGGCAAATACAAACACAAGCAAAGCATGAGTTGTAAACTAAATATCAGAGAAGGCTTAATTCAGACCAAAAAAGCAGCATAAATCATTTAAGGGTACTCATAACACCAAGTAATGCAATTAACACAGAAGATATAACAGCTATAATGATGTAACTTCAAATGAAATAAAGTCATTCTTCATAAAGCACATACTACTAGTGATTTACAGATAAACAGAAAAACAGAAGCAGTAGGAGACATTAGCTCACTTTTCTCAGTCCCTATCAGATCTTTGAAAAAATTACTATGTAGAAGATTAAAATAGCATAATTAATAAAGCACATCTTATTAATATTTCAAAGACTCTGAATCTTGAAAAAAAATGAGTCTTCCTTCCAAATGCCAATGGAATACGCTCATATACACAAAGATCATATATCATGGTATCTTAAAAAATTAACACAAAATGTAAACACTGTGTAAAAGAAATTTTATAAAGAATTGCTTAGTAATGCAACAAACCTGATCAAATGGAAAAACTTTCATACTCTTGAACAGGAAGACTGAGCATTATAAAAATGTCAATTCCCTAAGTGATTCAATGAATATAGTGCAATTCCAAAGTAGCAACAGTATTTTTAAGTTAGATTATATGTGCTAAAATCATATAGAAAACAAAAAGCTTGAACAACTGGGACATTTTTATAAAAGAAAAGTCATAAGGAAGACTAAACCTTTTGTATTTTCAAGCTTCAGAGGATTATAGTGATCAAACAGTGTGTTACTGTGCAGGACTAGAGAGATGCATCGATGGATCAGAATAAAAGGCTGTAAATAAACAAATGTATATTGGATTGTTTTATGAAAATGGCATCTCAGATCAGTGATGCAAAGATGGATTACATAATAAACATACTGAAACCTCATCAAAATACAACACAAATTCAACCCCTTCTAAAAACTTTACTTTTTATTCCATGCGCTCTTAGCACATTTTTGTTATTCTTCTGAATTCTTATAGAAACTTTTGCCTGGATAATTCATTAGGTATTTTAACTTATACTGAATAATTTAAATATTTCATTGTCATCTTTTACATATTAAAGTCTATTTCCTGTGTTGGTGGTAAATTATGTGAGGTCATGAACCACACCTTATAATTCTTAATATCCCATTTACAGTTCATTTCACATAATAAGTGTTCAGCATTATGTAGACTGTAAGAAGCTTCCTAAACTTCCGAAACTTCAGTTTAATAATTTGTATAATGAATTATACAACTATTCAGCCCAGATGATCTTCAAGACCTGTCTTAGTACTAACTTCAATGGCAATTTAATTGCTGAGCATTACTCAAATTTGCCACTAGATGGTACTGACACCAAATAAACGCTACTTAAGAAAATTAACAAAACAAAAAAAAAAAAGAAAATTAACCTTTTTTTTTTCCTATTTATTTTTATTAGTTGGAGGCTAATTACTTTACAATATTTTAGTGGTTTTTGCCATACATTGATATGAATTAACTTTTTATTAGGTGAGTTTTAAAAGTGAATAATCAGAATAGGTAGCTTGTTATGTATACCAGTAATAATTTGTGAAAAATAACAGAGAATCATACGATTCTTTCTCCTTTTTTTAAGCAGACAATTATTTGCTAATAAGTAATGAATATCCTCCAAAACACATTATTTGCAGTGATGTTTGTGAAGTCAACACAAAATACATTGGTAAACAAGTGCTTACTGAATTCCTACTCTGAACACAATAATATAATAGTTGTTTGAGGCTGCATAAAGGTAAATCATGCATGAGTGCTCTTATAAAAAAAAAAAATGAAACAGATACAATTTTTAAAAATAAAATACAAACTAAAAATGAAGTTAGTCAGAGGGTGCAGGTATTACTTTCAGATCAGAAATCAGCATTGGTCTTCGTGGGGACTGGGACATTTTATTTTGAGACTACGGGCTCAATTTATTGTGTCATATAAAAAAGAAAAGCATTTTAAAGCAGATAGCAGAGGATATTGAATGTCAAACAAGACAATGAGGTAAAATTGAAGACTTTTCCACATAGAGCTGCATGATCAGAAGTATATTTAAAAGTTATATTTGCCTGACTGAAAGTGAAGGGACATAAAAGGTATTTCATGCAAGAAAGCAGGAGTAGCAATATTCATATCAGACAAAACAGACGATAAAACAAAGACTGTAACAAAAGACAAAGAAGAGCACCATATAATGATAAAGGGATCAATACAACAGGATATTACACTTGTTAACCTAAATGCACCCAATACAGGACTCCTAAATATAAAGCAAATATTAACAGATATAAAAGGAGAAACTGACAATAATACAACAATAATAGGAGATTTTAACATCCCACCAACCTGGATAGACAGATCATCCAGACAGAAAATCGAAGAGGACACAGTGGTCTTAAATGATACAATAGACCAGTTTGACTTAATAGACATGTACAGAATATTTCACTCAAAAACAGCAGAATACACATTCTTTTCAAGTGTACGTGAAACTTTCTCTAAGATAGATCATATGCTAGACCACAAAACTCATCTCAACGAATTGAAGAGCCTAGACTATACAATAAAACTATAGTAATCAGAGAATCACAGTACTGGTACATAAATCAGTGAAACAGAGAGCCCAGAAATAAACCCACACAGTTATGGTCATTAATCTTCGACAAAAAAGAAAGTGAAAGTCACTCAATTGTGTCCAACTATTTTGCGACACCACAGACTATACAGTACATGTAATTCTTGAGGCTAGAATATTGGAGTGGGTAGCCTTTCCCTTCTCCAGGATATCTTCCCAACCCAGGGATTGAACCCAGGTCTCCTGCATTGCAGGAGGATTCTTTACCAACTGAGCCACAAGGGAAGCCTGACAAGAATATACAACGGAGAAAAGACAATCTTCAATAAGTGGTATTGGGTAAACTGTAAAGGAATGGGATTTGAAAACTTCCTCACAACATATACAAAAATAAACTCGATTAAAGTTCTAAATGTAAGACCTGAAAGCATAAAACTCCTAGAAGAGAACATAGGCTGAACACTCTTTGACATAAATAGCTGCAATATTTTATTTTTTGCAGATCTGCCTCCTAATCCAAAAGAAATAAAAGCAAAAATAAGCAAATGACACCTCATTAAAAGTTTTTGCACAGCCATGGAGACCACTGAAAAAATAAAAATAATCTACTGATGGGAGAAAATAATTGCAAATGATGTGACCAATAAGGGGTTAATATCCAAAATATAAAAACAGTCAAGATAACTCAATATTTAAAAAAAAAAAAAAAAAAACTCAATTTAAAAATGGGCAGAAACCTGAATAGACATTTTTCCAAAGAAGATATAAAGATGGCCAACAGGAACATGAAAAGATAATCAATACTGCTAATCATCAGAGAAATGAAAATCAAAACAACAGATATCATCTCATATCTGTCAAAATGGCCATCACCAAATAGAAAATAAATTACAAGTGTTGGTGAGCATGTTGAGAAAAGGGAATATTTGGTGTATACTGTAGGTAGGATTGGACTTCCCTGGTGTCTCGTAAATTGGTACAACTGCTATGGAACCCTGGTGGCTCAGGTGGCCAAGAATCCGCCTGCAATGCAGGAGGCCCAGGTTTGATCCCTGGGTCAGGAAGATCTCCTGGAGAAGGAAGTGGAAACTCAGTATTCTTGACTGGAGAACCTCATGAACAGAGGAGCCTGGTGGGCTACAGCCCATGGGGTCACAAAATGTTGGACACGACTGAGTGACTAACACACACTATAGAACACAGCATGGAGCTGCTTCAAAAAACTAAAAATAGAATAACCATATGACCTGAAGAAAATAAAAACTAATTCAAAAAGATACATGCACCCAAATGATCATACCAGCATTATTTACAATAGCCAAGATGTAGAAGCAATGTAAATGTCCATCAATAGATGAATGGATAAAGATGCCGGGTATGTACACACACACACACACACACACACACACACACACACACACATAATGGACTACTACTCAGCCACAGAAAAGCATGAAATTCTGCCATTTGCAACAAAGTGGATGGGTCAAGAGAGTATTATGCTTAGTGAAGTAAGTCAGACAAAGACAAATACACTGTATTGTCATTTATATGTGGAATCTAAAAAGTAAAACAATCTCCCTTAGTTCAGCATACATTAGCAATGTTAATCAGGCATCAACTGTATTCCAGGGGCTGTGTCAGAATCTAGGGAAACAAAGATGAATGAGATGAGTTCCTGTTCCTTTGATATCAAGAAGAGAACATAAGACAGCTGATTGTGCATCAGACAGGAAATGCAGGCACTTCTTGTTAAGATTCTTGAAAGAAATTCAGGAAACAGCCTGAACACAAGACAGGCACGCCTAAAAGAACACGTTGTGTTTTACAAACTATAAGACGTTTGAGAACAAAAGTGCTAGGTGGGAATATCTGGCCCTGATGCTGGAGAACTGGGTGCCGATGGGGAAGCATGGGCAGGACATCAGAGAGCTTTATGACCAAGCTAAGGACGTCGTCTTTGTAGACGGTGAGGAGAAAACAATGAAGCGTTTTAAAGAGGAGAGTGACGGGAGCAGAGTAGTATTTTCATTTAGGGGGCAATCTAGGAAACAAGCAACACAGCATTTATTAAGTAGAAAAGCAGAGGAAAATATGAAGCAAACATGTAAATAGATAGCTAGTGGAAAGCTGATGTATAACACAGGGAGTTCAGCTCTGTGCTCTGTGATGATCTAGAGGGGTGGGGTGGGAGGGGATATATGTATGCATACATCTGTTTCACTTTGTTACAGGAAAAACTAAAGCAATTACACTCCAATTAAAAATAAATTAAAAAAAAGAAAATATTAGGTAAGAAAAAAAATGGAGGAGGACCAGAGGGAGGCGGAAGAGACACAAATGCTTGCAATGCATCCACTCCTAGATAAATACTTCTATTTTGTTTCTGTATCTCTAGATGTTTTTCTTTTCAGATTAGTATTGGCCACATGACCTCAGCCCACCATGGGGACATTTCAGTCTAATCATGAATCAAAAGGGAAATGCTCCAAATGTCAAGTATGTTTCGTGTAGAGTCACAATGACTGCTTTAGTATGCTCTCAGTTCTGCGCCCTCCTGTTACCATGACAACCTGTACAGCAAAAGGCAAGGTTGATGAAGTTGTTTTGATCCAGAAGCTTTGCCTCTCTGTTTGAGGCTTCAGATTTTTTAATATCAAATAAACTACAGACAGCATTTGTGTATACTCTGTTATAAATTAGAAATATTAATTTATCTAAATTTCATATTTTAATATAGATGTTTACCTATGTACACATTTATGGGGTCTAAACCAGCCCAACTCACAGAGGCTTCTGGGTCTCAAAAGAATCTGGCAATAAACAACAAGGAAAAAGGAAAACCATATTACAGCAAGGCAGAATAACAATTTTGATGTTCATTGTTATTCTGCCTTAGCATAATATCACAAGTACAAAATGTAAGAATCAGGTTAAAGAAATAGCTGCCTAGCTCTCTCAAATACTACTGGGTTATTAAACTTTAATTTGATTAATATTTGATCTATCTACTGTCATCCTTGCAGTCTGAAAATTATTCATGCTTCCTTCTTTTATCTCTTTTAAAAAAAGTACACATATGCCACATATTCCTGTATTTTATGGGATCATGCTATACATCATTTTTGTAATTACTTATTTGCAAACTGCTTTTTACTCAATAGTGTAATGTGAGTTATACTATCAATAAAAAAATTCCATGCCATATTTTTTTAGCTACAATATTTTCCCTCACGAGGACATTTTATTCTATCCAGCTCTATTTTTTTAACATGCTGGGCTTTTTCAATTTTTTCTGTTATAAACAACATTGCAATGAACATCCCCCTAATTATTCCCATATGGATGCATTTCCTTAATTGTGTCCGACTCTTTGTGACTCCATGGACTAAATAGTCCGTGGAATACTGGAGTGGGTAGCTGTTCCCTCCTCCAGAGGATTTTCCCAACCCAGGGATCAAACCCAGGGCTCCCACGTTGAATGCAGATTCTTTACCAGCTGAGCCACCAGGGAAGCCCAGTATAAATGTCTAAACTGGAATAATTATACTACAAGTTTACTTTACTTCCAGCACTGTTAGCCTTCTTCATGCAACATGTTGCTCTAGTTCTCACTACAAGCTCCTGCGCTCAGTACATGTTATGCCTGTAAAACTTTGCCTGACACAAAAACAAAAATAACCCTTTAAGTAAGTTAGAACACTTACTCTGTGCTGAGTACTGATTAAGTACTTCTATTTACTTATCTTCAAACCATTGCAATGGAGTAGGTTCAGTTATGAGCCTCATTTTACAAATGAGAAGACAGACACAGAAAGTTTAAACTTCCCCAAGTTTATATAGCAGGAACTAGCTCCAAAGTGGGCCCAGAACCTGTGATTTTCAGTCACTGCATTTTACTTGGCACGACTCATTATTCAGGCTTTATGTAAAATATTACCTTCTCATAGGCATTCCTAGACCACTGTTACTAAAGTATTCCATCATCAACAAGTCCACAAATAATAAATACTGGAGAAGGTATGGAGAACACTCCTACACTGTTGTTCGGAATGTAAATTGGTGCAGTCACTCTGGAGAACAGAATGCAGATTCTTTTAAAAACTAAAAAAAAAAAAAAAAAAACTAAAAATAAAGCTACCGTATGGTTATTTTTAAATGAATGTAGTTATGTTGAACATCATTTTAATGTGCATTTCCTCACTTTATGTTTTTTGTTAAGGGTTTATTACTTGTTGCTTATTTTATATTTTAGGCTATAGAAGTGATGTTAGGCAAAAAGCAAATTCAAGCGATTTTTTTTTTTTATTCCAGTTAAAGATAGGTGGTAAAGCAGAGGAGACCATTTGTATCATCAACAATGCATTTGGCCCAGAACTTCTAACAAATGTACAGTGTAGTGATGGTTTTGCAAAGGAAACGAGAGCCTGGAATATAAGGAGCACAGTGGCCGGCCATCAGAAGTTGACAATGACCAGTTGAGAGTGTCACTGAAGCTGATCCTCCTGCAACTATGTGAGAAGTTGCCGAAGAATTCAGCACCAACCATTCTATGGCAATTCGACACTTAAATTGGAAAGGTGAAAAAGCTCGATAAGTGGTTGCCTCACGAGTTGATTGAAAATCAAAAAAAATCATTGTTTTGAAGTGTTATCTTCCTTCTATAACCAAATAAGGTAATTATATGAATCAATATGGGGCTTCACAGGTGGCGCAGTGGTAAAAAATCTGCCTGTCAATAGAGGAGACATGTGTTAATCCTTGAATCAGGGAGATCCCCTGGAGTAGGCAATGGCAACCTACTCCAGTATTCTTGCCTGGAAAATTCCATGGACAAAGGAACCTGGCAGGCTTGGGGTCACAAAGAGTTGGACATGACTGAACACACAGCACACACAATAGAATCTTTAAATTCCTACTGACATCAGCATGTTGCACTGAATACAGCTTAAAGTATAGCTCCCGTTGCCTTTGTCAGAACTGTGAGCCAAGAGTAGGTATATCCATACGCACTTCTGCAGGTGTGTGGGCCCATTTTATCAAAAAGTAAAGCTTACATGGGTAGGGTGGCAGATAAATAAGTAGGAGAGTAGAGAGTCACTGTGGTACAGGATGAAAATCTGCTAATTCCTAAGACTGGCCTAGTTATTTGTATATGAGGTAAGAGAGTGAGGCCAGAGGAAGTAAAAGAAAGCTGAAGCGGAGTGAGATGACTGAGACCAGAAGGAAAGAGGACTGTGAGTGCAAGCTTCCTTCAGCAAGTAATATATGTGATGATATTCTTTTATTTATCAGCTATCAGGTGCTCATCCACTGGAGGATACAAATAAATATGCTGTGACATCTAGGAAGGAAATATGAAATTCAACACAAAACAACTGAATAAGTTATATCAGAAGACAAAATGTAAACTGTGAAAGGTATAGTTCACTTATAGATGACACCTTGCAGGTAACAGAAAGCACTCCAGCTATTTTGAAGCAGAAAAGTATTTAATGCAGGGAAATGGGTGTTAACAACAAGTGTTGAAAGAGGCTAGAGACTGTTCCTCTAGTCTTTGCCACCAAGATTGACTCCTGGCATCAAATTCAGAATGGGATTATTAAAGGAGCAGCTACCTCTGTCTCAGCCAGGAAGCTGAGAAGTCAGGAAGCCGTCACCAAATCTGATTCCCCAGAGAGTATAGTGCTTGCTAGATCCTAAAACAGCTAATTCATATGCTGCCATCTCTCTCTCCCACTCAACTCAGGAATTTACTCACAATCGTAGAAACCCCATTTTGGATCACAGTCAAAGAGCACTCGCTGTTCAAAGGGCATGCCCTTAAAACACAGACCACAGGCACAGATGGAGATCTCAGGACACAACTAAGAGCTGACGGTTAACGTGGATGTGGTGAGGTCACATTAACATGAGTAATATGTTAATATCCAGCTGAGGCATGAAAGGAGAAAGGATGGGGGTTGAAGAGCAGGCTCCAAATCAAATTACTTCCTCTAATCACTTGTAACAGACTAGTCAGATCTGGCCTGGCAATAAGCCAGTTTCTTCAGCGCCTCTTTGACCTCTCGGTTCCTTAGACAATAAATGAAAGGGTTGAGGGCAGGGGTGACAATGGCATAGAAGATGGAAATGACTTTGTTCATGTTGAAGGCGTGAATGGCTCGGGGCCGGGCATACATGAAAATCGTCGCTGAGTAGAAGATGGTGACCACCACGAGGTGGGAGGCACAAGTAGAAAACGCCTTCTGCTTGCCTGTGGGCATGCGCACAACGGTGGCCAGGATGCATCCATAAGACAGGACAGTGACAGTGAGGGGGAGGAGGAAGACGACCAGTGCCAGGACAAAGTCCACCAGCTCAGCTGTGGACATGTCTGTGCAGGACAGGTTAAGGACCGGGGAGATGTCGCAGAAGAAATGGTTGATGACATTGGGGCCGCAGAAGCTGAGGCGAGAGATGAAGTAGGTCTTAGCCAAGGAGATGCCAAAGCCAATGGTCCAGGAGCCAAGAGCCAGGCGGAAGCAGAGCCCGTGGCTCATAATGGTGGGGTAGTGCAGTGGGCGGCAGATGGCCACGTAGCGGTCGTAGGCCATGGCGGCCAGGAGCACGCACTCCGTGCACATGAGTGCAATGAAGAAGTAAAGTTGTATCATACAGTGAGCGAAGGAGATGTTGTTGCTCACGGACCAAAAACTAAACAGCAGCTTGGGTACCGTCACAGAGATGTACCAGGTCTCCAGGAAGGACAAGTTGGCCAGGAAGAAGTACATGGGCTTGTGCAGTGGCCGGTTCTGCTGCACCAACAGGATGATGGTCACATTTTCAGCCACTGTCAGAATATAGGCCACGAGGAACATGAGGAACACTGCTGCACGCATGCCCCAGCTCCCAGGGAACCCCACCAGGATGAACCTGGTGACCCGTGTCTGGTTCTCCACTTCCATATTGGAGACACAGGGCTTAACTCTCCTGGGAGAAAAAGTTACTGGTCAGACTCCATGGTCCAGTTAGAACCTTCCATCTTTTGCCTTCTTTAACTAGTAACAACAGTAACAGATATCATTTTTTAGTAGTGCATTATAGGTTAGATCATACACTGGGTCCGTTATGTACACAATGTAATTTGATTCTCACATAGCCTTTTTATACATCTTAGTAATGAAGAAATTGAGTTTGGGAGAAGTATTAGTAACTTACCACATTCCCACTGGCAGCAAGGCAGTTACCTAGTTACTTAGTTCAAGTCTAAGTCTAAACAGCATGCTCTATCTATGACCCTACACTGTCTTTCACAACCACGTCCAAATTAAACCATATCAAACGACCATGTTTCATATTACCAATGCCAACTGTGAAGGATACATCTGGCTTTCCTGGCCTACCACCCACCCAGAGCGCTGGAAGTTCTGCCTTTATAACACTTTTCCCCCTGTGCTATCCATGGAGACAGAGTGAAACCTGTCATTATCTGTGAGGTACATGAGAAGGTGAGGTGGGGAGAGCTAGGCTTTCCGGTATTAAAAACCTGGACCTCAGTCGTAAATTGCTATATGAACCTTAAAATCTTATCATCTTCGAAACCCAAATTCCTCTTCTGCAAATGTGAATATTAATATTCATTTAGCTTATGTCAATGTGCATCAAAACCCAAATGAAACAATGTAAATAAAATTGTATATAAACTCTAAATGACAGTAAGTGTGAAAGGGCTCCTCCCCCATCTCAGGGCCTTAAAAGATAAGGATGGGCTCGCAGGAGTGAGGAGAGTGACTGTTGCGGGCCAAGCAGAGTAGTCAGCAGACATGAGCTTCCTCTTGGGGAGATAGAAGTCCTTGGGGGTAGAGGTGAGAGTCTCTTGGAGGGGATTTTTTTTAATTAGCAAACAATAAGAAACACATAATACATAATAAAATTTGAGACATTTTCTATGAAGGTTAAAGAAATGATACTCGTGTGATGGGGGAAGGTCTCTCTGCCCTCTGAGGAGGTGACATTTACACAGAAGGATGCCAGAGCCCCAGCCCTCTGAAGAGTGAGGTGGGAGAGAGCTGCCCTGAGATGAGGCATGCCGGCTGTGATGGGTGCAGAAGGAATGGAGGCAGAGGGGGGAAAGGCAAGCAGGGCCAGCACGTGTAAGACCCCACAGGTCATAATACAGGCTCTGAATAGTGGTCTAAATACCGTGAGAAGCAAGTGAAAGGCTTAAAGCTGAATAGGAGCGCAGTATGACTCACGCTTGGAAAGATCACGCTGACATGGAAAAAGACTGTGGGAGCAAGAGTGGGAGTTGTGAGATCGCAGGTGGCTACTCAAAGGTGACGGTGACCTTGAAAACCTTGTTTCACGGAAGTGAGTAGACTCCAGATATATTTTAAAAGCATCTTTAATGGTAATTGATGGAGTAAATATGGGAGGAAAGAGAAGAGAGAAATCAAAGAGGAATTTCAGGTATATGGCTTACTATATGGAAGTGACGCCATTTACCATAATGGGAAAAACTTTGGTGTTTACATTTCTCATAATTTAAGAGATGGCAATGGGCAAGAATCTGTTAGGGTTTTGTTCTGATGAGTTTTAACATGAAGCCTGAACAATAAGTCCAGAATTTCCTCTAGTAATAATTTATCAGTTATTACTAGACCCTGGGAAACTTGCTAAGTATCTTTCAAATAAGCCACTTAATCTACAAAACAAATGAATGAGGCACTGTTATTCTAATTGCACAGAGGACACTTCAGACTGATTAAGTAACATTGCCAAGTTTGAGAGTGATGAAACCCGAATTACAGTGACGCCATCGTCTGTCTGACTACAAAAACACAGCCTCAACCACAACGCTGTCTCACATACAGATCAGGAATACCAGATTTTGCACTCAACACCACTTCTTAAATATTTAAAATGTCTGATAATTTTAGGAAATATTCTCTAATTGTACTGAAATTTCATTATTGGCACAGGCTATTAAAGATGAGTCCAGATTTCTACAAATGTGACAGAGATGCCTGTTCAATTACTCATATAAAACAGAAATGAATATATAGAAATGCTTGGTAAATGTATCAGAGAAGAGAAAATCATTACAATAAAGAAAAGTTTGACAATAAAAATAAGTTAGAGATATTTTAGGCAGATGAATCAGAGTGAACAAAGGCAAAGAGATATGAAATAGCCTGACATTTTCAGGGAAGCATCTCATTAAGACCTACTTCCTCTGAGTGGGAAAATTATAAGTTAATAAATGAATAGAAACAGAAAAAGAAAGGGGAGGTAAAGAGAGAGAGAAAGGGCGTGGGGAAAGAGAGGAAGAGACAGTGTTAAGGACCAGATTGTAGATTCCTTCATATGAAATATTAAGGTATTTAAGAGTTATTCTATATTATAGACAATATGTAATCATTGAATGTTTTCAGCAGCTGATAACATCCTCACTTTCCACCCTGGTTTTTGTTATGGGGGGCATGGATTTGGTTGGATCAGAGTTGCCAAATCAGAGATTAAAACACTAGTTGGAATACACCTTCCTAGCTAACAAAGACACACACAAAGAAAAGAAAAATCACCCCAGTTACAATATTTATTAAAGAAAAGAAGACAAACATATTTAGACATACTTGTTCACAAGTCATATGAGTAACTTTGCACTCCTAGAGGAAGCTCAGCAACGACAACATATTTCCTTATTTCTCACCCACTAAATGAAGGGTGCAAGCAGTAATTATTGCACATGAAGAGGAGGACTTGACCACATGCGTTTTCAATGTATTATTTTACCATAAACTTTGTGGACCTTTACACTCATGGTAGTTTCTACTCCACTACAGTGTACTCAAACTTGTTACCCCCTCATTTGAGACCTTTACCAATGATCCAGAATCAAGCATTTTAGCTTCTTCTCTCCATTCTTGTGCCTGCTGTGTGTACACTTTTGCTTAACTCTGTATGGATTCTGTACAAGGGTAGGATACAAGTAATTCAGATATGATAGAAGCATAACCTCCTTCCCTGTCAAGACAACAGCAGTTTTTGTAGCCACCATCACAAATGAATTGCCAGGAAGATACAGAAGCACATTGCTGTCAGAAGGCATAATAAGAAACTGCAGGTTGGGATCAGAGCCTGGGGTTTTTATTTCTAACCCAATATCAAGAGACGTCCCTCAAACGTAGTAGGAGGAATGTGCTCACTGCATACCTGGCTGTGCTTAGAGCTCAGAAAATGAGATTATCACCCTGACTGATTGCTGGAGATTGAGAGTGGATAGAAGAAGTGTGACAACAGAATTAAATGTTTAATATTTAAACATCACTGTGCAGTATGAACCTGAAACAGAGCTGAAATTTCATTATAGGCACAAGCTATTAGAGATGAGCCCACATTTTAAGAAATGTGACATAGAAACATATTCTATCATACATGTAAGACAGAAATGAACATACAGAAATGCTTGGTAAATGTATTAGAGAGGAGATAATCATTAGATTGAGTCCTACAACAAAAAGTGATGTTCTGAGAAGGGACTCTTACCTTGGCTCAGCAGCCTCTAAGTGGCTGGGATGTGAAAAGAAATTCTTCACTGACTCTAAAATAGGAAGAAGTAGAAAAAAAAGATTCAGGTATTGGATAGATGTGAGACGCGCACTCTCTAAACCTACAAAGGGTGAATGGGCACAGGTTACCCAACTGCTTCCAAACTGATAGTCAGGACTAGAGGAGAGGTGAGTCCTGGACACTAGGAACACATCTGTGCCTGATGCGGCTCCAGGACAGCTCTCCCAGTATCCTGGGGCCAGAGCACCCATTGCCTTCCTGCAGGAAGCTGCAGTGGTCTTAGGCACAGCACGCTGTGAAGATCTTTGGATTCTGAGGGTTTTATACGGTTTTAAAACTTGCCGTACATCTCTGCAAACACCCAGGAGAAAAGCACTTTGAAAAGGCAGTTCAGGTCTCTTCTGGGAGCCGTGAGAAATTTCTATTTGCCTATTGTGGTATCTAACTTATTTTCTACAGTATTAGTTCCATAGGGGAAAGAAATCCTTGCTTTGAAAAGAACCACCTGTGATTTTATTCTTTGCTGAAGCACAAAGAGAAAAAAAAATTACTACTTTTAAATCTATCTGCAGATTTTCAGGATGGCCTGTGGCTCAGATGGTAAAGAATCTGCCTGCAATGCAGGAGACCCGGGTTTGATCCCTGGGTCAGGAAGATGGCAACACACTCAGTATTCCTGCCTAGAGCATTCCATGGAAGAGCCTGGAGGGCTACAGTCCATGGGGACGCAAAAAGCCGGATACAACTGAGGGACTAATGCTTTCACTTTTCATAGATTTTTCAATTATTCAATCTTCAGTTACTTAAAACAGGACAATCATATCAGCACTCCATAGGAGATACTAATATCCAAAGTAAACACACTGCTACCTTTTGTAAAATTTTAAATAAAGGTTTTTGTTTGAATGCTTCTGCTGTAATTGTGGGCTAAATATATTTATCATAATGGGATCATTACTTTGTCTGTCAGCTGCCTTTGGGAACCACTTGACCAGTATTTCATGTTCTAGGACAAAATTTTAGTTTACTGAAATCACTTCTCCTGAAATCTGAAGAACTCTTAAGTAACCCTCACAGAAGCAAAAGCTGTCTAATTCATTGAGGTTTCATGAAATGAAAAATGGAGATATTAGTAGTTATAGGCAATTCAGTCTTCCAATGTGTCTATGATAATTAAACAGGCTTTAACACAGTTTATAGGGCTGATATATGAATAGATATCAAACAGTGATAACACCCATATACTGGACTAACACTTAGCAATAAAAAAAAAATGAACTGTCCTTTACCATTAAAAAATCTAGACATAACACACAGGTTTCCGTAGTGTAGTGGTTATCACGTTCGCCTAACACGCGAAAGGTCCCTGGTTCGAAACCAGGCGGAAACAACACTGGTAGGCAATCTTATTTTGGGCCTTCCCTGTGACTCAGACAGTAAAGCATTTGCCTGCAATGTGAGAGACCCTGGTTCGATCCCTGGATTGGGAAGATCCCCTGCAGAAGGAAATGGAACACAACAGATACAAGATGAAACACAAAAAAATAAAATCAACAGCTAAGGGACCTCAGGACCTGAGGGGAAACACAGCAGAGAGTGAGTTCCCTGGGTTTCCTTAATGCTTCACACATATCCTGGACAGAGATCTGCAAAATTATCCAACCTGCAACTGCCAGCAAGTATTAATATATATGTTAATATATGTATTAATATATATATATCTCTCTCTCCAAGAAAAGACCATATAGCTGAATTCTAGGATAAGATAGTGTCAGTGTCATGGAATATAGCCAGTTTGTATCTGATGAACATCTCCTACCTATTTGAGATCATTTGTATGGAATTCTGGCCCTAAACGCCTTGTGTAAAGACACAGACACAGTAATTCATAGAACACTCTGACGATAGACATTCCCGATCTTTGGAGAAGTGTGCTCCGCGTTGTCTCCCTGGCACATTGCCGGGTTAGCACAGATATTGTCTGGTGGACCCTCGGTCATTTCTTTCCATTAGTGCCCGCCACATCATGATATATTTAAGATCAATTTGGGAAAACTGTGGATGATATCAAATGATACATTTTGGGGGATGTCAGTTGTTCTAGGATTTTAGGATAAAAGGATTCAGGATAAATAGGGTTTGAAACAAGTGCCTTATTTTTAGTTGTTGCAATTTGGTGTTCATACTTCAGCTCTATTAACTGTTCTTTACCACTAGCACCACCTGGGAAGCCCTTCAAAGTAAGTGAAAGTCCCTCAGTTGTGTCCAACACTTTGTGTCCCCATGGACTTTAGCTTGCCAAGCTCCTCTGCTCATGGAATTCTCCAGACAATAATACTGGAGTGAGTTGCCATTCCCTTCTCCAGGGGATCTTCCCAACCCAGGGATCGAACTAAGGTCTCCTGCATTACAAGCGGATTCTTTACTGTCTGAGCAACCAAGGAAGCCCAAGAATACTGGAGTGGGTAGCCTATCCTTTCTCCAGGGAATCTACCTGACCCAGGAATCAAACCAGGGTCTCCTGCATTGCAGGTGGATTCTTTACCAGCTGAGCTACCAGGGATGCCTTTAAAAGCCCTTATTCCCTTATATACATCCTTTTCCAGCCTCTTGCTTCCCAGTCTTTTTAGTCTGGTTGCTGGCTGTCTTGACTGTTAACCCTAGTATCAGGCTGCCATAATTTTGCCTTTAAATATTTTCAGCAAATGCCACCTGGAAAGCCATCCCAGTCCTGATAATACTCAGAGTCAGTAAAACAAAGGCCAGCCTTTATGTCAGCTCTTCAGGTAGCTGCCAGATATGTTGAAACAGCCAAAATTCTTTGAGTAAGGTCCAGATTGCTGTCTTTTACTTGCAACCTGCACCAAGAGTGTAGACTGTAACCTTCATGGCTGTCACCAATTTGGGAGGTGAGAGGTAATAAGTGGGCAGCTGAAATGCCCCAGTACTATTTTACCATAATGCAGTGTTTTCTGTTTTTATTAATCTTTCCCCTTTTGTAGTCAGTTTTTTACTAGATTTCAGAGTTCTGCAAAGGTTAATTCCAAAAGTTTTTGCCAGCTTATTTGCTGTTTTGTGGAGAAATAGTCTTGGAATTCCCTGCTCCACAATTTTCAGTAATGTTTACAAAAACATCGTTACCTTAAATATGCATATAATTTATATTTATTTATATAAATATGTGTACATTTAATTAATCTACATATTTGAATACACATATACATAAATGTGGGTTCCTCTAGTGGCTCAGTAGTAAAGAATCCACCTGCAACGCAGGAGACATAAGAGACGTGGGTTTGATCCCTGTGTCAGGAAGATCCCTTGGAGGAAGACACAGCAACTCACTCCAGTATTCCTGTCTGGAGTATCCCACGGACAGAGGAGCCTGGCAGGATACAGTCCACAGGCTCACGCAGAGTAGGACAGAGCTGAAGTGATTTTGCTTGCACGCATGCACACACACATACTTTGCATATTATCTTTGCATCTTTCAACCTTGCCAAATTCCCTTATTAATTCCAAGATCTTTGTTGTAGAGTCCTAGAGACTTTATATGTAAATGATAGTGCTGCCTGAGAACAAAAATGATTCTGTTTCTTTCTAATTTGTATTCCCTTTATTTCTTTTTCTGGCCTTATTTTGGCCAGAATTTCCAGATAAGAGAACTGATAATCAAGGACATTAAACATTCTTCTCAATCTCAAAGAGAAAATGATTCCGCTTTTTGCTAATAAATATTGATGCTAGCTGTAAGTTATTTGTATATACATTTTATTGGGTTAAGAAGTTTCTTTCTATACCTAGTTTGCAAAGATTTTTTTTTATTAACATTAATACTTTTTGCCACCTATTGAGGTGCTAAACTGGTTTCCCCTTTTAGTCTACTGATACAGGGAAATATATACATTGATTTATTTTAGGATGTGGAACTAAATTAAAATATAAGCTATTATATTTTTGCAAAATATGGGGATTTATTTGGCAATATTTTTAGAATTTTGTGTGGCTGTTCATGATTGCTATTGATCTGTGGTTTTCTTTCTATAATGTCTTGGCTTGGTTTGGCCTGACTTCATAAAATAATGTGGTGTTTACTCTTTTTTTACATTCTGGAAGAGTTTGAACTAGTATTAATACACACACATGAAAAGATGCCCTATATCATGTGTCATCAGGGAAATACAAATTAAGTCAATAATCAAATACCACTACACACTATTAGAATAGCGAAAATCCGAAACACTGGAGAATGCTGGAGAAATATGGAGCAACAGGAACTCTCATTCATTGCTGGTGGGAATGCCAAGTGGTACAGCCACTTTGGAAGACAGTTTGGTGGTTTTCTACAAAGCAAAACATACTTTTACCATACAATCCAGCAATCATGCTACTTGGTATTTACCTAAAGGAGTCCTAAAGGAGTCAAAAATATGTCCACACAAAACCTGCACCCAAATGTTTATAAGCAGCTTTATTCAAAATTACCGAAAATTAGAAGCAGACAAGAAGTCCTTCAGTAGATGAATGAATAAACTGGGGTACACTCAGACAATAGAATATTATTCAGTTCCAAAAAGAAATGAATGATTAAGCCATGAAAAGACATGAAGGAACTTAAATGCAAATTACTAAGTGAAAGAAGCCAATATGAAAAGGCTGTATACTGTATGATTCCAATTATAAGACATTGTGGACCCCTTCTCCCCAAGTTTGCAGTGACATATAATTGATGTGTGCTGTTTGGTATCTATTTTTATAACTTTTTCCATTTATTGTATCTATGTCAACAGAAAGACAAAGTAAACAAATGGAGTGAACTGGAGAATCAAAATTGAAAATAATCTAGGCAGGTTGGTGTGTGAAAATCAATAATGATTAGCAAAACAAAATGCACATACCTTTGTTTAAGTTTAAGAGAAAAAGAGTACAGTGAGTGTGGAATTTTTGTAACAAGTTTATAGGAACCAGGTCTTTGAAAATTAGTTGAATAAAAGACTATGGTAATGAATACTTTGGAAATAGATAGTGGTGATGCTTACACAATATGGTGAATGTAATTAATGCCATTGAAGTACACACATAAAATGACTAAAATGGCAAATTTTATATTATATATTGTATGCTTTACCACAATAAAAAAACACTATAGTGAAGCCACAGATTTCTCATCTTCAAAGCAAATAAGATCCAGCATAATGATCTGAACAAATATTCTGTCATATTTATTTCAGAATATAATATCACAGTCTAGATTTAGGCGTAGAGAGTATTGAAAGCTCCAAAACTGATGTTATTTTTTTAAAGAGTTGAAAAAATCATTTGGAGGAAATAAAGCTATTCTAAAACAATTGGAGTATTGTCAGGTATTCTCTCTTCTATTCCACAAAAGTATAAGTAGACCTAATTGTCAGAATTCATCTATCCATTCAATCCACAAACCAGGTCTGCTTGATGAAGCCATGCATTATTCCTTTAAACATTGATAAGCTATTAAATTGTAAAAATGGGAGAAGAATCCTAAATACTACTGGATACTTGAGATAAGATGATCTAAGAAAAGGCCCTTTCATGAATCACTGATATGTAAATTACCTGGTATTGGCCTACATAAGGAAATCCATTAATTATGTGGAGAAATTCTTCATTTGAAATCCAGGATCTCACCATAATAGTCTTCTTTAGTGTAAATGTGGCAGTCCCACCTTCACTTATCTGATCTTCTTTTTGATTTTGATGATAGATAACAAGACGTTCTCATAGTCTTTACCCTTTGTATCTGAATTTCTCTAAAACTTTGCTGAGAGCAGCCATAACTTCTTTATTTCTCAAGCTGTAAATCAAGGGGTTCAACATAGGGGCCACCACAGCGTAGAACAGAGCAACCATCTTTTCCCCGTCCACTGAGTAGGCGGACCGTGGCCCCAGGTAGGTGAAGATGGCTGTACCAAAGCACATGGAAACCACGATGAGGTGAGAGGCACACGTCCCAAAGGCTTTGCTACGTCCCTGAGCGGAATGAATGTGCAGAATGGCAGCAACTATACGACCATAGGAAAACAGAACCAGTGAGAAGGGAAGCATGATCATCAGAAATCCTGAGATGGCCACCATGACCTTGTTGAAAGAGATATCCACACAGGCTAGCCGCAGCACTGCTAGGGTCTCACAGGCAAAGTGATTAATAACGTTGTGACACAGGGGGAGCCGAAAGGTGATGACTGTCTCCACCAGTGAATTCGTGAAACCAGCCCCCAGGCAGCCAGCAGCCAGTCCCAGGCACAGCCCTCCATGCATGATGACCGTGTAGTGCAGTGGGTAGCACACTGCCACGTAGCGGTCATAGGCCATGGCCCCCAGCAGTAGGAACTCAGACGCAGCCAATGCCAGGGATGCAGAGAGCTGGATCAGACAGCTGTAGAACGGGATGGACTTCTGGGCTGCGAGCAGGTGGACCAGCATTTGAGGGGCAATACTGCTTGAGTAACAAAGGTCCACAAGAGATAAAACACTAAGGAAGAAATACATGGGGGTATGAAGCCTGCTGTCCAGTCTGATCAGAAGAAGGATGAGGACATTTCCCACAATAGTCACCAAGTACATGGCCAAGAACAAGACAAAGAGGGAGACTTGAGTCCCCCAGTCGCTGGACAGCCCCAGCAGAATGAACTCGCTCATCCATGTCTGCGTTTTATTTCCCTGACCCATTAGTTTCTAAGAACTGAACTAAAGACATCAAAATGACAAAGAAACTCAGAATTGGAAGGTGGCTTTCATACCACATGGAGAACCTACTCGTTTGAACTTAAAGTTCTCCCTGAATGTCAGCCAGATCATCATCCAAACTCTGCTTAACGTATTTCTAGAGGAAGAATGCAATGGTATCCAGTTGTGCAGCTGGAAATCAAGGGGAGAAGTGGTTACATTCTTGAAATTCAGTTTATTAGAATGTGAGTTTTCTCTCAAACATCTACCCTTAAATGGAGGAAGGAAATTAATGAAGTGTTTAGATTTAAAATTCTAGCTAACTTAGTTATTAGAGGGGATAATTCCTGTCTTTCTGGTGAGAAAGTGTTTAGCCCACATGAAAGATCTTCTTCTGAATTCTGCATGATGTTCAGTACCATTTAAGTTTTTTGTTTTGTTTACTCCCTGGATGTCTCAGACACAACTGTGCTCACCCCTCCTCAATGGCATGTATTCATGAAATCCTGAATATTTTAATTAATATTCTCATACTTATTACCAAGGGATTTTGAATTTGTTTTCTGTAATTTGCCCTTTTAATCTGAGAGTGTCAGGTGGAAGGTCTCATCTTCACCTACCTCACACCAGTGGCCCAGGTGGGCATGTCAACCCAAGATGGCCAACTTCAAGAATCACGGGTTAAATGAAGAGAAGGTATACATACCTGTTAAAATGTATCTCTTATGTCCTCCAAGGGTAATTTAATAATGTGTTTAATGATGTCATGTTATCATGCATGCATGCTCAGTCACTCCAGTCATGTCCAACTCTTTGTGACCCCATGGACTATAGTCCACCAGGCTCCTCTGTCCATGGGATTCTCCAAGCAAGAATACTGGAGTGGGTTGCCATGCCCTCCTCCAGGGGATCTTTCTGGCCCATGGATTGAACCCATGTCTCCTGCATCTCCTGTGTTGCAAGCAGATTCTTTACCACTGAGACACCAGGGAAGCCTGTCATGTTATTACTTAACAACAATATTTTCCCAAGGAAGGGACAACTCATTCATTCAACAATATAACAGGAATCCCTCCTCACCAGTAAAGGCAGAAGGGTGGAAAATCAGCTCTTAATTATAGAATGTGATAACAGAGATATAACAGTTTTTTTACCCCAAGCCAAAACTTCTTTCATGTTTCCTACTTAAAGAAAGAAATGTATCCATAACTAAAGTATGAGCGTGGGAGTCTGAGGTCTCTGAGATACTCCTGTGACAGTACCTGAAACTTCCACATGAAGGTCATTATTCCAATGCCTTCTTTGCTATTCATACAGCAGATGGGCAGCAGATTACATTTATTAAAAGTTTCCAGTTTTAGCATAAAAACTTTCAGGATGATTGTTACAGATCACACCACTTATAACTCAGATGGTTGGAGGGCTTGCTATTACAGTTTATTTTCATATGGTTAACTATAAAATATTCAGGATTTAGTATTGTTTTGAATAAGGTCCAAAATGTCAAGGAATTTATTAAAAAGAGAACTTTTGGAAATTGAATATCACACAGAAAGTATTAGAAATGATCACTGAACAAACATACCACTTTCAAGTCCTTTCACTGAAATCTTTCTGTCACTTACATCAAACTGATTGGAACAAGACACTCAGCTGCAAGACTGGCAAAAAAATGCACAATATTTAAAGATATAAGTAATATTCTTCACTGAAACACTTCTGCACAGCCAGAGTGCAAAAATCCACTGGAGAGGGAAGGATGGTAAAAGAAAAATAAGAATCATAATTAAATTTATTTTTATTTGCTGAACACTTACTCTGTACTAGTCGTTATACTAAATACCTCATATATCTACAAATATATGGGGCTTCCCATATATTTGCAAGTGGTAAAGAATCTGACTGCCAATGCAGGAAACGCAAGAGATACAGGTTACATCCCTGGGTCAGGAAGATCCCCTAGAGAAGGAAATGGCAACTCATTTCAGTACTTCTTGCCTGGGAAACTTCACAGAGAGGAGCCTAGAGGGTAACAGTCCATTGGGTGGCAAAGAGTCGGACACAATGACTAAGCAACAAAAATATAATATATCTTCACAACAACACTGTGAGCTTTGGCTTATTATCTCCATTTTACAGATGGGAAAAAGAGCTGAAGTGACTAGACATTGGAGGAGCCAGCAGGTAAGTAGGATTATCTGATAACCTGGGGCACATCCATTATGCTGCTCCTATACATAGCAGACCCTGTGTATAGCACGTGACAGTCATTTTTTAAAGGCTCTGGGTACACCAAACATGAAAATCAGGAGACATATCAAGGAGACTAAATGAGTTCCTACTTTCTACTTTTGAGCCCATTTATCAGAGTATTTGTGGGCCAGAGTAGGTCCCTCTCATTTACCTGTGAAGTTGAGGTCTGGCCTTCAAGCCACTTCAGCAACATAAGGAAGAGAAACACAGCCCATCTCCCCCATTAGAGACTCTGTTCTTGAAGTACATGGAAGGTCTCGTTCATAAACTTGAAAAGGTGATCATGCTTCTACTCTATCTGATATGGTGATGAACAGTGTCTTATAGTGGATCCATGGCAGGAAATCCTTTCTTCCTCTTCTAAGAGAAAATTAAGAGCTCTGAATATGAAAAATAAGGAAACAAAAATGATCTGATATCAGAAATGGATAAATCAAGTGCTTATTTTTTAAAATTAGCTTTCAAAGGTTCGAACCTAAGAATAGTTTTGTCTAGATAAAATAATGTCCTTAAAAAGTAAGAGGTGAGACATGATGAAGGGGCCTGGTCTGAGGGTATGAGTTTCATCTGATTGGGAAAATTTGTCCCTTCTGAGCTGACTCCCATGGGAAACTCAGAATCTCTTCTCTGCAGTGGTGAGTGCTTATAAATAGAACCAACATATCCCCCACTGTTCATGTAAATGGTTACTATCACACTAATATAAAAATGGACTACATTTCCAGGTCACCTGGTAATCACTCCAAAGGCAGAGGTAAAATTTTGAATAGCCATGTAGTTAAGCTAAAATCATTACACAGATAGAGGAGAGCCCAAAATTCTTTCCACTCACAGGATCACTTTCCATTGTGGCCCCTTTGGAACCGACACATAAACGCACTCAGTCATGCTTAAACTGTTCCCAAACTTCTTTTCAAACCTACTTAGCTGTACACTCACAAACATAATATGAATAGCCAGAACATAATTTTTAGGATGAACTTCTACCAGAGGACAACTATATCAAGCCACTATACTCTGAGACTTGAAGAATACAGGAGAGGTCATGGATTACAGGAAGCTGGTTTCACAGTTTGTGTTGCTAAATAAGTGCTGAAGAAAGACTGGAAATGCCTGAGTTACCTCTGGAGAATGGAGGCGGCCATCCTGTGCCTTGGAAAGATGGCAGGACTGGGAGAGTTGTGGAGTTTGAAGCAAGCGCAGTTGGAACAGGTAACTTTCTATAACTTAGTGATAAAATCTCAAGGGGCCAATTATTTTTTGCTTATTAGATTTCTTTTAATTTTCCTCTCCCTCTGCCTGGTCACTTCTGCATCTAACACCCTAACCTACATTTCAACTTTGCAAATGAGAATTTTGTTTCCTTGTCTCTGGAGCATGAGAAAGAATGCACCAAACTTTAATTTCTCAGGGGAAGCGTCTGTCTTCAGTGACACCAGCTTTGGATTGTGCATGCATCCTTGCTAAGTCACTTCAGTCGTGTTCGACTCTTTGCAACCCCATGGATCGTAGCCCACGGGGCTCCTCTGTCCACAGGATTCTCCAGGCAAGAATACTGGAGTGGGTTGCCATTCCCTTCCCCAGTGGATCGTCCTGACCCGGGGATCGAACCCACGTCTCCTGAGGCTCCTGCGTTGCAGGCAGATTCTTTACCACTGAGCCACCAGGGAAGCCCCTTTGGATTGTTGGGATTTTTATCCCATGTTAGGACCATGGGCCCATGGGGTCACAAAGAGTCAGACATGACTGAACGATTGAACTGACTGAACTGTAGGACCGTAGGAATTACATCAAAACTTCCCCATTCCAATTCACCCATCACCACATCCCTTTGAGCAATAGCTCCCAGGTCAGCAACTCAGGGGACCATTGGGTGCTCTGTGGTACATCACCTAATCTGAGGTCGGGCAAGGAGACATCTTTTATGCCAATACCTGACAGCTGGGCTGCTGTCCAGGCCTCCCAGATTGCTCACTGGTAGAGAATCTGCCTGCCAATGCAGGAGACACAAGAGACATGGATTTAATCCCTGAGTCAGGAAGATCCTCTGGAGTAGGAAATGGCAAACCACTCCACTATTCTTGCTTGGAAAATTCTATGGACAGAGGAGCCTGGCAGGGTACAGTCCAAGGGGTTGCAATGAGTTGGACATGACTGAGTACACACACACAGTCCAGGTTTGTAATTCTACCATCACATTCTGTAACCTTAGAAATTTTGCCTTCTCCTTCACTTTAAGGAAGATGGTCTTCTATACGTTGGTTTGTACTTAGGGATTTTTAGTGTTCAGAATCTTTAATAAAACACCACTACCCTCTGTTAAAAAATACTCTAGTGAAGATGCTAAGCATTGTGCAGTGATACTTCTATTCCCCATTTCCCTTTCCCAAGAGTGGCAGGGGAGATTTCTACCACATGCCTCGTCTCAGTGAGCGTAACCAGTCTGTTCTCACCCTCTGCTCAGGTATGTGGCATTGCCCTGTGAAGGGCTTGGGAGCAGGTGTCGGCTTCTTCTCCCAGCCTGAGACTTACTTTTTACAAAGAATAGACAGCCTACCTACAGATGGCTACCTACGTGGGCACTGTTGAAAGGGGAAGTATCATAGAGTCTATGTTATCTCTGGACCTTAAAAAGATAAGAATTTGCTCTCTAGCTTCTAAAACATTCCTGACATTTCTTATAAAATATATTAATTTATTTATTGTCCTTTATGCTTTGTGGATTTATTGCTTTGTTTCTTATTCTTTTACCATTATTTACTTTAGCTTTAAAAGGGAATAAACATAAATCCATTTGTAAAATGAACTTCTTCACCTCTAGATATTAAGAATTGATTATTACATACAATAGGAAAGATGAGCTATTTTTCCTGCTAAGGTAGTAATTTTTCCCAATATCATTTATCTGTAGAACATATTTTCCTAAGTTAATTACACAATTATGATACACTAAATTCCCATGACAAAGGTTTCTTTTGAGTTTGTATGTTGATTTATGGACATGTCTTTTTCTATAACAATACTATAATTTTAATTGTAGTTGCCTTATGATATGCTTTGATATATTCTAGAGAAGCTACTCCTTTAATTTAATACACTTCAAACTTAAAAACTTAACTTAATTCAAATTAAATACCCTAAATCCACACAGAATATTGTATTTAATGAAGAATCTGCAGATTCCTGCCTTTAGATCAGGAACAAGAAAGAATACCAGCCATATGGCTACTTTTTCATATGACCTTAGAGGTTTTAGACTATGATACAAGAAAAGGAAATAGATTAAGATGGATAAAAGATTATAAAAGCTGTCACTATTTATAGATGATATGATTATAAACCAGGAACATATTTTCAACAATCTATAAATGAAAACTAGATCAAGACCACCTTATAGAAATCAATAGCATTTTTGTATGCCAGCAATAACCAACAAAAATAGTAAAATAAAATAATACACCATATAATAGTTGTGAAATATTTAGGAATTATAAATTATAAAATAATTAGGAATTTCTCGGCAGAGTATATACATGAATTCTATGGCACTCTCTGCCAATACTTTCAATCCTCCTGTGTTCTTTATCCATGTTCCCCATTTTATTTTTCTCCATAGTAATTATGACACACTGTATTTATTATTTATTTCCTATATTTACTGCCTATTTCCCTTTAAGTAAAGCATAATAGTCAGACACAACTTAGCAACTAAACCACCACCACAATCTCCAAGAAGGCAGACAATTCTGTATGCTTTTCATTGTTGGATCCACAACACCCAGAAGATTGTTTGGCATATAACATATATTTAACAGATATTTATTTAAAAAATATGGAGAATATGTGAAAACTCCAAATAAGACATTAAAGATTATCTGAACTATAAATACATCTCATGCTTTGGATTGGACAATTTAATACTATAAAGATGCCAATGCTCCAAAATGAATCTCTAAGCTCAAAGTAAACCTAATCAAAATTTCAGGTGAATGTTTCATGGAACTTTAAGAAATTACTCAAAATTTATATGGAATATATCATGCTATAAATAGCTAACTATAGAGAAAACATGTCAACATAACAAAGGCCATATATGACAAACTCACAGCTAACTTTCTCAATAGTGAAAAGCTGGAAGCATTTCCTGTAAGATCAACAAGACAAGTGTGCCAACCATTGCCACTTTGATTCAACATAGTATTGGGCTTCCCCCATGGCTCAGCAGTAAAGAATCCACTTGCAATGCAGGAGATGTGGATTTGACGCCTGGGTTGGGAAGATCCCCAGGAGGAGATCATGGCAACCCACTCTAGAATTTTTCCCAGGAAAATCCCATGGACAGAGGAGCCTGGTGGGCTGTGGTCCATGTGGTCACAGAATCAGAGACAACTGAAGTGACTGATCACACACTGGAAGTAACAGCCGCAGTGATCAGACCAAAAAAAAAAAAAAAAATGAGAGCAAGAGACAGAGATAAAAGGCATCCAAGATGGAGGATAGAAGCAAAACTCTCACTATTTACAAATGGCAGATACTATATAGAAAACCTTTAAGCTCCCACTCTTCAACTATTAATACTAATAAATGAATTCAGTAAAGTTGCAGGATACAAAATAAAATGTATAGAAATTGGTTACCTTTCTATACACTAATGAAGAATTATCAGAAAGAGAAATTTAAAAACAATCCCATTTACTATTGCACCAAAAAGGAAAAAAAAAAAAAAACCTGGGAATTAAAACACCAAGGAGACACTGATAAAAGAAGTTGAAAGATGACACAAATAAATGGAAAGATACGCTGTGCTCACTAATGAAAGGAATTAATATTGTTAAAATGTCTACACTGCCAAAAGAAATCTACAGACTCTATGCAATCCCTTTCAAAATACTAGTGGCATTTTTCACAAAATTAGAACAAGAAACTTTTCAATGTATATGGAACCACAAAAGACTCTAAACAACCAAAGCAATTTTAATAAAGATGAACAAAGCTAGAGGTATCATGCACCCTGATATCAAACTATACTACAAAGCTGCAATAATCAAAGCAGCATGGTACAGGCAGGCACACACATACACACATTTCAGTGGAACAGAATAGAAAGCCCAGAAATAAACTCAAGTATCTATGGTCAATTAATCTATGAGAAAAGAAGAAAGAATATACAATGGGGGAAAGACACTCTTCAATAAATGGTGTTGAGAAAATGGGAAAACTATAGGCAAAAGAATTAAAGTGGACCACTTTCTTTTACCATGTAGAAAAACAAACTTTAAATGGGTTAAAGACTCAACTATAAGACCTGAAACCATAAGACTCTAGGAGAAAACATAGACAGTACACTCTTTGACATCAGTCTCAGCAATATTTTTGTGTGTCTATCTCCTCAGACAAGAGAGACAAAAGCAAAAATAAACAAATGGGACTACATCAAACTAAAAAACTTTTTCACAAGGAAGGAAATCATCAACAAAAAAGACAACCTGCTGAATGAGAAAAAATCCTTGCAAATAATACACTGGATAAGGGGTTAATATCCATTAATTCAAAAAAATATGTGTACATCTATATTCACTGCAACATTATTTACAGTAGCCAAGATACAGCAGTACCTTAAGTTCTAATAAACAGGTGAATGAATAATGAAGATACAGTATACATGCATATACAAAACAAAATATTACTCAACCATAAAAAATAATGAAATTCTGTCATTTGTGATGGACCTAGAGAATATTATGCTAAGTAAAATAAGTCAGACAGAGAAAAACAAATAGTGTATGATTTTACTTATATGTGGAATCTCAAACAAAGAAACAAACCATCAAAACAAAAACAGAAACTGACTCGCAGATAAAGAGGAAAAAACTGGTGATTGGAAGAGGAGTGAGAGGTTGGGAGAAACAGGTGAGTGAGATTAAGAGGTATGAATTTGCAGTTGCAGAATAAATAAGTCCTGGAATGTGATGGACAGCATAGGGAATATAGTCAGTAATTTATAATAGCTTTGTCTCATGTCGGATGGTTATCAGACTTACCACGGTGATTAGTATGTAATGTATATAAATGTCAAAATACTATGTTTTACACTTCAAACTGATATACCATTATATATCAACTATATATCAATTTTTGGAATTAGAGTATAGAATTGCATGGTGAAAAACAAATGAACAAATAGAAGAGAATAGAATTCAAAGATAGATCCATATATAGGACCATAAATGGACCATGACATGGGGAAAAACACTAGACCTATATTTAAAAACATATGTAGAAACAGATGTCTAAAGAAATTAAAATGCTAGAGATAAACTAAAGAAATGCTGTGAAAGGTGAAAGTAGAAAACTTAGTTAAATAAAATAGAATATTTTATGACCTAGATTTGAAAAAATTTCTTAGAAAAACAAAACTTCATAAGTTCAAATCATTGGACAAAATATGATAAATTGGATTATATCAAAATGAAGATTTTTTCATTCAGCAAAAGACTCCATGAATAAAATTGACAGAGGTGACAGATCAGAGGTATGTATTTGCAATGGCTATAACAGAAAAGGATTCATATCTATAATATACATACCAACAAGGAAATGGTAAAAAAGCAAAGGAAAATGAACACGGTATAACAATAGAAATCCTAAAGGCTGACAATATGGTTCACTCAGAAAATATTTATTGTTTGGTAACTATGAGACAAACACTATGATATATTCTTGAACCAAACAAAGACCTCTGTTCTTAAGGGGCTTGTATTCTGGGGGCAGTGGAAGGGTGACAGACAGACATTAAAAAATGAATTAATTGCAAATACATTAGAATAGATAAGTTCTTTGGAAAAAAATAAATAACAAGGTAAGAAGAAAGACTGCTCATGGGGTTCTCAAGGCAAGAATACTGAAGTGGATTGCCATTCCCTTCTCCAGTGGACCACGTTTTGTCAGAACTCTCTGCCATGACCTGTCCATCTTGGGTGGCCCTACACTGCATGGCTCATATAGTCTGATTGAGCTAGACAAGGTTGTGGTCCATGTGATCAATTTGGTTAGTTTTCTGTGAGTCTGGTTTTCATTGTCTGACCTCTGATGGATAAGGATAAGAGGCTTATGGAAAGTTCCTGATGGGAGAGACTGGATGAGGAGAAAACTGGGTCTTGTTCTGATGGGCGGGCCCATCAGTAAATCTTTAATCCAATTTTCTGTTGATGGGCAGGGCTGTGTTCCTTCCCTGCTGCTTGAGCTGAGGCCAAACTATGGTGGAGGAAAGGAAGATAATGGCGACTTCCCTCAAAAGGTCCCATTAAAAGGTGCCACACTCAGTGCCTCTGACCCTGCAGCAGGCCACCGCCAACCCACTCCTCCACCAGAGACTCCTGGACACACATGGGCATGTCTGGGTCAGCTTCTTGTGGGGTCACTGCTCCTTTCTCCTGGGTCCTGGTGTACACAAGGTTCTGTTTGGGCCCTCCCACAGTCTGTTTCCCCAGCCCTTTGTAAGCTCTGGTGGTTCTATGGTGGGGTTAATGGTGACCTCCTCCAAGAGGGCTTATGCTACAGCCAGATCTGCTGCACCCAGAGCCCCTGTGGCAGGCCACTGCTGACCCATCCCTCCATAGGAGACACTCAGACACAGTTCTGGCTCAGTCTCTGTGGGTTGGGCATGCGTTTCATACCCTTCCCAGGTCTGAGCAGCTCAGGCCACCAAGTGCTTGGGGAGTGACTGTCCCACGTGGGCCATGCATCTTAATCACCTCCCCAGTCCCAAATACTCCGTTTCCTGGCGCTCCACGAGAGAACCGTCTCTAGCTATATGTCTCCTCTGGAGAGCTGACCTCAGGCCGTGACCCTCCTGGCAGATGTCAGCCATCCAGGATCTCAGGAATATGAGGTTAGCAGCTGGGAGCCTGCTCACAGTTTGGTGGAAAATGCCATTTCTGGGGCTGAGATTGTAGCAGCGCCTTGCCTTCTGGCTCTGGCTGTCACAAGCCTGCCTCTCTGCCTCTGGGTGAGAGGGGAGCTGGCCAGCTCCCCTTTGGTATTTGCTCAATCCTTGTTCTGTGAGTGGGCCAGGCTGTGCCTTAGGTTTTTAGGTTAGAGCCTTTCGCAGGGAAAGTTCTCTTTTCTGCAGTTATGGTTAGGTGTGTATTCTGTGGGTTTTGTTTTGTTTCTGTTATGTTGCTTTCTGAGATTCCAAAACTCCCCACAGACCCGCCTGTGAGAGGGGTTCCTACTGTGTGAAATCTTCTCCTCCTTCATGACTCCCTCCCCAGGACAGGTCTCCATCCCTAAACCTTTATCTCTTTTTTTTGTCTTTTATATTTTGTTCTGCCTCCTTTCAAAGAGAATGGGCTGCCTTTCTGGATGCCTGGTGTCCTTCACCAGTGTTCAGAAGTTGTTCAGCATTCAAATGACCTTTTGATGAATTTGTGGGGGAGAAAGTGGTCACTCCATCCTATTCCTCCACCATCTTGGCATGGAAGAGATACCAGGAGTAACAGGCAAATTTGGCCTTGGAGTACAAAATGAAGCAGGCCAAAGGATAACAGAGTTTTGCCAAGAAAATGCACTGGTCATAGCAAACACCCTTTTCCAATAACACAAGAGAAGACTCTACACATGGACATCACCAGATGGTCAATACCGAAATCAGATTGATTATATCCTTTGCAGCCAATGGTGGAGAAGCCCTATATAGTCAGCAAAAACAAGACTGGGAGCTGACTGCGGCTCAGATCATGAACTCCTTATTGCCAAATTCAGACTGAAATTGAAGAAAGTAGGGAAAACCACTGGACCATTCAGGTATGACCTAAATCAGATCCCTTACAATTATACAGTGGAAGTGACAAATAGATTCAAGGGATTAGATCTGATAGACAGAGTGCCTGAAGAACTATGGACAGAGGTTCATGACATTGTACAGGAGGTAGGGATCAAGACCATCCCCAAGAGAAAGAAATGCAACGAGGCAAAATGGTTGTCTGACAAGGCCTTACAAATACATGAGAAAAGAAGAGAAGTGAAAGGCAAAGGAGAAAAGGAAAGATACACGCATTTGAATGCAGAGTTCCAAAGAATAGCAAGGAGAGATAAGAAAGGCTTCCTCAGTGATCAATGCAAAGAAATAGAGGAAAACAATAGAATGGGAAAGGCTAGAGATCTCTTCAAGAAAATTAGAGATAACAAGAAAACATTTCATGCAAAGATGAGCACAATAAAGGACAGAAATGGTGTGGACCTAACAGAAGCAGAAGATATTAAGAAGAGGTGGCAAGAATACACAGAAGAGGTACACAAAAAAGATCCTCATGACCCAGATAATCACAATGGTGTGGCCACTCACCTAGAGCCAGACTTCCTGGAATGCAAAGTCAAGTGGGCCTTAGTAAGTATCACTATGAACAAAGCTAGTTGGAGGTGATGAAATTCCAGCTGAGTTATTTCAAATCCTAAAAGATGATGCTGTGAAAATGCTGCACTCAATACGCCAGCAAATCTGGAGAACTCAGCAGTGGCCACAGGGCTGGAAAAAGTCAGTGTTCATTCCAATCCCAAAGAAAGGCAATGCCAAAGAATGTTCAATCTACCGCACAATTGCACTCATCTCACGCACTAGCAAAGTAATGCTCTAAATTCTCCAAGCCAGGCTTCAACAATACATGAACCATGAACTTCCAGATGTTCAAGGTGGATTTAGAAAAGGCAGAGGAACTGAGATCAAATTGCCAACATCCGCTGGATCATTGAAAAAGCAAGAGAGTTCCAGGAAAACATCTACTTTTGCTTTGTTGACTATGCCAAAGCCTTTGACTGTGTAGATCACAACAAACTGTGGAAAATTCTTCAAGAGATGGGAATACCAGACCACCTGACCTGCCTCCTGAAAAATCTGTATGCAGGTCAAGAAGCAACAGTTAAAACTGGACATGCAACAACACGACTTGTTCCAAATCAGGAAAGGAGCACATCAAGGTTGTATATTATCACCCTGCTAACTTAACTTATATGCAGAGTACATCATGTGAAATGCTGGGCTGTATGAATCACAAGCTGGAATCAAGATTGCTGGGAGAAACATCAATCTCAGATACACAGATAACAGAAGCTTCTGCTTATGGCAGAAAGCAAAGAACTAAAGAGCCTCCTGATGAAAGTGAAAGAGGAGAGTGAAAAAGTTGGCTTAAAACTCAGCATTCAGAAAACTAAGATCATGGCATCCAGTCCCATCACTTCATGGCAAATAGATGGGGAATCAATGGAAACAGTGACAGACTTTATTTTGGGGGTCTCCAAAATCACTGCAGACGGTGACTGCAGCCATGATATTAAAAGATGCTTACTCCTTGGAAGAAAAGTTATAACCAACCTAGACAGCATATTAAAAAGCAGAGACATTACTTTACCAACAAAGGTCCATCTAGTCAAAGTTATGGTTTTACCAGTAGTCATGTATGGATATGAGAGTTGGTTATAAAGAAAGCTGAGTGCCAAAAAATTGATGCTTTTGAACCGTGGCGTTGGAGAAGACTCTTGAGAGTCCTTTGGACTGCAACGAGATCAAACCAGGGAATCTTAAAGGAAATCTGTCCTGAATATTCATTGGAAGGACTGATGCTGAAGCTGAAGCTCTAATATTTTGGCCACCTGATGTGAAGAACTGACTCATTGGAAAAGACCCTGATGCTAGGAAAAATTGAAGGTGGGAGGAGAAGGGGACAACAGAGGATGAGATGGTTGGATGGCATCACTGATGCGATGGACATGAGTTTGAGTAGGCTCTGGGAGTTGGTGATGGACAGGGAAGCCTGGCGTGCTGTAGTCCATGGGGTCGCAGAGTCAGACATGACTGAGAGGCTGAACTGAAGAAGAAATAGGAGTAGCGGCAAGGAGAAGGTTTGCAGCATTAAATAGGGTAGTGACGATAGTTAAATGAAGAACTGGAGGAGATAAAGAAGTGCATACTTGAGAAAGAGACATTCCATGCAGACAGTATAGTTAGAAGAAAAGCCTGTGTTCACTTTAAGGAATTTGGGTTTTACTATGAATAAGTGCAAGGTTGAAAGACGAAGGACATGATTTGAGTTATGTTTTAAGTGGATCACTCTGAATCCTGGGGTATAAGAACAGAAGCAGGGAAATTTGATGTAGGCAATTGCAGTAACTCGAGTGGGAGGTAGGGTGGCTCACACTGGGATATAGAGAGGAGATGTTGAGATGTGATCACACTATGTATATATTTTGAGAATGGAGACAACAGGCTAAGCTTGCCCATTTAAAGCAGATATGAGAAAAAGACAGAAATGTCCTAACCACTGCAATGATGGAGTTATCATGAACTGAGTTGGGGAAGGCACAGACAGAATGGGGTGGGGTGAAAGTAGATGAAATCAGAAGTTCAGCATATGAAGACATGTTCATATTGACTAATTATAAGAATAATGCAAAGTAAAACAATTTTATACCTTCTAGGCTAGAAAAAATTTAAAACAAGCAGGCTGTGGATAGATAAGAACCCTCACACACTGAATAAATAAAATGTGTAGATAAAGCCAATCTGGAGAGCATTATCCATTACCAAGCTATTTGATTCCTGTGTATATCCCCTAAATAGGTCTTTAAGTGCACATGTATTATGATGTAAATCATAGGGCCACATATGGTGATGGGGAGTTGGGCACCACAACAAAGAATGGTAGCTAAAATATGGTGAACACCATGGGTTACTCTGTACAGTTTGAAGTAATAGACTAGCAATAGAGGGTTTGGTTAAAAAAAAAAAAAAAAAACTAAGACATTGTATCAGTTTATTGAGTAGTCAATATATTTCTAAATACATAAACACACTCCCAAACATCATTGCATGCATTAAACATACCAGAATAGTTGTCCACACAGAAAGGAAAAATTAAGAATAAAGAATGGGATAAAATTAATCAATTTCACTTAATGAAAGAAGCCTTGTATGGGTGATAATATTTCATCTACTGAGGAACATTATGAACCAGTTAACTCTGCACCTGTTTTCAAAAGTCTTATTTACCACTATACTAAATTCTAATATGAATTATCTTTATATGTTTCCTAAAAGGCAACCTCTAAAATAGTCAAGAAAGTTTCAATTAATAAGTTATTCAATCAGCAGGTATTTATTGGCACTGTTAAGGCACTGGGGAAAAAATGAGATAAAATACATAGTCCTTACTCACGTGAAGTTTATAGCTTAACTGGTGAACAGTTATTTTGCCCTTTATAAGGCAAACATTTGAATTTTCTCCTTTTAGAAAGTGGGAGATCAAAATATCTTTACTCTTGAGATTTTACTCAGAAATTTGAGCCCAGTTATTCATGATACTAATTTATAAGATTCAGAATTTCCAGTGAAAGGTAGCATTTATTACTAAACTTATGAGTATGTATTAGTAAATTATTAATACATTGGGTAAGTCTCAGATTTCACATACAAAAAAGTTAACAGGTCTACAATTATTTTTTCCACAAATTCATATGACTTGTAAAAAAAATAAAATTTCCTTTTATAGAGACAGTCATTTTCTTCCAACCCTGATAGACAAACAGTGTGCCCTGAGAGCAATCAGAGAGAGGAGGAGGGAATCAGGATGCAGATGAAGAAGCAGGCACACATAAGGCCACATCAGGCCCTGCACATGTGGAGTTTGGATTTTATTCTAAGCAGGAAAAAGATGTGACCTGATTTGTTTTCTAAGATAAAGAAGCCTTCAACAGGTCAAATGGCCCAGGTCGGTCACTCAAATAAATTGTAGGGAAAAGACAGAGTTAGAGGGGCCCTGTAGATTAAAGAGATTTCTAAGCATATCAAATTGAGAAAACTGGGCAAAATTCAACTACAGTGACTAGGAATGTTTGCTTGAGGAATAAAGCCATAAATAAATACAATACAGTAATTACTGCAAAGGTCAAGAGAATAGTTACCTTTGGGAAAAAGGAGTTGTCATTAGGATACATGGAGGGGCTGTTGCAGCAGCTGGCAGATCTTTTTTTGTTTCAACTTGAGTGGTGGTTACAAGAGGGTTTGTCTTATGATAATTCACTAAGTTATACATTCAGTATTGTGTTCTGCCTCTGTTTTCGCTCACAACATAAAGTAAAAAAGCAAGCAATAATTTTAAAAATTAAAGTTGAGTGCAGAACAGAATGTAAAAAGGAGAGGTGGAAACAGAGAGACCAGTTAATCACATATTTTGTTGGCAAGCTAACGAACTCTATTGCTGGGTAGAATGTAAAAGAAAGGAATCAGAAATTACTCTGAAGTATGATGGTCCCTTTTACTAATACAGTGAAGGTGTTTGGTGGCAAGAGGAAAGGAATAGCTTGGGACAGAGAAAGCAAGCATAATAGTTCTATTTTAACTATGGTAAGAATGAGATTTATATAATGTAAGTGAAGGAGTCAATCAAACATTGATACATGGATGGATGGATGAATAAATGCCATGGTTCTGGGTAAAGTAATTACTTGGAGCAGACATAGAACAGTGATCTACTAGAACCATAGCAAAAGGGAAAAAAACTCATTTTGAGTAGTTGTATATAGAGAGAAGTTTGCATAATATGTAGCCCTACAATTGTGTAATCCTACTTAAAAAAAAAATAGCTGCATATCTACTCTATGCCACCACTCTACTAGGTATTTTACATAGATAATTTATAATCTTCAAAATAATCACATCACTGGTTATGATCACTTGTTTTTATAATTGAGGAAACTAGAGGTTAGAGAGTTTTCAGAGTCACATGAAGCGTGGCTGTTCCCACCCTGAAATATTTTACTATTTATATTGCATTTTCTGCAATATAACACGCAAGAAGAATTTCAAAGTAAAAAGGGAGATATGAAGTCTAGGAGGAGAGGTTATCCAGAAGACTGCAGCATAGGAATTAAAGGCTTTAAAAAATTCTGTTGTTGTTTTGTTGCTTAGTCATGTCTGACTCCTTTATGACCTCATTGACTGCAGCCCGCCAGGCTCCTCTGTCCATGGCATTTCCCAGGCAAGGATACTGAAGTCGGTTGCCATTTCCTTCTCCAGGGGCTTGTCCTGACCCAGTGATCAAACCCGCATCTCTTGCGTCACAGGCAGATTGTTTACTGCGGCAATGACTTACATAGTCAAAATGTGGATGAATGTGGAAAGTCAGTCTAGTAAAGCTTGTTCACCATGATCTGCCTTATCAGCAAATCTGAGGAGAAAGGGCAGAGACACAGATGCAAAGAACAGACTGTGGACTCTGTGGGAGAAGGCAAGGGTGGGATGATTTGAGAGAATAGCATTGAAACATGTATATTATCATATGTGAAACAGATCATCAGCTCAGGTTCAATGCATGAGACAGGGTGCTCAGGGCTGGTGCACTGGGATGACCCTGAGGGATGGGATGGGGAGGGAGGGGGCAGGAGGGGGCAGGATGGGGAACACATGTACACCCATGGCTGATTCATATGAATGTATGGCAAAAACCACTTAAAAAATAAAGTAAAATGTCGTTTTACGGGCTGTTGGAAGGAAGGAGAAATTCTTTGAATCATTATCCTTTTTCACTAAACTTCCCCAACACTCTTCTAAAGGCGCTCATCACTTCCTTGTTTCTCAAGCTATAGATTAAGGGATTCAGCATTGGGGTCACCACAGCATAGAACAGAGCAACCCTCTTCTCCTGTTCTGCGGAGGAGCCAGCCGTGGGTCTCAAGTATGTGAAGATGGCTGTACCAAAGCACATGGAAACCACAGTGAGGTGAGCGGCGCACGTCCCAAACGCTTTGCGGCGTCCCCGGGCAGAGCGAATGCGCAGAATGGTAGCGACTATGTGACCGTAGGAGAATAGAACAAGGAAACAGGGAAGCATGATGACCAGAAATCCTGAGAAGGCCACCATGACCTTGTTGAAGGAGGGGTCCACACAGGTCAGCCTCAGCATAGCCAACATCTCACAGGCAAAGTGATTAACAACCTTCCGGCACAGAGGGAGCTGAAAGGTGATGATGGTCTGCATCAGCGAATTCATGAAACCAGCCCCCAGGCAGCCTGCAGCCAGCCCCAGACACAGCTCTCCGTGCATGCCGACCGTGTAGTGCAGGGGGCGGCAGACGGCCACGTAGCGGTCATAGGCCACGGCCCCCAGCAGGAAGAACTCTGCGCTGCCCATCGCCAGGGAGATAAGCAGCTGGAGCACACAGCCGGAGAACGGAATGGACTTCCGGGCTGACAGGAAGTGAACGAGCATCTGGGGGACCGTGCTGCTGCTATAACAGACGTCCACAAACGACAGGACACTGAGGAAAAAGTACATGGGTGTGTTCAGCCGGCTGTCCAGTCTGATAAGGAGTATTATCAGCAAGTTCCCCAGCACAGTCACCAGATACATGGCCAGGAACAGGACAAAGAGGGAGACCTGGGTCTCCCAGAGGCTGGACAGCCCCAGAAGAATGAACTCACTCATCCAGGTCTGGTTTTCCCTGCCCATGGGCCTCTGAAGACCAAACCCAAGTTACAAATTGAAACAGACTAGATACTTAAGGTGCCAGAGGACCTTATGGGGTCATTTAGACAAAACAACCATCCAATATTAAGTACATTTTCAGATCATGTGTCTCCTTCTGGGTGTGGGACCACTGTAGAATGCACGATGTGGCTCAGATCCAAGGAAAACAGAAAACTCTTCTCATTCCTTTAGTGGGAAGATTTTCATTAAAATGCTTAGATAATTGAGTTAAAAATGTTAACTGTGAAACGTGATTTTTTTCTTTAAAGCCAACTCCTAACTGTAGAGTTTGTTTACTTCTTTGTTAGATACCAGTTTTTCCCTTCTTAGTATCTCAAAATCCATATTGAATGGAACCTAACAGGGATGAATGGTTTTAATCACTTTTTAAATTCTGGATTCTTCGATTGTGAAAACCAGAAAATCAGATGTTAAGTTTCCACCCTTTTAAAATCACAGATTTGGGGTTATAAGTTAGAAGATAGCAAATATAAAATAGTTTTTAGGAGCTAGAAATTGTCAAAAATTACATCTCTAATTCAGTGAGATGAAAACGAAGACCTGAGTGATCAGACTCAGTTTTGAGAAACCTTCACATATTTGTCTTTTATCTGACTGAGAAAATTAGGGGGAAGAATCTTCTATATTGTATTTCTCCTCCCTTGAAAGAACGGCAGTGCATGGGGTCAACAACAGAGGGTGACTGTCAAGAAACAAAGATGAATTAACCATCTTCCTTAGTGATAAAAGCTCAGATAGTTGCCACATGTGCTAGCCTATTAACCAAATAAGGGAAAACTGGTTGCACATTCCTTCCAATTCTATTTGTATATATTCTGGATAGGGATTGTTGTGGTTTGGAGACTATAAAATGTGATGGAAAAATTAGAGTTAACTCAGTGAAATTACCTCTTTCCTTTAGCCCTCTTTCCTTTTATCTCCATCTGAAATATGTGACTGTCCCCTGTGCCTTAGAAAACTGTCTTTCCTCATCCTTATGCTATGCTCCCTCTACTGTGACCAGAAAGTAATAGCCTACTCTGCTCAATACCACCCCCAAACTTTCTAATCCTGCTGATGTTTCAGTACTTCGGAAAGCGCAAGAGCTTGAGTATTATCTCTGGAACACTTAGTAATCCTACTTGGGTCTTATTCAAATCACAAGTGATTTCCAGGAACCTCACAGACCGAACAAAGCCCACTCTAGATTTTCCACATGCTCTGCCCCTCAAATTACTCTGTCCTTTGGGTAGAGAAAGTGAAATGTAAGCACAGCTATCCCAAGAAAATGTTACCTGCTTGCTGCCTGTGATCAGAGAGGGTCACTGAATATATGATGAAAATTATATTTTGTTTTGAGGGTATTGATGACAGGGCAGATAACTGCAGATACATAAGATGCCAAAGGTGCCATCCAGCAGAGAAGGGTCTATGGAAATTTGCATTTGATAATCTTTCTATTGTCTATGAATGAATTAAGCTTGATAAACCATTCCCACTTCAAGAGATAATTTATGTAAGTTACAAGAGGAGGCAATAAAAGTACAAAATGTTCTTTAATTCTTTAGAATTTACTCTAGAGCTTCAGATTAGCAAGTCACTTTGTAATATTTATATCAAAGAAAGAGGAAACCTACCTTTTTATCCCCAGTGAAAAGGGAAAAGTTGGAATATGAAATTATCACTGGTGAAGACCTCGGGTACCAGAGAGAGGTAAGTGAATTCAAAGGGGAAAATCTGAGAACTGTCAGTGGAATGTGACCATGTACATATAACATTTTAATAGATAGTAGTTATAGAAAGGTACGTGAGGTAGTCTTTAATCCTGCTATAACACAAAAAACAATTCATGTAACACAAGTTCTCTGGGAGAGGGCTAAAAGAAAAAACAAAACAAAACAATCCAGGAGGTAGCTGATGATTATTTAAGGTATTCTCAGGAACCAAATAAGGAGACTTTGCTGAAAAATCTGATGATAATCTCTTGTGGTTTTGAGGCTTTCACCTCTTAAAAACAAATAATAGTTAAGGGCAAAAAAAAAAAAAAAAAAAAAAACATAGTTAAGGGCTTGACAAAGAAAATATAGTAATCCCTGATCTTGGGTCAGTAATTCCCCTTAAAGGCTCAGCAAATTATTGATACAAATAGAAACACTCATTGTTAGCATGTCATGTTTCTGCATCATCTTCATGTTTTTAAAGTGCCATGCCCTGGGGTAAATGAACTGCTTTGTCAATGAACTTGCATTTCCCAGTTTAACTATCATTACCAACTCTTGCCCCTCTGTACCCATGGGATTGGTTCCAGGATTCCAGTGAACACCAAAATCCATGGATGTTCAGCTCCCTTATATAAAGTGGTCTATTATTGCATATAACCCACACATATGCTCCTGTACACTTTAAATCATCTCTAGATTGCTTGTAATATCTAATACAAAGTAAATGTGATGTAAATAGTTGCCAGTATGCAGCAAATTCAAGTTTTCCTTTTGAGAACTTTCTAGAATTATTTTTAATATTTTCAATCTATGCTTGATGAATCCACAGATGTGGAACCTGTGAATTTGGGAGTCTAGCTGTAGCTTCTTCATCTGTCTAAACACAGCATACATTCAAATCTGTCCCAATTCATTGGAGTGGGGGAAGTAAGAAGAGTGATGGAATTAGGATATGACGTCAGTAGTAAAAAGAATAATTTTTTAATCAAAAATAAAGATTCAACAGCAAAACAAGTAAAACGATTAAAATTTTTGAAAATATGATATGTAAATAAAAGTTAAAAACAGACTGTCACAAATAAGGTGGAGGTGTTATAAGTGACAATAACAATAAAATTTAACAGCATTCCTGAACCACCTTTCCTTCCCAGAACTGTGATTCAATCTCCCTAAAGAAATGTTCTTCTCAAAAAAGAAGCAGGCAGGAAAGCTTGAGATTTCTCCCAAATGTTAACTGGCTAAGTTGCTATCCCCACCCAATTCCTACTTCCTAATGCATACCTACACGGCTTGGAGCGACAGAAAGTTTAAAACCAGTCATCCAGCTGAAGTTATCACCTTCTGACCATCATTGTTTAAGAATGAGCTGGTTAACACAAACCTATCCTCTGGTCCAGATTTCCAGCAGTGTGCATGTGCTGGGGGTGCAATGCAACACAGGGAATACAGCCTATAGTAACTTATGTTCAGTGATTCCATGAATGTAGTAAAAGTCCTATGCTAGGTACTTCATTTCTCAGAGGTATTCAAGAGAAATTTCTCTCCAGTTTGGCTATTCAAATGTATCTTCTTACAACAAATTGTTCAAATGTGACCTTTATCTCGATACTAACCAAATTCGACCCAACTGTCACATGAGCCTAGAAAGAAGCTGTGTGTTAAGGAAATCATTGCTTCTTGACCATAATCCTAAGAACCCAATGGAAAGCCTCTGATCATGACTGCCCTACCTCCAGGACAAGAGGCCAGCACCGCCCCAGGAAGAGTTGGGCTGGGCAAGATGTGAGATCATCTTTTCCCTCAGAGACAAAATCTCTGCAGGCCAATTATGCTGTGTTTGTTAGGTTTCTGTTGTTTTTTCTCTTTCTCTATATGGTAATTCTCTCACCTTAAACTCTTACCTGCTTTTAAAGAATTTACAAGTGAGAATAATTTTTTAATGAACCAGAAAAGAGGTGAGAATCTGAAGCCCTGGTTCCCCTGGAGACATTCTCCTGTCTTTGGTGAAATTTCACTTTAAGGAAGTTAAAATTGGCCCATGACTTTCTGTTCATGTACTCATGATTGAGACTATTTGAACCAAAGTGTCCAATTATTCATGGACTGCTCAGATATCTTTGAGCAATATCTCCTGTAACAAGGTTCTGAAATTATACATGGGCTATAATCATATACTATCTTCAGAACTGATGCAGTTATTTCATGGGAACTTTCCCCATTTTGCCTTACTATTGGGGGGTTCCTTTTAACTGGGCATTGTCAAATTATGCATTTCTGTTTCTAGAAGTCTGCCCTCATTCTGAAAATACTTCAAAAATTTACTACCCACTGAAAGCATCTCAAATCTGATATCCACCCCATTGATAGACATTTAGTTTGTTTCTGCTTTGCTGCTGTTAAAAAGAACACTCCTATGAACTTTCATATACACACACACTCATCTTTTGTCCCACAAATGTCCTCATTTCTGTTCCCCAGTAGTGGAGTTGCTATATCACAGATTATGTGTGTGTCCAGGTTTAGCTAATATTGTCAGTTTTGTGAAAATAGATGTTCCATTATATGCCCGCCAAATCTATATGAAATTTCCTTGCTCTAACCATTCTTTATCTTTGGTCATTTTACTAAGTACTTTACATATAATATTTCATTGAATCCTCTCAAACTTCTCACAAGGAGCTTATTATTCTTTGCAATTTATGAAAAAGAGAGTTGATTCTTAGAGAGGTTTTATAACTTGTCCAAGATCGCACTTCTTGTTTTGTTATCCTGCTATACTTTGATGAGGACTATGTAGAAGGCTCGAAGAAGTCAGGCAATAGCATGCATATAATGATAATTTCCATGAAATGGGAAAAAAATCTCATGATACAAGGATCAGATTTTGCTGAGAGTAGCTTAACCCAAATTTGGAGCTAGAAGGACAACCAAACCACATCACTCTGGCAAGACACACAACCACTTGGTTGTGTATATTTCATAGGATCTATACTTTATACAGTAGGATTAGGCCTCAAAATCCTGAATTTTAGTGGGAAGAATAGGGGAGAACTTGATGGTCCCAAATATCACAATAATGCATATTACAGAGCGAAAGCGGAAGCTTGTATCCCCAGAAGACCTATCACTGTGGTGAAATGCTGCTAGGGCTAAGAAGTAATATAAATCATTCAATTAATAGTCAGCAGATATCTAAGAATGATGCTAATATGGGATTTGTGTCTTGCATTCATCCATTAGTTTGGAGTCCTTAGATTTGGGGCAGATGAACCTAACTGATGATAAGAAATGAGATGCTTTCTGAAATGCAAACCAAAGTGAGAACTGCTTCATTTTCTCTTCACCATCATGACCTCTGTCTACATGCTGAAAGAATCCCTTTTTCATTTTTATATTAGTGCTCTTTATGTGTATACCTTGTGTTGCAGTTTTGCAATTTTGTTCCATTTCCCTTAAAATATTGTAGCAAACTATTGCTACTGCTAAGTCACTTCAGTCATGTCCGACTCTGTGTGACCCCATAGACGGCAGCCCACCAGGCTCCCCTGTCCCTGGGATTCTCCAGGCAAGAATACTGGAGTGGGTTGCCATTTCCTTCTCCAATGCATGAAAGTGAAGTCGCTCAGTCGTGTCCAACTCTTAGCAACCCCATGGACTGCAGCCTACCAGGCTCCTCTGTCCATAGGATTTTCCAGGTAAGAATACTGGAGTGGGTTGCCATTTCCTTCTCCAATGCATGAAAGTGAAAAATGAAAGTGAAGTTGCTCAGTCATGTCCGACTCTTAGCGACCCCATGGACTGCAGCCCACCAGGCTCCTCTGTGCATGGGATTTTCCAGGCAAGAGTACTGGAGTAGGGTGCCATTGCCTTAGGTCAAATTTGACCTGCCACTGTTTTTGTACGGCCCACGGGAAAAGATTTTTTTAAATTTTTAAATGGTTGGAAAAAAAAGATTTTATGATGTAAAAATTATATAAATTATATAAATATCAAATTTCAGTGTCCCTATATTTAGATTTATTTGTACCAGCAACACTCATTATTTTTTTTATACATTATAACTATGGTTATTTAGTGCTATTATGGGAGAGCTGAATTAGCTGTAATGTAGAATGTATGACCCAGAAAACCTAGAAAATTTTCTATCTGGCCTAATACAGAAACAGTTTCCCAACCCCTGCTCTAGAAGACTGTATATTTCCTGAGGTAGTGACCATATCTCATTGACTCAATCTTCTACTATGCTAAAACCTTTCACTGTGTGGATCATAACAAACCGTGGAAAATTATTAAAGAGATGGAATTACTAGACCGCCTTACCTGTCTCCTAAGAAGCCTGTATGCAGGTCAATTAACAACAGTTAGAATGGACATGGAACAAGGGACTGGTTCCAAACTGGGAAAGGAGTATGGCAAGGCTGTAAATCATCACCCTCTTATTTAATTTCTATGCAGAGTACATCATGTGAAATGCCTGACTGAATGGATCAGAATCTGAAATCTAGATTTCTGGAAGAAATATAAACAACTTCAGATATGCAGATGATACCACTCCAATGGCAGAAAGTAAAGAGGAACTAAAAAGTCTCTTGATGAGGGTGAAAGAGAAGTGAAAAAGTTGGCTTCAAACTCAACATTCAAGCAACTAATATGGCATCCGGTCCCATCACTTGATGGCAAATAGACGAGGAAACAGTAACAGATTTTGTTTTCTCCAAAATCACTGTGAATGGTGACTGCAGCCTTGAAATTAAAAGATGCTTGTTCCTTGGAAGGGAAGCTATGACAAACCTAGACAGAGTATTAAAAAGCAGAGACATCACTTTGCCAACAAAGGTGCATGTAGTCAAAGCTATGGTTTTTCCAGTAGTCATGTATGGGTGTGAGAGTTGGAACATAACGAAGGCTGAACACTGAAGAACTGGTGCTTTTGAATTGTGGTGTTAGAGAAGACAAGAGAAAGTCCCTTGGACTACAAGGGGATCCAACCAGTCCATCCTAAAGGAAGTCAACCCTGAATATTCATTAGAAGGACTGATGCTGAAACTGAAGCTCCAATACTTTGGCCACCTGTTGCGAAGAGCCAACTCATTCGAAAAGACCCTGATGTTGGGAAAGATGGAATGCAAAAGAAGAAGGGGACACCAGAGGATGAGATGGTTAGATAGCATCACTGACTCAACAGACATGAATTTGAGCAAACTTCAGAAGATTGTGAAGGACAGGGAAGCCTGGCTGCTGCCCTCCATGGGGTTGCAAAGAGTTGGACACAATTTAGCCAGTGAACAACAACAAGTGGCCATATCTAAACACAACTTTGATACCACATAATGCCTATAGCAGTGTCTTCGACAAAGTCAATGTCCACAAAATAATCATATGTAACTTTGAGAAGGCTGAGAATAAAGTTGGTCAAATTAGAGGGGAAATGTGACCTTTGTGACCTTGTAATTGAAGATACTGAAATGAAATTTAAAGATACTTTAGGCAGAGAGTGGTGTCCACAAGTAAAAGAAGCACATTTGTCTGTATCCCACTGTGGACTGTTAGCGTTCACCATTCTCACATCTCACACCTTCATCTCTTCCTCCCTCCTCTGCACTCTCAGCCATGAGAGCTCCATCTTGTTTCACAGAGAATAGGTGCCAATGGAAATCCCTCAGCTTCTGATCACCACTGCCAAAATGCAGATCAACCAAAAACCAATCAATTGACCCAATGATGAGACAAAAAAGAAAAGGAGAGCCTCTCTTTTAGACTCCTTGAAGAGAGTGAGAAGACCCTCTATTATCATATGCTCTGTCTCCTCTCTTGCCTATCCCTTGTTTAATCATTTCTTCCCCCCTTTTACTTTATTTAGGTTTATCCTTAGAAACAAGATGCACTCACAAGCAATGCCAGCTCACAAGATTTACAGAAGTTAAGTAGGGGTTTGTGAGGTGTGTGGAGGGGAGTATAAGAACACCTTTAATGGATACTTGAGAATAACATCTGCACAGCAAACTGACTATCTTTATAGCACAAAATCCATATTATCTTTCATTGGCTTATCCAAGAAACTACTTTCCTTAGATTAACTGTCTCTTAACATTGTACTCATTCTTCTTGTTTATTTGCTTCTTTTTTTCCAAAAGTTCAAAGAAAGGTTTGCTGAATTTTCAGAAATTACAGTTTTAGCTTTTGAAAGGTACCCAATATATATAATTGTTTCCTTACCAAATTATTCATATGCTTTTTAGCGGTAGCTGTCTCACATTTTCCTTAAATAATGTCAATCACAAACAACTCAATTATATCTTTATTGCAGTTAAAAAAAGAAATTTAGTTGATGTTTCTCCTCTCATTTATTTCCATTATTTAGACAGACACTGTACGTCCACATACAACAGGTTGTGCAAAAAACATTTCAATCAGAGTTGATAGCAACACGCTCCTTAAGATAGTGGCTCACACAATAAATGTGACTCACACAATGCCACTCACACAATAAATGTGACTATATATGGCACACAATGTTTTGAGTGTTCAAACATGAAAAATGCATTTTGTTCCCAGTGGAAATGAAATGACCTCTTTAAAATCTGGTTGAATAATTCAGTATTCCAAGGTAAAATCCAAGAATGGGTCCATAATTGCAATAATTTTTCATGTTGCTATCAAAACAATAAATATTTTCCTCAAATACTCTAGGGTCATATGAATGGATACTGGGTGAATAACAGTGGGAAGTTCTATTACAGCACTGCTGAATGTCTCTGAACATCCTGCTGTGACATAAAAACACCCCCTTATCCCACATGCAATCCAGTCACTAAGCCTCCTACCCAACATCACAAGCACATGTTTTGTCATCTCCTTCCTGGTTGCCAAGGCAATGCAGTTATAAGGCTTCATATCTGAGCTGGGTAAGAGAACACACAGGCAAAGCTCCTTTCTCTAAGTGATGCTCATGATTCATCAAGTTGCCAGTTTCAACGTTAATCCAAATAATTGTCCTAGTAGTTTCTGCCAAGCTCTCTTCACCTCCTTATTCCTTAGACTGTAAATCATGGGGTTCAGCATGGGTATCAAAATGGCATAGAAAACAGAGATCAGCTTCTCCTGAAGTACAGAAGGGCCAGAATTGGGCTGGATGTAAGTGAAAATGGCCATACCATAGCACAGGACAACCACTGTGAGGTGAGAGGCGCAGGTGTGGAAGGCTTTCTTTCTCCCCTCTGTGGACTGGATCTTTAGGATGGTGGAGACGATCCTGATGTAGGACAGGAGAACCAGGCAGAAAGGTGTCATCAGCAAGACAATGCTAGAAACCATTACTGAGATCTCATTGGAGGTGTCGTCCACACAGGCCAGCCTGACCACAGCTAGGATTTCACAGGATATGTGATCAATATACTTGTTTGTGCACATGGGCAACTGAAAGGTGATGGCAGTATGGATGAGAGAGTTGACAGAGCCGCTGAGCCAGGATGTGACGGCCAGCCTAGCACAGAGCCCTCCGTGCATGATGACCGGGTATCTCAGGGGGTCGCACACAGCCACATAGCGGTCATAGGCCATCACGGCCAGGAGAACAAACTCAGTCCCCCCCAGGCCCAGGGAGAAGAATAACTGAGCCGCACAGCTCACGTAGGGGATCCCTTTATGTTCCGCAAGGAAGTGGGCCAGCATCTGAGGAACGATGCTCGTGGCGTAGGAGACATCCACGAGGGAGAGGTTGCTGAGGAAGAAATACATGGGAGTGTGGAGTCGGCCGTCCAGTCTGATCAGAAGGACAATGAGGACGTTCCCCAGCAGGGTCAGCAGGTAAGTGACCGAGAACAGGATGAAGAGAGCCACCTGAGTGTCCCAGTCACTGGACAGGCCGAGGAGAATGAATTCTCTCGCCCAAGTCTGGTTATCTGCTCCCATTAAAAGATGTGACGTTATTAATCTGCAGAGACTCAGAAATAATAGAAGCTGTTGAATCAAAGAACCGTTTTTGCTGTTCAGTTGCTAAGTCATGTCTGACTTTTTGTAACCCCATGGACTGCAACACACCCGGCTTCCCTGCCTTCACTACCTCCCAAGGCTGCTCAAATTCATGTCTACTAATTTGTTGATGCTATCTAACCATATCATCCCTCAGATGCACCCTTCTCCTTTTGCCTTCAATATTCAAAGAATCAAAAAAATAATTTTTTATCAATACATACTGTATGAAATTAACCAGCCTTAGTCAGATGTTTCAGATCATTTATGGGTCAAGATGACAGGCTTTATACTGATACATATTATACCTACTCTGTATCAGAGACAGCCCAGTGCTTTTATAAGAACATGATGTGGTCTCTAGGAGATTCAGTTAAAGTCTGAAGATAACCACAGAGCAATTTTAAGAACTCCATATCTTAACCAGCTTACAACAGATTCTAGGATAGGGAAAGGATGGTAGGTGACAATGATGGATAAAATGACAAACAATGAAGAAAAACTTGGTTGGAAATTTTTTTTTAAAGCCTGCATTAGATATGTCAGCTATACCCATCATGATGAACTGGATAAATCTATTATAAAAGGAAATATTGGGAATAGAGAGAAACTTACAGAAAGATCTGGAATCAGTGAACCTAGGCTTGAAACCTAATTTTATTTAGCAGCTATGTGATCTCAGTGTAGTGACAAACTTCTATTTATGAAACAGACTTATGCAACTCACAGTACGTTTAAGCTCAAATGAAGGAAACTTATGGGAAAAGTACTTGTGAATTGCTACTGGTAGTAGTTCTATAGTAGTATGATTAGTAGTAGTAACATGACCTCCTCCTGGGGGTAAATAAAGTAACAGATGTGACTTTCATCAGATCTCTATAGATTCAGACACAGTTGTTTTAAAAAGGAAAACTATAGGAAACATTTAATGAATCTTAGAGCTTAGTGGGGTATTCTGAGAACTTTTTCTTCCTTTGGCGTTTTTACTAGACTCTGGTCTCTTAGCCTTTAATGAGCTGAGACGGATAAGAGAATTGTAGTTGGGCCTTGTTTTATTTTTTCTCTTCAACTTACTGTTATTGATAATCTACCATTTTTATATTGGTTCAAAAGAAAACAAGGAAAGTTATGAATGTTTAGACTTTCTCAATATAAGAAAGAAAGGAAAGCATAAGGCTAAGGACCCATTCTTACTGTTCAAGGCAGACATGGATTCTTGTAGATACACACTAGAATAGAGTTTCCATTTTGCTTTCTTTTGCTTAGCATCTCTTTTTAAGTAGATCTAATGTGTTTTTTACCAATCCCAAAGAAAGGCAATGCCAAAGATGCTCAAACTACCACACAATTGCACTCATCTCACATGCTAGTAAAGTAATGCTTAAAATTCTCCAAGCCAGGCTTCAGCAATACGTGAACTGTGAACTTTCAGATGTTCAAGATGGTTTTAGAAAAGGCAGAGGAACCAGAGATCAAATTGCCAACATCCGCTGGATCATCAAAAAAGCAAGAGAGTTCCAGAAAAACATCTATTTCTGCTTTATTGACTATGCCAAAGCCTTTGACTGTGTGGATCACAATAAACTGTGGAAAATTCTGAAAGAGATGGGAATACCAGGCCACCTCACCTGCCTCTTGAGAAACCTGTATGCAGGTCAGGAAGCAACAGTTAGAACTGGACATGGAACAACAGACTGGTTCCAAATAGGAAAAGGAGTACATCAGGGCTGTATATTGTCACCCTGCTTATTTAACTTATATAGAGAGTACATCATGAGAAACGCTGGGCTGTATGAATCACAAGCTGGAATCAAGATTGCTGGGAGAAATAATCAATAACCTCAGATATGCAGATAACACTACCCTTATGGCAGAAAGTGAAGAGGAACTAAAAAGCCTCTTGATGAAAGTGAAAGAAGAAAGTGAAAAAGTTGGCTTAAAGCTCGACATTCAGAAAACTAAGATCATGGCATCTGGTCCCATCACTTCATGGGAAATAAATGGGGAGACAGTGGAAATAGTGTCAGACTTTATTTTTGGGGACTCCAAAATCACTGCAGATGGTGATCGTAGACATGAAATTAAAAGACGCTTACTTCTTAGAAGGAAAGTGATGACCAACCTAGATAGCATATTAAAAAGCAGAGACATTACTTTGCCAACAAAGGTCCGTCTAGTCAAGGATATGGTTTTTCCAGTGGTCATGTATGGATGTGAGAGTTGGACTGTGAAGAAAGCTGAGCACCAAAGAATTGATGCTTTTGAACTGTGGTGTTGGAGAAGACTCTTGAGAGTCCCTTGGACTGCAAGGAGATCCAACCAGTCCTTCCTAAAGGAGATCAGTCCTGGGTTTTCATTGGAAGGACTGATGGTGAAGCTGAAGCTCCAATACTTTGGCCACCTCATGCGAAGAGTTGACTCATTGGAAAAGACCCTGATGCTGGGAGGGATTGGGGGCAGGAGGAGAAGGGGACGACAGAGGATGAGATGGCTGGATGGCATCACTGACTCGATGGACATGAGTTTGAGTGGACTCCAGGAGTTGGTGATGGACAGGGAGGCCTGGCGTGCTTCGATTCATGGGGTCGCAGAGTCGGACACGACTGAGCGACTGAACTGAAATAGATTAAAAAATCATGGTATATACACATACAAAAATGTAATATTGTTCAGCCTTAAAAGGAAAAAGATATTGTCATTTATAATAACATAGGTGAACCTGGAAAACATTATGCTAAGTGAAATAAGCCAGGTACAGAAAGAGGAAAACTGCATGACCTCACTTATATGTGGAGTCTCAACATCAAAGACAGAAAGTAGAAAGGTGGTAGGTTATCAGGAGTTGGGAGGTGGAGGAAATGGGGTAATGTTGGCCAAATATACAGAGGTGCATAATTTAGGGTGAAAAAGTCTAGAGATCTAGACCGTGATGACTACAGTTATTAATATGACATTTAATATTTGGAATTTGCTAAGAAATTCGATTTTAGGTGCTCATCACAAACAAACAAGGAATTATGTGAGAAAACAATGAGAACAATATGTTAATTATCTTGATCATGGTAATCACTTCACTATATGTGTGTGTGCGTGTATATATATATATATATATATATATATATATATATATAAAATCGTGTTATATATCTTAAATAATACAAATTTTATTTTAAAAATAAAATTAATAAATCTTATTTATATCGTTCGGGTAATATGTTCATATGTTCAAACTTCAAGTCATACCTCTCTATGTTTTGAGTTTTTTTGTTTACTCAAAAATAAGCAAGCTCTGCTGCCTGCTCAGAACATTGTAGTGAGCAGAGACATACCTCTGTAGTTCCTCTCCTTAAACATGAGCACTGTGAAGGAAGGACTTGCTCATGCTTGTGTTTTATGAATTGAAGTGGATGTAGGGTAGTTACTGTGGCCATAACTAACAGAATACACCATGTGATATTACCCGATAGGAGTCATTGAAATAGTGGATGAAAAATCATCTCCTGAAAGCACTGCTACTAATGCCTGAGATCTACTACTTTTATGTTTAGCATTTTCCTTTTTCATGAAATGGTTAAAGATAAAACTAATTAGGAGTTTTAAAATACAAAGTATCTAATCTTGGTGTGAACTAGTACATCAGCTTATGTGCATGCGTGCTCAGTCGCTTCGGTTGTGTCCAACTCTTTGCGACCCCATGGTATGTATCCCACCAGGCTTCTCAGTCCATAGAATTCTCCAGGCAAGAGTATTGGATTGGGTAGCCATTCCCTTTTCCAGAGAATCTTCCCAACCCAGGGTTTGAACCTGGATCTTCCACACTGCAGGCAGATTCTTTACCATCTGAGCCACCAGGGAAGCCCATTAAACAATTTTAATTGTATTTAGTTTCTATTGCTACTACGTGGAATAATACTCCAAAATACTTGATTTTTCCTTTGTAAGGAAGGAAGTATCCAGGGCTTGACATGTGGGTACTTTTTCCTTTTCCACATATATTGTCACATTTTATTAACCTGCCCTGATCAGACACATTTAAAACTACCTAACAACACTTTCTACTTGTACTTGCTGACAGTTTCATAAATTATCTTGCTCCTTTTCCACTCATTAGAAAGAAAGAAGTCTTACTTTGAAAAACTTAGCAGGTATATATGCTACAGAAGAACTCCTCAGTGTAATAACTGCCAGAATTATATTTCAGAGTAACTATGTCTTCCATTAGTCATGCCAATTCAAAGACTGTGTGGATGGATAAACCTCAAAAATCCAGTCTCCAACAGGTGAAGGCTTAGAGGTGAGCCCGTGACCCATATGATCTCCATATTACCCATTCACTGTAGAGATGATACCTTCAGCTAAGGGATAAAAAGCCAACACCTTTTTTCTGTCCTAAAAGTGTATATCATCTTTTGTAAGAATCCAAATGAAGTCCTAAATGTAGAAGCAGAGCACATGAAGGTGGGGCCCACAACCTAAAGATATGTTTTCTTTCATGCTAGTCAGAATAAACGAGAATCATACCTTTTTACAGTTGAGTTGTCAATAGAAATGGCACTTCAACTTAACGAGTCATCTGACCTGTAGGTGAATACTTGGTTGTTGTATGCACCAAGTGCATCTATCATGAGCAGAAATATTTGCATCAACCTACTGTTTGGAAACAAAAGATCCCAAGGTCACTTGGATGGTTCAAATATGGTTTAATACCCTGAGAGGGAAACTAGTTTTTCTTCTTCATGGTTTTATTATCTATTTCACATCTGGATTTTTCTGTTGCCTGACTTTTCATGTAAACTGAGTCCAATTATTGAGATACTGTCCAATATGTGAAAACCTGAAATTCACCTTTGATGATATATGTTACCATGATTTCATTTGTAAATGCTCACTTTCTTTGCATCTCTTGTCCCCTACAGTTAAGACTAGGTTATTCTTTTGTAGTATAATTCCCTAAGCCTGGCAGCTTTCCACAGTATAATCCCTACAGCTCATTCTGTAGAGCCAGGAGACCTCATTTCTAGTGCCACTTCATAGTCTCGCTGTTTATGAACATAAGCAATCCATTTAATCATTTTATGTTTCAAATTCCTTTCACTGAAAGGAAAATCCAAATACTATGAGAAAAAGACACTTTAAGGCTATGTCCAGAGATGTAATATACTCCTATTTGTTCAAGAATATCAACATCTAATAACCATTTAGATCCGGGCTTGTTTAGTAAGCGTTTCCCTGAAAAAAAGATGCAGAATGCAGCCATAGGAATTCCAGTCTTTAATTATTAGTCATCTCCACTATTCCCCCTCTGTTTCATATTTTCTCTCTCTGCCAGTACTAAAGTTTGGAATCGAGAAACTTGTACAACAAAAATATAATTAAGCCTCCAACATCTGGAAAGCAGTATTATTTTACCACCTTTGCTATTTTATACAGGGTGAGAAGATTCCAACATTCATGGTTTGTATTTTCAATCCAAAATCCTTGACAAGCTACATCAGTTCTATTTCTACCTCTCTTAAAAAACCTCTGCTTACAACCACCCTCTCTTAGTACCTCTATTAACAAACATTCACTGGTACCAGAAAAAAAATGGTCATGTGTTCTTCAGTCCAGGTTTATGTTGCTTTCTGAAGAGTGCTCTTCCTCAAAAAAGTGGACCATAGAAATTAAGTTTCTTGGTTTCTAGGCTAAGATCACCTGGGACTAGTTTAGTCTGTGAGGGAAATTGATGAGAAGGCGCTCACAGATGCCCCAGAATTGGCTCAGACACAAACCTAATGAGGTGTGACAGTGGCTGAATTAGAAATGTAGGCAGAGTGCCTTTGGGATCTGTAAGAATTAGTGTTAATTGTTGCCTCCACTCCCAACCCTCAAGGGCAGGGCCTTGATGCCACACTTCTTCTCTCTGTGGAAGATGGTACTCCATCCTCCTCAGACTACAACAAACTACTGAAGCCTTAGGTCATTCTAAGAAGCTGGAGATGGCAAGTTTTTGAGGATAGGATAATCTTGTACAGCCCAAACATGATATTTAGCTCTCAATATACCTTTCCTCATGAACAATGACTAGACCTGCATCCAAACTTAGGCAAAATCTAAAAAGCTATTTCCTTTGGCTCCATGATGCCTTCATCTCTCCTTCTGAAAATAGAGTTGTGCTTCGCTCCCCTGAGATATGTGCCAAGAATCTAATGGAATCCTGTGAGCAATGCAAGAACAGAGGGACAGCCAAGTACATATTTTACATTGGTTTTCAACTTTTAAAAAGAGTAATACCATGCAGAAAGATTTAAGGCTCAAAATAAGGTCCCAGAAAGGGAGTGAAGAAAACCTTATGATTTATAGGGGGGAAAGGGTGAAAGAAAAAAGGTCAATTGAAATCCTCCACACAGAAGTATGAACTTCTATAGCTCTTCAAATCTTTAATTTTTATGAAGAGATTCAATGTAATTTTGACAGAATATAATCACATTAACATTCTCTAATATATTACGTATGTATTGCACATCTTTTAAGTGAATTATTCATTCATTTATCTCCCAAATAAAATTCTTAGCATCATTAACACATCTACTCATTTACCTGTCTCTAACCAACTCAATACTCACTCATTTGCTCATATGCTCATCCAGCCATCTATGCAACCCATCAGTCATCCACGTTATAACTCTTCTATATCCCTTGTTGTTTTTGTTGTTTAGTTGCTAAGTCATGTCTGACTCTTGCAACTCCATAGACTATAGCCCATCCAGCTCCCCTATCCTTCACTATCTCCCGGAGTTTGCTCAAATTAATGTCTGTTCAAATTCATTCATGTGAGTGAGTAGTGTTACCTAACCATCTCATCCTCTGTTGCCCTCTTCTCCTGCTTTCAGTCTTTTCCAGCATCAGGGTCTTTTCCAATGAGTCAGCTCTTTGCATCAGGTACCCAAAGCATTGGAGCTTCAGCTTCAGCATCAGTCCTTCCAATGAATATTTAGGACTTATTTCATTTAGGAGTGGTTGGCTTGATCTCCTTAAGTCCAAGGGACTTTTGCTTGTCTTTTCCAGCACCACAATTTGAAAGTATCTATTCTTTCAAGAAGTGCTCAGCCTTCTTTTTAGTCCAACTCTCATATCACTATATGACTACTGGAAAAATAGCTTTGACTATATGAAACTTTGTTGGCAAAATGATGGATCTGCTTTTTAATATACTGTCTAGGTTTGTCATCACTTTCCTTCCAAGGAGCAGTTGTCTTTTAATTTCATGGCTTCAGTCACATCCACAGTGATTCTGGAGCCAGAGAAAAGAAAATCTGCCACGGCTTCCACTTTTTCCCCATCTATTTGCCATGAAGTGATGTAACAGGATGCCATGATCTTAGTTTTTCTAATGTTGGGTTTCAATCCAGCTTTTTCACTCTCCTCTTTCACCCTCATCAAGAGGCTCTTTAGTTTCTCTTCATTTTCTGCCATCAGAGCAGTATATGCATATCTGAGCTTGTTGATATTTCTCCCAGCAATCTTGATTCCAGCTTGTGATTCATCTAGCCAGGCATTTCACATGATGTACTCTGCATAAAATTTAAGTAAAAGGGTGACAATATGCAGCCTTGTCATACTCCTTTCCCAATTATAAAACAGTCAGTTGTTACATGGCCAGGTTTAACTGTTGCTTCTTAGCCTGCATACAGGTTTCTCAGGAGGCAGGTAAGGTGGTCTGGTATTCCCATCTCTTTAGAATTTTCCACAGTTTGTTATGATCCACGCAGTCAAAGGCTTCCATGAAGTCAATGAAGCAGATGTTTTTGTGGAATTCCTTGGCTTTGTTTATGATCCAACAAACGTTGGCAGTTTGCTCTCTGGTTCCTCTGCCTTTTCTAAATCCAGCTTGTACGTGTGCAAGATCTCTGCATATCTTAACTTCAGAGTCCCCTAATGTCCCAGTAGTATCACTGGGGCAACCCCCCTAACTGGTCTCCTTGTCTCTAATCTTTTCTTCCTTTGACTTATTTGCCACAGTGATAATTCAAAAATGTAAATTTTATCAACCCAGGCTCCTACTTCAAAATCTTTACAGCTCCCTGTTGCTGTCAGGATAAAGTTCAAAGTAGTTTAGCATTTCACAGCCTCCAAGACCTGACTCCTCCCTGCTTCACCATCACTACTTTCTGTCTGCTCTGCCCTGCAAGCCAGGTTCCAGGATAGTTTTGAACACTCATGATCTCTTCCAACTCAGCACTTTTTACAAGTTGCCCCTTTGTTCAGGTTGATCATCATTTAGATGATTTGTTCTCTTTTCTGGTCTCCATCTAGATGTTTTCTGATCCTGTCATATAGAAGATTTCTATAATCACCCCTGAAGCCTTATTCTTTCCATGACACTCAGTGCATTTTATCTGTTTCATTATCTGTCATCCCAACTCTGTGGCCATATCCCTGTCAGGATTGTTCCATATTAACTGTTGTCTCTCAAGAACCATTCATGCTATTGACACACAGTAGACTCTCCACTGGTATTTCTGAATTAACAACAAGCCTGGTAGCAATGATACTTTCAGGAATGCCTGATTGTATTCCAAAATCTGTGTTTCCCTGGTGACTCAGACAGTAAAGAATACGCCTGCAATGCAGGAAAACTAGGTTCAGCCCCTGGGTCAAGAACATCTTCTGGAGAAGGGATTAGCTACCCAATCCAGTGTTCTTGCCTGGAGAATTCCATGGACATAGGGGTCTGGTGGGCTATACTCCATGGGGTTATAAAGAGTCAGATGAAATTAAAAGACACTTGGTCCTTGGAAGTAAAGCTATGACAAACCTAGACAGCATATTAAAAGCAGAGATATTGCTTTGCTGACAAAGGCTCATATAGTCAAATCTATGGCTTTTCCAGTAATCAGGTATGGATGTGACAGTTGAACCATAAAGAAGGCTGAGCACCGAAGAATTGATGCTTCTGAACTGTGGTTCTAGAGAAGACTTTTAAAAGTCCCTTGGACAGCAAGGAAATCAAACTAGTCAATCCTAAAGGAAATTAACCCTGAATATTCATTGGAAGGACTGATGCTGAAGGTGAAGCTCCAATACTTTGACTACCTGATACCAAGAGCCAACTCATTGGAAAGGACCCTGATACTGGTAAAGACTGACGGCAGGAGGAGAAGGGGACACACAGGATGAGATGGTTGGATGGTATCACTGACTCAATGGACATGAGTTTGAGCAAACTCAGGGAGATAGTGAAGGACAGGGAAGCCTGGTGTGCTGTAGAACATGGAGTCACAGAGAGTTGGACATGACTTAGTGACTGAACAACATTGCAAATTTTAGCATTGATAGTTTTAGGTAAATTTAATACATCAAATGGTTTTGGATTATATGAAACTTCAGTTTGTTTAAACACAGAGACTGTGGCACAACGTGTTTATAAATGGGAAAACTGCCCATCAACTGACATGAAGAAAAGACAATGGAAGAAAGGACTTTGAGATGTCGTCAAGGGGATAAGGCCATGAGCTGCCATCTTAATCTTTCTCCCCATTTCCTCTTCATTATCCCATGTACAATTACTTTTTCTGCCTGTTTTTCCTTATTTAGGCTGTCTCTCAGAGGTGAGGTCTATTCCAGACTATTTTAAGCTCCGCGAATTTACCAAGAACAACTAGGGCCCTGCAGGGTGTGAGGAGGAGGGATGGGAGAAGGGGTTTATAAGGAGACTGGAGGCTGACATGGGCACAGCTGACTCAACTATCTTGATTCCCAAAATATATATTAACGTTGTATTATCTTTCACTGCCTTTGCCTCAGGAATCTGTCCTTCTCTAGGTTAACTACATCTTTTGTTTTATGTATATTATTTCATGTTTTATGTACTTATTTGTTTCTAAAATCTCAAAAAAAGAGAAATTATAGATGTTTCAGAAGTTGGATTGGTTAAACGTTTAAATGGTACCCCATATATATGCAGTAAAATTTCTCTCAAACTGTTTGAACAGTATCAAAAAAGAGCTTGAAACATAGCTTTCCTTGAACAGTAATAGCTTGGTGTAGAAACACCTTCATTTATATCAGTGTAAAACAAGACCTTTAGTTGATCCTTCCACTGAGTACCTCCAGCACTCAAAGGTTTTATGTCCGTATGTCGTAAGTCCAGCATGAAACATTTTAACCAGTCTTGAAAGCAATACTCTCCTAGGAACAATGACTCACACAATTATTGGCACATACATTATTTTAAATAAGTCTAAAATGTGAAAATGGTTTTGTTCTCAATGGAAACAAAATAACCTTGTACAGTGTAAGAACCACTGGCCCAAAGTAAGATTTATGAATAGACTCATGATCACAAACAGTATGATCAATCAAGATAGCAAATGACATTTTTAAAAATATTATCAGTTCACATGAATGGAGACCAAGCAAGTAGTAGAAGTTCTATTACTGTAGTGCTTAATTTCTCTGAACATCCTGCTGTGACATAAAATGTTCCTGTACTAAATACCTTAACCTAACTCCTCAGCTGCCTACCCAGCATAACCACTACACATTTTGTCACTGCATTGCTGGTTGCTAGGGTAATGCAGTTAATGCTTCATAGCAGAGTTAAGTGGGAGAATTCACAGGCAAAGCTCTCTTCTCCAAGTGATGCTCATGATTCATCAAGCTGCTAGTTTCAATGTTAATCCAGATAATTGCCCTAGTAGTTTCTGCCAGGCCCCCTTCACCTCCTTATTCCTTAGACTGTAAATCATGGGGTTCAGCATGGGTGTCAAAATGGCATAGAAGAGAGAGATCAACTTCTCCTGAAGCACAGAAGGGCCAGAATTGGGCTGGATGTAAGTGAAAATGGCCATACCATAGCACAGGACAACCACTGTGAGGTGAGAGGCGCAGGTGTGGAAGGCTTTCTTTCTCCCCTCTGTGGACTGGATCTTTAGGATGGTGGAGATGATCCTGATGTAGGACAGGAGAACCAGGCAGAAAGGTGTCATCAGCAAGACAACACTAGAAACCATGATGGCCACCTCATTGGAGGAGGTGTCCACACAGGCCAGCCTGACCACAGCTAAGAGTTCACAGGATATGTGATCAATATACTTGTTTGTGCACATGGGCAACTGAAAGGTGATGGTGGTCTGCACAAGAGAGTTGACAGAGCCACTGAGCCAGGATGTGATGGCCAGCCTAGCACAGAGCCCTCCGTGCATGATGACCGGGTATCTCAGGGGGTCGCACACAGCCACATAGCGGTCATAGGCCATCACGGCCAGGAGAACAAACTCAGTCCCCCCCAAGCCCAGGGAGAAGAATAACTGAGCCGCACAGCTCACGTAGGGGATCCCTTTATGTTCCGCAAGGAAGTGCGCCAGCATCTGAGGAACGATGCTCGTGGCGTAGGAGACATCCACGAGGGAGAGGTTGCTGAGGAAGAAATACATGGGAGTGTGGAGTCGGCCGTCCAGTCTGATCAGAAGGACAATGAGGACGTTCCCCAGCAGGGTCAGCAGGTAAGTGACCGAGAACAGGATGAAGAGAGCCACCTGAGTGTCCCAGTCACTGGACAGGCCGAGGAGAACGAATTCTCTCACCCAAGTCTGGTTATCTGCTCCCATGAAAAAAAAGGTATTAGTCTGCAGAGAGAGTCAGAAATAACAGAGTCTATTGATAATTACAGAACCCTAAAAATCATCTTTATCAATACATACTGTATGAATTTGGCCACTCCTGGTCAGATGTTTCAGATCACCCATGGGCCAAGATGACAGACTTCCTCCTGATGTACATGGTACCCATTCTGCACCAGAGAACAGGCCAGTGCCTTCATAAGGACTCACTGTGGTCCCCGGGAGACCCAGTTAAAGCCTGAAGATGGTGCAGTACGATTTTAGGAGCTCCACATCTTTGCCAGCTTACCTCAGATTCTAGGACATGGGAAGGACAGTAGGTGACAATAACAAGTGAATTTTTAAACAGTAAAGAAAGGCTGGTGGGAAAGTTACAAAACTTACCTTAAATATGTCAACTAGCCCCATCATGATAAAATAATAGATTTATACATTTCTATTATAAAAGGAAATGTTGGAAAGAAGCAGGTGCCTGTGAAAATATCTGAAATCAGAGAATCTAGGTTTGAAAACTGATTTTATTTACCATTTTATTTGCTCTGTGATTTTGGCTCAGTGGCAAATTTTGTATATGAGACGCACCAGTACATTTAGTGTTAGTTGTAGCATGATCTCTGCCTTGGGGTAAATAAAGTAGCAAGTATGAGTTTCTCATGAACCCACAGCACCACCCCCCCCAACAATTCAGACACAAATAATACTAGAGGCAACTTTTAATAGCACTGAGGGCTTAGGAATAGTTTGTCCCTTTGAGAATCTGGGGACCACTTGTCTTCCTGACAGGTTTGTCTGTTTAAGCCTCACTGAGATACAATGGGATAGATGATTGTAATTTCTTGTTCTTTTCATTTTTCTCCTTTCAACTTGCAGCGGTTAAAGATCTACCCTCGAAATTAAGGAAATGAGAATATGGATGATTGACTTTTTATTTACAAAAGAGAAAGGGAAGCAAATGCCTAGCAACTTTTCTTCATTGTCGAAGGCAGAGAAGGAGGTATAAATTCGGGTAAATGTACAGAGGAATGAAGTTGACTTTTTGCTTTCCTTCATCCAGAAAGTGCTTTTTTCAGTAGAATTATATGCTATAATATCAACTTTGAATATTAATAAGAAGGTATTAACATTTTTAGGAATATTTTTTATAGGACTGCTTCATTCATATTATTTCTCCATGCCTGCCCAATTCACTAGCTTTCCTTTTCTTTCAGTGCACAAAATAAAGCAGGAGATAAGGCAGTAAGAGGGCTTGAGGGCAGAAACAGAGCTGATTGTGTTGTCGGCAAACCCTTAGGGGTTGGGGTAGGGTCTCTGAGCAGAAAACTGAATACTGTCTAAGCTTCAATTCTCTTACCTGTGTGAAAATTAATAAAGGAAAACCCTAACTAAGGAAGGTCAGATAGGAAGTCTCAAGCAGACCAGCAACATAAATTAGAGGATGAATCATCAATTACTAGGCCCCAGAGAAGAATTATTAACAGGAAAGAATCATCCATTGCAAACCTCAACAGGAAAAGATATACACTATACACATCACATCTCCTATTAGAAACTGACTACCCCAGCAACTCAGCCAGGGAGACACCGTCATCACCCTGAGTTCTCAATTCTCTCCAAAAGACTTTGGTTCAAAACAACCCTTCCCAACACGCTCCTTTTTCTCTATATGCTTCCTCTCCTTTGTTTGTGGTACATGACGATGGCTTTTGCTATAGCTTTTATGCCCTGAATTCCAATTCCTCTTGCCATTCCCAAATAAACCCATTTTGCTGGTAAAATAACTGATTTGTTTTGAGACTGAAAAGCTGTTAAAGGACAAAACAAAGCAAGTAAGTCGAGAAATGGCCGTATGTTTCACGATTCAGATACATACATTTTCCATAATGTCCACACACCTAATGTCCTCCACTGCTCTATCAAGATACTTCCCGCACCACCCCTCACTTTGCTTCTCTCCAACATGCTCAGGTGGAAAAGAAACATCTACTTGCCTCAAAAAAAGGCTGTCAAATATAATTCTGAAACTGCAAGAAAATACTTAACTTAAAAAAAATTGTTAACTGCTGTTGACTGTATAGCAGATCTTCAGTAGAAAGTAGACATTTCTCTTTCTACTAATTTGGAAAATATCTATAAAGTCTCATCTTGGCTAGATGCTGGTGTTTCAAGACAAATATTACACTTATCTGTGTTAAAGACCTAAGCCATCTCTAGAGAAATTTACACAAAACAGGTCATCCTCACGTCAATTTCCCCACTGGTGTCTGTGCAAGCCGCCTGGAGAACATGCCAGCCGGTGACTCCGTGTTCCTCTTACGCATCCAGCACATCTCTCTACTACGGCTTGTGTCTCCTTACAAACACAAATGAGGGACTGGATCACCTCTCAGAGCAGGTGTGAGCTTCAGAGCCTAATAGTTTCTGCTTTGAATTCATTCTCTTCCACTTCCTGAAGCAAGCCACTTGCCCTCTCTGAGTCTCATAATTCTCATCTATGCCATGTGGGTAATACTGGCCTACTGAAAGGATCACTGGTGAAATTAAGGAGCTGAAGATCCAGCATTGCTATACTAATGACCAAATAGGACAAATACCCACTATTTGTTTATGATAACTGATATAAGCTTTGATTCCAGGCTTTCTCTCTCGCATGACCTTATTCCATCATTCAGCCTCTCTTTTGATCATTCTGGGGTCTTTCCTACTCCTGATAAACTCCTTTTCCTTCATTATAAAAAATAAACAAATCTCTCAACATGGAGAGAGGAATCTTCGCTATTTTCCATTTTAATTCTTTCTTTCACATCCAGCTTTCACACCGAGTTCTCAAATGATTGGTGTCCACTTGCCAGGTTCATTTCCTCAAAACATTCATCCTTTAAGACTTGGAAATGGAGTTTGCACCTTCATTAATTCATGGAAACACTCATGGCCTTCTAGGCATCAAACCCAGAGACTTTAATTTCTTTTTCATTGCTTATTTTGAAGGACGTTAACTAATTCCTCTTTCTGACTTTTAACTCTGTCATTCACTTCTGATTTGATTTTCCTCCAATCTATTATTTCTCATCTACATTCTTGGGTAAATTTCCTAAATTCTCCTGCCCCAGTACTAGTAAGATCACTTCAAGTTTCTTGCTTACAATTTATACTCTTCTTTCTAGTTTTCCTTTCTGGAAGAGTTTGTGATTTCTAGGGCTTCCCTGGTGACTCAGACATTAAAGAATTTGCCTACAATGCAGGAGACCCGGTCTGATCCCTGTGTTAAGGAGATCCTCTGGAAGAGGGCATGCAACCCACTCCAGTATTCTTGCCTAGAAAATCTCACGGACAGAGGAGCCTAGTGAGCTGCAGTCCATGGAGTTGCAAAGAGTCAGCTGAGTGACTAACACTTTCACTTTCACATGTAGCTCACCCTCAATTCTACATTTATCTCCTAGCCTGTGTGCTCAGTCACTTCAGTTGTGTCCAACTCTTTCTCATGAACTACCATGTCTATCTCATGGACTGTAGCCCACCAGGCTCCTTTGTCCATGGGATTTCCCATGGAATACTGGAGTAGGCTTCATGCCCTCCTCCAGAACATCTTCCTGACCCAGGGATCGAACCTAGGTCTCCTGTATTGCAGGTGGATTCTTCACCACTGAGCCACTGGGGAAGCCCCTTTATCTCCTAGACTTCCCTCCAAAGCTCCAGATGCTTTTCCCAACAGCTTAACAAGTGTTTCACAAATATCTCACCAATGTCTCAATTCATCTCCCTGCATGCTGTATTCATGTCCTTCCTGACAGTGAACTAAAGTGCACCCACTCTTCCAACACATCATGATTGATTTTTTTTCTTCCTCCTTACCACTCCATAAAATAAATCCTCATTTATTTAATCCTCAAATAAATAAATCTTTGTTTTATTATTATTTTTTTTTTTTGGTAAATCTTTGTTTTAATTACACATCTTCTAGCCTTCACTTAGTGCTCATTCACACTTGTTTGCCCTCATCAATCTCACTTTATGAAGTGTTAACAGCTTCTTTGTAAATTTCCCGGATGTAAGCTCTACCCACTCTACACATCCCTACACACTGCCTCCACATCAGTGATGCAAAATACAAATTTATTCGCATCATTTTCATGGACAAACACATCTAAGATGCCTAAATGTGCACAGAATTAAGTTCATCCTGAGTATAATTCCCACACAATCCACAATCTTATCCTGTCTTATTTCTAAATTTCATTATCTTTTGATTATCATATTTTATTAAAATAGCTGAAATATCTTTCATTGAAATGTTACCTGATTATTTTTAACCCAAGACTACTATTCATTTTTAAACACCATGTCTTATTTCAAACTTATTAATATCAAAATGCACCTTTTATCCACACTCAATGTAGTCCCTTCTGGGACTCATTGTAGATAAAGAAAATAGAAGTAGCATCAGCATTTGGAAAGCCAAATGAAGGAGGAAATGTGTTCATTGGATGCTTTTAACACTCCCTGAAGTTAATACTGTCTTCATATTACTTTGTGGTCAGCTCCAATGGCCTACAGTGGAGAATGAACTAGTGCCTGAGAATGTCCTTCATCCCTCACCACTCCTATCAGGAAGCCAAAGCATGGTCTTCTTAGCCCAAACTAATTTGTGGAATATGTAGCTCTCTAAACACGGTTTTTCATTGAGATCAAATAACTAAGAGAACAATCTGGGAATATTTGTCCATTCGTCTGTGTAAACAGAACAACAAAACTCATAGTGCAGGGCTGGGCATACAGCTGATATTCAAAGCCAGAGTTAAACAATGACCACAGCTAAGAGCCTGATCTATCTGGCTCTTCCTCCTGTAAAAGTCATTTTCTTCTCAGTATTGTTTTAATTTTGGCTCATTCATATCTATTCCAGGTTCATAATGCCCCTTTAATAAAAAAAAATCCTATTTTACATCTTTTGTGTCATATCATGCTCACACTCAACAAATCTCAAATCCTATCTCTTTGTTTTGAGCTTTGCCATACTTACTAGGGTGAAAAGATTTCTGCATTCATAGTTCATATCTCTGATCCTCTAATCAGATCAGTTCTATTTCTGACCCTGTGGAAGCCTCTGTCTACACGTGATCCACTGTGGATATGTTAGAACTCTCACTCATTGATTAGTGCCAGACAAAACAGGCACGTCTCCTTCCATCTAGGTTTCTGTTGCTCTCTGAAGAGTACTTTCACCCCACTAGGTGATAGACCAGAGATTGGAGGGGTCCACACTCCTTGGCTCCTGTGTTAAGATCACCTGGGACAAGTTTACTTCATGGGCGAAGCTGCTGGCAAGTTCACAGATGCACCAGAATTGGCTCAGACACAAACCTAATGAGGTATAGCAGTGGCTAAATTAGCAATGTGGGCAGACAGATTCCCCTCAGGAGCCTTATGCTTTTGAGTGTTAATTGCTGCCTCCACTCCAAAACCTCAAGGACAGGGCCTCACGGCTGCGCTTCTTCTCCCTGTGCAATCCAGTCCTCCTCCGATTGCAGTCCACTGAAGCCTTAGGTCATCTAAAAACTCACTGAAGCCAGTGTTCTGATATTTTAGGATATTCTGCTACAGCTCAAACCGACTTTCTGCACTCAATCTCCCATCTTAGTGAGCAGTGACTAGGCCTGCGTCCACCTGGTGAAAGGCCATCTACTCCATGATGACTTAACTTCTCCTTCTGGAGATAGGAGAGCTGTTTTCATTCCCCTGAGATATGTGCTGAGGTGGCTAAGCTGTCATGAACACTACATTTTGAATGGATCTGAGTACACTGCTCATGATAACTGCAAAGTATAGAAAGATTTAAAACTCCAAATAAAATACACAACAATAGTTTTATGGTCTCCACAGAAAAAAAAGGAAAAAGAGTATCCAAATCCTTAAAACAGAGTTTACTTTAGAAACCTTTTCAAATTTTTGATAATTTATGAAAAGACTCAATGTAATTCTGATGGAATGCAGTCACATTATCATTCTCTGATATATTCTTTAGACATCATACATCTGTTAAGTGAATCATTTATCCATTTATTTATTCACCTACCAAATCATATACCCAGTAATTCTTAACACTACCATTAACATAGCCACTTATTTACTTAGCTGTTTATAACCTGCTCAATATTCACTTGTCCATTTGCTTAACTGCCAGTCCAACCATTTATGCATTCCCTCCCTCACATGCCAATTCATCTCTTTACCTAATATACATTGATTATTTGCCAGATCTTTTACTCACTCAATGTATTATCCTTCTGTTCATCCACATTCCATCATGTTCCCATGGCTTCTCTATTACAGCATCCAGTGACTCTGACAAAGATTATGTGATGTTCCAGGCAATAGAAAGGGATAGGAGAGAGGCTTCTCAGTCCTCACCTGATTGTCTACACTCCAACAGAATTGACAGACTGGTTGCATATTTTTTCTCAGGAAAGTTGGAAACATTCCTTTACAGTGAGGGTTCTGGGCACAGTATCCAGAACTTCACATCACTCCTGCTTTTCTCCCCTCGTACGCAGATAACAGCTTCACTTTCATTTTTCACTTTCATGCACTGGAGAAGGAAATGGCAACTCACTCCAGTGTTCTTGTCTGGAGAATCCCAGTGACAGGGGAGCCTCACGGACTGCCGTCTATGGGGTCACACAGAGTCGGACATGACTGAAGCGACTTAGCAGCAGCAGCATGCAGACAACAGAAGTGAACTCCCAAATGCCAAGCTTCTAACAAGGACTCTCAGCTCTCTCAGCTCATGGGGTCATACACAACTGAGTACAACAACGAAATTGTGATTTAAGGAGCCTCTCAGGTGTTTCTGATAGAGTGAAACACTTCTCAGGTGTTTCTCAGAGATTAAAATTTAAGAACTACTGGACCAGTTCACTCTGTAGACCACTGTCACATTAATCTTTGACTACAGCACTTTATTCTATAACTACTCACCTCACAATATTTGATCTAAAGTTTCCAATGAATTTAATCCCAGATCTCAGTCATCTGAGAGAAAAATTTTTTTAAGTCAAACACAGTCTAAGAGTTTTCATGCTTCTCTTCCATGTGAGCCCCCATGATTCTAAAATTCTTGCTCATCCCCAAATGGGAAATGCTCTCTCTTCTAAGTAGAAAGTTTATTTCATAGGTCTCTACCTAGAAGTTGAAATAGTTCCTTCAAGAAGCATTTGTGACAGACACACTAATATATTATCAATGTTTAGGCTTGGGTTTGTAAGAAGGGCATGAACATAAATTATTTGCTCCAAACAATTTGGTTAAGGTGCTTTGAGAAAGCTGGTTTGTCTGATTTAAAATTCCTTATTTCAAAAATCATCACTTACCATTGTTATATATTCCTGAGCTGTAAATTATCATCCACCTCCCCCACTTTTTACTTTATCTGTTAAAAACCCTGTTAAAAATTGAAAATATTAATACTCTGTTGCAGGATGTTCATAATACGAAGGCTGCGTCTGTTGCAGGGAAGAGGGGCAGATATAAAATATGAGAACTATCAGTACTTTCTAGTCAACTTTGCTGTGCATTTTAAAATGCTCTAAAAAAAGAGTCTACTTAGATAAAGTAATTGAGCTTGTTCTAGCTTCCACTTAGGTTGTAGAAAGCTGGAAAGAACATTGACTGTTTCCTAAAACAAGAAAAGTTTTGATAATCTACAAAATCATATCTTTGAAATCATCAGTAAAATGAGATTGCAGGGCTAACAAATAGCATGAAATCTTGGGAGAGACAGGTCCATCCAGAAAGAGATAGGATGTGAGCTCTTACTTACCTGGATGAGACCATGGAAGGAAAACAGAGCACCGCCCACCCCACCCCCCACCCCCAACTAGCCAGTGAGAATTGCTTTAACAAACTGCTAAAGTTCGTGTGGGGTACTGTGAGTATAGAATGGCTGAGAATCATGGCAAAAAGAGAAGTTCCCACGAATTGTCAGTATTTTCTCCATAGACTTAGAACTGTCCTCACAAGAATATTTGGGGAAAGTGGAAACCAGAGAAAACTTTCTTCCTGGGGCAGGTGGAGGAGAAGACAGCTGCAGCTTCTACAGCGAGCAGAAAGAACTCTCCAACCACCAAATCATCTCCATTATGGAACAAAAGCCTGAAGCCACCGGGGGAAGGACTACAACCCCTGTTTTCCTCAGAGACAGCTGAAGATTCCTTAAAGAGGAAAACAGAAAAACAAATAAATAAATTCCCATGCGGGGGTCCGTGGGATAGGAAGCTGCTCTGTGTTCAGATCATGAGCCATCTACCTTCTTACTCTGTAGAAGTGGCAAGACCACTGATATCTTACAGTGAACGATGTTGGATTTCATGATCTCCAGAAAGAAGATGTAGCTTTGGGACCAGGGACCAGGCTTGATCACTCTAGAGCTTCTGTGTAGCAGAGTTTTATTAAAGTAACAAAATGGACAGAGAAAGCTTCTGACAAAGACATCAGAAGGGGAATGAAGAATGTCCCCCTCACTAGTGTTAGCAAGGGAGTTATATACTTTTTTAAATTGGTTATTACAATTAATCAAAAGAATGTCTCAAGACTGTAAAAATTTTACCAGACCCACTCCCACAATTTACAGTTTAGGATAACAGGATTAGAACTTAACAATAGAAAGATCCTAAAAGACCCACTCCCATAATATCTCTCTTGAATCTTGAAGTTGCTTTGTCTTGTCCAAGTCTTTGCAATTCCATGGACAGTAGCCTATGAGGCTCCTCCATCCGTGGAATTTTCCAGGCAAGAGTACTGGAGTGGGTTGCCATTTCCTTCTCCAGAGGATCTTCCCAAACCAGAGACTGAACCCAGGTTTCCCACATTGCAGGCAGATGCTTTACTATCTGAGCCATCAGGGAAGCCTTCCCATAATATACATTCTAAAATAACAGGATTAGTCAGAAGGTTCTTATTAAGGAGAAGCAAGTCCTCGAGCAAGATACACTGTTACATTAATTAAGACAAAGCAATGTAGAAAAGAACATTTGTCCTTTTCTCCTTGAGAGCCCCAGATCCCTTTCTCCCTCTCAAGGGCTCTGGACCCCTTTCTCCTCCTCCTCTGGAACCCTGGACTTCTTATCAACCTACCTAGGAATTGACTCTCACCACTAAGAAAGCCCCAACCCTGAGACACGGGGTCAAAGCATGTGCCTAAGTCTGAGACCGACCCTGGAGAACAGAGAGTTGTCCCTCCATCACCAGACTAGCAAGAACTGAGGAACAAGTAGCAGCAGTTTACCGTGGGTTAGACATGGGAAAGATGTTCTGGACATGCAGTCTCACAGGGTAGCTTAAGACAAAGGGAGGAACAGGGACACTGCGAAAAACCCTCCAATGACTGAATGTTCCACAAGCTTAAAACTCACCATTCAAAAAACTAAGATCATGGCATCTGGTCCATCACTTCACAGCAAATAGATGGAGAAACAATGGAAACAGTGACAGACTTTATCTTCTTGGGCTCCAAAATCACTGTGATGGTGACTGCAGCCATGAAATTAAAGACTCTCGTTCCTTGAAAGAAGAGCTATGACCAACCTAGACAGCATATTAAAAAGCAAAGACACTACTTTGCTGACAAAGGTCCTCTAGTCAAAGCTATGGTTTTTCCAGTAGTCATGTATGGCTGTGAGAATTGGATTATAAAGAAAGCTGGGTGCTGAAGAATTGATGCTTTTGAACTGCGGTGTTGGAGAAGACTCTTGAGAGTCCCTTGGACTGCAAGGAGATCCAAACAGTCCATCCTAAAGGAGATCAGTCCTGGGTATTCATTGGAAGGACTGATGCTGAAGCTTAAGCTGCAATATTTTGGCCACCTGATGTGAAGAACTGACTCACTGGAAAAGACCCTGATGCTGGGAAAGATTGAAGGCAGGAGGAGAAGGAGACAACAGAGGATGAGATGGCTGGATGGCATCACCAACTAGATGGACATGAGTTTTAGCAAGCTGTAGGAGTTGGTGATGGACAGGGAAGCCTGGCTGCAATCCATGGGGTCACAAAGAGTTGGACATGACTGAGCAACTGAACTGAACTGAATAATAGAAAAAAAATGAATTTGTTGTTGTGCGGTGGATAACCCTAACACAAAACTCAAACTCAGCTCTACCCATGACTACATTGATTCCACAGTCTTCACAAAACAAGACTATAGGATAAACAGTAGAGATGTGTCCATTTCAAAGTATAATACTATCTATCTCACTGTACACACAAAATGTCTGGGTACCAATTAAAATTAAAGGTCAGAGAAAAAGGCAAGGAAAATTATACTGTACTGAACAAAGAAATTAAAAACCAGAATTAGATATACTTGGATTAAAGGAACTACCACACAGGGGGTTAAAGTAACTCTCATAAAGAAGTAAAGGGTCTAGTGGAAAAGATGGATGTTTTCATAAATTCTTGAGTAATTTCAATAGACAATTGAAAACTATGTGGAGGAATTAAATGGAAATGCTAAACAGAAAGGACACAGTCACAGAAACAAAGATTTCTTATGAGTAGCCTCAATAAAGCCAAGAAACAGTAAGAATAAAGATAAACCAGAAAAATTAGCAAAACTGAAGCACAAAGAGAAAAAATATACAGTGATAAAAAAAGAGTTAAGAGCCTCCCAGGGCTGTGAGACAACAGAAAACACTCACATATGTGAAACTGGAAAATCCCAACAGAAAACAGACAGAAGTACAAGAAATACTGAAGAGATAATGGCTGGGGGGAAAAATGAATGAAATCAAAGCACAAATCCAAGAAATTCAGCCAAATAGGATAACTAAAAAAATAAAAACATAAACACATGATATTTTAGTTGTATACAAGCCAAAAATAGAGTGAAATCACTGAAGGTAGCCAGAGATAAAAGATACCCCACATAGAGAAGATAAAGATCTAAGTTAAAAAGGAATTCTTCTCAGAAACTGTGCAAGGCAGAAGATAAGTGAATGACATCTTCAGAGCCCAGGAAGGGGTGGTGCGGACGATGTCAACAAAGAATCCTATATGCAGAACAAATATATTTTGAATGAAGGAAAAAATACAGGTACTTTAAGACAAACAAAATGAATGAGTACATTTCCACAGTCCTAGGTCATGAGGAATGTTGATGGAATTCTTCAGACTTTCTTGAAGAAATTATTCCCATTATAAACCAGGAAATATAAAAAATGGGATTGTATATTGCATCATATCAGAAAGTGTGGGAGCTATTGAAGATTACTAGTCATGTGGAAAAATCGTGTCCAATCTTAATAGATTCTGTGATAGGCTGAATTATGACCAACCCCCTGAAGATGTCTTTGTCCTGATTCTCAGAATGTGTGAATATGCTGCCTTTTATGTTAAAACTTACACGTGTTTTAAATTAAGGATCTTAAAGTGGAGACTATCCCAGATAATCTTAGTGGTCCCATGTAGTAAGAAGGATCCTTAAGAGACCACAGTGATGGGGGCAGAGACAGAAGAAAAGACGTAAAAATGGAGGCAGAGGATCAGACTCAGAGAGAGGTTTTCTGGGCTGCTGACCTTGAAGCTGGGAAAAGTGGTGACAAGCAAAGAAGTGGAGGCTGGTGAAGGCAGGGGGTCATGGGATGAAGAGTGGAGAAGACTCACAAGTGTATCAATCAAGCACAGAAATGAGAACCAGCATCTTCAGAAATTCTCCTTCTTGAACTGTCATACATATATTTGACATGTGTACACTTGTATTTTTCACTAATTTTTTTCTTTCATCACGTCCCCCTACCATTTTATATAGTGTGTTTTCATGGTGGTAAATTTTGTACTTCACTCCACAATTTACAGAACATTCACACAGGATTATGACATGTTAGAGGAGGTGGTAGATCCACAGAAAACCCTAATCAAAGAAAACAGGAATATTCCTCTGAAATCTCTTTTATCACATGATTTTACTTTCCTCCTTGTCCATTGCCACAACCTGAGTACAGATTCATTTTATGTCTCAAGAGGGTCATTAGAGCAAGCCCCTAGATGGTCTCCTGGTCTCTCATTTTTTCTCCTTTGACTCTTTTGCAAAAATGATGGTTCAGAAATGTAAATTTTATCAAGCCATGCTCCTGCTTAAAAACCTCTACTAGCTGCCATTGCTCTCAGATAAGGTTGAAAGACAATGTGGCATCAGTGCCCTCCATACTCTGACCCCTCATGACCCGCCTGCTTCACCCTCACTATGGCTTCAATCTTCTCTGTGCTGCAAGCAAGGGTTTTTGGACATTTCTGAACTTCCATGCTTTCCCAGTTCTGAGATTCTCACCAGTTGTCTGCATCTTTGTATGGATTGTTGTCCTCTGAGTAACTTTTCCTCACTTATCTGGTCTCCACTTGGACCTTTTCTGGTTCTTTCATACAGAAGACTCCTGAAATGACCCCTGGAGACTTGCTTTCTCTGTGACACTTACTATATTGTATTTTGTTTCATCATTTGTCATCTTTGCTCTAGGACCATGTTACTGCCAGAAATGCATCATGTTGGATTATTGTGTCTCAAAAACAGTTCATGGTCATACACACAGTATACACTCCATTAACATTCCTTAATTAACAGCAAGAGAACTTTAGCCCACTAATATTGACATGTTTGGGGATGCTTGCCTATAATACAAATTATAGGCCTAAATTACTTTAGGTAAAATTTGATATTAAAAAGGCCTTCAACTCTGCTCAAGCACTGAGATTTGTCCACAAGAGGAAGAACTGCATATCACCTGACTTAAAGAAGAGACAAGGGAAGAAAGCACTTTGAGATGTGTTCAAGCAGATGAACTGCTACCATATTCTTTCTCCCCTTCCCCTTCTTTACCTCTTATACGGTTACTTCTTCCCCTCCTTTACTTTATTTAGGCTTTCTGTCAGAGGCGAGGTCTACTCCAGGCTATTCCAAACCCAGCAGATTTATAACTAGGGCCCTGCAGTGTGTGAGGAGGAGCGATGGGAGAAAGGGTTTATATGGAGACTGGATGCTGACATGGGCGCAGTTGACTCAACTATCTTGATTCCCAAACTAAATGTGTCTTATTTTATATTAGTTGTGCTTGAGGAATCTGTCCTTTCATAGGTAACTACATCTTTGGTATCTTACACAATATTTCAAATATTACATGCTAATTTTGTATCTAAACCTAGAGAAAGAATTAGATTCTTTGTTCAGAGATTGGACAGTTTTAAATATATGAATGGCACCCCTTAGGTATGCATTAAAATTCCTCTTAAATTGTTTGTATAATATCAAGGAGAGACTAAAACTTAGCATCTCCTTGGTCAGTAATAGCCATGTGTACAAACGCCTTTAGTTACATCCTTTCTATGAAAAGACCTTTAGTTGATTCTTCCACTCAGTTACCTCCAGCACTCAGACAAGGCTTTATGTCCACATATCAGAGGCTTTGCATAAAACATTTTAATCAGCCTATCAACATTCACCTCAGAATAGCGATTTACAGAATTTCTAGATGCGGACACACACTCCATGTGTTATTTTCAGTAAGTCTAAAATGTGAAAATGCTTTTGTTCCCAATGGAAACATAATAACCTTCCATAAAATTTAGATAAATAAGCACAAGTGGTCCAAAGTAAGATTTATTAATAGATCCATGATTGCAAAAATATATTTCACAATAACAAATTATTTTTTCCATTAATTTTGGGTTAAATGAGTGGAGATTAAGTGCAGGAAGTTCTATCACAGCAGGGCTTAAATTCTCTGAACATCCTGCTGTGACATAACCTCCTACCCAGCATCACCAGTACATGTTCTGTCATCACCTTCCTGGTTGCCAGGGCAATGCAGTTAATTCTTCATATCAGAATTAAGTGACAGGCAAAGCTCTTTTCTCTAAGTGATGCTCTTACTTCAAGTTGCCAATTTTGACATTAATCCAGACATTAATCCTAGAAGCTTCTGCCAGGCCCCCTTCACCTCCTTATTCCTTAGACTGTAAATCATGGGGTTCAGTACAGGCATCAGAATGGCATAGAAGACAGAGATCAGCTTCTCCTGAAGCACAGAAGGGCTGGAATTGGGCTGGATGTAAGTGAAAATGGTCATGCCATAGCACAGGACAACCACTGTGAGGTGAGAGGCGCAGGTGTGGAAGGCCTTCTTTCTCCCCTCTGTGGACTGGATCTTTAGGATGGTGGAGATGATCCTGATGTAGGACAAGAGAACCAGGCAGAAAGGTGTCATCAGCAAGACAACACTAGAAACCATGATGGCCACCTCATTGGAGGAGGTGTCCACACAGGCCAGCCTGACCACAGCTAGGATTTCACAGGATATGTGATCAATATACTTGTTTGTGCACATGGCCAACTGAAAGGTGATGGTGGTCTGCACAAGAGAGTTGACAGAGCCACTGAGCCAGGATGTGATGGCCAGCCTAGCACAGAGCCCTCCGTGCATGATGACCGGGTATCTCAGGGGGTCGCACACAGCCACATAGCGGTCATAGGCCATCACGGCCAGGAGAACAAACTCAGTCCCCCCCAGGCCCAGGGAGAAGAATAACTGAGCAGCACAGCTCACGTAGGGGATCCCTTTATGTTCCGCAAGGAAGTGCGCCAGCATCTGAGGAACGATGCTCGTGGCGTAGGAGACATCCACGAGGGAGAGGTTGCTGAGGAAGAAATACATGGGAGTGTGGAGTCGGCCGTCCAGTCTGATCAGAAGGACAATGAGGACGTTCCCCAGCAGGGTCAGCAGGTAAGTGACCGAGAACAGGATGAAGAGAGCCGCCTGAGTGTCCCAGTCACTGGACAGGCCGAGGAGAATGAATTCTCTCGCCCAAGTCTGGTTATCTGCTCCCATGAAAAAAATGTGAGGTTATTAATCTGCAGAGAGAGACAAAAATTGTAGAAGCTGTTGAATTAACTGTAAGAATAACTTCTTAAAAGAATGCATACTGTATTCAACCTTCCAGCCTTAGCCAGATGTTTTAGAGTGTTTTCGGCCAAGATGGCAGGCCTGATTCTGGTATGTATTCTGTCTATTCCACACATGTAATGCAAGCCATTGCCTTCTAAAGTATAGAATGGTCTGAGGGAGTTCTTCATAGCCTGGCAATAATGCAGTGCAATTTTATATCCTTCCAATTTACACTAGCTTCCAGGACAAGAGAGGATGGTAGGTGACAATGAGAGGTAAGTTGACAATACTGATAAACATGTTTTGAAGTCAAGGATAACCCTACATAAATCTGCTACACCAAACATGAGGAAATGAATAAACAACCTACCAAAAAAAAAAAGATTCAGAAGTGGCACATGGATAGTACAAACAAGGTTAGTGTCTCATGGAGAGATCTGAAGTTAGATCTTGTTTTCATGAACTTACCAATGTGTGATTGGGTTAGAGATTTAAACTTTTATGTAGAGAATGTGATCATATTTTATAATTAGTATGTGTATTTAAGGTCAAATGTAAACAATTTATGAGGAAGTTACTTTTTGAACTATTACTGGTGGCAGGACTTTAGCAGAATAGGTACTGGTTGTAACCTAAGCTCCTCCCTTGGAGAGAAACAAACGTATTTCCCTCACTGCATTTCACCTTACACTCATCATTAGCTGGTTGTCCTAAAATACAAATGTAATTATACCTCTTTCACGCACAAACAAATCTTGTGATGTATAAGTGCTTACAGAATTAAGGACATCATGGACAGGGAGTGTCTGAATACTCATTCATTAGGAGCTGCTATATTTTTTTATTAATTTTAGCATTCATTATCATGCATGCTTTTTAGGGCAAAGCATTTTACTAAAATAACCTGTTAATATTTAAATACCTTCCTTTTCATGGATATGTCATCTAGTTATTTTTAACCCATCAGTGTGTGTATATATATATATATACATCTATCTATATAGGCAATTTCCTTCATTTTAAAATAATTTAAATTCAAAATAATTGATATCAAAACATTCCTATTTTCTACAGTCATGGAAACCCTTTTAAGACTACTGGTAGACTAATATAGAAATAACATCTGTAAAAGTATAGCTGAATAAAGGAGGGAAATGGGCTTGTCTGATGGTTTTCACGTACCTGCAATGAACACTGTCTCCAACATTAGTGTTACCTTGGATCAACTTTCAGCTGAATAGAGCTTGATTCCTAGTAGGTCTCAGGATGCACCATTAAATAACTGATAGATAGTGTGTATCTATCTAAACGCTTGATGTCAGAAAGCTAAAGCTTGGTATTTTCAATTCTAGACAGATTCTAGGGATTTGATGCTATGCGTAAATATGTGTTGTTCATTGAGGTCAACAGGTAAAATGGACCTTTGTGGGTATTTATTCCACTTTTCTTAATAGAAACAACAGAGCAAAACCCTCCTCACAAGGAACTAGGAACACAGCTCTTGTTCAAAAGCCAGGTTTGAAGATAAACACTGTTAAGAGTTGGTCTTGTTAATGCTTCCTTCCCAACAAGACAGTCTGTGTTCTTTTTTCAGTACTTGTCCAACTCTAGTTGCTTTATCTTTCTGCAGGTACCTAATGTTCCTTTAGGGCCATTAGCATACACACACGCAATGCTTCTTTAATGACAAGGAGCTATTTTACATGCTTTAGGCCATATCTTCCTCATACTCCACAAACTACACCTCTCAAAATGTTTTGAGTTTTCTTTGCCTAGTCAAAAATAAATAATCCAAGCCACTTGCTCAAGACATAGTATTGACAAATGACGTATCCCTGTGGCTCATCTTCGACATGAGCAACATAAAGGAAGGGTTTTTTCATGCCTGTGCTTTATGATCTGTGGTAGATATAGGGAAATTATTGCAACACATTAAGTGATATAATATGAAGGTGCCATTGAAATATTCTGTTACAAATTATCTCTGTCTTGCCCAATCATGAATTCTTGAAACTAAAATATTAGTAATTTATTCCTTTTCTGTTGATATTATCCTGAATTTTTTAGATATAATTAGCATAAAATGGGGGTTTTAAGATGTGAATTACTTGATCTTGTGACTCTTTAAAATAGATGATGCAAGAAGGAAAACTGAGACATTTACAAATGGAGAAGGGATGAGGAATGATACAGAAACTAAAGGAAAATCAGCTATGAGGTTTGGAGAGCAAAGACCAATTATTCATTGTTAAAATATACCCTTTGGCGACCCTAGGTAAAAGTATCTCCATGTGCCTTGTCCCATTAGTCCGGTTATTAATACTGACAGCAAATACTACCAAAATGCCTTCTATGACAGAGAAATGGAAATAAAAAATTAGTTTTCAGATTCCCGGTGTAACTCATTTTACATGGCTTAACAACAAATTGAAAAGTTCAACTTTACTCAGTTGTGATTCACTTAAGTAAAGAATTGTGTTTATTTAAGCTTAAAGCTATTTGGTCTTCAGTGCTGGCATTCTTGACAACCTTGGCTGGGACAAGTAAGAATCCTGAATACAAAAACACATTAAGGTAGCTCTCACAACCTGCAGATGTGTTTCTTTCATGTTGATCAAAATGACTCACAACCCATACCTCTATAAAGCTGAAGTTTCCACAGACACTTTCATAGACACTGTCCATACTTTCATTTAGAGAAATTTTCTCGACTCATGACTGAAGAGTTGCTTGATGTAGACAGCGAGCATATCATACCTGAGAAGGAATATCTGCATCATCTTACTCTGTAGAAACAGAGAAGCCACGGTCTTCAGGGTGGCTGATATCTCAAAGATGGGTTTAACACACTGAAAGAACAATTAATTTATTCCTGTTCAGGTCCTGTGATCTCCTTCCAAGCCTGATTTGACGACCTGACTCCACACAATCTCAGACCAATTATGAGACTCCATTTCTCAAACATGTGCAATCCTGACATTCACCTTTGGTGATATATTTCATTACAGCCTCAACGGATAAATCCTCACCTTATTTATATCTCTTATCTTTGTCCCTGTTGCTAACACTAAGATTTTCTTTTGCTGGGTAATTCCAGCTGTCTCCAAATCTCCACGGTGCAGTCTCTACAGACAGTTCTTGAGGAACCAAGCCTGGGATGAGGTGGGAGACCTAGATCCTAACTCCAGTTCACTGTCTTGAGTTCCTAAGGTCTTTGCATAAGCCATTAATTGTCTTATATCTTAATTTATCTATTATTAAAAAGGAAAATTATATCTTGGGTACAAAAGCCTTCAGAAAAATTGAAACATGAGGCTTTAAGCAATTGACAGATATCTTTTCTGGAAATATAATATTCCTACTATCTGCTAGTTTATATCAATACCTAACTAAAAATTTTATACTTTTGGGCTTCCCTGACTTCATCTTTATGTCAGTACTAAACCTTAGAGTTGAGAAGCCTGCAGAAAAAAATTGTACATAAGCCTAAAACTTAAGCAAAGCAGTTATTTTAATACATTTGCAGCAATACTCAGGGTGAACAATTTCACCAGTCATGTTACATATCCTTGACCCAGTCTCTAACAAGTCACATCACTTCTGTTTCTATATCTTCTGAACCCACACTCCCACATGCTGCTGATGACTCTCAAACATTAATCAGTGTCTGACAAAATACACATTTATGCTACCATCTGTGTCTAAGTTGATGTGAAGAGTTTTCTCTTCCAACAGAGGGAAGGACCATATAGAATAGATAACACCCAAATTCCCTGGGCTCCAGTAAGTCACCTGGGACTAATTGTGACTGTGAGGGACACTACTGGGAGGAAGTCAACAAGAGCTCCAAAAACAGCTCCAGCACAGACCTAATGAGCTTTGGCAGCAGCTCCACTGGCAACATAGGGCCAACGGTGTCCCCTCAGAGGCCCCGTGCATTAGAGTGGAAATTGCTGCCCCCATTCCCAATTCACAAGGGCAGGGCCTCCATGCTGCCCTCCCCTTGTGGAAGGCTGTTCTCCATCCTTCTCCCACCAACATCTTCATTATAGCCCTGCTGCTGCTGCTGCTAAGTCGCTTCAGTCGGGTCCGACTCTATGTGACTCCATAGATGGCAGCCCACCAGGCTCCCCCATCCCTGGGATTCCCCAGGCAAGAACACTGGAGTGAGTTGCCATTTCCTTCTCCAATGCATGAAAGTGAAAAGTGAAAGTGAAGTCGCTCAGTCACGTCCGACTCTTAGCGATCCCATGGACTGCAGCCCACCAGGCTACTCCATCCATGGGATTTTCCAGGCAAGAGTACTGGAGTGGGGTGCCATGGCCTTCTCTGTCATTATAGCCCTAGGTCATTCTAAAAAGTCAAAGAAGCCAGCTCACTGAGGTTTTAGGATGTTCTCCTGTAACCCAAAACAAACTTTAGCCTTCAGTGTCCCAATCCAGGAAGAATTGACTGGGGCTGCATCTAAATCTAGTGTAAATACCAATTCTCCTCCTTTGGACTCCAGATGCCCTTATTCCTTCTCCTAGAAATGGGAGAGGTGTGCTTCAGTCCCCTGATGTATGTGCAGTCTAATTGGTTCTGTGAGCATGGCCAGTATGATAGACATTCGAACACATGTCTCATGATACTACTTAAGCTCCAAAAGTGATAGCATCACATAGGCAGATTTAAAAATCCAAGATACGGAAGCAATATAAGTGTCCAATCACAGACAAATGGATAAAGAAGATGTGATGTATATGTATATATACACAATGGAGTACTACTAAGCCATAAAAAAAAAACAAAAATTTGCCATTGCGGCAACATGGATGGTCTTGAAGAGACTTATGCTAAGTTGTCAGACAGCAAAAGACAATATTGCATCATGTAACTCATATGTGAAATCTAAAAAATACAACAAACTAGTGAATGTACCAAAAAATAAGTAGACTCATGGATATAGAGAATAGCCCAGTGATTACCAATAGGGAGGGGCAATATAAGGGTGGCAGAAAAGGAGGTACAAATTATTGGGTGTAAGATAGGCTTAAGGATATACTGTACAACATGAGGAATATAGCCAATATTTTGTAACAACTGTAAATGGAAAGTAACCTTTAAATTGTACAAAAATTAAGATAATCACCTATAAGCCATTAAATTATATTAAATAAAATCTAAATCTACAATAAATTGACAAAGGGAGTTCTAGCAACAAATAAAAAAATGGAAAAACAATACGGTCATCCAAAATTCTTGACAAAGAAGGATGAAACTACTACACTTCTTCAAACTGTATTTTAATTAAAGTTTATATTTATAGAGATTGTAGATTAATGTGTCATAAGAAATAATACAGAAATACCTCTTATACTGATTTACCAGTTTCTCACAATAGAAGCATCTTGCAAAGCTACAGTACAATATCATAAGATAGTAAGATAAACAAGGTAATTATATAATTATAGTCATGTGGTATGAATAATGATAATGTGGTAATACAATATCACAACATATTGGCATTGATACAGTCAAGATACAGAACACTTCCATCACCACAAGAATCCTTCATGTTGTCCTCTTATAGCCACATCTATTTCCGTCGAGCCTTTCAGTTCAGTTCAGTTCAGTTGCTCAGTCGTGTCTGCCTCTTTCCGACCCCATGAACCGCAGCACACCAGGCCTCCCTGTCCATCACCAACTCCCGGAGTTTACTCAAACCCATGTCCATCGAGTCAGTGATGCCATCCAACCATCTCATCCTCTGTTGTTCCCCTTCTCTTCCTGCCTTCAATCTTTCCCAGCATCAGGGTCTTTTCATCATCTCATCTTTTCAAATGAGTCAACCCTTCACATGAGGTGGCCAAAGTACTGGAGCTTCAGCTTCAGCATCAGTCCTTCCAATGAACACCCAGGACTGATCTCCTTTAGGATGGACTGGTTGGATCTCCTTGCAGTCCAAGGGACTCTCAAGAGTCTTCTCCAATACCACAGTTCAAAAGCATCAATTCTTTGGTGCTCGGCTTTCTTTATAGTTCAGCTCTCACATCCATACATGACCACTGGAAAAACCATAGCCTTGACTAGATGGACCTTTGTTGGCAAAGTAATGTCTCTGCTTTTTAATATGCTATCTAGGTTGGTCATAACTTTCCTTCCAAGGAGTAAGTATCTTTTAATTTCATTGCTGCAATCACCATCTGCAGTGATTTTGGAGCCAAGAAAAATAAAGTCAGCCACTGTTTGCACTGTTTACCCATTTATTTCCCATGAAGTGATGGGACCAGATGCCATGATCTTAGTTTTCTGAATGTTGAGCTTTAAGCCAACTCTTTCACTCTCCTCTTTCACTTTCATCAAGGGGCTCTTTAGTTCTTCACTTTCTGCCATAAGGGTGGTGTCATCTGCATATCTGAGGTTACTGGTATTTCTCCTGGCAATCTTGATTCCAGCTTGTGCTTCCTCCAGCCCAGCGTTTCTCATGATGTACTCTGCATAGAAGTTAAATAAGCAGGGTGACAATATACAGCCTTGACGTACTCCTTTTCCTATTTGGAACCAGTCTGTTGTTCCATGTCCAGTTCTAACTGTTGCTTCCTGACCTGCATACAGGTTTCTCAAGAGGCAGGTGAGGTGGTCTGATATGCCCTTCTCTTTCAGAATTTTCCACAGTTTATTGTGATCTACACAGTCAAAGGCTTTGGCATAGTCAATAAAGCAGAAATAGATGTTTTTCTGGAACTCTCTTGCTTTTTTGATGATCCAGCAGATGTTGGCAATTTGATCTCTGGTTCCTCTGCCTTTTCTAAAACCAGCTTGAACATCTGAGGTTCATGGTTCACATATTGCTGAAGCCTGGCTTGGAGAATTTTAAGCATTATTTTACTAGCATGTCTCCTTTTAACCTCTAGTTATTACCATCTGTTCTCTCGATCTATAATTTTAGCATTTCAAGAATTATATATAAGCAAAATCATACAGTATATTCCTTTGGGACTGTCTTCTTCATCCGTAACTTGGTATCACACACTGCCACATAGTGATCACAGGCCATCACTGCCAGAGGAAAAATCCCAAACTTACCCAAACCTAGCAAGGAAAATAACTGGGCTGCACAGCTCCTATGTGGAATTACTTGATGTTCTGCAAGAAAATGTACCAGCATCTGAGGAACAACAATTGTGGTATAGAGACATCAGCAACAGAGAGGTTGCTGAGAAAGAAATACATGAGTATATTAAAAAGAGTCATGTACCATGATCATCTCAGGAATTCAAGGATAGTTTGACACCCATAACTCAATCAAGAAAAAAAATTTAGTAACTACCTATGGTGATGGATGGCAACTGCACTTATTGTGGTGATCATTTTGCAATATATACACTAAATCACTACACTGTACAACTGAAATTAATATGATGTTGTATGTCAATTATGCCTCAGTTTTAAAGATAATTTAATCACCAAATTTTTTAAGTAATAAAGTAAAATAAAAATATACCAATCTGATGCAAATTGGTTGTACTAGGAAGGTTGTGTGTGTATCGAGGGGTGGAGGGAGCAGGAGGGCGTATGTGGGAATTTTTTGTACTTTCTGCCTAACTTTGCTGTGAATTTAAAACTGCTCTAAAAGAAACAAGTTAATTAGTTGAGGTTGTTCTAGCTTCCACTTAGGTTGCAGAAAGCTAGAAAGAGCATTGGTTCCATCTTAAAACAAGAAAAGTTTCAGTGAACTACAAAATCATAACTTCCCGTGAAATCATTGGTTAACTGAGATTGAAGGGCAGCCAAATAGCATAAATCTCAAGAAGGATAAGCGCACCCAGAAAAAGATAGGATGGGAGCTCTGACTTACTTGTATCACTGTATGGGAGGAAAATAGGTCCCCAAACTAGTGAGTGAAAATTGATTCAACAAACTGCTCAACTTCAAGCGTGGGATGTGGTGAGTATAGAAAAGCTGAGAGCTATGGCAAAAAGAGGAGTTCCCACCAATTCTCAATGTTTTCTCCACAGATTTAGGACAATCCTTGCAAGAACGTTTTCAGGAAAGTGAAAAACCAGAGAAAGCCTTCTACCTGGTGCGGGTCTAAGAGAAGGCGACCACAGCCACCGCAGTGCGCAGAAGGAACTCTCCAACCACCAACCACCACAGAAACACAAAACTCAAACCCAGCTCATCCCATGACTGTGCTGATTCTCACACTATCTACAAAACACGTGTCAAACTGAAGAAATGTGTCCATTTCAAGGCATTATACTATTTATGTTAGTGTCTATTATACTACGTGAAAAACATAAGCTGTAAATCTAAACTAAAGGTCAGAGGAAAAGGCAAAAAAAAAAAAAAATGTAAATGTCACTGAATAAAAGGTTAACAGAAGAAAATCAGATATTTTTGGATTACAGGAATTATCACACAGGGGTTTAAAATAAGACTCATAAATAAACTAAAAGGTCTAAAAGAAAAGATAAACATTGTCATAAATTCTTGAGAAATTTCAATATCGAATTGAAAACTACACAGAGAAATTAAGTTGAAATGCTAGGTGTGAAGGACATAGTCAAAGAACTAACGATTGCTTATGAGTAGACTCAAGAAAATAAAAAACTGATCAGTAAGAAAAAAGATGAACCGATAGAAATTAGCAAAACTGAAGCACAAAGAGGAAGAAATTATAATGATAAAAAGAGAAAAGACTCTTCCAGGACAATACCAAACAAGCTAACATATGTGAAATTGGAAAATCCCAACAGAAAAACAGAGATAGAAGGAATACAAGAAATAGTTGAAGATATAGTGACCAAAAAAATAGTGAAAGAAATTGAAAGCACAAAACCAAGAAATTCAGCAAAATACGGAAAAACAAAATGTGGACATATGATATTCTATCTAAAAGGTAAAAATAGGAGGAGGAGGAGCCAAGATGGCGGAGGAGTAGGACGGGGAGACCACTTTCTCTCCTACAAATTCATCAAAAGAATAACTGAACGCAGAGCAAACTTCGCAAAACAACTTCTGATCGCTAGCTGAGGTCATCAGGCGCCCAGAAAAGCAGCCCATTGTCTTCGAAAGGAGGTAGGACAAAATATAAAAGATAAAAAGTGAGACAAAAGAGCTAAGGACGGAGATCCGTCCGGGGAAGTCTTAGGCGGCATTGCTTGGGGTAGGGTCCGGGCCTGAGTGCCCTGAGGACAATCGGAGGGAGCTTCTGTGAGTTGCCAACTTGAACTGTGGGAGACCAAAAGAGAGAGAGTAAATTAACCGGCCAGAACACACTGCCGGCCGTTCGCAGAACAAAGAGACCAAGAAAATCCAGAGAAGAGCTCGCAGGCTGCGGACCGGCCCAGCCCCGCCGGAGGCAGGAGGCAGGGGGGAGGGGAAGGTCGCGGCGAGACACAGGGCGCAGGCACCCGACCGGCGCGGGCGGGGACTGGGGCTGGGGACGCGGAGGGCAGAAGGCGCGCGCACCCGACTGGCGCCAGCGGAAACTGAGACTGGGTCCGCGGAAGGGAGGGGGCGCGCCACACCTGGGGAGAGTGCGCCCACCAAGCCCCTGGCTGCCTGGACCGCTCTGACGGGGAAGGCACAGAGAGCAGGAGCAGCTTTTCGTTCCGCGCTTTTGTGGAACGCACGAGGGCTGGAACCTCGCGCAGCGCGGAGCGCGCTCCATATAGAACAGCCGGGAGCCTGAGCAGCGCAGACGGAGACAGCAGCGTCAGCCCCTCCCGGCAGCCCCAGCCCGTCCCCGCGGCGCCAGCCCCTCACCACAGTGCCTGCCTCTCCCTGCAGCGCAAGCCCCTCCCCGCGGAGCGACGGAACTAGCTACCTGAATAAGAGTTCACCTCCGCCCGCCTGTGTCAGGGCAGAAATGAGGCTCTGAAGAGACCGGCAAACAGAAGCCAAATAAACAAAGGGAACCGCTTCAGAAGGGACTGGTGCAACAGATTAAAATCCCTCTAGAAAACACTGACTACACCGGAAGGGGCCTGTAGATATCGAGAAGCGTAAGCTGGAACGAGGAGCTATCTGAAACTGAGCCGAACCCACACTGACCGCAACAGCTCCAGAGAAACTCCTAGATATAATTTTACTTATTTCTCTTTTTTTTTCTTTTTTATTTTTTCTCTTTTATTTTCCTCTAAAATCCCCTATTACTCCCCCATTACTCCTTAACTTTCATTTCCATAGATTTTTACGATTTTTTTAATTACGGGAAAAAAGAAAATTTTTTTTTCTTTTTTTCTTTTTCTTTTTTCTTCTTTTTTTTCTTTCCTTTTTCTCTTCTATTTTCTATTTTTCTTTTTCTCTTATTTCTTTTAAAGTCCTCTAGTACTCCTCTACTACTCCTTAATTTTCATTTTCAATACACTATAACCTTACAAAAAAAAAAAAAAGAAGAGAAGCCCTATTTTTAAACCGAAGATTACTCTCTCCCAATCTTGACTCTCTGTTTTCTACCTCAGAACACCTCTATTTCCTCCTTTTCCCTTCTCTTCCCAATCCAATTCTGTGAATCTTTGTAGGTAACTGGGCTACGGAGAACACTCTGGGAACAGACAGCTGCGTAGATCTGTCTCTCTCCTCTTGAGTCCCCCTTTTTCTCCTCCTGCTCATCTCTATCTCCCTCCTCCCTCTCCTCTTCTTCATGTAACTCTGTGAACCTCTCTGGGTGTCCCTAACGGGGGAGAATCTTTTAGCCATTAACCTAGAAGTTTTCTTATCAGGGCTGTATAGTTGGAGAAGTCCTGAGACTACAGGAAAAATAAAACTGAAATCCAGAGGCAGGAGACTTAAGCCCAAAACCTGAGAACACCAGAAAACTCCTGACTACATGGAACTTTAAGTAATAAGTGACTGTCCAAAAGCCTTCATACCTACACTGAAACCAACCACCACCCAAGAGCCAATAAGTTTTAGAGCAAGACATACCACGTAAATTCTCCAGCAACGCAGGAACATAGCCCTGAACATCAACATACAGGTTGCCCAAGGTCACAACTAACACATAGACCCATCTCAAAACTCATTACTGGGCACTCCATTGCTCTCCAAAGAGAAGAAATCAAGTTCCACGCACCAGAACACTGACGCAAGCTTCCCTAACCAGGAAACCTTGACAAGCCAGTCGTCTAACCCCACCCACTGGGTTAATCCTCCACAATAAAAAGGAACCACAGACCTCCAGAATACAGAAAGCCCACTCCAGATACAGCATTCTAAACAAGATGAAAAGGCAAAGAAATACCCAACAGGTAAAGGAACATGAAAAATGCCCACCAAGTCAAACAAAAGAGGAGATAGGGAATCTACCTGAAAAAGAATTTAGAATAATGATAATAAAAATGATCCAAAATCTTGAAAACAAAATGGAGTTACAGATAAATAGCCTGGAAACAAAGATTGAAAAGATTCAAGAAATGTTTAATAAAGACCTAGAAGAAATAAAAAAAGAGTCAATTAAAAATGAATAATGCAATGAATGAGATCAAAAACACTTTGGAGGGAACCAAGAGTAGAATAACGGAGGCAGAAGATAGGATAAGTGAGGTAGAAGATAAAATGGTGGAAATAAATGAAGCAGAGAGGAAAAAAGAATCAAAAGAAATGAGGACAACCTCAGGGACCTCTGGGACACTGTGAAACGCCCCAACATTCGAATCATAGGCGTTCCAGAAGAAGAAGACAAAAAGAAAGGCCATGAGAAAATACTTGAGGAGATAATAGCTGAAAACTTCCCTAAAATGGGGAAGGAAATAGCCACCCAAGTCCAAGAAACCCAGAGAGTCCCAAACAGGATAAACCCAAGGCGAAACACCCCAAGACACATATTAATCAAATCAAGAAAGATCAAACACAAAGAACAAATATTAAAAGCAGCAAGGGAGAAACAACAAATAACACACAAAGGGATTCCCATAAGGATAACAGCTGATCTATCAATAGAAACCCTCCAGGCCAGAAGGGAATGGCAGGACGTACTGAAAGTAATGAAAGAGAATAACCTACAACCTAGATTACTGCATCCAGCAAGGATCTCATTCAGATATGAAGGAGAATTCAAAAGTTTTACGGATAAGCAAAAGCTGAGAGAATTCAGCACCACCAAACCAGCTCTTCAACAAATGCTAAAGGATCTTCTCTAGACAGGAAATGCAGAAAGGTTGTATAAACGTGAACCCAAAACAACAAAGTAAATGGCAACGGGACCACACCGATCAATAATTACCTTAAATGTAAATGAGTTGAATGCCCCAACCAAAAGACAAAGATTGGCTGAATGGATAGAAAATCAAGACCCCTATATATGCTGTCTACAAGAGACCCACCTCAAAACAAGAGACACATACAGACTAAAAGTGAAGGGCTGGAAAAAAATATTTCATGCAAACGGAGACCAAAAGAAAGCAGGAGTCGCAATACTCATATCAGATAAAATAGACTTTCAAATAAAGGATGTGAAAAGAGACAAAGAAGGACACTACATGATGATCAAAGGATCAATCCAAGAAGAGGATATAACAATTATAAATATATATGCACCCAACATAGGAGCACCGCAATATGTGCGGCAAACACTAACGAGTATAAAAGAGGAAATCAATAGTAACACAATAATAGTGGGAGACTTTAATACCCCACTCACAACTATGGATAGATCAACTAAACAGAAAATTAACAAGGAAACACAAACCTTAAATGACACAATGGACCAGCTAGACCTAATTGATATCTATAGGACATTTCACCCCAAAACAATCAACTTCACCTTTTTCTCAAGTGCACACGGAACATTCTCCAGAATAGATCACATCCTGGGCCATAAATCTGGTCTTGGAAAATTCAAAAAAATTGAAATCATTCCAGTCATCTTTTCTGATCACAGTGCATTAAGATTAGATCTCAATTACAGGAAAAAAAACTGTTAAAACTTCAAACATATGGAGGCTAAATAACACGCTTCTGAATAACCAACAAATCATAGAAGAAATCAAAAAAGAAATCAAAATATGTATAGAAATGAATGAAAATGAAAACACAACAACCCAAAACCTATGGGACACTGTAAAAGCAGTGCTAAGGGGAAGGTTCATAGCATTACAGGCTTACATCAAGAAACAACATAAAAGCCAAATAAATAACCTAACTCTACACCTAGAGCAATTAGAGAAGGAAGAAATGAAGAACCCCAGAGTTAGCAGAAGGAAAGAAATCTTAAAAATTAGGGCAGAAATATATGCAAAAGAAACTAAAGAGACCATAGCAAAAATCAACAAAGCTAAAAGCTGGTTTTTTGAAAATATAAACAAAATTGACAAACCATTAGCAAGACTCATTAAGAAACAAAGAGAGAGGAACCAAATTAACAAAATTAGAAATGAAAATGGAGAGATCACAACAGACAACACTGAAATACAAAGGATCATAAGAGACTACTACCAGCAGCTCTATGCCAATAAAATGGACAACTTGGATGAAATGGACAAATTCTTAAAAAAGTATAACTTTCCAAAACTGAACCACGAAGAAATAGAAGATCTTAACAGACCCATCACAAGCAAGGAAATCGAAACTGTAATCAAAAATCTTCCAGCAAACAAAAGCCCAGGACCAGATGGCTTCACAGCTGAATTCTACCAAAAATTTAGAGAAGAGCTAACACCTATCTTACTCAAACTCTTCCAGAAAATTGCAGAAGAAGGTAAACTTCCAAACTCATTCTATGAGGCCACCATCACCCTAATTCCAAAACCAGACAAAGATGCCACAAAAAAAGAAAACTACAGGCCAATATCACTGATGAACATAGATGCAAAAATCCTTAACAAAATTCTAGCAAACAGAATCCAACAACATATTAAAAAAATCATACACCATGACCAAGTGGGCTTTATCCCAGGAATGCAAGGATTCTTTAATATCCGCAAATCAATCAATGTAATACACCACATTAACAAATTGAAAGATAAAAACCATATGATTATCTCAATAGATGCAGAGAAAGCCTTTGAGAAAATTCAACACTCATTTATGATTAAAACTCTCCAAAAAGCAGGAATAGAAGGAACATACCTCAACATAATAAAAGCTAGATATGACAAACCCACAGCAAGCATCACCCTCAATGGTGAAAAACTGAAAGCATTTCCCCTGAAATCAGGAACAAGACAAGGGTGCCCACTCTCACCACTACTATTCAACATAGTGTTGGAAGTTTTGGCCACAGCAATCAGAGCAGAAAAAGAAGTAAAAGGAATCCAGATAGGAAAAGAAGAAGTGAATCTCTCACTGTTTGCAGATGACATGATCCTCTACATAGAAAACCCTAAAGACTCTACCAGAAAATTACTAGAGCTAATCAATGAATATAGTAAAGTTGCAGGATATAAAATTAACACACAGAAATCCCTTGCATTCCTATATACTAACAATGAAAAAACAGAAAGAGAAATTAAGGAAACAATACCATTCACCATTGCAACAAAAAGAATAAAATACTTAGGAGTATATCTACCTAAAGAAACAAAAGACCTATACATAGAAAACTATAAAACACTGATGAAAGAAATCAAAGAGGACACAAACAGATGGAGAAACATACCGTGTTCATGGATTGGAAGAATCAATATTGTCAAAATGGCTATTCTACCCAAAGCAATCTATAGATTCAATGCAATCCCTATCAAGCTACCAACGGTATTCTTCACAGAACTAGACCAAAGAATTTCACAATTTGTATGGAAATACAAAAAAACCTCGAATAGCCAAAGTAATCTTGAGAAAGAAGAATGGAACTGGAGGAATCAACCTGCCTGACTTCAGACTCTACTACAAAGCCACAGTCATCAAGACCGTATGGTACTGGCACAAAGACAGAAATATAGATCAATGGAACAGAATAGAAAGCCCAGAGATAAATCCACGAACCTATGGACACCTTATTTTTGACAAAGGAGGCAAGGATATACAATGGAAAAAAGACAACCTCTTTAACAAGTGGTGCTGGGAAAACTGGTCAACCACTTGTAAAAGAATGAAACTAGAACACTTTCTAACACCATACACAAAAATAAACTCAAAATGGATTAAAGATCTAAATGTAAGACCAGAAACTATAAAACTCCTAGAGAAGAACATAGGCAAAACACTCTCCGACATAAATCACCAAAAGATCCTCTATGACCCACCTCCCAGAATATTGGAAATAAAAGCAAAACTAAACAAATGGGACCTAATGAAACTTAAAAGCTTTTGCACTACAAAGGAAACTATAAGTAAGGTGAAAAGACAGCCCTCAGATTGGGAGAAAATAATAGCAAATGAAGAAACAGACAAAGGATTAATCTCAAAAATATACAAGCAACTCCTGCAGCTCAATTCCAGAAAAATAAATGACCCAATCAAAAAATGGGCCAAAGAACTAAACAGGCATTTCTCCAAAGAAGACATACAGATGGCTAACAAACACATGAAAAGATGCTCAACATCACTCATTATTAGAGAAATGCAAATCAAAGCCACAATGAGGTACCATTACACGCCAGTCAGGATGGCTGCTATCCAAAAGTCTACAAGCAATAAATGCTGGAGAGGGTGTGGAGAAAAGGGAACCCTCTTACACTGTTGGTGGGAATGCAAACTAGTACAGCCGCTATGGAAAACAGTGTGGAGATTTCTTAAAAAACTGGAAATAGAACTGCCATATGACCCAGCAATCCCACTTCTGGGCATACACACTGAGGAAACCAGATCTGAAAGAGACACGTGCACCCCAATGTTCATCGCAGCACTGTTTATAATAGCCAGGACATGGAAGCAACCTAGATGCCCATCAGCAGATGAATGGATAAGGAAGCAGTGGTACATATACACCATGGAATATTACTCAGCCATTAAAAAGAATTCATTTGAACCAGTCCTAATGAGATGGATGAAGCTGGAGCCCCTTATACAGAGTGAAGTAAGCCAGAAAGATAAAGAACATTACAGCATACTAACACATATATATGGAATTTAGAAAGGTGGTAACGATAACCCTATATGCAAAACAGAAAAAGAGACACAGAAATACAGAACAGACTTTTGAACTCTGTGGGAGAATGTGAGGGTGGGATATTTCAAAAGAACAGCATGTATACTATCTATGGTGAAACAGATCACCAGCCCAGGTGGGATGCATGAGACAAGTGCTCTGGCCTGGTGCACTGGGAAGACCCAGAGGAATCAGGTGGAGAGGGAGGTGGGAGGGGGGATCGGGATGGGGAATACATGTAAATCCATGGCTGATTCATATCAATGTATGACAAAACCCACTGAAATGTTGTGAAGTGATTGGCCTCCAACTAATAAAAATAAAATAAAATAAAAGGTAAAAATAAAGTGAAGATCTAGAAGGGAGCCTGAAATAAAGTTACATCACATACAGAAGTAGAACTGAAAGTAGACTTCTTCTCAGAAACTACGCAAAACAGAAGACAAGGAGGGATAAAGTTAAAGTCTGAGGTATTGGTGGTGAGTAGGGGAGGCTGTTGTCAAAGAATTCTTTGTGTAGAGAAAATATCTTTTGAGAATCAAGGAGAAACAAAGACATTTTCAAATAAACAAACCTGAATGAATATTTTCCAGCAGACCTAGATTTCAAGAAATGATAATGGCTTCTTGAAGAAATAATTCCGATTATAAAGCAGGAAATCTAAAAGATAGGATTGTATATTGTATCACATCAAAAAGTAAGAGAGATATTGAAGATTACTGGGGTCATGGGGGAAAACTAAGTGTCCAACCTGAATAGGTTATGTGATAAGCTAAGTAATGCATGACCCCCTGAAGATGTCTTTGCCCTGATTCTCAGAATGTGTGAATATGCTGCCTTTTATGTTAAAAGTTACTTGCACATGTTTTAAAATAAGGATCTTAACATGGAGGCTATTCTGGATAATCTTAGGGGTCCCATGTAGTAAGATGGATCTTTAAGAGAGCACAGTCATGGGAACAGAGACAGTAGAAAGAGATGTGAAATGGAGGCAGAACCTAGAGGGGTGGGATAGGGTGGGGGTGGGGGTCCATGGGGGAGGGGACATATGTATACCTATGGTTGATTCATGCTGATGTATGGCAGAAACCAACACAATATTGTAAAGCAATTATCCTCCAATTGAAAATAAATAATTAAAAAATAAAGTTTCTAAAATACATACAAATAAAAATATGGTAAACTGTGTTCGAGCCCTGGGTTGCGAAAATCCCCTGCAAGAGGACATGGCAACCCAGTTCAGTATTCTTGCCTGGAGAATCCCCATGGACGGAGGAGCCTGGCAGGCTATAGCCCTTGCGGTTGCAAAGAGTTGGACATGACTAAGCGACTAAGCACAGCACACAAACTGTGCTTGAGGCATATCGGGGGAAAAAAAAGAAAATGGAGGCAGAGGATAAGACTCAGAGAGGGGTTTACTGTGCTGCTGATCTTGAAGCTGGGAGAAGGGGTGACAAGCAAAGCAGAGGCTGGTGAAGGCAAAGGAGTCGTGAGATGAAGACTGCAGAAGAGACAACCAGGCATAGAAATTCCCCTTCTTAAAGCATCGTGTGTATAATTGACATGCGTATACTTGTATTTTTCACTAATTTTCTTCTGCTAGCTCCCCACTGGTTTCAGATGAAGTTGAAAGATAATTTTGCATCAGTGCTCTCTGTACCCTGACACTTCCTACCTGCCTGCTTCACCCTCACTACTGCCTCCATCTTCTATCTTCTCTGCGCTGCAAGTGAGGCTTTGGGACATTTCTGAACTTCCACGCTCTCCCAGCTCTGCACCTTTCCCAGGCTGTCTGCACCTTTATTTGGATAGTTGTCATCTGGATAACTTTCCCTTACTATTCTGGTCTCCACTTGGACCCTTTCTCTTTTTAAGGTACAATTAAATATCAACTCTGTTTGAACACTGAGATTGTAAGTTCACAAGCAGAAGAACTACACATCAGCTGACTCAAAGAAGAGACAATGGAAGAAAGAACTTTGAGAAGTCTTCAAGGGAGTATGAAGATGAGCTGCTATCATATTCTTTCTCCCCCTTTCCCTCTATTTCTTGTACAATTACTACTTTCCCCTCTTTTATTTAGGCTTTCTCTCAGAGGTGAGATCTACTCTAAACTAATTCAGCTCAGCAGATTTACAAAGATGATCTAGGGCCCTGTTGTGTGGAGGAGGAAGGATGGAAGAAGGTGTTTTTATGGAGACTGGAAGCTGACATCTGCACAGCTGACTCAACCATCTTGGTTCATCAAATTAAGTCTGTCTTATTTTACATCAGTATTCAATGAGGAATCTTTCTTAATTAGATTAAATACATCTTAGAAATTTTATACATAGTTTCAAATTTTAAGTGCCTATTTTGTGTCTAAAGTCTAGGAAAAGAGCTAATATATTTTTCAGAGGTTGGAGAGTTTTAACATTTAAATGGTACCCTGTCAAATTCTTCATAAACTGTGAGGTTAAATTACTCTCAGTTCATATTACTATCAGAAAGAGTTTGAAATGTAGCTGTTCCTGGGCCAATCCTAGCCATCTGTATAATCACCTTTAGTCATATTCTATCCAGGTAAAACAAGACCTTTACTTGACTGTTCTTCTAAGTCACCTCTGAGACCCAAAGGTTGAGTTTTATCTCCAGATCTCAAACGTCAAGCTCAAAAACATTTTTAATCAGCACTCTCCTCAGAACAGTAATTCATATAATTACTGGAGATGGATATATATCCCACACATTAGTTTTAGTGAGTCTAAAGGTAAAAATGCTTTTGTTCCCAATGAAAACACAATAAAGCTGTAAAAAAATTTTGGATTAATAAGGACCAGTGATATTATGAGCAAAAATACTATGAACATTTATACACAAGTCATTTTGTAGACAATTTTCATTTCTCTTGGGAAGATTCCTAAGAGGAAAATTGCTGGGTCATGTGGTAATCATATGGTTAATTTTATAAAGAATTGCCACTTGATACCCTTAACAGAAATTGCCACTTTATACTCTTAACAGCAATGAGTTCACACTGCTCCTTATCTGTACCAGAACTCAGCACTACCTGTATTCTTAATTTTAGTCATTTGAGTGGGTCACCTGGTTTTTAAAAAAGAGTTATGCATTTGGAAGTCAAAGCACATATTTCTAAATTTTAAAAAAAGAGCAAATAGTCCAAAGTAAGATCCATAAATAGGCCTATAATTACAAACAAAATGATAAAGCAAAACATGGTATTTTTTTCATTATTCTAGGGTCATATGAATGGAGACTGAGCAGTTCTATCACAGTAGTGCTTTATTTCTCTAAACATGCTGCCATGACATAGAGATATGTCCATGTCCCACACTCTAACCTAACTAATTAGTCTCCTACCCAGCATCACCAATTCCTGGTTGCCAGGGCAATGAAGTTGAAGCTTCATATCAGAGTTAAGTGGGAGAACACACAGGCAAAGCTCTTTTGTCTAAGTGATGCTCATGATTTATCAAGTCGCCACTTTTGACGTTAATCCAGATAATTGTCCTAGAAGCTTCTGCCAGGCCCCCTTCACCTCCTTATTCCTTAGACTGTAAATCATGGGGTTCAGTACAGGCATCAAAATGGCATAGAAGACAGAGATCAGCTTCTCCTGAAGCACAGAAGGGCTGGAACTGGGCTGGATGTAAGTGAAAATGGTCATGCCATAGCACAGGACAACCACTGTGAGGTGAGAGGTGCAGGTGTAGAAGGCTTTCTTTCTCCCCTCTGTGGACTGGATCTTTAGGATGGTGGAGATGATCCTGATGTAGGACAGGAGAACCAGGTAGAAAGGTGTCATCAGCAAGACAACACTAGAAACCATGATGGCCACCTCATTGGAGGAGATGTCCACACAGGCCAGCCTGACCACAGCTAGGATTTCACAGGATATGTGATCAATATACTTGTTCGTGCACATGGGCAACTGAAAGGTGATGGCAGTATGGATGAGAGAGTTGACAGAGCCACTGAGCCAGGATGTGATGGCCAGCCTAGCACAGAGCCCTCCGTGCATGATGACCGGGTATCTCAGGGGGTCGCACACAGCCACATAGCGGTCATAGGCCATCACGGCCAGGAGAACAAACTCAGTCCCCCCCAAGCCCAGGGAGAAGAATAACTGAGCCGCACAGCTCACGTAGGGGATCCCTTTATGTTCCGCAAGGAAGTGCGCCAGCATCTGAGGAACGATGCTCGTGGCGTAGGAGACATCCACGAGGGAGAGGTTGCTGAGGAAGAAATACATGGGAGTGTGGAGTCGGCCGTCCAGTCTGATCAGAAGGACAATGAGGACGTTCCCCAGCAGGGTCAGCAGGTAAGTGACCGAGAACAGGATGAAGAGAGCCACCTGAGTGTCCCAGTCACTGGACAGGCCTAGGAGAATGAATTCTCTCGCCCAAGTCTGGTTATCTGTTCCCATGTAAAACAGAGGATTATTAATCTGCAGAGAGAGTCAGAAATAACAGATGCTGTTGAATTAAAGAATCATAAGAATAACTTCTTAGAAGAATACTTAACATAATGATTGGCCAACCTTGACCCGATATTCTAGATCATTTATGGATCAAGAAGACAAGCCTGATTCTACTATGTATTATATCCACTCTACATAAGAGACAGGTTAGCACTTTCCTCTGGACATGATGTGATCTCATAGAGTCAGTTAAAGCCTTGGAATTAATGCGGAGCAATTTTTGTAAGCTCTGTATCTTTCTAAGTTACTGCAATTTCCAGAGAGAGGAGAAGTGCAGATGACAACGGGAAGTAAAATGATTAACAATGAAGGTAAACATGGTCTGAAGTTCACAGACTTCCCTCTATGTACCTACTACACAAAATATGGTGAAATGTATAAATAAAATATTTTTAAAGGATTTGTAAGAGGCAGATATATAACAAGTAAGACTGGCAAATGATAGAAAAATCTGGAATTTGAGAACCTGAATGTAAATCTTTCTTTATGACTTACTAAATGTTTGACTGGGTTAGAAATTTCAACTTTTGCGTACAAAACTTAAAAGTGTATGTATGCTCAAGTGTAGACAACATGGGGAAAGTATTTTAGAAACTGACTTGTCATCGTACTTCAGTAGTAGCACACTGCCACGTATAACATGAGTGTACCCTGTGAGAGACAGAGAACAAATGTGCTTTCCTCATATTCCCTCCACAGTTCCAGACATTACAATACACGAAGCAACACCTTGAACAGATTTGAAGTCTAAGAAGTTGGCTTGAATGCTTTGAAGCTCCAGGAAATTATGAGTCTCTTTGAGATTTGGTGTCTTCCATCTTTAAAAGGAGAAGAGGGCAATTTTATCTTGTTCTTTTTATTTTTCTGCCCTATTTTTTTACTCATTCTGACTAGCTCTTTTTATTTTCCTATACACATGCATAGGAATATACATAGCCTGTATATATGATCCAGTGTGTATATATGATCTCAGTAAAACTGATAGTATGAAAATAATCGCTTAAGCTTTCTAGTATTAAAACAGGAAAACATATCTTAACTTTTGTTGAGTATTTAGCACATCTGCATAATAAGTAGATATTTTGTTTTTGAATGATTTCACAAACATGGATGAAGTGACATCTTCCCTGGATGTTGGAATTTCAACTGTGAATATTACCCTTCCCCTCTGCTCAAATTGTAATGCTAGCGAAGACTCCTGAGCAAGGAAATCAACCCTGAATATTCATTGGAAGAACTGATGTTGAAGCTGAAGCTCCAATACTTTGGTCACCTGATGTGAAGTGCTGATTCACTGAAAAAAGACCCTGATGCTGGGAAGGATTTAAGGCAATAGGGGAAGGGGCTGGCAGAGGATGAGCCGGTTAGATAGCATCACCGACTCAATGACATGAGTTTGAACAAACTCTGGGAGGTAGCAGACAACAGCGGAGTATATTATCTGTTCCCATTTGCGCTGTACAAGCTGCCTGGAGAGCATGCAGCCCGTCTCCCTGTGCTTCCCTTACTCACGGGCACATCTCTCTACTACAGCCCTCACATGATTACAAATGAAGGGCAGCATCACATCTGAGGGAAAGTGTGACTTTTAAAGCCTAACAGTCCCTGCTTTGAAGCTACAATTGACCCTTGAAGAATGAGGAGGTTAGGGGTGACCAGCCTTGGTGCAGTTCACTATCCAAGTGTAATTTACAGACAGCCCTCTGCATTCCCATTTCCTCCACATCAGCAGACTCAACCGTACTCTCATGGTGCAGTACTGTACCATTTACTGTACTGTAGTATTTATCTGAAAAAGTCTGCATAAAAGGAGACCCACGCAATGCAAAGTTGTGTTGCTCAAGGGTCAACAAACTCCTTTTGAACCTCTCTAATTCAGCCTGTGCCTACTGGAAAGCAGCCAATACTCTTTCACCAGATTGATCATTCTAAATTGCAAATTTAATCATAGCCTTAAATGGCTAACAGATCTTCTGATATGTAATTGCTTACAGAATTAAAACATCCTGAGTAGGAGAATCATCATATTTTACACTAACTGTAGCATTCAATATCCTGTGCATGTTTTAGAGCAAAGCATTCTATTATTAAAACTCTACTAACACTTAAACGATTCATGGGGTCACAAAGAGTCAGACACGACTGAGCGACTGAACTGAACTGAACTGAACTAAATACTTAAACACTTATGGATAAGTTGGCAAATTACATTTAACCCATCAAAGAGTGTGTTTATTTCTGAAATCCACTGTCCTGTTTTTAAGATTACTTAAATTTTAATACAATGATAACCAAATTTTCCTGGTTCCTATAGTCATAGAGTCCTTCCTAAGACACCCAGTAGATTAAGAAAATAGATACAGCATCTGTATTTATTCCTTTTATATTGAATGTCTTCTTTGTGAAAAGTTTAGACATAATTATTCTAAATGAGATTTTAAAATATGAATTAATTGAATTTATTGTACTCCTTTAAAAGAGGTCATGAAAGAAAACTGAGACCCTTAGAAGTCTGGGGAGGGATGAGCAATGACACAGAAATTATAGGAAAAATCAGATATGAGGTTTGGAGAGCAAAGACCAATTATTCATTGTTAAAATATAACCTTTGGTGACCATAATTAAAAGTATCTCCCTGTACCTTCTCCCATTAGTCCAGTTATTAACACAACAAATAGAACCAAAATGCCTTCACTCTATGACAAAAAATGGAAACAGAAAATGAGTTTTAAGATTCCTAACACAACCTATTTTATGTAACTTAATACAACTAACTAGTTTAATTTAGTCAGTTATGATTTTTTGCTTAAATAAGGAAAAAGTGCCCATTTAAGCTTAAACCTATTTGATTCTAAACAGAATCTATGGGATTCTAAACAATCCTGGACAGGACAGGGAAAGTCCTGAGGACAGAAGCATAACATTCAACTGTGGGTCCCACATACTTATATACCTGCAGATGTGTTCCTTTCATGCTGACCAAAAGAAGTCATACCTTTATAGAGCTGAGCTGTCCATAGAAATGGCACCTTCATTTACAGAAAGAGTTTTCTGACTTGTGACTCAAGAGTTGGTTGATGTAGATATTGAGTGTATCTATCTTGAGAAGAAATGTCTGCACCATCTTGACGTATGGAAACAGAGATTCCAGGGCCCTTTGGGTGGTTGATATCTCAAGAATGAGTCTGACACTCTACAAGATCACTTGTTTTTTTCTCTTTAGGCTAACCTCTTAAGCTTGATATAGTTACTCGAGCTTCCACTTAATCAAGTCCAATGTTTTAAATTCAGCTTCTCAAACATGTGCAACCTAACACTGACTTTTGGTGAAATATTTTCTTTATGGTTTCATCACGGGAATTCTCACCTTCTTTATATGTCTTGTCCCCTGTTGCTAAAGACTAGGGTTCTCTTTTTCAGTAAAGTTCCCTCTGTCAGGCAAGTCACCACACTGCAGTCTCTGCAGTCAATTCTAGAGGAATCAACCCTAGGATGAGGGTTAGGAAACCTAGATCCTAACTCCAATTGATCTCCTAAGTACTGAAGGTCTTTGCATAAACCATTAATTGCCTTACATTTTAATTTATCTGTTTTCAAGAGGAAAAGCATAGTATCATGAGCATCAAACCCTTTGCAAATAATTGAGACAGGAGGCTTTAAAGCAATTTATCTTTTCCTATCTAAAAATGTAATGTGCTAACACTCCCACATCTGTTTGTCAACACTAATACCTAACTAAAGGCTTCATAATTCTGGGTTTCTTCCTTAAGTGTCTTCATCTCTTTGTGTCAGTTCCAAACCTGGGAGAACTCTGTTGAAAAATATCATATCCAAGCCTCTTGCTTCTGCAAAGCAGAATTATTTTACTATGTACTTTTGCTATGATACTTAGAATAAGAAAAGTTCACCAGTCATGTTTCATATCCCTCGAATCCCTAATCCAAAATTTTTAACAGATCACATCAATTCTGTTTCTATATCTTCTAAACCCACACACCCACATGATGTTGATGCCTATCAAATATTAGTCAGTGTCTGACAAAATAAACATCTCTGCTACTGTTTATGTCTAAGTTGATCTAAAGAGTTTTCTTTTCCAATAAAAGGGTGGACCATATAGAATAGATAATACTCAAATTCCTTGGGCTCCAGTAAGTCACCCGGGACTAATTGTGACTGTGAGGGACACTACTGGGAGGAAGTCGACAAGAGCTCCAAAAACAGCTCCAGCACAGACCTAATGAGCCTTGGCAGCAGCTACACTGGCAACACAGGGCCAATGGATTCCCCTCAGGGGCCCCATACATCAGGATGGTAATTGCTATTTCCACTCTCAATTTAAAAGGGCAGGGCCATTTTTAATGGCCATTCTCCCTGTGGAAGGCTGTTCTCCATCCTTCTCCCATCAACATCTACATTGTACCCCTAGGTCATTCTAAAAAGTCACAGAAGCCAGCTCACCAAGATTTTAGGATGTTCTCCTGTTACCCAAACCAAACTTTAACCTTCAGTGTCCCAATCTAGGAAGAACTGACAGGGGCTGCATCTAAATCTAATGTAAATACCAATTCTCCCCCATTGAGCGCCAGATGCCCTTATTTCTTCTCCTAGAGACAGGAGAGATGTGCTTCAGTCCCCTGATGTATGCACACATGGTCTTGTGGGTTCTGTGAGCATGGCCAGTATGACAGAGATTCTCGTACATGTCTCATGATACTACTTAAGCTCCAAAAGCAACAGCATCACATAGGGAGATTTAAAAATCCAAGACACAGAAGGAATCTCAGTGTCCATCCACAGATGAATGGATAAAGAAGATGTGGTGTATATGTATATATACACAATAGAATACTACTCAGCCACAAAAAAAAAATTGCCATTTGCAGCAACATGGATGGTCTTGAAGAGCACCATGCTAAGTCAAGTCAGACAGCAAAGGACAAATATTGCATCATGTCACTTACATGTGAAATCTAAAAACTACAACAAACTAGTGAATATACCAAAAAATATGCAGACTCACAGATATAGAAAACGACCAGTGGTTACCAGTGGGGAGAAGTGGGGAGGGGCAGTATAGGGATATAAGAAAAGGAGGTACAAAATTAGAAAAGGAGGTTTTTCCAGTGAGTCGGTTCTTTGCATCAGGTGGCCAAAGTATTGGAGTTTCAGCTTCAGCATCAGTCCTTCCAATGAATATTCAGGACTGATTTCCTTTAGGATGGATTGGTTGGATCTCCTTGCAGTCCAAGGGACTCTCAAGAGTCTTCTCCAACATCACAGTTCAAAAGTATCAATTCTTCGGCACTCAGCTTTCTTTATAGTTCAACTCTCACATCCATACATGACTCCTGGAAAAACCATAGCTTTGACCAGACAGACCTTTGTTGGCAAAGTAATGTCTCTGCTTTTTAATATGCTGTCTAGGTTGGTCATAGCTTTTTTTCCAAGGAGCAAGAGTCTTTTAATTTCATGGCTGCAGTCACCATCTGCAGTGATTTTGGAGCCCCCTAAAAATAGTCTGCCACTGTTCTGTTTCCATTGTTTCCCCCATCTATTTGCCATGAAGTGATGGGACTGGATGCCATGATCTTAGTTTTCTGAATGTTGAGTTTTAAGCCAACTTTTTCACTCTTCTCTTTCATTTTCATCAAGAGGCTCTTTAGTTTCCTCTTCACTATCTGCCATATGGGTGGTGTCATCTGCATATCTGAGGTTACTGATATTTCTCCCGGCAATCTTGATTCCAGCTTGTGCTTCACACAGCCCAACTTTCTCATGATGTACTCTGCATATAAGTTAAATAAGCAAGGTGACAATATGCAGCCTTTCCCAATTTGGAACCAGTCTGTTCCATGTCCAGTTTTAACTGTTGCTTCTTGACCTGCATTCAGCAGGCAGGTCAGGAGGTCTGGTATTCCCATCTCTTGAAGAATTTTCCTCAGTTTGTGATCCACACAGTCAAAGGCTTTGGCATAAACAATAAAGCAAAAGTAGATGCTTTTCTGGAACTCTCTTACTTTTTTGATGATCCAGCAGATGTTGGCAATTTGATCTCTGGTTCCTCTGCCTTTTCTAAATCCAGCTTGAATATCTGGAAGTTCTTGGTTCACTTACTATTGAAGCCTGGCTTGGAGAATTTTGGGCATTATTTTGCTAGTGTGTAAGATGAGTGCAATTGTGCAGTAGTTTGAACATTCTTTGGCATTGCCTTTCTTTGGGATTGGAATGAAAACTGACCTTTTCCAGTCCTGTGGCCACTGCTGAGTTTTCCAGATTTGCTGGCATTTCACTGATACTGAAGCTGAAACTCCAATATTTTGGCCACCTGATGCGAAGAACTGACTCACTGGAAAAGACCCTGATGCTGGGAAAGATTGAAGTGGGAGGAGAAGGGGACAACAGAAGATGAGATGGTTGGATGGCATCACTGATGCGATGGACATGAATTTGAGTAGGCTCCGGGAGTTGGTGATGAACAGGGAAGCCTGACGTGCTGCAGTCCATGAGGTCGCAAAGAGTCCTCTTTGCAAGGACATGACTGAGCGACTGAACTGAACTGAAGATAGGCTTAAGGATATACTGCACAACATGAGGGATATAGCCAATATTTTGTAACAACTGTAAATGGAAAGTAAACTTTAAATTGTATAAAAATTAAGATAATCATCTATTTAATCCATTAAATTATATTTATATTAAAACCTAAATCTACAAAAAGCTGATAGAGTATCAGCAATTAATTTAAAAAAATGGAAACGCAATAAGGTCACCCAAAATTCTTGACTGAAAGGAGTGAAACTTCTATGTCTCTTCAAACTTTATTTTAATTAAAGCTTGTACTTAGAGTGAATCAATGCATCATATGAAATAATACAGAAGTATCTCTTATACCCTTTGACCAGTTTCCTCCAATGGTAACATCTTGCAGTACAGTACAATATCATAAGATAGTATGATACATAATGTAATTATGTAGTTATAGTCAAGTGACATGATTAATATGATAATGTAATAATACAGTATCACAACATATTGGCACTTATATAGTCAAGATACAGAGCATTTCCATCACCACAGAATCCTTCATGTTGTCCTTTTATAGGCACATCTATTTCTGTCCAGCCTCTACCCTCTACTTAACATCTGGTTATTACCATCTGTTCTATCTATAATTTTAGCATTTCAAGAATTATATATAAATAAAATCATAGAGTATATTCAATGAAGAAAGCTAGTGGAGGTGATGGAATTCCAGCTGAGCTATTTCAAACCCTAAAAGACGATGTTGTGAAAGTGCTGCACTCAATATGTCAGCAAATTTGGAAAACACGGCAATGGCCACAGGACTGGAAAAAGTCAGTTTTCATTTCAATCCCAAAGAAGATCAATGCCAAAGAATGTTCAAACTACTGTACAATTGCACTCATTTCAAATGTTAGCAAGATAATCTTCAAAATCCTTCAAGCTAGACTTCAACAGTACGTGAACCAAGAACTTCCAGATGTGCAAACTGGATTTAGAAAAGTCAGAAGAACTAGAGATCAAACTGGCAACATCCAATGGACCATAGAAAAAGCAAAAGAATTCCAGGAAAATATCTACCTCTGCTTCACTGACTAGGTTAAAGCCTTTGATTGTAGTGGATCATCACAAATTGTGGAAAATTCTTAAAGAGATGGGAATACCAGACCACCTTACCCGCCTCCTGAGAAATCTGTATGCAGGTCAAGAAGCAACAGAACCAGATATGGAACAATGGACTGGTTCCAAATTGGAAAAGAAGTATGTCAAGGCTAGATATCATCACCCTGATTGTTTAACTTACATACAGTGTACATCATACAAAATGCCAGGCTGGATGAGTCACAAGCTGAAATTAAGATTGCCAGGAGAAATATTAACAACCTTAGATATGCAGATGACACCACCCTAATGGCAGAAAGTGAAGAGGAACTAAAGAGCCTCTTGATGAAGGTGTAAGAGGAGAGTGAAAAACCTGGCTTAAAACTCACCTTTCAAAAAACTAAGATCGTGGCATCTAATCACATCACTTCATGGCAAATAAATGGGAAGGAAAATGAAAATGACAGACATTATTTTCCAGGCTTTAAAATCACTGCAGATGGTGACTGCAGCCATAGAATTAAAAGATGCTCGCTCCTTTGAAGAAAAGCTACGATAAACCTAGACAGCATGTTAAAAAAGCAAAGACATCATTTGCTGATAAAGATCCATCTAGTCAAAGGTATGGTCCAAAACTTCTCTATGGACCATAAAAAAGGCTAAGTGCCGAAGAATTGATGCTTTCGAACTGTGATGTTGGAGAAGACTCTTGAGGGCTCCTTGGACTGCAAGATCAAACCAATTGATCTTAAAGGAAATCAACCCTCAATATTCATTGGAAGGACAAATGCTGAAGCTGAAGCTCCAATACTTTTGGCCACCTGATGGGAAGAGTTGATTTAATGGAAAAGACCCTGACGCTGAAAGATTGAGGGCAGGAGGAGCAGGGGGTGACAGAGAATGAGATGGCTGGATGGCATCACTGACTCAGTGGAAATGAATTTGAGCAAGCTCCAAGAGACAGTGAAGAACAAGGAAACCTGGAGCGCTGCAGTCCATGGGGGTCACAAAGAGTTGGACACACCTTAGGGACTGAACAACAACAACAAAGGCTGGCACTAGAAGCTGTAGCAAGTCCAGTTTCTAGAATCAGTAGTGATGACACTGCCCTAGGGGTATCTGCAACACACAATACACCATCAAGGCTCAGGGAAGACTTTGGTGTGGTGTCCTCACCAGACCAGTTCTGCAGAATGAGTTTTGACCCTTCTGCATGACATGGCTCAACTCCAAGCCTGATTCTCAGAGACTCTATGAGCTATTTTGTACCCCTTAATAGATGCATTTTCAGCTTTAATTAGCTGAAGTTTCCATCTATTGCTTGGCCTCCCCTATGGCTCAGCAGGAAATCGTCTGCCTGCAATGCAGGAGGCATGGGAGACGCAAATCAGATCCCTGGGTCAAGAAGATTTCCCTGGAGGAGGAAATGGCACCCCGCTCCCGTATTCTTGCCCGAAAAATCCCATGAACAGAGGAGCCTGGTGGGCTACAGTCCATGGGGTTGCAAAGAGTCAGACACGATTGAGTGACTAAGCACGCACACAATTTCAACTATCAACACTGGATGAGTATGATATGTGGAAACTTGGTAAACAACAGGGGTGCTATAATGACTGTTTTTTTTTCTTCTTTCCAGTTTTCTGTTAAAATGTTATAAGAGAAGAAAGAAAAAAAAAAAAAAGAATTTCCTTTTCTATTTGATTTTTTCTTTAAAAAGCTTGTGCCCAGGCTATAACCACAGGGAAGAGACCCTCAAAGAATGTCAAAAAGATTAACCCATGGAACTTCAAAGCTTCAGTCTCAGGTCACTGTCCTGCCCTGACCTGAATGCACCAACATGAGCATAACTTTGACCTATAAAAGGATGACTCACACAGATAATCCGGAAAAGTACTTCAAGCTATCTGTCAGCAGTTACCTCTCTGATATTTTTCAACACCTGCCTTCTGTCCCTACCAGAGTCAATTTCCTAGCTTAAGCACCAACAACTAAGTGGAACTGGTTTGCTATTTGGTTTGCTTTTCTATCTGCCTTCATTATCTGAAAAAATCTTTAGTATTTCTCACTCTCAATCTCCTCAGTCTTTTTGTCCCATCTGCCTGAAACCCAGAAGATAGCTTCTTAGATTTGTAGAGACATGCCTTTCCTAAAATCACAAAACACCCGTGAGTAGTTCTTTCCAGCTGTTGTTCACTCAGTCATGTCTGACTCTTTGCAATCCCATGAACTGCAGCACACCAGGCTTCCCTGTCCTCTAAATTTTTTTTCTACAGGAATATTTCATTTTACTGAGCCTCCCAGATATGCATTTTTTAAATAAATTTAAGTTCTGTGGCAACCTTGCATCAAGCAAATCTATTGGCACCATTTTTCCAACAGCAGTTGCTCATGTTGTGTCTCTGTGTCCCATTTCGCTAGTCTTTGCAATATTTCAAAATTTTCATTATTATTATGTTTATTATGGGAATCTGTGATCAGTGCTCTTTGATGTTACTACTGCGAAAAGACTGAGTCCCTGAAAACTCAGATGGTGGTTAACATCTTTTAAGCAATAAAATATTTTAATCAAGGGAGGGAAAGCCTTTCTTCTTGGTCTTCCCAAGTGATTCAGTGGTAAAGAATCCTCCTGCCAGTACAGGAAACGCAGGTTCAATCCTGGAGTTGGGAAGATCCCCTGGAGTAGGAAATGGAAACCCAATCCAGTATTCCTGCCTGAAAAATTCCATGGACAGAGGAGCCTGGTGGGCTATAATCTATGGTGTCTCAAAGAGTTAGATACAATTGAGCACGTGTGTGCGCACACACACACACACACTTTTTTAAGACATAATGCTATTGCACACTTAATAGACCACGGTATAAGGTAAACATAACTTTTATGTGTACTGGGAAACCAAAAAATTCATGTGTTGCTTATTTTTTATTTCAAGGTTCACTTTATTGTGGTGGTCTGAAACTGAACATGCAGTATCCCCAAGATACACCTGTATTCATTGTGAAAATTTTTGTATTTTCTCAACAGAGCAGGGATTTTTGCTTGTTCAGTAATATTTTCCTAGGGCCATAACAGTGAAAGGATGCAAAAATTAAAATTGTATGTTGCTAGGGTGTATGTGACTGTAAAGGGGTGGCATGTGGAAGCTTTGTGGTGATGGAGCAGTTCTGTATCTTGATTGTGGTGGTTACATGAATAAACACCTGTGATAAAAACAGCACAGAATTATATATACATACACACAAATGAGTGAATACAGAACTGGTGAAGTTGGAATAAGCTCTGTGGATTGTACCAATGTCTGTTTCCTGGCTGTGATATTGTACTATAGTTACATAAGATGTTACCATTAGGGAAAACCAGGTGAAGAATACACAGAAACTCTCTGTAAATTTTTTTACAACTTCCTGTGAATCTACAATTATTTCCAAAACTTATTTTTAATAATTGATTAACTAGGTGTGATTTGCAAATATGTTTTTAAAAAGAGAAGAAGGAATAAAAATTTTAATGTTAAGAGTAGTTTTCTTTGGATTTCATAATGAGGGAAGATTTCTTTTTATCTTTCTACCTATCTGGTTAAACTCTTAATGGAAATATTTCACTTTGGGCTCTAATTTTGGGTTCATACTGTATTTTTCCTTTAGATAGACTTTGAGTTTCCTGCCACAGAAGGAAGCCTTTAATAATCTTTGAAATTTAAAGATATCAACCCTCCCTCACCCCCCGCCCTAAGCTGAGCCCCAAACTGCACTAACCTGAGAGCCCATCCATGGAACATGGTGAACCATGTGGATAATTAGGGAAACTTCTAATTATAGTTTCTTTAGACAGCCTTTTTCCAACAGCTTTCCTGCCTTCTGCCACTGCAGTCATCAAATTATCTTACTGGCATTTGAAGCTCATTGCAAGAACAGGTTTGATTTTGTGTTAGTATGCCTAAAGGAAATATTTTCTCCTTGCCCCACCCGCTGAAACAGAGTTCTGTGGGCAGGTAGGTGCATGGTGTTCCTAATGCCATTGGGAAGCCCATACCCATGACTAAGTCTTTCCATTCTTAGAAGGCAGCTCAGTTTTTTAATTGTACTTATTTATGTATTTTAGTGCAAAACAAGCTCTTCCTTCTCCTGTATGCTCCTCTACCTGAAAGCCCCTTGTGATAATTTTCAAAAGCCTGTTGAAACTCATCACCACAGGTTCAGTAGTTGTGGTGTGTAGGCTTAGTTACTCTGGCATGTGGGATCTTAGTTCCCTGACCAGGGATCGAACCTGCATTCCCTGCAGATTCTTAACCAGTGGACCACCAGGGAAGTCCCTAAAGCCAAGTCCATTTTTCTAAGCACCTGTATCTTGTACCTCTGGGAAAAATCACACTTGAGAATAAAGTTTGTTTCACAGAAAAAAAAAAAAAAAAACAACTCATCACCTCCAACTGTGCAGACTGTCTCTTATAGTACCTCAGTGATAAAGCTATGTTAGACTTGATCCTTTAAAAGGAAAAAAACACATTTTAACAAGACTAAAATGTTTTTTAATAGTTCTGTAATTTCTTTTTACCCAGCTCTGAGTTTTTAAAGCATAAGGGCCTCATGAGCTGCGTCTATAAATCTTCTTGAATCAGAAGTGTCTCCACAGCAAAGTGCCAGCTCCTCAGGCCTCAGTGAAGCCAGGCAGGAATGAAAGAGGTTTCTATGGCAATAATTCTCCTTTTTAACTGTCTTTTCCTACTTCTTAAACCCCATACTTATTATCTGTCTCCCCATTGCTTCTCTGACAATGAATCTCCTTCTAAGCACACTCTGAGCAGGAACAGAGGCATAGACTGAAACCTTTCCTCTAAGAGTTTCAGGAACATAGCAAGTTTAACAGATGTCAAGAATGAGAGGACAGACGGACAGCTCTTTGGTTTGAGGGCAGGAAGGAAGGCAGACAAAGCACTGCTATGGTTGGAATCTCAGATCTTTGTGAAGGCGTGGGACGCAGGAATGTGTGTCCATGGCTTAAAGACTCTGAGCCCAAAGCAGGCAAAAGTTTTCTTGATTATCTGTTTCTGTTTTTACTCCCTTTGTGTTACTCTTGTGCCTTATTTCTCATCTCAGAATTTCCCAGTCCTGAAATAGTCCCTTTTTTCTCCACAGCATGAAAACTGAGGTCAAGAAAAGAAAACAGACAGCACCTCATAGGTATTAAGGATAGAGCACAGGCAGGAGTTCCCAAGTTCGCTGCCTTCTATCTGCTCTTTCTACTTCACAACCTCTGGATCTGAGTACTCTCACCCCCTGGTTATACCTGTTGGAGGGACTGGAGATGGTGGTCACCACCCAGCACTCATACCCGTGGCATCCAGACCCAGGCTCAGCCTCCACTCATGATGGCAGATGTGGACACAGCTTGCCCCCCTTGTCTACTTTGGCCATCCCACTTCCTGCTCTCCCATCAACTTCTTCATCTCTTCTGAGAATTAAAATTGCATTTTATATATGATTTCCCAGCAACCTGTTTTAGACAAATAGTTCTAATACATAAATTCTATTTTGTTTTTATAAAGACTAAAAGGATTTTTCTAATTAGTCTTCCCTATAATGGGTTGTGTAAACTTGAAGAAATATACTTTCTTGTGTATGTTCAAAGTAAGATATTGGAAACCAATGTACAATGTTCCTACATATAAGTTAAAGAGAAGTGATTCTGTATACCAAGAAAAAAAGGAGAGAAAAGTGTTCTAAATAATCAAATTAAGAAAGCTAACAGGACCTCAAAACTGTGTAAATACAATTAGAGCTAGGTCAGCAACCTTAGATATGTCATTGCCACCATACAAGGTGCAGTGCACTAAACTAAAATAGCATTGGAAGATGGTATTGTAAGAAAACCAAATGGATTTTTGCTAAAGAAACAACCTCTCAACTGTTTAGCAGACATCACCTTAATCAAGTAATGAACATAAACATCATTAGTAAAAGGAAAAATTGAAATCATGGAACATCCAATAGAATGAAGAATTTTATATATCTTCAATTTGCTTTTCTCTGCTATTTCTTTGTGATAGTTTCAGATGATGCATTTTGGCTGTGATACTCTTGCCAAAATGCATCACCTGAAACTATCACAAAGAAATAGCAGAGAAAAGCAAACTGAAGATATATAAAATTCTTGGTAAAGTATTCAAAAGTTTCAAGGTCATAATGTGAGAGACTAAAGAATTCTTCTAGACTGAAGAAGACTAAAGGGATAATGACAATTAAAAGCAATGCCTGTTATCATTTTACATATTCCGTTATATTTCTAATAAAATGAGGTGTTTTTTTTCACAATTTAAAGGATCCAAGATCAAAAGGCAAAGGAGTGTAAATTTACCCATCTGAAATATAGGCCTTAATCACCTTGACATCTTTGTTGAGTTTTTCACATATATAGTAACATGAGAAGTTGAATTTTAAATTTAATTTAGAAGTCTAATTGTAGTCACATTTTTCTTCAGAGATATTGCCCTGAAATTTAACTTTCAGTAAAAATTGTAATTGAAATGAAGTTTTTGTTTATATAGAATAAAATTTAAGTGACGGTGTGGAAAATAAATTGATCATAAATGAAGCAAGTGTTCATAACAAGAAAAACTCAGAAACTCCCATATTTTCTTGTAAAGCAACAACCAAGTGCTTTATAGGACCTAATACAGGTAGATTTACACAGAGAGACAGAGATGCATTTCATTTTGTCATCAAGATGCATGCAAAATCATTTCTAACCACATATTCCAGGTAATCTCACTTTAAAAAGTAAGTACTGCCAAATCCTTCAGAGGAGATAACGGAATCCCCAAGGGTCAGGAAGGTTGGTTGATCAATAATGAATTGGGCAGGACTCTCATTCAAATGCCCAACCTCTATTTGGGCTTCCCTGGTGGCTCAGACAACAAAGAATCTGCCTGCAATGCAGGAGACTCAGGTTCAATCCCTGAGTTGGGAAGATTCCCTGGAGAAGAGAATGGCTCTTGAGAGTCCCTTGGACAATAAGGAGATCAAACCAGTAAATCCTAAAGGAAATTAACCCTGAATATTCATTGAAAGGACTGATGCTGAAGCTGAAGCTCCAACACTCTGGCTAACTGAGGCAAAGAGCTGACTCAGTGGAAAAGACCCTGATGCTGGGAAAGATTGAAGGCAGGAGGAGAAGGGAGCAACAGAGGATGAGGTGGTTGGATGGTATCACCGACCCAACAGACATGAGTTTGAGCTAACCCCGGGAGACAGTGAAGGACAGGTACACCTGGTGTGCTACAGTCCAGGGGCTCATAAAGAGTTGGAGAAAACTTAGCAACTGAACAACAACAAACTTTATTTAGCAAAATCATCCAAAGGACTATTAAGACCCTTTGTTTAACTTCCTGTGAATTCTGCCCAGGAGAGTAAAGTCTATGATTTCATGCCCATCCAGCCTTCATGAATAATAAAAGTTGAGATGTCCTCTCTACCTGCATACTCTCCTGGCCCAAGTGGTGTGTCTTGCTCTCTCAGTCCTCTCTGCCTTTAGAAGCAAAGAGCCACCATCAGTTCAAGCTGTCAGTCTGTCAGCTTCAGACAGACTGACATCAAACTCTGAAACTTCACCTTGGGTCGAAGATGCAGCCTCAGCCATTCTATCCTGAGTCTCATATTTCTCCCTGGCTTCGTTTGGCTTCCTCCTCTTTCACTTCAATTATACATTAGCAAAAAGAACCCCAAATGGCTTCCAGGCTGGTTATGCCAGCAAGTCATTCAGTTGTGTTTGACTCTAAATGCCTCCTGTCTGTGCCTTGGCTGAATCAGGCTACATTTTTAGGGCCTTTATGATTGCCTTACAGAGGATTTGGTATAATTTCATTTCATAGTTAGAATTTTTTGCCCATTCACTGATAGTCAGAAGTCTGCATATACATTTTCTCAGTCCTTCTTATTTTAGAGATCTGTATTCTGACTTATATACCATCTCATTTCTTTGGCATTTCTTATCTCAGAACACTTCGGTGAAGAGTGGGAAAACTGAAATTCTGTTGGATTGTGACTTTGTTTCTGGGAATTTAAAGAGTATTCATAGAATTGTAGATCTCAGTACTGAGGGGGCCTTCAGAGACCATGGTCCTGCCCCTGACTTCAGGTAAGATCTCATTATCCCCACCAGAAGCCAAGAGAGCTCAAGAGACCTACCTAGAGTCTCAGCATAAAGTTTCGGGCAGGGGGGATCAAGGGCAGAAGGAAGTTAGAATTAACCCAATAAAATTAGGACATTTGGTCACTTCCATTGCATGTGAGTATCCATGGTTTCTGTCAAACCCTCAACTCCCTGAAAACCAAGGGCATTTCTGAACAGGTTAATGCCATTTTCTGATTTTCCTACTGGTTTTCTTTCTAGTCCCGAGATTACCAAAATGACAGTGAGGGAGGGGATGTATCCTAAACTGGAAAGGTGACAACAGAAGAGGGAGCCAAAAAAACCCTCACCAAGAAGGAAAAGACAAGTAAAGGACTGAGTGTGTTCCCCAGGTGGTGCTAGTGGTCGAGAATCCACCTCCCAATGCAGGAGACACAGGAGACACGGTGGGTTCAATCCCTAGGTAGGGACGATCCCCTGGAGGAGGAAATGGCACCCCGCTCCAGTATTCTTGCTTGAAAAATTCCATGGACAGAGGAGCCTAGAGGGCTATAGTTCATGGGGTGGCAGAATCTGACAGGACTGAGTGACCACACACACACACACACACATACACGCACACGGGGCTGAGTAAACTTTGATGCCTCTCTGGACAAATCCCTGCTTGAGGCAGAAGACCAGGCCCATGGGAAGACTGCAGAGAACCCATCCCAAGGGGGTAAGCTGGAGGGCAAGGGAAGGAGGAAAAGTGACCTTCATTTTCAACCCAGCTGGAGGGCTGGGAGACACAAAGCCAAGATCTCATGGCAGAACAGAGCAGAAGCAGGAACAGGACACATTAGACACAGAAAATATTAATACCAGTGTGTGGCTGCAATCTCCATTCACTTCATTCTCCTACCAGGATCCTGGCAGCAGAGCAAGCAAGAGGCAGATCTGCTCCCGGGGACCTGGCCTCACCACCCTCTCCTCTGAGAAAACTGAGGTCCGAATCCAAAGCCCCGAAAGACGACTTTGCTTCCACAGAGCGTCTCTGGGGAGACAGAGGCGGCGGCTGCAGCCCTCCCCACAGCTCACTGCACGGCCTCACAAACACCCCCTTGAAGTATCTGGGCCATTTTTAACCAGGGTTCTGCCCCACAAGGGTCACTGGTGCAGCCCATTAACAATTTTCAGGCAGAAAAACAGAATCTGGTTAATAAGATAAAGCCTAACCTTTTTTTCCCTTTTGTGCTCAGTCCAGTTTCACATGCTCACAGGGGGCCACATGTAGAGGTCTTATACTCGGTTCTTCAGACCAGAGTTGCTAGAGTGGAATGGCTGCCGCCATCAGCTCAGCTCTGTGGCAGCGTGCAGAAGCACTTCACACGGCACGCAATCCAAGATGGCAGCTGGGGACCGTGTGCAAAGAGGCCGCTCACAGCACTGCAGTCCAAGATGGCGCCGGGGGCCGTGTGCAGGGGCTGCCTTCACTGGCACTGCCATCTGGAGCCTTGTGCAGCAGGTATTGAGTTGACCAAAAAGTTCGTTCAGTTAAGGAATACTTGTTCAATAATGGTCTTGGATAAAATGAAAAATGTGTCTTTTATTTCTACTTAAAACCCAGCGAAATTTTTGGCTAACCTAATATATGAAGTGCAAATCTGATTTTAAGCTAGTAAATCTTCATAACCGCCCTGTAACCTGGTTTATACTAGAAAATGTGCCTTTCTCTCATTTTAGGCTCTATATGTGTTGGACTCAGAAGAAAGGAAAGGAAAGCCCATTAGGCCACACATGTTTCTATCTGTACCAAAAGGGGTCTCTGCTAATATGTGGAAAGCTTATATAAGGTTTAGAAAATAAGATAGTCCACTGGAAATCCAGAAGAATACATTTACACTGGGCTGTTGAGAGTATATTTCTAGAGGATAAATTGGCACTATGTATCAAAAATCTTCTTAAATGCTATGTCTTTTGGCTCCTTACTTCTACTTCAAGGAATCCATCCTATAATCAGAAATGCAGATCAAGATGTAAGTAGAACAGATGCTTTTAACAAGATTATTTTGACTAGCAAATTTCTGGAGTAACCTAATTTCAAAATGGAAAATAACTAAGTATAATTTCAGTGAGCAGAACTGTTATACAGTTATCAAAAATATATTTAAAGAATGTTTAATGTCATGGGGAAATGTCATGGGGAAATCGTGGTGAAAAGAATACAACATAGAACTGCATACAACACACATAATAGTTTGTTTCATAAGTATCTGAACATATATAAATCCAAGAAAGATACCTATACAGATATAGATAAATTAAAAGTGATTAGAATGTTAACCACAGTTATCTTTAGTACTGGGAATATATTTAGGTGACTTAAATATTTTTGTTCTCTGATTTTTTATATTTTCCCAATTTTCTGTAATGAACAGGATAGTTTTGTAATCATGAAACATATGTTAATATAATAAACCAAAATATTGACAAAGTTTTATTCATGTCCAGATTCTAGAAAGTTAACACAGCTCTAGTACTAAACCTGGCAAACATAAAACAAGAAAAGCAATCCATAGACCAGTTTGTCCTCAATTATTATTCCACAGAAGTCTGTCCCACACATTTTAATAGGTATACCTTAAATAAAAGTTTCACTTTTAAATAAATATAAACAGCTTAACAAATGTATAACAGCTTATTGAAAATAGAATTTACTATAACAAAGGACATATATTCCACAAATGTAAGAAGTTAAAATCTGGAAATCTCCTGGATCAATTAGAAAAAACAGAAGAAATTGAATAACATGCCTCACTCATTCCGGATTTTACATATTTTATTATTTGTTGTTTCTGTTCAGTCACTAAGTCGTATCTGACTCTGCAACCCCATGAGCTGCAGCACGCTAGGCTCCTCTGTCCTTCACTATCTCCTGGAGTTTGCTCAAACTCATGTCCGTTGAATCAGTGACGGTATCTAACCATCTCATCCCCTTGTTGCCCCCTCTCCTTTGCTTCAATCTTTACCAGCATCAGGGTCTTTTGCCAAGAGTCGGCTCTCCGCATCTGGTGGCCAAAGTACTGGAGCTTTAGCTTTAGCATTAGTCCTTGCCAAGGGTTACTTGCCTGAAATCTAGGCCTTGAATCTGAGGGAATCGGTACCTGGCAGAAAGCTAGCTACAAGAGACTGAGTAAATCTGGAGGTTCCCACACTCCCAGCCTCTGGTAGTACCATCATCAATAACTTCTATAAGCCAGGAAATGTCCAAGAGTGGCTCCCCAGGAGTGTCCAAGCCTGAACTTTGACCAAAAGAGTGTCAACTTTTTTTTTGATCCTGCTTTAAAATGGGTCGCATTTCTTCCCTTAGAAGGATGCTAGGTCATTTTTTCTTTCTCCAAACCACTTTACTTGAATTTCCAAATGGGATTTAGAGAGAGAGAGAGACAGCAAGAGAAAAGAGACTGCAGACTATATATTTGAGTGACTAGGAGAAAAATGACTCATAAGACTTTTTAAAGTTAAAGTAAAAAGTGTGATCACTTGAAAATTTTATAAAAGAAAACAGATGTTTTCCAGAAATGTGCTGGTTCACATAAATGCTCACTTCTGTTAGATGGTAACTGGAGGAATTTCCAAGTAAAAATAGCAGAAGCAGGCCAGGTCCCAAAATTCCCTTCCATCAATATCTAATGAAATTATCTTAAGAAAAAGTGTAAGAGCACAAAAGAAATATTTCTTAACATACAGCAAAGAAGGAAAGGAGCACAACCTCATTTCACAAACTTCTGAAAGTGAACATAATTTAATAATAAATGCATGGCCCTTGTTATATACCAGGCTCTCTTCAAGTCACCTCTTACATAAAAATGGGTATTTGAAGCCAGGTTCTAGATCCTGCCTGTACAAAAAATTATATTCTGATTCATTCTGGAATGATGCTTAAACACTGCTTTCACTCACATTCCAACAACCCCATCACTGAGAAATTGTACTAAGGAAAGAAGGTGAGTGTACCAAATGCTAAATATTCTCACTGATATTATCTAGTTCTGAGTCTGTGGGATGACATGAGAGTAGCCTGGGAAAAAGTCAGAGTACACTCTGAGAGGTGGAAACTTCTCTCTACCTCCACCATGGTCTTGGCAAAGAACAAGGAAACTTGTAGCACTCAAGGCCTTCCAAGGTTCAAACGTGTCATGCTCTGAGGAGAGGACACGCTGAACCCAGGGGAGGAAACCCTGGGCCAGAACACTTAGCGATATTCAGATGTTCTTGTTGTGGTGAAACGTTTACCTGAGCAGTTCTTCAGCTTCTTTGTTGAATTCAGTTTAGCTTAAAAGTAACACTGTTAGGGAATGAATGTTTATGTCCCCCAGAATTCATATGTTGAAACCTTAAACCCTAATGTGTAGGTATTAGGAGGTGGGGCCTTTGGGAGGTCATTAGGTCATGAGGGTGGAGCCCTCAAGAATGGGATTATTGCCCTAGGAAGGGGATGAAGAAATCTGAGCTTTCTCTGCCATGTGAGGACATCAAGAAGACACTGTCTATGAACCAGGATGAGGATTATCACCAGACACCAAACCTACGGGCACCTTGATCTCAGATTGCCCAGCCTCTGGAACTATGAGACATTGTCATTCTGTTGGCAAATCGTGTCCGACTCTTTGCAACCTGGGCTGCAGCACTTCAGGCTTCCCTGTCCTTCAATGTCTCCCAGAGTTTCCTCAGATTCATGTCCACTGCGTTGGTGATGCTATCTAACCACCTCGTCCTCTGCTACCCTCTTCTCCTTTTGCCTTCGGTCTTTCCCAGAAATAAATATCTTGCTTGATTCACCCAGTCGATCTTTGTTATAGCAGTCCAATCTAAGACCAATACCTTTTATATTAAAAATACAGTGTACAATATGATCCTCTTTATTATTTTTCCTTTATGCCCATCTCTTTATGCAATGCATTGCTTTCATAAAAATAAGGAAGTCATTATCCTAAAAAAGAGATGGTACTTAATATTTCTTTTTTAAAAAATAATTCTCCAGTTTAATCAGTCATCCTCCAGTTTTCTCCCATCCTCCCACTGTTCCTAATTTAATTACATTTATTTCTCAGTGACGTTCTTACTTAAGACTGAGAAAACCTGATTTCAAACCACAAAATATCCCGAGCATAAACTTTAACTTTTTTCTTCACTGGTGTTTGTAATAATTCCATTTTAAACATCTATTTCAGTCCCTATGAAAGTTCATAGGGAAGGTCACATGAGCAGATAAGGAAGAAAATGGGGAGAGAAGGAAGCAACCATAAAGACTCTGCAGGAGTCGACTTATTTATTAGTTTTATCCCCGAATAGAGTGAAGAGTTACAATCAGGGTACTGAAATCTCCCCTTTTGCTATACAACACAGATCTCAAAGGGTGGTGAAAGGGAAAACAGCACAAGGAAACACAGGGAGTAAGACCTGTCTTGAGTTCACGCTTACTTATATAAAGAGAAGCCCCTGTGAGGGGCTGCATTCAGGAGTTTCAGCAACAGAGCCATGTGGAGGCTGGAAGCAGCTGAGGAGGGTACATAGTACTGGACAGCAAGTTCCAGATGAGTAACTCAGGGGAGGGCGGGGTCTCCAGAGAAACAGAACCAACAGGATACATAGATGAACGGATGGATAGATGGATAGATAGACACATAGATACATAGATGAAGATTTATTTAACGTTAGGAATTGCTCCCACAATTATGGAGGCTGGCAAGCCTAAAAATCTGCCAGGTGAGTCTGGACGCTGGAGGCCAGGAGAGTTAACAGTTAATTCCAGTTTGAAAGTCAACAGGCACAACACTCAGGAAGAGCCCACGTTTCAACCGGAGTTTACAGGCAGGACAAAAAGCCACACGTCCCAGTTTGAAGGCAGGAAGAATTCCCCTGACTCAGGGCAAGGTCAACCTTTGTGTTTGCATTCACAACCTCTGCTCCCTTCCCCTTTGCCTCTTTTACTGAAAACAGGCAAGACTTTGGCACTTCCCTGCCGAAGTCTGCTCTGGCACTGAAAGGCAAACAAGGGGGGATGACTTCTCAGAGGTTTCCAGAAGTGAGCAACCTGCCACCCAGACCCAAAGAGGTAGTTTCTGACTACAGAGTCCTTTGAGGGCAAAAGGAAAAGCGAATGTCTGGGCAGGTATGTGCAGCTGAGAGGCGGGGCTGCTGGGGGACCTGGTGGATGCAGATGGGTGTTGAGAGATTGCAGACTTGGCCTTGAGTTTTCTCTCTCCTTCTCTGCCAAGACAGCTGCATTTCTCTCTTGCCATATCCCTCCTCCTCTCAAAAATGGACAGCACACAGGCAACATGTCTGCTCACCCGGATTCTCCCCAGACACACCTACAGAGTCCACCACTTTCAGTTGGGGTTGTTTTTGCTGTGCAATTGATCACAGAGTTTCAGAGCTAAAATACATCATCCAATTTCCACCTTTATTTAAAAAAAAAAAAAAAAAGGAATACTGAGACATAGGCAGCAGAAAGGGGTGAGCACGGGTGGGGACGACGGAGTATGACCACAGGGTTTCAGTACAAAATCCCTGAGGCCAGGATCACTGGCTCTCCAGGCTTTAGGGTGCGTGCGTGCCTGCGTGTGTGTGTGTGTGTGTGTGCTTTGGGGGCTGGCAGGAAACAAGGCCAGGGCAGCCTGGGAACCTCCTCCAGCCTGCAAACACAAGCAGACTGCACAGACTTCAGCCAGCAAATTCCTGGCCAATGGGGACCCGGCTATTCTGCTCCGCTCCTTTCCTCCCCCTGAGGCTGCCCCTCACCCCGGGCCCCTCACCCCTCCTCCTCTGACGGCACCAGCATGCTCTTTGCTGACTGGCTCTGGGCCTGGGGAGGAAAGGAGGGCAGGGGAGCTCAGGCAGACTGGGATCTTATACTCACTGCCCCTAGGAGTTTAGGACGTCCTTTCTCACAAATGTCACATGTATGTTAACAACTCTGAGCTCCGAGTAGCAGCAGACTTTTGAGTAGAAGTAAGAGAACAAGGCAAGTGTTTTGATAACGTGTTCTAACAACAACACTTCCTACATTAAAAAAAAAAAAAAAATTATCTGGAGGACAAAGATGAACAATGCAAAAAGGAAGAGATGAACAGAAAGACCGAAGGGAAATGAGCATAAAAAAGGCAGTAGAATTTAGAACTGAGGGAGGCCTATTGGATCCAGGGCACAAAGGAACTAACAGGTCAAACTTGCTCAGAAATAAACAGAAGAGGAGAAGCAGAGAAGGGGATGTGACGACAGAAACAGAGATCCAAGGGATGAGATTGTTGGCTGATGGAGCAAGGGGCCCCAAGCCAAAGAATTTGGGCAGCCTCTCAAAGCTGGAAAAGGCAAGGAAATGGAGAGTCCGCTAGAGGCTCCGGAAGGAACAATGAGCCCTGCCTACAGCTTGATGTACCTAGCGAGACGCCCGCTCACTCTCTGGGCTTCTGACCTACAGAGCTGCAAGGTAACAAACGTGTTGTTTCAAGGCACTGAGTTTGTGGTCACTTGTTAAGGCATCCACAGGAATGGAATGCGTGCCCGGCTAGTAGAAGATGAGGCAGGCATTTCAGAGTCCAGGTTTTCAACAACCGTGTCTTTCTTTCTCTCCCTCACGCCCAGCGTCTGTCAGCTATCCGTTGGTTAGCAAAAATGTTTCATACCTTCCCTTTTATTTGCTTTGTAAGACAACACGTGATATTTTAAAACAATTCAGTGGTTATGAAGATAAGTATCAATAGCCAACTTCCTCATTCTTATCCCTTCTCTCCATGAAAACAACGTGAGATTTGATTTCTATTTATGGAACAGTGTAACTATACCCTCCATTTTAATGCAACTTTATTCTTTTAATTAAAAATATGCCTAGGACTCATAGACTTAACTTGTCCTTGGAAATAATTGTGCATTATACTCTATGAAAATACATTATCATTTTCAACCGCTCACTAGTTCATAGTCTAACGGATTTACAGCAAATTGCCCTGCTGCACTCCCAGGGCGGGGCTGGGGTCTCCATCCTGGATGTGAGGCTGCGCCTTCCTGCAGAAACTGACACAAAGCCGGACCTCTGCGATTTCGGGCGGCAAGCCAGGCTCCGCCCCCACCACCGCGGCCGCCAATCAGCTCCCGGGACGGCCTCCTTCTCGTCCCGCCCTGTCCGTTCCACGTCCCTGAACTCGGTCAGCCGCCCAGTCCCTTTTCGCCTGAAGCGCTGTTTTCCCCTGGGAAGTGCGGCCGCCCGCTCCTAGCCGGGCCCTCTGCCCCCAACCCGCGCTGCAGGGAATAGCGGGGCTAAGGGTGAGTGTGGGCCCGCGATGGGTTCTGGACGAGAGAGGCCACAGCGCGGGTGGCCGCGCGGGGAGGCGGGGCGACGTGGGGGGATGCCCGGGACGTGCGTTTGTGTGGGGTCCGGGAGGCCTGGGGACCGTCACGGGGCCCCTGCGGTCCCCGAGGGGAGGGCAGCGGACAAGTCCACCGGGGGCTGCTTGCTGTTTACTTCTCGGCCCCTTCCATGGTGAATCCTAAAGGCTCCATCTCAGTTCCCTTCTTGCTTCATTGTTGTTCACCCTTGCTTGTCTGGAGATGAGGGACCCCTGTTTTTCTTGTGCATTTTTGAGCTCCCTCAGGGAGCCACGGAGATCTGAACCGAAAGGAACCTTGGAGGCGATGCATTTCACCTCCTGGGGACTTGCTCTTGAATTCTTTGGGCGCGGGGGCGGGGTGGGGGGGGAGCAGGAGGGGGGGTTGATGGCTTCTGCAGAAACCCAAGGTGAAAGTCCTCTCCTCCCGCAAGTGCTCTAGGCGCCATCCGGCGCTGAGTGTGTCTGCTGCAGAGGAAAGGGCGAGGTGCGAGAGAGTGCGTGCGGGGCACCGGGTGGACAGCTTAGCCTGCAATGCGTTGGGCCTGAGGCAGTCAGTGCTGAATTCAACAGTTCCCAGGTAAACATCCCCCAGCTGGCCACTGAGTTGGCTCATCCTGCAATGGAGAGGCCTTTCGTATGGGAGAAAAAGATTCGTGAATCAGATGATATTGGAAACTTCGTGGAAGATGTGCCAGTCCAACTAGACATAAAAGAGCAGAATGAATCTGTCTAGCTGACCATCCACCCATCCATCCTTCCATTCCTCAAAATATTTCTTTGTGAATTGACTTAAATTCAATACTTTACTTTCTTTTTTTTCTTCGGCTTGGTTTTTTTAAACATTAATAAAAGGTGTGCTTGCTTGCTAAGTCGCTTCAGTCATGCCCAACTCTTTGCGACCCCATGGACTGTAGACCTTCAAGTTCCTCTGTCCCTGGGATTCTCCAGGTAAGAATACTGGAGTGGGTTGCCATTTCCTTCTCCAAATAAAAAGTATATAAAACATACAAAGTGAATGCCTGACCTTCACTCCTGTATCCTCTGTCATGCCCATCCTTCTCTCCTCCCTGAGATATAATATCTACCCTGACTTTTGTATTAATCATGTCCTTGCTTTCCTTTATTGTTTTTTAGTTGCTTAAGTTGTGTCCGACTCTTTTTCTCATGGACTGTACCCCACCAGCCTCTTTTGTTCATGGGATTTCCCAGGCAAGAAGACTGGAATGGGTTGCCATTTCCTTCTCCATGGGATCTTCCCAACTCAAGGATCAAACCCACATCTCCTGCATTGACAGGCAGATCTTTGCTGCTGAGCCACAAGGGAAGTGTCTAATATATTCCAAAACCATATATATGTGTGTGTGTTGGCTTTCCCTATTTTTTACTTTAATATTAATGGCATTATACTATATGTATTCTTGGGTTTTTGAGGTTCACCCCTGGGGATAATTTCTTCATTTTCACTGCTTATAGTTTGAGTAGCATCACCAGCTCAATGGACATGAATTTGAGCAAACTCTGGGAGATAGTGAAGGATAGGGAAGCCTGGCATGCTACAGTCCACGGGGTTGCAAAGACTTGGACACAACTTGGCAAATGAACAACAACATACTTTAATTTATCCATTCTACGTTTATTGGTTGTTGCTCATTTGGGATTTGTATTATTAATACTATCTATTGCTATGTAACAAATTACACCAACACTTAGCAGCTTAAAACAGCAAAACAAATAAATAGGTTATATCTCACAGTTTCAATGGGTCAAGAATTCAGGAGGAGCTTTGCTAGGAGTCTGACTCACTGTCTCTCACTGGCTATAAGCAAGGTATTGGCTGGAGCTATAGTCATCTCAAAGCTGGCTGAAGGAAATCCTTTTCAAGCTCACCTAATATGAGTGTTGGCAGAACTCTTGGCCTCACTGGCTTTGGTTAGACACATCAGTCCTTTGCCACATGGGTTTCTGCATAAGACCTAGTCATACCATGGCAGCTTGCTTCCACCAGTGTGAAGGCTTCCAGAGACAAAGACAAAAGACAGAATCTTTTTGTAATCTAAATTCAAAAGTGACATCTCATCATTTTTGTCAGCTTCTTTTCATTAGAAGTGAGTCACTAGTTCCAGCCCAAACTCAAAATGAGAGGATTACACAAGACCATGAATATCTGGAGGCAGGGATTGTTGGGGCCCATTTTCCATGGTGGCTCAGAGAGTAAAGCATCTACTTTCAGTGCAGGAGATTGGGGCTCAGTCCCTGGGTCGAGAAGATCCCTAGAGAAGGAAATGGCAACACATTCTCGTATTCTTAGCTGGGAAACCGTGTGGACAGAAGAGCCTGGTGGGCTACTGTCCATGGGGTCGCAAAGAGTTGGACACAACTGAGCAACTAGCATATACACACTGGAGAAGGCAATGGCACCCCACTCCAGTACTCTTGCATGGAAAATTCCATGGACGGAGGAGCCTGGTAGGCTACAGTCCATGGGGTCGCTAAGAGTCGGACACGACTGAGCGACTTCACTTTCACTTTTCACTTTCATGCATTGGAGAAGGCAATGGCAACCCACTCCAGTGTTCTTGCCTGGAGAATCCCAGGGATGGGGGAGCCTGGTGGGCTGCCGTCTATGGGGTCGCACCGAGTTGGACACCACTGAAGTGACTTAGCAGCAGCAGCAACTATCATGTACGTGCCTTCTGGTTCACTCTCGTTCCCTAGGGTGTACACCTAGGTTATACTACTGGGTTATAAGATTTCTTTATATTCAACTTTATTAGGTGATTGATAAACTGTTTCCAAAGTGTTAGGCCAGCTTGCACTCTCCAGCAACAGATGAGAGTTCCTCTGTTTATGCATACTTGTCACAATTTGGCATTATCAAATTTCATTTTAAGCCAGTCTAGTAGGCATGAAATAGCGTTCTATTTTGATTTTAATGAGCATTTCTCTGATAACTAATGAAACTGACCATATTTTCTTATAATGATGAGCTATTGTGCTTTCTCTCTGGGAAATTCTGCCTCCTGCCTTTTATTCATTTTTATATAGGGTTGCTTGTCTTTTTCTTATTGTCTTATTGGAACGCTTTCTTTATACAATCTGGATGCTAATCAATACCTAGTTAACTGTATATGCTGCAAATATCTGCTTTTAATTGGTGCTTAGCTTTTCTTTCTTTGTATGTCTTTCTATCTCTGCCAGTGAATTAAGTTTGAATTTTAATTTCAATTTTACTTTATTTTCCTCTAAAAACTTTTAAAGTTTTGAATTTGGTAATGTTGTAATCCACCTGGAAGTTTCTTGTATTACTATTTACTCCATATGAACAGTCAACTGTCCCAGCAACAGTGATTTATATGAATCACGTTTTTCATATATGCATGAGTTTCTTTTAAACTGCCTACTTTCTTTCTTTATCTATTTGTCTAACTCTACCAATACAAAATTGCTTTTAACTGCAGTAGTTTTATAATAAATCTTTAAATCTGGTAGGAAATATTCTCCTACATCTTTCTTCTGGTTCAAGGATTTTTTAAAAATCAGTTATTGGAGCTTTGACCTTCCATATAAAATTTAAACAAGCTTGTCATGTTCTTCAAAACAGGAAACAAGCAAGGAAACAAACTTGTTGGAATTTTTATTGATATTGCATTAATTCTATGTATCAATTTGGGGAGAAATGGCCTCTTCAAGGTGAAGTTTTCCATCTATGAACTTGGTATATAATGCCATTACATACATATATATATATAATGCCAAACTAGCTTACCACTAGTTTTTTTAGTGTTTTGTAATGTTTTGTAATATTTTTCATTGTTCCCTTTTGCTCACTTCTGTTAACTTTATTTCTAAGTACATTATATTCTCAGTGCTACTATAAATGTTTTGTTTTATAAAGATTATATTTTGTAGCTCATTGTTTGTTACTGGTGTATAGAAATCCAATTGCCTTTTATATAGTGTTTATGTATCAAACATGATAACCTGCATTAATAACTCTAAATTTACCTATAGCATCACATTTGCTACAAAGGCAGTCATATCTTCTGAAAATAACAGTTTTGTTTCTTCTTTTCTAATACTTATATTTTCAGTTTCTTTTTCCTGTCCTATTACATTGGCTAGGACCTCCAGTGTAATGTTAAATAAAAGTAGGGAGGGGCATCTTGTTTTAGCCTTAAGATAATAAGGTAAAAGATGTCACTATATCAGCTTTAAATATTGCATTCAGGATGGTTATTTCATAAATGCTTTGTCCAATGATAGGAAAGTTCAATTCTTCTTTTGGTAAGCACTTTTATTGTGAGTAAATGTTTTGTTGAATGCTTCTACTATGGCAGTTGATTTTCTCTTATGACTTTTTCTTTAAGTATGTTATTTTAGTGAGGTTCAGTATTCAATTTTTAATATTAAATCAACTTTACATTCCTGCAATAAACTACAAGTATGTGATAACTTTTATATATAGATATAATGATAAACATTAGATATTTGCATCTAAATGTGTGAATTGAGATTAGCCTGTAAATATTCTTTATGGTACTAACCTTACCTGTTGTCAATATCTTTTCATAAAATAAGATGAGTAGTATTCTCACAGTTGCTGTTCTCTGGGAGAATTTGTGCAAGATTGGAATTATCTGGCTAAATATTGCTTCAAATCACCAGCAAAACACTCAAGGTTTGGAATTTAGTTCGTCAGAGGACATTAAACTTGTTGGTCCAATTACTTGAAGGATTTATAAGACTATTTAGGTTTTCTTATGAAGTCAGTTTTCATGAGTTGTATTTTCCAAAATATTTAACCAAAACTAATGCAACAGATTTGTTCACATTTTCTCTCATTATCTACTTAAATATTTTCTATTTTTATGACTGCCTTTTCATGACTAGTGTTTATATATTTCCTTTCTCTTTTTGGTTTGATTAATTTTGCCAGAACTTGGAGTACTTTGTTCACATACACATACATACACATACATTTGATCACATACACATACAAAAAAAACCCCTGTCTGTTCTCTTCATTATTATTTATTTTATTACTTCTTCCTGCTTTCTTTGAATTTCTCTGTTATTTCTTTTCTGAACTTTTAAGGTGTATGCTTAGCTCATTAATTTTGAGCTGTTGCTCTTACATAAGCTCTTCAGGCTATAAATTTGTGTCACTGCTCTTCAGCTATATCTCACAAGATTTGATATGAATATTTTGCTATCATGCTTTAAATATTTATCATTTCCATTATGGTTTCTTGTTTGACCCATGAATTTTTTAAAATGTGTATTTTAATTTACAGTCTTTTCATAAGGAATATTTTATCATCTTCTAGTAATGTTGTCTAGCTAATTTATAATTAATTCAGAGAATTATGATACCAATTCCTTTGGACTATTGAAGTTAGCTTTATAACCTAGCAAATTGTCAGTTTTATTTGCTTGAAAATAATATGTGATCTCTAATTATATAATGTCCTACATATTCCTTTAAAACAAGTGTGTTAATTATGCAATCCATATGTGCCATACCTTCACCAATTTTTTATCTGCCTGAATTATCAATTACAAAAATAGATACATTAAAATCTTTCACTGCTATGGTGGATTTTAAAATTTCTCATTGTAGATCTGTTTATCAAAAGTTCTTGCATAGCATAGGAAACTATAAATAGAATGAAAAACAAACCCACAGAATGAGAGAAAATATTTGCAAAACATGCTACCAACAAGGGATTACTTTCCAAAATATACAAACAGCTCATTCGGCTTAATACAAAAAAACAATCTAATCAAAAAATGGATAGAAGAGCTAAATAGATGTTTCTCCAAAGAAGATATACAGGTGACCAACAGGCACATGAAAAGAAGCTCAACATCACTAATTATTAGAGAAATGCAAATCAAAGATACAATGAGATACCACCTAACACCAGTCAGAATGGCCATAATCAGAAAGTCCACAAACAATAAATGATGGAGAAGGTGTGGAGAAAATGGAACCCTTCTACACTGTTGGTGGGAATGTAAATTGGTATATCCACTATTGAGAACAGTATGGTGGTTCCTTAAAAAAGCTAAAAATAGAGGTACCATAGGATCCAGCAATCACACTCCTGGGCATATATCCAGAGAAAACCATGGTTTGAGAGGATAAAGGCACCCCAGTGTTCATTGCAGTGCTTTTTTACAATCAAGGAATAGAACCAACCTAAATGTCTATTGACAGATGAATGTATAAAGATGTGATACACATGTACAATGGAATATTACTCAGCCATTAAAAAGAATGAAACAACGCCACTGGCAGCATCATGAAGATCTGGTGATTATCATACTAAGTAAGTCAGACAGAAATACTAATATCATATGATATCACTTATATGTGGAATCTAAGAAAAATGATACAAATGAACTTATTTACAAAACAGAAATAGACTCACAGACTTAGAAAACAAACATGGTTACCAAAGGGGAAATGTAAAGAGGAGAGATAAATTGGGAGTTTGGGATTGACATATACACACTACTATATTTAAAATAGATAACCAACAAGGATCTACTGTATAGTACAGGAAACTGTACTCAGTATTTTGTAATATTTCCCAAATGGGAAAAGAATTTGAAAAATAATAGATATGTGTATATGTATAACTGAATCACTTCGCTGTAGACCTGAAACTAACATGCCATTGTACACCAACTATAGTCAAACATAAAGTAAAATTTAAACAAGTAAGTAAAAATAAAAAAATAAAAACCATAATGAGATACCAATACATTAAAAAGTATATATATCATAAACATACATGTATTTTTTAAGCCTAGGTTTTTAAAATGTTTGACAATTTATAATTTAACATTGAATAATTTAACCCAATTATATTTATTGTAATTAGTAATAGCATTAGACTTATTTTTACCATCTTATTATTTTCTCTTAATTTTTTCTGGTTTATCTCTTTCATTTCTTACCATTCTTTCTTTTATCCTCCTTTATTTCCCACTATTTTACTCCTTCTTTTATTTTTAAGTTACATGTTCTAAAGTTTTAGGTCAAATATTTTAGTAGTAACTCTAATTGTATAGCATACTTAACTCATAACGTTTATTGAAGTATAGTTGACAAATAAAGCTTGCATATGTTAAGGTTTTGGGAGGGCTTCCCAGGTAGCACTAGTGGTAAAGAAACTGCCTGCCAATGCAGCAGACACAAGAGACATGGGTTTGATTCATGGGTTAGGAAGCTCTCCTGGGGGAGGGCACTGCAGCCCACTCTGGTATTCTAGCCCGGAAAATCCCATGGGCAGAGAAGTCTGAAGGGTTACAGTCCATGCAGTCGCAAAGAGTCAGACAAAACTGGAGCGAATTAGCACACACTCATACACACACACATATTAAAGTGTACAGTGTGATGTTTACATGTGAGTATGCATTGTGAAATGATTGCCCCAATCAAGCTAATTAACATATCGACCACCTTGTATAGTTTACCATTTTCTTTTGGTGAGAACAATTAAGATCTACCATCTTAGCAAATTTCAAGTATGTAATACAATATTGTTAACTAATAGTCATTGTGCTATACATTTGATCTCCAGAACTTAATCAACCTGAATATCTGAAATTTTGCAATCTTTAATCAATATTGCCTCATTTCCAACCTCTCTCCCGCTCCTAGTAACCACCATGCTACTCTCTGCTTCTGTAAGTTCAACTGTTTTATATTCCACATATAAATGAAGTTGGTACTGTATTTGTCTTTCTGTGTCTGCATTATTTCAAAATTTAGCATAATGCCTTCAAGGTTCATCCATGTTGTCACAGACAGAAAGATTTCCTTTTTTAAAATAGCTAAATAAATTCCATTATGTATATATACCACAGTTTCTCTATTCATTAATCCATTTGATAGACACTTATCAGATGGATTAATGAATAAAGTTGTTTCCATATCTTGGCTACTGTGAATAAAGCTGCAATGAATGTGGCAGTGCAGATATTATTTCCAGATACTGGTTTTATTTTCCTTTGAATATACACCCAGAACTAGGATTGTTAGATAATATGGTAGTTCTATTTTTCATTTTTTGACAAGTTTCTATACTGTTTTCCACAATTACTGAACCAATTACATTCACATCAACAATGCACAAGCTTTCCCTTTCCTCCTCATCCACACCGACCCTTGTCATCTCTTGTCTTTTTGATAGTAATGCTTCTAACAGGTGTGAAGTGATATCCTGTGGTTTAGATTTATACCTCCATGATGATTAGTGGATTTAAGTACTTTTCCATTTATCTGCTGGCCATTTGTATATCTTCTTTTGAGAAATGTCTAGGCAGGCCCTTCATTTATTTTTAATTGAACTACTTGCTTTCCTGCCATTTAACTGTTTGAATTCCTTATGTGTTTTGGATATTATTAACTCCTTATTGGATATGTGGTTTGTAAATATTTTCTCCTGTTCTGTTGGTTTTCCCTCTACACTGTTGCGTCCTACCCTGTACAGACACTTTTTGGCTTGACATAGTCCCACTTGTTTATTTTTGCTTTTATTGCCTGTGCTTTTGGAGTCATATCCAAAAATTTATTGTGCAGCCCATTGTTAAGCTTTTTCTGATGTTTTTTCCTAGTAACTTTACAGTTTGGGATCTTGTGTTTGAGTCTGTAATGTATTTTGAGTTGCTTTTTGTATTTGGTGTGAGGGAAGCATTCAACTTTGTTTTTCTGCATGTGAGTATCCAATTATTCCAACACCATTTATTGCAGAGACTATCTTTTCCACATCATGTGTGCTTTGCACATTTGTTGAAGGTCAGTTGACTGTATGGTTACAGGATACAAAACCAACTTAGAAAAATCGGTTGTAACTAACAGCGATTGAACTCTGTTAGTGCAGAGCTGTCTCTGCACTAACAGCGATTGAGCAATTTCCTGAAAGGGAAATTTTAAAAAGAATCCCATTTATAATAGCATCAAATCAGTAAATATTTGGGAACCAGTTTAACCAAAGGCAAGTAGGTGGCTCGGTGATAAAGAATCTGCCTGCCAATGCAGGGGATGCAGGAGACACAGGTTTGATCCCTGGGTAGGGAAGATCCCCTGGAGTAGGGAATGACAACCCACTTCAGTACTCTTGCTTGGAAAATTCCATAGATAGAGGAGCCTGGTGGGCTACAGTCCATGGGGCTCTCACAGTCAGACATGGTTGAGCACACACCCAGCAACAACAATTTAACCAAGAAGGTAAAAGATCTATACACTGAAAACTATAAAATGCTGATGAAAGTAATTGAAGACACAGATAAAAAGATATTCTGTTTATGGATTCGAAGAATTAATAATGCTGAATTGTCTCTGATTGCAAATTTATATATAGAAAAGCTTAATAAATGAATTTAGTCATCTGCAAACAGACATATCTATAGACAAAAATAATTTCTTTCTATTTTGGATGGCATGTGTTTTTCTTACCTTGTTGCTCTGGCTAGAACTTTGAGTGCTATCTTGGGGAAAAAATGAGGGAGGGACCTCTTATCTTGTCCCTGATCCTGGAGGAGAAACTTTCAATCTTTTACTCTTGAGTATGATAACTATAGGCTTGTTATATATAGCCTTTATTATGTCGATGTATATTCCCTCTATATCCAGTTTTTTCACAATTTTTGTCAAGGAGGGCTGTCGCCCTCTACCTGGGTGACAGAGTCAAATGCTCTTTCTTCATCTGCTGAGATGATTTTATACTTCATTTTGTTAGCTGAAATGAAGTTGATTTCCAGATGTTGAAACATCTTTGCATCACTGTACCAAATCCCAACTTTTTATGGTGTATGATTTTTTTAATGTACTGTTGGATTCACTATGGTAATGTTTTATTGAGGATTTTTGCATCTATATTCATCAAGGATGTTGGCCTATAATATTGCTTTCTTGTAGTCTTGTCTGACTTTAGTATCAGGGTATGTGTAAGGCTCAATGCAATAACTTCCAAACAGTTTATCTTGCAGTTGTGCTATTGTTATTATATATTTTTATGCTTTTATATCCCATAAAATGTTTTTGTCTATTTAAATAGTTAATATTGACTTATATTTGCCCATGTATTTACTCTTTCCAGGATTCTTGATTCCTTCCTATTGTTATGTACTTCCATCTGGGGTCATTTTTCTTAATCTTGAAGAACTACTTTTTATATTGTATTGCTAGCAAATTCTCTCAGCTTTTGTTTATGTAAAATTATATTTATTTTGCCTTCACTTTTTGAGGAATATTCTTGCTATGCGTAGAGTTTTAGGTTGGCAGATCACCTTCTTCTTTTTTTTTTTTTTTAAACAATACCACTGTGTTCTGGTTTCTATCATTTCATTTGAGAAGCCATATGCATTATTGTTGCTCTAAATGGAAAACATCCTTTATTTCTCACTAACTTACAGATTTCCTCTCTAAGATTGGTTTTTAGCATTTGATTATAATCTGCCTAGGTGTAGTTTTCTTTTTATTTATTCTGCTTATGGAATGAGGAGAGTTTTTATAATCTGAGTTTTGATGTTTTTCAGCCCTTTGGGGAACTTTCTGCCATTAATTATCAGTATATTGCTTCTGTTTCATTCTTTCTCCTTTTCTTCTGGGAGCCTAATTACACATCATTACCTTTTACTTTGTCTCATAATTCTTATTATATTCTTTCTCTATCTTTTCATCTCCTTATGCATCATCTCTTCTTTCTGTGTGTTATTTTTGAATAGTTTTTACTGATCCTGTTGCAGTCCACCAATTCTTTGGTCACGTGTATTTAATATGCCATTACAGCTAACTATTGAATTCCTGATTTCAATGATTATTTTTATTTCTAAATTTTCTATTTTAACATTTTATGAGTTTTAATTCTATACTGGAATTCTCCAGCCTGTTTCTCTTATTTTTGAAAACATTACATTAATCACAGTTATTTTAAAGTCAGTTCCTGTTTAAGAACTCAATGTCTGAACCACTTGTAACTATGTTTCTATGTTTTGTTGTTTCTCTTGAATTCTTCACAATTCATCCTTATTTTTAGCCTGCTTCTAAATTTTGGATTAGACAGAGACATCATGAATGAAAAATCAGGAAGTTGTAGTTGATGTTATTTTTTTCCAAAGAGGATTTTTTTTTTGAGGTGGGAGACAGATAAAGTAACAGAAGATGACTTTGATAGTATCAAAGGTTAGCTTTATGCTTTCTTAGAACAGATCCATTTCAGATTTTTCTTCTACCCAAGAGCATAGACCTTACGTCTTATGCATTGTTTTATTCTTATGCCATGGTTTTTCTCATGTCTCACCTGAAAGCAGAGAGTGTTGGTAAGAATCACTTAACTTTGGTGGGGCTTGACCTCCATATTTCCATAAGTCTAGAACTACTGAAATGAACTGCTCAGTTGACTGGCATTTTAGCCACTATTTTCCGCAAGTTTTTTGGGTCTCTCCCTGTGCATGCACAGCTTAGAAATCAGTCAGTGACTTGAGGGAATTTGTACATAGATTTTTAGATTCACTTCTCTGAGGTTTCTTGTCTGAAATTTCACCCTTTGAGTTCCAATTCATTTGGTAATCTTGAACCAGTAAGACTGACATTTCCTGCTTGGCCTCAATTATCTTGCATTGTAAACTGGAAAATGCTCTAAAAGAAAAAGCCACAGCGAATGTACAGTTCACATCCTGTGTTTTCCTTCCTTCAGGATTGTAGCTTCTCAGGCTCTGTTTATATTGTTTGCTCTTCAAAGTCTTCCCTTGTTTCCTGTATTTTACCCAACTTTTATTGCTGTTTTTCATGGAAAGGTTGTTCCAAACAAGGAATTTTCTCAATGATAGAACTGAAAGTCTCTCACCATTTTGTCTTACATCTCAGATTATTTATCTAAGATTATTATTTTTTTTTATCTTCCCCACCCCTATCTAAGATTATTTTATTACTTCTTGAGATATATCCTTTAGAATTTCTTTTAAAGCAGACCTTTTGATGATAAATTCTCAATATTTGCTGGTCTGAAAACATATTTAAGGCTCTTACAATAGAAGATAGTGACAGAGTTGCGATAGGGATGAGAAAGCAGTGAGGGTAGGTTTTGGGTAGCTTCCAGACTATTAAGGATGGTGCTACTTTGAACATTCTAGTGCATGTCTTTTGGTGACATACGTATGCATTTCTGCTGGGTATATAGGTTAAGGGTGATTTTACTAAACAGTCTTATTTTTTTTACTTCAAAGTATTTTTTTAACGTTTAAAAAATACAAAATTTCTAGAGAAAAGAAACTACCTGTCAACCCTTCCCACTTCCTAAGGTAGCCAAATATATCCTTATTTTTCCTGTTAGAAAAACAGAAACATAAAAAAGTAGGATCATTAATGTTTCACTGAAACAGCTGTATTATTTAATATAAAGATCTATCATTATTTATTAACCAGCTCGCTGGCTGGTAAACAGTCTCATGGGTTTCTTTTTTGACAAACTGCCCTGCTTCCCTGCCAGGGCTGGGGCAAGGGTCTCCATCCTGGACCTGCGGGGGCACCTTCGCGCAGACGCTGACACAAAGCGGGGCCTCTGCGGTTTGGGCGGGGAAGTCGGCCAGGCTCCGCCCCCACCGTTGCGTCCGCCAATCAGCTACCGGGACGGCCTCCTCCTCCCTCCCCATCCCCACCGCGGCCCACCTTCACCCGCAGGTTCCACCACCGTCTCCCCCAGTTATCAAATCCGGACTGGGTGCCGCTTCTCCGAGTCACACCTCTGCACAGGAGCCCCTTCCCCCTCTGAAGTAGCGGGTGTGGATATTGCTGGACAACGGGTGAGTCTTGTACAGATAAGCCTTCTGGGCACGGAGCACAGACGGAGGTCCCTGCGGCTGGGCTGGGCCGGGGTCGCGGGGGGAGTGAGTCCAGCGGGGCTGAGAAAGCGATCGGGTTTTCGGCCTGAGACCACTAAAAAGCCAGACATCTTTCAAAGAGGATTCCCTGAGGTTTCTCCATGTCTGTTTCTGGCTCTGCTTTTTTTTTTTTTTCCTACCACTCTGGCTCTTATTTCTTTAGTGCTGTATTTCTCGTCCAGAAAGGTAGCCATCAAGAGTCTAATGTATTCTTGCCCTTTCCAAACATTTTTCATAATAGAATCTTTCAAAATGACAGATAAGCACAGAAAACTACACAACAGATTTATCAGATCACCTTTCCTTCAGCTCCCTCTTTCCCTCCCAACGTCACTCCCTTGCTCCCTTCCTGTATCTCTTCTTAAGAAACAATCTGACGTTTAAGCCTTTTCCCCACCAACTGTCACACTGCCATCCTCAGAGGTAAGTTAGGTTGTATCCCTCCCATGTATAGTTTTGTCCTTCTATTATTTATTTGTATGTAAGCAATATATGCATTCTTGTTTTGAATTTTAAATTTTTCATGAAACTCGGTGTTTTGGGGTTTTATCTTGGTGCTGCTAATCTTGGTATTTCAGACCCAAAAGGGTCTTAGCAAACAAGTCAGCCAAACAGCCCTCCCTGTTTAGCTAAGAACCCTGGCCCCTGGAGAAGATAAAAGACTTCCTTGCCATCACTCCTCTACTGAGCAGGATCCTGAATTTGGGATCCCTCGACTTCTGTTCCTGGTGTTACCGCTATGTAAATCCTGCCAGTGAGCTCACCTACACACATACTCCTATTGAATATTGTTCATACAATTCAATTTAGGAAAAGGGGGTTGAAGGGAGAAGGGGAGAGAAAAAATGACTTGGATTTGGACCAAAATCTTACTCAAGGTTAAAAGCTATGCATTTTCCTGAAACATTGTATGCTATTAAATGTTAGGATGACCAGAATATTTATTTTATTTAACAAGCATACATAGTCTTACTGTTTGCCAGACACTGATCTAAGAACTTTGTAGGTATTCACTCAGAGATTTAAGCCTTGGATTGTGACATAGGTACCAATTTTATCATCCCCATTTTATAGGTCATGACACTGAGGCACAGAGAATTAAGTAACTTGTGCAAAGTCACCTAACCCGTAAACTATAGCACTAAGATGGATTCCAGATCATCTGGTGACAGTCTGAGTTCCTAACCATTGTATAGTAACACCTGAGCTCAGCGAAGTAACCACACAAAGTAGGAACTTGCAATTCTGAGAAGTGAAAAGCAACTGTCAGCTGGTCATAGAAAGGACTTCAAGAAAGAAAGGATTTGACAAGTACGCAGAATAAATTTCAGCCAATTTTGGTAGCTTGACATATATTCTTATTTTTAATTTACAAAAGTAACACATAACCGTGCATATGATGCAGAAGTATGTAAAAGTTGCCCTTCAATATTCCTCAGATTAAACAATATTAGCAGGGAGAGATCAATCTGTCCTTTCATGCACCGTAATACAAATATACGCGATTGCTTTTTATTATAAAAACGAGAGCCTATTCAACAATTTCTACCATTTTTATTTTTCCCTAGGCAATATGTCCAGTACATTCCTCCTATGAACTGGAGATCTAAGCTCTTCATAAGGATTGAATAATAATTCTGTAGACTGTATCCTATGGATTGTTCAGCCTCTTCCTTTACTAATGAATAGTCAGAGAATTATATGTCTTTATTAAAACCGCCACCCCCACTGCCCGGATGGGGGCCACCGCAATGCCCAGCCCACTGGGCCGGCGACACAAAGAAGTGCTGTCCCCTGCCAAGCGTCGCCCCTCGGCTCGCGGCCCCGCCCCGAAGGAAGCGGGGGGCGGGAGGAGACTGGTCGGGAGCCCCTCCCCTCCTCCCCCTCGGGCTCCGCCCAGCTCGCTAGCCTAGAGCTGTTTGCGAGGCCGCCCCTTCCCCGCAGAACCCAGGGCCCCTCTGTGCACGCAGCCCTGCTTCCTCCAGCTGCCTCCGTGGAAGCTGCAGGGGCGACCTGGTGAGTGGCCCTCTCCTGACGTCCAGCAGGCCGGACCAGGGGCGAGTGGCCGTGCGCTGAGATCGGGTAGGGGGAGGCAGGCGCCGGAGGCCGAGGGGCGCGGGCAGGGCAGGGGAAGAGGTTGCGGGTGCCTAAAAAGAGGGGCGGAACCCCTCGCTGTTGCGTCCGCCTTCCTGTGAGTGAGTGTTCTCGGCTCTCCGGCTCTGCGTCCCTCCTGCCGCATTGCTTCTCTACGGGTTCTGACATCTGATGTTTGTTTAATTGCTTTGTGTGGTCGAGTTATGCGCAGGCCTGGCCTTGGAGAAACGGCCTCTCCTCCGCAGCTTTATCGCTGAGCCTGCCGTAGCCCCTGGGTGGTGGCAGGGCTTGCTCTGGAACACACCGGGAGCTGGGGATGGAACATCACTTCTGTCCTCCTGCCCTTTGATCTTTGCAAACACCGTCTCTGGGTCTGAGATCCCTCGCCCACTCCCATTGCCCCCTCCCCCCCCCCCCCCCCCGAGACTGGTTGGGGTGTGTGTCTGTCTGCCTGTTTATCTAACAGGGGCGGATGATCTGTGTCCCTCCAACCCACCCTGAGCTCCCTGCCAGCAGGCCAGGAGAATTCCATGGCAATGCACGCGAGCTTTTCCGCGGTCTCCCCTCCCCTCACCCCTCCGCCTCCTGCTTCCCCCATCTCAGCCCCCTCTCCACTCCTCTGACGTCACCGACATACTCTTTGCAGATTGGCTCTGGACCTGGGGAGGAAAATCTGGCCGACCTAGAGCCTGGAAAGGGAAGGTGGGAGGGGGATCCCACACCAGAACTTAGCGCCAACAGCCGCAGAGCTGACTTCCCTCTCCCACACTGTCCATGTGATAGACACCCTGGAAAGCAGGCTGGTCACAGTAGGAAGCGGCTGGTAGATTTAAAAAACAAAAAACTCAGGTCTCATTCCTGGGCCCATACTCCTCCATTACTCGATTTTCCTGGGAATGACCGAGTGAGAAAAGTGAGCAAATATGAATGAGAGAAAGACAGAGAGCCGCCGGAGGGAACTTGGGAATTTAGAAGAGAGTGCATTAAGGTTGAACTGGGGGAACAGAAAAAGTAAAGTCTTGAATGCCCACATCTATGGAGATGGGGAAGGAACTGATTCTGGAAGGCCACAAGAGTGCTTGAAAGATATTAGTAATGGTCTGTCTTTTAGGCTAGGTGATTGGTGTATGGAAGTTTGTGTATTGTTTTATGTGTATTTTAACATCCATATTCTTACATGTGCGTTAGTGTGTGTGTGTTCAGTGGTGTCAGACTCTTTGCAACCCTTCTAATGGTAGCCCACCAGGCTTCTCTGTCCGTGGGGTTTTCAGGCAAGAATATTGGAATGAGTTGCTATTTCCTTCTCCAGCGGGTCTTCCTGACTCAGTGATCAAACCCATGTCTCCTGCATATCCTGCCCTGGCAAGCAGATTCTGTACCACTAATGCCATCTGGGAAGCCCTCTATGTGCCTTACATATTTCTTTAAATGTATGGATTAAACCATTTTAAGTGAAAATCAAATCAATAGATTGAGCTGGTAATATCTAAAACAGAATGTGAAAGGTGTTGAACCCACCCTGATTATGGCTACTATTAGCAGAAGATGGTGGACACTGGGAAAGATATTAGACATATAAAGAAAAAGAAACAAGAGTTTGATGGTAAAAATGGACCAAGACCTGTAGAGTTGGTGTCTGTGATATGAATCATTTTTCAAGGCCAGAGTAGCTATATGCTGTAGAAGTGATCCCAGGTTTGCCCTTAATACCCACATCCATTATCAGTCATTCATCGGTGGAGTGCCTGTTCATTCCTGGGGGGAATCCAAATATATAAAATATGTCCCCTGACCTCACATAGTTACTCTACTTTGGGGATTTGAAATCAAGCTACAATGCAGGTGTGGTACAGTATCCAAAGCAAGCCCTCTACCTTCTCTCTCTTACAGAAACAGCTCTTAAAAGGAGACCCTGTGCAGGTACCCTGGGGCCTCTTTGTGGTAGGGGCAAGGGACTTATAAAGCTCTTTCCGCTGAGTTGCAAGTTGTGCCTGAGGTACCTTCTGCTTTAGAAGTGCCTTGGGTTTCATTAGCTAGTGGGCCTGGAGAAAGCAGAGAAAGCAGGATCCATAAGGAGAACCAAAGATGAAGAACTTAAGGGGAGAAATAAGGATTCCCCCAGGCTGTGTCCATCTGTGCTCAGGAAGCTAGGAGGGCAAACAGGGATTCAAACACAAGGAAGAAACATTTGGTTTAAAAATCAAGTGTTGGGGTCACTGTTAGCTGGTTAAAGTGGGGATAGAATCAGCTGCAGAGTTCAAGGAACCTCCACAGAGGAGGAAATCAGATTTATTGGTGGACAAATGCATAACTTGTTGGGAGATGAAGAAAGATGTTTTAGGATGAGTGAAATAGAATCAGTTGATGAATCTAATCATTTATATATTCAATTGTTTAATGGGTTTACTTGATTGAATTTATATTATCTGTGCTATTTTGGGGCTTTCCAGGTGGCACTAGTGGTAAAGAACCTACCTGCCAATGCAGGAAACATAATGAGACTCAGATTTGATCCCTGAGTTTGAAGATCCCCTGGAGGAGCACATGGCAACCCGCTCCAGTAGTCTTGCCTGGAGAATGCCATGGACGGAGGAGCCTGGTGGGCTGTGGTCCATAGGGTTGCAAAGAGTTGGACACGACTGAACTGACTTAGCATGCATGTACATTCTATTGTTAATTATAATAGTAATAGATACAAAAATTCAAAGGAGGTAGACACTTGCTTCTTGGAAGAAAAGCTATGACAAACCTAGACAGCGTATTAAAAAAGCAGAGACATCACTTTGTTGACAAAGGTCCATATAGTCAAAGCTATCGTTTTTCTAGTAATCATGTATGGGTGTAAGAATTGGACCATAAAGAAGGCTGAGTGGTAAAGAATTGATGCTTTCAAATTGTGGTGCTGGAGAGGACTCTTGATAGTCTCTTGCACAGCAAGGAGATCAAACCAGTCAATTCTAAAGGAAATCAATATTCATTGGAAGGACTGATGCTGAAGCGCCAATACTTTGGCCACCTGATGCAAAGAACTGACTCACTGGAAAAGACCCTGATGCTGGGAAAGATTGAAGGCAAAACAAGGGGGCGGCAGAGGATGAAATGGTTATATGGCATCACTGACTCAATGGACATGAGTCTGAGTAAACTCCAGGAGATACAAAGCCGGTGCTCTAGGACAACCCAGAGGGATGGGGTAGGGAGGGATGTGGGAGAGGGGTTCAGGAATGGGGATGGGGGGAACATGTGTACCCATGGCTGATTGGTTTTGAGGTATGGCCAAAACCACCACAACATTGTAAAGTAATTATCTTCCAATTAAAATAAATAAGTTAACTAAGAAAAACTCCAGGAGATAGTGGAGGACAGAGGAGCCTGGTGTGCTACAGTCCATGGGGTCGCAAAGAGTCAAGCACAACTTAGTGGCTGAACAACAACAGACTTGTATAAGTTGGATGGCATCATCGACTCAATGGACACAAGTTTGAGCAACTCAGAATACAGTGAAGGACAGGGAAGCCTGGTGAGCTGCAGTCCATGGGGTCTCAAAGAGTCAGACATGACTGAGCAGCTGTGCAACCACAATAAAATCCTAGCAACAGACTTATGTGTTTCTGGTACTTAAGAACATGGACTGCAGTACTAGACTTCCTGGGTTTCAATGAAAAATCGATCTCTTACCACCTTTGTGACTTAAGCAAGTAACAAATCCTCTGGCCATCAAGTTTTTTGTTTTCTTTGTTGTTTGGTTTTGGCTATTTTAAAAATTAGGATAGTGATAGCACATACCTCAGTGGTTTATTGTCAGAATTAAGTAATGTATATAAAGCATTTATAATGCTGGGCCCTGGCAAGCACTATACCGTTACTACTACTAAAATTACTAGTATTATTAGTATCTTTATCCATTCAAAACTGGGTTTGTGTCCTACATATTGCAGTGATTTGAAATTTTCACTTCAGATGTATCTAGGACATTCTTCTAGGTAGATGAAAACTAGATTTAACTCTATTCTTTGTAATAGCTTTGTAATACAGATTATCACACTTTTCTCGAACATTTCTCCCTCTCAAAACTTGTCTTGCCACATTCACAGCATTGCTATCAGATCAGGTCTGATACGATAGCCTCACAAACAGTGCAGGAAAGGGGAAAACTGACGGAGAGGGGGTGCTGCGGTGTTTCTACCCAAACCCCACTCCCCTCAGGCCACCACCCCTCTAGCCCAGAAACCAACTCAGCAGGAAATCACCCCTCTTCTCCCTTGTTCCCTCCTTTTCAAATCTCCAGGCCACTTTGTCCATCCCCTTTGTCACTTCTCCACAGATACTTCTCCCATAAGCCAGCTCAGTGAAAGTGAAAGTTGCTCAGTCGTGTCTGGTTCTTTGCGACCCCATGGACTATTGCATGGAATTCTCCAGGCCAGAATACTGGAGTGGGTAGCCTTTCCCTTCTCCAGGGGATCTTCCCAAACAGGGACAGAACCCAGGTCTCCCGTATCGCAGGCAGATTCTTTACCAGCTGAGCCACAAGGGAAGCCAGCTAGAGAGAGAAAAGCCAGCTAGAGTCCCCTGCTCTAGGTGAGTTCGGAGTATCCTCACTACCGACAGTATGGCAGCTGTTGCAGAGTATGTATGGGTGGTGGGTGGGGGGCTACACCCCAGGGCCTCACGGTGGGTACCATGGCCTATCTGGGGGATACGGGGAAGTTGGATCAGCGATCCTGCACCCTTGGGAGTCAAAAATGGTTCTGGGAAACCTTCCTTGTCATCTGTCTCCCCGTCTAGGATTTTCATGTATCCATCTCCATTTGTAGTTTTGTGTAGTGGTGAGCAGCCTTGTGCATATGTCTTCAATACTGCTGCTCTCATTTTTGTAAGAAAGGCTATTAGGTTTGCTGGTCTCAGGATGGGCTCACCTTTGAAACTGAGTTGCCCCTATCAGACTGCTTTCAGATTCTCAGGCCTTTCAGAGACAGTGCTAGTGTTTCCAAAGCCTCTGGGACATGGGATGTCAATTATCTTCATCTTCTCCTCCTCCTCTTCCTCCTTCTTCTTTGCCCCCTACCCCACTTCTTTTCATATAAGCTTATGGAAAACATATATGTTATTTTAATTTCCTGTGGATTGAGCATATTTCCATAGATTAATTGGCTATTTAAGATTCCTCTTCTGTGACCAGCTTCTCTTAGAAGGGGAGGATTTTGGTGGCTTGAAAGATGTGGGAGCAGGAACAGGAAGAAAGAGAATGGAAAGAGAATCTCAAGTTAAAGCAGGGCAGGCCCAGGAAGGCCAGGTATCCCGGAAGCTGCTGGAGACACGCTGGAAAGTAAGGAGCAACCAGCCCTGGAGGCCTTAAACCCCAAGAGGAAGCTCAGATTTCCCCCTGTGGGCAGAGATGAAGCTCTGGGTCTTCTTTTCTGAGAAATAATACAATCTGTGACTGTAGAAGGATAAAGGTGAGAACAGTTACTGATGACGTAGAAGCCGGATCTGTTTTGTCCAGGAATGAATTACTGAGGACCTAAACTAGGTTAGCGACAGTGTGTGTTGGAAACCACTGGATGTGGAGCAGGAGGGAGAGGAGACACAACCGTGACTCTTGCGGTTTGCTGTCCCAGCTATTTGTGGACCCCAGGAGGAGCAGGGGCAGGACAAGCCCTTATTAACCAACTGTCTGCTGATTGTATCTTCTCTGTGGGGTGCAGATTACTCTTTAACAACTAGGGACCTTGAGCTTATGGAATTTACCCAAGAGGAGCTAATTTGGAGGGGAAAAAGTTAAGACTTTGTAGTTTTAGAGACAGTTACAAATGGCAGAATGTGCTTTCAGTAGGGGTCTTGCGTTTATTAGTTATGTCAGGACCAGGGCCTTTGAATCCATGGCTTGGGGAAGGCACAGACAAGGGCTATGCCAAGGATTTTTTCAAGAACCCATCGAAATACTTCACTAAATATAATCATTAGTGTTAGTATTGGCTCTAAAATATGAAACCTGTAAAAATCAGAGTCAATAAACACTTAATCCAGTGTTGGTAAAAATCTGACATTAGATATTTTTCACTTTATAAGAATTCCTTATTATATGCATACTTAAATAGCTTACTCTTAAGTAATTTTAAGCAAAGAATGTATATATACTTGTGTATATATATATACACACACACACATATATGTATGTATAATATATAATTGATATATATATACACACACACATATATATGGACTTCCCTGGTGGCTCAGACCGTAAAGAATCTGCCTGCAGTGCAGGAAACGCAGGTTTGATCCCTGGGTTGGGAAGATCCCCTGGAGAAGGGAATGGCTACCCACTCCAGTATTCTGGCCTGGAGAATCTCGTGGACAGAGGAGCTGGGGGAGCTACCATCCATGGGGTCGCAAAGAGTCTGGGTGACTAAGCACACACGTGTGCATTTATATGCATTTTATATATATTTATATATATATATATATATACACACACATATATATATATAGTAGTTTGTTATTTAGTTGCTAAGTTACATCTGACTGTTTTGCAACCCCATGGACTAGAGCCCACACAGTGTGTGTGTGTGTGTGTGTGTGTGTGTGTGTGTGTGTGTGTGTGTGTAAAATTATTCTTAATCTAGTAATTTTAAGCAAAGATATATATACACATATGTCTGTATATATATATATATACATATATATACACACACATATATATATAAAATATACTCTAGATCAACTAATTTTAGGCAATGTATATATATATATAAAATAAATAATGGAAGGGCACTTAACCAATGCTATTCCTTTCATCTTCAAAACAATCCTGTGTGGTAGATGCTATTTTTCCTACTTAATGAATGAGGAACTCAAGTCTGAGAAAGGTTGCCAGATCCCAGTAAACAGCAGAGCTGAGACTCAAACCCAGACAGCCTAACTCAGAGCCTAAGCTTGTATTAATAATTGCTTTGCCATAATACCTTGAGTGAGCATAGTCTCTCACAGGAAAAAGTGGTAAGGGCCAAAGATAAACACTTAAGGAATCTCTGCATTTTCAGAAGAGGAAAGGGAAGGCCAGGAAGGAAGTGGTTCGAGGTTGCAGACAGTGAGGTTGGCTATAAGGTTAGAGGTGGTCAGAGCCTCGGGGACCAGGGAACGGCATTGTCCAGAGCCACTGAGTGGTCAGCGAGGATGGTGAGGGCTGATTGTCCTGACTGTTAAACACGTCTGCCCATGAGGGAAGTGCTTCAGTAAAGAACACATAGAGGAGGTCAGACTGCAGAGTGACTTTAAGCAGGGGGCTCAAGGTGAAGAAGCAGAGGGTTTTTGTGATTGCACATCCATCGACATATACACCTTTTTCTGCTATGTCCGGGTGCGAGTAATAATCTGCTATAAATTCATAATGTGTTACTTTCTGCTTTTGGTTTTCTGGCCCCACGCTGAGGTTAGTATGATCAGTGCGAGTGCCGAGTGGGATGGAGCAGGGGTGGGGAGACAGCGTGCTGCACCACTGTGTTGGTTTCGTGTGGTTGCTACAATAAAGTACCACAAACTGAGTAGCTTCAAACAACAGGAATGTTCTCTGTAGCAGTTCTGGAGGCTTAGATGTTTGACACCCAAGTGTGACAGGTGTGGTTCTTTCTGGAAGTTCTGAAGGAGAGTCTGTTTTACGTGTCTCACCTACCTCTGGTGTTCGCCAGAAATCTTTGGCATTCCTTGGCTCATAGAGACACCACAGAGACCCTGATGCCTGGCTTCATGTTCTCATAGCCTGTGTGTCTCTCCCCTGGGCACCTGTGTCCCAGTTTCCTCTTCTTTTTTTTTTCCAATTTCCTCTTCTTTTAAAGGCTCCAGTCATTAAATTCTCTGCCTAGTCACTCAGTCGTGTCTGACTCTTTGCGACCCTTTGGACTGTAGCCCACCACGGATTTCTCATGAGACTTTTCAGGCACGAATACCAGAGCGGGTCACCATTTCCTTCTCCAGGGTATTTTCATGACTCAGGGATCGAACCAGCATCTCCTATCTCCTGCATTGCATGTGAATTCTTTGCCTGCTGAGACATCAGGGAAGCCCAGTCATTAGATTAGAACCCACTCCAACCCACTATGGCCACACCGTAACATGGTTACATGTGCAAAGACTCTATTTCCAAATAAGGTCATACAGGTACTGGGAGTTAGTTCTTGAACGTATGTCTTTGGAGACACAGTTCTGCTTTTGTTCTTCACTTCTGTTTGTTTCCTTCTATGACGGAAAAGCGTGGAGCTTGTTTAGTTTGACAGTAAGAGTGTTAACGCACAGGGCCCAACAAGGTCTCCTGGGTTGGGGACACCGACAGCCCCGGTGAGTGCTTGAGTCTGTTCACAGCGTGGGTCTCATCTGCTCAGTGGGAAGCGCTGCCCCAGCTAGGGATGAGTGAGCCGCTTGGCTCATTTGTCTGTTCACCCATTCTTCAGCAGGCTGAGTCTTTGCTTTCCTCTCTGCAGAAGCCGGTCCAGCCATGGCGACTCCGTCCGCTGCCTTCGAGGCCCTTATGAATGGAGTGACGAGCTGGGATGTCCCCGAAGACGCCGTCCCGTGTGAACTGCTCCTTATTGGAGAAGCCTCCTTCCCGGTGATGGTGAATGACATGGGCCAGGTCCTCATCGCGGCCTCCTCCTATGGCCGAGGCCGCCTGGTGGTGGCGTCCCACGAGGACTACTTGGTGGAGGCCCAGCTCACCCCCTTTCTCCTCAATGCAGTGGGTTGGCTTTGCTCTTCCCCTGGGGCACCCGTGGGTGTACACCCCTCCCTGGCACCCCTGGCCAAAATCCTGGAGGGCTCTGGAGTGGAGGCAAAGGTTGAGCCGGAAGTGAAAGACTCCCTGGGGGTTTACTGCATTGATGCCTACAATGAAACCATGACTGAGAAGCTGGTCAAGTTCATGAAACGTGGAGGAGGCTTGCTCATTGGAGGCCAGGCTTGGGATTGGGCCAACCAGGGCGATGATGAGAGGGTTCTGTTCACGTTCCCGGGGAACCTCGTGACCAGCGTGGCCGGTGTGTACTTCACCGACAACAAAGGGGACACGAGTTTCTTTAAAGTCTCTAAGAAGATGCCCAAGATCCCAGTCTTGGTGAGGTGAGTGCATTAGCCCAGTGGGATGCTGGTCCCAGGTTAAAAAGCAGACAATGGCTCCTGTCTTCAGGCTACTCCCAGGCTAACAGAAGAGAATTTGACATTCAAGCATAGATTCATCATAAGTCAACCAGAGTGTTACAATACCCTGAGACACAGGAAGGGCAGGGTCCCTTGTTGCTGCTACCTTTTCAGACCAGGTGACTTAGCGCTTGGATGGGAGAAACTTCTTAGTAACCATTCCATCCCCCGGCATCTAGCTTAGTAAAATGTATAGTGTAGTGTAGTAGTGTTAGTCGCTCAGTCGTGTCTGACTCTCTGCGATCCCACAGGCTGTAGCCTGCCAGGCTCCTCTGTCCATGGGATTCTCCAAGCAAGAATACTGGAGTGGATTGCCATTCCCTTCTCCTGAGGATCTTCCTGACCCTGGGATCGAACCCGGGTCCCCTGTGTTGCAGGCAGATTCTTTACCGTTTGAGCCACCAGGGAAGACCTAATAAAATGTATATATTGCTGAATCTCAGGGTTGGCATGACTGATCCAGGAAGGTCATAGGTCAAGGTTGCTTGCAAATGAAATGTAGGGAAAAGGAAAACAGACAAAGTCTAGAGAGCTGTGGGAAGGGTTTTGAAACATCCAGCCAGATGGGATTAGGATGGAAGTAAGAGCTAGAGAATTCAAAAGCTGAGATACCAGAAAGGTGGCACAAGTCATATATGCTAATCTTAAATCTTAGAGATGATTTTATCTCTGGGAGTAAAACACGTGATGATGGAGAATGAAGGAGGCAGGTGATGGATGCAGGGACCGGCTCCATGGAAAGTTCTTTGAGGGCATCACCCAACCTGTTCCATTCACATTGTCCTCCAGCACCTCATACAGTGTTGAACATGGTTAGCAGGTGCTCAGTAAACATGTGTTGGATGGATGAAGAAAGAGATGAGAAGCTGGAATAGTCCTAGCAGTAGAAAAATCACACCAGGCCACGCCCTATATTGTACATGAAACCTCTCAGCATGCTTGGAGCAAAAAGCATAGGTACTTCTGACTGATGGGAGCAGAGCGAGGTGAGGTTGGACTGGGTGAGGCAGGCGCACCAGGGTTAATATAGAGACTTTGGGGAAGAGCTGTGGCCTGTCCTTGGCATGGCACTCCTGGAACACCCCACAGCTCCATACGCACATGTGCAGTGAGGAAAGAGTTGTTCAGAGACACAGGGTTGATCAAACTTCAGCTTACAAAGATCTCCATTCTAAAGAACCACATGGTAAAACCTGAGCCGAATTCTATTAACAGCATAATCCCCTTTAGTTGAGTTCATTTCCTTAAGAGATGTTTTTCGCTATCAAAATCATACCTGTTTTTTCTTTGGTTATGCCTATATCTCTCTGAATCTGAATTTTTTTTCTTTATGGTTAAATCATGCATGTGTGTGCATAGAAGTGGATCCGCACATTTCAAACCTATGTTGTTCAAAGGCCAGCTATATTTTTGAATTATGATTATTCTTCATGGCATACTCTTTTAAACCACTTTTTCAATACTGCTGGATCCCTTGCTTTCTAATTTTTATTTTAAGATTATTAAATCATAACCCCACAATGTAACCCTTTTCATCTCTGTACGTTATCTTTCCTATTCATTCATAATTTTACACCCTTGTCGTCTTAATATACATACTGTTTTGAATTCTGTTCATACACATTTTTCATTCTGTGTGATCTTTAAAATTATTAAAATTATAAAATAGAAAGATTACATTTTATGTAACCTTTAAAAATATAAAAATAATTATATATTATTACATTCTGTGCAATCGTTAAAATTGGCATTTATGTGAATGCTAATATATACCTCATTTATTTAATCATTTGCTTTCTATTGAAGATTTGGATCTTCAGCCATCTTGTAATTATATAATACTGTATTACATATCGTCAGTTCATTTTAGAAGTATCAGGCAACACTAGACACCAACATGTTTCTATTAGAATTGAAGAACAGAGGTTATTTCCATCACTGGCAAGTTCAAGTTCACATTGAAAGTCCCTGTGGGTTTAGTTACTCTGCCCAAATGTCTTGTTTTTGTTTTTACACCCACATTTGAACATGCAAGTGTGAATTAAGATAGCTTTGACTTTGTCACTTGCACATTTCTTACTAAATTACATTCTAACTAAGATAAATAAGATAAATTTTCTAAGAGTAAACAGTCCACAGGTCTTATCAAAATGAATCAAATTTTCATCAGAAGAAATTACTACTTTTATGATCATAAAAATAAAACCCTAAGTGACAAAACCAGATGATCCACTTTGAGCCTGGTAAGAACACCCACAGATGTCAGGGCACAAGCCTCAGAGTCACTGCCCTTATTTCCTGCCTGGAAAGCACCATGGTCTCCTTGTAGAGCACTACCCACCACATGGCAGGAAAAGAAAGGGACAACAGAGGATGAGATGGTTGGATGGCATCACCAGCTCGATGGACATGAGTTTGAGCAAGTTCTGGGAGTTGGTGATGGACAGGGAAGCCTGGGTGCTGCAGTCCGTGGAGTTGCAAAGAGTCGGACATGACTGAGTGACTGAGCTGAGCTGAAGCCACCATGTTGTCTGTGTGACCACACCACCGGTGCTCTGTTCCCCGAACAGTGTCTACTCTTCCTTCCGCTTATCCTCACCGGCCTCGCTGTACCTCCCGCTCCGAGGGCAATGGCTGTTGTATTTGTGTGCAGAACCACCTTCTTTCTATTAAGTATTCATTTGAACAAATACTAGATCCACTGTCATAAACACAGCCTCATTTCAAGACTCAGGATACTGGGAAAAGCACCATTTTAGTGGAGGCCAACCTTAATAAGTTCCTAAATAATGTCTGTTGCTTGCTCTAAAACCCAGAGCCACAGATAAGCCTCATCTTTAAAGTAGAATTAATAATGACTACCTTTAAAGGTGGTTGTAAGAATTCAGTGAATGAAGAAACAAGTTCAAAGTACCTAAAACACTTTAATTGTTTTGACGTCAGCCTTCATGTTATGGCATATAAGCATATGAGGTCATGAATATCGTTTCCAACCATTGAGATGTACCTGGCATCCATCGTTATGCTGCTTTGCCCCAAGTCTTGTGTTCTGCTCCAGTTGTATAGCTATTGATATCTTAACTGATACTTTTCCTATTTCTTCCATCAAACTGAGGCAGCAGCAGCAGGACCAGCCGCCTTGTTTTATCGTCTTTATGCATGTAACCAAGCAAGGACTAGACACGGGATTGGCTTTACCAATAACGGGACTTGACACTGATTAAACATATCGTTAGGTAATCAGTCTAAGGGAGGTTTCAGGAGACTCAACCACAGTAGTTTGCTCTTTTTTTTTTTAATAAGAAAGCCCTTGTCCCATTTTAACACAAGTCTCAGGCTTCTGTTAGAGTTCTTGTTCTGTGTTTGTTCATTCATCCATTCATTTAAGGCAGCGTTTTTGTTGAGTATATGCTATAATCTCAGGCATTATTTCTTATTTCAAGGAAATGATTTCCAAAGATCTGAGAATCAGCAGTGCAGAAACATCTCCAATAACCAGGCTTGAAGGAAATACAAAAAAACAAGTACCTGTTGTAGGACGAGGGCTGTGATATCTAGGCTCAGTAGAACTCAGAAACCTGAGGTTGCTGCTAGCAACTGCACACCGTGACAGCGTGTGCTTTCCACTCTCTTTCTACCTTTAAATGGAAAGTGCTTGAGTGTAGTAGAAGGTCCTTGCCCTCATTTCAGCTGTTACTCCACTGAGGCTGGTTTTCAGTCTTCAGTGATCTGTGTATATTCACAATCATCAGAGATGCAGAGAAAAGAATGTAGAACAACAGTCATGCTTTGAAATGTCCACATGCTCCAAATTCCTTGGCTTGAAAACACTCCTGTGAAACCTGAATTGGCAGACATTAGAAATTGATGTCATACATGGATAGATAGATAATCTCCACTTCATTTTGAAAGATAGTCAAGGGATATTGTATATAAAACAGTCTTTTGAATTCTAGATTATGAAGCTTTCAGAATTTTGAAAATGGACTATCTATGTGAAATAAATAGTACAAATGAAACAAGAAACCTGCCAAATTACTGAAGATAACATGAATATGACTTCCCAGGTAGTTCTGAAAACAACTGAACTCAGGTCTCCTGCATTGCAGGCAGATAAAATATCTGAACAGATATTAATAAACTTATTTGTAACAAGGATCCACAAGTCCTTGGAAGTCATTGCTAAGACAGACAGAATGCTAACTGCCGATGTTAAGTCAGGGTCATGACCCAGTGAGGTGGGGTGAATGTACATACCTACCAAACCCTGCACTTCTTACTACATTCCTAGCCATATATAATAAAATTGTATTAACTGGTTCTCACAAAATAAACTAGAAGTTTTTAGAGTGAATTCAAGCGGGAAGATGTGCCACTTTAGAAGAGAAATTGCTAAATCACAATTCAGGTTTCTTTTTTATAAACATTTTCCCTTCTTCAATTTCAAAATATATGCTTACTGGGAAAAAGGGAAATAGTCCCAAAGGATGCAGAGTAAAAAGTGAAAGACCTTCGTCCCCCACCTCTGCCTCTTACGACTTCTTCTTCTACCCAGAGGTAATCACTGCCTACAGTTTGCACTGTGTCTTTTTTGATACTAACTCTATATGAATTCTTTCAGAAATAAGAGGATAGGAAAGTTTTTGTAACTTGATTTATTAAACCAGTATTTCTCTGATACTAAAACCAAAGAAAGACATTGCAAGATAAGAAAACTCAGAACAATGTCCCTCATGAACATAGATGCAAAAATTCTTAATAAAATATTGTAAATATGATATGTAAAAAGGATAATATATCATGACAAATAAGGCTTATTCTAGGAATGCTTGGCTGGTTTAAGATTCAGATATAAAATTAATTAACAGTTTAATTATTTTCTTAATACAAAATAAATGAGAAACATCATATAATTCAATAGATGCACATAGAAAAAAAAAACTGACAAAATTCAATATCAAATCATAATAAAATTTCCACAAACCAGAAATAAAAAGGAACTTCTCAGTGTGATGAGTCCTCTTTGAAAATTCAATAGCCAAGAATATACTTTCTGGTGAAATACCCTGAGATTAAGAACAAGGCCAGGAAGGATATTTTTATTTAACATTGTACTTAAGTTTCTAGCCAGTGCAGTAAGGCAAGTAAGACGGCATAGAGATTAAAATTAAGAAACACATCTATGTTTGTTTGCAGAAAACATGATTATCTATATAAAATATTCTTAAAACTCTGCAAAAAAAGTTACTGTAATAATTGAGTTTAGCAAGATTTCAGGATACAAAGTCAATATACAAAAATAAATTGTATTTTTATATAATAGTAATTGGTCATTGAAATTAAAAATACAGTATCTGTTAAGACAGGGCCCCAAATCATGAAATACTAGCAAATAAATTTAATAAAATGTGTCATACAACATGTATGCTGAAAACCACAAAACATCACTGTGAGAAATTAAATAAAACCTAAAGAAATAGTGAAATACACTATGTTGATGGATCAGGACACTCAATATTTTTAAGATGTCAGTTTTTCCCCAAATTATCTATACATTCAGTGCAATCCCAACCAAAGTTCAAACTGGTTCTAAATTTGGATGCAAATGAAACTAACAAAATTTCCAAACTTACAAGAAAGCTAAAGTGATCAAGACACTGTATAATAGTTGTTAATCTTTTCTATTATCACCTCTGATTTGACGTCATAATTAGAATGTTTTCATCACACCTAGATAGTAAAAGGATAGGGGAGCCCGGTGTGCTGCAGTCCATGGGGTTGCAAAGAGTTGGACATGACTGAGCAACTGAACAACGAACATCAAAAATAATGAAAGAGTCCACTCTTAGTTTCTTCCAGTGCATGTGTGGTTTCATTTTTAAAATTTGTATCTCTGATACAGTTGAAAATTTTTCTGTGTATTTGTGCGACGTATGGGTCCAGTTCATCTTTTCCCAGTAACATAAAATGCCACCTTTTATTATACACTAATACCCGTGTTCACCGTGTTGCCTTTAATTTTTTAACAAATGTACATTTTTCTATCTGAGTTGAGAATTAACTTGTTTTTATAATCTACCTTTTCACTCAAAACAAGAATTCCATTTCTTCCATCCTGCAGTTTTCTGTGCTCACTCCTTACTGCCCAAGTTGTTTTGAAATCCTCTGGTTTTCTGGTTGTAATTTGGTTTTACCTTAGCTTTGTTTCTTTGTTCACTTTGTTTTTAACACTGTGGCTCATATTAATTCAGAATGATTTCTTGCCAGTCACATCAAATGTCATAAGAACTTTATCAGCAGTTTTTCAGCATTAGTTATACAACACATTGGCACTTTTGCCCACCACTGCTTCGTGTAGACAACCTGTTCCTATATTGTATTTATTTTTGTTTTTCTAGACCTTCAGCGTAACCTCAAGTAAGTTCTCTGAAAAACTTTAGTGAGTGGTGAATTTCATAAGTCCTTTTGACACTTTCAGTATTCTCTGTGCAGTGAAGAGTCTTACTGAAGCTATGTGTCATACAGAAATATTTTCATTGCACTGAAATACTATTTTTAGGGCGCTGATTTCACTTTTTTTATTGTAAGTAATTTGCTTTTTGCTTTTCTTTGTACTCTGAAGCTCATAAACTTGCTATGAATTGACCAGACCTTCTCTATTTCATTTATACTGGTTTGCATTCATATAGTCAGTTCAGTTCAGTTGCTCAGTCGTGTCCAACTCTTTGCAACCCCATGGACTGCAGCACGCCAGGCTTCCCTGTCCATCACCAACTCCCAGAACCTTCTCAAACTCATGTCCATTGAGTCAGTAATGTCATTTCATTCTAAAAACTCAGATCTTTTTTTTCAGCACAAAGAAATTTTCATCAAATTAAATGTTTATTTCTTCTTCGTTCTTTGCTTTTAGAACTTCTTGATAGCCATTAGTCTTCTTATCTATCCTTCATTTTCTCTTAATGAATCACTTCATTCGACCTGTCTGTTGATTTATTCATAGTCTTCAGCTACATCAATACTTATTTTTCTGCTCTTGTATTAAATAGGATTATCTATTTGGCAGTTATATTTTTATTCTGATTATTAACTTTTTATAGTAGCCTGTCTCTTTTTTTTTCCTGCTGAGAGATAATATATCTAAAAACTCTCCAATGATATACAATATTTATTTAGGACCTTCTCCAGGTATCACTTATTTTGGAGGGAGTTAGTTTTCCCTTTGTTTAGTTTGTTGCTTATATTTAGTTTAGTTGCTTATATTTCATGCTATTAATTTTCATCAATTATTTTTTATTTCTGTTCAAGTGTTAAATGGCACTGAATTTCTAGATTGGTCATTATTGGTTACTGAAGTACATTTTCTCAGGACAAATGATAACCCCTGTTGTTTTTGTTTTCTTGATCTTCTCTTTCACTTATGTGCAGTTACAGATTCTTCTTTTCTCATGGGTTTCTGATCAATTTGGTTTATATTTCCTATTAATTCCTCCTGTCCCTGTTTGCTGACTGCACTCTTCTTGAAATCTAGTACTATCATGGTTTTATTCTTTTTTATGTAACTTTTTGTTTCATTTCAGAACAGAGAGGGACAGGAAAAGTAAAAATCCACTTCAAGTTTTTTAATGAAACAATCATTTATCTTCCCCTGCACATAAGTCGTGGCTGTTGGAAATAACAGACAAAACTCTGACGATGTCCCAGCCTCATCGGTGAGCAGGACCTCACCTAGGGTCCTGCTGATGAAGAAGCCCTACTATTGACGCAGTGCCTGGGTCTCGACTTGACACATTCAGTGTTTCTCACTTTGTTGTAACAGGCCAGTGTATAAACCTTAATGCCAATGTAGATCACCTCTTTACTGACTGCACTTGTAGGACAATTGCATAAAATTTATGAACAGAACTCATTATAAGAACTAAAACATTTTTATTTAATATTGTATACATAATCTTTGTGTATGTTTAATTTGCTGATTTTATTATATATATTATTAATATATATATTAATATTGATTGGGCTTCCCTGGTGGCTCAGATGGTAAAGAATCCACCTGCAATGTGGGAGACCTGGCTCAACTCAATCCCTGGGTTGGGAAGATCCCCTGGAGGAGGGCATGGCAACCCACTCCAGTATCCTTGCCTGGAGAATCCGCGTGGACAGAGGAGCCTGGTGGGCTACAGTCCATGGAGTCACAAAGAGTAAGACACAACTGGGAAACTAAGCACATATTATTATTAATTATATATAATAATAGTTTTATTTATTAATGTATAATATTATATACAATACAATTATTATATATATTATTATTATATATACAGTTATTATATATGATATATTATTGTATTTTGTATATTGTATTATATATACAAATATATACAATACAATTATTTATAAACAGTAATGATATAATTATTAACATATATAATAAAATCAGCAAATTAAAGATATACTAAGCTGTTGCTGGAGAAATAAATAGAACACTCCAGCTGCTCTACAGAGAAAGAATGACTTCTTTCTTTAGGCAAATGATCACTGGGAGCAATATCGTAATCACAGGGTTGTCTGGTGATTCTGGAATCAGAGCAAAAACAGCTGGATGAGTGGCTTTAATGCCAGTGCTTCTAGGGGCTGGAGAGCCATCTCACAGGGAGATGCCTTTATCTTCAGGAAAGGTTTGGGCCTGCTGGGAGGACTGAAGTTTCCCCATCAGTTAATAACAGCTCTGCCAACCACAGAGGGTGCAACACCAAGACTGCAAACATGCTGCTACCTGACCCCCATTTTTCAGTGTTTCCTTACAGCTCCCTCTGACCATACAGTCACTCACAGTTAATGAGAAGGGCTTAACCAGCTCTGGGATCTCAAGCTTAGAGAGAGAGAGCACTCTACCTCATTCCCTTCATAATCCCACTGTCTGGGGCTGAATCCCCATTCTGGGGGTTATAGGTGTCCTGAAGCCTTATAGGAGTTTGTTACCCTTAGAAGGACCACTTGAGTTTCCCCGATGGTTCAGCAGGTAAAGAATCTGCCTGCAGTGCAGTAGATGCAGGTTCCATCCCTGGGTCAGAAACATGCCCTGGAGGAGGAAGCGGCAACCCACTCCAGTATTCTTGCCTGGAGAATCCCATGGACAGAGGAGCCTGCTGGGCTCCATCCAAAGGGTTGCAAAGAGGCAAACACGACTGCGCATGCACACACACAGAGACAGAAATTGTTGGTGATGAGAAAAGCCTTACAGCATGGATATATATCACTCCTGTTGGGCCGGAAGTGAATGTATGGAATTCTGGGTGTAGATACTCAGTCCTCTTGGGTTCAAGTAACAGGAGGGTCTCACAAGAGTTGAGGCCAGTCAGCTCCCTGCTCCACCTTTTGAGATAATAGTGGTTCTTCACTCGATCCACTCACTCACTCAGCTCTGTGTTGGCTTTATTTGCAGAAAGTTAGTGGCATGAAATTACAAACAAGCCCCCTTAGCAGAATGAAACCATGATTTCTCCTTCAATTCTTTATATAAGGCTTCAAAGGCTGAACAGACACTTAAATCCAGACTATTTAAGATACAGTATTGAGTAAACCCAGTAGGACTTCTTTGAAGATTTCCTTTGGAGGGTTAATACACAGAGAATGATAGAGCAGAATCAGTGTCAAGGCGCTCTGTCTTCCCTCCAACGAGTCTCCACACCCAGTGAGCGCAGGTCTGTCCTCCTAGTTCTCTCCTAAGAGCTAAAGATGAGATTCCTAAGTCGAATGCTTGCTACGTGCTGGGTGTTGTGCTGAGCACTTTGTAACAGAGAACACGTGTGTCTTTTGCAGTTGTGAGGATGATCTCTCTGAGGACAGAGATGAGCTCCTGCATGGGATTTCCGAGCTGGACATCACCAATTCGGACTGTTTCCCATCCCAGCTGCTAGTGCACGGGGCCTTAGCCTTTCCCCTGGGGCTAGATTCCTACCACGGCTGTGTCATAGCGGCTGCCCGCTACGGCCGGGGCCGGGTGGTCGTGACCGGCCACAAGGTCCTATTCACCGTGAGTAAACTGGGCCCCTTCTTGCTCAACGCCGTCCGCTGGCTGGACGCGGGCCGCAGAGGCAAGATCGTGGTGCAGACAGAACTGAGGACTCTGAGTGGGCTGCTCGCCGTGGGGGGCATAGACACCAGCATTGAGCCCAATCTGACCAGCGATGCCAGCGTCTATTGCTTTGAGCCGGTGAGCGATGTCGGAGTCAAGGAGCTGCAGGAGTTTGTCGCTGAGGGCGGGGGCCTGTTTGTCGGAGCCCAGGCCTGGTGGTGGGCCTTCAAGAACCCAGGCGTGTCCCCTTTGGCGCGGTTCCCAGGAAACCTCCTCCTCAACCCCTTTGGCATTAGCATCACCAGCCAAAGCCTCAACCCGGGGCCCTTTCGTACCCCCAAGGCGGGGATAAGGACCTACCACTTCCGTTCCACCCTGGCTGAGTTCCAGGTTATCATGGGCAGGAAGAGAGGGAACGTGGAGAAGGGCTGGTTGGCCAAGCTGGGCCCGGACGGCGCGGCTTTTCTGCAAATCCCCGCCGAGGAGATCCCCGCCTACATGTCGGTGCACCGGCTCCTAAGGAAGCTGCTGAGTCGCTATCGGCTCCCAGTGGCGACCCGTGAGAACCCCGTCATCAACGACTGCTGCCGGGGTGCCATGCTGTCCCTGGCCACGGGGCTCGCTCACTCCGGAAGCGACCTCTCTCTGTTGGTCCCTGAAATTGAAGACATCTACAGCAGCCCCTATCTGCGCCCCTCGGAATCGCCCATCACCGTGGAGGTCAACTGCAACAATCCGGGTGAGGAAGGATGGGCGGATGGGAGCCCGGCGGGTAGGAACGTGGGGGGATGACTTCCGCAGCTCAGCTGAGGTCTGGTCACCTCCGGGGCCATCTCCAACTTCTGCCGTGCAATCTCAATGAGGTGGAGGTTGGGGTTTTAGGGAATGCTTGGAAGATGAGAGCCAGGGCGGCAGGGAGGCAGAGCTCCTGTCGGGTCTTTGGAAGCTGGGTGCAGGTGGAATTGTGGGGGAGGATAACGCCTGCTCTTCCCTGACTCTTGGCAGGCACCAGGTACTGCTGGATGAGTACCGGGCTCTACATACCCGGAAGGCAAATTATTGAGGTCTCCCTGCCTGAAGCCGCTGCCTCTGCTGACCTGAAGGTAAGGCATGCCCCACCTCCCCGCATAACGCAGAAGCCAGATGCTCCTGCTTTCATAGTCGGCATCTTATTCAATCCTCCTACACACCCTACTGGCAATGTTGTTGTTGTTAAGTCGTGTTAAGTCTCTCAGTTGTGTCCGACTCTTTGCGGCCCACCAGGTGCCTCTGTCCATGGAATTTTCCAGGAAAGATGACTGGAGTGGGTTGCATTTTCCTCTTCAGTTGGCAACACAGGACATGTATTTCTGCCCTTTAGTTGCTTAGGATAAAACAGCTAAGGGGCAGAACATCTAACTGATTGACTTAAATGTATGGATTTGATACATTTCAGAGCCCCAGGGCTCAACCCTGACCAACTTCTGGCTGAAGTGTTGTGCTTTTAGCTTAAATGTCAGATGGGGAGAAGAAAGATACCAGATGGCTGGTGCCCTAGAATACAGTGGTATCCAGTAAATCTCAGTTCACGTTTCATCCCATGTATATCTCACACAGAAGCATGAGGTGCTACACATTCAGGCTTCTTCCCTATGACGTCACACACTTGCCCAGTCCACTCCGGCTCTGTCACTTTCACACACACACACACACCCTGTTTGCAAAATTCAGATACCGTCCTGCTCTGTCCCCCTTGAGGGTCATTGTGATGGTTAGCATCTATTTTGTTTTTTTGTGCCTGTATCTGTTCTGGAACTTGTTTAGCCATAAACCACGGAAAACAGTCCCAGGACACCGCTGAGGACAGGGGTCTCTCCACTGGCCCAGGAACAGGGGCCTTGGAGAACAGGAAGGACTGAATCAGTCCTTCCCTGCATCAGCCGGTCACACTGCTTCCTCCTGGGCCTTCTCTCTGGTCAGAAGGCAGGATGCCCTCTGCCCGGAACTTCCCAAAGCCAGATTCACCACCATGGAACGGGCAGCCTGGGATTCTCTGTTACAGAGACATCCAGGGACTCTGGGTGGGAGTGGCTCTCCCCAGAACTAGCGTCTGTGTCACACCTGGTGCCCCTCCGGCCTGCGTCTCAGTAGGAGCCTTCGTAAAGCTGTTTGACCCCGTGAGAATAGATTTACAGAGTCTTCCTTATGACCTTGAGGGAGGGTACACTTCCATGGGTTTCAAACACAGGGCTTACAAGTGGTGGGATGCCTGGACTTACCTGGGGTTCCTGGACCCATGACCCTTCCTGTCCCCCTGTCCCGGGCACTGTCCCCTTCTGCCCACACGTGCCCCAGGGTCACACTGCTCGGGGATCTCTCTGCTCCAGATACAGATTGGCTGCCACACCGATGACCTGACCAGGGCCAGCAAGCTGTTCCGAGGCCCCCTGGTGATTAACCGCTGCTGCCTGGACAAGCCCACCAAGTCCATCACGTGCCTCTGGGGGGGCCTCCTGTACATCATCGTGCCTCAGAGCAGCAAGCTGGGCACCGTGCCCGTCACAGTGAAGGGAGCTGTGCATGCTCCCTACTACAAGCTCGGTGAGTGGACGCCTTGGAGCAAAGCCCGAGGCACATGGAGAGCGGGGGGTGAGGAGGCCCTCTGGGGCTGCCTGGTGTAGGAAGAGAGAGAGGTTTGGACTGGCAGAGGGAAGGGAGGTCTGCTTCTTTAGATTTGAGGCCAAGGAGATAAAGACCAAACCACATCACATCCCTGGGACCTTTGTAGAAGAAGGTTAGAGGGGTATGTGGTTATTGACGGCCTTGGTGTTCTCCTACTGGGGAGGTTCCGGTGGTATGTATTAATGGGAGGGACTTGGGAAAGTGAGTTTCAAGCCCTGTGGCCTGTCTTCCAGGGGAGACAACCCAGGAGGAGTGGAAGCGGCAGATCCAGGAGAACCCAGGTCCCTGGGGAGAGCTGGCCACGGACAACATCATCCTGACGGTGCCGACCGCAAACCTGCGCACCCTGGAGAACCCCGAGCCGCTGCTTCGCCTCTGGGACGAGGTGATGCAGGCCGTGGCCCGGCTGGGGGCCGAGCCCTTCCCGCTGCGTCTGCCTCAGAGGATCGTTGCCGACGTGCAGATCTCAGTCGGTGGGTGCCCAGGGCAAACCTCTGTGTATGCTGCCCCCCTCAGGGCCTTGCTTTATCAGATGGCACTAGTGGGAAAGAACCAGCCTGCCAATGCAGGAGACGCAAGAGACGCGGGTTTGAACCCTGGGTTGGGAAGATTCCCCTGGAGGAGGAAAAGGCAATCTACTCCAGTATTCTTGCCTGGAAAATTCTATGGACAGAAGAGCCTGGTGGGCTACAGCCTATGGGGTCGCAGAGTCGGACACAATGGAAGTGAGTTAGCACATGCGATGTAATCCTTGCCATTTAAGTGGAAAGGGAAAAATTACATTAAAAAGGAGACTTGGCTGTCTCCCCCAGCAAAATATCAGAAACTACCTAAGTGTCCAACAGTTACAGGATGGTTAATTAATGTACTTTCAATGGATGTTAGGAAGACATTTAAAGAGATATTTTGATGGCATAGGAAAATATGATGAGATTAATTAGTGAAAGTTGCTCAGTTGTATTCAACTCTTTGTGACTCTGTGGTCTGTAGCCTACCAGGCTCCTGTGTCCATGGGATTCTCCAGGCAAGAATACTGGAGTGGGTAATCTTTCCGTTCTCCAGGGGATCTTCCCAACCCAGGGATCGAACCCAGGTCTTCCGTGTTGCAGGCGGATCCTTTAGCATCTAAGCCACCAGGGAAGCGTTATGTGACACATGAAAAGCAGGCCCTAGAACCATACATACATGAGTTTGAGCAAACTCCGGGAGATGGTGAAGGACAGGGAAGCCTGGTGTGCTGCACTCCATGAGGTTGCAAAGAGTCAGACATGACTGAGTGACTGAACAGCAAAAAACTATATGTACGCAGTATGTTAAAATAGGTAACAGTTTTAGTCAGCATGTCAGGAGATGTTATCCAACAGTGGAAATGGTGCAGACGGTAAGGGCTGGGCTTTCACAGACATTTGTCAGGGGACTTTAGGGAATGGAGAATGATAGCAGAGGGCCTCTTCCTGGGTCACAGGGGTTGGGAGAAAGCACTGAATAAAGGGCTAGTTGCCAGTGGGTCAGGAAGCCTGAAAAATGAAGAGTGTGTGAAAATTAAAGAACCATGGAAACCTCCCCTGGACCCTGTTGTCCTTGGCATACTCAGGTGATCACCGTAAAGAAGTGCCAGCGTGGACGGCTCCATAATGAGGAGGGGAAGCACAGGTTCTCAATTTTGAGGAAAAGAGTATAATGACGGGTCCACGTGGGTAGAGCACTCCCAGAGAAACAGAAAAAAAATTGAATAGTGATGTAGACAGTGATCCAAAACCTGCCTCAGTACCTATAGCCGGTCAGAGTGAGGATGAAGGCATTCTTACAGAATGAGAAGATAAGGAGAAAAGCCTGGAAGGGCCTGGGTTTGCCTTTCTGAACATTCTGGGTGTTTGGGGAGATACAGCAGAGAGAAGAATTAGGCGGGTGGAGAGCGCCCTAACCCTCTCTCCTGCTCCTGCCTTTCCCAGGCTGGATGCACGCAGGCTACCCCATCATGTGCCACCTGGAGTCGGTGCAGGAGCTCATCAGTGAGAAACTCATCAGAACCAAGGGCCTCTGGGGCCCCGTGCACGAGCTGGGCCGCAACCAGCAGCGGCAGGAGTGGGAGTTCCCCCCGCACACCACCGAGGCCACCTGCAACCTGTGGTGTGTCTACGTGCACGAGACGGTCCTGGGCATCCCTCGAGGACGAGCCAACATTGCTCTGTGGCCCCCGGTTCGGGAGAAGAGAGTCCGCATTTACCTGGGGAAGGGTCCCAATGTGAAAAATTGGAATGCGTGGACGGCCCTGGAGACGTACTTACAGGTAATGGGCCAGCGTGGAGGGGGGGTTTCGGCGGGAGCCCCACTGCGGGAGACCCTGGGCAGACAGTATCGTGGTGGCCGGGGGGTCACCTCTCACTAATCTGCAGCTCACCCCGGGCTGCGGGAGGCTCTGACAAAGTCCAGGGGTGAAGGTCCTAGTGGATGATAACCCTCAGGGCATCCCTTTTCAGCACCCGAAAGCGGATGTAATTGCATCAGCCCCACCATTCACCCTGGGATTTTGAAGAGATTTATGAGAGTAGATAGAAAGCTCTGGGAGATAGTGAAGGGCAGGGAAGCCTGGCGTGCTGCAGTCCGTGGGGTCGCAAAGAGTCGGACTGAACAAAATCAGAAAGCAGTAAGAAAGGTTAAAAGTGGTAGAGGCAAAGGTAATACTACAAATATAGCTACTGTCACGGCTTTAAACCCAGGCATACCTGAGACTGAAACCAAACTGCTGTCTAAGTAGCTCCCTAAAGCCAGTCACACACACACACATGGGCACACACACACAGACACAGTGTGTGGGATAGGAGCTGTTTTTTTCTCCTAGGTGAGTAAACTGTCTTCTCATTATGACTTGTCTGTGCCTCAGTTTCCATGTTGTAAGCAAGCCATGATTCCTCACTGGACTGGACGTGGGGGCGGCCCCTGCCTTTCAGTTATCACCCAGCACCCAGTTCCAGCCCCCAGCCCCTGGATCCGTTCCCAGCTCACTGTATAGGGTTTTGTCACCTGGAACCCAGCCTCAGGCCAACCGCACCCTCCTCTGGCCCCTCCACCTGCTCGAGTTCTCACTGTTGATTCTCTCCACCACGAAAACGACAGGGAGACTGCCAAGAGACTGCTGTAACCCTGTGTTGGGACAGAACTTCCTCCTCGGTGAAGTTGAGTTGAGGTTGGAACTGCTAATGTCCCTCTGAGTTCCCGAGCTCTATAACCCAACCTACTGTGGGCTGTTTGCAATGGCACCAAGATGGCTGTCTTTTCCTAAAATTCTGCCTTACTCTTAACTCTGGCCACCTGGACGATAGATGGCCCAGCAGGTAAAGGATCCACCTGCAGGGCAGGAGACACAGGAGATGTGGGTTTGCTCCTTGAATGGGGAAGATCCCCTGGAGGAGGAAATGGAAACCCACTCCAAGTATTCTTGCCTGGGAAATCCCATGGACAGAGGAGTGTGGCGGGCTCCAGTCCCTGGGGTCACCAAGAGTCGGACACAACTGATCACAGGGCACACACAGACTATATATTGTCCTTGCTTTTACTGGACTCCCTTTTTTTCCTAAAGACCATTTTGGTCACCTTGCAAATTGATAGAGACCTCCTGCTAGTGCAGATTATGTCAGGGTCGAGGTGGCAGTTCCCAGGTTGTGGGGGTTTAACTTTACAACTGTGAGAGACAATGGATTTTTGCACTTCAGCCAATTTTAAATCTTCATGTAATATCCTATTAGTACTGTCATAGTCTAGTGAGACAGCTGAACAATGATATTGGTAGTAAATCCTGATATTAATCAGTGCAGTTTTGACCACTGGACCGTCATTCATTGAGGGTCTGCTTTGTGTTGAGCCCTGTACTGGCTCAGAGGCCCTTCTCATCATCAGAATATGAAAGTAGCCCACGAGGCGAGCAGGTAAAAGAGGAGAGGGCCAGTGATAGGTATGAAGCTGAGATTTAAGGGGTTAAACGCATTCATTCATTCATTGAGTGTTCGATGGGTCTTTTGCCCATCAGGTGTCTCAACCCGCTTGCTCCTTGTCTTTCCAGCTCCAGGAGGCCTTTGGGTGGGAGCCGTTCATCCGTCTCTTCTCCGAGTACAGGAACCAGACCAACTTGCCCACAGACAACGTCGACAAGATGAATCTGTGGGTGAAAATGTTCTCCCACCAAGTGCAGAAGAACCTGGCTCCGTTCTTTGAGGCCTGGGCCTGGCCGATCCAGAAGGAAGTGGCAACCAGCCTGGCCTATCTGCCTGAATGGAAGGAAAATATAATGAAATTGTACCTCCTCACACAGATGTAAGGAGTGCCCAGCGAGGTGGCAGGTAGAGAGGTTTGGGGAGGTAGGCAGAGATGGGGATTCACTCCTCGACCTCTGTCTCTTAGTTCTAGACTTGCCCTCTCGGCTCATTGCCCCTGGACCCTAGTAGCATCTCCGGGGTGGGTTATGAACATAAAGTGGAATCAGAAATCCTCAGGAGCATGGCCTTCCATTTATGAGCTCGTTCCTCTGCTCTTGGCTATCAGAGTCCCTCCTGACGCTGTGCTTGGCCGGTGCTGAGAGATTTGGCCTCTGCTCCTACGGGTCACTATCACTGGCTATAGGTATTCACCCTGAGGACTCCCTGGGGCTTGATTTTTTTTTATCATTTTCCCCCAGACCTTACCATAGAACTCAATGGAAACACTAATTGATCATGATATTCAGACAACTCCCTGAGAACTTATATTTTGTGTCTTGGGTAGTTTTCCAAAAGCTTTGAAAAGCCATCTAGTACCATTTGAAGAGCCCATCTAATAAGGCTTAGCTCTTGGGAAAGTCATTTTGTCTATGAACTCCCGTTTCGTTGTGTATGGGCTGAGGGTAAAGATCCCTGCCTCACGGGGTTGCAGTGAAGACCTAGACTGGTAATTCTGAGGAGCGTGGACACCAGGCATGCCCTGAGGGGTGCTTTTGTTTCGTGCTGGCCCACTCTCTGCCCGCAGCCCAGGAGTTAAGGTCATCGTCTCTCCTAGTTGACCCCCTACACCCAAGTCCTGGGACTTTGACCAGTCAGTTATGTGACTTTGGGCAAGCTCCTCAACTTCTCTATGACTCAATTTCCTTTTCTACAAAGTGGGATCTATTTCATAGGACTATTGTGAGGATTAAATTTTAGTACCTCTGAAAGTGACAGTACCTGGCAGTTAGTAGGTGCTGAGACAATGCGAGCGGCCACTGTTCGTATCGAATTAACTCCCGTCAGTTTAGACCAGGGCTGCACTTTGCTATGGCATGTTTACAATGCAGTGAATTAATCCTGTCCCACTCTGCCCTCTACGCAGACGAAAGGATTCTGGTACACTGCCCTGTGCTCTAAAGGCAGGCCTCTGTATTCACGGTGGGGTTTTTTGAAGCTACTTGGGGTTCGGTCTCCTTTAATTCCATCTGTCCGGTACAATCCCTTCTTTGATTAAGCGTGGAAATCACTTGAAAAGCCAGAACGAGACCATGAGGATGTTTGTGCTTAGCAAATAAGGAGCAGCCAGCTGAGGGGTGGTGTTTGAGTTTCTGTAGTGACACAGATTCCTATCGCTGTTTGGCAGACAAAGTCTGTGCACAAATAGAAATCTTTACTCTGGAACAAGATAACTGAATGTGGCTGACCCAGATTTTATTTAGTTGAGTGCATTCAGAGATTGTCTTAACTTTTCTTCCAATCTTTATGGAGAGCCTCCAAATTCTTTGTAGTTTGAGGTAGAGCTGGGGCTCCAGGATGAAAGCTGTGTGCTTCCAGCCAGTTTTCCTTCCTACGTCTTTTGATTTAGTTGCTTTAAGACACTGTTTTATTTGCTTTATTAGGATTTGGGTGGAGGCATAGACAATAGGATTTGACGTAGACAGTGTTTTTCTATGGATTCTTTCATTGTGTCATTTCTCAATGCCAGAATTGTTTTCCCTTACTTCTCAAATATCTATCATGTAGGTTCTTCAAACATAGATGCTGACTATTCATTCAGCAGTTAAAATAACTGCTATTAAATAGTGGGCTGTTGTGTATGTGCCAAGGACAGGTGGCTTCATTTAATCCTCACAGTAATCTTATGGAATGGAAACTCACAGCTCCCATTTTACAAATGAGTGAACTGAACTTCATGGAGATTGAGTAAATTGCTTAAGCCTTTATTGTGAGTTAAGTGATAGATTTGGGATTTGAACCCAGGCATTCTGATTGCAGAATGAGGGTTAGTAACTACAGTGCTTTGAACAAGCAAATAAATGAGTAAATGAAGAAATGAAGCAGCAAATAGAAGGACCTTTATGTCCTTACTTGCCAGCACTTTGAGTGCCTGTACTTACCCCCCATCTAATTTTATCAGAACAGAGTCCTTTTTTTTTTTTAAACCCCAAATGCCAGTCCAAGGGAAGACTGAGGTCGGCTCCCAATGGAGTGCTTCCCAGTGGACAGTGCTGGGACGATCCCTTTAGTATCAGCCCAGTCATCTGGGTTCTGGGGTCGTCGGGTTTCGGTCCTCCCTAGGGCACCATGCAAGTGTTCTGCTAGCTTATTGGATTTTCATTGACAGGCTATTGTGGGAAAGCATCTTGACTCCCAAGTGTCCCAGACCTTGCTATGTTCTCAGAAAGAAAATTAGATGCTCAGTCATTTAGAATTATTTTTATGTTGATTCTTACCCTCTTTAATCCAGTCTCAGTGGTATAGCCCCGGGGACCTTTCACAAATGTCACATTGTCCATGTCACCGCCCCGTCTAAAAGCTTCCGGCGGGATTTTGAATTTAAGATGATGAACTGAACATGTAAGTTTACTTCCCTCCCTCCCCAGGCCCCACTGAAACTGAAGTCAAGAAACATAAAAGAGAATTGAGTCATCTCAGCAAAGAAAACTGAAGGAATTTGGTTGTAAGTGAAGAAGATCTCAACACATTCCTGAAAGAGAGAAAGTGGAAGACACAATAATGAAAGAGTACAGCTCCTTGCAGGCAGAATATAAGCTGATCTGGACACAAAACCCCAAGAGACTTGGGTACCTGAAAAGTCTATTTACTAAAGAATTTTGTCAGTTGTGAAATTGATTCCCCTCCCATTCTACCCCAACCTCTGTGCACAGAACACAGGCAACCTACCATTGGTTTCAAGTCTGTTGTTATTGTGGTTGTTCTGTTGGTGGTGTTTGTATAAAGGAATCAGATAAACTGCTTGAGGAGAGGTAGGAGTTGGTGCTCCAAAGTAAATTTCTTTTTTATGGAAATAAACGAGCCCCTAGCCTATTAGCTAATTCTCTGTTGACAGCCAAGATCCCTACTCAAGTAACCAAGTGCTTTCAGTCACAGAAAGACGTCCTGCAGAAGCAGACAGACCATAGGGAGCCCAAGCAACTATATAAAAAACTCATATTGATTCTTCAGTGAAAATGATCGGCTCAGAATTCCCAAGACATTGAGCCTTAGGGGGAGTGGTTGGGGAAGGGACCAGGAAAGCAGCATGGATTCAAGAGATTTGAAAAATATAACAAATTCTGGGGGAAACAGAGTTAGCATGGGAAAAATGACTTAAAATATCTGTATCTTTGGAGAGATGTGAGGTGCATCTGTAAGATTAAAAACAGGATGCTACAAAGAAAGGGAAAACATTGAAAATAAGAACCCTTAAACTGAAATAAGGCTGCCAAAAATATTTAGTAGACAGACTCTAAGACAAGGTTGAGGGAATCTTCCCAGATGTGGAGCAAAAAGAAATAGGAAATATAAAGGGCAGGGGGGAGATATAGACAATCAGTATCTGTTAGGAGTTTCTAGAAGAGAGAACATAGAAAATGTTGTGAAGAAAAAGAAAAACAATTGAACAGAAATAAATTGCCAAATTGAGAAGACCCCCATACAACCTACGTCTGGACACAATCTTCTGAAATTTTGGAATATTAAGGATGAAGCAAAGATATTAGAAGTGCCAAGAGAAAATATAAAGTTAGATCATCATGATTAGCTCAACTAAAAAGGGATGAGAAATAGATTGGGAGATTTTTCACCAGCAACACAATGACATAGGCCAATAGAGGAATGTCTTCACACATGGAAAATCTCTGTACCCAAATTCCACAGCAAGCCAAACGAAGGAAGTTTTCTGACATGCAAGTTTTCAGAACATCTACCTTCTTTGCACTTGGAAAGGAAATTCTCTCTCACCTGCTAAGGAAATTCTGCAGCAAAATGAAGATGAAAATCAGGAAAGAGGAAGAAATGGAAACCAGAAGACAGTGAACCTCACCCAAGATGTCTCACTCCAGAGTGACCATTATCCAACAGGAAGGCTCACTCCAGAGTGACCATTATCCAGGAGACCCATTTCAGATGAGAGTACATGGTCTTAGACTCTGATTCTGTGCCGTAGACATTATCCTTGAGAAGCTAGAATGTTTGAGAAATGGAGGAGATGCATTCTTTAATAAACACAAAGGAAAACAAAACAAAAATACATCAAATTCAAGTCCAGTTATGAGATAATGATAGCAAAAATTACTCACGGAATATAAGAAGAGACTGGATTTGTCATTGCGGTAGGTATATTTCTTTTCAAGTGACATAGGAATCATGACATTGAATATGTTTGGAAGAAAATATCGTAGCTTCTACTTTGTTGTTTAGTCCATAAGTCATGGCCAACTCTTTGTGACCCCATGGACTGTAGCCCACCAGGCCCCTCTGTCCATGGGATTTCCCAGGCAAGAATATTGGAGAGGGTTTCCATTTCCTTCTCCAGGGGCTCTTCCCAACCCTGGGATCAAACCCAGGTCTCCTCCATTGGCAGGCAGATTCTTTACTGCTGAGCCGCCAACTCTCAGTAAACAGTATTTACAAAGCCAAAATAATGTAAATACTATTTATTGGTATTCAGTGGTCTGATCAGCCTATAAACAAAACATGAGAGGCCTAATCTTTTATCCAGAAATAAAACTGAAAGTAACCTATCTTATAAAAGGAAAAAGAAAGCAGAAAGAAGTTGAGAATTCATTGAGGGAAGAGTGGTGGAGAGAAGAGTAGAATTACTTGTCTATTCAAAATGGGGGTGAAAAGTCTACAGTTAATGGGACAAGGACTAAAGGATTAGTTACTGTTCAAAATTATAAATTAAACCAATAGAAGCATTAAAAGTGATATCTATCAAAAAATTGGGAAAGGATAGGCAGATGAAAGGTGGGAATAGTGTAAGTTAAATCCTTATCTTTTGTAATGGGGAATTATTAAAGATTGTCTAAAGTTAATAAGTCAAGAAATTATTGTTCAAACATATTATTTAATGTTAGGAAGTTAGTTAACAGAATATCTAAAAATAAAAATTGTTAAATGCATCACCTCTAGGGTATGGGACTAGTATTAAAAGGGTGGAGTGGGAAACTGTGTTTTTCATTTTAAGTCCTTCTGTACTATTTAATTTTTTACCTTGTGCATGTATTACTCTGAGAAATTTTTAATAAACTCAAATAAAAATCCTTCCATGGCTACATATTGACTAAGATACAATCCGATCAAAACCCTTAAAATGGCTTATAAGGCCCTCAAGTACCTGGATACACCCAAGGTGTCCAGGCTCATCATATCTGCCCATCACTCTAGTTCTAACCACACTAAATTCCCTCCAACTATTCAGACACACTTCCCCTTCCCTGTTTCTACAGGTGTTCCACAGAAAACAAAGTTTGTCTCTGACTCACCATGTGTCTGCTGATTAAGTATCTGTTAAGTGAATGAATGTTCAACAGGGTGTTCATGAGAATTGCCAACAAGTGTTCTTTCCCAAGAAGGTACATGATGTTTGTCTCTTAATCTAGGAGCATTTCAAGACCACGATGTAAGCTTTCCTGAGCTATCGTTCGATAGTTTTGGTAAGTTTTAGTTGTATATGAGACCAGATGATATCAGAGGATTTCTATGCATCTGTCAGTCTCTTTGGCATGCTCTTTGCCTTGTTGCCTCAGCATTACAATTGACTTTCAGCTGTTTTTTCCCTGTTCAGTTCAGTTCAGTCGCTCCCATGGACTGCAGCACGCCAGGCTTCCCTGTCCATCACCAACTCCCAGAGTTTGCTCAAACTCAGTTCCATTGAGTCGGTGATACCATCCAACCATTTCATCCTCTTTCGTCCCCTTGTCCTCCCGCCTTCAGTCTTTCCCAGCATCAGGGTCTTTTCAAATGAGTCAGCTCTTCGCATCAGGTGGCCAAAGTATTGGAGCTTTTAGCATCAGCATTAGTCCTTCCAATGAACACCCAGGACTGATCTCCTTTAGGATGGACTGGTTGGATCTCCTTGCAGTCCAAGGGACTCTTAAGAGTCTTCTCCAGCACCACAGCTCAAAAGCATTCAGCTTTCTTTATGGTCCAACTCATACCCATACATGACGACTGGATCCCTGCGTTGAGAGAAACAGCCAACCATCTTCGGGCTCCCAGGTCTCTGTCCACTGCTATGCCTAGTCTCTTCCTTCTACATCATTTACTTTCTTCTACCGTCCACCTTCCGAGGCCAGCTGGAGCACTCTAATGAGTACTGACCTTACTGCCAGTCTTCAGCAGCTGCATGTATTGGAAATCCTTCTTCATATTTCCTCTTAATACTATCACTCTCTGATCTACCTAGTCCCTAAACCAACGTCCCCACTCAAGGTCACAACCTCCCTAATGTACATACTTAACAGGCCAGTAAGTAATCAAACACTGCCATGAGAGCGTGCTGTCCCTTCAGCCGTGTCTGACTCTTTGCGACCCTATGGACTATGTAGCCTGCCAGGCTCCTCTGTCCACGGGATTCTCCAGGAAAGAATACTGGAGTGGGTTGCCATGCCTCCTCCAGGGAATCTCCTAGACCCAGGGATCGAATCTTATGTCTCCTGCCTTGGCAGATGGGTTCTTTACCAGTAGTGCCACCTTGCTGACAAAAGTAACACCTTCAGGACTCGTTCATGCCTGTTCTTTACTCCTCCAAAGGTTTTGGACCCCTGCTTGGCTTCCATTTTGAAACAGATTTCTTTCACTAACCCACATGATTGGAGTCGGTCTTCCAAGTGCTGTTGAGAAGGGGTGGGCTGATCCTCAACTTCTCAGACATCTAGCTACACAAACACAATTCCACTTCTAATTCCAGAGAGTTATAGAAATGTCACTTATTTGGATTCTCGTGATTTAAATGCCATAAAGAGAAGCATTTCTTTGAAAGGAAAGCTTAGGCAGTATAAGTTATTTCCACTGTTCAAGTGTCATGTTAGGTGGTTGGCTTCATAGGTCTCTCTATATCAGAAATAAATAAATGAGTGAAATACAAATAAGGTATGCATTGACCAGTGATGACAGTGTCAGCAGCTAAGGATTGTGTTAATACAAGTATATACACCTGAGGGCCATCAGAAAGTTAAGTCCATTCATCTGCACTATATAGGAACTCATATAATTATGTAAGAAATATGTTCTTGAAGGTATTAAACATTTCCTTGCATGAACTGCCTAAATTTGGACATAAGATGCACTTTCACAGATTGCCAAAATCATTTAGAATAATTCGAGAACTGAGACAGTGCTGACAGGGTGGGAAGGAAGGCAAAATGATCAAGGTTGCAGTATAAAAACATTCAAGTTAAGAAGAGGACCCACTTTACCCAATCCCTCTGGGTCTGTGGGAGGGGGGATCGGGATGGGGAATACATGTAACTCCACGGCTGATTCATGTCAATGTATGACAAAACCCACTACAATATTGTAAAGTAAGTAGCCTCCAACTAATAAATGGAAAAAAAAAAGAAGAGGACCCAAAGAAATATAGAGAAGACCCTCCTCTCCTCATCAACAATATAGCAGCCTGTACCTATGCCCACTCCTGTTATCTGTGAAGTCTCTGTGATTTAAACAGGAGCCAATATAAGCCCATATTAATTTCACAAGTAGACCAAAAGAGAATATGAAAACCTTTATATAACTCTGAGTTCAGGCTGGCCACCTGTCAAGATGGCCAGCAAACTCCAGTTTCATTGCTTTAAATAAATATGCAGGAAGAAACTTGCCCTTGGAAATAGACCATGCTATAATTTGAATGCGTGCATACTTAAGTCACTCAGTCTGAGCAACCCTATGGACTGCAGTCCTGTGGACTATAACCCACCAGGCTCCTCTGTCCATGGGATTTTCCAAGCAAGAATATCAGAGTGGGTAGCCATTTCCTCCTCTAAGAGATCTTCTTGACCAGGGATCGAATGTGAGCCTCCTGCATTGACAGGCAGATTCTTTACCTTTGAGCCACCAGGGAAGCCCCACAATTTGAATAGAAGTTATCCTACATGTACTAAAGAAAGAAAAATGTAGTGGATGAGTCTTTCATAAATACTCTCAAGCTGATGACTTTGCCCTTTACTCAGAATACAACACAATTCTAATAAATACATTTGAGCATTTTAATGTTAGGAGATACAACCACTTCTATTAGCCTGGGTCCTCCAAGAGGCAGAAGCCAGATAAGGTCAGGTATGCTGGAGGTTTATTAAGGTTTATTCATGGAAACACTTGTGAGAGAAAATAGAGAGGGAGCCAGAGGAGACTGGAAGGGCCATCAGACTGTGATGTCATTGCAACCTCAGTGAAGGAGAGCGTGAAAGAAGGAATGACTTACATTGCAGTGCAGGTCTCAGAAAGTTTTGTCAAGGCCTCTGGAGAGTCCTTGAGCAAAAGTCACCCACCAAATACATCCCATGTCCCCTTAGTGTGCACACTCAGTTGCTAAGTTGTATCAGGCAGATTTTTTACCCCTGAGCCACCTGGGAAGCCCCCCTCCTTAGTATCCCCACCATAATTAAATCACTGGCCAGCAGAAGCTCCTGGTGTGTGTGACCTTGGCGCCGAGGATTCTGGAACACATCAGCTGGGGCTGTCTGTCAACTACATACCCGCTCCCTGCAGTTGGAGAGCTGAGCCATGCGTTTTCATGGCCATCAAAGCACTTGTTCTTAAAACAGCCATAGACACCTGTTGTGGATCATTTCATTGACTTAATTAACCTTCCCAGTGACTCATACCCCTAAATGCACATAGGTGGATTCTTCCATCTTTCTTCCTAAATTAGAGTATGCCTAATCCTTTCCAAATCCTTGAGGCCCTTTAGGGAAAGAATACATGGGACCACATTAAGTTTAACTCATAACCGAAAATAATCGAAGCAGGAGGCCAGTGACTATTAATGCTAGCCCATAGTTGGAAAGTACATGTTCAGTTCAGTTCAGTCACTCAATCGTGTACGACTCTCTGCGACCCCATGAACCGCAGCACGCCAGGCCTCCCTGTCCATCACCAACTCCTAGAGTTTACCCAAACCCATGTCCATTGAGTTGGTGATGCCATCCAACCATCTCATCCTCTGTCTTCCCCTTCTCCTCCTGCCCTCAATCTTTCCCAGCATCAGGGTCTTTTCAAATGAGTCAGCTATTCACATCAGGTGGCCAAAGTATTGGAGTTTCAGCTTCAGCATCAGTCCTTCCAATGAACACCCAGGACTGATTTCCTTTAGGATGGACTGGTTGGATCTCCTTGCAGTCCAAGGGACTCTCAGGAGTCTTCTCCAACACCACAATTCAAAAGCATCAATTCTTTGGCGCTCAGCTTTCTTTATAATCCAACTCTCACATCCACACATGACTACTGGAAAAACCATAGCCTTGACTAGATGGACCTCTGTTGACAAAGTAATGTCTCTGCTTTTTAATATGCTATCTAGGTTGGTCATAACTTTCTTTCCAAGGAGTAAGTATCTTTTAATTTCATGGCTGCAATCACCATCTGCAGTGATTTTGGAGCCCAGAAAAATAAAGTCAGCCACTGTTTGCACTGTTTACCCATTTATTTCCCATGAAGTGATGGGACCAGATGCCATGATCTTAGTTTTCTGAATGTTGAGCATTAAGCCAACTTTTTCACTCTCCTCTTTCACTTTCATCAAGAGGCTCTTTAGTTCTTCTTCACTTTCTGTCATAAGGGTGGTGTCATCTACATATCTGAGGTTATTGATATTTCTCCCAGCATCTTGATTCCAGCCTGTGCTTCTTCCAGCCCAGCGTTTCTCATGATGTACTCTGCATATAAGTTAAATAAGCAGGGTGACAATATACAGCCTTGATGTACTCCTTTTCTTATTTGGAACCAGTCTGTTGTTCCATGTCCAGTTCTAACTGTTGCTTCCTCACCTGCATACAGGTTCATGTGGGAAACTGGAATTACTGCAGAGATTTTTTTCCTCCATTTGACAGAAATGGACTGACATGCCACTAGTAATAATGACAATGCTGACTTGTGTATGATTATCGCATATGCTAGACAATGAAGTATTATATTATTTATAACCCACAAATGACACAAATGACAAAAAAGTCATTGCGGCGCAAAGGGTATGTATTAGCATGCTTAGCTTGAGTTAATTCATATCTAACCTTGGAACTGGAACTAGCTTCATATCCCCCTGAATCTCGTAGGGCAGAGGTGGATTATCTGAATAAAATTGGAAGTGGGTTAGAAAGGACAAGGGAGGTGGGGCAGCAAATAGACGTTGAGGAGGAAACCTCAGTGTTTCTTACATGACATTTCTTAAAAACCTTCTCCTACAAACTGGAGACTACAATCCAAACTCATTGTCATACCAGCCAAAAGCACTTAAAACCTGGCCCTGCTCTGTAGAGCTACCACTATGGATATGTCTTGTTAACATGCTTCCCTCACAATGAACATTTTCTCTTTCTCAGACTAAGCCTTCCACACTCATGCCTTCATGCTGTGGATTACGACAGCTTCACATTGCAATGCACATTTTTCCAAAGCTAGGTTTTAGTGTTACCTCTGCAAGTTCTTCTCTGATACCCGGATTAGAAATAATTGCTTCTTCCGTTCTGTTCCCTTGCACTTAATTTGCAGCCAACTCAGCACCTAGATAAATCCATCTGATACTATAGTTTCCTGTCTTCTCCTCTCCCTAGACTTACTGACCACAGTATCATCTCCATCTCCTAGAGTGTGTCACAAATTATGTGCCCAGTGAGAATATTCTGACTTTCATAGGCCAGTTTCTGTGTTCTCCCGGGTGGGAGGAAAGGCCTGAGGGTCCTCACCTTCACATGACGTAGTTGGACCCATGCTGGTCACCATCTTTCATTTCCCAGTTTTTTAAATGGACCCTTATGTTCTTCTTCGTTTCCATTCTTCAGGCAACCTTGCTCCCGAATGGTAGATACATTGGTGATGGTGGGGCTGCTTCTGCTTTCTGACCCTGGAAAACCACTTTTGTTTGAAACCCTTCTGTTAGATCAACACCAAAATATTCTCATTAGTCCTTAAGAACAATATGGTAAAAATATTAATAAATATAGTACTTCACCAGTACTCAGTACAATAGACTGAGATTGCTATAAGTAGAAATTAGTTAAAATTTAAGAGAACAAACTCACAAGAGAGATCTTGAACTCAGCACTTGAGATGAAACTTGCCTGACCACCCTCAGCGTCCATTTCCCACTTGGCTTCCCAAAGCTCAGTTGCTTCCTGGTATGAGATCAAGAACTCAACTAACCCCACTTTATATCTGGTTTCTGCTCTGAAGTATTCAGAAATTCCCATCTGTCTTATCTCATTGTCTTCCTGGTATAGGCTTCTGCATGTTCTTTCTTTCTGAAACCTGATTGCATTTGGTTCTTTGCCAAATAGGTTTATACTAGTGACAAAAGACTTATTTACTCACTAATTCAACAGACATTTCTTGAACATTCACTATATACGTGTTTATTCAACATACACTTATGTATTCATTAAGATACTATATGCCAGAAATGAAACAGACTCAATGGTGGGCAAAAAGGAGACAGACTTTACACTCAGAGCATACAAACCTATGAGAAGGAATAATGCTAATCAAATGATTATACAAATGAATGTAAAATTACAACCCGGATAAGATCTAAGAAGCACAGGTATTTAGTATAGGTGTATCAGGAGTAGGATTTAGTATAGTCTGGAGATTAGGAAAGTCTTTTCTAAGGAAGTGATGACCGAATTAAGATAAGAAAATAAGAGTCATTTTCTACGAGGAGATTGCCCTTTGGTAGGGGGGAATTTTGCACACTCAGTCAGTTCAATCGCTCAGTAGTGTCTAACTTTTTGTGACCCCTGGACTGTAGCCTGCCAGGCTCCTCTGGTCCATGGAATTCTCCAGGCAAGAATACTGGAGTGCGTTGCCATTCCCTTACTCAGCCATAAAATAGAATGAAATCTTGTCACTTTCAACAACATGGATGGACCTAGAGGGTATTATACTAACTAAAATAAATTAGATAAGAAAGGGAAATATTGTATGAGGAATTTAAAAAACAAAACAAATAAACAAACATAACCAAGAAAGAGTCATAGATACAGAGAACAAACAGGTGGTTGCCAGAGGGGAGAGGGGGTATGTGGGGGAATAGGTGAGGGATATTGAGAGATACAAACTTTTAGTTACAAAATAAATGAGTCGCAGGTATGAAATGCACAGCATGAGGAATATAGTCAGTAATTATGTAATATCTTTGTACAGTAACAGATGACAACTACATTTATCAAGGTGATTATTCTGAATGTAGGCGTGTGTGTGTGATAAGTGGCTTCAGTCCTGTCCAACTCTTTGTAGCCCTGTGGACTGTATCCCACCCAGCTGCTCTGTCCATGGAATTCTCCACACAAGGGTACTGGAGTGGGTTACCATGCCCTCCTCCACATGATCTTCCTGACCCAGGGATCAAACCCACATCTCTTAAGTCTCCTGCATTGGCAGGTGGGTTCTTTACCGCTAGCACCACCTGGGAAGCTAGGTGGCAAGCTCCCCCCCTAAATGCTGTAGCTTTTCTTCAAACCACTATGTTATATAACAGAAAACTACCATAATGTTATAGATCACTTATACTTCAAAAACAAACTCATAGAAAAAGAGATCAGATTTGTGGTTACCAGAGGCCAGGTATGAGAAGAGGGCAAATTGGATGAAGGCAGTCACAAGGTACAAACTTCTAGTTATAACACAAGTAAGTTCTAGAGATATAATGTACAATATGATAAAGATAATAAACATGCTATACCTTATACATGAAGGTTGTTCATAGAGTAAATCCTAACCGTTCTCATCACACAGAAAAAATTTTTTTCTATTTCTTTAATTTTGCATCTATATGAGATGATGGGTATTCACTAAATTTACTGTGATAATCATTTGATGACATATATAAATCAAATCATTATGCTGCACCCTAAACTTACATACCGCTGTATGTCAGTTATATCTCAATAAAAGCAAAAGAAAATAAAAACTATATTTAAAAAAAGAACCACAGTAGATAAAGGATATGCTCCATTCCCAAACACCCTAGAGGTAATCACGGTTATCAAGTTATTCACACACACACACACACACACACACACACACACACACACACACCCCGCAGAAGCAACAGCTGCGTTATCTATATAAAATCTTTTTCTAATAACATATGAACAAGATAATATTACACACACTAACCAACACATTTTATTTTTTTAAGATTCTTTTATGAGGACCATTTTTAAAGTCTTTTATTGAATTTGTTACTTCTGTCATATGTGAATCATGAGAGGTCTTAGTTCCCCAACCAGGGATGGAACTCCCACCCCCTATATTGGAAAGTGGAGTCTGCACCACTGGATCGCCGGGCAAGTCCCATAACCAAAACATTTTAAACATTAAGCTTTTCTGCTGGGGTCCAGCCTCAACAGGATCCAGGGGTACCCACAGCATGAACGGCGTCAGCGAGAAAGAGAGAGAGAGAGGGAGGGAGAGAGACCAGACTGGGGGTGTGTAGTATAGTCTGGCCAATCTTCTTTTTTTTTACTGTAGCTTTTATATTCTAAGTTAGTACATTTTTAAAGGGAAGATAGTTTAGTATTACATCGGCTTATCCTTCAGGAAACGAGGGTGTTTTCTGCAACTTCTTAGTGAGAGTCTTATACATTATCTTCTGGCCTTGGGGCCTGTTGACATTTTATGACCTAGGTGAATGCAAAGCTGTTTTCTGTAATCTATTCCTTAATGAACACAAAGGTCAGTCCTTTTGCAGAAGTTTTCAGTTAAATTTATTTAAAAGGTTTACCACACAAAGACTCTGCAGCTCCGGTGAGGCAGCCCCTGTTTAGCATTCCTGGTTAAGATGAACAATTCTAAACTCTTATTTTTCTAAATCTTTAACTCTAACCACTTTTAGAATAATATTTTCGTGTTCTCTAATAGGGCTTCCTCACCCCCCGAAGGGCTCTGTGCCTATTGGGGCCTTTGTGTGATTAGGTTCTTTATGCTGTTTATGATTAAAGTGTTGTGAGTGGTCATGTGCATTAGTACTCATTTGCCAAGCAGGCTAGAATGCCAGCAAAGGGGTCTAAATTGAAACACTCCTTTCATCCTGGATAATCTTATAGGATACCACCGTCCTTTGGGGACATATTGATTAAAGTTCTAAGTTGATTCTGTTTGGAGAGAGATCGGGGAAGGCCTTCTACCTGTGTCACAGAAATTAGGGAGTAGTCTAATATAGCAAGCATCAGAAAGACAGAGATCATCTTTAAGGTGAGCGCCGGGCAGCTTTTCGAAATTCCTGAAGTCCCGATCTGCCTTGTTTATCAGGTCTTCTCCTCACGACCTTGTCATGGGTGGGATCTCATGTGCTGACTCCCAGCATCTCCTTTTTTATTTTTTAAGACAGCCAGATGGATCTCAGTCGCGAGCTTCTGAGTGTTCTGCCGGAGAATTCTGACAATACAAGGAAGGATTATAATGAAAAGTAGGATTTGGGCTGCCACAGTAGCGTAACTGAGGATAGTTGATAGGATATTTTTTCCAGTAATAAAGTTAGAAAAGGTATGAAAAAAATCATTAGCAGCCCCTGCAGCAGTAAAGTCCAGTCGGGATTGTTCTAAGGTTTTTATCTGACCATGAAGCTTTCCAAGATCTAAACTAATGCTGGAGCTATTCCATAAACTTGAAATATTATTTTTAATCTTTTCCCAATTATAATCTGTATCATTTGCTTTTAGGGGTGTTACACAAATCCACGATAGTCGGTGTGACAGGATAATGCTAACTTTACTTTTTTTTTTTTTTGCTAACTTTACTTTTAAGGCTTGTAATTCAGTTCCAATATGCATGACCACTTCTTCTAGGGCATCTACTTTAAATTCTAATTTCCTATCTATAATCTCTTGCGTAGCTAGAGCTAAAGAAACATTTTTTGACATATCATTGACATATTGAGCAGTATGTACCTGTTGAGTCAATGATATCGCTGCCACAGTGACAGGTAATTGCGGTTATTAAAGCTGAAATCCCCAAGATAAGTAGTCCTACAAACCATCGGGATCGCATTAAACCTTGCAGTTGTTGCAGAACGGCTAGACCGTAATTGTCATACCAAGAGGTACTCACTGCGACGGGCACCATAAGGTAAGGTGGGCGTCGCAGCACCACAAAGGAACAAATATTATATTGAGAGGTTAGGCAGGACGAGAGCATGCATTGTTCACAGTAGACTATGCTAGGTCCACCTGAATAGTTCATCTGTATTTGAAGCTTTTTAGAGTTATTAGGGAACAAAAAAAAAAAACTTAAGGGGAGGGTAAACAAGCCAGCACAGTATAGGTGGAATCGTTCTCTGGCCGAGATAGAGTAACAAGGGAGGTGGCAGCAAGGGCTCTCCAAGTTTCTGGTTGCCAAAAGGTTTTGCCCTTAATTGTATAGGACAACATGGGGGGAACAAATTGATTATATGCCATCTGCTGGCTGCCAACGGCCGAGGCTATTGACATAGTCAGGAACAGATCCTGGATCCTGACTTGGGTTTGGATTGCTCCAGTCTTGTACCGAATAGTTTCCGCCTCCCGGCATTCTATAATCTATGTTTGAATTATAAGTACAGAATTTCCATACTGGGTATCCAAGGCGGTTGTCTGTAGTTTTCCATATGACATCTGAAGGAGCAACATCAACACAATTTGGATATTTTGGGGGAGCATTGAGGAACAAGGATTTATAGGGGTCAAGGACCCTGGGCATACAGGCCTGTAATATCCAAACCAGCCAATCTCCTGTTTTATCTGAAAATTTTGATGCTGGAGAATCTGTCAAAATTGCTTTCTTGGAGGCTCCGACACACCCCTCCTTAGAGGGAGTGATAAGATTTCTTGGGAAGTTAAAGCAAAGGGGAAGGTCATCTGTTAATCCCCTAAAAGTATAGTTAAGATTAATGGAATAGGGATCTTTATCATAGGAAGTATAGGATCCTCCCAAGAGACTGAGGCTGGTTTGTGTTGACCCGTATAGAGTCATTGTTCCACGTAACTACTTGGAAGGTGAGGGGTCAGGGAAATATGCCCAGTATTTTTCTGATGTAGAAAAGGTAGCATTTACCTGGCAAGAAAGTGAAGCAGGCATAGCTATAAAAACCTTTTAGGGGAGGCTGAAGATCCCTGTAGAGAAGCTATTTGCTTGATGGCAAAGCGACTTAATTTGTCCCCATGTGGGTATGGAGGCTTGTTGAGTTGCCCGCACAGGATGCCTTGGTTGCAGGTCATGAGGCATCTGATCTTCATCCAAAGACAGATTACTGAGATAAGCTTTAGAAACAAACTTAGAGTGTCTTTTTTAATAACTTAATTAAATCTGTTAGCAATATAACATAACAAGGAACTATCTCAGAAGTGAGTCTTAGTAAACACTAAACCTTAATTAACAAAACTAGAAACTTAGTTTAACAATTTACAAAACTTACTATTTAGTGATTTTTTTATTATGGACACATTAACCCTGTAGCCAGGGAAGGCTTTAACCCATCAAATAAAAATGAGGTTTGTCAGGGAGCTGGGAAAAGCCAAGTGGCCGTCTTTGATTTTCCATAGCCCTGACTCTTTGATTTTCAGCTATTGTTCACCCATTTTTAATTTTTCCATTTAGGGGTAGACGGTTGCCATGTTTTAAGGACATTAGGATAGCACAAGTCTAACAGTGAGAGATTATTTTTTGTAGAAGCAAAATGAGCTTTTACACGTACCATGATCCTAAATAGCACTTATTTACTTTACTAAAGTAACAAAAGATTTTAAAAACAAATATAAATCACTTAAAGGCAAAGAAATTTATAATCTGTTATTGAAAGATTTATTTTAAGAAAACCTTGTTTTCTTAACATAGAGAGTAGACTAAATTCTAGTCTGTTACCAATTTACCAGATAGCAAACAAACAAAATTTATCAGTTAATCTTAGAAAAGTCTTTTTAAAAAGTCTTAGAAAAATCTTGATTGACTAGCAGTATTTTTTTAAAGGCATGGGTGTGAAACCATACAAGGCATGTTTAAAATCTAATTAAATTGTACTTAACAAAGTAGCCTGGTCATTGCTGCGACTTGTAACACTTTAACATGATAACTAAAAATTATAACTGACAACATTTTACCAGGACATATTAGATTTTTATGAATTTCACATATTTTCTAGGATATCTATATAAGTAACATCAACCATACAGTATAACCTGAGAAGATTTATCACTCCTCCAACAATATTTCCCATGCAATTTAACATGTCAAATGAACTCAGATAGTTTAATAGCTCTTTGGGATGTCTCAGGGGCCCTCTGAAGCATCCCAAAGTCAGCTAGAAGTCAAGCTATTTAGGCAGTTTTGTCAATAAATATCAAAAGGGTTTATAGTACTCTGTCAGGTAGAATCATATAGATCACTGTGAAATAATATATTTACTTAGCCAAAGTGAAAAAGAATATTTTAAAGGTAAACATAGAACAGATCACTTCAGAGGTAAAGAAACTTAAAATCCATTATCAAAGGCAGTTCAACATCTCAAGAAAACTTTTATTTATACACAAAACTCTTTCCTTGGGGTCTAGTTTCTATCACTTTCTGTACCCATTACTTTGTTCTCCCATCCTTAAACAGCCAACTGTAAGTCAGACCTACTTCCTTTTTCCTTCATAAAATGTAACTTCATTCCTCATACCTTCTTTTTTTTTTTTTTTTTTTTCCTCATACCTTCTTTACTGAACACACACATCTTACTTTCCTTAAGCAACCAAGAATTGACCTTTATATTATTATTCTACAGATTGGTGAACATAAATACCAGTGACAATTTCTAAAAAACCTTTTAGTGAACATCTCAGGACGGCATCAAACATTATTCATTAATAGTCCAAAATCTCTAGTTTCTCTGTAAGAGGAAATTAGTGTTCAGTAATGAATGTTTCAGAATCTTATTATTATTTTTTTTAATGATCTAGCTATTCAATAAATCAGTCACTTAATTTAGCACAACCCTAGAAATTCAGGTTGCCAAAATCTAAAGGGACTGTTTTAGAGAGACATTTCTAAAGTATGATTTTTAATAGTTTATCTAAAAGCTCCTATCTCATTTACATTTTTTTTTTAAGTTTCTATATTTGAGGTACTTTCCTTGTTGACAAGCTTGTAACAGACATTACAATATAACAATATTTAATTTATAATAAACCTAGGCAGAATGAAAATATTTTACTTGATGTTAATTACTCTAAGACATGTCTATATTATATAGGTCAACAAACAAACATTAATATCAGGTATTTAATACTGAATATTTTCCAGTTTACCTGAACCTGGAATTTATTGTTTAATTTAGAATTATTTGATTTGTAAGTGCTTACCTTTTTTTTTTTAAAGCCAATTAATTAGACCTCTTTTTCAAATTAACCTAAAAAATATTACCCAGAGACAAAGACATACCAAGACATATTTAGACAGACACAGTGCAAAATTTAGCTTCATTTTTTAAGTTTGGTCATGAATTAGATATTACAATATAAAATTTACTAGTTTATTAAAAAAGTTGAAATAAATAAAGATTTTTAAAGGCTTTTTCCCATTTCCCTCAGTCTCAGGAGTTAGAGATGGTCTAGATAAGTGTTCCTGAGAGCCCTGGCTGGTCTCAAAGGCACAGGGAAAGAAAATCAAGTTCTAACAAAAAGCAAAATGGCCATCAAAAATCACAACACAGAACACAGAGTTAAAACACACACATATAAACCTGGCAGCCCTCATCAGACACTCCCTTAAATACAAGAATAGAGTCTCTCAGAAAACCTTCTATAGAAACACAGAACTTCAGATGTCTTCAAAGATTTTAAGAGGAGGAAAGAAAAAGAAGCAGGAGGACGAGGCGGGAAAGGGGGGCAAAAGGGGTGGCCTTACAGATGTCTCCTGCCACCTGCAGACACCCAGGCATTACGGGACTTTCCCCTGGGCTTCCAGAGAAGGGAGGACTGGAACTCGGCCATACCGGAATTCGAGTTCTCTGCCAAGAGGAGGTGATCAGTCTCCAATCCTCAGCTCAAGCTAAGGCCCTTTGACCAAATTCCTGCGTCCAGGACCAGGGGACTAGAAAAACAGGAAGGATAGGAAGGGTTAAGGAGAGGACAGAGAGAGGGAAGGGGAGAGAGGTCAATAAAGTCTCTTGTTCCTTACTAGTCGGGGCACTCTGGCCAGTTGTCTGCGTCAGGAGGAGACCAGGGACAAAAGGGTCCCGTTGCGGCGGCTGGGTCTGGTCCATTGGCAGGCAAGCTGGCCTCTGAGTACCCCGAGTGGTCAGGATGTCAGTCTCAGCGAAGAAGAGTCCCCACCAGTTGCAGGAAGGGGGACCCCTTCCAGGGCCCGTAACTGAGCTCTTATAAATGAATTGTCAGAGGAGACACACGTGCTGACAAAGCAAGAGATCTCATTGGGAAGAGCACCGGGGTGGAGGGCAGGAGGGTAAGGGAACCCAGGAGAACCGCTCTCTTCTGGAAAATAAGGATATTGCTCCTGTTCAAATGTGAAAAAAGATTGAACACTAGCTTTTTTTTAATACTTCTTTTATTTAATAGCTGCAATATAACCCCAATAAAAAGCTGTCTTTCCTTTAACTCACTGTTACCCATTTTTGTTACTAATTAGAAGAAAAAAAAGGAGAGGATCTTAATCTTAGAAAAGAAGAAACCTTAAACCTACACATCTTCCTTCCCCTACCTTTCTTATGCAGGGGGGGCCTGTAGCGCCCTAGTGGGGTCCTAAAGAAGAAACCTGAAGCCTACCCACTTTCCTCACCCTACCTATCTTATGCAGGGGGGCCCACAGCGCCCTAGTGGGGTCCTAGCTGTCCTGAAGACTGAACAATGGGGGGTGGGGAATTACCTTCAGGTTCCCTGTTCATGGCGCCACTTGCTGGGGTCCAGCCTCAGCAGGATCCAGGGGTACCCTCAGGATGAACGGCGTAGGCGAGAAAGAGAGAGAGAGAGGGGGAGAGAGAGACCAGACTGGGGGTGTGTAGTAGAGTCTGGCCAATCTTTATTTTTTTTACCGTAGCTTTTATATTCTAAGTTACTACATTTTTTTAAGGGGAAAATAGTTTAGTATTACATCAGCTTATCCTTCAGGAAACCAGGGTGTTTTCTGCAACTTCTTAGTGAGAGTCTTATACATTATCTTCTGGCCTTGGGGCCTGTTGACATTTTATGACCTAGGTGAATGCAAAGCTGTTTTCTGTAATCTATTCCTTAATGAACACAAAGGTCAGTCCTTTTGCAGAAGTTTTCAGTTAAATTTATCTAAAAGGTTTACCACACAAAGACTCTGCAGCTCCGGTGAGGCAGCCCCTGTTTAGCATTCCTGGTTAAGATGAACAATTCTAAACTCTTATTTTTCTAAATCTTTAACTCTAACCACTTTTAGAATAATATTTTCGTGTTCTCTAATAGGGCTTCCTCACCCCCGAAGAGCTCTGTGCCTATTAGGGCCTTTATGTGATCAGGTTCTTTATGCTGTTCATGATTAAGGTGTTGTGAGCGGTCATGCGCATTAGTACTCATTTGCCAAGCAGGCTAGAATGCCAGCAAAGGGGTCTAAATTGAAACACTCCTTTCATCCTGGATAATCTTATAGGATACCACCGTCCTTTGGGGACATATTGATTAAAGTTCTAAGTTGATTCTGTTTGGAGAGAGATCGGGGAAGGCCTTCTACCTGTGTCACAGAAATTAGGGAGTAGTCTAATATAGCAAGCATCAGAAAGACAAAGATCATCTTTAAGGTGAGCGCCGGGCAGCTTTTCGAAATTCCTGAAGTCCCGATCTGCCTTGCTTATCAGGTCTTCTCCTCATGACCTTGTCATGGGTGGGATCTCATGTGCTGGCTCCTGATACTTTTCAACATTTTCATACTAGTACTTGCAGATTTACTCCATTTCTTTTAACAGTAGGAAAGGGTTCCACTTGTCAATTACAGATTGGCACTTGCCATGAGCTCTTGCCATCTTCAAGGACCTCTTCAAGAATTAAATCATGTGCTGCTACAGCTGCTGATTTTCACCACCCCCCTCAAGGAGTTCAGAGTGGAGAGCAGAAATGAGGCACTCTGTGCTCCTGGAAAACTGGCAGGACAGGTCTTCAGATAGTGAGATATTTTCAGGAGCCGATTTTATGAGCCCAATTCTTGTACCTCCTCATCTCTAGAAAAGCACTAAAATCCTTTGTGATGATGCTTGTTTCTCGTGACTAGCAGAAGCTTCACAAGACCAGCTTTCTACAAAAATTATGTGCTTGACTGCATGTACTTGCCCTTTACCAGAATCACATATTCTGTCCTTCCCCTCTACCTCTTTGGAACAGTTTCTCAGAGCTATCTGAGGTGCCCTCTCCCGGGCTGCAGTTCTCATATTGCTCCAAATAAAAACTAACCGAAAATTCTCGTGGTGTGCATCTTTTTTAAGTCAACACGTTGTATGATGTAGACTAATTTAACCACTAACTTACTGACAGTTAGAACTTACTGATTAGGTAATTCTGAGTTGCCTTTTGCTTAAAGAACAGGAATTTACTTCTCGTGGTTCTGGAGAGGAGAAGTCCAAGACCAAGGTCCTGGCAGGGTTCGGCTTCCCTGACAGCTCTGTCTGCAGCTTAGGGCACTCACTTTCTCGCCATGAGCTCACACGGTTGTCCTCCCTGTGAGAGCATTCCTAATGTCTCATCCTCTTCTCATGGGGACTCACAGCATTATGCTGTTGTAGCCATGCATTCCGGGAAACAAACTCATTCCGAAGGACAATCAGGTCGTGGAGTGCAGTTTATTACACCAGCAGGCCCAAGGCAGAGTCTCCTCTTAACCAAGGACCCCGACCAGTTTTTCTGAAAACCCTAAGTGTAGGTGCCCAAACCCACCTCCCCAAATTCCCTGTAACTAGTCTGAACAAAGGAAAAGAAAGATACAATCAAAGTTAACCCGTGATTCATATGCCGTAAGCCTAGGTAGTTAACAGTGGACACTTATCAATAAGCCTGTGGTCATACCCCAATAAGCATAACAGAATGTATGATTCTATTCGGTTACGCAGATAATTAGGGTATTCTTTTAGGCAACAGAGAGTCTAGGCACGAGCCCGGGGGCTCTTCCTTCCAGGGGCCTGGTTTTCCAGCTGGTGTGTCGTTTCCATAGATACTGGGCATAGAGCTCAAAGTCCATGGTGCGACCCAAGATGGAGACCTGCTTTCAAATGGAGCCTGTTCTGTCTGTTTCCTCCTTCATTCCCCACTCTTGATGCTCTTAACTCATAGTATGAGCATCATTCATAGGGATATATTGCACCCTGACTCTCCGACCTCCAATTTGGGAGAACGACATCAACCTTTGGGTTACAAAGTTCATAATACGTTGTAAAATAGAGGGTCCACAAAGCAGATCAAAGCAACTATAACAATGGTAAATATAGTTTTCCACCAATCACCCTTCACCCAAGATAAGACTGAAGTCCAAAAAGGAAGACTATCATCAGACATAGCTTTTATCTGACCTTTCATGTCATCCAGGGTGGCTGATTTATTGGCAGATAAATCAGGAATATATCCACAACATTCAACTTTAATTATAGCACAGGTCCCTCTTTGTACTGAAACTATGGTTAGCCTCAAGATGATACCAGCAAGTCCTTGTAGCAGCAGTGGATTGCAGAGCTTCATCTCTTTTCCTTCTTTAAGATGATCTTGGTTTCGCGGGGATCAGTGGGGTCCTTTGTGTAGTCCACTCGGCGTCCTCCAGGTCTGCATGGTATGCTGTCTTCACCCCCCTGTGGTGGATCCAGGGGTGACACGTGCAGCTTTAACCTCAGTAGGGCTGGTTAGAACAACAGTATATGGACCCTTCCAATGTGGGGCCAAGGAGTCATGTTTCCAGTCCTTGACCACACCTGATCCCCGGGCACAAATTCGTGAATCTGTTCCCCCAGGGGGTATGGCACCCTTTCTTGTACTAACCTAGTCACCTGATTTATTACCTTACCCAGTTGTTCCATCTGCTGTGAAATCTCATCTCCCCTTCCCTGAGGCAAATTTGTTGACATCGGTTTTATTACAGGAGGGGGCCTCCCATACACAGTTTCGTTCGGAGAAGAGCCGTGGAACCATGGGGTCATCCTGAATCTGAGCAGAGCCATCGGAAGCAAGTCCACCCGGGAGCAGTCAGTCTCTACGATCCACTTGGAGAGCGTCTCTTTTAAGGGTCCGGTTGGTTCGTTCCACTGTCCCAGAACTCTGGGGCCTAAATGCTGAATGCAATTTCCACTTGATATTTAGAGCTTTACATACCTGTAGAATTAAGTCAACTACAAAGGCAGGGCCGTTGTCTGATCCTATTCTGGTTGGGAACCCGAATCTGGGGATTATTTCTCGAAGCAGACAGTGAGCCACTTCATTTGCTTTTTCAGTTCAGGTGGGGAAGGCCTCCACCCATCCTGAGAAGGTACAAACCATGAGTGTTGGCAGGGTTTAAAGTCCACATAGAGTGCCTTTTAACTGTATTCCTCGAGGTTTTTATTTATGTCCAGGGGCAGCATAGCCTTTTTTTCATTTTTGGTGGCCCTTTCTGCTTCAGCCAGCTGGTCTTGGGCCGGGGTATACTGTGTGAGAGTCAAAGTTAACTCAGGCATTTTTCAGAGTACAAAGGTTCTGATAGATCCCCCACACCAGCAGGCCCAGATTTCTCAGCTGCATGTTTTGCAGCTTTATCTGCTAGTCGGTTTCCCCATGTTTGTGACCCCAACAGTGGGGTCACATTGTTTTGGTGACTCCTTCCTTTTGGTGACCCCAACAATGCATCACTGCCACCTTTTCAGGTTCCCACACAGCATCTAATAGAGTCAAGATTTCTTCTTTGTTTTTAATGTCTTTTCTGTTGGCTGTCAGAAGACCTCTCTCTTTATGTAAAGCCCTATGTACATGTAAAGTAGCAAAAGCATACCTGGAGTCTGTGTAAATGTTTGTCTTCTTACCTTTTGAGAGCTGGAGGGCCCGGATTAGAGCATATAGTTCGGCCCGCTGAGCGGACCAGTGTGATGGCAGACAGCTAGCCTCAACGATGGTTTCTTCCGTGACTGCTGCGTATCCCGACAGTCCTCGTCCTTGTTTCACCAGGCTGCTGCCTTTGGTGTACAGGACCCACTCTGGGTCTGGGATTGGCTGGTCTCTCCAGTCAGGTCTGCTGGCATAAACTTCTTCTAGGATTTCCTTGCAATCATGTGAGGGCCCACCTTCTCCCACAGGAAGGAGAGTGGCTGGATTCAGGGCCTGAAAAGGCACAATAGTAACATGCGGGTTCTCACATAACAGTCCCTGGTATTGAGTAATCTGGAATGTCAACAGCCATTTATGGGGGTCCCCTCACAGGAGAGTGTTGACCTCATGCGGGACTTTTATGATCAAATCTTGGCCTGAAGTCAGCTTGGTGGCCTCCCGGACCAGTAAGGCAACAGTAGCAGCTGCCCATAAGCATCCTGGCCACCCAGTGGCAACATTGTCCAGCACCTTCAAGAGATAAGCCACAGGTCTGTCCCGCATCCCCATAGTCTGGGACAACACTCCCATAGCCACCTTATCCTTTTCAGTCATGTAAAGAGTAAACGGCTTAGCAAGGTCTGGCAGGCCCAAGGTGGGTGCTGACGTAATTGTACCAGGTTTGGGTTCTATTACCACTGGGACTTGTTTTGCAAGCCTGAGGGGGTTGTCTTCCTTCTAGACCTCAGGGAATTGTTAAGTCAACTCTCTCTCTCTCTCCACTGTTTAGCCCATCCAGTTTCCCTTCTGGAAGATCGTGCAACCTCCATTCATCTTGAGGGGTTACCAAGAGGAAGAGTAAATAGGTGGTTGAGCCCACTCAAAGAGTGGGTCTTTCATGGGGAGAAAAGGTCACTTGTGGCCCCAATTTAGACAGCAAGTCTCTTCCCAGCAAAGGTACTGGGCATTCAGGGATGTATAAAAATTCATGAGTCCCTTGGTGTCCTCCCATCTGACATTTTCAGGGTAGGCTTGAGACACAAAGGCTGCATTTATCACCATCTGAGACCCGGCAGCCTCTGGATCTCTTGGTGTATAAAGTCTATAGGTCTCGCACAGTCTTTTGTAGAACTCAGAGGGTGGTTTTCTTTCCCTTTGAAGCACCTCGTTGGGTTTTACCATACTCATAGGTTTTTGGCCCCGCTCTTCAGACCTTGTAAAATAGTTGCCCTATATCTCTCCAGATGGTCCCTCGCTTCCTCTGTGTTACAGTTCCAATTGGGCCTCTCATCACGGGTGGCTGGTTCTGCCCACCGCTGCAGCTTTGCAGTACCCTCAGGTGCCATTTCTCTTAACCATTTTCTGGCCTCAGTTAGGATCCTGTGTCCTTTCCTCAGAGCCGAAAAGGGAGACTGGTAGTTGAATTATGTCACCTCGTGTAGGGCGGTGGGTTCAAATAGTCTCCATTAGCCTGATCATGGCTTGTGGCTCCCCGGAGTACCGTGGAGCGTGTCTCTGCCAGTTTAATATATCCATAGAGGAAAACGGCTGGTAATAATAGGCTACAGGGGGCTGATGGTAATGCCGCATACGTCCTCAACTGGAGGCTGTTGTAGCTCTCTGAGGGGCATCTGTAGTGGGGTTCTTTCCCCCTGTTCCTTGGCGGAGCGCAGCCTCTGTCTAACTGCTGTGTTTTCTTCCCCCTTCCCATCAGTACTCACGAGGAGAGGTGGATAAAATCTAGGAGATCTGGCTGAGGTGGAATCCTGGGGGCACTGATCAGAAGTCTCCATCGCTGGGATCGGGGCCTGCGGAAACGATGGCTCTATGATCTCCGGGAGAGCTGGCGGGAACTTCACCTGGCCCTGGATCAGGCATTAAGGCGGACTCCGGTCCTCGTGGAACACTCACTGGGAGGCGGCCGTGTCATCATCCAGTATGGGGAAGGGTGCCGGGAGCCAGCACACGAGATCCTACCCATGACAAGGTCATGGGGAGAAAGCCTGACGGGCAAGGTGGATCAGGTTCTCAGGGATTCCGAAAAGCTGCCCCAAAGCTGCCCCCAGCACTCACCTTAAAGATGATATCTGTCTTTCTGATGCCTGCCTCAATGGACTACTCCCTAATTTCTCTGAGACAGGCAGGAAGGCCTTCCCCGATCTCTTCCCATATAAGAATCAATTTAGAACTTTAATCAATAAATTTTTCAGGTGGTGGTATTTTATGAGATTATTTAGGGTGAAAGGAGTGTTTTAATTTGAGCTCCTTTGCTGGTAGTTTGTTAGTCAAATGCATTTATGCCCTTGGTACTAATATGCATGATTGCTTATGACATTTTAATCATAGAATAGTATAAAGAACCTGATTATATAAAAGCCCTAATAGATATAGAGCATTTTTGAGGGATGAAGGAGTTTAATTAAAAAATATAAGAAAAATTATTATAAAAGTGGTTATTGGGTTAACGTTTGCTTGCTGTGTTTTTGTTTTTAGTGTGCTAAGGCTGTGCTATGGTAACCATTGTTAATATAGTTATAGACCTAGAAAAATAAGAACTTAGCCCTAGTATTGTAACAGTGAAATAGTTGTTAATTATTAGCCAGGAGTGCTAGGTAGAGGCCGTCTTATTAGAGCCACAGAGTCTGTATGGGGTAAAACTTTTAGACAAATTTAACTGACAACTTTTGCAGAAGAATTGATGTTGGTATTAACAGGGTTATATTTGTATTATGTTGTGACATGCTGTACTGTTGCCCTATGAGATGGTAACTTTTCTGTTAAGGTCACCACAGAAACAGAAAACAGGCCTACATTCACCTGACTTACATAAAATGTTAATAAGCCCTAAGGCCAAAAGATAACGTGTAAAGATTTATTATAGAAACGAAATGCAGAAAGTATCTTGTTCTTCCTTAAGGACAAACTGACGTAATGTAAACTAACCCTGTATAGATATGAGTGAGCATCTTGTATCCTGGATACACTCTGAGTGAGGGTATAAAAACTGTTGTCAAAAATTAAAGACAGACTTGGCCCTATCAAGGCTGGTCTCATGTGTCTTCTATCACTCGCCGACGCCATTCATCCTAAGGGAACCCCCTGGATCCTGCTGGGGCTGGACTCCGGCAAGTGGTGCCCAAACAGGGACCCGAAGGTAAGCTCCCCCCATTGTTCAGTTTTCGGGATGGCTAGGACCCCACTAGGGTGCTGCAGGCCCCCCTGCATAAGATAGGTAGGGTGAAGAAAGTGGGTAGGCTTTAGGTTTCTTCAGAATCCCACTAGGGTGCTACAGCCCCCCTCTACATAAGAAAGGTAGGGTAAAAGGGTGGGTATGTTTCAGGCTCCTTCTTCTCAAAAAATCCTTTCCTTTTTCTTCTTTTAATTGCTAATAAAAATGGGTAATAGTGAGTCAAAAGAAAGGCAACTTTTTATTGGAGTAATATTACAACTATTAAACAAGAGAGGTATTAAGGTTAAAAAGGCCAGCCTTCAATCCTTTTTCACATTTGTACAAGAGCAATGCCCTTGGTTTCCAGAGGAGGGCACTATTAATGTAGATACATGGGAAAAGGTGGGAAAACAGTTAAGAGATTATTATACTTTACATGGACCGGAGAAGGTGCCCACCGATACCTTTTCCCTGTGGAGTATGATTAGAGATGCCTTAGATCCGACTCACGAATCTGAAAGATTGAAAGTTAAGAAAAATGAAAACGATGATGAGTCCAAACCAAGCTATCAAGAATTAAGACAAATGTTAGCTGTTATGAACACGGATAGTCATCCAGAAGGTAGGGACGAAGAAGAAAAACAACTTTCACCCCAAGATGAGGAAGATTTAGAGAAAGCAGAAACTTGTTATCATTCTGATGAGGATTGGCCTTTTTTCTGCCCAAGACGCTCCTAAAAATTTAAGAGATACATCTCCAACTAGGCCTTCTGTAAAATCCAATTCTAAAAACCCTAAAGTATCCATAAAATGGGATAAAAGAGGCATGGAGCTATTTCGACCCCCCATGCCTCCCCCTCCATATAGGGGGTAAAGACCTTTCCTCAGGTTTTTCACAAAGAAGGGTGCTTTCAAGGCTTGAGGATGATTTTGACCCCTATCTTGAGGCTTGCTTTCCTGTATCATATGATACGGATGAAGAAAGTCCCACTTGGGAGCCCCTTCCTATTAAACTGATTAAGGAACTCAAACAGGCTTGCTCCTCATATGGAGCTACAGCCCCGTATACCTTAACATTATTAGATGCTTTGGCAGCTAGATGGATGACCCCATATGATTGGAGGGCAGTTGCTAAGGCTTGTTTATCTGGAGGACAGTGTCTACTTTGGAGAACTGAATATGAAGATTTGGCCCATAAGCAAGCTAGGGATAACTATAAATATGGTCCAAAACATATTGTGCAAGAAATGCTGGCAGGAATTAATGAATTTCAATCAGTTAGAGACCAAATGAATTTCGATAGTAAAGCTCTAGAACAAGTGACAGCTTGTGCTCTCGGGGCCTGGCATTCCTTGCCTCAAGGAAAAGAATTAACCTCTTCCCTATATGACATAAAACAGAAACCAGAAGAGCCATATGAAGATTTTGTATCTCGACTTATTGAAGGAATCCACAGGGTCATTCCTAGCGATGGAGCTGCCGAGATTTTAATAAAACAGCTAGCATTTGATAATGCAAATTCTATCTGCCAGACTTTACTTCGCCCTATAAGAAAGTCTGGAGATATAGGAGAGTATATTAAACAGTGCGCAGATGTAGGACCAGCAATGATGCAGGGCGTTGCCATAGCTGCAGCTATAAAGGGTGGCTCTTATCAACAGGCAATACAGTCCTTCTTTGCTGGCAAGGGCAATCCTCAAAAGGGCCACTCAAATAATCAGGGACAAAATACTAATTTAAATAAAACCTGCTTTTCTTGTGGTCAGATGGGACATTTCAGCCGTGCCTGCCCTCAAAAGGCCACCAATACTCCTTTATTAAATTCTACCTCCACGGTTATGGCCCCCAATCTTCCTAAGACCCCCTGCCCTGGCTGTCAGAGGGGATACCACTGGGCCAAAGACTGTAAATCCAAGTTCCATAAAAACGGAACCTTGTTAGTTTCTGGCCAACAGCCGGGAAATGGATTGAGGGGCCAGCCTCAGGCCCTGACAACTATTGAGGCAATGACATTAAATCCATTCATACCCTTCGTCCCATCACAGAACTCATCAGAACAACCCCAGACAGCGCAAGACTGGACCTCTGTTCCACCACCACAACAATATTAACACCTGACTCCCCCACTACAAAAATTCCCACTGGGGTTCATGGCCCTTTACCTGAAAAAACTATGGGACTGTTAATAGGCAGGAGCGCCACATCCTTACAGGGGATCACAGTGATTCCAGAAGTTTTAGATTCAGACTATACTGGTGAAATTCAAATAATGGTGTCTCCTCCCACCAAGACTATTCAAATTTATAGAGGACAAAAAATAGCTCAGTTGCTGATGCTACCTTATTATGCTGATGTAAAAAAGGAAGCTCTAGCTGCCAAGCATCAGGACGGAGGATCTGATTCTAGTGATTATGCCTTTTGGGTTACACAGGTTTCTTGAAATAGACCTATGAAAACAATTCTAGTTAATGGTAAAAAGGTGACTGGCCTGCTAGACACCGGAGCAGATGTTTCCTGTATTGCAGGCAATGACTGGCCTAGTGCCTGGCCAACTCAAACCACAGCTAATGAGCTAGTTGGCATTTGGAGAGCACCTTCAGTGACAAAGAGCTCACAAATTTTACCTTGGTATGTAGATAAAAATTGCCAGGGACATTTTCAACCCTATGTGATTCCTTCATTACCTTTCACTCTTTGTGGGAGAGATATTCCTGCTCAAATGGGAGTTTTGCTGTATTGCCCAGATGAAAAAGTGGCTGCACAGATGTTGCAGATGAGTTATAATCCTTTCATGGGTCTGGGTAAAGATCAACAGGGACAAATTAAACCAGTTGTCCCAAAAATAAAAAGAGAGAGACAAGGCTTAGGATATCCAAATTTATAGGAGAGGCCATTGTTCTTGCTGCTGACCCCATAGTCTGGAAGTCTCCTGATCCAGTGTGGGTGGAGCAATGGCCCTTAAATTCAGAAAAACTTTCAGCAGCACGACAATTAGTAGAAGAACAATTAAAGGCTGGACATATAGAACCTTCGACTAGTCCATGGAACACGCCAATTTTTGTAATTAAAAAGAAATCGGGAAAATGGAGACTCTTACAAGATCTAAGAGCAATAAATACCACTATGGAAGATATGGGGGCCTTACAGCCCGGTCTTCCCTCCCCTGTGGCTGTTCCCCAAGGTTACAATGTTATAGTGATTGATCTTCAAGATTGCTTCTTTACTATTCCCTTAAACCCTCAAGATAAAAAAAGATTTGCCTTTAGTTTTCCCTCAGAAAATTTTAGACAACCTTATCAGAGATTTCAATGGAAGGTTCTTCCCCAAGGTATGAAAAATAGTCCCACATTGTGTCAAAAGTTTGTAGATGCTGCCCTGCAAGGTATTAGGGAAAAATATGGAGATGTTTATTTAGTCCATTATATGGATGATATATTATTAGCACACCCAGATAGGGCTTATTTACAAGAAGTTTTGATTAAATTACAAGAGATTTTGAGTTGCTGGGGCCTAAAGGTGGCCCCTGAAAAAATTCAGGTGAATATGCCTATAACATATTTGGGAAGAATCCTAAATAATGAAACAGTTACTCATGTACCTTTACAGCTTAGAAAAGATAATTTGGTTATTTTAAATAATTATCAAAAGTTGTTAGGAGATATAAATTGGATTCAACCCTTTTTAAAGTTGACTACTTCTGATCTTAAACCTTTGTTTGACATTCTTCGAGGGGATCCAGACCCCACCTCTGCCAGAATGCTAACACCTGCAGCCAGAGATGCCTTAATAAAAGTAGAAGAAGCTTTAAATAAAAATTATATTAAGAGAGTAAATTATAATATGGCATGGCAATTTATAGTGTTGCCCACAGCTGTGGCCCCTACAGGGGTGCTATGGCAGGAGGGTCCCCTAGAATGGTTATATTTACCTGCCATGGCTAAAAAGGTCATGGCCTGTTATCCGGGATTAGTGGCTACTTTAATAATTAAAGGAAGACATAGAAGTATAGAAATGTTTGGAAAGGAGCCATCTGAAATTATAGTGTCTTATAATAAAGAGCAATTAAATGCCCTTTTATTATTAAATGAAGATTGGCAAATTGCCATTGGTCATTACCCGGGACAAATTTTATACTATTTACCTGCTAGTCCTTTGTTAAATTTTTTCTTTCGACATCCGGTAATATTTCAAGAAAGGTGTCAAGTTTCCCCTATTGAGGGGGCAATGTTGGTGTTTACAGATGGGTCTTCTAACGGAAAGGCTGCTATTGTCACCCAGACTTCAAAAGGGGTCTTAAATACTGGAGAAACGTCAGCTCAAAAAGCAGAATTAACAGCTGTGATAGAGGCATTTAAAGAGTTTTCAGACCAGGCTTTTAATTTATTTTCTGATTCGCAGTATGTAGTTAGGTTGTTTCCTCGAATTGAAACGGCTGTTTTGCCAGAAAATAAAACCACAATTTTTAAATTATTATCTACCCTTCAACAGCAAATTTGGAAAAGGTCAAAACAATTTTACGTTGGACATATAAGAGCTCATTCTAATTTACCTGGACTGCTCCATACATTTAATCAAGAGGCAGATTTGCTAACCCAAACCATAGTGGCCAACCATAGTGGCCAATGCTTTTGAGGATGCTAAAGCCTCACATGCTATGCATCATCAAAATGCAACTGCCCTTCGGTATCAGTTCCATATTCCTAGAGAATCTGCACGCAAGATTGTTAGGACTTGTCAATTCTGCCCTACTTTAGTTCCCACTTTGCCTTTTGGGGTGAATCCCCGTGGCTTATTGCCTAATATGCTTTGGCAAATGGATGTGACACATGTTCCTTCCTTTGGAAAATTATCCTTTGTGCACGTCACCGTAGATACCTCCTCCCATGTTATTGTGGCTACTGCCAGAACGGGAGAAGCCTATAAAGATGTAGTTCAACATCTTTTTGCCTGCTTTTCTTATCTAGGAATGCCTAAATCAATTAAGACAGACAATGCTCCAGCTTATACATCTAAGTCCTTTAAAAATTTTTGTGCCCAATTCGGTATACCCCACTCTACAGGAATTCCTTATAATCCCCAGGGACAAGCAATTGTAGAAAGGGCACATCAGACACTTAAAACACAAATTTTTAAATTACAAGAAGGGCAATTCAAATACAGTTCTCCGCACCATATTTTGCAGCATGCCTTCTTTGTGCTTAATAACCTAATGCTGATCAAGCTGATTTAACAGCTATGTTTCATCACTGGAACCCAGAACAAAAAGATATAAAGCCTTTAGTAAAATGGAAAGACCTTCTTTCTGGACAATGGAAGGGACCTGATCCCTTGCTAACCAGTGGTCGAGGGTATGCTTGTATTTTTCCACAGGGTGCTGACTCACCGATTTGGGTCCTGGACGACTAATTCACCATGTCACAGTCCCCCATACATCCAGTTCCCCCATTGCTTCGACCACAGAAGAGGAAGAACACTCCTTTGCCTACGCCCCCGCCACCAACCTGGAAAGTACAACAGACTCGGAAAGGACCGGCCGCGGAGATCCCAGAAGAACAGACGGTGGATCCACCCACTAGACAGATGTCACGGCTTTGTATGGGAGACCAAAATCCTGGAAACAGTCCTAAAAGACCACCAGGATGTCCTGCACGGACAACTCAACAAGCCCCCATACCCACATGGCGACAAATTAAGTCGCTGTGCCAACAAACACAGGGAATAGCTTCTCTACAGGGAGCTTCAGCCTCTCCTGAAAGGGTTTTTATAGCCATGCTTGCTTTGCTTTCTTGCCAGGTAAATGCTACCTTTTCCACATCAGAAAGATATTGGGCATATTTCCCTGATTCCCCAACTTTCTAAGTAGTTACTTGGAACAATGATCCTATACGGGTCAACACAGACCAGCCTCATCTTTTGGGAGGATCCTATACTTCCTATAACAAAGATCATTATCCCATTAACTTCAATTATACTTTTAGGGGATTAACAGATGATCTTCCCCTTTGCTTTAATTTCCCAAGAGATTTTATCACTCCCTCTAAGGAGGGATGTGTCGGAGCCTCCAAAAAAGCAATTTTGACAGATTCTCCAACACCAGAATTTTTAGATACTGCAGGAGATCGGATGGTTTGGATATTACAGGCCCGTATGCCTGGGGTCCTTGACCCCTATAAATCCTTGTTTCTTAAGGCTCCATCAAAATATCCAAATTGTATTGAGGTTGCTCCGTCAGATGTTATATGGAAAACTATAGACAACCGCCTGGGATATCCAGTATGGAAATCTTGTACCTATAATTCTAAAACTGATTATAAAATACCGGGAGGTGGAAATTATTCGGTACAAGATTGGAGCAATCCAAACCCAAGTCATAATCCAATGTCTTCTCCTGAATTTATCAGTAGAATTGACAATTGGAAAGATGATTCCGTCCCTTGGCCGTTGGCGGCCAGCAGATGGCATTATAATCAATTTGTTCCCCCTATGTTGTCTTATACTACTAAGGGCAAAACCTTTTGGCAACCAGAAATTTGGAAAGCCCTTGCTGCCACCTCCTTTGTTACTTTATCTCGGCCAGAAAATGATTCCACCTATTCTGTGATGGCTTGTTTACATTCCCCTTACGTTTTTTTGTTTACTAATGATTCAAAAAGGCTTCACATACAAATGAATTATTCAGGTGGACCAAATATAGTTTATTGTGAACAATGCATGCTTTCATCCTGCTTAACCCCTCAATGTAATGTTTGTTCTTTTGTCGTGCTTCAACGTCCACCTTATCTTATGGTGCCTGTTGTAGTAGATACTCATTGGTATGACAATTACGGTTTAGCCGTTCTACAACAACTGCAAGATTTAATGCATTCCCGACGATTTGCAGGATTACTTATTCTAGGGATTTCGGCTTTGATAGCAGCAATCACCTCTGTCACGGTGGCAGCGGTATCATTGACTCAACAAGTACATACTGCTCAATATGTTAATGATATGTCAAAAAATGTTTCTCTAGCTCTAGCTATGCAAGAGATTATAGATAGAAAATTAGAAGTAAAAATAGATGCCCTATAAGAAGCAGTCATGCATATTGGGACTGAGTTGCAGGCTTTAAGGGTAAAGTTAGCATTATCATGCCACGCCAACTATCGGTGGATTTGTGTAACACCCCTAAAGGTAAATGATACAGATTATAATTGGGATAAGATTAAAAACCATATTTCAGGTGTATGGAATAGCTCCAGCATTAGTTTAGATCTTGGAAAGCTTCATGGTGAGATAAAGAACTTAGAACATTCCCGTCTGGACTTTACTGCTGAGTGAGGGTATATAAAAACTGTTGTCAAAAAATAAAGACAGACTTGGCCCTATCAAGGCTGGTCTCACATGTCTTCTATCACTCGCCGACGCCGTTCATCCTAAGGGAACCCCCTGGATCCTGCTGGGGCTGGACTCCGGCAGAAGGGGACAGGTCATCCTCGTCCAAATCCTGCAGAATTTCTTTATCATCAGTCAATTTTTGTGCCATTAATATTTTTCCCTTTCCCTTCTGGATACAAAACCTGGTCCAAGGAGGAGGGTCTTGAGCTAACCCTAGCCATGAACCAATATATGGATATTGATCCGGGTGTCCCAGCTCTCCTGTGACTACTATAGACTGCTTCCACTATTTTTAAGTTCATGGTGTCCTCTGGTGGCCATCCTACTCCCATAGGGGGCCATTCGACCTCACAGAGTATGTGGAGGTGGTTAGGCGTCTTCACCCCATAGTCTCCTCCAAATCCCTTCTTTAAATGTTTAATCATGCACTGCAATACAGTTGCCTTAGATTCATTTCCCCCCATCTTGCTTACCTTCTCAAACCATCTTCTACTTTTCCTTTTCATTCTGTCTATGAAGTTCTCAGTACCCTATGTACTTCTGATATTTCCACTCAATGAAACACTTATATTGCCATTCCGCTTCCTTCCTAAATGGGGTGAGAAGAGCCTTACCTGCCAGATCCCAGAGGGAGAAGGGGAATCAGCATGTCTTCACCTGCCAGTCGGCATGGCCAAACCAGAACACCACGTGGTCCATGACTGTTTCTCCCGTAACTTCTAAAATCCATTCTGACTTGGTGGGCTTCATCAGGTGTGAATGAAAACACAGATGGGTTAAACGTCCCACGTCCCAGGTCGTCTCCGGAAAAGCCAATTCATACTCACTGATGTATTCCACTCCTTCTAGCCTGACAGTTCTGAGGGGGTCAAGAATTTCACAGCAGATGGGACACCTCCTCAGGGAGGGCAGAATACAAGCACACAAAGACCAAGTTTCTTCTAACGACCCCCTGGCGATGGCTTGGTAATAATTTTCCCCAAGACAGCGTGGACACCACCTCCTAAGTGACATTCACAAATTTCCTTCCTAAGCTCTAACACATTCATCAACCTGTGTACCAAGCAATCACTGCCACCTGCCTATTCCACTCTCCTGTGGGTCCATGCCTCTTCTAGTCCTTCCCAGGGGGGTGATCAGGCCCCCTCTTCCACTCTGATGGGTGGGTTCCTCCTCACCTGAGCGCTCAGTTCCCCTGCTGCCGTCCACTACCTGCTAACATGAAAGGTCCAGGCACTGGGAAGCAGAATCCTTCCAGAAGGGCAAGGTACCTTCCCCCCTCTAGATTTGAGCCGCAAGGCCTCGGAGTAGTCCCATATGGGACTTGTCTCCTCAAAGTGAGGAGTTTCCCGGCCAATGCACCAAATGTTGTAGCCACGCGTTCCGGGAAACAAACTCACTCAGAAGGACAATGCAGATAGTGGAGTGCAGTTTATTACACCGGCAGGCCCAAGGTAGAGTCTCCTCTTAGCCAAGGACCCTGATCAGTTTTTCTGAAAACCTTATATACCCTAAGTGTACGTGTCCAAACCCACCTCCCCAAATTCCCTGTAACTAGCCTGAACAAAGGAAAAGAAAGATACAATCAAAGTTAACCCATGGTAGTTAACAGTGGACACTTATCAATAGGCCTGTGGTCAAACCCCAATAAGCATAATAAAATTTATGATTCTATTCGGTTACACAGATCATCAGGGTATTCTTTTAGGCAACAGAGAGTCTAGGTACGAGCCCTGGGGCTCTTCCATCCAGGGGGTCTGGTTTTCCTGCCGGTATGTCGTTTCCATAGATACTGGGCATAGAGCTCAAAGTCCACAGTCGGCCCTAGATGGAGTCCTGCTTTCAAATGCAGCCTGTTCTGTTTCCCCCCTCAATGTTAAAGAACAAAGAGTAAAAATGAAGTCAGTCAGCACTTACTTACCCGGTGTGTACTGAAGGCCAGGAGGCAGGGATGGAGACTAGATTTGGAAAGGGGTCCACTGGTGACCTTGGGAAAGAAACAAAGTGGTAGAATCATAAGCTGGATTTCAAAGTTTGAACCTCATTTTTGGCAAAGGAGAGGGTGACCTGCAGTGAAGAAACGACATGTTCTATACAGAGAGGCAAGAAACAGAGTTTAAGAGGAATGGATACAGCAGATGTGGTGCACATACACCATAGAATATTACTCAGCCATTAAAAGGAATGAAACAATGCCATTTGTAACAACATGATTGGACCTAGAGAGTGTCATGAGTGAAGTAAGACAGAGAAGGAGAAATATCTTATGACATCTCTTACATGTTGAATCTAAAAAGAATGATACAAATGAACTTGCTTACAAGACAGAAAGAGACTCACAGACTCAAAGAACAAATTTATGGGTACAGGGGAGGGGAAGGATGGGGGTAGGATGGTGGGGGAATAGTTAGGGAGTTTGGGATGGACATGTACACACTGCTATGTTTAAAATGGATAACGAACACGGACCTACTGTGTAGCACATGGAACTCTGCTCACTGTTATGTGGCAGCCTGGATGGGAGTGGAGTTTGGGGGAGAGTGGATACATCATATATATGGCTGAGTCCCTTGCCTGTTCACCTGAAACTATCACAACATTGTCTGTTAATAGGCTATACCCTAAAAGAAAACCCCCAAAAAATATTTTTTTAAAGAAATGGAGTTTACCCAAGTGTATCTTTATCAAAGAAGAAGTTAGAAATAAATTTTTTTGAATGAAATACAAAGAATTGAACTGGATAGGAAGATACTGGAGGAGGTACCACCTGTTTTACAAAGACTTGAGATCTGGTGAAGACCATGGCCCTGAGACAGAAGAGAATATGAGTGAAGTGTCAAGTACATGTGAAAATTCAATGAGGATGTGACATTAATGGATGCTTTTAAGTAATTTTTGTTAACAGACAGTCATGATCCTTTAAGAAAAACATACACATCCAGTAACTCCATAAACAGAGCAATGATTTACATGTATAACCAGTGTTAGCCCCGAAGGAGAGACAGGTTATAAAATAGGGATCTAAGGTCCACATCTTTACAATCACCCTCAACTACGCCCGCATTGCCCCATCCCTACCGTCACTCTCTCCTTCTACAAACAAGACAAAACAAACAAACAGCAAAAAAAATCCTTAAAAGTAAAAATAGTGTATCGACTGCGCAAAACTGCAAAATCAGATTCCCAGCAAATCTGGGCCTCTTTAACCTTGATTTTGACCTTCTCACTCCTCTTGGGTAGAAATTCAAGCCGCAGCCCCTCTATCACTTCAGCTGGAGTGGACGTGTCTGGTGTTGTTAACAGGCACGTTTCCTTGCCAGCAAGCACATCCCTGGGCAACATTCCTGTCTACAGTCCCAGACGGTTCTGATGGAGCTCCCTGGATCCCCGCGAATCCCTCCCGGCGCGCGGTGCGCCGCCGGAGACTGACCACCAGGGGACAGGCCCTCAACGCAGGAGCAACCCGGTGGGGGCAACGCGGAAGCCTCTGTTCTCGGGCGCCGCACCCGGGACTGGAGGGGAAGGGACCCTGATTCACGCGGGGCCAGCGCCGACCCCGGGTCGTGGGTCACGGTGTTGTTGGCTTGTCCGCCCCGAGTTTGGCTTATTGGAGACTTGGCCTGTGCTTTCCTCATCAAACGTGACAGCAACTTTGCGCAGCTCCCTCGCACACAGCAGGATCCCTCGTAGGGTCTGGGGAAGCGGGGGTTCTGACCCCCAGGGGTGTCCAGGATCAGGGCTGCCCATCCCCCGAGGACACCTCCCGGGGTGCGGCGGGCAGGGCGGGGCCGCGGGGCGGAGGCTCCGGGAGGGACCCGCCCCCTCCCCAGCCTACAAGTCGGAGCGCAGGAAGCGCCTCCGCATCCGTACCTGCGCTGCGGTCCGCTCCCCGCACCCCGCGCCGCCGTAGCGTGAGTTCGCGGGTTGAAGCGCGTCAGTTGGGTGGGGTGGGTGGCTTCGAGGGGTGGGGAGGGCGAGGACCTGGGGAGACCGGTGCGCCCCCAGGTGCCAGATGCAGGCCGGAGATCGTTCCAGGTGGTGGGCAGTCGCGGTGTCTCTGGTCTCCTTAGGTTCACGTTCTGGTTTCCTCTCGCCGTTCCTTTCCCTATTTTCACTCGTCTCGAAACGCTTTCCTCTCGCGTCTTTGCATTTCTGGGTCAAGAATTTGACAGAAGATGTGTGGTTGTATGGGGGTGTGTTTGTGGATGCGTGTGCATGCATGCGAACGTAGTGACAGTTGTAGTCAGGGTTCTGAGAACGTCTTTTTTCCTCATCTCCAGTTTTTTTGTTTTTTCTTTCCCTTTTTGGTGCTTTTCCTGTAAAACTAGGGAGGCTCGGATTCATGAGCGAGCTCGCTTGTCTTGTCAGAGGCTTGACCTCAGACTTCCTGACCTCTTGCTGCGCTTTTCCACCCCAAACCCACATACTGAAATCATTCACCCTCTGGCTTCATACTCCAGCTGGGGACTGGTACTTTTTTTGTGAAATCACTCTTCTGCGGGCAGTATTCAGAATAAGGCAATAGATGAGTTGTTGTTTCGTCAGTCAGTCGTGTCCGACCTTTTGCAACCCCATGGACTGTAGCCCGTCAGGCTTCTCTGTCCATGAGATTTCCCAGGCAAGAATACTGGAGTGAGTTGCCATACCCTTCTCCAGGGGATCTCCCTGATCCAGGGCTCCAACCCAGGTCTCCCACATTGCAGGCAGACGCTTTACAATCTGCGCCACCAGGGAAGCCCCTCAGATGGGAAGGATAGTTAAAAAAGAAAGAAAGAAAGAAAAGGAGCTGGAGTTTTATGGGGAATACTGGGCATGCTTAAGGAGCCAAGCCTTTTAGAGAATTGGTGGAGAAAGTGAAAGGAAAAAAAAGTCTAGTAAACTGTGGAAAGCCCAGACTCTGCAGGCTTAAAATCCAGGGGGAGGCACTCAGCTTTACCTGGGGGAGTGGATGAAACTGATGAGGAAGAGATGTGAGTAGGCTTGGGGAAAATTGTGGATGAGACTGCAGAATGCATCTTGAGGACAGAAACCAGCTTGGTATCCTCTGGATAGGAATGTAAATTGAAGGGAATGGTATTTGATAAGTGGGAAGGACAAGGGCAAATGGAGGTGGCTGACAGTATATGGAAACAGGAGGGAGGAGATGCCTTGGAAGGGAAGGGTTTGGTGTTGGTCAGTTTTGGTGGTTCCCCAAAGCCAAGCCTAATAGAAGGACCTGAGCACAGGCAGTTTACTTGGGAAGTGAGCCCAGAACTGCATAGTGAGGACGTGGAGAGGAGGAAGCCCGGAAGGACCCTGTTCCAGCAAGGAAGGGCCTCTTGCTGAGCTGTTTACCACTGTGGGCAGCTGGAGCCCAATTCCTGGGGTAACTCTGTGAGGGGCTCCAGAATGCACCTAGGATGGCTCTACCCCAGGGGAAGCTTGCCCCGTATCAGCTTACCGCCACTTCAGGGCTGGCCCTGGACACTTGCCCAGGTGAGAAGGTCTCCCAGTGCCCAGGAGAGTCCTCCAGGGCAGTTGCTGGATGGAGGTGGTCTGGGGCACACAGCGCACCTGCTACCTGGCTCTTGTCACTTGGAGAGGCCAGAAAGCACAGCAGAGGGACAGACACTCATGATTTCTGTTCTCCTTGCATACCTGAGACTGGACATTTTTATCTGCCTTCTCTTCATCTTCCAAAACAATCCTCCAAGAGATGTACTATTCTCTTTATACAAATGGGAAGACTGGTGTATAAATAATTTATCCAAGAGGAGCTGCTCTGAAGGGAAAAATGAACTCAGTTTTAGGCACACCAAATTTTCAAAGTCCTGGTAAACCTCAGAATGCTCCCCTAGCAGTGGTGAAGAACTCCCTAGTGAGGGCAGACCTAATAAACTGGGAGGTGTTTCCCAATTCATTTAGTCAAAGCTACCAGAACAAATTTAGTTTCTGAAAGGTCAACTGACCTTTTTGTCCAGAGAAATAATGTACTGAGTCATCTCAGGTTAACTCTCACTTTGATCTTCTTGCTCCTGTGGAATCCAGCCCCACCCTCACACCACTCTGGTTCTGCTCCTCCAGCCCCCATGGGCCTTCTCTCTGTTAAAATGCTCCCGGAGGGAAGGATGCGGGGAAGGGATAGTTTGGAAGTTTCGAATGGATGTGTCCACACTGCATATTTAAAATGGATAAACAGCTATTGTATGTCACAGAACTCTGCTCAATGTTATGTGGCAGCCTGGAGGGGCGGGGAGTTTGGCAGAGAATAGACACGTGTTTGCGGATACTTGAGTTATGTTCCCATCACTGCTCACCTGAAACTTAGCACAACACTGTTAATGGACTCTACCACAATACAATGCAAAATAAAAAGTTAAAAAAAAAAAAAGTGCTCACTTGCAGCATTTCAGGTCTCAACTTAAATCTCAGGTCTCAGCTTCAATGTCACTCTCTCCTATGGGCCTTTACTGTGACCCCATCTAAAGTAATTTTCTGGTTGCTGGATATCACATCACTGTGTTTTATTCATCTAACAATATTATTAATGGCTGCGTTTTATCTGCTTGTCTACCTAACTATTTTCCTTCCCCTACTCAAGTATTAGATTCGTGAAAGCAGGGACCTTGTCTCTTGTGTTCCCTGCTGAACCCCCAGGCCTTCTACTACTCGGGGAACCTAACAAGTGGTTTTTATCTGAATGCATTATTTATGTATTTATTTATGGCTGCATAAGGTCTTAGTTGTGGCATGTAGGATCCACTCTACCAGCTCACTATTGGGGCTCAAGGGTGGCTTGTGGCCCTGCTGCATGTGGGATCTTAGTTCCCAGACCAGGGATCAAACCTGTGTTCCTTGTCTTGCAAGGCAGATTCTTAACCACTGGAATACCAAGGAAGTGCCTGAATGCATTTAGTTTTCTTTCTTTTTTTCCCCCACACGTTTCTTCATTTGTTCTGACCAAGCCGAGTCTTTGCTTTCTTCTCCTGCAGCTCATTGAACCATGGCGACAACTCCTGCAGCTGCCTTTGAGGCCCTCATGGATGGAGTGACAAGCTGGGAGGTACCCAAAGGCCCTGTCCCCAGTGAACTCCTTCTCACTGGAGAGGCCGCCTTCCCAGTGATGGTGAACGACAAAGGCCAGGTCCTCATCGCGGCCTCCTTCTATGGCCGAGGCCGCCTGGTGGTGGTGTCCCACGAGGGCTATCTGCTGGATGCCGGCCTGGCCCCGTTTCTTCTCAATGCGGTGCGCTGGCTCTCGCCCTCTGCTGGGGCGCCTGTTGGTGTGCACCCGTCCCTGGCACCCCTGGCAGACATCCTGGAGGGCTCTGGGGTGGAGGCACAGGTTCACCCAGAACCAGCAGAACCCCTGGAGGTTTACTGCATCAGTGCCTACAATGACACCATGGCTGCAGAGCTGATCCAGTTTGTGAAACGTGGCGGGGGCTTGCTCATCGGGGGCCAGGCCTGGTCCTGGGCCAGTCAGCACGGTAGTGACAAGGTGCTGTCCAGGTTCCCAGGGAACCAGGTGACCAGTGTGGCCGGAGTGTACTTCACTGACACCTATGGGGACAAAGACTGCTTCAAGGTCTCCAAGAAGGTGCCCAAGATCCCTCTCCTAGTCAGGTGAGTGGTGTTTCCCTACCGGGAGTCTGATGCATGTTCACAGTAAATCTGATCCTCCTCTTCATTCAGCTTCCACTTTAATACACGTGATTTTCTACTGCTTTTCAGAACCATGACAAAGAAAGGAAGAGACAGCTGCAATGCAGTGAGGCCCAGGAAGGGCTGAGTTCTCACTTTTCCTGCTGTCTGTGGCCAGAGCAACAATCAGTCTGTTAGCAGTGCTTGTCTTATTCTTCAGTCTGTCTGGTGCCTGGGTTGGTGGCGGGGGCTTCCCGGGTGGCTCAGGCTGGAGCTATGCTAGGCCTGTTCAGCAGGAGAGCTGGGAGTCCAGACGGAGGGATGTCTGATGGGAACTGGAGCCTCAGAGAAGACACAGTGATGGCCAGAGGCGCAGCTTGAGGGAGACAGGTACCTTGGCTCCTTCCTGCCTCCAGGCTTGGCTGGTGGGCTGAACTGGAGTGGGGAGAGAAGACAGGAGTCAAGATTTCCATGATCAGATACTTTTAAGGACAGGTGTTTCCACTTAGGGAGCTATACAGGACTAGGAAAGGAAAGATTAGAGGAGGTCAGAAGCTTTGGATATTTGTGGTTTTTTATAACTCGTTAAATCAGTGACTCACTGTGCGTGGCCACAGGTAGCAGAAGCCTTGCTATAGTGGCTTGTTCTTGTAGTTTATTTCTCTCATGTGACGACGTCCAGGCAGATAATCAGGACTGTGGCATTAACTCCCTGCTTCACGATAACCCAGGTTCATTCATGCATATTCATTCATTCCCTCTCTTGCTCTCTCTTTCTCTCTCCCTCCCAATCTCCCTCTATCTCTCTCTTCCCCTTTACCACTTCCATGACCCATACCCCTCCCCATGATGATGCTTCACTTTCATCGTTATGACTACAAGATTGCTACTGTTATTTTTGGCAATATAATTACACCTTGGCAAAGAATAAGCTAGAATGAATATACCTGCTGCATATGTCTCTTTTAATGCATATAGTAATATGTTTTCTGGGAGCTCTGACCATCAGACCTCTGTAATGTTTCAGTGGCCAAAGTTAGCTCACCTGGCCAACTCTAGCTGCTAGAGGGCCGGAAGGGCTGAATATTTTTAAGTGGGCACTGGCACCTCTGAAGAAGTCAAGATGCTGCTGTAAGGAAGGGCGTGTTGTTCAGTTGCTAAGTTGTGTCTGACTCTTTGCGACCCCATGGACTGCAACACACATGGCTCCTCTGTCCTCCACAATCTCCTGGAGTTTGCTCAGATTCATGTCTATTGAGTCGATGATGCTATCTAACCATCTCATCTTCTGCCACCCCCCCCCCCTTGTCCTTTTGCCTTCAATCTTTCCCAGCATCAGGGTCTTTTCCAATGAGTTGACTCTTCGCATCAGGTGGCCAAAGTATTGAAGCTCAGCATCAGTCCTTCCAAGAAATATTCAGGGTTGACTTGTTTAGGAATGACTTGTTTGATCTTGACTGGAGATCAGGCCAGTCAAGGAAGGGCAGACATATATTTAGAAAGCAGCTAGCAGTGTCCTCAGCCCCAAGGCCTGGCACACTTAGACTTGGTTCCCTCTGGAAGGGTTGGGAGGTGAGGAGTTATTCAGAGAAGCAGGGTGGATCTGATTCATTCCAACTTCTCTTTAAGTATTAGGGACAAACAGGTAAATCTCACCAACTAATTCCTCTTAATACTTCCAAAGGATTCCTATCCAGCAAACTAAACCTGTTTTCTTGTTTTTCTTCATCTACGCCTACATTTTTCATCTCTGCCACGGAATCTGAAGTATCTTTTGTTTTGTTTATGTTTTGAAAACATAAGCATAAGGTACCATTATCACATCTAAAAGAAGTAATGATTTCTTAATGTCATTTTCCATTTCCATAATTGTCTTATTTTTTCAGTTTTTTGAATTGATCTTTTATTAAAACCCAAATATTTTGATAGCCTTATATGACTTCTATGTCTCATATAATACTGAGTTTCCTTTCCAATTCTGTTTCTCTCTTGCTGTTTTATTTTCTTAAGGAAACTAGGTACTTTGTCCTGAATAGTTTCCCCATAGTATAGAATGTGTTTCCTTCAAAACAGTCTGTGTTTTGCTGACTGAATCCCTGTGGTGAAGTTGAATAAATTACTTTGTTCCCTATATTTCTTATAAATAAGAAGTTTGACCTAGATTCTGCGTCAGAGATTGGCAAACTATGGCATGTGAGTCAGCCCCCTGTGTGTGTTTAGTTCAGTTCAGTCACTCAATTGTGTCCAACTCTTTGCGACCCCATGGACTGCAGCCACGCTAGGCGTCCCTGTCCATCACCAACTCCTGGAGCTTGCTCAGACTCATGTCCATAGAGCCGGTGATGCCATCCAATCATCTCATCCTCTGTCATCCCCTTCTCCTCCTGCCCTCAATCTTTCCCAACATCAGGGTCTTTTCCAGTGAGTCAGTTCTTCACATCACGTAGCCAAAGTATTGGAGTTTCAGCTTCAACATCAGTCCTTCTAATGAATATTCAGGACTGATTTTCTTTAGGATTGACTGGTTGGATCTCCATGCAGTTCAAGGGACTCTCAAGAGTCTTCTTCAACACCACAGTTCAAAAGCAGCAGTTTTTTGGCAGTCAGCTTTCTTTTTCTCAGTACCAAGTAGTAAATGCAGTCATCACATTTAAGTGACACTTTTTAAAAAGAGTGCGTGCCAAGTCACATCAGTCATGTCTGGCTCTTTGTGATCCTATGAACTATAGCCCGCCAGGCTCCTCTGTCCGTGGGATTCTTCAGGTAAGAATACTGGAGTGGGTCGCCATGCCCTCCTGCAGGCATGGCAGGATCTTGACCCAAGGATTGAACCCCTATCTCCTATGTCTCCTGCATTGGCAGGTGGGTTCTTTACCACTAGCACCACCTGGGAAGCCCTTTAAAACGAGTGTATAAATCTTCAAGTGTAGTATGAAGAGTTTACTTGTAACACATTCCTAGATCAGAGCTAGCATGTGGAGAGGGGGATTTGATGTTCTATACTGCCTTCTTTACAGAAATGTTACTCTGAAGAATAGATCTATTTTTTAACTTCATTCATTTCTATGTTCAGTAATAGGTATACCTCAGAGATACTGTGAGTTCAGTTCCAGACCACTGCAATAAAGCGAGTCACACAAGTGACTCAAATCTCCAGTGTTACTAGTGAGAGTGAGAAAATTGGCGTGAAGTGTGTAACCTCTGTACCCAGATTTCTGGATTCAGTGAGCTGGTCACAGTGGTTCCCCATCTGACTGCAGCCCCTCTGCTCCTTTTCTAGGTGTGGGGAGGACCTCAGACAGGATCAGCAGCAGCTCCTGGAAGGGATCTCAGAGCTCGACATCGGGACCAAGAGACTCCCCTCGCAGCTGCTGGTGCACGGGGCCCTGGCCTTCCCCCTGGGCTTGGATGCCTCTCTGCGCTGCTTCCTGGCAGCTGCCCGCTATGGCCAGGGCCGGGTGGTCCTGGCTGCCCATGAGGGCATACTCTCTGCTCCCAGTATGGGAACCTTTTTACTCAATGCTGTGCGCTGGCTGGCCAAAGGCCAGACGGGCAAAGTTGGGGTGAATACCAGTCTAGAAAAACTGCACGCCCTGCTGTCGGAGCACGCACTGGAGTGCAGTCTTGAGCCCCATCTGACGAGTGACGTGTGCGTCTACTGCTGTACCGCTTACAGCGACAGGGAGGCTAAGCAGCTGCAGGAGTTTGTGGCCGAGGGTGGGGGCTTGCTGATCGGGGGCCATGCCTGGTGGTGGGCCTCCCAGAACCCCAGCCGCTCCGTGTTGGCTGATTTCCCCGGTAACGTCATACTCAACAGCTTTGGCCTCAGCATCCTAGCTTGGACCATGGACCCGGGCTGTTTCCCAGTCCCTTCCGCCGACAGCCTGAACTACCACTTCCGCAGGGCGCTGTCTGAATTCCAGGCTACCTTGAACCTCAAGGGTGGCAACTTGGAGAAGAATTGGCTGGCGAAACTGAAAGTGGATGGAGCCGGCTTCTTCCAGATTCCCGCGGAGGGGGTCCCTGCCTATGCCTCCCTGCACCGGCTCCTGAGGGGGCGGCTGTGTTGCTCAGGGCTCCCAGCTGTGAGCCGGGAGAACCCGGTGGCCGGCGACTCCTGTGAGGCGGTGGTGCTCTGCCTGGCCACGGAGCTGGCGCGCTCTGGCACTGACTGCTCCAAGCTGGCACAGGCGCTTGGAGCCTGGTCCTGCGGCTCCGACCTGTACCTATCAGAACACACAGTGGAGATCGATGCACGCAACCCAGGTAGGCCACCAGGGACCGGGGCGGGGCAGGCAGGGGGATCGTGGGCTCCGTGGGGTCTTGCAGGGGCTGAAGGTTCGGTGGGCCAGTTCCTTCCTCCATCAGACACTTTCAGGGAGATGGGACTGGGGTTCTGCTCAGGGCCTAGATGGGTTTCAGACAGGAAGCATGGATGAGCTGAGGTGTGCAGGGCAGGGCTGCACGTCTAGGAGGCGCTGGGAGACACCAAGTGGGAGAAGAGCTCAGCCTCTGCTTTGCCTTTTGTCAGGCGGCGGTGATGCCTGGGTGAGTATGGGGCTGCACCTCCCAAGTGGACAGTTTACAGAAGTCTCCGTGTGTGAAGCCGCAGCTTGCGCCGGCCTGAAGGTAAGGCTTGGACCCCCTCCACTGCCTCAGGCTTTCATTCTCATCCAGCTCACCGCTTTTCTACCAGAATGCAGGAAGGCATCGTCCTACCCACATTACAGATGAAGCAGCTAAGTTTCTGGGTGCCTAAGGGAGTGACTCCCTGGGGAAGGGAATGGCTACCCACTCCCAGTAGCCTGGCCTGGAAAAGTCCCATGGACACAGAGGAGCCTGGCGGGCTGCAGTCCATGGGGTCGCAGAGAGGGGGACACAACTGAGCGCTTGTGTAGAGCTCCTCACATCAGACCCAGTCCTCTAAGACAAGCCCTCAGCGCTCCACCTTCCGATGGGAATGTGGGGGAAAGGACACCTGACATATTCTGAGCCTCAGGCATTTCCCTGCACGGCCTTTCTGGGTTTTACGTCTTTATCTTCATCCCTAAAGGGTGTGCATAACCCCGTCGCTCACAAAAATAGACCATGATGCCAAATTAAAATTGCTCCTGCCTCAATTCTGAGGGTCACTTCCTACCACGTTAGGGTCTCTTGGGGGTCAGTCTCCCCTCTCGCACTCACTTGCAGTAACCCTGAGAAAAGTGGTCCCAAGGCCTCCAGACGAGATGCTCTCAATCTGTCTGAGAAGGAAGGGAGGCTGGGATGAGCCCACATCCCACATCCCACTGTGTCTGAATGGGCCTCCTGTCTGTGCACGAAGGGTGGCCAAGGATTCCCTTCTTATCCCCGGCATCAGAACCACCTCAGGGGCTTGATCCCTGGTGTAGGAGCCCAGGTTCTGTCTAGTACAGAGGCACCATGAGACACTAGTCAGTATCTGCCTCAGGGTTATGTCTGGTCTGCCTGATGGTGGTCCACTGTGCTGGTGGTGGTGGTGGTTTAGTTGCTAAGTCATGTCTGACTTTTGCAATCCCATAGACTGTAGCCTGCTAGGCTCCTCTGTCCATGGGATTTTCCAGGCAACAATACTAGAGTGGTTTGCCATTTCCTTCTCCAGGGGATCTTCCCAACCCAGGGATCGAACCCGGCTCTCCTGCCCTGCAGGCAGTTTCTTTACCAACTGAACTACCAGGGAAGTCAGTCCACTGTGGAGCTGTTTAAATCCCTAGAAATATGATTCTATGTACCGTTCAGTGCATATGACTTTTAGAGTGCTACCATCTCATGGTCTGCATGCACCACTTACAGAAAGGGGAGGCTGGAGTTTGCTCAGTACTTTCCATCACACAGCCCCACACACAACCCAACACCCACGGCCCAGGGAACCAGCTCCACCCACGCACGGTGCAATTGCCTTTCCAGTTACAGATTGGCTGCCACACCGACAACTTGATGAGTGCCAGCAAGCTGTGTCGAGCCCCTGTGGTGACTCACCAGTGCTATATGGACAGGACCAAGCAGTCGGTCTCCAGCCTCTGGGGCGGCCTTCTCTATGTCATCGTGCCCACGGGCTGTAACCTGGGGCCCGTGTCCATCACCATCAAGAGGGCTGTGCCTGCCCCGTATTACAAGCTGGGTGAGTGGACTGCACGTGGAGGGGAGCAGGAGAGCGGGGGATGCTGTGTAGTTAGGGGCTGGTTGCCAAGGAGCGGAGACGAAAGGATTGGTGGACAGAAGGAGAAGGGACTGCTGGAGATGGCAGTGGGGGCAGGAATGAGAACTCCCTGTGTCCATGGAGACTTCAGGGCAGAACAGAGGGGAGCGTCTGGGGGCCCAACCTTCTCTGAGCAGCATGTAGACGTGCATCGTAATCGTTCCATATTTCGGTGTCCTCCTCCTGGGGTTGCAGTTTTTCAGCTCAAGGGAGGTGGAGGAAGTGGGTGACAGGTTCCATGATGTTTATTTCCAGGTGAGACATCGCTGGAGGCGTGGAGGAGCTGTGTTCAGGAGAGCCCGGCTCCCTGGGGAGAGCTGGCGACAGACAACATCATCTTGACGGTGCCGACTGCGGACCTCCGGGCCCTGGAGGACCCAGAGCCCTTGCTCCGCCTCTGGGACAAGATGATGGAGGCTATAGCCAGGCTGGCGGCCCAGCCCTTCCCTTTCCGCCGTCCAGAGAGGATTGTTGCTGATGTGCAGATCTCAGCCGGTAGGTGCTCCAGAGGGATGCTCCTAGGGGGTGGACACCATTTCTTTACTATTTTGCATTTCTTTGAGCCTGTCATTTTCTTTCTTTCATTCTTTCTTCCTTCCTTTCTGTAGTGTCCTTGTCTGGTTTTGATATCAGAGTGATGACAGCTTCCTAGAATGGCTTTGGGTGGATTCTGTCCGCTTCGGTCTTTTCGGAGAGTTTGAGAAGGATCAGTATAAATTCTACTGTGTTTGTTGTTGGGTAGAATTCCTCAGTGAAGCCATCCAGTCCTGGACTTTTTGTTTGTACAGAGGTATTTTTCTATATATCAATTCTGTTTCACTTCTAGTGAGTGGTCTGTTCAAATTATCTGTTTCTTTTTGATGCAGTTTGCACAGGCTGTGTGTTTCTAGAAACTCATCCAAGAAACTCATCCATTTCTTCTTGTCCAGTTTGTTGGCATATAACTGTTCATAGTATTCTCTTAGGATTTTTTATATCTCTATGGTATTTCTCCTCTTTCATTTGTTACTTTGTTGACTTGGGTCCACTTGCTTTTCTTGTGAGCCTGGCCAGAGTTTGTTTGACTGTCCTTTCAAAAAAACCAGCTCTTGGCTTTATTGATCTTTTCCATTGTGTTTTGACTCTCTATTTTAGTTATTTTCTGCCTGGTCCTTGTTATTTCTTCCCTTCTGCTGACTTTTATTTTGCCTTTTCAAATATCCAATATGTGTAAGGCAGAATTTTACCCATAAAGTGAGAGGAGAAAAATACATTGAAGACATGGAGATGAAATGATGTTTACATGCAAAAAAGGTAAATACTGTTCACCTACAGGGTGAAAGTTCATAGAAGGGTGGAACAGTCTCAGAAAAACTGGTACTAGGACTTCAAGACGCTGGTGAGGGTTGTTTCAAGGAGAGGTTAAAACCTCTGAGATATCTCCTTCAACCATAATTCAGATTGGCAATGAGAAGAGGGGGTAAAAAGATTTATACTAAGTATTTAGGTTTAGAGAAAAGAAGAACACCTCTTGTTTAAAAAAGGTGGGGGGGAATGCAAAAAATTCCTTTGGCCCTATTTTGTAATCTTTGAACAAAGGGCAAGATTTTCATTGTTAAAAATCATGAATTTGGACAACAGTGGTTTCTACAAGAGAAGGAATAACACTGCCTGGCCTCAAGGATCTCAGATTCGGACACAAGACCTAATGTTGCAGACTGGCACGCAAAGGAAACTCACATGAAAGGAACCACTGATTTGTAATGAGAATGGCTATGTAAAGAATTAATATTCTTTGGGGCCAGAGAAAGCGGGAGGCGTAACTCCAGAGTGGAAGTCTGGGAAGGAGGCTGGGCACTCTTTGGACCAAGCTTTCTAAGTCAGCAGGGAGATTCTGGAATTATCAGGTGCAGGCAGGATGGTGAGGAAATGTTACCCAGTGGAGAGGAACGGAGGGAGATGGGTTTGGGTGGACGCTCCCCCGTGCCTCATTCTCCTTTTGTGTTCCCAGGCTGGATGCACTCGGGCTACCCCATCATGTGCCACCTGGAGTCCGTGCCGCAGCTCATCAATGAGATGGCCATGAGAAGCCAAGGGCTCTGGGGCCCCGTGCACGAGCTGGGGCACAACCAGCAGCGGAAGAAGTGGGAGTTCCCCCCGCACACCACCGAGGCCACCTGCAACCTGTGGTCGGTCTATGTGCACGAGACGGTCCTGGGCATCCCCAGGGCTCAGGCCCACCCAGCTCTGAGCCCTCCAAAACGGGAGAATAGGATCAAAACGCACCTGGAAAATGGAGCCCCTCTGTGCAGCTGGGAAGTGTGGACAGCTCTGGAAACATATCTGCAGGTAATGAGCAGAAATTCAGGGAGATTGGGGCCCCCAGTCCCTCCATCATAGGGCATCCCAGACCCCAGGAGCTCGCCAAGTCCTTTCCACCCCCACCAGCCTGCCCACCACCTCCCCTGGCTGCATGGTGGTGCCTCTCAGGTCAAATATCTCTAAAATGCAGATAATGACACCTCCCCTACTCACCTCCTGTGCTTTTGTATATGTAAGAGAAAATGACAGCTATTATGAGAAAAAAATAACTAGAGAGACATACAGTCTGTGGGTATATTGGTCAAGAGCAGACGCTCTGAGTAAGACACCCCTGAGACTGAGTCATGTCTCTCCCACTCACTGGCTTGTCCTTCGTCCCCTAATGAGTGCCTCGGAAATGCTGATTGTCTTGCTTTGCTTTCCCTCAGCAAGTGAGTGTTGCATCCCTTCATAGTGTTAGGGGCAACTGCATCACAAGAAGACCTCTCAGGAGGTAACTCTGTCCCCGAAATTGTCAGGTTTCCACCACCCACTTGAAGCCAAAGTGTCTTCAAAATGAATAAGTAAATAACCAACCCGACAGAAGAACACCAAAGTCTCGAAGTGAGTTGATTTCCTGTGAAATAAGCAGAAATCCCTTTCCCCTCTCCCATACTGCTTTGAAGTTCACTATTTTCAAGCTGTGAAAGCCACTCCCCAGTCAGATCTCCTGTTCTGTCAACCATGACCCTCTAAATAATGGTCATGGCTCACATTTCACAGCCACACTGAGTTAGAGTCTAAGCATCCTGACCAACATCACACATTTAAATGATGGGCCCAGAACCTGAGGTCAGGAGTCAGTGACAAGCCCAGGCTTTTGCACTTCCAAACTCTCGCTTTGATTTTTCTTTTTTCATTCATTTTCTGAAGATCTGAGTGAGAGACAGCCCCAGTCAATGAGATAACTGAGTTGCATCAGATCTGGAGTCTTCCAGAGCCAATCTGAGGGTTGCAGGGAAGCAGAACCCCCATGGTAGTTGCTGCTGAAGTGTAAGGCAAAGTCCTTATTCCACTCTACCTGCTGACCACTCACCGTGAGGCTCATTCTGCAAAAGCTCTGGGGAGACCTCTCGTCCTGAAGTCCAAGACTTGGTCTCAGGACAGATGGGCACCTTCTGTTTTCCCGACCTGCGGGAGGTCTTCTCCCCGTCTTTCCTCCTGCTGCTGCCTTAGCACAGATCCTCAGCATCCTCCTCTCTGCTCCGAAAGCCTCTTAAATTTTTCCCCCATCTTGCTTCAACCACCTTCAATCCACCTTCCATACCAACTCCAAAATAATCTGAATATTCCATGTTTAAGTCCCTCAAGTGTGCTCCTTCACATTCAGAAGAAAGGGGGACGCTTAGATGGGTGTCGCAGGCCCTTCATCATCAGACTTTCACCAACACCTCCAGCTCCCAGTTTCCCACCTCCTTGATTATCCTGCAGTTTACGGAGCTGCTCCCCGCTGGGAACGCATCTGCCAATTCCGCTTCTGTGTCTCCCCATGCTTCCCCTCCTGCGACTGAACATCTTGTCTGTTTCCTGTCACGTCACCTGTCTGAGCTCGGCTCTCCTGTCCTCTTCTCCTGACATCATCTGGACAAGCCCACTTCTTTTGTGATTCGTTCACTTACACGTCTGTCTCTCCGTTTGACCAGTGACCTCCGGAAGGACAAGAGCCCTTAATCATTTTTGCCTAGCTCAGTACCTGACACACTGCAGATGTTTCATAATGTTATATGTGTAATAATATGTTCAATGTGGTGATATGTTAACAGAGATGAGCAGGAGGACTCACAAGGCCACGTCAGTGAGGACACAGCCATGAGATCACAGGGAAGCTGATCAAAATACACCTGTCCTTGCGGTTTCATACCCCAGACTCAGAGGATTCTCCTCCACAAAAAGGGGAGATTTTGGAAACCCCAAGATCGCTGCTAGCTCTAAATTTCTATGAAAAGTGAAAGTGAAGTTGTTCAGTCATGTCTGACTCTTTGTGATCCCATGGACTGTAGTCCACCAGGCTCCTCCATCCATGGGATTTCCCAGACAAGAATACTGAAGTGGGTTGCCATTTCCTTCTCCAGGGGATCTTCCCAACCCAGGGATCAAACTCGGGTCTCCCACATTGAGGGCAGACTCTTTACCATCTGAGCCACCAGGGAATCAAAAATTTCTATAATGTTAGCAAATAAGAGTTTCCCACCCATGGCATTCAGGTAGGTTCTTCCCTATGAATTACGAATCACTTGCGTGTCGAACAGCTTGTGACATACCTGCTTCTTTCTTGTTTTGCTCCACAGGCAGTGTCCTATAGAGAAAAACAGTAGCCTTGAAAATAGTCACAGGTCTGAGATGGCTGAAAAAAAAATAAAAAACAAAGATTTTATTATGTCTGAAAAATATTGTAAGTTCCCAGATTTGGGGACCGATTTCCATCTCAGTCAGGCTCAAACCTGTCTAATGCCTAAATTGAAAACACTTAGGAACTGAGAATACTGTGGTTTTTTTTAATTAAAGAAATTACAGATAATGGAGATAATTGTCATTTGTTGAGGATTTACCTCTTTTCAGCAATTAGGTTCCTTGTGTAGCCCCCTACTAGATTCAAAGAGTACAGGGTTTGTGACCAAGAAGTGGAATGAGCCAGCATGATCACATGATCATGTTTATGATCAGAAGTAAGATCAGGAGACAGGGTGGCGCTGGTGGTAAAGAACCCATTGCCAATGCGAGAGATGTAAGAGATGCAAGTCCGATCCCTGGGTTCAGGAAGATCCCCTGGAGAAGGAAATGACAACCCACTCCAGTACTCTTGCCTGGAAAATCCCATGGACAGAGGAGGCTGGTGGGCTACAGTCCATGGGATGGCAAGGAGTTGGACACAACTGAGGCGACTTAACACACACACAGAAATCATAGGAAATGAGATACACTCGTGAACATGTATGCTGCAGTCTTTCACAGACTTATACCTCATTCTGCCCCTTCCTCCTTTTCCAGCTCCAGGAGGCCTTTGGGTGGGAGCCATTCACCCAGCTCTTTGCTGAGTACCAGACCCTCTCTGACATCCCCAGTGACAACCCCGGCAAGATGAACCTGTGGGTGAGGAAGTTCTCTGAGAAGGTGCAGAAGAATCTGGCTCCATTCTTCAAGGCCTGGGGTTGGCCTGTCGAGAAGGAGGTGGCTTCCAGCCTGGCCTGTCTGCCTGAGTGGGAAGGAAACCCCATGAGGGCGTACCTCTAGACTGAGATGTAAACAGCGGGCACCCAGCAGTGTGTGTTTGGAACGGGGGTGACCACGAAGGGCGGGGGTGATTACTCGCCCACTCCACCTCCCTGTGTTTCTTGCCTAGTGTGCCCTGAGCCTGAATCCTCCTTTGCTGCCTGTCCTCGGGAAGTCCTTTAAGGTGCTAAGACAAAACAAAACCAGCTTTCTCAGGAAAACACCGCTGTGCTTCTTTTCTTGTATCTCTGCCGCTGCCACCCAGAGACTTGCTTCACCATCCTCGCCCTCCTGCAGAGGATGTTTCTTTGAGTTTCCACAAGCTCTAGGCTTCTATTTATGACCAATAATTTTAAAGACTCTGGATTGCATTATAATCTGATATCACTCCCTCACCCCAGCTGGCCCTGAAGAAACCTCTTATCTCCAGCTCTCAGAAGCTTTCTGGTTGTAAGAGAGACAGGCTGCTCTGATGGAGATGGCTGTGAACCAGCTTTGGTTCTATGGAAAGTCACTCAACAATCTGTGTGTGTGGGTTCTTATTCGCGACATGGGGATAAAAATCTATTGTTTGATGATGGTTAACTGCAGGAGTTGGTGATGGACAGGGAGGCCTGGCGTGCTGCAGTTCATGGGGTCACGAAGAGTCGGACACGACTTAGTGGCTGAACTGAACTGACTGAACATGTTTGAACACCACCTGTGTGTACATAAGGCAGCTCTTCAGCTATCACCAGGCCTGACAGTGACCTGTCTGCCCGGTTTGGAGTGGACAACCTGCAAACTGAATCTCCCTTCAGAGTCTACCTCACTGAGGTTTGCATTCCGTCCTTGAGTGAGAGTATTTAGTGAACAAGAGTGCTGTGCCCAGACGTGGTATCAGTGATAGTCTTCAAGATCCTAGCCCATCCTATGTGTCCTTTCTCCTGCCTCTGGAAGGATGCTGGGGTGTGACTTCACCCCAGGAATGGTGTAAACTCAAATGAGATGGTGTGAACTCAAGCTGGAGGTTACAACACTATTGGGGTTTGGTTTTCTTGGTTAGTTTCATCTTCGAGTCCTTTTGCTCCAGCCAGAGGTAAAAAAATCAGCCCTACCAAGTCCATCAGCCTGTTGGTTCTTGGCACAGAACAGGCAGCTGGGTCCTCTGGTCACCATGGAATCAAGGCAGAATCCTCAGCAGCAGTGCTGAGAGGGTCCAGTGGAACAGGATCCCGAGTGTGCAGACCGAGTTAACCACACTCACTGACTGCCCCGCAGGCCAGCGTCCCCCGAACCTTCTCATCATCTCATTCCAGGCCCTTCCGGCTCTCTGGCTGGGTGGAGTTCCAGTTAGAGATCTACCTCCAGGATTAGTGGCATGTACACTGAGCCATTTTCCTCAAGCTTGGTTTTTAAAACCATAGTTTTGTTCTCGGTATCACTCCCTGAGTTTTGTTGAGGACACAGTGGCCCCTCAGGCAAACGGACCTGGGGAATGTCTTTCTCTGAAGCCCCTCAGCACATCCTTCTCCCAATTTGAGGATAATTTCCTTTTATTTCACTCAAATTTCGTCAGGTGCATTTCTGATAGAAAAAAAGCTCAATAAATATTTGTTCTATTATACAGACTGAAGTCAGAAAGAGAATAAAACCAATATTGTATACTAACACATATTTGTGGGATCTAGAAAATTGTATTAGTGAACTTATTGCAGGGAGGCAATGTAGACACAGACTAGAGAACGGATTTGTGGGCACAGTGGGGAAAGGAAGGAGGCAAACGAATGGAGAAAGTAGCACCCACGTATGTACACTATCAAGTGTAAAATAGATAGCTGGGGAGAAGTTCCTATAGAACACAAGGAGCTGAGTTCAGCGCCCTGTGATGACCTAGAGGGGCAGGATGGAGGGAGACGGGGGAGGTGATGCATGCATAATTATGGCTGATTTGCATTGTTGTATGGCCGAAACCAGCACAACCCTATAAAGCAATTTTCCTCCAATTAAAAAATGAAATGGGAGAATAAATCAATAAATATTTGTTCATTGATGGAACAGTAACGGCATCTAATACATAATGAACAGTCTTTATGCCCCAGGCTTGGTGAGAGGCATTTCCTATGAGTTATCTTGTATAATCTTCACCACAGACCTCTTTAGGTTGGTAATATCATTACCCCACTTCATAGATGAGAAAGGGAACAGTTAGGGATGTTAAATAACTTCTGAAGTCACAAAGCCAGTAAGAGGAAGGGTCAGGGCTTGACTGAAGCCCATAGCAATGACAAACTCGTGGAGCTTTTTTCCATGGATGATTTTCCATTTAGAAGAAAGTTCACCTAGAAAAATGGAAGATCAACAAGGTTTGGACTTATCCATGCTCACTATTGAATTTTTATTAAATATCAAATTTAGCCTCCAAAAATGTGTCGCTACCTAATCTTCCAGTTGTCCCAGAATGTGATTAGCCTCCCTATAGAGCGAGAGAAAGGATTTGAACCCAGGCAATTCAACTCCAGAATGGGTGTTCTTAGCCGTGACGTTAAGGATGAGTAAAGGAGTGAATAAAGCTGGGTTGAAGAGGCTGCCATAGAGACAAAGACAAAACCTGAATTTTCTCCAGCTTCTCTGGAGTGGAATCTAGCACCCTTCTCCTTCCTATAGGGAGACTGTGTCTCTGCCGCTGTTTCTAAGTTCAGAATTCATTGTGTGTAACTGCGACACTCCGAGTATTCTGTATTCCAGAGCACACTTGCTCTCAAGGATGTTAATGCAGTTCTGGTGAATTGCCGATAAACGCCATTTGCTGGGAACTGTTCTAAGTACTTTTTGTTTGTGTATGCTCACAACAGTCCAACAGAATAAGTACTATAGCTGTCTCCATTTTTCAGGGAAGGAAGCAGAGATACAGAAACCACACTTCCCCGCTGAAAGTTGCACTCAGGACCCATGTTTTTAGCAAGCATACTGAATGATATTACTGGGTCTGCCACAACCTGCAATTCTGCTTGCATGGAACTGTGTGTATGGCTACTGAATCACCACATGACCAGATGAAAACTAGCAAAACTCCCTGTTTGCTGGGCAGGAATTAAACTCAGACAATAGAGAACAGACAAATGGCCACAGCAGGGTCAGGAGAGGGTGGGACGAACTGAGAGAGTAGCATTGAAATAAAATGCATCACCACGTGTGAAATAGATAGCTAAGGTGAAGTTACTCTACAATGCGGGAACTCAGCCTGGTGCTCTGTGACAATCTCGGGGGGCAGGATGGGGTGGGAGGAAGGTTCAAGAGGGAGGGGACATATGTGTGCCCGTGGGTGATTCATGCTGATGAATGGCAGAAACCAACACAATATTATAAAGCAATTATCTTCCAATGAAAAATAAAAAAAAAAAAAAAAAAAAACACTACCAAAATCCAAACAGGCTATTTCTAGTTACTCAAATAGGAATTGTTTACCCATAAGGGTCATTCAGGGGCTTCCCAAGTGGCACTAGTGGTAAAGAATCTGCTTGCCAATGCAGGGGATATAAGAGAGAGTTTCGATCCCTGGATCGGGAAGATCCCCTGGAGGTAGGCATGGCAACCCATTCCAGTATTCTTGCCTGGAGAATCCCATGGACAGAGGAGCCTGGCAGGCTACATCCCATAGGGTTGCACAGAGTTGGACCTGACTGAAGCGACTTAGCACACACGCACACAAGGGTCATTCATCCAAGCCACACAGCCCTCAATATCAAGACCCTGCCCTACCTAGCCTGGAGGGTTCTAAAGAGCCATGCTTCATGTAACAACTTGGTGGTGTCCTAGGAGGAGGCTCGTCTTAAACTCAGAGCTTTTATCTAAGTGACCTTTGCTCACTCTTAAGGATACCCGAACTTCCATCCTCATTTCTGAGAGTTCTTGGACAAAGCACAAAGCCCAGGATCCTATAAGTTATTAGATCCAATATCTGAAATATCCAAACTTCTAGCAAATTGGATAACTTAACAAAGGAAACAGATCACTGTAGGATTATTAAAGAAAGTAGGATAAAAAGGACTATACCTCTGTCTTACCCCACAAGCATAATATGGCCAACAGATTAGAAGAATGGGTGGTTAATTTCCAAAAAAATTTAAAGAATTAGTGATTGGTCACACTAAATGGAACCATAAAACCTCATCCTGTGGTGAATATTGTTAAAATGAAATAATAAGCAATGCTAACAGGAATGAAAGTGATTCCTATCTTGAATAAATCTGATTCTCTGCTCACTCTTTGTCTCCCCCTTGTGGTCACCTAGAAAACCTTGCACCTCCTGTGAAAGGGAAAGCCGCTCAGTCCTTTCCGACTATTTGTGACCCCATGGACTATGCAGCCCATGGAATTCTTCAGGCCAGAATACTGGAGTGGGTAGCCTTTCCCTTCTTCAGGGGAATCTTCCCAACCCAGGGATCGAACCCAGGTCTCCCACATTGCAGGTGGATTCTTTACCAGTTGAGCCACAAGGGAAGCCCAAGAATACTGGAGTGGGCAGCCTATCTCTTTTCCAGGGGATCTTCCCAACCAGGAATTGAACCAGGGTTTCCTGCACTGCAGGTGGATTCTTTACCAATTCAGCTATGCACCTCTTGAGTATCAGCTATAACAGTGAAATTATTCCGATGGAGGCAAACTCAGTTTCTGTCTTAGTTTTAATTTAGAACACATATTTATATGACTTTTCCCATGTAGGGACAGACTGGTCAATATGGTCTTCACTTTTAATACCCATAAAAAAAATCTGCCAAGTCAATTTGCTTGAATGGAAGCAAATTCATCTACTGTTTAGCTCACAATGTTGTTAAAATGGATTTAGATTCTTGGCATACAGAAGAGTTATTACCTTTATCAATTACACATATGAAGTTTTAGTTAACACATTACATTTGTGACTTTCATAAAATAAATGATTATTAGAGCAAACCCAAGATCCTTCTCAAAATATACCTTTGGGCCCTCAGTTCAATTCATTTGCTCAGTCCAATTCAGTCGCTCAGTTGTGTCTGACTCTTTGCGACCCCATAGACTGCAGCACGCCAGGCTTCCCTGTCCATCACCAACTCCCGGAGCTTACTCAAACTCATGTCCATATAGTTGGTGACGCCATCCAACCATTTCATCCTCTATTGTCCCCTTCTCCTCCCACCTTCATTCTTTCCCAGCATCAGGGTCTTTTCCAATGAGTCAGTTCTTCAAATTAGGTGGAGTTTCAGCTTCAGCATCAGTCCTTCCAATGAATATTCAGGACTGATTTCCTTTAGGATGAACAGGTTGGATCTCCTTGCCGTCCAAGGGACTTCAAGAGTCTTCTCCAACACCACTATTGGGGCCCTAGAGATATCTAGATATTCTAGACCACAGAGAAATATCCTCCAAAAGCAAACATTACCTTTCTATCACATTTTCTCTTCTAAGAAAGAAGTATTAATATATATATAAAATAATACAAAGGTTAGTAGCCTTATAACTAGAGGTAGCCCATTCAAGATCTGGGCAGGGTTCTCCAGCCTAATTCTTGGGGGCCTGCATAAATTAGTGACCTCCCACTGGCTTTTAGGCCAGCAGGGCTTGTGTACAGGAGAGCCAGAGGGCTGTAGGAAACAGGGGCTGCTTTAAAAGCTCGTACAACATTTCACATGTTCAGAGATCCAGCATAGAGGTTTCTAGTGAGGCTGAACAGCTTGGCATGTATTAATTGGACATTTAGATTTTGCTTTTTTGTTTTTGCTTTGAAGTGCCTGTTTTATTCTCATGCATTCTTCTGTTGGATAACTCTGATCAGCTATTAATATTTATGTAGCTGATAGCTTCTCCCACTCCGGGTTGCCCTTCTTAGGGTATCTTTATTTTTTTTTCCCCAAACTTTAAACTTTTAATTTTGTACTGAGGTATAGCTGATTAACAGTGTTGTGTTAGCTTCAGGTGACCACTGAATGGACTCAGCCATACATATACATCTATCCATTCTCCCCCAAACCACACCTCCTATCCAGGCTGCCACAGAACATTGGACAGAGTTTCATGTGTTACACAATAGGTTTTGGGTATCTTTTGATTTTTGTTCAGTCACTAAGTTGTGCAAAACTCTTTGTGACCCCGTGGACCGAAGCACGTCAGGCTTCCCTGTCCTTCACTATCTCCTAGAGTTCACTCAAACTCATGTCCATTGAGTTGGTGATGCAATCCAACCAGCTCATCCTCTGCCGCCCCCTTCTCCTCATGCTCTCAATCCTTCCCAGCATCAAGGTGATTTCCAGTGAGTCAATCATATGGCCAAAGTATTGGAGCTTCAGCTTCTGCGTCAGTCCTTCCAATGGATATTCTGGGTTGATTTCCTTTAAGATGGGCTTCCCCTGTGGCCCAGGTGGTAGACAATCTGCCTGCAATGCGGGAGACCTGGGTTCGATCCCTGGGTTGGGAAGATCCCGTGGGGATGGGAAAGGCTACCCACCCCAGTATTCTGGCCTAGAGAATTCCATGGACTAGACAGTCCATGCAGTCACAAAGAGTCGGACACGACTGAGCGACTTTCTGTTTCTTTTCTTTTCCTTTAGGATTGACTGGTTTGATCTTCTTGCAGTCCAAGGGACTCTCCAGAGTCTCTTCCAACACCACAGTTCAGAAGCATCAATTCTTTGGCACTCAGCCTTCCTTATAGTCCAACTCTCACATCCATACATGACTACTGGAAAAACCATAGCCTTGACTAGATGGACCTTTGTCAACAAAGTGATGTCTTTGTTTTTTAATACACTGTCTAGGTTTGCCATAGCTTTTCTTCTGTCTTTTATTTTTATGGCAGCAGTCACCATCCTCAGTGGTTTCGAAGCCCAGGTAAATAAATTCTGTCACTGCTTTCACTTTTCCCCCTTCTATTTGCCATGAAGTGATGGGACCAGATACCATGATCTTCGTTTTTTGAATGTTGAGTTTTAAGCCAGTTTTTTCACTCTCTTCTTTCACTTTCAACAAGTAGTTCTTTAGTTCCTCTTCACTTTCTGCCATTAGAGTGGTATCATCTGCATATCTGAGGTTAACAACCTCAGCAATCTTGATTCCAGCTTGTGCTTCATCCAGCCTGGCATTTCATGTGATGTCCTCTGCATGTGAGTTAAATAAGCAGGGTGACAATAGACAGCCTTGACATACTCCTTTCTCAACTGTGAACTGGTCAGTTGTTCCACGTCCGATTCTAACTGTTGCTTCTTGATCCACATACAGGTGTCTCAGGAGACAGGTAAGGTGGTCTGGCATTCCCAACTCTTTAAGAATTTTCCACAGTTTGTTGTGATCCACACAAACTACTATACATACAATAAATAAGCAACAAGGATTTGCTATATAACACATGGAACTATATTCAATGTCTTATAATAACCTATAATGCAAAATGACCTGAAATTATATATATAATATATGCATATTATATATATATAACTGGATCACTTTGTTGTGCACCTGAACAGTGTTACTTCAATTAAAAAAACAGTTGATTGCTTCATCCATATAAAAGGACTTCTGCATTTATCTGTGGCCATCTCATTCCTAACTGACCGCAGGACACACCTACCGGGGAGGATATTCGCTCATCTGAGATCCAGGCACTTACGGATCCCACAGAGAGTTCCTGGTTTTCCTCAGACTTGCAGATGGACACGAGACCTTTTAACTTTGAAAACCGATCAACTGCAATAATCCACAGTCTGGGCTGGTACTAAAATGAAAACATTTTGCCAAGCCTCCTGGCTTCTCAGAGTGATAAGATTTCTCCTCACTTCAGCATCCTTGGAAACTGGAAGAAGATAGTGTTGAGTTAGGCCGAGCAGTCAGTAGAGCACGCCTCTCAAACAAGTCCCTGCTCACAAACGGACTTCAAAATGCACCAAAACCATGTTTCACTTCTCTAGCCCCGCCGCCAGCCAGGGCCTTCCATGTAAAAGGCTCTATTCACAGAATAAACACATGTTTTCACCTGCCTTCTAGTAATTTAAAATTTTTTGTAATGGGAGTTGGTGAAAGGGAGGGAAGGGAAGAGGAAAATGGGATTCTATAGAATAAGAGACAAAAAAATCACAGGCTGTGTTCACATCTCCCAAGGAAACCAGAGTCCTCACTGAGGGAAGTGGAAGATAAAGCTGAAAGACCATGATAGATGGGATCCCAGAGAATGCCAGACTCTTCAGTAACTGGCTGTGTCTTCTCCTCCTGCCTCAATGCCCAGGCTCTTGCCTTCTCACTCATTCTCCAGCAAATCCAAACTGTTTACAGCTTTCAGAACATATCATCATGATATGTATCTCTGTACATTTACAAATATTGCTCCTTTTCCCTGAAATAGTTTTGCCTTCTTTATAGAGCAGAAAAACTGTTCATCTTTCAAAATCAGATCATCATCACCTTCTCCAGGAAGACTTCCCCAAATACATTCCTCTGAGATATTATTTATTCACTCTGCCTGTTGTATTTGTGTTTGAATGACCCCAGGTTGTCAGTTAATTAAAGTCAATTTAACTAATTTCAATTTTAATGGAATTTAATTTAATAAGCTGATGATAATTAGTGTTAGATATCTCCTAATGGCTCAGTCTGTGATCGCAACTGGGCAATAATGAAAGAATGATAATGGTGCTGGTTGAGATACTCCTTTAACTTGCCTTCAAGGCACTGTTCCTCCAGGGTCTTACATTCCTAAATGATGGACCAAGATCACATCCTTTCTAGCTCTATAGTTCCACAGTCTTGAGTATCCATTTCAAGGGCCTTCCAGGAACCGTCTCTGAGCACTCATTTCTCCCTGTGTCTAAGTTCATCCCAGCTCTGTGCCGTGTTGTGCTAAGTTGTCACTCTTTGTGACCCCATGAACTGTAGCCCGCCAGGCTCCTCTGTCCATGGGATTCTCCAGGCAAGAATACTGGAGTGTGTTGCCATGCCCTCCTCCAGGGGATCTTCCTGAACCCGGGGTTCAAACCTGCGTCTCTTACGTCTTCTGCACTGGCAGATGGGTTCTTTACCACTAGCATCACCTGGGAAGCCCCTTCTTCCTAGCTCTACCCAGAAAGAATGCATTCCTGTTACACACCTGCCCATGTCCATAAGATGATGTAGCAGATTTGCCAAGAATTGAATCTTCAACACAGAATAAAAATATCATTAAGTCTGGACAGTTGTGTGTTTTCAAAGGGAAGGCTTCCATTTTTCAGCTACACAAGATGATCCTCATTTCTGTCAAATTAACATCTTTACCACTAAGTTTAGGAGTAAGAGAAATAATAATACTGAAATAACTACCATTTATTGAGAACCCATTATAGACCAACGAAAGTGCAAGCACAGACTCTATCTCAGACTGGAGTTAGGCATAATGAGCTATGACACCTGTCAAGGGAATGGAGAAGAAGAGAGCCACTAATAAGAACTAAATCAATGTTAAAATGTAGCTTATAACTAAGCACTACATGTAACTTTATGTGTGTATATGAGGGGGTGCTTTTGTAGACTAATGGCTTTCCCGGTGACTCAGTGGTAAAGAATCTGCCTACAATGCAGGAGACTTGAGTTCAATCCCTGGGTCGGGAAGATCCTCTGGAGGAAGGCATGACAACCCACTCTAGTGTTCTTATTCTTGCCTGGGAAATCCCACGGACGGAGGAGCCTGGCGGGCTACAGTCTATAGGGTCGCAAAGAGTCTGACACAGCTGAAGGGACTGAGCAGACACACACACGCACACACACACAAGCATTACATGTAATTGTATGTGTGTAAGTGAGAGGGTGGCTTTTGTAGACTAGACATCTCATTCTGCCCCTTCCTCCCTTTCCAGCTCCAGGAGGCCTTTGGGTGGGAGCCGTTCACCCAGCTCTTTGCTGAGTATCAGACCCTCTCTGACATCCCCAGTGACAACCTTGGCAAGATGAACCTGTGGGTGAGGAAGTTCTCTGAAAAGGTGCAGAAGAATCTGGCTCCGTTCTTTGAGGCCTGGGGCTGGCCTGTCTGGAAGTGGCTTCCAGCCTGGCCTGTCTGCCTGAGTGAGAAGAAAACCCCACGAAATCATCTACACCTTATAGAAAGGGGTGGAGAACTATAGAAATGCCCTCTGTGAAACAGATCACTGGGTACAACAAATCTAATCCTCATGTAATCCACCCAAATTTCAGCTTTATTTTTTCCCTTAATCTTGTTCAGAGTATCCTAATTCTTTTGCTAGATAGAGATTAAGTTAGACAGTGGTTTTCAAAATTAGTACTATGTATGACACAACAATGTGTTTTCTAGGTTTATTTTTTAATCCTAAGAGACTTTTTTTCCTGGTTTTTTGAGTGTTTTACATTTGGTTTATTACGTGACCAGAGCTGCTCAGTCCCAAAGACTTAACCCCAGGAATGTCTTTCTCTGGATGCCTCTAGAGCACCTTTCTCTTTATCCTAAAATCCTTTCGTGTGTTTCACAAACATCTTTGATCTGCATGGTTTGAACACAGTGTGGTCGGTCAACAGATACTTGTTAAAATGAATAATAACAGCTACTCACTACGTGCTAGCCAGTAAGGGCTTTAACTGCACCAGGTCATTCCTGATTGCAGTGACCCTGAGTTAGGTACTATCACAGGCCCTGTCCCAAGCGGGAGAAAGTGCTCCCAGAAATTAAAGCTCTAATGCTATAATAGGCTAAATTTCATGATGATATAATCCAGATGCATGGGGAAGAAGGTCCTGGCTTATACGTCACAGCATTCTTTAGAATTAGTCCTGTAGCATAGAGGACCACACCTGTCCATGTCACCTCCACAGATGGGAGCTGCCACCCAGCCTACCAAACACCCCGTCTGGTTCCTTTAGGAAACAAACAATTTCCTGACAATTGGAAGTCTGTTATCTGAGAAAATTTGATGTTAGTGTCTGAAAGATAGACCAAGGCAAGCCAAAAGAAACAAAAGAAGTGTTGGCTTGTTTCATGCATGCTGATGAAAGCGTTGCATGGCATGCGTAGCTGCATTTTGGTCAGAATCTTCTGGGCTGGAAGATGAATATTGTTGCACAGCCATGCTGAATGGAGTACCGCTAAACTCTGTATGCATATATAATCTTCACTGGCACACCAGGAAACTTAGATTTCGGAGTACCACTAAACCGTGTGCATACATAATCTTCATTGGCACACGAGGAGACAGATTTCGAAGTGAAAAACTAACAAACATCAGAGCAAGACTTTGAAACAGATCAATGAGCTAACTGAAAGAATATATGGTCATAGCGACTCCTCCGCTAATTACAGGAGCCAAGTATAAACTCAGAGAGGAAAAATACAATACATACATGTGCCTGGAGTGGACTTGGTTACTTTTTTCATCTGTTCTACGAAGCTTCCTCTTGGGAGCCACCTCTGCCTTCTCTGTGATTGGAAGGGGTTGCCCATCAAGGGACCACGGCAGTTCCATCAAAAGAGTTTGCACCAGACCATGGACAACCAGAGTATGCCATCTCCTGGACCTGCTGACTGGATCACGGGTGTTCATATGACTTAAGTAGAACCAGGCAGTGTCCTTTTTTGATAAGTAATAAAGTTACTGGAAGAACGATTTTTTTCCCCCTGAGATCAAGGTTTTTATGAGCCATTTAAGTCAGGAGCTGCCTTGCAATATCATCTTTGCATAAAGAGAGCCTGTAGAACAATGAAACCTTTTGAACAATGAGACAAAGGAAAACAATGATAATCAAGACAAACATCCATATCCCTAAGGACATTGTTCAAGAATCTAGATCTAGTATCGCTGTAATCTCCAGGTCAATGCCAGACTTTTTTGTTTCTTGAATCAATTCCTCCTCGTGTTTCTACCAGTTAGAGCTGAGTTCCTATTAGCTGTCATCAGAAACATCCAACTAAAAATTCTCCCTTTCCTAAGTCCTCTTCAGCTTGCTGTTAGGGCAGTGTGACTGCTGTCTTTTCCCACAGGACTTGCCTGAAATAGACGCTCCTGGTTTGACATCTCTCTCCTCTACTCACGGTGGGTGAGCTGCAGGACAGCCTGAGTCCAGACAGTGGTAACACAAGCCAGTTTTCCACTGATGGTGAAGATAACCAACAGTCACCAAGGCCTTTGCCTCCAGAATTGCATGATTTTGAAACCATACACTCCAGTTTTTTTTTTCTTCTACACCACCTGGTTTGTGCGTTCTTATTTCCCTGACCAGGGATCAAACCCAGGCCCGTGGCAGTGAAAGCATGGAGTCCTGACCACTGGACCACCAAGGAATTCTTGTTTTTAAAAGTACCTTTGGACACAATACCTTTGAAAAGCACCTTTTGGACCTTTGCCAACAAAGGTCCATATTGTCAAAGCTATGGTTTTTCCAGTAGTCATGCATGGATGTGAGAGTTGGACCATGAAGAAAGCTGAGCACCGAAGAATCGATCCCTCTGAACTGTGGTTCTGGAGAAGACTCTTGATTGCAAGGAAATCAAACCAGTCAATCCTAAAGGAAATCAATCCTGAATATTTATTGGAAGGACTGATGCTGAAGCTCTGATACTTTGGCCACCTGATGCAAAGAACTGACTCACTGGAAAGAACCCTGATGCTGGGAAAGATTGAAGGCAAGAGGAGAAGGGGACGACAGAGGATGAGATGGTTGGATGACATCCCCGACTCAATGGACATGGGTTTGAGCAAGCTTTGGGAGTTAGTGATGGACAGAGAAGCCTGGGGTGCTGCAGTCCATGGGGTCGCAAAGAGGTGGACACAATTGTGTGACTGAACTTGGACACAGAGGATAGACAAAGAATTTGCTTTTTTCCAGCTTTGGAAAGACAAGGGTCTGATGAGAAAGACTGACCAGCGATTCTTTGGCTCCTCTTTTGGGTCGCAGTTGAAAGGTCATTTCTTGGAAGAAATGCTCTGCCCAGCTGTGTCCTGACCACGCACACTGTTTACCTGTATTCACACCACCCAAGCTTCACCCAACACTTCTCATCACACTCACGTCTAATACATGCTTAATCTGACTGCACATTTCATGACGGCAAGACCGACGTCTGTATTTCTCAGAGCTTTACCCCTAGGGCATAGGGCAGTTCCTAATGCATCAAAAGTTTTTGATGAGTAAGTATTTCTTGGCTCAATGAAGGCATATAAGATTGATTAAGGACTCCCAACACCTATACCCACTGAATGTCTCATAGAGCCCTATGATATTTACTGAAATTCAAATAATTTCTTCTATTATTGTAGAAAGAAGCTGCAAGATGACTTAAGCTGTTCCTCTATTTTTTTTATACCTCATAGCTGTCTACATAAATTTTGGTCATATTTGTGGTCAGACTGGATGTGTGAGAACTTTCCATTGGTCTCCTCCCCACCCCTCTTATATATTCAAGATGCTATACTTATGAGAATGTTTTCAGCAAAATTTTTGTGGGGAATTATGATGGAAACTTTCAAGGGATATAATCAGTTTTTAAGTAAATTCCTTAGGTCTTGACATTTTATGGTCTCTGTCTTCACTTCTTCCCACGCCTGTTTCTTTTCTCTCCTCGCTTGAACTGCAGCCAACATTAATTTCGGAGACGTTGTTCTTTTCTCTGAATAAGCGCTTCCACTAGTCCTGCTCTATGTCATTAAATGCTGGATCAAAGGCGTTCTTCTAGGTCAGGATGATCCCCAAATCTCTTGATACCATCAACCAAAATAACCCAGTCGTTTCCCGTCTGTCCACCAGAGGGCAGAGTAAGCACAGGCTCCAGTGTCTTCAGCCCCTGGACCTGGATTACTAGAAAGATAGATCTGTTCTAAGACTATAAAGCTGCACTGGAAAGCCAGGAGGCGGGCTCCCCACAGAAGATCCAGCAAGATGGTGTGTGTGTGTGTTAGCCACTCAGCCGGGTCAGACTCTGCAGCCCCATGGACTATTGCCCACCAGGCTCCTCCGTCCATGGAATTCTCTAGGCAGGAATACTAGAGTGGGGAGCCGGTATCACAAGGTAAAAGAAAATCAAGAACCTGCCCAGGGCAAAGTGCTTTACAGAGCAGAAGTGACCACAGGAGTTCTCCAAGTCCAGAGAAACGAGCTTGGGGGAACAGATAATCCCAAGAATGCAAGGATGATGCAATTATACTATATCTAATACGTTCACTGCATTTACAGATTATAAGAAAAGAACCTTATGGTCATGCCAAAAAATAGCTTGAAAATTCAAAGCACAGCCATGAGTAAACATTTTGCAGCACCGTGAAGTGGAAACTTCCTATGAGAAACTGTGTACATAGCAGAAACGTTTCCTAAGCATTGTACTCAGTAAAGAGGAGATAACGGTAGTCATAGGAGTAGCAAAAAGAAGATAACACAGCACTGTAAAGCAATTATACTCCACAAAAGAGGAGAAGCATTCACATGAAACTCAAGAGCCGAAGAAGAATGTGCCGTCTGAGTTCTACCTTCAGCGTATCCTTAGAGGTCTTCACTAATGCATTTGGATAAGAGAAACAGACAAACTGGAAAGCAAGGGGAAAATAATCATCATTTTCAGAAAATATGACCCTCTATATTTTGGGGGTGGACCTAACAGACAGCTGATGAAGTGGACGTGGTGGGGACAGGTAAAGAGAGATCAAGGATGACATCTAGGCTCTTGGCTTGAGCCCTCAGTGGTGGGTTTTTTTTTTTTTCTGTTTGTTTTAATTTTTTTTGGAATATAGTGATTTACAATATCATGATAGTTTCAGGCTTACAGTATAGCAATTTATATGCGTGTGTGTGTGTGTGTGTGTGTGTGTATAGATATAGACATAGATAGATGTCCTTGTTTAGTTTCTTTTCCCTTATGTGTGTTTGCTCAGTCATCTCTGACTCTTTGCAACACCATGGACTGTAGCCCACCAGGCTCCTCTGTCCATGGGATTTTCCAGGCAAGAATGCTGGAGTGAGTTGCCATTTCCTTCTCCAGGGGATCTTCCCAACCCAGGATTGAACCTGCAGCTCTTAAGTCTCTTGCATTGGCAGGAAGGTCCTTTGCCACTAGCGCCACCTGGGAACTCCTCTTTGCCCTTGTAGGTCATTCCAAAGGACTGAGTATAGTTCCCTGCACAGTGATGCTGTAGGTCCTTGTTGGTTATCTTTTTGATATACAGTAGTGTGTATATGGGAGAAGGCAATGGCAACCCACTCCAGTACTCTTGCCTGGAGAATCCCATGGACGGAGGAGCCTGGTAGGCTGCAGTCCCTGGGGTCGCAAAGAGTCGGACACGACTGAGCGGCTTGGCAGCAACAGCAGCAGAGTGTGCATATTAATCCCAACCTTCTAATTTATTCGCCCCACTTTTTTGCTTTGGTAACCAGGAGTTTGTTTTCTATCTCTGTGAGTCTCTTTCTGTTTTGGAAATAAGTTTGTTTGTATCTTTTTTTAAAAATTTATGTATTTTAATTGGAGGCTAATTACTTTACAATATTGTAGTGCTTTTGCCATACACTGACATGAATCAGCCATGGGTGAATATGTGTTCCCCATCCTGAGCCCCCCTCCCACCTCCCTCCCCATCCCATCCCTCAGGGTCATCCCAGTGCACCAGCCCTGAGCACCCTGTATCTTTTTTTTTTTTTTTAAGATTCCGCATACAAGCGATATGATATATGTGCCTCTGACTTATTTCACTTAATATGGAAATCTCTAAGTCCAGGTCCATCTTTGTTACTGCAAAAGAGCCCTCAGTGTTTTTCATAACTTTAACTGAGATATTGGGAAATGAGAGCATGAGATTAAGGGAAAACACAAGATAGTTTGATGTATGCGTCTAGACTTCAGAGGTTCGGAGTACAGAATTAAGAGGAGATATTAGATAGGCAGCATGATAGATGAGTCTAGACTTCAGAGCAGAGGTCGAGTCTGAAAATATAAATTTAGCACTCATTAGAATATAGATGCTATTCAGCACTTTAGGCCACACTGAATTCCTTTGGCAGAAGAACACTGGTGTGCCCAAGCCACTATTTTGAGGCAAACAAATGAGATTGAGAAAGACTAGTTTGGTGAGATAAGGAGAAAGCCCAAATTTATTACAGTATCACAGAATTGGGGAAAAGAAAATATTTTGTATAGCAAAGAAAGGGGGAGATGTCAACGGGCAAGTTGCTGAATGCTCGTGGAGAAAGTCACATACAATGAGGGTGGAGACACAACTTTGGGGTCAGTCCTTATGGACGCGGCTGGTGATCTTGTCAAGGTAGTTGGTGGCTGGGTCAGAAAACAGTTGGGGTAGGTTGAGGAGAATGGGAGATGAGACAATCCATAATCTAAGCACTTTGACACACTTTTCTTGGTAAGGAAGCAAAGAAAGAGGGTGATAACTGGAGGGATAAATAACAAAGAGAAAAGGTTGTTTTTTAAGATAATGAAATGTGAGAAAATATTTCTATGATGAAGATGTGACCAATCCACTATGGAGCGAGAAATTCTGGCATGTGCTTGAAAGAGAGGAATGCAAATTAAATTTAGTTTTATTGGAAATTATGAAGCAGTTTTCAAGTTAAAGGAAAGAAGTTAGATAGAACATCATCCATAGGTCAGCCAGAGTGATTTTCTTTTTTATTTTCAACTAAATATGGAAATCCAACCAGTCCATCCTGAAGGAAATCAGTCCTGAATATTCATTGGAAGGACTGATGCTGAAGCTGAAACTCCAATACTTCGGCCACCTGATGCGAAGAGCTGACTCATTAGAAAAGACCCTGATGCTGGAAAAGATTGAAGGCAGGAGAAAATGGGGACAACAGAGGATAAGATGGTTGGATGGCATCACCGACACAATGTACATGAGTGCTTGAGTAAACCCCAGGAACTGGTGATGGACAGAGAAGCCTGGCGTGCTCCAGTCCATGGGGTCACAAAGAGTCGGACGTGACTGAGTGACTGAACTGAACTGAACTGAAATTTTTATTGAGACAATCATAGATGCACCTGCAATTTGAATAAAACATATATTGAGACAATGCTATGTATACTTTACCCACTTTCCTCCAATGATCAACATTTTGCAAAACTATATATTATCTTAAGGTGCTGAATAGTTTTGTCACTGCAAAGGTCGCTTCTACACCCACATTCACCTCCCTCTCACCTGTAACCCTATTTCCAAAATCCTAGCACCACTCATCTTCTCCCCATTTCTAAAATTTCGTCATTTCATGTCTACACTACCATGTATAAAGTAGCTAGCTAGTGGGCGGCTGCTGTCTAGCAAATAGAGCTCAGCTCGTTGCTCTCTGACGACCCAGAGGGGCGGGATCGGGGGTGAAGGGAGGGAGACTCAAGAGGGAGGGGACATATGCATATATATAGCTGATTTGCATTGTTGAACAGCAGAAACTAACACAGCATTGTAAGGCAATTATACTTCAATTAAAAAATAAATTCAAAAAATTTTTCCATTTCAAAAATGTCATGTAAAAGGAATCCTAGAGTATGCAACTGTTAGGATTGGCTTTTTTCACTCAGCATAATACCCTGCAGAGTTATCAGGTTGGTATGTGCCAATAGTTGGCTCCTGTCCAGTGCTGAGTAGTATTCCAGAGTGTGAATGTAGCACAGATTGTTTAACCAGTCACCTATTCGGGGTATTATGGGTGGAGCTGCTATAAACATTCATGTACAGGTTTTAATGTGAACAGATAGTCTTTGTTTCTCTGGGATAAATTCCCAAGAACACACTTGCTCGATGGTATGGTAATTGCATGTTTAGTTTAAAAGGCACTGCCAGATAGGTTTCCTTTTTAGATAAAAAAAAACAAAAAAACACTTCATTTATTCTTGTTTATTTATTTTTCACAAGCCATTGTAGGCTATTATATTTTAAATATGACTGTGTGTACATGTCCACCCAAAACACCTATTAATGCAGTTGGATTTGAAATTTATTATATGCTTGATATTTAAGAGACTAATGTGTAAAAGGGTGTTTTTCTTTTAAACATATCTAATTAGCTCAGGGATTATTTTCATAATAATAAAATACCTGGGAGTCCTAATAATACCACCTTATTTCACAATATAGCTTTGGGTATGGAAGATAAACACAATATTAATAAAAGACTTATTAGTTCATACCTAAAAACCATCTATGGATGAAGAATGGATATCTGACTAAGTTTATCCAGTTTGTCCTTAGACAGTCTTTATCCAGATTGTTTTTCTTCAGTCTCTCAGTCATGCCTGACTCCTTGCGACCCCGCGGACTGCAGCCAGGCTTCCCTGTTTTCACTATCTCCCAAAGTTTGTTCAAATTCTCGTCTGTTGAGTCAGTGATGTCATCCAACCACCTCATCCTCTGTCGCTCCCTTCTTTTCCTGCCCTCAATCTTTCCCAGCATCAGGGTCTTTTCTAATGAGTCAGGTCTTCGCATCAGGTGGCCAAAGTATTGAAGTTTCAGCTTCAGCATCAGTCCTTCCAACGAATATTCAGGGTTGATTTCCTTTAGGCGTGACTGATGTAATCTCTTTGCTTTCCAAGGGACTCTCAAGAGTCTTCTCCAACACCACAGTTCAAAAGCTTCAATTCTTCAGCCCTCAGCCTTCGTTATAGTCTAATTCTTACATCCATATATGACCACTGGAAAAACCATGGCTTTGACTATACAGACCTTTGTAGGCAAAGTGATGTCTCTGCTTTTTAATACACTAAGCTTTTCTTACAAGGAGCAAGCACTTTAAATTGCATGGCTGCAGTCGCCATCTGCAGTGATTATCCAGATTGTCTATTTGCTCTCAACCCAATTGTATTGAATTTCAAACAGGCATGGGGACTTTTCTAGTGTTTTTCCCCCTTTTCTAGCTGCTCAGCATTTGGATCCTCATTCTATTTGGGGTCTTTATCAAGTAGTCCAAGTCTCCGTGGAAGACAAGGTCCTTCCTCACAGCACATGAACTAAAAAGGCCAAGTATGTATATTTTCCCCTCAACCCTGGAGCTAGAGTAGTCAGTTGTGTCTGACTACTATTTTTTCTTTTTCAGAGTTTTTTTTTTTTTTTTTTTAAAGGATTCTTTCTTTGGTGAGAAAAAATGGACATGAGAAAATAAATACATCTCATTTCCTTCCCCCAGCACTCAGCACTCAAAATAAATGTAGCTTCATTAATTAGTAAAATTGTATGTGCTGGTGTGTCACGTCTGAGCATACAAGCGTGAGTTCCCACAGGAAGACCCTGAGTTCCTGCCATGAGCGGTTACTGCAAGGTTTATGGGCTTATGGGAAGTGTTACCGAGGAGAGGCCAAGCAAGCCCATGTTCCCATAGCATTTCGGAAGACTACCTTCTCCTTCTCAGGGTTAGACTCACTAATGCAAATTGCCCAGCTGGGTTTTAATTAAAGTTCTGCCCCCGCTTTCCCTTGGGTTTTCCCATCATGTACACTTTTCCTTCCTCCCTTAGGTACTTCTCTCCTCCCCCTAGGTCTCTCTGCATAGGCCCATGGCGGAGACAGCTGACAATAATGAGGCTCCAAGAACTGGTTCCAAGCCTGCAGCAAAACTTTTAAAATTAAACCCTCGAGATTTATTTGAGTTGTAATCAGAATGCATGGTTTGAAGTGAACTAACGTCACTCTGCCTTCCAGCTGGCATGGTCCTCTGCCCACAGGTCTATGGGGCTCTAAAACCCGGGGAGAGAGAGCTATTTCCTGCCATCCACTGCCTTGTCCTGCAAGTGGGAAAGTCTTCCTGGAACCCTTGGGAAGGGCCCCAAATTTTCCTCCTGTTGAACAATTAGAATGTGATTGATTTTTCACTATTAGAGTCAATCACTCTGATGAGTATCTATGGGGATAAGCTTTTGTATTTATGAAGGTTTCCTCAAAATAGACTCCTAGATGTGAAATTAGAGAGTGAAAAGGCAAAAAACATATTAAAGACTCAATACAGGTGTCAAATTTCCTTCCTTTCATTTATTCATACAAGCAAATAGGTAACGAGCGTCTTTAGCAATAGGCACTCAGATGGCTCAAGTGGCAAAGAATCTGCCTGCCAAGGCAGGAGACGCAGGTTTTATCCCTGGATCAGAAAGAGCCCCTGGAGGAGGAAATGGCAACCCGCTCCAGTATTCTTGCCTGGGAAATCTCACGGAGATAGGAGCTTGGCGGGCTACGGTCTGTGGGGTCACAAGAGAGTCAGACACAACCTAGCACCAGAATGAAGAATAAGCCCTGCTCACCACAACTAGAGAAGCCAGTGCAAAACAACAAAGATCCAGTGCAGCCAAAACACAAGATAAATAAATAAAATTATTTTTAAAAAATATTTAAAAAATTATAGTGCAACTACAAATGGTAACTAATGTTATAACTATACCTAAAATGGAATGATGGGGAGTAAAGGTTGGCCTCTTCCTTCCTTTTGAACACCCATACAATTCTTATCAGCAGATGTGAAGAGCATTACCTGCAGAATCGAAGTGGATTCCTCACCACCTAGAATCCCATCACTCCTCACCGCCTCTGCTGCCAGCTTCGTAACCCAGGTCCCCACCACTGCCTGCCTGGACCTTTGCAGTACCTTCCTCTGCCCCATCTTACCTCCCCATGTTCTACTCTCCCCACAGCTGTCTGAGTCTTCTAGTGTGTAACTCTGTACGATCATCCCTCGTGTCTCAGATGGTAGAGAATAAACCTGCCAATGCAGCAGACCGGGGTTCAGTCCCTGGGTCTGGAAGATCTCCTGGAGAAGGAAATAGCAACTCACTCCAGTATTCTTGCTTGGAGAATTCCATGGACACGTGTGGGGGGCTCCAGTCCATAGGGTTGCAAAGAATCAAACACAACAGAACAACTAATACTGTACTATAGAACTGTAAGGTCATATACCTCATCTACAAAAGCACCTTTCTCAGAAAAATTCAGTCATTGCCAAGGCCTATAAAGCAGTCCACGGCCTGGACTCTACAACCTCTCTGGCTCCCATCTCTACCACTCTCTTCCCCCAGTGTTCTCCTCTGCCGTTCTAAGCATGATCCTACCCGAGGGCCTTTGCACATGCTCTTTTCTCTGCTTGGAATACTCATTTTTCCAGATACTTCTCATTTCCTCATTTCTCTTTTAAGAGAAACAATCACTGACCAAGCCAAATAAAATAGCATGGCATCCGTGTCTTTCTCCTTTATCCTATTTTACTTTCCATCATTGTACTTATTATGACTTGACATATATATACATTCTGTTTATTAACTACTTTACCCACTAAGATAGGAATGTTATAGATAAAGGACTGCTTTATTCACTGCTGTATCCACATTACCTAAATTGACACCTGGGTTCAGCGTTTGTTGAATGAACAGGTCAACCACCACATGCAAAGTATATTCATGAATGGCTCTGTTTCAACCTGGCAACAGATTTCTAGGGATATGCTGTAGTACTAAATAGTATATCCTATCTTATTTATCTGTGACATAGATTGATAACCAGTTTCACCAAGTGTTGTATATATGGCCTGTTATCAGAATTATTTTCAGCAAAGTTTCTCAAATTTATATCACTAACTGTTAGTGGTCAGTGAGTAGTATAGTTAGCAAGCTGTGAACAGGTTTTTCTCAATAAAAGAGAATATAACTAGACTAGAACAGAATGGAATTAAATTAGAGGAAAAAGAAATTTATCACATGTAATACAAGAAAGTATGTTTTAATTATATGTGTGTAGGCTGTTTATACACATATCAAGATAAAATGTAAAGACTATTTCTTATGTCACAATTTTTTTTAAAATTTTAAATACAATGACCTAGAGTATTGATTCCTGGAAATTTATCCAGAATTCCAAGGAAATAATATAAATAGCAACAGAAAAGAAAAAAAAAAGGAAAAGCACTAAAAGAAGGACAGAGAAAGAAAGAATCAACGAACCAAAGAGCTGGTCCTTTGGGGAAAAAATTAAAAATTATTAATGTCTAGCTATATTGACCAAGATTTTTAAAAAGAGAAAAGATATAAATTACCAATTAGAGGAACAAAGAAAGGAACATCACTGCAGATCCTACAGACATTTATAACCATAAAGACGGAACAAATAGTAAGAAGAAATATATAGATTCAATACCTTAACATACATTTTAAAATTTGAATATGTGGCTTAAAATCTTCCAAGAATAGTTCTTCAGGTCAGACTTTCAGGTACCATCAAGTTTTCTCAAACATTTCAAAAAATAATGCTAATTCTACACAATTTTTTTCTAGGAAATAAAGAAGGAGGGAATGCTACCCAACTCATTTTATGAGGCTGGCATTACTTGAAATTAAAAACATATTGCTGGAAAACTACAGACCAAATATCCCTCATGAACATGGATCCAAAACTCTTCAATAAAATACTAGCAAATTACAAACCAACAGTATGTTTAAAAAAAGACATCATGATGAAGTGAGGTTTATCTTGCTTGCAAGGATAGTTGAACATTCCAAAGTTAATTGAATTAATTAACCACATCAGTACACAAAAGAAGAAAAAAATCATATGCTCATCACAAGAGATGCAGAAAATCATGACAGAATTCAGTATCTATTCATTAAAAAAAACCTTTCAGGTAATTAATAATAGAAGGGAAATTCTTAAAACTAAGTAAAAGCATCTACAAAATGGTCTGCTAACATCATAGTTAATGGTGAAACATCAAATGTTTTACCCCTAAGATCAGGAACAAGGATGTGGAAGTCCACTCTCACCACTCTTCTTTGACATAATACTGGAAGTTCTATTCATTGCAATAAGAGATGAAATAGAAATAAAAGACATGAAGACAAACAGATTGGAATGGAAGACATAAAAATGTTTCTCTTCATAGACGATGCAATTATATACTGAGAAAATCTCAAAGAACTTACAAGGAAGCTAATAGAACTAGAAGATAAGTTTAGCAAGGTCAATGGATAGAAAGCCAATGTGAGTTCAATTTAATTATAAAATCAATCATGTTTCTGTGTATATTCTATATATGACCCATGGAAACGAAAAACTGCAAACAGTAGCAATATAATAGGGCTTCCCAGGTGGCTCAGTGGTAAAGAAGCCACCCGCCAATGCAGGAGATGCAGGAGATGAGGGTTTGATCCCTGGGTCAGGAAGATCCCCTGGAGAAGGAAATGGCTACCCACTCTAGTATTCTTGCTTGGGAAATCACATGGACAGAGGAGCATGGTGGGCTACAGTCAAGAGCTGAAACAATTTTGAAAAGGGCAAACTTGGAGGACTGCCTCACATCAAGGATTGCTATAAAACTGCATTAATCAAGACAGTGTAATGTTGATAAAAGGATACACACATAAATCACTGTAAAATAATAGATGATTAACTTATCTTTCATATGGTGTAAAAAAAGGGAATTCAATGAAGAATACATAATTTTGTCATATATCACTGAGATTTGTGGTTGGTTGTTGCATAGCAATAGCCGACTGAAACACAGATGTAGGGTATTGCCATAAAAAAAACTTGGGATATACATCATTAGCTTTAGGCTATTAAGAGACTGTTGGTGGATACTGAAAAATTGCTGCTGTGTTTTATATATAAGTAAGACATTTGGTATAAACCACACCTGTGATAACTTATAAGACAGAAACTGTCACTAACAGAACTATGGCACTAAGCAATGATGTTTTGTAGAAGAATGCTGCAAGACTAGCTGACTACTACTAGCTACACTAAGGTGCTGTCTGAAAGAGCTGAGCTAAGGAAAGAACTGCTCAGTTTGCAAGAATTCAGGAAAAATTTAGTGAGTTGAGAATGTGTATTGGGGAATAAAGCAGTTTCTTACCAAATCAAAGGTATGGTGATTTACAGCCTCAGAGTAAAGACAAAATCCAGGGTGAAACTATTTAAGTACTATCAGAAGCTAGTTAAATTGACAGGAAACCCACAGAATCAAATTTGAAATCAGTAGGAATAAAGGTGATTTCTGAAATCTAGAAGGCAAGAAAACAAGAACTTGTCTAATAGAAGAAGAAATCTAGTTAGGATACCATGGAAGGGATGGGTGGATGGCAAATGTCTTCGGACTTTTCTTACATCTTCTGATGATTGAAATCTCAACAGGAAGAATCAGTCTGGCTCAGCAGGGGCCAAGTGCCCGTCCCCTGAGTAGGAGAGAGCAGGACCAGTGTCATGTGACTATGAAGGAGTTAAATCCTAAGATGATCTGGCTACTGTCAGAAAGGAAAATAAGTGAAAAGAAGAAAAGGAAAAAAAAACCCTGTCTTCTATACTTGGTAACGACACATGCCCCTCAGAAGATGGTGAAGTGTTTCTCAAGAAACTTCCATTTATGCAAGAGATTTAACTCTTTTTCCTCCCATATCTCACTAAAATGACGATGGAGGGATTACAAAAGGTGTAAATCTTTAAGGATCAAGAAGAGAGGGGTGAAAACACAAGCAACACAATGTTAGTCTGCAAAACAGATGGTAACTAGCTTAGCAGACCAAGGGAAACTGAAGCTGAAAATATAGTAGCTCTAAAAGCTAGAATTATACTGCAGATAACTAGAAAGTCTCTGGAATTGGGAAAGAGTTGGGAGTTGAAAGCTAAAGAACATAAGGTCTGCAGTCAGGTCCATGCAGTCAGATCCATGCAGTCAATGAGCTGCTCCTACCCACATGGACTATGTGGTCCATGGACTTCTCCAGGCTGAAACACTGGAGTGGGTAGTCATTCCCTTCTCCAGGGGGTTTTCCCAACCCAGGAATGTAGCTGGGGTCTTCTGCCTTGCAGACGGATTCTTTACCAGCTGAACTACAAGGGAAGAACAGGGGTAGTCTGCTGAAAACAGGGACATTGACTGAGGCTTTTTCCCCATCTCACCCTCAAATCCTTCTCACCTAGATGCTGGCAGCCAGACTGATACTATACCGACAAGAGATTAGTGAATTTCTTTCTGAGTATACCAGTAAGTCTGTAGAAGAAACTTACAGATCCTAATATTTATAGGTCCCCTGCTGGAGTAGCTGAGGAACAGCTCGATGGTTGAAGCCCACTCATCAGCAAGATTTCTACATACTGTGCTTCTAAACAGTTTTATTGACTCATAAATATGACAAAAAGCTAGGAAGCACTAGTCATTTTAAAAACCTCTAATATTAGAGAAAATACACACACAAAAGAATCTCAGGAGAAAGAAAAACATTACAAAATGTATATAATGCATCTCCCCAAAGAAATTACAATGAGACTGCATCTATCAAATGAAACCAAATGGAACATCACACAAGAAAAAGAAACATCTGAGAATAAATTGTTCTTTAATATCAGAGCTTTGACAGTAGAAATGAAAATTTCAATAACAGTGTAGGAAGATAGTCAAGAAAATCTCTCTTATATAGTAAAGAAAAAGACATAGAGGAAAAACTAGAGAAAAATCATACTTTACAAGAAAAATGGAAGAGGAGTGGTCCAGAATGTTCAATACCTGAGTAGAAGTTCCAAAAAAAAAAAAGAAAGAAAGAAAGTGAAGGGAAGAATGTTGTCTAAAACATAAGAAATGAGTCTTCCTGGAAACGAAAGCTTTGTTTCAAGGTTGAATGAACCCATCAAAGCGCTCATGATTCATTTTGAAAATGACTCTCACAAAGGCATAGTGCCATGATATGTCAGATTATTCTGAGTAAAGAGAAGATACCAAATGTTTTCAGAGAGAAAAAGGGAAACAGGTTGTATGAAAAGGGTTGAGAATCAGAATGAGATTGCACTTCCCAGAAGCAACAGTGGAAGGCAGTAAAAATAGAACGCTCCTTCACAATTCTGAGAAATAATGATTTTCAGCACAGGATGTTATACTTACCCAAAGTATGAATCCACTTTGTGAACAAATAGACATTATCAAGACATTAAAGACATCTACAACTTTATTTTCTCATATTCCTTTTCTTAAGGAAGTCCCTAGGGGAATATTCTGCAGCAAACAAGAGAATAAAGGAGACAGAGAAAAACTGGGCATCGAGGAAACAGGGACCCAAAGGAAGTGAAGGTAATGTCCAGGACGTGGATGAAGGGTGGTCAATGTTAGGAAAATGTACAGTGAGCACAGACCAACTAGCCATGCTGGCACAAGAGTTGGGGCTCCGGTGGGGTCACATCTCCATGACAATGATGAAATTGACATATTGTTGGTATCTTTAAGCGTACTCAGAGATTTACACTTTTGGCTCAGTTCTCTGGGGGTGAAGTAGTGATAGCTACATAAAAAGCTAAGCAAACAAAACTGGGGTGATCATTAACTGTAGGCAGAATGAAAGCTTTACAAGAAAAGAAATGTAATAATTGGTACTAACAGTTTAATCTATGGCTCATCCTTGAATACTCTCAACATAATTACAACAATGTACAAAGTGAATATTGTTCTATACCAAGACAATGACATAATTATTCTATGGGAAAGGAAGTATATGTGTTTGTCTTGTGTGTGTGTGTGTGTGTTGGGGAAAAGTGTTAAGAAAGTCAGATTCCCACCTTCCACAGTAGAAAGTTGAGAAATATATAAAACTAAAAAAAAAAAAAAAAAATTAACCAATAATAGATTAAGACTGCTTTTTAAGTACACTGTCAGAAAAAGTAATAAAAAGAGTTGGGATTGAGGAGCAGAAATCAGAGTTAGGCAGGGACAAAGTAGGGGACATATTTTTTTCAGTCTTACATAATTATTTTTTAACTTTGATAAAAAAAGTAAGACTCCAACTGAAAAAAAAAAAGTGCATTTCCAACCAGGAGCTTGAGGATGAGGTATGGTATGTGGTAAGATTGATGCAGCAGGCTGTCAAGGGGCTGCAGACTGACTTGCCAGACACCACTGGTGAAGCCTGTGTGTGCCCCATGGGGCTTTTCTAGAGGACCAAGGACCCTGCCTTATTAAAAAACAGAGACATTACTTGGCTGACAAAGGTCTGTATAGTCAAAGCTATGGTTTTTCCAGTGGTCATGTATAGATATGAGAGTTGGACTATAAAGGAATCTGAGTGCCCAAGAATTGATGCTTTTGAACTGTGGTGTTGGAGAAGGTTCTTGAGAGTCCCTTGGACTGCAAGGAGACTAAACCAGTTAATTGTAAAGGAAATCAGTCCTGAATATTCACTGGAAGGACTGATGCTGAAGCTCCAATACTTTGGCCACCTGATGTGAAGAACTGACTCGTTGGAAAAGACCCTGATGCTGGGAAAAATTGAAGGCAGGAGGAAAAGGGGAGACAGGATGAGATGGTTGGATGGCATCACCGAGTCTATGGACATGAGTTTGAATAAGCTCTAGGAGTTGGTGATGGACAGGGAAGCCTGGTGTGCTGCAGTCCATGGGGTCTCAAAGAGTCAGACACGACTGAGAAATTTAACTGAACTGAAGGCCCTGCTGAAAAGCCTTCAGAGAACTACCGTGGGCTGGACAGCTCTCCCAGGAAGCTCACAGAAAGGAGCTGGAAGATGTTGCTCTAAAGTCAGCAGTCTACGACAAGCATTTCTCTTAGTATTTTGGAGTTAATGTGACAAAGCTGAATTTTTTGATGAGACTTGATGGACATGAATCTGAGCAAACTCTGAGAGACTGTGGAGGAGAGAGGAGCCTGGCATGCTGCAGTCCATGGGGTCGCAAAGAGTCAGACATGACTGAACAACAAGAAGTAGGGTTGTCTGAGGACCAGGTGATTCAGTCACTATGAGGGGGAGAGCTGATAATAGTGCCTGGCGCACAGTAAGTGCTAGAGTGTTAATTATTATTGTTCTACTTTTACTACTGAAGGACCCCCTTAAGTATGCTCTGCTCCTGACTATCAGAGAAATGCTGGCTGTTGCCAGCCTTACTCCTGCTATTGCTCTTGGCATTCCAAGGGAGTGAGTGTCCTTGTCTTCCACCCCAGGCTGACTGCTTAGATTCCTTCTTTCATGTAGGGCACCCAGGGACCAGCCCCCTCATGCCCCCAGATTCCTGATGAGTAGATCTCTAATAATCGTTATCAGAATTCCTTCTTACAAACCATTTGCCCACTTTTACCCTACTGTACCTCCCCCATACCAGTTCAGTTTCTCAGATCCCGGCACTTGTATAAACATGAACTATAATGGTCTCTACCCACTTACTCTGGAACTAATCTCTGAATCTAGCTTTTTAACTCTCTGGACCTATCACTCATAGTAGTAACTAATATTGGTACAGCTCTTTACAGTTTATACCACACAAATACGATCTAATTCAACCTTCACAACAGTCCTTTGGGATAGGCAATTTTATTGTCTGTCTATCTATCTGAGAGGTTCAGACAAATAAGAGGTTCAGATAAATAATTTGTCCAAAGTTGTAAAGAATTAGTGACAGAGATAGAACTAGAAACCAGACTTCCTGACTCCAGACATTATATTCTTTCCAGTATACCACACTTCCTGTAAAGTCTGCCTAGACGCTTAATATCAGCCTTCCACCACTCAAAACCCAGTCACAAAAATTTCCAGGCCTCCTTGTCCTGCCCTGCCCTTCCTCTCCTGGACTTTATACCCACATCAGCAGCTGTTGTGCCTCATCACCTGAATGGCCACGGGCAGCTCAGTGAGCCCAGTTCTGACCTCAGCATCCTTTCCAGCCCACTAGCTCTCTCTCTCTCTCTGTGTACACCTCCATTTCTGTCAATGGTTGCAAATTTTGCCTGCCCTGGAAAACAGAATAGCTCTTGACTTATCCCTCACCCTCACCAGTCTCTTTGGGTATCTATTGAAAATGAAGGTTCATTCTTTGTATTATCTCCTATAGGTGAACTTTCTCTTTCTATTAGCATACCACTGCTAAAATCCAGGCCCTCAGGACTTCATCTTTCAACGATTACTATAGCCTTCTCCTTGTTTCCATTTTCTTCCTTTTCATTCCATCTTAAAACCACACCAGAGTAATCCTGGTAACATGTACTTCGTCTCCTAAAAAAAACTTTTTGTAACTCTCCATTCCTTAACTTGATGCTTCCCAAACCATGTGTTTCAGAAATACATGCTCTTTGTATGTTAAGAATATATGCTTTATTTTTTAAAAGTAAAGAAAGAAATCTACCTGTTCTATCATCTCTTCTCCATTTACATGCATATTACCTAAAAATCTGAATATGTGATCAAGACTGGAAACTATTTTTTAATCAGCATTTTAAAATACGCTTTTGAAAAGGACAATTTTTTCGATGGAAACTTAGGAACATCTGCTCGGCACTAATGCTCCACAAAACACAGCTTATGACATCCACCACCTTACCTCCAGGTCTTTTTCTGAACTTACTTTCCATTAGTATCCTATACGAATCCCTCCTGGCCTTTAAATTGGCTCCTGACCAAGCAAGATCAAGTCCCACCTTTGAGTGCAACACTACCTTTCTCTAACTTCCTTAAGCCTGTTGAGTGCTCAGCTCTCGTGTCTCAGATTGTCTACATGACCCTGGATTTATACAATTTATTCTCCTTAATAAAGATGATTCAAACATAGCATGAAATGTGACTTTTTTGGAGGGATTCCTATTGTAAGTAAATTCACGCATTAAAAAAATATCCTTTATTAAATGACATACGTTGATGTAATGATATATATAATTGGCTCATTATAACTACTGAGCACTCTTATGTTTTGTACTGCTTATTGGAGGCACTACACTATATTTTTAGTTATGTCTTGTATTCTTTCATGCTCCTGCGAGTTTGGCTCATTTATCTCCAACACTTATTTATCTCCCAGAGTTAGTTGCTTTATAACTTAGGCTGATTATAAGTGATTCTAAGGTTGCCTACAAGACTAGCTCAGAGACTTTTAAGTAACAAGGTTTCTTTTTTTACCCCAAATACAAATTTCAAGACCAAGTTGATTGCTTAAGAAATAAATTGTTGATGTTCAATCACTCAATCATGTCCGACTCTTTGTGACCCCATGGACTGCAGCATGGCAGGCTTCCCTGTCCTTCACTTATCTCCCAGAGTTTGCTCAAACTCATGTCCATTGAGTTGGAACTTGCTTTAATGTAAGGAGTAGATTCTAGTTTTTAGTGGGACCTTGTAAGCCACGAAATTTAAAGGAGCTAGAAGATACTACTTTTAGAGTCCTTATTACATCCATCGGCAGAACTCACCAGGTTTGGGGGCTTCCCTGGTGGCTCAGTGGTAAGGAATCTGCCTGCAATGCATGAGACGTGGGTTCGATCCCTGGGGCCCAAAAAATGTCCTGGAGAAGGATATGGCAACCCACTCCATGGGGAGATCTTGCCACTCTTGCCTGGGAGATCCCAAGGAGAGAGGAGCCTGGCGGGTAGCAGTTCACGGTGTCACAAAAAGTCAGACCTGACTTAGCAACTAAACCACCACTGGGCTTTTAGGCTACACTCATTTTTAAGATTCACCTGGTACTCAAATATCATAAGTGAAGAAACTACATGAATAGCTACAGAAGCAGAAAATACACCAGTGTGTGCAGGTGCTTAGATACAAAATAAAGCAGCACACTAAATTATTTATGGGTGAAATAATAGGATGTTCTGGATTCGCTTTAAAACAAATATCCAAAGATTGTGGGGCAAAGACAGATTCAAGTGAAATGGCAAAATGTTGATAACTGCTGAACTGGATAATGAATACATAAAGGAGCTATGAGAAGGATCTAATAGAGTAGAATACTACTCTATTTTTACTAAAGAGGAAGGATGGTGATGGTCCATGTACCTTGCTTACTGTATGTCTGCCAGGTTCCACTCTTTCCACTGCCAATAATCAGACCAACCCAGGTCTTCACCTTGCTTTCACAATCACTCAGCCTTCTGCTTCATGCTATCCTTACCCCCAGGTCTCTGAGCAAGGCCAATGCAGGATTAATTTCACCCGGAGGAGGTAAGTAAGAGGTGCCAAGGCTCCTTTTCTTTATTCCTTTTTTTTTTTTTCCTGTTTTCCATCTGTTCTTCTCCCCATCAACCAACCCACTTCCCTGTCACCTACCCAGCTACCACATGCATCCTTCTGCCCTTCCTTGCTCCAGCTCCATCAATTTTCGTAAACCTTTGACCAATCATGCCCAAACATTCATAAATATTTCACCTACAGCTTTAGCTATCTCAGCTATCAATTGATGCCAGGAATATGAACCTTGCAGCTTTCTCTGCCTTCTTGAGTCCTCTTGGCTTCCCTCTGACAAGGTGAATAATGACTCTCCCGCTGCCCCAACCCTAACCTTCTGTGCATGCTTTGCTTCCAACACAGCTCTCATCATGATGCCCTCTCATCATGCTCACCAGCTGGCCTTAAAGAGGCAGGGAAAGGTCAGGAATGTGCATAGAAATGTGTGTGAGAATCAGAAATCTGCCCTGTCATACAAACCAAAGGAGATTTTCAAGGATATAAAGGTCAAAAGGGAAAATTCTCTGCAAAAACCTATGAGAATGAGTAGGTTAGAAGAGAGTTTTGGTAATTTGGAAATCAAATGTGATTAGTTCAGAAATGATAGAGGTGGGTTCCAGAAACACAGAATTCAGGCAAGAAGAGATGCAAAAACTGAAAACTTACCTAAGGACATGTACAATGATGAGGATAAAAATATGATAGAATCTTATATAGAAATCAATTCAAACTGGGGCGTTTCAGGACAAGTCAGGCAGACCTGAGCATATTTGAGGACTGAGAAGTGTGTCAGGGGAAAGGGAGAGACTGAAGAATCTAGAGAGTCAGAAAACAAGAAAACATGGTCTTGGGAGTGAAGACAAGGATTGGGAATGAAATATATATTGAAGTGTTGGCTTTGGACAGGAAGACTACACCTCTTTTCTGAGCTAGAATAAGTGAAAGACTCAAATTTTAAGGAGATTAATTTTGAAACATCTAAAGATTTTACTTGAATGGTTTCAATGTTCTCAGTAAAAATGTATTAAGTGAGATAACATATGTAGAATACTTGGCACTAGGTTTAATACATAATTGTTTGACATATGGTGGTCCTAGGAGACTGAATAGGTTGGTAGGGGTGGTGATAGTAAGAACAGAAGTTGGTAGGAGCAGTGATAGTAAGAACAGCAGCAAACACTTACTGAGTGTTTACTATATTCCAGGAACTTTTCTAAGCTATTGTTTTAGCAGTGGTGATGGAATTAGAAGGAGCAGCAATGGCAGTAATCAGTAAGAAATATCAGTTTAAGAATAAAGTGAGCAGAAGTAAGCTTAAGATAAACAGAAGAAGGTTGGTTGACAGGGAAGCTGTGGAGATTTCATCATTGAATAAACAGACTATTATTAAGCATCTATAGGAATTCACTTGAAATTTAGCCAGGCACTGGTATTGGGAAAGTTTGGTAGGTGTCTGATCAGAAAGTAGGCTACACAAACAAACCAAAAAAAAAAAAAAAAAAAAAAAAAAAACCAAAATTAGTAGAAGGAAATAAATCATAAAGATCTGAGCAGAAATAAATGAAAAAGAAATGAAAGAAACAATAGTAAAGATTAATAAAACTAAAAGCTGGTTCTTTGAGAAGATAAACAAAATTGACAAACCTTTAACCAGACTCAGTAAGAACAAAAGAGAGAAAAATCAAATCAACAAAATTAGAAATGACAAAGGAGTGGTTACAACAGGCAATGCAAAAATACAAAGAATTATAAGAGAATATTATGAACAACTATATGGCAGTAAAATAGATAACTTGGAAGAAATATACAGTTTCTTAGAAAAGTTCAACCTTCCAAGACTGAACCAGGAAGAAATATAAATTATGAACAACCCAATTACAAGCACTGAAATTGAAGCTGTGATAAAAAAAAAAATCTCTCAAAAAACAAAAGCCCAGGACCAGATGGCTTCACAGGAGAATTCTATCAAACATTTAGAGAAGAACTAATGCCTATCCTTCTAAAATTCTTTCAAAAAATTGCAGAGGAAGGAACACTTCCAAACTCACTCTAAGAGGCCACCATCACCCTGATACCAAAACCAGACAAAGACAACACAAAAAAAGAAAACTATAGCCTGATACACTGATGAACATAGATGCAAAAATTCTCAACAGAATTTTAGCAAACAGAATTCAGCAACACATCAAAAAGCTCATACATCTTGATCAAGTTGGGTTTATTCCAGGAATGCAAGGATTCTTCAATATATGCAAATCAATCAATGTGATACACCATATTAACAAATTGAAAGATAAAAACCATATGATAATCTCAATAAATGCAGAAAAAGCCTTTGACAAAATTCAGCACCCACTTATGGTTAAAACTCTTCAAAAAATGGGCATAGAAGGAACCTACCTCAACACAGTAAAGGCCATATATGATAAGCCTACAGCAAACATTATTCTCAATGGTGAAAAGCTGAAAACATTCTCCCTAAGATCAGGAACAAGACAAGGGTGTCCACTTTCACCACTATTATTTAACATAGTTTTAGAAGTCCAAGCTATAGCAATCAGAGAAGAAAAAGAAATAAAAGGAATCCAGATCAGAAAAGAAGGAAAGCTCTCACTGTTTGCAGATGACATGATACTTTACATAGAAAACCCTAAAGATAGTATCAGAAAATTACTAGAGTTAATCAGTGAATTTAGCAAAGTCGCAGGATACAAAATCAATACACAAAAGTCACTTGCATTTCTATATAATATCAATGAAAAATCAGAAAGAGAAATTAAGGAATCAATCCCATTCACCATTGCAACAAAAAGAATTGACTATCTAGGAATAAACTTACCTAAGGAGACAGAAGAACTGCATACAGAAAATTATAAGACACTAATGAAAGAAATCAAAGATGACCTAAACAGATGGAGAGATATTCCATCTTCCTGAGTAGGAAGAATCAATATTGTGAAAATGACTATACTACCAAACACAATCTACAGATTCAATGAGATCTCTATCAAATTACCAATGGCATTTTTCACAGAACTAGAGCAAAAAAATTTCACAATTCATACGGAAACACAAAAGACCCCAAATAGCCAAAGCAGTCTTGATAAAGATGAATTGAGCTGGAGGAATCAACCTTCTTGACTTCAAGTTATACTACTAAGCTATAGTCATCAAGACAGTATGGTACTGGCACAAAAACAGAAATATAGACCCATGGAACAAGATAGAAAGACCAGAAATAAACCCATGCACCTATGGGTACCTTATTTTTGACAAAGGGGGCAAGAATATACAATGGGGCAAAGACAGCCTCTTCAATAAATAGTGCTGGTGAAACTGGACAGCTACATGTAAAAGAATAAAATTAGAACACTTCCTAACACCATACACAAAGATTAAACTCAAAATGGATTAAAGACCTAAATGTAAGACCAGAAACTATAAAACTCTTAGAGGAAAACATAGGCAGAACACTTGATGACATAAAGCAAGATCCTCTATGACCCATCTCCTAGAGTTAATGAAAATAAAAACAAAAGTGAACAAGTGGGACCTGATTAAACTTAAAAGTTTTTGCACAGCAAAGGAAACTGTAAACAAGGTGAAAAGACAACCCTCAGAATGGGAGAAAATAATAACAAATGAAACAACAAAGGATTAACTTCCAAAATATATAAGCAGCTCATACAACTCAATGCCAGAAAAACAAACAACCCAATCAGAAAGTGGGAAAAAGACCTAGCCAGACATTTCTCCCAAAAAGACATACAGATGGCTAACAAACACATGAAAAGATGCTCAACATTGCACATTATTAAAGAAATGCAAATAAAAACTACAATGAGATATCATTTCACATCTGTCAGAATGGTCATCATCAAAAAGTCTACAAACAATAAATGCTGGAGAAGATGTGGAGAAAAGGGAATGCTTTTGCACTGTTGATGGGAATGTTAATTGATACAGCCAGTATGGAAGATGGGATGGAGATTCCTTAAAAAACTAGGAATAAAACCACCATATGACCCAGCAATCCCACTCCTAGGCATAATACCCTGAGGAAACCAGGATTGAAAAAGACATAGGTATCCCATTGTTCATTGTAGCACTATTTACGATAGCTGGAACATGGAAGGAACCTAAATGTCCATCGACAGATGAATGGATAAAGTTGTGGTACATATACACAATAGAATATTACTCAGCCATAAAAGGGAACACATTTGAGTCAGTTCTGATGAGGTGGATGAGCCTAGAACCTATTATACAGAGTGAAGTGAGTCAGAAAGAGAAAGATAAATATCGTGTTCTAACACAAATATATGGAATCTAGAAGAATGGTACAGAAGAATTTATTTACAGGGCAGCAATGGAGAAACAGACATAGAGAATAGACATTTGGACATGGGGAGAGGGGAGGAGAGGGTGAGATGTATGGAAAGAGTAGCATGGAAACTTACATTACCATGTGTAAAATAGATAACCAACGGGAATATGCTGTATGGCTCAGGAAACTCAAACAGGGGCTCCGTATCCACCTAGAGGGGTGGGATGGGGAGGGAGATGGGAAGGAGGTTCAGAGGGAGGGGACATATGTATACCTACGGCTGATCCACATTGAGGTTTGACAGAAAAGAACAAAATTCTGTAAAGCAATTATCCTTCAATAAAAAAATAAATTGAAAAAAAAAAAAAGAAAGTAGGCTAGTGGATTGGGTGAAATTGGGATAAGTAGGCAGTCATACTGAGTAGGGCATGGCAACCCACTACAGTATTCTTGCCTGGAGAATCCCCATGGACAAAGGTCCCTGGTGGGCTAAAATCCATGTGTTGCAAAGAGCCAGACATGACTGAGAGATTAAGCACAGCACAGGCAGTCATACTACACAAACAAGGGTACAACTGCAGTAGTTAGAAGGTTTAGTAGATGTTATCTTAGAGGAGTGCTGGTGATATTCATGGAGCAATCATCTCTTTGCTACTAGTTAAGCAAAGGGGTGGAAATAATCAATGATGGGAAGTATGGTTAGTACAACTTAAGGGCTGAAGTCACTGAAAATTCAGCAGAAGATGAATGGACAGGAAAATGAGGGATGAGGTTTGATGCTATTGCTTCATGTAAAAAAATGAATTATGTGACTGCAAGGAGGCTGAAAATATTGCCCTCATCCCCACACTACATAGTCTTTATTATGAGAAATCATCATACATGGTAAAAGTAATCTTAGAAATTTAACAATGTTGACACTAATTTCTGATATGAACTGGTGATACCAAAGAGCTCAAATGAGAAGACTGGATAATAAGGGAAGGATCAATGACTATTTGATATTAATTAGCTGTAACAAGTATATCTTTCCCATTCCCACTCATTTCAGAGGATCAAGGGAAAAACTACTGCTCAGGGAGTGAGACAAAAAACTAACTTGACCATAATCACTTAGTGGCACAACAGCATCATCGATCACGCAGGGTTCTTCTTTAAGATTCTTATTCTATTCAGGTACTCACTCGTGTGTTTAATTAAGATACCTGGCATTATGCTACACTTATTTTTCTTACTGTTTTTAACTCATTATATTTTAAGATTTATTAATGTAGACATATTTAATTCTAGCTCATTACTTCTAACCCCCTGCAAGGTACATCATACCACAGTACCTCATACCCCCTGCGTATGCCTCCGTCCTCACTCACTTAGTCACGTCTGACTCTTTGCAATCCCATGGACTGTAGCCCACTAGGTTCCTCTGTCCATGGGATTTGCCAGGCAAGAATACTGAAGTGGGTTGCCATTTCCTTCTCCAGGGGATCTTCCTGACCCAGGGATCGAACTTGAGTCTCTTGTGTTTCCTGCAAGAGGTGAGTTCTTTACCACTGAGTCACCAGGAAAGCGCAGTCCTCTGAATGGCATTCCATTATTTGCATATAGCACACTTTCCTATCTCTTTCTCTACTAGTGGGCACTCATGTACCAGCTCTTTGTTGGTTCCAATTATGCGACAGTAAACATCTGAGAACTTATCTTTTTTCCTCTCTTTATAGAAGAGTATGTGTGGGGTAAATTCTCAGGAGTGAAAATGCAAAGACATAGACTATGAACATGAGGCAACTTCACGAATACCATTAAGCTGTTCGCTATAAAAACTGCGCAAATTATACCTCCACTCTCACCGCAGGAGGGCTCCTATTTCTCCACAAATTTACCAGTATTTTATATTATCTGGCATTTTAATTTTTGCCAATCTGATGGCTATAAATGGGTTTCTCATTTATTTTTGCTTGTTTCATTTAATAGTTTGTTTAGCATCTTATAAGTGGCAGGTGTGATGTTCAACATATTAAGCCATCTGGCTGAGGTTGGGGGTTTAGCTTCAAACTCATATTTGGTATATAGATTATTTCACAAACTGTGGGAAAATTATTTTAAACTATTTTTAAATAGTTCAAAAAGTATATCATATGTTTAAGTTTAAAAAAAAAAAAAAAGGGAAAAAACTTCAGTGGGTTACATTTTCCACCAAATGGTAACTAGTTACCATGAAAGGTCCTTGGCTTGGAGTCTCCTAGTAAGAACATGGAATCAATGGAGATAAACAAGTGAGAGATGCTGTCTTCATGTAAACCCAGCTTCCTCACTCTTCATGTCTTACCTCAGCATTGTACCTGCTCTGATTGGTAATTTTTATATGAATTCCTTGAGAAATAGGACAATTTTGCTTTTGTTTCTTAACAAAAGACAACTGGATCCTAAGAGGCTGATGTGAAGACAAAATAAAGGCCAAGTATTCAAGTCATCCAGGGACAATGGAGAAAGATGAAAGAGGGACAGCACGGCTATTTAAATGTTATTGGGGGTGGATTAGTCACTAAGTCATGTCTGATTCCCATGACGCTATGGACTCTAGCCAGCCAGGCTCCTCTGTCCGTGGGATTCCTCAGGTGAGAATACTGGAGTAGGTTTTTCCTTTTCCAGGTGGTCTTCCCGATCCAGGGATCGAACCCAGGCCTCCTGTATTGCAGGCAGATTCTTTTCCAACTGAGCTACAAGGAAAGCCCCTGAAATGTTACTATCTCTGGCTAAAGACAATGCTGACAATCTCTTCAGTGATTCCTTATTCATTCAAATTTCTCTTCTTGAACAGCTTAACCACATCCTTTCTGCATTTTTCTTCTTGTCTTTTAAAAAATTAATTACTGATATTTCCTTATATAACTCAGTTCAGTTCAGTTCAGTTCAGTTGCTCAGTCGTGTCCGACTCTTTGTGACCCCATGAACCGCAGCACGCCAGACCCCTGTGTCCATCACCAAGTCCCAGAGTCCACCCAAACCCACGTCCAACTCAAGGTATTATTTATTATCAATGTACAAGTATCATTACCCGAACTATTGTTTCTACTTATATTGGTTGTCCTTTCTTAACCAAAATATTTATTTTTAATATAGTCAAATCCACCAATTTTTTTTTTACCAAGTTCACGTGAATTTTTGGGTCTGTTTCTGAGGTGTCAATCCTTCACCAAATGCCTATTTTTTCTTATACAAATGTATATCAATGTGTTTTACTAATTGTTGCTTTGCAGTGTGTCTTAATATCCGAAGGGGTACTCATTGTCTTTAATCTTCTCCTTAGTCCAAAATCTTACATTTTTATCAGTTATGTTATTTTCTATATATATTCAAACCAATGTACTAATTTGCCACATGATTCCTATCATAATTTTTATGGGAAATGCATTTGATTATATTAAATTTGGAAAAGGTGGCATTTTTACCCATTCATGAGTTTGGTAATTGCCTACCTTTATTTAGATTTCCTTTTTTGTCCTTTACTAAAGTCTAATAGTTTTTATTTATAAATCTCTTGTGTGTTTCATTAAATTAATTCCTACATATTTTACGACTTGTGTTGCTACTATATTGGTATCTTATTTTTATTATATTTTCTAATTGATTATTTCTGGGTTAGATTCACTTTATTTATCTTTATAAGTTAATCTTATATTAGGAAATCTTGCTGAACTTTCTTACTGGTGTGACTCATTTGCCCATTAATTTTCTTGGACCTTAAATGTAACTGATCACATCATCAGCAAATAATTATAATATATCCTCCTCTTTATTAACTACTATTTTCTTTCCTTTTGTATTGGCTAGAATTACAAGTACTGTGTTGCTAAGTCTTATTCCTGACTTTACAAAAAGTGCCTTAGATTCCATTAAATACATTTGTTGTAGAATTTTTATATGTAGTTTTATTAGGTTGTAAAAGTTCTCTAGTTCTAGCTTCCTAAGAATTCTCATCATTTTTTTCAAGTGTATTGAGATAACTTTGTTTTTCTTTACTTAACCAACATGAGAGTGAACTTATAGATTTTTCTGAAGTTGAATCATTTGTATATTCCTGAGAAAATTGCTCCTTGGTAAAAATATGCTGCTTTTAAAAAAAAAAATGTTAAATTTCCCTGGATAATATTTCAATATGTTTTAATCTATAAAATTACTGTATATGTTTTACATAATATACTAATGAGAATTATTTTAATCTAGTTTATACAACTATCATAAAATTGGGCAATTTTTCTTTTTTCATTTTCTGGAAAAACATATAACATATGTGGATTATATGTGTTCCTGCTCAGCTGTGTCCAACTCTTTGCAGCCCTATGAACTGCAGCCCTCCAGGCTCCTCTGTCCATGGAATCTTCCAGGCAAGAATACTGGAGTGGGTTGCCATTTCCTTCTCCAAGGATCTTTCCGACCCAGGGATTGAACTCAGATCTCCTGCAGCTCCTGCATTGTAGGCGGATTCTTTACTGCTGAGCCATTGGGGAAGCCCAATGTGGATTATATACTTTATAGTATATTTTATTTGCGTTTATTATTATATTTATATCCCCTTGAAACTCTGGTAAAATCCACCAGTAAAAGAATTTTCCATGGGAGTAGTGAGAAAGGCAGAGGGCTTATGTTTTCAGTAGAAATTCAATGTTATTAATGATCATAATTGTATATAAAATTATTTCTTCTTGGGCCAGTTAGGCTTTTATTTTTAGACGTGTGTCAACTACAACCATAAATACTTTTTAATAATGTTATCTTCTTATTTTTAATCTCCACTACATCTATTTTAGCTTCTACCTTTTCATTTTTTAATTCATTTGTATCTTTTGTCACTTTTCCTAGGTGAAAATTATAGAAATTTATGTTTTCTTATAATCTCAATCAACTTGAGGTTTTGTTTATGATCTGCTCTGGTCTTTTTCTGTGCCTTTGATTTTTTAATTTAGCATTATAATTTCATTTATTTTTGATATTTGAAGTTTGCTCTATTACTCTTTTCCTTTCACTTTTATTTCTATAAATTTACCCCCAAATTTTGCGAAGCCCCCAGGGAAATTAACTTTCCCTCCCTACGGCCATAGATATTCATCAAACTCAATAACCTAACTGATCTCTTCTCTGCTGAAGCCAGAAAGCATCAGTGTCTTTTCTCCCTAGAAACAGGCATCCCTCCAGTCAATTTGCAATCTGGTGACAAATGGCTGTGGAATGTGGAGATGATGTAAGTATTTCCAGTCTCTGTTCAAACACAGATCCCACATGATTTCAAGTCTGAGAAAACTCACCCCAGCCCTCCGAGCAGGGACAGAGGCACCACCACTCTGAGGAATCCCTGGGCCCAAGCAGACAATCCTTGTGTTGACACAACCCTTCAAATAAAGCCAGACTCCAGCCAAAGAAAATGTTGTGTATAAAACTCCAAACCCCTGTCACTGGTAAATTTTACTTCAGGTCAGGGCTTATCCATCCTGCAAATTATGTCCAAGAGCCTCTTGGCGCTGTTTCCAAAATTCTGAACCATGACTACACTGCTGTTTATGAATAATACCACCACATCCGTGAGTCCTAATCACTAAGGAGGCCTGTCCAGACTGAATCCCTTCCCAGCTGCTTCCCTCCTTACAGGGAAACTATGTGCATCAAAAGAATGACAAGGGGAGGTCACTCTACATGCTGAAGCTCAGTGCCAGGGAAAGGCCGGCTCGAGTTCTCTACTGGGAAATACGTTGACTGCGGCTCTTCAACATCATAATAATTATAAGTGACATTTATAGAGTATTTTAGGAATTATAAAATGTTTTCATAAGTAAGAGCTCATCTAAGATCTCATCTCCAAACAGCATTTCACATGTCAATTATACCTCAATAAAGTGCATTTTTTTTTCAATAGTGTTATTTTTTAAAAGAAAGAATAAGAGGAGAGAAAACACAGACAACAAGGACACACAGCTTTCCTGAGGATTTTCTCCAAGTACAAAAATATCAGGACTAGATGGAAAAATGGGATCAAGAAAGATTTTCTTTAAGATGGGAGAAATATCAGTTTACTTACACATGTACGAGGAATCTAAAGTAGTCTAATTCTTAAAAGAAGGAGATACTATAGTGGTTGCCAGGGGCAGGGGGATGGAGGAAATGGGGAGTTGTCATTCAAAGGGTAAAAATTCCAGTTATGTTTGGTGAACAACTTCTAGAGATCTGTTGTACAACATCAGGCCTGTAGATAACAACATTGTATTAATGCACTTCAAAATCTGTTAAGATGGTAGGTCTCATGCTAAGTGTTCTTGCCACAAAAAAAAAAAAAAAAAAGGAGAGAGAGAGACCCAGAGAAACTCTGGGAGTTGTTAGGCATGTCTGTTCCCTTAATTATGGTGATGGTGTCACAGGTGTGTGCCTATGTCCAAATACATCAAATTGAACAAATTAAACGTGTACACGTTTTTGTATTTCAATTATACCTCAACAAAACTATTTAAAAATTTTAAAAAATGTCCAAACAAACTATGCTAATTAGACACAGGTATTATCATTCTTACCTTTAAGTCATGTGAGCTAAGGCTCAGAGAAGGCAAATTACTTCTTAAGTATACTGAGCTAAACAAACAAAACTAAACAAACAAAACCAAATTTGGGAAAGAAATCTAGAATTTTGGAACCCAGAGTTTTTGTTTCCAGTTCTTTCCTTCTCCACAGGGTTTGGTTTCTGCCCTCACTTCCGGCCTCTGGAGTAGCTCCTTATACTTTATGAAGAAGGGGCAATGGGAGGGGAAAGATGGCCTGCTCCCTGTAAGGCCATCATTCAACCTTCCACATTACCTTTAATGGAAGAACTATGTAGAGAGTGAAATAATTGCTTGTTATCAATGGGGGAAGACATCTTACCATCATGGAATCATTTTCCATGTAAATATTCCATGACGGAGATGTGCAAATTGGTGATAATCAGACACAAGTATATGGTTTACCTGGTTGAAAAATGGAGACTGTAGCCTCTCCACCACATTCTCCCTTTCTGGCCTCTTTTCATCTTCCTAAACCCCTAACTTTGGAGTACCCTCCTAATCAGTCTGGGGACCTTTCCTTTTCTCTCTCTCAACTATGCTCATTCCCATAGCGATCTCATTAAGTTTCATGATTTAGAGTATCACCTATCACTGATGACTTCACATTTACACCTCTAACTTGAACCTGTCCTGTGAAATGCAGATCACACGTCCAGCTGTTGATTAGACAGATCCACTTGGACATCTAACAAACATTTCAAACTGAATATGCCCCTCACTGAATTTCTGACCACTCTTTCTCCCCAAACTCACACCACCTGAGGCCTTCCTCACCTCAGGTAATGATGTCTCTACTCTTCCTGTTTCTCAGGTAAAAAGTCATTCTGACCCCTCCCTTCCTTTCACATCTCATATTCAATCCATCAGTAAATTCTGCTGCCTCTGCATTTTAAATGCATTATAAAAAATATTAATAAATCAAGTGTATTCAAAACCCAACCTTGTCTCACCACTTCTACTGCTTTTCTCATCTAAATCATATAGTCTCTCATCTAGATTATTTGATTGCTGATTTCTGCTTCCAACCTGGCCCTCTGAAGTTTATTCTCAGCACAGCAGCCAGACTGGTTTGTTTTTTTTAATTTTTGTCTTTTTTTTAATAAGTTATTTCCGCCAGTTTCACACAGTTCCCTGCAAGGCACCTTCTACTAGCCATCCACAAATTTTCTGACCTCATCTGCCACTCTTCTGTCCTCACTCCACCCCAGCCACCCTGGGCTTCTCTTTGTAGGTCAGACCCACCAGACCTGCTCCCCCATTCAGCATCTATCACTAGCTAATTCTTCTGCCTGGAATGCCATTCCCACAGACATCCAGATGATTCACTGCTGTACCTCCTTCAAGTTTTGCATCCAATGTCTCCTTCCCACTAAAGCCTTCCTTGAGCATCTTGTTTAAAATTGCATATCACCCCCTCACATTTTCAAGTCGCCTTTATTTTTCTCCATTGGACTTACTTTCAAATATGCCATCTAATTTATCTAATTTGGCTACTGTCTCTCTCTTCTCCCTGAAATGTAAGCTTTGTGAAGACAGAAATTTTTGTCTATTTTGCCCATTGATCTACATGCCAGTACTTAGATCGAAGCCTGGCATATAGTAGGTACTCAATAAGCGTGTGCTGAATTGTTAAAGTACAAGTGAATGAGTGAATGGACTGGAACAGATGACCTCTAAGCCCTATGTTGCTGGTACACATATGCCTGTGGATAGGTGAGATAATAACCACAAAATCAAGAGCAAGTCTTCATCTCCCAAACTTAGAGGGACCTGCCAGTGTTGTCAAGTTCATGTTCCATACTCCAGAGTCAAGTTCAAGTTCTCCAGAGTCAAGCATATCCTTTGGTGGAAATGGCCCAGTGCAATTCCTTGGGGTCCTTGCACATGTGAGAGTTAATAAAGACAATCCATTCATGCATCTCAACAGCCAGCTCCCTGCTCTAGACATTGGATAGGCTAACACATCTTAGACCTACGGAGCACCTGATCCTTCTCCATGGGTTCTAGAACTTCCCCCTGGTCCAGCATGCACAGATGGGAATGGGAATTGCTGTGACGACAGAGGAGCATGGAGCACTCCAGGGAGTGAGTGGGCACCAGTGGGACAGAGGGCGTTCTGGGCAGGTGGTCAGGATGAAACAGGAAGCTGCTTCTCTCTGAACAGCTGCAGAGGCACTGTGCGTGCACCAAGCCCTCCTAGGCGTCCAACCTTGAGGAGGGATTTTGTGACAAGAGAATTCATCACAGGATCCTTCTGCTCTTGCCCTGCTTCTGGAAGGGACTAGTATATCCCTCTCCTCCCCATCTCCCCAGCTCTCCCGGGATATAAAGCAAGCTAAGGTTATAGGACCGACCAGACACAGCTAATCAGAAGCCGCTGCGGAAATCCCCTCTGGGTGCTCACGCTTCTGCAGCCTCTCCATCCTCACTTGTCTCCTTTCCAGCCCTCCTCCTCCTCCACACCTGCCTGCTGCCTCTCTGGAGTCTGCTGTTTTCATTTTACCTGTGATCGCTCTAACCTCCAGTCACCATGATCTGAATAATCTCCTGTCCACCCCTGTCTCTGAGCCCAGGTAAGGAGAAGCCTGTGGGGTAGGAGGGCAGAGGATGAGAAGCACCAAGAGCAGAGCATGGATATTAGGGGCTCAGAATGCTTCCCAAGTAGGTTTGCCCTGGAGAGACAACCTCTTGCGAAAGACCCCCTCCTTAGATCAGATCTGGTGGCCCCACAGCAGTAAACCCTGGAGCAACCCGTGTTTAAGGTGCTGTCTCCTGTGAAGCCCCTCAGCCTTGGGTGCCCTGAGGTGGGGAGGGGGCTTGAGAAACATGAGGTGGCCACAGGTGCCAGGACTGGTAGGTTCTGCTTCTATTTCTATTGAACGGCCTTTGCCCAAATGCCTCTCTTCTGCCTCAGCTTTCTCATCTAAAAAGGGGAGAATTCTGTCCTGTCAAACAAACAGAGGTTTTCACAGTGAGAGGCATCCAATGATATTTCGGTTCTCTAGAATAACATGTAAGAATAGAATAGAAGAAAATATGATTTCTTCAACTCTCAGAGGCAGAAAATAAAGTACTCAAGAACATTTTTCTTGTGATTATCATTTTACTTCATGGAACACAAAAACTTGACCTCTGACAATGCCATGACAGGGAAGGCTCCTTGGACACCTCCCATATTGGACAAAGAACGAAATCCCTGGACCCCAGACACACCAACCACAGGGCCTCCCCTTGATGAAGACCCAGGCTCCCATCAGAGCCCACCTTTGAACTGGCTGAATCTGTGCCTTCTATCTTATTTTCTCTAGGAATTTGTGACTCCTTCTCAGCAACCACAGGAGTCTTCTAAAGCAGGAGGATGGTGGGGGGAGTTTCCATTGGAAAAAGGTCCTGAAGCCAAAAGTATGCACACAGCTCTAGCAGATAATGGTTTTCCTGAGGTGCCTGTGGCTTTCTGAGGCAATATTCCAAAGAAATCAGCAGCTCTGTCTCCTGATAGGTGGCTGGCTCAGGAAATCAACATTTTTCCTTAACCATGGTGGGGTTTTTTGCATTTTAATGAATCATGAAAATATCCTGACAGAAGAGAGGTGGCTTCAATTTCTTCACCCATTTCTTAGTCCCAGTTCTCTCAGTCTGTAACCAACAAGAAACAGTCTTCTGGGTTTTGGGGGGAACTCTCTATTTTGTAGCACCAGATGAAGTTGGAAATTAAAAATATTTTCCAACCTACTAAAACCCACTTCATGGAAAATGATAGTTGATTTTCAAAAAATTTTTGAGACCAAATTAGATTTTTTATAGAGTGAAAATGCAAATATTTACTCAAGTAGACAGAGTAACTGACCCCAAGGCCTAGAATACTTTTTAAAAACGTAACAGCACAATGATCATACATTTGTGTGTGATAAGCTGACCTTCATGGTCCCAGAACTGGGACAGTCTCCTTGCCAGACAATTTTGATGTTGAAGATTAAAATGCTCATTTTTGAAGCATATCCCTCTTCCTCTGGTGGAAGAGATATTAATTTAAATGGGTGCTGCTTCGTTCAAACAGGGAGTTTCTTTAAAAGCATTAAAGGCAGAGAGCCAGCTTTAAAATCAGCAGGACTCCTAGGTTTGTATGGTTCAAAGCTCCTCTCCAAATGAAAGGGGAAAGACTGACAAGCCTGAAATGACACTTCACTCAAAGTTCTAATCCCACTATTGATTTTTGGAGAAAAGAGAACTAACAGCAGCAACTATTCAACTAACAGCGGAACTCTTAACACAAGTGCACACATTGTCATGATTCTGAATTGTCAGGCAACTGAGGACAAAGTGTTGACCAAAAGGCAAAACCCAAGGTAACATATTGACCCAGAGCTGGAGAACTAAAACATCCAGAATTGTAACCATCATTTTAAGAAGGGGTTCAGAGCAGACACAGGAAATATCAAGAGCATCTCATTTTTATAACATGTAGAAGGGGAAAAGCAAGAATGTTTGTATAAGGAAAACATTCCCCATTAAATCTACTTAAATGCTTTTAGGGGATAAAGATGCCAAAAAGAAACTAGCAAGGACTTCTTTTATTTAGACTTTCAAAAGCCTTTGATAAGCTATCTTACCAAATTTAGTCATGGGGACTCAGTAGACTGCTTTATCGTATAAGAGAAACTGGTTCACAAGACAGAAACCTCATGCCAGAAAGGAGGCTCACATCCCAGGGGTCGAGGCTGAGATCATAAATGGTTGGAGGAGGGAGCACAGTGAAATCTCTACAACCAAAGATGATATTTAGCTCCTTTGAGTAAAGAAATTACCAAATTGATGCAAACACACACACACACACACACACACACAAGATGTAACTTTGCATGACAAAGCATGAAAAAGGTAAACAAGTTTTTTTGTGAGTTTTTTAAATTAGAACACAAATCTGAATTTGAAACATATAATAATGCAAATATATGTTAATTAGCAAGGTTCACGTTACCTGCCATAAACCGAGGAAAAGGCCAATGACATAGGAAGAAGAGTCATTATAGTAATTTCAGCCGTCAGTTGCTCTGCAGGCGCCACCCACAGGCTGACAGGATGCTGTAGAAGTTGGGTGATAGCAAGGGGTGATTAATAACCATCTCTTCAGGACCGCTTTGTGCCCAGCCCTGAGCTGTGAGCTTCCTTTGTAGGATGCCTGTGAATTAGACACCGTTACCTCCATTGAGATGTACAGAGATGGAGAATCAGGGAAACTGAGTACCTCACCCACAAGTAATGTGGTTAGTAAGTGACTGAGCCAGTATTTGAATTCACAGATGTCTTCTTCCAAAATCTGTACAGGCTTAGAAAGATGATGGGAAACCAAAGAGAAAAAAAGTGGAAGGATAGAAAGAGAGGTGGGAGAAAGAAAAATGATGATAGATAGAGACTTCTCTACTATGTCTATCTCTACCTTTTCCCTGTGAGAAAAGTATTCTTCCCTAAATCCAGAATACTATTATGCACACCTTTGTTTCATGGATCCCAGAAAGACAGCAAAGTCACTTGAGAAAACACAATCAAGGGGTGAGAAGATTTTCATGATGGAAAGATGAATATGCAGAAGAAATGTGATCGAAGCTCGTCAAGGCATGAAGGACAGAGATGAGAATGCGTTCAGTCTTGTGCATCTACTATGTGTGGGTTTTGTGCTAGCTTTTACATGTTATCTCACAGAATCCTCACATGTCCCTCCTTTGCTACCCCCATTCAACATAAGGGGGCAAGGTTTCAGAATGTTAATTAACTTGTCCGAAACCTAAATGAGGCATCAAATGCCAAAGCAAAAATTTAGACTGTGGGGAGTCTTTCTACTTCACTGAGGATTAAGGAAAAGAAAAAAAAAAAAAAAGCAATCTTTCCTGCCAGGATTCTCTGTCCATGGAATTTTCCAGGCAAGAATACTGGAATGGGTTGCCATTTCCTCTTCCAGGCGAATCTTCCTGACCAGGGATGGAACCCGCCTCTCTTGTGTCTCCTGCATTGCAGGCAGATTCTTTATCACTAGCGTCACCTGGGAAGCCCTTTGAACGCACAGTGTGTATTTTTCCTAAAAAGATGTACTGGATGAAAATAGATTTTAGAACAATTTGTGTAAATTCATAGACCAGATGCTCATGGCAGGTTATTAAGTCAAATAATGGAAATTCAGGCATATTGACAATTCTAAATTTAATTTCTTATGGGACAATGATCTGATTTTTCTGTGACCTCTCCCCTGGTGTTTTTGTAAACAATAATACTAGATCAATGGACTTCAGGTCTACTCTGGAAGACAATTCTGGCAGCAAACAGAATCATCAAATAGGAGTTCTGAGTCCAGCTCTGCTGCCAACAGATAGTGGCAAGGTCCCAGGCTGGTTATATGACCTCTCTGCAGCATCCCTCACTGTAACATGAAGATCTGGACCATTTGACTTTCAAGTTAGTTCAGTATCATATTTTACAGAATCTTCAAGAGGGGCCTGACCTGTCTGCCTTTCAAATCTCCCCACAACCTCTCCTTCGAAATGCTTCAACTGGCTATTAAAATGGCCAGCTAAAAACATCATTATTACAGATCATTTTATTTATTCTACAGAGTGAAAATCAAATCCCAGATCTACGTCCCCAGCCCAGCCACATCCAGATAGATGTCCTGGGCCACCAGGCAGCCATTAATCTGTGAGTGCTCCATAGAGCCTTATGCAATCAGGAAAGCAGATCTGCCAGGACAGTAACAATAGGAATGAAGAATATCAAGGCTACGGGGAAATTCTTTTTAAATCTGCTGTCTTAGATCATCTGTATTCCTGCTTACATCCACATGTCCTCAAGAGAAATGTCAGCAAAGGGAAATTTGAGGACAGAAATGTCTTGGAGGGTGCAGGTAATTTCTGGGCAGGGGGAGGTGGGAGATGTGGGTAGAGGGACTGCTGCTGCTGCTAAGTCATTTCAGTCGTGTCTGACTCTGTGCGACCCCATAGACGGCAGCCCACCAGGCTCCTCCATCCATGGAACTTTCCAGGCAAGAGTACTGGAGTGGGGTGCCATAGCCTTCTCTGGGGTAGAGGACAGAGTGTGTCTTATGAGAGAAGAATTTTTGGGAGACTGATAAAGAGGGAAGACAGTATAGTGGATAAAACCATGGACTAGCAGGGACTAGATTGCTTGGGTGAAAACCTAGCTTTACTGCTAACTAGCTTCATGACATTTAATTCCTTTAGTTCTCAATTTCTTTCCCTCTTAGATAAGTACAATAAGAGTCCACCTGCCTCATTAGATTGTTGCTAGGATTAAGTGAGTTAAATGTCTGGAGTCCGTACACGCATTTGCTTGATGCTCTCTCAGCTATAGCTGAAGAGCAAGAATAGGGCCCATCTGGCCCTGAAGGAGGAAGGGGGAGTTTTCTTTTCCTTCCGTAGCTTCTCCTACTAGGCTGGAGCCTGGTCTTGAACAAACTACTGTAGTTGTGAAAGTGTCTGTTCTCCTTCTCCCTCCCAGGGAAAAGACTTCTCTAACATACATTCCTAGAGATTGTGAGAAATCCTCTTAAAAACTCTAGACAAAGTAGGAACACTGCTCACTCTCCTGGTTGAACTCAGCCATCTGGCTTGCTTTCCATGGCCTTGTTTGCAAACATGATACGCCTTGAGCTTAGGGTTATTGGAGCCACTACCCAGCCTTTCGCAACATCTCCATTTCTGTGAAGTGTGAACGTGAGGGGGAAAGAAATGGGTTGTTTGTGTCTCTCTGCCCTCCACTCCCTGCTTCTCTAAGGAGATGAAAAGGAAAAAGTAAAAGATGGAGGGGGTCAGCAGAGGCAGAGTGAAGAGAGCTGGTCCCTGCAACAGCTTCGTCCTGCCTGAACCTCCAGGACATTAGGCTTCTGTCTCTTGGTCACAACCACAGCTACAACACCTGGTGGGGATGAGGCTGCCAGCTCAACACAGGTTTGTTAAATTTGTTCAAATGACTGAACACGGCAAGGTGAAGAAGGGAATGATGGGAAGTGATTCCACATCCCTCAGACCCACCCACAACCCCACCCTATTCCTCCCCGATCAACGCAACACTGCAAACATCTGTTTCAAGGCATTCCCCTCAGATGACAAAAAAGAGCACAGGCTGACACTGATAGATATAAATCCCTGTAATTCTCTTCAACACGGAGCATTAATAGCAAAGAGCAAGCCCTTTAAATTCCTTCCCATTCTTGTATTCAGTTTACCTGTTGCCAGTGCCCCAGTTTTATCGCTGTTGCACTCTGTAGTATAACAACAAATTCCACTTCCAGCACCGATTAGAAACAGTGACTCAGAGGCACTAGAGGAAGTAATAGTTGAGCTTATAATTAAAATTAATTAAAAAGAGATATCATTAATAATCATTGGAAAAATCAGACGTCCTCCTCTAGTTGGCATGGCTCTGAACTTCTTACCACTTGATGGTCCCTGACTCCAGAGGTTTATAACAATTGCAGCCAACATACACGCTATCAATGCTCTCCACTGTTGCCTGCAATGAGTCACCGGATAATACTCAGAGACTCTGTTCTGACAGCAGATCTGGAATGTATTGCTACCTCTGAAGGGCAAGTTAGAACAGATGTACATGGCTTTTTCTCCTGCTGACGGAGTACTAATAAGACTGTTAGGATGTATTGTTCCAGATGGGCCCGGTCAGGCCTTTCCGCTAACCATCGCCTGCTAAGTGTCCGCCTTAACGCCAGGCACAGACTCGGGTCTCTATTTAAAGCTAAATCACTGTGGATTGACTGATTAATGCCAGGGACCTTTCACATCCTGTTATAGGGTCATGGGAAGTTCTGGATTCAATCTCAGGAATGCAGATTCTGATTCTAATTATCTGTCAACAGTTAAGCCCTTTACCCTGTTCCTCCCCAGCTTTTTTTTTTCTCTCCTTAAAATTATGAGGTTGAATGAGATGATGACTAAGATCTTCATCTGCATTAAAGTGTTAGTCATTTAGTCGTGTCCAGCTCTGTGACCCCGTGGACTGTAGCTTGCGAGACTCCTCTTTCCATGGGATTCTCCAGGCAAGAATACTGGAGTGGGTTGCCATTCCCTTCTCCAGGGGGTCTTCCTGACCCAGGGATCAAACCCAGGTCTCCTGCATTGCAGGCAGGTTCTTTACCTTCTGAGCCGCCAGGGAAGCCCTATGTTTTTGTAATTCTGCGGTACAAGGAAAGCAACTCAGAAACAGCAGCACAGGGCAGGAAAGAGGAAATAGAAGCAGAACCTATAGACACAGAGCCTGCCTCCGGGCAGCCAGGTGAGGCTGAGATCGACAAACACTGGTGGCTGTACAAGACCCACAAAGCAAGTGGAGTCCGAAGAAAGGCCATTCTTCCTAGGTGGAGGGCAAGAGAGATGCAAAGGAAAGAAAGGGTCTCAAATCAAGGTTTCTTTACAAAGAGCATGTTGAGAAAGGAGTTGTAAGAATTCTAGTCCTGGAGGCAGGAAAAACTGAACCAATTTTCAGAACAAGACAGTAAGATGTCCCTGGTGGCTCAGAGGGTAAAGAATCTGCCCACAAGGCAGGTGACCTGGGTTCAATCCCTGGGTTGGGAAGATCCCCTGGAGGAGGCATGGCAACCCACTCATGTATTTTTGCCTAGAGAATCCCCAAGGACACAGGAGCCTGGTGGGCTACAGCCCATGGAGTCACAAAGAGTCAAACAGGACTGAGCCAATTACCACCTGGGGAGGGAGATGGAAGTAAACACATCAACCCGCCCCTCTCTCTGCAGCTCTACTGGCTCCTACCCTCTAAACTCCATCCAGCCCTTTCTTCACCAGCAGGGCCAGAGGAGCGGAGCCCACAAACTCCCCCTTCTCCCGCTTCTTTCCCACAGGTGCCTCTGGACCTGGACAGGTGGTTGCATGGCCAGCCCCGACAATGCCACCCTGCCCCGCGGCTTTCTCCTGCAGGGCTTCGCCGAGTTCCCGCACCTGAAGCCGGCGCTCTTCCTGCTGCTGCTGGCCCTGCACCTGGCCACCCTGAGCGGGAACCTGCTCATCCTGCTGGCCGTGGCCTCGGCACCTACCCGGCCGCCCATGCACCTTTTCTTGTGCCAGCTGTCAGCCATCGAGCTGGGTTACACGCTGGTGGTGGTGCCCCGCACGCTGGCCGACCTGGCCTCACCGGGCCTGGGCCGAGGCAGCCCCATCTCCTTCCTGGGCTGCGCCGTGCAGATGCAGATGTTCGTGGCCCTGGGCGGGGCCGAGTGCTTCCTGCTGGCCGCCATGGCCTATGACCGCTACGTGGCCATCTGCCACCCGCTCCGCTACGCGGCGGTGGTGACCCCCGGGCAGTGCGCGCGGCTGGCCCTGGCCTGCTGCCTCGGGGGCCTGGCGGTGTCCGTGGGGCTCACGGTGGCCGTCTTCCACCTGCCCTTCTGCGGCTCCCGCCTGCTGGTGCACTTCTTCTGCGACATCACGGCGCTGCTGCACCTGGCCTGCACGAGGAGCTACGCCGAGGAGCTGCCTCTGCTGGGCGCTTGCCTGCTGCTGCTGCTGCTGCCCTCGCTGCTCATCCTGGCCTCCTACGGCGCCATCGCCGGCGCCCTGCGCCGCCTGCGCTGTCCGCGGGGCCGCCGCAAGGCCGTCTCCACCTGCGCCTCGCACCTGACCGTCACCTTCCTCCACTACGGCTGCGCCACCTTCATGTACGCGCGGCCTAAGGCCAGCTACTCCCCGCGACTGGACCGCGCGCTGGCGCTGGTCTACACCCACGTGACGCCGCTCCTCTACCCGCTCATCTACAGCCTGCGCAACCGCGAGATCGCCGCGGCCATCCGCCAGGTGCTGGGGCGCTGGCGACCCCGCCAGGCCCCGGGTCAGGAGGGTCTGTCTGTGTGAGCCCTGATCACAGGCAGGGGCCAGGTCGGAGTGAGCAGCTCTGCTCGCTCAAGTTTCCCCCATCAGCACGTGTCTGCGTTGTGGAGTGCCGGCGGGGAACTCAAGAACCGGATTCAAGAAGAGAGAATCTGGAAGCGCGTCCGCCTAAGACGCCCCTCCCAGCAGTGGCTCCATCCTCCGCCCCTCCTGTGTGGAAGAGAACCCTAGACCCTCACTTAGCGGCTCAAGCAGTAAACCTGTAGAGTTCTTCCCACGTGCCGGGCCGGGGCAAGGTCGTGGGCTTGGGGTGACAAAGAAGCCACAACTCATGCCCCAGAGAGCTCGCAGGGAGGGAGGAGGACGTGAGGAGTAAACTGGAGATGGATGGAGTGGGCTCATGCCAGACCTTTCCGGGGGAGAGGGGAGTCAGGCAAAGCTTCTTGGGGGGACAAAGATGGCTCAGTGGATAACTGGACGATGGGAAGAAGTCAGCCGGATGAAGAGAAAAGTGAAGACTGCTCCAAATAGAAATGGTTAAACAGGGGTGGGGGCATTTGGAGGAAGGACCTTGTGAAAAGCTGAAGGGTTGGAGTTCATGGGGCAATGTGATAGCTTGCCCCTCGTTGTGTGGTCACTCTGGCCGCAGTGTGGAGACTGGATTGGAGATATGGAGGCCCATGGAAGTTACCACCATATCCAGGAGAGAGGTGATGGAGTCTGGACCAGAGTCGTGACACTGGTGACTAAGGGACAAGGAAAGACCCAAACGATAGGCAGGAGGAGGGAACCACAGTATCTTGGTTAGATGTGAGGGTGAGGAAGGAGGAGGCTCTAAGGATCATTTCTAACCTAGGTCACCAGGTGGACGGTGGGACAATTTGCTGAAAAGGACACAGGAGCAGGTGCAAGAGAGAAGTGGGGACGAAATTTCCACTTAGAACATGTGGAGTCGAAGGGCGGCCAGGACAAGCCAGTGAAGACAGTAACTGAGGAGGCAAATGCACTTCTCAGTTCAGGAGTTCAAGGGAGAGAGCCAAGAGGAGGGATGAATTTGAGATTGCAGAGAGCTACAGAGATCAGGAAGTGATCATTGCTCTCTAGGTGATGAGATTATAGGTGATTTATATTTTCTTGATTATATATTTTCCAAATTTCTCAATTTTCAGTGGGTTTTACTCTTACATATAAAAATTATTATTTAGGGCAAAATACTGGAGCCCCTCAGTGAATCAGAGGGGCTCCTCTGATCTGTCTATCCCCAGGATAAATGCTGAAAGCTGTCTCCTGAAAGTATGGAGTGAAGCAGCAGGGAACTCTACCCATGTGGTACAACAGTAGGAGGGCACAGAGGTGCTTTTATCCACCAGTAGCTTGGTGGAAATGTTACTGTCAAAGGTGAAGTGAGGAGACATTCAGAGGAAGAGTTACTAATCCACATTGCCTTGTAAAATTGACTACAGTAAATGCATCCCCTTGAGGTGACTATTTCTATACAATGTTACTACATCGGTATATCCTAGCACAATAAAGGGAACACACTGGCACAAAACTTAGGCTACATTAGGATAATTCAAGAATTTATTCCTCCATCCATATATGCAGCAAATAAATGCTTTTTGAATGATGGTTCCATGCCAAGGACTAGAGAGTTAAGGATTCAACTCTGATCAAAATGCCACCATATACCTGGCACTGCAATCCAAATTATTAGAGGAATGAAGGTGAGACTCATGTGGAGTTGGAAATCTGCTAGGGGATTCAAGCAAAGAAATAGGCATTGTATTACCATGCGATGAGTATGGTATGACAAGATCCTGTTGGAAGCATTTTGCCTGGACTTGGGGTGGTGGGAGTTATCAGAAGGCTATGGAAGAAGTAATGTGTGAGATCTAAGGACAAGTGAGATAGTTAGAGCCAGACAAAAGACAGCTGAGGAAGGAGAGTCCAGGCAAAGGAAACAATAAGAGCAAATATTCCCAAGATAAGAGACCATGATTCATTCCAGGGACTTGTCAGGAGGACTGATTCTTATTGATGGTGATGGGGAGTGGAGTGCTATGTGTTGTTTGTATTAAGAGGTTATGCTAAAGGCACAAATTTGAGCCAGATCATGTAAGCTCTGTATGCCATGTTAAAGAGTTTGGATTTTACCCTAAAGAAAAAGGAGAAAAAAGAGGAGGGAAAGGAGAGAAAAGTAGGAAGAAGACGAGAGTAAGAAAAAAGAGAAGGCACTGAAAATATTTAAGCAGGGGAGTGATATGATCCAGTCTGAACACTGACTACTATGTAAAGAATGAATTGGAGAAGGACATGACAGAAAGTTTATCTATTAGGCAGCTTGGGTAGAAACACAGGTTAGAGATGTTGTTGACCAACTTTAGCTAAGTGGTAATGGAAATGGAGAGAAATGGACAGATTGAAGAACTATTTAGAAGGTAGATAGAATAGAACTTTGCAGATTGAATGCTTAGGGATAAAATAGAAAAGGGATTCATTGATGATATAGACTGTGATCTGGAAAAAATGAAAAATTGGGTTCGCTGAGATGGAGTCCATATAGGAAGAGTAATCAGTTTGAATGCAGGACAAAGCTGAAATGATGAGTTCGGTATTGACTATGCTGACTTGGGCTGTGGAGATGTATAGTTGGCAGTGAGTATGTGTCAGGAGAAACATATCTAGAAATCGTCAACACACCAGTGGCGATTGGCTTGGCTCAGATGGTCCACAGAAAGTGAGCAGAGGGGTAACAGAGCAGTTCCAAGATAGAACTCTGAGGAAGACCGGCAGTGAAGGGTGGATGACCATATGAAACAAAATGCGTAATTTATTAACTACATTAATAAAGCAAAAACTTTACTCCTGGGACACTGTCCTAAACAAAATGAAAAGAACAAAGACAAACTGGGAAGAGCATATCTAATGTATGAAATGAAATGTATCATTTCATTAATACATAAGGAACTTTGGCCAGTTGAGGAAAAGACTTACTACGTAATCCCAAAGAAAAATGGGCAAAGGATATGAAAAGACAGTTCACAGAACAGGAAAGGCAAATGGCTTTTAAACATAGGAAAAGAGCTTCAGCCTCACTCAAGAGAAATGCAACATGAAATTAGAAAATGTCATTTAGAGCATTTCCTCCTCAAAAATGTGAACACAGAGTTTGGAGGGTACAACAGTCTCCCCCATATATTGTTGGTGGTAGAATATATTTGTTCAATTTCTATGGAGGCCAGTTGGGTACATTAATTAAAATAATTTAGAATTAAAAGACATATCGCTTGTTCCAATAACTCTACTTCAAGAATTTGACCTTGCTAATGCATTTGCCTTGTGGGCAAATATGTACATTGAAAAATATTCATCTCAGCATTACTTGCATCAGCAAGATTAAAGATTGTTTAAATAGCAGTATGTGACTGATTAAATAAACTGTGGTTTAGCCCTGTAAGGGAGTCCTATGCAACTGCTAAAGAGAATGAAGCAGTTTTATGTGTGATAGATCTGGAGCCATCTCTCATAAATGCTATTAAATGAAAAAGCAAGGTGCAACACAGTAGGTACTAAGGAGTCATCCTTAATTCTGGTGCATCTTTGATTCTGGCCTTTTCCTTGTTATTTTCACTCCCAAAATCCTATTCTTCATCATTCAGATGCTGTCTTGGCTCAAATATTAGCTCCTTCTAGAGGCCCTCCCCGGTCACACTATATAATGTCATCTCTCTGCGCTCTCTCACATGAGCATGCTTTAAATTCTAATCATCTCTCATTACTGAAAATTATCTGACTGTCTCTTAAATTGCCTGTTCCTCCCAACAGAATATAAACTCTATTAAAATTTTCTGCTTTACTCACCTGGTCTTCCCTGTGCCTAAAGTGTCTGGCATGTAGTAGTTGCTCATTAGTAAACAGCAGTAAGTTGTTAAAGAATAAGTGAATAAATAAGTATTATGGAATGATAGTATATATGATAGTATATGGAATGATAGTATATATACATATATATACATGTTTATGTATATACATATTTAATTTTTATATACATATAAAAGCACTCAGAATATCATGTGTGTATAAACATATGTGTGCTTATATATGTCCTATAGTTTTACACACACACACACACACACACACACACACAAATTATAATCAAATTAAGAGTCTGGGCAACTGAGTGGCAGAGTGGAGTAGACATTTACTTTTTTTGAATACTTTCCTTGAACACATATATACATTATTTACTCAATAAATACTTTCAAAATAAAGGCTAGGCAGAGGAAAAGGAATGCACAGTTTTTTTAAAAGAGCAGTCAAAAAAGTGGAAGAAGTTCCAAGAGAGCATGATGTCATGGAAACCAAGGATAGAGAATTTCAAGGATAGCGGGATCAACAGTGCTAAATGATACTCCTATTTCTAGAATAATATGATACTGGAGCCAGAGATAACTTTAGAGATGTCTAATCTGGCCCAAAGAGCACCAAGCTCACCTGAACAAACCTCAGCAAAGGCCTGGCGGCCAAACTACACAGGCCACTTTCAGAAATGCTGTTTAGCCAGAGATCATGCAGGGACTGCCTGGCTCAGTCAGTCCTGGAGAAACCAACTCAAGTCATGTTTGATCACTTGCTGGAGTAGGAAGCAACATTGGCTTTCATTTTTAACGCTGAAATCATTGACCCCTTTTTAAGATCTGTCCCTGGGATTTATTTTACTCCAGTATGGTAAGGAGACAGACACAGAGAAAGTTGTCTTTGAAAGAAGAGTTTATTAACCACAGCGAGGGGAGGGGGTGGGCCCACCATGCAGGCAGCCATGGGAAGTGCTGGTCAGTTAGGAAGCAGAGGGAGAGGGAGAGAGCATGACCCTCAGATACTAGTATGGTTGCTGAGGGATGGACAGATGAGGCGGTATAGGAAAGCTGGAGGAAACTTAGGCTTGGATGATTTGAGTAATTCTGGCAGCTCTGGGTCGTAGGACAGGTCTCCAGCTGTCCAGTCTAGTTGACCTAGCTCTGAGGTGATAGAGCATGGTGGCTTGGTGTCTGAGAGTTAAATAAAGGTGACTGGATGTGGGCCCTGGATTGGCTGGTTTGCATATGAAAACACACTAAAGGACGGTGGTTTGCAAGGTCTGAGAATTAGCCAGTTCTGAAAGGGGCAGCCTACCCCCACCAGCAAGGCCCCCAAGATGTCAAAACATCATAAAGTATGAAAAATGTAAGACATGATTAATACAAACACAAACTCTACAAACAATAACTGAGACTCTATGTGTGGAATAAATATAATCCTTCTGCTTGGGTTCCAGAGTCCATCTTTATCTACTTCCTCAGAGAGCTCATACATTACTTACTGCTACATCTCCCATGCCTTGAACTCGATCATATAAACATCTTTATGATGGGAAAATTCCAATTACTTTGATTGCAAGGTCCTTTTCCTTGAAGTGGCAAGTTCCAACCGGGGTGGTGTTTAAATGAATGACTACTTCCCCACCTGAGGTAGGTAAAAGGACAAGCTAGAAGAGGATAGAGGGAGGGATCTAGAATACTGTCACCCGGAGAAGAAAAAGAAAGGTGAAGTGAGCATGGAAGATGTTTATTAAGTCTTCAATGAAACTTCCCTATGTATGAGGCAGTTGCCCACATCTAAACCAAGGCTCACTTAACAGGTGCATGAAAATAGACCTTTATAGTCATTCCACTGATGTTAACACTATAAAACTAGTAGACTAGGATTTTAAATATATGTCTGATATGGTGATAATCATCACCATGGTTATAGTACATCTCCCACTAGAACCCTTAAAAGAACCAACCTAATACAACCGTTGGAGTAAGACTTAGGAAATACTTGATAATGGGCACTCTTTGTATAGCCTAACAGCCTCAACTTTCTCCTTCCTCAGATGAGATCGTGTCTGTGACATTGCTTGAAAGTAATTAAGCATGATATTAAAAAAAAAAAAGAAAGTAATTAAGCATGATATAAATGTAAGTTTTTTCTCTTTTCAGGATAAGGAGAGAAGGAACGCCCTTCTAGCCAGATCGGAGCTGGAGAGTTGTCTTTCTTCCAGGAGCCAAAGGAATTTCTTTAAACTTTTTTCTACTGGGCTTGGAGAGAGGAGAGGGAGGAAATGTGCAAGGCAGTTTCTCAGGACAGCACTCCTCACCGGCTCGCCCTTTCTTCAGGACATTGGCAGTAAGTCTCCATCAGCCTGAGCAGAGGCAAGATGGGAAGGGCTCTGGTGGCCTCTGTGAATAGCTTATGCACCCGTATCTTCTCTTGAATAATCCTTCCCAGCCCCTGCACTCACTTTCCTCTTGTACTCCCTTCAGGCTTCCGTATCCCCGTGCCCACACCACTGGGTCAGAAGAAGGTTTCTTGGGCTGGACTCTGTCCTCTCCTTTGGCTCAGTTCCCAACTGCCCTCTCCAGCGCTGCAGAACAGGCACTCAGAAGTTCTCCACACGTATACCAAAGCTTGAGCATCAGTTCCAACTAGTGACGTTTCTAAAAAGGTACTTCCAAAACATCTCTCACGAAATCCCAAAGTGGCATGAAACATTCTGTATCTGATGCAGAAAACTGTGGGAACAGCTTGTATCTTGCGAAAGAGAAAACAAGAAAATTTTGAGTTTACAGGGCTCAACAGGATAGAAGTAAATGTGTGAAGGGGAAAAAGTAGTTTTCTATTTGTAGCACCGGTTTGGCTAGCATCTCTTTTCTGAAGTGCTGAAAGTATTTTAAACATAAAAATACCTAACATTGGTTGAGGATTCACCAGAGAATAAAGACCCTGTGTTGAGGGCTTTACATGTATTCTCCATTTAATCCTCAAAAGAGCCACACGAGACAGATATTATCATTCTCAACACTTTACATTTGAAGAAGCGGAGGCAGAAGCTTTCACTTGCCCAGTGTCATCAATATACAAGGTGGCGGGTCAAGATTCTGATGCTGGCGTTCAAGTTTAGACACTTACACTCTTAGCCACCAGGTTTTGCTGCCTCCAGCCATGGTCATGATCTGCTAAGCAGATAAAACCATCTCTGCTACATTGAATCCACTTGAGACTTTTAAAAGGTCTGAAAGTCTTAGGCAAAGGTCACAGCCAGGATGGAACTCCCAGGTTCTAGACCACTGGATCTCAAAGGAATGAAGAGGAACTGGCTCATCAAGCATCCTGAAATTCTCAAGGTATAAGCAGAAAATAACTTTATTCCTTCTCACCTCCATACCCTCACATCTGTATTGTGGGGTACCCTTGGGCTAAATTCATAGTATAGAGCATAATGTCCTGGTTCCCATAGAAAATATAAAGTTTTACAGTCACTTTAATTTCCCTAAACATCTCCATTTCAGTATATCAAAAATAGCCAACTTTGTTAGGGCAAAATTGAGGCAAATGTTGAGGCCTGGAGGTGAGAAGGAAGACTCTAGAGAAAAAGACATTTCAGCTTCCTCATCTAACAGCCAGGAAGTCAGTTGTATCTAAGAGCAGCAGGAAACATCTGGCCAGAACTTTTCTCTGCTCCTTTTGAGTGAAAGGCTTGGTTTTCTTAACTGGGGTGTGGAAAAGATCCCAACTCAGGAAGACACTGCTTCCCCTTCTGCTAACCTCTATGAAGTGAAGTTCAGAACATCAGGGCATGAAGAGACCTCTGTTCTTCCATTTACAACCCCTTCGTTTTAGAAGGAAAAGAATGGAGGAGACAGCATGATCTAGTGAAAAGAGACTAAGATTTGATGTCAGACATATGATACTTTTCATCTTAGCTGCTTTTTACAAATAGCCTAGCTCTGGCCGAGTCTGTATCATAGTTGTTCTGAATTTGGCAGAACACTGTAATCCTCTCCTTACTCCCTGGGACATGGCATTTACCCAAGTACCCCTTTAGGGTCAAGCCCACACTAAGCTAGGGGAACTCAGAAGGAACTCTCAAAAAGAACCAAACAGGCTCTTTAAGCAAACTATTTCACATGTCTTATGCTTGAAAGTGAAAGTGAAAGTTGCTCAGTCATGTGACCCCATGGACTATACAGTCCATGGAATTCTCCAGGCCAGAATACTGGAGTGTGTAGCCCTTCCCTTCTCCAGGGGGGTCTTCCCAACCTAGGGATCGAACCGAGGTCTCCTGCATTGCAGGCAGATTCTTTACCAGCTGAGCCACAAGGGAAGCCCAAGAATACTGGAGTGGGTAGCCTATCCCTCCTCCAGCAGATCTTCCTGACCCAGGAATCGAACTGCAGTCTCCTGCATTGCAGGTGGATTCTTTACCAACTGAGCTATGAGGGAAGCCCATCTTGGGCTTAGTGATCACAATCTGATTGTCATGTAGCTGCTTGGTCCTGTGGTCAGAATTGCCCTGGTATATTCTTTCAATCCTTCCTCTTCCCACATGGTTCCACAGTCCTAGTCAATAGCATCCATGGAAGAACGGAATGGAACAGAATGACTGGAAATTCAGGAAAAGTCCAGGAAGGAGCATGCTCTATCAAGGCTGGGATACATATGGAACACAGAGATTAAAGGATGGAGAAGTAATAGGAGGAGGGGAGGGTCAAAGGTAGAAATGTGTTCTTGATCCCCATTTGGAAACCTCACAGGAGATAGTTGTTCAGGGAGGCCACAGTGCAGCAGGGGAAGAGGGCACCTAATAGGTCTGGGACATGTTCCTGTCTCCTAGAACATGGGCTGGGTGCTCCAGCTCCTGCACATTTCAAATAAGAGGTACAGAAAGCATCTGAAAGCTCTACCAGAGGACCTGCCAGGGTAGGATCAGGTACAGAAAAAGGCCTCCAGGTGGACTTTCTAAGCCATGGCCCCAAGAGGAATCACAGTCAGTTTTTGGAGGTGATGTGTGTTCTTGGAGGCGGGGGGAAATCACATCAGAAAACTCTAAAACGGAGCCATCTCAACAAAAGGATTGCCACTGAACCCTGACAAAGCCAAGACAATAAACTGCCCATTGGCCCCCTGGCCACAGACTTCAATAGCGGATGCCATGGGCTAGATTCAGACTGACCACATCTCAACAGAAATCAGCCATGTGTGTATGCACAGATAAGTGTGATCACTGAACTTCAGAGACCAGTCCCTGGACCAGCTTGAAACACAGTGACTCTATCCCCTCATCCCACATTCTCTTTGTCCCATAGTAGTGGTTTTCTCTTACACCTAGAAGCTGCCTTGAGAAAAGAAACCATTCCAATCAAAGGCTGAGCTTTTAATTATTTACCTGGAAAGATTATTTTTAGTCAAAAGATAATGTTTATACTGTAGGAAACTAACATATCAGTTCAGTTCAGTCACTCAGTTGTGCCCGACTCTTTGCGACCCCATGGACTGCAGCACACCAGGCCTCCCTGTCCATCACCAACTCCCAGAGCTTACTCAAACTCATGTCCATCGAGTCGGTGATGCCATCCAACCATCTTATCCTCTGTTGTCCCCTTCTCCTCCCACCTTCAATCTTTCCCAGCATCAGGGTCTTTTCCAAGGAGTCAATTCTTCACATCAGGTGGCCAGAGTACTGGAGTTTCAACTTCAACATCAGTCCTTCCAATGAACACCCAGGACTGATCTCCTTTAGGATGGACTGGTTGGATCTCCTTGCAGTCCAAGGGACTCTCAAGAGTCTTTTCTAACACTACAGTTCAAAAGCATCAATTCTTCAGTGCTCAGCTTTCTTTATGGTCCAACTCTCACGTCCATACATGACATCTGGAAAGATATCCTTAATAGGCCATATTATATCGTTTCTTTTTTTTTTTTTTTTGGTTTGTTCCATACCAAGCATCAGAACATAGACTTGGGATGGTAAGATCATTGTAGAAAACAAAGCAGCATTTTCATTTAACATCCATGAAGAGTGTATTTAAAGTTGTTTTCCCATCGTGAAGTAAAGGCGGCTCCGTGCTCCATGTGTGTGCTAGCAATCTACTAAGGAAAGACTTCCTTTCTAGAAACGGACTGTACTGTTCCTGCCCAATGTTAATACATAATAAGGAAACTACACAAAGTTTCAAGGAGGTGACTCATATAGCATTGAGTACTCATTAAATATTAGTCATCAAGCGTTTCTTTCTCATCCCCGCCACTGCCACTTAAGTGCTTTCCCTCAAGTCACACAGTTGGTTATGCACAGAGAGAAAACCAAAGCATAGAAACATCATTTTACATTGCTTAGTGTGTTAGAGGTAGGAATCAGGGTATTCAGACTCTCTCACGACAGAGATAATTAGTGATGAATTGTAGTCAAAGTTATTGAAGCTTCTGTCAAGTACAGAGGTCATCAACCCAGGCACCCTGCTTCCTAGAAGTTGCCTCTTGACATTTCATGGGAGAAAGCTATTCCTGGTTAAGAAAAAAAAAAAAAAAGAGTGAGAACGTCCCTATTGGTCCAGTGGTTAAGAGTCCACCTTCCAAAGCAGGGGACATGGATTCCACCCCTGGTCTGGGAAGAGACCACATGCCTCCGGGTAACTAAGCCCATGTACCACAGCTAGTGAGCCCACACGCCTGGAGCCCATGCTCTGCAACAAGGGAGGCCACCGCAGCGAGAAGCCCAGGCGCTACAATGAAGAGTGGCCTCTGCTTGCCACAACTAGAGAAAGCCTGTGCAGCCCAGTAAAAATATAAACAAATTTTAAAGAGAGATACCTCTTCTTTAAGAAAAAAAAGGAAAAGTGGAAAGAACTAAAAGGGGGTGCTTAACTGAGAACTAGATAACTGGGAGTGAACTAAACTATTCCTAGTAACAGGAAAGTCCTGTGTCAAGGAGATAGCCTGGGGGAGAAATAAGGGTGGGGAAGCGGCAGTGACTCGGCAATTGTATCAGAGAGAAGGGAGAGACCAGGGAAGCAGCAGGCCTGGGGCTGCACAGATAATTCACTGCAGGAAGTGAATTATCTCCTAGGGCTGGGGATCCAAATAGTACAGAAAATGTCAGTTCTCAATGAAACTCCTCCTGTGAATCAGGCTGGAAGGGGATAATTACTCCTCTGGACCACAGTGTGGATCCCATGGTGGTCTGACTCCAGTCTCAGACATCGGTATCCGGGAGAATACGGCAGTGTCCACCCTGGAAGACACAGACTTCCAGAGCTGCAGGGCCCCTAGAGTCTCACTGAATCTCTCTGTTTCACAAGTGTAAAACAGGAAAGGAAAGGACGTGCCCAAAGTCATAGAGCTATTTTCACTGGAGCCAGAGCAAACACCAATTATCCTATCCCCAGTCCGGAGTGTTTGTTATAGAATATTTACAGATTTACCTTTCATGGTATAAATGATTTAAAGCCTGTAGTCATATCTACTTTGCTGAGGCAGAATTTTAATTACTCCTTCTCTTCACCCGTTAACACTCACCCATTTTGTCCAAAGGCCAGAGAGTAGTGTGGGACATTAAGCCAGCAAGCTAACTTCCCAGCATCCCTGTCTCAATGTGATATATCAATAATAATTTCAAATTTTAATTTGGATTCATATTGGAACAATTATGTTTATTATAGACATTTTTTTAAACTACAGATGAACAAAAAGAAGAAAATAAAAATACCTCCAAACCTATTACCAGAGAAGATCCATTGACATTTTATGATCATCCTTCCAGTTCTTTCTCTGTGTTTGTCTTTATGCACATCTAACTGTATGTGTATTATTCTTTTTAATTTAGAATCTTACTAAACCTACTATCTTTAACCTTTTCTTTTCATCCAGTTACATGTCATCTGTAACCTCAGTGCTTGGGAAAGTATGAAAGATGATTTTTTGCTTTAACAGCAAGGAAATATTTTTATTAGATGATCACGCATTATGTCACCCAAAAGATGGTACCCGGCAGTTATTTTACCCTTGAGTCACCTCTGTTGGTTTATAACTCAGTCTGTCTTTGGCATGCATCAAGAGTCCCACCAGTCAGCTGTCAGTCTCTCTTTCTCTTCTCCCTCATGGTACCCTCAGACTTCTTTTTTACCTCTGCTCTCCCTTTTTTGGCTCAAACTCTCAGTCCAAAGGCCCCATCAGTTTTCACTGCTTGAGGGTGGGGAAGCTTCAGATCCTTTGAGTCCTGGGTTTATCTGAACAGTGGAAGGAGCAGAAGTGAACCTGAGACAGGACAAGTCCTGCACAACGGAAAGAGCAGGAAGTGAAACTACTTTTCCTTAGTCCATCGTCATTAGCATGACAAACCATCAAGATAATTAAAAATTTACCTTGCTGATATTGGGCAACTATTACAGAAAAACTCTAATGGATTACTCACTAACCATGTCTCTCTTTTTTCTTCCATCTTACTAAAGAATCATGTTCTCTTGTTATGGAAATGGATAAGTAGATCGGGGAAAATTCCCACACCGACCCACTGTTTTCTCTGCTCCTGGGAGTAATTCTGGTGAAGAGACTGAAATTTTCGTGGAAGATGATTAAGAACTGGGAAGTCAAGTTTAGTGAAAAAATGGACAAGTTTTTGATAGCATGAGAATACACAACTCAACAGTAATGTGATACGGGAGACCACCAAGGAGACTGTGGGAGTATTTTAATGACTGTGAACTTGCAACTTCTCGAAGTCTTCCAGGGCTTGCACATGATGGTTCTCCTTGACAATTTTTACTTTGCTCACTACTCCCTGGTCACTAAACACTATATATGTAGAAGGAGGGGAGAAAATGCATTCATCTAACTAATGACAATGCATTCATCCTAACTCCAAGTTAGGAGTTCAAACTTGGATTTTAGTTCTACTTCTTCCCAGTTAACTTCAATCCCTCACCACCAAGTCAGAGGTGGAAACAGTCTCCTGCCAAAAGTCCTCAGCAATGTCATGGCCTTGAAAACCAGTGAAAGACCCAAAAAAAAAGTCAGGGAAGAGCTTATTAGTCTGGAAACTAGAAGGACAATTAAAAGTTGGGATAAAATATTTTCAGAATGTTTATCCCATTGGGAACTTTGGGGAGCTGTGGTGGCTGAGATTAAGCTGGAGTGGGAGGAGGGGAAGAATGAGTGAAAAAACACAGCAAGAGCAAGTAATTGCCCTCTGGGGATTCTTAGGTTGTGAAAAGTTATCGCAAAGACTGAGAAAGTAAAGCTTCATTTCCAAGAAAAGGATGGACAACTGCCTCAAGGACTTCCTGAAAGACGGTTCCCCCTCATCTAAAGTGAGTTCCATGCATAAGGTAAGCACTCAGCCTTGGTGAGTCCTGCACAGAGAAGAAGAGGAGGAAGGTGAGAAAATAGAACCCAAACCCCTGGGAGCAGCCAGGACTGTCCTGGAATCCTCCACTGGGTTTTTCTCACTGCTTACAGTTGGAGGCACTTTGATTCTTCCCACTCAACAAAGTCCTTGGTCTTGGTCAGTCATCCAGTCCTCCCTATAAACTGAAGTGCTCAGTATATACAGATATACATTCAACGAGCTAAAGAGTGGAGATCAAAAGACATAAGACTCTTTTCTTAGCTTTCTGGCATTTGGATTATATTGAAGAGGAACAGAGAAAGTGGGATTGGTATAAGAACCAAAGATAGACATGGATTCCTTGTTTTCTCAGGTTTGGACCCTGATCTGGTGTTAGGAATTACCTAGCTATAGGAAATACCTGGGACCAACTTTGAAAAGAAACTCGTGTGTTAAAGCCTACAAGTCTTTCAGCCTTGACCCAAGTGGGTCTCTCATTTCTATTTGTTTTGTCCCTTCCCTATTTCCATAGTCTCTGGTTTTCAGATCAACCTGGTCTCATTCACTGGCACCTCCCCCAACAGTTATGTGTTATATTAATGCTTTGAACTCTAAACTCACTAACCCATATCTTATTTCCTACAGTCTCACTAGCTACATATACTTAGGGTGATCAAAAGCAAAGATTTTGGTCTTACATGCAGCTTACATAAATTCATTTATTGCAGAGTTTTAGAGCTGGTAGAAATCTTAGTGTTTACCTAACTCACTCATTCCACAGATGAAGAAATTACAGCTCGAAAACATAGTGACTTATACTAACAATACCTAGATGGTTTATTGATACAAATTGAAAACCAGGTCTCCTTACTACCAATCTACATATGCCATAAACCATATCTACTTTTTCAAGAAGCAAATGCACTGTTTGTTTCTTTGCTTCTACATGATTATTTCTATATACCTTCCTGGCTATTTACATAGTCCAACTCTATTTGGACTCCAAGGAGATGAAATCAGTCAATCTTAAAGGAAATTAATCCTGAATATTCACTGGAAGGACTGATGTTGAAGCTGAAGTTCCAATACTTTGGCCACCTGATTTGAAGAACTGACTCACTGGAAAAGACCTTGATGCTGGGAAAGATTGAAGGAAGGAGGAGAAGGGGACAACAGAAAATGAGATGGTTGGATGGCATCACGACTCAATGGACATGAGTATGAGTAAACTCCAGGAGTTGGTGATGGATAGGGTGGCCTGGCGTGCTGCAGTCCATCCATGGTGTCGCAAAGAGTCGGACACGACTGAGCGACTGAGCTGAACTGAACTGATGTCTCCAGTTACCAGACTTGATACTCAAATGTTCTCTGATAAGCTCATGGTAACTTACCCTCTCTATCCACCTGCCAGGCTGAGCTCCTGGAGATGGAGACCAGGCTACACTGATCCTTCTCACCCCAGCACCTGCCACCGGTCCAGGCTCCACTCAGTGCTCAGTCAATGTTTACTAAGTCAAGCAAAGTGGAAAGAAATTCTCTAATTACCCTCAAACGCTGAGGATAAAGCCATCTATTAATAAAATCAATGTTTTATCATCATCCAAAAACATAAAATTTTTGTAAAAAAAAAAAAGATGTTGAGCTTATACCATATGTGGAGCATGGTATATGCACTGGGTATAGACAGACTCTACCTTAATTCTTCATTTTATTTAAATAGGATCTTTTTAATTAGGTGACTTAGGTAAGAAGATTTATTGCAAAGGGGCTTCATGGCCCACATTCTGTTAACTCTCTCGCCATTATAGCACAAATTCATATTGTTTCTTGTCCCCTTATCATCAGGCAAATTGATCTTACCTGTTCAGTATAATAAAATAGCCATTTGTGTTTACTTAGTACTTTACAAAGCACATTCATATTCATGTCTTTACCTGTTCTTACTCAAAATACAGTGAGACAGGCATTATTATTATTACCACATTTCAAATGTAGAAACTGAGGTTCAGAGAGGTCAACTAACTTGCCCAGGGCACACAGCAGGCTAACTAGAACTTGGATCCCTTGATTTCTCATTCAAAGGTTTTCCCACTCATCACACAGCATTTCTCTGCATGGCAAGATAGCTGTCCTGGGTTTCCACTGTAAGATTCCTCAAGTGCCCCCCTTCCTAGACCACATCCTTCTAGAAGCCCTTCCCAGCCCTCACTGACAGGCTCAGTGAGAACTAAGTGCAGCACAGCGTTAAGTCTGGTTCCAGGTTTGTTCCCAGGTAGATCTGATACCAGGGTCAATCACCTTACCCCTGTTCCTTGGTTTCCTCATCTGTAGAAAGAAATGGATGCAATACCTGATCTCTGTGGTTTCTTTCCTTTCTGATATTTTTAACTTTCTCATACAGTAACAGGGATCTTCTGGAGGGAATGTGAACCCATGACAGCAACTCTGGAAGTAAGGATTCTGGATGGTGCAGCAGCCTCCAGAGTGTAGGAGATCAGAGCTGAATTGCTTTCTCCACGGACCCAAGGCCTAGGCTCTGCAGATAGCCACGGACTCCTTGGGGCAGTGCTCAGAATCCCAGCTGCCAACTACTGCACTCCGGATGTAGAACAGTGTTCCAATCCTGAGACCCTAAAGCCAGTTTCTACAGTGACACCTGCTGGCCAGGGCAGGCCCAGGGCTGAACAGAAGGCAAGAGATGCCTGCTTCATCCAGGCTCTTGGCTCTCTCCTCTACCAGAGTCCAGGCCCTCTTCCCAGCCAGAAAGACTCTGAATTAGATTACCTTTCTCAGTTCTGTTGTATTTGATTATGTGGCTCCACTCTGGTTTTCTTAACACTGATATATTGCCTTTGTCCTTTGTTACACTGTCTCATTTGATTCTTATAGACTTTACCAAGATCCAATTTTTAAGATTTCTTATTCGATTCTGTAGCACTGCTGATTTTCTAAAACAAACTCCTAACATAGAAAGGCAGTATTTCCCAGAGATTGGTTGGCTGGTTGAAAGCATAGTGCCTCATATACTCAATAAATATTTTGAATTGAATTAATTAATTTACTAATTATTTTAAGAGCAAGAAATACACCTTATTGTTTCTATTAAGAAAAAACTGATGACATTTATTTATGTTTATAGAAGACTGGTCGATGTGCTGGAAGGAAGATAACCCAGTGCAATCTTAGCTGAGAAAGAATTCACTCCCCCTAAAAAAATCAGTGGATGTCAGTCACTTCATACTCAGTACAAACATGTAAGTATCAATGGTTTATGAATGCTCTCATTACATTGTTTACCATTTATTTAGACATCTAAATAATGCCCACAACTTACTATATAAATTGCACATTATTGAGAAATAAGGCACAACTGCAGTCATAATTTAATTACAGCTAGAAATTTAATTAACTAACTAGTAACCTTGTTCTTCTCCTTCCTGGCACTTAGCACAATTATACTTAATTAATTTTTGTAATTATTAATTTAGTCTGTGTCCCTGATTAAATTATAAGAACCAAAGGAACAGAACTTGTGTTTTTGTATTTCTGTTTCAGACAGGTGTCTGATGTCTTGCACAGACCATGGCACACAGCAGGGGCTTAGAGATACTGATTTAAACTTGACCCAGACTGTTGGGCACAAGAGCTACGTGAGAGGACTAGGCAGAGACCCAGACCTGAACCCCAGAAAAGATACATGGAGCAAATGAGTTCAGACTTTTAGGCATCGACCCCTAGGCACTCCTCTTGGTCTCAAGTGTCTTCTTTGGCCACCCTAAACTGGAGACTCTTTCCTTTCTTTTTTTTTTTTTATTAGTTGGAGGCTAATTACTTCACAACATTTCAGTGGGTTTTGTCATACATTGATATGAATCAGCCATGGATTTACACGTATTCCCCATCTCGATCCCCCCTCCCACCTCCCTCTCCACCCGATTCCTCTGGGTCTTCCCAGTGCACCAGGCCGGAGCACTTGTCTCATGCATCCCACCTGGGTTGGTGATCTGTTTCACCATAGATAATATACATGCTGTTCTTTTGAAATATCCCACCCTCACATTCTCCCACAGAGTTCAAAAGTCTGTTCTGTATTTCTGTGTCTCTTTTTCTGTTTTGCATATAGGGTTATCGTTACCATCTTTCTAAATTCCATATATATGTGTTAGTATGCTGTAATGTTCTTTATCTTTCTGGCTTACTTCACTCTGTATAAGGGGCTCCAGTTTCATCCATCTCATTAGGACGACTCTTTCCTTTCTTCCTTGCTTTCCACTTTCCTTCCCTCCTTTTTTGCTTTCCTACCTCTCTTCCCTAGTTTTTCTTTCTCTTTTACTTCCTTTTTTCTTTCCTATCATCCTTCCTCCCTTCTCTCCACCACCTTTTCCTCTATCTTTCCTTTTACACTGATGGCTTATATCCTATGTAATTGTAACTGTGTTGGATCCTAGTAAAAGGACGACCAGCAGGGGACTTCATCCTTGAGTCCACCGTGAGAACTCAAATCTCCTTTTCCCTCCGGCCTCATGGCACTGTCCCCTCAGCACCTAGGTTAGGAACCTGAGGGGAGGTGCCCCACTCCCAGCTCCAGTCCTGGCCCATGGCTTAATCCCAGACTCCTAGAGAGACCTTTACGTGCCCTTCCCTGCCTCTGCTCCTGCCTTGGCAGCCTAACCCGCCTGCTCCATGGGGAGGGACAACCTGACCTGGGTCAGTGAGTTTGTCCTACTGGGCCTCTCCGGGGACAGGCAGACCCAGGCTGGCCTGTTTGTCCTGTTTGGGGCCGCCTATCTGCTGACCTCGCTGGGCAACGGGCTCATCCTCGTCCTGATCCGGCTGGACTCCCGCCTCCAGCTGCCCATGTACTTCTTCCTGGGCAACCTCTCCGTAGTGGACATCTGCTACACCTCCAGCGGGGTTCCCCAGATGCTGGCGCACTTCCTCCTGGAGAAGAAGACCATCTCCTCCGCCCGATGTGGTGCCCAGCACTTCTCGCTGGCCCTGGGGGGCACCGAGTTCTTGCTTCTGGCCGCCATGGCCTATGATCGCTACGTGGCCGTCTGCGATCCCCTGCGCTACGCGGCCGTCATGGGGTTGCGGCTCTGCGCAGGGCTGGCCGCCGTCTCCTGGCTCGTGGGCCCGGCGAACGCGGCTGTGGAGACCGCGGTCACCGTGCGGCTGCCCACCTGTGGGCGCCACGTGAACCACGTGGCCTGTGAGACGCTGGCGCTCGTCAGGTTGGCCTGCGTGGACGTCACCCTCAACCAGGCCGTCATAGTGGCGTCCAGCGTGGTGGTGCTTCTGGCGCCCTGCTGCCTGGTCGCGCTGTCCTACGCCCGCATCGTGGCCGCCGTCCTGCGGATCCGCTCCAGCAGGGGGCGCCGCAAAGCCTTCGGGACCTGCGCCTCGCACCTCACCGTGGTCTCCATGTCTTACGGCATGGCCCTGGTTACCTACATGCAGCCCCGCTCCACCGCCTCTGCCGAGCACGACAAGGTGGTGGCGCTCTTCTACGCGGTGGTGACCCCTATGTTGAATCCGCTCATCTACAGTCTGAGGAACACGGAGATAAAGGCCGCTCTCACTCGGATTCTGACGAGGAGCTCTCAATCAAAACGGTAGCCTGGGACCTTGTCATTCAAGGGCCTCACTCTGAGTACGGTGGGCAGGGCAGCGTGCCCGCCACCTACTGTGTGTGCATGTACGTGTGTGGGCACGTGAGTGCATGTGTGTGTGTGTGTGTGTGTGAGGGAGCCGATGGAAGGGGCCACAATCCTGTACCATTGTTTGAAGTCACAGAGAAATGGAATTTTATCTCTGGGCTCTGTTTTTGGTCCCTGACTTAGTCTTTTTAAAAATGTGAATTACAACCACTTATCCTAAAGGAGATCAGTTCTGGGCGTTCACTGGAAGGACTGATGCTGAAGCTGAAACTCCAATACTTTGGCCACCTCATGCGAAGAGTTGACTCATTGGAAAAGATCCTGATGCTGGGAGGGATTGGGGGCAGGAGGAGAAGGGGATGACAGAGGATGAGATGGCTGGATGGCATCACGACTCAATGGACATGAGTTTGAGTAGACTCCGGGAGTTGGTGATGGACATTGGTGCTGCGATTTCATGGGGTCGCAAAGAGTTGGACACAACTGAGCAACTGAACTGAACTGAGAAATACATACAGTCCACAGAAAATCATATGGAAAAAAAAAAAAAAAGATATACTGGCATATACAAATTAGAAAGGAAAACTAAATCGAAATCTCGGGCAGTGCACAGAATTTATGCCAAGAAAGTCTATTTCCTAAATTCTACAGCCACAACTCTTAAGCTTTTCTGAAATCAGTGGGAAAAAAAGAGAGGAAAAGCTGTGACTTACAAGATTCACCATGCCCATGGAATCAAACAGGCCTTGGGCCAGAGGTAAAAGGGTCATCATGTGGTCACCAGCGGCCCCGCTCAGCTCTGTAGGGTGGGGAGTTCACAAGGGGACCTGGAGCCAAAGTCCCAGTAATTATCCACACATCCATGAGGAGCAGGACCGGCTCTATGTGAGTCAGTGGATATCACGCTGCTCATTTTCCTTTCAAACTTGCCATGGTGGCAAGTGTCTGGCCAAAAAGTGAAAAGTTCATAACCACAAACATCTTTCTACATAATCAGGTCTAAGGATATGCTCTTACGAAAACTGAAGGATGTATTCAGAACTCATGCTTGACTAAGAATTGTGCCAGATACCATCAGAGGTAAATCAGGCTACTTAAAAAAGAAGTGATCACAACTCCCTGTTAGTGATCCTTTTACTCTACCAACACAAAAATTAATGAGTGAGCTCTAAACATCCTAGAATATAAAGTGAGACCATGATATTTTATCGAGAAAAATGTTTAAAACTACTTTTAAAAATCAGAATGAAGTATCTCTGACGTAAATATTACAGCTCTCTGGTTTATCTTACCCACAAACAAACAAAATATAAATTGAGAATAATTCAAACTTAGTCTGTTAAGAAAATATCAAAAGAATAAGGAGGAAATGAAGCACCTTTGAAAATTCCTAGTAAAACAGTTTTTAAAAATTGAGGTAAAATTCACATCGCATACAATTCAAGATTTTGACCATTTAAAGTGTACAATTCAGTGGCATTTAGTATATTTACAATGTCATGGAACCTCATGCTTACACAGTTCCATAGCATCTTCATCACCCCGAAAAGGCACCTCATACCCTTTAAGCAGGACATCATGGGAAATGCCGAACTGGATGAAGCGCAAGCTGGAATCAAGGTTGCAGGGAGAAGTATCAATAACCTCATATATGCAGATGACACCACCCTTATGGCAGAAAGTGAAGAAGAACTAAAGAGCTTTTTGATGAATATGAAAGAGGAGAGTGAAAAAGCTGGCTTAAAATTCAACATTCTAAAAACTAAGATTGTGGCATCTGGTCCCATCACTTCCTGGCAAACAGATGGGGAAATAATGGAAACAGTGACAGACTTTATTTTGGGGGGCTACAAAATCACTGCAGATGGTGACTGCGGCCATGAAATTAAAAGACACTTGCTCCTTGGAAGAAAAACTGTGACCAACCTAGACAGCATATTAAAAAGCAGAGACATTACTTTGCCAGCAAAGGTCCATCTAGTCAAAGCTATGGTTTTTCCATTAGTCATGTATGGATGTGAGAGTTGGACCATAAAGAAGGCTGAGCGCCGAAGAATTGATGCTTTTGAATTGTGGTGTTGAAGACTCTTGAGAATCCCCTGGACCGCAAGGAAATCAAACCAGTCAATCCTAATGGAAATCAGTCCTGAATATTCTTTGGAAGGACTGATGCTGAAGCTGAAGCTCCAACACTTTGGCCCCATGATGACTCATTGGAAAAGACCTTGATGCTGGGAAAGACTGCAGGCAAGAGGAGAAGGGGACGACAGAGGATGAGATGGTTGGATGGCATCACCGACTCGATGGACATGGATTTGAGCAAGCTCCAGAAGTTTGTGATGGACAGGGAAGCCTGGCGTGCTGCAGTCCATGGGGTCGAAAAGAGTCAGATACAAATGAGCAACAGCGGAGCGACTGAACTGAACTGACTCCTCCCTCCTCCCAGGCTCTTAAAGCCACAAATCTGTATTCGGTCTTTATGGATTTACCTGATCTGGACATTTCATATAAATGGAATCATATGATATGTGATCTTTTGTGTCTGGCTTCTTTCACTTAGCATATTATTTTTGAAATCTATCCATATTGTCAAATGTAGCAGGGCCTCATTCCTTTCCATGTCTGAATAATGTTCCCTTGTATGGAAATAGCTACATTTTTTTGACCTATCCATCAGTCGATGGACATTTGGGTTTTTTCTAACTTTGGGCTATTGTGAATAGTACTGCTATAAACTTCCATGTGCAAGTTTTTGTTATTAATAGAAAAACCTGTTTTTAATTCTTTTGGGTACATACCCAGGAGTGGAACTGTTGGGTCATTTGGTAATCCTATATTTAACTTTTTGAGCAAATGCCAAACTGCTCTTCACCATAGCCGAACTGTTTTACATTCCCACCAGCACTAAACGAGAGTTCCAATTTCTCTGCTTTCTTGGCAATGTTTATGTTCTGTTCGACTGTAGCCATCCCAGTGTGTGTGAGATGACATGTTATTGTGTTTTTAATTTGCATGTCCCTAATGACTAAAGATGTTGAGCATCTTTTCATGTGTGTGTTGGCCATTTGTGTATCTTCTTTAGAGAAGCATCTAGCAAAACTTTCATTTTTAATTTTATTGAAGACCCCCCTTCCCTTCCCATCTTCTCACTTGCCTTAGCCCCTCTCCACTGCCCTCTCCCCCTAAGACCATGACCACCAGCCTCTATCCTCCTCTTAATCCCCTCACTGGTCCTTTCCCCTACCACATATGTGTGTGCTAAGTTGCTTTTGTCGTGTCCAACTCTTTGAGATCCTATGGATTGTAGCGCACCAGGCTCTTCTGTCCATGGGATTCTCCAGGCAAGAATACTGGAGTAGGTTGCCATGCCCTCCTCCAGAGGATCTTCCCAGCCCAGGGATTGAACCCGTGTCTCCTGCTTTGGCAAGCGGGTTCTTTACCACTAATGCTAATGCCACCTAGGGAAGCCCCTTTCCCTACCACTCCTGCTCACATCTGAGGCACCCAGACCTATACCCTGGGGAAAATTTGTTCTCTTGTCTTCAGACTCTTCTCATTTTTATATTATCAATCTCTCCCCTCAGATCAACAGATTATCTTTTCCTTTCTCTATTCCTTCTCAGAGGTCTCTCCCCCAACCAAAGCCTTCACACTTTGGCATCTGCCTGCCCTTCGCCCGCTGTCTGTGATTTCTACAGCAAAGAAACCTCAGGATTTTTTCCTCTTTAGAGAACAAGCCAAAAGCACTTATACTTTGGTATATTTTCCTTTACCCTTATCACAGGTCTATGGAAGCAGCTTTGAGCAGTGTGATATTCTACTACACTTTCAAACATAACCTGCCTATAAAAATGCTCATCAAATAGTTGAATGAGCAAACTCTGTGGATGAGGTTTGATAAAAACCCATTAAAATCTGGAAAGGGTCAACTGATGTTGGTTCTATACTTGTTGAGCTGTAATTCTTCATCAAATTATGATATAGTTGGGACAATAATCTATTGATACCTTCTAATCCTAATAACTAAAACATACCTTTTGTAAATAAAACTTAGTTTCTATTGTCCACAGTTGTAGTGCATACACATAGTTTATCCAAAGAAGATACCAATTCATGAGATTATAGGTTAGAAAAGAGGGGGAAAGTGTACAAAATATTTTCCTATTTCCTATTTTCCTATTTTCTGCTCCTATTCCATTATTTGAGCTTTAGGACTTTTTTTTCAGCCCTTTAAAGTCCTTTTGGCTCTTTTGAGTCTTTAAAGAGAAACTCAATGTATTTAAAGGACACTTACTAACAGGAGGCAAAAACTCTATTATCCTTCAAGAGACCCTTCTGATTAGAGTCATTCTTGAGCTGGATTCACAGAGTGAACACTGTGAAAACATCAATAGTAAGGTTCTACACTGAGCTCCTAGATAAGACAATGAAATTTAAAGAAACCACTTCTCAGTGAATAAATGATGTTCAGTCAGTCCATCAGCTCTATACGCCAGTCTCCGTTCAAACTGGAAAGGGCACAATAAAAAGAAGAAAATACTCTATCCTTTAAGCAGTTTGTTTGTTAGAAGTCAGAAAAGGAGAGTGAAAGAGCTGGGCTTAGTGGAGGCGGTTTTCCAATTCTCTCTCCTGGCTTCAGAAAAAGTTGAGAGTCCAGGTATGTGGGCTCCATCCTTCTATTTCACTCTGGGGTGGATGTTTCCCTTTTATAGATAAAATGGAAAGAGGTCAGTTGGTACTTGGCAAACTGGACCGCCAGTCCACTGATCTGAGCAAACTACTCTTCAGTCTGCTTTCCTGCATTCAGTTCAGTCATGTCCAACTCTTTGCGACCCCATGGACTGCAGCATGTCAGGCCTCCCTGTCCATCACAAACTCCCAGAGCTTGCTCAAACTCATGTCCATTGAGTCGGTGATGCCATCCAACCATCTTATCTTCTGTCATCCCCTTCTCCTACCTTCAATCTTTCCCAGGATCGGGGTCTTTTCCAAAGAGTCAGTTCTTCACATCAGGTAACCAAAGTATTGGAGCTTTAGCATCAATTCGTTCAATGAATATTCAGGACTGATTTCCTTTAGGGTGGACTGGTTTGATCTCCCTTCAGTCCAAGGAACTCTCAAGAGTCTTCTCTAACACCACAGTTCAAAAGCATCAATTCTTTGCCACTCAGCTTTCTTTATGGTCCAAGTCTCACATCCATACATGACTAATGGAAAAACCATAGCCTTGATTAGATGGACCTTTGTTGACAAAGTAATGTCTCTGCTTTTTAATATGCTGTCTAGGTTGGTCATAGCTTTTCTTCCAAGGAGCAAGTGTCTTTTAATTTCATGGCTGCAGTCACCATCTGCAGTGATTTTGGAGCCCTTTATAGTGGTTCAAAGTTTCCATTTGACTCCTCAGGAGCAGCATCCAAACACCACATCTTTTCTGACACCCCCTTCCCTATAAATCAAACCTGTCCTACATTTCATTCTATGGTGATGCTGCTCCCCAGTAGTGGCTGTGATACACTCTTCATGCTCCAGATGGTGACATAATGTGATGTAACAGGAAGAACATGGGATTGTGGTCATGAGATTTCAGATTCAGTTCCAGTTTTGCTCCCAACTGGCAGAACAATCCTGAGCAAATCACTTCTGCTTTCTGAGCCTCAGCTTCCTCACTTGTAACCATCAAGGTTAAGATGGTGATCCTAAAATTTCCTTCCAGCTTTTATTCTTTTTTGTGACTCTCACTGTGCATTTTACTTTCTTCAGTGGTGAGAATTTCAGTTGCTGTTCTCGGCACTCATGAACCATATTTGGTGACCATAGCTTGGTTACTTATTGCACTGATGAAAGAAATAGGCTCTGTGGAAAGCCAGGGCTGGGTATTGTGCCAAAGCCAGTTTCTATTTTTGGCATTTTCTACAATGACACCTTCCAGTCACAACAGGACTGAAAGAAGGAAGTGGGTAGGTTCCAACTGGATAGGAAAGACAGAGGATAGCATAAAGCTGCTCTGCCCTCTTCATCCCCCATCCAGCCAGAGCCCTATCTTCAAACCCTATTAGAAAGACTTGGGTTGAATTGCTTTCCTTTCCATTTCATTAGATTCTATGGCCCATCTTGCATATCTTTAATACAAATTCTTTTTATTTAGATAATGCTCTGAAGTTATGAGCATTATCTAAATGCTCTGGAGCACCACTGGAGCGAGGGTGAGGAGATACGCCATGTCTGCCACATGGTGCTGGAGAGGCGCTTGTGCTGTGCCGGAGCAACTTGGTGGAGATATCCTAAGTCCAAGGGCAACGGAGAGGTCCCAGCAAGATGGTAGGAGGGGCAAAATCACATTTAGAATCAAAGCCCATACCCACCAGAGATGCTCAGGGGGCTGAAACAAACCTGTGTGCACACCAGGACCCAGAGCCCCACAGAGACTGAGACAGAACTGTGTCTGGGTGTCTCCTGTGGCAGAACCGGTCAGAAGTGGACTGCCGCGGGGGCAGCAGCTCTGGGTGCAGCAGACCTCAGTATGGCATAAGCCCTCTTGGAGGAGGTCGCCATTAACCCACCATAGAGCTGCCAGAACTTACACAGGACTGGGAAACAGACTCTGGGAGGGCACAAACAGAACCCTGTGTGCACCAGGACCCAGGAGAAAGGAGCAGTGACCCCACAAGAGACTGACCCAGACTTGCCTGTGAGTGTCCGGAAGTCTCTGGCAGAGGCGTGGGTCGGTGGGGCCTGCTCAGGGTTGGAGGCACTGAGTGCGGCAGTGCGTGCATGGATCTTTTGAGGGAGCTCACCATTGTCTTCACTACCTCCACCACAGTTTGGCCTCAGGCCAAATAACAGCGGATCACAATAAACTGGAAAACTCTGAAAGAGATGGGAATACCAGACCACCTGACCTGCCTCTTGAGAAACCTGTATGCAAGTCAGGAAGCAACAGTCAGAACTGGACATGGAACAACAGACTGGTTCCAAATAGGAAAAGGAGTACATCAAGGCTGTACATTGTCACCCTGCTTATTTAACTTAAATGCAGAGTACATTATGAGAAACGCTGGGTTGGAAGAAGCACAAGTTGGAATCAAGATTGCCGGGAGAAATATCAATAACCTCAGATATGCAGATGACACCACCCTTATGGCAGAAAGTGAAGAAGAACAAAAGAGCCTCTTGATGAAAGTGAAAGAGGAGAGTGAAAAAGTTGGCTTAAAGTTCAACATTCAGAAAACAAAGATCATGGCATCCAGTCCCATCACCTCATGAGAAATAGATGGGGAAACAGTGGCCAACTTTATTTTGGGGGGCTCCAAAATCACTGCAGATGGTGATTGCAGCCATCAAATTAAAAGACACTTATTCTTTGGGGGAAAAGTTATGACTAACCTAGACAGCATATTAAAAAGCAGAGACATTATTTTGCCAACAAAGGTCTGTCTAGTCAAGGCTATGGTTTTTCTAGTAATCATGTATGGATATGAGAGTTGGACTATAAAGAAAGCTGAGTGTTGAAGAATTGATGCTTTTGAACTGTGGTGTTGGAGAAGACTCTTGAGAGTCCCTTGGACTGCAAGGAGATCCAACCAGTCCATCCTAAAGGAGATCAGTCCTCAATATTCATTGGAAGGATTTATGCTGAAGCTGAAGCTCCAGTCAATACTTTGGCCACCTGATGTGAAGACCTGACTCCTTGGAAAAGACCCTGATGCTGGGAAAGATTGAAGGTGGGAGGAGAAGGGGATGACAGAGGATGAGATGTTGGATGGCATCTCTGACTCGATGGACATGAGTTTGAGTAAACTCTGGGAGTTGGTGATGGACGGGGAGGCCTGGCGTGCTGCACTTCATAGGATCACAAAGAGTTGGACACGGCTGAGCGACTGAACTGAACTGAAGTTATGAAGAGCTTTCTCACATATCATCTCATTTGACACTAACTAGTTCTTCCCTGGATCTAAGATATTCTAAAACATTTGTTTTGGGCCAGACTTTAGAAGGTTAAGGGCTTCCTGGTGCTCAGATAGTAAAGAATCCTCCTGCAGTGCAAGAGATCCAGGTTCAATCCCTGTGTCAGGAAGATCCCCTGGGGAAGTGAATGGCTACCCACTCCAGAATCCTTGCCTGGAGAATCCCTTGGACAGAGGAGTCCATGGGGTCACAAAGAGTCGGATACGACTGAGTAACACTTTCACTTTAGAAGGCTAAAGCTAAGCGGAGACCCAGCACACAAAAGGCAAGATATCCAGCATCACTTTTTTACTGATTCAGTGGGATTTGAGGCAAATCATTTTAACTCCCTTGGCCTCAACTTTTTCAAACAAAGAATGAGAAGTTTAGGTTAAAGATTTTTCATCCTCAAAACCTCTTCTTGGTTTTTATCTCCAAAAACTACGTCTTGAGTTTTCAAACATAAGATTAAACGTTCCCACTAAAGCAGTGATTCTCAAACGTGTCATTAAAGTTTTACACTTTAGCACCAGGAAGCAGTAAAGTTACTAACACATGAATGGCTGGGTTTCACCCTCCTGAGATTCTGTCTTAATTACTTCAGAGTGTGGTCTGGGCTTTTGGAGTTCTCAAAGCACCCCAGTGATGCTAAGGTATAGTTGATGTGGAAAGCACTACTCTGGTTCCCACCATGGGTCCTGTGGGATTTTCATAGGCAAACCCTTTAATCTGGAGTTTTTCCTTTCCTTCTCAAACTTCCCCTGTTCAGTTCAGTCCCTCAGTCATGTCCTACTCTTTGCGACCCCATGGACTGCAGCACGCCAGGCCTCCCTGTCCATCACCAACTCCCGGAGCTTACTCAGACTCAAGTCCATCAAGTCGGTGATGCCATCCAACCATCTCACCCTCTGTTGTCCCCTTCTCCTCCCACCTTCAATCTTTCCCAGCATCAGGGTCTTTTCCAAGGAGTCAGTTCTTCACATCAGGTGGCCAAAGTGTTGAGTTTCAGCTTCAGCATAAATCCTTCCAATGAATATTGAGGATTGATTTCCTTTAGGATGGATTGGTTGGATCTCCTTGCAGTCCAAGGGACTCTCAAGAGTCTTCTCTAACACCACAGTCCAAAAGCATCAATTCTTTGGCACTAAGCTTTCTTTATAGTCCAGCTCTCACATCGATACATGACTACTGGAAAAACCATAGCTTTGACTAGACAGACCTTTGTCTTTTTAACCTTTTTGATAGAGGTTAAAGACCAGCAAAGTAAACAGGGAGGTGTTCCAAGGGCAAACATGTCTTTGCTATGACAGAAGGATTTACACATAACAAAGCGCCAAGGGCTTTACAGGCACTCCCTTACTGACTTCATCAGTGGGCACCGTCAGTTTCCAAATGTTGTTACTGCAAGTAAGTGGTGTGTGCATTTATCTCTAATTAATCACTTAGTTTAACATTCAAATGAATGCCAGAGTTTCACCAAGGAAATAGCATAAACACAAAAAGTTGGGACATAATTATAGCTGGTATAATGTTCTACAGTGAGGCCTTGATCTTATCATCCTAGGACTAAGCCTGTTTAATCAGTACATTGAGAACCAAATGAGGGATTTTTTTTCTCTGTCACTGACCCAGCCTGGATTACAGGAGAAGCCAGAAAACCACTGGCTCCAGAATGAGTAATAAGGACAAGGGAGAGTTTCAGAACTCAAGTCTTGTGTTTTGGGATCAGATAGTAATCCTCAACACTAGTACCTGAAAACTGTTTCATTCACTTCCCCAACACAAAGTTTTTTATTGTGAAACATTCATTAGAAATCTTTGTATGCAAAGAAAAATCAGGAAATGTCCCTGACTTCAAGAAGCTCGGAGTCTAATGGAGAAAAACATACAAGTACTTGCAGTCTTACTTAAAGTCCTTTGTTCAGACTCAGACTGTGAATTCTGATTCTGGACTCTTTAACCCACCACCTCCTCAGGTAGCCTGACCCACCTGCTCCATGGGGAGGGGCAACCTGACCTGGGTCAGTGAGTTTGTCCTACTGGGCCTCTCCGGGGACAGGCAGACCCAGGCTGGCCTGTTTGTCCTGTTTGGGGCCGCCTATCTGCTGACCTCGCTGGGCAACGGGCTCATCCTCGTCCTGATCCGGCTGGACCCCCGCCTCCAGCTGCCCATGTACTTCTTCCTGGGCAACCTCTCCGTACTGGACATCTGCTACACCTCCAGCGGGGTTCCCCAGATGCTGGCGCACTTCCTCCTGGAGAAGAAGACCATCTCCTCCGCCCGATGTGGTACCCAGCACTTCTTCTCCTTGGCCCTGGGCCGGGGGTGGGGGGTGGGGTGGGGGTGGGGAGGGACCAAGTTCTCCCTGCCGACAGCAGTGGTCTATGAATACTATGTGGTGACCCCCCTGCACTGCACAGCAGCAATCAGTCCAAGGCGGACAGCAGTCTCTTGATTTGTGGGCATGGCTAATTTTGCAGTGGAGATGGCAGTCACCATGCACTTGCCCACCTGTGGGCACTGTGCACTGAATCATGTGGCCTGTGTGGATGTCTCAGTGTTCCCTCCTAGTGTTGAGAACATCATGGAGCCCTGGACACCATGCAGGGCTCGGAAAGAAATATCAATCAGTAAACAGATTTTTGTCAAGCTCCGCTGTATTCAGTACACCATGCCAGGTGCTGTAGGAGACACACCCAATCTAATATGAGGTCCTTCCCCATAACCTGGGGATTATATGAAAAGATAAAAGATAAATACTGAAAAGAAATTGCAACATAATCCAGTAATGGCAAAGTACAATTAGGCAATATTTGGTTAGCTGCCAAATATGAGATAGACATTAAAGCCCATGGAATTCACAAAATTCCCTTATGAAGGAAAAAAAATCTAGGTGGTTTGCAAAAGAATTGATGGGGAAGGAAAAATTTAAATGGCCATAGAAAATGGTAGAACTTGGACAGATGAGAGAGTAGAGAGAGAGAGTTCATTCTTGGCTCACAGGGAAATGATGCAAGCCAGGTGAGGAGATAGAAAACACCAAGGTCTGTCTGGGAAAGAGTGAACTAACCAGTTTGGATAGAGCAAAGATTTCATTTTGAGGAGTCAGTTGAAGAGGAGGTAAGGCTGGAAAGTGGGGGTGGTGTGCATAGTAGAGCTTTGAAAACCAGCCCATGGAATTTGCATCAGAGGCAATAGCAAGAGAGCAGTTTTTGAAGTGGGAATAGCACACCTAATATATAATATTCTAAAAATTATCCTCTTCTTCTCCACCAGGCCTGTTAGACTAATTGAGACAAACTATTTTCTTCTTTTAGTCCAGCAAACTCTCTATTTCATGCTTCACTAGTGGGAGTAAGTGAATCAACTGTTTATAATTCAACTTCCTCTATTTAGGGCAGACTATAAGATAAGGTTGAAAGACCAAGAATTGAGAAGCTAGTGGACACAGACCAGAAGTTATTTACAATACAGAGAAATGTTAGAAATAAAAATGAATGATCAGGTCTTGAAGTTGATAATTGAACAGAGGTTATAATGACAGATAAAGCACCTTCTATTTTCCTTTTTTTAATGGAGAAGATACCATGCCATCTGAGTAACAGCTGAAGATCAAGCAAAAATAAACAGAGCTTACTTGGTGTTTTATTTAAGTGTTAACTCTGATGACAACCCTGTTTTTCTATCTCGGTGTTAGACAACAACCCCATGGTTAGGTAGGTCCTGCCCCAGTTCGGAGGGATTTGGAGTTTGTTTTTCTAGTATCGGTTCATAAAATGAGTCTGACTTTCACCCAAGGCACTAGCCCAGGAAAGCCTTCAATTTCTTTTTTCATGGAGAAATCATAAATTTATAAATCAGTGCATGAACCCCAGGAAAACAAAATTCAGGGTCCAAAATGGAAGCCAAATTAAGAGTATTTCTGGAATCACTTGGAGACAAGGCAGGGAGATAGTAAACCAGTGTGACAACATAACATCTGTCTGAACCCACCTGGAAATTTCCAAGACAGAGGGTCCCCTGACTTCAGGACCTCTTGCTCCTTGGACACAAACCCAGTCTCCTACTCAGAACAAAATCTCCTCCATAGCATTCTCTGCTTTACACACTTGAGACCAGGAACACCACTAGAGAGCAGGGCTTCTTAGTCTGGAACTCCTTGACAGGTTTGGGGATCTATAAGCCCCCAGAATTGTGTGCTAAAGTGGTATCTCATCCCATTTTTATCATTTCTTGAGGAAGTCCTGCTGGTACGTGCCTCTTCCCCACCCCCACCAGCTCTATGCCCGAGTCTTCCTGCTACACACACTCACAGGACACCATGGTTTCCCATCCTCACACTTGTCCCAATTTGTAATGACATGCTCACCTGAATGACTAGACACTATTCCCAACTCCCCACAGGACTGAAAATTCCATGGGGTAGAAGCTTAATCTATGATACTCACTACTTTATCCCCAGCTCAGGGCGTTGTCTACACGTAAGCACTCAAAAAATATTTGTTAACTGATACATTCTCAAAGAATCTGTGGCCACCACAAAAGGTTAACATATTCCGATTTATGTATTAGTGTTTAACATGCTTTTAAATTTTAGAAAATATGTTTCATAAAAGCTCTAGTAGTAAGCTGTGATATTTGCCACTGATTGATAAGATGGGGGGGTTAGACAAGCTTCCCTGACATTATAGAATTGGACTTGTGTGCATGCTAAGTCACTTTAGTTGTGTCCAACTCTTTGCAACCTCATGCGCTGTAGTTCACCAGGCACCTCTGTCCGTGGGATTCTCCAGGCAAGAATACTGGAGTGTGTTTCCATTTCTTTCTCCAGGAGATCTTCCCTACCCAGGGATTGGACTCATGTCTCTTATGTCTCCTGCATTGGTAGGTGGGTTCTTAACCACTAGTGCCACCTGGGACGCCCACAGAATCCAACTTACCATTAAAAAAAAAAAAAAAAAAAGTTGCCCAAAAAGAGCATGTGATCAAGGGTCCACCAGTCAATCTGATTTCCCATTGATCTAACATGATTTCTAACATTTTTTTGAGTCTTTTCAATTTTTAATATAATAGCGTAGCATAGCAACCTTACAAAATAAAATATAGAATAAAGTTTAGGGATAATAGCTATTGTATAGTAACACTCATTATTCCATTATAATTTCATCCTTTCTCCTTTATTTCTTCAAAGGAAAAAAATAGAGAAAAAATAACTTCTGGTTCTTTTCTTACTTCTTCAGCTGATGCCAAAATGCTACTTAAGTAAATTATTCTCTTAGTCACACCCTCTAGTGAACTTGCAGTGGCCTTCTTCAGCATCGGACTTCCTTCTCAGTGATTTCTTATCCACCACAAGTGGTTTTTCTTTATCTCAGTCACACTTAGCATATTTGCACTGTTTGGCAATTCAAAAAAATTTTTAAAAAGCAAAAAGAAAACAAGAGTCAGAGAAAGAGAAAGAAAAACTGGTCTTTCCTGGTGGCTAGAAAACTCCTTGCCACACTCTGTTTCCTCTACTATTTTCATACTGATGAAGATACAGAAAATGATTTTTTAAAATAACATTAACTATGCATTATTATAATACTACTAAAAAATTTTGATGAGTACTGTTAACATGTCATACACATATATTCCACATTAAATTTTCGCAATTTTTCTAAAATTAGTTGTTATTGCTCAGTCACTAAGTCATGTCCAATTCTTTGTGACCCCACGTACTGCAGCATGCCAGGCCTCCCTGTCCATCACCAACTCCTGGAGTTTGCTCAAACTCATGTCCATTGAGTCAGTGATGCCATCCAACCATCTCATCCTCTGTTGTTCCCTTCTCCTGCCTTCAATATCTTCCAGCATCAGGGTCTTCTCCAATGAGTGGGCTCTTCACATCAGGTAGTCAAAGTATTAGAGCTTCAGTTTCAGCATCAGTCCTTCCAATGAACATAGCATCACCTAATTTAATGTACAGGAAACTAAGGTATAAATGGTTAACTATACGTAGGAATTCATATCACAAAAAAATGCAGATCTATATTTTAAAAACTTGAAACATTACTGAAAGTAATAAAAGAAATCTTGAACAAATGGAAAGGCATACCATATTCTTGAATAAAAGACTCAATAACATGGATGTGTATGTCTTAAACATATACTTAACATATACTTGTTTTAAAGTATATGTTTAACAGGGTCAACTTTAAATAATAAAAAAGAAATTTTTGTTTGAGATCAGATACTACTATTTTAAAAATAATAAGCAAGAAATTTCTGAAAAAGAAGATTAGTGAAGAAAGACTAGTTTACTAGTTACTCAAACATCATAAATCTAAAGTAGTCGAAATGCCACATGATTACACCAAGGCAGTGAAACATAATAGAAAGTCTAGAAATAAACCAACATATACAGGAATTTATTAATGATCAAAAGTAGCATTTTAAATTAGTGAAGGAAAAGACCAATAAATAGTGTTAGGGCAAAAAGCTAATAATTTGGAAAAAAGCAAATTTCACCTATACATGATAATTTTTATAAGAATAAATTCCATAAGGATCAAATATTTAAATGTAAAAATAAAAGTGCTAGAAGAACCCAAAAGGCAGTTATTTTTTATCAAATAATAGAGTTAATTTTGCTAAGATATAAAGAGTTCTTACAAACCAATAGGAAAAATGCTAGGACTCCCCTGCTGGTCCAGTGGTTAACAGTCCACCTATAGTGCAGGGGACACGAGTTCAATCCCAGGTCTGGGAAGATTCCACATGCCTTGGGGCAACTAAACTCATACAACTACTGAAGCCTGCATGCCCTAGAACCTGTGCTAAGCAACAAGAGAAGCCAGTCCGATGAGAAGACCACACACAGCAATGAAATCCAGTCCAGCCAAAAAGAAAAAAAGATGAAAAAGCCAAAATCCAAACTCAAAATTAAGCAAAGATATAGGCTTTCCACAGAGAATAAAAACAAATGGCTCTACACATATAAAATAATGATAAACCTTACTCAAAGTAAGTCTTGCAAATTACAACTACACTAATATGCCACCTTTCACTGACTGGCCAAAAAAATGAAAAGTGTAAAAATAAGCACACTCATAAATTGCTAGTGAGAAAGCAAATTGATGCAAACCTATAGAGGGCAACACATCAAAATTAGAAATGCACACACCATTCAACCCAGGAACTCCATTTCATGGACTTTATCCTACAGTTAATTTGTACAGGTACAAGAGACATGTACAAGAGACAGTCAACATTGCACCATTGCTATCAATATTATAATAGCGAAAGACAGGAAGCAACTTTAACTGACCACAAACAGGTGACAATTTTAAAAATTGTGGTACATCTAAAAAAGTGAGGAAATGTATGTGTGTACGTATGTGTAGATCTCCAAGATTCACGTATTGTTAAACAGAAGCAATAAGGTATAGAGAAGCGTGAATCATGTACAACCATTTGTGTAAAGGCCACAGGTGACAGGTAATAACTCAGTCGGCTAGTTAATTCCGAAGAGTCGGACATGACAGAGCGACTAAGCACAGTACCTGGAATACAGTAGTTTGTAAGTAACTTAGTTGAAAGGTTTGTTAGGTATTCGTGGCTTTCTGTCATAGAATAAAATATCTTTAGAAGGACAGACTTGAAACTGTTAAGAATATCTCAGAAGGGGAAAGTAGTAGAGATACTTTTTATATATACTCTTCAGTACTTTTTGAATTTTTAACAATGTAAACATATTACCTATTAAAAAATAGTTAAAGCCAAAGTGTAGAATAATTTCCCCAAAGATTTTAGTTCATGAGTGTATATCCACTCAGCAGCATATACCCTGATTAGTAAGGAAATTATTTTTACTCTCAGTGGAAATTAAAATTTCTATCAGGAATCCAGTTGCAGGTTAGTCTCTGAAATATGCACATTGATACTTTTAGCAAAAACTTTTTATATTCTGCCTTAGAGGCACCTAACTCTAATTAAAATTTTTTCCAAAATTATTTCTAAAAACTTCTGCATAGTAATTGGAACAAACTATTTTAAACAAATAGTTAAACATAAGATTTAATGGGGTAATTCTTTAAAAAAAAAAGTTAAACAGTTTTGAACACAAACTTTTTTTTTTTTTTTCAGATCAAAAAGTACATGTTTATTTAATTCACATGTGACTTTGAGACATTTGCTTTAGGAAAAAGTTTGAGACAATCTGAAAAAGAAGAAAAATCTTCCAAAGGAAGAACAAACATGGGACAAGTCTGGCGGCCACTTAGAGAAAATCAAAACCAGAACAACAGAAATATTAAGGAGAAAATGTGTTGTGAAGAAACCTAGTAGTTTTAATAAAATTAAAATCGAAGTATCCAAGTTTGGTAAGAGAAAAAGAATCTCCATGGAAAGAAGGACTATTAGATCTCATAGCCCGGGCCACTGTCCACCACAATTACTGTCCTTTGGGGCTCACACAGTGACCATTACATCATCCTCAGGAAGGTCACTGCCTCCCCAGCCACACACTAGCTCAGTAACAGACACGATTTGTCTTAATTTCCCAGCAGACAACTGAGGTAAGATAGTGCAGTTAAGGGGCTTCCCTGGTGGCTCAGTGGTAAAGAATCCACCTGCCAATGCAGGAGACACGGGTTTGATTCCTGGTCCGGGAGGATCCCACATGAGAAGCCCACCTACTACAGCTAGAGAAAAGGCCGTGCAGCAACAAAGATCCAGCACAGCCAAAAATAAAGAAATAAATAAAATTACTTTTTTTAAAGATAGTGCAGTTAAGACTTTTTTAACCAAAGGCTTCCACATAACAGAGGGGATACAAAGAGAGAGAGAGTAACACAGAATTTTTATATTCTGTCCTTCTGGATGATGCTGGCTCTCTGGGACCTCTGGGGCCACATTTTAATAGTGTTCCAGGAAGAAATTATGCTCAAAGAGTTCCCAGATTTTACTCCCCTCCTCTCCTTCCCAAAGGAGAAAGCCCACAATTATGATCCAACCGATATTGAGGACATTTTCATGTAAATGGACTGTAGCTCTGTCATCCTCACTTGAGCCCCTTCTGATGGATTGGTTAAGGGGATCACACCACCTCGGCCACCCAGAAGCTCCTGGCCAACAAAATCAGCTGCCCGAACACCCCCCGAAGCCTGAGGCTGCGGAGGATGAGGATAAAGGGATGGATGGATGTGCACGAGTAGATTAAAATTTGCCATGGCCAGTACCAGTCACTCTCTGAGGAGCAGAACCCTGCAGCATCGATGATCAGGGACATGAAAGACAGAGTATAAAGAACAAGGAAGGAGACTAGTGACTTCAGAGCTCTGGTGTGAGCCTGGCCGCTGGGATCCTGCAGGCTGTGAGCACTGTGCTGCATCCTCCATGCGCGTCTCCTCAGAGAGTCAATCAACAGAGCAATCGAGACCAGAAAAACAGAGCCAGGAACTGAAAGAGTGATCAGTTTCAGGGGCAGGAAATAGTACATTTCCAGAATCCTGCTCCACTGATGCAGGTCATGTTCCCGAAAGGTTTTCTAGTGAAGGACCCTTTATACAAAGCGCGGTTCCCCCCAAAAACCAGTAGGGTGACAATGAAGGAGGTGAGGAGAGAGCCCAGCAGAAGCCAGGGCACCGACGCGGGGAACCTCCACTTTAGCCAGAGGAAGGTGATCTCGGCTCAGTGAGGATGCAGATTTCTCCCGGGCTCAGTTACCATCAGGCCCAGTGACTGCCCCCCATTTGCCTTCTCTGGTTTTGCCTGCACGTGGCCATGGTTAGTGTCAATGTGGAGGGTTGTTCAGGGTGTCTGTGACTGAGTTCTAAAGGAGGGAATTTTCACGTACTGAGGTATGGGGGAGTCATTCTGGCTTATCCATGATTTGGCTTGAAATTTACACCACCTAGAATGGCCCATTGTAGGGCCTGTCAGACACGCATGGTATACCTACTTTAAGCATTGAAAAAAAAAAAAAGAGTGCATTTACCAGAACGTTTAGAACGTCCACTTTGAAGACAGGAATAAATGCCCTGCCCCCTTCCTAGGATGCCAATGTTAGTTACTTGTTCAAAAATGAGGGTCCCTTCCCAGGATCAAGGACATGCTGACTCGCTGTGTACGTGCTAATCTTCCTCTTCTGAAAGTTTGAAGGAATGTATCCCTGTCATATTTGATGTTTGTTCTTTGTTCTGGAAAGATAAAAAACTGTGGTTCATGCATCTAAAATGGAGCTGGGTGGCCACCATGGATGGGGTTTCAAACATGTTCTTGCTTTGCCGAGAACTTGAATTGTATGAACTATATAAAATTCAAAGGACACCAACAGTGGTTTTCAAAACAGTATCTGCTAACAACTGCCAACTGCAATCTTAACCGTCCCAAGGTTTCCCCTTGCAACTATTTCAGAGCCCAACCTATTTTTGCTTAACAAGCACTATTACTTGCCAGTTCCAATCTTAATTCTTGACAAACAATTTATGTAACTTAGTGGATTTTGCCTATATACAAGCCTCTCCCATATTCCAGTCCAGAGGAACACAATTCAAGTGCTTCTTGAATCTGTGTCTCCTGGGCTGTAGTCCTCAGTTTGGCTTGAATAAAAATTCTTTTCAATTCCTATGATAGATTGTTTGTTGATTCTGTTGACAACCCCATCCCTCTTATTCCATCTTTGGGACCCATAAACACACATCTCCTCATCGGATCATTGTAAAGACGTTAAGTATATGGGCAACAACTCATATGGCCCAGACCTAGGAAAGTGGTGATGCTGGAGGAATATATTTCCAGCTGGGTTTTCCTGTTACAAGTCTATGCTCACCTATGAGCAGTCATCCCTTTCAAGGTCAGATTCTTTGATCCACCTTTCTACCAAACCTTTTATTAAATCCTTCATGGACCCTGAAGTGTTAATGATTGATAATGGTTTAAGTGGAGTTTATGTTTCCAGTAAGAGAATTTCTTCCTTTGTTGTTGTGGAATTGAGGGTATCTGCTTCTTGCTGGGTGTCAGTTGAAGGCTGCCCTCAGATCCTGGTGGGCACCCTCAGTCTTTACCAAGTGAACTGTTTCAACATAGCAGCTCAAGCCAGCAAAGAGAGTCCCTAAGAGAAGAGCTGGCTAGAAAGATGTGGGTTAACTACCATAACACAATCATGGAATGACATCCTATCACCTCTACCATATTCTATTAGATAGAAGGAAGTTGCAGTCACCATGGACACTCATAGGAAGGGGGTTCCACAAAGGTGCACTTTCCAGGGGTGAGAGTCCTGGGGGGCCCATTTAGAGTGTGTCCCCCACACTGAGATTCCTTAGCTTACTGGGCATATGTGAGTCCTGCCCTCCAGTACAAACAGTAAAGACAGATGCTTGAGAGACCATGTTGAAAAGTAAAAATACATTATTGAGTAAAAATATATTCATCGATCTATAGTCAAATGTTTTTGGTTTAATATTTCAAATTGGTCCTTCCTCCATGTTTGTTTAAAACCTCCTTAATATTTGTGTTTCCTTTTGTAATATGACGTTTTCATGAAAGTGTCAACTGAAAAAGTTAGTCATACAAATAATGCGACCATTGTTACCACCACAGGATGAATGAGTAATTGTGTGAAAATAAAAACCCCACTGAAGTGGGATAAATGTGCATTTTTCTCACTCTTATACCTATAATTTTTACTCATTCATTCACTCAAAAAATACTTAGTGAGCACTTATATACACAGGGCAGCTATTGTAGTCAGTGGGGGTATAGCAGTGAGCCAAAGAGAAAGGATTCCTGCTTTTATGGAACCAAGGGAAGACAACTGACAATAAGCAAACACCTGAAGAAGATACTTTCACACCGTAGTCAGTGCTTGGAAGAAAAAAGAGGAGTAAAATTGCTGAAGAACAAGTGGAGAAAAAAATGCTGCTCCTTTAAACCTATAGGCTGGGGAAGGCGTTCTCAGGGGATAATGTGAGGGATCAAACAAGGAGAGCCTTTCCATGTGGAGCTGGCTGTATCCATAATACTGTCACACCACAGTTTTAATCATTCTCTTCTACTATTTCTTCCAACTTTATTCAGTGAGGGAAACTCCTCCAGCCAGAAAGAAAGAACTCCAGCACTTCATATGAATTTACTTTTCACTCTTGTCAAACCGGTTGTCCCGAGATCGCTCCAAGTCACAAAACAGCCTCAAGCCAGAAATTGGACATTTCAATGCAGTAGACGAAAACGAGATAACTGTAGCTTCGACCTGTCTGAGATTGGCTGATGCAAATGGAGACTGGTAAAGGTGCAGGAAGGGTCTTTTTTGGACTAGAACCAAAGTAATCTGGCTTTGTGTTTCCCAGGCCTGGTGGAGGTTTAAGGCTGACTCTCTCCCTCATGGGAATTTTCAGGACTCTGGAGGTTCCCTACTGAGCCCTCTCTCTGCAGTTCCGTGTGCTGGGGCAAAAAATCTCTATTTTGAGCGATCCCTCAGGACTCCTTCCTCAGTTCCTGGGCATTCACCACCAAGAGTTGCAGCTGGAGCTTCCACACTCACTGGACCCTCACACACAAGCTCTCTCTCTCTTGAGGCCCACAGCTGACCATTAACCCTGACCCCCAGTCCTAGTGTAGCCATATTCTCCTGACTCTGTCCCCAAAATCACCCAGCTTTTTTCTCATTCTCTTAGTCCTACAGGCAGAAGCAAGACCCTAGTCCATTTCCCAACAGAAGAAATAACCCAGTAAGTTTTGTGCGTGGCCCCATGGAAGCTCTCGACCACCACCAGGTTTGAGGGGAGGAGGAGACATTCTTAGTCTTCCTTGGTAGAATATGGAGTTGGACTCATAATGTAGGATTTTCTAAATATTTCTCACAAAATCTTCTCTCTTCTACTGTCTCAACTCTTATTTTATCAGAGTTTTAAGACTTATGAAAGGTTTATGTCCATTTCCTTTGAACACCTGCATACTGTGAACTGGCAACTCGGTTTAAAATCTCCTTTCATTAAATCTTTGCACCTGGTAGAAGTTTCAACCTTTAACATGCTGTTATTTAAAGGACAAGATCAAGAAAGTCATATGGGTAACAGTAAGAAATTTGGGTATCATCCAAATGTAACTGAAACCATTAGAAGGTTTTCAACAGAGGAGCAGGATAACTTATGTTTCAAACATCTTCTGGACAATATTATGTAAAGAATGGGGTTGAAAGAGGCTAGAGTGAAAGAGAGCAGTAAGAGGCTACTGACTTAAACTGAGTACAAGCAGAGGGCTTGTCCTTAAGTGGAAGCTTTGGAGGTGGTAATCGGGCATAAGATGCTGGCATATTTGCAAGGCAGATCTGATAGGATTTGCTTAATATGGGGATGAAAAAAAAATCAGGGACAAATCCTAAACTTTTTATTTCAGCAACCAGGAGAATTTTATGTAGCCTTTTACCTAGAGAAGGAAATACAACCCACTTCAGCATTCTTGGGAAATTCCATGGACAGAGGAGGCTGGCAGGCTACAGTCCATGGGGTTACAAAAGAGTCAGACACAACTTAGCAACTAAACAGCAAGAACAACAAGATGAGGAAGACTGAGAGAAGAAGTGAAGAAGCTCTTCTGTTTATGTTAAGTTTGAGATGCCTATTAGAGATCTGAGACAAGATGTGAAGAAGACAACTGAAATACAAGTCTGGATCTCAGTGAAGATTTATGGCTGGAATAACAAGTTTGGGAGTCATCACCACTTACGTGGTATTTAAAGCCATTAAACCAGATGAGATCATGTAGGTAAAGAATGTAGACAGAAATAGTTAAGGTGCTGGGAGTAAGCCTTGAACCCTTCAACTTTTAGAGGCTGAAAGCCAAAGGATCCAGCAGAGGAGGTCTGGCTGAAGCAAATATCAGGGAGGGATTGCATTCCCTGAGTTCATGCTCAGAGACAAGTGGAGGGCAAACAAACAAGTGCAGGGGCTGTGTAGAAATGATAAATATGCCAGAGATTCTAGTTGTCCCGGGCGATCTGCATTAAGGGGTTGTGTGCTATGCTCTCTGGGAAGACGCCCTAAGGCAGACACTGTTAGCATGTTCTAAGCTCAAGAGTCCCTCTGGTTCAGACCCACAATTCATAAAGAATGTGAGTGTTGAAACTAGCATCTGCCCTGTACTTTACCTACAGCCTCAGCAGAGAAGTCCTATCTATCATTCGTCCATTCAAAAAAATCCATTTAGCGTGTAGCATGTACTGTCTGTCAGGTGCTAGGCCAAGCCTGGAGGTACAAAGATTAAGGTAGTCTTGAGAGGGAAAGACAAGCAGACATATAATGATGATTTAGTATAATAAATGACAAAATAATAACCAGTATTTACTCAGTGCTGCTTGCATCCTATGTACTACTCTAAGTGCTTTATAGAAATTAATTTTTTGAAACCCATTAAAACTTAGTGATTTTCAAAAATGATGGTGGGACAACTAGGTTCCACATTGTTGCTGTTTAGTCACCAAGTCTTGTCTGACTCTTTTTCGACTCTGTGGACTGTAACCTGCCAGGCTCCTCCGTCCATGGGATTTCCCAGGCAAGAAAACTGAAGTGGGTTGCTATTTCCTTTTCTGGGGGGTCTTCCTGACCCAGGGATAGAATCCACATCTCCTGCATTGGCAGGTGGATTTTTTACCACTGAGCCAATGTAATATACAACATGATAAATATAAAGAACACTGCTACATTATATATGAAAGCCATTAAGAAAGTAACTTCTAAGAATTCTCATCACAAGGAAAAACTATTTTTTCCATTTAATTTTATATCTATATGAGATAATGGATGTTTACTAAACTTATTATAGTCATCATTTCATGACATATGTAAGTCAAATTGTTATGTGATACACCTCAAATGTATACAGTGCTATATTCAATTATATTTAAATAAAACTGAAAGAAAAAAATGGATCAGGACTGAATAGTTATTTCCCCAAAGATAACATACTAACAATGGTATATGGCTAACAAGCACAAGAAAAGATGCTCAACATCACTAATCATTAGGAAAATGCAAATCAATACCACAAAGAAATGCCACCTCACACTCATTGAAATGGCTACTAGCAAAAAAAAAAAAAGGTAGAAAATAGAAAATAACAAGTTTGATGAGAATGGAGAAAAATTAGAAACTGTATGCTCTGCTGGGGAGAGTATAAAATGGTGCAACCACTAAGACAGTTCCTTAAAAAATTAAAAATAGAATTACCACATGATCCAACAATTCCACTTCTGAGCATACACTCAAAAGAATTGAAAGCAGGAGCTCAAAAGATTTTTGTACTCCCCTGCTCATAGCAGCATCATTCATAAAAACTCAAAAGCAGAAATACCTAAGTATCAATGGACAGATTAATGGATTTAAAAAATGTGGCATTTACATACAATGAAATATTATTCAGCTTTTAAAGGGAAGAAAATTGTGACATACAATGAAAGAACATTGAGAACAAGCTAAGTAAAACAAGCCCATCACAAGAAAACAAATAATGTGTAACTAATTCATATCAAGTACCTAAAGTAATTCAATTCATAAAGATAAAAAGTAGATGATGGTTGCCAGGGGCTGGGGAATGGAAGTGCATGAAATGAGGATTTTTTTGTTTAATGGTTATAGAGTTTCAATTTTGCAGAATGAAAGAGTTCTGGAGATTAGCTGCATGACAAGATCAAGATCAAGGATCAAGTGAAGTCACTCAGTCGTGTCCGATTCTTTGCGACCCCATGGACTGTAGCCTGCCAGGCTCCTCCGTCCATGCAATTTTCCAGGCAAGGATACTGGAGTGGGTTGCCATTTCCTTCTCCAGGAAATCTTCCCGACCCAGGGATCGAACCTGGGTCTTCCATACTGCAAGCAGACTCTTTACCCTCTGAGCCACCAGGGAAGGTTCAATGAAGCTGCATGACGATGTGAATATATTTGATACCACTTAACTGGACACTTAAAGATGGTTAAAATGACCAATTTTATGTTATGCATATCTTGCCAAAATTAAATTTTTTAAGTAAGAAAACTTTTAAAAAGAATTTAAGTGACTACTTCAAGGTCACTAGAGGAAGATTTTCGAGTGAGATTTTCTCATTCTGAGTTCTATTCTCTATCCTCTTACACTCTGATCTCATCTACTCGGCACCACTGCACATGCGGCTATGAGAGTGAAAGAGAGAGAACTAAGGTGACATCACCAAGATGACAGACAAGGCTTCTGGCTTTCCTTCCCCCCATGGATACAACAAATATACAACTGTACCGGACCAATCCCTTTGAAAGAAGCCCGGAAACTAGTTGAATGACCCCCATACATTGAGTGACTAAGAAGATATCTACGGGGAAATGGGTTCAAAAGGCTAAGACACTCTCTCACCAGAAACCCCATCCCTGCCATAGTGCCTTATAATAACAAGGGAGCCCGCAACTACCAGCTTCCCCTGAAGGAACAGAGTTTGGAACACACATCTAGTGCTCCAGCTTTTCAGGTTGCCCCCCGAGACACAGGGCCCCCTCAAATCACCTCATTCTGAGGGCTAATGTGACTTGAGTTCACAAGTCCCACAGGACTGCAGCAAAGCGGTTGTTAAATGGTCACACAATCACTTCCCATAGCTATCTCTGGGCTCAGGGCAGAGGGAGCCTTCTCAATAAATTGTGCTATTTGAATCAGTTCTAATGAGATGGATGAAACTGGAGCCCATCATACAGAGTGAAGTAAGCCAGAAAGATAAAGAACATTACAGCATACTAACGCATATATATGGAATTTAGAAAGATGGTAATGACAACCCTATATGCAAAACAGAAAAAGAGACACAGATGTACAGAACAGACTTTTGGACTCTGTAGGAGAAGGCGAGGGTGGGATGTTTCGAGAGAACAGCATCGAAACATGTATATTATCTATGGTGAAACAGATCACCAGCCCAGGTTGGATGCATGAGACAAGTGCTCGGGCCCGGTGCACTGGGAAGACCCAGAGTGATTGGGTAGAGAGGGAGGTGGGAGCGGGGATCGGGATGGGGAATACATGTAACTCCATGGCTGATTCATGTCAATGTATGACAAAACCCACTGCAATATTGTAAAGTAATTAGCCTCCAACTAATAAAAATAAATGAAAAAAAAAAACAAAAAACTTATTTCTACATGTAAAAAAAAAAAAAAAACTGGATAGCTGCATGCAAAAGAATTAAATTGGACCCCATCTTAAACCATAAAGAAAAGTCAACCCAAAATAGATTGAAACTTGAATATAAGACCTGAAACCATAAAACTCCTAGAAGAAAGCTTTGGGAGTAAGCTGTTTGACACTGGTTACAGCAATACAGCAAATCTTTGGATTTGACAGCAAAAGCAACAAAAGCAAAAATGAACAAGTAGAACTACATTAAACCCAAAAGCTTCTGCACAGTAAAGAAACAGCCAACAAAATCAAAAGACAACCTATGGAATGGGAGAGAATATTTGTAAACCATATAACCCATAAGGGTTTTATCTAAAATATGCAAGGGACTCACACACCTCAGCAACACAAAAATAAATACTCCAACTTAAAAACGGGTAAAACTCCCAAACAGACATTTTTTCCAAAGAAGACTTACATGAAAAAGTACTCAATATCACTCGGCATCAGGGGGAAGTGCAAATCAAGCGTAAAGCAAGATATCTTCACACCTATCAGTTAGTCGTTCAGTCATGTCTGACTCTGAGACCCCATGGACTGTAGCCTGCCAGGCTCCTCTATCCATGGAATTCTCCAGGCAATAATACTAGAGTGGGTAGCTATTCACTTCTCCAGGAGATCTTCCCAACCCCGTGATCAAATCCAGGTCTCTTGCACTGCAGTCAGATTCTTTATCGTCTGAGCCACCTCAGAAAGTTAAGAGATGACAAATGCTAGCAAGGATATGGAGAAAAGGGAACCTTTGGACACTGTTGGTGAAAACTGATGTAGCCACTATGAAAAACAGTATGTGGATTCCTCAAGAATATAAAAATAGCACTACCTTATGATCTATCAGTCCTATTTCTGGAATATATATCTGAAGTAAATTAAATCATTGACCTGAAGAGATAACTGTACTCTTATGTTCATTGCCAGCTATTCACAATAGCCAAGGTATGGAAATTACCTGAGTGTCTGTTGATGAATGAATGAATTAAGAAAATATGATATGGATATAAAGATATATACATACGTAAATATACAATGGAGTATTATTCCACCTTTTATTAAAAAGAAAAAGAAATCCTGCTATTTGCAACAACATGGATAAAACTGAAGGGTGTTTTCCTAGCTGAAATAAGCCAGAGAAAGACAAATACTGTGTGAACTCACATGTGGAGTCTTAAAAAAAAAAGTTGAATTTGCAGAAACAGAGAGTAGAATGGTAATTTCCAAGAGCTGGGAGTGGATTAAAAGCTAAAAGAGTACGAATTTTTCATTATAAGATTAATAAGATCTGAATGCATAATATATAGTCACATGGTAACTATAGTCAGTAATGCTGTATTGTATAATTGAAATTTGTTGACAATAGAACTTAAGTATTCTCAAGGGAAAAGGTAAATACATGAAGTGAGAGATGTGGTAATTAACTTGATTATGGAAATGCTTTCACTGTGTACGTTCCTGTTGTTCAGTCACCCAGTCGTGTCTGATTCTGTGATCCCATGGACTGCAGCACTCCAGGTCTCCCTGTCCCTCATCATCTCCCAGAGTTTGCCCAAATTCATGTCCATTGTATTGGTAATGCCATCCAGCCATCTCATCCTCTGATGCCCTCTTCTCTTTCTGCCCTCAATCTTTCCCAGCATCAGGGACTTTTCCAGTGAGTCATCTGTTCGTATCAGATGACCGAAATACCGGAGCTTCAGCTTCAGCATCAGTCCTTCCATTGAATATTCAGGGTTGATCTCCCTTAAGATTGACTGGTTTGATCTCCTTGCTGTCCAAGGAACTTTCAGGAGTCTTCTCCAGCACCACAGTTTGAACACATCAGTTCTTTGGCATTCTGCCTTCTTTACGGTGCAGCTCTCACAGCCGTATGTGACCGCTGGGAAGACCACAGCCTTGACTATACAGGCCTTGGTCAGAAGAGTAATGTCTCTGTTTTTCAACACACTGTCTAGGTTTATCATTGTTTTCCTGCCAAGAAGCAATCTTCTTCTGATTTCATGGCTGCAGTCACCATCTGCAGTGATTTTGGAGCCCAAGAAGAGGAAATCTGTCACTACTTCCACTTTCCCCCTTCTATTTGCCATGCAGTAATGGGGGTGGATGCCATGATCTTAGTTTTTTCAGTATTTAGTCTTAAGCCTACTCTTTCACTCTCCCCGCTCACCCTCATCAAGAGTCTTTTTAGTTCCTCTTCACTTTCTGCCGTTAGAGTGGAATCATCCGCATATCTGAGGTTGTTGATGTTTCTCCCGCCTATCTTGATTCCAGCTTGTAACTCATCCAGCCTGGCATTTCTCATGATGCGCTCAGCATATATGTTAAACAAACAGGATGACAGCAGACATCCCCATCATACTCCTTTCTCCATCTTGAACCAGTCAGTTGTTCCATACAGGATTATAACTGTTGCTTCCTGACCGGCATACAGGTTTCTCAGGAGACAGGTAAGATGGTCTGGTATTCCCATCTCTCTTAAGAGCTTTCCACATGAGAGCTTTGTCATGATCCACATAGTCAAAGGTTTTAGTGTAGTCGATAAAATAGAGATAGATGTTTTTCTGAAATTCCTTGCTTTCTCAATAATCCAGAGAATGTTGGCAATTTGATCTCTAGTTCTTCTTTCTTTTCTAAACCCACTTGGACATCTGGAAGTTCTTGGTTCATGTAATACTGAAGCCTAGAATCAAATCATCATGTTGTACACTATATATATAGTATAAATTTATTTTTCAATTATACCTCAGTAAAGCTGAAAAAAGACTGGAGCCAATCAAAAAATAATTGAATGTTAACTAAGAAGGGTAGAACAATATGATGTTTTTTAACTATTACCATTTAAATATATGTGTCTACGACAGGATGAATAAAAACAAGGATAAATAAACACATAATTTGCAATTATAAGAAACAGAGAACCTATGATAACTTTTGATACAAAATAGAACAGTCATAATAAATATCCTCAAAGTGGTAAAGACAAAAAAAATGTGGTCTCTAGGACAGTCTTAGAGAATGTAACATTGGTCTATAGTGGCTAAAAAGAGTAAATATTAAGTCAAGACACATGAAAGCATGCTCCTTTGACATAAAACTATAATATCAAAAAACACGGGCTGAGATTCTAGGTAGGCCTGGCCCTTTGAAAGGAGGAAACAGAACATTTAAAATGACAGTCATCACAGTTTAGAGTGCAAAACAACAAGCACAGATATAACAATATTTCCTGCAATAAAATATATAGAATCTGCCTTTTCAGAATGTCCTGCTGGGTGCTAGGAGGCGAGTACCACTGTGACTGAATAATTATGAAACAACATCACCAAGTTTATTGTGTCCTAGTTTCATTTAAAATCACTGTAAAAGATTTATAATAATGATAATTTATAATAAAAGCTTGCTTATTCAGCTAAGTTTTTGAATAAAATATTTTTATTCCTAAGCTTTATGGTTTTTTCATATTCTAATACTCTAATTCTTCATATTTCCACAAAATATTTGTGTATTCTAGAAAACTGCCATCTATGGAAAGAAATGATGATTCCTAATGAAAAATTAATGATTATTTTTCTCATTATTCATTATATTAATTCACTATATTTTGCATGCTTTTTCACTTATGAATTTCAAAGTCTTTTTCAATACTTATTTAAAGGCTATGTCTGTCATTGCATAAAAGCAAAGTATTCATAATACACAAAAATATATAAATTTATTACCCAAATTTTACAAAAATTTTTTAAATGTCTGAGATATTAGCATTACTTATATCTGTGGACACACACATATATAAATATAGCTCCACATGAAAAAAAAAGTGTCTGAAAGGACACTGAGTGATTTTTTTTTTTAATTTAGGATTTTCTTTCAAGTGTCAGGTCTGAAGTCAGAGTACTTTTTTTTAATGTTTATTTGTTTATTTGTTTATTTTTGGCTGTGCTGAGTCTTTGTTGCTGCACAGGCTTTTTTCTAGTTGCAGTGAGTAAGGGGTACTCTTCTGTTGCGGGCTTAGTTATCCTACAGTATGTGGGATCTTCCCAGATCAGGGATCAAAACTGTGTCTCCTGCATTAGCAGGCAGATTCTTTATCACTGAGCCACCTGGGAAGCCTAAGCTTGAGTGATTTTTAAACTTTTTTTTACTATAGTCTAGTTTCCTACAACAATCATATATTATGAAAAAAACACTAAAGTTTTAAAACTAATAAACCATTTGTAATATATTTAAGTAAAGGAGACTAAATAACTACTTTGTCTCCAACATTAACCTGACCTGCAAAATCCTACGATTTAAAACTAGTAAGAGTTGACTGATCTGGCATAGTGTAGGACAAGGCAGGGTCAGTAGTATTCAAGGTACCCCTATTATGCAGAGTTGTATGTTAATCTAAAGACTGACTTCAAACCAGTCAGCCCTAAAGGAAATCAACCCTGAATATTCATTGGAAGGACTGAAGCTCCAATACTTTGGCCACCTGATGCAAAGAGCTGACTCACTGGAAAAGACCCTGATGCTGAGAAAGATCAAGGGCAAGAGGAGACAGGAGAGACAGAGGATGAGATGGATGGATGGCATCACTGACTCAATGGACATGGGTTGTAGCAAACTCTAGGAGCTAGGGAAGGACAGGGAAGCTAGGAGTGCGCTGCAGTTCACTGGGTTGAAAAGAGTCAGACATGGCCTAGTGACTGAACAACAAAGACTGACTTACAATAATTGCTATGTTCATAGAAGTATTATTCTTCTACAAACAATGGCCAAAAAGTAGAAACAACCCAAGTTTCCATCAACAAATAAATGGATAAACAAAATGTGATACATACAGACAATGGAATATTGCTCCACCATAATAAAGAACAAAATTCTGGGACTTCCCTGGTGGTCCAATGGCTAAAACTTGCCATTCCAAAAGCAGGTCAGAGAACTAGATCCCTGTGCCACAGCTAAGACCAACTGCAGCCAAATAAATAAATTTTTTAAAAAAAGAATGAAAGAAAAGAAAATTCTGACACATGCTATACAACATGGATAAACCTTAATGACATTTGGCTAAGTGATATTAGCCAGTGACAAAAAGACTGTATGACTCCACTTATGGGAGGTTCCTAAAGTAGTCAGATTCATAGAAACAGAAAGCTGAACAGTGTTGCCAGGGACTAGGAGGGAGAAGGAAATGGGAAGTTATTGTTTAATGCACACAGAGTTTCAGTTGGAGAGGGTGGGGAAAGTTCTGGAAATGGGTGGTGACAGTGGCCGCATAACAATGTGAATGTACTTAATGCCACAGAACCGTAAACCTTTAAATGGCTGAAAGGGTAAATTCTATGTTATGTGTGTATTCTTACCACGGTAAAAAAGTATTTCCTCAAAGAATATTTTCTGGACACAGCAAAGGTCTTAATCTTTTAAATGCATGCTTAAATGTTAGACATTGCTTTTGGGCTAATAGGAAGTATGTTGTTCTTCTAAAGAACAAAGACAGTCATCTCCAACCCCCACATCTCCCACACAGTGAGCACTCAGGAAATAAATATTTGTTGAATGAGCTTGATTGCTTTTTCTTTTTAAAATAATCTTTGTGTCATCCTTGTACAAATTGCATTACTGGCATATTTTGTTATGTGCTTTAATATTTGGTTCTTTGAGGAGACTGAGTTAGCAAGATTTTATATAAGTGCCATGATAATAGAAGTAGTAATGCTTACATCTAACTTAGAAATGCTGAGAAGAAACACGTACATTGTACAAACAAAAATGTTTTCAGCCTTACTTGTTAGAGCCCTGAAAGTCTGGTCTTGCTACTAAAGGTTGGTGATGATTTTTCCCCAAAATAACAGGTTAGTAAAAACTCAACTACAATAATACATGTAACAAAAAATTGCAAACACAGATGAAGGAAAGTATACTGTTATTCACTCACATAAATACAGTCATTGGCTTTAACTTGAGAAATGCAACTTTCGCCCCAGCTTCCTGGTGGATTTCTCTGTTACAGTACAAAGCAGTAAGAATGCAAATGCTTTCCAGTTCTAAATCTTTGAATATAGAATCTAAATCTCAAAGTCTAAATTTTCCTTCTCCATTTGAAACTGTCCAGAAATAAGATCAACAGTCTCCTTGAATCTGATCCCTATAGGATTGAATAGGTCCTACTTTCAGTGTTGACCCAAATCTCACTGCTCCCAATGAGTTTGTCAGCAGGGTAGGAAGCTGTCAACCTCAAAAAAGTAGTCCTAGTCCCTTATCTTATGAAAACTATAGTTCTCCCTGAAGGCAGAGTTTCCATGTTGTTTTCAAAATTTATTGCACTTTAGTTCTGATGTGATAGAATAATCTGATAACACAGGAGTATTTTCTCATTAAAAAAAAATCTTGAGAAAAACAGAGAACGAATACTATTCTGTAAATAGTGTATCAAGTTCTTCTTTAAAATGGTTTAATTTTATTGAAAGGAAAATTTGTTTTTGTTGTTCAGTCACCAAGTCGTGTCTGACTCTTGGCAACCCCATGAACTGCCGCACATCAGGGTTCCCTGTCCTTCACTGTCTCCCTGAGTTTGCTCAAACTCATGTCCATTGAAAGGAAAATAAAAGTCCAGAAAAGAAAAAAACTGCCAACCCCCCCACCCCCAGCCTTGAGTTTTCATCACTATAGTCCAGGACAAGTATTATTTATAGTTAAAAGATGTGTTAGTCAGCTTAGCCTACTAAAGTTCAAAATGCATTCAGCTGCCTGCTGCTAAAGCCCAGCTTCAAAAGCTTTTATCTGTTACCAAGGCCAGCCATCCAAACCATTGGAGCTTAGATTCATCACAAGCCTGTGACAGAGGCCAACCCCACGAGCGGCCACCAGAAGCTACATCCTGGCTCACTCCCGCTTCACAACTCTGATCTGGTTTCACTGTTTCTCTCCCTTCACAACTCTCCTCCCACACGGGCCCTTGATCTTGTGACTATTTTTTTGGCTGTGCCATGGGTCATGTGGGATCTTAGTTCCCTGACTAGGGAGCATATAAGGCCCCCTGCATTGGAAGTTTGGAGTCTTAACCATTGGGCCACCAGGGAAGCCCCATGACTTTTTTTAATATCAGGATTATTACCTTTCACCTGAGTGAATCACACAAGAGTGGCCAGTGATACAGGCTATAATTCTATAAAAATTCAGGAAAGGAGGCCATTGGTGATAGTAAGAAATGTCAAAATCAAACAGACTATTATCAAAGATAGATGGAAACTCCCCAATATCATGTAATCGAGACAAATAAAATTTGTGGCTAAACATTATAATGTTAGACAACTGTGTCTGATTAATTTCCATTTTAGAATTCTCTCTACTGAATACTCCCTCTCTCTTTACTATATGAACTACTAGTACTTGACAATGGTCAGTTGAGTTCTTCAGTTCAGTTCAGTTCAGTTCAGTCGCTCAGTCGTGTCTGACTCTTTGTGACCCCATGAATCGCAGAACGCCAGGCCTCCCCGTCCATCACCAACTCCCGGAGTTTACTCAGACTCATGCCCATCGAGTTGGTGATGCCATCCAGCCATCTCATCCTCTGTCGTCTCCTTCTCCTCCTGCCCCCAATCCCTCCCAGCATCAGGGTCTTTTCCAATGAGTCAACTCTTCACATGAGGTGGCCAAAGTATTGGAGTTTCAGCTTCAACATCAGTCCTTCCAATGAACATTCAGGACTGATCTCCTTTAGGATGGACTGGTTGGATCTCGTTGCAGTCCAAGGGACTCTCAAGAGTCTTCTCCAACACCATAGTTCTTAACTGTTCTATATTCCTCTAACTGGTTTAGTATGTTACACAATAGGTTTAAATCCTACTTTCATATCTCCATTTCACTTAGCAGGGAGATATGTACCTAGATCTACATGTCTAGAGAGATGGTCAATAAAATCTTGTTCAAATGTAAAAGAAGTATGGCAGCAATGACCTCTAACGACTGTAGAAAAATGTGAAGACTAAATATTTTATTAGTGAACCAGCAAAAATCACTGAAGTGCCTGACTTCATAAGAGAATATTAGTTGATGATCCAGTTTCTAGTAGCCATAGTTACTTCTATAGGCATAGAAATAATGAAATTTTACAACAATAAAGAAATCTAGGTAATTATGATAAAATAAGGCATTCGTGTGTTTGATAAATATTTATGGTTTACCATTTGCCAGTGGGAGAAAAATAGATACAAATCCCTGTCCTTATGAAGTTTATGTTAGATTGAGGGAAAATAATGATTAAAACAAATACACAAATAAGTAAAATAGATGATGATGACACTAAGGAGAGAAAGCAGAGCAGGGAATGGAGGATTGTAATTTGGATGACAATGACAACGCCAGAAAGAAGAGAGGGAGTGGACCATGCCAGGATCTGGGGAAGAGCATTCCAATCAGGGATCATCAAATACAGGGGCCATGGGGAGTCATATGCCGGGCATAGTCAAGAAGCATCAAAGGGAGACAAAGTGGCTAAAGCAGTGTGAGAGGAGGGCAGAATAGCAGGATATGACTTTAAAGGTATGAGGCGGAGGACAAAATCATAAAGGGCATGTTAGTTCATCATGAAAACTTAGGCTTTTGCTCCAGGTTGAAAAGCAAGTGGAGAATTATGAAAGAGATGTGACATATTTTTAAAGGATCTTGTTAGCTGCTATGTTGAAAATAGACCAAAAGCAAACAAGAGTAAAAGCTACAAGATCCATTAGAAGGCTGTTGCAATAAAGCAAGCAAGAGATAATAGTGGCTTCCACTGGCTGGTAGCAAGGAAGGTGGTGGTAAATGGTACAAGTTCATTTGGAAAGTTGAATTAGGAACTCTAACCCTCAGTTTTTCAAACCCTTGTGTCAAGGGTTGGCTTTCAACAGATTGCAGTGAATGAGCTGCTTATTGCATATGAACCCAACCCAAAAGCAGTTTATCTAAAAATGGTTTATCTCTAGGTTAAATGGCTTAGCATTAGAACTGCTGCATGATTGAAATGTAGAAAGTTTTATCCAGAGCAGCTAGATGAATGGCCGCATCCTGAAACATGAAAAATAGTAACCAAAGCTCGAAGAGTGAGATACCAGAGTTCAGTTTTGCACATGTAAGTTTGATATACAAATGTAGATCAGAGAGATACAATCTGAAGATCAAACCACTTAGATCAAGCTCTCCAGAATCAGAGCCTGTAATGAAGGTCCCTGTGCAAGTGATTTTTCAGGAATTGCTTTTGGGAGAAACCTATAGAAAATTAAGAGATACAAGGTAGGGCAAGGGGAAGAAGCTAGATCCAAAAAAATACAGGGAGTTTGAAGGTTAATATCCTCTTTGTTGTTTGGTTGCTAAGTCATGTCCAACTCTTTGCAATCCTATGGATTCCAGCATGCCAGGCTCCCCTGTCCTTCACTGTCTCCTGGAGCTTGCTCAAACTCATGTCCACTGAGTCAGTGATGCCATCCAACCATCTCATCCTCTGTCACCCCTTCTCCCTTCTTGCCCTCAATTTTTCCCAATATCAGGGTCTTTTCCAATGAGTCAGCTCTTTACATCAAGTTTCATCTTTGTCTGATACTTATAGGAAGATCTGGAGTATAGTTTGCTAGAAACTTGAATCCCTAAATTCTGTCAAATCTTCTTTATCAATAGAGGCAACTCTTCCTCCCTTATCTGAGTAAGCTGGTCGCCCCGTCCCTGCAGAGCCCATCATGGATGCCTCTGTGGTAGTTCCTTGCAAAGTATTACTGAGTCTACTAGTAACACACTCTCTCTCCCCTCATTACTTCTAGAACTATAACCAGACTCAAGCCCCAGCATGCCCAAGAGGGTAAGACATTAATTGTGATCCATGAGAAGGTAATATACACCAAAATCCTAAGGGGAGGTTGCCAATCAAAGGGTGCACACATAAGTAAATTTGGTTGTTCTTGTTTAGTCTCTAAGTCATGTCTAACTCTATGGACTGTAACCCACCAGGCTCCTCTGTCCATGGGATTTCCCAGGCAAGAATACGGGAGTGGGTTGCTATTTCCTTCTCCAGAGACCTTCCCAACCCAGGGGTTGAACTCATGTATCCTGCATTTGCAGGCAGATTCTTTACCACTGAGCCACCAAGGAAGCCCAATAAATTTGATAGATATTGCCAAATTGCCCTCCATAGAGATTTACTAATTTATATTTCCATCAGCAATGTGCAGAAAACATATTTCTTCAATAACTTGACAAAAAGTACTTCCAAAGTTTAGGAGTTTTACCAAATGGATATTTAAAAATAGTATCTCAGTATAGTTTTAACTTGTGTGTCTCTTGTTATAAACTCACTTGACTACCTTTCCTGTTTTTAAGAACTATTTGTATTTCCTTCTCTGTAAATTATGTATTCATTATGGCTCTTCTCCTTTTCTTCTTCTTTTTTTAAAATATTTATTATTTATTTGATTACCTTGGGTCATAGCTGTGGCATATGGGATCTTTGTTGCCTTGTGCAGGATCTTTCCTTGTGGCATGTGAGCTCAAGACATGTGGGATTGTTCTCTGACTGGGGATTGAACCCATGGCCCCAGCATTGCAAGGCAAAATCTTAACCATTCCGCTATCAGGGAAGTCCTGCTTTGGGATTGTTGATCTTTTTCCTATCATTTGTAAGAGCTCTTTATATATTAAAGAACCAAATTTTGGCTATGAATGCATATATTTTCAAAGATTGTTTTTTTTTTTTTTTTTTTTTTGCAAATCTCTTTCGAATTTTTACCATGCAGAATTTAATTTAATTAATCGATCTTTTAAGAGTTTAAAAGATATTTCACACCCTGAGGTTTTATTTTTTTTTTAAAAAAGAATCTTCATCCTCTCACTTCTTTCCAGTAACTTATTGTTTTTAACATTAAAATATTTGATCCACTTGGACTTTATCTCACTATATGGTAGCACCTTAATTTTTTTCAGATGGCCATCCTGTTATCTCAGTATCAATTATTGAATAATCCATTTACTCCTGATCTGAAATATAATTTTTATCTACTGAATTTATACTAAATTCCCATATTACAAACGTTTGCTTTCTGGACTATCTATTCTACTATTGTAGAGTCACACACCTGTTCTAAACTTTGAGGTTCATACAGCAAATTAAATCATGCTTTTTAATGTATGATAGACCTTATCTACCCGTTTTTTGTTGGGGAGGGTTCTTCCAACTTCCATATTAACCTTAGAATGTTAGCACCCTCTTTTTTTTTATGTTTAGAAAGAGGGGGTAAATTTTGATTTTATAGTTCTTATATTAAATTAAGAAAGTAATTTTAGAGTAGCTGACATCTTTACAGTGCTGATTCTTCTCATCCAAGCGCATGGTATTGTATTCCATTGATTCATATCTTTTCCCATGTCCTCTTGAGTAATTTGAAGTTTCCTTCATATACATCTTACACATTTCTTGTAAAATTTATTTCTAAGTATTTTACTTTTGTTGTTATTGCAAATAGAATCTATTTTCTGAGTTTTGATTATTTGCTTGTGTTAGAAATTTTTTATTTCCATGCATTTATTTTATACCCCACTATTCTTTGGCCACCTGATATGAAGAGCTGACTCATTGGAAAAGACCCTGATGCTGGGAAAGATTGAAGGCAGGAGGAGAAGGGGACAACAGAGTATGAGATGGTTGGATGGCATCACTGACTCAACGGACATGAGCTTGAGCAAGCTCTGGGAGATGGTGATGGACAGGGAAGCGTGATGTGCTGCAGTCCATGGGGTTGCAGAGTTGGACATGACTGGGCAACTGAACAGCAGCAACAATTTTACAAGATTCTTATTGTTCTATAGTAGCTTTTATTTTTGAATTTATGTTTGGATTTTTCAACTATGCATTTTTACCTCCTATTTTCAGTGTCTATAACTAATTTCTCTTAATTGTATTTGGTATTATAATGTTAAAATGAAAATAGCAGTGACAATATTCATTCTTTTAATATCTTGAATTTTGTAAGAATGTCAAATACACTGCAGGTTTGGGTTGAGATAGATATATGTGTCATGCTATTGAATATATGTATTATTGAGTAGTTTATCAAAAATTTCTATTAAACTTTTTCAAGTGCCTTTTAACATTTTGGGAGTTGATTATATGAATTTTCCTTTAGATTTGTTAATGAGATAATTTATAGTAATGAATTTCCTAATAATGAATCATCCTTAAATTCTCAGGTTAAACTCTTATGTGTTTTGTTTTGTTTTTGGCCACACCAAGCAGCTTGCTGGATCTTAGTTCCCTGACCCAGGATTAAACCTGTGCCCTTGGCAGTGCAAGTGCAAAGTCCCAGCCCCTGGACAGCCAGGGAATTCCTGATTAAATTCTATTTGATAATGATTTAATGTACTGTTGGACATTGCTTTCTAATTTTTTTTTAGGATTTTGTTTGCTTAAGTGAGATTATGTTGTAATTACTTCATGCAATTTTTTTTAGATTCATTTTCATGACTATTCCACTGGTATTTACAAAGAAGTTGTGTTTTCTGAATGTGTACAGTTTGACATTTATCAATAAAAGCTAACATTTGGTTATATTTAAATTTTTTTCTTTTTGACAAAGAATAAGTCTTTTAATAATTCTGCTTATATTTCTTATAATTATGACTGTAGCCCGCCAGGTTCCTCTGTCCATGGAATTCTCCAGGCAAGAATACTGGAGGGAGTAGCCATTCCCTTCTCCAGGGGAATCTTCCTGACCCAGGGATCAAACCCAGGTCTCCATATTACAGGCAGATTCTTTACCGTCTGAGCCATGAGGGAAGCCCCCATAAATAAGACTGCTATGTTTATTGTCATATAGATATTTATACCATTTCTATCTTAATTTTGCATTTTACTTCTTAACATTATAATTTTTTCTTGTTATCTCATTGATCATTTAGGTGTAAATTTCTTTTGCTGCCATTTACTTGACATATTATTTTTCATTCTTTTATTTTCAAACTTTCTCTTTTTTATGGATCTTAGAAATATCACAAAGTTGTGTTTTGCTCTTTAGATCATCCAAAGACCAGTGTTTTTAGGTGTAAAGCACATTTTTATTTAATTATATATTCAATATGTTTAGTCTTAGTTCTAGCACATTGTTTTATGTTTTATGTTCTGTTTTTGAAAGGGTGTTTTTTTTTTTTTTAGGATCTGTATTATATTTATACTTATTGTATGTTTCTTCAGTTTTGTTTGTGGCTCTATTAAGTCTAAGTATGGCATTTTTGTTCTAGTGCTTACCTTTATAAATATAATTTTATATAATTTTCTCCTTCCTTATACTTTTTGACCAAATCTGTTGGTTATTACCTATGAACAATAATGAGAAAAATAATGAATTATGTTACAAAGTCCGTGACTTCCGTCTTGCTGGCACTCTCTCTCTTGCTGACACCTTCTGCCTTCCCATTTGTTCACTCTGGTCTAAGGAGAGGGTTTTGTGGCCAGGAACTTAAAGAGGCCTCCAGCCAACAGCTCATGAGGACCTTATGGCTCAGTCCGACAACTCATGAGTAACTGACTCCTGCCAACAGCTCTGTGAGTGAGTTGGAAAGTGGCTCCTTCCCAGTTGAACCTGGAGATGACTGTAGCCTGTGAGAGACCTAGAGCCAGAAAATACAGCTGAGATTCTCAACGGTGTTATGATAGACCTGGATTTCTTATCTACAGGAGCTATGAGTTTGTAGTAAGGTTGTTTTAAACCAGTAACTGTTGGGGCAATTTGTTATGCATCAATAGATAGCTATCACATGAATACTAAGGGGCTTTTGCATTTCAAGTTGTCTCTTTCCTGAAGAGTGTGTTTTTGCTGGAATATCTCCTCTGTCCCGGCTGGGCCCTCTCCTGTCTGTCTCTTCATACTTCTTTTCATTGTCTTTCTTGACTCTACCTGATCTCATCTGTGATACTGGATAATTTGAAATCTCTAGATTATCTGTCTCTTAGCTTTATTGAAAATGTAGTTTTCAGAATCTTTTTCAACTTTTTTGTTGCTTTTATGTGCTTTCCAGGGAAAGGAGTGGGGAAAACATTGGCTTACGCAGTTGCGTTCATAGCAGAAGTCTTATTGTTTAGCTTGGTCAATAGTGATGATAAACTTCACATGTTTACTTGGCAATCTTTATCTATTTTTGTCATTTAATCAATATTCTATCAATTTGTCTGAGTTTTGTTACTGATTGGTACAAGCTCTTTATACACTAGAGATATTAGCTTTTATCTTTTTACTACTTGTCCTTTAAAATGGAAAAAGATTTCAGTGATCCTTACATTTATAAAAATTTTTTATTAAAAGGTCTTAAATTTTTCTGTAGTCAAATTTACAATTATTTCCATTATGAGTCAGTATTTTGAGTCTGGCTTAAGAAGGCCTATGAAAACAGGGATTTTGAATTGTGGGAACTGAAGGATAATACATACGTAGTCTACAATGACACCTAAAAAGGTAGGGAGAAAACAGTCAACATTTCTATAAAATATAAAGACAATGTTTATGGAGTAAAAATATTGGAAAATTAAATTATCCAAAATGGGGAGCTTTAAAAAACTTAAATAACGTTTACATTAAAGATCATCTGTCTGGAATCTAAAATAAAATGTCTGCTCTATATTTGCTGCCACACTATTAAATGACTATCTTTTCCCTCACTGATTTGAAATGCTTTACTTATTAAATATAACTTTTCATGTAACTATTATCTGGATTGTCTGCTGATGTACTTACCTATCCCTACACCAATATCACACTGGTTTACATACTATAGCACTAAAGTATCCCAGTTCTTGGCTTCCCAGGTGGCTCAGACAGTAAAGAATCTGCCTGCAATGCAGGAGACCCAGGTTCATTCCCTGGGTTGGAACGATCTCCTGGAGAAGGGAATGGCTATCCACTCCAGTCTTTTTGCCTGGGGAATTCCATGGACAGAGGAGCAGGGTAGGTACAGTCCATGAGGCCACAAAGAGTTGGACATGACTAGGCGACTAACACACATACATACACACACACACCCCAATTCTATTATATCACACAGTGGCCATGAGACCTCAGTGAATGCCTCTAAGCCTCAGTTTCTACTTCACAGTGTTGTTTTAGGAATTCAATGTATAAAGCATATAAGTAAATAAATTTTCTGGCCCCATCACTCATACAAAATAAGCATTCATAAATTATTGCCATTAATACCATCATAAAGCATAATGAAATTAGACTGTAGGTAAAAAATTAATGATAATAATATTACTTGGCATTTTAAAAATACAACAAACACTCTCTCTCTTATATTTCCCTGTGCGTTCAAAGGACTGCCAGGGAGTTTGGGATGGACATATACACACGGCTATATTTAAAATGGATAACCAACAAGGACCTACTGTATAGCACATGGAACTCTGCTCTACGTTACGTGGCAGCCTGGATGGGAGAGGGGTTTGGGGAGAATGGATACATGTGTATGTCAGGCTGTGTCCCTTTGCTCTGCACCTGAAGCTATCTCAACATCGTTAGTCAGCTCTGGTGGTGGTTTAGTCGCTAAGTGGTGTCTGAATCTTGCAACCCCATGATCAGTTAATGGCTAATCGGCCATACTCCAATATAAAATAAAAAGTTAAAAGAAAAAGTTCCAAGGGAACTTCCTCCTGTAAGGAAGATCATTCTTCTCCTGTGGGGAGATCATTCAGACTGGGGTAGATGCTTAATTCTCCTAGGCTGACAATATGAACAGTGGCAGGAACCAAGAGTAACTGATAGAGTGTGGTACGAAAGGGCCCCTGGGTCAGTAACCAAGGGGAGAAATGGCACTTCATGCAAATTTCCAGAGGAAGGCGGTTCACGGTTGCCTAGCAACATGTAAACACAGAAGAAAGAAGAGAAAAGCATCAAAAAAAATCAAGCAAATGTTACTCTCTCACCCATTTATTATTCCTACATTGTATATAACTCAAGAGAAACAGGATATATGTTTGATCTCCAAAAACAAGCTAGCCAGACAGTGAAGTGCATACAGCTCAAATATAACCATAAAAATATAATTGGTAGTAGTAAGTAGCCCAGATTATATATATACAGACAAAAGTGCATGTGCTTACAGTGGGATTCCAGGTGCAACAGAACCATTCCATTCAACGCAGCAAGAATTTGTAAGCCTTCCAGGGACACATGGAAGAGAATGCGGCAGCCCACACCTCTAAGAACTTTAAAATCTGAGAATAAAATGGGCTTCTTCGATGACTCAGAGGGTAAAGAATCCACCTGCAATTCAGGAGACACAGGAGTTGCAGGTTCAATTCCTGGGTCAGGATGATTCTCTGGAGGAGGGCCTGGCAACACACTCCAGGATTCTTGCCCAGAGAATCCCATGGACAAAGGAGCCTGGTGGGCTACAGTCCAAAGGGTCACATAGAGTCAGACGCAACTGAGCAACTACACACACACACAAACACACACACACAAGGATAAAATGAATAAACAGATCATACTATAAGGCAGAATTCATGTCACAACTGAGCAACACCTCACTTACGTGTCCTCCAAGGTGAAAGAGATCAAAGTTTGAGGTGGGGGCACATTCAGAAAAGCTTCCCAGAAGAGAAGCCATTTGAATTAACCTTTAAAAATTAAACAGGGAAAAAATTAAATAGAATTTTGACAGGTAGATGTGGGATAAGAGACCACATTTGGTACATCATGCAGGAAACTCCAGGCATGTTCAGAATAATGATAACCCAAATTTTGCTGCAAAATAGGGTTGGGTCTACTAGAATGGAAGCTGGGAGTTTTCTTAAATCTTAAGTATCATATACAGATGAATCTCTCCATGTCAAAGGTAAAACTGTTGCCACGTTGTGGTGAATGCCAATTTATGAACCTGTGTTTCAACTGATAGGCACTGGGCAGTGAAAAGGGTATGGTGAAATGGTCAAGAGATTAATCTGGTAGTGGTACTTCTGACTTGGTGGTGGGTGGGGAGTCACTGTAATAAAGTAATTGGTGAAAAATAAATACAAGCAGTCCAGGTGGGAGAAGAGGACAGTCTAATCTAAGAAAGGATCTTCTAGAACAGGAAGACAGGAACAGATAATAGAGACAGTGACCAATTGTAGAGACCAATAGAGACCAATTGTAGACAAGCTGCTGATCAGATGAAAGGGTTCAGTGGAGAGTGAGGAGTGAAAACTAACTCGGAGTTGGTAAGTCTGACTTACTGGATATCAGTAATATAAAAATAGATTGAACTGGGTAGTGGAGGGAAAGGAAGAGGAGGAGGAAAAAAAGGACAGCTGTTTCAAACTTGCTAAGTCTGAAGTGCTCATGGTACTATCACATAGAATGCTCAGCAAGCAGAAGAAAATATAGGCTTAGAGTCCTGGAGAAAGTCAAGACTTTGCTGATTATTCACACAAAAGTCATAATTGAAGCTATTGATAGGTAAATAGATGCAAACATGAAGGAAAAGGGAGAAGATTCATGTCCAGGAAGGAAGAGAGCTGGCTAAGGAAAAAGCCAAGAGTCGGATGAATAGCAGATAGTGAAGAAGACATAAAAGGAGCCACAGAGCAGGGAACAAAACCTAGTGCAGCATCTCGGAGGCCAAGAAGAATAAGATTTTTAGGAAGATGTGTGGGTGAGCAATTATGGGTGGCATTGATTTTCCTGTTTTAAAACCTTCTTCCAAAATCAGGTGTTACCTTTTGTAAAATATTTTAATCAGATTTTTTGAAGAAATCTTTTTATTAAGAGGGGCAAATTTTACAGAAACATAAGAAAATGGGGGCTGAGGATATCACATTTAGGGATCAGGAGCTCATGGGTGTCCTTTAGAAACACATTTCAAAAAAAAGAGCATCAGAAGCTTGTGTCTGTGGAGGAGGGGTAGGGAGGAGCCAGGGGAGGGGACTCTTGGTAAGTGACTAATAAGCAGGTTGATCACTTGAGGCAATAAGAGCATGGAGGGGATTTACTTTATTTTTGGGGGGAAGGGAGTAAGGGGCACATTTAATGAAGAAGGGAAGAACAATAAAGAGGAAAAGGTTGAAGATGGGTAGAGTGGGAATTCTTGATTGAGCAGGAGATAGAAAGGAGGCTAGGAGAGTGAACATTAGCCTTGAAAAGTGAAAAACAGGGACATGTCTTCTTATACAGGGGGAAAAGGGAGGAAAAACAGGAAATGAGGCTGAGAGATTTTAAAGCAAACAGCGGGACATTGAGGAATCTCAGTCTGAATGGTTCAAGAGATCACTGATCTTAGGGAGAGTTTGAGAAGACCTGTGGAAAGTAGAAAAGCAGTCCACATGCTTCACCAAACCAAGCCAGGAGTTTCTTAAATCTGTATCAGATACAGATGAATCTCTCCATGTCAAAAGTTTTAGTAGGTCCCAAGAGCAACATAAAAGAAGTCACATCTGGCTCACGAGCCTTATCATTTATAGAGCAGCCTAACCGGCTGGACTATAATAGAGAATGTAAGCAATATATAAATCATAAACTCCTAGCATTCAGGAGTCCTCAAAAGGTAATCTGCAAATGCACAAATCCCAGGTAACACACACAGTTGCACACACGCACAAATTACACCACGCTCTGTAAAGGGAGTTCAGACACCAGGAACTCTTGCATGAAAGGAAAGAGAGTTTCATTGCAGTAGATGGTTGGAAATCAGCTAAGGCTGAAAAAGGAAACGTGGTTTTACAGGATGAAGTCAGAGGAAAATTGACGTTCCAAAAATCTTCTCCAGTCTGATTTAACAGATAAAAAATGAATCATGTGTCAGGATCCTTGCATTCAGTTTCCAGGAGGATAATTTTACACACCAAGAGTTTAGTCACAGGGAAAGTTTCTTGCTTCTTTGTCCACATCAGGTCCCACAGGGAACATTAACTATATCAGCTACACCCTTGCTAGTGTTGATACAAGTCAGCGATGCTGGGCCACTACTTCAGTACCTTCTATTTCATCTTTAATCCTACTTCACTGAAGTTATTCTTCTAATCATGAAACACAGCAAAGAGGGAAAGAGAATTAAATGTGATTAAATGTGGCAAAGAAATTTAAAGAAGCAACATCCCATTCCATCCAGGCAGCCTCCTGCAATAGAATCTGAGGCTTTTCATCAACTTCAATTCAAGATGCCCCGTGTACTGAGGAGCAGCCCCTCCCTAGCACAGCTCTCAGCCTGCGGTTACTCAAGAGAAGAATAATGGGGTGGATTGCTGTACCCAGATAAATCACAGTCTGCCATATCCAGTACCGGAATTCCCCAAAGGGAAACATACCTGAGGCAGTGAGAACCAGTGACAGAAAAGAGGAAGTGAAGAGGATAGCAAAGGAGATAAGAGCCAGGAGAGCCTTGATGTGTGCCTGGGCACTGGAACTGTGAAAGCCTGAAATGGAAAAGAAGACCTTCTTGGTGTGTCTTCCCAGAGATGTAATGAGCAAAACCGTGCCCGCGATGAAGACAACAGTAGGGATGGTCCAGGTAACAATTCTCAAAGGGAAGAGGAAGAAACTCTTATACATTCTCACAGCATTCCTAGTGACATTCCAAGATTGCAGACCCCTCTTTAAATAGTTTTGATACATTCTCTGGTTACCTATGAAAAATAGAACGGAGGTAAAGGTAGAGAACCCCAGAGAGCTGAATAGCATCCAAGGAACCAACCCAGAGACATTCCGCTTTAGCCAGAGGAAAACGGGGTGGGTGAAGGTTGCAATTTTCACACAGTAGAAGACAGTTAGCCAGGTGGAGAAGCACAGCGTTGCAGAGTTCAAGAAGTCCCACTGAACAGCCAGGAGCTGGAACACGGGGTGGTACGGGAAGGCCGCTGGATTCAGGAAAATGTAAATGTTCTTACTAATCACCACCCATTGCAGACAGAAGCGAGAGGCCCCCAGGCTGACCAATAACTTATCGCAAGGCGACAGCGTTCTCCGCAGCAGCCACTCGCTGCCCAGTGCCGCGATGATCAAGCCATTACCTACCAATGCCACCAGGAACAAAAGGAATAAAATAATAATGAAGATGACAGCTGTCTGATCAACCAACTGAGGTCCTGGAACCACGTCCTCTCCACTCATCTCTCCTGCAGACTTCAAGGTCTCTTCCTGGAGGGCGGGTCTGGAAGGTCCTGGATAATATCGGTCCCTCCAGCTGCCCCAGTACAGAGGATAAAGTCGAGGATGTGGGCTATCTGAGGAGGGTGAGGAGGTATTTTCTTCTCAGAATAGATGCAAATATCATTAAGGCTCAGTTTCAGAAGTCCCCCTGCCTGTCCATGAATTTGCCTGTCCTTCCTCTGCCTGCTTTCTGCCCGTGTCAACACTGGTATGGATACTATATCAGGTCCTTGCATTTAGCATCCCTCATGTGGGAACTTATACCTCTCTAAGCTGACACCTAAGACATGATCACACACCTGCTGGCTGCTCCATGAGGAAATCTAGAGGGCACACCCCCATCAGACATCCAGAGCTCACACCCAAGATTGGCTGGTGTGTTCTGGGCACTGTTCTAAGTGATCTTTGTTGTCCTTAGTTCTCACAATGACCCTATGAAGCAGGTGACTTTAGAAAACTCCTTTGACAGGCATAAAACTGAGCAACACTTCTACTTAGGTTAACTCAAATCCTACTACTTGTGGGGACCATTATTATCAAATAGAGCACAAGAGACAATTATACATAATAAAGGATTTCCTAGGTGGTGCTAGTGGTATAGAATCTGCCTGCCAATGCAAAAGACACAAGAGATGCATGTTCAATCCCTGGGTCAGGAATATCCCCTGGAGTAGAAAATGGCAACCCACTCCAGTATTCCTGCTTGAAAAATTTCATGGACAGGGGGACTTGCAGGCTACAGTCCATGGGGTCACAAAGAGTCAGACATGACTGAGCACACAATGCACGCGCAAGTGAGTGTTTTAACTATATTTTACTAGTGACCTTTAAAGGGCATTTCTGGGCTTCCCTTGTGGCTCAGCTGGTAAAGAATTCTCCTGCAATGCAGGAGACCTGGCTTCAATCCCTGGGTTGGGAAGATCCCCTGGAGAAGGGAAAGGTAACCCACTCCAGTATTCTGGCCTAGAGAATTCCATGGACTGTATAGTTCATGGGTTCGCAAAGAGTTGCACATGACTGAGCGACTTTCAATTTAGGGATTTCCTGGTGGCTCAGATGGTAAAGAGTCTGGTTGCAAAGTGGGAGACCTGAGTTCAATCCCTGGGTTGGGAAGATGCCCTAGAGAAGGATATGGCAACCCACTCCAGTATTCTTGCCTGGAGAATCTCATGAACAGAGGAGCCTGGTGGGCTACAGTCCATAGGGTCACAAAGAATCAGACACAACTGAGCGACTTGACTTTCACTTTCAAAGGGCATTTCATGTAGGAAACCCTACTATGATAGCTGTAACACCAATGTGCTATGGCAAGAAGAATGCTGGGCTAGGAATCAAGGCAGGTGTCAGTCCTAGTTCCATCCATCACTGTGAGTTATTGGGTATGTCAGTAGGTCACTCTGTGCCTCAGTTTCTTCATCTATAGATGTGAAAAGTATCATCTTTTCTAATTCACAGGGTAAGACTATATTCTAAAACTAGGATCTCAGTTTTCAGAGTGAAAGAAGACATTAAATAATTTAATGATGAAATAAGTGAAGCCTCAAGTTATAGATTAAAACTCCCTCCTAAAGTCACAGTACTATGGAGGAAAGACCAAGACCCAAGCTGAGTCCAGGACCAGAAATCCTTGCATAGTTATCAGGACATCTTGTACTCCTATCTCCTTCATCCCCAGATGAAGCCAGAAGACCAAGTTTTGAGTCTTGTCACAGTCACTATTTGGTGTAATTGTTCTGCAGTTTGTGAGTCATCTGCTCGGTGGCTCTATGGTGGGGTTAATGGCGACCTCCTCCAAGAGGGCTTATGCACATGCTATGTGACCCAGGTCTGCTGCACCCAGAGCCCCTGCCCCTGTGTCAGGCCACTGTGCTACTGGAGAAGAGTGGAGAAATAACTCCAGAAAGAATGAAGAGGCAGAGCCAAAGTAAAAACAACACCCAGCTGTGGATGTGACTGGTGATGGAAGTAAAGTCCAATGCTGTAAAGAGCAATATTGCATAGGAACATAGAATGTTAGGTCTGTGAATCAGGCAAATTGGAAGTGATCAAACAGGAGGAGGCAAGAGTGAACATCAACATTTTAGGAATCAGTGAACTAAAATGAACTTGAATGGGAGAATTTAATTCAGATGACCATTATATCTATTACTGTGGGCAAGAATCCCTTATAAGAGACGGATGGAGTAGCCATTACAGTCAACAAGAGTCCAAAATGCCGTACTTGGGTGCAGTCTCAAAAATGACAGAATGATCTCTGTTAATTTCCAAGTCAAACCACTCAATATCACAGTAATCCAAGTCTATGCCCTGACCAATAATGCTGAAGAAGCTGAAGTTGAAGAGTTCTATGAAAATCTACAAGACCTTCTAGAATTAACACCCAAAAAAGATGTCCTTCTCGTCACAGGGGACTAGAATGCAAAAGTAGGAAGCCAAGAGATACCTGGAGTAACAGGCAAATTTGGCCTTGGAGTACAAAATGAAGCATGGCAAAGGCTAGCAGAGTTCTGCCAAGAGAATGCACTGGTCATCGCAAACACCTTCTTCCAACAACAAAAGAGAAGACTCTACACATGGACATCACCAGATGGTCAACACCAAAATCAGGTTGATTATATTTTTGCAGCCAAAGATCAAGAAGCTCTATACAGTCAGTAAAAACAAGACCAGGAGCTAACTGTGGCTCAGATCATGAATTCCTTACTGCCAAATTCAGACTTAAATTGAAAAAAGTAGGGAAAATCACTAGACCATTCAGGTATGACCTAGATCAAATCCCTTACGATTATACAGTGGAAGTGAGAAATAGATTCAAGGGATTAGATCTGATAGACAGAGAGCCTGATGAACTATGAATGGAGGTTCATGACATTGTACAGCAGGCAGTGATCAAGACCATCCTCAAAAAAAAGAAATGCAAGAAGGCAAAATGGCTGTCTAAGGAGGCCTTACAAATAGCTGTGAAAAGAAGAGAAGCTCAAGGCAAAGGAGAAAAGGAAAGATATACCCATCTGAATGCAGAATTCCAAAGAATAGCAAGGAGACATAAGAAAGCCTTCCTCAGTGATCAAAGTGGAAAGAAATAGAGGAAAACAATAGAATGGGAAAGACTAGAGATCTCTTCAAGAAAATTAAAGATACCAAGGGAACATTTCATGCAAAGATGGGCTCAATTAAGGACAGAAATGGTATGGACTTAACAGAAGCAGAAGATATTAAGAAGAGGTGGCAAGAATACACAGAAAAAACTGTACAAAAAAAGATCTTCATGACCCAGATAACCACGATGGTGTGATCACTCACCAAGAGCCAGATATCCTGGAATGTGAAGTCATGTGGGCTTTAGGAAGTATCACTATGAACAAAGCTAGCGGAGGTGATGGAATTCCAGTTGAGCTATTTCAAATTCTAAAAGATGATACTGTGAAAGTGCTTCACTCAATATGCCAGCAAATTTGGAAAACTTAACAGTGGTCACAGGACTGGAAAAGGTCAGCTTTCATTCCAATCCCAAAGAAAGGCAATGCCAAAGAATGCTCAAACTACCCCACAATTGTACTCATCTCACACGCTAGCAAAGTAATGCTCAAAATTCTCCAAGCCAGGCCTCAACAGTACCTGAACTATGAACTTCCAGATGTTCAAGCTGGATTTGGAAAAGGCAGAGGAACCAGAGATCAAATTGCCAATATCTGCTGGATCATCAAAAAAGCAAAAGAGTTCCAGAAAAACATCTACTTCTGCTTATTGACTACGCCAAAGCCTTTGACTGTGTGGATCACAACAAACTGTGGGAGATTCTGAAAGAGATGGGAATACCAGGCACCTGACCTGTCTCCTGAGAAATCTGCATGCAGGTCAGGAAGCAACAGTTAGAATTGTACATGGAACAGCAGACTGGTCCCAAATCAGGAAAGGAGTATGGCATGGCTATTTATTGTCACCCTGCTTATTTAACTTATATGCAGAGTATATCATGAGAAATGCTGGGCTGGATGAAGCACAAGCTGGAATCAAGATTGCTGGGAGAAATATCAATAACCTCAGACATGCAGATGATACCACCCTTATGGCAGAAAGCAAAGAAGAACCAAAGAACCTCTTGATGAAAGTGAAAGAGGAGAGTGAATAAGCTGTCTTAAAACTCAACATTCAAAAAACTAAGATCATCGCACCTGGTCCTATCACTTCATAGCAAATAGATGGGGAAACAATGGAAATAGTAACAGACTTTATTTTCTTGGGCTCCAAAATCACTGCAGATGGTGACTGCAGCCATGAAATTAAAAGACACTTGCTCCTTGGAAAAGCTATGACCAACCTAGACAGCATATAGAAAAGCAGAGACATTACTTTGTCAGCAAAGGTCTGTCTAGTCAAAGCTTTTTCCAGTAGTCATGTATGGATGTGAGAGTTGGACCATAAAGAAAACTGAGCACCAAAGAATTGATACTTTTGAACTGTGGTATTGGAGAAGACTCTTGAGAGTTCCTTGGACTGCAAGGAGATCAAACCAGTCAATCCTAAAAGAAATCAGTCCTGGATATTCATTGGAATGACTGATGCTGAAGCTGAAACGCCAACACTTTGGCCACCTGATGCGAAGAACTGACTCCTTGGAAAAGACCCTGATGCTGGGAAAGATCGAAGGCAGGAGGAGAATGGGACAACAGAGGGTGAGATGGTTGGATGGCATCACCAACTCAATGGAAAAGGGTTTGAGCAAGCTCTGGGAGTTGTTGATGCACAGGGAAGCCTGGCATGCTGCAGTCCATGGAGTCGCAAAGAGTGGAATATGACGTAGGGACTGAACTGAACTGAACAGTCACTGTCTATGAATCTTTGGACTAGTCATTTAATCTCTCTGAACCCCTATTTCTTCACCTGTAAAATATGGATCACAAATAAACATGAATATATTATATACATATATAGGGATGTGTATATGTAAACTATAAATCTCTACACATTCATAAGAAATAAGGTGATGATGACAATTGTTATTATAATGACCTCCATCCCGTGGTGTGACAAGTAGTCCTAGAAGAATTCAGGAAAGTATCAGGGATGCAATAGAGGTCCAACGCACCAAATATTAGACATCTACCTTAATTAGAGGAAGGTGGAGTAAGCAAAAGCCACATTTTCAATAGGAATGACATCCAAAGAATCACACAAAAAAAAGCAATCAGGTGAGTGCTTACGTACTCTGGTGAGTATAAGCAGGTTAGTATGTCACAGGGAGTAAGGCAAGAAGAAATTCTTCCAGGTCAAACACAGCAATGGTGCAGGCTCAAGATCAAGTAACAGGAGAAAGAGAGGGGGTATTTGATAGTACACTCACCTCCTGACCAGCACCATATCCTACCAGTTCAAAGCACAGAACCCCACCAAGAGACAACAGACTGCAGATCACTAGCATCTCTTTCCGGTTCCCAGGTCACCTGGGACAAAGGTCCAGGTGGAATTGTTCTTCAAACACAGAAGCCTTGCTGCAGTGAACATTGTCTTCCTGGGGAAAGCCGAGGTGAACTTAGGTAACTCATTCACTCTGCCTTTCTAAGAAGATGCAAAACTGCCTGGGATAGAGTTCCCAACTGCTCTCTACTCTGCCACCCACATTCATCTGGGTGGCATTCGGCTGTTTGCTACTGAAACGTGGAGCAATAAAGCAAACTTTGAGCTTATAGCTCTGGAGTCTGACCAGCCACAAACCCCTCAATATGGAAAACTCACATATTTTCCCATCTGCTTCCTACATCTTTGATGGCTCATGTACCGAGAAAGATGCGCTGTTATTTTTCAATTCGACTAACAACAATTAGTAAGCATCTCCAATATATTGTAATGATCCTGTGAAAGGCGCCAGGCTGTAACAATGAGCTATGAATAAGTATCTGCCCTTAAAGTGTTTTCATACACTTATCATAAACCACAAACATTTACTAGGCATATATATACAAAGTGCAGGTTAAGTTAATCCAAAAGGGTGAATAATCATTTGCATTTTAATATACAGTTGTGTTTTATGGTGATTCTTTTGTTGTTTGTGCTTTCTGTTTGTAACACTTTGCTTTCTCGTATTCAGACTTTCTTATCTGGTAGAAGTCAAGTCTGAGAACACTGAAATTCTAACAGGCAGTCTTTATACGTATCATCATGAGGGTGGTAGAGGTAGGAATCCTGAGTAGATTCCCTGAGTGGGAAACAGCTCAGTTCTGTCTCTCAGAGGATAAAAAAGCAGGACACCCAGGCTGCGGTTCTAAATGTATGTGTCATCCTATTTCCATCCCAAGAATTCTGAGAGGGATTCAGTAGCAGCCACAGCCCCTTTGTTGTGGAAGAGCAAAGACATGCCTTGTATGTTGAAAGCTCAGAGAGATGACATCAGTGAAGGAGGCGGAAGTGTGAGTATGTCTAGCACAGAGATAAGTTTGGCTACAGCAGAGGATTTCCATAAGGGAATGGTGGCATATCAGGCTGAAAAGGTAGACTGGGGAGAGATCCCAGAAGGTCTTGAAAGTCAGGATGAGATATTAGCCTGTGTCCTTGGTCAAGATGGAGCCACCAAATGTTTATGGGCTCTTATGAGCTAGAGCCTAGGAAAGGGAGGATAACAACATCAACCAATTAAAAACTCCTGAGATAAGCCCAGTAGACCTGGAATAACTCAAAAGACTGTGAAAATGCTGCAGAACATGGGAGTCACACGACCATCCCCTTCCCACTCAAGATATTTAAGTTCTGGAGCTCTGACCAAGGGAAAGCCAGTGTTCCAGGTGACATCGCTGATGCTTCTGTCTTTTCTGCCTCCACTCAGCCCTCTGTGGCTTAAGTTCCAAAGTTCAGTCCCTGCAATTTGTTATTGCTTTCCCAGCTCACTCATGTTGTTCCTGTTTTAAAAAAGGAAAAGCTTTCTTGATGATAGTCCCAGCTCTCCAGTTTCCTGTGTCCGACTTTACCCTCTCTCTGGGAAACCCTTTAAGCTCCTCTCCTGCAATTTAGGGATCTTCTCTTTTAAAGCCTTAATCTTCTTTTAAGTGAAAACTCCTCACCCTCTTAACTTATCTCTGCTAGCTCCTCTTTCTCTCTCCTCTTGCCGTATTTCAGCCCCTAGCTAGTATTATAATGTCCTGAGGTCTCAGTTTCCCGTGATTGTTGGACAACTTACCATAAATGCAACGATTTCTGTTCTGTTATTATTCCTGTTTTGATTAGCTTGGACATACAAATCTGTTAACCATGTGGGGTGCTTTTCCCAATCTTTTCTTGTCTCTTGATCTCCAAACTTTTTTATAGGAAACTCCATCAGTTGAAAAAAACTATGAACATGAATTCCACCATATGCATATTTATTTATTTTAATTATATGCTTGTAATACTCTGCTCATATGTTATATATTAATACATCATAAAATACATATTAAAACTGCGATTAAAAAGATGAGAGTAAAAATATATTGAAGTTGTCACATTTTCCTTTCTCCATCCAGTGGATCATTTTGCACACACTCTGGGATGCAAACAGCCTAATTGATAGACTACCATCCTAGACATCCGCATCCGGGGCCAAAGTCCTGGGTGAGTGGACAGAAAGAGTAAGATTCTCAAAATTAAAAACTATAGCAAATTCCCTTTGTTTTCCTTTTCTATTTTCTATTGGCCAAGACCTAAAAGCTTTGCCACATCAGACAATTTGCTTTAATTCAACATACAGCCAACACACAGAATCACACGCAGGACCTATAGTGGCACAAAACTCATATATGCCCTCAGACTTCAATGGTTCAAAAAAGTTCCATGGGCGGGACTGGTCTTAAGCAGGGCACAAAAGAAAGGAATGGCAAAGAATGGCAGAGAAAGGAAAGAAGGAATTTCTAGGTGGGCCAAGACCACAGGTTGCAGGGAAGGCCTGTGGGGAGACAGAAAGAAGCTTGCTGGGCTTCAGTAGAGACACTGCACTCTGACAGCAGAGAAGGGATGCAGAGGGCAGTTGATGTGTGTGGGGCAACCTATGTCACCACTCAAGGGAAAGTGAAAGTGAAGTCACTCAGTCGTGTCTGACTCTTAGCAACCCCGTGGACTATAGCCCACCAGGCTCCTCCATCCATGGAATTTTCCAGGCATGAGTACTAGAGTGGGTTGCCATTCCCTTCTCCAGGGGATCTTCCTGACCCAGGGATCGAACCCAGGTCTCCCTCATTGCAGATGCTTTACCGTCTGAGCCACCAGGGAAGCCACCATTCAAAACAAAAACAAAACAAAAAAACCCTTTAGGTTGACCACAGAACAACTGACCACCATCACAGTTCTCTGTAAAGAGAGTACGGACTGGAGAATATTATAAGGGTTCTTGGCATAGAGAGTGAGAGGCGCCTGTGTGGAAACAAGGCCACCATCCTAGTCCAAGGTGGTTCGGGACCCAGACGAGAGACTAGGAGCAGTGGAAGGGATGGTAGAAACAGAGAGCGATGCAAAAAGAATTAATGGGACATACAAAGAGTGGGGAACAAAGAGGGAAATGAAAAAAAGTGAAAGACAGCGCCCACCCTTGTGCGTTCTTGCCACTCAGGGCTTGTTCGGTGATAGCAGCTATCGATACTGCTAACTGGAGACAAACTGGCCCTTGTCCAGGGCTCGGCAAAGCTCTTCTTCAGGGTCTTTCTCAGCGTGGGGCTGCCGCGCACCAAGATGCTAGAGTGCGGACAGATGCCCGCGTAGGTCACCACCTCACAGGCCCAGCGCCAGTGTTTCCAGAGGGCTGGGATGTACATAATGATATCCAGGGGCAGGGAGTACAAGGTGCAGAAGAGGAGGAAGAAGGCAAGTGACTTCAGGGCCATGGTGTGAGCCCGGGTGCTGGGATCACGTGGGCTGGGTCTGCGGTCCCGCATCTGCCGGAGGCGCCGGCGCAGTGAGGACCAGAGCAAGGCGGTGGACACCAGGAACAGGAGGAATGGAACCGACCACACGAGAATGACACGAGGTAGAAAAAAGCGCAAATAGACAGCATGTATTCTACCAGCCAGGGTGTCATTTCCACAGGAACTCTGGGCAGCAGTCATCTGGGCAAGAATTGTATTCCCAGCAGCTGAGGAGATGATGGTCAGACCAGACAAGATCAAGGAAGCCAGCAGCAGCTGGGGAACTGACTGAGAAATCTTCCACTTCATCCAGAAGACGGGAGAGAGAAGAGGGAGATCTCGGCGCAGTAGGAGACAGCAAGCCACGCAGTCAGCCAGAAACTGAGGGAGCTGATGAAACCCCAGGGGATGCTGAAACAGTAGATTTTGGAACAAAAGCCAGAGGAGGCCATGAGGTGTTCAGGAGGGCCATCCCGTGCAGACAGAACTGGGAGGCAGCCTGGCAGGCCACAATCATGTCACCGGCAGGCAGCGTCCGGCTTGGCGTCCGCTCCCCACTCAACACAGTAACTATGAAGTCATTCTCCAGCATGGCAGCCAATGATTCCAGGAAAAAGATGACCTTGAAGATCAATGTGGGCAAGGCGGGCATCTTCTCCAGGTAGACTCTGCTCAGACTCAGCTTCTACTTCAGGTACATCCACAGGAAAGCACAGTTTCTCTGGCCAAGCCACTCTGTTGAGACTAAATTCAGAGGCTCTCTCCTTGGATTCAGGCAAAAGCAGAGCTACCAGCAAACATCATCACCCCACCCCCTCCCCTCCTCCCATACACCCATCACACTCCCATCGGTCCTCCAGGATTTGAAAAGAGGTTCCCTGCGACTGGCATGCAAATCACTCCTAGCTCAATGACATCCTGTCTGTTTGCATAACCTGTATTTGCCTGTTTTTTATCAGAGCCAGATGTAGGGAAATGGTAACAGAATAGAGGCTCCAAGGGTGATTCAGAATATTCATATTTTGTGCTTTATTTCTCACTATACCATTTCTTTCCTAACTTTTCCTTAAAAGATGTCCTTATGCTTGTTTCCTTCCCATAACCACAAAACTTCCCTGACCCTCCCAAGACTCATCTATATGCACAAGTCTTGGAACACCAAGAAGAGGCTCTGTCTCCCCTCCAGTGACTGCTCTTGCAGCCTAAAATTTCAGTGGCAGGCTCCACACTGGAGTTCAAGGAGTCTCGACTCAAAACCTGCTTCCCTGATGTGTTAACATCAAATCTGTTAGCCATTAACACTTTAGCTTCAATGTGTTTGGAAAACCAAAATCAATCATTTCCTAAGAAGCCTCTGAGGATATGCGAGGGAGTAGACACATCATAATGAGAAGAAGGGAAAGACAGAGGAGGTCAACAGGGAGATGAGGTCCAGAGTGGACATCACAGAAGCCAGGGGAGCAAGAGCTGATAGGATGGTCAGGGGAGTTGAGAACAATGCTCAGAATGAGCCCTCAGGGAGAGACTGTTGTCTGTAGGATGAACCACATGCGATAACAATGCTGAAGATAATAACAACAAACTTGTTAGAACATCACTTTGCCATTTATAAAGTGACTTCACATATGTTACATTTTGCCACCGCCAGCCACACAAAGGGACATTGGTTCAGATCAGCCAATCCAAGCTCAGGTAGCCGTTTAAAAAGATCCAGCTAAAGTGGGTTGTAAAAGGCAAGAATGCCTATGAACGTGAAAAACAGACAAACAAAAAGCGGGGTGGGATGAAAACAGAGAGGAGGGTACAGGAAAGCAGAGGTACAGGTGGAGAAGCAGGGAAGATTCTGGAGTCAGGGTCCTTCCCCGCCTCCCCGCCCCACCCTGAGACAACTCATAGCTAATAGCCTTGCTTCCCACTTTACATAGTCTCACTCAAGATTCCACAGGGGAGTGATCTATGTGTAAAAGATTTAAAGTAAATAAAACCATGGTTAACTATTTACAGTGGAGACTTCAGGGGAAAAAAGAGATTATGGCACTTGCTTGAAGAGCTGTTTCATTTTTCTCAGAAGATAATCAAAGAGCAGATCGTCCAATCTCATCAATGGTTTTGCAGCACAACTTCAGTGACTTGATTTAGTTCTTTGCCGGTTTTTCTCAAAGACAGCAGCAATGAGTGGCTTCTGCATGTTTCACAACATTTTGGCTCTTCTCTGAGTCCTTTGGTGAAAGGCCAGCTTCATGATGTCATCAAGAAGCAAGTTGAGGCCATGGCACACACACCCTGTTGCGGCCACATGTAACCAAGTGTTCCCTGTGCTTTCTTTCACAGGCAACCTTCATGTGACTTGCACAATCATCAAAGCTTATGCTTTGTCAAAAACAGTCCTTCCCAAGACTTCTCCTTTTCTACATTAAAGACTCTACATAAAGTGAATGTTTTCTCCCATTTCGATACTCTTCTATTAGAAGGTTGAAAGGATACCATTCTTCAGGTTCCTACTCATCCATCTCTCAGTGCTACACCAGACATGTCTTATTAGAGAGGTCCCATGTTCCCAGTAAATGGAACATTGCCTACCACATCAGTGAACAAAGAATGTCACTGTCATCAACGATTACAGCCACCAACAGATAATGAGCTGGCAAGCCCTGAGAAACTCAGAAAGGAAAAGAATACCTGCCATCTAGCAGTAATCAGACTGCAGACACTCCCTAGAAGGAGTCCTGAGGAAACTTAGGGTATGAAAAATACAAGATACTGGCCCCAGATGGCTGAGGTGCATATCAAAGGAATGATTTCGAGCCCAGACTCTTGCATCTTCCCATGTATAGAAAAGCGTTAAATTCCTTAGCTTGAGATATTTTATTTTCTTTAACAATAATCTTTCAATGTTCAAACTACCTGCCCTTTGTTGCAAAACTCCTACATATCCTGCCCCCACCCCTCTCCTCACAGCAGTTCTCTCAGGGTACTTGAGATGCTGCCTCCCACGCTTGAAGTCCTAAAAACTCCCACCTAATAAAGCCTAACTCTCAACTTTTAGGTTGCTGTTGTTGTTCAGTCACTCAGTTGTGTCCAACTCTTTGCGACCCCACAGACTGCAGCATGCCAGGCTTCCCTGTCCCTCATTAGGTTATGAATAATTTTGAACCGACATCCCATTCATGGTCTGCCTCCAGAAGAGGCCACAGGTAAAGCAACCCTTTAAGTTGTTTTTGAGAACCCTTCCAATACACAAAAGTAATCAAAATACCAAGTGCTTCTCACAAGTTTTGGTCATGTTTCTCCCTTCTGAAAGTGTCTCATGCTTGCAAATGAAACTTAAAAATCCTTTCTTATAGCACAGTTGTCAATACTTTTTTTAAGATGATGCCTGAGTCTTCTGTGAAATGATGTTAGTGTCAAACCAGTAACATTGGAAGGTCAGATTCCAAATGGGTGATTCTGTAAAGATCTATTTGCACTTCTTTCATTTTGGTGGTCTACACTTGCAAAGGAGTTTTTTTGATTTCTGCTCATTAGCTTATATATTTTTATTTTTTCTTATTACATTCAGTCACTGAGTCATCTTAGAGACATGGGAAAATACACATTTTATTTGGCAAGTTCTGTAAATCTTGGTGTCCTTTCCCCACTGGATCTTTGAATGACTCAGTGTGCAAAAACTCCCATATTCTTCCATAGTTTCATCAGGTAATTGTTGGTCTATGCCACAGAAGGGTGCAAAAGGAAGGAAATAGCAGTGCTTTTAATGATGAGAATGCACATAAATATGAAGCTAAATCATGCATGGTTTTAATGCTGTTCATACACAATAAGCTCTAATTTTCTGACCCTACAGCCTTCCTTTTACTCTTCTATTTAGGAAAATAATTTTGGATAAAACACTGGATCTGATAGCAATCCATTATGAAACAGCACTTTAGCTCTCTAAATGTAATGTGGGGATTTCCAACATCCTCAGTTAAAAAAAGGTATGAACAAATTGGGCTTTCCTGATAGCTCAGTTGGTAAAGAATCCACCTGCAATGCAGAAGACCCTGGTTCGATTCCTGGGTCAGGAAGATCCACTGGAGAAGGGATAGGCTACTCACTCCAGTATTCTTGGCTTCCCTGGTGGCTCAGCTGATAAAGAATCTGCCTGCAATGCGGGAGACCTGGGTTCAATTCCTAGATTGGAAAGATCCCCTGGAAAAGGGAAAGGTTACCCACTCAAGTATTCTGGCCTGGAGAATTCCATGGACTGTATAGTCCATGGGGTCGCAAAGAGTTGGACATGAAATGAGCGACTTTCACTTTCACATTCATAAGCAAATTAAACATTGCTTAATATTTAGATAAATTTACACAGTTTCCTTTAAAATAAAAATAACATTTTAAAGTTGTTTTTATGATGATGAGTTTAGCTCACAAGGAGGTGCAGAGTCCAATTTTATTCCAAGTCAAAAATTTTTGAATATTTCTGTTTTCCGCCATTTGAACAAACTGGAATCAATACAACTAATCTCTTAAGGAATAAATCAATGCTCCTTCCATACTGCCATAAACTTCACTCAAATGTCTACTGGAGAGAGAAATCATGTTCAACAGCTTCTAATCTGTGGTTTATAAGCCATGCCTTCCATGGGCTCCAGATAGCAGTGAAAGGGGAAAGGAGAAGTGAGAAAGTAGAGGCACAGTTTCTCATTTTGGAGACAGAACTCCACTGGAAAAAACAAATTGGAAACTACACTTCTAGATCAGAAGTTACTGAAAGGAAAAAGGCAGATGGAGTCAACACATCATCGTTCACTCCCTTCCAAAACTCTTCTAAATTGACTGTAAGAGAATTGTTAAAACAATTATTTTCAAGGCACCAACGCATAATGACAGCACAGACATTTGAGAGGCTGGAAAGAGTGTAGATGGAGGAGCGGTGACGCAGGGCAGAGCTGAGGAGACTGCGCTCTGTGTAGGCAGAGGGAAAAGTCCAGAAATAATCTTTCACTCAGGATGTTTTAGTACCAGGAACGATCAAAGACAAGTGGCAAAAATTAGCAAAAAAAATCAATTTAAAATTCAGATTCTAAGACCACTTCTCCCCTTTGGTATAATTGAGCAACCGCTCCTGCCTATCCCAGGAAAACACTAGAGGCGTATTCTCTGGGGAGAGTGAAACAGGAGTTCTGAGCTGGGTCTATACCAAATACATACAAAGCAAAGGTATATCAAAAGCTGGAAAATTTGGTAGACAAATACTACTCACTTTACAGTGAAAATCAGCAAGTCCCATTCATGAGCTTGGTTCCCAACCAACCTCTCAATCCCTTATTCAACAGAGCAGACAATGAGGAGTTTGGGACATCTGGGAAAAGATAGAAGATAAAACCAAAACAAAGAAATAAAACAGCTACTTGGAGGAAAAAAACAAAGTAAGATAACCCTCCCTCCACTCCCCAATATCAATATTCCCAGAGAATTAAAAGACAATGACAAAACCATATAAAATAATGCAATGTTGTTTAAAAGAAACACTCAAAATTTTCAGAAATAGAGCTCTTTTTAATTAAAAGCACATCTGAAATTTAAAACTCAGTAGAAGAGTTGGAAAATAAAACCTATGAAGTATCTCAGAAAGAACAGCCAAAAAAATATGTAGCTGAAAAACAAGAGAACACCAGTCCACAATATCCAATGCCCAAGTAATAGGAATTCTAAAAAAACAAAACAGAGAGATAGAGAGAAATAATAAATGGAGGGCAGAAAACCATCAAAAAAATAAGTGAAGAGAAATTCCCAGAACTAAAGAATATGGATCTTCATATTAAAGGATCCACCAAGTATCTAACACACCATGGTAAAATTTCAGAACATTGAGATGATCCTACACCCTTTAGAGAGGGAGGAGAACACCAAATCCAGAATATTAGAAATTGAGTGATTTTAGTCTTCTTGAAAGGAATTTTTTCGGATAGAAAGCAATGTAAGAATTGTCTCTAACCTAGGTTCTCTATCTAGATACTCAAGTGCAAAGGGCGAAATAAAGACTTTTCTGACAAGCCAAGTCTCAATAAAAATTTACTTTCTCTTGGAACTCCTCTTCCAGAGTGAGTGAGCACACTATGGTAAAAGAAGACACGGGATACTGACAATACAAGACCTGAAATAAGAGAGACATAAGGGAGTCACTAGGATGAATGAAGACAGATCTCAAAATGAATAGAGGCGCACCAGGCATGGGGACACATCCATTTAGAAGCAGGACTTGAGGCTCCAGAAGAGACTTTCTCAGACAAAAAAAATCTTGGAATATCTGATGAGTCCAAAATTGTTGAGAAAGATTTAAACCACTGATAAAAGAGTTTGAGAGCAAAAGCAAGCAAAACAAGACAATTACTAGCTGAACAGAAAGCCAGAGGAAAAAATATTGTTTAATACATGGTTCCATCATGAATAACATTTACATAAACACTAAAAGAAAACATGTTTCTCCACTCACCACACTTCTGACGTCAAATTGAGGTGGTGGGGTGGTGAGAGAGGGTCTCATACCAACCAGTTTTCCAGTCTCCAGTCATCATCTGGAGATTTTACAGTTGAATTCTGACAGGGACTACTTGAAGATAATGCAGATCCACAGGTTAAGAGGTTAGTCCCACAAGACTGCTCCTCCTCACTTGTCTGTACTTCTGACCAACCAGCTATAAATCAGGGGCTCCCACACCACCACTTTAGGTTTAATGTATGCTCATTCACTCAATTGTGTCCAACTCTTTGTAACCCCATGGACTATAGCCCACTAGACTCCTCTGTTCATGGAATTTTCCCAGCAAGAATACTGGAGTAGGTTGCCATTTCATCCTCCAGGGGATCTTTCCAACCTAGGGATCAAACCCACGACTCCTGCACTGCAGGTGTATTCTAGACAGCTGAGCCACCAAGAAATTTGCTTTAACAGCTCACAGAACTTAAGGGAACAGTTAACTTACATTTATGGGTTCATTATAAAGGATTTAGATGAACAGCTAGGTGAAAAGCTACCTAGGACTGTTAAAAAAAACAAAATTCATCAGAGTAAAACTTAAGATCAAATTGAATAATTTTAAAGTTCTTTGAAAAAACTCAAAAAATCAAATTTTTTAATGAACAGTGAATCAGACAGCATGCCATCTATTCCAGCAGTAGAAAAAAGTTCCACCCAGCTATTAAAAAAAAAGTAAAGGTTTCTAAAAGAGGAGAGGAGGAGGAAAAAAAGCAAAATTATTAACAAAAAGAATGCACTGTTTCAGGCAAAGGTGCTCTCCTAAAGGAAACACAAGGGTCCCATCCAGTGGAATATGTCATTATTGTTGACCAGGTGATTCCGGGTTGATTGGTTAGAGGTTACATTTCTGGGAGAGGTTGTAACTGTGGTTAGGTTAGGTATTTAAATCTTGGTTTGCTGATATAGGGCCTTAACACAATGACTCCATTCGAGACCTGTTTCTTCTTAACAAGGCGAGATGCAGACAGCTTCTGAGTGTAGTTCCCCATTGTTCCAGCACACGGATGTGTTCACCAACCAGGTAACCTCCGAATCCCCATTTAGGGGTTTTATGGAGGTTCTGTTATGTGGGTTTGTGCGTGCTCAGTCATGTCCGACTCTTTGCAACCTCATGGACTGTAGCCCACCAGGCTCCTCTGTCCATAGCATTTTCCAGGCAAGAACACTGGAATGGGTTGCCATTTCCTTCTCCAGAGGATCTTCCCGACTCAGGGATCAAACCCTCATCTCTTGCATCTCCTGCACTGGCAGATGGATTCTTTACCCTTCCTTGTGTCACCTGAGAGTCTCTTTATGTGGGTATGATGGATTAAATCCTTGACCACTGGTGTTTAACTCAATCTTCAGCCCCTCTCCCCTCCCCGAGGTTGAAGATGGAGCTAAAAAGTCCAGTCTTCTAATCAAGCCTGGGTCTTTCTGGTGACCACTCCCATCCTGAAGCTGGTGCACCTGGTCATTCTCATTAGCATACAGAGTCACTCTTATCACTCCAGAGATGCCAAGGATCTTAGAAACTCTTTTGTCAGGAATTGGGATCAAAGAGCATATATGAGAACAAAAGATGCTCCTAGCACCCCTAACACTCAGGAAATTACAAGGTTTAAGAACCTTGTACAGGGTTTAGGAATCCTGTGTCAGGAACTGCAGGCAGGAACCAAATATGTATTTCTTATCATGTCACAGTCATAATATTTCAAACACTGAAAACTGATCTAGGCAACATCACAAATTATATTGAAAAGTGGGATGAAAGGGTCTACCAGGGAAATGAAGAAAAGAAGGCATTCCATAGTGGCATGAATGCCTGAGACTGAAAAATCAAAAGTGGCAATGCAAACATTTAGTTTAGAAACAAGGACAGAAACACACACATAAACACATATACGCACACATGTGAAAGGAAGTGAAAGTAGCTGCCTTGGGAAAGGGGGAAGGGAAGAAGATGGGAGCAATAACCACTATTTTTCAAAACAAATAGGTAGAAATCTGGCTCTTTAAATGAGATACACTATCTTGATGAAATTTTAAGGAAAAGTGAGAAAGGCAATAAGTATAAGGCTATAATCTAAAACAGCCAGTGATTCTTCCTTGGTTTTTGTAAATGGCAGTGCCTCTTAGAAGCACAGATTCATTTTCCTTTTGCAATTAAGTATTGGACTGCTGTCCTCCATAAACAGGAATTAAAATGATCTAATATTACTCATAATTTTATTAAAATCTTCCAAGTATGTGTTTTTCATAATCTTTTGGAGGCAGAAAGGGTAGAAGTCAATATGAGTCATGTTTCTAAAATGGCTTAATCGTTTTGCCTCAAAAAAAATAGTAATCTAAGATTTCCATTTCTCAAATGGTGATTTTTCTCCTGATTTTTCTCTTTCCAACCCCCTTCCATCTTGTGCCTCCTCATATCCTTGAACACCCCCACCTCCACCATTCAGCACCATTCAAATTCCTGGAGGTGTAGGGTGAAGGCAGTGTTGGTGACAGAGACCGTGAAACACTTCCTGGGATGAGGCCAAAATGTGCTGACCTATATACCACCATTAGTAGGAACTTGGGGATAAAATAAAGAGGCAAGAACACACTGTGTTCTTCCAATGTGTTCCTACATGATATGGAAGCTCACATATTTCCTCTTAAATTCAATGGAGAAGAGAAAGAGTTTTTTTTTTTAAAAACACAGCCAAGATACGGAAGCAACCAAAGTGCCCATCAAAGGATGAACAGATAAAGAAAATGTGATTTATCTAGTGGAATATTATTTAGTCATTAAAAATAATGTTGCTGACTTCCCTGGTAGTTCAGTGGTTAAGAATCCATCTGCCAATGCAGGGGACACAGGTTCAATCCCTGGTCGGGGAAGATTCCACATGCCATGGGGCAGCTAAGCCTGTGAGCTCTAGAGCCCATGGTCTACAAGAGATGCCACCACAGTGAGAAGCCCAAATACCACAATGAAGACTAGCCCCACCTTGCCACAACTAGAGAAAGCTCAAGCACAACAACAAAGATCTAGTGCAGCCAAAAATAAAAAAGAATGCCGCCATTTGCAACAACATGGATGGGCCTAGACAGTAATATGCTAAGTGAACTAACTCAGAAAAAGACAAATATTGTATGATTTCACTTGTGTACAGAATCTAAAAAACCGAAACAAAAAGACATAGCAAAGTAGAAACAAAAGTCATAAGCACAGAGAACAAACATGTGATTGTTGGTGGAGACAGGGAAATAGGTGAGGGAGGTTAATAGGTACAAACTTCAATTACAAAATAAATGAATCACAGCTATGAAAAGTACAGTGTGGGGAATATAGACAATAATTATATAATATCTTTGTGTAGCGACACATGGTAACTGGACTTATCATGGTGATCATTTTGAAATGTACAGAAATATTGAATCACTATGCTGTCTATCAGTTCAAGGAATTAACCTAGTGTCGTAAGTCAATTATACTTCAAAAACAAACTCATAGAAGAAGAGATCAGAAGTAGTTACCAGAAGTGGTTGAAAGGTACAGACTTCCAGTGATAAGCTAAATAAATGCTAGGGATATAAAGTACAACATAATAAATACAATTAACACTGTAGTATGTTATATATGAAAATTAGAGTAAGTCCTAAGAGTTCTCACCACAAGGAAAAAAGTTTCTCTATTTCTTTAATTTTGTATCTATATGAGATGATGGATGGTCACTAAACTTAATGTGATAACGACTTCATGATGTTTGTATGTCAAAAAATTATGCTGTATTCCTTAAACAAATATTAATACAGTGCTGTGCACAAATTATATCTCAATAAAACTGGAAGATAAAAGGCATTCCCAATTTTCCAGCTCCTCCTTACAATCCCCACAGAAAATTCCCATCACTTTGTCTGCATCTGCAGAAATGAAGGAAAACAAGGGATTTCAGCTGGCAGCCGTGATAGCTTCCAACTGGGTAAACATAGGGAAGGATTGCAGAATGGCGGCAGGAAGACTGGGTGAGTTCAGAACCAGTAGGGAATGGGCACTGGCCTCCCAGGCAGGTAGGTTACCGGATTAGATAGTTTTTCCCCATCAGACCAGTAATACAAGTAAGAGGAGAGGGAATTCCTTAGTGGTCCAGTAGTTAGACTCTGCTTTCACTGCCAAGGGCGAGGTTTCAGAACTAAGATCCTACAAGCTGTGAGGCCAAAAAAAAAAAAAAAAAAAGGAGAGAAATATTTTTCCAAATCACAGATTATTAAGTAGGGAGTTCTAGGAAAGCAATATAACCTCAGATTGAACCAACATTCATTGAAAACCTAATTTGTGGTGGCATTAAGCTAAGCACGTTTGCATACAGCGTTTTCTCATTTAATATTATTTAAGGATGCCATATGTGCTCCAGATTTTGCTCTTTATTATTAGATACACTGTCTATGCCTTTGTTGTTTTTTTTTCCCCTCCTCAGGAAAATATTATGACACTCCTATAACTCTGCCTTTACCCTGGATGGAAAATCAGAAAGCCACGTTGCTTGACAGTGTTTTCCACTGCCCAGTAGGGCCAAAAGAAACCAGCTCTATCTACTTGCCATTTTTCAGTGACTGAATCTCAAATTTCTGAACCAAGATTGCTGTTTGGAGTGACTAACAAGTGCTTTGTCATCTCCCTGTTTCTCCTCTTCCCCATAATATTTCTTATTTACCAACAGGTGGCACTGAATAAATATGCCCAAGCAGGCAAACATTAGAGAGAATCTAAGAAAATATCATGACATTACAAAGAAAGTTATGAAAATAAATGCTCATCTTAACATTCTACAAGTTAAATTAACATAGAGCCAGTTTCCTGTAAAGGGTACATAATTAGGTTTCAGAAGACCTGGGCTTGATTTACTTCTGTCATTTTCTCAACATTAACATTGGATTAAATCTCCTCCTCGCTTTCAACTTCAGTGTGTACATTTTAACAATAAATACTCAGCAAGTTTGAGAATGTTAGTTTGACCAGGCAATGTAAAGAAAAATATTTTGTCCATTGCTGAGGCCTGCATATTAGTTATGTAGGAAAACAAGCACAAACCCCAAATGAGGAAACAGACAAAACAACAAAAACAAAATGCAAATTCAAGTTTTCTACTGTTGTCCTTTTCTGAAGGGAAACTTATTTTCACAACTTTGCAGTTCCAATGCCTTTTTTCATTAAAAAATAAATAAATAAATAAATAAAAAGCCTTTTATGCTTCTTACTAGAGAAGAAATCTCAAATCTTGCACAATCTTCTTTGTAAGGTTCTGAAACTGCTGCTTTCCCTCAGAACACTCAGCGGCACCTGCTTCACCCGAGGCTTCCTAAGGGGTCTCTCTCGTGGAATGGGCATCAAAGACTCAGACAAACTGTCTTCAAAGTTCTCTGCCAGTCTGAGAGTCCCTGTTCCTGTCTCTTCTCTCTCTTTCCCAGTCACTGTGGGAGAACTTTTTACCTCTTTCTTTTCCATCAGTCTCTCTGGGGAAATGTTCAACCTTGCCCTCTCTCCAAGAAACGCCTTACAGCGACTCATCAGCACCAATATGCACAATGAAGGTACCTCATTAATCCAAAAATCAATCTGATAATAACAAATTCTGTTCATATTCTGAATCTGATATGTGGGGAGAGTGGGGCGAACTTTTGGAAATCGTGAAGGTGCCGCCTTTGTTAGAAGGACAGGAAAGAGGACTTCCCTGGTGCTACAGAAGATGGGAATCCACCTGCCAATGCAGAGTACATGGGTTTGAACCCTGGTCTGGGAAGATTCCACATGCCCAGGAGCAACTAAGCCTGAGAGCCACAACTACTGAAGCACGCATCCAAGAGCCTGTGCCCTGCAACAAGAGAAGCCACCGCAACGAGAAGGCTGCACGCTGCACCCAAGAGCACCCCCTCTTGCCACAACTAGAGAAAACCTGCACGCAGCAGCAAGGACCCAGCACAGCCAAAAATAAACAAGCTAAATTATTTTTTTTTAAAAGAAGGACAGCTAGGAGCAGCTGATCCAGTACAGGGCTGTCTTTCCGGAGATGGAGGGGAGGCCATGGCTCTGCATTTTCCCAGTGAATGAGAATCAGCTCTGACCCAGGACTGGGAGTTCCCTAGGAAGGAGAAAAAGTGGAACACAAAGAGCCGTCCTGCAGAGCAGTCACACTTCCCACCCCAGACAACCTGTGAGGACACCTCAGTTGAAGTGACTTGGGGAAGTATCTTTCTGAGAAAACCTATTCTGACATGTGCACAAGACTGAAGATATAAGGATGGTCTTTACTACTTTGCTTATATTAGCAAAAACCTAGAAGAAATAATAAAAGCATAAATGTCTCCATTAAGTCACTGGTTCTCAGTGCCAGCCCCCCCGGGGGATGTTTAGGGAATTTATGCAGGTGTTGACTGTCACAATCTTTGGGGTTACTACTGGCACGGATTGGTTGGGGGCCACAACATATCTCATGCAATGAAGAATTTTCCCCATCCATCAAGGATTCTGGGTGTCCTGCCACAGTCTTGTTGCTGAAAAACATCTGAGCCAAAAACTTAACTCCACTACATATAAACACAAATCAATTTTTGCACAATTTTAATATATGATGATTTCTAAGAATGGAACCATCAAATAAACTGAGACACATTGGAACTTTGTTTAGTTTGAATCTTTACCATGAGTTGTTCATCATCTCAGAAAAATCATGAAGTCATTGGCAATGTCATCCAGGGTATTTAATTTAGCATCAAATCACACCCAAATCTGTCTGCACTGAGGACTGTAGCACTCACTTGAGTCTATAAAGAGGTACAGCATCTGTCTACTTGATGAAGTCATCTGCTTCAGTGTGCCCAAGCCATTTGCATATCAAAGTATATGTTAATTTATTATACATTGGTTTTTTATCCTTTTATTACAGTTAGAACATTATATTGATTTTTAATCATATATTATATAACATATTATTTATGAATTTCATTTCAGGACAGTATGGGAGTATTCTCCAATAATTTCATAAAAAGGGAGCACTGGTCCAGAGTATCCTTAATATGATATATTATGGAATACTCTGCAATAGTTAAGAGAATTATCACTTTCATGGCAGAGAGTGAAGAGGAACTAAAGAGTCTCTTGATGACGGTAAAAGAGAGTGAAAAGGCTGGTTTGAAATTCAACATGCAAAAAACTAAGATCAAGGCATCTAGTCCCATCACTTCATGGTAAATAGAAGGGAAAAAGTAGAGGCAAGGACAGATTTTCTTTTCTTGGGTTCCAAAGTCACTGCAGACAGTGATTGCAGCCATGAAATCAAAAGACGACTGCTCCTTGGAAGGAAAGCTATGACAAAATTAGACAGCGTATTAAAAAGAAGAGACATCACTTTGTCGACAAAGGTCTGTATAGTTGAAGCTATGGTTTTTCCAGTTGTCATGTATGAATGTGTTGTTGTTATTGTTCAGTTGCTCAGTTGTGTCTGATTCTTTGCAACCCCATGGACTGCTGCATGCCAGGCTTCCCTGTCCTTCACCATCTCCTCCTGGACAATAAAGAAGGTTGAGCACCAAATAACTGATGCTTTCAAACTGTGGCGCTGGAGAAGACTCTTGAGAGTCCCTTGGACTGCAAGGAGATCAAACCAGTCAATCTTAAAAGGAAATCAACCCTGAATATTCATTGGAACAACTGATGCTGAAGCTGAAGCTCCAGTACTTTGGTTACTTGATGCAAAGAGCCAACTCAATCGAAAAGACTCTGATGCTGGGAAAGATTCAAGGCAAAAGAAGAAGACAGTGGCAGAGAATGAGATGGTTAGCAACACTGACTCAGTGGACATGAATTTGAGCAAACTCTGGGAGATAGTGAAGGACAGAGAAGGCTGGTATGCTGCAGTCCATGGGGTTGCAAAGAGTTGGACACGACTCAGCAACTAAACCACATACACTGACTGGAAAAACAGCTAAGATAGCTGAGTGAAGAAAGTGTTTCAAAGAAGTTTATACAGCATGTACAGCTGATACCAATTACACAACCACACTGTGTGGGATGATATATGTATATAGAGAGAAAAAATGCATGGAGGAAACATCTGAAAGTCTATAAAATCAACTGATAATGAGAAGATGGAATCAGGAATGGCAGTCAAGGTGGATTTCCACTTTGTAAAGCTTAAAAGTGTACAGAGAGTGTATGCAGAGTCCATTACATAATTTAAAACTGCTAAAATTAAAATTTTGTAAGGAATTGCTGGGAAAAAAGCCATGCTTGAGCTCCCAGTGTTGTCAGCCCCATGTGCTTGACCTGAGCCTCAGGGAGGCCAATGGCAGGAGGAGCCTCAGCACAGCTGAGCCATCACCCCAGGAGCCAGCCTCTCATGTGGAGGAACTTCACCTGTGCCAGGAAATCTGAAGGCTCTGTGGGTCCCTTGGCAACAGTTGGCCACATCTAGATACCTGCATCTTGCACGGAAGACTGGAAGAGAAGGCATTTGTCCTGGGTCCCACCCATAGCCCAGGAGAAGCCCTCCACTGAGCCCAGCACCAGTGGGAAACGTGTTTCAATCGAAAGGTTTCCCCTCCAGGGAGCATCACTGCATGATCACATCAGCCACAAAGGAGGCCCTGACATAGGCCCTCTGGCTTCGTGGCTTTCCACACCAGAGAGTAAGGCCAACTTCATGCAGTCATCAAGAAAGAACTGAGCCAATCTGGGTTCCCTCCCTCTGTTGCAGACCAAGACTCAGTGTAGCATCAGGAGACCAGTCGCACGACAAGAAGGGGACAAGAGCATCAGAGACGGGGCCATGGGCCTTCTGCCATCACTATAGGGTCGAGGACTCAATGTCCTCTAAGAAAGAAAGTGCGTACCTGATCCCACAGTTCCGTCACTCAGTCACGTCTGACTCTGCAACCCCATGGACTGCAGCATGCCAGGCCGCCCTGTCCATCACCATCTCCTGGAGTCTACTCAAACTCATGTCCACTGAGTCAGTGATGCCGTCCACCCACCTCATCCTCTGTCATCCCCTTCTTCTTCTGCTTTCAATCTTTCCCAACATCAGGGTCTTTTCAGATGAGTCAGTTCTTCACATCAAGTGGCCAAAGTATTAGAGTTTCAGCCTCAACATCAGTCCCTCCAGTGCCACGTGACTAAGTCATAATGCTCTATGGTTATGGTCAGCACAAACGGCCCCCTCTCTGAAGCTCACCGGGCTCACTGTCCATCCTAAACACAACGGAAGACTCGGAACTCACCTTGTGGAAAGGCGCGACAGCAGTACAAGGGTACATTTAGACAGCCCGTTGGGAGGAAGATGTTCTAAACAGAGCAGATCCATCTGCACGCAGGGCAACAGTCATTTCCCCGAGTCCTAGCAGCCTGGAGCACAGATGACACATCGCAATGGCACTAGGCTCTGCGTGCCCGGCCAGCCTGCTCTGTGGCTCTCCTCGCCCGGCCCCACGGGCCTCCACGCCCCCAGACAGCTGTGCAGGGCTCTGCCCCCACAGCCGTCAGGCTCCCCACTGCTGCTGTCCATCCGGCCGCTGCTCTGCCTGCCCGTGTCCTCACCTCACAACCACACCCTGCGGTTCCCAGAGGAACGGTCCTGCCTCCAAGGAGCATGCTTTTAACTTCAACCTTCAACCTTCGACATGCTCTAAACAGATTGCTCCGGACCACAACACCTGAAAAAGCTTTCCTGATGGCAAGACCAGAGTGCTACGAGAGCTCACAAACCTCCACTCTCTCCAAACCCCTCGGCCTTCCAAGCATCCAGTTAGGTGACATTCTTTACAGATTCTTAATTTTTATGCCCGCATTCCCAGAACCTAGCCATCACTAACAGACTCTTCCCACAAATAAGATTCCTGGTGTCCACACAGACAGACAAGCATTAAATGTGATTTAGAGTGTGAGCACTGCTGTCAGATCAACTGAGTTTGAAGGTCATCTTTACCATTAGCTTGAGTTAGTTAATTTCCTGGATTTCAGCTTCCTCATTTCTAAATGTGCACACCACGCAAGTTTCATCTAAACATTAAATGGCAGCATATATGAAGTGCTTAGCACAGTCCTGGTTCATATAAGACTTCTGTCCCAGGGTCACCTGGAAAAGAGTTATGAAGCCCCCATCGCAACTGTCCAACGCAGTGATGCACATTTTAGAGACCTGTATTCTGTTGTATGGGCTTCTCTGGTGGCTAAGTGGTAAAGAACCCACCTGGCAATGCAGGAGATAAAGGTTGAATCCCTGGGTTGGAAAGATCCCCTGGAAGAGGAATTGACAACCGTCTCCAGTATTCTTGCCTGGGAAATCCCATGGACAGAGATGCATGGTGGGCTACAGTTCGTGGGGTTGCAAAGAGTCAGACACAACTGAGCGACTACACAACAATAACATTCGGATACATTATCTCATTTGTTTAACACTGTTTTCTTACCTCATAAGGCTTCCTTGGAGAGTGGGAATTATGAAATTCTGCTGGACTTTGTTTTGGCGACCTTTGTATAAAGAGTATTCATAGAATTGTGGATTTTAGTACTGAGGGGCCTTCAGAGATCATGTGGTCCTGCTACTGACATCAGGTGCATGCACGCTAAGTCACTTCAGTTGTGTCTGACTTTTTATGACCCCAAGGACTACAGCCTGCCAGTCTCCTCTGTCCATGGGATTCTCCAGGTAAAGAGTACTGGAGTGGGTTGCCATGCCCTCCTCCAGGGGAGCTTCCTGGCCCAGGGATTAAATATCGGTCTGTCTCCTGCATTGGCAGGTGGGTTCTTTACCACTAGCGCCAAATAGGAAGCCTCTGACTTCAGATAAGATCTCATTATCCTTATTGAAGCCAAGAGAGCTCAAGAGACAGGCCTAGAGTCTCAAAGATGTGGGATCAAAGACAGAAAGAAGTCAGGATCAACCCCCCCAAATTAGGACATTTGGTTACTTTCATTGTATATGAGTGTCCATGGTTCTTGGTATCAAACCCTTAATGCTCTAAGAAAAAAGTGAAGTCACTCAGTCATGTCCGACTGTTTGCAACCCCATGGACTACAGCCTACCAGTCTCCTCTGTCCATGGAATTCTCTAGGCAAGAATCCTGGATTGGGTAGCCATTCCCTTCTCCACGGGATCCTCCCAAGCCAGGGATCGAATCTGGATCTCCCTCATTGCTGGCAGATTCTCTACCATCTGAGCCACCGGGCAAGCCCAAGAACCAAGGGCATTTCTGTACGAAAACTATGCCTGTTCACTGTTGTCACCACAGGCCAGTTAATACAATTAGATGCTTCTTCAAGGGAACGATAATTACAATAATAACAGGTTCATGCCATTTTCCTATTGACTTTCTTTCTAATTCTGAGAATCGCAAAATGACAGTAAGGCATGTATTTCAATCTGGAAAGGTGACGAAGGAAGAGGGAGCAAAAACAAATCCTCACCAGGAAGCAAAAGACAAGTAAAGGACTGACTAAACTGGTGCCTCTCAGGACAAATCCCTGCCTTAGGTAGAAGGCCAGACCTACAGGGAGACTGCAGAGAACCGACCTGAGGGAGCAGGCTGGAGGACAAAGGAGCAGGAAGGCTAACTTTTGTTTTCGGCCCAGCTGGATGGCTGGGGGACATAGAGCCAAGGCCTCAAAGCACAGCAGAAGCAGGAACAGGATACATTAGAAAAAATACCAGCATGTGGCTGCAATATCCACTCACTTCATTCTCCTACCAGGATCCTGGCAGCAGAGCAAAAAGGCAGGTCTGCTCCTGGGCACCTGCCCTTGGCACCCTCTCCTCTAAGAAAACTGAGGTCTGAATCCAAAGCCCCAGAAGACAACTTTACTTCCACAGAGCGTCTCTGGGGAGACAGAGGCGGCGGCTGCAATCCCCACCACAGCTCACTGCACAGCCTCACAAATGCCCCCTTTAAGTATCTGGGCCATTTTTAACCAGCGTTCTGCCCCAGAAGGGTCACTGGCGCAGCCTATTAACAATTCCCCAGGGAAAAAAAAATAGAATCTGGATAACAAGATAAAAACCTAACCTTTTTTTTTCCCCTTTGTGCTTAGTCTGGTTTCACGTGCTCACAGGGTGCCAAGTGCAGAGGCCTTGCACCCAGCTCTTCAGACCAGAGTTCCTCCTGTAGAATGGCTCTGCCAACACCTCAGCTAGGTGGTTTCAAACTCCAAGATGGCGGCTGGGGGCCGTGTACAGAGTCTGCTCACGGAACTCCAATCCAAGACGGAGGCTGGGGGCCGTGTGCAGACACAAGTCACAGCACTGCAATCCAAGATGGCGGCTGGGGGCCGTGTGCAGAGAGGCTGCTCACGGAACTCCAATCCAAGATGGCGGCTGGGGGCCGTGTGTAGAGAGGCTGCTCAGAGCACTGACATCTGGAGTCCTGAGCAGCATCACTACATATGAAGGAGGAGAACTCTGCCCACTTCCCTCCCTTCCCTTCCCCACTGAGAAGACCCCTATAAAGCAGCCCCACCCACCAGCCTGTAAGGGGAGCATTACTCTAAAGCAGAACTCACATCTTTCCATTTTTGATCAGAAACGAAACTTTCTTTTGCTTCGGAACCAAATTTGGCCTCATTATATCAGCTCAAGAGACAACAGAGAAGAGAAACCTTGTTGGGACTGACTCAGAAGGGTACCAGAAGGCGCCTGCCACATCTCTGCCTGCTCTCTTGTTCTCTCTCAAGCCACCTTTGCCCAAGGCTTCCCTGGTTCCTCTTGCCACCACCAGTCCCGTTTTTTGGTTTCTCCCGCTAGCATCCCCCACTCAGCCAAACAAAATCCCAGTTAATGACTCTGGGTCCAGCTATGGTTCTGCACCCAATTCCTATGTGTTTTTTCCCACACCACCAAGTGACTCCTCTCCTACAATTCATCTGAATGCTGACACTCTCTAGCCGGGCCCAGCATCAGATTCCACAGCATAAGGGCTCATTCCCTCCAGACTCCACCACACCCCACCCTTCAAACACCTGTAGCAAGTCTAGAGCTCAGAGGCTTCCACAATCCCCTCCTCAGGTTGAATTAATTTGCTGGAATGGCTCAGAGACTCAGGGAAAGAATTTATTAATTAGATACCTGGTTTATTATAAACAGATACAACTTAAGGACAGAAATCAGCATTTCCGTTACCTCTCCAGGCACCACTCTCCCAGAACCTCCGAGGGAGGGTTCACAAGCTCAGAAGCTCTCCAGACTCCATCCTTCCGGGTTTTTATGGAGGCTTCATCACGTACTCAGTCTTCCCAGGCTGCGCTTGTTGTTCCGTCACTCAGTTGTGTCCAGCTCTTTGTGACCCTATGGACTGCAGCACATCAGGCTTCCCTGTCCTTCACCATCTCCCAGAACTTGTTCAAATTCATGTCCACTGAGTCAGTGATGCCATCCAACCATCTCATCCTCCGTCATCCCCTTCTCCTCCTGCCTTCAATCTTTCCCAGCATCAGGGTCTTTTTCAATGAGTCAGTTCTTCACATCAGGTGGCCAAAGTATTGGAACTTCAGCTTCAGCATCAGTTCTTCTGGTGAATATTCTGTGTTGATTTCCTTTAGAATTGACTGGTTTGATCTCCTTGCAGTGCAAGGGCCTCTCAAGAGTCTTCTCCGACACCACAGTTCAAAAGCATCAACTCTTCGGTGCTCAGCCTTCTTTATAGTCCAAGTGGCGCTAATGGTAAAGAACTTGCCTGCCAACGGAGGAGGTGTAAGAGACGCAGGCTTGAATCTGGGTCGGAAAGATCCCCTGGAGAAGGAAATGGCAACCCACTCCAGTACTCTTGCCTGGAGAATCCCATGGACAGAGGAGCCTGGTGGGCTACAGTCTACAGGGGCTCGAAGAGTTGGATATGACTGAAGTGACTTAGCACAACACTATATGATCCAGCAATCCCACTCCTAGACATCTATCCAGAAAAAACTATAATTCAAAAATTTATATGCAGGACTTCCCTGGTGGTCCAGTGGCTAAGACTCTGTGCTCCCAGCGCCGGGGGGACTGGGCTTGATTCCTGGTCCTGGAACTAGATCCCACTCACCACAGCTAAAGTCGTTGCCGCATGCCGCAGCTAAGACCTGACACAGCCAGATAAATTAAAAAAGAAATCTTGCCTACCTTTAAAAAAAAAACAAACACAAAAAGATACATGCAGCCCTATGTTCATAGTGGGCTTCCCAGATGGCGCTAGTGGTAAAGAACCCACCTGTCAATAAAGGAGATGTGAGAGATGTGAGCTCAATCCCTGGGTTGGGAAGATCCCCTGGAAGAGGGGATGGCAAACCACTCCAATATTCTTGCCTAGAGAATTCTATGGACAGAGAAGCCTGGAGAGCTACAGTCCGTAGGGTCGGACATGGCTGAAGTGACTGAGCACGCATGCATGTTCGTAGCGGCACTCTTCACAGAAACAACCTAAATGTCCATCAACAGAGGAATGGATTAAGAAAATGTGGCACATGGATACAATGGAGTATTATTCAGTCGTGAAAAAGAGCTAAATATTGCCATTTGCAGCAACACTATTTTGTGTGAGTTGCCTTTTCTTAACTTAACAATATGAAATCAAGACTTTCTGGTATAACACCCATCCCCTTACCTTGTTTTAATTTTTCTCCCAGAGTTTCTTACTATCTAAAAAAACATATATAGTTCATTATCTGTGTGCGATATGGCTTCTCCCCCTAGAATGTGAGCTCAGTGAGGGCAGGGCATAGTTGGTTGTTTCTGTTTCCTTGTTTACAGGCGTATCCCCAGCACCTAAAACGATGTCTTGCTCATTATAGGAGCTCCATAAATTGTTATTGGGTGAATGACCAAAGTGGCCTATTGAAGTCACGCTGCCAGGCCCAATGCAAAGGCCACCCTTTCCCCGTATTATTCCTGTCAACATCAACACCCTGTATTCTATGGCTGTTTGCTTCTGTCACCACCTTAGGGCTTAAGGGAGCTGCCTTCCACTTGGGGGCACCACCCGAAAAAATTAAAAACACACAGAGAAGTTCTCCTAGAAGGTAAAGGAACCACATGCCCGTAAGGAAACTGAGTCTTAGAGAGGTTAAGAAAAATGCAAACACACACCCCTCCTTGCCTTACACCTGGGAGGCAGAATGCCAAAATTCTACTCTACGTCAATCTGGACCTCAGTCCAGTTCAGTCACTCAGTTGTGTCTGACTCTTTGTGACCCCATGAACCGCAGCATGCCAGGTCTCCCTGTCCATCACCAACTCCCAGAGTTTACCCAAACTCACGTCCATCGAGTTGGTGATGCCATCCAACCATCTCATCCTCTGTCATCCCCTTCTCCTCCTGCCCTCAATCTTTCCCAGCATCAGGGTCTTTTCAAATGAGTCAGTTCTTTGCATCAGGTGGCCCAAGTATTGGAGTTTCAGCTTCAACATTAGTCCTTCCAATGAACACTCAGGACTTAGAATTGAGTGGTTGGATCTCCTTGCTGTCCACAGAACTCTCAAGAGTCTTCTCCAACACCACAGTTCAAAAGCATCAATTCTTCAGCACTCAGCTTTCCTTATAGTCCAACCCTCACATCCATACATGTCCACTGGAAAAACCATAACTTTGACTGGACAGACCTTTGTTGGCAAAGTAATGTCTCTGCTTTTTAATATGCTGTCTAGGTTGGTCATAACTTTTCTTCCAAGGAGCAAGAGTCTAATTTCTGGACCTAAAGTCTACTAACTAGGTCAGTCTGGATCTAAACATCCCTTCCAGTAACCCTCAGTGCCTGTCAAAAACATACAGGAATTTTTAATTTTTTTATTTAAACACCCAGGATAATGAGCACAGCTCTTAACTTTGGTCTCACAAATAGCACCTTCCAAGAATTATTTAAAAAGAAAGAAAGAAGGGAAGGAGGGAGGAGGGGCAGAAAGAAAGAAAAGGAAAAGAAACCATGCTGCCACTTTTGCTTAGTAGGTCCTCAGTCTTGTTTCAGAGGCTCGATCCAGAGACAGCAGCTTCACAGTAAGAAGGTGAAAGCAGGGTGAAGCCTCTCTCCCCAGCTTTTATCAACAGACACTTGCAAATAATGGTCTTTCTTCTTTCCAGCCAGCACTTCCTAGACAATTTGGTTTCTGCTCTTTTGTGCCTGTCTTGAACCGAAGCCTGAAAGTAAGACAAGCTCCTCATCACACCACTGCGAGCCCCTCCCTTTCTTTCTTTCCCGGCTGGGTCTTACCTTCCCTCCTCTCAGAGGCCATCATTACTGGGATGATTCGGACAAGCTAAGAAAGCTACTTTCTAGCCTAAAGCCTACCCATTATCATTATCATAATAATTAGAACTTTTAAAAACATCACTGTCACTTTCATGTCGTGTTGATGAATAGTCCCAGGACATTCTAAGATTTTATAAACAGTAATTATCTGTTCATCGCATACTTGAAGATACAGAGGCAGTTACCCATTTCCCTCACCAGGTGGCGCTCATATTTTATGGCCTGGGGTCTGGGTACCATCCAAACCGCGATGTATTTGGAGAAGTGTGCATTAACTTTTTATAACAGAGGTTGGTAACTGTACCATTCAAACATGTATGTTTCTGTGTGCATACATTTCTAACAGTAACTTCATAACTAGAACTTATTAGAAGATGTTATAGATTGTCCTATTAGAATCCTTCTATTAAGAACTTCATCAAAGCAAAATTTTAAAAGAATCAAATTTGCATTCAATTAACAGGGCCCATACTTATCAAATATTTCTTTTATAAGACAACAGTAAGGATTGCCTCCAGGCCACATGATCAGTAAATGAAACACGAAAGTGTGGGTTTTGACTATCTACAGCCCTCTCTGGAGGTTAGTTCCCCAGAACTCCCAGCCTAGACTAAAAGTAAAATTGGAAGCTTTGCAAATCAACTCTGTTAACCAAATCTGACAATTTCTTTCAACCTTCTCCCTCCTACTAGCTACACAGTTTACCTCTTTCTCTTCCCTTCCTGCGGTCTAACCTGCATACATTTTTTTACAAGGACCAACCTATCTCTTTTCTCTCAGGGGATTCTGGTTTAACACTTGTCTAGACTTGTTCTTATTAAATTTCTGACATGCCCCAGTTCACTGAGACTCATTTGTTCTCTTCCTTCGCTCCCTCCCTCCTACCTGCCCAAGCATTCACTCAGAGTATTAACTTCTGAGGTCAGCAACACCAGTTTCTCAGGCAGTCCAGCCAACAAGGTAAGGTAGAAGCACCACCGTTTCTCATGAGACACACGTACATATGAGTATACAAGGAATTTTGAGTCAGGGCCCCTTCATATGACTGACCCCTCCACGATTTCCTGTCATTGCTCCAGAAGCCAAAGGAAATAATAGAATGATTGTGAACTGCTTTTTACTTTGGAGTGAGATCAACTAAGAATGGGAAGGAGGAAGGTGTGGTCAAGCTCGTACCTAAGTATGCACTTTGATGGAATGTATAACCCCATGAGAATTCCCATTTCACCCACTTTGTCTCTCCCATCGGCACCAGAATCAATCTGACTTCCTTCTTGGTGGCTGCTACTATCCATTCTTCAAGTTTGCTCTTCACTGTGGCCCATGCTGCAATGCAATAGAAGGCTCACAGCTTCTCCACCACCTTCTTTCCTCCAAAACAAACACAATGCTTTGGAGGATGTTAACATTGCAAACAGAGATGGGATTTTTTTTTTTTCTAAGTGCAGGGAGAATTGCGACATAGCCTGAAAGTGTCAGAGTGGTATTTATTCCCATAGCACCTCACAGTCTAAATGGCTCAAGAGCAATTTCTCCCAGGTCTTTCTTTATTCTTCTCTTGCCTTTTCTTGAGATCTGAACTTCAGCCAACCATCCTTATTCATTCAGGGACTGACCCTACTCAGACTCTTCCATCCTCCAGCAGACTTATCCTTTGATTCTCCCCAGTCTGTCTTGCAAATAACCCTGTACTTTTTGTTGTTGTTTTAGTCACTAAGCCGTGTCTGACTCTTTTGGGACCCCATGGACTGGAGCCCACCAGGCTTCTCTACCCATGAGGTTTCCAAGGCAAGAATACTGGAGTAGGTTGCCATTTCTGAACCAGGGGATCTTCCCAACCCAGGGATCAAACCTGTATCTCCTGCGCTGGCAGGTGGATTCTTTACCACTGAGCCACCAAGAACCTTGTATAGGAGGACACCAAAATGGAAAGGAAGTGTCCTTAAGTTACATAGTGCCAGGAATAACCTTCTGCATGCTATATCATATTTATACTCTCATTTACCATGAGGTAGCTGTTTAGAACCAACATCATGATCACCATCTGTTCCATTTTGTAGATGAGGAAGCTGAGGCTCAGGAAAGCTAGATGATTTGCCCAAGATCACAGGACTATGAGGGCTTCTCAGCCAATGCAGGAGACACAAAAGACTGGGGGGTTCGACCCCTGGGTCAGGAAGACCGCCTGGAGGAGAGCATGGCAACCCACTCCAGTATTTTTGCCTGGAGAATCCCATGGACAGAGGAGCTGGCGGGCTACCGTCCATAAGGTCAGAAAGAGTTGGACACGACGGAAGTGACGGGGCAGCCCAGCACATGACTGAAGTGAGAATGTTAGAACTTTCTAGTAGACAGCTGTGCTCCTGACGCCTCAGAGAAAACTTCAAACTGCCTTTATCTCACAGCAGGCCCCTCTGGTACAAACAGCTGCAGCTACTTAAGCAGCATCAGGTGTTTTCCTCTCGGCAACGTGACAAGGAAGAAGGGAGGGCTGGGGCGTGGGTGGGAGGCAGAGCGGGTGACGGGGTCAGGGGTATTGCTCACAGACCACCTCTGCACGTATTTAATCACTTAAGGAGCCATGAGGCTAGCAAAACTTCTCCTTCATAAGCGGAAGTACCTTCTAGGCAGATTAAGCCTCTCTCGGAGACACCCAGACAAGCCGGATAAACAGTGGGAGTTGCCCAGTATAGCAGTTCAAGTGTAGTACTTTAACCACAAGTCAAGAGATCTTCAAAAATAAGATGTTCTTGATACATGCAATACCACACAACAAGAGGAATCAACCAGCACACAACCACATGAAGAAATCTCACAAACAGCAGGGGAAATGAAAGAACTCAGACACCAAAGAATACATATCAGATGGTTCCACTGTATGAAGTTGGCAACACGCAGCCCTAATCCGTGGTGTTCTCAGGGGTGGAGGGGGTGATGGAGGAAAGTAAAACAATTTAAGGGTCCCCTACTTTCTTTGCTTCTGGAAACCCTGAGTAGAGGCCACGAGCCCCAGAGTCAGGCAGACCTAGGTTCAAATCCTAGCTCTGCAACTGAGTGATTTTAAACAAGTAACTTAAATCTCAGCGCCTCGGGTTTTTGCATCTATAAAATGGGACTAATAATACCTTCCTCAAAGGGTTGGTGTGAGAAGTAAATGAAATAATGTATGTGAAATGCCCTGGTAGCATGCGTAGGTGCTGTAATAAATGGTAATGATGATTATCCTGCCCCTGTTGCCTGTTGGTAAAGCAGGATCAGAGAACAGATGGGGAAGAGCCCAGACACAAGCAAAGGGAAGGGCCGAACTAGCCTGGTGATCAAAGATGCGCAGAATCTGCCCAAATGCCACACAGAGAGGACTGTTTGTTCCCTTTCCTACTGCCCACACAGTCTGCGGATCCGGCTGCTGACAAGCACAGGCCAGCCCCATGTAGCCAAAACAAAAGCTGCTTTGGTCCCTTCCACGCTGGCCCTTGCTAGGGACCTGATCCTAATCTGATAAACCAATTTGTACTGATGCTCTCACAGCGGTCGGGGGCAGCTTACTGGGTTCCCCTCGTGGTTAAGCTGCATGTTATCCAGAGCATTATGGACGTCCAAGGCCTTGACCCAGGCTGGGTGGATCTCATCTTATGCCAATGTCCCCAAGGAGCCAGATGGGCTGGTATGCAGGGAACAACTTCAACAGGACGGTGTTAAGGTTGGGCCGTAAGACAGAGCCAGGGCACACAAGTCCAAGGTTGAAGGGACATGCAGACTTCCCTTCCTGATTGCAGAGTGAGAACACAGCCAGACAACTTGGGCTCCCTCCGCCTGAGAGAAGGGACAGGAATCCCTCTGGGAAGGCCTGAATAGAAGGCCTACAGCTCCCGGGAGAACAGAGCAGGGGAAGACCATTCGGTCTGCATACTGTATTGTCAGCTGACGTCATAGGGTACCCATACAGGACAAGCATACCGCTGATGCACATAACATACATGTCACACTGAAGGGAGAAAACCAGACTCCGGAGACTAAGTGAAATTTTGAATCAGGCAAAAGAGAAAGCCTGGAGCCAGAGGTGGGACTGACTGCAAAGGGCATGGGTGTTTTCAGGTGAAGAAAGTGTTCTGTAACTTGGCTGAGCCAGTGCTTACCAGGGTATATGCATGTGTCAGAACCCATTGACCTGTACTCTGGGGTTGGGTGTGATTTATGCAAAGCATCCTGCAATAAATTTGCTTTTAAAAGAAAAGAAAAATTGATGTCTTAGTCATTGTGGTTGTTCCACTCTGGGAGTAACCTGGGAGGCCGGTAAGAGAAGGTCAGGAAAGTCCTGGCCTCTATCATTCTCTAAGCCCAGTAATGTTTGCTCAGTACCTTCCAGTTAGAAAAGTACTTTCTCCCCTTGGGATCATCACACCCACCCTAGGAGGTGGGCATGCTTGATTGCATTTTGTAGCTAAGGAAACAGAGACACACAAGGCTGAATGAGCTGGCCTTCATCTTCTGACCCTATATCCCATTGTCTTTCCTGGAAATGGTCTCAGAGATCATCTGGGTCTAAGAAAACTAAGGTCCAGAGAGTGGAAATAACTCCAAAAAGCTGCACTGTTAGTTAAGGACAGAGGCCAAAACTGAAGGCGTGCCTCCTCCCACAACAAAGGGAATGAGGGACTGTCAAGTTGGGGTTCATCCTGAATGCAGCTGGACGTGGGCTTTCCTTCCCCCTCTTCAACACTTCCAGACTCAGGACAGAGAAACAGTCTGACCACAAAAGCCAGGTTCCTCTGGACTCCACCTCTCTCTGCATGGGCAGCCCCTACCCCACCCCCCTTGAGTCCCAAGGGTCTTGTAACTTTAATGAACCACACCACGGAGCACATGCATGACCTCACCGCAGTCTGGCTTATTTCCTAGCACGATTGTCCAAAGTTTGCTCCATTTCCCCCCTCTGTTGGCTGTGCACCCTTCGCCCATTCCTCCCCGCTGAAATCACAAAGCTCTGAGCCTTTGGAGCCTGCAGGAGCCTCCCCCTCCTTCCCACAGTCCTTTACTTTAGAAAGAGGCCCCTGGTGCAGAGCCTATGTATCTTATGGCCCCCTCTGTATATACATTCTAAAAGCGTGTGTATGTGCTGGGTGAGGGATAGGGTGGCCGTGGGGGCAGACGGAGACTAGAAAGAGGTATATGATGGTGTGTCCACAGGCGAAAGACATGAATTTGAGCAAACTCTGGGAGACAGTGGAGGACAGAGGAGCCTGGCGTGCCGCAGTCACAAAGAGTCAGATAGGGCTACAACTTAGTGACTGAACGACAACAACAAAACCATAGAGAAAACACCTTGGGTGACCAAGAAACAATTGATGGTGGGTAACTCTGGGGTCAGGAACTGGAGGGTGGGAGGAGAGAGGATTCTACTTTCCGTTTTATTTCTTTTCTGTTCCATGTGAATTTTCCAACCAACGTACTTGGATTCCATTTATTTATTTATGCCAATGAGGCTAGTCTGGGCCAGGAAATTATGAGCCATTTTCCTCCTGTCCTTATCTGTATGTAAAAAAAAAGAAACATGAGAAGGATTAGTTTTTTGAAACAAAATAAGCACCTAAAATGCACCACCTCCCTTCCCCCACGGTGACCAAAACATGCAACAATTCAAATGATAGAAAAACTATGGATGAGTCAGCCAGAGGAGATGGAGCCAGAGAGGGCTGCAGGAAGGCGCGGCCCCAGGCATGGGACTGACCACCAGCCCTCAGTGGGCGACCGCTCCCTTTGGAGCCACTGTCACCCCTAAAGTGTGCCTCCTGCCTGTCACTTTAGCCATCTCTGCTCTTGCTTTATGCTCCAGCCCCTGCAAACACTCCTCAGCCAATAGTTTGTTTAGAGCAAGGATTCTTCTTTGACACTTTCAGAGCTTGCTGCAAGCACAGTAGAAACTGAACAAACATGTATTGAATATACTGGAAGGCACTCTCCAACAGGGGCTTCCCAGGTGGCTCAGGGGTAAAGAATTCACCTGCCAATGCAGGAGATGAGGGTTCGATCCCTGGGCCGGGAAGATCCCCTGGAGAAGGAAATGACAACCCGCTCCAGTATTCTTGCCTGGGAAATCCCATGGACAGAGGAGGCTAGAGAACTACAGTCCGTGGGGTTGCAAAGAGTTGGACACGACTGAGCAACTAACACAAAAAAGTCTCCAACAGGAGGGAGGCCGTAGGTCTACACCACGTAGCTCCTCTTAGCACTTGCATTCAGAAGCCCTCACCAGTTTCTCCCATTGCTCTATAAAGTGCACGGTAACGTGCAAACTCCTTCACGCGTGTACCAAGACCTTCCCTGCCCAGGCCCACACCTGCCTTTCCTGCCTGGTTCCCAGGACGACAATCCTGAGCCCAGCAGTCAGACTGGTCCCTTCACCACTCCCAGAGGCACCTTGAGGCTCCCTACCCTCGGGCCCTCGCTCACGCCTTGCCCAATCTCTGCCACCCAGAAAACCCAGCTCACCCAAGTCTCCTCCCTCAAGACTCACCTACCGAGCCCCCGCCTGGACTTGCTTCCAACCAACCTCGCCTTGCATGATGGTCACCTAAGCCTCCCCGACAGAAACATCAAGACGTGTCTCTTTACCCTGCTTTCCCCCTCCCGGTGTCTGTTACAGCGCTGGGCCCTGAAGAAAGGGAGAAGGGAGGGGACACCTGGGTGTAGTTAGGCCAAAGACCGGTTGGAGACAGGGATGGGTTTAGGGTCCAAAGGAGCACGGAGCCAAGTCGATTCCCAATCCCACCCACTAGGCGGCGCCCGCAGGCTCGTTCCGGTCAAGGCGCCTCCGGTTTTTTTGAAGTTTATGGCCTGTTTTACGAGTTTCCTTCCTGCCCTCCTGTCCCTTTAAGAAGGTGATCCAGGTGAGGCCGGGACTCCGCCCCGGGCGCTGGCCCCGCCCCCTCCCCGCCCCCGCCCAGCCGGCCCGGCTAGCCCAGTTCTCGCGACCTGGCCCCGCCGTCCGGGCCGCGGTCCCAGGTCCCGGCCCAGCGCCATGGAGCGGCGCTGGCCCCTGGGGCTCGGGCTGCTGCTGCTGCTGCTGCTCTGCGCCCCGCTGCCCCCGGGGGCGCGCGCCGTGGAAGGTACCGACCCCCGCGCCGCCCCGCCCCGCCCCACCCCCTCCTCCTCCGGGAGCCGGCATTCCAGAGGCCCTCTCCTCGGAGCCCCTCTCCAGCGCTCTTGTTTTGCCCGGCTGCCAGGCAGTCGACTGGCCAGGCCAGTCTTTGGCCTTTAACCCCAAACAGCTGCTTTCCCGGGTCACTCACCCCTTTTCCTGCTGGCCAGCAGTTTGCTCCTGGGTGGGGTGGGGGTGGAGAGTGAGTTTCTGCTGGAAGCAGCCTCCCACCCCAGCGATCTTGGGGACTCTCCATTCCCAGGCAGTCCCAACCTTAGGCTCCCAACTCAGAGATCTGACCCTTCGGAAGTCGGAGGTGGAAGTACCCTTATGCCATCTTAAGCCCGGGGACAGAGGGACCTGCCGCTGGGGGTGGGTTAGGTGCAGGTGCTCCTGGCTGCAGAGGTGAAGCCTTTCCTGTGGACACTTGCATGCTCTATGATCCTACTATCCCTGCTTCCCGGACTCTTGGCTGTGCCTGTACCCTCCACTCCACCACCTCGTGCAGGCCAGGCCCTTTGCCAGGGGGAGGCAGCCTCCCCACCCAGGATGCCCCTCCAGAGTCCCCTGTCCACATCCTACCCACTCAGCGGCCCCCAGCAGCCAAGCTCATTTCTTGTCCATCTGCCCCTCCATTTCTACACCTGACGGTCCCTGCCGAGTGTGAGGCCGCCCAGCCTCTCTGGGACTGCTCTTCCTGCCGTTGACTTTGGCCAAAGGTTCAGCCCTCCAACCCTTGCCCCACTCTGCCTTTCTCCCTTCACACTCGGGAGAAAGACAGACTAAGCCCTGGAGCTCTTCTTCAATCCTCCTTCCAGGGAGGTTTTCCTCCCCAAAACCTCAGAAACTCACAGCTGTGAGGGTACAGGATGCTGAAGCCTTGGGGCTGGGGGCCCAGAAGGAGGAATGTGAGTTGGACGTGTGGGGCCTCCCCCAGAGATGACAGCCCCCTTTCTCTCCACCTTCAGTCACTCTGATGGATACTAGCAAGGCACAGGAAGAGCTGGGCTGGCTCCTGGATCCCCCAGAGGACGGGGTGAGTGTCAGGGGGCATCTGGGGTGGCTCAAGGCTGAAGGCCACTGGGAAATGGGATGGTGAGGTGGGTGGAGGAGCGGAGAAAAGAGCTGGAAAAACTGGAAGTATCTCCTCCGGGAGGGGGAGGGGAGGGGAGGTGAGTCAGAGCCTCCTGAATGGGACTTGGGGGGGGGGGGGGGGTCAAGCTTCACCCCATGGGGAAAGCTTCAATGCCCAGCTCCTCCTCTCCCTGCCCCAGCGAGGAAGGGCTCAGTACTTGCGAGGACTTGGAGGAAGATGAGAGTGACAGCCCCTGGGAAGAGAATGGACCATCCCTGAGATGGTTGAGGGCTGAGACCCAAACACAGAAGAGTGTCTTCAATCTGGGGTCCACCCATCCCAGTGGAGTTGTGCAGATAGGTTTCAGGGGGTCAGGGGCCCTCATCAAAAAGTATTTAGAGTTAGGTAGCTGTATGTGGACTTTTTTTTTTTTTTTCTGGAGAGGAGAGACAGAGTTTTCATCACCTTCTTCAAAGCATCTTTGACTCTCCCCAAGTTAAAAGCTGCCCCATCAGAGAGCCCTTGGCGCTTCCGTTCTCCCCAGCCCAGGCACACCATGCATTCTAAGCCCCTTCCCTGTTGGATATTCCGAAGTCCCAGTGAGCAGGGGGAGGATCCTGTGAGTCCCAGAGCGGAGCTGCCACTCAGCTCAGCGGAGCTGGGCCTGGGACCACAGGAGCTTCCACAAGCACCATAGCCTCCAGGACTCTGGCCTCAGGCCTCTTCCCTCTGGTCCTGGACTCTGTTCTCTGGGCGTCCTCTTTTCTTTCCTACGGCAGTAGGAATCCAGCCTCCATTTCTGGGGTTACTTGGTTTCTTTCCCTCTGGGTCGCAGGGTCCTGGCTCCACTCTGGGCTCTCCGGTGGAGTGGCCTGTAATTAGAATTAATAGACAAAATCATGATGTATCCTACAGGAGAGGCTGCTCGGAAAATCCTGGAGTAGGCCGGCTCTAATAGGTGCCGCATCTCATAAACCAGCTCATCGCTCCACAGTGAGGGCTGTAGGTCCGTCTGCAGGCTCCCACGGGCTACCCCTGCCACCCCCCACTCAAATAAGTCTCCCCTAACTGGGCTGGAGTGGAAACAAGGCCCCTTTTGCAGCTCAGGCTAAACAGCTTTGTACTAGGAAGGCACGAAGACAGCAGCAGGCACATTTCCACTGACTGCCGAGTCCCTTCCACCCCTCTCCATCTTTTCAAAACACACACACACACATCCAGATTCAGCCTCCCCAGAACAGACCTATGTAGCAGCCAGCAACCAGAGTGATAAGTGAAAGGATCCTTGCTGTGGATCCCGGGCAGCTGCTTCTCCCACATCTGTCACTGCTGGAACCAGGGGAAGCGTGTTACAGCTGGGAACATCTGCTTCTCCTGGCTCCAGCTGCAGCCCTGGCAGTCTAGCTAATGAGCTGCACGTTAACCACCCACCACCTTTCCACCTGACCTCCACCCCAAGCCTTCCACTCCAGCTTCCCCATCACAGCTCCCTAAGTACAGGCCCTCGCTGCCTTCCATCGCTGTAGCCAAGACACCCCTTGTTCCATCTTTGAACCCCCTACCCTAATACAAAAATATGTGCCTCACAGCAACATATACTTCTGCGCCTCCCCCACACCACCCCAAACTTTAAGTTCATGGCACTTTTCCTCGCCTTTTCCAACACTGCATGTAGTGATAAAAACCCTCGGGGAAGTGAACTTGCTATGGACCTGAGTCTCTTCTTTATACAATAAGGGGGTTGCAGCCAAAATATCGCTGGAATATTTTATAGAATTTGAGCGCTTCTTAAAAATTCATCTAGCAGAGAATATAATTAAGAATGGCTGAGAATTCTTTTGAAAAAGAAGAATAATGAAATAGGAAACTTGTCCTACCAGATATCAGAACATACTATACACCAGTTATAATTAAAACACTTGGTATTGCACAAGAATATTCAGGTCAATGCAACAGAATAGAAAGTCCCCAAACAAACCTGCATACTTGAGATTTTAGTCTGTGATAACATTGGAATGGCAAATCAATGTGTAAGGTAGAGCCTAGTTGATAAATTGACAATTCAGTGTCCATAATTTTTTTTTAAAGGAAGAAAGTAAAGTTACATCTTCATACTATGTGCTCAATCAGTTGGGTCCAACTCTTTGCTGCCTCATAAACTATAGCCTGCCAAGCTCCTCTGTCCATAGCATTTTCCAGGCAAGAATACTGGAGTGGGTTGCCATTCCCTTCTCCAGGGGATCTTCCCATCCCAGGGGTCAAACCCGGGTCTCCTGCATCTCCTGCATCGGCAGGCGGGTTCTTTACCACTAAGCATTGCCTGAGAAGCTCACTATACACACAAAAAAATTAATTCTAGGAAGCTTAAATCTAAACCTAAAAACCAAACCTATAAGAATGTTAGGAGAAATATAGAATATCTTTATAATCTTGGATGGGAGAGCTTCCCAAGCAAAATATTTACATAACACAGAAAAAGGAAAGAAGAAAAAATGTTATTATGTAAAAATTTTAAAAGACATCATTAGCAAAATTAAATGGTATGATGGAGGAAATATATGAAATATACATTTCAAACAAATGATTAATATCTGTAATGTTAAAGAAAAAAAAGCTTATCCAAATGGATACTCAAAAGATTCAAAAGATGACAGTAGAATATTGGGCAAAGTTATAAAACATAACTGCTTAAAAATACACATAGACAGTGAACAAAAGAAAAATGCCACAACCTCCTCCCCAAAGAAAGGTAAATTAAAATGGCCAGAAGCTGTTTTGTCCATAAGATTGACCAAAAATAAAAAGCTCACTAATGTCCAGTGTTAATGAAGTTTTGAGAAAATGTACCTCCTGCACTGTGGACATGTAAGTTGATAAAGCCTCTGTGAAGGACAATTTGGCAATATCTTCTTATAAAATTTATAATGTCCTTGCCCTTTGGTACAGTAGTTCTACAGAAATCATAAAAATCTAAACATACTTACTTAAAAATTTTTTTAAAAAAGCTAGAAGTTACCTAAATATCCAACAATAGGTAAATAATTATATAAATTATGGTGCATCCATACAATGAGATACTATTTCGTGAATTGCTGAAAATAATTAGGTAGATCTATACACTGTTGTGGACATCTTTCAAAGACAATTTGTTAAAAACAAAAAGTAGGTTACAAAATGAAATGTATATGTTTAAAAAAACTTACATTAAAAACAGGCACACCAGAAAACATTCAAGTATTTCTCCGGAAGCCCTGAAAATGATCTGAGAGGTTTTATTCCAAGTCATTAGGAATGGGTGGATAGACGAGAAGAATTTCACTTTTTATTTTATGTAGGTTTTTATTCCTTGGCTTTTTGTAATAAGCACATAGAAACATGATGATTAAGAGCATAAACTCTGGAGCCTAGAATCCCTGGGTGTAGCTCCCAGCTCCTCCTCTTAGTAGCTGATGCCTTGAGCAAGTAAGTCCTTTAACCTAACTGTTACTCAGCTTCTTCATCCAAAATGCTTAGAATAGTGACTGGCCCATGATAAGCACTATATTAGTGCTGGCCATTATTATTGCTAAGATTAAACATTTTTTTAATGTTAAAAAAGAGTTAAGGAAGGTGAACTGGATGATGTCTAGGAGTCCAACCAGCTCTTTCCATGTTGATTTTGATAGTGGCCATAACTGGAGGGAACATTGGAGAGGATGAGATTCCCTCATTTAGAAGAGTTCTATATTTGCTCTTGCCCTCCAAAAGTCAGGAGCCTTCACGTCATACATAGTCTCCCCTCCTCTGAACAAATAGGCAGAAAGATTCTGTGAATGAGCTACCCAAAATCTGCCTTTGGGGTATCTGACAGCTTTGCTGATAAAATAGGTGAAAATGGTGCTCACATGCTTAGAGTTAGAGTGGGCTCACTGAAGGGTCCAGGGCTGGCTGGCCAGGATTGTTAAGGAGGTGTTGTCTTGTACATGTACTAAGCTGCTTCAGTCATGTCTGACTCTTTTCAACCCTTTGGACCATAGTCCGCCAGGCTCTTCTGTCCATGGGATTTTCCAAGCAAGAATACTGGAGTGGTTGTTATGCCCTCCTCCAGGGGATCTTCCTGACCCAGGAATCTATTGGCAGGCGAGTTCTTTACCACTGGCACCACCTGGAAAGCCCATTGTCTTGCTTATGCTATATCCAAGGAAATCCCCAACCCTGAACACTTAACCTACTATCCTGTTGCATGGGGTGTTGAGAGAAAACAGGACAAGAAATGTGAAGCTCTGACACCAGCTTCCTCGCCTCCACGCTAGAAAGTGAGTATCTGGGGAGTCGGTGATGATGACTTGGAGGCTGACTCTGACTTTCCTCTCACAGTGGAGTGAGGTGCAGCAGATACTGAATGGGACACCCCTGTACATGTACCAGGACTGCCCCGTGCAAGAAGGCAGAGACACCGAGCACTGGCTTCGCACCAATTGGATCTACCGGGGAGAGGAGGCCTCACGCGTCCACGTGGAGTTGCAGTTTACCGTGCGGGACTGCAAGAGTTTCCCCGGGGAAGCAGGGCCTCTGGGCTGCAAGGAGACCTTCAACCTCCTATACATGGAGAGTGACCAGGACGTGGGCATTCAGCTCCGGCGGGCCATGTTCCAGAAGGTGCTCCTGCCCCTCGTGGCCATTTCAGCCCTGATACTCATCCCTGCCCCACTCCCTTCCATGACCCTGCTCTGCTCAGAGAAAAGAGAAGGTGGCAGAAACAGGAAGAGGGTGTAGGTGTGGAATAACAAAAAGAATATGGGACTAGAAATCAGAAGGGCTGGATTCAAGTACCTCTTCAGCTGTGTCCCAACACAGGGAGTGTCACTTAACCTCTCTGAGCTCTTCCTTGTCTTGAAATGGTGATAAAAATATTTTTTTATTATTAATGAGTGCCAGCCTTGTCTATTTTAGAGGCCTTTATAAGCATCTATTTAGATAAGAGTATGGCATGGTGGGGGCAAGGGAGAGGTATTTGGACTTTTTACATCAATGCTCACCACAACTGTATGTGACACATGCCCATGAGTATACCTAGAGTTGTGTAAGAAGACAGTTCTCTGCAAGCTACTTTCTAATCTTTTTCTTTCCTACCCAAGAAAATATACTGGAATGCGAAAGAAAAGGGAGCATATTATTAGAGGATGTAATCTCATTTTTTTCCAAAGAGCAGCTGCTGTAAAGTTGGTTACTAGTAATAAGTGAACGATGACACCCTTTATAACTGATCACCTCATTGCCACCGAGGTTGGGAACACCTGTGAATAGTGGGAAGTATCAGAGCTGTAGTGTCCTAAAGCCTGGGTTCCCATCCCAGCCCCACCAGGTGGTGGCTGTGTGATTTCATCCAAGTTTCTTCTACTTCTCTTGGCCTTAATTTCTTCATCTGTCACATGGGGAAGGTGATCCATTCTACCTTGCAGGATTAATGCACATAAAAATGCTTGGTTCAGTAGCTCCCACGTAATCGGTCCTCTGTTGATGGCTGTATAAATTGTGAAGTGTCAAGCAAGCAATCGCTTCTGTGGTGTGGGAATGAAGCACGACTTTGCCTTGTTCCCTCTTCCCCTACCTCCTTCCCAGGTAACCACAGTGGCCGCCGACCAGAGCTTCACCGTCCGAGACCTTGCATCCAGAGCCGTGAAGCTGAATGTGGAGCGCTGCTCCTTGGGCCGCCTGACCCGCCGAGGCCTCTACCTCGCATTCCACAACCCTGGTGCCTGTGTGGCCCTGGTGTCCGTCCGGGTCTTCTACCAGCGCTGCCCTGAAACTGTGCACGGCTTGGCCCAATTCCCCGACACTCTGCCCGGACCTGGGGGGTTGGCCGAAGTGGCAGGGACCTGTGTGCCCCATGCGCACGTCAGCCCTGGCCCCTTGGGTGCACCCCGCATGCACTGCAGCCCCGACGGCGAGTGGTTGGTACCGGTGGGGCGGTGCTACTGTGAGCCTGGGTATGAGGAGGGCAGCAGCGATGCTGAGGAATGCCTCGGTAAGAAGGCTTGAGGAGATGGGGAGAATCTGCAGGGACCCCTTGTGGGAGGGACTCCCAGGTGCCAAGGACTGGAAGGAAGCCCACGCTCCATCTCAGTTGACTTTTACACTGAGTGTCCAAAGGCCGTAGGGAGACACGTACCGGGGTGTTTCTAGCACAAAGGATTGGGAGAAGGGATATGATTCTGCCTGTAAAACGCTGGACGACCTTGGCTCTGTGGCATTCTCTCTCCAGCCTGCCCGAGCGGCTCCTACCGGAGTGACGTGGACGCGCCCCAGTGTCTCAAGTGCCCCCAACATAGCACAGCCGAGGCTGAAGGGGCCACGGAGTGTGCCTGTGAGAGTGGGCACTACCGCGCTCCTGGGGAGGGCCCCCATGCTGCGTGCACACGTGAGTCGGGGCCAGGGCCTGGCTGTCTGTGAGGGGGTGCAGGACTGTGGCTAAGCCTGTGTTGGAGTCAGAACTTTCCAGAGCCTATAAGATACTGGGGACCATCCAGGGTGCCAGCCACATAATGCCCTCAGCCTGCACCCCTTCTCTCCTAGAAGAGCACAGAGATGCGGTTAAGCCACCTTTCCCTCACTAGGAATCAAATCTCCTGGCGGGACCTTCAGAGGACTTTGAGAATCAGGGTGTTGGGAGGAGGCTGGGAGCCAGCAGCTTGGGGAGAGAGCAATGCTGGCCCCTGCTGATGGCCTCTCTTTTCCCACAGGTCCCCCCTCAATCCCCCGAAATCTGAGCTTCTCCATTTCAGGGACTCAGCTCTCCCTGCGCTGGGAACCCCCAGCAGACCTGGGGGAACGTGAAGATGTCAGATACAACGTGGAGTGTTCTCAGTGTCAGGGAGCAGCGCTGGACGGGGGGCCCTGCCAGCCCTGCGGGGCAGGTGTGCGCTTCTCTGCAGGCCCTAGCGGGCTCACCGCACCCTCGGTGCGTGTGGACGGCCTCGAAACCCACGCCAACTACACCTTCAACGTGGAAGCCCAGAATGGAGTGTCGGGGTTGGGTGCCTCCAAGCCTGCCAGCGCCTCACTCAGCATCAACATGGGGTCTGCAGGTGAGGGGCCTGGGGGCCAGCAGGGCCTGGAGAAGATGGGGGGTGGGGGGGGCATAGGACCATGGGGACAAGTCGATGGGTGGAAAGCCAGCAGAAGCTACTTAAGTGATTTCCTCCCTCTGAACTCGCAGAGTCCCTGTCAGGCTTGTCCCTGAGACTGGTGAAGAAGGCACCACGGCAGCTGGAGCTGACCTGGGCGGGGTCCCGGCCCCGCAGCCCCGGGGGCAACCTCAGCTACGAGCTACACGTGCTGAACCAGGTAAGAATGCGACTGAACGTCTCTAGTGTCTGTGCCTGGACACACCCAACATTTCCTCGCCTGGGGTGCAGGATGGGAGAAGACTGCCTGCAGTGACCTGTGTGGCTGTCTCAGGGCAGAACCCCGTCAGGAGCCCTGTCCTGACCATTCCCCAGCCTCCCCTCCCGCATGTTCCCAGGACTGCCCATCTCCTCCACCAGGTCTGGTACGGCATGGCCCAGATAACATGAGCCCCCCCCATCCGCAGGACGAAGAGCGGTACCAGATGGTTCTAGAGCCCAGGGTCCTGCTGACGGAACTGCAGCCTGACACCACATACATCGTCAGAGTCCGCATGGTGACCCCTCTGGGCCCCGGCCCCTTCTCCGCTGACCATGAGTTTCGGACCAGCCCACCCGGTCAGTGGGTTACTCTGTTCTGTCCCAAACACACACGCACCTGTCATCCCCCTGAGGTTTCTCAGACCTTGTTCTGGTTAGTGAGCTCCTTCCTGTAGACACACATGCACACACGCACACACACAAGCTTCCTGGGTGGACAGCTCCATGCAGCTCACACCGCACCTCCTTCTCAGACACTCATCCTGATGCCGTATACTGCCAGCCAGCATTCTGTCCAGTCTCCTAACCTCTCAAGTCAGCATCCACTGGCTGGCAGCCCAAGCTGATGGTCCCCTGGATGGGCCCTTCCCACGGGCTTTCTCACCCACACCCATACCCATCTCCCTGGTTGGGGAACACATACCCCCTGCATGTGCCCTTTTAGCCTCCATCATCCCTGGAGGCCCTGAGCACCCCCAGACTTCTTCACCCCGTGTGCCTGCAGTTTCCAGGGTCCTGAGTGGAGGTGAGATTGTGGCCATCATCTTCGGACTGCTTCTGGGCGTAGCTCTGCTGCTCGGGATGCTGGTCTTCCGTTCCAGGTGTTTCTCCTGTGCCCCCAACCGCCCTCCCCACCCTGGGTCCCCGGTGCCCAGGCAGAAGCTCCTGAATGCAGTCCCAACAGCCCTCCCACGCCCTAGTCCCAAAGCTCCTGTGTCCTCCCCCAACCCCTTTTGTTTCTGGGGAGAGCTCAGCTGAAGAGCATTTGGGCCCCTGAGATGGTCCTGGGCCCCTGAAGACCCTGGTCCCCACCCCTCCAGGAGAGCTCAGCGGCGACGGCACCAGAGGCAGCAGAGGCAGCGAGATCGCGTCGCCGATAGGGACCAAGGTGAGCCGGGAGTGCCTGTGTGCACACGTGGTGCACATGCGTGTTGGGAGGTGCCCCTAGGATGGGACCCAGGGACCCAGGTTTGCTAGCGCAGCTCCGGGGGCACGAGTGGGCTCTCCTGTCTCCGGGGCTGTGGTGTTTCACTCCTTAATTAACTTTGGTTAATTAACTCCATACTAATAGTCCCCCAGAGGCTCTGTGCAATTACCTGTGAGCTGCCAGAGCCACTGTACGGATATGCCCGGGCTCTGCGCCGCCTTCTTTGCCCTGCCTGGCCGGGTCTGTGGGCTGAGGCTGGAAGGGAGGACAAGGCTCCTTCCAGACATGTGGGCTGCCCGCTGGTCACCTCATTAGGTGCCCCACAAAAGGGGGAGTCTGGGGTCCATCCAAGTCACGGGGCAGGAGGCAGGCTTGTCTGGGAATGTGAATGAGCTGTGAGTGACCGGGGCAGGGTGGTCATGGTCAAGGAGCCTTTGGAAGATTGGGTCACTCGAGGCCATGAACACGGTTCGGGTCTGGCTTCCTGCCTCCTGCTCTGGGCCCCGGGAGGCGAGGACACACGAGCTTTGCATGCAGACACAGGAGGAGTGACTGGATTCTGGAGGCTTCATTGCTGAGGGAGGAGACTGTCTTTCACTTCAGCCAGGACAGGGCTTCTCAGGGGTCAGAAGAGCCAGGACTCTGGGATCTGCTGGCCCCTCCTCCTGGTACCCCTGAGCCCCCAGAGTTGGGCCGAGTCCACCCTGTTCTGCCCACAGAGGACAAGCTGTGGCTGAAGCCTTACGTCGACCTCCAGGCATATGAAGACCCTGCCCAGGGAGCCCTGGACTTCACCCAGGAGCTCGACCCGGCCTGGCTGGTCGTGGACACCGTCATAGGCGAAGGTGAGCCCCGTGGGCCCCTCTGTGTGGCCACGCAGAGCTGCCAGCAGGCCCCTTCTTTCCGGCCCTTCCATGTGGAGCCCAGCTGGCCTCTCCTCTGGCCCAGGAGCTCCCAGATGAGTCTCCTTCCCGTTGTACCCTGTGTCCTGAAACCACCGTGTTCACGTTGTAACCCCCTTATCGGGTGTCCTGGAGCAGCCCCCACCTCCTGCACCATCTGTCTCTGTGATGATGGAATTTCTGATAAAGAGCAGTGGACACATCATCTTTATCAAGAGACAGGGTCACTGTGCCCGGGCTCAGGCTCTTCTCAGAGGGTTCCCAAACGTGGAAGGGATTCAGGGCGTCCCGCATTCCACCCTACCAGGGGCCCAGTGTCCTTGGGCTGCCCTGATCCCTTGGGTCACCAGGGGAAATGGATCTGAACAGTGAACAAAGCTCGGCAGTGTCTTGGCCGATTGTGTGGCCAAGCTGGCCGAGTTGTGACCGGAGCAGCTTGCGGAAGAGAGGAGGCAGTGGTCAGCTTCCCTGGTCACTTGTGTACTGACCCTGACCAGCCTGCCCTCCGTGAGCACAGTCCAGCCCCACTGCACAGCACCCCCTTGCCCACTGTCTCCTGAGCCCCGAAACTGTGCTAGGTGGGCAGACAGTGCTAAGCAGTTTACAGAGCTGTACTCCTGTTCCCGGCTCCCAGCCCCCCGGCCCTGGGAAGTACAGCCAAGCCCTGTCTCAGGGAGGAGGGTACACCATGTTTCTGCTCCTCTGGGCCGGAGAAGAAAACGGAACTGGAGGACTGGGGAGGTCGCTGCCTGTCCCCCTCGGGAGCCTGACAGTGTATCCAGCCGTGACCCTGTTTTCTTTCCACCCAGGAGAGTTCGGGGAAGTGTATCGGGGGTCCCTGAGACTCCCCAGCCAAGATTGCAAGATTGTAGCTATTAAGACCTTGAAAGACACATCTCCCGATGGCCAGTGGTGGAACTTCCTTCGAGAGGCGACTATCATGGGCCAGTTCAACCACCCGCACATTCTGCACCTGGAAGGCGTGGTCACAAAGAGTATGAGGGGTGGGACCCAAGAGAGCGTGCAGGGGCCAGGGGAGGGGGTGGGAGAAGAGGGCTGAGACCACCGGAAGTGGAGGGAGGCTGTGCCGTCAGAGGCAGGAAGTGTGGTTCTGGGTGGAGACGGGGTGGAGGCTGCTGGGGTGATGTGTGCTTTATGTCTCAGGAAAACCCATCATGATCATCACGGAGTTTATGGAGAATGGAGCCTTGGATGCCTTCCTAAGGGTGAGGAGGGTACAGGACCAGCTGGGAAGGGGGACTGGCCACAGAGCCCCGCCCGGGCATGGACCCCAGCTCTGGGAAGAGGAGACCCAGCCTGGCCCCTGACTTTGCCCACTCCCTGCTGCAGGAGCGGGAGGACCAGCTAGTGCCTGGGCAGCTGGTGACCATGCTGCAGGGCATAGCGTCCGGCATGAACTACCTCAGTGACCACAATTACGTCCACCGGGACCTGGCCGCCAGGAACATCTTGGTGAGTCAGAACCTGTGCTGCAAAGTGTCTGACTTTGGCCTGACCCGCCTCCTGGACAACTTTGATGGTACCTATGAAACCCAGGTAAGCGCCTTATACACCTATCACATACACATCCACACGCTGTACATACAGCCGTCAGTACATACAGAGCAGGCATGCTCATGGGGACACTGTAGCTTCCCATGCCCTTCGGTGCTGAGACTCCTCAGCTTTCTGCCCCATGTGCCCCGTTAGGGAGGGAAGATCCCCATCCGTTGGACAGCCCCCGAAGCCATCGCCCACCGGATCTTCACCACGGCCAGCGATGTGTGGAGCTTTGGGATCGTGATGTGGGAAGTGCTCAGCTTCGGGGACAAGCCCTATGGGGAGATGAGCAATCAGGAGGTGAGCCTGGTGTTTCTCACACCTCCTGGCCCCTCCCCAAATCCTCCACCGCCCTTTCTTGCAAATACCCCGATTTCTTCTTTCTGCCCCTTTATCTGCATTCCTAACCTTTCTGGTCCCCTTCACCTCATGCCCTGTTGTCTTGACCATGCCCACCCTGGTCAGGGGTTCAGAGGCTCCGTGGCAATGATCTGTGTGCACAGAGATATTCCTGCTGGGCTGCTGGGCTAGCTTCCTGCCCTGCTCCTCGCTACAGGTAATGAAGAGCATTGAGGACGGGTACCGGCTGCCCCCTCCTGTGGACTGCCCCGCCCCCCTCTATGAACTCATGAAGAACTGCTGGGCCTACGACCGTGCCCGCCGGCCCCCCTTCCACCGCCTGAAGGCACAGCTGGAGCATCTGCATGCCAACCCCCATTCCCTGCGAACCATTGCCAACTTTGATCCCAGGTAACCACATGGCACCCCACTCCAGTACTCTTGCCTGGAAAATCCCATGGACAGAGGAGCCTGGTAGGCTGCAGTCCATGGGGTCACTAAGAGTCAGACATGACTGAGTGACTTCACTTTCCCTTTTCACTTTCATGCATTGGAGAAGGAAATGGCGACCCACTCCAGTGTTCTTGCCTGGAGAATCCCAGGGGAGAGGGAGCCTGGTGGGCTGCCGTCTATGGGGTCACACAGAGTCGGACACGACTGAAGTGACTTAGCAGCAGCAGCAGCAGCAACCACCCTGGGTGGGGTGGGCAGGTCTGGGAGAATGGAAACGGCCAGCCGCCACATGCACCAAGCGCCAGGCCCGTGGAGCTCCCAAGAGTCAGGCATAGACACAGGATTCCAGTCTGCACTTTGAGAAGAGTCTGCTCTGATGGAGGAGGTACAATGTCTCAGCCTTGATAGCTCTAGTTTGATGGAGGCTTCCCTGGTGGCTCAGGTGGCAAAGAATCTGCCTGCCAATGCAGGAGACCTGGGTTTGATCCCTGGGTTGGGGGTATCCCGTGGAGGAGGGCATGGCAACCCACTCCAGTATTCTTGCCTGGAGAATCCCCATGGGCAGAGGAGCCTGGTGGGCTACAGTCCACAGGGTTGCAAAGAGTCGGACACGACTGAGCGACTCAGTCCAGCACAGAAAGCAAGAACGCTGAGATAGAAAGTATATGCAAGCGGCTGCCAACCTGCTACCTGCTCCAGGGCGCTTGGTCCCTGAGAATGGGGAAGGGAAGACAGAGAAACTGACAAGAGCCAGCCGGGGGATGTGTTTCCTGACTGAGAGGGGCAACCTTGTGGGGTCTGGGAAGGCTCCCAGCTCACGTAGCCAGCAAGGCTTGGGGAGCTGAGGGTATGCCAGTTGCAAATAATGCAGGGTGCAGAGAAGTTTGGACTTGATTCTGACCAATTTTTTTTTTTTTTTTCTTTCAAACTGTCCATGGGAGGGACATGGTCAGAATTGCCTTTTACTGAAAACAGTGCCAGAATACAGAGAATCAGCTGGTTGTGGGGGTGAAATGGGAGAGACGGGCACGGCTTCAAATGCTTTATCGGGTAAAGCAACTCTGGTGTGCTGGCCTCTGTATCAGACCGCCATATATAACCTTGTTTCTGGGAGAAAACGTGCTCCCAGTTCCAACTTTTGAAACTATCTTTTTGGAGCACAACTCCCTGGTGCACTGGAGACCGCATGTGCTAATCTTTCTGGAATGTTGGATATTTTTCCCCCAGCAGATTTACTTTGCTAATGGTTTTTGGCCCCGGCTGGCTTCAGGACAGGAACACTCATTGTATTGTTGGGGGGGGGGGGGGGGGGTCAGAGTGCAAGAATAACAGCTGAGGTTGGAGGTGGCAAGCAGGGGGCTGCTCCCAGAACTCCCGGGGGCCACCCTGAGAAAAGGCGAAGCCACATACACCTTCCGGGGCCTCTGTCCTCCTCCTCCTCCTGCTTCCTCTCAGCTGGGATACTTAATCCTCATGTCTTAGCCGGCCCCCATCAGTTGCCCAGAGCTGGCCACTGCAGTGCAGGCGGGCCGGTGGTCCCTTCTGTCTAGACCTCCAAGGCTGCCTCTTGTCCCCAGGTCTGTCAGTGCTGCAGGACTGTCCGCCTGCCCCGTGGCTGTTGCCAGGCAACAGGCCAGGAAATGGGTTCAGAGACAATGGCCGGGCTAACCCGCAAAGTCCAGATAATCTCTGTGTCAGACGCCCGGCTTGCAGGCCAGCCGCACAGGCACGGAGGCCGAGCCCCAGTTTCAGGAAAGCCCTGCATCTCCCATCACGTGCGACTGAGGGGTTCCCCCCCCCACGCCCCACAGGGTAACCCTTCGCCTGCCCAGCTTGAGTGGCTCCGACGGGATCCCCTACCGAAGCGTGGCTGAGTGGCTGGAGTCCATCCGAATGAAGCGCTACATCCTGCACTTCCGCTCCGCTGGGCTGGACACCATGGAGTGCGTGCTGGACCTGACGGCCGAGTGAGGACCCTGGGGGCCTGGGCAGGGCAGGGCCGTTGGGGATCAAGCCCCGGGACTCACCGAGCCCCTCTCCTTGCCCACAGGGACCTGGCGCAGATGGGGATCACGCTCCCGGGACACCAGAAGCGCATTCTTTACAGTATTCAGGGCTTCAAGGACTGAGCCTTCCCCTCCCCGACCCTGTCCTCAGGGAACAAGGATGGGACCCGGGTCCCTCGACCTGCCAGACACAGGACGTCGGTGCTGCTCCTGCTTGCCCTTCCCGAGGAACTGCCTCTGAAGTTCTCTGAAGTCTCTTTGTTTTAAAAAGGGAGGTGGGGTAGAAGTTAAAAAGTGAATTGTGGGAGTTGGGGGAGGGCTTAATATATATTATATACATATACATATATATTTTTGTAAATAAACAGAAACTTCTCCCCAGGTTTTTGTTTTTTTTTTAATCCTCTTCTCCATCTCGGGCTTCCCAGGTGGCTCAGTGGTAAAGAATCCACCTGCCAATGCAGGAAACGTGGGTTCAACCCCTGGATCTGGGAGATCCCCCTGGAGGAGGACATGGCAACCCACTCCAGTATTCTTGCCTGGAGAATCCCATGGACAGAAGGGCCTGGCGGGCTGCAGTCCATGGGCTCACAAAGAGTCAGACACACCTTAGCGACCCAGATGGTAAAGAGTCTGCCTGCAATGAGGGAGACCTGGGTTCGATCCCGGGATCAGGGAGATCCCCTGGAGAAGGAAATGGCTACCCACTCCAGTCTTCTTGCCTGGGAAATTCCATGGACAGAGGAGCCTGGCGAGTACAGTCCATGGGGTCACAAAGAGTCAGTTGACACGACTGAGCGGTTAAACATCTCCTCCATCTCATCCTCTAGGGCTGTAGGTACAAAAGAGTCAACTACTAAGCTTTCTGGAAAACACTGTCTTTTATTTGTAGCTGTAGCCACAACCTGGCAGCACGGGGGCTGGGGCTGGGGGGTGGGGGAATGTCCAGGCTGGTGAGCCCAGCCCAGCCTCCCAGAAGGCCGGGTGCGGGCATCTCCTGGCCCTTAGCAAGCAGAGGACGCGGCTGCTCAAGGGCAGGCAGGCCAAGGGCGTCGGTGCAGCAGTGCAAGCAGCAGTGCTCGGCCCGGTGCACCCTCAGGCGGGGTTACCTGGACGATGGTGGGTGATCCCTGCAGGATTCGGGGGGACTGGACCCCAGGGTTGGGACTCTGCAGCCCCGAGGCCACGTGGGGGCCCTGGATCAGGGCAGGAGGGAGACTGGGGTGGGGTTTGGTATGGAGGGAGGGGCTGGACGTCAAAAAATAATTGTGGGGAGGGTGAAGGGGAGGTGGTCTCATCGTGGGCGGTCCGCTGATGGGGGAATGGACTTGCAGTCTGAGAAAGGGGCCAGTCCTCACTCAGTCTAGGCTCTGGCGGTGTGGCATTTCCGGCAGAGCACGTGGCCATCCAAGGGGAAGCAGCCGTTGTCATCCGCCTCAATGGAGAGGGGCTTCCCACAGTCCTGAGAGGAGCAGAGAGCGCGCGTTGGCCGGGAGGGCCACCACCCACGCGCCCCACCTCCATCTTTACATCCGGAGGCCAGACTTCAGGGCTCAGCCCTGTTCTCTCTGCATCGGCCCAGCCACAGCTGCCCCAACTCCCACCCCCACCCCTCTCACCCACACTTTTGTCCCCGAGGACTCTCCCCCAGGATGGGCAGTGGTTGCTTCCAGTGGGGCATCTCCCACCTGCCTCACCTCCCTTCCAATTCCTTTAACCTTGCGGAGACCCCCAACCTCCCACAACAAATCCACACCCTTCCCTCCTGGGGGTCGGCCCCCTTTCCTTTCTGTATCACTCAGAGAACCCCACGCGGCCATCCTGAAGCCAAGGACGCATCTTCGTGGGGCGGGTGTGGGCGCCGCCACTGCCCACCCTCAAATTGCAGCACCCGGGTCCTGCAAGCTAGCACTGTCCACCGCCTAACCCGTGAGCAGCGTCCCACCAACCTCCCATCCCCGAGGGGCTCGGGGCGGGGGGTGCAGCCAACCTCGCACTTGTAGCACTTCATGTGGAAGTTCTTGTCCAGAGCGACCACGCGCACGGTCTCCTCACGCCCAGGCTCCGGCATGATGGGCTCTGCACAAACAGAGCACCTGGGGGCGTATTGCCTGCGGGGCGCAATGCCAGTGAGTGTCAGGATGGGGCGCCGGGCGCTGACCTACCCCAAGCGCAAGGAAATGAGAAGGCAGACTGATTTGTACATCTTGCCCCACAAGCCTCGGTGGAGGAGGCTCGAAAGAAAGGCTGAAGGCTGGCTGCCGTACCTGGTCCTCATTGGGAACGTCCCACCTCTCCCCACCCCCACCACGCGCACTGCAGCCCCTGCCCAAAGCACTCCCAGAGGACCCCAACCCAGACCCCCAGCCCTCGCTAACCCCCCGTCATGCGGGCGCCTCGGCCCGGTCCCTGGGGCTGGGGGGGGGGGGGGGTCGGACACAAAGGGATACGGAGCCCTGGAAACCTACACCCCACTCACACTCAGAGGTGGGGGTCTGAGCTTGCAGCTTTCCAGTCCTTTGGCTCCATCAGCAGAACCTTGCCAATAGCCTCAGAAAGTAGCTACCTTGTAAACACTGTTTCTAAGGGGAAACCCTGAGCTCCAAACAGCTGATCTCCAAAGGCACTCTGAGAAAGGAGCCTACGTGCGAAATAAAGTCACTAAGGTCCAGTGCTGAACACAAGACCACACCAAAAAGAAACCTCAGAGAGCGAGACCCGGGCTGGGGAAGGGGATGAGCCGGCAGGCCAAACGCCACTGGACAGCCAAGTCCCGATGAACCGGTCCCTGCTATCCACAGACAGGAGGTGGGGATGGCAAGCAAGCCCCAGAGACTGAAGAGCGGTCTTGGGGCTGGGGGCAGCCTGGCTCCCAGACAAACGAACCATCGCTGGCACCCAGAGAAGGGCCCGGAGGTGGGTGGGGGATCCTCACTTGTGGTAGTCGGGGACGCAGTGGGGCCGGTTGGCCTGGTCCACAATGAAGGAGGTGCCCTCCAGGGGGCAGGCGCAGACCACACAGGTGAAGCACTGTGGGTGGTAGGCCTTGCCCGTGGCCCTCAGCATGCGGTCAGTGATTGGCTGCCCACAGGTGTTGCACTTCTCCAGGGTGTCCTGCGGAGGCGGGGTGGGAGGGTGGTAGCAGCTGGAGGTTAGCAGGGAACTGGCACCCGAGGGCCAGCTGTCTGCCCCGTGCCCGCCCCGACTCCCCAACCCCGGGACTCACGGTGTAGCAGCCCTCACAGTACGGAGCCCCCTCCAGGCTGTAGAACTGCTGGCCTTGGAGCTGCTGCTCACACTGGCGGCAGGTGAAGCAGGTGATGTGGAAGAGCTGCCCCAGAGCGCGAACCGCGGGCTGCGAACGGGCCAGGGGCTGGTGACACCGGCCACAGGACTCTGGAGAGGCCAGAGACGATGGAGATCACACAGGAGAAAGGGCAAAAAAAGAGCTCACGAGGGGTCGGCTGGCATCAGACAGACTAGGCCGGGAGCCGCAGGCCTGGGAACGGCCCGGAAATGGAGGGGCCATCCCTCCAGGCGGGGCGGTGGGCTCTCACCGTTGACGGGCACGCTCTGCTTCTGAGGATGCTCCATGTCCTGCATCAGCTTCTGCGTCAGCTGCTCCAGCTCCTCCACCTCTTTCAGTGTCAGAGGCCCTGGGGCCCCAGCGGGGCGCACCTGAAATCCCAACACTTTCTTCATGCCCTCTCTCTCTCTCAAGGGTCACCGCCCTCCAAGAACCCACCCCAGCTGGCTTCTCTGCTTTCTCCCCGAAAAGGATGAATCCCGCCCCCCACCCCGTCTCCTGTTTTCCAGATACTCAGGTTGGTGGGACCCCCAAAAGCTCCTCAGTCTCCCTCCCCGACCCCCAGCACCACACAAATCAGGGGACGAGGATGACCCTGCCACCCGCTTTGCCCGCACACACAGACAGGCCGGAACGACTGAGCGGACGGAGGCCACGCACACAGCAACTTGGGTCACGGAAGCGCCAAGCACCCAGGCCACGCGTCAACCCCACAGAGCATGCTGGGCCATGGCCCCCATGGAGAGCCCGGCGCGCGGTGGCGGGGGCAGCCCCGCACACACACACCTACCCGTCCCGCCGGCTGCCCGGCAGCCCCTGTCAGCGTGAGGGTACAACACAGCGGGAGTCAGGTTAAACCCCAGCGCCCAGCTCCCACGCAGAGGTCCCAGGGTCCCATCATAGAGGGGGGTCCTGGACCACCTGGCTGACCCCAGGCCCTCCCCAGGAGGCTTCAGAGAAGGGCCACTCTCCAGTGGCCCCTCTCCGGCCAGCCCGCCCCTCCTGTTCAGGGGGGTCCTGAGACAGCTGCAGATTGGGGGTGGGAGTGGAGTTGGGGGGTCGGCAGTGCCAGTAACCCTGAGACATCCTGGGAAGAAGCCCCATGGGGGCCGTTTGACCTGTAGGACCATCTCCATAACAAGGTCCCCCAGGAATGCTGAGTTGGTCTCCATTGCTAAGTCTACCCAGGACTGTGGCCCCACCACTGAACACTCTACCTGCCAACGCCTTCAGTCCCTGACACGGGGAATCTCAAAGCCACCCTCTTCCCGCGGTCACCTTGCCCCCAGCCCTGGCTCCACCACCCTCACACCTGTCTGCATCAAGAGCTGCATCCACTATAGACGTTCCAGCTCTCAGCCATTTTTCCCGGCCTCCTCCTGTCTTTAACTGACAGTGGGAGTCTCCTGCGAGCCCCTTCTTCTACGTAAGCTTCAACTTTTCCGCTCCCAGTCTTTCCCTTCTGGCATCTCGGGGACAGAGGAAGAGGACACAGCCAGCCCTCGCTCTCTGGTGCCACTTAAACGCCTCTTCCATTCTTTGGGAGTTTGAACTATTCCGATATCGGCTCCCCTTGGGTATCCACACTCCACCACACAATCCAGCTGCTGTTTCCGCGCCCCCCCTGCCTGCCAGCACCAACATTCCAGGTTCAACATGCGTGGCACTCACGCCTCTTCAACTCCAACAGCTCCAAACGTCCCTCCGGCTCAGTCACCTTCCACGGTGGGACCACTCAGACCTGAGATTTACCAGTTGCCACCCCCAAGATCCTGGGCTCAACCTCCCGACCATCACCTCCTCCCCGTTTCCCATTCTCACTCCCTGAAGGAACCTGCTCAGAAAAGCCTTGGCACCTCTGACTCCCAACCCTCTCCCACATGCCTTCTGCATCCGCTCCCTTCCGTCTGGCCTCCCTGCAGGCCCAGTTCCCTTGACCACTGATTTCCACAAGGCTCTCACAGCCACCCTGGCCACCAGTAGACTACCGTCCCTTATCTAGTCCGATCTCAACCAACCCTGGGCCCACGCCACTGCCCGCTTCCTGTTTCTGCCTCCCAGCTGCAGAAAGTAGGTGGGGAGACGATTGCAGAGGGACTTCACCAAACACTGCAGGGGCCCTCCGCACCCTCCATCCAGGCGCAGCTGGCTGGCATTTGGCTGCTGCGGGTTCCCAGTCTCGCCTGCCCCAGAGCAGCTGTTCCAAACCTTTCCATCGCCTCCAGCCCCCCGTGGCTTTGCCCCCTCGCTCTCAGATGACCTCACCTCCTACGTGACCCAGGAGCTGGAAGCCTGCCATCCCAAGCTCCCTCATCACAAAAGCCTGCTTGCAGCCACCCTGTCCAAGGTCTCTAGGCTGGAAATGCCCCGAGGGTGGAGTTGGCACCAACAGTGCACCCAGCTCTCAGGGACCCCAAGCCCTCTCTTCCACGGACTTCTTCCTCCTGGTTCACACTCACACCTGAGCCTTCCTCCCCTAACGTCAACCCTATACACACAGACCACACACACACACATACACACACACGCACGCATGCACGCACACACACACGTCTTCCCTCCGTGTTCCCCTGCCAACCTCTGATAACAGGCTACTTGGGCAACTCCCAAGTTTCTCACCACCCACTCACTCCTTCACTGCCCCTCAAAAGGACACAGCTTCTGAATCCTGAATCGCCCAATCCCTGGCCTTACGTTAGCCCTCATCCCCCTCAGAGCCACGCTAAAGGGGCCCCTCAGCCACCATTCTCTTTTGGAGATGCCACCCTGACCCGTGACTCTCCTCCTCCTTCTGCCATCCTTCCCGCTCCTCCCAGGTGCAGAGGAGCATCCCCCAGGTTTCTTCCCAGCCCCCGGTGTGAGCAGCCCCTGGGCTGCGGTTCTCACCACCTTGCGTGCACACACCTCTCACCTGGCCCCCTCCTGCCACTTGCCCCCCCATTTCTGACTGAATGACAGTTCCAGCTGAAAGGAGATCCTCCTGGAACCTGTTGCTCAACATGCTGACAGCCGGACCCTCCCCTTCCCGTCCACACCATTTCCCCTTCTGGACTTCTCTATTTTGTCAGCAACTCTGTCATTCCCCAACACATCCGGGCATTTTTTTTTTTTAATTCCTCTCCCAGTCTCTTCCAACTGCTTATCAGCTAATGAGCCTGGAGGCGCTTCCTTTGTAAGAGCTCTCTGATCTGGGCCTTATTTTTCATTTCTGGCAATGTTACTGTCACCCAGGAGTGCACCCCCACGCGCCACTGACCTCCCACGTCTAGTCCACACCTCTGCTGGAAAAACTTTCCCCAAAACCTCCTGATGCAGCCACACCTCTACTCAGACAACATTCCTGCCTCTCCAGGACCCGCAGGCTCCCTAGGTGCACTATTTCATCCCTGCTGCCTCCCCAAGTCCCCACCCACCTCTCTAAGTGTAGCTCTACAATTTCCCCCCAGGGGCCTTCTACTTTCTGTCCTCCAGACACCCCTGGTGTATCTGTGCCCTTGAGTTTTGCTCGTGCTGGTCCCACTGGAATGCCCTTCCCTCTCCTCTCTGGATTCTTAAATCCCGCCATCATTAAAGGCACACCAGCACCCTGATGCCTTTTCCTAATTTGCCAGCCTCCACACTGGCTCCCTGTTTGGAGTTCCTGTAACAACGGAATTCTGCAAAACTCATTGGCACTTGGCATCTCTTCCTACAGTGTCTTGCACACACACACACACACACACACACACACACAGAGAAATCCATGCTGTCAGTCAACTCCATGGTTGTTTGGACCAAATATCTGGCAAGATCCCTTCAACCCAGACGATTAGTCTCCTGAACTGGAAGGCGGGAATAGTCAGACAGGAGTGATAACTTTTCTACCTTGAGTATTCATGCGCTCAATGCAGACCCCCAGGATCAGCTCTGGCTCAAGTAATCCTCACAACCATTGTGAAGGTAGATGACGAACCCAGGCTCAAAGTTCACCTAACTTTCCTGGGGTCTTGTGAGCGAGGAATTCTGTAACAGGTCCACTGACTTCCTTAGGCTCAAGCTCTTTGAGGTCTCTTCCCTCCCGAGTACAGAGCACAGTGCCTGGCACGGAGCAGTAGCTGGCTGCCTCAGCCAGTGTTTACCAGTGTTTATTGCCAGTGGCTCTTATCACCAGATGGGCCCTCCAGCAGGGAAAGCACGTAGAAGAGCAGAGATTAACTCAAGAATCCAAGAAAAGGGAAGATCTGAAGTTGGACTGCTGATGATCTCATCCTTCTCTTTAATTTTCTGGGGCAGGGCAAAGGGGAAGGTACACCAAATCCTCCCCCTAACTCAGAGTCACCTTACTCCCAGTCAGGCCCCACCCAGCCTCAGACCCTGCCAGGCTCTCCCCCAGAAGCGCTTTCTCCACCATCCAACCCTAGGGGCTAAAAACGATCCCACCACCCCACACCCCACTCAGGCTCAGGATCCTGGACTTAGCCCTGCCTCCAGCCCCCAGGGCTCAGCCCGGTCTTCCTGCCTCCCTGGCCTCCAGCCCCCAGGGAATCAGCCCAGTCTCCCTGCAACCCTCACCTGGTTTTGGTTTTGAGTCGGTAGCGGCACTGGATGCTGCTTCTCCTGCACTTGGGGCTTCTCCTTCTGCTGAGCATAGGTAAAGCTGGGGGGCTGAGGGGAGCCTGTGCCAGTGGAAGAGGGAGCTTCAGGGGGCCCCAACTTCTGATGGGGCTGGGACCCAAGTCCACCTGGGGCTCCAGGGCTGAACTTGGAAGCCACAGGGGTAAACTTGGGAGTCACTGGAGAAAACTTAGGGGCTGGAGATGGGGCTGGGGGCCCCCGAGGCTGGGTGGTGGCCAAAGGCACAGGCTGGGGGGGTGTCTGGGGCTGGGACTGGACATGGAATTGTGTCGGGCTCTGAGGCTGAGCCTGGGACACAGGCTGGGAGCTAGAAGGGGACTTCCAGGGAGGCAGGGGTGCTGTGCCCCCAGTTGCAGGCTTAGTATTGGACTTGGAAATGAATGGAGTGGTGACCGGTGGGGGTACATATCCAGATGACACCTGCGAGGGAAGGCAGAGGAGAGAGAAGTGCCTTAGAGGAGGCTGTGGCCCTTGGCGTGAGTTCCAGCCCGGCTCTCACTGCCCTGCCTTCCCTGCTCTCCTGCTCCTTACCCGGGCTTTGAAGGGATCGTTCTTGGTCATGTCATCCAGCAGCGAAGACAGGGAGTCAATCTCCAGATCAATACTGCTCACCTTCTCCCTGGGCTAAAGGGGCAGGGGTCAGAGCGCCCCATGCCAGTTCCCCACCTCCACCCCGTCCTCCCGGAGGGCTGAGATGCCGCCAAGGTCGGCGGAAAAGGACCCTCCTTCTCCTTCCCTGGGGATGTGACCGCTGTAGCTGCCCCTCCAGGTCCTCCGTACCTGCGATGGGAGCTGGGTGGGGGCCTCAGGGCCTCCCTCCTCCACTAGCGGGGGCGGTGGGGAAGGGAAGATCTCCTCCTCCAAAGGCGCGGGGGGAAACGGTTCGTCGATGGGGGGCGGCGGAGGTGGGAAGGCACCTCCCAGGGCGCCCTCGGCATCATCTGCCTCCCCGACCACCGGAGGAGGCGGTAAGGGAAAGTCTGGGGTTGGAAGGAGATGGAGGGCGGTCAGCAGGGGCCCGCCGACCCTTCGTCAAGTTCCCCTCCTTGAAGAAGCTGTTCTAACCCCTAACCTCTAACCCAAGAAGTCTCTCGAGGGTCCCGGAGCACACAAGAAAGAAAGTAAAGGCGGGGGGAGGGAGTGCTCGCAGGGCGCCCTGAGAGCCTCGGGTCAGGAAAGAAGGGGTGCATCTCCCATTTCACTTCGGAAAACGGACCCAGAGGGGAACGTTCGCGCCCCACATTCCCGCCTCCCACCCCCAGGCGGGGGGACTTGGAACTGTCCCAGGAGCCCTGGCTCCCAGCCACGAGCTCCGCGATGAGCTAAGAACATCTGCTCGGGACTGGGTGTCGGAGCCCAGCCCCCTCCGCCGCAACCTTTCCAAACATCCCCCGAATTCCCGAAACCACTCCCCGCTTAGGCCGGCGCCCGCCGAGGTCCAGCCCCCAAGCCCGGCCACCTACCTTCTGGGGGCGGCGGGGGGATCTCGCCCACCCGGCCCATCTGTGCGCGCTGGGCCCCAGCGGCCGGAGGCGGCTCGCTGTCGCCCGGCCGGAAAGGGTTCACTTTGGGCTTCGGGGCCACCACCGGGGCGAACTTCTTCTGCGGGGCGTAAAACACCGGAGCCGAGACGGAGATCGCGCGAGGCGGGCGGGGGGCCGCCATGGCCAGGCCGGGCTGCGGGGGGGTGGAGGGGGGGAGCCAGGGTTACGCCGCGCCGAGCCGGGCTGAGGACCGACCCCCACCCCCGGCGCCGCGGCCCGGCTCCCCTCGGCGCCCCCGCTCCCCGACCCTGTGGGCAGCCGCCGGGCGGCTCCCCGCGCCTCACCGCGGGCCGGAGCGTGCGCGCCGCGTCTGCCGAGGGCCGCCTCGCAGCCGAGTCCGCGGACTCTGCGTCCCGGTCCAGCCGGGCGGGGAGGGACGCAGGGAAGACGGAGGGAGGGAGAGGGCGGGGAGAGCGCGGCGCGCAGACCATACAAGGAGCGGCCCGGAGAGGGGGCGGGGAGAGGCGGGGAGGCGGCCGCGGCGGGAAACTCCCCCAGGAAGAGGCCCAGCTCCGGCCCCGGGGCCGCGGGCTTCGCCGAGGTCCTCCCGCCCCCGCTCCCAACCCCCGACCCGGCCCCCTCCCCTCCAGGCGGGCCCCTCCGGCCCCGCCACCCCGGCCGGGCGCAGACCACCCCCTCCCCAAACACAGGCCTCTGATGTCATTTCCTGACTTGCCCTCCTTCCCCGCCCGACCCGCGGGTGCCCGAGATCTGACTCACCGTCCCTACTCCGGGCTAAGCCGGCGGAGGTCGGGCGGGTGCCCCAGAGGTGCTCAAGCGGCCCGGGGGCGCCTCCGCCCTGGCCCGGTCCCCTCCTCGCCCGGCCTGCCGTTACCTGCCACCTCCAGCTGTTCCTCCGCCTTCCCACCCAGCCGTCAGCCCCGCGCCCCAAATCCCTCCGGCACAGCCCAGACTGGCAGGACTGGGATGGGACTGGCCTTTTAGGTGGACGGGGAGAGGCGTTCTCCCTACCTTCGTCCACCCCCCAACCCCAGGCCCTCTGTGACTTGGGGTGGGGGGGGGGGGAGGTGAGTGCGCACCTCAGCGACCCTTTGGGGGATCCTAACTTCAGAGCCCGGGCAGCTACTTAAAGCTTCTAGGAATTCGCATCACCCGCGCCCCCGCCAGCGGATCGGAGTCGAGGCGGGCGAGGCCTGGCCATGGAGGTGGGGGGAGCGGGTCGGAGGCGCGGGCCGCCCCCGCACACTTGGGGCTGAGAGGACCGGCGTGGACGCGGGCGACTCCTCTTCGCCCGTTCTTCAGCGCCCACCAGGACCGACCCTCTAGGAAGCTGTGCTTGGTGGGGCGGCCCTCGGGGGATTCACAGACTGCGCTCGGTGGAGCCCCCCATTGGTCCGACGGGATTTCTCAGCCTTCTTGTGCTCCAGGTCCTGGGAAAGGGACAGACCTGAGTTCATTCTTTTTATCTTTCCAACTGAACGTGGAAACTTAACCATCGCCAACTGAATTCTACCACCCTCACTACCTGCAAACGGGATTCGGGAGGCGCTTTGGCTTGCGGGTCCAGTGCCTCACCCTGGACGCTGTGTTCCCAGGCTTTACTGCCATCTAAGGCAGTCCCCGTCTGCACACGCCGCTCAGTATGGACAGTCCCTGGCCCTCCCTACTGTCAGCCAGTCTCTGGGCTACACTCTAGAGATTGTCCAGACTCACCTCTTACATTTACTGTGAGAAAACAGGCTGGGAACGTAAGACTTCGACCCAGGGTCATGTCCAGTAGGCTGCAGGAGCTAGACTAGAACTGGGTCTCTTTGAGGGCTCTGATGTCTGATCTTATTCCTCACCCACTATATCCAGGTGGGGTAACCCTGGATACAGGAGAGCAGAATGAGGCCATGGGGCTGAGACCCAGCTGGAGGGCCCCGACTAAGGGACAAGTCTTTTCCTTCTCTTCACATAATTTTCTCCACAAAAAAAAAAAAAAAAAAAAAAATAGTGATGATACTTAATCCCAGCACTCATTGCATTACCCCACTGAAGCAATTTAGCACAGCACAGCATGCATTGTATTATACGGAAGTGAAAGCGAAGGTGTTAGTTGCTCTGTCATGTCCAACTGAGACCCTATCTAGTGTGGGCCGCCAGTCTCCTCTGTCCATGGAATTCTCCAGGCAAGAATACTGGAGTGGGTAGCCCTTCCCTTCTCCAGGGGGTCTACCTGACCCAGGGATCAAACCGGGGTCTCCTGCATTGCAGGCAGATTCTTTACTGTCTGAGCCACCGGGGGAGCCCGTTATATGGGAAAATAAATATCATATCTGAAAGTGCTGTATAATACCCAGTATTTTTATGCAAGTCCCAGTTCTGACAAGTTACTTTAACACCATTTCCCCTATAAGTCCCCTTCCAGGTTGCCAGGTACATCTCTCATGGGCCTTGGTATGTGCATGCCTTCACCTTCCTTCAGTCTTATCAAATATTTGATTCTACCTAAGGACTACATCTTTGTCTCCTCGGATCCCACCGATCGTTCTTTTCTCTGGGGTATTATAGCCTTTGTCACTGGTATTCCTCACAGCCACAGGCATGTGCAGCCATGTATAATAGAAGCATGTAGCGCAGACCTTCTCTGACCAGCATAAGCTGGTCCTGGCCTGTCCCTGTGAAGATTTGCTAGAAATTTGATACTAGACTTCCTGTGAGACAAAAGTCTCCTTGCCAATCCTTCAAAACATATGCACTTAGGAAAGTTAGGAGGATGGTTTCCAGATAGCATCATAAGAGTAAAAGCCATCTGCCCTCTATCTCCTTAAGGAATGTGCATGTTGCAAAATATAGTCTATTTAATTGTTAGGCAGCTGAACCTATTTATAAATCAAGAATAGAAGAGTGCGTAGGCAGGCTCAGTTTTACTGACAACTAAGAGCATTCGGGATGCAGAATATTAAAGCTAAGAGTTTTAAGCCAGGCATTCTAAAACAAGGAGTACACAGAGTATCTCAGAAGGACAGACTCACTAGGTCAGGATGTCTCAAATGGAGCTGCAAGGTCAATGCTTTTAAAATGTATGCAACCTAGATAAATAAAATGTACACAATGAGTAGGAGCAGCACTAATGTGTTTTAGGTATTTTTCTTAAGCAATTCTAATTGATCTCCGGTAGCATGTGTAAAAGTGTAGTGAGTAGAAGTTGTCATCCAGTCATAGGTTGTGTCAACTCTTGGCAACCCCATGGACTGTAAGACGCCAGGCTCCTCTGCCCTTCACTGTCTCCTGGAGTTTGCTCAAATTCATGTCCATTGAGTCGGTGATGCTATCCAACCATCTCATCCTCTGCCATCCCCTCCTCCTCCTGCCCTCAATCTTTCCCAGCATCAGAGTCTTTTCCAGAGTCGGGTCTTCGCATCAAATGGCCAAAGTATTGAAGCTTCAGCTTCAACAACAGTCATTCCTTTGGCAAGTAAGTAGATGTTCCCACCTAATCATTTCTAACAGCTTGGAGCCAGGCAAGAGAGAGGAAGTAAGAAAATGGGCAGGTACCTTTGCTATCTAAAATATCTCCACATACCTCCAAGGATTTATATCCATCAGGTGCCAGAAAGTTTTCTTCAAGGTCTCACAACATGAAGTAAGAAGTTATAAGCAGTAAAGAAAAAAAAAAAAGGAATAAAGACAATGGGGGAAAAAAAGAAAGAAATTCCTAAATGAAAAGAGGAATGCAAAAAAAAAAAGAAAAGAGGAATGCAATCACAAGGTTCTTACTGTATATGGACCACAGATGGACAGAGGATCAAGCGTGTGCTGAGTATTGTGCTAGGCCTGCAAGTACAGCAACCATCGTAACAATAGTAACAATAGCACACTCTGAGATAAAGTTTAGGAGGGGTGCTGGGCACAATACCTGTTACCCCACCTAATCTTCACAATAAACCTGTGAAGAACGTACCTTATTATCCCATTTTTTAGTTAAGGAAACTGAGGCCAGCTGGATGTTAGATATCCCACCTCCTAAACTGCAAACATTTTTTTTGCAATGCAAGTATACAATTATTTGAATACACCCCTGCACCCTACTTACACCCTTGCGGTGCATCACTTGCTCCCTGGGGAGCCCACCAGCCTGGTACGTGGACAGCCTCTTCAGGTCAACCTCCAACTCCATCCTCCATTTCAGTTCCCTGAGCCACCATTTTCTTCTTCCATGAAATTGTATCTGTCTGTCAATCTGTCCATCTGCATGTGTTTACACACACATGTTATGTATATGTGAGATACGTATATATTTGTATGATATATATATACATATATATTTGTATGATATATTTATATAATTATATGTCATACAAATATATATTTGTATAATAGAACATTTCCAGCTCCTTCTCAAAGAGTTGTTAACAGTAGTTGGTGTTAGGATATAGAAGTGGAGGAAGGCAGATGATTGTGGGCTTCCCAGGTGAAAGTGAAAGTATTAGTTACTCAGCCCTGTCCAACTCTTGGCAACCCCACAGACTGTAGCCTGCAAGGCCCCTCTGTCCATGGGATTCTCCAGGCAAGATATTGGAGTGGGTTGCCATTCCTTTTTCCAGGGGATCTTCCCGACACAGGGATCAAACCCAGCTCTCCCGCATTGCAGGCAGATTCTTTACCACCTAAGCCACCAGGGAAGCCCCTGCCAAGCAGGAGACTAGGGTTCAATCCCTGGGTCGGGAAGATCCCCTGGAGAAGGAAGTGGCAACCCACTCCAGCACTCTTGCCTGGAGAATCCCATGGACAGAGGAAGTGGTGGGCTACAGTCCATGGGGTCTCAAAAGAGTTGGACACAACTGAGTGACTAAACAACAACAACGAAGGCTTTTATAACTGTCCTTTTTTCTATGAACAAGTATTACTTTCATCATTTTAAAAAAGGAAAAGAAAGAAGAGAAATGACAGAGTCATCGTCTCTTTTTGCTTATGTCATAGCGTTTCCTCCCACTGAATACTGGGTACTGTGGTCAGCAGCTTTCCCACTTCCTCCCAAACTTACTCCTCTCTTGGTCCCACTTGCATTTGCTTGTCAGGACAAAAGAATCCATCATCAGTGGGGCTTCAGGCATGTTGGAGGGTAGGGTGGGAGTGAGGATGGGGGAGGGTGAAGCCCCCAGAAACACCCCAGGATCTTTGTGGGAAAGTCAAGGAAGAGCAGCTTCCTGCTGAGCCCAGGGACACCCACACCCCACATCCCCTACCCTACCCCCACCTCCACCATGGAGGGGATGAACTTAAAACCACAAATACCCCACTTTTCCTCCTTTCTTCTGGACATCAGAACATCAGCCTCTGTGCACTTTTCTCTTCCATTCCCCAACCTCAGTTCAACCAACATTTACCAATAACATCTTTATTACTGGAGAAGGAAATGGCAACCCACTCCAGTATTCTTGCCTGGAAAATCCCATGGATGGAGGAAACTGGTAGGCCCAGTCCATGGGGTCACAAAGAGTTGGACACAACGGACTTCACTTTCTAGGACACAGGATATAAAGATAAATAAGCCCAGTCCCTTCCTTTAAGGCATTCTTCATTTAGAGTAGAAACACTTAAGTAGCTATTTTAGCATAATAAAGTGTTAAGATTAGATTACAAAATTTTCACCCACCCATTCACAGCTTCACGTGGCTAAACCAATTGCAATAGCTGCATGGCCTCCTCACTGTTTAAACCTCACTGTTACTATTGTCCTACCAGGTCTGAGCAGCAGGGAGGATTCTAGGACCAGGGGAGCCAAGCCTGCATAGGGTATTGAGGGAACAGAGGTCAGAGGAGGCACGGAAGTCTCCATACATCCCCAGGTCTGAGCCAGATGGGCACCCAGAGACTCTGCAAGCATCAGCCAGCCAGAAATATGTGGTGGTTGTGGGGGGCAGAGCAAAGCAGATGGTCAGATGGCGAAGAGTCAGCAGCTGAGGGAGCTGGGAAGGGCAGACAGGAAAAGAGACCCAGGGCACCCACAGCAGCACAGGTAGGTTGCTGGCACCGAGAACCCAGGGAGAGCCAACATTCAGAGAGAGAGCCAGGGTGAGAAGCTCGATTGTTCATCACTGAAAATAGCCAACAAAGCCACTACAGGAAGTAAACATGTCAGCGAGTGGGAAGGTTAAATATAGACAGACAACCTAGCGGCTTGAGATGAGAAGTGCTTAGCTTTCTCCAGTGGCTCCGCCACCTGGCCACACTCCCTTTAACATGGTGGTCCTAATGTAAAGAAACCCACCAGGCCGGCCTGACACAGGAAGTGAGTGCCCTTGAGCCAACCCTCAGAGCTTGCGAGAGCTTCCTCGGGCACCTTCTTGCCACCCATTTAGCTGTTACTGCCCTTGTCATCCAGGCATGTGGTGAGTGTGCCAAATGAACCCTCAGTTTCAGAAAAAAAAAAGGGGGGGGGGAGGGGATCCACCTAGAGCAGGAGATGGCTTCCTACCAAAGCTCCCCAACATGCTTGAGAAAGCTGGACACAGGCCTTTGTCACCCAAGTGTGAGATGCTTCCAGAAGGCATTCATGACACGGAGCAGCCTACTCAGTCCCAGCAGCTTAGGAGGTCTGGCAGAGTGCCTACCACCAAGCCAGGACCTCATATACATTTTCTGACTGAAACAGAGTTCCAGAACCATTGAAATCTCATACTAGATCAAGGGAGACCCTGCATTTGGTAAAGTTTAAAGGCTTTTTTGGAGAAGGAAATGCCAACCCACTCCAGTACCCTTGCCTGGAAAATCCCATGGACAGAGGAGCCTCGCAGGCTACAGTTCATAGTGTCGCAAAGAGTCAGACACAACTGAGCGACTTCACTTTCTTTAAAGACTTTTTAGAACATCTTGGATCATTCACTTGTTTACTCAAAAGTATTTATTGAGGATCTACTATGTGCGGGACACTTTGTTAGGTGCTGGAGATAGAATACTGAGCAAAACCAGAATATGATCATAAGCTCTCATGAAGGGTCCATGCCCTTGGGGAGCTGACCAGGGGAGATATGAACCAAATAATCACAAGCAAAATGTAAAACTGCCAAGGCCCTCAGGGGAAAGATAGATGATGCAAGTGATAGAGCACATAACTGGGAGATGTGTCATGGTTGGGGAGCTCAAGGAAGGGATGTCCAAGCTGAGATCTGAAAGATAAGGAGGAGCTGACCAGACAGAGGGGGACGGGCAGCATTTGAGAGCCCTGTGATGGCTGTGAGCACAGCCTGCCCCGTGCTTACACCGAGGGAGGCAAGTGTGACCTGGGTGTCTGAGAATGATGTACAAGCACGGGCTGCCACAGAGCCGGAGGGGTGTCTGGCTCTGCAGAGAAACAGGTCATGCTGAAGGATTTTGTCTTTGTTCTGAGAAGAGTGAGGCGCTGCTGCAGAGCTTCAGGTTAAAAAGAACGGCATGAAAAGGTTTGAGAGCTTTGACAACCTCCCAAAGCTAGATATCTTGGGACAGTGTGGAAAATAACAGGAAGGTCCAGTGCAGATGTGGACAGGCCAGTTCGGCGGCTACGGTAGAGCTCCAGGTGCAGTGGGAAGGTTTGTGGAGATGGACAAGGTGGATAGATTAGAGGGCTATTTAGGACATGAAATCATCGCCTCAACCAACGATGACCAGTAGAAATATGGTGTGAGCCCCATGTGAAGTGAAATGAAAGGCACTCAGTCATGTCTGACTCTTTGCCACCCCATGGACTGTAGCCTGCCAGGCTCCTCTATCTGTGGAATTCTCCAGGCCAGAATACTGGAGTGGGTTGCCATGCCCTCTTCCAGGGGATCTTCCTGACCCAGGGATTGAACCTGGGTCTCCTGCATTGTAGGCAGATTCTTTACGAGGAAGCTCCATATGTAATTTTAAAAGAAACTATGAATTTTAATAGAATAGTTTAAGTCATGTATGGATGTGAGAGTTGGACTATAAAAAAAGCTGAGCACGAAGAATTGATGCTTTTGAACTGTGGTGTTGGAGAAGGCTCTTGAGAGTCCCTTGGACTGCAAGGAGATCAAACTAGTCAATTCTAAAGGAAATCAACACAGAACATTCACTGGAAGGACTGATGCTGAAGCTGAAACTCCAATACTTTGACCACCTGATGCGAAGAGCCGACTCTTTGGAAAAGACCCTGATGCTGGGAAAGATTGAAGGCGGGAGGAGAAGGGGATGACAGAGGATGAGATGGTTGGATGGCATCACCGACTTGATGGATATGAGTTTGAGCAAGCTTGGGGAGTTGGTGATGGACAGGGAAGCCTGGCATGCTGCAGCCCATGGGATCGCAAAGAGTCGGACACAACTGAGTGACTGAACTGAACTCAACTCAATATATCCAAAATATTATCATTTTAATATATAATCAGTATCTTTAAATTATAAAATACGTCACTGTCTTTGGCACTAAGTCTTGGGAATTCGGTATGAACTTTACCGTAAGTGCATCTCAGTTTGGATAAGTCACATATTGCTAGTGGCTACCGCACTGGTCCCAGTTCTAGACAGATCTTGCACCACTCCTTCACAATCTAAACTTTAAGTAACCTTCTCCCCAACCAACTCCTTCTCTTTCCAGTTCACTCCCTTCCTTTACCTTAACCCTAATATCCTTTGGATCCAGTGAGACCGACACTTCACATGACCTTCTCTCTCTCTCCCTTCCCCATCATGTCCTCCTTCCCCAGTTGAAATTCCTTCGGCAGTCAGGAGACTCACCCCCCTACCCCCGCCTCCCTTGCATCTCTTCTAAGCTCCTTGGTGCCTCTCTCTCACTCTTTGGTACTTACTGGACCAAAGCCAAACCTGGGTTCAACTCCAGTCTACCAACCCCACACCTGCAGCCAGGCAGCTCAGTGGAGCTGAAGGAAAACACACAGACCTCCCAACCAGTCTCATTTGAAATTCATGATGAGTTTCAGGTGCCACCCAGAAAATCTACTTCCGGTAAACATACCAATTTCTCCTGTCCACTCATTTCCCACTCTTTCGAAAGACTTCTCTCTTTTCAACTTCTCCTTCCTCATCCTCACACACAGCCACTGATCTTGCCTCCTGTCACACTAGAAAAGCTGAAGGAATTGAAAAGATGGCCTGGGCTCCCCTGACATCCCCCCTCCCACCTGCCCTTTGTCTTTCTTCCTCTTATTGCAGTATAAGGAATTACCTATATTCTTATTTAAAGCCTTCCCTGCCACCCTTGTATTAGATTCTGTTCCTTCTCATCTATTTTAGAAGGTTGCTCCAGCAATTAGTGCACTGCTTTGAATTTCAGTCTTCCCTCTTTACTGGATCCTTCTCATCAGTATACTGATGTGCTATCATTTTGTTGTTGTTCAGTCGCTAAGTTGTGTCCAACTCTTTGCGACCCAAGGAACTGAAGCACACCAGGCCTCCCTGTCCTTCACTATCTCCCGGAATTGTCTCAAACTCATGTCCATTGAGTCAGTGATACCATCCAACCATCTCATCTTCTGTCATCCCCTTCTCCTGCCTTCAATCTTTCCCAGCATCAGGGTCTTTTCCAAAGAGTCAGCTCTTCATATCAGGTGACCAAAGTATTGCAGCTTCAGCTTCAGCGTCAGTCTTTCCAATGAATATTCAGGACTGATTTCCTTTAGGATGGACTGGTTGGATCTCCTTGCAGTCCGTGGGACTCTCAAGAGTCTTCTCCAGCACCACACTTTGAAAACATCAATTCTTCAGCACTCAGCCTTCTTTATGGTCCAGCTCTCACATCCGCACATGACTAGTAGAAAAACCACAGTTTTGACTGTACAGACTTTTGTTGGCAAAGTGATGTCTCTGCTTTTTAATACACTATCTAGGTTTGTCATAGCTTTCCTTCCAAGGAGCAAGCATCTTTTAGTTTTGTCTTTTAATATTCTTTTATTTTAAAAGTTTCTTTTAATTTAATACTATTGTTTGCCCCACCATAAAAAAAAAAAAAAATCTTCCTCTCCAGCTACCACTCCATTTCTCTGCTCAATTTTGCAGCAAAACTTCTTGAGTGTTCTATACTTGCTATCTCTAATTTATCTTCTATTTTCTCTTAACTTGCTGTGGTCATCTTTTACTCCTACTACTTTACCAGAATTACTCTTCTCAAGGTCAGCAATGACCTCCATATTGCTAAACTCAGTGGAAAACTCTCAGTTCTCACTTTTCTTGACATATCAGCTATATTTGATTCGCTCTCTCCTTTGTGAAACATTTGCTGCCTGACTTTCTGCATGTCATATACTTTTTCCTCAATCTCCTTGGTCCATATATCTCAGTCTCTTTGCTCGACTCCAGCTTATCTGCTCAGCCTGATGCCCTTGGGCCCATCAGTACAGAACCCTGGCCTGGCTTTTCTCATCAAGATGTTTGGATAGTACCCCGAATCTGAAGTGATTCTGTTCACTTCAGAGACTTTCCCACAGTCCTGTTTCTCCAAGGAAAGACAAGGCAAACACATTCCCTTGATAATCTAAAAAGTAGACTATGAGAGTCACCAGGGAAACATTTGTTCAAGCATTCTTTTCTGCTGAATGGGAACCACAGGATCCTTCCTGTGTAACGTGGATGCAGTCATGCTGACCTGCCCGTGGAAACTTTGGCTCATGCATGGAGGTATGTGTCTGGGGACAGCACCAAGGTGGGCAGGAGTGAGTGGGGAGCTTGCCATCATTGCCCATGCTACTAAGCTTCTTTATCATCCTCCATGCCGGAATGAGCTCACCTTAAATCCCTAATACTTTGCAAAGGTTTCAAACCTCACCTAGAAGTCAAACTCACAATGACCTGTGCTGGTGTTAAAGGTTTTATCTTCCTCGGTGTCCAACAAAGCGGAGATTGGTCAAATGAGGTCTTTGGGCTCATTTGAAAGTACAGCATTTCTGCTATGGACTATGTCATTATATATAACTAGCTGCCCTGAGAAGTCCTTCCTTCCTCAGCAAACTTACTCTGTCCAGGAAAACCCTGCCCCAGCACAACAGCCAGGAACCTCATCTACTGATGATACCGGCGGTCCAGGGATGGGGGCATGGGAAATAGAATGCCACTGGCCACCAGCACAGATTCTGTGGCCACTTCCTACTGTGTGGAAACACAACTGACACACTTCCAACACTCCCACCACAGACACATCCAAGACTGAGCTCTGAGTCTGCCTCCATGTGTCAGCAACCCAACCCCCAAGTCCCATTCTGTGTCTTCCTGTTCACTGGGTCTTGAGGAAATTAACCCCTTCTAAATGAATCCAGACTTCCATGGATGTGAGAGTTGGACTATAAAGAAAGCTGAGCACTGAAGAATTGATGCTTTTGAACTGTGATGTTGGAGAAGACTCTTGAGAGTCCCTTGGACTTCGAGGAGATCCAACCAGTTCATCCTAAAGGAAATCAGTCCTGAATATTCACTGGAAGGACTGATGCTGAAGCTGAAACTTCAATACTTTGGCCACCTGATGCGAAGAACTGACTCATTGGAAAAGACTCTGATGCTGGGAAAGATTGAAGGCAGGAGGAGAAGGGGACAACAGAGGATGAGATGGTTGGATGGCATCACCAACTCGATGGACATGAGTTTGAGCAAGCTCCGGAAGCTGGTGATGGACAGGGAGGCCTGGCGTGCTGCAGTCCATGGGGTGGCAAAGAGTCGGATACAACTGAGCAACTGAACTGACGGAGACTTCCATCACCTGCTTCAGAGTCTTTAGATTTCCACCCATACCCCTTGCTATTACAGGTAAGCTCTGCCAAACAATCCACCCCAGCCCTTTGACAGAGCTTTCCCAGTACCAGCATGCCTACATCTGGTCCCTTAAGCAAATAGGGCCTCCTGTGAGACACGAAGGGCTGCCCTCAAGTTGAGTAAATTCGATGGCAGTTTGAATCACCTCCTTGTTGCCTCCAGATACAGACTCAGATGTGATACACAGTGGTAATAGGAACCAAGTTGCTCCTGTCACCAGTACTTTGTGACAGTACCAAGACCTGTAACAAGGGCTGCAAGTCACCCTGAGGAACACTCATTGCATTTTGCACCTTAGGAATGTAGATAAATATATCCCTCTCTTTAGCTAATGGCCCCACCTTAAAAAAGAAAGATGAGTGAAAAAAATGTATATCAAATAAAATTTCCAGAATCAAGTCACACTATCTATTTTTTAAAAAATGAGTAAACACATAAATAAACCTTTTTCCTATGGCCTCCAAGATGAATTTTCCATTCAAGGGGCTGAGTTTAAGTTCTAGATCCTTCTCTTTCCAGCTGGGTAATCCCGGGGGAAAGAAAGTGAATTGGTCTCTAACCCCAGTTTTCTGAACTGCAAGGCAAAGATAGTGGCTTCCTTGTTAGACTGTTGTCATAAGAAACTGAAAACTCCTTGTCAACTGTAAAGTGATAGTTGTATTTTATTCTGTGTCTCCTCCATCCCTAGGTCCTACTCTCTATTTCTCAGAGTAAACAGACGCCATCAGACAGAGACCCCTTATTTCCCAACATCAAACACACAACCTACCAGCATCTGCTCCAACCTTCTTTCCAGAAAAGAAGGGCAGGACACCTCCATCTAAGCCTAATCTTTCTCCCTGAACTTTGCTCATATCCCTGTGGCTGCCTTAGGAATTTGTGCTCAGTATCAACTGATCTTCCTCTCTGATACGCTGACCCTCTTCCTCTTGCTCAGACCTCTTCAGACCCTTAATTACGATCTAATGTCTCCCATTAAAACAAAAGCAGCACTTTGTTAAGCTGTCGAGTTTTAGAGTTGCCTTTCTCTGCATTTGTTGGGGGCAAGCATGTCTTTGATGTGTCTCAGTCCTGCAGATAAAAGGGACATATCTTTGTCTTGAGGACATGGTCTTCAAAATGGGATCTTTAAGTGTCTTGCTTGGTCCTTTAAGTTTTAGTTTTTTACTATTAACAGGACTGTTTAGCTCTGTAGGATTAAAGACCCCCACCACCACTATTGGGCTTCCCTGGTGGCTCAGATGGTAAAGAGTCCGCCTGCAATGCAGGAGACCCAGGTTTGATCCCCGGCTTGGGAAGATCCTGGAGAAGAGGATGGCTACCCACTCCAGTATTCTTGCCTGGAGAATTCCACGGAGAGAAGAGCCTGGTGGGCTACAGCCCATGAGGTCACAAAGAGCAGGACACAGCTGAGTGACTAACACTTTCACTGTTACTTTCACCACCACTATCACCACGACTTGTCTGAGGTCCAGTCTCTAAAGAATCTGCTTGTGGACTTCCCTGGAGGCTCAGTGGTAAAGAATCCACCTGCTAATGCAGGAGACTCTGGTTAGATTCCTGGTCCAAGAAGATCCCACATGCCTTGGAGCAACTAAGCCTTTGTGCAACAACTACTGAGTCTGTCCTCTAGAGCTCGGGAACCACAACCACTGAATCCACCTGCCACGACTACTGAAGCCCGAGTGCCCTAGAGCCTGTGCTCTGCAAAAAGAGTAGCTGCCACAATGAGAAGCCCACATTCCACATCTAGAGAGCAGCCTCGGCTCGCCAAAACTAGAGAAGAGTCCGCACAGCAACAAAGACCCAGCACAGCCAAAACTAAATAAATAAATAAAATTATAAAAGAATCTTCTTGCAGTGCAGGAGACCTGAGCTGGATCCCTGGGTTGGGAATATCCCCTGGAAAAGGGAATGGCCACCCACTCCAGTATTCTTGCCTGGAGAATTCCATGGACAGAGGAGCCTGGTAGGCTACAGCCCATAGGGTTGCAAAGAGCTGGACATGACTAAGTGACTTTCACTTTCATCACCACCAACCATGTATTTAGAGGCCAGGAGTTCTTAAACATTTTTGTGTGCTGGATCCCTTGGAAATCTGGAAAAGACATGGTTTCAGTCTCAGAATAATATTAAATGCATAAAACAAAATATAGATTACTAAGGGAACCAGTTATATAAAACATAGTTATGATAAAATTGTGATATAGTATATCTTCTTATTTATAAAAGTATTAAATAAAAAAACATAGAGGCAGGTTCAATACTACTATAATTTCAAAGTAGTGATGAATGTAAAGGATATTGAAAAAAAAATCTGCAACAACCATTGTATTACAGTGTCAACTAAAAAAGATGCACAATGTGAGAGTTTCAAGTTAAGTTTATTTGGGGCAAAATGAGGACTGCAGCCCAGGAGACCACCTCAGATTGCTCTGAGAAACTGTTTCAAAAGGTAATTATATCCAGTGGGTATAATGGTCTCAAAATATATTTCAAAATCAATGTATTTGATTTTGGGGAAGGGGGAGTTCCCATAATCAAGTATATATCTTACAGAAGGTTTTCTGCTAATCATGAGGAGCTGATGTCACCATGAAGGGATTTAGTGCTTTTCTAAATATGAGGAGATGCAAGGATTGGGATCATGAAATCAGTTCTTAAAATATCTAACTAGAGATCTCTTCAAGAAAATTAGAGATACCAAGGGAACATTTCATGCAAAAATGGGCTCAATAAAGGACAGAAATGGTATGGACCTAAGAGAAGCAGAAGATATTAAGAAGAGGTGGCAAGAATACACAGAAGAACTGTACAAAAAAGATCTTCATGACCCAGATAATCACAATGGTGTGATCACTCACCTAGAGCCAGACATCCTGGAATGTGAAGTCAAGCGGGCCTTAGAAAGCATCACTACGAACAAAGTTAGTGGAGGTGATGGAATTCCAGTTGAGCTATTTCAAATCCTGAAAGGTAATGCTGTGAAAGTGCTGCACTCAATATGCCAGCAAACTTGGAAAACTCAGCAGTGGCCACAGGACTGGAAAAGGTCTGTTCTCATTGCAATCCCTAAGAAAGGCAATCCCAAAGAATGCTCAAACTACCGCACAATTGCACTCATATCACACGGTAGTAAAGTATTGCTCAAAATTCTCCAAGCCAGGCTTCAGCAATACGTGAACCGAGAACTTCCAGATGTTCTAGCTGGTTTTAGAAAAGGCAGAGGAACCAGAGATCAAATTGCCAATATCCGCTGGATCATCAAAAAAGCAAGAGAGTTCCAGAAAAACATCTATTCCTGCTTTATTGACTACGCCAAAGCCTTCAACTGTGTGGATCACAATAAACTGTGGAAAATTCTGAAGGAGATGGGAATACCAGACCACCTGACCTGACTCTTGAGAAACCTGTATGCAGATCAGGAAGCAACAGTTAGAACTGGACATGGAACAACAGACTGCTTCCAAATAGCAAAAGGAGTATGTCAAGGCTGTATATTGTCACCCTGCTTATTTCACTTATATGCAGAGTACATCACGAGAAACACTGGGCTGGAAGAAGCACAAGCTGGAATCAAGATTGCCCGGAGAAATATCAATAACCTCAGATATGCAGATGACACCACCCTTATGGCAGAAAGTGAAGAGGAACTAAAAAGCCTCTTGATGAAAGTGAAAGAGGAGAGTGAAAAAGTTGACTTAAAGCTCAACATTCAGAAAACTAAGACCATGGCATCTAGTCCCATCACCTCATGGGAAATAGATAGGGAGACAGTAGAAACAGTGTCAGACTTTATTTTTTTGGGCTCCAAAATCACTGCAGATGGTGACTGCAGCCATGAAATTAAAAGACGCTTACTCCTTGGAAGGAAAGTTATGAACAATCTAGATAGCATATTAAAAAGCAGAGACATTACTTTGCCAACAAACGTCCATCTGGTCAAGGCTATGGTTTTTCCAGTGGTCATGTATGGATGTGAGATTTGGACTGTGAAGAAAGCTGAACATCGAAAAATTGATGCTTTTGAACTGTGGCATTGCAGAAGACTCTTGAGAGTCTCTTGGACTGCAAGGAGACCCAACCAGTCCATCCTGAAGGAGATAAGTCCTGGGTGTTCATTGGAAGGACAGATGCTGAAGCTGAAACTCCAGTACTTTGGCCACCTCACGTGAAGAGTTGACTCATTGCAAAAGACCCTGATGCTGGGAGGGATTGGGGGCAGGAGGAGAAGGAGATGACAGAGGATGAGATGGCTGGATGGCATCACCGACTCGATGGGCATCAGTTTGAGTAAACTCCGGGAGTTGGTGATGGACAGGAAGCCTGGCGTGCTGCGATTCATGGGGTCGCAAAGAGTCGGACACGACTGAGCGACTGAACCGACTGACTGAACTAAGGACCTGTTCCACCAGTTTCCCTGGAGCACAGAGTGCCTCATTCTCCACCCTGAACCCCCTTCAGGGCGGGTCGAAGGTCAACAGCTGCAGCAGCACAGGGCTCCATCTCCGCAGAGGCAGACTCAAATGCCCTTGCAGGCTTGCCTGCTCAGTGGCTTCAGTCATTGTGACTCTGTGTGACCCCATGGACTGCAGCCCGCCAGGCTCCACTGTCCATGGGATATTTCTGGCAAGAATACTGGATTGGGTGGGATCTTCCCCACCCAGAACTGAACCTGCATCTCCTGCACTGCAGGTGGATTCTTTACCACTGAGCCACCAGGGAAGCCCCAAATGCCATTGGCAAGTGCCAATTTGTAGTTGACAGGGCCCCCTCAGCGTTATAAATTTGACCATACGCTGGAAGGCATTTCATGACCAGTTTGTCCCACACTGCTAGGAAGGCTCCTTCCTAGTTCTGGAGAAGATTCTGCTGATAGGTCATTCAATGTGCTATTACTGGACTATGTTTTAATAATCAAAGATCTCTGGGCATCTATCTTCTAGTTATGGGTCAGGAAAACATTCTCTATTATTGCATCTTCCCATATCCAGAGTTACACTATTACAGCCATTGATTGTATACAGAACGATATATTTCATCAACTGCTGCAAGTCACCTAGTCATCATTATTTTCACTGGAGTCTCCATTACATATTTGGTAATTGAAATAAACAACAATCTTGTAAAACTGGCAAAAAAAAAGTAACATAACTGACAGTATTATTAAAGTCATAATGAGAATTTAGCCAAGAACTTCCATTAGGTGTAGCCCAGTATACCATTTTACTTCTGGGTTGCTTACTTCAAGTATACCCAGGTATACCCAGTATACCCATTTTACTTACTGTATTCTGTACCAATCTTTATTGTTTTTAGGAAAATTATATATTGGCACTGTTCATAAGACACTCAGTTTAATTTCCTAGTGTTATTAGGCTGATTATCCTTAGTATAATTTAACTGTTCCCAAGATAAAGGGAGGGTCTTAAAATTTAAACAACCACAGCCTGGTGTAAACCATATAATCCATCCCATTAGTATGAGAGTTTTCCTTTAAATAGATGAAAGGTTACAGCCTTTGACTGAGACTTTGTTCTGAGGTCATTGTTCTGATTGAGTTTGAGTGACCCTAAAAGAAAATATAAATCTATGGCCAGGGTCAGAGCAGGTATTATTAATTGGCCAGGTGGGAGGATCCCATTTAATAATATCATGAATAGACAAAACAAGACCAAACAGTCTTTCTTCTAAAATAAATTTCCTACGGGCTATCCAATAAGAGGCTGAGAGGAAAAAAGCCATCAAGGCAACCCAGAAGTACTAGACACAGGTAATTGGCCACAAACCCAACAATTGGGTTGATTTTTAAAACTAACATCAGATCCTGTCCATGATAGAAAACATTTTATTTATACGCAAAAGTCAAAAAAGTCAAGAAAGCATTGTAAATGATCATAAAAATCAAGTCTAGCATCTTGGCTAAACTGTCCTACTTCTGATGTCATCTTCTTCTCTTCCAAGTATCGTGCAGTTTCTTCTGTTTGAGTGTCATTTTAAGGTGAGTTTGAGGTCAGCAGTCCACTCTATAGACCAGTCCAGTGCAGGGGCCTTTAGAAGTCAGAATTAATCCAACAGTCAAATTCCCTTCAATTTCACTGCACATGAGCTAGTTAAGAGTATCTGATAAAAAGGTCTTTCCATCCTGGTTGGAGTCTTGGTTGCAGGTTGTGAGGCATCTGATCTTCATCCAAAGATTACTGAGATAAGCTTCAGAAACAAACTCAGAGTGTCCTTTAATAATTCAATAAAAAATTTACATTAATATACAATAACAGGGCTTCCACAGTGGCTCAGCAGTTTAAAAATCTGCCTACAATGCAGGAGACCCAGGTTGATCCCTGGGTCGGGAAGATCCTTTGGAGTAGGGCATGGCAACCCACTTCAGTATTCTTGTCTGAAGAATCCCATGGACCAGAGGAGTCTGGCTCTCTACAGCTCCTAGGGTCACAGAGTCGGATATGACTAATGTGACTGAGCACACACATACCATAAGAGCAAAGAACTATTCAGGAAATGAGTCTTAGTAGATACACACCTCCATTAACAAACTGGGATTCAACGTTCTTTGAAACATCTTTTCTCCCTAAAATTACCTTTGTTTTTAGCAAATATAACCAAATTAAGACTAGTTTGCTTGCTAAATGTCTGGTTGCAATAAACTCAACCTGATAATTTACATAACCATAATTGATCATAGACTTTTTTTTTTTTTTGCTTTGCTGAAACTTTTATAAAGAATGTCAGACTAAACTTTAAAATAAAACTCTCAGAGCTAGGAAAGTAATGCCAAGGGCTTTTGTCTAACAGATCTAGGTGAACTTCTCCCTTCTCAAGTTCTCCAAAATTCCTTGAGATCTCTGTACCTGTTAGTGAGATGGCCTTCCTAACTTATAGATCTCCTAACTTAAAGCTACTGGAAACCTAACAGTTTCCAATCTCTGGACAGATAAGATAGAGAAAAAAGATAAATGTTTCCATTTTGCTTACAAAAGTATAAGTTAACAAATTTCTGTAAGCCACAATTAAATTGAAAAGATTTTTTATTACACTTGAAAAACACAGATTCAAACTAGTAATTTTTCAGATAGAAACTATGAAAGTTATAAGCATATTCACCAGTTCATTTAGTCCTTTTGTTAATCTTTGTGAAGCTATCAAGTTTTCCATTACTTTTTTATTTCTTACCCAGTTCAGCATTATGGTCTGAAAGTCAGAAACTTGTATTTATCCAAAGGTCCTTTCTATAAATCTTCTTGAAAAGGAAGCATTTTTGCAAAAACATTGGAATAAAACCATAACTGTCAATAATGACAAAAGACTTAAAGCATGTTTTAAAAATCTGATTACAATGCAATTGACAAAGAAACTTGATTATGGCTGTGACAACACTTTAAGATAGTAACTAGAATTATGACTGATAACATTTTACCAGGATATATTAGAATTTTAGGAATTCCATATGCTTTCTAGGATATCTATATTAGTAATATTTATCATACTATATAACCTGAGGAGATTAATTACTCATTTCACAATACTTCCCATGCAATTTAACATACCAAATGAACCTAACTAGTTTAATATCTCTCTTTGGGAAGTTTCAGAGGCCCTTTGAAGCATACCAATCTTAGCTAGAGGTCAAAAGTACTTCATTAGAATTTGATTAAGGAAGTTTTGTCAATAACTATCATAAGGGTTTAGGACACTCAGATAGGAGCATGGGTCATTTTGAAACAATCGTTATTCATTTAACCAAAGTGACAATGGTGGTGGTTGAGTTCGACTCTTGTGACTCCATGTAGCCCACCAGGCTCCTCTGTCCATGGGATTCTCCAGGCAAGAATACTGGAGTGGGTTGCCATTTCCTTCTCCAGGGTTTCCCGACCCAGGAATTGAACCCAGGTCTCCTGCATTGCAGGCAGATTCTTTACCAACTGAGCTATGAGGGAAGCAAGGATTTCAAAGGCAAATACATAGCAGATTGTTTAAGAGGTAAAGAAACTTAAAAATCTGTTATCAGAGGCAATTTAAAATCTTGTCTCTTTTTTAACAGAGAGAAAAGCCAAATTGAAGTTTTGTACCAGCTTACTTTTAAAGTTCATTTACTCAATTAAACTTATTTTAAACTTATCACTTAGCTTACGTTAGCACAATTTTAACTTTCAATTTGTTGGATATCTGGTGAGATCCTAAAACGTAATTATTTCTAAAAGTTCATCTAAAGCTCCTATTTGTATTTTCTTTCCTTAAAGCTTCCTTATCTTAAAAAATTTTTTTCAATTTCATTTACATTTCTTTATCTAAAAGTTTCTTTACATTGAATTGTGCCACCACCTACTTGTCTGCTGACGTATTACAAAGAGCATATACGAAGGCTCAAGGTCTAGTGGAAGTCGACTAGTCCACCTATTTGCTTCTAATCAGCCTATGTAATGTCCTTGGGTTATGTCATTCTTACAAAGGTTGTAGCTTGCCCCGTTCCCTCCTTAAAGGCAAAGAAACTCATATAATCTGTTATCAAAAATGGCATTCCAAGAAAACTTTTCTCTGAACAGAAAGAAGAAACCAAATCTAAATCTCAGCTTACTCTCAACAAGATTCATTTACCCTTATGGAGAACAGAATGGAGGTTCCTTAAAAAACTAAAAATACAGCTACTATATGACTCTGCAATCCCACTCCTGGGCATATATCTGGAGAACAACATGATCAGAAAGCATATGTGCACCCCAATGTTCATTGCAGCAGTTTCCAATAGCCAAGACATGGCAGCAATCTAAATGTCTATCGACAGAGGAGTGGATAAAGATGTGGTACATATATGCATGTGTGTCCTCTGTCGCTTCAGTTATGTCCAACTCTTTGCACCCCTGTGGACTGTAGCCTACCTGGTTCCTCTGTCCATGGGATTCTCCAGGCAAGAATACTGCCCTTGCCAGGGCAAGGCAAGGTTGCCATGCCCTCCTCCAGGGGATCTTCCAGACCCAGGGATTGAACTTGCACCTGCTGTGGATCCTGCATTGCAGGCAGATTCTTCACCACTGAGCCACTGGGAAATCCTGTGGTACATATATAGAATGGAATATTGCTTGGCCATGAAAAAGGATGAAATAATGCCATTTGCAGCAACATGGATAGACCTAGAAAGTGTCTTACTGAGTGAAGTAAGTTAGACAGAGAAAAAGAAATATCATATGACATCCTTTATATGTGGAATCTAAAAGAAATGATACAAATGAATACAAATTACTTATAAAAGGATAGAGACTCATAATCTTAGTGAGAACCACAAACTTACGTTGCCAGGGAGAAGGGATAGTTAGTGACTTTGGGAAGGTCATGTACACACTGCTATAGGTAAAATGGATAGCCAACAAGACATATTGTATAGCACATGGAACTCTGCTGAATGTTATGTGGCAACCTGGATGGGACAGGGGGGTTGAGGGAGAATGGGTATATGTATATATACGGTTGAGTCCACTTGCTGTTCATCTGAAAGTACCACAACATTGTCAATCAGTTATACCCCAATATAAAATCAAGTTTAAGGTTTAAAAAAAAAGAAAAAAATCATATCGGGGGAAAAAAAGTTCATTTATCCAACTGAATTCAATCCAGTCTCAGGAAATCCTGATATACATAACTCTTTTCAGTATATATATATGTATATATACATATATATATATTCTTTACCCACTGGGTATATATATATATATATATATTCTTCATATCTTCTTTTACTGAAAACACATATCTTAGGTTCCTTAAAGTTTTTTCCACATTGAATTACTTTTCTTGTTGACAAATTCATAACAGATAGAATGAGGTCTTATTTGACCTCTAGGAAACTTAGGTACAACGGAAATATTATACTTAACATGGATAACTCTAGACATGTCTATATTATCAAACCAACATGCTTAAGCCACCTTCAATAGCAGATACCAATTCAGTACTGAATATTTCCCATATGATGGGTCCTAAAATTTATCTTGGCCAATTTTCTATATATTTAGATTTAATTTGGAATCACGTACTTTCAAGTCCATTAAATCTCAACCAATTTTCCACCACAGGCAGAGCCTGAGGCAATAAGGAAGCATTCTCTGATGTCACATTTGAGCTCTGTCCTGTTAGTTACCAAAGACATCTCAACTGTCAGTGTGAGTACCAACACATATATATCAAAAAGCAAACATTAATACCAAGTGTCAATTTGATACTGAATATTTCCCAGTTCACATGAACCTGAAATCCAAATTTAGCATAATTTCTCTTGCACTTAGAATTATTTGCTTTTAAGCACTGACTTTTCTTTAAGCCAGTTAAATAGAACTCATTTACGAATTAACCTCAGTAACAATATCCAAAATAAAAACACATACTGAGACATGTTGTTCAGTCCCCAAGTCACATCCAACTCTTCAAGACCCCATGGACTGTAGCACACCAGGCTTCTCTGACCCTCACCATCTCCCAGAGTTTGCCCAAGTTCATGTTCAGCAAATTGGTGATGCCATCCAACTATCTCATCCTCTGTCGCCCTCTTCTCCTTCTGCCTTCAAATTTTCCCAGCATCAGGATCTTTTCCAACAAGTCAGCTATTCACATCAGGTGGCTAAACTATTGAATCTTCAGCTGCAATATCAGTTCTTCCAGTGAATATTCAGAGTTGATTTCCTTTAAGATTGGTTTGATCTCCTTGCTTTCCAAGGGACTCTCAAGAGACTTCTCCAGCACCTTAGTTCAAAAGCATCAATTCTTTGGCACTCTGCCTTCTTTACTGTCCAGCTCTCACATCCGTACATGACTACTGGAAAGACCATAGCCTCAACTATACGGACGTTTGTCAGCAAAGTGATGTCTTTGCTTTTTAACACACTGTCTAGGTTCGTCATATCTTTCCTGCCAAGAAACAATTGTCTTCTAATTTCATGGCTGCAGTCACCATCCACAGTGATTTTAGAGCCCAAGAAGAGGAAATCTGTCACTGTTTCCATCATAACCCCTCCTATTTGCCATGAAGTGATGGGACCAGACGCCATGATCTTAGTTTTTTTAATATTGAGTTTTAAGCCAGCTTTTTCTTCACCTTCATCACCCTCACCTTCACCTTCACCCTCATCAAGGGGTTCTTTAGTTCCTCTGCACTTTCTGCCATTAGAGTGGTCTCATCAGCATATTTGAGGTTGTTGCTATTTCTCCCACCATATATATATCCAAACAGAAACAAGAGATCTCATAGCTTTGTTTTCTAAACTTAGCCATGAATTAGATATGATAATACAAAACTCACCAGTTTATAACAGTTGGAATAAGACAAATTTTTAAAGGCTTCTTTTCCTTCTTTTTCCCCCCTCAGATGTCAGGAATTAGAGATGGTCTAGATAAGTGTCCCTGAAACTCATGGTCTCAAGGCACAGGGGGGAAAAAGCATCTTCTCCTGGGGGACAGCTTCAAAAAAGTTTTAATCAATTTTCTCTGCAGCCTAAAGAATATTGTGACTACACTGTCAAAAATCATCTTTATTCTTCTGTGGTCATAGTTTCATAGCCAAAATTTTAGACCAGATAGTGCTCAATAGGCCCTGATAACAAAGGCAGACTGGTTCTAGCAGGAACTGTCCCTCTGGGGAGGCGGGAGTGTTAGTTTGATCAGCCCCAGGCTTTTGATCACAGGAGAAGAGTCCTGGACATAAGGGAACTTTAATCCATTTTCCCATCCTGTGGCAATAAAGATCTAATATTTTCAAGCCGTTTTTCTTGGTCATTGGATCATAGCTATAGGTTGATCAGTCATTTAAAAATTTTCCCAAGAGACTCCCAGGTGGGGAATAGAACCTTAGAGGAAGCGCTTCCCATTTTTAACTCACGCAGTTTGGACCAGATGTCTGTGTGCACAAACCAATCTGTGTGCCCAAATCAAAGTAACCAAACCAAACCAACCAAGCCAGATCCTCACCAGCTGGAAGTCACACTCCAAATAAAACAAATGGAAAAGAGATGCCCAGAAATGAAAAGCCAAATGGCAAAAATCCCCCAAACATGACTTCCCAGTCAGTCCTCCTAGACCTGTGACCTGGCAGAGTCAGTGCTAGCGGCCATTTTTAGCTCTGATATATTTTCAAGCAACTTCTTGTTGGTTTCCTGCAAAGAAGTTACTCTATCATTTCCTCCTTTAGGATCTTCTAGATGTCAAAGTAAGCATTCCGTTCAGTCTGATCTTAAGGCCGGCTTTTTCTAACTGTGCACGCAAAAACATCAATTTTGGAATATCAAAAGGACCCCAAATTTGGATGCTTTAGGTTGAGATCTCCTTTAGTATAATTTCCTCAGTGAAATAGGTACTTGCAAGTACTAATTTTGTACATACATAGCCCTGGCTGGAGTGTTAGTGGCTGCTTGCTAATGCCTCTTGCTTCTTGTTTGCCAGCCAAACTGAGGAAAAGCATCCAATCAGCCTCTTACCTAACTACTCAGCACAGACCACTCAGTCTCCTGCAACTGAGCAACCTTGATATCTTTCAATCAAGCCCCACTCAGTATCTAGATCATGAGTAGGTATGCCCCAGTATCTTTCAACTGGAAGGTGGCACGTAACCTGCTTCACTGCCAAATAAAACTCAGGATCATCAACTAAAACAGGAGATCTGAAAACCAGGAGACACTTACCCAAATTCACCTGGTCTCCCCGAGGAGGCAGATGGATGCAAAGGGAAGTCCACTCTGGGTCACTTCATCAGTCACCACAACGCTTGACCAAAAAATGATGTGCAATGTGCAAGTTCTGAGTTAAGTTTTATTTGGGGCAAAATGAGGACTGCAGTCTGGGAGATAGCACCTCTGACAGTTCTAAGAAACTGTTTCAAAGAGGTACTAGGGGATGGTCAATATATGTGATTTTGGGGAAGGGTCAGTTCACCCAGTCAAGCACATATCTTACAAAAGGTTTTCTACTAGTCACAAGAAGCTGATGTCACCATGAATGGATTTAGTGTATTTCTAGATATGAGGAGATGTGAAGATTGGGATTATGAAATCAGTTCCTAAAATATCTAACTATCTAAAGACCTGTTTCACCAGTTTCCCTAGAGCACAGAGGGCTTCTTTCTCCACCCTGAACTCCCTTCAGGGCTGCAGCAGCACGGGACTCAGTCTCCACAGAGGCAGACAGCAAATGTCCTTGGCAAGCACCAAGTTGTAGTTGACAATCTCTTCAAGAAAACTGGAGACACCAAGGGAACATTTCATGCAAAAGTAGGCACAATAAAGAGCAGAAATAGCAAGGACATAACAGAAGTAGAAGAGATTAAGAAGAGGTGGGAAAAATACACAGAAGAATAATACAAAGAAGATCTTAATGACCTGGATAACTGTGATGTGTGGTCGCTCACCTAGAGCCAGACATCCTGGAGTGTGATGTCAAGTGGACTTTAGGAAGCATTACTACAAACAGAGCTAGTGGAGGTATTGGAATTCCAGCTGAGTTATTTAAAACCCTAAAAGATGATGCTGTGAAAGTGTTGCACTCAATATGCCAGCAAATTTGGAAAACTCAGCCATGGCCACAGGACTGGAAAAAAATCAGTTTTCATTCCATCTCAAAGAAAGGCAGTACCAAAGAATATTCAAATAATGGTGCAACTGTGTTCATTTCACATGCTAGCAAAGTAATCCTCAAAATCCTTCAAGCTAGGCTTCAACAGTATGTGAACCAAGAACTTCCATATGTACAAGTTGGATTTAGAAAAGGTAGAGGATCCAGAGATCAAATTGACAACATTCATTGCATCACAGAAAAAATTCAAGGAAATTCCTGAAAAACATCTACTTCTGCTTCATCAACTAAGCTAAAGCCTTTGACTGTGTGGATCACAACAAACTATGGAAAATTCTTAAAGAGATGGGAATACTAGATCACCTTGCCTGTCTCCTGAGAAATCTGTATGTGGGTTAAGAAGCAACAGTTAGAACCGGACATGGAATAACAAACTGGTTCAAAATTAGGAAAGGAGTGAGTCAAGGCTGTATACTGTCACCCTGCTTATTTAACTTATATGCAGAGTACATCATGCAAAATCCTGGGCTGGATGAATCACAAGCTGGAATCAAGATCGCCAGGAAAAATATCAACAACCTCAATTATGCAGATGATACCACTCTAATGGCAGAGAGTGAAGAGAAACTAAAGAGCCTCTTAATAAAGGTGAAAGAAGAGAGAGAAAAAGCTGGCTTAAAACTCAACATTCAAAATAACTAAGATCATGACATCTGGTCCCATCACTTCAAGGAAAATAGATAGGGGAAAAGTAGAAGCAGTGACAGATTTTATTTTCTTGAATGCCAAAATCACTACAGAAGGTGACTGCAGCCACAAAATTAAAAGATGCTTGCTTCTTGAAAGAAAAGCTATGACAAACCTAGATACTGTATTAAAAAGCAGAGGTATCACTTTGCCAACATTTAGTCAAAGGTCTCTATAGTCAAAGCTATGATTTTTCCAGTAGTCATATATGGATGTGAGAGTTAAGACCATAAAGAAGGCTGAGCACTGAAGAACCGATGCTTTTAAATTATGGTGGTAGAGAAGACACTTAAGAGTCCCTTGGACAGCAAGGAGATCAAACCAGTCAATCCTAAAGGAAATCAACCCTGAATATTCATTGGAAGGACTGATGCTGAAGCTGAAGTTTCAATATTTTGGCCACCTGATGCAAGAGCTAACTCATTGGAATAGACTCTGATGCTGGGAAAGATTGAAGGCAGGAGGAGAAGGGGGAGACAGGATGAGATGGTTGGATGGCACTACCGATTCCATCCAATGGAAATGAGTTTGAGCAAACTCCAGGAGACAGTGAAGGATGGGAAAGGCTGGTGTGCTGCAGTCCACGGGGTCATAAAGAGTCAGACAGGACTTAGCGACTCTTCAACAACATAGAAGCATCTGCACTTTTCATGGCTGATAAAGACACAGTACAGCACTTCTAATACTACCATGATTTGCTGCCTACAATCCTAACAAGTGCATAGAGAGTTTCTATGACAAGTTAGTGAATATAACATCTTTTTTTTTTCCCATCCAAGGTTATGGACTGTGGATTCTGTCCATGGATCCTGGGACGAGAGGCCCCATTTTCAGCAGTACTATCTCTAAACTTGGTTTGTTCCTTCCGCCCAAGTTCTATCCACAAGAACTTAGGAGCACAAAGCAGCAACCACAGTGAAGACAGAAACATAACTTTACCTTGGGGTTGTGCCCCAAAGGGAACCAATAAGGACGTGCCAGTGCCTTACTGGGGCATTCTGCCAAAGTCTTATATTTTTAGACTTTGGAAATGGACTGATTAATATTGTAATTTCATTGAGAGTCAAACTGTAACTGATGAGTGGAATTGGACATTTGTAAAACATAGGCTTTCTTCAAGGAATCCCATAAATTATTCGGGATGGAAATCCTGACAAAAGGCAGGAGAAAAATCTGTGTGGGTGTGGGTGTGTGTGTGATTTTCAAACAAAAATTGATATACTGTCTTTACTATAGCTTGCTTTTTTATTATATCACAATAGATCTTGAGTTAATTTTCAACAAATAAAGTAATATGATATTATTAATTTCTGCATAATAGTCTATTATAAGCATTTAGCATGATTTATTTAATTCATCCCTACATTTGAACATGTGGGCTGTGTACAGTCTTTATAATTATTATGAAATTGTGCTCTGATGGGTGCTGTAAATCTTTGTCCACATGCTATTTTTATTTTCTTAGACTATTTCTATAAATGGAATTGCTGTGTCACAATTTAGTAAGAATAGTAATGCATATTTTAAAGATTTTTTTTTTATCTGCACTGTCAAATTGTCCTGCAGAAAGGTTGTTCCTGTTCATAACAGAACTAGAGTCTTTGACCTTGGCTCAGAAGATGGCAAAGAGACTGGGAGAATGTCTCTAAATGGTGAGAAGTAAGATGATTCAGTACCAGAAGAAGGAAGGAAGCGTATTAGTATTGTGCCTCTGATAGATTCCTTTTCTCTGATGCTTGAAACACCTTTAAGATAGACTATGGGATGAGACTGAATCTTCAAGACTTGGGATCCCTTGTGTCAACTTGATTTAAATCATCAATCCTGAATATTCATTGGAAGGACTGATGCTCAAGCTGAAGCTCCAATACTTTGGCCACTTGATGCAAAGAGCCAACTCATTGGAAAAGACCTTGATGCTGGGAAAGATTGAAGGCAAAAAGAGAAGGGAGTGGCAGAGGACAAGATGGTTAGATAGCATCACCAACTCAATGCACATGAGTTTGAGCAAACCCCTGGAGATAGTGAAGGACAGGGAAACCTGGCGTGCTGCAGTTCATGGGGTTGAGAAGAGTCAGACATGACTTAGTGACTGAACAACAACAGCAATCTTATGCAGTTGTGCTAAGGGCACCCAGGGAGGGGTTTGTACCCATGTTTGGACCATACTACTCATGAGACTAGCGGAACCAGAAAGCACTCCAAGGCAAGAACAGTTTCAGGGGAGAAGGCATAAGCAGAGCTGGGTCATGACTTCTGACCTGGAGAGTCAGGGCTTTCTCTGCTCAAACAAAGGGGTTTGTGAGCATTACTATAGTAAAGGAGGCTGTTTCTTCATCTTTTTTTTTTTTTTAACCATCTTTCTATTTTCTTTCCTTTGCAGCTAGACACTATACTTTAGGAGGGCAAAATCTACTTTGTCCTTCTTGTGTATAACCAACAAAAGCTGACCAGGGGGAGAAACACTTTCTAATTCCCTCCACTGCCAAACTAAGATAGCAAATCCTGCCACAAAATACACAAGGCGATTAAAATCTAAGCCTACTGACCACTGACTGTTCTGTCTTCTCTTTTGTGGTTCTACAGATGTGGATCCGGTTTATTTCTTCATGCTCAGAAACCAAAGATCAGTTCCGTCTCCATCATCCTATCTCCCAGATCTGCAGTTAAATTATTAGTATCTTTCCCCATATCTCTCATCTGGGATTCCACAGAATGTAGTGGTTATCACACTAAAGTTTAGTTTCCAATTCATGATTTAAAGCTTAAAAGATTGTACCCATGAGACTTGGTCTCCCTCCCTGTTCCAGGCCCAGACCAGAGTCCCATGGTCCACTGCCCTGCCCCCTGTTGAACCTCAGGAGACACATGAAAGCAGACGCATTTGCTTCTGACATTTGTGCTCACCGAGTTGGGCTTACATAAAAGGGTCTCTCCTTCCTTTCTCATGTGACTTTTCTGGACTCCACCTTCTCCCTGCCTTAACTACACTGCCCATTGACCTTAGTACCTACTTCACCCGACCCCACCAGCCAGACCTCAATCCTCCGGGCTCTTGACCGCCTCTGACACGGTTGTGCTCATTTGTCAGAGAAGACCATGGCTCAGAAAAGTTACATTGGATATAAAACTGTCTTCTAGCTAGCCTCGGGTCCTGACATTTTTATTTCCCTGGAGATGGGACTGAAGGATCTTCTATTTCCCCCTTCCCAATCAGACCTGGAGTTAGGTCATCTGCACCGTCCCCGCATGCCCGACTTTCCCGCGAGCGCCGAGCCCTGGGAAGTCTAACACACGATCCGCTTGCAAAGACTTCGCGATCTGTTCGGGCGCAGAAAACAGCCAACAGGAAGCTCCAACCGCGTCTAACCACGCTCCCGTTTGTCCCCGAGGCCACCCCGGGAAGAAAACAAGTGTTTGCGGAATTTGGCGGCCAAGGCCCAATAAATCCAGGCTTTATTCTCTTTCTACTTTCTCTCTAGACATCCCCAAGCTCGACCCTCAAAATCAATCCCCCAGATCCGAAGGGTGGGCCCGGCGCTCTCCGCCCGGCTCGTGAGACCCCAGGAGGGCGTCCTCCGGGTTTGCATCAGCCTCCCCCCCCCAACCCCGCCTCCAGCCCAGCGGGGACCGGGCGAGCAGACCCCGCGTGGGGCTGGAGAAGGGCGAGGGAGGGAAGCGGCGGCTAGGCTCCCCCAGGGAGCGCAGCGGGGAGCGCAGCAGCGGGGTCGGGGGAAGGGCCGGGAGGCGCCGGCGCAGCCAATCCCCGGGCCGCCCCCTCCCCGCCGCCGCGAGCCGAGCCGGGGCGGGGGAGCCAGGCGGCGGCGGCGGCGGCGGCGGCGGCGGCGGCGGCGACGGAGGCTGCCGCGGGGAGGGATGGAGAGGGGAGGGGGGAGCGGAGCCGAGCGGAGACGGCCGCGGCGCTGCAGAGCGGCTGGGGCGGCGGCGCGGCTCCCGGTGCTCCCCCCGGCGCCCGCCCCGCGTCGGTGAGGGCCCGGCCTGGAGGCCCGGAGCCATGGGCTGCATCGGCTCCCGGACCGTGGGTGGGTACCGCGGCGGCGCGCGGAGGCAGGGCTCGGCCGGGTCCGGTCCTCCGGCCCCCTCCCCCACCGCGCCCCGCGCCCCTCCCCGGGATCCCTCTCTCCGCACCCGCCCGGTCCGGCCTCGCTTCCTCACTTTGCCTCCGAGACCTCGCGGTCCCTGCCTTCACCTCTCCCCGCTGTCCTCGCGCGCGCCTCCTGGGCTTGCATCCCTCCGGGCTCTTTGCATCCTTCTCCCTCTAGCTTCCTTCCGTCGCCCTCCCCCAGGCGCGGTCCCTCTCCATCATACCCCCACCGGCATCCTCTCCGTGGCTCTCCCCTACTCTCCCGTCCCCGCACCCTCCACCTCCAGGCCCTGCCTTCCCCAGCCTCCTCGCCCTACTCCATGTCCGGAACAGCCCCCCCTTCGAAGGACCCCCCAGCCTCAGTCCCGAGACTCCTTCGCACGCGCCCCCCCACCCACGCACCCACCGCACCCCGCTTCCATCCGGCTTGGATGTTTTGCCCCCATCTCTTTCCTTCTCCGTTGCCTTTTTCTGTCGTCCCTGCCTCCCCCTATTTGCTTTGTTCACGTGCATTTTCCCTCCGGGGCGGGGGCGGAATGAGCCTGGTGCCTCCGCGAGGGCAATGGGTTCCACGCCCGGAGGGAATGGGGCCGGGCCGGGCTGGGGTGGAGGGGACGAGCCGGGGACTTCGGAGGAGGCGGGGGGCGGTTTGAGGGCTGGAGAGGGGTCGGCAGCCGGCTTCCCGGAGGGTGGGGCCGGCGGCGAAGAGAACCCGGGACCCGACTGCACCTGTCGGCGGGGCTGGCGGGGCGGGGCCGGCTCTTTATTTACCTTTGGCTGGAGGAAGGAAGCGAGGCGCCTCCTAAGTCTTCTCCCCTCTGCCTTGCTACCACCCCTTCTCCCCCACCCCGTGCACCCACTCCGCTCTCACAGCTCAACAGATTGATCCAACAACCCTCTCCCCAACCCCCCAATTTTTCCAACTCCCAATTTCTCCCGCCTGCATGCCCTAGTGACCTCAGGCCGAGAGAATAATTCGTATTATTATTGCAAACGAACTCACTCTCCAAAAGCCTGATTTCTCTGAGACCCGATTTATTCCCACGGATTCCCACCGCACCCCCCCCCCCCCGCCACTTTCACCTCTGCTCGGGGTTCTTTCCCTCCCCCTCCCTGCCCCCCGCGGCTCTGACTCAGCTCTCCCTCTCTTGCAAAGGCCACCTCCCCCCGCCCCTCTCTCCCACTCTGCCCTCCCCATCTCCCTTCCCCTCAGAGGTGGTTCCCCGCCTGCCCCATTCCCGCTCGTTTCGCCCAGACGTCCGTCTTTCCCGTTCCCTCCCAGCCACCTCCTCTGCTCTGACCCATGGCACCATTTGCCTGTAGCCCCAGGGAGAAAGCGCCCGCTTTGTAGGGATCCTTCCTTTCTCAGACCTGTCAACCACAGTCCTTCTGCTTGCAGCATCTATGTTATCCTTACACGCCCAGTACCTCCTACTGCTGCCCAAGAACACACTCAATTCACCCCTTCTCAAGAGTGGACCCCTAATCCTAAACTCCGAATCAGAAAACTTTATGCTTGAATGCCAAGCATCTACCACCCAAGTGATTCTTCCCCAAGCCTTCCAGGAGGCACACCCTGCCCTGACACCAGCAGTCTCCATGTACGAGGAGCTCTGGCCTGAGCTGAACAATGACCGGCCTCCTAGGCCCTCCAGTTTCCCTGTCAGCCCTCAAACCCCGTCCACTCCCTCCCATTGTCTTTTGTCTTCTCTCTGACTTGAATTCCTGTTCTCTTAGTTTCTGTTTTTCAAAGTCCCCTGCTCTCCTCCCTCTGGCCCCCTTCTCTCCTCTTTCATTTGGCACGTGTCTCCCACAGTCAGAATGACCCCATCTCTTTGCTTCTCTGCTCTTATTGCTTCTAGGTGAACACACCCAGCTCTCACCTCTATCCCCACCAAATCTCCTTCCTCTCATACAAATCCACCCGCTCCCATGGAGGGTCCACCAGGGAAGATGCAATCCTTCCACCTCACATGTAATAAAGCCAACACGGAGGGAAGCTTGGCCCCGGAAAAGTTCTGCCCTTGTTTGTAGAGACCTAATAGAGGAAAAGTACAGAACCCAGGCACTCCCATAAAGAAACCCTCGGAGATCCCTTGGGACAGAATGGAGAACTGTTTTCCTGCTAAAACCCAGCCACTGGCCCTTCCATTTAAACAAGAGCAACAAATAAGCTCATGGGACCCTTTTCCTAAGTGTGCTGTTCTTGACTGAGCTCAGCATTGTTATCTCTCGTGCCAAAAACTGGGGGTGAGGGGAGATGTAGAAGGGAATAGGCAATCGGAAGAGAGAGTGGTTGTGGGAGGGGAGGGGGGGGCTGGCCCCCCACTTGTGGCATCAGAATTCTGGAGGAAGAGAGTAAGGAGGTGCCATTGGGGTGGGCACAGGCGGGGTGAAAGGGATGCACCTCACCATCTGGCCACCGCAGGAAATGAGGTGATCGCCGTGGACTGGAAGGGCCTGAAGGATGTGGACCAAATCAACATGGACAGCACCAGCTCGCTGCACGGGAGCAGCCTTCACCGGCCATCCACGGAGGTGAGCACCCCCCCCCCAACCCCCATGCTCAGCTGCCCTCCCGAAAGACCTCGAAAAGACCCCTGAACCACCACGCAGAAACCCAGTCCTTCAGCCATCTTCCTGAATTCCAGAATAACATCCCAGACCCGCTCTCAGACTGACACTTTCACAGAAGTTCCTCCTCCATTCCTCAAATACAAGCCCAGTGCTCCACACCGAGACCCCAAGTTCCCAGTGTGACTCTCAGAAAAGCCCTCCCTACTTCACACACTTCTGGAAAGCCCTCTGAGGAAGTGCCCTGGGTACCCACTCTCTCTCCTCTTCTCCTCACAGCAAACCCGGACAGACTTCTCCTGGGATGGCATCAACGTGAGTGCAGCTCCCCCCTCCCCGCTAACTCCTCTCCTTTGTTCTCCCCCATAGGCCTGCCATAGAACACAGTGCTCCCTGGTTCCAATGGGCCCGGAAGCCCTCACGTTCTTTACCTACCCCCAAACTTCCAAGAGTTGTTGGGAGATGGGCCTCCTGGGTATCAGGGTTTCCTATCACCGGCCCTAGCTCAGACCCTTCCTCCTGAACATACAAGCATCCCATACTCTTATCCCTCTGCCCTATCTCCCATGCCCCCCACCCAGCTCTCCATGGAGGACACCACTTCCATCCTTCCGAAGCTTAAGCGAAACTCGAACGCCTATGGCATTGGGGCCCTGGCCAAGTCATCGTTCTCAGGTGAGATTCCCCACCTGGGGATGCTTTCTGACAGGACACGGCCTGTGGGCTCCTGGTCTCAGTCTCCCTGCCGCTTCAGGCCTGGAAAACACACCATCATCCCCGTACTCCGGACCTGTTTGCCTTTTCTGTTAAGCCCCTCCAATCCTCCAGGCCGCCCCCTCATATACAGTGTCTTAGGGCATAATCTGCCCTTTTCATAAGTCAGCATCCCGTGGGGCTAGGGTGGGGATAACGGGGTTCGGAGGGAATCTGGTACGGGTATTGTGTGATGTTCTGGAGGACATGGGGAATGTCTGGCCCCTCAGGGATTTCGAGAAGCATGAAGGATCATGTGACAAAGCCCACAGCCATGGGGCAGGGCCGGGTGGCCCACATGATTGAGTGGCAGGGCTGGGGGAAGACACCAGCCATTCAGCCGCAGCACAGCCACGAGGCCGTCCGCAGGGACACAGATGCCTACTCCGACCTCAGCGACGGCGAGAAGGAGGCCCGTTTCCTTGCAGGTACTTATTCCCCAGCCCCTCGAGAGACACATTTTCAGGATGGCCAAGACCTACTCTTCAACCTGGTCCCCTGTGGTAGGACTGGCTCTGTCCATATGATGATCATCAGACTTCATTTTCCAAGTAACTCGAATTTCAAGGACTCTGAATTGTTCATTCTGATAAGTGCTCTCAGACTTTTTGTTTGTGTTTGTTTATTTGCTTGGTGGCAGATCTCAATAAGATACTTCAGAAAAAAAGAGAGATCTGGGCTCTGGTGGTGTGCGTGGCAGAAATACCAGTGGGGAAGGGAGATGAACAGGTGGGGGTAGTGCAGGGCAGCTGGCAAAGTAAGCTTCAACTTACTGTAACATGGCTTTGACTAGCATGGGAACCCCACGTCTCTGCACCATCATTACTCTATCTCTGCTCCCTTGCCGTCCCAGACCTTAAACTTTCAGCCTGATACCACTGTGGACCTACAATGCCTCCCATTTAGATTCCTCTGGCCTTGACTACCTAGCACTAGCTACCATTCCTAAAAAATTCTGAAGATAAACTTCTGGAAATCCTCAATTTTAATCCCTTATGATATCTCACCAGAACACCCCCAATTCTTTCCCCTAGGAATTCTAAGTCTGACCTGGGAAGTCACCCATGATTTTGCCTTGTTTTAGGGCATATACAAAAACTGTGCTGTCCGATACAGTAGCCACTGGCCATATGTGTCTGAGAATTTGAAATGTGGCTAGTCCAAACAGAGACGTGCAATAAGTGCAAAATCGACTGGATTTCAAAGACTTTGTGTGAATAAAAGAACGTAAAATATCTCAATAATTTGTATATGGATTATACATTGAAATGACAGTTTTATATAGATTAGGTTAAAGATGTATTATTAAAATTCATTTTACCTGTTTCTTTTTCATTTTAATATGGCTACTAGACAATTTTAAATTGCACAAATGACTCGTGTTGTATTCCTATGGAACAGCACCGCACTGATGCCCCCCTGCCCCAGGCATGGGTCTAAGGCTTCCTGGAGGTGTCTTGTGCTAACTACCTTTCTTCTCCCAGGTGTCATGGAACAGTTTGCTATCTCCGAGGCTACTCTCATGGCCTGGTCTTCCATGGATGGTGAGGACATGAGTGTTAACTCCACCCAGGAAACACTGGGCTGCAACTACAGCGACAACTACCAGGAGCTGATGGAGAGTCAGGGTGAGGAACGGTTCCAGAATCCGACCCCAGAGGCTCCCTCCATTCATCTCTAAGGCTCTGTGTTCACATCAGCTTTCCTATTGCCTCCCACATCCCACCCCCTTCTCACCCTCAATTCTCTGTGCTGCTGTCACTGCCCCTGATCATGTTCTGGGACCCCACCAACCTTCGCGATTCTCTTTCCAGATGCCCTCGCTCAAGCCCCGATGGATGGCTGGCCTCATTCCTATGTGTCCCAGGGCATGTACTGTCTGGGGTCATCGGATGCCTGGGAAGCGAGCGACCAGTCCCTCATTGCCTCTCCGGCCACGGGATCCTATCTCGGGCCTGCATTTGATGACTCACAGCCTAGCCTGCATGAAATGGGACCTTCCCAAGCTGCTTCAGGATACTCTGCTCAGGAGCCGTCTTCTTTGCTGGGGGGAGACACTGACTGGGCTCCAGGGGTGGGCGGGGTGGACCTGGCAAGAGGCCCCGTGGAGGAGGAGAAGAGGCCGCTGGCCCCCGAGGAAGAAGAGGATGCGGGATGCCGGGACCTGGAGTCCCTGTCCCCACGCGAGGACCCCGAGATGTCCACCGCTCTCAGCCGGAAGGTGTCTGACGTCACATCCTCAGGCGTGCAGTCCTTTGATGAGGAGGAAGGCGAGGCCAACAACAACTAGGTTCCTCCCCCTCCTCGCCCAGCCGTCCACTCCTGCCTGAGGAGCCTGGCTGCAACCACACCTTCCTCCTTCCCCCAGCAGCGCGCCTGAAACCTGGGCAAGAAGACCCTGATGAGCCCAGGAGGCGTCCTCGCCAGCAAAACGGAGGGCCAGGGTGGAATTTTATCCGGGCTTATGCTGTAGAGACCACAGGTCCAGAAATCGAGGCCCGGGCAACCGAGATGGCCCGGAGCTTCGCTTGCCTGCGGGCTTCTGGGTCTGCGGCAGCGGAGCTCCAGTGTCCATCCCGAGCTGGATCGCTGTTCTTTGCTCCCTGATCTCGTCTTCCAGAAGTCTCCACTGTGGCTGTCTGAAGGCCTCCTTTCTCCAAATCACTCTTGCTCTTCCTGACTTTTTTCCTCTGGCTGTGACCCAGGCTCAGCCCCACTATGAGGAGCAGACCTGGGGGGCTGTTGGATGTGATTCGATGGACCCGGGTGGGGCCAGGGGCGGGGGGAGGGGGAGCAACGTACAGACCATGTCTCCTTGGAGGGTGGAGAGTCTGCCCTCAGAGGTAACTTGGCTTCTGAGATGAGGGATCTTAGAGGAGATGGACGTGGCAGCTGGGATGCACAGGGGCCAGGTGGTCACTGGTGAGAGCCAGGACAAACACGGGCCACGTGCTTTGACATCTTGAGTATATCCAGTGGATGAACGGAGGACCCCACGGACCTGGGAAAGGACCCCCACCAGGGCTGGCTGCTCCAGCTCTTCTTCCCTTTTTCTGCCTTCTTCCATCCCCTGCTCTGGGAGCCCCGGCCCCGACCCGCCAAGGGGAGACTTGGAATGCTGGTGTCCTGGCCAGACAGGAAGCATGAAGCTGCCTCCCTCCATCCAGCCCTAATTCTCTGGAGCTGTTTACACTTTTCTCTTTGCCTTTTCTACATTTTTATAACTTCTTGGGGACTCAGGGTTGAGTGGGGGTGGAAGGAGGGGTCTGGTGCTGTCAGGCACCCCCCGGATTGGGGCGGAGGAGGGGGTTTGGTGTTGGCTGAGGAGCAGCGAGGTTGCTTGGCCCCCTTTGCCCCTCCTCGCCTCCTCCCAGGACTCCCGGGAGGACCTCACAGGTGTCCCCCCTCCTTCCCCAGACCTGAGGAGGACACGGTATTCTTCCTCCCAGGATAAGCCCCTGAAACTGCTTGCCCTCCCACACCCACTCTCCATTCTGGGAGGGGGGTTGGGGGGGGGGGACCTCTGGGCAGCCCGTGAAGCCCCAGGACTTCTGTCACAGAGCCTGATCGTAGGGGGCTGGGTTGAAAGGTAGAGTGCCGAGCCAGTACCCCCCCCCCCCTCCGCCCCCGCCTCCGCTGCAGAATGAGGAGGCTGAGCGCTGGGGTGCCCCCCCATCAAGCCCCCACTGTCATACACACGTGCCCCTGAAATGCAACCGAGGCCACGTCCCACGTCTTCTGGGGGAGGGGAGGATGGCCACCCTCAGAGGTCGGTTCTTGCAGAGGAAACGGGTGGGCAGGGTGAGCCCAGGTAGGTGAAGTCGCCTCATCCAAAGCGATTACGGGCGCTGTGTGCTCACGTGACCGGACACTGCTGGCCCCGCCCTGCACCCCTTGCTGCAGGCCTTTGGGGTTTGCTGGTCACGGTTTCCTCCTCTCAAGGGGTCCCTGTTTCCTGACCTTTTGCACCCTGACCTCTCTCTAAGGCATCATCCTTTTCTCTTTACTCTCACCCGCTTCGTGCCCCATCTTCCACCCCCAGACCGCAGGGGACATCCAGTCCAGGGAGAGGGTTCATTCATCAACAGTTCCTTTTCCGCTCAGGGCCCTGTGGAGTCAGGAAAGGTCATCTAAAGCAGCGATCTCTCCTTCCTCCTTGCCCGAGGAAGCCCAGCGTCCCTGCCAGTCCTGCCAAAAGATGGCTAAAACTCTAAAGAACTCAGCAGAGTTCAGATGTGAGCGTGAGGGTGGGGTTCAGTCTCTCCTGGGCGCTGGCATCGCTGCAGACCAGAGGTCGGGTGGGGCGGGGTCTGCACTTTGCAAGCAGCTCCCCCTCCGCTCTGAAGAGGGAGAAGACTCGAGGAGCTGGCCTGGGACCCTCTTAGGACTCTTCCAAGGGAGGGACTGCCTCTCTGGTGCTGGGGGCCAGGGTGCATGGGGTTTGCTTGTAGCCTATTTTAGGGGGAGGGGAGGGGCATGTGCCGGAAGAGGCTGCTGGGGGTGGGGGAGGGTTGCTTTTTCTTTGGGGTTAAAGGCTGTGCAGCACGTTTTAGGACAGCCCCCAGAACAGGGCTGTTTTTATATCATTGTGAATGAAACTGCTCTTGCTAAATTATTTTCTTCTGGTGGGGGGGTGCACTTTCATTTTCAATTCACCTTATTAAAGGAAAATCGCAATCTTCCATTCCTCCCCTCCCCCCATCGCCCCCCACCCAACCTCCCCCCACCCCCATACCTTCCTCTCAAGGAGGGAATCTTGGTGAATGAGTTATTACCTCTCCTCGCCCCCCACCTGTACATCCCATACTTCCTCTTCCAGGTTTGGGAAATATCCATTTTTACAGCCAGTCTTCGCATGTTTTCTTAATGTGATATTTCCACCCCAGGCCCAAGAGAGATTCTAGGACATATATTACAGAGAGAATTATATATAAATATATATATAAATATTATAGATTATATACATAGGAGCAGGGGCTCCAGGGCCCACTGCTAGGCCCCCTCCCCAGGCTGCAGCCTCTCTCTCTTGGCCCTGGGGAGGCAGAAGGGGTGTACTGTTGGGAGATGGTTCCAGGCTGTGTTCAATGGCACTAAACGCTGTGGTGGCACCTTCGGCTATGAGTGTCTTATTTGGGGGGCGGTGCAGGCTGGGCAGGAAGCGGGAAGGAGGAGGATGCCTGGGATGGGCACAAAGATTTTAAGGGGGCATCAAAGTAGGCTCCGAGAGGTGGTGATGGACAGGGAAGTCTGGCATGCTGCAATCCACGGGGTCGCAAAGAGTCGGACACGACTGAGCGGCTGAACTGAACTGAAAAGAAGGGAGGGACGAAAGCCTTGGGGGTGGGATCAAGAGCACCTGGGACCACTTGCAGAGAAGGCAGGGTAATGGCAGGCTCCCTGCCGCTGGCTTGGGGCGGATAAGGGTCTCTGACTTCCCAAGTGTGGGAGAGCTGGGCCATTTCAACACTGAACCTCTAGAAGAGGAATACAAAGGACCAGCCCCGAAGAAGCGTGGGGGTAAACCAGTGGCCCAGCTGCCCTGAGCCTCGGTTCTGGTTAGAAGCCCCGGCTAGATCAGCTCAAGGACAGAGCTGACCCTTGGGCAGGACAGATCAAAGACGACAGTGGGAAAGGGAGTGACCTGGAAACCGGAGGGTGAGGAAGCTGTAATGCGAGATGCCAGAGGGAGTAAAATAAATCCATTAGGGCCGCGTGACTGTTGAGCCACAAGGTACCACCCCTTCCACACAGAGCCTTCCCGTGACTGTCTGTCTTCTAGGCTCTGCCCCCGAATAGGCTCTGTATCCATGTCTCACTGCCTAAATGGAGGATGGAGGGGGATGTAGGAATGGCCTTTTCCAGCCCGAGGAATTGAGGCCAGACCCTGGGAGCTCAGATGGTAAAGTGTCTGCCTGCAATGTGGGAGACCCAGGTTTGATCCCCAGGTCGGGAAGATCCCCTGGAGAAGGAAATGGCAACCCACTCCAGTACTCTTGCCTGGAAAATTCCATGGACGGAGGACCCTGGTAGGTTACAGTCCATGGGGTTGCAAAGAGTTGGACACAACTGAGCGACTTCACTTTCTAGTAGGAGTCAGAATGGAGTCTGGAGGCAAATTTCAGGGACTGGCTATGGGCAAGTGGAGGGCTCTGAGAGAAGGCGCTGTGGACAGTTTGCAAGTACATTCAAGGGCCATCAGTCCATGAAGCCATGAGGCGGTCCCGTCTCCTCCTCCAACATGGCTCTGGCAGGACCACAGTCATCCTGGGTCTCCATTAACCCACCCCCAGGGGAACTGATGGGAGGATGGGCAAGGCCGCGAAGGCACTGGGATAAGAACCCTGGGGGCAGGGGGAGGGCGGGTTGTGGGGGATGCATGGGAGAGGCAGGTATTCCCCATCCACACACGGGCAAACTCAGGAAGCCCATGGAATATCAGGGGCCCTTCACACAGATCCACCACCTATCTGGGGATGGGAGGGCATGGCCCAAATGACTGACCAAGGCTACCCTCTGCCCAAATTCCAGCTCCTCCTCCAAGGATCACATTTTTTAAAACTCCCAGGAGAGGCCGTGTATTGATGTGATCCCCACCAGCTTTAGGAAGCACCCTCTCCCACACGGTACACCCTCTCTCCTGGGTCCCTCGACAACCTCCGTGAGAGGAGGTGCAGGAGGCAGTCAAAGGATCAGTTCATCCCCGTCCTCCTCGTCAGTGGAGCGCAGACTGGGGCCCTGCAGGATGTCGGCCAGCTCCTCCTCCTCGGGCCCTGGCCCCTCCACCAGCTCCAGCTCTTCCAGCTCGCTCTCTGCCTTGGCTGGAGTCTGCGAGAGGGGGTGCTCCGGGAAGGGGGGTGGCACGGGGGTCTCTGGGGAAGCAGGGGTCACGTCCCCTGCCCCAGTGGCCCCAGCTCCGTCGTCAGGCAGACTCCAGCCTTCTGCAGGAGGAAGCGGGACCCCGGTGTTCTTCCGAGTGGAAGTTGTACTCCGGAAGCTGGCAAGAGGGGGGCGGAGCTGCACCCCAGACTTGGTGTGTCCCTCAATGGCCTTCTGCAGCTGGGGAGCACAGGGAAGGGGAGAGAGGGTAGGACACGGGGAAGGAAAGAAGACAAGAAGGCAGGAGCAGCGGAGAAATGGACAATCAAAGGAAAAGGAATGGGAAAGATATGGCGTGGCAGGGATGAATCGAAGGGAGAAGACAGAAAAAGGAAAAAGGAGGCATGATGGACTAAGAGCCTCACCTGCAGAGCGGTGAAATCTCAAGAGCTCTGACCCAGGATCTCTTTTGCCCGGTCCCCAACCCTCAGGCCCCCTTCAGCCACGCCCCATTTGCCCGCTCTTTCCACGCCCCTCCACTGCAGCAACCCCATGAGACCGTGACTCAGGCCCTGTGCCCCCATTCCAAGCCTATGCCATCCTGATAAGATCAGGGGGCTGCCACCCCCGACCCCCTCCAGTCTCTGCGTGAGAAACAGGTGGGAAACCCGGAGCACCTCCTGGATGTTAGAACCACCCTCTCCCCACCTCACCCCTTCCTCCCATTGCCGCTCCAATGGGGGGACACGTCGCTCTTACCTCCTCCAGGGCCAGCACGCCCCTCAGCTTCCCCATGCTAGTCACATAAGCAAGGTGGAGGCCCAGGAGGGAGAAGAGGGTGTGGGTCTGCGAGTACAGAGCAGTGGGTAAGGTCAGCATGGCGGCCCCACCCCTTCCGGTCCTCCCGGAAGCCCTGCTGGGTGGGCGGTGGGCAAGGACTTGCCTTGTGCAGAGTCGTCTGCTCCACCAGCTGGAAGGGGGACTGGTCGATACAGCAAGAGTCAAAACACACAGGCAGGCCCAGCTGCTCCTGCTCCCAGGCCTCAATCTGCCAGAGAGGAGGGCCGTCACCCAATATTGGAGCCCCCTTAAACCCCAGATCCTTGATCCCAAACTGCCCTCCAATTCCTGGCCCAGAAATCTGAAATAGGCTGTGAAACTATCACAGCTCCTCCAGGTCGCTGGCCCGCCTCCCTTTGCCCCAATAAATTCTCCTCCCTCCTCCAGCCCCAAATCAACCTTCAGCTTCAGGTGCTCAAAACACGCCCCCTTCTTCATGGTGCCCCAAACGCTTGCTATTCCCCACCCATCTTTCCAGTCTTGTTTTCTACTACTCCTGTGATTTTCTTAGGCTCCAAAATCACTGAGGACGGTGACTGCAGCCATGAAAGTAAAAGACACTTAAATCCTTGCAAGAAAAGGTATGACAAACCTAAACAACGTATCAAAAATCAGAGACATCCCCTTGTCAACAATATCCATCTAGTCAAAGCTATGGTTTTTCCAGTAGTCACCTAGGGCTGTGAGAGCTGGACCATGGAGAAGGCTGAGCACCAAAGAACTGGTGCTTTTGAACTGTGGTGCTGGAGACGACTCTTTAGAGTCTGTTGTACTACAAGGAGATCAAACCAGTCAGTTTTAAAGGAAATCAACCCTGAATATTCACTGAAAGGACTGATGCTGAAGCTCCAATGTTTTGGCTACCTGATGCAAAGAGCCAACTCATTGGAAAAGATTCTGATGCTGCGAAAGATAGCAGGCAGGAGGAGAAGGGGGCAACAGAGGATGAGATGGTTGGATGGCATCACTGACTCAATGGACATGAGCCTGAGCAAACTCTGGGAGAACCAGAGTGGGTCTTGCTCCATCTTAGACTTGCCTTAGCTCTGGACTGAACTCCTCCAGAGCGCTGTGAGGCATCCATCATTGTGCGTCATGAAGAAACCTGCAGGCTGACCTTTTACAAAGCAGATCTTGGTGAAACTTTATTGGATTTAAAGAGCTGTTCTGGGTCACATGGCACTTTGTTGACTCAAACAAGCCACTTTCGTGTGTGTGTTTGGTTGTTTTGTTCTACATTGTATTGCTTTGTCTGTGACTAAAGCAATAAGGCAAAAGTTCAACTGTGCTTTGGATTTTAGATTTGCATGCCCAAATCCCCAAGGTTCTAAATAATCTAGTATCACTGTGGCTCTCATAAATGAATTTTAAATTTTCTGTAACCTCTTCTCAGTCCCCTCTGAAAGTGCTAGAGGAAATGTTCAGGAATCCCTTGGACAGAAAAGGGATCAAACCAGTCAATCCTAAAAGAAACCAGCCCTGAATATTCTCTGGAAGGACTGATGCTGAAGCTGAAGCTCCAGTACATTGACCACCTGATGTCAAGAGCTGTCTCATTGGAAAAGACCTTGATGCTGGGAAAGATTGAAGCCAGGAGGAGAAGGGGATGACAGAGAATGAGATGGTTGGATGGCATCACTGACTCAATGGACATGAATTTGAGCAAGCTCCGGGAGATGAAGGACAGGGAAGCCTGGCGTGCTGCAGTCCACGGGATCGCAAAGAGCTGGACACAACTGAGCAACTGAACAACAACCTCTAAATGAGGTTCTAGTGTCTTTGTTTTTCATTTTGCTCAGATCTACACGTCTCAAGCTTCAGAGGACATCACTGAACGTCATCGCCCAGTGGGTCATCCCCACTGAAGGTCATCCCCCACTGAAGGTCATCTCATGTCCAGTGTTTGGTCCACAAGGCCGTGCTCTCCCCATCTGTCCCTTCTGGCTTTTTCCTGACTACAATCACACCTCTTCCAAACTTTCACCTTCCCTGACTGAAGGTCCACCCAAAGTTGGGCAGCACTCAGCCCAGGATAGATGACCACTTAGCAGGTACATTGCAGACAAGGTTTACTTAAATGACAGGGAGCAAGACCCTTGTGGATGCTAGTTTGGTTGCTGCTGCCCTCCTGCACTGTGCTCTGATCATTTCTGGCCTCCCTGGTTCCATTTTCCCTGTCCTTGGGGAACAACAGTAGCAGAACCATTTCCTGTGCACGCGCACTAAGCACTTCTCTGTGCCAAGCATTATGCCAATTGTTTCACTCCTCGAATCCTCTGCCCTATGGTTATCTCTATTTTACAGATAAGGAAAAACAGAGGAACAGAGTGCCTAAGTGTTTGTCCTTAAATGCTTAAGATTACACAGAGGTGGGCTTCCGACCTTGACTGCCCATCATGTCCCAGGAACCCCAGTTTTCATCTGCTCTAGGTTTGATGTGATCCACGACTTTAAAAAGCTCAGCATCAGTTACAAACCGGGACTGTAATGTGTGTGTATTCCTAACAGAGTGGCGGAATTAGACAAGTCATAGCAAAGACTTCAGGTGACCTATAATTGAATTCTTTGACTATTCCCAAAGGTCTCATCTTGATATTGTCAAGGGTGTCATCTGTATCCAGCCTGAAAACGCTGTTCAAAATATCCTGAAGTTTGACTTCTATTGTATCTTATCCTTCGAAAGAGTCATGGTGGGTCCCATGGGAGTGGAGAGCTGCTTAAAGTCTTCCCTGAGACAGATATCAGCTAAAAATGTATCATCTATCTTCTTTTTATCGCTAGTTGCAACTTATTTCCTGTGGTTATTAAATAACCTCACTGATCAACTAGCTGGCTTTCTTTGGTGCATTAAAAAAAAAAAAAAAGTATTATTGGTTTCAGCAGCCTAGTAAAGCACTCCTTCATTGTAGTTATGACCCATCTGATTCCTGCTTGTGGGTAGAGGAATAGTTCAATTTTTTTTCATCTGTGATTATCCATTTGATTTTTCAGGTCATCTATCCAGAAATGTTGTGTGTTTTGAGGGGTGTCAAGGGGAGAAGGGGAAGACCTGCCTTTCTCTCCTGTCACTAACCACCCTCTCCTCCAATCTTGAGTACTTTTAATTTTTAGCACATGTATATTCTGGATGGGATTTTCCAGGTGGTACAGTGGTAAAGAATGCAGGAGATTCAGGAGACTCAGGTTGATCCCTGGGTCAGGAAGATTCCCTGGAGGAAGAAATGGCAACCCACTCCATTATTCTTGCCTTGGAAATCCAATGGAGAGAGGAGCCTGGTGGGCTACAGTCCATAGAGTTCCAAAGAGTCAGACACAAGTGAGGAAATAAGCATGCATGGATGCATATATTCTGGATATCCAGTACGTGTTTCTTTGAAGAGAATATACATTATGGTATTTTATCAGCTACATACTTTTTGTTGTTTGCTCATTTTGCATATCTAATTTTGTATTTTAATATCAAGATAAATTTCCCATGAAAATTACCATTTGAACCATTTTAAGTGTACAATTAAGTGGCTTTTAGTACATTCAAAATGTTCAACCATTGGCAACGTCAACTTTCAGAGAGAGAGAGAGGGGTGGATGGGTGAGTAGGGATCAGGGAATCGGCTTACATAGTTGTGAAGGCTAGAAAGTCTGATATTTCAGCCACGTACTTTTAAAGCTCTACCGTTCAGCCTTTGCAGCAAGCTTGCCTTCTCTTGACTAAATGGAATGGTTGCTAATGGATTTTATTGGTATCTCTCCACACCCCAGGGTAGTTCTGATCTGCACAGCTCAGCCACGTGTTCCCAATCTGTTCCCTGTGCCAAGTTCTGGTCACTCAGCACAACCTGCTCCACCCAGTGCTTGATTTTCTCTCTCATGGACTCAACAGCCCCCTCTCTGCAGAAATAGGCATTTGTCCCAAGGAGGCACCGTGGTTGGTATTTGGCCTCAGTTTGTGGCTCTTCCCAGTCTCACTTCCTGGAATCTTCCCATTGTCCCCTGTCTCAGGGCCCAGATCAACCTAGCATAGTAACCTCACCAGGCACTGATTTCCCCATTTTAGTTTTGATACTGTTCTTCCACCTCCGTTTATATGAGTTGGCTGCCCAGTGCGATCTTCCTGCAGGTAAATGTCATCCTTCCCACATAGCGTCTGCCTGGTCCAGAATGCCTCTAACGTCCCAAAGTTCTAAGGCTCATCCTAGCACCACTGGCCCATCTACACACAGCGGCTCAGAACTTCCCTCTCCTGAAATGACACTGGTCCCCAGGAGGACCCCGCCATGTTTCCCCACCTCCAAGCAATGTGCCCAGCACCACTCCATAGTCAAACCCCACGAACAACCTCTCAGAGTGCCCTTCTGCCTAGCTTCACATCTTATTCTTACAACAACACAATGAAGAAGATTGGAAAAAAAAAAAAAAAAGAGCAATGTCTTCACTTAACAAGACAGGGAATTCCCTGGTGGTTCAGTGGTTAAGACTCAATGCTTCCAATGCAGGTGGCATGAGTTCTATCCCTGGTCAAGGAACTAAGATTTCTGCATGTCACACAGTGAGGCCAACAAAACATAACCAAACAGAAAAATGATTCACCCCAGCTTCCTGTTTCCTTTACTTACCTCTTCAGGAGACATGTTATCCACTAAATCCATTGAATCCTAGAGAAGAAAGACATAGGTCCAAGTTCCTTCCCTTTTCTTCCTTGTAGAACCATAACTGCCTCTCCCTGGCCAAGCCACAGATGCCTCTTTCCATCCCATCATCCCTTCCATATGATGACGTTTCTCTTCCCTGGTGGGACCTCTTCCCTCCCACCTTAAGGATCATGGGATTCTCACTCCTCAAAGACAAGTTCCCTTTCCCAACACATCTTTTCTCACCTGGGTCACTTTCTTCTTTTTGGGGCGAGCTCTGCCTAGCAAGCAGCGAAGCAGGGACCGAAAGATGGAGGGTCTTGGACCTGAGAGGAGTGGTGAATGGATGGAAATGGAGACAAAGCACTATCCATCCTGGGAGGAAACGGTTAGGGACCCCAAGCTGTCCTGATACTTTTGTCACAACAGGTTCGCATTTCTAGGTGCCTCACCTCTATAGGACCTCCCCTCTCCCACCCTCCTAATCCAGTCCTTGCCGCCACCCCCACCCCCCACTTTGGGACAGTAACATTGGACTCAAAGAATAGAAATCCCCTCCCACCATCCCTTGGCCTCATCCCTCCTCATAATAGCAGCATGCAGAGACAACCCACAAGGTGTGAGGCAAGGGTGAGATGCATGATGGGAGAATCTTTACCTGTAGACTCCAGTGCTTCCAGCTGCTGTTTGTGGCTGGGCAGGGGCCCATTGGACTCTTCGGGGGGCAGTGGATCAGTAGGAAGGGGGTGACGAGGAGGAAGAGAAGGCATCTGTAGAGAACAGTAAAAATTCTCACTCCTAGAGAAGAGGCTACCTTGTCCTGCCTGTACCAGCTGGTGTCCTGGGAAACCTATCTAATGCTATTGTTCTTTCCAGTTCATAAGTCCTCAGAGCTCTCTGAATTCTCATGGCTCCAAAATTTGCAACCTCATCTCCTTCAGTCCCTGGATGCAGGGGCACTGATCTCTTAGACTTTGTCAGTGATCAGCATCAATCCTCTCTCTTCCTGTTTTCCCTTGGTCCCATCTGTCCCGCTCCCCTGACCCTTCCCAGCCCGCTTACCTCGGGCTTCCCGTAGAGATCCTCATCTTCACCTTCATCCACAAAGGCAAAGGACTCAGGTCGACCCTGGGGCCAGGCGCCAGAGCGCCCCACCCCAGCCGGCCGCACCTTCCCGTCGAAGGGCAGCTCAGACAGCTTCCTCGCCATGTCCCGGGCCAACCGCAGCCTCCGCTCAGGACACAGGTGACGCTGCAGGAGGGACTGAAGTTCTGACCGCTCCACGGAGCCCAGCAGGATCATTGACTCTGGGGGAGACCCAGGCTCAGCCTGAGGACAGCTCGATCACCCCCTCGCCCCTCTCTCCACAGGATGGAGTCAGGGACTCAGCCCAGCGCCCGACTCTTTTCAGCTCTTACCCTCTCTTCCTAAAAACTCATTTCCAAAGTCTTTCAGGATTGAACCTCACTCAGTTCCTTTTATTTCACCCATTTAGCACTTAGGGACTCAATTGAGAGTACATTGTTGTTATTCAGTTGCTTAGTCGTGTCCGACTCTTTGGAACCCCGTGGACTATAGCCCACCAGGCTCCTCTGTCCATGGGATTTCCCAGGCAAGCATAATGGAGTGGTTTGCCATTTCCTTCTCCATGAGAGTATATTAACTGGTGCTAATTTGTACTTATTTTGATGCAGTCCTTACATAGACAGTTTGCAAACAGGTGAACTAGGAATTAAAATAGGCTCATCAACTCTGTCTCCAAAAGAAGACACATTAAAAACCATTCACACTGATATGGGACTATATTGGGCTGGACAAAAAGTTTGTTTGGGTTTTCTGGATCATCTTACGTGCTGTGTGCTATGCTTAGTCACTCAGTCATGTCTGACTCTTTATGACCTCAGGGACTGCAGCCTGCCAGGCTCCCCTGTCCATGGGAGTCTCCAGGCAAGAATATTGGAGTGGGATGCCAGGCCCTCCTCCAGGAGATCTTCCCAATCTAGGGATTGAACCCAGGCCTCCCGCATTGCAGGCGGATTCTTTACCATCTGAGCCACTAGGGAAGCCCACATCATCTTATGGAAAAACCCAAATGAACTTTTTGGCCAACCCAATACTTTGAAAAAAGGCTACAAGGATATCTGATGTTTAATCACTAAAATACTCTGGGTCCTTCTAGGCATAGACATAATGCCTCCTTTTTCAGGAAAAATTCTTTTATATTTATTGAGTGAGTGAGTAAGTGAAATCGCTCAGTCGTGTCCGACTCTTTGCGACCCCATGGACTGTAGCCTACCAGGGTCCTCCCTCCATGGGATTCTCCAGGCAAGAATACTGAAGTGGGTTGCCATTTCCTTCTCCAAGGGATCTTCCCAACTCAGAAATCGAACCCGGATCTCCTGCACTGCAGGCAGACACTTTAACCTCTGAGCCACCAGGGAAGCCCTTTATATTTATTAGCATTCCGTTACTATCATTAACATTTTCATTGCATTCTAAGACCATAATATTGCATGCGTGCTAAGTCACTTCAGACTCTTTGCAACCCTATGGACTGTAGCCCGCCAAGATCTTCTGTCCATGGGATTTCCGAGGCAAGAATACTAGAGTGGGTTGCCATGCTCTCCTCCAGGGCATCTTCCTGACCCAGGGATCAAACCCACATCTCTCGGATTGACCCCCATGTCTCTTACATCTCCTGCATTGGCAGGCAGGTTCTTTACCACTAGCATCACCTTAGAAGTCCAAGATGAAAAAAAAGTAGACAGAAGTCCAAGATTAAGGCAGTGTAACTGAGATAAATCTTACTGTTCGGTCTTGTGCTGTGTGCTATGCTAAGTCGCTTCAGTCCTGTCTGACTGTCCGATCCTAAGGACTGTAGCCCGCCAGGCTCTTCTGTCCATGGAATTCTCCAGACAAGAATAGTGGGTTGCCATGTCCTCCTCCAGGGGTTCTTCCTGACCCAGGGATCGAACCTGCATCTCTTATGTCTCCTGCATTGGCAGGCAGATTCTTTACCTGTTAAGTCTTAGTCATTACTATTAAAACCCTGCAACCCATCCTGTGTTCCTCTGCTTTAGAGGCCACTGAAAGGTATTTGGGAAAATATTAAAACTAAAGTAATTTGGATATTCTAATCATCTGAAATTAGAGCTAATAATTTAAATGGCTTCAAATGGCCCTATGATTCCATCACACTAATTCAAACATTAGACAAATATTTATTTAATATCTGGTAAATACCTATAAGGAAGAAGTCTGAGGGAGACAGATGTTATAGTCTCAGCCCTCAAAGGATACCGAATCTAGTGAGGAAGATAAGACATGGATATAGAAACCACAATAAGAAGTAATACAAAGCAAGATTAAGTGTCAGAGGTGGGAAGAAAGGATGGTGAAGGAAGTGAAATCACTACTTATCAAACATGTTTACTCCTTCACATGGAACAGTCTCATCTGCTCCTTAAATTGGGCATTAAAGAAGAACTGTCATTTAGCCATGGAGCAAAGAGAGCCACCTCAGGGGGTGTAAGATTTACAGATGAGCCTCATTATTCACAGATTCCCTATTTGTGAAGGCTTCCCTGATGGCTCAGTCAGTAAAGGATCCACCTACAATGTAGGAGACCCAGGTTCAATCCCTGGGTCAGGAAGATCCCCTGGAGAAGGAAATGGCAACCCACTCCAGTATTCTTGCCTGGAGAATCCCAGGAACAGAGAAGTCTGGTGAGCTACAGCCCATGAGGTTGCAAGAGCCAGAAACAATTTATCGACTAAACCACTTCCATTACCTATTTGTGAATTCACCCACTGGCTCAAGTGTATTTGTAACCCAAAATCAATAATACGTGCTGTGCTTTCCCCATCATTCACAGGCACATGTAAAGCAGCAAAAGATCTGAGGTGCCCCATGCACATGTTCCTGGTTGAGTCTGAACAGAGTGATAGGCTGCCTTTTTTTTTTCTAGCTTCATATTATAAACAAGTGTTCCTCTCGTGATCCATGGAATGTCATGATTTTTGTATTTTTGTGTTTCATGATGGTGATTTTGTTGTTTACAATTGCCCGCAAGCAAGAAGGCTGTGATGTGCCTTATGTAGAAAATACATGTGTTAGATAAGCTTTAGCTAGCCATGAGCTATCGTGCTGTTGGTCGTGGTGAGTTCCAAGTTAATGAATTAACAACAGATATTAAATAAGTTGTCTTTAAGGAGAAACACAGGGCTTCCCAGGTGGCACGGGTGGTAAAGAACTCGCCTGCCAATGCAGGACACTTCAGAGACATGGGTTCGATCCCTGGGTTGGGAAGATGCCCTGGAGGAGGGCATGGCAACCCACTCCAGTGTTCTTGCCTGGAAAATCCCCATGGACAGAGAAGCCTGGCGGGCTACAGTCCACAAGGTCACAAAGAATCAGACATGACCGAAGCAATTAAGCACACACACAAGGAGAAACACATTTAAGACAAGTGTATGCTGCTTTGACTACTTGAAGAAAATGTGACCAGAGGCTTGCAGGAACTTCACCTTGAATTTCCTTTGGGAGCAATGGTTCAGTGAAGTGAAAGTCACTCAGTTGTGTCCGACTGTTTGCGACCCCATGGACTATACAGTCCATGGAATTCTCCAGGCCAGAATACTGGAGTGGGTAGCCTTTCCCTTCTCCAGGGCATCTTCCCAACCCAGGGATTGAACCCAGGGCTCCCGCATTGCAGGCAGATTCTTTACCAGCTGAGCCACTAGGTTCAGTACAGTATCCTTAACTCAGTGTTCATGGCAAGTTTTTAGAACATAACTACAAGGAATAATGAGAATCAACTGTATTTCTTTCACTGGATTTTTAACTGTCTTCCTGTGCTTGTGTTATGTTTTCCTTCCTTGAAGATAATCGATTATGTTCCCTAAAGAGCAGAGGCTGGGTGGCCCCTACAGACAAGCGCTCACCCCAGTACTGCCTGCACTTCTGTGGCGCCTTTGTCCAGGTCACTAGCCCAGGAATCTGCTTTCTTCCCTCCCACTGACCTTTTGATTCAACCAGTGGTAAAGTCTTGACTGTGGTGGTCTGGAGCAGGTTTTGCAATTCCCCGTATGTGCAGGAAGCTGAAACAAACTTCACATCCCGTACCATGATGTCCTCAACAAAGATTGTAAATTTGCTATGGAGGGAGAAAGCACCGGGGAGGTTAGCCCCACCATATATGCCTGTCCCTTGACGGTCCCTTCCACTCCTCCCATGAAGTTTTTAGCATGCATTTGATCACTCACAAAATTATTAAGTACATGGGAATATAAAAATAAATTTAAAAAAGCAGTGCATCCAGACATCGACCCTAACCTCATTCTCAATCTCAGAACCTCCCACCCCCACCCCATCAGATCTGAGCTAATTCCAGCTGGTGCCCCTGACCTGAGCTGGTTCCAACCAAGGTCAGGCAAGTAGGGTAGCTTCTTGACCTGGATGATGCTGTCATAAAGGGAGGGCTGCAGGCTCTGAGCCACCATGTTGGCCAAGATAACAGCCACCATCATGGGTAGGATGTGAGCAATCTGACCCGTTAGTTCGAAGCAAATCACGGCCGTGGAGACTGTGTGGGACACCGCACCAGTCAGCGCTGCTGCTCCTGGAATCAGACACAGACGTGCACCCTGGGTTAGGGCCGCCTTTCTTGGCATGGCGGCTATGTGGGGGGTGTGACGGGAGTGGCACGGAGGGGAGAGCTGACCCTGGACAGTGCCAGCACTCCTGAGATGACCGTATGTCACGTAGGGGCTAGAATGCTGAGCTGTTAGAAAATCATTTTGATCTCATTCTATGACCTTTGGCAACTTAAAAAACTTTGTGTGTCGAAATTTTCATTTATAAAATATGGTGATGTGCTATCTGTTCCTTGCTTTTAAACAACTGGGTCACTCTTAACTGAGCATTTTAAAAACCCATTTACAGCATTTTATTTTGGGCCTCAGGTTCTGATGCCAACAATTCATGAGCGGACTCAAAACCCAAGAATTCTGCTGTGGGCTTGGAGCAATGAGATCCTGATTCTATTTCTCAACTGTATAAGAAGAACTTAATCCTTCTGGAACCCCATGCTCTCATCTCTAAGGTGAAACGGGTCATTAGATAAGTTCTAAGGCCCTTGCAGGTCTAAAACATTATGATTCCATAAGCTCTTTGAAGATAGAATCTGTCTTACTTGTTTTTGGTTATGATTTCCCATCAGCCAAAGAGTCCCTAGTGCATTAACTTTATTTCTTATTTAAACATGGGAAGATATACTATGAGAAAAGATGCTGGGGAAGCCACACATGAAAATAGAATAAGAAAAAGTCACAAAAGATAAAGATTGGGAGGAATGGTTTTACTGGATAGTGCATGCAATATACTACAGAACATTAACACAGGAGAGAGATATATATATCCCATATATAAGCCAATGTATGTATGTGTGTGTGTGTGTGTATATATATATATATATATATATATACATAGGCTTCCTGGGTAGCTCAGTGGTAAAGAATTCGCCTGCTAATGCAGGAAGCACAGAATACATGGGTTTGATCCCTGGGTCAGAAAGACCCCTTAGAGGAGGGCATGGCAACCCACTCAACCCACTCCAGTATTCTTGCCTGGTGAATCCTATGGACAGAGGAGCCTGGTGGGCTACAGTTCATTGGATCACAGAGTCGGACATGGCTTAAGTGACTTAGCACGCATGCATGCTAAGGGAAATGTCTACCAGGGAGGTTGAAGGGATATCTGAGAGGCGTGAAGATAGGGAATAATCGCAGATGCAAGAAGTTTCTGTATAGAACTGTGATGGGGGACTAAGGTCACCTTGTGTTCTATAAAGCTGATTAGTTCTTCTATATCAAAGGAAGCATGGCCTTAGATGTCACGGGATTTTGGTAAAGAGGAGAGGGAGGGAGGAAGCATAATAATTCTAGGGAATATCCTGGTCATTTTGTTAAACATGGTTTTTGGGTGGAAGGGACTATACATGTAATGGGAAAAGATAATCTCAGACTCTCAAAATGTTAGGAGTGTAAGACATCTCAAAGTCATTTTAGAATAAAGAAACTAAGGTGCAGAAAGGCAGGTAATCTGCCCCATGGTCATCCAGTGACAAGAGGTAGGGATGAGACCAGAGCCCACATTTCTGAGCTCTTAGTCATGTGTTCCTAAGTCTCATCAACATGAGCACACCTGCAGGTAGAAGTATTCAAGCCAGTCACAAGCACTGTTGTTTCCACGATTCTTTGGAGAAAAAGAAAAAGCCCTTACCAAATACTCAGAGGCAATCCTAGATGTTCTCATCCTTATTATCTCATTTAATCCCTATAATCCCTATTCTGTGTGAAGAAATAGGGAGGCTCAAAGATGTTTAATGAGAGCTAATTAGAGTCAGAGCCAAGGGCTGATTATTTAAATAAAAGTTGAATTAAATAGCATTAAATTAAGACCATTATTGTATAGCCTGGAATGCAGATGTCATGGGAGAGCCTGAGTGTGGGTACCTGGGGTTACAGAAGGGTGGAGTGTGTCTTACCAATAACTGCGTAGCCCCCAGGTAGGATCTTGTAGATGATGTCATCAAATAAGATACCATCTGGGAAAAGCATGGCCATGATCTCTCCTACTAGCCTTCCGAATGCAGCTCCTAGGGAGAGACCAAAAGAAGGAAGGTGTTGAGAGAGTCAAGGTCTTTATCCTCCATTTTTTAAGAGCCAATGCCTCCTTGGGTGCTAAGACTGAACACAAGCCCCCAGTATTCCAGGCCTTTCCTTATTTTCACAGTACCCTAGCCTGAACCACCAGTAAGATCCCAGGCTTCCCATCAGAACTTACCAAGCACGAACACAGGCATGAAACCTCCGCAGGGTATGGGCATGGTGGTGGCCACGATGGACATCCAGAACTGGGGTAAAAAGAGGCATCAGCGCACCCTCTAGACTGTGTCCAACACACACACACACACACACACACACACTCACAACCCCCTTCCCACTACTTTCCTGCTTCTTGTTCCAAGAGTTACAGAAATCCTGGGAGAGCCAATCCTTCTGGAAGTCATCTTGTCTGTCACCTTCCCCCAGAACCAAAAAAAGCATGGAGCACTCAGGCTAAGATATCACCAAAGACAACATTATAAGAAGGTTCTTCCAGGCAGTTAACCCAAATCGCTCCTACTTGGAGTGACAATATTTGCCTTTAGGTGATCAAAACAAGGATTGGGGCTGCAGGGGACTCCTCTGTCACTGTCCCCAAAGGGCCCTAGCCCACTGTATCCTCTTAACCCCAAAAGGTCACCTCAGCAGAGCAGCCTGAAGCTCTTGAACCTCGAGGATATCTTTTCCTGGCCAGACTATGTTTCTGAAAAAGAGCCTCATTTCCAAGTGGCAGACACCTTCAAGTCATAGTGACTTACTGTGTGACTGATTTAGCTTCAGTAAGGTTATTTACAAAGCCATCTACATGGCAAACCTCACAAAGGAACCTGGAGTGAAGACAGCCCTGGCCGAGCCATTTGCTTTAACATTTTCCTTTAACATCAAATCACCTTCAACAAAGATCAGAAAATCAGATCTGTCCTGACCAACTTGCAAGAGCACATTGCAAGAGCCAGCTAAGCCAGCCAGTGTCATAGATAAGAACTCCAAGGCCAAGGTAGAATTCCAAAAGGAATTGGGATGATTTTACCAAAAGTAATATGTACAATTGCTTTATGATGTTGTGTTGGTTTCTGCCATACATTTATCATTGTCTTTTGAGGTCAGCCCTGGCTCAAGGGAATCTCTCTAAGGTTCAGAAAATGAGAAACTTTATTTCTCATTAGTTTACAATAAAGTTGGTGCAGTTTTTCAGTTGTAAATATTTTTATCCTGGTAATTTGTTTTGCAGATGGTGACTGCAGCCATGAAATTAAAAGATGCTTACTCCTTGGAAGGAAAGTTATGACCAACCTAGATAGCATATTAAAAAGCAGAGACATTACTTTGCCAACAAAGGTCTGTCTAGTCAAGGTTATGGTTTTTCCAGTGGTCATGTATGGATGTGAGAGTTGGACTGTGAAGAAAGCTGAGTGCCGAAAAATTGATGCTTTTGAATTGCGGTGTTGGAGATTATTGAGAGTCCCTTGGACTGCAAGGAGATCCAACTAGTTCATCCTAAAGAAGATCAATCCTGGGTGTTCATTGGAAGGACTGATGCTGAAGCTGAAACTCCAATACTTTGGCCACCTCATGCGAAGAGCTGACTCACTGGAAAAGACCCTGACGCTGGGAGGGATTGGGGACAGGAGGAGAAGGGGACGACAGAGGATGAGATGGCTGGATGGCATCACCGACTCCATGGACATGGGTTTGAGTAAACTCCGGGAGTTGGTGATGGACAGGGAGGCCTGGCATGCTGCGATTCATGGGGTCGCAAAGAGTCTGACACGACTGAGACTGGACTGAACTGAATTTGTTTTGACCCTTAGCTGCTGTCATCCTTCACCAAATTAGTTTGAGACCTTTTTCTAAGATTGGTTTACTTATTTTGGAAGTCATATGTAAACTGGTTGCTTAATTTATATATTATGTTGCATATTTTTGTTTCTTTTACAGATATTTCAAAAGTTCAATCACTAGTCTTTTTCCCATTCTATTTCTCAGTTCTTTTGCCTACTCTGCTGCGAATATGGGCTTTCCTTGTGGCTCAGCTGGTAAAGAATCTGCCTGCAATGTGGGAGACCTGGGTTTGATCCCTGGGTTCGGAAGATCCCCTGAAGAAGGGAAAAGCTACCCATTCCAGTATTCTGGCCTAAAGACTTTCATGAACTGTATAGCCCATGGGATCACAAAGATGAAAAACTGTACCAACTTTATTGTAAACTAATGAAAATAAAGTTTCTCACTTTCTGAACCTTAGAGAGATTCCCTTGAGCCAGGGCTGACCTCAAAAGACAGTGATAAACATACGGCAGAAACCAACACAACATTGTAAAGCAATTTGCCCGCAATTAAAAATAAATTTAGAAAAAAGACAATGATAAAGGCTCTGAGAAGCCTTTGTCCCAGAAGCTCTGAGATCAAGCTAAATACATATTTGTCAGAATGCACGTGTGCATGCTAAGTCACTTCAGTCGTGTCCAACTCTTTGCAACCCTATAGACCTTTGCCCACCAGGCTCCTCTGCCCATGGGAGTCTCCAGGCAGGAATACCTCAGTGAGTTGTCATTTCCTTCTACAATTGTCAGAATAGAACTATTTAAAACAGCAAAGTTGAGAACAGCAGAGTTAAATGTATAAATGAAGAGGGTTGCAGATTGCAAATTCCTTGTGTGTGTAACAAGCGTTTGCCTTGTCTCTGCCTTCTCTCAGTACCAGCACAGTGCTCAGTAATTGCAGGTAGGATGTAGGTAGGTAGGAGGTAGGTAGGTAGGAGGTAGGAAGGTAAGTTAAGTAGGCAGGAAGGAAGGAAAGAAAGAAGAGTTTCGTCAAACAGTATTCATACAAAGCGAAAATGCTTCTCGGAGCTAATATTTGCTTAAAACACCCACCAGTAACGCTTGCAGGGGAACTTGTTTGAACTGGGATGAGCAGACATCACGGAAGGCTACCCCACTGGACTGTCCGGAGACGGAGTTCTAGATGCTGATAGTTTAAGCTTCTTAAGGGATCCTGACTCATATAACATTTGGAAACCTCTTGAACTATTCCCTACTATCTCTTTGGAATAAGTACATGAAAGCCATAAGGGATTTTGTAGGCTCAGGTTAATCTGAAAGCTCCAGTAATACAGATAATAGGTGGCCGATGCATCTGATTTCAGAGGATGAACTTTAGATTATCTTCCAAGATACGCGTAAGAACAGGATCAGCATCACAGGAAGCTGAAAGTTATCAACTCCTGCAGCACAGAGGTGGACGCTTGACACTAGCAAACTTTTTGAGTTGTTAGCACACAAAAGGGAAAATCCAGAAGCAGGGCAAGTGATCTGGAACACAAATTACTCCCAAGATTTTAAGCCCCCAGTTCTAGAGAAGTGGGAAACTAGAGACCCCTTCTCACAGATTGTGTTTTATTTAGATGCTTCACAAGGAGGAACCAAGGGAAGATTAGGCAAGAATTCTCCAGAGCCTCGGGCTGTATTGAGAACTCAATGATACTAGCTAATAACGTTAGACTCATTAAAAAGGAAATGGAGATGTTGTAATCATATTCATACTCATTAGAGACACACCAGACTCACAACAAGATGATAACTTTCCATGTCTTAAAATTGAGAAGATGGAAGTTCCCTTCATCAGTGTTTTATAAAAGAGCTGAACTGAGAATCCAATCTGTGAACACGGATACTGCCAGAAGACCACATGGGCTAAATTTCAAATCAGACTGTGGAAAAATAGTTCTAGTCAATTCTATGTTTTAATGTGGTTAGGTATCTTTACTGTCCCCGTTTTGGAAATAAGGGTATGGTTATATGTCCAGTGATAGGAGAGTGAAGATGCTGGAAGCAGTGATAACTAGGTAATGTAGATTTATAGCAGTGGATAGCTTTACATTTAGAATATTATAGAATAGTACAGGCTGGCTGCAAACTGTTGGGCTTGAAATATAGCCCAAGAAATGTGAGCTGCTTTTCTTTAAAAAAAAAAAATTAATTTATCGGCTGTGCTGGGTCTTTGTCGCTGCCCAGGCTTTTCTCTAGCTGTGGCAAGCGAGGGCTACTCTCTAGCTGTGACAGCACTTCTCGCCTCTCACTATGGAGCACAGGTTCCAGGGCACCCAGACTTCAGTAGTTGTAGCACCTGGGCTCCAGAGCACAGGCTCAATAGTCGTGGTGCACGGGCCTATCTGCTCCATGGCATGTGGGATCTTCCCAGAGCAGGGATCAAACTCGTGTCTCCAGCATTGGCAAGTGGATTCTTTATCACTGAGCTGCCAGAAAAGCCCCAAGTTTCTTTTCTGGATTCTCTTATATGTAGACATTAATGAGGATGTAATTAAGTAAGAAATTAGTGAGTGACATACAGCTTAGTCCTTCTACATAATCCAAGTAGGTTTCTCAGAATAAACCTCATTCTGTAAAGTGGGATCCAGAGATATGCTTGGGAAATATCTGGGGAAATGAGGCGAGGCATGAAGGAGATGTTGAAAATATATACAGAATTTTGTTTCTCCAAAAATTTTCAAATGCTTAATGTTTCAAAAATATATATGATCCCAAAGAAACAGTTCAATCTAGAGGAGTATCACAAACACAGAATTATTATCATTGAACAATAAATCCTGAGATGCCATCAAAACTTGGACTTGGTTGCTGCAGATGGGTTTGTATGCTCAACAGCTAATTACAAGGAGCTGGGGTTTATAAATTAGAAAAGATAAACTCTATAATGAAAAATCAGATCCCTAGCAAGACACAGAGAAGTTTATGACTAAAAAATATCAAATCTTTTGAAGGAAGAAATGAAAATGATCTAATTAATAAAGTAGGTGTGCAAAATATGGAAGCCATAGACCTAATTAACCCATGTAGAATGGAATAAGAAACAGAATACATAAATACAGCTCCCAGAACCCCAAAGCAAATCCTGAAAACATAAGTGACAGAGCTGGAACCTGGTATGTCAAGCACTTGGTATCTCTAATCATAAGACCATTGACAATCACATTAAATGAGCAGCAAAAAACCAATTAGAAATTTTTAAATAGCTTTTTCCAACCACAAGCATTAGATATGCCAAAGATCAATAATCAAGTATCTCATATTTGGCACACAGTAGGTGCATTAGAACACTTATTGAATAAATGGATGAATGAATCCACTACAGCTATTACAATATAACTTAGTGACTCATATCCTATGGAAATAGAGTTTCACAGTAAGTATCAAGAATAAGTTGCATACCGCAATTAGACAGTAGCCCCCACTCGCTGCAACTAGAGAAACCCCACGTGCAGCAACAAAGACCCAGCGCAGCCAAAAACAATTAATTTTTAAAAAAAGATTCTCTTTAAAAAAGAATAACTTAATAAACATGAAAGTTCAATGTGGACAGAACTCTCTGACTTTGGTAAATTATATGGGAATGAAGAACAGAAGAACTGCCTTTTGCTGGTAAATTCTTAAAAGGCAAGGTATCCAGTGATAACACCAACCAGAACACTCCTTATGCATGATTCTGAACATCTAGATGCCTCCTGCTTTATTGTCTATATTTTATTTTAAACATATCAAGTTTTGTGGATTCATCTAAAGTCTGCCCAAAAGTACTGTTAAATCCACTAAAATGTATGTAAAAAATTGTGCTATAGACTAAAATAGAATCGTTACTTGGATTTGTTGAAAAGAAAATCAAATGAAAGCCCTAATATATAGAGAAAAATCATGGGCTATTCAGACAAGGTTTAGCCACTAAGTCATGTCTGACTCTTGCGATCCCATGAGCTGGAGCCCACCCGGCTCCTCTGTCCATGGGACTCTCCAGGTGAGAAAATTGGAGTGGGTTGCCATTTTCTGCTCCAAATATATACAGGAAAATCATGGGCTATTCAGACAAGACATACTATTAATAATGAGGCAATCATCAATAAGAGAGAAAAAGACAAACAGCAATTATAACAGATGTCACAACCAGGGGTGGAAATAAAAATAACCTTGTACAAGGCAGTAACTGAAAAGTCTATATCCATGTGATCCTTGATGGGAAGATATGAGAAAGAACCAATGTAAGTAAAAGAGATCAGCTTTTGTTTCCTAACTTAAGTTAGAAGAAAATGGTTTAAGAATGGCAAAATCCTCACAGCCTCACTACCTCAATAGAGAATAATAATATTGTAAAAATTATTTATAGTCACTAATAAAATGGACTTAAATATTTTATCTCTTTTGCAATTCTAGAGAAGAGATTATCCACCAGACTGGGAGAAAAATGGATATGCAAATCATCTGAAAATGGGTAATCAGATGCTGGAGATGAAGTACCTAATTATCTAATATGTGGAGAGATTTGGTTAATTTATCTGAGGTCTTCACACAGTTATTGTATTGCTTAAGCTCTGTCTTGTCCCTATTTACTCAGCGGCTGCGGTGTCTCAATAATTTAGCAAGTGGAACCTTTAGAAGGGTTATAATAATTATGACAACATCATGAAGTTGACATGAATGGAACATTAACCCAGATATTGGTTCAGTTTTCTAGATGAGCAACTTATTAATACTTAGGCTCTGATTTCCAAGTTGTGTTTTTTAGGTTGGACAAAGACCAGGCCAAGTTTTACCCTTCCCTACCTTATGGAGAAGGAAATGGCAACCCACTCCAGTACTCTTGCCTGGAAAATCCCATGGATGGAGGAGCCTGGTAGTCTACAGTCCATGGGGTTGCAAAGAGTCGGACATGACTGAGCAACTTCACTTTCACTTTCACCTTATGCGAAGGAGCTTCCCTAGTGGCTCAGACGGATTCCACGATTTCACAGGTGGCGCTGCTGCCGCTGCTAAGTCGGTTCAGTCATGTCCGACTCTGCGACCCCATAGACAGCAGCCCACCAGGCTCCCCCGTCCCTGGGATTCTCCAGGCAAGAACACTGGAGTGGGTTGCCATTTCCTTCTCCAATGCATGAAAGTGAAAAAAGTGAAGTCGCTCAGTTGTGTCCGACTCTTAGCGACCCCATGGACTGCAGCCTACCAGGCTCCTCAGTCCATGGGGTTTTCCGGGCATGAGTACTGGAGTGGGGTGCTATTTCCTTCTCCACAGGTGGCACTAGTGGTAAAGAATCTGCCTACCAATGCATGAGCTGTACGAGGAAATGGCAACCCGCTCCAGTACTCTTGCCTGGAAAATCCTGTAGACAGAGAAGCCTGGTGGGCTACAGTCCATGGGGTCGCAAAGAGTCGGATACACGGGGCGCACACACACACACACACACCCCTTATGCAAACCCTGGTTCCTAGATTGAAAACAGAAGCTCAGGGCGTCAGGGGTGTAGGGAGAGGTACCTTCATGATGAAGAAGAGGAGGAGGACGATAACAACACTGGCTTTGGGGTGGATCCACACAGCTGACCGGCCCAGGCTCTCGGGGTCCCCCATATGTTTTACCCACGTATTGTTGTCGAACAGGGTACTGATGGCTTCCCGAGGCATCAGCTGTGAGAGGAGGAAGCAAAAGGGAGCAGTTCTCCAGAGATGTTCGGTACTTCCATTTTTTTTAAAGAGAACCGATTCCCTGGTCTCATTTTTCATGGGTCCCTTTCCGCTTTTTTCTCAGGGAGCGATGCCATCCGTGGGCAAAAACATGTATGCTCAGAAGCCCGAGGGTCACCTGCGCCACTTCCTCTTTTCCACGTGGTCCCGTCCTGGTTTAGTCTCAGTGACCTGACCCCCACCCTCAAAGGTCACCCTTGGAGCTGACCTCTCCAGCCATGAACTGCCCTATTCCTGGAGGAAAGGTGAAGGAGGCGATGACAAAGGTGATGATTCCAGGATAGAGCAGGCGGCTGGAAAAGAAACAGGATTAATTACTTAGAATTAATCCTCATCCTGATTTGGCCAACCCACAGTGGATGCCACACTGGACCCTGGGAATCCGAAGTTTCCTGGCGTCCCCTGTGGTCTCAGGCCATTAAACGGAGCACTCTCTCCACCAATAAGCAATCTTTAAAGGGGGAAACCACACCGCTTGTCCCTAGTAGGGTATCCGGGCTTCTGTATTTTATCACAAGCCACCGAAAGGCATTTAACACCTTCCTCCAAGATTAAAAGGGAGGAACTCTTGGAGAAACCAGAGAGTAAACGGGTAGGGCAGTGACTCACTGCTTAGCCAGAAACTGGCTGAGGGCTTTGTGCTTTCGGACGCCGAGCATGACTTGGCGATGCAGATACACAAACACAGCTCCCAGGAACCCACAGCAAATCCTGAGGGTGGAAGCCATACAGAAATGAAACCCTCATCCCTCGGCCCTGGCCAATGCAGGGAAGCAAATACCAGGCGTCCACCTGTCCTTTCTACCCACCTCCCCCCCAGCAATTTCCACCTTACCCCTGCCCATGCCAACTTCCCAGCTTGGGTCCTTTCCAATCCAATGCTCTGCCCCAACCCTGCCCCCACCCCCCCACTCCCAGAGCAGCCAAGCCACTGACCCAATAATCGCAAAGGCTGGGAGTTCCTGCAGGTCAAAGGGGAAGTCCATTCGGAAATTGGTTCTGAAGAGGGCTGTGATGGTGACTACAGGATGGAAAGACCAAGGTCATGGTGGGAGTGTCACAGAAGCCATCGAGAAGGACCCAAGGTCATCAGCCTTCAGGATTAAAGCTTCCTCCAAGCCCACCATCCCCTCTATTTAATTTCTTTTTCCTAACACTACTGGCAGAGACAGGCTTCCCTGGTGGTTCAGTGGTTAAGAATCTGCCTGCCAAGGCAGGAGATGCAGATTCGATGCCTAGATCAGGAAGATCCCCTGGAGAAGGAAATGGCAACCCACTCCAGTATTCTTGCCTGGAAAATTCCATGCACAGAGGAGCCTGGTGGGCTACAGCCCATGGGCTTGCGGAAGAGTCAGACACGACTTAACGACTAAACAACTGGCAGAGACACTCCCCCACTCCACGACCTGTACCCTTGCCCTCTATATACCCTTGGGCCTTAGTCCCACTTCCCAGATGATGCTTCCCATGTTACCAGCATCCTTGTTCCACACGGCCAGCACTCGGAAAACAAAGGCGCTGAACGTGGCTGCAAAGAATCCTCGCCAGTAGTTCCTCACAGCGAAGTATGTAGAGGTGACCTCGATGCTAAACAGCACTCCTACAGGGCAAGGAAATCGGGTCAGGTGCAGGCCAGGGTAAGGTTGTCTCCCACACCCCCACCCCGGGCACCCCAGGAGCTTTGGCTCCTTGAGCCACGAGGGGGAGCAGTAGTGGGAATGGATGGTCTTTTGGAGTATACCATGCTCTAAACCATATACCTGCCCATGCTAGCAGTTTTTGCAGACCAGAGAGATGGTCCAACAAGATACAGAGAGGATGGAAAATGAGGGGGCTTTAACCCACAACATGTGAACGGTCGTGCCTGTTCCACCCCTTTGAAATCAGGGCTGGGTGGAATTCACAGTTGTCTGATATCCACAGGAATCTGAAATTTTTCTGCAGAAAAGTTACAAGAGGGAAAACTTCCACAGTGAGTGCTCACCAGAGTACTAAGCAGAGCTCAAGATTTATAGGGACTCCCCATAACGCCTCCCCCCACCCCCACAATCTCTCCTCCCTTCTCCCATGTGCCATGTACCATGGCAACATTTAGGGAAGAAATAAGAAAAACAAAAAGGAAGGGACTTTGTAAGAGCTGACAGTACTCAGTATTCCAAGAGAGGATTCATTAATATTTTTTGAAATCAAAATGTAAAAACCTGACTTAAAAGGACCAGATCCAGCAGGGGAAACCAAGAAGCTCAAAGAAGTTACAAACCATTATGCTCAAGAAAGGAGAGTGAGGTAGAAGGCAAGCTAATTGAGAGTCCTAAGTTGTCCTGTTTCTGAGAGTAGATGCTGGAGCAGAAATGAGAAGGTAAATAAACAGAAAAATAGCAAGAGCTGGTGGAAACAAAGGAAGGAAGCTAACAAGGGCATAAAAGACTCAAGAGATACAAAGAAAATAATCTTTACACATACCACGAATCGGAGAGAAGACTATGATTAGATGCAAAGTGGAAACTGACAACATAATTACCTAACACCTGGCTAAGCCTCATCTTTATCAGAGCTGAAGAAGGAAAACGAAACACGCATCATCGTCGCCACCAGGCCTGGCCACGCGGCCCGCCCTCATTGGACCATGCAAAACCCGCGGCCACATGCCCGCTGGGGACGTTTCTTCCCTAGCCCCGCCCCCGCGCCACCATGTGACCTATACGTCACGTCCGGTGGCTTTGTAGTCCTTAAGGTGAGGGGAAAGTGACTTCCGAAAGGGCCGAAGGCGCTTCCGTTTGAGGTGAAGTTAAGGTCAGGCGGGCGCGGGTTCCCGGAAGCGGTCTTGAGACGCCATTTTATGTCGCCCCCAGTTTGATGCTCCTGATTGCCCTTGGGCCTCTTCTGATCCACAGTCCTCAGTTGCTGTGGGAAGAGCCTAGCTTCAGAGTGAGCCTTGGGTTTGAACCCTGGGTCTGCCACTCATTGATGGGTGACCTTGTGTGACCAGGAGTGGAAAGAGCCCCAGGAAAGCCTGTGAACTAGGTCGGGTTACTGTCCCTTGCTTCTCTGTGGCTACTGGCTGGCTGAGACCCCCCACCCCACAACCCCACCACCTGCTTCCCATTTCCCGTGGCCTCTCACATCCAAGCCATTTTCTTCCCCTTGTTCTAGATTCCAAAAGTCACATCTCTTGATTTCTCAGGATTCTAGCCCTTTCTGCTGCAGGCCACAGTCAATGGTGATAGGAAGTCATTTATGCCTCGGGGAGGGTGGCCTAACGGTTGCTCCCATGTGGAACAGCTGCTGCATTTGGGCAGAGGATATATTGTGGTTCCCCTTCTCTGGGAACCAGTCCCCCTTCTCTGGGATCCCCAATCCCCCTCTGTAGGTAAAAACAGTCCCTCCCTTATCTTGTTTTCTGGGAATTTGGGGCATCAGAGCACCTGTTAGCACTTTCAGAGGTAGTTCTCTATTTACATCTCTAAGGTCCCCCTGGGACTGAAGGTTCTTTGGATTCCTAACACCTAACACGGTGATGCCTGGTACATCCTCAGGGCTCAAAGCCTTGTCCTATGGATGAGAAGGGAGGGGAGGGGAGGGGAGGGTAAAGGAGGGGAAATGGGGGACAGGGGAAGGAAGAAAAAGAGCAAGGGATCATAGCTGAGTGGAATTTCAGAAAATGGGGAATCTGAGGGACAGCACTTTGCCAACCACCCCTCACCGGCCCCTGCTCCCCAAATCTCATCAGGTTCAGCAGCTGCTTCCTTGGCCTAGAAGGAGGATTTGGGGAGTCAGGGCTGGGGGGTGTCAGGCAGAACAAACGGCTCCTTTTCTTCAGCAGTAACAAAGAGTCAGACACGACTGAGTGACTGAACTGAACAAAACCAAAGTTGGCCCTGATCTGTCGAAATGTAAACTATCCAACTTACGAATATTTGACGACCAGATTTTGAAATCCTAGGCTAGATTTCCCATCTCGAGTTCTGGGACACGTTCTCTAACAGTCTGTCACTGTGTACTTCGGAACGAGAGTGAATTTTCGTATTTGCCTGAGCCAAACAGAAAATGTGCCGCTAAAAGGAAACAAAGCATTAACAAACACAAACAGCATTTGGAAACTCTCTGGTCTCCTAGGTTCCATAACATCGCTCTCTTTCCCACCCTGGAGGCTCCTCTCTGTCTCCTCCTCTGGCGCCACGGGCCTTGATCTCTGACTCTTGCGACTCATAGATCCACTTTTTCAACTTCATTTATGCATTTATGCCGATGGCTTTAACTACCACCCCCATGCTAACCGAGGGGTTGACAAAGCCATGCTTTCAGCTCAGTTCCTGGACTCCAGACTCAGCAAGCCAGCTGCCTATTTGATGTCACTTGGAGATGTCGCAGGAAGTTCAAATTCAATGTATTCAAAGTGAAATTTGTCAACTCTCTTAGACCTGTTTCACTTCCTATATTTCCTATCTTGCTTGCAACACCACTATCCACCGCATGTTCCTCCTTGTAAAACTGAAAGTTAGCCTAGATGCCTCCTCCTTTCTTATCTTTCATAACCTTGCATAAATCAGCCACCAGGTCCCACTCATTTTCTTTTCTATCACCCTTATATATCATCCTGTTCTCTGTCGCCTCCGCCTCCGCCCAGTTCAGTCTCTCACCGTCTAGCATCATCAGGACTTTGACAATAGTCTTCTTGTTAATCCTGGATAAATCCTGTTAATCCACAGGCCAGTTCTATCGGCCAAAGCTGGCCTTGTTTGAAACTCTTCCCCGACTCCCCTTCACCCACGACAGCATTTTCCAAAGTCGGGTCCATGAGATACTACGAGTTCCATAAAGAGGGTCCTTGCAAAAAGGTTTCTGCGGGAAATACTGTCTTTGAGCCACACGTGGGATATTCACAGGGCATGTCAGCATATTGAATGTTCTGAGACCTCTTCCCATTTAAAAAACTATCTATTCAACACAGTATTTTCCAACATATCTGATCTTGGAACACTGTTTACATGTTATGTTTGTTAACACCATGAACTGTGTTCTGTACAACACATTCGGGCAAACTCTAGCCTAGAGAATGAAACTGACATTCTTGTGCATTTCCTATGATGACCTTCATGAGTCACCCTCCAGGTACCTGTCCAGACTCATTTCCTGTCATTTCTTCCCCTGTGTCCTCTAGTAATACTCATGTATTGACATTCTATTCCTGTATGTCTTGACTTTGCAATGCTGTCTCTTCTCTCCAGAATATTCTTTGCACTTTGCCCAGGCTGCCACTGGGATGCTTCTCTGAGTGGGCTGTGACGGTCTGCTGGCCTTCCTGTCTACCCTTTCTGCTGTGGGTACCTGCGAGCATAGTAACTAGCACAGTGAGAGAGGTGCTGCCTCTGCTCACCGCAGAGGGCATATATGGAAACAAAAACATGCTTGTCGTTTTAGCCAAAGGTTGGAGTAGATTTCATCACTGTAAGGCATTCAGAGTTGGCTACAGAGTGAATAAATTAATACTAATTTTTTTCTTCTAGAATTAATCCATATTTGTAAAATAAAGCTATCAAATAAGGTTATCTGCAAGTTCATTTAATATTTGCCACTTACTACAAACATCCTAAAAATAAACATTTTAACTTTTCAATGCTTAACATTTTCTTATGTCAACCTATGTCAAGAGCCATGTTTTATCTGTAACTTAACTATTTGCCTCTCCCAGTCTCTAGACAAGATCCTGAACCTTCCTCATTCATCTCAGAAGTTCTAGTTTTATGCAAAATATATATATACATACATACATAATATTCTCTTCACTTTAAAAGAATCTGGATTAAAAACAAAACAACAAAAAAATGCTACCCTTCTAAAAGTGTTCTTCAGACCTTCTGGATTTGTAAGGCAGAAGACTCAATAAAGGTGAGAGTGGGTATAAATGCAAGTGTGAACATTTAAACTTGTGCAGAAATTCCAACAGGCTAGCCTTCACTGCTGGGGACATTGACTTTAATGACAAGAGCTGACAACAGTACAAGCAGGATGCCAGCTAACTCATTTGCCAACCTATCTCCCTTACGATGTGTGCATTGCTTTAGCGTCAGTTCAAGTGACCTTGGTACATTTTCATTAACTGTTAATGTTTGTCCATGTATCATTCCTGAGCCAAGTCATCTTGGTTTCCTGAAAACTCTTCAATGAAAGGACTGATTACATTTTCATAATTGAAAGATACCTCTAACAGCTGGTGCATTTATGAAGCAGATGCCTTTCCTGCAATTCTGCTTCTCCAGTGGTTAACATGGTACCATTTTTTTATCACCAATGAATCCAACCAGTGATCTATATAATCCTTGCTCTGTTAATCTGGTTACAACTGTTATCAGTGAGTAAATAAACAGATACAGCAGCTGTCTCTGACCATGCACACTTGTTAGTCATCCAGGACAAGGAAAAAGTCTGAAAAGTTGTCCTTTGTCTAACATTAGTAGAGAGAGCTAAACTCTACATTGCGATCAAGAAAAAATGAGCCTTTAATTCTCATCTGTAGTCCTCATCTAAAGCTGACCATTGGCACTTCCTTGGTGGTTCAGTGGTTAAGACTCTGAGTTTCCAATGCAGGGGGCCAGGTTCAATCCCTGGTCTGAGAACTAAGATCCCACATGCTGTGAAGTGTGGCCAAAATAAAAACAAAGCTGACTATTCATCTAAATGTCTTTCCAGGTGACGCTAGTGGTAAAGAAACTGCCTGCCAATGCAAGAAATGCAGGAGATATAGGTTCCATCCCTGGGTCAGGAAGATCCTCTGGAGGAGGAAATGGCAACCCATTCCAGTATTCTTGCTGGAAAAGCGTATGGACAAAGGAGGCTGGCAGGCCACAGTCCATGGGGTTGCAAAGAGTTGGACACAACTGAGCACAATGCAGATGGTGACTGCAGCTGTGAAATTAAAAGACGCTTACTCCTTGGAAGGAAAGTTATGATCAACCTGGATAGCACATTAAAAAGCAGAGACATTACTTTGCCAACAAAGGTCCGTCTAGTCAAGGTTATGGTTTTTCCAGTGGTCATGCATGGATGTGAGAGTTGGACTGTGAAGAAAGCTGAGCGCTGAAAAATTGATGCTTTTGAACTATGGTGTTGGAGAAGACTCTTGAGAGTCCCTTGGACTGCAAGGAGATCCAACCAGTCCATCCTAAAGGAGATCAGTCCTGGGTGTTCATTGGAAGGACTGATGTTGAAGCTGAAACCGCAATACTTTGGACACCTCATGCGAAGAGCTGACTCATTGGAAAAGACCCTGATGCTAGGAGGGATCGGGGGCAGGAGTAGAAGGGGATGACAGATGAGATGGCTGGATGGCATCACCGATTTGATGGATATGAGTTTGAGTAAACTCCGGGAGTTGATGATGGACAGGGAGGCCTGGTGTGCTGCGATTCATGGGGTTGCAAAGAGTCGGACACGACTGAGTGACTGAACTGAACGGAGCACACACACACACATTAATCTAAATAAGGTCGACTTAAACTCCCAAGAAAAGCAATGCCAAAGAATGCTCAAACTCCAAAGAAAGGCAATGCCAAAGAATGCTCAAACTACCACACAATTGCACTCATCTCACACACTAGCAAAGTGATGCTCAAAATTCTCCAAGCCAGGCTTCAACAGTACTTGAACTTCCAGATGTTCAAGCTGGATTCAGGAAAGGCAGAGGAACCAGAGATCAAATTGCCAACATCCGTTAGATCATAGAAAAATCAATAGAGTTCCAGAAAAACATTTACTTCTGCTTCATTGACTACGCCAAAGCGTTTAACTGTGTGGATCACAACAAACTGTGGAAAATTCTTCAAGAGATGGGAATACCAGACCACCTGACCTGCCTCCTGAGAAATCTGTATGCAGGTCAAGACACAACAGTTAGAACTGGACATGGAAAACAGACTGGTTCCAAACCAGGAAAGGAGTATGTCAAATCAAGGCTGTATATTGTCACCTTGCTTATTTAACTTATATGCGGAGTACATCAAGAGAAACTCTGGACTGGAGGAAGCACAAGCTGGAACCAAGATTGCCAGGAGAAATATCAATAACCTCAGATATGTAGATGACACCACCCTTATGGCAGAAAGTGAAGAAGTAAAGAGCCTCTTGATGAAGGTGAAAGAGGAGAGTGAAAAAGTTGGTTTAAAACTCAACATTCAGAAAACTAAGATCATGGTATCTGGTCCCATTACTTCATGGCAAATAGATGGGAAAACAACGGAAACAGTGGCAGACTTTATTTTTGGGGGCTCCAAAATCACTGCAGATGGGGATTGCAGCCATGAAATGAAAAGACACTCCTTGGAAGAAAAGCTATGACCAACCTAGACAGCATATTAAAAAACAGAGACATTACTTTGCCAACAAAGGTCCATCTATTCAAAGCTATGGTTTTTCCAGTAGTCATGTATGAATGTGAGAGTTGGACTATAAAGAAAGCTGAGCGCCAAAAAATTGATACTTTTGAACTGTGGTGTTGCAGAAGACTCGAGAGTCCCATGGACAGCAAGATCCAACCAGTTCATCCTAAAGGAAATCAGTCCTGAATATTCATTGGAAGGACTGATGCTGAAGCTGAAACTCCAGTACTTTGGCCACCTGATGTGACGAGTTGACTCATTGGAGAAGACCCTGATGCTGGGAAAGATTGAAGGCGGGAGGAGAAGAGGATGACAGAGGATGAGATGGCTGGATGACATCACCAACTCGACGGACACGAGTTTGAGTAAGCTCCAGGAACTGGTGATGGACAGGGAGGCCTGGAGTGCTGCAGTCCAATGTTGCAAAGAGTCAGACACGACTAAGTGATTTAAATGAACTGAAACTCCCATGCCCTTAACAACATACAAGCAAAGGCCAGTCTTCCTTTGGAGAAGAAAATACATACAGATGTCAAGTATATAGAGATGTCAATTATACTTCAATTAAAACAACAACAAAAAATGAATGATTAAAGAGCAATATATATATATATACAGAAGCCCCCTGTTAGAAGATGTAATAAGTGAAGGGCAAAAATATCCAACAGTACAAAGGGCTGTCTAGCTTCCTGGGTGGCACAGTGGTAAGGAATCCGTCTGCCCACGCTGGAGACGCAAGAGACATGGATTCAGTCCCTGGGTCCAGGAGAGCCCCTGGAGGAGGAAATGGCAATGGCAACCCATGCCAATTTTCCTGCCTGGGAAATCCCATGGATAGAGGAGCCTGGAGGGCTACAGTCCATGGGGTCGCAAAGAGTCAGACACAACTGAGCACTCACAAACACAATATAAGTAGGGGTCCCACAGAGGCCACCTCGGTTTTCCTTCCTGGTTCTCCCACTTACTCAGAGCAAGTCACTTACTCTCTCTCTTCTTTAATATCAACCTCATACAGCTCTGGGCAGGAAGGGATGTAAGTCTTTAGAACACTGTCTGCACATAGTAAATGCTCACTAAAAGCTATCTTGCTTTACCCTTGTTTAAACTGGTAATACTTAAACTTGGGGACGTGGGCAGTAACCATTTTGGGAGCAAGAACAGGCAAGTGCACTGATGCAGGAGCGGGTACGTCACTTGCCTCCAAGAGGTGTCCCAAAACAGCAGCCGACTCCCACGGCACAGCCCACCGTCAGCATGTCAGTGTAATAGTATGGCTGCTACTAGGGGACAGACAGACAGAGGGCGAGAGGCAGGGAGGAGAAGGAGAACAGGCAAGGAGGGAGGACAGAGAAGGAGAGACTTGAGTCACAGGGAATCCATCACAGGGGCCCCCATCTCCCCAGGGCTATCCCACGCCAGCAGAAACTCAGTTAGTTTGGCAAACAGGAAGTGATCTCATAGCGCAAAGCCAGACATAGAAAATGAACCAGTTAGGCAAATTTACGGAAGGCAGGTAAGCCTAAAGGGTCACCAGAGAGGGGGGCTGGGGACAATCGGGCCCAGAAGTGTTAACAGGAAAGGGCTTTGGACAAATGGCATGGAAGAGCCAGCAGCTGCTAAAAGAACACACAACTCTCTGGTTTACGAAAGTGAGTGATTCGGGATGTGATTCGGGGTCACTCCCTGAAAGGCCCACCCCCATCCCCCTTCCGCGAGCAGCCCCCACCCCCACCCCATCCCAAAGCTTATGAGAGCACCACCCCCCCCACACACACACAACCCCTCAGGCCAACTGGGATAGGGAGGAAGTGAAACTTGCCTCCGACAGGGGCTGCGAAGCAGCAGCCCACGCCCACAGCGCAGGCCGACACCAGGAGGTCAAGCTGCCCAGGCACGGTCTGCAACAGAGGAGCGCGCGGACCAGGCGGTGGAGGGCTGCGGCGCGGCCGGAGCGCACGAGACGCGGGGTGGAGGACCAGGAACGGCAAAGGGACGGGGCTAGCCCCCGAGGGAAACGCGGAGGGGAACTGACACGGAGGCCGGCGGAGGAGCGGACCACGTGCGACACCCACCCCCCGCCCCCCCCCGGAGGGAGGGCGTCAGGGGACCAGCAAGGGCTTAAACAGCGGCATGGCATCGTGTGGCTGGAGGAGGCGGGCCGGGGGCACGTGGATGCAGGCTGCAGGAGGCGGGGTTAGCGCAGTGCCCGGCTCAGCATCGCGGCCAAGGCAGCCCATCGTGCCGCCAGCGCGCACAGCCCCGCCTCCTTCGCCCTTCTCAGGCTTACCTCATACACCCCACAGAACACGGACATGAACTTGCTGAGGATGGCCGCGCAGATGCTGGCAATGTGAACAAAAGGGCCCTGGAAGAGAGGAGGTGGTCGAGGGGTCAGGGGTAGGGGTCGGGTAGAGGGGCTTGATGGCATTCTTGGACAGACATCGGTTTCTCCGGACACTGTACCAGGGGCTAGAAATACAGCTAATATAGAGGTTGTGCCTTCGCAGAGGTTCATCCCAGGGAGGAAGGGAGGTGATGCCCAGCACATTATCATTTCAGAAAATTCTAGGGGCTGTGAAGAAACTGACTAGTCAAAACTATGGTTTTTCCAGTAGTCATGTAGGAATGTGAGAGTTGAACATAAAGAAGGCTGAGCGCCTGAAGAACTGATGCTTTCGAACTGTGGTGTTGGAGAAGACTCTTGAGAGTCCCTTGGACTGCAAGGAGATCCAACCAGTCCATCCTGAAGGAAATCAGTCCTGAATATTCATTGGAAGGACTGAGGCTGAAGCTGAAGCTCCAGTACATTGTTGACCACCTGATGAGAAGAGCTGACTCATTGGAAAAGACCCTGAAGCTGGGAAAGATTGAAGACAGAAGGAGAAGGGGATGACAGAGGATGAGATGGTTGGATGGCATCACCAACTCAATGGACATGAGTTGTAGCAAACTCTGGGAGATGGTGAAGGACAGGGAAGCCTGGTGTGCCACAGTCCATGGGGTTGCAAAGAGTCAGACACGACTGAGCAACTGAACAACAGAAGAGAGACAGGAAAGACACGGGTGGGGTGGGGAAGGTCACAACTGAGTAGGGCCTTGATGGACATGAAAACAGGAGCCATGGGGGTCTCGGAAGAAGAAAGTTCCAGGCTGAGGGCACAGCAAATGCAGGAACCTGGAGAGGGGGGCAGACTTGGTGGCTGAGCGGCAGAAAGTGCCTTATCACTCAGCAGCAGGAAGGAGGAGTAGCCTGGGAGGACAGAAGCCAGGACAGAGAAGAGCCTAATCACCACAGGCTCCGGGAAAGAAGTTTGGACTTCATTTTGAAAGGAATGGAGGGACTTCTTGGGGGCGGTGGGGGGTGGGGGTGGGAGTCCAGTGGTTAAGACCCTGCCCTTCCACCACAGGGGGTGTAGGATCGATCCCTGGTCGGGGAACTAAGATCCCATATGTCAAATGGCCAAAAGAAAAAAAAAAAGGAATGAAAAGTCATTTGAAGTTCCTAACCAAAGGGCAGTTATTCCTGATACCATTTTGAAAGATAACTCTGGTTGCAGCAGGGCAAGAAGTTACATGTAACTTCTGACAAGGTTACAAGTAACCTTGAAAAAAAGCACAGCCTCCTTTAGGTCTCAGTTTTCACAGGGTTTGTCTGGATTGTCTCTAAGGCAGTGGTTCTCAGCTGGGGGAGACTCTGCCTCCAGGGGTTTGTCACAACGCAGGGCTGCTGCTAGGAGGGACAGGCCGTCCTACAAATGCACAGGACGGCCCCCTAGCACCAAGAATTACTCAGCCCCAGATGCCAGCAGTAAGTGCCCCCAAGGTGAGACTCTGCTCTAAGCTACTCCCAGCTCTGATGTTTTTTGTCCTTGTGCCCCAGGGTGCGGACCTTCCCTGGTAGCCTAGGAATCCCCATGGTGCCAACCTCCCCATTCTCCCCCGCTCCCTCTAGACTCTGTGGTGCCCTCTGCTGGAAGGCCTGCCCCGCTCACCCCGCAGGAACTGGAGTCTTACCTCTTTCCCCACAGGAATGCCACTGCCCAGTCCTGCGGTCAGGGCCACTACCTTGGCCACGAAGGCCTTGAGGGTGAGATACTCCTTCAGGACCACCCCGCGAAGAATTGTCTTCATTTCAGGGATTCCAGAGCCTAAAAGCGTGTTGTTTTGTTGTTGTGCAACTTTAAGCTGGAGGTTAAAGGTAGATGGACATCCAGACAGTGGACATGGGGGTGGAGCGAGAGGTCTGAGGGGGGAGGGGGGAGGTGAGCGGGAAAGGGGGACAGTGGCAAAGCCGAGAACAGACTTGGGAGGGAGCGGAGGAGGGGCGTGCGAGGTCTACAGGCCCCTGAGATGCTGTGGGTTACGGTGATGGCGCGCCGCGGTGGGATCTGGGAAATTCTCACCGACAGCCTGGGGAGAGATGAGCTGGCAGAAGAGGGCGCTGAAGAGGATGAGGATTAGGGGGAAGCCGACCCAGACCAGAAACTGCAGAGGCAGGCTGGGCTGCATCTGGTAGTAGCACCACTTGTAGGCTGCGGAGACAGGAGTCCAGGCTCAGTCTTACAAGGATGGACCACGTGTCAGCGCTGCCCCGACGCCGGCAGCGAGGAGAGCCGGGCTAAGAGCGTGCTCGAGTGGCCCACTGCCCCGGTTCGACCTCAGAACTGGCGCTATTCTCATTTGACTCGTGGAGGGATCTGAGCTGGGGGAGGTGACATGGCCCATTCTAGTTCCCACCGCCTGTGGGAGGTGGAGGGGACGGCAGTGCAGCGAACCACAGTGTGGGTGCTTCCTTACAGGCTGTGGGCACCCAGGCACCTGTTACCCTCGCAGGAGGGGCTCCTGGGACCACCCCGCATGTTTCCAGTTGCCCGAACTGCAAAGCCCTCGGAAAACTAGCACAAGCTGGTCACCCTACGAGAGTGGCGCCCACAGCCCAGCTGATAGAAAGGGACAGGGAAAATGGATCTGGGTCTGGTGTTCCTGGACTAGAGTCACACCTGTTCCTCTCTGAGCACCATCCCGAAGCTCCCCCAGCTTACCCTAGGTGGAAACTCTAGAACAACCACAGTATGGGGAAGGCTGGCGGGGGGGCGGGGGGGGGGGGGGGGCAAAGGACCATGTTACACCTACCCTGAAGCGTTTTGGCGCTGACATAATCCATGCACCAGCTAACCAGAGCCATCAGGAGCCCCAGAAGCACCAGAAAGATCCAGTCTTCCCCTAACTTTCTTCTCACCACGAGTCCCAGGCGGTGCATACAATCTAGGAAAGGAACGGACAGAGGGGAAGGTAACCAGTCACTGCTCTGGGTGTGCGGCTTAGGGCTGCGAGCGCAGGGCCCCTAGCGGTCTGGTCTGTATGTCTCATTCCCTGAGTTCCTCCTCACCTCTCTGCCCTTCAGAAGGCACCAGAGTCCAATTCCCCTCTGGCTACTTGATTCCCTTCTAAACTCCGGTTTCTTGGGGCTGTGTGGGAGGGACGGTGGGAAGGTAGGGTGAGAAGGACATGGGAGCCGTGTCTTTTCCTTGGAGGAGGGCTTTGGTGTGCAGATGGGGACCTTGAGTCAGAAATACGCAACAAGTCTTCAGAGTTACTGCCCTAATCCCCGTACCTCTTTCCTCTCCAGATACCTCCATTCCCCCGTCCCCGTCACCTTGACATTTAGAATAGTGATCCTCGTCCTTGCTGTCCATGGAAACACTGGAGCCCATCGTCTGGGGGATCTCGGTGTCCTGTTCCTTGCCTGAGAACTGCCCTTTGTGATGGCCATAGATCTGGATAGAGGGAGATTGGAAAGGTCTGTCTCACTGAAGAGTCAAAAGAAATAGAAGGAAGTATATAGAAGGCAATGGCATCCCACTCCAGTACTCTTGCCTGGAAAATCCCATGGATGGAGGAGCCTGGTAGGCTACAGGCCATGGGGTTGCAAAGAGTTGGACACGACTGAGTGACTTCACTTCACTTCACTTCATATAGACCCACGGATAAATCGCACAAACAGCTTTTTAAAATCCTAGGTGTTTGGTGCTCTGTGACAACCTAGAGGGGTGGGATGGGGTGGGAGGTGGAAGGAGGTTCAAGACAGAGGGGACATATGTCTACCTATGACTGATTCATGTTGATGTACGGTAGAAGCCAGCACAACATTGTAAAGCAGTGATCCTCCAATCAGAAATGAATAAATTTTTAAAATCCTGGGTGTTGACGGCCTCATGCAGGATCACTTGGGTCATCAGCGCTCTCCACTCCCCACCATCCGTCTACACAGTTCCCACTCCTCACTCTTGTCCATCCATCCACACCCCTGCCCATCTGTACTCATCTCTCTCAACAGCAGCCTTCATCAAGGGAACCAATTTCTACTCTGAAGCAGGGATACGAGAACTGTGCTAAGACTGGGCATCTGTGTCAATGACATGTTTTGTGCGTCACTGCTTCCTGCTTCTTGGCCCCCCTGTCGTCTCCCCGGACCCCCTCACACCGACATGGACGGGGTGAGGACAGGCTAGCAGGTGACTCCTGGTGGCTCCTGGCCTTGGTGTGTCTAGCTCTAATGAGGCTCCTCAGATGCCCTGCAGGCTTAGAGAAGGCCCATCCACGTCCCCGCCCTGTGCTTGTAGGCACAAGCTGGACCCAGCCCCAAAAAGGCAGGTCAGTCCACTCCTTCCCGAAGTAGAGCATGTGTGTTTGGGGCGTTGTATGTGTGCAAGATATACTAACTCCTTTTAGCCTGCCCCACCTCCACTACACTAACTCTGTCCTCTGGGGCCAGGGTCAGGCCAGGGCACATTGCTGGTTCTCAGAGAGCCTGAGTGGAAGAGATCTGATTTCACAATACGAGCAGTCAAGTTTATGCCTGAATCCTGAGCAGGAGGCACTAATACCCTGCTCTGGTATGAGGTTAGTGACCGAAGGGAGCCGTGTTTTCCTCCATATCCTCCCCAGACCCAAGAGAAGACACTTCCCACGGGGGCCAGCACATGGGCTACCTCAACCCACCTTAGGTCTGAGGCCAGAGGAGAGGAGACATGGGTGCTATATACCAAACCTGGTCTGGGAAACACTAAAAGAGCCCGATCTGGGGACTTCCCTGGTGATCCAGTGGTGAAGAAGCCACCCTGCAATGCAGGGGACTCGGGTTCAATCCCTGGTCACGAACCAAGATCCCACCTGCTAAGCCACAACTACTGAGCTTGCAGGCCCTCTGGAGCCCAAGCCACAACTAGAGAGTCTGTGTGCCACAACGAAAATCCCGTGTGCCACAGCTAAGACCCAATGAAGTCAAATAAACAAGTAAATTTATAAAATAAAAATAAAAGAGCTAAATCTGTGCTGGCTGGACTAGGGCTCACCGTCTGAGCAGGGGTGGGAGGGGAAAGAGAAGTCAAGCCTGAAAGGGGCGTATTGTCCAGATTTGTGAGTGTAGGGCCAGGGATGGGAGGATGGATGCAAAGGTGCTGAAAATTGATAATTAATCATTGGGCAAGGGGTACTTGGGGATTCATTACACCACTCTTTCTATTTTTGTATAAGCGTGAAATTTCCACAATAAGATTTAGGCAGAGAAAAGCGGAAGTCCAAGCTCCCCCTCTTTGCACCTGCCCAACCTGACTTCCCGAGTGCCTTCAGCTGCATGCTAGTGTGCTGGCTTTGCTCGCCATCACCAGAAGGCGCCGACACTGCACCTTTTACTAAGCTGACATCCCACTCAGACCACGTACCCCGCGACAGAGAGCCCCGGGCCACGAGGAGGGGTCCTCTGTCCAACCCCGCAGTGTTCCAGGCTACCTTCTCCAGGAAGCCTGCTCTGACTCACCACCGGAGCCTCCCCTGGCTTTTGTGCCCTCGCCCCTCCAACTGATTCTTCAGGAACCGCCCCCACCCACCATCCTCGGAACAGGTCAGGATTGAGACCTGGATTCTCTGGACTCCCAGCACAGAGATCCCCAGCCTGGCTCTCAGCTTCCCTGCCCTGCCTAGACCCCCAGGCTAAAGGAAACACAGTCAACATCTCATCAGCCAAAACATTTTTAAATCCTGATTTCCTGGTCCCCCACTGACAGGTTCCATCCTGTCTCTCCACAGGCACGTTCACTCGCTGACCTTAACTCAGGTATTTATCTGCGACAAGCTCCCAATCTGCCCTTCAGGGATGCCCCCACCATCACTGCCCTTCCCTTGATGTCTGGAACACCTGGAGGATATTTACCCTGGACTCAGTGGAAAAGACCCTGATGCTGGGAAAGATTGAAGGCAGCGGGAGAAGACAGCAACAGAGGATGAGATGGTTGGAGGGCATCATCGACTCAATGAACGAGTCTGAGCAAACTCCAGGAGGCAGTGAAGGACAGGGAAGCCCGGCTTGCTGCCATCCATGGGGTCGCCCAGAGTCGGACACAACTGAGTGACTGAACAACAACAAACCCCGAGTCAGTTCACCAGGCGCCCCCTCACCGAGATCAGAGCTCTGTGTCTCTCCAGGTGCCACCACCTCATGGGACCTCACTTGATGAATCCTCCCACCTGCAAGTCTGATTACATTTCTCCTGCTCATTTGACACTGGTCTGTCTTGGATCACTGACCATGCTCTTCAGTCCATTTTCTCCCCTTCTCCCCACCTTTCTGCCTTCTGCAGAAGTGAGGATGTGTGTGTGTTCTGCCGAGGGTGGGAAGGGAGAATCTGGTGGTGTCTGTGTGCAGGGTGAGGGTGTGAGGATGTCTCGGGCACGCAGAGGTGTGGGCTTCTCTGCCAGTCCCCTCGTGTAGGTTATGTAAGCATGGGCTCAGCACCCATGTGTGGCTCTGCCTTCTCCCCCCCAGATTCGGGGGGTTCTGTTAGTAAAGCTTGTGTTCAGGTACACGTGTATCTCTATAGAAGGTGCCCACTGGGCTGAACCCAGACCTTTAAAGAATGTTCATATTTGGAACACACGACCATGTACTTTCTTAACTTAGAAAGATCACACTGCCCCCTCTTGCCACCTGCCTCTTCATTTCCCCCCATCCATGGCTCCTCTGGCTCCTGGAGTCCACCGCCCCCTCCTCTGACAAGTTTACCTGTGTGGGGTGGGCGTTGGCACGGGGGCCCGCGTCCCTCCGGAGCCTGTGCTGCAGACCCCCGTTCTCGGAGGGCAGTCCGTAGCTGGTGAAGTGCTCAAAGGGCATGTACTGGTATTGGGGGGCGCTGCCCCACCAGCTGAGCTCACCCCCACGCCGCTGGGACCCCGATGGCTCCATGCTCCCGCCCCTGGCCAAGTCTTGGCCTGCCGGCCCCCACCCTCCCCCTAGAACAGCTCCTTAAGCCTGTCCTCCTGCCTGTCCCCAAGGCGTCTGGGGCAGCATGCCCACCCCCAGCTATTTATAGCCATCTCTCCGTCACCTGACCCCCCCCACTGCCACATCTGATCTGCTTGGGGTCGAAGCAGGTGTGAGAGCCGTGTGGGGGAGGAGTGGGTACAAGAACCTGGGGGGCAGCCCCACAGGGAACTCCCCCAGCATGACAGGCACCGTCCCCCTCCTGAGTCACGAAGAGGATTCCAGTCCCAGGCCACTGGTCTGGCTATAAATACCGTCCAGATCAGGGTGGAAGACTGCTCTGCGCGCTCTCGGACCTGTGTGCTCCCCGAGTCTGCACCCTCTAAGCAGCCCACCGCTTTTCTTCCATCAGTTCATCCTCCGGTGGGGAGGCAGCGGTTGGGAGCTAGGTGGAGTGATTCTAGGGTCTGGAAACACTGGGGAGCGGCTCACCTGGGCGAGTAAGCGGCGCCTCTCTGCCGTCCTCCCCTGCGGGCTTGTCCCCAGCTCTGGGTCCCCCCCAGGTTTAGTCCTCATCTGTCAGACCAGCTCTCCAAACCCAACCGATGTTCAGCTTTCTCCTCCAGCTCTGCTTTTTCTTGTCTGCCAGAGGCCGCTAGTGATGCTTTGAGGTCATACCCTTGACCCCACCTTTATCACTGCTGGGCGTGGGGCACAGGGGTAATAGCCTTGGGTTCTGGCATTTCTCCTACTTCCCGGGTTGATCCATGACAGCCACACCAGCGGCCTGGGTGTTCAGGGAGGGACTGAGCTTCCATTTAGAGCTCGGAGCATCCCTGAGAGGGCTGTCAGGGCAGGTGAGATAACGGGGAGAAGGGGAAGTGGGGCAAGGGAACGGGGAGCCCGAGGAGAGACGGGAGTGGGCATTTCTCATGATGAGCCCGACAGACATAAGAGATGACAGGGAAGTACCCTGCTATTCTTCCCTTTTCGGGTCAATAAATAATTTTTGGCCAAGGCCAAACTACTCTATCTGGCATTATGCTTTTTTTTTTTAAGACCAATTTTCCTAGTACAGTCCTTCCCTTGTAAACTATTCACTAGTGAAGGAAAGCTATAAACATGACCCAGTGCGTGGTTTGGGATCCATCACCAAGCGAGTTCTGTCCCAGGGACTGCAGGGTAGGGACACCGAACATCTGGTCTACAACTGAAATTTGTTCCAGGCTAAATGGGACTGTCCAAAGCAGGTGGGAAGATGAATACCATTAAGAGCACCTTTTCTAACATAAATCTGAAGACCTGTAATCTACCCACAAAGATGACAAATATGTGATTTGAGGCCCTGGACGTTCTATAACATCTCCTTTCTCCTCAGGCAGAAAATAAAAGAGATCTAATGGGTTGGTGTGAGATGAAAGAAACACTTTCTTTTAAGCTTTTTTTTTTTTTTTTTTTAATATTTGTCTATTTATTTGGCATTGTCGGGTGTTGGTTGCAGCATGTGGGATCTTGATTGCGACATGCAGGATCTTCTGTTGTGGCACACAGCTTCTCTAGTTGTGGTGAATGGGCTTGACGGCCCTGTGGCATGTGGAATCCTAGTTCCCCGACCAGGGATCAAACCCACATCCCCAGCATTGCAAGGCGATTCTCAATCACTGGACCATTAGGACAGTCCTCAAAGAAAAACTTTAATTAGGAAAATAGATCGCCAAGAAAAAAGAAAATAGATTGCCAAAGTGAAATTACTTTCTTGTGGGGGGGGGTCTCAGAAACAGAAAAGATTTCCACCCCTTTGTGGAGATGGCTCCCCTGAAAGTAGTCAGTTTCTGCAGGAACTTGATAATCCCAAGAAACAAGTATCTAACACAATTGTTATTTCTCCAGTGTTCCTGAGAAAATCAGGTCCTGGTTGTGGATCCCAAAATTTGAAGGCAAGATCATGGCCATTAAGAAAACCCTCCCAGGCCACCAAGCCACCTGGAAGCACCAGCTGCAATTCTAAAAACCAGACTCTGAAATCAGGAGGGTCAAGGAGCTCTCCAGCTGCTAGCTCTGAAGGGTAAGGATTTGAGAGTAAGGATCTTGAGTCTTAGCTCAAAGATTAAAATCTGGGTTATCATCCTGCAAGAGAACAAGAAAATAAAATATAAACTGTGCTCATCCTACCCCAACACCCCATGGGTTCAGTGATTTTATCTGGAAGGCCAGTGATGGGTTTCTGGGGAGTCCTTTGAAAAGCTCCTAAATTTGGAAACAAATTCACAACCATGCATTTACCTATGATATGTATACTGAGTAAGATATGTATTCTTTGGGGGTTTTAATAGATTTTCTTGAGGTCCAAGGTTAAAACCTATAAACCTATAGGCTTATGGAATTGCTATTTGAAGGAAGGTTGCTGAAATGACTGTCCACCACACAGGTGTGTGGGAGTGTGTTGGGGTACAGAAGGTCATGAGCGAGCCCACTTCTTGGGATCCCTGTATTAATTTAAGCAGGAACTTTCTCCCTGGGTGACACCCTTGTTTTCAGATTCCCACCTCTTGAAGTCTGGGCTCTCAAACTGTTGGACAATACACTGTGATATTATTCTTAAGGAGCTTTTAGTCATGACTTGCCCGCTCCACATCAAGCCTGGCACGGGACCCATGACCACCAACTTTCTGAAATTTCCCCCAGGCAACTGTAACTTGAACACACCTCTTTGTAGTTGTCGTCACTGGCAGTCATTTCTCCTCTATGCCTACTGAACCTTGCCTTCCAGATCTTTCAAAAAGGCCTGGTCCCTTCCCTCCTCTGCATATGACGCCTTCCTAACATTGGACAGGGCTCTTTCTCCCTCTTCTGGATTTTTGAACATGGTACACTTTTTTCCCTGGTCTCTGCCCAACAAGGGCTAAGATGGAATAGTCTTTCTTTTGGTCTCAGGCTCCTTCTCACAACTCAGTGGGGAAAATCTACAGCCCCAAAAAGTAAGGAGGGAGGGGAAAAAAAAGCCTTTTGCTAAGAAAAAAGTCACAGAAGCACAGTTGTTGAATTCAAGCTGACAGATTGTTACCCATCCTGGCCTCTGTTTCCTTAGAAAGTCAGTTAACTTGAGGGTTATGGAGAGAAAAGAATGGACGTTAAAAGTCAGTGTCTGCCCCAAAGTGAGCGCCGAACATTAACTTGTGTCGTTAAACTGAAGTTCATGCTCAGAGATGGCTAACCCCATCTGTAAGGCGTTAACCCCAAGTGATCCACCATGCATCCTCCTGCTTCATCCTCACAGGGTAGCATCCTTCCTCCTTTTAAGGGAGCAACGATTTACCCGTGTTTAAAGAAGGGCGAGGTTAGGTACCTTAGCCAAGGTCTCTGATACCTTAAAAGGACAAGCCAGTATTCAAAGTCTATTTAATTCTGGAGTCTGTGTCCTTAAAGCTACATCTTTTCCTGTATAAATTGAAGTTTCTGAGCCTCATTTTCCTCTTCTGAAGAAGTGGGGCGATGACGCCCTTCTGGCTTGTGGGAGGATGGTGTAAAGCTGCAAGCACAGGGCCTGGGAGGCGCGCTGAGCACTCAGGCAGCTGGAGCTGTTATTAACATCTTCGCCTCAGACCACTTTGCCCTTCTGCCGGAATACCCCACTTGCTCCATCTCTTCCCTATCAGTGGAGATGGGATGGGGGAGGGCAGCGAAGAACCACCCCTAGCTCCAGGAGGGGGATAATTTTAGAAGAGAATCCCCTGGCAGAGGACCCGGAGCTGTGAAATTCAACCTGACGCCCTTACCCAAGGGCGGGGCGGGGAGGACAGGGAGTCCAGCTCAGCAGATGCTGCTCTGAGCCCTGAGCACACCCACCTCCCACAGGCTGTCCTCCCACTCACTGCTCCAGGGCCCTCCCTCCGGAGGCACCCGGGGCCAGCCTGCTCCTACGGCCTTGGCCCCCAGTGTTCTTCAGCCAGTTCCTTTCCTTCCACCCGGTGATGCTTCAGCTCAACTTCATCCCTTTTCTCTCTTCCTCCTCTAGGTTCACAGACAAGCTTCCCTCCCCCAGGGTCCTCATCAGCTTTCCTTTCCGTCTCTAACCCTCTGTAGCCCACCTGCACGTGTACACCTGCCTCTCGAGGTGTAGACATATTGCACCCGAGAATTCCCCAGGTTACACAGTCCACTCCCCGAGAATTCTCTTACCACCTACACCCAGTCTGGCAAACCTTAAATCCAGACTGGACCACGCGAGATAGGGAATTCTACGAGCCTTGGCATCTCTTCCTATTACAACTCAATCTGTTTCTCCAGCCTCCATCTCATCTAAATAATCCAGGACCAACGCTCCTTGACTCTTCGACCTCTTGGGACCACGAGGAGCCCCAGCGCCGGTAGCTGTGTCTGGGGCAGCTGCCTGTGGCCATGATGATGGTGGTGGGCTGTCCGCAGTGTGGAACTGGCAGTATTAAAAGGCCCTGCAGCCAAACAAGACGTATCCCACTCTGGGGGTGCCCTGTGAAGCGGCGGGGAACCCTGTAAGGAGCCGAGGAAATAAGTGGGCTTCTCAGCATGGATTTACCTAGACATCAGGCACACACTGGTAATAAATATGAGCATTTATTTGGCACCAGATGGCAATACAAAATCCTGGCAGTGGGAACTGGAAAGGTTCTATCACCTAAGTACTTCCAGATGATGCCGAGCCAAGGGCAAGACTTGGCAACAAGTCTCCGAGCCCCCGGCTCACAGAGCGAGTGTTGACTGAGCACCTGAACTACCAGAGGCTGGGCACTGCGCCCGGCGCTGCGGGAGACACAGAGAAGTCGCCCTGCCTGTGACTTCCGTCCTCGGGAGCTACCAATACCAGTGGATGAAACCAACACATGGGAGGATGTGGAGTACAAACACTAAACTGGGTATTTTGCCAAAAGGGAAATTTCGTCAAAGAGCAGGATTCCAGCTAGGGTTGCTTCCTTTCTTCAGCAAACATTGGAGACCTATAATGTGCCAGGCACTGGGTGCGTATTAGTGAACGAGAGAGACAAAGTTTCCGCCCTCATGGAGTTTAAAGGGGAGATGCGAACAAACACGTGAAGCACGCACGCATGTGATGAGTGATTATACAGTGTGATAAGTGCAATAAGAGGATTAAACAGAACACAGAAATAAAGTTAAAAACAACACTCGATTTTTAAGAGACAGAATGGCTTGGGAAGCCCTCCACGGAAGGTCGGCATTTGAGCTCTGACCTGAAGGATCAAGAAGCCACCAGGGCCAGGAGTGGCGAGGGGTGGGGCTCAACAGACCCAGGAAGCCTGTCTGACGGTCCAGCCCAGGAAGGACCTCAGAATGTTTGAGAAAGCCAGGACACCACTGAGCTGTCGCTTACAGGGAAATCAGCACTTATGAGGCCCTTGCAGGCCAAGGGAAGGAGTCTGGATTTGATTTGAGGTATGACAGGAAACAAAAGGGTTCCAAGCAGGGGAGTAAGAGGATCAGATTTATACTTAAAAACCAAAATCAAAATCTGTCATACAGAGATTAGATTGTCACATGGCAAAAAAGAAGGCCTTTAAGAATAGAAGGCTTCATGTAAGTGCATGTAAAGGTGGCTTCTTGGGTAAATAACTAACATATATAGAGCACTGACCTCCCTGAAATGGACAGTCATAATGGGAAGGGGAAATAGAACACATAAAATCCAGAGGGGATTTAACATGGAAGCAGAAAGCCGGAACAAAGTACTATATTACATCTTCGAGCAGCCAAACGATCCAATTAAGCTGTATTTTAGACGATTTGGGGGCTGCAGTAAACAGAATCAAACAAAGGTAAAGAGGGGAGAAACAGGAAGCTGAGAGATAACAGCCAGGAAGCTTTTCTAGGAGGGGCACTTCACGGGAAGAAAAGCGAGGATAAGGTGGCAGACTGCCAAGCATGAGCAAGCACAGCACCCTTATCTCCTCCGCTGACACTCCCCGAAAGGCTCACTTCAGGTACAAAGCTCAGAGCACCCACCACCCGTGGAAGGTCTTGGAAGCTTCCATGGGCAAAGATCAACAAGGTAACAGACAAAAGGCAGCCGAATTCCGACCTCCACTGAAAGGCTGAATTCCCGAGCCCCATGGAGCCAAGAGCAGAGCTGAGAAGACGGTCGTTCCCGGGGGAGACCTTCCGTAACCGAAAGGGACAAACGCACAGGTCTGGGCCCACCCACAGTAGCAGAGGGTGCTTGGCCTTTTAAAACCAAATGAAAACTGTCTGTGTTGAACTGGAACACCTTTCAAACTCCCACTTTGGGACAAATGGGGCTGGGACATGAAAGAAGAGATGGGAGGTGTGACCTCTGGGACATCTCAGCTCCTGGAACAAAGGCGATTACCAGAGTGCTTCCTCCAAGAGCGCTGGGGGCAGGAGCTGAACACAAACATCAAGGAGAGCCACACGCCCTCTCCCCGTCAAGATAGTGTGTGCAGTGTTGCTCGCCAGGTCCCGCAGCGCAGGCCACACACTCTTGACAACAAGCCCAGCCAGAGCCGGCTCTACGGGAGAGCTGCACGTGGGAGGAGCTGGCGGTCCGAGGTCACCGGCGGAGACGGTGGGCCTGAGAAAGGAGCCTGGGGGAGTCCCGATCCCTGAGGGGAGGCAATGAAGCCACGCATCCTGGAGAGAAAGGCTCTACCTCGCCTCCTGAGGCCCAGCGGCCTCCACGTGGCCCGGTGACGGGGTGGGATGCGGGGGGCTGGGGTTGGCATCATGTGGGGGGGTGGCCAGGGAAGAGATAGAGGTGGCGGCACAGGGTGCTACAGTACTCGGACATCTCCTTGCAGCGGTGGAACTCCGTGCCTGGGGCGTAGCCTTCTCGCTCCTTGATGAGTGCGTTCACCTGCCAAGGCAGAAACCCAGGGGTCTGAGAATCGGGTGTTTTCAGGATCCCAGCACAAGAGGAAGGGTGAGGAAGACTGTGAAGACCAGCTCGAGGGAGAAGCAGGGTGGAACACTCACCTTCACCAGCATGTCGGCCACGTGCATGTCACAGGCCCTCTCGGAGAACACCTGCGTGAGGGCCTCCACGTACCAGGAGCCTCGCTTGGTGTTGCGCATGGCAGCGGTCCCTGCAACCAGAGCAGCAGTGGGCACTGACTGAGGGCCACAGGCACCCTCCCCAGCGGACGGACCTCCCCCGCACCCTCCCTGGTCAGAGCCCTGCATGACAGAGCCTGTGTCTAAGAGGCTGCCACCTTTGGGACCACTCCTTGGGACACACAATACCTCTGAGGCAGGCGTAGCCACAGATCATGTCCGAGCGGGTGGGCAGCCGCGTCTTCAGCAGCTCCTCTCCACTGGCATCACTCACCTCGCAATCGGGGGATCGGTTGTGGTTCTTCCCGTCTTGCTGGTCGACCCCCCGATCCGTTTCATCTGTACAAAGGCAGACAAGAATGGACAGAGAAAGATGTTATTTCCTCCCACCTCTCTCGGGCCTGTCACAGGCAAGCCCAAGCTCCCTACAACCGGGATGGGGGAAGAGCCATTTCCAGCTGTTGTCTCCAACCTATGGCTGATGAATTAAAAAAAAAAGAAAAACAAACACCACTACTCCCGCTCCTCTGCCACCGTGCACCGATCACGCAGAGGGTGCCCACGCACATGCACGCATCTGCGGTCTGAGCTTTGTCCACTCTGTGTAAGACAGGGCAAGTGCTCAATCAAATACCCCTTGTAAACAGAACGAAAAGCCATCTGCGTCCACGATTCACTTGTCCAATTATCAGTGTACCTGGAAGTCAAAGTGCTGCTTATTGCAATACATGACAAAACACTGATACAGTTTTACTACATAAAAAAGAAAAACAAGTTAATAAACCAAAAATATACTTACTACAAGTATGCTGTATGAAAACCACAACCATAATTTTTATGTTTTTGATAAATTCTAAAATTAAGCATGATCAGCTGTTTCCAGGATGTTTTTGATATTTTTAAGTCACTTACCATTTATTAATTTCATAAGTCAAATTGTAGCTGGCATGCAAAATTTAAGAGAAACTTACAATTGGGATAATCAACTGTTTTCTCTAAAACAATGTAAAAAGAACACTATTATTCAATTATCAGCAGCAGATCCTCAACATACCCTGAGCACATGCCCAACCTTCTGACCCAGGCCTTATCCACCCCCAGACATGTTCTTTCTCTGACGCTATTGTTTGGGAGTGGTAGGAAAAAGGCAGGAGGACATACAGCTTGTCAGGCCAAAGGTAATAGAGTATGTAAGCTTTCTCTTCTTTACATCTCCTGCTCCATGTAACACCCAAGAGAGCCTTAAAGAGGAGCGAAGCTTGAAGGTCTGTGCAGAAAATGACCAAGATTCACTGATCCAACAAAAATTTACTGCGCAACTGCCATGTGCCAGGCGCTGTTTTTAAGCCTGAGGGATACAGTGAAGACAAAGTCCCCATCCTCATGGAGCTTACACTCCAGTTTAGGAGCCAGTCAACCAGGGCAGGGTCCTTTTTAGAGGCATCAGTTATGTTAACTAAGTAGAGCAGAAGACAGGTGAGCTCAGACTTTTAAAGGAACAGCTGGCCTACTGGTCATCCCTTGGAGGATTTGATTTTAGAGAAAAGATTCAGCTTAGCCCACGAGGGCACTATCTTTCCCTACCCAGATCTAGTATTTGTATATAATCTCTGAACACAGGAGAAAATGATCATGAAAATGTTTACTTCACTTTGCCAGTGATGCCTCCTACAGGAAACAAGCCAAGCTGCATGTGTCCCTCAAGAGAAAGGAGACTCCTGTCCTGCCTTTGTCTATTGATCAACAAATGGTTCTTTTCTCACAATATCCCTGTATCTGTTTTCTGTATTATTGCTCCACTTTTTAGGCAGGCTAATTTCCATCCTAGACAGCATATTAAAAAGCAGACATTACTTTGCCAACAAAGATCCGTCTAGTCAAGGCTATGGTTTTTCCAGTGGTCATGTATGGATGTGAGAGCTGGACTATAAAGAAAGTTGAACACTGAAAAATTGATGCTTTTGAACTGTGGTGTTGGCGAAGACTCTTGAGAGTCCCTTGGACTGCAAGGAGATCCAACCAGTCCATCCTAAAGGAGATCAGTCCTGAATATTCATTGAAAGGACTGATGCTGAAGCTGAAACTCCAATACTTTGGCCACCTGATGTGAAGAACTGACTTATTTGAAAAGACCCGGATGCTGGGAAAGATTGAGGGCAGGAGAAGGGGACGACAGAGCATGAGATGGTTGGATGGCATCACCAACTTGATGGACTTGAGTTTGAATAAACTCCAGGAGTTAGTGATGGACAGGGAGGCCTGGCATGCTGCAGTCCACGGGGTCACAAAGAGTCGGACACGACTAAGCGACTGAACTGAACTGAATTTCCATCTACTCAGCCAATATTTATGATGTGCTACTATGTGCCAGGCAGTGCCCTGGGCCTGGGGATATAGCAGGGACATAAAAAAAGGAAGTTCCTGCTCACATCCTCTTTTTCTCAGCACTGCTCCCTGTAATCATCCTGAAAAAAAAAAAATTATCCAATTGTTTCTTACTTGCACTCCCAGTACCTCTGTATTATTATCTGTCAAAGCCCCAAATCTCAGCTGTGACTGCAGGTTTATGATCACTAGGATCTGTCTCACGTGGTCAGCCACGTCTCACTACATGTGCCTGACGCAGATGGAGAACCAGGCATACTTCTGGCTCAGCCCGCTTTGGGACAGGGGAAGGAGGTGTCCTTTTAATCTTTGTGTGCTCGTCACACTGCACTCCTCCTCACACCCTGAAAGGCTCTATCTGCTATTCCACTGCTGTTCTCTGCTATGCGTATGTGCTAAGTCACTTCAGTTGTGTCTGACTCTTTGCGATCCTGTGGTCTGTACCCACCAGGCTCCTCTGTCCATGGGATTTTCCAGGCAAGAATACTGGACTGGGTTGCTATGCCCTTCTCCAGGGGATCTTCCCGACCCAGGGATTGAACTCGTGTCTCCTGTGGCTCCTGCACTGCAGGTGGATTCTTTACCACTGAGCCACCAGGCAAGCCCCACTCTCTGCTATGTGTTAGTTGCTCAGTTGTGTCTGCCTCTTCGGGACCGCACGGACTGTAGCCCACCAGGCTCCTCTGTCCATGGGATTCTCCAGGCAAGAATACTGGAGTGGGTTGCCATTTCCTTCTCCAGGATTCTCTGCTATACCCATGTAAAAAATATGTTATTTGAATCTTTGGACAAAGGGACCTTTAAATCAAACTGTAAGTCCCTTAAGGGCACCAACCATGTTGTAACAGTCAGAGCTGGTATTCTGTGGATTTACCATGAGTCAGCTACTAAGAAGAACCACTTTCATATGAACCACTTCACTTAACCATCACAACAACATGACCTTAGGACGTGTGATTACCTACATTTTATACTGAGGAAACTAAGGTAAAAGGACATGGAGTAACTTCTCTATAACTAGTCAGTAGCAGAGCCAGAATCTGACTCCACGTTTAGAGCTTTCAATCATGACTCTTTTCCTCTGAGATGAGAAGCACATCTGCATGTCTTCTGAGCGTAATCAGGGAGTCCTGGCTTTTCAAGGGGTGAAAAGAGAGTGCATGCAAGAGGGATGGGAGGAGCTTGTGGAAGAGTAGGAGCCGAAGGCTGATGTGGGGCTTCCATGCTGCTCTCCTGCGGGACACAGGAGGGACCCGGAGAGGAGAGGAGGCGAGAATGGGGAGTGGGGGAGAAGAGGAGGAGGAGAAAGCAGAAAGGGGGAGGAGAGGTGGAGAAGGAAAAAGAGAAAGAGGATCAAGTGAGAGCGTGAGGAAGCAGAGGCAGCTGGCAGACCCTGAACCGGAAAGAGGGATGAGAAAAGCGCACCGGGGTTAATAAGCACAGGAGAAAAGGAAGCGTTCTCCGCAAACAAAGTGAAGATATTGGCCGAGAGCGTCCTGGGGGCGGACGTGGCGGCGCGCAGAGAGCTGACCACCTGAGAGCCAGGGGCGGCCCGGGTCCCAGCACACCCCATGCGTCGGGAGACACTTACAGAGCAAGAGAGGCGGTGGCAGCAGTGAACAGAAGGAGGTGCCCAGGGGATCCGCTAGCACCTGAGAGGAGCAAACAGGAAAGTGAGAGCTGGTGGGAGGCTGCCCGGGAGCCACACCCAGGTGCCAGTCTGCCGGGGCACTCACCTCCACGGCAGGCCTGGATGAAGAACATTTTCGGTTTGTTCTGTAGGCTCGGGCAGTTGGCATTGTCAAAGAGCCGAAAAACCTCTTGTAGCTGCCGGAGAGAAATAAGGGAGAAGGGGGTGTTGGTGGTCAGTGGGAGCCCTGAGTCCTATACACATAATAGCGGCCATCCCTGGAGACACAGGCAGCGGGACGTGGCGCGGCCCAACCTCAGCAGCCGCGGCCACAGACCAGCACGCACCTGGAGCAGTTTGCCGTCCACGCCGTAGATGCCGCCCTCCACGCCGTGGGAGAGGAGTGCCACTATGCAGGAGTCAGTGACTCGGTGAGCCGGGAGCTGGGCAAAATTCTGCAGCTTCTCTTGCATTTCCTAAGAGAAAGATGCCTTTCAGGGTTGCTCACTAGAGTCAGCACAGATACAAGCTTCCTTTTGGTGTCTGGAGCCCTAAGCTATAAGGAAATCAAACATGTTCTCTACCAAGTCGGAAGCCAAGTAAGCACCAGAAAACCACATGACTTTAGCTCAGTTGGTAAAGAATCTGCCTGCAGTGCAGGAGACCTGGGTTCAATCCCTGGGTTGGGAACATCTGCTGGAGAAGGAAATGGCAACCCACTTCAGTATCCTCACCTGGAAAATCTCATGGACACAGGAGCCTCATGGGCTGCAGTCCATGGGGTTGCAAGGAGTCGGGCACAATTGAGCAACTAACACTTACTTAGACAAAATACTGAATATAATGTTATGATTCACAGACTCACTGAGATATGTGAAGAACTCCTGGAGTGAAGCCAAGTTATTAATGAAGCTAATCATGCAGGCGCTAGTTAACTTTACCCACTCTCCAAGCATCAACCAGCTCTTTGTTCAGCGCATGTGCTCCTGTATGTTAATAGCACAAAGGGAACCGCCAGGTAAACTGGGAACGAGTAAGTAACGCGCTTATCAGAAAGTAACAGCCATAAGAACTGCTCTGTGATCACGGGCTCACAGGATCATAACAGGAGAGAAGAGCAGTACTTCTGTGCTGTTTTCTGTCTCAGAACTGAAGTTCCCAGAGACAATGATGACGTCTGTACAAAAATGCTTCTGCCCACAAAAGAACACACTCTACAGAGATACTGGACAGGGTCATGACTATCTACATGAGCCAGTGGATCAGAGAGACCTAGGTTTAACCCCTGGGTTCATGTATTAGAACAGGCTCTAATATTCACTCTGTAAGAAGACAATTACATTTTCTCCGAGTTTGTATAGATTAAATGAGATACTGCATTGTTGCTGTTGTCTTTTGTGATCCCAAAGACTGTAACCCGCCAGGCTCCTCTGTCCATGGGATTTCTCAGGCAAGAATACTAGAATGGGTTGGCCATTTGCTTCTCCAGGGGATCTTCCCAACCTAGGGACTGAACCCACGTCTCCTGCATTGGCAGGTGAGTTCTTTACCACTGAGCCACCCGGGAAGCCCTGAGACATTGCATAGAAAGGACTTATCGCTACGCCTGGCACATACTGCAAAGATCTGCCTTCATACTGTGCCTATCTAATGAAGGGTAGCAATATTATTTTTCCAAAGAAACGCTGTAGTCCAGGTTAAGAATCTTCTTGATCTTGCACTAGACTGCCATATATGCGTTAACACTACCTTAAGCATTTGCTCCATCCAACAAAAAGTTATAATACATCTAAAAGCATAATTAAACCAATGTGATACAAACTGTTAAAATTACATCTCTCTCTACAACTCAAAATGTCTAGATTGTCTCTGAGATGAGCAGGGAGAAAATGAGTTCATTTTGCTATGAATATGACCAAAATATAATGAAGAATGTGCTATAAAGCAGAGCAGTCTCAGTACACGTGTGTCTAACAGCACCAACACAGCCTCTACTTCTATTAACAGACTGCAGTGGCCCTCCAAGTGTGACCCCTCAGAGAGCAGCATCAGCTTCACCCCGGAAGCCGCAGGAAACGCAGCCTGGCCCCTGGCAAGCTGAGCCTCCACAAGGCCTCCATGTGAGTCTGATGTGCTGACATGTGAGAACTTATCTGCTGTTTGGAACATTTCTGTTTGCAGATAACTGAGATTTCATAAAAGACTCGAAAGTCTGCAGTTTCACTGAAAATGGAGAAACTGGCTGTGTTTAAAGGGCATGTATACTTTCTGAGCAAACAGAACCCAACCATAATTCCGGAGATCTTAAGGTAATAAAAGAGATCCAAAATTCATTCAATAATATATAATCTCCAGAGAATACATATAACTTATGACTGCTCCTCTGGAGTTGACTATAACAGAATTTAACACGTAATAGTGGAAGCTAATTTTGCTCCTAGGGAATAAAAGTATAGGTTTGGCACTCAGAAGCATTTAGAACTTAACTGAGGTTATTACATCAGTAAACAGAAGACAACAAAATCCACAGTAAGAATAGACAGGCTTTGTAACTGAATTTAATAAGACTAAACCACTGAATAAATGGGGGTTAGTCATTTGGGGGAATTTTTCTGAAAGCAGCATAGCTTAAAATAGGATCTTGAGATCTATTTTTGATAAAATTACAGTGCTTCTATAAATAGCAGGGCTCTTCACACTTGCATGTGTTTTTGGCTGGGGGACACAGAAGAAGGGAATAACCTGTGAACTCCCTGAAACTACACACAAAATCCTATGGGTAGCTGCATTTTCCAGAGATGACCCATAGCTCGTCGCTATACTCTCAAAACCATCTGTGACCAAATGCAAGCTATAAACCAATACCTGGTGAAAAGAAATCTGCCACTTTAAAGGGTATCTCATTGCCTAACACACAATAAACTGTAATTCTAGAACTAGTAACCTCATGAGGTGGAAGCAACAAGAACAAACTCTGATGAAGAACAGAAGCACCAAACACCTCCATGGGCAGGGAAGACACCAGCGTGCTCACCAGCACCGTCAGCGTAAGACAATTCTTCAAGATCACACCATCTCAGATTTTTAAGTCATACTATCTCTAAAGCAAAAAAAGGAATAATAGGGGGAGGAAAAGAGGATCTAAATTTTCTTGGTTCTGTCTCTGGCCTGCTGAGGACATTCGATCAGGAAGAAAGTATTCCTGTGCAAATGCCCATTGCACCAAATGGTCACACCTACTGCCATCATCTGGTTTCAACCATGACTGCAAGCTTGCCTGGCCACTGTCAGAAATTGACTTTGCCTCATCCTGCTGTTCTGCATCTCCAGAGCTGCTGAGGGCCAGATACATGAAGGGCAATACTCTCAAGGTTCAGTCCTAGCCCTTTTGCTCTTTCTCAAAGATCATAGGCTCTCATTACTTAAAAGCCTTTTTCCTATACAAGTTGTTCCCAAATTCACATCTTTGGTCCTGACTTCCTCTGAGGCTCTCAATTCCTTACGTTTTCCTTCTTCTTCCATATGTAGTGATTCAGTCACAAAGCTCTGACAGTACAATCATGCCATTATACTATTTTTCACATGTGTTCTTTTCCTTTTGGTCCACTATCCTGTTCAGAACCCCTGCCATCTCATACTGAGATGAGTTGGAGTTAATATATTAACTCCAAACTGCATTCCCTGCCACTGGTCTCTGACTTAACTCTTTTTCTCTTTGGCCACACCCCACGGCATGTGGGGGTCTCAGTTCCCCAGCCAGGGTCTGAACCTGCACTCCATGCATTGGAAACATTAAGTCTTAACCACTGGACCGCCAGGGAAGCCTGCTACCTCATTCTTTACAATGGTATCATATTAATCTGCCTGAATCATCACTGTGAATGCATCACCTTTCTATTCAAAACCTACTAATGATGCTGGAGTGTCAACCCAAGGAAGTCCAATTCCTTTGGGAAGACATTCAAGGCCCTGGGCATTCTGGCCCCTTGATCTCCAACCTCATTTTTGGCATTCCTGGGCCACAGACACTTGGTTCACCACAAGGTCCCAAACACCACACACAGCTCTAACCTGCGTGCTGTGCCCCGCTGTGCAAGACCCCTTCACTCCTCCTCTCTCCTCAGCAGCTTCTGCTCTTCAAGGACAGCTGAAGTCTCACACCCTCCATTTACCCTCCTGACCACATCTACCCAGGGGATGGCTTCTCCCTCTTCACTACTGCAGAAGACACTGTCTCTAATCTTTTGCAGTCTTAGGAACATTAGAGGACATGCTGCTTCTTTTTTTTTTTTTAACTTATGTCAAGACTCCCTCATCTAACTGAGGTCCCTTGAATTCAAGGTTCACATTTTAAAAAATTTCTGAGAGCTTACACAGTTCCCCATTATAAGGGTCTCGAAATTGAAAGTGAAAGTCACTCAGTTGTGTCCAACTCTTTGGACCCCATGGGCTATACATTCCATGGAACTCTCCAGGCCAGAATACTAGAGTAGCCTTTTCCTTCTCCAGGGGATCTTTCCAACCCAGGGATCAAACCCAGGTGTCCTGCATTGCAGGCGGATTCTTTACCAGCTAAGCCACAAGGGAAGCCCAAGAATACTGGAGTGGGTAGCCTATCCCTTAAGGCTCCAGGGGATCTTCCCGACCCAGGAATCGAACTGAGATCCTACACTGCAGGCGGATTCTTCACCTATTGAGCTATCAGGGAAGCTATGGCATCTCACATAGTTTCCCATTATAAGGGGCTCAAAATTGAACTCTGCTGCAATTCAGGTTATGGAACAATGTAATCAGAGAATCAGAATACAAAAGTCCTTGAATCTGCATCAGGGAATGAGATCTGTGAAGTGGGCTCATAGGCCCATCACAGCTACTGAATCGTCAACAAGAAGCAGGAGCCCACAGCTGACTTGGTGATTAGGGATGTATCTTTTAACTATCAGGCACATAAAACCCTTTATCAACTGCATAAAATTTGGAAAACAAAGACAGAGTAAATTCCTAGGAAAAGGAATGATTAGACCAAAACCCTTAAAGAAATGTAAATAGTATTCATTTTGTTAAATGGCCTTCTAATAGGATTCCCTCTGAAAGAATTACTGCTGTCCCACCCTTAGTCCAAGCCCTGCAGACTCTCAGGAAAGTGTCTGCCGATCTAAGAACCTGTTCTGGCCGTGGCTTTGAAGCAAGGGTGAGTTTACTCCTCTGCAGGAGCCGCGACCACTGAGAAGTTGGCAACAGCATGTAAAAGACAACATCCAGATTGAAACCGGCCTCACCTGAAGCTTAGCAAATACATAATCTATCCCATACAAGTGAGACAACTGAGAAACAGAAATGAAATCCACAGACAATGCTGAAGACAGACCGGGACCGCCCCCCCCAACAGATCAAAGAGAATCTCCTAGAAACCTTAATTTTACCATGGACATTCCCAAGGCAAGTTTAGGAGAGTACTGTTTTCCTGGAATCAAATGAAAGAATTAGTATCAATCTACCAATGGACTATTTTCAGTTTCAAAACAGAACTCCCTAAAGGTAAAAAAGTCAGTGGTACAGCCAATAATTGAGGCTAACGGAGACTAACTGATCACAAAAATGCTGATGACCTCCTGCAGGAATCTAGTTCAGAAGTTATCTACCCCAAGATCTGTCTTGTGGTCACACAACTTATAATAACAGGTCATGTTAATTCATGACACAGCAACAAAACAATATTTTACAAGCACAATTCTAGCAGACTTTTATCTGCCAACGGCATCATGAGAACAATAGCTGGAATCCTAAGCAGCAGCAGCAATCAAGAAGTCACGGTCCCGTGTGCTGCTGCTGCTGCTAAGTCGCTTCAGTCGTGTCCGACTCTGTGTGACCCCACAGACAGCAGCCCACCAGGCTCTTCTGTCCTTGGGATTCTCCAGGCAAGATTACTGGAGTGGGTTGCCATTTCCTTCTCCAATGCATGCACGCATGCTAAGTCGCTTCAGTCGTGTCTGACTCTATGCGACCCTATGGATAGCAGCCCACCAGGCTCCTCTGTCCACAGGATTCCCCAGGCAAGAATAATGGAGTGGGTTGCCATTTACTGTCCTGTGTAGTCGTGACTTATTGTATGTACCTTTTCTAGGTTGGCTGGGTGCATATCACTGTCTCCTCAACTCCTGAGTGCTTGGGAAACAAGTTTAGTGTGGGAGGATCGACCCTGGACCATTCTTACTCAGGGAGCACACGACCCGAGAGGTCAACACTGCAGCAGCCAGCTGGGCCCAGATCTTTCTCTCCTTTTAAAAATTTATGTATGTATTTTGGCTGTGCTGGGTCTTCCTCGGAGGGCCTTTCTCTAATTTAGGAGAGCAGGGGGCTACCCTCTTGATGTGAAGCACAGGGTCCAGGGCCCTCGGGCTCAGTGGTTGTGGCTCCCGGGCTCTAGAGCTCAGGATCTGAAATTGTGGCGCGTGGGCTTAGTTGCTGAGATACGTGGGATCCTCCCAGATGAGGGATTGGACTCATGTCTCCTGCACTGGGAGGCGGACTCTTTACCACTGGGCCACCAGCGAAGTCCCTCTTTCCTTTTTTAAAAACTAGACTGCAAGGTGGGAGACAGAATACAACAAGCAAAAAGTAGGCAGAGAGAATAACTCTAGCAAAGCTCAGCCCGCCCAGCATAGGAGCACGGACGTGTCTGGCCCCCACGCGTCACCAGTTCTCTGATGCGCACGTCAGCATGCCCTGCGCCTCAGGTACCTACCTGTGCGGTCTGGTCAAGAAGAATGTGAACTTTGTAGCCCAAGAGCTTGAAGAGAGTGACGAGAGTGCTGTGGTCCACATCCCCTCCCGAGCGGAATTCCAGGTCTTTCTCTCCAGTGAAGTGAATGTTGCTAAGCACCAGTGCCAGGCCGCGGGGCCGAGACTGCAACCTGTAGGCCTGGGGAGGGGCACCCGACGAGACCGTCAGCTTCGTGAGGACAGAAACTAAGCCCCCCCCCTCCCCCGCCCCAAGGAGACATTTCAAGAAAACTAAGATGTCACATTCTTCTTCGTAGCCCCACCAGGTCAAAATATAGAAGTGCCCACAGAAGACAGTCAATGGGCAACGCTTTGGGGACTCACAAGATGAGAAAGAAATGATGTACCCACAAGCTTGCTACGTTCAGACGCCCAGGAAGGGTATCTCATTTCCCAGTGCCTTTCCTCTTCCCATTTCCCAAGACTCACCAGCTGGTGGTGTGTCTGATAAAACTCAGGCGTGCAGGGCTTCACCTGGAGGCAGGGAGGACCATCTCCATGGTCTAGGGAGTGTTCCACCGCATCTGTGGCGCACAGAGCGGAAAAACTAGCTTATAGTCTACCTGACATTCTTAGTATTTTCATATAACTTCAGGTTCCCTTTGGTCTTGCTCACTCCCCTGGTTTGTTAAGTGCTACGGAAACAGACAGCCTGCTTGCTTTTGCTCATCAAGGGATCCTCTGCACTTAGCCTGCCTATAGTAGTAGGTGCTCAACCCACTGAATTGAATGGGGTATCTGATAAATGTCTTATTCTAATCACTAGGCTAATCAGTCAGCAGGCTAGAGGCCCACAGTGTAGTCTTTCCTCACTGCGAAAGTAACTCAGCTCTATAAAGAGACAGACCAATCACGTGCAGGAATCTCCTACCTGCATCAGTTACTCCAAGGGCCAAACACCATTAAAAAAAAATCATCTGTGATGGAAGGAAAACAGGTGCAACCTACACCACCACCCCCCCCCCCCACCTAAACTGTCTGCTGGTCCCTAACAAATGCACTGAGTAAACTGCCAATTATGAACAAAAATAGCTATCACACTAGGCAAAGTCAGACACCAGTCAAGGAAATGGAAGTCAATCTGCAAGGGGGGACTGGTTGGGGTGGGGGTGGGGGTGTGGGCAGAGATGTGCTATTTTACATCATCAATTCTCACCTGGAGACAGGCGGAGCTGCTTGCGGCGGGCACAGGACTCACACGCTGGGAAAGGGAGACTCAGGTCATAGTCGCAGCTCAACTGTAAGAAAGCAGGACCCACCAAGCCAGGCTCAGGGGAGCTGGTCCAGATCAAGTAATCCAGAACCCTAGTCCCCCTACCCCAACCCATCCCCACTGTCTCAAAGATGCCTTTCCCACCAGACCAGCCCTTCTCCACACACACAGCCTAGGGCTCCATACCGGCGGGACTACAGGCTGAAGACCGGACAGGGTTCTGAGCAGCAGCTCCTCCAGGTGGCTCTGCTTGGTCTCCCTCAGGGCCACACAGAAGGCATCAAAGGCCTGGGGGCCTCTCTTGGGCAGCAAGTTGAGGAGTTCCACGTTCTGGCCGAAACTGCCCGTCTTGGCCTACGAGAATAAAACACGACGTCACCTTTACTCACCCAGCTGGAATCCTATTTCTCCAGGCAAGCTTCGCACTAACATCATCATCCGTCTCAAGGACTCCTTTTCACAGAAAGAAACGGATGTGTGAACTCCTTCCCGTCACTCATGGATTCTGTCTTCTCTGTCAAATGCTTGAGGGCAGAAGTGCATTTTCACTGCCTTAGTGAAGCACGACATCTTTCCCCCACTGTATTGTGCTCTGTTCTTACTCCGACCACCAATGTATTTCCCTGGCTTTCCTCGTTTGCCTCCAGATACCTGAATGTGCTCTCTCATTTCCAAGGTGATAATGTCCCTCTCCAGGAGGTGTTCCAACAGTTCGCTCAGCAGCAGCTCTTTGGCCAGCACCACGCGGTTCTTTTTGAGAGCTTCCTGATGGTCAGGATGCATGCCACACCCTCTCAACATCCTGCAGATAAAAGGCGGACAGAAAAGCCATCAATACAAGATCTGGCACAGAGGAGTGGGTGCAAGAGGCGTCGGCAGAAAAAACATAAAGAACAGGACTTCCGATAACTAAGACATACTTTACTGAATCTGCTTAAAATCACAGAAGTATTGTTATTAGGCAGTAACACACTGATCATAAGCAAATGATATATATTCCTTTACAGAGGATGTTCAGCTGAGATCATCTGTGTTCTGATTAGAAAAAGTATCTTTCGTGACAAAAATCACACACACACACACACAAGTACACATATTCACAATAAGGAATACTCCTCTGACAGACCAATTTTAATTAAGGAGTACTTCAGAAAACATTTCCCATTACTTACCTAAGTTGCTGACAGTGACTGAAAATAATCCTCTGTGACAAATAATTTAACACAATGGCAAAAACTCAACGGACAACTTAATATAAAATAAATCACACACACACACACACCTCCTTCTCAAGCCTGTATTGTGCTATGTGCTCTGCTTATTTGTTTCACTCGTGTCCGACTCTTTGTGACCCTAAGGACTGTAAGCCCGCCAGGCTCCTCTGTCCATGGGAGTCTCCAGGCAAGAATACTGCAGTGGGTTGCCAAGCCCTCCTCCAGGGGATCTTCCTGACCCAGGGATTGAACCCGTGTCTCTTAACATCTCCTGCACTGGCAGGCAGGTTCTTTACCACTAGCGCCACCTGGGCAACCCACTTATACCTACTAAAACTATAGTTTTTTAAAACTGTTAGCTCCTGTGACAAAATGACACCAGAAACGACCAGAATCCTATAAGAACCGGATTAAGTAGAAAGTCTGACAATAAGTGACAGCAGATAAATGCAATGATGGAAACAATCAACGTAACTTGAAATCACTTACAGGGTTAGCGCCTGTAAAGGCTAAATTATTTTGGTAATTTAGTTTATGAGGGATGCCTTCAAGAACTCCTTCGTTTTGCCATGCATTTGGAAAAAGATCAGCTTCTGTTGATGAACTAAAAGAATCCTATTTCCGATATATACCATCTATATGCCTTAGTATATTTAAATCCCGGACTTGCCAGCCTGCTCAGTTACAGTTTCCAAACACATAACAACAGTGAGGATCTGATGGCGGTAAGAAAGGAATACGGTAACAGCTTCAGTTTGTAATGTAAAAATCTATTTTAAAATGCATCCTGATTTCAAAGATGTTAAAATGTGCTTGTGTGGGGGTAGAGGGTGAGGGGAACATATATCTCAGAATCAGTGAAATACCACACATTCATAGAATGTCAATGGCTTAATTCTAGATTGGAGGAGGGAAAAGCAGCTTTGGAAGAGCTTCTGAGGCACCAGAAATCCAAAGGCAGAGGAACCAGCCATTTAAACACCCCCAGAGTTGTGTTGTTTAGTCATTAAGGTGTGTCCAACTCTCTTGTGACCCCATCGACTGTAGCTGCTGGGTTCCTCTGTCCATGGGATTTCCCAGGCAAGAATACTGGGGTGGGCTGCCATTTTCTTCTCCAGGGCCCAGGGTTACAGGTAGCTAACTTTCATTGATTCTGGGGTTTGGGACAGTGATGTTTGAAACTCTGCTGTAACTTCTTGTTTCTGTTCTATTGTAATACTCCTACTATCGCATAGATTCATTGAAAACCTGCTACAACAATATAATCTATAGAGAAATCAGAAACGTCATTAAGAATCACCTTGGCACCTGCCAATGCAGGAAACATGGTTTGATTTCTGGTCCAGGAAGATCCCACATGAAGCAGATCAACTAAGCCCGTGTGCCATGCCTACTGAGCCTGTGCTTCAGAGCCCAGGAGCCACAACTACTGAAGCCTCAACTACGGAAGCCCTATAGCCTGTGCTCCTCGACAAGAGAAAGCACTACAATGACGAGTCCGGCAACTAGAGGAAGCCCCAAATGCAGCAACGAAGACTCAGCACGGCCATAAATAAATAAATAAACACACTTTTTTTTTTCTTTTTTTTAAAGAATCACCTTGGAACACACACCAAAGCAGACATGCATGAACTCTGATAAAAATAAGTGTTAATAGGTCAGTCGCAAGATAACATCGCAGCTGGATACTGGATATTTCCTCAGGATACATACCAATGATGGGGCAGTTTACTCAACTTTTTTCTCTTAGTTCACTAGTATTTTCTCCTTGAAACTTTATCCTCCCTTGGTTTCCATGACACCATTCTCTCCAGTTCCCCTCTCTCCCTATTAGGTCCGTTTTCCTTCACAGGACCTTTGGTCTGCCCTTAAAAACGTTGACAATCCCTCTCAAAGTCTCTTCCCATTCCATCTCATTCACACAATTCGCTATTCGACACTCAGTTCTTAACTCCAAGTTCTGGACTTAAATTTTCAATCAGTAACTCATTAGGGTTTAATTTGAAGCACCATCCATTCTCCACACACCTGCTCCTTCCAGTATTCCATATCTTGGGCAGTTTCAAACACGGACTTTTCAGAAGTAACCGCCATCACTTAGAACTTTAAGACACATCTGGAAAGGGAGGAGGCAGTGGAGAAAAAGGACGCAAAGGCGAATCTTAAAAGTCCTGAGTCTGTGTCCTGCAGGTCTGGTTCCAAAGCCCTCAGCTAATCTTCTGGGTCTGCCATGAAAGGACTTACCTAGGGCAGAGACCGAGGCCCACTCGGAGCCTCGGGTACCTCCTTGTCTCAAAGTACTCAAATCCCAACACCTCTGTGGAATGCTTTGAAAATCTTATCATTACACCCAATTCAATACAGATCATGATCTATTCGACCTAAAACAAATGCACACCAGGCAGACGTCTGCAGGTCTCACAGGTTAAGAGAGCAGTTTAGTTCCTAAAAAGGGAGCCACGAAACAGAAAAGAGAAAGAATCTTTTAAAAGAAGCCGAGATTTGGCGGGACTGAAAAGAGATCCCCTGGTTCAGAGCCCCGTGCGTTGGAAGTAATGGAGGCTGGCGAGTCTGTGCACGAGAGGGACAAGGCCCAGAAGAGATTCGCCCTCCTGCGCTCCCCTCAGTCACTGCTTCTTAGGCTGGAAGCGCGGATACAGCTGCTTCCAGGGGCTCCGAGGTGAGGAGGCGTCAGGACCACACGCCAGAACCCCGAACCCACTAAGGACCCCCGGACTCTCCCCACTCACCTGCGCCCCCTATCAGCAGCCATCTGCTCCTTTGGCTGGAGGGCGGACCGGGAGCCCGCGCTCGGCGCCGCCATTTCCCGCTTTTCCCGGGCTGTGAGCGCACCCCCGACAGCCCAAACACACCGCGAGCCTCCGGGTCCTCAGCATCCCTCCCCCCGTGCGCCGGCGCGCAACGCGCCTGCGCAGTGCCTCTCCTAGCTCCGCCCCCTACGCGGGGTCGCCCCCCGCCGGAGAGGCCGCCGCAGCGCGCGCAGGCGCAGAACCCGTACGGTGGGCGCGCTGACCAATGGGGCGAGCGAGCGCTCTAGGCGGAAGGGGAAGCGAGGGGCCGCCCCGCCCTACGTCGCCATCCGATTGGTCGACGGTTCCCGCGGAAATCACAGCTCCCTCCCCGGCACCGCCCACCTCTCCTCACCCGCGAATTGAGAGAACTCTGTGGAGATGGGTGTGGCCGGACTTTTCAACTTATTGAACTGTTGGGACCGGGGTAGGGAAGACAAGGAAAGCACTGGAAGTCGCTAGACGGATTCCCCGTGCAAAGAGTGAGAAACGTGGGTCAGCGATGGTTGAGCAGCTCCCTCGGGCTCAAACCTGTGTCACAGGCTCAGCCCGTGATTACGGAGAAGCTGGCGTTCTGTTTGGATCTGAGGAAGCTGGTCAGGGAGCCTGGGGTAAAACCCAGCGTCACAGCGCAGGGGTGAGGCTGAAGCAATCGGAGACAGCACTCAAGTGGCTCCAGTGCCTCATATAATGGATGATTTATGAGAGATCCTTAGATATTCGACTTCCTTGGTGGCTCAGTCGGTAAAAGCGTCTGCCTACAATGCGGAAGACCCGGGTTCATCCCTGGGTCAGGAAGATCCCCTGGAGAAGGAAGTGTCAACCCACTCCAATACTGTTGCCTGGAAAATCCCATGGACGGAGAAGCCTGGTAGGCTACAATCCATGGGGTCGCAAAGAGTCAGACACGACTGAGCGACTTTCACTTTCTAAGAAGATATTCCACCACCTCTCAACAAGAAGGTCGGGTTGATCATCATATCCACCCATCCTGAAAATCAGAAGTCTCTCCCCCTGGGGCAGTTTAACCCACTGCTTCTCCGTCAGATGGGGACCCTGCATTGGGAACTGCTCTCCAGCCCTGCTGATAGCTCAGTTGGTAAAGAGTCCACCTGAAATGCAGGAGACCCGGGTTTGACTCCTGGGTCCGGAAGATCCTCTGGAGAAGGGATAGGCTACCCATTCCAGTGTTCTTAGGCTTCCCTTGTGGCTCAACTGATAAACAATCCGCTACAGTGTGGGAGACCTGGGTTCAGTTCCTGGGTTGGGAAGATCCCCTGGAGAAGGGAAAGGTTACCCACTTAAGTATTATGGCCTGGAGAATTCCATGGACTGTATGGTCCATGGGGTCGCAGAGTCTGACACAACTGAGCGACTTTCACTTTCACTCCAGTCCCCCAGCACCACCATGCTGGAATTGCTCCCTTTCTGGAACAGGGACCATCACAGTTGCAATTCCCTCTGCTCCTCTAGGAGGCTGGTGCACTCCTGGTACACTCAGTCCATCCTGTCTGCAGACACAAGTGGTCCCCCATTCTGTATACAGGGAGTCCTCCACCCCCTCACCAGCCACTGACCAAGACAGGACAGAGATGCTTGGGGGAACTGGCTTCTGTTGCCTTGTACTGAAAATACAAACTGAGGTAGATAAACCTAGAGCCTGTTACACAGAGTGAAGTAAATCAGAAAGAGAAAAACAAATACTGTCTATTAATGCATGTTTGAGCATGCTAAGTAGTTTCAGTTATGTCTGACTCTGCGACTCTATAGGTTGTAGCCTGTCAGGCTCCTGTCCATGGGATTCTCCAGGCAAGAATATCAGAGTGGGTTGTCATGCCTTCCTCCAGGGGAATCTTCCCGACCCAGGGATTGAACCTGCATCTCTTGTGTCTCCCTTCATTGGCAGGCAGGTTCTTCACCACTGGTGCCACCTGGGAAGCTCATATTGATACAGTATATATAAATATATATATACACACACACATAATCTAGAAAAATGGTACTGATGAACCTATTTGTAGGGCAGGAACAGAGACACAAATGTAGAGAATGAATTTGTGAGCACAGCAGGGGAAGGAGAGGATGGGATGAACTGAGAAAGTAGCACTGAAATATATACATTACCTTGTGTAAAGTAAACAGCTAGTGGGAAGTTGCTATGTGGTGCTCTGTGACAACCTAGGGGGGTGGGATGGTGGCTCAGGACAGAAGGGATATGTCTATGCTTAGGGCTAATTCACATTGTATGGCAGAAACCAACACAACATTGTTAAGCAATTATCCTCAATTAAACTTAAAAAAAAAAACCATATACATACTGACCTTACCCCCCTACCTCTTTGGAGCAGTTTCTCAGAACTATTTGAAATGCTATCTCCTGGGCTATATTCTTCATTTTGTTCCAGATAAAACAACTCAAAAAAAAAAAAAAAAAAAAGAGAAAAAAGAAAAGACAGAGGCAATGAGATCTGAAGAGCAAAGTTCAAGACTTTGTGTCTATTTACTAACAGAGTGCTCCTGTGCAAATTATCAATTTTTTTTCTGACCATTAGGGTCTTCATTTAATAAATGAGGGCAATAACACCTCATTTTTGTGATAATAGAGCCAAAGCACCTGGAACAGAAGCATCAGAATGTCACTCAGATATTGTTTCTTTTCTTCTTTCCCTAGATTCTCTGGATCACCTCCTCATCTCACCCTCAATCTAACTCTGGATATGGGGTAGGTTGCTGAATATTGCCTGAAGACTCAAATGGTGCCACCTGCATCTTTGGGATGGGCCACCGCAAAACCGGGCAGGGCTCACCACAGCCCAACTCCTCTCTGGGTCACAGCCTGCATGTGTGATGTCCAGGTTGGGGGACAGTTCCTGACACATGACAGGCACTGGGAGGCAATGGTCTAAAGAATGAGTGGGTCTGGTGCCGAAAGATGATATATCCTCTGAAAGTCCTTTAGGAGGGTGTCCAGTTGTTTCCATAGAAAACATCATCATCAGAGTGACCACAGCTGACTTCATAGGCAGGCGGTGGAGTCAGAGGTTCCAATCTGGGGGGCGTCCACAAGGTCTGCAGATCAGGAACAGTGGACACAGTCCGTGACCACCGAAGCCGCAGGCTGATTGGAGGTCTTCTAGGACTTGCTGAGGTCACAGACCCCTCTGAGCCCACTCGCCTGTCCAATCTGGCTCTCCTGGGCTCCTCTGGATGGTTAGGCTGTCCCTCCTCAAGTCCTGGGGGGATTACAACGCTGCTGTAAGAGGGTGGTAGGTCCAACTCTTGGGGGTGGGGCTGCGGCTCCATCACTGTGGCTTCAACATAGGTTGGCACCTCAAAGGCTTCATTGTCCCTGAGTGAGGGGGGAGAAATAAGGCCATTAGTGGCTTCCTGAAAGGAGCCTTTTTTCCCTTTTCTGTCTTCTACCAGGAAAAGACCCCTCCACTCCCTGCTACCAGTGACCGGGGAAAGCAGAGTCTGTATGCCTGGAGGCCAGAAGCACAAAGGGAGAATGGGTCCACGTGTACTCTTCCAGTCCTGTCCACCCCTTAACTCACCGTGCATTGCTGGAGGCCCCTGGGCTCTCGGTCTGCCCTGATCGAGACCCCCATTCCAAAACACAGGCCAGGAGGCAGGCCAACAAAAAGAAGCCACCCAAGCTGAGAAAGAAATAAGCCACAGGGGCGATGTCCGGCCGTATCCCCAGCAAAGCCAGCCCCAGGAGGAAGGAGGTGCAGCACAGGAAGAGAAGCGGCTTCTCCAGTTTCCCCCACAGCTGGCCTGGCACCATGGCCCCTCCCCAGGCTCCTGCAAAAAGACACACAGCTGTTGTGTCCAAACTAGCAGTTGGCATCACGGCTAGGTCAGATTTCAAAGTAAGCCTATCAGACACCTCTGTCTGGCTTTGTTCTTTCCATCTCAAATCAAAATAAATGGCCCAAAGAAATGATCTGCAGGGTCCCCCCACCCCCAGCTCTGGAGTTTTCTCTAGGATCACCTAGGAGAATGATCCCAGGGTATCGATGTATGTGGAGTAGCCAGGAAACCAGCCCAGGAGTTCTGACTCCCAGCCCCTGTGTGAGAGTATTTGCTGCGCCACGACCCCTAGTTCCTTCCTTTTTCTTTCTTCTCTGTGATCTCTCTTCCAGCTGCACATTTCAATGCCTTCCAGCTCCACATTTCTGTGCCTTCCAGCTCCCAGTAGGGGGCAGGCCCTGCCTGGGGCGTCTCCGTGCTCCACGGCATCTCAGGAATCCAGGTGATGGGCAGGCCACGCCCCTTATTTTTGCTGGCTCTAAATCTACCCACCCCCTCCCCAGTCCCAAGCCCTCAGTCTGGTCTCAGCCTTACCCTATTGGACCCCCGTCTTCCCATTTCCTCCAGTCAGGGGGAGAAAACTGTACACACAGGATACAACTACCTGAGAGTCTTACAGACAAGGATCTTGAGCGACGGACCTCGGCCCAGCTAATTCTTAAACTCTCCACGTCCCACGTCTGTCAGGGCCCACCACCCTCTATGGGCCCTAACTCGTTAAACTCAGACTTAAAGTGTCCTGCCTGAAGTTTTTACTGAAAGGTCTCCAAGGCTGGTGGGGAGAAGACTTTTCTTTGCTTCGCAACGCAGCAGCAACCCCCTGGCAGCCTGTCAAGAGTCTCCTGAGCTCTGCACACAAATGAGTCACAGGTTCTAGAAAGGGGCCAGATGCCCTCCTTAGACCCCAGCCCCAAAGGCACAACCCTCCTGCCCTCTTACCTGCGATAGGACTTCCTCACCTGTCTCGGCGCGCTCAGCAGTGAGTAGGTTGGGGCAGGGGGAGGAGGAGGGAGGAGGAGACAGGGTGGAGCCCACTGGTTCCACCCACTTTTGTGCCCAGATCCCTACATTCCTGCGCAGGCTTCCTCCTTCCCTTTCTGCTCAAGGCTGAACTCCTACTTTTGCCCCACCTGGAATTTTTCTGGCTCTTAGTTACTACAATCCCAACCCCCACAGAGCCCTAGAGAGAGTACTCCCCAACCTCACCCCCAGTGATCTTTGTACTTTGGATCAGAGTTAAATTCATCTTTCCTTCTCCCTTCTTCTCAAGGCGCTTGGTGTTCCCAGCAGTTTGCATTATGTTTAGGTAATAATGTTTTGTGCCTGGGAGCAAGATGTCAAGCAAGGCCCTACGGGGCTCCTGGGCACAGAGGTCTTTTTGTCCCCCATTTCTTAGAGTCAGAACTCCAGTCTCCATGACCTCTGAGTTCCAAAGTGCAGAACAGTTGTTAATCAGGGGAGGAACAGTCAGGAAACTACCTGAGGCAAGATTAAAGGGACCAGAGAGGCTCAAGGTTAGGAGCCCCAGCCGCCTAAGACCCTGCATACAACCTCACCCTTTTGCAGAAGAAAGAAGGCAAGACTGTTACTGCCTAGATCCTTATCACACACCCTTGCCTGACTATGTAACCTCTGCCTACTCACCCCCGAGTGGGGCATGTTTCTTGAGACCCCAATGTTTCTTTGTGGCCAGCCACTCTTTCTTTCTCCTCCATAACTGTCTCCATATTTATGTTTGGCATTGGTGCCCAGAGAGCCAAGATTTTGGCAACAAGCAGAGCAGAGACCGTGGCTTATTTAATCTCCGTGTATTACATAGTGCTTTGCACACTGTGGGGACTACTGTTGGTACAGAATGGTGTGTCCTGCTTCCCCTACCAAAGTATCATTTCTATAAATTCCTTGTTTTTTTTGCAGACCTGTAAGATGTGTTCGTGTGTATGCTGCTTTGATCAGTTAACTCTTTTTTGTTTTAAATTTTAATGCTATAAATTTTATTGAGGATGAGATAGTACTTTATGTGCTGTGTAAAATGTGTGTGTGCTCAGTCGTGTCCGACTCTTTGCGACCGCACGGACTGTAGCCCCCCAGGTTCTTCCGTCCATGGGGATTCTCCAGGCAAGAATGCTGGAGTGGGTTGCCACTTCCTCCCCCAGGGGGTTTTCCCAACCCAGGGAGCTAAAGGGTGTGTCCTTCATTGCAGGTGGATTCTTTACACTGAGCTGTTGAGGAAGCCTCTATTTTGTTACCAAGTCCAAGCTCACTCTGCTCATGGCACAACAGGCCAATGAATCCAAAAGAGGAGATGTTGAGGTAAGGAATATGACTTTATTTGGAAAGCTGGCTTACCGAGAAAATGGCAGACTACCTTCCCTAAGTTTCAAAGGGTAGTTTTAAACAGTTTCTAATTAGGAAGTAGAGGAGTGTAGAAACAAAGGAAGATCAGTCAGGAAACAATAGTTGCATGATTAGGCAGAGTCCTGGTTCCTCCTCATGGGATATAGTAACAATATATCTTTGAGTCTTTTTATCAGAGCTAAGGCCCCCACCTAGGTGGAGGATGGTAACTTTAGACAGAGCACAGAAGTTTGGCCACATAATGCGAAGAATCAACTCATTGGAAAAGACCCTGATTCTGGGAAGGATTGAAGGCAGGAGGAAAAGGGGACGACAGAGGAGGAGCTGGTTGGATGGCATCACTGACTCGATGAACTTGAGTTTGAGCAAGCTCTGGGAGACAGTGAAGGACAGGGAGGCCTGGTGTGCTGCAGTCCATGGGGTCGCAAAGAGCTGGACACAACTGAGTGACTGAACAACAACAAAGATTGAAGACAAAAGGTGAAGGGGGCTGAAGAGGATGAGATAGTTAGATAGGCATCACAGTGGGCATGAATTTAAGGAAACTCAGGGAGATAGTGCAGAAGACCCTGGCTTGCTGCAGTCTGAGAGGGTAACAGGTAGAAAGGCCAGAATCCTCAAGTAGCAGGAGGAAATAAACTGCAAGTGGCAGACGTTTTTTCCCTTCTCTACACAAAATTAAAAGAGGCTGGCTTCCCTGGTGGCTCAGAGGTTAAAGCGTCTGCCTGCAGTGCAGGAGACGTGGGTTCGATCCCTGGGTTGGGAAGGTCCCCTGGAGAAGAAAATGGCAACCCACTCCAGTATTCTTGTCTGGAGAATCCCATGGACAGAGGAGCCTGGTGGGCTACAGTCCACAGGGTCGCAAAGGGTAGGACACGACTGAGCGACTTCACTTTCACTTTCTTTTAATTATGTGTTGATGACATCTGGCTCTGCCTTGAGCTAACCAATGCGTTTTTCTTATGGAAATGTTTTTCTTAAGCTATAGTAATGAATTTATGTATTTGCTTTGGAATCTACCTTTCTTCAAAATGGTTTCACCTAAGACTAATTTTCCACCTAAGGCTTCAACAGTACATGAACCGTGAACTTCCAGATGTTCAAGCTGGATTTAGAAAAGCCAGAGGAACCAGAGATCATCGAAAAAGCAAGAGAGCTCCAGAAAAACACCTGGTAGTGTAGTGTCAGCCGCTCAGTCGTGTCTGACTCTTTGCGACCCCACAGACTCTAGCCTGCCAGGCTCCTCTGTCCATGAAATTTGCTTTATTGACTACGCCAAAGCCTTTGACTGTATGGATCACAACAAACTGTGGAAAATTCTTAAAGAGATGGGAATACCAGACCACCTGACCTGCCTCCTGAGAAATCTGTATGCAGGTCAAGAAGTGACAGTTAGAACTGGACATGGAACAACAGACTGGTTCCAAATCGGGAAAGGAGTACATCAAGGCTGTATATTGTCACCCTGCTTATTTATGCAGAGTACGTCATGAGAAATGCTGGACTGGATGAAGCACAAGCTGGAATCAAGATTGCTGGGAGAAATATCAATAACCTCAGATATGCAGATGACACCACCCTTATGGCAGAAAGCGAAGAAGTAAAGAGCCTCTTGATGAAAGTGAAAGAGGAGAGTGAAAAAGTTGGTTTAAAACTCAACATTCAGAAAGCTAAGATCATGGCATCTGGTCCCATCACTTCATGGCAAATAGATGGGGAAACAGTGGAAAGTGACAGACTTTTTCTTGGGGGGGGGGGGGCTCCAAAATCACTGCAGATGGTGACTGCAGCCAAGAAATTAAAAGACACTTGCTCCTTGGAAGAAAAGCTATGACCAACCTAGACAGCATATTAAAAAGCAAAGATATTACTTTGCCAACAAAGGTCCATCTACTCAAAGCTGTCGTTTTTCCAGTAGTCATGTATGGATGTGAGAGTTGGACTATGAAGAAAGCTGAGCGCAGAAGAATTGATGCTTTTTGAACTGTGGTGTTGGAGAAGACACTTGAGAGTCCCTTGGACTGCAAGGAGGTCCAGCCAGTCCATCCTAAAGGAAATCAGTCCTGAATATTCATTGGAAGGACTGATATTGAAGCTGAAACTCCAGTACTTTGGCCACCTGGTGCGAAGAACTGACTCATTGGAAAAGCCCCCGATGCTGGGAAAGATTGAAGGCAGGAGGAGAATGGAACGACAGAGGATGAGATGGTTGGATGGCATCACCGACTCAATGGACATGAGTTTGAGTAAGCTCCGGGAGGTGGTGATGGACAGGGAAGCCTGGCGTGCTGCAGTCCATGAGGTCTCCAAGAGTCAGACATGACTGAGTGACTGAACTGGACTGAAGACTAACCTCGTTTTCTTTTCTGAAACCTTGGGCTGCTAATGGCCCAAACCAGTGTTCAGGTCAATTGTTGTATGGCCAGGGGTGACACACCTTGCGCCACCCTGTCTCTAAAACGCATGTTTTGGCGAGGGGCCTGGTGAAGCTCCCTCAGCCTCGCGGTGTCTCTCCTGTCTGAGTAAGAGCTTGGTAACAGACATAAAACACCTTGCGAAAAACTAGCAGGGGGGCATTCTTTCTGCCCCCTTCTGATGGCTATGTGAGAAGTTTTCTCTATCTCTCTTATACTTTAATAAAATTCTGTTACACAGAAAGCTCATGGTCAAGCCTGGTCTCTCGCCCCTGATCAAAATCCTCTCCTCCAGAGGTCACAAATCCCAGCATAGCACACGGCTCACAGCAGCAACCTTACAGTCCATGGGGTTGCAAAGAGGCGGACATGACTCAGTGACTGAACAACAAAAGAAATCAAAAGATTAGACAATTGTAATTGTAGGTTTGCAGAAGAGAAATAGCTAAAAGATTGGTAATTAGCTGTAGGGTTTTTCTGGTGGCTCAGTGGTAAAGAATCTGTCTATCAATGCAGGAGACATGGGTTCAGTCCCTGAATGGAGAAGATATCCTCGAGAAGGAAGTGGCAACCCACTCCAGGATTCTTGCCTGGAAAATCCCGTGGACAGAGGAGCCTGGAATGCTACAGTCCATGGGGTCACAAAGAGTCTGAAACATGTACAGTACAGATTTGTGTACTGATCAACAATGACAACAAAATTCCTGGAATACCGCCCTGTTACCTCACCACCAACCAATTAGAAGAAAGTCACACACCCTACAAACTTCACCACTTATTTTGCCTTTAAAAACTCTTTCCCCAAACCATCAAAAGACCACTGGGTCTTTTGACTATTGGCTGCCCACTCTCTTTGCATGGCCCTTATAATAAACCTTTCTCGGTCCCACATTCCCACGTTGCAGTTTGTCTGGCCTCACTGTGGGTCAGGCAAGTGAACCTGTGTTGGGCAATACTTCTGCTGTGAGTGTCTCAAGGTGAGTGATTAGTTTCAACCATCTCTGAATCTCTGAAACTAACATGGTTCCGGCCACATGGTAGGTGCTCTCCGAGCACAGCTGAACGTTCTTGTTAGAAGGCTACCAGTCCAGCTGGCCTCGCTGCAGACTGGACATCTGCGATCCGTTCTTTTCTGTTTTGGATCTGGTGGTAAGTCTGGGTGAGGCAGATGCTGGGAGGCGCAGAGTGCCTGGAGGAGTACTTTGCTCTGGAGACAAGGTTGGACTCTGTGCCTTCAGAGTGTTGATAGTGGACCAACCAAAGCAGTAGCTGTCCTGGGGCATGGCCAGGGCTACCGCAGCAGAGGATGTGTGCAGTGTGGGGGCTGGAGGTGGGGAGAAAAGGAGAACAAGAAGGAGGTTATGGATAAAGAGTGAGTGTGCCTGGGGTTGTGTGTGTGTGTGTAGTGGTGGGGTGTCAATGTTGATTCTCTGTTCCTGGTTGACAGAGAAGAGAGGGAGGTGATCGATGTAACAGGAAGGCTGTGGTAGTCTAAGTGAGCTGTCTATCTAGGAAGTGGGAATATAGGGTGGGAAGAGACTTGCTTGTTATAGTTGACTCTCTGTATCCTCAGGTTCTGCATTCAGTCAAATTCATCCCAACTAGTGTAGAAAATATTCAGAAAAGAAATATAGAGGGTTCCAACAAGCAAAACTTGAATTTGTTGAGTACTGGCAACTATTTATATAGCATTTATTGGGTATTATAAGTAATGTAGAGATGATTGAAAGTATATAGGAGGATTACCAAGTTACATACACATTACTACATCATTTTATATAAGAGACTTGAGCATCCTCTGACTCAGTGTTTATAGGGTTTCATGCCAGTATGTACTCTATGATATCTAATGAGATGTAAGCTTTTTTTTTTTAATCTTTTAAAGATTTTATTTATTTATTACTTTTGCTGTGCCAGGTCTTCGTTCTTGCAGGGGCTTTTCTCTGGTTGTGGCGAGTGGGGGCTACTCTCTAGTTGCAGTTCATGGGCTTCTCATTAAGGTGGCTTCTCATTGCAGAGCATGGACTCTAGGAGTTTCAGTATTTGCAGCTCTCGGGCTCTAGAGCAAAGGCTCAGTAGTTGTGGCTCGAGGGCTTAGTTGCTCTGTGGCATGTGGGATCTTCCCAGACCAGTGATCAAACCTATGTCTCCTGCATTGGCAGGCGGATTCTTTACCACTGAGTTTCCAGGAAGGCCCTGAGATGCGCTTCGAATGAAGGCTTTTCCACACTCATAGCATTTGGGGGTCCTTAACCAGCCCCCTACCAATACTGTTGTTCCTGTTGTTGCTCAGTCACTAAGTCCTGTCTGACTCACTTCATTTTAGTGGAACTAGTTGAAGAACTGCAGCACACCAGGCCTCCCTGTCCTTCACCATCTCCTGGAGTTTGCTGAGACATGACTCTATTTTGTTTCCACCGATTTTCTTAGTATTCAGCTCCTAAGGAGAATGTACAACGGTTGGGATCAGAAGGACTTGGATCCACAGAAGATATGTTAATAGCAGGAAATTGGCCGAGTCATTGGTATGCATGATAAGTAAGAAGACTGGAGTTAAGGACTGAGTTCTGGATTGGAGGGTATGGGAAGGGTTGGCTGACAGGCAAGAGGGCCAAAGGGTGAAGGCCTGAATGTCTGTAGTGTGAAAGGTCAGGCAGTCCTGGTGAGGTGGGACTTCTGTGGCCTCGGGCTCTTAGTTGCTGGTGGGAACATATGCTAGCAATATTTGTTAGGTAAGAACTGGATCCAATTCATGGGGCTGGCCTGCTGTCTGGCTGTGCCCTACAATGTATTATCTATTCCAATCATTTTAAATAGATTTTCTAAAAATCCCATTTGTTAAAAAATATAAAATGTCAGAGAATATTTAAAGGCTGAAGAAAAAGCATCCACAATCTAAGTATCCTAACATGGTCATTTAAATTTCTGTGCATTTCTACCAATCTGTTCACACATAAACCAGAACATACTCTAGTTGAGATCAGAGTATGTTCACCATTTTGTTATCTTTAGAAAAAAATTTTTTTAAATGTTGTAACATAGAGAGTTTGCCTTTTGATATAGTCTTTAATGATTTCTAAAGCTATATAATATTTTACTGAATGGATTTATCATAATTTAACATACCTTTATGTTATTCAATAATATCAAGTATATTTTATTCAAGTTTTCTTTTGGTCATCAAAAATAATGCTTTAAGAGACAAAAAAAGGTAGATTAATGGTTGCTAGGGGCTGGAGAGAGGGAGGATTTATTTTGGGGGTTAATGAAAATGTTTTCAAATTAGGTAGTGGTGATGCTCGTACAACTCTGTGAATATACAAAAGAAAAAAACCCGCTGAATTATACACTTTAAAAAGGTGACTTATACATCTATAAAGCTGTTTAAAAAATAATGTATCTTCTTAGGTATAGTTTTTCCTCCATTTTGCATTATTTCCTCCAGTTGAATTCTAAGGAGCAACATTATTGAGACGAGCCAGGCGAAAGTTTTTATTGCCCTGAATGCATGAAGCCAAACTCCTTTCCAGAGGTTTTACTTTCTTTTTTTCTTTATCAACTTAGTTTATCAACTGAGTTTATCACTTAATTCAGTTGTCTTTCCACTTTCTACTTGCCTACTTTCCGCAAACCACCTTGCTGGAGGTTGGAGCAGCCCTCTTGGTTGGCCCACTATGTGGCCTCATTTTGGAGGGTGCTGGTGCAGGAAAGTGGGCAATCAGGGGAAGAAGGAGATGTGGAGAAAATTCACAGACTTCCTGGGAAGGGTCATGGGTGTCTACCGCTGTGCGCTTCTGCATCCCCAGGTTTCTGTGGTTTTGTATTTCTGAACCTGGGTCGGCTTTGTGCTTATGGCCAACCCATGTGGAGTGTTTTGTACCTACTGCTGTCTGTACTTTTGCCCATGTGCTCTCTTTTGTACATACAAAATTAGGTGATTTAAAATATAATGGAATAAGGGGGAGTTACTATCATTATATCGTTTTGTAGGTGAGGTGGGAGCAAGATTTGAACCTGCCATCCCAGTCCAGAACCCTGGCTCTTGACTGCTATGTCATCCAACTCTATAAACACTTTCTTTTTTTGGGCTGCTTGATAATGATAATTTAACAAAACTTCTATGACTTTCCAAGGTCATTAACCTGGTCCTCCCTGGAGGAGTAGGTAGATGCTGTTTTCCCTGTTGTTTGGTGTCTTGGGAAAAGACTGATTTTTCAGATAGCAAAGGTGACAAACGAGAATATCAGGAGACAAATAAGGTTATCGAGCTATAAAGCAAGATTGGGAAATGAAGATTGCAGGCACTATCAGGATGCTTATCTTTTATGAGTTAATTAAGCCCGATTATAAAAACTAACACTGTAACTGAAGAGCTGTTAGAAGCTGATGTGCAGGTGACTTCTAACAAGGTGTTGATGGTAGAAACGACAAACTGTGGAAACAGATCCGCAGTGTCATTTGATCCTCAGTAACAATTGTGGGGGTAGATCTGATCATCATTTTCATGTTACAGAGGAGGAAACCAGCTCAGAGAAAGTCCATGATTTCTTTAGTTAGAATCACACTCAGAATCTTTTAGAAAAAAATAATTGTATTGATTTATTTATGGCTGAGCTGGGTCTCCATTGCTGTGAGGACTTTTCTCTAGTTGCGGCGAGCAGGGGCTTGTCTCTCATTGCGGAGCACAGGCTCTAGGGCACACAGGCTTCAGTAGTGGTGGCAGGTGGGCTTGGTAGTTTCGGCTCCTGGGCTCTAGAGCACAGGCTCAATAGTTTTGGCACAGGGGTTTAGTTGCTCTGCGGCACGTGGGGTTCCCCTGGATCAGGAATTGAACCCACAACTCCTGAGTGTCCTGCAATGGCAGGTGGATTCTGTACTACTGAGCTACCATGGAAGTCCCGGTTAAATGATATAACAGGAAGTAAATCAGAAACATTGATATTTGGGGGCGGTGGGAATGCTTTCAAAGAATCCTCAAATACGTCAGGATAAATATTACCCTCACCAGCTAATTGTCACGTAGCACGAAGCTCACTGGCGATGAACTGAGCGAACAGTGGGATTCAGTGCTGTTACCTGTTCAGCACCAAGCCGCAAAAGCAATACTGGAATTTGAGAAATTGAGTGTGGTGGTTGCCGAGTGACATAAGAAAGTGCTCTGTTGATTAGAAACGTCTACAGATAGTGGCAACAGTGTCCCGTGTAATATGTCCCCACGCACGAGAAAACAGGGACTGCTGCTGCTGCTAAGTCACCTCAGTCGTGTTCAATACACTCCTTGGACAGCAAGGAGATCAAACCAGTGAATCCTAAAGGAAATCAACCCTGAATATTCATTGGAAGGACTGATGCTGAAGCTAAAGCTCCAATACTTTGACCCCCTGATGAGAAGATCTGACTCACTGGAAAAGACCCTGATGCTGGGAAAGACTGAGAGCAGGAGGAGAAGGGGAAGACAGAGGATGAGATGGTTGGATGGCATCACCGACTCAATGGACATGAGTTTGAACAATCTCCAGGAGCTGGTGAAGGACTGGGAAGCCTGGCGTGCTGCAGTTCATGGGATCACAAAGAGTCGGACATGATTGAGCACCTGAACAACAGAGATTTGGTCAATCATGACTATGTAATGAAGTCTCCATAAAAACCCCATTTTCCGAGAGCTTCTACATTGTGTTTCCCTGATAGCTCAGTTGGTAAAGAATCTGCCTGCAATGCAGGACACCCCAGTTTGATGCCTGGGTCAGGAAGATCCTCTGAAGAAAGGATAGGCTACCCACTCCAGTTTTCTTGGGCTTCCCTTATGGCTCAGCTGGTAAAGAATCTGCCTGCAATGTGGGAGACCTAGGTTTGATCCCTGGGTTGGGAAGATCCCCTGGAGAAGGGAAAGGCTACCCACTCCAGTATTCTGGCCTGGAGAATTCCATGGACTTTATAAAAAGAGTCGGGCACAACTGAGGAACTTTCACTTCATTCTACATCGTTCACTTCACTCTACATCGGGAAGCTGGGAGGCTTCCAAATGCCTCTGGGCTGGTTCCCAAGCTCCGTGAGGACGAAAGCTTGTTCAGGACCTTGTCCTATGTATCTCTTCATCTAGCTTTTGTATCATATCCTTTAATATACTTTTATAATAGATTGGCAATCTAGTAAGTAAACAGGTTTTATTGAGTTCTGTGAGCTGTTCTAGCAAATTAATCAAACCCAAAGAGGGGGTCATGAGGTATATAACCCGTCTGTCAGAAGAACCAGTGACAACCTGGACTTGCAGCTAGAGTCTGAAGTGGAGGGTGGTCTTACATATGGAATGTGATGCTATTTCTGGGTAGTGTTAGAATTGAGTTGAATTCTTGGACACCTTGCTGGCATCTGAAAATTGCCATTTGGTGTAGAAAGCACACACACACACACACACACACACACACACACACACACAGGAATTTGGTTCAGAAACTGATTTTCAGCCCCAAACTAGAAATAACCAAAATGCCCTTCAATGGGTTAAACAAACTGGCACATCCATATCAAGGAACATGACTTGGCAGTAAAAAGAACAAACTACAAGCTACAGATACATACAACACCGTGGGTGGATCTCAGGGAGTTAGGCTAAATGAAAACAAGCCATTCTGATTCCATTCATTCAGCCCTTGTAAAATAAGAACTATATGAACAGATTAGTGGTTGCCAGGGGTTAGGGAAGTGGGGAGAAAAAGAGAGGTGGCTGTAGCTACGAAAAGCGCATTGAGGGATCCTTAAGTTTGGAAGCATTAAGTATCTAAACTAGACTGTGATTGTGGTCACATGCGTCTGCATGCATGCTAAGTCGCTTCAGTCGTATCCAACTCTGTGTGACCCCATGGGCTATAGCCTGCCAGGCTGTTCTTTCCATAGGATTCTCCAGGCAAGAATACTGGAGAGGGTTGCCATACCTTCTCCAGCACATGCGTGTACAGGTGATAAAATTATATGGAACTAAATACAGACACAGAAATGAGTGTATGCAAAACTGGTGGAATCTGAATGAGGCTGAAGGACTGTACTAATGCCAGTTTTCTGGTTGTTATTCAACCAGATATGCCAGATGTTGCCATTGGGGAAACTGGATAAAGGGTATATAGAATCTCTATATTATGCCTGACATTTGTGTTAAAAAGACATGGGCATTAAAAAAAAAAACAACTTTTTTTTAGTATTGGAGTATAGCCGATTAACAAACAATATTGTGATAGCCTCAGCTGAACAGGGATGGGACTCGGCCACACATGTACATGTATCCATTTTCCCCCAAACTCCCCTCCCAGACATAAGCATTTCTGGAAGCATATACAGAAAAGTGAGAAGTAGGAAAGGGATGACTTCTCTTTTCACAGTCATATCTTCTGGGTGTTTTTGATTTACCACATGCATGTGATACTTTGTTGTTTTTAATTACCACTTGTATTTTGGTTCTATAAACAAAGTATCCCTTTTAAGAACTTTACCTAAAAATGTAGCATTTTGGAAGCATAACACTATTTAGTAAGCTTGGAATTTGAATTACAACGCAAGGAAGTGCTTCAGTATTTAATTCTGAGCACTGACCTAATGGCAAATTTTGCATGACAACAGTTGATCAGATGAAGCAAGGAAGAAACTTAAGTATGAAACTGCTTCAATTAGAAGTGTCCCTTTATTGGGGGAAGAAAAAAAAATAGGCACATTTGGAGGCTTTTCCTTTTCTCCCTGTGATGGTTATCACTTACTGTGCTAACAGATGACCAACTCAATGGACATGAGTTTGAGGCAGCCGAGTGACAGTGAAAGGCAGGGAAGCCTGGCATGCTGTAGTCCATTGGGTGGCAAAGAGTCAGACACCATTTAGCTAGAGACTGAACAACAACAGATGCCAGAGAGCTGATCAAACATAATTTCTGGGTGTGCCTATGAGAGTGTTTCCGGAAGAGATTAGCTCGCTCAGTGTTGGCTCACATGATTATGGGAGCTGAGAAGCCCCATCCTCTGCCATCTGCAAACTGGAGGCTGAGGAAAGGTGGTGGGGTCAGTTCCAGTCTAAGTTCAAAGGCCTGAGAGTTCAAGTTCAATATCCTATTGATTCCTATTTTTATTCTTTGACAACCCTCACTAATACAATCAATTTTGGTTCTATTTGCCATAAATTCAGACATTGTAGTCTAGATCACATGTGAAAGGATTAGTCTAGAAATTGTCTCATTCCTTCAGAGAAGATTAAAATTTGCTATTGGATTAGAAAAATAGGATTCTAGAGCCTTTGAAGGAGGAGTGGCCAGGGCTGCAAAATCTGCCTCTAAAATGAGATTATCCCACATTACACTGAGATAAAATTTAGGATTAAATTAAGGAATTGATGCTTCCCAGGTGGCTCAGTGGGAAGAATCTGTCTACAATAAAGAAGCTACAATAGATGTGGGCTTGATCCCTGGATCAGGAAGATCCGCTGGAGGAGGATATGGCAATCCACTCCAGTATTTTTACCAGAGTAATCCCATGGACAGAGGAGCTTGGTGGGCTATATATAGTCCATGGGGTCGCAGAGTCAGACTCAACTGAGCATTCAGCATTAAGCAACTGATAAAAATTTAGAAAACAGTGAGAAGGGTACACAATTGTATACAAATGTGAATCTATAAATTCTTGAAGTTTTTTTTTTTTTTTTTTTTTTTTACCAGAATAAACAATTTTCAAAAAAAACTATACAAGTAAGGGGTCTTCCCTGGTGGTCTCAGTTCAGTTCAATTCAGTTGCTCAGTCGTGTCTGACTCTCTCCGACCTCATGGACTGCAGCACACCAGGCCTCCATGTCTATCACCAACTCCCAGAGTTTACTCAAACTCAAGTCCATTGAGTCGGTGATGTCATCCAACCATCTCATCCTCTGTCATCCCCTTCTCCTCCTGCCTTCAATCTTTCCCAGCATCAGGGTCTTTTCCAATGAGTCAGTTCTTCGCACCAGGTGGCCAAAGTACTGGAGTTTCAGCTTCAGTATCAGTCCTTCCAATGAATATTCAGGACTGATTTCCTTTAGGATGGACTGGTTGGATTTCCTTGCAGTCCAAGGGATTCTCAAGAGTCTTCTCCAATATCACAGTTCAAAAGCATCAATTCTTTGGCGCTCAGCTTTCTTTATAGTCCAACTCTCATATCCATACATGACTACTGGAAGAACCATAGACTTGACTAGATGGACCTTTGTTGGCAAAGTAATGTCTCTGCTTTTTAATATGCTGTCTAGGTTGGTCATAACTTGTCTTCCAAGGAGTAAGCGTCTTTTAATTTCATGGCTGCAGTCACCATCCCAGGTGGTTTAATGGTTAGGAATCCACATGCCAATACAAGGGACACAAGTTCAATCCCTGGTCGGGGAAGATCACAAATGCTGTGGAGCAACTAAGCCGGTGTGCCACAACTGCTAGCCAGAGCTCTAGAGCCTGTGAGCCTCAGCTACTGAATCCCACGCATCTAGAGCCCATGCTCTGCAATAAGAGAAGCCGTGGCGATGAGAAGCCTGCACATCCCTGCAAAGAGTGGCCCCCTATTGTAGCAACGAAGGCCCAGCTCAGGCAAAAAATGAATAAATAAATAAATCTTCTAAAAATGTATACAAATAAAATGGAAACATTTTGATATATTTTATTCCAGATTAACAGTGCAGATTTATTCCAGATTAATGTCCTCTGTAATATATCTTTATGGAAGATATAATTGAGACCATACTATGCAGTTTCATCATTTTTCAAATCAATATTACATCCTAAGAATTTCCAAAGTTCCTGGAAGTTGCCAAAAATTGCTCACAAATATAATTTTTGATGGCTATGAAACACTACATCCTGGATGTACCATAATTTATTCAAAAATCCTCCTGTTGGACATTTATTTGATACAACAGGCAGTGGTGAGACAGGCATCTTTATTCAGAAAGCTTTGTCTCTATTCACCCTCAACATGTTTATGAGAACTTCAATATAGTTGAATATATTTAACTGCAATATATGGAAAGTTCCATTAAAATTTTTTTAAAATTTTGACTCTTTGGCCATGCCATTCAGCATGTTGCATTTTAGTTCCCCAACCAGGGATTGACCCTGTGTCCCCTGCATTAGAAGTGCAGAGTCTTAGCCACTGAACTTCCAGGGAAGTCCCTCTATTTTGTTTTACTTTGCCCTTATGGTTCTCATGTTTTTATTTTGCATTAGTTGCACATTGTCACAGATCTCCTTTGGAGAAACAGAGAGCTTATTTGGGGATATACTTGTGAAATTACTTTACAGGTATACATGGTCAGGATGAGCTGAAGTCCGGAGTGTACTGGATTAATGGAAAAAAGGGGGAGAGGAGGAAGACTGAAAGTGATGGGAGAAAAGAGGGGGACATGGGATAGAAGATGAGAAATATGACCTGAGAAAACAGCAAAGAGAAGAGGCATCTAACCCTGAAAGCCCTCTGAGCCATTGAAGTCCATTAAAGAAGTCCAGACCCTATTGAAACATAAGCCATCTAATGATCACACAGTGTGCACAGAAAAAGCAGGGGCTTCAATAAATGGGGGGAGTGAGAAAGCTAGAGGTTTGTCAGGGAGGGAACAGGGTTCACAGTGGGCCAGGGAGAGCAGCCTGGCCTTTCCTTGGGATCTGCTTTGTGGGTGAGGGGAAGGAACCCCGAGGGGATGAGCAACTTCTTCAGGCCCCAGCAGCTCTGGCCAGTCTCCCACCATGGCCTCTCGCAGCCCCTGCTGGTCAGAGTAGCCAGACCCCATTTAAACATCTGGATGCAAGCTCAGCCACGCTGGGGTTCTTGCCGGCCTCCACTTCCCCTGGGCTTCCGGCCCCAGCCCCTGTCTCAGGCACCACGGCTGGTCAGAAGACAGTGTCCCACCGGTTAGCTGCAGAATCCATCCGGCTTAGCTTTCTTTCCCTGACAGACTTAAGAAGCTTCTGTAGAAGAGAGAGAGGGACTATTTCCTGCTCCCTCCACGTAGGCGCCCCCAAAGTGGGGCAGAGGGCTGGGGGCACACAGGAGCTGTTCTTCTCAAACACCCAGAGTGGCCAGGATGCGGCTATAGGAACAAGAACACATGGACACCAGGGAGGACACAGACCCAGAAATAATGATGCCTAATGGCATTAGGTTTATTCTGTGGAGCGCAGAGTCAGAGGCTCTCAGAGGCACTTGTGAGACTAACGGCAGATGGTGTATTGACCTTCCCGCCCCCCAGCACACCCCAGGGCCAGACAAGAACCTCTATCAGATAGGAAACCAGAGTCCCAGGCCCCATGGTGGAGGAGGGGTAAGCAGATGATCCGCTTTTTTATACCAGTCGTCTTGCTTCCTCTGGGCTTCCTTAAAGTCTGGCGTTTACAGCTGGAGGCACAGGGCCCATCCACTTTTCTCCTGGATGGAAGAGATCGCCAGTCAGAGTCTGGCCTCAAAAGCTCCCAGGGGTTCTCTCCAGAAAGAGCTCCTGGGTGCTGGGTACAGAAGGCTTCCTTCCTTCCTGCAGAAGAAGGTGGCCCCTCCCCACTCCACCTCAAGCACACCTACCTCTGTATGAGGTTCCATTATTAGAAGTGACTAGAACATTTTTTTCTTTTTTTTAGTTCTTGAATCCATCCTTCTGGGCAACTGATATAATGCAGGGATGGGGTCAAGGGCAGGTCAGCATGAACCTGTAACTTACCCAGCAGGTATGCCAGCAACTCCATCCGGTCGGAGCCAAAGAGCATGTGGGTTTCATCATCCAGGTGGGTCACAGTGATGGGTAGCCCAAAAGCCTGGAGAAGTTACAGGGCAGGAAGGAGGGTGATGGAGCAGGTGGTTACAGGGCTGCCATTGAAGGCTGCAAGTCAATCCTGGTCAGAGGTCACAGACACAAAGTAGCCAGAGGTATCTGATGAGAGGTTCCAGGGTTCTAAGGAGAGATTTCTGTCTCCTCTCTCACCATCTAGCTCTCTCCCTCCTTTCCTTGGGCCCAGGGAAAGGAAGGAAGACGATGAGGGTTATCTTGGAGATCTAGGAGGACTCACAGTTGGGGAGTAACTTTTGCTCAGGAGCTTAGGGACGCAGTCAAGATTCTCTGTCTCGGCACAGGGGTGGGGACAGAATTGCTCACCCCATATTTGCAGGCTGTGTCAGTGGTCTCCTTGAGCTTGTTCTTCACTTGTGGTGTTGAGACCCTTTCTAGAAGTTCCTGGGCTTGTCCCATGGACATGCCAGCCTTCTCTGCAGCCTGAAGGGATGTGGTAGAGAAGACAAGTGTGTCTGCTTTAGTGCAGGTGGGAATCTCAGGAGAAACTCTGGTCATTTTATTTTCTGTCCCCACATTATCCTGGCAGCACTTTTACCTACCCACGAGTGAAGGTCTAATCTTTGCCAACAGGGGCTATGTTTTTTGCCTTCAAAATCATGAGATTGGTAGAAAGAGTGGGTGGCAAGGGGCATAATTGTAGAAATTTAACATGAGAGGGCATCTTGAGAGGTCAGCTTCCCAACCACTTCATTAACAGTTTAGGAAAGACTTCCCTGGTGGTCCAGTGGTTGAGACTCTGTGCTCCCAATGCAGGGGGCCTGGGTTCAATCTCTGGTCAGGGAACCAGAACCCATATGATGCAATTAAGAGTTCACAAGTCACAACTAAGACCTGGTGTAGCCAAATAAATATTTAAACAGCCAAAACAAAACAGATAAGGAGCTTCCAGTCTAGAAATGGTACATGTTTTGGTCAGTGTTGAAGAGCTTGTTAGTAGCAGAGCTAATGCTGGAATCCAAGTCCCCTGACTTGGATTAAGCTGGGGGCTCGTGCCTTCCTACTTCTCAGAATTCCCGAATCTAAGGGCTGGACTCTAATTCTCATAGAATTTCCTGAGGAGTCTGGACAGGGCACATGGCTGCAGCCACCAGTGTCTGTCTTCAAGAGAATGTTAAAGGTTTCAGTTTGGGGTTTTTTGGGATCAGTGATTCTCAACTGGCTGCATTAATTAGAATATGCTGGGGGAGCTTTTGAAAATCTCAGTTTGGATGTCATCCTTGAGAACAAATCACATGGGAATTTCTGGGTGGTGGTGTCCAGGTGTTGCAAGTGATTTTAATACACAACTGGGGTTGACAGGTATTGCAGCCTGACCCCCTTGACCTGGAGTGGGAAATACAAAGTCAGGCCTGACTTCTTGTCTTTGACCCGGTTACATCAGAGAAGCGTATTCTGGCTAAGTGCTCAACAACAGGGAACTGGTTACGTGAACAGAAGTACACCCACTGAGTGGAATGCTATGTGGAACCTAACAATTATTCTCTCCAACAGTTTTAAATGACAAGGGAAATGATTATTTAGTATTAAGTGAAAAAAGCAAGCCAATGCATAGACTTTGCAGGAATAAAAACACAGGAGGATATACTAGGCAAGCTTTACACATTTAATGTTTTTTGTGACTTGTCATTTTATATATTACATTTGAATATGCCTAGTTATCTTTTGTAAACTTAAAGTGAAAGTCACTCAGTCATGTCTGACACTTTGCGACCCCATGGACTATACAGTCCATGGAATTCTCTAGGCCAGAATACTGGAGTGGGTAGCCTTTCCCTTCTCCAGGGGATCTTCCCAACCCAGGGATCGAACCCAGGTCTCCCACATCGCAGGCGATTTCTTTACCAGCTGAGTCACAAGGGAAACCCTTGTGGCTTAAAGGGAAAAAATGTGGTGTTGAATTTCCTGATTTAATCCTGAAGAAAAACTTTTCTATATCTAAATATGGCTGGCACACATTTTGACATTTGGAGCTATTTCCACTTTTCTCACTCGGACTTCCTAAATACTTCTGGCTTGAGTCAGTTATCTCTCTCTGTCTTTTCAAAGTCTGCTTTTTATCTCTTGGATGTGACGGTGAGGTTTGTGTTGCAGTTTTTAGGGCCAAGACTTGCCAGTCCTTCAAGTCTCCCCATCTGCAGGCCCCCCCATGTACCACCTCTCTCCCACTGACTTCTTTCATCAAAATCATGTTTCCTTTTTAACCCATGATACATTCTTTCAAGAGTCTTCTTAGTTCCAACCATTTAGTAATTTGGCCTCAAACATCCTTTCTCCCCCAGTAATTATGACCACTTCCACCCAATAATAAATGATGTCCTCTCTACTCCCAGAGGTCAGCTGTCCTCAGATTCCCCAGGAGAGGAGTGGGAACACTCACGGCCAGGATGCTCGGGGGCTCCGTGATGTCTTCGTCCTGAAAAGAGGAGGACAGTCAATACGAGGGGTGGGGGGGGGGGGGAGGTGGCACAGTGAGGGGTGAGATGGAGGCCAGTGAACCAGGTCAGTGAACAAGGAGGAGGTCTGGACTTGGACTCGAGGCCTAGGGGAGGGTCACAAGTCATCCAGGGTCTCCCGAAAGTGGGTGCCCGGGACCCAGCCCTCACCCGTGACCAGACACGCATCCACAGTTCTCTGGACACTTTCTCCAGCATCTCCGGGTGCTCCATCTTCACCGCAGTGAGGAAGCGCATGGCTGTCAAACTTCCTGTGGGGCAGAGGCACTCAGAGGGGGGCTCCTCTAGCTTGTCTCCCATGAAGACCAGGTTTTTCCTCCTTCTCATCTCCCCCCAGCCGCCCCCCCCTCCAGTGCTCCATTGCCCTCAGCCTCCCATTCGCGTTTCTGATCACTAATCCATCCTGCTTTCCCTCTGCTTCTAGCTCCACAACTTTCTGTGTTACCAGCTGTGATGCTGAGCTTTCCCAAAACTTCCTTCACTTAATGGAATCACAGGAACCCCTCCTTTCTGGCCCTGCAATCTCCAAATCCACCGCTGAAACCTTATCCTCCATCCATATCCCACTCTCTTCACCTTTCTTAAGGATCACAGAGAAGAAATCCTTGGGGAAGTGGAGGGGAACCTGGAGATGCTGGCTCAAGAGCCTAATGTCACTTCTCAAGTACAGGGCTTTGCGGGGAAGCATAGCTGGCGGCTGGTTTCCTGCAAGTGGAAAGTTGGACTTTCTGATGAGAGATCACTTGAGGATCCCAGGCGGGGGATGCACCTACCTGGGTTTCAGGCAGTGGGCATATTGGCTGCTGCCGCCAATAAGGGGACCCAGTGGAGGGGCTGCTCCCCTGGTTGTTTGAAATTAGTCTTCCCTCAAATCCCCGCCAAAAACGCCACTGCCTTCGTACCGCTGTCTCTCATGATTCCTGCAATTAACGTGGGCTGCAGCTGCAGGCTGACGTTCCAGATATTCTTATATCTGCACAGCACCTGCAGGAGGAGCGGGGAGGGAGAGTGAAGACGGCTGAGGGAGAGAAGGGTGTTTCATGGCACTGACCAGCCAGTCTATGGGTGCGGAGAAGGGGTTAGAAGGACACCCTAAATTTGGCTTGAAAGGGCAAAACTTTCCCAATTTCCTAGTTATCGATTCCAGGATCTCTGCTCCTGTGGACAGTTTTTATCTGTTCTGCACCCCACTCCCCCAAACTGACATCGGAGGGCTTATATTCTGGATTCTTTGGAGTTGATTATCTTCCAAGTCAATGTGGGAAACCCCGGCCTTAAGACATAAAGGTTCGACCTGGAGCCAGCGATCATATCCCGTTTATCAACAACGTGACCTTCAGTCCTGGCTCTCTACCCTCTTGCTCTAAACCGCGTAGGGGACTGCCAGGAAATTCACGAGACCGAGGTCCCCGCGCTCTTTGCTGATCCCTCCGTCTGCCTCCGTCTCCCCAAGCCCCGGGCGAAGCTGCTCCCCCGGCGTCACCTCGAAGGCCAGCCAGGAGTAGGGGGACAGGACATCGTAGAACAGCTCGAGCGTTCGCGGCCCGGGCCCCATGCTGCAGACGCGGGATCGCGAAGCAGGTTCGGCCCCCGGAAGCCCGCGGCGCAAGCGTGCTTCCTTCGGAGCGCGGCGGCCCCGCCCCCGCTCCCCGCCTCCCCGGAGGACCGCCCCCTACCCGCCCCGGCCGCGCCTCCTCCCGGGGGAACCCGCCCCAGGGACAGAGTCCAGTGGCCGGTTGGTGTGTGCGGGGCTTCTCCGAGGTCACCCGCGGGGGCCGCGGGTGAGGGGGTCTCCTGGGGAATTCGCAGGTGTGCTCACCCGCTCTGCTCGGGGGGATGGGGGGCGTCACTACCCTACCCTGGGAGGAGTGTGGGGCAAAGGGGCGAGGTTTGAGATCTGGCCTCTACAGTTAGCAGTGCACCTCTGGCAATCCTGTTGACCTCTCCGAACCAGAGAAGGCTTGTTACTGACCGGAGTTCTTGGCCTCCTTCGAACTGCTGCGTGGGGTCGTGTCGGATTCTTTGTGACCCCATGGACTGTAGCCAACCAGCCTTCTCTGTCCGAGGGATTTCCCAGGCAAGAATACTGAAGTGGGTTGCCATTTCCTACTCCAGGGGATCTTCCCTGCTCAGGGATGGAGCCGACTCTTTGGTCTCCTGCAGTGGCAGGCGGGTTCTTGACCACTGGTCCTTCTTATGCAATAGAAATGAGTCAGAGGCCTGATAAAAAATACAGGGAAGGCGTTATTGGGTCTCCTGCTGGCGGGGTGCGGTGAGGGGGTGTTCCAGAACAAACCATAGGTTCTGTTGCTCACTCCCCTAGTGTGCCCCCCCCCCCCCCCAACACACACAGGATGCTTTCTCTTAATATGGGGTGAAGTAGGTATGTATCCAGGGGTCAGGGCGGAGGGGTAGCTTAGGTGGTGGTGTGTGCAGGGGCCATGCCCTGTACCCGGCTCTTGGTTCCAAACCCCAGCTTTTGGTCCAGGCCCATTAGAAGTGGCAGTTGGGTTTTTTTGGTCTCTTTGTATCTTTTGTCCAGAGTTTGCCCTGTGCATACATGCAGTTATATTTAGTCCCATATAGTTTCTTCGTATTTTGTTGGTCCAGGAGAGGTGTGTCTAGGTGCAAGCATTGCAGCACTTCAGTAAACTATTCCAGGTCCCAGCCTGTCTCATCCTCGTCTCTGGTAAAAAGAGAACACTTAATACAATTACATAAAATTTAAAAAAAAGTCTGGCAAAATCCAGCCAGTCAAAAAAATGACTGGGAAAAATATTTGGGTTCGTTTTGCAGTCAAAAAACTAGTTATCCTAGTGTTGAAAGAGTTGAAAAAAAAATCAATGAAGTAAAAGAACATAAGTTCATGGGAAAACAGGCAAATCATATGAACAGAGCTTTCACAGAAATGGACAAATAGATGGCTCTGAAACACAAACCTGCTTGTCTACGTGAAAATTCCAAGTTAAAATTACACTAGGCTATTTTCATCTATCAAGTTGGCAGTGATCAAAAAGGTTTATGACTCAGGGTGTTGGCAAGGATCTGTGGAGAAGCATTGTCCTATGTAAGTGGTGGGAGTGTAAGTCAGTTCAGCAGTACCTTTCTGTTTTAAACATGCACACAGCCTTTGACCTAGTAGTTCCCTGTTTAAGAATTTATACTATAAACATGTTTACTTACATGCTGTGTGATGAGCTGTGAAGTTACTTATTACAGCATTGTTTGTAGTAATAAAAGATTGGAAAGCTACCTAAATGTTCATCCATACAGGGCTAATTCAATAAAGCAATATTTATATTATTTTCAACTATAAAAGAATTTGGAAACTCTTTGTGTGTTAATATTGGAAGATATTCTATATATTAAAAAGTGAAAAACAAGGTGTAAAACAGAGCAAATAATTTATCTTTTTTTGAGGGGTTTTAATAGTCTCTAGGTGTGTGAATATACCACACACACATATATGCTCATTGATACTGACAGAAAAAAACATGATAAAACCAGTTGCTTTTCAGAAGGCAAGCTAGGTGCCTGGGAGCAGGTCACGGGGAGAGTTTTTGTTGTATCTAATGTAGAGTTTTTGTTGTAGCTAATGTTTAACACTTTTTGATTTTTGACCCATGTGAGTGTATTATCTACCCAGAAAGAAAGACAATCAGGAAAGAGGGACAGAGAGATGGAGTCAGGAAGAAAAATTTAAAAAGGAAGGAATTTGCCTTTAGGAACTTGTACTGGCAGAAGAGGGGAGATTTATTTATATGATTTATGAGCATTTGTATATTTTACTTTGATTTAAGGAAAATGTCAATTATGAAGGCCGTTGTATTTGCCAAGATGCAACAGAGTATTTACATCACTGGTTCTCAGTGCCTGACATTTTCCTAAGGATTTGCCAAGGGTGATGTGAAATTCTGTGTGCTAACTTCCACACATAAGAAACCACATCCAAATGCAAGAGACTCAAGTTGACATTATCGTGGTTCTAATCTTGGGTATGCTGTGCTATATTAAAAGAAGTAAATCTTGGCAAACTGCGTATTTTCAACATGATTTAATAACAAATTTAGTTGGAACATCTTGCAGGTCATCAGGACAAAACAGTGTGACAACATCGTAGCTGAGAACAGCTAATATATACTGTCATTATCCCTTTGTAAGTAAGATCCCTGAAGGAGGAAATGGCAACCCACTCCAGTGTTCTTGCCTGGAGAATCCCATGGACAGAGGAGCCTAGTGGGCTACAATCCATAAGGTGGCAAAGAGTTGGACACACCTGAAGCAACTTAACCCACACATACCTTCATAAAATACATACGTACTGGACATGGGTAAAAGCAAAAACCAGTGGAAAAACTGAAAATATCTGTAGTAGAGATTATACATACTTTTCTTAATTTCTCAGAGTCCCTCTCAGGCTTTGACCATTTCTTTCTTCCCCCCTCTTTCTAAAACAGCTTTATATTGAGGTATAACTGACATGATAAACTGTACATGTGTGTGTGTGCATGCTAAGTTGCTTCAGTTGTGTCCGACTCTTTGAGACCCTGTGGGCTGTAGCCCACCAGGCTCCTCTGTCCATGGGATTCTCCAGGCAAGAACACTGCAGTGGGTTGCTATGCCCTCCTCTAGGGGATCTTCCCGACCCAGGGATCGAACCCGAATCTCTTATGTCTCCTGCGCTGGCAGGCAGGTTCTTTACCACTAGTGCCACCTGGGAAGCCCCAAACTGCACATATTTCAAGCATAATCTTTGATGAGCCTTGACATATACATGTACCTGTGAAACCATCACCATCGAGAGTGAATACACCTGTCGCCCCCAGAGTGCCTCATGTCTCTTGGCAATACCACCTCCCTCAATCCTGAAATAACCAGGGACGCCTTTCTGTCACTAGAGGTTAGGTGTGAATTTTTCTGTCACTGTTGGATTAGATTTTTTAAAAATATATATTAAAAATCTTCATGTTTCAAAATAAGTTTTAGAAGCCAGAGTCATTGTTTCGAGGTGTCCCAGTTAGAAAGTTGACTCTTGGAGATTAGAAAGGAGGAACTTCACTGGAGATAGACTTTATGATTGTCCCCTTTGGAAAGGAAGGGATGAGGGGGGAGGAGAGAAAGACCCTGGCTGTGATGCTGAACAAAGTCCCAGCCAACCCCCAAGGAATTCTGAAGGTAGGATGGTCCTTCAGAGTAGCTCTTTACTTGCCATCTCCCGCCCACCCCCCCCACCCCCCAACCCTGCAATAAAGCTGTCCTAGGGTGTGAGCTGCCCTCAGAAGAGGGCTTGACCTTGACTGAGATATAGCTGTCTGCTGGCAATGCCCCATGAGCTGGGGGGCGGTCATGTCTGAAAGGGAATCTGTGCAGAGCATCACAGGGCCTCTGATATAATAGTTGTGATATTTCTCCCATCCCAGGGACTTCTTTAAAAATATCATTACTAGTGCTCGCTTCGGCAGCACATATACTAAAATTGGAACAATACAGAGAAGATTAGCCTGGCCCCTGCGCAAGGATGACACGCAAATTCGTGAAGCGTTCCATAGTTTTATTCATGTCAAAGTATGGCAAAAACCACTGCAATATTGTAAAATAATTAGCCTCCAACTAATAAAAATAAATGAAAAAAAAAAAGAAAGAGAAAAAAAATCATTACTAGAGAGACCAATTTCAAATTGTTCAAGGGGAAAGGTATGGAAATACTTCTAGAGATTTTTCTCAGAATTTGAGAGGACAATCCTTAAATTCAAGTCTAGAGAATGATTCGTTGGTTCATCGATTCACACTTCCCAGTAGTGCAGAATTTCTCAACCTCAACACTACTGACATTTTGGACCAGATGATTCTTACTGTGTGTGTGTGGGAGGGGGGTGGGGATGTGGGGGTTTGAGGGGTGGGGGGCTGGGGGGCTGGGGGCAGCTTCTCATACACTATCGGATGTTTAGTAACATCCCTGACCTTTACCCACTGGATGCCCGTAGCATGTTCCAACTCCAGCTGTGACAAAAGATATGCCCAGTGAGAGAAACCAGATGCAAAGGACTCCGTCTCATGTGATTTCATTTATATGAAGTTGTCAGAGAAGGTAGAGAACAGAGCAGTGGTTTCTCCTGGAGGCTGTGAGTAAAGTGGGAACTGTCTGAAAACTGGGGAACTTTCTGAGGTCATACACTCACTAGATGTCTCCTGAGGGGTTTGAATCACCCCATTGAGTGGATACACCACATTCTGTTTATCCATTCACCATTTCATGGGCATTTGGAATATTTGCAGTTGCTGGCCATTGCAAACAATGCTGCCAGGAATATTTACATACATGTTTTAGTATGAGAAAGCTTTTCTTTCTCGTGGGTACATACCTGGCAGTGAAATAATTGGGTCTAACAACCAGTTTATGTTCAGCTCTTTGAGAAACTGACAAACTGTCCTCTAAGATGGCTGTTCAGGTAGGTACTGTTATCACCATGGTCCCTGTTTTATTGATGGGGAAACTGAGGCACGGAGAGATTCAGGAACTTGCATAAGGTCGTAAAGCTTATAAAATGGTGGAGGTGGCAGTTGAACCTGTGGAAATTGGAGCTATGATTTCTAAACCCTCCAGTGGTTGAGTGCCTTTCTTGGATCCAGAACCAGCTCCTTAGGACAAAATAACATTCTAGCTACTGACCGCTGTGAACTTGACACTCACCTGTGGTGGCCGCGTCCGGGGCTGGAAGTTATTCTCAAAGAGGGCACCTGGTCACCTTTCCCCGACCAGATCTCAGTTTCAAAACTGCTGGAGAACTTGTTACTCAGCTCTGTCCGTGGGAACTATGCCTGAAAGAATGCCTGTGATGTCCTTTTCCTTCTTTACTTCCAAGGTCATTCCCTAAGCACATTTCAGGCAACTCAAGTATTTTTATCTTTGTGTTCCTTCCATGAGAAAAATGAACAAACCTAGTGAGTATTTTGCAATGGGATTTCTAAACTCTCCTGTGGTCGAGTCCCTTTCTTGGACCCAGAACCACCTCCTTAAAATAACATTCTGGCTTCTGATTCGACACGTGTGCCTGGTGGATTTTTATCTTTAATGCAGCCTGGGGTAGCCGACAGTGCACAAGTCAGTGGTGGCACATGTTTGCCGGCTGGCGGCCACTCAGGGCGTCCCTCATAGCTCAGTTTGTAAGGAATCCGCCTGCAGTGCAGGAGACCCTGGTTCAATTCCTGGGTTGGGGAGATCTGCTGGAGAACGGATAGGCTACCCATTCCAGTTTTCTTGGGCTTCCCTTGTGGCTCAGCTGGTAAAGAATCCGCCTGCAATGTGGGTGACCTGGGTTTGATCCCTGGGTTGGGAAGATCCCCGGGAGAAGGGAAAGGCTACCCACTCCAGTATTCTGGCCTGGAGAATTCCATGGACTGTATGTCCATGAGGTCACAAAGAGTAGGATATGACTGAGCGACTTTCACTTTCACTGTCCAATTGCTCAAAAGACCCTTTGCATCTGCCTGGTTATTCCTCCTGATTTTAAAGGCCTGCACAGTCTTCACTCCCTTCTGGTTTAATACCACTGTCTGCTCTGTTCCTTTGTTAAGAATTGCAAAAGAGCACCACACGCTCAAAACAAACCAGTGAGGAAATGTATTTTCAGGCTTTTAGGTTAATATACACATACTTGACAATACGCAATTTGGGGAATTGTTCTTAAAGAGACTTTTTAAAAAAAAATCTGAACCTAGAGGCTTGAGGGATCCTTTTCCCCCAACCAGAGACTGGAACCACACCCCCAACAGTGAAAGCTCAGAGTCCTACCTCTATAAACCGTGCTGCGAGGAACAACCTCATCTCTGTCCCCCTGAATTTGTGCTACAGTTTCTCTTGGGAATGTCCCCAGGAGTGTGACTCTGAGCCAAAGGATATGTGAGTCTTTTATTTCACCAGGTCCTGACAGATTGCTCTCCAGGGTGACGGTACAGCCCCACACTCCAGCTGGCGGCGCCAAGCTTTCCTCTCTCCACTTCCACGCCAACATTTGGTGATTTGGGGCCATTCTGATGAATGCAGGATAGTATGTTACTGTTGGACATTTGTGGTTATAAATGAGAGTGAGGACCTCTCCTGATATCCACTTGAGTTTCCTCTGCCTCTGTGTATGTGTGTGTGTGTGTATACCCTAGCTTTCCTTGTATAGTCTAACTAGTGGTCTGTTATGTTGTGAATGTCTTCTTGACAATCCTCTGTGCTTTTCATTGACTGGAACTCCAACCAATTTTTGAGCTTTTGGCCCACCCTTTGGTTGCAAAATTATTCTACATTTTCTTCTGTGATTTTGTAATTTTACCTTCCATATTTATAGGTCTCTTATCCATTTGGATACCTTTGTATAAAGTAAGAGGAAGGAAGCCAACCTTATTTTCTTCCAGTGAGCCTCATCTGCAGTATCATTTAATGAATGATCTATCCTTTGCCCACTTATAGGTGGTTCACATTTTATCATATCTTAAGTTCCTATGGATAAACTAGTCCATTTTCATGCTCATTTTCCTGTTTTATTAGTCTGACTATAACTTAGCAGTATGTCTTCATATCTGGGAGAGGTTAGTATGCCTTACTGTCTACTGCTCAGACCCTCAGTCATGTCTGACTCTTTGTGACCCTATAGACTGTAGCCCACCAAGCTCCTCTGTCCATGGGATTCTCCAGGCAAGAACACTGGAGTAGGTTGCCATTTCCTCCCCCAGGGGATCTTTCTGACCCAGAGATGGAAACCGTGTCTCTTACGTCTCCTGCTTTGGCAGGTGGATTCTTTACCACCAGTGCCACCATAGATGCTTTTATTCGTCTTTGTAAGTTTTTAAAGTAAGTTGTTGGGTTCATGAAAAATTAATATTTTATTTCTACAAAGATTTAGTAAATTTGTAATAGGTAGATTCCTTTCTATATGGTTCTTATTCACCTTATATTGTTACTGCTTGCCATAGTATCTCACATATACAGTAGCTCAGTAAATATTTATAGACGTGAACTATTGTTCAAGTGATTTAGGTCAGTCTCCTTTCTGGGAGATCATTTCAGGGAATCGAGCGATGTGATAAATGGAGTCACATTTGAAGCCATCTTGTCTTCTTTTGAGCAAGAGGAGAGAGGCAAGGAAAGCAAGTATCAGGGGGCTGACCCTTCTCTAACAGGAACTACTGTGACTTTGGTCTTATTTCTTATAAGATTGAAAATAACTTCTGCCTGGAGTTTTACAGATGGCTGCACTCAAGGATCACTAACTGGGTTCCTAATGGATTTTCAAAGGAAAATATGAAGCTTAAACTGGGAGATGAAAGGGGGGGAAATGTCAGTTCTCTCCTATGATTGAATTAATGACTTCTTGCATGTGTGTGTGTGTGTGTGCATGTGTTAGTTGCTTAGTCTTGTCCGACTCTGCAACCCCATAGACTGTAGCCCACCACGCCCCTCTGTCCATGGGATTCTCCAGGCAGGAACACTGGAGTAGGTTGCCATTTCCTTCTCCGAAAGGAACTATAGACTTCTTGCGTGTTGAATAGCAAATAACTCTGCAGAAAGGGTTTGTGCTGCAGAAATGAGGAGGGTGCCACCTAGTGGCGGTAAGTCTATATAACACCATTTGATTTTCGGTCCCGAACAATAACATGAAACGCGCGGTACAGTGGCTAAGTTATGCAAGGCACTATTCTAAGAATTTTGCACGTTACAACAGTAACCCCATGAGACAGAGATGTTTATTACCTCTAGTTTAAAGATGAGGAAATCGAGCCTCCCAGGAGTTAAGCAACTTGCCCAAGGTCACAGAACTAGTACCGTGTTGAAATCTACAGAGCTAGTACTGTGTTGAAATCTGGGTTGTGTAGCTCTGGAATCATTAAGTTCAATATTTCTTCTATTTTGCCTGGGAAGACAGAGTATGCAGTTGTAGTTGATTCCCACAACAAGAGGGCATGGATGGTGTGCATCTCCTCCCCCCACTTCCGGTCCAGTGACATCTCCTTGTTAGTTCAAATTCCATCATTGTGGTTGAATTTACACAATGGAAATAAAACAATTCTGCACATAGGGATTTCTTTTCTTTGTCTCCTGTCTTCCCTCTTTCCCTTCCTCCTAATATCCCTTCCTTCCTTCCTCCCTTTCTTCTCCAGAGAACAACTTTGCCACAGACCTTCGGTGAGAATGTCTGAGAATTCAGAAATACAGCCCTAAGCTTTCTTTAGGAAAGCTGGAAAAGAGATTTGGAAAGTCACTAAAACCTAGTTTTGAGAGAAAAAAATGAACAAAAGGACCTTGAGATTTTCCTTCTTAATTTTTTATATATGAGAACAAAAACAGGTAGTTTCGGACTAATGTAGAATTCCTTAAAATAAAGAATAATGTGAAATTACCAAACTGTTTTATGAGAAAACAGAACAGCTGCAGGGTCTGTGTTGCTGAGCACTCATTACAAATGGCCAAAGAGACAAAGGAATCAGGAAAAAATAAGCAGAACCATTTTTAGAGGGACTTAAACTAACTTTGGGCTTCCCAGGTGGCTCCGTGGGTAAAGAATACACCTCCAATGCAGGAGACACAGGTGTGATCCCTGGATAGGGAAGACCCCCTGGAGCAGGGCATGGCAATCCACTTTAGTGTTCTTGCCTGGAGAATCCCACGGACAGAGGAGCCTGGTGAGTAACAGTCCATAGGGTCAAAAGGAATCGAACATGACCGAGGCAACTGAGCAAGTTAAGTGCAGCAGAGCCTACATACCATTGTTGACATTGGCAAAGGAGGACTGGAAGAGCCGTAATTCACAGGACAAACAGACAAATGGCAATTTGAAGGCAATCAAAACACAGACTGAGAATGCCCGTGGCATTTAGGGGAAACGACACAAAGTTGCTGCCATTGCCTGCTTTAGATCCCACAGAATCTTTTGGGTTAAGGCTACTGGAAATATTTGAGTCATAGAATAACCCTACTTAAATACTTTCAATAGACAGTACTGGTAAAATGTTGGTAGTACTTGAGGTTGTGAAACACAGAGGATCTTTGTATTGTTTCTCCTCTTTTCCATATGTTGGAAATTTTCCATAATTGAAGTTTAACAAGAGAACCAAGGCTTTAGGCCCTGTAGATGGTTATACTCTGTGGACTGAAAAAAAAAAAAAAGCAGCAAGATCTGTCAGAAAAGGACGGCCTGAGATGCATATGCCAGTCGGAAGATCTATCATAACAGGAGGCTTTTCATCAGGTGCGTGTGTGAAGTTCAAGTGTGTGTACATGTGCTTGTAAAGGAGTGGAGCAGGAGAAAATATCATGACTGCAGTTTCTATATTCAGAAAGCTGAATATAGCCTCAGTCATTTGGGTGGTGCTAAGGTGACCAGTGGCTCTGGTTTGCCCAGACTCCAAGGTTTTTCTGAGATATGGGAATTTCAGCTTTGAAACCTGCCTGGTTGGTTAGTGATGGTGGCAGATGAAGTGCAGAAATGGTGATGAATTCTATGTTTGAAGGGCGCTTGATGGATAAGGAAACAGGAGAAAAACCAGGCAGCTGAACAGATCTGAAGTCGAGGATGGAGAATTTTAAAAGAGGTGGTGGTCACAAAGCCCTGTGCCATGGGGGACCCAAGAGGAAGGAGACTCAGGCCATAGGGTTTGACTTTGTGGAATGACCTCTTCAGATCAGGAGTTGCCAGACACTTTCTTCAGCTACTACTTAGCCTTTGAAATAAAAAACAAAACAAAAATTTCTGCCATCAGGTACAATGAATACAATCAGTGCCAAAACATTAAACTGTATTAGTAGTTTTCAATATTAAGATACAGATACAAAAATTAGTTAAATAGTTCATGCTAAGATAAACTGCAGAGGCAAAAGTATTACTAACAATTTGATTAGTTCACCCAAAGGTTAAAACTATAGCTTGCAGTATTTGGAGATATTTGATTTTTGTTCATTAACCTAAATCTCACATAAAGTTGAACAAATCTTGGTCAAAAATAAACATTATAAAACATAAACGCACAGCGAACTGAACACACTCCAGAGCAAATCATTTTAGCCTCCTTGCTCATCTTCCTCACCGTTATTAACTGATGGATGGAGTCCACTTAGCCTTCATTCTGCTGTGATGTGATGGAGGTCCTGGCCCAAGGTTTTGGGGAAGAGATGGATGAGTTAGTCTTCCAGCATGACTGTGGCTGATTTTCCTTTGTCAGCAGGCTGCCTCAGGCAGGGTGGAGAGTAGATCCAACTGTCTGTTTGCAGCTTGAACTTTGAGCTTCGTCTACCACGCCGTCTGGGTACTGATTCTCTGGAGCATTGTTCTATCATCTGCTCAACCAGAGACCCACCGGGTCACATGGCCTTTCCTTTCGTGTACCTCAGTCCCTCTGTGGCCAGAGCTTGCCTGTGACTGTATCTCCTTTCTGTTGCTGTCTCCACGCCCTCCACGAGCACGGAGGACTTCACCCAGTCCTACTTCCTGATGCTGCTGCCTATAAGGACCATCTCAGGTGGGGTGAGGGCTTCCACGGTGGCTCCGATGGTAAAGAATCTGTGCAGTGCAGGAAAACCGAGTTCGATTCTTGGATTGGGAAGATCCCCTGGAGAAGGGAATGGCAACCCACTCCAGTATTCTTGCCTGGAGAATTCCACAGACAGAGGAGACTGGTGGACGGCAGTCCATGGGGTCCCAAAGAATAGGACATGACTGACTAACACGGGTGGGGTGGGGAGCCTGGGATAGGCCCCCTGCTAGGGCAGGTGATCGGAGGTGGAAGGCGACGAGTGAGCGGTGAGGGTAGGAGTTAAGCCACAGTTCCTTCTGTCTCCAACCTCAACAAAGGATCCAGATGGAGTCCAGCTTCTCTCGGCCACACCGCCACACCAATCTCCTGATAGATACTCTGTTCTCCCTTGGGAAGCCAAATCGTGACTGGAGGGTGGCTGCAGGCCCCTGTACAGACAAGCCCTCCACATGGCTGGGCTGGGTTTTCCAAGGCATCTTTCTGGGCCTTTGAATCCATAGGCAAGCACATGTTTCTTGCTGTGTTGATGAGTAGAATGTGAGTTGAGGGCCTGTTCCACTAAGTGAGATGAGATTAGGAGCCAAACCGGGGTCCCATGAGGTCTCCTGTCTTTCCCAAGAGTCGAATTGCCATCCTCTCCCTGTGAAGTGTTTCTGTCACTCATGGTCCCAGGTGCACTCAGGGCTTCCAGCCATGATATATTGTAGCATCTGGTCTGAATAAGCCAGGGATTTATTTGCAGTCTCTGAGGGCTTTGGCGGGGGACAGGGGTGGGGGGGGCGGAATGCAAACAGTGGCTTTCCCGAGGGAGGGCCCGTGGTAACAGGACCCCTGTGTTTTGCATCTGCAGGCACTGACAGGGACCTCAAAGGATGCTCGGTGGGACTGACGGGGACTTCCAAGGATGCTCAGTGGGACGTTGCTTCTCTTTGCCCTGATCTTTCCTAACTGGCCAGGGAGACTGAGACATAAGCGTTCTGTTCTGAGTTCCTCTCTCTCCAGCCAGAAGGAGATAAAGCAGGAAGATCAGGACTTGTAAAATTTTGTAGAGAAGGGGTTTTAATTATGAACCTTTGCAGTCTGAGGCTCAGCGCTGACCCCGCAGTACACAGACCTCCCCTGAAGTGTTTTCCATATTGTAGTTTAATGAGTTGTTCTTTCCCAGCCTCTGAGCTCAGGGAGGTGAAAGTTTTGTTGCCTTAACCTTTGAGTTCTCAGCATCCAGTTCAGGGAGTAGCCCATACACAGTACACTTTTGTTGAATGAATAAATGCATTTACTTTCATATGGAGGTTTCTGGTTTATTATGCACAAATATATTATTTCCTTGGAACCTCCAAACAACCCATTGAAGTGAATATTACCATCATCTCTGTTTCCTGGGCAGGGAAACTGAGGCTGAGAAAGGTTTAGTGACTTTCCAAAGATCACCCAAGTGGAGACTCAAATCTAGATCTTTGACACCAAGGATCTTCCAGGTCCTTCTCTGGTGCCACACTGATGCTAGGCCTCTCCTGCCATCGTATAATAAACCAGCCAGTTACCCACCGTCTGAAAGAATGCAGATATGTAAACAGTGCCCCTGGATCAGATCCACAAAGAAAAAGGCAGCCAAGGGTCTGATCTGACAGCAGGAGTTTGTGCGAGTGTGGTCATTTCAGAGTCGGAGACATAGCCTCCACAACATTCCCAGGGACTCTGTAGGAACCTCTCTGCCAGCCTTTACTCCTTGTTATCGATTGAGTAGCTTCAGGGTGGTCCCGCTCAGAGCTTTAGATAGAAACTCACTTGGGGCCTGTATGTCTGTCCGTAACAGCATCGTGATGGGAGAGGTGATGGGGGAGGAGGGACCAGGAAGTTAGATGCATTTCTGCTTTTCACAAACAATTAAAGGGTTGTGTTTTAGGGATTGCAAAGCGGTGGATGAAAGCTGGAGAAATTGGAAGTGGCCAAAATATTCGGAAATTTGCCGTGTTCAAAGCATGGCAAAAGTTGTCATGATGAGTGTCTCGGGTTTACAGTGAAGATAAGTGGTGGTGAATTTCAGTGCCCCCTTGGGTTGGAGAAAGTGCCAGGTGCAGGATTGGCAAACTGGGGTTTGGGGGTGTCAACTCTGACTCACTGCCTATTTTTGTAGAACTCATGAGCCAAGAATGCTTTTTGCATGTTTAAATGGTTGAAAAACATCAAGAGAATATTTCCTGACATCTGCGTGTCCTCATTCTGCAACACCCTGCCTCTCAGCCTCCCATCCCTCACCTTTAGACAACGAACAGCCAATGGTCCCTGAGAGCTTACTCTGGGCCAGTGTTTTCTCTCACTCATTTCTGAGGCTAAGTTAGAAAATCCTGGGTGGTAGATATTCTTATCATTATTCCCATTTTACAGATACAGAAACTGAGGTTCAGAGACAGGCAGTAACACGCCTGAGTCACACAACCATAAGAAGCCGAGCCAGGACCCCAAGCTTCAGTCATCTTGACTCTGGGGACCTCAGGGTAGGAGAGAGGAAGGTGGGACTTGGGAGAGGGCTGCAGCTGCCGAGGTGAGATTTTTCCATGAATGTTCCACCTTGGGATTCTTTTTTAAAAATGTCCTATTTTATGGCTGTTTCCTTTTTTTAAAAAAAAATATTTTATTTTAGTTATTTTTTAAAACTATTTATTTTATATTGGAGTATCAGTGATTTACAATGTTGTAGTCAGTTTTAGGTGTACAGTAAAGTGATTCTGTTACACACACACATGTATCTATTCTTTTTCAAATTCTTTTCCTGTTTAGGTTGTTACATAATATTGAGCAGAGTTCCCAGTGCCATACAGAAGGTCATTGGGGGTTATCCGTTTTAAATGTAGCAGTGTGTACCTGCTGGTCAATCCCTAACCATCCCTCACCCCACACCCAACCATAGTTCCTTCTCTTAAGTCTATGAGTCTGTTTCCTTGCTTGGATCCCCTCTGACTGCTTCTGCCACACCCGAACCAAATCCAACCCAAGGGATTACTGGTTCTGTTTTACTTTGGACTAACTTCAAAACCACTTTTCTCTTATTTTCTCCTGACGCAGCTGAGCGAGGGTGGAACATTCTTTAGACCCTTTACTAAAAGCAAAGAGGAAAACCAAATAAGAAACAAACCAAAAACTTAAAAACAACCCGTTTCCCCTCAGTGAGGCTGGTTGACAGGCTAGTTTTGCAGACAGAGCACGCCTACCATACCACACCCCACCCTGGGAAGGGTCTCGACCAGGAAGTTCCTCTGGAAAGCTCTTGAAGAGGTTTTGCTCCCTGGTTTGTGGGAACACTCTCCTGAGGCCCGGGCAGGAATTGTCAGCAGAGTGCTTCTTCCAAGGAGACTGGCCAAGTTTGTCTTCCGAGCTTAGCACCTTCACACCCTCCCTCCCCCAGTGCTTGCAGCTCTGTTTCCCACCCTCACCCTCGCTTCCCACAAACCCGCCTTCCTGAGTGTGTAAGAAATCTCACTCTGCCCCTTCCTGTGGGGAGTGTGCTTCGCTGCACGGGGGCTTTGGGTGGAGGGCCCCCTTCTCTCCCTGTGTCTCTTCCTGCCCTTCCTTCCTTCCCTGATGGCTTCTGATTTCTGCCCTTGGCTTCAGCCCCACCTCACTCATCTCAAGACTTGTTACCGCTTGATTGAACTGCTTTATTGTCTCTTATTCAGAGAGACTGCTCCACATGGTGGATAATGTGTTGGGTGGGGGGGGGGGGGGGGCGGGGGGAGGGGGGGGTGACTTTGTGGGTAAAGAAATCCCTCCTGCCATAACTTTCAACTGCTCCCAGGGGACAGGGGTGTTGTGCAGAATTTGCAAAGTGAATCCCCTAGGAATGCTGGTTTCTGTCCAAAGTCAACCAATTCAAAGGCAGGGTAGTCTGGTCCATTGTGGAACTTTAGGTGCATTCTATAGAAAGCAAGAAAAAAAAGGGGAGGGAGGGAGGAGTAGCAAGGAGAGAACTTGATCTGGTTAAAGTGGGGCAACATACAGTATTGATAAGGATGTCATCGTCCTCAAAGCTCTTGTTAACTCTCTACGTCCTTCAGCTTTTGCAAATGAGATACTATTTCTTCATAATAAGCACGGAGAAGCATTATACAGTTTATTTTCTTAGCAGTGTTCATATTAATGACATGGTGACTTTGAATCTGTTTTCTGTTTTTCAGTATGTATGAGTGCTTGTATTATTTGGAAAAAATGTATATTCTTCTTTTCTTTAGGCATTGAAATGAAACCTCAAAATCTATTTTTTTTTTTACGATAACTGTCATGCCAACCTTAAACAGTTTTAAGTAAATTTCACTTAGGAAAGCTATCAAAAGAGTGTGTTTTCTATAAATATTTTCCTTTCCAGTTGAGTAAGTACCAAGCTACATGAACTATAAAGGGATGAATGTGAGTGAATATGTGTGTGTGTATGTGTGATTTTTTTGCACTTAGGAGGTAAGGGACTCTCTGAAAAAAGTGCTCAAAGGTCTAGGAACTCAGAATTTAACACTCGCCTATGACGTCACATTTTCACTTAGCCTCTTAAGCTTGATATGATCAGTAGCATTTTTTCTCCAGTTACCTTAATAATTCTGATTTTAAAAATACCCAATACAAGAAAACCCAATCTCCTAACTTCTGGTTCCAAGATATCTGGGAGGAGGGCTGTCTTATTCTGTGATCAGCCTTCGGAGGCTCTGCCGAGGGTCTCATTCTGGAGAGCGACAGTGAGCAGTAAGTAGTGTTTCCTTATCCGGCAGCCCCTCCTAGATACCCTGCCCCACCCTGCTAGTTCCGCCAGGTGACCCAGAACTGGTAAAGCCAGAGGCACTGGCGCGGCATATATTGTCACACACCCAGGAGGGAAGCAAAAGAGACCATCCTCCAGTCTGGCCTCTCTCTGATTTCTGCTTCCTGCTCACATCACTTTTTTTGCTCTGTTCTTCCTTTCCTTTCTTCTTGCATTGTCCCTTCTCATCTGGAAACATAGAGCATCCAGTTGACCAGTCCCCACTACCCCCCTGCCACCCTCTGCTTCATCTTTACCTCCAACCAGCCTCCTGAAAAGACGGGGCTTTACAAAATGCCTCACTGTTTTCATCGTCGCATCATCTCTGGAAATTCCTGTGATCTGAGTGCCACCTGATCCTTAACCTTTGGTGGTTGTTTAGTCGCTCAATTGTGTCTGACTTTTCTGTGACCCCAGGGTCTATAGCCTGCCAGACTCCTCTGTCCATGGGATTTTCCAGGCAAGAATACTGGAGTGGGTTTCCTGCCATTTGAGTGGGTTTCCTTCTCCAGGGGGGATCTTTCTGACCCAGGGATCGAACCTGGGTCCTGTCTCCTATACTGGCAGGAGGATTCTTTACCACTGAGCCACCAGGGAAGCCCAACCTTCTTTTAGCCAAGTCCAAAGCCTTTTTCTTCACTTTTCATTTTCCTTGAAATTTCTGCACCACTTCAAAATTTGGGCCAGATTTTCTCTCCTGGATCCCCTTTTTCTGTAGGCATTCAGATGTCCCTTCTACCCCTTGATATGCACACCATGCTTGTCACTAGCCCTCCTTTTTCTTGACTGTGGGTTAGTGGGGTTTCTTAAGTAGGGTGACCATGTAATTTTTCATCCAGACCAAGCTATCCTTGGGAATTAAGGGATGAAAAATGCCAACAGGCACAAACAGAGCTCATCCAAGGCAAACAGAAATGTCTGGTCACCCTCTCCTTAAGGTTCAGTGCGGGAGGAAATAGAGAAGAGCTAAGGACAGGATGCAAACGACCATTGATTAAGGAGCTTTCATAAATCCATCTTAGTGGTTTAGCTACTTCTACTTAGAATCTCAAGTAAAAAAATTCAGCTTCACATTCATGAACGAATTCAGTTACCTGAGAAGTGTCAGAGCAGATTAGGGAAGAAAAGATGGGTTGGGAGAGAGGTCAAGGAGAAGAGAAGTCAGAGCTTGATTGGAGCAGGTCCCCTGTGGGTTTGCCCTTACAGGCAGAGATGAGCTTGGTGCTGAAAGCGCTTCCATGCCCTTTTCAGCCCAGGGTTGCCCAAGATCAGTAGCACTGAGTGGCCAGCAGGGTAGGCAGCCATGATGATTTTGCACAAAATATTCCAGGAGCTGTTGGCGGCAAAGATGTTGGATATGGAAAGAAACAGAGCAACCGCATTGAGAATGTAGAAAATGAGAAAATAGCTGATGGCTTTGATGGCCGCCAGGTGAGCCTCCATGCTGGGGTCCCTGGAGCCAGTGGCGCTGCTTTTCATGTGGAAGGTGTGTCTTTTGAGAGAGATGATCAGCAGGGTGGCTGCCAGCATAAACATGATCAGAGGGATGAAGATCCCCAGGTAAAGGGTGGTAACCAAGTTGCCCATGTTGGTCTCGGAGAAGTACACCTTCTCAGTGGAGTTGGAAGAGGGGACAGGAACGGAATTGTTCACGTACACGTTGAAGATAACTTTAGAGAAGGGGAAGCTGGAGCAAAAGGAGAAGAACAAGGACAGCCTCACAAGCCCAGGCATCAGCCCCATGACCTTCCTCTTCACCACGGAGAACCACGGGTGAGTAAAGCTTGCAATTCTGAGACAATAGAAGATATTGAGCCAGGCAGCAAGCCAGAGGTTGGAGTAATTCAGAAACATGACAATGGTTTTGAAAAGTATGTATACTCTTTTTTCATTGTAGATGACCCAGAACAGCAGACTGTACGTGTTTTCCAGCATCATCCAAATCTGTAGCAAGAGCCTGGAAAAACTCAGCATGAGCAGAATGCAGTCACCAACGGGGAGTCTTTTGCCTCTGACCCACTCGGCCCCATGGATGACGGTGATGAAGCCATTCCCAGCGATACCAATGATGCACTCTATTGCAGAGACCACCAAGGTGAAGACGATCTTAAACCTGGTCGTATCTTTATCTGTTGCAACTGTGTTCACTGTCACCATCCTCTTTGGCTCTGATGTTCAGATTTCTTCCTGAAGAACTGGTGCCTTCTCTGCAACTGTGTGATCCTGACTCAGTGTAATTATGTGTTTTCTTTCCAGTTAATGGTTATTGCCTTTTTCTTCATTTGCTTGTCACGTGACCACAAGTTAGAGGCTTGAAATGCAAATGATGAGAGGATCTGGTTGCCGGCTGTCTCCATCTTTCATCAAGACCCATTTATCTTGGGCTTTCAGGAGCTCATTGGGAAAAAAAAAATTGAGACAGGTTCCTACCCCAGCACCCTCCTACCTTACCTACCTTTGTTGTTTAGTCACTCAGTCGTGTCCAACTGTTTGTGACCTCATGGCCTGTAGTCTGCCAAGCTCCTCTGTCCATGAGATTTCCCAGGCAAGAATACTGGAGTGGGTTGCCATTTTCATCTCCAACCTACCTACCTTATTTAAGTCCATATTTTACTGGCTTTACAGGGCAAGAGTCCCAGTTTAGGAAGCACAGCCTTTTTTTCTTATCTAACAAGACTTGTTACCTGTTAAATTATCCATGAAAATGCCAGCCAATTCTTTTGATCTGCCTTCTCCTGCTTCCTTTGTTATCTCCTTTATTTGGGTAGAGGCTTTTTTTCCTATGGTTAGTTTATGAGCCAGAATTTCCCATCAACTCATATCTGATCATTTTTACTTAGAATCAAGTTTCTTTCAGAAAAGCTAGCTATTATAGTGTCCTCAAACAGTACTCAGAAAAGCCAAAATTGGATGTCATTTGGGTTAGAGACAAAAAACTCCCATATGACAGTTTTCATTGTTTGTGTGTTTATCATCAGTTCTAATTTATCAAGATCTGTGTCACTGTTTGTGCCCAGAATCAGGTAGAGTTAGCTTGGGAAGCCTTCAGAGTGTTTTGAACATAGTCTTGAAGTTGGAAAATGTGACAAAACATCATTACTTGAAATTTAATTCCCTACTTCTTTCCCCTGGCTGTGTAACAGAATGAACTCTAACATATATATGTGTGTAAAGTATAAAATATTTATAAATATATATGGGCTTCCCTGGGGGCTCAGACAGTAATCTGCCTGCAATGTGGGAGACCCAGGTTTGATCCTGTTTTGGGAAGATCCCTTGGAGAAGAAAGTGTCCACCCACCCCAGTATTCTTGCCTGAAGAATCCCATGGACAGAGGAGCCTGGTGGGGTTGCAAAGAGTCAGGTGTGACTCAGCAACTAATACCTTCACTTTCATAAATATATAAATCACTAAAATATAATATAAAGTATAATATAATCAATGAAGCATAAAATAAAATATAAAATATTACATATATATGTGTGTGTGTGTGTGTACATATATATATATATGCTCAGGACTCATTCCACATCTATTTAGTCAGAATCTGGGAGATAAAAAGAAACATGGCACTAATAGACATGATTAACAAAGGGTTACACAAACCTTCAATTTGTAAAAAGCATAACATCTAGGAAGTATTTACAATAAAGCACAAGACAATGAGGAAAAGAATCAGAGAGATAGTGCCCAGGCACGCTTTATTTTTAAAAAGCTAAGAGATCTCACAGTCACCATTGAGAACCAAGGTCTTATCTAGAGCCCAATGGGTCTTGGGTCAAATCTGGTCTAAAGTTGTACTTTATCTTGTAGTGCCTGATGTTGGACAGCAGTGGTTCACCGACATTTGATTTTTATTCTGTAGGCCAACATCTAAATTTAGGAGACTGCCTATATGTACACACAAAAATCTGTCTTCTCTGAAAAATTAGTAAATTGGGCATTATCGGGTTTTCATGGTGAATCATTTGAAGCGGAGTAGTGGCTGTCTATGCAAAATGCATGTATGTGCTTTTTAGTGTTATAGTATTCACCAGTTCTTTGGAGAAGGGAATGGCAACCCACTCCAGTATTCTTGCCTGGAGAACCGCATGGACAGAGGAGCCTGACGGGCTACAGACCATGGGGTCGCAAAGAGTTGGGCACGACTAAGCAACTAACACATTCATCAGTTCCTAATGTCTTCTTGACCCTGAGACTTCATGCCAGTGTACTTAAAATGGATTTCCCCAACCACAAACTAATTTTATTTCAAATACAGGGATTTTTCTTTTATTATAAAATTTTATTATTAAATCATATTTGTATAAAAATAGCACCAGACACAGCCATATATTACAAAATTAAAAAGCATTGGTTAGAGAAATGAAAATTCATGTCAAGCCAAAGACTGGTACACAAATGACTATTTATTCATAATAGCTAGAGACAGGAAATTAGATTCTTTGACAAGTTCTGCATCTTCAGTAACAGAGTCATTAACTTATCTTACTTCTACTAGTAGAGGAGAGTCATATTTGTCAGCAGCTTTCACATTTTCAGTTCAGTTCAGTTCAGTTGCTTGGTTGTGTCTGACTCTTTCTGACCCCATGAACTGCAGCACGCCAGGCCTCCCTGTCCATCACCAACTCCCAGAGTTTACTCAAACTCATGTCCATTGAGTCAGTGATGCCATCCAACCATCTCATCCTCTGTCATCCCCTTCTCCTCCCACCTTCAATCTTTCCCAGCATCAGGGTCTTTTCCAATGAGTCAGCTCTTTGCATGAGGTGGCCAAAGTATTGGAGTTTCAGCTTCAACGTCCTTCCAATGAATATTCAGGACTGATTTCCTTTAGGATGGACTGGTTGGATCAACTTGGATTCCAAGGGACTCTCAAGAGTCTTCTCCAACACCACAGTTCTAAAGCATCAATTCTTCACTGCTCAGCTTACTTCACAGTCCAACTCTCACATCCATACATGACTACTGGAAAAACCAGTCTTGACTAGATGGACCTTTGTTGGCAAAGTAATGTCTGTGTTTTTTAATATGCTGTCTAGGTTGGTCATAACTTTCCTTCCAAAGAGTAAGCATCTTTTAATTTCATGGCTGCAGTTACCATCTGCAGTGGTTTTGGAGCCCCCCAAAAATAAAGTCAGTCACTGTTTCCCCATCTATTTCCCATGAAATGATGGGACCAGATACCATGATCTTAGTTTTCTGAATGTTGAGCTTTAAGCCAACTTTTTCACTCTCCTCTTTCACTTTCATCAAGAGGCTCTTTAGTTTCTTCTTCACTTTCTGCCATAAGGGTCATGTTATCTGCATATCTGAGGTTATTGATATTTCTCCTGGCAATCTTGATTCCAGTTTGTGCTTCATATAGTCCAGCATTTCTCATGATGTACTCTGCATATAAGTTAAATAAGCAGGATGACAATATACAGCCTTGATGTACTCCTTTCCAGATTTGGAACCAGTCTATTGTCCCATGTCCAGTTCTAACTGTTGCTTCCTGACCTGCATACAGGTTTCTCAAGAGGCAGGTCAGGTGATCTGGTATTCCCATCTCTTTAAGAATTTTCCACAGTTTATTGTGATCCACACAGTCATAGGCTTTGGCATGGTCAATAAAGCAGAAATAGATGTTTTTCTGGAACTCTTGCTTTTTCGATGATCCAGCAGATGTTGGCAGTTTGATCTCTGGTTCCTCTGCCTTTTCTGAAACCAGCTTGAACATCTGGAAGTTCATGGTTCATGTACTATTGAAGCCTGGCTTGGAGAATTTTGAGCATCTCTTTACTAGCGTGTGCGATGACTGCAATTGTGTGGTAGTTTGAGCATTCTTTGGCATTGCCTTTCTTAGGGATTGGAATGAAAACTGACCTTTTCCAATCCTGTGGCCACTGCTGAGATTTCCAAATTTGCTGGCATATTGAGTGCAGCACTTTCATAGCATCATCTTTTAGAATTTGAAATAGCTCAACTGGAATTCCATCACCTCCATTAGTTTTGTTCATAATGATGCTTCCTAAGGCCCATTATGAAGCAACAAATTAATTTTTTTTTTTGGTCCAAACTTATACAAATTTATAATAAATAAAATCTCCCCAAATTTCTTGCACATAATCCTTGATTTCTATTGCTCTGGTACCATCTTCTATTGGTGTTTATTCCTGTTTTTCTCTGATTTTAAGAGGTAAGAGCAATGGTGGGCAGGCACTGTATTTATAGGGATGTGGAGTCAGCTTATTATTTACTTTTTTTGACTCTCATTTGGGGAGCTAGAATGTAGGCATCTTTATTTTGGGGAAACTCTCATGGTGGAACCAAATACCAAGTTTTCAAATTCTCAGCTATTAAGTTCAAAAACTGGTCCTGGTGTAGGACAGGACAACTTTGGAAGAATATATGATTAGGAAGCCATTTTCTTTTTGCTTCTCTCTCAGGCCTCACCATGCAGACTAGAAAATGCCTTTCCAAGAGAGAGGAATTGGGGGGAGGGGGGTGAGTTATTGAGTGAGAGCAAGCCTCTCTCTGAATGGGGCCCTACTTCTTGGCGTGTCCTCATGGCTGTGTAGGGGTGTCAGTGGCAGAGGGGGTTTTGCAGGCATACTCCAGCTGTCCCACCATCCATCCACCCTTGGGAGAATTGCTGTTTCTGCCTTGTGTTCACAAAAAGAGTTTGGAAATTTGCTGAGGGAGTCAGTAGATTCCAAAGGAGTCTGGAGTCTTGGAGTCTCCTACCAAGGAGGTCTTGCAAGCTTGGGTCCAGATGAAGCCAATGCAAGGACAGAGGAACATCCATGGAAGAGACTCCCCACCTCCTGTTCCCCTCCTGTCCGCCTCCAAGTCTCTGTCTCTGATCTCTAAGCAACATATATGTCACCTCAGGGAGTATAGAAATCCTAAGAAAATCTTAGAATCATAGTATTTAAGCCTAGTATGACTGAGGAAACACTAAAGTATCATTGGTTTAGGTAGCAGCATCAACTCAGTGAGAGGGATAAACATGAACAAGATCTTCCTGTCAATCAGAGTGTTCAACCCTCTGCCTTTGAATCTTTTCTCATTCTATTGTTGAACCCAAGTTCATGTGTCTGAGGTACCGTGAGGCCAAACTGAAATAGAGTTTGGAGCAGAGAAAGATTTATCAGTAGTATCCCTACAGTTCAGTTCAGTCGCTCAGTCGTGTCCGACTTTTTGTGACCCCATGAATTGCAGCACGCCAGGCCTCCCTGTCCATCACCAACTCCTGGAGTTTACTCAAACTCATGTCCATTGAGTCGGTGATGCCATCCAGCCATCTCGTCCTCTGTTGTCCCCTTCTCCTCCTGCCCCCAATCCCAGCATCAGGGTCTTTTCCAGTGAGTCAACTCTTCGCATGAGGTGGCCAAAGTATTGGAGTTTCAACTTCAACATCAGTCCTTCCAATGAACACCCAGGACTGATCTCCTTTAGGATGGATTGGTTGGATCTCCTTGCAGTCCAAGGGACTCTCAAGAGTCTTCTTCAACACCACAGTTCAAAAGCATCAATTCTTCGGTGCTCAGCTTTCTTCACAGTCCAACTCTTACATCCATACATGACCACTGGAAAAACCATAGCCTTGACTAGACGGACCTTTGTTGGCAAAGTAATGTCTCTGCTTTTTAATATGCTATCTAGGTTGGTGATAACTTTCCTTTCAAGGAGTAAGCCTCTTTTAATTTCATGGCTGCAATCACCATCTGCAGTGATTTTGGAGCCCCAAAAAATAAAGTCTGCCTCTGTTTCCCCATCTATTTGCCATGAAGTGATGGGACCAAATGCCATGATCTTAGTTTTCTGAATGTTGAGCTTTAAGCCAACTTTTTCGCTCTCCTCCTTCACTTTCATCAAGAGGCTTTTTAGTTCATCTTCACTTTCTGCCATAAGGGTGGTGTCATCTGCATATCTGAGGTTACTGATATTTCTCCCGGCAATCTTGATTCCAGCTTGTGCTTCTTCCAGCCCAGTGTTTCTCATGATGTACTCTTAGCTGTGTCCATTTCTTTTGCAACCCTATGGACTATAGCCTGCCAGGGTCCCCTGTCCATGGGATTCTCCAGGCAAGAATAGTTGCCAAGCCCTCCTCCAGGGGATCTTCCTGACCCAGGGATCAAACATGGGTCTCCTGCATTGCAGGCAGATTCTTTATTGGGCAAGAATAGTTGCCATGCCCTCCTCTGGGGAATCTTCCTGACCCAGGGATTGAACATGAGTCTCCTGCATTGCAGGCAGATTCACTATCATCTGATCCACCAGGGAAGAGCTTCACTACTTTTATTAGTAGAGGAGGTGCCAACTCAGAAGGTGGAGACCTAGACTCATCTCAGATCTGTCTGGTTGGCTGGGATGCAAGGCTTAAAGGCAAAAAGGTAAAGAAGAAGATGTCTCTGTGATTTCACCTTTGTGATAGGCCTCAGCTGCAGACTTCCCGGCACTGTCTTGTGATTTGAGGTGTCCTTGGTGATTGTGACTGATCTATGCATGCCTGCAAAGCCGACTAGTAAATCACGGTCTTGTGATGTAGCAACTTCTTTCCAGGAGAGAGCAGAAGCCATGGCTGAAGCATTTTATAATTTACTTAGAGCTTCTGTGAAGGTTCAGAAGCTTCAGTTCTTGATTGATCCTCCTGGTGCCATAAATTTCAAGTCTGCTTGGGGCAGCCGGTTAAAGCCACAGGATGCAGTCTCTGCAGTGTGGGGTCATAAATCCAGACATTAGTTTAAGTTAACTTTGTTGGGCTTGTTTTCCTTTGTTTCTGCTTTCCCTCACTTCCCTAGCTGGAACTGCTTATATCTGCTCTTTGGAACTCAGAGAAAGGTCTAGGAGTCTAAGACCATTCCCTACAAACAAGAAACAGGGGACATGGAGAGGTTTTCCTACCTGGAGGACCCCACAGGGTCCTGCTCGGTTTCAATCCCATAGTGATATCTTAGGCAGGTTGAATCTTTTCTAGTCTTCTTTGACTCAATCCAATTTTGTTTCATATTGGTTTGAACCTTATCTTCTCTGCTTTTCCCCAAGCATAACTTGAGCTGAGACCCCGTCTGCTTGGGTTGGATGGGAATGGGGACACCTGTTTCTCTTTCCTCTTCCTCCAGGCCCTGGCATGGGAGAGAGGGGATGCGGATGTCTCATTATTCTCCTGGTGGCGTGGTAAGTGTGCTCCCTAAGGATGCTGCTACTCCTCCTCCGCCATCTGGCCGTGATGCCTCTGGGAGCAGGCATCCGCATACTGGTCGTCTCCTGAGGACCCTGAGCAAGTGCCTCAGAGGGCTCCGCAGCAACTCCCCAGTGTGCTGCCTGTGACTCACATCAGCCACCTCTTCTCTCCCTGCCCTCTGCTTTTTTTTAACTTTATTTATTTAACTGGAGGATAATTACTTTACAATATTGTGATGGTTTTGGCCATACATCAACATGAATTTGCCATAGGTATGCCACGTGTCCCCTCCCCTTTAATCCCGCCTCCCACCTCCCTTCGCACCCCATCCCTCTAGGTTGTCTCAGGGCACCGGCTTTGGCATGGAAGCATATACATTACCATATGTAAAATAGTTAGCCAGTGGGAAGCTGATGTATGATCCCGGGAGCCCTCCTCATTTTTTTTTAAAGCACAGACCTAGGTGGAGGGTTGCTCTTGTGATCCTGGCTGGTTACAGTAGGGCTGGTGTTTCCACCTTTTGGTCAACTTTTCAGGTAAGCATGTAATCTTAGTTCTTGGCACTTTTTCTTTAATCGGTTCTTCTCAATCCTGCCTGCATAGCAGAATTGCCTGAGTTACCTGAAGGGCTTATAAAAAAATCCATAGCCAGGTCCTATCCTTAGAAATTCTGAGCAATTGCTCTGGAGAAGAACTAAGCATTGGCATCTCCAAAGCTCCCCATGGCAAGTCTCACCTGGAGCAGGGGAAGGTTGAGAACCACTGCAGGTAAGGGGTGGGCTTCTCAGGGGGCTCAGCTGTAGGGAATCCTCCTGCCAACACAGGAGGTGCAGGTTTGATTGCTGGGATGGAAAAATCCCCTGGAGAAGAAAATGGCAACCCACTGCAGGGTTCTTGCCTGGGAAATCCCATGGACAGTCTGGAATCACACAGAGTCAAACATGACTTAGCGACTCAACAACAATAACCACCACAACAGGTAAGGGGTACTTTCCTGTGTGGTTTATAGTATGGGCTCTAGGGTCGATTCTGAGGCAACAGGAACTCGGTCTCTCATCATTTTTGTGGAGTTGACCAAATGACTTCCTGGGGGAGACTAAGAGGGCCAGTTCTTCATCAGGTAGAGGGATACCAGATCTAGAGGCTGAATTATAAAAAATTATAGTATTTTTAAAAACTGAGTTTTGTTCTTGTGAAAATCACTTCTGTATAATGTTAGAAAAGCAAAAATGTTTCTCATATCTATGAAAAGGAAGAAAAAGAAGTTAAACCTAGAGGGTCAATTGTTCTTCATAAACTTAAAATCATTCCTGTATGTTTATTTGGCAAAGGATATGTGGACAAAAAAAATGCTGCTTGCCATTTCAGTAAACCAAGAATGTTGCCTGCCATTCCAGCAAACAAGGAATTATGCCCACCATTAAGCCATCAGTCATGGTAGCCACCCCCGAAGGTGTGGCTGAGGGGAAATTCCGGATGGAGGAAAAAAAGGTACGCCCTAGATAGTTAGTGTCTGACTCTTTGTGACCCTATAGTCCATGGAATTCTCCAGGCCAGAAAACTGGAGTGGGTAGCCTTTCCCTTCTCCAGTGGATCTTCCCGACCCAGGAATTGAACTGGGGTCCCCTGCACTGCAGGCAGATTCTTTACCACCTGAGCTATGAGGGAAGCCTCATTGCTAGATAGGTAAGATGCATATCAAAGGGATAATTTCAATGAGCCCAGACTTGAAAAGCATCTTCCCATATGTAGAAAAGCACTAAGATCGTTAACTTGTGATGTCTGTTTTGTTCATGTGTGTGATTAGCGATAATCTTTGGATGTGCAGCTACATATTTTTTATTCCCCTACAAAAGCTCCTATATACTCTGGCTCTTCCCTTACCTCTTTGCAGCAGTTCCTTGGAGCTATCTGAGAGGCTGCCTCCCAGGCTATAGTCAGTCTTTCATTAATGTCCCTGAATAAAATATAACCTTTAACTTTTAGGTTGTGCACCCTTTTTTCTTTTCCTTTCCCTGACAGTTGTAATGAAAGAAAACAGCCTAGATGTCCCATGAAATAAACCACGGTAAGAACAAAGACCAGGGATGTGGAAGAGATGTGATCAAAACCTAATAGGCTTCTGAGAGAACTGAAATGTCAATGAGGCTTGTTCTGGTTGTTCATAAAATAAGCAGTTATGTATTTAAGTGAAAAATCTGCTTGGGACATCACATTCTTCACAGATAGCAAGTTGTAAAAGAGTGTCTTTTGAATGTAGCGGAAATTGAGTCCTGAAAAGATAGAAGCACGTGCAAATTTAAGTGTAACTGGAAATACCATTGCTCAAGGGCCTGAAAATATGGCTAGGAAATGAAAAGATAAATTATGTGAAAAGTTTTAAACATTGTGACATTTGCAATTGCCGCTGATAAGAGTAGATATTTAGTAGTACTAAGATGTAATAATTAGCTTCACTTATTCACTGTGGGTTTGAGAATTTTTATGATTGAAAATATTTTGGACAGTGTGCCCACGACAGGCACAACACAGGGAAGCAATTAAGAAATTCATTTTTGTAATAGAGGAAACTTTCAAACCATTTAATGTTGATGATGCTTCTGGGATAGAAGATGATGCTAATATTGGACTTGCCCTTAAAGGTAAGTTTCACCTTGCAAGTTACCTAAGGACACAGTCCTTACACCTACTCACTTGCATCATTCGGCAGGAATTGCTCCCTGCTAGAAGTTAAAAATGGAACACGTCACAGACACGGAGGTCAGCGCCTGTAAGCTGGATAACCTCCTAGGCTTTGGGCCGTCAAGCTCTGTTTGATGAGTTGGACACATCACATGGCGGTCTCCTCCCTGTAGCAGATGGAGAGGCCAAGTCACAGCTGAAGCTAGGGAGAAATGGTGAACCGTTGGGACATACTCACATCATCTGAGGAAAAAAATATCTTTGCTTATGTTACGCAGCAAAGATTGTTGCCACATAGCTGGCCTTTTGGGTTAACAAATGCTTTGAATATTTCCCTGCAAAGCCATCCACAGTATTTATAAAACATGGAGACAGTTATCTGGCATGGTGTTATCTGGTCCTCTTTTCTGTGCTAGAATTAGTTGGTGGAACTATAATTGATGGCCTGAATTCCATGATGGATACACTGACCGTTGACATGGCTTATTGATCTCCAGTTCTGAAGACAGTCTCCCTCTGCTCTGTGCCTCTTTGTCAGTCCTTACCTATAACATGGAAGGTGATCCATGGTGTCATACGGGATGGAAAATTTAATACAGTGACGCTGGAAAGTCAGACTCTTGCAAACATCTTAGCAGTTGTGCAGATTTTTTTTTTTTTAAACTCTTTGAAAATGCCTATCGTTTTCAATAGCTCCTTTCCAATATTAAACATCATTTCTTGTCTAGACTATCTGTCAAGGTTGAATTCTGTGTTCATATCAGACTTGAAACAAGATTTACAATGACACATTGGTGCCAAAGAAAAAGTTGTAGATTTCTGGTTCCAAAATAAAAGTCAATGAATTGTGAAAGAAAATATTAGAAGTAGAATATTCCTATTTTTATCTTAACTTTTTTCCCCCAATTTTGAATTTGAGATACAGTTGTTAATATCATACATGCATGTATTATGTAGCTTGGTTGCAGTCATAGTTCAGAAAAATAGTTTGATTATTTTCTGGCAGTTGGCTTATTTTTCTTACCAGCGACATAGACCTTTATGTTCTTGGCTTTTGTAGACTCTGCAGTTTTCAATGATTTTTTTCAACTTATGTCCTTGTGCAGGCAATGAATTTTGTAGTGGCTCTAAAGCTTAGGTAACATTTTTCACCATAAGATGGAGCCTATGAATCCTTATTGGAAAATCAAGCAATTACTTAATTCTTCCACTAGTGGGAGGACGTGCTCTTTCTTTCTAAGTAGGAGCCTCAGGAACGTATTAAAAACCTTTTCTATTATATTTTAGGTAGTTGACTAAGAGTTTTACCTACTCACTTTTAGAGGCAGCTTCTGAACCTTTTTATTCATGGTCAGAAATATTTCAGAAAGCTTTTTTGAGAAAATTCACATCTGTCTCTTAAAAATGTATCTTTGAATTAACATTTTGATAAATATTTGTTTTTGAAAGACATATTGCAAATAAAAACTACATTCCTTAAATAGACTAACTTTCGATGATAACAGAGGCTGTTTCTAAAGAATCCCAGTCTACGGCCATACCACCCTGAACGCGCCTGATCTCGTCTGATCTCGGAAACTAAAGAATCCCAAACATCAGAATACTGGAAAACCAGTACACACTGTGTTTGGCCTGACAGCTGGTGCAGCACATTGAGCTCTCCATTCCGAGGTGAGTGGCCGTCCTTGGGGCAGGAGGACGTTGCTGAGTATCAGGCCATGCGTCTTGGATGGTCCCTTTATACCTGCCTTGGGACTTCTACTCAAGTTCTCTGCGGGCTCTCTCTGTACCAATGGGTAGTTACTTGTCTAATTCTGTTCTTCTCATCCAATCCAGGAAGTGGTAATGCAATCTCATTTAGACCCTTACTCAAATCTCTTTTGCCTTAAATGACTCCTTGCACTTAGGAAGTATGGTGGCCATTATTTTTCCAAAAAAAAAAAAGGAGTCTCCTTTATTTATTAATTCAACAGATGTTTATTAATTGTATACTATATCACAGGTTTCAGATATAAACAATGTGAGACAAACTTGTCTTTATGAAACTTAGTTTAGTTTGTGTGTGTGTGTGTGTGTGTGTGTGTGTGTGTGTGTGTGTGTGAAATGGGGGAGAGGCGTGAGGGTATTTGAGCAGGGCAGATTATATAACTTTAGGTGGTGATAAGTGCCATAAAGAAAATAAAGCATTGATTTTTAACAAAGGTTTCAAAACTGTTTAAAGGTGGGGAGAATAGTCTTTTAAAAAATGATGGAGCAAATGAATCTCCTTGTGCAAAAGAATGAAGTTAGACTTCTGTCCCATACCATGCACAAAAAGGAACCCAAAACTGAAGGAGCAAACAGAACAGGCTCTGTCTTGAAAGCAGGACTCCATCCTGGGCCGGACTGTGGACTTTGAGCCATATGCCCAGTAGCTATGGCAACGACATACCACCTGGAAAACCAGGCCCCTGGAAGAAAGAGCCCCAGGGCTCTCCATCGCCTAAAAGAATACCCTAATTAATACCCTAATTATCTGTGAATAGAATCATACATTCTATTATGCTTATTGCGGTCTGACCACAGGCCTATTGATAATTGTCCACTGTTAACTACCTAGGCTTAAGACAAATGATCGCAGCTAACTTTGATTGTATCTTTCTTTTTCCTTAGTTCAGACTAGTTTCAGGGAAACTTACACACTTAGGGTATATAAGGTTTTCACAAAAACTGGTTGGGGTCCTTGGCTAAGAGGAGACTCTGCCTTGGGCCCGCCAGTGTAATAAACTTCACTCCACTATCTGCATTGTCCTTCTGAGTGAGTTTGTTTCCTGGAACACGTGGCTACAACAAAAATGGGTCAAAGACTTAAACGTAAGAGCTAAAATGATTGAACTCTTAGGGGAAATATGTAAGTGTAAATTTTTGTTACTTGGATTACACGAAGTTTTCCTAGATATGAAATGTAAAGTATAAGAAATGAAAAAAGAATTTCAAATATTGAACTGTAAAAATTTAAAGGTTTGTGCTTCACAGGGCACAATTAGGAAAGTAAAAAGACAACTCACATAATGGGAGGAGATATTTGCAAATCATATATATGATAAGAGTCTAGTATCTAGAATATTCAAAGAACTCTTACAACTCAGCAATAAAAAGAATGCTCAATTAAAACACAGGCAAAGGATTTGAAGATACTTTTTATAAAGAAAATATTCAAATAGCCAGTAAGTACATGAAAAAAAGCATGCAGCCACATTAGTCTTAGGGACATGCAAATCAAAACCACAAGAGGCTACCATTTCACACCCACTAGGATGGCAAAAATATAAGACAATCCCAAGTGTTGGCAGGGATGTGGAGAAATTGGAATCTTCATATTTTGCTGGTGTGAATTTAAAATGGTGCAGCTACTCTGGAAAACAGTGCAGCAGTTCCTCAAAAAGTTAAATACAATGCTACCATATGATTCAGAAATTATACTCCTAGGTAGGATAAAACAACTGAAAACATATGTCCACATGTATGTGGACCAAAACATGAATGTTCATAGCAGCATTTTTATGATTGTCAGGATGAGAAAATGACCTGATATCATCTGATGAATTTTTTTAAAATATGGTATATCTTTTCAATAAAATATTCAGCCACGAAAAAGGAATGGAGATACAGGTATATCCCTGGATACACTTTGAAAACATTATGCTAAGTAAAAGAGGCCAAACACAAAAGGCCACGTATTGCCTGATTCCATCCATATGAAATGCCCCAAATAGGCCAATTCACAGAGATAGAAAGTAGATTGGTGATTGATAGTGACTAGGGAGGGAAAATGTGGAATAACTGCTAAAGCAACGGGGTTTCCTATTGGGGTGTTGAAAATGTTCCAGAAGTAGATAGCAGTGATGGTTGCACAAATCTTGTAAATATACTAAAACCCGATGACTTATACACTTAAAAGAGTGAATTTTATGTCATGGGGTTAAATCTCAATTTGAAAAAAAAAGAAAGAGGGCAAGAGGGTGGAAAGTGGGCAAATGGTGGTAGTGGATAATTTTATTTTTATTTATTTATTTGGCTGCATTGGGTCTTAGTGGAGGCAAGTGGGATCTTTAGTTGGTCCACGTGGGATCTAGTTTCCCAAATACTCCAGGAATTGAATCTGGGCCACCTGCATCGGGAGCATGAAGTCTTAGCCACTGGATCACAAGGGAAGTCCCATAGTGGGTTATTTTAAACACTGATCAGGGAAGTTTTGATGGGAAGGTTATGCTTGAACAGAATATTTGTTGAATTCATGAATGACTAAATGAAGCACACAAATCCTGCTGTGTTCCCTATTCGCTCTTTTGTTTTAGTTCAATTCAGTTGCTCGTTGTGTCCAGCTCTTTGTGACCCCATGGAATGCAGCACGCCAGGTTTCCCTGTCCATCACCAACCCGCAGTTTGCCCAAACTCATGTCCATCGAGTCAGTGATGCTATCCAGCCATCTCATCCTCTGTTGTCCCCTTCCCCTCCTGCTTTCAGTCTTTCCCAGCTTCAGGGTCTTTTCTAATGAGTCAGTTCTTCGCATCTGGTGGCCAAAGTATTGGAGCTTCAGCTTCAGCATCAGTGCTTCCAATGAGTATTCAGGGTTGGTTTCTTTTAGGATGGACTGGTTTGATCTCCTTGCTTCTTTTGTTTGCATATGTCCTTTCTCATATACACAATGTTAGAATGTCTCTCTACCCATTCCAAGTCTACAGATTTGTGTGAAAGACATTCAGGAAATGAAAATCATTATTTCATGGAAAGGCTTGCTTACAATACTTCCCTGCAGAGTTAGTTAACAGGAATGTCTCTAAGCTCTAACAATGCCTTAATTGTCTTAAGGAAGGTGTGTAACAGGATGTTAAATGAGGCTCTTGAGTGTTTCCTAAACCATTCAAGTGGAATACAATTGGTGATAAGTGGCCATGTAATCTAGAGAGAATTCTGAATTCATTTCTGTTGGCGGATGGAGGGAATGAGAAGCGCCCACTGAACTGAGGAGGTATCTTGAGACTGATGCCACGTAAACAGGCAGCTCCATATCATCAGTGGATCAGTTTTTTACAGGTGAGCTTGGTAGACAACGATCCAGAAGCACTTGAAGCTGCAGTCTACAAACCTGAGGGGCTGCTGGGACAGTTTTATAGTTAACATATGAAAGAGCATGGGACGACTTTCCCGGTGGCTCTGTGGTAAAGAGTGCGCCTGACATCGCAGGAGTCATAGGTTTGACCCCTGATCCCAGAAGATCCCACTTTCTGCAGAGCTGCTAAGCCCGTGAGCCACAACTACTGAGCCTGTGCACTAGAGGCCACATGCCACAACTACTGAAGCCCAAGTGCCCCAGAGTCCACACTCTGCAACAAGAGAAGTCACTGCAGCTGAGAGGCCCGTGTACTGCAACTGGAGAGTGGACCCTGCTCCCCGCAACCAGAAAAAAGTCCATGTAGCAACAAAGACCCAGCATAACCAAATATAAATAAAATTACTTTTAAAAGGGTTATAGGAATATGTGCTTGGAAAGAAACAGCATGTATATTCCTAAGCCAAGATTTAGGAATGGGTGCTTCCCTTGTGGCTCAGCTGGTAAAGAATCCGCCTGCAGTGTGCGAGACCTGGGTTCGATTCCTGGGTCGGGAAGATCCCCTGGAAAAGGAAATGGCGACCCACTCCAGTATTCTGGAGAATTCTCCAGTAGCCCGGAGAATACCATGGACAGAGGAGCCTGGTGGGCTACAGTCCATGGGGTCACAAAGAGTTGGACCTGACTAACTAACTTTCTTTCTTAACTTTGGGAGTTGAGGACACATCAGTGAAGTTCTTCATCATTGTTTGGGGACTAACAGAGCATCGAGACCATTTGGTTCTATTGATTATTAAAAAATGTTTATTAACTACAAAGCCCTTGATGACAGAGAAGTGATTTACTCCACAGTCCCAGGTAGGATCAATGTAAAGACTGGAGGAACTGTATGGGCCCAAGATGGCATCAGTTATGATGAGAACTGTACAGTCCCCTACCTCCAGCTACAAAAAAGAGGCTCCTTCAGTAGGGGCTGACTGAATTGGAAATGTCTGGTGAACCAAGAAGGGTAATGCCTGAACCTCAGGCACAGGCAGTAGAAGTGAATCTCAAGTGATTGTGAAAGGACCCTCTTGCATGGGGACTGTCTGTTGGACAGAAGAGAGATTTCTAAGTAGCCAGAAAGTCTATTGCTTGCTTTAGATCAAGACTTCCCAGCCTTGACACTACTGACTATTTGGACCTGATACTTGTTGTAGGACCATGTCCTGTGCTTGGTAGGGTGGTCAGCTGCATCTCTGGCCTCCATCCACTAGAAACCACTGCAACCCCCACCCCCAGTTATGTTAATTTAAAATGTCTCCAGATATTATCAAACATTTAACCTCAGATATGTAGATGACACTACCCTCATGACAGAAAGTGAAGAGGAATTAAAGGACTTCTTGATAAAGGTGAAAAATGAGAGTGAAAAGCTGGCTTCAAACTCAACATTCAAAATATGAAGATCATGGCATCTGGTCCCATCGCTTCATGGGAGATAGATGGGGAAACAATAGAAACTATTTGATATTCCATCATCACATTTCCTTCTTTCACTCTGACCCTCCTGCCTCCCAGTTATAAAGCCAACATGCACAATCCAGGCCAGTCCTTCTCAAATGAAGATGCTAAACTTCATCGCATCCACAAAGTCCTTTTTTCAGTGGAAGGTAATGTACTCACAGGTTAGAATGTGGCTGTAGTTGGAGAAGGCATTATTCTGCCAGTGACAGACTTTATTTTCTTGGGCTCCAAAATCACTGTGGATGGTGACTGCAGCCATGAAATTAAAAGACGATTGCTCCTTGGAAGAAAAGCAATGTCAAACCTAGATAGCGTATTAAAAAGCACAGACGTTTCTTTGCTGACAGAGGTCGTTTTGCTAGTCAAAGTTATGGCTTTACCAGTAGTCATGTACAGATGTGAGAGCTGGACAATTAAAAAGGGCTGAGTGCCAAAGAATTGATGCTTTTGAACTGTGGTGTTGGAGAAGACTCTTGAGAGTCCCTTGGGCTGCAAGGAGATCAAACCAGTCAATTCTAAAGGAAATTAACCCTAAATATTCATTGGAAGGACTGATCCTGAAGCTCCAATACTTTGACCACCTGATACGAAGAGCTGACTCATTTGAAAAGACCCTGATACTGGGAAAGATTGAAGTCAGGAGGAGAAGGGGATGACAGAGGATGAGATGGTTGGATGGCATCACTGACTCAATGGACATGAGTTTGAGCAAACTCTGGGCGATGGTGAAGGACAGGGAAGGCTGGTGTGCTGCAGTCCATGAGGTCGCAAAGAGTCCAACGTGACTGAGCAACTGAATGACAACTTGGGGGTGGGTGGGCAAAAATTGCCCCTGGTTGAGAAGCCCTGCTTTCAAGAAAGGTACATGTTGGGCTGCACCCTGCGGGTCTACAAGGCCTGGTCTCTGCCAGCTTCAAGACTGAAGAAGGAGCCCAGAGACAGCAACAGAGACATTAATGGTTTAATGGATGGTGGATCTCACATGTCTAAACTTCCCTGGTGGCTCAGACAGTGAAGAATCCATCTGCAATGTGGGAGACCTGGGTTCGATCCCTAGGTTGGGAAGATCCCCTGGAGGAGGCATGGCAACCCACTCCAGTATTCTTGCCTAGAGAATCCCCATGGACAGAGGAGCCTGGCAGGCCACAGTCCATGGGGTCACGAAGAATCGGACAGGACTGGGCGACTAAGCATGCGTACACGTGTCTGAAACAAGGTACTGGAGCCACACCCCACTGCGTGCGGTGGCCTGCAGGCAAGCAGGGGGGTTGCCTTCAGATACTCCAGGGTGGGGAGGTAGAAGGAATGGGGGTGGGGGGATGGTGGTGAAGGGAGAGAAATTGCCAGTTATGGGGAAATCAATGTCAGGTTGACTCACTGGTTACGAGGGGAGTCAGCAGAGGGGCACACCCTTCACGCCGGTTAGATAAGAACAATCACTAGCGGGGCCTGGGGCAGGGTTTGTAGGAAGGTCAGTCATGCAAGTAGGGTGTAGGAGAAACAGGCACTGGTTGAGCAGGGGATGTACACAGAACAAGAGAACAGTTACCCTGAGTGGCTTGGCTAGATGCTAGGGCTAAGTCACTTCAGTCACGTCCGACTCCGTGACCCTATGGACTATAGCCTGCCAGGCTTCTTTCCCCATGGGGTTTTCCAGGCAAGAATATTGCCATTTCCTTCTCCATGGCTATATAGTATATGCCAAGAATCCCGCTGTGGAAGTCTGGGAAGTTCCCCATGAGTCAACACCTTTGTTTCTGCTGTAATAAGTTACCCAAAACTCATGCTTTAAAATAGCACCCATTCATGATCTCATAGTTCCGGAGGTCAGACATCCAACATGGATCTCACTGGGCTAAGATCAAGGTTTAAGTAGGTCTGTGTTCCTTTGCGGAGCTCAAGAGGAGAGTTTCTGTCCTTGAACTTTCCAACTTTTTAAGGCTGCTCACCTTCCTTGGCTCCCAGCTGGCAAGGATATCACTTGACCTCTGCTTCCATTGTTGTAGCCACGCGTTCTGGGAAACAAACTCACTCAGAAGGACAATGCAGATAGTGGAGTGCAGTTTATTACACCGGCAGGCCCAAGGCAGTCTCCTCTTAGCCAAGGACCCCAGCCAGTTTTTGTGAAAACCTTATATACCCTAAGTTTACGTGCCCAAACACACCTCCCCAAATTCCCTGAAACTAGTCTGAACTAAGGAAAAAGAAAGATACAATCAAAGTTAACCTGTGATTCATATGCCTTAAGCCTAGGTAGTTAACAGTGGACAATTATTAATAGGCCTGTGGTCATACACCAATAAGCATAATAGAACTCATGATTCTATTTGGTTACACAGATAATTAGGGTATTCTTTTAGGCAACAGAGAGTCTAGGTACAAGCCCTGAGGCTTTTCCTTCTAGGGGCCTGGTTTTCCAGTTGGTATGTCGTTTCCATAGATACTGGGCATATAGCTCAAAGTCCACAGTCCAGCCCAAGATGGAGACCTGCTTTCAAGACAGAGCCTGTTCTGTCCGTTTCCTCCTTCACCATCATCACATCTCCTTCTCTGACTCCGACCCTCCTGCCTCCCCGTTATAAAGCCAACCTGCATAATCCAGGCCTGTCCTTCTCAAATGAAGATGCTAAACTTCATCACATCCACAAAGTCCTTTTTTCAATGGAAGGTAAAGTACTCACAGGTTTCACAGGTAGATTGTGGCTATAGTTGGGGAAAGCATTATTCTGCCAATGACATTCGATATGTGGGCACTGAGTAGTCAGATTGCTCCAGCACTAGTTAAATAATACCCCATGCTTTCCACTAAAGGGCTTCTCTGGTGTCTCAGACGGTAAAGAATCTGTCTGCAATAGAGGAGACCCAGGTTCAATCCCTGGGTTGGGAAGATGCTCTGGAGAAGGAAATGGCAACCTACTCAGTATTCTTGCCTGGGAGATCCCATGGACATTAAGAGCCTGGTGGGCCACAGTCCATAGGGTCGCAGAGTCTGACATGACTGAGTGACTAAATCCAAGCTTTCTACAGCTCTCCCTTGATTGGTCTTGAGATTCTGTGCTTCCTGCCCCACTCCCAACACCCTGCCCCGATTTACAATGTAAATACTTTGTAAATAGTTCCTGTGTTCAGTCGCTCAGTTGTGCCCAACTCTTTGCATCCCCATGGACTGTAGCCCACCAGGCTCCTCTGTCCCTGGGATTTCCCAGGCAAGAATACTGGAGTGAGTTGCCATTTCCTTCTCCAGGGGAATCTTCCTGACCCAGCCTAGTAAATGCAAATTTTGGTTTTTGGAACTTCCTGGAAATTTTTTCCTCGAATATTTCCCATCTGAGTTTGCTTGAATCTGTGGATAAGGAACCCGGGGATACCGAGGGCTGACTCTTCCTTTTTTCCTGGCTCCTCCCGGGAATGAGGGGCAGCTGAGCTGATGGGCTGAATTAGAGACTTCACCCCTCTCTGCCTGCACCCCTGGGGCAACCAGCTGTGGGGCTCAGGCCCAGCTGGAAAGAGGACCCAATTTAAATTAGGTGGGAGATACTGATTTTGATGACAATAGGACTGAACTTTTCTTTTCACTGAAGGTTATGCTAATAGAGTTTGGCCAAGAGAATGCACTGGTCATAGCAAACACCTTCTTCCAACAACATAAGATGACACTCTACACATGGACATCACCCGATCGTCAATACCAAAATCAGATTGATTATATTTTTTGCAGCCAAAGATGGAGAAGTTCTATACAGTCAGCAAAAACAAGACCAGGAGCTGACTGCAACTCAGATCATGAACTCCTTATTGCCAAATTCAGACTTAAATTGAAGAAAGTAGGGAAAACCACTAGACCATTCAGGTATGACTTAAATCAAATCCCTTACAACTATACAGTGAAAATGACAAATAGATTCAAGGGATTAGATCTGATAGACAGAGTGCCTGAAGAACTATGGATGGAGGTTCATGACATTGTACAGGAGGCAGGGATCAAGACCATTCCCAAGGAAAAGAAATGCAAAAGGCAAAATGGTTACCTGAGGAGGCCTTACAAATAGCTGTGAAAGGAAGAGAAGTGAAAGGCAAAGCAGAAATAGAAAGATATACCCATTTGAATGCAGAGTTCCAAAGAATAGCAAGGAGAGATAAGAAAGCCTTCCTCACCAGATCTGAAAGAGACATGTGTACCCCAATGTTCATTGCAGCACTGTTTATAATAGCCAGGACATGGAAGCAACCTAGATGCCCATCAGCAGATGAATGGATAAGGAAGCTGTGGTACATATACACCAGGGAATATTACTCAGCCATTAAAAATAATTCATTTGAATCAGTTCTAATGAGATGGATGAAACTGGAACCCACTATACAGAGTGAAGTAAGCCAGAAAGTTAAAGACCAATACAGTATACTAACACATATATATGGAATTTAGAAAGATGGTAATGATAACCCTATATGCAAAACAGAAAAAGAGGCACAGATGTACAGAACAGACTTTTGGACTCTGTGGGAGAAGGCAAAGGTGGGATGTTTCGAGAGAACAGCATCGAAACATGTATATTATCTAGGGTGAAACAGATCACCAGCCCAGGCTGGATGTATGAGACAAGTGCTCGGGCCTGGTGCACTGGGAAGACCCAGAGGAATCGGGTGGAGAGGGAGGTGGGAGGGGGGATCAGGATGGGGAATACATGTAAATCCATGGCTGATTCATGTCAATGTATGACAAAAACCACTACAATATTGTAAAGTAATTAGCCTCCAACTAATAAAAATAAACGGAAAAAAAAAGAAAAAAAAAAAAAAAGAAAGCCTTCCTCAGCGATCAATGCAAAGAAATAGAGGAAAACAATAGAATGGGAAAGACTAGAGATGTCTTCAAGAAAATTAGAGACACCAAGGGAACATTTCATATAAAGATGGGCACAGTAAAGGATAGAAATGGTATGGACCTAACAGAAGCAGAAGATATTAAGAAGAGGTGGCAAGAATACACAAAAGATCTATACAGAAATGATCTTCACAACCCAGATAATCATGATGGTGTGATCACCAACCTAGAGCCAGTTGTCCTGGAATTGGAAGTCAAGTGGGCCTTAGGAAGAATCACTATGAACAAAGCTAGTGGAGGTAAAGGTATTTCAGTTGAGCTATTTCAAATCCTAAAAGATGATGCAGTGATAGTGCTGCACTCAATATGCCAGCAAATTTAGAAAACTCAGTAGTGGCCACAGGACTGGAAAGGGTCAGTTTTCATTCCAATCCCAAAGAAAGGCAATGCCAAAGAATGCTCAAACTACCGCACAATTGTACTCATCTCACATGGTAGTAAAGTAATGCTCAAAATTCTCCAGGTGAGGCTTCAACAGTACGTGAACTTCCAGATATTACAGCTGGATTTAGAAAAAGCAGAGGAACCAAAGACCAAGTTGTCAACGTCTGGTGGATCATAGAAAAAGCAAGGGAATTCCAAAAGAACATCTACTTCTGCTTCATTGACTACACTAAAGTCTTAGACTGTATGGATCACAGCAAACTGTGTAAAATTCTTAAAGAGATGGGAATACCAGGCCACCTTTTCTGCCTTCTGAGAAATCTGTATGTAGGTCAAGAAGCAACAATTAGAACTGGACATGGAAAAACAGACTGGTTCCAAATTGGAAAAGGAGTACGTCAAGGCTGTATATTGTCACCCTGCCTGTTTAACTTATATGCAGAGAACATCATGAGAAATCCTGGGCTGGATGAAGCACAAGTTGGGATCAAGATTGCCGGGAGAAATATCAATACCCTCAGATATGCAGATGACACCACCCTTATGGCAGAAAGTGAAGAAGAACAAAAGAGCCTCTTGATGAAAGGGAAAGAGAAGAGTGAAAAGTTGGCTTAAAGCTCAACATTCAGAAAACCAAGATCATGGCATCTGGTCCCATCACTTCATGGCAGATAGATGGGGAAACAGTGGAAACAGTGACAGACTTTATTTTTGGGGGCTCTAAAATCACTGCAGATGGTGACTGCAGCCATGAAGTTAAAATATGCTTGCTCCTTGGAAGAAAAGCTATGAGCAGCCTAGGAAGCACAATAAAAAGCAGAGACGTTACTTTACCAACAAAGGTCCGTCTAGTCAAAGCTATGGTTTTTTCAGTAGTCATGTATGGATGTGAGAGTTGGACCACAAAGAAATCTGAGCACCAAAGAACTGGTGCTTTTGAGCTGTGGTGTTACAGAAGACTCTCGAGAGTCCCTTGGACTGCAAAGAGATACCACCAGTCCATCCTGAAGGAATTCGGTCCTGAATATCCACTGGAAGGACTGATACTGAAGCTGAAACTCCAATACTTTGGCCACCTGATTCGAAGAACTGACTCATTTGAAAAGACCCTGATGCTGGGAAAGATTGAAGGAAGGAGGAGAAGGGGACAACAGAGGACGAGATGGTTGGATGGCATCACCGACTTGATGGACATGGGTTTGAGTAAACTCCGGGAATTGGTGATGGACAGGGAAGCCTGACATGCTGCAGTCCATGGGGTCACAGAGTCGGACATGACTGAGTGACTGAACTGAATGCACGCTATTTTAATTCCTGACTTGTCTGGAAAGCCACAGGCTCCACCTGGAAGGTTGCTCAAGGCTGGAAAAGACTGTAAAACCACAGGCAGTGATGGGGCAAGAGAATATCACTTCCCAGGGTCCCTTGAAGAATCCAGCTCATTGAAGAAACGTGGTACAAGATGATTTTGAGGGACACGGGCTTTCAGAATTCTACTGACTCACCCCATGAACCCTCTTCCTAGAACTGAGAGGCGGCTGAGTGGGGAGCTTTCTGTACCCGGAGTCCAGGAAGCCCATGGTTTTCCCAGGAAACCCGCATGTTTTTTCTCTCACCTGAAATTTGGGGAGGAGGGAGGGGATGGGAAACGAGAGAAGAGTGGGAGAAGGCTGGACAGACTTGGACTGATGACTACTGGCATTTACATGGGGAAGGAGAAGTAGACGGTCTTTCCAGCCTGTGTTGGCAGGAAAAGCTGGGGCATGTGGCCCCAAAGGAAGGGCTCAGGTCACACCTCTGTAGCTCCCAACCCAGCCAACATGCTTCCCAATACGTCAATGTATGGCCTGCACAAACCCAGAAACCACTGCCAGAAATCTTCATGGGCTTCTTAAGGACACCAAGGAGACAGTGAAACCCAAGTTTCTCTCCTTGTGGCTGGAGGAGCCTGCTTCCTGGAATACAGGGGACCAGGCCAGGGACAAAGAGAAAAAACTGTGAGTGCACATCATTATTAATCATTGTTTTCTTTAATTGTACGGGATGTTTGCATATGATTATGACTATGTGAAGCAGTCAAAAATGACCGGGATATTAACAGTTGTTTCTGAAGGAGGGAGAGAACGATCTGGGGTCAGATGGTTTTGCTTTTGTTGTTGCTGTTTTGGAGATGATGGCAAAAGAAGAGGCGTGCTTTGTGCAGGAGAAGAGGTGTTGGTATGTCAGTCTGAATGGAGTGGAGTAGTCAGGAACATGCAGCAGGAAATGGGGACAAGGCAGTAAGACAAGACGAGGTGTTGTGTTCCTTCCGCATGAGTGTAGGGCCTGGGGAAATATGAAGCTGGCGAGGTGGGCCCAGCCCTCAGCTGAGCTCCATGTCCAGAGAGGAGAAACAGCTCGAGAGTGGTATAGGGGCAGCAACGGAAACGCGGAAAACTGGCTTTGGGATTCAGTGTGAGAAGGAGAGGGTGGGATGATTTGAGAGAATAGCGTTGAAACATACACATTACCGTATGTAAAACAGATGACCAGTGTAAGTCTGACATGTGACGCAGGGCACCCAAAACCTGTGCTCTGTGACAGCCTGGAGGGAAGGGGTGGGGAGGGAAGGGGATGGGGTTTCAGGAGGGAGGGGACACGTGTACACCCATGGCCGATTCAGACTGATGTATAGCGAAAACCATCACACTATTATAAAGTAATTATACCCCAATTAAAACAAATAAATCTAAAAAAAACGTGGTGTGGGGAGAGGCAGGGAGTAGTGAAGCAGAATTCACCTTTCTTTGGGTTCAAATAGGAATGAAGTTTTATTTTTTTTGAGTATTTATTTGGCTGCCTCGGTCTTAGGTGTAGCATGCAGGATCTTTTGTTGTGGTGCAGGAACTGTCTAGCTGTGGCTCGAGGGCTTTGTCGCTCCGTGGCATGTGGGATCTTAGTTCCCTGACCAGGGATTGAACCTGAGTGCCGTGCATGGCAAGGTGGATTCTCAACCACTGGACCACCAGGGAATCCCAGGAACGAACTTTTAAAACTTTACTCCAGGTGCTTGGCAGATATAGGAAGTAGGATGTTGCTTATGTATCTACCCCTGGGGGTGCACGCTGTCTTCATGCCCAAAATTCTACCCAGGATGGGCAATGGAAAAAAAAAAAAAAAAACCTGGATTTTTTTTCCTTTCTCCTTAGGTGGGTGGGTTGAAATATCCAACTGAAGCTGGATTCTGTCTTTAGCTACCTTCCTGGAAATGGGTGCCTCTTACTTTAAAATTGAACATGGTTAAGTCTTATTTTCTAAATTAAGGAGATTGTGCCTGGCCATATGTGAGGCTCTTGGTAAGTGATTTGTTGAAGGAGAGCAGAAAGGGAAGACAGGAGAAGGAGGGAAGGCCGGAAGAAAGGAAGAGATAAAGTCATGCTTTAGGTTTGGGCTGGGGGTGTCATCACACGGATTTGTGTCAGAAAGTGGCCCAGAAAGTTATGGAACAGTTCAGCTCTGGGAAGCGAGCACCAGGGCTTTGGGTTGTGACGGAGGAAGCAGGGAGGTTATTTTGGTTCCAGATTTTCAAGGTTTGTGGTGGGAGGAGTAGAGCCGACCTTACTCTGTGACTGAGGGTAAGAAATGTCACCGTGAAGATGGAGTGAGATACCAGTGAGCTCTGGGACTTGCGTACCGTGACTCTCCCTGAAGAGTTGCTTAATTGCCTTTCTCTGAGGGCATAAATCAGTCAGATCCAAGAGACCCTTTGCTTTCTTCATTTACTGCCCTGCTTTAAGATCACTTCACTCTCTCCCTGGAGCCTCAGTCTCCCCCACCCCATTTGTCTGGGTGTTTGATGCTATTTGCCTTGTGCCCTGCGCTTGCATTTTATTTATTGATTTAAAGAATTTTTTTTTTTTTGGTGGGGGTTTTTATCTACATTCTGTGGCTGCAGAAGAGATTGCTGTTGCTCTGACTAATGTACTTATATTACTCTTCCCAAAAGAAAAAGCTATGTAGAATGATATGTTAAGGATGAAAATAGAAATATAGTAGATGTGATTGCCTAGATGTTTTGTGCTACTTCACTTATGTTTACATCATATTTAGAAATGTTTCTATTTACTGTGGTCTTTGGTCATGTCAATTCAGATGTTAGTGACATATTTCTTTGAGGCTTTCCTTTACATGATTTTTTTTTATACCATGTTTTCTTAAAATGTACAAATACTATATTCAAGTGAAAGAAAATACAGTATTTGTAGATAAATTGTAGCTACTTCACAGTGGTTTGGTGGTAGTCCCAGTATATTTATCAGTGTTTACTGAAGGGAAAAAATATCAAGATTTTTGATAAAAATCATCAAAGTATTAATGGTATATTACAAAGTAAAGATTTTCTTAAAGGAAAATTGCACCTATTTACCTTTTTAAGAGTAAGCCATGAAATTTTTTTTAAAACTTTTTCTTTTGTCTTGGGGTATAGCTGATTAACAAACAATGTTGTGATAATTTCAGTTGTACAGTGAAAGGACCCAGCCATACGTACACATGTATCTATTCTCCCCCAAACTCCCCTCCCATCCAGGCTGCCACATGACATTGAGCAGAGTTACATTGCTATATGGTAGGTCCAAGGTCCGGAGCAGCGACTACGCTTCACTGGACTGGCCATGCGGAGACAGCCCACGTCTAAGGTCAGAGAAACCACAGTAAGACGGTAGGCACTGGAGCAGCTGTGAGGAGATATCCCATGTCCAAGGGCAAAGGAGAAGCCCCAGCAAGATGGTAGGAGGGCGAATTTACATTTAGAATCAAACCCCATCCCTGCCAGAGACGCTCAGAGGGCTCAAACATACCTGTGTGCACCAGGACCCAGGGACCCCACAGAGACGGAGACAGAACTGTGTCTGAGCGTCTCCTGTGGAGGTACAGGTTGGTGGTGGTCTGCTGCAGGGGCAGGGGCGCTGGGTGCAGCAGACTTGGTTACAGCATAAGCCCTCTTGGAGGAGGTCGCCATTAACCCCACCATAGAGCTGCCAGAACTTACACAGGACTGGGAAAAAGACTCTCGGAGGGCACAACAGAACCTTGTGCACCAGGACCCAGGAGGAAAGAGCAGGGACCCCGTTGGAGACTGTCCCGGACTGGCCTGTGGGTGTCCGGGAGTGTCTGGTAGAGGTGTGGGTTGGTGGTGGCCTGCTGCAGGGTTGGGGGCACTGAGTGTAGCAGTGTATGCATGTGATCTTTTGAGGGAGGTCAGCATTATCTTCATTACCTCCACCATAGTTTGGTCCCAGGTAAATAGCAGTGAGGTAACACAGCTCCACCCATCAACAGAAAATTGGATTAAAGATTTACTGAGCGTGGCCCTGCCCATCAGAACAAGATCCAAATTTTACCTCATTCAGTCTCTCACATCAGGAAGCCTCTTATCCTTCTCCATCAGAGGGCAGACAGACTGAAAACCACAATCACAGAAAACTAACCAATCTGATTGCATGGACCACATCCTTGTCTAACTCAATGAAACTATGAGCCATGCCATGTAGGGCCACCCAAGACAGACGGGTCATGGTGGAGAGTTCTGACAAAACAGGGTCCACTGGAGAAGGGAATGGCAAACCACTTCAGTGTTTTTGCCTTGAGAACCCCATGAACAGTATGAAAGGGCAAAAAGATAGGACCCTGAAAGATGAACTCCCCAGGTCGGTAGGTGCTCAGTATGCTACTGGAGATCAGTGGAGAAATAACTTCAGAAAGAATGAAGAGACAGAGCCAAAGCAAAAACAACACCCAGTTGTGGCTGTGATTGGTGATAGAAGCAAGGTCTGATGCTTTAAAGAGCAATATTGCATAGGAACCTGGAATGTTAGGTCCATGAATCAAGTCAAATTGAAAGTGGTCAAAGAGGAGATGGCAAGAGTGAACATTGACATTCTAGGAATCAGCGAACTAAGATGGGTAAATTTAACTCAGATGACCATTATATCTACAACTGTGGGCAGGAATCCTTTAGAAGAAATGGAGTAGCCATCATAGTCAACAAAAGAGTCTGAAATGCAGTACTTGGATGCAATCTCAAAAATCACAGAATGATCTCTGTTCATTTCCAAGGCAAACCATCCAATATCACAGTAATCCAAGTCTATGCCCTGACCAGTAATGCTGAGGAAGCTGAAGTTGAACGGCTCTACGAAGACCTGCAAGACCTTCTGGAAGTAACACTGCAAAAAGATGTCCTTTTCATTGTAGGGGACTCGAATGCAAAAGTGGGAAGTCAAGAAACACCTGGAGTAACAGGCAAATTTGGGCTTGGAGTACAGAATGAAGCAGGGCAAAGGCTAATAGAGTTCTGCCAAGAGAACGCACTGGTCATAGCAAACACCCTCTTCCAACAACACAAGAGAAGATTCTACACATGGACATCACCAGATGGTCAACACCGAAATCAGATTGATTATATTCTTTGCAGCCAAAGGTGGAGAAGCTCTATACAGTCAGCAAAAACAAGACCGGGAGCTGGCTGTGGCTCACATCATGAACCCCTTATTGCCAAACTCAGACTTAAATTGAAGAAAGTAGGGAAAACCGCTAGACCATTCAGGTATGACCTAAATCAAATCCCTGATGATTATACAGTGGAAGTGACAAATAGATTGAAGGATTTGATCTGATAGAGTGCCTGAAGAACTATGGACAGAGGTTTGTGACATTGTACAGGAGATAGGGATCAAGACCACCCCCAAGGGAAAGAAATGCAAAAAGGCAAAATGGTTGTCTGAGGAGGCCTTACAAATAGCTGTGAATAGAAGTGAAAGGCAAAGCAGAAATAGAAAGATATACCCGTTTGGATGCAGAGTTCCAAAAAATAGCAAGGAGAGATAAGAAAGCCTCCCTCAGCGATCAATGCAAAGAAATAGAGGAAAACAATAGAATGGGAAAGACTAGAGATGTCTTCAAGAAAATTAGAGATACCAAGGGAACATTTCATATAAAGATGGGCACAGTAAAGGACAGAAATGGTATGGACCTAACAGAAGCAGAAGATATTAAGAAGAGATGGCAAGAATATACAGAAGAACTATGCAAAATAGATCTTCACAACCCAGATAATCATAATGGTGTGATCATCAACCTAGAGCCAGTTGTCCTGGAATGCGAAGTCAAGCGGGCCTTAGGAAGCATCACTACGAACAAAGTTAGTGGAGGTGATGGAATTCCAGGTGAGCTATTTCAAATCCTGAAAGATGAGACTGTGAAAGGAAAGTGTTGCACACAATATGCCAGCAAATTTGGAAAACTCAGCAGTGGCCACAGGACTGGAAAAGGTCAGTTTTCATTCCAATCCCAAAGAAAGGCAATGCCAAAGAACGCTCAAACTACCACACACTTGTGCTCATCTCACGCTAGTAAAGTAATGCTCAAAATTCTCCAAGCACGTTCAACAGTACATGAACTGTGAACTTCCAGATGTTCAAGTTGGATTTAGAAAAGGCAGAGGAACCAAAGATCAAATTGCCAACATCTGTTGGATCATCGAAAAAGCAAGAGAGTTCCAGAAAAATATCTACTTCTGCTTTATTGACTATGCCAAAGCCTTTGACTGTATGGACCACAACAAACTCTGAAAAATTCTTGAAGAGATGGGAATACCAGACCACTTGACCTGCCTCTTGATAAATCTGTATGCAGGTCAAGAAGCAATAGTTAGAACTGGACATGGAACAACAGACTGGTTCCAAATAGGAAAAGGAGTACATCAAGGCTGTATATTGTCACCCTGCTTATTGAACTTATATGCAGAGTACCTCATGAGAAATGCTGGGCTGGATGAATCACAGGCTGTAATCAAGATTGCCAGGAGAAATATCAATAACCTCAGTTATGCAGATGACACCACCCTTATGGCAGAAAGTGAAGAGCAAAAGAGTCTCTTGATGAAAGGGAAAGAGGAGAGTGAAAAAGTTGGCTTAAAGCTCAACATACAGAAAACTAAGATCATGGCATCTGGTCCCATCACCTCATGGCAAATAGATGGGGAAACAGTAGAAACAGTGGCTGACTTTAGTTTTTTTTGGCTCCAAAATCACTTCAGATGGTGACTGCAGCCATGAGATTAAAAGACGCTTACTCGTTGGAAGGAAAGTTATGACCAACCTAGACAGCATATTAAAAAGCAGAGACATTACTTTGCCAACAGAGGTCCATCTAATCAAGGCTATGGTTTTTCCAGTGGACATGTATGGATGTGACAGTTGGACTATAAAGAAAGCTGAGTGCCAAAGAATTGATGCTTTTGAACTGTGGTGCTGGAGAAGACTCTTCAGAGTCCCTTGGACTGCAAGGAGATCTGACCAGTCCATCCTAAGGAGATCAGTCCTGGGTGTTCATTGGAAGGACTGATGCTGAAGCTGAAACTCCAATACTTTGGACACCTGATGCCAAGAGCCGACTCATTGGAAAAGACCCTGATGCTGGGAGGGATTGAGGGCAGGAGGAGAAGGGGACGACAGAGGATGAGATGGTTGGATGGCATCACTGACTCAATGGACATGGGTTTGGGTGGACTCTGGGAGTTGGTGATAGACAGGGCGGCCTGGCATGCTGCGGTTCATGGGGTCACAAAGAGTCGGAAACGACTGAGCGACTGAAGTGAACTGAAAGGACTATCTTCAACCTGGACTGCAGGACCATTATCAGGTACTCTTAACTAGCTCATGCACAGTGAAATTTATGGGAATCAACTCTTGGATTAATTTCCACTCACAAAAAGCCCCATGCATTGGACTGGCCTTTAGAGAGGATGGCTGACCTCAAAATCACCTTTAAACAATGCTCAGAGGAGAGATGACACTCACACCAGGATGAGAAGAAGATGATATCAGAAGTAGACAGCTTGCTCAAGGTCCTTGACCTGACTCATATGATCATTTATAATGTTTTCTTGACTTCTTGGATCTTTGCGCATGAATGAAATATTTTTCTATCATAGGCATGATCCTATGACATGCTTCCCCTGATAGCTCAGTTGGTAAAGAATCTGCCTGAAATGCAGGAAACCCAAGTTTGATTCCTGGGTCTGGAAGATCCACTGGAGAAGGGATAGGCTACCCACTCCGGTATTCTTGGGTTTTCCTGGTGGCTCAGCTGGTAAAGAATCTGCCTGCAGTGTGGGAGACCTGGGTTCAGTCCCTGGGTTGGGAAGATCCCCTGGAGAAGGGAAAGGCTACCCACTCCAGTATTCTGGCTGGAGAATTCCATGGACTGTATAGTCCATGGTATCGGAAAGAGTCGGACATGACTGAGCAACTTTCACTTTGACCCTATGTTAGTTTTAAAAATCAGTCCGGTTGTTGGGTTCATAGCAAGTTACCTGTGCATAATACTTCTGGGTTACCTTGGGGGATTTCTACACTCCTAGGCTCTAACTCATTGGCCTTAAGGAAATTTAATTAAAAAAAAATTATAGTCCTTTTTAGGTCACTATTGATATTACTAGGTGGGATTTCCTCACCCAGCTCTGACCTTGGCCATAACTATGAGTTTTCCTCTTTCACTCAATTTCAATCAGAGTAACAGGCAAAATTTTAGCCAAAAAATTAAACCTTGCACACTTAGGGGATGGGTTTATGTAGTTAGGGATTTCCTGGTGGCTTAGACAGTAAAGTGTCTGCCTGCAGTGCGGGAGACCCGGGTTCGATCCCCGGATCGGGAAAATCCCCTGGAGAAGGAAATGGCAACCCACTCCAGTATTCTTGCCTGGAAAATTCCATGGATGGAGGAGCCTGGTGGGCTACAGTCCATGGGGTCGCAAAGAGTTGGACACAACTGAGCGACTTCACTTTCACTTTCACTTTATGTAGTTAACACCAGGCTATGGGAATTTAAGTTTAAAAGCTCCTCTGTGTTGGAAACAATTAAATGCTAAAGATTATCAGTCTAGTAACATTAGGAAAGTAAGTTGGGTGCCTATGGGCAATGCCAATACATAATTTTCCTTAAAGATAAGGACTAGTACAGAACAGACTAAGTCAGGTTATACTGGGGATATACTGGGCTACACCTAATGGAAGTTATCGACTTAAATTCTTTATGACCTTAACAATACTGCTAGTTATATTATTTTCTATGCTGCCTGTTTCAGAAATTTGCTGTTTCTTACATTACCAAATGTGTGACTGAGCCTCTGATAAAATGATGATATGTAGTTCCATATGAGATCAAGAATTGTAACAGTGTAACTCTAGATATGGGGAGAAGCAACAAGAGAGAATATTTTCCTGGACCATAAGAGGCTTGTTAAGGTAGGTGGTCCAGAGACTTATGCTACTCACAAGGCCTAGTCCAGTAACATCACATTGAGTATCTACTAGTGAAATCTCCCCCAGACCTGAGAATGAGTATTCCTAGAACTTTTAGACAAAATGATCATGAAATGCCCTCCAAATCGTGGTTGTCTTTATGACCCTGAAGGGGTCAGCCAGCTGGAAACTGGCACTTGCCATCTACCTCTCCAAAGGTTAAATCATGGCCACTGCAGCTGCTGACCTTCAACATCCCCTAAAAGGAGTTCAGGGTGCAGATCAGAACGAGGAACTCTGTGCTCTAGAAAAAACTGGCAGAATAGACCTTTAGATAGATATTTTCAGGAGAAGATTTTATGAGTCCCAATTCTTGCATCTTTTCATACCCAGAGAAACACTAACATCATTGATGGTGACATCTGCTTTGGCTATTAAGGTGAAAATTACAATTAAAAGTCAAAATGGAGTAGCTGTGGTTCCGACAGTCAAGGAAATAATTACATGACACTATGGTTGTGATTTCAGACAAGTTCTTGTATTGCTAAGAGCTTGAGTTTTCTGAGATGTGTCAGACTTGAGATGCCACCAGTCATTCTCAATATCTGCTAGCAACTGGTGACTACAACCTTACCTTTTAAAGGTCTCCTTTGGTAACTATTACATTTTTAGACAGTGATATGGCTTGGAATCATATGTCAGAAAAGGAAACACATGTGTAGTGACAAACAGCACCTGTTATCTCTGTGTTAATAGCACTCAAAAGGCAAAACCTACTTAGATAAAACTAGACAACTGGCTACCTGGCTATAAGTCTCCCCAAAGCACCAGATCCAGACTGGGTTTCAGACTTTTTCTCCTGAAAATAACTGACATCTATTTTGTCTGTTAGCATTCAGGTTGTCTAATTACTTCTAGTTAGGTTCTTTATACCTACATCAATCATACTGGGCTAACAGAAGAGGACATAAAAACTGTACATATACATACCAAATGGTTCCATTCCTTTGGACAAGGTAACCCAAGTGCTTACTCTATTTGGACCAGGATCAAAATTGCTACGAAATATAACCTGGTTCTCACTCCTGCTTGGGCCCCTGGTTACAGTAATTCTTTTACTGATCTTTGGCTTCTGCCTTCTTAATCTACTTTCTGGTTTGTTCTTTCTAAGGACACAATAATTTCCCAGATCAGCTGATGGTGATGCAGAGATTTAGCCACCCCTTGGAAAAGATCCTGCTGGAATAATAACAGAAGTCATCCTGGACCTCTTAACAAGACAGGGCAAGAGCTCTGTGACCCCAACTAGGTAGGGTCTACAAGCCCCTTGCCAGCCTGAAGAAGCTACAGAAGACTGACCTTTGTCCTTCATCGTCCCAATAAAGATTGCTTGGGGTTCATATCTCCCAGGGGGGATTTGAGGCAGGAGATAGTTAGGATCCAGGCTGAACACTTTCTCCTCTGTGGATAGAAACTCCATAATAGCAGAAACTCCCTAAAAGCAAAGTGATGGAGGAGCCTGGTTCCTGCCCACATAAGAGAAAAAGGCCACAAATTCCACATATTTTTTTTTTTTTTAAACACAGAGATTTATTAAGAGGAATTGGCTCACATGATTATGCAGGCTGAAGAGTCCCACAGTCTTCTACTGGCAAGCTAGAGACCAAGGAAATATGGTGGTGTAATTCCTGTCTGAGTCCAAAGAACTGAGAGTCAGGAATAACGGTAACATAAGTTCCAGTCTGGGCTTCCAGGTCAAGGTGACGGAGTAGGACATGTGCTTATCTCTTCCTGCTGGTGTTGGAGGGTCTCCTGTGAGGTGCGGGTCATCAGGGGTCCACCACAGGGACAGGGACACCGACAGCAGTAGTCCTAGAAGGTCCCCTTTGGCGTAAGCCCTCCTGGAGGCTGCCGTTAACCCTACCAACCACATAGTCCTCATTTTTAAAGTTAAGGAGACCTTCCTGACTACACATGTGCAGCAAGGCTCCTTGGAGGTCAAGAGAGAGGGGGTGTCACCTCATAGTAAGTAATGTCAACTACCCATAGGCCTCTTCACTAGAATCTGTCTTGGCTAAAAGATGTGGATGTACACATGAGGACCCTGAGAGACATCAAATATGAACTCAGGACCAGGCCAGCAAGATGATTGACCAAAGGAAACCCGGAAGAAATGCCTCATAAAAGTGATTCAAACTTCCATGAGGAGTGACTCTCTCTCTCTGAGCCTGCCCATGTGTCTATCCACACATATTCTTTTCTTACCTGCAAGTAAACATTTTACTTGCTTCACTGCTTTTTGTCTCTGTGTGGAAATTCATGGACTAGTAGGGCCTTCCCACTGGCTACTGTCCCTGGTGGTCTAGTGGCTAGGATTCAGAGCTCCCACTGCCCAGACTCAGTCTCTGGCTGGAAACTGAAACCCTGATTCCATCCGTTGCAGGCTGAGGCCACCTGAGATCAGACAGAAGTGACTTCAGGGAAACCTTTCTGAAGCAGCTAAAACCAGACTTTGTTTCTACTTTGTGCCTATGGTGGGCTATTACTATTAATAGCATACTGACATGTTTCCAGAAAAATGACTTCTGTTTGTTCCAGGCCTGACAATGTGTCCCTGGCAACAATGACATTGTTAAAAAGGATGTAGTTAATGAAAATTCGAACTGTATTGGTAACATTCCGTTAGTTTAGTGGGTGTCTTTTGAAACTGCTAACCCTCCCAACCTTCCCCCTCCTCAACAAAAGTGGGTGAGAGGAGTGTTGTTGTTGTTTAGTTGCTAAGTCATGTCCGACTCTTTTGAAATTCCGTGGGCTGTAGCCCACCAGCCCCCTCTGTCCATGGGATTTCCCAAGCAAGAATACTAGAGTGGATTGCCATTTCCTTCTCCAGGGGATCTTCCTGACCCAGGGATCAAACTCACACCTCCTGCATTGGCAGGCAGATTCTTTACCACTGAGCCACTAGAGAAGCCCTGGATGGAGGGTTAGCTGTTACAAATGACACCCATTGAACTTAAAGGGGTGTTGTGAAGACAGTTCAAAGTCAGGTTGGGGTTAGACATGGAGGAATGCCCTGCTCCTTTCTCTTATGACAGGAACTTGGTCTCATTCAGTCCAGTTTCCAGAGCTGTGTCCTTTTCTCTCTTCTTTCCAAATCCACCTCCACGTGAGCTTTCCATCTGTGCCCAGGTTCTGGTTTGAACAAGCCATTGATTGATTTGTGGGATCTGGCATGCAGATGCAAATGGCAGTTTTCTGTAGAAGTGTTGGTGGCAATTGGATCCTTTTATGATTTGCATTCTCAAGGCCTGCAGGTTCTCAGAAAACCACATCTTCCAGGCAGCCTGGTGAAGGTTATTTTTAATCTCAGATATAAATACAAGTCCATAATAGTTCTTAAAATGGAAAGAGCTTTCCTTTGCAAGGCAGGGGAGAATTAGAGAGAAGAGTTATTAGTTTAGCAAAAATCTAGATCCAAAAAGGAGATAAAGACTTTGGGGGATAGAGAGAGCTTTGGTTTCAAGAGTAAGATATGGGACAGGCATTTTAGAGGTCATTGATTTTTTGAGGGTCTTACTGAATAATGAGAATGCAGGAGTTTGCTCAGGGAGAGAAAGAAAAGTGCAACATGGAGCTGCTTTGGGCTTTTCAAGCATCTGGAGTTCTCTTACAAAGTCTCATTATTCTTCATCTGCATTTCTAATATCTGTAATGCCTTCTGATGGTCCATATCATCTATTCTCATCAGTCCTCAGCTTCTGTTCTTTGCCTCTCACTGATCCTAGGCCCTGTCTGGAGATGACTTTATTCCAGATTCTAGTCCAGGGTTTGGAACTGGTTTATGTGCAAATGTATGCACCGTGAGGAATTTGTGAAATCCCAGATGAGCTCCCACAGCAAGTAGGAATGAATTTTAAAAATTGCAAATCGAGTGTATGAAAAAGCAGCTTACATTTTAAAAGTAATTGGTTTAATAGTCAAGTAGTGCCCCCCCGCCCCCATCCACCTGGTGGATGAAAATGTAATTCTGAGAAAACACACTCATGGCATGTTATTCTCATCCCACTCAAGATACTCTCTCCTGCTTTGAGCCTGGCTGCTAGATAAAGGTAGAAGGTGGTCTCCAGGTAAATGTCCAGTCACCTGCTTGTCCTTCCCATCTGTGGAGTTGCTACCTGCATCCTCTTTCCTCTAACAGTGACACCTATGTCCAGTACGTCACCTTGTCTTGTCCCTTGAGCTGCCTCCTTCTCTTGCTCATTCTCCTGGCACTAGTAGCTCCGTCTTTGTGTTCAGCTAGGTTTGTTGCATGGAATCCCATTGCTTGATGGCTGGGAGAGTGTCTCCATGGTGATACAGGCACAAGATTTCAGGGAATCAGCCGCCATGCCTTCTTATATACTTGGCAGGCAGCTTACAGTTGGCTGGGTGGCCTGCATTCTGCTTTTATCTCTTCTCTCTTTGTTCTTAGGCTCCTATGAGATAACTCCTGAGATAATGGTGAGGGACATACACATTGTCGTGGAGAGCACATGCTAAGAGGTCCCATACGGATGTTTTTCTTTAAGGAAAACATCATTTACCTAATGACTTAATTTGTGCATAAAACTTCTCATCTTCGGCCCAGTAATCAGCTTTCATGAATTTAAACTTTCTGAAAATTTCCTATGAGACTACTGAGAAAAGGGAATTGGGAACTGCCACTGTTTCATCAACTTAAAGGGTTGATAAACTTCCCCAAGAAGGAGCGGTGTCACAAAATAGAATTAGCATGTCTGTTGACAGGTGAGAAAATGCTGGCATAAAACAAAAACAAGGGAAGCCTGTTATCAATGGACTTAGTGCTCCAGTTCAAAAATGTCCTTAGAAATTTCATGTAGAAAACCAGTTTGGAGGCATTTTATGATCCAAAATGAAGATTTGGGCAATACAAGATTGTCCATGATAATATAGTGTAGACATCAAAGCTTAAACTGCTGAAATACTCTTCGAGGTTCTTGTATAATAAAAACACTTGTTGAAGGTTTCCAATTTTAAATATTAGATCAAACAGATGCATTTGCCTCCCTCCCCACTTCCTTTTGAGACTTCCTTTGGGGGAAGAGCCTTGATAATGAAGAGAGAGGAGTGGGGATGGCCAACAGTAGACTAGAGATTTCATCCCATTTCTTGGGTGTAGATCATCAGTGATACTGTAGGCAAAATGGGGAGAGGATGCTCAGAATTTGAACATGGTGGACCTCTGGGGATGTGGTGGCTGACCATCTTGCCACATTCAGAGCCCTGGATGTGGGTTCCCAGCTTTGGATAGCGAGGCATGGTGCACACCAGAGGTATCATTAAAATTTTGTCGGCCAGGTAGCTGCTTCAGTGCTCCCTTCCAGCCTTTCCCTACCACTGCCTGCAGAACTATTGGCAGCCCCCATGCTGACAATTATTTTCTAGACAAATGGAATACATTTCTCAGAACCTGAGCTTCTAGTGCTGGTGTTGGCACATAGATTAAATCCCTTCTTACTATGATATTTTAGAGTTCCAGGCTGATGTCAGATTCCTCCCTCTCATACCCAAAAGGAAAGCCACTTGTCAGAAGCCAATTCTGATGAACTGGATGGATGACCCAGTTACAAAGCAGAGCTCTCCATCAGCATTTCTATTCAGGAGACTGTCCTGGGGAGTAACACTTCTTATGCAAAACAGCCTTTCATTTTCCCTCTTGAATTAGCAATCAAGAATGGTCAGAAATAGCAAAATCCACAGCTTGCATGAGAAGACCAAGATAAAGTCTCAGAGCAAATGAGCCCTGAAGCAATAAAGATCAAAGAACACCTAAAAATTCAAACTTTTATCCTCAGAGAAGGCAGAGAAAATATAGTATCCATAAAATAAGAAGATGATGCTATTGAACGTGAAAATAAACTTTTAAAAATTAACAATGTGATTTAAAATTGCATTCAGTATATGACTTCAGTAAAAATAAGATGAAGTCAAGGTGATTCCTCTGAAAGCAGAGCAAAAATCAGTGATAAAAATGAGAACAGAAAGGGTAAAGAAACACAGATGTTTAATCCAGGAGGCCTAGAATCTGACTGAATGGAATTTCAGGGAGCAAGATTAGAGAAAATGGAGAGGAAGCAATTATTTTTTAAAAATAGAAGGTTTCTTAGTGCTGATCAAAGACATAGTATCTTTTTTTTTTTTAGATATGAAAATGAACATTTATTTAAAATGATAAATCATAACAAATTACAATAAAAAGCAAATAATGAATATCATATGTATTTCCCTCTGATTTATGATTTTGGTTTCTACCGGAATAGCTTCTCCTTGATACATTTGAATTTTGGAATGCTCAATAATTCTGAAAAAAGAGCAAAAGGAATCTGAAATTAAGGGATACAAAGAGCAAGTTAAATGTACTCTAGAATTGCTGCTATATTTAATGGGCTGCATAATTGTGTAATCAAATTACTCTTACATAATACACATTGACTAAGTACATGTAGGTGCTTGGTCATAGAAATTCTTTTTCTTCAGGGTGTTTGCTTGCCTTGGTAGCATTTTTTGTATGTCATTTCATTTGGAACCTCTGGTCTTCATTAAGACAGTGCATTTCATATACTATGATGTGATCTAATGGAATTAATAAAACATGTGACTTTACATACAGCTGTATTTGTTTTTTTTTTTTTTTCTTGTCTTTTTTTTTTTTTTCTTTATTATTATTATTATTTTTTTCCAGTGGGTTTTGTCATACATTGATATGAATCAGCCATGGATTTACATGTATTCCCAATCCCGATCCCCCCTCCCACCTCCCTCTCCACCCGATTCCTCTGGGTCTTCCCAGTGCACCAGGCCGGAGCACTTGTCTCATGCATCCCACCTGGGCTGGTGATCTGTTTCACCATAGATAGTATACATGCCGTTCTTTTGAAATATCCCACCCTCACATTCTCCCACAGAGTTCAAAAGTCTGTTCTGTACTTCTGTGTCTCTTTTTCTGTTTTGCATATAGGGTTATCATTACCATCTTTCTAAATTCCATATATATGTGTTAGTATGCTGTAATGTTCTTTATCTTTCTGGCTTTCTTCACTCTGTATAATGGGCTCCAGCTTCATCCATCTCATTAGGACTGATTCAAATGAATTCTTTTTAATGGCTGAGTAATATTCCATGGTGTATATGTACCACAGCTTCCTTATCCATTCATCTGCTGATGGGCATCTAGGTTGCTTCCATGTCCTGGCTATTATAAACAGTGCTGCGATGAACATTGGGGTGCACGTGTCTCTTTCAGATCTGGTTTCCTCAGTGTGTGTGCCCAGAAGTGGGACTGCTGGGTCATATGGCAGTTCTATTTCCAGTTTTTTAAGAAATCTCCACACTGTTTTCCATAGCGGCTGTACTAGTTTGCATTCCCACCAACAGTGTAAGAGGGTTCCCTTTTCTCCACACCCTCTCCAGCATTTATTGCCTGTAGACTTTTGGATAGCAGCCATCCTGTCTGGCGTGTAATGGTACCTCATTGTGGTTTTGATTTGCATTTCTCTAATAATGAGTGATGTTGAGCATCTTTTCATGTGTTTGTTAGCCATCTGTATGTCTTCTTTGGAGAAATGTCTGTTTAGTTCTTTGCCCCATTTTTTGATTGGGTCATTTATTTTTCTGGAATTGAGCTGCAGGAGTTGCTTGTATATTTTTGAGATTAATCCTTTGTCTGTTTCTTCATTTGCTATTATTTTCTCCCAATCTGAGGGCTGTCTTTTCACCTTACTTATAGTTTCCTTTGTAGTGCAAAAGCTTTTAAGTTTCATTAGGTCCCATTTGTTTAGTTTTGCTTTTATTTCCAATATTCTGGGAGGTGGGTCATAGAGGATCTTGCTGTGATTTATGTCGGAGAGTGTTTTGCCTATGTTCTCCTCTAGGAGTTTTATAGTTTCTGGTCTTACATTTAGATCTTTAATCCATTTTGAGTTTATTTTTGTGTATGGTGTTAGAAAGTGTTCTAGTTTCATTCTTTTACAAGTGGTTGACCAGTTTTCCCAGCACCACTTGTTAAAGAGGTTGTCTTTTTTCCATTGTATATCCTTGCCTCCTTTGTCAAAGATAAGGTGTCCATAGGTTCGTGGATTTATCTCTGGGCTTTCTATTCTGTTCCATTGATCTATATTTCTGCAAAGACATGGTATCTTGATTGATAAGCCCTGAATTGGGTCTTCCATAATTTTCACCAAATGGAACATTTGATACTGCCTAAGCCAGGATCCGAAGAAGGCAATGGTAACCCACTCCAGTGTTCTTGCCTGGAGAATTCTAGGGATGGAGGGACCTGGTAGGCTGCAGGACCGGATGGGGTCACACAGAGTCGGACACGACTGAAGTGACTTAGCAGCAGCAGCAGCAAGCCAGGATCATTCTCTCCTCTTTCTCATTAGAAGTTCTCTGGTTTTCTTTAGAGTAAAAGCACTCACAGTTAAAAATAATTTCTTCTGCAGATTTCCTGGGTGAGGGTGTCCACATACCCAGTTTTGCCTGTAATGTAGAGGTGATGACTCAGTGTCTCGTAGCCATCCTTGTGACCACGAATGGGAGGTTCATTCCCATTGGAGGGAGAAGAAGCTAGAAGGAGCCAAGCTTTTTAATCACTTCCTGGGGTGTTTTCTCTAGCCTCTAGATTTTGTGTTATGTTAGTCATTGTATGGTTGCTTTCTGTTAAATCTGGATGTAGGGCCCTGCTACTGAGTCTCTCAGGACAAGAAGAAGAAAGAAAGAAAGAAAGAAAGAGAGAGAAAGAGAGAGAGAGAAAGAAAGAAAGGAAGAAAGAAAGAAAGGAAGAAAGAAAGAAAATAAATGCAAGAACCTACAAAAGACAAAGGCACATGTTGCCTGGTTTCCAGTTTGTAACAATGAATGCTCACAGATTATGAAATTTCTTCCAAGTACTTAGGGGACATAATTTTAGGCTGAGAGTTAATCAAACTACCAACCAAGAGTGAAGGCAACAAAGAAACAAAAATGCAAAACCCCAAAAAACCAGCCCGAAACATTTCCAACCATTCAAGGACTGACAGAATTCACTTTTTTATGGTCAGCTTTCTAAGGAAGTGACTTGAGAATGTGTTCTAATACCAGGAGATTGGGAGTTAGGGGGATTGAACAGATATTGTTTAAGGGTACAAACTTATGAGTAGTAAATAAACCCTAGAGATCTAATGCCCAGTATAGCGAATATAGACAACAATTTTGTATCATAATCATTAATCTTATGAAGAGACTAGAATTTAATGAGTCCAGCTGCTAACAAAAGAATAATTATGTAACACGAAAGATGTGTTAATTATTGCTACAATGGCAATAATATTATAATATGTAAATGTATCGAGTTAACATGTACATCTTAAGTTGACACAATGTTATATGTCAAATATATTTCAATTAGAAAAAGAGTAAGACATGGGATCTAGGAAGCAATTGATGGGTATAACAAAGACATTCAGTGAAAGAATTTCCAATGATGACAAATGTGAGTCACGGTTAGGAACCATTTGTCAAGAATGGAATAAGAGGATGAAAGACTTTGCGGGAGCTACTTCTGAAAGGAAAAAAGGGGAGGATTATGTCTAACTGATAGTAACATGGCCCAGTCATGTTCCTTCCTGGACACTTTCATGGTGTCAACAAAAAGTCGTGTTACTTATTCATAGCTTTTAGGGACGGCACGTGTGAGGAATGCTGGCCAGTGCAGCCAAGCCTTCGGCCCAGTGAGGATACCCTGAGGTGTCCATGTTTATAGATGGTCCTCTGGACTAGTTATGAATTGGGGGAGGGTAGGTCACCCTTTTCTCTCTCAGGAGAGTGACTCTTTCCTTTCTAGGTCATGAGCAATGACTCAGTCTAAAGTTCAGACCTGCTCTGAATAGATTTGAGTGATCTGTAGCATTTTTTAATGGCTTGAAAGTTTCAAGGTCTTTATTGATTTTGCTCTTTACTTTTATTTTTCTCTTACACGTCCATGGCTGTTGAAGTTCAGAAAATGGGACCCTTGGGAAAAGCCTCTGCTTTAACCTGACATGAAAAAGAAGTAGTGCCTCTATTTCAGAAGTAATTTAACCTAGTTCTTTGCAAAATAGAAAGAGAAGGTGGAATAAGTTTTATTTGGTGAATTTATCTTGGAAACTCTGGAGACTGGTGATTCAATTTAGTTGCAACCCCAGATATGGCTTTATAAAAAAACAACAAAATGGCTGTCTTGTATCATTCATTTACAATGTATAAAGTATCTTAATTACTGTCCTGGACTCCTTTGTAATATCAGCATTATTACCCCTCTTATTTTATAGATTCCTTGCCTTGTTTAGTTGCTCAATCATGTCCGACTCTATGATCCCATGGACTGTAGCCTGCCAGGCTCCTCTGTCCATGGAATTTCCCAGGCAAGAATACTGGAGTGGATAGCCTTTCCTTCTCCAAGGATCTTCCCGAAGTTAAAATTTAGAATGGTTAACTGTTTGATCAAAGATAAACAGGCTATTTTTACCATTCCTTACACTTTCCACACTTGTGGGTATTTTGTTGTCATTGTTGCCACTATTGTTACTAACTAATCCAATTTTTAAAAAGATTCAACCCAGTTTTCTTCTTTGAGCACTCTTAATTACTGTTTCCTCAGATTTTGTTTTCAGTTGATTTTTTCATCTCTAGTTTTGTACATGTATCTCTGTCTGTCCTTTTCAACTTAACTGTAAGTTACCCTCGCTCCAGTGCCGAGTAAAAGACATTCTTCCTGTTAAAAAAGAGCACACGATATGGGGCATGATCCTTTGTCACAAATGTTCTGGAAATGAAAGCTAGCTTTCCAGGGCTTGTCATATTAACAGTGATGGTAAATTAGAAACTTTTTTTTTTGTATATATAAAAGAAAGGACTCAGAGAGATGTTTTCCACTTTAGATTTATAAGTGTCAACTGAAAAAAATCCATAGCCTAGAAGATGAGAGTTGGGCTTCCTCAGTGGCTCAGTGGTAAAGAATCTGCCCGCCAATGCAAGAGACACAGGTTCAATCCCAGGTCCTGGAAGATCCCATGTGCTGCTGATAGCTTACAGTAAATGGTGTAAGATTCATGATCCCCGAAGAAGATTTAGCTTCGGGACCAGGGGCAAGGCTTGATCACTCAAGAGCTTTTGTGTAGCAGAGTTTTATTAAAGTAAGAAGAGGGACAGAGGAAGCTTCTGACATAGACATCAGAAGGGGGAGAGTGCCCCCCTCGCTAGTCTTATCAAGGCCTTATATACTTTTACGACCCATTCCTACAACATGCATCTTAAATTAACAAGATTAGAACTAACAATAGAAAGGTCTCACCAGACCCACTCCCATAATGTACATTTTAAGATGACAGAATTAGTCAGAAGGTTCTCAAGAAGGAGAAACATGTCCTCAGCAGGATACATTGTTGTTATATAATCCTTAGTACTGAGTTTAAGCTGAGTTGCTTTGTTGTATAATCATCAGCTCTGGGCTTAAAGGAAAAAAAAAATTGTCCTTTTCTTCTCCTTGACAACTCCAGACCCCTATCTCCTCCTCAAGACCCCCAGACCCCTTTCTCCTCCTTGGGGACCCTGCACTTCTTATTAACCTACGTAGGAATTGACTCTCACTGCAGAGCAACTAAGCCTGGGCACCACAACTATTGATCCAGCACTCTAGAGCCTGGGAGCCACAACTACTGAAGAAGAGAACAGGAGAAGCCTGTCAGCAGCAGGAGAAGCCACTGCAATGAGAAGCCCATGCACTGCAGCTAGAGAGTAGCCCCCGCTCACTGCAACTAGAGAAAAGTCCACTCAGCAACGAAGGCCCAGCACAGCCAATGAATAAGTAAATAAATAAAATTATTTTTTAAAAAACTTTAAGAAAATAAATAAAAGTTGAGAGTTATGTTTTATTCAGCAGCAAACCTGAAGACTTAAGCCTGGGACACAGCTTAACTTGGAAAGACTGCTTCTAAGAGATGGTGAGGGAGCCAGGGTATATAGCAGTGCTTGCAACAAAAACAGGTCAGAACATCAAAAGATTACTGTTAATTAAAGAAAAACAGATATCTCAAGTTACGAAGCTTAACACTTTTCTATGAATATGCAGGAGTCTGGGTTCACGGAAATCATTCTTCTGACAGGTACCTCAGCTATCTGGGGCCAGCATCCTGTGCTTCCTCAGCCTGAGTTTTCTCAGAGTGCATTGTTAGACGACGGTTGCAGTGTCTAATGGTTTGATGGTGGACTTCGTGTTTCCATCCTGAGTCCCCTTAGGGCTCACCATTGGGGTGACCATAATGTGATGGCTTGCTGGCTGCAACATTCTTTGTTTACTGATATGACAGGCAGTATTTTTCACTCACATAAGCAAACTCCACCTAGCGCTTTGCAGGTGGTGGTGTGGTGTGGTGGTTTAGTTACTCAGTCATGTCCGACTCTTGCAACCCCATGGACTGTATGTAGTCCACCAGGCTATTCTGTCCATGGTGTTCTCCAGGCAAGAATACTGGAGTGGGTTGCCATTTCCTTCTCCAGCGGATCTTCCTGACCCAGGGATTGAGCCCGGGTCTCCTGCATTGCAGGCAGTTTCTTTACTGACTGAGCTACCAGGGAAGCCCTGAGGAGGTAGTGGTAAAGAACCTGCCTACCAGTGCAGGAGACATAAGAGATGAGATGTGAGAAATGCCAGGCTGGATGAGCCACAAGCTGGAATCAAGATTGCCAGGAAAAATGCCAACAACCTCAGACATGCAGGTGATACCACTTTGATGGCAGAAAGTCAAGAGGAACTAAAGAGTCTTGATAAAGCTTAAAACTTGACATTCAGAAAACTAAGATCATGGCATCTGGTCCCATCACTTCATGGCAAATAGATGGGGGAAAATGAAAAAAAATGACAGACTTTATTTTCTTGGACTCTAAAAGCACTGTGGATGGTGACTGTGGCCATGAAATTAAAAGACACTTGCTTCTTGGAAGAAAAGCTATGACAAGCCTAGACAGTGTATTAAAATGTATATTCAGTATAAATCCAATTTTGTTCAACCACACATATATACATTTAAAAATATTAGCAAAAGTTGTCTCTGGGTTGAAGGATAATGGGTGATTTACAGTTTTTATTTCTATACCTTTGTGCCTTGTTGTTCAGTTGCTCAGTCACGTCCGACTCTTTGTGACCGCGTGAACTGCTGCACGCTGGGCTTTCCCTATCCTTCACCATTTACTGGAATTTGCTCAAATTCATGTGTATTGAGTCAGTGATGCCATCCAACCATCTTATCCTCTGTAATCCCCTTCTCCTCCTGCCTTCAATCTTTCCCAGCATCAGGGTCTTTTCTAATGAGTCAGCTCTTTGCATCAGGTGGTCAAAGTATTGGAGCTTCAGTTTCAGCCTCAGTCCTTCCAATGAATATTCAGGATTGATTTCCTTTAGGATTGACTGGTTTGATCTCCTTGCAGTCCAAGGGACTCTCAAGAGTCTTCTCCAACACCACAGTTCAAGAGCATCCGTTCTTTGGTGCTCAGCCTTCTTTATGGTCCAACTCTTACATCCATGCCTGTCTACTGGAAGAACCATAGCTGTGACTCAGATGGTAAAGAATCCATCTGCAATGCAGGAGACCTGGGTTTGATCCCTGGGTTGGCAAGATTCCCTGGAGAAGGGAATGGCTACCCAGGCCAATATTCTGGCCTGGAGAATTCCATGGACAGAGGAGCCTGGTGGTCTACAGTCTATGGGGTGGCAGAGAGTCAGACATGACTGAGTGATTTTCACTTTCACTTTCATTTGACTATATGGACTTTGTCAGCAAAAGAATGTCTGCTTTTTAATATGCTGTCTAGGTTTGTCATAGCTTTTCTTCCAACAAGCAAGTGTCTTTTAATTTCATGGCAGCAGTCACCACTGCAGTGATTTTGGAGCCCAAGAAAAGAAAGTCTGTCACTGTTTCCATTGTTTCTCCATCTAGTTGCCATGAAATGATGGGACTGGATGCCGTGATCTTTGTTCAGTTTTAAGTCAACTTTTAGTTAGTCTTAAAGATTGTTGTCATAACAACTCAGAGTTTAAGAAAAAATATCTTATGTGACTAAGACAAAGCAATGTAGAAAAAAACTGTTCATCCCTTTCTCCTCCTCAAGGGGCCTGGTCTCCTTATCAACCTACCTAAGAGTTAGCTGTCTCACAAGGAGCAAGCATCTTTTAATTTCATGGCTGCCGTCTCATCTACAGTGGTTTTGGAGCCCAAGAAAATAAAGTTTGTCACTGTTTCCACTGTTTCTCTGTCTCTTTGCTATGAAGTGATAGGACCCGATGACATGATCTTTGTTTTTTGAATGTTGAGCTTTAGGCTAACTTTTTCACTCTCCTCTTTCACTTTCATCAAGAGGCTTTTTAGTTTCTCTTCACTTTCTGCCATAAGGGTGGTGTCATCTACATGTCTGAGGTTATTGATATTTCTCCCAGCAATCTTGATTCCAGCTTGTGCTTCATCCAGTCCAGCATTTTGCATGATGTTCTCTGCATATAAGTTAAATAAGCAAGGTGGCAATATACAGCCTTGATGTATTCCTTTCCCAATTTTGAACCAGTCTTTTGTGCATTAATCAGCTTTTAATTTTTAAAGAGCTATGTTTATTTCATTTTCTGTAGCTCCCAGTTCATATTCTTTCCCAATGTTTGAATTTAGTAATTGGTCTTATTGATTTGTATGAGATCTTTATATATTAGCAAAATCAGGGCGTTCCTTGGTAGCCTAGTCATTAGGATTCTGGGCTCTTACTATCATGGCCTAGGTTCAACCTCTGGTTGGGAAACTGAGATCTCACAAGACATGTAGTGTTGACCACAAAGCAAACCAAAACAAAATAAGCCCCACCTCCCACAAAGATTCTTTTTTTTTTTTTCCACAAAGATTCTTAATGTCTAATTGAAAAAGTAACATTGAAACATATATATTACCATATGCAAAATAGATAGCCAATGGGAATTTGCTGTATGATGTAGGTGCTCTGTGACAACCTACAGGGGTGGAATGTGGTGGAAGGAGAGAGGGAGGTTCTAGAGGGAGGGGACATAGGTATACCTAAGGCTGATTCATGTTAATGTATAGCAGAAACTAACACAATATTGTAAAGCAATTATCCTCCATTTTAAAATAAAAAAAACTTTAAAAAATTGCAAAATTACCCTCTTTTAGGATGTGAGCAAGAAATATTATTTTCTAGTTTATTTGTCTTTGACTTTACTTGTGGTACATTTTGCCATGTAGAATATTTTCATTGTATGTAATCAGGTTAAATAAACTTTTCTGGTTTATTTTTCTTTTATTGTTTTTAGAAAGGTCTTCCCCAACTCCAAAGTTAATTTTGAAGTCTCCAAGCTTTTCTTCTAGTATTTAATTTTTTTAAATTTTTAAATTTGATAAATTGGTAAGTGAGGTTGGTCTGTAGTTTTCTGACAATTTTTATTGTTTTGATATCAAACTTATATTGATTTTATGAAACAAATTTGGAAGATTCTCTTAATGTTTATGCTGTGAAAAAATTACATAGCCTTAACATTATCTGCTTTTAAAAAGTCTGCTTTTAAAATTCCCTTGTGGAAACTATTCTCAGTGCTTTGAGGCAGTGGTCTTGACAACTTTCTGTAGTTCAACTACAATGATTAATTCTGTTTGTATTTTCTACCTCTGTTGGAGTCAATTTTAGTAACCTACAGGTTTTCTAGAAACATCTATCTTAACCTGGTTTTCAAACTCTTGTTAAAGTTGAACAAGACAGATTCTTAAGAATATTTCAATTTTTCCAATTTGTGGTAACTTTTCCTTTTTAAAAAATTTTGTGTGTTTATGCCTGTCTCAACTAAAGTTAACACTACTAATTTTGTTCTTTTTCTCAATGAACCAATTCTTATATTCATTTATAATCCTCCCCTTTTGATCTTTCATGACATGAACATTTAATGAATTATGTTTATAAATTGTGCTTTCCTTCTGGTTTGCTTAGATTTATTTTGTAATCATTTTTCTAAATTCTTGGGTTTATAATTTTAAAAATTATTTCTTTTTTAAATATTATTTACTCACACAGACCCTTCATGGCTAGGTCTAGTGATTTAATTGATCTAACTGATCTAATACTACTACCACTACCACATCTCATTCATCCTGTTTATTTTTTAAATTTTTTTGTTTAGGATTTTAAAAAACTTTTAATTGAAGTGTTTATACACAAATACACATATACATTTATAGCCGCTTAATTTTTTAAACTCTTTATTGAAGCTGCATTGTAACTCAAACTAAAAATAAGTTTTCACAACTAAAAATATGTAACTTGCACCCAGATCATGAAACAAAATATTACCATAGTATTCAGTTCAGTTCAGTTCAGTCGCTCAGTTGTGTCCAACTCTTTGTGATCCCATGGACCGCAGCATGCCAGGTCTCCCTGTCCATCCCAACTCCCGAAATCTACCCAAACTCATGTCCATTGAGTTGGTGATGCCATCCAACCATCTCATCCTCTGTCGTCCCCTTCTCCTCCTGCCTTCAATCTTTCCCAGCATCAGGGTCTTTTCAAATGAGTCAGCTCATCTCATCAGGTGGCCAAAGTATTGGAGTTTCAGCTTCAACATCAGTCCTTCCATAGAATTAGTGCCCCAAAATTAATTATCAGAAGCTAGAAATATGTAAATTGCACCCAGATCATGAAACAAAATATTACCCTAGTAATAGCACCCAGAAGTCCCCCTTTACTTCTTTCCAGACAATAGCCACCCCACATATCCTATCTTAAAATTGCAAAGAGTAGTTTTGGTAGTGCTTACATTGTTAAAAATGCGCTGTAACATCTATCCTCTTTTGCATCTGTGTTTATGAGATTTCATTTTTGTGATTTATCTGAATTTCTTCCAGTACTATGTAGTGGTTCACTGTGTATGAAAATGCAATGAACTTTGTTGGGAAACAGTTGGGAGTGTTGTCTGTAAAAGCTGAAGATATACATGTTCTCCAACTGTGAAATTTCACTACTAATTATATGTTGAACAGAAATGTACTCATGTGTTCAACATGTATGATATTTTGAAATTGGACATCGAAAAATAACTCTTAGAATTTTGAGTGCCACATACAAATTCGTGATTATGATCTGCTTGTAATATCTCCTTTTGCCTGGATTTATTTATTTAAAGAATTTTAAATTTTATTTAAACTTAAAAAAGTCCCAGTTCACCCATTTTTCTCACCCTACCTTCCCCATTTCATGCAACCACCAATTTATTCTCTGTATCTATGTTCACAAAAGGACATTCTTTCTATTGAAACATTAAGAATGCAGGATAAAATTTGTAGTTCTATAGATTTGCTAAGGGGAAGGTGAAGGAATGACTTCCTAATGACTTCCTACTATCAAAAAAAATGTAAAGGCAATTTCATCAGATGAAACTAAGACAGAGAGATGACAGACTGGATGTTCAGGAACTGAGGAAGAGAAATGAGCTAATCATTGTGAGTAGTTAATGGAGACCTCTTTAGGGAAATACAGATGGAAATGCCCAATGATGTTATTCATTTGAGGCTGAAGAGCATGAATCTGTAGAAAGTAACTTTATCCAGTGATATCTAAAGCAATACCAGACTGCTTAGAAGTAAATGTGGGGTGTTAAACAGTCAGGTTCATCTAGATGTGCCATTGTTCCACATGATGGGGATGAAGATTCATGATGGCAAACAGGGGCCAGGAAATTAAAAGTGTTTAATAAGGTTTTATAATTCATTTATACAAGACTATTAGGGAAAATTTCAAACACACCCTGAAATAGACTAGTATAAAAAACCACCATGTACCTGAGTCCTTGTTTGAAAAAACTTAACAACATTGATGCATCTAAACCTCTCTACTCCTTTATCCTCTGCTAGATTATCTCAAAGCAAATCTCAGATATCATTTCATTTCATCTGTAAATGCTGAAAACATTTTTAAGGGTGTGGGTATGATTAACCAGTAATCCAAACTGATATGAAGGAAAGTGAAGAGGAGGGGCCAATAGAAGGACAGAGAACCTAGCCATGTCTGTGGATTGAAAGCTGGTGACTCTCCATAGGAGCTCTTAAGCCAATAAAATGAAGAATAGGAGGGAGTGATAGGAGTGGAGATTTTTAGTTTACCATTATTGAGATCTGTGTTTTTAATAAAAATAAACAGAGGTTCAATCAACTAATTAAGATACATAGTTCTTTCCCAAATAATGCTTCTCCCTTACCTAGTTCTCTTTGTAATTAAAATGAAAGTGAAAGTCACTCAGTCCTGTCCAACTATTCGACCCCTTGGACTCTATAGTCCATGGAATTCTCCAGGCCAGAATACTGGAGTGGATAGCTGTTCCCTTCTCCAGGGGAATCTTTCCAACCCAGGGATCGAACCCAGGTCTCCCACATTGCAGGTGGATTCTTTACCAGCTGAGTCACTAGGGAAGCCCAAGAATGCTGGAGTGGGTAGCCTATCCCTTCTTCAGCAGATCATCTTGACCCAGGAATTGAACTGAGGTCTCCTGCTTTGCAGGCGGATTCTTTACCCTTGAAATTAGCCCTTGAAATTAAAGAAACAACATAAGTCTTATAATTTTAAAATTAGTGCATACAAGTTCCAAGTGGTTCAAACAATGGAAAAAGGTTAAAATTGAGTACAAATGTTTCATTTTTTCCAGACACCTGATGTCACTATTCAGAAATCCTATGTTAAATCATTTTTGGTACATCCTTCTAGAAACATTATATACACATATATGTACAGGAAGCATTATATTCCATTAAAACACATAAATGGAATCATAAAATATCTGCTTGCGTTTTGAACTTAACAATGTATTGGTGATATTTTCATTTTATGACACAGTCATCTGTCTCCTTTTAAAGATGCATGTGCATCCTTTTCAGAGGTATGATTTTTCTCATTGATGAATAGTCTTACAGTGATAATCTTCCTGCAAATATTTCTTCACTTGTATGTATATGACCAAAGCTTTGGGGAAAGTTCTTAGACAATAATTTTTAGGTTGAAAGTTATTTTGTTGTTTCATTGCTAAGTCATGTCTCTTTTGTGACCCCATGGACCATAGCCCACCAGGCTCCTGTTTATGGGATTTCCCAGGCAAAAATACTGGAGTGGGTTGCCATTTCTTTCTCTGGGGGATCTTCTCAACCCAGGGATTGAATCTGGGTCTCCTGCATTGGCAGGCGGAGTTTTTACCACTGAGCTACCAGGGCAGCCCTGAAAGATGTTTTATGTATTATTAATTCTGATTCAGTTCAGTTCAGTTCAGTTCAGTCACTCAGTTGTATCTGACTCTGCGACCCCATGGACTGCAGCATGTTAGGCTTCTTTGTCCATCACCAGTTCCTGGAGCTTGCTCAAACTCATGTCCATCAAGTTGGTGATGCTATCCAACCATCTCATCCTCTGTCATCCCCTTCTCCTGCCTTCAATCTTTCCTAACATCAGGGTTTTTCCAATGAGTCAGCTCTTTACATCAGGTGGCCAAAGTATTGGAGCTTCAGCTTTAGCATCAGCCCTTCCAATGAACACCCAGGACTGATCTCCTTTAGGATAGACTGGCTTGATCTCCTTGAAGTCCAAGGGACCCTCAAGAGTCTTCTCCAACACCACAGTTCATTAATTTTGATAAATATTCCAAATTACTCAGATTATGTTTTTAGAGGATGGAGATAAAATGCATTTCCAGATATTACTCAGAAAGCTTCTTGAATAATCTGAATCTGTTTAAAAGACATGTGGATGGGGAAGGAGAGAAGTTGCCAGAAATTCAAGTTGTAAAGCCTTGCTTTATTTTGGTGGCTGCGTCAACTCAGGCTCATCAGAATCACCTGGAGAACTGAGCAAATTGTCCAAGTTCCAGCCCCGGAAATCTTGACTTCATTGATTTGGGGCCAGCCTCGATACTGGTATTAAAAAACAATTTCCTCTAGAGATTCTGATGTGTGGCCATTGTCCACAGTCACTGCTTCAGATAAAGGGGGTGGGGTAGAAATGGAAGACTCAAGTGAAGAATTTGTCAAGCATCACTAAAACTGTGCCCATGAAACAAAAGAGATAAATGAAGATTCACCTCCAATACCAAAAACACACCGAGTGAAAGGATCAGATCAGGTCTGGGGAAGAAAGAAGGTAGGAAGATAGAAGTCTAGATGAGGAAAAGGCAGAGCTGGTTGGGAAAGGTGCTTTGAGTGTGAATGTTAGAGACTACTTTTTAAAATAAAGGTGGACTTGAGCCTGAAGCCTCTTCCAGGCTCTCTTCAGCCCAGGGTTGTCCTGAATCAGTAGAATTGAATGACCCGCAGGGTAGGCAGCCATGACGATTTTGCACAAAATATTCAAGGGACTATTGATGTCAAAGAAGTTGGACGTGTAGAGAAAGAGAGCAAGTACTTTGACAATATAGAGAATGAGAAAGTAGCTGATAGCTCTGATGGCCCCCAGGTGAGCCTCCATGCTGGGGTCCCTGGAGCCAGTGGCATTGCTTTTCATGTGCAAGATGTGTCTTTTGAGAGAGATGATCAGCAGGGTGGCTGCCAGGATAAACATGATCAGAGGGACGAAGATCCCTAGGTTAAGGAAAAGAACCAGGTTGATCACAGTGGCCTCTGCGAAGGACTTTTTCCGAGTGGAGTTGAAGGAGTGGGGAGTAAAAATACTGTTGCAGTTCATAGTATGGATGTTTTGGAAGAAGAGCACGCTCTGGCCCAAGGAAGCAAACACTGAAAGCTGCAGAAGCCAGGGCATCAGTCTGGAAATTCTCCACTTCAGCTTGAGGAAGAGGGGGTAGGAGAAATCCGCCACCTTCACAAAGTAGAAGAAGCTGAGCCAGGCCGCAAACCAGAGGCTGCAATGATTTAAGAACATGAAACACCCTCTGAATGCATGATACACGACGTCGTCATTGTAAAACTGTGGGGATGTTGAGCTTAAGGTAAGTTCTAGCATCATGAAGCTTTGTAGACCTATTCTGGATACACCCAGGCAAAGCAGGATCTTGCCACTGGTGGAGAGCACCTTATTGTGAATCCATTCAGCTGTGTTTATCGCCGCAATGAACCCATTTGCGAGGATACCAAGGATGCATTCCGTGCCTATAATTATTAACATCCAAATGACAAGAGATGGTGACAGATCATTTTCCGAGGAACTGCAGGCTTGGATCATCCCGAGTGGTTGCTCCTCTTCGATGTCTGGAGGAAAATGTCTCCTTAGCACTTGATGTGCGAGTCTGTGGTAGCTTCCACTCATCATGTCACAAGAGGAAGCAGTGGATGCATCATTTCCAAATCTACATCATTTGTTTATTTTAAAATTCTAAGTCTGGAGCTGCAAATGATGCAAGGATTTGTTTCCTGTCCCCTCCCATTTATTTTTGGATGCACTGGTGTGTTATTTCAATCGTGGGGCCCAGGGGAGAACTTGAGAAGACTCTCCTTTATAAATCACTAACACAGAATTGAGAGCTGTGTTTCTTAATAGCTCCAGTTAAGTCAACCATCTGTTCGCCAAGTCCCTGTTTAACTGTTTCACTTGTGACCTCAGGGAACTGATTGAAAATAATAATAACTTCAAATATCTATTTCTCTCTCTATATATATAGTTCTTATGTGCTAGGCACTGTCCAAACGCTTTCATATATATTATGAAATTTGAACCTTACAACAGCCCTATGAAGAATGCACTTTTATTTTCTCCATTTTGCAGGTCAGGAAACTAACTTGTCCAAAGTCAAAGAGGGAGAGAGAGAGGAGAGAGAGCTGGGAGTCAAACCCAAGTCACATGACCCCAAAGACCCTGTTCCTACTGACTATGTTATACTGCCTACACGTGTGGATCCTTTAGTGTGCGCCAAAGGCCAGATTCAGGGTTGGCTTAACTGTGACGTTTTATCTTGGTCGTCTTTTGTGGTGGCCTCATTACCTAAGGAAAGAATAATTGAGTTGAAGAAACCCTACCTGTGAGGTTTTTTTTTTTTTTTTTTTTTACTACTCAGAATGCTTTGGACACTTCTGGTCACTAAGCATGTGTGGTTTCCCCCTGCCCACCCCCCCACAGTAAATAGTTCTGCTTCACCAGCTGGGTGTCCTACAATTTAACTCAGTTCTGACACACTTTACCTGGAGATAACGTCAGATCCACAGGTTATGGGCTCAGTCCCAGAAGACTGTCCTCACTTCAGATGCCCGTCCCAAGCCCAGGTTGTCACCCATACTTGTGTCTTATTGGTTATAAGTTAAAGTTATGACCCCCTTTTTGGGTTCAGTTGTTGAAGTGGCTTACAGAACTCAAGAAAACAGCTTATTTACATATACCAATTTATTGTAAAAGGATGTGATGATAGACGAACATCTAGATGGAAGAAGAGACGCATACAGTGAGGTTGAGGACTCGGGGCCCGGAAGTTCCGTGCCCTCTTTGGGTGCCACAGCCCCCAGCACCTCGTATGTTTACTAACTTGTACGCTGTTTGAACCCTGTCCTTTTGGGGTTTTATGGGGGCCTCATTGCCTAGGCACAAGTGATGAAATCATCGACCACTCGTGATTGAGTCAACCTCCAGCCTCTCTCCCTGTCCTGGAAAGCAGAGATTGGGACTGAAATCTCCAACCTTGTATTCACAGTCCGTTCCCCTGGCAATCGGTGCCCATCCTTGGGGTGTGTTCCAAAAGTCACTTTGTAACATAGCAAAAAACTGTTTTTAAAAAGTATTTTGATTTATTTGGCTGTGCCGGGTCTTTGTTGTGGCATTTGGGCACTCAGGGTCTTCTTTTTTGCGACATATGGGATCTCTTTTTAGTTGTGACATATGGGTTCTATTTCTCTGACCAGGGATCAACCCAGGGCCCCCGGCATTGGGAGCATGGAGTGTTAGCCACTGGACCACCAGGGAAGTCCCAACAAGAGACATTTTTGTTGATCTTGTCACTTAGGAAATTCCAAGGGTTGTAGGAATTCTGTGCTAGAAAAGGGGATAAAAACCGGTGTATTTCTTATTAGAAATCACCATATTACAATAATAAAGCCAGAAGACACTGATTTTCAGAGACAGTTTTTTACAGAGGCCAATGCTCTTACACTATAAAAGACTCGAGAGATAATAAATCTATTTATATACAAATGGTTGCACACACACACTTGTATGCACACAAACACATGTTTATCTTTCATCTTAAACAAATTACTAGGAAAATGAGGGTTGAAGGAAGAGTTCCTTGTTCAGTTTACAAGGCAGGCAAATCACCAAAGGGTGAAAATAGCTCCCTAAGTCATGTAATCTGTTTTTGGAATTTTAAAACCAAAAGAGATGAAGAAAAGACTCACGTTTATCTCAGGGAGGTTGTTTCTGATTTTAAAATGTGAGCACAGTACACAGGATCATAAAATGGACTTTTAAACTCAGAATCAGTTAACTTTTATGAGTGTACATAACTCTATAATAGTAAAGTAGTTCCAGTAAAGAGAAGGTTGATGGGTGAGATGTCTCTGAAAATGCTCATCGTATTTAGTTTTCCCTTGACTCAGGACTTCTTTATTTATGTGTAACTTTAGGTTTTGTTTGTTCTGCGTCTCTGTTGCCATGCACAGGCTTTCTCTAGTTGTGGAGAGGGGCGGTGCTTTCCAGCTGCAGTGCATGGGCTTCTCACTGCAGTGGTTTCTCTTGTGCAGCACAGGTTCTGGGCACACAGCCTTCAGTAGCTGCAGCGCATGGGCTGAGGTTCTCTGCAGCACGTGGGGTCTTCCCGAATCAAGACTTGAGACTGTGTCTTTTGCAGTGGCAGACATATTCTTATCCACTGTGGTGTTGGTGTTGGTGGTGGTTTAGTCGCTAAGTCATTTCCGACTCTTGTGACCCCATGGACTGTAGCCTGCCAGGCTCCTCTGTCCATGGGTTTCTCCAGGCAAGAATACTGGAGTGGGTTGCTGTTTCCTCCTCCAGCTTATTCACCGTACCACCAGGGAAGTCCAGGACTTTTTTAAACAAGGCAGAAAATTTCAGAAAGTTTTCTGCCCTGATTAATAGTTTTAGACAAGCTGTTATGAATTTTACCATTGCATCTTTAAATCTCTGTTTCTGAACTCTAAATGCTTTCCTTGAATGCAATGTCATAAACAACTGCTACCCTGCTTGTTTCCATCCATTTGTATAAGTAGGTCTGCAGCATCTTGGGACCTCCTATTTGTTTTTCAAGAAACTTTTTCTTGTCACTGACTCTCCCCTTCTTCTGCTGACCCAGGCTTCCAAGAGCATGAGGGATAATGGAAAACACTATCTGAAGAGTTTGATGCCTCTCTTATTTGTTTTGCTCATTACTGTATTAAAAAAATAAAACTCAAACTGAGTAAATTTGGAAATGAAATTGGCTCCACTCAGTGATTTATAAATCAAGCAGCAAGTAGAAAGAAGCTCAGAGAAGCTGTACAAAATGGAAGAATTTTATAGGCAGAGGGGCCAGAAAAGTGAATTTTCTGACTAAGAGTGGCATGTTTCAGATAAGGTCACCTTTCTTTGGACAGAAGATGGGGAATCTATCAGGTAGATTACCTCACTAGTGCTGATTGATTGGTTAAAGGTCACATTCCTGAAGGAGGTGGACTTAATATCTAAAGTCTCAGTTTGCTGATGTAGGACCTAGCACAGGTGACTCCATGGGGGAATTGTTTCTTTTTTTTTTAAACAACTATATGTCACTCCTAGCTCCTAACATAGAGCCTGACCCCCAGCACATGGATACTTGCTGGTGAATGAATGACCAGACTAGTGAGTTCTGAATCTCAGGGAAGTTCTTGATACTGAGAGACAGGCAGAGGAATGGCAGTTCTACCACCTATTAAGTCTTGAACTCTTGCAGGTCTGATGCCCAAATCAAGTGTGGGAACAGGAACAGTGAGACTGAGGGAAAACACAGCAGTTCTTTGTGGTTCTGTGAGAGAAACACTGGCGGGAGGCAGAGGACAAAGCAAGGACACAGGGCTGGACTGGCCTCAGCTTGGGGGCTGGGTTTCACAGTGCTGGGTCCCGCAGAGAGGTAGTGGGCAGGAGCAGGGGCTATGCACGCCATCTAAGGCATTTTTAATTTAATTTTTAAAGTTGAAGCATAGTTGGTTTACAATGTTGTGCCAACCCCTGCTATACAGTAAAGTGACTCAGTTATACATGTACAGACATTCTTTTTTTAAAATATCTTTTCCCATCATGGTTTATCACAGGATATTGAATATAGTTCCTGTGCTATACAGTAGGACCTTGCTGTTTATCCATCCTATATATAATAGTTCACATCTGCTAATGCCACACGCCCACTCCTTTGCTCCCCCACTCCCTTCCACTTGGCAAACACAAGTCTGTTCTCTGTGTCTGTGAGTTTGTTTCTGTCTTGTAGACAGGTTCATTTATGCCATATTTTAGATTCCATATATAAGCAGTATCATATGGTATATGTCTTTCTCTTTTTGATTTGCTTCACTTAGTATGATAATCTCTAGTTGCATTCGTGTTGCTGCAATCATCAAAGGCATTTTAGAAGAGGCTGTGTTTGCCATACCTTCGGGCAGCGTTGATTCCTGCAGTGGAAAGAAGAAAAAAAATTTTTTTTTGGTTGCACCATGCGGTATGCAGGATCTTAGTTCCCTCACCAGAGACCCAGCCCACACCTCCTGCAGTGGAAGTGCTGAGTCTTAACCACCAGACGTCCAGGGAAGTCCCAAGAATATGGTTGATGGGAATTCCCAGGGGTAGCCTGAAATGGGGTGAAGAAACCTTTCTAGGTGAAGAGGTGATCTTTTAAAGTAGTACTGGTAGACCGCTTCCTAAATGGACATCCAGTTTGCTAAATATATCCTGATATATTCAAGTGTATTTCTAGCCATGGAAATCTGATGGAGAAAACGGAACCATTAGGTCTTTTTAAAGAATGGCTTTAAAAAGTCCAGTTTATTTGGTTATATTTTTTACTTACTATTTTTTAAAATTTGTTTTTAATTGGAGGACAATTGCATTGCAATGTTGTATTGGTTTCTGCCTTACACCAACATGAATCAGCCATAGGTATACGTGTGTCCCCTCCTCCCTGCTCTTCCCTTCCACCTCCCACCCCATCTCACCCCTCTAGGTTGTCACAGAGCACCAGGTTGAGCTCCCTGTGTTTTATAGCAACTTCCATTAGCTATCTATTTTACTTAACTTATTATTTTGAAGTAGTTTTTGATGTAGAGATGCCTTATAAAGATGGTCCAGAGAAATCCCATATACCCTTCATCCAGCTTCCCTAATGCTCACATCTTATATAAATAACCATGGTACAGTGATCAAAACTATGAAATTAGTTTAATTACAGTACTGTTAGCTAAATTGTAGGCTTGATTTGGATTTTTCCAGTTTTCAACTAATGTCTTGTTCCACGATCTAATTTAGACTACTGCATTGCCTTTGGTCATTATGTTTCTTTAGTCTCCTCCAGTCTGTAGTGTAATAGAATCTTGGTCTTGCATTTTTTCTTTTTATGACCGTGACGGTTTTGAAGAATACTGGTCATGTATTTTGTAGAGTATTTCTTGATTTGGATTTGTTTCACGTTTTCTCATGATCAGCCTGGAGTTGTCTAGTCTGTTCACCCAACCCAATCTCCAAGTCTCAAGCAACCACTACCTTTTCTGTCCCAAGATTTTGCTCCTCTTAGATGTCATATAATTGAATTTATACATTATATAGCTTTTTGAGTCTGACTTCTTTTGCTTAGTGAAATGTATTTAAGATTTAACCATGCTGCTATGTGAATTGATAGTTGAGCCACATTTATTGTTGAGTAGTATTTCATGGTCTGGATCAACCAGTTTGTTTATCTATTGAATATTTTCTCTGTTGAAGGACATCTGAGTCACAGTTTTTGGCAATGCTAACTGATAAGCCTGCTATCAACATTCACATATATACGTGTATTTTTCACTTGGGTAGATTCCTTGGGCTTCCCTGGTGGCTTAGACAGTAAAGAATCTGCCTGCAATTTGGGAGACCCAGGTTCAATTCCTGGGTTGGGAAGATCCCCTGGAGAAGGGAATGGAAACCCAACATGTAGTAGTATTTCATCATGATTTTGATCGGCACTTCCCTAATGACTAGTGATCTTGAACATCTGTCTATACACTAATTGGACATGTGTATACCTTCTTCGGTCAAGTGTTCACAGATTTTTGCCTATTTAAAAGAAATTGTTTCTTATAGTTGAATTTTAGAAATTCTTTATGTATTCTGGTTATAAGATCTTTATCACCTATGTGCTTTGCAAGTATTTTCCCTCAGTCCATGGTTTAGTTTTTCATTCTCTTAATCATGTCTTTCACAGAATGAAAGTTTTATATTTTGATAAGTTTCAATTTACTAATTTTTATACTATGGATTATGCTCTTGTTGTTATATTGAATAACTCTTTGCTGGACCCAAGACCACAAAGGTTTTCTCCTTTGCTTTCTTTGAGACGTTTTATAATTTTACCTTTTATGCTTAGATTGATGATCTATTTTGACTTAACTGTTGTATAGAAGGCGGAGAATGTGTGGAGGTTTTCGTTTCGGTTTTTGCACAAAGATAGCCAACTGTTCCAGAACCGTTTGTTGACATAAGTGTTCTTTCTTCGCACCCTAGTCCAGAATCAGTTGTCTGTATTTGTGTGGGTCTACTTCTCAACCGTTTCTTCCATTCTGTTGATCTATGAGCTTATCCTTTTGTAAATAACACCCTGTATTAATTAGAATACATTTTATAACTTTATAATAAGTTTTGAAATTAGATAGTGTGAATCTTCCAAATTTCTGGAAGTTTTTCAGAGTTATTTTGCTGTGAGTGGAGGTTCTGATGCTTTTCAGCGGTAAGCACCATAGCATTTCAAAGGGGCATTTTCTTCCTGTGGTTTCTGTTTCCAGCCACAGAAACTGCCATATCTTTCAACTGCCTTTTGGACTGAAGTAAAAAAACAGTGATGTTCTCTTCTTTCATTTTTTTTTTTTTTTTCTTTGTGACCGCATAGCATGGTATGTGGAATGTTAGTTCCCCAACCAGGGACTGGGGATAGAACCAGTGACCTCTGCAGTGGAAGTGTAGAGTCTTAATCACTGGATGGCCAGGAAGTTGCCCATTCTTTCTTTATTTCTTTACATTTGTATTATTATAAATCCAGAGGCAAATGATAATCTAGACTGCTATTTGTAAGATAATAGGGGTTTACATTTCACATTTATTGCACTCTACAGAATGCTCAAATTTCTCCAAGCTAGGCTTCAATAGTACATGAATTGAGAACTTCCAGATGTTCAAGCTGGGTTTAGAAAAGGCAGAGGAACCAAAGATCAAGTTGCCAACATCTGCTGGATCATAGAAAAAGCAAGGGAATTCCAGAAGAACATCTACTTCTGCTTCATTGACTATGCTAAAGCCTTAGACTGTGTGGATCACAACAAATTGTGGAAAATTCTTAAAGAGATGGGAATACCAGGCCACCTTTTCTGCCTCCTGAGAAATCTGTATGTAGGTCAAGAAGCAACAGTTAGAACTGGACATGGAAAAACAGACTGGTTCCAAATTGGGAAAGGAGTACGTCAAGGCTATATACTGTCACTTTGCTTATTTACTTATATGCAGAGTGCATCGTGCGAAATGCCAGGCTGGATGAAGCACAAGCTGGAATCAAGATGGCAGGGAGAATTATCAATAACCTCAGATATGCAGATGACACCACCCTTATGGCGGAAAGTGAAGAAGAACTAAAGAGCCTGTTGATGAAAGTGAAAGAGGAGAGTGAAAAAGCTTGCTTAAAACTCAACATTCAGAAAACTAAGATCATGGCATCTGGTCCCATCACTTCATGGCAAATAGATGAGGAAGCAATGGAAACAATGACAGACTTAATTTTCTTGGGCTCCAAAATCACTGCAGATGGTGACTGCAGCCATGAAATGAAAAGATGCTTGCTCCTTGGAAGAAAAGCTATGACCAACCTAGACAGCATATTAAAAAGCAGAGACATTACTTTACCGACAAAGGTCTGTCCAGTCAAAGCTATGGTTTTTTCAGTAGTCATGTATGGATGTGAGAGTTGGATCATAAAGAAAGCTAAGTGCTAAAGAATTGATGCTTTTGAACTGTGGTGTTGGAGAGGACTCTTGAGAGTCCCTTGGACTGCAAGGAGCTCAAGGGAGTCCATCCTAAAGGAAATCAACCCTGAATATTCACTGGAAGGACTGATGCTGAAGCTGAAACTCCAATACTTTGGCCACCTGATGCAAAGAACTGACTCATTAGAAAAGACTGATGCTGGTAAAGATTGAAGGCAGGAGGAGAAGGGGACAACAGAGGATGAGAGGGTTGGATGGCATCACTGACTTGATGGACATGAGTCTGAGCAAGCTCCAGGAGTTGGCGATGGACAGGGAAGCCTGGTGTGCTGCAGTGCACGGGGTCGCAAAGAGTCGGACATGACTGAGTGACTGGACTGAACTGAACTGAACTGAAGAGATCCCCGAAGTTTATCTTGTTAAGGTTTTTGTTTCCCTTATGGCATGATGACCATTTTATTATGTAATAAGCTCTGTGTTTTTGTGTTTTTTCCCTCCCGTGTGCATGCTATGACTCTGTTTATTTATAGGAATTCCATGAAAATATATTATGTGATCAATTATAGTTTTGATAATAGTGATTTTTGTATGAAAAATATAGAACATTTTAAATAAAAAATGAAAAGGACTCATGATTCCATGACTCAGAAATGACCATCATACTCAGTATTTTTAGATATCTAATTTCTACATATATTAAGTTTCTTATAAAAGCAATGAAAGAATCATGAACATTTTGTCCTAGATAAAAGCCATTTAGTTGTATTTTATAACTGGTTCAGATATGCTATTTAAAAACCAAGTTAAAAGTTCATTTATTTGCCTGCCTTGGGTTTTAGCTGTGGCATGCAGGGTCTTCATCTGTCATGGGGCATCTTTCATTGCGGGGCATGGATTCTCTAGCTGTACTTCATGGGCTTCAGTAGCTGTGGCCCAGGGGCTTAGTTGCTCCACGGCATGTGGGATACCTTAGTTCCCCCACCAGGGGTTGAATCTGGGTCCCCGGCACTGCAAAGTGGATTCTTAGCCACTGGACCATGAGGCAAGTCCCCCAAAACCAACATTGGACATTTTGCAGTTCTTAAGAGTAATTCATCTAAAGTCATTGTGTATATAATAACAGCAGCCGTAGCAAGCAGTACTTAAATAAGAGGAGCTTAGTCTCTTTTATATTTATGTCTGGAGGTAAGTGGTCCACGATGGACAGTAACTCTCCCTCACCAAGTCCTCAGAGACAATACTTCTTCCAGGTCACTGCTTCGCAGATTCAAGATTGTGGCATCTGCATTTAGGGCGGTAGTGTCGAAGAAGGGCAAAGAAGAGACAAAAATGTTAACTTGACTCTAAAGTAAGACTCCCACACACTACAGAGTGGCATTTCTTACATACCACTGCCTGGCTTTAGTCATACGGCAGCATTTATCTGCAAGGGAAGCTTGGAAGTGCAATCTGTTTGTAGGTACTTGGGTATCTGGTTGAAAATCCTTTTACATTGGCTAAAGGAAAATGAATATTGAGAAAAAGCCAGAAACATCTGCTAGAATCATAATATATTTAAAAATATACTGATGAATTCAATTCATTAATATTCTGTTTAGATTTTTGCATTTGTATACCTTAGACTTATTAGTAATGCTCTTTTCTTGTACTGTCATTACTTAGGACATAATTATTCCATAAAATGAGTTGGATAGCTTTCTCTTATTTTAGTTTCTGAAATTGTTTATTTAAAATAAGGATTATTTTTTTCCTTGAATATTTGGTAAACCTCACGTAGTAAATCTCTACTATATCTATATTTATTACATGCTATTGTCTTTCTAATATTGTCTGTGTCTTTTCTTACTGCTTTCTATTTAGAGGTTTGCTTGTTTAACTAGACTTCCCATCCTCACCCTGAAGATTCAGTTCTGGGTTTTGTTTTTCCTTCATTGTTTCTTTGGTTCCTGTTGAAATAATTTTTCCAATTATCTTTAATATATAATTTTTCACCATCCTTTAGTTTTACTTTATCAACTTTTTAAAGTTTCTTGAGTTGAGCACCTAACAAACTCATTTTCAGTTTCTCTTATTTTTTTTAAAAATAAAGAAGTATATACATATACTGTGAAGTACCAGGTTACATGAACCCTGTATGATTTCATGTGTAGTGCTTCCATTGTCATGTGTTTCTAAATATTTTATAACTTCCTTTATGATTTCCTCTTTGAGCATTTTTTGAATAGGTAAAACATGCACATAGTAATGTATTTTTGAGCACATATTTTATGCTGTCATGCACGATATAGAAATGAAACGTGCCTACCCTCAGGATGTTCTAAAGATCAATGTTTATTGATCTTTAGATCAATAACAGGTATCAAAAGATCACAGGTATCAAAGGTATTTCCTCTTAGTTGCATGTGTGTTTCATGTTAAGTAGGTTTCTGACTGCATCAGCCTGAATGTTTACTGATCACGTTATCCTCAGTGATTGGCAAGATGAACCTGGTCGGATGAGGCCATGATTAATGTCTAGTATGTGTGTGCATAAATCACCCCTCTTTGTTCCTGGTACAGCTAACCTCAGAGATCTTGTAAACAGTTACCTTGACAGCAAAAAATAGTGCAACTAGGTCACATATTTTTAATTTACTGTTTATAGTGTTTTTTCAGTGTATGCATAATTTAAAGTCATATTTCTATATGTGGTTTTATTTAGGAAAAAACTACTTTCTGTTACCATCTCATTTCCCCTACTCAGAGGAATCCATTTGCATCTCCTTTATTTGTTTTATTTGATATTTTTATCCATGCCTCTGAATAACATACCTATTCTGCTACCTCTTGATTCCCCACCCCCCTGCCAGTCTTGGGCATTTTTTTTTTTTTACTTCCAAATTAGGAGGATGAGACATTTATTTATTTATTGGCCCTGGGCTTCATTGCTGTGCGCAGGCTTTCTCTAGTTGTGGTGAGCAGGGGCTACTCTTCGTTGGGGTGTGCGGGCTTCTCCCTGTGGTGGCTCTGTTAGATAACACAGACTCTAGGCGTTTGGGCTTCAGTAGTTGCAGCTCACAGGCTCAGTAGCTGTGGGGCTTGGGCTTTAGTTGCTCAATGGCATATGGAATCTTCCTGGACTGAGGATCAAACCCATGTCCCGTACATTGACAGGCAGATTCTTATCCACTGTACCACCAGGGAAGTCCAAGATGAGGCTTTATCTATCTCATTCTCTACACTCCAGCTTAGTAAACATACACACACACACACACACACCTTCTAGTCCCCAAATGTATGCTTCCCATACATTTTAATATTAGTTAAAATGATACTCAATTTTTACATTGTTTTGACAATGCACATATAATTTGTATTGATCCCTAAGATACCCTGTGATTACTTTTTGTTTCATATGCATCTTTTTATTCTCCTTTAGTTCAGTTCAGTTGCTCAGTTGTATCCAACTCTTTGCAACCCCATGGACTGCAGCATACCAGGCTTCCCTGTCCATCACCAGCTCCCGGAGCTTGCTCAAACTCATGAAACTAGGAATCCTAACTGCTAGATCAAGTAGGAGGATAACAAAAAGAGACTTTGTTTCTTAGTTTTTAATGTATTTGTCACCAATTTATTACATATTTGACCCTAAATTTCCAAATATTTTTTCAATATGCTCAGCCACATCAGTTGTTCTGTATCTTGTAGGCATATCCCCACGATCCTTCTTACTTGCTCCAACCTGGACTGGTTCTTTCTCGGCTTGCTCATACTGTTATAGCCACGCTTTCCGGGAAACAAACTCACTCAGAAGGACAATGCAGATAGTGGAGTGCAGTTTATTACACCAGCGGACCCAAGGCAGAGTCGCCTCTTAGCCAAGGGCCCCGACCAGCATTTGTGAAAATCTTTTATACCCCATGTGTACGTGTCCAAACCCACCACCCCAAACCCTTGATGCTTACAAAGGAAGGGTAAATACAATCACAATAACCCCATCATTCACGTGTTATGTGTTCAAACAGTTAATAATCAATAAGCCCACGGTTACATTCCAACCAGTTAATAACCGATAAGCCTGTGCTTACATTCTGATAGATAGTGTCCGGAGGCAGGGGTGATTAGTGTCTGTTTTCTCTTAGTTGATGAGTAACCTGGATATGATCTTCAAGGTTCCCCTGTCTGGAGGGGGTCTTATCCTTCCATTGTCGTTCCCACAGGCACTAAGCAGAGAGTTCAGAGTCCACTGGAGAGGTGGCCGAGCAGGATCAGCACAGACAGGCCTGAGATGGAGTCCAGGCCCTGTGAATTCCTTCTTCAATACCTCTCCCATCCCCATTATCCTGTTGATGCTCTCTGCTTCTGTCTTATGGTAAATTCCATTTTCTGGTTCCCATTTTTCTTCTTTCTTGGTTTACTCCCTGATTTTGGCAGAGCACATACTCCAATTGCTTCCCGAGAAAGGAATGTAAAAATTAATAAACAAAAACCTCAATTAAAATGGAGTCAGGAGGCCACAAGGGGGAGCTCTCATAACCCATGTTGATCGCAGAGCCCAAACAGGAAGGAGAAAAGGTTATCTTTTCTTTCTGGGTAAGAGTTTAATCATGAGAGACAGTCACAGCTCAGCCAATGAAAAGCCCCTCTCTGGCTTACTATAGTTCTCTCACCTTTCCCTACCCCCTCTATAAAAGAGTCATCCTCTCTATTTCTGTGGAGGACTTGCAGGTGACTCACCATAGTTGCAGAGCGCGCGCGCGCTCCGTTGTATCTGACTCTTTGCGACCCTATGGACTGTAGCCCGCCAGGCTTGGTCCATGGAATTTTCCAGGCAAGAATACTCCAGTGTGTTGGCATTTTCTCCTCCAGGGGATCTTGTCTACCCAGGGATCAAACCGCTTTTGAGTCTCCTCTGTTGGCAGGTGGATTCTTTACCACTGTGCCACCTGGGAAGCCCAATTCTTTGCTAATCCTGAATAAATCCATTTTTTGCTAGAGAAGTAACTGGCAGTATTTGTAGTAGGTCACCAAGGTGCACTAGAGAAACTTTTTTTTTTTTCAAATTTGCGTGTTAAAAATATCTTTATTCTAACTCCCTGATTGATGGTATGGTTGTGAGTAGAATTCTGGGTTGGGGCACGTTTTCCCTTGGAATTTCTTCCAGCTTCCAGGGCTGCTATTGAGGAGTCTAACCCCAGTCTTGCTCCTTTGTGTTTACTTTACATTTCATTCTCTGGAATCATGAATACCTTCTTTTTGTCTATAGTGTCCTGAATTTTCATTTCATGATATGCTTGGCTGCATGTCTTTTTTACCCACTGGGTCGTGATTTTAATCTGGAAAATTGCATCTTCTAATTTAGACAATCTATTGGTCATTTATTTAATGATTCTTTTTACTTTGTTTCCTCTCTTCCCTGTCTTCTGAATCCTAATGTTCAGTGCTGGCCTTTATCATTTTTCCATCTCTCTAGCACTGTGTTGTGAAAGATTTCCTTGATTTTGTTTTCCAGCCATTCCATTGAGTGTTTTCATTTTCTTTATAATATTTTAAAATTCCTCATGTTTTTACTCCCCTCTGAATGCTCCTTTATATAATAATGTCTGTCTCTTACTATATGCATGAAAGAGAAAGTTGCTCAGTCGTGTCTGACTCTTTCTATACAGTCCATGGGATTCTCCAGGCCAGAATACTGGAGTGGGTAGCCGTTCCCTTCTCCAGGGGATCTTCCCAACCCAGGGATGGAACCCAGGCCTCTCACATTGTGGGCAGATTCTTTACCAGCTGAGCCACCAGGGAAGCCCAAGAATACTGGAGTGGGTACCTGTCCCTTCTACAGCAGATCTTCCTGGCCCAGGGCTTGAACCAGGGTCTCCACATTGCAGGCGAATTCTTTACCAGCTGAGCTACCAGGGAATCCTCTGTGTATGCATGAAGGTACTATTGCATGTATGTCTATGTGTATGAAGCTGAAGCTTCAATACTTTGGCCACCTGATGTGAATAGCTGACTCCTTGAATAAGATTCTGACGCTGGGAAAAATTGAAGGCAGAAGGAGAAGAGGGTGACAGAGGAAGAGATGGTTGGATGCCATCCCCATTCATTGGACATGAATTTGGGCAGACTCTGTGTGATGATGAGGGGATGAGAGGCCTGGTGTGCTATAGTCCATGGGGTCTTGAAGACACGGACGTGACTTGGTGACTGAACAGCAACAGCATGTCTCGGTATGTGTCTTTATTTTGGATATTGTTGCCGGGGTTAATTCATAAATGAGCTCTATTTAATTGGTTTAAAGAGAAATAGGCACTTAAAAGCAAATAATTCTAAGTGCAAGAGAAATTATGCTAAATTTGGACTTCAAGTTCATGTGAACTGGAAAATATTCAGTATCAAATTGACATTTGGTACACAATTGCCAAGGCCGCAGTCCTCTTGGGAAAAGTCCCTGATGCTGGCAAGACTGAGGGCAGAAGGAGAAGAGGGCCTCAGAGAAAGAGATGGCTGGATGGCATCACCAATGCAATGGATATTAACTTGGGCAAACTTTGGGAGATGGTGAGGGATAGGGTAGCCTGGCATGCTGCGGTCCATGGGGTTGCAAAGAGTTGGGCAACTGAACAACAACAATATTTTTAAATCTGTCCTTCAGATGTTGCTTCCAGTCTCTTTACCTGAAATTCTCATTAGACCCAGTTTCTCTTTACTATTATTTCAAATTTTTGATATTTTTGTCTTCTGATTCCTCTTTCTATGTAGGGTAACCATGTAATTTATGATGAAAATGGGACACTTTTGGAGTGAAAAAGTGTGCTACAATGATTAAATTTATATAATTATTTTAATATGAATTTATTGGCTGAAACATTTAAATTATTTTTTTGTAAGTTGATAAAATATTCAGAAAGTATTTAAAAAAATCTTTCTAAAACTCACATAATCTTCATTTCTAAAGTAAAGTAAAAATTACTTCCTTATATTGATTAAACATTACAAATAATGTAAACAATTTTCCTGTTGTATATTCATTCATTTTATTGAACTGGTTAGTCATATTTATTTCTATTACTATGTCACTGATATTTTTCTGAATAACACATTTTAATATCTCTGTCTCGCTTCATAAAACTACCTGCAATATTATTCAAAGTTGAATTTTATGGCTAATGCATTCAAAATTGTTGATACCATCAAATGGTTTGCCTCTGAATATGAAGAAAATAGTCTTTATAGATACTGAGATAATTAGTACATGCTGAGCAAATTCTGTTAAAGGGGGGATATTCTCAAGTCTAACTTTTTTGTTACTGAATCATGTAAATATTTTACTTTCCACTCAGAAAGGTTTTCTTCAAAATATTCTATGAGACAAAACTCAAATACTTTTTTCCTGTCCATAATTCTTTGAATGTTCCAGAAGTTTTAAATTCTACATAATTCTATTTCTTAATTTTATTTCATTGGAGGTATTTATTTTATTCTGTTGGGTGAATATACATTTACTCAATCAAAAATACTAGCTAGAAGTTGAGATATTGTAAAGAATAATTTTGAAATTAAATCTATACCATTGAGTACTCATAGTTTATTCTGTTTAGTTTTTTCCACTTAGTTCTGTAGGGATAAATGTCAATGTTTTCCTATTTATAAGTTGTGTTTCAATCATATTTTACTAAAAGCTTTAAAGCCTGAAACACTTTTTGCTCCATTTCTTTACCACTTTGATTATGTATTTTCCTCTGATTTCCCACAAAAGTAATCAAAATTTATGGGATTGCTTATCAAGACATTCAAGGTAATTGTAGGCAATGTATGTTCATTTATAAAGTAGTTCATCAGAGATTCAAACATATCTAAAGTGTGACTTACGAGAAGGAGTGAAGGGAGAAGTTGTGTATTGCCATGCTGAAGTATTTTTTGATATCTGAGATTCATTACATAAAGTTTTAGTTCTTAAACTTTCATAAGCTATATAAACTCCGCTTATACAAAAATATTTGCAATCCTTATCAACTACAGCTTCTGTTTTGATTGGTGAGGTATCTCAGCTTGTTTGAAAGCTACTTGAATTATATGTGTACAAGATTACAATTATCTTTCTGTTTCACAGACTTCTTAATTTCATGTAAACCTTGCTAAAGGAAATTTACTTCCTTTCCCATTTGGATGCCTTTTATTTCTTGTCTAATCATTCTGGCTAGGACTTCCAGTACTGTGTTGAATAGAAGTGGCAAGAGTGAGCATTCTTGTTTTGTGCCTTTTTTTTAGTTGTTAAAATTTATGTATTTTGTTGTTGGCTTCGCTGGGTCTTCATTGCGGTGCACGGGCTTCTCACTGCGGTGGCTTCTCTTGTTGCAGAGCGCAGGCTCTAGGTACGCAGGCCTGGGTAGTTGCTGCTTGCGGGGTAAGTAGCTGTGGTGTGCGGGCTTAAATGCTCCAGGTCATGTGGAATCTTCCTGGACCAGGGATTGAACCTGAGGCCCCTGCATTGGCAGGTGGATTCTTATCCACAGCGTGCCCAGAGAAGCCCTCTTGTATTATTCCTGATCTTAAAGGAAAACCTTCCAGTTTTTTTTTTTTTTTTTTACCATAGAGTGTGATGTTAGCTGTGGGCTTGTCATGTGCGGCCTTCACTATGTTGAGATATATTTTTTCTATACTTAGTTTGTTGAATGTTTCTTTCATGAATGAGTGTTGAATTTTGTTCAATGCCTTTTCTGCATCTACTGAGATGATTATGTGTTTTTATCCTTCATTCTGTTAATGTAGTGTATTTCATTTATTAATTTGCTTATGTTGAACGATCCTTGTATACCCGGGATAAATCTATTTGAGCATGGTTTATAATCCTTTTACTGTGCTGTTGAATTTGGTTTGCTAGTATTTTGTTGAGGATTTTTGTATCTGTATTCATCAGAGATATTGGCCTATAGTTTTCCTTTTTTGGTGATGTCTTTGCCTAGCTTTAGAGTAGTGTTGACATCATAAGATGAGTTTGGAAGTGTTCCCTCCTCTTAATTTTTTCTTAAACTGAATTTTTTAAAAATTAATTTTTATTTATTTATTTATTTATAGCTGTGCAGAGTCTTCATTGCTGTGCACAGGCTTTTTCTAGTTGCAGTGACTGGGGGCTACTCTTTAGTTATAGCTTCCAGGCGCTAGAACACAGGCTCAATAGTTGTGAATCATGGGCTTAGTTGCTCCCTGGCATGTGGGATCTTCTCGGACCAGGGATCAAAGCCATGATTTCTGAATTGGCAGGCAGATTTTTTCACCACTGAGCCACCAGGGAAGCACCCCTTCTCTTAATTTTTTGAAAGCACTTTAAAAGGATTCTTTAAAAGCTGGTAGAATTCACCATGGAAGCCATTTGGGTCTGGCCTTTTCTTTGTGGGAAGGTTTTGATTACTGGTCCAGTTTCCTTAGGAGAAGGCAATGGCACCCCACTCCCGTCCTCTTATCTGGAAAATCCCATGGACGGAGGAGCCTGATAGGCTGCAGTCCATGGGGTCTCGAAGAGTTGGACACGACTGAGCGACTTCACTTTCACGCATTAGAGAAGGAAATGGAAACCCACTCCAGTGTTCTTGGGGGAGCCTGGTGGGTTGCCGTCTATGGGGTCGCACAGAGTCAGACAAGACTGAAGCGACTTAGCAGTAGCAGCAGCCAATCTCCTTATTTGCTATTGGTCTGTTCAGATTTTCTATTTCTTCATGTTTCAACTTGGTAGATTGTGTGCTTCTAGAAATTTATCCATTTTTTCCAGGTTATCTAATTTATGGGCATATAATTGCCTGTGGTGTTTCCCAGGTGGCTCAGTGGCAAAGAATCCACCTGCAAATGCAGGCGATGCAACAGATACAGGTTCTGTCCCCGAGTTGGAAAGGTCCCCTGGAGGAGGAAATGGAAACCAACTCCAGTGTTCTTGCCTGAGAAATCCCATGGACATAGGATCCTGGCGGGTTACGTGTCCAACTCTTTGTGACCCCATGGACTGCAGCATGCCAGGCTTCACTGTCCATCACCAACTCCTGGAGCTTACTCAAACTTATGTCCATTGAGTTGGTGAAGCCATCCAACCATCTCATCCTCTGTCATCCCCTTCTCCTCCTGCCTTCAATCTTTCCCAGCATCAGGGTCTTTTCCAGTGAGTCAGTTCTTCACATCAGGTGGCCAAAGTATTGGAGCTTCAGCTTCAGCATCAGTCCTTCCAATGAATATTCAGGGTTGATTTCCTTTAGGATTGACTGGTTTGATCTCCTTGCAGTTCCAAGGGACTCTCTCAAGGGTCTTCTCCAACACCACAGTTCAAAAGCATGAATTCTTTGGCACTCAGCTTTCTTTACAGTCCAACTCTCACATCCATACATGACTACTGGAAAAACCATAGCTTTGACTAGATGGACCTTTGTGGGGAAGCCAAGATGGTGGAGTAGAAGGATGTGCGCTCATTTTCTCCTGCAAGAACTTCAAAATTGCAACTTGCTGCTGAACTACAATCAACAGGAGAATGTTGGATTCCACCAGAAAGAGATATCCCACGTTCAAGGGCAAAGGAGAAGCCCCAACAAGATGGTAGGAGGGGCGAAACCCTGTACCTGCCAGAGACACTCTGAGGGCTCAAACAAAGCCTTGTGCACACCAGGACCCAGAGGCCCTGCAGAGACTGAGCCAGGCCTGCCTTTGAGTGTTTGAGTGTCTCCTGTGGAGGCACAGGTCAGCAGTGGCCTGTGACGGGAACAGGGACTCTGGCTGCGGCAGCCCTGGGTCTCGCAGAGTGTGGTAGAAGCCCTTTTGGAGGTCACCAGTAGCCCCACCATAGAGCCACCAAGCAGACAGTCCCCACAATAGATGGTAAATGACAACATATTCATTATCAACTTTTTGGAGAAAAATTCAGTACTTAATTTTTTTTGTGGCGGGGGCTTCCCTGGTGGTTCAGAGGGTAAAGCGTCTGCCTACAATGTGGGAGACTGGGGTTCAGTCCCCAGGTCGGGAAGATCCCCTGGAGAAGGAAATGGCAACACACTCCAGTTCTCTTGCCTGGAAAATCCCATGGACAGAGAAGCCTGGTAGGCTACAGTCCATGGGGTCACAAAGAGTCGGACACGACTGAGTGACTTCACTAATTTTTTTTAATTACCATGCACCTTGTTTCCTTGAGCTCATTATGCCAAAAGTTTATTGTAAAAAAGTCAAATTTGAGGTGGGGGAAAATGAAATGTTGGGTGGTCAAAGTTAAGCCTTGCACCTGTCTAGCAGCCCAACTCCCCAGCCAGAGAAGCTGTGACCAAGTCAAACTTTGAGTTGCAGACTTTTATTGGAAAACTGGGCTGGAATCACTTCCTCGTTTTTGTAATAAAAGCTGAAAAGTCCGCAAAAAAAAAAAAAAAAAAAAGTCAAATAGTAAAAGTACTTGAAAATTTATACTGTACAGAAAATGACAAAAATACCATAGCAGGGACATTCAGACTCCTCTTTACTTGCTCCATGATAGAACTGCTCAGCCTCCATTTCCTATACACTTTGCACCTGAGCTATAATTTCTCCTTCCCCACACCATTCTCACCAGCTGGTGGCCTGATGCTCACATGCAAATCTCATGCCACAGCCTGAGCCATGCTCAGCTGGTGGGCAGAGCTGACGAGAGCGGCAGCCTTGTTTTTTCTCAGGCTGCCACCAAAGGCTGTAAGGAGCCAGTGGTCCCAAGCCATTCATTAATGAGTACACTTTGTTTTTGCATCAAGTTCCCTGGATACCATCCTTTAAAAAGAGGTATTAGTTAGTCCTGCTATTTCTGAAAAGTGTAGAGAAAAGCCAGCCAGGTTTTCAGTGGGACATCTCATATTCTACTAAAGAAGACCTTGGCAGAAGGTAAAGTGAAAGTACTAAGCCCATTGTGGAATTCTTTTTTTTTTTTTTTCCCCCACTGCATGGCATGTGAGATCTTAGTTCAACCAGAGCTCAAACTCATGTCTTCTGCAGTGGAAGAGCAGAGTCTTAACTACTGGGCTGTGGGACAGTTCCGTCTTGGCATGTTTTAATACAAATAATCAAAAAATTGAAATACAGGACTAACGCTAAACTAGGGTGCTGGCGCAAAAGGCATAAACCAATACACTTACAGAACTCTTCTCTTGCACTAGATGAATTCCTCAATGCTATCTTCTAATTTACAAATACTCTATCTATTCAGTCAATTTCACAGTTTGTTCTTTTTAAACAAAACCTTTAAAAACTTCTCTAAGTACATATACATTTTTGCAAGGTTTCCAATTGGTTATTTCTGCTGTTTATCTCTTATTATTTCATTTCTGCCTCTTTTAAGAGAGTTCTGTTAGTTTAATACTAAGTTGGCATTTGATTCTTTTTAAAAAAACATTTTACAGTGGCAAGAACACATAACATGAGAACTACCCTCAACAAATTTTTAAGTATACAAGGTAGTAATCCTGACTCTAGGTATAATTTGAACAGAAATTCTGTAGAGCTTATTCATCTTGATTAACTGAAACTGTATGCTCCATGATTAGGGTCTGTATGTGTTCCACACTGGGTGTGGAGTTTCATCTTGAACGTGGAAGTCTCTCCTCTCTTGGTGGTTACCTCTCTCTTTTCTAGCAGTTTTGCAGCCTTTAAGTTACCTTTTCCTGGACCTCTGATTTCCCAGTCCAGCACTAGAATTCTTGCCCAAGTCTAATATTCTTGACACTGTGATTTATTTTGGCTCTGTGATTTGTGGCCCTTTCTAATGTGTATATTTTGGGCAACTGTTTGACTCCTGGTTTTATGTAGTTTACCTTCAAAATGATTTCTCCTCTTAATGCTCACCCCATTTCTGACCCTAATAAATGACTACAATTTTAATTTTTTATTACTGTTTTGCTGTTAGGTGCCATAAAAATGTGACCTTATCTAAAGTGGCTACACCAAAAGAGACATCAGAATGTTTTGGAACCATTTTAGGGCGCAGTATTCTTGCCTAGAGAACTCTGTGGACAGAGGAGCCTGGTGGGCTACATTCCACGGGGCTGGACAGGACTGAGTGACTAGCACTTTCACTTTCATCTGATGTGCTGTGAGTTTTCTTTTTCTTCCCTTCCTTCCCAGGAGTTGCTGTTGGTGCTCTAGTCACATGTCCTCAGCAATCACTTTTCCCGAACACACTGAAATCTTTACCTGAGTTTGTGTTTCCCCCAGGGGCAGACATTGAGATAAAGACTTGAATGGAAGTATTTTGTAGCTTTTCGGAAAATTTTGGAAACAGAGGTGTGGGGGTGTGGGTATGAATATACTAAAAGGAGTGTAATAAGTAAAAGGTACATTATGAAGCCAGTGGAAGATGGAAACTTAATCCTGAGAGGAATGCTGTGAAACATGGCTTGTAATGATGACCCCCAGAGGCACAAGAACATGGGCACATCTGTGCCAGTTTCTATCAGTCATGGGTTGAAGGTTGGTCCTCAGGGTTGACCCTGTCCCCATTCCCACCCAACCCTTCCAGCCTGCCTTGTGTGTGGGCAGTGTGGTTTTCCATATTTCTGGAAAAAACCTACCAGGACAGGGATATAGATTGTAATACTGTGATTTATAAGAAAAACAAATTTGGTCATTTAGATGAAAATGCATTTCTCATATATTTTTGGTCTTCACCCATTCTTCTTGTCCATTTAGTCCCAGCTGCCCTAACCTCTGGGGAGGAGACAGGGGTTGGAGGTTGACTCAATAACCAATGGTCAATAAGTAACCATGCCCATGTAAGGATTCCTCCATAAAACCCCACAAAGATGGGGTCTGAAGAGCTTCCAGGTTGATGATCATGGGAGGTGATGGGATAGTGACTGGAGAGGGTTTGGAAACTTTGTACCTCTTTCCACATACTGTGCTCTACACAGCTCTTCCATCTGGATGGTCATCTATAAACTTTGTCATATCTTTTTACAGTAAACCGGTTGTTACTGTTGAGTCACTAAGTCCTGTAGGACTCCTTGCGACCTCATGGACTACAGCATGCCAGGCTCCTCTGTCCTCCACTGTCTCTCAGAGTTTGCTCAAGTTCATGTCCATAGAGTTGGTGATGCTCTCTAACCATCTCATCCTCTGTCATCCCCCTTCTCCTTTTGCCTTCAATCTTTCCCAGCATCACGGTCTTTTCCAATGAGCCAGCTCTTCCCATCAAGTAGTCAAAGTATTGGAGCTTCAGCTTCAGCATCAGTCCTTCCAATGAATATTCAGGGTTAATTTCCCTTAGGATTGACTGATTTGATCTCCTTGCTGTCCAAGGAACTCTCAAGAGTCTTCTCCAGTACCACAGTTTGAAAGCATCAGTTCTTTGGTGCTCAATCTTCTTTATGGTCCAACTCTCACATCCATACATGACTACTGGAAAAACTATAGCTTTGACTATATGGACCTTTGCTGGTAAAATGATGACGCTGCTTTTTAATATGCTGTTTAGGTTTGACATATGTCCCTATGCTGTCTAGGGGGCTGACTGTGGCTCAGATCATGAACTTCTTATTGCAAAATTCAGACTTAAATTGAGGAAAGTCAGGGAAACCACTAGACTATCCAGGTATGATCTAAATCAAATCCTTTATGTTTATACAGTGGAAGTGACAAATCGATTCAAGGGATTAGATCTGATAGACAGAGTGCCTGAAGAACTACCAATGGAGCTTTGTAACCTTTTACAGGAGGCAGTGATCAAAACCATTCCCAAGAAAAAGAAATGCAAAAAGGCAAAATGGTTGTCTGACAAGACCTTACAAATAGCTGAGAAAAGAAAAGGAGCCAAAGCAAAGGAGAAAAGGAAAGATATACCCATCTGAATGCAGAGTTCTGAAGAAGAGCAAGAGATAAGAAAGCCTTCCTCAGTGATCAGTGGAAAGAAATAGAGGAAAACAATAGAATGGGAAAGACTAGCAATCTCTTCAAGAAAATTAGAGATACCAAGGGAATATTTCATGCAAAGATGGGCACAATAATGGTTAGAAACAGTATGGACCTAACAGAAACAGAAGATATTAAGAAGAGGTGGCAAGAATACACAAAAGAACTGTACAAGAAAGATCTTATTGACCCAGATTACCATGATGGTATGATCACTCACCTAGAGCCAGACATCCTGGAATGAGAAGTAAAGTGGGCTTTAGGAAGCATCAGTATGAACAAAGCTAATGGAGGTGATGGAATTCCAGTTGAGCTATTTCAAATCCTAAAAGATGATGCTGTGAAAGTGCTGCACTCAATATGCCAGCAAATTTGGAAAACTCAGCTTCATTGACTATGCTAAAGCCTTTGACTGTGTGGATCACAACAAACAGGAAAATTCTTAGAGAGGAGAACACCAGACCACCTTACCTGCCTCCTGAGAAACCTGTATGCAGGTCTAGAGGCAACAGTTAGAACTGAACATGAAACAACTGACTGGTTCAAAATTGGGAAGGAGATATGTCAAGGCTGTATATTGTCACCTTGTTAACTTATATGCAAAGTACATCATGCGAAATACCGGGCTGGATGAAGCACAGGCTGGGATTGAGATTGCAGGGAGAAATATCAATAACCTCAGATATGCAGATGACACCACCCTTATGGCAGAATGTGAAGAGGAACTGAAGAGCCTCATGATGAAAGTGAAAGAGGAGAATGAAAAAGCTGGTTAAAGCTTACCATTCAGAGAATGAAGATCATGTCATCCACTTCCATCACTTTATGGCAACTAGATGGGGAAACAATGAAAACAGTGACAGACTTAATTTTCTTGGGTTCCAGAATCCCTATAGGTGGTGATTGCAGCCATCAAATTCAAAGATGTGGCTCTTTAGAAGAAAAGCTATGACCAACCTAGACAGCATATTAAAAAGCAGAGACATTACTTTGCCAACAAAGGTCTTTATAGCCAAAGCTATGGTTTTACCAGTAGTCATGTATGTATGTGAGAGTTGGTCCATAAAGAAGGCTGAGTGCTGAAAAGATGACTCTTTTGAATTGTGGTCCTGGAGAAGACTCTTGAGAATCCCTTGAACTGCAAGGAGATCAAACCAGTCCATCCTAGACTGATGCTGAAGCTCCAATACTTTGGGCACCTGATGTGAAGAGATGACTCCTTAGAAAAGGCCCTGATGCTGGGAAAGATTGAAGGCAGGAGGAGAAAGAGATAACAGGGGATGAGATGATTGGATGGCATCAATGACTCAATGGACATGAGTTTCAGTAAGCTTGGGAGATGGTGAAGGACATGAAAACCTGGTGTGCTAAAGTCCATGTGGTCGCAGAGTCAGACACTACTGAGCAACTGAACAACAACAACAAAGGTTTGTCATAGCTTTCCTTCCAAGGAGCAAGCATCTTTTAATTTCATGGCTGCAGTCACCATCTACAGAGACTTGGGAGCCCAAGAATATAAAATCTTTTACTGCTTCCACTTTTTCCCCTTCTGTTTTCCATGATGGGCCCTGATGCCATGATTAGGTTTTTGAATGTTTAAAGCCAGCTCTTTCACTCTCTTCTTCACCCTCATCAAGATGTTCTTTAGTTCCTCTTCACTTTCTGCATTAAAGTGGTATTATCTGCATGTCTGAGGTTGTTGGTATTTCTCCCGGCAATCTCAATTCCAGCTTGTGATTCATCCAGCCCAGCATTTTGCATGATGAATTCTGCACATAAGCAGGGTGACAGTATACAACCATGTTGTACTCCTTTCCCAATTTTGAATCAGTCAGTTGTTCCATGTCTGGTTCTAACTGTTGCTTCTTGACCTGCAAACAGGTTTATCAGGAGACGGGTAAGGTGGCCTGGTACTCTTATCTTTTAAAGAGTTTTCTATAGTTTGTTTTGGTCCACACAGTCAAAGACTTTAACATAATCAGTGAAGCAGAAGTAGATGTTTTTCTGGAATTCCGTTGCTTTCTCCATGATCCAATGAATGTTGGCCATTTAGTCTCTGGTTCCTCTGCTTGTTCAAAATCCAGCATGTACATCTGGAAATTCTTGATACATGTACTGCTGAAGTCTAGCTTGAAGAATTTTGAGCATAAATTTACTAGTATGTGAAATGAATGCAATTGTATAGCAGTTTGAGCATTCTTTGAAATTGCCCTTCTTTGGGATTGTAAAGAAAACTGACTTTTTCCAGTCCTATGGCCATTGCTGAGTTTTCCAACTCTGTTGACATACTGAATGCAGCACTTTAATAGCATCATCTTTTAGGATTTGAAATAGCTCAGCTGGAATTCCATCAGCTCCTCTTGCTTTGTTTGCAGTAATGCTTCCTAAGGCCTACTTAACTTTACACTCCAGGATGTCTTGTTCTAGGTGAGTGACCACATTGTCATGGTTATCCAGGTCATTAAGACCTTTTTTGGATAGTTCTCTGTGGGCATGGGTTTGGGTAGACTCCGGGAGTTGGTGATGGACAGGGAGGCCTGGCGTGCTGCGATTCATGGGGTCGCAAAGAGTCGTACATGACTGAGTGACTGAACTGAACTGAACTGTGTATTCTTGCCACCTCTTAATCTCTTCTGCTTCTGTTAGATCCATACACTTTATTGTGCCCATCCTGCATGAAATGTTTTCTTGATATCTCCAATTTTCTTGAAGACATTTCTAGTCTTTCCCTTTCTATTGTTTTCCTCTGTTTCTTTGCATTGTTCATTTAAGAAGGCTTTCTTGTCTCTCCATGCTATTCTCTGGAGCTCTGCATTCAGTTGGGTATATCTTAACCTTTCTCCCTTGCCTTCACTTCTCTTCTTTCCTAGGCTATTTGTGAAGCCTCTTCAGACAACCATTTTGCCTTCTTGCATTTCTTTCTCTTTGGGATGGTTTTGGTCATTGCTTTCTGTACAGTGTTACAAACCTCCGTCCATAGTTCTTCAGGGACTATGTTTACCAGCTCTAATCCCTTGAATCTCTTCTATTCTACATGTCTATTCTATTCTACACATCTCTCCACCTGGATGTTCATCTATATCCTTTATCATATCTTTTTACATTAAACTGGTACACATGAGTCAACAGTTTTCCTGAGTTCTGTGAGCTGTTCTAGCAAATTAATTGAACCTCCGATTTATGGAGGATTAGGTCAGAAGCACAGGTGGAAACCTGGCATCTGAAACTTGTGATTGGCATTGCAAGTCAGGTTGGGAGAATCTTGTGGAACTGATTCCTGTGAGACTGAGTGCTGTCTCTGAGTAGACAGTGTCAGTATAGGGTTGAATTGTCAGACACCCACCTAGTGTCACAGGAAACTGCTTGGTGTGGGCAAACCCCCACCCATTTGGTGACAGAAGTGTTCTGTGTGAATGTAGTGGTAGTATAAAAATAAAGGCGACACACAGGAGAAAACACAGTAGGAAACCTTTGCATTTTTTCCCCCTATACACGTAAAAGAATGAGTTTCTTCTAAACATACAGGAAGTGGCAGAGTTGCACATAGAAATGATAGGGCTCAAGGGATGTGAAAAAGCAACTGTCAGTAACTCTAAGGCTTCTTGCTGCAGACACCTGCAACTTCACCCTTGGAAGATCTCTTGAAATGAGGGCATGGTGTGCCTGGGAGTTAATGCTCTTTGGAAGACAGTGATCAATCAACAGTGGAGGGGAATCAATGGAAAAATTTGTTATTTGTCCTTCAAAAGGGACAGTTTCAGGGATTCCAGCATTCCTGGGTTCCAGTTGTCCCTAGTTGAAAGCCTTTTCATCAGCTCAGTCTGTGTTGTCTCCCAGTTCATGTCTCATTTCCTTGCTAAAGGTGAGATGACCAAGATGGATCAATCCACCTGTGATAGTGCAACAAGGACTCCGCCACAGGTATTAAATGAGATGGAGATAGCTCCTAGTCAGCATTACTATCTGAGGGCTCACAGAGTATCTGATTTCTAGACTCATCTAATATCTCCTTGGATCAATGGAATCCTTTCTTTAAATGAAAGAGTTCTCACAACAGGCACATGATCAAGGTATGTACTGATTTTTCATTAATTACATTGCCGGGAAACTACTGGCCCTATGGGAATGCTGAAAGAGCTTATACGTGAACATCTATGGAAATGGCTTGAGAATCACACCCTTTCGGGGTAGGGTGATATCCCTCAAGATATGGAATGTATTTTGAAACAAGGGCTCTTCAGTGGTCCTGTGTCTTTGATAACTAGAACAGAAAGGCCTAGGAGTTCAGGGATCAAAATGCTCTCTCTCACCATCACCTCTAGTTATGAAGTACTGGATCAGAAGGTATGTAAATAATTAATTTAAGTAACATCAGGTGGTTCTCCAGATGGCTTCACCTATTTACATACTCCCACTAGCACTGCTGAATCGTTCCCATAGCCCCTCATTGCCACTAACAATAGGTATCTCGTTGCTTTCTGTTTTGCTTTATTGTGATGAAAGAGCTTGGTCGGAGGGAAGGAACATCCTGGTCAGAATCCCAGCAAAGCTGAGCTCCTGTGAGTGTTTTTCTTGCTACCATTTCAAGAGAAGCAAGAGGTAATATTTATAGGACTTCAGATTTGTTGAACTTCCGGTAACTGGGAGAGGCAGTTGGATGTAATTGGCCTAAAATAGAGGGGAAACTTAATCCTGGGGTTCCCAACCTCTGGGATCTAATGCCTGAAGATCTGAGGTGGAACTGATGGTATAATAATATAAATAAAGTATTCAATAAATATAATGTGCTTGAATCATCCCCAAATCATCCCCCACCACCAGGTCCATGAAAAAATTGCCTTCCACAAAACTGGTCCCTCATTCCAACAAAGTTGGGTACCGCTCCTTAGAACGATTGCTCAGTTCTGCCCTTAATTTAAGCCTTAGGGGCAGTTCTCTCTCTGGATATTTCCTGTCCCACTTTACATGGTGAGAGTAATTCCTGTCCTCTCTTTCTTCTCATCTGCTAGGAAATGTTTGCTTATTTATCATCCCTGAGAAAGTTTCTTAAAATACTGATTCATTAGGACTCTGGGGTGTCTGAGCAGACACTGTACTAAGATTTGGGGAAGGAACACAGCACAGTGAGAAGCCAGTAGGAGGTTTATTTTCTACTCCACAGAGATGCTCACAACCTCAGAGTTAGCAGACTCTCCAGATCAGAGTGTTATATGACGATTTCACGCTTGATACAAACGTTGTAAACAGGGGTGGAGATTTTCACATCAGAAGGGCATATATTCTCCTCTGACACGACTTCAGCCTTCCCTATTAGGATCCCATTTTCTAGAGAGAAGAAGCAAGGCTCTGTCAGACAGCTGGACTCCACCGACAAACCGTTCTACCCTGGCTTTTACTGTCTGACACTCAGCCCCATTTCTCAGGCTCCTACACAAGATTCAACTGTTTCCAGCATGCTCACTTCCTCCACATTGAGCCCTTGCCCACATTGCCTGTATGTCTTGTGTTTCATTTTTTGCTTCACTCCCTTATTCCTTTTGCTTTCGGCCATGTCTTGATTTCCCCTTTTCACTTTATCCTCTCCTCACATTCCCCCTTATCTGCTACTAATGGTCAGGCAGGAAGCTTTTTCACTTACCAGGTCCTTGTATTTCCCAGAAGAAATTTTTTGAACAGTAAGGACACAGACAGGCCGTGTAAACAAAATTACCATAAGGAAATATTACATCATCAGAGCCCTTGAGTGTGACTTTAACCTGAGGAGAAGAGGATGGGAAAGAATTAAAGAGAGTGGCTCAGGTTGAGGCAGCCCTGGAGTAACTATTACGCAAAATGAGCATGTTTAAGGCCAACACAGAGCGGGCACCAGGGATTCACCCAGACATCACCCCTAATGTCTTTAGGGCCAGACTCAACTTTAGTCAGTCTTTTGGTAATTCTCCTTATCTGCCCTTTTCAACTTTGACTTGCATTGTGAAAAAGATACTTTTTATTGGCTTGCTGTATGACAAGGTTTTAAAGTTGGGTTTGAAGGTGCTGTCAGATACCACACTTGGTTTTGTCCACTGGCTTGGGGGTAAACACACCTGTGAGGGTCTGCCTAGTCTTTAACTTAACAACTGATAAGTGAAATGTTCTTTACGTTGAGCAATGGAAGTGCCAAGAGGTCACCATGATTGGACTGTGCTTAGTTCTGAAGCTCCCCACCTGGAGTAGACAGGAAATGATTTAAATGAACTTGTCAGTGAACCAAGAAGGTCATGGAGATTGGAATCATCAGTTTGTCTGCTCTGATATGGTGGGGAAAAAAATCCCCCGAACAAATAAAACAGGGTTTATTTTCCCATGTATCCTGCTTTTCAGCTTTGTGATGTGGCATTTATTCCTCGGAGCTTCTCATTCTGTGAGGTATCGTGAGATTGAGGTATTGATACTTACTTCTCTAGTCTGTATGAGTTCATAAGGTTTGTGTGTTGTGTATGATACAGAGCTTTGTGAAAGTAAAGTACTATGTGTGTTGTACAAATAAAGACACTTGGAGTCTGAAAGCACTTGGCCACCTAGTACCTCGTGCCTGTTTTCCTCCCCCAATAGAATTATAACCTAGATAGAAAATGAAAGAAATGACTGAAATTCTCAGATTGGAGAAGCGGTCTGCTGAGGTCAGACCTGAGAAGAGAAAGTTCCAGGATCTTCCTGAAATGGCAACAGAGAAGATCTGTGGAAAGGGGATGCTTAGAAGCATTTCTGGCATCATTTTTATTTGAATAAATATCAGATACTGTATGTATTTTCTCTTAGGGTTTTGGTAGCTTTGCAACTTTCTCTTCTGTTTGCATCTGCTTTCCAAAAACCCCAAGGAGGCCTTGAGGGAGTCAGGGATTATTTTCAGATATCCTGAAGCAGGACGTATAAGGGATCTGAAGACTCAGTGAAGGCAGCGGGGAAAAGTAATAGAGGTAGGAAATGGGAAAGCCAGTTCTAATGTGACAGTAAGTCTCCCATCTGTGAGGAGGACATAATTAGGGCTTCCCTTGTGGCTCAGCTGGTAAAGAATCTGCCTGCAATGAGGGAGACCTGGGTTCAATCCCTGGGTTGGGAAGATCCCCTGGAGAAGGAGAAGTCTAGGCACTCCAGTGTTCTGGCCTGGAGCAGTCCATGAGCTATAGTCCATGGGGTCACAAAGAGTCGGACATGAATGAATGACTTTCACTCTCACTTTGTAGCTTCTCTCCTATATGCCATGGCCTATTGAGTGGAATCTCCCCGACTCAACCTCATCACTGCATTGGGCAGAGGCACGGCGTGGATGGCTCAAGTCTAACAAAGCTCCTTTGTCCTTGTCACTCAGTCTTAACCATCTTTGTTATTCTCCACTTTCATATTGCCTTCTTCCTCTCCTCTCCTCCACTCCCCTGGGGAAGTGAAAGGTCCTGACATGCTTATAAACTCATTTATCACCAGCATATTATCACTTTTCCTTTTAAATTTTTTTTTTCATTGTGGTAAAAGTCACATAATATGAAGCATACTATTTTAACCATATTTAACTGTACAGTTCAGTGACATTAAGTACATTCACATTGTTGTGCATATCTCACCATCATCCATATCCTGAATTTTTCACTTTTCTAAACTGAAATTCTGTCACAATTAAGCACTAAGGTACCCACACGGAACCTCCTGACACCTAGCACTTACCAATGTGCATTCTGAATTTATGAATTTACTATTCCATCTGTAATATCACTTCTTGACTTTTAAAATTGAAATAATAATACATACATTCCTACCAGGGTTGCAAATGCAATAGTATTTGCAGGTGACTTCTTTGTGAGAAGAAGTCACTTCATATCATTAGTGACCACTGAAATTGTTTATGAGGATATTTCTCTTCTCTCTCCTTACTTACGATAACCCCCAAATCTTTACTTACCGTTAAGTATACAGGTACATGACTTGTAACTGTGAGTGTTACAGTATAGTCATCTGCGTTTCCAGTTGGATCAACTGTCAGGGTTATTGAAATTACATTCTGTCTAGATATGGCAAAAGAGACAGAAAACAGTCTGGTAAAAGTCTAGGTTGACATTTCTGTTGTTTTCAGTTTTGGTTTATGATCATAAACAATGCTGCAAACATCCTCTCTCCTTTGTATCTTCATGCGCTTCTATGAATATCTCTTGAGGACACATCTCTATAAGTGGAATGGCTAGGTCAAAATGTATACATTCAAAATTTTGATAGAAACAGACTTAATCTGTCCAAAGGGCTGTGTTCAGTTCACATCCTTACTAACAGCATGTGCGAGAGTTTTGATTCTGGGTTATAATGTAGAGCATTAAAGCCAAGTTCTGAGGTGTTTCAATTAGAAAAAAGAACAAGTCCAGGATTGAGGTAGGCTGGGAGGGATATGGAAGCAGCATGGGCAGAGAGAGCAGGGGGATGAAAGGAATGGGGAAGACACAGAGGCATCAGTGCCACCACCCTTAAGGATCCCCTTGGCATGACACACACCTAAGGTGAGCACTCTTGCCGATGAAGTCACAGGGATCATCTGAGATGGTGGGTCAGCACAGCCCTTTATACTGGGTTGTGAACAAAGTCATATCCACTCTTGTGCAGCTTAGGCATCTTATCCAAAGCTTACCCCAGGACTGACCACAATGCTAACATTCCTGCCTATTCTGTTGTTTCATGGGAAAAGGATGAGAATGACAAAAGCATGGAAAACTGAGTTAAAACACAAAGTAGGTGTCGGTCATGGATTCAGTAACCTCTCCAACAGGTTCTGAACAGGGAGAGCTTGAGACCAAGATGCACAAAGTGAAGACTCCCAGGATGAGTCCTCTTGAAGCAGGTAAATACACTGTAGGTGCATAATGTGGGTTTCTGGGTTGGCAGAAGTGTCCTCCCTGGAAGAATTTATATAGGGATGGAAAACAGATGACTTACGTTTGTCCTTGAGTTGGGACAGTCCACAGTGTCAGGCAGAGACCCAGGAGAAGGGCAGCAGGGCTGGTCTTGAAGAGAAGCTGAAAAGCACGCATGCTGGAGGAATTTGGTGCCCAAGAAGACTGTGTTCCCAGGGAGCAGGATGGTTCTTATAACTCTAGCAGGATGACCCCAGAGGTATGGGGGCAGATTCACTGGGCCAAAATCACCACATCTTGGAGATTTCCTTCTTTGGTATCTTGGTTGTTGTTGTTGTTGCTTTTTTTTGTGAAAGGTCAGTGCTTAGCTGGAACTTTAATTTGAGGAGAGTGCGAGAGAGAAAAGAATGAGTGGAACTGTTTCCCCTTGTTTTTTTAACATTAGAAGATTCCTGGATCATTAGGATAGATCCTGTCTTAACCACTATAAACAGGATTGTTTCCAAATCCTACTTCCTAACCCCTGCCCAGGTCTGTAGATTCCAGGAAGTGTTCTGTCTCCTTGTCCTCTAAAGGACAGATGTCTTATCTTCCTCTCAATGTCTCACCTGTAAAATTTGCTGTAGGTGTTAGATGTAGAATCGATGCCTTGAAACTAATGTGCCTACTCATACTTTCTCTGATTGCATTTTTGCTACCGTGAGTCATCTCTAATAAGTGGTGGCCACATAAGGTATGGAATATGTTTGAAGAGAAGTCAACCCGTGGGCAGGAAAAAGTCAGGAGAAGTCTAGATGAAACTAGGGGAGACCAGATATATATGTGTGTATTCCTTATGGCACTACCAGAAAACAAGAGGCTATATTCAATGACCTTTCTATGTGTGGACTGGTTCCTTTAGGAGCCTTGGTTTCACATTATATGTGCAGAAGCTGCTCTCCCGAATTTCTCAGAGAAAGTCCCGTCATCACAGCTCTCTACCTTCTTAGCTTCAGTTTGTGCAAATTCTGCTTCTGCTTGCAGGAAATTCAGCTGTGGGGTTAGATGACAGATCCCACCTTAGAAGGACCTTTGTGATCATCCAGTTATCTTACAGGAGAAGATGGTATCTGAGGAACCACTTACAGAGTTTGGGTGACTAGGGAACTCAAGGAATCTCCCACCTCCCTTTAATCTCTATCTTCTCTAAACTCATTAAATTTCCTTCCCTTCCATTCCCTCCCTTCCACTAATTTTTTTTTGTTTATTAAAACTATTACTTTCAATTAAATAATGTATTCTCATGGTAAAAATCCAAATCATTTAAAAGATGTAAATTGATGCTTAAAATTATTCTTACTTAATCTGACTTGTCATTTCTAGTTACTTCTTCCGGTAGACTTCCACAAGTATTCGGCTAGAAATGACCTTTTCAGGGTGAAATGATCTTTCAGCTATGTATTAAGAAATATCTAGCCACACAGGGCTCCAATAAAATCAGGAGCCAGTTTTCTAAACGAATGTAAAGGAGTGAAGTGATTTGTAGCAAATTTCAGCAGAAAACCTGTTATCATAGCAAGGTGTGATTTTTTTCAGTAGTGTTGTGATATTAGGTTAATAGGGTGGTATGTGCTAAAAGTTCTGTACTGCTTTAGGGTGAGGGCTGGCATCCAGCCTTACTGTGCTAAGGTTCTGGGTTGGCTGTGTCCAACAGCACGTTCTGACACAGTGGAAATGTTCAATAGCTGCACTGTCTGCCTAGCACAAGTGGCAGTTGAGGACAGGAAATGGGGTTAGTCTAACTTACAGTTGTTTTAAGTGTCAACTGCCCGGTGGATTTCGATGACTTAGTATGAATAAGCAATGTAATATATTTCATCAGTGATTTTTAAATAGTGAACATATCTTGAAATAATATTTAGGATGTATTAGATTAGTGTTAGTCCCTCAGTCATGTCCAGCACTTTGTAACCCCATGGACTATTTCCCACAAACCTCCTTTGTCCTTGAAATTGTCCAGGCAAGAATACTGGAGAGAGTTGCCATTCCCTTTTCCAAGGTATCTTCCCCACCCAGGGGTCAAACCTGGGTCTCCTGCCTTGCAGGCAGATTTTTTTACCATCTGAGCCACCAGGGAAGCCACATATTAGATGAACTAAAATATATTATTAAGTTAATATCACTGGGTTCTTTCTGCTTTTAAAATCATGTAGCTGGGGCTTCCGTGGTGGCTCAGTGGTAAAGAATCCCCCTGTCAGTGCGGGAGACATGGATTTAATCCCTGATCTGGGAAGATCCCACATGTGGCAGAACAGCTAAGCACGTGCACCACAGCCCTTGAGCCTGTGCTCTAGAGCCGGGAAGCTGAAACTACTGACGCCCATGCACCCTTGAGCCCATGCTCTGCAACAGAAAAGCCACCACGATGAGAAGCCCACACACCACAACTAGAGAGCAGCCCCCCTTGCCGCCACTAGAGAAAAGCCCCTGCGGCAACCAAGACCAGGCCCAGCCCAAAATACATAAATAAAATAAAATAAATCAAAAACATGTAGCTGACTGGACATTCAAAATTGCACATGTAGCTTAACATATATTTCTCTGTGTCTGTCTTTGGCCTCTGTGTGTGGCTTGCAGGACATTACATAGCTCCACAACCAGGGATAGAACCGAGGCCCTCGGCAGGGATGGTGCTGCATCCTAGCCACTGGACTGCTGGGGAATCCCCTCTGTCTCTATTTCCTGGGGTAACAATGTTAGTCCAGTCAATCAAGGAAGTTACACTGGAGGACCGAAGAAAAAAATGTGTATCGAGCTCATGCAGGAGCTAAAATCTGCGATTTTGGAAAGGTGTTTGTTGGAGATTTCGAAGGGTTCACATAAGGTGGGAGAAGAATTTGTGTGTATCAATACGTGTGTGTGTACAAGCTGGGAGCAAAACCCTTGAGTCAGGTTGCCTGCTTGATGCAAACCCTAGCCTGCCACTTACTAGTTATGTCCAAATTACATGTGCTCTGTCATCTCAGTTTTCCCATTAATGAAGGTCAGTAAAGTATTCACTTGTGTATTGTCTGTCTCCCCTGAAGAATATAAGCTTCATAAGATCAGGATAAAAAATTCCTGATTCCCTTCTGTACACCCAGTACCTAATTGCACATGTGGGTACTTGATAAATATTTATTAAATGAATAAATGCATAATGCATGAGGTTTTAAGGTTTCTATTTATTTAAAAGTGTTTTTCTAGTATTTTTGAGGTATCAGTGACAAAATATTGTGTAATTTTAAGGTGTACTCTGTGCCCATTTGATGATTATCACCATAGAGTTAGTTGATACTTCCATCAAGTCACGTAATTAACATTTCTTTTTCTGTATGAGAACTTTTAAGACCTACTCTCTTAGCAACTTCCAAGTATATAACTCAATATTATTAATTTCCATGCTATATGTAGATCTTCATAATTTATGCATCTTCTGATTGAAAGTTTATGCATCTTGACCAACATCTCCCCAATTCATTTCTCCCATCCCTAGCATCTGGTACTGATCACTCTACTCTCTTTTTTTCTATAAGTTTAGTTTTTTATTTTTAAAATGTTAAGTATAGTTGAGTACAATATTGTATTAGTTTCATAGTGATTTGATTGTCAATTATTAGAGTATAATTGACTACAGTCCCCATGCAGTGTATCATATCCCTGTGACATTTATTTTATGAGTGGAAGTTTTAAGGTTTCTTTCAGCCATGCCATGCAGCTTGTGGGATCTTCATGCCCCAACCAGGATTGAATCCCAAGTCCCCTGCATTGCAAGCGTTGAGTCTTAACTTCGGGCCACCGGGAAAGTCTCAGAAGTTTACACCTGTAAATGCATTTCACCGATTTCACCCGCAGCCCCTCCCTCCGCTACTTTGGGAACCACCACTTTGATTTCTGTATCTCTGAGTCTGTTTTGTTTCGTTTCATTTGTTTGGTTTGTTTTTTAGAGTCAACATATAAGTAAGATCATATAGTATGTGTGTTTCTCTGACTATATTTCACTTACTATAGTCTTCCCAGGCACTGCTAGTGGTAAAAAACCCATCTGGCAATGCAGCTTAGATGGAAGAGAAGTGGGTTTGACCGCTGTGTTGGGAAGATCCCCTGGAGGAGGGCACAGTATTCTTGCTTGGAGAATCCCATGGACAGAGGAGCCTGACAAGCTGCAGTCCACTGGGTTGCACAGAGTTGGACATGACTGAAGCGACTTAGCACACATACCCTTAACACCCTCCATGTCAATCCATGTTGTTGCAAATGGCAAGGTTTCATTCGTTTTTTGGTTGAGCAGTATTCCATTGTTTATTTATATCACATCTTCTTTATACATTCATCTACTGATGGACGTTAGGTTGCCCCATATTGTGGCTATTGTAAACAGTGCTCCAGTGAGCATAGGGGAACATACATCTTTTTATTTATTTTTTAAAAATTAAAAAAACACTTTTAATTTTATATTGGGGTATAGTTAATTTACAATTTTGTGATAGTTTCAGATAGACAGTGAACTGATGGAGCCATATGTATACACGTGCATGCGTCTATTTATATTAGTGTTTTTGCTTTCTCTGAATAAATACACAGCAGTGGACTTGCTGAATCATATGGATGTTCAATAGTTCAATATTTGATGTTTTGAGGGCAGTGTTCCTTACTGTCTTCCTAAGTGGTTGCACCAATCTCCATTTCCACCAACTGTGCGTGAGTGTTACCTTTTCTCCATATCCTTGCTAATACACACTGTTTGTTGTCTTTTTATGATAACCATTCTGACAAATATGAGGTGAGGTGATATCTCATTGTGATTTCAATTTGCATTTCCCAGATAATCAGTGATGTTGAACATCTTTCTCTGTCTTTTAGCAGTCTCTATGTCTTCTTTAGAGAAATGTCTATAAGGTACTGTGCCTGTTTTTTAATTTGAGAAGTTTTTTATACTGAATTGTGTATTTTCTTTATATAACTTAGATATTAACCCCTAAGGGATCCATCATTTGGAAATACCTTCTTTCATTTGGTAGTTTGCCTTTTCACTTGTTGGTGGTTTCTTTTGCTGTGCAAAAGTTTTTTTGTTTGATTTGTTTATTTTTGCTCTTGTTTCACTTGCCTGAGGAAACAGATCTAAAAAAATATATGTTGCTAAGCCCAATCAGACAGTGTACTACTGATGTTTTTTCTAGAAGTTTTATGGTTTTAGGTCTTACATTAGATTTTGAGTTTATTTTGTATATGATATATAAAGAAAGTCTAGTCTGATTCTTTTGCAAGTAGTTGTCCAGTGTTCCCAGAACTGTTAATGGAAGAAGCAGTCTTCTCCATTTATGTTTTTGCCTCCTTTGTTATATCTTAATTAACTGTGTAAGTATGGGTTTATTTTGGGGTTCTCTAATCTGTTCCATTTATCTGTGTGTCTGTTTTTTTGCCAGTATCACAGTATTCTGATTGTTAGAGCTTTATAGTATAGTTTGAAATAGGAAGCACGGTGCCTTGAGTTTTGTTCTTTTTTTATCAAGTTAGCTTTGGCTGTTTGGAGCCTTTTGTTGTCCCACAAATTTTAGGAGTATCTTTTCTAGTTCTGTGAAAAACAACTTGATATTTTGATAAGGACTGCATGTAATCTGTATATTGCTTTGAGTAGCATAAATATTTTAGCAGTAGTAATACTTCTAATCTACAAGTGTAGTACATCATTTCTTCATGTCATCTTCAATTACTTTCATCAATATCTTGTAATTTTCAAAGTACAAATCTTTTCCTCCTTGGTTAAGTTTATTCCTGGGTATTTTATTCTTTTCAGATGCAATTTTAAATGGTATTATTTTCTTAATTTCTTTTTCATAAATCATTTTTTATTGTGTGGAAAAACTATAGATTTCTGTATATTAATTTTATAGACTATGACTTTACTGAATTCATGTATTAATTTTAATAGATTTTGTGGACTCTTTAGGGTTTTAATACACAGTATCCTGTCATTTGCAAATAGTGACAGTTTTACTTCTTTTCTATTTGGATACTTCTTATTTTCTTGTCTGAAATTTCTGATTAGGCCTTCTAATACTATGTTGAATAAAATTGTTGAGAATGGAAATTATTGTTTTCTGAGTCTTTTAGTCTTCTTCTGCTTGTTATATATGTGTGTGTGTGTGTGTGTGTGTGTGTGTGTATAAATTTATATTTACCAGTTGTTGTTATTCAGTCACCCAGTCATGTCTAACTCTTTGGGACCCCATGGACTGCAGCCCGCCAGGCCTTTCTGTCCCTTGACATCTCCTGGAGTTTGCCCAAATTCATGTTCATTACATCGGTGATGCCATCCAACCATCTCATCCTCTGATGCCCTCTTCTCCTTCTGCCCTCGATCTTTCCCAGCATCAGGGACTTTTCCCATGAATCGTCTGTTTGCATCAGACATATATATTTACCTTAATATATATGTCAATGTGAATTATGTTGAGATATGATTCTTTTACACATACCTTGGCTGAGAGTTTTTAAAATTATAAATGGATGTTGAATTTTTTCAAAATATCCTTCTGCTTCTATTGAGATTATCATAAATTAATAATTTTCAACCTCAGTTTTGTTAATGTGGTGTATCAAATTGATTGATTTGTGGATATTGAACTGCTCTTGATTCCTGGGATAAATCCCAGATAATCATGGTGTAGTATCCTTTCAATATATTGTTGAATTTGGTTTGCTAATATTTTGTTGAGGATTTTTGCATCTATGTTCATCAAGAATACTGACCTATAATTTTCATAAATTTTCTTTATCTAGATTTTTTGGAATAGGGTTATACTTGTTCACAGAATAATTTGGAAGTGTTACTTCCTTTTCAGTTTTTAGGAATAGTGTGAAATGAAAACTATTCCTAAGAATACGAATACTTACGGGGCTGCCACATCAGTGAAGTTTTTAGTGGTAATACTACTACTAGGATTCTAGGATTCAGGGGTTTGGGGTATGTTGGAATACCTTTATATAAAGATAATTCTCAATCCTTGAACAATTTACCACCAAAAAGGTGCACTATTCTTGGAAGACCTTGGATTTTGGAAGTAGAGTCTACTAAACTTGGGAATGATAAATTAAGCAATATTATTAGGTGACTCAAAAAGATGTCAATTTTGGGTATCATGCAGAGCAAAAAGGAGCTTCTATAGGAGGTTCAAACTTTGCCATGAGCAGTCTTTCTGTGACTGAACTGTGTTCCCTCCAAATTAATATGTTGATGCCTTTGCTCCCCTCCCCTCAAGTGGTCTGTTGAGGATGGTGACTTTGGGAGGCGGTGGCTTAGTTGCTAAGTCATGTTGGACTCTTAGGGACCCCGTGGCCTGCAGCCCACCAGGTTTCTCTGTCCATGGGATTTCCCAAACAAGATTATTGGAGTGGTTGCCATTTCCTTCTCCAGGGGGTCTTCCCACCCAGTGATTGAACCTGCGTCTCCTGCTTTGCAGTCAGTCTCCTGTATTGCAGGCAGCTTCTTTACCACCAACTGAGCTACCACAGAAACCCATTTAAGCAGGTGATTCAGGTTAAACGAGGTCATAGGGTGGAGCTCACAGAACTGGTGCCATTATAAGATGAAAAGACTGCATAGCTCTGTTTCCCCCCTGTGAGGACACAGCAAGTAGGTGGCTACATGCTGGCTAGGAAGAGAGGCTTCTTTAGAACCTGGTCATGCTGGCATCCTTATCAGACTTCCAGCCTCCAGAACTGTGAGAAAATAAATTTCTCTTGTTTAAGCCACTCAGTTTGTGGTATTTTGTTATGGCAATCTGAGCCAATATGAATCCTTTATTTTGGCCATGTCACTTGGCAGATCCTATGGTGCTGCAGAGATCCATGGTAGATTAAGGTAGCTGACTGTACTCTCTGGTTAGCCTCAGGGTGAGAGCTGCAGACTAGATCAACAGGATGCTGGAGCAATTCTATGCTCTCAGGAGCAGAAAGCAAATTTTTTAAGAAATGCACTTGGGCACCATAGAGGCCCAATATCTGGCCATGAAACAGCAAATGACCAGAGTTCCCCTTTATTACTTAGGCATTGGCAGGCCCACAAAGTGTATATTTGAGTAAATACAGCAGCGATCCTTCCTATATTGGAAATAGCACAGTTTAATATATAGGGGGAAAGAATCTGAAAATATATAAATATGCATATGTATATACCTGAATTCCTGTAGCGTGCACCTGAGAGCTTTCCTGGTGGATCAGACAGTAACAAATCTGCCTGCAATTCAGGAGAGCTGGGTTCGATCCCTGAGTTGGGAAGATCCCCTCGAGAAGGAAATGGCTACCACTCCAGTATTCTTGCCTGGAGATTTCTATGGACAGAGGAGCCTTGTGGGCTACAGTCCATGGGATCATAAAGGGTTGGACACATCTGAGCAACTTTCACATTCACTATCACTTTCACACCTGCAACTCATGTGATATTGTAAATCAACTATACTTCAATAAAAATAAAGTATTTACTAGGGAATTTCCTGGTCATCCAGTGGTAAAGACTCTTTGATTCCAATTCATGGGGTTCAGGTTCGATCTCTGGTCTAAGAACTAGATCCTACACACAACAAGGAGCTTGCATGCCACAACTGAAGATCCTGCCTGCTGCAATGAGGGTTGAAGGTCCCTTGTGCCAAAACTAAGACCCAACACAGCCAAATAAATAAATATTAAAAAATCATCACTTAAAAAAAGTAAACTGTATGCTAAAATTTAAAAAATGCACTTCTTCCTATCAGTGATTTTGATGTTGTAGCAGCTGGCCTTCAACAACAGAGATTAATACTAAGACTTCAATAAAGTGCCATCTCTCATTCAATAGAATAGTGATTTTACACTGGTTCCTTTCTAATCTTGAGGGGACAGTATCTTGTTGTTACTGAGATTGATACGTATTCTAGGTATGGATCTCCTTCCTGCCTGCAGTGTTTAGTCAGCATCACTATCTGAGAGGTCACAGAGCATCTGATTTCTATATCCATCTATCATGACCTTATATCAATGGAATCATTTTGTTAAATGAAGAGTTCTCAAAGTGGGCAGTTGATCAAGGTATGTACTGATATTTCCTTAACTGTATTACCAGAAAACTACTGGCCCTATGGCATGCTGGAAAAACTCATTCATGAGCAACTGTGGAAGTGACTTGGGAATCATACTCTTTAGGGATAGGGTGATGTCTTAATGATGTGGGCTGTATTTTGAAAAAATGGCTCTTCAGTGGTCCTTTGTCTCTGATAGCTAGAATAGATTGGTCTAGGAGCTCAGGGATCAAAATAGTCTCTCTTACCATCAAGTCTGGTTGTGGAAGCGCTGGGTCAGAAAATATTATTTGCTGAGTCATATCCAACTCTTTGTGATGCCATGGACTATCTTTATCCCTGGAATTTTCCAGGCAAGAATACTGGAGTGGGTAGCCATTCCCTTCTCCAGGGGATCTTCCTGACCCAGGGATTGAACCTGGGTCTCTGGCATTGCAGGCAGATTCATTACTGTCTGAGCCACCAGTGAAGCCCCTGCTGGGTCAAAAGGTATGAGTGCACATAACTGTTTTGGGTAACTACAGGTGATCTACCAGATGGCTGCATCTATATAGTCCCACTGGGAGCTCTGAATAGTTCCCATAAACACGCAATCCTCGTTAGTGACAGGTTTCTCCTTTTTTCCCGAGTTTTGCTTTATTGTGATGAAAGAGCTTGGGAACAGGGAAGGGACATCCTGGTTAGAAGTGCAGCACACCTGAGCTCCTGTGAGTATTTTCCTTGCTTCCGATTGAAGAGGAGCAAGATGTAGTAATTTTAGGACCTACTTCAGATTCATTGAGCTTTCAGATAACTAGGAGGGGCAGCTGGATGTAATTAACCTGAAATAGGACGGAGACTTAACCCAGGGGTTCCCAATTTCTGGGATCTAATATCTGACAATCTGAGATGGAGCTGATGATATAATAACAGAAATAAAGTGTACAAGAAATATAATGTGCTTGGATCATCCCCAAATCATCCCCACCCCTGGGTGCATGTAAAAATTGCCTTCCCCGAAACTGGTCCCTGGTTCCAATAAGGTTGGGGACCACTGTTCAGTTTTGTCCTTAATTTTAGCCCTAGGGACAGTTTTCTCTTTGGACCATTCCTCTCCCATGTTAAATGATGAGAGTAATTCCTGTCTTCTCTTTCTTCTCATCTGCTAGAGAATGAATGCTCATGTATCATCCCTGAGAAGGTTTCTTAAAATACTGATTCATTAGGACCCTGGGGTGTCTGAGCAGAGACAGTACTAAGATCTGGGGAAGGAACACAGACAGCACAGTGAGAAGTCAGTAGGAGGTTTATTTTCTACTCCACTCAGGTGCTCACAACTTCAGAGTTAGCAGACTCTCCAGATCAGAGTGTTACGATGATTTCACGCTTGATACAAACATTGTAAACAGGGGTGGAGATGTTCACATCAGAAGGGCATATATTCTCCTCTGACACGACTTCAGCCTTCCCTATTAGGATCCCATTTTCTAGAGAGAAGAAGCAAGGCTCTGTCAGACAGCTGGACTCCACCGACAAACCGTTCTACCCTGGCTTTTACTGTCTGACACTCAGCCCCATTTCTCAGGCTCCTACACAAGATTCAACTGTTTCCAGCGTGCTCACTTCCTCCACATTGAGCCCTTGCCCACACTGCCTGTATGTCTTGTGTTTCATTTTTGCTTCACTCCCTTATTCCTTTTGCTTTCGGCCATGTCTTGATTTCCTTTTTTCACTTTATCCTCTCCTCATGTTCCCCCTTATCTGCCACTAATGGTCAGGCAGGAAGTTTCTTCACTTACCAGGTCCTTGTATTTCCCAGAAGAAATTTTTTGAACAGTAAGGACACAGACAGGCCGTGTAAATAAAATTACCATAAGGAAAATTTACATCATCAGAGCCCTTGAGTGTGGCTTTAACCTGAGGAGAAGAGGATGGGAAAGGATTAAAGAGAGTGGCTCAGGTTGAGGCAGCCCTGGAGTAACTATTATGCAAAATGAGCATGTTTAAGGCCAACACAGAGCGGGCACCTGGGTTTCCCCCAGACATCACCCCTAATGTATTTAGGGCCAGACTCAACTTTAGTCAGTCTTTTGGTAATTCTCCTTATCTGCCCTTTTCAACTTTGACTTGAATTGTGAAAAAGATACTTTATTGGCTTGCCGTATGACAAGGTTTTAAAGTTGGGTTTGAAGGTGCTGTCAGATACCACACTTGGTTCTGTCTACTGACTTAGGGGTAAACACACCTGTGAGGGTCTGCCTAGTCTTTAACTCAACAACTGATATGTGAAATATACTTTATGTTGAGCAATGGAAGTGCCAAGAGGTCACCATGGTTGGACTGTGTTTAGTTCTGAAGCTCCCCACCTGGAGTAGACAGGAAATGATTTAAATGAACTTGTTTGTGAACCAAGAAGGTCATGGAGATTGGAATCATCAGTTTGTCTGCTCTGATGTGGTGGGGAAAAAAATCCCCCGAACAAATAAAACAGGGTTTATTTTCCCATGTATCCTGCTTTTCAGCTTTGTGATGTGGCATTTATCTCTCGGAGCTTCTCATTCTGTGAGGTATCGTGAGATTGAGGTATTGATACTTACTTCTCTAGTCTGTATGAGTTCATAAGGTTTGTGTGTTGTGTATGATACAGAACTTTGTGAAGGTAAAGTACTATGTGTGTTGTACAAATAAAGACACTTGGAGTCTGAAAGCACTTGGCCACCTAGTACCTCGTGCCTGTTTTCTTCCCACAATAGAATTATAAACTAGATAGAAGATAAAAGAAATGACTGAAATTCTCAGATTGGAGAAGCGGTCTGCTGAGGTCAGACCTGAGAAGAGAAAGTTCCAGGATCTTCCTGAAATGGCAACAGAGAAGATCTGTGGAAAGGGGATGCTCAGAAGCATTTCTGGCATCATTTTTATTTGAATAAATATCAGATACTGTATGTAGTCCTCTTAGGGAGTTGGTAGCTCTGCAACTTTCTCCTCTGTTTGCATCTGTTTTCTAAAAACCCCAAGGAAGCCTTGAGGGAGTCAGGGATTATTTTCAGATATCCTGAAGCAGGACATATAAGGGATCTGAGGACTCAGTGAAGACAGTGGGGAAAAGTAATAGAGGTAGGAAATGGGAAAGCCAGTTCTAATGTGACAGTAAGTCTCCCATCTGTGAGGAGGACATAATCACCCCATTCTTGCAGCTTCTCTCCTGTCCGCCATGGCCTATTGAGTGGCGCCTCCCTGACTCAACCTCATCACCGCATTGGCCTGAGACAAGGGTGTGGATAGCATAAGTCAGCAAAGCCCCTTTGTCATTGTCATCAGTCTCATCCATCTTTGTTATTATCCCCTTTATGTTACTTTCCTCTCTCCTCTCCGCTCCTTCCCTCCCCTGGTGAAGTGAAGAGCCCTGACATAGTTAAAAAACCTTTCCTCATTTACCATCTGCATACCATCACTAATAGTTTGTTGTTGTTTTTGAGGTAAAAGTCACATAATATAAAGCATACTATTTTAACCAGATTTAACTATACAGTTCAGTGGCATTAAGTACATTCACATTGTTGTGTAGATCTCACCATCATCCATCTCCTGAATTTTTCACTTTCCTAAATTGAAACTCTGTCCCCCTTACACACTAATAGCCCCACTCGGTGCTCCCTGGTGCCTAGCACCTACCAATGTGCATTCTCAATTTTTGAATTTGACTATTCCATCTGTACCATCACTTCTTCATTTTTATAATGGAAATAATAATGCATACATTCCTAACAGGGTTGCTCTCAGGTACATAGCTAATGAATGCAAAAGCATTTGTAGGTGACTTCTTTATAAGTATCTATTTCACTTCATATCATTAGTAACCACAAAAATTGTTTACGAGGCTATTTCTCTTCTCTCTCCCCCCTTACCATAACCCCCAGTTCTTCACTTACCACTAAGTGTACAGGCACATGGCTTGTAACCCCGAGTATTATATTATAGTCATCTGAGTTTCCAATTCGTTCAACTGTCAGTGTTATTGAAATTACGTTCTGTCTAGATATGGCAAAGGAGGCAGAAAAAAACTTTGATAAAAGTCCAGGTTGACATTTCTGTTGTTTTCCATTTTTGTTTATGATCATAAGCAATGCTGCAAACATCCTCACTCATTTGTAGCTTCATAGACTTCTGAGAATATCTCTTTAGGACACATCTCTATAAGTGGAATGCGTGCATACTCAGCCATATCTGAGTCTTTGTGACCCCATGGACTGTAGCCCACCAGACTCCTCTGTCCATGCGATTCTCCAAGCAAGACTACTGGAGTGGGTTGTCTCCTTCTCCAGTAAGTGGAATGGCTAGGTCAAAATGTATACATTAAAATTTTTGATACAGACATATTCTGTCCAAAGGGCTATATCCAGTTCACATCCTCACCAACAGCACATGGCAATTTTGATTCTGGGATAAACTGTAGAGTATTAAAGCCAAGTTCTGAGCTGTTCCAGTTTAAAAAAAAAAACAAAGACAAGTCCAGGATTGAGGTAACCTTTGAGGAATATGGAAGCAGGATGGACAGAGAGAGTAGGGGGATGAAAGACATGGGAAGACACAGAGGCATCAGTGCCACCACTCTTAAGGATCCCCTTGGCATGGTGAGCACTGTTGCCAATGAAGTCACAGGGATCTTCTGAGTTGCTGGGTCAGCACAACACTTTATACTGAGTTGTGACCAGGGTCATGGCCACTCTTGTGCTGTTCAGGCATCTTATTCAAAGCTTATCCCAGGGTTGACCACAGTGCTAACATTCTGGCCTTTTCTTTTCTTTTATGGGAAAAGGATGAGAATGATAAAATGATAGAAAACTGAGTTAAAACACAAAGTAGGTGTAGGTCATGGGTTCAGTAATCTCTCCAACAGGTTCTGAACAGGGAGAGAGTGTGACCAAAGAGACCCAAATAGTGAGGACTCTCAGGCTGGGTCCTCTTGGGGCAGGAAAGTAATCTGTAGGTGCATAATGTGGGTTTCTGGGTTGGCGGAAGTGTCCTCCCTGGAAGAATTTATGTAGAGAGAAAAACAGATGACTTACATTGGCTCTTGAGCTGCACCAGTCCCCAGTGTCAGGCAGAGAACCAGGAGCAGGGCAGCAGGGCTGGTCTTGAAAAGACGCTGAAGAGGACGCATGCTCTTTTTGGTGCTCAGGAGGACTGTGTACCCAGGGACCAGGATCGTTCTTTTTAACTCTATCAGGAAGACCCTGGAGCTATTGAGGCAGGTTCACTCGGCCAAAATCATCACATCCTGGAGATTTCCTTCATTGGTATCTTGGTTGGTTTCTTTTTTTTTTTTTGGTCAATGCTTAGCCGGAACTTTAAATGAGGAGAGAGAGAGGAAAGAATGAGATGGATTGTTTCCCCTTGTTTTTTTTTAACATTAGAAGATTCCTGGATCACTAGGATAAATCCTGTCTCAACGGTTGTAAACAGGATTCTTTCCAGGTCCTACTTCTTAACCCCGGCTCTGAGTCTGAAGATTTCAGGAAGTGTCCTATCTCTTTGTCCTCTGAATGACAAATGTATTGTCTTTCTCTCAATGCCTCAAGTGTAAAATTTGTTGTAGATTTTAGATGTAGAGTTGTAGATTGTAGAATGGATGCCTTGTCACGAATGTGCCTACTCATACTTTCTATGATTTGCATTTTTGATACAATGAGTCATCTCTAAGAAGTGGTGGCTACATAGGATACAGAGTATGTTTAAAGATAATTCAGGAAAAAGTCAGGAAACGTCTCCCCTAGATGAGACCAGGGGAGACCAGATATATGTGTGTGTATTTCTTATGACACTATGAACAAGCAAGAAGCTGGATTCAATGACCTTCCTATGTATGGGCTGGTTCCTTTCAGAGCCTTGGATCCACATTCCGTGTGTGGAAGCTGCTCTCCTGAAGCTTCTCGGGAAAAGTGCTGGCATCCCAGCTCTCTATCTCCCTAGCTTTGGTGACTGCTCAGATGCTTCTACTTGCAGGATATTCAGTTGTGGGGACAGATGACAGATCCCGTCTTTGAAGGACCTTTGTGATCATCTCCAGTTATCTTACAGGAGAAGGTGGTATCTGAGGAGCCACTTAGATAGTTAGGGTGCCTCATGCAATTTCACACCTACCATCCAAAAGGGAGAACCAGAGAAGATCTGAATGTTTTAGCGTTGGATGGGGGAGTGACTGAGTTGGGACAGCTGACAATGTTGCAGTCTTATCTCTGTAGAGTACCCCAGAGAAATAGTGTTGCAGCCAAGCAGGACTCTAGCCTTGTGGCTAGAGCAAGACCAGGGAGGTTGCTTTCATCTCTTCATTTATATCTAATGCAATATTGTGATCCAAGGGGCATCACTCTAACTCCAGGCGCTGTACAGCAGGTCTTCTATCTCCCATTCAGTCTACCTTTTAACTCTATTTTCTCAAAATTCATTAAATTTCTTTCCCTCCCAAGACCTCGCCTTCTATTAAACTTTTATTTATTAAAATATTATTTTCCACTAAATAATATATTTTCATGGTAAAAAAGTCCAAATCATATCAAGGTTGGACATTGAAGCTTAAAATAGCTTAAATTGCTCTTCTTAGTTAATTTCTCTGATTTGACACTTCTAGTTACTTCTGATAGACTTCCACAAATACTAGCAGGCTACAAATTACCTTTTTATGTTGAAATGATGTTTCCACTATGTATTAAGAAATATGTAGCCCCAGAGGGCTCTGATAAAATCGTGGGCTAGTTTGCCAAAGGAATGGAAAGGAATGAAGCAATTAATAGCGAATTTTAGCAGAAAACCTATTAGCAGGCTGTCATTTTTTCAGTAGTGTTGTGATATTAGGGGTAGTGTAGTGGTATTTGCAGGCAGTTGTGTGTTGCTTTAGGATGCAGGCTGGCAGTCAGCCTTACCCTGCTAAGGTTCTGGGTTGCCTCTGTCCATCAGCAGGTTCTGACACAGTGGAAATGTTCAATAGTTGCACTGTCTGCATAGCACAGTTGGCCACTGAAGCCAGGAAATGGGGTTAGTCTAAGTTAGAGGTATTGTAAGTGTCAACCACCCAGTGGATTTCAAAGATTTAGTATGGATAAAAGAATGTAATGTATCTCATTAATTATTTAACAATATTAATTATATTTAACATAAATTTAATATAAATATTATATCTTAAAATAATATTTAAGATGTATTAGGATAAATAATTCAGGCTGGATGAAGCCTAAGCTAGAATCAAGATTGCCGGGAGAAATATCAGTAATTTCCCAAATAATTAGTGATGTTGAGCATCTTTCCATCTGTTTCTTTTCAATCTCTGTGTCTTCTTTGGAGTCTATTTAGGTACTCTGGCTGTTTTTTAATTAGACTGGTTTTTAAAATATTGTATGTTTTCTTTATATAATTTAGATAGTAACACATATTATTTGGGAATATCTTCTTTCATTCAGTAGTTTGTTTTTTCATTTTGTTGTTGGTTTCCTTTGCTGTGGAAAAGGTTTTCAGCTGATGCAGTCCCGTCTGTTTATTTTTGCTCTTGTTACCCTTGCAGGAGGAAACAGACCCCCCAAAATACTGCTAAGACCAATGTCAAGGAGTGTACTGCTAATGTTTTCTTCTACGGGTTTTATGGTTTCAAGTGTTATGTTAGGTCCTTAATTCATTCTGAGTTTATCTTATATACAGTGTGAGAAAATGGCCTAGTCTGATTTTTTAGAAGTAGCTGTCCTGTTTTCCCAGACTTTTTATTGAATAAGCTGTCTTCTTCATTTTATGTTTTTTCCTCTTCTGTTGTAGATCAATTTACTATATAGGTGTGGGCTTATTTTTGGGCTCTGTAGTCTGTTCCCTTGATCTATGTGGCTTTTTTTGGATAGTATCACAATGTTTGGATGAATAGAGCTTTGTAGAATAGTTAGAAATAGGGAGTATGATGTCTTCAGTTTTGTTCTTTCTCAAGATGTCTTTTTCTCTTGGGCCCTTTTGTGGTTCCATACAAATTTTTGGAGTACTTTTTCTAGTTCTGTGAAAAATGCCTTGGTATCCTGATAGGGATTGCATTTAATTTGTTGATTGCTTTGGGTAGTATGAACATATTAACAGTAGTAATTCTTACAATATATAAGTGTAGTATATCTTTTATTTGTGTGATCTTCAATTCCTTTCATCAATGTCTTATAATTTTCAGAGTACAAGTCTTTTACTTCCTTGGTTAAGTTTGTTGCTGGGTATTTTATTCTCTTAAGATGCAATTGTAAATGAGGTTAATTTCTTAATTTCTTTCTGATAGATCATCATTAGTGTATATACTATATAGTGTGTACACTATAGTTTTGTGTATATTAATTTTATAGACTATGAATTTCCTGAATTCATGTATTAGTACTAATAGTTTTTTGGTGGAATCTTTATGGTTTTTATGCAAATTCCATGTAATTTACAAATAGTGACAGCTTTACTTCTTCCCTTTCCATTTGGATGCTTCTTATTTTTCTTGTCTGAATGCTCTGATTAGGATTTCCAATACTGTGTTGAATAAAAGTGGTGAGAGTGGGACTTCTTGTGTTGTTTATGACCTTAGAATAAATGCTTTCAGCCTTTTGCTATTGAGTATGATGTTAGCTGTGGGTTTGTCATATATATATATATATATATGTATATGTATATACACACACATATATCAATAGGTATTTACATATATATATGTCAATATATGTTATGTTGAGGTATATTCCCTTTACACTTACCTTGTTGAGAGTTTTAAAAGTTATAAATGGATGTTTTATATTGTGAAAAGCTCTTTCTGCCTGTATTGAGATTACTATATAATTTTTATCCTTAGTTTTGTTAGTGTGCTGTATCACATGGATTGACTTGTGGACATTGAAATATCTTTGAATATCTAGGATAAATCCTAGGTGACTGTGGTATGGGATCCTTTTGCTATACTGTTGAATTTGACCTGCTTAATATTTTGTCAAGGATTTTTGCATCTATGTTCATCAAGAACGTTAACTTATAATATTCTTTTTTTTCCGGTGGATTCTTTATCTATTGGTTGAAATCAGGATAATGGTGGTTTCACGGAATAATATGGAAGTGTTTCTTCTTCAGTTTTGAGGAATACTTTGAAATGCAAACTGTTAGTAAAAATACAAATACTTAAGGGGCTTCCACATTAGTGAAGTTTTTAGGGGTGTAGTGGTTCAGGGCATGTTGGAACATCTTTTCCAAGGTGCTGTGCTAAGTCTATTCAGTCATTTCTGACTCTTTGCAAACCCATGGACTGTAGCCTTCTAGGCTCCTCTGTTCATAGGATTCTCCAGGCAAGAATACTGTGGGTTTTTACTTTTTTTCTCCTGAGTAGTTTTCCATTGTATAAATATGCCACATTTTAAAAAGTCTGTTCATCTCTCCATGTACCTATGTATTATTTCCCATTTTTACTACTATAAATACAACTGATATGAAATTTCATAATGAGATTCCAAATAGTATGGTGTTTTGAAATTTAATATTCCAATTGCTTATTTCTAGTATGGAGCAACAGATACTTTAGTATTTTGTCCTGTGTATTTTAGAAATTTTGCTAAAATGACTTACTAGTTCTATTATGCTTTAATACATTCCTTTGGATCTTCTATGTGTCTGAGGAAAAAAAATATATTGTTCTCTTTGACTCAAGTTGATATTTCTTATAGCTCAGGTCTACTAGCAGTAAATTCTGTCAGCTTTGGTGTGGAGAAAAAAAGTAAGAAACATGTATGAATCTCAAAAACATATATGCTAAATAAAGGAGCTAGAGACAGAACAGTCCATAGTGCTCATTTCAATTTTTATGAAGTTTTAGATAAGATAAATCAATATACAGTGAACAAAAGTTGATCAGTTGTTACCTGGGGTTTGAGGATGAGGAGGATATTGGATGAAAAATGGAATGATTAAATCTTTTGTGCTGATAAAATATTCATCATGATTTTATTAGTAATTATAGCTATTTATCAAAACTTGAACTGTATTCTTTATTCCTTTAAGAAGACAATTGGCAAATATTTTTTATTTTTTATCATATATTTTATATTTTTAAAAAATTTTTTGTATTGGGTTACAGCCAATTGACAATATTGTAATAGTTTTAGGTGAGCAGTGAAGGGCCTCAGGCATAAATATACATGTATCCGTTCTCCCCTAAACTCCCCTCCCATCCAAGCTGCCACTTAACATTGAGCAGAGTTCCATGTGTGATGCAGTAGGTCCTTGCTGGTTATTTGTATACTTTAAATTATTGTATTTTGTGCCTGCATGCATGCTAAGTTGTTTCAGTCAAGACCAACTTTTTGCAACATTATGGACTGTAGCCCACCAGGCTCCTCTGTTCGTGGGATTTCCAGGCAAAAATACTGGAGTGGGTTGCCATGCCCGCCTCCAGGAGATCTTCCTGACCCAGGGACCCACCCCAAGAGTCATGTCTCCAGCATTTGCAAGCGGGTTCTCTACCACTAGTGTCACCTGGGAAACCCATTGTATTTTATGTTACGTAAATAATGTCACAATAAAGTAGGTCAAAAAAAAAAAAAAAAAGAATACTGTGGGTTGCCAAGCCCTCCTCTAGGTGATCTTCCCAATCCAGGAACCAAACCCTTGTCTCTTGCATCTGCTACATTGGCAGGCAGGTTCTTTACCACTAGCACTACCTGGGAAACTCTTTTCTAAGGTAAAGATAGTTATTGAACCTTGAACAACTTACCACTGAAAAAATGGCACCATTCTTGGAAGACTTTAGAGTTTGGAGGTAGAGTTTACTAATTTGGGGAGTGAGAAATCATCATTGGATGACTCAAAAAGATGCCAGTTTTGAGTGGTATCCAGAGCAATAAAGGGATTCTATAACAGGTTCAAACTTTGGTGTGTGCAGTCTTGCTGAGTATGAATTATGTTTCCTGAAATTATTTTTTGTTGCTCTGCCTCCCCTCCCTCAAGTGAGTCTATTAGGGCCTTTAAAAAGGTGAATCAGGTTAAATTAGGTCATAAGAGTGGAGCTCCTAGAACTGGTGCCACTATAAGAGGAGGAAAAGGCACCATTACTCTCTTTTCCCTGTATCAGGATACAGTGAGAAGGGTGGGTGTGTGCAAGTCAGGGAGCCCTCCCTAGAACCTGGTCATGCTGGCATCCTGATCTCAGGCTACTAGCCTCCAGAACAATGAGAAAATAAAACTCTGTTGCTTCAGCCACTCAGTCTAAGGCATTTTGCTATGGCAATCTGAGCTAATATAAATCCTTTATTTTGGCCACATCATTTGGGAGATCCTATGGTGCTACACAGATGGTAGATGATGGTAGATGATGGACTCTGAGTGTCGACTCTGTTACGTCTCACCAGAGTGTGGCAGCGTAGACCAACAGGATGCTGGAATAAGTCTATGCTCTCTGCAGGGGAAAACTAATTTTTTAAAAGGTGCATTTGAACACCATGGAGACCTAATTCCTGACCGTGAAACACAAAGAGACCAGAGTTCTGCATTATTACTTAAACATAGGCAGACGGCAAAATTATATATTTGAGTGGCTACAGCAGCCATCCTTCATAAGTTGGAAATAGCACAGTATAACCTATAAGGGAAAAGAATCTGAATAAATATAAATATACATATTTATATAACTGAATTCCTGTGGTTTGTGCCTGAAACTTATTGCAAATCAACTATACTTCCATAAAAATAAAATATATGCTAGGGACCTCCCTTAGAGAAGGAAATGGCAACCCACTCCAGTTTTCTTGCCTGGAGAATCCCAGGGACAGAGGAGCCTGGTGGGCTGCTCTGTTCGAACAGAGGGTCGAACAGAGTTGGACACGACTGAATTGACGCAGCAGCAGCAGCAGCAGGGACTCCTGGGTGGTTCAGTGGTTAAGACTGTGCTCCCAATGCAGAGGGCCCAGGTTCAATCTCTGCTCAGGGAAGTTGATCCCATATACAGCACAGAGTTCTCATGCTGCAACCAAAGATCCCGTGTACCGCAATGAGGATCTAAGATTCTGTGTGCCGCAGCTAAGACTCAGAGCAGCTAATATTAAAAAATACTTTAAAGTATTTGGTAAAATTTTAAAAAATTCATTTCTTTCCATAAGTGATTTTGATGTTGCAGGTGCTGGACTTTCAACAATAAAAACTAATACTGAGACCTCAATAATGTATCATCTCTCAAGGAGACAATTTCATAGAATAATGATTACACTGGATCCTTTAGACTCTTGAGGGGGCAGTATCTCTGTAGGATCTCAAAGAGCTGAACACATTGAAGTAACTTAGCATTCATGCACGCATCTTGTCTGTACTGAAATTGATGCATATTCTAGGTATGGAACTTTTTCCTGCCTGCAGTGTTTATTCAGCACCACTATCTGAGAGCTCACAGAGCATCCGATTTCTAGGTCCATCTAACATCTCCTTAAATCAATGGAATAGTTTTTTTTAAGTGAAAGGTTTGTTACAATGGGAATACCATGATCAAGATATATACCGAGTCTCATTCATTGCATTATGTGAAAACCACTGGCCATGTGGCATGCCAGGAAAAGCACAGACATGAGCTGCTAAGGAAATGACTTTGGAATCACACTGTTTAGGGTTATGGTGATATTCTTCACGAGCTGTAATTATGAGGGCTTTCCTGGTGGCTCAGTTGGTAAAGAATCCACCTGCAATGCAGGAGACCCGGGTTTGATCCCTGGGTCAGGAAGGTCCCCTGGAGAAGGAATTGGCAACTCACTCTAGTATTCTTGCCTGAAAAATCCAATGGAGAGAGGAGCCGAAGGGGGCTACAGTGCATGGGATCACAAAAAGTCCTTCAAGATGTGCATGTCTTTTAAAACAATGGCTCTTCAGTGGCCCTTTGTCTTTGATAGCTAGAGTAGATTGGCCCTGGAGCCCAGGGATCAAAATTGTCTCTCTTACCATCACTTCTGGTTGTGGAAGTTCTGGGTCTGAGGGTATGTACACAATTAATTTAAGTAACATCAGGTGATTCTCTGGATGGCTGTTCCTATTTATACACGCCCATTAGCAGCAGCGATGAAGGGTCCCCCATAACTCCTCAATTTCCCCTCACAATAGGTATCTCCTTGCTGACTGAATTTTGCCTTATTGTGATGAAAGAGCTTGAGCACAAGGAAGGAACATCGTGGTCAAGAGCCCAGCACACCTGAGCTCCTGCTAGTCTTTTCCTTGCTAGTTCAAGAGGAGCAGGATATAATAATTTAGGACTTCAGGTTCATTGAACTTTCAGATAACTGGGAGGGGCAGCTGCATGTAACTGGACTGAAATAGGAAGGAAACTTAATCCAGGGGTCCCAACCTCTGGGATCTAATGCCTGATGATCTGAGGTGGAGCTGATGATATAAAAATAGAAATAGATTGCTAATAAACATAATGCACTTGAATCATCCCAAAACTATCTCTCACCTCCCCCTGACACAAACCCCTGGCCCATGGAAAAATTGTCTTCCACAAAACCGGTTCCTGGTTTAAACTGACTGGGGATTGCTGCTTAGAACCGTTGCTCAGTTCTACCCTTAATCTTAGCCCCAGGGACAGTTCTCTCTGGACGAGTTCACCACTGTGTTAAATGGTGAGGATAGTTCCTGTTTTCTCTTTCTTCTCAATTGCTAGGAAGTGGATGCTCATGTATCATCCCTGGGAAGTCCTCTTAAAATACTGGTTCATTAGGACCCTGGGGTGTCTGAGCAGACACAGTACTAATTTGGGGGGAGAGAACACAGGCAGAACAGTGAGAAGCCCATTGGAAGTCTATTTTCCAGTCCACATAGCTGCCCACAAACTCAGCAGACTTTTGAGATCAGCATCTTATGATGATTTCACGCTTGATACAAACTTTGTAAACAATGGTGTAGATTTCCTCATCAGAAGGGCATATATTCTCTTCTGAAACAACTTCAGCTTTCCCTTTTATGATCCCATTTTCTGGAGAGAAAAAGCAATGTTGTGTCAGACAGCTGGATTCCACTTCTGGTCTTCTTACACCAGACCCACCCACAAAATATCATATCCTGCCTTTTACTGTGTCTGACATTTGGCCCCATTTCTCAGGCTCCTATACAAGACATAGATGTTACTAGCCCCTCTCCCTTCCTCCACCTTGAACCCCTTGTCCATACTGCCTCTATGTGATGAGTTTCATCTTCCTCCGATAATTTATTCATTTTGCTTTCTGCCATGTCTTGGTGTCCCTTTAAACTTTGCCCTTTGCCCTCACATGACACTTCCCCTTATCTGACACTGGCACTCAGGCAGGAAGTCTCTGCACATACCTGTTGCTTGTATTTCCCAAAAGAAGTTTCTTGTACTGAAATCACATAGACAGGCTGTGTAAATAAAATTGCCATAAGGAAAAATGATGTTGTTGAAGGCCTTGAGCGTGACTCTAACCTGAGGAGGAGAGGATGAAAAAGGGTAAAAAAGCATGGATTTGGCTGAGGCAGCTGGGGAGTAACCATTAAGCAAAATAAGCGTGTTTTAGGTCAACACAGGAAGAGGGCACCAGAGGTTTCCCCTAGACATCAGCCCTTCACACTTTTATGGTTAAACTCGATTTAGAGTGTCATCAAGATGGTAAAAAGCAGTCTGCTCCGATGTGGTGGGGAATAAACCCACCAAATAAACAAAACAGAGCTCATTGTCCCTACTGAGCTGGTTTCTGGCTTTGTGACTTGGCATTTTTACTCTGAGCTTCTCATTCTACCTTTGTGAAATCAGGGTATGAAATCTAGCTATCTAGCCGGTATGAGTTCATAAGTTTTTGCATTTTGTGTATGATAAAGCTCTTTATGAAGGTGAAGTACTATGTGTATTGTACAAATAAAGGCACCTGGAACCTGAAAGCACTTGGCCAACTAGTACTCAGTACGTGTTTGCCTTACCCAATACAGTTATAAAACTTTTACTCAGATACAAGATGAAAAGAATGACTGAGATTCTCAGATGGGAGAAGACATCTACTGAGGTCAGACCTGAGAAGAGAAAGTCCCAGGACCTTCCTGAAACAGCAACAGAGAAGATGTTTGGAAAGGGGAAGCTCAAAGGCATTTCTAGCATCATTTATACGTGAGTAAATAATCAGATACCACATGTATTTCTCTTCGGGGTTTTGGTAGCTCTGCATCTTTCCCTTCTGTTTGCATTGTTTCCTAAAAACCTTACTGAGGCCTCTAAGGAGTCGGGGATTGCTGTCAAATACGAAGAAGCCGGTGGTCTAGGGGATCTGAAGGCTCAGTGAAGACAGTGAGGAGAGGTGATGGAGGTAGAGGCTGGAAAGCCAGTCCTGGTCTGACAGGAAGTCTCCCATCGGTGAGGGAGCCCATAATCACCCCATTCTTGCAGCTTCTCTCCCATCTGCCGTGGCCTATTGAGTGGAGTCTCTGTGGCTCGCCTCCCCACGGCACAGGATGGTGGCAGGGGCGTGGGTGGTCAGGGCCAGCGACGCTGCTTAACCGTTGTCACCCAGTCTTATTCATCTTGGTTTTTATCCCTATTCTTACTGCTTTTCTCTCTCCTCCTTGCTTCTCCCCTGGGGAAGATAAGAGTCCTGACATGGCGTAAAGCCTCTTCTCATTTATCCTCTGCCTACCATCACATGCTTCTTTGTTTTTTAGTGCTTTTTCTTTTTTTGTGGTAAAAGTGACATAATAAAAATCAACATTTTAACCATATTTAGCTGCACAGTTAAGTGGCACGAAGTCCATTCTCATTGTTGTGCAGCGCTGGCTAGCACCCATTTCCCAGATTTTTCAGCTTCCTAAACTGAAACTCCGTCCCCATTAAACACTAACGTCCCCACTCCCATACACCTTGGCCCTGTAAGCTACCAATGTACTTTCAGAATTTATGAATTCGACTATTCCATCTGTACCATCACTTCTTCATTTTAAAAATGGAAATAATAATATACACTTTCCTAAGAGAGTTGCTCTGAAGTTCACGGCTAATGCATGCAAAAGCATTTGTAGGTGAGTTTGTAAGATGATGTTTCACTTCAAATCAATAGTGCGGATTGAAATCATTTATGAGGATATTTCTCATCTCTCTCCCCACTCACCACGACCCCCAAATCTTCACTTACCACTAAGCACTTGGCCACGTGACTTTTAACTGTGACTGTTACATCGTAAGAGTTAGTTGAGTTTTCCACTGGGTCAATTGTCAGTTTTGCTGAAATCACCTCCTGTCTAGATATGAAAAAGAGGCAGAAAAAAGGTGAGATAAAAGTCTTGGATTGAGGTAGCCTGGGAGGGAATATGGAAGCAGGAGAGGCAGAGAGAGCAGGGGGATAAAAGGGATACAGAGGCACCAGTGCCTTAAGGATCTCCTTTGCATGACACACACCTGAGGTGAGCACAGATGCCCATGAAGAGCAGGGATCACCTGAGTTGGTGGATCAGCACAGCCCTGTCTTCTGGGCGGTGACCAGGGCCTTGGCCCCTGTTGTACAGCTCAGGCACCTTATGCAAAGTTTACACCACAGCTATTGACCGCGGTCACATTGCCGACTATGTTTCTCTTTCATGGCAAAAGGAGAGAATGATAAAAGGATAGAAGACGGATTTAAAACACAAAGGAGCTGTAAGTCATGGCTCAGCAGTTTCTGAGCAGGGAGAGAATGAGTTCTGGGTTGGCAAAAGTGTCCTCCCCTGAAAGACTTTCTGTAGGGAGGAAAAATACATGACTTACACTAGGTCTTGAGCTGCGCCAGACCCGAGTCTCAGGCAGAGAACGAGGAGCAGGACAGCAGGGCTGGTCTTGAACAGAAACTGAAGGGCACGCATGCTGGAAGAATTTGAAGCTCAGGAGGACTGTGTCCTCAGGGAGCCAGGGCGGCTCTTATAACTCTAGCAGGAAGACCCTGGAGCTACTGGGTCAAGTTCACTTGGCCAACATCATCACATCTGAGGGATTTCCTTTTTGCTACCTTAGTTGTTTTCTTTCTTTCTTTTTTTTTTTTTTTGAGAAAGGTCAGTGTTTGTCCGGACCTTCTTTTTTTGCTGTGCCTGAGCTCATTTACCCATTCACAAGTAGTCAGAACTTTAAGTTGAGGAGAGAGAGAGGGAGGAAGGAGTTGCACCATTACCACTTTTTTTTTTTCCAACATTAGAATGTTCCCGGATCCTTAGGATAGATCCTGTTATAACTGCTGTAAGCATGTTTCTTTCCTTTACTAAGCCCTACTTCCTAACCCCTGCTCTGAGTTTGTAGGATCCCTGAAGTGTCCTGTGTCTTTGTCCTCTGAATGACAAATGTCTTATCTTCCTCTCAATGCCTCAACTCTAAAATTTGCTGTAGATTTTAGATGTGGAATTTTAGATTGTATTAATAGAATGGATGCCTTGACGCTAATATGCCTAATCATACCTTCTCTGATTTGCATTTTTGGTTCAGAGAATCATCTCTAATAAGTGGTGGTCCCAAAGTGTGTAGAGTGTGTTAAAGAGCATTCAGTCCATGGACATAGGAAGAAGTCAGATCAGATTAGAAGAGGCAAGACATACATGGCATGTATTCCTTATGGCACTACCAAGAAGCAAGAAGCTGTATTCAGTCACCTTTCTATGTATGGATTGGTTCCTTTAGGAGCCTTGGATTCACATTCCATGTGTGGAAGCTGCTCTCCTGAAGCTTCTCAGAAAAAGTCCTATCATCCCAGCTCTCTACTTCCCTGACTTTGGTTACTTTTCAGCCTGCTTCTACTTGCAAGAAATTCAGTTGTGGGGACAGATGACAGATCCCATCTTTGGAGGACCTTTGTGATCATCTCTGGTTGGTATCTGCAAAACCACTTAGCGAGTTTGGGTGACTAGGGAGCTCATGCACTTCCATACCTATCATGCAAATGGGAGAACCAGGGGACAGCTGAGGGTTCTCGCGTCAGATGTGGAGGTTAAGTCCAAGAGTGAGTGAACTGGGACTGCTGAGAGTACTGCACCCTTACCTCTGAGGAGTACCCCAGAGACCTAGAGTGCTGCAGCTAAACAGAACCTTGAGATACCTTAAGTGTAGAGCAAGACGAGGGAAGGTTGCTTTCATGTCTTCATTTGTATTTTATGCAGTATTGTCTATGAATCAGGAGGGGCCTCTGTCTAACTCCAGGTGCTGTAGGGCTGGTCTTTTCTTTCCAGGGTCAGTCTACCTTTCATCTCTGTTTTTCCTAAACTCATTAAATTTCTTTCCCTCCCAATATCTTGCCTTCCATGAAATTCTTATTTATTGAAATATTATTGTCAATTAAATAATACATTTTCATGGTAAAAAAATCCAAATCATATCAAGGTTGGAAACTGATGCTTAAAACTAATTTTCTTAGTTAATTTCTCTGACTTGATCCTTCTAGTTACTTCTGACAGACTTCCACAAATACTCAGCAGACTGCAAGTTATCTTTTTGGGATGAAATGATGTTTCAAGTATGTATTAAGAAATATGTAGCCCCAGAGGGCTCCAATAAAATCAGGGGCCAGTTTGCCAAAGGAATGGAAATGAATGTAATAATTAGTAGCAAATTTCAGCAGAAAACCTGTTATCATAGCAAACTCTCATTTTTTCAGTAGTATTGAGATATTAGGTTAATGTGGTATTTGCAGGAAGTTGTATGCTGCTTTAGGATGAGGGCTGGCAGCAAGACTTACTCTGCTAAGGTTCTGGGTTGCCTCCATCCAACAGCACGTTCTGACCCAGTGGAACTGTTCAATAGCTGCACTGTTTGCATAGGACAAGTGGCCACTGAAGCCAGGAAATGGGGTCAGTCTATCTTAGATTTGTTGTGTCAACTGCCCAGTGGATTTCAAAGATGTAGTATGGATAAAAGAATGTAATGTACCTCACAAATGATTTTTTAATAGTAATTATTGTTGTTGTTGCCGTTCAGTTGTTCAGTCATGTCCGATTATTTGGGACCCCATGCACTGCAGCATGCCAGGCTTCCCTGTCCCTTACCATCTCTTAGAACATGTTCAAACTCATGTCCATTGAGTCGGAGATGCCATCTAACCATCTCGACCTCTGTCATCCCTTTCTCTTCCTGAAGAAGCAGGTGAAGTTAACTTGATGATATATTTGAGTTAGCCTAATGTATCCTAAATATTATTTTAAGATATAATTACACAACAGACTGTGGAAAATTCTTCAAGAGATGAGAACACCTTTCCACTGTGTCTGTCTTTCTCAGCATCAGGGTCTTTTCCAATGAGTCAGCTCTTTGCATCAGGTGGCCAGGGTATTGGAACTTCAGCTTCAACATCAGTCTTTCCAATGAATATTCAGGGTTGATTTCCTTTAGGATTGACTGGTTTGAACTTCTTGCTGCCCAAGGAACTCTCAAGAGTCACCACAGTTTGAAAGCATCAGTTCTTTGACAGTCAGCCTTCTTCATGGTTCAACTCTCACATACTTATATGACTACTGGAAAAACCGTAGCTTTGACTAGATGGACCCTTGTCGGCAAAGGAATGTCTCTGCTTTTTAATATACTGTCTAGGTTTGTGATAGCTTTCCTTCCTAGGAGGAAGCATCTTTTCATTTCGTGGCTGCCGTCTGCAGTGATTTTGGAGCCCAAGAAAATAAATCTTTCACTGTTTCCATTGTTTCCCCATCTATTTGCCATGAAGTGATGGGACCAAATGCCATGATCTTAGTTTTCTGAATATTGAGTTTAAGCCAGCTTTTTCATTCTCCTCTTTCACTTTCATCAAGAGGTTCTTTATTTCCTCTTTGCTTTCTGCCATAAGGGTGGTGTCATCTGCATATCTGAGGTTATTGATATTTGTCCTGACAATCTTAATTCCAGTTTGTGCTTCACCCATCCCAGTATTTCTCATGATGTACTCTGCATATAAGTTAAATAAGCAGGATGACAATATACAGCCTTGATGTACTCCTTTCTCAATTTGGAATCAACCTGTTATTCCATGTTTGGTTCTAACTGTTGCATCTTGACTTGCATACAGGTTTCTCAGGAGGCAAGTAAGGTGGTCTGGTATTCCATCTCTTTAAAATTTTTTCCAGTTTTTTTTGTGTGGTAATTTGATCTTAAAATATTTAGGTTATATTAGGCTAAATCAAATATATTATCAAGTTAACTTCACCTGTTTCTTTTTAATGTTGCTAACAGAAAATTCAGCATTATGCATGTAGTTTAAAATATATTTCCCTCTCTCTCTTTCTCTTTTTTCTGGCCTCTCTCTAGGGCTTGTGTGATCTTAATTCCTCAATAAGGGATTGAACTCAGGACCTCAGCAGTAATGGCACCAAGTCCTAACCATGCACCACCTGAGAATTCTTCCCCCCTGCCCCATTTTAACTGGACAGTGCTACTCCAGGAAATCATGCATCTAGCTGCTTTGAGGACAAAGGAAATAAAAGTGTGTATAGACCTAGTACAGGAGCTGAAATCTGTGAGTTTGTAATGCTATCTGGTAGAGACTTCAGGGGCCCACATAAGATTGCCTGTGTGTATAAATCCATATGTGTGTGTACAAGCCAGGAGCATAGGCTCTTGTGTCAGGTAGCCTGCACTGTGCAAATCCCAGCCTGCTACATAGTAGCCATGCCCAAATTAATTTACCTTCTCTCATATCAGTTTTCCCATCAATGAAGTCGAATATATTAATAAATAGTTCAGCCCAGTCATGTCCAACTCTTTGCAACCCCATGGACTGCAACATGCCAGGCTTCCCTGTCCATCACCAACTCCTCGAGCTTGCTCAAACTCACGTCCATTGAGTCGGTGATGCCATTCAACCATCTCATCCTCTGTCATCCCCTTCTCCTCCTGCCTTCAATCTTTCCCAGCATCAGGGCCTTTTCTAATGAGTTGACTCTTCACATCAGGTTGCCAAAATATTGGAGCTTCAGCATCAGTCCTTCCGATGAATACTCAGGATTGATTTCCCTTAGGATTCCTTTAGGATAAGTAGTATTCACTTGTTTTGTCTATCTCCCCTGAAAAATATAAGCTTTATAAAATAAGGATGAAAAATTCCTGACTCACTTCTGTAAGGTGGCGGTGGTGGTTATTTAATTGCTAAGTCGGGTCTGACTCCTGCAACCCCAAGGACTGTAGTCCACCAGCCTCCTCTGTCTGTGGGATTCTCCAGGCAAGAATACTGGAGGGGGTTGCCATTTCCTTCTCCATCACTTCTGTAAACCACAGACCTAAAATAAGGAATGGCACATAGGGTATTTGATAAACATTTATTGAGTGAATGAATACATAATGCATGAATGGTTTTTATGATTATTTATTTATTTTTTAAACTTTTGGCTGTGCTGGATTTTTGTTGCTTTGCAGTGGCTTTCTCTTGTTGCGGTGAGCGAGGTCTACTCTCCAGTAGCGGTGCTCGGGATTCTCATTGTGGTGTCTTCACTTCTGAAGCACAGGCTGTATGTGCAAGGGCTTCAGTGGTTGAAGCACGGGGGCTCAGCAGTTGTTGCCCAAGATCTCAGAGCATGAAAGCTTCAGTAGTTGGTGCATGCGGGTTTGGTAGTTGTGGCTCGCAGAGTCTAGTTGGGGCGCATAGGCTTAGTTGCTCCACGCCATGTGACATATTCCTGAAACAAGGATCAAACCTGTGTTCCCTGCTTTGGCAGGTGGATTATTATCCACTGTACCACAAGAGAAGTCTGGCAGGTTGTTTTAAAGGTTTTATTTATTTTAAAATATTTTTCTAGTGTTAATGGGAAAGTGAAAGTCACTCAGTTGTGTCCAACTCTTTTTGACCCCATGGACTATACAGTCTGTGGAATTCTCCAGACCAGAATACTGGAGTGGATAGCTGTTCCCTTCTCCAGGGGATCTTCCCCACCAAGAAATTGAACTGGAGTCTTCTGCATTACGGGCAGATTCTTTACCAGCTGAGGTGCCAGAGAAGCCCAGTGTTAATGAAATACAACTGACAAAACATTGTGTAAATTTAAGGTATAAAATGTGCTGATTTTATACATATATGTATTGTAAATGATTATCACCATAGAGTTAGCTATCAGTTTCATCAAGTCACGTAGTTACCTTTTATTTTTTGTGGTGAGAACATTTAAGATCCACTCTTTAGCAATTTTTAGGCATATAATTCAATATTATTAACTACATTTGCTGTACTATACACAGATCTTCAGAACTTCTGCATCTTAAGTTTGAAAGTTTATACACTTTGACACTCATCTCCCCAGTTCCTTCCTCCCCTGCCACCCAGCCCCTGATACCCATAGCTCTACTCTCTATTTCTTTCAGTTTAGCTTTTTTATCTTTAATTTTTAGAAGTTGAAGTCCAGCTGAGTACAATATTGTAGTAGTTTCATGTGTATAGTATAATGATTCAACAGTCAAACATTATACATTACAAAATGATTACCACAATGAGTCTGGTAACCCTCTGTCTTCATATAAAATTATTGCTGTATGATTGACTATAGTTCCTATGCAGTACATTACATTCCTGTGACTTATTTATTTTATAACTGAAGTTTGTACCATTTAATCCATTTCACTTATTTCTGCCAAAGCCCCACTTCCCTCGCCCCTGAAAACCATCGCTTTGCCTTCTGTAAGTCGGTTTTAGTTTTGTTTTGTTTGCTTTGTTTTATAGATTCTACATATAAGTGAGATCATGCAGTATTTACCTTGCTCTGATTTATTTCACTCAATAAACCACCCTATGAGTCCATCCATGTTGTTGCAGATTGCAAGATTTCATTCTCTTTTATGTTTGAGTGGTTCCATTGTTTATATATAGCACATCTTTTTACATTCATCTATTGATGGGCATTAAGGTTGCTTCCATATCTTGGCTATTGCAAATAATTGCTACAAAGAACATAGGGGTGCATACATCTTTATAAATTGGTGTTTTTGCTTTCTCTGGGTAAATATCTATCAGTGAACTTGCTGAATCATATGATAGCTTGATATTTAGTTTTTTGAGGAAACTCCATACTGTTTCCCATGGTGGTTGCACCGATCTACACATCTACTAACAGTGCATGGGTGTTACTTTTCTTCCATATCCTTGGTGATATTATTATTTCTTGTCTTTTTGATGACAGCCATTCTGACAGATGTGAAATGATATCTCATTGTGATTTCAATTAGTGTGTCTCAGATAGTTAGTGATGTTGAACATCTTCTCATGTGTCTCTGAGCAATCTCTATGTCTTCTTTTGAGAAATGTCTATACAGACACTCTGCCTGTTTTTAAGTAGGTTGGTATTTTTTTATATTGAGTTACATGATTCCATTATATAATTAAGAAATGCACCCCTATTGCATATATTATTTGGAAATACCTTCTTTCATTCAGTAGTTCGGCTTGCCTTTTCATTTTGCTGTTGGTGTCCTTTGTGTGCAAAAGGATTTTAGTTTCATGGAGTCTTATTTGTTTGTTTTGCTCTAGTTTCCCTTGCCTGAGGAAACAGATCCAAAAAGATATCGCTAAGACCGTCATCAGAAAGCATACTGCTTACGTTTTCTTCCAGAGCTTTATGGCTTTAGGTCTTTTGTTCGGTCCTCAATCCATTTTGAGTTTATTTTGTACATGACATAAGAAAATGTTCTAGTTTGATTCTTTTGAAGTAGCTGTCCAGTTTTCCCAGCCTATTTATGGAAGTAGCTCTCTATGTCATTTTATAATTTTGCCTTCTTAGTGTAGATTAATTGACTATGTAAGTGTGGATTTATTTTTGAGTTCTGTCATCTGTTCCTTGGATCTGCAGATCTGCTTTTTGATAGTATCACAGTGTTTTGATTCTTAGAGTTTTGTAATAGTTTGAAATCAGGGAGCATGATGCCCTCAGTTTTGTTCCTCTTTCTCAAGAAGGTTTTGTCTCTTTGGAGTCTTTTGTGGTTCTATACACATTTTACGCATATTTTTTCTAGTTCTGCAGAAAAATGCCTTGGTATATTGATAGAGATTGCATTTAATCTGTAGATTACTTTGAGAAGTAAGAACATATTAAGAACATTAATTATTTCAATCTGTAAACACAGTACATTTTATTTGTGTAATCTTAAATGACTTTGGTCAATATCTCATAATTTTCAGAGTACCTCTCTTTTTACCTCCTTGGTTAGGTTTATTCCTGGGTGTTTTGTCTCTTTAGAAACCTGTATGCAGGATGAGAAGCAACAGTTAGAACTGGACATGAAACAGCAGACTGATTCGAAATTGGGAAAGGAGTATGTCAAGGCTGTATATTGTCATGTTGCTTATTTAACTTATTTGCAAAATGCTGGGCTGGATGAATCACAAGCTGGAATCAAGTTTACTGGAGAAAATATCAACAGCCTCAGATATGCAGAAGATACCACTCTAATGACTGACAGTAAAGAGGAACTAAAGAGCCTCTTGATGAAGGTAAAGAGGAGAATGAAAAAGTTGGATTAAAACTCAACATTCAGGAAACTAAGATCATGGCATCTGGTCCCATTGTGTCATGGCAAATAGGTGAGGAAAAAGTGGAAGCAGTGACAGATTTTATTTTCTTGGGCTCCAAAATCACTGTGGACAGCAGCCTCGAAATGAAAAGATGCTTGCTCCTTGAAAGGAAAGCTACAGCAAACCTAGACAGCATATTAAAAAATAGAGACATCACTTTGCCAACAAGAGTCCCTATAGTCAAATCTATGGTTTTTCCAGTAGTCATGTATGGATGTGAGAGTTGGACCATGAAGAAGGTTGAGTGGCAAAAAGTTGATATTTTTGAACTGTGGTGCTGGAGAAAACTCTTGAGTCCCTTGGACAGCAAGGAGTTCAAACTAGTCAATCCTAGAAGAAATCAACCCTGAATTTTCACTGGAAACACTGATACTGAAACTGAAGCTCCAATACTTTGGCCACCTGATGTGAAGAGTCAACTCATTGGAAAAGACTCTGATTCTGGGGAAGATTGACGGCAAGAGAATGGGGCAACAGAAGATGAGATGATTGGATGGCATCACTGACATAATGGACAGGAATGGAGCTGTTTAAACTCTGGGAGATATTGAAGGACAGGGAAGACTGGTATGCTGCAGTTTATGGGGTCACAAAGAGTTGGACCTGATTGAGCTACTGAACAACAACAAATGCTGGTTTCACAGAATAATTTGGAAGTATTTCTTCCTCTTCAATTTCAATACAAATACTTAGGGGGATGCCACATCAGTTTTTAGATGTTTAGTGGTCTAGGGCTTGTTGCAATATGTTTTCCAAGTGGAGATATTTATTGAATCTTGAACAACTTACCACTGAAAACATGGCACCCTTCTTGTAAGCCCTTGGACTTTGCAGGCAGAGTTTACTAAACTGGGAATGATAAAGTGACATCATTGGGTGACTCCAAAGGATGCCGGTTTTGAGTGGTATCCAGAGGATAAAAGGGGTTCTTAAGCAGGTTCAAACTTTCGCATGAACAGTCTTGTTATGACTGAACTGTGTTTCTTGCAAATTAATATGTTGATGCCCTCCTTCCCCTCCTGTTAAGTTACCATCTTGGGGCCTTTTACGAGGTGATTCTGGTTAAATGGGGTCATTATGGTGTAACTCAGAAGTGGTGCCATTATAAGCTGAGGAAGAGATGCCATTGCTCTCTTTATCCCATGTGAGGACACAGTGAGTAGGTGACTGCATGTAAGCAAGGACAAGAGCCCTCCCTAGAATCTAGTTGTGGCGGCATTCTGATCTCAGGCTTGTAGCTTCCAGAATTGTGAGAAAATAGATTTCTGTTGTTTAAGTCACTCAGTCTATCGTATTTTGTTATGGCAATCAGAGCTAACATGAATCCTTTATTTTTGACTGTGTCACTTGGCAGATCCTACAGTGCTGCAGAGATCCATGGTAGATGAAGGTCGCTGACTGTACTCTCTGGTTAGCCGCAGGCCGAGAGTCGCAGACTAGACCAACAGGATTCTGGAGTAAGTCTATTCTCTCTGCAGCAGAAAACTAATTTTTTAAAAGGTTCTTTTGGACACTAAATAGATGCAATTTCTGACAATGAAACACCAAGAGAACAGAGTTCCCCATTATGACACAGGCATTAGTAGACCCAGAAATAATATATTTGAGTGGATATAGCAGCAGTCCTCACACAATGGAAATACCACAGTTAAGTATGAACCCAACTAGGTCCAAAGGGCCTGTGGTACAGAAGAACATGGTTCATACCCTATGTCACCTACTCTGGCTGCACTGATACCAGCCCCCACTTTCTTGTCGTCAGATTGTGCCTACAGCCTCATGGGTTAGGGAGGTCCTTTGTTTAGATTTTGGAGGAAATCAACCTCATGTGACTCACAGATTTGTTGGCTCAATATGTTTTGGTGAACTAAAGATGGATCATTGCCAAACTAAAACTTTACACAGGTATGCAATAGAAAAACACAGGTGGGGGAAATAATCTTAGTGGGCAGAGCTACAAGCAATATACCTGGTGATCAGTTCTGTGAGGTTGGAAAAGTGTCTTGAGGTAAAGATATACATGGACTCCAGGGGAGTGGCATATTTCTTGGCTTGTTGGTCTGGAGCCTTGTAGGAATAGGTTAGCGTATTCAACACAGAAGTTCTGGAGAAGAGCCATCTGAAAGAACCAATACATTTGAACAGAATGTTTGGTTCTTGGCATCTCATGGAAGTGCTTATAAGAAAGTATGCAACACAGAGGAGGCATTGAACAATTAGAGGGTGGGATGAGTGGTTCTATGGGTGTCAGCAGCTCCTGTCCTCTGCTACCCAAGTCCTTATGTGATGGTTAAAATGGTGGTGGCTGATATGAAATAGACACTTCAATCACTGCACTTGACTTATGCCCTGAGATGTTAAAGTATATGCTAAAATCATACAGGGAACTTTACTCAATATTAGGTGATAACCTATAAGGTAAAAGAATCTGAAAAAATATGTATATATAAAACTGAACTGTTGTGCTGTACACCTAAACTTTACATGATATTATAAATCAACTATATGTCAATAAATAAATTATATGCTAAAATACCAAAAAATGTACTTCTTCCCATAAACAGCTTAGATGTTGCAGCTGCTGGCCTTTCAATAACAAAGACTAGTTCTGCGGCCTCAATAATGTACCATTTCTCAAGGAGACCATCCGAGAGAATAATGATCACACAGGCTCCTTTTGATTCCCGAGAGGGCAGTATTTTGTCTCAACTGATATTGATACATGTTCTAGGTATGGATCTCTTTCCTGCCTGTGGTATCTGATTACTAGACCCATCTAATATCTCCTTAGACCAATGGAATCCTTTTTCTTTTAAATGAAAAAGTTTCCACTACAGGCACATGATCAAGATATGTATTGATTTTTCATTACTTTCATTATCAGGAAACTCTTGACCCTATGGTATGCTACCCAAAGCTTGTACATAAGCAGTAAGGAAATTACTCGGGAGTCACACTCTTTAGGGGGTATGGTGATGCCCTTCAAGATGCGGCATGTAGTCTGAAACAATGGCCCTTCTGTGGTTCTTTTTCTATGATAGCTAAAATAGATTGGCCTCGAAGCCCACAAATCAAAAATGGTCTTTCTGACTGTCATCTCTGGTTACGGAAGTGCTGGATCAGAAGGTAGGTACATAAATAATTTAAGTGCTAGTAGTTCTCCAGATGGGTGCACCTGTTACGAACTCCCACTTGGAACTCTGACTGGTTCCCCATAACCCCGCAGCCCCTGCTTACAGCAGGCCTCTCCTCGATTTCTGAGTTCTGCCTTACTGTGATGAAAGAACCTGGGCACAGAGATGGTACATCTGCGTAGGAACCCAGCTCATGTGAGCTTGTGTGAGTCTTTTCCTTGCTACCAGTTGAAGAGAAGCAAGATGTAATAATTTAGGGCTTCAGATTCGTTGAACTTTCAGATAAGTGGGAGAGACAGCTGGATGCACCTGGACTGAAATAGAAGGGAAACTTAGAATCGTTGGCCAGTTCTGTCCTTAATTGTATCACTAGGGACAATTCTCTCTCTCTCTGGACATTTCCTCTCCTGAGTTAGATGGTGAAAATAGTTCCTATCTTCTTTTTCTCATCATTGGCTAGGGAGTGGATACTCACGTATCATACCTGAGAAGTTTTCTTAAAAATATTGGTTCCTTAGGACTGGGGGATGTCTGAGTAGACACAGTACTGAGTTTTGGGGAAAGAACACAGATAGGACAGTGAGAAGTCAGTAGAAAGTTTATTTTCCAGTCTACACAGATGCCCACCAACTCAGAAATGGCAGATTTTCCAGATCAGAGTGTTATAATGACATCACGTGTGATAACAATTTCATAAACAGGGGTGGAGATATTCACACCAGGAGGGCATATATTCTCCTCTGACACAACTTGAGCCTTCCCTGTTATGATCCCATTTTCTGGAGAGAAGAAGCAAAGCTGTGTCAGGCAACTGGACTCCACATGCAAGCCATCCTATCCTGCCTTTTACAGTGTCTGACGCTCAGCCCCGTTTCTCAGGCTCACAGCTGTTAGGAGCCTCTCCTGCCTACCACATCAAATCACCGCCCACACTGCCTCTACGTCTTGTGTTTGCTTCTTACTCCAATACCTTATTCCTTTTGCTTTCTGTCATGTCTCAGCTCCACCTTAACAATTTGCCCTGTCCTCACATTTCCCCTTCTCTGACATGAATGCTCAGCAGGAAATTTCTTCACTTACCAGGTGCTTCTATCTCCCAGAAGAATCTTCTTGTACTAACACCACACAGACAGCTGGTAAAACGAAAATTACCATAAGAAAAAATGATTGTGTCAGAGACCTCCAATGTGTTTTTAACCTGAAGAGAAGAGGATGAGAAAGAGTTACCGAGAGTCGATCTGACTGAGGCAGCCCTGGAGTGACCATTAAGCAAAGTAAACATTTCTGAGGCCTACACTGAAGGGGGAACCAGGGGTTTCCCCCAGACATCACCGATTAATACATTCAGGGCCAGACTTGACTTTAGTGAACTTTTGGTAATTCTCTTTATCGGCTCTGGTGACCTTTAACCTGAGTTGTCAAAAAGTTGTCTTCTTGGATGCGGCAAATATCAAAGTTTTAAAGTTGGGTTTGAAGGTATCCTCAGATACCACACTTGTTTCTGTCCCCTGGTGTGGGAATCAACCCACTTTGAGGGTCTGGCTAACATTTAACTCATCAACTGATGTGTGAAATGTTCTTTGTTTTGAGGAATGGATGAGTAAGGGCGTTACCGTGGTTGGACTGTGTTTAGTTCTGGACTGAAGTTCCAAAACTGGAGTAGGCAGGAAATGATTTCAGTGAATTTGACTTTTGTCTGGTGAACCAAGATGGTCTTGGAGATTGGAAACATTTTGTCTGCTCTGATGTGGTGGCGAAAAACTCACCAAACAAATCCAACAGGGTTTATTGTCCCAAGTATCCTGCCTTCCAGCTTTGTGATGTGGCGTTTATCCCTCTGAGCTTCTCATTTTACTTTTATGAGACAGAGGTGTTGATGCTTACATATCTAATGTATGAGTCCATAGGTTTTTCTGTGCTTTGTGTATGATAAAGAGCTCTATGAAGGTAAAGTACTATGTGTGTTGTACAAATAATACACACTTGGAGTCTGAAAGCACTTGGCCAACTGGTACTTGGTGCCTGATATCCTCCTCAAACAGGATTATAAAACCTTTACTCAGATACAAACTCTAAGGAATGACTGAGATTCTTAGATGGGAGAAGAAATCTGCTGAGGTCATACCTGAGAAGAGAAAATACCAAACGCGTCCTGAAAAAAGCTTCAGAGATGAACTCTGGAAAAGGCATGCTCAACAACATTTCTAGTATCATTTACATGTGAATAAGTATCAGATACTCTATGTAATTCATAGGGTTTTTGGTCGCTATGCAACTTTCCCGTCTGCTTGCATCTGTTTCCTAAAAACCCTAAGGAGGCCTTGAAGGAGTTGGGGGTTGCTATGAAATAGGGAGAAGTGAGAGGTCTAGGATCTGATATGAAGAGTCATTGAAGCCAGTAGGGAAAGGTATTGAAGGTAGGGACTGGGAAAGCCAGTTCTGGTCTGATAGTCGGTCTCCCATCTGTGAGGGAGACCATGATTACCGCATTGTTGCAGCTTCTCTCTCATCTGCCATGGCCTCCTGAGCATAGTCTCCCTCAAGCTCGTCACTTCACAGGATGGTGGTAGGGACGTGGATGGCTCAGTTCCAAGAAGCTCCTTCCTCATTGACATTCAGTCTTATCCATCTTTGTTTTCATCCTCACTCTTATTGCTTTTCTCTCTTCCCTCTTCCCCTCCTCTGGTGAAGTGAAGTATCCTGACATGCTTTTAATCCTCCACTAATTTATTCTCTGTATACTATCAATTCATTTTTTAAGCTTTTTTATTATGGTAAAAGTCACATAATATAAAACATACTATTTTAGCCATACTTCACTGTACAGTTTAGTGGCACTAACTACATTCACATTGTTGTGCAACTATCACCATCATTCATCTTTCAAACTTTCACCTTCCTAAACTGATACTCATGACTATTCCAGTGGTCATGTATGGATGTGAGAGTTGGACCATAAAGAAAGCCGAGTGCCAAAGAATTGATGCTTTTGAACTGTGGTGTTGGAGAAGACTCTTGAGAGTCCCTTGGACTGCAAGGAGCTCAAGGGAGTCCATCCTAAAGGAAATCAACCCTGAATATTCACTGGAAGGACTGATGCTGAAGCTGAAACTCCAATACTTTGGCCACCTGATGCAAAGAACTGACTCATTGGAAAAGGCCCTGATGCTGGGAAAGATTGAAGGTGGGAGGAGAAGGGGATGACAGAGGATGAGATGGTTGGATGGCATCACCGACTCGATGGACATGAGTTTGAGTAAGCTCCAGGAGTTGGTGATGGACAGGGAGGCCTGGTGTGCTGCAGTCCATGGGGGGGCTGCAAAAAGTTGGACACGACTGAGCAACTGAACTGAACTGAACTGAAACTGATACTCTATCCCTAATACCAGACCACCTTACCTGACTCCTGATAAACCTGTTTGCAGAACAAGAAACAACAGTTAGAACTGGACATGGAACAATGTACTGGTTCAAAAAGGGAAAGGAGTACATCAAGGCTGTATATTGTCACCCTGCTTATTTAAGTTATATGCAGAGTACATCATGCAAAAATGCCAAGCTGGATGACTCACAAGCTGGAATCAGTATTGCCAGGAGAAATATCAACAACCTCAGATATGGAGATGATACCACTTTAATGGCAGAATTCAAAGAGAAACTTAAAGAGCCTCTTGATAAAGGTGAAAGAGGAGAATGAAAAAACTGGCTCAAAACTCAGCATTCAAAAAACTGAGATCATGATATCCAGTCCCATTACTTCATGGCAAAAGTAGAAACAGTGACATTTTATTTTCTTAAGATTCAAAATCACTGCAAATGTGACTGCAGCCACAAAATTAAAAGCTACTTGTTCCTTGGAAGAAAAGCTATGACAAACCTAGACAGCATATTAAAAAGCAGAGACATCACTTTGCCAACAAAGGTTCTTACAGACAAAGCTATGACTTTTCCTCTAGTCAGTTATGGATATGAGAGTTGAAACATAAAGAAAGCTGAGAGCCGAAGAATTGATGCTTTTGAACTGTGGTGTTGGAGAAGACTCTTGAGAGTCCGATGGACTGAAAGGAGATCCAACCAGTCCATCCTAAAGGAAATCAACTGTGAATATTCATTAGAAGGACTGATGCTGAAACTCCTATACTTTGGCCACCTGATTTGAAGAGCTGACTCACTGGAAAAGACCCTGACACTAGGAAAGATTGAAGGCAAGAGGAGAAGGGCGCGATAGAGGAGGAGATGGTTGAATGGCATCACTGACTGAATGGACATGAGTTTGAGAAAATTCTAGGAGATAGTGAAAGACAGGGAAGCCTGGTATGCTGCAGTTCATGGGCTTACAAAGGGTCGAACATGGTTTAGTGACTGAACAGCAATCACTATAAAACACTGGCTCCCCGTTCAACCTCCCCACCCCCTAACCCCTGCCTCCAGGCACCTACCCATGTATTTTCTGAATTTATGAATTTGACTATTCTATCCATACCATCACTTCTTCATCCTTAAAATGGACATAATAATACACACATTCCAAACAGGGTTGCTCTGAAGTTCAAGGCAAAAGCATCTGTAGCTGACTTCTTTGTAAGATAGTGTTTCACTTCATATCAGTAGTGATGACTGAAATTGTTTAGGAGGGCATTTCTTTTTTTCATCCAGTTCTTCACTTACCACTATGCATTGAGATATGAGATTTGAAACCTCAAGTGTTATCACATAGCCCGTTGAGTTGTCAATTTGAGAAGTTGTCAGGTTCGCTGAAATTACATTCTGTCTAGATATGGCAAAAGAGGCAGAAATCCAAAGTCAGATCAAAGTCCAGGATTGAGGTAGCCTGGAAGGGAATATGGAAACAGGGGAGGCAGAGAGAGCAGGGGGATGAAATGAGTAGGGAAGAGACAGAGGCATCAGTGCCATCACTCCTGAGGATCTGCTTTGCATGACCTCTGCCTATAGTCTGTGTCCAGCCAAGACGCACCTATTTGGATGTGCGTGTGTGCTAAGTTGCCTCAGTCATGTCTGACTCTTTGCAACCCCATGGACTGTAGCCCACTAGTCTCCTCTGTCCAAGGGAGTCTCCAGGCAAGAATACTAGATTAGGTCAACATTCCCTTCTCCAGGGGATCTTCCCGACCCAAGAATCGAACCCACACTAGCACCACCTGGGAAGCCCACCTGTTTGGATACCTAGAAGCAAACATATGATATTTGCTTTTTTTTTTTTTTGGTCAACTAATGAGGGCAGAGATATGGGCTGAAAGAGCTGGTTTCCCTTCATTACAAATTCCTGACTGACTTTCAGCGGTTCTGTTTGAGGTAGAAGTGATTTGATTGCATGGTTTATTTTAGCTTATGATGTACTTCCTTCCTTCCATTTTTCTTGTGAAATCATCCCATAATCCAGGGAAACTCCTTCTCCTCCACTAGTGGAAGAATATGAAGCTCTAAGAACCGAAATATTTATTGTATCAATGAATTAAGTTTTGATAGGATTCATTTAGCTCAGCTTTGTCCATCAACTCACTGTTCCTCAGGCCTAAATTGAGGGGAACCTGGAAGTACTACTTAGTTAACCTAAAAGAATTGACCCCCAGCATATCCCGCACAGGCTTCTCAGGTAGAGTGAGTGCTAAAGAACTCACCTGCCAATGCAGGAGACATAAGAAATGTGGGTTTGATCCTTGGGTTGGGAAGATAACCTGGAGGAGGGCATGGCAATCCACCCCAGTATTCTTTCCTGGGGTCTATAGACTGGTGGTCTATAGTCCATGGGGTAAGGAATCCACCTGCAATGCGGGAGACCTGGGTTCAATCCCTGGGTTGGGAAGATCCTCTGGAGAAGGGAAAGGTTACCAACTCTAGTATTCTGGCCTGGAGAATTCCATGGACTGCATAGTCCATGGAGTCACAAAGAGTCAGACATGACTGAGCAACTTTCACTTTCAGTCCATGGGGTCGCAAGGAGTTGGACACAACTGAAGCGACTTGGCATGCACCCACACACACACATACCCCAAACACAGCCTCTGCCCTTTTTGCCTCTCTTCCCCTTAGAGAAATCCCCAAATTTCTCAGGAATCCTTTTACCAAAATTTCCAAGGCTCCATTCCTGCCTGTTATATGCTCCTTTCTCCACATTCTGTTACATGTCTGTTTCCTTAGGCATTCCTGACTTCTTTCTGAAACTCAGTGCCTTTCTATTCGCAAATACGTAGTCCCCTTTCAATGCTTCTCCATCCACGAATGATAGAATTGGAGACCACTTTTGTTACATCATGGCTCTGCATATAGGAACAAGTCCAGGGAAAGGCAGGATCCCAGAGCATGCTTCTGCTGTTCCTTGATTAGAGAAACATGCTCAGATCTTGTAGACTCTGAACTCCAGTGTATGAGGAGGACCATATAAAGAAGATGAGACTGTTGCCAATGAAATGACAAGGATTATCTCAGTTGGTGAATCAGAATAACACTTTTTATTGGGTAGTAACCAGGGACATGGCCCTTCTTGTACCGCTCAAACATCTTATTCAAAGTTTCACCCGCAGCTCTAGACCAAGCTCAGATTCCTGCCTATGCTTCTCTTTTGTGGCAAAGGGAGAGACTGATAAAAGGATAGGAAACTGAGTTAAAACGGAAAGTAGCTGTAGGTTATGGATCCAGTAACCTCTCCAACAGGTTCTGAACAGGGAGAGAGTGAGACATGAGCCGCAAATAGTGAGGACTCTCATCATGGTCCTCTTGGAGCAGGAAAATAATATTTAGGTGCATAAGGTGGGTTTCTGGGTTGGCAAAAGGGTCGTCCATGGAAGATTCTCTGTAGGGAGGAAAAATAGATGACTTACATTTGTCCTTGGGTTGGGACAGTCCACGGTGTCAGGCAGAGGCCCAGGAGAAGGGCAGCAGGGCTGGTCTTGAAGAGAAGCTGAAGCGCACGCATGCTGGAGGAATTTTATGCCCAAGAAGACTGTGTTCCCAGGGAGCAGGATGGTTCTTTATAACTCTAGCAGGATGACCCTGAAGCTATTGGGACAGGTTCACTTGGCCAAAATCATCACACCCGAGGGATTTCCCTCATTGCTAACTTTTTCTTTTCGTGTGTGAGAAAGGTCAATGTTTAGCTGGAACTTTAAATTAAGGAGAGAGAGGAAGGAATGAATTGGACCGTTTCCATTTGTTTTTCAACATTGAAGTGTTCCTGGCTCATTAAGATTGATCCTGCCTTAACTGTTCAAAACAGGATTCTTTCCTTTTCTAAGTCCTACTTCCTAATCCTTGCTCTAAGTGTAAAGATCCATGAGGCGTCCTTTCCCTTTGTCCTGTGTGTGACACGTGTCTTGTCTTCCTCTCAATGCCTCAACCCTAAAATTTGCTATAAGTTTTAGATATAGAGTGGATGCCATGAAACTAATGTCCCTACTCTTACCTTCTCTGATTTGCATTTTTGGTACAATAAATCATCTCTGGGTATAAAGTGTGTTTAAAGAGAATTTAATCCATGGGCATGGAGAAACTCAGATGAGACTAGGGGAGACCAGATATATACAGTGTGCATTTCTTTCTTTTTTAAAAAATTAATTAATTTATTTTAATTGGAGGCTAATTATAATATTGTAGTGGTTTTTGCCATGCATTGACATGAATCAGCCATGGGTGTACATGTGTCTTTCTTATGATACTGCCAACAAACAAGAAGCTGGTTAAATGCCTTTTTGTGATTGGATTGGTTTGTTAGGAGCCTTGAATTCTCATCACCTTTGTGGATGCTGCTTTCCTGAAGCATCTCAGAAAAAGTCCTGTCATCTCAGCTCTCTGCTTCTCTAGCTTCAGTTACTGCTCTGTCTGCTGCTAATTGCAGGAAATTAAGTTGCAAGGATAGATTTTTAAAAAGCCCATTTTGAAGGACTTTTATCATCTCTGATTATCTTCAGGAGAAAACGGTATCTGAGGAAACAGAATTAGAGTGACTAGGGAACTCTTGGAATTTCCCACCTACTACCTAAATGTGAGAACCATGGAAGAGCTGAGGGTCCTTGCATCAGATGGGGGGGTAAAGTCCAAGAGTGAGTGAGTTGGGGCAGCTGAGAGTGCTTCACTCTTACTCCTATAGGGTATCTCAGAGAACTAGCGTGCTGAAGATAAGCATGACCTTGAGATGCCTTAAGGTTAGAGCAAGACCAGGGAAGGTTGCTTTCATTCTTCATTTGTATTTTGTGCAATATTGTCTATGAATCAGGAGGGGCCTCTCTCTAGCTCCAGGTGCTTTATAGCAGGTCTTCTGCTGCCTGGGTCACTATGCATTTCATCTCTGTTTTCTCTCTTGTTGTTCAGTCTCTAAGATGGGTCCGACTCTTTGACCCTATGGACTGCAGCATGCCAGGCTTCCCTGTCCTTCACTATCTTCCAGAATTTGTCCATCCTCATGTCCATTGAGTCAGTGATGCCATCCACCCATCTTACCATTTCCTTCTCCAGAGGATCTTCCCAACCCAGGGATTGAACCTGCATCTCCTGTGTCTCCTGCATTGCAGGCCAGTTCTTTACACACAGCCACTGGGGAAGCCCATCTCATCCTCTGTTGTCCCTGTCCCTCCTGCCCTCAATCTTTCCCAGAATCAGGGTCTTTCCAGTGAGGCAGCTCTTCACATCAGGTGGCTGAGTTATCGGAGCTTCAGCTTTAGCATTGGTCCATCCAATGAATATTCAGGGTTTATTCCCTTTGGATTGATTGGTTTGATCTCCCTGCTGTCCAAGGGATTCTCAAGAGTCTTCTCCAGCACCACAATTTGAAAGCATCAGTTTTTTGGTGTTCAATCTTTTTTATGATGCATCTCTCATATCCATACATGACTACTGGAAAAATGATAGCTTTGATTATAAGAAGCATTTTTGACAAAGTGATGTCTGCTTTTTAATATGCTGTCTAAGTTTGTCATAGCTTTTATTCCAAGGAGTAAGCATCTTTTAATTTCATGGCTGCAATCACCATTTGCAGTGATTTTGGAGCCTAAGAAAATAAAATCTGCTGCTGTTTCCAATTTTTCTGTCCATTTGCCATGAAGTAATGGGATCAGATGCTATGATCTTAGTGTTTTGAATATTGAGTTTTAAGCTAGTCTTTTCACTCTCCTCTCTCACCCTCATCAAGAGGCTCTTTAGCTCCTCTTTGCCTTCTGCCATTAGTGATGTCTTCTGCATATCTGAGGTTGTTTCTACTTCTCCTGAAATCTTGATTCCAGGTTGTGACTCATTCAGCCCAGCATTTCACATGATGTACTCAACATATAAATTAAAATAGCAGAGTGACAATATACAGCCTTGACGTACTCCTTTCCCAATTTTGAAGCAGTCCATTGTTTCACGTCCAGTTCTAACTGTTGCTTCTTCACCTGCATATAGATTTCTCAAAGACAGGTAAGGTGGTTTGGTATTCCCATCTCTTTAAGAATTTCCCACAGTTTGTTGTGCTCCACACAGTCAAAGGCTTTAGCATAGTCAATGAAATCAAGCCGTACATCTGGAAGTTCTTCGTTCACATACTGTGAAAGCCTAGCTTGTAGGATTGTGAGTATAAGCTTTCTAGCATGTGAAATGAGCAAAATTGTACAATAGTTTGAACATTCTTTGGCATTTCCTTTCTTTGGGATTGGAAAAAAAAGTAACCTTTTCCAGCCCTGTGACTGGAAAACACTGCTGAGTTTTCCAGATTTGCTGGCATTTTGAGGGCAGCAGTTTCACAGCATCATCTTTTAGGATTTGAAATAGCTCAGCTGGAATTCCATCATCTCCACTAGCTTTGTTAGTATTAATGCCTACTAAGGCCCACTTGATGTCACACTCAGGATGTCTGGCTCTAGGTGAGTGATCACACCATCGTGGTTATACGGGTCATTAAGACCCCTTTTTTCTCTAGTCATTAAATTTCTTTTTTTCGTATTCCCTTCCCTTCCAATAATTTATTATTTATTAAAATGTTACTTTTCAACTCAATAATAGATTCTCAGGGTAAAAACAATCAGAATTAAATAAAGCACAGACATTGACATTTAAAGCTTCAACTCACTCATCACCCTTACTTTTTAGAGAAACACTTTTATTAGTTTTGTGTATCCTTCTAGTGTTTCTTTAAGCTACTGAATTCTTATACAGTATTACTCTGTTCCTAATTTTCTGACACAAAATTTATCACACACTGCTTTGCCTTACTGTTTCTATTTAACACTATGGCATGGAGACCTTTCACTATAGTAAGACGTCCTTCATTCTATGTAAAGCTGTGTATTTAGTTGTGTTTACAAACCATAATTTATTTTATCATCTTTTTACTGATAGACAATATGTTACTTTAGAAATTTTTACTCTTACAAATAGTGTTGTAATCAATAAGATCTTTCATTAATCATTTTGAGTTCTTTAGGATTTTCTGTAGGGTAAATTCCAAAAAGTATATCTGCTGTATCAAAGAGAAGTACATTTGTAAACTTGGTGGGTATTGCAGAATTTTTCTACATAGTGGTATACTGCATTTGTGTATCAATCAGAAATGCTGGAAAATGTCTTTTCTTCCACAGTCTCACCAACCAAGAGTGTTATCAATGTTTTTATATTTTATCAATTAGATAGGCAAAAATATTATCCCATTGTAGTTTAAATTTTCATTGTTCTCATGAAGAGTGAAGTCAAGTACCTCTTGATAGGCTTTTGTGATATGTATGTGTATATATATATATTTTTCCTCTTTCAACTAGACTTTTTCTTCTGCAGTTAGTTTTAACAACCTATTTAACAACAGAAATATTTTATTTAAATCAATATTGTATCTTTTACATAGTTACTATTTTTTCAAGTTTATATATATATGTATATATATGTAACTATTTTTGTTGGTTCAAATAAGGTTACTACCTTTTTTCTTTACAATGTACTTTAAGAAACTTTGTAAGATTTTAAAGTTTTAAGCACTTATATATCATTTTTAGATAAATTATGTAAGGAACAACAAAAAAAATGAAAAATCTGAAAAGCCAATGAGTTAAAACATTGTATCAGTTGAAGTAAATAATCTGAATACAAGTTTTCCTTAAAAACTCTTTGTATTTAAATATACTTCACTTATGGTTTTACTAATATAAAATTCTGGATTGGCAGTTTATCTTTTAGAATTTTGAAGATATTGTACCACGTTTTCCTGGCTTCCATTGTTTCTGTTTTAAAGTCAGCTATTATTCTTATTGTTAGGCATTTGAAGTTTAAATGCCTTTTTTTCCCCTTGACTTCACTTTAAATGTTCTGTTTATCTCTGGTTCTCAGGAGGCCCACACTATAATGAACTAAATGTGATTTTCTTTGCATTTATCCTGGCTAAAGTTCTAGTTTTCTGTATTTGAGATTTGATGTCTTTTGTCAGTTTTGGAAGATTCTAAGCCATGATTCATGGGATCACAAAGAGTCGGACACGACTGAGTGACTGAACTGAACTGAAGCCATTATATATTCAAATATTGCTTCTTTCTGATTCACTGTCACTTCTCCTTCTGAGCCACTTATCCTATTCTTCTTCATCATATCCCATTTGCCTTTTATTGTCTTTTTTTTGTGTTATCCATCTTTTTTTCTCTGTAATTCACTGTAATTTTTTCCAATTTATTTCAGTTTCACAAATTTCCCCTTACCTATGTCTAAGTTGCTATTGAAACTGTTCATTGGACTTTTAATTTTATTTATTGTCATTTTCATTTCTAGAATTTTTACTGGCTTCTATTTTGAGGAATTACTTTATTTTGACATAGATTCAAAGTACAAAGGAATATAACTTGAACAGTAGAAGTCATTTATACCTTAAATCTTTCACCTCACAATTTCTGATGGTCACAGTAATTAATTCCTCACAAATACTTCCAGATGGTTCCCATGAACCTATTTTTCTAGTCCTTGACCATTAACCCCGAATCATAACCATCTTATGAGCTGATTCTTACCCTATTTATTGTCATTAATCCATCCAATATTCCTTGCTGCATTCCTACTAGTTTTATCTCTTGGATTAAAAAAAATTTCTTTCTCATATTTAAAATTTTACTTGTTTTCTTTTCTTTTTTTTAACATTTTAACATTGGCTTTTGTTCTTCCCAGACTACTCAGTTACTCGTTCTCTCCAGACCTCCCCACCTCCAAATGCTATTACATGTGGTTATGCCAAAATGGATAAATGCATTTTACTATAAGAATGACTTTCAAAAATAAAATTTCCTTCATAAATCATTTCTATTGCATCTGCTCAATAAACTTTCTCCTGAAGTGGAGAATTTCTGGCTAGGAGATTTAGGAAGCAAAATGAAAACATAGGCCAAAACCAGCTATTACAATTTGGAAGCGAAACTATCATTTTTTTTTTAAAATTCAGTTATCCACCAGGTATCCATCTGTACATCTTAATTCACATAATTAAACAAAAACATTTATTCAGTGTATATTATGTTTAGGAACATTTTAAGGCCTTGAATTTTTTTCTGAAAATATGAAAACCTATTGAGCTGGCAACCATGACTGGGAATGTAAATTTCATTGTTTATTTTGGTCAACTGAAAGAACAGTCAATTTCTTCCTTTGCCTTTGTTTTTAAAAGATAGACATAGCCTCCAATTTGGAACGAAGTAAAAGTGAATGTGCCAAAGCTTTTGAAGTCATTTACATATTATGAATCTGTTAGTGGCAAAGTAAGCTACACAAAGCAAATGGAGGATGACTCATGTCAGTCAACAGATCTGCTATGCCGGGAAAGCACACTGTGGGGGAAACTCCAAGACATGAATCTCTCAATCTAGATTTCTAAAACAAGGGCAAAGTTTCTAATAACTAAAGCAAAAACAGAGTTATGTATACAATGGCAAAGGCCAAGGGCAAACAGAGGTCAATGATAGTTCATGTAAAAGTGCTAATAATCCTATCACGTATGAGGAAAGAGTTGATTTGAGTGGGAATAGAAGCTACAGTGATAAAAAAGTACAGAGAATTCTTTGGGATGAGTCATATGATCTAACTTCACCTCTGTGGCACTCTTCACTACCCATCTCTGAGAGGCAGAATAATGGCTCCTAGAGCATATCCAGGGTCTTCCCTGGTTGTCTGGTGGTTACAACTTTTCATTCCAATGCAGTGGGTCCTGCTTTGATCCATCCTTAGCTGGGGAGCTAAGTTTCCATATGCCTCCCAGCCAAAAAATCAGAATATAAACAACAGAAGCAGTGCTGTAATAAATTCAACAGATTTCTAAAAAGTTTTTTTTTTTTTTAATTTAAAAAGATATCCAGACCCTAATCTGAGGAAACTGTGGCTGTTACTGTATGTGGAAAAAGGGACTTTCCAGATGTAATTAAGACATTCGAACTTGGGGTGGGGAGATTATTCTGGATTACCTGTGTGGGCTCCATTTATGTTCCTGAGTCCTTAAAAGCCAAGAACTATTTTTGGCTGTGGTGAGGGAGGGTGAGGGGAGATCAGTTCAGTTCAGTTCCGTTCAATTGCTCAGTTGTGTCCGACTCTTTGCAACCCCATGGACTGCAGCACACCAGGCTTCCCTGTCCATCACCAACTCCGGAGCTTGTTTAAATTCATGTCCATCGAGTCAGTGATGCCATCCAACCATCTCGTCCTCTGTCATCCCCTTTTCCTCCTGCCTTCAATCTTTCCCAGCATCAGGGTCTTTTCCAACAAATCAGTTCTTCACATCAGGTGGCCAAAGTATTGGAGCTTCAGCCTCAGTCCTTCAAATGAATATTCAGGACTTATTTCCTTTAGAATTAGACTTGTTTGATCTCCTTGCGATCCAAGGGACTCTCAAGAGTCTTCTCCAACGCCACAGTTCTAAAGCATCAATTCTTCAGCACTCAGTTTTCTTTATGGTCTAGTTCAATGCTATGTAGAGCAATTCAATGCTTTGCTTAAAGTTCTAGTTCTTGTCTTTGTGGTTAGATGTTGTCTTCGTAGTTAGATGTTGTTCTGAGATGTAGGCAGCTGTGTGAATTCTGACAATTAAAATGAGTTAAGGAATGATTTTTTCTCTAGATCCTCTAACAGGAATACCATCCTCCTGATGCCTTGATTTTAGTGCAGCGAGATGTGTTCAGTTTAACTATAAGATAGTATATTGTGTTATTTAAAGTCACTGCATTTGTGAGAATTTCTTAGGTCAGCAATAAAAAAATTAAACAATATTTAAGTCTAGAAACTTTCTAAAAACCCTGATATCTGTGCTAAGGTAATCTCAATAGATAATATCTCACTAGATACATTCAAGTGGTCTTGAAAACTGTATCTGATCCCTCTTAGTACTGATTCATGTGTAGATCTTCTCTCAAAACTCTGTTCACTCCTTAATTCATTAATATATTTACTCATTCATTCATTTACTTTTTTTGTTGCTTCAAATTGTCATTCATTGAAAATCAGTTATGCTCTAGCCATGAGATAAGCCACCTAAATTTCTTCTCTCAAGAATATTCAGTGTTGAGACTTCCCTGGTGGTTCTGTGTTTATGAGATCCCAATGCAGGGACCCTGGATTTGATCCCTGGCTTGGGAACCAGTTCCCACATGCCAAAGGAGTTTGCATGCCACAACTAAAGTTCTCACATGCTTCAATGAAGATTGAAGATCCCATGTGCTTCAAATAAGACCTGGTTCAACTATATAAATCAATAAATATTAAGAAATATTATATTCAGTCTTTAGTCTTACCTAGTGAGGATTGATTTCAAAGTTAACTAGTTACTATAACCATCCATAGAATCAAAACGTTGGTTTTGCCAGTAGTCATGTTTGGATGTGAGAGTTGGACCATAAAAAAGACTGAGGACCAAAAAATTGATACCTTTGAATTGTGGTTCTGGAGAGTCCCTTGGACAGCAAAGAGATCAAACCAGTTAATCCTAAAAGAAATCAACCCTGAATATCCACAGGAAGGACTGATGCTAAAGCTGAAATTCCAATACTTTGGCCTCCTAATGTGAAGAGCTGACTCATTGGAAAAGACCCTGATACTGGAAAGATTTAGGGCAGGAGAAGAAGTAGGCAATAGGGGGTGAGATGGTTGAATGGCATCACAGACTCAGTGGACACGAGTTGGAGCAAACTCTGAGAGATGGTGAAGGACAGGGAAGCCTGGCATGCTGCAGTCAGTCCATGGGGTTGCAAAGAGTTGGACATGGCTTAGCAACTGAGCAACAGTAACAAGGTTGCGTCTATATCTTGGCTATTGTAAATAATGCTACAATGGATGTTTTGCTTCCCAGGCGGCTCTAGTGGTAAAGAACCTGCCTGCCAAAGCAGGAGACGTGGGTTTGATCCTTGGGTCGGGAAGATCCCCCTGGAGGAGGGCATGGCAATTCACTCCACTATTCTTGCCTAGAGAATTCCATGGATGGAGGAGCCTGGCGGGCTACAGTCCATAGGGTCACAAAGAATCAGCCATGACTGAAGAGACTTAGCATGCACAATGGACATAGGCCTGCATGTATAAATTAGTATTTTTACTTTCTCCAGGAAGATATCTGAAAATGAACTTGCTGAATCATATGATAGTTTGTTATATTAATTTTTTGAGATACCTGCATACTCTCTTCCATTTTGGTTGCACTGAGAAGATTGGTGTAGATTGGTAGATTTACATGTAGATTGGTGCCAGTCTACATTTTTACCAACAGTGCATGACTGTTAACTTTTCTCCATACCCTTTCCAACACATATTATTTGTTGTTTTTTTGATGACGATCATTCTCACAGATATGAGGTGATATCTTACGGTGTTTTAAATTTGCATTTCCCAGGAAATTAGTGCTGTTGAGAATCTTTTCATATTTCATTTCCATGTCTTCTTTGGAGAAATGTCTATACAGGTACTCTGGCTGCTTTTTAAATTAGATCTTTTTATACTGAGTTTTATGTTTTTTTCTACAAAATTTGGCTTGGATATTAACCCCATTGGCTATATCATTTGCAAATATCTTCTTTCATTCAGTAGTTCGCCTTTTCATTTTGTTGTGGTTTCCTTTGTTGTGCAAAACTTTTTTAGTTTGAGGTAATCCTATTTATTTATTTTTGCTTTTATTTCTCTTGCCTGGGCAAACAAATCCAAAGAAATAAGACGGATGTCAAAGACCACTGTGCTTATGTTTTCTTCTAGGAGTTTTGTGGTTTCAGGTCTTACATTAGGTCCTTATCCATTTTGAGTTTATTTTGTATATAAGAAAATAGTCTAGTCTGATTCTTTTGCAAGTAGCTGTCCGGTTTTCTCAGAAATATTTATGGAAGAAGCTGTCTGCTCCATTTTACATTTTTGCCCCCTTTGTTGTAGATTAACTGACTCTAGGAGAGTGGTTTTATGTATAGGTTCTCCAATCTCTTCCATTGATCTATGTGTCTTTTCTCTCCTTTTTATCAGGCATACAATGTTTTATAGTGCAGCTTGTAATCAGTGATCATGATATCTTCAGTTTTGTTCTTCTTTCTCAAGATGGCTTGGGCTATTCGGGATCTTTTGTGGTTCCATACAAATTTTAAGATTATTTTTTTTCAGTTCCATGAAAAATGCCTTGGTATGTTGATAGGGACTGCATTTAATCTCTGGATTGTTTGGGGTCATATGAACATTTTAGTAGTAGTAGTTCTTCCAGTTTATAAGCCAAGTATATCTTTTATTTGTGTCATCTTCAGTTACTTTGATCAGTGTTTTATAATTTTTAGAGTATGGATCTTTCACCTCCTTGGTTAAGTTTATTCCTAGGTATTTTATTCTCTTTAGATGCAATTGTCAAGAGGGATTATTTTAAAAATTTCTTTCTAATAGATTATTGTTAGTGTATAGAAGCACTATAGATTTCTGAATATTAATTTTACACCCTGTAACTTTGCTGAATTCATGTATTAGTTTTAGTAGATTTTTGGGTGTTTATATGTAGTATCAAGTCTTCTGTAAACACTAACCATTTTACTTCTTCATTTTCAATTTGGATGCTTCTTATTTTTCTTGTCTGAATGCTGTGGTTAGGATTTCCAATACCATGTTAAATAAAAGTGACAAGGGTGGACATGCTTGTCTTGTTCTTGTATTTAGAGAAAAGTCTTTCAGCTTTTCACTATTGATTATGATGTTGGCTTTGGGTTTGTTATAAATGGCCTTCATTATGTTGAGATATGTTCTCTTTATGCCCACTTTGATAAGGGTTTTTTTTTTTTTTTTTAACCATGAATATATGTTGAATTTTGCTGAATACTCTTTCTGTGTCTATGGAGATGGTTATGTGATTTTTCCTTCCTTTCGTTAATATTAGTTAACACAGTATATCCCATTAATTGATTTGCAAATGTTGAACCATCCTTGTAAACTTGGGATAAATCCAACTTGATCGTGATGTACGATTCTTCTCCTATTGTTTTTGAAACCTCTGTTTTATATATCTTCTCTCTGATCTTTATTATTTCCTTTCTTCTGCTGATGCTGGGATTTCTTTGCTCTTCTTTTTCTAATTCTCTCTGTCTCTAATCAGAAAAGATGCTTGGTATGATTTAGATCTACTGCCTGTCTTCATGTTGTGGCTGGGCTGTGCTTACTGCAGGTGTGCTGGTAGGAAGGGCTCAGCCTGCAAGGCTTGGCAGCAGTCATTGTTGCCGCTGTGCAGCTGGCCCCTGGGATTGAAGCTGCTTTCAGATGGTGCTGCCAGCGAAGGGTGACCTTCAAGGCCGGCAGGGCAGGGGTCTGCTTTGAAGGGGCTCTGTTTTGCTAACTGAGGGTATCCACTGGGTAAGATGGAACAGTGGCCTGCTTTGGAGGGACTCTGGTGTTGGTCAGAAATGCCTGCAGGGACTTGGGTGAGAGGCCACATTGGAGGCAGTCTGGTGCCCACCTAGCCTGGTCACTGTGTATGGGGGGAGCAGTGGTCTACTCTGGAGGGTCTCCAGTGCTGGTTGATGGTGTTTGCTAAAACTGGGAGCGTGGCAGACTGCTTTGGAGGGGCTCTGGTGTAGCTCCAGAGTGGCTGCCAGGTCCGGTGGGGCTTTGCTGCTGGCTGAGGATATCTGTTGGGGCTGGCAGAGTTGGAGTGCTGCTTCGGAAGATTGCCGGATGTGTTCGGTCCACAGGTGAACCCAGGATGGGACAAGCAGTGCTAGTAAGTTAAATGGCAAGAGTCAGAAATGGTGCCCATTTGTGCTGGACCAGCTAAGTAGAGGGTGAGCTATAAGAAAACTGCCATCAAAATGGCACCTGCCAGTCTCTCTACACCCTGAAAGTTCCATGATCCCTGCTGCTCTGGCACATCCCTGAAAATTAGTCAACGAGTCTCCTCAAGGTAAGAGATTTTGAAACATCTGCCTTGGTGCCGACACTTCGAGGGAATGAATTTTGGTGAGTTTTCTTGAAGAGTAGTGTCTCAGCTTCCCACAGTCCTCTGGCTCTCCCAGGCATTAAGTCCCCTGGCTTTCAAAGCCAGATGGTATGGGAGCTTGTCTTCCTGGTGCAGGTCTCCTGGGCTGGGGGCCTTCGTGTGTTCAGAGCCCTCAGTAAGTCTCCCAGGCTGTGATATCCTTCCCACCGATGGGTTAGACCCCCAGGACTGGTCCCAACCCGACTGCTCTTCTGCTCCTCCTATCCTTCTCCATGTGGGTTTCCCTTCTTATCTTTAGCTGTGGAAAACCTTTTCTGCTAGTCTCCAGGTCATCCTCAGAGAGAGCTTCTTTATATCTGTTTTGTCATTTGGTGTGTCCCTGGGAGGAGGCGAGTCTAGGATCATCTTACTTTGCTTTCTGTCCCACTTCCTGAGTTCAGCATTTTTAGATTTTACATATAAGTGATATACAGTATTTTTCTCTTTGTCTGACTTATTTCACTTAGCATAATGTCCTCAAGTTTCCCCCATGTTGATGCAAATGGCAGGATTTCATTCTTTCCCATGACAGAATAATACTCACTCCTATGTATGTGTGTGGATGTATCTGTGTGTATACCTGTATATATAGCTTGAGGTTATTTTTTAATAAGGCATGTGGTAAAGCATGTAAATAAAAATCTTCGGTGCTTCTTTGATACATGTTAAGCATGCAATCACTGTACTATTCTAATTAGTATATCAAGTGATCCTTCCCAATAATTGTGTTTTCTTGCCCTGGATTCTGATACTCATTTATGGTCCTGCCTTCTTGTCCAGATGCAGCGATTTTGTTCCTGTCTCCTTGTTGGCCCCCTTTCTAGCCTTCCTGACTTGCTCTTAATCCTGCCTGATATTAAAGTGCTTAGTGGCCCTGATCTTGCTGCTGTTTCACGCTCTGACCTCTTGGCGCCTGCTATTCCTTCGGCCACAATGCTCTGTGCCCACTGTGTACCCCAACCCTGGCTCATATTCCCCTTCTCTCAGGAAGGACTCATTCACCCTCTTTGGTGGAGCCCCTCAGGGTGCCCTCTGCCTTTCAGCATATTATGCTTCTTGTGCAGCCCAGTATCTAGTAGACATCCTTTAGTCCACCATCTTTCACTGTCTGAAAAGAAGCAACTGAATAGAACAGAATGCTATTGTTTATCCCGGGGTCCATAGATTCTGCCCCTGACTCCGCTAGAGGCAGGATGATTCTCATCTCCTGGGATCTGAAGCGGTTCCTGGGGGGAGGAGGGTGTGTGGAGCAGTGGGATGTAGAAGGGCCAGGGAATAGGGGGCCTTGAGGTTCCTGTCCACATTCTGCCCATCACTTGCTATGAGTTTTAGGGCCACTGCTTTCCCTTTCTATGAGAATGGCCCCTCTCTCTTTCTCCTCTTTCATTGACAGTTCAGTTCAGTTCAGTTCAGTCGTTCAGTTGTGTCCAACTCTTTGTGAGCCCATGGACCACAGCTCACCAAGCCTCCCTGTCCATCACCAACTCCCGGAGTTTACTCAAACTCATGTCCATTGAGTCGACGATATCATCCAACCATCTCATCCTCTGTCGTCCCCTTCTCCTCCCGCCTTCAATCTTTCCCAGCATCAGGGTCTTTTCCAATGAGTCAGTTCTTTGCATCAGGTGGCCAGAATATTTCATGGACAGGGAAAGCCCAAAAACTCTTCTCAGTAAAGGTCCTTTGAAAGAGCAGAGCCCTAAAAATTCTGGCTGTTCTGAGGCTCCTCTGGGGTAGATTTTGTAGGAAAGACACAGCAGAAGTCAGAGAAGCTTGTGAGAAGTTTATTTTAGAGACTAAATTTGGCTAGTTGACCCCAACCAGCTTTCCTTGGAGGAAATCATCTGCTGGCACGGTTGGGGTATGCAGAGACAAAGGCTTCCGTTTAGATCAGACTATGGTAGGCTCTTGGTGATATAAAAGCGATTTGCTTTAATAGGTATCACTGCCCAGTCATTTGGGCAGATACCTAGTTCACGAATAACGTCAACCACTGCTGTTATCCTTATAGTACCTGAAAGAGATAAGGCAGGACAAAGGTCATCTCGGATAACACTCCGACCCCTATGCCTTGGCTTTTCTGCCATCACCAGGAATTTCCCCACTGGGATTCAGTTTCCCCAAATCATTTACAAATATAGGCCCCTGATTAACTTTTCTCCCAAACCTTTCACCTTTCAAATTGGGCCGAGTCCCCACATTCTCACCACCTCTTCTTCCCTCCCTTCCTCTCTGCCCTTCCCCATGGAGGTTCTGATCCAGATATGCAGCCACCTTTCTCTTGTGTTTTTTCCCTCCCTGGAGGATAGTTCTTGGCTTGGTCATCTCCTGTACTTACTGTTGGTTTGCAAGTCCCAGAAGAAGCTCCTTGAGTGACTGTCACAGAGGCAGGAGGTGTATTTATAATTAAAATTGCCTTCCATCGGAGTGTTGCTTAGAAGATAAGATTTAATCTGGGGAGAGAGGACCCAGTGTTAGCTTGGGGATGGAAGAGTGAAAGACAAGAATGGGTGAAGGGGGAGGAGGGAGATCTGCTTAGTGATTGAAAGGCAGGGATGGGTGTGGGTCAGAGGCAGGAGGAGTCAACTATGTGGTGTCATCTAGGTCAGAAGGTCTTCTGTCCTCATGTCCTCAAATTCCTGCTGTAGCAGCGTGGGTCTAGGGCTTGGGAGGAAAGAGGTAAGTGAGTTCACAGGGCTTGCTTCCCTAGTCAAGGCTGTTCAGAATTGGCCTGTGACCACAGCCTGGCTGCTTGGGTGTGGAAGTCAATGCCAGGCCCCGTTGCCAGACTGTGGCTGAACCCCAGCCGTGCTCCTCTAAAACTCTGTGACTTTCAATAATTAGTGACCTTTCATAATTAGGGTGATGTGTCTCACCCTGGCTTTCCTCAGTTGTGAGGCGAAAGCAATTACTCACCAATCCTGGCTGCTACTAATGGGTTCCAAATGAGATTGAGATCTTGAAGTTAGTTTTCCTTTTTCAAATCGAGAGCACTTTACAATTTAAGATCCCAGAGTATACAGGCTTCCTTGGTGGCTCAGTGGTAGAGAATTCGCCTGCTAATGCAGAATACATGGGATCTGTCTCTGGGCTGGGAAGATCCCACATGCCACAGAGCAAACGAAGCCCATGCAGCACAAGTATTGAGCCTGCGGCTCGACAGCGCATTCTCCGCAATGAGAGAATTCACTGCAATGAGAAGCCCATTCCCTGCAACTGGAGCGTAGCCCCTGCTCACTGCAACTAGAGAAAAGCCACACAAGGAAGACCCAGCATTGCCAAAATTGAGAAGAAGCTAAAAAAAATGAAGACCCCAGAGTACAGCATGTGTAAGTTTCAGTGGAGTCAAGAAGCTTCTGTCTAGTTACTGTTCAGCATGGGAGTTTTATTCTGGGGTCCATAAACCCAGAAAGACCTGTGGGTAGTATTCAGTGAGCCTGTGTATTCAGGTGGAAAGAAGTTTTATCTTTATTTTTACTAGACTGTCATTGAAAATGAGCACTTCTGTTACAAAGGTCATCAGTAATCCATGGTGGTATTAGCAGTATGCGTGATCTTATCAAGAAGAGAGACATAGATATGTTTGCACTACATTATAATTTTAGAGATCTTGAAATATTGTCTCCTCATCTCTACCTTAGTGCTCTATCACACTGACATGCATGTTCATGGCTGGGGCCATCAGCTTCTTTCCTGCAACTTGCCCAGGTAACTGGCAGCTCTGCGCTGAATGGCCTGTCAGCCCCAAACAGTGAACTCAAATGTTCTCACCTTTGGAATTTTACTCAGAATACTTTGGACATCCTGGTGTTTCTATAGAGAAATCTACCCTTACCTTGTTTAGTTTTTTATTACATTTGCAACAGTGTATCTTCATCTATCCCCCTTCAAGGATCACAGCATTGTCATGGCAGAGAGTCTTGTATAACTCAATAAAGCTATGAACCACACTCTACAGGGCCACCCAAAATGGATGGATCACAGTGTGGAGTTCTGACAAAACGTGGTCCACTGGAGAAGGGAATGGCAATCCACTCCAGTATACTTGCTTTGAGAACCCTATGAATATGGCACCAGAAGATGAGCCCCCAAGGTTGGACGATGTCCAATATGCTACTGGGGAAGAGCAGAGAAATAGCTCCAGAAAAGAATGAAGAGGCTAGGCCAAAGCAGAAATGATACTCAGTTGTAGACATGTCTGGTGGTGAAAGTAAAGCCTGATGCTATTAAGAACTTCACTGCATAGGAACCTGGAATGTTAGGTTCATGAATCAAGGCAAATTGGACATGATCAAGCAGGAGATGGCCAGAGTGAACCTTGACATCTTAGGAATCAGTGAACTAAGATAGACAGGAATGAGTGAATTTAATTCAGATGACCATTATATCCACTACTATGGGGAAGAATACCTTAGAAGAAATGGAATAGCCCTCGGAAGCAACAAAAGAGTCTGAAATTCAGTGCTGGGTGCAATCTCAAAAATAACAGAATGATCTCAGTTCATTTTCAAGGCAAATTATTCAACATCACAGCAATCCAAGTCTATGTCCCAGCCACTAATGCCAAAGAAGCTGAAGTTGAAGGATTCTGTGAAGACCTACAAGACCTTCTAGATCTAACGCCAAAAAGTTATGTACTTTTCATCACAGGGGATTGGAAAGTAAAAGTAGAAAGTCAAGGGTTATCTGGAGTAATAGGCAAGTTTGGCCTTGGAGTACAAGATGAACCAGGGCAGAGATAGAACACACTGGTCATAACAAATACCCTTTTCCAACAACACAAGAGACAGCTCTACACATGGACATCACCAGATGGTCAATACTAAAATCAGATTGATTTATAAGCTTTGCAGCTGAAGATGGAGAAGCTCTATACAGTTAGCAAAAACAAGACCTAGAGCTGACTGTGGCTCAGATCATGAGCTCCCTGTTGCAAAATTCAGTCTTAAATTGAAGAAAGTAGGGAGAAACAAGAGACAATTCAGGTATAACCTAAATGAAATCCCTTATGATTATACTGTGGAGGTGATGAATAGATTTATGGGATTGAATATGATAGCAGAGTGCCTGAAAAACTGTGGACAGAGGTTCATAACATTTTACAGGAGGTGGTGACCAAAACCATCCATAAGAAAAAGAAATGCAAGAATGCAACATGATTGTCTGAGGCTTTACAAATAGCTGAGAAAAGAAAAGAAGCGATGGGCAAAGGAGAAAGGGAAAGATGTGCCCAACTGAATGCAGAGTTCCAGAGAATAGCAAGGAAAGATAAGAAAAGTTTCTTAAGTGAACAATGTAAAGAAATAGAGGAAAACAACAGATTAGGAAAGACAAGAGATCTCTTCAAGAAATTTGACATATCAAGGGAATATTTCATGCAAGGATGGACATGATAAAAGATAGAAATGGTAAGGACTAACAGAAGCAGAAGAGATTAAGAAGAGGTGGCAAATATGACCTAGCAATCCCACTTCTGGGCATACACACTGAGGAAACCAGATCTGAAAGAGACACGTGCACCCCAATGTTCATCGCAGCACTGTTTATAATAGCCAGGACATGGAAGCAACCTAGATGCCCATCAGCAGATGAATGGATAAGGAAGCTGTGGTACATATACACCATGGAATATTACTCAGCCATTAAAAAGAATTCATTTGAACCAGTCCTAATGAGATGGATGAAGGTGGAGCCCCTTATACAGAGTGAAGTAAGCCAGAAAGATAAAGAACATTACAGCATACTAACACATATATATGGAATTTAGAAAGATGGTAACGACAACCCTATATGCAAAACAGAAAAAGAGACACAGATGTACAGAACAGACTTTTGAACTTTGTGGGAGAATGTGAGGGTGGGATATTTCAAAAGAACAGCATGTATACTATCTATGGTGAAACAGATCACCAGCCCAGGTGGGATGCATGAGACAAGTGCTCCGGCCTGGTGCACTGGGAAGACCTGGGGGAATCGGGTGGAGAGGGAGGTGGGAGCGGGGATCGGGATGGGGAATACGTGTAAATCCATGGCTGATTCATATCAATGTATGACAAAACCCACTGAAATGTTGTGAAGTGATTGGCCTCCAACTAATAATAAAAAAAATAATAATAAAAAAACAAAAAACAAAACAAAACAAAAAAAAACAGAACAAATTGAAAAAAAAAAAAATCACTCTGGGGAGGGAGGTGGGAGGGGGGATCGGGATGGGAAATACATGTAAATCCATGGCTGATTCATGTCAATGTTTGGCAAAAACCACTACAATATTGTAATTAGCTTCCAACTAATAAAAATAAATGGGAAAAAAAAAAAAAAGAAGAAGAGGTGGCAGGAATACACAGAAGAATTATACAAAAAGGTCTTAATAACCTGATAACCATGATAGCATTGTCACTTACCTAGAGACGGATATCCTGGAAGGTGAAGTCAAGCAGGCCTTAGGAATTATTAGAGTGAACAAAGCTAGTGGAGGTGATGGAATTCCAGCTGATCCATTTAAAATCCTAAAAGAAGATGCTGTTCAAGTGCTGCACTCAATATGTCAGCAAATTTGGAAAACGCTGCAGTGGCCACAGGACTGGAAAAAAATAGTTTTCATTCCAGTCCCCAAAATGGGCAATTCAAAAGAATGTTCAAACTACAGCACAATTGCAGTCATTTCATATGCTAGCAAAGTAATATGCAAAATCCTTCAAACTGGGCTTCAGTAGTATGTGAACTGAGAAATTCCAGATGTACAAGCTGGGTTTAGAAAAGGCAGAAGAGTCAGACATCAAATTTCCCCCATTTGTTGTGTCATAGAAAAGCAAGGGAATTCCAGGAAAACATTTACTTCTGCTTCATTGACTACACGAAAGCGTTTGACTGTGTGGATCAAAACAAAGTGTGGAAAATTCTTAAAGAGATGGAAATACCAGATCATTTTACTTGTCCGAGAGACAAGAAGCAACAGTTCGAACTGGACATGAAACAACAAACTGGTTCAAAATTGGGAGAGGAGTACGTTAAGGCTGTATATTGCCACACTGCTTATTTAACTTATTTAGCTACATCATGCTAAATGCCGGGCTGGGTGACTCACAAGCTGGAATCAATATTTCTAGGAGAAATAACAACCTTAGATATGCAAATTATACCACTTTAATGGCAGAAAGGAAAGAGGAATTAAAGAACCTTTTGATGAGTGTGAAAGAGGAGAATGAAAAACTGGCTTAAAACTCAACATTCAAAAAACTAAGATCATGACATCTGGTCCCATCACTTCATGGCAAATAGATTGGGAAACGATGGAAACAGTGAAAGACTTTATTGTCTTGGGTTCCAGAATCACTGCAGTTGGTGACTGCAGTCATGAAATGAAAAGATGCTTGCTCCTTGGAAGGAAAGCTATGACAAACCTAGACAGCATATTAAAAAGCAGAGACATTACTTGGATGATAAAGGTCCATATAGTCAAAGCTATGATTTTTCCAGTAGTCATGTATGGATGTGAGAGTTGGACCATAAACAAGGCTGAGCACTAAAGAATTGATGCTTTTGAATTGTGGTGTTGGAGAATACTCTTAAGTATTCTTGGACTATTCTTGGAGTATCCCTTGGACTGCAAGGAGATCAAACCAGTCAATCCTAAAGGAAATCAACCCTGAATATTCATTGGAAGGACTGATGCTGAAGCTGAAGCTCTAATACTTTGGCTACCTGATGTGAAGATCTGACTCATTAGAAAAGAACCTGATGCTGGGAAAAATTGAAACAGGAGAAGAAGGGGACAACAGAGGATGAGATGGTTGGATGGCATCACCAATTCAGTGGACATGAGTTTGAACAAACTCCAGGAAATGGTGAAGGACAAGGGAGGCCTGGCGTGCTGCAGTCCATGGGGTAGCAAAGACTTGGACATGACTGAATGACGGAACAACACAACAACAAAAAGGCATCCAGTCCCATCACTTCATTCAAATAGAAAAGGAAAGTGCAAACAGTGACAAATTTTACTCTCTTAGGCTCTAAAATCACTAAGGATGATGACTGTAGCCATGAAATTAAAAGATGTTTGCTCCTTGAAAGAAAAGCTATGACAAACCTAAACAAATTATTAAAAAGCAGAGACATCACTTTGCTGACCAACATCTGTATAGTTAAAGCTATTGATTTTCCCAGTAGTCATGTATGGATGTGAGAGTTGGACCAGTCAGTCCTAAAGGAAGTCAACCCTGAATATTCATTGAAAGGACTGATGGTGAAGCCGAAGTTCTGATACTTTGGCCACCTGATACAAAGAGCTGATTCAGTGGAAAAGACCCTGATTCTGGAAAAGATCAATGGCAGGAGGAGACAGGGCAGCATAGGATGAGACCATTAGATATCATCATCAGCTCAATGGATGTGAGTTTGAGAAAACTCTGGGAGATAGTGAAGGACAGGGAAGCCTGGCGTGGTGCAATTCATGTGGTCGCAAAGAGTTGGACATGCCTTATGAAGTGAGCAACAACAATCTTTATGAATCAGGATTTTCACTACTTGAATAACCAAAGCAAAAAATTCCTAGTCCCTTGGATGTCCAACAAAACAGCTGTGATTTGTTGCCAAATGGTAGTGTACAGTTTAAGGTCTTTACTCAAGCTTCACGATAACAGCCATCATATATATAATCTCTAGAAAATAAAGTGTAACTTGTTTATATTTAAGTATATTGCCTTTCAGCTAGTGCACCCATAAAGGAACACACACATATAGCTGTATCACAAGTTAATTTTTTAACTAACTTTATCATTTTTCTTTACCATATCTGTTTTCTTTTGTAACCAGTACATTTTATTTATAAATTTAGAGCAATTTTCTGGTAAGAGTCCCAAGACCAGCAAAATGGTCCAGATGTTTAAGAACTTGGTTAACCCTACATTTTCTTCAACATTAAATGATTATATGGTGTTTATATTCAAACACATGATTGAGGGTATAGTCTATTCCATTTTAAAAATATTTATTTGTATTTATTTATTCAATTGGCTACCCTGGGTCTTAGTTGTGGCACAAGGGATCTATTGTTGCAACATGTGGGATCTAATTCCCTGATCGGGTCCCCTGCCTTGGAAGTGCAGAGTTTTAGCCATTGGACCCCCAGGGAAATCCCAATCTATTCTATACTTGTCTTTGTGATCTTTAATACCTCACTTGGTCAAGAATTTAGTTACATAAACATTATAATTAGTAGAAAATGAATATTAGGTTCTAGAAGCATCACACCTATAAAATTATAATTTTTTCCAAAGTTTTAAAAATATGAAGTATTCATAGTTATACATTTATTTCATGCTTGCATGCTAAGTTGCTCAGTTGTGTCTGACACTTTGTGACCCCCATGGACTGTAACCTGCCAGGTTCCTCTGTTCATGGGATTCTCCAGGCAAGAATACTGGAGTGGGTTGCCATTTCCTTCTCTAGGGGATCTTCCTGACCCAGGGATCGAACCTTCTCTTGTCTCCTGCATTGGCAGGCTGGTTCTTTGTTGCTAGCACCACCTGGAAAGCTCACACTTATTTTACAGTTATACATAAATTCTTTCTAATTTGCAGTATCATTCATTCTATGGAGTTCTTTGTCTTTGACTTGTACTTGGTTAGGTTTTAAAAAGATTGCTTTATTTCATTATACTAGCATTGTTCTTAAGACAGTTTTGTTAATCACAGCAGCAAAAAATTACATCAGGTGTCAAATTGTTGATTAAACACATTTTTTTTTAACACCTGTTACATTCTCAGGGTTGGAATTGGACTTTCATAATCTATCACCACTAGAAATTACCATTATCACAAAACTTTTATGCCCATCTTCACATTCTTTTTTCATCTGTGCTTTTGATAAACAAAACACAAAATTGAAAAATTATAATTCACCCTCCCTCCCACCTCTAATTAATATACATAGTTCATGTTATTGGATTGTAAACAGAAAAATTGGATAAAGCAGCTGTATTACTCTTTGCTCAATGATCAGGAGTCTTTCTCCTATAGGTGTGGGGCCATTTCTAGAAAGTAGTTTAATGAATAACAATCCTCACACTCCCAATTTTGTTTTCTATTTAGTCCCTGTCCTTAAAGTCTCTGGTGGCTCAGAAGGTTAAGAATCTGCCTCCAATGTGGGAGACCCATGTTCGATCCCTGGGTCAGAAAGATCCCCTGGAGAAGGGAATGGCAACCCACTCCAGTGTTCTTGCCTGGAGAATCCCATGGACAGAGGAGCCTGGTGGGCTACGGTCCATGGGGTCGCAAGGAGTCAGACTCGACTGAGAGAATAACACTTGGACTTTCAAATCTAATTTGAATTCCGAAGCTGTCAGAAGGTACCTGTGCTTCTTGAGAGATGTCTTTCTGGAATGAGATGGGGTAGATGCATGGATCTTGGTCCTTGAACAGAGGTGGCTAACAAGGGATGTGCGTGCCTGCTCAGTCGCTCAGCTGTGTACGACCCTCTGCGCTGCCATGAACTGTAGCCCACCACGCTCCTCTGTCTATGGAATTTTTCAGGCAAGAATACTGGAGTGGGTTGCTGTTTCCTCCTCCAGGGAGATCTTCCCCACCCAGGGATGGAATTCACATCTCCTGTGTCTCCTGCATTACAGGTCAGTTCTTTATCCGCTGAGCATTGAGGAAGCCCCTAGCAAGGGAGGATCATGCTTTCGTGACAATACCAGAGGAGACTGTCAGTGAGGTGGAGAAGGACACACTCTTCCTGGGGTGCAAGGGGAAGTTCTGTGGGTTCAACCTGCACAGGTCCTTTCCACAGGACCCAGAGCAGTCAGACAAGAGGGGGCCTAATGCACGTTATCCTTGGAGATCCTCTGGTCTGAACTGCTGAACTGGGAGAAAGGGAGGAGAAGGGTGTGCTTTCCTTATCAGAGAGGAGAGGTTGGAACAACGGTCAGCTTCTGACAAAAGAGCAGACAAAGCCAAAGAACAGAAGAGTGAGAAGAATGCAGACTCTGCTCAGGGCTTCCTGAGGAGGAGGGTTCATAACCTGCCTGTTGTTGGCACCGCATCTCGTTTCCCCACTTGCCTCAACCTCCCAGATGGGATTGTGGGTTTTCCTTCTGAGGCTCTCCACGCTCCTGTCCTTCATCTCAAACGGTCATACCCAGGACCTGGGGAGGGACTCTCACCCATCCTCCCCCACCTCTCACACATTTTTGTCTCTTCCCTCTTAGCTGTGCTTCTCCCACTAGTCATGCCTTCTGTCTCCTCCCTCCCACACTTGTCTGGATTGTGGGGGTCCCTTCATCTGTAAAATCACAGTAGTCATCTGCCCTGAGCCCCCATGATTATTCTGAGGCTCAAGTATCTATATGAGCATTGGGAGCAGGAGGGTGGGGGTTCATTATGCTATTAATTACATTATGCAATATTGAAGTCAGAGCTTGATTTAACCGTATTTGTAATTAGCAATTAGACTTTTCCCAAGGTGGGCCTCTACTTACCACCATGCATTCCCTCAGTTCTGTTGAAACTTTAAGCACCACGGTGGCCTCTTCACTCGCCTCTGCTATTTGCAGCATCTGCAGGTCCATTGTCACCAACTGTCGACTGGTTCTGGGAAGAGAGAAGCAGGCCGGAGATCAGAAATCAATCCACAAGAGATGGGGCTTGCGATCAACAGGACCAAGGGAACAGAGAAGGTGCGGAGGAAGGAGATGATGAGAGCAGGATCAATCCCTCAGCATCTGAGTCTCCTGAGAACTTTTGATTTGGGCTTGTTTTGTACAGATTAGGTGTGCTTACTAAAGCAACTTGAATTCTTTATTTTAAAGCTGAGCATCTTCTTTCCTTGCACTGGTCATCCTCGTTTGCCCCAAAGCAAGGAACTGCCTGGGATGAGGGGCTTTCTAGTGCTAAAACCAAGAAACTCCTGAGCAAACTGGGCTGGGTGGTCACCTTAATTAGCACAGCTTATTTCAACTACTTGCCGTACCTCAGGGCTGAATAGAGTGGTATCTATATCTGAACTTAATCCTCACTCAGTGTTTCTTGATGCCTCCACATTATACAAGCTTCTCAAAATCCCGAGGCTTTTTTTCCAGGATAGGACGTCTGGTCACACTATAGAGATCACCACCAGAATCATATTCCAGAAACCCAGCATTCCAAACTCTCTTCCTGTAGAGAAAGCTTCCAAGATATGCTGAGTGATTCTGTTCCTCCCCAGACCTTTGCTCCACTTCCTACTCACTCCATTCTCCTTGCCCAGTTTCTTGCTTCTGTCAAGCGTGGACCCGCAGTGAACTAGCTTCTAAACCTGCGCCTCCTGATATCAGTGTTTGTGGGGGCCAGGGGTCCTTGCCTTCATCTGTGGTCTTGAGAATAGGGAGAATGTCTAAGTTGCTGGGTCAGCGCAGCCTCATACCATAGCGCCAAGGATCTGTGACCACACCCTCTAATCCTTTCCTGAGTCCTGCCCAAAGCTTCCTAAAGCTATTGTTGGAGCTCTCTGACCTGCTTCATCTTCTCTTCTAGGAGGGAAGGTATGAGAAGGTGGGGTTTTCTGAGCAAAATTCTCACAAAGGTATTGACTATGGACAGGATGTGGATCAGAGCTTTGGCTCAAAGGTAAAGAATCCACCTTCCATGCAGGAGCCTCAGGTTCAGTGCCTGGGTAAGGAAGATCCCCTGGAGAAGGAAGTGGCAATCCACTTCTGTATTCTTGCCTGGGAAATCCCATGGACAGAGGAGGCCGGTGGGCTATAGTCTATGGGGTCACAAAAGAGACATACACATCCTAGCAAGTAAACAACCACAGCAACAGTTACTTACAGCCTGCTTGAACACTGGGAGCCTTATTTCCATGGGCAACCTAGAAGTACCCATGTGAGGGAAATTGATGACACTCCCTAAGAGGGGAAAAATGGGGCCAGGCGTGGGGTTCATGACAGTTCCTGGGACTAGAGTTCTGGGAAGCTGAAAAAGTTTTCAGGAGCAGATATGCAGATTTCTAGAGTAGGAGTGGAGGAGCCCCCTCCCGACCCAATTTTTTTTGTTTTGTTTTTAATGAAGAGGAGAAAGTCTTGGCTCACGTGTCTTCCTGAGCTTTGGTGGTCCCCAGCTGCAGGCAAAGAATCAGAAGCAGGGCAGCAGGGCTGGCCCTGAGCAGGAGATGGAGAGAGTACATGCTGAAAGAGACAGAATGTGATGTCCTAGAGAAGTAGGATCCCAGGTGCTCAGCACAGTCTTTATACGCAGATCAAGGAAGTAGAGAGCTGCCAAGCAGATCCATGTTGTCAATCATACATTTATCCTCCTCACGTATGATCTTTCCTTGTTGAGCTAAAGTTTGTTTTTCTATGGAAAAAGTCAACATTCAGCTTGAGTGTTAAGAGTCTGAGAGAGGAATTAGATTACCCTTCCTCATTTTCTCACTATGAGTTTTTTAGAATGGCCAGGATCTCAAAAGATATACCAAACTTTCCCTAGTTGACAGAAATGATTTCTTTCTCCTCATCCTTCCATACCTGTCTGTCCTGCTCTACATGGTCTTAGCTTCAGTCACTCCTCTGATAGTCTCTGGAGCCAGATAATCCAGCTATAGGAGCAGATTTCAGATCTCAGTCTGGGGCACATTTACTTGATCCCCTTATTAAGTTCAACAGGACATGTTCAAATCCTTTTTTCAGAAACTAAGGTGATCAAGGTCTCCCCAAGGGCCACCAAAAAATGATATGGTGGGGGAACTAGAGATGGGCTGCTCTGGATGATGGAAAATTGAGGTCACAGCACTGGGTGACTTGAAGATATTTGTGATTGTAGAGTCCTTCTTACCTTCAGGGTTAATGATACATCCTACAGATGCCCAAGACCCCTAGCTGCCCCAGAGTCCCCAGTGCAGGCAGTATTTTAACTCTAGACAATTTCTGTACATAGCTGGCTTTCCTAAATCAGACATCTCAGCACTGAAGAGTCTGCTTATTTCACTATTGAGGTGGTCACTTTTTTACTACTGTGTTACAGCATGAGGCACACAGGAAGACCCACAAAGGGAAGGATTGTCTCCATTAGAACAGAACCTAAACAGTGTCCAGAAATTGCTCTGGCAGGAATGAGAGATTCTCTCCCTGGGGTGAGAGGGAAACTGGCTCTTGATGGCACTGGCTTTGTGATAGTCTTTATTCAGTTAAATCTATTCCTTTACTTATGATGTCATGACATTGTGGAATTTGTTCCTGTCCTTTGCTTGACAGATAGCGGTATAGGAAGACTTTCCCAGGCATGAACGTGAAAATCAGGGTTCTGAGAGTTGCCTATGTATATCTCTAGAGCCAGAATTCAGATTTAAAGTCCAGGTGTATGCCTCTGTTTCTGAATATATCTTTGTGGATTGCTCTTCCTGCTTATTATATTCCTGCATTTCCCTACTCATTCCTCTGAACTTGACATTACTCATGTCATTCCTCACTTATGACTCCAGCTATTATTGTGGTCACATGCTTTCTTCTTTGTTTCCGTTCCGTGTACTCAAGAACAATGCTTTCATTCCACCTGCCCTGGTCATGGTGACCCTCCTTTTTCAACATTGTAATTTTCTATACATCTGCATTCTTTCAACATTCTTCAACAATGTAATTTTCTTTGCACCTGCTCCTCTTACTTGCTTGTATAAATTTCATCAGAGGGACCTGCTAGCTGAGATCAGAGAAGAATCAGGGCAAAAGAATCTAGAAAGTGTCCATTCTCTTCCACTGGAAATCCAGGAAGAACTCCCTGCTGAGGTTTAGCTCCCTTTGAAGGCATAGTCAAACCATTGAGGACCTACCTCTAGCATATTTCCGTCAAAGCAATTCTCCAAAAGGGACAGCTGATGAGTTAAGAGGATCTATTGACTCTGTGTTCTCCTGTTGGCCAGTGTGAATGTGTGCGTGTGTGCTCAGTCGTGTCTGACTCTTTGGGACCCCAGGGACTTTAGTAGCCCACCAGGCTCCTCTGTCCATGGAATTTTCCAGCAAGAATACTGGAGTGGGTTGCCATAGGAAACAACAGTATTTAGAACCTTCAGTGCACATGATGTATCTTATATACTGTGCAGGTCATGGCTCATTTGATGGTTTATTTTGTATGTCAATTTGGCTAGACCAAAGTACCTAGTTTTGGGTTAAGTACAAGTCTCGATGTCACTGTGGAGCTTTATTTCTTTTCTAAATTTAATTTTTAGTTTGTTTATTTTTATTTATACTTTTAATTTTATACTGGAGTATAGCTGATTAACAGTGTTATAATTTCAGGTCCACAGCAAAGTGACAACATATACATGTATCCATCCTCCCCTAAATTCCCCTTGCATCCAGGCTGCCACCTAATGCTGAGCAGAGTTCCCCGTGCTGCGCCCTCTTGGTTATCCACTTAAAATAGAGCAACGTGTGTATGTCAATCCCATGCTCCCTGTCTCTTCCCCCTTCCTCCCATAACCATAAGTTCCTTCTCTGAATGTGTGAGTCTCTTTCTGTTTTGTGAGTTCATTTGTGTCATTTCTTTTTAGATTCTGTGTGTAAGGGATATCATACCATATCTCTCTTTCTCTGACTTACTGTGAAGTTATTTTTAAATCAATAGACATTGAGTAAAGCTAATTACCTTCCATGATGCGGGCAGGTCTCATCCAATCAGATGAAAGCCTTAAGAGAAAGGACTAAGGCCACCCAAGGAAGAGATTTTACCTCTAGAATGCCTTCAGACCTGATCTGTGACATCAACTCTTTTCTGGGTCTTCAGGGTGCTCTCCTGCCACATAGATTTCAAACTGGCCAGTCTCTGCAATTATATGAATCAAATCCTTAAAAAAAAGAAAACACAACTCTGTCTGTCTCTCTCAGACATACACACACCCCCACACACACCCCCTTCATGCACCCCCACAAACAACCACACCCCCCACACCCACCTAGACACACCCCAGACACACCCCAATACCCACCCATCCCCACACACCCACCCCCCCAACACATGCCCCCCACACATCCCCACATGCCTTGACACTCACCCCCAACACACACACCCCACACACACACCCACACATATCCCAGACATACTCCAATACCTACCCACCCCCACATACCCACACCCACACATGCCCCCCTCACATCCCCACACACCCTAATACCCACCACCCCAACACACACCCCCCCACACCCGCACCCACACCCCACACACACACCCACATACACCCCAGACACACCCCAATACCCACCCACCCCTATACACCTCAACACACACCCCCCCCACACACCCCAACACACACCCCCCCACACACACCCACATACACCCAAGACATACCCCAATACCCACCCACCCCCACACACCCACACCCACACATGCCCCACACACACCCCTACACACCCTAACACCCACCCCCCCAACACACACCCCAACACACACACCCATACAAACCCTAACACCCACCCCCCCAACACCTACCCCCCACACACCCATACCCCACACACCCACCCACAGAGACCCTAGACACACCCCAATACCCACCCACCCCTATACACCCCAACACACACCCCGCACCCACACACCCCAGCAACCAGCCCTGTCTCCCCAACACATACCCTACTGGTTCTGTTTCTCTTCTGAGAATCCTAATACAGACTGTTTGGAAAGGGATAGTACAGGTTGAAAGTGTTGGGATTCATATTGGTTAAAAGTATACTTGAAACTGTTGGTAAAGTTGCTCTCTGAACCTCAGGGTATAGTGGCCTTTCACCTGCGAAGGGCAGATGAGAAGTGAAGATTCACCACTTAGACGGGTTGGGCTGAATTCTCTGCGCCGGTTCCCTGGGCTTCAGGATGTTTCAGTGTAACTTTATCATGTGGTGAAGTCCTGGGATGTGAGACAGGTTATTGCCTATTTAACATAATTTTGAAAGGTACTGCATAGTGATATTTACCTCTATTTTAGTATAAAATTATTACTGTTTTTATGGTCACATGGGAGTTCCCTGGTGGTCCAGTGGCTAAGACTTCACACTCCCATTTCAGGGGACCCAGTTTCGATCCCTCATCAAGGAACTAGATCCCGCATGCCACAACTAAGAGTTCACACGCCCCAACTAAAGACCCTGCATGTCTCAGGGAAGATCAAAGATCCCATGTGACTCAACTAAAACCCAGTGCAGTCAAATTAATTAATTTGTTGTTGTTCAGTCGCTCAGTCATGTCTGACTGCAAGTGATTCCATTGACTACACTGGACTTCCCTGTTCATCACCAACTCCTGGAGTTTGCTCAAACTCATGTCCGTTGAGTTGGTGATGCCATCTAACCTTCTTATCCTCTGTCATCCCCTTCTTTTCCTGCCTTCAATCCTTCCCAGCATCAGGATCTTTTCCAATGAGTTGACTCTGCATCAGGTGGCCAGAGTACTGGAGATTCAGTCTCAGCAGCAGTCCCTCCAATAAATATTTAGGATTGATAACCAATGAAAAAAGAATCCACAGTGCCAATGCAGAGGGTGTGGGTTCAATTCCTCATTGGGGAACTAAGGTTTGCATGCCACATGGTGAGGACCCCCCCCCAAAAAAAGAAGAGAAAGCAATGGTCACATATTTGTCAAGATACCGTGGAAAATGATGGCCACGGAATAATGAAACATGGTGAGGATGACGTAAGGACCAGTATGAATGACTGGCATTTGTCTTTCACTCCGTCATGTATATTTGGTTATAGGACTCCTGGGTATGTGAACCTGACTTGAACGTTTGCAGACATTGGTTCAATAATCCTGACTTAAACAGCAATGACTATCAGTTCTAGAAAGTGATGTGGTTTGAGAGCCATTAAGCCAATCAGTCAATACAACCTTGTTCCTTAACTGCTACCCAAACTGCATAGAAGATTTGGAGGGAGATGGAGAGTATGAGGCAAACCTGGCAGCAGCATGTTTTCTTATACATTTTCACTGGGTTTAGCTTTAAATCAGGAACTAGGCAAATGCCTGTATGCGTGCTAAGTTGTCTCAGTCGTGTCTGACTCTTTGTGACCTTGTGGACTGTAGCCCGCCACGCTCCTCTGTCCACAGGATTCCACTGGAGTAGATTGCCATGCCCTCCTCCAGGGGATCTTACTGACCCAGGGATCGAACCTGCGTCTCTTATTGTCTTCTGCATTGGCAAGCAAGTTCTTTACCACTAGCACCACCCGAGAAACCCGCTAGACAGACAGATCAGGCAAAGATCCATGTGTCCCAAGCCTGTTCCACAGTTGACATAGAGGTATAAGTATTCATGGGGCTGAATATATCTGAAAAGATCAATATTTCAGGGGCAAGATAGAATCTAATTAGTGGCCACAGTTCTGTATGTATGAATGTTTTCCACAGTTCTGTATGTATGAATGTTTTCAAGATACTATTTATAACAAAAGTTTTCAGGATAATGCTATCACTTTCCTTGTGTTATTGTTCAGAAAACCCATTAAGCAGATGGCTCCTAAAGGGGAAAAAAATACCAATTTGTCATGTGCTTTAAGTAATGAACAAGTATAGTAGGTTTAAGAAATCAAAGAGAGATTGATAAAATCAGATTGTAAAAATCTGAGGAGGCTCACAGCAGAGAATGTGCTCAGGTGCTAGGGGAAGGGATTAAGGATTAGGGAGGAGCTTGCCACAGGCTAAATTTGCAAAGAGAGAGATTACCCTGGACCTGACAGGCAGGAAGTTAAGGGACACCTGAAAAGGGAGTTATTGAAGCCAACACACATTGAACACATACTATGTGCATGACATTGTGCTAAGTACTTCACATATATTAACTCACTTAATTTTCAAAATAACCCCACAGAGTAGGTTTCCAGTTTTAATCCGTTTAACAAGTGGGGAAATGGAGGCACATAGCAGATAAATACATGGAGCCCAGGTCACATAGCCAGTAACTAGAGGAGCCAACTTTAGATCCAGGTTTTGTGAAATCAGAAAGTTTTGTTTTATAGGATTGGGAACCTCTTTCACAAATAGAATACACATTTACAAATGTGAAATACAGGTACAGGACCTTGGAAGAGGCTGTAAGTGAGGGGCCCTGAATCTTCACATCACTAACTCTACTGTGAATATGTCTCTGGATGGAGTCAGAATTTGAACACAGGCCATCTGGTTTTAGACCCTGAGTTTTTAGTGATTCCACTGTCTCCTAGTGACGCTATCCAAAGGGAGAGTTCCAGAGTGGGGAGATACAAGACCCACTCTAAGTGTGTGTTTTGCCTTCTATAAGACTGACCGTGCTGAGCGCCGAAGAATTGATGCTTTTGAACTGTGGTGTTGGAGAAGAGTCTTGAGAGTCCCTTGGACTACAAGGAGATCCAACCAGTCCATCCTAAAGGAGTTAAGTCCTGAGTGTTCATTGGAAGGACTGATGTTGAAGCTGAAACTCCAATACTTTGGCCAACTCATGCGAAGAGTTGACTCATTGGAAAAGACCCTGATGCTGGGAAAGATTGAGGGCAGGAGGAGAAGGGGATGACAGAGGATAAGATGGTTGGATGGCATCACCGACTCAATGGACATGAGTTTGAGTAAACTCTGGGAGTTGGTGATGGACAGGGAGGCCTGGCGTGCTGCAGTCCATGGGGTTGCAAAAAGTCGGACACGACTGAGCAACTGAACTGAATTGAACTTTTAACATATGACCCTCCCTTCCACTGTGAAAGACCTCAGAAGTAGAGTTGACTTTCTTTTGTCTCTTTTTCTCATGAGAATCACACACCCCAGAATTACCATGTGTAGCCTCTACAAATACCAAAAGCAACACTAAGAACAAATATTTACAGAGCTCTTGGTATAAGTCAGACTCTATTCTAAGTGCTTAACATATTAATTTACCTGTTCTTTAAAAATCATGTAATTTAAGTATTATCCCATTTTATGGATGAGGAATTTGAAGTCCAGAGAGATAAGGCAACTGGCTCAAGGTTGCAAAGTGAATAATGTATAGAGTTGGGTTTCAAACTTAAGTTGTCTGATATCAGACAGCTTAACTCCTTAAGCACATTTACTGTCTCTTAATGTAGCAACATTACAGTTGAGGAAAGGAAACTCAAGAGGGGTTTAATAGCTTATTCAAGTCATACAGCCAATGAATAAAAAGTGATATTCACATACGATATCACTTTGATGTGGAATCTAAAAAATGATACAAATAAACATTAACAAAACAGAAATAGACACACTGATGTAGAAATTTATGGTTACCAAGGGGGAAAGGCGGGGGAGGGATAAATTAGGAATTTGGGATTAAAAGATACACACTGCTATATATGAAATAGATAATAAAAACATACTGTATAGCACAGGGAGTTATGTTCACTATCTTGTAATAACCTATAATGAAAAGAAATCTGAAAAAGAATATATATATATGAAAGTGAAAGTGTTAGTCTGTCAGTCTTGTCTGACACTTTGCAACTCCATGGACTGTAGCTTGCCAGGCTCCTCTGTCCATGGGATTTTCCCAAGCAAGAATTTTGGAGTGGGTAGGCATTCCCTTCTCCAGGGGAATCTTCCTGACCCAGGGATCGAACCCAGGTCTCCTGCAATGCAGGCAGATTCTTTACTGTCCAAGGCACCAGTTTTGAATATCACCTTTTTCATTTTAAATTTTTATCTGAAATGTTGTAAATCAGCTATACTTCAAGAAAAGATAAAAAGTTTTTTTAAAAAAGTGATATTCAAACCCAGATAGAAGCAAATCTAGAATTGGTAAAGTAGAGACATTACTTTGTCAACAAAGGTCTGTCAGGTCAAGGCTATGGTTTTTCCAGTGGTCATGTATGGATGTGAGAGTTGTACTATAAAGAAAGCTGAACACTGAAGAATTGATGCTTTTGAACTGTGGTGTTGGAGAAGAGTCTTGAGAGTCCCTTGGACTGCAAGGAGATCCAATGAGTCCATCCTAAAGGAGATCAGTCCTGGGTGTTCATTGGAAGGACTGATGTTGAAGCTGAAACTCCGATACTTTGGCCACCTGACGTGAAGAGCTGACTCATTGGAAAAGATCCTGATGCTGGAAAAGATTGAGGGCAGGAAGAGAAGGGATGACAGAGGATGAGATGGTTGGATGGCATCACCGACTCAATGGACATGAGATTGGGTAAACTCTGGGAGTTGGTGATGGGCAGGGAGGGCTGGGATAGTGCGGTTCATGGGGTTGCAAAGATTTGGATACAGCTGAGCGACTGAACTGAACTGAACTGAATGACTGTCTTGCATTATGGAACTTCCACAAAGAACATTTACTGATACTGATGATGTAATGAATTTCCAGAGGAGTTGCATCCAAGTTGAGTTTTGTAGTGTTGCAATGTGAGTCAAAATAGTTGATATACAAAAAATATTTCACATATTTAGTTATGCAATTTTAAGAGTTTAGACATATTTATCAGTTCAGTTTAGTTGCTCAGTCTTGTCTGACGCTGTGAGTCTGACCCCATGGACTGCAGCTAGCCAGGCTTGCCTGTCCATCACCAACGCCCGGAGTTTATTCAAACTCATGTCCATCGAGTCGGTGATGCCATCCAACCATCTCATCCTCTGTTGTCCCCTTCTCCTCCTGCCTTCAATCTTTCTCATCATCAGGGTCTTTCCCAAGGAGTCAGTTCTTCACATCAGGTGGCCAAAGTATTGGAGCTTCAGCTTCAGCATCAGTCCTTCCAATGAACACCCAGGACTGATCTCCTTTAGGATGGACTGGTTGGATCTCCTTGCAGTCCAAGGGACTCTCAAGAGTCTTCTCAACACCACAATTCAAAAGCATCAGTTCTTTGGCACTCAGCTTTCTTTATAATCCAACTTTCACACCATACATAACCACTGGAAAAAACATAGCTTTGACTAGATGAACCTTTGTTGGCAAAGTAATGTCTCTGCTTTTTAATATGCTGTCTAGGTTGGTCATAGGTTTTCTTCCAAGAAGCAAATGCCTTTTAATTTCATGGCTTCAGTCACCATCTGCAGTGATTTTGGAGCCCAAGAAAATAAATTCTCTCACCATCTCCATTGTTTCCCCATCTATTTGCCATGAAGTGATGGGACCAGATGCCATAATCTTAGTTTTCTGAATGTTGAGCTTTAAGCCAACTTTTTCACTCTCCTCTTTCACTTTCATCAAGAGGCTCTTTAGTTCTTCTTCACTTTCTGCCATAAGGGTGGTGTCATCTGCATATCTGAGGTTATTGATATTTCTCCCAGCAATCTTGATTCCAGCTTGTGCTTCATCCAGCCTGGCATTTCGCATGATGTACTCTGCATATAAGTTAAATAAGCAGGGTGACAATATACAGCCATGCCGTACTCCTTTCCTGATTTGTAACCAGTCTGCTGTTCCATGTACAGTTCTAACTGTTGCTTCTTGACCTGCATACAGATTTATATTGAGTTTGAAGCATATACTGTTAGCAGTAGAAAAATTAATGGCACCCCCAGTTGCCAATGTTCTAATCTCTGGAATGTATATGTTACCTTATCTGGTAGAATAGACTTTCTAGATATCATTAAATTACAGGACTTGAGAAGGGGAGATTATCCTGCATGACCTTGAGGAGCCCCTTGTAATCACAAAAGGTCTTATAAGGGAAAGAATGAGGCAAAAGTGTTAGAGAGAGAGGAGATACACAGAAGCAGAGGTTAGCATGATATATGGAAGGGGCCATAAACCAAGGGTGTTAGGCTGCTTCTAGTAACTGGAAAAGGAAAAAGATTCTCCCCTAGAGCCTCCAGGCATGCTGACACCTTAATTTAGGACTTCTGAGCTGTATACCTGTAAGATAAAAAATTTGTGTTGTTTTAATCCACTAACTTTATGGTAACTTGTTATTGCAGTGTTGGGAAATTAATATATGCTGCAAATTTTCCATCATTTTATCTATGCTGAAAAATTTTTAAAGTTTCTATCATGTTATGTATTTGCTTGAAAAGTGTATATTTTTGAATATCATTTTCATATATCTAGTATATCAAGTTTTAGAAAATTGTCATCAAATAGTCTATTTACTTCCTAAATTTCTATTAATTTTCCTGTAAATTTTTAAGAGTGGTGTGTTAGAATATTTTTACAAAGATTTTAATTTCTTATTTTTTCTTCTTATGTAAAAGTTTTCTTTGTATTTTGAGTCTGTGTTATTATGTATAGCATTCAATTTAGTTATATTTTCCTGTCAAACTAAATTTAGTTAATAAGACTTTGGGTTTTTTTGCTCTAACCATTTTTTTGGCTGTAAGTTCTATTCTATCTCATGGTAACATAGTGATATAAGCTATATTTGGTTAGTTATTGTCTGTTAAGTCCTCTTATATGCTTTTATTTTCAGTATTCTCATATTCTTATATGTGAGATAAGTTTCTAATATGCAATGTGTAATTAATTTGGGGATGCTTATACAGTCTGAAAATATGTCTTCTAATCTAGACATTTAATTTAGGATATATTTGGGTTTTACTATAACATATACTTTGTATAGTCAAGGCTGTGGTCTTCCCAGTGGTTATGTACAGCTGTGGCAGCTGGGCCATGAAGAAGGCAGAACACCAAAGAATTAATGCTTTTGAAATGCGGTGCTGGAAAAGATTCCTGAGAGTCCCTTGGACAGTAAGGATGTCAAACCAGTCAATCTTAGGGGAGATCAACCCTGAATATTCAGAAGGACTGATGCTGAATCTGAAGTTCCAATATTTTGGTCATCTGATGTGAACAACCAAATCTTTGGAAAAGTCCTGATGCTGGGAAAGATTGAGGGCAGATGGGAAGAGGGCGTCAGAGGATAAGATGGCTGGATGGCATCATCGATGCAATGGACATGAACTTGGGCAAACTTTGGGAGATGATGAGGAATAGGGAGGCCTGGTGTACTGCAGTTCATGGGATTGCAAAGAGTTGGACATGACTGGTTGACTGAACATTTTTCCTATCTCCTATATGTTCCTTTTTCTATTCTTTTATTGCTTTCTTTTGAACTGACCATTCTTCTCATTATTCAGTTTCTCTTTTATATTAGCTTATATGCTATATATGCTACTATATTATATGATTATATTAGAAATTTTGATATGCATATGTAACATGGCAGAGCCTAATATTAATTACATCAGCTTTCTCTGAACAATATAAAGCCTTAGATCATTTTACCTGTACTCCCAACTTTGCATACCATTGTTGCAGTATATTTTAATTCTCTCTACATATTTTTAAGTAAAATTTTCCTATAAACATTTTTATTGAAGTATAACACACATAAAATGCCCAGGTAACTAGATCTTGATGAATTTTTACAAAGGAATATCCTTCTGAAGGGACTTGCCTATATCTCAAATGATAAATAATCTGCCTGCAATGCAGGAGACCAGGATTCGATCCCTGGGTCAGGAAGGTCCTCTGGAGAAGGGAATGGCAATCCACTCCAGTATTCTTGCCTGGAGAATCCCATGGACAGAGAAGCCTGGTGGGCTACAGTCCTTGGGGTCGCAGAGTCAGACATGACTGAGCAACTAACACACACACTCCCCTCTGAAACCACCATCTGAATTAAGGTACAGATTATTTTTTTGTACACTAGAAACCTCATTTATTCCCCCTTCAACTCAATATCCCCAACGTTATACAAAAATTTCTATTTCTATCACCCAAGACTGCTTTTTTTCTTTCCCTGAACATCAAATAGAGTTTGTCTGTCTATCTATCCATCTATCTACAGTTGTTGGTGTCTGGATTCTTTCTTTCAGCATAGTTTCTGTAGATGTTTGCACTTAGCAGTAATTAAATATTTTCCATTGTTTTTTAATATTACATGAATGTACCACTATTTATTGTTTCATTCTAAGACTGATGTGCAATTGCAGTTTTTTCCATTTTTGATATTTTGAAGAAAAAAATTTTTTTTTTCAAACATGCTTTTAGGACAAATCAGGACCTAGGTGCAACAGCTACAAGCTTCCTGCAACCCTTCCCAGGGCCAGCTCAGAGCCCAGCCTAGGCCCCACCCACTGCCATAAATCCACTCATTTATCTTGAATATATTTAGTCAGATCTATTATAATGTGACATATGTACTCCTAAAAATTGCTTCACTATGCAGCATGTCACAACAAAACCCGTAAGACTTATGCCTTTACTCCCTTTTTTCTCATAACACTCAAAAACATTGTCAGTAATACATAGAGGAACCTAGTAAAAGAATAGTATAATATTACATATGCCAGGTGGCTACTATAATAAATGGAACACTTTGCCTTAAAAAAGACACAGTGTTTGCTTGTGGAAGTAGGTGTCACAGGGTGGCAGCTTGTGAGTCATTGTGAAAGGATGGGAGGAGGGTTATCTGAAATCAGACAGAAAGTTGTGACGCTGGTTGTGGGTAAGCAGGTGTGACTCATTGTCTTTGCTTTGGCATAGGCTGCTGAACTTTTACTACCTTTAAATCCTTGAGCATGTTTTTTTTCCCCCCCTTTGCATTATTGATCTTTTAAAATTTGTAATGGATGCCTATTTCATCAAAATTGTAATTTTTTAAGAAATTTATTTATTTTAATTGGAGGCTAATTACTGGTTTTTGCCATACATCAGCATGAATCAGCCATGGATGTACATGTGTCCCCCCAATCCTGAACCCCTCCCACCTCCCTTCCCACCTCATCCCCCTGAGTTGTCCCAGAGCACCGGCTTTGAGTGCCCTGGTTCATGCATCGAACTTGCCCTGGTTATCTATCTTGCATATGGCAATATACACATTTCAATGCTGTTCTCTCAAATCATCCCACCCTCGCGTTCTCTCACATACTCCAAAAGTCTGTTCTTTACATCTGTGTCTCTTTTGCTGTCTTGCATATAGGGTCATCATTACCATCTTTCTAAATTCCATATATATGTGTTAATATACTGTATTGGTGTTTCTCTTTCTGCCTTACTTCACTCCGTATATAATAGATTCCAGTTTCATCCACCTCATTAGAACTGACTCAAATGTGTTCTTTTTTATAGCTGAGTAATATTCCATTGTGTATATGTACCACAACTTCTTTATCCATTCATCTGCCAGTAGACATCTAGGTTGCTTACGTGTCCTAGCTATTGTAAACAGTGCTGCGATGAACATTGGGGTACATGTGTCTTTTTCAATTCTGGTTTCCTCGATGTGTATGCTCAGCAGTGGGACTGCTGGGTCATATGGCAGTTCTATTTCCAGTTTTTTAAGGAATCTCCACACTGTTCTCCATATTGGCTGTACCAGTTTGCATTCCCACCAACAGTGTAAGAGGGTTCCCTTTTCTCCACACCCTCTCCAGCATTTATTGTTTGCAGACTTTCAAAATTGTAATTTTTGATCCAATTTGTAGCCTCCTTCTTCAATTAACTTTAGTATCAATTCTGGAAAATCTTTTGTGGCTTTCTCATCTGTATTCATGGTTTCATCTGAAACTGAATGTTTTGAAAATTGTAGTGATAGTTGAAGTCATCAAGCTAGCAACTAATAGCACTAAAAGGGGCCATTTCTGCAGAATTTGGTAATTTCTTTTTAAAGTTCTCAGATGTAAATAGTACTGGCTTTTTTTTTTTTCCCTTAGTTTTCATTGCTTCGCATTTTGAGCCAGGCTATTTAGATATGTTTGGGATGTTGAGTGTGTATTTATTTCTATAGAAAATTTTGCAAATACAAAGGGATAATGAAATACAACCTTGTAGGATAACACACCCAGTGAACTGGATAGCTAGTAGATCTTTGAGGTATGTGAGTGTATTTTGTGTTTTCCTGTGTGGATTGGTTCAGCTGGGTACAGTTTCTACCTCACCTTGTGTTTCCTTCTGATGAAACTGTCTATAAGGAAATGTGAAATTCTCATTATGCTCAAATTATTTTCCAAAATATCAATCAAACTGAAAAAAATTCAAGTTCTCAAAACAAGTGTTAAACTGCATAGTTGATTGTATTTGGGAGTGGAATAGACCAATCTTGAAGCACCTAGATTCAGAGGGTATCCAGATGTTTAGCTTTGTTGTTGGTCAGTCGCTAAGTCATGCCTGGCTCTTTGTGACCCCATGGACTGCAGCAGGCCAGGCTTCCCTGTCCTTCACCATCTCCTGGAGCTTGTTCAAACTCATGTCCATTGGTTTGGTGATGCCATCCAACCATCTCATCCTCTGTCACCCTTTTCCCCTCCTGCCTTCAATCTTTCCCAGCATCAGGGTCTTTTCCAATGAGTCAGCTCTTCACATAAGGTGGCCGAAGTATTAGAGCTTTAGCTTCAGCAGCAGTCCTTCCAATGAATATTCAGGTTTGGATTTTCTTTAGGATTGACTGGTTTGATCTCCCTGCTGTCCAAGGGACTCTCAAGAGTCTTTTCTAGCGCCACAATTCAAAGGCATCAGTTCTTCAGTGCTCAGCCTTCTTTGTGATCCAGCTCTCACATACATACCTGACTACTGGAAAAACCATGGCTTTGACTTAAGGACCTTTGTTGGCAAAGTGAGATCTCTGCTTTTTAATGTGCTGTTTAGGTTTCTCATAGCTTTTCTTCCAAGGAGCAAGTGTCTTTTAATTTCATGGATGCAGTCACCATCTGCACCATCTGCAGCCCAAGAAAATAAAATCTGTCACTGTTTCCACTTTTTCCCCTTCTATTTGCATGAAGTGATTTGACTGATGCCTTGATCTTTGTTTTTTGAATGTTGAATTTTAAGTCAGCTTTTTCACTCTCCTCTTTTTCCCTCATCAGGAGGTGCTTCAGTTACTCTTCACTTTCTGGCATTAGAATGGTGTCATCTGCATATCTGAGGTTGTTGATATGTCTCTAGGAAATCTTGATTCCAGCTTTTGATTCATCCAGCCTGGCATTTCACCTGATATACTCAGCATAGAAGTTAGCTTTTGCCTAAAAACTTCTCAGTATTCATTCCACCAGCAGTGCATGTGAAGGTCAGTTGCTCCACATCCTCACCAACACAATTTTGTCATATTTTTTTCCTTAATTATTCTAGAATGTGTGCAATTGAATATCATGGTAGTTTTTATTTGTATTTACCCAGGGATGAGTAGAAATGAGGTCATTATCATAAGATTATTGTCCATCTGTACACATTTGATAGTGGAATATCTATATAATCTTTTATTAATATATTATATTAATATATTCTTATTCATTTGGAATTAGACAAAGCAGAAGAGTGGTCAAGAACACAGGTTTTGAATCAGGTAGACTTGAGTTTAAAGTGTTCTTCTGTCTCCAACTACTAGTGTAATTCTGTTCTAATTTCTTTACTTTTCATATTAAACACTCAAAAATGTTATTTATCCCTATTTTAATGGAAACTCATAGTTTCATCACATGAATGTATACCAGTGCCATAATTTTCATGAAGAAAGTAAATCAGGATTATCTCACATAGGAACCAGAATAGTTATTAGGCAAAAAGTCTTTTGGAAACTTTCTCAGATTTGAGTGTGTGGTCAAGTATTTAATAGTAGTACAGGATTCTAACTGCAGAGCAGTGTTCCTGAATAATGCAGAGATGTCCCTTGGTAACAAAATCAGGAGTGGTTACTTGTTTGTCATTAGAAGTTTGTGCTTCTATGAATATTTTGTTAGAATTTGCAAGATTTCTTTTTGTAGATTTCCTTGGGGATGATAGGCCATGATTCTTAATACAACCTGACCTGCATAGATTTATTCTATCTGTACAGATATTGACTAAGCTCAGGAACTGTTTTGCTTCAAGGATTTATATTTTCCTGAGTGTGACATTGACATTTCAGGACCCTGCATGTTTTGCAGTCTCATCACCTCATGGCAAATAGATGGGAAACAACGGAAAGGGTGGCAGACTTTTTCTTGGGCTCCAAAATCACTGCAGATGGTGACTACAGCCATGAAATTAAAAGATGCTTGCTCCTTGGAAGAAAAGCTGTGACCAACCTAGACAGTGTATTAAAAAGCAGAGACATCATTTTGCTGACAAAAGTCTGTATAGTCAAAGCTCTGGTTTTTCCAGTAGTTATATACGGGTGTGAGAGTTGGACCATAAAGAAAGCTGAGCACTGAATAATTGATGCTTTCAAATTGTGGTGTTGGAGAAGACTCTTGAGGGTCCCTTGGACTGCAGGGAGATCAAACCAGTCACTCCTAAAGGAAATAAACCCTGAATATTCATTGGAAGGACCGATGCCGAAGCTGAAGCTCCAATACTTTGGCCACTGATGTGAAGAGTCGACTCACTGGAAAAGACCCTGATGTTGGGAAAGATGGAAGGCATGAAGAGAAGGGGATGGCAAAAGATGAGATGCTTGGATGGCATCACTGACCCAATGGACATGAGTTTGAGCAAACTCTAGAAGATGGGGAAGGACAGGGAGGCCTGGAATGCTGCTGTTCATGGGGTCACAAAGAGTCCGATCCAACTGAGTGACTGAACAACATGCTTGGTGTTGTATAAGAATAGGGTACCGACCTACCCACAGTCTGGATATGTCACTTGTTCTCTGTTCAGTTACTAGGAATTTAAATTGTCAAAAATGTTGCATTTCAATTTGGGATGGCTTTAAGTCTTCTTGACCTCTACTTGGAATAATGCTTGCTTCTATTCAAATGCTGTTCCTGTTGGGTTAATCAGGCAAAAGTGGAAAGGATTTACTGTAAGTCTTCACGCTCCTTGCCAGAGACGCCTAGGAGAACTGGTCACTGCAGAATTTTCCAATCTCAACACCTATTGCTCTTCCTCTTCCTTGTTCTGCTTCATTTGCCTTGGCCTTCTTGCTTCTCTTTCAACAAACCAAAGCTAATTCTTGCCTAGGAGCCTCTGTCCTGCACAACAACCTCTCCCTTAATAATGTGAATGGCTGGCTCACTGCTGAAATTTTCACTCTGAGGGAGCTCTTCCATCCATAACTGTTTAAACGATCACTTCCACGCTCTTCACCCTTTTCTGTGCTTTATTTTTATCCATCACACTTATTCCCCAGTATTTTGCTAGGTATTTCTTTATGATTTATCCTCCAGTAGGATATGAATTTTAGGGGATGAGGAATTTGTATCTCTCACTTCCTGTTTTTCCAGAGGGCAGAGAACAGAAACTGTTAAATAGAAGACAATCTTGACAATTTCAGTGTAACCCGGTAGCTTTTTGGCATCTCCCAGGGGTGTTTGCTGAGAACTCGATACACCCTTCCCTAGACCCCTCTGGGTTGGTAAGCAGTCTTCCCTGGCCTTTATTGACACTCAAGGAGGAGAGCAATGAGAGGAAACTGAGACCTAAGACAACCTGTCATGTGCAAATGCAGAAGAACCAAGAAAGCTGTAAAACTGCCTCCCCTCCCATCCAGCCCTGTCTGGGAGAATGGAACCTTCCATTAACCCTGTTCAAGGGACTGGCTCTGCAACTCTGGTAGGTGTGTATTGATTTCGCATTCATCTCTTCATCCCTCTTCCCTTCCAGAATCTGGCTCTTTCCAGGCATCCTAGGTCAGCAACCTTGGAACAAAGGTTTGATTGTCCAGAAACTGGTGAGGAGGCTGTTTCTTGTCATGTCTCCCATCCACTTCCCGCCTGCCCAGCCACAAGGAGGCCAGGGAGCCAGGTGGAGACATGAAGCTCTCTAGTTCTGGACTCTGCTCTTTCGGGAGGTGCAAGAATTCCTTCCCTTCCATAGCTTTGTGCTGTAAGCTGGCTCTTCTAAAGAGTTTCTTCGAACTTGCAGTTCCAGAAAAGTGTAGATCTTTTCCACGTACCGTGGGAGTCTTGTAGTTCCTGATGCGTGTGTTGTGTGTGGAGCAGAGGTGAGGACTGAGAGGCAGGGCTCGAGGCGGAGGGAAGGAGGAGGGCCTCTGGTGCCTTTTCATCAAGGGGAACCAAGTCTCTGGGGTTTGGGGGATCACTTCTGATCTGTAGACCAACTATGACAGAGAGAGGGCTCTGGAGCAGAATGTCTCAGAGGTGGAGGGAGCTTCCTGTCCCTCTGGAGTGGGAAAGAAATGTGTTCTGGCCCTTTTTACAACAGGGTGGGAGCCACCAGTGTGCTTTTGAGCTGGGAGTCTGAGTGGAGATGGAGAAGTTGAGCTTGTCAGGCCTTGGTCTCAGAGCTGCAGCAACCAGTGGACAGATGGCTGCTGAGGAATGACAAGGAGGAAGAACAGGTTTCTGCTCCCCATTCAGATGCTAAGCCAGGGCGTCCTCTGAAGATACACACACACACACAATCACACACAGTCACACACAGTCACAATCATGTGGTCAGCACAGAGGCACATAATCACACACAGTCATACACATACACAATCCCCCCCACAGCCACAGCCACACACAGTCACACATATAGTCACACACACACACACATCCACACCCTCAGCCCCACACAGTCAGACATACACAGTCATCCCCCACTGTTACACACACACAACCATACATACACGCACATAAATACACTGTCTCTCAGGTCCAGAAAAGTGTTGATCCCTTCCACGTGCCGTGGGAATCTTGTGGTTCCTGGTGAGTGAATTGTGTGTGGGGCAAAGTGTACACAGAGATACAACTGCACACAAATACACTGTCTCACACACATGCACACAAACACACACACACACACAGCCACACCCCTGCAACCACACCCCCATCGTCACACGCGCTCAGGGAGTTGGGCGACTCTATGGAGGCAGAAGGGGGGTTCCCTTCCTTACATATTAGCACCAGCTTGACAATTTCATATGATTGTGTCTCTGTTCCACACAGCCATCTATGAGACATATATATTTTAAAAATGTATTTATTTATTTATTTTTAATCGATTGATGATTGTTTTACAATATTGGTTTGATTTCTGTCTTACATCAATATGAATTAACCGTAGGTGTACATATGTCCCCTCCTTCTTGAATCTCCCTCCCACCTCCCCACCCTGAGATATGTATTTTTAAACCAGCGTTACAAGTCAGTTTACCTAAGATGACACAGGTAGGAAGTGGCCAGGGTCTCTTTAATTGCAAAAGCCAGCCTCTTCTCATTATACCATGCTGCCTCTCACAATTTAAAATTCCAGTTTAATCTTGGTGGTCAACCTGTGCTCCCTTAGACTAAAGTCTAACCCAGCAGCTCAGCTAAGCTCATGAGGATGAGCTGGCTTTGGCCTGCGGAGTTTCTGAAGGGCCGGAAGGAAGCAGTGGTTTGGAATTCCCTTCAGGGACTCTTAACCTTTCAACACGCCCTATTAGATAGATTCTGCCTCTACAGGAAAAATCAACAGGATCTTCAGGATGGCTCATGTCAAGAATATGTCCCAGGACAGGAGACAGGCTGTTCTTCCTGGTTTTACACACTAAATAATGGCCTTGTGTCAGAGGTCATTTTAATCCACCTGTCTTGGCTTCCTTACCATTTTAATCACTTCAGTTGTGTGAAACCATTATTCCCAGCTTTCCATTTGCCAGCCTGGCACTGTCCCAATTCAAGCCCCTTGCCCTCCTTACCCAACCCTGTCTTCGGCCTTGTGGAATCTGTAGGGATTAGAATCTAGACACTTTCTTTTATTTTTTTTTTACTTTTTATTTTATATTGGAATATGGCTGATTAACAGTGGAAGGGATAGTTATGTAGTTTGGGATTGACATGTACACACTGCTATATTTAAAGTGGATAACCAGCAAGGACCTAGTATATAGCACAGGGAACTCTGCTCAGCGTTATGTGGCAGCCTGGATGGGAGGGGAATTTAGGGGAGAATGGATACATGTGTATGTATGGCTGGATCCTTTTGCTGTCCCCCTCCTCCAGACCTTTTCCCTGATTAGGTCTTTGGGGCTCTGATTCCTTTAAAGTTTGTTGGTCAAACCTCCCAGTGAACACGAGTTTTGACCATCCTAGTTTCACACAGAGAGAACTTATGGATACTTTCCCTTTAAACATCTGCTTCTCACCTCTGGATGAATTTTGAGGGAATTTGGAGAAATAGTTTGTGTGAGAGCTATGGCATTGTTACCCAATTTCTTTATTCCACCCCCATTGAGGGTGACATGTTCATCCTGTTTTCCCCAGAACTTTCTCAGTCTAGGCACTGAAAGTCTTGTGTCCTGGGGAAGCCCGTCATTCTCAAGCAAATCAAGGCAAACCCCATTCCCCTCTGTCACAGCTTCTAGCTCACTATGTCCTTTAGTTCATGGATATTTTCCAGGGACCTCAACTGGCTAAAAATAAGGCAGTGCCAGGGAAGTGCTAAAATAATCTAGCCCCAGAATTGTTCTCTTCCTTTGGACTATTATCCTTTACAACTCCATTAGGTCTTTGCTAGCATGGCCTTTCAGCTCAAGATGGCAAAGTTAGCCACTTGTTTGCTTTCCTTCTTTTTGAAATAAATGAATGGAACAATAACAACAACACACAAAAACAACAGCAACCAACCAACAACAATAACAAACACCATGGCAAAAAGAGAAGGATCACTTTATTATTAGGACTCTCTCTTTTGCCCTGACATCGTAAACAAAGACTTTCCCATTTCCCCAAAGAAGTCACACAAATGGCCAATAGGCACATGAAAAGATGTTCAGCATTGCTAGGGTTTAGAGAAATGCAAACCAAAATTACAGTGAGATACCACCTCACACCAGTCAGAATGATTATCATCAAAAAACCCACAAATAAATGCTGGAGAGGGTGTGGAGAGAAAGGAACCCTCCTACACGGTTGGTGGAAATGTAAATTGGTACAGCCACTATGGAGAACAGTATGGAGGTTCCTTAAACCAAAAATAGAGCTACCATATGACCCTGCAATCCCATTCCTGGGCATATATCCAGAGAACATGATCTGAAGGGATACATGTACCTCAATGTTCTTTGTAACACTGTTTACAATGGCCAAGACATGGAAGCAGCCTAGATGTCCATTGACAGAGGAATGAATAAAGAAGATGTAATAATATTCAGCCATTAAAAAGAATGAAATAATGCCATCTGCAGCAACATGGATAGACCTAGAGAGTGCCATACTAAATGAAGTAAGTCAGACAGAGAAGGGGAACTATGGTATGGCATCCCTTATAGATAGAATCCAAAAAGAAATGATACAAATTAACTTACTTCAAAATAGATAGAGACTCACTCACTTAGAAAACAAACTTATGGTTGCTGGGGGGAGGGATATTTAGGGACTTTGGGAAGGTCATGTACACACTATTATATTTAAAATGGATAACCAACAAGGACCTAGTGTATAGCACATGGAACCTGCTCAATGTTATGTGCCAGCCTGGATGGGAGGAGCATTTAGGGGAGAATGGATACATGTATATGTATGGTTGAATCCTTTCACTGTTGACCTGAAACTACCACAACCTTGTTAATTGGCTATACCTCAATTGTTGTTGTTCAGCCCCCCAGTTGTGTCCGACTCTTTGGGACCCCATGGACCGCAGCACGCCAGGCCTCCTTGTCCATCACCAACTCCCAGAGCTTGCTCAAACTCATGTCCATTGAGTCGGTGATGCCATCCAACCATCTCATCCTCAGTCGTCCCTTCTCCTCCTGCCTTCAATCTTTCCCAACATCAGGGTCTTTTCCAAAGAGTCAGTTCTTCCCACCAGATGGCCAAAGTATTGGAGTTTCAGCTTTAGCATCAGTCCTTCCAATGACTATTCAGTACTGATTTCCTTTAGGATGGGCTGGTTTGATCTCCTTGCAGTCCAAGGGACTCTCAAAGGTCTTCTCTAACACCACAGTTCAAAAGCATCAATTCTTTGGCGCTCAGCTTTCTTTATAGTCCAACTCTCACATTCATACATGACTACAGGAAAAATGATGGCTTTGACTGTATGGACCTTTGTTGGCAAAGTAATGTCTCTGCTTTTTAATGCTGCCTAGGTTTGTCATAGCTTTTCTTCCAAGGAGCAAGTGTCTTTTTTAATTTCATGGCTGCAGTCGCCATCTGCAGTGATTTTGGAACTCAAGAAAATAAATTCTCTCACTATTTGCATTGTTTCCCCATCTATTTGCCATGAAGTGATGGATGCCATTATCTTAGTTTTCTGAATGTTGAGCTTTAAGCCAACTTTTTCACTCTCCTCTTTCACCTTCATTAAGAGGCTCTTTAGTTCCTCTTTGCTTTCTGCCATAAGGGTGGTGTCATCTGCATATCTGAGGTTACTGATATTTCTCCCAGCAATCTTGATTCCAGCTTGTGCTTCGTCCAGCCCGGCATTTTACATAATGTACTCTGTATATAAATTAAATAAGCAGGGTGACAGTATACAGCCTTGATGTACTCCTTTCCCAATTTGGAACCAGTCCATTGTTCCATGTCCAGTTCTAACTGTTGCTTCTTGACCTGTATACAGATTTCTCAGGAGGCGGGTAAGGTGGTGTGGTATTCTTATCTCTTTAAGATTTTCCACAGTTTGTTTTGATCTACACAGTCAAAGACTTTAGCATAGTCAATGAAGGAGAAGTAGATGTTTTTCTGGAATTCCCTTGCTTTTTTGATGATCCAATGGATGTTGGCAATTTGATCTCTGGTTCTTCTGCCTTTTCTAAAACCCCAATACAAAATTAAAAATTTTAAGTTTGGGAAAAAATGATTATTTATGGACATTTTCTGTCTATATACTTTCTCTTGTTGAAGTACCCCTTTGGTGCTGAAGTGTCTCAATGTCCAGACCTGACTTCATTACTGAGATCCTGACCCTCTTTCCAATTGCCTGTCATTCACTTCCGTCTGGATATGTCATTAATGCTGTCACCCCAAACAGGCCCCACTCAATCTCTTTGTCTTGCTGCTAACATCATTTCTTCAGTCCACCAGGTATGAAAACTAGAGCCTCTTCTTTGTATAGAGCAAGAGAGACAGAAAGATGGATCACAGCCATCAACTCATTTGAAGACCTTCCTTTATCCCCACCCACCCTTCTTGTCTTTTTTGATCACATTAGTTCACACCCTCAAAAGTTTTCACTTTAGTTACTAGAATAGCTTGTAACTGTTGTCTCTATATTCTGTTTCCTCCTATTCACAGGCTGGTTTGGGCCCACACGAGATCTTTAGAGAGCAGCAGTCTACCATGCTGTGTTACCGGACCTTCCATTCAAACCCTCTGACAGTTTTGTCTTTGGCAGTAACCCAGACTGAATTTCCAATATATTGAGTGAGGCATAGGCAGCCTTTGAATATCATTATTCTTCTGTGGACCATGGTTTTATGCCTTGTCATTTGCAGGAAAAGAACATATTAATAATTATTTGCCCTTTCCTTGACCTTGGTTTCTGTGGTCAAGAACTTATGATTGGCTAAAGTTGTCATAACTCAATACTGGTCACTCAGTTACTGATGCTTCAAACATCCTGAATCTCAGTAGCATTTCAGTCAGTGTAGTTAGAATAATCACCTGGAAGGAAAAATAGGTCTTATGCATGTTTTGAAAAATCAAATAGTACTAAAGGACCTGTACTGAAAAACTATAAGTCACCACCCCTTTCCCTCCCACATAGCCAGTGTTACTTCACAGAGAAAATAGCGTTTAACTTTTCCAATAATTATTTCCACACAACCTGGTGATAAGCTTATATTGCTATCAAGTGATTTATCAGTTTTAAAAATTTTAATTCACTTTCTGTTGAGATAATTGTGGATTTAACTCTATTAGACACCACTTCTCCCTCTCATTCTCCCCTAAATTATTGCTGTTTTAGTTAAACCAATGTTCAGTGACTATATCATTATTACTATGAAAATTTCATTCACTGTGGAGTTAAGTATGGTTTTATTCCTTTTCTGGTTTGGATTTTGTTTTTATTTTTTTCAGAATAAGAGTAATGTTTATTCCTATTTGCATGAACTTTTATATACCTACTTTAAATTCTTTTCTCATATCTTCACATATCAGATATCATATCATATAATCCATGGAAACACTTTTTGCTAGGGAACTGATCTTAGAATCCTACATCTCCTTGCTTCAATCTGAACTGACTACTCTATCCAACTAGTGAGTGTTAAGTTGATGAAGGTAATTAACTGTAAGAGTGACTTTCAACATTAATGAATAGAAAGCAAAGTAGCTAATGAGATGGATGTGATTAAGTAATGAATACTCATAATGAAAAATAATTCAAACTGTACTTAAAAGAATATAAACTCAGAGCTTCATGTAATACTTTGAGTTCCCGGAGGTCAAGTTCTGTGCTATAGTCTTTCTTTCTATCTCCAGTTGTGGGTGTAGAGTAGAGCTCAGAATTCTTTTTGGAACAGATGCATATGATCATGAGACCTGGGAGAACAATAGGTCTCTGTTGAAATGTTGGGACCTGAATCATGGAAGGCACACAGCTCATTGCACTCAGTGTGGGTTGTCCATCCATGAAGAATCACAATGGGTTCTGAGCCCTCATTATCTTCCCCCAGCCCAGATCTTGGTATAAACTGTGGATGACCAGGTTGTATAAGGTGGAACCAGTTGTATAAGGAGACAGAGAGGAGATCCTATTTACAGGCAGTCTCAGTTCAGTTCAGTCACTCAGTCGTGTCTGACTCTTTGTGACCCCGTGGACTGCAGCATACGAGGCTTCACTGTCCATCACCAACTTCCGGAGCTTACTCAAATTCATGTCCATTGAGTCGGTGATGCCGTCCAACCATCTCATCCTTCTACTTCCCTTTTTCTCCTGCCTTCAATCTTTCCCAGCATCAGGGTCTTTTCCAATGAGTCAGTTCTTCGCATCAGGTGGCCAAAGAATTGGCATTTCACCTTCAGCATCAGGCAGTCTGTCCCCTAACTATACAATTTGCCTGGGCTCTGGGGAAAGCTAAACATTATCTCAGGATATTGTCGGCATTCAATTCCTAGAATTACCCTGAGCATGGCCCAGCTGTGACCTTCCGGCATAGGGAAGTGATTGCTATCTGGTCTGACGAACTTTCTTAATCTCAGTGAGATCTTGGAAAGGATGAAAGGAGAGAACAGGGCAGCATGCCTCTCATCACACTGGCAACTGCCAACTCCTGGAAGTGGAGAAATGAGATGATCTCTGGCAAATAAAGGAATATGAGAAGGCTGAAAGGGAGAGGTGTATTGAAACAGGATTCTTAGCTTTCCTCCATGGTGGCCAGTGTCGATCTAGTGGCAGGGATGAGAACTTGAGAAAAATCTTTCTTATCATTGAAATGTCTGAGCCCTACTTCCTGCCTTCATCGTGTGGGTTCACTGCTATGCCAGGAGGCACGTTCCCTTCCCTTTCTCCCACTAGGTGGAGAGAAGAGCAGTGGGATGGGCTAGGTCACTCCTGAAGGAAGTACACTGCCTTCTCCAAAGCAAAGGCATTATGTCTCTGGATGGATAGGATGGTATCCAAGGAGGTGAGAAAGGAAAAGGAGACAGCTTCCGTTGCTCCCCATATTCCCCTCCGGCACACATTTGTGTAAGTGTTGATGATGAGTCATGAGACGGGGAGTGGGGAATGAAGCTCAAGCACATGTGTGTGACTTCCTGGGTTAGCTGAGTGACCAAGTCTGATGTGCCTGAGCGTGGTTCTGTGTATTGGAGCTGTTAACATCAAGTTGGGGTCTCTCTGCAGACCTGTGTGTCTGCTGCTTTGTCTCACTTCCATATGTTGACCCTGAAAGTCCAAGACCAGAATAAATATCCGGCTGCTGGGCTGTGCCAAGAAACCTTGGGACATCAGGCTAGTCCACAGTGTTGTTTTTGGATGACTCAGGAGACATGAGCCTTTGGGATGGAAAATTAACCTTGTGACTGCCGGTCCTGGAATAGCCTCGAAAGGACTGTGTCACACCCCTAGTTATTGAGGAAGGCACTGTTTCTCAAACTCCTGAGAGGGGCACCCCAGGAAACATACCTGCTCCTCCCCCCATAGTATTTTTCAACCAGGCGGATGATCCAGATGGAGAGATGACAACCTGTTTCTTTAATTTTATGACCTTGTTAGGGGCTAGAATGAGATAGAAGATGTCCCTCACTGAGCCTTGAAGGAACTGTTTCTGAGCCAAAGAGGGAGGTGAGGTTGTGGGGAGGGAGGGTGCTTGTCAAGGTCAGGTGACCCGGGATCCCTGCATAAACCATATATATGACTAATGTCACACCGGTTAACAGTCAGGAAGTCCAGTGAGAGTTAGCCCATCACACACTGTCCTGTCTTTTTCATTAGCTTATTCCCTGTTCTATAATCTGTCACATCTGTGTTTCCAAAGGGAGCGATGCAGGTATGAGAAAACACGCTGTTTCCTTTCCTTGAGGTAATCTGTCTGTTTTTGACAATATGTGCCTGAGGAATTGAAGGATCAGCTGCATGTTGTCAAAGAGCCCCTGGGCATGTGGCTGATGACAATGAGCAAAGCTGCAAGGACTTTATTAGTCACTGGCCCAGGAAGCTGATCATCTCCTTCCCGACAGTGCACAAAGGTTCTGTTTCTTGGTATGTGTACATATGAAAATCACTTGGGGAACCTTACTCCAAGACCAATTCATTGCATCAGAATTTCTGGGGACAGTGCCTTGGCATCAGTATTTTAAAATACATCTTAGTACTGTTGTAACATGTAGCCAGGTTTGCAAAACACTGAAATGATGGAACCCCTCAATCTGGAAATATGAATCCAGAACAGTCAGCAAGGCACCTCAGTATTGAAGGAGGAATAGAAAGAGAGACTATGCCTCCTTTATCCACATGAGATGCTGGGTCTTCTGGGTCATCATCCCTATGTGACATCTTCATGAGGTTCAGTGGACATGTCTGAAAACAGAGTGGGCCAATTCGATTTTCTGTCTAAGGAATTTGAAGGCATCCAAATATGGATGACTTGAAAGTTAGGATTAGTTGGGGTGCAGTGGTCGTTATGAGTTTATGGTCATGAACATTTATGAGGTACAGAGACTCAGAGGCAATTGTTCAGGAAAGGGGAGAGGGTGAAACAGCAGTGGGAGAAGCAGAAGACTGACATGGGGGACTTAGAGAGGGAAAGATGGCCAGCCTTCAGAGATGCCTGGATTCCTCACCTGCTGAGATCTTTCCCTAGACTGCATTGCAACCAGAAAACCCTAACTAGAACTCTGATTTAGAAGCTTAGGTGAGAAAGATGTCGTTTTTTTTTGTCATGTCTTCAAAGCTGGGCATATACCTGTCCCTGATCGCAAATGCACTACTTTCCCTCTCTATCACTCGAACACTTTCTTCTTAAAGAACAGTTTGAAAATCACTTCTGCTTGACTCCCTCAGAACAAGTTACTACCCACTCTTTGTTCACTTTTACCAGGATTTTGCTCAGATCTTTATTTATTCCTTTCCACATTAAATCATAATTTTCTGTTCACGTGTCTTCTGTACTCGATTTTGAGCTCTTTAAGGATAGAGGTTATGTCTGATTTATGTATTTCACCAGTATCTGATGTTGTTCTTGGCACATAGAGTTGCTGAATTGAAGTTTGTTAATTGAATACACTCTTAAAGATCAAATGGGCCTGAGTTTGTTAAACTTTCTGTTTTCTCATATACCTGGAAAAAGATTGATAAAGTCTTCCTTATCAGAACTCCAGGTCTGAAGCTTGCAAGTAATTTCTCCCATAGTTTCTTATTTAAAATATCTACTTTTAAAATCCTAAAAATCTAAAACTCCTAAAAAAATCCTAAAAATTTCTTGCAGAAATCCTTAGCAGAAGACATTACTCTTCTTTCTTTAGATCTAATGCTTTTGCAGAAAACTTAAATGAGAACTAAGACATAACAATAATATTAGTTTATAAACAACAAGGTTCTACTGTATAGTACAGGAAACTATATTTGCTATCCTGTGATAAACCATAATGAAAAAGATTATAAAAGACAATGTATATATGTATTAGTGAGTCATTTTATTGTAGAAAGAAATATCAACAACCTCAGATATGCAGATGATACCATCTTAATAGCAGAAAGCAAAGAGGAACTAAAGAGCCTCTTGATGAAGGTGAAAGAGGAGAGTGAAAAAGTTGGCTTGAAACTCAACATTCAGAAAACTAAGATCATGGTATCTGGTTCCATCACTTCATGGCAAGTAGATGGGGAAAAAATGGAAACGGTGCAGATTTTATTTTCTTGGGCTCCAAATCACTGAAGACAGAGACTGCAGCCATGAAATTAAAAGATGCTTGCTCCTTGGAAGAAAAGTTATGACCAACCTAGACAGCTTATTAAAAAGCAGAGACATTACTTTGCCAACAAAGTTCCATCTAGTCAAAACTATGATTTTTCCAGTAGTCATGTACGGATGTGAGAGTTGGACTATAAAGAAAGCTGAGTGCTGAAGAATTGACACTTTCAAATTGTGGTGCTGGAGAAGACTCTTGAGAGTCCTTTGGACAGCAAGGAGATCAAACCAGTCAATCCTAAAGGAAATTAACCCTGAATGTTCATTGGAAGGACTGAAGCTGAAGCTCCAATACTTTGGCCACCTGATGTGAAGAGCCTACTCATTGCAAAAATACCCTGATGCTGGGAAAGATCCATGGCAGAAGGAGAAGGGGGTGACAGAGGATGAGATGGTTGGATGGCATCATTGACTCAATGGTCATGAGTTTGAGCAAACTCTGGGTAATAGTGAAGGACAGGGAAGCCTGGAGTGCTACAGTCCATGAGGTTGCAAAGAATTGGACACAGCTTAGTGACTGAACAATGAACAACAAAAAAATTTAACACATTGTAAAACAACTATACATCAATTAAAAATTAAAAATAATATTCATTTACTAAGCTTAACCTGCTTTATTATTTAATGGCAATAGTTAGTCATTTAGTCCTGTCTGATTCTATGTGACTCATGGACAGTAGCCTGCCAGGCTCCTCTGTCTATGGAATTCTCTAGGCAAGAGTACTGGAGTGGGTAGCCATTTTCTTCTCCAGGGGATCTTCCTGACCCAGGGATTGAACCCATGTCTCCTGTGTCTCCTGCATTGGCAGTCAGGTTCTTTATCACTAGTGCCACCCTTTACAAATTAATTATCTAAGCAACTAAAATAAGCCAGTTAGCATAACTGCCCCAAACATGGGAAATGCAAACTTACTGGTTACTATGGTGACATGATGACTCAAATTACATTAGTGGTTGTGTAAATACTTGACACCTGGAGCCAAAATGGATCTATATTTTACATACTTACCTGAGCCAATTATATGACATCTATGAGTATATCTGGGCTTCCCAGGTGGCTCAGTGGTAAAGAATCTGCCTACTGATGCAGGAGATGTGAAAGATGCTGGTTCAATCTCTGGATCAGGAAGATCCCCGGAGGAGAAAATGGCAACCCACTCCAGTATTCTGGACGGACTAATTCTATGGACAGAGAAGTCTGTGCACTACTGTCCAAGGGGTTGCAAAGATTTGGACATGCCTGAGCAACCACACATGCACGCATGAGTATATCTGGAACTCCATGGATATAATATCTTCATAGAGTGATCTCGTTTTGTCTGTGACACTTCATTTATGACTTAGAATGTGTTCAATAAGGAGTTACAGGTCTTGTGTCACAGGCTACTCCTGGCTAGCCTGTAATGAGCCAGTGTGAACCCACTGAATTAAGAGTGTCTTTTAAAATGTAAAACTTTTTCACCTATTAACAAGATAGAGCTTTTATGCTCATTTCTTCCTCCATTCTCCCTACCTGTCCTCCCAGCAAGTGGTCAGTTTAATCTGCTGTGTCTGCTTTCTGTACGGGTTCTGGGAAAACAGATCATCATGCTTAAGTGCAGATGCTCTTATTTATTCTCTAATGACTTTTTTTTTGGCTGCCCTGAGTGGCATGCAAGACATGCAGGATCTTAGTTCCCTGACCAGGGATCAAACCTGGGCTCTTGGCCGTGAGAGGACAGACTCTTAACCACTGTACCTCCAGGGCATTCTCTCTTTTAATTTTTATTTTTTGAGATAATAGTAGATTCACAGGAATTTATAAGAAATAGTACAGAGGATCCCATTTACTCTTAACCCAGTTTCTTGATGGAAACATCTTAGAAAACTATACAGTAACTCCCTGCCCCACACCCCCAAGTACAGTTTTGCTTTTTATGATTTGTTACCCATGGTCTGTGAGGTTAACATGTTGGTCTAAAAATATTAAGTGGAAGATTCCAGAAATAAACAAGTTGTAAGTTTTAAACTGTGCATTATTCTGAGTAGCGTGATGAAATTTTGCTCTGTCTGACCAAATGTGAACCATCCCTTTGTCCTGCGCATCACACCCATTGGTCATGTAGTAGCTGACCTGGTTATCAGAACAACTGTCATGGTATCGCAGTGCTTATGTCCAACCCTTATGCTCTAAAAGTTGAATCCTTGTGATGTAACCCTTATTTTACTTAATAATGGTTATGCCTTTTTACCTTCCCACCAGCAATGTATGAATGATCATTTCATCACATCCTCACCAGCATATAGTGTTGTCATTATTTTTAGTTTAGGTGTTCTGATAAGTAAATCTCTGATGGGTTATATCTCATTGTGACTCTATTTTCCCAACAACTAATATTGTTGAACATCTTTTCATATGCTTTTTTTCCGTCTTTATATCCTTTTTGATTAAATATATTTTCATGGTTTTTTTAACTCTCTAATTGGATTTTTTTTTTTTTTTTGTATTTCTATTATTGGGTTTGAGAGTTCTGTATATATTCTAGATTATAGCCTTTCTTGGGGATGTGTAGTTTACAAATAATTTTTTCTAGTCTATGGCTTAACTTTTCATCCTCTTAACAAATTATTTTCCAGAGCAAAAGTTTAAATTTTGATGAAATCCAATTTACCCAGTGTTATCTTTATGGATTTTATTTTTAGTGTCAAGTCTGAGGCCTCTTTATGCCTAGCCCTAGCTCCTAAAAAACTTTCTCCTATACTTTTTTCTATGAGTTTTATAGTTTTATGTTTTATATTTGTGTATGATCCATTTTGAGTAAATTTTTATACAAGATGTGGGACAAAAGAAGACCTACTGTGATGTTAGTGTGACAAAAAATGCCTGAGGACTGTAAGGGATGAAAAACAGCTTGGGGAGTTGGGAGACAATGGTTTATGCATAGCTCCTCTGTGGAGAGAAAAAAGTCCTTATCAGCAAGTTCTTCATTTCAGCCCCTGCAAGAGGAGAGATGAGTGTGTTAGGAGGAGTGGAGATCAGGGTTGAGATCCTGAACCAAAGCTGTTATTGCCTTAAATTCTTGAAAAGTGAAAGTGAAAGTGTTAGTCGATCAGTCGTGTCCGACTCTTTGTGACCCTGTGGGCTGTAACTCATCAGGCTCCTCTGTCCATGGAATTCTCCAGGCAAGAATACTGGAGTGGATTAGCCATTTTCTTCTCCAGGGGGTCTTCCCAACCCAGGGAATGAACCTGGGTCTCCTGAATTGCAGGCAGATTGTTTACTGTCTGAGCCACCCGGGAAGTCCGCCTTCCATTTATTTCTAAGTGTATTTCCTAGATGAAGTTCAATTATTTATGAGAAAGTTACAGGCAGATGTACGCATTTTGCTGCCATAGGTGTTTAGCACCCCTTTGGGAAAGCACAGCTTGTTGGCAGCAATTTCACTGTCAGGATGTGTAGCATATGGTGATAAGGATGCTTTGCTCTGTTAGAAATAGGACCATGGGTGGTAACTGAGAGCTTAGTGAAGAGCTGCAGAGGCCTGCCTCCCAGGAGCATCTATCTATGGATTGCTTGGGATGGGGAAAATTTTTAATAAGCACTTTATTCTCATTATGTGATAATTTAATTTTCTGGATATCTAAGAACAACAGTACTCTAGCTTCTTTATTAATTCTCATCAATTTATAATTTCCTGCTAATTGCATTTCCTTCTTTCCTCCTTCCTTCCTTGTATCACCTCTATACAATGTTAAAGTGGGTTTGACTCTTATGTAATCTAAGCCCCTGCGCGTTAAATGGAGGATCAAAATGAAATGTCATCAGCTGTTAGGATTTTTATGATGGTGGAAAGAGACTGGAAAATTATTTTATGCATGGTAGAATTGAGGTGAGGGAAGATGTTGTGATGCAGAATTTCGAGGAGGAGGATGCGATTAAGTGGTCATTCCAAGGAAGGAAAGGACCTGTCATAATAAAGAAGGTAAACTGATTGACTTGAACAGGAATGGAGATTCTGCTGGTTACAAGGAACAGCAACATGAATGAGAGATGTTGCTGGATCAGGGACTGGTAAGGAGGCAGAGTGAGTCTTGTGAGTTTGACTTGAGGATTAATAAGAAGCCCAAATCAGTTTTGAAGCGGTGATGCTGCTACCGTGAGTTCAAGGTTGCCTCAAGGACTGTGGAGGAAAGAACATCTCACGTCTCAGTCTTGGGCTTAAACCAGCCATGTGGGTAAAGATCCAGGGCTCCAGGGAGAAGGTGGAATTAAAAGTGCTTGTGTGCACAGATGTATAGATGGAAGGGTGGTCACTGGGGGAGGATTGTTACTTCAGAAGGAGTGAATATGCCAAGATGTGTTCCATCTAAGAAGGGGTCATTTCTGTTGCTGCTGCTGCTGCTGCTAAGTCGCTTCAGTCGTGCCCGACTCTGTGCGACCCCAGAGACGGCAGCCCATCAGGCTCTTCTGTCCCTGGGAGTCTCCAGGCAAGAACACTGGAGTGGGTTGCCATTTCCTTCTCCAATGCATGCATGCATGCTAAGTCACTTCAGTCATGTCTGACTCTGTGTGACCCCATGGACAGCAGCCCACCAGGCCCCTCCGTCCATGGGATTCTCTAGGCAAGAGTACTGGAGTGGGCCTCCACTTATTTCTTTAGTTTCTAAGTCTACACGAAGCGAGAGTCATTAGTCCTATGAGAGACAGAGCATAGAGACTGTACCCATTTATCAGCCCATCTCCACTGTTCCTCAACCACTGCCCTCCCCCCTCCCCACCAAATTCCTAAGGTAGTGCTCAACCATAATACTTACAACTGAGCAAGTTGTGTTTGTCTGAAGTGCAGCAAGTCAAATGCTGAGACTCAAATTTTCAGAGAGAAAGAGTTTATTCACAAGGCAACCAAGAGGGGAGATGGGAAGACACATCTGAAATCCACCTCCCCAAAGGTGAGGCGCACATGCTATTTATGAGTTAGAGCTGAGGATGGAGAGTGTGGGGAAAGCTGAGTGGAAATAAGAAATAAGTGAGCTAATGGAAAGAGCTTGATAAAAGATAAAAGCAAAGAGCTTGTGAACCCATGGCACAGAAGGCCAGACTCTTGATAGCAGGAGTTTGAAGGGAAGTAAGCGTATTTTAGAGTTAATTTGTATTGGAGTATAGTTGCTTTACAATGTTGTATTGGTTTCTACTATACAGCAAAGGGAATCATCTGCACGTGTATATGTAGCCCCTCTTTTTTGGATCTCCTTCCCTTTTAGGTCACCACAGAGCCTTAAGTAGTTTCCTGTTCTATACAGTATACTGGTTCTCATTCGTTAACTATTTTACGCACAGTATCAATAGTGTATATATGTCAATCCCAAGCTCCCAATTCCTCCCCCTGCTCTCCCCCTTGCTATCCATCTATTTGTTCTCTATGGCTGTGTCTCTACTTCCACTTTGCAAATAAGATAATCTATACCATTTTTCTAGATTCCATAAATACAGATTAACGTACAATATTTGTTTTTCTCTTTCTGACTTACTTCACCCTGCACGACAGTCTCTAGGTCCATTCATGTCCCTACAGATGACCCAATTTCATTCCTTTTTATGGCCGAGTAATATTCCGTTATATATATGTAGCACATCTTCTTTATTCATTCCTCTGTTGATGGACATTTAGGTTTCTTCCAGGTGCTGGCTATTCTAAATAGTGTTGCTGGGAACACTGGAGTGCATTTGTCTTTTTGAATTATGATTTTCTCTGGGTATAGGCCCAGGAGTGGGATTGCTGGGTCATATGGTAGTTTTATTTTCAGCTCTTTTAAGGAGCCTGTATGCTGTTCTCCATACAAAGTAAGGATTTTGTTGCAGGGCACCAAGTGAGAGAGTGGCAGACTCAGATTCACTCCATTTTGATCTTTGGGTCAAGAGTTTTTTAAGGGGAAGAGCAAAGAAGCTGGTGATTAATCGCCATCTTATGCTGTTTCTTAATCTGTTATATGCTTTTGGTCTGGTGGCCTTTGACCTGAGGTTGACCCTACTTAATCTGTTAAAGTCACTTTGCCCTGAAAGCTAACTCAGAACATCACATAAGCAGTGATGCTTATCAGAAATCAATGGCTCAAGACACTCGGCCTTCATTACTCCTAATTGATTAGGAAAACATGTGACTAAACCGGGCCTAGGACAAAAGGGAATAAAAGAGGAATGAGAGGAACAAGAACAGAAATCTAGGCATTCGTCTTAATTATAAACTAGTCATAGGAGTCAGTTTCATAACTGTCATTCTGGGCAGGTGCAACTAAGCTACAGGCTTCTTTATGGGATGCATGTTCAGAAAATAATGGTATTAACATGTTATGAGGATGGAGTTGCTGACCCTCTCAAGTCAAAAGGTCACCAAGACGGGCTCCCAAGCATGCCCATTTGGAGGGTCAGTGGTTCCAACCAGCTTCAGCCAGCCAAGCTTGAACCAGACAGCTGACTCCAAGTTCCTGGAAAACAACTTGGACAAACAGCTTATTGTTTAGGCTATGTGATGCTTGAAGGACATGCAAGGTTTTTGTAGCAACAGTGAAAGTGAGATTGATCGGTGAAGGCCGGTCGCAGCTCATTATTTACTGAGCAGGTTACAGTTTAATGGATCTGATAACTACCCTTGGTTTCACATTTACCTGCCTACCACGTGCTCCCCTCCAAGAAGGCTAGAACCTGACCACACTGCCTGAGCAGCCCCAAATTCAAGATTCTCTTCCAGGCAGATTTTCATCCCGTCAGCTTTGGCACATTTGTCTATTGCCTGTACATTAGGAAGAGGAAAGACGTCAGAGGATGGTGTTCTCTTTCTAAAACAATGTCTTATAATTCCTGACTTTTCTCTATTTCTCTTGTTTGCAGTTTATCCAACTATCCACTAAACCCCAGCAAGTGCACAAAGCTCAGAATCTTTTCACATGCAAAACAGCTTAAGGAAAATGTAGACAGAGTTTCCATACAACCGAGATAAATTACAGGTACCTCATCTTTACTAAGTATAATCTCAAAGAGGTCACTGGTGGGCTCCCTGTTTTCATTTCCCCTTTAGTGTGGCTTGGGGTCATAATTTATTTATTTTTAGATAGGACATCACTCCCCCTCATGTTTAGGAAAAGCTTGTTTACCTGTTAGTGCTATTTCTCTCTGTTTGGCTTTCACTCTTTTTCTAGCCTTCTTCTCCTCTTCCCAAATCTATGAGAAAAAATACGTTTTTCTTGCTGCAGCTGCAAATCCATTCATGAGCTCTGCCCTCAGACATTTCCTTGAACTTCTGAGCAGCATCTCTTCAGAATCTGGGCACTCAGAATGGTAACTTATGTTTGATTTGCCAGGTGTCTTACTTTAGTCAGCATAAATCAGGATCTCACAGGTAGTATTTCTCCATTTTTTTCTTTTGTCCTATCTTTGGTATTATCTTCCCTGTAGCTCAGTTGGTAAAGGGTCTGCCTGCAATGCAGGAGACCCGGTTTGATCCCTGGGTCAGGAAGATCCCCTGGAGAAGGAAATGGCAACCCACTCCAGTATTCTTGCCTGGAGAACCTCACGGACAGAGGAGCTTGGCAGGCTACAGTCCATGAGATCGCAAGAGCTGGACACGACTCAGCGACTAAACCACCACCACCATTTTTGGCTTTTTTTTTGGGGGGGGGCAGGATGATTATCACAGCACCTCCACTTTATTCAGCTCTTCTTGTGTTTTTTGTGATTACTTTCTAAATCCAGTTTCTTTCAACAATCCCCACTTCCTCAAATTCTCCACCTCACCTCAGTCTCTCTCTATAACCATTTCTTTAGCCTCAGATGGATCACTCATAACATTTAGATACATATAAAATATGTTATGAACTCCTTATAAATGATTTAGGGGTTCAAAGCCCTCTCCATTTTTATTACACATTATCATTTGAACATTAAAGGTATGATAATTGTGCCCATCCACACATTTAAGTGCTCATGAACTTAGTGAGGTATTTATAGCTCTAGCATGAAAAAAACCGCATTTTTCCCACAGATTGGGCAAAAGAATGAGAATTCTAGAAAAAGGCAATGATAGATATTTCACAGAGGCAGACTATTGTATTTCCTTTAAATTCTTCCCTTGGATTCTTTCTTCCAGAACTTGGACACAACTTCAAGGAACTCTCTCCTAGAATCAGTCTTTGTGATACAGGTCCTCTTTTTTTACCCCAAAATTCTTATGTGAATTATGCAAATAGAAGTTCAGTAAGCTTGGAATATTTCCCTCACAGATTTTTGGGAAACATACTCTCTAAATCAAATCTTTGGGTGGGAAGATCTATTCTAGATTAGGTTATAGGGGATTGAAGAGCAAAAAGGGTGATTAGGAAACCAAAAGAAGAGAAACCAAATGTAAAATAGAAGAGTTTTGAATAGAGGATGGAGAATAAAGAAGAAAAGGCAAGAATAGGAAGCCTTGCTGGGAATTCTAATTATCAACAATGGACCCAAAATATGGTTCCTATTGATGAATCAACTATTTCATTATTACCTACAACTTGAAGCTGTCTCATTGGTTGTACATAGAATGTGATATCAGGTGTAACCAAACTGTATCTGGATATATGTAAAAACCTAATAATGGAAAGCCAAAAAGTTCCTCTTTGATTCTGCTGGGAAAGTTAAAGGAATCTTGGAATAAGAGAAGTGTATCACTAAGGATGTAATTAAAGAAAGTTGGGGAAAGAAAATAAGTCCAGAGCAAGTTAAGTACCAGGATTGAAAACCTACTCTGTTTTTGTGATGAAGTAGAGTAGGACATCCCTAAATGACTTCTCAGTGGTATCTCTCTTCTGAGGGTGGGGCTGAGGGTGGTCTACAATCTTCGGTTGGAGGGTAGCAAGCACTGAGAAGGCTCCCCGTGGGCACAACTCATGATCTTGCCTTCACTCTGCACCTTATGTCATCTTTCCATCACGGCCTTAACAGCCAACATGCCGACCCTTTCCCTTCCTAAAATGTTATCAGATCCGCCCCCCCCCCCCCCCACCTCCTGCCAACTCTGCATGATCTCATGGAAGTTCATTACTCTTATTTCTCCTTAGCTATGCTTTTGGTTTCTAACACTTGGGAAGTCAAGGAGTAGGTGGGGTGTTCTTTCCACAATGTGCAATGCTGGGCACCTGCTACTTCCTCTTGGGCTCCATCTGCATATCTCTTTGCCCAAGTAATAGGTGTTAACACACCACTTGGATGACAGGACTTCAGCTGTGTATGAGGATATCTGGGGACAGAGTAAGCTTAGCTTAGTCACTGAATCCAATTAGACGTGGTTCTGGCCTTTCCTGAGTTCATCTCCTCACATCTTTAGTGTGATGTCTCCTTCCTTTTCTACTGCTTTTGATGAATTTCACCAAAAAAGACACTCTCTGCTCTCAAACTATTTCTGGCTGATCTATCAGCTAATCTACCTGGTTAGATTATGCCTTCTAGGATTTAAAAAAATGTTATTTAATTTTGTTCTTTTCTCTTATGTTTGAACATATAATCAAACAGCTTTGGATTGTAGTGAAAAAATGCCCCACTCTTACTATGCCTAATGATTCCCAATATTGCTTTATTTGATTACATTTATAGATTGATACTTGTTTTTATCATAGGCATCATCATTTTTCAGTTTTCCGTGTTTGATTTTTATTATTTTCCCATTAAAATACTTAAGCAATTGTACAGAAAAAATTGAACTGTATCTAATAGGATGCTATGTGAGATACTTGAAATGTTCATAGATCCATAGATATATGAACTTGGCTTTGTGAAAGGTGAGTTAGGTGTGTCCGTGTAGAGTATGTGCAAGGTCATGTCTATAAAAGTATCAAGTACACAAATCAAAGATTACTTGTTCTCTCCTCTTTGGGGGCTCAAATCCAAGTCCCACCTACTAGGTGCATCCTACATTAAGGCTTCCTTTGTACTATCAGCAGGGAAATGAAGCCACCACTAACAGCTCCTTCATGGGGCTGCTGAGTGAATCAGATGAGACAGTGCCTGTGGGAAGCACATAGTAAAGGTGTTTTTGCTGTGAAAGATCAGGAACAAGGGGAGTAATTCCCCTTGTATGTAATTCCCTGAGTCCTTAGGCACTGGAGGTAATGTATGTCCTCAGATTGCTGAAGAAGTCAGGGAAGCTAATCTTGCTGGTAAAGAAATACAAAATGCCTTTGTTTTTGGTATTCAGAGGAATGGAATTCTAGGGGCTTCCCTGGTGGATCAGATGGTAAACAATCTGCCTGCAATGCAGGAGACCTGGGTTGGATCCCTGAGTTGGGAAGATTCCCCTGGAGAAGGGAATGGATACCCACTTCAGTATTCTTGCCTGGAAATCCCATGGACAGGGGAACCTGGCAGGCTATAGTCCATTGGTTTTGGTATTCACAAGAATGGAATTCTACCTCCATTAAAGTGTTTCTTTGCTATATGTTTTCATTTCTCCATAAACCTATATGATGTACTATAACAGTGCCTGTGTGTGCTTATATAATCACTATTTCACAGTTATAAATAGGTCCTTGATTTCTTATTTTGGTTTCACTTAATGTCTTGATTCCTTCATCTATGGATTCCTCTCCCCTCAGTACCAACTTAGAAAAGTGCATTTAGGACTCATCTCCCCTGCTTAAATGGGAAAATTGAGGCCCTGGGAGAAGATGCTCTAATGATCATCCTTGGGCAAGAGTAAACCTCACCCAAAGCTTGACACTCAGGTCCTGGTGATTCATTTTTTTTCTAAAGGAGTTGTTTTTACTGCTTCCACCATCTCTCTCATTCCCAGTTTATAAGAAAATAGTTGGGTCCAGTTTTTCCTTCTTGGTTGACCAGAGACAATAATGCAGTTTCTTAGCTCATTGTCTTTTCTCCTGCATTGTCTGTGTCTAAAGCAATTGGGGCCCAATTCTTTGCCCCCTCTTTCCCACTTCCTCACCCCAGAGTGCACATCCCAGGCTGCTGTCAGGTCACATGTCCACAGGGAACAGCAGAGGGGTAGAGAGAGAGTGGTCACAGGTCCCCGGGTGGTCCCTGCCTGCTCCCTGGAGCTCACATCTCCCCAACTGAGGATGATGCTAAGATGCGCTCACTCCCCAGGGGAGACAGCTGCTCCTTCAGAACCCCTGTGGTGCTATGTTCAAATGTGCACAGACTCAGTACTGAGGAGAGCTGGAGGCAGCCACCTTCCCAGTGCATTCTGGTTTCAGGTCTTCCATCAGGAGTGTCTGCAGGGATACAGAGAGAGGGGCCCGGCAGGGTGGGGTGTCTCCATCCTGGAGTTGTGTTGTTTCTGTTACTTTGGATGGCTCCAGCGGTGCTGGGATTGGGACCTGTGCCTGCAGGGAGTGTGGAGGGACCTCGTGGCTCCTTTCAACTCACTGGACTTGCTCTGTTGTCCACTGGGTGCAGCCGCCAAGGTCAAGTCCTGCATCTGGACCTGGGTGGCAGGGTGGGACCTGGCCTGGGCGAGTCCCTGCCTTCCCTCCTGTCTCTGTCCTGCCCCTCTCAGAGCCTTCACAGCACTTGTCATCAAGGTTGGTCATCTCAACCTTATTTACTGTCTGTTTCCCCAATTTGCCTCTGAGGGCTGGGGTTATTTTGTTCACGATGTATGTCTGGAACCCTGGTAGGATCAAGTCCAATCAGTCATTCAGTCATATTTCCTGAATGAATGAGTGAAGGATGGGTGACTTGAGTTGCCTGCATTCTCTTGCTATTGCTGATTTGGGGTTCAGCCGCGAAGGTCCTGCTGACAAGATTCCACTCCCTGAACATGTAGGGACAGGCACGCGTTGCGGACAAAGAGGAAACACCAGTCATCAATGTTGAGAGGGGAGGCAAGACCATAAACAGGGGGAGGGAAGTCTAAGGGTGAAAAGTCTTAGCAGGAGGAAGACAAGAGGGATTGAGGTGAGAGTGTAATATAAAACTAGTTTGAGAAGTTTTCTGGCTGGTGTGAGGGGGACTGAAGCCTGCTATACCAAGTGGAGTATTCCTGACTCCAGGGTCATCCCTAAATTAACTCCCTCACCTCTCATTTCAAGACTTCAAATATTTTAGAACGTACCGTCTCAGGATGTGATGTCATGGAAACCTATTGGGTAAGAAAGACCTTGCTCTCTGGGTGGTAGTGATAGTGAATGAAACGTAAAATAGGCCCATGGGCTAAATTCCTTTCTCACTCATGCATTTATAACACCTGCTGAATGGGACACACGTCAGTATGGGCCCCAGTAGGCGAGATCACAATCGGGGAAGTGGTACGTGGAGGAGCTGTGGCCTCCTAGGAGACTGACCATCATGAATTCTTCATGAGTGATGTAGCACTCTAGGCTGGACCTCTCTCTGGTTCCCCAGTAACACGTGAGACCCAAGTGAGATCCCTTCTTCAAGAAAATTTTGGGACACCCTCCCTGTCTCCTACCCATCACTGTCTTCTATTCATCACGGATGGTCAACAGCCAATCATGGGAATTTATTCTTTAGTACATTCTTTTTTTAAACCATTTATTAAAGAATAAATGTTTGCAGACCTAAGCGATAGACTTTGAATCCTGTGTTCAGAGATCAGTATGTTTTCAAATTCAGAAGATATCACATACTTGGCATTTTTGTTACTGTAAACAAGTAGGTACTGGAGTGAGAAGACTCTGGTTTGAAACCCCAGCTGTACATTTATTGACTATGTGACTTGGGATGGAGATCCTTATACATTTTGAGGTTTTTAATCACCTGTGATATGGAGATGGAAACTTTCACAGCCACTTTGCACTGTAGGAGCTAGTGCAGGGCGGGCACTCGGTGAATGAGGTCTACCCACTCACAGCCCCTGGTCCACAACGCTGTAGTCAGAAATTCCTCGGCAACCAGAAGTTCTTTTTTAGTTTTGTGTCCAACTAGATTCTTGGGTTTCACTGGTAGCTCACATTGTAAAGAATCTGCCTGCAATGCGGGAGACCTGGGTTCAATCCCTGGGTTGGGAAGATCCCCTGGAGAAGGGAAAGGCTACCCACTCCAGTATTCTGGCCTGGAGAATCCCATGGACAGAAGAGCCTGGTGGGCTACAGTCCATGGGGTTGCAAAGAGTCAGACAACTGAGCGACCTACTTCCTTCCTAACTAGATAGTGAAACCTAATTAGAATTTAACAGGGAGGCTATTTATTGCCTTTGTTTATTCTGTTCAGTGTGAATACTTGTGTACTTTGCTTCAGAAATATTATTGTATTTGATTCCAGGGTGTGCCAGACCCTTCTGGGATTGGATTCTGAAACACACCTGTTCTCACCTTATCTTTCTCTCTTTGTTTTTAAAGATTTTTTTTTTTTTGATGTGGGCCATTTTAAAAGTCTTTATTGAATTTATTACAATAATGCTTCTGTTTTTTGTTTTGGATTTTTGGCCTTGACGTATGTGGGATCTTAGCCCCCCAACCAGGGATCAAACCCATACCCCTGCATTAGAAGGGGGAGTCTTAACCACTGGACAGCCAGGAAAATACCCATTTTTATCTGTCTGATGAGAAATTATCAGGCCATGACTACCCCATTACCTTCTGTTAAAGTCTAAAATGCACATATGCAAATAATTATATAAGAAAACATGAATTTCCATTTTCAAAATCTTTTTGCTTTGGACTAGGAATGAAAACTTAATAGATGACCTCATTCAATTGTTTAATCAAAATTTACAAAGTCCTTATATTTTGTAAGATGTGTTGCTAGGTGCTGTGAAGGCTGCAAAGATGAAAAGACAGACCTGCCACTGAGAAACCAGGAATTTAGTGCTTGGGATGAAGGTGGCACAAGAAAAATTGTAATATGCAAGGAAGAGCATGCTGACTTCCTTGGTTGGGATTCCAGGCAGGACAGGTTCACCACTGGAGAGAGGGTGAAGCTTCATAAAGGTGGGACATTTGAAATGTGGGTAGGAATGTGCCAGGCGAAGATGAAGGGTGGGGTATTCTGAGCAGAGGGAGCAGTAAGGAAGAGGTGTGGCAGCAGGGTGGAATTAACTGTTTGGAGAATAGTGAGTGGTCCAGCTTGGTGGAAGCACAGAGTGTGTGGTAAGAAGAAGGTGAGGGTAAGGCTGGAGGGGAAGATGGGCAGGACGGTAGAAAGCCGGGACTGCCAGGCGGAGTTTGTGCTCAATTTAGCAGACAAGGAAAGGGATAGGTGTTGCTTAAAATATTTTTTTTTTTTTCTGATTGCTAAACTAATGTGTTCAAATAAAAAGAACTTGAAAAACAAACAAAATATATTAATATATATATACACATACATATATGAAAACATGTCAATGATCATAATCCACACCTAGAGATAACTGTGGTTGATATTTTATTTTACTTATTTAATATTTTATTTAATTAGTAAATTTAATTAAATTATTGCTTATTTAATTTAATATTTTATTTACTTATTTTTTTAATTAAAACATTTTTTTGGCTTCACTGGGCTCGCTGTTACAGTAGGCAGGCTTTCTCTAGTTGCAGTGCTAAGGTTCTCTAGTTGTATGTGCGGGCTTAGTTGCCCCATGGCATGTGGGATTGTAGTTCCCAGATAAAGGATGGAACCTGCGTTCCCTGCATTGCAAGGTGGATCCTTAACCACTGGACCACCAGGGAATTCTCCATTGTTAATATTTTAAAATGAGTCCTTGCAGTCTTTTTCTGTATAAAGGTAGAAGACTTAGCTAGTTTGATTAATTAATTCTGAAGGTAATATATAAATGGAACCACATTGCTTCAGATTATTTGAAAAACAGCCTTTGGACATAATACTGTAGAAAGAGAAATATAACAGCAGTATATGGGTAGGTTGGATATACCGATATGTACAAATAAGAAAGCCATTAAGAATGCTGCTGTGATGATTAGGATGAAACAAATCCTTGAACCTGGATGGTAGCTATGAAAAAAGAAAGACGACAGGATGAGAAAAAACTGTATTTAAAATGACGGCAATTCAAGTGGTTTAGAAGGAAGAAGGAAAACCCAGAAATACCTTCCAGGTTTCAAGTCAGGGTGACTGGGGTTTTGGGGGGAATGGACATGATACTAGCTTTAGGGGATGATTGTGTGTGTATTTTTTTACCCATTTTGAGTATGTGGTGGTGTGAGATGTGGGTTGAGAACAAAAAGGCAGATTCAAGATTCATTTACATTTTCAGATTTTTCTGGTTAAGGGAGATGATGAGTTTTCTGAAGGAGAGACTAGAGAGACAAAAGATGGATTGGAAGAGAGATGTGGGGACATTCATATTTAGAAAGGAGCAGGACAGGAGCTAGAGAAGGAGCCAGCCAAAGAAAAGTCAGAATTGTCAGAGAATTGAGAGTCGAGTGGCTCTACAGTCAAGGGTGGAAGCTATTTCAAATCATTGTGATTCACAGAGTGAAATGCCACAGAGAAGGCAAGAAGGATGAGGACTGGGCACAAAGGATGAAAAGAAATCATGTACAAGGTACCAGATCCTGAGACATGGAAGTGTTAGTTGCTCAGTTGTGTCTGACTCTTTGTGACCCCATGGACTGTAGACTGCCTGGCTCCTCTGTCCATGGAATTCTCCAGGCAAGAATATTGCAGTGGATAGCTATTCCCTTATCCAGGGATCTTCATGACTCAGAGATCAAACCTAGGTCTCCTGTGTTGCAGGCAGATTCTTTACTGTTGGAGAACTCTGCTAATAGCAGGTGTTATTATATTAAATGACTATCATATTTGGCAGTGAGGAAGGGTTTACCAGACCCAGCCAAATGTCTTGCACAGAGATGGAGCTTAACAAATGTGTTGAATGAAATAATGAATGAGTAGGAGACAAAAGAGCAAGTGTTTAGGAGTGATGGTGATGTATGTGTGTGCTATCATAAGTTGAGTCTGACTTTTTGTGACCCGCCTGGACTGCAGCCTGTTGGGCTCCTCTGTCCATGGCATTTTCCAGGCAAGAATACCGGATGGTACTGTGGAGGTGGCCAATTCCTAACTCTGTCCAGCAGAGCCAGTCAGTTCCTTGCCCCTTGGGACCTTCTGCCCTTGGGACTGTGTCTCCTGGATGTTGAATTTGACTATGCATAGAGGCCAGTCTGCATGGGAAGCCAGGTCAGCCATCAGGGAGCAAGGTCAAGAGAGAGGCTGGTGGCCATTTCTCAATAAGACTTCCTGGCGTCTCACAGGCAGTCCAGAGAAGGGGCATCAAGTGCCATGAGTGACCTCAGCGTCATCAGGGAGCTTGTTCTCCTAGGGTTTTCTCATCCACACCAAGTTCCAGTCCTTCCTGTTTGCCTTCATCCTATTGGTATAGGTGCTGACTGTTCTGGGGAACCTGGCCACTGTCACCCTCACGTGCCTGGACCTGGGCCCCCACTCACCCATGTACTTCTTCCTCTGCAACTTCTCCCTCAGGGAGGTGCTGGTCACCTCCACTGCGGCCCCTAGGATGCTGGCTGACCTGCTGTACCCTCGCAGGACCATGGCCCCTGCTGAATGCCTGACCCAGTCTTTCTTTTACTTCTCCCTGGGCTCCACCGACTTCCTGCTCCTCACAGTCATGGCCTTCAATTGCTCCATGGCTGTCTGCCGACCTCTACACTACCCGACCATCATGAACAGGCTGGTCTGTGTGAAGCTGTTGGTGGTCTGCAGGGTGGTGGGGTTCCTCTCCATTATCTCCCCAACCCTACAGAAAACCCAGCTCTGGTTCTGCATCCCCAACATCACTGACCACCACATCTGCGACTCTGCCCCGCTGCTCAAGTGGTCCTGCTCCGACACCCAGCACACCGTGCTCATGGACTTCTTCCAGTCCTTGCTCTTCAGAGACCAGATAAGGGCCCCTCCACGCAGCTCAACAAGGTGGTGGCCCTGATGACTGCCCTGGTGACCCCGTTCCTCAACCTCTTCATCTTCACCTTCCGGAATGAGAAGGTCCAAAAGGTCACAGTGGAGAAGGCAATGGCACCCCACTCCAGTACTCTTGCCTGGAAAATCCCATGGATGGAGGAGCCTGGTAGACTGCAGCCCATGGGGTTGCTAAGAGTGGGACACGACTAAGCGACTTCACTTTCACTTTTCACTTTCATGCATTGGAGAAGGAAATGGCAACCCACTCCAGTGTTCTTGCCTGGAGAATCCCAGGGCCGGGGAGCCTGGTGGGCTGACATCTATGGGGTCTCACAGAGTCGGACATGACTGAAGCGACTTAGCAGCAGCAACAAAAGGTCACGGAGGTTATGTCCGAAAGGATCCCCCTGAGACGCCCAGCCGCCCTCAGATGAGAGCAAGGAGGGGGACCGTCCACTGCGGGTGGCGCCCAGGTGCCCAAGCTGGGGCTTCTCAGTCTCCTTCCTTGTCTCTCCTGCCACCTCCACCCCACTGAAGTCTCTGTTCTCTCCACAGGGAGCGGATGAGTTCACATCATCCAAATGTCTCAAAGGCAGGCATCTGTCAGCCTGCGCTAGTTAAGGAAAGGATGATTTCAAGGCAGCTGGGGGTGAAAACAGTGTGATGATGGCAATTCAAATTGCAAAACTTTTTGATTGAAACTGCTCAGTCGTGTCCGACTCTTTGTGACCCCACGGACTATAGCCAGGTTCTTCCGTCCATGGGATTTTCCAGACAAGAATACTGGAGTGGTTTGCCATTTCTTTCTCTAGGAGATCTTCCCAACCCAGGGATCGAACCAGGGTCTCCGACATTGCAGGCAGACTCTTTACCATTTGAGCCACCTGGGAAGCTTCAGAACCATAGGCCAAAATACTGGAGTGTGTAGCCTTTCCCTTCTCCAGGAGATATTCCCAACTCAGTGATCGAAACCAAGTCTCCAGCATTGAAGGCAGATTCTTCACCAGCTGAGCCACAAGCAATCTCAATTAAAAAAGATAATCCAATCAAGCTCTTGCACAGGGACTTGGAATGTAGGGAGAACTCAGTAAATATAGCTGTTATTATAAAATGTGCTATTAAACTCTCTCTTCAAGGTCCTGCTCTATGGTTTTGTTCTTATTCCTTTATGTTTCTTTGTGTGCAGTCTTTTCTAAGGCTGTGTTCCTTTCTCAGGAACTAGTTTCAGAGTCTAGGCTGGGGTCCTGAAAGTGGAAGGTTCTCAGAAAAGAGCTGAGAGGACTGGCATCCTCAAAACAGAAACAACTATGTGCCTCTCGCCAGGACCCCATCCGGGACAGCTCCTGGGACCCCCGTCTGGGACAGGTCCTGGGACCCCCATCTGGGACAGGTCCTGGGACCCCCATCTGGGACAGCTCCTGGGACCCCCGTCTGGGACAGCTCCTGGGACCCCCATCTGGGACAGCTCCTGGGACCCCCGTCCGGGACAGCTCCTGGGACCCCCGTCTGGGACAGCTCCTGCAGCAGAAGCACCGCTCACACCTGGACTGCCCACTGCTCCCTTCTGACCCCCAGACCTCTTGACTTTTAAACAGAAATGACTCAGGGGGCCACTTTCCCATCCCTCTTATATAGCAAGGTCATGAGGCCCCATGCCTAGAAAGAAGGGCATGCCCTTTTCATTTTTTAAATGTTTTAATCCTTCCTCTGCACACAGGAAAGAGAGGACGAAAGCTGGATTGCTGTTCCCACACTCGCTACCACCCTCTTCTCAAGGGCTAGCTCTTCTCCTCTCCCGCAGAACCACAGATCCCGCAGAACCACAGATCCCACAGAACCACAGAACCGAGAGGGAGGGCCCTCAGAGGCTGGGGTTCCTGGGAGTCACCTGGCTGGGAGACTGTCAGCAGCCCTGCGGGGAAGACAGAGGTGGTAGAAGGCAGATGAGGAGGAAATGGAACAAGATGGGTCTTGTGGGTAGCGGGCTGGAGGGCGGATGAAGGGAGGTATCCTTGGAAAGCTGGGAATGGTTTCGGGAGTCAGTGCCAGTGGAAATAGCTTTGGCATCTGATTTCTTATACCAGACGTAACCGGGACTGCCCTGGAATTCTCAAAACAGGACCAAGAATAGATGCAGACGCCTCCTGACGTCTGGAGGTAGTTCTCTTCACAGGGTTCTAGAGAAGCCCTGGTGGTCATGTACAGTGGAGACAGTCACAGCGTGGGGGCCACCCCTCAAACCCAGTGTTGTGAAGAAAGAGGTGGTGGGAGGAACAAGTGTCCCAGGATATGTGGTCTGGGGGCCTGAGTCTCCTTTTATGACCAGGAAGCTTGGTCTCCAATTCAACTGGTTTTTTTTGTTTGTTGTTGTTGTTGTTTTTTAAATAACTACCATAGGACACGTTCCCATCTGTGGACCTCTCCAAAAAAAAGTAGGCAGGTACTTTTATTCTGCAGTAAAGGCCCACTGGGAAAACATTTTTTTTTTCATTCTGAGAACTTTCTCTCCTCTAAGTCTCAAGGGACTAATTACTTACCACCCTAGCAAACTTTGTGGGAAAAAAACTGAAGAACTAAATGGGAGGCAATTATCTCCTTCTGATGGGCAAGCACTTTCCTTCAACTTTTTTGCTTCTCAGATAATCAGCACACAAATCCGCTCAGGTTTTCCTCCTGAGAGACTCTTTCCTGCGACTCTCATCTCTGCACCCTCCCTCTAAAAATTTAAAACTACATCTGTGCCTCTATTTCTGTTTTGCAGCTATGAGACAAAGGCATAGAGAACAAATGTATGGAGGCCAAAGTGAGGAGGAATTGGGAGATTGGGATTGACATATATACACTCTTGATACTACGTATAAAATAGATAACTGATATAAACCTGTTATATAGCTCAGGAAACTCTCCTCCATGCTCTCTGGTGACCTAAATGGAAAGGAAATCCAGAAAAGAGGGGATGTATGTATACGTACAGCCAATTTACTCTGCTATACAGTAGAAACTAACACAAGTTTTTAAGCAATTATACTCCAATAAAAATTAATTTAATAAAATAATCAGTAACAAAAAAAGAGTTAAAAAAAATACCCAACAGCCTGCAGCAGGCTTTTGCCCATTTTTCACAGTATTCCTGTAGGACTGGGCTCTCTGACTCACCAGTTTTGGGGGAGGTGTAAGGAGCTTTCTCCCGTCACAGTAACTGCCCGGTCATAGGCAGCATCTCACAGGCATGACATTCTTAACACACTTGCCTGTGGTTCCTTGCTACTCAAATTGTGATCCCTGGAACCACATTGGCATCTCCTGGGAGCTTTTTGGAAATGCAAAGTCTGGACTCCACCCCAGACCTTCTGAACCCGAATCTGCATTTTTAACAAGACTCCTGGGTGATTTACATGCACAATAATATTTGAGAAGTGATGATATTAACACTAGAATATGCAGAGCATGCTGGGAATATAGGGAGGGAGTTTGTTAGATTGAATCTTCTCAAACGTGGTGTCATTTGAGTTGAGGCTTCACAAGTGCCAAGAAGGGGAAAAGTGAATTCCAGAGGGGCAACTTAATGTAGAAAGTAACATAGACATGAAAATGGCATATCGTGTGGGCAGTGCAAGTCTGGAGAGATGGAATTAATGAATGATCCCTGGAAAGTGGTCATGGGTCTCTTCACCTCATCAAATCCAGGTCTCTTGATTGGGGCGAGGGGGTCACAAGTGTCCTCTGAAAGATGCTTCACTCACTGAAGTCATAAGATGATGAGCTTTGTAGTAGATATAGAGGGCTTTACTATGGAAATTTTGCATGCTAGGGCAATTCTACCATATTCACAAAGGTACATTTACCTTCAGGGCTGGAATTTTATTGCCTTCAATTTTGAAAAAGACCTAAGTAAGTTCATTAAGAGTTTAGGAATAGTTCTACTAAAGGGCAATTCCATGAGGTTCCCTTCCATAAGATATGATGCTTGTCACTCTCAAGGGAAGGAGAAGGACAAAGATGCTGGGTTGAATAGGGAACAAGATCTAAGGGGAAACCCCAGGCAAAATGCTATGCTGATGGTCTGGAGCCTTCCTGAAAACTGAAGTTGTCTGTGTTACTTGTATCGATATGGTAGAAATACTGGTCTCCAAGCTCAGTGATGCCATCTTGGTAGCTTGAATTAGACATGATGGGAGTGAAACTGACAGCAAGGAAACTGGTGAATGCTGGAAGTCAGCAAATGCTACAACTGGAGGACCAGAGATTAATATTTACCAGCAGGCCCCTGGGTCACTCACTTTTCTTCCGTATTCATCAGGCATGGTTGCAAGGATCCTATTTACAACAGGAAATTTAAAGTTTAAGGAGTTGGTGAAACTAGATTGATAAAAACATGGTGCTCCGTAGGCACTGCTGAAAATTTCCACCTTGGCCTTAGAAAGTTTTGCACCTCACCTCACTCCTAAAATGCAGGGCCTTCATGGTATAACTGGTCATTCTAGGAATCAGGCCTGACTTTTGTATGAAAATGACTTGATTCCTTTATCATCTGCATCAAAACATCCATATCTCGGTTTCTTGCTCCCTAGTCCCTTCAGCTGGAAGGAATGAATCTACTTTCATTTCTCATTGGGATTTGCATTTGTGACAATGGGTTCTTGTGCTAGCTTTTCAGAACTTTATATTTCTAATGGTTGCTTACTAGGACATTGTATCTCTGAGGCTGGAATGTTGGAAAAATGAAGGGAAGATGGGGGATGCATTTTAGAGTCAGGAAATCCTGCCATCGTTTTTACCTGTATTTAAGTTAGCTCTAGGTGGGGAGGTATAGATTGGGAATTTGGGATTGACCACGTAAACTCTTCTATATTTAAAATAGATAACCAACAAGGACCTGCTGTATAGCACAGGAAATTCTGCTCAATATTCTAAACCTAAATGGGAGAAGAATTTAAAACAGAATTGATACACATATGTGTATAACTGAATTACTTTGATGTACACCTGAAACATTTTTAATCAACTATACATCAATATAAAATTTAAAAAATCATTCATATGAAGATACAGAAAATCTAGACGTTTACCTTACACTTTTCACAAAAAAAAAAACTCAAAACGGCTCTAAGACCTAAATGTAAAATGCAAAAATAAAGATTCCTAGAATATATACATATGTGTGTACATATATATATGTTTAGGCAACGTTGTGCTTAGTCACTTAGTTGTGTCCAACTCTTTTCAACCCCATGGTCTGTAGCCCACCAGGCTTCTCTGTCCATGAGATTCTCTAGGTAAGAATACTGCAATGGGTAGCCATTACCTTCACCAGGGGATCTTCCCGACCGAGGGGGTCTCCTGCATTGCAGGCAGATTCTTTACTTCTGAGCCACCAGGGAAGTCCAATGTGTGTGTCTGTGTGTGTGTGTCTGTGTGTGTGTGTCTGTGTCTGTGTGTGTGTGTCTGTGTGTGTGTGTGCATGTGTGTGTGTGTGCATGTGTGTGTGTGTGTCTGTGTGTGTGTGTGCATGTGTGTGTATGTGTGTGTGTGTACATATATATATATATTATCAGTTCAGTTTAGTCTCTCAGTCGTGTCCGACTCTTTGCGACCCCATGGGCTGCAGCATGTCAGGCTTCCCTGTCCATCACCAACTCCTAGAGCTTGCTCAAACTCATGTTCATCCAGCCATCTTATCCTCTGTCATCCCCTTCTCCTCCTGTCTTCAATCTTTCCCAGCATCAGGATGTTTTCCAATGAGTCAATTCTTTGCATCAGGTGGCCAAAGCACATATACGTATGTAAATGTGTATATATATATATATATATATATAAATAAATTAGCTCTTGATATTACAATCTCACCCTGCCTGCTGGTAATTATGTTCCAGTGTAAGCTACTACTGTGGAATGGGAAGGCTATTGCCTTCAGTGAAATGACCTTAAATCAAGTGCCTTTATGTAGACTAACAAATAGATCAATTGTTTCCATTTCCTGGGGAAAATGGTAAAGCAAAAAATTAACATTGCAATTAGACTGAATAAAATTATTTCTTGCATATGTGTTTTATTTATGATTAAATATGTGTTATTTTCTTTCAGGTGTTTGTAGATTCTATTGTGGTAAATGAAATACAAAAGATTTTAAAAGTGACACTGAATCTATGGTTATTTTCTAACTGTAAGTGTTCCTTTCAGGCAAGGGGTGTAAACATACAGTTACTGTTGTGAAGGAGTTACTAGAATAATTGCCATTACCAGTCTATAAATTTGATGGAAACTTGATGAATATACATTAAATAAAAGGGCTGCTCCTGCTGCTGCTAAGTCACTTCAGTCATGTCCGACTCTTTGTGACCCCATAGATGTCAGCTCACCAGGCTCTCCCATCTCTGGGGCTAGAGGAGTCTATACTGAGGGACTTCAGACTCTGGAGATGCTAACTTTTAATTAATCTAGCTTTGATCTGGACAGGAGAATTTCTGAGGATGGAGAGATGGAAAGGAAGTTTGAAAAACCAGATACTGCAGTCAGTTGTCATTGTTCTGACCAACTCATTCTTTCACTCAGCCATGGCTACTTTATCTATTAGATGGTGAGAAAGCACTCCTTGTAAGACCTCCCTGGTGGTCTAGTGGTTAAGAATCCACCTTGCAATTCAGGGAATGCAGGTTTGATCTTTGGTTGCAGAACTAGGACCCCACATGCCTTGGACCAACTGAGGCCACACATATCAGCTACTGAAGCCCATGGGGGTCTCTGCAGGACACAAATAGCTAGTCCATGTGCCACAACGAAAGATCCCACATAATGCAGTGAAGATCCTGGTGCCACAACTAAGACTGGACACAGCCAAATAAATAAGTAAATATTAAAAAAAAATTTTTTTTTTTTTAAAGAAAGTACTGCTCAGCTGCAGCCTGATAATTGGTTTTTCCCTTCAGGGCTCTTGTAGCACTTGTTACAAGTAGGAGAACCCTTTATTAAAATGTGGTGGGATTAATTGTACTTTTTCCTCTCTCTCTCAGTTGGAGAATGCTTTGAATTTAGAATCCACATTTCTTTGATTTTTACCAGCCAGTGAGTGGAGTACATTGCTGGTGTTGAGTGATCTGTGTGTTTTTACCTCATTGAATTACTTTGAGAATAAAAGCAGGTGAAAAAAATGCATAAAAATAGTCGATAAAGTGTGAAAAAACATGGTAACATATTATCAGTAGAATTATCTTTAATTCGTTCATCAAGTTTTTATTTATGTTAAGTGAGTGAAAGTCATGTCCGACTCTTTGGGACCCCACGTACTATAGTCCATGGAATTCTCCAGGCCAGAACACTGGAGTGGTAGCCATTCCCTTTTCCAGGGGATCTTCCCAAACACAGGGATCGAACCTAGCTCTCCCACATCACAGGTGGATTCTTTACCAGCTGAGCCACCAGGGAAGCTATTTATTATCTGAGGTGGTAAAAAGAGGATAATTTAGAAAAAAATAAAGCAATTGTTTCAACAGCAATAGCAAAACACCAGAGTCATTGCGCTGATGTATAACTGGAGAAGACAGATTTTCCAGCAGAAGATGAAATGAGGTACCTAAAGAGATCTTCTAAAAGAACTTTTCAGAAAGTCAGAGAAAGGGGCACCTCAGTTAGGAAGGGGGTCTCCGGGGTGGCACCGATGGACCAGCAGGGACTCCTCAGGGAGCCACGGCTCCAAAGCTGGAGCATCTGTGCCCACCAGTGTAGCCCACAGTCCAGCCTTGTTCACTCCCACACAGCAGAGCTAAGCTCGACACTTCTGGTAAATTGGTAGTCCTTATTCTCATCTTATAAGCAGGGCTAGGAGTACTCCCTTGATGAGTGAACTCATTGATGTTTACTGGGAAATACCGTTTGGTAAATTTAACTGTTTTTACAGAAATAGCTTGGCAGAATATTTTACACTGGGGCTGTTTCAGAAAATCCCAGATAGAGTGAAAGCGACAAGAACATGATTCTAAGGAGAATGTACCTGAAGGATCTGGAAAATTTCACACATGAGTTATGGGAGGGAAACACAATGGGAGCTGACATTTCATTCCTGAGGGTATATGGAACCTAATAGGCTTTCAGGAACTTTACACACACACACATGTGTGTGTGTGTGTGTGTGTGTGTTTGTGCACATGAGTATAATGACTGGACAAAGGAATTTACTGTATTCACCACAATCTTCTGCCTTTAAGCAGGTGAATGTTTCTAATCATACAGTAGAATAGTTTATTTTTATCTTTCTAAAAATCTCTGTTGGCATCCTCAACTCAATGGACAGGAGTTGGAGCAAACTCTGGGAGATGGTGAAGGACAGGGAAGCCTGGTGTGCTGCAGTCCATGGGGTCACAAAGAGTCAGACATGACTGAGCAACTGAACAACAACAAAAATCTCTTAATATTTCCTCCCTAGAACCCATACAATTCCTGAAAGATTTGCTGTTAATTCTTATACTTAATGAAGACGTATCTTGCTTTCTTTAAATTTATTTTCTCTGCACAAGGCTTAGCTGGTGGATTGCCTTCTCACACTGTCCATCTTACATTCAAAGTGTTACTCGGGCGTCACCTTATCAGGAAACTGTCCCCCAGTCTGCAGTCTGGTCTCAATGTTCCTCTTATCTACTCCCATAAACCTTTCTTTGAATCCATCATTACACGTCACCTGCCGCATAAGCAAATCCTTTTTTACTTTTTGCCACATCACATGGCATGTAGGTTCTTAATTTCCTGACCAGGAGTCAAATCTGCACCTCCTTCCATGGAAGCACAGAGTCTTAACCATTGAATTGCCAGCAAAGTCCCTGTAAGCTGCTCTTTACCATACCATTCTTTCCCTTCATAGAGCTAAGAGATTTGAAAACTGTCAATGTCTTGTTTACATTTTACCCTGCCCCGGGCACAGTTGTGGTGCCTGACACGCAGAGTCTGCTCAGCGTTGGTGAAATAAATGAACAGATGTATTCATTCTTGTGTAATGAATTCTGTACACTTGGAAGATAATGACTTCGGTAAGTGTTGCTCTTCAGCTTAGTTCCATGTAGACCACGTACTCATGGTGCACACACTTAGCAGTGTGGCGTGTGCATGTGTGTACACACACATGCACACACTGTGGCTGGGTAGTATTTCTTCATCAGAGAAAACTTTCTGTCTGCCCTTCCTTGAATGGCAAGCTCATGCACTTCCCTTTATTAAAAGCCCCAGTCGTGGTTCCCCAGACTCCAGGCTACATTCCAAGTTCTTGTCACTGCTAGTGGGTAAGGGGGGGAATTCCACATGGTCTTTGAGACCTTCAGGCCAGCCAGGGTGCTACCAAAGACTCATTGTGGTTACCACTCTCAGGCACAGAGGGAAAGTCTGAAACAGGGGTCATCCTGCCCAGGTTAGTACCCTGCCTGCTCAGAGAATGACCTGGCTGATTGAGCCTGGCTGGGTCCCTCGGGCCCCTCACGATACCTGGAGGAGGCCTTTCAGCCTCTGCATCTGGCCTCGTAGCACAGCCTTGAACGTCTCGTTGCGGAGGGTGAGGATAAAGGGGTTGAGGAAAGGCGTGAGGATGGACGTCACTAGGGCCACAGTCTTGTTGACCTCCGCAGAGTGTGCTTTGCCAGGCCGGACATAGAGGAAGATGGTGCTGCTGTAGCCAATGAAGACCAGGGTGAGGTGAGAGCCACACGTGGAGAAGGCCTTCTGGCGGCCGCTGGCAGAGGGGAGATGGAGCACGGTGCTCACGATGTAACCATAGGAGACGAGGGTCACCAGGAAGGAGCTGAGGACAAAGGCCAGGGCCATCACAAAGTCCCAGAATCCCAGCAGCCTGGTGTCTGAGCAGGACAGCTGCAGCAGAGGGGCGTTGTCACAGAAGAAGTGGTTAATGACGTTGCCGTGGCAATAACTGAGATAAACCCGGGAGAAGACAGTGGGCACCATGGCCAGGAAAGGAGTTGCCCAGGCAGCCCCTGCTAGCTGGGCACACACAGTCCCGCTCATCAAAGTGCCATAGTGCAGGGGGTGGCAGATGGCCACAAAGCGGTCCAGGGCCATGTCAGACAGGATGAGGAAGGAGGTGGAGCCCAGGGAGAAGTAGAAGTAGAACTGGACCATGCAACCAGTGAAGGAGATGACCTTGTGGGGGGCCAGCAGGTCAGAGAGCATCCTGGGCACGGCAGTCATGGTCACCAGGATCTCCAGCAGGGAAAAGTTGCCCAGGAAGAAGTACATGGGTGTGTGGAGGTGGGTGTCGACGAAGATCGTGATGATGATGACTGTGTTTCCTATGAAGGCGAGAAGATAAAGCACAAGGAAGGGCCCGTAGAGTAGGATCTGCAGTTCGCCAAGATGGGAGAAGCCCAAGAGGATAAATTCAGAAGGGTGGCTCAGATTTGCCATGGTGCCGGGGCTGGGAGCCTGAGAGGAAATGCAACAAGAGACAGAGATGGAGAGACAGAGAGAGACAGACAGAGAGAACCAGTGACCGTGAGACAAGGCTAGAGGCGGAGGAAGAGAGGCTGGTAGGTGGTCATGGGTTCACAGAAGGAGAGATAAAGACAAGAGAAAAAAATGGGAATATGAGAATCATTGAGAAACAGGGAATCATAGAAGAAAAACATGGAAATCTACTGATAAGGAGAGAGGAAAGCAGACAGGAGCAGAGGAGGAAAGACAACACAGCAACAGACATTTAGAGAGAGGGCAAGAATGGAATGAAACAGGAATGGAGGAGTAGGAGAGGAATACCCAATAGGTGAGAGGGAAACAGAAAAAGATAGGGAGAGGAGGGAACATGGAAAGAGAGAATTTGTGTCAGTCAATCAGATGCCCAGAGTGTAGGGTGATGCTGGGGGTCTCTGTCATGACCCAGAGAGTCTGAGAGCCCTCTTACAGCTCCCTTTATGTCTTTCTCGGCTGTCTCCCTGGCGAGGACCCTCCATCACTCACATTTCTCCAGTTATGATCATGAAATGAATGGGAAGTCAGAGTTTCAAGCCAATAAATTAACATCCTTTGGGGAGGACCCCCTGGTGTATGTATCCAAAGACGGGGAGCAGAAGGAACACAGGAGGGCACAGAGACCAGCCTGGAACTAGATAGGGACTGGAAGGGCATCAGCATTCTAGCCAGTGGCGGGCACTGCTCTGATGAGGCAGTGTCCAGGGGGACATCCCCCAGACATCCCCACCCCTTGCCCACATCCCAACTCTGCCCACTCAACCCTAGTGGTTTGGAGCATAAGCTCTGGACCTAGGGTTGGATTCTGATCTGATGTTTGTCAAACGTAAATCTGCTGCTCTCTACTACTTCCCTCTCTTAGCCTCAACCTCAGTTCAGTTCAGTTGCTCAGTCATGTCCGACTCTGCGCGACCCTATGAACTGCAGCACGCCAGGACTCCCTGTCCATCACCAACTCCAGGAATTTACCCAAACCCATGTCCATTGAGTCGGTGATGCCATCCAACCATCTCATCCTCTGTCATCCCCTTCTCCTCCTGTCCTCAATCTTTCCCAGCATCAGGGTCTTTTCAAATGAATCAGTTCTTCACATCAGGTGGCCAAAGTATTGGAGTTTCAGCTTCAGCATCAGTCCTTCCAATGAGTACTCAGGACTGATTTCCTTCAGGATGGACTGGTTGGATCTCCTTGCAGTCCAAGAGACTCTCAAGAGTCTTCTCCAACACCACAATTCAAAAGCATCAATTCTTCGGCGCTCAGCTTACTCAGATATAAAATGAAGATAATAATAGTACTAGCTTCGTGAGCTAAGACAGAGATTAAATGAGTCATTTGCTTAGTTACAGTGATGGGCATGGACCAGGGGCTCAGAAATTAGTCGTTGTCATTGTAGTCATTGTCATCATATGACGCCAATGAACTTAAATTTTCTTGGACCTATGATTCTTTAGAGTCAATATGTGTGTGAAGGTGTGTGTAGTAGGGGTGTGTGAAATTTCCAAGCTTTATGCTGTCCTTTAGAACTTCAGTTCACTAAAAGGATATTTTTTTAAAAATCTTCAATTTTCAAGGAAAATAAATTTTGCAGTACAAATGATCAGAAGTGGAAAGATTCAAGATGTGTGTAGACATAACTCTGGCCTTCTCTCTGGCTCCATAAAAGCTGCATCTGAAGCTGTGTCCTGGCCAACAGCCATGGCATTCCAATTTAAAGAAGAAGGGCTGTCCCTCCGTCAGCCTTGTACCCACTGGTAAACCTTGTGTGTGAGTGTATGCTCAGTTATGTCCAACTCTTTGTGACCCCATGGACTGTAACCCGCCAGGCTCCTCTGTCTTTGGGATTCTCCAGGCAAGAATACTGGAATGGGCTGACATATCCTCTTCCAGGGTATCTTCCCAGAGATGGAACCTGCTTCTTCTGTGTCTCCTGCATTACAGGCAGATTGTTTATTGCTGAGCCACTGGGGAAGCCTGGCAAACCTTAATGGTAGGGCTCAAATCTATACCCAGCACTGATCAATTCAAACCAAGTCCCATGTCTGCGCTCTCTGGAAGCCTGACCCCCAAGCAAACCCAAGTCACTCACTTTAGCCTCTAAGCACTACATCTTCTTTTTGAGCTGCTCTTGTGAAGAAATCCATGTCTAGAGACTCCTGCCTGTTGGGTCCAGTTTGTGACATAATTGAGGTGCGATCTGCAGTCTATCACCCTGGGTTAGTGGGCTGCAGCTGGCAGAGGTGGACAGGGCTTGTGCACAGCTGGAATGGGGGTTTCCTGTGGGGTGAGCGGCTCCACAAGCTATAACATCTCTAACCCTTACGTGAATTTCCTAGTTAAAGGCTTACCCTGTGTCACCATAGAACCCGGCACAGCAGCACTGATGTGGGGCCTGAAGTGGTAAAGAAGGCTTTCTTGAGACCAGAGGAAAACACTGTATCTTTCTCCCCAAAGATGAGTGTTCTTGGGGCTCTCTCTTGCCCCTGGCTTTTTGATGTGGTTTACAGCTGAGCTTATCCTGGATGGGAACCCAGACTCCAGCAAACTGTCCTCTGTGGGGATGATGAGAAAGCAAGGAGCCCTCTGGGGATGAAGAGACACTGGTGTTACTCCTCAGATTAATGAGAGGCTTGCTGCTCGGAGGACGTAACATCTGAGAAAGAGCTCTGAATGAGGAAAGGAAGAGAGACCAAGATACCTCTAAGAAGACAATGGTTTGGGATTGGTTCCTGGCCCTTACCTTCCTCCCAGGACTGTGGGGGAAAAATGAGTTCATGGAAAAAGTGCAGAGGAATTTCCCCGGCTGGACTAAAATTGTGGCAGACTGGATGCCTGGCTAGGGTTAGATCCAGAGTTGTCATTTGGAGAATTTGCACCCCCCAGATCCAAGGTTCAGAGACTGGGAAGATGGGGAATGGAGACCCTGGATCACAGCACCCTCTTGTCTGAATTTTCCAAAATGTCATCTGGGGAGGTGGGGAATTGGAGGTGTAAGCTTACGAGGAGAAACAATCCCCTCAAAGGCAGAGCCCCTGACAGACACATCTTGGGAGCTGCCCAGACTGAAAAGGGCTGGTCTGAGTCCTGTGGGAACATGCACACCTGGGCGGTGAGTGAAGGCAAGGTGGTAGGGGATCCAGCTCCCTGGTAAACTCTGAGTCACCATCCTTCATCTCGGAGAAGTTCAGACTTCATGTACACCACCGGACTTAGCCGACCCCTGCCAACCCCACCCAGACAGACATGATGACAAAGAGACAGCAAGCAAAAGCTTTCCAACCAGGACGGTGCCCAGTGGTTCTGAGGTAAAGAACCACAAGGGCTGAAAGGAGTTTCCCAGATGACCTTTCTGGAGGATTTGAATCCAGAACTGAATTTTTAAGACAGAGCTATTGATAATAAAAAAGATTTTTAGATGATTCTGGACAGAAATGGGGGGGATGATAGCAGAAAGGAGTGCATTGCTGGTAGGAGCTCAGAAGGACAGACAGGAAGGCCAGTCAAAGCAGAACTTGAGAACTGACAGGCAAGCACACTGCTGGGCTTGTGTAGGCCCCGTGGCTGTATTTTCTATTGCTTCTGTGGCAAATTGCTTGGCTTAAACACTACAAATTCATTATCTTAAAGACTCTATATGTCTACATTTCTTATCAAACAGGTCTTTGTTGTTGTTGCTGCTTAACTGATGTCAAGTCCAACTCTTGTGACCGCATGGACTGTAGCCCATCAGGCTCCTCTGTCCATGGGATTTCCCAGCAAGAATACTGGAGTGGGTTGTCATTTCCTCCCCCAGGGGATCTTCCTGACCCAGGGATCGAATCTAAGTCTCCTGCATTGGCAGGTAGATTCTTTACCATTGAGTCACCAGGGAAGCCCTCACAGGCCTGAAGTAAAGTGAAGTGAAGTGAAGTCGCTCAGTCGTGTCCGACTATTTGCGACCCCGTGGACTACAGCCCACCAGGCTCCTCTGTCCATGGGATTCTCCAGGCAAGAATACTGGAGTGGGTTGCCATTTCCTTCTCCAGGCCTAAGGAGGCTAAAATCGGGAGGTTACTGGAACTGTGCCTCTCTCTGGAGGCTCCTTGGTTTTTCCAGCTTCTGACAGCTGCTATGACTGAATCTAAACCCAGTCATTTTTTTGCACTGTTCCTTGTTCATTCAACCCCTGGACCCTGTGATGGGTCTTAGTTCCTAAGTGCAGTGAGAGATTCTTAGAATGTCCACTAGTGGAGCGTCCTACCTGTGGTACCCAGAGTCTGACACGGAGATATGAGACCCTTAAGGATGGGACAAGTGACCCACACAGCTAAAATGTGTCCAAGACTTATTTTGAATCCGTGATTTAATACTCATTGTTTCTATACAATAACATAGGGCAGCAGTGTGGTTGATGTAGGACTGGAAAAAGAGAATGAGTTCTATGGGGGAAACCACATGAAAACAGTTCTCTTGCTGTCCCTTGTTTCAGAGGATGAGTGTACCTGGTTCTGTTTACCCTGTTCTAATCTTAGAAGGTCTGCTGAGTTTCAGAACTGAACTGGACTGGATGGGAAACTAGATTCCAGTGGGTGCTCTTTGTAGGAATGACAAGGAAAGCAACAAGCCCCTGGGGGTTTGTATAATACAGCTGATGTGCTCAAACTAACACCCAGAGGCAGGGAGGTCCATCCTAGGTCTCCAGAAGCACATAAATAATGGGTGTGGGGTGTGTGTGTGTGTGTGTGTGTGTGTGTGTGTGTGTGTGTGTGTTTGGGGGTGGGTGTTGAAAGTAAGGTCTAGTTTTGGAGTCTGGCATTTGCATAGTACTTGTTCACTATGGATTCAATGAATAAGGACACCTTAGTTTCTTCATGTGTAAAGTGGGGATAAGAGTACCTCCCCCATGAAGTTGTTTTCAGAATCAAGGAAAATTGCATGCAAAGCACTAATATAGTTCTACCCTGAACATAGGGAAAATGTGGCAAATGTTAATAAATTGGAACCAGTGAGTGAAGGAAGTAGAAGAGGTCCTTCCTCAGCCCTTCCTGTCCACTGGCCTCCTAGGCCATCTGAACGATGTTATTGGCTGAATGAGAGCCTGAAGCTTCAGGGTGCCCAGTTGTGAATTTTGCCTGCTCCCCCAGCTTCTATGAGGCTAACTTCCCTTGGCACCCCTTCAGCTATCATAGACACTGAGGTTGTTACAGCCACACCCTTAAGCTCAAGGACTAATAATTATTGTTATGGGCAAATGCAATCCACATTCATTGATTTGATATTTACTGAACACCTACTTTGTACCTATCTGTAATTTATTCAACTCAAAGCACCTGTCTTTGATTATGAAACCTTTGTGGATAGGTCTTCAAAAGTATATTTTTGAGTCTTAGAGTCTTAGAGGTGGTAAGATCCTTAGTGGTCCTTCTGGTCAGCCCCTCCCCAGTGCATCACTTCCTGCTGAAAGCAGCTCCTTCTCCCCGTAGAAGGCTGATCCAGCACCCAGGAGTCCATGGTCATTCATTCTAACTCAGCTAGTAAATTTTTGTGTGACCTTAACCAGTTCCTCTAGCTTGCCAACACAGGTCCATCTAGTCAAAGCTATGTTTTTTTCTAGTAGTCATGTATGGATGTAGGAGTTGGACTATAAAGAAAGCTGAGCACCAAAGAATTGATGCTTTTGAATTGTGGTGTTGGAGAAGACTCTTGAGAGTCCCTTGGACTGCAAGGAGATCCAACCCATCAATCCTAAAGGAAATCAGTCTTGAATATTCATTGGAAGGACTGATGCTGAAGCCGAAACTCCAACACTTTGGCCATCTGATGCGAGGAACTGACTCATTTGAAAAGACCCTGATGCTGAGAAAGATTAAAGGTGGGAGGAGAAGGGAACGACAGAGGATGAGACGGTTGGATGGCATCACCAACTCAATGGACATGAATTTGAGTAAACTCCTGGAGTTGATGATGGATAGGGAGGCCTGGCATACTGCAGTCCATGGGGTCGCAAAGAATCGGACATGGCTGAGCGACTGAACTGAACTGAACCAGTTCCTCGGTCTCTCTGGGTGTCAGGCTCATCATATGTAGATACAGTTGTGGAAGATGCTTTCTTTCCTTCTCTAACAGTCTCTGACCCTTATTAATATCACTAGTCATTCTAACCTCTTGTTCTTTTACCTCCAAATATGGCACTCCTGGCCCTAACCCAGAGGGAGGAGAAGTTTTGCCCTAAGCTGGTTCTTCTCTCTTTTTTCTTCCCTGCCTCCATCCATCTACTTCCCTCTCATTCCCTCTGTTGATCTGTCTCTCTTTCTCCCTCATTTACCTTTATTTCAGAAATATTTATTGAATTCACAAAATATCTGAAAAACCCATAACCCTGGTTCTATATAGCATGCTTTAAAATAAATTCTAAATGGTTCAAATGGATTTAAATACAATAATCAACAAATGAAATTGTTTTTCTTTTTAAGTTACCTCTGAATATGTATGTGGGCTTTTGTAAAGAAATACAGATCCCAGAATACTGAAAAACTGTTAAATTTAACTACATAAGAATTAAATATTTATGCATGAAAATAATAAAACAAAAATAAAAATGCGAAATAAAAGTTTATTTTATTGGTACATAAAGTTTACTTCTAAACTGATAAGCTCACTAAAGACAAATATAATTGCTTTTAAAACACTGAAAATAAAAAAAAATAAAAAAAACACTGAAAATAGTTCAACTTATTTAAATCAAAAGACTGGAAATTTAACAATATTGTATAATAACAGTTGTTTTTCAGACAATGTCCTGAAAATTTATCAGCGAAGGTAGTGGACATTGTCTTTTCTCTGACAGAGTGTATTTGATGAAGAATATTATCTTATATAACAGCCAAATATATATGTATATACACACACACACACACAAACATGCACATCTATACTTGCAGAAAATCATTTTGATAAAGAATCTGTGAGTTTGTTTTAGCTCTTGGAACAATGCCTGTATAGATGTAAGAGAGAAGGTATTTGGGCAGAGGGGGAGGCTGAGCTACATTGCAGCAAAGACTTTGCTGCAGTGGAAGTGTGGAGTCTTAACCACCAGACCGCCAGGGAAGTCCCTCAGGCTGATTTCTGTTACTATAAAGCAGATACTGCTTTTCTACAGTTTATTAACAGAAAAATGTAGTATTGACTTAATGTCTTGATTCTTTTGCCTAACATAACCATGTAGAGACTTATTGGTGATGATACATCCATCAACAGTTCATTCCTTTTTATTGCTGACTGGTATTCCACTGTCTAGATGAGCCACCATTTATTGATCCATTGACCTAATGATTGTCACTGGGTTGTCAGCAGTTTATTATAAGTAAAACCATCAGTGTCCATAAGCATGTCTGGTGGGTATATGTTTTCATTCATCCTGCGAAACTATCCAGTAGTGGAATTCTAGGTTTGTATGTTGCCTGGGAAATCCCGTGGACAGAGGATCCTGGCAGGCTACAGTCGATGGGGTCACAAGAGTCAGATATGACTTAGCAACTAAACGACCACCATGGTGAGTGTATGTTTAACTGTGCATTCCCACCAGCAGGGTCTGAGAGTTCTAGTTGCTCCATTTCTTCACCAACGGTTTCTGTATTTAAAATCAATTGAAGATGTTGAGCATCTTTTCATATATTTCTTAGCCATCTGTATGTCTTCTTTGGAGAAATGTCTGTTTAGGTCTGTCTGCCCACTTTTTGATTGGGTTGTTTGTTTTTCTGGTATTGAGCTGCATGAGCTGCTTGTATATTTTGAAGATTAATCCTTTGTCAGTTGTTTCATTTGCTATTATTTTCTCCCATTCTGAGGGTTGTCTTTTCATCTTGCTTATTATTTCCTTTGTTATGCAAAAGCTTTTAGATTGAATTAGGTCCCATTAGTTTATTTTTGTTTTTATTTCATTACTCTAGAAGGTAGGTCTTGCTTCTGCAATGGCTCAGACAGTAAAGAATCCTCCTGTAACTCAGGAGACCCAGGTTCGATCCCTGGGTCATGAAGACCTCCCAGAGCAGGGAATGACTATCCACTCCAATATTCTTGCCTGGAGAATTCCATGGGCAGAGGAGACTGTCGGGCTATAGTCCATGGAGTCACAAAGAGTCAGACACAACTGAGTGACTAACAACACACACACACACACAGAGGAGGTGAATCACATCACAGAGAATGTGATTTATGCTGTGATTTTTGTTACAGCATATTCTATGACATAAAGAGTATTCTGCCTATGCTTTCCTCTAAGAGTTTCATAGTTTCTGATCTTACATTTAGGTCTTTAACACATTTTGAGTTTATTTTTGTGTATGATCCTACTTGCAGGGAGGTAAAGGAGAAGCAGACTTTTGGACACAGTGAGGAGTGAGAGGGTGGCATGATTTGAGACAGTAGCATTGAAACATATATTAATACATTACCATATGTAAAATAGATAGCCAGTGGGAATTTGCTGTATGATGCAGGGAACCCAAAGTTGGTGCTTTGTGACAACATAGAGGAATGGGATGAGGAGGGAGGTGGGAAGGAAGTTCAATACGGAGGGGTCATATGTATACCTATGGCCAGTTCATGTTGATGTATGGCAGAAATCATCACAATATTATAATTACCTAATTAAAAGTCTAATTAAATTAGACTTTAATTTAAAAGTTTAACTAAAAACATAAACTAAAATTTAAAAAATCAATTTAAGATATATGTTTGGATCTGTGTCTGAATTTTCTATTTTATTCATCTGCACGTCCCTTGATCTGCATGATGTTATGTCAATAACATTCTGTCTTGATTGTTTGTGTGTGTTTAGTTGCTAAGTCATGTCCAAGTCTTTTTTGTGATCCCACGGACTGTGTAGCCTGCCAAGCTCTTCTGTCCATGGGATTTTCCAGGCAAGAATACTGGGGTGGGTTGCCGCTCCTTTTCCAGGGGGTCTTCCAAACCCAGGGATTGAACCTGTGTCTCCTGCATTGACAGGCAGGTTCTTTAACACTGAGCCACCAGGGAAGCCCTCTGTCTTGATTACTGTAGCTTTATAGTAAGTCTTTTAATGTGTACTATAAGTCCTCCAGCTTTGTTCCTTTTTAAAAAAATTTACTGGGTATTCTAGGTCCTTCACATTTGCATCAAAACCTTAGAGTCACCTTTACAATGTTTTTTTTTTAAAAGCCTCCTGGGATTTGACTGAAATTGTATTGTGTCTATATACTAATATGGAGAGATTTGAAGTTCTAACACAATTACAGTTGCATGTTCTGATTTATGAAAATAGAATATTCACCTATTTAGATCTCTTTAATTTCTCTCAGCAATGTTTTACAATTTCAAGTATACATGTCATGCATATAGTTTGTTTAATGTGTTCTGTAGTTTTTCATGTTTTTGGATATTATTGTTACATATTTTTAAATTTTCAACATTCATTGCAAGTTTAGAGAAATGTAAGACATTTTTGCATATTGAGCTTTTTCCCTATGACCTTGATAATCATTTATTAGTTCTAGTTCCTTTTTTGTGGACTTCTTAGGATTTTCTACAAATAGAGTTATGACTGTAAATAAATACTTTTGTTCATTTCCTAGCTGTATGCTTCCCACTGCATTTTCTGTCTGTACTGTGTTAGCTAGCACTCCCAGTATGAAGTTGAGTAGAAGTGAGGAGAACAGATATCCCTGTCGTGTTCCCTGTCTTAGAAGAAGGCTTTGTCTCTTACCAGGCTTCACATTAGCACTACACTTTTGTAGGATGGTACTTTCAGGTTGAGGAAGATTCCTTTGGCTCCAAGCTGAATGAGAGTTTTTAATCAAAGGTTGTTCTTTTTTGGTAAATAGCTTTTCTGCCCCTATTGAAGTGGTCATGTAGCTTTTCTTTTTACTTCTGTTAACATGGTGATTTATATTGATTAATCTCCTAATATGAACCAACCTGGCATTTCTAAAATAAAATCACCACTTTGTTATTGCATATTGTTTTCTTTACATATTGCTGGATTTGAATTTTTAATATTTTTATTAAGGAATTTTGCTTCTATGTTCCTGAGGAATATTGGTTTGTAGGTTTATTTTCCTGTGATGCCTTTAGTATCAGAATGATTCTGGCTTGATAAGAAGGATGGGGCAGTGTTCTCTTTTCCTCAATTTTGCTAGAAGATTTTGTGTTGGGTTCATGTGATTTTTCCATAAATGTTTCATAGAATTCACCAGTAAACCCATCTGAACCTGTAGTTGTCTGTGTGGGAAGGTTTTTAAGTAGGAATTCATTTATTTAACAAACTTTGGGTCAGTTGTTCAATTTCATTTTAGTTAGTTATAGTAATTTTTATTAAAAGAAAAGATTTTCCATGGATTATCAAGTGATTTCTCTTTTGAGATATTGTTGTTGCCTTCAATTTAAAATTAAAATGAGATTTTGGTTATCCCTTTGGTTGCTTGTGGATCAGGAAATCAATTACTAACATATCATAGTGGTGTGCAAACCAATCCAGAATCTATGAAGTGTAAATGGTCCAAATGGAAAGAAATAGCTAAAACATATCTAACTTTTGAACTAAAAATTCCAGCTCTATGGATTTGTTCCATATACAAAAAGATGTATAGACTTAAAAATGTCTATTTATAACATCAATTTTCACAAGAAAAATAGGAAAAACAACAAGTTATTAATAGAGGGCTTGCTAATAAGGACATGTATAAAATGAAAAACTATGCAAAAACAGTAAGGCAACATGTGTTGATCTGGGAGAGACTCTTTTGTATGTTGTTAAATGAGAGAGTAATGGGGTGGCAAAGAGTTGGACACTACTGAGCGAGTGAACACAACAACAAAAGTTGTGAAGCAGATATTCTCAGCATTCTCTTCCGAAGAAAATGTAGATACCTGCTTAGGAAATTTTTCTGAGATTATATGGCAACTGGGTTGGGATCAGACAGTTTGAGGAATGGAAGGAATATTGCTCTCAAATTATACTCTTCTATACCAGTTGACTGGAGAAGGCAATGGCACCCCACTCCAGTACTCTTGCCTGGAAAATCCCATGGATGGAGGAGCCTGGTGGGCTGCAGTCCACGGGGTCGCTAAGAGTCGGACACGACTGAACGACTTCACCTTCACTTTTCACTTTCATGCATTGGAGAAGGAAATGGCAACCCACTCCAGTGTTCTTGCCTGGAGAACCCCAGGGACGGGGGAGCCTGGTGGGCTGCCGTCTATGGGGTCACACAGAGTCGGACACGACTGAAGTGACTTAGCAGCAGCAGCAGCATACCAGTTGACATTCTTGGATTTAACAAGTGTGTTTAAACTGGAATCCAAAAATCTCCATAAATGTTTTGTAAGTCTCACATGTGTGTCTCACTGCAGCACCAAGCAGATTTTCACTTTAAGTTTTGTCTGTCATTTCAGGTTGTAACTATAATGATCGCCGTTAGGCTGTCCTTAAGCTCTTCCTACATAGAAGTGCCCAGCTGGTGATTAGGGACATGCCATGGAGACAGATGTCTGCAAGCACCTTGCTTGAGTGCTAATAGGTGCACAGGTATGAGAATAGTGGACACCTGAGACAGTAGAGAGGAACAGAGTTGGATTTCGGGGAGGAAATTCCTCATGGGATTTTCAGGGGTCTACAGGGTGTTAGAAAAGGCAGAGGAACCAGAGATCAAATTGCAAACATCTGCTGGATCAGAGAAAAAGCAAGAGAGTTCCAGAAAATCATCTATTTCTGCTTTATTGACTATGCCAAAGCCTTTGAATGTGTGGATCACAATAAACTGTGGAAAATTCTGAAAGAGATTGGAATACCAGACCACCAGACCTGCCTCTTGAGAAACCTGTATGGAGGTCAGGAAGCAACAGTTAGAACTGGACAAGGAACAACAGACTGATTCCAAATAGGAAAAGGAGTACATCAAGGCTGTATATTGTCACCCTACTTATTTAACTTATATGCAGAGCACATCATGAGAAACGCTGGGCTGGAAGAAGCACAAGCTGGAATCAAGATTGCTAGGAGAAATATCAATAATCTCAGATATGCAGATGACACCACCCGTATGGCAGAAAGTGAAAAGGAAGTAAAAAGCCTCTTGATGAAAGTGAAAGAGGAGAGTGAAAAAGTTGGCTTAAAGCTCAATATTGAGAAAACTAAGATCATGGCATCTGGTCCCATCACTTCTTGGGAAATAGATGGGGAAACAGTGGAAACAGTGTCACTTTTTTGGGGGGGCTCCAAAATCACTGAAGATGGTGATTGCAGCCATTAAATTAAAAGACGCTTACTCCTTGGAAGGAAAGTTATGACCAACCTAGATAGCATATTAAAAAGCAGAGACATTACTTTGCCAACAGGTCCATTTGGTCAAGGCTATGGTTTTTCCAGTGGTCATGTATGGATGTGAGAGTTGGACTGTGAAGAAAACTGAGCGCCGAAAAATTGATGCTTTTGAACTGTGGTGTTGGAGAAGACTCTTGAGAGTCCCTTGGACTGCAAGGAGATCCAACCAGTCCATCCTAAAGGAGATCAGTCCTGAATATACATTGGAAGATCTGATGCTGAGGCAGAAACTCCAATACTTCGGCCACCTCATGCGAAGAGTTGACTCATTGGAAAAGACCCTGATGCTGGGAGGGATTGGAGGCAGGAGGAGAAGGGGGCGACAGAGGATGAGATGGCTGGATGGCATCACCGACTCGATGGACATGAATTTGAGTAAACTCCCGGAGTTGGTGATGGACAGGGAGGCCTGGCGTGCTGCAATTCATGGGGTCGCAAAGAGTCGGACACGACTGAGCAAATAAACTGAACTGAACTGACAGGGTCATTACCAGGAGTCTCTGCATTATGAGCCAAGGAGAAATAGGCTTTGGGGGAGGGGGGCTGCTGAAGTTAAGATTTGAGATCCAAATGCAGGCGTTGTTTAAACATTGGGGTATATTTTAGAGTCAATCGTTGGAGGTTCCTATAGCTGGATGAGGAAGGAACTCATTTTGACTCCAGTTATCTAAGAGAATCCTGGGAAGAGCTTAGGATAAAGAGCAGAAGGGGTGACCTACTCAGAGTCTGAGACATCTTCTGGGAACCTGGACTTCAGGCCTCTGAGAAGGCAGCCTTGGTATTGAGAAGTCTCTGGTGAGATTTTAGGTTTCCCATTGAACAAAAAGCTGAAAAACTTCTGAAACGTAATTGCTCAGGGATGGGAAGGACTAAAAAAGTTTGTTCTGCTCTCCCAGACTGGATGCCGTAAGCCTGGGTTAATTAAGAGCACGGTCCTCAGTGACTAAGTGCCCTTGGGAAGGAGGCTAGTGGGAGAGAAGGAGAGAGAGAGAGAGAGACAGACCCTTAGCTCCCCACAGCACTGTTATTTCTGGGTGTTTTTCCTAACTCCCCCCGAGGACACTTTCCTTCACCGTGCATGGACGCAGCACCAAGAAGCTCTGACCCCTGTGCTCAGCTCAGCAGGAGCCAGACAGGACCAGCCCTGCCCGAGCCCCAGCGAGCGTCAGAAGTGGCAGAGGAGCCCGTGCTTCGAGGTGAGTGTCTTCTCAGGGTTCCCCTGTACAAAGGGACGTGTCGGAGAGGATGACGATGGGGAGTTCTGGCTGCCTCCTTCCAGAGGAAGGACGGCGAGAGTCTGAAGACTGGGCAGGGGAGCAGCTGGGAAATGGGCTCCTCTCCTCATCCCCCTGCAGAGCAGAGGCCAGAGTCAGCTCCTCTCTGACCCGGGCTCCTGCAGGCTCAGCTCCTGATGTCGGTCAGCAGGCTCCTCTCTCGTGTGTCTTCATCGAGTGGTGGTTACGGAAACCTGGGGAGAAGCAGACCCCTGAGATTTCCCAATGGTTCTGTCTTTGAAGCCTGGATTCCCATCAGTGAAACATTTACAGAGGTATTGGGGAGGTCTCAGGAAGCGATGAGAGGAAGGGAAAACGGTAATGTGAGGAAGGCAGGCAAACCGAGAAGAGTAGGACCTCAGAGCTACGGCCTTTCTACGCTGACCAGGACATTGTGGCATTCAGTCATAAAGCCTGTGTCCATTCACTCATCATTTGCCAAAAGTTTTCAGCATTTATTTGTCTCCAGAATGTTTATGTATATGTATCTATAATATATACAAAGGACATTTCCTTCCCTCCATGGAGTTTACATTCCAGTATTATAGTTCAACAAAATAAATGAATTTCCTCTCCTGCATCCTTGTTTCATTTTCCTATGGCATGATGAGGAAACTATTTTATATACTTGTTTATGGAATAGCTTCCATTCTCTCCTTGAATATAAGCACTGCAGCACAGGGATTTTTAGTTTGCTGTGTTCACTGCAGCATTTGTTTAATGTTAAAGGAAGGAGTGAAGTAAGAAGTTGAATGTATAACATAACGTCAGATAGTAACATGTTATGAAGAAAACCAACTGTCAAGAATGAAGAGGTCTTTCACGTTTTGGGGAAGGTGAGTGGAAAGAGTCCTTTGAGGAGATGAAATTAGCCTGGTGGGATAGATGAAGTGAGGGGCAGACATCCAGGCAACCTGAGCAACTGAGAACCTTGGATCTAAACTTGTGAAAGTCAGGTACCATCTTTCTTTCCTGTCGAGACTTTGGGCGGGGGAAATGGCGTAAGAGAAGATTGAATCTGCTCAGGGAAGTCATCCCAAGCTCCAGAGTTTCCATTTGGAATACTACCTGATTTGTAACATAGAGATCTTAAAATCTGGGGAAAGCAGAGATGTTGCTCCGGGACCCTCTGCCTCTCCTCTGCTGAACCCAAGGGGATCTCTGTAATACCCATCAGGATGAAGGGTGGGATAAAATTCTTTTGAACATCGTCTGGAATGTCACTATATCATCTGCTACAGGTAAGCTAAGAGAAAAGAACAAACCCCGAATTTAAGGGCCTGACTCAGCATCAAAACTGGCCTCCTTCAAGTCTTAACCTTTGTGCCGTGTGAGAAAGGAGGGGAAAAAAGACAAGAGAGGTGTTCTTCACACAAGTGGAGAGGATGGGATCTTCATCCATTGCAGGCAGTGAACTTTCAGCTGGACCGGAGGAGACAGCATTTAGGTCTGACTTTGTGCAGAGCATCCTCATAGGGGCAGCTAGCCTGGTCCCCAGGTTGGAAATGCTTCCTCATCCTAGGCTGTCCTTCTCTCTTGAGAGCAAGACCTTGTGGAGCAGCGTTTCTTTTCTTTTCATCTCTAGGTTTCCCAAGGAGCAGAAATAAGGACTGAATGATGAGCAATCACTCAAGTGCCACTGAATTCTGCCTTTTAGGGTTCCCTGGGTCCCAGGAACTACATCACATTCTTTTTGCTGTATTCTTTCTCTTCTACTCAGTGACAGTAATGGGGAACACCATCATCATTGTGATTATCTGTGTTGATAAACATCTACATTCCCCCATGTATTTCTTCCTTGGTCATCTCTCTGTCTTGGAAATGCTGACAACATCTATTATCGTCCCCTTGATGCTCTGGGGGTTGCTGCTCCCTGGGATGCAGACAATATCTCTGGCTGCATGTGTGGCCCAGCTCTTCATGTACCTTGCTCTGGGGACCACAGAGTTTGCACTGTTGGGAGTGATGGCTGTGGACCGGTACGTGGCTGTCTGTAACCCTCTGAGGTACAACACCATTATGAACAGCCGCACCTGCATCTCAGTGGTGATTGGGTCGTGGGTGTTCGGGTTCCTTTCTGAAATCTGGCCAGTCTATGCCACATTTCAGTTTACCGTCTGCAAATCAAACGTGTTAGACCATTTTTATTGTGACCGAGGTCAGTTGCTCAAACTATCGTGTGATGACACTGTTTTCACAGAGTTTGTTCTGTTTTTAATGGCTATTTTCATTATCATTGGTTCACTGGTTCCAACAATTGTTTCCTACACCTACATCATCTCCACCATCCTCAAGATCCCCACTGCCTCTGGCCGCAGGAAAGCCTTCTCTACCTGTGCTTCCCACTTCACCTTTGTCATCATTGGCTATGGAAGCTGCTTGTTCCTGTTTGTGAAACCCAAACAAACTCAGGCAGCTGAGTACAATAAGATAGTCTCCCTGCTGATTTCTGTGTTAACCCCTTTGTTGAACCCTTTCATCTTCACTCTCCGGAATGACAAAGTCAAACAGGCCCTTCGAGATGGAGTGAAAAGCTGCTGTCAACTCCTCAAGGATTAACTCTTCTCTCAATTCAGATGGTATGATCTTGACTTTATATTAGTCAGTTACCTAGAAAATGCTACCCTTACCATTGTCTCCGTTACAAAAATGAAATAGAATGTACAACTCCTGATCAGGCCATGGAAGTAGAAGGAATGTAGAAATGATATGCAAGCTGTACTGACTAGAAACAGTGTTTGTTTCTATTTGCTTCCCCTGTGAACTCAAGGAAGCATATTCTGAGCATGTGGGAAGACCTAGAAAAAAGAAAAGCATACATTTTCATGAAAGTTCTATTGGACCCATATTGGTTTATAATTCACCTTGAAAATGTGTTTCCTGGGGGAGTAATGAAATGGGTGTGTGAGTGGGTGAGATAGATGGATAATGAGTTCAAAGGCAGAGATGTGCACTGTATTTCTTCATCAGCTCTTCCTAGTTCTTTTCCTATATTTTTGCAAATTTCTTGAAAAGATGGCCATAAGTTTTAAAATATCCTGCTTCTCTTTGTCTCTGTGTGTTTCATATTTTCCTGGACTCCTTCTACCACAAAGTACATATGATGTTATATCCATTTTGCCACAGAATGAATCTAGAGTGGTGCTGTGGAGACGGGAATCCTTCTCTCTTGGCAAATATTGGTGATATAAGGATATGGAAATATTTGGGTCAGAAGGAGGACAACTTCCTTTTACTAACCTTCAGGGCATTGCTTTAGCCCTCCCCTTGAGGTGTACGTGTGGCAGAGACAGATATGAGTGAGATGACTGGTTCTGGAGGGAGCCTCTTTTGTTTCACTGTTGCTGAAAACAGCTCTTTCTGTTCTGACCTCCTCCAGACCCAGATTTCAGGCTGAATGGCGCATTTTGAGTCTTTGTTTTCAAATCCAAGTGTCCCTTTCTCATAGGTTTTCTCTGCGGGCCAACCACAACAAACAAGTCACTACCCACTTCATTCCCAGCTCCTCAGCAATTCCAGGGCATGGCTGTTTGACAGCGTAAGGATTGAAATTTCACATTGTGGAGGAAGGGCTTTGGAGGTAGGAGTTTACTGACAATGATGGCACTCAGTACATCCTACCAGCTCTGAATTGAGAGGGGCAACTGAGCTGCCCAGCAGAGGTTGATGGGCTTACTTGTTTTTCAAGGGTACTGTGTGAGGGTGCCTTTCTGACGGTGAGCACAGGCAAGACCACCTTGCCTATGTTGAGTTACTTGTACTGAACAGGACCCCGAGAGAAGGTGGTGAGTGAGGCCTTCAATCCCACCCATGCTCTGCTAGCAGCAAAGGGCCCTGGTGGGACTGTGCTGGCTGAGAAAGGGTTGAATACTCAAAGACAGGTACCCCTTCCTCTCAGGTTCATTTCAGGAGGCCTCTTCTTCCTAGAGGAATCCCATTGTTCTAGTTCACTCACACAACATGGGGACCTTTTTCTGATTTTCACAAAGCCTTGCACATCCTAGGCAGTATCCTGTGAGGTAACTAGTATGATGTCCATTTCACAAATGAGAAAATAGCGAGGATAACAGGTTAAGTGACTTGCCAAACATTACTCCATCATCAACCATATCATATTCATCAGGTTGGAAAAGAGTAAACCTCTGAGAATACTGTGTTGATGTGAATTCTGGAGAACAGACTTCGATACATTTCTTATGAGAATATAAAATACTGTGGTCAAGGTAATTACAGAGTCTACTCATGGACATCACCAGATGGTCCATGCTAAAATCAGATTATGTTTTTTGCAGGGGAGATGGAGAAGCTGTAAACAGTCAGCAGAAACAAAACCTGGAGCTGACTGTGTCTCAGAACATGAGTTCCTTATTGCAAAATTCAGCCTTAAAATGAATAAGGTAGGGAAAACCACTAGACCATTCAGGTATGACCTAAATCTAATCCCTTATGACTATACAATGGAGGTAATGAATAGATTTGAGGGATTAAATCTGGTAGACAGAATACCTGAAGAACTATGGACAGAGGTTTGTCACATTGTACTGGAGGCACTGACCAAAACCATCCCAAAGAATAAGAAATGTAAGAAGGCAAAGCAGTTGTCTGAGGAGGCCTTAGAAATAGCTGAAGAAAGAAGAGAAGTGAAAGACAATAGAGAATGGGAAAGTTATATTGAACTGAATGCAGAGTTCCAGGGAATAGCAAGGAGAGACAAGAAGATCTTCTTAAATGAACAATACAAAGAAATAGAGGACAACAATATAGTGGGAAAAACTAGAGACCTCTTCAAGAAAATTGGAACTATCAAGGGAACATTTCATGCTAGAATGAGCACAATAAAGGACAGAAATGGTAAGGACCTAACAGAAGCAGAAGAGATTAAGAAGATGTGCCAAGAATACATAGAAGAACTGTATTAAAACGGTCTTAATCACTTGGATAACCATAATGGCGTGATCACTCATCTAGAGCCACACATCCTGGATTACGAAGTGAAGTGGAACTTAGGAAGTATTAGTATGAACAAAGTTAATGGAGGTGATGGAATTCCAGCTGAGCTATTTAAAGTCCTAAAAGATAATGCCATTAAAGTGCTGCCCTCAATATGTCAGCAAATTTGAAAAACTCAGCAATGGCCACAGGACTTGAAAAAGTCAGTTTTCCTTACAATCCCAAAGATGGGCAATGCCAAAGAATGTTCAAGCTATTGTACAGCTGCCCTCATTTCACATGCTAGCAATGTTATGCTGAAAATCCTTCAAGCTAGGCTTCAGCAATATGTGAACTGAGAACTTCCAGATTCACAAGCTCGGTTTAGAAAAGGCGGAGGAACCAGAGATCAAGTTGCCAACATTCACTGGATCATGGAGAGAGCAAGGAAATCCCAGAATAAACATCTACTTCTGCTTCATTGACTATGATAAAGCCTTCAACTGTGTAGATCACAAGAAACTGTTGTAAATTCTTAAGGAGATGAACTACCAGACCATCTGACCTGTCTCCTGAGAAACCTGTATGCAAAGTCAAGAAGCAACAGCTAGAACCGGACATGGAACAACTGACTGGTTCGAAACTGGGAAAGGAATATGACAAAACTGTATATGGTCACCCTGCTTATTTAACTTATTTGCAGAGGACTGTGCATGCATGCTAAGTTGCTTCAGTCATGTCTAACTCTTTGCAACCCCATGGACTGTAGCCCGCCAGGCTCCCCTGTCCATGGGATTCTCCAGGCAAGAATACTAGAGTAGGTTGCCATGCCCTCCTCCAGGGGATTTTCCAACCCAGGGATTGAACTTGTGTCTCCTGCAGCTCCTGCATTGCAGGTAGATTCTTTATCACTGATCCCCCAAAGAAGCCCATATGCAGAGTACATCATGCAAAATGCAGGGGGAGATGAATCACAGGCTGGAATCAAGATTTCCAGGAGAAATATCAACTACCTCAGTTGTTCAAATGATACCACTCTAATGGCAGAGCATGAAGAGGCAGTAAAAAGCCTCTTGATGAGGGTGAAAGTGGAGAGTGAAAAAGCTGGCTTGATACACAGCATTCAAAAAACTAAAATAATGACATACAGTCCCATCACTTCATGGCAAATAGAAGGGGAAAAAGCAGAAGCAATGATTTTCTTTTCTTGGGTTCCAAAATCACTGCAGATGGTGACTGCAACCATGAAATTAAAAGATGCTTGCCCTTTGGAAGGAAAGCTATGACAAACCTAGACAGTGTATTAAAAAGCAGAGACATCACTTTGCCATCTAGTCACATATGTCTGTTCAAAGCTATAGCTTTTCCAGTAATCATGTATGAATGTGAGATATGGACCATAAAAAAGGCTGAGCGCTGAAGAATTGATGCTTTCGAACTGTGGTGCTGGAGGAGACTCAAGAGTTCTTTGGATCGCAAGGAGATCAAACAAGTCAATCCTAAAGGAAATCTACGCTTAATATTCACTGGAAGGACTGATGCTGAAGCTCCAATACTTTGGCCACCTGATATGAAGAACCAACTTGTTGAAAGAACCCTGATACTGGGAAAGGCTGAAGGCAAAAGGAAAAAGTGATGCAGAGGATGAGATGGTTGGTTGGCATCACTGAGTCAATGGACATGAATTTGAGCAAGCTCCAGGAGATAGTGGAGGGCAGGGGAGCCTGGGATGCTGCAGCCCATGGGGTCCCTGAGAGTCAAACATGGCTGAGTGACTGAACAACAGGAAATTTATAAACTAGTGTACAGTGTATATACTATGACATATTTTCAAACTGAGATTGTCTTCAGCTTTGTTGAATTTTTTGATAAGCCCATAGAAGGAATTCTCCATCCCTCGTGCAAGCTTTTTAAATTTCATGTTTTCATTTGACTCTCTCATATTTTTATCTCTTTACCGAAATTCCTCTCTTGTCTATTCCTGTTACCCTCCTTTTCCACTACATCTTTAACATGTGAAGCATAGTTATATTACTTTGGCATTAGGTGAATATTTTTTAATATGACATTATAAATTTTTTATTATTTTTTTTCAATTTTTAAGTCACATTTTGTGGTAAGTCTTCTGGGCCTTAATATATACATCTTAATTTATACCTGAGTTCAGATTTATACTCACAATGCCAGTTAGATAGAGAAACATTCCTTCTATGTAGCTCTGTTCTCCTCCCCCTCTTCTGTGCTCTTATTATATTAGTGCATATTATGTCTCTATAGTTATAAACTTAACGTATATTGTTATAGTTATTACTTTATATATTTTTTAAAGAAGCTGGGTGAAAAGAGGAGTAAGGGTGTACTTTTAGCTTTTGTTATGTGAACCTTGTTTACCCTTTCTCGTTCTCTTCATTTATGCCTCAGACTCAAGTTGACATTCGGTGTCATTTGCTTATTCTGCAACGGCTTTTCTTCTATTCACTTCCTTTGTGCCATCATTGGCAAATATATTACATTTACATATGCTATCCATTTAATATACATTTATATAGTTGCTGTTTTATATAGTAATTTTTTAATCAGCAAATGGAAGTTCAGGGGAAAAATATGCATTCATACTGACTTTTATATTACAATTACCAAATTAGGTTTATGCTCTTTTTCTACATTGCATAAATTCTAATTACCATCTTGGGTCATTTGCTTTTAGTCAGAAGAATTTTCTTTAGTATTTTTTGTAAGGAAATGGGGTGAGTAATGCTAACAAAAAAATTTTCTTTTGTCTTAGTTGATCTCTTTTGCCTTCACTTTTGAGAGACTGTTCTGCTGGATAAGAACCATGAATGACCATATTTTTTTCTTTTGGCACTTTAAATATGTGATCCCATAGCAACCTAGTCTTGTCTGTTCTGATGAGAAGTCAGTATTAATCTTAACTGGATCTCTTACACATACAATGTGGTTTTGCTTTTGCTGCTTTGAAGATTTTTGTCTCTTGTCTCTTGAAAATTTTACTGTTGTGTGCTTGTGTATGGATCTCTTTGGATTTATCCTTCTTGGATTTATAAAATAATGACTTTCATCAACTTTGGAAGTTTGCAACTATCATTTTCATAAGTAATTATTTCTCTCCTTTGTAGTTCTTCTATCCTGGTGCTATCATTCATGTGTGAGGTGCACTTATCGGAGTCCCATATTTCTCTGAGTCTTTGTTCAGTTTTCTTCATTTCATTTTAAATTACTGTGAAAAGAATAGGCTTTTCTAAAGAAAGCACATATCCCTGCATATTGAAAACTGTTCAATTTAACTACATAAGAGTGAAATTTTAGGTGTAAGAAATATGTAAAATTAAAAGCATGAAACAAAATTTTATTTTATATGAACATAAATTTCACTTATAAGCTGCGTTCACTAAAGACAAATTTAAATTGTTTTTAAAACACTGAAAATAGTTCAGCATGTTTCAAATTGAAGACTGGAAATTTAACAATACTGTTATTAAAATAACAGCTATTTTTCAGACAATGTGCTAAAAGTGTATCAGTGAAGATAATAGACATGGTCTCTTCTCTGATAGAGTATATTCAGTTCAGTTCAGTACAGTTGCTCAGTTGTGTCCGACTCTGCGACCCCATGGACTTTAGCGCACTAGGCTTCCCTGTCCATCACCAACACTCAGAGCTCGCTCAAACTCATGTCCATCGAGTCAGTGATGCCGTCCAGCCATCTCATCCTCTGTCGTCCCCTTCTCCTCCCACCTCCAATCTCTCCCAGCATCAGGGTCTTTTCCAATGAGTCAGTTCTTCTCATCAGGTGGTCAAAGTATTACGTTACATAATAAATAAATAAACAAACACACACTTAAACAAATACACGCATCTGTTATTGTAGAGAATCATTTGAGAAACAAATTATTAGTTTGCCTTAGGTCTGAATAGGCTCTTAGAACACTCTCTGTACAGGTGTGAGGGAGGAGATATTTGACAGAGAGGAAGCTGAGCAGTGTAGCAACAAAGGCTTCAATCCCCCAGGGAGCTCTTGACTTAGGATAGCTCTTTAAATGTGTCCTGAAGTGTGTCCCTACCTGAAACACAGGGGCTGGGCGTCAGCAGCCACTGGTTCCAGCTTCCTCAGTTTTACATTTGGTTGCTTAGTCTAAGTCTGTTTCAAGCCTTCAGTTGTATCTGACTCTTTTGCAACCCTATGGACCCTAGCCCACCAGGCTCCTCTGTCCATGGGGTTTTCCCAGCAAGCATACTGGAGTGGGTTGCCATTTCCTCCTCCAGGGGATCTTCCTGACCCAGGGACTGAACCTGTATCCTCGTATCTCCTGCATTGCCGATAGATTCTTTTACTGTTGAGCCACCGGGGATGGCCAATTAAAGGCAGTTACTGGGGATAGTCTTGGCTTTGGGCTGGGAGAATGAGTGTCTTGGTCCTGAAGCAGATCTGGACCATGAACACAGTCATCTACTACAAGGGTATTTGGCGAGCACCTAGCAGGGAGCCTGAACTTGACTTAGGGGTACGGAAGCATCTATAAGAGGGTGATAATTAAGTGGTATCTGACTCTAACTTGACACAGCTGGATAGAAGGTGGGATACACATTCTAAGAAGTGGAGTAGAATGTAACATTGCCCTTGAAGAGCTGAAAGAATGTCAATGTTTCTAAAGCATAGGATGAAGTTTGAGTACCACTAGATGACAAAATAAAAAAAACATTTCTAGGAATCTTGCAGGGCTTTATAAGACTTGGGGTTTTGACCATAAGGTTTTGACCCATAAGGGGTTTTATTTGACAAAATAAAAAAGCATTTCTAGGAATCTTGCAGGGCTTTATAATACTTGGGGTTCTGACCACTGAGAAGCTTTTAATCAGTGGAGAGACCCGATCTAGTCTGTGTTTTAAAACATCCCTCAGACTGCTGAAGAAGAGAGAGAAAGAGGGAAGGAAGGGTGGACTGAAAGTCATTTGTGGCAATCAAGGAAGGACTATTTTCTCTATTCTTTCTTTAGTGGATAATGTTCTTACCCTTGGGGTAATAATTGCATCTATTCTACTAACCAGTCCATCCTAAAAGAAATCAGTCCTGAATATTCATTGGAAGGACTGATGCTGAAACTGAAACTCCAATACTTTGGCCACCTGATGCAAAGAACTGACTCATTTGAAAAGACTCTGATGCTGAGAAAGATTGAAGGCAGGAGGAGAAGGGGACGACAGAACATGAGATGGTTGGATGGCATCACCGACTCAAAGGACGTGAGATTAAGTAAACTCTGGGAGTTGGCGATGGACAGGGAAGCCTGGTATGCTGCAGTCCAGGGGTCGCAAAGGGTCGGACACGACTGAGTGACTGAACTGAACTGAATTTTGTTCAAACTAATACTTCCTAAGTTACACTTCACTTTACACTCCAGAATGTCTGGCTCTAGGTGAGTGACCACACTATTATGGTTATCCAAGTCATTAAGACCTTTTTAATACAGTTCTTCTGTGTATTCTTGCCACCTCCACCTCTTCTTAATCTTTTCTGCTTCTGTTAGGTCCTTACAATTTCTGTCCTTTATTATGCTCATTCTTGCAGAAAATGTTCCCTTAATATCTCCAATTTTCTTGAAGAGGTCTCTAGTCTTTCCAATTCTATTGTTTTCCTCTTTTTTTTTTTTTTTTTTTTGCATTGTTCATTTAAGAAGACCTTCTTGTCTCTCCTTGCATTCTCTGGAATTCTGTGTTCAGTTAAATAAATATATCTTTCCCTTTCTCTATTGCCCTTCACTTCTCTTCTTTCTTCAGCTATTTCTAAGGCCTCCTCAGACAACCACTTTGCCTTCTTACATGTCTTATTCTTTGGGATGGTTTTGGTCAGTGCCTCCAGTACAATGTGACAAACCTCTGTCCATAGTTCTTCAGGTATTCTGTCTACCAGATTTAATCCCTCAAATCTATTCATTACCTCCATTGTATAGTCATAAGGGATTAGATTTAGGTCATACCTGAATGGTCTAGTGGTTTTCCCTACCTTATTCATTTTAAGGCTGAATTTTGCAATAAGGAACTCATGTTCTGAGACACAGTCAGCTCCAGGTTTTGTTTCTGCTGACTGTTTACAGCTTCTCCATCTCCCCTGCAAAGAACATAATCTGATTTTAGCATGGACCATCTGGTGATGTCCATGAGTAGACTCTGTAATTACCTTGACCACAGAATTTTATATTCTCATAAGAAGTGTATCGAAGTCTGTTCTCCAGAATTCACATCAACACAGTATTCTCAGAGGTTTATGCTTTTCCAACCTGATGAATATGATATGGTTGATGACGGAGTAATGTTTGGCAAGTCACTTAACCTCTTATCCTATTTTCTCATTTGGGAAATGGACATCATAGTACTTACCTCACAGGATACTGCCTAAGATGTGTAAGGCTTTGTGAAAATCAGAAAAAGGTCCTCTTGTTGTGTGAGTGAACTAGAACAATGGGATTCCTCTAGGAAGAAGAGGCCTCCTGAAATGAACCTGAGAGGAAGGGGCACCTGTCTTTCAGTCTTCAACCCTTTCTCAGCCAGCACAGTCCCACCAGGGCCCTTTGCTGCTAGCAGAGCATGGGTGGGATTGAAGGCCTCACTCACCACCTTCTCTCGAGGTCCTGTTCAGTACAAGTAACTCAACAGGCAAGGTGGTCTTGCCTATGCTCACCATCAGAAAGGCATCCTCACACAGTACTCTTGGAAAACATAAGTAAGCCCATCAACCTCTGCTGGGCAGCTCAGTTGCCCCTCTCAATTCAGAGCTGGTAGGATGTACTGAGTGCCACTGTTTTCAGTAAACTCCTACCTCCAAAGCCCTTCCTCCACAATGTGAAATTTCAATCCTTACGCTGTCAAACAGCCATGCCCTGGAATTGCTGAGGAGATGGGAATGAAGTGGGTAGTGACTCGTTTGTTATGGTTGGTGCGCAGAGAAAACCTACGAAAGGGACACTTGGATTTGAAAACAAAGACTCAAAATGCGCCATTCAGCCTGACGTCTGGGTCTGGGAGAGGTCAGAACAGAAGGAGGTGTTTTCAGCAACAGTGAAACACGAGATGTTCCCTCCAGAACCAGTCATCTCACTCATATCTGTCTCTGCCACACGTACACCTCAAGGGGAGGGGTTAAAGCAATGCCCTGAAGTTTAGCAAAAGGAAGTTGTCCTCCTTCTGACCCAAATATTTCCATATCCTTATATCACCAATATTTGCTAAGGGAGAAGGATTCCCATCTCCACAGCACCACTCTAGATTCATTCTGTGGCAAAATGGATATAACATCATATGTACTTTGTGGTAGAAGGAGTCCAGGAAAATATGAAACACACAGAGACAAAGAGAAGCAGGATATTTTAAAACTTATGGCCATCTTTTCAAGAAATTTGCAAAAATATAGGAAAAGAACTAGGAAGAGCTGATGAAGAAATACAGTGCACATCTCTGCCTTTGAACTCATTATCCATCTATCTCACCCACTCACACACCCATTTCATTACTCCCCCAGGAAACACATTTTCAAGGTGAATTATAAACCAATATGGGTCCAATAGAACTTTCATGAAAATGTATGTATGCTTTTCTTTTTTCTAGGTCTTCCCACATGCTCAGAATATGCTTCCTTGAGTTCACAGGGGAAGCAAATAGAAACAAACACTGTGAGTTTCTAGTGAGTTGAGTACGTATCTCATTTTTACATGCCTTGTCTTCCATGACCTGATCAGGAGTTGTACATTCTATTATATTTTTGTAACGGAGACAATGGTAAGGGTAGCATTTTCTAGGTAACTGAATAATCTTGAGTCAAGATCATATCATCTAAATTGAGAGAAGAGTTAATCCTTGAGGAGCTGACAGCAGCTTTTCACTCCATCTCGAAGGGCCTGTTTGACTTTATCATTCTGGAGAGTGAAGATGAAAGGGTTCAGCAAAGGGGTTAACACAGAAATCAGCAGGGAGACTATCTTATTGTACTCAGCTGCCTGCGTTTGTTTGGGTTTCACATAGAGGAACAAGCAGCTGCCATAGCCGATGATGACAAAGGTGAAGTGGGAAGCACAGGTAGAGAAGGCTTTCCTGCGGCCAGAGGCAGTGGGGATCTTGAGGATGGTGGAGATGATGTAGGTGTAGGAAACAATTGTTGGAACCAGTGAACCAATGATAATGAAAATAGCCATTAAAAACAGAACAAACTCTGTGAAAACAGTGTCATCACACGATAGTTTGAGCAACTGACCTCGGTCACAATAAAAATGGTCTAACACGTTTGATTTGCAGAAGGTAAACTGAAATGTGGCATAGACTGGCCAGATTTCAGAAAGGAACCCGAACACCCACGACCCAATCACCACTGAGATGCAGGTGCGGCTGTTCATAATGGTGTTGTACCTCAGAGGGTTACAGACAGCCACGTACCGGTCCACAGCCATCACTCCCAACAGTGCAAACTCTGTGGTCCCCAGAGCAAGGTACATGAAGAGCTGGGCCACACATGCAGCCAGAGATATTGTCTGCATCCCAGGGAGCAGCAACCCCCAGAGCATCAAGGGGACGATAATAGATGTTGTCAGCATTTCCAAGACAGAGAGATGACCAAGGAAGAAATACATGGGGGAATGTAGATGTTTATCAACACAGATAATCACAATGATGATGGTGTTCCCCATTACTGTCACTGAGTAGAAGAGAAAGAATACAGCAAAAAGAATGTGATGTAGTTCCTGGGACCCAGGGAACCCTAAAAGGCAGAATTCAGTGGCACTTGAGTGATTGCTCATCATTCAGTCCTTATTTCTGCTCCTTGGGAAACCTAGAGATGAAAAGAAAAGAAACGCTGCTCCACAAGGTCTTGCTCTCAAGAGAGAAGGACAGCCTAGGATGTGGAAGCATTTCCAACCTGGGGGCCAGGCTAGCTGCCCCTATGAGGATGCTCTGCACAAAGTCAGACCTAAATGCTGTCTCCTCCGGTCCAGCTGAAAGTTCACTGCCTGCAATGGATGAAGATCCCATCCTCTCCACTTGTGTGAAGAACACCTCTCTTGTCTTTTTTCCCCTCCTTTCTCACACGGCACAAAGGTTAAGCCTTGAAGGAGGCCAGTTTTGATGCTGAGTCAGTCCCTTAGATCTGGGGTTTGTTCTTTCCTCTTAGCTTACCTATAGCAGATGATATAGTGACATTCCAGAGGATGTTCAAAATAGTGAATTTTATCCCACCCTTCATCCTGATGGGTATTACAGAGATCCCCTTGGGTTCAGCAGAGGAGAGGCAGAGGGTCCCGGAGCAACATCTCTGCTTTCCCCAGATTTTAAGATCTCTATGTTACAAATCAGGTAGTATTCCAAATGGAAACTCTGGAGCTTGGGATGACTTCCCTGAGCAGATTCAATCTTCTCTTACGCCATTTCCCCCGCCCAAAGTCTCGACAGGAAAGAAAGATGGTACCTGACTTTCACAAGTTTAGATCCAAGGTTCTCAGTTGCTCAGGTTGCCTGGATGTCTGCCCCTCACTTCATCTATCCCACCAGGCTAATTTCATCTCCTCAGAGGACTCTTTCCACTCACCTTCTCCAAAACGTGAAAGACCTCTTCATTCTTGACAGTTGGCTTTCTTCATAACACGTTACTATCTGACGTTATGTTATACATTCAATTTCTCATTTTAATTTAACATTAAACAAATGCTGCAGTGAACACAGCAAACTAAAAATCCCTGTGCTGCAGTGCTTATATTCAAGGAGAGAATGGAAGCTATTCCATAAACAAGTATATAAAATAGTTTCCTCATCATGCCATAGGAAAATGAAACAAGGATGCAGGAGAGGAAATTCATTTATTTTGTTGAACTATAATACTGGAATGTAAACTCCATGGAGGGAAGGAAATGTCCTTTGTATATATTATAGATACATATACATAAACATTCTGGAGACAAATAAATGCTGAAAACTTTTGGCAAATGATGAGTGAATGGACACAGGCTTTATGACTGAATGCCACATGGTCCTGGTCAGCGTAGAAAGGCCGTAGCTCTGAGGTCCTACTCTTCTCGGTTTGCCTGCCTTCCTCACATTACCGTTTTCCCTTCCTCTCATCGCTTCCTGAGACCTCCCCAATACCTCTGTAAATGTTTCACTGATGGGAATCCAGGCTTCAAAGACAGAACCATTGGGAAATCTCAGGGGTCTGCTTCTCCCCAGGTTTCCGTAACCACCACTCGATGAAGACACACGAGAGAGGAGCCTGCTGACCGACATCAGGAGCTGAGCCTGCAGGAGCCCGGGTCAGAGAGGAGCTGACTCTGGCCTCTGCTCTGCAGGGGGATGAGGAGAGGAGCCCATTTCCCAGCTGCTCCCCTGCCCAGTCTTCAGACTCTCGCCGTCCTTCCTCTAGAAGGCAGCCAAGCCAGAACTCCCCATCCTCATACTCTCCGACACGTCCCTTGTACAGGGGAACCCTGAGAAGACACTCACCTCGAAGCACGGGCTCCTCTGCCACTTCTGACGCTCGCTGGGGCTCGGGCAGGGCTGGTCCTGTCTGGCTCCTGCTGAGCTGAGCACAGGGGTCAGAGCTTCTTGGTGCTGCGTCCATGCACGGTGAAGGAAAGTGTCCTCGGGGGGAGTTAGGAAAAACACCCAGAAATAACAGTGCTGTGGGGAGCTAAGGGTCTGTTTCTCTCTCTCTCTCCTTCTCTCCCACTTCCCTCCTTCCCAAGGGGACTTAGTCACTGAGGACCCTGCTCTTAATTAACCCAGGCTTAGGGCATCCAGTCTGGGGAGAGCAGAACAAACTTTTAGTCCTTCCCATCCCTGAGCAATTACTTTTCAGAAGTTTTTCAGCTTTTTGTTCAATGGGAAACCTAAAATCTCACCAGAGGCTTCTTAATATCAAGGCTGCCTTCTCAGAGGCCTGAAGTCCAGGTTCCCAGAAGATGTCTCAGACTCTGAGTAGGTCACCCCTTCTGCTCTTTGTCCTAAGCTCTTCCCAGAATTCTCTTAGATAATTGGAGTCAAAATGAGCTCCCTCCTCATCCAGCTATAGGAACCTCCAACGATTGACTCTAAAATATACCTCAATGTTTAAACAACGCCTGCATTTGGATCTCAAATCTTAACTTCAGCAACTCCCCTCCCCCAAAGCCTATTTCTCCTTGGCTCATAATGCAGAGACTCCTGGTAATGACCCTGTAGACCCCTGAAAATCCCATGAGGAATTTCCTCCCCGAAATCCAACTCTGTTCCTCTCTACTGTCTCAGGTGTCCACTATTCTCATACCTGTTCATCTATTAGCACTCAAGCAAGGTGCTTGCAGACATTTGTCTCCATGGCATGTCCCTAATCACCAGCTGGGCACTTCTGTGTAGGAAGAGCTTAAGGACAGCCTAATGGAGGTTGTTATAGTTACAACCTAGAATGACTGACAAAACTTAAAGTGGAAATCTGCTTGGTGCTGGAGTGAGACACACGTGTGAGACTTACAAAACATTTACGGAGATTTTTGGATTCCGTTTTAAACATACTTGTTAAATTCGAGAATGTCAACTGGTATAGAAGGATATAATTTGAGAATAATATTCCTTCCATTCCTCAAACTGTCTGATCCCAATCCAGTTGCTATATAATCTCAGAGAAATTTCCTAAGCAGGCATCTACATTTTCTTTGGAAGAAAATGCTGCGAAAATCTGTTTTACAACTTTTGTTGTTGTGTTCAGTTTCTCAGTAGTGTCCAACTCTTTGCCACCCCATTACTCTCTCACTTAACAGCATACAAAAGAGTCTCTTTCATATCAACACATGTTGCATTACTGTTTTACATAGTTTTTCATTTTATACACGTCCTTATGTGCAAGCCCTCAATTAATAAGTTCTTGCTGTTTTTTCTATTTTTCTTATGAAAATTGATGTTATAAATTGTCAGACATTTATAAGTCAATACAAATTTTTGTATATGGAGCAAATCCATAGAACTGAAATCTTTAGTTCAAAAGTTAGATATATTTTAGCTATTGCTTTCTATTGGGACCAAGTTACACTCCATAGATTCTGGATTGGTTTGCACACCCTTATGATATGTGAATTGTTGATTTCTTGACCCACAAGCAAACAAAGTGAAGTGAAGTCCCTCAGTCATGTCCGACTCTTTGGGACCCCATGGTCGCATGCAACTGCAATTGTGTTAGAACTTCAAATCTCTCCATATTAGTATATAGACACAATACAATTTCAGTGAAATCCCAGGAGGCTTTTTAAAAAAACATTATAAAGGTGACTCTAAGGTGTCTATGAAAATATGAAGGACCTAGAACACCCAATAAATTTTTTTATAAAGGAACAAAACTGGAGGACTCACAGTATGCCTTAAAAGACTTACTATAAAGGTATAGTAATCAAGACAGAGGGTTTCCTTGGTGGCTCAGAGTTAAAGAAACTTCCTGTCAATGTAGGAGACACAGGTTCCATCCCTGGGTTGGGAAGATCCCCTGGGTTGGGAAGATCCCCTGGAGAAGGAGCAGCAACCCACCCAAGTATTCTTGTCTAGAAAATCCCATGGCCAGAAGGGCTTGGCAGGATACAGTCTGTGGGATCACAAAAAAGAGTTAGACATGACTTAGTGACTAAAAAGACACAAACAATCAAGACAGAATGTTACTGACATAACATCATGCAGATCAAGGGACATGCAGACCAGTAAAATAGAAAATTCAGACACAGATTCAAACATATATCTTCAATTGATTTTTTTTAATTTTAATTTTTAATTAAACTTTTAAAATTCTAATTTAATTAGACTTTTATTTAGATAATTATAATATTGTGATGGTTTCTGCCATACATCAACATGAATTGGCCATAGGTATACATATAACATATGTATACATATAACATAGGTATACATATGACAAATAGATTCAAGGGATTAGATCTGATAGACTGCCTGAAGAACTATGGACAGACGTTCCTGACATTGTACAGGAGACAGGGATCAAGACCATCCCCAAGAAAAATAAATGCAAAAAAGCAAAATGGCTGTCTGAAGAGGACTTACAAATAGCTGTGAAAAGAAGAGAAGCAAAAGGCAAAGGAGAAAAGGAAAGATATACCCATTTCAATGCAGAGTTCCAAAGAATAGCAAGGAGAGATGAGAAAGCCTTCCTCAGTGATCAATGCAAAGAAATAGAGGAAAACAATAGAATGGGAAAGACTAGAGATCTCTTCAAGAAAATTTGAGATATCAAGGGAACATTTCATGCAAAGATGGGCTCAATAAAGGACAGAAATTCTGACCAAATTCTGCTTCTGACCAAACAGAAGCAGAAGATACTAAGAAGAGGTGGCAAGAATACACAGAAGAACTGTACAAAAAAGACCTTCATGACCCAGATAATCACGATGGTGTGATCACTCACCTAGAGCTAGACATCCTGGAATGTGAAGTCAAGCGGGCATTAGGAAGCATCAGTATGAACAAAGCTAGTGGAGGTGATGGATTCCAGTTGAGCTATTTCAAATCCTAAAAGATGATGCTGTTAAAGTGCTGCAGTCAATATGCCAGCAAATTTGGAAAACTCAGCAGTGGCCACAGGACTGGAAAAGGTCAGTAGTCATTCCAACCCCAAAGAAAGGCAATGTCAAAGAATGCTCAAACTACCGCACATTTGCACTCATCTTACAGGCTAACAAAGTAATGCTCAAAATTCTCCAAGCCAGGCTTCAACAGTATGTGAACTGTGACTTTCCAGATGTTCAAGCTGGATTTAGAAAAGACAGAGGAACCAGAGATCAATTTGCCGATATCTGCTGGATCATCGAAAAAGCAAGAGAGTTCCAGAAAAACATCTATTTCTGCTTTATTGACTATGCCAAAGTCTTTGACTGTGTAGATTACAACAAACTGTGGAAAATTCTTAAAGAGATGGGAATACCAGGCCACCTGACTTGGCTCTTACGAAATCTGTATGCAGGTCAGGAAGCAACAGTTAGAACTGGACATGGAGCAACAGACTGGTTCCAAATAGGGAAAGTATTACGTCAAGGCTGTTTATTGTCACCCTGCTTATTTAACTTAAATGCAGAGTACATCATGAGAAACGCTGCACTGGATGAAGCACAAGCTGGAATCAAGATTGCCGGGAGAAATAACAGTAACCTCAGATATGCAGATGACACCACCCTTATGGCAGAAAGCGAAGAAGAACTAAAGAGCCCCTTGATGAAAGAGAAAGAGGAGAGTGAAAAAGTTGGCTTAAAACTCAACATTTAGAAAACTAAGATCATGGCATTTGGTCCTGTTGCTTCATGGCAAATAGATGGGGAAACAATAGAAACAGTGACAGACTTTATTTTGGGGGGCTCCAAAATCACTGCAGATGGTGACTGCAGCCATGAAATTAAAAGATGCTTGCTCCTTGTAAGAAAACCTATGACCAACCTAGACAGCATATTAAAAAGCAGAGACATTACTTTTCCAACAAAGATCTGTCTAGTCAAAGCCATGGTTTTTCCAGTAGTCATGTATGGATGTGAGAGTTGGACTACAAAGAAAGCTGAGCACTGAAGAATTGATGTTTTTAAACTGTGGTGTTGGAGAAGACTCTTGAGAGTTCCTTGGGCTTCAAGGAGATCCAACCAGTCCATCCTAAAGGAAATCAGTCCTGAATATTCATTGGAAGGACTGATGTTGAAGCTGAAACTCCAATACTTTGGCTACCTGATGAGAATAAGTGACTCATTGGAAAAGACCCTGATGCTGGGAAAGATTGAAGGCAGGAGGAAAAGGAGACAACAGAGGATGAGATGATTGGATGGCATCACTGACTCAATGGACATGAGTTTGAGTAGGCTCTGGAAGTTGTCGATGGACAGGGAAGCCTGGCATGCTGCAGTCCATGGGGTTGCAAAGAGTCAGACACGACTGAGCGATTGAACTGAACTGAACTGATCTTTAATACTATTAAGCATGATGAATTATATTGATTGATATCTAAGTATTAAATCAATCTGCCATTTCTGAAATTAAATCCCTAATTTTTATGGCATAGATGTTGAGTTTAATTTTCAAGTATTTTATTGAGGATTTTTTCATTTCTATTTATGAGGAATATTGGTTTGTAGATTTACTTTTCTGTGGTGTCTTCAATACCAAGATAATGGTGGTATAATAATAAGATAATAAGAGGAATGGAGCAGAGTTGTTTCCACTTAATTTTTGAAAGATTTTTATAAGAGTGATACTATTTCTTCCTTAAACATTTGATAGAATCCACCAGTAAGTCTATCTGAAATTGTAATTTCTGAGAATGTTTCTCTTGCTGTGGTCAGTTGCTTCAATCATATTTGACTTTTTGCAACCCTGAGGACTGAAGCCCACCAGGCTCCCTTGTGCAAGAGATTCTCAGGCAAGAATATGGGGAGTGGGTTGCTATGCCCTCCTCCAGGTTATCTTCCTGATCCAAAGATCAATTCACATCTCCTGTGTCTCCTACATTGCAAGAGAATTCTTTACCCACTGAGCCACCTGGGAAGCCCTGAGATTGTTTCTAATTCAGTTCAATTCTAATGAATTCAGTTCCCTGAATATATTTAGACATTTCTGGTTGTTCAGTTTCTTTCTGAGTCAGTGTTGGTAATGTTTATCTTACAGAACTTTGACCATTTCATTGGGTTTTAATTTGTTTTCTTTTTAAATATGCCTTACTTTTTATCTTTTAATTTAAAATTAACCTCAAATTCTGATTATATTTTGGGTGAGAATTACATCAGGAGATCAAGAGCTCTCCTACCATACGGTCCTCATGGTTGTTCAAATCAACCTCAAATCTGTAGAGTATTCAGTGCCAATAAAATGCTGTAGGTCCAACACGCATGGAATTCCTTCACCTAGAAATTTTAACTCTAAGGATTTTTCCATATATAAAAATTTTTGTGGACTTATCAATTTTGAAAACAGTGTAGCTTAATTTTTATAATGAAAACAATGAAGTTGATCAACAGAGGGCTGCCTGATAAAGACCAGGACATCCATATGAAGGAATACTATGCAAAAAAAAAGAAGTAGAGCAGCATGTGTTGATATGGGAGAGTATCTTTCATAGATTGTTAAATGAAAGGGAAAATGGTGTAAAACAGATTTTTGCAACATTTTGTTCAAAGGAATATGTAGCTATCTGCTTACAAGATTTTTTAAGATTGTCTAAGATTATATTGCAATCTGGTTGGGCATGGGCAGTTTGAAGGATGGAAGGAATATTATTCTCAATTTATAGCCTTCTGCAACAGTGACAGTCTCAGATTTAACAGGTATATATAAAATATATACCTGAAATATAAATTTCAATAAATGCTTTGTAGCTTTCACATGTCTGCCTCATTCCAGCACTGATTTATATTTTCCAGTTGTACAAGGTTGTAAATATAACTACCTGCATTAGGCTACTTTTATATTCTTCCTCCATGGAATTGGCCAGCTGGTGATCAGGGACATTCCATGGAGATAAATGTCTGCAAGAGCCTTGCTTGGAATCATACAAAGGCACATGTATGAGAAGAGTGGAAACCTGAGACAATAGCCTAGAGCAGTTAGACTTAGGGGTAGAAACTTTCCATGGGGTTTTGGGCGTCCTCAGGGGATTTTTGTTGCGGTTAAGTTTTGACTGAGAACAAAATGCAGCCCTTTTTTGGATACTGGACCATATTTTAGAGGTCAGTTATGGATTTTCCTATTGGAGGGTGACGGAGCTGAATTTGGCTCCAATTATCAAGTGAATCCTGGGGAGAGCATAGGATAAAGAACAGAAGGGGTGATCTGCTCAGAGTTTGAGACATCTTCTGGAAGCCTAGACTTGGGGTCTTTGAGAAGGCAGCCTTGAATTGAAAAGCCTCTGGTGAGATCTTGGGTTTCCCATTAAGCAAAAAAGTTGAAAAAGTTCTGAAACTTAATTGCTCAAGGATGGGAATGAATAAAAATTTGTTCAGCTCTCCCCAGACTGCTTGCTGAGGGATGCCCTAAGTCTGGGTTAATTAAGAGCAGGGTCCTCAGTGACTAAGTTCCCGTGGGAAGGAGGGAAGTGGGAGAGGAGAGAGACCCTTAGCTCCCCATAGCACTGTTATTTCTGGGTGTTTTTCCTAACTCCTCCCGAGGACACTTTCCTTCACCGTGCATGGACGCAGCACCAAGTAGCTTGACCCCTGTGCTCAGCTCAGCAGAAGCCAGACAGGACCAGCCCTGCCTGAGCCCCAGCGAGCGTCAGAAGTGGCAGAGGAGCCCGTGCTTCGAGGTGAGCATCTTCTCAGGGTTCCCCTGTACAAAGGGACGTGTCGGAGAGTATGAGGATGGGGAGTTCTGGCTTGGCTGCCTTCGAGAGGAAGGACGGCGAGAGTCTGAAGACTGGGCAGGGGAGCAGCTGGGAAATGGGCTCCTCTCCTCATCCCCCTGCAGAGCAGAGGCCAGAGTCAGCTCCTCTCTGACCCGGGCTCCTGCAGGCTCAGCTCCTGATGCCGGTCAGCAGGCTCCTCTCTCGTGTTTGTGTAGTGATGGTTACCCAAAACTGGGGAGAAGCAGACCACAGAGATCCCTCAGTAGTTCTGTCCCTGAAGCCTGGATTCCCGTCAGTGAAAGATTTACGGAGGGATTGGGGAGGTCTCAGGAAGGGGAGAGAGGAAGGGGAAATGGTAGCAAGAAGGAAAGCAGACCAAGAATAATAGAATGGAGGGGACACAGCTTATGAGCCTTGGTCAGGGCCTTGTACTTTTAAACCATATATTAAACTTTCATACGTCCATCTTCTACCAGAAATGGTCATATTTTCACCACTACTTGTCTCAAGAATAGCTTGCATATAATGTCTTTTTCTGTATATGATTATGTATAGTGCACAGAAGATGCATCTTTGTTCTCATGGGTTTATATCTAACATCATACATGGACCATGAATAAATAAAATTAAATTTCCTGTCCCTGTTTCTTGCTTTATTTTTCTATGGCCTGTTTAGTAAACTAACATCTTAAATACTTCCCTTCTTTGTTTTGTGTCTGGAATAATCTCCATTGCTCCCTTGGATATAAACTCCACAGTGCAGGGATATTTGTTTTGTACACTACTTCATTTATTTCATATGCAAGTAAGGTTGGGATAAACAATTAAACACAAAAATAATATCAGGTAATAATAAGTGCTAGGAGGAAAATGGAAGTCGAAGAATACCATGTCTTTCCAATGTAGGGGAGGGTGACTGGAAAGAGTTCCTAATGAGATGACATTAGTGCGGTGGGATGGATGAAGTGGTAGAGATTCAGGCAACTGTAGTGTCTGAGAGCCTTGGATCTAAACTTGTCAGTGCTGGGCACCATCTTTCCTTCCTCCCCAGACTTTGCGAAAAATAGAGTTAAATAGGAATGAATCTACCTAGAAATTTATCCCAGGCTCAGAGAGTTTCCATTTGGAGCACTAATGGGAATAGGGAAATTTTAAAATCTGGAGAAACCAGAGGTAATGCTCTTAGACCCCCTTGCCTTTCTTCTGCTGACCCCAAGGTGGGTCTCTATAGTACCAATCAGGATGAAGCATAGGGTAAATTTCAGTCCTTTGAACATCTTCTTAAATGCTACTATGTCACCTGCTACAATTAGCTTAAGAGAAAAGAACAAGCCCCATACTCAAGGGGCTGACACACCATCAAAACTGGCTTCTTTCAAGTCTTAACCTTTGTTTCCTATGAGAAAGCACATCTAGTTGGGGAAAAAGCCAAGGGAGGTTTTGTTCACAGCATAGAGATGATGGTTTCTTCATCCATTCCAGGCAGTGAACTTTTAGCTGGATGTGAGGTGACAACATTTAGGTCTGACTTTGTACAGAGCATCCGAGTAGGGGCCCCTCACCTGGTCACCAGACTGGAAATAGTTCCTCATCCTCATCTGTGCTCCTTCTAAGAGAAAGACCATGTGGAGCAATGTTTCTTTTCTTTTGATCTCTAGGTTTCCCAAGGAGCAGAAACAAGGACGGAATGATGAGTAATCACTCAAGTGCCACTGAATTCTGCCTTTTAGGGTTCTCAGGGTCCCACCAACTACACTACGTTCTTTTTGCTGTATTCTTTCTCTTCTACTCAGTGACAATAATCAGCAACATGGTCATCATTGTGATTGTCTCTGTCGATAAACGTCTGCAGTCCCCCATGTATTTCTTCCTTGGTCATCTCTCTGCCTTGGAGATCATGATCACGTCCCTTATCGTCCCTGCGATGCTCTGGGGGTTGCTGCTCCCTGGGATGCAGACAATATCTCTGGCTGCATGTGTTGCCCAACTCTTCCTGTACCTTGCTCTGGGGACCACAGAGTTTGCATTGGTGGGAGCAATGGCTGTGGACCGTTATGTGGCTGTCTGTAATCCTTTGAGGTACAATACCATTATGGACAGCCAAACTTGCATCTTGGTGGTGATTGGGTCATGGATGTTTGGGTTCCTTTCTGAAATCTGGCCAGTCTATGCCACATTTCAGTTTACCTTCTGCAAATCAAACGTCTTAGACCATTTTTTCTGTGAACGAGGTCAGCTGCTCAAACTGTCCTGTGATGACACTCTTTTCACAGAGTTTATTCTGTTTTTAATGGCTGTTTTCATTATCATTGGTTCTCTGGCCCCAACAATTGTCTCCTACACCTACATCATCTCCACCATCCTCAAGATCCCCACTGCCTCTGGCCGCAGGAAAGCCTTCTCTACCTGTGCCTCCCACTTCACCTTTGTTGTCATCGGCTACGGCAGCTGCTTGTTCCTCTATGTGAAACCCAAGCAAACTCAGGCAGCTGAGTACAATAAGATAGTCTCCCTGTTGATTTCCATGTTAACCCCTTTGCTGAACCCTTTCATCTTCACTCTCCGGAACGACAAAGTCCAAGAGGCCCTTCGAGATGGAGTGAATCGCAGCTGTCAACTCCCCAAGGATTAACTCTTCTCAGTTCCTTTTTTTTGGTGGAACAGTCAGCATTAAGAATTATTCAGGAACCTAGAAAACACTAATTTTTCTCCTCTTTTGCCATCATCACCATCACAAAAATTAAATAAGATGTGCAGCTTCTGATCAGGCCATGGAAAGACAGGTAAAAATAACACCCATTCTCTGCTCACTTGAATCCCATTGCCTTAGTTTAAACTGCTATTTTGCATCCACTGTTGAACTCAAAGAACCATATCTTGCGATGTGGGAGGAGCCAGAGAAGTGACACATACCCATGTTTCTATGTCCTCTGTTGGTCAAATTATCTCCTGGGGGAGAAAAGACATGAGATGTTGTGCTGAGATATATGGCATATTCTAGGTCCAAAGGCACAGATATTCTCCTTGTTTCTTTATCTACTATTACTAGGTCTTTTCCTACATTTTTGTGAAATTTCTTGACAAGATGTCCATATGCTTTAAAGTATCCCATGGCTCTCTTTCTCTCTGGTTCTTTTCATGTTATCCTGACCTGATTGCTATTGGGAAGTATGTATGATGTATACCTCCAAAGAATACATATGAGGTATGTATGCCTTAAAAGAATCTAGAGTGGTGATGAGTGGATTGGAGTCCTTCTTCTCTGGCAAATCTTGGTGACCTAAAGAAGATGGAAATATCTGGGGGTTGGAGGCAGGTAAAAGCTCTATTTGCTAAACCTCAGGGCATTGCTTTAGCCTCTCCCTTTTGAGGTGTATATGCGATGTTGTAATTGTTTGGTCGCTGTCACGTCTGTGTCTATGCGACCCCATGGACTATAGCACAACAGGCTTCAATGTCCTTCACAGTCTCCTGGAGTTTCAGATTCATGTCTATTGAGTTGGTGATGCTATCTACCATCTTATCCTCTTCTGCCCTCTTTCCTAATGCCTCCAATCTTTCCCAGTATCAGGGTCTTTTTCAGTGAGTCAGCTCTTCACATAAGGTGGCCAAAGTATTGGAGTTTCAGCTCCAACATCAGTCCTTCCAATGAATATTTGGGACTGATTTCCTTTAGGATGGACTGGTTGGATCTCCTTGAAGCCCAAGGGACTCTCAAGAGTCTTCTCCAACACCACAGTTCAAAAGCATCAATTCTTTGGTGCTCATCCTTCTTTGTGGTGCAACTCTCACATCCATGCATGACTACTGGAAAAAAACATAGCTTTAACTAGATGGACCTTTGTTGACAAAGGGAAGTCTCTGCTTTTTAATATACTGTCTAGGTTTGTCATAGATTTTCTTCTAAGGAGCAAGCAACTTTTAGTTTCATGGCTGCAGTCACTATCTGTACTGATTTTGGAGCCCAAGAAAAGAAAATCTGTCAGTACTTCCACTTTGCCCCTATCTATTTGCCATGACATAATAAGAACAGATGCCATGATCTTAGTTTTCTGAATGTTGAGTTTTAAGCCAACTTTTCCATTCTCCTCTTTCACCCTCATCAAGAGACTCTTTAGTTCCTCTTCAGTTTCTGGCATTAGAGTGGTATCATCTGCATATTTGAGGTTGTTGATATTTCTCTTGGCAATCTTGATTCTGACTTGTGGTTCATCTAGCCCACAGTTGGCATGGTGTACTCTGCATATAAATTAAATGAACAGGATGACAATATACAGCCTTGTATTCCTTTCCCAATTTTTTACTAGTCAGTTGTTCCATGTAAGGTTCTAACAGTTGTTTCTTGACCCACATACAGGTTTCTTAGGAGAGAGTTAAGGTGGTCTGGTATTTCCATCTCTTTCAGAATTTTCCACAGTTTGAGTTTGTTGTGATCCACACAATCAAGGTCTTTAGCACAGTTAATGAAGCAAAGTAGATGTTGTTCTGAAATTCCCTTGCTTTCTCTATGATCCAATGAATGTTGACAATTTGATGTCTGGTTCCTCTGCCTTTGATGTCTGGTTCCTCAAAGACTGGCTTGAAGGATTTTGAGCATAACCTTGTTAGTATATGAAGTGGGTACAAATGTATGGTAGTTTGTACATTCTTTGGCATGCCCTTCTTTGAGATTGGAATGAAAAAGTGACTTTTTCCAGTCCTGTGGCCCCTGCCGCATTTTCCAAATATGCTGACATATCGAGGGCAGCACTTTAACATTCTTTTAGAATTTTGAGTCGCTCAGCTGGAATTCCATCACCTTCACTAGCCTTGTTTGTAGTAATGCTTCCTAAGGCCCACTTGACTTCAGACTGCAGGGATGTCAGGCTCCAAGTCAGTGACCACACCATTGTGGTTTTCTGGATCATTAAGACCTTTTTCATACAGCTCTTCTGTGTATTCTTGCCACCTCTTCTTAATCTCTTCTGCTTCTTTTGGATCCTTACTGTTTCCTCCTTTATTGTGCCCATCCTCGCATGAAACATTCCCTCGGTATCTCCAATGTTCTTGAAGAGATCTCTAGTCTTTCCCTTTCCACTGTTTTCTTCTACTTCTTTGCACTGCTCATTTATGAAGGCCTTCTTATCTTTCCTTTCCTTTCCTCTGGAACTCTGCATTCACTGTATGTGATAGAGACACACTACAGTGAAGTGACTAATTCTGGAAAGAGTATCCTCTGTCTGTTACTGCTGAAAGGAGCATTGTCTAGGCTCCTCCTAGACCCAGACTTCAGACTACATAATGCCTTCTGATTCTTTGTTTCCAGTCCAAGTGTACGTTTCATAGACTTTCTCTGTGGGCCGACTATAACAAATGAGTCACTACCCACCTCATTCCCAGTTCCTCAATAATTCCAGGGCATGGCTGTTAGGCATTGTAGTAGTTGAAATTTCATATTGTTTGAGGAAGGGCTCTGGAGGTAGGAGTTTGCTGAAATGACGGCACTGCACATCCTGCCAGCCCTCAATTGAGAGAGGCGAACACTTTCCCAGCAGGGGTTAATTGGTTCCCTTGTTTCCCAAGAGTGCTATGTGACGATGCCTACCTGTTGGGCAGCAGAGGCAAGACCGCCACGTCTACTGAGTTACTTGTACTGAATGGGAGCTCCAGACAAGGTGGTGAGTGAGTCCTTCAGCCCAAGCCAGGCTCTGCTACCAGCCGAGCGTCCCTGGGGGGCGTGCGCTGGCCGAGAAAGGATGGACGCCTCCAACACAGGCAGTCCCTGCCCTGTTCATTTCACGAGGCCCGTGCTCACTAGAGGAACCGCACTGTTCTCATTCACTTCTGTTTCTATAATTCTCACAAAAGCCTTCTCTGTCCCAGGCTGTCCTCGGGCTGCTGGCGGCGGTTCACGTCCGGGAAGAGCGCCGCTTGGCCTGGATTCCAGTTTCCTTGGCTCTTCCGCTTGTCATCACTGGGACTCTTTGGCTTGCCTCACGTTCACACCCCACTTCCCCGTCTCTTGGTCCTCTCCCTTTGTTCTCCAGTTCTCAGCTTCCTCTTTTTGTTCTTTTTTTCCCATTCCCCCCCATCTCCCCAGGAGTCTAGGCTCTGACCTCCCACTGCTGACACACCCCTCTTCCTCCCGTCCCCCTCCTCCCACGTTCCATTCTCCTCCTCCTGCTCAATGGGTCAGGTTCCAGACAGCCTCTCGCAGGTCCCCTGCTGTTTCGCTCTCTCTCTCAGATGAATCTGTCCAAGGAGGGAGGGGACATCTCTTTCCCCCGACTCTAGGATGAAAGACAAGAAGAGTCCAGGCAGAGTGCCTAGGGATGGAACATTAAACACTTCTTGTGCCCAGGTTTTTCTCTTTGTGTCTCGGTAGTGAATGAAGGAAGGTTATTAACTGCATCAGTCTGATTGGACTGCCGTCCGAACTCTGTTGCCTGGGTGACTTCGATACCAGGATTTATTCCTCACAGTTGTGGAGCCTGAGAAGTCCCAGATCATGTTCTGGTCAGTTCGGTTTTTGGTGAGGGGTCTCTTTTGGCTTCTTTCTTTATTCACATGTGACCCTGAGGGGTACATATGGGGAGTGTGTGCTCTTGTGTCTCAACTATAGGGAGACTAGTTTTATCCACTGAAGCCCCCATCCTAACAACCTCACTTAACCTTAATTACTTAGATGCTCCATCTTCAAACGCAGCTGCACTAGGGGTTAGGGCTTCAGAATATGGATTTTGAGGATATAAACATTCCATCTGTATCCCTCTGCTCCTGCAATGTAAGCTTATTCTCATCTAGGACGTCTACTTTATCTCCCACTGGGTGCTGAGAACTAGGATCTATCTGTCCACTGGGGGTTTCAGTGTCCTGAGTTACAGGTGTCTTCCATACAAAAATAAAACGAAATGCCTCACATCCTCCCCCACTATTATATATATACAATGAAAGCTCAATAAGCTTATTGCTGTGTTTTTTGTGTCTACTGCTCACAGCTGAACACAGATATAATTAATACAGGTATCTACAAAGAAATACTGATTATAGACTGCTATTCGAAAGGCTTTCCCCATGTAATTCAGTTCAGTTCAGTTCAGTTGCTCAGTCGTGTCCAACTCTTTGAGACCCCATGAATCGCAGCATGCCAGGCCTCCCTGTCCATCACCAACTCCCGGAGTTTACTCAAACTCATGTCCATCGAGTCGGTGATGCCATCCAGCCATCTCATCCTCTGTCATCCCCTTCTCCTCCTGCCCCCAATCCCTCCCAGCATCAGGGTCTTTTCCAATGAGTCAACTCTTCGCATGAGGTGGCCCAAAATAGCATGGTGCAAAATAGTTTTTATGTATACCTGGAGGTATATCAGATTGATCATGTTTCCATTTTGACAAATTTCAACACTGGCCTATGTTAACATAAACTTTGAGTTCTGAGTGATATGGTTATAGTGAATACAAAAACAAAACTAGAGAGAGTGCTACTTTTATCCTCAAGTTTTTAATAGCCTCTCTTCTGGAATTGTTCCTTGGTGAAAGTAAAATACTTCCTGGCTAGTATCTGTGACATATCTCTCAGAGGACATTCACTTTTTCTGTTTTATTTCCTATAGGTATTCCTCTATAGCCACATTTAATGATGCATAAATATTGATATAGATGATATAAATTAAAATATTAATTTTCTGCTGTATATGTATCAGGAGATAAAAAATAAAAAGGATGTGATATATAATTAAAACTACCATGCCTTCTGAATTGCCACCACAAACATTTATTTTTTCTGTGCCTAATTCAAATATCTCCATTTTTTATTAATATGAATAGTAATTCTCAAAACTGAACTACAATTGGACTCAGGCTTATCTGGCTCCCTAGTTAGCTCTTAAACTCTTTGTTATTTTGTTTCATGATTTTTTCAGTAGAGACACTGAATATAATTTTTATATTTTGAATACCTACTGAATATAATAAACTTTGTTAAATGCTTTGGAAGCATATAAGTGGAAGGGAACAATTGACTGTACAGTAAACATCTTGTAATTTCTCTATATCTTTATTCAATTCCGGCAATATTTCTGTAAGGTAAGTAGTATGATCTCATTTTACAAATGAGAAAATAGAGGGTCAAATAGGTTAAGTAACTTGCCATCAACCATATCACATGGTTTACTCAGCCATCAACCATATCACATCCATCAGATTGGAAAAAAATAAAATTGTGGGGATACTAAGAGTTGATGTGCATTGTAGAGAATAGACTTTTATTCATTTCAGATGTGAATATAAAATATTATGGTCTGTGTAATTAGAGAGTAGCAAAATTAATAAACATGAACTGTGTATATGCTGTGACCTATTTTCAAGTTGACGCTTTCTTCAGATGTGATCAGTCTGTTGGTAAGCATGTGAAAGGAATTCTCCATCTCTCATGCAATGTTTTTTAACTTATAATATTTTCATTTGACTCTCTCTTACAATGTTTATCTCTTTGCTAAAATTCCTCTCTTATATTTGCCTGTTACCCACCTTTTCAACTGCATCACATGACATGATAATCATAGTTAAGTTACTCTAGCATTAGGTCAATATTTTCTAGTGTAATATTTTAAATCCTTCATTGATTTTTCCTTTAATTTTTGAGTCACATTTTTAGCGGATTCTGTGGTGTTTACCAAATATGTCTTAACTTTAATTGACTTTAGATTTATACTCACAATGCCCGTTGGATGTAGAAATGTTACTCCTGTATTCTCTTCTCCCCTTCTGTGCTGTTATTATGCATGTTGCATCTCTATAATTACAAATTTAACTTTACATTGTTCCCGTTATTACTTTATGTATTTTTAAATAAATTGGAAGAAAGTAGGAGTAAGTGCATATTTTTAGTATTTGTTATATGAACCCTGTTTACCCTTTCTAGTTCTTTTCATTTGTTCCTCAGATTCAAGATGACATTTAGTATAATTTCCTTATTCTGAAACAACTTTGCCTCTACTCACTTCCTTTGTGCTATTATTGGAAAATATATTACATTTCCATATGTTATCCACTCAACGTTTCTATTGTTACTGTTTATATGGTGATTTTTTTAGGTCAACAAATGCAAAGCAGGAAAAAATATGCACCCATACTGACTTTTATAATTACTAAATTATCTTTACCAGTGCATTTTCTGCATCGTATAGATTCTAATTATCATCTGGGGTCATCTGCCTTTAATCAAAGAACTTATTTTAGTATTTCTCATAAGGGGGGGTGGGTAACATTAGTAAAAAGTTTTTCTGTTTTCGTTGATCTAAGAATGCTTCTATTTTGCCCTCATTTTTGAGAGACTGCTTTCCTGGATATAAGAATCTTGACTGTCTGTTTTTTTCCTTCAGCACTTGAAATATATGATCCCACAGCTTTCTGGTCTTACTCGTTCTGATGAGAAGTCAGTATTAATCTTAACTGGATCTCTTATACATACAATGTCATTTTGTTCTTGCTGCTTTGAAGATTTTTTCCTGTCTCTTGGCAGTTTTAATATTATGTGTTTCTGTGTGGATCTGGATTTATCCTTCTTGGATTTGTAAAGTAATGTTTACACCGTTTTGTGTAAAGTATTTTATTTTATTTACAATGCTTTACTTTACATCATCGACTTTGTAAAGTTTTCAACCATCATTTCCTTAAGTATTTATTTCTCTCCTCTGTGTTTCTTCTGTTTTTTTTGGTAACATTCATATATGATAGTGTACTTAATGGAGTCCCATATTTTTCTGAGGCTTTGTTCATTTTTTTCATTTCTTTTTAAATTTCTATGAAATATGAATATGTTTTTCTAAGGGCAGCACAGATCTCTGTGTACTAAAAATTGTTGAATTTAACTACATAAGAGTGAATTTTATGTGTGAAAAAAATATACAATAATAAAAGCATGAAATAAAGGTAATTTTATATGGACATAAATTTCACTTATAAAATCATAAGTTCAATAAAGACAAGGATATATTGTTTTTAAAACTCTGAAAATAGTTAAACATGTTTAAAATTAAAGATTGGAAATTTAGCAATAGTGTTTTTTAAAATAATAGCTATTTTTCAGAGAATGTGCTGAAAATAATACCAGTGAACATAGTGGACATGATCTCTGAAATAAAGTATATTTGATGAAGAATATTATCTTCCATGGGCTTCCCTCATAGCTCAGTTGGTGAAGAATCCACCTGCAATACAGGAGACCCTGTTCAGTTCCTGGGTCGGGTAGATCCCCTGGAGAAAGGATAGGCTACCCTCTCCAGTATTCTTGGGCTTCCCTTGTGGCTCAGCTGGTAAAGAATCTGTTTGCAATGTGGGATGCCTGGGTTTGATCCCTGGGTTGGGAAGATCCCCTGAGGAAGGGAAAGGCTGTGCACTCCAGTATTCTGGCCTGGAGAATTGCATGGATTGCATGGGGTCACAAAGAGTCGGACACAACTGAGCAACTTTCACCTTCATTACCTTCCATAATAACACACACACACACTCACTCACACAAGCAGAAACCTATACTTTTACAAGTAAAAGTGACTCTTTACAGAATCACTTTGCTAAAGACACTGTAAGTTTTCTTTAGGCCCGAGTAGGCTCTTTGAGCACTGTGTGTCTGGGTGTGAGGAAGAGCTGACCTGTGTTGCAACAGAGGCTTCGATCTCTCGGGAAGCTCTGGGTTCAGGATGGCTCTTTAAACGTGTCCTGACTTGTGTCCCTACCTGAAACACAGGGCTGGGCATTTGCACTCGTGCACCAATAGCCGCTGGATCCCGGCTGCCTTAAAGTGAAAGTGAAAGTTGCTCAGTCGTGTCTGATTCTTTGTGACTCCATGGACTATACAGTCCATGGAATTCTCCAGGCCAGAATACTGGAGTGGGTAGTCTTTGCCTTCTCCAGGGGATTTTCCCAACCTAGGAATCAAACCCAGGTCTCCCACATGGCAGGCGGATTCTTTACCAGCTGAGCCACAAAGGAAGCCCAAGAATACTGGAGAGGGTAGCCTATCCCTTCTCCAGAGGATCTTCCCGACCCAGGACTCGAACCGGGGTCTCCTGCATTGCAGGCAGATTCTTTACCAACTGAGCTATCAGAGGAGCCCCAGCTGCCTTAGGGGAAGGCCTGTCATCTTAGAAGAGGTGTTTTTCTCTCTTGAGGGCAATTTCTGGGGATAGTCTCAGCTGTGGGCTGGAGGAATAGAGGCCTTAGTCCTGACATGGGCCTGGGCAATGCCCACAGCCATTTACTATGAGGTATTTGGAGAGCCCCTGAACACGCCTGAGGGGGTAGGGAAGCATCTAAAAGAGAGTGATCATTAAGTGGCATCTGGCTCTAACCTGGCAGAGCTGGGTGGGATGCAATGAGTATTCAAAGAAGTGGAGCCGCATGCAGTAAAACCTCTGAAAGAACTGGAAGCATATCAGTGTTTCTGGAAGCATAGGATGAAGATTGAGTAGCACAAGATGAAATTAGGAAAAAAAAAAAAAGCATTTCTAGAACTCATTCAGGGTTTTACAAGACTTGGGGTTTTGACCAAAAGGCACCGAGAAGGTTTGAATCAGTGGAGAGACTCGATCCAGCCTGTGTTTTAAAACATCTCTCAGACTGCTGTGGGGAGAACAAAGAGGGAAGCAAAGGTGGAATGAAGGTCATTGAGGGGGCATAGGAGGCCGTCAAGAAGGGACTGTTCTCTCATTCTTTCTTCAGTGGGTAGGAACTTGATGCTTGAGGTAATAGCTCCATCTATTCCACTGGGTCATCAAAATGGCTCTTTCTTTCTCTGGACTGGAATGACTTCTTGTCTTATCTGTGTCCCCATTGTGCTTATGTGGGAAAGTCAGCATTGCCTTGAGTTTCTGCCAGGTTGAGTTTGGATATTCACTAAGGAGTTTTACTCACCTGTAAAATCTAATAATTTAGACTGGGTTTAGGTCCTGGGCTTGTTGTAGCTTATAAATGCCCATGATATTATCTGGAAAGAGTTGAGTCTGACAAAAAGGTTATTTTCTCAGAGGGGTTCCATGACATAAGGGAATGAGAAGAAATCTGAGTTGGGGCTGAGAGGACAAAGATACCATTTAGAACTAGTGCATCAGCTCCATTTATACTCTTTGCTCCTTCACCTTGGGCAAGTTGGAAATGAGGAAAACAGACAGCATGCCCTGATGTTTCGTGTGAGAAAATGCAAACCAGAGGGGTGAGAGCTCACACTGAATCAAAGACACATCTTATAAGTTGGAAAAGGAATTGGCATTCAGGTTCCTGATTCCAATTTCAGTGATTTATCTATGACTTTACACTAGTTTGAAGTTCTTTGGCTTTCACTTAGTTGTACACTTGAAGATTGTACTCCCAATGCTATAAGCTCTACTGCTGGGAGATATTGGTCTTCCTTTTTACACTGTTTCTGTAAAAAAAAAAAAAGTTTCTATTCGCCTCAGGTGTGTTTTCAGAAAAAGTTGATAGAACTTGGCCAGAGATACATGTGTTTATGGAAAGGTCTGGGAGTTGCTTGTCACACTGATATCCGTTAGAGTCACTCATAACCCCTCCTCCTCCTATGTTTCTTTTGGTTCTCCCATTCCCACATCCAACCTACAGGGAGATTCTACCTGTGTGTGTGTGCTCAACTGTGTCCAATTCTTTGTGACCCCATTGACCGTAGCTTGTCAGGCTCCTCTGTCCATGGGATTTCCCAGGCAAGAATACTAGAGTGGGTTGCCATTTCCTTCTCCAGGAAATCTTCCCAATTCAGAAATCAAACCCACAGCTCCTGCATTGGCAAGCACATTCTTTACCACTGAGCCACCAGGGAAGCCCCTCACCTTTTTAGCTCCTCTTTAAATTCTCTCAGCAATGCTTTACAGTTTTAAGTGTTTAGGTCATGTACATAGCTTGTTGAATATGTCTTTTATTTTTTTGTTTGGATGTTATGAATTTTATTTTGGAGAAGGACATGGCAACCCACTCAAGTATTCTTGCCTGGAGAATTCCATGGACAGAGGAACCTGGGAGGCTACTGTTCATGGGGTCACAAAGAGTCGGACATGACTAACACTTTCACTTTCATAAATTATATTTATAACTTATAATATAATCATAATTTATAATTTCTATTTCCAGTGTTCCTTGTTCAGTCCAGTTCAGTTGCTCAGTCACGCCTGACTCTGCGACCCCATGGACTGCAGCATGCCAGGCTTTCCTGTCCATCATCAACTCCCGGAGCTTGCTCAAATTCACGTCCAGTGATGCCATCCAACCATCTTATCCTCTGTCATCCCCTTCTCCTCCTGCCTAACGTTCCTTGTTATTGTAGAGTAATTTTATAAATTTTTGTACATTGAGATTTTATCATGTGACCTTGATAAACATTTATTGCTTCTAGTAGCCTTTCTGTGAACTTCTTAATATTTTGTCCATATAGGATTACGTCTCTGTGAAGAAATAATTTTATTTCTTTGTTTCCTAACTCTACACTTCCAATTTCATTTTCTTGTTGTATTGGCTTAGCTAGGGCTTCCAGGACAATGTTGAGTAGAAGGGGTGAGAGCAAACATCTTTGTCTTGTTCCCTTTCTTTGGGGAAAGCATTGTCTCTCATCATTAGATTTCATATTAGCTCTAGGCTTTTGGTAGATGTTATTTTCAGTTTGAGGAAGATTTCTTTTTTCCTACTTGGAGAAGACTTTTTAATAATTAAATGTTGATTTTTGTTAATGCCTTTTCTGCTTCTATTGAAGTGGTAATGTAGTTTTTCCCTTTAATACTGTTAAGCATGGTGAATTATATTGATTCATGTCTAAATGTTAAATTAACCTGGCGTGTCTGAAATGAAATCCCTAGTTTTAAATGGCATGGCATCCTTTTTTCTTATTGCTGAGTTTAATATTCAAATATTCTACCTATGAAGAATATTTGTCTGTAGATTTACTTTCCAGTGGTATCTTCAATATCAAGATAATGGTGGAGCAGTGTTCCTTCTACTCAGTTTCCTGAGGATTTTGTATAAAATTAGTATTGGCATTATTTCTTCCCTAAACATTTGATAGAATCCACCAGTAAAGCCATCTGAACTGTAGCTTTCTTCCTGGGAATATTTTAACTATGATTCAGTTCATTGAGCATGTTGTTAATTTCTTTTTGAGTCAGTTTTGATCATTTTTATCTTGCAAAACTTTGTTCACTTCATCAGGTTTTAATTTTATTTCTCTTTTAAGGAATCTTATTTTTGTTCTCTTCAATTTAAGGTTAATCTAAAATTTTGATTGTATCTTAGGTTGGTAAAACATCAGTAGATCAAGAGCTCTCTTATCATACAGTCTTCATGGTTATACAAATCAATTTAAAATCTATGGATAATAACTCAGTTATACTCTGGGAAAATTCAGTAACTACAATACATATGGGATTCTCTCACTTAGAAATTTTAACTCTAGGGATTTTTCCATATGTAAAAAATTTTATGAACTTGCATATTTCTAAAATGATGTGTAGCTTAATTTTTGTGATAAAAATGAAAGCGACAAAGTTGATCAACAGAGGGCTACCTAATAAAGAATAAAACAGAACATACATATAAAGGAATACTATGCAAGAAAAGAAGTATGTGTTGATATGGGAGAACATCCTTTATATATTGTTAAGTGAGAGAGGAAATGTATTACAGATTTTCATGGCATTTTCTTCAAAAGAATATGTAGATACCTGCTTACAAGATTTGTCTAAGATTATATTGCATCTGGTTGGGCATGGACAGTTGAAGGAATAGAAGCAAGATATTTCCCAGGGGAAGAATGCAATGCGGGCAGTAGTGGGGTGAGATAGATGGTGTAATCAAGGTCCAAAGGCAGAGATGTTCACTTTATTTCTTCAGCAGCTGTTGCTATTTCTTTTCTGACATGTTTGTGAAATTCTTTGACAAGGTGCCCATATGCTTTAAAATACCCTGTGTTTCTCTTTTCCTCTGCTTGTTGTTCATGTTATCTTGGCCACATTGCTACTGCAATATAAATATAATGTTATACACATCTTGCCACACAATGAATCTAGAGTGGTGATATGGGGATTGGAGCACTTCTCATTTGACAAATCATGGTGACCATCTGGGGACTGGAAGAAGGAAAAAGTTCCATTCACTAAACCTCAGGGCATTGCTTTAGCCTCTCCCCTCTGAAGCAGAGACTGGTAAGAGCGAAGTAACTAAGTCTGGAAGGAGTATCCTGCGTTTGCTGCTGTTCAATGCAACTCTTTCTGCCTGGACCTCTCCCCTACCCAGACATCAGGCTGCATGATGCCTTCTGATTCTTTGTTTTCCAAATCCAAGGGTCAGCACCTTTCTCATGTCTGCTCTGTGGACAGACTACACCAGTGAAGAACTCCCCACTTGATTCCCATTCCGAGGCAATTTCAGAGCATGGCAGTTTGGCAGTGAAATTGTCAAAATTTCATGTTGCTGGAGAAAGGCTTTGGAGGTAGGAGTTTACTGAAATTATGATGCTCAGTGCATTCTGCCAGCCCTGAACTGAGAGTGGCAGCTAAGCTGTCCAGCAGAGGGTGATGGGGTTTCTTAGGTTTCCTGAGAGCACTGTGTGAGGATGCCTTCCTGTTGGTGAGCAGAGGCAAAACCACCGTGTCTACTGAATTATTTGTACTGAGGATGAGATGGCGAGCCAAACCAGCCCATATTCTGCCAGCCACCACTGGCTGAGAAAGGGTTGGAGGCTCAAACACAGATACCCCCTGCCCTGGTTCATTTCATGAGGTCCGTTCTCACTAGAGGAATCCCATTGTTCTCGTTTGCTTGTGATTTTCCAATTCGCACAAAAGCTTTCTGTGTCCCAGGTTGTCCCCTGGTGCTAGAGGCAAGTCAGGCCAGTGAAGAGAGCCTCATAACCTGGACTCCAGCGCTCAGTGAAGGGTGCTGAGCATCATCATTTCTGTAATGCTTCAGTTCTTCCCACTTGTCATCACCATGCTCCTCACACCTTGCCCTTCTTGTTTCACTTCACCTACCACCTTCCCTGATTCTTCTTCGTCTCCTTTGTTCTCCAGGCCTCAGCTGCCTCTCTCTCTCCTTCTTTCCACTCCCCACGTTGCCCCAGGAGTCTAGGCTCTGAACTCCCGCTGCTGACACAGTCCTCTTCCTTCCCCCCTCCCCTCCCGCATCCCATTCTCCTCCTCCTCATCAGTGAGTCAGTTTGCAAACAGCCTCTCTCTCAACACTCTAGTCATCTTGCTGACTTTCTCAGATGGATCTGTCATCGAGTCTAGGTTACGAGGGGAGCAGGAGAGTTCCTGGTGAAGGGGTTAATGACTGGGACTAAAATTATCTTTTGTAACCAGGTTTTTCTGTTTAGTCTTTGTAAGTAAAAGAATCTGAGAGTCTCTTTGCATTAGTCTGCTTGCACTGCCGTAATGAAACACCTCAGACTTCAGCTTGAAATTTGGTGACAAATAGCTGAAATTTATTTCACAGAGCTTTGCAGGCTAGAAAGATCCAAGATCCAGGGTTAGACCAATTCAGTTTCTGATGAAGCTTCTCTTTGTGGTTTGTAGGGGGCCACCTTCTCTGTATGTCCACACAGGGCCTTTCTTGTAGTGGGCACATGTAGAGAGAGAATGAGTCTCCTTTATAACGACACTCATCTTAACCATTTAGGATCCCACCCTTATGACCTCATGTGTGTGTGCTCGGTCACTCAGACGTGTCCGACTCTTTGTGACCCCATGGACTGCAGCTTTCCAGGCTCCTCTGTCCAGGGGATTTTCCAGGCAAGAATACGGAGTGGGTTGCCATTTCCTGCTCCAGGGAATCTTCCCAACCCAGGGATCCAACCCATATCTCCTGCATTGGCAGGCAGATTCTTTACCACTGAGCCACCAGGGAAGTTGTCTTATGACCTCAGTTAAGCTTAATTAATTCCTTAGAGCCTCATCTTCAGACACAGTAGCCCTGAGGGTTAGAGCTTCAACATATGAATTTTGGGGGATACAAACATTCAGTCTGTAACACTATCACTCTGCTTCTATGGCACAAGCTTATTCTCATCCAGAATGTCTACTTTGTCTTCACAATGGGAGATGAGAGACAGATGTCTGTCCACTAGGGGTCAAGTTTCCCAAGCTGTAAGCATCTTCTATATAAAAATAAAATGAAATGCTTCACGCCCACTATGAAAGCTTAGTAGCTTTTCATTCCAGTTAATTTTTCTCTATATTCCTCACAATTGTACACAGTCATAATCAACATAAGTATCTAAAATGGAATACTAACCAGAGACTTTTCTGAATTTCTTATGCACGCACAATTACCACACTGTAAAATATTCTTATGTATACGTTCAAGTATGTCAGATTGAATACATTGCTATTTTTGCTTCACATAAACACTGATCTCTGTTAATATATACTTTGTGTTCTTAGTGATATGTCATGAATAAAAATAAAAACAGAACTAGAGAGGATATTACTTCCAACCAGGAAAATTTTTAATATTTTCTCTTTTAGAAAGATTCCTTGGCTAAAGTAAAATGCCCACCTAGATCGATATCTGTGACATGATTTTGATGAGACAGTCCCTTTTCCTGTTTCATTTTCTATAGGTATTCCTCTATATCCACACTTGATGATGCCTAAATTTTGGTGTATATGATACTAAGTAAAATATTCAATTTTCTTCTTGATAATAATATTTCTAATTAGGAATTAAAGAATAAGAAGGGAGTAGTATTGTAATGAAAACTTCTGTGCCTTCTGGATCACCACCACAAATATTAATTTTGTGCCTAATTTAAAATCTTCAGTTTTTTATTGGCTTCCCATAAGATTGATAGTAATTCTCAAAGCTAAACAAAATTACCATTTGGTTCAGCTTTGAATGACTCTAAAGTGTGCTCTTAACCTCTTTATTTTGTTCTCTCATTAATTTTTTCAGTAGAGACACTGAATATAACTTCTATATCATATGATTGATTTTTATATATTGAGTTTTTTTGTGTTTTTAATATACTTTATATATTAAATATCTACTGCATAAAATAAACTTTGTTAAATACTTTGAAAACATGTGGAAGGTGGAAGGGAACAGTATTAATAGTATACTAAGTACCTTGCCATTTCTCTATATTTTTATTCAATCCTGACAATATCCTGTAGGTAAGTAGTAGTATGTGCATTTAACAAATGAGAAATAGAAGGTCAGAGAGGTTAAGTAACTTGCCAAAGTTTTCTCAGCTATCAATTATATCACATCCATCAGATCGGGAAAAAAATAAAGCTCTGGGAATACTAAGTGTTGATGTGAATTCTGGAAAACAGACTTGAATTCATTTCTGATGGGGATAAAATATTATGGTCTGTGTATTACAAAGTAGCAAAATTAGTAAACACGAACTGCATAGGTACTATGGCATATTTTCAGGTTGATCCTTTCTTCATCTCTTTGCGTCTACTGATAAGCCCATGAAAGGAATACTCCATTTCTCATGTTATGTTTTTTAATTTATAATATTTTCACTTGATTCTCTCTTACAATTTTTATCTCTTTTCTGCAATTCCTCTCTTGTTTTTGCATTTTCCACCTTTTCCACTACATCATATAACATATTAATCATATTATATTAGTTTTGAATTGGGTAAATATTTTCTAGTATGTCATTTAAAATTCTTTATTTTTTTTTCACTTTTCACTTGTATTTTTTAATGGATACCCCAGGGCTTACCATATACATCTTAAGTAAGAATTGACTTTAGGTTTACCCTAACAGTGAAAAATTAGATATAGAAACTTTTCATACAAGGCTCTATTCCACCACTCCCCACTTTTGTGCTGCTGTATTTTTTTTCAATCTATATGTGTGTGTTAGTCACTCAGCCATGTCTAACTCTTTGTGACCCCTTAGACTGTAGCCTGCCAGGCTCCTCTGTCTATGGAATTCTCCAAGCAGGAATACTGGAGTAGGTAGCTATTCCCTTCACCAGGGGGTGTCTTCCTGACCCAGGGATCAAACCTGGGTCTCCTGGGCAAATTCTTTACCATCTGAGCCACTGCAGAAGCCCTTCCATCTATATAGTAACAAACTAGACAATGCATTGTTATAATTATTATTTTATATAATTTTAAAGAAGCTGGAAGAAGGAAGGAGAGCAGGTAAATATTTATAGTATCTGTTATTTGAACCTTGTTTACCCTTTCTGGTTCTCTTAAAATATTCCTTAGATTCAAGGTGACATTTGGTGCCATTTCCTTATTCCAAAACAGCTTTGTTCCTACTCATTTCCTTTGTGGGGTTATTGGCAAATATATTACATTTCTATATTTATCCACTCAAGAATATAATTATATACTGCATGTTTTATACAGTTGCTTTTTAAATGAGTTAATGGAAGGCAGGAGGAAAAATGGGCATTTACTTGCCTAGTGGCCCAGATGGTAAAGAATCTGCCTACAATGCAGGAGACCTGGGTTCGATCCCTGGGTTGGGAAGATCCCCTGGAGGAGGGCATGGCAACCCACTCCAGTATTCTTGTCTGGAGAATCCCATGGATGTCAGAGAATCCCTCTGTCCATGGGGTCACAAAGAATCAGACATGACTGATTGACTAAGCACAGCATGCCATGTTTTATAATTACAGAATTACCTTTACCCATGCTTGTTATGTGTGCATGAGCTTGGATTTTAGTCACTGTCTGGGTCACTTGCTTTTAGTTAAAAGAACTTCCTTTAGTATTACTATTAAGGTGAATATTGTAGCAAGAAAAATCTGTTTTATCTGGGAATATCTTTCTTTTACCTTTATTTTTGAGAGAGAGTTTTACTTGTGTAAGATTCTTGATTGACCATGATTTTTCTTTCAGAGCTTTGAATGTATCATCCCATTATCTTCTGGTCTTAATTGTTTCTTATAAATCAGCTGTTTATCTTATCAAGTTTGCCTTTTATTGTGCTTGAGAAGTTATCTCTCTCCTGCTGCTTTGAAGTTTTTTTCTCTTTGTCTTTCAGTAGTTTTAATATTAGTATGTTTGTTTGTGGATCATTTGCATTTATCCTACATGGAGCTCATTTATCTTTTTGAATGTGTAAATTGATGTTTCCATTAAAATTAGAAAGTTTTCAGCCATCATTTCCTGGAATATTTTTTATGTTCTTTTGTATCTCTCCTATGCTCTTGGCCATCCCATTTCATGTATATTGGTGTACTTAATGGAGTCCCATACATCTCCATCTCCAAGGCTCTGTTAATTTTTCATAATCTTTTTTCTCTTGATTCTTAAAATTGCATAATTTCTATTGATCTGTCTTCAGGTTTGCTAATTCATTCTTCTGTGAGGAAAATTTTACTGTTAAGTTCTAATGAATTTTCCATTTCACTTATTATATTTCCAACTCTAGAATTTCCATTTGCTCCTTTTAAAATCTGATTTTGATTTCTTTGTTGATGTCTTCTATAGGGAGAAACGTTGTCATCATACTTCTTTAGCTTCTTTAACCGGTTTTTTTCTTTAGGTCTTTGAACATATGTATAACGGCTGCTTTGAAGCCTATGCCTGCTAGACGTGACATCAGTTTCTTTCACAGACAGTGTCTGTCTTGTGCTTTTTCTCTTACGTGTGGGTCACAGTTCTTGTTTCTTTGCATGTCTTATAATATTTCATTGAGAAATAAACATTGTAGATGTTATATGGCACACCACTCCTAGGGTTTATTGTTGCAGTTTGCTTGCTGAATTATTTAGTGTCCTAGCTAGACTATTTTAGTGAAGTCCAATTTCCTTGGCAGTGTGCTCCTCAGAGACCAAATTCTTGGACAAACACACAGTCACCTTGAAGTGACACTGGTTTTAACAGGGCTCTCTTTGTCTCTTCCTCTGATCACACCCACTTGTTAAGATCCACTAATTACTGGATAACTGTTCTATTGTTTTTGACAATGTCCTGGGGCATAAATTGCTTCATAGTCTTATCCAACTATATTGGGTTCCTTTACAGAGATATTCTTTAAGGTAAGAATTTGAGGTTTATTCTGACCTCAGGATGGTATTTCTTAGCTCTCTCTTTGATCCTCCCTGTTTAGTTAACTGGCCCATAGTTTGCCTTGTATTTGTCATGAAGTTACCAGCCTCCTCCTTTGCTCACCACCAAAACCTTCACTGTTTTTAAGAGTACCCTTCCCCACACTTTGTTTCAAATAAAATCACTTCTTTCAGAGCTGGCTCTCCTCTTGAGAAAAATATCTGAGCTATGGCTCTGGAGCTGGGGATGGGGACAGTGGTACAATTCTACATGATGACTCTGCTTTTTGACTTGCCTCTCCTGGTGTGGAACCTTCATCCTACATGTGAGCTTGATGAAGGGTGATTGGCATTCTCAGGGCGCCACTCATAAGGCAGCACCTCTGTTCTATAGATGGAAACTGAGTATTAAAGAAGCAGGAAGTCCCAGACCCCTTGTCTGCACTCTCCTGGAAATTAGCTTCTGCAGCTTAGAGTTGTGCAAGAGGGATGAGAAATGCTGACCACCTGCTTTTTATGGGAATTTACCATGCCCTTGACTTGCAGCTGGCGGAAACCATTCAGCTGTACCTGCCTGGAGTGGGTTTCCATCACACTGAGTTGGGAGGAGAAGAGGAAGATAGTAGGTCATGATTCAAGTGCCACAGACTCTCACTTTTTAAGCAAATTTTAGTATATTTTCTTGATAAGTATTTCTTCATTTGTATGTGACTTTAATACAATTCCCAGATATGTTAAATGTTTTTAAAAAATGATAATTCCTACAAATTATGCCTGTCCAGCTAGCCAGTCAGTCTGAGGAGAGTCCCTGTAAGTCAGAGTTGTATTAAAGTCCCTCACTGACAGTTGCAGTATCTGGATCTGCTCTGAGTTTAGTTCTGTTGTTTTTTTTTTTCTCTTGAAAATGAGTTGTTTTTTCTGTGTGTGTGTGTGTGTGTTTGAATGAGTCTCATAAGGTTTTTTAACTTTATTTTTTTAAGTTGGAGGATAACTGCCTTACAATATTGTGTTGGTTTCTGCCTACATCAATATGAATCAGCCACAAGTATACATATGTCCCCTCCCTCTTGAGTCTCCCTCCCACCTCCCACCCCATTCCACCCCTCTAGGTTGTCACAGAGTACTGGTTTGGGCCCCCTGAGTCACCCAGCAAATTGCCACTGGCTATCTGTCTTACATATGGTAATGTATACATTTCCATGCTACTCTCTCAATTCGTCCAACCCTGAAGTTTTTAAATTAAATTCTGTACATGGTATATAGAACAGTTGAGACTGAGGTTGATAGCATTTATTCCTCGAAATTGGCAAGCCTGTTTTTGGAGGGGGATCCACTTGTAAGTTTGAAGGGTCTAGTTAACCTGATAAGGAAGCTGAGCTGGATTGGGGGTATTTTGTTACCTTTAGTGAACTGTGCTGGAGAAGACTCTTGAGAGTCCCTTGGCCTGCAAGGAGAACAAATCAGTCAATCCTAAAGGAAATCAACCCTGAATATTTTTTGGAAGGACTGATGCTGAAGCTGAAGCTTCCGTAAAAGACCCTGATGCTGGGAAAGATTGAGGGCATGAGGAGAAGTAGGTGACAGAGAATGAAATGTTTACATGGCATCACTGACTCAATGGGAATGAGTTTGAGCAAACTCTGGGAGATAGTGAAGGACAGGGAAGCCTGACATGCTGCAGTCCATGGGATTGCAAGGAGTCAGACAAGACTGAACAACTGAATAACAGCCACAAATGCTTCAGATTTCTTTAGTGGTGGGCTGTAGTCTTGACTTTAGCATTTCTAGAAGGGGTATATGCATTATTTGGATTTAACACAAACCAATGATTGCTTTACTACTTTACATTTGTGAAATATTAAAAACCCTCAAGTGTTATCATAGCTCTTTTTGACACTGGTGATATTTTCTTGCTCTGGCCAGATAGATATGTTTGTATGAGCAATAGTTCTGTATACCCTGGTCATTGTTCTCAAACAGTTGTTGCTGAGACAGTCTGGTCTTGGTGAAACAATATTTTTATTTCTCTTTCTCTGTAATTTATTTTCCTTGTTCCCAAGGCCACAAATATGCTAAGGCTGCCAAAAGAAAAGAGAATAATATGGATCAAAGCTTCCGTAAGAACTGTGTAACACACACTAGCAGGCACTGGGAGAGCCTGCCTGGAGAGAATCGTTGTTGTCTAGTCGCTAAGTCATGTCTGACTCTTTTACAACGCCATGGGCTGTAGGCTGCCAGGCTCCTCTGTCCATGGGATTTCCCTGGCAAGAATACTGGAGTGGATTGCTATTTCCTTCTCCAGGGGATCTTCCTGGCCCAGGGATTGAACCCATGTCTCCTGCACTGGCAGGTGGATTCTTTACCACTGGGTCACAAGGGAATCCCAGAAGTGAATCTAGAGGATGGTGAATCAAGAGATAGTTGGAATGTAAACTTAAATAAGGGAGAGCTTGTCAATTTGGAGCCACTCCTTCATCATACAGAATTAACACCTGGCAAGCATCCTGGGAAATTGGTCTGCTAAATGCTATTACCTGACTCATGGAATTTTGGAAAAAATTTATAGCCTTCATTAAGTTAATTGGTGTTGTTGTTGAGTTGCTAAGTTGTGTCTGAATCTGTGACCATATGGACTGCAGCATGCCTGGCTTTCCTGTCCTTCACAATTTCCTGGAGCTTGCTCAAACTCATGTCCATTGATTCAGTGATGTCATTCAACCATCTCATTCTCTGTCACCCACTTCTCATGCTCTCAATCTTTCCCAGCATCAGGGTCTTTTCCAATGAGTTGGCTCTTTTCCAATGAGTTGGCTCTTTACATCAGGTGGCCAAAGTATTGGAGTGTCAGCTTCAACATCAGTCCTTCCAATGAATATTCAGCGTTGATTTCCTTTAGGATGGACTGGCTTGATCTCCTTGCAGTCTAAGGGACTCTCAAGAGTCTTCTCTAGCACCACAGTTTGAAAGCATCAATTCTTCAGAGCTTATCCTTCTTTATGGTGCAACTCTCACATCCATACATGTCTACTGGAAAAACTATGACTTTAACTTTATGGACCTTTGTCGGCAAAGTGATATCTCTGATTTTTAATATGCTGTCTAGGTTTGTCGTAGCTTTTCCTCCAAGGAGCAAGTTGTCTTTTAATTTTGTGGCTGCAGTCAATGCCCACAGTGATATTGGAGCCCTAATTAAGTTAGGGATGCCTAAAATTGCCTCATAAGGCTCTGAAGGGAGGGAGAAAAGGCACATAAAAGTGGGAATACTACTATGGAGTGTTATATAGGACTGAAAAACCCACCAGTTGACCACATTCTTTGGGAGTGAGGCCTGGTTGGCATTCTGCTAGCAAGTTGATAAAAATGCATGGCTAAGGTAAATATCAGCTGAACCTGTTAGGAGATGCTTTTACCAAACTGGGCTTCCTAGTGGCAGTAGGAATGCAAGTAACTGGAATGCAGAGGCCAGGGGGCAGCACTTAAATTAACTGTCAGCTGCACAGTATGCCTATATGCTTTATTAGTTAGCAAGGTTGAAGTGGCAAGCAGGAGGAGCTTGGAGTGCATGGACATTTGGGCATGGTGAGTGGTGTTCACGGGGAAAGAGATAAGAGTAACCAACACAGATACTGCCTGCTGTACATAGTTGAAAGAAATCAATAATGAATGAGGAGAAAGCTCAGACCACCAACCCCAGTGAAGTCATGATCCCTTTCCCAGTCTTCAGGTTGGAACCAGTCCTCCTCAGACCCAGTAACATCAAATGTAAGGACCTGAGGTGCCAAAAGTTGGGCCCTGTAATAACATGACAAGTATATCTGGTGGATTTCTCAGATTTGCTCCAAAAACCTGCAACCATTCACTTGAGGAACCATCACTGAGGAAAGGGGAATATTCATATATTTTAAGAGCTGTGGGATAGAGTATGTGAGTTGAAGCTCATACTCAGGGATCTAAAATACCACCTATGCTCCCCTTGTTAGGGAAACTTGTGGGATCTAGGTAATTAATGGAGTATGGGACCAGATTCATCTCACAGTAGTTCCATAGGACCTGTCCATTTCTTACATTCTTTCTCCTTTTTCTTCTCTCTTTTCTTCTCCATTTTCCCTCTTTCCACCTTCTCCTCTCCTCTCCTCTTCTACTTTTCCAGATTCCTCTCACCACCCCCACCGCCTGTCTCTTACACACACACAGGCACACACACAGTCACAATGAACACTCATTCTGCAGCAGTCACTGTGCTAGGTACTGAGGAAGAGATGAGATCTAGATTCTTCCATCAGATCACTCATCATGAAGGAAGGAAGAAGGCTGCATTGGTGAGCAGCACGTTGTAGTAAGTTCCCCCACAGAGTCATGCAAAGGGGGTGTAGCAGGACAGAGGGGGAAGCTCCAACTCAGCCAGGAGGGGACAGATAAAGAGGTGCTTCTCAGATCAGTTGCGTCTGGCTTCATTCTTGAAAGAAAAGTGAACATTATCAGGCAGAAAATGAGGAATCCCCTGTGTTCTTAGGGCTTCTCAGGTGGCTCAGAGGGTAAAGAATCCACTGCAGTGCAGGAGACCTAGGTTCGATTCCTGGGTTGGGAAAATCCCCTGAAGAAGGGAATGGCAACCCAATCTAGTATTCTCACCTGGAAATTCTCATGGACAGAGGAGTCTGGAGGGTTACAGTCGATGGAGTCGCAAAGAGTTGGACACAACTGAGCAACTAACACCTTTCCCTTCACCTGTGTTCTTATGTTCGTGTTCCACTAGAACCTAACAGATTTCAAGGTTAACCTCTTGGCATGTATTTCTAATCATGGAACTAGACATTTCATGGAAGATGCAGCTGGTTTTCAACCAACAATAAGAACACTGAAAAAGCCATGTTTAAGTAGGGAATTCTCTCCAGGAACTTGGATTCTAGAAAATAACTGGCTTCTGCCAGATTCTTTTATTTCATTCTCACAGATGAACTACCTTCTAGAAGCCTCCCGGAATATTCTATGATTTGAGCAGAAAACTACTGCTGTTCAAGAAGCTATAAATGCAGAAGAGTAGCTTCCTAATAGCCCAGATTCTTTCTCCTAAATTCCATCTTACCTTTGGAAGATGATTAATGGAAAAACATGGAACCTATAACAAAACTCATGCTCAAGTCTTTGCTCTACCATCTCTGAGTTGTATGATTCTAGGGTAGTATTCAACCTCTCTCTGAGTAGTATGGGGCCAGACTCTTAGACGGTTGGAGAAAAATAAAAGTACAATATATGAAGGAACAGGTCCATATCAGATTCTCAGTAATGTCAGAGGCAGAACAGCTGTTTGAGATCATCTACTCTTTCCTTGTACATAAATCATTGTCCAAATCTACATGGTTAGTCAGTGTCCATGATACAAATTAAACCTCGATCTTTGGGCTACAAGGCAGAGGGCAGACTGGGAACAAAAGTTGTGTACTCACTTACTACACAAGTTCATGATAAGAAACACTATGAATTGATTAAGTTCCTTAGGGAACCAGTAGGAAACAGAAAAGATTCATGTTCAAATCCTGAAAGGAATTTTCTGGAGAACAGAGGGAAGCTACAATAGGAAAAAAAAAAGCAAAAGAGATGAATAGTGATAGATGAAGGGGTCGATTGACTACTCTATAGACAGAAGTACAGACTCAGAGTGAGATGACTCTTCTCTCAGATCACAGGCAGACATGATAGGAGCAGGAAGCTGGAGTCTTGGTGCAGAGATGATGTTTACTGGTAAGCCTGGTGATGCTTGTTCTCTTCCTAAGTGTCCAGAGATCTCTTTATAAGTGAGAAGCTCAAGGCCCAAACCATGCTAAAAGAAAAGGGAACCAGACCAAAATGTTTTCTTTTTGTTTTAAAGTTTAATTTTATCTTTTTTTATTGAGGTGTAATCAATATGTAACATTTTATTAGCTTCTGATATACAATACAGGCTTCCCTTGTGGCTCAGCTGGTAAAGAATCTGCCTGCAATGCGGGAGACCTGGGTTCCATCTCTGGGTTGGGAAGATCCCCTGGAGAAGAGAAAGGCTACCCACTTCAGTATTCTGGCCTGGAGAATTCCATGGACCATATAGTCCATGGGGTTGCAAAGAGTCGGACATGACTGAGTGATGTACAATATAATGATTTGATATTTGTATATATTGCAAAATGATCACCACAGTAAGCTTAGTGAATATCTCCCACTGTACACAATTAGGTTTTTTTCTTTTTAAAATTTAATTGGAGGCTAATTACTTTACAATATTGTGGTGGTTTTTGTCAAACATTGACATGAGTCAGCCATGTGTGTACATGTGTCCCCCATCCTGAAGCCGCCTGCCCCCGCCCCCCCCCCCCATCCCTCTGGGTTGTCCCAGTGCACCGGCTTTGAGTGCCTTGTTTCATGCATCGAACCTGGACTGGCGATCTATTTCACATATGGTAATATACATGTTTCAATGCTATTCTTTCAAATCATCCCATCCTCGCTTTCTCCCACAGAGTCTAAAAGTCTGTTCTTCTTTATATCTGTGTCTCTTTTGCTGTCTCGCATATAGGGTTGCCATTACCATCTTTCTAAATTCCATATATATGCATTAATATACTGTATACGTCAGAAAGAAAAACACCAAAAATGTTTTCTACCATGACTTGTGGACCTCTTAAGGAAGGGAGGTGGTAGTGATGGTGAGCAATGCTTCTGGAACATTGCATGTATGAGAGACAGAGTGTAAGCTGTCTAGATAGACTTCAATGAATTACGGGATGAATTATCCAAATAAGCATTTTGAAAGAAGTTGGAGTACAGGAATAATGTGTTAGAAGTTTAGAGAAATTTAAAAAAATTAGAGAAAGGTTGACTATGTCTGATGGCATGATAAGTTGACCAATCTCTTATTTATATGTAGATTACAATTATAACTCTTTTTCTTGAGTTAAGATATTATGTGTGGGTGTAAATTTGAATAGGAAACTGGAGAGTCAACGAAGAGATCTAATAGTGACTAGATATCAACATCACTTTAGACCGTGAAATGTTTAATTTATGGACTGAGTGGCCAGATAAATGAAAGTGAAAGTGAAAGTTGCTCAGTCGTGTCTGACTCTTTGCGACCCCCTGGACTATAGTCCATGGAATTTTCCAGGCTAGAATACTGGAGTGGGTAGCCTTTCCCTTCTCCAGGGGATCTTCCCCACCCAGGGATCAAACCCAGGTCTCCCACATTGTGGGCGGATTCTTTACCAGCTGAGCCACAAGGGAAGCCCAGGAACACTGGAGTGGGTGCCCTGTCCCTTTTCCAGCAGATCTTCCCGACCCAGGAATTGAACTGGGGTCTCTTGTGGATTCTTTGCAGGCGTATTCTTTACCAACTGAGCTGTGAGGGAAGCCCCAGATAAATGAAATACTTATCTATTGAAAAACATTGATGATTTTGCTTTTTAGTATTGTAAAAATTTTCTCAATTTTTTGTTGTTCAGTTGCTAAGTCATGTACGACTCTTTGCAACCCCATGAACTTCAGGGGTTCTCAACTAGGGGATATTAAAATGATCTGCTTTATAACTTTTCATGTCAAGTCGGGGATTTTCATAATTTTTACCATTTCAAAGGGAGTCCCATAACATAAGGGCTGCATCTGCCTTTCCCAAGTCAGCCACGTCAGCCCAGGTTGTGTAGAACCTGCAGACCGATAACATGCACAGAGTGTGCACCCTTTTTGTGTGCAAAAATGTGCTGTATTCTTTACACAGGTGTGTGACTATGTGGTGCATGAGGAACACATTACAGAATAAATGACAAAGAAAGGCAACTGGGCTGAGTCTCGATTGCTTACTGCTGCTGCTAAGTCACTTCAGTCATGTCCGACTCTGTGTGACCCCATAGATGGCAGCCCACCAGGCTCCCCCGTCCCTGGGATTCTCCAGGCAAGAACACTGGAGTGGGTTGCCATTTCCTTCTCCAATGCATGAAAGTGAAAAATGAAAGTGAAGTCGCTCAGTCATGTCTGACTCTCAGCGACCCCATGGACTGCAGCCTCCCAGGCTCTTCCGTCCATGGGATTTTCCAGGCAAGGGTAATGGAGTGGGGTCAATTGCTTATCTAGAACCTAAATGCTGTTAATGATAGTGACCAGAGATGATTTGAGATGTGTTTGGCTTGAAATTGTTTCTGCTTGATTATAGGCATCTTCATTATTGTTGTTGCTTAGTCGCTAAGTCAAATCCGACTCTTTGCGACCCCATGGACTGTAGCCTGCTAGGCTCCTCTGTCCATGGGATTCTCCAGGCCAGAATACTGGAGTGGGTTGCCACGGCCTTCTCCAGGGGATCTTCCCTATCCAGGGATCAAACCCAGGTCTCCTGCGCTGGCAGGCAGATTCTTTACCACTGAGCCACCTGGGGAACCCCATATTCATCATAGTTATCTCATTTTGTCCAAGTTAATTAATGTTAATAAACTATTATTGTTACTGCCTACCTTCCAAATTAAGAACCCGAATCTTCAGAGATCAAGAGTCCAAGTATCACAGGTGTGTACCTTCTCAGAAATGTGTGTACACTCCCACCTAGCGGCGGCTCTGAATAATGCAGCGGCAGTGCGGATCTCTCAGGTGATCGTCTGCAAAGTGGGGTCCAGGGATGACGTCATAGGGAAATACGAGAACCAGAACATTTGCTCTTTTTCCGGAGTAGGGAAGGGAGTGGAAGAAAAGAAAGATAATTTTAGGAACGGTTTTTTGAAAACTTGATAATAAACTATTAGTTATTTCTGACATAAATTAGATTTTCAGAAATTGAGGAAGATTTATGAGCAGAGAGACTGCCTGAGAAGAATGGTTTATTTCCATGAACAGGAAAACACAATTGAACGACTTTTAGCAGCTGGACTGAACTATGGTTAAGAAAGTACAATAACTGAAGGAGATTCTATACTGTTTTGATTCCCTGCAGATGAGCCGAGGAACTGGGGACTCATGTCCGTGAAATGGTTACAACTGAAAAACCCTGGGTGCTATGTCTGGGAAAATCAGCTTCTCAGACACGTACTTAACTGGGCTGGTTATAAACATGTGGGGACTGTGGGGAGTAGACATTAGACTGTTTTTACTGAGTATGTTGCCCCATGTTAAATTAAGGATGAGAAATATGGAGTTATAGGGGTTCCGAATTACTTGCCTACACTCTCCTAAGTACTCAGAAGTCAAGGTGGGGTTCAAATTCGGGTTTGTAATACCAGTTCCCATTCTCTCCACCACATCATGTTGCTATTCCTTGAACCATATGCATTTTAATGTTTATTTTAAATTGTACTTTGTTGAATTATTAATAAGCTCAGATGGTATAAAGTTCAAAATGTCTAAAAGTGTAAGAGCAAGTGAAAATTAAATGAAAACAAAAAGTGCAAGTGAAAGCAGTCTCTCTCCTACCCCAACCTTCATTTCCCCCTCCTAAGGCATTCCTCTCTTGCCAGCATCCTGTATACCTTTCCAGAGTATTTTATCCACATGTGTAATTAAGAAATGGTAACATCAAAATGATCGAGTCTTCAGTGTTAGCAAATTTTATGATTAATGCAGAAAGTCAGGAGGTTAATTAATTTAAGCCTCAAAATCAAAACTCCCTTGCCTGCTCCAATAGACTTTAAAATTCAATCAAATTTAAGTATAGAGATTTTAAAAATAAAATGTAATTCATCATTTCATTCACTCACTTGAATAGTTTTGAGTGACAACTAATGTAAGGCTTTAAAATGATTGCTTAATTTTTCACTAAAGCTTATATACATTCTCAACACCCTCTTGCAAAGCTTCCAAATCACCCAGAGTCTGTATCCCTTCTCTTTCTTTTATTAAAAATGTTCTTATTCCTGAATCCTTTTCTTGGTTATTAGATAGACCCTTATCTAAAGTTGATTTTGGCTAGTGACACTCTCATCAAGGAATCTGAGCCCAAAATGAAGTCTGATTTTATTTCTGGATTATATTATGAGTCAGCTAGCTGGTCATTTCTCCAACCAAATGTCTTAAAGTTTTTAAGATGCTCTAGAACTCTTTTTCCCACATGTTGTTTTGTCAGTATGAGTCCAGTTTTCACATGCAAAGTGAATCAGATCCACCACACTCGGCTTTACAGTACATTTTTGCAAGATCTCCCATTTTTAGCTAAGTCACAGCTGAGCTTCACTTTCAGCTAATTAGTACTTGTTCTCAAATCGGGCAGTTCTAACCCAAGCCAGGAGATGAGATGCAATTTACTTCCCCTCTCCTCTCCTAAAATTAACTAAGCTGTAAAATGTGAGCTTCCCTTGCTTTTCCTTTTGCGCCAAGGTTTGGTCCCATCAGAAAGAATCCGACAGAACTCAGAATGTTCCAAAGCAATCTTGCTGTTTCAATGTGAGCAAGAATGGGGTATTTCTTTTCTAAATCTCAGCTCCTTGGTTGCCAAGCAACCATTAATTTATTGTAACCAGCTAATATTTAACATAATACATGATGATTAACTAGAACAGTATGCTTTTTCATATTCATGACTATATACAGCTCCGGCCAGATCGGAATGAATATGGTTGGTCTTACAGAATCAAAAACAAACCACAAAGAATTCCTGAGATTAAAAAGGAATCCTCCTCATCCTTGCCTGAGCCCTGTTCGTAGAGAACACAGTATATGTAGGGATTATGCAATCCGATGTCCCCAAATTGAAGAAGGCCCTGGTTCTGGAAGACCCTTGTCCCTAAAGAGGAATGACATGGACTATGAATAAGATATAGGACTCCCTTGAGAGGCCCTGACAACACTTCCATTAACTCGGTTAGGCTGGATCTTTTAATCTATGCTTTTTTTTATGCAAGGACATTTCAAGGTGTGTGTAGCTGATTTATTAAATTAACTAAACTTAATGGAACAGGAAAAGGAAATGGCTTTATTTTTCCCCCAACATTTATTTCCTTCAGATCTCCCTTCCCTTCTGTGTGACATTTAGGGTAGCTCCTGCAATTTTCTAGTCACTTTGCTTATAAAGACAGCTTCATATTATTCCTGTAGATCCATTATCTGGTGTTGAAGCATGCATCCCAGTCTATGTTAGAATTTCAGTGTTGCATCTCATTTAAAGTGCTTCTTCTCCCTTGGTTGTGCTTGACCTGTGACTTGGAGCCTTGCAGTTGGAGAGCAGGAATCGTTTGCTCATTCTCTCCTCCTTGCTGATCTACTTCTATTTTACATCTGCCCTGAATCTTCTGTTGTCAGGACAGGAAAGAAGAGGTTAGGAGGAAGGGACTGGAGTTATTTTCACTTGTTTGGAGCTGTTTGTCCTTTCCTAAGCTACTGAAGCTGAAACCAATACGTTGGCCACCTGATGTGAAGAACTGTCTCAATGGAAAAGACCCTGACGCTGGGAAAGATTGAAGGCAGGAGGAGAAGGGAACGACAGAGGATGAGATGGTAGGATGGCGTCACTGACTCGATGGACATGAGTTTGAGTAAGCTCCAGGAGTTGGTGATGGACAGGGAAGCCTGGCGAGCTGCAGTCCATGGGGTCACAAAGAGTCGGACATGACTGAGTGACTGAACTGAACTGAAGCTACTAATTCCCTTTGTGGGGTAGGGGTCCAAATAATATGTCTTTCTTGGGCACATTTGTGGATTTTTAAATATCCCTAAAGGATATCTGCATTTCACATTGCTTAATGATCCTCTTTGCTTCATGTTTGGCTTGTTCAATTTCCAGCCTCTTAATGCCAGGAGCTCCTCATCCCAGGAGGTAGCCCTTTTAGACCAGGAAGCTTGAAGATGGTTCACATTTTCCACGGTATCTACTTGGCCCCTTTTGCCGTATCAGTGATAGGAATGAAGGCTTGCTCTCTTTGCCATATTTGATGAGGCAAGGGTTTTCCCTGCTCTCTCAAACTCTGAGCATAGTTGTTCATTCTGTCAGCTACAGATTGGCATTTGCCAACTTCCTATACAAGGATTAAATCTTGTGCTGCTGCAGTTGCTGATTTTCAACACCCCCTAAAAGGAGTTCAGGGTGGAGGGCAGATATGAAGCACTCTGTGCTCACAGAAAAACTGGCAGAACAGGTCTTCAGATAGTTAGGTATTTTTCAGGAGCCGATTTTATGAGCTCAGTTCTTGTATCTTCTCATGTCTAGAAAAGCACTAAAGTCCTTCATGGTGACAGCCGCTCATTGTAACTAGCAGAAACCTGCAAAAAATATATGCTTGATTGCACAAACTCTTTGCCTTCGCCAAAATCACACAGACACTGACCTTCCCCTCCTTGCCTCTTTGAAACAGTTTCTCAGAGCTATCTGAGATGCTGTCTCCCAGGCTATAGTCCTCATTTTGCCCTCAGTAAAACTCAACATGCAATTCTCATGGTGTGTATTTTTTTAAGTCAGCAGTTTCTTTCTAAAACTGTCCCCATGCTGTTCTAATGGCACCAGAGTGGGCCCATGAAGTTTTGCATGCAACCAGGCAGTGGGATAAATAATAGACCATGCCTGCCTTTCTAATCTCCACAGTGGTTTTATCTTGGAGATTGCCTCTACTTGCCTCGGGCATGAGGGACAAGGGTGGGGGGAAGAACTATAGAACTCTATCCCTATAAATCTCTTTCTTCTCATAACTATAGCCTTCTCTTTGTAGCCTGGATGGATGGTGAAATGAAGGTCAGTGGATTGTCATTCCATTTTTAGTAAGTCTTACAGAGTTGCATCAGGCATTTCTCCTTTAGAATTTGTGATATTTAGCATCTCTTTGCTGAGCATTGGCCTTTGAAACTCTGTGGAAATGAAATGTCCATTCAATATGTCATTATATGGACAATCAGAACATGAGCAACATTTCCATAAAAGAAACAAAACTGCAGGATGGTATGATAGTTGCCGCCTTAGAGTCAACTGATTTTGCTCAGATGCCTTTGGTTTACTTGGGCTTCCCAGGTGGTGCTAGTGGTAATGAGCCGGCCAGCCAGTGCAGGAGGTATTAGAGATGTTGGTTTGATCCCTGGGTCAGGAAGATCCCCTGGAGGAGGGCATGGCAACCCACTCCAGTATTCTTGCTAGAGAATACCATGGACAGAAAAGGCTGGTGGGTTTCTCTGAAGTGCAATCCACTGTTATTTCCCCCAAACTTTTCATTCATTTCTTCACTCACAGCCAGATGGACCTGTCACCCCTCCGCACTCAAGCTGCTCCAACCAAGGCAATCATTGTCTTCTGAACTGCTCTATTTCAATAAATGTGTGAGTTAGGAGCTCAGAAGTAAAGTCAACCAGGGATGATAGTTGTGGATACAGGAATGTGGGAACAGCCAAAAATCTAAGGGAGAAAAGGAGGGGATAAAAAATATGAAAATTTTACAAAAGTAATGAAAGAAAGAGGCAGAGAAGTTAAAGAAAAGGGTAGAATTTAAAAATAGCTTTCAGGATATTGAAAAATCCTTTCAGACAGGCAGGCCAGGAAAATGCAGTTACTTCTTGGGGAAAATATTCAAACATGCCATCTTCTGAGTGATTTCATATTTTCCAGAAGAGGTCAGCAAAGACAGTAATATCAGTCTTCCCTGTCCCCTAGAGGCAAAGTGGTTAGCTAGAAAGGGATGTTTACCTTGTCACCTAGCATTTATACAGGTTTTTTACTTTCAGGACTTGTATCTTTCTCTGGCCCTCTTCCCAGAGTTTCACAGCTGCCTGTGCTCCTGGTGAAGGGTTGGATCAGAGGTTATATGTCTCATGACATGACAGGCCTTAAATTTAAATACTTCCCTTGTAAGTGAGTAAGTTAATGAAAACTTCTGGCAAGTTAGCCAATGCAATTAGACAAGAGGAAAAAAATGCAGGTGTAAAATATTAAAAAGGAGAGGAGAAAGTTAACCTTAATTTCAAATAATTTGATTGGCTGTCTGGAAAACTCAAGAAAAGAAACTAAAAGCCAGTAAGATGACTTGGTGATGTGGCAGAATACAAAATTGATATTCAGAAATAAAATCCTTCACATATACCCCCCCCAAAAAAAAATCTGCTTAGGTGACAGGATGAAAGAAAAGGACCTCATTTACAAAAGTAACAATAACAAAGAAATATAACTATTATATAAATTTTATAATTTAAGTTCAAGGTCTACATAAAGAAATTTGCTCCTGAGAGACACAAGAAGGCTTGAACAAAGGGAAAGATGAACTCAAAATGCAAAAATATCAATTTTCCCCTAAGTTTATCCATAAGAATTATAAAATTTCAATTAAAAATGACAGCAATTTTTAAGCTAGAGATCAGATTAAAATTTGCCTATGGTTATATAAGAAAAAAATAGCCAAAAATATTCAGAAAGAGAGTGATGAGGAAGAACAGCTGTAAAGAAGGGCATGTAGCTATAATTAAAACACTCAACTACGATCATTTGAAAAAGGTGGATTATTCAGTTTATGGTGAGGCAACCAGGTGGCCATCTAGGAAAACAAAATAAGTTAAATCCATTCCTCCATATATTACACCAGGATGAATTTCAAATGGGTCAAAGGTATAAATATAAAAGATAAATGATGAAGTTAGCATAAGAAATTAAAGAATGATTATAGGAATGGACAAGCCCTTTCTAAGTGTGATATAAAACACAGAGGTCAAAAAAGAAAAGACTGACAAATCTGATTTTAAGAATTCTAAAAAACGTGATTGTTGTTGTTTTTCAGTCACCCAGTCGTGTCTGACTCTGCAACCCCATGAACTACAGCATGCCAGTCCTCCCTGTCCCTCACCATCTCCCAAAGTTTGCCCAAGTTCATATCCATTGTATCGGTGATGCCTTCCAGCCATCTCATCCTCTGATGCCCTTTCTCCTTCTGCCCTCAATCTTTCCCAGCATCAGGGACCTTTCTGATGAGTTGGCTGTTCACATCAGATGACCAAAATATTGGAGCTTCAGCTTTAGCATCAGTCCTTTCAATAAGTATTCAGGGCTGATGTCCCTTAAGATTGACTGATTTGATCTCCTTGCTGTTCAAGAAACTTTCAGGCGTCTTCTCCAGGACCACAGTTTGAAAGCATCAATTCTTTGGTGCTCTGCCTTTTTTACCATCCCGTTCTCACAAGTGTTTGTGACCACTGGGAAGACCATAGCCTTGACTATACAGACCGTTGTCGGCAAAGTAATGTCTCTGGTTTTCAATACACTGTCTAGGTTTGTCATAGCTTTCCTGCCAAGAAGCAATCATCTGATTTCATGGCTGCAGCTACCGTCTGCAGTGATGTTAGAGCCCAAGATGAGGAAATCTGTCACTACTTTCGCCATTTCTCCTTCTATTTGCCATGTAGGGATTACATGGGAAGTAAGGGATTCCCTGGTAGCTCAGCTGGTAAAGAATCTTCCTGCAATGCAGGAGATCCTGGTTTGACTCCTGGGTTGGGAAGATCCATTGGAGAAGGGATAGGCTACCCACTCCAGTATTCTTGGGCTTCCCTTGTGGCTCAGCTGATAAAGAACCCACCTGTAATGCGGGAGACCTGGGTTTTACCCCTGGGTTGGGAAGCTCCCCTGGAGAAGGGAACAGCTACCCACTCCAATATTCTGACCTGGAGAATTCCATGGATTGTATAGTCCTTGGGGCGCAAAAGTTGGACTTGACTGAGTGACTTTTACTTTCACTTTCAATGGGGGCCGGATCCCATGATCTTTGTTTTTTTTTGATATTTAGTTTTAAGCCAGCTCTTTCACTCTCCTTTTTCACCCTCATCAAGAGGCTCTTTAGTTCCTCTTCACTTTCTGCCATTAGAGTGATATCATCTGCATATCTGAGGTTGTTGATGTTTCTCCCATCTGTCTTAATTCCAGCTTGTAATTCATTCAGCCATCTCTCCTGATGTGCTCAGTTCAGTTCAGTTCAGATCAGTCGCTCAGTCGTGTCTGACTCTTTGCAACCCCATGAACTGCAGCACGCCAGGCCTCCCTGTCCATCACCAACTCCTGGAGTCCACCCAAACCCATGTCCATTGAGTCGGTGATGCCATCCAACCATCTCATCCTCTGTCATCCCCTTCTCCTCCTGCCCTCAATCTTTCCCAGCATCAGGGTCTTTTCAAATGAGTCAGATCTTCTCATCAGGTGGCCAACGTATTGGCGTTTCAGCTTCAACATCAGTCCTTCCAATGAACACCCAGGACTGATCTCCTTTAGGATGGACTGGTTGGATCTCCTTGCAGCCCAAGGGACTTCCAAGAGTCTTCTCTAACACCACAGTTCAAAAGCATCAATTCTTCTGTGCTCAGCTTTCTTCGTAGTCCAACTCTCACATCCATACATGACCACTGGAAAAACCATAGCCTTGACCAGATGGACCTTTGTTGGCAGAGTAATGTCTCTGCTGTCTAATATGCAGTCTAGGTTAGCATATAGGAAAAACAAAGAGGGTGAGAGCAGACAGCCCTGTCCTACTCTTTTCTCAGTGTGAACCAATCAGTCCTTCCATACAGGGTTCTAACTGTTGCTTTTTCACTCACATACAGGTTTCTCAGGAGAAAGGTAAGATGGTCTGCTATTCCCTTCTCTTTAAGAGCTTTCCACAGTTTGTTGTGGTCCACATAGTCAAAGGCTTTAGTGTAATCACCTTTGTAGACCACCAAAAACAAAGTAAATAGACCATGACAAACCAAGAAACCATATCATAGGTTAATTTGCCTAATCTATAAAGAGCTCCTACAAATCAATAAGAAAATGTATAACAACCTAGTAGAAAAAATATTCAAAAAATAAGAACATGCAAGAATAACCTTATCTTCATTCAAAAAGGTATAATGAAAATTAAAGCCACACTGAGATACCATTTCCACTTATTAAATATGCAAATATCAAAGCTTTATAACATGCTGTGGGAATATAGGTAATGTATAGTGAAAAAACTTGCAAACAGGGCAATTTTGTAATTTGTAATCTATCAAAGTTACAAATATACCCTGTGACTTAGCAATTTCTCTTCTAGGAATTGTCATTCAGCTATTCTGACATGAGGACATGAATTCTATATTTGATTATTAAATGCATCATTGGTTATAAAAGCAGCAAATTGAAAACAACTTAAATATTGATCAGTAGGGAAATAAATAATGGCACATCCATATGATGGAATGGTTTGGAACCATTGATAAAGGAAAAAGAAAAAGAGGGATCCTTCCATGTATGGATATATAGTAATTTGCAAGATACGTAGCCAGATGTTTGTGCATGCATGCTAAGTTGCTTCAGTTGTGTTTGACTCTTTGTGACCCTACAGACTGTAGCACTCCAGGCTCCTCTGTCCATCGAATTCTCCAGGCAAGAATACTGAAGTGGGTTGTCACGCCCTCCTCCAGTGGATCTTCCTGATCCAGGGATGGAATGCGCGTCTGTTATGTCTCCTGCATTGGCAGGTGGATTCTTTACCAAAAGCACCACCTGGGAAGCCCAATGCCAGGTTGTAGGACATATGTTTAATATATTGCCATTTATACAAAAAAGGAAAATGTGTTTGCATATATTTGCATATATATGCTTAAAATATTTCTGTAAATGTAAACTAGAACCTTGATAACACTGGCTGACTGTGGGGGTTGGGGAGTCAAATGGATGGGGACAGATGGGAAGAAAAATGTTTCAAAATATTTTCTGAACCATGTGAATATATTATATTCTGATGCTTTAATAGTTGAATATGGTTATATCTTCCCTTGATATTCTGACACTTAACAATTCTATGTTTAGTATATCCTGTAATCCTAGTTCTCTAGGTTTGCTAATTTGTATGTATAGTAAGATGTTATTCATCCAAAATTCAACTATAGCTCCACCTTCCCTTTCAAGATTCGGGCTATGATCAGGAAATAGAAAAATAAGTCATCAAGCAGGCAAATTAGATGTCCAAGTCCATGTACGAAATAAAACTGAGGCACGTCACTCACCAGAAGTCTATTAGGATTCCTTCATTCTATCAATTTAATGCGTTTCTTCAAGATAATTATATCAAGTTTGATAATAGGCTTTACTCATGGCAAATCGATAGAAAGGGACAGGGTCTACCGAAAGCCCTGTGAGTGTTAGCTCGCATTCCAAGAGTCATGTTGAAAGGAAAAGATCTACAAAGCTAATCTCAGGACCTAAGACAGCAACATACTGGTCCATTCTGTTCAGGGACAAACCTCAGAGATCAAATCTTTGTGACGATGAGCTTCTAATGGTGGTCACGGGGGACCAAATCACACTCAGGTACTCTCAGCAGGATCTGCTGAGACTGGTTTTCATACCTGAAGTTTAAGTGAAATAGAAAAGCTTTTGACAATAAAGAGTTTAAAAGTTAGGCTCTTTGGAAAATGAGATGGTAGATTTCATACTGGTGGTGTTTGGAGTATGTTCTTTAAAAACGCCTAGCTGGGAGATACCATCAGAATGGCATAATCACTGGTCAGAGATTCCTTTTTCTAATGAACGCAAGAAAATTCCAACACAAATTCTCAACAAATGAAAACATCAATATCTAAAATTCACAGTGGATGGGCTTTGCGTGGTGGCTCAGCTGGTAAAGAATCAGCCTGCAATGTGGGAGACCTGGGTATGATCCCTGGGTTGGGAAGATCCTCTGGAGAAGGGAATGGCTACCCACTACAGTATTCTGGCCTGGAGAATTCCATGGACCCTAAAGTCCATGGGGTAGCAGAGAATTGGACATAATTGAGCGACTTTCACTTTCATGCAAAAATGAGGGAAGAACAATATTCTAGCACAGTAAAACAGTCGCATAATAAGGAAGAGCCCAGAAGAAATTCTAACTTCTTTGTAATGGAATAATTTCAAAAATCATGAAAAAGTGTAAGGAATGGAAACTTCTGAGCAAAGATAGGAGAGGAGTTGTAGCAGTCGTGAAACCGGGGCAGGTTAGAGATAAGAAGCAGAAACATAATTATTAACTATCATAGGGTAATTAAGAATATTACTGGTATACTCTTTGACCTAACTATCCATTTCTAAGAATTGCTCTTTTAGATATACTTGAACAAGGGTGCAGACATATGGTCACAAGGATATGTGTACCCTTGTTGGAAATATACATACCCTTTGCTTTGGAATAATAAATCTAGGATAACTTGACTACTAACTGAAAAGGAGCTTTAAACAAGTTATGCTTTACCTATACAATAAAATTCTATGTAGTCATTAAACAGGGAATACTGTATTTACACTGATATATAAAACTGAGCACTTTAAAATCAAAAGATAAGTTGCAGAATATTATGTAAAACAGTATTATGTTAAAAAGGTATATCTCTGTGTATGTATTGTGTGTGTGTCCATACACTTGTGTGTTAGGATATGAATGGGAAAAAACTTAGAAAGATACATACCACACTGTTACATCAGTCGATTGGAGATTTGGGAGAATGGGCAACAGACCAGAAACTGTATTTTATTTTACCCATAGCAATACTATTTGATTTTTAAAAATTATTTTTAAGTGTTTAGAAAGAAGGATGTCGTTGTTAACTCTTTAAAGTTCAATTGATGGAATAGATTAGGAAATTAAACCCAAAATATAATTGTAGTAAGATGAAGTAATAAAAGCAACTGAGCTTGAGAATGGTGTATAATAATATGTCTTGGGTTTAAAAAGAATTCCTGAATAGGTGGTTTTAAATCAGTTATTGTTGTCGTTCAGTCACCCAGTCATGTCTGACTCTTTGCGACCCCATTAACTGCAGCACACCAGGTTTCCCTGTCCTTCGCTATCTCCCAGAGTTTGCTCAAACTCATTGAGTCAATGATGCCATCCAACAATCTCATCCTCTGTTGTCCCCTTCTCCTCCTTCCCTCAATCTTTCCCAGCATTAGGGTCTTTTCCGATGAGTCGGCTCTTCACATCAGGTGGCCAAAGTACTGGAGCTTCAGCTTCAACATCAATGCTTCCAAAGAATATTCAGGGTTAATTTCCTTTAGGATTGACTGGTCTGATCTCCTTGCAGTCCAAGGGACTCTCAAGAGTCTTTTCCAGGATAATAACTTCTCCTTTAAATCAGTAGAAGTTATTATCATGAATAGAATTGTTTTGTCTGCCTAAAACTCCTCCCTCCTTTCTCTGAGGCAGCACCTCTTTCTCTTGGTAAATGTTTCTTTCCCCTTTGCAAACATTTGGCTCAAAAAATATGCAATTTTCTTTCCAACTTAAAGCTCCCCACAAACAAAATAGTCAGTCCAAAAGGCAGGTATCTAATCCAAACTGAGTCAATCATGTAACCAACCACCTCACCCCAATTATAATTGATCATGTAGGTATCTAGCTGACCCTGGCAAGACCAATCACAGCTCTTTTTCATCACTTTTCAAACTGGACTTGGAGGAGGAGAGTCACTCCTTCCTTGACAGTGAGAATTAAGAGACATGCATACTTGGAACTATAACCACCCCTGTGAAAGAGGGCAGGCCGCACAAGATCACAGAGCCAATATTAGAAAGAAGCCGTGAAGAAAGATGGAGAGCAAATTAATCCAGCTGTAACTATTGCTTTGCATTCTTTCTTGCTGTTACATGGGGGAAATTTTTTCCTTTTTGATTACGTTAATTCAAGCTGAGTTTCTGTCCTTCACAACCAAAAACATACTGGTTAACTAAAACAAACAAAACCGAAAAGGATGGGCCACGAATATGTTTATTTGCTTCCAACTTCATTTCAATGACAGTGTAGTAACGCTAAGTTGCTTCAGTCATGTCCAACTCTTTGCGACCCCATGGACTGTAGCCCGCCAGGCTCCTCTGACCTTGGGATTTCCCAGGCAAGAATACTGGAGTGGGCTGCCATTTCCTACTCGCAGGGATCTTCCTGACCCAGGGATCAAACCCACATCTCTTATGTTTCCTGCATTGGCAGGTGGGTTCTTTACCACTATGTGAATCTAAAAAAGAGTTGATAATACTTGCAAGTGTACAGATTAGGATAACTATAACTTTTAGAATCTAAATCATAAAGTTCTGGAATAGGGGAGTGTTTGTATATTCTTAAAGAATATGTTTCCCCAAAGACCATTTTTCTCGTTGAGTAATCAATCATTTGGGGAAAAATAGTAGAATGAATATTCACAGGTTTAAAGACCAGGGAGAGATCTTCTGACCACGTATCTCATCTCCAAATAAATTTAAAAGTTATTTTCAGCCGCTTACTGTGTGAAAAAACTAAGTTGAAAACAACTGCTAGGTGAATATCATAATCGCTATAATGCTGAGCTTGAAAGAATGTATGAGATCAAAAAAGGGAATTTCGACATGGCACAATTGGTGCAAAGCTTCATGTCAGAGAATGGAGTCCAAAGTTCCTGTTTCTGGTGTTTAGCATGAATAGAGATAAGAATGTTTTTGTTGTTTAACCTTTTAGAATTGAATTAAATGAAGCTATCTTCAACCCATTTTAGAAAATAGTACATGTAAATGCAGTCTATGTATAAAAAGGCATAACTGTTAAAGCAAAACAAAATGACAAGTAGAGAGGGGAGAAAAACAATTTAGTAGAGTGGATTTCAGGCTTAACTACTATTTTTCAAAAACATAAAATTCACTTTTCAAGAAAAGTCTCATCCTATATTTAAAAACAAAGCTAATTTATAAAGCTTAGAAACAGAAAATGAACTAAGACCTCACTACTAATTTATAGAAAAAGTGTAAATGGCATTCAATATACTAGAAGACAATGCATAAATCATAATAGTCACTGAATACATAGTGAAAAGGCACAATAAAAAGAGAACATTTAAAAAATTTTACGTTCAGTCAAGGTAAGCCTTAAAACATGCTGGTGTTGTTGTTGTTCAGTTGCTAAGTTGTGTCCAACTCTTTGCGACATCATGGACTGAAGCATGCCAGGTTTCCCTGTCCTTCACTATCTCCCGGAGTTTGCTCAAACTCATGTCCATTGAGTTGGTGATACCATCCAAACATCTCATTCTCTGTCACCCACTTCTCATGCCCTCAATCTTTCCCAGCATCAGGATCTTTTATTGGAACTTCAGCTTCAACATCAGTCCTTCCAATAAACATTCAGAGTTGATTTCCTTTAGGGTTGACTGGTTTGATCCCCTTGCAGTCCAAGGGACTCTCAAGAGTCTTCTCCAGCACAGTTCACTAAAGGTAACAAAATACCCCCAATCCAGCTCAGCTTCCTTATCAGATTAACTGGACCCCTAAAACTTACAAGTGGATCCCCCTTCAAAAAAAGGCTTGCCAATTTCAAGGAATAAATGCTATCAACCTCAGTCTCAACTGTTCTATATATATAATGTGCAGAATTTAATGTAAAAACTTGAGAGTGGGACGAATTGAGAGAGTAGCCTGGAAACGTACACATTAACATATGTAAGACAGATAGCCAGTGGCGATTTGTGTATGACTCAGAGGGCCCAAACCAGTACTCTGTGACAACCTAGAGGGGTGAAATGGGGTGGGAGGGGGGAGGGAGGCTCAAGGGGGAGGGGACACATGTATACTTGTGGCTGATTCATATTGACGTAAGGCAGAAACCAACACAATATTGTAAGGCAATTATCCTCCAACTTAAAAAAAAACCTTGCAGTCAGGTTCTAGTGGAACATGAGCATAACAACACAGGTGAAGGTGAAGCTGTTAGTCGCTCAGTCGTGTCCAACTCTTTGCGACCCCATGGACTGTAGCCCACCAGGCTCCTCTGTCCATGAGAATTTCCAAGCAAGAATACTGGAGTGGGTTGCCATTCCCTTCTCCAGGGGATTTTCCTGACCCAGGGATTGAACCTGGGTCTCCTGCACTGCAGTGGATTCTTTACTGTCTGAGCCTCCAGGGAAGCCCTAAGAACACAAGGGATTCCTCATTTTCTGTCTGATCTGTTCAGTCAGTTCAGTTGCTCAGTCATGCCTAACTCTTTGCGACCCCATGGACTGTAGCACACCAGGCTTCCCTGGCATTGCACTGACCTATAGATAAATCTGTCATCTGCACCCCACTGACATCTTCTTCTTTTGTAAATAGCAGATACATTTCATTGAGTATTTACTGTGTCCAGACTCTGTGCTAAGTACTTTAAACACATGATCTGATTCAACCCTCACAGCAACCACCAAGCCAGTCAGTTCAGTTAGTTCAGTCGCTCAGTCGTGTCCAACTCTTTGCGACCCCATGGACTGCAGCACACCAGGCTTCCTTGTCCATCACCAACTCCTGAAGCTTGTTCAAACTCATGTCCATTGAGTCAGTGATGCCATCCAACCATCTCATCCTCTGTCACCCCCTTCTTTTGCCTGCAGTCTTTCCCAGCATCAGGATCTTTTCCAGTGAGTTGGCTTTTCCAATCTGGTGGCAAAAGTATTGGAGCTTCAGCTTCAGCATCAGTCCTTCCAATAAATATTCAGGACTGATTTACTTTAGGATTGACTGGTTTGGTCTCACATTCCAAAGACCCTTGAGAGTTTTCTCAAGCATCACAGTTCAAAAGCATCAATTCTTCAGCCCTCAGCCTTCTTTACGGTCATCCGTACATGAGTACTGGAAAAATCATAGCTTTGACTATACGAACATTTGTCAGCAAAGTGATGTCTTTGCTTTTTAATAAAACATACTAATGATAAACTATTTAAAATGGATGAAAGAATGGCAATTGTCAGAACTCTTCTTGCAGTCCTGCAAGTCCATGTACTAACTGAGGAGAGTGCCAGCTGCTGGCTCCAAAATCCATCACAGTGGGAGGCTCTGCCCCCCAAGGCTGTTTCCATGGCATCTAAGGCACATCCATCCCTGAAGACAAGGGACTCCTCTGACTGATGCTTTAGTGTGAGGACTCCCCAATGATTTCCCAGGCCTCCATCAACTCTGTGGCCGTTTAATACTCTTCCACTTTCCCTCTCTCCTTCTTCCCTTCACTCCAGGTCAAGCACTTCATGGTACTTGATGCATCTCCCAGCCTTCTCTGGCTCCCTCCCCATATTCTCTCCCAGGCATTTCCCTAGCAAACATATGCATAGTTAACCTGCTTCCCTGTATAACCCAGACTAACCTAGTTCAGTTCAGTTTCTCAGTCATGTCTGACTCTTTGCGACCCCATGGACTGCAGCACACCAGGCCTCCCTGTCCATCACAAACTCCTGGAGTTTACTCAAACTCATGTCCATCAAGTCGGTGATGCCATCCAATCATCTCATCCTATCATCCCCTTCTCCCCCTGCCTTCAATCTTTCCCATCATCAGGGTCTTTTCAAATGAGTCAGTTCTTCACATCAGGTGGCCAAAGTATTGGAGTTTCAGCTTCAACATCAGTCCTTCCAATGAATATTCAGGACTGATTTCCTTTAGGATGGACTGATTGGATCTCCTTGCAGTCCAAGGGACTCTCAAGAGTCTTCTCCAACACCACAGTTCAAAAGCATCAATTCTTCGGTGCTCAGCTTTCTTTATAGTCCAACTCTCACATCCATACATGACTACTGGAAAAACCATAGCCTTGACTAGACAGACCTCTGTAGAAAAAGTAATGTCTCTGCTTTTTAATATGCTGTCTAGGTTGGTCAAAACTTTTCTTCCAAGGAGCGAGAGTCTTTTAATTTCATGGCTGCAGTCACCATCTGCAGTGATTTTGGAGCCCCCCAAAATAAAATCTGCCACTGTTTCCACTGTTTCCCCATCTGTTTGCCATGAAGTGATATGACTGGGTGCCATGATCTTTGTTTTCTGAATGTTGAGTTTTAAGCTAGCTTTTTCACTCTCCTCTTTCACTTTCATCAAGAGGCTCTTTAGTTCTTCGCTTTCTGCCATAAGGGTGGTGTCATCTGCATATCTGAAGTTATTGATATTTCTCCTAGCAATCTTGATTTCTGCTTGTGCTTCATCCAGTCCAGTATTTCTCATGTTGTACCCTGCATATAAGTTAAATAAGCAGGGTGACAATATACAGCCTTGACGTATTCCTTTCCCTATTTGAAACCAGTGTATTGTTCCATGTCAAGTTCTAACTATTGCTAGAACAAGATGACCTGCATACAGATTTCTCAGGAGGCAGGTCAGGTGGTCTGGTATACCCATCTCTTTTAGAATTTTCCACAGTTTGCTGTGATCCATAGTCAAAGGCTTTGGCATAGTCAATAAAGCAGAAGTAGGTGTTTTTCTGGAACTCTCTTGCTTTTTTGATGATTCAATGGATGTTGGCAATTTGATCTCTGGTTCCTCAGTCTTTTCTAAATCCAGCTTGAACATCTGGAAGTTCATGGTTCATGTACTGTTGAAGCCTGGCTTGGAGAATTTTGAGCATTACTTTGCTAGTGTGTGAGATGAGTGCAATTGTGCGGTAGTTTGAGCATTCTTTGGCATTGCCTTTCTTTGGGATTGAAATGAAAACTGACCTTTTCTAGTCCTGTGGCCACTGCTTAATTTTCCAAATTTGCTGGTGTATTGAGTGCAGCACTTTCATAGCATCATCTTTTAGGATTTGAAATAGCTCAACTGGAATTCCATCACCTCCACTAGCTTTGTTTATAGTGATACTTCCTAAGGCCCACTTGACTTCACATTCCAGGATGCCTGGCTCTAGGTGGGTAATCACACCATCGTGATTATCTGGGTTGTGAAGATCTTTTTCGTATTGTTTTTCTGTGTATTCTCGCCACCTCTTCTTAATATCTTCTGCTTCTGTTAGGTCTATACCATTTCTGTCCTTTATTGTGCCCATCTTTGCATGAAATGTTCCTTGGTATCTCTAATTTTCTTGAAGAGATCCCTAGTCTTTCCCATTATATTGTTTTCCTCTATTTCTTTTCACTGATCACTGAAGAAGGCTTTCTTATCTCTCCTCACTATTCTTTGGAACTCTGCACTCAAATGAATATGTCTTTCCTTTTCTCCTTTGCCTTTCACTTCTCTTCTTTTCACAGCTATTTGTAAGGGCTCCTCAGACAACCATTTTGCCTTTTTGCATTTCTTTTTCTGGGGGATGGTCTTGATTACTGTTTCCTGTACAATGTCATGAACCTCTGTCCATGGTTCTTCAGGCACTCTATCAGATCTAATCCCTTGAATCTATTTATCACTTCCACTGTATAATTGTAAGGGATTTGATTTTGGTTATACCTGAATGGTCTAGTGGTTTTCACTACTTCAATTTAAGTCTGAATTTGGCAATAAGGAGTTCATGATCTGACCCACAGTCCACTCCTGGTCTTGTTTTTGCTGACTGTATAGAGCTTCTCCATCTTTGGCTGCAAAGGTTATAATCAATCTGATTTCGGTGTTGACCATCTGGTGATGTCCATGTGTAGAGTCTTCTCTTCTGTTGTTGGAAGAGGGTGTTTGCTATGACCAGTGCGTTCTCTTGGCAAAGTTCTGTTAGCCTTTGACCTGCTTCATTTTGTACTCCAAGGCCAAATTTGCCCGTTACTCCTGGTATCTCTTGACTTCCTATTATTGCATTCCAGGGCCCTATAATGAAAGGGACATATTTTTGGGGGGTGTTAGTTCTAGAAGGTCTTGTAGGTCTTCATAGAACCATGCAACTTCAACTTTTTCAGCATTACTTGTCCAGGCATAGACTTGGATTACTGTATATCGGATGGTTTGCCTTGGAAACAAACAGAGATCATTCTGTTGTTTTTGAGATTGCATCCAAGTACTGCATTTCAGACTCTTTTGTTAACTATGGAGCTACTCCACTTCTTCTAAGGGATTCTTGTCCACAGTAGTAGATATAATGGTCATCTGAGTTAAATTCACCCATTTCAGTCCATTTTAATTTGCTGATTCCTAGAATGTCAATGTTCACTCTTACCATCTCCTCTTTGACCACTTCCAATTTGCCTTGATTCATGGACCTAACATTCCAGGTTCCTATGCAATATTGCTCTTTACAGCATCAGACTTTACTTCCATCACCAGTCATATCCACAACTGGGCGTTGTTTTTGCTTTGGCTCCATCTCTTCATTCTTTCTGGAGTTATTTCTCCACTGATCTCCAGTAGCATGTTGGGCACCTACTGACCAGGGGAGTTCATTTTCAGTGTCCTATCTTTTTGCCTTTTCATACTGTCCCTGAACATACTGTTCCAGGACTGTTCAGTACTGTTCCATACTGTCTTGGGGTTCTCAAGACAAGAATACTGAAGTGTATTTGCCATTCCCTTCTCTAGTGGACCACGTTTTGTCAGACCTCTCCACCATGACCCATCCATCTTGGGTGACCCTACGTGGCATGGCTCATAGTTTCATTGAGTGAGACAAGGCTGTGGTCCATGTGATCAGATTGGTTAGTTTCCTGTGATTGTGGTTTTCAGTCTGTCTGCCCTCTGATGGAGAAGGATAAGAGGCAGAGAGGGTGAAAAAACACACTGCATTTGAATTGTATTTTATATGCAGTCAGTACTCAATACTGTCAGAGTGCATAGTGTCAGGACACAAGTGACCTTGGCAAGTTCAGTAGCAGGCATGCTGGAAGCTTCACATGTGAGATGCGGCAGCAGAAGGCAGCGAGAATTAAACTTAACAACTTAGTGACTTTCCAAGGTGGGTAGATCCCAGGGGCAAGCAGATTTGGAGGAAGCAGAGTTCAGCATTTTGAGAAGGTCCCCAATGGGGCCTCAAATGCAGGACGTGTTAACACCAGGTAGTAACAGGGACACATAATGGTAAGTGGCTCATCTATTCATTGAGAGCCGAGGGTTCAGGGAGCAGTATCAAGCTTCCCAGGGAACAGCAGTCCTAGTGGGTGGGATCACAGACAGAAAGGGACACAGAAGTTCTATGACATCGGTCATTGTAGAGGTCACAGTAGGAAAGTGATGACCCAGGAAGCTCATCCAGCCACCACAAACCATCTGTTAGGAGCACTCCTCGCAAACTCTCATAGTACAAATACCTGTATGTAATCTTATTGGTTAGGATTACCTCACAGGATGGTGATTCTTAGAGACAGGAAACACAGAGATGGACAATACCAACATTATAAAATAGTAAATGAAAGTATTAAAGATGTGGAGAGTCCAATTATTCAGGCAATTTAAATAAGTGCTTAGAAATTAGATGAGAAAATGCAGAATACACTTGTATATACTGTCACCCAAAAAATTACAAACAAACCATGGATGTATTTTTAAAATATCAGCCACCAACCTCCTAACAGCAGGAATTCTGCTAAGAAATTCTCTAACCGTAATCCATTTGAAGAAGAAATGAATAATAAAAATATTAACAAATTGTTTAATTTCTTGGTATATTAAAAAATACTTTTAGTAAGTAGTAATTGGCTTAGGAAAGAAATTAAGAATGCAATAAAAACTATTTTAAAAATAATAAACATATTATTCTGCATATCAAAATGTGCTGGGATGTGGCCAGAACAGTGTTTAGAAGAAAATGTACTCATTTAAAGGTCTTTAATAAGAAGAAATGTTTAAAAAGAGATATTAAGGAAAAAACCATTATATGGTAAAACTCTAGAACAGAATGAAGTTTACATTTAAAGCAAGATAGAAAAATAATGTAAAAGTATAAATGAATAACATGGAAAATAACTCGTGTAAACTATTTATAAAATTAAGAACTAGCTATTTGAAGAGGGGAAATTAATAAACTTCTAACAAATTAAGGCATAGAATAATTCTAGTGCATAGAGAAATCTGGATAGATGCCCACACATCTGTCCCATCTCTTGGATTGTCTGCAACATCTACCTATTAAAATATCAAAGTACACACACATGTGAGGGCATGAACACACACACAGATGAAGAATCATAACATCCCCCCCAATTAATCTTCTTTGTTGGCTTCTCTTTCTGGTCTTCAAGTATTGGAGAGGCCCGTGCTCTCATCTCTTAGATCGATCTCTGTGTGATGTCCTCTAGTCTCTTGGCATTAAAGGTAGTCTTTTAAAATTCAAATTTCCAGTGTGTTATCTCCATCTTTGACTTTTCTGTAGATCTCTAGATGTTTATATTTAATTCTCTACTCAACATCTCAACTTCTACATCTAATATCTTTCTCCAGGCACCCACTCACAGTTTGTTCCTCTCTCAATGCTCTTTCCCTTAGGAAATGACACCGTGATTCATCCAGCTATTCTGGTATCAAACTTAGGCATTATGCTTGATACCTCTCTCTCTCTTTTCACTGCACATGGAATCCATCAATTCGTCTTATTGGCACTGTCTTGGAATATGTCTAGATTTCAGCTGCTTCTTACCACCTCCATTGCTATCACTTTAATCCATATCTTCATCATCTCTTGCCTGGATTTTGCAATGATTCTAACAGTCTCCTGCTTCTATTCAGCACCACCTCCCCTGGGAGACTGGGTGACTCTTTAAAAAACTTTCCAATGTCTTCCCATCAGACATAAAGGAAAGTTCAAAGTCTTCCTTCCAGTCACACGGCTGACTGACTCCTTCAATCTAATGCCAGAACACATTATCCAAAAAATGGAACTTCATCATCACTAGCCTCCCCATCTCTCTCCAATCCGCTTTATTTTTTCTCACAATTATAGCTACCAAAAACAGTTATAGCAGTTATAACTACCTAAAATTGCAGTATTTACTTGTATATTGTTTATTGTCTGCCTGTCTGTCCCTCTGGGTGCCATAGTATTGCACACACCCTTGCCCTACCCCTGACCCACCTTTAATACTTAAAAAAAAAAAAAAATCTAGAAACAGCAATTTCCAAAAACAGGCAGAAAGGTGGCATGGAAATCTAGAAGGTAGTATATGGTCTGAAGCTGTGGGAAGCCTCCATGTGTCATGGTCAGAGACAGGTAAAATGAGCACAGTAGTTTCAACACACTCTAGAGGTTGCAGTTTTTACACAAAATTAAGAAACTGTGACCTCAGCTGAAAAAAGTGTAGTAATGAATGCCTGCTAGAAATATAGGCAAGGCCTGGAAGTGCTCCCTGCAATCCATAAATAAGAGAATTGGAGTTGAAGGTCATTGGTTTAGATTTTCTAGTTCCTAGGTCACTTTGTGGCAAATAGATGGGGAAACAATGGAAACAGTGAGAGACTTTATTTTGGAGGGCTCCAAAATCACTGCAGATGGTGACTGCAGCCATGAAATTAAAAGATATTTGTTCCTTGGAAGAAAAGCTACAACCAACCTAGACAGCATATTAAAAAGCAGAGACATTACTTTGCAGACAAAGGTCGATCTAGTCAAAGCTATGATTTTTCCAGTAGTTATGTATGGATGTGAGAGTTGGACTATAAAGAAAGCTGAGCGCTGAAGAATTGATGCCTTTGAACCATGGTGTTGGAGAAGAGTCTTAAGAGTCCCTTGAACTGCAAGGAGATCCAACCAGTCCATCCTAAAGGAAATTAGTCCTGAATAGTCATTGGAAGGACTGATGCTGAAGCTGAAAGTCCAATACTTTGGCCACCTCATGTGAAGAACTGACTCATTGGAAAAGACCCTGATGTTGGGAAAGATTGAAGGCAGGAGAAGAAGGGGACAACAGAGGATGAGATGGCTGGGTGGCATCACTGACTTGATGAGCATGAGTTTGAGCAAGCTCCGGGAGTTAGTGATGGACAGGGAAGCCTGGTGTGCTGCAGTCCATGGGGTTGCAAAGAGTCAGACATGACTGAGCGACTGAACTGACTGAGGGGAGCTAGAATGTGTATATTTCTCTAAGTGCATCTCAAGGTGTCAATAAAGTGTGCCAGCTTTAACCCACCTTTCAGGGGAGAAACTTAGATCAAAGAAAGGATGAGAGAATTATTTTATGACTTCTCACTACTCCAGGGACAGACAATATATGGAAGTTCTGGGAGAGAAGTTTGGGGGTCATCACCTTGACAGTCTGCACGCCCTCCAAGAAGCTGGCTGTATGTTTCACGAACCTCAGGAAGCTCAGGAGTAGCAGCCTGCACAGAAGTGCATATCCCGTGGCTTCAAATATCTGCAGACAGATAGCCTCTGGATCACCTCTTTTCAGGAGAACCACAGAGTGTGGTTCTGACCCTTATCAAGAGTGGCTAAGCGTTCCAAGCACAGTTTAACTCACTAGTCTTTTAAATATAGATTGTAAAAATCCAGCAACACTCTTACATTTCAAACATAGCATTGGCACCAAAACCCAAACTGCTGTACTAAAATCAAGCTACATCCGCCAGTTCTATATTTATGGACCACAGGCTTTAGAAAATGTAGAGGACAATCTGGAAAGCAAAGTAAGAGAATTTTATGTCAGAATAGCATTTGGTTGGGCGACTCCAGTCCCCAGGAAAAGAGTTGTCCTGAAGAGCCCTTACCAAGATAATCGATCACACAAGTAGATCTAAAGCAGGGATGGAGGCAAAATACACATTTTCTTGTTGTCATATGACAAAGCTGAAAATCTTATTTTGTTAAGAAGTAAAAACCACCTGGGAGCAGAGTTATGAGAATCTGGTGTTAGGAACTCAAATGGGATGAGGACACTTTTTAATCTCTCTACTTTTAACTCCATCTCAGGAATATAAGCTCTATTTTCATATGGGCTTCCTGCAGCTCTGGGGCTATGTGTTTTCTCCATTACACTAGTCAGACCTGGATGGTAGTAGAAGGAAGAAAACTTCCAAAAAACACGAGTCTTGAGTTTCTTAAAACTGGACCAACCTAGGTCATATGCTCACCCTTGAACCAATCTGTGGCCAGAAGAATGTCTAGTACTGTTTGATTAGAGCTGAACTAATCACCTTGGTGGGGCTTTGGCGAGTGTGTGTGTGTCTGTGTGTGTGAAATCATTTTGATTACCTTAGGTCAAATAGTTTGGTTGTAGAATCAATTTCACCTAAACTGCATTTACCATGGAATATGAGTAGAATAGGTATTGAGGAATTCAGTAAAGTTGTTACTAGATCCTAAATTTCAAATGATTTTTGTCTTCTTTCTTAGGGGTTTTTTTGATTTTCAAACTGGCTCCAATGAACTTGTATTTTGTAATAAAAAAAAGAGCTGAAATAAAAAATAAAATTAGAAGTAAAAAGAATCTGTAGCAATGAAAGAAATGTTGGAACTAAGAAATGTTAGGCACACTGAAATCAATCAAAAAGGTCACTGAAATGAATGCCTTGTTAATAAAAATACAATATACCAATACTGAATCAAGATATAAGGAATAAAAAGAAATGAAAGGGACAATATGTAACTTCCTTCCTCCACCTACCCTGTTCAATAGAATTTGAAAATTTTCTTTAAATTTTAAAAAAGTAAATAATCCCTTTTTGGCAGAACATGGTATTATGACTGGGGTAGACATTTGCCATGTTTGGGTCTGACGAGTATCTTTTGAACACCTTACTATTTGGGGAGAGTTTCCCACATTATAAACCCCTCTTTTCTAGGGTAGAACCGAGGCCATGCTCCCTGAGACTCTCCTGCAGTCAGGCACAGTAGAGACACCTGCACCAGATATTAGTGGCAGAATAAATAATAGGAGAAAGAGTGCAGAGTGTGGATCAATTCTGGGCAAATGTGGTGCACAGCTTCTGCTGTCTGTCCCCAGCATCGCTCATGGTGGCCACAGGATCCTGGCAGCAGTGGTGGCAGGAGGGGGTACTTCGGTCAGAGCATGGTGATCCTAGTCTTCTTGCTGCATAGACTCTGACTCTGCCTATCTCTGATATCTCAATATCTTTGAATAGATTTTCTTTCTGACTGAACTATCTAGAATAAATTCTGTTGCTTGTAATAAGGAATCAAATTGCTTCATTATCCAGTTTGCTCTATGGGACAACTTTGGACCTATCTTGCAACTTGGCAATAAAAACTTGGCAAAAAAAATAAAATAAAATTTTATATTTTAAGATATCTCAAGATTCACAAGTAGTTGTATGAAACAGCATAGAGAAATCCATGTACTCTTTACTTAGTTTCCCACAATGGTAACATCTTGCAAAACTGTAATAAAATTTCACAACCAGGAGGTTGATGTTGGTATGACATTGATACAATCAACATATATAATACATCCATCACCACAGTTCGGTTCAGTTCAATTGATCAGTTGTGTCTGACTCTTTGCGACCCCATGGACTGCAGCACACCTGGCTTTCCTGTCCATCACCAACTCCCAGAGCTTGCTCAAACTCATGTCCATTGAATCGGTGATGCCATCTAACTATCTCATCCTTTGTTGTCCCCTTCTCCTCCTGCCTTCAATCTTTCCCAGCATCAGAGTCTTTTCCAATGAATCAGTTCTTCACATCAGGTGGCTAAAGCATTGGAGGTTCAGCTTCAGCATCAGTCCTTCCAATGAACACCCAGGACTGATCTCCTTTAGGATGGACTCATTGGATCTCCTTGCAGTCCAAGGGATTCTCAAGACTCTTCTCCAACACCACAGTTCAAAAGCATCAATTCTTCAGCACTCAGCTTTCTTTATAGTCCAGCTCTCACATCCATACATGACTACTGGTAAAATCATAGCTTTGACAAGACGGACTTTTGTTGGTAAAGTAATGTCTTTGCTTTTTAATATGTTGTCTAGGTTGGTCATAACTTTTCTTCCAAGGAGTAAGTGTCTTTCAATTTCATGGCTGCAGTCACCATCAGCAGTGATTTTGGAGCCAGAAAAAAGAAAGTCTGTCACTGTTTCTGTTGTTTCCCATCTATTTGCCATGAAGTGATGGGATCAGATGCCATGATCTTAGTTTTCTGAATGTTGAGTTTTAAGCCAACTTTTTCACTCTCCTCTTTCACTTTAATCAATAGACTCTTCAGTTCTTCTTTGCTTTCTATTATAAGGGGGGTGTCATCTGCATATCTGAGGTTATTGATATTTCTCCTAGCAATCTTGATTCCAGCTTGTGCTTCATCCAGTCCAGCATTTCTCATGAAGTACTCTGCATATAAGTTAAATAAGCAGGGTGACAATATACAGCCTTGATGTACTCCTTTCCCGATTTGAAACCAGTCTGTTGTTCCATGTCCAGTTCTAACTATTGCTTCTTGACCTGCGTACAGATTTCTCAGGAGGCAGGTCAGGTGGTCTGGTATACTTATCTCTTTAAGGATTTCCCACAGTTTTCTGTGATCCACACAGTCAAAGGCTTTGCATAGTCAATAAAGCAGAAGTGGGTGTTTTTCTGGAGCTCTCTTGCTTTTTCAATGATCCAATGGATGTTGGCAATTTGATCTCTGGTTCCTCTGTCTTTTCTAAATCCAGCTTGAACATCTGAAAGTTCACGGTTCATGTACTGTTGAAGCCTGGCTTGGAGAATTTTGAGCATTACTTTGCTAGTGTGTGAGATGAGTGCAATTGTGCAGTACTTTGAGCATTCTTTGGCATTGCTTTCTTGAGATTGAAATGAAAATCAACATTTTCCAGTCCCGTGGCCACTGCTGAGTTGTCCAAATTTGCTGGCATGTTGAGTGCGGCACTTTCAGAGCATCATCTTTTAGGATTTGAAATAGCTCAACTGGAATTCCATCACCTCCACTAGCTTTGTTCATGGTGACACTTCCTAAGGCCCACTTGATTTTGAATTCCAAGATATCTGGCTCTAGGTGAGTGATCACATCATCGTGGTTATCTGGGTCATGAAGATCTTTTTTGTATAGTTCTGTGTATTCTTGTCGCCACTTCTTAACATCTACTTCTGTTAGGTCCATACCATTTCTGTCCTTTATTGTGTCCATCTTTGCATGAAACGTTTCCTTGGTATCTCTAATTTTCTTGAAGCGATCTCTAATCTTCATGTTCCACTTTAACGGCTATGCCCACTTCCATACTACGTCTACCCTCCTTAACCCCTGGCAACTGCTAATTTACTCTTCTTTTCTATAGTTTTGGCGTGCAAAGTGTGTTATGTAAATGGAATGATATAGTATGTAATCTTTTGGGATTGACTTTTTCCACTAAGCATAATTCTTTGGAGATTTATCCAGCATGTTGTATGTATTGATAGTTTTTGCTTTTCATTGTTGATAAAATTTCCATGGTGTGGGTTCAATTCAGTTCAGTCACTCAGTCATGTCCACTCTTTGAGACCCCATGAACTGCAGCACGCCAGGCCTCTCTGTCCATCACCAACTCCTGGAGTCCACCCAAACCCATGTCCATTGAGTCGGTGATGCCATCTACCCAGCTCATCCTCTGTCGTCCCCTTCTCCTCCTGCCCTTAATCTTTCCCAGCATCAGGGTCTTTTCAAATGAGTCAGCTCTTCGCATCAGGTGACCAAAGTATTGGAGTTGCAGCTTCAAAATCACTCCTACCAATGAACACCCAAGACTGATCTCCTTTAGGATGGACTGGTTGGATCTCCTTGCAGTCCAAGGGACTCTCAAGAGTCTTCTCCAACACCACAGTTCAAAAGCATCAATTCTTCGGCACTCAGCTTTCTTTATAGTCCAACTCTCACATCCATACATGGGTTACTATAGTTTGTTTTCATCATCTACCCATTGAAGGACGTCTGAGTTGTTTTCCAGTTTATCTATTATGAATAATGCAGCTACAAATATTTGTGTACAGGTTTTGTGTGAATATAAACTTTTATTTCTCTGAGATTTATGCCCAGGAGTGCAATTGGTGTGTCATTTAGGAGTTGCATATTTAGTTTTTTTTTTTACAAACTCCCAACTGCTTTCTAAAATTGCTATACCATCTTACATTCATGGGAAATGTATGAGTGATGTAATTTCTCTTCGTGCTCACTAGTGTTTGGTTATCACTGTATGTTTTAGCCACTCTGATATGTAGTACTGATATCTCACTTAAGTTTTCATTTGCATTTCTCAAATGACTAATGATATTGAACATCTTTTGGTGTGTTTGTCATCCTTATATCCTCTTTGAAGAAATACCTTTCCATGTCTACTGCCCATTTTCTTTTTTAAAATTAATTAATTAATTTTTTCTTTCTTTTGTTTCAAATTATGAAATGATGATAATACATTTACAGGAGACTTGGAAAACACAGAACAAAGTTACATATAGTTCCATTATATGTGTGTGCGTGTATGTGCTAAGTCACTTTAGTCAAGTCTGACTGCGATCCTATGGACTGTAGCCCTTCAGGCTCCTCCATCCATGGGATACTCCAGGCAAGAATACTGGAGTGGGTTGCTACACCATCCTCCAGGGAATCTTCCTGACCCAAGGACTGAACCCCTACCCTTACATCTCCACATTGGCAGCGAGTTCTTTACAACTAGCGCTACCTGGGAAGCCCAGTTCCACTATATATACTGCCCATTTGCTAACTGGCTTGTTTATTTTTTTTAAGGTTGAGCTTTGAGAAGTTTTTAAATGTGTGTGTACGTGTGTGTGTCATATATACATGACTTCCCTGGTCATATATCTGCCTGCAATGCAGGACCCGTGGGTTCTATCCTTGGGTCCAGAAGATCCCCTGGAGAAGGAAATGGCAACCCACTCCATGACTTAGTGACTAAAACAACAATAAGCAAAGGACATTTAAATCTACTCCCAACAACTTTCAAGTATATAACACAGTATTGTTAACTATAGTCACCATAATAGATCCCCCACATTTATTCATATTATAACTGGAAGTTTTTACCCTTTGACCAACATCAGTCCATTTTTCCCACCCTTTGTCACTGGCAACCACTATTCTAATCTCTGTCTGTACGTGTTCAGCTTTTCTTTAGTATCCACATGCAAGTGTTATCATATAATATTTGTATTTCTCTGACTTACTGCACTTGGCTTAATACCCTCAGTGTCTATACATGTTCTCACAAATGGCAGAATTATCTTATTTCTTATAGTAGAATAGTATTCCACATATATTTTACCACATTCATATATACTATGTATATATTTATGGGCTTCCCAGATGGCTTAGTGGTAAAGAATCTGGCTGCCAATGCAGGAGCCGTGGATTTGGCCTGTCTTTTTGGTAGTAGTCATTCTAACAGGTGTGAGATGATATCTCACTGTGATTTTGACTTTCGTTTCCCTGATGATTGCTGTTGTAGAACAACTTCTCAAATATTTGATGTCCTTTTGTGTGCCTTCTTTGGAAAAATGTCTATTCCATTCCTCTGCCCATTTTTAATGAAATTATTTATTTCCTTGGTAATGAGTCACATGAGTTCCTTACATATTTTGCATATCAACCCTTTATCTGATATATCCTGGTGGCTCAGACCATAAAGAATCCACCTGCAATGCAGGAGACCCAGATTCGATCCCTGGGTTGGGAAGATCCCCTGGAGAAGGGAATGGAAACCTACCCCAGTATACTTGCCTGGAAAATCCCATGGACAGGGGATCCTGGTGGGCTACAGTCCATGGGGCCACAGAAAGTCGAACACAACTGAGCAGCTAACATTTCCACTTTGAAAATATTTTCACCCATTCTATAGATTGTCTTTTCATCTTGTTGATTGTCTCTATTGCTGTGCAGAAGCATTTTAGGTTAATGTAGTCCCATTTACCTATTTTTGCTTTTATTGCCTGTGTTTTTGGTGAAATATCCATGAAATCTTTTCTGAGATCAATGTCAAGAAGCTTCTAACCTATATTTTCTTCTGAAAGTTTCAGTTTCAGGTGTAAGACCTGAAATTAAAACTTTAACTCATTTTTACATTGATTTTTGTGTGTGGTTTAAGATAAAGGTCTAATTTCAATTTTTTGTTTGTGGATATCCCATTTATTGAAGACACTATCCTTTTCCCATTGTGAATTTTAGACTCCATTGTCTATGATCAGTTGACTATATATGTGTGGGTTAATTTCTGGCCTGGCTATTCTAGCCTATTAGCCTGCATGTCTGTTTTTATGCCAGTGTCATACTGTTAGGTTTTTCTCTTTTTTCAGGTTTTATTTTGTTAGAGCAGTTTTAGTTTTAAGTTTGTAGCAAAAGTGAAACTGAAGTACAGAGATTTCCCATAGTTCCCTACCCTACCCAAGCAAAGCTTCTCCATTTTCAACATCCCCTACCAGAGTGATATATTACCATTGATTAATCTACACTGACGCATCACAATCACCCAAAATCTGCAGTTTACAAGAGTTCACTCATTGTATATTTTATGTGTTTGGACAAGACTGTAATGACATGTATTCATCAGGGTTGTTTCACTGTCCCCAAATTTCTCTTTGTTCCACTTATTAATCCTACCTTCCTCTTCCGAAATCCCTGGCAACCACTGATCCTTTTACCATCTCCATAGTTTTGCCTTTTCCAGAATATCACATAGCTGGAATCATACAGAGTGAAGCCTTTTCAGATTGACTTCTTTCACTTAATAGTATGCATTGAAAGTTTCTCTATGGTTTTTCATGACTTGCTAGCTCATTTCTTTTCAGTGCTGAATAACATTCCATTGACTGGATACACTACAGTGTTTTTAATCCATTCTCCTACTGAAGGTTGCTTCCATGCTTTGCCAATTATGACTAGAACTGTTATAAACATATGTTGTGCAGGCTTTTGTGTAGACATAAGTTTCACCGACTCAGTGGACATAAATTTGAGCAAATGCCGGGAGGCAGTGAAGGACAGAGGAGTCTGGCGTGCTGTAGTCCATGGAGTCACAAAGAGTTGGGCACCACTTAGCGACTGAACAACCACAAAAGTTTCCAATTCCTTTGAGTAAATACCAAGGGGCACACTTGGCTGGATCATACAGGAAGAGTATGCTTAGTTTTGTAAGAAACTGCCAAACTGTTTTCCAAGGGGGCTGTGCCATTCACACCAGCAGTGAATGAGAATTCCTGCTGCTTGGCATCCTCTCGAGCCTTCAGTGTGGTCAGTGTTCTGGATTTTGGCCATTCTACTAGGTGTGTGGTGGTGTCTCACTGTTGTTTCAGTTTGTATTGCCCTAATGACGTGTGGAGAAGACAATGGCACCCCACTCCAGTACTCTTGCCTGGAAAATCCCATGGATGGAGGAGCCTGGTAGGCTGCAGTCCATGGGGTCGCTAAGAGTCAGACACGACTGAGCAACTTCACTTTCATGCATTGGAGGAGGAAATGGCAACCCGCTCCAGTGTTCTTGCCCGGAGAACCCCAGGGATTGGGGAGCCTGGTGGGCTGCCGTCTATGGGGTCACACAGAGTTGGACACGACTGAAGTGACTTAGCAGCAGCAGCAGTAGCAGCAATGACGTGTAATGTGAAGTATCGTTTCAAATGCTTGCTTGCCATTTGTATATCTTCTTTGGTGAATGTCTTTTAAGATTTTAGAACCGGATTTTGATCAGGTTGCTTGTTTTCTTAAGCATTATTTGTACATTTTGGATAACAGTTCTTTGTTGGATGTGTCTTTGGCAAATATTTACTCCTAGTCTGTAGCCTATCTTTCCATCCCATTGACATTGTCCTGCACAGAACAGCAGTTTTAAATTTTAATGAACTCTGACTCAGTCAATTATTTCTTTCATGGATCATGCATGCCTTTGGTGTTTTAGCTAAAAAGCTATTGCAAGGCCATAGCCTGGGTCATCTAGGTTTTCTCCCGTGTTATCTTCTAGGAGTTTTATAGCTTTAAATTTGATATTTAGGTCTGTGATCAATTTGGGGTTAACTTTTGTGAAGAGTATAAGGTCTGTGTCTAGATTCTTTTTTTGTTCTTTTGCCTTTGGATATCTACTAGTTCTATCATGATTTGTTGAAGACTCTCTGTTATATAGCACAGGGAACTCTGCTCAATGTTCTGTAATAACCTAAATGGGAAAAGAATTTGAAAAGAATAGATACATGTGTATGTATAGCTGAATCACTTTGCTGTATTCCTGAAAGTAACATAAAGTTGTCAATCAACTATATTTCAATATAAAATACAGATTAAAAAAGAAGAGTCTCTTGCTACATTCTCTTGCCTTTGCTCCTGCATCAAACATCAATTGGCTATATTTAGGTAGGCCTTTTTTGGGGCTGCCTATTCTGTTCCATTGATTTGTTTGTCTATTCCTTCACCAATAGCACACTGTCTTAATTATTGTAGCTGTATACTAAGTCTTGAATTTTGTCAGTCCTCTAGCTTTGTTCCTTTCCTTCAATATTATGATGGTGAGTATTTCGCTTCTCCATATAAATTTAAAATCAATTTGCCAATCCACAAATAACTTGCTGGGATTTTGACTGAAATTGCATTGAATTTATAGATCAGTTGGATCTATGAATTTATAGATCAGTTTGAAAGAACTTATGTCTTGGCAATGCTGAGTTTTCCTCTCCATGAAAATGGAATACTTTTTCATTTACTTAGTTCTTCTCTGATTTTGTTCATCAAAGTGTTGCAGTTTCCCTTACATAGATCTTGTACATATTTTGTTCTATTTCTACCTAGGTATTTATTGGGGGGAGGAGTACTGATGTAAATGTTATTGCATTTTTAATTCTAAATTCTGCTTGTCCATTGATGGAGTGCCGTGCTGTTTTGAATATATTTTGAAATCAGGAAGCATGATGCTTCTAGTTTACTTTTTCTTTCTCAAGATCACTTTGATAGTCTGGGTCTTTTGTAGTTCCATATGAAATTTATGATTGCTTTTTCTATTTCTGTAAAAGAAAATATCATTGGAATTTTGACAGAGAATGTATCTAATCTGTAGATTGCAGAGTATCAGAGGAATAACCATGTTCATCCGAAGGATGCTATTTCTAGATGATGAAAAACATCTAAATCTCAAGATACTCATGAGATTTGTAAAAGAGAAGATAGAATTTTCTTCCCAGCTTTGAGTCAACATTGATTATCTGGGCCTTGAAGCAACAATGCATGTGCCCAGTGCCTTGCAAAGTCAAATACTCTTCAAATCACTTGATTCTGTTTGCATACCAGTTACCTGACCTCTTCTGTCCTTCTCTATATCATAAGGATCTAAGTTTCCTAAGGCTCCCTCCTCTGTGAATTTTAGGGAAATTCAGCCAAGAGGAAGAGGGTGGAGGTGCAGTCAGAGCCAGGGGATTCACCCTTCTCTCTTTGCTTTAGGTAGCACCTCCCGTGCCAGCGGTATCTCCTCTGGGGCTACAGCTGCCACTGGACTGCTTTCTCTTCTACTGTCCAACCTTGCTGAGCAGATCCAATATGACTCCATCTTTGCTGGGCAGCCCCAACTCCAAATCTCTGGTAACTTTCATCCCTTTGTTCTCCAAGCCTAAAGGATCGTAGTAACTTCTTGATGTTAATTTTTGGGTTGTTTCTCCCCAGTGCCGCTCCCCCCACTCCGCAATTTGACTTCTCAATTCTTGCATCATCTGTGCATCCATTTACATGTATCAAATTTCCTCTGTTTGGAATATCTAGAGTGGTTCCTGTTTTTCTTGGACTTCAAATATTAAAGGCTCTTATAAAAATAATGCCAAGTTGAACAGTTTGAACAAGGACATCAAGGTCTCTTGGCGAACCATAAAACAGTATAGGGATAACACGGAAATATGAGATGTACTTGCTCTTTCACATTATGTCACTTGTTAAGTATAGGGTTGCCTTGTGACACCATGATATGAAAAGCCATTCTATTCCATATACCTGGCATTCCTTAGCGTTGTGCAGTTCACAACATGGTCACCTGCATCTAACAAACTTGGGTAGGTAGATACTGCCCAAACATCATTTTTCTTGGTTAGTGACATCGGTTACTAGTAGGACTAAAGTCAACTCAGAGATAGATAGAAAAAAAAAAAAAAACAGTAATCTAAATAAAACAGTAATTTTCTCACATATAAAAGTGTGTAGGGTGAAGGATGCAAATGGAAAGTGGATGTCATATTATAAATGTATCCAGTGGGCAGTATGAAGACAGATTGTGAGGACCCATGGGAACAAAGAGCCTGTTGAAGATGAACAAACAAGTTGTGTTTTTTAAGTAGTAGTGAAATGGAAATGGATTATTTTGTTAACTGAAGGTAAAAAATGACAGCAACAAAAACCTCATAATGGGGCATTTTTCAAAATTATTAACTACTTTGGCCACTTCAACGTATTTCTTTTAAGAATTGACTGGTTTTTAAATTTTTATTTATTTGCCTCTGGCTGTGCTGGGTCTTTGTTGTTGCGTGGGTTTTTCTGTAGTGCGGCGAGCCGGGGCTACACTCTAGTTGCGGTGTGCGGGCTTCTCATCGCGGAGCACAGGCTCAGGGCAGGCAGGCTTCAGGATTTGCAGCCCGTGGGCTCTAGAGCACAGGCTCAGAATTGGCGCATGGGCTTAGTTGCTCCACAGCATGTGGGATCTTCCTGGATCAGGGACTGAACCGGTGTCTCCTATTGGCAGGTAGATTCTTCTCCACTGAGCCACCAGGGAAGACCCTGAACAATTTTTAAAGCAAAGTAAAGTAAAAAAAAAAAAAAAGATATAAATAAACCAATGTGGGTGTGCTAAGTTGCTTCAGTGGTGTCCAACTCTTTTTGACCCTGTGGATGTAGCCCACCAGGCTCCTCTGTCCATGGGATTCTCTAGGCAAGAATACTGGAGTGGGTTGCCATGCCCTCCTTCAGGGGATCTTCCAGGCCCAGGGATCAAACCAGCATCTCCTATGTCTCCTGCATTGGCAGGTGGGTTCTTTACCACTAGCGTCACCTGGCAAGCCCCAAATAAACCAATATTCAATATTAAAAAATAAGTCTGTAGGGATGCAGTTTGGGGCTGGTATGGGTCCTCGTCTCCACAAAGTCCACAGTCACCCAGACACTGGATTCCTTCTAGTTCACCGATTTGCTGTGTCTCAAGTGTGAAACTTATTCCTACTATCCATGAAGCATGTTGCTTCCAGACAGCAGACTGGAAGGAAAGACCAAAAAAAGCAGGAGGAGGGGATAGGCAATGGGAAAATGCCAAATATCTCCTAAGGAAGATTTCAAATAGCTACCACACGACACTTCTGCTTGGGTAAACTTTGGCCAGAACTTCCAGGAGTGGGGGTGGGAGGGCCTAGTTTGTTCCTTCTCTGGTTTCTGCTTATTTTTAAAGGGAAAAGAGAAACAGTTCCCATAAGTTAATGCTGATGCTCTGACCTTGTATCTATAGAGACTTCTAAGACCTCCAGAGAAGGAAGAAATAGAGACTAAATCGGAAACCTAGACTCACAGGCTTTGAATATTAGATTTTACAGCTGTGGAAATGTAGGTAAAAATCACACAGCTAGTTTGGGAGAAATGTAGGATTGAAAACCAGGTGTTCTGATCCCTGGTTCAGTGATCTCTTCGTGATGTATCACCTCATGGGGAAGGTTGTTCTTTGTTTCCCTGTGGTATGTCGTTCCACCATTCAGTCGTGTCTGACTTTTGGGACCCCATGGACTCTAGCCTGGCAGGCTCCTCTGTTTATGGAATTTTCTAGGCAAGAATACTGCAGTGGGTTGTCATTTACTCCTCCAGGGGATCTCCCGACCCAGAGATAGAACCTGTGTCTCCTGCCTTGGGCAGATGGATTCTTTATCACTCAGCCACTTGGGAAACCCATAGCCAGAAATTCAGCTGCAGGCCCTCTCCTCAGATGGTGGGGTTTTACTTTTCTATTCCTTGAGTCTGGGCAGGCACTGAACTTGCATTGACCAAGAGAATACAGCAGAAGTGATAAATGAATTTTAAGCCTAGGTCTCCAGATATTTCCAGCTTCCCCTCTAGTTTTCTTGGAATCCAGTTGCCATGGGGCCTCTAGGGGGGATCCCGTGGAGAAGATTAAAGGTGTCTTTGTCTGGCTGATTCATGTCAATGTATGACAAAAGCCACTACAATATTGTAAAGTAATTAGCCTCCAACTAATAAAAATAAATGAAAAAAAAAAAAAAAAGATGCCTTGGTCAACAACCCCAGCCAACCACCAAATAGGTTAGTGAGACCATCCTGGACAAGGCAGCCTTGAGCTGCCATTTGAAACCAAACACATAAATGAGCACAGCTGACACTCCAACTGTACCTAAATTACCAAGCCATAGAATGGGGAGACAACACATTTTTTAAGGCACCAAATTTGGACATTGTTTACTATGGAACAACAGATAACTGGTATATTTCTTAATGAGCCAATCAATCATATTTCTTGTGGATTTTTTTTAAGCTTCACAAAGGAAGACCACATAATGTGTTCCATTCTCCTACTTTCTATTGTTCCAAGTGGGAAAATCATTGTTCACCAATCCTTTAAGCAAAACAAAATACTCACTGAGCATTAAATAGGACCAGTCCATGCTAAATGCTTTATAGCATTCATATTATTAAGGTAGATCAATGCGTAAGTGTATGCTTCCCTGGTAGCTCAGCTGGTAAAGAATGCGCCTGCAATGTGGGAGACCTGGGTTCAATCCCTGGGTTGGGAAGATCCCCTGGAGAAGGGAAAGGCTACACGCTCCAGTATTCTGGCCTGGAGAATTCCATGAACTGTATAATCCATGGGGTCGCAAAGAGCTGGACACAACTGAGCAAGTTTCACTTTTCACGTATAAGTATAGTTCTCTCATTCTTCACATGATAAGAAAAGTCAAGTTCCTTGTCCTTGATCATGCAGCTAATGTAGTTGGTTTAATAAAGGAACTAGACTCCTCAAGGCCCAAGACCAATTGCCTTTATTCTCTCTTAAAACTGTTCCCATAAAACCTGTTCTATTTAGCCTTTTCATAACTACTGGATGAAATTTTTCACTTCTGGGTAAAATCTTGGGGAAGTCCAGTAGCTTTTCAGTTACTTTAAGTAGTAAGAAGCTCTCCGGTTATTTCCAGCTAATAACTAGGGCATTCTTGTCTACCCCCAAAACTTTGGACTGTTGTTGCTTTCAAAGTTTTTCCCCTTCCCAAATTTGCACTTGCCTCAAGCTTCATGGCTACAGTGGCAAATGCAGGTCATGGTCAAGTTATAGTCTCTCTCTCTGCCTGCCTTCTTTCTAACTTGCAACTGCAGTTTTGGTTCCTTACAGGCTGATGCTTGGGAAGGAAGGAGAAGTAAGGGATGGAAGTAAGGGCTTCCTTACTTACTTAAGAAGAAGTAAGGGCTAAAGCCCTCTGGATGCAGCCGATATCCAAAGCTGTCTCTTTTATGGATTCCTTTGTGGGCTCTTCAGAGTTGTTTTCACTAAAAACATCTGCCTCAAATTGTCCAAACTGAATTACACTTCCCCTGGCTTAAGTAAGTAAGTCTAAGTGAAAGTCGCTCAGTCGTGTCCAACTCTTTGTGACCCCATGGACTATATAGTCCATGGAATTCTCCAAGCCAGAATACTGGAGTGGGCAGTCTTTCCCTTCTCCAGGGGATCTTCCCAAGCCAGGGATTGAACCCACGTCTCCTGCATTTCAAGTGGTCTCTTTACCAGCTGAGCCACCAGAGAAGCCCCAGAATAATGGACTGGGTAGCCTATCCCTTCTCCAGTGGATCTTCCCGAGCCAGGAATTGTACTGGAGTCTCCTGCATTGCAGGAGGATTCTTTACCAACTGAGCTTCCTGCCCTTCATACTTTTGCCTTTATTTTTAATTCCAAAGGTGCCTGTCCATCCTCTTCCTTCTGGGTGGTCCCTCTTCTGGCAGGAAACCCTGCATCGTGTACATTTCATATCAGCTCCTGGCCAGCTCCTTTCCACGGGATCCACAGAGCGCAGATGGTTCATTGAACGTGGACATCTGCAACAGTGCGCCTAGTGTCCACGGCAGTGTTCTTTGCTCTACAGGTATCCACACAAATTCTTTTGTCTTTATAGTGTTCAGGCACAAGTCATTTGCTACTTCCTGACATTTCAAGTTCTTCAAATCATTCTCTTTCATCTCCATACTTGGCTCAAAGTGAGTGATAAACATGATTCATGGTGAGGCAAGGAAAAACACACAGTGTCCCCAAATTCTTTTTAGAGAAGACATTCTCTAATGTCTTCAACCTCTCGGCAAATTCTTAGCCTTGTCTGATATTCCATCGGGATCTGAGACAAACCAGAAGTGGAACAACCAGGTTCAGAATCTTTTATCCTTTACTGCACAGATGATCTGATACTATTGCATTGCTCTTGGAAACTCTGAAATGATACAAACAAACACACACAAGTGGTGATAGCAGTCATTTGTTGTTGGTCTACAATTTGCAAGGCAGTGTACAAAACACACCTTTCTTTATTTAGTCCTTATGGTAATCTGTCATGAAGGGTGTTGTTGTTCAGGCGGTAAGTCCTGTCCAACTCTTCCGTGACCTCATGGACTGCAGCATACTAGGTTTCCTTGTCCTTCACTATCTCCTGGAGTTTGCTCAAACTCACGTCCATTTTATTCTGTGATGCTATCCAACCATCTCATCCTCTGTCACTCCCATCTCTTCCTGCCCTCAATCTTTCCCAGCAACAGGGTCATTTCAAGTGAGTCAGTTCTTCGCATCAGGTGGCCAAAGTATTGGAGCTTCAGCTTCAGCCTTCTTTCCCGTGACAGCTCCAGCCCCAGTCACGGAAGGTAAGATAATTTACGGAAATTAGAGGTACGGATTCATTAAGAGATTTTCCCAAGATTGCATGACTGTAACCGGTAGAACCCAGATTCAAATCAACTCCAGCGTGTCTAGAGCTAAAATTCCTGCTTTACACTAGACCACATCATTTCTATTGCAAAATACACTGAATATATTTACTAAGGCTGTCAAGTGAAGAATGATAGAACCAAGATAAACAGGGAGATGGGGGAGGTTAGACCACAGGAAAGATGTGACCTGTTGAGATGTCAACCTCTCTGATTGTCCTGCTGCTGGAAAGGAAAAAGGGAGAGAAGATCTAAACAGTCTGTCAACAGTTCCAGCAAAAGGCAGGTCTTTAAAAATAAAGGAAACAGAAAGCTACAATCCGGGAAACGATATTTTTTAGATGATGTTCTCTGTGTGTGCATGTATGTGTTTCGATAGAGGTAAAGGGTTTAACTGAATTTTAGGGAGAAACAAAGGAAGAAAAAGAGTAAAGGGTTGGAGATACGACTGTGATTCTCAATTTCAATTCAGAGTAAACTTCCCCTTTTGGGTGACAATATAGTTAATCAACAGATAGTGAATGATATTGGTAGCAGATGCTCTAACTTAAGAATCAGGTGTCAGTGAAAAAAGATGCAGCATACACACGCACATATGTAACTGTAGCTGCATATAGACAGATATATATGTATATATGCATATATATATATATGCACACACATACACACACACAATTGGGTATTACTCAGCCATTAAAAGGCTTCCCTGGTGGCTCAGTGTCTGCAATACAGGAGACACGGTTTCGATCCCTGGGTCAGGAAGACCCACAGGGGAAGCAACCTACTCCTGTATTCTTACCTGGGAAATGCCATGGACAGAGGAGCCTGCTGGGCTACAGTCCATGGGGTTGCAAAAAAGTCAGACACGACTTAGGGACTAAACAACAACAAACAGCCATAAAAAAGAGTGAAATATTGCCACTTGTGACTGCATGGATGGAGGGTATTATGCTGAGTGAAATAAGTCAAAGAGAGAAAGGTGAATACTGTATGATGTCATCTATATGCAGAATCTACAAAACAAAACTAATGAAACAAGCACAACAAAACAGAAACAGAGTTATGGATATAGAGAACAAACAGGTGCTGGCCAGAGAAGAGGGGTTGGGAGGAGGAAAAAAAGTAGGTGAGGGAGATTAAAACGTGCAAACTTAGGTTTGAAATGTATGAAATGTACAGTGTAGGGAATATAGTTAATACCTATGTAAGGTCTTTGTGTGGTGACAGGTGGTAACTAGACTTATCATGGTGATCATTTTGAAATGCATAGATATATTCAATTACTATGTTGTAGAAAAGGAGCTAACATGGTGTTGCAGGTCAATTATACTTCAAAAACAAACAAACTAACTAATTTAAAAAGAGATTGAATTTCTGGTAACCAGAGGCTGAGGTGGGGGAGGGGAAATTGGATGAAAGTAGTCGAAAGGTACGAACTTCCACTCATAAGGTAGATAAGTACTAAAGATGGAATATACACTATGAGAAATATAATTAACACTGCTGCATATTATATATATAAATTGTTAGGAGAATAAAAATTCCTAAGAGTTCGCCTCACAAGGCAAAATTTTTTTCCAATTTCTGTATTTTTTCTTTTCCTTTTCTTTATTTTTTAAAAACTTTTTATTTTGTATTGTGGTATAGCTGATTAATCGTGTGATAGTTTCGAGTGAAGAGAGAAGGGACTCAGCCATAGGTATAAATGTATCCATCTCCCCCGACCTCCCCTCCCATCCAGGATGCCGCATAACATTGAGCAAAGTTCCATGTGCTAAACAGTAGTTTCCTGTTGCTTTAATTTTGTATCTGTGACGTGAAATATGTTCTGCTCTATGCTCTACCAGTAAAGACACCTTTTCAAAATGTAAGTTTCTGAACCCAGGTTAAAAGAAGCCAGCTACTTTGGAAGCCATCAGCTACTTCCTCTCCAGTAAGTGCAGAGAGCTGGGGAGACTGGAGTCTCAGCCATCTGCTGCATCAGCCATCTTTTACAGTAAACAAGGAATTAGGAGGTGAACAATAAAGAAAGCAGGATTGGCCCCAGGTAGTTGGATGCATATGAAAGAATGCTTTCACCAAGCCTGGACCCTTGCATCTTCCCATACATATAAGATAGCTAAATCTCTTCACGTGAGAGATTTAGGTTTTCTTACTTAACCTTTCAATATTCAGATTACCTGCCCCTTGCTGCAAACTTGTATATAGCCTGGCTCCTCGCCTACCTCCTCAGAGTCAGCTCTCTTGGGATCATGTGAGATACTGTCTCCCAGGCCCAAGTCCTAACATTCCCAGCGAATAAAACCAAGCTCTCAAAACTTTTAGGTTGTGTGTATCTTTTTCCGGTTGGCATATCTATATGAGATGATGGATATTTACTAAACTTATTGTGATAATCATTTCATGACATATGTCAGTCAAATCATTATGTTATACATCCTGAACTTAGAGAGTACTATATGTCATCTATGTACCAATAAGAAAAGAACAACAACAACAAAAAAACTGGAAGCAGGGTTGCAGTGGGAACCAAGTCAGGGCATGGGGCCAGGCAAAGGGGATTGTTTGGACACCAAAGACACCACACACAGCTGACTGCTATCTATGCAAATTTCTCCAGGCTCTAAAGTTAGACTCTGTTTTGTGTTGGCTCAGCCTATCAATAACTAATGTGGTTAAACCAGCTCCTGTGGTGCTTACTATGATGGCAAGATGCCTTTTAGCAATAACTACCAGGAAGCTCTGAAAAAAATAAAGGTTTATCACTTGCAAGACCTGGAAATTACATAGCACACCTGAGGCCACACTGTGAGGTCACGATTAGGAAGAGAGAGAATGCAGGAGCTTGGGGTTCTGCTTTTTGGGGTCAAGGGAGGGGGCCTAGGGTTTTCTGGCTTGCTCTTTATTTGGTGAATTTAAAACGTAAGAGGGAGATTTTAAAGCACAGGAAGAGGAATAAAACAAGTAGCCCAAATGGTCAGTTACTGAAATCAACCAGGATCTCTAATACAAAGATCTCTAATACAAAGCATCCTCAGTAGGGGAGGTGGCCTGGCCCTTTATCTATGGCTGGAGATAGTTGGCTTTGATGCCTCCTGAAATGGACACCTAGGCAATGTTAAGTCAGGCGCCTACATCACAAAAAAGGAATTACAAAAACCAAGAACCACCTGTCAGGATACCTTCTTCTGGAGCCTAGTTTCCTTGCCAACCCCTGGCAGCTTCATTCCATCTCTAGTTCTTGAACTCAACACAGCTTACTGATGACCCGGCCTCGATTTTGGAGTTTTTCTACTCATGTTTTCCAAAGGATCTCTACCATCTGTAATCCCAGTTTATGGTCCACCTGGGGTATTATCCAACCAGTGCTGCAGACTGAGAATAGAGCTGTCTGGGTGTGGAGTAGACTATAAGACCTTTCCTGATTCTGCCGGCAATTGAAGATCCAAGGCATGAATGTAAGCCAAAATTCTCACAGTTTGTACAAGTTTAAACCTGCGTAATCAAGCTCAGTCAACCCTGAACACTCATTGGAAGGACCGATGCTGAAGCTGGGGCTCCAACGTTTGACCCACCTGATGTGAAAAGCATCAGGAAAAGCCCCTGATGCTGGGAAAGATTGAGGGCAGGGGGAGAAGGGGGTGACAGAGGATGAGATGGTTAGATGGCATCACCGACTCAGTGGACAGGAATTTGAGCAAACTCTGGGAGACAGTGAAGGACAGGGAAACCTGGCGTGCTTCATCCATGGGGTCACAAAGTTAGATATAGCTTAGCTACTGAACAACAAAAACAGCAAATCAAGCTCAAGGATCAGCGGTGAAGGACGTGTGCTAGGCCTAAAAGAGGGGACAGAGCCGAGAGTCAGCAGAGAACCAGAAAGAAATTAAGTGATTCAGGTCTAAATTAAACTGGGAAGTTTTGGAGAAAATTTTTTCTGCGGAAGTAGGGTGGCGTTTGCATGAGTGGACATGTTGGTGTAAAGTTTCATGGACAAAAGAATGTCACATCACCACGTGTCCTGAGATGCCCTGCAGCGCCTGAGGGCAGATGAAGCAAGAGCCACTGTTTATGTGGCATAAGTCTGTGGTTTTCCTCACGTAGAAGGCTGACCCATTTAGGTCCCTGTCATTTCTTTCCTGGATAGTTTTTGCTGGTTTCACTTAGGTGTTAATATTTCTGCTACCACACAGGTGAACCAAGCCCTCTCACACCACCTAGAAAGTATGCGAGCTTTTCAATAAGTAGGTACAGTAGTTTGGATTATTATTTAGCTGATATTAATTATTCTTCCCCTCCTATGTGCAAAGTGTTCTCCCTCCTGGTCCCTTGATGTTGACTTTGGCCACATGATTAACTTTGACCAAAGGAACCCTGATGAACATGATAAAAACTGAGTCTTAATTGTGGTTGTTGTTTAGTCATTAAGTCGTGCTTTGCAACCCCCATGGACTGTAACTCGCCAGGCTCCTCTGTCCTTGGGATTTCCCAGGCAAGAATACTGGAGTGGGTTGCCATTTTCTTCTCCAAGATCCCTGCAATCTTCCCAACCTAGGGATTGAACCGCGTCTCCTGCATTTAGGCATATTCTTTACCACTGACCACCTGGCATGCCCTAGTCTTAATTGCTCGTATGGTTTGGCTTGAACCTTTGCACTCTGGTGATTCTTTATGGGGAAACACGGCTTGCTTAGCTTCTGTCCCTTCAGCCTGGGCCTGGAAGGAACACATGCAGCAGACTTACAGAAATATATAGCCTAGATCCAGGCCCATCCCAAATGCAGCCCAAAGCATAGATGAACACGGTTTACATCAGTGGAGACACACCAGATCTTTGAACATGAGAACAAATGCTTGTTTTTGCAACCACTAAATTTTGCATGATTTGTTACCAGGCATTATTATGGCATTAGTTGACTAAGACAGTAGACTTAGCAAGATCTTATGCAAATTCTTTTTGAGGACACATAGGGAGGGATTGGGGGCAGGAGGAGAAGAGGACGACAGAGGATGAGTTGGCTGGATGGCATCATCGACTCAATGGGCATGAGTTTGAGTAAACTCTGGGAGTTGGTGATGGACAGGGAGGCCTGGTGTGCTGCGATTCATGGAGTCACAAAGAGTTGGACATAACTGAGTGACTGAACTGAACTCAACTGAACTGATATTGAATTGAAACCTGTGTTGATTAGAGTCTCCTACATCCAGAGTATTGCCCTGGACACCTGTTGAATTGCGAAGAAGGGAGTGGTGTGTGCATGCCAAGTCACTTCAGTCATGTCTGACTCTTTGTGACCCCATGGACTGTAGCCCACCAGGCTCCTCTGTCCATGGGACTCTCCAGGCAAGAATATTGGTATGCGTTGCCATTTCCTTCTCCAGGGGACCTTCCCGACCCAGGGATCGAACCTGCGTCTCTTTAGTCTCCAGCACTGGGAGGCGGGTTCTTTACCACTAGTGCCACTGGGAAGCCCAAAGAGAGTGGCAGCTTGGAGTAGATACCAAGAAAAGTGAGGATGAGGATTCCCCTTTTAAGATGTGTCAACTTACACGTTACAAACTTCAGGCTTTGAGGTGTTACCTTCAAGTTTTTGCCATATTCAATACCAACCAAACTATCACTGTTAAATATATTTTTGGTTGATTTACTATTTGAACAGGGAGTATGTATTCTAAAGTGAAAGTGAAAGTTGCTCAGTCATGTCCAACTCTTTGCAACACCATGGCCTATACAGTCCATGGAATTCTCCAGGCCAGAATACTGGAGTGAGTAGCTGTTCCCTTCTTTGGGGGATCTTCCCAACCCAGGGATCGAACCCAGGTTTCCTGCATTGCAGGCAGAGTCTTTACCAGCTGAGCCACCAGGGAAGCTGAAGAATATTGGAGTGGGTAGCCTATCCCTTCTCCAGCAGATCTTCCTGACCCAGGAATTGAACCGGGGTCTCCTGCATTGCAGGTGGATTCTTTACCAACTGAGCTATCAGGGAAGCTATGTATTCTAATCATAACTATAAAAGAAAAAGTATGTATGCAAATTAAAATAGTAAGAGCATTCCATCTACTTGCCACTTAAACTCTTCTTTTCCAAATGTGATCTTCAACTCTCAATAATGACTTCTTTTGAAAGAGCAATTAGAATGCCCCAAACTAACCCAGGAATATGTTTCTTCCTTGCCTTATCAAACTCCTCGGCATTGCCTATAACATCAAAGCTTTCTCTGGCTCATTCAGAAACAGGTTTATTGCCCCTTAGGAGGTAGCTTCTTGGTTGTTAGTACCAAAATCAAGCAGTCTTAGAAGATAATTGCCATCAATGGATACATGTGAGCGTGCCATCATATGTAGACAAATGGCACATTCTTGATTTTTATACCTTAACCATTGTGGATGGTGGCTGATTGCGGACACACAACAAAGACCATGTTTTTCCAAATGGGAGATTAGATATTTGAGTGTTTGGAGAATAACACCCCTCAAGGCAGTCACAGAACAAAGTCAAGTCAGCAAGGATAGATAGTTCAAAGAATTTAGACAGAAGACTGACTAGGAAGAGATTTCCAAACACTAAATCTTAGTGACTGAGAGATTTAATTGTTAAGGCTTTGGTTCCATTCCCAGCTCTGATAATTATTGACTTTATAACTCTGGGTAAGTTTATTGTACTGGAGAAGGGAATGGCAAACCACTTCAGTATTCTTGCCTTGAGAACCCCATGGACAGCATGAAAAGGCAAAAAGATAGGACACTGAAAGATGAACTGCCCTGGTCGGTAGGTCCCTTATGATTATACAGTGGAAGTGAGAAATATATTTAAGGGACTAGATCTGATAGACTGCCAGATGAACTATGGACGGAGGTTCGTGACATTGCACATAAGACAGGGATCAAGATCATCCCTAGGAAAAGAAATGCAAAAAAGCAAAATGGCTGTCTGAGGAGGCCTTACAAATAGCTGTGAAAAGAAGAGAAGCCAAAAGCAAAGGAGAAAAAGAAAGATATACCCATCTGAATGCAGAGTTCCAAAGAATAGAATAGCAAGGAGAGATAAGAAAGCCTTCCTCAGCGATCAATGCAAAGAAATAGACGAAAACAACAGAATGGGAAAGACTAGAGATCTCTTCAAGAAAATTAGAGATACCAAGGAACATTTCATGCAAAGATGGGCTCAATAAAGGACAGAAATGGTATGGACCTAACAGATGCAGAAGATATTAAGAAGAGGTGGCAAGAATACGCAGAAGAACTATACAAAAAAGATCTTCATGACCCAGATAATCATGATGGTGTGATCACTCACCTAGAGCCAGACATCCTGGAATGTGAAGTAAAGTGGGCCTTAGGAAGCATCACTACAAACAAAGCTAGTGGAGGTGATGGAATTCCAGTTGAGCTATTTCAAATCCTATAAGATGATGCTGTGAAAGTGCTGCGCTCAATATGCCAGCAAACTTGGAAAACTTAGCAGTGGCCACAGGACTGGAAAAGGTCAGTTTTCATTCCAATCCCAAAGAAAGGCAATCCCAAAGAATGCTCAAACTACTGCACAATTGCACTCATCTCACACGCTAGTAAAGTAATGCTCAAAATTCTTCAAGCCAGGCTTCAACAACACAAGAACTGTGAATTTCCAGATGTTCAAGCTGGTTTTAGAAAAGGCAGAGGAACCAGAGTTCAAATTGCCAGTATCCGTTGGATCATCAAAAAAGCAAGAGAGTTCCAGAAAAACATCTATTTCTGCTTTATTGACTATGCCAAAGCCTTTGACTGTGTGGATCACAAAAGGCTGTGGAAAATTCTGAGAGATTGGAATACCAGACCACCTGACCTGCCTCTTTAGAAATCTGTGCGCAGGTGAGGAAGCAATAGTTAGAACTGGACATGGAACAACCGACTGATTCCAAATAGGGAAAGGAGTACGTCAAGGCTGTATATTGTCACCCTGCTTATTTAACTTATATGCAGAGTACATCATGAGAAACACTAGACTGGATGAAGCACAAGCTGGAATCAAGATTGCTGGGAGAAATATCAATAACCTCAGATATGCAGATGACACCACCCTTACAGCAGAAAGTGGAGAAGAACTAGAGTCTCTTAATAAAGGTGAAAGAGGTGAGTGAAAAAGTTGGCTTAGAACTCAACATTCAGAAAACACAGATCATGGCATCTGATCCCATCACCTCATATCAAATAGATGGAGAACAATGGAAACAGTGGCTGACTTTATTTTTCTGGGCTCCAAAATCACTGCAGATGGTGACTGCAGCCATGAAATTAAAAGACACTTACTCCTTGGAAGAAAAGTTATGACCAATCTAGATAGTATATTAAAAAGCAGAGACATTACTTTGCCAGCAAAGGTCTGGCTAGTCAAGGCCCTGGTTTTTCCATTAGTTATGTATGGATGTAAGAACTTGACTATAAAGAAAGCTGACTGCTGAAGAATTGATACTTCTGAACTGTGGTGTTGGAGAAGTCTTGAGAGTCCCTTGACTTCAAGGAGATCCAACCAGTCCATCCTAAAGGAAATCAGTCCTGAATATTCATTGGAAGGACTGATGCTGAAGCTGAAACTCCAATACTTTGGCCACCTGATATGAAGAACTGACTCATTGGAAAAGGCCCTGATACGGGAAGAGATTGACAGCAGGAGGAAAAGGGGTCGACAAGGATGAGATGGTTGGATGGCATCACTGACTCAATGGACATGAGTCTGAGTAAACTCCGGGAGTTGGTGATGGACAGGGAGGTCTGGCGTGCTGCAGTCCATGAGGTCACGGAGAGTTGGACACAACTGAGTGACTGAACTGAACTGACCAAAGTTTACTGTACTTCCATGTAGCTCAGTTTTGTCATCTATAAGATGGAAGGGAAAAAAGATCTTATCTCCCTCATGGAATTACTGTGAAGACTGAATGGGAACATATATGGAAACAAAGCATTTATTGTAGCCCCTAAACAGTAGGAAGTGCTCAGTAAAAACTGTGTTCTGAACATAGCTGCTATGATTTTTGACATCATTATGGTATCAAACAAAAGATCTTGGGATTGAAATGCACAGAACCATGAAAGCAATCCGGAGGCAGTGTCAGTGAAGATAAGTGTGCGTCTGCTCCCTGGGCCTTGGTTCTGAGCTGTGGAGCCGCCTTGCCTTGAAGTCAGTCAGGGGTGTGGAGGGACTGGGTGTAGCTGGGGAGGCGTGGATGCTGGTGATGACGCAACGTGGAAGATAAGGTGCTTTAGGCTCCAGAGGCAGCAGCCAGAGCAGAGGCTTCTCCGCCTTCACTAAGGCAGTGGGATGGGGAGGGGTGGCCTGGCAGCCTTATCTCCGAGGTTGGCCCGGAGCCTAAGCCCAGGCCACGGTGGCTGTTTACAGGGCTGGTTATAGGGCATGCTTGTGCCTCAGCTTGCTCTTATCTAATCTGAATTGTCCTTGTTATCATTTCCTCGAGAAACTGCAGCCCAGGGGACTTGGTTGGAACAGGATTGGGGAGGAGGGGTAGGTGTGAAAGAAGCTAGAAGTCCATCTGTAGATAATTGGACTTTGGGGGAAGGGAAGGGGACAGAGAAAGCATGGTAGATTTGTATCCAAACAGACCAAAAGCTCTCAAAGTCCTGAGTCATCGTTTCGTTCTCAGTCCTTAACCTGCTGGCATGACTGTCCTGCAGGCGTGCTCAGTCATTCAGTCATCGTGACTGTTTGTGACCCCACGGACTGGAGCCAGCCAAGCTCCTCTGTCTGTGGGATTTTCCAGGCAAGCGTACAGCAGTGGGTTGCAATTTCCTCCTCCAGGAGATCTTCCCAACCCAGGGGCTGAACCTGCATCTCCTGCGTCTGCTTGCATTGGCAGGCTAATTCTTCACCACTGAGCCTCCTGGGAAGCCCCCTAAAGTAGACAGATGCAATTTTAAGAATCAACTCAGTGGGTCACTGTTCTCTTAGACATTCAGGAAAAAACAGGGAAGCTCATCTGTGGCTGCTATCCACTGACTCCCACCCCACCCCACCCCCATTTAATTGGTTTCCATGACTTTGTCTTCCTCTGTAAATGTTTTCTTTCCATGTGTTCGCCCCTCTGCCCTCAGCCAGGGCCTGGCCTCTCTATATCACTCCTGCTCCGTAGAACCAGCACTGTGTCTCTTGTCTTTTATCAACCCAGAACCCCAGCACCAGCCATTTGTAGGGATTATTTTCAACATGTCATGAAGTGAAGTGACGTGAAGTCACACAGTCGTGTCTGACTCTTTGCAACCCCATGGACTGTAACCTACCAGGCTCCTCAGTACATGGGATTTTCCAGGCAAAGATACTGGAGTGGGTTGCCATTTCCTTCTCCAGGGGATCTTCCCGACCCACGGATTGAACCCAGGTCTCCTGCATTGCAGGCAGATTCTTTACCGTCTGAGCTACTCTTCCTCAAAAGCCTTTGGTCCCTTTTTTCTGATGTTGAAGTCATGACTTTTCTTCAAAGCTTGCACGATGCTTTACAATATGGTGTCCTTCAACATAGGAGCTTTATTCCCCATCTCCAGCCATGGAGCCGTCCGTCCTTACCCACATCCCAACAAATGCACCATAACATAGTACTGGTCGGGAAATACTGCTGAGGTATCATTAGTGTGACTGTCCTAGTGAATCCCATTTTACCTGAGATGGGGAAACAAAGAATGGTGGTGAAATACTTTCTTTCATAAATGTGCTAAGACCTACCCCAGGTGAGGGCTCAGTATGATGTGAGAAAGAGAATTTCTGTCTTAGAATGCAGTTCATTCCTACAAGTGTTTATGAAACATCTTATGAGGGTGTGAAAGAGAAAGGAACCTTGTTCCTGTTACCAAAGAGTTTGTAATCAATAGAGAGATATTATACAAGTTTGATATATTATACAAGAGAGATATATTTACAAATTTGCAAAGTCGCTTCAGTTGTGTCAGACTATTTGCGACCTTATGGACTGTAGCCCATCAGGCTCCCCTGTGCATGGGATTCTCCAGGCAAGACTATTGGAGTGGGTTGCCATACAAGGCAACTGGGTAATAGCACAAGAGGGTCAGTCCTGCCTCTCTCAACTGGAAAAGAAATGCACAACTTGAAAGTTGAGAATTATGTTTTATCTGGTGGACTTAATGAGGACTTAAGTCCAGGGTACAGCCTCTTAGATAGCTCTGAGGGACTGTTCCAAAGACATAATGGAGGAACCAGGTTATATAAGAGTTGTTGCAAAAACAGCAACAACAAAAAAAGGTAGTAGAATATCAAAAGTATGTTAGTCGCCCAGTTGTGTCTGACTCATTGTGACCCTATGGACTGTAGCCTGCCAGGCTCCTCTGTCCATGGAATTCTCCGGACAAGAATACTGAGTGGGTAGCCATTCCTTCTCCGGTGGATCTTTCTGACCCAGGTCTCCTGCATTGCAGGTGGATTCTTTACCACTGAGCCGCCTGGGAAGCCCATCAAAAGATTACTGCTAATTAAAGAAAAACCATACATCTCAAGTTCATGACTTTAGTGCTTTTCTATGTATGGGAAGATGCAGTCGTCAGGACTTGTTGACATTATTCCTTTGATATGTACTGTACTATCTAGGGCTAGTATCCTGTTTTTCCTCCATCCTGAATCCTCTCAGGATGCATCGTTGGGGCAGCTTCCATGGCTGATGGCTTGATGGCTGAAGCATCCTTTGCTTATTGATATGACAGGCAACATTCTATGTCCACACTTCATTCGTTGTGGAAGGCATGAGACTGGGTGAGGCTTTCAAAGGGAAATATCATCCTCGTTTTCCAAATGGTGAAACTTACCTGCCTGAGAGTTTAAGTGGTCATTCACAGTCACAGGGCTAGTAATGAGCAGATTAGGGTCTCCTAGCTTGTTGCTTTTTTTCCTGGACTGTTCTGCCTGCAACCTGCAGGGCTGTGGCACTCCCTGGGAAGCTATCAATCATGCTTGGGAGCAGGGGGAATGGGCATGGAGCTGGCAGACCTCCCAGGGGAGGGGACATCTGACCTGAGAATTAAAAGGCTCAAGATGTTCCCATCATATTAGAAAGGAGAGAAGAAAGAATATTCCAGAAATAAAGAAACTCTGTGAGCAGAGGCACAGAGCAAGTCAAGAGGAGCCGCCCAGGGCAGGATTGCTTGGGAAATGGAGACTGCCTCCCTTTGCCTCCCCTGAGAGGCTGAGATAAAGGAGCCAGGAGAGGCTGGGGTGTCTCCAGACTGATAAACAGGCTCCACCCAGAGGCCAGTAGCATGTGTGTGGGGACAGGGACTGCGGGTGGCACATGCGCCCTTTCTCCAAGAAAAAGGAACTGGGGTGGGGGTCAGAGAGAGGCTATTTCCTGAATCCCCGTCCTCAGACTCAACACCTAGAGCAGAAGAAGGACGGATTCTGAGAGCAAAAGAGACGGCCAGACAGACGGCAAGTCCCCTAGAGAAGGCCATTCCCTTTGGGAGTCAGACGCCTAGGGTGGGAGGTAGAGCCGGCTGGTGTGTGTGTGTGTGTGTGTGTGTGTGTGTGTGTGTGTGTGTGTGCGTGCGTGCATGTGCATCCCCTGTCCCCCTCCAGAGAGGACGGATGTGGGACTTGGAGAGTAGGAACCGGGGAGGAGAGGCAGGTGACGGGACGGAGGGAGGGGGGAACCTCAGGAAGAGAATTTCATTCTGAAGCCTGCCTAGGAGCACTGCCCTGGGATGAGCATACATGTGTGTGTGTTGGGGGTGGGGGTGGGGGTAGGGGGGCAGGTGGGCAGGAGGTCTCAAAATGACCTGATATAACTCTCTGTGATGTACCCCCTTCCTGAACCAGCCTCTCTGTCCTGCCTCCAGTTCAGGAGGGTGGAGACAAAGAGTCGGTGGGGAGAGCCATGCGGACTGAGCAAGCGAGTGGATCAGGGACACGCAGGAGACGGGTGGTAAGTGCACAGGGCAGCGTTCTGACAGCCCTTCCAGCTCCCAGGGGTCCAAAGAAGACTGGGTTCAGGAGAATAAGGGGCGTTATCTCTGTACCAGGGGACCCCAGCACCAACTATCTGTTCCTTCTTCCTCCTTTCCCCCTCCCTCCCCCATCCCAATCCTCTCCATCATGTGTTTTTAATTTCCTGGTTCTCTGCACAGAGATTTCCAGAAGAGGAGCCGCCCACCGCACAGGATGGATGGTGGCAAAAGACCTTGCGGGCGCTAAAGACCCTTCTGCTCTTCAGTATAATCCTTGGTGTTTCTCTGCTGCTTTGGGGCTACGTGTTCCAGGGCTGTGGTCCTTGTAAGCGAGATCCTAGATCCCCCCACAGCCCACTCCCCATCCACCATCCAGCATCCCGAGACCCACCACGTATCCTGACCCCTGGGGGCCCCGGGTTCCCAGCCTCCTGCCCCGTGAATCCCTCTCCTGCCCATCAGTCAGACGATTTGCTCCTCATCAGGGTCTCTGTCCCTTTCCCTAACCAGGCATTTCTTTGCTTAGCCCCTTGGGGGAAGTCCTCATCGCTTCCTCTTTCGCAGCTCTGAGCTTTTCCCCACAGCCCCTTGCAAGACATCTGTGTGTCAGGACCTCCTGGCTCTCTACCTGGCCTCTGGGAACACCAGTGTGGCCCCCTGCACTGATTTCTTTAGCTTCGCCTGTGGAAACGCCGACAGGACCGGCAGTCCTTTTCAGGCTCTTGAGGAGGAGAACAAGCTCCAAGTTCGAAGAATCCTGGGTAAGGGAATCAGGATGGAAGGTTCTCTTGCTGTAGGTGCTGCGGAGCCTGGAATGATCACTGCTGTCCCTCCCAAGCCTGTGTGGCTAGGGAACAACCAGTTTGTACCATGCTCCACTGGCTCCTAGGGACCTGCTCGATTTGCTTCTCCATCGTCATACATTTCACAGCAGATCCTGCTTCTCCCATCTCTTCTGGTCCCTCTCATCCTCGTTTCTTTACCTAGTCCCTATTCCCTCACCTTTCCCATCCATCCACAGATATCTGTGTTATCTCCCTTATATTTTCAGTTTCTACCCCGTGCCCGATGTCTTCCACACTGGCGTCTCCTCAACACCTATTGCACTTTAATCCTTCTCCCCATCGCCCTCATTCTCCAGCCTTCAAATCCTTCTTGTCCCCTAATGCTCCCTGTGAGTGTTACCCTCTCACTCCCATCGTTCCCCAGATCCCTGCTCTCACAGTCATCTCCTGTCCTCTCTGAAACCTTGGACCATGGCTTGCCAGTTGAAGTGGAAGAAGCTGAAACTGGGCTGCCGGAGATGGGTGATTGGAGATCATGGTGGGAGGAAAGAAGTGGCAGAGTGGGTGAGAAGTGATGAGGGGCTTTATCTGGTTGTGTGTAAGGAAAGGAATACAGAGGGACACAAAAGACATGGTGGAGGGAGGGGAGGACCAAGTTACAAACCCTGGAGGTAGGAAGATTTCTGTAGATGGTGGTTCTGTTGAAAAGAACCAAGAGGCGAACCGTGAGGCAGGAACCCAGGCCACACAGGAAGGAGGAAGGTGTTCCCAGGATGTTGCTGGATGATGATGAGGACTAAGGGATGAGAATGCAACCAAAGAGATGCATTTTCTCTATAAGGGAGCCCAGGGAACCTGTTGACAGTACCAGTCGGAATTTGGAAGAAATAAATGTTTCCCTTTGCCCTCCTTCTTTTGATGGGAAAGAGTGGAGGTGGGTACTCCCTGCATAGCAGAGGGCCAGGCTTTCATGTAAGGTACAGAGATAAAAAGAAAATGTACCCTTCAGACAGATTCCGTGGCCCACAATAGAACGAAAAGAAATCAGGGGGCCTGAGTGAGTGGGGTTAGATAGGAGAGGGTGGAGGGCTCCAGTGGCGTGTGTTTGGGTAATTGTCATGTGTGTTTGTCTGCTGGGATCAGAGAGAGGGGAGAGTCCAGACTAGGGGAGCCCTCACCTGTTCCTTGCCTTTACCAAACCCTTCCTCATGCTCTTCCACTCCAATCCCTCGAAAGTTCTCTGAATTCCCCGATTTTTCTGATTCCTTCGTTCATCTCCCTCTTACCTCTCGTTTCTACTTTTTCTGCTTTTTCCATACTCCAGTTATTCCATCTCTTCCCCCCACACCCTTGTCTCTTCCTCTTTATTGCCTTTCTCACATTTGCTTTCCTTTTTTTTTTTTTTTTTTTATGGTAGCCATTCCACTCGTCTTGTGGGATATTGGATCTATCTTACTCACACCGGCCCCCCAAGCCAAGGATTGAACCTGGGCCCTTGGCAGTGAGAATGCAGAGTCCTTACCAGGGAATTTCCTCAACTTTTCTTTATCTTCCTCTTTGTCTTCTCCACGTTCTTATTCTTCCAACAAATTGGTCCAGCTCATGACTTGCCTGGTGGTGCAGTGGTAAAGAATCTGCCTCCCAAGGCAGGGAATGTAGGTTCAATCCCTGGTTGGGGAGCCAAGTTCCCACATGCCACGGGGCAACTAATGAAGCCTACAAACCTCATGAACCAGCAGAGCAAAAAAGAAAAAAAAAGAAATTGTTCCCCTCATCCTCATCCCTGGGTTCCTCCCCTTCACTCCTTTTCCCTGGGAATCTTCCCTTCCTTGCCTATAACCTTTCCATCTCCCACCTTCCCTGCTTGTTTCCAAGCTGCCTCACTCCTTTAATTCTCCCCTGCTTCCTTTCTAGAAACTCCAGGTTCCTGGCGCCTGGCCCCTGGGGAGGAGAAAGCCTTTGGATTCTACAACTCCTGCATGAACACGGGTGCCATTGAGGCAGCAGGGGCCGGTCCCCTCAGACAGGTTATTGAGGAGGTAAGACTGGCACGTCTACTTTTCTGGACGCAGAAAGCACGCAAGACCAATGTGTGCTCAGGGCTGCCATTTTTTCTTGCCCATAGAGGATGGATCTCTTTCCTAAGGGTTTGGGAGGGAGGTGGACATGGCAATGATCTGTGGACATATCAAGACCTTGGCTGAAGGTAGGAAAAGGGGGACAGAGGTGGAGCCCTAGAAGGGGCAGGGGACTCAGGGTAGAAGTCAGGATGTAGTCTGAAGTCAGCTGGTGAGGGATGTGTTTTGAGAGACTGTATCCCTGTGTTGAGCGCTGTTTCTTTTCTTCCCAGCTTGGCGGCTGGCCGACCTCTGGTAACTGGACTCCTTCAGATTTTAACCAAACTCTGAGCCTTCTGATGAGTCAATATGGTCACTTCCCATTCTTCAGAGCCTATTTGCAACGTCTTCCCACCCCTCCACACCTGCCAGTCATCCAGGTGAGGGCTGCGCTGGCAAAAATGCAGGTCTGCCTCATATTTGTTCGTAGACCAAAAAATGTGCAATCCAGGAAAGTGACTTAACTTTCTTGTTGTTATTGTTCAGTCGCTATGTCCTGTCTGACTCTTGGAGACCCCATGGACTGCAGCATGCCAAGCTTCCCTGTCCTTCACTATCTCCTGGAGTTTGCTCAAACTCATGTCCATTAAGTCAGTGATGCTGTCCAACTATCTCATCCTCTGTCATCCCCTTCTGCTGCCCTCAATCTTTCCCAGCATCAGGATCTTTTCCAAGAGTCAGCTCTTCCCATCAGGTGGTCAAAGTGTCAGAGCTTCAGCTTCAACACCATCCTTCCAATGAATATTCAGGGTTGATTTCCTTTAGGATTGACAGGTTTGATCTCCTTGCTGTCCAAGGGATTCTCAAGAATCGTCAGCACTGCAATTCAAAAGCATCAATTCTTCGGCATTCGGCCTTCTTTATAGTCCAACTCTCACATCCATATGCGACTACTGGAAAAACCATAGCTTTGACTACATGGACCTTTGTTGGCAAAGTGATGTCTCTCCTTTTTAATACACTATCTAGGTTTGGCAGAGCTTTTCTTCCAAGGAGCAAGTGTCTTTTAATTTTGTGGCTGTAGTTCACTGTCAACAGTGATTTCGGAGCCCAAGAAAATGAAACCGGTCACTGTTTGCACTTTTCCCCTTTCTATACCCCATGAAGTGATGGGGCCAGATGCCATGATCTTAGTTTCTTGAATATTGATTTTTAAGTCAGCTTTTTTACTCTCCTCTATTACTCTCACCAAGATGCTCTTTAGTTCCTCTTCACTTTCTGCTATTAGAGTGGTATCATCTGCATATTTGAGGTTATTGATATTTCTCCCAGCAATCTTGATTTCAGTCTGTGATTCATCCAGTCCAGCATTTCACATGATGTACTCTGCACATAAGTTAAATGAGTAGGGTGACAATATATAGCCTTGACGTAGACTTCCCTGGTGGCTCAGATGGTAAAGCATCTGCCTATAATGCGGGAGACCCAGGTTCGATCCCTGGGTTGGGAAGATCCTCTGGAGAAGGAAATGGCAACCCACTCCAGTACTCTTGCCTGGAAAATCCCATGGACAGAGGAGCGTTGTAGGCTACAGTCCATGGGGTCGCAAAGAGTCCTACACGACTGAGCGACTTCACTTTCACTTTATTCCTTTCCCAATTTTGAACCAGTCAGTTGTTCCATGTAAGGTTCTAACTTGCATACAGGTTTCTCAGAAGATAGGTTAGGTGGTCTGGTATTCCCATCTCTGAGAATTTTCCACAGTTTGTTGTGATCCACACAGTCAAAGACTTTACCATAGTCAATGAAGCAGAAGTAGATGTTTTTCTGGAATTCTCTTGCTTTCTCTATGATCCAACGAATGTTGGCAATTTGATGTCTGATTTCTCTGCCTTTTCTAAATCCAGCTTGTACCTTTGGAAGTTCTCAGTTCTCGTACTGTTCAAGCCTAGCTTGAAGGATTTTGAGAATTACCTAGTTACCATATGAAATAAGCGCAATTGTGCAGTAGTTTGAACATTCTTTGACATTGCCCTTCTTTGGGATTAGAATGAAAACTGACCTTTTCCAGTCCTGTGGCCACTTCTGAGTTTTCCAAATTTGCTGACACATTGAGGGCAGCACTTTAATGGCCTCATTTTTTAGAATTTTAAATAGCTTAGCTGGATTTCTATCACCTCCACTAGCTTTGTTGGTAGTAATGCTTTCTAAGGCCTACCTGACTTCACATTCCAGGATGTCTGGCTCTAGGTGAGTGACCACACTGTTATCTTTAGGGACATAAATTAATGTTGGAACCAGGGACTTGAGGGGAGAGGGAAGAGAGCAGCAGGGCCAGTTCTGGGAAGACCATCTTTCTGGTCTTCCTTGTTGCTTCTCTGAATCATCCCTGGACACTGGACTCATTCCTCCTGTGGCCTCTACTGCTCTTCTCTTATTTACTTTTCAGTTTCCCCAGAGGGAGCTTTTTAAACCTAGAGCTAATTATGCTATTGTCTCTGTTTAAATGCCTTAAATGACTCACTGGGTCATCAGGATCTGGCTCTTAATCCTTAAGGAAGCCTTGCAAGTCTCCCTCTTACAAACTCCTCCAGGCTTATCTCCTCCTTATGCCCCAAGACAAGCTTGTGCACTTATAGCTCCAAGGAGAGTTCTCGGTTCTTTGCGTACAAGGCTCCCTTTGCCTGCGGCACCACTCCTCAATTTGCACACTCAGCCTGGAGAATTCCTACATTTCACATTTTGGTCTTGATGACTATCCCTTTCAGGATGTCTTCACTGACCCCCTGGCTGCGATGGAGGTGGGCCTCTCTGTCCTCCCATTTCACGTGCTCTCAGCCTTGAGCCCTGTGTTGAAGACTCAGCCTCTTAAAGACAGGCTCACACTTCATTCATCTCTGGTCCTCGGGACCTGGCACAGGGCCAGGCAGCTAGAGGCCCACGCCAGGTGTTTATTGAGTGGGTTAATAAATTACATCCTTGGAGGCATCAGTATTGTGGGAGGCAGTGTGATGCTAAATATTTGGCCCCTACTTTCCAAAATTCCACAAAATTACACGAGCATGAATATACAAGAACTGATAATCCTTGTGAGGTTTTCTCAAGTTCACCTCTACACGGTGTGCTGAGGAGTGTAACTGGTGCGGCCTTGGGAAATTAGTTAAGATCTGAAATGGTTAAGGAGAACTTCAGAAGGGAGAACGTGGGCTGATCCCTGAAGCCTGGTTGATTCACCCAGGTGACAGTGAAGCTAAAGGGCTGAAGGGAAGTCCTGATATTAGGGGGGAGCCAGGAGCAGTGTGACCCTTCTGCGGGTCAGTGAGGAGGCTGGTCTGTTGAACAGAGGATTTGGGGTTGGGCTGGGGTGTGGTGGGAGGCAAAAGTCAGGCTGAAGACATGAGGTTGAACCTGACTATTTCCAGCCTACAACATCAGACAGAGGTGATAACTGTTGACGTAATAGGGGAAAAAAAAAAAAAAACCAGCTATAGAAGCCTTTCAAATGTGATGGTTTTAAATAATGCCCAGGTAGAGTCAGTGGTTTTTGAGGTCAATCTGGAAGTGCTGAGAAATCTAGTTGAGCAACCTTGATTCCAAATGGAGATGATTATGACAGAAATGGAAATTGGGGCCAGGAGGATGTAGACAACTTCATCCTAGTGGCGATTGATGGTCCATGGTGATTGGAGAGGACCTGATGACTGACTGAACATCAATAAAAGAAGTGGAGAAATTAGAAAAGGACCCCATAGAGTTGGTTTGGTGTGAATGGAAGGAGGGTGGCTCCCGTTACCTTGAGACTAGATGGTCTCTGAGAGGATATACAGGTGGAGAAAATGACTTGAAAAGGGATACCCCAATGAGGTGGGGCCAGAGAGGAGGAAGAAGGGCCAGGAAGTGGGAGTCAAACCAGTTCCACCGAGTCACAAAGAGCAGGGGAGAGGCCTGTTCAGGTGGGAGGAGTCATCTTTGATTCCAGAGACTTCTGAGCTCGGAAAAGTATGGAGTGAGGAGACACCACTGGAAACCTTCTAGTTGTTGTTGCTCAGTCCCTAAGTCTTGTCTGACTCTTGCGACCCCATGGACTGCAGCACACAAGGCTTCCCTGTCCTTCCCCATCTTCCAGAGTTTGCTTAAACTCATGTCCATCGAGTCGATGATGCCATCCAACCATCTCATCTTCTGTTGCCCCCTTCTTCTCCTGCCCTCAATCTTTCCCAGTATCAAGGTCTTTTCCAATGAGTCGGTTCTTCCCATCAGGTGGCCAGAGTATTAGAGCTCCAGCTTCAGCCCTAATCCTTCCAGTGAATATGCAGGGTTGATTTCCTGGTTTGATTTTCTAGACATAACATCAAAACAATCATGAAAATGGATTCAGTTTGTATGGAGTTAGGAAGGAGGGAAGTTGAAGTAGATGCATAGATTACTTTTAGGTTTTTAAAGTTTGGACATGAAATGTGACAGAAGAGTCAAGTGAAAGCTTTTTTCAAGATAGCAGAAAAGTTCATAGCTCCAGGAAGAAGTCTGGGATTGAACTCAGATAAGACAAGCCAAAAACATGGGAGAAAAAATCTTCAGGACAGCGATAAGGACACACCAGTGCCAGAACTAGAGTGAGGCACATGAGGGTAGTAGGCTATTTTCCTGGGGTGCAGAATTTAAGAGGGTACCAAAAACTCACTAATCAAATAGTATTTCAATAAATATTTTTTAAAATGTCAAAACCAACGCAAAAACTCACGATGAACAAAACATCACATTTTTGTTCACTGTGAATTTAAGAAAAAATTTTTTTCCTTCCCAAAATGGATCAAAACTCTATTGCAGACTTTTGGGGAGATATCTATGATTTTTAAAAATGATCAAAAATACATTGTGGATTTTAGGGGGAAATGCATGATGAGCAAAGTTTTACTATTATATTCTGTATGGATTTTTTTAAAGCATTAATTTAGATTTTTTTTCATTCATTTTTATTAGTTGGAGGCTAATTACTTTACAGTGTTGTAGTGGGTTTTGTCATACATTGACATGAATCAGCCATAGATTTACATGTATTCCCCATCCCGATCCCCCCTCCCACCTCCCTATCTACCCGATCCCTCTGGGTCTTCCCAGTGCACCAGGTCCAAGCACTTGTCTCATGCGTCCAACCTGGGCTGGTGATCTGTTTCACCATAGATAACATACATGTTTCAATGCTGTTCTCTCGAAACATCCCACCCTCGCCTTCTCCCACAGAGTTCAAAAGTCTGTTCTGTACATCTGTGTCTCTTTTTCTGTTTTGCATATAGGGTTATCATTACCATCTTTCTAAATTCCATATATATGTGTTAGTATGCTGTAATGTTCTTTATCTTTCTGGCTTACTTCACTCTGTATAATGGGCTCCAGTTTCATCCATCTCATCAGAACTGATTCAAATGAATTCTTTTTAATGGCTGAGTAATATTCCATGGTGTATATGTACCACAGCTTCCTTATCCATTCATCTGCTGATGGGCATCTAGGTTGCTTCCATGTCCTGGCTATTATAAACAGTGCTGCGATGAACACTGGGGTGCACGTGTCTCTTTCAGATCTGGTTTCCTCAGTGTGTGTGCCCAGAAGTGGGATTGCTGGGTCATATGGCAGTCCTATTTCCAGTTTTTAAAGAAATCTCCACACTGTTTTCCATAGTGGCTGTACTAGTTTGCATTCCCACCAACAGTGTAAGAGGGTTCCCTTTTCTCCACACCCTCTCCAGCATTTATTGCTTGTAGACTTTTGGATAGCAGCCATCCTGACTGGCGTGAAATGGTACCTCATTGCGGTTTTGATTTGCATTTCTCTGATAATGAGTGATGTTGAGCATCTTTTCATGTGTTTGTTAGCCATCTGTGTGTCTTCTTTGGAGAAATGTCTGTTTAGTTCTTTGGCCCGTTTTTTGATTGGGTCATTTATTTTTCTGGAATTGAGCTGCAGGAGTTTCTTGTATATTTTTGAGATTAATCCTTTGTCGCTTCCTTTCCTATTATTTTCTCCCAATCTGAGGGCTGTCTTTTCACCTTGCTTATAGTTTCCTTTGTTGTGCAAAAGCTTTTACGTTTCATTAGGTCCCATTTGTTTATATTAATTTAGATTTTAAAAATTTCAATGAAAATATGATTGATCTTGATTACTGAGTTTTCCATACCTCTCTTTTATTATGGAGCATAATTGCTTTACAATGTTGCATTAATTTCTGCTGTACAACAAAGTAAATCAACTGAATGTACACATATATCCCTCCCCCTTGAGCCTCCCTCCCATGGCCCCTACCCCCTCCTATAGGTCATCACAGAGCACCGAGATGAGCTCCTGTGCCATACAGCAGGTGCCCAATAGCTATCTATATGAAGCATGGTAGTGTATTTATGTCAACCCCAGTCTCTCCATTTGTCCATCCTCCCCTTCCCCCACCCCCACCACTATCCACATGTCCATTCTCTATGTCTGTGTCTCTGTTCCTGCCCTGAAAACAGATTCATCTGTAACAGTTTTCTAGATTCCATATATATGTGTGCATAGATGATTTTTTTTTCTTTCTGCTACTTTACTCTGTATGACAGACTCTAGGTCCATCTACATCACTACAGATGACCCAATACCATTCCTTTTTCATGGCTGAGTAATATTCCATTGTATATATGTACCACATCTTCTTTATTCATTCCTCTATCGATGGACATTTAACTTGCTTCCGTGTCCTGGCTATTTGCACCCAATATGGGCATCTCACACCATTTATCCTGGCCCTGGCCCTGGCACAGGCAACAGTTCCCTACAGGACATGGGTTATTATGCTTCTCTCTTGCTGAGCACCCCCAAACTAGTTGAAACACCCTCTTTGTACGTTTGCATATTGGTACTCTTCCCGTTGTCCCTTAGCCCCAGTCCCCTCTCTTCTTTGGTTCTCCTGCTCCTCCTGCACTCCATTTCCTGGGTCCCCCTTCCTGGTCCATCCCCATAGCCCCACACCTGGCCTCTCCTTCCTCCACATTCCCCACTTCTCTCAGCCTCTCTTGTGTCCAGATAGACCAGCCAGAGTTTGACGTTCTCCTCAAGCAAAAGCAGGGATCGAATTATGCCCAGGTAAGATGGTGTCACGGACAAAGGTCCTAACCCCTCACTCTGGAGAAAGGCAGGGGTCGATGGTGGCTGTGACTGAGGTTGCCTTTCCCCCAGATCCTGCGGGAATACCTGAATTACCTGGATCGCCTGGTAACCTTGCTGGGAGGAGACCGAAACCAAGCGCAAAATCACGCCTCCTTTTCCCTCGCCATTAACTCACAGTTGAACCAGATGCTGGGGCCTGGGGAGCAGCAGCGTGCCCAGGACAAGGTCTTCGAGATGGTCACGATTGACCAGCTGCAGGTGCCTTGAGCCAGGGACTGGGAGAAGATGGGCATGAGGGTCTTGCTCCCAAACTTTCTTGATCTTCAGGTCTTCTTTCTCCTGACTTCCTTAATTCTTAGTCCATCCCCTAACTTTCCTGACTCCATCCTTTTCCCAACCAACCCCCTTCCCACTCCCTCCTCTATCCTGAGGGAGGGGAACCCCCCTCTCTTTTCCTGTCCCCCTGCCTCCAACCTCTGTCTCTCTCCTTTAAGAGAATGGCCCCTACCATTGACTGGTTGTCCTGTTTGCAAGCGACGTTCACACCGATGGCCCTGAGCCCCTCTGACCGCGTTGCAGTCCATGACCTGGCGTATTTGAAGAACATGTCGAAACTGCTTGAGATAAAGCTGTCGGAGCACAGGTTTGCTCCACATTGGGGTGGGGGTGGTGGTGATGGAAAGAAGGTCTGAGGACCTGGAGGTCTCAGGGACAAAGGACACTGGAGGAGGCAGACTAGTAAGGGCCTTGCAGGAGGATGGGAGCGATCCAGGGCCATGTGAGGGCAGGGAGGGGGTGGGATGGACAGCCTAGGAGGGCATAGAGGAAATAGGAAGAGGGGCTCGGAGGGCATGGGTAGAGAAAACACAGACGAAATGAGGGATCCAGGTAACCAGTAAGACACAGGGTGTGCTGGATGGAGCAGAGGACATTTGCGGCATTTGTGTCTTGTCAGCAGCTGAGGGGTGTGGGTGAGAGAAGGAGGCACATGGAGGGGTTGGTGGAGGAGACAAAGGCTGGAGAAAGCTGGGGAAAGGCTGCTCCTCAGCTGTATTCGAGGATTCTGGGCCCCTTGTGGGAAAGATCAGGAAGGTCTTGATGGACCCTGAAGGTTGGGAGAGGGAGGGTGAGGCTCTGTGTTGGGCTCACTGCTGGCCCTGAGTCTGTGTGGCCGCCCCTTGGATACAGTGGCTTCCTCCCGGGACCTTGGGCTCAAAGCCGTTCTTCATAGTAACTCAGTGGCAGCAACATTTAGAAGTTCCTTCAGAGGGAAGCAAACAACCATTCACACAGGTGCAAACCAATCTGTGTAAGGATAAAAGTCAAACCCAGTGAGAAAGTTGCCAGCAGGGCAGAGAAAGGTCCTGGGTCCCAGCTTTGGTGTTCTTAGAAGATGCCTCTTAAGAGGAGCTGAGGTGTCTTGGTTGTGGAAGTATTTCAATCTGTTTTGTTAAATCGAAGTCCAGCCTTCTCCCCACTGTGACTTGAGAGGTCTCCCTCTTCATCTGGTTCTTTCTTTCGTCATTCTCCACCGCCAAGCCAACCCACATCAAGCAAGTGTTAGTGTTAGTCATTCAGTCATGTCTAATTCTTTGTGACCCTATGGACCGTAGCCCACCAGGTTCCTCTGTCCATGGGATTCTCCAGACAAGAATACTGGGGTGGGTAGCTATTTCCTGCTCCAGAGGATCTTCCTGACCCAGGGATCAAACCTGAGTCTCCTGCATTACAGGTGAATCTGAGCCACCAGGATAGAAAAACTCTTCTTAAAACAGACAAAAGTTTTGAACAGTGGTTGCCGGGGGCTGAAGGGTGGAGAAATAGAGATAGATTGGTGAAAGGGTGCCAACTTTCTGTTATAAGATGAACACTCTCAGGCTCCAGTATATTGGGTAGGCCAAAAGGTTTGTTCTGGTTTTTTCTGTTAAGATATTATGGCTAAGATTGAGGGCAGGAGGAGAAGGGGGCGACAGAGGATGAGATGGTTGGATGGCATCATTCATTCAGTGGACATGACTTTGAGCAAACTGGGAGATGGTGATGGACAGGGAAGCCTGGCCTGCTGCAGTCCATGGGGTCGCAAAGAGTTGGACGTGGCTGAGCGACTGAACACAGCAACTATGGAAAATCCTGAACGAACCTTCTGGCCAACCCAATATAATATGGCGGCTATAGTTGATAATGTATTACAGGCAGAACTCATTTAATTTTGCCTTGCTGTATTTCACTTTGTTGTTGTTTGTTTGTTTTAACAGATTAAAGGTTTTTGGCAACCCTGTGTCAGACAAGTCTGGGGGCACCATTTTTCCAATAGCGTTTGCTCGTTTCGTGTCTCTGAGTCACATTTGGGTGATTCTCATGATATCTCACCCATTTTCAGTATTATTTTAATGGTTAAAGTGATCTGTGATCCATGAGCTTTGATGTTACTATCCCAATCATTTTGGAATTTTTTTCACCGTGAAGTGTTTTTAAATTAGGGTAAACAAGAAAAAAAGAAAAGCTCTTCTTGACATGTTCACATGTCGGGCAGTTATTCTCTATAAAGAAGGTTTCCCTCATAGCTCAGATGGTAAAGAATCTGCCTGCAGTGCAGGAGACCCAGGTTCAATTCCCAGGTCGGGAAGATCCCCTGGAGAAGGAAATGGCAACCCACTCCTGTATCCTTGCCTGGAGAATCCCATGGACAGAGGAGCCTGGTGGGCTGCAGTCCATGGGGGTCGCACAGAGTCGGGCACGACTGAGAGACTAATACACACACACAAAAAAAGGGAGGGTTTTCTGGGGGCTTTCCCGGAGCCTGGGGTCTACCATCGGTCTCTTTTCTCTCCACAGGGACTTGCTGCAAAGCCACATGATCTTCGGGCTGGTGAAGACACTTTCCCCAGCCCTGGACAGTCAGTTCCAAGAGGCACACAGATCGCTGAACCAGAAATTGGGGGAACTGACAGGACACCCACCCATGGTGAGGAGAGCAGGGGAGGAATTCTCCCAGGTGGGGTGCTAATAGAGCATCTGCCGTCTGGGGGACACACGTGGGCATAGCTCCCTCGGCAAGGGGCGTGGGAACTAGATGTCCCCCAACATCTGGGCCTTCCGCAGAAGCCCTCAGCGCTTACACTGAGAGCTGGGATGCCAGGGAGCAGACCTTTGGGCACATGTCTGGCTACCTCCAGGGCCTTTTGCTGAGTGTTAAAATCTAGATAGACAGCTCTAAGCTGATCAAGAACTGCTTTTCCTTTGTCGTGACCCCTAGACTATTTGCCGGGTTATCCTGAGCACTGTGACTTGAGGAGCTGGACTAGAGTGAGACACGGTGTGGTGGGCAGAAGCCTTTGCTCCGTCTAGGTGGTTCCAGTGTTCCGTGTCCAAATATGCTTCATCAAGAGCTCATCCCTGACCACCCCCGGGGTCTGTCGGCCGTGCCGTGGGCTTCGTGATGCCGATTCTGATATATCAGAGCACGGGGCTGTGTACCAAACGTGCTCCACTAACCAAAGTCCACTCTGACCGTACTCGGGACTATGAACTTTGAAATCCCAGGTGGACACATCCCAATGTAAGAGGAAGCATCTAAAACAGTAGATGCCCTCCAGCCTCTGTGAAGCTTCAGGGCAGTCTTGCTCATCACTGGGTTTCTTTTCTTAGTAATTTGTGGATCATTTCTCTGCCTTGGAGGAATTCGTGGCTTTGGCAAATCTGAACTATCTATAGAATTTGAAGAAGGGAATTGTAAACACGGGGTCTGGAATGTAGTTGTTGGCTATGGAGACTTTAAACTGTGCTAAGCATTTTTCTAAGCCCTTTAAATGTAGGAGTTGATTTGATCCTCACAGCAGTTCCATGAGGACAGACCATGCGGTCCCTGTTTTATTGGTAGGTAAACTGAAACCCAAAAGTTAAGGATCTCACTCAAGGTGACAGAGCTGCTGGGTTGTTAGAGCTAGGATTTGAACTCTGGCTTCAGCATCTGTGTGCTTAGTCATTGCAAAAAACAAACAAAAAAACCCACAAAACACAAAACAAAAAGAATTCACTAGGATATTCCCTCAGGTGGGCTAGTCCCCAAGAGCCTTCTGCCCAGTCTTTCTCTTGACTCAGATGAGACAGAGCCCCAAGCCCTCATAGTTGGGATTGCTAGAAAATCCCCAGCAACAAACAACTTTGTGTAAATTCCAGAACTGTGGCCTGGTAGTACTTTTTGAAGGGTATAAGAATGCCAACATTGAAATTCACACTTAAAAAATTTAGAAGGCTTACGAATTTCTAAAGTCATCACCCCTTATACATACATACATATATCCTAAACATATATATGTATATCCTATACATATATATATTATATAATCCTTATCTCTCTCCATTTGTTATTGCTTAGTTGCTAAGTCATGTCCGACTCTTTTGTGACACCGTGGGCTATAGCCCACCGGGCTCCTCTGTCCATGGGATTTCCGATGTAAGAATGCTGGAGTGGGTTGCCATTTCCTTCTCCAAGGAATCTTCCTGACCTAGGGACTGAACCCATATCACCTGCATTGAACAGGCGAACTCTTTACCACTGAGTCACCAGGGAAGCTTTTAGGATGTGTAATTGTCCTTGGACTTAAAAGCTGAGTCAGACTCTACCAACAGATAGTTCTGTGACTTGTTGAAGCCCTTTCCCTGGTCTGGAATGGCACCAAATATGATGCCAAATATGATGGCACCACATAATAATAATAGCTGAAATACGTTGAGTAGTTACTCTATATCAGGCAGTGCTTATTTTATTTACCACTCTCAGAAATGCTCTGAGGTCCTCAAAAGGACAAGTAACTTTCCCAAGACCAAACACCTCATAAGTGAAGAAATAGACTCTAGAACAGGTCTGCCTGACCTGTGAGGTCACATTTTTAACCACAAACTGCAGGGTTGAGAAATAGTGGGTGGTAACAAAAAAATGCCTTGGCAAATTCTTTCTTTAAAGATCAAGATAGTAAATATTTTTAGCTTAGTGGTCTATGTGACCTCTGTTGCAACCATTCATCTCTGTCTTTGTAACATAAGAGCTATCATATGCTCAGTAAATGAATGCGTGTAGCTGTGTTCTAAGAAAGATCTTATTTAGATGCTCTCAGAATTTCCAAGAGAGAGAGATCAGGGTTTAAATGGTCAGTGAGATAGCTGAGCAGGAGGTAGGAAGTAAGGAAGCAGTGTCTAGGGAGAGGAAAGGGTTTTCCGGGAAAGGAAAGAATGCTGTCTCATTGCGACCAGGGAAGGCTAGTTGAAGCATGGTGCAGTGTGAGGGACCCTCTTGGTGGCTCTGGCTGAGAAGAGGTGACAGGGCTTGCTGGAAGGCTGTCCTGCTTGCCTGGGGGCTTGAGAATCAGCCTGGAAACCAGTGCGATTGAAGCAGAGAAAGCAAATAGAGTAAGAGTAGGGAGGAAATCAGGGCTTCCCAGGTGGCTCAGTTGGGTAAAGAACCCACCTGCAATACAGAAGTCATGGGTTCGATCCCTGGGTCAGGAAGATCCCTCGGAGGAGGGCGTGGCAACCCACTCCAGTATTCTTGCCTGGAGAATCCCATGGACAGAGGAACCTGGGAGGTCACAATCCATGGGGTTGCAAAGAGTCAGAGGCTACTGAAGTGACTAAGCGTGGTGGGGGGAGGTAAGTGTGGGGAGAGGAAATCAGAGAGGGGACGAGGGGATTGTACCAGGCCCTGGTCAGTCACCGTAAGGTCTTGGGTTTTTCTCTGCATGTAACAGGGGCCTGTAGAAGGATTTATCTATTTTATGTTTTAAAAGAACATATTCTGTAGGTAAGCAGCAGTCTCCTGATGGATATTTGGTGTGAGAGGGGGAGTGGAGTCAAAGACACCATGAAGCTTTTGGCCTTAATTGGACCAAAATGTGTATTTCTATCCGATGTTTATGAACTACAGCTGTCTCACCACGTTCCTCTGAATGAACTCCAATTTGTAATGCTCTTATTCAGAAGGAATGTCAGGTCTTATCTGACCATATTTTGTTTATTAATTTTGGGTATATGTAGTCAGCGAAAATGGCTGTCAAGCCAAGTTTTTCTCTTATTAAACTTGAGAAACTGAGTTTGGGAAATTAAAAGCAGAACTTCACATTAGTGCCTGTTAGGAGTGAACTATTTATGTTCACGCCAACATCTGTGTTTACTCAGGGGATTTCAGCCTTTGTTTTAGTGATCTGTGATTTCTGCCTTGGGTCATTTGTGGTTTTATTTACTGCGTCTTCATCTAGATTATTGGTAAGATTCTGCAGAGGAAAGAGAATTGACTCAGGTTATTGAAGACCAGTGTAGTCAGCAATCCATTTATGCAACAAATATTAATTGAGTCCCTATTATATGCCAGACGCTTCTCTAGACTCTTTGGATTCTTCATGAACAAAATAGATAGAAATCTCTGTCCTCAAATGCTTCTATTCTAACAGAGACAGAAAGACCATAAGCTAAATAAAATACATGGGATGGTATTGAAAAAAAAAGTGAAAGTGTTAGTTGCTCAGTCACGTCCCATTCTTTGTGACTCCATAGACTTGCCTGCCAGGCTCCTCCATCCATGAAATTTTCCAGGCAAGAATACTGGAGAGGATAGCCATTCCCTTCTCCAAGGTATCCAGACTCAAGATTTGAACTCAGGTCTCCTGCATTGTACACAGATTCTTTACCATCTGAGCCACCAGGGGGTGGTATTAAGTGTTATGAAAAAATGAAAAAAGGAAAGAGGGAGAGAGATACCTAGTGTGGACATGTTACAGTGTTGGTGGGGCAGTCAGGGAAGCTGGTACTAAATTGGAAACATTAATCACTGACATTCCCTTCTGGGTCAGCCAGTTCAGAATCCACTCAAACAACACTGTTATTTAACATGGATTTCTCCATTGATTTCACAAGGACATAACTTATGGTTTTACCAGATGGTATCTTGAAATCAAGATAGCACCAACAGAATGGAGTAGAACTTTAGAATTTACAGAGCACGTTCTGTGTAGTATTTCCCCGGTTCTCCCAAGCAGCTCTGTGAATCAGAACAGGCATCAGGCTCCTATATACAGCTTGTGTAACTGAAGTGCGAGGGTGTAAGTTATTATAGTAATTCACATTTAGTAAATGCTGAATTCTCTATGCAGAGGGAGAACTGCCGTGATCCTGGAGGATGAATCTGGCTCATGGGTGTGTTTTGTGGACTCTAAAGATTTTACCAACTTTTAATGAGTGGCCGACTTTCAAAAATTAGGCAATAACACACAAAAAGAGTTCCAGCCCTTTGGGTTGTTGTTTTCAACGTGAGTGCTGAGTTAGCCTTCTCCCGGGGCAACAGATGACTGGAGCTGAGGGATGCAGCCAGTAGGCCTGGATATGGGTTTTCTATCACCCCTTCTGGTCCTGGGGTTCTGATGTTGGGCTGCTTCTGTTATTTATGGTACCTCACAGCCCCTATTTGAGTTTGTGACACTTGATCTACTGTTCATTCTAATTTAGTGACCCTTTAAAAATGATGACATTTATTTTTAGTGCTATGAATTTATTTATTCATACAGTCACATTACTTTTAAAAACTATTTTATATTGAACTATAACTGATTAACAATGCTGCGATGGTTTCAGGTGAACCGTGAAGGGACTCAGCCATACATACATGTATCCATTCTCCCCCAAACCCCTCTTCCCATCCAGGCGGGCACATAACACTGTTCAGAGTTTCCTGTCCTATACAGGAGGTTCTTGTCACCCAGTCACTCAATCATGTCCGATTCTTTGCAACCCTATGGACTGTGGCCCGCCAGGCTCCTCTGTCCATGGGATTCTCCAGGCAAAGATACTGGAGTGAGTTGCCATTTCCTCTTCCAGGGGATCTTCCCAACCCAGGGATCAAACCCATGGGTTGAATCCACATCTCCTGTGACTCCTGCATTGGCAGGCAGATTCTTTACTAATAGGCCACCTGGGAAGCCCTCAGGTCCTTGTTGGTTACCCCTAAAAATGATGACATTTGAAAATAATTTTGACATTATTCATCCCCAGTTATCCTACACTGGCCCTCAGAGTGTTAGTCACTCAGTCGTGTCCCGAATACCGAAGTGGGTTGCCATTTCCTTTTCGAGGTAATCGTCCAGATCCAGGGATTGAACCTGGGCCTCCTGCATTGCCGGTAGATTCTTTACTGTCTGAGTCAGTGAAGCCACCAAGGGGCCCCAGAAGTTACACATTATTTTCCAAGTGTTCAAAAATAATCAGTTTAATGATTCATTCTAGAATTGTGTTTCAAAATGCACATTAAGGATTCCTGGCTCACCTGTAATCTCTAAAATCTGCTTTCCCCTTACTGAAAATTGCACAGAAATCCGCTTCCCTCCAGACTCTTGGAGTTTTTCTTGATTTCTGTCATGTTTGTCATTATGCATGGTTCAAAGGTTATATCTGCAAATATCTTTCTTTCTTTTTTTTAAAATTTATTTTATTCAAGTAGTTGATTTAGAGTATTTGTTAATTTCTGCTGTATAGCAAAGTGATTTAGTTTTATATATATATAATTTATAGAGCACGTTCTGGGTAGTATTTCCCCTGTTCTCCCAAGCAGCTCTGTGTGTGTGTATATATATATATATATACATACACACACATTGCTTTTCATAGCCTTTTCCATTATGGCTTATCACAAGATGTTGAATATAGTTCCCTATGCTACAAACAAGTAGGACATTGTTTATACACTCTCTATGTAATAGTTTGCACCTGCTAATCCTGAACTCCCAATCCATTTCTTCACTACTCCCATCCCTACAAATTTTTTTCTGTTTCTTGATATATTGAGCCTCATTATTTTGGATTTGAAGTATTTCTTCCATCTTTTATATTTTAACAGTGATTTTTTTTTTTTCTCTTTCTCTACAATTAATATGGTATACTCTATCACCTCACATTTTGAGACAACTCAGATACTGATAACCCCCAGCAGATGAATACATAACCTGTCAGCCTCCACCCCTGAGACTTAACATTCATTTATAGATCCTGGAAGTTACTTTCCTGCGTATAGAACATACGACTCAGCACAGTTGTGACCTGAAGAGTCGCAGAGTGGCGCAGGGACAGCAGTGAGTGGTCCGAGGTGGTCTCCATATGCTTCAGGAACCAAGTCAGGGTCTACCATGGCCCAGGCTATGGGCCCTAGCGTGGAGCTGACAAAGCCTGCTAAGGGCAAGTGTCGGCAAAAGGGATCAGGAAACAACTCAAGAACCAGGAGGGGCAGACGGGGCAGGCAGAGCCACATCATCAAGCTCAAGGCTCATGTGCTCCCTGCTGTTCTGGGTGCAGCCCTCCACCCCCTTCAGCTGTCTGCTGAGAAACAGTCTCAGAACTGAGCTTGTCCTCACGAGGCTGCAGGAGATGAACCCAAAGGTGGCCAGCAGAGTCTGCACCTGTTCCCGGCATTGCTGTCAGACCCAGGGGCCTTTCTATTTGTTTTTCATGTTTGTGAGTTTCAGAGCATCAACTAATACAGTATCAAAAGTGTCTGGGTCCCTACTCACCAGGAGAAGGTCCTTAATAGACCTCATGGTGAGGGGGCAGACAGGAACACAGAGACGTGGGCAACTGGGTCTGGAGTAACCTCCAAAAAGGTAACCATTCTAATAGGCAGGCCCAGGAGTGTCTTCAACAACAACAGTACTGGCCTTCCTTTCTCTTTCCTCTTCCGTGGGAAGCCCCATAAGCAATCTCCAACCTTAGGGCCAGATTGGTGGCAGACTACACCACTTTCCTGCCAGGAGGCCCCCGCGGGTAAAGAAGTAACAGGAATGAAGTCTTGTGATTTCATCCCACTCAAACCAAATTAGCATATTAATATGTTTTTCCTAAGTCCCTGCTCAGCTTTCCTTACTCTTGCTTCCTTGAATTTGTTTCTCACCTGCCCTGAGTCATCTCTTCAATGCCATCCACGCCAGCATCTCTCTCTTGTTCCTTATTCTTTCCATCCTGCTGTTTAAAACCACCCTGATTGCCAAAGTCCTCTTTGAGTTTTTATCTATCTGTTTCTCCACCTTTGAAGATGTCCATCATCTCATCCTATATTCTTTTTTAAAAAAAATATTTAGTTTTATTTATTTGACGGTGTCGGGTCTTAGTTGCAGCACACGGGACCTTTGTTGCATCGTGTGGGATCCCTAGTTGTGACACTTGGACTCTAGTTATGGTGTGGGCTCCGGAGCACATGTGCTCGGCATTTGTGGTGTGGACTTCACTGCTCTCTGACATGTGGGCTCTTAGCTCCCCAAGCAGGAATCGAACCCACGTCCCCATCCCCTGCATTGCAAGGCAGAGATTCTTAATCACTGGACCACCAGGGAAGCCCCTCATCCTATATTCTTTCCCCTGATTTGGCAGAAAGCTCCTTAGGTCTCCAAATTGCATACATTTAGTCTTTTCTTTTTTCCTCTTCTACCAAGGAATATGGTATCTAAAACTCAGTTTCACTCTGATGACTTTCTTCTTTATAAGAGAAGGTCTTACCATTTGGAGAGTGGGGGAGGAAGGCAGGAGGCAGGGAGAAATGTCCTTCTTCGACCCCTAGTTTAGGTAGAGAAGCTTGGGAGGGGGGTGTCTTCACTGGGGTCTCTGAGCCATGCACACAGTGGGAGGCGTGTGTGGTGGGCAGGGACGAGGTGGCAATCAGACCTGCCCAAGAGAGAGGGTGGACTCTCTGTATTGGTCACCCAGCCGCGTCTGACTCGTTGCAACCCCAGGGACTATAACCTACCAGGCTCCTCTGTCCGTGAGATTCTCCAGGCAAGAATACTGGGGTGGGTTGCCATTTCCTTCTCCAGGGGAATCTTCCCGCCCCAGGGATTGAACCCAGATCTCCTGCACTGCCGGCCAATGCTTTGCCATCTGAGCTACTAGGGTTAAATCCAGTCTTGTCCTTCCCAGGAGCCCTTTAGTTATCCAGAGGCCTTGCTTTCAGATTCAATAGGCAAGAAACAAGGATAGTTTGCCCAGCCCACCCTCATGACTGATGCTGGAGAAACTCTGAGCCCCTTTGTGCTAAGCAGCGAAGCCCCGTGTGTGTCAGCAAAAGGGTTTATAGACCGAAGGGAGACAGACCCAGGAAGTCCAGAAAAGAGAACGTCCCCTGGGGGAGAGGGTCGAGGCAAGACTGGCCCAGAAAAGTGGATGAGGAAGAACCCTTGGCAGGAGCCGCTCATTCCAGCTTTGTCTCCGCAGCCGGTCCACCCTCGCTGGATGATGTGCATGGAGAAGACAGAAGCCTTCTTCGAGCCCACACTGGCCACCTTGTTCATCCGGGAGACTTTCAGACCCAGCACCCAAAGTGCTGTACGTGAGGGCTCCTCTTCAGCCGACGTCCCCCCACCCCTTCCCACCCAACCCATCTTCTCCACTTTGCCCTTCTTGATGGTTTCCGTGGTCAGAGAACCAGGCAGTTTAGAGAATCCAGAGAGGGACACGCTGCACCCTCAGAGTCTGCACGGTTTAGCTCCGAGACAGAGTCCGCGCGGCACACAGTAACCTGAACAAGCCTCCCAGCCTTACTGCTCATGTGTTTCTTCAACCATAAAATGAGAAAACTGAACTCCGTGACCTCTAAGCCTACTCCTTGTCTGTCTATGATTTTTGAACAACTTGTGAAACGATGTAAGAATGGCATGCTATCACTGTAAGAAGCACCCATGGTAACTACTGAATACTTAGCAATGGCTACCATGTGCGTGGTACTCTTGCAAGCGATTTGCACGACCTGCTTTAATTCCTGGTTTCACAGAGGGGTTAAGTGATTTGCCCAAGCCCACACAGATACTCCAAATAGTGGAGTCAAGGTTTGAACTCAGGTTGCTGACACTGTCATCTATTTTCCTCCATCTAGAAAGGAAATACACAGGATGGTAGACAGCGGAGAAAGTGCTAACTCCACAGTCAGGGTGCAAGGCTGCGATGGCTTTAGCTTGTTGGGAAGTGGACGAACCCAGGAAGATGGGGAGAGGAGATGAAGGCCTCCAGAAAGATGGTGTGAGGAGGGCTCTTGAGAGCAGAGAAGGGGATGGTGGTCCTCTTCCTCCCCCAGCCTTCTGAATGGATTGCCTGGCCAAAAGGACGGTGTCTCCCCCGCAGGCTGAGGTCTCCCCACAGAAAGGAGCTGTCTCCCCCATCGGTTCTTAGGAGGCACCCAACCCCACCTTCCTGTTCTGTGTTTGGTACTGCCTTTCCATCTCCACAGCTCTCTGCCCTGAGTTTTTGCTCACCTAGCCAATATCACTTCCTCTTTCTGAGGTCTTCCTCCTCCTGGCAGCTCCTCCGGGCCGAGGCCCCTTCCTGGAGGGCTGGTGGGCAGGACCCAGGACTAAGACTGATCCTGATCCTGATCTTCTCCCTACACCCTCTTGCCTGCAGGCCATGGAATTATTCACTGCCATCAAGGATGCCTTCATCAGTCATCTTCATACGGTTCCCTGGATGGATGGAGAGACCCGGGCAGAGGCCCAGGACAAGGTAAGGCCAGGAGAAAGAGACAGCGTGGGGCTGTGTAGTGGGTGTCAGCAGAGCATGGGATCAGGAAAGCACGGTGACTAGGGGAGGGTGCTCAGGGCATGAGGCAAGTGTAACCACCAACGTGCCGCACAGACATCCTGGTGGCACTCCCAGAGGAGGGGACAGGGCAGCAAACAGGAGAAAGTCCTTATGGTAGACCCGAGGTCGCTGGAGTCCTCTTCCTTCATGTCTCTTCCCAGCTTACCCAACTGCAGGTGAAGATGGGGCCCTCGGACTGGGCCCTGAAGCCAGACCCGGCCAGACAGGAATACGATGACGTGAGTCCCTGCCCTTGCCAGGTCCCTTCTAATCCTCAGCTTCCTCATCCCCTGCGCGACCTGAGTAGCAGACAGTCATTTTCCCTGGTTGATCCTAACCCACCCCTTCCCTGCCCTGGTGCTGACTGGGCTTGATGGCCGAGTAGCCACACGATGGGGCTTCCCTGGTGGCTCAGTGGCAAACAACCTTCCTTACCAACACAGGAGATGTAAGAGAAATGGGTTCGATCCCTGGGTGGGGAAGATCCCCTGGAAGAGGGCATGGCAACGCACTCCATTCTTGCCTGGAGAATCCCATGGACAGAAGAGCCTGGTGGGCTATATAGTCTGTGGGGTGGCAAGGAGTCAGACACGACTGAAGTGACTTAGCACACGCAGCCACACTGTAGGTTTTGCCAGCAGGAGAACAGAGCTTTTTCAGGTGATGGTGAGTGTGTGTGCACACTCACACCCATGCATTTGTGTGACTTGCTTGAGTGTGTGTGTGTGTGTGTGTTGGTACGCGTGACGCTGGTTTGCAGTAGCACATGGCTGTGTCCTGGCGCTAGCTTTCCACTGTCGTGGGGATGTCTCTGTGTCAGGGCTTATCTGTCTGGTTCAGACAACCACATCAGGGTGTATCAGTGTGCGTCTACATTTGTCTCCATGTATTTGAGTCACGTCCTGCCTCCTCCCAGATACAACTTGGACCCAGCTTCCTCCAGACCTTCCTGAGTTGCGTCCGCTCCCGCCAAGCCAGAGTCGTCCAGGAGTTCTTGCAGCCTGTCTCCAATCACAGGTATGAGAGCCGGGGAGACACAGACACCACATCCCAGAGACAGCTGTCCGCAATTCCCAGGAGAGAAACAGAGGTTCGGGGGAGCAGCAGCAGTCCTTCAGGAAGGACTGCAGGTAAATGATGGAGCTGGAGCTCAGGCGTGCTCTTCCCACAGGTGGCAGGTGCCCCCCTGGGGCCTCAAGGCTTACTATTCAATACCTGACCACGTGATGGTCTTCCCAGCCGGACTCCTCCAACCCCCGTTTTTCCACCCTGGCTACCCCAGGTACGGGCCATTCTCTGAGGTGGGCAGGAAGTCTCCTGAGAGTCATGGACCAGTGTTACGATGAATGATGGACGGGACTTGTGGTTGGAGAACGGGGGCCAAACCTTGGAAGGATTCTGAGGGTCAGACGAGCCCTTGTCTCCCTAGAGCCGTGAACTTCGGTGCCGCTGGCGGTATTATGGCCCGTGAGCTGTTGCACATCTTTGACCAGCTCTGTGAGTAGCAGCAGGCCCCTGGCAGGTGGGGCCATCGGGAAGGCGGGTGAGGTCCCCAAAGTCGACCCAGAGCAGGAGGCAGGGAGGCTGTGCCAGGGCTCCAGGTGGGTGTGGCCTGCAGCTTTTGCAGCTCTCCCAGGAGCCAGTGCGGTTTGCAGAAGGCCCACGTCTTCACCCCGGCATCACGCCTCACCGTTTCCCCCGCTTGCCCCATTCTCAACAGTACTCCCTGGGGGCTGCCCGGCCTGTGACACCCGTGCCCTGCAGAAAGCGCTGCTGTGCCTGGAACGCCTCTACACTGCCTTACCCTCACCCAAGGGAACCTCCTTCGATGTCTCCCGCACGCTCCTGGAGGATGCTGCAGACGCCGGGGCACTGGCCATTGCGCTCAAGGTAACACACCCCAAGGGCTGGGATCTAGTTTTACCAGCGGAATAGACAGCCTGTCACCAGCATTTCCTTCCACCATCCCTCATGCAAATACGGAAAAGCCTTCTGCCCTTCACATCCCCACTGAACAGCTGGCACCTTGAGGACTACCCCCATCCCACTCCACAAGCCCTCTCTTCGAGGATGTCCATCGATCTTACAGCAGGGGTGTCTTCTCCTGGCTCAGACCAGTGTGTCAGGGCTGAACTTGGGAAGAAGGACCAGGAGCTGGTTTTGGATATTGTATATAGGGCATAAGACTTCCAGCTGGGTACGGGTCTGGAACCTAAGGGCAATTCTCCATCCCACCCTCATATCCAGGCATACAAAAAGAGGCTAGTACTGTTCCGTGGGGAAACCATCCTGCCCAGCCTAGACCTCAGCCCCCGGCAACTCTTCTTCCGAAGCTATGCCCAGGTAAGCCGCCGACATCTCCCACTAGGGCTTAATCCACGTCAGATAAATACCCTCCCGTTAATGCTCAGAGAATCTCTCCCGCCTGAAACATCTCCCCGCAATGTCCCCTACCCTCTGCTGCACAAATCCACACTGTCACCCTTTCACACAAGTGCCCTGGGGACCATCCTTCATCCTACTATAAATTCTTCTACTGAGTCTAACACTCCCTTCAAAAAAAAAGAGGAAAAAAAAAAAACTTCATTCCTAAATTCCTCCTTGAGATGAGACCAAATTTTGTCTTCTCTCATTTCTTCTAGAAATATAGACCCCTTCCAAAAGAGCCTTAACAGACTATCCACTGATCATATTCCTCCTTGGAGACCCCGCCCTTAGGTGGGGTCCCCACCTGACATATCCCCCCGCCCAGTGCCATGTATTCCTTCAAAAGACACTGTCCCCAGTTCCCCAGGGCACTTGAAGACCCCCACAGAGTTCTCACAACAGACCTGCCTCTAGGGCACTTTTAGAGTTGTGATGACACAGTTCCGATGTCACCAGATTCCCGCTGCCACATTAAATGACCTACAAATGGCAAATATCTTCTTTCTCCACGAGGCCCTTGGAGCACTGCTGTCCCTGCTTTTGTCTTCGTCTGCTGTCCCTGGTCACCAGGTCTGCTGTGTCCTGCTGATCTCCTCACCCTGTGTGGACCTCTTTTTCTCCCCAGGTGATGTGTAGGGACCCCAGCACCCAGGATCCTCAGGACATTCACAGCCCTCCTACCCTTCGCGTCCACGGGCCCCTAAGCGACAGTCCAGCCTTCGCCAGACACTTCCGCTGTCCCCAGGGGGCCCTCCTGAACCCCTCCCGCCGCTGCCAACTCTGGTAACCTGGCCGGCTCCCAAAGAGGTCTCAGTACAGGTGTATCGGCATCTCTGCGCCCCATCCCTGGAACCAGGGCAACACCTCCTCTGCCCTTCCATGCCAAAAATAAAAGCTGGCCCTTGGCTTTTGCCTGTCTCTTAAGAACACTTTCCTGCTGTGGCTGGAAAGTCAGAAAAAGTGAGAGAAGGCCAAGCTGAGTTCCATGGACGTGAGCTGAAGCAGCAATCATTGAGCTGAAGATTGGTGGGCCAAAGGCTGCGCGACTCAGCAGACTGGTTAGAAACAGAATGAAACCGCCCCCAGTTGTTTACAGGAGTTGATTGATATTACTTTTATTGTTGCTGCCTCCTCTTTCCGGTCTGTTGAATAGAGCCGGGAGAGGCTAGGGGAGAGAAGGGCAGGGGTCTGGTGTCTTGGCTCTTGGAGATGGCACTCAGAGCATGGGGAGGCAGGTGGGCAGTGGCCGTGGATGGCCCACAGGCCAGCAAGGCGTCTCTCTGATGCTGTGACCCCAGGGAAAGGGCTGCTGGCGGGAGCCAGAAAGCCACGTATTCGTCTCCTTTGGGAGAAGCACCCTGGAGCCCCGGGGGGAGAGGGTCAGTAAGCTATCATAAAGCGGAGGTAGATGTCCAGGTCCTCATCCAGGAACCAGGCCACCACCTCCGCCTCAATGTCCCTCATAAAAAAACCATGATGCTGGCCAGATTAAAGCAGAAGGCGAGGTCAAACAGGTGGTCACGGATCGCCGCCACCTCCGAGGTCTTGTCATCCTCCTGTTGGGCCATGTCTACCACGTGCCACATCTCACCCACCGAGGAGGCCAGGAAGCGCTCTTCGAACTGTTCTCGATCTTGGTCTGGAATGGGGCAAGGGGACGGCACAAAAGGAGGGGTTCTGACTGCCCTCCCCCGGCCCTGCGCTGCCCTGGAGATGAGAAGGAGTTGGGGAACGTGGGTACCCATCGGCCCACACCCTTGACCACAGAGGTGATGCTCCTGGCGGGGGGTGGGGGGAGGTTCAGTCTCTTCCGGTCCGTGTGCAGCCCTAGTCCCCACTTAAGGACACACACATCCCACTGCCAATGCAAACTGCCTCCACCAAAGTGCCACCTCATGTGGGGAGTGAGGGGTCGTCTCAGAGAAGGATGAGCTTCAAAGACGCTCTTTCCATCTCCACAGGGTCCCATGCACATCAGCTGGCCCCAGCGTGCCCTGAACATGGCTCTGGCCAAGAACCATGGCTCTAGACCCTTTACAGGACACTTGCTCTGCAACAGTACGCAGGGCCCAGGGCGATCGCCCATAAGCCAAATCTAGCTCAGCTTCCCCTCCTGCCTGACCAGTGATCTGGCTCCACAGAGGCCTGATCCCTGTCTCCAGGCGTCCTCCTCCTTCTTCCCCTACCTGTAGAGGGTGTCTTCTCTTTCTGACTCCTCTCATCTAAGCCTGGGCTCCCTCTCTGGGTCTTCACCCCCTTGACTCGCAGCAGCAGCAGGAGGGTGCCCAGGAATGCTGCCCTGCAGAGCTGGGAGCCCAAGGAACTCATGGGCCTGCCCAGCCGCTGCCGTCGGTCTTCCCTCGTCCCAGTGCCCAGCTGGTCACCCCCCTGCTCCCTCCCCTGTCCGTTGTCCGGGCCCTTCCCCCTTCCCAGCACCGTTTTCTCCCTTCCCTTCTAGAGGACCTCTGATGTCATGAGCTCTGTGACATCACAGCCATGGCCTCAATGCTCATCCCAGCTCCCTGGAGAGTTCCATTGGCAGACAGGAGCATGGAGAGTAGTCCGCAGGGGACAATAGAGGCTCCGGGGAGGACTGCCGTGGACCTCAGCAGTGGAGGGCCACGACAGTCACCTAAGAGTCCGTGCAGTCCTTTCAATGCCATTATGTCATGAGATCCATGTGGCAACCAGGACTCAAAGTCGCGACATCGCCTTGATGAGGCCATTATATAGATGAGGAAACCGAGGTGCACAAGAGAAATGACTTGCCCACTGAAGGTCACACGGATAATAAGGTGCAGAGCAGGGCTCTTGCCGATTCTTTAGATTCTAAAGATCACACCTTCCCACCCCACTCTTCTGTGTGGCCTTTCTCAAAGGAAAGCAACTTGCATAAACTGAGGCCCAGACCCATGTCGAAATGAGTCTCTTCAAGTCCTGGGCTGTGCGTGAAACTCAGGTCCAACCAAAATGAGGGCAGGGGAGGACCTAATTGGAGGAGGAGGCAGGTACCTGCTTTGGGTGTAACAGCAGAGTACTCCGGACCCAAGTGGAGCCACGCTCTCATTCTTTGGCCTCCCCTGGGCTATCCTCAATCCTAGATTTGCCCTCTGGTACTGACAGACTGAATGTGTCCTGCCTCATTTCACACCCTCCTGTACTCAGACAAAGCTCTTAGAGACTCAGTGTCTAAACTCAGTCTCTAAAGGGCGGGAGGAAGAGAGTCTTCATAGAAAAACCAGCATGGCAGAGGTGAGGATCCCAAGTAACCGATCTTAAGAAACCTGCCTTCATGTCCCAGGGCCTGCCCTGCCCGTAACCCTGGTGAGCACAGACCCGTTGGCAGTAATAGGTTGGGGCTAACTGACATCTGCTTCCTGGAGCAGAGGGCTGGGGAGATGGGATGAAGGCCAGCTCTGGAAAAACCAGAGACAGACACAGGCCATGAGGGATAGCCGGGTGCCAGGACCGTGAGCTCACATCACTCCCGGCATCCACACATGCACGCCTGAATGAACCATCAAATGCAGGGGTCAGACGTGTCCAGAAATGCGTGCTCTTCCTGAAAGGGGGCAGATGGCCGAACGGCAGGGCCAGCAGAGCCTCCTTCCCAAGGATGCCGCCCGCGCCAGCCGATGGGCTTACTGGGAGACTCTCTCCTGGACGGCCGACACAGCCTCCTATATACTTCCATGATCCAAGCCCGGTGACAGGTGACTGGGGTGCGGTACAGGAGGTCACCTGACGATGGGAGAGGCAAGCTTCAGTAAGCCGGTGACCCCGTTCACCCCGCCCTTGCACTCCTTGACCTGCAGGTCCAGGAAATGCTGCTTGCAGGGAAAGAAATCACTAACCTCCTCCTGGCTATTTGGGGGAGGAGCTTCTGGGTTCCTTGCTAACTGAGAAGCCGTCTCCAACTCTGTGAGTTTGGACAGGGCGGGTGGTTGGGGTTGGGCCTGTCTTAGGGGAGCAACTGGAGATGAAAGGACCAACTGGCTGGCACAGACCACCACAACTCTAATTTCCTCTCCAGACACCCGCCCGACGCCCTGTGCCTAGGAGATAAATCTTCATAGGAAACCAGGAATCCCTTCATCCGTAGTTTTTTTTTCTTCTTATTACAAAAGTATATTTAAAATTTATGAAAAAAAGGCAAATAATTCAACCATCCTATGACAATTCCTCTTCATATTTTTAAAGATAGTATTCAGATTCTTTCCCTACAGGGCTGTGGGCAGGTAGGGTGGGAGTGTATGACCTAAATATTGAAATCCAGGTTTACATGTTGTCCTTCTTTCTGGGCTCCCCTGGTGACTCAGAATAATTCTGACATGACAAGGAGCAAAGTGTGAGTTGCTCAGTTGTGTCTGACTCTTTGCATCCCTATGGACTGTAGTTCACCAAGCTCCTCTGTCCATGGAATTCTCCAGGCTAGACATACAGGAGTGGGTAACCAAGTAAGCCAGAAAGATAAAGAACATTACAGCATACTATCACATATATGTGGAATTTAGAAAGATGGTAACGATAACCCTATATGCAAAACAGAAAAAGAGACACAGAAATACAGAACAGACTTTTGAACTCTGTAGGAGAATGTGAGGGTGGGATATTTCAAAAGAACAGCATGTATACTATCTATGGTGAAACAGATCACCAGCCCAGGTGGGATGCATGAGACAAGTGCTCCAGCCTGGTGCACTGGGAGGACTCGGGGGAATCGGGTGGAGAGGGAGGTGGGAGCGGGGATCGGGATGGGGAATACATGTAAATCCATGGCTGATTCATTTCAATGTATGACAAAACCCACTGAAAAAAAAAGAAAAAGAAAATAAAATATTGACAGAGTTAGCAGGCATATATCATATTTCCAAGATTTAAAGAAAAAGTTTGAAAAAATTAAAAAAAAAAAGAAAAGAAAAGAAGTCTGGTGCCTTTGATGTCAACGGGCTCTGAGATAAAACAGTGAGGTTTTATCAGGGGCCTGGACCAGCTCTTATCTACTCTTGCAAGACCCTGGGGCATCACCATCATGCAGGGAAGCATCTGCCTGCGGGAGGGAGGTTGTAGGACTCTTGGCTTGCAGAAAGCTCCCAGAGGATGAAGACTGATGAGAGAAGGGAGGAGAAGGTGGCCATGCAGGACCTGACAAAGGGGATGGAGGACTGGGGAGAGTAGCCAGAGGACAGAGGAGGAGAGAGCTCCCTAAAGATAAGGAAGTGAAGTGAAAGCCACTCAGTTATGTCCGACTCTTTGCGACCCCATGGACTATCCAGTTCATGGAATTCTCCAGGCCAGAATCCTGGAGTGGGTAGTCTTTCCCTTCTCCAGGGGATCTTCCCAACCCAGGCATTGAACTCAGGTCTCCCTCATTGCAGGCAGATTCTTTACCAGCTGAGCCACCAGGGAAGCCCAAAGATCAGGAAGTTATCTCTAAATCTCCAGCCTACCAGGTGGGATGAGGGGACAGTTTGGTCTCCTTCAGGAGGCTTGTTCCTGCCCTCCCCACCCCTCCTGAAGAGAACAGTGCAGACAAAGGAGTGTGCAAGTGGGAAGGGAAGACCCAGAGGCAGAGGGCCCCGTTGCCTCCTCCAGGACCCGAGGACCGTGCCCTTGGTGGCCAGCCTGTGCACCTGCCCTGTGCGGCTCTGACCGGGCCCTCCCGCCTCCACTCCCTCCAGGACTAGCGTTATGGGCTGGGTATTGCTGGGCAGGCGCTCCTTTCCTCTGCAGCCCCGCTTATCAGCATATCTACACCCCCACCTCACCCCTATCACTCCCTCCATCTCCTTAGACTGGAAGTCTCAAGGCTTCGGAGATCATTACAGCCACACACTGCCCCACCCCCCAGCAAAGCAGAAAAATGTCCCGCAAGGTGACCCCTCCCCCTTCCCAGCCGGCATCTGCCCCCTCCCTGGGGGAGCCCATGCTTCCTGCTGTCTCAGGCACCTCCTCTTTCTTTCCTTACTTATTTTCCTTTCAGTTCTCATCCTTCTCGAAAGGTGGCTTTGTCCATCCTTCAGTCTCTAGAGAAGCACTCTCACTTTCCTACAGCAAGGGAAGTGAGGGGTCCCTGCCCCAGAAGACCCCCAAGGCGGAGGGTCCCCAGCCTATCTCCATCCACACCTCTCATCTTTATAAGCAGAAGGTTCCCAAGAAGCAGTGAGGTCTGACAGGTGACTTGGACCTGAGGTTCCACCTGGCAAGCCAGCTCCAGCTTTGCCTCCCACCGGCCGTGGGGAGTCACATGCATCTCTCTCTGCTCTGTCTTCTCACTTAGGAGCTAGAGAAGCTTCAGCCTGCACCCAGGGAACTTGGGGATCTCTTGAATGACTACAGTTCAGGAGGTATATCTGAATATATCTCTTTGGAAACAATCAGGAAGAAAAATGGAAACTGTTATATCATAAAATAATTTAACACTGTCTTATCTTTACTCGTGCTCCTCCTGTTTACTCACTCCTGGAGGGAGACCTGTGATTTCCTCCACCGCTGCTCAGTCCCTGCTGCCTAGCCTCTGTGGACGTGCAGGGCTCGCTGGGCTCTCCTCTGCCTGGAAGGGAGGAGCTGGAACAGAAGAGGAGGCCCTGGACTTCTCCAGGAGGAGGGGCAGCCAGGAGACCTGCTGGCTGCGGGGCTTGGGGTACTAGGCAGAGCAAGCAGTTCTGGGGGCTTTTGAGCCCCTCTGTGGAAGAAGAATCAACTGTCCTTGAGCTGTTATGATTATGCTTTACAGACTCTGCTGTGAGAGCATGTAAGTATCACCCCGATTTTACAGATGAGAAGACTGAGGCTCAGAAAGCTCACCTAACTGACCTGCAAGGACCGAAAGCCAGGATTCAAACCCAGACCTGCCTGACTGCAGAGCTGGAGGGCTTTGCTTCTCTACTCTCCTGCATCAGAGGTAATTGCTCAGCTGGCTTGTAGGACCCACCTTTGGGCTCTATCCCAGCTCCCAGGTCAGATTCCTGGGCCCCACCCCTCCCCTGGCCCGGTCTCAGCCGCCTTAGCTCACTGATAGGAACGAGCTCCCTGCCCCCCGCTGGCTCTGAGGCAGGCTCTGTGCCCCAGGGGCTTTCTCTACAAAGAGCTCCTCCCCTCCAGGTAAAGTCTCTCTCTCCGGGCAGGTCCCCCAGTCCCCCAGTGCACGTGCACACCCCGCACAGCGCCACGCCAGATCCACTCGCGACCCATCCCTCCTCCTCGTCTCCGCTTCAGCTGCCGGCTGAGTCCTAGCCCTGCTCCCTTGAACCACCTCCTCCCCGTGACTGGCCACTGCCTGGAAGGAGACATGGGAGCGCCTCCGTCCAAGGCCAGGGGTCTCTCGATCCAACTCCAGAAACTGCTGACCTCATGGCTGGTGGGACAGCAAGACTGGGATCAGCGTCTGGACGAGACGTACATGCTGCAGCAGAAGAAGTAGGCTGCCCCCCTTCTCCCTAAGTCTCAAGCCCTCCGCCCACTTAGGTCAGTCTGCCCTGCCCACCAGAGCACCCCAGAGTTCAATGCCCTGTGCTGGGATGGACCCGTGCATCTGTTACGGAAGCCCAGCTCCTGTGTCAGCAGTGGAGGAGGGGTGCGGCATTGGGTCCCGGGAAGCCTGGGGCAGGGTGATGCTGGGGCTCTTGCCTAGTGAAGGTGGGGGCGCTGGGGACCCAAAGATACCAGATGAGAGAAGCCAGCATGTATGTCAGGCGTAACTGGAGCAGGCAGGTGCAGGCTGGCAGGAAATGGGGTGCTGGGGAAGGGTTAAGATCCTGCGGGTTTTAGGACACTCACTGGGTGAAGAAAGAGTGAGGAGTTACTGTTAATGGGAATGAAATTGATGACCTGGCAACAGGGGACAGCTCTGGTTTGTGCAACACCTGGAACTGACCAGCTGGCCGTGGAAACCAGGTGACCCCGGGGAGCCCCAGGGGGACTCCTGGAGCCCATCTGCGTTTCCTGAGTCTCCTGTGTGCAGGCTGTGCTAGATCCGGAGCAGACAGTGAGGCTTGAGCCTGTCCCCGGGACAGCTCCGGTGGGACTGGTGACCCCTAGGGGCACAGCATTTCATGATCAGCCCTGAGGTCCAGACCCCGGGAAGACTAACGGGAGCAGGGACCCATCCTGAAGGCAGGCTTCTCCCTCGGGGTGTTCGGGGGTTTGGCTCCCATCAGAGAGCTGTGGTTAGCAGATCTGAGTGGGCAGCCAGGACTAGACTCACAGGCAGCTGCTTCCCCAGGCCAGAGGCTGGAGCACGGAGCTGCGTGCAGAGCCTCTGGACCCTGCAGTCCTGGCCCTGGTTGCCCTGAGCTGGGCACGCTCACACGGAGGGTGTGGGTGAGATAGGCAGTAGGCTGGTCCCCACTCCACCCGTTGTCTCTGGAGAGAAATTCAGTGAGGGATGGACCTGAGTCCTACCTTGAGATCAAAAGCTTCTTCAGATAAAAAGCTTCTTTCCCCTGGCTCGGGGGGACCATTGGAAGAGAGGAACTGGGGGCTAGGGGTCATCACGGGACCCGCCCACCGTCAGTGTGTTTACTGGCCTTTCACCTCTCCCCTCCTGACCCTCAACCTGCCATCCATGTGTCCACCTTCAGCACATACTTGCCCAGCAGGAACCGGCTTCAGCATTATCTCTTGTCTGGCTCACCCAGGCCGGAGAGAGACAAAGATTAACCTGCAGAGGTACCACAGGAGGACTGTCTCCGGGAGGCTCCTCCCGCCCACTCCAAGATGCACACACTCAGAGAAGCTCACAGCCATGCCCTTGCTCGGCCGCAGACAGCGCGTTCAGACTCTTGAGTCGAGGGGTGACCCTTAGGGAGGGATGGAGCCCTCGTTGTCCATCTCGGAACTCTCCTTCCCGGCAGCAGGAATGTGCATCTGGACAGCCCCCGGGGAGTCAGAACTCCAGCAGCTCACAAATCTCCGAGTCCTAATAGCTGGCCTGTCTCTCATCCCCCTCCCGGTCTCTCCGGCTCCTCTCGGCTAAAGAGAGCCGGTTCAGCAGGCCTGGGAGCAGGGATGAAACCGGGCAGAAATTCCCTCTCCTCCACCCACTCCCGATCCCCAAGTTCCTGAGACATGTACTCAGCTAGATTGACTTGGCCAGGCCCACCAGGACCACCCATTCCCTGGGCGGGGCCCTCCTCCCTCAGGCACTCTGCTCCTTAGTCAGCTGAGCCAGGAGTCCCCCCGCCACTGGTGGGAAGAAGTAGCGATGCCACCCCACAGGGACCCTGAGCCAGACTCTTGCCCCTATCTGACCCCGAGCCAGAGTCCAGGAGACAATGCTGCAACATGTCACCGCACATTCCGTGTGGCCGCTGTCTGTCCAGGCGGACACGGTCTTTCTTCCTCTCTGCTCTGGGCCTCTCTGCCATTCTGTCTCTGCCTGACTCCTGTTCATCCTCTGCCAGGATTCGAGAGTCTCCTCTGCTTCGGGCAGCCAAGGACAACGACCTGTGTGTCCTGAAGAAACTTCTGCTGGACCGAAACTGTGACTTCCGGCAACGAGGTGGGATCAGAGTTCGATGTGATGGAGATGGGGCAGAATTCCGGCACTCGGAGGGCGTCTCTGGGAAATCTTAATGCCCCTGTCTCCTCCACTCCAGGGGCCGTCGGGGAGACGGCACTGCATGTGGCCGCCCTCTATGACAACCTGGAGGCTGCCATGGTGCTGATTGAGGCTGTCCCCGAGCTGGTCAAGGAGCCTGCCATCTGTGAGCCATTTGTAGGTGAGGTGCCTCCACAGTTTTTCAAGGTGGATGCAAGTAGGGGAGAGTCTGAAGTCACCTCTTACAATGAGCCTCTGAGGTCGGGGAAGGAGTGATGGGTGCTCAGGAGTGTGGGAGGAAGGCAGAGGTCCTGGTCTTGGCTGTGACTGTCTGGGACCTGCTTTAGCCATTTGTTATTTCCCTTCAACTCCTTTCACGTTCCGTGAAGAATAGAACTCTCTCTTTCAGAGCTGCACTGGAGTGATTACCCTTATATGCCGTCCCCAGTAGTCAGGAGGCGGGGACCGCTAAATGAACCCGCCTGAGGGACATCTGGGGCTCTGTCTCACACCATTCTGCTGAGTCAAGGGAGGAAATCCATGCAAGGATGTCAGGGATCTCCTGGAAGCCAGGGGGCATGCTGTGTCTCCAAGAGAGCTAGGAACAGCCCTGATGGAGGGCTCCCTTGTCCAGGTCAGACGGCGCTGCACATAGCGGTCATGAACCGGAACGTGAACCTGGTGAAAGCCCTGCTCACCCACGGGGCCAGCGTCTCCGCGAGGGCTGTAGGCTCTGCCTTCCGCCTCAGTCCTCACAATCTCATCTACTTTGGTGAGAGCCAGGACCGGGGCTGGGAGGACGAGGAGGGGGGCACCAGTCAAGGGAGGGCGGGCTGAGAAGCCTCCGTGCCTGGGGAAGCTGGGAGGGGTCCGCCCTCAGGGCCAAAGGCCACAGCCAAGCCCCCACTCCCACCCTAGGGCCCCCTCCAGCATCCCCACCTCTGGTCCTGCTGACGAGGGTCCCCAGAGACGGGGGAGGCAGAGTGGTCACTCAGAGACACTGCCCGTCCCCTCCTGCATCTCACGCCTGCCCGGGCCTCTGCCTCCCCAGGGGAGCACCCTCTGTCCTTTGCCGCCTGCATGGGCAGTGAGGAGATCGTGAGGCTGCTCATTGAGCATGGCGCTGACATCCGGGCCCAGGACTCCCTGGGTAAGAGCTGGGCTGGAGGGGGCGCTGGGAGACTGGGGGTGGCAGGGGAGGGGCTGGGACCCCCCCTCAGGCCCCCCCAGGGGGGTGGTCCTGGGGAACAGCAGGGACTCTGGTCCCAGGGGTCACGTGACACCCCGTGTCCTCTCCTAGGAAACACAGTGTTGCACATCCTCGTCCTCCAGCCCAACAAAACCTTCGCTTGCCAGATGTACAACCTGCTGCTGTCCTATGACAGGCGAGGGGACCACCTGCAGTCCCTGGACCTCATGCTCAATCACCAGGGCCTCACCCCCTTCAAGCTGGCCGGGGTGGAGGGCAACACAGTGGTGAGGGGCCCTCCCCCAACCCCACGGGGGTCCTTCCCCTGATCCTTCTTCCCAAACTCCCCAAAAGGGTGGTGGTCCCTTACCTCCATCTCCATCACTAAAATCCTCAGCCTCAGGAATTTCTGACTCTGGGGGATTACAGAATCTTACCTGAGAATACCTGCTATGGTAACCCAAAGTTCCACTCCCCTCGCCTATTCTCTCCTTTCAGATCTTTATAGGATTTGTGGGAAGGAAAGACAGCCCCAAATTAAAAGGTTCAGGTCAACAGAGGCTTGTCAGTTCCCAGCTGTCCATCAAATCCAAGGAGTAAGTAACCATGCTGTTGCCCTTGACCTGCTCCTTACATGCTGACCCCCGTCTCACCCGTGTCTGCCCAGATGTTCCAACACCTGATGCAGAAGCGGAAGTACATCCAGTGGACATGTGGGCCGCTGACCTCTACTCTCTACGACCTCACGGAGATCGACTCCTGGGGAGAAGATGCGTCCTTTCTAGAGCTTGTGGTCTCCTCCAAGAAACGGGAGGTATGGACACCATGGAGGATTAGGGGCTTTCAGGAGTCTGTGCAGGACCTGTCTGTTTGCCAAGATCCTCAGCTTCAGAGGCTTCCCTGTGATAGATGGGGGTGAGGATAGACTCCTGGGACTTTGGGAGAAATTGCTGATCAATACCGCTTCCCTAACTCCACTCTCTGCTTAGCTCTGGTCCCTTCTGCTTACCTTTCTCATACTAACACTGCATATGAGGAGTTCTCCAGATAGATGTTACTTCCTATCACTTATTCGTTCGGCATACTGAGCTTCTTGCTGGGTCCCAGACACTGTACCAGGAACTGAGAGTACAGAAATAAATTAAAAAGCATTTCCTTTCAGACAGCTTTGTCAATTTCCCATCCCTGTTCTCAGTAACTATAATAGCCTGCAAGATAAAAGATCACTGGGGTCTGTACTATGAATGGTACATAATGGTGCAATGGTACATGATGGTGCAACAGAATGGAGGTTGGCTTACGTTGGCTTGGATGGACCAGAAAAGATGTCACAGGAGATGTGCTTGAGCTGGGGCTTCTAGGTGGAGTTGGGAATCACCAGGCAGATGAGGAAAAAGAGAGCTTTCCAGAGAGGGAAAAATGCATGGGTCATTCAGACAGTGTTGGATTGGGTGATATGAGGGAACGGAAAGTTTGTTGAAGATTTATAAAGAGAAGAAAATACTGATGCTTTCTGGAACCTCCAAGATGGTGGGAAAATACAGTTTTTACTGTTTATCTGCCACCCGACAATTTCCTAAGAACCCTCTAGAGCCACAAAACTCAGATGATAGCTGGTACTAACGAACAGAGGATCTGATGAACAAAGTGGCTGGCTGGTATGAACTTCTTCAGAGCAGGATTTCTTAGGGATTGGAAGCCCAGCCTTCACCTTCAGTTCTATCAGGCAACCAAGATTTGTTCATTATGATGAAAATAGAGGCTCTCTGACTGGAGCTTCTTCAACTTTCTGCCTTGTTCTGCCCAGCAGGTCTAGAAACTGCCCCCCTGTCTCTCTCCTCCTCTCTAGGCTCGGTGGGAAAAGGTACTTTTTTCTACTAGTGGGTAATCCCTCCAGCTAAGCTCTGACTTTGCCTTTTCCTACTTTCTTAGATGCATCATGCCACCCATCATCCTCTTTCAGGAGCATCTTTAATGTCTCATTGGCTACTTAGATCTGAGCATTAACCCACCCAGCTTAGATTATGGCCACACCCCACTCTCCGAGTCCTCTGTTGCTCCCCTCATGTCCGTAATACTTGTAGAGCAAATCTGACTACCTGCTTGCTTGAACCTTCCAGTTGTTCTCCATTGCATTCAGAAAACAAAATCCAACTCCTTAGCTAGGCATTCATGAGGTACCATGATCTGGCCCTCAGCCGCTTCATACAGGATAATGCCTGCACCCTCCAAAAGATTTTGCCATATCCCCTTCATGTGCTAATGTCTTCTCACCCCTTCCTGCCTTGGCAACTGCTGCTACTTTATAAAAGACCTTGCCTAACTCTCCATTCACTCAACTCTCTCAGCCATCTATGTCGCATCCTTCAGAGCCTCTGAGGAGCTCAGAGATCCTGGTATTTACTTCCGCCATGGTTTATCTGCAGCACTAGCTTGAGGCACCGCATATAGTAGAAACTGACTAGTCGTCTGTAGAAGAAATGAATGAAAAGATGAACGGAATGAATTACGCTTGTGCTGATCATGACGCTGCCTGTCTGGGACCCTGTGGGGAACCTGGTGCTGCAGCTCACTATGTTGGTCATGCCCTGCTGCCCTCTTCCTCTATGGCAGGCTCGTCAGATCCTGGAGCAGACCCCAGTGAAGCAGCTGGTGAGCTTCAAGTGGAGGAAGTACGGGCGGCCTTACTTCTGCATCCTGGGAGCCTTGTATGTGCTCTACATGATCTGCTTCACGATGTGCTGCATCCACCGCCCTCTCAAGGCCCGCAGTGGCAACCGCACAGATTCCCGAGACGTCACCATATTCCAGCAGAAGCTGCTCCAGGTGACTCCTAGAGGGGATGAGAGGGCTGATAGCACGCGGTAATGGCCCTGGAAACCAGAGCCACGCTGCCCAGGAGACATGCCACTCCCTCGACTCTGGCAGGGGCAGGCTCCTGATCACCTGGACAGAAATTAGGCGGGAGTTAAGAGGACCAAAGCTGGGGCTCAGTGAATACCAGTGGACTTGTCCAGGGAGTGATGGCTTTCTTGTGAACTTTGAAAGAATGCTTAGTTTACCTGGGCCTTTGTAATATCCCTTGTTACTCACAAAGGTCTGTAGACCAGACCTTTGTAAATGTAACCTTCAACAGAAGTCTTGTTGTTCTAAAGGGAGGACGAGTGTGCTCCAGGTCCATTTTCTGAGTCTGCCAGTGGTCTGTTAGGGTCACACAGACATTCTTCTGACCTGCATTCGCTTCTGAACACAGTCAATATGAGTGCATTGAAAGGGCTGTATCAGCTGTCTGACCACCTGTCAAAGGTGCTGCAGAGGATGCCTGGATTGGGTATCAGTTGGAAGGAAATAGTCTCTGGGGTCGCTTTTACTCTGGTGAGCTTGTCATTCTGTGAGTCACCTTCAGAGACCTGGGGTGAGGATGACTGAGCGGAGATGTGGAGTCAGTGTCCGGGTCTGCTGTTGAAAGGAGCAGACTCCTCGTTGTGACAGAATGAGCAGGCTCTCACGAGTGCTTCTAGGCATGTACATTCAACACTGGGTTCGTTTAATAGGTAACCGAAATTCTTATCCTAGTGACCTGAAAATACCTAAAAGGGAGTGCAGGCATGTGGGCAGAAAGCAAAAGACAGAGGAGGAACAATTTTGCCAGGCAAGTCAGAGCTCAATGGCTAGAGATTTATGCTCAATGCCGAATGGGTCAGCTAGAGGTATAGCTCAACCTGGACTTGGAGAGGGGCAGTTTGGAGGAGTTAAGGAACAAATAACCTGAGTCGAGTTAGCTCAAAGGCAGTGGATACTCAAAGAAAGGACAGGGCAGAGAGCCTTACTAAATGCTGAAGTAGGTCAAGTCACTCCAAGCTTCTAGAATTGCCTCTTGGTGTATCTACAGTGTGCTGTGTGTCCGGAGCCTCTGACTCTCACAAAGCAGGGTTTGCTGCCCGCAGAACACAAGGCTGAGTATGGTGGGGCTGCCTTATTCGAGGTGGGCATAGGTGCATTCGGGGGAAGCTGGGTTCCCTGTGTCTCAAATGGGACATGAAGGTTGTCCCTGGTGTGGAGACCATACCCCAGGAAATAAGGACATGGAAGGGATGGCCAACTGAGATGGGCCAGCAATAACAATGAAGGAAATGGATAAACATGGGGTTGGCTGGACATTTCCAGTGTTCCTGACTCTGATTCCTCAGATGCATTCTTTCCCAGCCTTCCTTTGTTTCAGGCTGACTGGGGGGATTTTCTGGGTCTAGACTGTAGATTCAGAATGTAGATAGCCTTCTAGCCAAAGAGTTGGGTGATGCTGAGCAACTGATTACCACCAAGACTCCTTCTTCTTTCTTACCTTCTTCTTAGCACCGTGTCTCTTTCTCTCTGTGGGAGGACTAATTATGTCCCTGTGAACATAATGTTCCTTTGACCCAAATTGTCCAGATAGTGTAAATTATTAGCAGCTACTTCCCCTTGCCTCAGGACTAGATGAAGCATAATTATAGCTAAGTGCTCTAACTTCCTTTGCATTTTCTCTCTTTTTCATCTCTTTTCCCCCTTCAGCATCCCCCTTCAGCATTTTCACCCTTTTGCTCACTTTGATAAAATCTACTTTAGCCAAAATAGAAGACTCATGACTTTTAAATATTTTCTTGGTTGGGGTAGGTGGGGCTTAAGAAGGCAGCTGTGAGCAGCTTGAATAGGGAGGAGTATCAGCGCAGGTCTGTGTTTTTTTGGCATGAGCCCTTGGGCCTTGGTCCTGAGTTGATGGGGCCCATGTGTTCCTCTTAGTAGGAAGTCAACTGGGATTAGATCAGGGGCTCCCAAACTTATCACCATGACTTGAAAGATTCTGCTTTCATGATGTACCACATTTGTTGAATAGTATGGAATTCTTTTCTTCTACATTTCTATTACTTGAGAGTCTTAGAAATATGAAAATGTACCAACATAGGGTCTTAACTTGATTAATGCAGTTGTTGCCATATTAATTAGCCTATAGAGCTTTTTCTTAGATAAATGAGTACTTTTATATCAAATTCTATTAATAAATCTGGACTCACAGAGCTCTCAGTCACTGTAGGGTTTTCTCTGTGGGTCTCATGGGATCTAGAAAAGTCACTGGACTCCATGACAGTAGCCCAGAGCACCATCTCAAAACACTGGAAAGGAAACAAAATACTCCTTTATTTATACAAGATGGCATAAACTAGGCAAAAGCAAGTCATAGGAAAGGGTGGAGTTTTGGAGCTATTTTAAGAAATGTCTTCACTCTAGGATGCTTCATTGCTCAGCCATAAAAGTTATGCTATTCCTGGACTTCCCAAGAACTCTCTTAATCAATAAGAGTTAATTTCCTGTCTTCATTCAATGTTTACTTGGTTTAGGCAGAACAAAGTGCATTATAATCCTAGTTCTCCTAGACTGCCAAGTGAGCAGAAAGTTCGAAGTCTGGGATTAGGTGGCTTAGATTTAAGTCCTAACTCTAAAACCAAAGAGCTGTTTGACTTGAACAGATCCTATCTCTTGCTAGATCAGTAGTTTTTTAACCAAGACTGCTTATTAGGGCTTCCTTGGTGGCTCGGTGCTAAAGAAACTGTCTGCCAATGTGGGACATGCAGGTTTGATCCCTGGGTTGGGATGATCCCCTGGAGAAGGAAATGGCAACCCACTCCAGTATTCTTGCCTAGGAAATCCCATGGACAGAAGAGCCTGGTGGGCTACAGTCCATGGGGTCACAAAGAGACAGACACAGCTTAGTGACTAAACAACAACACCAACACATAAGAAACATGGAAATCTGGTTAAAAAAAAAAAAAAGTTACGGATCCCTAAGCTGCCCCATACCTGAGGCATCAGAATGTCTGAAATGGTGGCCCCTGGCAATGGTATTTTAAGAAACTCCTTTATTGATTCTCATACACAGCTTGAACTGAGATCTTCTAAGCTTTCTAAGGTGAAACTGATCACTCTGATTGTTTAGACCCCTGATTTGCTGTTCAGCAAGAGGGCATTGATCTCCCATCATCAGATTTCCTTTCTGTGTTTTGATGATTTTCCTTGATCTCTCCAATGCCCTTTGCTTTGCTCCAAATCACTTTGTTAATTCATTCATTAAACAAACCACTACTGAGAGCCTAAGGGTGCCCGAAGCATTATCGTAGGTATTGGAAACTCAACCTGGTCTGAGCAAAACACTTCACCTCTGCCTTTTGGTGTTTGCAGACTGATTGACATTAATTAAATGAATAGAAATTTCACTGCAAACTGTGATTGTTACAATTCACATGAGTTTTCCTTATAATAAGAAGACAGGATACTGAGAGATTCCTTGGAGGAGGAAATGGCAACCCCCTCTAGTATTCTTGCCTGGAAATTTCCGTGGACAGAGGAGCCTGGCAGGCTACAGTCCATGGAGTCACGAAGAGTCAGACACAACTGAGCATGCATGCACGGATGAATTCAAGGTGGAAAGTGAGTTCTAGGGAGAGACAATGCATATACAAAGGCCCTGAGGCAGGGAGAGCCTTGTGAATGTCTAGGAACTGAAAGAAGGCTGGCTAGGATAGAGGCAGCTGGGACAGGAGCCTCCAGATTAGGTTGTCCCGGCAGGTCTTTCCCAAATCATGTAGGACCTTGCTGGCCATCCCAAGGATTTTACTCTTTATCCTAAAGCTAATGGGAGGCTCAGGATTTTAAACAGGGGAGACACTTGACAATACCTTTGTTTCAGAACAACGTCTCTGTTTGTAGGGTGGAGAACAGGTTTGAGGGGGCCAGGGAAGATGTGGGGGACCAGCTAAGAGGCTATTATAGTTCAGGGAAGAAAGAGAATAGTGGTGGATTGGCCTCAAGATGTGATGGGGAGACTGAGAGAAAGGGTTGGCATCAGGGCACTTATCGAAGGCAGAATCATCACTACTATACAATGGATGGGATGTAGGTAGTCAGGGAGAGGATGTGGCAGGAGTGACTCGTGGGTTCTTTTTATCTGAAATCATCCTCTACCTGTCATGGTCAGTGAGACTGCTTTTCCTACACGTCACAATTCCTCACAAACTTCGCTATTCAAAGTGCCAGTTATTTGAAACCCAGCTGTACACCAGCTCGACCCTGCTTTACTTGGGGGTCCTACCCAACTCCCTTTGGAACAAGCACAGCAAATTAAAGAGAAGACAGAGGTGGGAGAAGCAGAGAGCCCGGGAGGTAAAAATAACATCTATTGGGCGCTGGGTTTGAGCACTGGCCATGCATTTGCCGGTGTTTCTGAGATCTTGTGAAAGGGCAGATTCAGAGAGGAAAGCTGATGTGGGCCCTGAGTTTCTGCGTTTCTGACTCGCTGCTGGTGTTGTGATTCTGTGGACAGCATTTTGGATGCTAAAGTATGATACTGGGTGATCCTCATAGATGCCCATAGATGCCATAAGTAAATGAGATTTTTATACCCATTTTAAAGATGGTGAATCTGAGGTTGTGAGAGTTAAGTCCTTTGGTAAAGATGCTCGACTAGTAAGGGCAGTGCTGGTTGGGCTTCCGGTCTGGTTCACTTCAGAAGCTTCAACTTTAATACAAAGCCAGGTCATTTCTCCCTCCAGAGAAATATGCTGGATTCCAGGCTTCTTCCTCAGAGGGACCCACTGCTTGAGGAATCCTGTTTCCAGGCTTTGATAGGTAGCCAGCGCCTGCCACACTCACCTGTACCTGGGCACACCTGATATTTCCCCGGCAAGATAAGAGGTGCTGGAGTGCAGGGGAGTCAGTCAGACATGGAATTGCCTCCTACCTGTAGCCACTGAGCTACTGCCTATGCTCTAGTGTTGATCATCAGTTCAGTTCAGGTCAGTTCAGTCGCTTAGTTGTGTCCAACTCTTTGTGACCCCATGCACTGCAGCACGCCAAGCTTCCCTGTCCATCACCAACTCCCGGAGTTTACTCAAACTCATGTCCGTTGAGTCGGTGATGCCATCCAACCATCTCATCCTCTCTTGTCCCCTTCTCCTCCCACCTTCAGTCTTTCCCAGCATCAGGGTCTTTTCCAATGAGTCAGTTCTTCGCATCAAGTGGCCAAAGTATTGGAATTTCAGCTTCAGCATCAGTTCTTCCAATGAATATTCAGGACTGATTTCCTTTAGGATGGACTGGTTGGATCTCCGTGCAGTCCAAGGGACTCTCAAGAGTCTTCTCCAGAACCACAGTTCAAAAGCATCAATTCTTCAGCTTGTTGATCAACATGGGCCCCACTGTTTATGTGATTAACCTTTTGGTGGCTAGGGTAAGTCCTGCTTCTGTGGGAATGGATAAGGATGCCTCTGTAGAGAGAAGACATCTGCTGGGTTAATTTTCCTGAGAGAACACAGAGATGAGGACACGAAATAAACCCCTGAAGGTAGACTTATCAGGGAACCATGAGATCTTCCTCCCTTTTTGGCCCAGTGCTTCTCATGTGGGGATCTGTAGTAGAAATATTTACATCTTAAAAAAAAAAAAGATGCTTGGTTCCTGCACCAAATTAGAGTCTCCGGGGTTGGCCCAGGCATATGTGTTGTGACAAAGCTTCCCAGCCAATTCTTGTATGTATGTATGTATATGTGTATGTGTGTACATGTATGTGTATGTGTGTATATGTGTATGTGTGAATGTGTGTGTATGTGTGTGTATGTGTGCACATGTGTATGTATATATTCTGGCTGCACTGAGTCTTCATTGTGACACCCGGGCTTTTCTAGTTTTGCAGTGAGCAGGTGCTGGAGCTTGCGGGCTTAGTAGTTGCAGCACGTGTGCTTGGTTGCAATTGCTTAATTCCCCAACCACAGATCGAACCTGGACCCCTTGCACTGGAAGTATGGAGTCTCATTCACTAGATCACAAGTACCACCCCCCCGCCCCTTACATCTGATTCTGATGGGCAACCTGGTTAGGAATCCCCACACAGTTTAGAGGATGAGAGGAATGAATGAATGAATGAATGAATGATGATCAAGCAGGTCTCTTTCTGGGAGCTTCATCCCTCTGCAAGAATCTTGGGGAGAAGGAGAGGGTCTCAGATGGGGTGTGACAGCTGTTTCCGGTGCCTTCCCCCTCCTGGTGGTTGCACTTGCTCCCACACTTCCCCACAGTGGTACCTGGGCCCTGCTAGGCCCACCCTTCTCTGGGCATTTCCTTCAAGACAATGAGCTCAACCAGCTGGTGAGCGGGACACTCTCTGTAAGCTGATTCTTAACAAAGTAAGGCCGGTCAGCCTCCAAGGGGCTCTGGCCGTTGACAACTCCTGAAATCCTAAGCCATACAAAGAGGTTAAGAACTCTAGTCATTGTTGAAAGATGCTTATTTTTTAAAGCAGCTGGGGGGAGTATTTTCTCAGTGCATTATTAACTAAGGCTGCTTAGGTGACCTTGAGCTAGGAATCTGGAAATTCCAGGCGAGCCCAGTTCGTCATCATCCTTTCTCCATCTACCTCCCTGCTCTTGCTTCCTGGTTCCCCTCTGCCTGCCTCCAGCTCTTAGATCATGCTCAGCAAGCTCCTGTCTGTTTTCCTGCTCCCTTCTCTCCTGCCTTCCTCGTGAATGCAGCATCTACTGTGTGTGCATTGTAGATAAAAAGAAGGAGTTAGAGGTCCCTGCTTTAAGGGAGCTCTAAGAGTCCTGATGCGACAGAAGGTGTCCAGATGACTGCAGTGTGCTGGGGAAGGGCTGTGGCCAGAGACTGGCAGCGTGTTCCTGCAGGGAGACAGCTGATCTGGGCAGAGGGGCAGGGAAGGAGACCCAGGAGGAATGCTGTGACCTGGGTCTTGAAGTTAATGGTGAACCAGAAAACTCTGGTGGAGGAAGGCATTCTGAGAATAGGGCACAGTTCATACGGAGACCTGTCTTACCAGTTGAGGACCCCGGTAATCAACATGGCTGGAGCCGACACAGAGTATGGGGACCCAGGGCAGGAGCCAGATCAGCAAAGCCATCGTGCTGAGTCTTATATTTTAAAAATAGAGGAAAAAGAAGAATAAAATATAAGACTTTTTCCCTCTTTTTTTGGCGTACCAGATAGCATGTGGGATCTTGACTCCCAGACAAGGGATTGAACCCGCGCCCCCTGCGATGGAAGTGTGGAGTCTCAACCACTAGACTAAGGGAAGTCCCTTAGTTTTTATTCTTATCTCACAAAGCACAGTTCTAACTAAAAGAACACATGTGCAACCTCAGCAACGGTTCTGGGCATCACGCTTGGTAGTCTGAATATTTTTCATTCCTGTTTCACAGTGAGCACTTCTAAGTAAAGAATTCATGCCCATGACTTAAAAAACCCAGTGGCAGGTATAATGAAGACCAACAGCGCACTAGCCTGCCCACCTCACTCACACTTCTTGGCAGCAACTAGTTTTTACCTCTTTAGGCCCTTGGTCCCTGTTGTATCACTGAATAACACACTTCTATCTCTATAACTAAATTTAGACATTAGCTATTGAATTTCTACTATGATAAAGATTTAGAGAATACTCATCACTCCCATCTCCCCCCTCATTTTTATTCCAAAGACATGCTGGAACTAGGAAAGGTATTAAGCAGAGAACCAGGTCGTGATATATGCATTTGAGAAGGTCAGTGCAAAAACGAGGTAAGGAGTGGGTTGAAAGAGGGTCAGTGGGTACAGGGTGCCATGGGTTTGTTTGCTTTAAGGCAGTGGTGCTATGGATTGAGTCAGCGGAGCATTTGAGAGAATTTGGGAGGCTAAATGAACAGGACTTTAGCAAAGTGAATTTATACTTAATTCACTTTGCTAAACATACCCTTGGTCCTCAAACTTTTTCATAAGAACCACAAATCTAGAGAGCTGCGGATGGGTCTTTCCATGTAAGACAGGAAATCTTGAATGCAATCTCTGAAGAATAAAATTCTAAAAAATTCAAAGAAAAACTTATTACCACTTTGAGCTTAGGGTTTAATTCTAGAAGTGCAAGAGTGGTTGATGAAAAGGGGATTCTGATTGTCAGTTTAACAGACCTCAGAAAGTCATTCATTATAATTCAGTGCCCCTGTGCATTTTTAAAACACTAAAACCTTTCTCCACTTTGTAAAAGAGTATCTCTTCCAAACAAGAGCCAACATTATACATGAGTGTGAAATATGAGAATTCCTCTCAAAATCAAAGAAAAGGAAAATGTTTTAAAAGATCACTACTATCATTATTTTTCAGCTTTACTGAGATATAACTGACAATTGATATTGTAAGGTATTTAAAGTGTTCATTGCAGGGATTTGATGTACATATACATTGTGAAAGGATTCCTATCATCTATTAACATTCATCACCTCACATATTTATTTATTTTGGTGAGAATAATTAAGTTCTGCTCTCCTAGCAAATTTCAGTTGTATAATGCAGTGTAATTAACTATAGTCACCTTGTTTTACCATCAGACCTTATTCCCCTTGTAGCTGAAATTTTGTATCCTGTTACCAATCTCTCCTTATTTTGTCTGTGCCCCCAGCCCTTGGTAACCACTTTTTTACTCTCTTTTTCTAGGAGTTTGCCTTTTTTTTTATTCCACATGTAAGTGATACCATGCAGTATTTGTCTTAATCTGATGGGCTTATTTCGCTTAGCTTAATGCCGTCAAGTCATCCATACTGTTGCGACTGACAAGATTTCCTCTTTCCTCATAAGTGAATAATATTCTGGTGTATGTGTTTACACACACATATACATGTGTACCTGTATACATATGTATGTGTGTGTATGTGTGGGTGCTAAGTCACTTCAGTCCTGTTGGACTCTTTGCTATCCTATGGACTGTAGACTGCCAGGCTCCTCTGTCCATGGGATTCTCCAGGCAGGAATACTGGAGTGGGTTGCCATTTCCTACTCCAGGGGATCTTCCCAAACCAGGGATCAAACCCACATCTCCCATGTCTCCTGCATTGGCAGGCAGGTTCTTTACCACTCGCACCATCTGGGAAGCCTGTGTGTGTGTGTGTGTGTGTGTGTGTGTGTGTGTGATATGTATATCACATCTTTGTCCATTATTGATTGATGGACGCTTAGGTTGTTCCTAGAGCTTTGCTACTGTGATTAATGCTGTAATTTACACAGGAGTGCAGATATCTCTTCCAGTTTCTGTTTTCGTTTCCTTTGTTTATTTTTTTATTTATTTTTAATTGGAGGATAATTGCTTTATGATGCAGTTCCTTTGGATATATACCTAGAAGCTGGATCATGTAGTGATTCCATTTTAACTTTTTTAGGGGCCTCTCTTCTGTTTTATACAGTGGCTGCACAAATTTACATAGTGTACAATAGTGTGCAAGGATTCCTTCTCTGCATCCTTGTCAACAATTTTGATTTTTTGTCTTTTTGATAATGGCCATCCTAGTCGGTCTGAGGTGATATTTCACTGTGGCTTTGATTTGCATTTCCCTGATGATTAGCGATGCTGAGTACCTTTTCTGTACCTTTGGCATACAAATGCCAGCCCTTTGTATGTCTTCTCTGGAAAAAAGTCTGTTCAGATGCTCTGCCCAGCTTTTAACTGGATTGTTTGGGTTTTTTGCTACTGAGTTGTATGAACTGCTATTCTTTTCATTGCAGCTTTCACACATGCATGTTTCTCTTTGTTTTCTAGAGAGAGCAGTTTTGTTAAAAAAAAAACCTATGAAAGGGTCTGTGTGGTGGTCTTGGAGAGCAGCAAGGAAGGGGGCTTGCAGGAGAGTGTGGTGCTCTGCAGCCTCCTTTAAAGGAAAGGACCTGTGGGGACAGAGAGCTGGAGACAGCTACTTTAGGGCAATCGGACACCAAGTGTGTGTATGTGTCCAGTCGCTGAGTCGTGTCCGACTCTTGCAACCACATGGACTGTAGCCCACCAGGCTCCTCTGTCCATGGGATTTTTTCAGGCAAGAATACTCGAGTGGGTTGCCATTTCCTTCTCCAGGGGATCTTCCCAACCAAGGGATCCAACCCACATTTCCCAGGTCTCCTGTATTGCAGGTGGATTCTTTACCGCTGAGCCACCAGGGAAGCCCCAAACCAAGGGGAAGAGAGGCCAAAGCTTGGCGTCTCTGGACACCTCTGTTACTAGTGAACTTGAGCAGGAGAACTCCTGCTTGGAAAGGAATCTGTTGAACAAGCAAAGTGGTGCTCAGGAAAGGCAGACCCAGGAGGAGTATATGGTAAACAAAACTGTCCCCAGTATTCTTCATTAGTTGGGTTTTTACATTTTCATCCGAGGAAGAGAGTTGATACCATTCTCCTTCTGTCCTCTAGGGGCGCTCTAATCCCCACAAAGCTCCCGGCCAACAGGTACCCTCCTCTTCTTAGCAGAGCCAAAGAAAAAGTTGTTGGCAATTTTCCAGCCATATGCAGCCAAGTTCCTGGATTCCCTGGTGGCTCAGATGATAGAGTCTGCCCGCAATGTGGGAGGCCAGAGTTCGACCCCTGGGTTGGGAAGATCCCCTGGAGAAGCAAATAGCAATCCACTCCAGTATTCTTGCCTGGAAATTCCCATGGATGGAGACTGGTGGGCTACAGTCCATAGGGTCGCAAAGAGTCAGACACGACTGAATGACTTCACTTTCACTTTCATGCAACCAAGGTCCAAAGTTTTCTTAAAAATTGTGTATAGACACATATATGGCACAGATGCCATTATTTTATTTCTATATCTAGTGTTATTTTGTCCCCACAATTAACGAACTTATTATTTATCCTACTACCTGATTCTCAAAAGGAGCTGGCCTGTTTTACAGTGAGAGACAGATGCAACAGGAACATTAAGATAAAGAAAAAGAATAAGATCTATGATCTGAATCTTTGGATGGAGGAAAGGGTATTCAACGAGTTGCTAGGGCTGGAGATTTAAAAAAAAAAAAAGAAAAAGACTTCTGAGCTTCCTTGGAAGCAAAGCAAAAGGGAAATAGCTCACTATATGATAAAATAAAATTGTCCAGTTTCTCAAGAGAAGTAAACATCAGAAAAGTTGGCATGACATCAGTTCTTTAAGGACAGCAACAGCAAAAGAACTGAAGCCTAGTCAGATTGTTAGAGAACGTTGTTTACTAAAGGTACATAGTCACCAATTCCTTTCCTGCTCTTCCCTGGTCCCACATGATTTGTCTGAAACATTTCTACTGTCCCTTAGTAACTCTGGTTCTATGCTTCCCTAGAGACTGTGTCCTTGGCTTCTTCTGAGCTGACACACACCCTCTTAGAGGCCACAGGATACTTGATGGGTGCCTTCTTTATATCCTAGAGCACCTCCTGAGATGGTGATTTAGTTGCTAAGTTGTATCTGATTCTTGCGACCCCTCCATTGACTGTAGCTCTCCAGGCTGATCTGTCCTTGGAATTCTCCAAGCAAGAGTACTGGAGTGGGTTGCCATTTCCTTCTCCAGGGAGTCTTCCTGACCCAAGAATCGAACCCAGTTCTCCTGCACTGCAGGCAGATTCTTTACTGATTGAGCCACCAGGGAAGCCATGAACACCTCCTACTACAAAGCATCTCTTCCTGTTTCAAAAGCTATGCCTCTCACTGGACCAGTGAGTACACTGCTGAAGTAGCCCACAGAGGTTCCGTTTATCAGTAGAACAGAGATGACTGGTGATTCTCATGCCTAGTGAGGGATCCCATTCTCTTCAGCGGAGATCATCCCCAGGGACTCTCAAGTCCTGTCTTGGGTGCACGATTCAAAGACATGACCTTGGAGAACAGAGTTCCCAAAAGTCTAAGGGGGTACTCGCATGTGTTGAAATTATTTGTTCAATTTCATCTGGGAGTTATATGTACGTGAACAGTGTTCCGGAAAGAAGGCCTGTGGTCTTCATGATATTCTCAGATGGGCTCATAACTTCAAAAAAGCTAAGGAACATTATTGTAGAATTTGATTGTTGCATCTGGGTAACACTGCAAGCTTTTAACTGTGAAATAAGGTGTGCAGAGGAGGATGGTTTTTATTCATGTTGACCTTAGGCCTATACTGTTGACACCTACCATCCAGGATAAGGTGGAGTCCTTCCTTAGAATTGAAAACCATAGCGTGTCTCTAGCCCTTTTCTATATTGCCAAATCATAATAAAACCACAATGAATTTATCTATGGAGCTTCCCAGGTGGCGCTAGTGGTAAAGAACCCACCTGTCAGCACAGGAAATATAAGAGACACATGTTTGATCCCTGGATCGGAAAGATCCCCTGGAGGAGGACATGGCAACCCACTCCAGTATTCTTGCCTGGAGAATCCCATGGACAGAGGAGCATGGCGGGCTACAGTCCACAGGGTCAGAAAGAGCCAGACATGACTCAAGTGACTTAGCACAAAGCATGAATACATCTATAGTGCTCTGTGGCTTATAATACGTCCAAACACATCATCTGATTTGGTCTTCACAATAACCCCAGGAGGTAACCATTATAGTCTCCATTTTACAGATAAGACACCCCAAGCTCAGGGAGTTTTAGTGACTGATTCAAGGTCTCACTGGAGCTAGCAGGTTCTGGGTCCATCCCAGAACCCGAGTTCTGTGGTGTGTTTATATTTTACCTGCTAGGAACCACAGCAAGATTGGAAAAGCTGGCCTTTCAGCATAGCTGAAACCAGGCCAATCCACTCTTCCTGTTGGTTTAACTTTCTTAACTTGATGCACTGAAATGTGACCTCAGCCCCTCAGTACACACATCACCATAAGTTACAACTCAACAGCATAAGAAGTGAGTTGTTAGGTGGTAACTCAATTTGTTAACATATGGAACATATATATTGTATTGGGTTGGCCAGTAAGTTCATTCAGATTTTCCATAAGATGGTATGGGAAAACCTGAATGTATTTTTGGCTAACCCAGTACATTGCATCTTGGTTTACTTAGACTCACGCCCTGGTCACAGACTGAACTGCAATGACAAATACAGTGGGGGTGGGGGGATGGGTGGTGATGTGGTAATGGTGGTGGTAAGGGGAGCTCTTATTCATCTTGGATAGAGTTGAGTTGCTTTAGACCACTTACTCAAAAAGATTTGCCTCTCAGTCCATCAGAAAGCACTTCTGATCCTGAATGTCTCACCACAGGAGGCCTACGTGACTCAACAGGATAAAATCCGGCTGGTGGGGGAGCTGATGACGGTCCTCGGGTCAGCGATCATCCTATTCCTAGAGGTGAGGTGCAGCTAAGCCCTCAGACTGAACTGAAGTCTTTTATCTTTTTTTTTTTTAATACCAAAAACACTTTGTATTGTGGCATAGCCAGTTAACAATGTTGTGGGTGGTTCCAGGTGAACAGTGAAGGGACTCAGCCAGACACAGACATGTATCCATTCTTCCCCAAACTCGCCTCCCATCCAGGCTGGCACATAACCTTGAGCAGAGTTCCCTGTGCCATCCAGTAAAGTCGCTCTGGTTATCCACTCTAAACACAGCAGTGTTTATACATGACCTTCCTGAAGTCCCCAACCGCCCCTCCACCCCTAGTGACCATGAGATTGTTTTCTGAGTCTGTGAGTCTCTTTCTGTTTTGCAAGTAAGTTCATTTGTATCATTTCTTTTTCTATTCCACATATAAAGGACATCATATGATAGTTCTCCTTCTCCATCTGACTCACTTCACTCAGAATGACACTCTCTAGGCCCATCCATGTTGGCACAAATGGCCTTATTTCATTCATTTTAATGGCTGAGTAATATTCCATTGTGTGTGTGTGTATACACCACATCTTCTTTATCCATTCCTCTGTTTATAAACATTTAGGTTGTTTCGACGTCTTGGCCATTGTAAACAGTGCTGCAATGAACATTGAGGCACATGAATCCCTTCAGATCCTGCTGTTCTCTGGATATATGCCCAGGAATGGGATTGCAGGGTCATATGATAGTTCCATTTTTGGTTTTTTAAGGAACCTCCATATTTTTCTCCACAGTGGCTGGACCAGTTTACATTATTGTTTGTGGATTTTTTGATGGTAGCCATTCTGATCAGTGTGAGATAATATCTCATTGTAGTTTAGATTTGCATTTCCCTAATAGCTAGCTATGTTGAACATCTTTTCATGTGCCTATTGTCCTCTTTAGAGAAATGTCTGTTCAGGTCTTCTGCCCATTTTTTGAGTGGGTTGTTTGTTTTGATGCTACTAAGTGTCATAAGCTATTTGTAAATTTTCAAGACTAATCCCTTAACAGTCATATCATTTGCAAATATTTCCTCCCAATCTATGGATTGTCTTTTTGTTTTTGGTTTCTTTTTCTGTGCAAAAGTTTTTGAGTTTAAGCAGGTCCCACTTGTTTATTTTTGCTTTTATTTCCATTATTCTGGGAAATGGATTGAAAAAAGATGTTGCTGTGATTTATTGACCTGAAGTCTACATTTTCTCCCCCCTCTCCCCCGGCCTTTTTCCAGATCCCAGATATCTTCAGGGTTGGTTTCTCCCGCTATTTTGGACAGACTGTCCTCGGGGGGCCATTCCATGTCATCACGTGAGTGTTCTTCCTTCTGGCCTCCTGCCTTCCCTTGCCAGAAACATTTCAGGTCTCCGTATCCCTCTCTGGGACCCTTGCCTCCAGGGACTTTTCTCCAGCGGGTTCACGGGTGTGACTGTGTGTGTGTTTAGGTGGTTGAGCGGTGGGTTCCGGGCAAGTCAGCGCCATGCTAGAAGGGACCTAGAATATTCCCAGCCCCTCCTCTCATTAGCCCCCTCCCCTCTCTCCCCCCAGCATCACCTATTCCTTCCTGGTGCTGGTGACCATGGTGATGAGGCTCACCAACACCAACGGGGAGGTGGTACCCATGTCCTTCGCCCTGGTGCTGGGCTGGTGCAGCGTCATGTACTTTGCGCGAGGATTCCAGATGCTGGGCCCCTTCACCATCATGATCCAGAAGGTCGGTGCTTTTTCCAGTTTCTCTTGCTTTCAGACATCAGACTTTTCCCAGACCAAGGGAGGGAGTAGGAACAACAACAACAACAACAAAATGAGGCTCCTTCTAGATCTGGTGGAACTCTGGTGACTCCCGATCTAGCAGCAGTAGCTGCTGAGAGGCAGGTGGAGATACGGTCCCCCACCCTCCCTCCCCTCTCTGTTCTCTGTAGATGATTTTCGGAGATCTGTTGCGTTTCTGCTGGCTGATGGCTGTGGTTATCGTGGGATTCGCCTCAGGTGAGAACATCACTCTTTTCTCCTCCAGAGACTGGGATTCAGTTCTCCAGAAGGTTCTCTCTCACTCTTGCTCTCACTTATTTCTCGTTTGCACTCCCTTTTGCTTTTTTTTTCCTCCTAGTGGAAAGTGAATCGAAAAACATGCTCATATGCTTAGGATCTGGGTCACTCAGATTGGCCTAGAGCGTGGACTCATGTGCTCTGAAGTTCTGGGTCAGTCATGTTTGTGTTGACTAACTGCCCTGCAGCATCTTTAAAGGAGAGATAGACAAAGGGCCTTGAAGAGAGACAGATATGAAACAGGAAAGACAGGCCACTTGTGAAAGGTGCCATGTGCAAACAGTTCAGTATTTAATTCTTCTATGTTTACACTTCAGAAGAATAAATGAAAAGCACTCAATAACACATCAAGTGCCCTTTTTTTTTTCATTTATGTAGTCAAAGTTTAAAGAAAAGAAAGGAATTTGGAGAAGGAGGTACAACAAAAGGGTTTGGAGAGTTTGAAGAATGGGAGAGGAAAACAGAAGAGTTGTGAAGAGAGGCTTGAAGCACAATGGCCAGTGGGGACCCAGTCAGGGCCCAAGGCGTAGGGGGAAGGGTTCTAGGGAAAGGAGGAGAGGAAACATCCAGAACAGGGCAGATGAGACAGAGAGGAGGGAGGGAGAGAACAAGTGGACAAGGAGGAGAAAGTTCTTCGGGGAAGGCAGAGAGAGGAAGGAAGAGCAAACACTGGTGCCTCTCATCCAGTTCTCCCTGGCTGCGGCGGAACCTCTGGAAGGCAGGTGGATGTTCAGGGTGACATGTGAGGGCCCCAACCCTGGGCTCTGAGTACAACGGATGCCATTCCTGTCTTAGGCATTCCCTTGCTTAATGGGAGTTCCCAGAAAACAGTAGACTGAAAAACTACACCAAGATGGGAACTCTGAGAGGGTAGAACTTAGTCTGTCCATTTGGAGGATTCCTCATATTCCCTTCCTCCCCACCCTCATCTGTATGTATGCAGAATGAGGGGATGTAGCGGAGCCAGTTTCTATAGATCTCCCAAAGCATCTGTTCTTCGTTGTTGCAAAACCATGCTTTGTCATAGACCCTAGCTCTGCTCTTGGGGTCACCTTATTTAGATTTCCATTCCCCACACAGGGATGAGGCTTTCAGAGGCTCTGATGCTGTAGTAAGTTCCCAGGATACCTAATACGATCCAGTAAGGCTACACATCACATTTTTTTGCAATGGTCTAAGAACATGCAGGAAATCTCAGAGTAATGGATGATTATCTAGAGAACACTGAGTTTTTTTTTTTTTAGGTTCTTTTCTTTTAGACTTTTCATGTGCTCAGTTCTTTAAAGTTGTTGAAGATTTCATGCATTCTTATAACAATTGGCCTTTTAAATATTTGGTTCTAAAATGTAAAAACCAGTTAGGTGACATATGCTATATATATCTACTGATAGATAGATGATAGATGTTAGCTAAATTCTGAGTATTGCCATTATCCAGAGTGATAAACTTGGTCATAGGATACCTCAGGGTTAGCCAAGTACACAGGGAAAATGTGACTTATATAATATGTATAATTTACACATCTACATTTGTGTGTGTGTGTGTGTGCATGTATGTGGGCTTCCCAGGTGGTAAAGAATCCACCTGACAATGTAGGAGACATGGGTTCAGTCCCTGGGTGGGGAAGATCCTCTGGAGTAGGAGATGGCAACCCATTCCAGTATTCTTGCCTGGGAAATTCCATGAACATAGGAGCCTGGCCAGCTACACTCCATGGGGTGGCAAGGAGTCGGACATGACTGAGCAACTGAGCAAGCATACACGGGCATGCATGCATGTGAGTGTGTGTAATTGTATGGAGATATATGTTGGAGGTAGAATAATACTGACCAGGCCCAGGCTTATTGTGATAACTCCCTGTTTCCTGATCTCCATGCCCTCTTCCTGGGCGGAGCAGCGTTCTATATCATTTTCCAGACCGAGGACCCATCCTCTCTGGGGGAATTCTATGACTACCCCATGGCGCTCTTCAGCACCTTTGAGCTCTTCCTCACCGTCATCGACGGGCCCGCCAACTACAATGTGGACTTGCCCTTCATGTATAGCATCGTCTATTTTGCCTTTGCCATCATCGCCACACTGCTTATGATCAACCTGTTGGTCGCCATGATGGGCGACACACACTGGCGGGTGGCCCATGAACAGGACGAGCTCTGGAGGGCCCAGGTGAGTTCGTCAGTGGTAGTCTTCCTGAGGGTCAGGGGATGGAGAGAAAAATCAAAATGCAATATGTCATGGTCGATGACTCTTAGGAGAGTCATAGAACACCCCAATGGGGGTGGTCATCTCAACAGAGGAATTTTTGAATAGATGGAGAGTAAGTTGATAGGATGGTAGGATAGGGTTAGAATCAACACCCAGGAACTGTGTGTTGACCACAGTGGAAGGGTAGATTCAGGAGTCATCCTTGACTTCAGAGGCAATTAGAAACTTTCTTCTTATGTATTCTATACTCTGATTTCTCTTCAGATCATATAAATCTTTCACCTTTTAACTTTCTTGTCCTTATGTATTCTAGTTTTTCATTTGAACCTTATCTTGTATTTGCTTTTATAACTGTTTTTCTATTATCTTTTCTTTATATCACCATAAGGTAATAAAATCTTAGAGTTGGTACTGTCTTTAGTGGTCTTCTAGTTGAACTCTTACCCAATGTATACTCATTTATTGGTCAGAGGGTAATTTAGTGTCTTCTTTCATGCTAAGTAAGACCTTATTATCATGTGGATTTGGGTAGAGGTTGGGAGGAGAGAGCTTTTTCATATTTCAAAACCTTTTGTTATTAGAAAAGCCCATACTGTATTGAGCTGATATCTCTCTTTCCAGAAGATAGAAAAACTGGGCCACCCGTTGGCCCCCATTTTTTCTTCTCATATAATGCAGAACACATTCTCCCTTAGGCGTGCCATTCAAATATTTGAAGAGAGCCATTGTTTGTCCCTTTGGACTTTCCATTCATTAGCACTAATTATTTGGAGCCTTTCTCTGTGCTGGGAAATATCTGGGATCTGGGGGCATAAGCAAGATGATATAGTCTGTGCCCTCATGGGGCTTACAGTCCAGCTGGAAAGACAGACATTAAAACTTCATAGAAAGCCATGTAATTAGAAGAATAAATGTGTTGTAGAGAAGTGAAGGTGCTAAGAACAGGAGGCAAGAGAAGATTTGGACTGAAAAGTTAGAAAGTGCTTTCCTGATAGACTGACATTTAAGATGAGCCCCTAAACATGGGTAATAATTCATCAATTATGAAGAATAAGGAGGGACTTCCTGGGTGGTCCAGTGGCTAAGACTCTGTGATCCCAACGCAGAGGGCCGGGGTCAGATACCTGGTCAGGGAACTAGATCCCACATGCCAAAATTAAAACCTAGTGCAGTCAAATAAATATTTTTTAAAAAAGAAGAATAAGGGGAGGGAATGGGAGTTAGGATTTTTGTCCATCAGGACACTTGGCTATGGGGACAGAAAACCAAACTCAAATAGACTTGGGGAAAAAAAGAGTGGGAAGGTGTATTGATCCTCATAACTGGAACGTTTAAGGAATTAAATTAGCTTTAGGCATGTCTGGCCAGAGCCTGGATCTCCGTCTCACCCATTACATGAGTTTCTCTGTGGTTCTCTCTTTTGTCCTGACCCCTCTAAGTCAGTCTCTTGCATCGTGTTGCTGAGATAGCTTATAGGAGCTCTAAACTGACAAAGGAGTGAGCAGATACACCCATTGCAATGGCCCCACTCTTTTTATTTATTCTTTTTCTTTTTTGTTGCACTGGATTTTTGTTCTGGCATGGGGGCTTTCTCTAGTTGTGGTGCATGGGGGCCTCTTTAGTTGCCAGAGCAACGGTTCTAGAGCTCAAAGGCACAGTCGTTGTAGCAGCGACCTTAGTTGTCCTGCAGCATGTGAGATCTTACTTTCCTGACTAGGGATCCAACCTGAGTCCCCTGCACTGGAAAGCAGATTCTCAACCACTGGACCACCAGGAAAGTCTCAAGGGGCCCCATTCTTACTGTATTCTGTGTGACTCCTGATGCTGTGGATCTGTAGCCTTGAAAAGAGCATCTCCTTCTGTCCAGTGAACCCATTTCATCGCAACAAGTTTGGTCATAGGTGGATCCTTCCATTTAAGACTAAGGCCAAGGACTGGAGAACTGGTGCTGGTGGTAGAGTTTTGGGGAAAATAGATGAATTAACCAGGACTCTGTGAGGTCTAGTCTGTTCTAACGGATGGACTGACAGTAGAGAAGAAGTGATTTTCTAAACATCAGATGGGCTCTGTTCCCAGAAGAAGATTGGGAGGCTGAATGATGGTGCAAGTAGAAACAATAAGTGTCCCTTTCAAGATAAAGAAAAAGCACTACCTAGGGAAAGGAAATAGAATGATTGAAAGTCCTGAGGGTGGAGGGAACTTGGCACAACTCAGGAGCAGAGAGCAGACCAAGAGAATCATGGAGTGCTGAGAAAGATGGGAGCATGAGAAGATGAAGTAGAGAACTAAGTTATTTTAGGGATTCCTAGTTTGTTCCATCAATCAAGCTTCCTGGACCCAATCCATCCTGAATGACCCTCTGTTCAGACCTAGATCCTGGGGCTTTCAAAGCTAGAACAATCTTGATGTGATTGGAGGAAAGCAGCATAAAGAGGGATCGTCCCTTTTCTGGCTTTGAACACTAAACTATAAGTAGCACCTAAAACGGAGTCAGGTCTTTCAGTAAATATGCAGTTGGCTCTTAAATATGCAATTGGCTCATGACCAAATAGAACCCTCACATCTTTGTTACATGATTGATTTGACTAAGCCCCTTTAGGGGTTTTCCTGTGCTTAACACTGACACTTTAGTCTTACAAATGTAGCACCTTGCATTGGGTTTACTTAAATTTCACATTAGTGGTTTTTGACCAGCATTCCAATCTGGTAAGATCATTTTTATATTGCTTTGTCATCGTGCTTATTACATATCCTTCCCAGTTTTGTGTCACAAGCATATTTGATAATCTTGTCTTATGTTTCATCTAAGTTAATAATAATGAGGGCTGGGTAAAGGACAGGACACTTGCCATGCCACTAGAATTTTCCCTGCCAAGTTTGGAGTCATTAACCCACTCTTTTCCTTCTTAGGATATGGGTGTATTTTTAATTCGCTGCAGATTCCCTCAACATCACCAGTTATCATTTCATCCCCAAGATCACAGAGATTCTATTTAATCATTTTATTTAAATCCAAATAATTGGTCTATGGCTTTCCTATGAAAAAGGAAAAGATATTAGTTTGGATGGGATGGCTTATTTTCCCTGAATCTGAATGGTAATGCAGGGGTCACTGTTTTATCCAAAACTCTCATAAAATAGTCTCTCCTTTTGCGGTGAGTGATGAGGGAGGCAGTAGCATGGCGCCTCACATGAACAGGGGGATGGACGGTGGCTGTCACCCATCCCTGAACAGATGCCCTCCTCCCTCTCTGGGTTCCCTCTGTCAGTAGCCCCAGGGTCCTCTCAGCCTCATGGCTCTTTCTGGGCTCTTCCCCCATCTCTCGTCTCCTCCTAGGTCGTGGCCACCACGGTGATGCTGGAGAGGAAGATGCCTCGCACCCTGTGGCCGCGCTCCGGCATCTGTGGGTACAAGTACGGGCTGGGGGACCGCTGGTTCCTTCGGTGAGTGACCCTGGAGACCTGTGGACTGTCCACCCGTGTGAGGCCGTGGGAGCCAGGGTGCCCGGTTCTGCACTTATGACCCTCCTCTCCATTCTCGGGATCCCAAATTGGACCCAGAGGAGAAGTCATCACCCTCTGAAGTGAGACTGTGTTAGCCTGTTTAGGGGAGGGGTGCGGAGAGGTCAGAAGGGCAGTGACGTGTGCACCGCCACAAACACGTATCTGTGCTCCACTGTGGGCATGCGCTCCTCAAACAGGTCTAGTCTTGTTTCCACCTGACCCCCACTCGTAGTAGATTTTTTTTTTTTTAATTTTATTTATTTATTTTTTTCCTGGTTGTGCTGGATCTTCATTGTGGGTGGGCTTTCCTCTTGTTGCAGCAAGTGGGGGGTTACTCTACTGCAAGAGCTTCTCACTGTGGGGTTATCTCTTGTTTTGGAGCACGGGCTCTAGGGCGTGTGGGCTTCAGCAAATGCAGCCCCCCGGCCTCTAGAGCACAGGCTCAGTAGTTGTATCACATGGGCTTCGGTGTTCCGTGGCATGGGGGATTCTTCCCGGACCAGGGATCAAACCCGTGTCTCCTGCTTTGGCCGGTGGATTCTTTACCACTGAGCCACCGAGGAAGCCCTCTAGTGTATTATCCTTAGAGCTTCTAGTCTAGCCTGCAAGCTAAGCTTGCTCCTTCATATCCTACCTTCAACTCCTCCTGACGTGGCTTTCCTCTCTCAGTTATTACCTGACTTGCATCTCCTCATCCTATGACACGCTTATCTTTTAATTGGCTGCTTTCTCTTTCATACTCACCCACATTCCCCCCACATCACCCCCCGCCCACATACACACACAGAGGCCGTCAGTTCAGTTCAGTTCAGTCGCTCAGTTGTGTCCAACTCCTTGTGACCCCATGAACCACAGCACGCCAGGCCTCCCTGAACATCACCAACTCCCAGAGTTCACCCAAACCTATGTCCACTGAGTCGGTGATGCCATCTACCCATCTCATCCTCTGTCGTCCCCTTCTCCTCCTGCCCTCAATCTTTCCCAGCATCAGGGTCTTTTCAAATGAGTCAGCTCTTTGCATCAGGTGGCCAAAGTATTGGAGTTTCAGCTTCAGCATCAGTCCTGAACACCCAGGACTGATTTCCTTTAGGATGGACTGGTTGGATCTCCTTGCAGTCCAAGGGACTCTCAAGAGTCTTCTCCAACACCATAGTTAAAAAGCATCAATTCTTTGGCGCTTATCTTTCTTTGTAGTCCAACTCTCACATCCATACACTACCACTGGAAAAACCATAGCCTTGACTAGACGGACCTTTGCTGGCAAAGTAATGTCTCTGCTTTTTAATATGCTGTCTAGGTTGGTCATAACTTTCCTTCCAAGGAGTAAGCGTCTTTTAATTTCATGGTTGCAATCACCATCTGCACTGATTTTGGAGCCCAGAAAAATAAAATCAGCCATTATTTCCAAATCCTGAAGGCACAGCCCTTCTGGGCTCTTTCCCAGTTTATCCTCCACTTCCCTTCGTTTGATCCTAGCAGGTCATCCGGCTTCAACGTGGCCCGCTTCCTCCTGCTCTCCCCTCATTCCTGGTTCCCATCTGTGCTGCATTCACTTTGGCTTCTCCTCATGGTCCGGTCTCTCACTGGATCAGCTGAGCTTCTCTCCTTTCTCACCTCCTCAGAGTTGAGACCAACCAAGACCAGAATACTTTGCGAGCTCGTCGCTACGTGGAAGCTTTCAAGGGCTCAGACAAGGAGGAAGGACAAGGACATCCCCCTGAGAAACGGCCCTCGGTGTCTGAAAGCGGGCTTCTAGCCAGAGCCTCCCTGGCCCTCCCGACCTCTTCACTGTCCCGGACCACGTCTCGAAGCAGCGGCAGTCACCGAGGCTGGGAGATTATTCGTCGCAACACCCTGGGACACGTGAATCTCGGACTGGACCTTGGGGAGGGGGATGGAGAGGATCGGGTTTATCAGTTATGATCAGGACCCTTGTTACTCTCATCCTGATTCCAGGTGGGCCTGGGTGAAGGCAGAGAAAGAGACACTGCTTGTGAAGCATCCGCCCTTCCTGCCTGTTAACACTGTGAGGGGTGGACAGAAGAATTCTCCCAGGCCATCCATACCTCACCCATCACCTCAGCATTCCCAGGAATGAGTGCCTTCTGGCTTCTTGGAAGTCCCACCTCTTGGGAAAAGAGGGTATCTGTTCAAGCAGAGTTAGGCTTGGAAACTAAAGACACCAGGTAGGGATGCTAGGCCAAAGACTGGGTCATCATCTCATTTTCTGCCCAGTAAGGTGCTAGACTGTGAGCTGTGACGTCTCCCAGGGCTTCACGTAGCACCAGCCGGGCATGGCCCTGAGGTTGTAGCCTCAACTCTTCCTGCACCTTGTAGGACCCTCTCCCCACCTCACAGCCAAACCCACACTAGAAAACTGCAAGAAGAAGGGTTATTCATCCATCCTTTATTTTTTAAAAAATGTGTTATGATATGCAGAACATAAAATTTACCATTTTAAGCATTTTTCAGCTGTACCGTTCAGTGGTATTAAGTACATTCACATTGTTGGGCAACCATCACCACTATTCATTCAGGGAATTTTTTAAACCGAAAATTGTGTACCTGTTAAATATGAATTCCCTATCATTCCTTCCCCATGGTCCCTGATAACCAATATCCTACTTTCCGTCTATGAATTTAAGTTTTCTAGTTACCTCGTATAAGTGGAATTATCCAATATTAGTCCCATGTGCCTGGCTTATTTGATGTAGTATAACGTTTTCAAGATTTATCCATGCTATAGTGTGAGTCAGAATTTCATTCCTTTGAAAGGTCAAATATAACAACATCTCATTGTATGTTTAGATCACTTTGTGTTTATCCATCCCTCCGCTGATGGACAGTTGGGTTGTTCCACCTTTGGCTGTTGTCATATGAACATTGGTGTACAATTATCTTTACAAGTTCCTGCTTTCAGTTTCGTTGGATACTGAAAACTTCCAAACTCCCATCCATTATCTAGGATCAAATGAAGAGAAGTGGAGGGAGGTGGAGGATAAACTGGGATAGAGACCCAAAGGGCTGCACATTCAGGACTTGGAGGGTAATAGGGCCTGTGTGGGGTGTGATAGTGGGGAAAATGTGGGTGAGTATGAAAGAGAAAACAGCCACTTAAAAGATAAGTGAAAGCAGTTCTGAAACTTCTAGCAGTTCTTTAGAAGTGGAATGGCTAGATCTTATGACAAGTCTTTATTAAATTTTTTGAGGGACTGCCATCCTGTTTCTGGCAGCAGCTGTACTGGTTTACATTTCCTGAAGCAATATAATGCACAGGATTCCAATTTTTCCACATCCTCACCTACAAGTGATTTTCTGATTTTGTTTTAAATTTATAGTAGCCATCCTTTTGATTATGCAATGGTATCTCATTGTGGATTTGTGCATTTCCCCAATGATTAACGGGGCATCCCTGATAGCTAAGTTGGTAAAGAATCTTCCTGCAATGCAGGAGACCCCGGTTTGATTCCTGGGTCTGGAAGAGCCACTGGAGAAGGGATAGGCTGCCCACTCCAGTATTCTTGGGCTTTCCTGGTGGCTCAGCTGGTAAAGAATCCACCTGCCATGCCAGAGACTGGGTTCTATCCCTGGGTTGGGAAGATCCCCTGGACAAGGGATCCAGTATTCGGCCTGGAGAATTCCATGGACTGTATAGTCCGAGGAGTCCCAAAGATCTGGACATGACTGAGCGACTTTCACTTTCACTTTCAGTGACTAACAACATTGAGCATCTTTTCAGTGCCCACTGGCCATTTGTGTATCTTTTTTCTTGGAGAAATTTTTTTTTTTCAAGTCCTTTGTCCGGTTTGCCTTGGGTGTTTGGGGGTTGCTATTTTTCAGCTGTCTTACCCTTGTCTTTTGAGACTTAGAGGCTAAAGTGTATCTCATTTGCATCCTGGTATGTTTTAAAATATGGGTGGTAAAGTATTCCTTTCTCTGCGTGGATGGCCCCATCAATTATTTTATGGGACCATCCCTGGCTTGTCCCTCAGGTTGCCTGTTAGCAGTTTTTCATCCTTGTGTCTGGAGGTAGCAGGCTTCCAGCCATGTTTCCTGTGACAGCTCCCCTCTGCCCCCAGCTCCGTTGCCCCTGCACTGAGGTGGGGGGGGGGGACAGCAATCACAGAGCATGGGCCATCCCTTTCCAGGAAGGAGATTGGAAACTAGGTGTCTGGGGTGCCCATCACAGCCTCGCTTCTGTCTCCAGTCCTTCTCATCCCAGCCCTGTCAACACTCTCACCACAAAGCCGCAGCAACTTTTTAAGAGGACTGTGATCTGGAAGAGCCAAAAGGTAAGTGGGATTTGTGAAACTGCCCCTAGGTTCATCCAGATACACACACAAGGCCCAGGTGAGTGTGGAACGGTGAGGGATAACTCACACACACACACGCACGCACACACAGAGGTTCACAGGTGGCATAGTTTCTAAATGTGCTCAGTCAGCGTGATTCCTCCTATCTTCATCCACAATGGAAGCTCCCCCTCCCCTGGGTAAAGCTAAACTCCCATCTGTATTCCAGATACAGTTTTTTTCCTGTCTCTTCAGGCAGCCCTGTCCACCACTGTATCCTTTATCTCCTCTCATTATTCTAACCTCAACCTCTCTCTCTCCCCAGGTGATGCTAGTCAGCAAATAACCACGCTCTGCTCTTTCCTATCCTCAAAGAGATTGTAATCGCCTCCCCTCGATTTCCATTTCTCCTTTCGGCTCCTGCCCTATCTTTTTACTCCCTCCTTGGGGCCAGACTTCTTAAAAGGAGGCTCTGCTGTCTGCTGAACCCACAGAGTCCCCACCCCGTTGTGGCTTGGCCTTGCCCCTCCAGCTGCTGACAGCACTCTCATCAAGGTCATCTCCCCATAGCTAGCCCCACTGAGCCATCTGAGTCTTGTGCAAACTCTGTAGGGTTCAATACCCGTGGACCACTCACCCCCTCTCAGCACACCCCTCGTGCCATGCTCACCTCCCACTCTGCCTGCTTCTCTCCTCCCCATCTCTTAAATAGTTCTGGTCCATGAAGCTCTCTGTTTTCCTCACCACCTGGCAAATTCCTGCCACCTCCATGGATGATATTGACACACACGTTTGTGATTCAAGACTTCTTTATCTTGGCTTTAGTTCTGTCTCCTGAGCTCCAGGAGACAGCTCAGATGCCTCTCTATTAGACAACTCTACCTGGATATTTTACAGATATCTGGAACTTGACGTGTCCCAAACTGAACAGCTTTTCTTCCTCACCAAACCTGCTCCTCCACCAGCATTTCCAATCAAATAAAAGCAGGCAAAATTGCCTAAGCCCCAAACCTAGGCGTCTTCCTCCACACACCCATCTTGACTCTCATTTGCAGTCAGTCTCAGGTCTGGTGGATTCTACTCCCTAAAACATCTCATTTGAGAAAGAATAACTTTTCAGTAGACGATACATCCCATGGCCCGAGATTCAAAGAGCACATATATACAAAGAAAAAAGCATTCCTGCTTCTCTTCCGGCCCCTCAGTTATCCACCTCCTCAGGGACATTCAGTAGTGAGTTTGTTCTTTATCCTTCCAAAAATACTTTATGCATGGCCAAGCCTACCTACATACGGGCTTCCCTGCTGGCTCAGAAGATAAAGAATCTGCCTGCAATGCAGGCAGCTTGGGTTTGATCCTTGGGTTGGGAAGATGCCCTAAAGAAGGGAATGGCCACCCACTCTAGTATTCTTATGTATACATTCTTTTAAAACACATGCAATATAGTACAATGTAGTAAAAAGAACTGTTCTTGCTTTTTTCACTTCTAATGCTTTGAAGACTGTGGCACTTGTCTCTACCCTTTGGCTAATCTTCCGAAATGGGCCCCCATGGTCTCCCCACTGCCTTCCAGGAGTGGGTTCCTGGAGTCTTGTTTTTTTCCACTGCAGTCTTGGTTTTTTCCACTCCACCATCCACACTGGAGCTACATTGATCTTTGTCAGATGCAAGTCCTGCCTCAACCTGTGGCCTGGAAGCCCTTCCCTGAGCTGACACCTGGCAACCTCCCCAGCCTCTTCACCCTTGTCTTCTCTGGCCCTCCCTTTCATCATGATAATCATTATTCGTTCCTCTTCTTTTTTCCTTCTTTTCAGCATTCACAGTTTCTGGATCTTTCTACCTCTCTGCACCCACCCTCCTTTCCATCTTTGTAACTTCTCTTCCTCCTGTTAGTCTTAACAATCGTATATTGTGTTTGTGTATGTGTGTGTTGGTGGGCAGGGGGTGAAGGTGGGGGACTGACCCATAGGCTAGATTGGAGTTTGCCTATTCAATTTCCAAGCCACCTATATTATCTTTTTATTATACATCCTGAGCTTTGGATGCTCACTTTTTTAAACACCTGTTTTCCTTAACAGACTGTAAGCTCCACAAAGGAGAATGTGATGCCCATATTATTCAGTATTGTGTTCCCAGTGCTTGGCATAATTTCTGGTACAATGCAGTGTATAATAAATATTCATTAATCAAATCTATGAATGAGTGACCTGTTTTTATTCTAAGTTCCTCTACTGGACATATTCCAGATATTTCTTTCACTTGTCGTAGTAGAGAGAAAAATAATGGCCTTTGTGTAGGATTGTAATAGTTAAAGACATAATAAGGGTGGAAGCACATTGCAAAGGATAAAAGAAAAACAATGCTAACGTCAGTCATCGTTGGGAAATTTTCTTTGCTTATATGTACTTTTGTGTGTGCAAGAGAAAGACAAGGAAAGAGAGTGGGGGAAAGGAGAGGATATGAAACGTTATGAAGAAGGAGAAAAAGAGGGAAGGATTCCAGAAGCAACGCTCTGAGGCAAAGCTTGGGAAACCTAAGGCATGTGGTACCCACTGTAAGAAGTACTCAAGGCATGAGATTCTTGAGATTCTACATCTATGGGATTCTATTCTATGAGCTTCCACATCTGCCTGTGGGAGCCCGAGGATGACATGAAAGGAAAGACACCCAGGCATCACTGTGCAGCAAGACAGATGCAGTAAGAGAATCCCCTGGGTGCTGGAGGGTTAATGGAGCTGGCAGATGTTTTAGCCCCAACATGATGGGGTGAAGCTGCCAGGCTCATGGGCTGCAGAGACTGCAGAGACTGGATGGGGTGGGGGAACAGAGGAGAGGAAATACCAGGGTCCCTGCCTCGGGAAGTCTTCAGGTCCCCCCATAAACATTTATCATGTCCCTCCTTCTCTCCCCTTGCCCTGAATAGAGAAGCAGAACAGCCTGGCTTCCATGCACCTGACCTGCCAGAGGTGGGCATGTAGTGGGAGAACAGGTAGCTCTGGATTTAAAAAATGTATCACCTCTCAGCTGTTTGCTAAGTATTTGATCGACAGGGTTCTGAGTTCTGGTGACATGGTGGCACGACCCTGGGGAAGGACTCTGCCTGCAGCCAGAGAAGAGTGGGCAGGGGCCGGGCTTCCCACCCCCAAGCTGGACTGTCTCTGTGGGCCCCGTGAGCACAGATCGGAGGCACGGGGGGCAGCACACAAGGCCCCTCCTGCCTCGAGATCACTCCATGAAATTGGAGAAAATGCCTTGAGTTTGGCGTGGGAGCTGGCCTCACTGAGTTCTCTGGGCTGGGCCCACCTGTTTCTCTTCAGCTCAGTTCAGTCGCTCAGTTGTGTCCGACTCTTTGCGACCCCATGGGCTGCAGCACGCCAGGCCGCCCTGTCCATCACCAACTCCTGGAGTTTACTCAAACTCATGTCCACTGAGTCAGTGATGCCATCCAACCATCTCATCCTCTGTCATCCCCTTTTCCTCCTGCCCTCAATCCTTCCCAGCATCAGGGTCTTTTCACATGAGTCAGTGCTTTGTATCAGGTGGCCAAAGTATTGGAGCTTCAGCTTCAACATAGCCAATGAATATTCAGGACTGATTTCCTTTAGGGTGGACTGGTTGGATCTCCTTGCAGTCCAAAGGAATCTCAAGAGTCTTCTCCAACACCACAGTTCAAAAGCATCAATTCTTCAGCACTCAGCTTTCTTTATGGTCCAACTCTCACATCCATGCATGACCACTGGAAAAACCATAGCCTTGACTAGACGGACCTTTGTTGGCAAAGTAATGTCTCTGTTTTTTAATATGCTGCCTAGGGTGGTCATAACTTTCCTTCCAAGGAGTCTTTTAATTTCATGGCTGTAGTCACCATCTACAGTTTCTTAAGGCTAATAAAAAATATGACAATGTGCCAGGAAAGAACTACTTTGACACACGGAGCCATGTCACATCGACAGGGAGTTTGGGTCGAGGGGCCCCTCTCTCTGCCCCCGGGAGGGCAGCCAGGAGGGAGCAACCTGGGTGGGCCTGGACACCCCGGTCTCCCGCGGCCTGCACCACATCTCTGTCGTCCGTGGCAATGAGGAGCTGGCCGCGGGGCCGGAGCGGGGCTGTGAAAGGCCAGGCTGCTGGCCAGGGTGGGGCCCAGGGTGGGGCCCCCCTCCACTGTGCAGTGGCAGGCGTCTGAGGAGGGGTCTGTCATGTGCACAGAGGTGCCAGTGTTTGCTTTTCTTCCTCCTGCTTGTTGCTTGCCTGACCCCTTCCTGATCAAGCGCTCAAGTCGACTGAGTGGGACCGGCAACAAGTTTCCTCCAAGAAACACCACCTCTGGCACCTCCCCGGCCCCCTCCACCACCTCTGCCTCCATTGACCAGGGCCGGCCTGCCTTGGGTTCTGAGCTAACCTAGGGCCACTCCACTGCCCTCCGCCGACTTCCTTATCCCCTCTGGAGAGCCATGGCCCCTTCAGGGTGATGGATGCAGGTCAAAACCCAGTCTCAGGGGCCCACTCCACCATGGGATTAGCTGATGGCTTCTTTATTGACTTAGTTTTGGGCTGCGCTCGGTCTTCACTGTTGCACGCGCTGGGTCGGCTTCTCACTGCAATGCTTCCCTTGTTTCGGCCCCTGGGGCTCTAGAGCACAGGCTCTATGGTTGCGGTGCATGGGCTTTATTGGCCCATGGCATGTAGAATCTTCCCGGACCAGGGATCGAACCCCATGTCCCCTGCATTGGCAGGAGGATTCTTAACCACTGGACCACCAGGGAAGTTCCGCTGATGACTTCTGACGTGTCTGCCTGCCATGATGGGGACCATGGCACTGTAGCACATGTGTGGAGGCGTGAACATTTCGGCAGTGGAGGCAGTCCTGATTGCACTGTCTTTGCCTCCCCCTGCTTCTCCTCTCTCAGGCCTTCGCTCTTCATCTCTCTCTGGCCAAGGCCCCCAGATTCAGAAATAAGAAGGTAAGGGAGCCAGACAGATGCTTCAGAGAGTGGCATGAAGCTGACTTCCGACCCAGGCCTTGCAGACTGTTTTGTGCCCCTGGGTCCGAGCGCGTGACCACAGTGGATGTCTAGTTTCTCCTCCCAGGGACTCTCAGGCCGCCACCACCCTGGTCTCACAGGTCTGGAGGATACAGTTGCCAAGTGGTCCTCCTTTTCCCAGAAGTCTCTGCCCTTCCTTCATCTTCTCTCTACCACCGAGGGTGAACCTGGTAGGCAAGGCGGGGGTGGCTTCCAGGCCCCGTGACTTTGGTCAGTTGTCAGCACCCCCAGTTCCAGGCTCAGGAATGGCAGGCTGCACGCAGGCCACACCCTCCTTTCCTCCCAGCTGCTGCCCACTGCCCACCTGCTGCAGGTCCCTCGCCCTCTCAGGGGGCTCAGTCGTGTCCGACTCTTTGAGACCCCATGGACTGTAGCCCTCCAGGCTCCTCTGTCCATGGGATTTTCCAGGCAAAAATCCTGGAGTGGGTTGCCATTTCCTTCTCCAGGGGATCTTCCTGACCCAGGGATCAAACTCAGGTCTCCCACGTTGCTGGCAGATTCTGTACTGTCTGAGCCCCCAAGGAAGCCCCTTTGGGGGAGCAGAGGCTGGCTTCTCTGTGATTGGCTGGGGTCTGATGTACCTTACCCACACACTCTGCCCCCTGCCACCTTCCCTTGTTCCCCTGTCACCTCTGGCCCTGTCTCTTGCACACTGAGCCCAACATTAGCCTTTGGGGCCTGAGAAATGAAACAGTTTGCAATTTCCTTGGTACTAGTCACTGTCCAAAAAATACAGTCCAAAATATATTCGAGTGGGGTGAGAGAAGAGCATGGTGTGATTTAACGTCTTCCTCTGAGGCTCTGCAAGCAATAAGCAAGGCATGGGCAGGTCAAGAGATGGTTTTAATTCAGTGCACTTCTTTGCAAGAAGGGCATGAATAAGAGGAGATGGGCTGGGACTTGCCTGGCAGTGTGAGGATGGATACAGAGAGAAGAAAAGAGAGAACATGACATTGGAGTTGAGCTTCAAGCTGTGAGCTAGAGTTTAAGAATCAGATAATTCATGATGTGACAGAGTTTAAGATCAGATAACTCCTAATGTGATGTGAGAGTTGGACTATAAAGAAAGCTGAGTGTCAAAGAATGGATGCTTTTGAACTGTGGTGTTGGAGAGTCCCTTGGACAGCAAGGAAATCCAACCTGTCCATCCTAAACGAAATCAGCCCTGAATATTCATTGGAAGGACTGATGCTGAAGCTGAAGCTCCAATACTTTGGTCACTTGATGCGAAGAGCTGACTCATTGGAAAAGACCCTGATGCTGGGAAAGATTGAGGGCAGGAGGAGAAGGGGACAACAGAGGATGAGATGGTTGGATGGCACCACCAACTCAATGGACATGAGTTTGAGCAAGCTCTGGGAGTTGGTGATGGACAGAAAAGCCTGATGTGCTGTAGTCCATGGAATCACAAAGAGTCAGACATGACTGAGTAACTGAACTGACTGAATTCCTAACATATGGCATCTTCCTGAACTGGGGCAGGATTGACATGGTTACGGAGATGGTGGTGGGGGAATGCCACAGACCCTAATTCCTCCCTATTTACTTCATCAATGAACAAGAGAGTTTGATGTAATCAGTCTCTCTTTAAAAGTATTCTATTTATTTATTTTGACTGTACTGGGAGGCACATGCAATCTTAGTTCCCCAACCAAGGATTGAATGGTGTCTTAACCACTGGACTGCCAGGGAGGGCCTGATGTGGGTATACACAGGCCTGCCTCTTGGGAGGCAGAAGGGATGTGGTCCATTGGATGAATGATACAGAAACCTCACTGTGTCGGGGAAACAGGCAGAGGTTGGCTGGGCTCTGATCCCAGGAGGGAATATGGCTGCGAAAGGGCAAGTTGGTCACCGAAAGGGCTCCAGGACACAGAGACAACAGCAGATGACAGGAGTGAGAGGATAAAAATAGAGGCTGTAACTGCACATTTGCCTCTGGCCAGGCACCCCCCACGGCTGCCCCGCTGAGTCTCGTAACCGGTTAGCTGCTGCCGTTCCTCTAGAGAAGGTCACTAAAGCCCAGAGGGGCATCCCTGACAGTAAACATTTTGGTTCATCCACCCGCCACCTGCCGTGGTGGGCACAACCTTGGCCACAGACCACACACCAGCCCCTCCAGTGTGCACTCCTGCATGCCCGCCAACAGCAGCCCGGGGCTCTGTGGTTTCCTGCACTCCGGCTCCTGTGCAAAGATTGCCAGGAAAGCCGGGACCGCCTGCTGATTTCTGGACTTTTCCGGTAGCTTGGGGACACATCAGAGTTAGCTCTTGGAGTTGGAAATCAGCCTGTCCTGGAGAAGTGGGGAGGGACCAGGGAAGGAACCAGTAGCCTGAGAACTGCCCCCAGGGCAGCCTGCTGATGCTAGACTGATGCCCCCTGGCCTGTGAACTGACTGTTTCAGGTCACTGGATTCTCCGCCAGGGCCTCTAGTGGAGGCCAAACTGGGAGGAGATTGCCAAAATGACGTGCCCCTGAAGGACTGCTGGGAAGGCTACCGCTCTCGGTAAAGGAAAGGGTTTGGCTTCAGGGTTGGGTTTTCCACTGCTTTTTTTTTTTTTAATTGTTATTGGAATACAGTTGATTTACAATGTGTTAGTTTCTGCTGAACAGTAAAGTGGATCAGTTATACGTACACGTGTGTGCGTGCCTCGTCGCTTGTCGTCTTTGACTCTTTGCTACCCCGTGGGCTGTAGTCCACCAGTCTGGATCCCCGCTCACATGTGCTGACGCAGAGCCCGTGGCCACCCTAGACAGGCGGGGTCGGTGGGGCTCTACCGCCTATAGGGCACTGGGTCCTTGAAGCCTAAGCATTTGGGCAGGGGGATAGAGGAAGGCGAGGTGGTGAAAGTCATTTTCTCTGTTTCCTAGTTCTTCTTACTGCTGTGGCCTGACCAGGGGACCTGCCTACAGAGGGTCAGAATTGCTCAAGAGCCATCTGTCTGGACAAGGCACTGTTTGGCTTCCATTCATCCATAGTAGCCGCTGGCTACCTCCGCGCCCCTGGTCTGGCCTCTCCCTCTTTCTCTTAGCCTCCCACTGTGCCCTCACTCAAGTATCTACCTTAGAATCTGCCCAGTTCCTAGTGCGCCTGCCAGCTGCTGCCCAGCAGTCCCTAAGGGGAACCCCACCCCCTCTCCTGGCTGCCTCTCCATCACGGGGTGAAGAGGAGGCCCAGAGCTCCCTCCCCCCAGGTCAGACCTGCCTTTCGGGTGGGGTCTTCAGGTGCTGGTCCCCAGGGCCCTCCCGCCATACCTGTCCCGACTCAGGCAACAGAGTGCCCGCCTGCTCCCACTGTTCCTCCCCCGGCTTCAATTGCAGTCCCTACTTTTACAACCAGTCTGGGATTTCGCTTGGTTTTTATGACAGATGGAGAAGGAAATGGCAACCCACCCGTCCTCTTGCCTAGAAAATTCCATGGATGGAGGAACCTGGTGGGCCACAGTCCCTGGGGTCGCAAAGAGTCGGACACGATGGAGTGACTTCACTTTCACGAAAGTGGAAAGGACACAGGCGGGAGGGTGCCTGGGTGAGTGATCATGCTAAACAAGTAGAATCTGAGAGTCCTTATCATCACCATGTTTGCCCTTTCCCTGAGTTTGTTTTTGGGTGGGGAGAGAAAGAGACCAAAAAGTGTAGGTGGGGACAAGTTGGGGGAAGATTGCCAATAAAACGTGCCCCTGAAGGACTGCGGGAAAAGGCTACCATTTCCGGTAAAGGAAAGAGTTTTGCTTTAGGCTTGGGGTTTTTTATTGTCTTTTTTAAAAAATTTTTATTGGGATATAGTTGAGTTACAGTGTTGTGTTAGTTTCTATTGTACAGTAAAGTGAATCAGTTGTATATGTGTACAACCTGGCGACCCTGTGGACTGTACCCCGCCAAACTCCTCCATCCATGGGATTCTCCAGGCAGGAATACTGGAGTGGGTTGCCATGCCCTCCCCCAGGGGATCTTGCCGACCCAGGGATCCAACTTGCGACTCTTGTGGCTCCTGCATTGAAGGCAGATTCTTTACCCACTGAACCACCTGGGAAGCCCATATATAGATGTATACCCACTCTTTTTTGGATTCTTTATCCATGCAGGTCATTACAGAGTATTGAGTAGAGTTCCCTGTGCTACACAGTAGGTTCTTATTCATTATCTATTTTATACATAGTAGTGACTTCCCTGGTGGCTCAGACGGTAAAGCGTCTGCCTACAATGCGGAGACCCGGGTTCAATCCCTGGGTCGGGAAGATCTGAAGGAAATGGCAACCCACTCCAGTACTCTTGCCTGGAGAATCCCATGGATGGAAGAGCCTGGTGGGCTACAGTCCGTGGGGTCGCAAAGAGTCAGACACGACTGAGCGACTTCACTCACTCACTCAGTGTGTGTGTAAACCTCGATCACTCATGGGCTTGGGTTTTTAATAGCAATGATCTGATCGGAGACATTGGCTAGATACCATCTCTTGGGCCCCAAGCAAGTGCTGTTTCCCTAAAACTTAGTGGTTTCATGGCTCCTTTCCCATACACCCCGAGCCCACCATCCAAGGACTCTGCCCAGAGCAGAGAGGTCAGAAGAACCACACACCTGGCCCCCAGGCCCACCTCTGGCTGTCCACAGCCCTGGGAATCCTGGGATTGGGAGAGTTTCACCTTCTCCCCACTCAAGATCACAGGATCCTACCACAGATCAGGCTAAGGGTGATCAGAAGCTGTATGTCCCCTTGTTCTGCCTTCCTTTCCTCTATGCTCTCTGCTCAGGGGAGCATCTGGCCAAGGGATTCAGAGTCAGATCTCACGTGAGACACAAGAGCCTTTTCTGAAAACAGGTCCCTTCTGACTTCTATTCTCTCCACATGGGGAAGTTGAGAGGGGCTTCCTGGGGGAGCAGAGAGGATTGAAAGGAACAGGAGATCTTAAAAACTCGAGTGCTTAGTTTTGCAGATCAGGACACTAAAAAGGTTAAATGACTTGGCCGAGGTCCCACCGTGATTTCTGGCCGAACAGGAGCTGGAGCGCAGCTGTTCTGATTACATATCGGTATTCTTCCAGAAGCCAGGCATTCTCGGGCATATTTGGAAGGTCCTTTGCGACCTGCACACACTTCAGTGGCTTTGTTCCTGGGTGACTTCCGGGTCTGCAGGCAGAGTACCTCTGATCAGGTAAGGTGGGTGAGAACAGATAGAGGGAGATGACAGAGCAGAGGGGTCTGACTGTGGAGGGGAAAGGCCTTGGGGTCTGGATAAGAAGAGAGGAGGAAAAAGAGGCTGTAGGAAACCGGGCCAGCGGGACCAGAGGCATTGCCCCAGGAAGGCTCTGGTCACCCTTCTGCATCCTTCTCAGTTTCCAGAGGGGCCACACTGGGACTACGAGTCCTGACTCCAGCCTGCAGAGACCTCCAGAGAGAGCTGGGTTTGGGTCAGAGCTCCTCAGGGCTCCCTCTGAAGCTCCAGACCTCTTACAAACCATGAGAGTCAGAACCCACTTCTCCCCAAACTAGTACCCACTTCCTGGATGGGTGGTCTAGGAAACAAGATGTTCAGAATCACTGAGGGGCAGGAGGAGGTTGCAAGCCAGGTGAGAACCTTCAAGGTTGAACAATCTTCCTGCAGAGGTGGGGCAGGAAGGGGAGAGCTGACCCATGCTGGAGGGAAATAGACAAGGAGAGGAAGACAGGCTTATGTCCATGTCTCTACCTGTGCCTTTTGGGCACCTTCTGCAAAGGGGTGAGAGACCAGGAGGACCGATTCCTGTGAATTTTTAAATCTACAGACAATTTCAAGGAAGCCAGGAAACAAACATATCAGTTCAGTTCAGTCCAGTCGCTCAGTTGTGTCCAACTATTTGTGACCCCATGGACTGCAGCACGCCAGGCCTCCCTGTCCATCACCAACTCCTAGAGCTTGCTCAAACTCATATCCATCCAGTCGGTGATGCCATCCAACCATCTCATCCTCTGTCATCCCCTTCTCCTCCTGCCTTCAATCTTTCCCAGCATCAGGGTCTTTTCCAATGAGTCAGTTCTTCGCAGCAGGTGGCCAAAGTATTGGAGTTTCAGCTTCAGCATCAGGCACATATGCACATATACACACATAAATGACTGTTGTGAAACATTGCTATGATATATTGATTTAGTTAATGTATAACACGGGCCTCCCATGTGGTGCTAGTGGTAAAGAATCTGCCTGCCAATGCAGGAGACCTGGGTTTGATCCCCGGGTTGGGAAAATCCCCTGGAGGAGGGCAGGCAACCCACTCCAGTATTCTTGCCTGGAGAATCCCTATGGACGAGAAGCCTGGTGGGGTACAGTCTATAGGGTTGCAAAGAGTCGGACACGACTGAAGAGACTTAGTACACACGCACGCACCCACGCAATGTGAAACATGTCCTGCAGAAACGTGTCAAATAATGTGCACATGCTTATCCGGGAAGGTGGGACCAGCTGCAAGTTCTTGCCCAGGTCCCTACAAGAGAGCAGACGGTCAGCAGGTCCTACATGATGACCCCAATGCTGTGAGCGCGCAGGCGGCTCTGTGGAGGGAGGGGTTGTGAGAAAGACATGCAACAACTCGAAAAGTGCATGAGGGCTCTGCCACAATTCAGACCCCTTAACCTGTGGAGGTGGAGGTGGCTGTGTGTACACGCCAAAGCCCGCTTGATGCACTTTTCTTCAGAATCACAGGATGTTTGAGTTGAAAAGGACCTTGGAGAGTTTTTAGCACAAACTGCCATCCAGGCAGCCAGAGAGACTCGGCACTAGAGTCCAGCTCACCTGGTTCTCAGTTAAGACACCAGATCCGAACGCCATCCTGGCCTGGGTGGAGTTTGTGACGTGTGTGTGTGTGTGTGTGTGTGTGTGTGTGTGTGTGTGTGTTCACCTGCTGACATGTCATCCACTGCCAGCCTTATGAGCTGGCACACAGGGGGGCTTGTGAACCCAGTGACTGGAACAAACTCCACGCCGAGCGAGCGGTGGCTTTGATCTCCACGCCCCAGCCCGGCTGCATCCTCGCAGCCTCTCCGTCTGCCCTGCCGGCCTCCCGCTTGACAACTCAGCTAAGGAGGTGCCCCCTGAAAGGACTCAGGGGGCAAGGATGCGCTGACGCAGCAAGCCGGATAGGGACACAAACACGGGGCAGAGGTCGAGAGAAAGAAGAGAAAGAAACCCAGGGTCCCACAGAGAGATCACTCAAGGTCACGGCCACACACACACACCCCCCATAGCATCCACCACAACGCCCCCCCCACACACACACAAGCACACAAACCCCACACTCACCAGCACAGAGATGGAGGGAGCAGACCCACTTGTAGAAAGAACAGGAGCAGCGAGAGAGGGAAAACCAGACGGAAACACAGAAAATAAAATGATATGCAGACACTTTGGGGCCCTAAATCAGTTGTAAGGGAAAATTACTTTGCTTCCCGCCAGGGGGCCTTGGGCAACGCCTAGAGATGCCTTGAGGGTCACAGCTCAGCAGAGCAGGTTCTGCTGCCGGCCCTTGCGTGAACCCTATGACAGGCGGGACAGCACCCACACGAAAGGATTAGTTGTTCCAAAATATCCGTCGTGCCAGTCTGAGGCCCCGTGTCCCCAAGAGAGAACCCCATACCCACGTTGCCCATGCTCCCGGTCAGGTCAGGGCGGGGCCACCGCCTTCCACACCCTTTTGGAGTCTGTGCTGGAGTCCCATTGGCCCCGGTGACCCTACGGAGTTGGCACTGGATGGCGGGAAGCGAGAAAGGAAAGGAAAGTTGGTAACTGCAGCAACGCCTTCCTGCAACCCCCCACCCCCCTGCCCCATCCCATGAGACAAATACCTCAATGCCTTATCCCGAATGAGGGTCTCTGCCTGGAGCCTGGTGGGACAGAGAAGGTGGGTGCGTTGGCAGGCAGGCAAACACTGGCTTAATGGGCGCAAAGGTCCAGGGTTCAAGGTTTGGGTTCCAGCGTCTTCCCCCGCCACCCGGCCCGAACCCGCTGACCCCGGGGTGGGTGGGGAGCTCAGCTAATCAGCTATACTGTTTGCTCAGGCGCCGCCGCGGCCTGGCGCAGCTGCTGTCTCTTGAGATTTGAGGGTGACCCTCCTCCACTCCTGTCCGTGGAGACACCCCACCCCTGCACCCAAGCTTGCCTTCTCCCCTACATATACACGTGTGTGCACACGCAGTGCACAGACCACACACACACACACACACACACACACACACACACACACACACACACACTCTTCGCTGCGCCCTCCAGCTCTCTGAATCAGAGACAGGTAGGGAAAGACAGACTCCCAAGCCTGGGAGTGACCCACACATACCTCTCCGGCTCTGAGCCTGCCGCCCATGCCCCAGGCCACTGGGTCCTGGCTCTCTGTGGGCTGGGCCGAGGCCAGGGCCTCCGTTCCTCTTCTGTGGGAAGAGGATCTTCCCAGGGCGCTCAGCTTGCTCTGGTCAGAGCTCTGGCAGGACCAAGAGGGGCTGGGCTTCCTGTCACCACTCTCCAGTGTGACTGTGCAGGCCCCTTCCTTCTGGAACATTCTTTGCCAGCTGTGGTCAGGAAGAAAGACAGGGGCTCCGGCATCAGGGGAGTGGGCTTGAATCTGGCCTTGGCTATAAAGTTGGCTCTATGACCTCGGGGGACTTACTTTACCACTTTGAGCTTCGTTTTTTTTCCTTCCATTAGTAAAATGCGGATACTAATATTTGCCTCGCAGGTCTGATGTGAACTGACATGGGAAGACTTGGTGAAGGGCCCCTGCCAGGCAGTAGTGGGTAAATAAATGCTGCCTCCACTGAGGCTGCCAGGGAAAATATTTGCGACATAATTATCCTAAAAAAATATTTGCTGTTTATCTGAAACTCAAATTGAATCGAGCATCCTGTCTTTTACTTGGCAACCCACTCCTTGCGAGTTTGCTGTCGTTTCAGTCGTGTCCAGCTCTTTGCGACCCCATGGACTGTAGCCCACCAGCCCACCAGAATCCATGGGATTCTCTAGGCAAGAATACTGGAGTGGGTAGCCATTCCCTTCTCCAGGGGATCTTCCTGACCCAGGGATCGAACCCAAGTTGCCTGCATTGCAGGCAGATTCTTTACCGCTGAGCCACTGGGGTGGTAGTGAGGACAGTCTCTAGAATTCCGGAGTAGCAGTCTGAGAACCGTGTTCAGGGGGGCCACACACGGTCCAGGGGTGCCATTTTATGCTCTAGTTTGTGAGTTCAGAATGGATTTTGCACCTCTTAAGGGCTATAAAAGCAAGCAAAGAAGAATGTGTATCAGCCGCTGTATGCCCGTGTGTAGCTTGCAAAGGCCAGAATATTTGCATTTACCATCTGGCCTTTTATAGGAGAAGTTGCTGACCCACAGTAGCTGAGGGGGCTGAGAGTTTTCAGTATTTATGCACCTGTCATGGGCCAGGGCAGACACGAAGCAAAATCACGCCTGCAGGGCAGAGAGGTCCAGAGACACCCTGCGAGGAAGGTGGGCATCCCAGCCCTTCAGACTCAGCGCCCTGCCCAGCTCCGCCCCCTCCTCCCGCACTGACTGGAGTCCCTGAGACCCAACTGACCCAACCAGGGCTTTCTATAAAAGGTCGCCAGGTGTCCCAAAGTCCAGGGAGTCCTGTCCCTCCTCTCAGAAGGCCTCCCCTCCCTGGACTGGCTGGGGGGTAGCTGAGAGAGGGAGCTTTCCCAGGCCCCCACACCTGCTGGCCTGTCTCTTTAAATCGCAGGTAATTTGGGAGGAGTAAGGGAGTGTCTTCAGGGCTCCTGCTTCTCCCAGGAGGAGAGAGCTCCTGCCCAGGGAGCTTAGTGGCAGAGTCCCAGCTCTGCCAAGTGTAACGAACTCCTCCGAACTCCTCCGAGGGAGGCCTCTTGTGTCTGGAGGCTTGCACCTCGGGGAGACTCCGCGGGGCCCGGGAGGCCCCCCCGAGACGGCACCTCTCCGGGAAGAGGGCGGGCCAGCCCTTGGGGCTGCCCATGTGGCCCCCAGGCTGAGTCCAGGTGGGGTCTGGCCTCGGCCCCAGTCCCCCAAGGAGCCGGCCCTCTGCTCCATGGGGTTGCCGCTGCCCAAGGAGAAGGGGTACATCCTCTGCCTGTGGAGAAAGCTCTGTAGATGGTTCCAGAGGCAGGAGTCATGGGCCCAGAGGCGGGACGAGCAGAACCTGCTGCAGCAGAAGAGGTAAGCCTCAGAGCTGCTGCCCCTCACCCTTCCCTTTCCCCTGGGGCTCCCTCTCCCCTTGAGGGCACCACTGCTGGGAAGACCTTTCTTCCAGGCCTGGCCCCTCTGGAGCACTTTGTCTCAATAGTCTGGGCCTGTGGGGTTAGCGCCAGGTGAAAGGGGAGGAGGGGCTGGCATGGGTAACACAGGTGCTCCCTATGTTTAAGAGCCCATCATTTAGGCAGCCTTTCTCATAAGTGCTTTCCTGGAGCCCAGACAACTTGTCGAGCTGAGGAAGGATTTAGGGCATCACAGACCCGCACCCCAGAGGTGCTGCCGCTGTGTGTGTGTTCAGTTGTATCTGACTCTTTGAGACCCCCCTGGACTGTAGCCGGCCAGGCTCCTCTGTCCACGAGATTCTCCTGGCAAGAATACTGGAGTGAGTCGCCCTGCCCTCCTCCAGGGGATCTTCCGGACCCTGGAATCGAACCCAAGTTTCCTGTGCCTCCTGCATTGCAGGTGGATTGTTTACAGCTGAGCCACCGGGGAGGCCCAGAGGTGCTGCTGGGTTAGGACAATTCTTTACATCTCTACTCCCTGCTCCTAGAACAGTCTCTTGGGCAGAAACACACAGTACATATATGTGCCCATGTGGGAATGAATCAATGAATGGGGCAGAGAGAGAACTGCAGACACCAGTAACCACACAAGAAAGGCAACATGTGAGAATGATTCTTGTGCATTTATCGCATCAGCCATTGACGGAGTCTGACTCTTGGGGGAGTCGGGGAAGGGTGCTGTGTATCGACAACAAAGCTGGGGCCCAGCCCTGGAATGTATTACCCTCCACTGCAGGAGAGGGCCACGGGCAATGCGCCAAAATACCAGGTGCTTAGAATTCAGTGCTGAAGGCAGGCTGAGGAATTTGAGAGGCTCTAGAGTTTGAGCCTGAAGTACATCTCACGTAAGGCTTCCAGCCCCTGAAAACTGCCCCAGACTCATGTGATGGTCCCCCCACCACCTCCATCGGTGCTCAGAGCTGGGAGTTGGAGAGGAGGTAGGAGGAAGCTTGAGGCCATCCCTGTGTGTGGTTTCTCCTCCAGAGCCTCCGTGGGTCTCCCCACCCAGGGGCCGGCAGACTAGCAGGAAGTCCTCCCCCTGGGACTTTCCTGGGTCCCTAAGAGGCAGATAATACGTCTATTCACAGGGGAAAGTCCAAAGCGTGTGTGTCTGAGGGTCTCTCTCCATCTCGAAGCGCGGGGGCCTGCCTGAGCCTGACCGGGAGGCTGGAAGTTTGCTGGAGTTCCTGTTGTTTCCCTTCCTCTTGCTCAAGGATTAAGGGCTGGGGGTGCCCTCCTTTTTTTTTTCTCTCTTTTTGAGATCTGGCTCCCCGACTCTCCCAGCTGCCGCCCACCTCTCTCCTCCCAGGCCTGGGAGAGTGGGGGCTGAGCACATGTTTGGCTGATGACATCTTGAGGCAACAGAACGGTATTGTTGTTGGAGACGGGGACCGTCAGTGGTTCCACTCATCCCTGGCCAGTCTCAGGACCTTGGGGCTGGGGGAGCCGGGCAGGAGTGCAGGGAGGCCCCGGGGCTTGGAAGTGGTGGCGGAGGCAGAGGGGAGGACCTGGGCTGGAGCCGGGGCTGCTCCCCGGTATCTTCTCTGTCCCTGTGTCTTAGCGACATCTGATGGGCCTTCTCTCACAGTCTTGGGCTGGGAAAGTCTGATCCACCACTCAGAGGGCTTCTCTCCCCTCTTCCTGATGTCCCCTGTCGGATTCCACAGTTTTCTGGATTCTCTTTTTCCGGGACACCAGGGGCCTGGAACCTGATTCCCCTATTGGGTGGTTACTCCCCGGAAGGACCTGAAGGTCTGGGAGGGGAGTGTCCAAGGGAATGTCATCACTCAGCTCTAAGGGGAGATCTGTGGGTGGCTGGACACACAGGCGCTAACCACGTGAGTGAGGACAACATGGCCAGGTGAGCAGGGCTGTTACCACCCCCACCCCCGGGAATGAGGCAGACCCAGAGAGGGGCTCCGGGTAGGGTGGAGGGGACTCCAAGAGAAGGGAGGGGCTCAGGTCTCTCCAGGAACATGGGGGAACCCAGCATTCTTCTCTCTCCGGTTGGCTTTTCTTGGGTCTTAGTTGCCTTCACCTCGGCTTAAGTCCGTGTCGGTGGGATCCAAGTTGAACCATCATCTTTCTCTCACTTCCTCTGCATCATCTCGGGGCTTTGCACATGTGTGTGTGTGCTAAGCCACTCAGCCGTGTCTGACTCTTTGTGACCCCTGGACTGTAGTCTGCCAGGGTCCTCTGTCCATGGGATTCTCTGGGCAAGAATACCGTAGTAGGTGGCCATGCCCTCCTGCAGGGGATCTTCCTGACCTGTCTTAATTCCTGAGATGCGATGTTCTAGGTGTTGACTGTAAAACGCTCAGCTGGGTTTGCGAAAATGAACGTGACGCATTGTCCGCTCTCCAGAAGCTCATGTTCTTAGGGGCCAAACACACCGGTAGGCATCGACTTGGGTTAAAAGTGAGCTTGGCGACTGTCCTAAGAAGGCTGTGAACAAGTACTGTGGGAGCCTCGAGGAGGACAGTGCAGGCCCGATTCTGATTGGTGTGGACTGTGCTGGGCAGCTTCCAGGGTCCGCCTAACATGATCCTCACCCTGAGCCCCTCGCGGGCAGGGTCATCCTCCCGGTAGCTGGCAGGAGGCAGTGAGCACCAGGGGCTCTTTTCTGCTTAGATAGATCCCTATAGTAGTATCTGTGGGCTGGCATGGCATACCTGTCAGAAGTGAGGGCTGGGACCTTGGATCACCCTGAGACTTCCTGCTTCAGTAAACACGTATGCAGGTGCACGCATCTTGTACTTGAAAGATGCAGTTTGGGCACTTAGAAGGGCGGCTAGGTCTGGAATTAGCCACTTTCCTGAGTTGTGGCTTCTTCATGCCATCACCCAGAACCTGAGTTGGAGGGAGGTTGCCCCAAGTAGCCAGTGCGCACCTCCTCCCGTTGTGGTCATCGCTCCAGCTGCTCCCCCAACCTCACCCCAAGACGAGCAAAATTGGGAAGAGCCAGAGAACTAGAAGAACCACATAATTGAGTGGTGAGAGCCTTGGGGCTAGGTTCTTGGCCAGGCATTCCGTCTTGAACTCTGTCTGACCCTCTGGATCTAGCTTGGCTTCCTTTGCGGAAAAATATGAGAATTATTCAGCCCGTGTCACAGGGTTGTAAAGAGCAAACGTGATCGTATGTGAGATGCTGCTTTGGAAGCTGAAAAGCACATTTAACACCTGGGACCACTGTGAATAAAAAGAACACAAGAACAGTCAAAAGGCAGCTTCCATTGACAGCAGGAGTTAGAGGGACTGTGAGCTCCCTCCCATCAGAGCTGGAGCTATCCAAGAACCAGACTCTAAGCCCCAGGGGGTGTGTGTGACCTCCGTCCAGTTGACATGCTTCTCTGAGAGGGGCTGGTGGAGAAATCAGTGGGACCCACACGCGTGGCTCCACCTCCCATGCCTCCTCTGACCCCTCTTCAGATCCTGATGAACATGGAGAATAGGAACAGGGAAATGACCAGAGGGGTCCCAGCGCTGCCTCCGACTTGTTTGAACAGACCACCCCAGGGCTCCAGGCCTCTTTCTCCATCTGGACAGATTAGACTGGGTTTCCAGGGCTTTTTAGCTCTAAAATTCAGATTTGAATTCTTCCCTAGACACGCTTGATCCTGCCCATTTCCCAGCAACCAAATGCAAAACTTCACACATGCAGGTCCACACACGTGAGTGTACATGCATAGACATGTACACATCCACAACAACGTGAAGCAGAGAGGATGGGGTGGAGGAAACAGGGAGAGAATACAAGCGGCAGATCCTTGGGGCCAGAGGGAGCCCTGAGGTGATCAACGACTGGTTTGCTCTGTAAAAAGTGTGCTAGGGTTTATGCCAGAAACCCTATAGCAGTGTTTCTACTAGTCTAGTATTGAACCAGACTGTTCAATTTTATAATAGTCAAACAAAATAAGACATTCTAAATTCTGGAAACAACTTTCATGTCTTTATCATTTCAGATCTTCTAATTTCTTTCATTGTCTTTTATTAAATAATTAATCTGCAGGTGCTTAAAAGCCTTCATTTTTTTGTTTCTTAGTTGAGCACTTAATGATTTGTAAGAAAACATGGATGGAATTTCTCATTCTATTTAATGTGAAAAATCCTTTCTTAAAAAATAGATTATGAATACTTACACACTGAGGTCAGGGCTTCTTTGCCTTGACACTTTTCACATGTTGGGCAGATAACTCTCTGTTACAAGAGGCTGCCTTGTTTAAGAAGCTTAGCAGCACCCCTGCCCTCTGCCAACTAGACGCCAGTTTCACCCCCTCTCTCAGTCATGACAACCAAAGATGTCTCCAGACTCTGCCAAATCCCTTGGAAGGAGGCAGGGAGTTATCCCTGGTTAAGGTGTGTGTGCTCAGTCATGTCCAACTCTTTGAGACCCCGTGGACTGTAGCCCACCAGGCTCCTCTGTCCATGGGATTCTCCAGGCAAGAATACTGGAGTGGGTTGCCACCTCTTCCTCCAGGAGATCTTCCCCACCCAAGGACCTAACCCGCATCTCTTGCATCTCCTGCATTGGCAGGAGGATTCTTTACCACAAAGCCACCTGGGAAAGATCACTGCTCTAAATCACTGTTTGTAAATAAGAGATTCTGGTAGTAAAGTTACGTATGCTTCTAAATAAAATGAAACTGTCCCCTGGAACAGAGTGAGTATAATTTAACCATTAAAATCAGAAGACATTTTGGCAGTGTCTCCTCTTCTTCCTGCCCTAGGGAGATGTCTGGTGAAGATGTATAGATTTTACTCCAGATCTAAAGTTCTGTGTTGGGTTTCTTTGGAACAAACTATTTATTTACCAGGCACAAGAATCTTTGGATGGGTCTGCTCTTTTTTATGGGGTCCATCTTTTTTATGGGGTGTAAGTGTAGGCAGGTGTTTGGGGAGAGTTCTGCCTTATGGAAATGGCAACCCACTCCAGTATTCTTGCCTGGAGAATCCCATGGACAGAGGAGCCTGGCGGGCTACAGTTCCTGGGATCCCAAGAGTCGGACACGACTTAGCCCTATCTTTTCTGCCTCACTGCCCAGACTATTAGCAAGGGCTTTCTTGGCTGCCCCCTTGTGGCCATGTGATGCTGTTGCAAGTCATACCTCTGCCTGACTCCCTGGGAACCATGTAGACTCTGCCCTCCCTTTTTGCTGGATACTGGAGTTTGCCACGCAGAGGAGGCCAGGTCTCTACAAACGTCGCTGGTTTGGGTCATAAGCCTTTTCTTCATCCAGAGTGTGATCTGACTGAGGTTCCCAGATAAAATACAAGACACAGAGTTAAATGTGAATTTCAGATAAACAACGAACAGATTGTCAGTTTCAGTTTGCCCTAAATATTGCACGGACATACTTATATTAAAAACTTATTTGGGGGGAATTCCCTGGCAGTCCAGGGGTTAGGCCTCTGTGCTTTCACTGTCGAGGGCCCAGGTTTGATCCCTGGTTGGGGAACTAAGATACACTAAGCCACATGGCGCAGCCAAGGGAAAAAACAAGAACTTATTTGTTGTGTATCTGAAATTCAACTCTGAGCATCCCCATGCTTTTATTTTGTAAATCTAGCCATCCCAGTTCAAGCGGTAGCTTCCTGCCCTTGCCAGGCCACTCGGGCGGGCAGCGGAGGCCAGAAACAGGACATGTGGGGACTGGAGGTTTGAGAAGGACGTTTATGGTCATCAGAGATATGTCAGAGAACCAAGAGTGGTGTCTTTGGGGCTGCCACTGACTAGCCTCCCCACTTATGTCCTAGGAAGCAGGGAGTGGACTCTGCACTCGGGTTAGAAGCCCTTTTGGACCCATTTCTAGCTTCGCCATTAACCCTTGGCCAAACAGGGCACAGAACTAGGAGCCAAACAAAACAACAACAACAAAAACTAGAAGCTAATTGGAGGAGGGCAGAGAAAGGATAAAAGATGAGAAAGTGGCTGGCCTCTGACCTCCAAGTGTGCTTCGAAGAGGAAGAGACCGATACTAATCACAGCACCCAGTGAGAATGCGGAGGTAGAAGTAAGGCCAGAGGAGAGCGCGGGAAACTTCCTGCGTGTGTGTGTGTGTGTGTGTGTGTGTGTGTGTGTGTGTGTGTGTGTGTTGGGGAATAGTGCTTACTCTCGAATATGTATAAATGAGGGATTTGGGCAAATTGTTGGAAAAGGTAATGGTGGTGGGAGGGGTGGTGATGGTGGTGGGGGTCATGGTGGTGGTGGGGGTGAGGGGCTGATGGTGGTGGGGGTGGTGGTGGGGGTCATGGTGGCGGGGGTCATGGTGCTGGTGATGGGGGTGGTGATGGTGGTGGGGATGATGGTGGTGGCGGGGGTCATAGTGCTGGCGGGGGTCACGGTGGTGGTGATGGGGGTGGTGATGATGGCAGGGGTCATGGTGGCGGGGGTGGTGATGGTGATGGGGGTGATGGCGGTGGCGGGGGTCAGGGTGCTGGCGGGGGTCATGGTGGTGGTGGGGTGGTGATGGTGGCGGGGGTCATGGTGGCGGGGTCACGGTGGTGGTGGGGGCCATGGGGTGAGGGTGGAGGGTGTGGGGTGATGGTGGCTGGGGTGATGATAGGGGTGATGATGAGAGTGGTGGGAGGCGCTGCAAACTTGTCTTGCAGCTGCGTGAGCACACGAAGCATACTCGTTTTTACTTAGATTACATGTTTGCCTAAGGCTGGCTTAGGGGGTGGCTGATGGAGCTAATTGGGGGAGGGCGGGGGGCAGTAAAGCCAAGCCACCTTCTGGCATTGCTACAGTTCGTTCCCTCTACAGAGAGAGGTGATGAGCATCTGCCATCACGCTGGGCATATTCCCAGGCGCTGAGAGCGCAGTATAGACAGTAACTAGGGTGGGTGGGGGCTGGATTCCAGGTGAAAGGAGACAGACAGCACAGCCATGGGGAGAACGGTGTGCCCTGCGGTGCCGAGGCCGAGCTGCTGGGTGTCCGGGGCCAGCAGGAGGAAGAAAGCACGGAGAAAGGGTTGCAGGAAGTCTGGAGAGGACTCCTGAGTTTCTTCTCCTTGGGAATTTAGGACCCACGAGACTTTTACAAACTGTGCTTGCATTTGCTGTTTAGAGAGAATGTCTTGGGAGCATCCAGAAGGATGGACTGGGGGTAAACAGGGCGCAGGGGAACTAGTCAGAAGATTTTGCTAATCCTGGCCCAGAGAATGAGGATGTGGATTAATAAGGATCAGTGGGAACGAGGAGGCAGGGACTGAGTCGGGAGAGACACTGAATTGACAGGTGGCTGCCCCTGTGGCCTGATGCGGGGACCTGGGGCCAGCATTCGGGGAGACGGACAGGTCACGCTCTCTCCTCCTCTCCCGATCACCCCTTCGACCCCCAGTTCTTGGAGTCAGCTTCCAGTTACTGTGGCCTTCTTGGTGTGTGAGCTCCTGTTCACATAACTGACCCTCTGTGGACAAACAGTGTTATTTCATTCACTCCTGTAGAAAGACCAAGTAGCTCTGGGCCAGCAGGGAAAAGTAAATAAAGGGACCCCGTGTGTCTCAGTTGGAGTAAGTTTTGATCTTACAAGAAGTGTGAAGTTCATTGTAGGCATAAAACTGGAAAATCAGAGATGATTCTTTGCCTAAAACAAGTGAGACACAGACAGGAAGCAGGCAGAGACTGTAGCCTGATACAGGGGCCAGAAGAAAGAAAGTGCCCACGGCTGCTTTGGGACTGAGCCCCAAAGATGCTGTCATAGGGCAGAAAGTGCCAGAATCAAAGGTTTTCCTGAGGAAGGGAAGCATCACACAACAGCAGAAACACCCGCCAGCCTCTGCATGTCAGCCTCCTCCATAAAGATGGGAATGCATTTCCTCATACCCTCAGTCCATGAAAACAAGGCTTATCTTGGAGGGTAATCTCAGGACTTCAAGGGACGCTGAAAGGGGTTACTCCAGAGGCCAAATAGGTCAGGAGGTAAACAAGGATTTAGCTGAAACTCCTTCCTCTCCACTTGATGTGCACAGATCTCTCTCTCTCTCTCTCTCTCACACACACACACATTGAGGAAAGGAAAGTGGTCCTGACGTTCACCCACACACAAACTATGGAAAAGTTGGCTTGGATTTGACTCACGCAAACTACGGAAAAGTTGGCTTGAGTTAACTCATGCAAACTATGAAAAAGTTGGCTTGGATTTAACTCACACAAAACCATGGAAAAGTTGACTTGAATTTAACTCATGCAAACTATGGAAAAGTTGGCTTGGATTTAACTCAAGCAAACTATGGAAAAGTTGGCCTGGATTAACCAATGGGTCAGGAAAAGAGAGCTCGGGCAGCTCCTCCCTGATAGCAGCCCCACCTCTCTGGATGAGGGACCTCTGGGTTCGGGGTTCACTGCCACCGAGGTGTGAGACGGAGCAAAGCCGCCCACCTTGCTTCCCAACTGGGTCCGCTCCCCTCTCTTATAGGATCTGGGAGTCTCCCCTCTTGCTAGCTGCCAAAGAGAACGATATCCAGGCTCTGAGCAAGCTGCTCAAGTATGGGGCCTGTGATGTCCACCAGAAAGGTAAGGAGCGTCTCCAGCTGGGTCAGCCCTGTGCCCACGGCCCTCCTCCCCCTCCTCCTGCTCGTATAGCCCAGGACCTTCTGCTGTGGGCCCCCAGTTCTCTATGGGCCCCCTTCCCCTGCTCCAGAGAGGCCACGTGACTCTGCTTTCTGTCGATGCCAGGAGCCGTAGGGGAGACGGCACTGCATGTGGCCGCCCTCTATGACAACCTGGAGGCCGCCACGGTGCTGATGGAGGCTGCCCCGGAGCTGGTCAAGGAGCCCATGACATCTGAGCTGTATGAAGGTGAGAGGCCGAGGGTCTAGGATGGGGGGAAGCATGACCTTGGTGGTGGATAATCTGGGGAAACCAAGAGGGAAACTGGGGCCCCTTCTCTTTGTCCCCCTCTTCTGTCCCTTCCCCTCGCTGGAGCGCTAACCTCTGAAACAGAGAGACCTAGGGTAGGAAGGCTTCCCTTGTCGTTCAGTAGGTTAAGAATCTGCCTGCAATGCAGGAGACCCATGTTTGATTCCTGGATCAGAAAGATTGCCTGGAGAAGGAAACAGTAACCCACTCCAGTATTCTTGCCTGGAGAATCCCATGAACAGAGGAGCCTGGCGGGCTACAGTCCACGGGGTTGCAAGAGTCAGACACGACTTGGCGACTAAACCACTAGAATAGGAAGAGGCAGGCAGCACCAGGGTCCCCTGTGAGCCCCACCAGGCCCCCACCCCTGTCTCATCCTCCCCCAGAAAGGCTGACCTGGTGGAGACAGGAGGGTCCCCCTGCAGGGTTCTGTGAAGATGGGGGACCATGTGAAGATAGGAGGGACCCCTAGCTGGATCCTGGGGACAGAGCCCAAGCCAAGAGCTCTCTTGTCCAGGTCAGACGGCGCTGCACATAGCGGTCATGAACCGGAACGTGAACCTGGTGAAAGCCCTGCTCACCCACGGGGCCAGCGTTTCCGCGAGGGCTGTAGGCTCTGCCTTCCGCCTCAGTCCTCACAATCTCATCTACTTTGGTGAGAGCCAGGACCGGGGCTGGGAGGACGAGGAGGGGGGCACCAGTCAAGGGAGGGCGGGCTGAGAAGCCTCCGTGCCTGGGGAAGCTGGGAGGGGTCCGCCCTCAGGGCCGAAAGCCAGAGCCAAGCCACCACCCCAGGGCCCCCTCCAGCAACCCTGCCTCTGGTCCTGCTGACGAGGATCCCCAGAGATGGGGGAGGCAGAGGCGGTCACTCAGAGACACTGCCCGTCCCCTCCTGCATCTCACGCCTGCCCGGGCCTCTGCCTCCCCAGGGGAGCACCCTCTGTCCTTTGCCGCCTGCATGGGCAGCGAGGAGATCGTGAGGCTGCTCATTGAGCATGGCGCTGACATCCGGGCCCAGGACTCCCTGGGTAAGAGCTGGGCTGGAGGGCGCGCTGGGAGACTGGGGGTGGCAGGGGAGGAGCTGGGACCCCCCCTCAGGCCCCCCCAGGGGGGTGGTCCTGGGGAACAGCAGGGACTCTGGTCCCAGGGGTCACGTGACACCCCGTGTCCTCTCCTAGGAAACACAGTGTTGCACATCCTCGTCCTCCAGCCCAACAAAACCTTCGCTTGCCAGATGTACAACCTGCTGCTGTCCTACGACAGGCGAGGGGACCACCTGCAGTCCCTGGACCTCATGCTCAATCACCAGGGCCTCACCCCCTTCAAGCTGGCCGGAGTGGAGGGCAACACAGTGGTGAGTGGCCCTCCCCCAACCCCACGGGGGTCCTTCTCCTGACCCTTCATCTTACACTTCCTGGCCCTTTGAGGAAGTAAATGTGAATGGTCCTCCCTGATGCCGAGGCCCTATTTTCAGCTTCGATTGGAATTTCCTTCTCCACCCCTGTCTCACATCTTCTTTCTCTCCCACTTTCTCTGCCCTGAGTCTTCAGGGGATGTGAGGGTCTAGATCCCGTCCAGGGGTGGTCTGTAAAACCCATGTCCCCCTGCGCTGCCTCCTCGCACCTCCTCTTTCCAAGCTCTGGGGGGAGTTATGGGGGAAGAGGATGAACTAGGAGGCTGACATGGAGAAGGGTTCTTTTGTCCACAAGGCTGCGGTCTTTGAGTGAAGAGCGAGCCCCCTTTCAGGGGTGCAGCAGTCCTTCTGGGCAAGTGTCCCATCTACACCCCAGGACAGTCCCCTTGGCTTGCTCCTCCTCACTTGCTTGCCCACCCCCTCCATCCCTAACTTTAGATGTTCCAGAACCTGGTGCAGAAGCGGAAGTACATCCAGTGGACGTGTGGACCGCTGACCTCCACTGTCTATGACCTCACGGAGATCGACTCCTCAGGGGAGGAGCTATCCCTGCTGGAACTTATTGTCAGCTCCAAGAAGCGAGAGGTACGGTGGGTGGTGGGTGGTGGGGGCTGGTCCTCAGGCTAGGGAGCTGCTAGGGAGGGGAGTCAGGGGCTCTGAGCTGCTTGCTGCCTTCTCTTTCTGCTGCAGGCTCGCCAGATCCTAGACCAGACGCCAGTAAAGGAGCTGGTGACCCTCAAGTGGAAGAGATACGGGCGGCCGTACTTCTGCGTGCTGGCAGCCACGTACCTGCTGTACATCGTCTGCTTCACCGTGTGCTGTGTGTACCGCCCCCTCAAGCCCAGGACTGACAATGAAACCGACCCCCGGGACAGCACCCTCTGTCAGCAGAAGCCACTTCAGGTGACCCCCGAGGAGCAGCAGAGCTTTGGGGGTGGCGGGTAGCCAGCTCTCTGCCATTTCTCAGACGTGTGTCACGTTCCTAGCTCACCACCATTTCTCTCCTTGCCCAGATCTCAACTACATAGGCACAAACTCAAATACATGCACACAGAAACATACCGATGCTCTAAGAGCAGAGTTTGAGAGAGCCAAACCTCACAGGTTGAAAAGAATCTGAGCGACTGGTGTCCCTAGACAAGGATGTGGACTTGCACCCAAGAGTGAGCAGGGCAGATGGGGGGAAGCCCTGAGTCCTCTGACCACGCCTCTCCTTTCAGGAGGCCTATGTGACCCACCAGGACCACCTCCGACTGGTGGGGGAGCTGGTGAGCGTCTTTGGGGCTGTCATCATCCTGTTCATAGAGGTAGGTGCAGTGGGGATTCAGGGGTGAGGCTGTGTGCCCCAGGGATCCAGTTCGAGCTTCAGTCTACAAGTGCTTCGTGTCTTCCCGGCCTCTCCCCAGATTACAGACATCTTCCGAGTGGGACTCAGTCGCTTCTTCGGACAGACCATCCTTGGAGGACCATTCCACATCCTCTTGTGAGTCTCTTTTCCTCTCACCCTCCACCCCTTTCCTCACTAAGGCTCCAGTTTAACTCCCTGGACCCCTGGCTTCTGGAGAACCCCAGCTCCAAAGGCCTCGCTGTGATGTGTGTGTGACCCTGTGTATGGAGCTTGAAGCTGAGTGTGTGGGTAGCACTTCCATCACCCCCTCGCTCTTGGATCCTCAGGACCAGCCCAGTCTCCCTCTCACGGCCCCCTCCCCACTCTCCCCCCAGCATCACCTATGCCTGCATGGTGCTGGTGACCATGGTGATGCGGCTCACCAACACTAACGGGGAGGTGGTACCCATGTCCTTCGCCCTGGTGCTGGGCTGGTGCAACGTCATGTACTTTGCACGAGGATTCCAGATGCTGGGCCCCTTCACCATCATGATCCAGAAGGTCAGTGCCTCCTCCCAGACTTTCTAGAGAAAGGTCCTAGAGCAGGGGCTGCAAACATTTCTGAAAAGCATCAGATCAGAGAGATCTCAGGCTTGCAGTGGTGGTTTAGTCTGTAAGTCATGTCCGACTCTTTACAACCCCATGGACTGTAGCCTGCCAGGCTCCTCTGACCATGGGATTTCCCAGGCAAGAACACTGGAGTGGGTTGCCATTTCCCTCTCCAGAGAATCTTCCCCACCAGGCTTGCAGAGCCAACATGTATATAATCTCTCTGATTTTCTTCTCTTCCCCCTTAAAAATTTTTTTTTTTCAATCATCTAAAAAGTGTAAAATTCTCACTCAAGGGCCACACCAAAATCGATCCAGTAGATTTGGCCAGCAGGCCATAGCTGGCCAGCCCCTATGCTAGAAGGCAGAGCTCTTGGACTTCTCAGGGCTAGACCTCTTAGAGGCTCTAAGGGGAGATTGCTCATAGGCCTGGTGTGGAGCTGGCCTCCCTTCTCTTCCTTCCCTCTAGATGATTTTTGGCGATCTGATGAGATTCTGCTGGCTGATGGCCGTGGTCATCCTGGGCTTTGCCTCGGGTAAATCATCTGAGCTAGGGGCCCTGGACTGGAGGAAACCAGAAAGCATAGGATGCCTCTGGATAAACCTGGGGGGAGAAGGTGGCAGGAGGGAAGGCAGAGGCAGAAGGCCACAGTGTCTGAGGATGGGATGTGTTAAGGCAGAGAGCTGGCTCTTGGGATCAGGAGGGTGAGTCATATGGAAAACAGGGGAAGGTAAGAACCCACAGGACGGAGTGCTGGAGGGCTGGGATGGTGACACTGGAGAGGAAGCAGACAGGACTGAAGTGGGCAGCAGAGAGTGGGCTACGGTTTAATCACATGGAGCTCTCACCCCCCTTGGGTGAGAGCAGCCTTCTTTATCATCTTCCAGACAGAGGACCCCAATGAGCTGGGCCATTTCTACAATTACCCCATGGCGCTCTTCAGCACCTTTGAGCTGTTCCTCACCATCATCGACGGCCCCGCCAACTACGACGTGGATCTGCCCTTCATGTACAGCATCACCTACGCTGCCTTCGCCATCATCGCCGCTCTGCTGATGCTCAACCTCCTCATCGCTATGATGGGCGACACTCACTGGCGTGTAGCCCACGAGCGGGATGAGCTCTGGAGGGCCCAGGTGAGCGCCCCCTGGTGGCCGGGAGGGTTAGTGCAAGTCATTCTCTTCCTGCCAAGGGCCAGGCCAAACTCAGAAGCAGGGTATTTCACCACCCACCGCCCCGCCCTGCCCCAGTATATCTGGAGGGTTATTGCACAGGCAAAATTGACGCAAAGTGTACAGAACTGGATCAGCGATACAATCAAGAAATCCTGGAACAGGTGAAAAGAATTCCTGTTTTCTCAAAAAAGTAAAATCTGTCTTTTCTAGAATCATCAGTAAGAAATGAAGCTCAGGAGTAGCTACAGTGGGCTTCCCAGGTGGTGCTAGTGGTAAAGAACCTGACTGCCAATGCAGGAGACTTAAGAGATGAGGGTTGGGTCTCTGGGTCAGGAAGATCCCCTGGAGGAGGGAATGCAACCCACTCCAGTATTCTTTCCTGGAGCATCCCATGGACAGAAGAGCCTGAAGGGCTATATAGTCCATGGGGTCGCAAAGAGTAGGACATGACCGAACCGACTTAGCACACACACACACACACACACACAGTAGCTACAACTGCATTCATGAAATGTTGTTACTAAATAAAAACTGAAGTATCAACTTTTGGGCAATATTTAAATCTGCAAAATTTGACCCAGAAAAACTGGACGTGTTAAAAATAATGCCACACAAACTCCCTATAGTCACAGAAACTATCTTCAGTCAGATAATTGTGATGGGGCCAAAAGCATGAATTAACTGGATCAAATCATCATTTAAAAATGTACTTACAAAAGAATTTATCTCAACAAAAATAATTTCAGCAATGTAAATGGGAAATCCCTCCAACTGGATGGCATTTAACTGTGTTGTGTAGAAAGTGGAGTTAAAAAAAACCCTAAGCTGGCGACACAGGGTTTGCTCATGAAAATATTTTTCCAATGCAAATGTATTGGTAGGAAATTTCTCTGTAGGATGTTTGTGTTTCTAAGTAGCCTTTACATTTGCAGGGTTGAAATATTCCATAGCCCCAAGGACCCTTGCTCTTTGCTCTGCCCACCTTCCTGATCCTTAGAGCGAGGTCTCGCCACCTCCCACAGGACTGGCCTGGCCTGGATGCCAGGTCACTGGGTGAAGCATCGTGGGGCTCAAGGCCCATCACTCTGTCCTGCAGAAAATGGGTGACGAAGCTGATGCCACCAACCTCTGCTCTGGGGTGTGCTCCCTTCTGGGAAACCATGTTTCCCAGCTGTTGCTACACTGTGGTCCCTCTGCCCAGAGTCCTCTCCACTCTCCCGGTGCACCCCGTCTCCACTCTCCTCTGCATCCCGTCTCTGGTTTCATCCTCTTCTGCCACCCACCACCCCCCACCCCCACAGGTTATAGCCACCACTGTGATGCTAGAGAAGAAGCTGCCGCGTTGCCTGTGGCCTCGCTCAGGGATCTGCGGGCGCAAGTTCGGGCTGGGGGACCGCTGGTTCCTACGGTGAGTGACAGCATGGGTTGGCAGGCGGGCTGGCAGGCCTGTGCACTCCCTGGGCTTCCAGTCTCACTGGGGAAAGGGAACCTGCCAGGAGCCGGAGGGGTCCTGAAAGCATCCACGTTGACCCTGGACCCGGCTCTCTGTTGCTTCCCAAAGCCTGGCATCCACTGTGCCCACTCAGGCTGCAGACAAGGAGAAAGACCACCTGCAGGAGGGCTGGATGGGGCCCAGAGACGAGGGCTGGTCCAAGGTCAGCCATTCCATCACCTCCTCCGTACCGCCCCCCTCCCCCAACAGGGTGGAAGAGAAACAGGATATCAACCAGCAGCGTGTCCGGCGCTACGCCCAGGCCTTCAGCCACCCAGGCTTGGAGGACGACATGGAAAGACTGTGGCTGGGAAGCCCCTTGGGCCCCTGCCTGTCGCTTCCTACCCCCTCGGTGTCTCGAAGTACCTCCCGCAGCAGCATCAACTGGGAGAGGCTACGGCAAGGGACCCTGAAGTCAGAGCTGCGGGGGGTGGTCAACAAGGCTCTGGAGGACGGGGAAGGCTGGGAGTACCAGATCTGAGCTCACCTCCCGCCTCCCTCCTCCAGCCTCCCACCAAAGTCCAGATCTCTCACCTGCCAGGTCAGGGCAGGGGCGTAGAACAGAATACAGGGAAACCGAGGAGCAGGCTCACGCCTCGCCCCAAGCACAGGGCCCAGCGCAAATAGGCACCCAGCTTCGCCCTCCCCGGCCTTACTGCCCTGTCTGAACAAAGCACTTTACAAAAGGCTGGGGTGCCACCTCGGGCACCAGCCTCCATCCAGGGTCACAGCCGCAGACGGCTGCAGAGGTTTGGGGAGGTGTGCTGAGCAGATGGGTACCGCTGGGAGGGGATGGGGTGTGACACCGCCTCCCACCTTCCAATAAAGCCACTTCCCGTTCACTCCTCCTGTCCTCCTACAGCCTTCTCTGTGGTGGGGTCTCCCGCCCCTTCCATGAAGACCACAGGGCCTCACCACTACTCCGACGTGCAAAATCCCTTCTTTCCCTTTAATGCGGGGAAGGCAGGGGAGGACCGGGGAGGGAGGTGTCCCAAGGGTTGGGTTTAGTGTGTGGCTGGTGGGCGTGGAGCCGGGTTCATATCTCCCTTGGCCCCCCTGGGACCCTCATCCAGGACTTGGTTACAGGCATCCTCACGTCGTAGCTTCCCGCCCAGACCTCAGACCTCCACGGGGCCCGGCGGCCTCAAGTGCTGCTGCAGGAGCTGAATGTGGTGTAACAGCTTCTTCTGGTGGCCAGCCAGGGTGACCCCCAGGGCGGGCAGGTCTCTAGGGAGGGGGACGGAAGGGAAAAAAAATCGGGGCCCGTGTCTTCGAGACCCCGGGCCCCACCCCTGGCCCTGGGCCGAGGCTCCCCTCCCCGACCCCTCCGGCTTACTCCAGGCTGAGCTGAGCCACGTCACCAAAGGTGCAGAGGCCAGACTGGGAAAAGTTGTCCCGGTAGCACTCCAGGCCGATGGCCGAGAGCCAGGCCTGCGGGGAGTCCAGAGACGGAAAGTCCAGGGCCACGGGATTCAGCAGGGCCTGGGAGGGTCTGGGAGGGCGGGGCAGGCAGGTCAGTCTCCTCTTCGTCCTTGTCCCCTTCTCTCAGTTTCCTTTATGGGTCTGCATCAACCCTCCCCGGCTCTCCCGGGCTCTAATGCCAAAGCTCCAGACCTGTCCCCGGGGCTCCCGCCAGCCTGCAGAGTGTCTGGCTTGCGGATCATCTTGTCAAATGCGGCCACCAGCTGGTCAAAGTGAGGTCGCTGGGTACGATCCTTCTGCCAAGTGTCCAGCATAAGCAGGTGCAGTCCAGGAGGACAGCCTGGAGGTGGGGGCAGCCGGAATTCCTGCTCTATTGCATTGAGCACCTGGGGATGAGAGGAAAAAAATAGTACTTAGAGGCTATTGCTAGTGGAAAGGAATGTATCGTTAGGTAAGCATGAGGTTGGAAAGGAACTCAAACATGGAAAATGAGACCCGTGAGATCTTAGAATGTGAATGTATTCCGGGATGGAGGGCTTAGAATGTTTGAGTCTGTGAGGCTGGTGGGTTGGACGGACAGGGGTTCCAGGTCATGAGCTCACCTCCTGGTCACTCATGTCCCAGTAGGGCCGCTCTCCATAACTCATCACTTCCCACATCACTATCCCAAAGCTCCAGACATCACTAGATGTTGTATGTTTCCCGTGTGCGATGACCTCTGGGGCCGCCCAGCGAAGCATACAACTTGGGCCCTGAGGGGTGGGGTTGAAAGTAACAATAGCAATAATCAGAGCCGTGGTCCTAGTTACTGATCAACTACTATGTGCTCAGATGTGTATCAAGGGTTTCACAGCAAGCATCTCGTTTAATTCCATAATGACCCTGTATTACCGACGGCATTATCTCCATTTTGCAGGTACAGAGGCTGAGACGTAGAGAAGTACAAACTTGTGCAAAGTCACAGAGCTTGAGGGTGGTGTGTGGATTTGCACCCAGGGGCTCTGACACTGGTCAGCATTAGGGAAGGGCAAGGGGTGGCTCTAGGAGGACTCCCCTTCCTTCCTCAGTGTCCTTAGTCCATCCCTGATGTCCCGCTGTGCCCCCTCGCCCGGGGTTTGCTCCATCACACGGGTGAGCTCCGCCCCTTCAGACTCTGAGGTATGCCACCTGAGGCATCCACCGCCCCTGGTCCCAGCTTGGCCTCCAGCAACCCCGCCCCCCGAGGGAGGCCGGGCCCCCAAGGCTGCGCTCTCACCTGAGGGCTGTGGCCGAGACGAGCCACTTTGCAAACCAGGTGGCTGTTGACCAGCACGCTGTGGGCGGAGAGCGCGCGGTGCACGAAGGCGAAGCTGGACAGGTACTGCATGGCAGCGGCCACCCCCCGCTGCATGGCCACCAGCTGCAGGCTGCTGAACTGGCCCTCCCGCTGCTGGGGGGCGGTGGAGGGGGGACAGGTCAGCCAAAGCGGGGGCAGGAACCTGGACTCAGCACACAGACACACTGGCACCCAAGGGCAAGGGCTATATGGAATCAGAACGGCCTGAGAATGAAGGCTGAAGACCCCAGAGGCAGCGGCAGGAGGGAGCAGAGGGATGGGGCTCTGAGTCCCGAACAGCTGAGAACTGCCCACTTTCCCAGCCCAAGCCTCCCCCCACCAGCACCGCCTCACCACCAGCCTGACTGACCCTCAGGAAGCTGTCCAGGGGGCCCAGCTCCATGAGTTCCGTCAGCACCATGAAGGGCCGGCTCCTGGTGACCACGCCCTCCAGCCGCAGGATGTTGGGGTGCTGAAACTGGCCCAGCATGGCAGCCTGCCCGAGAAAGGCCATCTGCAAACTCTCGGTGCCTCCGGTCCACAGGGCCTGGATGGCCACGGCCTGCTCCCGCCGTCCCCGGGGCTGCAGGCGGCCCCGGCGCACCTCTCCGAAGGAGCCTGGGGGGACAGGTGTAGGCTGGGGGCGGGGTCCACAGGAGGGACTCGAGGTGTCCTACCCTGTTCAGAAGGGACCCTCCTGGAAACCCCTTCCATGCCCTCCTCTGCCCCCGCGCAGTACCTGCCCCAATGACCTCCTCGATCTTGATGTACGTGGGGTCAACCTCCCGGGCGAATTCTCGGATGGCCTGGCAGGGGTCCTCGTAGGTGGAGGGGTCGATGTAGTACTTTACCCCGAGCCCTGCAGGCATGGGGGGTGTCCATGACGAGGGCACATGCCCACACACCCCAGGCTTGCTCTCTCACTCCCAAAGACGGTGCCAAGGAGCTGCCCGCAACCCTGGGGGCCGGGCCCCGCCTAGGGGTACCCCTGGACAGTACTCAGCTGCCCCAGACTCACTGCCCCAGTCCTCCGCCCCCTCCTGCCCCACCTCTGGGGTCTTCATCCTTCCTTCTCAGGCCGTTCTGATTCCAGCCCCCCCTCCCCCCACTTCCCAGCCCCACCCCCCGACCTGGGCTGCTGTATTGCTGCAGTTGCTCCATGTAGCCGGTTCCACGCCGCTTCCTGGGGGACCAGAACCACAGTCCTGCAGGCACATTCCCGCCTGTCCCCTCCCCAGTCCACCCCGCGGAGGCCAAGGTCCTGCCGGGGCTCCCGGGTGGCAGACAGCCAGACCCAGGGGCTACGGGCTGCTGGGGGTAGAGGGCGCTGGTGGGGGCTTCCCCGGGGAACTCTGGGGCTGTCAGGACTTGGGGCTGTGTGGAGGCGGGTGGTACCCGGCCATGGCGGGGAGGGGCTCACCTCTGGAAGACAAGAGCCAGCACAGTGATGGCCGCCAGCAGAAGGAAGGCCAGTGCCCCCAGGATGGACCCAACCACCAAGGAGAGCCTCTCAGGAAGCTGAGCGGACAGCTCACCTGGAGAACCAGCCGCGCAGGGGCACAGGTGAGTAAGATCTCGCAGGCCGGAGCATCCTTCCCTCACACACCCCCTCCCCACACGGAACCGAAGATCAAGGGGAGACACTCTTTTGGTCTGGAAGGTCGGGGTGAAGGTGCAAGGTCTGGATGGTCCCCGGGCCCCTCCTCATCATCCCTTCGGGCCACCCCCACCCCACCCAGGCCTCCCCTCACCTTGAGGCAGCGTCTGGAAGTAGACCTTGCCCCCGTAGGGGCCGTGGCCCGCGGCTGTCCGCGCCCGCACCTGGAAGCCATAGATGTGGCCAGGGCTTAACTTGGTCACGGTGGCTGTGTTGGTCTCGCTGGTCAGGGTGAAGGAGTGGGATTCATCTTCTGCCTGGGGGGTGGGTGACAGCCACTCATTCCCTGCCGGCTGTGGGGTCCCGATCCCCCCTGCCTCCCCTCCCACATTCCTCACTCCCCGGCTACAGGGCCCTGAGGCACCCCTCTGGTCCCCCCACCTCTCGCCCCACTGTGGGGCCCCTGGAACCTCCCACCAGCCCCACCAGGGCCGCCCTCTGCTCCCCACCTGGTCATAGTAGCGGAGCTGATAGTCCAGGATGTTCCCGTTGGTCTGGTCAGGCTGTGGCCAGGACACGGTGATGCTGTTGGAGGCGCGACTCACCTGGTGCATGGCAGGGACTGCGGAGGGAACTGGCGTGGGGGTGACGTTAGTGGGGTTTCCAGGGGCTGGAGAGCAGGAGTGGGGCACGGGGGGTTCTAAGGAGGAGACTGGAAGCTTAGGGGCGGCCGAGGCTCACCTGCGTGGCTGGTGCTTACATTGATGGCTGCAGCCTGGGGAGGGTCGGGGCTGAGCTCTGACACCCCGTTGACAGCCTGCACCTCCAGGATGTAGGGTACGTGTGGCCGCAGCCCCCCGATGAGCACACGGCTCTCAGTCAGGCCCCTCTGGCGGGGGTCGAAATGCACCTCGTCCCTACAGCGGCGACAAGGGCCCTGGCCCCCGGGCCCTCCGCACTCCTTGCACACGACGTTGAAGAGTAGGTCCCCACGGCCCCCCAGCTCCCGAGGCAGGCGCCAGTGCAGCATGAGGGTGGAGCCCTGCACCTCGAACCACAGCTCCTGGGGGGCTGACGGGGGGCCTGGGGAGACCACGCGCATGGGGGGGACAAGGGCCAGGGAGTAGGGAGTTGTGGGGTGGGGGTGATGCGTGAAGGAAGAAGGAGACAGTGGAGGGAGGAAGCAGGTGGGCGGCGAGCAGAGCAGTCAGGGGAACGTGGCAGGGAAGGAAAGCAAGGACAGAGGAGGAAACAGTCACTGCAGATGCCACCCAGCCACCCCGTGTGCCCTCAGGCTCACCCTCTCCTGGCCCCACTGCCTCCCGACTCCATCCCTGCGGTGGGTGGGGGACTCACCAGTGCAGGGGGCTTCTGGGGGGTCTGAACTGGCCCGGAAGAAGCCTTCCAGGCAGGGGCACACAGGGGCCGCAGGATCCGGGGCGTGGCTGCGGGCAGGGCATGGTGAGCAGGGGCCATTCCCAGCCAAGGCTTTGTAGGACCCCCGAGGGCAGGCTGAGGGGCAGAGGGGGGAGCAGCCTCAGGTCCACTCTGCCATCCTGAGCTCCCCCCGCCCCCAACACCAGCACAGCCATTCCCCAGGCCTGCGTTCCTCCCAAGATCTGCCTCTCCTCCTCATCCGTCTCTTCCCTCTCCGCCTCCTTCAGGCAGACCCTGACACTACTTCTGCCGTTTTGCTGGGGGCGGAATTACATCTCCATTGATGGAGAAAGTCCTGTGTGGTGGGCGCTGCGGCAGGCCAGGCACTCGAGGCCCAACCTCCCTCTGCAGAGGCTGCCTGCAGCCTGCACTCACAGCAGAAATACCCTGTTCAGTTGTACCCAACGCCTCCCGGGATGATCCTGGCCGGGAGATGATCCATCCCCAGCTAGACAGCAAATGCAGACAAAGGGCCCCATCCCGGAACAGCCTTTTATCTCCATCCCTTCACAGGCCTGTAGCCCTGGGAGCCCCAGCAAGGGCTGTGGAATTCTCCAGAAGGTTCCAGAAGTTTCAGATGAGTGGATGAAAGCAAGCCTGGGTGCTTTAGGAAATAAATCCGGAGAAAACAAGGCTCCTTTCCTAAAATAGCTTATTGCTGACCTTTGGAGGGGGGTACAAAATGAAGTGTGGACCCGTTCAGGAGTAATCTCAAGTGCAAGGGAGCGAGGGGGGCGGGGAGCCGGGGTCTCACCTTGGCAGGCCTTGTCTCCCCGCGCAGGCTGGTGCCCCGGCTGGCAGCGGCAGCCCCCGACGGCAACCATCCACTTGCCCTCCCCGTTGCAGTGCAGCCTGGGGGCGCTGCCTGCTGCCTGGCCCCCCGCTCCATCCTCCTCCGGCTCTGCGTGCGCCACACAGGTGCCCACGGCCGCCACCAGGGAGGCCCCCCCGGCCCCGCTGGCCTGCGTCTCGGGAAAGGAAGCGAAGGCGCGAAGCACTGAGGGGCAGGCGTAGGAGAAGAGCTTGACCGCCACGAGAGCCAGGCAGGCCCCGGTGTCCTGGAAGGCCACGTAGAAGCCGCGCTGGGTCAAGGGCCCGAAGCTCCGCTCCTTGACATTCAGCTGCAGCCCCGCCCGCTGCCCGGTCCGCGGGGGGCCCACTGCCCAGGCCGAGGAGGCGGGAAAACTCTCATCCGCCGCGATCGTGTCCACCTTGGTCCAGCGTTTGAGGTGCCAGGAGGAGATGCTGTCGGGGCCGTCGGGCTCCTCAGCCTGGCGGTAGTAAAGCGTGAAGGTCTCCCGGCAGGTGCCCCCGGCCACGCCCAGGCTGGAGCAGGCCCGCACGGAGAAGTGCAGTCGGATGTGCGCCCGCTGGGCGCCTCGCCGCTCCACAAAGTGTGTCTGCAGCCAGTTGTCCTGCCCCGGGCCTGGAGCAGCCCCGGCCACGTGGCATGCCTCGAAGGTCCGAGTCAGGCGTCGCTGGTCGTCCAGAACGCTCACTTCGTCCCACTGCAGGGAGGACCACAGAAGCTCGGTTAGCGGCTTCTGGGACCGTATGGGGTAGGGAGGCGGGGCATATCCCTTCCAGCCCATCTTAGAATTAACCACATGCAAAGCCGCTGAGGATGCCCGCAAGTCCTGTTCCTCTGAAGGGCAGACCTCTTAGCCCAGCCATCTCCACTGAGGGTTTCCTCCTTGCAATCACCGAGCTCCTGATTGGGGCAGGGGCGGGGCAGCGGGCTCAGAATGCAAGAGTGATACTCACCCCACCTGGTGGGTAGGTGAGCCAGCCAATCTCAGATGTCTCTCCACTGGTGTCCAGCAACACCTCTGCCCAGAGACAAGAAGGGACACGTAGTGGCCAGGCCTGCAGCCGGCAGGGCTAATGCCACCCCAGACCCACCGGAAAGAGAATTTTCCTCCCAGATTCATGTAACTGACCAACAGGAGCTCCACTGTCTCTTCGGAGCCCTTCTCTGGAACCTTCCCCGTTCCTTTTCCTCTCTTGATGTCTCCCTCTTTTCTGCATCTTTCCCACTTCCCACATGTGCTGGGTCTCTACTGGCAGGTGGGGCTTCTTCCGTCTCCCCTCTCCGCTTACCTTCCAGAGCCAGGACCGAGGACACCAGCGCTAAAACCCACAGGGTGCCGACCATGCCCGCCACTCTGCTCCCTGACGGGGCAGCCCCCTCAGCAGCCATGAGGCATCTTCAGGGCTCCCACCATGGCCCTGCCTCCACCCTGCTCCCAGGTGGGGCTGCTGCTTTGCAAGGCTGGAGTCTGCAGCCAAGCCTGCTTCTAGATACAAAGGAACAGAAGAGACCAGTGAGAAGTAACTGCATTGCTTCACAGTTGGTACAGCCTCCAAAACCTGGCCCTGGGTCTCCCCCTGAAGCTCTCAAAGTGCCCCAGCACCAACCACGGGTGGGGCCGGCAGGAAGCCGAATCTCTCCCAACCTGTGCTGAGTCCACCATCTTGGGGGACCACGTGCCCAGTCAGCCTACCTCCTACCCTGTGCAGGTGACCCGTCTCTGAGCATCTGTTGCTCATGGCCCTCCCTGATCCAGGTGGCACAGTGATAAAGAATCTGCCTGCAAGGCAGGAGACACGGGTTTGATTCCTGGGTCAGCAAGATCCCCCAGAGAAGGAAATGGCAACCCAGGCCAGTATTCTTGCTTGGGAAATCTCCATGGACAGAGGAGCCTGGCAGGCTACAGTTCACGGGATCGTAAAAGAGTTGGACATGACTGAGCTAGTCAACAAAACAACTCAGAGCACAGGGTAGCTCTGAGCCAGTTGTATCCCTTTTCTTCTGGAAGGAGCTATTCAAGTTCTTTCTCTTCATTGATTCTCCTCCCTTCCTCCTAAGGCCGCCCTGTATAGAAAGTCAGAAGATGCTTCTCATTAAAAGCAGGGGAGTTATAAGCTACTCCTTCCCTGGGGGGACATGTGGTCCCCCTCCCCAACACCTCCCAGCCCCCATCAGACTTGGACACTCTAGGACATTTCAGAGAGGCAGCGAAGCGACAGGGACCGCAGAAGGAGAGCTGTGGGGAATGAAGGGGGGGAGGGTGTGAGAGCAGACACGAAAATGAACAAAGGCAGAAAGATTCTGCCTGTCAAAGCAGCCAGGATAGAGAAGGGACAGAGCTATGTAGGTCCTCTCTCTACAAGCGGCACGTTTTTTCTCTGGCTTACAGAAAAATAAATGTATGCCCTTATATATATATAAAGGTGCTCCCTAGCTTACTCACAATGAAAGGGAGGCGTGTCATCTGATTTGTGAAATTAACAATGCCTGAGTTGGAGAAGGTATGAGAAATAGGCTCTCTTGTATTCACTGTGGGTTCGAGTTGGTGTATGCTCTTATGGGTTCGAGTTGGTGTATCCTCTTAGAAGGACCATTGGTGACGTCTACCTAGCAGCTTCATGTCTAAGAATTTGTCCTTCAGGTATCTATAGCTGGATCCCTTTGCACAGATGTTCGAATGAGAATATTTATTGCATCATCATTGGTAAGGGAAAATACGGCAAAGTAACTGTTCATCAATAGAAAGATGACTAAAAAATTATGGCACAGCCTTCAAAAGGAATAAGGGCTAGTGTTTATGTATTAATATGGAAATAATGTCCAAGTGAAAGTACACAGTCCATTGCAGAGTCATATACAGTATCCTCCTGATTGGTAACTTAAAAATATAATACATAGGTTTGTAAAGGGGTTTCCCAGGTGGCACTAGTGGTAAAGAACCTGTCTGCTAATACAGGAGACAAAAGAGATGCAGGTTCAGTCCCTGGGTTGGGAAGATCCCCTGGAGGAGGGCATGGCAACCCACTCCAGTATTCTTGCCTACAGAATCAAATGGACAGAGAAGCTGAGTAGGCTATGGTCCTTGGGGTCACAAACAGTTGGACAAGACTGAAGTGACTTAGCATACATACATGCATGTAAGGATCTTAAAGAAAGGTAGACAAAATCTGGGAAGAAAGGGAGAGGGAAAGCATGAGGAATAATGAAAGAAACATTTACTCTCATATCATCTTTATTTTTTTTTCCTTGTCCTTCTTGAGTTTTTAGAAATTTATTTTTAATTGGAGGATAATTCCTTTACAATATTGTGTTGATTTCTGCCTGAATGAATCAGCCATAAGTATACACATGTACTCTCCCTCTAGAAACCGCCCCATCCCACCCCTCTAGCTTGTCACAGAGTACCATGTCCAAAAATGGTACTGATGAACCTATTTGCAGGGCAGGAATAGAGATGCAAACATAGAGAACAGACTTTGGACATAGCGGGGTGAGGAGAGGGTGGGAAGAATTGAGAGAGTAGCACTGAAGCATATATATTACCATATGTAAAATAGATAGCTAATGGGAAGTCGCTATATAAACCTTTAGTTTTTTCAGTTGAAAATCTTAGGACTTCCCTGGCAGTCCAGTGGTTAAGATTCCTTGTTCCCAATGCAGGGGGTGTGGGTTTGATCCCTGGTGGGGGAACTAAGATCACACATGCCAAAGGAAATGGCCATAAATAAATTGATTAATTAAGATAAAACCATTAATGATAAGAATCTTGCATGTATATTATTTTTCAGTGAAATCATCAAAATTTTAAATCTGTAAATAACAATTGTTTAGTGAAAAGTAGAAGTGTTAGTTTCTCAGTAGAGTCTGACTCTTTGCGACCCTGTGGACTATAGTCCGCCAGGCTCCTCTGCCCATGGAATTCTCCAGGCAAGAATGCTGGAGTAGGTTGCCATTCCCTTCTCCAGGGCATCTTCCCTGACCCAGAGATCGAACCCGGGTCTCCTGCATTGCACAGAGATTCTTTACCATCTGAGCCACCGGGGAAGCCCTATTACTATCTAAAAATAATAACTATTTAGTAAAATGAATCAAAATAGTGTTCATGCCCTCAAAATGGTTTCTCAGGACTATGTGATAAGCTATGTTTTTATATAAAACAGTCTCCAGCCTTTAGAAGCACAACACTGCAGCTCACAGACACAGGACCAAGAGCCGTGGCTGCCTCCAGGGTCACGGTGAAGGAAAACAGGCTCAGACCTTTCTTTGCTCGTTGGTCTAAGGTCAGTTGGTCTAAGGCGAGCTATCTCTCTCCTTGCGACTGAGTCTCAAAAGCCTGTGAGTTGCATGGACAAGAGAACTAGAGGCCATTGATTTCTATTGAGAAGAAAACAAGAGGCACGTTGCTCAAAAGACTCAAAAGATTGAAAGTAAAAATAAAAGCCAATTGGAAGTTGGAACCAAAAAATTACACATTTCACAATGAAGCTGAGACCAAACTATTAAACGACATTTTACTTTGACAAATGTGAAAATCATGATTTGATTCCTACCAGTCCTTTTTTTCAGTTAATGCTGGCTATGCTGTAGGCTGAAGCCTTCAGCATTATCTCCAGGTGGTTTTCATGAAAAGACACCATTTGTGCATCTGCATGGCCTGACATGAGTGGATGTCTGCCAAGTGGCCACTAAAATTTACCTTTCAGGCCTCTAGAACACCATATGAGAAATAGAGTTCAGTTTATGGCATATGGAGACAAGTAAGGAGCATTTGGAAATTTCCACCTTGTATACCTTGAACTTACACAATATTATATGTCAGTTGTATCTCAGTGTGGCTCAGGTGGTAAAGCGTCTGCCTGCAATGCAGGAGACCTGGGTTCAACCCCTGGGTTGGAAAGATCCCCTGGAGAAGGAAATGGCAACCCACTCCAGTACTCTTGCCTACAAGATTCCATGGATGGAGGAGCCTGGTGGGCTACAGTCCATGGGGTCGCAAAGAGTCAGACACAACTGAGTGACTTCACTTTCTTAAAGCTCGGGGGAGGGTGGGAAGAAGCATTTTCATATAGCAGATTATTACTAAGAAGCAGAAGTTCTTTGCAAATACTGTCCCAAATGCTACAAAAATCATTCACAGATTATATTAACGTTTCAAAGAAGAACCAGGAGATGGTAAAGTAAAAAGCATAGTCCCATCAACAATGGCTGTTTAAATGTTGATACTTTCTGCATTTCAGTCCTCTTACATAAATCCAAATATAAAACTAATAAATGGCAATTTTGCACACACAAAAAAAGAATTGAAAAAATACAATGGCTGCTTAAGAAATGTCCTAAAGTAGTTCATGTTGAGGGTACACACCCCCACCCCCAATCTTAATGGCTTAATTTGAAGACATGCTTCATACACTAGAGCAGACCAGATTCTGTCTCACTCTCTGTCACAGAATCTTTAGGAAGGCTGTTATCAAGAACTGAAAATGCCAGCAAGACGTCCTTAAACAGTGAAGGCTATTATGCCATTCGGCCAGCAGATATTCTTTAAAATAGCTTCTTTCAGTCAGAACATGGATGGAATCTGGAATCTGTACAAAGAAGAAACTGTAAGACTGTGTCTTCTTAAACTTATAACTAGACAAATCATCATGGAGAAGGAATAATGAACACTTTGGATATGTCCCAGGGAATTTTTGGAGAGACAGTGAAACAGGAGAGAAAAAGATGCACACTGCCAATCACATCAGCTGTGAAGTATGGAACATCCCAGAAGATGAATGGCCAAGCATTTGCTTTGATGATCCACAACACAAGTAATACGGCTTGTGGCTACACAAGGGTGTCTGCATAGCTTTAGTATGCATCTAGATGACAACATGAAGCTGGCCTCTCTCCAGAAGATCCAGAAAAGAACAGAAGCAATTATAAAACAAGCTAAAGCCACTCAGTTTCTAATGTCAAGAGGAATCAGGAAAGAAAACAATGAAGTGGGGACATCACATGTAGATTGCCACAAGTAATTTTTTGAAATGTTACAAAGAACAAAGGTATTCATTAAAAAGAAATGGTTGAGGACTTTCAAGTACCCAGAAGTGTACTTTTGCTGTTTGATGAGGACCTCTTTTAGATTCGGATCCAGAGGACGGATGGTTATAAATAAGTTTCTTCAGAAAAAAATTGTTGCTGAGTGAGACTAGGAAGTTAGGTTGACTCTAATGTATCCAACCAACCAGATAAATCCAAGTCTTTTATTTTTTAATGTATAAAAAAAACTAAGTGTATCTCTATGGAAAGGATAAAAATAAAGATAGAGGTAACATTATCAAGATATGGAGAAACTGCTGTCAACTAATTCCTGCCACTGCAGATTCTTTTGAAACAAGATTCAAAGGCAGAAATGTAAGTGACAAGAACATGCAGCTCCATCACATGCCTGGAATACAAAACGGGCAGGACTTAGAACTTGATGTTCAAAGGTGACTTCAATGGCTGAGGATTAGGACATCTTTCAGCATTTGGTCCAGGAGGGTGCCTTGGGAGCAGCCGATCACATCCGGGCTGCCACACAGAGGGAGACAGGCCCCCATAAGGTCAGGCCCCTCATTCTCTTCCCTTCAACCTGTTTGAGATTTCTCTGTCTTCTCCAGCTCAGGAGAGGAATCGGTCAGGGTTTAGAAATCCTCTAACCTCTGAAAAAGCAGAAGACTTATCTCCATAAGGAAAACATTCACATTTCAGATGTGTACTGGCTTTAAAAATAAAAACACCAGGAGCAGCAGAAATGTGGATGTAAAATGATAGCTCAGAAAATGAGACTGATTAGACAAAGTTTCTTATGATAAAAATTGCATTCCATGATCAAATCTTTTTTTTTTTTTTTTTTTTTTTGTCTCAGCTCCTTTTCTGGTTATACCATTTTATATCTTTTGGATACAGTAGGAACACTACAGCCACAAGCTTGCTACATTTTTTTAGTTTACAAAAAACATGGTAGTTTCATAACATCGGGATTGTATTTTGTTTTCACAAACTGGCAAAGATTAAAGATGTGTAGAGTCTTAGCTTATAAATCATAGCTTACAAGTTGTTTTCTATAAAAATGAAAGATTTAAAAATACATGAGTAAACCTGTAAGAATTTAAAAAGTTAACTGTGCTCACATTAAAATGCTAAATGTAAAAATTTATGAACGATCCAAGCTGACTTAAATATAATTTATGCACCTGGATTCATAAAGCAAATTTGTAAAAATTAAGTATATAAGCCCAATGAGCTTGGAGGAAGGTATGGCAAAAGATATATCGGGCCATTAAAACTGGTTACTGTAGGAGGTAGAAATAGAGGATGGAGGCTGGAAGGCTCTTATGAACTGTCTCTTATACATACTTGAATTGTTTTTCTTGTTACAATGAGCATATCTTATTTCTATAATTAAAGCAAAATCTCACAGTTAAAATCTAAACAAAAAAGGAAAATATTTATAAAACCTTGATTAGTATAACATCTTTACAATTTATCTCCCCACCTTTGCCATTTAGGTTTCAAAATATCTAGAAATTTTCAGATATTTGGTAAAAGCAGATCTAGAGAGGCAGTAGGATCTGGGAACAAATGAGTGAAAGAATGTCAACAATGAAAGCAAAATAACTTTTATCCCTTTAAGCTTCTCTCCCAAGAAATTGAAATTGTCCCATGATAATGCCATGTTTGTCAATGATGTCAAGCACTGATGACATCATCGATGTCTCAATGATGTCAAGGCCTACAACTTCAAAGAGAAAGAGATGCTCAGAACACACACGGGGCATCATGGAACAGTGAACCCAGGAAGGCAGAGCAGCCTGCCTGCCAGCAGGGTGAGACAAGGTCGGGAGGGCAAAAAGGCCAATGGTTTTAAGTGGCTGGTGTGTCTGCTGCGGTTGCTGAGCTGGTCCGCACACCTGTTAGCCGCAGGGCCGGCGTGGGAGGGGTCAGCACCACGGGCCCTGTCCTCTGTCCTGTTCTGCAGCTGTTAAACGCCCAGGAAATTCCAGTATAATCCTTGCTCAGCTTACTGCTGCAGCCTCTGCCCTTAATCTCTACCTTGGATATGGGCTCTGTAGCTGTCTCTCCGAGCTCCGGCCACCCGCCTTGAAAAGGATCCCAGTGGCCTTTAAGGAGACATCTAGAGCCCACAGTGAGGAGGTGGCTTTCCTCCGGTGCCTCTAGGCCCTGCCGCCCGGGGCCGGAGAAGCCGATGCATGAATTACCTAGCAGAGGACAGTGCTGGGTCCCTGGAGGCCTGCAGCCCCAGAGAATGTCCCCCAGAGCACGTAGATGCAAAGAAATGTGCCTCCCACTCCCTGGCTGGCTTTGGAGCTGGGGGAGGCTTTTAAGATGCAGGCAGTGTCTGGGTCTAGCCAGACAGCCACTTAGAATGAGCCACTTGGGCTTGTACCATGTGGGGTGTGGGGGGGACACGTGTGGCCCCGGGAAAAGGACATGAAGGAGGGTGTTGGGGCCATTGGTACATATGCAGGAGAGATGAGTAAGTGGAAGATGGTGGAAGAAAGCCCATGAGTTCCAGGACCAGTGCCTGTGAGCGCAAGTGTGAGAGTGTGTAATGGAGTGTATATGAGGTGAGATGGGTGTGGAGCAGGAGAGTATGTGCTGGGTGTGAGTGTGTGTGTCAGCAGGCACATCCCTGCAGATCCCAAGTGTGGAGCAGGTGAGTACGTGCTGGGTGTGTATGTGTGTGTGTGTCTGTGTGACAGCAGGCACATCCCTGCAGATCCCAAGTGTGGAACAGGAGAGTATGTGCTAGGTGCGTGTGTGTGTGTGTGTGTGTGTGTGTGACAGCAGGCACATCCCTGCGGATCCCAAGTGGTCCTCCTGCCGGTGGAAGACACCCGTGAGCCCTACCCTCTCACCCTGGGTCTGTCCCTGCTCCGTCCCTAGTCAGGGTCTCAACTGTGTCCTGTCCCAGAAGCTGCTTCTGTGGAAACACCTGGACTAGGAGAGGAAGGTAAAAGGGGAGTGCGGAGAAAGAGAAACCTCAGGCTCAAAGCCCCCCCAGACCTCAGCATCCCATTTCCACCTAGTGGGGAGTGTGCTCTTGGCCCAGGGCCAGGAGTGTGCCAGGGCCCAGGGCCCAGGGCCAAGGTCTGGAGACAGTGATCAGCTGGGAGGGCAGCTGATGCTGCTCGAAGGAGGGGTGGTCCTGCCCTTCCCACACTCAGCCCATCACTGCCTGTTGCTCCCCTGCGCTCTGATGAGAGCGGCCAGTGCTGGCCATCTTCTTGTGCCCGTGTGAACTAATAGACTCTGAAGGAGTCCTCTTCCCTAGGCCACTGGGTGGGTACATAGGAGCCCTCACTCTGATCTTCCTGCACCAAAAATGTGCACTGCCCTGAATAAGCCCAGCCGCCCTTCTGAACAGCACCTGGCAAATCTGAGCACCCCAGCTCCCATGACTTGGGCAGTTTCCCTGCACTGCCCACGTCCCACGGCTCCTTTCCCACCGAACCAGCATCTCCCCTTTCTAGCGCCTGAGTCAAGTTGCCCAGGCGGGCGCAGGGCCCGGGGTTAACTGATTGGCAACAGGCCCAGCCGCTTCTCTCCCTGGGCACTGCCAGGGACATTACAGCATTAGCTAGGCTGGGCCCCTGCCAGCTCCCCCAGGGATGGGAGGAGAGAGGGTGCCAGACAGCCAAGATTGGTGGGTGCGGGTGCTGGGCAGGCAGGGCCACGCACCCAGAGGTAAAGCGAGGGGGTGGAGTCCACGGAGCAGTGAGCAGTGACTTTGGTTGCAAGCTGGGGTTCAGAACTGGGGAGCAGGAACCCAGCCTTCCCTCCATTCCAGGGCTCCAGGGTGGTGAGGTGGGTGGGGGGGCAGGATGGGCTGCGGGGAGCTGGGGGCAGGTGCGCATTCAACCTCCACGCTCCTCCCAGCTCCACTGGGATTGGAGAGATGCCATCGGAGTCAGAGGGGTGGGCAAGCCTCTTCAGAAGGCTGGGAGCCGCCTCCTCCGGGACCCCTAGCTCAGGACCCCCGATGTCAGAACCATCCAACTGTCTCCGGAAACACAGTGGGGGACAGCAGCAGCAGGGTTACGGGGGTGTCACTACGGCTGGGCACAGGCGGGGGGTGGGGGTGGGAGCCAGGTGGGCCAGTTACGCACCCATCACAAACCTCGCTCTCGCGTGGGGTGGGGGATACTCAGCGCTCCCCCAGGAGGACCCCGGGATCTGCAGAGGCCCTGTCAGGAGGGGCCCTCGACTTCTGCATCCCTGTCCCCCGGCACGCCGGCCCCCGCCCCCCAACGCCGCCTGCGACCCCCAGGCTCACCTTCGCGCCGGCCGCAGGCTCCGCAGGTCTGCGCCCTCCCCGAGGCCCCGCACTGGAGCCGCGGCTCTGGGCGCTCGCCCGGCGCCTTCCGGGTCTCCGCTCGGGCGCGGGGACCCCCCACCCCTCTCGGCGGCCAGGGTCCACACGGCGCCGAGGGTCTCAGGGCTGCGAGGCGGCCAGGGGAGCGGCGGCCGGCGGCAGGGGCTGCTCCGGAGGCGGGGCGCCGGGGATGGTGCGGGGCCCGCGTCGCGCTCGTCGTCGCCGCGCTGGGTCGCGGGGCTCGCCGCCCGCTGCTCTGCGCCCGAGCGGCGGCTGGAGCGAGCGCAGCCCGGCCCGCCCCCTCCGCGTCCCTCCCAGCCCGGCCCGCCCCTCTCCAGCCCCTCCGGCCGCCTTCCCTCTCCCCTCTTCCGGGGCGCCCAGCCCGCCCTCCCGGGCCTCGGCAGCGAGTGCACGTCCCGGGCGCGCGGGGGAGAGCGGGGTGGCGGCGCGGGGCTCGCCCAGGGCCCGCCCGTGCGCCCGGCCGGTGGACGTGGGCGCGGAGGATGAAAACCGGCCGGGCCTGGGGCAGGCGGCCGGGAGCTGGGTGCTAAGACCCCGGGGCTGGCGTGCGGGCTCCGGCAGCCGGAGAGCAACGCGGCTGGAACCCAGGGCAGGGGCCCCCGCGCCCCCTCGCCTCCCCTGCTTTTCTGCTTCAACTCTAGGAACTGAACCCACTGTTTTAGTTCCCACTCAGATTTGAATTAAGGTGGGCGTGAGCTGAGAAAAAGAGAAGAAAGTGGGTGGAGGGAAAGACAAACTGAATCTGGAGGGTGCGGGGGCGGGCGCGGGGTGGGGAGCGCTGGATCGCAGGCAGGGTTGACAGTGCCTCTGATTGAGCCTTCTTCTGGGCGCCGGTGACCCCGGGTCTTGCTCGGCGTTGGGGCTTCTGACTCCACTCCCCCTCCCTCCATCCTCCCCCCAGGGCAGGGAAGCCTGGGTCTGGAAGGGGAGGTCCTGAGGTCGCTGCCAGGCGCTTACACGGCCGGGGCAAGTCGCTGCACCTCTGGGCGCCTCCTCCCTGGTCCGCTCCCTGGAGAGAGCCTCCCCACGCAGTGAGAGGGGCGGGAGGTCCTCGCTGCGGGTGCCTGGGAACGTTGAGGAACCGAGGGGGGCACCGTGAGGAAACAGTGTTCGTGCCCACCCGTCGCCTCCTCTCAAACCCGGGATGGGGTTGGGTGGGGGGCGCCCATTGTTCCGGTCCTCACACGGCAGAGCCGAGGTGTTGCTACCCCCTGCTGGCTCTTTCAAAGAACGCAAGCATCGGGGGGAGTCTGGCCTCCCCCGCCCCAGCTCTTCGCATTACCCTGTCCCTCGGCAGTCTCCTATCTCCCCCGTTTATTCAAGACCCCTTTATTAAAGCACCAGCTGCAAATGGGCTGGTCAGAACTGGTACTCAAGGAGCCTTCAGAAACGCAGGAAAATTGTGAAAGAGGTCTGTGAGCCAACAAGTACCATAGGCAGAACAATGAAACTCTTCAGCACGCACCTGGGAGAAACAGGCTTTAACGAATTGGGTGAATGGCTGAGAGAGAGAGAAAGATAATGATGGCTGAGAGAGAGAGAAAGATAAGGGCGGCTGAACAAGAGTTTCCTGGGCAAGGGGCTTGTTCATTGGCAGTATCTGAGCCAATGAACAAGCCTAATGCCGTTGAGGGATTCTGCGTTTGAACATCCAAACAGTTAAGTCCTCTTACACTGGTCAGTTTATCTGTTTCTTCTCTTTGCTCTGAAACTCTGTGGCCTTCGTTTCCAAATCAGTTCTCTCCAAGGCCTTGAGAGACTTTTGTGAAGAAACTTACTTTCACATGATGTGCAATATTACATAACTCATGATCCTAGATACAGTAATAATTTGATTGTCAGACGGTTATGGGTATCTTGGAAACTTAAAAAAAAAAAAAAGGCAGTGATTAAATTATGTTAAAAATAAAAGTATCAATCAAACCAAAACATAGAAGTACCTTTTAAAAGCCCAGAAATTTCAGTAGTGATTTGCAATCCATCATGTATTAAAATTATAGCAAAAATCTCTCTATTCTATTCCTTTCTATTGTCTGACATAGCTCATTGTTTATACTGCCTGTTAGTTGCCTGTAATGTGAAATTAAGTTTTTGTTATTTGAGGCTTATGTAATTAGTTATTTTTCTTTTGTTAATAAAGCTTGAGAGGCATTCAGACTTCAAAGAAAGCTTCATTGTACCCTGGAGGCAAAGAGGTTTAATTCTGTGATGACAATTGGCCCTGTATCATAATCTCCTATGTGTTATCAAACTGAATTTTAAAAGCAGGTGGATGGCATACAATGTATGGTTAAGTGGTGCTGCCACCTGCAGCTATTAAAAAGAAAAGTAATAAATTCTTAAAGTTGGACATAAATCCTTTCTAAAATATATTCAGTGCCTTTCCTGGCACACATTAGGTGCTTAGAAGTGTTTTAGAATAAGTGAATAAAAAATAATAGTATTTAAATTTGCTCCATCCAGAAGGGCATGACCTAGTAAAGTCTGTGGCTCACAGAATTCATTATCTTGGGACACACATCATTATCTTGGGACACAATCACCTACAATGTAAGTGAGGTGAAAGTCGCTCAGTCATGTCCGACTCTTTGCGACCCCATGGACTATATAGTCCATGGAATTCTCCAAGCCAGAATACTGGAGTGGGGAGCCTTTCCCTTCTCCAGGGGATCTTCCCAACCCAGGAATCGAACGGGGGTCTCCTGCACTGCAGGTGGCTTCTTTACCAACTGGAGAAGAAAATGGCAACCCACTCCAGTACTCCTGCCTAGAAAATTCCATGGATGGAGAAGCCTGGTGGGCTACAGTCCATGGGGTCACAAAGAGTCGGACACGACTGAGTGACTTCACTTTCTATCTGGGAAGCCCTTCTACAATGTAAATTTGGAACCAAAAGAAGGTCCTGAGTAGAAGCCTCCAGGTGGTTTGAGATGGCTTTTTGGTCCGTTCTGCTTGTTTGTCGTGTGTGTGTGTGTGTGTGTTTTTTTTTTCCTGTTTTTGCCTCCTTGGGTTTTTCTCCAACATCTACCACTCCCGGGGGATGTGCAATTTTCTCCTTTTATATTTCCCTTCAGAATGGCTAATGTAAGCTGATGTTATTATAAACAAAGAGCTTTATAAGTAATTTCAGTGATAATAATTCTCGTAAAAAGCAATAAAGGAATTTGCTGAGCCCCTGGACCTCTTATCCAAGACAGGTATTACATTGCTCCAGATGCACAAGCTCACAGGGTCTCTGGCTCATCCTGAACTTCAGGCCCTGTGGCCTCTAGGGGCTGCTGCTGCTGCTGCTGCTGCTGCTAAGTCGCGTCAGTCATGTCCGACTCTATGCGACCCCATAGACGGCAGCCCACCAGGCTCCTCCGTCCCTGGACCTCCCCAGGCAAGAACACTGGAGTGGGTTGCCATTTCCTTCTCCATTGCATGAAAATGAAAAGTGAAAGTGATGTCGCTCAGTCGTGTCCAACTCTTTGCAACCCCATGGACTGCAACCTACCAGGCTCCTCTGTCCATGGGATTTTCCAGGCAAGAGTACTGGAGTGGGGTGCCATTGCCTTCTCGGGGCCTCTAGGGGCAGTCTTCCCAAAAGCTGGAGTCTGGTCTCCAAGCATTTTGTCCAATAAAAATGTCAAAAATTCAATTTATACCTTGTTTTTTTCTTTCTTATGTTTAGAAACTTCTAGAGTAAACCTGCAGGACTGGTTTGTTTGAAAGACAAATCTAGTTTGAACTGATTTGTACACCAATGGTGATTGGTAACCTGAATGCTCATTGGATGTGAGTGATCTTCAAAGTTTACCCATCAGAGTCTTACACTTTGACATCACTTTAACTGAAAAATAATAAAAAGACATTCGGAGGTGATAGTGCACAGAAAAAAGAGAAAGGCTCTTCTTTCCTGATAGGATGGGTGATCGGTTAGAGATTGTTGTCAGCTGCATGTCAGGGGAAGTTGTATAGCTGTGCTTTAGACAAAGCGAGGAATCCAGGGGTACTATGGCAGCCCCAGGTCAACGAGACTTAGCTTTCTGCTCCTCCATCTTTAGGGGACTTCCAGGTGGCTCAAGTGGTTAAAGAATCTGCCTACCAATGCAGGAGACACAGGCAGGAGATGCAAGTTCAATCCCTAGGTCGGGAAGATCCTCTGAAGGAGGAAATGGCAACCCACTCCAGTATTCTTGTCTGGAAAATCCCATGAATAGAGGAGCCTGGCAGGCTACAGACTATGGGGTCACAAGGAGTCGGACTTGACTGAGCAACTGGACGACACACACACACTTGTTCTCAGGTTATTGGCCCCTTAGCCATAGTTCCAGTTATGTCTGTCAGTTTCAGTTAAGAAACAGAAGATGGGCACAGAATAAAGGGCATAGTTTCAGCTGAGTTAAGACCCTTTAAAGATCCTTTCTGGGCATTCCACCCACTGACTTCTCCTTGCGTATTATTGGCCAGGGAATGCACATGTACCAAATAAAATTAAAGATCTGTTAGTGAGAGAGGAGGAGGGGAAGCATGTTAGACCAGCAGCCAGCAGTCTCCATCACAAGTGAGCTGAAATGATCACAATTACCTACTTTTCCTGTAATCTACAAAGAGGACAGCTTTCCATAAGACATTCTTGAAGCCCCATCCTTCTAAAGCATCATCTTTGATGCATACTTTTAATGTTCAAAGATGATTTCTAGGAAGTTAATGGAGTGAATGGAATGCTAGGCTCCTCTTCTTGCTCAAATAAATATGACACCATCTCAAAAGAAATATCCTCTGCAGTTACTCATGTACACAACAAGATAAGGGATTTCTCTGGATATCCAATGGTTAGATCTCTGTGCTTCCACTGCAGGAGGCATGGGTTCGATCCCTGCTTAGGAAACTAAGATCCCACATCACATATACCGAGTGATGTGGCCAAAAAAGTTGAGTTGCAGTTGAAAGCATCTCTGATTTTAATAAGAATTAGGCAGTCCCCATGTGCAGGACAGGGTTCACAAGTGCACCACACCACTCCGTCCGTTCCCTTGCTTGGGCTGCGTTCTTTTTCCTTTGGATCCAGATAAGATGCAATGGTCAGCAATGTGGAGCAGATGGTCCCACTGTCTGCTCTTCCAACCACATGCAGTCTTGTCCTCTAACTCTGGTCCTAGATTGTGTTTTCTGAAAACATCCTCATCCCCCCAGATAGGAAGGGTGACCTGTGTTTCTGCAGGTCCTGCCTGTAGCTCTGGATGTTCTCAGGGCATTTCCTGGTTCTCAGGATGTTCCCTTGTCTTAGACCATAGCTCTCTCTCTGTACATGGGCTTCCCTGGTCGCTCAGTTGGTAAAGAATCCACCTGCAATGCAGGATACCCTGGTTCGATTCCTGAATCAGGAAGATCTGCTGGAGAAAGGATAGGCTACCCTCTCCAGTATTCTGGCCTGGAAAATTCCAGGGTCTATGCGGTCCATAGGGTCTCAAAGAGTCGGACACAACTGAGCTACTTTCACTTTCTTTCTCTCTCCATACACATAGAATTCTGGAGTCATCCCACCAGACCTTTAAGCACCAGTAACAACGGGAGCAAGTCAGTGTTAAGAACAAGTAAACAACAAAACTTGAGATATTTTAAAAATCTGAGGCAAAGTGAAAAAGGAGTAATGATGTAAGAGTTTAAAGAAAAAGTTTTCACTTTATATTCTTAGTGAGTTAAAAGCAGATACAGAACCTATTTTTAAAGGTTGGGATGAAAAGGGAGTGTGAAAAAAAAAAGAAAGGCACAATAGCTGAAATAACATCTCAGTCATGTAGAAAGAAAAAAAAAAGTGACTTAAAACTCCAGAAAACAAACTAGTGAAATATAACATGAACCTAGGAAGACATTCCATGTGAGACATGGTTCTCTTTTAAATAACAGAGGAGGTAAAATGTCTGAAAAATACAAAAGGGAATTCTACCCTTAAAGTAACAATAATACCAGAATGAGAAGACAGATCAAAAACACAAGAGAAAGAAAAAGACAAGTTTAACAAAATTTATTTTAGTATCTGGCACATGCTAAGTTCTTAATGAGTATTTATGACAGAGTTGAATTAACTTCAGAGAGTCATGAGACTGAAAGAGATTTTGCCATCTTTTAAGCAAAACTGATGGGTAGAAGTCAATACCAAAATATATTCTGGTAAAAGTTTTCCAGTGAGTACCTTAAAAATTTATACACACAGAATTCATTTTTAACAAGAGTCAAAGTCAAGATACGTTCATATTTCTTTTCTGGGGCATTGATTAATGAGAAGGTCGATAGTTGTAGAATAACACCTTCAGAGCGTGCAGAAGAAAAGGATAAAACACAATTGATCATCTTCTAAAAAGCCATTCCCAACTCTTCTCCTTAGCTATCTGAAATGTAGAGGCTGAAAATCTTCAGTAATTGCCCTCCTAGTCTTTCTTACAGTTAGGAGCAGATTCCCAAACCGATTCTGCTTCATGAAAAGGAACTGCGGGAACTTTTGAGGAAGCCTTTGGATTTCTGATAAAAAGACACAGATCTGGTTGATGTGGCCCTTTCCCCTCTGTCTTGCTTTGAAATCACCCCTTGGACACTGGCCTGGTTTCCTACCAAATGCCGTACACACATACACACACACACACAAACTCCCCAACGCAAAAAGAAAAAAACTTAGTGACTGAAAGCAACACAAAGGTATTATTTTATAGTTCTGGAGGTCAGAAGTCTGAAATAGGTCTAGTTAGGTTTAAAAAAGTAAAAAAAAAAAAAAAATCAAGATGTAGGCAGGTCTGTGCTCCTTTTGGAGGTGCTGTTTCCTTGCCTTTTCTAGTGCCATTTTTAGATACGTCTGCATTCCTTAACTCATATCCTTCTCTATCTTTACAGCTGTGGGCTGTGTTGGGCTGTGTTCTCATTGACTCTCTACTGTCTCCCTCTTCCACTTATAATCACTGATTATATTGGATCCGCCCAGATAATTCTATCTCCAGTCAGGAATTAGCAACCTTGATTCCCTGTTGCCAAGGGTTAGGATGTGGATAGCACTGGGGACTTTTATTCTGGTACCATAGATGTGATGGCTGTAGCTACGGCATCCACATTGGCAGCTGAGCCAAAGTCACCAACCACAGACACTTCTTGTTACACAAAATAAAATAAACACCTATAATTGTGATTTTTGTTACCTGCAACTTCATACTTTATTGAATATAGACTCAAGTATTATATCACCAGCTAAGGAACTATTCTTTTCAAGAGGCAAATGAGGTCAATTCTCAAATCTGGAAATTCTTGGAACAGTTACTACTCAAGTCTGCAAGACATACAGCAAATGTACTCTGAACAATTAAGAGATGAATAAGCAATTGCATTCTTCATTAGGGAAACTGTGATTGAGGAAAAAGTGGTTATAATCATTGAAACTAAAATTGTAGGATAAATAAGATACAAAACAAAGTACAAACTTGCAAATCACTAAGTAATAAGAAGAGGAACATTAGGCAATCGAGAGTAATTATGGGAACAAAAGTAAAATAGTCAATGTAAATATAAAAAGGAAATTTTCTGAAATGAGATTTTTAAACTCCAGATTAGCATAATCCAAAGTATGAAAGGGAAATAGCAAAAATGGGCATGTCATCAGTGTTCACTTCCTTAACATCATCAAAGGGAGTCAATTATTGTCGACATAATTAGGTAAAAAGAATTTTAATATTTTAAGATAATCATGTAAGATTACCTTTAAAATAGGATGTTAATCTTACAAACCATAGATAAAAGATAAAAGTAAATCGATACCAAGTAAATCAATACATCTTTGCAAAGGTGAAATATACAAAAGATAACAAGGAAGCATTAAAATAGAGAAAACATAAAGTGACAGATGTCAAACCAAATACGATGTCCTAATAAGCGTCATATTCTAGAACAGTCTCTAAGATAAATCAGTGGAATAAGTACGTTGTTGAAATTTCTTCATGTAGTAAGTAACAAAAAGTCTCTTTCACGTTTTGTAATATACTTCAATGAATTGCTGTCTTTTGCATTTCTGCAAATGTTTATATATATAAATAGATGTATTTGGGGGGCCATTGGCCCCAGGTGGCGCTAGTGGTAAAGAATCTGCCTGCAATGTGGGAGACCCAGGTTTGATCCCTGGGTCAGGAAGATCCCCTCGCGTAAGGCAGGGCAACCCACTCCAGTATTTTTGCCTGGAGAATCCCATGGACAGAGGAGCCTGGGCTACAGTCCACAGGGTCGCAAAGAGTTGGACAAGACGGCAGTGACTTAGCAGGCATGCACAGCCCTTTAATTTCTCAAATAGAAATGGAACCATCCATAACAGTACAAAATAATATTGTTAAAATTAAATAATTTTGAAATATTTAAAACACGGAATTTAAATATACACAGATTCTTTCCCACCCCAGCCCGCACAGAGAAGGGGAACATTGCTGTCCTTCTCGTTGTCCACCTCTCTTCTTCCTCTACCCTTCTCTCCCTGCACCTTCACAACCCAAGGAGAAATAGCAAATGATGTTGACTTGTCTGCAGAATTTATTAGGCTCTTACAAGCAGTAATTTCAAAGCTTCATCTGAGGCTTTATGTAGCTAAAGCAATAATCATGAAAAAGGATAAAGCTTAGAAATGAGCTCACTTTTTATTTATTATAAACCCAACAGAATGCAGAGTGAAAGGGGGAGATGATTTTAAAAAATCGTGGAATAGTCATATTCAAATTCAACAAAAATAGAGGCTTAAGACTTTAATCACTTTCAATGAAAACATGAGATTGTTTCCATACTGGAAAATAGAGTACATTTCCTAACTGGATTATATTCATTCATTTCATTCAAAATAGATTAATGAAGTAGAGACATTTGACAGATCATGTAAAATGTTTAATAAAACTAGTGTAAATTACAGAAATTTACCATGTTAACACTCATTAGCTTCCCCTTCCACCAACTTCCTCTTTCTCCCCTCCCATAAATGTTTTTATTGCCTAAAAGGGCCTTTTCTAACACTGCTCTTCATAATGATGTAATTACTAATTCTATTATGGGCAAGGTGGGCTTTACTAATTGTTAGATAATTAGGTTCTTTCTCCTTATCATTTTGTTCTATACTTTTTATGAGAATTAATGTTTGGTCTTGTGAGTTGTGCTTTTCTAATCACCACTACCTACTGGATACTAGAAGAAAAATCAAAGTGGCACATTTATGACTCACTTTGTTTGCAAGATGAAGTGGAGGGTGGATTTAGTGCTACCCTCTATTATTCTGTTGACGACCCCAGAGTAAAGTAAATAACTCAGCATATCTCCCCAAAGAAATGTTAGATATCAGATTAATTTAATGCAGTCTATGTAAGAGGAATAGAAAAATGAGATATCAATGATACATTCCTTGGGGGGGAAAAGGCAATATTTACAGTTGCTCAGACTAATCTTTCTACTTAAAGGGATTTTTTTTCTCTCTCTTTTGTCATCTAGATAACTCCTATTTATTCTTAAAAGTCTCAGCTTTGAGCTGAATGTAAATGTAAAGAATGGAAGAAAGTATTTGCAAATTAAATATCTGATGTGTTTATTACCCATATTATATAAAGGACTCCTCAAACTCAATGACAAAAACCCAACAGTCCAATTCAAAAATGGGCAAAGGACTTGTATAGACATTTATTCAAAGAAGATATACAAATGTCCAATAAGCACATGAAAAAAAATTATTCATTATCATTCGTTATTAGGGATATGCAAATAAAAACAACAATGAGATACCACTTCGTATTTCCTAAGATGGCTATAATTTTAAAAATGGAAAATAGAAAGTGTTGCTTGAGGAGAAATTGGACCGCTTGTATATTGCTGGTAGGGAATGTAAAATGATATAGCAGCTGTGGCAAACAATTTTGTGGTTTTATAAAAAGTGACATGTAGAACTACCACATGCCCCAGCAATTTCACTTCTAAGAATATATCTCAAAACATTGAAAGCAGGAACTAGAATAGATATTTGTACACCAATGTTCATAGCAGCATTATTTACAATAGCTAAAAGGTTGGAACAGTGTCCATCAACTAATGAACAGATAAACAAAATGTGGTATATACATATAATGAAATATTGTTCAACCAGTAAAGAGAATGACACTGTGATATATGCTACATGGATGGACCTTGAAAATATTAAGCTAGGTGAAATAAGCCAGATTAGAAGGACAAATATTGTACAGTTTTTTGTTGTTCAGTTGCTCAGTCCTGTCTGACTCTTTGCAACCTCATGGACTGCTGCACACCAGGCTTCCTTCCCTATCTTTCACCATCTCCCGGAGCTTGCTCAAACTCATGCCGCTGAGTCGGTGATGCCATCCAACTATCTCATCCTCTGTCGTCCCCTTCTCCTCCAGTGTTTTTTTTTTTTTTTTTTTGAGTTAGCTAGAAAAAGCAAATTCAGAGAGACAGAAAATAGAATAGAGGCTGCCAGGGGCTCAGAGAGAGGGAGGGAGGGAGAATTATTGCTTAATGGGTAGGGAGTTTTGTTGGGGAAAATGAACAAATTTTAGATATAGATAGTGGTGATAGTTGCACAGCATGGTGAATGTATTTAATGCTACTGAATTGTGATTAAAATGATAGATGTGAAGTTACATATATTTTATAACAATATAACAATCTTAGCTCACAGATGGCTGGTTTAGGGAAAACTTCTGACATCCTATTATATTCATTCACTGATGACTATGCTTTTTCTTTCATCCCATTATCCTGGTTTGTAAATATGTACTTATTTGTGGGGGGTTTAAGGAATGTCTTTCTCTTCCATGGGATTGTATGATCCATAATGATTTCCATGTCAGATTTGCTTATCTCCAGTGGTGTCTAGCTCATTGAAATAATTTGGTGTAAAAGGTTTTATTGAATTATTTTTTCCAGTATTATGGAAGAAAACTAAAATACAATCTTGAGTACCACATGCTTTGCAATTATCTAAATCTTTTCTAGCCATGACATTTATAAAGCTGACTAATTTTAATAGGTCATTAAAAAATATAATTTAGCAACTGTGGCATGACTAGGCCACACAGAAACACCGAGAAACAAGTCCAATTATTCTATTGTTACATCCCATAATTATTCATGATCAAATTATAGGTTGTAGAAAGGAAGATTATTCCTAATGCTCTCTGAGACATCATTTTCTTTAATCTGAACTTGATAGGGATTGAGTGATTTAGGAAGGGGTATGGCCACACATTCTGATTTCAGGTGATTCATTTGAAGACTGAGAATCATGGTAAATAAACAAAGTTTACTCTGAAAATGTACATATTTTATTGTTGTTCAGTCTCTTAAGTCGTGTCTAACTCTTTGTGACTCCATGAACTGCAGCACGCCAGGCTTCCCTGTCCTTCACTATCTACCCGAGTGTGCTTAAACTCATGTCCGTTGAGTCTGTGATGGCATCCAACCATCTCATCCTATTTCGCCCTCTTCTCTTGTTCTCAATCTTTCCCAGCATCAGGGTCTTCTCCAATGAGTCAGCTCTGCATCAGGTGGTCAAAGTATTGAAACTTCAGTTTCAGCACCAGTCCTTCCAATGAATATTCAGGACTGATTTCCTTTAGGATTGACTGGTTTGATCACCTTGCTGTGCAGGAGACTCTCAAGTCTTCTCTAGCACCACAGTTTTAAAGCATCAATTCTTTGGTGCTCAGCCTTCTTTGTGGTCCAACTCTCACATCCATGCATGACTACTGGAAAAACCATAGCTTTGACTATACAGACCTTTGTTGGCAAAGTGATGTCTCTGCTTTTTAATACATTGTCTAGGTTTAAATTAACAGAGTGGGAAGTATTATGGATATATATATACACCTAATAACTCGCAAAAAACTTTTCAAGCAGTTTTTAGCAGTTCAAGGGATAAACAACAAAGAAAAGTGAGGCTTATTCCTTTTTTTTTTTTCTTTTCTCTTTTGACTAGAGTTTAAGATTTAAGAATAGTTTCTTTGCTGGATGCTTTAGATTCCGAATACCTGGCAGAATATTGACAAATATTATTCTGTAAGCATATTGAAAAGCCAAATCTCCTTCTAGTCAAATGCTTTCTCTCTCTCTCTTTTTTTTTTTTTAGTAGTAATGATAATGCTGGTGAGGCTGGTAGATTCAGTGCTGCTTAAAATGGGAAATTTCTCTAGTTCACATTAACTATATTGAAGTTATTTTCCTGTGTGCCTATTCCTTCTTAATCTGCTTTGTTATTAAGAAGTGCATTCTCTGGTTGTGCCGCTTAGTCTGTTTTTCCAAATAGAAACAATTTCATGTTTTTGTAAATAAATGATTAAGACTGTTTCTGTTGGGGCTCTAATAAGTTTGTGTATGCTTATGATGTGTGTCTTTCTCCATGATCTAGGGTTTTCCCATCTGCTAAATGCCATTGAATAGTTTCACAAAAAGGCTGCTGAGAAACTGGTTGGCAGAGAAACAACATTCAAGCAATAGAAGTTAGTATAATATGATAGAGAATGTCTGGGGTTTTTTTCCTCTTGGCAGCTGGTTTGAAAATTCTCTTTGGGGAAAGTTTTTGTTTTGTTGTGTTTGGAGGAAATGTGTTGGTGAGCTATTTGGGGGAAGAGCAATTGCATCGTGTATACTCAGATACAGCAAGTTGCTCCCAAGTTGCGCTCTGAATCCAATTCTTACATCAGGGCAGCTGTCACTTTGAATTTTTTGGCTGAAGGCCGAGCATCAAAGAATTGATGCTTTCAAACTGTGGTGCTGGAGAAGACTCTTGAGAGTCCCTTGGACAGCAAGGAGACCAAACCAGTTAATTCTGAAGGAAATCAACCCTGAATATTCATTGGAAGGACTGATGCTGAAGTTGAAGCTCCAATACTTTGGCCACTTGATGCGAAGAGCCAACTCATTGGAAAAGACCCTGATGCTGGGAAAGACTGAAGGCAGGAGGAGAAGTGGGCGACAGAGGATGAGATGATAGGATGGCGTCATCGACTCAGTGGACATGAGTTTGAGCAAGCTCCTGGAGATAGTGAAGGGCAGGGAAGCCTGGCGTGCTGCAGTCCCTGAGGTTGCAGAGTCGGACATGACTTAGCAGCTGAACAACAGCACCAATTACATGCTTATGTAAATTCGGGTTTAGCAGCAGGAGCAGGGCTAAATTGCCTTACATAATAAAGGGGTGAGTCTTTAGGGGGTTGTATTTGATTACTTCTAAAATAGCAATTAGGTGGGAATTTCATGATACCACACTTTCTTCTCAATAAAATGTACTGGTCAAGGATGCGGCTGCCAGCAGCACCACTTCCTGTTTCTGGCTTCATGGGTTTGAGGCGGGCAGGGGAGGGGCAGGGGAGGGGTGGGGGCGTCAGTGGGTGGATAATGACCGCAGACGTGTTGGTGGTGGCCTCTCAGCTCTATCTCCTCAGATGCCTGTTCTACCAAAAAGAGGGTGTATCATGGTAATAAAGGCTACTCTCCCTGGGGCAGGACCCTACATTTGTTTCCCGGGAGTCTTGTGGGAAAATCCCTTAACAAATTTTTTTTTTTTTTTTTAATTTTAATGCCCTGAGGCATGTGGACTCTTAGTTCCTGGGCCAGGGATTGAACCAGCACCCTCTCCATCGGAAGCACAGTCTTAACCACTGGACGGTCCAGGGATGTCCTAACGATTATTTTTGTCTTATTTAAGATATTAAAGAATAATTTTATTTCTAATTTACTAATGAAGCAAAAGTGTAAGCAAACCAGGTTCCTTAAGAAAGCATTGGCAGATAAGGCTTATTGCACTTAGTACAGGCAGGCATATATCTTTAAAAAAAAGGATGCAAAGATCCCCGAGTTACCTTTCTTTAGATAATGGTCATATCTGTTAGTACCCATGTTCCTTTTCCCTAAAATGTAAAAGTCACCATATAACTTTGCCTGGAGGACCACTTGAAGACTTTAATGTGAGATAAAAGGAGGAGGATCTGGGGAAATAAAATGAGATGATAAAGCTGAAGGGAGAGAATTCAGAGGGGAGGGGCCATGTGCTGAGTTTGCAACTCATCATAATGTTTGCAACTAGATATAACCCTTGTCACCTCCTGTCAAGAAGCTTAATAGGCAGGTAGGTGGCACAGTGGTAAAGAATCTGCCTGCCAATGCAGGAGATTCAGAAGACCTGAGTTCAATCCCTGGGTCAGGAAGATACCCTGGAGAAAGAAATGACAACCCACTCCAATATTCTTGCCTGGAAAATCCCATGGACAGAGAAGCCTGGTGGGCTATAGTCCAAAGGGTTGCACAGAGTTGGACACAATTGAGCATGACTGCAACAATAACAATTCTTTATCTGTGGCCTCTGTTTTTGTTCAGTCACTAAGTCATGTCTGACTCTTTGTGACCCTATGGACTGCAACAAGCCAGGCTTCTCTGTCCTTCACTATCTCCTGGAGTTTGTTCAAATTCACCATTGAGTTGGTGATGCTATTTTACTGACCTGATATAAATGAATAAAAGGATCTTGGGAATCACATTTTTTAAAAAAGGAAGATGAGAAAAATAACAACACCCCAGTCTCTGAATTATTCCTTTGAGAGGTGATAGCCATCAACCAGGAATACCCATTTGAGACTTTTGTTGTTTAGTCACTAAGTCATATCCAACTCTTTTGCAACACCATGGACTGTAGCCTACTGGATTCCTCTGTCCGTGGGATTTCCCACTGGAATGGGTTGCCATTTCCTTTACCAGGGGATCTTCCCGACCCAGGAACTGAACCCACATCTCCAGCATTGCAGGTGGATTCTTTACCACTGAGCCACCTGGGAAGCCCATTTAGGACTTTCCCTGAGTAAGAAAGAAATTTCTACCATGGATGTGTCATTATGAAGTTTAGACTTTGCTTGTTACAGCCAGGAATGTTATCCTAACTGTGCTGGTCTATGGAGAAATTAGCAATTGTTCATATGTATGCCAGAGTCCAAGGATCAGAGAAGACAGTTATCTTATTGTTAGCATATGGAGAGTGGTTTGAGTGGGATGTGCTTGCAAACCAACATGTCAACCCCTATTCCAGAGCTCTTCCTATTATGAGTATGTTGCAGGGAAGGAAGGAAAAGAAAGCATTGAATAACCCAAAACATGGCTGCTTCAGTCCTTGCTTCTATAGCTGGTCATGAGGTCTAAATGAATAGTCATTGCACTCTTCTTACACACTCCCCACTCAATTCCACTTTCACTTTACCCTCCACCAGCACTTTGGCAAGACAGAGTTCTTTTTTGGTTGGATGAATCACACCTTTATTCCCAGGGGATCTGAGCCCTAGGATCCTGGCCTAAATGGGATGCTGCAGTTTTCACTGTCTATGAGTATTGGACAGAGAAACACTAGAGGCACCCCAGTGTTGCTCTGGGTTCTAGGCACAATCCTAGTCAACATCATTATGTAACAACCCCCAGACTTCCCTTTGGTCATGGGGACCATTCACTCAAGCTAACACAGGGACCACGTTATAAATATATGTCAGAATTTTGTACCCATTACGGCTTAACTTTTCCCCTCATACCTTTCATCTTTTTTTATATGCTTGTTTGCTTTTTGGAGGGCCAACATTTTTCAATTTTTCTCCTGGAATTTTCATTTAAGTAATAGTTTTTCACTTCTAATGACTCTCTTTCGTTGATTTTTTTCTCTTTTATCCTTTTGTTAACCAGTGGACATAATATATGCTCAAATATTTCTGAAAAGAAAAAAAAAAGAGACTTGGATTTCAGTTAAGGTCCTAGTCTTTGCCCTTGATATAAGAAATTTTGAGATATGGAGAAGTCATTGTGGCTTGTACATAATTTGGTTTGTACTTTATGCTAACTAAAGCAGCATGACAAATATACCTTATGCATCTACTTTAATGTTAAAGGACAGATCGTCACTCATCCAGTATTACAAAGAGTTATGCTGGGATCCACTGCAGTCACTCACCAACAGTGTGCCTTGAGGGGAATTCAGGCTGGGAAAAACAGGATGAAGCATTCTATGCTTTGAATTTATAGACTCTGGCTCCTACATAGTTAAGATGCATATCTAAGGAAGAATTTCAGTGATTTCAGATTCCTGCTTCTTTCCATACTTAGAAAAACACTAAAATCATTCACTTGAGATATCTATTCTCTGTGATCAGGAGTAATCTTTCTCCAGAATGTATGTTAGACTATGGGTTGTTGTGGTTTAGTCACTAAGTCATGTCTGACGCTTTTGCGATGCTATGGACTATAGCCCACTAGGCTTCTCTGTCCTTAGTATTTTCCAGGCAAGAATACTGGAATGGGTTTCCATTTCCTTCTTCACGGGACCTTCCTGACCCAGGGATCAAACCCATGTCTTCTGCACTGGCAGGTGGATTCTTCACCTCTGAACCACCTGGGAAGTCCCAGAGATGGGTATTTACAGCCAAAACAATTCATGTATATACTCTCTCTTTCCCTACCTCTTTGGAGCAGCCCCTTCAGAGCTGCTAAGAGGCTGTTTCCCAAACTGTAGTCCTCAGTTTAGCTTGAATAAAACTCTCTTCTATTCTTATTACAGATTGTTTATTGATTGTTTGTGCAAACAGCCTGAATTATCTCTGTCTCCTCTGGAGTTAATATTCTGTTTTGACTTGGTCTTTTCCTATATGTTCTACAGTCCATGGGGGTCACAAAAAGTCGGACATCACTAACACTTTCCCTTGCCTTGATGTTACTACATAAGTAAGAGTAATTGATAACTCCTGTGACACAATCCCCCGATTCTTAGTGCTTTAACCCTGTAGAGGTTTGTGTTTGTTTGCTTACTTTCCTCTTCATGTAATGTCCAATGCACATCTTCCTGGTCAGGAAGCTCACCCGGACAGCTCTTCTAATGAAAGGTGATTCTGAGATCCAGGACACGGCCACACAAACCTTTCCACTGATGTCACAACAGTGAGAGAGGAGGGTTACATGTGGGAGATTTGGTGTTTGGGGCCAAGCCTGGAAATGGCACGTTTCTGCTCACACTCCATATTCAGAACTAGTTGTCTGGCTGGATCTGGAGGCAAGGGATCTGGGAGACATTATTTTCCTACACTCCCAAGAGGTTAATAAAATGGTATGATAAATCTATAGCGTTGTCATTGCCACAGCTGTTTTTCTTGGAAAACCAAATATCTACTGATACCGAGCACACAGACACACACGCTGATACTCCATCGTCCAATCACGTTCATGAAATAAACATAAGTGACCTGTAACTGACAACATTTCTTCTGATAGTGTGGTCTTTCCCCTGCACGAGAAGATTAACTACACGTGCTCTTTGTGGGTGTGGTATGTGGACTACCAGGCTTTACTCTAAGATAAGCAAGCTGGCAACCTCTTCTCTTGAAGGCATTGCCCCCCACCTTAGGTTAACAGTTTAATTCCTCTGAGAGGTATTTTTCCAGCTTTATGTTACATTTTCCTTAAACACATTCGTATGGGCAGAGGTCTGAAAGGAGGCTCTGACTCAGCAGTCATCGAGCATACAGCTTTGACACCAGTTGTCTTGTATTAAGTCCTTACTCAAGCTCTGACTACCTCCATCCCGGTAGACTTAAGGACTCTGTCCACAGCTGCTGTGGGCCTTCCTCAGCTGTGACTTTCTCCTGTACCTGTGCTGAGCTGGGTCTCTCTTTAGTCTCATTTATATCTCAGTTTGGCTGTAGCCATCTTTGCTCTCAGGCTTCCCAGGTGGTGCTTGTGGTAAAGAACCCGCCTGCCAATGCAGGGGATGTAAGAGACGTGGGTTCGATCCCTGGGTTGGGAACATACCTTGGAGGAGGGCATGGCAACCGACTCCAGTATTCTTGCAGGGAGAATTCCCTGGACAAAGGAACCTGGAGAGCTACAGTCCAGGGAGTCACATAGAGTCGGACATGACTGAAACAACTCAGCATTCATGCATATCTTTGATTTTTCACAAACTCATAAAATCTTGATTTGCAAGTATTTTCCTTCTAGTATTCAGCAAACATATTAATTTCTTCTCTTTTATGCTCTTTACCAAAACTTATATTTCAATAGCTTGTTGCTTTTCTTTTTGGCGTGAAGGGCAATAAATATCTTCTTCAAACCATTATCTTGAGCTAAAAGCACTCATTTCCTCAACTATAAAATGGTTTAGGTATCAGTCTTATGAAGATTAAACATATACTTTGTACATGTCTGGGCTTCCCTGGTGACACTCGTGGTAAAGAATCCACCTGCCAATGCAGGAGATATGAGAGACACAGGTTTGATCCCTGAGTTGGGAAGAGTCTCCAGAGGAGGGCATGGCAACCCACTCCAGTATTCTGCCTGGAGAATCCCATGGACAGAGGAGCCTGGTGGGCTACAGTCATCACTCACAGGCTCTAGAGCACAGGCTTAATAGTTGTGGCCCAAGGGCTTAATTGCCCCACAGCTTGTGGGATCTTCCTGGACCAGGGATCAAACCTGCGTCCCCTGCATTGGCAGGTGGATTCTTTATCACTGAGCTACCAGGGAAGCTGCAGGGCTAACTTTTTAGATAAGAAAGACTTAGCTGTAGAGCTTAGCAAACTTCTGCTCTCCCCATCTTCCTAAATTGTCTTCCTCCCCTTCGAAGTCCCCAAACACTTACCCCCTTCTTCTTTGCTCAGAATGGCATGTAAACTTCAGTTTCCTGTCTTAGGGCCTCCTATCTTTGGGGTTCCCATATGTATGAAATTTATTTTTTTTTCTTCTGTTGATCTGTCTGATGCCAATTTAATTGCTAGACCAGCCAAAGAACCTAGAATAAAAGAAGGGAAAAGATTTCCTCCTCTATGTGGTATATATGTAGTATTTAAGTGTTAAGTATTATTGCTCTCTCTCTTTCTAATGCAGGTCTCTTGAATGCAAGAGTGATCTGAACCCCCAGGCCCTAGTGAGGACAGTGGGGAAGGAAGCACATCACATGGACAGAATCTGAGCTTCAGGCAGGTGGTCTGGTTGACCCATTACTGTAGAAGATCAAAGAGACCAACAAAGGATTGGCCTCAGGGAATTTATTTCCCCTGGCCTGAGCTTTCACATTTCCTTTTAATTACAGATTTATCTGAGCATCTGTGTGTGAGCAATTTATCCACAAGACTGCCACCTTCTCCTCCCTGTGTACACCATCCCTGTGGCTAAGTGATTTTCTGTTCCCCCACCCCCCCCCGCCCCCCGCCACCGAATCTTTATATGAATACATTCTGGATGCTGAGAGGACATGTTTCTGGTTCTGGTTTACTCAAAAGCTCTGAGGGTTTTGATAATGAGTTGGCAGGAAGGAAGGGACAGAGCTTTGAAAAGAATAAAGAGTAAAGAGCTAGCTTAATAAACGTGAAGGGTATTTAAAGGGATAGCTGTGGATATGAAAAAAGTGAATATTACAATTATTAGAAATCTAGGTCTGGATATCATAGGACAAAGAGAACATGGGTTGAACAAGTAAAACAATTGTCCAGGTGTGCCTCTGCCTTGGCTTTTTCTGTAAGTTTAGGATCTTTGGGGTGAAACAAACATTGGCTACACAGTACATTTTACATTAGCAGATTTATTCTCTTCTTCTTTTCTTTTCCCCCTGTTCTTCCTGTCCTGGAGTGCACCCTCGTCTGTTACAAGCAGCCGTTGTTTTACACCGACATTCAGCTCTATAATACATCTGACTATGAATAATTGTCACTAGGCCCACTCCAGCAGTCCTTGTGTCCCTCTTGTTTCCTACATCTGTGCCCTGAAATTAACCGTGAGCACGATCCACGTGTGGTCTTATACAGTCAATGAGCAAGGCAAGTGTCTAAAGCAAAGATGTCCTTTCTGAATTTACATCAGTCAGGTTACGCATTCTTCTGCTGGTAAGAGATGTTAAATCATCATGGCTTAAAAAACCCAGTTTTAAAAAAATTTGCATAAAAGAAGTCCAGAGGGAGGCATCCTAGAGCTGGTAAAAAGGCTATGGGGTGGGGTTTCTGGCAAGATAGAAATTTCTCTTTCACATGAAAGCGTGAATGTAAGTAGTTCAGGGCAGTTGTAGAAGCTGCATGATAATCTGTGACCCAGAATGACTTTCTGCTTTGCGCTTCCTACATAGGCAGTCTTCAACCTTTTCAGCGCCTTGGACCAGTTTCATGGAAGACAATTTTTTCATGGATGGAGTTGGGGGGATGGTTTAGGGATGATTCCAGTGTGTTACATGTATTGTGTACTTTATTTTTATTATTATTATAATATCAGTTCTAGCTCAGATCATCAGGCATTAGATCTCTGAGGCTGGGGACCTAGAGTACTAATAGCCTATGATTGAGTGAAGGACATCCCACTGATGTACCAAGGAGCAGAACAGAGAAAAGGGAACAAACAGCCACATTGACTTCCTTTGAGGACTTTTAGTGAAAGCTGCACACAGCTGGCCCTTATACTCATCACCAGGGCTCCATCACTTGATTATGCCTCGTTATAAGCAAATCTGGAAAAAAGAATGTTTATTTTCAGTTTCCATGGACCCAACTAAACTGAATTGTGGTTTTTGAGAGGAGAAGAAGGAGAGAGCAGATATTGGGAGACAATTAGCAGTTTCTGCCACAATAGAATATTTCACTTGGTAGAGAACATGGATAAATAAATAAAGGAGATGATAAAGTCAACCACTTTAAGGAAAACAGAATCTTAATCCAGGGAAATCAATAAAAATTAAACAAGGGAGTAATTGTAATTATAGCTGTATGACTTTGCAGTAGACAATTACTTATGAAGTCATAATAATATAAACGCCATTTTAATTTTCATCTCTCAGAGTCAACTTACAGACATGGCACAACCTACCTGATTATGCTACCGGATGGAATGTAGGTGATATCAACCTTGACAATGTCGAAGTAAAATTATAGATGATAAATTAAGTGCATGGGAGGAAGAAAAGAAACAAAGGTTTAGGATATCAATGTCATCATATTATAAAGTGAGCAATGCATTTTTAAAGGATAAAGGAGTCAAGATGAAAGGATGTGTGACATGTGAATATAGCTTAGAGGTACAAAAGTAATTAATAGACTTTATATAAATAGTGATATAATTATGTGGGAGTAGTGGGCTTAATTAGGAGAGGGAGTAAGTGACCTAAGTGCTCATCTATTAAAACTCTACCACACTGTTGGGGGAGAGGGGGCTGAGGGAGGGATGGAGTGGGAAGATGGGGTTAGCAGATGTAAACTTGTATATATAGAATGAATAAACAAGGTCCTACTGTGTAGCACAGAGAACTATGTTCAGTATCCTATGATAAACAATAATGGAAAAGAATATTAAAAATGTATAAATGTATCTATATATGTATAAGAGGATCACTTTGCTGTACCAGAGAAATTAACACATTGTAAATCAACTACTGTCTTCCCAGGTGGCTCAGTGGGTAAAGAATCTGCCTGCAAAACAGGAGATACAGGAGACACGGGTTCGATTTGTGGGTCGGAAAGGTGCCCTGAAGGAAGAAATGGCAACCCACTCCAGTATTCTTGCTTGGAGAATCCCATAGACAGAGGATCCTGGCGGGCTATAGTCCATAGGGTCGCAGACAGTCGGACATGACTGAAGCGACTAAGCACAAATGAACTATACTTCAATAAAAATATACTGATGAAAAAGACTCTACCACCACATGCTAATTGGCTTCCTCTTCCCAGTGCGAGGTATCCCGTGTTTAATATGCTGCAGGGAGAGCTTCTCTCGGGCTGTTGGGGAAGCTTCTATGGACTTAGAAGGTAGCTAACAGGATGTCACATGTGGAATGATAATATCAAAGGTATACACTGGAGGAATAGATGAATGTGCACAGAAATGAATTGTAATCCTTTCCCCAAATATGTATTTATTTATTTGTTTGGCTGCGCAGGGTCTTAGCTGCCATACGCTGGGATCCTTGATCTTCGTTGGGTCATGCAGAATCCTCAGTTGCAGCATGCGAACTCTCCCCATGCTGGGGACCCAGGTTCAATCCCTGATCAGGGAACTCAATCCCACAGGCTGCAGCTAAGAGTTTACGGTCCTTGATGCAGGAGGATTTCTATTGCTCCAGGAGATGCATCAGAATAACCCACGGTGATACAATAAACCATTCAAATCACCCTTCTCCCTTCTTATCCCTTCTCCCAAGTAAAAGGATATGCAGGCTTAAGAATATCTCCCCAGAGCCGGTGACAATTACAATTTTCTTGATCAAATTTTAAATTCATAAATTGGCACTCTAACTTATAGAGCAACCTTTTCCTTGAGCTCAAAATAGATCAAAAGAGGCTGGTCTGCCTTTTCTATGTGGGTCCCAGTGGATGAGCCTGGGAAGCCACAAATGCAGCGTGGGCTGTGATCGCTTCTCTAAGGTGCGTGGCACCAAGAGAAAGCCTTTGGTGGTCAGCACAGCAGATGGCTGAAGGTGTCCCAATCTCCTTATTTGCCTTCCTCTCAACTCCTTCATGTGTTTTAAAGGACTTAAACCTTAGTCTCAAAAACTGGGGAATATGGGCTTCATGAAGTTGTCTTCTGCTCTAGATCCCTTCGCCTGGGCTTCTTGGACTTTCTGTGATTCTCCGTGTGCTTCTTTGTATCCAAAGCTTCTTTCCAAATAGGAATGTTGTTCTTTCCTTACACTCATTTGCTGCTCTTTCAACTATCCCTCATACTAGGTTCTCGAGTCCTGCTTTTTCATTCCATGAGCACACGGGTTCAAATCCTGTCTCTACCCAGCTATGAGTGTTCAGTGAGGAAAACTATTTATCAACTTTAGAACTCATTATTTCCATCCATAAACATAATGAGTTGACTTTAATGAGCTATGAGGACCTCCCATGGTGGGAATTAACGGGAATTAATTAAGCTCTGGACTCATGAATGGACTGGAAAGATTCACCAAGACTGACAGTTCCCAAGGTAATCAACCAAAGAGATGATTTCATTGCAACGTAAATATAATTCAAGAGTTTGAAAATGATAGTAATCATTTTATTTATTTAGTCTAGGGACAATAGGTAATGCTTGGTAATAATTTCCTGTGTCAAGAGCCAAGAGCCCTCCCTCTTCTAAGTCCTGCTGACCAGGGCCACTCCTTTAATGAGAGTCTCATAATCACTCATCCTCCCAAGGCCTCTTTCAACTATATGCTTGTGTTCGCTATGCTGCCTTAGTTGGAAACTGCTCCCAAGGCCTGGCTCTCTGTGGTTGATGTCACTCACACCAGCTCCATCCTTCTTTCCTCCTTTCCTCCTTCTCTCCTTCAGCCTTTCCCTCCCTCCCCTCTCCATTCCTCCCTCCCCATTGCGCCCTTTCTTCCCTTTCCCTTACCCCTCATCCCTTTCTATCTTTGTCTGGCACATTCAGGCTGCATTTTATCTAGTCGTATGCGTCTCAGAGGTTACTGACTTATTTATCTATATTCAGCGCGTCTTATGAATGCTGCCAGCGTCTCCAGCTACTTGCCTCTAAGTTTCTTTATCCTCTTTATTTGCTTTCTTGTCTCTATAACAGATTCTAACATTCTCATAATGGTAGATCTGTAACACATATAAATGTTAGATATATGCCAAATGTAAATAGCATGCCATAGGCACATTATATTTTTTAATTCCTTCTTTTTTGGCTTTTCATTATATTGAAAAATTTGAAGTCTAGACTTGTTGTACAGTGCCAGCTTCTTTCTTTAATCTTTCTCTTCTTACCTTTACTTTCCTTAGACTTGAGACACTGTTAGGAAGAAATACTGGAGTTCACCTGACCTGGAGAAGCTTCTGCTGTTAGTGAAAATACCACAACTGGGGCTTCTTCTTAATGTTTTTTTTTCTCCTTTATATATAATTGTAATTTCATTATACCGAGGTGTAGTGGCCACACCTAGGGCTTTTATGAAACAAACAGAAGCCAACACTCTCTCTAGGGTGTGTGTGGTGTTTCCCATATGGTGACACAGCCTCTCAAGCTTGCCAAGCCTGCCTCAGCTATTTCACCAAGGACCTGAGAGATGGTTTGGAGGCAAACTGGAGGAGGAAGACCTTATCACTAACATCTTATTGATCGCTTTATTAATCCATTAGCGGGACCACGCCTCACCTTGACTGCTTACCTTTCAAAAATCCCAAGGGAAAGATGGCGCTTTACTCCTCCAAGGATCGTAACAATGTAGGAACTCCTAGGTGACTCCAATCGGTCCTTTTGCTTCCATCAAGCAATGGATCATATTCAATATTTTATGTCTTTATGGGTAGAGAGGTATTACAATTAAATATACTTCAGAAAAAAAAAAATATACTTCAGTAGATAACTTTAATGAGTAAGGCTTCACAGACATACTCAGATACAATGCCCATTGTTTTACCACTGTGATCAAATAAAGTAATGACATTTTTAGGAGACCTCTAGCTTATGGGGAAAAAAAAAAAGTGGAGGAAGGTTCTTTATCACAGTGTATATCCCTCGGCCCTTTTTGAGCCCTGAGTAGATCTGATACTGACTTCTGGCTGCACCTTATGCCTCATTAGATCAGCTGGTATTCCTCAGAAAAATTTCCCAGAAATTTTGTTTTCTCTCCTTTGTGTAACCCTGACCGTATGTTTTTTCCTAAATTCTGTGTAAACACATAATGATTATCTTCTGTGTAGGTTTGTGTGTATGTGTGTGTGCTTGCTTGTGCTGCTTTATTATAAGCAGCTCTAAAAGCAATTTGTTTCCCTTGCTGTGTTCTTAGAATTTTGCTTTATTCTTAGAATCATAAGATTAGAATCATTCAAAGAGTAGGCCTGCATTTACTTAATAAAGTTTTTAAATGAACTGCCTCTGCAGAGACAGAAGGTCATTTAATCTAATCTTCCATCTACTGGCTGTTGATTCCTTGTTCTGAAGGAGGATCTGAGGGTATTTACTGACCATTCAGCCCAGGGGCAGAATGTTATCTATAACAACGTCCGGCATGTAATGATATACTCAGGAAATGTTTATTATGATTTTTAATTTTATTTTGTACTTTGATTCAACTTACCTTAGATTTTTCTTCTCTTTCTCATATTCCTTGATCCCATCACAACTTTTCCTGATGTATTTGGCTTCATTTAGAGGCCCTTAGTTCACAGTGTCATCTGGGAATCCTGAAATTCTCAATTTCTATGCAATCTCCGTTGTCTTTCATATATCTGAACTTCTTGAGACTGCCAATATACATGCTAACAGAAAACCCAGTTCTGTTGTCCTTTGTCTCCTAAACAGTCTTGTGAAGGGGAAAATTAAAAAAATGTTTCATCTCTTTCTGCCAATCTGAGCTTTTTCTTGTTTCTGTCTCCATAGGGGAAGCAAAACCAACCACTCAGCCTGCTGTGCACCCCACCATATGATGAGTTCTGGAGCCAGGCTGCCTGGCTTGGTCTCTTGGCTCTGCTGCTACTGATAAGTGCTCAGTTGTGTCTGACTCTTTGCAACCCCATGGACTGTAGCCCACTAGGCTCATATGTCCTTGGGATTTTTTTCAGGCAAGAATACTGGAGTGAGTTGCCATTTCCTTCTCCAGGGAATCTCCTCAACTCAGGGATCACACCGGGTCTCTTGTGTCTGCTACACTGGCAGGCGGATTCTTACCATTAGCGCCACCTGGGAAGCCCTGGTCTCATGACTCAACTATTTGTTAATCTCGTAACCATGGGCAGAATTATCTAACTCATCTGTGCCCGGGCTTTCTTATCTGTGGAAAGGGAGCTGTTGTTGTTCAGTCACTAAATCGTGTCTGACTGTCTCTTTGCAACCCCATGGACTACATCACGCCAGGCTTCCCTGTCCTTCACTGTCTCTCGGAGCTTGCTCAAACTCATATCCATTGAGTCACTGATGCCATCCAACCATCTCATCTTTAGTCACCCCCTTCTCCTCCTACCTTTAATCTTTCCCAGCATCAGGGTCTTTTCTATTGAGTCAGCTCTTTGCATCAGGTGACCAAAGTATTGGAACTTCAGCATCACTCCTTCCAATGAATATTCAGGGTTGATTTCCTTTAGGATTGACTGTACATGAGATTTCCCAGGCAAGAACACTGGAGTGGGTTGCCATGCCCTCCTCCCAGGAATCAAACCTGGGTCTCTTAAGTCTCCTGCACAGGCAGGCAGGTTCTTTACCACTAGTTCCACCTGGGAAGCCCCGGAGAGGGGGCTGATGGATAATGAAATCACCTGCAGCATAGGGCCTTTGTCAGGATCCAGTTGTTAAACATTTCAATACTGAGAACAGTGCTGGAGGAAGAGTAAGCACCAGTAGCTCTGTGGGGGAAATGAGTACCTTCCTGCAGAGCAGCACTGTGAGTCTCTGCCCTGAGATGGATGAGGAATGGTGTAGACGATGCAACACAGGAGCTTTGCAGTAGGTCTGCACTAGGTGGAGCCCAGGTGTTGAAGGTGTGGTGTGACCTGGGGCACATGAGTTAGTCTCTCTAAGCCTCCATGTCCTCATCTGTTAAATGGGACAAATGCCAGCCACCAGCCAGGGCGGTGGAACTTTACCTTAAGGAGGACAAGATGTGAAAACAACTCAATGGCACCTGGACACAGCAAATATTCAAAACATATTATCTGTCAGAAAAAAGAAATTGCCCATTCCCTTTATCTTTTTGGTTAGTTAGTGTTGGTTGCTCAGTCATGTCCAACTCTTCTCTACCCCATGGACTGTAGCCCGCCAGGCTCCTCTGTCCATGGGATTCTTGAGTCAAGAATACTGGAGTGGGTAGCCATTCCCTTCTCCATAGGATCTTCCCAACCCAGGGTTCGAACCCAGGTCTCCTGCATCGCAGGCAGATTCTTTACCGCCTGAGTGACAGGGAAGTTCTTGTATTTCTTTGAAAGTCAAAATGAAAGTTGCTTGGTCATGTTTAATCCTTTAATCCCATGGAATATAGTATATATTCCATAGTAATTACTATTCCATAGTAACATAGTATAGTCCATGGAATTCTTTAGGCCAGAACACTGGAGTGGATAGTCTTTCCCTTCTCCAAGGGATCTTCCCAACCTAGGTCTCCCACGTTGTAGGCAGATTCTTTTCCAGCTGAGACACAAGGGAAGCCACCCTATCTCTTTAGTCTACTAATTTTTAAACTTGTTTGGGGAATTCATCATTTGTTTTCAATTGGCACATGAAGCTTTTTTTTTTTAAAAAGTCTGTATTGAACTTGTTACAGTATTGCTTCTGTTTCATGTTTGGGTCAGGAGGTATGTGGGGTCCTAGTTCCCTGACCAGGGATTGAACTGTCACCTCCTGCATGGCAAGCGAAGTCTTAACCACTGGGCCACCACAGAAGTCCCCTTTATGACACTTTCTTAAAATAACTCCTTACTTTCCTGAAACTTTTCCAAACTGAGGGAAGTCTCAACTTCCCTCAGTAAAAGATAACACAATTCTAATCTAGTATATACCCTTCCATAGAGCACAGCAAGATTTTAAAGGGAGATATGAATGAAGCTTTCCCACATCCTCACTGCTCTTAGTAACGGCAAGAATAAACATACCTGACAGGTCAAATAATTGTTGCTATTGATATGACTCATTGCAGGTCTTGCATTTGGAATCTTAGGGTGTGTGTACAAAAGTGTGTGTGTGTGAGTGAAGCCATTGGGCTCTCCCCTCTTGAACTTGACTTTCCTGCGTTGAAGCACCTTGCTTTGGGAGTGACAGCAAGTAGACACCCCAGTTCTCATTCTGATTTTCCCTTGAATGGTCTCCTTCTTGCCGCCTGCTCAAGAGTCTCCACCATCCCAGTTAACCACACCCAGAGCACAGGACACCACCCTTTCTCCTTGGCTGCTTTGACTTGCTTCTTATTAGCCAACCTCCTGGTAGCACCCAGTCTCATCCCCGTGGTGTTCACATTACGCAGTTGGTGTCTGCTCCGTTGCTCATATTGTTTTTTTCCCTCAGCTTATTTCTAGATTCATGTCCTTGTCCTATGGAGTCCTCTGCTATTGATACAGTTCCTCCAAATTTTCCCTCCCATTCAGGCCTCCCCCAGGCCAGCATCATAAGAGGTGGGGGGTGGTGGGACTGACCGTACTTTGGGCCATTTCTAGCACCGTTCCTCTGCTCCTCAATATTGGAAGTTTTTGCCTTTTATGTCTACAGTGCTCCTGAAGTCTATAGCTTAGCATCCTCGGTTGAAGCATTTTCACAACCAGAGATGACTGAGTAAACTGATCTATGTTCTTTTCTCTACTTTCCCCTCTGGCATTCATTAATGAGTTCGATCTGCCTGCTGAATCATCTCTCAAGATCTTAGATCTTACACCACTTGGGCCAAACACTGAATGCCTTCATCTTACCAGAGAGTTCTCTCTCAACATCTTTTCTATCAGCATTTCCAATATTCCATGTATTTCTCCCAGTGAAATGAACTATTTTTGGCTCTACGTTCTACCAGGAAATAAACCTTTTCCAAATGCAAATTTCTGAGCCCGGGTGAAACAAAGCCAGCTATTTGGAAGCCATTAGCTACTTCCTGCCCAGCAAGGGCTGAGGAGCTGGGGGTGGGGCGTGGGGATCAGCCACATTAGTCATCTTTTACAGTAAACAACAAATTGAGTGAGTGAAAGTCGCTCAGTCCATATCCGACTCTTGGCGACTCCACGGACTGCAGCCCACCAGGCTCCTCTGTCCATGGAATTCTCCAGGCAACAATACTGGAGTGAGTTGCCATTCCCTTCTCCAAGGGATCTTCCTGACTCAGGGATTGAACCTGTGTCTCCTGTGGCTTTTGCATTACAGGCAGATTCTTTACCGCTGAGCCATATGAATGAAGGGGAAGCCCAATGAATTAAGAAGTGAATAATAAAGACAATAGGATTGGCCCCAGATAGCTAGATGAAACAAATGATTTCAGCAAGCCCAGATGCTTGCATTTTCCCAAACGTGGGAAGTGCGTGCTAATTTGCTTCAGTTGTGTAAAACTCTATGCGACCCTATGGACTGTAGCCCATCAGGCTCTTCTGCCCATGGGAATTCTCCAGGCAGGAATGCTGGAGTGGGTTGCCATGCCCTCCTCAGAGTATCATCCCAACCCACGGATCAAACCTGGATCTTTTATGTCTCCTGCATTGGCAGGCAGGTTTTTTGTTTTTTTAACACTAGAGTCACCTGGGAAGCCCCCTTCCTGTACATAAGAAGATCGCTAAATATCTTCAAGTGAGAGAGTTGACTTTTCTTAATTAAGAGTAATCTTTTAATATTCAGATTACCTGCCCCTTGCTGCAAACTTGTATATAGCCTTACTCCTCCCCCACCTCCTCAGATCAGCCCTCTCGGGGTCACCTGAGATACAGTCTCCCGGGCTGGAGTCCTAACATTTCCACCCAATAAAACCTCTGACTCTGAGGTTGTGTGTATTTTTTTAGTCAACATCTCCCTCTCCTGGATCATTCACTCATGCTGTTCTTTCTCTGTCTTTCATATGTTTATCCCTCCCTGGGCATCCTGACTTTCTGTCGATCTGAATGACTCAGGCACCTTTTTTTTGATGTTGTACTCAATAGGTTATTACTAAGAACTGAAGTAAAAAAAAAAAAAAAGATGAAGATTGAACCTAATGACTGTAATTCACTTAAATTGAGTTGGGCTCAGCTGTTGGTACTCAATACATATCACACAAATATATCTGCCTCAAAAATACAACACTCCCAATCAAGCAAAAACTCTCTTGACACTTCCCTCTCCTGCTCTACTTCTCACAAATAATCATTATTATCAATCCAGCGTGCATTTTTCCAACCCTTTTCCCCACCATACGTTTGAATCCCTTATCACAATAAACCACATGCCAATGTCTAGAGGCACCCAATTACTACTGGTTGGATGAATCAATATGTAGATGTATGTGTATGTGTGTATATGAGTAAATTTGTTTGCATATGGGATTGTGAATGTGTTTTGATACAAATAATATTGCTTTATACATATTGTTTGGCAGCTTGCTTTTTTTTACCTAACATCATATCTTGGGAATATTTCCATGGTACCACATATTGCTCTATTTTATTCAATAGTACTGATGTATAGCATAGTATGTTATGGGTATTTATTTGTCCACTACTATACTGATGGGTATTTACATATTTCCTACATTTTGCCATTTATAACCAATGCTATCCCATAAATCCTGGCAAAATTTTCTGCCTACATATACATGTATTCTTTCAGAATTGTTTCTTTGAAGGGAATTGTTGAGTAAAATGTTCTGTGTGTTTTTAATAAATGTTGCCAAATGGCCCACCACAAAGATGTTTGAGTTTATATTCCAGCTGTGAGGGAGAGTCTGTATTTGCCCACATGCTCACCAGTGTCGGATATTATTGATTCTTTTAATTTTGCCAGTCTGATGGGTGAAATGGTGGTTTTTTAAAATTCACATTTCACTCACCTTTAGTTAGATTAAGCATCTTTCAGTGTTTTACTGGCCTTTTCCACTGCAAATCTTTCCTTTATACATTTTTTATTCTTTTTCTCCCAGTTCAAAGAAAGAAATCCCCCCTCTCTCGGGACCCAAGAATTAATTTCCTCTGGTTTCCCTTGTTTCTCAATTAACTTCTTTCTTTAGCATCTTCAATTTTTCTGTCTTCACAGATTTAATCCTCTTGGTTTTCAAACCTAATCAGATGCAATTATCTTGGGATAAAAGACAGTACCATTCCCTTTAACTCCTGTCTTGTTCTCTCCACCCCTTTGCTTGACAGATGAACCTCCACACCTGTTCCTCTAATCAATGATACCAGTGAGTTCACTCAGTCCTGATTTAGTTGATGGTTTTATGCCCTTTTAAGTACCAATGCCCGGAGAAGGCGATGGCACCCTACTCCAGTACTCTTGCCTGGAAAATCCCATGGATGGGGGAGCCTGGTGGGCTGCCGTCTATGGGGTCGCACAGAGTCGGACACTATTGAAGTGATTTGGCAGCAGCAGCAGCAGCAGCAAGTACCAATGCCGTCTCTTTTTAGTTAGCATCTTCTCCTAGCTCCCATGACACCTTCCCATTCTGTCTTACCTCTAGGATTACCTTCTTTCTTTCTCAAGCACTTTTTTCTTTTCTTGGCCAAAAAAGCATGGATTTTTAGCCATTTCTGTTTTTGTAACTTTGTGCTTTACCTTCACCTGTTACTTTGGAAATCTCAGCCATTCCCAAAGTTTTACCTGTTGTCTCCATGTAAATGACTCTCAAATCACTATTCCCAGTCCTGAAAGTGTGACTCAGTCATGTCTGACTCTTTGTGACCCCATGGACTATATGGTCCATGGAACTCTCCAGGCCAGAATACTGGAGTGGGTAGCCTATCCCCTCTCCAGGGGATCTTCCCAACCCAGGGATGTGTCATTAAAAATCCACTCTTAAAAAAAAAAAAAAAAATCCACTCTTTCATTGTGCTTTCCCCCTCGAATCAGACCTCTGTAACTTCAAGTTCAGAGCACTAAATTACATTTATTATTTTCCCCTCTCCCTCTCTTCTTGTGATTTTATGAATTACTGTAGGGAACAACAAGAAGAAAATATTATTATCCAAGTAACAGAATTCTCCCTTCATAGAGATTTATTTTGCCTACTAAACACTTTGATGACTCACATTCCCTGAAAGAGGCTAGATGAAAAGGTAACATCAGAAAAGATCAAGCTTATATTAAAAAAAAGTTGGTCATGAAATTAATTTCTAAGTGAGACTGATCCATCACACTTTTGTTTTGCTGGCTATTCTCTTCAAGAGCTCTTTGGGGAAATTCAGGATGAAACAATTCAGGGTGGGATAAGCTATGGAAAGAAAGAGGAAGGAACAGACAGCTGGTATCCAGAATGGAAATTTGGCAAAAGAACAGACATGTTTAAGAAGGATTTTATGAAGTTTTTCACTTGGTACAGAATGATAGATTGACCATATTTTTCCTTCAGCACCCTAAAGATGTAACTCTGCTGTCTTCTCACTTGTACTATTTTAAGATATAGTACAAGACATCTTTTGTCTTCCTTACTTTGTTCCACTGTATAAAACATGTCTTTATTCTCTGGCTGCCTTTAAGATCTTCTCTCTAACAATAGTTTTAAGCAATTTGATTGTGGTATTCTTTGGTGCATATGTGTGTTTCTTGTCCTTGGTTTTGTCAGACTTATTCGATTTATAGTTTCATCCAGTTTGGAAATTTTTTAGTCATGATGTCTTCTAATTTTTTTCCTTCTTCTCATCTCTTTCCTCTTTTTCTAGGACTCCAATATAAAGTATATTAGGCTACTTGAAGTTGTCCTACCACTCTGGATGGTCTATTTACTTTTCCAAAACTCTATGTCATTTTAGCTTGTTTTTAATTCTTTACCTTAAAGTTTTATATTTTCTTCTGCATTGTCTAATCGGCCATTAATCTCATATAGTGCACTTTTTTTCCATCTCAGTCATTGTAGTTTTCCTCTCTAGAAAACTTGATGCTTTAAAAAAATATCTTCTATGTCTCTACTTAGCATGTTCAGTCTTTCCTCTTGCATTTTGAACATATGGGACACAGTTATAATAGCCATTTTTACATCTTTGTCTTCTAATTCTGGTATCTGTGTCACTTCTGGGTTAGTTTTGATTAATTCATTTTTCTCATTATGAATTCTATTTTTCTGCTTTGCACGCCTGGTAATTTTTTTATTGCATGCCACACATTGAATTTTACCTTTGTGTTGGAATTTTTATATTCCTATACATATTTTTGGGCTCTGTTTTAGAACACAGTGAAGTCACTTGGAAACAATCTGATTTTTAAAAAATTGTCTGGCTTTAAATATTTGTTAGGTGGGACCAGAGCAGCATATAGTCTAGGATATTTTCCATTTCTAAGTCAAAACACTTCTGAGTTCTCTACCCCATGCCCCATGAATCTTAATTTTTTTTAGTCTGGCTGATTAGTACAGTCAGACTTCCCTGGTGGCTCAGGCAGTAAAGAATCCACTTGCAATGTGGGAGATACAGGTTCGATCCCTGGGTCGGGAAGATCCCCTGAAGAAAGGAATGGCAACCCACTCCACTATTGTTGCCTGGGAAATCCCATGGACAGAGGAGCCTGGCAGGTTACAGTCCATGGGTTTGCAAAAATTCAAACATGACTGAGCAACTAACACTTTGGTTAGTATATGCAATATTCCTAGCCCTAAGTTAAATTCAGATCCTGGTTTCCTTAATCTTTGGGAGGAGTTATTTTCCCAATTTCAGATAGTTTCCTTACATTTATGCTCTGAGAGTACTTTGCTAAATACTAAATGTGGATCTTCTGAAGAGGGTTTGATTTGATTTTTTTGGATGTCAGATATTTGAATTTTATGTTGCTAGATGCTGGTATATTTGCATTTCTTTTAGAAATTGTGAACTTTGCTTTGTGACACAATTAAATTCTATGGAAACAGTTTGATATTTCCAAGCCTAGCTTTGAAGCTTTGTAAGTTGTGTCTAGAAAAGCCTTGTTTGTCATTCAGTCTTTGATTCGTGTCTGACTCTTTGCAACCCAGCATGCCAGGCTTCCCTGTCCTTCACTATCTCACAGAGTTTGCTCAGACTCGTGTCCATTGAGTCAGTGATGCCATCCAACCATCTCATCCTCTGTTGCCCCTTTCTCCTCCTGCCCTCAATCTTTCTAGTATCTGAGTCTTTTCCAATGAGTCAGTTCTTCGTATCAGGTGGCCAAAGTATTGGAACATCAGCATCAGTACTTCTAGTGAATATTCAGGGTTGATTTCCTTGAGAATTGACTGGCTTGATCTCCTTGCAGCCCAAGGGACTCTCAAGAGTCTCCTCACCACAATTCGAAAGCATCAGTTCTTCAGTGCTCAGCCTTCTTTATGGTCCAACTCTCATATCAGTATATGACTACTGCAAAAACTATAGCTTTGGTTATATAGACCTTTGTCAGCAAAGTGATGTCGCTGCTTTTTAATACACTGTCTAGGTTTGTCATAGCTTTAGAAAAGACTTTAGTTGAAACCTAATTTGCATCCACTACTGAGCCATACTCTTCTGAGAATTCTACTCAATGTTCTCCACTCTTGCTGGTGGAAACATCCTCTATTTCAAGTTCTCTGCGAGCTCTGGGACAGTTCTGCCTGATCATTTCCAGTGGCCTTTCCCTACCTGAAAGTAGTTTCCTTAGATGCATGTACTTATCACAACAGCTGAGGAATAATTAAGAGCCCTCTGCGGATTCTGGAGCTCTTTTTCTTTCAGCTTGCCTCTCTCTGCCCTGGGATTTTAGCCACTTTAGATTCTGGCCACTCTTTAAACTCCAAACTCGAGTCTTCTTAACTCAGAGAGACAGTCAGTTTCCAGTTTTCAGCACTGATACCTGAAATATTTCTCAAGACCGTAAGCTGGGGCTGTCATAGGGTCACCTCATTTATTTCATTTCTCTTAGGGATCCTTGTCTTGTGCCACCTGTTGTCCAATTTCGCAAAACTACTTTACTGTAGCCTATCTTCTTGCATTATTTTCCACTCCCCCTAAACTAATCTTTTCCTCTTCTTCACCTATGTCCTATACTTTTAGCCTGTGTAGCCTTTGGTCCACCCTTTCCTCCTTCCCTGTTTTTTGCTCTCTTGTTTTTCTCAATCTTAAATTCTATGCCAACTGAGTCTGTCTCTTACGTGAAAGTAAGATCATCATAATTGGGAGTAATCTCTTTCTTGCTCAAAGTTTTTGGGCTTAATGACATCAGCAATTACAGAAAGCACACCTGGATAATCCAAGATAATTCCCTTGTTTTAAACTTAATTGATTAGAAGTCTTAATTCTACCTTCAACCTGAATTCCACTTCACAATGTAACTCAACATATTTACAGGTTCTGGGAAGTAGGAGGTTGGCATCTTTGGGAGGCATTATTCTGCTTTGATCTCTGGTGTGGCAAACAGGGACCGAGTCTTATTCTCCCCACCCTGGATATTAGCATAATTATCTGCCCTCTGAACTTCTGAGCTTCCAATTCTGCCCTCTTCACCTTTCCTCCATCTCTTTCCCGGAGCAAGATGTAGCCAGGGCCTCCCCGGGTGGTCCATTGGCTAAGACTCTGCACTCCCGCTGCAGGTGGACTGGGTTCGATCCCTGATCCGGGAATTAGATCCGGCATGCTGCAACTAAAGATGCCACATGCTGCAATTAAAAGATTCCACACAATGCAATGAAGATCAAAGATCCATGTGCCACAACTAAGACCCGGTGCAGACAAATAAATAAAAATCAGTATTAAAAAAGATGTAGCCAGAACATAATTGCACAGTGGTAGGAGAACAGATTCCACATGATTTCAACATCTTTAGACCAGGAAAGTTTTGCACTTTGTTTTATGTCCCTGTACATAAAACCCTGGATATGTTCCAGTATGTCATAGTCTACAGTCTATGGGAACTTGAATAGAATTTGTATCCTACTGTTGTGTGAAAATTGTATAGATCTTAATTACACTGAATTGGTTCACAGTGCTTTTCAGGTCTACTGTATCCTGCTATGGATTCCCCTGGTGGCTCAGCTGGTAAAGAATCCGCCTGTACTGCAGGAGACCCCGGTTCGATTCCTGGGTTGGAAAGATCCCCTGGAGATGGGATAGGCCGCCCACTCCAATGTTCTTGGGCTTCCCCGTTGGCTCAGTCAGTAAAGAATCTGCCTGCAATGTGGGAGACCTGGATTCTATCCCTGGGTTGGGAAGATCACTTGGAGGAGGGCATGGCTACCCATTCCAGTCTACTTGCCATGTTATAGCCACGCTTTCCAGGAAACAGACTCACTCAGAAGGACAATACAGATAGTGGAGTGCAGTTTATTACATCGGCAGGCCCAAGGCAGAGTCTCCTCTTAGCCAAGGACCCCGTCCAGCATTTGTGAAAATCTTTTATACCCCATGTGTACGTGTCCAAACCCACCACCTACCCCGTGTGTACGTGTCCAAACAGTCAATAATCAATAAGCCCGCAGTTACATTCCAAATAGTTAATAACTGATAAGCCTGTGCTTACATTCTGATAGATAGTGTCCGGAGGCAGGGGTGATTAGTGTCTGTTTTCTCTTAGGTGATGAGTAACCTGGATATGATCTTCAAGGTTCCCCTGTCCGGAGGGGGTCTTATCCTTCCATTGTTGTTCCCACAGGCACTAAGCAGAGAGTTCAGAGTCCACTGGAGAGGTGGCCGAGCATGATCAGCACAGACAGGCCTGAGATGGAGTCCAGGCCCTATGAATTCCTTCTTCAGCCTGGAGAATCCCCATGAATAGAGGAGCCTGGCAGGTTCCACGGGGTCACAAAGAGTCGGACATGACTGAGTGACTAAGTACAGCAGAGAACATCTTCCTACTTATCTGTATATTCATTCTATTAATTGTTGAGGGTTTGATATTAAATCTCCAATGAAAAAACTCCATTTATCTACTTAAAAAATTAATTGTAGTGTATAATACAACTATATGTAACCTTGCTCTGTATTGTCCACATCTCCTGTCAATGTGTTATCATACTTTCATCATTAAAAAAAATTATCCACACACAAAAACAAGATACAGCCAGGCAGGGGCAGCACGCAGAGAGGACAGAGGTTGGGAGACTTGTGAACATCTCCTTGGGTGACTCTCCTCTCTTCCCCTCAGCCCATATAAATTTTACCTCTTCTGCAGAGGAACAAACAGACCCTCAAAGTATCTTCCGCTATCTTCCAGCTCTGTTGTTTAGAAACAGATTTCAGTTTTTAAATTAAAAAGGGAAGAGTTCAATTTATTGCCATTCTCTTCATCTATAGCGCTTCATCCTGTCAGTAGCGAATCATTAAGAATTCAGTGTTGGGGAGAGAAACCCAACATGGTAACCAAAGGCTTTGAGGGAGGCTTGCCAGAGAGAAGAGCGCCCATCCAAGAAAGTGTCCGAGGAAGGGCAAGGAGAACTCTGCCAGAGCTCAACGTGACCTTCAGCCCCGCTTCTCAGGCTGACCATCTTCAGGGGCCAGAGATGTGGCTCCCCCCTCTAGGAGATCTCCTGTCAGAGGAGAGGGACCATATCCTCATCCACATTTCAATATATGAATGACTTGGATAAGTTGAATGAATAAGCAGTATTGCAGATGGGAGTGGGGAATGACGAGATATTTTTCTATGGCATCAGCCATATGGAAGGGGCTCCAAGCTACTGAGTTGTGACAACGATTAGGGAGTCAGGAGCCAGCTGGCTACTCTCATCTGACTGATAAGTCTCTTCAATCTGCCGTGCCATTGCGAGGGAGGAAGATCGCAGCGCCTGCTATGCTTGGCGGTGGCGCTGAGCCAAGGCAGCCCATGAGTTACATCAGCTCTCGTGGGCTCTGCAGGACCCACACAGCTTTTGCTGGAGTGAGAGGCTGCCAGCCGAATGAGGGCATGACGTGGTCTCATCCGAAGCAAGAACAAGTCTCCGCTCCCTGTATCTGCTGCCACCCTCTGTCTACCCTCCCTCTGTCCACCACCCCACTCAGGAATAACTCAACAAGAATCCCAGGAGCAAAGATGAAGGGCAGAAGGGGACAGAAAAGGAGAGAAGAGGCTGTGTCTGGGTGTGTGGGCACTTACCCCCTCTTGGGTTTAACCATGCCAACCTGACAAGCCCAGAGGCATACTGAGTCCCATTTAAAGGCTGATAAAAGCTGAGATTGAACAATTGTAGTTGGCTATAGCTATTTTTCATCATATGTTCCAAGTATTCATGGAATCCACACTATGCTTACCACTTGATTGATTGTCACGTACGTCAATAGCATTAAGTGAAAGAAAGTGAAAGTGGAGTCGCTCAGTTGTGACCGAGTCTTTGCGACCCCGTGGACTGTAGCCTACCAGGCTTCTCAGTTCATGGGATTTTCCAGGCAAGAGTACTGGAGTGGGTTGCCATTAAAGGACTCATTAAATCTGGAAAAGATCAAAAGCCAAAACACTTTCCCACAAATATGGTGCATTCAAATGCCAACCAAAAACATGTGCTGTGGCCGTAACTCTGTTAGAAGCAAGAACCCCAACATTGATTTTAAATTGTGTTCCTGCAGCTTCAGTGACAATAGCAAATCCCCTACACCATTGTGCTGGACTGTGATTAGCCATTCAGTCATGTCTGACTCTTTGCGACCCCATGGACTATAGCCTGCCAGGCTCCTCTGTCCATTGGGATTCTCCAGGCAAGAATACTGGAGTGGGTTGCCGTGCCCTCCTCCAGGGCATCTTCCCAACCCAGGGATTGAACCAGGTCTCCCTCTTTGCAAGCGGATTCTTTATCAGCTGAGCCACCAGGGAACCCCGTGTATCACTAGACCCTGATGAAATGGGGAAGTGTCACTCATGCCTGATTGGCTTCAGGTTTATTCTCCCTGTTAGGCCACTTCCACGGCTCCTTTTCCCAGGGACTCACCTTAAACCATTCCACCACATCCAGCCCAAACTAAGTAATCGTTTTGAAAATGAATCCTTTGGAGGACAGGCCTGGCAAAGGCAGAGAGAAGTGGAGGTTCCAAGGGACCCGTTGGCTGTACTCCAGGGATCTTGCGGTCCTGTGTCTCAGGACCTCAATAGAATGAGGTTATACCAGCTGCCGAGCAGATTCTCATCCTTAGCTGCTGCGAACTGGTGGCTTGGCAATGTTTCTCATGTCTCTGTCATTCTCCCAGACCCACCCTCCATCCCATCCCATGGTGCATCTCCCACTCTTTAGCAAAGGCACTGAGGTTCCCCAAACAGCCAACACTTGTAAGAGTGCTCCAAGCAAGACACATCTTCAACCATTTGTAGGTACAGTAAGTCCCTGACATACAAACGAGTTCTGTTCCAAGAGCATGTTTGTTAAGTCCAATCTGTTTGTAAGTCCAACAAAGTTACCCTAGGTACCCAGGTAACACAATCAGCTATATGATACTGCACTGTAATAGGTGTGCAATACTTTTCACACATATAATACATAAAAACAAACACAAAAAATAAACTGTCTTAAAATTTGAGACTTTATTCTTTAAAAAACAAATCATCCATATTCAAAAGTTGAAATCAAAAAGGTCGTTGCAGAAGAATAAGAATGAAAACAATAGTAAGAAAAAAGCAAGCCACAAGAAAGGTGATGTAGTTAAAGCAAACATTTTTAATCTTACAGTATAGCACCTTGAAAGGTGCAGTAGGGCAGTAAGACTGCTGGCATACCTGGGCTGGCACTGAGTGAACAGGCAGGAAGGAGGAAATGAACTGGTTGGAGGAGGAAGGGGAGGTGGGAGATGGTAGAGCTGAAGGGTCATCGGCAATAGGAGACAGAGGGCAAGCTGCAGTTTCACTCATGCCTAATGCTGATGGAACACACGTTCGCATGTTTGAAAGTTCACAACTTGAAGGTTTGGACGTAGGGGACTTTCTGTATTACAATCCTTCTTTTCATTTTACAGATGATAGCACTGAGGAGGAGTGTTTCCTGAGGGCCCCTAAGAACCCAGATCTATTTGATTCCAAGGCCTCTATTTTCCTCTACCCCATGTTGCACTTGCTGTTGTTCAGTCGCTAAGTCGTGTCCGCCTCTTTGCAACCCCATGGACTGCATCACCAGCTCAAAGGATGTGAGTTTGCACAGCACACCAAGCTTCCCTATCCTTCACTGTCTCTCTGAGTTTGCTCAACCTCATGTCCATCGAGTTGGTGAGGCCATTCAACCATCTTATCTTCTGTCGTTCCCTTCTCCTCCTGCCTTCAATCTTTCCCAGCATCAGAGTCTGTTCCAATGAGTCGGTTCTTAGAGGATAGTTCAATCTAGTGAGGCTGTAAGAGGCACGTGAAGCACAGAAGCCAACTTTAATCTGTTCAGTAGTTGGTTCTGCCCATCCAGGTCTCCAGTCTTGTCTGCTAGGGATGAAGAGGATGCAGATCCCTTGATTGGCTGTCAGAGCAGCTTCCTCCCCTCAGAGCTGAGCTTTGAATACCCTGAAGACCTAAATCTCTAGAGCCTCCATCTGCTTTTATCTACTTTTCAGCTATCCAGGTGAGATGTACTCTAGCTGGCTTCTGGCTTCAGACAGACTCTAAAATCCCCTTTAATCATCCTGTTGGCATCGTTTCTCTGATGGTTACAGAGACCACTGGTCTCCTGGGGGACCCAGGGAGTCATCTCTTGTTTATAGGTAAATAATGAGTCATGAAATATATTTACATACCAGGACTTCAGCAAGATTTCAATAAAGATAACTAGTGCAGGGTAAAGCTGCTTCCCAGGGAGGATGGATGATTCATCACACGTTTAAGAAAAGACAAGCCTAATTTCCTCCCCAGCTTGAGGGGATACATGCTCTGTACTCTGTGATCTCCAAGTGGGAGGGACTTGGCCACCCCTGGGCCCAGAGGAGGAGTGTCAACCACACTTGTGAACTGAAGGTTGCCTGTAGTTATGCCCTGCTGTCTGCTGGCCCTTCTTCTGGGCACTTTCTTGGGTGGGTTCTCCTCTCAAGAGCTCACTCTCTGAATCCAGAGCCTTAGCTTTTGGTTTGACTCCATTTGGTACATGCCTTCAATGGTCTGGAATGAATGTGGAACTTTAGTCTTAGTGGCTGGTGTGCTGCGTCTTGGTTTTCTCCATCTCCAGGAAGGAGTTTGCTTTCTTGGTCTCTTCTTGCCCATGGAACCTCCCAGTCTACTCCCCATGATTACTTCTGTATGCCCGAGCCATGGAAGGGCTTTGAACCATCCCTCTCTCAGGATGGGAAGGTGAGCTGGGATGGGTTTCTTCCATCTAAGTGGCCTTTTATGCTTCCTGCAGGTGTCAGAGCTCAGACCATCCATCAATGGCCACCCACCAGGGTGCAGCTGGCAGGCAGCCCGCTCTCTCTGGAGTGCACCGTGAAGGGGACGTCAAACCCCTCCCTGTACTGGTACCGGCAGGAGGCAGGGGGGAGCCTCCAGCTGCTCTTCTCCTCTTTTGGTGCTGACCAGATAGATCCTAAGGAGTTCCAGAACTTCAAAGCTTCCAGGCCCCAGGACGGCCAGTTTATCCTGAGTTCTAAGAAGCTGCAGCTCAATAACTCTGGCTTCTACCTCTGCGCCTGGAGTCTCACACTGAGCTGGGTGGGGCAGACATCTGTGCAAAAACCCCACCCTCAGCACCCCCTCCAGAAGCCCTCACTCAGGGACTAGGCAGAGGGTGTTTGTCACTGGGTTTCTGACTGTCAGCCAACGCGAGGGCGACAGACTCAAGCCAGAGTCTCCAAAAGAACTTCACTGTGTTCTTGTTTCCTGTTTAATCACCCAGTCGTGTCTGACTCTTTTGCGACCCCGTGGACTGCAGCCCGCCAGGCTCCTCTGTCCATGGGATTTCCCAGGCAAGAATACTGGAGTGGGTTGCCATTCCCTTCTCCAGGGGATCTTCCCAAGCCAGGGATTGAACCTGCGTCTCCTGCTTTGGCAGGTGGATTCTTCACCACTGAGCCACCGGAGAAGCCCCACCACGTTCGCAGGGAGAAGGGGAAAGATTTATGTGTGGAGAACCTGTGGCATGCAGGCGCACAGTTAAGTTCCTGATGTGCAGATGTTTAGTCCAGGCTATCATGCGTCAGCCCTGAAAGTGTGCTATTCCTTGCCCATCACCCTCTTCTCCCACATTCCTATGGGTCTACACTGGCGGCTGAGGTTGTGCTTACGCTGACGAAAGACGAGAGGAATAGCATGCACCGCACTGGGATGTGATGTGATGGGAGACCAGTGAGCAACTCTGAGGATGCCAATTCGGGTTACCTAATTAGTAACTTTTCATCACCTGGAAAAGTCCTTGCTGTTTCTGCGGAGAATAGACACCTTGTGGAGGCTGGGATGCGGCTTTGGGCCAGGGAAGGAGCAAGATGTTATTGTAGCAGCTGCAAGAGTGATTTTGTTAGTATCAGAAACGTGTACTATCAGGAACGTTAGTATCAGAAACGTGTTAGTATCAGGAACGTTGATTATTGTTTGGGGTTTTAGATTTTTTTTTAAATTCCTGTTCTATTGTGTCTCCTTCCTCTCCTTATAGCAATGGAGGGGGCAGAGAAGCAGATGGTGATCAAAGAGATGCAAGAGACCAGATAAAAAGAGCATGTGTGTGTAAAGGCAGAGCCCTGAAAGAGAGAAATTACTTGGATGGAAATAAAGGAGAAGAAAGACTTATGGGGATGGCTGGAAAGAGATACCATAGTTACCTTGGCAACTGAGCCTCCTTCCTCATCCCTCAGCCCCTCATCCCTCCCTCCTCCTCCTCATTCCTAAAAAGATTTTCTTTTCTAATGTCCCTTCTGTTCCACGAGGGGGCACAAAAAGTCTTAAAATACTCTGTTCCTGGCATCATTTCATTTAGGACAATTCAGACATTTGTTTGTTTTCGGTACCATTTAATCTGCAGAATAAAATCAGACAGAGACACAAAGCAATCAAGCCAGTATTGAATAATGCCCAAGGGTCCTGTTGCTCCTTAAGGTCTACCATGTTTTAAGCAGATATACGTGCTGGACACTCAGAGCCAACACAGGGATTAAAAAGAGGAATGAAATACACTCAAGATGGTGCTGGATATGGTCACAGCATGGTGTAGTTAAGACCCTCGGAATTTGAGATTAGCAGATACATACTACCACATATAAAATAGACAAATGCCAAGGTCCTACTGTACAGTACAGAGAACTATATTCAATATTCTATAATAAACCATAATGGAAAAGAATATGAAAAAGGATAAATATATATACATGTATAACTGAGTCTCCTTGCTGTAACCAGAAGTTAACACAACATTGTAAATCAACCATACTTCAAGAAAAAGAATAAAAAATAGAAGTTGCAGGAAAAAAAATCAAGGCACTTGGTTTGTTTTTTTTTCCCCCACGTATGAAAATTTAAATTTACTAAGTCAATCAGCAATGCTTACAGTCATAAAAATAAAGATGTATTTACAACTCAAGTTTGGTTCACATTTAGCAATAAACAGCATCTTAAGCCAATGTTAGTTGGATGTTAGTTGATCGTTGAATATAAGCAGAAACAGATCTCTCCCTGAAACAGGTTTAGTTAATAGATTTTAATATTTAGGGCAGTTTTAGATTAATATAAATTGAGCAGATAATAAAGTTCTCATATATGTCCATTTCCTCCCCAGCCTTCCCTGTTGTTAATATCTTATTTATATGAGTGTGGTATGCTTATTGTTGATATATGGATATATTATTACTGACTAAAGTCCATGGCTTACATTAGAACTTACTCTTTGTGTTGTACATTTCTGTGGTATTTGACAAGTGTGTTGTATCTTTTATTAACCGTTAGCACTGTCATCAGCCGTCATGCAGAATAGTTTCACTGCCTGACAAATGCCCTGGGCTTGTCTACTAATTTGTCTCTTCTTTCCCTGCAAACCCTGGTAACCACCGATCTTTCACTGTCACTATGTTTTTAAGGCCTTTGGGCTTTGAGTTTAAATTTACTAGCTCTTATGACCTTGTGTTCATTTTCTAATCTCTCTGAAATTCATCTTCCTCTCCTGTGAAAATTTCCTTATTGGATCATTAAGTGTGTTGAATTAGATGGCATTTATGTTATGAAGCTCTATTATAGGGTCTACATTTCAACAGACATTATATTTGTCTCTGAGTTTACAAGATATTTGGATTATAGCTTACGCAAAAGAGGGCTTCCCTGATAGCTCAGTTGGTAAAGAATCCACCAGCAATGCAGGAGACCTTGGTTTGATTCCTGGGTTGGGAAGATCCCCTGGAGAAGGGATAGGCTACCTACTTCAGTATTCTTGGGCTGCCCTTGTGGCTCAGCTGGTAAAGAATTTGCCTGCAATGTTGGAGGCCTCGGTTTGATCCCTGGGTTGGGAAGATCCCCTGGAGAAGGGAAAGGCTACCCACTCCAGTATTCTGGTGTGGAGAATTCCATGGACTGTACAGACCATGGTGTTGCAAAGAGTCAGACATGACTGAGCGACTTTCACTTTACCCAAAAGAAAGACTTGCTTATTTTTTTTTTTAATTCTCTGAGTTTTAAGGTCTTTGACTGAGTTTGTTATAATGTTGCTTCTATTTTATGTTTTGGTTTTTGGTCATGAGGCATGTTGGATCTTAGCTCCACAACCAGGGATGAAACCCACACCCCCTGTGTGAGAAGGCAGTCTTAACCACTGGACCACCAGGGAAATCCGGAAAGGCTTGTTTATTTAAAAAAGCTCTTTTAAATTTAAACTCTGTAGTAATTACTAGTATTTTTAAGTGCTAAATATACTTTGATAGTAAAAATATGAAACTTGTACCCTACGCTGTGCTTGTTCAGATATTTATCTTTTCTATTGGGCCTTTACGTAGACCCAGAATGCTTCTTAACAGTGAGGTGTTCCAGGGACTCACTGCTATTCAAGGGGAGTTGTACTATTCAAGGAGAGTTGGTAGAAGGTTTAAAACAGATTATTTCTGTAAGAAATTCAGAAAAGTTCTAGAAAGCTTCAAAAGGAGAGAACTTTATCTCCAGGTTGAGTTTGGGGAGAGGCTAGTATTTAGATAAGCAAAATGACATTCCCAGCAGGAGAGTCAGTTTGAATAGAAATGCGGAGATCTCCATCAATATTGAAAGTGGGGAAGCAGTCCCGGTCACTGCACAGGGCAATAGAGAGATAGGACTGCATTCATTGGTAAAGGGAGGCTAGTTAAGGAGAGGCCTGCAAGCCATCCAAATTCATCAGAACAAGTTACTATCCGCCATGATATCTGCCCCATTCATAAAGAAGAGTCCTATTCCCATAACTTCTTCCACAGTCTCTGGGCATCAGAAATCTACAACCATTGTAATGTCAGGAGACAAATGAAACCAGTGCAGGACAGAGGCTACTACTCAGAAATGCACTCTCCTGCCTAGAATTCATCAATCTCACTCACCTCTTTGGAGAGATGGGACTGTCTCTTTTGAGCAGACCTTCCACACCCCTGACTCTGACTTTGTAGGTGTGCCCGGACAACTCTTCCCATACATGTCATTCCCCGGCCTCTGGCACGTGGAAGACCCAGGGCCACAGGCTGGTGGCCAGAACTCCCTTCACATCTGGATCTTAGCCACTCTTTGGATTCATAGGGAGAGACCCTGGGGGCTCTAAGTGGCTTGGGGAATCTGGGGAAGCCCTGGTTTGGGAAGCTAGTGAGATAAAATTGGGTGACTTCCTGGTTGCGCCCAGGATTACACGCCTTGAGCTGAGGATGCTGTGGCCCTTTGAGTTGCTGCAAAGCACATCTGCCCTGTTACTTTTCCGGTTGTTTCCCGTTCTCTCCTTGGAGGTGCTGTTTCTGGTTGTGTGTTTTTCTGTTCTCTCTGGGCTGTGTTCTCCCTCCTCCTCTTGCCCAGATGGGATGGACCTTGCCCATCACACAGACGCACAAGGCCTCGGCGGTAGGGACGATGCTGAGGGAAACCCAGTCGCTAGGGCACGCAGACACCAGCGCAGAGAGTCAGGGACTGTCCCTTTCTTAGTCTGTTGATGACCTAGGGCTCCCTTTCCTCTGAGTCATTAGCACCCACTCCTGAGATGAGTGGAAGGAAGTGGGAGGCTCTGTGTGGGGGGTGGGGGGAGGGAGTTGCCGGAGGGATGTGGGGCCAGAAGCCACCCCAGTGGGGTCCCAGCAGTTATGGCAGCTGCTCTGCCTCCTTCAGTGTCTTCAAGACGCTCCCTGCAGCCTCTGATGTAGGGCGTAACCTCCAGCAGGTGTGGGAGTTGTGCGGGGGGAGGGGGTGTGGGGGTCTGCACGTGCAGCTGCGGTGCCTGGATCTCCCTCCAGAGGCCCTCCCCTCTCCCCCTGTAGTTCTATTTCCACTGCCTGGGTGCTCACCAGAGGCCCAGGCAGAAAGGGCCACATGGAAGGAGGGTGAGGCAGGATGTGGTGAGCGTGGTGTTGGAGAAGCTCAGAAGGTGGCGGTGGGGGGCTGGGGGAGGGACTTTCACAGGCGCCCCAGATGCAGGACCTGGTAAATGTCAGACCACATCCTGTTGTGAGTCCCCGAGACGGTGCAGGGGCAGGTGTGTGGCTGTTGCTGCTTATACTGATGTTACTCAGAGATAAACAGCTTGACAGCCGGCGCTGGGCTCAGACACCCCATCTCTTCCCTCGCTGTCTTCTAAAAGACCCCAGCCTGCTGCTTTTACTTCCTGGCCTTTGATTCAAGCCCATTCTCCTTTAAACACTGGTTTTTTTCCCTCCTCATTCAAGGAGCTGGACCTCTTTTCAGGTGCCAGGGCTCCAGGTGCTTTTAGTTAACATTGGGATTCTCGGGTCAGCACCAACTCCCTGACACCATAGACAGCCTCTGAGACTGTCTTGCATGTGAATGGTTTGTGTCTGGGAAGAGCTTAGATTGCCCGAATTACCTTTATCATGGTGATCTGGGGCCTATAGACTTTGAACCACTGGATCTGAAGAGCTGAGCTCCAGATTCCTTAGAGATCACTTTATCCAGTCTCCTCACTTCACAGAGGGGGCGACTGCAGCCCAGAGAAGAAAACTGAGTTGTCCATGCTATGCAGCTATGGAGGGCCAGAAGCAAAAGCCAAGCCCCGTGTTTTAGCAGCTCCTGGACCTCAGGCAAAGCTTAGGGGGATGTGAACTGAATGTTAAACAGTGATCTTGTTATGAATTTTATGAACCACTTGTGTAAGAATAAACAAGTTACAATGATCAGATCTGAGGTGGCCTGAGGATGGGGAGGTAACGATGAGGACCTGCAGAGTTAGAATCCTGCAGAAACTAGAGAGTTGCAGAGATGAGCTGAAGAAACATGATAAAGTTAAGCACTCCCTGATACCTTGCCTGCACACCCCCCCCCCACCCCCGACCCCTACAAAAAAGAGAGGAATCCGAATACCTAAACACAGGAAAGGGACTATGTGTTCACAAGCAGTGCATGTGGTGAAGAATCAGGGTTTGAGTCAAAAGTGAGCTCTTTGAGACAATGGGGTGAGTGGGTCTAGGCATTGACAAGTCGCCCTATTGGCACCAAAGTAGAAGGTATGGCGAACAGAAGGTGCAGCTCCCTGTTCCCCTCTGGAGCTCAGAACAGCACACTTAGGAAAGTAGGAAGATAGAAACAAATGGAAACATTTCAGAAGAGAGTGGTTGGGCTGTGGAGAGAGTAGGAGTACTCAAAACTGTGCCATATGAGGCAAAAAATTGAGAGGGCTGGAAATGTTTAGCTTGAAAAACAAAGTTTTAGGCTAATAATTATCATGACAGCAGCTAATATTCATTGACACTGTGGATAACAGCTATTCCTGTTGTGTGAATTAAATAAGATGAAACCACCTTACGAAGTTGGGGTTGTGATTGCGCCCATTTTATAGGCAGGAAAGCTGAGTCTCAGAGGTGGTCATTTGCCCAAGATCACATGGTTTATAAAGGCAGATCTAAGGCTTGGAACTATGTCTCTTTGGCTTTAATGTCCCTGTTCTTTGTTGTCACAATGTTCTCATCTATCTCAGTTCAGTCACTCAGTCATGTCCAACTCTTTGCGACCCCATGAATCTCAGCACGCCAGGCCTCCCTGTCCATCACCAACTCCTGGAGATTACTCAGACTCATGTCCATCGAGTCAGTGATGCCATCCAGCCTCTGTCGTCCCCTTCTCCTCCTGCCCCTAATCCCTCCCAGCATCAGGGTCTTTTCCAATGAGTCAACTCTTCACATGAGGTGGCCAAAGTATTGGAGTTTCAGCTTCAGCATCTACTGCATGCTTTTTCCATCCTGCAAAGTCAAACTTTTAAAGGTTCTGCTTGTTCTGTCTGTCACAGATTTGCTGACTCTACTAGAGATGAGCATGCTAGTTGTCTTAAGAACTTTCTTGAGAGTATAATTATGACCAATACTTGGCATGACAATGAGATTTATGGAAACCTAAAGGGGACAAAATTCTTCATAGTGCTGTCCAGTGATCAAGTGACCTACCCAGACAGGTCGAGAGTTCTCTGTCCCGGGACAGATCAAGCATAACTAGGGGGAATTCAAGACTCTGCAATTTATGCTTCTTTACCACCAGAGTATCTATGATTCCAAGATCCAGTCAAGGTCAAGACCCATGATGGGAGTGAGGGTGCAGCAGGCTGAGCAGCAGCTACTGGAGTGGCCTACAGCTTGGGCAGGAGTGTCACAGCCAGGATCACTATCAAGTCACCATTTAAAAATCCACTTCCTATTGTCAGCAAGTCTGGTCATGTTGTGGTGGGGGGTGGGTCGATGGGAAGTCCTGTAGTGCAGTCTTCCTGTCAAGATCACCCCTCACACTAATGGGGGTCAGCTGAGGAAACTTTTGTGGAAATAGTCACAGTTGTTGACTCTTCTTCAGTTCTATTTACTGATATATAGACCCATCCTGGGTGTTCATTGGAAGGACTGATGTTGAAGCTGAAACTCCAATACTTTGGCCACCTGATGTGAAGAGCTGACCCATTTGAAAAGACCCCAATGCTGGGAAAGATTGAGGGCAGGAGGAGAAGGGGATGACAGGGGATGAGATGGTTGGATGGCACCACCAACTCAATGGATATGGGTTTGGGCAGACTCCGGGAGTTGATGATGGACAGGGAGGCCTGGCATGCTGCGGTTCATGGGGTCGCAAAGAGTCAGACACGACGGATGGACTGAACTGAACTGAGACCCATCCATATCTCTGGGACCCCATATCCCCAAGAAGCCCTCCTAGGAGTCCAGGTACAACAATGGGTGGAGAGGGAGGAGAAAGACACACAGCTGGGACCCTGAGGGAGGAGTATGGTGAGCAAAGAACATGTCATCTGTTGCAGGGTGGCAGTTCAGGACTCAACCAAGCACTGTCATGATCGGTCCCCAGGAGAGGCAGAGAGCGCGGTGGCTAAGCACCCAGGGACTTCAGATCCACAAAGAGAAGAAAGTCCTCAGGAAGGGAGGGGGGGAGGATATCCAATGCTAGACTGAGGCAGGAAATGCTTTATCTGGGGGGCCAGGATGGGAAGGGTGATATGTCACGTTATGGAGTCTCAAGGCTGAGAGATCACCTTTCTGGAAACTACGGGAATCTGCCACGAGTAACAAGAATGAATTGCAGTTACTGTTGTTACCAGGCTCGGTGGCCTTCTGCACTGTGAGTCTTCCTATATGGCTACAGGGCAATTTCCATGGACAAGAAAAAAGGGAACTTGGTGATGAAAGTCTGAGAAGCAGTCAGTGGGATTTATAGTACCAGATCTCATCGTCTTATTTGATAAGGATTTATAAAGAGAAAACAGACTTTTTTTTCAAATTTTTTCACCAAATATTTATTGAGCACTTACTATGTACTATGCATTGTTCAAAGATTCTTATCCTTATGGAGCTTATATAAAGATGTCTTTCCAGGAAGCAAGAAAGTTTCAAGGAAGTAAGAGAGAAGAACTACAGAATGACAAAAGACAAACTGAAGATGGTAATCATCAGAGTAAATTTTATCCAGGATCTAGGTAATCTAATATCACTGGCTTATATATGGGTGGCTTATGCCTGAGATAGCAAGATACCAAGCGAACTTGGGGATTATAGCAAACAAAAACTTGTACTAATTACAGTCTGTATATGGATATAGGTAGCCTTTGAATATCTGTAATTATCTTTTTCCCTGTATCCTTATAGTAGTAATATGAAGTGGTTTGGGCTCACCTTTATTGTAAATTCATTAAGATAGGAATAAAGATACATTTACTACCTTTGCTAGCGACAAAGTGAAAGTCACTCAGTTGTGTCCACCTCTCTGCAACCTCATGGAGACTATAGAGTCCATGGAATTCTCCAGGCCAGAATACCAGAGTGGGTATCCTTTCCCTTCTCCAGGGGATCTGCCCAACCCAGGGATCGAACCCAGGTCTCCTGCATTGCAGGCAGATTCTTTGTCAGCTGAGCACTAAAGTATGCCTTTGGGTAAAGATGTTCTGAATTAAGTATGAATCTACTACTTGTTAGCTTGAGTGACCTTAGACAGCTTATTTAACCTCTTTGTATGTCTCATGTTCCTCATCTCTAAAATAAAGATAATAAGAGTTCCTACCTGGTGGTTGCTCAGTCATGTCTGACTCTTTGTGACCCCATGGACTATACAGTCCATGAAATTCTCCAGGTCAGAATACTGGAGTGGGTAGCCTTTCCCTTCAGGGGATCTTCCCAACCCAGAGACCAAACCCAGGTCTCCCTCATTGCAGGCAGATTCCTTACTGGCTGTGGCACAAGGGAAGCCCAAGAATATTAGAGTGGGTAACCTATCCCTTCTCCAGAGGATCTTCCCAACCCAGGTATTGAACAGGGGTCTCCTGCATTGCAGGTGGATTCTTTACTAACTGAGCTATCAAAGGCAGAGGAACCAGAGATCAAATTGCCAACATCTGTTGGATCAACGAAAAAGTAAGAGAGTTCCAGGAAAACATCTACTTCTGCTTTACTGACTACACCAAAGCCTTTGACTGTATGGGTCACAACAAACTGGAAAATTCTGAAAGAGATGGGAATACCAGACCACCTGACCTGCCTCCTGAGAAATCAATATGAGGGTCAAGAAACAATAGTTAGAACTGGACATGGAACAAGAGACTGGTTCCAAATTGGGAAAAGCGTACATCAAGGCTGTGTACTGTCATTCTGCTTATTTAACTTATATGCAGAGTACATCATGTGAAATGCCAGGCTGGATGAAGCACAAGCTGGAATCAAGATTGCCAGGAAAAATAGCAATAACCTCAGATATGCAGATGACACCACCCTTATGGCAGAAAGCAAAGAACTAAAGAGCCTCTTGATGAAAGTGAAAGAGGAGAGTGAAGTTGGCTTAAAGCTCAAGTTTCAGAAAACTAAGATCATGGCATCTGGTCCCATCAATTCCTGGCAAATAGATGGGGAAACAATGGAAACATCACCCACCAAGACAGATTTTATTTTTGGGGGCTCCAAAATCACTGCAGATGGACTGCAGTCATGAAATTAAGAGATGCTTGCTCCTTGGAAGAAAAACTATGACCACCCTAGACAGCATATTAAAAAGCAGAGACATTACTTTGCCAACAAAGGTCCATCTAGTCAAGGCTATGGTTTTTCCAGTAGTCATGTATGGATGTGAGAGTTGGACTATAAAGAAACCTGAACACCGAAGAATTGATTCTTTTGAGGTGTGATGTTGGAGAAGACTGTTGAAAGTCCCTTGGACTGCAAAGAGATCCAACCAGTCCATCCTAAAGGAAATCAGTCCTGAATAAAAGGAAATCAGTCCTGAATATTCATTGGAAGGACTGATGCTGAAGCTGAAACTCCAATACTTTGGCCACCTGATGGGAAAACTAACTCCTTGGAAAAGACCCTGATGCTGGGAAAGATTGAAGGCAGGAGGAGAAGGGGACAACAGAGGATGAGATGGTTGGATGGCATCACTGACTCAATGGACATGAGTTTGAGTAAACTCCGGGAGGTGGCGATGGACAGGGAGGCCTGGCGTGCTGTGGTCCATGGGGTCGCAAAGAGTTGGACACAACTGAGCGACTGAGCTGACTGAACTGAACTGTGCTAGTAGGAACATTCTTCTTCTGGGCAAGTGACAGTGACTCAAGCAGCCCTTCCCACAGGAGTCGTGTCCCCCACCAGGACGTCACCCACTAGGACCAGCTGGATACTTTCCTTCCTCTCCTAACTTCTGAGTAAATCTCTAAAGGTCACAGGGTTGAGGTTCCTTTCCTTGAGAGCTACCCATGGGAAGTCCAGCTGTGTCCTTCGAATGGCAAAAACCTGGGGAATCACAGGCATTCTTCTAGAGATGGTTGGCTTGTAAGTCTCTTCAATTAGTAAGCATGCTTTGCCCCGGGCTGTGTGTGACTTATGGAGTTTGCCCCGGTCTACACTCTCCCCACAAATTTCCTTAATGGAATGAGGCTTGGATTAGCTTTGAGATTGGAAAAGTTGACAGGCAGGTCAATGAGGAATTGCTTTAGTGCTTTCCATTCCAGAAATGACTCTGGTCTCAGAAACTTCCCCTGAGCCCCTTTGATTGGAGTGGCTGTGGGTCCTGGTTTGCCAGGACCATCCTTCCTTACCCCTCCTGTCTCAGTATCTCATCTTTCACCCTCAGTAGCACCCCCATTTGCACAATAACAGTGTGATTGCCCTGTATCTAAGCCATCTTTGCTCAGTTTCACCTGAGAAAGAAAAGGAGGGGTTGACTAGAATTGGTCCAGAAGGATCTATTTAGATTCTAGGGAAAGAGGCAGAGGTGGAAGAGATTAACTTCCTAGTGCCTGTGCATTGAATGCTGGGGCAGGGTTGTCTGAGAGAGATGAGGAAAGGACTGTAAAGGTTTGGGAAGAGGGGCCTCTCTGGATCAAGGGAGGGTGGGGATCAAGTGGAGTTTCTCCATCTTTGTGATGTTTCCAGGAGTGAGAAGGTGACAAGCCCCAAGTCATGCATCCTCCAGAAGACATTCATTCCTCACCTTGACACCCCCCAGGTGCCCACCATCAACCCCCCCCCAACATCCTCCCACCTGCTAATACCACTGCTTTTAGCACCCCAAAGATGACAGCCACCGAACCCGCAGAGCCTCCTCTGCCCCGCCTCCACCCCGATCTCGTCCCTACAGCAGGTCAGGTTTCTCCTCACAGGCCTCTTGCACAAACCTTTGCCTCCCACACTGCCTGCTCAGTCCGCTGCTCCTGATCCACAAAACTCCCTGTTCTCTCCGAGGCGTTTGTTACTCCTTTAGCTGCTCATCTCCCCATTCGACCCTTGTGAGGAACCACCACACGTGTCTAGAGTGGAAGGTACTTTTGTAGGTGCTGGTCTAGAGACTAAACTCAGTCTCCTTTAAGTCACCACCGAAACAAGCAAACAACAACAGCAATGGCAAATTAAAAAAAAAAAAATGCGGTTTGAGAAATACTCAACTCAGGAGTCAGATACTCCTGACTGATGGTAAGTTACAAGCATGTGATGAGCCTCCCAGGCCATCCCTCACTCGGGCCATGTCCTTTCCTGGCCTGTGTGAGTCAGGTCCAGAGAACCCCTCATCTCCCGTTCCTAACACGCGGCGTAGGGGGGTGGGTAATGTCACCCCAAATTCACGCCCACCGAACTTCAGACTGTGACTAACTGGGAAATAAGATCTTTACAGATGTAATTTGTTAAGAATCTCAGGATGAAATCCTTCTGAACGGAGGGTGTGTCCCAAATCCAAAGACTTGCGTCCTGGTAAGTGAAAGGAGGGAACTTAAACACAGACACGGGGAAGGACATATGCAGACCGAGATAGAAGGCAGGGGCGACGCTGCCTTGAGTCCAGGAGGCTAGGAGCTGTCAGAACTGGGGAGAAGCAGGGAAGGATTCTCTCTTAGAGTTCTGGAGGGGAGTGCAGCTCTGCCAACACCTTGATTTTTCCTTTGGCCTTTGGAACTGTGAGAGAACGCATTTCGACTGCTTTAAAGCATCAAGTGCGTGGTTCTTTAAAGCATCAAGTGTGTGGTTCTTAGCAGCGCTAAGAAATAAATATACTGAGGATTCAAAGTGTCTCTAGTCCGTTGCTGTGGGTTCTGCCCTCGCCTTCAGGGTCACCCAGAGATTTCATAAGTGACCACATGCTCTTGGTCACCACTTGGGCAAAGCTTCCTGAACTACCCTCTTCAGAAAAATGTGCTACAGTTTCATAGCTTACCAGTCATTTGATTCATAGTTTCTTCACCTATGAAATCAGGAGAAAAAAATTACCTGCTTGTGGGATGGTTGTGGGGATTGGTTGGGACAATGCGTGTGCCAGGGCCCAGCCTGGAACAAAGCAGGCGATGAGGACTCCATCTTTCCCACCATCTTCCACATTTCGGAACTTCTTTTCTCATTCCCGACATTCTGCCTCAACTCACTTACCCAGGGTCTCTCTCCCTGGTCTGCCTCTGTCCTCTGATGGCATTCCTCTCCTCCCTCCCCCTCCCTGCCCCAGTGATTGTAACCTGCAATTAGCACTTGCCCCAGTAAGAGAACTGTCTTCCCAAAGAGTTGTCTGCACTCAACATGCTCCATTTAGGGTGGCCTGGCCTCCATCCCAATGAAAGAAGGAGCTTCTGTTAGAAGGGCTTCAGGGGTATAGCACCCCAACCCACACTGGACCCTCTCCCCATCTTTGTTCCTCCCCACCATGGGAGCATGTCTGCCCCTATGTGTCCTGCCTCTGTGAAATCTCCAGGTTTCATGCTTCAGCTTTTTCAGCTCTATGCTGTCTTTAGGATTCTAACCTAGACAGGCAGAGTAGAACTAAATCTCAAGCCCAAATTCTGAAACCAGATAAGATGGAAGTGTTAAGAAACAAAGATAAACCCTAAATGCACAAGAAGTGAAACTTGAATTTGGAATTGAGAAATGACCAGACATTCCAACCCATAGGTGGCCCCGTCCTCTGTCCAGCACTGAGGTGGGGATTATGGTTCCCTTCCATTCATTCTTTTTTTCCTTTCATTCATTCTTGAAAAAAGTGAAAGTGTTAGTTGCTCATTCCTGTCCGACTCTTGGTGACCCCATGGACTGTAGCCTCCGAGGCTCCTCTGTCCAAGGAATTTTCCAGGCAAGAATACTGGAGTGGGTAGCCATTCCCTTCTCCAGGGAATCTTCTTGACCCAGCAGACCCAAACTGAGGTCTGCTGCATTGCAGGCAGATTCTTTACCATCTGAGCCACCATCTGCCCTCAAAATGCAGGTTTTCCAGAGCCCAACTTCTTGTCCTTCAGATTAACCCTACAAATGGGGGCCCAGAGTGCCTGGATGTGGACCACAGCATCCCATGAGGATGAACAAGAGGAAGTGGAATTGGTCAGAGAAGAGGACCTATCACTCCATATGCCTCTCTGTGTGTGTATGTGTGTGTGTGTTAATCACTCAGTCGTGTCCAACTCTTTGTGACCCTATGGACTGTAGCCCACCAGGCTTCTCTGTCCTTGGGATTCTCCAGGCAAGAATACTGGAGTGGCTTGCCATTCCCTTCTCCAGGGAATCTTCCTGACCCAGGGATCGAACCTGGGTCTCCTGCACTGCAGGCAAATTCTTTACCGAGCCTGAGGGGTGGTGATTTCCCCAAATCAGAGGTAGATGAATGAAGGGCAGGATACCACAGACACTCCTGGACACAGTCAAGCCCATCATGACACTTTTATTGATTCAGTCAATTTTAGGTTTGGGATGCGGCATTCTACCTGCAGGGAAGCTGAGGGAAGGGGCAGACATCCGTAGAGGAAGATGAGAGAGAAACTCTTGAGGAACATAGACTGGAAAGATGTTAAGGAGAATCCAAGGCCATGATAAAGAATGACTCGGGGTGCACTTTTGGAGCTGGTCTCAGGAATCCTTTTTCTTAACCTGAGGAAGAGAGGATGTCGTCAGGATGCCAGGGGCCATGGACCAGTAGGACTGGGTCAGAGGATGCTGATTCTGGGGTCTGATTCTTGGGGAGGGCTCTCCGCATCCTTCAAAGCCATGTTCTGTCTGCGATGATATCTGTACTTTCTCCCCAGTCTGGCAGCCTCACTGTGACTCCACGGAGACGTCAGGACACAACTCTGAGATCCCTCAGCTCCCCTGCATGATGCTCCACACTTTCCCTTCATCACCCTCTCATCCTGCCCCCCTCCTCACCATGGCCATCAGCACCAGGGCGCTGACCAGCACAGCGTACAGGGTGGCCTTCCCCAGCAGGATCTCATAGAGGAGGGTGGCAGACAGGACACCTTGCTGATAAGACGCTGTTGGCAGGAAGGGAGAGCAGGTAGGTACCTGTGAGCAGGTATCTCTGGCCTCCTCCCCCTCTACCCCTCAACCAGTGTCCATGGCTTCTCTGTCTCTGGTTCCAGAGCAATGACCACGGAGATGAAGACAAAGAAGCAGAGGGCTACTCACCGGAAGTGACACCACAGTCTGCAAGAAAAAAGGGGGAGGGAAATGGATGAGAGACTGCATCTTCTAAAGCAGATTCAAAGCTAAGCCAGCCTTCCTCAGTCCAATAGCTGGCAAGATGCTACATCTTGGAAACAACCACGTGACCTTGGGAGTGGATCCTGCCCCAGCTGAGCCTTCCGAGAAGACTCCAGCTTTGGCTGACATCTGATTGTAGCATCTTGAAATAAACGAGCCAGCTAAGCTATGCCCAGATTCCTGATACATTAAAACCAAGCAATAATAAATATGTGGTATTTTGAGATGCTTAAAACAAAACAAATAGATGAAGAAGACCTACTAAGTTAGCTTTCAGTCAGCACTGGCCCCCAGGCTCAGAGCAGCCTCTGATCAGAGTCCCAGCACTGCCTGTACCAATGTGGCCACAGCATCCTCAGAGTCATGGGAGGAGGCAGCACTGAAGGGGATGGGGACCCACCCCTGAGACCCTGAGCTGTGCAGGCGGGCAGGGAGGGCACCCACCAGCACCGCTGAGTTGGGAGGAGGATCTGGACCTGGGGGAGGACTCAGCCCGAGGAGATGCCCTGTCCACCCTCTTGGTGGGCTCCCCCGACCCCTCCCTCTGTGTCCAGCCTTCCCGCTCCTCTCCCTGGATCTCTCCTCCGTCGGCTCTGACTCCCCCCGGCCGGCTCACCTGCTCTGCCCCAGGCCTCGGCGCTGATGTTCTGGGTAACGGGCTTGGCCCTGTCCTGCTCCCACTTGTCCTCGTCCGTGAGCCCGTGGAACTGGACTTGGCAGCGGAAGTGGTTGCGGGGGTTGTGCCAGAAGGCGGCGGTCACTCTCAGCCGGCTGCTCAGACAGTATCTGGAGTCCTCCCGCGTGGGGTCCTCCTTGTAGGGCTCAGGGTCCGTGCTGACCCCAGTGGTGACCTGCTTCCTGTTCACCCACCAGGTCAGCTCCACGTGGTCGGGGTAGAAGCCCGTGGCCAGGCACACGAGCGTGGCCTTCTGGGTCCGGTCGATCTCTGCTTCCGAGGGTTCGAACACAGCCACCTTGGGCGGGTGCACCCGGCTCAGATCGTCTGGAAGGACAGGGGTGGGGGCCAGGACCGGCCTGAGAGCTGGCTGGGCGTAGGGGCTGTGTGTGTTTGTTTGTGTTTGTGAGCATATGAGTAGGAGAAGGCAGGCAAGGGAGGCTCAGGGTTACCCTACAATAAAACCATGTAGCAGTATGTCCTGTTTGTTTGGGAGTCACCACCCACTCCTCTGCTCCTGTTCTCCCTCTGTCTGCCTGTCCCTTATACTCACCTTAGGACAAGCCCGTCTTGTCTGTCTCTAGCCCCGTAAGGTGGCCTTACAAATGGCACTGCCTGACATCTGAGCAAGTTTTCTTCTTTCATGTTATTTGATTTCTTATTCAACGAGAAAAACTTACCTGTCTTTTTTCTCATCATAATTTATAGTAGTTATTTAAATAGATAGCTAGATTGGAACCAGAATAACAGAATTCAAAGCTTGACAGTGACTTTGCCCACCAACATGACTTTAGACAACCCCTGAATGTCTCTGCATGACTTTTCCTGCTTGTGAAGGGAGAATCCCAGCACTGACTGTCCAGAGTAGGGGTGGAGATGGCCTGACATAAGGATGCAAGAAGCCTCTTCCATCAACTGGGTTAGTTGTATGTGAGCCTGGGGGCTGAGGAGTAGAGGGGATTTGAGTATAAGGGGCTTATTATGGGGTTGGGGATTTTTCTTCAAATACATACAGATGGCATATTTTTGTGCACTCACGTGAAGACAGCATTTTGTCTCAGGATGTGCTCATGAGAATAGGAGGCTTTTTTCTTTCTGGTGTCTCATAGGTCCTCCTAGCCATTCCTCTGCCTCCAGGTACCCCTGAGTTGCCTCAGCTCAGACAAATCACCATCTCCTCATATTTTAAATTCAAGCATCTTCAACCTCCTTTGTCCCTTTGATTCCACATCTTCTGTTTTTCCCTACCAGCAAGCTTCCTAAATATGCATCTGAGATCATCAAGCAACTTCTGCTCCCAGTTGTCTTGATCCATCTAAGCCTCTGGTGTGTGGCATCCTGGAGGGCCCCAGTGAAGGCATTCCAGTTAAAGCCCCTGCAGCCTTCTCATCTGACTGGCTTATTGCTTCTGGACCCTCTTGACATACATTTCATCTTGCTCTTTGCATTATGCGGATTTTTTTGTTTGTTTCTGAGCAACTCTGTTAAAGGGAAGATGTCTCAATCTAAACTTCTTTAGATGTCTGAATCAATTTCTTCCAGCCTAATTTAGGCTGGAAGAAAGGAAACAAACAAACAGACAAAAGTTCCTGTGACACCACATTTCCATGGATGGGTTTCCCCAAAGAATCTGCCTGCAATGCAGGAGCTATAGGAGATACTGGTTCAATCCCTGGGTCAGGAAAATTCCCCAGGGAAGGAAATGGCAACCCATTCCAATATTCTTGCCTGGGAAATCTCATGGACAGAGGAGCCTGGATGAGGGGTGGAGGTGGTCGAAAAAGGGTCTGATACAACTTAGCGACTGAACAATGATGACATAACAACTTGACTTCAGGGCTGGCTTCCTGGGTGTGTGACCTATGCACACATATTCACTCCCACAAGGTCACTGGCTCGTTAAAGGACCAGGGCTTGGGACCCAGGTGTACCTGTTCTGAGGTCTCCTGCTCTTCTCCACCCTGGCTGATCACGGGAATCCAGCAGTCACTGGGAACAAACACTTCAAACTGAGCCCCACTGGTTCCACCCTAACCAGTCTAACTACAGACACGCTTGCTGTTATCATATCATCCAGTAAATGCAACAGTATCAAGGGGTCGTTCCCCTCTGGAAGCTCAGTGCTTCCATCACCAGGTGACACTGAAGATCCCTTTCTAGCTCTAAGATCCCCTTGGGAATGTTCCCGGCCTCAGAAGGAAAAATATGTCTATTTGAATGTATGTCCTGCACCATTTGGCTGCTTAACCTCGAAGACCTGGTGTGAGGAGGGAGATTTCAGGCTGGGGGGGGGGGGGGTGAGGGGGCTCCATATGATGAGTAAATGCACCCAGTGGCCCAGGTTCCTACCCAGCCCGTGTGTACCTGGCTGGCAGGGGTCTGGACTTAGGTAGAAAGGAAGAGGTTGGAAACCTAAATTTAAATCCAAACTTCCAAACAGTAAATCGACAACCCCCCTCACTATCTCCGGTGGGTCTGTCTCTTTCATGTCTCTTCTCCACTCCTGCTGGTCATCTTGGTTCTCCATTCAGCAGAAGCCTGCATCTCCACCTCCCAGGAGCTGGGCTCTGCAGTGAGCCCACCATCCTGAGCTCATCCTGCCTTCCCCCTCCCCATCTCATTTTCCCCTTTGCAGCAGCTACACCGGCTCCTACCCTTCCCCCAGCCCGGATCGCCCTCAGTCTTTTTCTCCAATCAAGCCAGTCTCAGAGTCCTAATTAATCCTCTCTCCATTGCTCACCCAGTCCCCAAATACCCCAGAAAAGAAGACACTGAAGCTCCCCCATCGCCCTCTGTCCGCGTTCCCCTATCCAATACTCCCCGCCTCCTTGCAGAGCGGACCCCCCAGAGGCACAACTGGCCAGGCGCCCCAGCCCCAGCGCACCCCACCCATCTCCGGGAAGCAAGGGGCTGCGCCGAAAGGAGGGGAGAAGTCCAGATCTTACCTACGACCGCCAGCTTGGTGCCTGGGCCGAAATACTGCTCATATGAGCACGGAGGAAGAGCCCCGCACTGAAACCCCCCCACCCCCGCAGCTCCCAGCGGCTCCCGCTCGCTTCCCCGGTCCCAGCGCTCAGCTCCAGGCCAGGCAGGGGACCAAGTGCCCGGAGCAGACCCGCCCTGACCCCGCCGCCTCACGTCCCGCCCGCCGCCCGCGGCCAGTGCGCGGACACTCACCCACCACTGTCAGCCGGCTGCCGGCCCCGAAGGTCAGGGCGGCGCCTGTAAAGCACAGCCCCGGGGCGCCCCACAAAAATCGAGGCGCGCCGCCAGCACTCACCTAGCACCAGCAGCCGCGTGCCCGGCCCGAAGTACTGGGTCTGAGTCACGGCCCCCCAGCCCCGCGCAAAAACCAGCCGCGCATACCCCGGGGTCCCCAGCGGCTTCCCGGCTCACCTAGCACCAACAGCCGGGTGCCCGCGCCGAAGTACTGCGTGTCTGTGCTCACAGCCTCAGGGCTCAGCACAAAAATATCGGTCCAGCGACCCTACTGGCATCTGATCGCCCCACTTCCCTCCTAGAGCCCCAGAGCACCCCACTTACCTAGTACCACCAGTCGAGTGCCCCCTCCAAAATACAGAGGGTTATTGCTCACAGCCCGGAGGCTCAGGACAAAAACTAGCGCTACCCTCTCCGGATAGCTCGGGCTTAGCCCAGGTCCCCACCGACCCTGAGCGCAGCCCAGAAGGGAGATAGGCAGCCGACTGCCTCTCCGCATCCCTCCCTAGGGAACACTCAGGGACCCCAGATGCCCTCCTTACCCAGCACAGTCAGCTTGGAACCAGCTCCAAAGTACAGCTGCGCGGTGTTCACACAGCCATGGGGACCCAGGAGCAAACTTTGTCTTCCCTGAGGGCAGCCCGGGAGGCTCCAGCACCCACTCCCTCAAAGCCATGGTTTGGGGGGATCATCTAACCTGGGCATTCCACCCTCCTTCCCCCTGGAGAAGCATTCTTACCTAGCACAGTGAGCCTGGTCCCTGGCCCAAAGTGCTGCTCCTCATAGGAGCACAGTGGGAAGGGGCTGCCAAGAATTCCTCCCTCTTCCCCTCCTCCCCTGGAACAGTCTGGGGCCACCCTCCTCCTCCTCCCTGGATTCTCTCCCCCTCGACCTACCTCCAGAACTAGTGGACAAATGGTCCGGACATGAGGTCACCCCCAATTTTGCAGAGAATGAGCTTGACTTGGGGGCTGACATGGTGGTGAAATTGGAAGGGGCACTAGGGGTGGAGGTTTAGCTGGACTGGGAAGTGTTTCAGGCTAGACCCTGCCTCTTATTACTTCTGTGACCTGAAACCTCCCTGGCCTCAGTTTCTCCATCTGAAAAATGGGATAATATCTTTCCCACAGGATTGTTGTGCTTAATGAATTTTACACCTGCAATGCTTTCAAACGGTGCTACTGAAGAAGACTCTTGAGAGTCCCTTGGACAGCAAGGAGATCAAACCAGTCCATCCTAAAGGAAATCAATCCTGAATAGTCATTGCAAGGACTGATACTGGAGCTGAGGCTCCAATACCTTGGACACCTGATGCAAAGAGCTGACTCATGGGAAAAGACCCTGATTCTGGGAAAGATTGAGGGCAGGAGGAGAAGGGGGTAACAGAGAATGAGATGCTTGGAAGGCATCACTGAGTCAGTGGACATAAGTTTGAGCAAACTCAGGAAGCTTAGCATGCTGCAGTCCATGGGGTCTCAAAGAGTCGGACACGACTTAGCAACTGAACGACAAGTACTTTGTCAAAAGCCAAGTTTTATGGAAAGCACTGGTTCTTGATCCCACTCTGATGGCTTGATTCTTCGTGTTCCTGGGAAGCTGAGTGTGGAGCAGGGAGAAGCAGAGGTGATCAGAGTCCAGGTCCCTGTGAGACCACATAGGGACCCGCTCCAGGGACTTCTCCCAGCCACTCTCCCCATCTTGAGCTGGGAGCTAGGTTCCAGGTGGGCTGCGTGGACCTATTTTCTGAGGCAGGGTTTTTTGTAAAAGCACTTCCTATATCTGAATCATTGTGCCTCCCCCCCCCAAAGTCCCACAATGTTACACTGTGATACAAAAAAATCCTCTCCTCTGGTGCCCCTCCTCCAGCTACTGGGCAGAGGCCGGAAGTGCAGGTGGCAGAGCCTGGTCTGACTGATGGGGTGAGAGCAGACAGACTCAGGGTACACGGCGGGGGGGTGCTTGGGGAAAGGGGGGGTGTTAGTGGTGGGGGAGGGGGACAGGCAGGCCCCTCCTGGAACAGATGCCACCCTGAGGAGCTCTGCTGTGTCATCAGGGCTCCCCTCTGGGACTCTCTGTGCCCACCTGTGCAGATGGGCATTTATAGAGAGGTGGGTGGGAGGACCATCCACAGAGCAGGTGATGTCAGCTCAGGGCGGGAGGACTCACAGCTCTGCACTTGCTTCCTGGATGGACTCCTCTCCCTTCACTAGGGCGCAGATGTTTACTGCACGTCTACTGCATGCCTGCCTCATGCTGCAAGGATAGAGTCCATCCTCAAAGCAGGAAGTCCCAACCTGCCTTTACAGACTTGTGACTGCCATCTCTGAACCTCACAGCCAGCTGAGTGCAAGGACCAGAAGTCTATGACCTTGTAGTTTCCCATCCCATTCATATGTCTGACTCTCATGACCTCTCTCCCACTTGGATAACTGAGACCAACTCTTCCTGTGAAGAGTCTGCCACCTTCCCAGACTCTCCCTGATGGTCCCAGTCAGAAGCTGAGTGCCAGCTTCTGCCCTCTTTTCAGTTCATGTTGCTGCTATTGAGGTGTTAAGTGCTGTATGGTAAGCATTTCTACCCAGGAATTATCCCCCTAAAGAACAGGGAAACTTCTTGGGGACTGTGGCTTGGATATCTTTGTTTTCTTGAGGTTACTGAAAAACATTGCAATGACATGTACTTAATACGTAGTCTACTCTGCTGATACACATGTGCTGACATGTGTGTATGCATGTTTGTTGGTATAAACACAAATACTCGTGCTAGAATGCATGCATGCATTAGATTGAGGAGGCTGTGTGCTGCAGGCCTGGGGGGGCGGGGCGGTGCGGGCGGTGTCACTGTCTGTGCAGGAAGGCCTGAAGGTGATAACTGCTTTGAATTGGGTCACTTTGGGTGAGCTCTCTGATTTATTCATTTCTTTAAAGATAATTTATTAGGTGAGTACACTGAACCAAGATATATGCTACATCCCAAAGATACTGTAATAAAACACTACTTGGTCCTCAAGGAGGTGACCTTCAAGTGGGGGTGTCAGACAATGAAAGGGGTAGTTTCCATCAAGTGAGGTTAATAGCAGGAAGGAAGTGGGCACAGGGCACAGTGATAGCAAAACACAGAGGGCATTTCATGCAGTCTCATGGAGTAAGGGGCAAAGATGCTCCAGAGAAGGCTACTAGCTGGGGAAAATGTCATCGCTGAGTCTGCAAGGATGAGTGGGAGTTTGTGTAGGTGTCATTCCAGGCAGAGGAGTGCAGGATGGCCTGAGAGCCAGTGGCTTAGAAGGCTCAGGGGTACAGTAGTGGGGGTGAGTGTGGACACAGAGGTGGAGAGCAATGGTGGGTCTTTTATGCCATCCTGAGGACTTTGGGTTACATCACCATAGTGACAGTGTGACGATAAAGAGCTTTGGAAGGATTTCTAGAAACAACAATAGAGCTGATCCTTTGTTTTAGGAACTTTATTTTCTATCCTTCCAGGTGGCTTCCTCCCAGGTGTCTTGCAGGGCTCCCAGGTGGCACAGTGGTAAAGAATCTGCCTCCCAGTGCAGGAGACATGAGAGACGTGGGTTTGATCCCTGGGTTGGGAATATCCTCTGGAGTAGGAATTAGCATCCTACTCCAGTATTCTTGCCTGGGAATAACGATGGACAAAGGAGCCTGGCGGGCTACAGTCCATGGGGTCACAAGGAGTCAGACACAACTGACTGAGCACAGAGTGATCAGGGGACTTCTTCACATCTACTTAATTCACCTGAGTGAAGTTTATAACTAGCTTTGTAACTTAACCCGGAGACACATCTGCTACTGAGCAGAGATTTCCAAGTCAGTGATGTTTCTTCTTTCCAGCTGGAAACGCTCTTTGGTGGTGAATGAAGCCTAGTAATGCTCCTGGTGAGAGAGTTGAAATGAGCACCCTGGGGTCATGACCACTCCCCAGCAGGCACACCTGTGTGATTTAGCTCTTCCTCGGAGCACCTTTGTCCAGGTAGGAAAGCAAGTTCCTAGAGGCAACACTGCTATTTTTCTAGACTGCTCTAGAGTAAGCCTCTCCCTTCACCAGTCACCCCCTTCCACATGTTCCTTCCTTCACACCCCCTTCCTGACAAGAAGGAGCAGTGCCAATCACAGGCTGGGCCCCTCACACCTCCTACCTGAAAGGACTGTACTTTCCTTGAATATCTCTTGTTTATACCCAGATTGGAGTCACATGGGACTTCAGAGATGGACGGAGGAGACACTCATAAGGCAGAGTGAAAACACAACAGGCCATTTTTATTGGTTCAGCAAGTTCAGTCCCCCTAGGGTCTCCCCTGGGTTAGGGAGATCCTGGTCCTGAGAGTCTGGGGCACCCCCACATGGGAGTGGACGCTGGGCTGAGTCCAGAGATGAGAGCAGCTCTTCAGAAGCGCTGGGTAGGAATGGGAAAAGCAGAACTCACATCAGGGCAGCAACAGGCTGGAAGCTCCTGGCTCCACTTCTAAGCTGGCTTCAGGAATCTTTTCTCTTGACCTGAGGAAGAGAAGGTGTGAGGGTTACAAGGAGCCAGGAGTGCTGGGGACCGAGAGGAGGTAGGGTGTCCCACTGACAAGACAAACAGCAGGTCTCCTCCCAACACCCATCCACTGGGTTTTCTGGTGACCCCAGTCTCTCCTCCCTGGCACGGCTCTCCCATTGTGATCACACAGGTGCGAGGTGTCTTCTGAGGCCTGTGGGGGAACCCCTTCCTCCTCTCTGCCCACCTCTGGTCCTGGGGGCCTCTATGTTCCTAGGTCTGTGTTGCTGCATTTCAAGTGTCACCTCCCACCTGCCTGCCCCATCCTGGCCCCCTCCTCACCATGGCCATCAGCACCAGGGCGCTGACCAGCACAGCGTACAGGGTGGCCTTCCCCAGCAGGATCTCATAGAGGAGGGTGGCAGACAGGACGCCTTGCTGATAAGACGCTGTTGGCAGGAAGGGAGAGCAGGTAGGTACCTGTGAGCAAGTATCTCTGGCCTCCACCCCCTTTACCAACGCCCACCCCAACCAGTGTCCATGGCTTCTCTGTCTCTGGTTCCAGAGCAATGACCATGGAGATGGACACAAAGAAGCAGAGGGCTACTCACCGGAGGTGACACCACAGTCTGCAAGAAAAAAGGGGGAGGAAAACGGATGAGAGACTGCATCTTCTAAACCCGATTCAAAACTAAGTCAGTCTTTTAGTCAGCACCGGCCCCCAGGCTCAGAGCAGCCTCTGATCAGAGTCCCAGCACTGCCTGTACCAATGTGGCCACAGCATCCTCAGAGTCATGGGAGGAGGAAGCACTGAAGGGGGTGGGGACCCACCCCTGAGACCCTGAGCTGTGCAGGCGGGCAGGGAGGGGACCCACCAGCACCGCTGAGTTGGGAGGAGGATCTGGACCTGGGGGAGGACTCAGCCCGAGGAGGTGCCCTGTCCACCCTCTTGGTGGGCTCCCCCGACCCCTCCCTCTGTGTCCAGCCTTCCCGCTCCTCTCCCTGGATCTCTCCTCTGTCGGCTCTGACTCCCCCCGGCCGGCTCACCTGCTCTGCCCCAGGCCTCGGCGCTGATGTTCTGGGTGACGGGCTTGGCCCTGTCCGGCTTCCACTCGTCCTCGTCCGTGAGCCCGTGGAACTGGACTTGGCAGCGGAAGTGGTTGCGGGGGTTGTGCCAGAAGGCGGCGGTCACTCTCAGCCGGCTGCTCAGACAGTATCTGGAGTCCTCCCGCGTGGGGTCCTCCTTGTAGGGCTCAGGGTCCGTGCTGACCCCAGTGGTGACCTGCTTCCTGTTCACCCACCAGGTCAGCTCCACGTGGTCGGGGTAGAAGCCCGTGGCCAGGCACACGAGCGTGGCCTTCTGGGTCCGGTCGATCTCTGCTTCCGAGGGTTCGAACACAGCCACCTTGGGCGGGTGCACCCGGCTCAGATCGTCTGGAAGGACAGGGGTGGGGGCCAGGACCGGCCTGAGGGCTGGCTGGGCATAGGGGCTCTGTGTGTGTGTGTGTGTGTGTGTGTGTGTGTGTGTGTTTGTGAGTGTTTCTGTGTTTTTGTGTATGAGTATATGAGTGTGATTGCAGCCATGAAATTAAAAGACGCTTACACCTTGGAAGGAAAGTTATGACCAACCTAGATACCACATTAAAAAGCAGAGACATTACTTTGCCAACAAAGGTCCATCTAGTCAAGGCTATGGTTTTTCCAGTGGGCATGTATGGATGTGAGAGTTGGACTGTGAAGAGAGCTGAGCACCAAAAAATTGATGCTTTTGAACTGTGGTGTTGGAGAAGACTCTTGAGAGTCCCTTGGGCTGCAAGGAGATCCAACCAGTCCATCCTAAAGGAGATCAGTCCTGGGTGTTCATTGGAAGGACTGATGTTGAGCTGAAACTCCAATACTTTGGCCACCTCATGCGAAGATTTGACTCATTTGAAAAGACCCTGATGCTGGGAGGGATTGGGGGCAGGTGGAGAAGGGGAAGACAGAGGATGAGATGGCGGGATGGCATCACTGACTCAATGGACATGAGTTTGAGTAAAATCCAGGAGTTGGTGATGGACAGGGAGGCCTGGTGTGCTGCAATTCATGGGGTCACAAAGAGTCGGACACGACTGAGCAACTGAACTGAACTGAACTGATGTGAGTGTGAGAAGGAAGGGAAGGGGGCCACAGGGTCATCCTAAAATAAAATATTGTAGCAGTATGGATACCCCGGTGGCTCAGAGGGAATCTGCCTGCCAATGCAGAAGACGTGGGTTCGATCCCTGAGTTGGGAAGATCCCCTGGAGAAGGAAATGGCAACCCACTCCAGTGTTCTTGCCTGGGAAATCCCATGGATAGAGGAACCTGGTGGGCTACAGTCCATGGGGTCGCCAAAGAGTCGGACACGACTGAGGGACTGAGCGTGCATGCAAGCAGTATGGCCTGCGTATTTGGGGGGTCACCACCCCACGCCTCTGCGCTCAGTCTCTGCCTGCCTGTGCCCGTACTCACCCAGCCACAGGCCTGTCTCCTGTGTCTCCAGCCCCAATGGTGGCCTTACAAGTGGCACCACCCAAACTCTGAGCAAATTCTCTTCTCTTACATTATGGTTTTGTTATTCAACATGAGAAGCTTACTTCTCTACTTCTCACCGTAATATATAGTAGTTATTTAAATAGAGCACCGGATGGAACATGAATAACAGAATTCAAAGCTTAGAAGTGGCTTTAGATAGTCTCTGGATGTCTCTGCATCATTTTTCCTGCTTGTGAAGGGAGAAGCCAACAGTGACTGTCCGCAGTGGGGGTGGGCATCACCTCATCTATGGATGCCAAAAGCCCTGTCCTCTGCTGGGAGTGAGTCTGAGGGGTTGGCCAGTAAGATGATTTGGGGATAAGGAAGTTATTTGACGGCTGTTTTTTATTTTTTCAGATGACAATGTACTAATGATATATTTTTGCATACTCATGTGAAGACAGCATTTGTCTTAGGGCGTACTCATCAGAATGCTGCTGCTGCTGCTAAGTCGCTTCAGTCGTGTCCGACTCTGTGCGACCCCATGGATGGCAGCCCATCAGGCTCCTCTGTCCATAGGATTCTCTAGGCAAGAACACTGGAGTGGATTGCCATTTCCTTCTCCAACCAGTCGGAATGGGAGGTTTTCTTTCTTTCCAGTGCTTCAGGTCAACCTAGCCATTCCTCTGCCTGCCGGTACCCCTGAGCTGCCTCGGCTCAGAGAAATCGCTGTCTCCCCTTGTTTTAAATTCAGGCATCTTCAACTTTCTTTGCCCCTTTGATTCCAGCTGTTCTACTTTTCCCTACCGGCTAGCTTCGTAAATATGCATCTGAGGTCATCAGAGCAACTTTCACTTCCAGTTGTCTTGATCCAGCTAAGCCTCTGGTGTGTGGCATCCCGGAGGGCCCCAGGTGAAGGCATTCAAGTTAAAGCCCCTGCGGCCTTCTCATCTGACTGGCCTATTGCTTCTGGACCCTCTTGACATACATTTCATCTTGCTCTTTGCATTATACGGATTTTTTTGTTTGTTTCTGAACAATTCTGTTAAAAGGAAGACATCTCATTCTAAACAGATGTAGTTTAGCCTAGAAGATTAAAAAAAAAAAGTTCTGACACTTGCTATTTCCATGGATGTGACTTAACTTCAGGGCTGGCTTCATGAGGGTGTGAACCATGTAGTCCCCACTTAGAAGGCCTCCCTGCTTGATATAATGTGCTGGTGTCACCACTGTGAAATTCTAAATAATTTTTTAAACTAAAGCCTTAGGTGTTCATTTTGAGGTAGCCCTGGGCTTCTCTGGTGGCTCATTCGGTAAAGAATCTGCCTGCAATGCAGGAGATCTGGGTTCAATCCCTTGATCAGGGAGACCCCCTGGAGAAGGAAACAGCAACCCACTCCCGTCTTCTTGCCTGGAGAATTCTATGGACAGAGGAGCCTGGTGGGCTACAGTCCATGGGGTTGCCGAGTCAGACACGACTAAGTGACTAACACTTCACTTCACTTTCTGCCTTCCATCAGGCCGGGGGCCCTGTGCTGCACTTCAAACCTTGTGACTGTCCCTCTGTCCCAAGGGCTTTACTGGCAGACCGGAAATGAAATGGAAATCTCCTGACTTCTCTCTGTTGCACTGGTTCCATCAGGCTTTCTGCTCTTGGCCTGGTTCTTCACTCTCTGGCAAAGTCCCTGCCTCTGGGGTTCTACCAGCCCTCCAGGGGCATTACAGAATCGACTCCTCTGACCCCCTCACCCAGCAAACACTCAGCACTTACTGGAAAAATTACAGACGCATTTTTGAGCCATGTGATGTTGATGTGTTGGGCAGAAGGAAGCAGGACCTTCCTTACACGCTGAAGTACTGGCTACATGGCTCCACGATGAGGGTGAGTAAGTATCCCCTCCCTGTTTGTGAGTCCCCGTGGGTGGGCTCGCCCATGTGGGGACACCTGTGTGTGTCCTGGTGAGCTTTGCTGGTGCGTGCTTGGATGTGGGCTGGAGAGCCTCAGACAGAACTCTGAAGTTTACCTGTGCTGTTCCCAGCTCACTTCTTACAGCCAGCCAGCCCTCCTCCTCATGCTTATCCTGCCCCTCCATTGGCACTGGGTTCCCCCGATGTCCCAGTGACTGCCTAGAGGAGGGGCAGGGGGGAGACCACTGAATTACAACAGGTCTGCTAGATACTCTAGGATACTCCCCACGCAGCTACTCCTGCACTTCTCAGAGCAGTGTCAGCAGCAGGTCTTGTTGATGATTTTCAATCCGAGGGAAGGTTCCCACAGATTCACTTGCCCAGGGTCATCAGAGCATTAAAGGACCAGGGCTTGGGACCCAGGTGTACCTGTTTTGAGGTCTCCTGCTCTCCTCCACCCTGGCTGATCATAGGAACTCAGCTGTCATTGGGAACAAACACTTCAAACTGAGCCCCACTGGTTCCACCCTAACCAGTCTAACTACAGACACGCTTGCTGTTATCATATCATCCAGTAAACGCTACAGTATCGAGGGGTCGTTCCCCTCTGGAAGCTCAGTGCTTCCATCACCAGGTGACACTGAAGATCCCTTTCCAGCGCTAAGATCCCCTTGGGAATGTTCCCGGCCTCAGAAGAAAAATATGTCTATTTGAATATATGCCCTGCACCATCTGGCTGTTTAACCTCAAAGACTGGTGTGAGGAGGGAGATTTCAGGCTCGGGGGCGGGGGATGGTGGTGGTGAGGGGGTTCCACATGATGAGTAAATGCACCCAGTGGCCCAGGTTCCCACCCAGCCTGTGTGTGCTATACACACAGCCTGGCCGGCAGGGGTCTGGACTTAGGCAGAAAGGAAGAGGTTGGAAACCTAAATTTAAATCCAAACTTCCAAACAGTAAATTGACAAACCCCACCTGTTTGGATTCTTTCCCTCACTGCCTGGTGTTTATCTGTCTCTTTCAAGTCTCTCTTCTACTTTCCCTCCATCATCCTTTTCCTCCTGGGTCAGGAGTGGAAGCCTGCATCTCCTCCTGCCTGGAGCCAGCTCTGCAGGGGGCCCACCCTCCTGGACTCATTCCTGCCGGTTCCTGCGCGCCCTTAGCCCCCCCCCCCCCCCCCCGCCCCAGCTCATTTTTCCCTTTGTGGCTGCTACACCCACTTCTACACTTCCCTCAGCCCAGATCGCCCTCCTCAGTCTTTTTCTCCAATCAAGCAGCTCTCAGAGTCCTAATAAATTCTGTTTTTCGCCATGGCTCACCAGGTCCCTAGTATCTCAGGGAAAAAATAAAAAAGACCAAAGCCCCCCCACCCCCCTTGCCCTACCTCTCTGTTCCAGGACTATGAGAACCCCAGTCCTGGCCCCTCATCCCTTGCAGAGCTGACTCTACAGGTGGACAACGTGGCCACACACTCCAGCCCACCCCACCCATCTCCGGGGACAAGAGAGGCCGCGAAGAGAAGGCAGGGAGGCGTTCAGATCTCACCTGTGACCGTGAGCCTGGTGCCGGCGCCAAAATACCGCTCTCTGGCTCACAGAGTCGCAGTCCCGCAAGCAAACCCCTCAGAGCATAGCAGCTCGCCCTCCGGGACCCAGAGCCCGGCTCCAGCGCAGGGAGGGGACCAAGTGCCCGGAGCCGACCCACCCTGACTCTGCCGCCCGCGGCCAGCGCGCCGACACTCACCCACCGCGGTGGGCGCTCCGCCGGCCCCGGAGGTCACGGCGGCGCCGGGGCGCCCCACAAAGAAACCGAGGCGCGCCGCCCGCACTCACCTAGCACCAGGAGCCGCGTGCCCGGCCCGAAGTACTGCGTCTCTGAGTCACGGCCCCCCAGCCCCGCGCAAAAACCCGCCGCCCATCCCTCGGGTCTCCGGGGTCGTCCCAGCTCACCTAACACCAACAGCCGGGTGCCCGCGCCGAAGTACTGAGTGCTTTGGCTCACAGCCCCGGGACTCAGGACAAAAACCAGCCCTGCCCTTCTCTGATGCCCCGACTCAGCCCAGGTCCCCGCCGACCCTGAGCGCAGCCCAGAAGGGAGATGGGCAGCCGACTGCCTCTCCGCATCCCTCCCTAGGGAACACTCAGGGACCCCAGCTGCCCTCCTTACCCAGCACAGTCAGCTTGGAACCAGCTCCAAAGTACAGCTGCGCGGTGTTCACACAGCCCTGGGGACCCAGGAGCAAACTTTGTCTTCCCTGAGGGCAGCCCGGGAGGCTCCAGCACCCACTCCCTCAAAGCCATGGCTTGGGGGGATCATCTAACCTGGGCATTCCACCCTCCTTCCCCCTGGAGAAGCATTCTTACCTAGCACAGTGAGCCTGGTCCCTGGCCCGAAGTGCTGCTCCCCATAGGAGCACAGTGGGAAGGGGCTGCCAAGAATTCCTCCCTCTCCCCCTCCTCCCCTGGAACAGTCTGGGGCCACCCTCCTTCTCCTCCCTGGATTCTCTCCCCCTCGACCTACCTCCAGAACTAGTGGACAAGTGGTCTGGACATGAGGTCACCCCCAATTTTGCAGAGAATGAGCTTGACTTGGGGGCTGACATGGTGGTGAAATTGGAAGGGGCACTAGGGGTGGAGGTTTTGCTGGACTGGAAAGTGTTTCAGGCTAGACCCTGCCTCTTATTACTTCTGTGGCCTGAAACCTCCCTGGCCTTAGTTTCTCCATCTGAAAAATGGGGTAATATCTTCCCCAGGGGGTTGTTGTGAGTGCTTAACAAATAACACAGCTTCAAGTACTTTGTCCAAGGTCAAGTTTTGTGAAGATCCCACTCTGACTGCTAGATTTTTCACATTCCTGGGAAGCTGAGTGTGGAGCAGGGAGAGGCAGAGGTGATCAGAGTCCAGGTCCCTGTGAGACCACATAGGGACCCGCTCCAGGGACTTCTCCCAGCCACCCTCCCCATCTTGAGCTGGGGGCTAGCTTCCGGGTGAGCTGCGAGGGTCTATTTTCTGAGGCAGGGCTTTTTGTAAAAGCACTTCCTCTATCTGAATCATCGTGCCCACCCCCCCAGTCCCACGATGTTACACTGTGATACAAAAAAGTCCTCTCCTCTGGTGCCCCTCCTCCAGCTACTGGGCAGAGGCCGGAAGTGCAGGTGGCAGAGCCTGGTCTGACTGATGGGGTGAGAGCAGACAGACTCAGGGTACACGGCGGGGGCTGGAGGCGGGAGGGGCTTGGGGAAAGGGGGGGTGTTAGTGGTGGGGGAGGGGGACAGGCAGGCCCCTCCTGGAACAGATGCCACCCTGAGGAGCTCTGCTGTGTCATCAGGGCTCCCCTCTGGGACTCTCTGTGCCCACCTGTGCAGACGGGCATTTATAGAGAGGTGGGTGGGAGGACCATCCACAGAGCAGGTGATGTCAGCTCAGGGCGGGAGGACTCACAGCTCTGCACTTGCTTCCTGGATGGACTCCTCTCCCTTCACTAGGGCGCAGATGTTTACTGCACATCTACTGCATGCCTGCCTCATGCTGCAAGGATAGAGTCCACCCTCAGATCGGGAAGCCCCAACCTGCCTTTACAGACTTGTGACTGCCATCTCTGAACCTCACAGCCAGCTGAGTGCAAGGACCTGAGTGCTGAGTGCAAGGTCCCTGACCCTGTAGTTTCCTATCCCATTCATACATCTGACTCTCATGACCTCTCTCCCACTTGAATAACTGAGACCAACTCTTCCTGTGGAGAGTCTGCCACCTTCCCAGACTCTCCCTGATGGTCCCAGTCAGAAGCTGAGTGCTAGCCTCCGCCTCCATTATAGTAACTCACATTGCTTGTATATTGACTGTTTCTATCCATGAATTATCCCCTAATGAACAGGGAAGATTCTTTTTTTAAAATATAAATTTATTTATTTTAATTGGAGGCTAATTACTTTACAATATTGTAGTGGCTTTGCCATACATTGACATGAATCAGCCATGGGTGTACATGTGTTCCCCAGCCTGAACCCCCCTCCCACCTCCCTCCCCATCCCATCCCTCCGGATCATCCCAGTGCACCAGCCCTGAGCACCCTGTCTCATGCATCCAACCTGGACTGGCGATTAGTTTCACATGTGATAATTTACATGTTTCAATGCCATTCTCCCATATCATCCCACCCTCGCCCTCTCCCACAGAGTCCAAAAGACTGTTCTATACATCTGTGTCTCTTTTGCTGTCTCACATACAGGGTTATCGTTACCATCTTTCTAAATTCCATATATATGCGTTAGTATAGTATATTGGTGTTTTTCTTTCTGGCTTACTTCACTCTGTATAATAGGCTTGGGAAGATTCTTGAGGACTGTGACTTGGATGTCTTTATTTTCTTGGAGGTTAATAGCAAACATTGCAATGACATATGCTTAGCAAGTGGTTGGCTATTCGCATTCATATGTATTCAGAGATGTGTGTATATGCATGTGGTTGTATATGAGGCACCCATGTTAGAATGCACACGTGTATTGCAATAGAGAAGGCTGTGTGCTGCGGGGCTGGGAGGGAGAGGGTTGCTGTCTGTTTCAGGCAGGCCTTAGGGTGATATCTGCTCCTGAATTGGGTCACTGTGGGTGAACTCACTGATTCATTCATTGATTCCAAGATAATTTAATGGAAGCGTACACTGAACACGGGGTTCCCTCATGGCTCAGATGGTCAAGAATCTGCCTGCAATGCAGGAGACCTGGGTTCCATCCCTGGGTCCGGAAGGTCCCCTGGGAATGGGAATGGCTACCCCCTCCAGTATTCTTGCCTGGAATATCCCATGGACAGAGGAGCCTGGCAGTCTGCAGTCCATGGAGTAGCAAAGACTGAGCAACTAACACACACACGCTGAACCAAGGTACTATGCCACATCCCAAGGCTACTGAAATAAAACACAACTTTGCCATCATGGAGTGACCTTCAAGTGGGGGTGTCAGACAAGAAAAGGGGTAGTTTCCATCAAGTGTCAGTGGTAGGAAGGAGGTGGGCACAGGGCATTGTGGTAGCAAAATGCATGATGCATTTCATCCAACATTATGGGGGTGGTGTAAGAGGCATAGAAGCTCCTTATAGGAGAAGATATCACTGGTAAATCTTCAGGGATCAGTAGGAACTTACGTATTTGTCATTCCAGGTAGAGGAGTGCAAGATGATCTGCAAGCCAGTGGCTCATAGGGTTCAGGGTGACAGGAGTGAGGGTGAGTGTAGACAAGGAGACGAAGGACAACGGTGGTTCTTTTATGCCGTTTTGAGGGCTTTGGGTTAAGTCACCATGGTGACCGTGTGACAATAAAGAGCTTTGGAAGGATTTCTAGAAATAGCAAGAGGGCTGATCCTTGGTTTTAGGGAACTTTATTTTCCATCCTCCGAGGACTCATCAGGGGACATTTTCACATCTACTTAATTCACTTGAGTGAAATTGATAACTGGCTTTATAACTTAAACTAGAAGACACATTTGCTACTGAAAACAGAGTCCCAAGTCAGTGGCTTTTCTTCTCTCCTGGAAACACTCCTTGGTGGTGAAGGCAGCTGAGTTGTGAGTGCCCTCAGGGAAACTGATACGTGACACAAGTGACTTTGGGCTTTGTTGGTCATGAGGTCATGACCCCTTGGCAGGTAGACACACCTGTGCAGGTCAGCTCTACCTCAGAGCACCTTTGATTAAGTAGGACAGAAAATTCCCAGAGTTAACACCAGCATTTTTCTAGACTGTTCCAGAGTAAGCCTCTCCCTTCACCAGTCACCCCCTTTCACATGTTCCTTCTTTCACACCCCCTTCCTGACAAGAAGGAGCAGTGCCAATCACAGGCTGGGCCCCTCACACCTCCTACCTGAAAGAACTGTACTTTCCTTGAATATCTCTGGTTTATACCCTGACTGGAGTCACATGGGACTTCAGAGATGGACAGAAGAGGTGAGGAGACACTCATAAGGCAGAGTGAAAACACAACAGGCCATTTTTATTGGTTCAGCAAGTTCAGTCCCCCTAGGGTCTCCCCTGGGTTAGGGAGATCCTGGTCCTGAGAGTTTGGGGCACCCCCACATGGGAGTGGACGCTGGGCTGAGTCCAGAGATGAGGGCAGCTCTTCAGAAGCGCTGGGTAGGAATGGGAAAAGCAGAACTCACATCAGGGCAGCAACAGGCCAGAAGCTCCTGGCTCCACTTCTAAGCTGGCTTCAGGAATCTTTTCTCTTGACCTGAGGAAGAGAAGGTGTGAGGGTTACAAGGAGCCAGGAGTGCTGGGGACCGAGAGGAGGTAGGGTGTCCCACTGACAAGACAAACAGCAGGTCTCCTCCCAACACCCATCCACTGGGTTTTCTGGTGACCCCAGTCTCTCCTCCCTGGCACGGCTCTCCCATTGTGATCACACAGGTGCGAGGTGTCTTCTGAGGCCTGTGGGGGAACCCCTTCCTCCTCTCTGCCCACCTCTGGTCCTGGGGGGCCTCTATGTTCCTAGGTCTGTGTTGCTGCATTTCAAGTGTCACCTCCCACCTGCCTGCCCCATCCTGGCCCCCTCCTCACCATGGCCATCAGCACCAGGGCGCTGACCAGCACAGCATACAGGGTGGCCTTCCCCAGCAGGATCTCATAGAGGAGGGTGGCAGACAGGACGCCTTGCTGATAAGACGCTGTTGGCAGGAAGGGAGAGCAGGTAGATACCTGTGAGCAGGTCATCTCTGGCCTCCTTCCCTCATAGCCCCCACCAGGGTCCATGGGTTCAGCATTCTCTGATTCCAGAGCAAAGATAATAGGAGATGGAGACATAGGAGGAGAAGGCCACTTACCAGAGGTGACACCACAGTCTGCAAGAAAAAAGGGGGAGGGAAATGGATGAGAGACTGCATCTTCTAAAGCAGATTCAAAGCTAAGCCAGCCTTCCTCAGTCCAATAGCTGGCAAGATGCTACGTCTTGGAAACAACCACGTGACCTTGGGAGTGGATCCTGCCCCAGCTGAGCCTTCCGAGAAGACTCCAGCTTTGGCTGACATCTGATTGTAGCATCTTGAAATAAACGAGCCAGCTAAGCTATGCCCAGATTCCTGATACATTAAAACCAAGCAATAATAAATATGTGGTATTTTGAGATGCTTAAAACAAAACAAATAGATGAAGAAGACCTACTAAGTTAGCTTTCAGTCAGCACCGGCCCCCAGGCTCAGAGCAGCCTCTGATCAGAGCCCCAGCACTGCCTGTACCAATGTGGCCACAACATCCTCAGAGTCATGGGAGGAGGCAGCACTGAAGGGGATGGGGACCCACCCCTGAGACCCTGAGCTGTGCAGGCGGGCAGGGAGGGGACCCACCAGCACCGCTGAGTTGGGAGGAGGATCTGGACCTGGGGGAGGACTCAGCCCGAGGAGGTGCCCTGTCCACCCTCTTGGTGGGCTCCCCCGACCCCTCCCTCTGTGTCCAGCCTTCCCGCTCCTCTCCCTGGATCTCTCCTCTGTCGGCTCTGACTCCCCCCGGCCGGCTCACCTGCTCTGCCCCAGGCCTCGGCGCTGATGTTCTGGGTGACGGGCTTGGCCCTGTCCGGCTTCCACTCGTCCTCGTCCGTGAGCCCGTGGAACTGGACTTGGCAGCGGAAGTGGTTGCGGGGGTTGTGCCAGAAGGCGGCGGTCACTCTCAGCCGGCTGCTCAGACAGTATCTGGAGTCCTCCCGCGTGGGGTCCTCCTTGTAGGGCTCAGGGTCCGTGCTGACCCCAGTGGTGACCTGCTTCCTGTTCACCCACCAGGTCAGCTCCACGTGGTCGGGGTAGAAGCCCGTGGCCAGGCACACGAGCGTGGCCTTCTGGGTCCGGTCGATCTCTGCTTCCGAGGGTTCGAACACAGCCACCTTGGGCGGGTGCACCCGGCTCAGATCGTCTGGAAGGACAGGGGTGGGGGCCAGGACCGGCCTGAGAGCTGGCTGGGCGTATGGGATGTGTGTGTGTGAATTGAAGGGAGCAAGGAAAGTGGCCACAGCATCATCATAAAATTATGTAGCAGGAGGTCCTGTTTGTTTAGGGGTCACCATCCCAATCTTCTGCTATTAGTCACCCTCAGCTTTGCCCCTTCTTTCTTGGTTACCCCACGGATACACACTACTGATTGCCTCCTTCCTCTCCCTACGGTGGCATCATATCCTGAGTTTCTTAGCTTTGTTTGAAATGTGTTATTCTTGCAGTCATGTAGGATGATCCATGAAGTGAGTATATCTGTTTTCTTCCCAGTTTGAATTCCTCTTTGGTGCCTGACTATCTAATTTTCAGACCTGGAAGTAATTATAGGAGAGCTGAATAAGCCTGGATTTTGAGGCAGAAGATTCCTCCAAACAATATGACCTGGAGACCAGACTGACTGGGTCTAATAATTATTTTTCTGTTTTTGCAGGGTGTATGTGTTTACATGTTTGAGCGATAACACATATTAATTAGAATTAGCCATTCTTCCCTGGGATTTCCTAGGTGGCTCAGTGGTAAAGAACCTGCCTGCCAACGCAGGAGACATAAGAGACGTGATTCAATCCCTGAGTGAGGAAGATCCCCTGCAGGAGGAAATGGCGACCCACTCCAGTATTCTTACCTGGAGAGTCTCATGGGCAGAGGAACCTGGCGGGCTACAGTCCACGGGGTTACATAGAGTCAGACACGACTGAAGTGACTTAGCATGCATACATTTTCTTCCCTAGAAAAGACACTTTTCTCATTGCAGCTGACATGCTTTTCTCTATATTATACTGACCCCACCTTTTGTTTTGATTTTACATGTAAGCTGCGTTGTGAAGCCTATGTGCCTTTGGCTATTATCCTATCTGATGTTTCAAACTGACTCCTACACAGGTGCTGGAGTGTGTGGGAGCTTGCCCAGGATGGCTCGAACCCCATAAAAAAACTGTTCTGAGGTTGAACCCTATCTTATTCCTTATTTCCAAACCTCCCCACCGACTTTGGAATCCTAGTTCCAGTCATGCATTATATTCAAAGCAGCAAAAGCATTGAAATGAACAAACCCCAAAGCCCAAAGGCCAGTTCATCAGAGGGTTCCAGGCCCTTTCACATGCCTGACAGATGGGAGAGAATTTCTGAAATTGTTGGAAGGCAGGCCCTCGTGTGAGGACGTGGAGGGGTAAAGTAAAACCAAAAAACACATCTACCTTTCAAGCACCCTCCGTGTTGCCAAAATGCACTGAGACCTCTGTTTAGCTCTGTTCTGAGAGCGAGTTTGTGGGGCAGAAATGTGGCAAACCCAGATGTCTCCACTTTATCCAAGTTCAGGGAATGTTTCTATTGAGAAAATTGAGCCCCGGTTTGGAAAAAGACAGTCTGTGACACAGTGAGGATAAACAGGAATGAAAGGGATGGCTGCATCCTCTGAGTCCTCTACAAAGGATTTGCACATGATTTGTTGTTCAGTCATGTCCGACTCTTTGTGATCCCACAGACTGCAGCATGCCAGGCTTCCCTGTCCTTCGCTCTCTCCCAGAGTTTGCTCAGACTGATGTCCATCGAGTCAGTCAGTGATGCCATCCAACCATCTCATCCTCCGTCATCCCCTTCTCCTCCTGCCATAAGGATTTAGTCCCTTACAATTTCAGAACTCCAAGAGACCACCGTTGTCATCTCTGTTTTATATTTACATCTCAGAGGGCCCGAGGCAGTTTAGGTCACTTTGTACATTGCACGAGAGCCCCTTCTCCCCCCAGAACTCACGCATTTTGAATCCCGATGATCTGTACTCTCCAAATTCCATCACGCTCCCTGGCACGTGCTCCCATCTGCAGGGCAAAGCCTGCCCCAGCTGACCGGTCTGGTGGGAGCTCAGTGGCCCATTCCTCCGGCCGTGTCTACAACTCCAGCCCAGACCCACCTTACCTTTGCCCTGCTCCTGCCTCCTGCCTACTTCTTCCTGAGGCTGGTGATGGTGTGTTAGTGTTTACTCATGAGCCACTGACTCCATTATCTCAGCGCAGATCCTGAGGTTTGACACAATGGGGCCTCCAACCTATTTCTCCTCCTTCTACCTTGCCTCTTGCGAAAAGGGTGTAAGTTTCCAGTTGTAACAGCTTGTTCAGACTTACCTTCTCTGACCCCCCACCAAGCGCAGTGCTCCCCAGGGACACTCCTGCAAGCTCAAGCGATGCTGTGACCTGGACCTCTGCCCTCGGGTTCAGGAGCCCCCCTCAGACCAACTCAGTCTCCCCAAGCTGTCCCCCCACCGCCTCCTGGTCTCTTAAACCAGCTCAGGCCGACACACGTGGCTCTTGGAGACTGGTGGGGACAGAGAAAGGATGAAGGACAGACAAGGATAGACCAAGGACGGGGAAAGCAAGGACAGGGTTCTGAGCTGGAGGCAGGTGCTGGGGGTAGGTTTTAACATAGAAGACAGAGCTCTTTGCCAAAAGGGGGTCAACAGTGCAGGATCAGAGTTAGAATGGGGGTGGGAATGGAGATGATCAGATAAGAAAGGGAAAGCAAAACAGCACACCTGCCAAAACAGGAGCGACGAGAGGAGTCCCGGAGGACGAGAAGAAAAGTGAGACAAGGCTGGAGACAGGCACAGCTCCTTGGAGCCCTGGGCCGGGGAGCCGCATCAGACGCAGTGCCGCAAGCTGGAGGTGCTCCCTCGGGAGGGAAAGGTGGGTCTGACCCCCCACGCCCCTGCACCCCACTCCCCGCCCGATACCTGTCACGGTGATCCTGGTGCCGATCCCAAAGTGGAGGGGCGAATTATAGGCCCACAGCTGAAGGTGACTGTGGCAAAACCCCCGGAAACCTCAGGCAGGGCAAAAGTCTTAGCTCCTCGAGAGCGGGAATGGCCATTTTTTTTCCTGCCTGGGTTCATGGCGCTGGACCAAAGGGATGCCACTAGAAGAAAGGCCTAGGCACACTCAACGGGGGAAAGAGAAAGAAACTTAGGAGCAGCCGATCCACGCAAGTAAGAAGGAGGGGGGAGCTTAGAAGAGTGAGGAGGCAGCTTGTGGTTGGAAGACTCAGAGGAGAAACAGAGGCATCAACCAAGCTGCCTCTAAAGCAAGGACAGGGGGCTTCCCTGGTGATCCAGGGGCTAAGAGTCCGCCTGACATAAGTTTGATCCCTGGTCGGGGAAGATCCCCTATGCTGCGGGGCAACTAAACCCGTGCACCACAGCTGCTGAGCCCAAATGCCTAGAGCTGGGGCTCCACGAGGAGAGACGCCACCGCAATGAGAAGCCCGCACACCACAGCGAGAGGGTAGCCCCTGCTGTCCGCAACTAGGGAAAAGCCCACATAGCAACAAAGACCCAGCACAGCCACGAGTAAATAAAATTAATATTAAAAAATAAATAAAGAGATGGCAGCCCCAGCTCCTCGGAAGCCCCACGGGGATCAGAGTTTAGTCGACCCCTTCCATCAGGGCAGAGAGGAGAGACAGACACTCCGGTCCCAGAGACAGCGACCCTACATCCCGGGTCCTGCATCTTACCCAGGACGGTGAGCCGGGTCCCGTGTCCAAAGTTCTGCGCCCGGTTGCTCCACAGCACAACGTGGGTGTGGCAAACCCCAGAGTGGCTGGTAACATAGGGCCCTTCCTTCCAGAGACGACCTTCCCCCCAGCACTTCTGAGGGTTCCAGCACCTTCTCCGCTCACCCCTACCCTCAGCCTGTTCTCCGCCGTGTTCTCAGTCCCGGCCTTCTCTAAGGGGAACTTCTAGAACTCCAGCCTCACAGCACACCATCCCCAGGGAAGACCTGTACTCACCCAAGACAGAAAGCTTCGTCCCGTTGCCGAAATAGAGTTTTTCATTAGTCACACAACCCTAAAGCCTGGTAGGGAAACTCGCCTGCACCTCCCAACCCTTCCTCCCCCGGTCCACCTGCAGCTTTCCTGTTCCTTTCCTCAGCAGAACTGTAACTCCCGGAGGTGGAGGGGGTTGACATCTGTACAGTGTGTGACTCCCCACCTGCCTCTCCTGTGTCCATCTCCTTTCTGCGTGAAGGAGAAAAATGGCAGGACTGACAACTCCAAGGCCAGAGGTTCTCCCATCTACCATGGCTTCGATGGGCATCCCCCAAGGAGACAGGAAAAGGACAAGGTGACCCCTTTCTAATTGAGATTACTTGCCTCCCGATAGGGAAACCAGCCTTAGCCGAGCCCGCCCATGACATTACTGGAGATGGAGGCTGCCCGCCTCATCAAGACAAGAACTCACCAAGACAGGAATTCAGATCATTCTGATAAACACATGCTTTAACCTAGGCACCCAAGACAGAGGCTCCATCTGGACTCTGCCCCTCCCTGCAGGTTCCCAGCCCTCCAGTCCTGGCTGGTTTACTTACAACAGCGAGCCTTCTTCCCTCCACCCCCGAAAAGTAGAAGTCTCCAAAGTCAAGCCTCCAGGATTCACTTTAAAACCTCCCCTCCTCTGCTGAGCTCAGCCGGGATTCGGGAAGAGGCTGGGGCGTTCAAAGATCTCTTCTCTCCCAAAGACACCAGCCCCCTTCAAACACCCCGCATAGCCTTCCAGAGCTTTCCAGGGCCCCAGGACCCCGGGAGCTGGGTCATCCCTTTCTTCCCACGTTTCCTGGGAGGAGGTGCTCCCTCACGGTACCCACCTGGAGACCCCGGCCTTACCTACAACCGTCAGCTTGGACCCTGGGCCGAAGTGATAGTCATAGCACATTAGAACGCAGCCACCCTACAACGCACACCTGGGACCCGCCCTCCCGGCCGAGGGGCCAGCAAAGACCTGGACTGTGTCTTACCTACAACCGCGAGCCTGGTGCCTTTTCCAAAGAAAACCTCAGTGTTCACACAGTGAAGCGGAGCAAGGAGGAAAGCAATTTGAGGCGGGCAGAGCGGACAGGGTCTGGTTGGTGTCTGGTGGACCTTGGGACTAGGAGGTCTCGCCTGTGCTTTATGGATATTGCACGAGAGAATATTTTTGAGTCTTGACTCTTGGGGCCACGGAACATGGGCAGAGTCCATCCACAAGGCCCTGAGCCCCTGTTTTGATTCTTCCTGAGGGTCCGTCACAGGGATGTGGCCTGGGGAGGCGGGTAGGGTCCCAGACACCCATGAGCATCCATGGGTGGGTGCTGGCATAGTGCTGACTTCTTATTTCATAGAGCGGGTCACCTCCCATGAACCTTCCCATTGACCTTGCCCTGAGAGCAAGGGCAGGTAGTGAGGGGTGGGATAAAGGGTCTCCCTGAGTCCTTCATCCATGAGGCCACAGATCTTACATCTGGTCTTTCTGCCTGGAAGCTTCAGCTCTGATCCAGACCTGTCCTGCTCCGTGGTTTTGGCTTGACAGGTAAATGGTGGGGGGAGGTGGAGGCCTTCTGACCCAAGCCACCCTTGGGCCAGTGACCCAGGAGAAGAGCGAAAGATGATGGGCACTGGGACAGGCAGAAAGGTTTTTGTAAAGGATTCCCATAGGGTTGAATCACCGTGGCCCCCCTGTCCCCACAACGTTACAGCTTTATACAAAAACGGCCCCTCCCATGGGCCCGCCCCTCGGAGAGGGAGTCTGGGAGGAACCACCAGAGCGCTGGCCCTCTGAGGGCATTGGAGGGCGAGGAGGTGACATCAGCAGTCCCGGTGCGTGGTGCGGGGTAGGGGGCGGGTACGAACGAGGCCAGGGGGCTCCCTCCTCACCTCGTGCCCTTTCTTCAGAACCTTCTCGGATCCTCCAAGCTATATATGCCTTTGTGTCAGGGCTGGTTTCCCCGGTATCCGCCCCTTTGCAGGCTGTCGTCATAGGAGCAGCCCCTTTCATCCCCGGCCTGCCCCTGATGCCAGGCACCCAGAGATCACACCTTTTATCTGAGAACGGGGTCCCGCAGGACCCAGACTCTGCCCCTTCGGCCTAACTCTGAACCTCCAGGGTGGTCCAGAGAACAGGCCACCACCGGGTACACAGAGGTAGAGCTTTTCCAGGGATAAAGTCATAGCTGAGAGCTGTATTTCTTTTCTTTTTTTGCATTCTCTTTACAAACATTTTTTTTTAACTGGAGGATAATTGCTTGACACTGTCATGTTAGTTTCTGCTGAATAGCAACATGAATCAGCAGTAGCTCAGCTCGATGCTCTGCGATGACCTTGAGGAGGCGACGGGGCTGGTGGGAGAGCTGTATTTCTAACCAGGGTGAGGTGAGGGCGGAGCCACGTGTGTCGTCAGCTGCCTCCTTCTCATTGCGGATTTCAGACATCAGGGTTCAGTAAAGGGCTTTCAGGGAAACAGAGGTGGAGAACTGGGTGAATACAGCCTCAGAAACGTTTAAATACAATCGCCTGGCCACACGATCATAGTCAAGGTCTTCTTCCTCTTTTCCCTAAAGGGCAGAAACATTTTAAACTTTTGCCAGATATTTGATTTTCCCTGCACAAGATGACCTTGAAATTGAAACTCCAGTTGAGTAGTCATGATCTCATTTCACTAGATGGCGCTTCCTTTTGTGGCCTTTCAGACTATGACTCAATGTCTAGAAGAAAAAAAGACAAACTTGACCACGTAATGATAACACACTCGCAGGGGGAACATACACAGAATCAAAGATAAAAGACAATATGGGGAAAGCATTAGCAATTCTTATCATGAGGGCTGATCTCATGATGATGAACTTTTAGAAATCAATAAGAAAAGAATCCAGCAGTGCATTAAAAATGAGAAGGTTCAGAAGAAAAGATCCAAATGGTGCTTAACCGTAGGGGGAAAAAAAAGTCTTGAAATGATAAATACAAACTAAAATGGCATTGAAATGTCAGTTTTCACCAATTTGATGATGTGAATAGTGGAAAACCATTCTATCAACAGGCTTCCCAGGTGGCGCTAGTGGTAAAAGAACCCTCCTGCCAATGAAGGGATCCTTGGATCCCTGGGTCAGATCCCCTGGAGGAGGGCATGCCAACCCACTCCAGTATTATCGCCTGGAGAATCCCAAGGGCACAGGAGCCTGGTGGGCCTGTAGTCTATAGCGTCACAAGTAGTTGGACAGGACTGAAGCAACTTAGCACTCTCTGGCATGCTAAATAATACAACTCTTAATGGGAGCAATTTGTAACTATCTATAAATATTATGACACGACTTAGTGACTAATACCTCCACCACCATAAAATACAAATGCTCTTACTTTTTCACCCAGAAATTCCACCTTTGGGAATTAATCCTGTAATTACTTTCACATACAAATGAAAACAAGTGTGTAAAATATTTGCATTATTTGGAATAGCAAATGGTTGGGAAAAACTCCAGTACACATCAGTAAAGGACTGGGTAAATAAATTTTGACACATTCACAAATCAGAATACTATTAAATACTAAAAATGAATGAAAATGCTTTATACTGCTATGGAAAGCTTTCTAATATATACTGTTAACTGGATTAAAAATAAGTGGTAGAATAAGGTTTCTATAGGCAACCTTTGTCTAACAAAGGAGGAAAATAAGAATTATACTTCTGTGTATTTGATGCTACATGAAGAAATACTGGAAGTTTACAAAAGAGATGGGCAAAAGCGATTACCTGTTAAGAATAAATGGAGGAGACAGAAACAGAGTGTAAGTAAAATTGACATTTCTCAATGTCAACTTTATAGTGTTGATTTTTGAGCCATAGATAGTGATTTTATTTTAAATGGATAATATAGATATTATCTATTTTATGTTAAAGTAAAATGATAAAATTTTAAAAGAAAAACAACAAAATACTACTTTAAGTGATATTTTGAAATCTACTGCTGTAAAAAAATACTTTTTTCATTTACAAAGTCATTTTTTTCAAAGAAGAACAGTTTATATAAGAAGCTGTTTCATGGTACTCAATTTGCTGAATGAGTCTCCAGTCACCTAGGAGCCTGGTGAAAAACACATATTTCTGAGTAATCCTCAGGATGTTCAGAGTTCCAAGCTCTAGGTTTATTAATTTGTTTTTAAATAAACAATTAGGCACAAAATTGCCCTGGGTATTTACACTTCAGTAATTTACTCCCTAAATTAGAGTTTCCTTTTGACCTGGGGACTCTCACGCCAACTTGAGCTTACAGAGAATACCACCCTGTCTTGGTTCCACAACCACCTTTTGTTCTCATGGGGACTGTCTTAACTTTGTCACACTGTTAGTAGCTCAAGTGCCCACGAAGCTTTTTGTTTGGTGAAAGCAGTTTAGACAGGTAAGGCAGGTGCCACGTGAAGCCTTTCTTCATCTTCGACAGCAGGGGGCAGCCTTGCCTCATTTTTTTGTTCGACTTAACCAGCTGCACTCAGCGTAGCCACTTGAGGGGGCAAGAAGAATGTCATAGTGCTCAGGGAACCCAGGGGAAAGCTTGCTGGTTACCTGTGTGCCCTTCTCAAGGTGGGTGTTGGGAGGTAGGGAGGAGGCCCGCAGGCAATATCTATGTGTAGCTTTTTAAACCTTTTAAGCATGTGAATTGATTCTTTTTAACCCAAACTTCCTCTCCTAATTTCCCAGATGTAACTGACGTCTGAAGAGGCTAAAGGGTCCCCAAAAGTGGCAGGAGACAAGGAGAAAGGGCTGGAACCAGCACTCCGGCTTCCTCATTTACGATCCGGGACTCTCACAGGTGCTGCTCCAGAGCTCTGACGCCCTACTCCTGGGGCAGTCTCACCTCCAGGAGCCAGACTGAGGGCTCCCTCCCACACCCTCTGTTTAGAACCTTGGGCAAGTTACTGGATTGTTAAAAAACTCCAGTCTCCTTAACTGCCTGCAATGAAGGAGACTCGGGTTCCCTGGGTTGGGAAGATCCCTTTGAGAAGGGAATGGCTACCCACTCCAGTATTCCTGCCTGGAGAATTCCAGGGACAGAGGAGCCTGGCGGGCTACCGTTCATGAGGTCACAAAGAGTCAGACACGATTGAGCAACACTCCTTAACTTAAAATGGGAATGATGATGATAAAATAAGACCTACCTTATGGAGCTCTTGTGAGACATAAATAATACACCTAAAGGTTTATTGGATTTCCCAGGTGATGACAATGGTAAAGAACCTGCCTGCCAATGCAGGAAACGTTAAGAGACATGGGTTTGGTCCCTGGGTTGGGAAGATCCCCTGGAGGAGGGCATGGCAACCCACTCCAGTAGTCTTGCCTGGAGAATCCCATGGACAGAGGAGCCTGGCAGGCTATAATCCATGGGATCGCAAAGAGTTGGACACGACGAAGTGAGTTAGCATGCACACATGCAAATAGGTTTGTCATATGCCTGCATATAGTTAGTAAAGGTGTTGGTGACTACTGTTTTCACAGACAGTACTGGTCTAGGGCTCTCTCTGGTTCTCAAGCTCTGACATCCATCAGGATGTCTTGGAAGTCTTATTAAAAGCAAGCTGCTGGGCTCCATCTAAGAATTTCTACTCAGTAGGTCTGGGGTGGAGCCTAAGAATTTGTGTTTCTCCTAAATTCCCAGGCGATTCTGGTCCTGCTGGTCCAGGGACCACTCTTTGAGAACTGTTCTTCTGGAAGACCTTTTCTTCTAGCTCATACTTCATTCATTCAACCCCTGGCTGCCCATGATATCTCAGCTGTTGTTTAATCCATAGACATACCAGGATGAGTAAAACAAGCCATCTTCTATAAGAAGCTCATGGTTGAAGGCCACAGTAGGCACATCTATATATACTAAGCAGCATGAGCAGAACTGTGATAGAAGTAAGCATGGAAGAGAATGAGGACTCCTTACTCAGACCAGAGGGTCATGGAGCCAGTGCAGGGGTGTGGGGAAGAGAATGGGGAGCAGGAGGAGTCAAGGACTTTTTTGAAGAGGGTGAACAGGTGAGTGGACAGGGCATCATGCCAAATGGACCAGTAGTGTCCAGAGCTGGAGTTCAGAGGTGCATGGCTTGTTGGAAGAACCCCCAGCACTTCTGAGCCCTGGGGCACTGCAGGGGAAGGGAGGGGTGAGGAAACCCAGGCTGGAAACACAGGCAGAGCCAGAGCAGGAAGAACCATGCATCTCTGGGATGAGGAGCTTGGCTTGTACTTCAAAAGCTGTCGGGCATCAGGAAAGGTATTAACCAGAAAGCAAACAACACATAGGGCCTCTCTGAGCACAGGCTTAGAAGACTGCAAGGAGATAAGTGCCCCTCAGGAAGTGCTGCAAGGCAGGGGATGAGCTGGAGAGATGTTGAGGAGCAGGACTGATGGACCGCAGCTGAGGGCCCATAAGGTGGGAGAGAGGAAGCAGGGGTGGCGCTTGGGGGCCGGGCAAATAGAGCCCAACTCCAGATCTGTCATTTGCTGGACGAGGGACGTGGGTGAACTGACAACCTTGTCTGAACCTCTGTTTCCTTGTCTGTATCTCCGGAATAATAAACACTGCAGAGGTAGAGGGAACTAAATGTGAAAGTGCCTATCAAGGACTCAGGAGGGTGTTCGTATCATCACGTGGGAAGAACAGAAGGCAGATTTCTCAGGAGTGGGAGGGAGAGAGACCCAGGGAGCTCTCATTTCCCTCAGGCACATGAGCTGGTCCTGGGAAAACAGGGGCCAGCAGGGCCTCCTGCTTCCAGGAGGGAACATATGCTGGGGACACTGAGGGGACTCAGAAAAAGCCAAGGTGATTGGCAGGTGCTTCCCTAGGCATGGGGACCAGTGAGAGGAGGTGTGGGATCTTCCAGACCATGTCCCACACATGTGCACATGTGAGCATGCATGTGCACACATCAGCCCCGCACTCATGACCAGAGAGACAAACCAAGGCTAATGCAGCCTTCTGGAACGAAGTTTCTCCAGGAACCCCTCTCCCTGATGATATTTTCTGCCTTCCTTCTCTTTACATGTGAGTTTCCCTGGTGTCTCAGCTGGTAAAGAATCTGCCTGCAATGCGGGAGACCTGGCTCCAATCCCTGGGTTGGGGACATCCCCTGAAGAAGGAAATGGCTACCCACTCCAGTAATCTCGGCTGGAAAATCCCATGGACAGAGAAACCTGGTGGGTTACAGTCCACGGGATCCCGAAAGAGTTGGACACAACGGAGCGACTTTCACTTTGCTGTTACACCAGTGTGCCCTGGAACACATTGGGGAAGTGGGGTGCTCCACTCATCCGTAAGGGGCATCGCCCTGTCTGAGCCCAGGTGGGAGCACGTTTCCCAGAGTAGGGGTGGGGGTTGAGGATAGGTGCACAGCTGGGCAGGTGGAGCACAGTTACTTTATTAGCATAATGATGGCTGAGGGGCGGGGCTTTAGCTGTTGGCGGCAATGGTCTCCTGAATCCAGTCCACGTAGTTGCAGACCTTGGTGTAGACCCCAGGCTTGCCCTTCTGGGCACAGCCGTAGCCCCAGGACACAATGCCCTGGAGCTGTCCGTTGCAGGCCACAGGGCCGCCAGAGTCACCCTGGGGAGGAAGTGATAAGATAAGCTTTATAAACAGAGGAGACAATGGAATGGGAGCCACACAGTCTGAACCTCACAAGACCCTGTTCCCATTGGCTCTGGGCCCCATACCCTTCTCACTGTGAAGAGAGGCCACAGCTGAGCCTCCCTTGTTTCTCCAGGGGACCATCAGCCCACAGCCCTGGGCGTTCACATCCTGCCCCCAGGGAGGCTGCCACGTCTGGGCAGGCATCTTACTTGGCAGGAATCCTTGCCTCCCTCCAGGAAGCCAGCGCAGACCATGTTGTCGGTGATCTGTCCAGGGTACGAGGCTTCACAGTCGGCGTGACTCAGCAGCGGGGCCTCCAGGCATTGCAGCAGTTCCGGGTAGTTGACTTTGAGGAACAGGAAGAGATCAAGAAAAGGAAAATGTGGGTTAGGATGGGAAGGGGGATGGTAACCCAGGGCTGAGCCCTGAGGGCAACCAGGAGAGGCCCCTTACAAAAATTGAGTTTCAATTCCCAGCAGGATCACTGCGGACCCCTCTCTAAAGGTGCTAAGAGCTGGGGCCGCGTCTGTCCTGTCTTTTGATTCTCGGGCTCAGGTCTGGGACACTTGCCCCTCTCCGGTACCCAGCACAGAGTCCTGTATGTGTAGTAGGTACTTGATGGGAATTTGTAGGCTGGAAGCAAAGACTGGAGCCGAGCTCAGGCGATGCTCGGTTCTGGGCAGTGTGGGTAAGTCAGAGGGTGAAGACGTGAGGGCCCCACTCACCGCCGCTGCTCAGGGTGTTGCCCCAGCCGGAGATGAGGCACTCGGTGCCCGCGGGTGCACAGGCGCTGGGCAGAGCCAAGGTGGACACCCGGGCATTGATGACCGCAGGCGTGGAGAGTTTGATCAGCAGGATGTCATTGTCCAGAGTCCAGCTGCTGTACCTGGGGTGGCGGATGATCTTGGACGCGTCGATGAACTGCTCACCACCCTCCACGACGTCGATGTTGAATTCTCCCAGCCTCACCTGGATGCGGCTGTCGAGGGCAAGCACAGTAAAGACCATTTTGTCCACAAGCCCACATCCCCCAGGGGTTTTCCCTGCTCACAGGTGGGGGTGTAGGAATGTCAAGGGCTGTAGAGGGGTGGCAGGCCAGTGCAGGTATGAGACCAACAACCTCCGTGCTTCAGGGTGGTGGAGAAGTGATGCGGTGAAGGGGTCCAGCTAGGGACCATCTGCTTTTCCAGCCGCCTTTTCCACGCCCCTCATGCATTCAGTGCCCAGTGCCCTGGGCGCAAATGCACCATTTCAAGTTCCCCAGACATCCTTCAACCTCTGCAACCTTGCAAACTACATGCAGTCACTTTTACTGCCTCCTTTCTTGATCTGGTCAGGGCCACCATCCTGTGTGATCAGATTTGTCTGTCCATCCTAAGTCTTTCATTTGTGTCCGACTCTGTGACTTCATGGACTGTAACCCGCCAGGCTCCTCTGTCCATGGGATCCTCCAGGCAAGAATACTTGAGTGGGTTGCCATGCCTTCCTCCAGGAGATCTTCCCCACCCAGGGATCAAACCTGTGCCTCTTACGCCTCCTGCCCTGGCAGGTGGGTTCTTTACCACTAGCACCATCGGTGATCTAATACAGCACTTCTCAAAAAACAGCTACGGGACCTGCACCATCAGTCACCTGGGAACGCGTTAGCGACTCAGATTCTCTCTTCTGCCCAGACCTACTGCATCTGAAACCCTTGGGGTGGGACCCAGCAACATGTGTTGTAACAGGCCCTCCAGGTGATTATTACGTGCATTCAGGTTGGAGAACCATTGCTTTTGGCAGTGATTCTCAGCTCTGCCCAGGAGTGTAGAATTGCCAGAGGCAGAGAGCATTGAAAACTCACCAATATTCAGACTCGTCCTAAAAATTCTGAGCTAAATGGGAACTAGGGATCATATTTTTTTTTAAACGTATCTTACAAGGTTTTAACATGTAGCCAATTGACAAGGGTTATTTTTGTGAGGTCTATGCCAGCTTTTCCCACTGGCTATTCCCACCTTCAAAATAGTTTGTGCCTACTTTTTATGGGACTTTCCAGGTGGCACCAGTGGTAAAGAACCGGTGCAAGCCAAAGCATAAGACCTGGGTTCGATCCCTGGGTCGGGAAGATCCCCTGGAGGGGGGCATGGCAACCCACTCCAGTATTCTTGCTTGGAGAATCCCATGGACAGAGGAGCCTGGTAAGTGCCCCTCTTCACTCACAGCTCCTGCCGAGTCAGCTGCTGTTGCCCACTCCTTCTTCTCTTCCCCATCATCGTTCTGAGCTCTGGACGGACCCCAGCTCTTCCAGAGGGCCCTGGGCAGTGGGCTTAGTCGCCAGGGGCCCAGCACTTACTACTGGTAGCAGTGAGCCGCGGACACCACCCACTGGTCACTGATGAGGGAGCCGCCGCAGAAGTGGTAGCCAGCGTTCAGGGACACCTGGTAAGGAACGGAATTCTCCGCGCAGGTGTAGCCCCCGACGATCTTGTCATCGTCGTCCGAGGGGAAAGCCACTTGAGTGGAAACAGGGGAGGAGAGGCTGATGCAGCAGGAGGGTGGAGCCCCGAGCCCCGTGGCTGGACTCTGCTAATTAGGAGTCCTGACCAAGCACAGGGAGGGGGGAAGGCCACCCTGGCTGGCCTCCCAGCGGGTAGTTCTCCCGAGTCGCTGTGTGTCTGCAGGGCACAGAGCTAGGGAGCCTGCAGGGGCTCCAGCCCAGACCTCCACCGGGAGCACCAGGGCAAGGACAGTAAACCCACTCAGCATCGGAGGGTCTGAATGTGGTCCTCTCACCCACTGGCTGCTTCTCTCGCTTTCATTCATCACCAGTCTACTCCCCGCTGCAGTTTCAGCCCCAGTTTGCCACGATGGGTTGGCCTCACCAGGGAGATGTGGCTGCAAAGCCCTGGCTTTGCTGTACCAGCCCCTCCCATAGCTCACACCTGAGCAGGGAGCCCAGGCACCCTTTGCGCAGGATAAAGGTGTTTACAGTTATTGGCCAATAGAACAGTGATTCGCAGCTGTGGCTATACATCCGGGAATCTTAAAACTACTCAGGAAGCTTAAAAAGTCAGTGCATGGGTCACACCCCAGGCCAATAAACAGGACTCCACTGTGAGTCACCTTCCATCTCCTCAGGAGCATCCGAGGCCAGGAACAGCTAGAGTGGAGTTACCTATGGTTGTCACGGCCAAGCCTTAAGGCCTGGCTCATTTCACAGACCATCTCCACCTGGTTTGTTTCTCGCCTCTCCCAACAAAGCCCCAAAATGGATGGACGAGAGGGATAGGAGTGGAACCCGGCAGAAGGTGAGAGAAGTGAAGGTTAAAGAGCCCCAGAGTGGGAAGGAGGGGTGCTGGCCAGGGAGGGGAGAAGACACACAGGTGGAACAGGAGAGGCCGGAGGAGAGGTGAAGCGTGTATCTCTGCCAGGAGAGGGGCTAGTGGACCTTAAGCGATGCATGGGACTCACCAGCAGCTCCCACAAAGGCGAGGATCAGCAGGGGATGCATGGTGGAGAAGTGTGCTGGAGTGGCTGGTGGCGAGCCTTTATACCTCCCGAGGAGAGGGAGGGGGTGGAGGGGGACCACCCCTCCCAGTACAAACACACCTGCAGCTTCCCTTGTCCTGGATTCTTGCATCAGTTCTGCTATGTTTGGCCACTCCGTGGATTCATGGCTTCCGGGTGATAAGGAAACTTATTTTCCAAGGATGCAGAGGAAGACTAGCTGACTCTTAGGAGGATATTCTGGGGTGAGGAACACAGGGAAAGCCAAGACCCCTCTTCCCACAGCTGAGCCTTCTTAAACCGAGCAGATGATGGAGATGAGGAGGAAAGGAAGGCAGAATGACCTGGGACCCTGGGGATCCTCTGACCTCATGGAGATTTACTCAACTTACTTGAAGGAAGGGCTGATATTAGTAGCAAACTTGGCTGCTTGGTATCCTGAAGTCCCATGAGAGGAAAGAAGTCTTGACTATGTCATACCTGTAAACAAAAAGACCCTGGTCAAGTCTAAACTACTGTGTCAGAAGGTCAAAGCCCAAGCCTTAGGGAACCAGGACCCCAATACCAAGAAGGGATGAGATGGGAGAGGCGGAGTTTCTTGTGAGTCTGGGCCTTCAAGCTGGCTCTCCTTCCTACCAGGGCTTGAGGGACGGGGTGGGAGGAGGCATTTGGAGGGAGGAGAGGTCAAGGATTAAGTAGGTGTTTACCTGATGCACTGGGGTAACAAGAAACCAGTATCATATTCCTCCTCTTCCTCACTATCAAGATGCCTGTCTTTCTCATCGCTCAAGCAGTCTTGGGTTCTCTTTAAGCAGCCTCCTGGTCACCCTGGGAGCCTGCACTAGCAGTGATGAAAATTGCCCCCACCTGCTAGGAGCTGACAGCCTGAGCCGGAATTATATGTTCTGGATCAGATTTTAGAAAAAAGATTTGAACAATGGTAAATCTTAGTCCTTACCAGAGAATCAGCAGTAGGTAGAGAAATTGGGGCACGATAAAGGTTGAGAATGTGTGCGCATGCACTCAGTCGATCCGACTCTGCAGCCTCATAGACTGTAACCCATCAGGCTCCTCTGTCCATGAAATTGAGTGATTAAAAACAACATTGAAGGTGGGGGGTTTCTGAAATTTTCTTTCTTTCTTTCTTTCTTTTTTTTATGCAGTGAGACTCTTTTCCTGGGCTCAGTGAAGAGTGAATCTTCCTGGAAATGATCTCAATTTGCAACCTGCCATGCCCATCAAGACACAATCTTGTAATTTACTGAGGCACCACTTGGCCAGGGGGTATAGAGATGTAACTAGTGTCTGTGCTGGAACCTAACCTTATGAGCCAGGTCGACAAGCCTTTGCATGAAGAGGCTTCTCCTGCTCACCTCCTCTGAGCTCAGTTTTCCTGATGGGCAGGAGTGGGCAGAGTCTACATAGGTACTCTCGGAAAGGTAGAAATGAGCGAATGTTCTGAAGGTGGTGAACAAAGTCAAAAAGTTCAGAAGTCTGGTGGCAAGACAGGAAGTAGGCTGGAAGGACAGAGTAAATGGAAATAGAGTGAACTGGGAGAAATGGGGTGGGCGGGCAGGCTCTCGGGTGGAGAGGGACCCACAGGGTGACTTCTGGTCTGGTGCCTGGCATAGCTGGAAGCCAGCTTCTCCACGACAGGACACCCACTCCGCAGAGCTGCACACCCTTGTGTATAGCACCCACCAGCTTTTAAAGAGCTTTCACACACACAAGCAGCGGTGGCATGCTGATTTTCCTTTGTGTTGAATTTCAAGCTCCCGTTTTCATCGTGAGGCGTGCAGGACAACATTATTTCCTGTTACAGAGGTTGAGACCAGGCGTCAGAAAGGTTCCATCCTGCCTGAGAGCATAGACCTAAAACTGGCAGAGCTGACCTCAAGGCAGCCGGAGGACAGGGAAAGTGCTGTGAAGTGTGGGAATCACTGCAGATGGCAGCTCAGGGGTCATGCCAGGGAACAAACTACATCCGGATCCCTCCTGATGCTGGCTTCCTTGGCAGAGAAAGAAGCTTGAATTAATCTGGCACCTGCCCCCCCACCCCAGCCCCACCTTGCTATGGCCTTGGACCTCTCCGGGCCACGTCAAAGGCAGGTTGTGCTCATCCAGGTTGTGGAGCCTCCATCATAGAGGCTTTTTTTTTTTTGCAGAAATATCATAAAATATGCTATTTCGTTTTGCCCCCTTGTTGTGGGGCCTTCATAGGAAGCCTGGCTTTAGAGGATGAGAAACGTCACATCTGTTTCCTTTCCCAGACTGCAGGGTGAAGGTGGGGGGCAGAGGGGGCCGGCTCATGTTTTGGGCCACCATTCTGCTCAGATAGAAAGGTAAGAGCCACCCCCCCCCCCGCCCCACCTCCCTGTTAGAATGACTTGGCTCATTTCTAATAGCCTTACGTTGCCTGAACTCAAACGCTTTCTGTAGAGTTCTTCTCCAGGGCAGTCCACACGGCTTGGGAGATTTTTCTTTCTTCTGAATCCTATTTATTGACTCAATGGATTAGTTTGCTAGGGCTGCCATAACAAAATAATGGCAGAAATCCATCTTCTCACAGTTTTGGGACCTGAGATGTCCATGGTCAAGGAAGGTGTTGATAGAAGAAACTTTCATATATTGATTCATGGAGAAGTCATTCTGGCTTATACATGAGTTAACTTGACTTTTATACCAACTAAAACAGCCTATTTGTGGCCTATCAAACATACATCGTAGATCTGCTTTACTTAGTAAAGAAAAGGGCACACTGACCGGAAGTAAAAGCTGTCTGTGTTAAAAGATAAAGTGCGTCCCTTCCTGGGACACGAGTGCTGGTGCTCCTTCGAGGACAAGACTCCCTTCCCAGGGGCCAGTGCCACGCTGACTCACTGAGTTCCGGCTGATCTGCTTTTTCAAACCTGGAGGGAATGTATTCCTGACTTGCTTAATGTTCTCTGTTCTGCTAAGATGTAAAACTGGGCTGAAAACCCTGCTGCTCTGGAGCAGCTCCTCAGAGTTGTCTTAGAGGCTGCATTTTGGGTTCTAGTCTTCAGTTTGGCTTAAATAAAACTTGTTTCTATTCCTATTTCAGATCGTTTATTATTTTTGTTAACAGTGTCAACAGGGTTGGTTTCTCCAGGGGTGTCTCTCCTTGGGTTGCCGACGGTCATCTTTTCACGAACTTCACATGGCCTTTCCTCTGTGGGTATCTCCCCAGTGGCTCTCCTTATATATCCTAATCTCTTCTGATAAGGACAAGGTCAGATTGGCTTAAGGGCCACCCTAATGGCCTCAATTAAATTATTTATTTAAAGATCTTATTACATTCTGAGGGACTGGGGGTTAGGACTAAAACATATGAATTTTGGAGGAACACAGTTCAGTCCATACTGCTGTTACTGCTAAGTCACTTCAGTCATGTCCGACTCTGTGAGACCCCATCCCTGGGATTCTCCAGGCAAGAACACTGGAGTGGGTTGCCATTTCCTTCTCCAATGCATAAAAGTGAAAAGTGAAAGTGAAGTCGCTCAGTCATGTCTGACTCTTCGTGACCCCGTGGACTGCAGCCTACCAGGCTCCTCCATCCATGGGATTTTCCAGGCTAGAGTATTGGAGTGGGGTGCGATTGCCTTCTGTGAGTTCAGTCCATAGCACTCAGGAAATATTTACTGCATTCCTGTGATGTTCCTCTAATTTTTCAAACCTGTATGGAAACAGTAAGGAAGATGATACTAAAAGGTCTTTCTTTCATGGCATCTGGGTGTATTTACAGACTTCCCTGGTGGCTCAGCAGTAAAAGAATTCACCTGCCAATGCAGGAGATGCAGGTTCAATCTCTGGGTCAGGAAGATCCTCCGGAGAAGGGAAATGGCAACCCATTCCCATATTCTTGACTGAGAAGTTCCATGAACAGAGGAGCCTGACTGACTACAGTCCATGGAGTTGCAAAAGAGTTGGACACAACTTAGCAACTAAACAACAATGTGTATTTATGTGTGTCTATGTCCACACATATGGAAGGAGATATAACTGTGAGAGGCAGACAGTACATTAAAAAAATATGTATTTTTATATATATATGTAATGTGTATATAATATATACAGTTGATCCTTGAACAACATGGAATTTGAACTGCACTGGTCTGCTTATACATGGAATTTTTTTTTCAGTAACTACTCTAGTATTACATGATTTGAGGTTGGTTAAATACAGGATGTGGAACTTTAGATATGAAGGAGTGCCTACAAAGTTACATGTGGATTTTCAACTGTGCAGTGGGTTAGTGTCCCTAATCTGTACCTAGTTCAAGGATCAACTATTTATATAAAACTATGATGATTAATTGATTATATTCTAATGATTTAGTTCAGTTCAGTTTAGTCGCTCAGTTGTGTCTGACTCTTTGCGACCCCATGAACCGCAGCACGCCAGGCCTCCCTGTCCATCACCAGCTCCTGGAGTTTACTCAAACTCATGCCCATTGAGTCAGTGATGCCATCCATCCATCTCATCCTCTGTTGACCCCTTCTCCTCCTGTCCCCAATCCCTCCCAGCATTAGGGTCTTTTCCAACGAGTCAACTCTTCATATGAGGTGGTCAAAGTATTGGAGTTTCAGCTTCAGCATCAGTCCTTCCAATGAACAACCAGGACTTATCTCCTTCAGGATGGACTGGTTGGGTCTCCTTGCAGTTCAAGGGACTCTCAAGAGTCTTCTCCAACACCATAGTTCAAAAGCATCAATTCTTCAGCACTCAGCTTTCTTTATAGTCCAACTCTCATATCCATACATGACCACTGGAAAAACCATAGCCTTGACTAGATGGACCTTTTTTTGGCAAAGCAATGTCTCTGCTTTTTAATATGCTATCTAGGTTGGTCATAACTTTCCTTCCAAGGAGTAAGCATCTTTTAATTTCTTGGCTGAAGTCACCATCTGCAGTGATTTTGGAGCCCAAAAAAATAAAGCCTGACACTGTTTCCACTGTCTCCCCATCTATTTCCCATGAGGTGATAGGACCAGATGCCATGATCTAAGTTTTCTGAATGTTAAGCTTTAAGCCAACTTTTTCACTCTCCTCTTTCACTTTCATCAAGAGGCTTTTTAGTTCCTCTTCACTTTCTGCCATAAGGGTGGTGCCATCTGCATATCTGAGGTTATTGATATTTCTCCTGGCAATCTTGATTCCAGCTTGTGCTTCTTCTAGCCCAGCGTTTCTCATGATGTACTCTGCATATAAGTTAAATAAGCAGGGTGACAATATACAGCCTTGACGTACTCCTTTTCCTATTTGGAACCAGTCTGTTGTTCCATGTCCAGTTCTAACTGTTGCTTCCTGACCTGCATACAGGTTTCTCAAGAGGCAGGTCAGGTGGTCTGGTATTCCCATCTCCTTCAGAATTTTCCACAGTTTATTGTGATCCACACAGTCAAAGGCTCTGGCATAGTCAATAAAGCAGAAATAGATGTTTTTCTGGAACTCTCTAGTTTTTTTGATGATCCAGAGGATATTGGCAATTTGATCCCTGGTTCCTCTGCCTTTTCTAAAACCAGCTTGAACACCTGGAAGTTCTTGGTTCCCGTATTGCTGAAGCCTGGCTTGGAGAATTTTGAGCATTACCTTACTAGTGTGTGAGATGAGTGCAATTGTGCAGTAGTTTGACCATTCTTTAGGATTGCCTTTCTTTGGGATTGGAATGAAAACTGACCTTTTCCAGTCCTGTGGCCACTGCTGAGTTTTCCAAATTTGCTGGCATATTGAGTGCAGCACTTTCACAGCATCATCTTTCAGGATTTGAAATAGCTCAACTGGAATTCCATCACATCCACTAGCTTTGTTCATTGTGATGCTTTCTAAGGCCCACTTGACTTCACACTCCAGGATGTCTGGCTCTAGGTCAGTGATCACACTATTGTGATTATCTGGATCATGAAGATCTTTTTTGTACAGTTCTTTTATGTATTCTTGCCACCTCTTCTTAATATCTTCTGCTTCTGTTAGGTCCATACCATTTCTGTCCTTTATTGAGCCCATTTTTGCATGAAATGTTCCCTTGGTATCTCTAATTTTCTTGAAGAGATCTCTAGTCTTTCCCATTCTGTTGTTTTCCTCTATTTCTTTGCACTCATCACTGAGGAAGGCTTTTTTTATCTCTCCTGGCTATTCTCTGGAACTCTGCATTCAAGTGGGAACATCTTTCCTTTTCTCCTTTGCCTTTCACTTCTCTTCTTTTCACAGCTATTTGTAAGGCCTCCTCAGACAACCATTTTGCCTTTTTGCATGCCTTTTCCATGGGGATGGTCTTGATCCCTGTCTCCTGTACAATGTCATGAACCTCCGTCCATAGTTCATCAGGCTCTCTGTCTATCAGATCTAGTCCCTTAAATCTATTTCTCACTTCCACTGTATAGTCATAAGGGATTTGATTTAGGTCATACCTGAATGGTCTAGTGGTTATCCCTACTTTCTTTAGTATAAGTCTGAATTTGGCAATAAGGAGTTCATGATCTGAGCCACAGTCAACTCCCGGTCTTGTTTTTGCTGACTGTATAGAGCTTCTCCCTCTTTGGCTGCAAAGAATATAATCAATCTGATTTCGGTGTTGACCATCTGGTGATGTCCATGTGTAGAGTCTTCTCTTGCATTGTTGGAAGACAGTGTTTGCTATGACCAATGCATTCTCTTGGCAAAACTCTATTAGCCTTTGCCCTGCTTCATTCCATACTCCAAGGCCAAATTTGCCTGTTACTCCAGGTGTTTCTTGACTTCCTACTTTTGCATTCCAGTCCCCTATAATGAAAAGGACATCTTTTTTGGGCGTTAGTTCTTAAAGGTCTTGTAAGTCTTCATAGAACCATTCAACTTCATCTTCTTCAGTGTTACTGGTTGGGGCATAGGCTTGGATTACCGTGACATTGAATGGTTTGCCTTGGAAACAAACAGATCATTCTGTCGTTTTTGAGAGTGCATCCAAGTACTACATCTCTGACTCTTTTGTTGACCATGATGGCTACTCCATTTCTTCTAAGGGATTCCTGCCCACAGAAGTAGATATAATGGTCATCTGAGTTAAATTCACCCATTCCTGTCCATTTTAGTTCGCTGATTCCTAGAATGTCGGCATTCACTCTTGCCATCTCCTGTTTGACCACTTCCAATTTGCCTTGATTCATGGACCTAACATTCCAGGTTCCTATGCAATATTGCTCTTTATAGCATTGGACCTTGCTTCTATCACCAGTCCCATCCACAACTGGGTATTGTTTTTGCTTTGGCTCCATGCCTTCACTCGTTCTGGAGTTATTTCTCCACTGATCTCCAGTAGCATATTGGGCACCTACTGACCTGGGGAGTTCCTTTTTCAGTATCCTATCATTTTGCCTTTTCATACTGTTCATGGGGTTCTCAAGGCAAGAACTCTGAAGTGGTTTGCCATTCCCTTCTCCAATGGACCACATTCTGTCAGACCTCTCCACCATGACCCTACCGTCTTGGGTGGCCCCACATGGCATGGCTTAGTTTCACTGAGTTAGACACGACTGTGGTCCTGTGATCAGATTGGCTAGTTTTCTGTGATTATGGTTTTAGTATGTCTGCCCTCTGATGCCCTCTCGCAACACCTACCCTCTTACTTGGGTTTCTCTTACCTCGGACGTGGGGTATCTCGTCACAGCTGCTCCAGCAAAGCGCAGTCGCTGCTCCTTACCTTGGACGAGGGGTATCTTCTCATGGCCGCCCCTCCTGACCTTGAACGTGGAGTAGCTCCTCTCGGCCCTCCTGCGCCTGCGCAGCAGCCGCTCCTTGGCTCCTTGGCGGTGGGGTAGCTCCTCTCGGGCGGGGCCCCTGACCTCGGGCGTGGGGAAGCTCCTCTTGGCCGCTGCTCCTGTGCTGTCGTAGCCTGACGCTCTAGGTCGCTACCCCTGACCTTGGGCGAGGGGTAGCTCCTCATGGCCACGCTTCTGCGCGGTCAGTCACAGCCGGCGCGATTAGATCATTGGAAAAGACCCTGATGCTGAGAAAGATTGAAGGCAGGAGGCGAAAGGGACAACAGAGGATGAGATGGTTGGATGGCATCACTGGCTTGATGGACATAAGTTTGAGCAAGATCTGGGATTTGGTGATGGACAGGGAAGCCTGGCAGGCTGCAGTGCATGGGGTCACAAAGAGTTGGACACCACTGAGCAACTGAACTGAACCAATAATTAGATGTTACTGAAATAGGATAAAGTGATAATAAATGTGAGTAACTAACTGGTGGCTTGGTCCACAGGTACTATGTGAGCGTAGAAGGTTACAAAAGCTCTCTTTGGGGAGACGGTATTTGAGGTGAGACGTGGATAACGAGACGTCAGCCCTGTGAAGGTGGGGAAAGGAGTGCTTTCATCGTTCCCTGCCAAGTCTACAACAGAAATAAATTGACACAGGGACTTCTCTGGTGATTAAGACTCCATATTTCCAAAGCACGGTTGAGGGTTTGATTCCTGGTCGGGGAACTGAGATCCCACAGGCTGCATGGTACAGCAAAAAAAAAAAAAAAAAAAAAAGGGAGAGAGAGAAATAAATAAATTGACACATACATTGACTGCTTTTTAAATTAAATTACCCTATCATCTAGCATTTGGATACTTCACCTTGGTATTAATTTTAATGTAAAAAGTTGTATTTAAAAGGAGGGTCATCGATACACTGAAATATTCTTGTAAGTTAATGTAAGCTCTATCTTTTGACATAAAATAGCATTTATGAAATATTGTTGGGTTAAGAGAATAAATTATAAAATACATATCATATTATCTAATCTCATTTAAATAGTGATTTTAATTTTCCTCAGTTTAATAATCTGTGTATTTTAGAATATGCATTAATTTTGTTAAAAAATAGTTAAAGAGAAACAGTTATAATAATAAATAAAAATTTTCCAGAGAGGGCAATACTTAATCTTGAGGATGGAATTGTTATTGGTAAAATATCATGTATCACAGTGAGAAATAAATTTAGATATTAATTAAACTGTGTGTTTTGTCTCTACCAGGCACAGTGCTATGTGGTTTACATGGATGACTTCATCTAACTCTTATTAAAATCCAATTCCTTGTATTTTTGCATCACTATTATCCTCATTTTATATATGAGGATATCATATGTATGAATATGAGATTGTATAACTTGTTCAAGGTTACACCTGGTGATGAAGCAGTGGAGCCAAGTTTTAAATTCAGGTCTGCCTGAGGACAGAGATCAAGTTAATAACCACAGTGTTTTTACTGCTGCTTAGGAGAAAATTTTGCCATCCTACAGGAGGGTGCTCATAGTCCAAAGCTTATCTGTGGGTGAATTTGCCCACTTCCTAGGGAAATGGGAGCAGAAAACAGGAAGGTAAGCCAGCATTTTTGATCCATTCAATCAAACAGGTGCACATGTGGATCCTGGTGACCAAGAGAATCAGCATGTGTAGAAACTGGGTGAGATCCACTGGACCTTGAACAGCACTAGGAGCATGATGGGAATTGCTCCTTCATCAAGCCAGGATGCGGGAAGAGTGCACACTTAGTGAACGGGCAAACCACAAAGCTAACCTCTCAGGCAATTGACAGGGTTATTGTTTTTCTTGGCCTTGGCTTTGGCTGGAGGATTATAAATAATTTCCTCTGAATATTCATGGCCACTGAGTAGTCAACCCCTGGGGTTTCACACAGACAATGTATGGCCATGAAGATGGACACTGACAATTACAAAAGAAGACATCAAGTCTATTGCATCCCAGCTGATTGACAGAGCCAGAAATATATATTTCCTGGAAAGCCTACCTTTACTCCAAGATTTAGGGGATTCCAAATGATAAATTTATAATATCAAATTATATAATGCATAAGAAATAAGCCACTCTGAGTGAGAGGCATCAGAAGCCACCAGAAAATTGAGGTTGGCATGAATAGATAAAAATTCCAAGTAGAAATTTAATTTTCTTCAGTGCTCAGTCGTGTCCAACTCTTTGCGACCCCGTGGACTGTAGCCAGCCAGACTCCTCTGTCCATGAGAGTTCCCAGGCAAGAATACTGAAGTAGGTTGCCATTTCCTACTCCAGAGGATCTTCCTGACCCAGGCATTGAACCTGCCTCTCTTGTGTCTCCTGCACTGGCAGGCGGATTCTTTACCACTGTGCCAACTATCCTTAGAGAAATAAAATACATGTGGAGCAAGGTTCTTTAAAAATGACTGCTCATCAGATTTCCCTTGTGGTCCATTGAATCTGGCTGTCAATACAGAGGCCATGGGTTCAGTCTTTGGTCTGGGAAGATCCCACGTGCAGTGGGGCAGATAAGCCCATGCTCCACAATGTGCTCTAGGGCTCATGGGCCGAAACTGCTGAGCCCGCATGCTGCCACTACTGAAGCCTGTGTGCCTTAGAGCCCTGGCTTCATAACAAGAGAAGCCGCCGCAAGGAGAGGCTCTTGCGCAGCAACTAGAGAAAGCCCACATGCAGCAATGAAGACCCAGTGCAGCCAAAAATAAGTAATTTTAAAAAATGACGGCTCACATATGTGAAGGACCCAAGTAGATTTCTTTCCTAGAAATGAAAATAGAGTTTTCAAAAGTCGATTGGAAGGTGAAATGGGTTGTTGGAGTTAAGGTGTGAATCAGTAAATGGAACAGAGAGTCTAAAGGAATGGCCCCCTAACACAGCAGAGAGAAGCAAAATGGAGGGAGATGTGAAATGAGTGGCTCGAGTCTAGATGACACTGAAAGAAATCTGAACACAGGCTAGGTCTGTCCTTCAGGACTGAAGATTTGGACCTTGCGAAGATTTTCCTTCCCCACCACCTTTCAGAGCCACACTGGTGTTAAAATGTAGTGATGATTCCAGAATAAAGTGCAAGCCTACCCAGAAAACAGGCTCATAGCTTTTCAACTAGGGAACAGGGAAATTCCCGCAAAGCTGTAGACTGAGGGTAAGGTGTGTGGGTGCAATAGGAGTCCAAATTGTGAAACTGGGACTTGCTCTTGAAATTGAGTTGCGCCTCTTTCCAGCTGTGCTAGAATTTGGTCTTGATTATACATTTTCCATTTCATAACAGAATACTCCGCACGTCTTCAACTTCACAGTTTTGCAGGTCTGCCGACGTCCAGTTCTGAATGCCATGATAGGCATTTAGTAAAGAGCCAAAAGCAGCTTTTCAAAAGGAGAAAAGTCGTTGGCAGGTGGAAAGGAGTATAGCATGCCACAGAGCTCTTTGTATCTGCCTCGTGATGCTCACGGGAATGTCAGGAGCTCTGCGGAGCATTGCTATCTGCCACAGGCACTTCAGGGACAACTGAGCCTGCTTGGTTTATGACCCTGGTGGCTGAGAAGCTTCCATCATAGCCTCGTTCTGCTACCGAGCTCTGCCTTGCACTGGCCCAGCCTTACGGATTGTATAGTAAATGGACCAGAATAGCATACCCAAGGGTAGTATATGTTAACTCCAAAATCCAGACAGTCCCACAAAGCATTGTGCCACCTTCTCCATGTCTGGAAAGAGCTTGCCTCTCACTTTGAAGGACATTCCAGCATATCTCACACCTCTGGACTACTCAGAAGCTCACCATGGGGGCAGATCCCTGAATTTTTGCAGATTTACATTGGTCTGCCATCCATATGTCATACCAAGGCATCTAGAGGGCTTTATAATTCCCATTCGCCAAGAACAATCAGCATAATGTCATCAGTGTAATGGACCAGTATGATATAAATATGACTAAGTGCATTCTGAACTATATTAATAGAGAACAGGCTAAATATAGCTCAGAGATAAAAATACTTAAAGGGTATTTCTGACTCTGCCACTTGAAGGCAAACTGTATCTGATTGTCTTTACTATTTCTAAACACTCCTCTGGGAGAAATTTTATCCTCGGTCTCCAGTAGTCACCCTTCCTGTCTGTGGATGAAGTCCTCCAGCTGATGCCCCAGTTCCCTCCTCATCCACAGCCGACTCATTCACACCCACCCCTGCCCACTGCACACAGGCAGCTGCCTCTGTGGTTTCCCCCCTCCAGCCTGCCTCCCAGGGTTCTCAGGCTCACCTGGACCGGAGCTGGGTGGGAGGGAGAGGGGTTCTTGCTGAGACCCTTGATCTGTGCCCAGCACTGTGTCTCCAGCGCTGCAGAAATACGAGCTGCTATCTTCGGAGCTCGCGTTGTTCACAGTCAGAGTTGAGAACTCCAGGGTTGGGCGACTAATGGGAAACTTGTCCTCAGCAAATCCACTCTCATAAGTAGCCTTGGAGCCCTGATTGGCAGTGGCCATTAGCACCAAGCTCTGTCCTGGAAGCTGACGGTACCAGAACATGTAGGTGAGCTGGCTATCGACCTGACACTCGATCTTCACGGAGGTCCCGCGTTGACGGATGGCCCTGCTTGGCTTTTGAGAAAGGAGAGCACTGAACGCAGAACCTAGATCCAGAGAGACAGAAACACCCGTGAGAGCTGACAAGCTTGTCCCCGGGCAGGAGGGTCTCTTACTGTTCGCTTCAGTATCACCTTGGCTCCCAAACAGCCCTGGAGCACTGCCTCCACTCTGGTTTTGTTCTTCCAGCTGTTACTGCTTTAGGATTCCCTAGTTGAACATCTCTCCCATCCACTGATTGGGGGCCTCAGACCCTCTGCTCCTCAGCATGCATATTCACCCCAAATTTCCCCCGGGATAAGGCTGTACCCAGTCCCAGGAGGAGTAGCAGAAAAGTCAACATCTTTAGGTGACAGCCTTGCCTCTCCGCAGAAAAAAGGCACTAACAGGTCAAGTTCAAGTTCTTCCTTCACCACCAGGTAGCTCTTCTCTACTGATTCTGTTCCCCGCCTGCCGCAGGAAGCCTTGTTTCTGCAGAAAATGGAGACAATTCGTCTGCCCCCTAATGGAGCTGTGTGGCTCTTCACTTGGGCTGGATCTTTATTTACTAGGCTCCCAGCCTGCAACTGTGGTCTCATCACCACCCTCCGCCATTCCCCATCCATCATTGTTGAGCACCACTCATGTTCTACTTCTTGGTATAAAGCAAGAATGGGATGCAGTATTGACCTCAGATAACTAAAGGTAAGATTTTAGAATACTAGGGTAACATAACTCAGAATTGCACCCGTTGGCTGAGTATTTTGGTTATTCCAAACTGAACTTCTTTTTCTTTTCCTGATACCTACTCTGGTAAACTGACTCCTATTCCTGAATTCATTCCTCTTAATAAATGGTACCCCCCACTTGTCTTGTTGTCTAGGCTCAGAAGTTCATCTTCATTATCTCTTTTCTTCTCACCCCCCTCATTTATTAATTCACAACTTAAATGCACTGTCCCTCTATCATCTCTCACATCTCCTCCTCATTTTGGTCATCTCAGTCATAACTGTTTGGTTCCTCTCTACTTAATGGCTATTTGTGGGAGACCTGGGTTCAATCCCTGGGTTGGGAAGATCCCCTAGAGAAGGGAAAGGCTACCCACTCCAGTATTCTGGCCTGGAGAATTCCATGGATACAGTCCATGGGGTCACAAAGAGTCGGACATGACTGACTTTTTTTTTTTTTTTTTCATTTATTATTATTAGTTGGAGGCTAATTACTTTACAATATTGTAGTGGTTTTTGTAATACATTGACATGAATCAGCCATGGATTTACATGTATTCCCCATCCCGATCCCCCCTCCCACCTCCCTCTCTACCTGATCCCTCTGGGTCTTCCCAGTGCACCAGGCCCACGACTGAGTGACTTTAACTTTCACTTTCTTTCACTAAACTTTCACTATTATAATGCAGCTTGTTATGGACTATAAGACAGATCTGTCTGTAAAATTTGGCCACAGTGCTATGGTCCATTTTCATCATCTAATTGTTTCCTCCATCATGCAACTTCCTGAAACAGCTTAACACTTGTGTAAAAGCTAAGTCAGTCTTTTTGAACACGTACTCTGTTTTACACGTGTCATTTCAGACTATCTATAAATTAGGCTACTTAGGCAACTATGATCCCATATTTTACAGATTAGGAAAGTTTATAGATTTAGTTCAGTTCAGTTCAGTCACTTAGTTGTGACCAAAGACTCCTTGCAACTCCATGGACTGGAGCATTCCAGGCTTCCCTGTCCTTCACTATCTCCCAGAGCTTGCTCAAACTCATGTCCATTGAGTCAGTGATGCCATCCAAGCATCTCATCCCAAAGATTTTTATGTAACCTAATCAAGTTCACATAATTTGTGAGCAAGCAGCAGAAGCAGGACACAGATGTACGTGACACTAAAGCTCAAAAGCTAACATTGATACCATGAAAGGTTGCCTCATGTTCATAGATACTCATGCCTTAGTAGAGTAGAATCTGGTGGATGGCTGACAACTATAGGCCTAATACCCTAAAGGGAATGAGGGATCTCTAGAAAAAAATTCCTACAAAACTAGCTTATTTCTTTGATTCTGAGATGCCATCTATTGTAAGATGTACTTTAAAATAACTTTTGTTGTTTTGGGGTGGTGGTTAATTCTACTATATTAGTAATAAGCATTGATTATGGGATTTGCCAATAGTTTAGAAAAGTAAAACTGTGAAAAACAATTTACACTAAAAAGGAGGAAATGTGGTATGTTAGGGATAACAATATTCTGGTAACCCTTTCCTATGTGGTGTGTGTGTTGCCTCTACATCTATGGCAGATGTTAGAAACAGTAGTTCCAAATAAACCCTATTAAGTAGCATCCTGGTAAAAGGTACGTGAAGTGAAAGTTGCTCGGTCGTGTTTGACTCTTTGTGACCCCATGGACTATAGATTCCATGGGATTCTCCAGGCCAGAATACAGGAGTGGGTAGCCTTTCCTTCTCCAGGGGATCTTCCCGACCCAGGCATCGAATCCAGGTCTCTCACATTGCAGGCAGATTCTTTACTGTCTGAGCCACCAGGGAAACCCAAGAATACTGGAGTGGGTAGCCGATCCCTTCTCTGGGAATTGAACTGGAGTCTCCTGCATTGCAGGTGGATTCTTTACCAGCTGAGCTACAAGTAAAAGGTATAGAATAATCCAATTTTTTCTTGACATGGAACATTAAATACATTAAAATCTCTTGGTCAAATAAATCAAACTTTCTTCCAAAATAACCCAGTCTTTTTCTGTTTTAGCAACCCCAAATTCTTCAGACAATTGCCTAATGATTTACTGTGAAGGCAGAAGCAAGAGTCTAAAATGGAAGAAAGCCCTGACTCCCTGTTCCATTTTGCAGATGTAATGAGGCACTGCTCAAGGGTCAGGTGGATCAGCACAGGAGTGGGGGTCTTCCCACCATTGACAGAGCTCCAGACAAAACATTCTTTGGACCCTGAGGTGGGGAGGAGGTTGTGAGAGGGAGCTAGGATCTAGAAGCACCTGGCGCTGAATTAGAGGAGAGAATGTCCCTGGATTTCCCCTCCTTCTCCTAGGAGGAGGCCTCAGCAGAGGGACTGAGAAAACCATCCACCCAAAGCCCAAGGCCTCAGCTAAAGAAACCTAGGAATGCAGTTCCAGGGCCAGGGATGCAAATACTATAACAAATATATATTTTTTAAAAATGTATTTATTATTTATTTGGCTGCTCCAAGTCTTAGTTGAAATCCATGGGATCTTCAGTCTTGGTTGCAGTGTCCGAATTCTCATATGCAGCATGATCTATTTCCCTGACCAGGGATCGAACTCCAGCTCCCTGCCTTGGGAGTGTGGAGTCTTAGCCATTGAAACACCAGGGAAGTCCTGAAAAACAATTAAAAATTTTAATTGTTCTTTGTTGGAGTATAGTTGCTTGACAATGTAGTGTTAGATTCTACAGCAAAATGAATCGGCTCTGAGTGTCCATGTCCCTCCCTTTGGGCTTCCTTCCCACTCAGGTGACCACAGTGCATTAAGTATCCTTCCCTGTGCTGTACACAACAGGTCCTCATTGGTTATCTCTTTTGTACAGAGCATCAATAGTGCACATGTGTCGTTCCCAATGGCCAGCCCAGGGGCCTGAGTCCTTGACTGCAGCTGCCTCAGAGACCGCAAGGCCATGGCCCCTCCGAAGCCACTGTCTCCAGAACTCACTCATCCCTTACGCAGAACTAAAGAGAGGTCTGGAAATCTTGCGTTGGATGCTAAAACTTTCTGGCCTGGCAGTCACATGTCACTTGTACTTATTGCTCATTCTCGGCATCTAGCCTCATGCCCTGCCCCACCCCCAACCTCCAGAAGCCAGGAAGTACACTCCCATCATGTGTCAGGAAGGGGGGACGCCAGAAACATGTGGGGCACAGCTCTCATGATTGTTGTGTGTGAGTGTGTGTGTTAGTTGCTCAGTTGTATCCGACTCTTTGCGATCCCATGGACTGTAGCCCGCCAGGCTCCTCTGATCATGGGGTTTTCCAGACAAGAACACTGCAGTGGGTAGCCATCCCCTTCTCCAGGGGATCTTTCTGATCCAGGGATTGAACCTGGGTCTCCTGCACTGCAGGCAGATTCTTTACTGTCTGAGCCCCCAGAGAAGCCCTTGTGATTGTTAGTCAGCCACACAATACAAATCTCCTCCATCTCCTTACTACGAGAATGCTAAGTTTGATTAGTTTATCTCTCCCATGCTGCCATTAAGTTAGGCAATTCTGACCTTGTTTCCTGTTCCATGAATAGACCTGGATGCATTTCAGTAAATCAAAACCATCATAACCTGATTGTAATTGGTTCAGGAAGGAACATGAGACATAATTCAAGTTGATGAGATGCTATGAGAGGTTTCAGGGCCTTTGGGAAAAGCTTTTCTCATTCTTCTAGGTCAGCTTCTGGAGTGACTCTCTTCTACCTGGATGTGAGGGAGAAAGTGAGGGAGCCCTATTGCGACTTCAGATACAACCAAATTCTTCCTACCTCCTGCATCCTAGCTTATTCTTTCTCTCAGAACTTTTCAGTCATTACTGACCATTCAGAGAATGTGGAGAAAGATTCTTTTTTCTCAGTTTTCCTTTATAGGCTGAATGAACAGAATTTGGATTCCCCAAACATTCTCTGGAATCAGCACATGGTTGATCAAGTTTATCTCAAGGAAGGGTTGACAATGTGTGACTGTCCTCAGTGGAAAGTAAAGATACTCAGGACTTCCCTGGTGGTCCACTGATTAAGAGTTCTCCTGCCAATGCAGGGGACACAGTTTGGATCCCTGGTCTGGGAAGATCCCTCATGTCTCAGGGCAACCAAGTCCGTGTGCCGCAACTACTGAGCCGTGTTCTAGGCCCCGTGTGTGACGCTACTGAAGCCCATGTGCTTAGAGCCCGAGGTCTGAAACAAGAGAAGCCACCACTAGGAGAAGCCTGTACATGGCAAAAGAGGGTAGCCTTGGCTTGCTGCAACTAGAAAAGCCTGCACAGCAGGGAAGACCCAGGACAGCCAAAAATAAATGGGGGGGAAAAAAAAACCAGAATAAATAAACAAATAAAAATTTAAAAATATTTTTAAAAAGTGCAAAGATACTGAGCAGGGTAGCAAATGTATAGTAAAAGGAAGAGGATAGGAAAGGAATGGGAAGAAAGGATTTAACCAATGCTAGGGCATAAACAGCTATACTCCAATAACATTTTTTTAAAATGTTTAACTATAATTTTTAAGCATTTTATTTATTTTGTTTTTTATTTATTTTTGGTTGTGCTGGGTCTTCATTTCTGTGTGCAGCATTCTTGCCTGGTAAATTCCACGGATGGAGAAGCCTGGCAGGCTACAGTCCCGGGGGTCTCAAAGAGTCAGATATGAATGAGCTCAAGCACAACAACAACGAATCTCTAATTTGCCTTTGTAAAAATTCTAAATAGATGTTTAAAAATTTATATCACCACTTTTTATAACCTGAGACTCTTACAGTTTAAATAGAATTTTGAAGACTAATACATTAATAAAAAAAAAGAAAATGGTAGGGGAGAAGTTTCCTAGTGTGGATCTGAAAGAGGAGTCCTCCCAGTGTGGGTCGAGTTTCATGATTTTAGGCTGGGAACAACATAGAAAATTGGGCAGGTCTGCTCCGGAATGACCCCTGACTTGGAAAAGGGAGGTGAGGGGGGCTTAAAAATTAGCCTGTGCTGCCCTGGCCAGGAAGTGTGGCTGTAGGCTTGGTCCCTCCCTGCTGTCTGCCTTTCTTCTAATGGGCACACACGTGCCATAGGAGCAGCATAACTCGAGCCCTAACTCAGGGTCCCCCCGACCCCGCTTCCTGCATCTGCCCTTTTTGTGCGGATAGGATGTGGCCGCGCTGTGCTGTGGATTCACTGCTGGCGCAGAGGTACACAGACGTCTGGTTGGTGGTGGCAGACTCCAGGGTCAGAGGGAAGCTCTCCTTCTTCTTTCTGGAGACACTGTACCCATGGGGCACATCGCCTTCCTCAACCATGCCAACATTGATTGAAAAATGGAGCAGCCGCAGCCCCAGAGCTGGGTCCTGTCGGTACCAGAACATTCTCTCATGGTCCATGTTCTGCATACATTCTATCACAACCTTCTCTCCCCTCCTTTTGACCAGATATCTTGGAGTTTGGGTTACTTGTGCATCCATGAGGCCTGTGAAGGAGGATGGAGAAGGTGAAAAAAGAGGCCAGCAGGAAGCTTCCCTGGTGGCTCAGTGGTAAAGAGTCTGCCTGCAGTGCAGGAGACCAGGGTTCGATCCCTGGATCAGGGAAGATCCCCTGGAGAAGGAAATGGCAACCCACTCCAGTATTCTTGCCTGGAAAATTCCACGGACAGAGGAATCTGGCAGGCTACAGTCCTTGGGGTCACAAAGAGTCAGACATGACTAAGCACGCAGGCACACACAGGAAGCTTGATGAGAGAAAAATTTTGTATCCAGGGTCTAGAAGCAATGGGACAGGGGTTTGCCACCAACTTTCTGGACTCACCTACTCCCAGGAAGCAAAAGGCACAGAAGAGCCTGATTTCCATGGCAGGTTCAAGGCAAGAGGGTCCTCTCCCAGACCCAGGCTACAGGTGGATGGGCTATGAAGTCACAGTCCCGCCCAAGCTCATGGTCCCTCAGCCACTCAAGATTCTAGAGAGTCAGGAGGTGCTAAAGTGAAAGCCAACCCTTTCCCTTGTGAGTGTATATGTGTGTGTGTAGAAAAAAGTTAACGTTGTCTGATCTGTGGAAGGAGCTGCTTACAAGGTTGGTATTCGGCTTGATCCCAGTTGGCCTGGGAACTTGAATTTCTGGAGTGTTCTCACCATTTGATAACTGGTGACTGTGATTCATTTTACCTAGAGTGCTTGCACAAACAACGCAGCTTATGCTGAGCACGGTGGGATTTCTCTGAGTCTGGAATTCAGTATGTGCTAGATAGCAAGGGCCTGTGTGCTGAGTTCTCTCAGTTTGCTAGGGCTCCCTTAATAAAGTTCCGTAGAAGGGGCGACTTAACAGAAATTTATTTTCTCACTGTACTGGAAGCAGGAAATTCAAGATCAAAGTGTTGGTGGGTTGGTTTCTTCTGAGGCCTCTCTCCTTGGAGAGTTGGTGGCCGTCTTCTCCCCTGTCCTCACATTGTCTTGCTTCTTTGTTTGTTTCCATGTCCTCATTTATTCCTCTTGTAAGGACACTAGCCATACTGGCGAATGGCCCATCCCAGTGACCTCATTTAACATGGATTATTGCTTTAAAGACCTCCTCTCCAAATAGAGTCACGTTCTGAGGTACTGAGGGTCAGGACTTCATCAAATTAATTTTTTTAATTAATTAATTTATTTATTTTTGGCTGCGCTGGGTCTTCATTGCGGCTTATGTACTTTCTCTAGCTGTAGTGAGCAAGGGCTACTCTCTAGTTGCGATGCGTGGGTTTCTCATTGTGGTGGCTTCTCTTGTTGTGGAGCATGGGCTCCAGGGCATGTGGACTTCAGTAGTTGTGGTGTGTGAGTTCAGAAGTTGCCGATCACTGGCTCTAGAGCCCAGGCTCAATTGTTGTGGTGCATGGGCTTAGTTTCTCCGTGGCATGTGGTATCTTCCCAGACCAGGGATTGAACCCGTGTTTCCTGCATTGACAGGCGGATTCCTAACAACTGGACTACCAGGGAGGCCCCAGCATTTGAATTTCGAGAGGACACAATTCAGTCCACCATTCCAGCTGCCTGAAAGATCTGAGATGCTGAGTCTCTACCAGGCATCTCTGGGCAGAAACATGCACAGCAGCTGTTGGATCTTCCTCGCTGGGGAGAAAGTGAGCACCATCCTGAGATGGGGAGGGCATATGGATGTCTCACACAGATTCCTCCTAATCTGACATGTCCAGATGAAAGGTATCAGACTAAGATTAAAATTCTGCCATGGCATATAAAGTAAATAAATGTTTTCCTTTATTAAAAAGAAAAAAGAAAAGAACTCCTTCCAAAAAAATCTTTCATTGGTCTAAGTTGTAAACAATTTCCATGTTTATATACATTTTTTATAAACACACACACATATATGTGTTTGTGCATGTGCATATATGCACATGTGTGTATGTCTGGACACATATAATTTACCTCTTAGTAAGCACTGTTTCTCCACAGAAGTTGGTTTGGAGAATTGCCAGTCACACAACTTCCCCAGGCACACTCAGGCTTACTTGCAAGTAGAGTTTCGAGAGTTAAGTTCCTTGGAGTTTGGGATCATTCATGCTCCCTTCAGGCAGTTTCTGCCCCAGCCCCTCCAGCTCTAACTTAAGCATCAGATTTAAAAAAGCCTCATGTTTGTCAAGATGAAGAAACAGAATTTGAGTCACTTCAGTCATACTCTGTGAGCAATATCAGATTATTTGTGTTTATAATTTTAAACAGTGAAACAGTATTTACTGTGAACTATAAGATTTCTGTTTGACAAATACAATTTTTGGTTCATACTTGAGATATTTTATTGAATCTGAGTAAGATTTTAAATGCTTTAAAATTATATGCATTAATATTAATGAAAACATGGATAGGCATTCATTATACATGTACAGTCATTAATATATATTCATATGTATTAATATTAATGAAAGGCATTAATATAGTCTTATTTTGCAATTGCTGATTTATTAATAAATCTAAAGACCAAATCAAGAATATGTTGATTATTAGTGATTTTTACTTGACAGTTAAAGAGAAAACATTGCTATCTAGGGGAGCAGGGAGGAGCCTGCTAACATATTATTTCTCTGGCAGACAAATAGACTAGCCATACTATGGCAGAAGGCAAAGGGTTCTGGGCCTTTTTATTATTTGTTGTGAAGGAGAGAAATTCCAAACCGAGAGCTACTCAGGAAAAAATTCCTTCCACAGAGTCCCTCTGTCCCAATCTCCTTCCTGTCCCCGCAGCAGCAGTTTCAGGGCAGGGGGTGCACATGCCTGCTCTGAGCCCAGTGACCCCAGCGGCTCATGAGAGTCCTCTCCCCAGGTGAACTCTCCTCCTACCCCCATCACCACGGCGCTTCTCTGGGGCTGGAGACGATTGTGGGGTCCATGACCAGAAAATGCTGTGCCTGAACCTGCGATGGTGAGGGTTTTACAGAAATAGGTGAGTCTAGAGCAGAAACCCGGAGAAGGCACTGGCGAGCCACTCCAGTACTCTTGCCTGGAAAATCCCATGGACGGAGGAGCCTGGTAGGCTGCAGTCCATGGGGTCCCGAAGAGTTGGACATGACTGAGCGACTTTACTTTCACTTTTCACTTTCATGCATTGGAGAAGGAAATGGCAACCCACTCCAGTTTCATGCCTTGGAGAATCCCAGGGATGGGGGAGCCTGGTGGGCTGCCGTCTATGGGGTCGCACAGAGTCGGACACGACTGACGCGACTTAGCAGCAGCAGAGCAGAACCCGGCAGTGTCTCTGCTCAATAATAACATCATCAAGTGAAAAACATCCCTTGGAAATCTTTCTCATCAGTTTTGTTGCCTAAGCTGCTTATAAAAGGAGCTCTTCGCTGGAAAGGGCCCTGGTGAAGGAAATGGAAACCCGCTCCAGTAGTCTTGCCTAGGAGACCCCATGGACAGAGGAGCCTGGCGGGCTACAGCCCATGGAGTGGCAGGAGTTGGACGTGACTGACTGACTAAACAACAAAGCTGGAAAGAAACATATATTCTGACTAGAATTCTGGAAGGCGTCTTAGCATCCTTGCACTGACATATATTGAACCCTTGCTGTGTGCCAGATGCTGGGAACACAGCCATGGACCGCAGGCGTGCCCCGTGCCTCACAGAGCTTCCTTTCAATTCATCGTCTGTACATCACATAAAACAGGGAGATTTATATCAAACAAAAACTTACCATACCAGGACTATTGCAAAACTAAGATGTGTAAAAGGCGTGTTGTGTTCAGTAAAAGGTCAGAAACTGGAGTAACCGAGGAGGCCATCATGAGATCAGAGCAGAGCAGGAGTTTGCAGGTGGACCTGGCAGAGGAAAGGTCAGGGGCAATTTGAGGTTCTCTTGGTAGACAGGTGGTGAAAAGCAAATATAAAATAACTGAATAAAGTGATGAGCCCTGAGGAAGTGAAATCCAGGGGCCAGGACCTGCAGTTGGAAAGGCAGTTTGTTTGTGATGGAGTAGAAGGGACTCCTACTAACTGGGCCCCTGGAACACCAAATACCTCCCGGGTAGGGTGTTGAGAGAGGCTTCTGTGGTTGGTAGCTTCCCCCATAAGGGCAGGACCCAGGAAGGCGGAGTCACCTCTCTCCTGCGACCTCCTTTCTGTGCAGAGTGGAAGTGGTTGTGCAGGGTGGTGGGGTCACCACTGGTAGAGGCGTCTGAGAGGGGCTGGGCATCTGCAGTTTGAGATGCCTTCTGCAGTTTGAGAAATGCTCAGCCTTATTTTATTTTATTTTTCTTTTTTTAAAAATATATTTATTGGCTGTGTCAAGTCTCAGTTGTGGCACAGATCATGTGTGGTCTTTCGTTGTGGCTTGCAGGCTCAGTATTTGCTCTATAGCACATGGGCTCAGTAGTCGAGGTTAGGGACTGAACCTGCGTCTATGGCATTGCAAGGCGGATTCTTTTTTTTTTTTTCCATTCATTTTTATTAGTTGGAGACTAATTACTTTACAATATTGTAGTGGTTTTTGCCATACATTGACATGAATCAGCCTTGGATTAACCTGTGTTCCCCATCCCAATCCCCTCTCCCACCTCCCTCCCCATCCAATCCCTCTGGGTCTTCCCAGTGTACCAGGCCCGAGCACTTGTCTCATGCATCCAACCTGGGCTGGTGATCTGTTTCACCCTTGATAGTATACTTGTTTCAATGCTGTTCTCTCTGAAAATCCCACCCTCACCTTCTCCCACAGAGTCCCAAAGTCTGTTTTATACATCTGTATCTCTTTTTCTGTTTTGCATATGGGGTTATCGTTACCATCTTTTAAAATTCCATATATATGCGTTAGTATACTGTATTGATCTTTATCTTTCTGGCTTACTTCACTCTGTATAATGGGCTCCGGTTTCATCCATCTCATTAGAACTGATTCAAATGAATTCTTTTTAATGGCTGAGTAATATTCCATGGTGTATATGTTCCACAGCTTCCTTATCCATTCATCCGCTGATGGGCATCTAGGTTGCTTCCATGTCCTGGCTATTATAAACAGTGCTGCAATGAACATTGGGATGCATGTGTCTCTTTCAGATTTGGTTTCCTCAGTGTGTATCCCCAGAAGTGGGATTGCTGGGTCATATGGCAGTTCTATTTCCAGTTTTTTAAGGAATCTCCACACTGTTTTCCATAGCGGCTGTACTAGTTTGCATTCCCACCAACAGTACAAGAGGATTCCCTTTTCTCCACACCCTCTCCAGCATTTATTGCTTGTAGACTTTTGGATAGCAGCCATCCTGACTGGCGTGTAATGGTACCTCATTGTGGTTTTGATTTGTATTTCTCTAATAATGAGTGATGTTGAGCATCTTTTCATGTGTTTGTTAGCCATCTATATGTCTTCTTTGGAGAAATGTCTGTTTAGTTCTTTGGCCCATTTTTTGATTGGGTCATTTATTTTTCTGGAATTGAGCTGCAGGAGTTGCTTGTATATTTTTGAGGTTAATCATTTGTTTCTTCATTTGCAGCCATATTTTAAAAGGCATAAAATGCTTAGAGACTCCCATTGTTGGTACTCTTGGCACCAGCTGAGCAATATATTAGTTGTAGCCCTATTCCCAGGTGGTGTGAATGGTAAAGAACCCACCTGCCGATACAGCAGACCTAAGAGACAAGAGACATGGGTTCGATCCCTGGGTCAGGAAGATCCCCTGGAAAAGGAAATGACAACCCACTCCAGTATTCTTGCCTGGAGAACCCCATGAACAGAAGAGCCTGGTGGGCTACAGTCCATGGTGTTGCAAAGAGCTGGACATGACTGAGTGACTTACACACACACACAGCCCTATTCCTGGCTCTTGTCTGGATCATTACATATGGGTCACAGTGCATATTTTGGTTGCACCACAGAGTCGTGTTCTTTGCTGACCCTGAAACCTGATAAACTTGGACTTTAATGGCATTAGCACCCATGGACATGGTAGATAAAGAAAGATGGTACCGGGAGAGAAAGCTCAGTAGAGAGTCGATGTACCATCACCAGAGACAGGCTTAATGTAGGAGTCTGGAAAATCAAGCTCAAGAGCATTCTACCTGTGCCCACGAACCACCTAATCCAAGGAGACAAATGGCTACACAGCAGGGAAGCCCCAGTGTTCACAGAAGGTGAGTTCATTGGCGAGATGTCTGTGTTAGCTCTGGCTACCAGGGAGGCAGTCTATGATATGTTGTCTGCCAGTTGCCCATGCTCAGTTGCCCTCTAAAGACCAAAAGGCATGCTCATTTTCTGCATAGCTTCAAATGTGATTTTTATCTGCTGTTGCTGCTAAGTCACTTCAGTTGTGGCCGACTCTGTGTGACCCCATAGACGGCAGCCCACCAGGCTCCCCTGTCCCTGGGATTCTCCAGGCAAGAACACTGGAGTGGGTTGCCATTGCCTTCTCCAACGCATGAAAGTGAAAAGTGAAAGTGAAGTCGCTCAGTCGTGTCCGACTCTTCACGACCCCATGGGCTGTAGCCTACCAGACTCCTCCATCCATGGGATTTTCCATGGATTTCCAAGCATTCTGAGTGGGTTGCCGTTGCCTTCTCCTGATTTTTATCTACAACTGGTCAACTCAAAATGAAAAGCAGCGAGTGGCCTCTGTCTCCGCAGGTTTATAGTGGTGTATTCTTTTTGTTTTGTTTTCTTTTTTTTTTTTTTATTATTATTATTTTTTTCCAGTGGGTTTTGTCATACACTGATATGAATCAGCCATGGATTTACATGTATTCCCAATCCCGATCCCCCCTCCCACCTCCCTCTCCACCCGATTCCTCTGGGTCTTCCCAGTGCACCAGGCCGGAGCACTTGTCTCGTGCATCCCACCTGGGCTGGTGATCTGTTTCACCATAGATAGTATACATGCTGTTCTTTTGAAATATCCCACCCTCACATTCTCCCACAAAGTTCAAAAGTCTGTTCTGTATTTCTGTGTCTCTTTTTCTGTTCTGCATATAGGGTTATCGTTATCACCTTTCTAAATTCCATATACATGTGTCAGTATGCTGTAATGTTCTTTATCTTTCTGGCTTACTTCACTCTGTATAAGGGGCTCTAGCTTCATCCATCTCATTAGGACTGGTTCAAATGAATTCTTTTTAATGGCTGAGTAATATTCCATGGTGTATATGTACCACAGCTTCCTTATCCATTCATCTGCTGATGGGCATCTAGGTTGCTTCCATGTCCTGGCTATTATAAACAGTGCTGCGATGAACATTGGGGTGCACGTGTCTCTTTCAGAGCTGGTTTCCTCAGTGTGTATGCCCAGAAGTGGGATTGCTGGGTCATATGGCAGTTCTATTTCCAGTTTTTTAAGAAATCTCCACACTGTTTTCCATAGCGGCTGTACTAGTTTGCATTCCCACCAACAGTGTAAGAGGGTTCCCTTTTCTCCACACCGTCTCCAGCATTTATTGCTTGTAGACTTTTGGATAGCAGCCATCCTGACTGGCGTGTAATGGTACCTCATTGTGGTTTTGATTTGCATTTCTCTAATAATGAGTGATGTTGAGCATCTTTTCATGTGTTTGTTAGCCATCTGTATGTCTTCTTTGGAGAAATGTCTGTTTAGTTCTTTGGCCCATTTTTGGATTGGGTCATTTATTTTTCTGGAATTGAGCTGCAGGAGTTGCTTGTATATTTTTGAGATTAATCCTTTGTCTGTTTCTTCATTTGCTATTATTTTCTCCCAATCTGAGGGCTGTCTTTTCACCTTACTTATAGTTTCCTTTGTAGTGCAAAAGCTTTTAAGTTTCATTAGGTCCCATTTGTTCCAGATAGGAAAAGAAGAAGTAAAACTCTCACTGTTTGCAGATGACATGATCCTCTACATAGAAAACCCTAAAGACCCTACCAGAAAATTACTAGAGCTAATCAATGAATATAGTAAAGTTGCAGGATATAAAATTAACACACAGAAATCCCTTGCATTCCTATATACTAACAATGAAAAAACAGACAGAGAAATTAAGGAAACAATACCATTCACCATTGCAACAAAAAGAATAAAATACTTAGGAGTATATCTACCTAAAGAAACAAAGGACCTATACATAGAAAACTATAAAACACTGATGAAAGAAATCAAAGAGGACACAAACAGATGGAGAAGCATACCGTGTTCATGGATTGGAAGAATTAATATTGTCAAAATGGCTATTCTACCCAAAGCAATCTATAGATTCAATGCAATCCCTATCAAGCTACCAATGGTATTTTTCACAGAACTAGACCAAAGAATTTCACAATTTGTATGGAAGTACAAAAAACCTCGAATAGCCAAAGTAATCTTGAGAAAGAAGAATGGAGCTGGAGGAGTCAACCTGCCTGACTTCAGACTCTACTACAAAGCCACAGTCATCAAGACAGTATGGTACTGGCACAAAGACAGAAATATAGATCAATGGAACAGAATAGAAAGCCCAGAGATAAATCCACGAACCTATGGACACCTTATCTTTGACAAAGGAGGCAAGGATATACAATGGAAAAAAGACAACCTCTTTAACAAGTGGTGCTGGGAAAACTGGTCAACCACTTGTGAAAGAATGAAACTAGAACACTTTCTAAGACCATACACAAAAATAAACTCAAAATGGATTAAAGATCTAAATGTAAGACCAGAAACTATAAAACTCCTAGAGGAGAACATAGGCAAAACACTCTCCGACATAAATCAAAGCAAGATCCTCTATGACCCACCTCCCAGAATATTGGAAATAAAAGCAAAACTATAGTGGTGTATTCTTATCTTTTGTCTCTTCTTAAACTTCTTAAATCTCTACACACATTATTATTTCAGCATCACAATTTTTCACTAGTATATAATTGAATTTTCTCACTATTACCATCGTCTGGATCCTTAGAAGGATTTTTCATCATTCTTAGTGTCTCTCTAAACTTCTCCTCAAAATTATTTTTATCAGTTTATCTAAATCTGTAAGTTTATATTCATCCCACTGAAGCGCCACTTACAAGTTTCCCATCTTCAATGATTCCCCTTAGTGAGGGGCGTGCCCAAGTTCTCCTCGCCCTGAGCCTGATCAGGTCAATTGTTATTGAGGAGTATGATGCAGAAGAAAGGAAATGACTGTAAAATCCACATCTCTTTTCTCTTTAATTCTTTCTTCAGATCTACATCACCGTTCTGCCATCTATTTTGCTGCATAATCATTGTGTGGTCTTTGTAAGTGTCCTTTATTTAGTCTAAACATTGAGATGCCTTTGTTCTCCTAGCTTCAGCATTGTCATTGAGTCACTAAGTTATATCCAGCTCTTTGTGACTGCATGGGCTGTTGTCTGCCCAGGCTCCCCTGTCCATGGGATTTTCCAGGCAAGAATACTGAAGTGGGTTGCCATATCCTTCTCTAGGTGATCTTCCTGGCCCAGGGATCAAACCTGCATCTTCTGCATTAGCAGGCTGATTCTTTACCACCAAGCCACCAAGGAAGCCCTCCTCTAGCTTAACTCAGGTCTGCCATATGCTTCTGCTTCATACTTTTATCTTTTATTCTTATACATTTCTTTGCACTTTTTGTACATATGTCTCTAAGAACATATCTCATGTCTACCTCTTATACTTGAGGAACATGTCATCAGTCCCAAAGAAAGAAACTGGGAAGTTGTGGCTTCTCCGTCTGAAAGTAGAGACTTGGATTCTGGATGGCTAGGGAAAATCTAACATTTCATGTATGTGTGTGTGTCTGTGAGTGTGTGTCCATGTATTAATAACTGTGTGTCATTCTATGTATGTGTATACTCCTCTTTTCTATTTTTGCTTGCAATTAGAGTATATTTACTTTTAATTACATTTTGTTTTCTTCCCGAATATGAAGCACATCAAAACTCAATTATATGCAAGAACCAGTTTTTAAGGATTGCTACAAAATTGTACACTCTGACTGCCCTTCAAAACTCCTTGATTACTCAAGACTGAATGAATTAGTTTTCATCAAGACTGGCAGAAAGATTAAGTTTGTAGAACATGGTGAATTGAGTCTGAAGTACCAATGGAGATTTCAAGTGACATTACCATGTGGAAAGTTGCATAAGTTGGGCTGACGCTCAAATTAGGTAACTGGCTAGAATACTGAATTTGACAGTTGTTAGAATAGAGAGTTTTATTAAAGTGATGAACTTGAATGATGTTCTGAGAAAATTCATAAAGTAATGACAAGAGAGAAGAAGAATGGAATATTGGAACAAATCAGTTTAATGGAAGAATACAGAAATAGTAGTCTACCAAGGACATTGACGGCGAGTGAACCAAAAATTAAGAAAACAAATCATGAGTAGTATTCTGCCTTAGTCTGGCTGCTTTAACAAAACTTCAGACTGGGTAGCTTATAAACAACAGAAATTATTACCCACAGTTCTGGAGGTTGGAAGTCTGAGATCAGGGTGCTTGCATTATTGGTGGGTGGTCTTTTCTGGTTGTAGACTTCTTGTAACCTCACTTGGTTAGGGGGTGGGCTAGGGAGCTCACTGGGGTTTCTTTTATAAGGGCGTTAATTCCATCCATGAGGGCTTCATTCTTTTGACCTAATCATCTCCCTGCGCTTCCCTGATGGCTCAGTCATTAAAGAATCCACCTGCAATGCAGGAGACCTGGGCTCGATCCCTGGGTTTGGAAGATCCTTTGGAGGAGGGCATGGCAACCCACTCCAGTATTCTTGCCTGGAGAATCTCCATGTACAGAGGAGCCTGGCGGGCTGCAGTCCATGGGGTCGCAAAGAGTCGGACACGACTCTAAGCACACAGTAGTCATCTCCCAAAGGCCCCACCCCCAACACCATCACATTTGCAACTAGAATTCAACATAAATTCAGGGTAGAGGGGAAACATAAACTTCTAGACCATAGCATGTTTTAGCTCTAAAAATCCACCCAATTTTGTAGATATTTCTTTAGCACGTGAGCAATTATTCGAGGTAGAAGTTAGGCAACAGAAAAAGATTCCATAAGAAAGACCAAGATTGAATTCCTTTAAGGAACAGTTTAAATCAGAACTCTCCTGGTCTTAGGAACAAAGAGAAAACTGGTGCCTTAGGGCAGGTCTACATCAAGAATAATGGTATGCCAGCTCCAGGCTCTGATACAATGGAGGGCACTGGGTTTGTGGATTCTATATAAGTGCAAAGGGGTCTATCGACCTCATTGTCTCAGAGTCTCTCATGAGATGGGGTTAACTTGTGATGACTTCCAGGAACTAAGAATAAGTTATTGGATATAGACTCTATTTCAGAGGAAGCAGTCTTTGGGTGTCAGTCTCCACTGACATCTTTGATTTAATTGGTATAATCCTATTTATATTGAGAATATAATAAAAGTGGGGCTTCCCAAGTGACACCTGTGGTAAAGAATTAGCCTGTGGTAAAGAACACCCCTCCAATGCAGGAGATGTGGGGGTTCAATCCCTGGGTGAGGAAGATCCCCTGGAGAAGGACATGGCAAGCCACTCCAGTATTGGTGTACTACAGACATGACGGAACACAGCACAGCCATAATAAAAGGTGTAATTCAGCTTGGACCTAAAGAGCAACAAATTTTGTAGTTCAGAAATACCTGGGTAAGTCTTGCAAAAAGGAGAGAATGGTCCCCTGGAAGTCTCTGTGTATGACAGCGTGTCATATTCCCAGGAGAGAACTCATCTTGAAGCAAGGGTAGGCATAGAGCCTGGCAGGATAAACTTACCCAGTGTTACAGCCATAGTTCTTGAAAAGATGAGCAGATTCTAAGCTCAGCTGGGTTTTATTGCCTGAATTTGTGTCTTGGATGAGGTCCTCTGCCTTCCCTTTCTTCAAGTTAAAATTATTATTTTAATGGCTGGAATATATGTAATTGAATGAAACTTAGTGCTAAAATCTCAGTTAGACGTTGGAGATCAAGACACAGATCTGTAGTCTTGCCCCTTCAGCACCGATAAAGAAAAGGTTGAGCCAAAGTCTTTCTCTTGTATTTCATTGATAGCGGTGCCTCTTGGCAGGAAACTCTACCTGGGCATGATGATGTATCCCACTGGGAGCAATAATAGGGTCTGCTGTATTGAGCTGCAAAGCTGAAGCATCTGCTTGGCTGACAGGTATTTTAGGGCTCAACAGAAAAGAATCCAATGGATACAGTGGTATCCAAGAGAGGCAACATCCTTGTCAGGTGACATATAGCACAGAGCAAATGGGGGCTACAATGGAGGAAGAATAAAACTACTAGAGGACATGATTTATCTTGTTTACATACCCAGGTGGAGACCCTTGGCATTTCCCCAAGGTAGGTATGGGAGAGGACTTTGCAGGGGACTTAGATCCTGGACAAGTCAGAGAGGTATTGGGAAGATGATAGAAAAGAAGACCAATTCCTTTATGTGTATAACAGGACTCTCTTCAGACACTCTGGTAAGTACAGGGAAAAGAGTAACCAGTGTAGGCACAGTTCCTGCTCTCATTGACTTTGCCTTTATTCATGTAAATTTTAAATAGCAAACGATGAAGTGTGTTAATTGCCCTGAGAACAACAGTTTAGGCTGTCCTTAGAGCACTAGCCTGGTGGCTCAGACAGTAAAGTGTCTGCCTGCAATGCAGGAGACCTGGGTTCAATTCCTGGGCTGGGAAGATCCTCTGGAGAAGGAAATGGCAACCCACTCCAGTACCCTTGCCTGGAAAATTCCATGCACAGAGGAACCTAGTAGGCTACAGTCCATGGGGTCACAAAGAGTCAGACACGACTGAACGACTTCACTTCACTAGATCACATAGCAGAGGAAATAATCCCATCGGGGATTTGAGGAAATCTTCCTGGAGGAAAAGACTTCTGGATTGGTATGCGGTGAAATTGCCAGCTAGGTGTTGAGGTAGAGAGGGAGAGGAAGAGTGCTCTGGGAGAGTGAACATTACTGGTAAAGATCCAAGAGTGAATTAGCGTAGGACATATTTGGGAACTGAGGGAGGTGGACTTTGTCTCCTTGAATGGAAAGCAGGTGTGGTAACTGAAAGAGGACATTCCTCTTAGGAAGGTGGTGGTTTAGTCCCTCAGTCATGTCTAACTCTTGTGACCCCATGAACGGTAGCCTGCCAGGCTCCTCTGTCCATGGGTTTCCCAGGCAAGAATACTGGAGTGGGTTGCCATTTCCTTCTCCAGTTAGGAAAGTGCATGCATGCATGCTAAGTCACTTCAGTTATGCCCAACTCTTTGAGACCCTATGGACTGTAGCCCACCAGGCTCTTCTGTCCATGGGATTCCCCGGGCAAAAATACTGGAGTGGGTTGCCATGCCTTCCTCCAGGGAATCTTCCTAACCCCAGGATCAAACCTGCATCTCTTATGTCTCCTGCATTGGCAGGTGGGTTCTTTACCACGAGTGCCACCTGGGAAGCCCAATTAGGAAGGAAGACAGGTGCAAAGGCTGCATCTTGGAGGGTGTTGAGAAGCTTGTGAACTACCATAAACTTGCAACTTTAAGTAAATGAAAGACACTGATGGGTTTTAGGCTCCAGAGTGGTTTGTGGGTGGGGGCAAGGAGTGGAAGGTGGTGGGAGACCACATATCAGATCACAGTGTTATCAATGAGATTAGAAACATTAGTAAAATTTGCAAGGAATTTAATACTGAGAAGCATGCAGGTGATGGTGGTGGATTAAGTATGGAGGGAGAGTATGTCTGAGATGGTGAGGATGACTCCTACATCTCTGGCTTGTGCGTTTGGCTGGATGGCGGACCACTTGCAGAGATGAGGGAAATGGGAGAGATATTAGATTTAGTTAACAACTTAGATGTGCTGTTCTCCCCAAGCATCAAAACCTCCAGGAATAGGTCCTAGAAGGTGGGATTGAAATTTGGTTGAGTGATTGGGCTGAAAATGAAATCTTCAGTTTGGGCTACAGTGAAGCTCAGTGAGGAGGAAGGATTGCAGTATGCATAAAATTCCTTTTCTAGGAGAGAAATTCTTTACCCTTGGTGCTAGACTTCACACAGGGAGCGTGTGCTGCCTGTACTTTGAAAAGCTCGTGGGTACCAGAAGTAAGAGGGGAACACATTGCCAAGGGGCTGCCTTGCTCAGATTCCCCAAAGCTCGGGAGGCAGGGGAGGACTCCTGGGGTCTCTGATGGCGGGGACGTTTGTCTTCCTGGCTGAGTGGGGCCTCCCAAGGGAGGAGCCTCCTCTCTCTTGCGGCTGCCCTTTTTGTGCAGAGAGCAGCTGGCTGTGTCATGCTGTGGATTTACTGCTGGCACAGAAGTACAAGGAGGCCTGGCTGGTGCTGGCCAACTCCAAGGTCAGGGGGAAGTTTGGTTTCTCTTCTCGAGAGACAGTGTATCCATCAGGGATATCTCCCTTTTGAACATTCCCAATGTTCCTTGAAAAGTAGATCAGCCTTGGACCCAGCCCTGGGTCTTGTCGATACCAGTACATCGCTTCGTGGTTCATATTCTGAGAACAAGTCAATGTCACCCTCTTTTTGGTCTCTGTGATGCGGTATCTTGGGCTCTGGGTCACATCGGCTTCCAGGGAGCCTGTGGAGGAAGGAGATAGAGCAAGAGAAAGCTGAGGAGGCACCTGGTGCTGCCATCTTTGGAGAAGGACGAGCTAAAACTGGCACGCTATGGCCAAGGCTTGCCCATGGGTTCTGGGACTCACCTGCTCCCAGGAGACAAAACAGGACACAGCCCAGGAGCCGGGGGCCCATGGCAGCATCACTCAGGCTCTGCCTGCTCTGGGGCCCTAGTTGGTTTCTGTGATGTCTCTCTGTAGCTACTTGACCCTCATTTTCAGGAGAGTAGCCACTCCCATTTCCTTAGAGGGCTGAAGGGTAACACAGGTGATCGGTCCTGGCCAATGTGGACTGGCAAGGCTTGCAGTCATTGGCATTTTCCTTGCCCTCCTCTGAGACGGCTGGTTTCTATCCATCTGACATCTTTTTATTAGCATACTCTTGTCAAAGTTGAAAACTATTTCTGTATTTTTATATCTTTATCATGAAAATTGGTATAACATATTTGATCATCACTTAGAAATGTGAGAACATGAAACTTCCACTATCATCAATGCAACAGTTTTTCTACCTCAGAAGTTCTCATTTCTACTCTGTAGAAAAAAATCCAAGATTATTCCTATCTTTGACTATCCACTGGTATATTTTTTATCCACAATCTTTTGAAAGTGTCTCCTGTGTAAAAACTTAGCCAAATCCACTTCATGGGTTATTTTATCAATCTGTATTCAGTTCAGGATCCTAGACTTAGGGCTCTTTTCTCGTTAGCAGATTAAATTTAGTAGTAGCCAGTGTAAGTTGGCATCATTGACTCAACGGACATGAGTTTGGGCAAATTGCGGGAGGTCGTGAAGGACAGGGAAGCCTGGCGTGCTGCAGTTCATGTGGTGACAGAGTTGGACATGATTGAATGACTGAACAATAGCAACAGTGTAAGTAACTTCTTTTCTCAAGGCTGGTTTTAGATGGATCTTTCTTCCTTCTCCTCTTTTCTCTCCTCTTACAGGAGCTGTGGAAGGCAGAGAAGAGATAACCTCTTCGATAACCTTTTTCGATAACCTTCGAGCCTTCTTCGATAACCTCTTCCTTTTACCAGCCAGTTCAGTTTCTTTGCTGCTTGAGGGGTCTGGTTTTCCTGGCTGGTGGTCTCCAGATGGGGCTCCACATGGGAGGGTTTTGTCGCTGGATATTGCCTTGTAGCCAGGCTGTGTTTTCTGCTCCAGATCGCAGTCATGGGGAGCTCTGCTTATAACTGGGGTGTCATAGCATCTTCTTTGCTCCTCCAGCCACTCACATATCATGTCCTTTTCCAGGACACAATGTCCTTCCTGCATTGAGGTGACTTTCCTGGGATTGCTGAGAATATTTCCCTGCATTGAACACCTTTGAGGTTTTTTTGAGCTTTGCTGGAACCAAGGCATTCTTGGGCAGGAGGAGGAGAAGGAAAGACACTGCCCCATCCTCCTAATTGCTTCAGCCACAGCTAGAGCTTTGCTGAATCACTGTCATCTCCAGGCAAGAAACGGGTCCTCATCTCAAACTTCAGAGATGGCTTTCTTGCTCCCAGTCCCCTTCATGGTGGAGGAAGTTCAGGGCCAACAGTCCCTATTCCATACAAATAAGGGAGATGCAGCTGGTGTCATGATATTAACTCTGCTCTATGGAGGAGTCTTTCTTTTTCTATTTCTGTGCCATTCCTTAAAAAAAAAAAAAAGATTATTTTTGGCTGCACTGGGCCTTTGTTGCAGTGCTCAGGCTTCTCATTTTGGTGGCTTCTCTTGTTGTGGAGCACGGGCTCTAGGGGCACACAGGCTTCAGTAGTTGTGGTCCACGGGCTTAATCGCCCTGTGCCACGTGGGATCTTCCCAGACAAGGGACCAAACCGGTGTCCCCTGCATAGCAAGGTAAATTCTTAACCCCTGGACCACCAGCCCTGTGCCATTTCTTTTTGGAAAAGATGGTGGGGAGCAAAACTGGCTCTACTTCAGTCCTAGGAAGCCCTCCATATCTTAGCTATGGGTACAAGTGTTCTCGAAGGGGGGAGAAAAAGTAGTTTTAATTCTCATGAACCTGCCTCAAGTAAATAATTTTGTATTACTCAGTAAACCTTATCATTCCAAATTGCATCTTTCCAAATCTTTCAGGTTGTCTACATTCACAAAAATAAACTCACAATGTATATATACTTTTATCCATTGGATTTTCCAAATTCCATGGTACTTTCAACACCATGAGTGAGTGAAGTTGCTCAGTCATGTCCGACTCTTTGCGACCCCATGGACTGTAGCCTACCAGGCTCCTCAATCCATGGGATTTTCCAGGCAAGAGTACTGGAGTGGGTTGCCATTTCCTTCTCCATTCAACACCATAAAGGGGGATAATTACAACTCAAAGATTTACAGTTTATCCCAAGCACTTCCTGTGTTAGATTAACCCAATATTTAGGAGGCAGCTGCTTCTATATTCCTACCGAGTCATGAGCTAATTCACTCTCAGATGCATGCTTCTTCCCCCATCCCTATCCTATTGGCTGTGAAGCTCCTCTGGTCTCTTCTTTCTCATCATCAAGCAGGACACTGAAGTGATGCTGTTGACCTGAGTCCCCATATCCTTGTACTAGGAACCAGTTCCTATACCTCCTCACCCTTCCTTCTCAGATCTTCCTTCTGTTTGCTCCTTCCCAAGGCCAACACATTCAAGACTTTTGGGGTTCCCCAGTATGGGCCAGGCTCCTGTGTCCCTAACAAAGGGAGTGAGAAGAAAACAGAATCCTCGAGATGTCCAGGAGCTCTGAAATGGCCCCTCCATCTTTTGCACTTTAATGTAACACCTTTTACTCAGCACTGTCCATCTCTTTCTGTCTTTCCCTGAGCCTCTTCAGTAATTGCTCTCAGCCTCCTCTCTGAGGCTCTGCTTAGTAAACTCTGCTGCATCTCTCATCCTCCTCCTGGCTGACAATCTCTTGACAATAATAATCATGCTTGCCTCTACCCAACTGAGGAAATATCTATTTAAAATCCCTGCAAGTAGAACACATTTGTCCCTTTAAATACACAGCATTTTTTTTTTTTAACCTCCGGATGATCTTGCACATAGAAACAGACTACAGAATTTTCACCACCTTTTAAATCCTATTTGACTTCTGCTTAAGCTATTTTCGATTCTGAGGAAGTCACTCTATCTTGCATATTTTCCTATACTATATGATTAACCTTCAAAAACCTAGTGAGAAATATTTCTATGGAGTTTTCTTTTTTAAATAAATTTTTATTGGAGTATAGTTGCTTTAAAATGTTATGTTACTTTCTGCTGTGCAGCAAAGTGAATCAGCCATATATATACATACACTCTAATCCTGAACCTGCGGAGATGAGGCATTAGCAGAAATGGAATTTGTTAACAGCTGAAATTGGCAGCATCCTCCTTTAAAAAGTGCATCATCTGATTCAAGCTCCCATCCTTAGCCCTTTGCCTCTTAGACTGCTCACAGAGCAGCTTTCTTCATCAACCCTCTTCTTGTAGCTGCTGAGCAGTAGGGCTCTGTATTAGCTTTTTATTCCTGCTATAACAAATGTTTACCAAATCCAAGCTCACTCTGCTCACCACAGGATCTGCCAATAAATCGGGAGACGAGGTGTTGAGGTAAGGAATAGAGACATTATTTGGAAAGCCAGCAGACCAAGAAGATGGCAGACTATGGTCCCCCCAAAATCATATTATCAGGGTTTGGATGCCAGTTTCTTTTACAGAACAGAGAAGGGGAGAAGGTGAGGAAGTAAAGTAAAAAGGCCATTAGTTTTGCCTGGCTTGGCCAGTATGGGTGGGGGAGATGTCTTAATTTCTGCTTTCCTGTAGCCACACTCACAGGTGCTGCATGCTAAGTCACTTCAGTAGTGTTGACTCTTTGCCACCCTGTGGTCTGTAGCCCTCCCTGCTCCTCTGTCCATGAGCTTCTCTAGGCAAGAACACTGAAGTGGGTAGCCATTTCCTATTCCAGGGGATCCTCCCAACCAGGGATTGAACCCGCGTTTCTTTATGTCTCCTGCATTGGCAGGCGAGTTCTTTACCACTAGCGCCACTGGGAAGCCCTGTGGGCAGAATCAGATTGTCTCTTTGTTCAGTGAGCTGAACGAAGCCACTTGTTTAACATTCAGGCAGAAGGGCAGGGTTCCCAGAGTCAGGCCATTATGTATGATTATAATAAGAGCAACAAAAAGCAAAGGTTTAAGTCAAAGAAGGAGACCCAACGTGGAGTCAGGTTTTGCTCTTCGCTGTTAAAAAATTATCCGAACTCAGTGGCTTAAAAGAACACAAATTAACTATCATACCACAGGTTAGAAGTTTGACATGGGTCTCATTAGGTTGAAATCAAAGTATGCAGGGCTTTGTGTCTTTCCCGGAGCTCTAGAGGAGAATTTGTTTGTCTTTTTCAATTCCTAGAGACCACTCACGTCCCTTGGACCCCTTCCTCCATCTTCAAAGCCAGTAAGAGTAGATGGAACCCTCCTCAAAGTACACGGACGCCAGGGGCTTTAAAGGGCCTATATGTCTAATTGGGTCTACAGGATGATTCAGGCGACTCGCTATCTTGAGGTCAACTGATTGGCAAATTTAGCCGCATCTACAAATCTAATTCTCTTTTCTCATGTAAGGTAACATATTCACATGTTTCAAGGACTAGGACATGGACAGTTGCTTATCACAAAACACGCTTCTTTGGGGAACTACACAGTAAATTTAAAGTTCTGCTCCTTAATAATCCCTGAAGACAAATATATTTCATGTTCTTTTTCACTTCGTACTCCTTTCCTTCACACACAAAGTAAGTTTTTCCTCTCTCTGGGTGGTCCTAAATCTATACATTGTCTGAAAACTTTTCACTACCCTCTGGATCCTCTTACTTATACTCAGGCCATTCCATGTCTTGGTAAGCACGCGTGCTCAGTCGCATCAGCCATGTCTGACTTTTTGCGACCCCATGGGGTGTAGCCCACCAGGCTCCTCTGTCCATGGGATTTCCCAGGCAAGAATACTGGAGAGGGTTGCTATGCCCTCCTCCAGGGCATCTTCCTGACCCAGGGATTGAATTCAATCTGCCTTTGTCTCCTGCATTGCAGCCAGTTTCTTTACCCATTGAGCCACCTGGGAAGCCCTTCCATGTATGAGGTCATCTCAATCCCCTACCTATTTTCCTATATAACATGATAACTCGTTGAGAGATTCACTGAAGTATCTTTAAAGATCTTTGCAGATCTGAGGGCTCTTTTTCATTAATTGAACAGAATTCAATTTCATCAAAATTTTCTTACATCTGAATCTGAAAATTGAATTCTATTTTAGGAAAAATTAACATTGGGTTAAGAGCCTGTAGTCAAGTGGAATATCAAGCAGAAGCAAAGGTTTTGATTACAATAGGGACGGAGTTAGAGGGACAAGAATGGGAAGAGGGAAGTAAAGAATTTAGTAAGGTAAAGGCAGGGCTTAGGTGCAGGCTACCCACTCCGGTACTCTTGCTTGGAAAATCCCATGGACAGAGAGCCTGGTGGGCTACAGTCCATGGGGTTGCAAAGACAAGACTGAACGATTTCACTTTGAAAAACTTCTAGTTGGGGTCAGGAATCTTGAGGACCTCGGTCTGCCTCTCTTTTTGTGCAAAGAGGAAGCAGCCGTGCCACACTGTGGATTCACTGCTGGCACAGAAGTATACAGATGTTTGGTTGGGGCTGGCGGACTTCAGAGTCAGGGGGAAATGTTCCAACTCATCTCGAGAGACGTCATACCCCTCAGGGACATCTCCTTTCTTAAGGGTGTCACGGCCAGTTGAGTAATAGATTAGCCGAAGTCCAAATCCCGGATCTTGGCGATACCAGTACATTGCATAGTGATCCATTTTCTGAGAACACTGTAGAGTGACTTCCTTTTTGGTCTCCAAGATCTTGCGCCTTGGGAACTGTGTGACAGCAGCATCCTTAAGGCCTGTGGGGGATAAAGCAGGGATGACGAAAGGACAGGCTGGGGAGGGGAGCCCAGTGCTATGGTCCTGAGAAGACATTTTGTAGCTGGAGCCTGGGAAGCCAGTGACCATGGTTCCTCACCTGTGATCAGGACTCACCTACTCTGAGAAGCAAAAGGACAACACCGCAGAGGAACCTGTTGCGCATGGTAGCGTCAGATGAAGAATGCTGTTTACCCCTGGGATGAATTCAGTCTCTGAAACCAACACTTTCATCTGCTTCCTGGCCAGAGGCCACACCCTCCTCCCCTACTGCTTCAAAAAGGAGCGAAAAACCTCTTAGACTTGATAGAATGTGATGATTTCATTTATCTGTCACGGACAACTGCATTTTTGTCCACTGCCTGAGTAACAACAGATCTATTCAAGGTCCCAGGTCTGGTCCCATGAGGATAAAAATCAACATCCCTTGGATTTGTTGCATCCAAGTAAGAAGAAGCATTGACCTGTGAAATGGCTTCCCAGTGGTCAGGGTGGTTGCCGAAGAAATCCAGGGCTGAATAAATTGAAGAGGTTGGAGGGTTTTCTTTGTAGGCACCATTTCTGTTCCTTATGCCTCATGTCGATTTTGTTAAAATTCCATTAAATTAGAGATAGAGGCAGGCTTCCCAGGTGGCTCAGTGGTAAAGAATCCTCCTGTCAGTGCAAGAGATGCCAGAGACGTGGGTTCGATCCCTGGGTTGGGAAGATCCACTGGAGGAGGAAATGGCAACCCACTCCAGTATCCTTGCCTGGAAAATCCCATGGACAGAGGAGCTTGGCAGGCTACAGTCCACGGGGCCGCAAAGCGCTGGATATGACTGAGCGCCTGTGCACTCAGAGTAGTGAAAATAATCAGTTCAGATCCTTCTATTGTTTCAAGCTCAAAATCATAGAAGGAGACCTGAAGTTGTGAGAAAGGGGGCTGAGGTGGGGGAGGGATAGGACTTTGAGTCGCTGTGTGTGAAGAAACACGTCTAATGTGAGGAAGGAACCGTTAGCCAGAGAGAGACTGTCTGGGGAAGAAGCCAAAGGAAAACACTTCCTGTTTCCAGAGAGAGACTGTCTGTGGAAGAAGCCAAAGGAAAACACTTCCTGTTTCTTAGCTAGCAAAGGCTCCCCTGCAGATGTCTATTAGGCAACTATCAAGTTAATATCCCGCTTATCTTGAGGGACACAATTTATTCAAGTCTCACTGGGCAGTGTAGTCAGAGGCAGGGGGGGAGTCAGTCCTGACTGACTGGGTCCTTCCCCAGCTTGGGAGACACGGACTCAGGGATCGCTTTCTGGCCAGACTGTGGCTCAGGCCACACAGGCCCCTCAGGGCTGAGGCGTCTGGGAGATCTGCAGTAGCTTCTGTAGTTTGAGGTGAGGTTTAAGCCGGTGGGACTTCTTTGCTCCTGTGACTACGTTTTTGTGCAGTCTGTGGGGGCCTGAGTCATGCTGTGTAGTCACTGCTGGCGCAGAAGTAGCTAGATGTCTGTGAGGAGCTGGTGGTCTCTAGCGTCAGGGGAAAATGCTCTTTGCTTATTCTGGAGACCGTCGACCTAGAAGGGCGCTCTCCTTTCTCCGTGGTATTAACCCCGTATGAATAATGGATCAGCTGCAGTTCCATTCCTGGGTCTTGCTGATACCAGTACATATTGTCATGGCCCATTGTTTGAGAACATTCTAGAGTAATCTTCTTTCCCGTCCCTATGACACAGTGTCTTGGGGTCTGATGAACATCAGCATCCAGGAAGCCTGAGAGAAAAAGACAAAAACATTGGTCACAGAGTCCAAGATGGGCCTTAACGCTGAAGCCGGAAGCAAACCTAGCACAGAGAAAAATGTTCCTTTTTTGATTTTAGAGAATTCTGTGTCTATGACTTACCTGCACCCAACAGGTAGAGGGCCACACAGCAGAGGAGCCTGACAGCCATGCCACAGTCAGGGCCAGGAGAGTGTCTCCCAGGTCTGGGGAGGTGGCATGGGCAACTGGTGAAGTCATCAAGACTGTGATGACAATGTTGGCTGCATTTCTGGGCCCCACATCCTGTTGATAGCGTGGTGTCATGTATATTCCCTACCCATCAGAAGACTGATATTTTTGTTCACTTCTCTCGTCCACAACAGGCTAGCTGCTTGGCTTATCTTAAGTCTCTAACTCTTTTATGAAACATTAAATCACACCTGTTTTACCAACTATGAAGATGACACCAAAGCTCTGAAAGCTTATAATAGGAGGATTTTGTCTAATTAGGGAGGTTAGAAAAGGAAGTGATGTTTGAGATGAGTTTGGAAGGATGAATTGGTCAGAAGTCTACAAAACAGAGAGAAGAACATTCAGGGAACAGAGTGGCTCAGTCAAACATGATGCAGGAGAGCATGTTGTGAGGATTAATTGAGGCAATACGCATGAAGCATTTAAAACAGTAACTGGCCATCACTGAGTTCTCAGAAAATATGTTGTTATTATTGTGTGATAACCACATGTTGTTCTCTGTCTCATTTCTTACTACTTGGTGCTCAGATTTCATCCACTTTCTCAACTTAGGTTTCATGATATTAGGTTCATCTTTCTTTTAACTGCATCGTCAATTGCACCAGAACAGAAAATTGAGACCCACAGTGTTTTTCCAGTACAGACTTTGGTAAAGTTGGCTAAAAATTTCTGGGTGCTGCTGCAGTAAACAGCTTCTAAACCACTCCCCTCTTTCCTCTCTTTTCTTCGTTTCATCTCAGGAAAAAATTTTAGCTTTCATTGTGAGTGACAGAGGTTACTCCCAGGATCTTTCCCCTCTTTTCCTGTTTCCTTTGCCCCAGTTCACTAGAATACACAGCTGACATTCAATAAAATTCTTGCATAGAGGCTGCTGGTCTGGGGTTTTGGATTTTGACTATTATGGATTCATTATTTGAGGATCAGGGCTCCCCAGGTGGCTTAGTGGTAAAGAATCCTCCCACCAATGCAAGAGACATGGGTTCGATCCCTGGGCTGAGATGATCCCCTGGAGAAGGGAATGGCAACCCACTCTAGCATTCTTGCCTGGGAAATCCCATGGATAGAGGCGCCTGGCAGACTATAGTGGGTCGCAAGAGAGTCAGACACGACTTAGAGACTAAACAACAACAACAATTTGAGGATCATCTCTTCAGTCTTCACTTATTGTATGGAACATCTATAGGCTCCTGCTCACTCTGGCTCTCTCATATATCCTGAAGAAATATAATAATTAAGACTGACCAAACCCTGAAATACTCTTATTCCATTAGGGGCTCCTCTAAGACAAGGGTTATCATTCAAATCATTAGTGACATTTAGCCTTTGCTTTTACTTTGAAGTTGATCTTACTTAAATAGAGAGTAGCCAGCAAGAGAAAAATAAATGAAATTTTACTGCCACCTGCCGAAAATAAGGTGGAACTGGTGAACAGATACTTAGTGATTTGGGAGGATTCTTTCTGATGAATTTTAAAGAAACAGGAAGGACAGAGACTTTTGGTTGTTCCAAGTGTGAGAAGGTTTTTGGATAAGTGATGAGTTGGTAAAAGTTCTCAGCAGTGACTGGATGTAAAATATGTATCTCACAGTAGAAGTGATTAAAGAAAGAGGGAAGAAAGACAGGGGTAGAAGTTGGGTTGGGAGTAGATAAGCTCAGGTCCTCAAATGAAGGGATGTTTGAAGGCAGAGATAAAACATCTACCCCTTGTTTCCCAGTTCAAGAATAGCTCATGAATGACTTGCCTTTCTGGTATAGCTAAGGAAGTTTCTGGGGCTTCCCAGGTGGCTCAGCGGTAAAGAATCTGCCCGCCAATGCAAGAGATGCAAGAGATGTGGGTTTAATTCCTGGGTCGGGAACATCCCCTAGGGTAGGAAACGGAAACCCACTCCAGTATTCCTGCCTGAAAAATTCCAGGGACAGAGAACCTGGCAGGCTACAACCCATGAGGTCGCAGAGTTGGACACCACTGAACAATGAGCACACACCCAGGGAGGTCTCTGGAGCAACTGCCGAGAATTTCTAAATGTCAACACTTGAGGATACAGGAATCATCAGCCATAATCGCTACATACATCTCTATACATTTTTGGTCCAGCCTCTCTCAGCTTCTTCCACTCTTCTTTGTCTTCTTATATAATTCTGCTCAAAAGGACTGGTAGGTCAGGGAATGCGGAGGACTTAAATACACATGCTCCAGAACTTAGAAGACATGTTACCTGGAAGAAAGTCATGAAGAACTTCTTGAGGCATATTTGAATCTATTTTCCTTCCCTGCCTCCCTCTCTCCTTTTCTTCTATTTTCCTTCATTAAGTCAAACATTGTACAGTCTAGGGATACATAACTGGAGGGACATTACTCTGAAATGAAAGAATATAGTGTCTTGGGAAGAGTGAGTATAGAAAGAATGACAAAAGAATACACTGACTATGGTGGTTTTGAAATAGATAGGAGCTGAGACTTCGCTGTAGGAGTCAGGAGAGCCTCTATGGCTAAGCTAATCTCTGAGCTCAGAATGAAAGGATGTTCAGGAGTGAGCCCAGCGGTCAAGAAGTAATCACCCATTTCAGACACAGGAGAGGGTATTGGCAAAGTTGTGTGTGTGTGTGTGTGTGTGTGTGTGTGTGTGTGTAGTCGCTCAGTCATGTCCGACTCTTTGCAATCCTGTGGACTGTAGCCTACCAGGCTCCTTGGGATTTTCCAGGCAAGAGTACTAGAGTTGGTTGTCATTAGCTGTGCAATTCAGCTTGGCCTGTTCAGGGAAACATAGAACCTTCAGTAGAACTAGACTATAAGTGCTGGTGTGGATTTGGAAGACTTGGCTATATTTTTAGAGACTATATTTATATAGGGCTTTGTGCGCCAAATAAAGAATGATGGACTCAATCAGGCTGATGGGAATGTCCAAGATGGAAGAAAAGCAGATACAGGAAGAGGCTGGGGGTGGCGGGGGGAGGGGGGCGGTGGGGTGAAAAGGGCAATGCCTTTCTCCTCGGTCATAGGTGATGAGGGCCTGCATGAAATAGAAGCAACCGGGGAGGAAAGGAGCAGCTGAATCTGATAAATGTGTGTATCAGAGACTGTGATGGTCTCCCCCTTCAGGCACGAAGAACTTTCTCCCCCATCTGTAGGAGCACTGCTGGCTGAATGCCCTCCTTGTGGATTGTCTTGGCTACAGAGGCATCTCTTCTCCCAAGGGCATGCCTTTTCTCAGGGCCACCATTCCAGTGACATGGCTGCAGTGGAAATGAGCATAAGACCTGGGCCCCTCACCTCAATTTTAGATGGTTCTAGGGCCACCCAACTTCTCAGCCCCCTGGGGATGTAGCTTAGGCTTTTGTTGAAGCTGCAAGGCAGTCCCATTTCCTCTTCTTCCTTCCATCCATGTGGCTCATAAGTCACTTGCTAATAACTTTCCTGAACATTAATGCCCCCTGCAATGTCCATTTTCCAGGAAACCAAATCTATGACAATGTGCCATATAGAAGTAATAGATTTATCAAGCAAAGGAATGTGAGGACTAATGGAAAAGAGGAACTCAGAGGCACTGTTCCAATCACTGACACAAAATACCATACATGGGCCAGAATGGATACAGGTAGGGGTGGAAAGGCAACCAATTCAGCAATAAATTACTTGATTTTGAATTGTGGAGCATCCGGTTGGAAGTGACCAGTAGAAGGTTGGATTTACCAGTCAGGAACTTAGGAAGGAAATTGTCATGATCATGGATGGGAAGGTTCAGTGCTAGTCACCCAGTCGTGTCCAACCCTTTGAGACCCCAAGGACTGTAGTCTGCCAGGCTCTTCTCTCTGTTCATGGAATTCTAAAGGCAAGAATACTGGAGTGGGTAGCCATTCCTTTCTCCAAGGCATCTTCCTGTCCCAGGGATTGAACCTGGGTCTTCTGCATTGCAGGCAGATTCTTTACCCCTGCACCACAGGAAGGTTAAGGATGAATATTTATACTGAGGAAAAAAGAAGGCAGAAGAAAAGTCTAGGAAAATCTACTATTAAAATGTTCAGTAGACAAATTGAACAGTTTATGAAATAAAGATAAATTATTATTACAGATGAGACTACTGAAGAAGTATGCATAGAAAAGCTGAGAACAAAAGTCCACAGAAAACTGATTCATTTTTTAAAGGGATAGCAGATGAGATAGAACTCATAAAGGAGAATGAGACAAAGAACTATGACTTTTCCCCAATTAGAACAGGTAGAAAATAAAAGAAACTGGGCTCTTTGTGTCTGAACTGTTATCAGGTCCTGTGGATTCTTCCGTGGAAATAATTGAGGTATGTGAGTTAAGAAGACAAAGCCCTCGAGGAAGGCTTTGACCTGATTCTCAGGCAGACTTTTGCATCATACTTAGCAGCCTTTGATTAAGCACTTTTGTGTCTAGAGTTCACTGGCTCCAAGTAGGATCCTCCCCGCAGGGCAGTCAGAGTTTTTCCCAGTGTCCTGAGAGAAAGGGCAGTCTCCAAGCTCCTAGCTTTGGCTCCATGCTGGACAGCAGGCAAGTATTTTGGAATTCAGTAAATTCAGAAAATGAAGTGAGTCTATTTGCTCCTGCAGGTTGAGATTGATCTCAGCAGAGATCCATGTGTCAGGCAGTAGGTGAAAGATAACTTTTATAGATCACATTCTCCAGTTACTTTAACTTCATCTTCTGAGTCAGACTTAATGGTGATTAAATTTATTTAGAATTAAGTTTTAGAAAACAAGTTAGTCAGTTTGTTCTTGGTATAAAGGCAACCAACTGCAGACCTAAAGAGTAGGCTTGGAAAGAAAGAGATGAGAAAGGGCTGGCGGGATAAAGGGGCTGTCAGCTTTAACAGAGTGGATGAGGATATTGCAAGGTGGGTGGAGACAGACACCAAAGGACCATTAAAAGTCACAATGTGGGTAAGCTAATAAGAAACACTTTCATTAAAAATCATGATGGTGTTCCCAAATGCTCAGGCTCATTCTCCCAGGAGGACAGTATTGGGCTAGCCGTTATCACTAGAAAAAAAAAAAGAGGTTCAGTAGGCAGGGGAGGTAGGATCAGTCTAGTCCGTGGTTTAGGAGTCACCCCATGGCCTGGGGACCCTGACCCAAGGCGGACCTAAGTTCAGACTGAGGCTCACACAGCATCGAAACAACCTCTAAGGAACCCACAGCCCACATTAAGGAAGTCTGTGCGCTCTTCCATGCAAACACAGTGGTCTTTCTGTGTAGACAGCAGGTGGCCAGGAAGCACTGTGCAAATACTGCTAGCACAGAAGTAGATGGCCGTCTGGCTGGGGGTAGCAGGCTCTAGGTAGAGGGAGAATTTTGCCTTCTCCTTACGAGAGACATTGTACCCATCAGAGACATCTCCTTTGTTAATACCATTGATATCGTAGGAGGAGTAGATCAGCCGGAGCCCCTGTCCTGGGTCTTGTCGATACCAGTACATAGACTCATGGCCCTTAGTCTGAGAACATTCCAGTACAATGCTCTTTCCTGTGTTTGCAATCCTATTTCTTGGGGTCTGGGTAACACCGGTATCCATGGAGCCTGTGGGGACATAAGAGAGAAACTAGAGACAGAGCCTAGGAAGGGGCCCCTTGCCACAATCTCAAGGGAGAAGCTTCAGCCATGACCCGGGAAATTTAAGGCAAGGGTTTCCCATGTTTCCCAAACTCACCTGTTCCCAGGAGACAAAAGACCACACAGCAGAGGAGCGTGGAGGCCATGGTGGGGAGAGGCAGGAGGAAGATGGTCTCAGCTTTGAGTGTTGGGGGAACAGGGCATGGAAATAGGAAATTGTCAGGATTCTGTCAGCGATGTCATTGTCCCTCCCAACTTAGCAAGTTTCAGAGAAAGATGCAGCCACACCCTTTCACGTCACATCCCCCAAGGGCCTAACCTTCTTCACTCCCTTACTCCTTAGGTGGTGCTTTGGCTTATTGTATATCATATCAGCAGGTGCTGAAATTTTTACTCCTTCCTCTTCTCTGCCATCTCTCAGAGAGCAATGTCTCTCCTTCTCAGACCTTATCTGTTTCAGTCATTCAAGGAAGTGTCATCCTCCCAGTTGGCTAGGCAGCGGAGAACATTCAGAATCCTCTCAAACAAAAGGAGTCTAGTCTCATTGGAAGTTTGTGTAACTTTTCTATTTTTCTGCATTTCCTTTTTTCTAACTCAGGTCTAGATGAGTTTTGCAACTTGAATATATGCACTGTGAAGTTTGAGAATTGTTTTAAAAGAAGGGCAACATGATAACTTTGTTTCAAATCGCCAGTTCTTTAAATGGCTGATGCTTTTCTGGTCAATGTTTTCAAGGTGCATGTCTTTACTGAAAGTATTGGTGCACGGCAGGAATATATTCACTTAATATGGGCATAGATTTCAAAGAAATGTTAACATCTTCACTCATATTTTGAATAACTTTTTTTTTTTTTATTAGTTGGAGGCTAATTACTTCACAACATTTCAGTGGGTTTTGTCATACATTAATATGAATCAACCATAGAGTTACACGTGTTCCCCATCCCGATCCCCCCTCCCACCTCCCTCTCCACCCGATTCCTCTGGGTCTTCCCAGTGCACCAGGCCCGAGCACTTGTCTCATGCATCCCCCTGGGCTGGTGATCTGTTTCACCATAGATAATATACATGCTGTTCTTTCGAAACATCCCACCCTCACCTTCTCCCACAGAGTTCAAAAGTTTGTTCTGTACTTCTGTGTCTCTTTTTCTGTTTTGCATATAGGGTTATCATTACCATCTTTCTAAATTCCATATATATGTGTTAGTATGCTGTAATGTTCTTTATCTTTCTGGCTTACTTCACTCTGTATAATGGGCTCCAGTTTCATCCATCTCATTAGGACTGGTTCAAATGCATTCTTGTTAACGGCTGAGTAATATTCCATGGTGTATATGTACCACAACTTCCTTATCCATTCATCTGCTGATGGGCATCTAGGTTGCTTCCATGTCCTGGCTATTATAAACAGTGCTGCAATGAACATTGGGGTGCACGTGTCTCTTTCAGATCTGGTTTCCTCAGTGTGTATGCCCAGAAGTGGTATTGCTGGATCATATGGCAGTTCTATTTCCAGTTTTTTAAGAAATCTCCACACTGTTTTCCATAGTGGCTGTACTAGTTTGCATTCCCACCAACAGTGTAAGAGGGTTCCCTTTTCTCCACACCGTCTCCAGCATTTATTGCTTGTAGACTTTTGGATAGCAGCCATCCTGACTGGCGTGTAATGGTACCTCATTGTGGTTTTGATTTGCATTTCTCTAATAATGAGTGATGTTGAGCATCTTTTCATGTGTTTGTTAGCCATCTGTGTGTCTTCTTTGGAGAAGTGTCTGTTTAGTTCTTTGGCCCATTTTTTTATTGGGTCTTTTATTTTTCTGGAATTGAGCTGCAGGAGTTGCTTGTATATTTTTGAGATTAATCCTTTGTCTGTTTCTTCATTTGCTATTATTTTCTCCCAATCTGAGGGCTGTCTTTTCACCTTACTAATAGTTTCCTTTGTAGTGCAAAAGCTTTTAAGTTTCATTAGGTCCCATTTGTTTAGTTTTGCTTTTATTTCCAATATTCTGGGAGGTGGGTCATAGAGGATCTTGCTGTGATTTATGTCGGAGAGTGTTTTGCCTATGTTCTCCTCTAGGAGTTTTATAGTTTCTGGTCTTACATTTAGATCTTTAATCCATTTTGAGTTTATTTTTGTGTATGGTGTTAGAAAGTGTTCTAGTTTCATTCTTTTACAAGTGGTTGACCAGGTTTCCCAGCACCACTTGTTAAAGAGGTTGTCTTTTTTCCATTGTATATCCTTGCCTCCTTTGTCAAAGAGAATAACTGTAAATGGTTTCTTCAAGAGAGAATTTCAGTATAACATAAATTGTTCCTGATTTTAAGAGGCAAGTGTTCAGTATTTCAAGGCAACATACTGCAAATAATACCATAGTTAAGCTACAATGATCTGAAGCCCCTTGTGACATAATAAGCAAATGGTGTTTGCTGTTTGAGCTTGTCCTGGCTCCACCCAATCCGTGGATATATCATGGCATCCCGTAAGTCAATCCTGCTTCATCTCGCATTGGGAAAGCCTTCTTTTTAATGTTTTTTCTTTTGATTATGAAAATTTCTAACCTTTGCCAAGTAGATGTAATCATATAATGAACTTCCATGTCCCCACATTTGTTGTTTTTCAGTTGTTTAGTCATGCCTGATTCTTTACGACCCCATGGGCTGCAGCACACCAGGCTTCCTTGCCCTACACTATCTCCTGGAGTTTGCTCAAACTCATGTCCTTTGAGTCAGTGATGCCATCCAATCATCTCATCCTCTGCCGTCCCCTTCTCCTCCTGCCTTCAATCTTTCCCAGCATCAGGGTCTTTTCCAATGAGTCAGCTCTTCATATCAGGTGGCCAAAGTATTGGAGCTTCAGCTTCAGCATCAGTCCTTCTAATGCATATTCAGGTCTGAATTCCTTTAAGATTGATCGGTTTGATCTCCTTGAAGTCCAAGGGACTCTCAAGAGTCTTCTCTAACACCACAGTTCAAAAGCATCAACTCTTCAGTGCTCAATTTTCTTTATAGTCCAACTCTCACATCCATACATGACTACTGGAAAAGCCATAGCTTTGACTATACAGACCTTTGTTGGCAAAGTAAAGTCTCTGATTTTTAATACACTGTCTAGGTTTATCATAACTTTTCTTCCAAGGAGCAAGCATCTTTTAATTTCATCCCCACATTGCCTGGCTTCAATAATTACCAATTCATAGGGACTTTGCTGTGGTTCAGTGGTTGAACCTGCCTTGCAAATGCATAGATCAAGGATTCAATCTCTGGTCTGGGAACTAAGATCCCATATGCTGTGGAGCAACTAAACCCATACACCACAGCTAGAGAGTCCTTGTGCCAATAAAGATCCTAAGACTTGATGCAGCTAAATACAAAGACTGGGGAAGAATTTTTTAATTAGCATAAAAACAATAATAATTACCAGCTTGTGGCCTCTCTCATTTATTCCCCATTTGCTTATCTCTCTCCTTGGTTATTTTGCATAGTTTCTGATTTATTTACGAGCACCCAACTACATTTCCCAGCTGGTGCACCATTCCATGTGGCACATCCCAGTGTTATATTCCTTCTCTCTCTTTCTGGTAGACAGTTCTCCATTAATCATGCCAACAGAAAAGTGGATTTATTGCAGTAAATTGCTTATCCTGGTGTTCAATTAACACAAACAGGGTAATTATAATACAGATGATCACTTCTGGTTTGTCCTTAATGGGAAAAATATAATTGGCCTAATTTGCAATTCTTAAGCATATTGTTTTGCTGCCCCCTGCTGTATGCAGTGATTTGACCAGAATAGAGATTTAGGAGGTGAATATAACCTGCTATCTTTTCCAGTAGTCATGTATGGATGTGAGAGTTGGACTATAAAGAAAGCTGAGTGCAGAAGAATTGATGCTTTTGAACTGTGGTGTTGGAGAAGACTCTTGAGAGTCCCTTGGACTGCAAGGAGATCCAATCAGTCCATCCTAAAGGAAATCAGTCCTGGGTGTTCATTGGAAGGACTGATGTCAAAGCGGAAACTACAATACTTTGGCCACCTGATGCGAAGAACTGACTCATTTGAAAAGACCCTGATGTTGGGAAAGATTGAAGGCAGGAGGAGAAGGGGACAACAGGGGATGAGATGGTCAGATGGCATCACCGACTCAAAGGACATGGGTTTGGGTAGACTCTGGGAGTTGGTGATGGACAGGGAGACCTGGTGTGCTGCAATTCATGGGGTCACAAAGAGTCAGACATGACTGAGCGACTGAACTGACTGATAACCTGCTATCAGACTTCCTAGGTGGCACTAGTGGTAAAGAACCTGACAATTCAAGAGACTCAAGAGATGTGGGTTCGATCCCTGGGTGAGGAAGATCCCCTGGAGGAGAGCATGACAACCAGTATTTTTGCCTTGAGAATCCCATAGACAGAGGAGCCTGGCAGGCTACAGTCCCTAGGGTTGCAAAGAGTCGGACATGACTGAAGCAACTTAGCAACAAAAGCAAAAATAACCTATTATTGGGAGTCACATCAGTTGAGAGAACAGAGGACTCAGGTCCAATAGAGTCCTACAGGAGAAGTTTGGAGACACGTGACAAAGAGACGTGAAGCAGAATCTATGCCTGAGGAGGACTGAGTGACTATGATCAGAAGAATGAATGGAAGAGACATACATTGGATGGGAAAGGAGCTGAAAAAGACACTCTTATTTCTGGGCAACCAAGAGGATCCTTGGTGGCATGGACCAATATTTCCCCTATTCTGGGTGGTTTGTATGACTCTCAAATCTTATTTATAGCCGACTTTTCCTCTGACTTATCTGCAGGGCTCTCAGGGCACGGACCTCTCAGTCTCACCATGTACCATGCTCTTTGCCAACTATGCTGTGTGTCTGTAATGTGATCTTACGGATGCTGAAAACACTCTTCATTTGTTAATTACCCATCTGTATAACTAACATCCTCTGGCAGAAAGGATGCCAAAGGAGAAAGGGTTTTTTGCTACTGGTTACTGCTTTCTGTCATAAGAAAATTTTGCTTGCCTTCAGCTCACAAAGGTAAAGTTTTCCTAAGTTTTCTTCCAGAAGATTTGTAGTTTTAGCCTTCACACTTAGGCCTATGATCCATCTGAAATTTATTTTTGTTTATGGTATGAGATGTCAATAAATTTCATTTCTTTCCATATGCTCATCCATTTCGGTTTAGTTCAGTTCAGTCACTCAGTCGTGTCTGACTCTCTGCAACCCCGTGGACTGCAGCACGCCAGGCTTCCCTGTAAATCACCAACTCCCGGAACCTGCTCACACTCATGCCCATCAAGTCAGTGGTGCCATCCAACCATCTTATCCTCTATAGTCCCCTTCTCCTCCTGCTTTCAATCTTTCCCAGCATCAGGGTCTTTTCCAGTGAGTCAGTTCTTTGCATTAGATGGCCAAAGTACTGGAGTTTCAGCTTCAGCATTAGTCCTTGCAATGAATATTTGGGACTGATTTCCTTTAGGATTGACTGGTTTGATCTCCTTGCAGTCCAAGGGACTCTCAGGAGTCTTCTCCAACACCACAGCTCAAAAGCATCAAATCTTTTGTGGTCAGCTTTCTTTATAGTCCAACTCTCACATCGACACATGACTACTGGAAAAACCATAGCTTTGACTAGATGGACCTTTGTCAGCAAAGTAATGCCTCTGCTTTTTAATATGCTGCCTAGGTTGGTCATTGCTTTATTCCAAGAAGTAAGCATCTTTTAATTTCATGGCTGCAGTTCACCATCTGCTCTGATTTTGGAGCCCAAGAAAATAAAGTTTGTCACTATATCCATTGTTTCCTCATCTATTTGCCATGAAGCGATGGGACCAGATGCCATGATCTTCATTTTTTGAATGTTGAGTTTTAAGCCAGTTTTTTCACTCTCCTTTCACTTTCATGAAGAGGCTCTTCAGTTCCTCTTCACTTTCTGCCATAAGGGTGGTGTCATCTGCATATCTGAGGTTATTGATATTTCTCCCAGCAATCTTGATTCCAACTTGTGCTTCACCCAACCTGGCATTTCGACTCATCCATTTACCTCAACATAATTGGTTGAGAAAATTGCTACCTTAATGCACTGAAATTTTTAATCTGTAAACAAGGGTTATCTTTCTATTTTTAAATTTTCTTTAGTTTCCCTTTGTGATGGAACATCATTTGCTAAATTTATTTCTGTTATAGATAGTATCATATATGAAATTGTTTCCTGAAGTTTATTTTTCAGTTGTTTGCAACTAGTGTAAAGACACTTGATTTTTTTATATTGATTTTGTATCTTGTGATCTTCCTAAATTCACTAATTCTTTCTAGCTGTGGTTCACTGATTCTTATATAAACAATCAATGAAAGTGAAAGTATGAGTGTTGGTTGCTCAGTCGTCCACCTCTTTGCAACCCTGCAGACTGACTGTAGCCCGCCAGGCTCCTTTGTCCATGAAATTCTCCAGGCAAGAATACTGGTCTGGGTTGCCATTCCCTTCTCCAGGGGATCTTCCCAACCCTGGAACTGAACCCGGGTCTCCTGCATTGCAGGCAGATTCTTTACCATCTGAGCCACAAATAACCCTCTATAAACAATCATATAATCTGAAAAGAGTGACAATTTCACATCTTCCTTTACAGTATTTAGGATTTCTTTTTCATTTTTGTTTGGCCTTATGACACTGTTTAAGATCTCCAGTATAATGTTGAAGAAAAGTAAGCAAGTTTATCAGGTCTTATAGTGCTTTATGGAGGTAGGGCAATTAAGTAACAATTATCCATTTTGACCTGAAATCAAATTCCCAAGTTATCTTTATTATAATTGTAGAATCTTTATACTTCTTATTGCATTTTTTTTTTAAGTTCTTGACTCTTGCTGTCAAACTGACATTATTATGTGAAAGTGAAAGTGTTAGTCGCTCTGTGGTAGTCTGGCTCTTTTTGACCCCGTGGACTGTAGCCCTCTAGGCTTCTCTGTCCATGAATTCTCCAGGCAAGAATACTGGAGTGGATAGACATGCCCTTCTCCAGGGGATCTTCCTGACCCAGGACTGAACCTGGGTTTCCTGCACTATAGGCAGATTCTTCACTGTGTGAGCCACTAGTTACCCTCTGGCTAGGCTCTTGATCACACTGGATAACATAATTCAGTTATTAAGTGTTCCAAAACATTTTTTCACAAATCTTTTTTCCAGATTTATATGAAATTTTTTCTATGTATAGTTTCTCATTTCCTATTAAATTGTTGGTTTTTTTCTTTTCTTAAATCGTTACCTTCACCTTCATGGTAAACATTGATGATTTCTGAATATCACTTAAAATTTGTTTCCCTAAATTTATTTCTCAGATATTTGCTTTAAGTTATCCAAAGAAAAAGTGCACTTCAAACAGCATATAACACTCTCATGTTTTTCATTTAAAAATCCATAATGTGCCATAAGTATGCCTATTCTTTGAAATATATTTTTCACGGCTCCTTTCAGTCCTCCCTTTTTTCAGAGACTGACACTCCATGGAATTCAACCAAGTTTCTCAGTCGTGTTAAGCCTCAGTGAATGATGGTTGTTGTGTAAGCACTGGCAGAATTAAAATGGGTCAGCTGGCGTATCAAGAGTCTGATGAAATCAAAGATTTCACTGGATGGGATTTGGCTCTAAAATAGATAATATGAGGACAGATAATATAAGAAAGATGTGTGTATTTCTGCTGCCCCTTGGAGAAGCATTCAGTTAGAATTAGAAAAATGGAGGGAGAGAAATTAGTCTGAATCAAGTTTACTCCAGGGAGCAAAAAGCATAGATGAATGGACTGAAGCATTTTTTTTTCCTGAATTTCCAAATGAATGGGTAATTATTGATGAGCAATGGGCAGTTTTGGATGCAGCAATGGCTGGGCGCTTTTCTATGCTACACAAAGACAAGATGGAGGAAACCACTGTCTGGATGTGCAGGGGACCTGGGAATGGGAGAAAACAGGTGGGAGTCAGGTAACAGAGAGAACCTGCTCAAGAAGAGAGACCACCTCTTCCCCACACTCAGTGGTTCTTTGAAGTCTGGGGTGGGGATGAAGCTGTACAGGGAGGTGATATTTCAATGTTTAAAGGAGAAAAAGGACTAGAATATAGTATATCTCAGCACTGTCTGTCCATCACTCCTTCGTTTCTGCTAAGCACCCGTAAGCCTTGTATTCAATTGCATTGTGCTTAAGCTAGCTCCAGTTAACTTCTGCTACTTCCTTCCAATGCAATAAATCACCAGTTTTCTGACTTGGGTCCATGGTGAATTTGTGCATTAAGAGGAAGTAACACTTCAGTGCCGTGGATTGACTGCTGGCACAAAAATACACCGTGGAGTCTCCTGGCTCAGAGGACTGGATTTCCAGGCTTCAAGGTAAGTTTGGGGGACATGTAGCTGAAAATTGCTTCTTGAACCAACTTGATTTGATCAAGGACTTGTTCATTCTGAAAAGAAATGACAAACTCCAGCTCTTTTTTATAGATCCATTGATACTGATTTTAAAAAAGTGTGTCCTTTTTAGGGAATACACTCCATCCTTGCTTTCTGTCCTTTGCTTTGACCAAGTGTCCTGGAGTCTGGATGACTTTGACATCAATAGGACCTGTAGAGAAACTATAGACAAAATCCAAGAGGGACCCTGACAAGGTTGAGGGAGTTGGCAAGCCCAGAGCAGGATTTTTTGTCTGTTCTCAGGACTCACCTGATCCCAGGAAACAAAGAGCTACACAGCAGAGAAGCTGTGGCCCATGGTCGCACCGAAGAAGCACAAGGGTGAGGTTTTAAAATATCCATCAGCAACCTTCTAGTGATGTGATCACTTTGTAGACTCATAATCGTCATGCTACTGGGCAGAACATTTCATGGTATCAGAAGAAAAGCTTTTATCCTAGTTCAGAAAATATAACTAGTTTATATTTCATTCAATTAAAGTTTTCATTTGTTAAAATGTTTATTTTTAAGCTATTTTATATTTATTTTTACTAACAGAAATAATACTAGTTGTGGTGCATGGAATTTGGTGCTCTGTGGCATGTGGTATTTTCCTGGACCAGGGATCAAACCTGTGTGCCCTGCATTGGCAGGCAGATTATTAACCACTGGACCACCAGGGAAGCCCCTCACATTCTTTCTTAATTCCCTCTTTTTTTCTTTTCTCAAACATTTCATGCCTTGATCAATCCCCATACAGTTCATTCCTGTCTTCTTTTATCTCCTAAGGGAACTAGAATACCACAATATATATATTTCCAAGTATTTTATCCCTACCTAAATATGTATTTTGGGTGGACTTTTCTGGTGCCATAGTTTAATCCTTTATAGGCTGAATTCTGCAAAACCTGTATCGCTAATCCAGCTCTATTGACATCTGTATATACAACTGCCTACTTCCAATTTTTATCTCATTATACAATAAACAATTCAAACTCTACTATCTCAAATGGGGATTGCTACTGATAACATGGTCCCATTTTATCTGATGTTGCAGCTTTGTAAGGAACCTAAGTCATACAAAGACCACTGAAAAATTGTATTGACCGCCTGTCTGCTAATGACAACTGAATATTTTCCTTATTTCAGTTCCCTCTTTTGAGCAACAACCTATCATACACTTCTATATTCACATCCATGAAACCAGACACCCATCTTGTTAAGAAACTCCATCCCATTAACTCTCTCAAAATTGTTCTACTGGATAAAATTTTTATCGGTTGATTAAGTTCTTTCTCTTCTATAATTGTTTCAAAGTATGGCTCATTATCATGAATGTCCTACTCACAATCAAATCCATCTCATGAAGCTCAAATGCTCTTAGCTTTCTCTAATCCAACCAGACAGAACTGGCGTGTCTTCCCCAGAGCTCCCACGGGACTTCTGATTATATATTGCTATTGTAATATTATGTGCTATATGATTTTACAGATTACTATATTCAAATCCACCATAATTATTTCCTTACTAGGCTGTCAGCTCCTTAGAGCAAAGATCTGTCTTCTACTCAGTTTTGTACCCTTTGTATTTGGAAAAATAGCGGGACATAGGAAAATGTCAAGAAAAACTATTGATAAGTGTACAAGGAGTGATGAAAAGACAAAGGAACAAAGTGTGTCCTCTAGGTCTGTTCTGATGAGTTCCTGATTACGAAGTCAGAGAGTGAAGGGAAAGGATGCTTTACAAGCTTTTAGATGGAGGCTGCATCGGGGGCTCTGGGCTGGAGTGGGTCTGTGCTCAGGTGGGAGGTGGCCGTGCTCCACTGTGGTGCTCCCGGAGCAGAGGCACACGGCTGTTTGGTTGGTGTGAGCCGACTCCACAGTGAGAGGAAACAGCTCCTTCTTCTCTCGAGAGACGCTGTAGCCTTCAGATAAGTCTCCTCTCTGAATGTCCTTTTCAACCGTAGAGTAATAAATCAACTTCAGACCCTGCCCTGGGTCTTGCCGGTACCAGTACATGGTGTTGTAGCCCAGTTTCTGTTTACACTCCAGGGTCACATCCTGGCCAGCCTCAGCGAGCAGGAATCTTATCTGGTAGAATTCAGCATCCGTGGGTCCTGTGGGGTAAAGATACAGAGGCTGGTGATGACACCTGGAAGGGAGCCAGACACCACTGTGAGATGAGGGTGCCTGAGTGCATGGGGGTCTACACGTCCAGGACCGGACTTTACTGACTGGGTGTGGGGCTCACCTGCTCCCAGGAGACAAAGGGCCAGGTAGAGGGCCCAGCTACCCATGGCAAGGACTGGGTCTTTGTAAAACCCCAGATAAAGTATGAGGGAGGCCAAGGGCAAAGGCTGGAACCTAGAGCTCCCCCTGGCTCAAAATATGCAGAATTTGTCACTGCTGTCAAGGGACTGTCGCAGCTGAGTTTGCACATGGAGACACTGAGAAAGATCAAGACATTTGCATTTTCCCTTCCGCCTAACGGAACTGTTTCTATCCCTTCTAAACGGACAAGTGCCAAGTGGTGAGGAGACTGAATCTCCCATTTCCTGGTCAGAGTCACAAGCAGACTGTGCCTGTGCATTCACCGTGATGAAAACTAGGACAGGGAAATGCCTACCATATTCAGAGCCTATTATTGCCTCTCTATCAACGGCTCGATTTCCCACTAACACTGTTAGTGGGGAACTCCAAACACAAGAAGAGGTTCAGAGGTTTTGCTATAAAATAAAGCCAGTTCTCTCTGTCCTCTGTATTTATTACAAGTAATTGGTACAGTTACTTCAGCCAAAGCTGAAGCTCTGATACTCTGGCCAACTGATACAAAGGGCTGACTCATTAGAATAGACTTTGATGCTGGGAAAGACTGAAGGCAGGAGGAGAAGGGGACAACAGAGGATGAGATGGTTGGATGGTGTCACCGACTCGATGGATTTTGAGCAAGCTCCAGGAGTTGGCGATGGACAGGGAAGCCTGGTGTGCTGCAGTCCATGGGGTCACAAAGAGACAAACACGACTGAGTGACTCAACAACAACGACAAACTGATAGAGTAGAGATGAAGTATAGAGGTGAGTTGGGTAACTTTAGCAAAAAGCAAAGGGCCCTAAATCCACCCCACCCCCATGTTGGTGGATTAGAGCAAGGGTTTGGGAGACAACCTGGGCTTGAATTCTGGCCCTGCCAACTAGCAGCTATGTCACTGGGCAAGTCTCTTAACCTCCCCTAGATTTTCTCACCTGTAAAATGGATATAATAAACATCTGCTTGAAAAGTTGTTCTAAATAGTATTTAAAGAACAGTTCTTAACATAGAATAAACACCATATTTGTGTTTGCTATTATTATTTTCTGGACTTTTTATTTCATTAAGAGGACTTAGGAAGCTAATACTACATCCAGAAAATTCAGATATTTACTGACATGGGATTGTGCAAGCTCACAAACATATCATTTCCCAGCACTGGGCTGAAATTTATGCAATCAGTTTACATTCATTGCATAAAATCATTTATTCCAGAATCTTAGATAAATGATAATGTGGTCATAGATTATTTCTTATCAAATGTTGTTATTTTGGTAGATAAATGTTTGTTTTATTTTTATATCTGGGGGTCATCTGTGATAAAAGACAATTTTATGATGAAACTTGGTTGGAATCTGGTGGTTCAGACACTGTCGCTGCTACTTTCTGGAAGAAAGATACATGTGTGTGTGTGTGTGTGTGTGAGAGAGAGAGAGAGAGAGAGAGAGAGAGAGAGATACAAAGGGAAAGGAAATGATGTATGATTCAGAATGAGAATGACGAGACAGTGCAGCCCTGGGGTAGAACTCTGAAAAAGAATGCTGGCTGAGAGCTCACTTCCAAACATTGGGTCTAGGTTTGAGGTTGAAATGACATCTGTAAAGTTGAGGGTCTCATTCTTCACACATGAACACTTTTGGTGATTTGTTAAATCCTAGGCACTGCTTCTGAGAATAATGTTTTAAACTCATAAAGTAGGATATACAGTATTACAAAAGATAACAATTATTCTGAAATGCAGAATAAATGCAAATATTATCAAGATATTTTCAAGGAAATTTATGATATATATACATCTTTAAAATTCATTTAATAAAACGTATCCTGGGGGACTTTCCTGGTGGTCCAGTGGTTAAGAATCTGGCTTCCAGGCAGGGAACATGGGTTTGATCCCTAGTCTGGGAACTAAGATCCCACCTGCCATAGGGCAACCAAGCCTGTGTGCCACAACAAACAATCCCCCTCGCTGAAAGCAGACACAATGCAGCCAAATCAATAAGTAAATATTGAAAAAATATATATATTCTGAAATATATCTGAAAACTGGCAAGATTTCCAAGCAGGGAGTGATGAGAGTAATGATATTTACTCTATGTAATGGGATATGAAAATTTCATATCAACTGTAATACACATCAAGTGTTATAATACACAAAAAATGTATGCAAATACCCCGTGATTTCCATTATTGCCTTTGTCACAGGTTCTACTAACATTGCTCTGATTTATTCACTACATCTATTGTGAACTAAAAGCTGTACTTTAGTTAGAGATTAGTAAAAATAAACATTCATTTTCCCACTCAGATTCATGGATTCCTGAATTCTATCCTTTTACCCCTTGGAGATCCACAGGTCCCAGGTTAAATATTTCTGCTTTAGAAGAGAATATTCTTTGTGATAAAATATATGGACAAGAAGTATTAGGAAGTTCATATATCCTGAGAAATATTTTATCTACAGTGTAAGTTCAGATTTGTTAAAGGGGTTTGATTAAAAAAATAAAACACTTTCAGACTGATTGACAGACCTAAGTTATGACAAGAACAGGACTTACTAAGATTGTGTTCTAGTCCTGGAAATATGATTCTTACAGACATGAGATGATACCTCATCTCAGATGTGGCTGCTGGTGAACACGAACATTCACTTCTGGAGGTGTTTTTATATCATATGCTAAGGCTGAGACATCAGTTGAGAATTGTAAAGACTGAAATGAAGGGGGCTAACATGACATCTTGGCAGGAAATATTTTAATCAATAAACTCCTTCTGAGTATTCAAAGGTACATTTATAATACATTTTAAAGAATAAATTTAGGAAAAACAGGAAAAAATCAACAAACTATATGTAAGATGTGTTGGATGAAAAAATACAGAGCAATGCAGCAATACAGAGAGAATGTAAAGACCTCAATAAAGCAGCATGTGGGGACATTTAGGAAGGGGGAAATATTCTGTACCTTGAGTATCATGCTTGTTATTGCTGTTTAATCTCCAAGTCATGTCCAACTAAGAGTATCCAACTCTTTGGCGACCCCATGGACTGTAGCATGCCAGGCTCCTCTGTCCATGGGATTTCCCAGGTAAGAATACTAGAGTGGGTTGCTGCTTCCTCCTCTAGAGGGTTTTCCCCACCCAGGGATCAAACCCTTGTCTTCTGCTTTGGCAGGCGTATTCTTCACCATTGAGTCACCAGTGAAGCACACCAGGTAGGTCTCCTCTGTGTGTGTGTGCGTCTGTGTGTGTGTGAATAGCTCAGTCGTGTCCAACTATTTGCAACCCTGTGGACTGTAGTCTGCTAGACTCCTCTGTCCATGGGATTCTCCAGGCAAGAATACTGGAGTGGGTTGCCATTTCCTTCTTTGGGGGATGTTCCCGACCCAGGAATTGAACCCAGGTCTCCCTCATTGCAGGCAGATTCTTTACTGTTAAGCTACCAGGGAAGCCCTATCAAGTAGGTTACATGGGTCTAAAAATTTATCAAACATATTACAATATATACTTGAAATGGGTATATTTTATCGTGACTATGTTATACCTCAAATTGCTTTTAAAACTTGTGTGATTGTAGTTTTCAGGACGTAGGGAGTTGCTGAGTTTCTGGTTCAGTTTCTCTGGCAAGGACAGCTGAGAGAAGCAGTGATGAACCCTGAGGAGTCTCTGGATCAATGAATGTGCAGAGCCAGGAGATCAGGGTACCCCTGCTGATTTTCCTTATTCCTACAGGCACTGTTTTGCAAGATGAAAAGCACAGAACTACATGTTTTAATAAAGATTGTTAGGAACCCATTGAGTCACATCCTGTGTCTCCTTTGCCAGATACCCTGCAACCAGGGGAATCCGAGACCCCTTACAGCTTCCTGCCCCATCCTTGGGTTTGTGTTCCCACTAGCTGTTTTCCACCTCCCCTTCTTCTCATGCAGTGTTGCTCATTTACAGATTTTTTCCATCTGGTTCATGCTCTTTCAAGGTGGGTTTCTGTTAGTTCCTACCCTCCTGCGACACCACTGATTTCCTGAGCTGGGTTCACGGTGAGTTTGTGTTCTAGGAAGAGCTGACGTGCTGCACTGTGGACTGGCTGCTGGCACAGAAATACAAAGCTGAGTCCGCTGCCTCGGTGGACTTGATTTCCAGGCTGCAGGGTGAGTTTTTGGGGCACTCAGCTGAAAATCGCTGTTTGAACACAGCTGTTTCTTCCATAGGGTCTTCATTCTGAAAGTAAACCAAAAACTCAAATGCTTCTTCCAGCTTCTTGCGATACCAGTAAACGTAAGCATGTCCTTCTTTGGGAACACAATCCATCTTTGCTTTCTCGTCTTTTCCTTTGATCAGCTGACTTGGACTCTGGGTGACCTCGGTGTCCATGGAGCCTGTGAGGAAAGAGACAGATGGTGTAGGGAAAGCCCAGGAGAAAGGCTGATTTTGCAGCCACAGGAGAAAGTCCTGAGATTGAAATCCAACCACTTGACAACAGGAACTAACCTGCTCCCCAGAGTAAAAGAGCCACACAGCACAGGCTGCCGAGGCACATGGCTGGCTCGGGGAGGAAGCAGGGCCGTGGCTTCTCCTCTCCGGCGCCTCATCCCCCTTCAGCTCCTCCTTGTGACGTGGACGGTTTCTGTGGTCTTCATAGTCCCTGGGTACCTAAGACTCTATTTCTTGGGCTTAGGGGAGGGAAAGCTGGTGAAACAACTAGCTCGAATTTTAAACTGCTTTATTATTTTTTTTTCCTGAATCTTCTCTTTCATTATCTTCTAAATAAAATCACACATCATTAATTTATTTCTTTTCGAATTTGTCAGTTTGCCTCCTCCCATCCTCACTTCCCTCTCAGGCAATGAAACATACAACTTGCTGTATGTCAATCATAGCTTCTACCACACTTACAAAATCATGCAGCAGCTGTTTAAATTAAATGTTGAACTCATAAAAATTATATTTCTGTTGAATATGCAGTGCATCTGAAAGTGAAAGTGAATGTCGCTCAGTCCTGTCTGACTCTTTGCGACCCCATGGACTATAGAGTCCAAGGAATTCTCTAGGCCAGAATACTGGAGTGGGTAGCATTTCCCTTTTATGGGATTATCGCTGAGACTCTTTCAATCCCTGTGCTTTTTCTGTAAGATTTTTATGATTCTTTCTTCACCCCATCCAGGTAATAACCCTGAAGTTTATATTTTTATTCACTTGCTCTTCATTATAATTTTTAGCACTTATGTTAGGACTTCCCTTGGGGTAAAGAATCTGCCTGTAATGCAGGAGACCCAGGTTCAATCTCTGGGTGTGAAGATATCCGGAAAGGGAATAGCAACCCACTCCAGTATCCTTGCCTGGAGAATCCCATGGACAGAGGAGACTGGCAGGTCACAAAGAGTTGGACATTATGAGTGACTAACACACTAAGAGACTGTGAATTATATATTATTCAATGTTGTATGTCTGAAATTTATCTAAGGGGGATCAGTCTCTTCATAATTTTTTTCTGTGGCATGCTTTTTATTCAACATTATGTCCATAATAGTAATTCATGTTATTACATACAATTTTAGATAATTCATTGGTATGTAGGACTCCATTCTATTTGTCAGAATTTATTATCCATTATTAAATTAATGCACATTCTTAAATTAATGTTTTATTTTCTCTAGATTTTTATGCTACTGCAAATAGGACCTCATTCTTAGGTATTCCTTTACATACTTAGGTGCAAGATTTTCTCTACACTAGGTAATATAGTAATCAAGCATTAGGGTCACCATGTCAGCTTAACATATTAATAATAAGAGAAAATGCTTTCTAATATATTTAAGTCAAATAAATAGTCAAGTGTTTTCAAATGTTCCACATCTAGGACTCAATTGGCATGTAATGTTCCTTGAATTTTGCCAGTCTAATGTGTGGGTGACAGAGGATGAGATGGTTGGATGGTGTCATTGACTCAATGGACATGAGTTTGAGCAAGCTCTGGATGATAGTGAAGGACAGGGAAACTGGTGTACTGGAATCCATGGGGTTGCAGAGAGTCAGACACAGCTTAGCAACTAAATAACAAATGGGTTGAAATGATATCTCACTGTAGTTTTAGTTCACATTTTTATGATTGCTAAGGAGGGTCAACGTAGTTTTTGCTTTCATAGGCCACTGGTGTTTTCTGTACATTGCCTTTTGCTTATATTACTTTTTGGTTGATTAGCTATTATTTATTTGTAACAATTCCTTATATATCCCAGGTATAAACTTTTTCATTGATTTGTGCTGCTAATATTGGGTTGGTCAAAAATTGCATTCAGGTTTTTCCATACTCTGTTACAGAAAAACCTAAATGAACTTTTTGGCCAACCCAATGCTTTTCAATTTGTGACTTGTGTTTCAGTCTTTAGGATGCTTTTTTTGGGTTGATGGTCCTTTTTTAGGAGAATCTATATTTTTATTCAGGGGGGCATGCATGCTGTAATTCTTTATAAGCAATGCTCCTACAGTCGAAGTTCATAAAGATATACTCCCATGTTATTTATAAAACAGTTAGCATTTTGGATATTGCATTTAAACATTTCATCCTTTCAACATTCATGTTTGCTTATGCTGTGAAAATTGGTTTAAATTAATCTTTCTTTCTTTGGAAAGCAACCTGTCCTACAAGACCTTATCGTATGTTGCATTATTCTTCTACATACCTGTAATGATGGTTCTATCAGATATAAACTAGGTTATATATTCAAGGGCCTATTTTTAATTTATTACTTTCCAATTGTCTATTTTTACCTTTTTCGTAATCCTAAATTACAAAACTAATGTGATGATTTGAAGGGAAAGTCCCCTTTGTACTTGCTCAATATTATCTTCCCTATTCTCTCTGCTTTTCACTTAAATTTCAGATGACTTTTGTCAAGTCTCATGAAAATAACTTTTGTGGCTTTGCTTAGTGCTACATTGAACACATATATGGGAATACTCTTCCAATTGGTTAACTTTCATGATCATGGTACGTAGCTTCACTTATTTCAGAGCATTTTAAAATGATTTCCTCTAAAATTTAAAAGTTATCTGAGTTAGTTTTATTTACCAGATAGATTTGTTTTTTATGTATTTTATGTTATGTTAGTAATAGTAAGTGGTCTCTCTCTTTAAAAAATATATTCTAGCCATTTGTTGCTATTACATGGAAATAACTAACTTTTTATATTTATGTTAAACTTGTTAAATGTTGTTAATAATGCAATGCTTTTTTAGATTTCTTTGATTCCTCTAAATTTGCCATCTGTAATCACTTTTCCTCCTCCTTTTCTCATTCTCACCCTTTTTCTTGTTCCACTGGCTGGAAATTCAATACAATCTTGACTGGAAATTGTGGTTGCATTCATTTACTTATTGCTAAGTTATGTTTGACCCAGACAACTGCAGATACTGGGTATGTGGTAGATGCTATGGGGGTTACAAAGTTTAAGGTCAGATTCTGCTATTAAAATACTTATTGGCATGCCAGGATATTTGCACATCATTCTCTCAACTGTTACTGGACTAAACTCATGTTGGCTGACCCACAGGAAGTCAAAACACGAGATGCCCAGGTTTGCAGCAGAGAAGGGGTTTGTTTGCAAGACTCCAAGCAAGAAGATGAAATTAAAAGATGAGTACTCCTTGGAAGCAAAGCTATAACAAACCTAGACAGCATATTAAAAAGTAGAGACATTACTTTGCTGACAAAGGTCTGTATAGTCAAAGCTGTGGTTTCTCCAGTAGTCATGTATGGATGTGAGAGTTGGACCATAAAGAAATCTGAGTGCTGAAGAACTGATGCTTTTGAACTGTTGGAGAAGACAAGAGTGTTGGAAAGGACTCTTAATTGTCCCTTGGACTGCAAGGAGATCAAACCAGTCAATCCTAAAGGAAATCAGTCCTGAATATTCATTGGAAATGACTGATGCTGAGGTTGAAGCTCCAATACTTTGGCCACCTGATGCAAAGAACTGACTCATTGGAAAAGACCCTGATTCTGGGAAAGATTGAAGGCAGGAGGAGGGGACGACAGAGGATGAGATGGTGGATGGCATCCCCGACTCGATGGACATGAGTTTGAGCAAGCTCTAGGAGTTGGGGATGGACAGGGAGGCCTTGTATGCTGCAGTCCATGAGGTCACAAAGAGTCGGACACAACTGAGTGACTGAACTGAACTGAAGCAAGATGGGAGAGCAGATCTCATATCCCTCTCTCTGCAGCCAAGGGACTCAGGCACATATGTGATCAAGAATAAAGAAACAGTGCTGTCTCAGGTGTGAGGAGCCTGGGGATCATGGGGAAAAGTGGTTGGGAAAAGGTATGGTAATCCTGATCCTGCACAGGGGTAACTAAGCTTACAAGCCTCCGCAGGTTCATAAATGAAGTCTCCCAGCATGACCTGAGGGTGAAGTTTTTGGTCCTCTAATTTAAAAGTCACCAGGCAGACAATTGCTTATTTCCAGTTGGAGGGTCTCTGGTTCTATCCTTTCCTAACCAGCTCAACTGGAAGTAGACACAGTTGAAATACAGGCAGCTGATTCCAGGTCCTGGAAAATAAGTGGGACAAACATCTCATTGTTGAGACTTACCTGCCCCTTGGAGACTATGCAATCGTAAAAGGACTGAAGGCAGGTGAAGGGGATTTGACTAATCATTACCCACAGTTGTACAGCCACTATTAAGAGTTCTCACTTGAGTTCCATGAAGCACCCAACAACTTCTCAGATGGAAGGTCTGTCTGTGACTGCCCTTCGTGCTCAGAGATGTTTTACAGAAAGACCCACATCACCCCCTAGTGGTCAAAGTTTTTGCAAATCGTCTTCCCACTTGGTCCTAACCCATGGCTATGGTGAGTGAGTGACAACCGCTCCTTCCTGTCCTACTCTTTGTGACCCCATGGACTGTAGCCCACCAGACTCCTCTGTCCATGGGATTTTCCAGGCAAGAGTACTGGAGTGGGTTGCCATTCCCTTCTCCAGGGGATCTTCCTGATCCAGGGATCGAACCCAGGTCTCTTGCATTGCAGGCAGATTCTTTACCATCTGAGCCGCCATCCATCCTATATGGCTGTGGTAACCCTCTCAGTTCTCCCCTTCTGTTGCCTCCTGTGTCTAATCAATTACGAAGTCCTTTGATTTTATTTCCTAATTATGTTTTAAGTCTCTCATTTTCGTGTATTTCTTTCACTACCATCATCATCATTGCATGAACAACTATACTGTCACCTGCCTAGGCCACTGCATTTACAACTGTATTCTCAGCCTATGCTTTTTGTCCTTTGTAGTTTCATACCATAGCCAGGATGATTAAAAAAAAAAAAATACATGTGCATGCACCCACACATCAACAAATACTAGCACGAGTACTACAAAAGTCAAATACCTAAAATCTTAATGGCAGGGCAAGAAGCATCTGAGAACACTCTGTACCTTCTGCTCAACTTTTCTGTTAACTTGAAACTGTTCTGGGAAATTAAGGCTATGAAAGAACTCAGTGACTCATATTAAATTGTACGTTAAGTTCCATAGCGTATACTTTGATTTGCAAGTTCATGGACGGTCTGATGGCTGATGGCTGCCTGCCTCTCTCCTGTCTCACCTCATTCTCACCTCCTTCCTCTCTCTGCTCCTCTCACATCGCTGCATCTTCGTTCGTTAAGCACACCGGTTTCTTTCCTATCTGAACAATTTTGCACCAGACCTTCTATCCATGCTTGTCTGTTCTCTATCCCCAGTCCCACTTTGTAAACTCCAACCCATCTTTAGGATGTCATTGTAAACACAATTTTTTTTTAAGGAAACTTCTCTGTAACTCTATTAAGTCTCCCTGGGTCATAAAAAGTAGCAACTGGGTTCAAATAATACCCTGCCCATGTCCCACTGATAGAAGGGACACCAGATCCCAATAAATATTTTTCCTGTGAATATGAAACTTTATCAGAGCCATAGACACAGAAAGTAATGGTTGCTGAGGCATTTTATGCCTGTCTTTTAGAAAGAAGACTTATGAGCTTATGTTGCTTAGCAACAGGGGAGGAAGATTTCTGTTCTTACTAAACTGCACTGGATTACCTCTTCTCTTATCCCCTCTGAGTTCATCCAACCATCCTTTCCACCAATTCCCTTTAATATGTAAGTTGCTATTCTAAGCAAGAGAAGGAAATGACAACCCACTCTAGTATTCTTGCCTGGAAAATCCCATGTACAGAAGAGCCTGGTGGACTATAGTCCATGGTGTTGCAAAGAGTTGGACACATCTGAGTAAGCATACACGCACTGTTCTAAGCAGCCCTTTTGGCTTGAATTACATTTACTTACCTTTTATTTGTTTTAGCAGCTTCCTCTCTCCAACCCAGGTCTCCCACATTGCAGGCGGGCTCTTCACCAGCTGAGCTACAAGGGTAGCCCAAGAATAATGGAGTGCGTAGTCTATCCCTTCTCCAGCGGATCTTCCTGACCCAGGAATCAAACCGGGGTCTCCTGCATTGAGAGGGATTATTTACCAACTGAGTTACCAGGAAAGCCCTAGATTTACTTACTTTCTAATTATTTTTAACAGCTTCATGAGCTATAATTTATGTACCAAAATCGCACATATTTAATGTACAAAGTTTTATGAGTTAGCATCAGTTCAGTTCAGTTGAATCATTCAGTCATGTCCGACTCTTTGCGAACCCATAGACTGCAGCACGCCAGGCCTCCCTGTCCATCACCAACTCCCGGAGTTTACCCAAACTCATGTCCATTGAGTCGGTGATGCCATCCAACCATCTCGTCCTCATGAAATTTCAATTTAACAACTCCCCACGTCCCCCTTCTCCATAGACATTAGCAACCAGTAAGTGGCAAAATTTTATTTCTTTTAAGGTCTAAGTAGTATTCTATTATATGTATGTATATAAAGTACATACATATATATTATATATATAATGTATCCCTTCATCTGTTGATTGACACTTAGATTGAGACATCAGCTGAGAAAGGTAAATACTACACTGAATAGCACTAATGAGAAATCTTGGCAGAAAATATTTTAATAAATAAATTTCTTATGAGTATCTAAACGTACTTTCATAAAATGATTCTTACATCAGGAAAATCTTTGGGAAACTTTAACAAAGTATATGCAGGGGATTTTAATGTTCAGTCGCTCAGTTGTGTCTACTGTTTGCGACCCCATGGACTGCAGCATGCGAGGCCTCCCTATCCATCACTAACTCCTGAAGTCTACTCAAACTCATGGCCATTGAGTCAGGGATGCCATCCAACCATCTCACTCTCTGTCGTCCCCTTCTCCTGCTGCCTTCAATCTTTCTCAGTATTAGGGTCTTTTCCAATGAGTCAGCTTTTCACATCAAGTGACCAAACTGTTGGAGCTTCAGCTTCAGTATTAGTCCTTCCAATGAATATTCAGAGTCGATTTCATTTAGGATTGATTGGTTTGATCTCCTTGCTGTCCAAAGGACTCTCAAGAGTTTTCTCCAGCACCACATTTCAAAAGCATAAATTCTTTGGCTCCCAGACTTCTTTGCGGTTCAACTCACATCTGTACATAACTACTGAAAAACCATAGTTGGACAATATGGACCTTTGTCAGCAAAGTGATATCTCTGCTTTTTAATACACTGTCTAAGTTTGTCATAGCTTTTCTTCCAAGGAGCAAGCGTCTTTTAATTTCATGCCTACAGTCACCATCTGCAGTGATTTGGGAGCCCAAGAAAATAAAGCCTTTCACTGTTTCCAATTTTTCCTCATCTATTTGCCACGAAGTGATGGGATTGGATGCTATGATCTTATGATTAAAAAATAAGAAGCCAAGCTTAGAGAACTTAAAAAGACCTCAGTAAAATTGCAAGGAGGGACTTTTAGGGGAGGGAGAAGTATTCTGTGTCTTGATTGTCATGCCAGCTATCTATACAGGTGCAAAATCTCATCAAAAAATACTGAAACATATACTCAAATTGGGTGCATTTTATTGCAGAGTTGTTGCTTTTAAAGCGTGTGTAATTGTAGTATTCAGGACCTAGGGAGTTGCTGAGTTTCTTGCTCAGCTCCTCTGGCAGGAACAGGTGAGAGAAGCAGCCATGAACCCTTAAGGAGTCCCTGGTCTGGATCAATTAATGTGCTGAGCAAGGTGATCAAGGTGCCTCTGCTGATTATCCTTATTTCTGAAGGCACAGTTTTGCCAGGTGAAGAGCTCAAAATTACATTTCTTATAAAGATTATTAGGAACCCATCAAGGTCACAACTTGTGTCTCCTTTGCCAGATACCCTGCAACCAGGGGAATCTGAGACCCCTAACAGCTTCCTGCCCGTCCTTGGGTTTGTGTTCCCACCAGCTGTTTCCCACCTCCCCTTCTGCTCATCCTGTGTGGCCATTTACAGATTTTTCTTTCTGGTTCATGCTCTCTCAAAGCGGGTTTCTGTTAGTTCCTACCCTCCTACGACACCACTGATTTCCTGAGCTGGGTCCATGGTGAGTTTGTGTTCTAGGAAGAGCTGACGTGCTGCACTGTGGACTGGCTGCTGGCACAGAAATACAGAGCTGAGTCCGCTGCCTCGGTGGACTTGACTTCCAAGCTGCAGGACGAATTTTGGGAGCACTCAGCTGAAAATCGCTGTTTGAACACAGCTGTATCTTTCACAATGTCTTGCTTCTGTAAGTAAACCAAGAACTCGAATGCTTCTTCCAGCTTCTTGCGATACCAGTAAACATTGATATGTCCTTTTTTGGGGACACAATCCATCTTGGCTTTCTGGTCTTTTCCTTTGACCAGATGACTGGGACTCTGAGTGACCTCAGTGTCCATGGAGCCTGTGAGGAAAGAGACAGAAAGTTCACAAAAAGCCCTTGAAGGAGCCTGATTTTGCAGCCGCAGGAGAAAGTCCTGAATCTAGATGCCAAGAAATCCACCTCACCTGCTCCCCAGAGTAAAAGAGCCACACAGCACAGGCTGCCGAGGCACATGGCTGGCTCGGGGAGGAAGCAGGGCCGTGGCTTCTCCTCTCAGGCGCCTCATCCCCCTTCATCACCTCCCTGTGACGTGGTGGCTTCCTGTGGTCATCACAGTCCCCATGTACTTGAGAGCCTAGCTTTTCATAGACTGGGAGGGCAGGGGAAGCTGGTGGAACAACTAGTGTGCATTTCAGACTGCTTCCATAGTCTTTTCCTGATTCTGCTCTTTAATCGTTTCTTTAAAAAATAAACATCAGTTACACATCAATAACTTACTTGCTTCTTATCTTGTCTGTTTGCCTCCTCCCCTCCCCCCTTCCCTCTCAGGCAATGGAATACACAACTTGCTATACATCAGTCATAGCTTCCATGGACTTGCTAATCATTAGAGCAGCTATTTTATATTCATAAGCCAAATTTTGAACAATACAAAAGAAATATTTGTGATGGATATATAAAGCATCTAGAGAAATAATAAAACGAGTCATCTAGGCTGAAACTGTTAGCTTAGGAGACAGATTTTCTCTGAGAATTTTTAAGTCCCTGTGTTATTTTTCTAGATTTTATCATTCTTTCTCTACAGGTCTTGGAAAACATAATCCCAAAGTTCAAGTTTTTACTCACTTTCTTTCCATTTTCAGTTTTAGACTTATAAAAGAATCTGTAAATTATATACTAATCAGTATTTTATGTATTTGAAATTTATCTAAGGTGTTTATTCTGTTTATACTTTTTCTGTGTCATTTTTTTATTCAGCATTATGTCTGTGATAATTTATTATTATTTCATATAATAATTTAAATGATAATACTTTATTATTATTGTTTTGGCAGATAATTATATAATTTACTTTTGCTAATATGTGCATGACTGTTCATTCCCTCAGTCGTGTCTGACTCTCTGTGACCCTATGGACTGTAGCCCACCAAGTTCCTCTGTCCCTGGGTTTTTCAGGCAAGAATACTGGATTGGGTTACCATTTCCTCCTCCAGGGATCTTCCCGACCCACGGGTCCAACCTGCGTCTCCTGTGTCTCCTGAAAAGCAGGTGGATTCTTTACCCGATGAGCCATCACTAATTTATAAGGTTCCATTTATTATTAATAGTTCATCAGAATTTATTATCCATTCTTGAGTTAATGTACACTAGTTTTCTCCTCTAGATTTTGGTGCTGGTAGAAACAGGACTGCATTCCTGTACAAACAGGACCTTTCTTTACATACCAAGGTATAATATTTCCCTATACCCACGTGTATAAAAATTGAGCCTTAGGGTCACCATGTCAACTTTACATACTAAGACAAAATGCTTTCCAAATTATGCCAAATAAATAATCCCAACAACCGTTGTGTGTTTTCTAGGGTTGCACATCTAAAATTCAATTGGTACTGTTCTTTCTAATTTTTAAAATTTTTGGCTATGCCAGTTGGCATGTGGTTTATTAGTACCCTGAGCAAGGATAGAATCAGCGCCCCCTGCAGGAGAAGCCCAGAGTCTTAACCACTAGACCACCATGGAAGTCCTGGCACTTACGTTCTTAACTTTGCCAGTCTATTAAGATAAAACAGTATCTCACTGTAGTTTTAGTTTGCTTTTTTATGATTTTCCAGTTTAGTTCAGTTCAGTTGATTAGTCGTGTCCAACTCTTTGTGACCCCATGGACTGCAGCACACCAGGCATCCCTGTCCATCACCAACTTCCAGAGCTTGCCGTCAAGTTGGTGATGCCATCCAACCATCTCATACTCCCTTGCCCACTTCTCCTGCCTTCATTCTTTCCCGGCATCAGGGTCTTTTCCAATGAGTCAAGGCTTCATATCAGGTGTCCAAAGTATTGGAGCTTTAGCTTCTGCATCAGTCCTTCCAATGAATATTCAGAACTGATTTCCTCTAGGGTTGACTGGTTTCATCTCCTTGCAGTCCAAGGGACTCTCCAGCACCACAAGAGTCTTCTCCAACACCACAGTTCAGAAGCATCAATTCTTCGGTGCTCAGCTTTATTTATGGTCCAACTCTCACATCCACACATGACTACTGGAAAAACCATAGCTTTGACTAGACAGACCTTTGTCAGCAAAGTAATGTCTCTGCTTTTTAATATGCTGTCTAGGTTAGCAAGAGTCTTTTAATTTCATGCCTGCAGTCACCATCTGTGGTGATCTGGGAGCTCAAGAAAATAAAATCTTTTAGTTTCCAATTTCTCCTCATCTATTTGCCATGAAATGATGGGACCATGTGCTATGATCTTATGATTAAAAAAATAAGACGCCAAGCTTAGAGAACTTAAAAAGACCTCAGTAAAATATCAAGGAGGGACTTTCAAGGGAGGGAGAAGTATTCTGTGTCTTGATTGTCATGCCAGCTATCTATATAGGTACAAAATCTTGTCAAAATGTATTGAAACATATGCTCATAATGGGTGCATTTTATTGCAGAGTTGTTGCTTTTTAGCTTGTGTAAATGTAGTATTCAGGACCTGAGTTTCTTGCTTAGCTTCTCTGACAGGGACAGAAGAGAGAAGCAGCCATGAACCCCTAAGGAGTCCCTGAGTCTGAATCAATTAATGTGCTGAGCCAGATCATGGTGCCCCTGCTGATTATTTCTGAAGGCACAGCATTGCCAGATGAAAAGCTCAGAATTGCATGTTTTAATAAAGATTATTAGGAAACCATCAAGGTCACAACTTGTGTCTCCTTCGCCAGATATGCTGCAAACTGGGGAATCTGAGACCCCTAACAGCTTCCTGCCCGTCCTTGGGTTTGTGTTCCCACCAGCTGTTTTCCACCTCCCCTTCTGCTCATCCTGTGTGGCCATTTACAGATTTTTCTTTCTGGTTCATGCTCTCTCAAAGCGGGTTTCTGTTAGTTCCTACCCTCCTACGACACCACTGATTTCCTGAGCTGGGTCCACGGTGAGTTTGTGTTCTAGGAAGAGCTGACGTGCTGCACTGTGGACTGGCTGCTGGCACAGAAATACAGAGCTGAGTCCGCTGCCTCGGTGGACTTGACTTCCAGGCTGCAGGGTGAGTTTCGTGGGCACTCAGCTGAAAATCGCTGTTTGAACACAGCTGTATCTTCTATAATTTTTTCATTCTGTAAGTAAACCAAAAACTCTAATGCTTCTTCCAGCTTCTTGCGATACCAGTAAACATGAACATGTCCTTTTATGGGGACACAATCCATCTTGGCTTTCTGGTCTTTTCCTTTGACCAGATGACTTGGACTCTGGATGACCCCAGTGTCCATGGAGCCTGTAAGGAAAGAGACAGATGGTGTAGTGAAAGCCCAGGAGAAAGGCTGATTTTGCAGCCACAGGAGAAAGTCCTGAGACTGGAATCCAACAACTTCACAACAGGGACTTACCTGCTGCCCAGAAAAAAAACGTCACACAGCACAGGAGGCTGAAGCACATGTCTGGATCAGGGACCAAGCAGGGCGGTGACTTTTTCTCCAAGGTGCCTCATCCCCCTTCAGCACTTCCTTGTGACGTGGTCGGTTCACGTGGTCATTACGGTCCCTGTGTACGTCAGTCTCTAACATTTCATAGGCTGCGAGGGCAGAGAAAGCTGGTGAAACAACTAGTCTGAATTTGAAACTGCTTTATGTTTCTTTTTCCTTATTCTTCTCTCTCATCAGTCTTTAAAAAATAGAAGTCATTTCACATCAGTAATTTATTTGCTTTTTTAACTTGTCAATCTGCCTTTTCCCCTCCTCCCTTCCCTCTTAGGCAATGAACGATACACTTTGCTATATGTCAATCATAACTTCTATTGCATTTACAAAATCATATAGCAGCTGCTTTATGTTAAAAAAACAAACTTTGAGCTCTACAGATATTCATGGTAAACATGCAATACATCTAGAGAAATAACAAAATGAATGCTCTTGCCTGGAACAATCAGTTTAGGAGACAGACTTTCACAGAGAATTTTCAAGTCTCCGTGTTATTTTTCTAGATTCTTATCTTTCTTTCTCTACCTATCTTGGTAATAGTAACATTATCTTCCCTATTCTCTCTCCTTTCCTAAGTTTAAATGACTTTCATCAAATTTCATGAAAATATCTTTTGTGATTTTGGTTAGTGTTGCACTGAAGACATAGATGATAGTACAAAAATAGGAATGCTCTTTATTGGTTTAACTTATTCATGATCATGGTATATAGCTTCACTTATTTCAGGTTTTTAAAATGCTTTCCCTAAAATGTAATACTTTCCTGAATTAAATAATCATTTACCTAATAGATTTTTAATGTATTTTATATATTGTTATAGTTTGTAAGTGGTCTCTCTCTTTAAAAAATATTTTTTTGACTGTTGCTAGTATATGGAAATAAATTGACTTTTAAATTTATGTTAAATTCAGTTCAGTTCAGTTCAGTTGCTCAGTCGTGTCCGACTCTTTGCGACCCCATGAATTACAGCATGCCAGTAAACTTATTAAATTTGTTGTTATTAATAATGCAATTCTTCTTTAGATTCCTTTGGTTCTTCTTCTCAATTTTCCATCTGTCTTTAATCATTTCTTTGCTACTTTCCTCATTCTCACCCTTTTTTCTAGTTCTATTGGTTAGATATTCAGCATAATCATGACCAGAAATAATGGCAGACTTCATTTACTTACTTATGAATTATGTTTGACCCAGACAGCTACAGGTACTAGATATGTGGTAGATGCTATGGAGGGTTAAAAAGTGTAAGATTAGGCCCTGCTATTACAGGAGTTATTGGCATGCCAGGATATTTGCAAATCATTCTCCCAACTATTACTGGACCAGGTCCTTCTTGACTGACCCACAGGAAAGCCAAAACAAGAGATGCCCAGGTTTGTAGGAGAGAAGAGATTTGTCTGCAAGGCAGTCAGCCAAGCAAGGAGATGAGAGATCTTCTGCCGATTTTTTTGTGTTGGTTTTGTTTTTCATAATGAGTTGACTGAACTGAATATGAAAATTTTGGATATTAATTCTTTACTGGTTATATCATTCACAAATATTTTCTCCCATTCAGCAGGTTGTCTTTGTCAACATTTTGTTTGTTTGTTTGTTTGCTTTTGGCTGTGAGAAAGTTTCATGCTTAATAAGTTTCCCTTTGATTATTCTTGCTTTTGTTTCCTTTTCCTGAGAAGACAGATCTCAACATTTATTGCACAACTTATAGCAGAGAGTGTTCTGTCTGTGTTTTTTTCCTAGGAGTTTTATGATTTTTGGCATTACATGTCTGTCTTTAATCCATTTTGTGTTTGAATTTGTGTATTGTATGAGGAAATGCTCCAATTTCTTTTTTTTATGTAGTTGTCTAGTTTCACCAGCACCACTTATTGAAGAGAATGTCTGTTTCCAAACTGTATATTCCTGCATTCCTTGTCATAGTTTAATTGACCATATTTGTGTGGGTTTATTTCTAGACACTCAGTTCCTTGTTTGGATCAATGAATGTGCTGAGCCAGGTCATCAGGGTGCCCACAGAAGATGATGACCTGCCAGTTATCTGTATTTCTGCAGGCACAGCTTTGCCAGATGAAAAGCTCAGAACTGCATATTTTAATAAAGATTCTTAGAAACCCATCAAGGTCACATCCTGTGTCTTCTTTGCCAGATACCGGGCAAACTGGGGAATCTGAGACCCCTTACAGCTTCCTTCCCCATCCTTGGATTTGTGTTCCCACCAGCTATTTTCCACCTCCCCTTCTGCTCATCCTGTGTGGCCATTTACAGGTTTTTCTTTCTGGTTTATGCTCTTTCAAGGTGGGTTACCGTTAGTAGTTCCTACCCTCCTATGACACCACTGATTTCCTGAGCTGGGTTCACGGTGAGTTTGTGTTCTAGGAAGAGCTGACGTGCTGCACTGTGGACTGGCTGCTGGCACAGAAATACAGAGCTGAGTCCGCTGCCTCGGTGGAGTTGATTTTCAGGCTGCAGGGTGAGTTTTTGGGGCACTGAGCTGAAAATCGCTGTTTGAACACGGCTGTATCTTCTATAATTTCTTCATTCTGTAAGTAAACCAAAAACTCTAATGCTTCTTCCAGCTTCTTGCGATACCAGTAAACATAAGTATGTCCTTTTTTGGGGACACAATCCATCTTGGCTTTCTGGTCTTTTCCTTTGACCAGATGACTGGGACTCTGGGTGACCTCAGTGTCCATGGAGCCTGTGAGGAAAGAGACAGAAAGTTCACAAAAAGCCCTTGAAGGAGCCTGATTTTGCAGCCGCAGGAGAAAGTCCTGAATCTAGATGCCAAGAAATCCACCTCACCTGCTCCCCAGAGTAAAAGAGCCACACAGCACAGGCTGCCGAGGCACATGGCTGGCTCGGGGAGGAAGCAGGGCCGTGGCTTCTCCTCTCAGGCGCCTCATCCCCCTTCATCACCTCCCTGTGACGTGGTGGCTTCCTGTGGTCATCACAGTCCCCATGTACTTGAGAGCCTAGCTTTTCATAGACTGGGAGGGCAGGGGAAGCTCGTGGAACAACTAGTGTGGATTTCAGACTGCTTCCATAGTCTTTTTCCTGATTCTGCTCTTTCACCGTTTCTTTAAAAATAAAAATCAGTTACACATCAATAACTTACTTGCTTTTTATTTTGCCGGTTTGCCTCCTCCCCTCCCCCCTTCCCTCTCAGACAATGAACTACACAACTTGCTATGTGTCAGTCTTAGCTTCCACTGCACTTACAAGTGAATACAGCAGCTACCTTCTACTAACAAGCCAAATTTTGAACTATACAAAAGAAATATTTGTGATGGATATATAAAGCATCTAGAGAAATAATAAAACGAGTCATCTAGCCTGAAACTGTTAGCTTAGGAGACAGATTTTCTCTGAGAATTTTTAAGTCCCTGTGTTATTTTTCTAGATTTTATCATTCTTTCTCTACTACGTCTAGGAAAGCATAATCCTAAAGTTCAAGTTTTAACTCACTTTCCTTCCATTATCACTTTTAGACTTATGTAAGAATCTGTAAATTATATACTAATCAGTGTTTTATGTCTTTGAAATTTATCTAAGGGATTTATTCTGTTTATAGTTTTTCTGTGGCATTTTTTTATTCAGCATTATGTCTGTGATAATAATTTATGTTTTTGCAGAAATTTTATATAATTCACTTTTGCTAATATGTGCATGCCTGCTCATTCCCTCAGTCGTGTCTGACTCTTTGTGACCCCATGGACTGTAGCCCACCAAGTTCCTCTGTCCCTGGGATTTTTCAGGTAAGAATCCTGGAATCGGTTGCCATGTCCTCCTCCAGGGGATCTTCCCAACCCAGGGGTCCAACCTGCATCTCCTGTGTCTCCTGCAAAGCAGGGGATTCTTTACCCACTGAGCCATCATTAGTATATAAGGTTCCATTTATTATTAATAGTTCGTCAGAATTTATTATCCATTCTTGAGTTAATGTACACTAGTTTTCTCCTCTAGATTTTGGTGCTAGTACAAACAGGATGGCATTCTTAAACCTTTCTTTACATATCAAGGTATAATATTTCTCTATACCCAGGAATATAAAAACTGAGCCTTAGGGTCACCATGTGAACTCTACATGCTAAGACAAAATGCTTTCCAAATTAAAATGAAGTTGCTTAGTCATGTCTAACTCTTTGCGACCCCATGGACTATAACCTACCAGGCTCCTCCATCCATGGAATTTTTCAGGCAAGAATACTGGAGTGGGTTGCCATTTCCTTCTCCACCGGATCATCCTGACCCAGGGATTGAACCTGGGTCTCCAGCATTGCGGGCAGATGCTTTACCTTTTGAGCCACTAGGGAAGCCCCAGGAAAGCTCCAAATTAAGCCAGATAAATAATCCCAACAGCTGTTGTGTGTTTTCTTGTGTTGCACATCTAAAATTCAATTGGTACTATTCTTTCTAATTTTTTAAATTTCTGACTGTGCCAGGTGGCGTGTGGTTTACTAGTAACCCGAACAGGGATAGAACCAGCACCTCCTGCAGGGGAAGCCCAGAGTCTTAGCCACTAGTCTGCCATGGGAGTCCTGGCACTTATGTTCTTTTAACTTCGCCAGTCTATTAAGATAAAATAGTATATCACTCTAGTTTTAGTTTGCATTTTTATGATTTTTCAGTTTAGTTCAGTTGCTCAGTCATGGCTGACTCTTTGTGACCCCATGGACTGCAGCATGCCAGGCTTCCCTGTCCATCACCAACTTCCAGAGCTTGCTCAAACTCATGTCCATCGAGTTGGTGATGCCATCCAACCATCTCATCCTCTGTCATCCCCTTCTCCTGCCTTCCATCTTTCCTAGCATCAGTCTCTTTTCCAATGAGTCAGGGCTTCATATTCGGTGGTCAAAGTACTGGAGTTTCAGCTTCAGCATCAGTCCTTCTAATGAATATTCAGGACTGATTTCCTTTAGGATAGACTGGTTTGATCTCCTTGCAGTCCAAGGGACTCTCAAGAGTCTTCTCCAGCACCACAGTTCAAAAGCATCAGTTCTTTGGTGCTTAGCTTTCTTTATGGTCCAACTCTCACATTCATACATGACTATTGGAAAATCCCTAGCTTTGACTGGACAGACCTTTGTTGGCAAAGTAAATGTCTCTGCTTTTTAATATGCTACCTAGGTTGGTCATTGCTTTTCTTCCAAGGAGCAAGAATCTTTTAATTTTATGGCTGTAGTTACCATCTGCTCTAATTCTGGAACCTAAGAAAATAAGGTCTGTCACTGTTTCCATTGTTTCCCCATCTATCTGCCAGGAAGTGATGGAACCGGATACCATGACTGATCTTAGTTTTTGGAATGTTGAGTTTTAAACCAGCTTTTTTGCTCTCCTCTTTTACTTTCATCAAGAGACTCTTTAACTCCTCTTTGCTTTCTGTTATAAGGGTGGTGTCATCTGCATATCTGAGGTTATTGATATTTCTCCCAGAAATTTTGATTCCAGCTTGTACTTCATCCAGCCCAGTGTTTCACATGATGTACTCTGCATATAAGTTAAATAAGCAAGGTGACAATCTACAGCCTTGATGTACTCCTCTCCCAATTTTCAACCAGTCTGTTATTCCATGTCCAGTTCTAACTGTTGCTTCTTGACAGGCATACAGGTTTCTCAGGAGGCAGATCAGGTGGTCTGGTGTTCCTATCTCTTTCAGAATTTTCCGGTTTGTTGTGATCCACACAGTCAAAGGCTTTAGCGTAGTCAGTGAAGCAGAAGTAGACCTTTCTCTGGAATTCTTTTGCTTTTTGATTGAATATATTTTTTCTGTTTATAGGCTGCTAGTGTTTTTAGTACACTGTCTTTTGCCCATATTTCTTTTTGAATGTTCAGCTATTACTTATTCCTTACATATTCCTGGTAGCAAACTTTGTCAGTTACATGTGCTGCTAATATCTGTTCAATCTGTGCTTGTCCTTCACTCTTTGTAATGCCTTTTTTTAAGCTGGTATTCCTAACTTTGTTGAATCTACATTCTCTTTGGGGAGGGTATGCATTTAATTCTTTGTAATTATGCTCTTGTACCCCAAGATCATTAAGATATATTTACAAGTTATTTACTAGACAGCTAACATTTTAAAGTTACGTGTAAGCATTTGATTCTTTAATAAAGATTATTTTTGCTTAGGCTGTGAAAATGAATTTAAATCCATACTTGTTTCTGTGGATAACAGCTTGTCCCAGAAGAACATTGCATTATTCCCCTGCATACCTCCAGCTCTGGCTCTATCATATATAAAATGCCTACTTAAACATGCTCCCCCTTTTAAATCCATGATTTTCGTTTGTCTGTTTTTTTTATGCCTTTTTCATTATCCTAAATTAAGAAATGATTTGATAATTCAAGGAGAAATCACCGTACTTTGTCTCTGTTCAACATTATTTTCTCTATTCTCTGTGTTGTCCACTTAAATTTCAGATGACTTTCATTAAATTTCATGAAAATATCTTTTGGGATTTTGATCAGCCCTGAACAAACAGATGATAGTGCAGAATTAGGAATACTCTATAGGCTTCCCTGGTGGCTCAGACGGTAAAATGTCTGCCTGCAATGCAGGAGACCTGGGTTCGATCCCTGGGTTGGGAAGATCCCCTGGAGAAGGAAATGGCAACCCACTCCAGTACTCTTGCCTGGAAAATTCCATGGACAGAGGAGCCTGGTAGGCTACAGTCCATGGCGTTGCAAAGAGTTGGACACGACTGAGCGACTTCACTTTCACTTCACTTTACCATTGGTTTTATTTATTCATGATCATGGTATATATTTTCACTTATTTCAGATTTTTAAAATGTTTTCCTTTAAAATTTAATCCTTCTCTGAATTAGTCTCATTTGCCTAATAGATTTGTTTTTATGTATGTTATATGTTACATTAGAATTTTTAAATGATCTCTCTTTAAAAAATATTTTAACTGTTGATAATATCTGGAATAAACTTTTTATATTTATATTAAATTCAATAAACTTATTAAATCTGTCATTATTAATAATGCAATGCTTCTTTAGATTCCTTTGGTTCTTCTTCTAATCTTGCCTTCTGTCTTTTAAAACTTATCTTCCCCTCCTTTTCTCATTTTCAGCCTTTTTTCTTGTTCTACGGGCCAGAATTTGGCAAAATCTTCATTAGAAATACTAGTGCCATTCATTTACTTATTTATCAGTTATATTTGACTTGGAGAACTACAGGTGCTAAATATGTGGTAGATGCTATGAGGGTTATAAGGTATGAGATTGCATCCTGCTATTAAAGGAGTTAGCCACATGCCAAGGTGAAAGTGACAGTGATAGTCGTGTCTGACTCTTTGCCACCCATGGACTGTAGCCTGCCAGGCTCCTCTGCCCATGGAATTCTCCAGGCAAGAATACTGGGGTGGGTTGCGTTGCCCTCCTCCAGGGGATCTTCCCTACCCAGAGATCAAACGTGTGTCCCTTACATCTCCTGCACTGGCAGGCAGGTTCTTTACCACTAGTGCCACCTGGAAAGCACATCACTTTCCCAACTGTTATTGGCCCAGGTTCATCTTGGCTGACCCACATGAATCCAAAACACTAGACGCCCAGGTTTGCAGCAGAAAGTGAAAGTGAAAGTCTCTCAGTCGTGTCCGACTCTTTACGACCCCGTGGACTATACAGCCCTTGGAATTCTCCAGGCCAGAATAGTGGAGTGGGTAGCAGTTCCCTTCTCTAGGGGATCTTCCTAACCCAGGGGTCAAACCCAGGTCTCCCACATTGCAGGTGAATTCTTTACCAGCTGAGCCTCCAGGGAAGCCCAAGAATACTTGAGTGGGTAGCCTATACCTTCTCCAGCAGATCTTCCCAACCCAGGAAATGAACTGGGGTCTCCTGCATTGCAGGCAGATTCTTTACCAGCTGAGCCACAAGGGAAGCCCGTTTGCATCAGGGAAGTGGTTTATTTGCAAGGCAATTAAGCAAAGAGATGACAGATCTTCTGCCCATTTTTATTTATTTATTTATTGTTTATTTGTTTGTTTTAAAGATGAAATTTATTTCAAAAGTTTTTATATAAGCCAATTATGAATAAACTTTTATAATGAACTTCTCAAATCTTTTTACTATCTACCTTTCTGGCTCAGCTGGTAAAGAATACGCCTGCAATGCGGGAGACCTGGGTTCGAAAGATCCCTTGGAGAAGGGAAAAACCACCCACTCCGGTATTTCTGGCCTGGAGAATTCCATGAGCTGTATAGTCCATGGGGTCACAAAGAGTCAGACATGACTGAGCGACTTTCACTTTCTTCTTGGGATAGCATTGTTATGATAGTATTACATTTTTTTTTTTATTCAAATGAACTGTTCTAAAGATTAATGATTATTAGCAAATCTTGATGCAAGATAAACATGATACTATAAAATTACCATTTCCTATCAACTATCTAAAGTAAAAAAGTATTTGGTACTAAGTGTTCTTATGTTCAAATTCTAAAAGTAATTTTTAGTCTCAAGGGAACTTGGTACTCCCAGACTTAAAAAATTTTTTAATGATATTTACATAATACATATATTTTTCATCACTAAGTTCCTCCTCATCACTGAAGTATGTGCTTTTCTTTATCCTTGGGCGTCTTGAATCATCTGATGTTGAAGGACCTCCTGACCTGGGTTTCCATTTTTTCTGTTCTTCTTCAATTTTGGCTTGCTGGAAAGCTATAGCCTGACTGAGGCTGTCAAGAGCAGGATCTTCCCCTTCATCTTCACTTTCTTCTACTTCAATTTCTTCTTCTGGCTCAGGAATTTTCTTTTTTTCTTTTCTTTTTCTCTTTCTTCTTTGGAGGTTCACGTATTCCAAGCATATTTTTAGGACAGGCATAACTTAAGTGTCCACTTTCCCCACATTCATAACACTTAGATTTATCAAAGTAGTTTCGTCTTCAGATGAACTCAGCTGCTCTTCCATTGTCAATAGCAATGCTTGCTTTTATCACTCTACCAAATAACTATTTGTTGTTTATTGCCCTGGTACAGTTTTGTGCAGAGTCTTTATCCAAAAATAAAACAAATGCAACCCCTTTACTCCTCCTGGTATCTTTATCTTTCATTATAGTAACCTTTACAACTTTGCCATACTTGGAAAATATCCGATATAAGTCATTGTTGGTCAGGGAAAAGGGCAGATTGGATACATACACTGTGCTTTTACTTGGGGCCAGTCCACCACTCATTTCTTCAAGTGGGGCGGGCCCGGGGGATAGGGCCAGAAGAGCGTGAGCCCTCAACTCACTTGGGGCTCAACCCCGACCGTTTGTCGCTCCTTGCAGCTGCCTCGGCATCACCGGTCCCGGGACGGGTCAGGCACAGGAGACGAGAAGGTAGCTAACATCTTCTGCCCATTTTTTAAATTGTGTTGTTTGTGTTTTTCATATTGAGTTGCCTGAACTGTTTAAATATTTTGAATATTAATGGTTTACTGATTATTTTGTTTGCATATATTTTCTTCCATTCAGCACATTATCTTTTTCTTTCATCAGCGGTTCTCTTTAGTTTGTTTTTGCTGTAAGAAGATTTTAAGGTTAATTCAATCACATTTGTTTATTTTTGCTTTCTTTCCCCAGTGAGACAGATCTGAATATACATTGCTACAATAGATGTCAAAGAGTGTTCTGACTGTTTTTTCTTCTAGGAGTTTTATTGTTCCTGGCCTGCATGTCAGTCTTGAATCCATTTTGAGTTTATATAAGTGTGTGGAGTCTGAAAACGTTCTAATTTCATACTTTTATGTAGCTGTCCAGTTTTACCAGTACTACTTATTGAAGACGATCTTTTCTAAACTGTATATTCTTGAATTCTTTGTCATAGTTTCACTGACCATGTTTTTGTGGGTTTATTTCTAGACTCGCAAGTGTATGTACATTTTTGTGGCAATACCATTCTGTTTTGATTATTATAGCTCTGTATTAATAATATTAACTGAAGTCGGACAGTATGACACCTTTAGCTTTGTGGTTTTTTTTTTTTTTTTAATTCTCTTGAATGCTTTTTACTATCTGGGGTCTTCTGTGCCTTTCACATAAATTTTAGAATTATTTGTTCTAATTCTGTGAAAATTGTTGTAGGCATTTCAATAGGGACTGCATTAAATCTGTAGTACAGACCTTTTAGTAATATTAATTCTAGAAATGGCCCATGAGAGGAACAAGAAATGAATTCACAGACTTGACCAGCAGAGATGCAACACCGATATTCTTTGCAAGTCATGTGCTTCGCAGTCAAATATTCTCCTTAAATATAGTTAACTTACTGGTTTACTTTCATAAACAAAAAGTATCTCGTCTTAACTCTTCCAGTATGTTTGAATAGGTTTCTTTCACTTTAAAGCAGAACAATACTAACAGGCACACAGAAAATGAGGCTGCTCTTGTGATCTCAGGTATGGTTGCCAGTGAACACTAATTCCTGGAAAAGGTGTTTTTCTATAACATATTGTGGTTTAGACATCCATTGAGAAATGTAAAGACTAAATCAAAGTGGGATAATGCAAAGTCTTGGAAGAAATATTTTAATAAATAAATTCCATATGAGTATTAAAAAGTACATTCATAATACATGTCTTAAAAATTTAGAGAAAACAAAAAAGTTCAACAAAATATGTGCTGGACATATTCAATAAAAAACATACAAAGCAATGGTAAAAGAAGTCAAAAAGACCTTAGTAAAATAGCATGGAGGTATTTTGGGGGAGGGGGAAATAGTCTGTGTCTTGATTCTCATGCTGGTGGCATGGATTGAAAACTTGTCACAATGTACTGAAATGTGGACCTAAATTGGTGCCTTTCGTTTTGGTGTGTTATGCCTCAAAGTTGCTTTTAAAAGTTGTGCCATCGCAGGAACCTGGTTGGGGAGATGCTAAGTTTTCTGCTCAGTTGCTCTGGCAGGGACAGCTGAGAGAAGCAACCATGAACCCTGAGGAGTCTCTGGGTCTGGATCAATGAATGTGCTGAGCCAGGCGATCAGGGTCCCCATGGAAGACAGGTGACCTGCCGATTATCCTGACGTCTGAAGGCACAGCCTTGCCAGATGAAAAGCACGGAACTGCACGTTTTAAGAAAGATGGTTAGAAACCCATCAAGGTCACATCCCATGTCTCCTTTGCCAGATACTCTGCAAACTGGATTCTTTACCAGCTGAGCAACCCGCTCCACTACTCTTGCCTGGGAAATCCCATGGACGGAGGAGCCTGGTAGGCTGCAGTCCATGGGGTCGCTAAGAGTCAGACACGACTGAGTGGCTTCACTTTCACTTTCACTTTCTGCAAACTGGGGAATCTGAGACCCCTGCACAGCTTCCTTCCTCTTCCTTGGGTGTGTGTTCCCACCAGTTATTTTCCACGTCTCTTTCTGTTCATGCAGTGTTGCTCATTTACGGATTTTTCCTTCTGGCTAATGCTCTCTCAAGGTCAGTTTCTGTTAATTCCTACCCTCCTACAACACCACTGATTTCCTGAGCTGGGTCCACGGTGAGTTTGTGTTCTAAGAAGAGCTGACGGGCTGCACTGTGGCCTGGCTGCTGGCACAGAAATACAGAGCTGAGTCCACTGCCTCGGTGGACTTGTTCCAGGCTGCAGGGTGAGTTTTGGGGGCACTCAGCTGAAAATCGCTGTTTGAACACAGCTGTATCTTCTGTAATTTTTCCATTCCACAAATAAACCAAAAGCTCAAATGCTTCTTCCAGCTTCTTGTGATACCAGTAAATAAGAGTGTCCTTTTATGGGGATGCAGCCCATCTTTGCTTTCTGGTCTTTTCCTTTGACCAGATGACTGGGACTCTGGGTGACCTCAGTGTCCATGGAGCCTGTGAGGAGACAGAAAGTTCACAAAAAGCCCTAGATTTGGCAGCCATAGGAGAAAGTCCTAAAACTTGAATCCAGTACATTTGCCTCACCTGCTCCCCAGAGAAAAAGAGCCACACAGCACGGGAGGCCGAGGCACATGGCTGACTCCAGGAGGAAGCAGGGCAGCGCCTTTTCCCCTCCGGCGCCTCATCCCCCTTCAGCACCTCCTCGTGACGAGGTTGCTTCCTGTGGTCACCGTCCCGGGTACCCGAGACTCGGACATTTCATAGACTGACAGGACAAGGAAAGCTGGTGAAACAACCAGTATGCATTCCAAACTGCTTTACTTTTCTGTTTCCTGACTCTGCTCTCCCACCACTTCTTTAAATATAAAAATCATTTCTCATGAATAATTTGTTTGCTTTTTAAATTTGTCAGCTTGCCCTCTCTCCTCCTCCGTTCCCTCAGACAATGAACCATATCACTTGCGGTCTGTCAATCGTGACTTCTACTGCAGTTACAAAATGGCATAGCAGCTACTTTATGTTAACAAACCAGATTTTGAACTATACAAAAGAAATATTTGTGATGAACCTGCAATAGATCTAGACAAATAATAAAATGAATGATCTTGCCTGAAGCAGTCAGTTTGGAAGGTAGATTTTCCCAGAGAATTTTTAAGTCCTTGTTATTTTTCTAGATTTTATCATTCTTTTCTACCAGGTCTAGGTAACCATAATCCTGAAGATCAAATTTTTACTCACTTTCTATTACCACTTTTAGATTTATGTAAGAATCTGTAAATTATTTATTAATCATGTTTTATGTCTTTGGAAATTATCTAAGGGGTTCATTCTGTTTATACTTTGTTCCGGTAATGTTCTTTTTTATTCAATAGTGTGTCTGTGCCAGTAATTCATGTTTTGCACATAATTTTAGATAATTCAATTTCATTAGTAAGTAGAATTCCATTTATTAGTTTGTCAGAATTTATTATCCATTCTTGAATTTATTCACAGTAGTTTTTTCCTCTAGATTTTGGTACTAGTACAAACGGGACTACGTTCTCATACCTTCCTTTATAAACCAAGTTGTAATATTTCTCTATACCTGGGAATATAAAAATTGAGCCTTAGGGTCACCACGTTAACTTTACATACTAAGACAAAATACTTTCCAAATTAATTAAGTCAAAAGATCTCAAGAACATTTTAGTGTGTTTTCTAGTGTTACACACCTAGGACTCAATTGGCACAATTCTTTTGCCAGTCTATTAGGATAAAATGGTATCTGACTGTAATGTTAGTTTGCATTTTTATGATTGTTAAGGAGGTTGAATATATTTTTTTTTCTGTTTACAGGCCATTACTGTTTTCTGTACACTGCTATGCCCATATTTCTTTCTGGTTTGGTAGCTATTACTTATTCGTAACAGTTCCTTACATATTCTGGTTACCAAATTTTGTCAGTTACATTTGTTACTAATACCTTTTGATTTTGTGACTTGTGTTTCACTCTTTGTAATTTTTTTAAATATGTTTATGTATTTCTTTGGCTGCTCAGGGTCTTGGTTGCAGCCTGCGGGATCTAGTTCCCTAGCCAGGGGTGGAACCTGGGCCCCCTGCATTGAGAACATCCGGTCTTAGCCAACAGACCCCAGGGAAGCGCCTGGAGTGTTTTTTATTGATATTTCTAATTTAGTTGGGTCTAGATTCTTTTTATGGAGTGTACACATTTAATTCTTTATAAGCAACGCTTTCATAATCCGAGGTCATAAAGATAAACTCACAAGTTATTTATCAAACAGCTGACATTTTGAATGTTGCACTAAAGCACTTAATTCTTTTATAATGTATGGAATTTTAATTTTTAAAATCTTTTATAACAGCTTGTCCCAGAAGAACATTTTGTGTAGTGCCTTATTCCTCTGCATACATGCAGTGATGGCTCTATCATATATAATATGCCTATATAAGCATGCTGCCCTTTCAAGTCTATGATTTTCCATTTGTAAATTCTTATGCCTTTTTCATTGTTCTAAATTAGGAAATGGTTTGGTGATTCAAAGAGCAACCACCTCACTTTCTACTTGTTCAATATTATCTTCCCTAGTCTCTTTATTACACATAAATTTCAGTTTACTTTCATCAAATTTCGTGAAAATACCTATTGTGATTTTGTTTTGTGCTGCATTGAATTCATAGATAATAGTGCAGAAACACTACTGGTTTAATTTTTTCATGATCATGGTATAAATCTTCACTTATTTCAGGTTTTTAAAATGTTTTCCTTTAAGATTTGATATTTTTCTGTATTAAAGTCTCATTTACCTAATCAATCTGTTTTACGTATTTTATATGTAATTTAAGAATTTGTAAATGGTCTCTCCCTAAAAATATTTTTAACTGTTTGTTGCTAGAATATAGAAATAAACTGACTTTTTATATTTATGTTAAATTCAGTACTTATTAATTTGTTGTTGTTAATAATGCAATACTTTTCTAGGTTCCTTTGATTCTTCTTCTAAATTTGCCATCTGTCTTTAATCACTTTTTTCCCTCCTCTTCTTATTCACACTCTTTTCTCTTGTTCTGCTGGTTTGAAATTCAGCACAATCTTGACTAGAAATTGTGGTCACATTCATTTACTTATTCATCAGCTATGTTTGACGTAGACAACTACAGATACTGGATATGTGGTAGATGCTATGGGGGTTACAAAGTGTAACATTAGATCTTACTATTAAAGGAGTTACTGGCGTGCCAGGATATCTGCAAATCATTATCCCAAATGCTACTGGGCCAGGTTCAGCTTGGCTGACCCACAGGAAGACAAAACATGAGATGCCGATGATTGGAGCAAGAAGAGGTTTGTTTGCAAGGCAACAAAGCAGGAGATGAGAGATCTTATGCCCAATTTTTAATTGGGTTGCTTGTGTTTTTTAAATTGAATTGCCTGAACTGTTAAGATATTTTGGATATTAACGCTTTACTGGTTTTATTATTTGCAAATATTTCCCTCCATTCATCAGTTCAGCTTTTTGTTTCGACAATGTTTTTTTTTCTCTCTTTTTTTCTATGAGAAGATTTTAATCTTGATTAGGTCACATTTGTTTATTTTTGCTTTTGTTTCTTTCCTTTGTAGAGACAGATCAAAAGATACATTGCTACAATAGATGTCAAAGAATGTTCCGCCTGGGTTTTCTTCTGGGAGTTTTATGGTTTCTGGCCTTACATGTTGGTCTTTAATCCATTTTGACTTTATATTTGTGTATGGTGTCAGAAAATGTCCTAATTTCATTCTTTTATGTAGTTGTCCAGTTTTAATAGTACTACTTATTGAAGAGGAAGTCATTTCCAAACTGTATATTCTTGCATTCTTTGCCATAGTTTCATTGACCATACATGTTTATTTCTGGGCTCTCAGTTCTATGTCCATCTGTGTACCAGCACCATTCTGTTTTGATTATTATAGCTTTGAGCATTCACTGACATCAGAGATTGTAATCTCTCCAGCTTTGTTCTTTTTTCTCTTGATTGCTTTCACTATCTGGGGTCTTATGTGGTTTCATACCAATTTTAGAACTATTTGTTTTAGTTCTGTTCGTAGGCGTTTTGATAGAGACTGCAGTAAATCTGTAGTACAGACCTTTGAACAATATTAATTATAGAAATGGCCAGTGGGAAGAATAAGAAATGTATTCACAGACTTGACCAGCAGAGAGGCAGCACCAAAATTTTCTTTGCAAATCATGTGTTTTGTCAAATATTCCCCTTAATTACTCTTAACTCACTGGCTTATTTTCATAAGCAAAATATATTTCTTCTTAACTTTAACAGTATGCTTGCTTTAGTCTCTTTTACTTTAAAGCAGAACAATACTAACAATTGGGCACACAGAAAATGAGGCTACTTTTCTGATCTCAGTTTTGGCTGCCGGTAAACACTAACTTCTGGAGAAGGTCTTTTCTATAAACCTCTATACTGAGGTTTAGACATCAACTGAGAAATGTAAAGACTAAATCAAAGTGGGAAAATGTAAAGTCTTCACAGAAAATATTTTAATAAATAAATTCCTTATGGGTATTAAAAAGTTCATTCATAATATATCTCTTAAAATGATTTTATGAAAAATTAAGAAAACCTCAACAAAATATGTGTGGGACATGATCGATCAAGAAAAATATACAAAGCAATAGTGAGAGAAGTTAAAAGGACCTCAGTAAAATACCATGGGGGATGTTTTGGGAAGGGGGAAATGTTCTGTCTTGATTGTCATGCTGGTTACATGGGTGTAAAATCTTGTCAAAATACATCAATATGTGCCTAAAATGGGTGCATTTTGTTGTGGGTATGTTATGCCTCAACGATGCTTTTAAAAGTTCCATGATTATAGGAATCTGGACGAAGGGAGTTGCTGAGTTTCTTGCTCGGTTTCTCTGGCAGGGACAGCTGAGAGAAGCAGTGATGAACCCTGAGGAGTCTCTGGGTCTGGATCAATGAATGTGCGGAGCTGGGTGATCAGGGTGCCCAGGGAAGACAGATGACCTGCTGATTATCCTTATTCCTGAAGGCACAGCTTTATCAGGTGAAAAACACAGAACTACATGTTTTAATAAAGATTGTTATTAATCCATCAGGGTCACATCCTGTGTCTCCTTCGCCAGATACCCTGCAACCTGGGGAATCTGAGACCCCTTACAGCTTCCTGCCCCATCCTTGGGTTTGTGTTCCCACCAGCTGTTTTCTATCTCTCTTTCTGCTCTTCCAGTGTGGCCATTTACAGATTTTTCTTTCTGGCTAATGCTTTCAAGGTGGGTTTCTGTTAGTTCCTACCCTCCTACGACACCACTGATTTCCTGAGCTGGGTTCACGGTGAGTTTGTGTTCTAGGAGGAGCTGACGTGCTGCACTGTGGACTGGCTGCTGGCACAGAAATACAGAGCTGAGTCCGCTGCCTCGGTGGACTTGATTTTCAGGCTGCAGGGTGAGTTTGGGAGGCACTCAGCTGAAAATCGCTGTTTGAACACTTCTGTATCTTTCACAATGTCTTGATTCTGTAAGTTAACCAAAAACTCAAATGCTTCTTCCAGCTTCTTGCGATACCAGTAAACATTAATATGTCCTTTTTTGGGGACACAATCCATCTTGGCTTTCTGGTCTTTTCCTTTGACCAGATGACTGGGACTCTGAGTGACCTCAGTGTCCATGGAGCCTGTGAGGAAAGAGACAGAAAGTTCACAAAAAGCCCTTGAAGGAGGCTGATTTTGCAGCCGCAGGAGAAAGTCCTGAATCTAGATGCCAAGAAATCCACCTCACCTGCTCCCCAGAGTAAAAGAGCCACACAGCACAGGCTGCCGAGGCACATGGCTGGCTCGGGGAGGAAGCAGGGCCGTGGATTCTCCTCTCAGGCGCCTCATCCCCCTTCAGCACCTCCCTGTGACGTGGTGGCTTCCTGTGGTCATCACAGTCCCCATGTACTTGAGAGGCTAGCTTTTCATAGACTGGGAGGGCAGGGGAAGCTCGTGGAACAACTAGTGTGCATTTCAGCTGCTTTAATTTTCTTTTTCCGGATTCTACTCTTTCACTGTTTCTTTAAAAATAAATGTTATTTCCATATTAACAATTTATTTCCTTTTTTAACTTGTAGATTTGCCTCCTCCCTTCCCTCTCAGACAGTACATAGCTTGCTGTTATCAATAATAGTGTCCACTGCACTTAAAAAATCATAAATCTGCCTCTTAAATTAAAAAATTAAATGTTGAACTTGTGCAAAATAATATTTATGGTGAATATGCAATGCATTTAGGGAAACAATAAAACGAATCCTCTTGTTTGAATCAATCAGCTTAGGAGTTAGATTAATACTAAGAATTTTTAAGCCCCTGTGTTATTTTTATAGACTTTATTGTTGTTTTTCTACCATGTCCATGTAACTACACCCCTGAAGTTTATATTTTTATTCACTTGCTTTTCACTACAGTTTTTCTCATTTATGTAAGAATCTGCAAATTTTGTATTAATCAATGTTGTATGTCTTTTAAATTTATTTGTGGGAGTTCTTTTTCTTGGCCATGCTCTTTTTCCATTCAATATATGCCTATGTTATTAAATTATGTTGTCTCATGTAGTTTTAGATAAATCAGTTTCACTAATATGTAGGATTCCATTTATTAGTTTGTCAGAATCTATTATCCATTTAACCTCATGCACCCTAGTTGTTTTGTTTTTTTAACCCAGATTTTAATGCTACTATAAATAGGACTGTATTCTTACACAATTCTTTACATACTTAGGTGAAAGTTTCTCTATACCTGGGATTGTAAAAATTGAGCCTTAGTGTCACCATGTCTATTTTACATAGCAAGACAAAATGGTTTCCAAATTAATTAAGCAAGTAAATAGTCCCACAACAGTTTATCAACTATATTCAAACGTTCCTCCTCAGCAGTCAATTGGCACGCACTGTTCTTTTAATTTTGTCAGTTTATTAGGTTAAAGTGGTATCTCACTATAGCTTTAGTTTGCATTTTTATGACTGCTAAGGAGATTGATATTCTGAATTAATACACTTATAGGCCACTGGTTTTTCTGTACATTGCTCTTTCCTCGTATTTTTGGTAGATTAACTATCATTTATTTGTAACAGTTCTTTATATATCTCAGATACTAAACTTTGTCATTTACATGTATGCTAATATCTTTTCAATTTGTGACTTGTGTTTTTACTCTTTGTAAATTTTTTATTGATATTCCTTATTTAGTAAAATCTATCATTCTTTTTTTGGGAGGGTGTGAATTCTTTAATTCTTTATAAGCAATGTTTCCATAGCTCAAGTTCATAAAAATATACTTCTATAATATTTACCAAATAGTTAATAATTTAAATGTTGCATTTAAGCATTTAATCTTTTTAGAATTTTTTTTGCTTTTGTTGCAAGAGAGTTTAGATTAATTTTTCTTCCTGTGGAGAACTACTTGTCCCAGAAGAACTTGTATATTGCATTACTCCCCTACACACCTGCAGTGGTGGCTTTACTATATACTAAGTGCCTATATATGCATAGTGCTATTTTAAATTTATGATTTTCCATTTGTCCACTTAGTTATAAAAAAATTAGAAAATAATTTGGTGATTAGATTGCAAATTCACATCACTTTGTAATTCTTTAATATTATCTTAAGTATTCTTTCCTCTTTTTTCCACTTAAACTTTTGACTACTTTTGTCAAATTCCATGAAATTCCTTTTGTGACTTTGTTTAGTGCTGTGGGGAATACATAGATGATAGTGCTGAAATTGGAATACTTTTAGTACTGGTTTAACTTATTCATCATCATGGCATATAACTTCACTTGTTTCAGATTTTAAAAGCCTCCCTCTGAAATTTAATAAATTTCTGAGTTGTTTATCTTTGTATAGATTTAGGTGTATTATCTTTTCTATTTTCTGTTACTAAATGATCTCTCTTTAAAAATCTATTGCTAGGGGGATCGGGATGGGGAATATGTGTAAATCTATGGCTGATTCATATCAGTGTATGACAAAAAAATAATAATAATAATAAAAAATAAAAAAAAATAAAAAAAATAAAAATCTATTGCTAGTATATGGGAATAAACTGACTTTATGTTCATTTTTGTTAACTTATTAAATGGTATTATAAAAAATGCAATGCTTCTTTAGATTCCTTTGTGCCTTCTTAACTTGTTATCTGTCTATAATCACTCTTTCCCCCTTCTTTTTTCATTCTCACGCTTTTTTCTTCTTTTACCAGGCTGGAAATTCAGCACAATGTGAAATAGAAATAGTGATGACGTTCATTGACTTACTTATCAATTACATATGACCAGAACAACTACTGGTACTGTATACTGTGATACATGCTCTGGGGATTAGGAAGTGTAAAATTATATCCTGCTATTTTCAAGACCTATTGTCATCCCAGGATAGCTGCAAATCATTCTCCCAACTGTTTCCAGGTTCATTTTGCCCTAAGAACAAGGAGCCAAACTGCTGAGACTCTGATGCTTGCAGCAAAGTAAGGTCTTCTTCTCAAGCCAGCCAAGCAAGAGTTGCCCCCCACCCCCGCCCCAACCCCGCTGGGCTGACTCTGTGACCCATGACTGTAACCTTCCAGGCTCCTCTGTCCATGGGATTCTCCCGGCAAGAATACTAGGGTGGGCTGTCGTTTCCTTCTCCAGGGGATCTTCCCGACCCAGGGATCGAACCCATGCCTCCTGCATTGGCCTGTGGGCTCTTTACCACTGAGCCACCAGGGAAAACAAGACCTCAAATCCGCCTCCGCAAAGGCAAGGGGCACAGGGTATTTACAGGGTCATGAATGAAGCATGACCTGATGGTCTGAGATATGGGTTTCCCTGGTGGCTCAGTGGTAAAGAAATCCGCCCTGCCAATGCAAGGGATGGGGGTTCAATCCCTCGGTTGGGATGGTCCCCTGGAAAAGGAAATGGCAACCCACTCCAGTATTCTTGCCTGGAGAATCCCATGAACTGAGGAACCTGGTGGGCTACATCCACAGGGTCACAAAGTGTCAGACACGACTTAGCTACTGAACACGTGCACATTGGGAGCCTGGGGTGCTGGGGAAGCTTGGGGAAGGGTGACTGAACAAAACGTGCATGCATTGTCCTTCTCTGCTGGGGTAACTGAACTATAGCCCCTGCCTGTTCACCATAGAAGTGCTCAGCAAGATCTGAGAGTGGAGTCTTGGGTCCTCTGAGGTCAAAAGGTACCCAAGCAGACACTTGTGCTTCCCCAGGAGGAGGGTCACTGGTTCTAACCAGTCTCAACCAGTTCGGCTGAAACTAGACACAGCTGACTCTGGGCTCTGCTGCACTACGGCAGTTTCCTGGAAAATAACTCAGGCAAACATCTTATTCAGGATACATGCCACTTGGAGGCCAAGCAAGTCTTAAAACGACCTTGATTAGTGAAGGCAGGTGCAATGGATTTGATTAATTCTTACTCACGCTCCCACAGCCACTACCTAAAGGATCTCACCTGAGTTTCCAGAAGTATCAGACAACTTCTGGAAGGTTGGTGCTGCTCACTATGCTCTGAAGTGTTATACAGAAAGATCCACATCACCCCCTAGTGGTCAAGTGAAAGTCGCTCAGTCATGCCCGACTCTGCGACCCCAACCACCATACAGTCCATGGGATTCTTCAAGCCAGAATACCAGAGTGGGTGGCGTTTCCTTTCTCCAGGGGATCTTCCCAACCAAGGGACCGAACCCAGGTCTCCTGTATTGCAGGTGGACTCTTTACCAGTTAAGCCATAAGGGAAGCCCAAGAATATTGGAATGGGTAGCCTATCCCTTTTCCAGCAGATCTTCCCAACCCAGGAATTGAACTGGAATCTCCTGCATTGATGGTCAGGGAGGCCTGGCATGCTGCGGTTCACAGGGTCGCAAAGAGTCAGACACGACTGAGTGACTGAACTGAACTGAACTCCTGCGTGGGTTCTTTGCCAAAAGGAAGCCCTGATAACTCTGACTGACTGACTGACTAGATGGTCAAAGGGGCACACTTCTCACAGGCCTCTGGTCTCCGTGGTCTTCACCTCCTGTGTGGCGAGTGGGCAGTTGCTTTCTCCACACAGCAGAGGGGCAGCCAGACACCCCAAGAATCATCAGGAGTAGGAAACATGTAGCCATCCATGTGGTGACCTGCTGGAGTACTGTAGAGAGTTGTTACTAGTACTTAGTTATATAGTCACTAATCCGGTATTGCTTGGTGTTATTGATCAGTTAATTAAATTTAATCTCTTAGGGCCACATTCAAGGTGAGTGGGCTCCTCAGATCTCTGTCCTCAGTTCTGTGATCTTTTCTTTGTATATTCTGTCATCAAGGGCTCAAGAAGGCACTTTCATCCTTCCAATTATGGAAATTGTCCCAACTTCTTACCTTCATCCAGGTCCATTTTTTTGAGCCCCTGACTCCTACATACCACTGCTTTCTGCATGTTTCTGGTCAGATTTCTGTCTCAGAGGCATCTCCAATGTCAAGAAAATCATGATCTTCCCACTTGGTCCTCCTGATTCATCTGACTTGTAGTCAAAACCTTCCTCTCCAGCCATTGCCTCTTGTGATGAATCAGTTACCCACGTCTTTGATTTTATTTCCTAATTATGTTTTAAAACTCTCATTTCTCTGTTTTCTAGCACTGCCACCATCATCATCCTAGCTTCAATATCCATTCGGTTGTTTGTTTTATTGTCTCTCCTTTTTGATCTCACATGCGTGTTGTTGTTTAGTCACTAAGTCGTGTCTGAGACTCTTTTGTGACCCCATGTACTGCAGCACACCAGGCTTCCCTGTCGCTATCTCGCTGAGTTTGCTTAAACTTAGATCCACTGAGTAGGTGATGCCATCCAACCATTTCATCTTCTGTTGCTCCCTTCTCCTCTTGCTCTCAATCGTTCCCAGCATCAGCGTCTTTCCAAAGAGTCAGCTCTTCAGCCCCGGTGGTCAAAGTATTGGAGCTTCAGCTTCAGCATCAGTCCTTCCAGTGAATATTCAGGACTGAATTCCTTTAGGATTGACTGGTTGGATCTCCTTGCAATCCAAGAGACTCTCAAGAGTTTCCTCCAGCACCACAATTTGCAAGACTCTCTCTAACACTCTATATTTTTCTAAGCATTTTATATTTTGCTAACCAAATGGATATCAACTTACATATAATTGCGTCTTGCTCCATGTTTCTTGATCACAAGTAAATCAATGTTTATTGATTACAGATGTTTCTTCTCCAGAGTGTATGTTAATATATTTTGCTTATTTTTACTGGGCTATATAAGATTTATGGTCAATGTGTGATATTTTTTTTTTCCTAGAAAAGGATTTTTCTAGGGGTTTACACTCAGTGCTTCACTTACTATCTTGTGACTTCCAACAGAACTTTCTAGTTTTGCAGACAAGTCTTGTTGTCTGAAGTCTTTCTTATTTATCTTCTCTGTCTTCTCTTCCCTCTGGTCCCTTTGTGAAGGTTCTGGGCATGCTCTGTACTTGGGTGTAGAGGGCTGCCCCGTCCAGTCCTATTCTGTTCTTTTATCAACCTCAATACTGTATATAGCACATCCCTGAATTCTTTCATGAGTGAACATCTCTACTTGGCTGGCTAATGATTCCATTTGTCTTGAGAGTCTAGGATGGTGACAAGAGTGCTGAATTTTCTTGGAGGAAAAAAACTCTAGCGCTTATTATAAAAGTGTTAGTCACTCAGTCATATCTGACACTTTGTGATCCCAAGGACTATAGGCTGACAGGTTCCTCTGTCCATGGAATTCTCCAGGCAAGAATACTGAAGTGGGTTGCTATTCCCTTCTCCAGGGGAACTTCTCAACCCAGGGATCAATTGAACTCCCATCTCCTGCAATGCAGATGGATTCCTTATTGTCTGAGCCACGAGGGAAACCCATTATAAAAGTACTCAGTGTTTATAGAAGCATTTTGGGATCTACCTATAAGATTATGTGTCAGTTTATCTGCGAACATATGATTAGCATATGGGAGAATCAGGAAAAAAAAATCTAGATTTTATAATTTTCAGCCCAGGGAAATTTCCAGGTTGGTTGGCCATTTATAGGCCTAGCCCCATTCCCATATGGCTAGTTCTCAAACACCATACCTTCTCCCCACTCTGTACTCAGACATTTTCTCTTTCTCTGTCTACACACACAGCCACAGATGACTCAGTCAGTGAGGCTGTGGCTTTTCTCTCTCCACACCTCCCTCCACAGGGCCGCATGGTTCAGTGGGATGGGGAAGGGGGATGCTACCAAGATTCTTGTCTGGGTCTCTGATCTCCACCCAGCGCTGTGTCTCTAGCACCACAGAAGTAGAGGCTGCTGTCGGCAGGATCCACACTTGTCACCTTCAGAGATGAAAATGTTAGGTTTGGCTGACTGATGGGAAGCTTGTCTTTGTTATAACCTTGTTCGTATGTGGCATCAGTGCCCACATTAGAAGTTGCCATCAGCACGAGGCCTTGTTTCGGGAGCTGACGGTACCAGAACACAGCTGTGGCTTGGAAGTCCACTGCACGGCACTGGATGGTCACAGAGTCGCCACTCTTCCTGACAGCTCTGCGGGGCTGCTGAGAGACGAGAGCGCCAAGGCCAGAGCCTGCGGAGACAGAGGTCAAGGAGATGAGAGCCCAGCAGGACAGGAAGACAAGACCACAGGCAGAAAACCACAGCCCTGCTCACTCGCTCACCTTTCTCCCGGCTCCAAGGGAATCCTGCTTGTTTTGTGAAATCACCCTGTCCTAATTCTCAGGCTTATCATCCCCCATCTCTCCTGACTGGTGGCTCCTCACTTTGCCCTCTACACCTCCCAAGAGGGTGGATGTCCCCTCCCATTTTGTTCAGTGTAGAAAAATCCACAAACTTAAGGAATCCCCTGGTGGCCCAGTGGTTAGGATTCAGTGTTCTCACTGCCAGCAACCAGGTTTAATGGCTGGTGGGGGAACTAAGAGCCCACAAACCAAGCAGCCAAAAAAGTTTCAAAAAGTATAAAAGTCCACAATCCCTGGCTATCACTTCACTCATGCCAACACACACACACACACACACACACACACACACACACACACACACACACACTTGACCAAGCTACTTAGCTAATAAGGCTCGTACTGGGTCCCAGAAGCAGCAGAAGCACCAGCATCTTCAGGAACTGGCCTCACACCACAACTCTCTGAAGAAAGATATGACCTTGCCCTTTCTTTCTCCACCCCTAGAAGGAGGGCTGTCTGCATAATTCTAAGGATGCTCTAATCTGCCCTCTGGTGGTCATCATTGCCACTGATGCAGGATCCACCCCTCTTTCTATCAAGTGAAAATGAAAGTTGCTCAGTCATGTCCAATTCTTTGTGACCTCACAAACTGTAGCCCATCAGGCTCCTCTGTCTATAGGATTCTCCAGGCAAGAATACTAGAGTGGATAGTCATGCCCTTCTCCAGGGGATCTTCCTGACCCAGGGAGTGAACCTGGGTCTCCTGCATTGCAGGCAGATTCTTTACTGTCTGAGCCACCAGGGAAGCCCCTTTCCATAAAAGAACCATTCAAACATTGCTGGAAGGAACCTCAGAGACGTTCTAACCCAACTCTCAATTTTATAGACCAGAAACCGAGACCTAGATCATTGAAAAGATATTAGTTTCTTAGCCTTATGTAAGGAAATGGCTATGTTTGTGTGGTAAATGACATTATTGTTAGTTCTTTACTTCTGTAATGTACCCTCAAAGTAATCAAGACAACTCATGCTTGTTAATCACTAGAACCATAGATGAACATAAGGACTACTAGGCTAGAGGCTCAGTGCTTCTTCACACTGAAAAAGAACACTTCCTCATCTTCTCAATGAGGTATTTATTTCATGAGCATCTTATGCCAGTCCCCTCATATAATGGACTGAATACTAAACATATCTATGTATTATATAAACACACATCTCTTTATTATAGTCTGAATGTGGTATAAGTGATGCTAAGATTTTTGAAGCTGGGTCATAAGTAGCCTTGTAGATCCCTCCAGGGTCTCTTGAATGCTCACTCTAGGGGAAGCCAGCCACGAGATAATCATTTTCACTACCCCGAGGCCACCATTCTGCAAGGAAACCCACCTAGCCACATTGAGGGGCTGAGGATAGAAAGAGAGACATGCTAGGCTGGTCCACAGCTGTCCCAGGCACCCCGGGGCAGGGATCAGCCATGTGCGGAAAGACGCTGCCTTGGATGTGCAGGCGACTGACCGGAGCCTCAGGCGTCTCTCGCCTTAGGGACTATCTGACCATGACCGCATGATGTCCTCAGATGGGAACTGCCCAGCCAGGCCCACTCAGCCCACAGAACCATGAGAGATAATATATGTTAAAGTCACTACATTTTGAGGCGGTTATTGTTACTGTTGTTTTTCTAAGCTTTTAAAATAAGATATAAAATCCGTATATAATAGACTACACAAATCTTGAGTGTACAGCATAGTGAAATTTCACAAATGAGTACATCTATATAACTACGACCCAGATCAAGATATAGGACCCAGAAGCCTCCTTCATACTTTTCTACAAGTAAATTAAAAATGCCCTCAGAATGTAACTGCTATCTTAACTTTGTACAGTCTGTGCTCTGGCTTCTTTTTCAAGAAGAGATCCATATATTTATGAGATCCATCCATGATTTCACAAATAACATTTGCTTTTCTGCTAGATTTTATTCTATTACTAAGCGTAGCTGTTTGTTCACCATATTGTTGACAGTCATTTGGGTGTTTTCCAGTTTGAGGTCACCATGAATAGAGCTGCCATGACAATAGGTTTTGCTCACACCTCCCTTTCTATTTCCTCAGAATTCTGGACTTTTATTTAAATTTTTATACAATTAAACTGGTTTTCTGATGTGTCTAATTTACTCATTATTTCTTCTAGTATATTTTTAAATTCAGAAACTATGTGTATGGTGTCCAAGAAATATTATAGTTATTTGATTGTATTTTTCTAGAAATTGTTCTTCCAAGGTGATTGATGCAATGGCTTCTTAACACTAAGAAAACATTGAGTGATACTTTAACTTTTTTGACTTTCATACAGTCACTTTCTTACAACTTGGCCATGGGAATGGGGGCCATTATGAAATTTCACAGTTAAAGAGTTCTTTTTAGTACTAGGACCACCCTGAAATAATAAAGAGCTCGATAGTTTTACAGTGAATGTTTTAAAATCAAGTGAAGCCCATCTGCTTTTTTTGTCATAAATTCTTTCACTGGAAGGAGGAAATCTGTATCCTTTCAGTAGTTGTTTTAGTCACTAAGTCGTATCTGGCTCTTTGTGACCCCATGGACTGTAGCCCGCCAGGCGCTTCTGTCCATGGGATTGTCCAGGCAAGAATACTGGCGTGGATTGCTATTTCCTTCTTTAGGGGACCTTCCTCACCCAGGGATCGAACCCACATCTTTTGCATTTCCTGCATTGGCAGGCAGATTCTTTACTGCTGCGGCATCTGGGAAGCCCCCTAATGTAGATAGGTGTGATTTTTAAGAATCACCCTGGTGGATTGCTGAAATATGATTGTGCCATTCCACAACGTGTGTTGCTGCAGCAGCTGCTTTGGGTGCCTGGTTCAGGAGGAAGAAGCTGACTGCCCAGAGTACTGAACACAGAAAAGCCCTGTCACCTGGTGGGGAAGCGGGACTCATTTGTGTGCAGAGAGGAGGTGGCTTTGATTCACTGTGTCTCTACTAGCAGCACAGAGATACAGAGCCGTCTGGGTCTTCTGTGCCGACGTCACAGTAAGAGGAAAGAAAGGCTTCTTTTCGCGAGAGGCATTGTAGTCTTTAGCTATGTCTTCTTTCTGAACAACGCTTACAAATTGTGAGAAGAAGATCAGCCTCAGTCCTAGACCTGGGTCCTGTCGGTACCAGTACATTGAGTCGTAATCAAAATCCTGTTCACATTCCAGGGTCACAGCTCCGCCTTCCTTTCTGAGCAGGTATTTAGGGGTCTGAGTGACTCCACCAGCCACAGTGCCTATGGAGTAAAGGGAGCGGTCAGGAAACATGGCCCGAGAGGGCAGCCAATGCTGCTGCCGTGAGGGAAAGGCTTAGCTCTGGAGCTCAGCGTCTTTAGAAGAGGAATCTGCTCTCTGAACCCGGGACTCACCTACTCCAAAGAGACAAAGGGACACGCAGCGGATCACTTGGTTGCCCGTAGTGGGAAGGGAGTCTCCTCGTAGCTCCCGGCACAGACAGATGAGGAAAGAAACTTAGCTATGGGGCTCCCCCTGGTTGAATGTGCAGAACCTATCAGAAGGCCAGAAAGGAGAGTTGGACAGGATCCTGTAGATATTCAAGAGGGGCTCCCTAATCTGGCCGATGAGGCAACTGAGGACAGAGATCTGAATCACTTGCACCTCCCTTGTGCCTCCCTCCCCCAAACTCTGCATTTCGTCTGGCCCTAGTGGGCGGCACCCCACATTTCCAGGCCAGAGCCTCACTGTGATTGGCCCACAGGTTTTCACCTTCCTCCTTGCAGTAACGAATGTTTGATCTCTATGAGAGCACAGTAGATGCTCTGGTCACACAAGAATGGAGAGTTTTTTTTTTTTTTTTAACTTTTTATTTTGCAATGGAATATAGCTGACTAACCATGTTTGATGTTTTCAAAGGGACTCAGCCATACATATACTTGTATCCATGCTCCCCCAAAGTCCCCTCCCATCCAGGCTGCCACATAGCCCTGAGCAGAGTTCCCTGTGTTGTATAGTAGGTCTTTGTTGGTTCATCTGCTTTTTGATTTTCTGCAATTGTTTCATCAAAGAAAATGATAACAAAATGGTGTTCTGTAGGTGTCCAACATTTTTTTGTGTGATGAGAATTAAAAAAAAAGTTCACTGAGATGAAAATTTGAGGTGATGTGTTTCTAATGAATAATATTTCAGGATCAGACCCATCTCTTAAATTCCAGACCAATTTATCCAACTCTATTCCCACAATCTCTGGGATGTCCCGTAGACATTTGAAGAATTTCTAATCCTGGCATCCATACCTACCTGCACAGGCACTAGGCAGGGAACGTTCCAGAAAGAATAAGAGGCAGCATAGGTTGGTATAAAGAGCACAACCCTTTCGGCCAAACAGACCTGTGTTTTCTCTCTCTGTTTCTCCACAGCCCACCTCTCACTTTTCTGAGCTTGAGAAAGAAAAAGTGAACTCCTGAAACTGTGTTTTCCTATGTTGAAAATGAAGAAAATAGTGCCTTCGCTTGTCTTGGTGATTAAATAAAATCCTATATTTAAAGCATGTGGTAGAGAACTCAAAATAGAGTATGAAGTAAAGAGAAGCATCAGGCAATGAATATTTCCATGACAAATGATGTTGTTCTAAATATGTTCCTGTTTTGGGGTAACAGAGTCTTCGTCCCTGAGCCTCAGTTGGCATGTTCCAGTCCTCTCCTATTTCCATCTTCATCCTTTGGAAGGCTTTGTAGCCAATTTCACTAATCAGATATGTCGGCTTCCCCAGCCCACGTCTGTTTCTGGGATGAGACCTGGAGGATGTTTGTGCAGTGGAAGGACATGACTGCGTTGATGTGGATTAGGAACTGGCACAGAAACACAATGAAGAGTCTTCAAAAGCTCCAGCAACTGTGTCTTCGAGACACCAGGTCGCTTTTTGGGTAATTCAGCAGAAAAGTACTCCATTGGCATTCCTGACTCATCTATGATTTTTTGCTTCCTCAGGGTAAGTCATGAATTTCAGATCTTCCTCCAAGAGCTGCTGATAGTAAACTTAACTGTGTCCTTTTACTGGGCTGCATCTCAGTGTTACCTCCTGTTCTTCACCCCTGACAAGGTGTCTTGGGTTCCTGGTGGTGCCAAGATTCATGGGACCTCAGAGCTAAAGGGACCGTATGAGACAGCTTAAATGAAAGAGGACGTGAGTGCCTTCCAATGAAGCAATGCAAGGGGAGCTCAAAAATGTTTGCAGTCTCCTACCTTCATTTAAAAGTTCACAGGGAAAAAAATAAAATAAAAGTTCACAGGAATTTTGCTTTTTACTCCAAAATGCAATTATTTGCTTTGGTATGAATGCCAACACCTTTTAGAACATCTCTGGGCAACATGGAGGTCCAGGGCATATTTGAGACGCAGCTATTGACCCACAGATCAAGTCCAGTGATGCTGATCCGTTAGCTCAGAACTCGCTGCTACCAAGAGCCAGATGACCCCTCAGCTGAGTAGCCTGGTGCCCATGGAAGCGTTGGGCATGAAGGGGAGCCTGCAGGCAGGACCAGGAACAGTATTTATTGCATCATCTAGGGGAGCTAGAGCTCAAAGCTGGCTTCTTTGAGGCGGGTCTTCCTGTGAGGTCACCATTTCCAGTGCATCCTATTGTCTCCAGAATTAATCTTGTGCTGAGGTACAAGATTAGTCTTTTTTTCCCCTGAATTATGCACACAACCTGGCTTAGAATATTTCAGTATGGACACAGTGTTGAGAGATGAGTAACTTCATTATTGGTCCTTAGCTTCTGAAACAGTTTGTGCCACTTCTGCACACTTTTTAATTCCTGTATTTTCTTTCATTGGCTTGTATCATCTTTCCATTTTCCATTACCGAGTAGAGGCAGTGACCACATGTGATATTTAGGTACGCTTGTTGAGAGGCAGGGAAGTAGAGACCAGAATTTCTGCCAAAAAACAATAGAGACAGAAAATGATTTGACTCAGTTTCTTTCTTTCCTCCACCTCAGCTAAGCAAAGCTTCAAGTATCTTGAGGGAGCCTTAGTTTATGGGAGCCTTATTTTCTCCTCTGTTGTTACCCTACTTGATTTTCTGATGTAAGTAATAAAAAGAACAGTCACTAGAGAAACCATAAACTCTCCCTCTCAAACTTTTGTCTCATTTCTATTTATTTGCATTATTCTCTTTAATCACAAGTGGAATACCTGTGTGTGAGGGAGCTTCCTTCCTTCCATTCTTTGTCCTTCTTTCCTACCCTGTGACAGTAGATAATTATATGAAAGAAGAGGAAAAGAGGAATGAGATGCAATCCCTCCCTTTTAGAACTTACAGGCTCCCTGGAGGAAATGTAACTTGTACATCTAGGATGCTTTAGGCCCAAATAATAAATAAGATCATAGTAACTTTTAGTGTCCAAATAACCATGGCTCAAGGTCTCCTTTTATAATAGCAGGATCCTAATGCCTTCTTCAAAGGGTCTCTCTTATTGTGGGAGGTATTCATAGGTTTACCCAATTATACACTTCAGTCAGAACTTAGCTGCCATCACCACTTAGAATCTGCTCAGTCATTTCTCCAAATTGTTCACTAATGCTATTGACAAAATTGCCCATCACTGAACACACACGTCTAGCTTGAAGGGACTCATTCAGGATGCTGTCAGATCCAGGAATCTTCAGGCTGCTAAGGCAGTGGGGAAATGAGTTATCTTTTCACTTTTTTGGCTATTACAGATAATGCTGCCTGAACACCCACGTGAAAGATTTTTGTGTGGACACACGCTTTCGATTGAAATTGCTAGGCTATATGGTAATTGCACTTTAACTTTCGAAGAACTGCCCATACATTTTGCACAGTGGCTGTACCATTTTCCATTCCCACCAGCAATGCATGAGCCTCCCAAATTCCTCCCCAGCTGTCCCCAAATTAGTTGCTGTCTGTCTTTTTCATTATAGCAGAGTGGATGTGAAATGGCATCTTACTGTGATTTTAATTTCATTTCTTTAATGATTAATTATGCTGACTATTTGCTACATTTATTGGCCACTTACATATCTTCTTTGGAGATGTGTATTTAGATCTTTTGATCACTTTAAAGTTGGATTATTTGTCTTTTTTATTATTGAGTTGTAAGCTTCTTTAAAATACATATATATAAGCTTTTTAAAAATATATATCATATATATGATTAATAAATGTTTTCTCATTTTGGAGGTTATCTTTACCTCTCTTGAAAGTGCTCTTTGAAGCAAACTTTTTTTTTTTAGTTCAAAGAATTCCAGCCTACTTAGTTTTTCTTAGCTGCCTCTGTGCTTTTGGTGTGATAGGTAAATCATTGCCTATTCCATCATCATGAAGATTTATACCTTTCTTTTCTTCTAAGAATAATCTCAGATCTTAGACTTAGCTCTTTGATACATTTGAGTGAATTTTTGTATATGGTATGAGGAAGGGATGTAACTGTATTCTTTTGTACATGGATATCTAGTTTTCCTAGCACCGTTCATTTGGAAGAATATTGTTTCCTAGTTTAATGGCCTTTGCACTCTTATCTAAAGTCAATTCCAAATAAATATATTGATTCATTTGAGATGACTCTCAATTCTATTATATTAATATAATTATATTAATGCCATTAATTTTATTAATTAATATATTGACTTTAGTAATTTTATTATTAATAAAAATTATATTGATTTATGTGGTTATCCTGTTTCCAGCACAATACTGACTTGATTTCTGTAGTTGTGCAGCAAGTTTTGAAATGGGGACATGTGAGTCATCTGAAAATTTTCTTTTCGCGAACTGTTTTGACTAATTTTAGTACCTTAAATTTCCATGTAAATTTTAGCACCAGTCTGTCAATTTCTAGAGAGCCTATTAAAAAGCAGAGACATTACTTTGCCAACCAAGATCCATCTTGTCCAAGCTTTGGTTTTTCCAGTAGTCATGTATGGATGTGAGAATTGGACTATAAAGAAAGCTGAGCACTGAAGAATTGATGCTTTTGAACTGTGGTCTTGGAGAAGACTCTTGAGAGTTCCTTGGACTGCAAGGAGATCCAATCAGTCTATCCTAAAGGAAACCAGTCCTGAATATTCATTGGAAGAACTGATGCTGAAGCTGAAGCTCCAATACTTTGGCCACATTATGTGAAGAACTGACTCATTTGAAAAGACCCTGATGCTGGGAAAGATGGAAGGCAGGAGGAGAAGGGGATGACAGAGGATGAGATGATTGGATGGCATCACCAACTCAATGGGCATGAGTTTGATTAAACTCTGGGAGTTGGTGATGGACAGGGAGGCCTGGCGTGATGCAGTCCGCGGGGTCACAAAGAGTCAGACATGACTGAGTGACTGAACTGAACTGAACTATCAATTTTTGGGCCAAGAAAGGTAGCTGGAATTTTGGAATTCAGTTTTTCCTTCTCAACAATATTAACTCTTCCAATCCATGATCCTGGTATAGGTTTCCATTTATTGAGACCTTCCTTAATTTCTTTCAAGTGATGTTTTGTCCTTTTCAGTCAACAGCTTTCATTTTATTAGTTAAATTTTTTCCTAGATGTTTTATCATTTTGATGTATAAGGCCTCAGAGAAACTCTGGTTTGTTACTCTATACCTCTTAATAGTAAAAATGGAAATATGGATTTGCTTTTACTTCACCGGAATAGTATTCCTGTTATGCACAAGATTTAGATAAGAGAGGATAGTAATAAAACAAAATTAAAATAGATGACTGCTTTTAAAATCTGATACTGCCCTCTGCTGGGGAAGGTGGGGAAAGAAGAGCTGAGGTGTGCCTTAAATGGATGTCTTAGCAGACGTGTATGTATGTACATGTGTATGCATGTGTATGTGTGTTAGCCTTGAAATATGGGGCAGCAATGGGTGAGGTCACTGGCCATAGAAAAAGGAAAAAGAGAGGGGTTCTTGGCAGGGGACGGTTGTAAGGATATCCATGTGGACACCTCAAACGTACCACAATTTCAAAAGCGATCCAAACTGAATTTATTCACTCAATGTTCTCTTTTATCTGTGATTCCTGGATTTGTTGAACATCCTGTAACTATTAAAATCTGAGAGTCATCTTTGTCTCTTCACCTCTTCACCTTATCATTCTCCTTCATTTCTTACAACAACTGTGTTAAAATTCTGTCCATTCTCTACATTAAGAATCCCTTCTCTTCTTGAACTAGGCCCTGTTCTTGGGCAGTCCTCAAGAGCCCAATTTTAGCAAAAACCCTCATAAGTCAGTTAGCCAGAATACCCACCCTCAGTATCTGATACCCTTGGTATCTAACCTAATTCCTATACCCCCAACCCCCCAAGGTGAAGTCTGACCATCCTGACCTGCCTTCAGCAACAACCCAGGTAGCTCAGTTTAGCCAGTATCTTCCCTTATTCCTGAAGTTTCCTCTTAGTAATTCTGTCTACTGAACCCCTCTGCCTCCCTACTCCTTGACTATAAAGTAAATTTTTCTTTGTTTATTTGAGTTGTGCCCAATTTCTCTCCCCTACCACAAAACCCCATTGCTGTGGTTTCACTGAATAAAGTCTGACTTATCCTTGTAAAAAATATCTGAGTAAAATTTTCTTTGACACAATTCACCAAGATAATAAACGGTCTGCTTTTTGCAGAGGGGAGCTGCAAGCTGTCTTCTGATCTACAATGGCCATGTATTTGTTGTCCCAAACGGAACCCTTTAGTATGTGAAAAAGATGCTCTTTATAATGAGGCCAGGATGACGGGTCTGAATCAGGGCTACCATGTACACCAGAGGGTCTGAACAATTTCTGTGGTGGTGGACTTTCTGACACACTCCTTTAGTGCCAGCTGGCAGCAGCGGGGGCTATTGCAGAAAATACACACTCTTTTCTTTGATAGGAACACATTTCAAGTCAGAATCCACGTTGAGGCAAGCAGGGGTGTTCCACAGTGCCCCTTCCAAGCAGATGTTCTTGGATCAGTCATATCCACATGCACAATTATGCTCAATTACTTCTAGATGGTTGTGACATGTTTTCACCAGCAATCCCTGTGGTCACAGGTGTGGGGGAAAAAATGCAGATACATCCTGAGTCAAAAAATAATAGTCATGTCAGATCTTGGAGAACAAGTAAATGATGCAAGTCTCTAATTTTAAAGAGAACACCGAGTCTGAGAAAGTCAAGGGCATCTGCCAACATCTTACAGCTTTTTAAAATAAAAGCCAGAATTGGGATTGTTGTTGTTTTAGTTGCTAAGTTGTGTCCAACTCTTTTGCAACCCCATGGACTGTGGCCCACCAAGCTCCTCTGTCCATGGGATTTTCAGGGGTTTTCCACTATTCTCCAAGAATAGTGGAGTGAGTTGCCATTTCCTTCTCCAGGGCATCTTCCCGATCTAGGGATCAAACCCGAGTCTCCTGCAGCCCCTGCACGGGGGATGGATCCCCTCCCACTGAGCCACCAGGGAAGTCCCAGAATTAGAATTAGGAAGCAGGTTTCCTAAAACTCCAGTTTCAGTGTCTGTGGACCTGGAGACTGTGAGAGAGAGAAAGGAGGAGTTGAGGGTTTGAAATCACAGAGTATCATTTCATGCTTTCCTGAACTGTACAGGATTGAGATTTGAGTTTCCTGGAAGTGTCTCTGAGTGGGGATCACTAATTAGTGTTTATCTGACTTCCTTCCTCTCAAGAAGACTGTATTTGCTGTTCCTTCACAGTTACTCCTATATAATCACCTCCTTTAAGGCTCTGTCAGTCTGTGGAGGAGACAGACTTGTGATAAAAGGTTGTTATAAACCCTTAGTTGTCAACTGTCCATGGTTCCATAGATGTGGAGGTCATCATCTCGGGAGGGTATGTTGATGGAGAAAGACTTTGCAGGGGAGTTGTGTTTGAGGTAAACTCAGAAGGAGTTTCTTAGCATTTCTGAGATACTGACTTCAGCTATCTGACTTCTGTACTTGAAACTGTTGGGATGGGGGTCTTTACTACTAAACCTAATTCTAATCACAGGCTGCCTAATTCTGCATTATTTTTAGGAATTTCAGAAGCCCAAGTCCCAAAGCATATCCATCAGAATAATTTAAGAGAGAATTTACAGTCTGGCTCCCTGTCGGTAGCAGCTGGAGTCACAGCCATCAAGCTGCTTCTTTCCTCCGAGGCAGAAAGATGAGGAAGGGCCTTTTCAGACATCTTCCTAGAGCTCAGGGGGAGAAGAGAGGCCAGGGAGCCTGCACCAGAGGAGACTGACTCAGCCAAACTGTACCAGGGCCGCCCGGCTCAGGGATGCACAGTTGAGTCCCAGGATCCGCGGGCTGGAGCTTCAGAGGGGAATGGGTGCCCTTACGTCTTTTGGCTGAGAATCCATCTGTGGGTATCCAGATTCTGCTGCGGTGCTTTGGGAATGGAAGGAAACAGAAACTCCTTTTCCAGCCTCACATTTTGTAAAGAAATATATGACCAGACATTCTCAACAAATGCATGACCAGACAACTCAACATTCAAAAAACAAGGATCATGGCATCCCATCCCATCACTTCCTGGCAAATAGATGGGGAAACAATGGAAACTGAGCCAGACTTTATTTTCTTGGGCTCCAAAATCACTGCAGATGGTGACTGCAGCCATGAAATTAAAAGACACTTGCTCCTTGGAAGAAAAGCTATGAGCAACCCAGACACATATTAAAAGCAGAGACAGTACTTTGCCAACAAAGGTCCACCTAGTCAAAGCTATGTTTTTTCCAGTAGTCATGTATTGATGTGAGAATTGGACCATAAGAAGGCTGAGCACCAAAGAATTGATGCTTTGGAACTGTGGTGTTGGAGAAGACTCTTGAGAGTCCCTTGGACTGCAAGGAGATCCAACCAGTCCATCCTAAAAAAAAATCAATCCTGAATAGTCACTGGAAGGACTAATGCTGAGGCTGAAGCTCCAAGACTTGGGCCACCTGATGTGAAGACCTGACTCACTGGAAAAGACCTGATGAAGAGAAAGATGGAAGGCAGGAGGCGAAGGGGATGACAGAGGATGAGATGGTTGAATGACATCACCAACTCAATGGACATGAGTTTGAGCAAGCTCCGAGAGTTGGTGATGGACAGGGAAGCCAGGGCATGCTGCAGTCCACAGGGCACAAAGAGTTGGACCTGACTGAGCAAATGAACTGAACTGAACTGAGCTGATGTAATCAGAAATTGGATCCTATCTAAGACTCAGTTCAGTCAGTTCAGTTCAGTCGCTCAGTCATGTCCGACTCTGCGACCCCATGAAACACAGCACGCCAAGCCTCCCTGTCCATCACCAACTCCTGCAGTCTACCCAAACCCATGTCCATCGAGTTGGTTATGCCCTCCAGCCATCTCACTCTCTGTCATCCCCTTCGCCTCCTGCCCCCAATCCTTCCCAGCATTAGGGTCTTTTCCAAAGAGTCAACTCTTCGCATGAGGTGGCCAAAGTATTGGAGTTTCAGCTTCAACATCAGTCCTTCCAATGAACACCCAGGACTGATCTCCTTTAGGATGGACTGGTTGGATCTTCTTGCAGTCCAAGAGACTCTCAAGAGTCTTCTCCAACACCACAGTTCAAAAGCATCAGTTCTTCCGTGCTCAGCTTTCTTCACCATCCAATTCTCACATCCCTACATGACTACTGGAAAGACCATAGTCTTGACTAGACAGACCTTTGTTCTATACAGTCAGCAAAAACAAAACCAGGAGCTGACTGTGGCTCAGATCATGAACTCCTTATTGCCAAATTCAGACTTGAAGAAAGTAGGGAAAACCAGTAGACCATTCAAGTATGACCTAAATAAAATCCCTTATGATTATACAGTGAAGTGAGAAATAGATTTAAGGGACTAGATCTGATAGACAGAGTGCCTGATGAACTATGGACAGGGGTTCATGACATTGTACAGGAGACAGGGATCAAGACCATCTCCATGGAAAAGAAATGCAAAAAAGCAAAATGGCTGTCTGAGGAGGCCTTACAAATAGCTGTGAAAAGAAGAGAAGCGAAAGGCAAAGGAGAAAAGGAAAGATCCATTTGAATGCAGAGTTCCAAAGAAAAGCAAGGAGAGATAAGAAAGCCTTCCTCAGTGATCAGTGCAAAGAAATAGAGGAAAAAACAGAATGGGAAAGACTAGAGATCTCTTCAAGAAAATTAGAGATACCAAGGGAACATTTCATGCAAAATGGGCTTGATAAAGGACAGAAATGGTATAGACCTAACAGAAGCAGAAGATATTAAGAAAAGGTGGCAAGAATACACAGAAGAACTGTACAAAAAAGATCTTCATGACCCAGGTAATCACAATGGTGTGATCACTCACCTAGAGCCAGACATCCTGGAGTGTGAAGTCAAGTGGGCCTTAGAAAGCATCACTACGAACAAAGCTAGTGGATGTGATGGAATTCCAGTTGAGCTATTTCAAATCCTGAAAGATCTAAGACTCACCCCATCCCATCTCTGTGATCAGTGGGTGGTATTGGGCTGACGCCAGGGTCTGTGTGTCTTGTGGGAAGCACAGAGAGTGCTTCTCTTGTAGCTCTAGGAAACATCCTCTACAAAGGTCCTCATGCACTTCTGAACTCCCCTCCCCCAGGAGGCAAGTCTCCCAGCAGAGGAGCCTTGTGTCCATGGCAGGATCAGAGTAGGAAGAGCTCTCCCAGGGATGGTTTCTGAATCATCAGCAGCAAAGAGGATTGCAGACCATGGGCACCATTGACAACACCCACAGCCTGAGGGGCACCTTCTGCAGGAGACGGGGAACCCTCAGTCCAAATGTTCGACCTCTTGTTAATTTTGTTACATGGACAATGTGAACAGGCTCCAAACCCACTTGAGAGCTCTTAGGAAAGTGGAAGTTTAAGAAAACCATAAGGTTGCACTCCCTCCCTGTTGGTTGTTTGACCCGGGGTCACCCAGCTCTAGGGTCTGCAGACGCTATGGTAGGGTTGATGACGACCTTCAGGAGGGCTATGCCAAAGGGGACCTTCCAGGACTGCTGCTGGCGGTACCCCATCCCTGTGGTGAGCCTCTGCCAACCCACGCCTCCACAGGAGACCCTCCAACACTAGCAGGTATGAGACTTCTCTGTTGGATTTAATTCAGTCTCTGAGTCCAAAGACTGCCTCCAAACCCTGGCCCCATCGCTCCAGAGAAGCTGGGTCATGGAATCACACTACTTGCCAACTGAGTCCTCTGACATCAACCTGGAACAAGACTGGGTCAGGCAGGACCCCCGAAGACCTGGAGGAGAATTAGGAAGTGATTCTGCCGGCAATTGTGGAATATATTTTTTTCATTTGACACTGAAGCACGTGCTTCAAAATTTTCATCAGAAATGAGTGGCTGTCTTTAATACTGATCTAGGATTATAAATTATTTAGCTATAATTACGTCTCTCCTTTCATGGGAAACTATCTTGCTGGCATCCCGTTATGTATCAAATAGAGAAATCATTCTAACAACAACAAAACAACAACAAAGAAGAGAGAAGAAAGACAAAAAAGGAAAAGAAGAGAGTGAAAATTAAAAAAAAAAAGATCAAGAGGAGAATGGTAGAGTTCTACACAAGGGTTGCGATTCTATCCATCTTATAAAGTTCTCTTGACATATATTCTCAAATTTTAATATGAACAAAAACCACCAGGGTCTTGGTAGCATTACATGCATTCCTATAACCCATCCCAGAAGAGTTGCCTCTGAAATTCTGACGCTGTCCTAGAATTTACCTGTTTATTCTGTCCCTCAGGTGAGGCAAGTTGTCTCAGATCACAATACATTTTTTTTTTTTCAAGCAAAGGTTCTTAATAGGCTAAACTAACTGAAAAAGACACCTAATGCATTAAATTACATGTTAAAATTTAAGTAGAACAAGAATTTCCTGGGAAGTAGTATAGTAGTCACTCAGTCCTGTCCAACTCTTTGTGACCCCATGGACTGTAGTCCACCATGTCCCTCTGTCCATGGAATTCTCCAGGCAAGAATACTAGAGTGGGTTGCCATTCTCTTCTCCAGGGGATCTTCCCTACCTGGGGATCAAACCTGGGTCTCCTACATTACAGGCAGATTCTTTACTGTCTGAGCTACAGGGAAGCCTGGGAAAGGGAATATTTAATGGACAGATTTAGGTTCTGAAAATTGTGTTAAAAGATAGATAGGAAACAAGAAACCTAATTGAAAATGATGTGAATGAAGCTGAAGGAAAAGAAATTTCCAGGGTCTAGGGTAAAATATAGTCAGTGTTGTCAAATGCTTCAAAGAGATTAGGCTGTAGAGAAACAAAAATAAGTCTTTATTTCAGCAAAATATATACTTCTAATATTTAGGAGTTTCTAATATTTAACAGTTTCATAAGAATGGAAATACCCCTTTAAAAAGCTGAAGATAGCACTCAAAGGAGTGACTCTTCTGTGACAAAAACAAAGTGCTGGTGATCAAGAGTAAGATCAGATTTGGAAAGGAGCAAAAATGGACACCAAGGAGCATTTCTCTTTGAGTTTCTGTTTCAGGGGGTCAGAATGAAATTTTGCCTGAGGAGAAAAAAAAAAGGAATTATATTTGGACTTCTGGGAGTAAGAAAATAGGTTCAGCTTATACCAAAATAAGAACAGATGTGATTGACTAGAAAGAGGAAATAAGCTTTTGTTACATGGTGCTAAATAATCAGAATTGTAAAAAGAAAGGATTGTTAGATTTTAACAGAGGGATTTTGAATTCTCTAACTGCTCCATGTCATGGCAATGACCTCCCCAGCTCCCTTCACTTACACTGATGTAGATTGTATTGTCCCTCATTACAACTTGGGTCAGATACCTGAGGGTTTTTCAATTATCTTGATTTCAGTTTTCTGCACAGCAGGTATTTTTTCGCTGAGAACATATCAATCTGTCTCCTCCGTCAACTCCATAGAAAATAATTAGTGACTGTGGGGTCTGACATGGTCACACTTAAAATTAACGTGTTTTTTGTGTTACCTGGATTTAATGCCTCAAAAAACATATTAACCAGAGTCTTCACTTGGGCTGACATCATTCTAGAAACTAAAGATCTGCTCCCTTCTCTAGTTCTTTCTGTTTTCCTAGGTTTTCTGTGTCCAGCAAATGCATTAATTCTTCTTCATGCTCATGTGTGATGACCATCTTTTGGGTGTCCTGGCTTCCTAATTAAAGAATTCCTCTCTGCAATTTTTGATCTATAAAGTCAAAGTGACAGAGCCTCAGCTGCCATGTTGTTCAAAATAGCCCAACCCCTTTGGCTAATGTATTTTCCAAAAGCATGTTTTCAAGTAAAATAGGATCATCTTTTCCCCTATTTTCTAGATTTGGAATCTAACATGAGATAAAGTTGGTCCTTAATGTGGCTGGAGAGTTGACATCTGAATCTATAATCTTCTACTTACTATGAAAAAACCCTGATGTGGGAAAGACTGAAGGCAAGAGGAGAAGGGGATGACAGAGGACAAGATGGTTGGATGGCATCACTGACTCAGTGGTCATGAGTTTGAGCAGGCTCCGGGAGATGGTGAGGACAGGGAAGCCTGGCATGCTGCAGCCCATGGAGTGTAGTCCGCTCCGCAAAGAGTCAGACATGATTGAGTGACTGAACAACAGCTTACTATGAAATCTAAGAAATAGAGGAGACAGTTTATAATAAGGGAGAATAAATGAAGCCAACAACTTGGAAAAAGAAAGGAGTCATCAAATCTACCATATCACAGTTTTGGGACTTCATTCCAGAAGAATGCCTGTGTTCTTGTTTTAAGATTTTATAAGATGTACAATAATACATTTAGTCTTGAAAGAAATTTTCATATGGCTTAAGATTGCTCTAGTTCTTGTCTGTTATTTCCTTTCAACCTATTATACCACCTGCTTCCTGAGCTGAGACTGGGTTGAGTTTGTGTATTAAGCTTAGCCAATATTTCTCACTGTGCAGTCACTGCTGGCACAGAAATACATAGCTGAGTCCTGCGGCTCCGTAGCCTGGATCTTCAGACTACAAGGTGAGTTTGAGGGGCACTCAGCTGAAAATCTCTTCTTGGGCATCTCTTTATCATCCAAGACTTGATCATTTTGGAAGGAAATCAAGAACTTGAATTCTTTTGCCAGGATCTGTTGATACCAGAAAACATAAATATGTCCCTTTTCGGGAACACAATACATTTCCACATCCAGTCCTTTCCCTTGAACCAGGTGCCCTGGAGTCTGGGTGACTTCTGCCTCAAGGAAACCTGTGAAGAAATCACACAGAAGTAGGAGACTTAGCCCTGGAGGGAGTCTGATGACCTGGATGAAAAGCTGAGAGCAGGGCACTGACCAGATCAAGACAGGGACTCACCTGCACCCAGGAGACAAAGGACAGTGAAGCAGGTGAATGTGGGGCACATGGCAGCATCAGGAAAAGGGCAGAGGCAAGTGGGTTTCTCTGAGGTTCTTTCATCCCCTGTGAGCGGCTCCTCTGTGATGTGATCACTTCCTGGAACCCAGTGAAATGTATATAAAGACGTTTGCTTTTGCCACAAAGGAGTCACTCCTTTAGATGCCATCTTCAGCTTTTTCATGGTATATTTCCACTCTATCTATGCTTATAAAATTATTCCTCTACAGATTAGTATGGCATATTTACTAGGACAAAAACTTATTTTTTGAAATTATTTTATTTATTTATTTTTGGCTGTGCTGGGTCTTCATTGCTGGGTGGGCTTTTCTCTAGTTGCAGAGAATGGGGGCTACTCTTGATGCGATGTGTGGGCTTCTCATTGCGGTGGTGTCTCTTGCTTCAGAGCATGGGCTCAAGGGTGCTCAGGCTTCAGCAATTGCAGCATATGTGCTCAGTAGTTGCATTTCCTGGGCTCTAGAGCACAGACTCAATAGTTGTGGTGTATGGGCATCGTTGCTCCACATCATGTGGGGTCTTCCCACGTCAGGGGTTGAACCCATGTCTCCTATATTGGCAGGTGGATTGTTTACCACTGAGCTACCAGGGAAGCTCCCAAACTTAATTTTTTTCTCTGGCTGCTTGATCTCTTTGAAGCATCTGACAGCACTGACTATAGACTATCCACTAGGTCCTGGAAATCTCTTCCCTCAGCTTCATTCACATCATCTCCCATTAGATTTCTCATTTCCTGTCTGTTATTTTATTAAATGCAATCACCAGAACCTAAATCTATCCATTAAATTTAGAATCCTACTCTGTACAAGTGAAAAAATAGAATATAGGAAACAACTGTACTCAGTCTTTGGAAAACAGACAGTACAAGACTGTTTCTTCTGAAACCAGAAAAGAATGAGGGAAAATCTGTACACAGTGAGGATGGATGATGCAAAAAGCCAACCCTGACACTGGGAAAGATTGAAGGTGGGAGGAGAAGGGGACGACAGAAGATGAGATGGTTGGATGGTATCACCAACTTGATGGACATGAGTTTGAGTAGGCTTCAGGAGTTGGTGAAGAACAGGGAGGCCTGGCGTGCTGCAGTCCATGGGGTCACAAAGAGTCAGACACGTAACAAATGTGAAGGGAAAAACAGAGAAGGTAAATGTTGTGATGAGACCGAGGTTAGAAGATAGAGGGAACCAAAGCAACTACAATTTAGGAGGAAGACTACCAGAGAGGAAAAGCTACACAAAAAACTCCAGAAACCTTTGTTTTGATTCAGGGGTAGTCTGTGTCTCTATAGAACGGAACTAACAAACATCAGAGAGAAAGCACAGAAAAGATTCACCAGTACTCCCAGAATGGCCATGCTTTTGTCGTGGGACAAAATGAGGCTCAAGCTGGGGTTGGCAAATTATAACCCAGGGCCTGGCCACCTGTTTATGTGGACAGTTGTTCTGGGGTGAGAAGCACTTCCAGGATGACAGCGTGAGGAAGCTCTGAACACCTGATTTCCAAAGAAAATGGCATGATGTCTGAACATTTAGAAACAAGCATTTGCAGCCTTTGAAAACTGTCCCAAGAGCATACAGCAAATGTAGGAACAGTTACTCAAGAAAATCTCCTAAATCTTGGGAGAAGCCATGTGAGTCGGCGGCACTGAGCCGTGACTCTTGCCCTGTTGCTCTGTGATAGAAACTCTAGCTCATGGGGCTGTGGTCCAGGACACAGGGGTCCCCGAGTTTCTCCTGGGGAGGGGCCAGCTGCCAACTGTGCTCCTCCCCTCCAGACCTGCGGTGTAGAAACTCTGTTCCTGGCAGTCCAGCCCAGAGGTCTGTGTTCCCTCCTTCCACCAGCACCTATTCAAAGGGCGGACTCTGTTCCAGAAATAACAGGCCAAGAACACAAGGCCCCAGTCTCCTTCTTTCTGACTTGCCCATAGGGTGGAGGTCCCATTCTGGGAGGGGGGGGGGCAAGTCAAGAAGACCCCCCGGCCCCGGGAACCCACTCAGAGAGCAGAAGGGTGTCATTCTAAGAGAAGCGAGCCACTGTCCCTGCCCCCATGGTGAGTGGCAGGCCACGATGACACAGAGCTTCAGAGCTCTACTGTGACTTAAAGAAGGGCAGCCAAAGCCCTATGCTTCTTCCTTCCTCGCTTCCTTCCTCTCTTTTTCTCCCCTTCCTCCTTTCTTCCTTCCCTCTCTCCTTACAAGGTCAGATCTGCCTCCCAGTCAGATGGCCTCCCCAGCCTCCTTGGCTTCCTTCCCACTTCTCTTCAACAGGCATTTTCTCTAAAAAAAATATTGTTTCTAGAACTAATCTTGTACATCAGTTGAGTGGAGCATCTTTTCTTAACTATACACACAACCTAGTTTAGAATGTGTCCGTATGGAGGACAGTGTTGAGAGATGAATAACCTTCATTACAGGCTCTTAGCTTCTGAAACAGTTCGTACCACTCCCCTCTCCACTTTTTCTTATCTTTCGTTCCTTTATTTTCTTTTGTTGGCTCGTATCATCTTTCCACCTTTCACCTGGGCCTGAAATGAGATGAGCCTGTGGTTTTCACTTCTCCCCTCCTTTTATTCAAGAGGAGGTGGAATATCTGGGGAAGGAAAGGGGGCTCTCATCTGCTGCCCCCCTGGTGGAATTCTTTGGCCGTTGCACTCAAGATGAGTCAGTTTTCTAGACTGTACCATGGAGCCATAAAATGTGAGCGGCCTTAGATTAATCGAGGCCCAACATCTCATTTTATAGAAGAAAAATTTGATATCTGGGTAGATGAATAAATAGACAAAGGGTTTAATCACTCACAAGAAAAGTGGTGCAAATGCATGCTGGGTTAAGGAAGAGGAAAGTAGAACATGGAAGTTAGATGGTGGGTGGCTCAGATGCCAGTTTTCAGCTTCTCTGATTTTTACCTAACATCACCAGAACTGGATCTAGGGCAGTACTTCTTGGTCTCTTGATTAAAGACTTGGACACCTGTGATATTGGTGCCTATATGCAGTGATGTAATACATTATTGCATAGTAAGAATGTCTGTGTCCTTCAGTATTAAAACAGGGACACAGCATTAAAACATTCTCATCTTCTGAATCAGGCATCTCACAGCTAGCAGATGCCAATTCCTTTCTGCACTGATGAACTTTATTCACTCATGCATCCACTTATTTAATCAGTCACCATAAATATTTCAACCTAGTAAAGGACATAAGACACATACTGGCTTTCAGAAAGCTGTTCATAGTAGAGTGCAGAAATCCCTTTTGTTTCAAACAAACTGTGGTGTTTGGTATTTTTATTAATATTAAAAAGACAGGGCAAACTCTAGTGATTTTAATACATCTTCCACAGTGCTGCTTCTCGATTTTGACATGAGACCTATTTGTGCCACTTAAATGGTTCATAGATGGATTTGTACCAGGAAAAATAGATAGAAGCACTGTGCATAATGCATGTTCCAGGCAATTCACGTGTCTTCAAATCTGGCACAAATTTTTAGCAGCTCTAATTTTCCCCTGGCTTCCCTGGTGGCTCAGTTGGTAAAGAATCTGCCTGCAATGCAGGAGACCCAGCTTAGTGCAGGAGACCTGGGTTCGATCCCTAGGTTGGGAAGAGGAGAAAGAAATGCACTCCAGTATTCTTGCCAGGGAAATCCCATGGACAGAGGAGTCTGATGGGCTACAGTCCATGGGGTTGCAAGAGTCAGACACGACTTAGCAACTAGACCATCACCATCAATTTTCCCTACTTGATAAGAAAACAGTGAGACTGCATTCACACACTTAGGAGGGCAGTTTCCTCTAATGGTGAGAATGCAGGGGAATGGTGCTACCTCTTGTCTGGGTTTGTCCTTAAACATGTTTCTGAGTCAACCACTTGGACTTTAAAAGAAACAACCAAGAAAAAAGGTTCTATTACTCTACTGGAAAGAACAGAAGAGGTGATCCAGGGAAATTACCACCAACTGAATATCGGGTGAGAGTAACCACTTTTCTACTCCTGGCATAACTGTTAATGGCTTTTGTAGGTTTAGATCCAACTTCTATCTACAGAGGAGATAATGACAGCCTTAAACCACTTCCTCTTGTGGTTGCCGGGGGGAAGGCAGGTCTAGAGGGGACTCGGCTCTGGGAAGCAGAGGTTTATGAACAGAGGGGAGGGAAGGCTTCAGCTCTGTGTCTCTGCTGCTGGCACAGAGATACACAGCTGAGTCCCCCAGGCCTGCCGAGCGGATGTCAAGAGAACAGAAAGAGGTGTTAGGCCGGCTGGACTGGAAGTTCTCAGAGGTGGTTTTTTCCCTGGTGATTTGTTTATCATAGTAGTACAACAGCAGTTTTGGTTCTTGGCTTGGCTTCTGTTGGTACCAGTACATGACATCATGCTTCATATTCTGAGAACAGCTCAGGTTCACTGGTTTTCCCATCCCGGTAACCAGGTATCTTGGGTTCTGAATGACCATGGCTCCCACGTGACCTGTGGAGGAGGAGGAAGGTTTAGAGACAGAGTGCAGAAGAGGGTCATGTTGTTGCCTTAAACGAAAGGCACAGAGCTGGGGACAAGCTTTAGAGATGTTCTTTCTGACCAGGACTTACCTGCTCCCAGGAGACACAGGGCCACGCAGAGAAGAAGCCTGGGCTCCATGGCAGGGCTGGGACAGGAAGGAGACCTCTGTTCCAGACTCTGGCCTCTGGGTTGAGAGACAGACAGGCAGTCTGCCTGTGACGTCAATGTCACCAGCACAAGGACACCCTCACTGATAACGTACACAGCTTCCTGCTTGACAGGGGCATCTGGGCTTGGCCGGATCAGGTATGGAGTAAAGGTGATGTTCCCTTATCTGCCCCTGTTCCCACATCTGCCCCATTTCATCCTGGCCTCTCCATCTCACTCCTCATTTCTTTTTTCCTATAGGGTAGTTCAGAGGTTCCTCAGCACGTGAATGTGTGTGCTCTGCTAAGCCATGCAGTCGTGTCTGACTCTTTGTGACTTCATGGACCCTAGCTCACCAGGTTCTTCTGTCCATGGGGTTCTCCAGGCAAGAGTGCTGGCGTGGGTAGCCACTTCCTTCTCCAGAGGATCTTCCCAACCCAGGGGTCGATCCTGCATCTCTTGCATCTCCTGCACTGACAGGTAGGTTCTTTACCAATAGCAACCTGGGAAGTCCCCAACATGTGAATAGCTTTTGCTGAAGTCTTGTTGAGATAATGTCTGTGTTTCGTCCTCCTCATCACAGATGGGTGACTGATGCTTGCAAACTCTCTTCTCCTCACCATGCAGAAACCAGGTCCTGGAATCCCTCTATTTATGACCACTTTTCAGAGAGTACCAAAGAAATATGTACACCTTTTAGCCATCAGTGATAAAAGAATGCCTCCTTATGGCCAGTAGAAATGTGCCTAGAAGCAGCCTTCCTACACTGGTCCGAGCAAATCTGGGCGAAGGGTGAAGGTGAGTCACGTCAGGGCTTAGAGATGTATCCAGGCCCTCATTCTGCTCTGACTGCATCTGGAAGGATCAGGCCACCACACCGGTGAACTAGCCTCACCAAGATGCTGGCGCCCTAGTGCAGCCACTGGACCCGACCTCACACATGGTCGGGAGGGACTGACACACATTAACATTTAGCACTAACCCATGCTTTTTACGTTAGAAAAATCAGACCCTACAGATAAAGGAAAATTATCCTGATGTAATGGATCTGGTTATTCCACTCAAAAATGAGCTTTTTAAAATATTTGATAATGGATGTGTGCTAGACAAATGTAACTTAAACTTATCATCTCCTTTATCAGGGAGCAAACTAAAACAGTAAATGCATTTTGAGTCGCGATTTTTATTTCTATCAGGGACACTCGTGTATGATGTAATAAGGAATATAAAAATGTGGCTACAATCAGCATCACAATTCTTTTTAGATCAGAGCACCAAGGTAGGCAAGAAACCCACTGTGTTTTACATCAGGATAACACGCACACACATACACACACACACACACACACACACACAAGTCGATTTGCATATGAATTGGGAGTTTGGGACTAGCAGATGCAAACTAGTATGTATAGAATGGATAGACAAAAAGACCCACTATACAGCACAGGGAACTTTATTAAATATCCTGTGATGAAGCATAATGGAAAGAATATGAAAAAGAATGTATATGTATATGTGTGTGTGTAACTCGAGTTACTGCTGTACAATAGAAATTAACACAACATTGCAAATCATCTGTATTTCAATAAGATAAATTAAAGCAAATAGATTTGCATAGACTCAGTTCTGTGTGAGGAGACCCAGGAGTCTCCCAAGTCGCAGATATCCCCAGTTAAATTTTTTAAAAATACTCTTGAGTTTCAGTGGTTAATTCCAGTTCTTCCCCTCCTCTCTTCCTTGGGGAGGCGGCACAGAGAAAGACTTCTGTCCAGGGCTGCCTGACTTGAGAGGAGCGGATAGGATGTGGTTTTGCACAGCAAGGACGGAACTCTGAAGTGCTGTGTCTCGGCTGCTGGCACAGAAATAAACTCCCGAGTCACCCAGCTCTGCAGAGTGGACCCTCAGCGCAGAAGACGTCCCTTCCGTCCTTTCTGCTGTGAATCGGCCTTTGGGCATCCCCGAGTTGTCCTGCACAGACTCTCTTATGAAGTAAATCAGAAGCTTCATTTCTTTCCCCACAGCATGGTAGTACCAAAAGAGGGACTCATGTCCAGAAATAGGGTCACAACTCAGATTCACAGCCTGCTTCTTCTCTATGACCCTGTGGCTGGGGGACTGGGCGACTTCAGCTGATATGTACCCTGCGGGAGAAGACAAGAACATACGTGACCGGGATAGACAGGAAAAGGGCCCCATGGAGACATTCGTGTTTCTGAGGACTCACTTGCTCCCAGGAGACACAGCGACGCGAAGCGGAGAAGACTGGAGAGCATGGCAGGATCCAGAGGAAGATGAGAGCTTTTCTGGATGAGGGAACTTGCGTGTAGGAGCAGAAATGAAAGCAGATCCATGTCCCGGGGTCCCTATGTGGGCTGGCGCTGACATCACCCTGTGAGCAGGCGTCCACGGTCTCAGTGGCTCCCTCTAGGGAAACAGACGCATAGAAGAAAGAGCACGCTTATTTTTCCCCAAAGAAGGCTGCCTTTGAGGGATGATCAGGAAAACTTGACATCAAAAAAACTGGCCTGTTTATGCATTTAACTAGGTATTGACCTCCTATGGGTTTGACCTTTGCCTCTGTGGTTACCTTGCTACTTCCTCTTCTATTTGTATCAAATCTCCTCTGCCTCCCTCTGATAAAGATACACATGGTCTTATTAAGGCCCAGTTGGATAATCCCAGATAAATGCCCCTTCTCAAAGTCTTAACTGAATCACATCTATAAAGTCCATTTTTGCCACAACATCCACAGGTTCCAGGGATGAATATATGGGCATCTTTGGGATGGTGGGGTGGGCTGGAGGTCATTATTCAGCCTGCCACACAATACAAAATGTTCTGCTGATCAGTTGGGGAATTTTTATGGGTGTCATTTCCCCATAATACTAAATGAATCAACTTGAGCCCTTTGTATATAAATCTGCAACACATTCTCTTCACTGTTAGGCGTCAGTGTTTGTCACCTCGCAGCAGCTGGCGATGGTGGAGTCAGTGACCCCAGTGTGCGTGGCGGCTGTGTGCGGAGGGGACAGAAGGAGCGCCTCAGAGAAGCAGGGGGCCAGCCCTGGTGGTGGATTTCCACATTGCAGGCTTCTGCTTGGCCTACATTGCCCTGCCCGATGTTCAGAAAGCATTGGAGCACTCAGCAGCAGCTGAGTTTGGATCTGTCCGAGTGCTCTGAGCCTGGGGAACAGGACAATTAACAGCAACATCCCTTGTTGGTATAGCAGGGACTCTGGAGATTCAACACTGGAGAACCTATTTCCCATGAGTTGTAAAGATATTATGGTTCCTCTCCACCTTTCATCCAATTTCCCCTGTTGTAAACATCATGCATAAGCATGATTCTTTGCTCAGAACCAAGGATTTAACATACACACAAGTCAGCTACAGGCTAAACTCAGATTTCCCTCTTTTTTTCTACTGTTCTGTTCCAAGATCTAATCCAGGACACCACAGAACATTTAGATGACCTGTCTTCTTAGATTCCTTCAAGCCATGAGAGTTTCTTAGTCTTTTCTTGTTGTGAATGATTTTGACACTTTTGAGAATCGTGTGTGCATGCTCAGTTGCTTAGTCATGTCCAACTCTGTGTGACTCTATGGACTGTAGCCCACCAGGCTCCTCTGTCCATGGAATTCTCCAAGCAAGAATGCTAGAGTGGATTGCCATGCCCTTCTCCAGGGGATCTTCCCAACTTAGGGATCAAACCCACGACTCTTATGTCTTCTGCATTGGCAAGCAGGTTCTTTACCCCTAGCACCACCTGGGAAGCCCTTTTGAGGATCACCAGTCAAGTATTTTGTAGGAGCCCTTTCAAACCGAGTTTATCTGATGGTTATATAATTACTTGAAAGCCCAGTGGGTGAGATTTACCCTTAGCCTTGGACTGTCAGGAGGAGGAGAAGGGGATTACAGAGGACAAAATGGTTGGATGGCATCACTGACTCAATAGACATGAGTTTGTGCAAGCTCCGGGATGTGGTGAAGGACAGGGAAGCAGGCCGTGGCACAGTCCATGGGGTTGCAGAGAGTCGGACATGACTGAGTGATCAAACAATGACAACAAATGGACTGTCAGCCTCTGTGGGAAATGTGTGAGAAATGCCAGAAACCAAGCCCTCTACTGTCCCCTCACGTGTTTCCCAATGTGATGGGTTGTTTCATTCTGCTCTTGCCTTCCCTAGGGTCATTAGAACACTGAGCCACTGGGCTCCTAGAGGAGCAGTCTAGGAAGACAGCTGATGACGCTAGGGGCTGAGCCGGAAGGGGAAGCAGAGGTTTTCTGCTCAGGAAGGGGCGATTCTGCAGCGCTGTGTCTTTGCTGCTGGCACAGAGGTACGTGGCCGAGTCCCCAGGATCTGTGGGCTGGATCTTCAGAGTGGAGAGCGACGCGTTAGGCATCTTAGCTGAGAATCGGTCCTTGGGCATCCCTGACTCATCCACAGGCTCTTGGTTGTTGAAATAAATCAGTAACTCCAGTCCCCGCACTGAGGTCTGTCTGTACCAAAAAAGGGCAGTGTGGCTTTTAATCGGCTCACAACTCAAAGTGACTGCCTCTCCCTTTTCTGTTACCTCATGCCTGGGGATCTGGGTGACTCCAGCATCTGTGGGCCCTGTGGAGAGGGACAGAGTTTGGGGACAGAATAAGAAGCATGATTGGAATCATAACGGGAAATATCCAAGAATGCAGATTATTTCTGGGGACGTACCTACTCCCAGGAGACACAGGGCCACACAGCAGAGGAGCGTGGTGGCCATGGCGATGCCAGCAGGAGGACGCTTCACCCAGATGGGGCTCTAGTGGATGTGAACAGAAAGGTGGGGCTTCTGAGTCCTCCGCAAGGCGGAGCGGGACCTGGCAGGGACACAACACTCTGACCCTGCTCAGGCGACCTCCTTCCAAAGGTGAGCGTTCATTCTCTGCAAGAGACCGACTGAACAGGTCCCAACTCTTCTAGGGTGTACTGGCTCATTCACAGACCCCCCAAGCACCTTCTCCAGCGGCCGCCTCTCGCAGCCCTGGTGTTCCCACCCCTCTGGCCTTCTCCGATGTGTCATATGTCAACGGTCCATTAAATGTTTCTGCTTAAATGTACCACCAGCACCACAAATTCCAGACATCAGTAAATTACTCTTTACATATTAAGACCTTCAACATGCCTCTTGCTGGCATTCCCTATCACCTGGATATAGAAAATCAAAATAAATCCTTGCCGAGTTAGAGCTTTGCCACAGATTCCTCCCAAAGCCTTTGTACTTGGCCACTGTGCTCATCTCTAAGGGGCATAAATGGAAGCCCTGGAAAGAGACAGGCTTGTGAAGATTTTGTTCCCAGCAAAAGCTAGAGACCAATGCCCTTATGCTGCATAATCCCCAGCCCGCAGCACAGGGCCTCTGTATGTCTGCACCTTTTCCATGAAGGGGCTCCATCTTACCTCATAAAAAGAAAAAGAATGTATCAGTCACTCAGATGTGTCCGGCTCTTTGCGACCCCGTGGACTATAGCCTGCTAAGCTCCTCTGTCTATGGAATTCTCCAGGCAAGAATACTAGAGTGGGTTGCCGTTTCCTTCTCCAGGGGTTCTTCCCAATCCAGGGATTGAACCTGGGTCTCCTGCATTGCAGGCAGTTTCTTTACTGTCTGAGACACCAGGAAAGCCATCTTACCTCTGTGGTGAACCTCAGAATTGCTTTAATCCTGCAGGTCCTCGTGTGGGTTGTGCAGTGAAAAATGAGGGCTTCGACCTTCTTTGAGGAACCGTAATAAAGCTCTCTCAGTCCATTCTAACCCTCTTCAACCCCTAGCAAAGCTCTAAAAGTTTCTTTGATGGTTAACACTTGACTCTCCTTGTACTAAGGCAACCAATACTCATAAATGGGCTCTTTCTGGTGGTGAGGATGAGACTCTGGAAAATGACCCAGCTCTTGGGGGTATGGAGAGTAGTTTACAGAGGGAATGGAAAACATTAGCTCCATGTCTTGGCTGTTGGCACAGAGACACATTCCTCAACTCCCCAAACTTGGGAGTCTGTCAAGAGACAGAGAGAAACATATGACTGCCTACTTGGAAATATTATGATAGTGAAACTTTCTTAGTTTTATAGAATCAGCAGTGCCCACTCCCTGGTCCAGTGTTTACTTGCTTCAGGAGAGCATCTTGCAACCTGAGGTTGAAGAACGCAGAGCTGGACACAGGGTTTTTTGTTGCTGTTGCTTAGTTGCAAAGTCATATCTGACTCTTGCAATCCCTTGGACTGCAGCCTGCCAGGCTCTTCTGTCCATGGGATTTTCCAACAAGAATATTGAGTGGGTTGCCATTTCCTTCTCCAGGGGATCTTCCCAATTCAGGGATCGAACCCATGTCTCCTGCATTGACAGGCACATCCTTTAGGAGGGGCAATAACAGCAGAGACAAATGGAAAACATTGCAAATCAGGACACATCGTTCAGCATGTGAATTTTCTGACTCCTATCCAGTCCTTATCTTCTATAGAATACAAAATGTTGTGAAACAGAGAAGCTTTGAGACTACAACAAGTTCAGAATATGAGTGAGCCAGTTACCTCTTAAGTGCTCCAATCTCTAGTGGAGAGAAAAATCAGTCTTAGGGTCACCCCAGGCCCTGGTACATTTTCTTCTTATACAGACGTACTTTTGGACTTCTGAAGGCTCGGGGCCCCTCTAACTCAGAACATTGTCAAGCTGTCCTCCTTGGGGCCCTGCCATAAAGGCCCCCAACAGTGCTAGGATGGGACCAGGCTGGGTTTAGAGGGAAGCCCATTCCAACAGCTTCTCTTATGCCCTGACACAGGAACTGTTTTGCTTTCCTTCTCTCAGGACACAAAAATTTACCAACTATCTCCTTCTCCTCCCACATCTTGACAGGCTCAAGAGGTGCCCCCCTGAAGCAGAGAGAAATGACCTTGGGGACTTATTTTCTAAATTTTTTCAGTAATTTAGCAGAGAGCTGGCTCGATGATCTGCATTAGCTTACAGAAAAACAAGATCTTCCTTTCCATTAAGGCCATTTCTTTAACCATGAAGGGGACATCTCTTAAAGTCACCGAGATGTCCCCTACTCAGCCCTCTCGTTCCACAGAATACTTGCAGTATCATGGGGCATCTACTAGAATACTGCCCATACTCTTTGCAATCTACCTATGACCCACCTAAACACACATCTCTGTGGGTTAATGAGACTTGGGTTGAGGATAAAGGGGGATGGGAATCGCACAGGTTCTGTTTCTTGTGCACTTGTCTCACACACACACACACACTTATTAATTTGGACTGCATGGTGTTAACGATTCATGTATCACTGGCTCCTTTACATGGCAACCATCCCAGAAAGTGAAATGGAAGGAAAATGAAATGGAAATGAAAAGGAAACTTACTCAGTCATATCCGACTCTTTGTAACCCCATGGACTGTACAGTCCATCCCAGGCTTGCCTCTGAGTCCATGCTCACTGTGGGTCTCAGCCCATTTGCACAAGAATAGACGTCGTTGGTCCCTACCTTTCTGTCTCCAACACCTGCTCAGTGTCTGCAAATCAGGTTCGTGATTCAGAGACCATGAGATTTAGAGCTTCTCTCTAACCCCTACTGCCAGGCAGTTCTCCCAGTTCTTCCAGCAAGCCACCAAGGAATGTGGAACCACAGCATCTCCTGGGCCAGCTGGGCAGGGTCACTAGAAATGAACTTTTGGCAAGACCCAAGGTGAACTCCGCTTGTTACATTGGTATGTAGACAATGGGGAGTTATTTGTGTTCTTGTTTTAGAAGTTCAAAAATAATCCTGTTTCTCAGATAAAACACTTGATAAAGAGAGAGACTGAAGTCAAACCAAAATTCAAACATCAGCATTGGCTCCAGTAAAGGCGGGGCTAAGATGTGTCGCCGAGTGGTAGCTCGTATCCCCTGAGATGAATGTACACCCCTGACTACTGTTTCCCCAGCAGCCAGTCTTCCCCACTGAATACAATCTGCTCACTAATTTTACCGTAATTCTGAGCCAGGAGAATAGAAAGCATCTTCCTTGCAAACAGAAGACAAACAGAAGATAGAAGTAGGAAGGTTTGGTCTGACCTGCTGAGTTCCTCCTTTAAAAAATCTCTAATCAGTAACTCAGTTCTCTTACCAAAGAGAAGAGGGAGGGGATGGCAGAGGGGCTAGGGTATTGCTCCAGGAACTCCCAGAGACGAAAGTGGGCAGTAGATGTTCCCCTAAGACTCTGAAGATTTATGTTCTCTCAACACCTTGAACTCGACCATTGCGTCCATGATCACCAAGAGATGAGCATCTGGTAGGACAAGTTTATTCCCACCTTCTTAAGGGGCTCCCCCCAGTATTAATTACTGCTCTTTGGGATCTACTCCTGGAGCCACAGCGGGCAATTAAGCTGGGCCTCACAGGACGTGAGATGGTGCACAGCAGTATAGTAACTAAAGAACTCCCAGGCCAGGCTGGCGGAAACACTGGGAATCAGCTCTCCGTTTCCTTTTCCCTCTCCAGTCTCTCCTGCTGTATTTCCCATTATGACCAAACAGAGGTTCCAGGACACACTTACATGACATCATAGGGACTTCTGATGTGGCTCAGTGGTTAGGATTTCACCTTCCAATGCAGGGGGTATGGGTTTGATCCCTATCCAGGCAGGTAAGGTCACACATGCTTCAAGGCCAAACAACCAAGAGATAACACAGAAGCAATATTGTAACAAATTCAATAAAGAATTTAAAAATGGTCCACATCCAAAAGAAAAAAACCTTTAAAAAAAATAACATCATGATGAGCTACCAATGATTAAATGCCAATACTCAAAGTCGCCCCAAACTTAAATAAATACTACTTCTGTTATGAAATTCTAGAAAACAGCAATCTAAGTCATTAATTTTTTTCATCAATTCACACTCTTTTTTCAAATCTGGAATGCTCCAGGCTTTGAATAGTATTTCCATTACAGCATTTTGTTTCTACAAGAAAGATCCCAATTTAATCATCTTATTTCCCTCTGTGATTACCTAATCCTTTAAGAAAGATTTAATTGAAGTTCTCAAAATTATAAATACCTTTAAAATTCATTCTGTTTCTCCTCAGACACAGTGGTGTTAGCAGCAGTCACTGGAATTGAATACCTTCTTTAATGTTATGTTTGTATCCTGGCCCAAATCATTAATTTCTTTAATATGTTCTTCTAGATTTTTTTTTATCTCTGCTGTCTTCCCTAGTGAGAAATGTGAAATTAAGCTCTGAGTCTTCTAAAACAAACACTATTAAAACAAATATTGCATATCTTCAATTTCCTCTGTTGAGCAACCCCATCTACAAGGCATTCTCTTGTTTTGCATACTTTTGCTTTAATATATCCTGTTTTTTCCTAAACCTTTCATAGGAATCATAATTTTGTAAGTGTATTAGGCATGGCCCTTTAAAATAGCCTATAGATAATGTTTGTACAATAATGTGAACTTTTTCAATTCAATCCCTTCCAATACTGTCCAGATTGTACTTAGCCCTTCAATCAGGTTGATTTTTAGAGTCATTCCTATCTTCCCTGCGACCTCTGAGACTGTGCATTTATTTCTCAAGGACTTTGCTTTGTGTGCACTTAGTAGCTCAGCCGTGTGCCACTCTTTGTGACCCCATGGACCACAACCTACCAGGGTCCTCTGTCCATGGGGATTCTCTAGGCAAGAATACTGGAGTAGGTTGCCATGTCCTCCTCCAGAGAATCTTCCCAAAGGGCTTTGGGGGGCCCAGTTATCTTGTCAACCTAGGTAACAACTAAGAAAACAGTTCTGTCTTTTCTAACAACTTTGAGAGCAGTTGAGCCCAAATGCATTCCCGCTTCCCTTTAAAATCTGTCTCTCCTGACTGGAGGCTGTCTTTTCCTTCTACGTAAGAACACTGAACCTTCTAAGATTTTAGCACTTTTCCTAAAGATGTGTCTTTCTTTCTCCAGTTTAGTGAATCTATACTTTTGATTTTGTTTATTAGTGGTTTGCAAATGATTAAAAAGAATCTGGCCTCAAATTTCTTGTATTTGGATCCTTTCCCACCATTTTTTAGCTGGGTGACTTTTGGAAAATTACATACAAGCTTTCTTCTTTGGTTTCCTTGTGTGTAATATGGGGTACTAATGGAATGTGTTCAGCATCTAGTGGAATGCCCATCACATAGGAAGAAGCATAGAAGAACTTTCTACTATAGATATTGTTCCTGTCTTCCTATCCTAATGGTAAGAAGGAAGAATAACTTCAAACCACTGTAATGTCTCATCCATTCTCTTAGCAATTTTAAATTCCCTGTGACAGTGTTTCAGGCATAAGTGCTCTTTTAAGTGTTCTCTAAGCTTTTGCAATAATTATGTTGAATAATTTGGGATTTCTCTGTGCACATGATCTATTCCATTTCTCCTTAAGAGTCTTCCCTATTCATTTTTTCTTCAGGAGAGAGGGCCTGGCCAGTCATGCTTATTATCACATGCTCCCTAAATTATTTCTGTCTGAGAGTTCATTAGTTACTGATAGTTCACTCTAATTTCAAGAAGAACCTTGGAAATATAGATTTTTTTCTGTGACAATCCACCTAAAAAGGCTGTTTTCATGAGTTTCTTTTTACTGTCTGAAGACTCAATATCAAGCTTGATCTTGAATTTTTTTTCCATTTATTTTTATTAGTTGGAGGCTAATTACTTTACAGTATTGTAGTGGTTTTTCTCATACATTGACATGAATCAGCCATGGATTTACATGTGTTCCCCATCCCAATCCCCCCTCCCGCCTCCCTCCCCATCCCATCCCTCTGGGTCTTCCCAGTGCACCAGCCCTGAGCACTTGTCTCATGCATCCAACCTGGGCTGGTGGTCTGTTTCACCCTTGATAGTATACTTGTTTCAATGCTATTCTCTCAGAACATCCCACCCTCGCCTTTTCCCATAGAGTCCCAAAGTCTGTTCTGTACATCTGTGTCTCTTTTTCTGTTTTGCATATAGGGTTATCGTTACCATCTTTTTAAATTCCATATATGTGTGTTAGTATACTGTATTGTCTTTATCTTTCTGGCTTACTTCACTCTGTATAATGGGCTCCAGTTTCATCCACCTCATTAGAACTGATTCAAATGAATTCTTTTTAATGGCTGAGTAATATTCCATGGTGTATATGTACCACAGCTTCCTTATCCATTCGTCTGCTGATGGGCATCTAGGTTGCTTCCATGTCCTGGCAATTATAAATAGTGCTTCGATGAACACTGGGGTGCACGTGTCTCTTTCAGATCTGGTTTCCTCGGTGTGTATGCCCAGGAGTGGTATTGCTGGGTCATATGGCAGTTCTATTTCCAGTTTTTTAAGGAATCTCCACACTGTTCTCCATAGTGGCTGTACTAGTTTGCATTCCCACCAACAGTGTAAGAGGGTTCCCTTTTCTCCACACCCTCTCCAGCATTTATTGCTTGTAGACTTTTGGATAGCAGCCACCCTGACTGGCATGTAATGGTACCTCGTTGTGGTTTTGATTTGCATTTCTCTGATAATGAGTGATGTTGAGCATCTTTTCATGTGTTTGTTAGCCATCTGTATGTCTTCTTTGGAGAAATGTCTGTTTAGTTCTTTGGCCCATTTTTTGATTGGGTCATTTATTTTTCTGGGGCTGCTTGTATATTTTTGAGATTAATCCTTTGTCTGTTTCTTCATTTGCTATTATTTTCTCCCATTCTGAGGGTTGTCTTTTCACCTTGCTTATCGCTTCCTTCATTGTGCAAAAGCTTTTAAGTTTAATTAGATCCTATTTGTTTATTTTTGCTTTTATTTCCATTACTCTGGGAGGGGGGTCATACAGGATCCTGCTGTGATCTTTGTTGGAGAGTGTTTTGCCTATGTTTTCCTCCAGAAGTTTTATAGTTTCTGGTCTTACATTTAGATCTTTAATCCATTTTGAATTTATTTTTGTGTATGGTGTTAGAAAGTGTTATAGTTTCACTCTTTTACAAGTGGTTGACCAGTTTTCCCAGCCTCACTTGTTAAAGAGATTGTCTTTTCTCCATTGTATATTCTTGCTTCCTTTGTCAAAGATAAGGTGTTCATAGGTGTGTGGATTTATCTCTGGGCTTTCTATTTTGTTCCATTGATCGATATTTCTGTCTTTGTGCCAGTACCATACTGTCTTGATGACTGTAGCTTTGTAGTATAGCCTGAAGTCAGACAGATTGATTCCTCCAGTTCCATTCTTCTTTCTCAAGATTGCTTTGGCTATTTGAGGTTTTTTGTATTTCCATACAAATTGTGAAATTATTTGTTCTAGTTCTGTGAAAAATACTGTTGGTAACTTGATAGGGATTGCATTGAATCTTTGCTTTTTAATATGCTATCTAGGTTGGTCACAACTTTTCTTCCAAGGAGCAAGCATCTTTTCGTTTCATGGCTGCAATCACCATCTGCAGTGATTTTGGAGCCCCCCAAAATAAAGTCTCTCACTGTTTCCATTGTTTTCCCATCTATTTGCAATAAAGTGATGGGACTAGATGCCATGATCTTAGTTTTCTGAATGTTGAGTTTTAAGCCAACTTTTCCACTCTCCTCTTTCACTTTCATCAACAGGCTCTTTAGTTCTTCACTTTCTGCCATCTGCATACCTGAGATTATTGATATTTCTCCAAGCAATCTTGATTCCAACTTGTGCTTCATCCAGTCCAGCATTTCTCATGATGTACTCTGCATATAAGTTAAATAAGCAGGGTGACAATATACAGCCTTGATGTGCTCCTTTCCCGATTTGGAGCCAGTCTATTGTTCCATATCCAGTTTTAACTGTTGCTTGTTAACCTGCATACAGATTTCTCAGGAGGCAGGTCAGGTGGTCTGGTATTCCTATCTCTTTCAGAATTTTCCACAGTTTTTTTGTGATCCACACAATCAAAGGCTTTGGCATAGTCAATAAAGCAGAAATAGATGTTTTCCTGGAACTCTCTTGCTTTTTCTATCATCCAACAGTTGTTGGCAATTTGATCTCTTGTTCCTCTGTCTTTTCTAAATCCAGCTTGAATATCTGGAAGTTCTCTGTTCAAGTACTGTTGAAGTCTGGCTTGGAAAATATTTAGCATTACTTTACTAGCGTGTGAGATGTGTGCAATTGTATGGTAGTTTGAGCATTCTTTCACATTGCCTTTCTTTAGGATTGGAATGAAAACTGACCTTTTCTCATCCTGTGGCCACTGCTGAGTTTTCCAAATTTGCTGGCATATTGAGTGCAGCACTTTCATAGCATCATCTTTTAGGATTTGAAATACCTCAACTGGAATTCTATCACCTCCACTAGCTTTGTTCATAATGATGATTCCTAAAGCCTACTTGACTTTGCATTTCAGGATGTCTGGCTCTAGCTGAGTGATCACACCATCGTGATTATCTGGGTCATGATCTTTTTTGTACAGTTCTGTGTATCTTGCCATCTCTTCTTAATATCTTCTGCTTCTGTTAGTAGCATTTCTGTCCTTTATTGAGCCCATCTTTGCATGAAATATTCCCTTGGTTTCTCTAATTTTCTTGATGAGATTTTCCCATTCTATTGTTTTCCTCTATTTCTTTGCATTGATGACTAAGGAAGGCTTTCTTATCTCTCCTTGCTATTCTTTGGAACTCTGCATTCAAATGGGTATATCTTTCCTTTTCTCCTTTGCTTTTTGCTTCTCTTCTTTTCACAGCTGTTTGAAAGGCCTCCTCAGACAACCATTTTGCCTTTTTGCATTTCTTTTTCTTGGGAATGGTCTTGATTCCTGCCTCCTATACAATGTCATGAACCACCATCCATAGTTTTTCAGACACTTATCAGATCTAATCCCTTGAATCTATTTCTCACTTCCACTGTATAATTGTAAGGGATTTGACTTAGGTCATACCTGAATGGTCTAGTGGTTTTCCCTACTTTCTTCAATTTAAGTCTGAATTTGGCAATAAGGAGTTCATGATCTGAGTCACAGTCAGCTCCCGGTCTTGTTTTTTCTTACTGTATAGAGCTTCTCCATCTTTGGCTGCAAGAAATATAATCTATCTGATTTCAGTATTGACCATCTGGTGATGTCCATGTACAGAGTCATCTCTTGTGTTGTTGGAAGAGGGTGTTTGCTATGACCAGTGTGTTCTCTTGGCAAAGCTCTGTTATATTTGCCCTGCTTCATTCTGTACTCCAAGGCCAAATTTGCCTGTCACTCCAGTTATATCTTGACTTCCTACTTTTGCATTCTGGTCCCCTATAATGAAAAGGGCATCTTTTTTGGGTGTTAGTTCCAGAAGGTCTTGCTGGTCTTCTTAGAATTGTTCAACTTCAGCTTCTTCAGCATTACTGATCGGGGCATAGTCTTGGATTGCTGAGATATTGAGTGGTTTTATTTCAATATCAATATCTCTCCTAGACAGGAGATTCAAGGAGTGGCAACTTACACCTAATGAATTAAGTTGTTTACTTTACCCAAAATGTTTTGAAAAAGTCCTATATGTGTTAAGTTGATATTATCATTAGAATGGGATGTCTGTAATCACGATAAAGAGGGTCCTATTAAAAAAAAAACAAACTTGTGTTGGGGTGGGGCAGGATTCTGTTAACAACTTAGAGTTGAAAAAGAATGGAGAATGCTGAGCAGCCATTATCTGGAGCTTCTTCCATTCAAATGGGGGTGGCAAGTGCAGGAAGGCAGGAAATTCAATGATCTGAGTAATTAAGGCTTATCTTATATGTGGGATGAATTTTGAGTCCATTGACAATTTCAGAGCAATCCCTAAATCCCATTCCTATAGGATTTCTCATATAAGATCGTCTATGTTAATACCTTATTTTCTGTTCTTGTTAAGCCCCAAACCCACTCACTTCTCTTGGTGAAAGAGAAGTAGGGATGACTTAGAGAGCTGGGGGCAGAACCGGAAGGGGAAGCAGAGGTTTTCTGCTCAGGAAGGGGCAACTCTGCAGCGCTGTGTCTTACTGCTGGCACAAAGGTACGTGGCTGAGTCCCCAGGATCCGTGGGCTGGATCATCAGAGCGGAGAATGACGCGTTAAGCATCTTAGCTGAGAATCGGTCCTTGGGCATCCCTGACTCATCTATAGGAGCTTCGTTGCGGAAGTAAATCAGGAACTCCAGTCCCCGCACCGAGGTCTGTCTGTACCAAAAAAGGGCAGTGTGGCTTTTAATCGGCTCACAACTCAGAGTGACTGCCTGTCCCTTTTCTGTCACCTCATGCCTAGGGGTCTGGGTGACCCCGAGGTTAGCATCTGTGGATCCTGTGAAAGAATTTGGAAACAGAATAAGAAAAATATTGGAGTCACAATAGGGCAAACCAACAGGAGGACACCACATGTTCCGAGGACTCACCTACCCCTAGGAGACAGAGGGCCATACAGCAGAGGGCTCGGGTGCCCATGGCAGGATGAGAATGGTGGGGCCAGAGCAGGGCCCTTGTGAGCATGAGCAGAGAAGTGTGTTCGGGACTGCTTATCCTGGCAAGATGTGTCTGTCAGTGACGTCACTGAACGAGCCACCACTCCCAGCTTGGCAGCTCCCTTCAGAGAAGGCCGCATCTCTGGGAGATGAATCAAGCAGGACTGAACTCAATTATAATTGGTATGAGATAGAGGTTCCCACAGATTTATTTTGATATCAACAATTCATAATGTCTTCTCTATACTCTCTCTCATCTAGATCTTGCCAACCCAATTTTTCCACTTGAATCTCATACTCCGAGTACTTAAAGATGAATTCACTGTCTCGTTACAACCCAGCTTCTCCATGAACCCTCGTATTCCTCTCACCGGTGGCTAGATGACCCTGGTCATATCACACTCAAACTCATCCATTGGTCAGGAGTTTAGTTCTGAGCGCTCCAGGATAAACAAGCATAGCAACTGCCTTGTTAGGGCTTCAGGGGCTGAACTGATGACCTGAGAACTGATTCAATTTGAAATCTCTTTTTGCAGTGAAAGATCTTTCTGAGTTTATATATCCTCAAGTTCTATTAAATTCTCAAAACCCCTAGCATAGAATTTCCCATATTTCTCTATCCCCGCCATGAAATAAGCAGAGGATTTTCATGTTCTCTTTGCAAATAAAATTCTCTAGCATTGAGTTATATACTATCCTTATTCCTGGAAAAACTCAATGTCTTTACATTAACATTTTGCCTTTTGCCTGTAAAAGGGGTCTGGTGCCACAAGCCCACTTCCCCTCATGGTTGAAGTTACAGAAAATTGAGAGAAGCAAGCCTCTGTTTACTGGATTGTTCAAGTGAGTTATTTGTTAACCAAGAAGAAGGACCAGTTCAATCCTTATTTTGTGATTAACACAGAGACACAGTACTAAGTCTTCTGAACCAAGGAGTGTTAGTCACTCAGTCATGCCCAACTCTTTGCAACCTCATGGACTGTACCCCATAGGGATCCTCTATCCATGGGATTTCCCAGGCAAGAATACTGGAGTGGGTTGTGATTCCCTTCCTCAGGGGATCTTCCTGACCCAGGGATCAAATCCGGGTCTCTTGAATTGTAAGCAGATTCTTTAACACTGAGCCACTGGGAGAAATGGAAGATATACATGCCAATTTTAAAGAGCAGAGAGTCTACAGGCTAAATTATGTTACCAGAGGTACCTGTTCCCCTTGCAGAGTCCATCCCTTTGGTTTCTGTTGGATCCTAAACATAAAACTGAGGCCATTATTATATTTTTATAAAGGATCATTGTTTGTTCCTTCCTTGTTACCAGGTACCTAGGGTATGGTAGACAGAATGATGGCTCCCCAAAGATGTCAGTGCCTGAGCCCTGGAACTGTGGATATGTTATCTTACGTAACATGGGAGAAGGAATCGGGTTCTCAATGGAATTAAGGTTGCTAATCAGCTGACATTAATGTAGGGAAACAAGCCAGGATTTTTCAGATGGGCCCAATGTAATCACAAGGACTGTAAAAGTTGGAAAAAGAAGGAAGAAGAGTAAGGGTCACAGCGATGCAGCATGAGAAGAGACTTGATCTGTCATTGTTGGCTTTGAAGATGGAAACACCCATGAGCCAAGAAATCCTGTGGCCTCTAGAAGCTGAGAAAGGCAAGAAAACAAAGGCAGCCCTGCTGACACCTTGATTCTAACCCACTTAGACCCATTTTGGTGCTTCCCTGGTAGCTCAGCTGGTAAAGAATCTGCCTGTAATCCAGGAGACCTGGGTTTGATCCCTGGCTTGGGAAGATCCCCTGGAGGAGGGCACGGCAATCCCCTCAAGTATTCTTGCCTGGAGAATTCCATGGACAGAGGAGCCTGGCGGGCTACAGTCCATGCGGTCACACACAGTCAGACACGGCTAAGCGGCTAAACACAGCACAGACTCATTTTGGACTTTTGACCTTCAAAAGCATCAGACAATAAACTAGTATTGTTTTAAGCTACAAAATGTATGGTAATTTGTTAGAATAGCAACAGGAATCTAATCAATCACAGTATAGGGGGCTCCTGGTTGAAAGAGGCCACAGCTAGACAGGAGATACAGAGGGGGGACTGATGCAGTCCCATAGAAAGAACTTGAAATCAGACCAAGGTAGCCCAGACAAAAAAATTCTCATTTCTGCCAGATCTCTTCTGCTTCAAAGGGACACATGAATCTGGAGTGAATGGCAAAACTCCATTACGTATCTTCCTGCTGAGAGCAAAACTTCCTGGGGAGAAATTCTGTTGTTCCGATCCACCCAGTCCCTGCCTGACACGTGGGTTTGCCAGAGGTGTCCCGGTAGTTGTCAGCTGCCCGGGACAGGGTCCCCTGATGAGGTCCAGGTTAGCCCTGTCCTTCTCCCAGCCCTGCCCTCCGAGCTCAGCAGAGCCGGTGGCTTGAGCTCTGTCTCGCTAAGCTGGGCTTCTCTGACACTCAAACGGCTTCTCTGCTTTCTCCACCCCAGAACCTGCAAGCTGCAGCATCCCAGTTCCGTGTGCAGCCACGACTTAAGGAAATTCAGAGAAATGCCCGCTGGGCAGGCGCACCTGTAGTTCACAGCCCGCTGGGCCGCGGTCCACGGGGTCGCAAAGAGTCGGACACGACTGAAGCGAGAGAGCACTCAGAGGTCCCGTCAGAGCAAAACCCACCGATACAACAGAGGAAGAAGGGTTGGCTTCTCGTTCCTTCACTCTCAGTCTTTACTTAAGACATCTGCAACTCCCTAACTCTAAACCCAACCCTCTGCTTTCCCTTAATGCCATCCAGGCAGCACCACCGCATAGACACTGGACGACAACGAGGCAACGGCGCCTCCTAGTGGCCAGTGGGTAGAAGCAGCACAAAGACGCTCTAACTAAACCGAGCGCCGAAGAATTGATGCTTTTGAACTGTGGTATTGGGGAAGACTCTTGAGAGTGCCTTGGACTGCAAGGAGATCCAACCAGCCCATCCTAAAGGAAATCAGCCCTGAATATTCACTGGAAGGACTGATGCTGGAACTGAAACTCCAATACTTTCGCCACCTGATGTAAAGAACTGACTCATTGGAAAAGACCCTGATGCTGGGAAAGATTGAAGGCAGGAGGAGAAGGGGATGACAGAGGATGAGATGGTTGGATGGCATCACCAGCTCAATGGGCATGAGTCTGAGCAATCTCCAGGAGTTGGTTGTGGACAGGGAAGTCTGGTGTGCTGCAGTCCATGGAGTCACAAAGAGTTGGACGCGACTGAGCAACTGAACTGACTGAAAACATAAGGGGATTGTATGTTGTACCACTAGGTACAGGGCATATGGGTATTACTATTTCTTGGTGTTAGAGGAACAGTGAATAATATTGTCTTATGGCCTAAGATGGAACCACCTGAGAGTTAGACATTGGAGTCAGGTAAAGAAAATAATATCAGTTTTTATATTGGTAATAACAGGGCTCAGATGTGAAACCATAAGGGTTGGTTTACAGTATGCTGAGTAGGAACTTAACTCATTTCTCTCTCTTCCAAACTACAGGATGACCCTGTATGGATAAGAAAGGTCTTTGCGATTCTTGATGTGTGTTGAGAAAGCACCAAAGCATCTATCTCTTATGTAGGTAGCCAGCAAGAAGAAGGCAAGAAAATGAGAGAATAAAGTAGAAAAAGAGATTAAATAAGATTATCTATTTCTCTTCTCATAGAGTAGATTCAGCAAGGAATAGGAAGATTAAAACAGGATGATTACCTTATCAAATTCCCAAAAATGGGGAATATCAAATAAAGCATTGTCCTAGAAGACTGAACTAATGGGGAGATGAAAAGATAGAAACACGTCAGTTATTCTCCCCAAATCCAACCACTGCTCTTCTGGTATACTTAAGAAAATGGCACATATATGTCCTGACATTGCAACAATTAAACAAATCCCAAATCTATTCTATACTCTGTGATCAAGTCTAAATATCCATTCCCTATCTCATTTCCCAACCTGCTATGGGGTCCAATGGAACATCAGAGGTCATACAATAAAGGTTAAAAAAAAGAAAACATTTTAAAACACCAATAATAAAATGACAAAGTCAATCTCTCAATTTGATTACAAATACTCTTTAAGTTTTTTAAAAGAAATACTTTGCTTAAAATTAAACATTAAGTGTAACATCTCTCAGTCATTTAAGCTAAATATGTAAGCAATCTCAGAATAAGAATCTAACATTGATCAATTTTATTTAAAATTCCAAATAAAATTCTTTTGACTCTAATTCTAGTACTTATGGATGAGAGCTCTCAAGCCAACCCTTCTTTGTTTAAATAGTTGGGTAAAAACAATCATCAAACTTTAATTCATTAATGTTTATTGCAGCACTATTTACAATAGCCAGGACATGGAAGCAACCTAAATTTCCATCAACAGAGGAATGGATAAAGAAGATATGGTGTACACATGCAATGGAATATTACTCAGCCATAAAAAGGAGTGAAATTGTGTCACTGGCAGAGACATGAACTGACTAGAGACAGTCCTCAGAATACAGCAAGTCAGAAAGAGAAAAACAAATGTTGTATAATATTGCTTATATGTAGAATCTAGAAAAATAGTACAACTGAATATATTTGTAAAACAGAAATGGAGACAGATGTAGAGAATGGGCTTCCCAAGTGGTACTACTGGTAAACAACCTGCATGCTAATAGAGGAAACACGAGAGACAAGAGTTCAATCCCTGGGTCGGGAAGATCCCCTGGAAGAGGACAAGGCAACCCACTCCAGCATTCTTGCCTAGAGAATCCCACGGACAGAGGAGCCTGGCAGGTTACAGTCCATAGGATCACACAGAGTCAGACACGACTGAAATGACTTAGCACATATCTATGTATATAAAGAACAAACTTATGGATACCAAGAAGGGAAGGGGGATAGAATGAATTGGGAGATTGGGCTTGACATAAATACACCACTATGTATCAAATCGGTAACTAGAACCTACTGTACAGCCCAGGGAACTCTACTGAATGCTCCAGGGTGACCTAAATGGGAAAGAAATCCAGGAAAGAGAGGATACATGTATATGTATACATGTGTATATACGGGACCACAAGAGTCTGACACGACTTAGCAACTAATCAGCAACAGCAAAGAGATGGTCATCAGTGACTGAAGTTTTTATCAGACAAATAAGTTGGATGGAGATATGGGCAGAGCCATGGAGAGGAATGTGCGTTGAGTGAATGAACATGTATTATGACTTTCAGTCTTGGTTGGATAAGCAGAGAAGTGAAACCAACAGAGGCTGAGGGGTAGTGACCATGCCTTCAAGAGGATCTCAGTAAGTTGCTTTCCAAATAGTTCCAACCAATGCTTCAGAGTGATTTCTATAATTATCTTCAAGAACCCAGGCAGAAGTTGGAGGATAGAGTCAGAGGGGGCAATTGGATCAGGGCAATTGAATGCTTTAGAAGTTCTTACTAAAAAATGTTTTAATGCTAAGGAACTACTTTCATGTACTAAGCCAGACAAGTGGAAATGTCCTACATAGCCTCTGAATGTCTGTCTCAAGCCTACATACCGTGTTTTTTATTTTTGGTGTTTTTTTTTAATTCACTTACTTAATTAGCTGCACAAGGTCTTAGTTGCAGCACACGGGATCTTTAGTTGTGGCATGTGGGATCTAGTTCCCTGACTAGGGATCAAACCCTGGCTCCCTGCACTGGGAATGTGGAGTCTTAGCCACTGGACCACCAGGGAAGTCACAAGCCTATATAGAGTGTTGAGTTGTGTTAGTTATCATGAAAAGTTAGACAATTCCAGAGCAAGAAGTTGTTTTGGGCTAGGATTTAAGACTGGTTACCAGGATATCTATTTGTATATATTTCTTTGAAGCTAAAAAATGGCTGAATAAAATAGCTAAAATTAACATCACCATCAATGACATCATAATTAACCCCCATAAAAATGGGGGAGGGAGTGTTTTCCAAACACATACTCTATGTTGAGACTTTGATGCCTAAAGTTTCCTAAGTAAAAGCAAAAAGAGAAGGATGTAAACTTGAATCATTCAGATGATGAAAAAAACCTCAGGGAGCCTGCTGTTTGCTGCACTCACAGAATCACCACCTGTATTATTAAAGTTTATTGGACATGCTTTTTGATTGCATATTACAGGAGAACAACCGTCACTAGCCCCTGAGGGCTGAATCTGTGACAAGTACTTTCATTTTGGATTCTTGAGTTGTCACCATGAAATGATTCTAATCCCTGAGTCGTAATGATTTTCAAACCACAATTTCAGCTCTTGTGTTTTAAGGAAAAGCGTGTGTTCTCCATTTATATGCATCATAGCTTATCTCTGCAAACCCACGTCTGCCCCTGGCATAATGAGGAATAAGTGGGGGGCAGGGGAGCCTGTCTGGAGCTGCCACGAGCTACAAAGAGGGAGAATCATGAAATTTGGGCAGAGAAAGGAAGGGTCTCTGTGAGGCTATGATTGAGCTGCTGGCACAGAAATACACATCTGAGTCCCCCAGCTCTGCAGACTGGATCCCGAGAGTGGAGTCTGCGCCTCTGGGCCTCTCTGCAGAAAATCGATTCTCAGGCAACTGCATAATGTTTATTTCAGTCTCTTCCTCAAAGACAGTCAGCAACTCCAGACTTCGTCCCAGGGTCTGACGGTACCAGTAAAGGATACTGTGGTTAGAAACAGGATCGCACCATAAAGCCAGGGTCTTTCTTTCCTCTGTGATCTTGTGTCTGGGGGACTGGGCTACCCCAACCTTCTGTGAGTTCTGTTGAGGTTGGGGGGAAAGATAGAATTTGAAAATGGAAAAAGGAGATGATTGAAACTTTAACTGGAAAGACAAAAACGCAGCGAGAGCTTGATGTTCTCAGGACTCACCCACTCCCAGGAGACAGAGGGTCACCCAGAAGAGGAGCCTGGAGCCCATGGCAGGTAGGAACAGCAGTGGGAGGTTCGCCATCTCAGGGTCCTTGTGGGCATGAGCAGAGGAGGTGGGGGGGGGGGTGCCTTGTCCTCACTGGAAATTCCCACAGTGACATCACTGCCTCTGCAAAGGCCCATGGCCTTCAAAGCCAACCACTATTAACTAAAACATATCTAGAGTTTGTTGAATGTCATAGACTGGGGGTGAATTCATCCAAGCATCCTCACCCATCACTCCAGAACCTGAGGAGTGGATCTCCCATCACCATCGTCTAACTCTCTGCTGGATGTTCCTATTTAGATGTGTCAAAGGTGACTCAAGTTTGAGATATCAATTAATGCCCTCTTTCTGTTATCTATACTTATCCTTCTCTTCAGAGATATCTCTTTTACCAGGTTCTCTATTTTCCCAATCAGATGAGCTTAGATAAGGTGGTGTGTGTGCATGCATGCTCAGTCGTGTCTGACTTCTTGTGACCCACCAGTCTCCTCTATCCATAGGATTTCCCAGGCAGGAATACTGGAGTGGGTTGCCATTTCCTCCTCCTCCAGGGGATCTTCCCAACCAAAGGACTGAACCCTAGTCTCCTGCATTGCAGGCGAATTCTTGACCACTGAGCTATCTGGAAGCCCCAGACAAGGTGGAAGCTGAGGTAATTGCCACAGCTTTATCCTAGGAGCACAGTGAACCAACTGACACAGTTGAAGATAAAGGGATAAAATGATGCCCTGGGTGTAGATTTAAGTTGGCAGCTTTCGTTCTGTCTGAAGGTCAAAGACCAACTTCCTCTTTGCTTTTGCAAAACCTTTGTCATGGTGCTGCCTGTACTTCAAGGTCATCAATGCAATACCTTTAATCTTAGTTGAGAAGGCAGAGAACCCCCTTATCCCTGGAAGTACAAGGATGGATAGCAATAACAATAAATGCAAAATTGAACAGAGCTTCTGGAATCTTAAAAAAAAGCATAGCAGACGTACAATTGAATTTCAGGGGTTAGTATCTTTTTTAAAATGGCTTATTTTCTTTTTTTATTGTGAAACACATTCTTCATTGTCCGAGGGGTGAGGTTGAAAGGGTTAGAGGACTGAAGAAGGCCCTGAGGGTTGGTATGAAACAAGAAAACAAGAAAATGTGTGTCAGAGAGCTGGAAGCAGTAGAGTCACGTTCTCTGAGATAATCTTCTGAGTATTCAAACCCTAGGGCTTACATGCCAACATTATCCATTTAAGACCCATAGATGTAGAACTACTAGGACCATCCATTTCGCTCATAAATTCTCTATTATTGAGACGGAAAACCCATTGGCCTGAGTCCAGTTTATGTTGGCACCAGTTAATCACCCCCTGCTGGGAAGCTTCTTCACACTGAGGTGTCATTACTTGTTCCATCCTTGTGCCCAAGGGTTAGAGATTGAGTGACAACACCATTCATGGTGGGTGGTGACCTGGGTGACTGGAGACGGGGCCCTCCCGGGCTACATACGAAATGCTTGTGGCTGAGGTGTGTGCATTCCAGGAGGAAATCCCCTCTGTGTTCCTGGCCTCCCCTGCTTCCTGGGCCGCAAAATGGAACAAATCCAAGACAAAATCCAGGTGGAGCGGGAAGGGGGCATCTCACTGCTCAGAGGAGGAAAGGCTGGCATTCTGGCTTATCTGATTCTTTTTAAGGATATTTGCAGTGTCACTGGTGTGAGCAACTCAAGACTAGCCTAGACAAGGTCTAGAATTATCTACTCTCCTCCCTTGAATCTCTCTTGCATCATCCTACACAGTATCTAGGGCACACAACTAGAAGGGGTTAGGTTTGGGGTATAGGTGCTTCTCTAGGGTTTCTCTGATGGTCTCCCAAAGCAGTTGTTTTCCATTCCACAGGTTCCTAAGAATTTGGCTGACTTCTGCCAAGGGAGCCCATTGAGAACTCTGCCCAAGCTTTTTGGGGGGATCTGAGCCCATAGGCACGCTTTGCCTACCATTAATGAAAAAAATCTAGTCTCCCAGAAGGAAATTCAGGGTACAGCATAAGCTATGTTGTTCACACTAATGGTGGGGCACAATGAGATACTCTTCTTAAGAAAAGTTTCTATCAATGTAGACAGCTGTTCACCAGCCAAGTTCCCAGGTGCCAGCCAGAGTCCAGATTTGCAGAGTCCTCAATGGGCTCCCGTGGCGGGATCATCACACCCATGTTGCTGCATTTTTGTGACCCAGGGACAGTGGGCTCTGCTGTGTGAGCCCTCCCAGGAGGAAGAGAGCATAAGGAAGTCCGTGTCTGGATTCTTCCAAACTCTGTCTGTCTTTTTCCTTGATGATCTGCCACTGAATATTTCTTTTGTAAACTAATAAATCTTAGCCATGACTACAACTCTGTGTCATATCTGATGAGTCTTTAAAGCAAATCTCCAAATGGGAGGATACTTGGAGATCCCATCACAGTGCCATAGAAAATTATAAGGGCCAAGGCTGGAAATTGACTTACATAATTGGCTTACATGCATCCCATTGTTCAGAACCAGGTCTTAGGTTCTCAACCCTCCAACCGTACGTGATATTGGAATCACAGAGGGGCCACAGGAATTTGTGAGCACGGTTAGACTCTGTCACACTGATTCTGTATCATTTGTCTGCAGCCTTCATGTCTTTTCCTAGTCTGCAGCTTGCTTTTTCATTTTTTTACAGTGTGTTTATATACAAGGGTTTAATTGAATGCACTCGCATTATAAATATTTTCCTTGCAGTTTGTGGGTTTTTTTTTTTTTTTTTTGCTTTTATTTTATTTTTATTTATTTATTTTTGGCTGCGCTGGGTCTTCATTTGTGCACGTGGGTTTTCTCTGGTTCCCGATAGAGGGGGCTCCGCTCTCATTGCGGTACATGGGATTCTCAGTTCAGTGGCTTCTCTTGTTGTGGCCCACAGGGTCTAGAGTGCAGGCTTAGCAGTTGTGGTGCATGGGCTTAGTTGCCCCATGACACGTGGAATCTTCCCAACCCAGGGACCAAACCCATGTCCTCTGCATTGGCAGGCTGATTCTTAACCACTGGACCACCAAGAAAGTTCACGTAGTTTGTGTTCTTTTGTGTTTCTCTTAAAAAAAAAAATCCTTTTGCAGATGAACACCCCCAAATATTTTTCCCTTCATCTCTCCTAGTAAAATTTAATTTTGCTCTTCACAATTGCAATTAGGTATACTGGAGGAGGAAATGGCAACCCACTCTAGTATTCTTGCCTGAAAAATCCCATGAACAGAGGAGTCTGGTGGGCTCCAGTCCAAAGGGTTGCAAAGAGTCGGACACGACTGAGTGACTAAGCAGGCACAAATACCTGAAATAGATTTTCATGTAAAGAATGAAGCAGAGATCTAGAAATAAGAAGGAGGGATGTATGTTTAGTGCAGAATAAATAGTCTATAAAAAAGATCCTAGAGTGACAAGGAACACGACACAGAGGAGGAAATAACTAAATGTAGATGCGTATGGCTGGAGCAGGAAGAGTCTGGGGAAACTCATGCAGAATGATGGTGAGGGATGGAAGGAAGGCAAACATTATAGGAATTTGTAGGACTAAAGAAAGGCAGTCGGGAATAGAGACCATATGAGTGAAGGTTTCTGACTTGTAAGGTGAAGGATAGCAGAGAGTGGGGTAAGTGGTAGATGAAGAAGTTGCAAAGCCCACAGCGGGGAGAAGAAGGTGGGACTCTGAGATTATCAAGGGGCTCTTCATGTATCTCAACTAAAGATGCATTTTCCTAAGCAGAGGGACTTCAGAAGAGAGAAGCAGCAAGCTAAGGTGTTGGGGTGACCTGCAGTCAGACTGAGACTGGCGTAGGGCAGACTTCAGCATTGAGGGTCACACTGCCTACTGCAGTCAAGCCCCTAGGCTGGCAAGAGCTCTGTGACTTTGATGGAGACAGGGACTTCCAGGTGTTTGGACCAGACCTCACAAGTGCGGTCAACCCTCAGTCTCTCTAGCCACTCTTTCTATGCAGAGAGGAAGTGGGCATGCAGCGCTGTGGGGTTACTGCTGGCACAGGAGCACACGGATGTGTGGGAGGGGATATCAGACTCTGGGGTCAGGTAGAAATCCTCTGTATTTGATCTCGAGACGCTGTATGCGTTGGAGATTTCAACTTTCTCAGTGTTGCCAACATCATAGGTGTCACGGATCAGCCTCAGCCCCTGTCCCAGGTCTTGTTGGGACCAGTACATACAGTCACGGTTATCAGTCTGGTGACATTCCAGACTCATTGTCTCTCCTGTCTCATCCTGTATCTTCGATGATCCCAACCTCCACAGGTTCTGTGGTAGACAGAGCTGATGTCGTCATCCCAAAAGGAAGGCTTGTATTGAGGTCTTGGGAATTTCAGGGAGCGATCCCACCTGTACTTACCTGCCCACAGGAGATAAAAAGCCACACAGAAGGAGTGCCTGATGACCATTTCTGGTCCAGGACAGAGGCCTGTGTCATCCAGCTCTGTTTCGGGGAAATAGAACTTGAGTGCTTAGGAATTCCCTGGAGGTCCAGTGGTTAGGACTTGGCGCTTTCACTGCCAGGAGCCGATTTCGATCCCTGGTTGGGAACTAAGGTCCCGAGAGGCATGTGACACCATCAAAAATTAAAAAAAGAACTTGGGCTCTCAGTAACTCAATGATGTCACTGTCCTTGACACATGCATGAGCTGCAAAGCTCAGCAGTCACAGACCTTCCCACGGGAGCAAGTCAATAATCTATATAAAGCTGAACAGCTCAGAACAGGAAGAATTAGTAAGTCTGCTTTAAAAAGAAATCTTAGATCTATGAGCGTTCCTTCCACCTTTTAGTAAGGAATTTTTTTCCTCTCTGCATAATGATCATATTCCTTATTTGGACACTGTTAAAAATTTTTCATGCTTCTGTGGACTAAGAAATATTCTCTTGGCAGTCCTGGTACTTTTGTGACTTCTGTACTCAAAATTTTACTAGTTCTTTTTCTTTTTTTTCCTAACCTCTGGATACTTGACTATCAGCCAACAGAGATCTTTCCATTGAAAAAGAGCTAGCTCAAAAAAAAAAAAAAAAAAAAAAGAAAAGAAAAAAAGAAAAAGAGCTACCTGATTTCCAGAATGTTTTCGGTCTCAAGGTCAAAGTCATGGGAATTTCAAGAATTATTTATGATGGGAGCCCCACCATCCATGCTCCGGTCTCTGTACCATTGGGGGGTAAAATTCCTCCCTTTGTTCCAGAGGAGGCCATGGAGAGCTAGATCACTCAATTCCATGACTGTGTTTTCTGTGACAAAAGGAATGAGGCTTGTTAGCAACGTGGATAAAATACTCGCCCAGATATCTGTACACATACTTGATGCCTCCGGGGCCACAGGGGAATGTTCTGTCTCCACGTGGCAGGTGTTCTATCCACCAAATGAGAGCGTATTGATTGAATCATAAATTGGCTATAGTGCAAAACTTACAGCTAGACAGTATCAGTGCTTACTGTTAAGTCATATATAGGTCATGGATGTGTGCATGGACGGCTCCCCTATTTCTGTGATCACCTATCTTGGTGATATCTGGATGGGGAATCCCTATGATCACACGACAATGAGGAAGGATATGGAACCCAAAGTCAGATAAGGAGGAGGGTGATGTAGAACGGCATGGAAAAGCTTGTGACTGGGGCCTGGAAAACTTGGGAAAGGGTTTTTCCATCTCTTCCCAGGACCCACTTGGTCCCAGGGACCAAAAGCCTCACAGCAAAGCAGCCTACTTCCTATGGCTGAGTTAGTGCCAAAAAGAGTTTTTCAGCTGAGACTCACATTCTTTGAAGTAGGTGCATGGAATTCTTGAAAGCTGAGGACTGTTCTCACAATAAGGTATTAGCTACCTCTAATATTAGTATTTTCAACAACATTCTGACTTTTAGGGAGAAGAGTATTTGCCAGAAACTTTCCTTTTTATTTTTAAATTAACTGCTGAGTCTCAACTTTGGTATTGCTGAAAACATACACCTCATCTAGAAGCTTTGTCTGTTTGGAGGTTTGGGCTTTTTTCGTTTTTTGCGCTGGTGTTTCCAAGCACCCAGAACAGTATGGAACAGAACCTACACACGGTGAGTAGTAAATAGTAGATCAACCATGAAGTCGGTGAAGAATAAAATAACTTCAGGCCTTCTCATTTGCACAGAATCTAAGACTTTTAAAAGATTTCTATTCTTTATATAAGATTTAGGTCCTACAAAACCTGGATCTATGTTGCACTCAACAAGTGTTTGTTGAATGACTGAAGAAAAAAATGACTATCTGAGTTCAAGCCAACTCTACTTTTGTAAATGTAATTCTAGTTGCAAGTAGGTTCAGAGCTTTAAGGGAGCAGAGACTATGTGAGTCTGTTGGGAATTCAAAATCAACCAAAATGAACGAGGAAAGATTCATTCATATAGGCTACCATAAGACTGTTTGAATGACTGAACGGCAGTATGAAGAAAAGGAAAATGGCGGTCTCTTCCAAGGAGAAGCCTCCCTTGATGACGTCATTCCATCCCTGTCAGAGAGCAGGCAGGATGAAGCACAGAAGGAGAAAACCAGGATAAGGCACCACACTGAGGTTGTGCCGGGCAACAGAAGATGGGTTCCATGAGGACCTTCCAAGAAGCACAGGGATGCCTCCCTCAACTATCCCTGATGGAAACACTAGAGTTGTGTCCTTTGGCTTCTGTCCCACCAGGAGCATTTGCACCCCTACAGCTCTGCCTGCTCTGGGTACAGGCCATGGGGGCTCCTAGGACATCACAGAAGACCCTGGGGCAGAAAGCAGAAGGAGCAACTCCCAGCATGCGTGGAAGGAGACTGTTCAGTTCAGTCGCTCAGTCATGTCTGACTCTTTGCAACCCCATGGACTGCCGCACGCCAGGCGTCCCTGTCCATGACCAACTCCTGGAGTTTACCCAAACTCATGTCCGTTGAGTCGGTGATGCCGTCCAATCATCTCATCCTCTGTCGTCCCCTTCTCCTCCTGCCCTCAACCTTTCCCAGCATCAGGGTCTTTTCAAATGAGTCAGCTCTTCATATCAAGTGGCCAAAGTATCAGAGTTTCAGCTTCAACATCAGTCCTTCCAATGAACACCCAGCACTGATCTCATTTAGGATGAACTGGTTGGATCTCCTTGCAGTCCAAGGGACTCTCAGGAGTCTTCTCCAGCACCACAGTTCAAAAGCATCAATTCTTTGGTACTCAGCTTTCTTTACAGTCAGATCTATACATGACTTCTGGAAAAACCATAGTCTTGACTAAACAGACCTTTGTTGGCAAAGCAATGTCTCTGCTATATAATATACCCTCTAGTTTGGTCATAACTTTTCTTCTAAGGAGCAAGCGTCTTTTAATTTCATGGCTGCAGTCACCATCGGCAGTGATTTTGGAGTCCCCCAAAATAAAGTCTCTCATAGCTTGGGGCAAAGGGATGCAGACTTGCATGTAACCTTCACTGCAGTTGAGGCTGAAATCAGAAGGGCCCGAGGATGTGATGGAAAACCCTAGAAGCTCCATGATGGCCGCTCTTCAGGTGAAAAAACTGTCCCCTCTTCTAGCAGATCTTGTACATAACTGCTAACGGCTTGAAAACTGGAATTTTCTGGAAGCACCACACCTTCTTGCATATCAGACTTAATATCAAACAGGAAAGACTGTCCTGGGTTCCCTTTTTACTGAAGAGGCAAGTCTTTGTAGCCAGTTTCACATAATAAATTATCAGGTGACTGTATTTGCATTTCAAATGACTTTCTGTCTGGAACACAGGTGACTCAGACAAGAGTAATCAGTTCTTGTCTTTGATCCTAGAATTGGGCACAGTAAGTAATTGTGCTAGGCCAGAGATTTGTCAGAGAGTTAACAGAGAACTAAGGTTTCTTAAGCCTGCACTTTGCATTTGGCAATCTGTTTCATTTTCTTGCATAAAATCTCTGCAAGTCACGTATCACTTGCTTCAGTTTACAAGTGGGAAAACTCAGCCAAAGCTTCTCCAAGTCACCAGCTCAAGGCAGGTCAGAATAGTCAAAGGCAGAACAGACCAAGGTCCCTGAAGTCAGAACTCTTGTCCTTTTGGCCTCCCATTTGAAAGATGTTGTGATGATAACTTGTGTCAGAGTTAGTGTTTCTGAAAGAGACTTGGGTCAGTGGTTCGATGCTGGAGATGTCTCCTGCTACCAAAACACAGAAGTGGATCAATAGCATGGGTGGGTTTGAGTCCCAGTTGTTATTTGTTAGCTGTGCCTGCTTTAGCAAATTAACTAAACTCTTCAGGAGTCAGTTTTTTCACCTTAATGTGGCTACACCACTCTATCTCACATGGTTCTTAAGAAAACTAATTGAAATAATGTATAGGGCACAGAGAAAATAAAGGATAAATAAAAGAATTTTCTATAACTTCACCAGACTAAAAGCAGTCTGCATTCACTAATAAACTTGTGCCTGTGATCTATAAGTGGCAACACCATGCATTTAATAGTTGTGACTCTTGGCTACTTTCTGTAGTGACTGATCTGGGAAAAAGTAGAAATTTCAGATTTTTTGATCAAAAGCAGTCCACGTGAGAACAAGCCACAAACTTCGGAGACCCTTCCTTCTCCAGACCCACCCATGGCTTAGAAGCACGAATTCCCTGTATTCACTCCCATTTTGCTGAAAATTCCTGGAGGGTTTCTGTTTCCTTTACTGAATCCTCTGATAGACTAGAAATCCCCCTCTCTCCAGTCACTAGTTCCTGTATTGGGGGCTATCATGCCTCATTCTATAAGGAATTAAGTCTGGGCAAACATTCTCTGGCTTGAAGTCAAATGTCCTGGAAGTTCACAGGTAGTAAGCTTGTAGTAACCACACCATGATGTGTGACCACCCACTACAGCTCAGCCAGTCTTAAGATGGAAGAGACAGTGTTCTGCTACAACTTGTTGACCAGAGCCCAGGAAACCTCATGGAATTTTAGGAGAACATTGATTTTGGAAGCATGATGATGTAGGTTGGATCCTGTCTCTGATACTTTAAAATAGGAAATATTTGGAAAGTCCATGATCTCCAGCTTGCTGTTTATTCCATGGTTTACTGAGAACTTTCTCATCTACAGAGTGGACATACTCATGTTTGTTGTTGTTCAGTTGCTAAGTCATGTCTGACTTGCTGTGACCTCATAGACTGCAGCATGCCAGATCCTCTATCCTCCACTATCTCCCAGAGTGTGCTCAAATTCATGTCCACTGAGTTGGTGATGCTATCGAATCATCTCATCCTCTGCTGCCCCCTTCTCCTCCTGCCCTCAATATTTCCTAATATCAGGGTCTTTTCCAGTGAGTCAGCTCTTCGCATCAGGTGGCCAAAATATTGGAGTTCAGCTTCAGCATCAGTCCTTCCTGTGACTATTCATGGTTGATTTCCTTTAGGATTGACTGGTTTGATTTCTTTGCAGTCCAAGGGACTCTCAAGAGTCTTCTCCAGCACCACTATCTTGCATTGAAACACATAGTGGATTCCTCCACTCTAGCACAGAGGAGGAGTGCCTGCCATTTGCTAGGAATGGATGAGAATGTTCAGTGAATCTGGGGTCTGAATGTTCAGGAGTGCTTTGACTTGAGCTCAGCAGGACAGAGAGAGTGTTAGAAAAGAAATCAAGACATCCCCCGAACTTGGTTAAGAGCCCCCCTCCTTCTCCCCATTATATCTTCTGCTGGGACAGGAAGGTTTGAGTACAGAAAGCCAGGGACTCTGCAGGGCTGTGCTAAGCTGCGAGCACAGAGGCATGAGGCCAAGTCTCCCAGCTGCAAAGGAGCCCATGTCCAGCTCAGAGCTATGGTCACTGAATTGTTGAGCTGAGAAACAATCAGTGATGTTTCCTTTGTCTCTCTATGCCTTTTCATAATACTAAGGGGGACTGGGGTCCTGCCACAAGGCCTGCTGGTACCAGCACACACTGTTGTGTCCAGAGATGGGACAGGATTCCAGAACAGCCGTCCCCCACTGCTTCTGACTAGGTGTCTTGGGACTGGCTGACTCCAGCATCCACGGAGCCCAGGAGGAAGGAGGGGAAGCTGGAGACCTAGCCCGGGTCTGACACTCCAGCAAGAGTTAAAGCCTTGGGGTCCGGGGCTGTGCCGCTGATCTCAGGGCTCCTCTGCTCCTGGGAGACAGCAGGGCACACAGCCAAGAAGCCGAGCACCCTGGTCAACTCCGGCGGAAGGAGACTGGGCTTCTCCCTACTCGGGGCTCGGGGCTCTGGGCTCTGGGGTGAGAGAGCAGTTGTGTGATTCCCTCCTTTTCCCTTTGGAGGGCTTACCTGTGACAGTACTGTTCAGACGTCCCTGTCCCTGTGGGCCCCCGCAGGCACTCTGCACCACCCCCATCCCCCCATCTCCCGCCGATCAGGCTCAGCTGGTTGAGAACGTTCTCTTTTCCCGCCGATCGATCAGGCTCAGCCGGTTGAGAACATTCTCTTTTGTCCTGTCAGCCTGTGCTAAGTCGCACAGTCCTGTCCAACTCTCTGTGACCCTGTGGACGATAGCTCGCCAGGCTCCTCTGTCCATGAAATTCTCCAAGCAAGAATACTGGAGTGGGTTGCCATTTCCTCCTCCAGGGGATCTTCTCCACCCAGGGGTTGAAATAGAGACTCCTGCATTGGCAGGCAGATTCTTTACCCTTGATCCCCCAGGAGAGTCCCCAAGGAGCAGGTAGAGCTCACTCTGTAGGGCCGGGCCAGGTGACCACCCCCACTGCCTCTCTACTGCCCTTGGAGCAGATTCTCCTGTTTTTTACATCTGGTTTGTATTATCCAGGCTGCCCCACTGAAGCCCCAGCACACTCTGTACTAAATGTAGCCTCCAAGAAAGAGAGGCCTTTGCTCCCCGCCAGGGGAAGTTCATGGCTCCCTGCTGTGACAAACACATCGGCATATCTGTTAATGCGAGAAGATTAAGATCAGCTCTCTAACTGCTAGTAGTAACTGATTCATCAAATGACCTCCCTGACTCAGGGACCAAGCCAGGACTGAGTCTCGCTTGACACCCCCTCCCCTCCCTCTCGAGCTCTCTGCATGCCCCTCCCAGGTGTTGTTAACAGAGGCTCACTCAGCGGATCCACAGTGCCCTCAAGTGGCCCCTTGTGCAGTAGTGTTATTGAAGAAGCTCAAGCAGACCTCTGTGTGTGTGTGTGTGTGTGTGTGTGCGCGCGCACGCGCGCGCTTGCACTTAGTAGTGTCTTTTGTGACCCCATGGACTACAGCCTACTAGGCTCCGCTGTCCATGAAATTCTCCAGGCAAGAATACTGGAGTGGGTTGCCATGCCCTCCTCCAGGGGATCTTCCAGGTATAGGGATCGAACCCATATCTCCTGTGTCTCCTGCATTGGCAGGTGGATTCTTTACCACTAGCGCCACCCAGGAAGCCAAGGCAGGCTTGGTACTATCTAAACTAGGATCTGAATCAGGATCTGCCAGGACACTCAAGGCACAGATCTTGCTGATTTGCTGTTTATCTGTCGGGCTCACCCATTGCACATGGTAGTGAGGGAGGCATGAGGCAAACACTTTTCCAGAAGAGAATAAAAATTCTAAACCTCATTAATTAGTGTTCCAGGAAAGGGGATACTGGCCAGTCATTAGATGCCAGGCTTCCCTGGTAGCTCAGCTGGTAAAGAATTCACGTGCAATGCAGGAGACCCTGGTTTGATTCCTAGGTTGGGAAGATCCCCTGGAGAAGGAATAGGCTACTCACGCCAGTATTCATGAGCTTCCCTTGTGGCTCAGATGGTAAAGAATCCACTTTCAATGCAGGAGACCTGGGTTTAATCCCTGCTTTGGGGAGATCCCCTGGAGGAGGGCATGGAAACCCACTCCAATATTCTTGCCTGGAGAAGCCCATGGACAGAGGAGCCTTGCGAGTTACAGTCCATAGGGTCACAAAGAGTTGGACACGACTGAGCGACAAACACAGCAAGAGGTGGGACTTTGAGCAAAGCTTTCTCTTTAACCAAAGATAATTCCAAGAGAGGCTGCCAGTGGAGATCTATCAACCAAAACATCTTCCAAGCAGCCAGGGAAACAAGCCCATCAGTTCCTTGAAGGGGAAACTGCCTACCTATATATCTTCTCTTATCTGAACACTGTATTCGAATCTTTTAAAAACTGATTTACAATTTTCAATTAAATTTGTCACCTTAAGTATTGATTTGTAGGAATTCTTTATATTCTGAATACGCACTCTTTCTCATCTATCTGTGCTGCGCTGTGCTTAGTCACTCGGTTGTGTCCGACTCTTTGCAACCTGATGGACTGTAGCCCATCAGGCTCCTGTATCCATATATTATCTAATTTTATCTTTTGATGAACACAATTTTTAAAACTTTGATAAAGAAAAATTTAATACTTTAAAAAATTAGAACATTTTTTATCTTCTTTTTTCTTTCAGAAATTTTATAGTTCAGAAGCTTTAAGACACTGGGAAATTGCTCCATCTCATATTAATTTTTGCTTTTGGCAAGGGTCAGCAAACCTTTTCTGTAAATGATCAGATAGTAAATATGTCTGGTTTTGTGCACCCCATGAAGTTTCTGCTACAACTACTCAACTCTGCCATTGCTGTGCAAAATCAGCCAGAAGTAATACACGGAAGATTGAGTTTAGCTTTATTCCAACAAAACTTTACTTATGGATACTGAAATATGAATCTCATATAATCATTATCTGCCACAAAATATTATTCTTTATATTTTAACCATTTAAAAATGCAAAATCCATTGTTAGCCCCTGGGCTGTATAAAAATAGACAGAGCCCCTATTTGGCTTATGAATCTTACTGTGTCCAGTCTTGGTTTACGGATTGAGATGAGAATTGAAAGTCATTATTTTCCCACAAGATATACATTTTTTTCCACCACCATTTGTTAAAAAGATTATTTCTTTTTCCTCTTTGGCTACTTGTAGTATTTAGTCTAGAGATTACAGTATGCCTCTTTACCTTATCATAGTCTATCTGCAGAAAGTTTCTATTAACCATCGGTTTCCCATAAATGGGCTTCCCTGGTGGCTCAAATGGTAAAGAAACTGCCTGTAATGCAGGAGACCTGGGATTGATCCGTGGGTCAGGAAGATCGCCTGAAAAAGGGAATGGCAACCCACTCCTGTAGTCTTGCCTGGAGAATCCCATGGACAGAGGAGCCTGGTAGGCTACAGTCCATGGGGTCACAAAGAGTTTGATACAACTGGGTGACTAACACTTCCCATAAATGCTCTTTATTAGGAAGTTTCCAGTTATTCCTAATTTGCTAAGAATTTTTTCTTAAAATCAGGAATGGATGTTAGATTGTATCAAACTTTTTTTTGAACATCTGTAGACATAATTGTATGGTTTTCCTTTTATAGTGTTTGATATGATAAATTATAAAGCTACAGTAAATAAGGCAGTGTATCATTTGTGCAAGAACTGACAAAACAGACCAACACATATGCAATGACTGATATATGACGAAAGTGGAATTACAGAGTGGTAAGAAAAGTACTGCTGCTGCTGCTGCTGCTAAGTCACTTCAGACGTGTCCGACTCTTCGCGACCCCATAGACGGCAGCCCACCAGGCTCCCCCGTCCCTGGGATTCTTGAGGCAAGAACACTGGAGTGGGTTGCCATTTCCTTCTCCAATCCATGATAGTGAAAAGTGAAAGTGAAGTCACTCAGTTGTGTCCGACTCTTAGCAAGAAAAGTATTATGCTTCAACAAATAATATTGACTCAATTTAATATCTATATGGAATATCATAACTTGACCTCTTCCTCATTTCATATACAAAGAATTAACTCCAGTTGGATTAGATTGTAATGCAAAAGTTTAAAATATAAAGAATTTAGAAGGAAATATAAGAAAACATGATTATTTTGAAATAGGAAAAAATTCCTAGATAGTAAAATACAAAATGCAAACCACAAATGGGGGGAGGGTAGAATAATTTTGGATTAAGAAGTTCTCCTCATCAAAAGACATCATTAAGAGAGTGAAAAAGTAACCCACAGAGTGTGTGTGCATGTATGTGCATGTGTCTATATAAGCCAGCTGAAAGGCTCATATACTTCTGGTGGGAGTATAAATTGGAAACCTCCAAGAACCCTGAATGGTTGACATGACTCTTATTCCAATCTTTTTTAACTATTCTCCTTTGACATCTTCTCAAGTAGGGTTATCTTTTATGAAAACAAAGCTGAGTTTCTATTTAAAAAAAAAATAGACTAGAGAAGAAGGAAATTAAACACAAAATGACTTCAGGATTGTCAAGAAGTAAAAAGCAATATATGGACATACATTAGCATACATTATTGTGGATGACAATTCCTTGTGGATAATTTATATCAGTGGCCATTGTCACTTAGGATTCTAATTTATTTATTGTTAAGACTAGTAGCTACAGATGACCTTCAAAGGGTTCTGCATTGGCTGGCCTACATCTGGGCACTGTGTGGTCTGAGCTGGTAACACTCAGTATGAAGAGTTCATTATAAATGTGCTAAAACTACACAGTTTTACAAGAGTGTATTTCAGTCTACCCTGAGACTAAAGTCTGATATTCTAGCCCAATTATAGAATTTTATAGTTCCTATATAAAGGGATCTCAGAAACCCATAAACAAAAATTATGACTACCCTACAGATGCTCTAGTCCTTCAAAGGTAATTTTCTGACCTCCAACTATCAGAACAGCTGAAGCCCCAAATTGACTTACTCCCCCTGCAGAGGATAGAACAGGTAGCTCCTTTTCCTGGCATTTCTGGGAACCATGAAGAGAAGTGAGCACGTAGGGGTTTGTGAACAGGAAGGAGGTGACTGTGCCACGCTGTGGTTTTGCTGCTGGCACAGAGATACACAGCCGAGTCCCCGGGCTCTGTTGACTGGATCTTCAGAGAGGAGTACGTGCCGTCAGGCCTCTCAGCAGAAAACCGGTTGTTAGGCATCCCTGATTTGTCTGGTTCCTCCTTGCCCTGAAAATAAGTCAGGTACTCCGGGCCCTGCCCCAGCATCTGTCGGTACCAGTAAAGGCCTTGGTGACCAGGAATTGGATCACAGCTGAAATTCACACTCTGGCCCCTCCCTGTGACCCTGTGCCCAGGGGACTGGGACACTACTCCAGCTCCTGTGTGACCTGTGGGGACAGAAGTGGGGGACAGTCAGGTAGAGCCTATTTGTAATCATCATCATACATACACAGACACACACACGCACACACACACTGGACCTGCTTGCTGAGGACTCACCCACCCCCAGGACACAGAGGGTCGCCCAGCAGAGGAGCCTGGAGCCCATGGCAGGGTCAGAGCAACAATGGGAGGTTCACCAGCTCAGGGTCCTTGTGAGCATGAGCAGAGGAGGACCTGCGTCACCTGTTCCCACAAGGCAGTTCCCATGGTGACATCACTGAGCCTCATTGATAGTAATCAATTAAGTATATCTAAGATGCCTGCGGGCTACCCACGTGGTTCAGTAGTAAAAAGTCTGCCTATCAATATAGGAAAGGCAGGTTTGATCCATGGGTTGGGAAGATCCCCTGGAGGAGGAAGTGGCTACCCACTCCAGTTTTCTTGCCTGGAAAATCTCATGCACAGTGGAGCCTGGCAGGCTACAGTCCACGGTGTCGTAAAAATTGGAGACAACTGAGCATGCACTTATGCAGACCGCGCCTTCATAAAAGGAACAAGAATCATAATCCCTTCCAGAAGAAGAAAAGTTTCCTGCAACTTTATTATGCAGGAAAACTGACCTATGCCCAGCCCTGAGAGTCTCTTTGGTCAGGGCATGATTTAGTAGTGCATCCCACTGAACAAGTGCTGATGCTGCGGAAGACTGAGGGCAAGAGAAGAGGGGGGCAACGGAGGGTGAGATGGTTGGATGGCATCACTGGCTCAATGGACATGAGTTTGACCAAGCTCCAGGAGATAGTGAAGGACAGGGATGCCTGGCATGCTGCAGTTCATGGGGTTGCAGAGTCAGACACGATGTAGAAAGTGAACAGCAAACGACAACTGAACAGGCAAGCTGTGGTCCCAGCCCCACCACTCCTCCCTTTGTCACCAGCCTCCACGGACAGAAAAGGAGTAGTCCAGATGGTAACTTCACCCTCACAATAAATTATCCCATTTCTATCCACCTTAGCAAGCAAAACTGATCAGAACCAGAGTGGAGTTTAGTTAATAATGTATTCCTCTGCATTTCATGCTTGTTAAGTGACCACTCAGCCCCAGCAGGATCCAGGGGTACCCTCAGGATGAACGGCATCGGTGAGAGATAGAAGACACGTGAGACCAGCCTTGATAGGGCCAAGTCTTCGAGGGAGAGAGATAGAAAGAGACAGAGAGAGAGAGAATGACCAGATGGGGGTGTTTGCAGGGTCTGGCAGACCTGGCAATGCTTTATTTTTTACCGTGGCTTTTATACCCTAAATTAGTACATTTCTAAGGCGAAGATAGTTTAACATTACATCAGCTTGTTCTTCACAAAACCAGGGTGTTTTCTGCATACTTCTTTGTTTATGAGGGTCTTGTACATTATCTTCTGGCCTTGGGGCCTATTAACATTTTATGTAAGTCAGGTGAATGTAAACCTGTTTTCTGTTTCTGTGGTGACCTTAACAGAAGAGTTACAGTCTCATAGGGCAATAGTACAGCATGTCACAACATAGTAAAAATATGACCCTGTTAATACCAACATCAATTCTTCTGCAAAAGTTGTCAGTTAAATTTATCCAAAAGTTTTACCCCATACAGACTCTGCGGCTCTAATTAGGCAGCCTCTGCCTAGCACTCCTGGCTAATAATTAACAACTATTTCATTGTTACAACACTAGGGCTAAGCTCTTATTTTTCTAGATCTATAACTATATTAACAATGGTTTCCAATAGCACAGCCTTAGCACAGTAAAAGCAAAAACACAGCAAGCAAACGTTAACCCAATAACCACTTTTATAATAACTTTTTCTTATATTTTCTAATAAAACTCCTTCACCCCTCAAAAATGCTCTATGTCTATTAGGGCTTTTATATAATCAGGTTCTTTATGCTACTTTATGATTAAAATATTATAAGCAACCATGCATATTAGCACCAAGGGCATAAATGCATTTGCCAAACAAACTAAAATATCAGCAAAGGAGTTTAAATTAAAACACTCCTTTCACCCTGGATAATCTCATAAAATACCACCACCCGGGAAACTTATTGATTAAAGTGCTAAATTGATTCTTATTTGGAAAGAGATCTGGGAAGGCCTTCTGCCTGTGTCACAGAAATTAGGGAGTAGTCTATTGAGGGAGGCATCAGAAAAACAGATACCATCTTTAAGGTGAGCACTGGGGGCAGCTTTGGGGCAGCTTTTCAGAATCCCTGAAAACCTGATCCACCTTGCCCGTCAGGTTTTCTCCCTCATGACCTTGTCATGGGTGGGATCTTGTGTGCTGGCTCCCGGCAACTCAGTTGTCTCTTTCCCCACTTCTCATTTTAACAATAGTTTCTCACAAAATTTCCTTCCCTAATTTATTTCCATTTGTGTCTCTGATGCATCTTGGGATTGGAATAATTTGCTCAAAGCTTGGCTTTTCTGGGGCTTAGCCCCAGTCAGTCACCTCTAACACTTCTCCTCTGCCAATATCATGATACTCTTACCTGCAGTACTATAAGAAATGCTCAGACCCTCTTAACCTCTCGTGTCTGACTTGAAGACCAAAATCCCCCAGTGGTTCTGTATCTTTGATTCCCACAGTGACCCTATAGCTCCCATGCCCTACAACACAGATGCAGACAAACTGTGCTTTGTAATCTGGTTCCATCACTTATCAGCTCTGAGACCATGCATGAGGCCATTAACCTACCTGTCCACCCCCATTATGCAATATGAAGCAGTTAATAGAAGCAAGTTAGATCTCTATCTACTGATCTGAAAAAAATGTCCGAAGTAGACTAAGAGAAGAAAGCATGCAAGTGGCAGTTAATGTATACATATGGCCCCACTTTTGTGGTGTATTTGGGTAGATAGGTTTGCATCAGCATTGAGAAGAAGGTAAGAAACACACCCTGAAGATGAGATTGGATAGGGGTATGTCTGGAGAGGGAGCGGGATTATTAACATTTAACATTGTCTTTATACCTTGTTGATGCTTTTTTTTTTTTTTTAAGCTGTAAAACGTGTGTGTGTATTAGTCGCTCAGTCATGTCTGACTCTTTGTGACCCATGGACTGTAGCCGATCAGGCTCCTCTATTCATGGAATTCTCCAGGCAAGAATACTGGAGTGGGTAGCCATTCCCTTCTCCAGGGGATCTTCACAACCCAGGTATGGAACCCAGGTCTCCTGCATTGCGGGCAGATTCTTTACCAGTTAAGCCACAGGGGAAGCCCTAACTATAGAACATAGCTAAGCATTATTAAGAATGCATAGAAGCAACTCAAGTGCCCATCAACAGATGAATGGACAAAGATGTGGTGTGTGTGTGTATATATATATATATATATATATATATATGTATGTATATATGCTACATTACATAATATATATTATATATTGTATATATACAATGGAATATTATTCAGATATAAAAAGAATGAAATATTGCCATTTGCAGCAATGTGGATGAACCTAGAGAACATTATGCTTAGTGAAATAAGCCAGACCAATTTCACTTAGTGAAATAAGAAGACCAATACTACATGGTATCGGCTGTATGTGGAATCTAAAAAATAAGACGAATGTATATACAAAACAAAAACAGACTCACAGCCATAGAAAGCAAATCTATGGTTACCAAAGGGGAAACAGAGGGAAGGAGGGACAAATTAGGAGTAAGGGATCAACGGATACAAACTGCTATACATAAAATAGATAATCAACAATGATTTACTGAAAAACAAAAACAGCCTAACCACATGACAGCTTTAAACTCAGATCCTTGATCAGATTGCAGAATTTGTGGTGTCTAAATAGGCAATATCCAGAGAGGCACTGATCGTGGAATACAGTATAAATGCTTATTTTAAAACATAAGCCAAGGGTGAAGGAACACAGGTGACCTATGCATATGGACATACCCTGACTGGTGAAGTGGGTGAATAATGAGGTCAATGGTGACTTCATTTTGTGCTGAGTGCGGATTAATGTGACTTCTGTTTGTACAAGAACTGGCCAGCACCTGGAGTGGAGCCTCTGACCCCTCATTCTAGAACAAGCCTTGAATAATCCTTATTTGAAAAGGAAGGTAAATGAGCGCCCCCTAGTGCCTGCATTTCCAAGCGCAATTTAAAAAATGTTATATTTTCACTGGCTCTAGAAATGTTCAAGTCTTTTACTTTTAATTCAAGTAGCAGTATTACTCATTCCAGTGTCGGTGGTGATGTTATTCCAGTGTTCATCAGCAGCTCACAGCTTTCTCCAAAGGGTGATAAGGGGTGCTGTCCCCAGGGCACATGTTCTAACTCCAGTCTTTCTAAGGTTCGACTCTTTGAAACGAGTAGTCTGTTTTTAGTCTTCGCTGCCTAAGGAGATGAAGCTGCATTAATTTTTAAAGCATTGATGTGAATCATTCAGGCGAAACCAGGGCTTTGGTCTATCCTTGGGCCATGCTAGGCAATTGTATATTTGATTATTTCTGCCCAGAAAGACTCACACAATTATTCAAGGACTAATACATGGCCTCTCTATAAATGGAGGCTTTGCTGTCACAAACAGCATTTCTGAAATGGCTGAGGGTGAAGAGGGGGAGCCCAGAAAGAGCCCTGCCTAGCAACCAATCCCACAGGCAGGGTGTGGGCTGGAAGAATCTGGGGCTTGAGGACAAGTGATCCTCAGCTCTGTATCTCTGGCATTGCCCAGTGATCCATGGAAGTGGACATCCACCACACACTTCAGTGGACCAGGTCCTCTGACCTCTAATTTATCCAACAAAGATTTGTTCATCTGCACCATTTTCTTAGATTCCGCTTATAAACGTTAATACATGATATTTCTTTTTCTGCTTCTGAATTACTTAGTTTTGTATGACCCTGTCTAGGACCATCCACATCTCTGCAAATATATTCCTTCCTCATAATCCCAGAGGAATCCCTTTACTTAATTACTTACATGAAACTATATTTCATGTATATTTTATTATTACTTATGAAAAGTAAAATTTAAATTTACTAGACTAAATTAAGAATATTTCCAGGCACTTGTTTGAGGAAGCATTTGTCTAGTTGAGACAGAAAGAAAACTATAATGTCAGTTGCATAAACTTTTGTCCATCAAAACAGACTGTAAAAAATGAAGACGTGAGCTATAGACTGAAAAAAAAAAAAAATATGAGAGGGCTGCATACAAATGAGAATGAATCTGTGTGAAATCTTATGTTCTTCAGTGTTGCCAAGGAGGAGGCCATGGTGATGTCCATGATGAGGTATCAGCTTTCCACTGCTGACTAGCAGGACAGGTGACGATGGAGCCCTGCCTTTGCTCTCACTGATGGGGTTGAAGAGGCTAATGATGGAACATCTGGGCGTATGGAGGAAGTATGGATTCTGTAAACAGACACGTTTGTCTCCCAGTTCTGCTTCTTCTAAATCATGAGACATTGGAAAAATGATTTAATGTCCCTGAGCTCTTTTACCTATAAAGTGGGTATAAGAATATTTGATTTGCATGATTGTCACAGAGCTTTGGTGTAGTCAATAAAGCAGAAATAGATGTTTTTCTGGAACTCTCTTGCTTTTTCGATGATCCAGCGGATATTGGCAATTTGATCTCTGGTTCCTCTGCCTTTTCTAAAACCAGCTTGAACATCTGGAAGTTCTCAGTTCACATATTGCTGAAGTCTGGCTTGGAGAATTTTGAGCATTACTTTACTAGTGTGTGAGATGAGTGCAATTGTGTGGTAGTTTGAGCATTTTGGGGGATTGCCTTTCTTAGGGATTGGAATGAAAACTGACCTTTTCCAGTCCTGTGGCCACTGCTGAGTTTTCCAAATTTGCTGGCATATTGAGTGCAGAACTTTCATAGCATCATCTTTCAGGATTTGAAATGGCTCAACTGGAATTCCATCACATCCACTAGCTTTGTTTGTAGTGATGCTTTCTAAGGCCCACTTGACTTCACATTCCAGGATGTCTGGCTCTAGGTGAGTGATCACACCATTGTGATTATCTGGGTCATGAAGATCTTTTTTGTACAGTTCTTCTGTGTATTCTTGCCACCTCTTCTTAATATCTTCTGCTTCTGTTAGGTCCATACCATTTCTTTTCTTTATTGAGCCCATTTTTGCATGAAATGTTCCCTTGGTATCTCTAATTTTCTTGAAGAGATCTCGCCTTTCCCATTCTGTTGTTTTCCTCTATTTCTTTGCATTGATCACTGAGGAAGGCTTTCTTTCTTTCTTTTTTTTTTTTTAATTTTAATCATCTATTTTACTTTATTTTTATTTTTTTTTTATTATTATTTTGGAAGGCTTTCTTATCTCTCCTGGCTATTCTTTGGAACTCTGCATTCAAATGGGAATATCTTTTTTTCTCCTTTGCTTTTCGCTTCTCTTCACACCTATTTGTAAGGCTTCCTCAGACAACCATTTTGCCTTTTTGCATTTCTTTTCCATGGGGATGGTCTTGATCCCTGTCTCCTGTACAATGTCACGAACCAGTCCATCCTAAAGGAGATCAGTCCTGGGTGTTCCTTGGAAGGACTGATGTTGAAGCTGAAACTCCAATACTTTGGCCACCTCATGCGAAGAGTTGACTCATTGGAAAAGACCCTGATGCTGGGAGGGATTGGGGGCAGGACAAGAAGGGGATGACAGAGGATGAGATGGCTGGATGGTATCACCGACTCAATGGGCATGAGTTTGAATAAACTCCAGGAGTTGGTGATGGACAGGGAGGCCTGGCATGCTGCGATTCATGGGATCGCAAAGAGTCGGACACGACTGAGCGACTGAACTGACTGACTGACACAGAGCTTTAAAAGGTATGAAATGTACAGAGACTCTAGCACAAGCGAAGGGCTCAGGTGCCCCCTTCTGTTGATGATCCCCAGTACTTGGTTGATGCTGGGCGATGTGGAAACATTCAGTGCACAGAGGAGACCCTGATTGCGCTTCTCCAGGAGTGCTCTGAGCTCAGCAGGGCACAAGAAGCAAATCTGAAGCGGCTAAAAACATCCCTTGGAGGAGGGAAACCTGGGTGGGAGGCTGCACCGCTCTGTCACTGCTCAAGCCAAGGCAGAGAGGTTTGTGCGCAGAGCGCGGGTGACTCAGCACAGCTGTGCCAAGCTGCTGGCACAGAGGTACAGGGCGGAGTCTGTCAGCTCCAAGGAGGTCACGTTCAGCTCAGAGCTGAAGTCGCGGAACTGTTTTGCTGAGAACCGATTCGAAAAGTTTCCTTTAGCTCTTGGCTGAGTTTCATAAAACTCAGCGATGAACTGGGGTCCCTGACTCCAGGCCTGTTGGTACCAAGATACACTGCTGTGCCCAGACATAGGAGAACATCTCAGGGTTACTGTCTGTCCCGGCCTTTTGATCAGGTGTCTTGGAGTTTGGGTGACTTCAGCCTCCAAAGGGCCTGTGGGAACCACAGAGATCAAATGAGCGCCGGAGAGAGCTTGATGATTACCCCCGAGGTGAGGTGGAGCGTTCAGGAGTCGGCAAGCTCCGAAGGGCAATCATCTCTTTGTCTACAGGACTTACCTGCTCCCAGAAGATACAGCAGCACCCAGGGAAGGAGCCTGGAGCCCATGGCACCCGGGGGTGGGCAGCAGGCGCCGAGCGCTCAGAGTCTGGTCCTCCTGGCTGAGAGCGGAGTTCCGGCCGCGCTCTCTCTGATTGGAGGATTATCCTGTGATAGCCCCGCCCCTTTGTCCTGACCCTGTGGACTTCCCGAAGACAAGCAGGAAGATGGCTCAGGGTGACGCCTGTCTCCACACAGTTGTGCTGATGTTTCTCTGAGGCGGGTGTCCCTTTGCTGCCCCCGCCTCCACCCCCACCAGCAACCAGGAAACCCTGTCTCCCCTCACCTTCCTTAGCCCCACGGCTTCTGCTCCCTGGTTTCCTTGCTGAAGCCCACCCACCCTGACGTCAGCCGAGGGGGAGGGTCTGTGAGGAAGCCTCCAGGTCTCTCTCAGCCTGTGCGCCCTCGTCTCGTTGATGCCGGGGTCAAACCAAGCCTTGTCTGGATATTTTCCTTTCCTGGGCGCCCCCCCCTGTTCTGACTGGCCAGTAATGCAGAGACTAAGATTTAGTCCATCTGACTGGGTCTTCAGGGGGTCTGGGTTGTCTATAAATTCTTGGGAGTGAAGGTCCTCCAGAAACAAGTCTCAGCCTTGATCTGCTCACGGGCAGGGACCTAGCTAACTTGGGATTTACTGTCCTCAAGCCCATCTTCAGTTCTGGGGAGTTACTGTTTATCTCTACAGACTCGTCTTACCCTGTGATTCTGACCTTTATGGATTCTAGTAACTGGGCTTCCTCTAGATTGAGTTTTGTTTATAGGAGATGATGGCAGGAGAGTGAAGGGGAAGCAGGTCACCACTGTCCTCGTTTATAATAAATGTCTAACCCATGGCTTCCTTCTCCCTACATTTGATCCTAGCTACTCTTTCTTACCAAAGGCCAGACCTAGCTCCCTGAATTACAGCACCCTACTGCCCAGGAAACAGCCCCCCTGCCTTTCAGGCCTGAAAGGATAAGAGCCACCCACTTATGCCCCCCTAGGACGCTTCTCCTTCCTTTACTGGTTTCCCTGAACCCTGTCTCACCTTTATAAATAAGGTCTTCATTGGTCCTCCTCAACCTGCCATCACCCTGCGGGGTAAAATAGTAGATGTAGCCTGGCGAAAAGGGGAAAATGAGCTCAGAGAATGTATTCTGCCTTAAAAAAAAAGTTCTACCATTCTGCAATTAGCAGTAACAAAAGTTCTAACTGTCTGCAATTAGCAATGACAAATTTCCAACATTCTGCAATTAGCAGTAACAAAATTTCTAATGTTCTGCAATTAGCATTGCTGAGACAGGCAGCAGAAGCAGAGAGGAATATGCAATGTGAAAATAAATAGTGTGACCTCGGAACATGGACTCTGAAGGGGATCCAGGGAAGTCGGACTCCACTCCTCACCTACCTCTACTCAGGGAGGTCTACAGCAGGGTGGGTTTCTTCACATATGTGGTAGAGACCAGGGGCCCCACAAAGATCCCCCTTGAAGGGCACTGCCCTCTGCTGTAGGATTCACCTTTGAATTAGGAGGCAAGAAGTGGACACATTTTACAGAGAGTGGAAAGCATTTTAGATATTTGGAATAGAGTGTTGGAAAGTGAGAGAGTGAGCTAACTGGTATCTCAAAACAGAGATGTAAAAGCAGGTAAGGTTAGTGACTCGATTTTTCATATTAGATACTAGTTTGTGCAGGTGTGACTTACTCTGACAGCTCTCACCTGCTGTTGTGAAAAGGACGGATCAATGCATTCACTCTGGTTTGGGTTTCTGTAATGTGAGGGCAACCTAAAAGATCATGGCCAAAGAAGGAATATTTGCAAGGAAGGGTTAAAAGAATGTAACATCATCAAATCTCTATCAGGAGGTGATGAAAATATGGAAGGACCCTAAGGAATAGAAAAAAGGAAGACTAGTTACCAATGGATAGGAGATCCTGGTATTGTCAAAGAATAGGTGTGGGAGGATAGGAAGCTGTGGGCAAAGTGAGATGTTTAAGTCGTCATTTTGGAGGTGGGTCATTTTCAGCTGACGGCAAGGAACAGGGAATGATATTATTAAAGTGAAGCAGTGGAGAAATAGAAAGAAAAGGATCATAACTTTGGGATAGGCAAACAGGATGAGAAGGGCACCAAGTGAAAAAGAAAAAAAATGGTAAGTTAGGCCTTAAAAAAATGTAAATATTCAATTTACCAAAAGGCGACATTAAAAAAGCAAGAAGGCAAGCCAAGTGGGAGAAGACAGATTCAATCTATTTAATGGCCAAAAGCTCCTATCTAGGATATAAAAATATCCTCTACAAATCAGTAATATAAAGCAAAATGATTTTTAAATATGAACAAATTTAAAAGCAGGCACATTATAAAAAAGATAGGAAGATAGGAAAAAATAAATATCATTACTGATTAATGAAGTGTAAATGAGACATCACTATGAAGCCAATAGAATGGCTAACAATAAAAAGAAGAGTACCAAATATTGATGTGGATGGAGGTGCAGGGGAAGCCCTACACTTGGTGCTACACATTGGTGCAGTTACTTTGGAAAACTGTAGTCATATAATCACGAAAGTGGTTTTCTCGGAAATGAACTGATTGGGAAGAGGCACGAGGAAATTTTCTTGGGTGAAGGGAATGTTCTTTATTTTGATTTCAATTATGGTTGCATTGGTGTATGCCTTTGTCAAAACTTACCCAGAAATATGTATATTATTGTGGGCTTCCCTGATAGCTGAGTTGATAAAGAATCCACCTGCAATGCAGGAGACCCCGGTTTGATTCCTGGGTCAGGAAGATCTGCTACCCACTCCAGTATTCTTGGGCTTCCCTTGCAGCTCAGCTGGTAAAGAATCCGCCTGCAAGGTGGGAGACCTGACTTCAATTCTTGGGTTGGAAAGATCCCCTAGAGAAAGGAAAGTCTACCCACTCCAGCATTCTGGACTGGAGAATTTCACGGACAGTCCATGGGGTCACAGAGTTAGCATGACTGAGTGTATATTATATTAGAGCATTTTGCATATTATTTGTATATTTAGATATTATTAGAGTGTTATGTATATTAATTAGAGCATTTTCTCCCTATTAATTACACTTTAAAGTGTTCACTGGAAGGTCTGATGCTGAAGCTGAAACTCCAGTACTTTGGCCACCTCATGCAAAGAGTTGACTCATTGGAAAAGACCCTGATGCTGGGAGGGATTGGGGTCAGGACGAGAAGGGGATGACAGAGGATGAGATGGCTGGATGGCATCACTGACTCAATGGACATGAGTTTGAGTAGACTCTGGGTGTTGGTGATGGACAGGGAGGCCTGGCATGCTGCGATTCATGGGATCACAAAGAGTCGGACACGACTGAGCGACTGAGCTGAACTGAACTGAAAGTATTCCTAAACCATAAATATACAATTACACAGGAGAAGGGAGTCACATTTTTGCTTATATTCCAAGCAACCCACAAGTGAACCACACACAAGTAAGAGAAGACAAGAACTATCACATGCATCAAATATTGAGAACGTGAAAAGTCCTCAGTGACTGAAGTATACAACATCCAAATTTGACCTCAAAATAAGCTGGACTGACAAGTTTTCCCAGAAATAGCTGAGGATCAATGGCTGAAAGAAAGCTGTAGCTAATCAAAAACTTCAAAAGAAAAAAATCCCAAAGGCTGTTGAAATCATTCCAAGCATCCTGAACTGCTGTAAACACCATAACTTGTCAAAATTGGTTATTCATCAGTTTCACAACTTAGACTTTCAGCAGATTGGCCAATTAGTGAGTGGAGTTTTTGCCCAGCAAGCAGTCTGCTCTCTTGTCTGTGATCAGGTCCTGGGTCAACCGGTGTTCCCCTGTCCCAGGGTGTATGTGGCACAGAAGGTCAAGGGGTGAGAAGCACTTGGGGTTTGGCCTTCCTGTGAAACCCAGCTGTGAATCCCCAGTCTTGGAGTCAGTGGATCCCATGTGAAGAAACTCTGCCCTTTGTGTGTGGACTTCTACCTGTAAGGAGCCAAGGAGGGATACAGCCTACTAGGGGTGAATAAAATTGTTGCCCAATAAAAATTTTATATTTTACAAGAAAAAAATTGAAAAGCTCATAGATTTTAATCCAAATCAAATGGATGATAAAAGTGAAGTTATTTCTTAATTAACAAATTGCATACAAATGGGAGTCATGTACAATTTTATGCTTGTGTTCCATGCAGTTCAACTTAGAAATGAATCACACACAAGCAAGAAACTATGGGAATAGTCATATGTATAAAATATTGAGTATGTGAGATGGTTTCTGTGACCTTGGAAGACCTCGTAACCTGAGAAGATGCAAAATACTGCCCTGTGCCGGCAGGAGAGACTTTGTCACCCAGTTTTGATAATTCTGCAGCTGATCATCTTGGTGTTTAATGCAGCTGTTTGACGCATCTACTAACATTTCTCCTAAGTGTTTTGTTTACTTGTGTATTTTATAATTTATTACTGAGATTTTTTTTCTCTGGAGAATTCTTGCCTGGTATTCAGTGAGCCCCAAGCAGTTTTATGTAACAGTTTCAAGATGGGAGAGCTCAAATCACTCAGGGAATTTAAAGCTGCCAGGATGCTTTCTGCTTAAAAAAAGAAAGAGAAATATATATTTCATGTTGGATGCTACTGTTCCTTGGCTTTGCTCAATTACCAGAATATTCTCAATTGAGAGATGTAACATTAAGTGCTATTTGAATTTACTTTTGTAAACCGTTTTTAAATTGAAGTATTGATATAATTAATTTACAACGTTGTGTTAGCTTCAGGTGTTCAGGAAAGTGATTCAGTTATATATGCACATATATAATCTTTTTCAGATCATTTTCCATTATATGCTATTATAAGACATAGAATACAGTTTCGTGTGCTATTTTGTCTATTAGGTCCTTTTTGTCTATTTTCTATATAGTGGTGTGCATATATTAACTCCAGTCTCCTAATATATCTCCCTCCCACCCTGCTGCCCCCTCGGGTAACCATAAGATTGTGTTCCATGTCTGTGAGTCGATTTCTGTTTTGTAAATAAATTCGTTTATATCATTTTTAGATTCCATGAAAGTGATATCATATATTTGTCTTTCTCTGTCTGACTTCACTTCTTATGATAATCTCCAAGTCCATCCATGTTGTTGCAAATGGCATCTTTTCATTCTTTTGATGGCTGAGTAATATTCTATTTATATATGTATCACATCTTTATTCATTTATTCATTTGTTGACAGACAGTTATGTGGCTCCATGTCTTGGCTGTTGTAAATAGTGCTGCAGTGAACAATGAGGTCAGGTATCTTTTGAATTAGAGCACACACACACGTCACGCTGATGGAGCTCAGTTCACACTAGTTGCGTGAGATCTTCAAAATGAGGAGTTTTCTCCCCTGCTGAGACATGGCCTCGGGAAGAAGGGTCCGCCTCATGTCTGTGGCTGCCCTTTTTGTGCAGAGAGCAGCTGGCTATGCCATTTCTGCTGGCACAGAAGTACAAGGAGGTCTGGTTGGTGCTGGCCGACTCCAGGGACAGGGGGAAATGCTCCTTCTTGCTTCGGGAGACACTGTATCCCTCTGTAATCCCCCACCCCCACCCCAGCCAGTGTCGTGGACACCATTTGAATAATGGATCAGCCTTAGCCCCTGTTCTAGATCTTGCCAGTACCAGAACATTCTCAAGTGGTTCATATGCTGAGAACATTCAAGGACCATCTTGTTTCCTGTGTGTATAATACAGTCTCTTGGTTTCTGGCTGACTGTTGCATCCACCAGTCCTGTTGGAGAGGCAGACACACACAGCAAAGATAAGGTTTAGTGAGTAGAGTAACCTGGGTCCGAGAAGAAAAGGGATGGCTTGGAGCTGGGGCTCTGCAAACCCTACAGAGGTTTCAGCCAGTTTCTAACTCATCTGATGCCAGGAGACAAAGAATCATGCAGAGTTTGGGGCTCGTGGCAGGGTCAGGGCGAGGAGGACTGTCCCTGCTAAATGCTCTGATCCACAGGTCTGAGAGAGGGAGCTGGGGGCTCTTCTTCAAAGGCCAGAAGGGCCTGCCTGGGATGTCACCCCTCACACCTGCAGATTCTCGCAGGGTTCCTTGTGACTTGGCTTAGGAACATCAGCTCCTCCTGGCTTAGATGTTGCTGCAGGCGAGGTGGGCGGGGCTGCAACGTGCTGAGTTTTGGGTGCATGGATTCAGCCCCTGGGTCCCTGGTATTCCTCTGAGACAGTTGCTCCTCTGTCTGCACCTGCCCCTTGCCTGACATCAAAGCTGCTTTGCCCAAACCCTTCAACTGCTGATCTCATTAAGGTTTAGAGGGGCCTCCCACTTCTTCCATAGTTGTTAGGTAGCCTGGAAATAACTGAAAACTTCAACAGCTGCCTAGTGCTGAATCCCTGCCTGTGTTTCTTAACACTTTCCCTCCCAGGTTTCTCTCCCAGACTCTGTCCAGGGCCCCTCAGATCTCAGTTGCATCACAGTGCCACCTTGTGGCCAACAACTGAAGCTTCACCATTGTTTCTTCTGCAGTGGTCCAAGGGGTGTTGGGAAACGTCTGCGTGATCACATTTTATACTCAATTTCCTTCAATTCTAATCCCAACACTAATTCTAATCCTAACTGTTCCTTTGATTTATCACACTTAATAGGCAATCTTCATTCTACTTAACCTCTATCTCATTATCTGGCAGTTACATTCCAACTGAGACCTTCCTTCTTAAAACTGTCTTCTGAAAGGGAGAGGAATAGAATGGGAGAAATGACAGAAAATGTTTTTTAAAGGTAGTAAGAAAAACGCAGAAGTTGAAGTGTAAGGAGATTCTTTTATCTTCATTACTAAAGATAAACAAAACTGCTAAAAAAAAAAAAAACCAATCAATGTTAACTCCAAAATATAGTTCAGCAAAGGACTGAGAAAATAAGGAAATTGCCTTCAAGATGGGGTCAATTGTGTCTGAATAAAAAGTAAAATTGGAATGTAAGAACAAAAAAGAACATCTTATAAAGCCATAAACCATCACGGAGGAACAGCATCTCATGGGGAGATAAGGATGGGTGAAATTGAGATCAGTCTCCACTAAATGATTAACTTCAACACTGTGCCAATTTGAGCAGCAGGGAGGGAGCAGATGGTTCTGGAAGAAGCAGTGGAGTTGGAAGATATGAAAACAGCAGTACAAAATAGTATAAGGAAGCTGAATCTGCCAGGTTCATGTGGCAAAGATGGGAAAAATGGGGGGGAAAAATTGAAGACAAAAATCTGGAAAGGGAGTCCTTCAAATGGGATTGCTAGAGCAGGGAATTCTCATGTGTATCTGGCCTTCCTTGCTCCCCAGAGCCAGGAAAGCTTTGCTGATACCACAATTCAAAGACTAGGAGAACTCCCTTCCAAGGGCACTCATGCTCTTGGGAAAGAACCTTGGTGTCCTGAGTGACTACAGTTTCTAATAAGTGGATTTGGGGTGACTGTCATTCCCTTTACCCGCTATGCAAGGCTCAGGGTGCCCCTATCATGGCTGAGGCTATGCCATTCAATCCCAGTCTTACAGCTGGGTTACCTCTTGAAAAGTGAAAGTGTTAATAGCTCAGTCCTGTCCCACTCTTTGGGACTCCAAGGACTGTAGCCTGCCAGGCTCCTCTGTCCATGGGATTCTCCAGGCATGAATACTGGAGTGGGTTGCCATTCCCTTCTCCAGGGGATCTTCTCAAGACAGGGATCAAATCCAGGTCTCCTGCATTACAGATGGGTTCTTTACTATCTGACCCACCAGAGTTATCTGGTTATCTCTTTGAACTCTCAGAAACCATGACCTATAATCACATCCACTCTGACCAGGGCTTTAGAGTTCATAGATTCATCTGTGGGTGAAGATGGATAGAAGGTATTATTTACAATACTCTGGGCTGCTGGCACAGAGATACACGGCCGAGTCCTCGGGCTCTGCTGGCTGGATCTTCAGAGAGGAGTACGTGCTGTCAGGTCTCAGCAGAAAACCGGTTTTTAGGCAGCCCTGATTTGTCTAGTGCTCGCTCGTTTTGAAAGTAAGCCAAAGTTATAAATATAAATACTATAACCAATATGTATAACAATATATAATATAGCAGACACATAAAAAGGAATAGGGGCATTAGAAAATATTCTGTCTTCTTGAGTTAAAGAACTCAGGGAAATTATTTCAAATCAAAAGCCTAGGGTGTGAATTACAACAACCTCTAGAGAACAGATTTATTTAGGGAATCAGGATAAAACTGGAGAGGTTGTGAAAGTATGCTTTAGTCTAACTGTCAGGACTGCAACAGTGAAAACATGAAAACAAAATACAGAAAGTGGGTTGCTTAAATGAGGCAAAGGAAATAAAGTCTTACTGTTTTCAATGCTGTATTTGTCAACTAACTGGCACAGAAGTAGTAAGGCTTTTACTTCCAACAGGAAGATAGCCTTGATGCTACATTGTGGAAAACTTGCAATGAAACAGGGACGTGTGTGCTCAGTCACTTCCGTCGTGTCCGACTCTATGCGACACTATGGATTGTACCCTGCCAGACTCCTCTGGCCGTGAGATTCTCCAGACAAGAATACTGGAGTGGGTTGCAGGCCCTCCTCCAGGGGATCTTCCCAACCCAGGGATCGAACCCAAGTCTCTTACGTCTCCTGCATTGGCAGTTGGGTTCATTACTGCTAGTGCCACCTGTGACAGGGATGGAAGAGACTTTAGAAGAAAGAATATGAGGTAGTCGAAAACTTTCCAGTTGCCAACAACAACCGAGGGGAACTCACTACAAACACAGGCAGCTAAAGTCGCGTGTGTGGGCAGCCACCCACAGGTCCCATAGAAGACTGTGGTGTCCAGGACTTTGGGTCCATGCCCCAGAGCACTGAGCTGGCCCTGGGACTGCTAGAACACAATGAGCCCTACTGATTTCTATCCACCAACATTTACGGCTGCAGTATCTCAGGAGTTAATCTATGGTCTCTTTCTATCCAAAGAACAACTGAGTCCAAATCTACCTCTTTTTGTTGGGGTGTGTGTGTGCTCATCCCTGCCTACTCTTTGCAACCTCATGGACTGTAGCCCATCAGATTCCTCTGTCCAAGGAATTTTCCAGGCAAGAATACTGGAGTGGGTAGCCATTCCCTTCTCCAGGGGATCTTCCTGACCCAGGGTTGGAACTGGGGTCTTCTGCATTGCACAGAAATTCTTTACCACTAGCACCACATATTGGTGAGTGGAAAGCAAAGAACAACCTATTTAGGGTCTCTGGGAGCTGCAAGGAGAGAGAAGGATGAGGTTTGTGAACAGGAAGGAGGTGACTGTGCCACGCTGTGGTTGGGCTGCTGGCACAGAGATACACGGCCGAGTCCTCGGGCTCTGCTGGCTGGATCTTCAGAGAGGAGTACGTGCTGTCAGGTCTCTCAGCAGAAAACCGGTTTTTAGGCAGCCCTGATTTGTCTAGTGCTCGCTCGTTTTGAAAGTAAGCCAAAAACTCCGGGCCCTGCCCCAGTGTCTGTCGGTACCAATAAAGGGAAATGTGACCAGAAATTGGATCACACCTAAGATTCACAGTCTGGCCCCTCCTTGTGACCCTGTGCCTGGGGGACTGGGACACTACCCCAGCTCCTGTGTGACCTGTGGGGACAGAAGTGGGGGACAGTCAGGTAGAGCCTACTTGTAATTATCTCTCTCTCTCTCTCTCTCTCTCTCTCTCTCTCACACACACACACACACACTGGACCTGCTTGGTTTGCTGAGGACTCACCCACCCCCAGGAGACAGAGGGTCGCCCAGCAGAGAATCCTGGAGCCCATGGCAGGGACAGAGAAGCAATGGGAAGTTCACCAGCTCAGAGTTCTTGTGAGCATGAGCGGTGGTGGGAGGGGTGGGCTGTCGCCTGTCCCCATAGGGCAGCTCCCATGGTGACATCACTGCCTCTGTCAATGCCCATGACTTCAGGGACATGTAATTTATACTGGGTTGGTCGAAACATTCATTCGAGATTTTCCATAAAATGTTACGGGAAAACCCGAATGAACGTATTGGCCAGCCCAATATTATAACATACATAGATGACTAATTTAAATATTTATAATCTCCCCTTTTTTGGGCTTCCCCAGAGTCTCAGCAGTAAAGAATCTGCCAGGGATGCAGGAACCCCAGGAAATGTGGCTTAGATCCCTGGTTCAGAAAGATCCCCTGGAGGACGACATGGCAACCCCTTCCAATATTCTTGCCTAGAGAATCCTTTAGACAGAGGAGCCCGGTGGGCTACAGTCCGTAGGGTTGCAAAGAGTTGGACACAACTGAAGCGACTTAGCACGCACGCATGCAAGCTCCCCTTTTAACACAAACAATGTGTGGGTTTCAGGGCTGCCTTCCCACAGGGCTCACATGTTGTTGCATCTCTACATTCATCTTCTCATCCTCCATCTCCCCTTGCCTGCAGGGAACTTTCACTCAGAGGGTCAACAGCACCTCCAATGTCAGATGTGTGCGTGCTAAGTTGTTTCAGTTGTGTCTGACTTTTTGTGACCTTATTCTCCCAGGCTCCTCTCTCCACGGGATTTCCCAGGCACGAATACTGGAGTGGGCTGCCATTCCCTTCTCCAGGGTATCTTCTCTACACAGGGGTCGAACCTGCATCTCAAGTCTCCTGCATTGTCAGGTGGGTTCTTTACCATTAGTCCCATCTGGGAAGCCCCCAAAACCAGATACCAGGTGGTGAATTCATTGTCTTACCTGCACATCATGGTCTCCCATGAGCACCCCTATTTCTGACCTAGTCCAGCACCCCCGCCCCATGGTCCCATAGTCATACAGGCTCCATGGTATTCACTTCTTAGGCAAGGGTGGGCAATGGAGGGGTAGACCCGATTTGGCCCAAGAAGCCTGATGAAGTCACTGACATATTCAGAGACACAAGGGATGAAATGATGCCCCAGGAAGAGACCTGGGCTGGAAGCTTCTATTCCCTTCTGTGGGCCAAAAACCAATTGCCCCTCTCTGTGTTCCTCAGTCTCCAGGCAGCTTCATGTCTCCACAGCCCTCAACAGAGCCTCACATTCATCTAAGTCACCACTCATTAAAACACAGGTTCCTCAGAGCTTCTTTACAGAAGACCCCATTTCACTGACCTTTAAAACACTGGTGTATAATATATCAATACAGTAATAACTCTGTCTTTCTGGAAACCCAAGAGGCTATGTTGCAAAAGTAATGTAGTTCTCACTTTCACTGCTATCAGAGCATCTGCTTGTTCAAAAGGCATTTGTTCATAGGCTAACGGTCATTACAAACATCCTCTCTTTCAGGGGGAGGAGAGAGCAGGACCAGATATGAGTGAGGGGTGGAGAGTAAGGCTATAGAGTCCAGGAGGGGGATGCTCTGTAGCTCTGTGTCTTTACTGACCTGGATGCAGGAAGGTCCTTAGAGGTGATGTTATATCCCACTGTCTCCACTGGTCTTGTTACACTGATCAGCTGTCCCAGTGCCCATGCAGCTCCATCATCACAGGAGTCAAGGAGGAGACACACATAGGAGACAGAGCCCTGCTTCTGAGTAGACAAAGAGCACATCTAGGAGAGAAAAGTTCATAATCTAGGACTCAAAAGTCAGAAGAAAGACATCCCACTTGTGCTCACAGTTCATCTGGGAAACAGGTGTACCCGGATGTGCCCGACCACACAGTGGGACCTTGAATGGAATCACAGGTAGGAGTTAATCACTAGGAAAGGCCGGATCCCTCCATAGGGCACAGGATGTATTTCTGGTGTCCCTGAGATGGGAAAGGACACGACCCAGGTGAGGGAGGAGCAGCGTGACTGGAGAAGAGAGGATGGGGAGCTGAGGCCATAGAGACGAAGAGTGGGAAGACCCTGCCCCCCAGGGAAAGATGGGCAAGATCAGAAACCACATGAAAGTCAGGCTGGTGAAGAAGTTTCAGAAAGACAGCAGTGAAGTGCCCAGGGAGAGACGAGAGGGAATAGATGTATTTGATTTCCCACAAGCTTTCCTCCTGGAGGTCTCAGGCTCAGGTGACGACCAGGAGTCGGAGCTAAAGAAGCATCTTCCTGGGTCACAGGGAGGATACAGAGGAAAGACAGAGATGGATGGTGGACACGTGTCCGCAAGGCCTGGAGTGAGGTCCGGGCCAGCACAGACCACACACCCAGGGTCACACTGCAGGCACGTGGCAGCAAAGCCCAGAGGCTCCCAGTCCTAGGAGCCTACAAGGGCCTCCCCTGTCATTTTGCACAGAGAGGAGGTGACCCTGCAGCGCTGTGGAGTAACTGCTGGCGCAGAAGTACACAGACGTCTGGGAGGGGTTGGCGGACTCCAGCGTGAGAGGGAAGTTCTCTGCCCTTGATCTGGAGACACTGTAGCCTTCGGGCACATCTCCTTGGTAAGTGGTGTCAGTGGCAGATGAATAATGAATCAGCCTCAGCCCGTGTCCCAGGTCTTGTCGGTACCAGTACATACTGTCGTGGTACATATCCTGAGTACATTTCAGTGTTGTCCTCTGTCCTGTCCTCACGACCTGGAATCTGGGGTCTTGAGTGACACCAGCGTGGACCACCCCTGTGGAGAATGAGGACCGATGCTGCAGTCACAGCGGACATGCTTAGCGCTGGCACCCGAAGGGGACCCTGCCCCCAGGACTCACCTGCCTGCAGGAGACAGAGGACCACACAGCCCAGGAGGCAGGGGCTCATGGTGGGGGCGGGGCAGGCAGAGGGCCCTCTGGTCTGAGTGTGGATGAGAGGGGAGAGGGGCTCTCCAGGCATTCCTTCTGAGATGTCCCTGTCCCTGCCAGGCCCCAGAGCCAACCTGTCACTCAGGGGGCCACGCCCCTTCCCCCAAGGCTCAAATCAGAAATGAACCTGAGTGAACTGTTCACAGCAGGGAGACCCATCCAGCTCAATGGACATAAGCCTCACACGTTGTAATCTTTCTGTAAACAGTTTGCAACTTGATGTACATTTTCTACAGATAGATAATTCTTCATTCATACGTATATTACTTTTGCCTGCATATTTCTGTAGTGTTGAATCTCAGGAAAATCTCTGGGGATTCCTGCTGCCCTTTATCACTCATGAATCCCAAATACACCTTCAGGTGTCTAAGTAAGTGTTAGTGTTAGTTGCTCAGTCATGTCTGACTCTTTGTGACCCCGTGGACTGTAGCCCACCAGGCCCCTCTGTCCATGGGATTCTCCACGCAAGAATACTGCAGGGGGTTGCCATTTCCTCCTCCAGGGGATCTTCCAGACCCAGGGACCGAACCCAAGTCTCTTACATCTCCCTCATTGGCAGGCGGAATCTTTACCACTAGCTCCACCTGGGAAAGTGTCCGTTTCTACTATTGTTAATAAATCACAGTCCTGATCCTGTTCCTGTCCCTTGAAGAAGGACATGGCTACCCACTCCACTAGTCTTGCCTGGAGAATCCCATGGACAGAGGAACCTGACTTGCTACAGTCCATGGGGTCACAAAGAGTCGAACATGACTGAACCCTCACACACACACAAGCAGAAGACAAAGGAACTTATATGTGGGAGGGATGCAGGGGAACGTGGCCGACTCCAGGTTGAATGAAAAGGGCTCTGATTTTCCGTGAGATGTGCATTCCGTGGGAATGCTTCCTTGGGAAGCGGGGATTGCATTAATTGAGTAACAAATATCATAGAGCTCCTCAAAGTCTTATCTTGTGCATCATTCCACACAGCAGGACCCCACACATGCTGCAGAGCTCTACTTTCTGCAGATTCTCATGGTATTGGAAAGCAGGGATCCTAAAAATTATGTAGCTATTCCTGGTTACAGGCCTGTGGACCTGTGGTGACCTCCTGATGTGCTGGTTTCCCTGGAGCATGACCACACGTCACAGGTCTGGGTGACGCATCATTCCTGGCAGAGGTCAGTTGGGGGCATGGTGAGGACCACAAGTGAAAAGGTCAGACTCGGGTAGGATTCCTTGCTCTAACAGTTAAGAAATATGAGATCTGGGCAGGTCACTTCCCCTTAGATAAATAAGCAGATAAAAATAATACTTATCTTGCAGTATCATTGTGAGCATTTAAAACATATCAGGAAAGAATGTCTAGGAAAGGCTGTCCACTCTACCAGCGCCTGGGTCTCATTGGCTGGCAGTTGATGCCCAGCAACCACTTCCTGAGCTGGGGCAGGAGTGTTTTTGTACCAGAGATACCTGATCATGTAGGGCTGTGTATTCCCTGCTGGCACAGAGATACAGAGCAGAGTCTGACAGCTCCAAGGAGCTGAGGTTCATCTGAGATCGAGAATCACTGAACTGTTCACCTAAGAATCCATCTGGCATGTTTCCTTTTGTATGCACTTTCCCATCATAATACAGAACGAGGAACTGGGGGCCCTGGCCCAGGGCCTGTTGGTACCAGGATACATAGCGGTGTCCAGATTCAGGGGAACATCTCAGTGTCACTTGCTGTTTTCTTGATTTGATCAGATATTTGGGGGTCTGGGTGACTTCAGAATCTACCAGGCCTGTTGGGGAGAAGACAGACGGAAGCTGAGGGCAGAGCACACGGAAGCCTCCCGCTGCAGCCCTCATCTCCAGGCTTCTATCTCAGGGAGGCAAAGGCATCTCAGAAGCTCCCACACTGTGTCCAGGCCTCACCTGTTCCCAGGAGGCAGAGAGTCACCCCAGCGGAGGAGCCTGGAGCCCACGGCAGCATCAGGAACTCAAGACTGCTGCTGGCTGGGGGCGGGGCTCCTGGGGTGAGTGGTGTAAGTCTGACCCTCCTGCTTCCCTGATTGGAGCGTTTGCCTATGACGTCACTGCTCTGTGTCTCTGCAGGCTGCCCTTGTCCCCTGGACCCCTTGGCAGGACCCAGGGCTGGCTCCTCTATGCCCTTCCCCATCCTGCATAGCCCCTCAGCAAAGGGTGGGTGTGAGGAGTGTTTCATCCCCTGGTCCATGTGCCCACAACATGTCTTGTTCTGCTCTGTCTGACCCTGCCTGACGCTCACCACCCAACCCTCACCAGATACCCCAGCCTCTCACCCTCCCCTTCCCACGCTGCTCCAGGAGACGCCCCCTGGGCACATCCTGAAGCTCCAGGTAGGTGCCCACTCCCCTGGGCAGTGAGGAGTCTGTGCTGGCTCCACGTGTCCCAGGACCACTCAGGGAACTCAAACCTGCTCCCAGGTGCAGGCATGTAGCCAAGGGTCCCTTACGCTGCCCTCCCCATGGTGACCCTCAAGCCCTCTCAAAACACCATGCTTACCATGGAAACACAGTGCCTCCAAGCGGCCAAAGGTCTAGGGTCTCATGGATTAGCAGCCTCTGTTTAAAGCAAGGGTACAAAAATCCCACACCCTGAGCAAACACACACACACACACACACACACACACACACACACCTGTTCTACTGCCTTCCTAGCCTGGCTGATTAGGGTTGATTTTCAAATCCACTCTTAGCCTCTGGAGGTGGAATACTGTATGATCTGACCGTTTTACTAAGAAGGATAGCTGCTGCATCACCTCAAAGATGGTAGTTAGCTAAGGATGGAAATATATTATCATAAAATAAATATTCAGAGGATCTCAAGTGAATCTGCAAACATGTCTTCATAACTACTTCTGATTAATCAGAGGCATGTATTTTGAGATTTCCTATTTAAATTAAGCATTATAAAATTCCATGTAATACTTTTTATAAAGAAGTTTTATAAATGTGGCCTCAATTATTTCTGCAGTTATAAAATCATGATATAATGGGGGAAATGCAGGATATATTGTGATGTTCATAAGATTTTGATGAGGGTGCCAGGTGGTACCAACCTGGCCTACGTTAGGTGAGATGCTAAGGATGTTGGAGGGGGGTTGTGTCGAGAACACAAAGACAGTCTATCCTCCTTCAGATGGACTCACGTGAGTTTTTGGATGATTTATAATTAACTAAAGTTTGTTTCTTTTTCATGACTCCATACATCTTGCTCAAAACAGACCACATGGAGTGGCCACTCTAAAAGCCTCCCTGTGACTTGGGAAGGGACCTGACCCAGATGAGGGAGGAGCAGTGTGGCTGTGGTAGAGAGGGCCAGGGAGCTGATGCAGGGAGGTGGGGAGAGGAAGTCCTGCCTGCCTGGGAAAGGTGGACCAGAGCCGAGACCAGGTGAGAGCCAGGCTGGGGGAGAACCTCCAGAAAGACAGAAACAGCTGCCTGAGGTGAGACAAGAATATCTAGATGCATCTAATTTACCAACAATCTTCCTCCTCGATCTCAGGCTCAGGTGATGACTAGGAGTCTGAGCTGGAGAAGCATCTCCTGATTCACAAGGAGGATGCAGAGGAAAGACTGAGACCGATGGAGGACATATGGCCCAGAGGCCCGGGAGTGAGGCTGAGGCCAACCTAGTGCACACACCCAGGGTCACGCTGCAGGCATGTGGTCTGCAAAACCCTCAGACTCCCAGTGCTAGGGCCCTGCATGTGGCTAACAAAGCCCTGGGGCTCCTGGTTTAGGGCCCTGCACGTGGCCTCCTGTCTTTTTGCACAGAGAGGAGGTGGCCTTGCAGCGCTGTGGAGTCACTGCTGGCGCAGAAGTACACAGATGTCTGGGAGGGGTTGGCGGACTCCAGCGTGAGAGGGAAGTTCTCTGTGCTTGGTCTGGAGACGCTGTACCCGTTGGGCATGTCTCCTTTCTCTGTGTCCGGAGGGCCATTTGAGTAATGGATCAGCCTCAGCCCATGTCCCAGGTCTTGTCGGTACCAGTACATGCGGTCATGACCCAGATCCTGAGTACATTTCAGTGTTGCCCTCTGTCCTGTCCTCACAACCTGGAATCTGGGGTCCTGGATGACACCAGCGTGGACCGACCCTGTGGAGAAGGAGGACCGATGCTGCAGTCACAGCGGACATGCTTCGTGCTGGCACCCTCACGGGGACCTTGACCCCCAGGACTCACCTGCCTGCAGGAGACAGAAGACCACACAGCCCAGGAGGCAGGGGCTCATGGCAGGGGCAGGGCAGGTGGAGGGCCCACTGGTCTGAGTGTGGATGAGAGGGGAGAGGGGCTCTCCAGGCATTCCTTCTGAAATGTCACTATCCCTGCCTGGCCCCAGAGCCGACCTATCACTCAGGGGGCCACGCCCCTTCCCCCAGATGCTCAAATCAGAAATGAACCTGAGTGAACTGTTCACAGCAGGGAGACCCATCCAGCTCAATGGACATAAGCCTCACACATTGCTGTAACCTTTCTGTAAATGTTAAAGATTTTTTCTATAAATGTTAAAGTGATGAAATGATTTGTACGGTCTAGTCAAGAGATAAGTCTTCTTTAACATGTATATTACTTTTATTTATCTACATATTTCTGGAGTTTTGAATCCTGGGGAATCCTTCTGGTGTCCTCCTGCCCTTTATGATATGTCCCAATAGCATTTCAAGGCTCCATTTCCGCAAAACTGACTCCATTCCGCAGTCTTGAGAATGTCCCTCCACCTACCATGTTTCTCCAGGTTTCTGCTGCCAACCTCATCACAGGCTCATCAACATTTGAGGAATTCTTTGGTCTGTTTCTAATCAGTTCACTGACAGACGGTCCACCGGTCAAAGCAGGTACAGCCCCTTCATGTTCACACATGTTTCCCGTGTTGGGGGGAAGGGAGCCAGCAGAGCCCCCTCAGGCCTGTGACCCACCTTTCTGGGTGGAGAGAAGCTGGGCACCCAGCACAAGATGACGTTTTGGCACAAGGAATACAGATGTAGGAGGGACCTGGAGGGAGGTGCAGATGCCACGGTAAACGAAAAAGGCTCTGTTTTTATTTGAGACATTCCTCCCATGGGAATACCTCCTTGTGAAGTGTGGCTGCCATTCATTGAGTAGCAATTCATATCATAGAGCCCAAAATTGTATCTTGTTACAGATAATATAACGTGTAAATGTAATTTGCTTGTACAGAGAAATATCTGTGAGCGAAGGGACCACAGGTTTAGAGAACAGACTTGGGCCGGAATGCTCGCTGTAACACTTATGAAGTATGAGATCTGGGCCACTCACGACCCCTCAGAATTACAAACAGTTAAAACAATACTTGTATTGATGACCTTAGTGAGCATTTAAACATACCAAGGAGTAAATGTCTGGGAAAGTCTATCGCTCTACCAGAGACTGGGCTTGGCAGCCTGGCAGCTGACACTCTGGGCACCACTTCCTGAGCTGGGGCAGGAGTGTTTTTGTCCCAGAGGCACCTGATCATGCAGGACTGTGTCTTGGCTGCTGGCACAGAGATACAGAGTGGAGTCCCTCAGCTCCAAGGGGGTCAAGCTCAGCTCAGAGCAAGAGTCATTCAACTGTTTTGCTGAAAATCGATCCGATATGTTTCCTTTTTGATACTCTTCCCCATCATAATACTGAACAAGGAACTGGGGGCCCTGGCCCAGAGCCTGTGGATACCAGTACACAGAGAGGTGTCCAGAGTCAGGGGAACACATCAGAGTCGCTTGCTGCTTTCTTGATTTGATCCGGTACTTGGGGGTCTGGGTGACTCCAGAATCCACCAGGCCTGTTGGGGAGGAGACAAGGAAGCTGAGGGCAGAGCTCACGGAAGCCTCCTGCTGCAGCCCTCATCGCCGGGCTTCTATCTCAGGGAGGCAAAGGCATCTCAGAAGCTCCCACACTGTGTCCAGGCCTCACCTGCTCCCAGGAGGCAGAGAGTCACACAGCAGAGGAGCCTGGCGCCCATGGCAGCATCAGGAACCCAAGACTGCTGCTGGCTGGGGGCGGGTCTCCTGGGGTGAGCGGCGTAAGTGCTGACCCTCCTGCTTCCCTGACTGGAGCGTTTGCCTATGACGTCACTGCTCTGTGTCTCTGAGGCTGCCCTTGTCCCCTGGACCCCTTGGCAGGACCAAGGGCTGGCTCCTCTATGCCACTCCTTGTCCTGACAGCCCCTCAGCAACTTTGGGTGTGAGGTGAGTTTCGTCCCCTGGTCCCATGAGACCACAACATGTCTTGTTCTCCTCTGCCTGACCCTGCCTGACACTCAGCCCCAACACCTCACCAACCACCCCAACGCCTTCACCTCCTCCTCACATGCTGATCCAGGATACGACCACTGTGAACATCCTGAGGTTCCAGGCATGTCTCCAGTTCCCTGGGCAGGGAGGAGTCTGTGCTGGTTCCATATGTCTTGGAACAATTCAGGGAACTCAAACCGCTCCCAGATGCAGGCATGATATAGCCAAGGTTCCCTTAAACTGCCCTCTCCAGAGAGATTCTCAACTCCTCTAATACACCCTACTTACCTTTAAACACAGTGCCTCCAAGTGGCCAAAGGTCCAGGGTCTCATGGATTTGTACCATCTGTTTAAAGCAAGGGTACAAAAATCCAGGACCCTGCACACATTCACACACACACACACTCACACAAACACACACACACAGACACACACACATACACACACACACACACACAGACACACACACACAGACACACACACACACACATCTGTTCTACCGCCTTCCTAGCCTGGCTGATAGGGTTTATCTTCAAATCTACTCTTAGCCTCTGGAGGCAGAAGACTTTATGATCCAAACTTTTTACTGAGAGAGAAATGATTGCAGCACCACTACAATGATGTAGTTATCTAAGATGGAAATATATAATCATAGAATAAATACTCTGAGGCTCTCAAGTGAATCTGGCAGCAAACATGTGTTCCATAACTACTTCTGATTAATCAGATGTATATATTTCCAGATTGTGTATTTAAATTGAGCATTATCAAATTCTAGATAAAACTTTTTATAAAGAAGCTTTAGAAACATGAACTCATCTATTTCTGCACTTATAACATCTTGATATAATGGGGGTGATGTATGATATATTTTGACTTTGAGAAGATTTTGATGAGGGCGCCAGGTGGTGGCAACCTGGCCTTGGTTAGATGAGATGCTAAGGAAGTCGGGGCGGGCGGGGGGGTGGGAAAACACACAAAGATCATCTGTCCCCCTGAGATGAACTCCCATGAGTTTTTGGATGATTGATGATTAACTGAAGTTGATTTCTCTTTGATGATTCCATCCAGCTTGCTCAAAGCAGAGCACGTGGAGGGGCCATTTTAGAAGCCTCCCTGTGAAATGAGAAGGGACCCGAGGCAGATGAGGGAGGAGCCTGTGGCTATGGGAGAGAGGGCCAGGGAGCTGATGCAGAGAGGTGGGGAGAGGAATGTCCTGCCTGCCTGGGAAAGGTGGGCAAGAGAAGAGAGCATGTGAGAGTCAGGCTGGGGGAGAACCTTCCAGAGAGACATTGATGAAGTGCCTGAGGTAAGACAGGAGGGCCTATTTAAATCTAATTAACCAACATCCTTCCCTCCTAGAGGTCTCAGGCTCAGGTGATGACTAGGAGTCAGAGCTGGGGAAGCATCTTCCTGATTCACAGGGAGGATGCAGTGGAAAGACAGAGACCGATGGTGGACACATGGCCCTGAGGCCTGGGAGTGAGGTTGGGGCAGCGTTGTCCACACACCCAGGGTCACACTGCAGACACTTGGCCCACAAAGGCCCAAGATTTCCGGTGCTAGGAGCCTGGCTGTGGGCACCTAGTACTTTTTGCACAGAGAGGAGGTGGCCGTGCAGTGCTGTGGAATAACTGCTGGCGCAGAAGTACACAGATGTCTGGTTGCGGATGGCAGACTTCAGTGTCAGAGGGAAGTTCTCTTTGTTTGATCTGGAGACGCTGTAGCCCTCAGGCACATCTCCTGGCTCGCTACTGGGCGCACCAGCTGAGTAATAGATCAGCCTCAGCCCGGGTCCCAGGTCTTGTCAGTACCAGTACATATCATTATGACCCAGATCCTGAGTACATTTCAGAGTTGTCCTCTGCCCTGTCCTCACTACCTGGAATCTGGGGTCCTGAGTGACACCAGCGTGGACCGCCCCTGTGGAAAAGGAGGACCGATGCTGCAGTCACAGCAGACATGCTTCGTGCTGGCACCCCCAAGAGGACCCTGCCCCCAGGACTCACCTGCCTGCAGGAGACAGAAGACCACACAGCCCAGGAGGCAGGGGCTCATGGCAGGGGCAGGGCACGTTGACGGCCCTCTGGTCTGAGTGTGGATGAGAGGGGAGAGGGGCTCTCCAGGGAGTCCTTCTGAGATGTCACTGTCCCTGCCAGGCCCCAGAGCAGACCTGCCCCATAAGGCGGCCACACCCTTCCCCCAGAGACTCAAATCAAAGATGAACCTCAGAGAGTCACTTCCTAGACTGGCTGAGAAGAAGTCCAGGGTCCCCAAGGAAGAGAAAGAAGTCCAGAGCCCTAGAGAAGGTGAAAGGGGTCCAGGGCTCTCAAGGAGAAAAAAAAAAAAAAAAAGATGTATGTTGTGAGTGGGTCTGATAAAACTATATAAGGCCTTGTTTAGACTAGCAAGTAGGGGCACTCTCCCTCCCCCTTCAATGTCTATGTCAGAAGCTTTCCTTGTCCCTTTTTATACTTTAATAAAACTCAGCTACACAAAATCTCTTGAATGATCAAGACTGGTCCCTGGTCTCGAGGCTAAATCGTCTTCGGAAATCATGAATCTGACACCTTTCAATGGAAGCTATCAACCCTGAGTGAACAGTTCATAACAGGGAGACCCTTTCAGCTCACCGGACATAAGCCTTACAAGTTGATTTAATCTTTCTGTGAAACAGGTCAAATTTTTGTATGTTCTAGTCCAGAGATAATTTTTCATTAACACACATGTTATCTGCATATTTCTGTAGTTTTAAGACTTGGGGAAATCCTTCTGGCTTCCTGTTGCCCCTTATGACTCATGTGTCCCAGTAGGACTTCAAGGCCTATTTGCACTTTAATTGCCTGCAGTCCTGAGAAGGTCCCTCCACCTACCATGTTTCTCCAGGTGTCTGATCCTACCCTTATCACAAGCTCATCAACATTGAGGAGTTGTTTGGTCTGTTTCTTATCAATTCACTGGCAGTTGGTCCACCAGCCAAAGGCAGGTACAGCTCCTTCAAGTTCACAGGAGGCCCTGCTTTCCAGGTCTGGGGAGGGAGCAAGCAGATACCCTCAGGCCTGTGACCCACCTTTCTGAATGGAGAGAAGCTGGTTGCCCAGCACGAGTTACTTATTGGCACAAAGGAATGCAGACTTAGGAGGGACATGGAGGGAGATGCAGGTTCCTGAAAAAAAAAAACAAAAACTGCTCCGTTTTTATTTGAGAGATTCCTCCCATGGGAATACCTCCTTGTGAAGCAGGGCTGCCATTCACTGAATAACAATTCATATCATAGAGCCCCAAATTCTGTCTTGTTACACATGACCCCCATGCATATCTAATTTGTTCTGTAGGGAGACAGTCCCATTGGTGGCAAGGGACCACAGGTGTTGAGAACAGACTTGAGTCAGAGTTCTTGCTATAATAATTATGAAGTATGAGAGCTGGGCAATCATGTTCACTCAGATGTATAAACAGTTGAAATAATATATACCTTGCATGATCGTTGTGAGCACTAAAATATATCAAGAAATGAACATCTGGGGAAGATTGTCTACTCCACCAGAGACTGGGCTTGCCAGGACGGCAGTCGACACACTCACTACCACTTCCTGAGCTGGGGCAGGAGTGTTTTTGTCCCAGAGGCACCTGATCACGCAGGGCTGTGTCTTGGCTGCTGGCACAGAGATACAGAGCGGAGTCCGTCACCTCCAAGGGGGTCAAGCTCAGCTCAGAGCGAGAGTCACTGAACTGTTCCCCTGAGAATCGATCCGATATGTTTCCTTTTTGATATTCTTCCCCATCATAATACTGAATGAGGAACTGGGGGCCCTGGCCCAGGGCCTGTTGGTACCAGTACACAGAGAGGTGTCCAGATTCAGGGGAACATCTCAGAGTCGCTTGCTGCTTTCTTGATTTGATCAGGTACTTGGGGGTCTGGGTGACTCCAGATTCCACCAGGCCTGTTGGGGAGGAGACAAGGAAGCTGAGGGCAGAGGACAGGGAAGCCTCCCGCTGCAGCCCTCATCTTCAGGCTTCTATCTCAGGGAGGCAAAGGCATCTCAGAAGCTCCCGCACTGTGTCCAGGCCTCACCTGCTCCCAGGAGGCAGAGAGTCACCCAGCAGAGGAGCCTGGCGCCCATGGCAGCATCAGGAACCCAAGACTGCTGCTGGCTAGGGGCGGAGCTCCTGGGGTGAGTGGTGTAAGTGCTGACCCTCCTGCTTCCCTGATTGGACCATTGCCTATGACGTCACTGCTCTGTGTCTCTGCAGGCTGTTTCCTGATCCCCTGGACCCCTGGCCAGGTCCCATGGTGGGCTCCTCTATGCCCTTCCCCGTCCTGCACAGCCCCTCGGCAAAGGGTGGGTTTGAGGTGAGCACTGTCCCCATATGCCCGTAACATGGCTTCTTCTCTTCCTGTCCCTGCCTGACACTCCTCACCCAGCCCTCACCAGCTGCACTAATCCATCACCCACCGCTCCCCAGGCTGCTCCAGGAGACGACCCCCTGGGCACATCCTGAGGATCCAGGCAGGTCCCCACTCCCCTGGGTAGTGAGGTGTCTGGGCTGAGTCCATGTGTCTGGACCACTCAGGGAACTCAAACCTGTTTTCTGATTCAGGCATGTAGCCAAGGTTCCCCTAAGCTACCCTCCCCAGGGTGACTATCAACCCCTCCCAGGGCACCCAGCTTACCATGGAGCCACAGTGCCTCCTAGTGGCCAGTGATCCACAGTCTCACAGATCTGTGCCTTCCATCTAAAACAAGAATAGAAATCCCCCACACTCCACATTTTCAACCCCTACACACACACACACACACACACACACACACACACAAACACACACATCCCTCATCTGCTCCCTTACCCGCCTGGCTGAACTAGGGTTGATCTTCAAGTCTAGTCTTGGGCTGTGGAGTTAAAAGACTGTATGATCAGACTTTTCTGCTAAGAAGGAAATAATTCCTGCATTACTACAATGACAGTAGTTAGCTAAAGTGGAGTAATACAGGCAATAGAAATAAGCCCTCTCATGATCTCAAATGAAGCCAGCCTTGACACCTGGATTCGAGACCTCTTTCTGATTAATCAGATCCATATATTTACCGATTTCATATTTAAATTAAGCATTACCAAATTCTAGTTATTGCATTTTATTAAGAAGTTTTATGGATATTAACCTATTTATTTCCTATGAACTTGTAAAATCTTGTTATAATAAGATACCATGGAGGAAATATTTTGACTTTGAGAACATTTCTCTGAGGGAAATAGTGGAAAACTGGTCCAGGTTAATTGAGATGCTAAGAAAGAGGGGCAGGGGGGAGAACACACACACCCAGCCTGTCTCTCCTCCTTTGAATGGACTCCTGAGGGATTTTGGATGGTTTCTAATTAACTGAGGTTGTTTTCTCTTTGATGACCGCAAGAGCTTTCTCAAACACAACCACTTAGGCATGGTTACAAAGTTCCCTGTGTCATGGGAAGGGCCATGCCACAGATGAGGGGAGAGCAGTGTGTCTGGAGCAGAGAGGGCAGGGGAGCTGAGGCCAAGGCAGTAAGGGAGGAAAGACCCGCCCCTCTGGTGGGCAAGAGCAGGGAGCACTTGAGAGCTAGGCTGGGGGAGAAACTTCCAGAGAGATAGCAATGAGGTGCTGGGGAGAGACAAGTGGGTCTAGATGTATCTGATTTACCAATATCCTTCCCTCCCCGGGGTCTTAAGCTGATGAGTAAGAGGTAGAACTAGTCAGAACTGGATGCTTTCAGAAAGACAGAGACGGATGGTGGACACATGTCTCCGAGTCCCTGGGGTCAGATCCAGGCCTGTTCAGATCGCACATCCAGGGTCACAGTGCTGGCACGTGGTCCCCAGGGCATGAGGCTCCCGGTGCTTGGAGCCTGCGCGTGGGCCCCCTGTCTTTTTGTACACAGAACAGGTGGCCGTGCAGTGGCATGGAATAATAGCTGGCACAGAAGTATGGAGCGGTTCTCAGACTCCACCGTGAGAGGGAAATTTTCTGTGTTTGATCTGGAGACACTGTACCTATCTGGTACGTCTCTTGCTCCATGGAGGGAGGCATAGCTGAGTAATGGCTCAGGCTCAGCCCAAGTCCGGGGTCTTGTCCGTACCAGCGCATATAGTTATGACCCAGATCCTAAGTACAATTAAGTATCACGCTCTGTCCTGTCCTCACGACCTGGAATCTGGGGTCCTGAGTGACACTTGCGTGGACCGCCCCTGTGGAGAAGGAGGACCGATGCTGCAGTCACAGCAGACATCCTTCCTGCTGGCACCCCCAAGGGGATCCTGCCCCCCGGGACTCACCTGCCTGCAGAGGACAGAAGACCACGAAGCCGAGGAGGCAGGGGCTCATGGCAGGGGCGGGGCAGGCGGAGGGCCCTCTGGTCTGAGTGTGGATGAGAGGGGAGAGGGGCTCTCCAGGGAGTCCTTCTGAGATGTCACTGTCCCTGCCAGGCCCCAGAGCCAACCTGTCAGTCAGGGACCACGCCCCTTCCCCCAGAGGCCCAAATCAGAAATGAACCTGAGTGAAGTGTTCACAGCAGGGATACCCATCCAGCTCAATGCACATAAGCCTCACAAGTTTTTGTAAACTTTCTGTAAAACTGTTCACATCTATAGGTACATTTTATTCCAGAAATTGCTGTTCATTAATACATATATTCATTTTATTTATCTACATATTTTGGTGGTTTTGAATCTCAGGGAAAATCCTGAGGTCTTCCTGTTGCCCTTTATGATTCATGTGTCCCAAATAATCCCTCATGCTTCTACTTTGTTAAATTGAGAGCAGTGCTCTTCATGTCCTTCCACCCACAATGATTCTGGATCTGTTTCCCCAACCTTAGGGCAGGCTCATCAACACTTGAGGAATCCTTGGGCTCTATCACTTATTAATTCACCGACTGACAGGGGGGCTGTCAGACGCAGGCTCAGTGCCGTCATGCTCACCTGAGCACGTCTTCTGGTGTCTGAGGGGTGGGGGAGCAGCAGGCCGAACCACCTCAGGCCTGTGGCCCACCTTGCTTTGAGGAGAGAAGCTGGCTGCCCAGCACCACGGATGACATGTTGGCACAAAGGAGTCCAGACATGGAGAGATATCTCAAGAGATGGCTGACACCAGGGCAAAGGAAAAATGCTCCGATTCTACGTGAGACATCAATTGCATGGAATACTTCCTTGTGAAGCGTGGCAGTCATTCAGTAACTCATGTCCTAGACCCTAGACTCTATCACACCACACAAACCTCACATTTAGAAGGACCCTGTACTAGCTGCTATGCTCAGCTGCTGTGATTTCCAGCTTCTCAATAATTTCTGAACCTGAATATCAATCAGCTGGTCATGAGTGGGTGACCGTGGTGACCTCCTGATGTGCTGGTTTCCATGGAACCCAATCTCACGTCTGGAGTCTCGGGGACTAACCATCCCTGGGGCCTCAGAGACAAAAACACAGAAACTAAAGTCAGAAGCAACAAATGAGCCCGATGTTGTAGCCACAAAAACAAGCCTTGAATTGGGGCCTGGCAAGTCGATGGGATCCACACCTGTGCTCAGAGTGTCTCTGCTCCAAGAGACAGTGGGGCCCACAACACAGGAGCCTAGTGCCCAGGCCAGGCCGCTACAGAAAAGGGGGACTTTTCAACTCAACTCCTGTGACTTGTAGCTGGGGTCAAATCAAAGGCAAGCTTCTCCTGACATGAGATGATCTCTCACCCTAGTTGCTGCTTCTGGTTGCCTACTCAGTCCCAGCACTCAGTGTGGGCACAGGAAGACTTGTTGTGTGTGTTTCACATGGGACCGCAAAGGAATTTCCTAGGAGATGAGGACTTCCTGTCAAAAGAGCACCATAAAATCATTTCAGACAATGTGTGCACAAGAGGGAAATTTTTAAAAGTGCATAAATAATTTAAAAAAAAAAAAGCTTGTACCAGCAGGGAAGATCTTTGGATGGTCATTTTCCAAAGCATCCATCTCCAGATAAGATAGTCCCTGACATGGATATGGTGCTCACATGCTTTCAAGAAAGACTTTAACTATAATCCTCTCCAGCAGTAATGTTTTAAATATTTAGCTCTGGGCCAAAGAGGACTTTAAAACAGAATGACAGCAAAAGAAATCATATTGTTCACTGTCAGGGAAAGAGACAGGCCTGGGAAGGGGGCTTGAGAGAATTTCTGGTGATGATATGTTCTCAGTCTTTATAGGTGAATTTTCCATGGGCACATACAGATGGATGGATCAAACCCATTCTTCGGTTCACTGTACAGTGTGTAATGTTATTGTATATACAGAGGATCCCTTGAACCACACTTTTTTGAACTTCCTGGGTCCAGTTTTGTGTGGAATTTTTAATAGATACTAACTACAGACCTTGTTGTTCATCTGGTAAAGAATCTCCCTGCAATGGGAGAGACCTGGGTTGGATCGCTGGGTGGGGAAGATCTGCTGGAGCAGGGAAAGGCTACCCAGTCCAGTATTCTGGCCTGGAGAATTTCATGGACTGTATGGGGGTCACAAAGAGTCAGACACAACTGAGTAACTTTCACTTTCACTTTTGACAGTACTACACAATTGTGGCTGGTTAAATCTGCAGCTGTGGAATCATAAATAAGGAGAGTTGACTGAATTTAAAGAAACTTTTACAGCAGGGTTAGGGCTGGGTCAGGGTCCCCAAACTTCACATTATTCAAATGTTTACTATAATTCATATGACAATAAAGTTGATGTAAAAACGCCTGAGGGTACGTTACATACTGTTTATCTCATGTAGTGAACAAGCAAGCACAATTACTTTCTTTCCTGTGACATCTGAATATCTCAAGTATAGCGTTTGAATTCACAATGTGTCCATATCTACTTTAGTACCTAGGAAGCACTAGAGGAGGCTGTCAGAGATTAGCAAAGGGAATCAAGAAATCCAGAGTCCTGTTACCTGCCAGGGACTTCATGCTTACTAAATTCCTGTGAAACCCTAGAAGATGGTGTCCTGACTAATAAAATATGTCAACTAGACTGCCATGGATATTTAGCTTTATTTTTCTGGGTGCTCCTAGGAGGGGTATTTTTGGAAAAGGTAATATGTTAATAGGTAAATTTTAATAATAGATTAGATTAGCATTTTAATTGGTAAAGCAGATGACCCTCCATAACGTAGGTGGGCTTCATGAAACCAGAAGAGATGAACGGACAAAAGAACACTGATCCTCCCCCAAGTAAGACATAATTGTCAGTTCATGGCCTTCACACGGGGCCACTAGTTCTTCTGCTTTTGAACTTAAACATCAGTTCCCCCTCAGTCTCTCGTAGCACCAGACCAGCCTGCAGCTTTTGCACTTGCCAGCCTTAACAACTGTGTGAGCCAATCGCTTTTAAAACATGTGTGTGTGTATGTATTTGTGTGTGTGTGTATATTATTTATTCTTATGGGGGACAGTTTTGGGGGGCAAAGAACACAAGAGATGAGGACAGACTTGAATCAAATACCTTGACTGAAAGGAATGAAATATGAGAAGTGGGCAAGTCATTTCCACTCAGATGTATAAACAGGGAAATAATACATGCCTAGGATGATCTTTGGGACCATTAAAACACAGCAGAGGAAGAATATCTGGGAGAGACTATTGGATCTATCTAGGCCTGGAAGGCAAGCAGTCACCCTCACCACACTTCCTGAGCTGGGGCAGGAGAGTTTTTGTGCCAGAGGCACCTGATCATGCAGGGCTGTGTCTGGGCTTCTGGCACAGAGATACACGGCTGAGTCCGTCAGCTCCAAGGTGCTCAAGTTCAGCTCAGAGCGAGAGTCACTGAACTGTTTTGCTGAGAATCCATCCGGGAGCTGTGCTTCTCCCCTCACTTCCTGCCTGTAATACTGAACGAGGAACCGGGGGCCCTGGCCCAGGGCCTGTTGGTACCAGTACACAGAGAAGTGTCCAGAGACAGGGGAGCATCCCAGTGTCACTCACTCTTCTCTTGCTTTAATCAGGTATCTTGGGGTTTGGGTGACTCCAGCATCCACAAGGCCTGTGGGGGAAGAAGACTGGGGCTGACAAAGAAACCAGGAGAGAAGCCGATGGTGCCTTGGTTTCAGGCAAAGTCAGCCTAGGAACAGAGATTCTCTCCTGTGCCAAGGACCCACCTGCTGCCAGGAGACAGAGCCACACAGCAGACGCGGCTGCAGCCCATGGCAGGAGGGGTAGAGCGGTCCGGCGTCTCCTTGCTCAGAGCTCTGCTTCTCTGAGAGCTGGGGTTCTGGGCCTCCTTCCCCTGATTGGAGGTGAGGCAGGGACGTCACTGCTCTGATGTCATTGCCTCTGCTGGTTCCCAGGAATCTGACCTCTCATTCCCGGTCAGCTGATCCACGAATGCTGCTCTGTCCTGCAAAGTCTCTTAGATGACGTGTGAGCTGGACTGCTGGTCTGGGCGAGGCTGGGTTGATGCCCGACGCCCTTCCCCGTGGCTCCTTCGCTTCTCTCTTCAGGCCGGTGTTTCTCTTTTCTGTTTCTTTCCTACCAAGTCCCAGATCCATACCCTTCACTTTTTCTGCAACCTCAGAGGCTCCTTCAGCATTGCATAGTTGAAGTTCATGGCTCCCACCTGGGACAGCTAGCCTACAAGCTAGCGCCTGTGCTAGTCAGTCTTCTAGAGATGAAAACACCAAATGAAGCTTTCTCTTAACCCTCCTGGTCCCAGGCACTAGCACTGTCCCCTTGCTCTGCCCCAGAATCTTCTGGAGTTTGGCATTTCCACAGCATCCCCCTGTGGTCTATGTGTGGAAACCAAGATTGTCTGCCCAGATTTAATAGTCATGGGATGTTTTTATATTAGAAAATATTTCACTGTTTGCTGACCGCACTGCGTTTTTGCTTGTTTAGATTTTCTAAAGAACATACAGGCAATTAGAAACACAGACTCACAAACCAGCCTGCCTTAGCTGATTTATGAGTTTGTATTTCAAGAGTAAAGAAATGTGTTCGTGCAGGAAATATATAATTCTTTAACTTTTAGAAGATTGTGATGAGGGAAATGCTACAAACTTGGGTTAGTTCTTGGTGGTGGTGGTGGTGTTCAATTGCTAACACCAGTCCAACTCTTTCAGACCCCATGCATCGCAGCACACCAAGCTGCCCTGTTCTTCACTGTCTCCCAGAGTTTGCTCAAATTCATGTCTTTTGTGTTGGTGATGCTATCTAACCACCCTTTCTCTGCCACCCCCTTCTCCTTTTGCTTTCAGTCTTTCCCAAAATCAGGGTCTAGGCTATTTAGATGCTAAAGACAGGGAGTGGTGGAGAACAGATACACACACAGCTTGCCTCTCCTCCTGAGATACTACAGGAATTATGGATGATTAATCATTAACTGAGGTTGCATTCTCTTTGAGGAACCCAGGGAGCCTACTCAAACATGAAAACTTAGGGATCATTACAAGGTTCCCTGGGTGACGGGCCAGGACATGACCCAGATGAGGGAGGAGCAGCAAGGCTGAAGTAGAGAAGGGTCGGAACGAAAGCCAGGAAGGTGGGAGAGGAAAGACCCCACATTTGGGGAAGTTGGACAATGCAGAGCCGACACAAGGGCCAGCCTGGGGAGAACCTTCCACAGCGACAGGCATGTGGTGCCCGGGGCGAGACAAGAGGGTCTAGATGTACCTGATTCCCCAACACCCTTCCCTCCCGGAGGCCTCATTTTCACTGATGACTAGGAGTCAGAGCTGGCTAGCATCTTTAATTCAGGCTCACGTGGCAGCTCTGGTGAATATACAGAGAGTAAGAGCGGACACATGTCCATGAGGCCCTGTTGTCAGGTCTGTGACAGCAAAGATAAAAAACTACTGCCTATGCTGCCAGTGTGTCTGTGGGCTCTGATCTCCAGGTGCTAGGAGCCTGCAGGGGCTCCCTAAGTTCCAGGCTGCAGGGCCCTCATCTGCCTTTTTGCACAGAGAGGAGGTGGCCGTGCAGCGCCGTGGAGTCACTGCTGGCGCAGAAGTACACAGATGTCTGGGAGCGGTTGGCAGACTTCAGCGTGAGAGGGAAGTTCTCTGTGCTTGGTCTGGAGACGCTGTACCCGTCGGGCACGTCTCCTTGCACCGTGGAGGGAGCCACAGCTGAGTAATGAATCAGCCTCAGCCCGTGTCCCGGGTCTTGTCGGTACCAGCACATATAGTTATGACCCAGATCCTGAGTACAATTAAGTGTGGCGCTCTGTCCTGTCCTCACAACCTGGAATCTGGGGTCCTGAGTGACACCAGCGTGAACCGCCCCTGTGGAGAAGGAGGACCGATGCTGCAGTCACAGCGGACATGCTCAGCGCTGGCACCCCCAAGGGGACCCTGCCCCCAGGGCTCACCTGCCTGCAGGAGACAGAAGACCACACAGCCCAGGAGGCAGGGGCTCATGGCGGGGGCGGGGCAGGCCGAGGGCCCTCTGGTCTGAGTGTGGATGAGAGGGGAGAGGGGCTCTCCAGGGAGTCCTTCTGATATGTCCCTGTCCCTGCCAGGCCCCAGAGCCAACCTGTCACTCAGGGAGCCACACCCCTTCCCCCAGAGGCTCAAATCAGAAATGATCCTGAGTGAACTGTTCACAACAGGGAGATCCATCCATATCAATGGACATAAGCCTGAGAAGTAGATGTAAATTTTCTGTCAAACTAATTAAATTTTGTGTGTGTTCTAGTCCAGAGATAATTCTTCATTAATACATTTTTTACTTGTATTTATCTGCATATTTCTGTAGTGTTAAATCTTGTGCAAATCCTTCTGTCTTTGCATTGACTTTATGACTGATGTGACCCAGTGGGACTTCAAGGTTCCATTTCTGCATAATTTACCACAGTCCTGAGATTGTCCCTTCACCTACCAAGTTTCTCCAGAAATCTGCTCATAAGCTCATTGCAGGCTCATCAACATTTGAGGAATTGTTTGGTCTATCTAATCAAATCACTGACAGACGGTCCACCAGCTAAATGCAGGTACAGCTCATTCACGTTCACAGGAGCCCGTGTTTCCCATGTCAGGGAGGGAGCAAGCAGAGCCCCCTCAGGCCTGTGACCCACCTTTCTGGGTGTAGAGAAGCTGGTTGCCCACCATCCCAGATGACACATTGGCACAAAGGAATACAGATGTAGGAGGGACACGGCAAGAGGTGGCAGACTCCAGGGTAACTGAAAAATGCTCTTTATTTATTGAGAGGTTCTTTCCATGGGAATACCTCCTTGCGATGCACAGCTGCCATTCACTGAGTAACAGTTCATATCTTACAGCCCCACACTGTCTCTGTTACACATAGCCCAGCATGGGTATGGACTTTGCTCTGTATGGAGCTATTTCCATGAGGAAAGGAACCACAGGTGCTGAGAACAAACCTGAGCGGAAGCCTAGGTGTAAGTTATAAAGTGTGAGATCTGGGCAATTCCCGTCCCCTCAGATGTACAAACAGTTAAAATTATACTTATGTTGATGATCTTAGTGAGCATTAAAGCATGTAAAGAAATGAATGTCTGGGAAAGTCTATCGCTCTACCAGAGACTGGGCTTGGCAGGCTGGCAGCTGACACACGGGGCAACACTTCCAGAGCTGGGGCAGGGGTGTTTTTGTCCCAGAGACACCTGATGACGCAGGGCTGTGCCTTGGCTGCTGGCACAGAGATACAGGGTGGAGTCCGTCAGCTCCAAGGAGCTCAGGTTCAGCTCTGCGCAAAGATCACTGAACTGTTTTCCTGAGAATCGATCTGATATGTTTCCTTTCTCACTAACTTCCCTGTTGTAATATTGAATGAGGAACTGGGGGCCCTGGCCCAGGGCCTGTTGGTACCAGTACACAGAGAGGTGTCCAGATTCAGGGGAACGTCTCAGAGTCACTTGCTGTTTCCTGATTTGATCCGGTACTTGGGTGTCTGGGTGACTTCAGAATCCACCAGGCCTGTTGGGGGAGACAAGGAATCTGTGGGCAGAGCACAGGGGAAGCTTCCCGCTTCAATCCTCATCACCGGGCTTCTGTCGCAGGGTGACAGAACATCTCAGAAGCCCCCACTGTGTCCAGACTCACCTGCTCCCAGGAGGCAGAGAGTCACACAGCAGAGGAGCCTGGAGCCCATGGCAGCATCAGGAACCCAAGACTGCTGCTGGCAGGGGGCGGGGCTCCTGGGGTGAGTGGCGTAAGTGCTGACCCTCCTGCTTCCCTGATTGGAGCGTTTGCCTATGACGTCACTGCTCTGTGTCTCTGCAGGCTGCCCTTGTCCCCTGGACCCCTTAGCATTACCCAGGGCTGGCTCCTCTATGCCCTTCCCCGTCCTGCATAGCCCCTCAGCAAGTTTGGGTGTGAGGTGAGTTTCATCCCCTGGTCCCATGTGCCCACAACATGTCTTGTTCTCCTCTGCCTGACACTCAGCCCCAAGACCTCACCAACCATCCCAACCCCTTCACCTCCTCCTCACATGCTGATCCAGGATACGACCCCCGTGAACATCCTGAGGTTCCAGGCACATCTCCAGTTCCCTGGGCAGGGAGGAGTCTGTGCTGGTTCCATATGTCTTGGAACAATTCAGGGAACTCAAACCTTCTCCCAGGCAGGCATGATATAGCCAAGGTTCCCTGAAACTGCCCTCTCCAGAGAGATTCTCAACCCCTCCCAATACACCCTACTTACCTTGGAAACACAGTGCCTCCAAGTGGCCAAAGGTCCAGGGTCTCATGGGTTTGCACCATCTGTTTAAAGCAAGGGTACAAAAATCCAGGACCCTGCACACACACACACACACACACACACACACACACACACACACACAGACACACACACACTCACACACACACAGACAGACACAGTCACACACAGAAACACACACACAGAGACACACACACACTCACACACACACAGACAGACACACATAGACACACACACAGACACAGACACACACACAAACACACACTCACACACACACACTCACACACACACACACACGCACACGCACACCTGTTCTACTGCCTTCCTAGACTGGCTGATAGGGTTTATCTTCAAATCCACTCTTAGCCTCTGGAGGCAGAAGACTTTATGATCCAAACTTTTTACTGAGAGAGAAATGATTGCAGCACCACTACAATGATGTAGTTATCTAAGATGGAAATATATAATCATAGAATAAATACTCTGAGGATCTCAAGTGAATCTGGCAGCAAACATGTGTTCCATAACTACTTCTGATTAATCAGATGTATATATTTCCAGACTGTGTATTTAAATTGAGCATTATCAAACTCTAGATAAAACTTTTTATAAAGAAGTTTTAGAAACATGAACTCATCTATTTCTGCATTTATAAAATCTTGATATAGTGGGAGCGATGTATGATATATTTTGACTTTGAGAAGATTTTGATGAGGGCACCAGGTGGTGGCAACGTGGCCTTGGTAAGATGAGATGCTAAGGAATTTAGGGCGGGCGGGCGGTGGGAGAACACACAAAGATCATCTGTCCCCCTGAGATGAACTCCCATGAGTTTTTGGATGATTGATGATTAACTGAAGTTGATTTCTCTTTGATGATTCCATCCAGCTTGCTCAAAGCAGAGCACGTGGAGAGGCCATTTTAGAAGCCTCCCTGCGAAATGAGAAGGGACCTGAGTCAGATGAGGGAGGAGCCTGTGGCTATGGGAGAGAGGGCCAGGGAGCTGATGCGGAGAGGTGGGGAGAGGAATGTCCTGCCTGCCTGGGAAAGGTGGGCAAGAGAAGAGAGCATGTGAGAGTCAGGCTGGGGGAGAACCTTGCAGAGAGACATTGATGAAGTGCCTGAGGTAAGACAGGAGGGCCTATTTAAATCTAATTTACCAACATCCTTCCCTCCTAGAGGTCTCAGGCTCAGGTGATGACTAGGAGTCAGAGCTGGGGAAGCATCTTCCTGGTTCACAGGGAGGATACAGTGGAAAGACAGAGACCGATGGTGGACACATGGCCCTGAGGCCTGGGAGTGAGGCTGGGGCAGCGTTGTCCACACACCCAGGGTTACACTGCAGGCACGTGGCCCACAAAGGCCCAAGGTTTCCTGTGCTAGGAGCCTGATCGTGGGCACCCAATACTTTTTGCACAGAGAGGAGGTGGCCATGCAGTGCTGTGGAATAACTGCTGGCGCAGAAGTACACAGATGTCTGGTTGCGGATGGCAGACTTCAGTGTCAGAGGGAAGTTCTCTTTGTTTGATCTGGAGACGCTGTAACCCTCGGGTACATCTCCCGGCTTGCTACTGGGCACACCAGCTGAGTAATAGATCAGCCTCAGCCCGTGTCCCAGGTCTTGTCGGTACCAGTACATATCATTATGACCCAGATCCTGAGTACATTTCAGTGTCGCCTTCTGTCCTGTCCTCACTACCTGGAATCTGGGGTCCTGAGTGACACCAGCGTGGACCGCCCCTGTGGAGAAGGAGGACCGATGCTGCAGTCACAGCGGACATGCTCAGTGCTGGTACCCCCAAGAGGACCCTGCCCCCAGGACTCACCTGCCTGCAGGAGACAGAAGACCACACAGCCCAGGAGGCAGGGGCTCATGGCGGGGGCGGGGCAGGCGGAGGGCCCTCTGGTCTGAGTGTGGATGAGAGGGGAGAGGGGCTCTCCAGGGAGTCCTCCTGAGATGTCACTGTCCCTGCCAGGCCCCAGAGCAGGCCTGCCACAAGGCAGCCACGCCCCTTCTCCCAGAGACTCAAATCAAAGATGAACCTCAGAGAGTCACTTCCTAGACTGGCTGATAAGAAGTCTAGGGTCCCCAAGGAAGAGAAAGAAGCCCAGAGCCCTAGAGAAGGTGAAAGGGGTCCAGGGCTCTCAAGGAGAAAAGAACAAACATGTTTTCTACATTGTTTTGTTTAGTCAATAGAGCACTGTATCTTGCTTGAGGAGATGTTTCTCCTTACAAAGAACCTTCTAACTAATCTTGTTATCCTAAGATATATTTTGTGGAAGTGGGTTCGGGGAGACCTCTCTATTGTCAGTTCTTGTTAGTTTAAGATGTATGTGGGTCTGATAAAACTATATAAGGCCTAGATAAGACTAGCAAGTAGGGGCACTCTCCTTCCCCCTTCAATGTCTATGTCAGAAGATTTCCTTGTCCCTTTTTATACTTTAATAAAACTCAGCTACACAAAATCTCCTGAATGATCAAGACTGGTCCCTGGTCCCGAAGCTATATCGTCTTCGGAAATCATGAATCCGACACCTTTCAATGGAAGCTATCAACCCTGAGTGAACAGTTCATAACAGGGAGACCCATTCAGCTCACAGGACATAAGCCTTACAAGTTGATGTAATCTTTCTGTGAAACTGATCAAATTTTTGTATGTTCTAGTCCAGAGATAATTTTTCATTAACACACATGTTATATTTATTTATCTGCATATTTCTGTAGTTTTAGGTCTTGGGGAAATCCTTCTGGCTTCCTGTTGCCCCTTATGACTCATGTGTCCCAGTAGGACTTCAAGGCCTATTTGCACTTTAATTGCCTGCAGTCCTGAGAAGGTCCCTCCACCTACCATGTTTCTCCAGGTGTCTGATCCTACCCTTATCACAAGCTCATCAACATTGAGGAGTTGTTTGGTCTGTTTCTTATCAATTCACTGGCAGTTGGTCCACCAGCCAAAGGCAGGTACAGCTCCTTCAAGTTCACAGGAGGTCCTGCTTTCCAGGTCTGGGGAGGGAGCAAGCAGATACCCTCAGGCCTGTGACCCACCTTTCTGAATGGAGAGAAGCTGGTAGCCCAGCAAGGGTTACTTATTGGCACAAAGGAATGCAGACTTAGGAGGGACATGGAGGGAGATGCAGACTCCAGAAAAAAAAAAAACAAAAACTGCTCCGTTTTTATTTGAGAGATTCCTCCCATGGGAATACCTCCTTGTGAAGCAGGGCTGCCATTCACTGAATAACAATTCATATCATAGAGCCCCAAATTCTGTCTTGTTACACATGACCCCCATGCATATCTAATTTGTTCTGTAGGGAGACAGTCCCATTGGTGGCAAGGGACCACAGGTGTTGAGAACAGAATTGAGTCAGAGTCCTTGCTATAATAATTACGAAGTATGAGAGCTGGGCAAATCATGTTCACTCAGATGTATAAACAGTTGAAATAATATATACCTTGCATGATCTTTGTGAGCACTAAAATATATCAAGAAATGAACATCTGGGGAAGACTGTCTACTCCACCAGAGACTGGGCTTGCCAGGCTGGCAGTCGACACACTCACCACCACTTCCAGAGCTGGGGCAGGAGTGTTTTTGTCCCAGAGGCACCTGATCACGCAGGGCTGTGTCTTGGCTGCTGGCACAGAGATACAGGGCTGAGTCCGTCAGCTCCAAGGAGCCCAAGTTCAGCTCTGAGCAAAAATCACTGAACTGTTCTCCTGAGAATCGATCTGATGTGTTTCCTTTCTCATTAACTTCCCTATTGTAATAATGAATGAGGAACTGGGGGCCCTGGCCCAGGGCCTGTTGGTACCAGGTCACGGAGCGGTGTCCAAATTCAGAGGAACATCTCAGCATCACTTACTGCTTTCTTGATTTGATCAGATATTTGGGGGTCTGGATGACTTCAGAATCCACCAGGCCTGTTGGGGAGGAGACAGATGGAAGCTGAGGGCAGAGCACAGGGAAGCCTCCTGCTGAAGCCTTCATCAACGGGCTTCTATCTCAGGGAGGCAAAGACATCTCAGAAGCTCCCACACTGTGTCCAGGACTGACCTGCTCCCAGGAAGCAGATTCACACAACAGAGGAGCCTGGAGCCCAAGGCAGCATCAGGAACCCAAGACTGCTACTGGCTGGGGGCGGGTCTCCTAGGGTAAGTGGGGTAAACTGCCCACCCTCCTGCTTCCCTAATTGGAGCATTTGCCTATGACGTCACAGCTCTGTGTCTCTGCAAGTTGCCCTACCCACTGTACACCCTGCCAGGGCCAAAGGTGAGCCCACTATGCCATTCCTTGCCCTTCACAGACCCTGAACAAGGGGTGGGTATGAATGGTGCACCATTCCCATGTCCCCATATGCCCACAACAGAGCTTGCTGTCCTCTGCCTGCCCTGCCTGATACTCAGCCAGGCACTCACCTGGCTCCAAGTCACCCTGCAATCAGCTGACAATCACCCAGCCCTCACCAGCCACCCCAAACCCCTCACCTCCACTTCCCTTGCAGCTCCAGGAGGCTATCTCCTGGCCACATCCTGAGGATCCAGGCACATCCCCACTTTCCCTGGCAGTGAGGAGTCTGTGCTGGTCACATGTGTCCTGGAACCTCAGGATCTCAGGGATCTCAATCCTGCTTTCTCAGGCAGGCATGTAGCCAAGGTTCCTTAAAGCTGCCCTCCCCAGGGTGAATCTCCACCCCTCCCAAGTCCCCTGCTTACCGTGGGCCCACAGCGCCTCCTAGTGGCCAAAGGTCCAGAGTCTCATGGGTCTGTGCCTTCTGTCTAAAGCAAGAATGTAAACACCCCACACACTGAACACACACACACACACACACACACATTCTACTGTCTTCCCAACCTGGCTGACTTCAGATTGGTCTTCAAAGTCCCTCTTAGCCTCTGGAGGTAAAAGACTGTAGAAAACAACATTTCCATTAAGAAGAAAATAATTTCACTGACAGTAGCATGCTCAGGTGGAATCACACAGACCTTCAATACAGACACTCTGATGAGCTCAGGTGAATACAGTCTGGGACACTGCATTTCTTAGATCCCTCTGATTAGTCAGATCCACATATTTCTTGATTGTCTACATTAATTAAATATCACTAATTCTAGGTAATGGATTTATATACAGAGATTATATATTAACCCATTGATTATTAAAGTTATTAGACTTTGAAATTAAAAAAACCAACCGTGCACTGTATTTAACGTAGATGTAGCTGGGCGTGATAAGAGACTGCACCCTCCGTGTCACACTACAGACATGTGGCCCTGGGCTCCGAGGCTCCGCGTGTGATAAGCCTGCAAGGGGCTCTCCTACTTCCAGGCCACAGGGCATCCCTTATCACTTGCACAGACTGGAGGTGGCCGTGTAGTGCCGTGAAGTAACCACTGGCGAAGAGGTACACAGATGTCTGGGAGCGGTTGGCAGACTCCAGTGTGAGAGGGAAGTTCTCTGTGTTTGGTCTGGAGACGCTGTACCCATCGGGCACGTCTCCTTTCTCCGAGGCAGGACGGATAACTGAGTAATGGATCAGCCTCAGCCCGTGTCCCAGGTCTTGTCGGTACCAGTACATATAATCATGGTTCATCCTGAGTACAATAAGTGTGGCTCTCTGTCCTGTCCTCATGACCTGGAATCTCGGGTCCTGAGTGACACCAGCGTGGACCGCCCCTGTGGAGAAGGAGGACCGATGCTGCAGTCACAGGGGACATGCTCAGTGCTGGCACCCCCAGGGCACCCTGCCCCCAGGACTCACCTGCCTGCAGGAGACAGAAGACCACACAGCCCAGGAGGCAGGGTTCATGGCAGGGCCGGAGGTGGCAGGCCCTCTAGTCTGAGTGTGGATGAGAGGGGAGAGGGGCTCTCCAGGGAGTCCTTCTGAGATGTCACTGTCCCTGCCAGGCCCCAGAGCCGACCTGTCACTCAGGGAGCCACGCCCCTTCCCCCAGAGGCTCAAATCAGAAATGAACCTGAGTGAACTGTTCAGAACAGGGAGGCCCATCCAGGTCAACGGACATAAGCTCACACATTGCTGTAATCTTTCTGTAAATGTTAAATATTTTTTCTGTAAGTGTTAAACTGATTAAATGTTTTGTAAGTTCTGTTCCACAGATGAGTCTTCATTAACATGTACATTACTTGTATTTATCTACATACTTCTGGAGTTTTGAATCCTGGGCAATCCTTCTGGCATCCTCCTGTCCTTTATGATTTGTGTCCCAATAGCACTTCAAGGCTCCTTTCTGCAACATTGACCGCAGTCCTGAGAATGTCCCTCCACCCACCATGTTTCTCCAGGTTTCTGCTGCCAACCTCATCACAGGCTCATCAACATTTGAGGAAATGTTTGGTCTGTTTCTAATCAGTTCACTGACAGACAGTCCACCGGTCAAAGCAGGTAGAGCCCCTTCATGTTCACACGTGTTTCCTGTGTTGGGGGGAAGGGAGCCAGCAGAGCCCCCTCAGGCCTGTGACCCACCTTTCTGGGTGGAGAGAAGCTGGGTGCCCAGCACAGGATGACGTTTTGGCCCAAAGAAATACAGATGTAGAAGGGACCTGGAGGGAGGTGGAGACGCCACAGTAAACGAAAAAGGCTCTGTTTATATTTGAGACATTCCTCTCGTGGGAATACGTGCTTGTGATGTGTGGCTGTCATTCATTGAGTAGCAATTCATATCATAGAGCCCAAAATTGTATCTTGTTACAGTTAATATAACGCGTAAATGTAATTTGCTTGTACAGAGAAATATCTGTGAGCGAAGGGACTACAGGTTTAGAGAACAGACTTGAGCCGGAATGCTCGCTGTAACATTTATGAAGTATGAGATCTCGGCAACTCACGACCCCTCAGAATTACAAACAGTTAAAATAATACTTATCTTAGTGACCTTAGTGAGCATTTAAACATACCAAGGAGTAAATGTCTGGGAAAGTCTATCGCTCTACCAGAGACTGGGCTGGGCAGGCTGGCAGCCGACACCCTGCGCACCACTTCCTGAGCTGGGGCAGGAGTGTTTTTGTCCCAGAGGCACCTGATCACTCAGGGCTGTGTCTTGGCTGCTGGCACAGAGATACAGGGAGGAGTCCATCAGCTCCAAGGGATACACTTTCCCATCATAATACTGAACAGGAACTGGGGACCCTGGCCCAGGGCCTGTTGGTACCAGTACACAGAACAGTGTCCAGATTCAGGGGAACACATCAGAGCCGCTTGCTGCTTTCTTGATTTGATCAGGTATCAGGGGGTCTGATTCCAGATTCGACAAGGCCTGCTGGGGAGCAGACAAGAAAGCTGAGGGCAGAGCACGGGGAAGCCTCCTGCTTAAACCCTCATCTCCGGGCTTCTATCTCAGGGAGGCAAAGACACCTCAGAAGCTCCCACACTGTGTCCAGACTCACCTGCTCCCAGGAGGCAGAGAGTCACACAGCAGAGGAGCCTGGAGCCCATGGCAGCATCAGGAACCCAAGACTGCTGCTGGCTGGGGGCGGGGCTCCTGGTTTGAGTGGTGTAAGTGCTGACCCTCCCGCTTCCCTGATTGGAGCGTTTGCCTATGACGTCACTGCTCTGTGTCTCTGCAGGCTGTTTCTTGACCCACTGGACGCTTCGCAAGGTCCCATGGTGGGCTCCTCTATGCCCTTCCCCGTCCTGCACAGCCCCTCGGCAAAGGGTGGGTGTGAGGTGAGCACTGTCCCCATATGCCCGTAACATGGCTTTCTCTTCTCTTCCTGTCCTTGCCTGACACTCCTCACCCAGCCCTCACCAGCCACACTAATCCATCACCCACCGCTCCCCAGGCTGCTCCAGGAGACGACCCCCTGGGCACATCCTGAGGATCCAGGCAGGTCCCCACTCCCCTGGGCAGTGAGGAGTCTGGGCTGGGTCCATGTGTCCTGGACCACTCAGGGAACTCAAACCTACTTTCTGATGCAGGCATGTAGCCAAGGTTCACCTAAGCTGCCCTCCCCAGGGTGACTCTCAACCTCTCCCAGGGCACCCAGCTTACCATGGACCCACAGCGCCTCCTAGTGGTCAATGGTCCACAGTCTCACAGATCTGTGCCTTCCATCTAAAACAAGAACAGAAATCCCCCACACTCCACATTTTCAACCCCTACACACACATACACACAAGCACACACACACACAAACACACACATCCTTCATCTGCTCCCTTACCCGCCTGGCTGAACTAGGGTTGATCTTCAAGTCTAGTCTTAGCCTGTCAAGGTAAAACACTGTATGATCAGACATTTCTACTAAGAAGGAAACAATTCTTGCTCCACTATAATGACAGTAGTTAGCTAAAATGGAGTAACCGGCAAAAGAAATAAGCACTCTCATGATCACAATTGAAGCCAGCCTGAACACCTGTATTCCAGACCTCCTTCTGATTAATCAGATCCATATATTTCCAGATTTCATATTTAAATAACCCGTTACCAAAATCTAGCCAGTGCATTTTATTAAGAGGCTTTACATGTATTAACCTATTTATTTCCTATGAACTTCTAAAATCTTGATATAATAAGATAGCATGGAGGAAATATTTTGACTTTGAGAAGATTTCTCTGAGGGAAATGGTGGAAACCTGGTCCAAGTTAATTGAGATGCTAAGAAAGAGGGGCAGGGAGGAGAACACACACACCCAGCCTGTCTCTCATCCTGCGAATGGACTCCCGAGAGATTCTGGACGGTTTCTAATTAACTGAGGGTGTTTTCTCTTTGATGACTGCAAGAGCTTTCTCAAACACAGCGGCTTAGGCATGGTTACAAATTTCCCTGTGTCATGGGAAGGGCCATGACCCAGATGAGGGGAGAGCAGTGTGTCTGGAGCAGAGAGGGCAGGGGAGCTGAGGCCAAGGCAGTAAAGGAGGAAAGACCCGCCCCTCTGGTGGGCAAGAGCAGGGAGCACTTGAGAGCTAGGCTGGGGGAGAAACTTCCAGAGAGATAGCAATGAGGTGCTGGGGAGAGACAAGTGGGTCTAGATGTACCTGATTTACCAATATTCTTCCCTCCTGGGGTCTTAAGCTGATGAGTAACAGTCAGAACTAGTCAGAACTGGATGCTTTCCGAAAGAGAGACGGATGGTGGACACGTGTCTCCGAGTCCCTGGGGTCAGATCCAGGCCTGTTCAGATCGCACATCCAGGGTCACAGTGCTGGCACCTGGTCCCCAGGATATGAGGCTCCTGGTGCTAGGAGCCTGCGCGTGGGCCCTTGTCTTTCTGCACAGAGAGGAGGTAGCCATGCAGCGCCATGGAGTAACTGCTGGTGCAGAAGTACACAGATGTCTGGGAGCGGTTGGCAGACTCCATCGTGAGAGGGAAGTTCTCTGTGCTTGGTCTGGAGACGCTGTACCCGTCGGGCACGTCTCCTTTGTCTATGACCGGAGGGCCATCTGATTAATAGATCAGCCTCAGCCCGTGTCCCGGGTCTTGTCGGTACCAGTACATGCGATCATGACCGAGATCCTGAGTACATTTCAGTGTCGCCCTCTGTCCTGTCCTCACGACCTGGAATCTGGGGTCCTAGTGACACTAGCGTGGACCGCCCCTGTAGAGAAGGAGGACCGATGCTGCAGTCACAGAGGACATGCTCAGTACTGGCACCCCCAGGGGACCCTGACCCCAGGACTCACCTGCCTGCAGGAGACAGAAGACCACACAGCCCAGGAGGCAGGGGCCCATGGCAGGGGCGGGGCAGGCAGAGGGCCCTCTGGTCTGAGTGTGGATGAGAGGGGAGAGGGGCTCTCCAGGGAGCCCTTCTGAGATGTCACTGTCCCTGCCAGGCCCCAGGGCCGACCTGTCACTCAGAGGCCACGCCCCTTCCCCCAGATGCTCAAATCAGAAATGAACCTGAGGGAACTGTTCACATGTGACCGACCTAGGCAGCATATTAAAAAGCAGAGACATTACTTTGTCAACAAAGGTCCCTCTAGTGAAATCTATGGTTTTTCCAGTAGTCATGTATGGATGTATGAGTTCAACTATAAAGAAAGCTGAGCACCAAAGAATTGATGCTTTTGAACTGTGGTCTTGGAGAAGACTCTTGAAAGTCCCTTGGACTGCAAGGAGATCCAAGCAGTCCATCCTAGAAAATCAGTCCTGAATATTCATTGGAAGGACTGATGCTGAACCTGAAACTCCAATACTTTGGCCACCTGATGCAGAGAACTGACTCATTTGAAATGACTCTGATGCTGGGCAAAATTGTAGGCTGGAACAGAAGGGGACAACAGAGGATGAGATAGTTGGATGGTATCACCAACTCGATGAACATGGGTTTGAGTAAATTCCAGGAGTTGGTGATGGACAGGATAGCCTGACGTGCTTCAGCCCATGGGGTCGAAAAACGTCCGACACGGCTCTGTGACTGAGCTGAACTGAACAGTTCCCTACAGGGAGACCTATCCAGCTCAATGAACATAAGGCTTATAATTTGTTGGAAACTTTCCGTAAAATTGTTCACAACGTTATCTACACTTTATTCCAGAAATAGCTGTTCATTAATACATATATTCAGTTTATTGATCTCTAGTTTATTATTTCTGTAGTTTTGAATCTCAGGGAAATTCCTCAGGGCTTCCTGCTGCCCTTTAGGAATCACATGTCCCAAATAATCCCTCATGTTTCTACTTTGTTTAATTGACAGCAGTCTTCTTCATATCCTGCCACCCACAATGATTCTGGACCTGTTTCCCCAACCTTAGGGCAGGCTCATCAACACTTGAGGAATCCTTGGGCTCTATTGCTTATTAATTCACTGACTGACAGGGGGCCTGTCAGACGCAGGCTCAGCGCCATCATGCTCACCTGAGCACGTCTTCTGGTGTCTGAGGGGAGGGGGGGCAGCAGGCCGAACCACCTCAGGCCTGCAGCCCACCTTGCTTTGAGGAGAGAAGCTGGCTGCCCAGCACCACGGATGACACGTTGGCACAAAGGAGTCCAGACGTGGAGGGATGTCTGGAGAGATGGCTGATCCCGGGGCAAAGGGAAAAAGCTCCGATTTAACGTGAGAAATCCGTTGCATGGGATACTTCCTTGTGAAAATGGCAGCCATTCAGTAACTAATGTCCTAGAGCCTAGACTCTATCACATCACACAGACCTCACATTTAGAAGGACCCTGTGCTAGCTGCTATGCTCTGCTGCTGTGATTTCCAGCTTCTCAATAATTTCTGAACCTGAATATCAATCAGCTGGTCATGAGTGGGTGACCGTGGTGACCTCCTGAGGTGCTGGTTTCCATGGAACCCAATCTCACATTGGGGTCTGGGGGACTAACCATTCCTGGGGCCTCAGAGACAAAACACAGAAACTAAAGTCAGAAGCAACGAATGAGCCCAATGTTGTAGCCACAAAAACAAGCCTTGAATTGGGGCCTGGCAAGGCCATGGGATCCACACCTGTGCTCAGAGTGTCTCCGTCCAAGAGACGGTGGGGCCCACAACACAGGAGCCTAGTGCGCAGGCCAGGCCGCTACAGAAAGGGGGACTTTTCAACTCAACTCCTGTGACTTGGACGCTGGGGTCAAATAAAAGGCAAGCTTCTCCTGACATGAAATGTCTCTCATTTTGGTGAGGTCAGGGCCCCCAAACTTCACATTATCAAATGTTTACTATAATTCATATGCCAATAAAGTTGATGTAAAAATGCCTGAGGGTAAGTTACATGCTCTGTTTATCTCATGTATTGAACCAGCAAGCATAAATACTTTCTTTCCTGTGACATCCGAAGACCTCAAGTATAGGGCTTGAAGTCACAATGTGTCCATATCTACTTTAGTACCTAGGAAGCACTAGAGGAGGCTGTCAGAGACTACTAAAGGGAGTCAAGAAATCCAAAGTCCTGTTACCTGCCAGGGACTTCAGGGACTTCATGTTACTAAATTCTTGCGCAACCCTGGAAGATGCTGTCGTGACTAATAAAATATGTCAACTTGACTCTGCATTGGATATTTAGCTTTATTTTTCTGGGTGCTCCAAAGAGGGATATTTTTTGGCTCAGTCAGTAAAGCGTCTGCCCGCAATATGGGAGACCCAGGTTCGATCTCTGGGTCAGGAAGATCCTCTGGAGAAGGAAATGGCAACCCACTCCAGTACTCTTGCCTAGAAAATTCCATGGATGGGGGAGCCTGGTGGGCTACAGTCCATGGGTTGCAAAGAGTTGGACACGACTCAGTGACTTCACTTTCAACATGTGAATAGGTATATTTTAATAATAGATTAGATTAACATTTTAATTCATAAAGCAGATGACCCTCCATAACATAGGTGGTCTTCATGAAACCAGGTGAAGAGATGAACAGACGAAAACACTGACCTTCCCCCAAGTAAGAGATAATTGTCCGCTGATGGTCGTCACACTGGGCCATTAGTTCTTCTGCTTTTCAACTTAAACATCAGCTCCCCCTCAGTCTCTAGAGGCACCAGACCCACTTGCAGCAGTTGGACTTACCAGTCTTGACAAATATATGAGCCAGTTGCTTTAAAACATGTACGAGTGTATGTGTGTTTATGTGTATTATTTATTCTATGTGGGGGACAGTTTTATGGGGGTGAAGACCACAAGTAATGAGGACAGGGTTGAATCAAATTCCTTGCTCTGAAAGGAATGACATAGAAGATGTGGACAAGTCACTTCCACTCAGATGTGTAAACAGGGAAAATAATACTTACCTAGGATGATCTTTGGAACCATTAAAACACAGCAGAAGAAGAATGTCTGGGAGAGTCTATCGGATCTATCTAGGCCTGGAAGGCAGGCAGTCACCCTCACCACACTTCCTGAGCTGGGGCAGGAGTGTTTTTGTCCCAGAGGCACCTGATCATGCAGGGCTGTGTCTGGGCTGCTGGCACAGAGATATACGGCTGAGTCCGTCAGCTCCAAGGCGCTCAGGTTCAGCTCAGAGCGAGAGTCACTGAACTGTTTTGCTGAGAATCGATCCGGGAGCTGTGCTTCTCCCCTCACTTCCTGCCTGTAATACTGAACGAGGAACAGGGGGCCCTGGCCCAGGGCCTGTTGGTACCAGTACACAGAGAGGTGTCCAGAGACAGGGGAGCATCCCAGGGTCACTTGCTGTCCTCTTGCTTTAATCAGGTATCTCGGGATTTGGGTGACTCCAGCATCCACAAGGCCTGTGGGGGAAGAAGACTGGGGCTGACAAAGAAGGCAGGAAGGAAGCCGATGGTGCCTTGGTTTCAGGCAAAGTCAGCCTAGGAACAGAGATTCTCTCCTGTGCCAAGGACCCACCTGCTGCCAGGAGACAAAGAGCCACACAGCAGACGGGGCTGCAGCCCATGGCAGGAGGGGCAGAGCTGTCTGTGTCTCCTTGCTCAGAGCTCTGCTTCTCTGAGAGCTGGGGTTCTGGGCCTCCTTCCCCTGATTGGAAGTGAGGCAGGGACGTCACTGCTCTGATGTCATTGCCTCTGCAGGTTCCCAGGAACCTGACCTCTCTTTCCAGGTCAGCTGATCCAGGAATGCTGCTCTTTCCTGCAAAGTCTCTTAGATGACGTGTGAGCTGGACTGCTGATCTGGGCGAGGCTGGGTTTTTGCCCGACGCCCTTCCCCGTGGCTCCTTGGTTACTCTCTTCTTGACGGTATTTCTCTTTTCTGTTTCTTTCCTACCAAATCCCAGCTCCATACCCTTCACTTTTTCTGCAACTTCAGAGGCTCCTTCAGCATTGCATACTTGAAGTTCATGGCTCCCAGCTGGGACAGCAAGCCTACAAATTAGTGTCTATGCTAGTCAGGATTCTAGAGATAAAAAGACCAAATGAAGCTTTCTCTTAACCCTCCTGGTCCCAGGCACTAGCACTGTCCCCTTGCTCTGCCCCAGAAACTTCTGGATTTTGGCAGTTCCACAGCATCCCCATGTGGTCTATGCGTGGAAACCAAAATTGTCTGCCCAAATTTAATAGTCATGGGATGTGTTCATATTAGAAAATATTTCACAGTTTGCCTATCGCACTGTGTTTTTCTTTTGCTTTTCAAAAGGACACACACACAATTAGAAACACAAAGACACACAGCAGCCTGCCATAGCTGGTTTATAATTTTGTGTTTCACAAGAAAAGAAATGTGCTCATGCAGGAAATATTTAATACTTTGACTTTTAGAAAATTGTGATGAAAGAGATGCTATAAACTTGGGTTAGCTTTTGTTGGTGGTGGTGGTGTTCCATTGCTAACTAAGTGAACTGTTCACAAGAGGGAGATCCAATCAGCTCAATGGACATAAGCCTCACAAGTAGATGTAAACTTTCTGTCAAACTAATTAAATTTTGTGTGTGTTCTAGTCCAGAGATAATTCTTCATTAATACATTTATTACTTGTATTTATCTGCATATTTCTGTAGTGTTAAATCTTGTGCAAATCCTTCTGGCTTCGCGTTGACTTTATGACTGATGTGACCCACTAGTACTTCAAGTTTCCATTTCTGCATAATTGACCACAGTCCTGAGATTGTCCCTTCACCTACCATGTTTCTCCAGGAAACTGCTCCCAACCTCACTGCACACTCATCAACATTTGAGGAATTGTTTGGTCTATCTAATCAACTCACTGACAGACGGTCCACCAACTAAATGCAGGTACAGATCGTTCACGTTCACAGGAGCCGTGTTTCCCGTGTCAGGGGACGGAGCAAGCAGAGCCCCCTCAGGCCTGTGACCCACCTTTCTGGGTGTAGAGAAGCTGGTTGCCCACCACCCCAGATGACATATTGGCACAAAGGAATACAGACGTAGGAGGGACATGGCAAGAGGTGGCAGACTCCAGGGTAACTGAAAAATGCTCTTTATTTATTGAGAGGTTCTTTCCATGGGAATACCTCCTTGTGATGCACAGCTGCATTCACTGAGTAAGTTCATATCTTACAGCCCCACACTGTCTCTGTTACACATAGCCCAGCACGTATATGGACTTTGCTCTGTATGGAGCCATTTCCATGAGGAAAGGAACCACAGGTGCTGAGAACAAACCTGAGCGGAAGCCTAGTTGTAAGTTATGAAGTATGAGATCTGGGCAATTCCCGTCCCCTCAGATGTACAAACAGTTAAAATTATACTTATCTTGATGATCTTAGTGAGCATTAAAGCATATAATGAAATGAATGTCTGGGAAAGTCTATCGCTCTACCAGAGACTGGGCTTGGCAGGCTGGCAGCTGACACACGGGGCACCACTTCCTGAGCTGGGGCAGGGCTGTTTTTGTCCCAGAGGCACCTGATCACGCAGGGCTGTGTCTTGGCTGCTGGCACAGAGATACAGGGAGGAGTCCGTCAGCTCCAATGAGCCCAAGTTCAGCTCTGAGCGAAAATCACTGAAACTGTTCTCCTGAGAATCAATCTGATATGTTTCCTTTCTCACTAACTTCCCTGTTCTAATACTGAATGAGGAATTGGGGGCCCTGTCCCACGGCCTGTTGGTACCAGTACACAGAGAGGTGTCCAGATTCAGGGGAATATCTCAGCGTCACTTGCTGTTTTCCTGATTTGATCCGGTACTTGGGTGTCTGGGTGACTTCAGAATCTACCAGGCCTGTTGGGGGAGAAAAGGAATCTGTGGGCAGAGCACAGTGGAAGCCTCCTGCTTCAACCCTCATCACCGGGCTTCTGTCGCAGGGTGACAGAACATCTCAGAAGCTCCCCGGTGTGTCCAGACTCACCTGCTCCCAGGAGGCAGAGAGTCACCCAGCAGAGGAGCCTGGAGCCCATGGCAGCATCAGGAACCCAAGACTGCTGCTGGCAGGTGGCGGGGCTCCTGGGCTGAGTGGGGTAAGTGCTGACCCTCCTGCTTCCCTGATTGGAGCATTGCCTATGACGTCACTGCTCTGTGTCTCTGCAGGCTGCCCTTGTCCCCTGGACCCCTTAGCATTACCCAGGGCTGGCTACTCTATGCCCTTCCCCGTCCTGACAGACCCTCAGCAAGTTTGGGTGTGAGGTGAGTTTCTTCCCTGGTCCCATGTGCCCACAACATGTCTTGTTCTCCTCTGCCTGACCCTGCCTGACACTCAGCCCCAAGACCTCATCAACCACCCCAACCCCTTCACCTCCTCCTCACATGCTGATCCAGGATACGACCCCCGTGAACATCCTGAGGTTCCAGGCACGTCCCCAGTTCCCTGGGCAGGGAGGAGTCTGTGCTGGTTCCATATGTCTTGGAACAATTCAGGGAACTCAAACCACTCCCAGATACAGGCATGATATAGCCAAGGTTCCCTTAAACTGCCCTCTCCAGAGAGATTCTCAACCCCTCCCAATACACCCTACTTACCTTGGAAACACAGTGCCTCCAAGTGGCCAAAGGTCCAGGGTCTCATGGATTTGCACCATCTGTTTAAGGCAAGCGTACAAAAATCCAGGACCCTGCACACACACACACACACACACACACACACACAGACACACACTCACACAGACACACACTCACACACACTCTCACACACACACATTCACACACCGACACACATAGACACACACACACAGACAGACACACTCATACACAGACACACACACAGACACACACACACTCACACACAGACACACACACACTCACACACACACACAGACACACACACCCACAGACACACACAGACACACAGACAGACACACAGACAGACACACACACACAGAGACACACAGACACACACACACAGACACACACACACAGACACACAGACACAGACACACACACAGACACACACACAGACACACACATACACAGACACACACACTCACACACACACAGACAGACACACACACACAGAGACACACAGACACACACACAGACACAGACACACAGACACAGACACACACACAGACACACACAGACACACACACACGCACACGCAAACCTGTTCTACTGCCTTCCTAGCCTGGCTGATAGGGTTTATCTCCAAATTCATTCTTAGCCTCTGGAGGCAGAAGACTTTATGAGCCAAACTTTTTACTAAGAGAGAAATGACTGCGGCACCACTACAATGATGTAGTTATCTAAGATGGAAATATATAATCATAGAATAAATACTCTGAGGATCTCAAGTGAATCTGCCAGCAAACATGTGTTCCATAACTACTTCTGATTAAACAGATGTATATATTTCCAGATTGTGTATTTAAATTGAGCATTATCAAATTCTAGATAAAACTTTTTATAAAGAAGTTTTAGAAACATGAACTCATCTATTTCTGCACTTATGAAATCTTGATATACTGGGAGTGATGTATGACATATTTTGACTTTGAGAAGATTTTGATGAGGGCTCCAGGTGGTGGCAACCTGGCCTTGGTAAGATGAGATGCTAAAGAAGTCAGGGCGGGCGGGTAGTGGGAGAACACACAAAGATCATCTGTCCCCCTGAGATGAACTCCCATGAGTTTTTGGATGATTGATGATTAACTGAAGTTGATTTCTCTTTGATGATTCCATCGAGCTTGCTCAAAGCAGAGCACGTGGAGGGGCCACTTTAGAAGCCTCCTTGCGAAATGAGAAGGGACCTGAGCCAGATGAGGGAGGAGCCTGTGGCTATGGGAGAGAGGGCCAGGGAGCTGATGCAGAGAGGTGGAGAGAGGAATGTTCTGCCTGCCTGGGAAAGGTGGCAAGAGAAGAGAGCATGTGAGAGTCAGGCTGGGGGAGAACCTTCCAGAGAGACATTGATGAAGTGCCTGAGGTAAGACAGGAGGGCCTATTTAAATCTAATTTACCAACATCCTTCCCTCCTAGAGGTCTCAGGCTCAGGTGATGACTAGGAGTCAGAGCTGGGGAAGCATCTTCCTGGTTCACAGGGAGGATGCAGTGGAAAGACAGAGACAGATGGTGGACACATGGCCCTGAGGCCTGGGAGTGAGGTTGGCGCAGCGTTGTCCACACACCCAGGGTCACACTCCAGGCACGTGGTCCCCAAAGGCCCGAGGCTCCTGGTGCTAGGAGCCAGCTCGTGGGCACCCAGTACTTTTTGCACAGAGAGGAGGTGGCCGTGTGACACCGTGGTGTAACTGCTGGCGCAGAAGTACACAGATGTCTGGTTGCGGATGGCAGACTTCAGTGTCAGAGGGAAGTTCTCCTTGTTTGATCTGGAGACGTTGTAGCCCTCGGGCACATCTCCTGGCTCGCTATTGGGCGCACCAGCTGAGTAATAGATCAGCCTCAGCCCATGTCCCAGGTCTTGTCGGTACCAGTACATATAATCATGGTTCAGATCTTGAGTACATTTCAGTGCTGTGCTCTGTCCTGTCCTCACGACCTGGAATCTCGGGTCCTGAGTGACACCCGCGTGGACCGCCCCTGTGGAGAAGGAGGACCGATGCTGCAGTCACAGAGGACATGCTCAGTGCTGGCACCCCCAAGGGGACCCTGCCCCCAGGACTCACCTGCCTGCAGGAGACAGAAGACCACACAGCCCAGGAGGCAGGGGCTCATGGCGGGGGCGGGGCAGGCCGAGGGCCCTCTGGTCTGAGTGTGGATGAGAGGGGAGAGGGGCTCTCCAGGCAGCCCTTCTGAGATGTCTCTGTCCCTGCCAGGCCCTAGAGCCAACCTGTCACTCAGGGACCACGCCCCTTCCCCCAGAGACTCAAATCAGAAATGAACCTGAGTGAACTGTTCACAACAGGGAGATCCATCCAGATCAATAGGCATAAGGCTAACAAGTTGTTGTAATGTTTCTCTAAGCAGTTTGCAACTTGATGTACTTTTTCTAGAGATAATTCTTCATTCATACGTATATTACCTTTACCTGCATATTTCTGTAGTGTTGAATCTGAGGAAAATCTTTTGGGCTTCCTACAGCCCTTTATGACTCATGAATCCCAAATACACCTTCAGGTGTCTAAGTAAGTGTTAGTTGATCAGTCATGTCTGACTCTTTGCGACCCCATGGACTGTATGTAGCCCACCAGGCTCCTCTGTCCATGGGATTCTCCAAGCAATAATACTGCAGTGGGTTTCCATTTCCTCCTCCAGGGATCTTCCAAACTCAGGGATCAAACCCAAGTCTCTTACATCTCCACATTGGCAGGCAGGATCATTACCACTAGCGCCACCTGGGAAAGGGTCTGTTTCTGCTTTCGTTAATTAACCACAGTCCTTTGGTGTCCTTCTACCTGCCATGATTCTTTTGGCATCTGGTTCCCCAACCGTAGGTCAGAATTATCCCCACTTGAGGAATCCCTTGGCTCTATTTCTTATCTATTCACGAACAGACAGGTCACCTGCCAGATGCATCTACATTCCCATCCTGTTCACTGGACGCAGTGCTTGCAGTTTCTGAAGTGAGAGGGGGAACAGCAAGCAGAACCACCTCAAGCTTGGGACTAGCCTTTCTTTTTTGGAGAGAAACCAGTTGCCCTGCACCACAGATGACGTGGGCTTCTCTCAGATTGTGAGAGTGGGAAGGAACCTGCCTGCCAGTGCAGGAGACGTAAGACATGCAGTTTTGATCCCTGGGTTGGGAAGAACTCCTGAAGGAGGACATGGCTACCCACTGCACTAGTCTTGCCTAGAGAATCCCATGGACAGAGGAACCTGACTGGCTATAGTCCATGGGGTCACAAAGAGTCGAACACGACTGAAGTGACTGAGCCCTCACACACACGCAAGCGGATGACATGTTGGCACAAAGGAACTTGTATGTGGGAGGGATGCAGGGGGACGTGGCCGCCTCCAGGTTGAATGAAAAGGGCTCTGATTTTATGTGAGACGCGCATTCCGTGGGAATGCTTCCTTGGGAAGCGGGGATTGCATTAATTGAGTAACAAATATCATAGAGCTCTTCAAAGCCTTATCATGTTGTGCATCATTCCACACAGCAGGACCCCACACATGCTGCAGAGCTCTGCTCTCTGTAGATTCCCAAAGGTATTTGAAAGCAGGGACCCTGAAAATTATGTAGCTATTCCTGGTTACAGGCCTGTGGACCTGTGGTGACCTCCTGATGTGCTGGTTTCCCCGGAGCAAGACCACACGTCACAGGTCTGGGTGATACATCAATCCTGGCAGAGGTCAGTTGGGGGCATGGTGAGGACCACAAGTGATAAGGTCAGACTCGAGTAGGATTCCTTGCTCTAACAGTTAAGAAATATGAGATCTGGGAAGGTCACTTTCCCTAAGATAAATGAGCAGATAAAATAAAACGTACCTTGCAAAATCTTTGTGAGCATTGAGACATACCAGGAAAGAATGTCTGGGAAAGGCTGTCCACTCTACCAGCACCTGGGTCCCGCTGGCTGGCAGTTCACGCCCTACAACCACTTCCTGAGCTGGGGCAGGAGTGCTTTTGTACCAGAGGCACCTGATCATGCAGGGCTGTGTCTTTGCTGCTGGCACAGAGATATACGGCTGAGTCCGTCAGCTCCAAGGAGCTCAGGTTCATCTGAGAGCGAGAATCACTGAACTGTTCACCTAAGAATCTATCTGGCAGGTTTCCTTTTTCATTCACTCCCCTGTTGTAATACTGAACGAGGAACTGGGGGCCCTGGCCCCGGGCCTGTTGGTACCAGGATACATAGAGGTGTCCAGACTCAGGGGAACATCTCAGAGTCGCTTGCTGCTTTCTTGATTTGATCAGATATTTGGGGGTCTGGGTGACTCCAGAATCCACCAGGCCTGTTGGGGAGGAGACAAGGAAGCTGAGGGCAGAGCACAGAGGAAGCCTCCTGCTGCAGCCCTCATCACCAGGCTTCTATCTCAGGGAGGCAAAGACATCTCACATGCTTCCACACTGTGTCCAGGACTCACCTGCTCCCAGGAGGCAGAGAGTCACACAGCAGAGGAGCCTGGAGCCCATGGCAGCATCAGGAATTCAGGACTGCTGCTGGCTGGGGGTGGGGCTCCTGGGGTGAGTGGTGTAAGTGCTGAACTTCCAGGTCCCTGATTGGAGCATTGCCTATGACGTCACTGCTCTGTGTCTCTGCAGGCTGTTTCCTGATCCACTGGACCCCTTGGCAGGACCCAGGGCTGGCTCCTCTATGCCATTCCCTGTCCTGACAACCCCTCAAAAAGATGGGTGTGAGGTGAGCTTCATCCCCTGGTCCCATGTGTCCACAACACTCTTGTTCTGCTCTGTGTGACCCTGCCTGACCCTCATGACCCAGCCCTCACCAGATACCCCTAGCTCTCACCTCCCCTTCCCACGCTGCTCCAGGAGACGGCCCCCTGGGCACATCCTGAAGCTCCAGGCATGACCCCTCCTCCTGAGCCTTGAGGAGTCTGTGATGGCTCCACGTGTCCCAGGATCATTCAGGGAACTCAAATCTGCTCCCAGGTGCAGGCATGTAGCCAAGGTTCCCTTAAGCTTCCTTCCCCAGGGTGCCTCTCAGCCCCTCCCAGGGCACCCTGCTTACCATGGAAACACAGTGCCTCCTTGTGGCCAAAGGTCTATGGTCTTATTGATTTGCAGCCTCTCTTTGAATCAAGGTTTCAAAAATCCCACACTAGGAATACACATACAGACACACACACACACACACACACACACACACACATATCTGTTCTACTGCCTTCCTAGCCTGGCCAATTAGGATTGATCTTCAAATGCACTCTTAGCCTCTGGAAGTAGAAGACTGTTTGATCTGACCGTTTTACTAAGAAGGAAATAATTGCTGCACCACTACAATGATGGTAGTTAGCTAAAGATGAAAATATACGATCATAAAATAAATGCTCAGAGGATCTCAAGTGAATCTGCCTGCAAACATGTATCTATAACTACTTCTGAATAATCACAGGCATATATTTTCAGATTTCCTATTTAAATTAAGCACTATCAAATTCTAGATAATACGTTCTTTTTATAAAAAATTTTATAAATGTGGACTCAATTATTTCTGCACTTATCAAAGCATGATATAATGGTGTGATGCAGGATAGATTTTGACTGTGAGAGGATTTTGATGAGGGAGGTTAGGCGAGATGCTAAGGATGTTGGGGGCAGGGGTGTTGAGAACACACAAAGACAGTCTGTCCTCCTTCATGTGGGCTCAGCTGAGTTTTTGGATGATTTATAATTAACTAACGTTTGTTTCTCTTTGATGACTCCATACATCTTGCTCAAAACAGACCACGTAGACAGGCCGCTTTAAAAGCCTCCCTGTGACCTGGGAAGGGACCTGACCCAGATGAGGGAGGAGCAGTGTGGCTGTGGTAGAGAGGGCCAGGGAGCTGATGCAGGGAGGTGGGGAGAGGAAGTCCTGCCTGCCTGGGAAAGGTGGACCAGAGCCGAGACCAGGTGAGAGCCAGACTGGGGGAGAACTTACAGAAAGACAGAAACAGCTGCCTGAGTGAGACAAGAGTGCCTAGTGTATCTAATTTACCAACAACCTTCCCTCCTACGTCTCAGGCTCAGGTGATGACTAGGAGTCAGAGCTGGGGAAGTGTCTCCTGGTTCACAGGGAGGATGCAGGGGTAAGACTGAGACCGATGGAGGACACATGGCCCCGAGGCCCGGGAGTGAGGCTGAGGCCAACCTAGTGCACACACCCAGGGTCATGCTGCAGGCATGTGGTCTGCAAAGCCCTGAGGCTCCCGGTGCTGGGAGCCTGCACGGTGCCCCCTGTCTTTTTGCACAGAGAGGAGGTGGCCGTAAAGCGCCGTGGAGTAACTGCTGGTGCAGAAGTACACAGGTGTCTGGGAGTGTTTGGCGGACTCCAGCGTGAGAGGGAAGTTTTCTGTGTTTGGTCTGGAGACGCTGTACCCGTCGGGCACATCTCCTTGCTCCTTGGTGAAAGGGCCAGTTGAGTAATGGATCAGCCTCAGCCCGAGTCCTGGGTCTTGTTGGTACCAGCACATATAGTCATGACCCAGATCCTGAGTACAATTAAGTGTCGCGCTCTGTCCTGTCCTCACAACCTGGAATCTGGGGTCCTGGGTGACACCCGCGTGGACCGCCCCTGCGGAGAAGGAGGACTGATGCTGCAGTCACAGCGGACATGCTCAGTGCTGGCACCCCCAAGGGGACCCTGCCCCCAGGACTCACCTGCCTGCAGGAGACAGAAGACCACACAGCCCAGGAGGCAGGGGCTCATGGTAGGGGCGGGGTAGGCGGAGGGCCCTCTGGTCTGAGTGTGGATGAGAGGGCAGAGGTGCTCTCCAGGCAGTCCTTCTGAGATTTCCCTGTCCATGCCAGGCCCCAGAGCCAACCTGTCACTCAGGGGCCACGCCCTTCCCCCAGAGGCTCAAATCAGAAATGAACCTAAGTGAACAGTTAACATATGACCAACCTAGACAGCATATTAAAAAGCAGAGACATTTACTTTGTCAACAAATGTCCATCTGGTCAAAGCTATGGTTTTTCCAGTAGTCACATATGGATGTGAGAGTTGGACTATAAAGAAAGCTGAGTGCCGAAGAATTGATGCTTTTGAACCGTGGTGTTGGAGAAGACTCTTGAGAGTCCCTTGGACTGGAAGGAGATACAAGCAGTCCATCCTAAAGGAAGTCAGTCCTGAATATTCATTGGAAGGACTGATGCTGAAGGTGAAACTCCAATACTTTGGCCGCCTGATGTGAAGAACTGACTCATTTGAAGAAACCCTGATGCTGGGCAAGATTGAAAGCAGGAGGAGAAGGTGACGACAGAGGATGAGATGGTTGGATGGCATTGCCGACGTGATGGGTATATGTTTGCATAACCTCCGGGAGTTGGTGATGCACAGGAAAGCCTGGCATTCTGCAATCCAGGGGGTCGCAAAGAGTCAGACACGACCTAGCAACTGAACGAACTGAACAGTGCACAACAGGGAGACCCATCCAGCTCAATGAACATAAGCCGTACACGTTCTTGTAAACTTTCCGTAAAACTGTTTGCAACTTTATGTACATTATATCCCAGAAATAGCTGTTCATTAATACAAACATTCATTTTCTTTATCTACATATTTCTGCGGTTTTGAATCTCAGGGAAATTCCTCAGGGCTTCCTGCTGCCCTTTAGGACTCACGTGTCCCCAGTAATCCCTCATGTTTCTACTTTGTTTAATTGACAACAGTCTTGTTCATGTCCTTCTACCCACAATGATTCTGGAACTGGTTCCCCAACCTTAGGGCAGGCTCATCAACACCTGAGGAATCCTTGGGCTCTATTGCTTATTAATTCACGACTGACAGGGGGCCTGTCAGACGCAGGCTCAGTGCCGTCATGCTCACCTGAGCAAGTCTTCTGGTGTCTGAAGGGTGGGGGGGCAGCAGGCCGAACCACCTCAGGCCTGTGGCCCACCTGGCTTTGAGGAGAGAAGCTGGCTGCCCAGCACCACGGATGACATGTTGGCACAAAGGAGTCCAGACGGGGAGGGTTGTCGGGAGAGATGGCTGACCCGGGGTGAAGGAAAAATGCTCCGATTCTACATGAGACATCTATTGCATGGGAGTACTTCGTTGTGAAGCGTGGCAGCCATTCAGTAACTGATGTCCTAGACCCTAGACTCTATCACATCGCACAGACCTCCCATTTAGAAGGACCCTGTACTAGCTGCTATGCTTGTCTGCTGTGATGTTCAACTTCTCAATAATTTCTGAACCTGAATATCATGCACCTGGTCATGAGTGGGTGACCGTGGTGACCTCCTGATGTGCTGGTTTCCAAGGAACCTGATCACAAGTCTGGGCTCTGGGGGACTAACTATTCCTGGGGCCTCAGAGACAAAAACACAGAAACTAAAGTCAGAAGCCATGAATGAGCCCGATGTTGTAGCCATAAAAACAAGCCTTGAATTGGGGCCTGGCAAGTCCATGGGATCCACACCTGTGCTCAGAGTGTCTCTGTTCCAAGAGATAGTGGGACCCACAACACAGGAGACTGGTGCCCAGGCAAGGCCATCATAGAAAGGGGGACTTTTCATTTCAACTCCTGTGACTTGGATGCTGGGGTCAAATCAAAGGCAAGCCTTCTCCTGACATGAAATGATCTTTCACCAAAGTTGCTGCTTCTGGTTACCTGCTCAGTCCCACCACCCAGTGTGTGAACTTGAAGCCTTTCTATGTGTATGACATGCAACCTCAAAGTGATTTTCTAGGAGATGAGGACTTCCTGTGAAAATAGCATCATAAAATCATTTCAGACAATGTGTGCACAAGAAAAGAAATTTATGAAAGTACATAAATAATTTAAAAAAAAAAAACAGCTTGTACCAGCAGGGAAGACGTTTGGATGCTCATTTTCCAAACCATCCATCTCCAGATAGGATAGTCCCTGACATGGATATGGTGCTCACATGCTTTCAAGAACATTTTGCAAGATATTTGTCAGCATTAAACATATCAAGAAAGAATGGGAAAGGCTGTCTACTCTACCAGCATCTGGGTCTCGCTGGCTGGCAGTCCATGCCCAGCATCCACTTCCTGAGCTGGGGCAGGAGTGTTTTTGTACCAGAGGCACCTGATCATGCAGGGTTGTGTCTTGGCAGCTGGCACAGAGATACAGGGCAGAGTCTGACAGCGCCAAGCAGCTCAGGTTCATCTGAGATCAAGAATCACTGAACTGTTCACCTGAGATTCAATCTGACATGTCTCCTTTTGTATGCACTTTCCCATCATAATATTGAACAAGGAACTGGGGGCCCTGGCCCAGGGCCTGTTGGTACCAGGATACATAGCGGTGTTCAGATTCAGGGGAACATCTCAGTGTCACTTGCTGTTTTCTTGATTTGATCAGATATTTGGGGGTCTGGGTGACTTCAGAATCTACCAGGCCTGTTGGGGAGAAGACAGACGGAAGCTGAGGGCAGAGCACAGGGAAGCCTCCTGCTGAAGCCCTCATCTCCAGGCTTCTATCTCAGGGAGGCAAAGGCATCTCAGAAGCTCCCACACTGTGTCCAGGCCTCACCTGCTCCCAGGAGGCAGAGAGTCACACAGCAGAGGAGCCTGGAGCCCAAGGCAGCATCAGGAACCCAAGGCTGCTGCTGGCTGGGGACGGGGCTCCTGGGGTGAGTGGAGTAAGCGCTGACCCTCCTGCTTCCCTGATTGGACCATTGTCTATGACGTCACTTCTCTGTGTCTCTGCAGGCTGCCCTTGTCCCCTGGACCCCTTGGGAGGACCCAAAGCGGGCTCCTCTATGCCCTTCCCCGTCCTGCATAGCCCCTCAGCAAAGGGTGGGTGTGAGGAGTGTTTCATCCCCTGGTCCATGTGACCACAACATGTCTTGTTCTGCTCTGTCTGACCCTGCCTGACGCTCACCACCCAACCCTCACCAGATACCCCAGCCTCTCACCCTCCCCTTCCCACACTGCTCCAGGAGACGCCCCCTGGGCACATCCTGAAGCTCCAGGTAGGTGCCCACTCCCCTGGGCAGTGAGGAGTCTGTGCTGGCTCCACGTGTCCCAGGAACACTCAAGGAACTCAAACCTGCTCCCAGATGCAGGCATGTAGCCAAGGGTCCCTTACGCTGCCCTCCCCATGGTGACCCTCAAGCCCTCTCAAAACACCATGCTTACCATGGAAACACAGTGCCTCCAAGCGGCCAAAGGTCTAGAGTCTCATGGATTAGCAGCTTCTGTTTAAAGCAAGGGTACAAAAATCCCACACCCTGAGCAAACACACACACACACCCACACACACACATCTGTTCTACTGCCTTCCTAGCCTGGCTGATTAGGGTTGATTTTCAAATCCACTCTTAGCCTCTGGAGGTGGAATACTGTATGATCTGACCGTTTTACTAAGAAGGAAATAGTTGCTGCATCACTACAAAGATGGTAGTTAGCTAAAGATGGAAATATATCATCATAAAATAAATATTCAGAGAATCTCAAGTGAATCTGCAAATATGTCTTCATAACTACTTCTGATTAATCAGAGGCATATATTTTGAGATTTCCTATTTAAATTAAGCATTGTCAAGTTCCATGTAATACTTTTTAAAAGAAGTTTTATAAATGTGGCCTCAATTAATTCTGCAGTTATAAAATCATGATATAATGGGGGAAATACAGGATATATTTTGACTTTCAGAAGATGTTGATAAGGGCGCCAGGTGGTGCCAACCTGGTTATGTGAGATGCTAAGGATGTTGGGGATGGGGGGTGCATGTCGAGAACACTCAAAGACAGTCTGTCCTCCTTCAGATGGACTCAAGTGAATTTTTGGATGATTTATAATTAACTAACGTTTGTTTCCTTTTCATGAGTCCATATATGGTGCTCAAAACAGACCACATGGAGAGGCCACTTTAAAAGCCTCCCCGTGACCTGGGAAGGGACCTGACCCAGATGAGGGAGGAGCAGTGTGGCTGTGGTAGAGAGGGCCAGGGAGCTGATGCAGGGAGGTGGGGAGAGGAAGTCCTGCCTGCTTGGGAAAGGTGGACCAGAGCCGAGACCAGGTGAGAGCCAGGCTGGGGGAGAACCTCCAGAAAGACAGAAACAAGCTGCCTGAGGTGACACAAGAGTGCCTAGATGTATCTAATTTACCAACAACCTTCCCTCCTAGGTCTCAGGCTCAGGTGATGACTAGGAGTCTGACCTGGGTAAACATCTCCTGGTTCACAAGGAGGATGCAGAGGAAAGACTGAGACCGATGGAGGACACATGGCCCTGAGGCCCGGGAGTGAGGCTGAGGCCAACCTAGTGCACACACCCAGGGTCACGCTGCAGGCATGGGGCTAACAAAGCCCTGAGGCTCCCGGGTTAGGGCCCTGCACGTTGTCCCCCTGTCTTTTTGCACAGAGAGGAGGTGGCCCTGAAGCGCCGTGGAGTCACTGCTGGCGCAGAAGTACACAGATGTCTGGGAGCGGTTGGCAGACTTCAGCGTCAGAGGGAAGTTCTCTTTGTTTGATCTGGAGACACTGTAACCCTTGGACACATCTCCTGGCTCGCTATTGGGCACAGAGACTGAGTAATAGATCAGCCTCAGCCCGAGTCCCGGGTCTTGTTTGTACCAGTACATATAGTCATGACCCAGATCCTGAGTACAATTAAGTGTCACGTTCTGTCCTGTCCTGACGACCTGGAATCTGGGGTCCTGAGTGACACCAGCGTGGACCGCCCCTGTGGAGAAGGAGGACCGATGCTGCAGTCACAGCGGACATGCTTCGTGCTGACAACCCAAGGGGATCCTGCCCCCAGGACTCACCTGCCTGCAGGAGACAGAAGACCACACAACCCAGGAGGCAGGGGCTCATGGCAGGGGAAGGGCAGGCGGAGGGCCCTCTGGTCTGAGTGTGGATGAGAGGGGAGAGGGTTCTCCAGGGAGTCCTTCTGAGATGTCCCTGTCCCTGCCAGGCCCCAGAGCTGACCTGTCACTCAGGGGACCATGCCCCTTCCCCCAGAGGCTCAAATCTAGAAATGAACCTAAGTGAACAGTTCACATATGACCTACCTAGACAGCATATTAAAAAGCAGAGACAATTTATTTGCCCACAAAGGTCCACCTAGTCAACGCTATGATTTTTCCAGTAGTCACATATGGATGTGAGAATTGGACTATAAGCAAGCTGATCTCTGAAGAATCTACGTTTTTCAACTGTGGTGTTGGAGAAGACTCTTGAGAGTCCCTTGGACTGCAAGGAGATCCAAGCAGTTCATCCTAAAGGAAGTCAGTCCTGAATATTTATTTGAAGGACTGATGCTAAAGCTGAAACTCCAATTCTTTGTGCGGGGAGCCGGCCTGACTGCTCAGGCTCTTTCTTGGCCCTGAGAGAGATCTGAGAGGTCCCTCTCTGTCCCGCCACCCCTGATTTATTAAAGTGCAAATTGGCCTTTCTCACCTCCCTCAAGGAAATCGCTGCAGCCACCATTTGCCCATTTTCCTGACTCTGATAACATTATCGGGCTCCTGTGAATGGTTTATGTCTAGGTAGTCTTTAACTGATTGTAAGACACTGGTGCCATGCTCTGCTAGAGTTAAGATAAAACTCCTGAGCTAAAACTAGTGTCTGCAGTTCTGCACGTATGCATGTCTTTGATCTAAAATTTGGTGAATCCTGTTAGCATATATATGTATGTTACCCCTCAATAAAGTCGTCGGAATCAGTCACAAGCTGACTCCGTCCCTCTCAACCCCATCTTTCCGAGTCTTTGTTTCTCAGGTGCTCTGGTGATTGTGTCCTCGACCTGTTTGTTTTGCCGGCAGGCCCGGCAACTTTGGACACCTGATGTGAAGAACTGACTCCTTTGAAAAGACCCTGATGCTGGGCAAGATTGAAGACGGGAGGAGAAGGGAAGAACTGAGGTTGAGATGGTTTGATGTCATTACCGATGTGATGGACATACACAACTTCTTGTAAACTTTCCATAAAACTGTTCACAATTTTAGGTACATTTTATTCCAGAAACAGCTGTTCATTAATACATACATTCATTTTCCTTATCTACATATTTCTGTGGTTTTGAATCTCAGGGAAAATCTTCAGGGCTTCCTGCTGCCCTTTATGACTCACGTGTCCAAATAATCACACATGCTTCTACTTTCTTAAATTGACAGCAGTCCTGTTCATGTCCTTCCACTCACAATGATTCCGGAATCTGGTCCCTCAGCCTTAGGGCAGGCTCATCAACACCCGAGGAATCCTTGGGCTTTATTGCTAATTAATTCACTGACTGACAGGGTGCCTGTCAAATGCAGGCTCAGTGCCGTCATGCTCACCTGAGCACGTCTTCTGGTGTCTGAGGGATGGGGGGCAGCAGGCCGAACCACCTCAGGCCTGTGGCCCACCTTGCTTTGAGGAGAGAAGCTGGCTGCCCAGCACCACGGATGACACATTGGCACAAAGGAGTCCAGACGTGGAGGGATGTAGGGAGAGATGGTTGACCCCGGGGTAAAGGGAAAATGCTCTGATTTTACATGAGACATCCTTTGCATGGGAGTACTTCCTTGTGAAAGTGGCAGCCAATCAGTGACTGACATCCTAGGGCCTAGACTCTATCACATCGCACAAACCTCACGTTTAGAAGGACCCTGTGCTAGCTGTCATGCTCTGCTGCAGTGATTTTCAACTTCTCAATAATTTCTGAACCTGAATATCAATCAGCTGGTCATGAGTGGGTGACCGTAGTGACCTCCTGATGTGTCGGTCTCACATCTGGGGTCTGGGGGACTAACCATTCCTGGGGCGTCAGAGACAAAAACACAGAAACTAAAGTCAGAAGCAAGGAATGAGCCCGATGTTGTAGCCATAAAAACAAGCCTTGAATTGGGGCCTGGCAAGTCCATGGGATCCACACCTGTGCTCAGAGTGTCTCTGGTCCAAGACACAGTGGGACCCAAACATAGGAGACTAGTGCCCAGGCCAGGTCGCTGCAGAAAGGGGGACTTTTCAACTCAACTCCTGTGACTTGTAGCTGGGGTCAAATCAAAGGCAAGCTTCTCCTGACATGAAATGATCTCTCACCAAAGGTGCTGCTTCTGGTTGCCTGCTCAGTCCCAGCACCCAGTGTGTGACCAGGAAGCCTTGTTGTGTGTGTTTCACATGGGACCTCAAAGGAATTTCCTAGGAGATGAGGACTTCCTGTCAAAAGAGCATCATAAAATCATTTCAGACAATGTGTGCACAAGAAAAGAAATTTATGAGAGTGCATAAATTATTAAAAAAAAAAACAAAAAGAAACTTGTACCGGCAGGGAAGATCTTTGGATGCTCCTTTTCCAAACCATCCATCTCCAGATAAGATTGTCCCTGACATGGATATGGTGCTCACATGCTTTCAAGAAAGTCCTTAACCATAATATTTTCCAGGAGTAATGTTTTAAATATTTAGCTCTGGGCCAAAGAGGACTTTAAAACAGAATGACAGCAACAGAAATCATACTGTTCACTGTCAGGGAAAGAGACAGGCCTGGGAAGGGGGCCTGAGAGAATTTCTGGTGATGAAATGTTCTCAGTCTTTACAGGTGAATGTTCCATGGGCACATACAGATGGAAGGATCAAAGCCATGCTTCGGTTCACTGTACAGTGTGTAATGTTATTGTATATAGACTGGGTCCCTTGAACCTCACTTTTTTGAACTTCATGGATCCAGTTCTGTGTGGAATTTTTAATAGATGCTAACTACAGACCTTGTTGTTCATCTGGTAAAGAATCTCCCTGCAATGGGAGAGACCTGGGTTGGATCCCTGGGTGGGGAAGATCTGCTGGAGGAGGGAAAGTCTACCCACTCCAGTATTCTGGCCTGGAGAATTTCATGGACTGTATCGGGATCACAAAGCGTCAGACACAACTGAGTAACTTTCACTTTCACTTTTGACAGTGCTACACAATTGTGGCTGGTTGAATCTGCAGTTGTGGAATCATAGAGAGGGTTGACTGAATTTAAACAAGCTTTTACAGTAGGGTTAGGGCTGGGTCAGGGCTCCCAAACTTCACATTATTCAAATGTTTACTATAATTCTTATGCCAATAAAGTTGATGTAAAAACGCCTGAGGGTAAGTTACATGCTCTGTTTCTCTCTTGTATTGAACCAGCAAGCACAATTACTTTCATTCCTGTGACATCTGAAGAACTCAAGTATAGGGCTTGAAGTCACAATGTGTCCATATCTACTTTAGTACCTAGGAAGCACTAGAGGAGGCTGTCAGAGATAAGCAAAGGGAGTCAAGAAATCCAGAGTCCTGTTACCTGCCAAGGACTTCATGTTTACTAAATCCTTCATGCTTACTAAATTCTTGTGCAACCCTGGAAGACGGTGTCCTGACTAATAAAATATGTCAACTAGACTCTGCCATGGATATTTAGCTTTATTTTTCTGGGTGCTCCTAAACGGGGTATTTTTGGAAAAGGTACCCTGTAAAAGGTACCCTGTTAATAATAGATTAGATTAGCATTTTAATTGGTAAAGCAGATGACCTTCCATAACGTAGGTCGGCTTCATGAAACCAGGAGAAGAGATGAATAGACAAAAAAACACTGATCCTCCCCCAAGTAAGAGATAATTGTCAGCTAACAGCCTTCACACGGGGCCACTAGTTCTTCTGCTTTTGAACTTAAACATCAGTTCCCCCTCAGTCTCTCTTAGCAACAGACCAGCCTGCAGCTTTTGCACTTACCAGCCTTAACAACTGTGTGAGTCAATTGCTTTAAAACATGTGTGTGTGTATATTATTTATTCTTGTGGGGACAGTTTTGGGGGGCAAAGATCACAAGAGATGAGGACAGACTTGAATCAAATACCTTGCTCTGAAAGGAATGAAATAAGAGATGTGGGCAAGTCAGTTCGACTCAGACGTGTAAACATGTAAAATAATACTTACCTAGGATGACCTTTGGGACCATTAAAACACAGCAGAAGAAGAATGTCTGGGAGAGTCTATCGGATCTATCTAGGCCTGGAAGGCAAGCAGTCACGCTCACCACACTTCCTGAGCTGGGGTAGGAGAGTTTTTGTCCCAAAGGCACCTGATCATGCAGGGCTGTGTCTGGGCTGCTGGCACAGAGATATACGGCTGAGTCTGTCAGTTCCAAGGAGCTCAAGTTCAGCTCAGAGCGAGAGTCACTGAACTGTTTTGCTGAGAATCGATCGGGAGCTGTGCTTCTCCACTCACTTCCTGCCTGTAATACTGAACGAGGAACAGGGGGCCCTGGCCCAGGGCCTGTTGGTACCAGTACAAAGAGACGTGTCCAGAGACAGGGGAGCATCCCAGGGTCACTCGCTGTCCTCTTGCTTTAATCAGGTATCTTGGGGTTTGGGTGACTCCAGCATCCACAAGGCCTGTGGGGGAAGAAGACTGGGGCTAAGAAGGAACGCAGGAGAGAAGCCGATGGTGCCTTGGTTTCAGGCAAAGGCAGCCTAGGAACACAGATTCTCTCCTGTGCCAAGGACCCACCTGCTGCCAGGAGACAAAGAGCCACACAGCAGACGGGGCTGCAGCCCATGGCAGGAGGGGCAGAGCTGTCTGTGTCTCCTTGCTCAGAGCTCTGCTTCTCTGAGAGCTGGGGTTCTGGGCCTCCTTCCCCTGATTGGAAGTGAGGCAGGGACGTCACTGCTCTGATGTCATTGCCTCTGCTGGTTCCCAGGAATCTGACCTCTGATTCCACGTCAGCTGATCTACAAACGCTGCTCTGTCCTGCAGGCTCTTAGATGACGTGTGAGCTGGACTGCTGTTCTGGGTGAGGCTGGGTTGATGCCCGACGCCCTTCTCCGTTGCTCCTTTGCTTCTCTCTTCAGGCTGGTGTTTCCCTTTTCTGTTTCTTTCCTACCAAATCCCAGCTCCATACCCTTCACGTTTTCTGCAACCTCAGAGGCTCCTTCAGCATTGCATAGTTGAAATTCATGGCTCCCAGCTGGGACAGCAAGCCTGCAAATTAGTGTTTATGCTAGTCAGGCTTCTAGAGATAAAAACACCAAATGAAGCTTTCTCTTAACCCTCTTGGTCCCAGGCACTAGCACTGTCCCCTTGCTCTGCCCCAGAATTTTCTGGAGTTTGGCAGTTCCACAGCTTCCCCATGTGGTCTATGTGTGGAGACCAAGATTGTCTGTCCAGATTTAATAGTCATGTGATGCGTTCATAGTAGAAAATATTTCATTGTTTGCCGATCGCACTGTGTTTTTGCTTGTTTTGTTTTTCTAAAGAACATACACACAATTAGAAACACAAACTCACAAACCAGCCTGCCTTAGCTGATTTATGAGTTTGTATTTCAAGAGAAAAGAAATGTGTTCATGCAGGAAATATTTAATACTTTGACTTTTAGAAGATTGTGATGAGGGAAATGCTACAAACTTGGGTTAGTTTTTGTTGGTGGTGGTGGTGTCAATTGCTAACTCCAGTCCAACTCTTGAGACCCCATATATCACAGTGCACCAAGCTGCCCTGTTCTTCACTGTCTCCCAGAGTTTGCTCAAATTCATGTCTTTGTGTTGGTGATGCTATCTAACCACCTCTTTCTCTGCCACCCCCTTCTCCTTTTGCTTTCAGCCTTTCCCAACATCAGGGTCTAGGCTATTTAGATGCTAAAGACAGGGAGTGGTGGAGAACAGATACACACACAGTTTGCCTCTCCTTCTCCTGAGGGACTACAAAGGAATTATGGATGATTAATCATTAACTGAGCTTGCATTCTCTTTGAGGACCCCAGGGAGCCTACTCAAACACGACCACTTAGGGATCATTAAAAGGTTCCCTGAGTGGTGGGCTAGGACTTGACCCAGATGAGGGAGGAGAATCAAGGGTAAAGTAGAGAAGGGTCGGAACGAGGGCCCAGAAGGTGAGAGAGGAAAGACCCCACATCTGGGGAAGTTGGACAAGAGCAGAGACTATACAGGGGCCAGCCTGGGGGAGAAACTTCCACATCGACAGGCATGTGGTGCCCGGAGAGAGACATGAGAGTGTAGATGTACCTGACTTCCAAACACACTTCCCTCCTGGAGGCCTCATGTTCAGACTGATACTAGGAGTCAGAGCTGGCTAGCATCTTTAGGCTCACGTGGGAGCTACGGTGAAAAGACAGAGAATGAAAGTGGACACCTGTCCATGAGGCCCTGTTGTCAGGTCTGTGCCAGCAAAGATCTAAAACTCCTGGCTATGCTGCCAGTGTGTCTGTGGGCTCCGAGGCTCCAGGTGCTAGGAGCCTGCAAGGGGCTCCCCAACATTCAGGCTGCAGGGCGCTCATCTGTCCTTTTGCACAGAGAGGAGGTGGCCATGCAGCGCCGTGGAGTAACTGCTAGCACAGAAGTACACAGATGTCTGGGAGCGGTTGGCAGACTTCAGCGTGAGAGGGAAGTTCTCTGTGCTTGGTAGGGAGACATTGTACCCGTCGGGCACATCTCCTTTCTCCTTGTAGGGAGTCCCAGCTGAGTAATGGATCAGCCTCAGCCCAAGTCCTGGGTCTTGTCGGTACCAGTACATATTGTCATGATTCATATCCTGAGTACAATTAAGTGTCGCCCTCTGTGCTGTCCTCATTACCTGGAATCTGGGGTCCTGAGTGACCAGCGTGGACCGCCCCTGTGGAGAAGGAGGACCGATGCTGCAGTCACAGAGGACATGCTTCGTGCTGGCACCCCAAGGGGACCCTGCCCCCAGGACTCACCTGCCTGCAGGAGACAGAAGACCACACAGCCCAGGAGGCAGGGGCCCATGGTGGGGGCGGGGCAGGCGGAGGGTCCTCTCATCTGAGTGTGGATGAGAGGGGAGAGGGGCTCTCCAGGGAGTCCTTCTGAGATGTCCCTGTCCTTGCCAGGCCCAAGAACCAACCTGTCACTCAGGGGGCCACGCCCCTTCCCCCAGAGGCTCAAATCAGAAATGAACCTAAGTGAACAGTTCACATATGACCGACCTAGACAGTGTATTAAAAAGCAGAGGCAATTTATTTGCCAACAAAGGTCCATCTAGTCATTGCTATGATTTTTCCAGTAGTCACGTGCATATTTGAGAGTTGGACTATAAAGAAAGCTGATCGCTGAAGAACAGGCTTCTAAAGATAAAAACCCCAAATGAAGCTTTCTCTTAACCCTCCTGGTCCCAGGCACTAGCACTGTCCCATTGCTCTGCCCCAGAAACTTCTGGAGTTTGGCAGTTCCACAGCATCCCCATGTGGTCTCTGTGTGGAAACCAAAATTGTCTGCCCAAATTTAATAGTCATGGGACGTGTTCATATTAGAAAATATTTCACAGTTTGCCTATCGCACTGTGTTTTTCTTTTGTTTTTCAAAAGGACACACACACACAATTAGAAACACAGACACAGCAGCCTGCCATAGCTGATCTATAATTTTGTATTTCACAAGAAAAGAAATATGCTCATGCAGGAAATATTTAATACTTTGACTTTTAGAAAATTCTGATGAAAGAGATGCTATAAACTTGGGTTAGCTTTTGTTGGTGGTGGTGCTGTTCAAATGCGAACTGGAGTCCATCTCTTTGTGACTTCATGCATCGCAGTGCACCAAGCTCCCCTGTTCTTCACAATTTCCCAGAGGTTGCCCAAATTCATGTCTGTTGAGTCAGAGATGCTATCTAACCACCGCTTTCTCGGCCACCACCTTCTTGTCTTGCTTTCAGTCTTTTCCAGCATCAGGATCTAGGCTATTTAGATGCTAACGACAGGCAGTGGTGGAGAATACATACACACACAGCTTGTCTCTCCTTCTCCTGAGGGACTAGCAAGGAATTTTGGATGATTAATAATTAACTGAGGTTTCATTCTCTTTGAGGACCACAAGGAGCCTACTCAAACACGACCACTTAGGGATCATTATCAGGTTCCCTGGGTGATAGGCAAGGACATGACCCAGATGAGGGAGGAGCAGTTAGCCTGAAGTAGAGAAGGGTGGGAACAAGGGCCAGGAAGATGGGAGAGGAAAGACCCCACGTCTGGGGAAGCTGGACAAGAGCAGAGACAACACAAGGGCCAGCCTGGGGGAGAACCTTCCACAGCGACAGGCATGTGGTGCCCGGGGAGAGACAAGAGGGTCTAGATGTACCTGATTTCCCTACACCCTTCCCTCCTGGAGGCCTCATGTTCACACTGATACTAGGAGGCAGAGCTGGTAGCATGTTACGTTCACCTGGCAGCTACGGTGAAAAGACAGAGACTGAAAGTGGACACATGATCATGAGGCCCTGTTGTCAGGTCTGTGCCAGCCAAGATCAAAACTGCAGGCTATGCTGCCAGTGTGTCTGTGGGCTGCGAGGCTCCAGGTGTAGGAGCCTCCAAAGGGCTCCTCAAGTTCCAGGCTGCAGGGCCTTTTTGCACAGAAAGGAGGTGGCCGTGCAGCGCCGTGGAGTCACTGCTGGCGCAGAAGTACACAGATGTCTGGGAGCGGTTGGCAGACTCCAGCGTGAGAGGGAAGTTCTCTGTGCTTGGTCTGGAGACGCTGTACCCGTCGGGCACGTCTCCTTGCTCCGTGGAGGGAGCCACATCTGAGTAATGGATCAGCCTCAGCCCATGTCCCGGGTCTTGTCGGTACCAGCACATATAGTCATGACCCAGATCCTGAGTACATTTCAGTGTTGTCCTCTGTCCTGTCCTCACGACCTGGAATCTGGGGTCCTGGGTGACACCAGCGTGGACCGCCCCTGTGGAGAAGGAGGACCGATGCTGCAGTCACAGCGGACATGCTCAGCGCTGGCACCCCCAAGGGGACCCTGCCCCCAGGACTCACCTGCCTGCAGGAGACAGAAGACCACACAGCCCAGGAGGCAGGGGCTCATGGTGGGGGCGGGGCAGGCAGAGGGCCCTCTGGTCTGAGTGTGGATGAGAGGGGACAGGGGCTCTCCAGGGAGTCCTTCTGATATGTCCCTGTCCCTGCCAGGCCCCAGAGCCAACCTGTCACTCAGGGGCCACGCCCCTTCCCCCAGAGGCTCAAATCAGAAATGATCCTAAGTGAACTGTTCACAACAGGGACATCCATCCAAATCAATGGACATAAGCCTGACAAGTAGATGTAAATTTTCTGTCAAACTAATTAAATTTTGTGTGTGTTCTAGTCCAGAGATAATTCTTCATTAATACATTTATTACTTTTATTTATCTGCATATTTCTGTAGTGTTAAATCTTGTGGAAATCCTTCTGGCTTCCTGTTGACTTTGTGACTGATGTGACCCAGTAGGACTTCGAGGTTCCATTTCTGCATAATTGACCACAGTCCTGAGATTGTCCCTTCACCTACAATGTTTCTCCAGGAATCTGCTCCCAACCTCATTGCAGGCTCATCAATATTTGAGGAATTGTTTGGTCTATTTCTAATCAATTCACTGACAGACGGTCCACCAGCTAAATGCAGGTACAGCTCGTTCATGTTCACAGGAGTCCGAGTTTCCCTTGTCAGGGGAGGGAGCAAGCAGAGCCCCCTCAGGCCTGTGACCCACCTTTCTGGGTGTAGAGAAGCTGGTTGCCCACCACCCCAGATGACACATTGGCACAAAGGAATACAGACATAGGAGAACACGGCAAGAGGTGGCAGACTCCAGGGTAACTGAGTGTTTATGTCTTTATTTATTGAGAGGTTCTTTCCATGGGAATGCCTCCTTGCGATGCACAGCTGCATGCATTGAGTAACAGTTCATATCTTACAGCCCCACACTGTCTCTGTTACACATAGCCCAGCACGGATATGGACTTTGCTCTGTATGGAGCCATTTCCATGAGGAAAGGAACCACAGGTGCTGAGAACAAACTTGAGCGGAAGCCTAGTTGTAAGTTATGAAGTATGAGATCTGGGCAATTCCCGTCCCCTCAGATGTACAAACAGTTAAAATTATACTTATCTTGATGATCTTAGTGAGCATTAAAGCATATAATGAAATGAATGTCTGGGAAAGTCTATCGCTCTACCAGAGACTGGGCTTGGCAGGCTGGCAGCTGACACACGGGGCAACACTTCCTGAGTTGGGGCAGGGGTGTTTTTGTCCCAGAGGCACCTGATCACGCAGGGCTGTGTCTTGGCTGCTGGCACAGAGATACAGGGCGGAGTCCGTCAGCTCCAAGGAGCTCAGGTTCAGCTCTGCGCAAAGATCACTGAACTGTTTTCCTGAGAATCGATCTGATATGTTTCCTTTCTCACTAACTTCCCTGTTGTAGTACTGAATGAGGAATTGGGTTTCCTGGCCCAGGGCCTGTTGGTACCAGTACACAGAGAGGTGTCCAGATTCAGGGGAACGTCTCAGAGTCACTTGCTGTTTTCCTGATTTGATCCGGTACTTGGGTGTCTGGGTGACTTCAGAATCCACCAGGCCTGTAGTGAGGAGACAACGAAACTGAGGGCAGAGCACAGGGAAGCCTCCTGCCTCAACCGTCATCACGGGCTTCTGTCACAGGGTGAAAAAACATCTCAGAAGCCCCCACTGTGTCCAGACTCACCTGCTCCCAGGAGGCAGAGAGTCACCCAGCAGAGGAGCCTGGAGCCCATGGCAGCATCAGGAACCCAAGGCTGCTGCTGGCTGGGGGCGGGGCTCCTGGGGTGAGTGGCGTAAGTGCTGACCCTCCTGCTTCCCTGATTGGAGCGTTTGCCTTCACTGTCTGTGTCTCTGCAGGCTGCCCTTGTCCCCTGGACCCCTCAGCATTACCCAGGGCTGGCTCCTTATGCCATCCCCTATCCTGACAGCCCCTCAGCAAGTTTGGGTGTGAGGTGACTTTCATCCCCTGGTCGCATGTGCCCACAACATGTCTTGTTCTCCTTTGCCTGACCCTGCCTGACACTCAGCCCCAAGACCTCATCAACCACCCCAACCCCTTCACCTCCTCCTCACATGCTGATCCAGGATACGACCCCCGTGAACATCCTGAGGTTCCAGGCACGTCCCCAGTTCCCTGGGCAGGGAGGAGTCTGTGCTGGTTCCATATGTCTTGGAACAATTCAGGGAACTCAAACCTGCTCCCAGATGCAGGCATGATATAGCCAAGGTTCCCTGAAACTGCCCTCTCCAGAGAGATTCTCAACCCCTCCCAATACACCCTACTTACCTTTAAACACAGTGCCTCCAAGTGGCCAAAGGTCCAGGGTCTCATGGATTTGCACCATCTGTTTAAAGCAAGGGTACAAAAATCCAGTACCCTGCACACACACACACACACACACACACACTCACACACACACACCCAGACAGACACACACACATACACACACAGACACACACTCACACAGACACACACTCACACACAGAGACACACACACACACAGACACACACACACACACTCACACACACAGACACACACGCACACACACAGACACACACTCGCGCGCTCACACACACACACACACACACACACACACACACACCTGTTCTACTGCCTTCCTAGACTGGCTGATAGGGTTTATCTTCAAATCCACTCTTAGCCTCTGGAGGCAGAAGACTTTATGATCCAAACTTTTTACTGAAAGAGAAATGATTGCGGCACCACTACAATGATGTAGTTATCTAAGATGGAAATATATAATCATAGAATAAATACTCTGAGGATCTCAAGTGAATCTGCCAGCAAACATGTGTTCCATAACTATTTCTGATTAATCAGATGTATATATTTCCAGATTGTGTATTTAAATTGAGCATTATCAAATTCTAGATAAAACTTTTAATAGAAGTTTTAGAAACATGATCTCATCTATTTCTGCACTTATAAAATCTTGATATAATGGGGGTGATGTACGATATACTTTGACTTTTAGAAGATTTTGATGAGGGCTCCAGGTGGTGGCAACCTGGCCTTGGTTAGATGAGATGCTAAGGAAGTCAGGGCAGGTGGGGCGGTGGGAGAACACACAAAGATCATCTGTCCCCCTGAGATGAACTCCCATGAGTTTTTGGATGATTGATGATTAACTGAAGTTGATTTCTCTTTGATGATTCCATCCAGCTTGCTCAAAGCAGAGCACGTGGAGGGGCCGCTTTAGAAGCCTCCCTGTGAAATGAGAAGGGACCTGAGGCAGATGAGGGAGGAGCCTGTGGCTATGGGAGAGAGGGCCAGGGAGCTGATGCGGAGAGGTGGGGAGAGGAATGTCCTGCCTGCCTGGGAAAGGTGGGCAAGAGAAGAGAGCATGTGAGAGTCAGGCTGGGGGAGAACCTTCCAGAGAGACACTGATGAAGTGCCTGAGGTAAGACATGAGGGCCTATTTAAATCTAATTTACCAACATCCTTCCCTCCAAGAGGTCTCAGGCTCAGGTGATAACTAGGAGTCAGAGCTGGAGAAGCATCTTCCTGGTTCACAGAGAGGATGCAGCGGAAAGACAGAGACAGATGGTGGACACATGGCCCCGAGGCGTGGGAGTGAGGTTGGGGCAGCGTTGTCCACACACCCAGGGTCACACTGCAGGCACGTGGCCCACAAAGGCCCAAGGTTTCCTGTGCTGGGAGCCTGATCGTGGGCACCTAGTACTTTTTGCACAGAGAGGAGGTGGCCATGCAGTGCTGTGGAATAACTGCTGGCGCAAAAGTACACAGATGTCTGGTTGCGGATGGCAGACTTCAGTGTCAGAGGGAAGTTCTCTTTGTTTGATCTGGAGACGCTGTAACCCTCGGGCACATCTCCTGGCTCACTACTGGGCACACCAGCTGAGTAATAGATCAGCCTCAGCCCGTGTCCCAGGTCTTGTCGGTACCAGTACATGCGATCATGACCCAAATCCTGAGTACATTTCAGTGTCGCCTTCTGTCCTGTCCTCACGACCTGGAATCTGGGGTCCTGAGTGACACCAGCGTGGACCGCCCCTGTGGAAAAGGAGGACCGATGCTGCAGTCAGAGCAGACATGCTTAGTGCTGGTACCCCCAAGGGGACCCTGCCCCCAGGACTCACCTGCCTGCAGGAGACAGAAGACCACACAGCCCAGGAGGCAGGGGCTCATGGCGGGGGCGGGGCAGGCGGAGGGCCCTCTGGTCTGAGTGTGGATGAGAGGGGAGAGGGGCTCTCCAGGGAGTCCTTCTGAGATGTCCCTGTCCCTGCCAGGCCCCAGAGCTGACCTGCCCCACAAGGGGGCCACGCCCCTTCCCCCAGAGCCTCAAATCAAAGATGAACCTCAGAGTGTCACTTCCTAGACTGGCTGAGAAGAAGTCCAGTGTCCCCAAGGAAGAGAAAGAAATCCAGAGCCCTAGAGAAGGTGAAAGGTGTCCAGGACTCTCAAGGAGCAAAGAACAAACATTTTTTCTACATTGCTTTGTTCAGTCAATAGAGGGACCTATCTTGCTGGAGGACATGTTTCTCCTTACTAATCTAACTAATCATCTAACTAATCTCGTTATCTTAAGATGTATTTTGTGTAAGTGTGTTTGGTGAGACCTTTCTATTGTCACTTCTAATCTTGTTAATTTAAGATGTATGTTGTGAATGGGTCTGATAAAACTATATAAGGCCTAGATAAGACTAGCAAGTAGGGGCACTCTCCCTCCCCCTTCTATGTCAGAAGCTTTCCTTGTCCCTTTTTATATGTTAAAAATACTCAGCTACACAAAATCTCTTGAATGATCAAGACTGGTCCCTGGTCTTGAAGCTAAATCGTCTTCGGAAATCATGAATCCAACACCTTTCAATGTAGGCTATCAAACCTGAGTGAACAGTTCATAACAGGGAGACCCATTCAGCTCACGGACATAAGCCTTACAAGTTGCTGTAATCTGTCCGTGAAACTGATCAAATTCTTTGTATGTTCTAGTCCAGAGATAACTTTTCATTAACACACATGTTATATTTATTTATCTGCATATTTCTGTAGTTTTAAGTCTTGGGGAAATCCTCCTGGCTTCCTGTTGCCCCTTATGACTCATGTGTCCCAGTAGGACTTCAAGGCCTATTTGCACTTTAATTGCCTGCAGTCCTGAGAAGGTCCCTCCACCTACCATGTTTCTCCAGGTGTCTGATCCTACCCTTATCACAAGCTCATCAACACTGAGGAATTGTTTGGTCTGTTTCTTATCAATTCACTGGCAGTTGGTCCACCAGCCAAAGGCAGGTACAGCTCCTTCAAGTTCACAGGAGCCTCTGCTTCCCAGGTCTGGGGAGGGAGCAAGCAGATACCCTCAGGCCTGTGACCCACCTTTCTGAATGGAGAGAAGCTGGTAGCCCAGCAAGGGTTACTTATTGTCACAAAGGAATGCAGACTTAAGAGGGACATGGAGGGAGATGCAGACTCCAGAATAAACAAAAACTGCTCTGTTTTTCTTTGAGAGATTCCTCCATGGGAATACCTCCTTGTGAAGCAGGGCTGCCATTCACTGAATAAAAGTTCATATCATAGAGCCCCAAATTCAATCTTGTTACACATAACCCCCATGCATATCTAATTTATTCTGTAGGGAGACAGTTACATTCGTGGCAAGTCACCACAGGTGATGAGAAGAGACTTGAGTCAGAGTCCTTGCTATAATAATTATGAAGTATGAGATCTGGGCAAATCATGTTCACTCAGATATATAAACAGTTAAAATACTACTTATCTTGCATGATCTTTGTGAGCATTAAAGTATATCAAGAAATGAACATCTGGGGAAGACTGTCTACTCCACCAGACACTGGGCTTGCCAGGCTGGCAGTCGACACACTCACTACCACTTCCTGAGCTGGGGCAGGAGTGTTTTTGTCCCAGAGGCACCTGATCACGCAGGGCTGTGTCTTGGCTGCTGGCACAGAGATACAGAGCGGAGTCCGTCAGCTCCAAGGGGGTCAAGCTCAGCTCCGAGCGAAAATCACTGAACTGTTCTGAGAATCGATCTGATATGTTTCCTTTCTCATTAACTTCCCTGTTGTAATACTGAATGAGGAACTGGGGGCCCTGGCCCAGAGCCTGTTGGTACCAGTACACAAAGCGATGTCCAAATTCAGAGGAACATCTCAGCATCACTTGCTGGTTTCTTGATTTGATCAGATATTTGGGGGTCTGGGTGACTTCAGAATCCACCAGGCCTGTTGGGGAGCACAAGAAAGCTGAGGGCAGAGCACAGGGAAGCCTCCTGTTGCAGCCCTCATCGACGGGCTTCTATCTCAGGGAAGCAAATACATCTCAGAAGCTCCCACACTGTGTCCAGGAGTCACCTGCTCCCAGGAAGCAGAGAGTCACACAGCAGAGGAGCCTGGCGCCCATGGCAGCATCAGGAACCCAAGACTGCTACTGGCTGGGGGCGGGTCTCCTAGGGTAAGTGGGGTAAACTGCCCACCCTCCTGCTTCCCTGATTGGAGCATTTGCCTATGACTTCACAGCTATGTGTTTCTGCAAGTTCCCTACCCACTGTACACCCTGCCAGGACCAAAGGTGAGCCCTCTATACCATTCCTTGCCCTTCACAGACCCTGAACAAGGGGTGGGTGTGAAGGGTGCACCATTCCCATGTCCCCATATGCCCACAACAGAGCTTGTTGTCCTCTGCCTGGCCCTGCCTGACACTCAGCCAGGCACTCACCTGGCTGGGAATCACCAGGCAATCAGCTGACAATCACCCAGCCCTCACCAGCCACCCCAAACCCCTCACCTCCACTTCCCTTGCAGCTCCAGGAGGCTATCTCCTGGCCACATCCTGAGGATCCAGGCACATCCCCACTTTCCCTGGCAGTGAGGAGTCTGTACTGGTCCCATGTGCCCTGGAACCTCAGGATCTCAGGGATCTCAATCCTGCTTTCTCAGGCAGGCATGTAGCCAAGGTTCCTTAAAGCTGCCCTCCCCAGGGTGAATCTCCACCCTTCCCAAGTCCCCTGCTTACCGTGGGCCCACAGCGCCTCCTAGTGGCCAATGGTCCAGAGTGTCATGGGTCTGTGCCTTCTGTCTAAAGCAAGAATGTAAACGCCCCACACATTGAACACACACACACACACACACACACACACACACACACACACGTTCTACTGTCTTCCCAACCTGGCTGACTTCAGATTGGTCTTCAAAGTCCCTCTTAGCCTCTGGAGGTAAAAGACTGTAGAAAACAACATTTCCATTAAGAAGAAAATAATTTCACTGGCAGTAGCATGCTGAGGTGGAATCACACAGACCTTCAATATAGACACTCTGATGAGCTCAGGGGAATACAGCCTGGGACACTGCATTCCTTAGATCCCTCTGATTAGTCAGATCCACATATTTCTTGATTTTATACATTAATTAAATATCACTAATTCTAGATAATGGATTTATATACAGAGATTATATATTAACCCATTGATTATTAAAGTTATAAACGCTGGAAATTAAAAAAACCAACCATGCACTATATTTAACGTAGATGTAGCTGGGCGTGATAAGAGACTGCACACTCCGTGTCACACTGCAGACATGTGGCCCTGGGCTCCGAGGCTCTGCTTGTGAGAAGCCTGCAAGCAGCTCTCCTACTTCCAGGCCACAGGGCTTCCCTTATCGTTTTGCACAGACTGGAGGTGGCCGTGTAGCGCCGTGAAGTAACCGCTGGCGAAGAGGTACACAGATACCTGGGAGCGGTTGGCAGACTCCAGTGTGAGAGGGAAGTTCTGTGTATTTGGTCTGGAGACGCTGTACCTGTCAGTCACGTCTCCCTTCTCCGAGGCAGGACGGATAACTGAGTAATGGATCAGCCTCAGCCCGTGTCCTGGGTCTTGTCGGTACCAATACATATAATCATGGTTCATCCTGAGTACAATAAGTGTGGCGCTCTGTCCTGTCCTCACGACCTGGAATCTGGGGTCCTGAGTGACCAGCGTGGACGACCCCCGTGGACAAGGAGGACCGATGCTGCAGTCACAGGGGACATGCTCAGTGCTGGCACCCCCAAGGGGACCCTGCCCCCAGGACTCACCTGCCTGCAGGAGACAGAAGACCACACAGCCCAGGAGGCAGGGACTCATGGCAGGGGCGGGGCAGGCGGAGGGCCCTCTGGTCTGAGTGTGGATGAGAGGGCAGAGGGGCTCTCCAGGCAGTCCTTCTGAGATGTCACTGTACCTGCCAGGCCCCAGAGCCAACCTGTCACTCAGGGGGCCACGCCCCTTCCTCCAAGGCTCAAATCAGAAATGAACCTAAGTGAACAGTTCACATATGACCGACCTAGACAGCATATTAAAAAGCAGAGACATTTACTTTGCCAACAAATGTCCATCTGGTTAAAGCTATGGTTTTTCCAGTAGTCACGTATGGATGTGAGAGTTGGACTATAAAGAAAGCTGAGTGCCGAAGAATTGAGGCTTTTGAATTGTGGTGTTGGAGAAGACTCTTGAGAGTCCCTTGGACTGGAAGGAGATACAAGCAGTCCATCCTAAAGGAAGTCAGTCCTGAATATTCATTGGAAGGACTGATGCTGAAGCTGAAACTCCGATACTTTGGCCACCTGAAGCGAAGAACTGACTCACATGAAGAGACCCTGATGCTGGGCAAGATTGAAAGCAGGAGGAGAAGGTGACGACAGAGGATGAGATGGTTGGATGGCATTGCCGACGTGATGGGTATACGTTTGCATAACCTCCGGGAGTTGGTGATGCACAGGAAAGCCTGGCATTCTGCAATCCAGGGGGTCGCAAAGAGTCAGACACGACCTAGCAACTGAACGAACTGAACAGTGCACAACAGGGAGACCCATCCAGCTCAATGAACATAAGCCGTACACGTTCTTGTAAACTTTCCGTAAAACTGTTCACCACTTTATGTACATTTTATTCCAGAAATAGCTGTTCATTAATACATATATTCATTTTCTTTATCTACATATTTCTGTGGTTTTGAATCTCAGGGAAATTCCTCAGGGCTACCTGCTGCCCTTTAGGACTCACATGTCCCCAGTAATCCCTCATGTTTCTACTTTGTTTAATTGACAAGAGTCTTGTTCATGTCCTTCCACCCACAGTGATTCTGGATATGGTTCCCCAACCTTAGGGCAGGCTCATCAACACCTGAGGAATCCTTGGGCTCTATTACTTATTAATTCACGACTGACAGGGGGCCTGTCAGACGCAGGCTCAGCGCCGTCATGCTCACCTGAGCACGTCTTCTGGTGTCTGAAGGGTGGGGGGGCAGCAGGCCGAACCACCTCAGGCCTGTGGCCCACCTTGCTTTGAGGAGAGAAGCTGGCTGCCCAGCACCACGGATGACATGTTGGCACAAAGGAGTCCAGACGGGGAGGGTTGTCGGGAGAGATGGCTGACCCGGGGCAAAGGAAAATGCTCCGATTCTACTTGAGACATCCATTGCATGGGAGTACTTCCTTGTGAAGCGTGGCAGCCATTCAGTAACTGATGTCCTAGACCCTAGACTCTATCACATCGCACAGACCTCACATTTAGAAGGACCCTGTACTAGCTGCTATGCTCAGCTGCTGTGATGTTCAACTTCTCAATAATTTCTGAACCTGAATATCATGTACCTGGTCATGAGTGGGTGACCGTGGTGACCTCCTGATGTGCTGGTTTCCAAGGAACCTGATCACAAGTCTGGGCTCTGGGGGACTAACTATTCCTGGGGCCTCAGAGACAAAAACACAGAAACTAAAGTCAGAAGCCATGAATGAGCCCGATGTTGTAGCCATAAAAACAAGCCTTGAATTGGGGCCTGGCAAGTCCATGGGATCCATCTCTGTGCTCAGAATGTCTCTGGTCCAAGAGACAGTGGGACCCACAACACAGGAGACTGGTGCCCAGGCAAGGCCATCATAGAAAGGGGGACTTTTCATTTCAACTCCTGTGACTTGGATGCTGGGGTCAAATCAAAGGCAAGCCTTCTCCTGACATGAAATAATCTTTCACCAAAGTTGCTGCTTCTGGTTACCTGCTCAGTCCCAGCACCCAGTGTGTGAATTTGAAGCCTTTCTATGTGTGTGACATGCAACCTCAAAGTGATTTTCTAGGAGATGAGGACTTCCTGTCAAAATAGCATCATAAAATCATTTTAGACAATGTGTGCACAAGAAAAGAAATTTATGAAAGTACATAAATAATTTAAAAGAAAAAAAAAAAAAAAACAGCTTGTACCAGCAGGGAAGACCTTTGGATGGTCATTTTCCAAACCATCCATCTCCAGATGGGATGGTCCCTGACATGGATATGGTGCTCACATGCTTTCAAGAACATCTTGCAAAATCTTTGTCAGCATTAAAACATATCAGGAAAGAATGGGAAAGGCTGTCTACTCTACCAGCATCTGGGTCTCGCTGGCTGGCAGTCCATGCCCAGCATCCACTTCCTGAGCTGGGGCAGGAGTGTTTTTGTACCAGAGGCACCTGATCATGCAGGGTTGTGTCTTGGCAGCTGGCACAGAGATACAGGGCAGAGTCTGACAGCTCCAAGGAGCTCAGGTTCATCTGAGAGCGAGAATCAATCTATCTGGCATGTTTCCTTTTGTGTGCACTTTCCCATCATAATACAGAATGAGGAACTGGGGGCCTGGCCCAGGGCCTGTTGGTACCAGGATACATAGCGGTGTTCAGATTCAGGGGAACATCTCAGCATCACTTGCTGTTTTCTTGATTTGATCAGATATTTGGGGGTCTGGGTGACTTCAGAATCCACCAGGCCTGTTGGGGAGAAGACAGACGGAAGCTGAGGGCAGAGCACAGGGAAGCCTCCTGCTGCAGCCCTCATCTCCAGGCTTCTATCTCAGGGAGGCAAAGGCATCTCAGAAGCTCCCACACTGTGTCCAGGCCTCACCTGCTCCCAGGAGGCAGAGAGTCACACAGCAGAGGAGCCTGGAGCCCATGGCAGCATCAGGAACCCAAGGCTGCTGCTGGCTGGGGGCGGGTCTCCTGGGCTGAGTGGTGTAAGTCTGACCCTCCTGCTTCCCTGATTGGAGCGTTTGCCTATGACGTCACTGCTCTGTGTCTCTTCAGGCTGCCCTTGTCCCCTGGACCCCTTGGCAGGACCCAGGGCTGGCTCCTCTATGCCCTTCCCCGTCCTGCACAGCCCCTCAGCAAAGGGTGGGTGTGAGGTGAGTTTCATCCCCTGGTCCCATGTGCCCACAACATGTCTTGTTCTGCTCTGTCTGACCCTGCCTGACGCTCACCACCCAGCCCTCACCAGATACACCAGCCTCTCACCCTCCCCTTCCCACTCTGCTCCAGGAGACGCCCCCTGGGCATATCCTGAAGCTCCAGGTAGGTGCCCAGTCCTCTGGGCAGTGAGAAGTCTTTGCTGGCTCCACGTGTCCCAGGACCACTCAGGGAACTCAAACCTGCTCCCAGATGCAGGCATGTAGCCAAGGGTCCCTTACGCTGCCCTCCCCATGGTGACCCTCAAGCCCTCCCAAAACACCATGCTTACCATGGAAACACAGTGCCTCCAAGCGGCCAAAGGTCTAGGGTCTCATGGATTAGCAGCTTCTGTTTAAAGCAAGGGTACAAAAATCCCACACCCTGAGCAAACACACACACACACACACACACACACACACACACACACCTGTTCTACAGCCTTCCTAGCCTGGCTGATTAGGGTTGATTTTCAAATCCACTCTTAGCCTCTGGAGGTGGACTACAATATGATCTCACCGTTTTACTAAGAAGGAAATAGTTGCTGCATCACTACAAAGATGGTAGTTAGCTAAAGATGGAAATATATCATCATAAAATAAATACTCAGAGGATCTCAAGTGAATCTGCAAACATGTCATCATAACTACTTCTGATTAATCAGAGGCATATATTTTGAGATTTCCTATTTAAATTAAGCATTATCAAATGCCATGTAATACTTTTTAAAAGAAGTTTTATAAATGTGGCCTCAATTAATTCTGCAGTTATAAAATCATGATATAATGGGGGAAATACAGGATATATTTTGACTTTCAGGAGATTTTGATAAGGGCGCCAGGTGGTGCCAACCTGCCCTAGGTTATGTGAGATGCTAAGGATATTGGGGGGTGGGGGCTGCGTGTCGAGAACACACAAAGACAGTCTGTCCTCCTTCAGATGGACTCAAGTGAATTTTTGGATGATTTATAATTAACTAAAGTTTGTTTCCTTTTCATGAGTCCATATATGTTGCTCAAAACAGACCACATGGAGAGGCCACTTTAAAAGCCGCCCTGTGACGTGGGAAGGGACCTGACCCAGATGAGGGAGGAGCAGTGTGGCTGTGGTAGAGAGGGCCAGGGAGCTGATGCAGGGAGGTGGGGAGAGGAAGTCCTGTCCGCCTGGGAAAGGTGGACCAGAACCGAGACCAGGTGAGAGCCAGGCTGGGGGAGAACCCCCAGAAAGACGGAAACGAGCTGCCTGGGGTGAGACAAGAATGCCTAGTGTATCTAATTTACCAACAACCTTCCTCCTAGATCTCAGGCTCAGGTGATGACTAGGAGTCTGACCTGGGGAAGCATCTCCTGGTTCACAAGGAGGATGCAGAGGAAAGACTGAGACCAATGGAGGACACATGGCCCCGAGGCCCGGGAGTGAGGCTGAGGCCAACCTAGTGCACACACCCAGGGTCACGCTGCAGGCATGGGGCTAACAAAGCCCTGAGGCTCCCGGGTTAGGGCCCTGCACGTTGTCCCCCTGTCTTTTTGCACAGAGAGGAGGTGGCCCTGAAGCGCCGTGGAGTCACTGCTGGCGCAGAAGTACACAGATGTCTGGGAGCGGTTGGCAGACTTCAGCGTCAGAGGGAAGTTCTCTTTGTTTGATCTGGAGACACTGTAACCCTCGGACACATCTCCTGGCTCAATATTGGGCACAACAGCTGAGTAATAGATCAGCCTCAGCCCAAGTCTTGGGTCTTGTCGGTACCAGTACATAGAGTTATGACCCAGATCCTGAGTACAATTAAGTGTGGTGCTCTGTCCTGTCCTGACGACCTGGAATCTGGGGTCCTGAGTGACACCAGCGTGGACCGCCCCTGTGTAGGAAGAGGACCGATGCTGCAGTCACAGCGGACATGCTTCGTGCTGACACCCAAGGGGACCCTGCCCCCAGACTCACCTGCCTGCAGGAGACAGAAGACGACACAGCCCAGGAGGCAGGGGCCCATGGCGGGGGCGGGACAGGCAGAGGGCCCTCTGGTCTGAGTGTGGATGAGAGGGGAGAGGGGCTCTCTGGGGAGTCCTTCTGAGATGTCACTCTCCCTGCCTGGCCCCAGAGACAACTTGTCACTCAGGGGGCCACGCCCCTTCCCCCAGAGACTCAAATCAGAAATGAACCTGAGTAAACTGTTCACAACACGGAGACCCATCCAGCTCAACGGACATAAGCCTCACACATTGCTGTAACCTTTCTGTGAAAGTTAAAGATTTTTTCCGTAAATGTTAAAGTGTTTAAATGATTTGTACGTTCTAGTCTAGAGATAAGTCTTCATTAACATGTATATTACTTTTATTTATCTACATATTTCTGGAGTTTTGAATTCTGGGGAATCTTTCTGGCGTCCTCCTGCCCTTTGTGATATATGTCCCAATAGCACTTCAAGGCTATGTTTCCGCAAAATTGACTCTATTCCGCAGTCCTGAGAATGTCCCTCCACCTACCATGTTTCTCCAGGTTTCTGCTCCCAAACTCATTGCAGGCTCATAAACATTTGAGGAATTCTTTGGTCTATTTCTAATCAATTCACTGACAGACGGTCCACCGGTCAAACATAGGTAGAACCCTTCATGTTCACACGTGTTTCCCTTGTTGGGGGGAAGAAGCCAGCAGAGCCCCCTCAGGCCTGTGACCCACCTTTCTGGGTGGAGAGAAGCTGGGCACCCAGCACAAGATGACATTTTGCCACAAGGAATACAGATGTAGGAGGGACCTGGAGGGAGATGCAGACGCCCCGGTAAACGGAAAAGGCTCTGTTTTTATTTGAGACATTCCTCCCATGGGAATACCTGCTTGTGAAGTGTGGCTGCCATTTATTGAGTAGCAATTCATATAGCAATTCATAACTGTGTCTTGTTACACACAACAAAACGCGTATATGTAACTTGCTCGTACAGAGATAGTTCCATGAGCAAAGGGACCACATTTTAGAGAACAGACTTGAGCCGGAATGCTCGCTGTAACACTTATGAAGTATGAGATCTGGGCCACTCATGACCCCTCAGATGTTCAAACAGTTAAAACAATACTTGTCTTGATGACTTTAGTGAGCATTAAAACATACCAAGAAGTGACTGTCTGGGGAAGTGTATTGCTCTACCAGAGACTGGGCTTGGCAGGCTGGCAGCTGACACTCTGGGCACCATTTCCTGAGCTGGGGCAGGAGTGTTTTTGTCCCAGAGGCACCTGATCATGCAGGGCTGTGTCTTGGTTGCTGGCACAGAGATACAGAGCGGAGTCCATCACCTCCAAGGAGGTCAAGCTCAGCTCAGAGCGAGAGTCACTGAACTGTTCTCCTGAGAATCGATCAGATATGTTTCCTTTTTGATACACTTTCCCATCATAATACTGAATGAGGACTTGGGGGCCCTGGCCCAGGGCCTGTTGGAACCAGTTCACAGAGAGGTCTCGAGAGTCAGGGGAACACATCAGAGTCGCTTGCTGCTTTCTTGATTTGATCAGGTATTTGGGAGTCTGGGTGACTCCAGAATCCCCCAGGCTTGTTGGGGAGGAGACAGACAGAAGCTGAGGGCAGAGGACAGGGAAGCCTCCCGCTGCAGCCCTCATCTCCAGGCTTCTATCTCAGGGAGGCAAAGGCATCTCAGAAGCTCCCACACTGTGTCCAGGACTCACCTGCTCCCAGGAGGCAGAGAGTCACACAGCAGAGGAGCCTGGCGCCCATGGCAACATCTGGAACCCAAGACTGTTGCTGGCTGGGGGCGGGTCTCCTGGGGTGAGTGGCGTTAAGTGATGACCCTAATGCTTCCTTGATTGGAGCATTTACCTATGACATCACTGCTCTGTGTCTCTGCAGTCTACCCTTGTCCCCGGGACCCCTTGGCAGGACCCAGGGCTGCCTCCTATATGTCCTTCCCCGTCCTGCACAGCCCCTCAGTTAATGGTGGGTGTGAGGCGAGCACTGTCCGCATATGTCCATAACATGGCTTCTTCTTCTCTTCCTGTCCCTGGCTGACACTCCTCACCCAGCCCTCACCAGCCACACTAATCCATCACCCACTGCTCCCCATGCTGCTCCAGGAGAAGATCCACTGGGCACATCCTGAGGCTCCAGGCAGGTCCCCACTCCCCTGGGCAATGTGTAGTCTGGGCTGGGTCCCTGTGTCTGGACCACTCAGGGAACTCAACCCTACTTTCTGATGCAGGCATGTAGCCAAGGTTCCCCTAAGCTGCCCTCCCCAGGGTGACTCTCAACCCCTCCCAGGGCACCCAGCTTACCATGGACCCACAGTGCCTCCTAGTGGCCAAGGGTCCACAGTCTCACAGATCTGTGCCTTCTGTCTAAAACAAGAATAGAAATACCATGGACTCCACACTTTCAACCCCTACACACACACAAACACACACACACATCCATCATCTGCTGCCTTCCCAGCCTGGCTGAATTAGGGTTGATCTTCAAGTCTAGTCATAGGCTGTGGAGGTAAAAGACTGTATGATCAGACATTTCTGCTAAGAAGGAAATAATTGCTGCACCACTACAATGACAATAGCTAACTATTGTTAGCTAAAATGGAGTAATGTGGGCAATAGAAATAGCCCTTTCATGATCTCAAATGAAGCCAGCCTGGACACTTGGATTCGAGACCTTCTTCTGATTAATCAGATACATATATTTCCAGATTTCATAATTAAATTGAGCATTATTAAAATCTAGCCAGTGCATTTTATTAAGAGGTTTTATGGGTATGAATCTATTTATTTCCTATGAACTTGTAAAATCTTGATAAAGTAAGATACCATGGAGGAAATATTTTGACTTTGAGAAGATTTCTCCGAGGGAAATGGTGGAAACCTGGTCCAAGTCAATTGAGATGCTAAGAAAGAGGGGCAGGGAGGAGAACACACACACCCAGCCTGTCTCTCATCCTGCGAATGGACTCCCGAGAGATTCTGGACGGTTTCTAATTAACTGAGGGTGTTTTCTCTTTGATGACTGCAAGAGCTTTCTCAAACACAGCGGCTTAGGCATGGTTACAAATTTCCCTGTGTCATGGGAAGGGCCATGACCCAGATAAGGGGAGGGCAGTGTGTCTGGAGCAGAGAGGGCAGGGGAGCTGCGGCCAAGGCAGTAAGGGAGGAAGACCCGCCCCTCTGGTGGGCAAGAGCAGGGAGCACTTGAGAGTTAGGCTGGGGGAGAAACTTCCAGAGAGATAGCAATGAGGTGCTGGGGAGAGACAAGTGGGTCTAGATGTACCTGATTTACCAATATTCTTCCCTTCTGGGGTCTTAAGCTGATGAGTAACAGTCAGAACTAGTCAGAACTGGAGCTTTCCAAAAGAGAGACGGATGGTGGACACATGTCTCCGAGTCCCTGGGGTCAGATCCAGGCCTGTTCAGATCGCACATCCAGGGTCACAGTGCTGGCACGTGGACCCCAGGGCATGAGGCTCCCGGTGCTCGGAGCCTGCACGTGGCCCCCTGTCCTTTTGTACACAGAGCAGGTGGCCGTGCAATGGCGTGGAGTAACTGCTGGCGCAGAAGTACACAGATGTCTGGGAGAGGTTGGTGGACTCCAGCGTGAGAGGGAAGTTCTCTGTGTTTGGTCTGGAGACTCTGTCCCCGACGGGCACGTCTCCTTTCTCGGAGTTGGGAGCAACAGCTGGGTAATGGATCAGCCTCAGCCGGTGTCCCAGGTCTTGTCGGTACCAGTACATATAATCATGGATCATATACTGAATACAATTAAGTGTCGCCCTCTGTCCTGTCCTCACGACCTGGAATCTGAGGTCCTGGGTGACACCAGTGTGGACCGCCCCTGTGGAGAAAGAGGACCGATGCTATAGTCACAGTGGACATGCTTAGTGCTGGCACCCGCCCCCACCGGGACTCACCTGCCTGCAGGAGACAGAAGACCACACAACCCAGGAGGCAGGGGCTCATGGCGAAGGTGGGGCAGGCCGAGGGACCTCTGGTCTGAGTGTGGATGAGAGTGGAGAGGGGCTCCAGGGAGTCCTTCTGAGATGTCACTGTCCCTGTCAGGCCCCAGAGAAAACCTGTCACTCAGGGGATCACGCCCCTTCCCCCGGAGGCTCAAATCAGAAATGAACCTAAGTGAACAGTTCACATATGACCTACCTAGACAGCATATTAAAAAGCAGAGACAATTTATTTGCCAACAAAGGTCCATCTAGTCAACGCTATGACTTTTCCAGTAGTCACGTATGGATGTGAGAATTGGACTATAAGCAAGGTGATCGCTGAAAAATCTGCGTTTATCAACTGTGGTGTTGGAGAAGACTCTTGGGAGTCCCTTGGACTGCAAGGAGATCCAAGCAGTTCATCCTAAAGGAAGTTAGTCATGAATACTTATTTGAAGGACTGATGCTAAAGCTGAGACTCCAATACTTTGGCCACCTGATGTGAAGAACTGACTCATTTGAAAAGACCCTGATGCTGGGCAAGATTGAAGGTGGGAGGAGAAGGGAAGAACTGAGGTTGAGATGGTTGGCTGGCATTACTGATGTGATGGACATGCACAACTTCTTGTAAACTTTCCATAAAACTGTTCACAATTTTAGGTACATTTTATCCCAGAAATAGCTGTTCATTAATACATACATTCATTTTCCTTATCTACACATTTCTGTGGTTTTGAATCTCAGGGAAAACCTTCAGGGCTTCCTGCTGCCCTTTAGGAATCACATGTCCAAATAATCACACATGCTTCTATTTTCTTAAATTGACAGCAGTCCTGTTCATGTCCTTCCACCCACAACGATTCTGGAATCTGGTCCCTCAACCTTAGGGCAGGCTCATCAACACCTGAGGAATCCTGGGGCTCTATCACTTATTAATTCACCGACTGACAGGGGGCCTGTCAAATGCAGGCTCAGTGCCGTCATGCTCACCTGAGCACGTCTTCTGGTGTCTGAGGGGTGGGGGAGCAGACGGCCGAACCACCTCAGGCCGGTGGCCCACCTTGCTTTGAGGAGAGAAGCTGGCTGCCCAGCACCACAGATGACACGTTGGCACAAAGGAGTCCAGACGTGGAGGGATGTCGGGAGAGACGGCTGACCCCGGGGTAAAGGGAAAATGCTCCGATTTTACATGAGACATGCTTTGCATGGGAGTTCTTCCTTGTGAAAGTGGCTGCCATTCAGTGACTGACATCCTAGAGCCTAGACTATATCACATCGCACAAACCTCACATTTAGAAGGACCCTGTACTAGGGGCTATGCTCAGTAGCTGTGATTTTCAACTTCTCAATAATTTCTGAACCTGAATATCATGCACCTGTTCATGAGTCGGTGACCGTGGTGACCTCCTGATGTGCTGGTCTCAGGTCTTGGGTCTGAGGGACTAACCATCCCTGGGGCCTCAGAGACAAAAACACAGAAACTAAGTCAGAAGCAAGGAATGAGCCCGATGTTGTAGCCACAAAAACAAGCCTTGAATTGGGGCCTGGCAAGTCGATGGGATCCACACCTGTGCTCAGAGTGTCTCTGATCCAAGAGACAGTGAGACCCACAACACAGGAGACTAGTGCGCAGGCCAGACCATCATAGAAAGGGGGAGTTTTCAACTCAACTCCTGTGACTTGGACGCTGGGGTCAAGTCAAAGGCAAGCTTCTCCTGACATGAAATGATCTCTCACCAAAGGTGCTGCTTCTGGCTGCCTGCTCAGTCCCAGCACCCAGTGTGTGACCAGGAAGCCTTGTTGTGTGTGTTTCACATGGGACCTCAATGGAATTTCCTAGGAGATGAGGACTTCCTGTCAAAAGAGCATCATAAAATCATTTCAGGCAATGTGTACACGAGAAAAGAAATTTATGAGAGTGCATAAGTAATTAAAAACAAAAACAAAAAAAAGCTTGTACCGGCAGGGAAGATCTTTGGATGGTCATTTTCCAAACCATCCATCTCCAGATAGGATAGTCCCTGACATGGATATGGTGCTCACATGCTTTCAAGAAAGTCCTTAACCATAATACTTTCCAGGAGTAATGTTTTAAATATTTAGCTCTGGGATAAAGAGGACTTTAAAACAGAATGACAGCAACAGAAATCATACTGTTCACTGTCAGAGAAAGAGACAGGCCTGGGAAGGGGGCCTAGGAGAACTTCTGGTGATGAAGTGTTCTCAGTCTTTACAGGTGAATGTTCCATGGGCACATACAGATGGAAGGATCAAAGCCATGCTTCGGTTCACTGTACAGCGTGTAATGTTATTGTATATACAGTGGGTCCCTCGAACCACACTTTTTTGAACTTCCTGGGTCCAGTTTTGTGTGGAATTTTTAATAGATACTAACTATAGACCTTGTTGTTCATCTGGTAAAGAATCTCCCTGCAATGGGAGAGACCTGGGTTGGATCCCTGGGTGGGGAAGATCTGCCGGAAGGGGAAAAGTCTACCCAGTCCAGTATTCTGGCCTGGAGAATTTCAAGGACTGTATGGGGGTCACAAAGCGTCAGACACAACTGAGTAACTTTCACTTTCACTTTTGTCAGTGCTACACAATTGTGGCTGGTTGAATCTGCTGTTCTGGAATCATAAATACAGCGGGTTGACTGAATTTTAAAGAAACTTTTACATCAGGGTTAGAGCTGGGTCAGGGCTCCCAAACTTCACATTATTCAAATGTTTACTATAATCCATATGCCAATAAAGTTGATGTAAAAACGCCTGAGGGTAAGTTACATGCTCTGTTTATCTCATGTATTGAACCATCAAGCACAATTACTTTCATTCCTGTGATATCTGAAGATCTCAAGTAAAGGGCTTGAAGTCACAATGTGTCCATATCTACTTTAGTACCTAGGAAGCACTAGAGGAGGCTGTCAGAGATTAGCAAAGGGAGTCAAGAAATCCAGAGTACTGTTACCTGCCAGGGACTTCATGTGACTAAATTCCTGTGAAACACTGGAAGATGGTGTCCTGACTAATAAAATATGTCAACTAGACTCTGCCATGGATATTTAGCTTTATTTTTCTGGGTGCTCCTAAAAGGGGTAGTTTTGGAAAAGGTAATATATTAATAGGTAAATTTTAATAATAGAAGATTAGCATTTTAATTCGTAAACCAGATGACCCTCCATAATGTAGGTGGGCTTCATGAAACCAGGAGAAGAGATGAATAGACAAAAGAACACTGATCCTCCCCCAAGTAAGACATAATTGTCAGTTCATGGCCTTCACACTGGGCCACTAGTTCTTCTGCTTTTGAACTTAAACATCAGTTCCCCCTCAGTGTCTAGTAGCACAAGACCAGCCTGCAGCTTTCGCACTTATCAGCTTTAACAACTATGTGAGCCAATTACTTTAGAACATGTGTGTGTGTATGTATTTGTGTGTGTGTGTCTATTATTTATTCTGGTGGGGGACAGTTTGGGGGGCGGCAAAATCACAATAGATTAGGACAGACTTGAATCAAATACCTAGACTGAAAGGAATGAAATATGAGATGTGGGCAAGTCAGTTCCACTCAGATGTATAAACAGGGAAAATAATACTTACCTAGGATGATCTTTGGGACCATTAAAACACAGCAGAAGAAGAATGTCTGGGAGAGTCTATCGGATCTATCTAGGCCTGGAAGGCAGGCAGTCACCCTCACCACACTTCCTGAGCTGGGGTAGGAGAGTTTTTGTCCCAGAGGCACCTGATCATGCAGGGCTGTGTCTGGGCTGCTGGCACAGAGATACACGGCTGAGTCCATCAGCTCCAAGGCGCTCAAGTTCAGCTCAGAGCGAGAGTCACTGAACTGTTTTGCTGAGAATCGATCCGGGAGCTGTGCTTCTCCACTCACTTCCTGCCTGTAATACTGAACGAGGAACAGGGGGCCCTGGCCCAGGGCCTGTTGGTACCAGTACAAAGAGACGTGTCCAGAGACAGGGGAGCATCCCAGGGTCACTCGCTGTCCTCTTGCTTTAATCAGGTATCTTGGGGTTTGGGTGACTCCAGCATCCACAAGGCCTATGGGGGAAGAAGACTGGGGCTGAGAAGGAACGCAGGAGAGAAGCCGATGGTGCCTTGGTTTCAGGCAAAGGCAGCCTAGGAACAGAGATTCTCTCCTGTGCCAAGGACCCACCTGCTGCCAGGAGACAAAGAGCCACACAGCAGATGTGGCTCCAGCCCATGGCAGGAGGGGCTGAGCTGTCTGTGTCTCCTTGCTCAGAGCTCTGCTTCTCTGAGAGCTGGGGTTCTGGGCCTCCTTCCCCTGATTGGAAGTGAGGCAGGGACGTCACTGCTCTGATGTCATTGCCTCTGCTGGTTCCCAGGAATCTGACCTCTCATTCCAGGTCAGCTGATCTACAAGCACTGCTCTGTCCTGCAGGCTCTTAGATGACCTGTTAGCTGGACTGCTGCTCTGGGCGAGGCTGGGTTTATGCCCGACGCCCTTCCCAGTGGCTCCTTTGCTTCTCTCTTCAGGCTGGTGTTTCCCTTTTCTGTTTCTTTCCTACCAAATCCCAGCTCCATATTCTTCACTTTTTCTGCAACCTCAGAGGCTCCTTCAGCATTGCATAGATGAAGTTCATGGCTCCCAGCTGGGACAGCAAGCTTACAAATTAGTGCCTATGCTAGTCAGGCTTCTAGAGATAAAAACCTCAAATGAAGCTTTCTCTTAACCCTCCTGGTCCCAGGCACTAGCACTGTCCCCTTGCTCTGCCCCAGAATCTTCTGGAGTTTGGCAGTTCCACAGCTTCCCCATGTGGTCTATGTGTGGAAACCAAGATTGTCTGCCCAGATTTAATAGTCATGGGATGCGTTCATAGTAGAAAATATTTCACTGCTTGCTGATCGCACTGTTTTTGCTTGTTTTGTTTTTCTAAAAACATACACGCAATTAGAAACACAAACTCACAAACCAGCCTGCCTTAGCTGACTTATGATTTTGTATTTCAAGAGAAAAGAAAGGTGTTCATGCAGGAAATATTTCATACTTTGACTTTTAGAAGACTGTGATGAGGGAAATGCTACAAACTTGGGTTAGTTTTTGTTGGTGGTGGTGGTGTTCAATTGCTAATTCCAGTCCAACTCTTTGAGACCCCATGCATCGCAATGCACCAAGCTCCCCTGTTCTTCACTGTCTCCCAGAGTTTGCTCAAATTCATGTCTTTGTGTTGGTGATGCTATCTAACCACCCTTTCTCTGCCACCCCCTTCTCCTTTTGCTTTCAGCCTTTCCCAACATGAGGGTCTAGGCTATTTAGATGCTAAAGACAGGCAGTGGTGGAGAATACATACACACACAGCTTGTCTCTCCTTCTCCTGAGGGACTACAAAGGAATTATGGATGATTAATAATTAATTGAGGTTGCATTCTCTTTGAGGCCCCAGGGAGCCTACTCAAACACGACCACTTAGGGATCATTACAAGGTTCCCTGAGTGGTGGGCTAGGACTTGACCCAGATGAGGGAGGAGAATCAAGGGTAACGTAGAGAAGGGTCGGAATGAGGGCCTGGAATGTGAGAGAGGAACGACCCCACATCTGGGGAAGTTGGACAAGAGCAGAGACCACACAGGGACCAGCCTGGGGGAGAACCTTCCATAGCGACAGGCATGTGGTGCCCGGGGAGAGACAAGAGGGTGTAGATGTACCTGACTTCCAAACACACTTCCCTCCTGGAGGCCTCATGTTCAGACTGATACTAGGAGTCAGAGCTGGCTAGCATCTTTAGGCTCACGTGGGAGCTACGGTGAAAAGACAGAGAATGAAAGTGGACACATGTCCATGAGGCCCTGTTGTCAGGTCTGTGCCAGCCAAGATCAAAACTGCAGGCTATGCTGCCAGTGTGTCTGTGGGCTCCGAGGCTCCAGGTGCTAGGAGCCTGCAAGGGGCTCCCCAACGTTCAGGCTGCAGGGCGCTCATCTGTCCTTTTTGCACAGAGAGGAGGGGGTCGTGCAGCGCCGTGGAGTAACTGCTAGCACAGAAGTACACAGATGTCTGGGAGCGGTTGGCAGATTTCAGCATCAGAGGGAAGTTCTCTGTGTTTGGTCTGGAGACGCTGTACCCGTTGGGCACGTCTCCTTTCGCTGTGTAGGGAGTTGCAGGTGAGTAATAGATCAGCCTCAGCCCCAGTCCTGGGTCTTGTCGGTACCAGTACATATTATCATGGTTCATATCCTGAGTACAATTAAGTGTCGCCCTCTGTCCTATCCTCATGACCTGGAATTTGGGGTCCTGAGTGACACCAGCAAGGACCGCCCCTGTGAAGAAAGACGACCGATGCTGCAGTCACAGAGGACATGCTTCGAGCTGTCACCCCGAAGGGGACCCTGCCCCCAGGACTCACCTGCCTGCAGGAGACAGAAGACCACACAGCCCAGGAGGCAGGGGCTCATGGCGGGGGTGGGGCAGGCAGAGGGCCCTCTGGTCTGAGTGTGGATGAGAGGGGAGAGGGGCTCTCCAGGGAGTCCTTCTGAGATGTCTCTGTCCCTGCCAGGCCCAAGAACCAACCTGTCACTCAGGTGGCCACGTCCCCTTCCCTCAGAGGCTCAAATCAGAAATCAACCTAAGTGAACAGTTCACATATGACCGACCTAGACAGCGTATTAAAAAGCAGAGGCAATTTATTTGCCAACAAATCTCCATCTAGTCAACGCTATGATTTTTCCAGTAGTCACGTGCATATGTGAGAGTTTGGCTATGAAGAAAGCTGATCGCTGAAGAACAGGCTTCTAGAGATAAAAAGACCAAATGAAGCTTTCACTTAACCCTCCTGGTCCCAGGCACTAGCACTGTCCCTTTGCTCTGCCCCAGAAACTTCTGGATTTTGGCAGTTCCACAGCATCCCCATGTGGTCTATGCATGGAAACCAAAATTGTCTGCCTAAATTTAATAGTCATGGGATGTGTTCATATTAGAAAATATTTCACAGTTTGCCTGTCGCACTGTGTTTTTCTTTTGCTTTACAAAAGGACACACACACATTTAGAAACACAAAGACCCACAGCAGCCTTCCATAGCTGGTTTATAATTTTGTGTTTCACAAGAAAAGAAATGTTCTCATGCAGGAAATATTTAATACTTTGACTTTTAGAAAATTGTGATGAAAGAGATGCTATAAACTTGGGTTAGCTTTTGTTGGTGGTGGTGGTGTTCCATTGCTAACTAAGTGAACTGTTCACAAGAGGGAGATCCAATCAGCTCAATGGACATAAGCCTCACAAGTAGATGTAAACTTTCTGTCATACTAATTAAATTTTGTGTGTGTTCTAGTCCAGAGATAATTCTTCATTAATACATTTATTACTTGTATTTATCTGCATATTTCTGTAGTGTTAAATCTTGTGCAAATCCTTCTGGCTTCGAGTTGACTTTATGACTGATGTGACCCAGTAGGACTTCGAGGTTCCATTTCTGCATAATTGACCACAGTCCTGAGACTGTCCCTTCACCTACCATGTTTCTCCAGGAATCTGCTCCCAACCTCACTGCACACTCATCAACATTTGAGGAATTGTTTGGTCTATCTAATCAATTCACTGACAGACGGTCCACCAGCTAAATGCAGGTACAGCTCGTTCACGTTCACAGGAGCCGTGTTTCCCGTGTCAGGGGAGGGAGCAAGCAGAGCCCCCTCAGGCCTGTGACCCACCTTTCTGGGTGTAGAGAAGCTGGTTGCCCACCACCCCAGATGACACATTGGCACAAAGGAATACAGACGTAGGAGGGACATGGCAAGAGGTGGCAGACTCCAGGGTAATTGAAAAATGCTCTTTATTTATTGAGAGGTCCTTTCCATGGGAATGCCTCCTTGTGATGTACAGCTGCATTCATTGAGTAACAGTTCATATCTTACAGCCCCACACTGTCTCTGTTACACAGAGCCCAGCACGTATATGGAATTTGCTCTGTATGGAGCCATTTCCATGAGGAAAGGAACCACAGGTGCTGAGAACAAACCTGAGCGGAAGCCTAGTTGTAAGTTATGAAGTATGAGATCTGGGCAATTCCCATCCCCTCAGATGTACAAACAGTTAAAATTATACTTATCTTGATGATCTTAGTGAGCATTAAAGCATATAAAGAAATGAAAGTCTGGGAAAGTCTATCTCTCTACCAGAGACTGGGCTTGGCAGGCTGGCAGCTGACACACGGGGCAACACTTCCTGAGTTGGGGCAGGGGTGTTTTTGTCCCAGAGGCACCTGATCACGCAGGGCTGTGTCTTGGCTGCTGGCACAGAGATACAAGGCTGAGTCTGTCAGCTCCTAGGAGCCCAAGTTCAGCTCTGAGCGAAAATCACTGAAACTGTTCTCCTGAGAATCAATCTGATATGTTTCCTTTCTCACTAACTTCCCTGTTGTAATATTGAATGAGGAATTGGGGGCCCTGGCCCAGGGCCTGTTGGTACCAGTACACAGAGAGGTGTCCAGATTCAGGGGAACATCTCAGCGTCACTTGCTGTTTTCCTGATTTGATCCGGTACTTGGGTGTCTGGGTGACTTCAGAATCTACCAGGCCTGTTGGGGGAGATAAGGAATCTGTGGGCAGAGCACAGGGGAAGCCTCCTGCTTCAATCCTCATCACCGGGCTTCTGTCGCAGGGTGACAGAACATCTCAGAAGCCCCCCGCTGTGTCCAGACTCACCTGTTCCCAGGAGGCAGAGTCACCTAGCAGAGGAGCCTGGAGCCCATGGCAGCATCAGGAACCCAAGACTGCTGCTGGCTGGGGGCGGGGCTCCTGGGGTGAGTGGTGTAAGTGCTGACCCTCCTGCTTCCCTGATTGGACCTTGCCTATGACGTCACTGCTCTGTCTCTGCAGGCTGCCCTTGTCCCCTGGACCCCTCAGCATTACTCAGGGCTGGCTCCTCTATGCCCTTCCCTGTCCTGACAGACCCTCAGCAAGTTTGGGTGTGAGGTGAGTTTCTTCCCCTGGTCCCATGTTCCCACAACATGTCTTGTTCTCCTCTGCCTGACACTCAGCCCCAAGACCTCACCAATCACCCCAACCCCTTCACCTCCTCCTCACATGCTGATCCAGGTTACGACCCCCGTGAACATCCTGAGGTTCCAGGCACGTCCCCAGTTCCCTGGGCAGGGAGGAGTCTGTGCTGGTTCCATATGTCTTGGAACAATTCAGGGAACTCAAACCTGCTCCCAGATGCAGGCATGATATAGCCAAGGTTCCCTTAAACTGCCCTCTCCAGAGAGATGCTCAACCCCTCCCAATACACCCTACTTACCTTTAAACACAGTGCCTCCACGTGGCCAAAGGTCCAGGGTCTCATGGATTTGCACCATCTGTTTAAAGCAAGGGTACAAAAATCCAGGACCCTGCACACACACACACACACACACACACACAGAGACAGACACACACAGACACACACACACTCACACACAGACACACACACACAGAAACACACACTCACACACACACTCACACACAGACACACACACTCACACACACACAGACACACACACACTCACACAGACACACACACACTCACAGACACACACACAGACACAGGCACACAGACACACACACTCACACACAGACACACACACACACAGATGCACACACACACAGACACACACACTCACACACAGACACACACACACACACAGATGCACACACACACACAGACACACCCAGACACACAGACAGACACAGAGACACACACACACACACAGACACCCAGACACACAGACACAGACTCACAGACACAGACACACACACACAGACACACAGACACACACACACACAGACACACACACACGCACACACACACACACAGACACACACACACGCACACGCACACCTGTTCTACTGCCTTCCTAGCCTGGCTAATAGGATTTATCTTCAAATCCACTCTTAGCGTCTGGAGGCAGAAGACTTTATGATCCAAACTTTTTACTAAGAGAGAAATGACTGCGGCACCACTACAATGATGTAGTTATCTAAGATGGAAATATATAATCATAGAATAAATACTCTGAGGATCTCCAGTGAATCTGCCAGCAAACATGTGTTCCGTAAGTACTTCTGATTAATCAGATGTATATATTTCCAGATTGTGTATTTAAATTGAGCATTATCAAATTCTAGATAAAACTTCTTATAAAGAAGTTTTAGAAACGTGAACTCATCTATTTCTGCACTTATGAAATCTTGATATAGTGGGAGCAATGTATGATATATTTTGACTTTGAGAAGATTTTGATGAGGGCACCAGGTGGTGGCAACCTGGCCTTGGTTAGATGAGATGCTAAGGAAGTCAGGGCTGGCGGGCGGTGGGAGAACATACAAAGATCATCTGTCTCCCTGAGATGAACTCCCATGAGTTTTTGGATGATTGATGATTAACTGAAGTTGATTTCTCTTTGATGATTCCATCGAGCTTGCTCAAAGCAGAGCACGTGGAGGGGCTACTTTAGAAGCCTCCGTGCGAAATGAGAAGGGACCTGAGTCAGATGAGGGAGGAGCCTGTGGCTATGGGAGAGAGGGCTAGGGAGCTGATGCAGAGAGGTGGGGAGAGGAATGTCCTGCCTGCCTGGGAAAGGTGGGCAAGAGAAGAGAGCATGTGAGAGTCAGGCTGGGGGAGAACCTTCCAGAGAGACATTGATGAAGTGCCTGAGGTAAGACAGGAGGGCCTATTTAAATCTAATTAACCAACATCCTTCCCTCCAAGAGGTCTCAGGCTCAGGTGATGACTAGGAGTCAGAGCTGGGGAAGCATCTTCCTGGTTCACAGTGAGGATGCAGCGGAAAGACAGAGACCGATGGTGGACACATGGCCCTGAGGCCTGGGAGTGAGGCTGGGGCAGCGTTGTCCACACACCCAGGGTCACACTGCAGGCACGTGGTCCCCAAAGGCCCAAGGTTTCTGGTGCTGGGAGCCTGATCGTGGGCACCCAATACTTTTTGCACAGAGAGGAGGTGGCCATGCAGTGCTGTGGAATAACTGCTGGCGCAGAAGTACACAGATGTCTGGTTGCGGATGGCAGACTTCAGCGTCAGAGGGAAGTTCTCCTTGTTTGATCTGGAGACGCTGTAACCCTCGGACACATCTCCCGGCTCGCTACTGGGCGCACCAGCTGAGTAATAGATCAGCCTCAGCCCATGTCCCAGGTCTTGTCGGTACCAGCACATATAATCATGGTTCAGATCTTGAGTACATTTCAGTGTTGTGCTCTGTCCTGTCCTCACGACCTGGAATCTCGGGTCCTGAGTGACACCCGCGTGGACCGCCCCTGTGGAGAAGGAGGACCGATGCTGCAGTCACAGCGGACATGCTCAGTGCTGGCACCCCCAAGGGGACCCTGCCCCCAGGACTCACCTGCCTGCAGGAGACAGAAGACCACACAGCCCAGGAGGCAGGGGCTCATGGCGGGGGCGGGGCAGGCCGAGGGCCCTCTGGTCTGAGTGTGGATGAGAGGGGAGAGGGGCTCTCCAGGGAGTCCTTCTGAGATGTCTCTGTCCCTGCCAGGCCCCAGAGCCAACCTGTCACTCAGGGACCACGCCCCTTTCCCCAGAGACTCAAATCAAAAATGAACCTGAGTGAACTGTTCACAACAGGGAGATCCATCCAGATCAATAGGTATAAGCCTTACAAGTTGTTGTAATGTTTCTCTAAGCAGTTTGCAACTTGATGTACTTTTTCTAGAGATAATTCTTCATTCATACGTATATTACTTTTACCTGCATATTTCTGTAGTGTTGAATCTGAGGAAAATCTTTTGGGCTTCCTACAGCCCTTTATGACTCATGAATCCCAAATACACCTTCAGGTGTCTAAGTAAATGTTAGTTGATCAGTCATGTCTGACTCTTTGCGACCCCATGGACTGTATGTAGCCCACCAGGCTCCTCTGTCCATGGGATTCTCCATGCAATAATACTGCAGTGGGTTTCCATTTCCTCCTCCAGGGGATTTTCCAAACGCAGGGATCAAACCCAAGTCTCTTACATCTCCACATTGGCAGGCAGGATCATTACCACTAGCGCCACCTGGGAAAGGGTCTGTTTCTGCTTTCATTAATTAACCACAGTCCTTTGGTGTCCTTCTACCTGCCATGATTCTTTTGGCATCTGGTTCCCCAACCGTAGGTCAGAATTATCCCCACTTGAGGAATCCCTTGGCTCTATTTCTTATCAATTCACCAACAGACAGGTCACCTGCCAGATGCATCTACATTCCCACCCTGTCCCCTGGACGCAGTGCTTGCAGTTTCTGAAATGGGAGGGGGAACAGCAAGCAGAACCACCTCAAGCTTGGAACTCGCCTTTCTTTTTGGAGAGAAGCCAGTTGCCCAGCACCACAGATGACGTGGGCTTCTCTCAGATTGTGAGAGTGGGAAAGAACCTGCCTGCCAGTGCAGGAGACGTAAGACATGCAGTTTTGATCCCTGGGTTGGGAAGATCTCCTGAAGGAGGACATGGCTACCCACTGCACTAGTCTTGCCTGGAGAATCCCATGGACAGAGGAACCTGACTAACTACAGTCCGTGGGGTCACAAAGAGTCGAACACGACTGACGTGACTGAGCCCTCACACACACGCAAGCGGATGGCATGTTGGCACAAAGGAACTTGTATGTGGGAGAGATGCAGGGAGAGGTGGCCGCCTCCAGGTTGAATGAAAAGGGCTCTGATTTTACATGAGACGTGCCTTCCATGGGAATGCTTCCTTGGGAAGCGGGGATTGCATTAATTGAGTAACAAATATCATAGAGCTCCTCAAAGTCTTATCTTGTTGTGCATCATTCCACACAGCAGGACCCCACACACGCTGCAGAGCTCTGCTCTCTGCAGATTCTCATGGTATTGGAAAGCAGGGAACCTAAAAATTATGTAGCTATTCCTGGTTACAGGCCTGTGGACCTGTGGTGACCTCCTGACGTGCTGGTTTCCCTGGAGCATGACCACACGTCACAGGTCTGGGTGATGCATCATTCCTGGCAGACGTCAGTTGGGGGCATGGTGAGGACCACAAGTGATAAGGTCAGACTCGAGTAGGATTCCTTGCTCTAACAGTTAAGAAATATGAGATCTGGGAAGGTCACTTTCCCTAAGATAAATGAGCAGATAAAATAAAACGTACCTTGCAAAATCTTTGTGAGCATTGAGACATATCAGGAAAGAATATCTGGGAAAGGCTGTCCACTCTACCAGCACCTGGGTCCCGCTGGCTGGCAGCTCACGCCCTACAACCACTTCCTGAGCTGGGGCAGGAGTGCTTTTGTACCAGAGGCACCTGATCATCCAGGGCTGTGTCTTTGCTGCTGGCACAGAGATACACGGCTGAGTCTGTCAGCTCCAAGGAGCTCAGGTTCATCTGCGAGCGAGAGTCACTGAACTGTTCATCTAAGAATCTATCTGGCAGGTTTCCTTTTTCATTCACTCCCCTGTTGTAATACTGAACGAGGAACTGGGGGCCCTGGCCCAGGGCCTGTTGGTACCAGTACACAGAGCGGTGTCCAGACTCAGGGGAACATCTCAGAGTCGCTTGCTGCTTTCTTGATTTGATCAGGTATTTGGGGGTCTGGGTGACTCCAGAATCCACCAGGCCTGTTGGGGAGGAGACAAGGAAGCTGAGGGCAGAGCACAGAGGAAGCCTCCTGCTGCAGCCCTCATCGCCAGGCTTCTATCTCAGGGAGGCAAAGACATCTCACATGCTTCCACACTGTGTCCAGGACTCACCTGCTCCCAGGAGGCAGAGAGTCACACAGCAGAGGAGCCTGGAGTCCATGGCAGCATCAGGAATTCAGGACTGCTGCTGGCTGGGGGCGGGGCTCCTGGGGTGAGTGGTGTAAGTGCTGAAGTTCCTGTGTCCCTGATTGGAGCATTGCCTATGACGTCACTGCTCTGTGTCTCTGCAGGCTGTTTCCTGATCCACTGGACCCCTTGGCAGGACCCAGGGCTGGCTCCTCTATGCCATTCCCTGTCCTGACAACCCCTCAAAAAGATGGGTGTGAGGTGAGCTTCATCCCCTGGTCCCGTGTGTCCACAACACTCTTGTTCTGCTCTGTGTGACCCTGCCTGACACTCATGACCCAGCCCTCACCAGATACCCCTAGCTCTCACCTCCCCTTCCCACGCTGCTCCAGGAGACGGCCCCCTGGGCACATCCTGAAGCTCCAGGCATGACCCCTCCTCCTGAGCCTTGAGGAGTCTGTGATGGCTCCACGTGTCCCAGGATTATTCAGGGAACTCAAATCTGCAGGCATGTAGCCAAGGTTCCCTTAAGCTTCCTTCCCCAGGGTGCCTCTCAGCCCCTCCCAGGGCACCCTGCTTACCATGGAAACACAGTGCCTCCTTGTGGCCAAAGGTCCATGGTCTTATGGATTTGCAGCCTTTCTTTGAATCAAGGTTTCAAAAACCCCACACCCGGAATACACATACAGACACACACACACACACACACACACACACACATATCTCTTCTACTGCCTTCCTAGCCTGGCCAATTAGGATTGATCTTCAAATGCACTCTTAGCCTCTGGAGGTAGAAGACTGTATGATCTGACCGTTTTACTAAGAAGGAAATAATTGCTGCACCACTGCAATGATGGTAGTTAGCTAAAGATGAAAATATACGATCATAAAATAAATGCTCAGAGGATCTCAAGTGACTCTGCCTGCAAACATGTATTTATAACTACTTCTGAATAGTCACAGGCATATATTTTCAGATTTCTTATTTAAATTAAACATTATCAAATTCTAGATAATACGTTCTTTTTATAAAAAATTTTATAAATGTGGACTCAATTATTTCTGCACTTATCAAAGCATGATATAATGGTGTGATGCAGGATAGATTTTGACTGTGAGAGGATTTTGATGAGGGAGGTTAGGCGAGATGCTAAGGATGTTGGTAGCAGGGGTGTCGAGAACACACACAGACAGTCTGTCCTCCTTCATGTGGGCTCAGCTGAGTTTTTGGATGATTTATAATTAACTAACGTTTGTTTCTCTTTGATGACTCCATACATCTTGCTCAAAACAGACCACGTAGAGAGGCCGCTTTAAAAGCCTCCCTGTGGCATGGGAAGGGACCTGACCCAGATGAGGGAGGAGCAGTGTGGCTCTGGTAGAGAGGGTCAGGGAGCTGATGCAGGGAGGTGGGGAGAGGAAGTCCTGCCCGCCTGGGAAAGGTGGACCAGAGCCGAGACCAGGTGAGAGCCAGGCTGGGGGACAACCTCCAGAAAGACAGAAACAGCTGCCTGAGTGAGACAAGAGAGTCTAGATGTATCTAATTTACCAAAACCCTTCCCTCCTCGATCTCAGGCTCAGGTGATGACTAGGAGTCTGAGCTGGTTCACAGGGAGGATGTGAGGAAGCATCTTCCAGGTTCACAGGGAGGATGTAGAGGAAGGACAGAGCCTGACGGAGGACACATGGCCCCGAGGCCCAGGAGGGAGGCACAGGCCAACCTAGTCCACACACCCAGGGTCACGCTGCAGGCACGCGGTCTACAAACTCTGAGGCTTCCAATGCTGGGAGCCTGCATGGGGCCCCCTGTCTTTTTGCACAGAGAGGAGGTAGCCGTGCAGCGCCGTGGAGTCACTGCTGGTACAGAAGTACACAGATGTCTGGGAGCGGTTGGCAGACTCCAGCATGAGAGGGAAGTTCTCTGTGTTTGCTCTGGAGACGCTGTACACATCGGTCACTTCTCCTTGCTCGCTAGCGGGTGCGCGGGCTGGGAAATTGATCAGCCTCAGCCCATGTCCTGGGTCTTGTTGGTACCAGCACATGTGGTCATGACCCAGGTCCTGAGTACATTTCAGAGTCCCGCCCTGTCCTGTCCTCACGACCTGGAATCAGGGGTCCAGGGTGACACCAGCGTGGACCGCCCCTGTGGAAAAGGAGGACCGATGCTGCAGTCAGAGCAGACATGCTTAGTGCTGGCACCCCAAAGGGGACCCTGCCCCCAGGACTCACCTGCCTGCAGGAGACAGAAGACCACACAGCCCAGGAGGCAGGGGCTCATGGTGGGGGCGGGGCAGGCGGAGGGCCCTCTGGTCTGAGTGTGGATGAGAGGGGAGAGGGGCTCTCCAGGGAGTCCTTCTGAGATGTCACTGTCCCTGCCTGACCCCAGAGCCGACTTGTCACTCACGGGGCCACGCCCCTTCTCCCAGAAGCTCAAATCAAAGAAGAAGCTGGGAGAGTAAATTCCTAGGCAGGTTGATAAGAAGTCCAGGGTCCCCAAGGAAGAGAAAGGTGTCCAGAGTCCTCAAGGAAGAGAAAGGGGTGTGGGGCTCACAAAGAGAAAAGAACAAAGGTTTTTTCTTCTTGCTTTGTTTAGTCCATATAGCACTGTACCTTGCTCGAGCACATGTTTCTCCTTACCGAAGACCTTCTGACTAATCTTGTTGTTTTACGATGTATATTGTGGAAGTGGGTTTGGTAAGACCTTTCTATTGTCAGTTCTAATCTTGGTAATATAAGAGGTATGTTGCAAGTGGGTCTGGTTAAACTATATAAGACCTTGATAAGACTAGCAAGTGGGGGCACTCTCCTCCCCCTTCAATGTCTATGTTGGAAGCTTTGTCTGTCCCTTTTTATACTTTGGAGCTTCCTGGTGGCTCAGAGGTTAAAGCGTCTGACTGCAATGCGGGAGACCTGGGTTCGATCACTGTGTCGGGAAGATCCCCTGGAGAAGGAAACGGCAACCCACTCCAGTATTCCTGCCTGGAGATTCCCATGGACAGAGGACCCTGGTAGGCTACAGTCAACGGGGTCTCAAAGAGTCAGACACGACTAAGTGACTTCACTTTCACTTTCACTTTTCACTTTTTATACTTTAGTAAACCTCGGCTACACAAAAGCTCTTGAGTGATAAAGACTTGTCCCTGGTCTAAGAAGAAGCTAAATCTTCTTCAGAGATCATGAATCCGACACCATTCAATGTAAGCTCTCAAACCTGAGTGAACAGTTCATAACAGGGAGACCCATCCAGGTCAACGGACATAAGCCTTACAAGTTGATCTAACCTCTCTGTAAAACTGATTAAATTTTTGTATGTTCTAGTCCAGAGATAATTTTTCATTAACACGTGTGTTACTTTTATTTATCTGCATGTTTCTGGAATTTTAAGTCTTGGGGAAATCCTTCTGGCTTCCTGCTGCCCCTTAGGACTCATGTGTCCCAATAGGAATTCAAGACCCATTTCCACTTTAATTGACTGCAGTCCTGAGAATGTCCCTCCACCTACCATGCTTCTCCAGGTATCTGATCACAACCTCATCGGAGGCTCATCAACATTTAGGAATTATTTGGATCTGTTCTTATCAATTCATTAACAGACGATCCGCCGGCCAAACGCCGCTACAGCTCCTTCTGTTCACAGGAGCCCTTACTTCCCATATTGGAGGGGAGAGCAAGAAGAGCCCCCTCAGGCCTGTGACCCACCTTTCTGAGTGGAGAGAAGCCGGTTGCCCAGCACAGGATGACGTACTGGCACAAAGGAACACAGACTTAGGAGGGACGTGGAGGAAGTTACAGTCCCCAGGGTAATGAAATATGCTGTTTTTATTCGAGAGATTCCTCCCACGGGAATACCTCCTTGTGAAGTGTGGCTGCCATTCACTGAATAACAGTTTATATCATAGAGCCCCAAATTCTATCTTGTTACACGTAACCCACATGCGTATCTAATTTGTTCTGTAGGGAGACAGTTCCATTGGTGGCAAGTCACCACAGGTGTTGAGAAGAGACTTGACTCAGAATCCTTGCTATAGCAATTATGAAGTATGAGATCTGGGCAATTCATGTACTCTCGGATGTATAAACAGTTAAAATAATGTTTATCTTGATGATCTTTGTGAGCATTAAAACATGTCAAGAAATGAATGTCTGGGGAAGAGTGTCCACTCTGCCGGGCCTGGGCCTGGCAGGCAGGCAGTCGACATGCTCACCACACTTCCAGAGCTGGGGCAGGAGCGTTTTTGTCCCAGAGGCACCTGATCACGCAGGGCTGTGTCTTGGCTGCTGGCACAGAGATACACGGCTGAGTCCATCAGCTCCAAGGAGCCCAAGTTCAGCTCAGAGGGAAAGTCATTGAACTGCTTTCCTGAGAATTGATCTGATATGTCCCCTTTTTGTATCACTTCCCTGTTGTAATACTGAATGAGGAATTGGGGGTCCTGGCCTAGGGCCTGTTGGTACCAGTACACAGAGCGGTGTCCAGAATCAGGGGAACATCTCAGCGTCACTTGCTGCTTTCTTGATTTGATCAGGTATGTGGGGGTCTGGGTGACTCCAGAATCGACCAGGCCTGTTGGGGAGGAGACAGACAGAAGCTGAGGGCAGAGCACAGGGAAGCCTCCTGCTGCTGCCCTCATCACCAGGCTTCTATCTCAGGGAGGCAAAGTCATCTCAGAAGCTCCCACACTGTGTCCAGGACTCACCTGCTCCCAGGAAGCAGAGAACCACAGTAGAGGAGCCTGGAACGCACGGCAGCATCAGGAACCCAAGACTGCTGCTGGCTGGGGGCGGGGCTCCTGGGGTGACTGATGTAGAGTACTGATCCTCCTGCTTCCCTGATTGGAGTATTTGCCTATGAGGTCACTGCTCTGTGTCTCTGCAGGCTGTTTCCTGAACCGCTGGACCGCTTGGTTGGACCCAGGGCTGGCTCCTCTATGCCATTCCCAGTCTTGCACAGCCCCTCAGCAAAGGGTGTGTATGAAGTGTGCACTCTCCCCATGTTTCCATATGTCCACAATATGACTTTTTCTCCTCTCTCTACCCCTTCCTGACAGTCATCACCAAGCACTCAGCAGCCACCCAAACCCCTCACCCTCACTTCCCATGCAGGGCACCGCTGAGTACATCCTGCAGCTCCAGGCGCATCCCCACTTCCCTGACCCTGAGGAGTCTGTGCTAGCTCCATGTGCCCCAGGATCACTCAGGGAACTCAAACCTGTTCCCTGACACAGGCTTGTAGTTAAGGTTCCCTAAAGCTACCCTCTACTGGGGGACTCTCAACCCCTCTCAGCACACCCTGCTTATATGGGCCGACACTGCCTCCTAGTTGCCAGTGGTTCACAGTCTCATGGAATTGTAGCCTCTGTCTAGAGCAAGGGTACAAAACCCCCACAACCTGAATACACACACACACACACACACACACACATTCTACTATTATACTGCTTTCCCATTCTGGCTGAATTAGGGTTGATTATCAAATCTACTCTTAGCATCTGGAAGTTGAAGACTCAATGATCTGACAATTTTACTAAGAAGGAAAGAATTGCTGCACCACTGCAATGATGGTAGTTAGCTAGATGGTAATAAATGACCATAAAATAAACACTCTGAGGATCTCACGTGAATCTGCCTGGAAACCTTTATTCCATACCTACCTCTGATTATAAGATGCATCTATTTCCACATTTCCTATATAAATTTAGCATTACCAAGTCCCAGTTAATACATTTCATAAAGAGGTTTTACATATACGAACTCATATATTTCTACACTTATAAAATCTTGATATAATGGGGTGATGGAAGATATATTTTGACTTTGAGAAGATTTTGATGAGGGAGGTGGTGCCAACCTGGCTTAGGTTAGGTGAGACGCTGAGGAAGTTCGGGTCATGAGAATGAACCCAGAAAACCAGTCTCTCCATCAGATGGACTCACATGAAATTTGGATAATTGATAATTAACGGAAGCTGATTTCTCTTTGATGACTCCAGACAACTTGCTTAATGAAGACTACATGGAGAGGCCACTTTAAAAGCTTCCCTGTGACTTGGGAAGGGACATGACCCAGATGACTGAGGAGCAGCATGGGTGTGATACTGAGGGCCAGGGAGGTGAGGAGAGGAATGTTCTGCCCACCCAAGAAAGGTGGGCAAGAGCGGAGACCACGTGAGAGACAGCTGGGGAGAGCCTTCCAGAGAGACAACATTGAAGTGAGACAAGGGGATCTATTTTTATCTAATTTACCAGCAAGCTTCCCACCTAGAGGTCTCAGGCTCAGGTGATGACTAGGAGTCAGAGCTGGAGAAGCATCTTCTTGGTTCACAGGGAGGATATAGAGAAAAAGACAGAGATGGATGGTGGACACATGTCTCGGAGTCCCTGAGTGAGGTTGGGTCAACCTAGTCCACACACCCAGGGTTGCACTGCAGGCACATGACCTACAAAACACTAAGACCCCCAGTGCTAGGATCCCTGATTAGGATCTCTGACTTCCAGGCTGCAGGGCCTCACCTGTCTTTTTGCACAGAGAGGAGGTGGCCTTGCAGCACCGTGGAGTAACTGCTGGAGCAGAAGTACACAGATGTCTGGGAGTGGTTGGCAAAATCCAGCATGAGAGGGAAGTTCTCTGTCCTTGGTCTGGAGACGCTGTACCCGTCAGGCACGTCTCCTTTCTCCGTGGTGGGGGAGCTAACTGAGTAATGGTTCAGCAGCAGCCCGTGTCCCGGGTTTTGTTGGTACCAGCACATGTGGTCATGACCCAGATCCTGAGTACATTTCAGTGTCGCCCTCTGTCCTGTCCTCACGACCTGGAATCTGGGGTCCTGAGTGACACCCGCGTGGACCGCCCCTGTGGAGAAGGAGGACCGATGCTGCAGTCACAGCGGACATGCTCAGTGCTGGCACCCCCAAGGGGACCCTGCCCCCAGGACTCACCTGCCTGCAGGAGACAGAAGACCACACAGCCCAGGAGGCAGGGGCCCATGGCAGGGGCGGGGCAGGCAGAGGGCCCTCTGGTCTGAGTGTGGATGAGAGGGGAGAGGGGCTCTCCAGGGAGTCCTTCTGAGATGTCACTGTCCCTGCCAGGCCCCAGAGCCAACCTGTCACTCAGGGGGCCACGCCTCTTCCCCCAGAGGCTCAAATCAGAAAAGAACCTCTGTGAAGAGTTCACTACAGGGTGACCCATCCAGCTCAACGTACATGAGCCTCACACGTTGTAACCTTTCTGTAAACAGTTTGTGATTTTATCTATACTTTATTCCAGAGATAATTCTTCATAAATGTGTATATTACTTTAATTTATCTACATATTTCTATAGCTCAGCATCTTGGGAAATTCCCTCTAGCTTCCTTCTCTCCTTTGTGATATGTGTCCCGATAGGACTTCAAGGCCCATTTCTGCTTTAATTGATTGCAGCCCTAAGAATGGCCCTCCACTGACCATGTTTCTCTGGTTTCTGCTCTCAACCTCATCGCAGGCTCATCAGCACTCGGGGAATTGTTTGGATCTGTTCTTATCCATTCACTGACAGACAGGACACCAGCCAAAGGTAGCTCCTTCATGTTCACAGAGCCCTGCTTCCCATTTCGGGAGAGTGAGTAAGCAGAGCGCCCTCAGGCCTGTGACCCACCTTTCTGGGTGGACAGAAGCTGGTTGCCCAGCACAGGATGACTTATTGGCCCAAAGGAATGCAGACTTAGGAGCGACATGGCGAGACGGGGCACACACCAGCATAAGGGAAAAATCTCTTTTTTATTTGAGACATTCTTTTCACGGGATTACCTCCTTGTGATGCGTGGCTGCCATTCACTGAGTAACAATTCATATCATAGAGCCCCAATCTGTATCTTGTTACACATAACCCAACACGTATATGTAATTTGTTCTGTATGGAGACCTTTCCATGAGGAAAGGACCCACAAGTGTTGAGAACAAACCGGAGCTGCAATCCTAGCTGTAACAGTTATGAAGTATGAGATCAGGGCAATTCTCATCCCATCAGATGTATGAACAGTTAAAATAACACTTATCTTGCATGATTTTAGTGAGCATTAAAACATATCAAGAAATGAATGTCTAGGAAAGGCTATTGCTCTACCAGAGACTGGGCTTGGCAGGCTGGCAGCCGACACCCTCACCACCACTTCCTGAGCTGGGGCAAGAGTGTTTTTGTCCCAGAGGCACCTGATCATGCAGGGCTGTGTCTTGACTGCTGGCACAGAGATACACGGCTGAGTCCATCAGGTCCAAGGAAGTCAAGTTCAGCTCAGAGTGAGAGTCACTGAACTGTATTCCTGAGAATCGATCCGATATGTTTCCTTTCTCATTCACTTCCCTGTTGAAAGGCTGAATGAGGACTGGGGGCCCTGGACCAGCGCCTGTTGGTACCAGTACACAGAGTGATGTCCAGAGTCAGGGGAACATCTCAGCATCACTTGCTGTTTTCTTGATTTGATCAGGTATTTGGGGGTCCGGGTGACTTCAGAATCCACCAGGCCGGTTGGGGAGAAGACAGAAGGAAGCTGAGGGCAGAGGACAGTGAAAGCCTCCTGCTGAAGCCCTCATCACCAGCCTTCTATCTCAGGGAGGCAAAGACATCTCAGAAACTCCCACACTGTGTCCAGGACTCACCTGCTCCCAGGAGGCAGAGAATCACACAGCAGAGGAGCCTGGCACCCAAGGCAGCATCAGGAACCCAAGACAGCTGCTGGCTGGGGGTGGGTCTCCTGGGGTAGTGGAGTAAAGTGCTGAAGGTCCTGCTTCCCTGATTGGAGCATTTGCTTATGACATCACTGCTGTGTCTATCAGGCTGTCCTTGTCCACTGGACCCCTTACCAATACCCAGGGCTGGCTCCTCTATACCCTTCCCTGTCCTGACAGCTCCTCAGCAAGACTGGGTGTGAGGTGAGTTTCATCCCCTGGTCCCATATGCACACAACATGCCTTGTTCTTGTCTGCCTGACCCTGCCTGACACTCATCACCAGCCACCAGGCCCTCACTAGCCACTCCAACCCCTTCACCGTTCCACTTCCCATGCTGAGTTAGGTTTTGACCGTCTATGTTCATCCCGTGGTTCCAGCCACGTCCCCAGTTCCCTGCGCAGTGTGGAGTCTGTGCTGGCTCCATGTGTCCCAGGACCACGCAGGGAACTCAGACCTGCTCCCAGATGCAGGCATGATATAGACAAGGTTCTCTTAAGCTGCCCTCCCCAGGGTGACTCTCATACCCTCCCAGCACACCCTGCTTATCATGGAACAGTGCCTCCAAGTGGCCAAAGGTCAAGGGTCTCATGGATTTGCAGCATTTGTTTAAAAGAAAGTTTAGTTGCTCAGTCTTGTCCTACTCTTTGCAACGGCATGGACTCTAGCCTACCAGGCTCCACTGTCCATGGGATTATCCAGGCAAGAGTACTGGAGTGGGTTGCCATTTCCTTCACCAGAGGATCTTCCCGACCCAGGGATCAAACCCAGGTCTCCCACATTGTAGGCAGATGCTTCACCATCTGAGCCACAAGGGAAGTCCTATCTGTTAAAGCAAGGGTACAAAAATTCTGGCACCCTGAACACACACACACAAAAACACACACACACACACACACACACACACACACACACACTCACACACACACATACCTGTTCTTCTGCCTTCCTAGCCGGGTTGATGGGTTGATCTTTGAATCCACTCAGCCTCTGGAGGCAGAAGAATGTATGATCCCACCTTTTTACTAAGAAGGAAATAATTGTGGCACCACTATAGTGACAGTAGTTAGCTAAACATGGAAATATAGGATCATAAAATAAATACTCTGAGGGTCTCAAGTGAATCTGCCTACAAACATGTATTCTATAACTACTTCTGATTAATCAGATGCATATATTTCCAGATTTTGTATTTAAATTAAGCATGATCAAATTCTAGATAATACTTTTCATAAAGAAGTTTTAGAAATATGAACTCATTTATTTCTGCACATATAAAATCATGATATAATGGGGGCGATGCAGGATATATTTTGACTTTGAGAAGATTTTGATGAGCGTGCCAGGGGGTCCCAACCTGGCCTAGGTTAGGTGAGATGCTAAGGATGTTAGAGGGCGGGGGGTGTGTGTCGAGAACACACAGGCAATCTGTCCTCCTTCAGATGGACTCACATGAGTTTTGGGATGATAGGTGATTAACTAAAGTTTGTTTCTTTTTCATGACTCCATACATCTTGCTCAAAACAGACCACATAGAGAGGCCACTTTAAAAGCCTCCCTGTGACATGGGAAGGGACCTGACCCAGATGAGGGAGGAGCAGTGTGGCTGTGGTACAGAGGGCCAGGGAGCTGATGCAGGGAGGTGGGGAGAGGAAGTCCTGCCCGCCTGGGAAAAATGGACCAGAGCAGAGACCAGGTGAGAGCCAGGCTGGGGGAGAACCTCCAGAAAGACAGAAACAGCTGCCTGAGTGAGACAAGAGTGCCTACTGTATCTAATTTACCAACACCCTTCCCTCCTACGTCTCAGGCTCAGGTGATGACTAGGAGTCAGAGCTGGGGAGGTGTCTCCTGGTTCAGAGGGAGGTTGCAGAGGAAAGACTGAGACCAATGGAGGACACATGGCCCCGAGGCCCGGGAGTGAGGCACAGGCCAACCTAGTGCACACACCCAGGGTCACGCTGCAGGCATGTGGTCTGCAAAACCCTGAGGCTCCTGGTGCTGGGAGCCTGCAAGGTGCCCCCTGTCTTTTTGCACAGAGAGGAGGTGGCCGTGCAGCGCCGTGGAGTAACTACTGGCACAGAAGTATACAGATGTCTGGGAGCATTTGGCGGACTCCAAATTGAGAGGGAAGTTCTCTGTGTTTGGTCTGGAGACGCTGTACCCATCGGGCACGTCTCCTTGCTCCTTGGTGAAAGGGCCAGTTGAGTAATGGATCAGCCTCAGCCCGAGTCCTGGGTCTTGTCGGTACCAGTACATATAGTTATGACCCAGATCCTGAGTACAATTAAGTGTCGCGCTCTGTCCTGTCAACACGACCTGGAATCTGGGGTCCTGGGTGACACCAGCGTGGACCGCCCCTGTGGAGAAGGAGGACCGATGCTGCAGTTACAGCGGACATGCTCAGTGCTGGCACCCCCAAGGGGACCCTGCCCCCAGGACTCACCTGCCTGCAGGAGACAGAAGACCACACAGCCCAGGAGGCAGGGGCTCATGGTGGGGGCGGGGCAGGCGGAAGGCCCTCTGGTCTGAGTGTGGATGAGAGGGGAGAGGGGCTCTCCAGGGAGTCCTTCTGAGATGTCCCTGTCCATGCCAGGCCCCAGAGCCAAGCTGTCACTCAGGGGCCATGCCCCTTCCCCCAGAATCGCAAATCAAAGTTGATTCTAAATCAGCAGCTTAGAACAAGGAGATGCCTTGGACAGATTGCTTGGACATCATCTGGACAGATGTAAGTCTTACAAAGTCATTGCAACCTTTCCTTAGAGTAGTTTGCACCTTTATGTATATTTTACTCCAGAGATAATTCCTTAATTTGCATATTAGCTTATTTACATGCATATTTCTGTAGTTTTGAATCTCAGAGGAAATCCTTAGGGCTTCCTGCTGTCCTTTATGACCCGTGCATCCCAAATACTCCCTGAAGTGTTGTTTCTACTTTGCTCAATTGACCACAGTCCTGCTCCTGTCCTCTCACCTACAATGATTCTTTGGTGTCTGGTTCCTTAACTACAGCTCAGACTCATCACTATTTGAGGAATCATTTGACTCTATTTCTTCTCAGTTCATTAACAGACGGGACACCTGCCAAATGCAGGTACAGCTCCTTCATGGTCGCCAGAGCATGTGCTTCCTGAGTCTGAGGGCACAGGGAGGGGAAGCAGCAAGTGAAACCAGCGCAGCCCTAAGACAGAACTTTCTTTGTGGCCAGAAGCTGGTTGCTCAACGTGGATTTTACGTTTGCACAAAGGAACATACATACGAGAGGGATTTGGGGCGAGGTGCCGGACTCCAGGATACATCAAAAGTGCTCTGACTTTATGTGGGACATCCACTCCATGGGAATACTTCCTTGTGAAGCATGGCTGCCGTTAATAAATTTATATCCTAGAGCCCTAAACTATATCTTGTTGCACAAACCCCACTCTCAAAAGGACTCTGTACCTAGAGTTATGTTCTGCTGTTGGGATCTTCAAATTCTCAATAGTCTTTGAAATATGGACCCTGAAAATTATGTACTAGATCCTGGTTACATGATTTTACATGTTCCGTGAGCTCCTGATGGTCGGTTTCCCTTTAGCATGACCACACGTCTAGTGTCTGGGTGACTCACCACTCCTGGGTCCTGGGACAGAAAGACACTGACACTGAAGTGAGAAACAAAGGAGGAATCTCATGTCATAACCACAATGACCAGCCTTGAATCTGGGCCTGGCAAGCCCTCGAGTGGTTCCATACATGTGCTCAGAACTTCGCTGGTCCAGGACACAGAAGGACACAGTAAAGGGGGGTCATACCCAGGCCAGGCCAGAAGAAAGTGGTCTTTCCAGCTCAAGGCCTGTGGCCTGAATCCTTGGGATCAAGTCATAGGAACCCTTCTCCTGGCATGGAATTATCATTCCATTCTGAAACAACTACTGCTGGTGGTCTGGCCAGCCCAGGACCCAGTGTGTGAATCTGAAGCCTTGCTATGTTGTTTCTCATAGAATATTAACAAAAAATTTATTATAAAATGATTTCAGAAAAAGGGTTCATGAGAAAAAAAAATCTATGAAATTGAGTAAATAAATTTTACAAAAACAGCCTGTACCAGCTGGTAAGAACTTAGATGGTCATTTTATCAAACCATCAATCCCCGGTTAGGATTGTCCCTCACACGGAAATGGTGTCTCACATGGTTTCAAGCACTTTGTTAATTATAACACTTTCCAGGAGCACTTACTTGTCTTCTATATTTAGCTCCAGGCTAAAAAGGAATTGTTTTGATGGGTACAGACATTAAATTTTCACTGAAAAGATGCATGAGCAAAACAAATCTACAGCAACAGAAATCATACTGTTGATTGAACGTGTCACCTTGACTGTATCAGAGACATTTAATTAAACTTTATTCTGGGTATTAAGTGAGAGTGGTTTTGGAAGAGGTTAACATATAAATAGGTAGATTTTAACTTTAGATTAGATTAACATTTTAAATAGATGACCTTCCATTCCACAGTCTTAGTGGGCCTAATCCAACCAGTGAAGATATGAATAGAAGGAAAAGACTGATCCTCCCGCAGGTAAGAGAGAACTGTTCAGCTGATGGCCTTCAAACTGGACCGTCAGTTCTTGGGCCTTTGAATTTAAACATCAGCTCTCCCTGAACCTGTAGCATCACCAGATTTGGACTTGTCAGCTGTAACAGCTACGTGGAGCGAACTCCTTTAAAAGATGGGGAGCAGAGAACACAGGTGTTGAGGACAGCTTTGAGTCTGACTCCTTGTCTGACAGTTAGGAAATATGAGATCTGGGCAAGTCACTTCCCATCAGATGTATAAACAGTTAAAATAATCTTTATCTTGCATGATCTTTGTGAGCATTAAAATGTATAAAGGAAAGAATGTCTGGGAAAGGCTATCAGCTCTACCTGGGTCTGGCTCTCGCTGGCTGGCAGCTGACACCCTGGCAACCACATCCTGAGCTGGGGTAGGAGTGTTTTTGTACCAGAGGCATCTGATCACGCAGGGCTGTGTCTTGGCTGCTGGCACAGAGATACAGGGCAGAGTCCGTCAGCTCCAAGGGGGTCAAGCTCAGCTCAGAGCGAGAGTCACTGAACTGTATTCCTGAGAATCGATCCGGGAGCTGTGCTTCTCCCCACACTTTCTGGTTGTAATACTGAACGAGGAACAGGGGGCCCTGGCCCAGGGCCTGTTGGTACCAGTACACAGAGAGGTGTCCAGATTCAGGGGAACATCTCAGAGTCGCGTTCTGCTTTCTTGATTTGATCAGGTACTTGGGGGTCTGGGTGACTCCAGATTCCACCAGGCCTGCTGGGGAGCAGACAAGGAAGCTGAGGGCAGAGCACAGGGAGGCCTCCTGCTGAACCCGTCATCGCCGGGCTTCTATCTCAGGGAGGCAAAGGCATCTCAGAAGCTCCCACACTGTGTCCAGACTCACCTGATCCGAGGAGGCAGAGAGTCACACAGCAGAGGAGCCTGGAGCCCATGGCAGCATCAGGAACCCAAGGCTGCTGCTGGCCGGGGGCGGGGCTCCTGGGGTGAGTGGTGTAAGTGCTGACCCTCCTGCTTCCCTGATTGCACCATTGCCTATGACGTCACTGCTCTGTGTCCCTGCAGGCTGTTTCCTCATCCACTGGACCCCTGGCCAGGTCCCATGGTGGGCTCCTCTATGCCCTTCCCCGTCCTGCACAGCCCCTCGGCAAAGGGTGGGTATGAGGTGAGCACTGTCCCCATATGCCCGTAACATGGCTTCTTCTTCTCTTCCTGTCCCTGCCTGACACTCCTCACCCAGCCCTCACCAGCCACACTAATCCATCACCCACCGCTCCCCACGCTGCTCCAGGAGACGACCCCCTGGGCACATCCTGAGGATCCAGGCACGTCCCCACTGCCCTGGGCAGTGAGGAGTCCGGGCTAGGTCCATGTGTCTGGACCACTCAGGGATCTCAAACTTGTTTTCTGATTCAGGCATGTAGCCAAGGTTCCCCTAAGCTGCCCTCCCCAGGGTGACTCTCAACCCCTCCCAGCACATCCTGCTTACCATGGACCCACAGTGCCTCCTAGTGGCCAATGGTCCACAGTCTCACAGATCTGTGCCTTCTGTCTAAATCAAGAATGGAAATTCAGATTCTTCATGGCTTTGGTAGTGACTGCCTCTCTATGCAGGTGTGAGCCTTGCCCGCGCCTTCCCCAGGAGACCAGAGTCAGCCTCTGCTCCTTGGTGACCATGTGTGACTGAAAGGCCGTGATCAAGAATGCCGATATGTCGGAGGAGATGCAACAGGAGTCGGTGGGGTGTGCTACTCAGGCATTGGAGAAGTATAATAGGGAGAAGGACATCGAGGCCCACATCAAGGAGTTTGACAAGAAGTACAACCCGACCCAGCACTGCATCGTGGTGAGGAACTTCAGTCATTGCATGACACATGAAACCAAAGACCATCTGCTTCTACCTGGGCCAAGTGGCCAGTCTCCTGTTCAAATCCAGGTAAAAGCATGCACTGTGCCACACACCCAATGATCCACCCAAAAACCAGGACTGCAGCCGAAACTCCAAAACCAGAGACTGAAGTCTTCAGCCCTGCCTAAGGGAACACCTCCATCTTTGAACCTTTATTGGGTTTTATACAGGGCATTCTCTGTACTGGTTTGTTGTGGTTATGAAGCAAGCAAATAAATGTAAGCAAAACGGCTTACATTTATATTTATTTTCTATTCCATACCTCTCTGCTGCATTTTTTTTTTTTCTCTTCAATATCCATTCCTTTAAAGACAGAAGTCTGTTGGAGAAGGGTGCATTAATTATCATTTGTTCAAATAATCTAGAGTTGAAGATGGCCTCTTTAGTTGATCTTGGGTAGGCTGTTGGGGGTGATTCCTTGAAGTTTCTGAGGGATGTAACAGACTAGCCTATTCAGCACTCTTGCGTTGCATTCTTGCCCATCCTGCTCCTGTTGTGTGTGGAAGAATACTACTGGGAAGTGCATGTTGAGAGAGGCATGGCAGAGAAACTACTGGACTCTTACTCCTAATCTGATAAGTGTATTCCTTAAGCTCTCTTTTTGTGATAACATCTATAGAGTGTTCTGGGCCTTGGGCCTCAAGAGATGATGAATGTGTCCTGGAACTCCTTTCAGTTTTCTATCGCTATAAAACGGAAATAAGCTGGTGAGAAAGTTGGGGTAATGAGAAATTTGTTGGGCTCTAGACATTTCCCCTCCCCTGCCTTGGCCAAAGCATACTCTAAAGATCAAAGGTGGTCTTAAAGGGAAAGAGCCTTTGAGCAGCGGCCCTCCTTGTGATTCTAGTAAAGTAGACAGGAATTTAAACTTACAAGCCGGCTGCGCTGTGCTTTAACTAGCTGTGTTCACATATGAGTTGAAGCTTTCATTAAAAGACAGAATTAAAAATAAGGAAGATATTCCCCACAACCCCACCTGCAACCCCTCTACACACAGACACGCACACAGACACACAAATACACACCCTTCATCTACTGCCTTCCCAGCCTGACAAAATTAGGGTTGATCCTCAGATCCACTCTTATCCTCTGGAGGTAAAGGACTGTAGGATCTGACATTTTTACTAAGAAGGAAGTAATTATTGTACCGCTGCAATGACAGTTGTTAGCGAAGATGAAAATACATGACCATGAAATGAATACTCTGAAGATCTCAAGTGAATCCACCTGGAAGCATGTATTCCATAACTACTTCTGATTAATCAGATGCATATATTTCCAGATTTCCTATTGAAATTAAGCATTACCAAATTCTAGGGAATGCATTTTATAAAGAGGTTTTGTATATATGGACTCATTCATTTCTGCACTTATAAAATCTTGATATAATGAGGTAATGGAGGATATATTTTGACTTTGAGAAGATTTTGATGAGGGAGGTGGGCCAACCTGGCCTAGGATAGGTGAAATGCTGAGGAAATTAGGGGCCCGTGGGGAGAACACACAAACACAGTCTGTCCTCCTTCAATGGACTCACATGAAGTTTTGGATGATTGATAATTAACTGAAGTTGGTTTCTCTTTGATGACTCCAGACAGCTTGCTCAAAGCAGACCACGTGGGCAGGCCACTTTAAAAACTACCTGGTGATTTGGGAAGGGATATGACCATAGCTCAGTTGGTAAAGAATCCACCTGCAATGCGGGAGACCGGGGTTTGATTCCTGGGTCAGGAAGATCTGCTGGAGAAGGCATAGGCTACCCACTCCAGTATTCTTGGGCTTCCCTTGTGGCTCAGCTGGTAAAGAATCCGCCTGCATGTGGGAGATCTGGGTTCGATCCTGGGTTGGGAAGATCCCCTAGAGAAGGGAAAGGCTGCCCACTGCAGTATTCTGGCCTGAAGAATTCCAGGGACTATATAGTCCATGGGGTCGCAAAGAGCTGGACACAACTGAGCGACTTTCACTTTCACTTTCATGACCCAGATGAGGGAGGAACATTGTGGACAGAGTAGCTAGGGCCATGAATCTGATGCCAGGGAGGTGGGGAGAGGAATGACTTACCCACCCAGGAAAGGTGGGTAAGAGAAGAGAGCTTGTGAGAGCCAGGTTGAGGGAGAACCTTCCAGAGAGACAGCGATGAGCTGCCTGAGGTGAGACAGGAGGGCCTATTTTCATCTAACTTACCAACAACCTTCCCTCCTGGAGGTCTCAGACTAAGGTGATGACTAGAAGTTAGAGCGGCGGAAACTCCTGGTTCACAGGGAGGATACAGAGAAAAGACAGCAATGGATGGTGGACACATGACCACAAGGCCTGGAGTGAGGTCTGGGCCAGCACAGACCGCACACCCAAGGTCACACTGCAGGCACGTGGCAGGAAAGCCCTGAGGCTCCCGTTGCTGGGATCCTACAAGCAAGGGGCTGCCTTGCCTTTTTGCACAGAGAGCAGCTGGCCGTGCAGCGCCGTGGAGTAACTGCTGGCGCAGAAGTACACAGATGGCTGGGAGCGTTTGGCGGACTCCAGCGTGAGAGGGAAGTTCTCTGAGTTTGGTCTGGAGACGCTGTACCCGTCAGGCACGTCTCCTTGCTCCTTGGTGAAAGGTCCAGTTGAGTAATGGATCAGCCTGAGCCCGAGTCCCGGGTCTTGTCGATACCAGTACATATAGTCATGACCCAGATCCTGAGTACAATTAAGTGTCGCGCTCTGTCCTGTCCTCACGACCTGGAATCTGGGGTCCTGAGTGACACCAGCGTGGACCGCCCCTGTGGAGAAGGAGGACCGATGCTGCAGTCACAGTGAACATGCTCAGTGCTGGCACCCCCAAGGGGACCCTGCCCCCAGGACTCACCTGCCTGCAGGAGACAGAAGACCACACAGCCCAGGAGGCAGGGGCTCATGGCGGGGGCGGGGCAGGCAGAGGACCCTCTGGTCTGAGTGTGGATGAGAGGGGAGAGGGGCTCTCCAGGGAGTCCTTCTGAGATGTCACTGTCCCTGCCAGGCCCCAGAGCCAACCTGTCACTCAGGGGCCACGCCCCTTCCCCCAGAAGCTCAAATCAAAGTTGATTCTAAATCAGTAGCTTAGAACAGGGAGATGCCTTGGACAGATTGCTTGGACATCATCTGGACAGATGTAAGTCTTACAAAGTCATTGCAACCTTTCCTTAGAGTAGTTTGCACCTTTATGTATATTTTACTCCAGAGATAATTCCTTAATTTGCATATTAGCTTATTTACATGCATATTTCTGTAGTTTTGAATCTCAGAGGAAATCCTTAGGGCTTCCTGCTGTCCTTTGCATCCCAAATACTCCCTGAAGTATTGTTTCTACTTTGCTCAAATGACCACAGTCCTGCTCCTGTCCTCTCACCTACAATGATTCTTTGCTGTCTGGTTCCTTAACTGCAGCTCAGACTCATCACTATTTGAGGAATCATTTGACTCTATTTCTTCTCAGTTCATTAACAGACGGGACACCTGCCAAATGCAGGTACAGCTCCTTCATGGTCGCCAGAGCATGTGCTTCCTGAGTCTGAGGGCACAGGGAGGGGAAGCAGCAAGTGAAACCAGCGCAGCCCTAAGACAGAACTTTCTTTGTGGCCAGAAGCTGGTTGCTCAGCGTGGATTTTACGTTCGCACAAAGGAACATACATACGAGAGGGATTTGGGGCGAGGTGCCGGACTCCAGGATACATCAAAAGTGCTCTGACTTTATGTGGGACATCCACTCCATGGGAATACTTCCTTGTGAAGCATGGCTGCCGTTAATAAATTTATATCCTAGAGCCCTAAACTATATCTTGTTGCACAAACCCCACTCTCAAAAGGACTCTGTACCTAGAGTTATGTTCTGCTGTTGGGATCTTCAAATTCTCAATAGTCTTTGAAATATGGACCCTGAAAATTATGTACTAGATCCTGGTTACATGATTTTACATGTTCCGTGAGCTCCTGATGGTCGGTTTCCCTTTAGCATGACCACATGTCTAGTGTCTAGGTGACTCACCACTCCTGGGTCCTGGGACAGAAAGACACTGACGCTGAAGTGAGAAACAAAGGAGGAATCTCATGTCATAACCACAATGACCAGCCTTGAATCTGGGCCTGGCAAGCCCTCGAGTGGTTCCATACATGTGCTCAGAACTTCGCTGGTCCAGGACACAGAAGGACACAGTAAAGGGGGGTCATACCCAGGCCAGGCCAGAAGAAAGTGGTCTTTCCAGCTCAAGGCCTGTGGCCTGAATCCTTGGGATCAAGTCATAGGAACCCTTCTCCTGGCATGGAATTATCATTCCATTCTGAAACAACTACTGCTGGTGGTCTGGCCAGCCCAGGACCCAGTGTGTGAATCTGAAGCCTTGCTATGTTGTTTCTCATAGAATATTAACAAAAAATTTATTATAAAATGATTTCAGAAAAAGGGTTCATGAGAAAAAAAAATCTATGAAATTGAGTAAATAAATTTTACAAAAACAGCCTGTACCAGCTGGTAAGAACTTAGATGGTCATTTTATCAAACCATCAATCCCCGGTTAGGATTGTCCCTCACACGGAAATGGTGTCTCACATGGTTTCAAGCACTTTGTTAATTATAACACTTTCCAGGAGCACTTACTTGTCTTCCATATTTAGCTCCAGGCTAAAAAGGAATTGTTTTGATGGGTACAGACATTAAATTTTCACTGAAAAGATGCATGAGCAAAACAAATCTACAGCAACAGAAATCATACTCTTGGTTGTCAGGGAAGGAGAGAGTCCTGGGAAGGAGCCTGAGGGAATTTCTGGTGAGAAATGTTCTCTGTCTTAATGGGACAGATGTTTCATCAGCATATACATATATATTCATCAAACCGTAGCTCTCATCATTATACAGTGTGAATATATACCTGACCCTTGAACAACACAAGTTCTAACCGAGTGGGTCCACTTGTGGGTGGTTATTTTAGTAAATACATACCAAGATACTGAACAGCTGTGATTGGTTGAATCCATGGATGTGGAATCCCAGATACACCATTGAATGTGCAAATGAAAGTCGCTCAGTCGTGTCCGACTCTTTGAAATCCCATGGAGTATACAGTCCATGGAATTCTCCAGGCCAGAATACTGGAGTGGGTAGCCTTTCCCTTCTCCAGGGGATCTTCCCAACCCAGGTCTCCCACATTGCAGGTGGATTCTTCACCAGCTGAGCCACAAGGGAAGCCCAAGAACACTGGAGTGGGTAGCCTATCCCTTCTCCAGTGGATCTTCTTGACCCAGGAATCAAACCAGGGTCTCCTGCATTGCAGGCAGATTCTTTACCCACTGTGCTGTCAGGGAAGCGCTCAGACTATAAGGTTGTAGGAGGCTAGGGACCCTAAAACCTACACTGTTTATAGGTAAGCTGCAGTTCAAATATCAATAAAATTGATTTTAAAATATCTGAGGTGGGCTATATGTTACATGCTCTTTTTAATTTCATGAAATGAATCATTAGGCATAATCTTCCTTTCCCTGTGATTTCTGATATCCTCAACTAATGGGTTTCAAGGCAAAACATGTCCATTTCTACCTTTGCACCTAGGAAATGGCAGAAGAGGCTGTCAGAGGATAGCAAAGGGAATCAAGAAATCCAGAGTCCTGTTACGTGCCAGGGACTTCACGCTTATTAAATCCTTGTGCACCCCAGGAAGATGGTGTGATGACTAATTGAACGTGTCACCTTGACTGTGTCAGAAACATTTAATTAAACTTTATTCTGGGTATTAAGTGAGAGTGGTTTTGGAAGAGGTTAACATATAAATAGGTAGATTTTAACTTTAGATTAGATTAACATTTTAAACAGATGACCTTCCATTCCACAGTCTTAGTGGGCCTAATCCAACCAGTGAAGATATGAATAGAAGGAAAAGACTGATCCTCCCCCAGGTAAGAGAGAACTGTTCAGCTGATGGCCTTCAAACTGGACCATCAGTTCTTGGGCCTTTGAATTTAAACATCAGCTCTCCCTGAAACTCTAGTATCACCAGTCCAACCTGCAGATTTGGACTTGTCAGCTATAACAGCTACGTGGAGCGAACTCCTTTAAAAGATGGGGAGCAGAGAACACAGGTGTTGAGGACAGCTTTGAGTCTGATTCCTTGTCTGACAGTTAGGAAATATGAGATCTGGGCAAGTCACTTCCCATCAGATGTATAAACAGTTAAAATAATCTTTATCTTGCATGATCTATGTGAGCATTAAAATGTACAAAGGAAAGAATGTCTGGGAAAGGCTATCAGCTCTACCTGGGTCTGGCTCTCGCTGGCTGGCAGCTGACACCCTGGCAACCACTTCCTGAGCTGGGGCAGGAGTGTTTTTGTACCAGAGGCATCTGATCACGCAGGGCTGTGTCTTGGCTGCTGGCACAGAGATACAGGGCAGAGACCGTCGGCTCCAAGGAGCTCAAGTTCAGCTCAGAGTGAAAGTCACTGAACTGCTTTCCTGAGAATTGATCTGATATGTCCCCTTTTTGATACAGTTTCCCATCAAAATACTGAACGATGAACTGGGGGCCCTGGTCCAGGGCCTGTTGGTACCAGTACACAGAGCGGTGTCCAGATTCAGGGAAACATATCAGAGTCGCGTTCTGCTTTCTTGATTTGATCAGGTACTTGGGGGTCTGGGTGACTCCAGAATTCACCAGGCCTGTTGGAGAGGAGACAAGGAAGCTGAGGGCAGAGCACAGGGAAGCCTCCCGCTACAGCCCTCATCTCCAGGCTTCTATCTCAGGGAGGCAAAGACATCTCAGAAGCTCCCGCGCTGTGTCCAGGACTCACATGCTCCCAGGAGGCAGAGAGTCACACAGCAGAGGAGCCTGGAGTCCATGGCAGCATCAGGAACCCAAGACTGCTGCTGGCTGGGGGCGGGGCTCCTGGGCTGAGTGGTATAACTGCTGACCCTCCTGCTTCCCTGATTGGAGCATTTTCTATGACGTCACTGCTCTGTCTCTGCAGGCTGTTTCCTGATCCACTGGACCCCTGGCCAGGTCCCATGGTGGGCTCCTCTATGCCCTTCCCCGTCCTGCACTGCCCCTCAGATAAGGGTGGGTGTGAGGTAAGCACTGTCCCCATATGCCCATAACATGGCTTTCTCTTCTCTTCCTGTCCCTGCCTGACACTCCTCACCCAGCCCTCACCAGCCACACTAATCCATCACCCACCGCTCTCCATGCTTCTCCAGGAGGCAATCCACTGGGCACATCCTAAGGCTCCAGGCACATCCCTACTGCCCTGGGCAGTGAGGTGTCTGGGCTGGGTCCATGTGTCCTGGAAACACTCAGGGAACTCAAACCTGTTTTCTGATTCAGGCATGTAGCCAAGGTTCCCCTAAGCTGCCCTCCCCAGGGTGACTCTCAACCCCTCCCAGCACATCCTGCTTACCATGGACCCACAGTGCCTCCTAGTGGCCAATGGTCCACAGTCTCACAGATCTGTGTCTTCTGTCTAAATCCAAGAATGGAAATTCAGATTCTTCATGGCTTTGGTAGTGACTGCCTCTCTATGCAGGTGTGAGCCTTGCCCGCGCCTTCCCCAGGAGACCAGAGTCAGCCTCTGCTCCTTGGTGACCATGTGTGACTGAAAGGCCGTGATCAAGAATGCCGATATGTCGGAGGAGATGCAACAGGAGTCGGTGGGGTGTGCTACTCAGGCATTGGAGAAGTATAATAGGGAGAAGGACATCGAGGCCCACATCAAGGAGTTTGACAAGAAGTACAACCCCCCGGGCACTGCATTGTGGTGAGGAACTTCAGTCATTGCATGACACATGAAACCAAAGACCATCTGCTTCTACCTGGGCCAAGTGGCCAGTCTCCTGTTCAAATCCGGGTAAAAGCATGCACTGTGCCACACACCCAATGATCCACCCAAAAACCAGGACTGCAGCCGAAACTCCAAAACCAGAGACTGAAGTCTTCAGCCCTGCCTAAGGGAACACCTCCATCTTTGAAACTTTATTGGGTGTTGTACAGGGCATTCTCTGTACTGGTTTGTTGTGGTTATAAAGCAAGTAGCAAAACGGCTTACATTTGTATTTATTTTCTATTCCATACCTCTCTGCTGCATGTTTTTTTTTTTTTTTTCTCTTCAAAATCCATTCCTTTAAAGAGAGAAGTCCGTTGGAGAAGCGTTCATTAATTATCATTTGTTCAAATAATCTAGAGTTGAAGATGGCCTCTTTAGTTGATCTTGGGTAGGCTGTTGGGGGTGATTCCTTGAAGTTTCTGAGGGATATAACAGACTAGCCTATTCAGCACTCTTGCGTTGCATTCTTGCCCATCCTGCTCCTGTTGTGTGTGGAAGAATACTACTCAGAAGTGCATGTTGAGAGAGGCATGGCAGAGAAACTACTGGACTCTTACTCCTAATCTGATAAGTGTATTCCTTAAGCCCTCCTTTTGTGATAACAGCTATAGAGTGTTCTGGGCCTTGGGCCTCAAGAGATGATGAATGTGTCCTGGAACTCCTTTCAGCTTTCTAAGGCTGTAAAACGGAAATAAGCTGGTGAGAAAGTTGGGCTAATGAGAAATTTGTTGGGCTCTAGACATTTCCCCTCCCCTGCCTTGGCCAAAGCATACTCTAAAGATCAAAGGTGGTCTTAAAGGGAAAGAGCCTTTGAGCAGCGGCCCTCCTTGTGATTCTAGTAAAGTAGACAGGAATTTAAACTTACAAGCCGGCTGCGCTGTGCTTTAACTAGCTATGTTCACATATGAGTTGAAGCTTTCATTAAAAGACAGAATTAAAAATAAGGAAGATATTCCCCACAACCCCATCTGCAACCCCTCCACACACAGACACACAAATACACACCCTTCATCTACTGCCTTCCCAGCCTGACAAAATTAGGGTTGATCCTCAAATCCACTCTTATCCTCTGGAGGTAAAAGACTGTATGATCTGACACTTTTACTAAGAAGGAAGTAATTATTGTACCACTGCAATGACAGTAGTTAGCGAAGATGAAAATACATGACCATAAAATCAGTACTCTGAAGATCTCAAGTGAATCCACCTGGAAGCATGTATTCCATAACTACTTCTGATTAATCAGATGCATATATTTCCATATTTCCTATTGAAATTAAGCATTACCAAATTCTAGGGAATGCATTTTATAAAGAGGTTTTGTATATATGGACTCATTCATTTCTGCACTTATAAAATCTTGATATAATGAGGTAATGGAGGATATATTTTGACTTTGAGAAGATTTTGATGAGGAAGGTGGGTCAACCTGGCCTAGGTTAGGTGAGATGCTGAGGAAATCGGGGGACCGGGGGGAGAACACACAAAGACAGTCTGTCCTCCTTCAATGGACTCACATGAAGTTTTGGATGATTGATAAATAACTGAAGTTGGTTTCTCTTTGATGACTCCAGACAGCTTGCTCAAAGCAGACCACGTGGGCAGGCCACTTTAAAAACTACCTGGTGATTTGGGAAGGGATGTGACCATAGCTCAGTTGGTAAAGAATCCACCTGCAATGCAGGAGACCGTGGTTTGATTCCTGGGTCATGAAGATCTGCTGGACAAGGCATAGTCTACCCTCTCCAGTATTGTTGGGCTTCCCTTGTGGCTCAGCTGGTAAAGAATCCACCTGCAATGTGGGAGATCTGGGTTCAATCCTGGGTTGGGAAGATCCCCTAGAGAAGGGAAAGGGTGCCCAGTGCCATATTCTGGCCTGAAGAATTCCAGGGACTATACAGTCCATGGGGTCGCAAAGAGCTGGACACCACTGAGCGACTTTCACTTTCACTTTCACTTTCATGACCTAGATGAGGGAGGAACATTGTGGACAGAGTAGCTAGGGCCAGGAATCTGATGCCAGGGAGGTGGGGAGAGGAATGACTTACCCACCCAGGAAAGGTGGGTAAGAGAAGAGAGCTCGTGAGAACCAGGTTGGGGGAGAACCTTCCAGAGAGACAGCGATGTGCTGCCTGAGGTGAGACAGGAGGGCCTATTTTCATCTAACTTACCAACAACCTTCCCTCCTGGAGGTCTCAGGCTAAGGTGATGACTAGAAGTCAGAGCGGTGGAAACTCCTGGTTCACAGGGAGGATACAGAGAAAAGACAGCAATGGATGGTGGACACATGACCACAAGGCCTGGAGTGAGGTCTGGGCCAGCACAGACCGCACACCCAGGGTCACACTGCAGGCACGTGGCAGGAAAGCCCTGAGGCTCCCGTTGCTGGGATCCTACAAGCAAGGGGCTGCCTTGCCTTTTTGCACAGAGAGCAGCTGGCCATGCAGCGCCGTGGAGTAACTGCTGGCACAGAAGTACACAGATGTCTGGGAGTGTTTGGCGGACTCCAGCGTGAGAGGGAAGTTCTCTGTGTTTGGTCTGGAGACGCTGTACCCGTCGGGCACATCTCCTTGCTCCTTGGTGAAAGGGCCAGTTGAGTAATGGATCCGCCTGAGCCCGAGTCCCGGGTCTTGTAGGTACCAGTACGTATAGTCATGACCCAGATCCTGAGTACAATTAAGTGTCGCGCTCTGTCCTGTCCTCACGACCTGGAATCTGGGGTCCTGAGTGACCAGCGTGGACCGCCCCTGTGGAGAAGGAGGACCGATGCTGCAGTCACAGCGGACATGCTCAGTGCTGGCACCCCCAGGGGACCCTGCCCCCAGGACTCACCTGCCTGCAGGAGACAGAAGACCACACAGCCCAGGAGGCAGGGGCTCATGGTGGGGGGCAGGGCAGGCGGAGGGCCCTCTGGTCTGTGTGTGGATGAGAGGGGAGAGGGGCTCTCCAGGGAGTCCTGAGATGTCACTGTCCCTGCCAGGCCCCACAGCAGACCTGTCACTCAAGGGACCACGCCCCTTCCCCCAGAGGCTCAAATCAGAAATGAACCTATGTGAAGAGTTCACTACAAGGAGATCCATCTAGCTCAATAGGCATAAGCCTCACAAGTTGTTGTAACCTGTAAACTGTTTGCAACTTTATGTATACTTTTTCCAGAGATAATTCTTCATTAAACTTATATTCGTCTTATTTATCCACATATTCATGTAGCCATTTTAAAGTTATTTTTCATTGGAGTATGATTGCTTTATGAAGTGTGTTGGTTTCTGCTGTACGCCAGGTGAATCAGCCATTAGTATGCGTATATCCCCTCTCTCTTGAATTCCCCTCCCTCCATCCCTGCACTTGACCCCTCTAGGTCCTCGGAGAGCAAAGAGATGAGCTCCCTGTGCAGGACAGCAGCTTCCCACTAGCTCTCTACTTTACACATATAATGTGATTTCTCAGTGTTGATTCTTGGGGAAAAATCGTTATAGCCTTCTGCTGCCCTTTATGACTCTTGCATCCCACCTAGGCCTTCAACTGTCCATTTTCCTTTGCTTAGTGGACCGCAATTGTATATATATTTTTTCTTCCACCTGCTTCTTCTGGCATCTGGTTCCCCAACCCTGGGGCAGGCTCACCAACATTTGAGGAATCCTTTGAGTCTATTTCTTACCATTTGCTGATAGACTGGGCACCTGCTGAATGTGGCTACAGATCCTTCATGTTCACCAGAGCACAGGCTGCCGTGTCTGAATGGGGGCAGCAGTGCACCTGTAACCCACCTTTCTTTGAGGAGAGTAGATGGGTGCTCTGCACCGTGGATGACCTGGGAGCGCGAAGGAATACAGATGCGGGACTGGGAGGAGGTGGCAGACTCAGGGCAAAAGGAAACTGAGTTTGAGCAAGCTCTGGGGATTGGTGATGGACAGGGAAGCCTGGCATGCTGAAGTCCAAGGGGTCTCAGAAGTCGGACACAACTGAGTGACTATACTGAACTGAAGGTACTGCCCAATTTGACTGGCTGAATCTGTAGACCTGGAATTCCACATACAGATGGTTGAATGTGAAGTTATACACAAAGTTTTGATTATGGCATTGTGGATGTCTCAGAGACCCTAAAGCCTACGTGGGTTAGAGGTTAACTATAGGGCTTCCCATGTGGCACAGTGGTAAAGAATCAACCTGCCATTGCAGAAGATGTGGATTTGATCCCTGGGTCAGGAAGATCTCCTGGAGAGGGAAATGGAAACCCACTGCAGTATTTTGTCTGGGGAATCCCATTGACGAGGAGCCTGGCAGGCTACAGTGCCTAGATTTGCAAAGAGTCAGATACAACTGAGCACACACATACAATTCACATTTTAAAATATCTGAGAAGGCATATATATCACACACTTGTTAATTTCATGTGATGAATCATCAGGCATAAATAAATTTTTCCTGTGACTTCTGATATCCTCAACTACAGGATTTCAAGGTAACCTATGTCCATTTCTACCTTTGCACCTAGGAAATGGTAGAAGAGGCTGTCAGAGTTTAGCAACGCGAATCAAGAAGTCCAAAGTGCTGGTATGTGCCAGGGACTTCATGCTTATTAAGTACTTATACAACAGTGGAACATGGTGTAATGCTATTATAATGTGTCACCTTGACTATGCCACAGGTATTTAATTAAACATTATTCCAGGTGTTATATGAGGGTGTTGTTGGAAAAGATTAACATGTAAACAGGTAGACTTTAATATGAGATTAGATTAACATTGTAACATTGTAAACAGATGACCTTTCACAGTGTTTCATGGTGGGCATCATCCAACCAGTGAAGACGTGAATAGAACAGAGAGACTGATCCTCCCCAAGTCAGAGATAATTGTCCAGGTGATGGCATTCAAACTGGATCATTAGTTCTTCAGGTTTTGAACTAAAACTCAGCTCTCCCTGGGTCTCTAGTACCACCAGTCCAGTATCCAGTTTTGGGACTTACCAGCCTTAACAACTATGTGAACCTACTCCTTTAAAACATGTATATGTATGTTTGTTCTATGGGGGAACAGTTCTAAGGGGGGCAAGGACCATAGGTGTTGAGGACAGACTTGAGTCTGATTTCTGGTCTGACAGTAATGAAGTATGAGACCCGGGCAAGTCAGTTCCCGCCAGGTGTATAAACAATTAAAATAATACTTATCTTGCATGATCTTTGTGAGCATTAAAACACAGCAAAGAAAGAATGTCTGGGAAAATCTGTCCACTCTACCAAAGCCTAGGACTGGCTGGCTGGCTGGCAGCCAACACCCTCACCAGACTTCCTGAGCTGGGGCGGGGGTGTTTTTGTACCAGAGGCACCTGATCACGCAGGGCTGTGTCTTGGCTGCTGGCACAGAGATACAGGGCGGAGTCCGTCAGCTCCAAGGAGCTCAGGTTCAGCTCCGAGCGAAAATCACTGAACTGTTCTCCTGAGAATCGATCTGGCAGGTTTTCTTCTCTATTAGTTTGTCCACGGTAATACTGAACAAGGAACCGGGGGCCCTGGCCCCGGGCCTGTTGGTACCAGTTCACGGAGCGGTGTCCAGAGTCAGGGGAACACATCAGAGTCGCTTGCTGCTTTCTTGATTTGATCAGGTACTTGGGGGTCTGGGTGACTCCAGAATCCACCAGGCCTGTTGGGGAGGAGACAGAAGGAAGCTGAGGGCAGGGCACAGGGAAGCCTCCTGCTGAAGCCGTCATCGCCGGGCTTCTATCTCAGGGAGGCAAAGGCATCTCAGACGCTCCCGCGCTGTGTCCAGGGCTCACCTGCTCCCAGGAGGCAGAGAGTCACCCAGCAGAGGAGCCTGGCGCCCATGGCAGCATCAGGAACCCAAGGCTGCTGCTGGCTGGGGGCGGGGCTCCTGGGGTGAGTGGTGTAAGTCTGACCCTCCCGCTTCCCTGATTGGAGCATTGCCTATGACGTCACTGCTCTGTGTCTCTGCAGGCTGCCCTTGTCCCCTGGACCCCTTGGCAGGACCCAGGGCTGGCTCCTCTATGCCCTTCCCCGTCCTGCACAGCCCCTCAGCAAAGGCCTCAGCAAAGGGTGGGTGTGAACCGTGCACTCGTCCCATGTCTCCATATGTCCACAATATGACTTGTTCTCCTCTCTCTGCTCCTTCCTGACACTCATCACGGAGCCCTCACCGGCCACCCGAACCCCTCACCCTCCACTTCCTTTGCAGGGCCCCCCTGAGTACATCCCGAAGCTCCAGGGACGTCCCCACTCCCCTGGGCAGTGAGGAGTCTGCTCTGGTTCTTTGTGTCCTGGAAGCACTGTAAAGTGTGAAGTCGCTCAGTCGTGTCCGACTCTTTGCGACCCCTTGGACTGTAGCCTACCACGCTCCTCTGTCCATGGGATTTTCCAGGCAAGAGTACTGGATTGGGTTGCCATTTCCTTCTCCAGAGGATCTTCCTGACCCAGGGATAGAACCTGGGTCTCCCACATTGTAGGCAGACGCCTTACCGTCTGAGCCACTCTAGGGGAACTCAAACCTGCTCTCTGATGCAGGCATGTAGTCAAGGTTCCCTTAAGCTCTCCTCTCCTGGGTGCCTCTTCAACCCCTCCCAGGCAGCCTTTTTCCATGGGCCCACAGTGCCTCCTAGTGGCCAACGGTCCACAGTCTCATGGATTTGTACTTTAGGTCTAAAGCAAGAATAGAAATTCGGAGAAGGAAATGGCAACCCACTCCAGTGTTCTTGCCTGGAGAATCCTAGGAACGGGGGAGCCTGGTGGGCTGCCGTCTATGGGGTCGCAGAGTCGGACACGACTGAAGCGACGCAGCAGCAGCAGCAGCATACTTAAGTGGTAAAAAAGCGTTACTAGTAGAAACCAAAAAAGGTGTGGCTACAAATTGTATTCTTGGTAATGTTTCTAAATGCATTCTGTTAATGTTAAAATTTCTAACATACACATTTCTTATGTGTAAGTTTTTTAAGAAAATTGTCTTATTCAAGTATTACATGCTTGCTGCCTTTCATATAATTCCATATTACTTTTTAAAAATAAAGTTATTTCTAGGAAAAAAAAAAGAATAGAAATTCCCAACAACCCTCAGGACAACCCTTCCACACACACACACACACACACACACACACTCTCACACTCCTGTTCTTATGCCTCCCCAGTCTGGCTGAATTAGGGTTAGTCTTGAAATCCACTCAGCCTCTGGAGGTAAAAGCTTGTATGAAGAGACACTTTGACTAAGAAAAAAAAATTTGCTCCACCATTGCTATCTTGGTAGTTTGCTAAGATGAAATAGTACAGGCCATAAAATAAACACTCTGATGGTCTCAAGTGAAACCATCCTGGAAACATGTATTCCATAGCTCCTTCTGATTAATCAGAATCATATATTTCCAGATTTTATGCTTAAATTAAGTATTGCCAAATTCTAGGTAGTGTACTTTATAAAGAGATTTTATATATATGAGCCTATTTATTTCTATACTTATAAAATCTTGAAATAACTATTCAGTGAGTAGAAGATCTAGGAGGACTTCTCTCCAAAGAAGACATGCAGATGGCCAACAGGCACAAGAAAAGTTTGGCAACAACACTGATTATCACAGGAACACAAGTCAAAACTACAATGAGGAATCACATCACACTGATCAGAACAAGCATCACCAAAAAGTCTACAAGTAATAAATGCTGGAGATAGTGTGGAGAAAAAGGAACCCTCCTACACTTGGTGGGAATGAAAACTGGCACAGCTATTAGAAGAGTATGGAGGCCTTTAAAGAAACTGAAAATAGAGTTACTGTATGATCTTGCAATCCCACTTGTAGGCATTAAATTAGACAAAACTATAATTCCAAAAGATACATGGACCTCAATGTTCTTCATGTTCTTCTTCTATTTATAATACTCAAGATATGGAAACATCCTAAATATTCATCAACAGATGAATAGATAGAGATACATACATACTATATATACACATACATACATTATATATATACACAATGGAGTATTTCTCAGCCACAGAGAGAATGAAATAATGTTACTTTCAATAAAATGTTTGGACCTAGAGATTAACATACTTATGGAGTAAGGCAGAGAAAAACAAATATTGTATGATACCGCTTACAAGTGGAATCTAAAAAAAAAGTAGGTAAAAACGAACTCATTTACAAAACAGAAACAGACCCACAGACATAGAAAACAAAGTTATGGTTACCAATAGGGAAAGGTGAAAGTGAAATTGCTAATCAGTCAGTCATGTCTTACTCTGTGGCCTCATGGACTGTAGCTCACCGGGCTTCCCTGTCCATGTGATTTCCCAGGCCAGAATACTGGAGTGGGTTACCATTTCCTTCTCCAGGGGATCCTTCTGACCCAGGGATGGAACCTGGGTTTCCTGCATTGCAGCGGATTCTTTACTGCCTGAGCTACCAGGAGAAAGGTGGGGAGGGATCAATTAGGAGCATGGGATTAGCATATATACATTATAATATATAAAATAGATAATAGATAATCAGCAAGGACCTACTACATAGCACAGGGAATTATACTCAGTATTTTCTAACAGCTTATAAGGAAAATGATTCTGAAAACATATACATACACACATATGTATTTTTATTGTTGCTTTTCAGTCACTAAATTGTGTCTTACTCTTTGCAACCCCATGGACTGTAGCATCCCAGGTTCCTCTGTCTTCCGCTGTCTCCCAGAGTTTGCTCAAACTCATGTCCATTTAATCAGTGAAGCCATCCAACCATTTCATCTTCCGCCATCCCCTTCTCCTCCTGCCTTCAATCTTTCCCAGCATCAGGAATTTTTCCAATGAGTCAGCTTTTCGCATCAGGTACCCAAAGTATTGGAGCTTTAGCAGCAGCATCAGTCCTTCCAATGAATGTTCAGGGTGATTTCCTTTAGGATTGACTGGTTTGATCTCCTTGCTGTCCAAGGGACTCTCAAGAACTTTCTCCAACACCACAGTTTGAAAGCATCAGTTCTTCAGTGCTCAGTCTTCTTTACGGTCCAACTCTCACATCCATGCATGACCACTGGGAAAACCATAGCTTTGACTAGACAGACCCTTATTGGCAAAGTGATGCCTCTGCTTTTTAATATGCTGTCTAGGTTTGTCATTGCTTTTCTTCCAAGGAGCAAGTGTCCTTTAATTTTGTGACTGCAGTCACCATCTGCAGTGATTTTGGAGCCCAGGAAAATGAAATCTGTTACTGCTTCCACGCTTTCTGCTTCTATATGTGTATGTGTGTATATGTATCACCAAATCACTGGGCTGTACAGCTGAAACAAAGACAACAGTATAAAGCAACTATACAGATGATACAAAGAAGAAATTGAAACAATCCCGACTCCAGCTTCTGAGATTGTCAGATTTAGGAGATTTAGAGAAACTGCAAGAGAGTGGCAACTTGGATTCACACCCACATTTAATTATAAGCCATAGTTTTTTAAAGAAACCATACTATGTTACTATAATCACTTTAAAGTATACTCACCAGGAGCTGTATTAACAAGTGTACTTTGATTAGAAGAGTGCTCAGTGTGGAATATTCTGATAGACTTAACACTGACATAGACATAGCCAGAAAAGAAAATGTTGAAATGTTCACACAAATTGGAAGCCTGGGCTTGAATCCAGTTGTTCATACACTAGGATAAATGTCTACATTGTCCTGGGGGAAAAAAAATTCCATGCAGCTCTGTATACAATATATCCGTGCGTGCTCAGTCATGTCCAACTCTTTGCGACCCCATGGACTGTAGCCCACCAGGCCCCTCTATCCATGGAATTTTCCAGGCAAGAATACTGGAGTGGATTGCCATTTCCTACTCTTGGGGATCTTCCCCACCCAGGGATGGAACCCACGTCTCCCACACATCTCCTGCATCTCCTGCATTGAAAGCAGATCTTTTACCACTGAGCCACTCTATGTAAATGGGCATTAATTAACCCCTTTCACAAGTGTCAGAGTATCAATTATATATTTACATCCTTGGCTTTTTCTATGAAAGTAAAGGTTGTAAGACAGTTTTTATAGAAGGACTTATGTCTCCCCCAAATTCAAATGTTGAAGTTCTAAACCCCTGTGAGACTGTATCTGAACTTAGGACCTTAAGGGAGGTGGTTAAAGATGAATAACATTATGCGGGTGAGACTTAGCGTAACTAGCGTCCTCGTGAGAAGAGGAAGAGATACAAGAGAGCCCTTTCTCTGTGAAAACCCAGAGGAGAGGCCATGTGAGGACACAGGGAGAAGGCAGCTGGCTTCCAGCCAGGAGCAGAGTTCTCACCAGAAACCAACCCTAGCACCTGGATCTTGGGTTTCAGGCCCCAGAACTGTGAGAAAATTAGCATGTGTTGTCTAAGCCACACAGCCTGCTGTTTATTATGGCAGCCTGAGAAGATCCCTGGGAGGAGGGCATGGCCACCCACTCCAGTAATCTTGCCTGGAGAATCCCATGGACAGAGGAGCTTGTCAGGCTACAGTCCGCGGAGTTGCAAAGAGTCAGACACGACTGAGCGACCCAGCACAGCACACCAGAAGCAAACTAGTCCATAGAGTAGCGCCGTGGAACGTGAGGATAAGAAGCAAAGAGGAAGGCAGGTCTGAGCCGGTCCCTGAAAAATGAGTAGTACCTGGTCGTGTGTGGGGAGGAGAGAGGGCCCGTGGGGCTGTGGGAAGAAAGAGAAGATGCAGAGGATTTAAGATGCATCTGTGTTTCAGGGAATTTAGCAAAGTGTGGTCACAGAGTGCATCGCATCCTGAGATGGCCCCAAAGCAGTGATGGGAAGCAAACAGAATCTGGGTGTTGAAATGATTCCAGGGAAGCAGAATTAACCTGGAGAGCCTCTGCCTGTTTATAACCAGGGGAGACAGGCCCTCTTCTGTGTGGGGGAGGCACTGAACCATGCCCAGAGGACGCAGGCAAGGGTGAGAGGTCTAGAAGGAACAAGTCAGGTCAAACTCCGGGTTTCATACGCCATTATCACGTCATCTACGTGGTGAGGACCTCACCTTGACTAGCCCCAGGTGATGCCGGTTGTTATAAATACTGGTGATTCAAGACTGTGGGAGGGAGGAGGAAAGAGATTGTTTTGAATAACACAGTTTTTTTTTTTTTCTTTTTTCACTCATTTTGTAGCTCTAGATCTATACTCAACCACGTCATGTGTAGTTTCTGCCCTAGACCTTCCCCGTGTGTCAATTTCTTCTCCCTAAGCTATAGAAATCAAACGCTTGTGATGTTATTAGAATCACACACTTATCATGTCATTTTGTTCCCCAGGTGAACTCTCTCTTCCTCAAAAAAGAAGCCTCTAGTTAGTAAATGACAAGCTCTTCCTCTCCGCTGGTAGTATCCAGTGTCAGACAAGGAAGGTCATTTTGGAGCAAATCTGGTGATGTAAGCCCATTCTCTGAACACATCTTCTTGACCTCTCTTGTCCCTCCCTGCATGGCATGACAGCCCAAGGCTGTTTCCCAGGGCCCCCAGTCATTTTTATTTCCCACTACAGTCCCCAGGCTCCCATGGATCTGACAGCTCTGAGGTTGCTCTGCACTGGGGCAGAAAGTTTTGTGCTTACAACACAGGCGACTCGGCAGGGTTGTGCCAAGCTGCTGGCACAGAGGTACAAGGCCAAGTCAGTCAGCTCCAAGGAGCTCATGTTTGGCTCAGAGCGGGAGTCACTAAACTGTTCTGCTGAGAATTGATCTGGGAAGTTGCCTTTAGTTCTTTGCAGAGTTTCATAAAACTCAAAGAAGAACTGAGGGCCCTGACTTAGGGCCTGTTGGTACCAAGATACCCTGGGTGGTGGTGGGTTTGGCCAGAGACAGGGGAGCATCTCAGTGTCACTCTTGCTGTCCTCTTGCTTTAATCAGGTATCTTGGGGTTTGGGTGACTCCAGAATGCACAGGGCCTGTGGGGTAGAAGATTGGGGCTGAGAAAGAACGTCGAAGAGAGCCCGATGCTGTCTTGGATTCAGGCAAAGTCAGGCTTAAAGAAGCCTCTCCTGTGCCAAGGACCATTTGCTGCCAGAAGACAAAGAGCCACACAGCAGACGGGGCTGTAGCCCATGGCAGGAGGGGCAGAGCTGGGCAGGCATCTCCTTGCTCAGAGCTCTGCGTCTCTGAGAGCTGGAGTTCTGGGCCTCCTTCCTCTGATTGGAGGTGAGGCAGCGACATCACTGCTCTGATGTCATTGCCTCTGCAGGTCCCCAGGAATCTGACCTCTCATTCCAGGTCAGCTGATCCAGGAACGCTGCTCTGTCCTGCAAATTCTCTTAGATGACATGTGGGCTGAATGTGCTGGTTAAAGCAAGGCTGGGTTTAGGCCACACACCCATCCCCATGGCTCCTTCGCTTTTCCTTTAAGGCAGGCGTTTCTCTACCTGTCCCTGCCCCCTCCCAGCTGCATACCCTCACTTCTCCTGCAACCTCAGAGGCTCCCGCAGCACGCAACACAGCGTAGTTGAAGTTCATGGCTCCCAGATGGGACAGCAAGCCTGCAAATTAGTGTCTGTGCTATTAAGGCTTCTGGAGGAAAACAGCACCACATAATGCTATTTCTTAACCCTCCTGGTCCCAGGCACTAGCTCTGTCTGCTTTCTCTGCCCCAGAAACTTCTGGAGTTTGGCAGTTCCACAGTGCCCCCATGAGACATAGGGGTGATAACCGAGACATTGACTTTGCCCTGAGATAACGACCATGGGATGTATTTAAGTTAGAAACCATTTCACCGTTTGCCTGTTGCAGTCTGTTCTTTGTTTTGGGGGCCTTTTGCTTTGTTTCTCCTGAAGTCATACACACACACACATCATATACAAGCCAGCCCTAGATGATTTGTGATTTTGTATTTTAAGCAAAAAAGAAATGTGGCCATGAAAGAACTGTTTTGACTTTGAGCAGTTTTTGATGAGGCAAATGGTACAAACCTGGCTTAGGTTAGGTGAGATGCTAAACTTGGTTTTCTTTTCATGACTGCAGACAACTTACTCAAAGCAGACCACATAGGCCTTTTTGCAACATTCCCACTAATCAGCTTACCACAGAGTAAGAAAATAATGCCCCTCGTTTCTGGAAAATCTCTTTTATCCTGTCTCTTTTAGAAATCCTCTTTTTGCCTCTGTTCATTGATAATAATATTTATATAATGCCCATTTGCCCATATATGAGTAAATGTGTATAGATAAATGATCACATTTCTCTAGACTTTTCTTTGATGCTCAAGTAGGAAATAAAATATCCTAACCTTCTGTAACTATTACGCCAGAAAGGATACTACTAGATTAAGGCAGAATAACAAAATTAATAGAGGGATTTGGGAAAAGAGAATCTAAGAAGGACTCATTTCCAGAGCCAGTATCTCCCATTGGAGATAATTTACTTCCAATCCATGTTTCTTTATATGTATACATTGAATTACCTGTCACTTGGTCTTACATAGTGCATTATATAGAGTGGATATAAATGTTCTAATGGAATCTATTTCTTGACTTTCCAAATCTGAAGGCAACAAGCCCTTCAAGAACCACTGAGAAGAGATCCCTTGTTCAGCTGCATGTGACATGTTGGGCAGTGGATCAATGTTATCGATGACTAGCTGATGTGCCAGCAAGCTAAGAGTGACCAGACCTTTTACAAGATCCACCCAGTGGAGGGAAATTCCACCCTGAGTGAATCTTCATGGATTTAAATCAGATCAAATTAACTCAAGCCCAGATGGCAATGTCTTGTAACTGAATACTTTTTACGAATTTTGTGCACACATAACTCATTAAAACCTTTCACAATAGCATCATATGTGTCTTATGGCATTTCTGATAATAGATAAGGAGAATATTCTACACAAAATCATAGAAATATGAGCAATCACTATAAATCACACTAAGGAAGGTGTATTTCTCTGCTTTATGGAACACTTGGCATCTTTTGGCATCAATTAGACAAAATTGCAAGATTGCCAGTCAAAACTTAAGTATTCGAAGAAAAAAAAAAAACTCAGAAGATTGTTTAAGAGATGCCTGAGGCCCCATAATAAACAGTCATTATGTTTCAGACAAGAAAAGCCTGACTGCTATTGTAACAATGGGCAAAATGTGGAGCCACTGGCTTCTGGATCCTTCTAAAATTGCAACCTAGCATCACCTAGGTTTCACCACCTGGCTGCTTCATTAGGGGAACCTGATGAGGCAAGAAGTAAATGTGAGCTCTAGAGATTCATCAAAATTCAAGAGAATATTCTGGAAAGACTGAAGCTCTTTGGGGCTGGAATATGAGTAAGACGAGGCATGAGTCCAGGTCAACAGTGAGAAAACAATTGGTGAAAATAATTTCCATTCTGCTCTTGCCTGACCCCTTCTTTACTTTGAGACAATCTTACCTGCATTTTTATCACAGAAATCAATAGCTGGGTATGAGATACCACTAAAGGACCAGAAAAAACAAAACTAACTGTACAATATGTAGCCCCAGAAAATGAGTTATTGAATGCAATGACCTAACAATTTAAAACAAGCATAACAAATATACTACATAAAGATCTGCAATATAAACAAGAATATAGAAGATGTTAACACATAAGAAAATGTAAGGCTAATTAATAGGAATTCTTAACCTGCAGCCCACCTAGCATATTTTACATCAGCATTTCAAAATGTTGTATTATGGAGAAGGATGTTCAAGTTATCAAACTCTCTAAGAGAAGCCAATATTTCATGTAAACACTAAGTTTTTTGTTCCAGTAGAAACTAGTATATATCCATCTTTTTCTAAAATAATGACTCCTATCATCAAGGGACTTTTCCCCCTATTTTCCCCCAAAACAAAATTTCAGCTAATAATCCAGATAAGATCTGTGAAGCTCTCCTTTGAAAATTAAGTGAAATTTCCCAGAGCTTATAAATTCCAAGAACTATGAAAAATCAAATCCTTTTCAGGGGATTCTGACCATGCCCATGGAATCTGCATCCCCCTGGCCTTCTCTAACTCTGTCACGTTACCTGGCCAAAAAGCTAAGACTTCTTTGATTTCCTCAAGAAAATTATCGAAATCCAGTGAGTTCAGTAGATTCTAATGGAGATTTGGGTGGTGCTATAAGGTGGGGATCCCCCACCTCTGCTATCTAGTGCCTGATGATCTGATTGGAGCTGATGTAATAACAATAGGGATAAAGTGCACAATAAATGAAGTGCACTTGAATCATCCTGAAACCATCTCCCCACCCTCCATCTGTGGAAAAACTGTCTTCCATGAAACTGATCCTTGGTGCCAAGAACGTTGGGGACAGCTGCTTTAAAGGAACAACCGGTGGCTCAGAAGCAAAGAATCTGCCTGAAATGTAGGAGACGTGGATTTGATCCCTGGGTTGGGAAGATCCCCTGGAGAAGGAAAGGGCAACCCACTCCAGTATTCTTGCCTGAGAAATCCCATGGGCAGAGGAGCCTGGCGGGCTACAGTCCATAGGGTCAGAAGAGTCGGACATGACTTAGCGACTAAACCACCACCACACTGTTAATTATGTCAAAATTATAGTCACTATCAGAGAAGACAATGGCAACCCACTCCAGTACTCTTGCCTGGAAAATCCCATGGACGGAGGAGCCTGGTAGGCTGCAGTGCATGGCGTCACAAAGAGTCAGACACGACTGAGCGACTTCACTTTCACTTTTCACTTTCATGCATTGGAGAAGGAAATGGCAACCCACTCCAGTGTTCTTGCCTGGAGAATCCCAGGGACGGCGGAGCCTGGTGGGTTGCCGTCTATGGGGTCTCACAGAGTTGGCAGCAGCAGCAGCGCCACTATATCAACTTTGCTTTTAAGTTTGCTTCCAATAGGTCTGTCTATTCACCTGAAGTGCCCTTACACTCGAAGACCTCATCCTCCTCAAAACCTGGAAAGAGCAAGGACCTAACTATCGGTTGGCTGTGAAGTGGACGGGACAGGGCCACACGAGGTCTTGCTAAGCACATGGTCATCGGTGAAAACAGCTGGGCTTAAGCCATGGATTTAGCACAACTACAATGTCAAACAACCAAGGAGAGCCTCCACAGTGCCTCCTGCTAATAAGCTGGAAGTGTTTACATTGTCATCTGGGGCAGGAAGCTTTCCAGTAATTTCTGGATTTTTTATTTTACCTCCATCTTCTCTGGAGCCTTCCAGGTTTCCTGTGTGGTATTTCCCAGCCGGTTGTAGTGCTGGTCACAACTCCTTTAAATCACCATGTTTACTTCACTCCACCCGCCACCCCCCCCACCCCATTCTACTTCTTTTCCAGCACAAACTGAAGCAACTAGAACTCACCTTTCTGGTGAGAAGCTAAATGGTATCACCACTTGGGAAAATAGTATACCCACTTTTATAAAGTGAAATAAGTACTTATACAACCCAGCAAGCCCACTCCTAGGTATTTACCCAAGAAAAATGAAAGTGTATGTCCACACAAAAGTCTTATAATCAGAACACTGCTTATTGCAGCTTTATACACATCAGCCAAAATCTAGAACAATACAAGTGTTCATCAGCATGTAAATGAATATAGAAATTGTGGTAGGGGCATGCAATAAAAAATATACACAATATAAAAGAATAAACTACCAATAACAGAACAATAAGGATGAATAACACAAGAACTATGTTACATGAACGATGCTAGTTGCAAAAAAATGTGATGGATATCAGAATACTAGTTACCAATGGAGAAGGGGGTATTAACTGGAAGGAGACAAAACACACAAGAGGTGATAACACATCTGTATCTTGATTGAAGGGATGTTGCTCGAGTATATCTATTTGACAAAATGCATAAAATTAGCATTTAATATTACTCACTTCACTGCCTGTAATAAAAGTGTGTCCACTACCCAGAGTCAACAACCATTAATATTTTTGTATTATCCTTTCGAACAGTGTTCTTTCTAAAGTACTTATAGATACTTTATCAGATATTCAGAGTTCTCTACACTATAGCTACTGCTGACTTGAAATAAATAGACTGCTAGGTATTTCTCCAGCAAAGATGGGCATGGCTGGCTAAAGAATATCACTGGCCATCTGCCTCTATAAGGATTAAGTTTTTAGCCACCGCAGCTATTGACCTTCAATACACCCTGAAAGGAGTTCAAGGGAGAGATCAGAAGTGAGGCACTCTTCTGTGCTCTGGGAAAGCTGGCAGACAGGCTTCAGGTAGATATATTCAGAAGAACTTTTTCAGAACATGGATCCTTGTGAATTCCCATACTTTGAAAAGCACTCTGACTGGCAGCAACCTTCTACAGAGATGTGAGCCTGGTTGCACATAATCCCTTTGCCCAAATCACAGGTATGGTTACCTCCCCCCAGCCCCCACCACCCCCATACCTTTCAGAGCAGTTTCTCAGAGCTCTCTCAGAAGCTGTCTCCCTGGCTATAGCCCTCAGTAAGACAGTGAGTAAATTTGACTCACAGCTTTTCTGTCGCTACGGTAAGTCACATACAAATTCCTGCACCATACTTTTATAGAGAGGAAAAGGAAGGTGGGAGAGCTATAGTAAAGGAGGGTCTGGGTTTTCAGTGACTGAGTCCTTGACAGGAAAGAAAAGGAATCTTTCTTCCTTCTGTTGGGATCTGCTACCATCACAGGGGACAAGAGCTCCCCCTTCTGGTCTCCCAGATCTATTCAATTGAGTGAAAAGTGAAAGAGTTCATTGCTCAGTCATATCTGGCTCTTTGCAACCCCACAGACTGTTGTTTACCAGGCTCCTCTGTGCATGGAATTCTACAGGCAAGAATTCTTGAGTGGGTGGCCATTCCCTTCTCCAGGAGATCTTCCTGATTCAGGGATTGAACCCAAGTCTCCTCTGGCTCCTGCATTGCTGGCAGATTCCTTACCACCGAGCCACCAAGCTTGGTTCCCTATAAATTCCTATGGAGCCCCAGGGTTGTTTATTGTTTATGAATCACCTTGAGCCTTATACTGAACCCATCAGGGGTTGACTTTTCAATTCACCATTTTTCAGGTTGCCTCAGGGACTGGAGCTTCTTCCCAGATGCCTGGAAACCTGGCCATGTCCATTGCTTCCAGGGATCAGGATTGAGGGATCAGAGGAGAAGGAGGTAAGAAATGGAGTATTTCCTGCCGTATCTGTAAACGAAGGATGCCACAGCCATCAGAGACTGCAGCAATCACTTAATGGTGAGCTGGTGAGCCCCAGGAAACTCAGAAGAAAGAATTGCTGCCGTCTCAGAAACCATCAGGCTGCAGCCACTCCCTATGGTGAGCCCTGAGGAAACTCAGGGTGTGAGAACACGGGATACCAGCCTCAGACAGCTGAACAAGCATGTGTGCTTAGTCACTCGGTCATGTCCGACTCTTTGTGACCCCATGGACTGTATGTAGTCTGCCAGTCTCCTCTGTCCATGGGGATTCTCTGATGGCTGAGGTGCATATCAAAGGAATGACTTCAGTGAGTCCAGACGCTTCTCCCCACAGTTGAGTTCAGTTCAGTTGCTCAGTTGTGTCTGACTCTTTGTGACCCCATGGACTGCAGCACGCCAGGCCTCCCTGTCCATCACCAACTCACAGAGTTTACCCAAACTCATATCCATTGAGTTGGTGATGCCATCCAACCATCTCATCTTCTGTCATTCCCTTCTCCTCCCACCTTCAATCTTTCTCAGCATCAGGGCATCAGGGTCTTCTCCAGTGAGTCAGCTCTTTGCATCAGGTGGCAAAAGTATTGGAGTTTCAGCTTCAGCATCAGTTCTTCCAATGGATATTCAGGACTGATTTCCTTTAGGATGGACTGCTTGGATCTCCTTGCAGTCCAAGGGACTCTCAAGAGTCTTCTCCAACACCACAGTTCAGAAGCATCAATTCTTCAGTGCTCAGCTTTCTTTATAGTCCAACTCTCACATCCATACATGACTACTGGAAAAACCATAGCCTTGACTAGATGGACCTTTGTTGGCAAAGTAATGTCCCTGCCTTTTAATATGCTGTCTAGATTGGTCACAACTTTCCTTCCAAGGAGTAAGTGTCTTTTCATTTCATTGCTGAAGTCACCATCTGAAGTGATTTTGGAGCCCAAAAAAATAAAGTCTGCCACTATTTCCCCATCTATTTGCCATGAAGTGATGGGACCAGACGCCATGGTCTTAGTTTTCTGAATGTTGAGCCTTAAGCCAACTTTTTCACTCTCCTCTTTCCATTAAGAGGCTCTTTAGTTGTTATTCACTTTCTGCCATAAGGGTGGTGTCATCTGCATATCTGAGGTTATTGATGCTTCTCCCGGCAATCTTGATTCCAGCTTATGCTTCTTCCAGCCCAGCATTTCTCATGATGCACTCTGCATATAAGTTAAATAAGCAGGGTGACAATATACAGCCTTGACGTACTCCTTTTCCTATTTGGAACCAGTCTGTTCTTCCATGTACAGTTCTAACTGTTGCTTCCTGACCTGCATACAGGTTTTTCAAGAGGCAGGTCAGGTGGTCTGGTATTCCCATCTGTTTAAGAATTTTCCACAGTTTCTTGTGATCCCCACAGTCAAAGGCTTTGGCATAGTCAATAAAGCAGAAATACATGTTTTTCTGGAACTCTCTTGCTTTTTTGATGATCCAACAGATGTTGGCAATTTGATCTCTGGTTCCTCTGCCTTTTCTAAAACTAACTTGAACATCTGGAAGTTCATGGGTCATGTATTATTGACGCCTGGCTTGGAGAATTTTGAGCATTACCTTACTAGCATGTGAGATGAGTATAATTGTGTGGTAGTCTGAGTATTCTTTGGCATTGCCTTTCTTAGGGATTGGAATGGAAACTGACCTTTTCCAGTCCTGTGGCCACTGCTGAGTTTTCCAAATTTGCTGGCATATTGAGTGCAGCACTTTCATAGCGTCATCTTTTAGGATTTGAAATAACTCAACTGGAATTCCATCACCTGCACTAGCTCTGTTTGTAGTGATGCTTCCAAAGGCCCACTTGACTTCACATTCCAGGATTTCTGGCTCTAGGTGAGTGATCACACCGTCGTGATTATTTGGGTCATGAAAATCTTCTTTGTTCAGTTATTCTGTGTATTCTTGCCACCTCTTCTTAATATCTTCTGCTTCTGTTAGGTCTATACCATTTCTGTCCTTTGTGGAGGCCATCTTTGCATGAACTGTTCCCTTGGTATCTCTAATTTTTTTGAAGAGATCTCTAGTCTCTTAGACTAGTCTCTCTAGTCTCTCCACAGTTAGAAAAGCAGTAAATTCCTTCACTTGGGATGGTTGGTTTTCTTTTCAATTGACAATAAGCTTTTGATGTTCAGACCACCTTCCCTTGTTGCAAAACTTTGTTGCATAACTTCTATATAACCTGGCCCCTCCCCATACTCCTTGGTGCAGTTCTCTCAGAGTTACTTGAGATGCTGCCTCCCTGGCTTGAAGTCCTAAAAATTCCCCCCCGCCCCCGAATAAAACATAACTCTCAACTTCTAGGTTGTGAATTTTTAAAATTTTTCTTATTTTTAATTGAAGCATAACTGCTTTACAGAATTGTGTTGGTTTCTACTAAACATCAACATGAATCAAACATAGGTTCACTCATGTCCCCTCCTACTTGAACATCCCTCCCACCTCCCTCCCCATCCCACCACTCTAGGTTGCTACTGGGGCCGCTTGCCACAATTTACCACTATCCTATTCTTTACTTTTGTAACTACAAGTGTAGGGCTCTGTGGTGGGCTCAGCCCTTAGTGGCCCCTCAGGGAAGCGAGGTCAGTGCTCCTTTATTTGGGGTCATCCTGTCAGGAAAATCCCCCAGCAAAGCCCCAGCAGCTGCCATGACCACCACTCTTAGCTGACATTTCTCTTATTCCTCACAGCTTTCTTCACAAGCCTGAAGCCGCTTCCTGCTCAGGACTCTGAGATGAAGCCCAGGTGTGGAACACAGGTGGAATAAATGTATGTCTCACTTTGATGTTCAAAGGTAATTATTAACAGCACCACTTTCATTCCCCTAGACATATGAGACTATGCATCTCCTCGTTTCACATGTTCTCTCTATGGTGTTTCTGTCTTAGTAGCCCCAGCATAACTTTTCTACAACAACTGATAATTTATAACATGAAGGAGAGGTCTTTAGGGTTGGTTGACCCCTCATCACATGTGACCCTGTGATGCACTAGGCATACTTTTCATATCTTAGGGTGAGGAATCTTTTGAAGGAAGGAAGGAAGGGAGGGGAGGAGGGAGAAAGAAAGAAAGAAAAGTGTGAAACCAATACAAAATACAGGGCTTTCCTGGTGGTGCAGTGGTAAAGAATTCACCCACAATGTAGGAGATGCAGGTGTGATCCCTGGATCAGTAAGATCCCCTGGAGAAGGAAATGGCAACCGGCTCCAGTATTCTTGCCTGGGGAATCCCATGGACAGAGGGGCCTTGTGAGCTACAGTTCATGGATTGCAGGAGTTGGATATGACTTAGTGACTAAACCACCACCACCAATACAAAATACTCAATTCACTAGCATACCAACACCAATTTATTTCACAACTGAATACTTGGGGTCTACCTGCCTGATTAGTGGGACATCCTGTCTCTCCCTTCTGAAGCATTCTCTGCATCATCTTGAGAGGATAACAGGTAGAAGGCCAGGGGTCCCCAAGTGGAGGAAATGAACTGCAAGTGGCAGACTTTTTTTCCCCCTTCTCTATACAAAATTAAAAGGTTTCTTTTAAATTCTGTGTGTCATGACAACACCTGGTTCTGCCTGAACTTAACTTTTCTCAAACCTTGAGCTAACCAGTGCATTTTTCTTATGGAAATGTTTTTCTTTTTTTTTTTTTTTCTTTTCTTTTCTTTTATTTATTTTTTTATTTTTTTGATTTTTTTTTCATTTATTTTTATTAGTTGGAGGCTAATTACTTCACAACATTGCAGTGGGTTTTGTCATACATTGACATGAATCAGCCATGGAGTTACATGTATTTCCGATTCTGATCCCCCCTCCCACCTCCCTCTCCACCCGATTCCTCTGGGTCTTCCCAGTGCACCAGGCCCGAGCACTTGTCTCATGCATCCCACCTGGGCTGGTGATCTGTTTCACTATAGATAATATACATGCTGTTCTCTCCAAACATCCCACCCTCGCCTTCTCCCACAGAGTCCAAAAGTCTGTTCTGTACTTCTGTGTCTCTTTTTCTGTTTTGCATATAGGGTTATCATTACCATCTTTCTAAATTTCATATATATGTGTTAGAATGCTGTAATGTTCTTTATCTTTCTGGCTTACTTCACTCTGTATAATGGGCTCCAGTTTCATCCATCTCATTAGAACTGATTCAAATGAATTCTTTTTAATGGCTGAGTAATATTCCATGGTGTATATGTTCCACAGCTTCCTTATCCATTCATCTGCTGATGGGCATCTAGGTTGCTTCCATGTCCTGGCTATTATAAACAGTGCTGCAATGAACATTGGGGTGCACGTGTCTCTTTCAGATCTGGTTTCCTTGGTGTGTATGCCCAGGAGTGGGATTGCTGGGTCATATGGCAGTTCTATTTCCAGTTTTTTAAGAAATCTCCACACTGTTCTCCATAGTGGTTGTACTAGTTTGCATTACCACCAACAGTGTAAGAGGGTTCCCTTTTCTCCACACCCTCTCCAGCATTTATTGCTTGTAGACTTTTGGATAGCAGCCACCCTGACTGGCATGTAATGGTACCTCATTGTGGTTTTGATTTGCATTTCTCTGATAATGAGTGATGTTGAGCATCTTTTCATGTGTTTGTTAGCCATCTGTATGTCTTCTTTGGAGAAATGTCTGTTTAGTTCTTTGGCCCGTTTTTTGATTGGGTCATTTATTTTTCTGGAATTGAGCTGCAGGAGTTGCTTGTATATTTTTGAGATTAATCCTTTGTCTGTTTCTTCATTTGCTATTATTTTCTCCCAATCTGAGGGCTGTCTTTTCACCTTACTTATAGTTTCCTTTGTAGTGCAAAAGCTTTTAAGTTTCATCAGGTCCCATTTGTTTATTTTTGCTTTTATTTCCAATATTCTGGGAGGTGGGTCACAGAGGATCCTGCTGTGATTCATGTTGGAGAGTGTTTTGCCTATGTTCTCCTCTAGGAGTTTTATAGTTTCTGGTCTTACATTTAGACCTTTAATCCATTTTTGAGTTTATTTTTGTGTATGGTGTTAGAAAGTGTTCTAATTTCATTCTTTTACAAGTGGTTGACCAGTTTTCCCAGCACCACTTGTTAAAGAGGTTGTCTTTTTTCCATTGTATATCTTTGCCTCCTTTGTCGAAGATAAGGTGTCCATAGGTTCGTGGATTTATCTCAGGGCTTTTTATTCTGTTCCATTGATCTATATTTCTGTCTTTGTGCCAGTACCATACTGTCTTGATGACTGTGGCTTTGTAGTGGAGCCTGAAGTCAGGCAGGTTGATTCCTCCAGTTCCATTCTTCTTTCTCAAGATTACTTTGGCTAGTTGAGGTTTTTTGTATTTCCACACAAATTGTGAAATTATTTGTTCTAGTTCTGTGAAGAATACCGTTGGTAGCTTGATAGGGATTGCATTGAATCTATAGATTGCTTTGGGTAGAACAGCCATTTTGACAATATTGATTCTTCCAATCCATGAACACAGTATGTTTCTCCATCTGTTTGTGTCCTCTTTGATTTCTTTCATCAGTGTTTTATAGTTTTCTATGTATAGGTCTTTTGTTTCTTTAGGTAGATATACTCCTAAGTATTTTATTCTTTTTGTTTTTCTTAAGCTATGTTAATGAACTCTGCATTTGCCTTAGAATCTGCCTTTCTTCAAACTGGTTCCCCCTAACACTCAAACCTTGAACGCATAATGGCTCAACAAACCAGTACCTCTTACTCATGGAAATATTCTCTTAAGCTCTGTCAATGAAAATATATATTTGCTTGGAAATCTGCCTTTCTTTAAGATTTATGTCAATTGTTTTATGGCCTGGGATGACTCACCTTGTGCCAATGCTATCTCAAAATGCATGTTGTGGGAGAGGGGCCTGATGCAACTCTTATAGTTTTGAGGTGATTCTTTATTGGATTAGCAACTTGCTAGCAGATATATAGAAAAGGAAAGTGGAAAGTGAAAGTCACTCAGTCATGTCGGACTCTTTGTGACCCCATGGACTATACAGTCCATGGAATTCTCCAGGCCAGAATATTGGAGTGGGTAGCCTTTCCCTTCTATAGGGGATCTTCACAATCTACGGATCGAACCCAGGTCTCCTGCATTGCAGACAGATTCTTTACCAGCTAAGCCACAAGGGAAGCCCCAGCAGATATATAAATCCTTTCTAAAAACTAGCAAGGGGGGCACTTTTTCTGCCCGTTTCTAATATCTATGTCAGAAACTTCCTCTATCCCTTTTATATTTTAATAAAACTTTATTACACAAAAGCTTCAAGTGATCAAGCATCATCTCTGGCCCTGGATCAAAATCCTCTCCTCCGGAGGTCATGAATCCCAGCATAGCTCATGGTGCACAGCCACAAACTTTCAATCTCTCCAGGCCATTGTTCAGGAACCCTCAGATCTTGGCCTCTGAGAAGTCAGTCCTGTCTTCACCCATCAGGCTCAGAGCAAGCAGCTCTGGGCATGGGATGCTCTGTGCATGTCTGTTCTTGCCTAGCCTGTCCTCTGTGGTGACATTTGTTGGCCTGGATCCCTGCAAGCCCACGAGGTCACATACACAGGGCCAAAGAAACTCCCTATGCCGGCCGGCAGGTCCCGAGGTGCTTCGGCCTTGTCTGCCTTCTGTCCCAAAACATCCTTCTCCCACCTCTCAGCTCTGCTGTTGAGATCCTTTGTCTTCTGGAAAGTTCCCAGTTGGAGGTTCCTGGGTATTCCCTTGCAAGTCTCCCCTCTCCTCTCCAGTAAGCCAGTCTCCACTCAAAGACCAAAGGAAGGCATGTTTTGCAAAACAGGAAATAACACAAACAGAGAGCTTAGGAGAACACAGAGGTTGCTCTGTAGGCTCCCCAGGTCACTCACTGGCCAGGTCAGTCCCATTGCTGGGGGCCACGGCCACATTCTGTGGTGCCTGGGAGTCTTTCCTGAATACCACAGTCCCAGATGTCCTGTGCAACATTTCTTCTGCAAATTAAAGCTGATTTTGACCTGTGCAAATGGAAAGCAGCTTCAGCCTCCCAAACCCCCACCCCCACCCACCCCAGCCTTGAGCAGGGCATGGAGACGCTGTGGAGTTTGTGAAAGGGCAGGAAGCATCTCTGCGAGGCTGAGGGTGAGCTGTTGGCACAGAGGAACATGGCCGAGTCACCAGCTGTGCGGGCTGCATCTTCAGAGTGAGCTACGCACCGTTGGGCATCTCAGCTGAGAAACGATCCTCCAAAAAGTGTGCCTTTTCTGAAAGTTCTTTGTTGTAGATGGACATCAGAAACTCCATGCCCTTTCCCGGGGTCTGTCGGTACCACTGTGGTACAAATGACCAGGCATGGGGTCACACCACACGGTCACATCCCATCCCATCTCTGTGATGTGGTAGCGAGGGTTCTGGCTGACACCAGGTACCAAGTGTCCTGTGGGAGGGCACAGGGCCAGAAAGAGAATGAGGCAAAGGTGTGTAACTGGCTTTGGGTCAAGGGAACAGGATGGGAGTTTCCCACACCCCCCCAGAACGCACTTACTCCCAGGAGACCAAGGATCGCCCAGCACAAGAGCCTGCTGTCCATGGCGGGGTCTGGCAGAGCTGAAGCCTCTTCCAGTTGGGCATCTTGTCCTTAGCAGCCCCAGGGAGGAGATCCTGTGATGATATCACAGTCCTGGGCAGCACCCACAGATTCAGGAGTGCCCCCACATGAGGGAGCCTTGGTGCCCGTGGACATGTGATGCTCTTAGGACTGGCCCTTGTGTGTCCTAAGGGGTGCAGACTCCCAGCCCCTGAGCTGCAGAGGGACCTGGGAGAATACAGGCTTCAGGACACCTAGGCCAGGTGTGAAGGTCCCAACAAACGGGTGGGACCCACTCCCCTCCAACGGCCAATTCAGAGCCACAGTCTGGGGGCATGGAGTCTGTGTGTCATGGTTCTGAGCCTGATGATGAAAACATGGGGAATCAAGAGACCAACGGAAACAAAACAAAAAGAATAACCCTACAAGTGTCACTGTGGAGAGGAAATGCAGTGAGAAGTTGAGACCGGAAACCTAGAAGGACATTTCAGTGCAAGGGAGGGAGAGTGGGTGAGAAAGTAAGCACTCAGCCCAGCACACTGACCCTCAGCTGAGAGAGGCAGGGGCCTGTTGGCTTCCTGAGGGGTTGAGAGCAAGGGCCTGTGCAGATGTGGGACTTTGATCATGGTGGGGCTCAGGGTCTAGCCTTGAGTGGGAACAGGACAAATCAGAGAACAGATGAGCTGGATTATAGGATAAGAGAACTGGTGAAGACAGAGGACACATTTCTCACACCTGCTTCTCAAAGCCTGGGTCTCTCGTTGTCCTTTGTGGGGACTCAAGCCCTGGGACCTTTGCTTGGGAGTCCTTCTCTGATTCCCAAAGCTCCGTGCTGCTTAGCCTTGAGTGACCACAGCCTTGGCTGCAGGGGTTCCTGAAAAGGAGAGGCACAGAAGCCAGGCGCCTGCTGAGCTCCCAGCCATGCACCCCACACTGGGCAGCAGCATCCTTCTTATCCTCTGGGCCCATGCAGGGCCTGAGTCCTGGGATGCTGGCATTTGTTTAGAGGATCCCAGGGGTGCTGGTGTTTGTTTAGAGGATATCTGTGAAACCTTAAGCCCAACCATCCACTTTACAGCAGGCTTGTTTATTTCACAATAAGCAAGGCATTAAAATACTAGATGGGGATGTGTTTAACTTTTAACCATTTGCCAGGGCATTGTCACACTCAGCTTTAAAAAAAAAAAAAAAATATCCGCACACCCTAAAGACACAGAATAGAATCACTGTGTGGATCGACTTGGCCAGAGGTGTTATGGTTCGGGGCTCTGTCAGGGGTCCCCATCCCTGGAGGACCCTCTGCAGGAGAGAGAAGGGAGCCTTTGTGTAGATGGCAGACAGCTCACCCTCCAGGACTCAGGGCTCTCTGCCAGCCCTGAGCGGCGGGTGTGTGCAACCCCGGGGCTGGAAGATACGAGGTTCAGTAAAGACAACCCCGAACTCAAAGTCCTGCTCTGAAACGCAGGAGGCCGCCACTTCTCACTGGCTGTTGTGAGCAATGATCCTAGGACATCAGACTCTATGGCTGGTATGGCAGGGTGTGAAGACCTGAAGAGACGGAAGAAAAAAGGAATCAAGCCTGAAGGGTTAAGGCTGGAGTGGAAGAGAAGCCAGTGAACGGCTGAGCCCTTGAATGAGCAGCCAGGAGGGTGAACTGGAGAACAGCGATCCCAGCAGGACCAGGGATCCGTGGCCCTCAAGGGCAGGAACAGACAGAGACCCTGGAGAGAGAATGAGGTGCTTTGAAGAAGGTCTGAGCACATTTAGAGCTGGGATCTGGGCTGAGATCCAGGGTCTAGCTTGGATGGAAGGGGAAGTCAGAGAAAAAGTCACCTTTTAAAAGGAAGATGAGTAGGACTGCTGTGGTCAGAGGGTCAAGGGTCTCATGAAAGTGTTCCCAGAGGATCAAAGCAACTGGGAAAAGCAGATTAAGAACCTGCTTAAACTTGATTGGCTTGGCACAGTCTTTCCCAGGACGAGCCCGGCACACACTGTTGATGTCTGTGAAGAAACTCTCCACTGCCATGCCACTTGACCCCACAGGCAGGGCTGTGGTCTGATGGGAAATGCTAAACCAAGACTTGGATGGCCCCACGGCTTCCTGCCTGCAGCCTGGAGGTTTGTGCACAGGAAAGAATCGACTCTGCAGGGCTGTGTCTCTACTGCTGGCGCAGAGATACACGGCAGAGTCCTGTGGTTTCAGGACGTTCAGGTCCAGGAGGCACTGGGAGCTCTCTGGGCATCTAGGCTGGAAGCGACTTGGAACACTCGCATTTTCAGCGAGTTCCTTGTAGTTGTAGATGAACATGAGCTCTGGCGGCTTCTGGGTACTCTGTTTATACCAGTACATAGCATTATGTCCTAGATGTTGTTCACATTTCAAAGATTTCTTGTCCATCATTCCCATGACTAGGTATTTTGGTATCTGAGTGATCCCAGGGTCTGCAGAGATGGCTGGGAGAAAAGGACATAATTCAGACAAAGGCCAGAGGGGAAGGTGTTGCTGCAGCCACAGGGAAATGGTTCGGGGTCCGGGGGCAGCCTGTGTGAACTCAAGACTCACCTATGCCCAGGAGACAGAGGACCACACCGCAGAGCTGCCCGAAGCCCATGGTGGGGTCAGGGTCAAGGTGGATGCTCTGGGTGTGTTAGGGCCGGGGTGGGTGGGCTCTGGCCTCCTCGGCCTTGGTTGGCGGTTTTGTCTCTGACGTCACTGTCCCTGTCAGTTTCCCAGCCCCAAGGATGTTTCCTCTTCCCCTTTCATGCCTTATATAGATTCTGATAGCAGACAGATTTGAATCCGCTGGGCTGGGGTAGTCCTTTGACAGTGAGCTCTTTTGCTGTTAGCTGCTCTCCTCATTATATAGATTCTCCCCCTGTCCCGCTCCCTTCCAAGAGCCCCTCTCAGACAGACTATACCCCCTTCAAGACATCTCCTTCTTCCCTGTTCAGTCAGGCAGGACAACACTCAAAACACCATTTCTCTCCGTGTCTAAGCTCCAATACTTTGGCCACCTGATGTGAAGATCTAACTCATTGGAAAACACCCTGATGCTGGGAGAGACTGAAGGCGGGAGGAGAAGGGGATGACAGAGGATGAGGTGGTTGGATGGCATCACCGACTCGGAACATGAATTCAAACAGACTCCGGAAGATCGTGAAGGACAGGGAAGTCTGGCATGCTGCAGTCCATGGGGTCGCAAAGAGTCGGAGGCGACTGAGTGAACAAGCTCCCTGGAGCTCCTTTGCCCAAATGTGTGGAGGGTGGAAACCTGGAAGGTCATAGTCCTGTTCTGGACAAGTGCCCATCATTAAAAGGCACGGCTGTGATGCCAGCCAGGAGCCAGACCCTGGGAATAGTGCTGAGAGGACCATACAAGAGATAAGCCATTCTTTGTGCCTGTTAAGGGGCTTCCCCTGTGGCTCAGCTGATAAAGAATCCGCCTGCAATGTGGGACACCTGGGTTGGATCCCTGGGTTGGGAAGATCCCCTAGAGAAGGGAAAGGCTACCCACGCCAGTATTCTGGCCTGGCGAATTCCATGGACTGTATAGTCTTTAGGGTTGCAAGGAGTCCAACAAGACTGAGCAACTTTCACTTTCACTTGTGCCGGTATTGAGGGTACAGGGCTTGACTAGGCTTAAAGCAAACAGGTTGCCGCAAGAAAACAACACAAGGCAAATGGATCTCAGTTTGAAAATGACTTCGATGTCTTTGAGAAGTCTACAAATCACCCAACTTATACAAGTATGGAAGGCCAACGCCCTGCTCCCTTCCGCACCAGCCCCTCTCGGCCCCTCCCCCGCCAGCCTCGGCGTTTCTGCGGTGCCAGAGCGCCTCCCTGTGGCCAAAGCAGCACATTCTCCAGATCGTAGGCCTCTCGCCCCATAGCGTCAGCAGCCCAAATCTATCATCGGTTCCACAGACCAGGAGATTCCGTGATAGATACAAGGCTCCAGGGAATCACGAAGAAGAAAGAAGCACCTGAAACAACCAAAACAGTTGGCAACAGTACCATCCATCCACGTAACTAGGGCATTCCAATTTTTACCCAACAGAGACCGGTTGTGTTTGGATTCCTAGGTGTGAACAAAACGCAGACCTGCAGCTACTACCCAGGTCCCTGTAGAGCTTATAATCTTCCCTGATGGCTCAGACGGCAAAGCGGTTGCCTACAATGCGGGAGATCGGGGTTCAATCCCTGGGGCAGGAAGATCTCCTGGAGAAGGAAATGGCAACCCACTCCAGTATTCTAGCCTGGAGAATCCCATGGATGGAGGAGCATGGTAGGCTACAGTCCATGGGGTCGCAAAGAGTCGGACACGACTGAGCTACTTCACTTTCACTTTTCACTTTCAGAGCTTATAGACCATCTTGATTTGTTCAATGAATACTCACTGAGCAACAGCTAGGAGCAAGCACAAAACATCAACAGGTTCACCCCTGGAATTTTATTGTGACGGGGTAATTATGCCGGTGGCTCAGATGGTAAAGAATCTGCCTTCAATGCAGGAGACCCAGGTTCGATCCCTGCATGGGAAAGATCCCCTGGAGAAGGGCATGATAAGCCACTCCAGTATTCTGGGCCTGGAGAATTCATGGACAGGGGAGCCTGGTGGGCCTCAATCTGTGGGGTCACAAAGAGTTGCACATGATTGAACAACTAACACACACACACACTTCCGCTTAGTCACAGACAACCACTAGGGACTCAAATATATCTTACATGAAGTTTGAGAAATGTGTCCAGTATTTCAGTATTTAAATCACTTCATGAATATGGTAGCATATTTCCTCAGCTGTTACAAGAACTGAGCCGAAATGATCTCCAAAACCCTGTGCATGGCTGACATGTTAGACGCCAAACCAGGCCCATTCGTTGTCCAGCCAGCTTTCCAACCTGGGACTAGCTTAGATGACCCAAGGTGAGTCACTCTATGTTGTTGTTGTCTGAAAACACTCAGCTGGAAGACAGTGGCCCGTCCCAGTTAGAGAGAGAGAAACATTGCTGAACAAGCTGTGAGTCCCACAGAGACCCCAGGAAGGCCAAGCACTAGTAATAACGAGCCCACATGCTAGGGCTCCCTAAGAGGATTGTGTGTGTGTGTGCTAAGTCACTTCAGTCGTGTCTGACTCTTTGCCACCCCATGGACTGTAGCCCGCCAGGCTCCTCTGTCCATGGGATTCTCCAGGCAAGAATACTGAAATGGGTTGCCATGCCCTCCTCCAGGGGATCTTCCCAACCCAGCGATCTAACCCATGACTCTGAGGTCTCCTGCATTGGCAGGTGGATTCTTTACCACTAACACTACCTGGGAAACCCCTAAGAGTATTTGCTCCTAGCAAATGCCACAATCAGACCTGCCAGGATAAAACCAGAGCCTCTCCTCTATATCATCCACGAGACCCCTCAGCATCCCCTTCATAATCTTTAAAGCAGAATATTTTAGTAGTCTTCTAATGGCACATCCCACCCGGACTCTATCTCCCTTCTGATGCATACTGCTAACAGCGTTCCCATACCAAAATATGTTGATCGTGTTATCTCGCTTAAGGCAGGACCACTGTCTAGCTCCTGCCAAGAGAGTTTAGTGGTGAAAGTCCTTTCCACGTCCCTAATATCCTGCATCATCTGGCTACTGCCTGATCTCCAGGAAGCTTCAAATGTGACAATCAGAAATGGAATGAATGGCACTGTGCTCCTTCTTGGAGGAAGGAAGTCTGCAGTGGACAACAAAAAGTCTACCTCGGCCGGTGCTTCTGCCTCACCCTTTCTAGTTTACCTGTTGTTGGGCTGCACCCTGCAGGCCTGCAAGCCCTGTGGTCGTCCAGGACAGCAAAGAATGAGTCCAGAGACAGTGACAGAGACATCAGTGGTTTACTGGACAGGAGATCATACACAAAGGGTGCTGGAACAACACCCCATTGTTCACAGGCAGGAAACGGCAGCAGTCTTATCCACTCGGGGAGGAGGCTACCATTTATAGGGGAATTGATGTCAGGTGGGCATGTCAGTTACAAGAACCAAGCGCTATAATTAGGAGGATTGGAGAGTCATGTGAATGAGGCATGGCCTGGCCAAACAGAGGTTGTGCAGAGAACAAGAGAACAGCCATCTTAAGTGGCCTGACCATACACCTGTCACCGTGGACTTTCCTGCTTCTCCAAATATTTTTTCCATTAAACAGTGAACTCACTGATAATCTGAATTTCCTTTTGGTCTTAGAAACTTTTACCTTCACCTCATCTTCCTTTGACTTTTGCTCATCAAGCATTCTTTGCAAATAGTGTGTTTTCAGTCCGAAACAATGTGATCTACAATATGTACAGCAGAGGAAGGCAAGGAATGCCTTCTCTCTTCAGTTAAGAACTTCAGGGCATGGGACAGGGTCCTTTCTTGTTTGTGGAGTCCTGAGTATTCTAGAGAATTTAATTCTGCTTCTCTGCTCCAGCTGAGAAGTAGAATTCTGTACGGCTTCTGTGTGTGTGCTCCAGGCTGCCCTGCAGATTGAAACTCTCGGGGAGCCTTGGGTTGGGTGAACGCATAGTCCCACAGTTTCCTGCCTAGGCCAGGGGCTTTGTGCACGAGCAGGCAGTGACGCTGCAGGGCTGTGTCATAGCTGCTGGCACAAAAATACACGGCAGAGTCGCCTGGCTCCAGGGAGTCGATGTGAAGGTTTAAATGAGCTTTGTCGGGAGAGTCCGGTGAGAAACGACTTGGCACCGTTTCATTTTCAATGAGTACCTTATTATTGTAGCTAAACATAACCTTCAGCAATTTCTTGGAGTCCTGCTTATACCAGTACATACTATTGTGGCTCAGCTTTTGTTCACATTCTAGGGACGTCTTAGTTCCCATCTGGGTGAGGAGATATTTTGGAGTCTGGAAAACCCCTGTGCCCGAGGTACCTGAGAAGGAAAGAAACAGAACTCAGATAAGCCCCAGGAAATAGCCAGGCTTTGGAGGCTTGATGGAGGGACTTAGAGACTCCAAGAGGGATCCAGCCGCCTGGACCCGGGACTCACCTACTCCTAGGAGCCCGAGGGCCACACAGCAGAGGAGCCTGGAGTCCATGGGGGACCCCTGGCCCAGGACGCTGGTCCTCAGTGGTAAGAAGACCAGGCTGCCATGCTCACTGCCCTCCCAGGGGCTGGGCCTGTGATGTCACAGCCCAGAATGACTTCCTCATCCTCAGGCCTCCTCTAACCTGCTACCCTCTTTCTCCACAGTTGCACTTGCTCTGTGCAAAGTGATGTTTCTATTCCTTTCAAAGGAGTTTGTGATTCCTAGGGATACTATGAGTATGATGAGCAGGTGGCCTCAAGGATGCTTCTCTGATGGTCATTCTGTGCCAGCAACTGCCTCCCTCCTCTCTCCCTGCCCCAGGTCCTGGCCACCTCCTTATTGGTACCCCACGCTGTGTCTCTCTCTCAGAGTCAGGCTGGTTTCCCTTCTCTGGATCTTCTGCTTCTCCATCACAATAATGCAGGACAACCCCACTCCCATCTTGGCTCCCCTGAATGTGTGGTTATGCTAATTATTTCAGTTTCCATCAAGAAATTAACTCTGAGGTCTCCCCAGGAACCGGCTGCAGACCACAAACAATCATGCATTGCTCTTAGTTAGGAGCACACTCTGCTAATGAGTCTTTGAGAGGAATAAATGGAAGCCCTATTCCCGGGTGATGTTCTCTGTTCGAGAGGTGGAGCCATGAGCGGAACAGGAGGGAAATAAGAAGTCAGACCAGAGCTTGAGATTAGAGAGGAGAATAATAACACGAAGGTGGGAAAATCTAAACAGGATGATATTACTGCCCTTGCTTTGTCCATAGGTCACGTTCCCTTTTGGTACAAAGTTTACAGCTCAATAGGGATTCCCAGGTGGCTCAGCAGTAAAGAATCTGTCTGCCAGCGCAGGAGTTGACGGAAACACAGGTTCAATCCCTGGGTCAGGAAGATCCACCGCCACCGGCCCCCTAACCCCCAGAATGGGAAATAGCAACCCACTCGGATGTTCTTGCCTGGAAAATCCCATGGATGGAGGAGCCTGGTGGGGTAGAGTCCCTGGGGTTGCAACACGACTGGAGCACCCAAAGCATGCATTAAAGCTCAGTACCCAGCCTGGTGTTTCTCAGCCTCCGTGCTGTTGACATACTGCAAGGATAATTTTTGGTTGTGGAGCTGTAGGGAGTTTAGCAGCATCCCGGCTCTCTATGCCTTGCCTGCCTGTAGCACTCCCCACCCCTGTTGTGAGAGCGAAAACTGTTCCCAGGCCGTGGAATCATCCGCGTTGAGAACCTGTACTGTGTGTGTTCAGCCGTGTCCGACTCTTTGCCACTCCCAGGACTGTAGCCCCCCAGGCTCTTCTGTTCATGGAATTTTCCAGGCAGGAATGCAGGAGCAGGTTGCCATTTCCTGCTCCTTTAAGAACCTCCCTCCTTTTTTCTTTCTCAGGGTCCTTGCCCTCCTCCAACAGCCTCTGGGTTTCCATGGGGGGCTGCAGCGCCTCCTAGTGGTCATAAAGGTGCAGTTCTCAGATCTCAGCGCTCCTGGGACTCCCTCCCCGCAGCCCGGGGTAATATCTGTCAGCAAGGACCCTGAGGAAGACCAGGGCACCACGCGCCATGGAGGTTTCCCACACACAGACGCACAAGGGCACAACTTATAGCAACTGTCAGCTACTAGTGAAAGGCCTTCAGAGACAGACCCAGTGGTTCATTTGATTTTCACTGAGCACAGAACAAGCACTAGAAACATAATAGTGAACAAAACAGAAATGACCTCTGTCCTGGAAACTCATGCAAGCTTTCTTTGTTGGCACTCGTTGAATCGTTGCTTAGTGCAAAGCCAGAGTAAGACAATATTCTCCTCTCATGATGTTTATCTTCTGATGGCAAAAAGAAATTTACAGATTACCCTAGACCAGAAACATAAAATATATATTATACAGGTGTTAGAAATGTAATCAGCATTAATACAGTTAAATACCATCCTGAACATGGCTTCCCATTTTTTCATCTACAAAACAATGGGCTGTAATAAATAATGTCTATGGCAACCCACTCCAGTACTCTTGCCTGGAAAATCCCACGGACGGAGGAGCCTGGTAGGCTGCAGTTCATGGGGTCGCTAGGAGTCAGACACGACTGAGTGACTTCACTTTCCCTTTTCACTTTAATGCGTTGGAGAAGGAAATGGCAACCCACTCCAGTGTTCTTGCCTGGAGAATCCCAGGGACGGGGGAGTCTGGTGGGCTGCTGTCTATGGGGTCGCACAGAGTCGAACACCACCGAAGCAACATGGCAAGTCTCTGTCCAGTTTTAAAATTGTATGATCCTAACCAGGGGCAGCCCTAGATGTTTATTGCAGATGGCTCTTATACATCCACTTCTCTGGGGTGGTTCAGATGGTAAAGAATCTGCCTGCAATGCGGGAGACCTAGGTTCAGTCCCTGGGTTGGGAAAATCCCCTGGAGAAAGGAACAGCTGCCCACTCCCATATTCTTGGCTTGAGAATTCCATGGACAGAGGAGCCTGGTGGGCCACGGTCCACGGGGTCACGGAGAGTTGGCCAGGACTGAGTGACTAACACACTAAGAACCAGGGGCAGTGCTAGATGCTCATTGGCTGGTGGCTCTCATGCATCCGACATCCCGTGTACCTACCTGATTTTATCACATGACAAGCATGTGAAGCTTTTCAAAGAAAAGAGGGAAGGGAAGAAGGAAGGGAGAAGAAAGGATAGATGGAAAGAAGAGTCAAAAATGAAACTGACAGGAGGCTACGTATGTTAGTGATTCTGACCATACAAAGAAGTAACCATTCTTAAAAAATGATGAATGAAGTTCGCTCAGTCATGTCTGACTCTTTGCAACCCCATGGACTATACAGTCCATGGAATTCTCCAGGTTGGAATACTGGAGTGGGGTGGGGGGGCCTTTCCCCTTTCCCTTCCCCAGGGGATCTTCCCAACCCAGGGATCGAACCCAGGTGTCCTGCATTGCAGGCGGATTCTTTACCAGCTGAGCCACAAAGGAAGTCCCCTTCTTAAAAAGTAGATTTCAAATGAATTACTTACATTAGCATTTCATGCACATACTCTTGAAAAATCAGGTGCAAATCATCCAAAGAGATACCAGAAGAAGAGTGATGGAAAGAAACATGCCTCGCATGAGGTGTGTCGGTTCTGTTTATTGTTTTCTGTTTTTCACAGGAGAGTTTGAAAGCACTCTTTTTTCCGTTGTCTATCAAGAATTGCCCAAAGGAATGAGGGGGTCAAAGAAATAGCTTCTTTGTGCTTCTTTTCTGATAGGTCCAGTTAAATCAGGGAAGGAGAAGCCTCTGCAGAGAGAATGGGGGGCTGATGCTGGGATGTCTGGACAGTGCCAGGGTTTAATTACAGTGAGAAAGTAAACAAGGGAAGAAAATACAGTAATTTTAGCCCATTTTATCCACAAAAAGGTGAAGAGTCATAGGACTCTGGTGATGAGGCAGAAGACTGGAGAAAATTTAGAGCAAATAAGAAACAGGCTGAAACAATATCAGGATGTGTGTTTGGACATTGGCCATATTTTTGGTTGTCTGATATTTAAACTGCTTCTCATGTTTGGACAGTTTCCTAGAGTTTGTATATTAGTGGGAAGAGACATGTATTAGCATGTTTTAAAAGTTAAACCCTCCTCCCATTCTAGAAACAAAACTTCCACCCTGGCCTCTGCTTTCTATGACTTTCACAATAGCAGGATTTCTCCTGACAGAGCTGTCTCTTTTCACCACTTCTCGAAAAAGGTGACAGGGTAGGTGGGACTGAGCTATGTGCTTTGGCAGAGTGGAATGGAAGGAAAAATCTCGTGATCCCTATCCTGTCGAATTTAGTTACCTGAGCACAGAGTCCCATGAAGATTTCAGTGTCATCAAATTTCATCTCTCTCTTTACTGGTGCTCAAAACTAGCTCCTTAGGTTTGTGAGGTTGACAAAGACCATGGTTTACCTTCCATTCTACTCACCTGGCCGCTAGCTGTTGGTGGCTCTGACTTTGAAAAGAAATCTCCTTTCTTATTGACAAAAATACAAAAGTCAATGTACACGTTAACTCCTGCAGGTGGACCAAAGGCCACTGGTTTTCTAAATGAAAATCCAGATTACAACCAGATGGGACAGTCTGCACCTTTCACCTAATAAGCTAATGCTACTTACCTATTTATCCTTTGAAGTCTCATCTAACTTAAAATATTTACATTTACTATTTCTATTATTATATGGATCACAAACGTTTAAGCATTAGGGTCTTTGAAAGTAATACAGGCAACAATTGACAAACGTCAAACACAATACCATGATGTGAAGGTATTACTTATTAAATTTCAAAAATGATTAGATGTCACCTTATAGTTGCTTTAAAGGAAGATGGTGTAGATGTTTTGCTGGGGTGGAAGTGAGGAAGGTCCAGAGGACCCTGAATTCTCAACCCCTAAGTCAAAGGTAGTCACTCTGAATACTCAATATTGAGCTTACAGGTGTGTGTTCTTGTATTTTCTGGTGTTTATAACTTTCAACAGATTCTAAAAGTAGCTCATAATAAGTTAAGAAATTTAGATCTGCGCATGGACAAATGAGTCAGCGCAAGTCTAAATTTCTTAACTTATTATGAAACAGGACCCTTTAGTCAAAACAAAGTGAAAAGTTATATTTAGGTCCATCTCTTGGATGGCTGTCTCTTCTATCTCTAGGTTTTTGGTATCAACCTGTTTTCATGTGTTGACAGTTCTAGGTTCCAGGCATCACTGTTGACAGAGATGGAAGTCAGAGGCAAGAGTCCAGAAGAAAGGTTGTTGCTGATATTTTAATGAAACCGTTTTATCAGACCCTGAAGTGTGATTTCCTGTCATTGCTCCCAGCTCTGTTGTTCCAGGAAAGAGGGGGAACACCCAGCAGAGGGATACAAATAAAGCCCTTTTAACTGTAACTCCCTGACACTCTGGAGTGTCAGACGAGGCTCCAGGTCGCCTTCTGCCTCATAAGTAGGTATTCCTAGGTGATGACTATCTCTTCAAGATCCCCAGGAAAACTCTGGCTGCCAGGCTCACCACTTGAGCTCCCGAGGCTCACAGAACACCACTCTCCTGTTCCTCTCTGGGCCTGCACCCGCACCTGCCTGAGGGCTCCCCCCACCCCACCTCACACCCCTCTCCTTTCTGCTCCTGCTGGGCAGGCTCACAGGCACCAAATCTGGCAGTCCAGGCTCTTTACTGGGGCAAAAACACCTGCAGATCAACCCAAAGTCAATAGTGTGTGTTTAACCACTCACCTTTCAGCACTGACTCACAGCCTCTGCAAACCACGTTCTCCTGTGTTGTGAACAAACCTGGACTCTCTCTTAACCCTCTCCCATCCAGGGCTTTCTCTCAACCCTCTCTCTTCTCTCTGAATTTCAGGATGGTCTCCCTTGTGACCAAAGGAAAACTCAGTTCTTCTTTCCTGGACCAAACCCGGAAGGCAGTAAGAGGTCCTAGGTGCCTGCAATCAGAAGGTTCGGATTAACCCCAGGCCCTTCCATCTCAGACTGATTTCTCAATATAGATGAGGCTTTTGATTAGAAAAACAGGAGCTCTGGTGATTTTGCAGCATTTTGTATGTACCAGTATATAGAGTTATGTCTCAGATGTTGTTCAAACTTTAGGATTCCTTTACTCCCCATCACTGTCTCCAGGTGTTTAGGGATTTGGGGAATTCCATTGTCCAAAGGGCCGGTGAGAGTGATAAACCACATTCAGAGAGTCTCCTAAGGCAACTCAATGAGCAAAGCTAGAAGTCCAAAGAGAGAAATGTCCCGCCTGTTGCCAGGCCCCACCTGCTCCAGGAGACAAAGGACCACACAGCAGAGGAGCCCAGAGCCCTCGTCAGCTCAGACAGGATGGGACCCGGCGTCTCCCTGCCAGGGTTCCTGTCCTCTGAGCGTGGTTCCCTGGTGCTGAGAGGATTTGCTTGGGGAGACACTGACCTTAGTTTCTACAGCTCCCGTTTCCTCTTTCCCTCTCAGGCTTTGCGCCTCAAGAGGTGAATCGGGACAGCTTTGGTGGGACTGAGTATACACAGGCAAGGTCAGAGGAATAGATTCATCACCCAAACCCCCAAGAAGATGAGTGCCAGCTCAGAGGGATGGGAAGAAGGCAGTAAGTTGGGCTCGGGGGTGAAAATCTGGCTTCAGACTAAAACTGAACACTTTCCTAAGGAGTTAGGATGCTAAGTGGGTAATGACACAAAAACAAGAGAAACCCAGTTATTGGAGATGATGTATCAAATGAGGACTTGGTCACAAGGAAATGGCAACAGCCAAGATCCTTAAGCAGAGAGGAAATAAGAGCCTAAGGGGGTAATTGGCCAATGTTACTTGATACTCTGTCATTAGCTTTGATCTGCTTGAATTCTGTTTGTCTAGGAATAATAGTATTATATCAAACTGTGGGTCAAAGTCAAGTCTGGTAGTGGCACTTAAGACAGTAAAATGATTGGAGAACTACTTGGATAAACTAGGGAGATTTTTACATTGGATGTTACATCTTTGGTACCTTGACTTGGTCATCTGTGGTGTTGATTCTTCTCAGCTCTGGTTCATTAGCAAATCAGCTACTTAGCTTTCAGGATGTCAAATCAGGGCTCAGCAACTTTTTGAACATTTTGTGTGGGCGCTGAGACAACTCTTTGGAGAAAAGTGTTTAATCAGCTGGAAATATACCTTGGAGTATAGCAGCAAGAGCGTGTATCAACTTGTAAAAAAAATACCATGGAAAGTGCAAAAACACCATAGAAATACTGTCAAGTACTTTGGTGAAAACAAGACATGCAAGGTTCCAAATTTCCTCTAAAGTCCTCAACCTAATGAGCTCACCCAAAGAAAATGGGGTTAGCTTGAGATGACTTGTCCTGTGTGAGCCTGTCTTCTCTTCTAAGATTGCTAAATGGCTTGCCTGATGACTGTCACTCCCCAAGGATGAAGTAGGAAAGTGACAGCTGACCGAGAGTCCTGAAAGTTACAACACTTGTGAATGATTGTTCACTCCAATGTCCAAGGACCTATGTCTTCCTCCTAGAGTGGACTTCAAGGTGCCTACGACTTTCCTTTTCCTAATCCCCCAAAGTGTAGTTTCTAAAACCAGAATCAAAAAATATTTCTGAATTAAGTAGTGGATCTCGTTGGGTATCAATTTACTTTGATAGGAACTGTATCCCATAAAGCAAGGTATGTATATTAAAGGGATTTGGGATGATGGAGCTTAAGACAAATCACCAAAAAACAAGTTTTCCTGACTTCCTACCTATGGGCTCAGCATTCTTGAGATATGAACATATTTGACAGAAAACTGCCTTAATCAAAAAATTGACTTGGGTTGGATACTATGTTTTCCTTGTTTCTGATTATTTCCTATTTTTGTTGCTTTATTTTGACCTTCAGCTTCACTTTTACCTCTATCCATCTCTGTTTCTCTTCCTAATCTCCTTTCCTTCTAATCCAATAGGATGTTCTCTCTCCATAAATGCCTCCCCAGATCATAATTCTCACAAGTGGTAAGTCTGCAAATTATTTTATAGTGGCATTTGCACATGCTGTACTGATGCTGTGGGTCTCAGGTTACATACCTGAACATTTCTATGATAAAATTGAATTGTCCTTTTATTAGGTCTGCTTTACCAGCTAATCTTGTAGGGTGGAGGGTAGATGCGGCTGCAATTGGAAGTTCTGTTACTCTTAACAAAAATACAATGACCCAAAACCTATGGTGTGTAGCAAAAACAGCTCTAAAGGGGATGTTTATAGCTATAAAAACTTACCTCAGAGATACAGAATAGAATTTTGGACTCTGTGGGAGAAGGCGAGGGTGGGATGTTTCGAGAGAACAGCATCGAAACACGTATATTATCTAGGGTGAAACAGATCACCAGCCCAGGCTGGATGCATGAGACAAGTGCTCGGGGCTGGTCCACTGGGAAGACCCAGAGGGAGCGGGTGGAGAGGGAGGGGGGAGGGGGGATCGGGATGGGGAACACATGTAACTCCATGGCTGATTCATGTCAATGTATGACAAAACCCACTGAAATGTTGTGAAGTAATTAGCCTCCAACTAATAAAAATAAATGGGGAAAAAAAAAAACTTACCTCAGGAACAAGAAAAACCTCAAACAACCTAACTTTACACCCAGAAGAATGAGGGAAAGAACAAAACCCAAAGTTAGTAGAAGGAAAGAAATCATAAAGATTAGAGCAGAAATAAATGAAATACAGACTAAAAAGGAAACAGCAGAAGAGATCAGATCAATGAAAGTAAAAGCTGTTCTTTGAAAGGTAAAAAAAAAAATAGATAAATGTTTACCCAGAAAAGAAGGGAGAGAGCCCAAATCAATAAAATCAGAAACAAAAAAGAAGTTACAGCAGCATCACAGAAATACAAAGGACCTTAAGAGATTACTATGAACAACTATGGGCAACCTAGCAGAAATGAACAAATTCTTAGAAAGAGACAATCTCCCAAGATTGAACCAGGAAGAAATAGAAAATAAGAACAGACTATTACCAGTAAAAAAAAAAAAAAATGGATCAGTAATTATAATACTCCCAAGAAGAAAAGGCCAGGACCAGATGGCTTCACAGGTGAATTCTGCCAAATGTTTAGAGAAGAGTTAACACCTTTCCTTCTCAAACTATTCCCAAATATTGCAGCGGAAGGAACACTTCTGAACATATTCTGTGAGGCTCAAACTAGACAAAGTTATCACAAAAAAAGAAAATTACAGGCCTGATACCAAAACCAGAGAAATCTATCACAAAGAAGAAAATTACAGGTAAAATATCACTTATGAACATAGATGCAACAACATGCCAACTAACAATCCAACAATACATTAAAAAGATAATACAACATGATCAAGTGGCACTTATCCCAGGGACTTAGGATTTTCAGTATCCTCAAATCAAATCAATTAATGTGATACACCACATTAACAAATTGAAGAATATAAGCCATGTGATCTTCTTTTTTTTTCTTAACCTCCACATTGTGTTTTAATAAATAGAGCAGATTAATGGAATAGACCTTAAAATCACATTTACAGACACTTCTAGGTCCAAATAGGCAGGCGAGAAGCTGCTGCTGCTGCTGGAAGGAATGAGGCCCACATGCACTTGAGGACTGAGTCTACCACCCACCGCCTGTGGGCTGGACGGTGGAGCCCAGGACAGCAGGAGGTGCGGGACACGCATGCCTCCACACCTGGCCCTGCAACTGCGAGCTACAGGACGGTGGGAAGTTGTGCTACTTTGAGACAAGCTAGAGGAAAGTTTCCTATCGTACTAACTGAGACTCCCATCATTACCCATCAGTCGGAGAACGTTAGCTACAGAAGAGCATCCACTGACAAATAAGAGCAGAGGAGAGCAGAGAGGAAGCTATCAGGCCATCTCGTTTCTTCCAGTGTCGGGAGAGTCCACGTCACGTGCCTCCTGCTGGCTTCGTCCAAAAACTTCCTGTTGGTATTTGCACCAAACAAGTCTCCCTGCACTTCGGGCATCATCTGCTGGGCTATGAGGTCCAGCCGACTTTCGAGTGTGTTGGACACCTTGATCTTGCGGTCCGCGTTATAGATCTCAACACTGCCGGCTATTTCCTCAGGCAGGTAGGCCTCCTGATCAATCTGGACATCGACACCACCAGTAAACTACTAGAGCTCATCAATGAAGTTGCAAGATACAAGATTTATATGCAGAGATCTGTTGCATCTCTATGCACTAACAATGAACTATCATAAAAAGAAATTAAAGGAACAATTCTATTTACCATCACATCAAAAAAACCCAGGAATAAACTTATCTAAAGGGCTAAAAGACCTATATTCAGAAAACTATGACACTAATGAAAGAAAGATGATACAAACAGATGGAAAGATATTCCATGTTCTTGGATTCAGAACATCATTAGTGTTACAATGATCAAATCATCCAAGGCAATCTGCAGATTCAGTGCAATCTCTATCAAAATATCAATGACATTTTTTCACAGAGCTAGAACAAATAATTTTAAAATTTGTATGGAAATGTGAATTGTGACAGAGATATAATTTATTTATGTTGGCACTTTAACAAAACTCTATTATATGAATCAAAGATCATGTCAACCTCTGCATCTCACCAAATTTTTTCTGTGGCTATTAATTTTACCCATGAGGATATTTAAGTTCAGGGACAAAAAAAAAAAAAACAAAAAAACGGCAAAAAGCTAGTGGCTGAATGAAGGCTAGAACTCTGGTCCCAGATCTTAATATTCCTTTCCAATATGTTGTCACTGCTCCTTCTTTGGTAAAATGATCTATTTCTGTCAGAATTTCCTTTTTCCTGCCCTGCTCTCTGTCACTCCAGTATTCTGGCTCTAAATCCTCAACCCCTCTCTTCTTCTTTTCTACCTAAAATATTGCTTGAAGAAAAGGCAACAAATTAGAAGGCAATATTTCAAGCCATACCTGATCACTGAAAATGAACGCCATTTAATTTCAGGTCTGAATGTTTGTTGCTGTTCAGTCACTCAGCTGTGTCAGACTCTGCAAGCCCATGGACTGCAGCACGCCAGGCTTCCCTGTCTTTCACTGTCTCCCAGAGTTTGCACAAACTCACGTCCACTGAGTCAGTGATGCTATCCAACCATCTCATCCTCTGTTGTCCCCTTCTCCTCCTGCCCTCCATCTATCCCAGCATCAGGGTCCTTTCTAATGAGTTGGCTCTTTGCATCAGGAGGCCAAAGTATTAGAGCTTCAGCTTCAGCACCCGTCCTTCCCATGAATATTCAGCATTGATTTCCTTTAGGATTGACTGCTTTGATCTCTTGCAGTCCAAGGAGTCTTCCCCAGCACCACAGTTTGAAAGCATCAATTCTTCAGCACGAAGCCTTCAAGTCTGGATGTGGGGCATTTAATGGTTTCATCCCTAACTTCTGAAGCAGGGTCAACAGACTGTGACCCAGAAATAAGCTGGCCTGTAGCCTGTTTTAGTAAATGAGCGTGTACTGCAACACAGCGGCGCTCACTCCTTCACATACTGTTTAGAGTTGCTTGTGGTCAAGAGCAGAGTAGCTGTGACAGACACCATACTGCTGCAAATCTTAAAGCATGTACTAGCTATCCTTTTACAGAAAAAGGTTGCTGATGCTACAACCAAAATGTGGGGGCAAACAGGTGAAGCTACAATAGAAATGTCCCCAAACTAATGCCACCCTTGAGCAGGACACTCAGGGAAAACTCAGCCTGTTTCAAGGGTTCCTTTATCAAAAAAGAACATCCTGTTTACTAACCATGATTTCCTTTATGGCAGCATTAGAAATTCTGCTTAGCACAGACTCTCAGGTCAGCACCGAGGGTGTTACAAAAGCATATGCTGTGAACCTTGATCCTTTTGTATTTTGCTGCCTTGTTGTTTGCTTCAGGTTTTGGTACGTTACTTAGTACATCTTTTTTCAAGAAGAGGAATCCTTAGTAAAATTTCCCTACACACTGTAGTGGTAAAGAGTCAGCCCAGTTTAGCCTTGATGACTGGTGATGTATTAACCAGGAAGATGGCAGAAGAAGCCAAGGAAAAGGAAAAACAGACTCTTTGAGGGAAAGGGCATAAATTACCCTTAGAGACCAGTGACTGTTGCTCCTGCCAATACAAATGTTTACATATTTGCTGGAGGATTATTTAAACTAGTGCCTCCAAGGTCACTAAGCCACATGCATGGGAAAGAGAGGTGACAAAAATACAGATTAGTTAATATGGACACATGCCTCTGGGCCACCATATGTGTGGGGTTAGGAAAAGTAGTATAGACACCAGCCTACACTTTGGGGTAAAAAAAAATATGTATATTCCCCATACATAGCTATGGGAAGAGTTCTTTTATGATTCTTTTATGGGATGAGTTTGAAGAAGGAGATCACCACATATTATGGCATGTTCTGTGTTGATCCTAAGTGAGAAATCATTGAAGTTATTGAGATCAGGAGGTTTGCGCACATAAGGAGCAGACAAGAATATTTATTGAGTTTGGGAATTTTCAGTCCTATCTCCAGGATCAAACCTCATAGAAAGTTTTCAGCATCTCAGAAGTATAAGAGAACTTAAGGTTCAAAAAAGCTCCCACACAATCATGCAAGGATGTCTTTCTCAGAGTTGCTCACCTACTTCACATAAATGACAAATATGCATACGTAGATACAGAGACACCTCACTTGGATCCAGTATTCCACTAGCCTCTTCCACAGAGAGATTTCTCTTAGTGACTTTCACTTAGAATACAAAGCTCTTTCAGATCTACTCTGCTCCCTTCTCCTCCCACTCACAGGCCTCACCACCATCAGTTATCCTTGGTTTTTCCCACATTAATGCTGTCCAGTACTTTGGCCACCTGATGCGAAGAACTGACTCATCTGAAAAGACCCTGATGCTGGGAAAGATTGAAGGCAGGAGGAGAAGGGGATGACAGAGGATGAGATGGTTGGATGTCATCACTGACATGATGGACGTGAGTTTGAGTAAGTGCTGGGAATTGATGATGGACAGGGAAGTCCGGCATGCTGTAGTCCATGGGGTCGCAAAGAGTCGGACACAACTGAGCGACTGAACTGAACTGAACTGGGGGAAGAACTAGCGCTACTTGTAACTATAGGCCAGGGATGCTGATAAATATCCTACAGTGTGCATGCCAACATCCCATAACAATTATCAGGCTCATATTATCAATAGTGCCAGAACTGAGAAACTCTGCCTTCTACTAAGTCATCTTCATATCAGAAAAATTCAGCTATGAAAGACACAGAAACTACTTCAGGAGTGACAACTTGCTAAAGAAGAACCGACATACTAGTATGGCTTTCAGATGTATTATTTGGTGTACAATGGCTGTATCTAGGTATAAGTTAGTTCTCACGTAGATTCACTTATTCTGGAAACATCTGCCATATCCCAGCAATTTTGATAATTCCTCCTCCAGGAACCCATTTCTTGCATTTTCTAGAATTTCTAGAATTCCATTGTCATTCTGCTTACTTAACTTATATGCAGAGTACATCATGTCAAATGTTGGGCTAGATGAAGCACAAGCTGGAATCAAGATTGCAGGGAGAAATATCAATAACCTCAGATACGCAGATGACACCACCCTTATGGCAGAAATCAAACAGGAACTAAAGATACTCTTGATGAAGGTGAAAGAGGAGAGTAAAAAAGCTGCCTTAAAACTCAACATTCAAAAAACAAAGACATGATATCCAGTCCCATCATTTCATGACAAATAGATAGGAAAAATGTGGAAACAGTGACAGACTTTATTTTCTTGAGCTCCAAAGTCACTGCAGATGGTGACTGCAACCATGAAATTAAAAGATGCTTGCTCCTTGGAAGAAAAGCTATGACAAACCTAGACAGCATATTAAAAAGCAGAGACATTACTTTGCCCTACAAAGGTCTATAGAGTCAAAGCTATAGTTTTTCTAGTAGTCATGTATGGATGTGAAAGTTGGACCATAAAGAAGGCTGAGGGCTGAATAATTGATGCTTTTGAACTGTGGTGTTGGAAAAGACTCTTGGGAGTCCCTTGGACAGCAAGGAGATCAAACAAGTCGGTCCTAAAGGAAATCAATCCCAAATATTCATTGGAAAGACTGACGCTGAAGCTCCGATACTTCGGCCACCTAATGCACAGAAACAACTCATTAGAAAAGACCCTGATGCTGGGAAAGATTGAAGGCAGGAGGAGAAGGGGACAACAGAGGATGAGATGGTTGGATGGCATCACCGACTCAATGGACATGAGTTTGAGCAAGCTCCGGGAGATGATAAAGGACAGGGAAGCCTGGTGTGCTACAGTCCGTGAGGTCACAAAAAGTCAGACACAACTGATCGACTGAAAAACACCACCAAGAATTCCATATACCCCTTTGAGTCATGCCTTATTTCGATAGAGTTCAGATTGTTCTCCTTGATTATGTGTATGGCATCACAGTGGAAGCCATGGACCCTGAAGTGAAAGGGCTGTGTTTGAACCCTGTATTGACTACTTCATAGTATTGAAAATTTGAGAAAAACACCTTTTCGAAACTTCAACCATCCCATCTAGAAAATGGCAAAAATTACAGCACAACACTTAAAAATGTGTTTTTAGGGACAGAATGATTTGCTCTGTGGAAAAGCCCAACTGTAGTGTCTGATACACAGTAAGCACTCAATAAGTCCATTGTCTTTTCACTGGCCAAGAATTCTGTATTTTTGTGATCTCTAGATACGGGTGAACTGACCAGGGAAGTGTTACACAGTTGTTAAGAGCACAAATGCTGACACCAGATTTCCTGGGATGGAATCCTAACCTTACCACGATCTTGCTTTGTGATTTTGGCAAAGTCCTTCATACTTTTGTGTATGTGTTTTCCCCTTGGTTAAGAAGGAATAATAATAGGTATCTTAAAGTGTTGTCATGAGGATTACTAAATAATATAGGTTAAGTATTTTAAATATGCGTATTAAATAGCAATTCCAGATAAATATAAATTGTGCTCATCCTTTCTCCTAGCTGGTTTCCCTGGTAACTCAGACACTAAAGTGTCTGCCTAAAATGTGGGGGACCCAGGTTCAATCCCTGGGTTAGGAAGATCCCCTGGAGAAGGAAATGGCAACCCATTCCAGTACACTTGCCTGAAAAATTCCATGGATGGAGGAGCCTGGGAGGCTATGCAAAGAGTCAGACACAACTGAGCAACTTCACTTTGTACTTTTTTGTACTTTTCTCCTAGCTGTTTTGGTCTATTTTGACTTCAAATCAGAATGATTTTATTCTTCTCATTGGAACAAGTGTTCCTATTAATAATGAATCATTGACATGGATATACAAGACCAGAGCTATTACAAGACAAATTATATATTGTGAAGTCAGCAATATTAGTTAAACTTCAAGGGTGTAGACTTTAGGATAGTCCTCAGGATAATGTTCACACTCGAGACAACCAAGGATCTAAATTTTTTGTCTGGGAATCAGGCCACCTGCAGCCCTGCTCTATGACCTTACTGAAACTTCCTTTCTATTTTGAGGAACCATGTGACCATGTGGGCCCATTTCTTTCATTCCCATAACCTTCTGGCAAAGTGGACATGGGCAGATGTTTAAATTGGTTGCTGACTTATCTTCAGTGTGGCATAGAAATCTAAATTTGGATTTGTGATTTTCCAGGGAAATTACATTTCTGGCACCGGTGGCCATGGGTGTCCATGACAAACCTGGACATATAAATAGCTGTAGATGGAAACCCTGCAACCTAGTCCCCAGTCCAGAACCAGTGAGCAACCATGAAGACCTTCATCTTTCTGGCTCTCCTGGGAGCTGCTGGTAAGTTTTGATAGTAGGTTCTATGATGGATTTAAGGTTGTGCTTTCTACTCTGGAGGACAGCAATGGATATTGAATATAATCTCTGTGCTCAAGAGGCTTAAGTGTATAGTACATATGTCTGTAAATAACTAAATCTCATTTGTTAGAGATTGTGGTTAGCAGGGGTGATCAACGCAGAAAATAGTAAGAGAAAGAATTTACCTTGAACATCAAGGTACTATCTATGAAGCAACAGTGAAAAAGAAATGATAGTCAATGTTAAGGAAATGTTTTGTCCTTTCTAAGGATCTGCATTTAATAATTGGGACTTATCTTGTGAGCATTATGTCTCTTCTATACTAAAGAGCACCTTAAGTAGGATCTCAACAGGCAAAGACACTCTATTTCTCATGAAGATAAGCTTTGGTCTGGATTTTACCACATCTTTGCTAATGATATCCCTCTGAAATAATATGACATGCCATGTAATCATGAAAAGAAATAGAAAATTACTATTTCTATTTTTTTTACTGTTTCTATTTTTATACTACTAATTTTTACACAATTCATACTTACTATATTATTTTCCCAAATTGCATAGTTGTAAATTCATTTCACCTGTCTATATACCAGGAAATGTCTTTCCTAAAATTACTTTAAAATACATAAATAATAGGGTACATGTAACAATCTCTGATATTGGAGTCCTTAGAGAACATAGCAACTCAGTAGTCGTAACTTTACAATGTTGAATAAATTTAAATCGTTAGATAGACAATTGGGATGAGGGGAAACATTGGAGAGACACACCTTGTAATGTTCTATGAAATCATTTGATGAACATCTAGGCAAGAACCAAGAAGACACTTGGGGAACAAAAGAATAAAACTCTCCATTACTTTCAGTTCAGAACATTCTCAGATGGCATTTAAAAGTTTCCTTTCTGTTACTTCATGTGGTATTTATCCTATATTGAACTTTACAAATAAACATAATGATGGTGACCCCAAAGTTTTATTGAACACATACTTAAATGTCTGCTCATCAGGGTTTTGTATAAAAAGTATTCTTTGTAACCTCAAGTAGTGGACTTCAAGACATTTATTATGTAAGGAGTCCCTTATTTATGTATGTATGTTACAAATGTAAAAATCATTATATTGATCAAATTTAAAGCATTAAAACCTAAAAGTTAAATACTTAAAATAGTGTAAGAAGCATATGTGATAGAATAAGATTATGAAAACAATTATATTTAAATAACAGTTTCCTGATTATACATCATAAGAGAACATGACTTATCTTTTCCTGCTTCATCTGCAAAACCTTGCTGCAAAGTAGAAATCCCACAAAGAATCAGTTCTACAAAGAGTTTCCAACTTTTCTCTGCCAGTCGCTTTCCCCGTGGACGACGATGACAAGATCGTCGGGGGCTACACCTGTGGGGCAAATACCGTTCCCTACCAGGTGTCCCTGAACTCCGGCTACCACTTCTGCGGGGGCTCCCTCATCAACAGCCAGTGGGTGGTGTCTGCGGCTCACTGCTACAAGTCGTAAGTAACCAATCCTCACAGCCCAGTTCTCTGAGGCCAGGGCATCCTCAACCATGCCAAAGACAATCAGGGTGAACTATAGAGTCATGCTTGAGGGGGAGTGTTCAGATTCCAAGACCTCATTATACGCCCCCACCAGACATTGTATGCATTGAGGCCTTCCAAATGAAGGCAGTCAAGACACAGGAAGAAAAATAATGAGTGGTTAAATATATCTGGAGTATCCTAACATAGCTCTTTCCCAGGTGGCTCAGTGGTAAAGAATCACCCTACCAATGCAGGAGACGCAGGAAATGAGTGTGCATGTGAGTGTGTGTGTGTGTGTGTGTGTGTGTGTGCGCGCGCGCACTGCAAGGGCCCTCTGTCTGTGCTTATGCTCAAGATGGGGCTGCACTGGGAGGGGGAGGCCCTCACACTGGAGACTTAGAGAACTTGTCATCCTTTGATCCAGGGGAATCCAAGTGCGTCTGGGAGAAGACAACATTAACGTCGTTGAGGGCAATGAGCAATTCATCAGCGCATCCAAGAGCATCGTCCATCCCAGCTACAACCAGAACACCTTGAACAACGACATCATGCTGATTAAGCTGAAATCAGCTGCCAGCCTCAACAGCCGGGTGGCCTCCGTCTCTCTGCCAACGTCCTGCGCCTCTGCCGGCACCCAGTGCCTCATCTCCGGCTGGGGCAACACCAAGAGCAGCGGCAGTAAGTCTCACGGGGACACGGTCAGCAGGCCTGAGGATCCTAGAGGCGAAAGCCACGTGCAGGGTCAGCTAGCCCCATGTCCCTCAAGGCAGCATTCCCGGAGGAGAGGGGGGTTCTGTGGAATCTTAGGATATGTAACTGAAATGTGCAGGATCCCTCTGCTTGACAACACAGAAAGAAAGGACTGAGCTAAAGTTGCCAGGTATGTAGCTAAAATGTGAATAGTGATTTGCAGAGAAGCAAAGAATGAGGAGGTACACAGACAGAGGCTGAGGTTGGAACTGCTCAAAGTACAGCCCTGCTTCAGAAATAAAGTCTCTAGGTTTAAGATATGTGGTCACTGATACTAGTATTAGTGAGAGAACAATTTGCTGACTAAACCATTTGGAAGACCCTCCAGATAATGGTTGTTCTTCCAAAATAGAAGTTACTAGCAATTGGAGGGAAGGAACGGGAATATTGGGAAGATGGGGAGAGGTACTGAGAAAGATATTTCCCAGATTGTGTGGGTAATCCTCTTCTCTTTTCAATCTTGTCCCCAACAGCCAGCTACCCTGATGTCCTGAAGTGTCTGAAGGCACCCATCCTATCTGCCAGCGCTTGCTCAAGTGCCTACCCAGGCCAGATCACCAGCAATATGTTCTGTGCGGGCTACCTGGAGGGCGGAAAGGACTCCTGCCAGGTGAGCTGCTTCGCTCTCCTTGTCCTTCCAGCTCAGCCTCACGTGTCTCCACATTTCCCAGTTCCTGAAACTCGGAACACTGAAAAGCTGTCTCTGGGACTGATTATGAGGGCTCAGGATAGGCTGGGGAAAAATAATGAGTTTTCTTTTTGCCATATTAATGGTTAAGGTTCAGGGGGAAAGATAGACAGATTGTGTGCAAGCAGTGCATCCTGGTGCCCGTTGGAGGAGAGATGTAGGAGCAGGGAACTTTGAAAGAAGCCTGGCTGGATGGGCAGCCTTGAACTTCCCATTCCTCATCTCTTCTTGGCCTCACAGACCTATAGCTGAGGAAAACAGGGGGAGAGAAGGAAGGAGAAGAGTAGGGGTACAGTGTGGAGAATGAGAGTTGACTTCCCAGGGAAAGAGATGGGCTTCCTGGAGGATCAGCACTTGGAAATGTGGTCCCCAGGGAAAGGAGGAACACCTTGAGCCTTTCTCCCCTCTGGGCAGAGCTGCAAGTTCTAACCGGCTCTTCCTTCTCGCCCAGGGTGACTCTGGCGGCCCTGTGGTCTGCAATGGAAAGCTCCAGGGCATTGTCTCCTGGGGCTATGGCTGCGCTCAGAAAAACAAGCCTGGTGTCTACACCAAGGTCTGCAACTACGTGAGCTGGATTCAGCAGACCATCGCTTCCAACTAAACAGCTTCATCTCTTCAGGACCCTCCCGGTTAGCCAGCTTCACCTTCCTCCCATCCTGAAAACACTACTGAAATAAAATCATTCATAAAATCAAATATGCTCAAGGGTCATTAGTTGATTTTTACATACTTTCTCTTCAGTTGGGCTGCTGAGACGACGGGGACATAGAGTTGAACTATTATATGAAGATGGAATTTGAAAGGTGATTTAGTCATTCATTCAGTCTCATCAAAATAAATTGATATTCATCTACTATATGCCAAACTCAGCGTGGATGTTGAGGCTATTAAGATGAATTAGGGTATGGGTCTATGTTACCATCACATTTTTACAGAGATAATGACACTAAGATGTAGAATGCTAAGATTGACTTCCCAGAGCTACTGGCCTAGTCACAGTAAAATTGAGATGAAGTTCCTGCTGTTCTTAGTCCCATCACTTTGCTACTGCTGTGACCCTGGAGAGTGTTTTAAAAATCACAGATCCAAAAAAAAAAAAAAAGAAATCACAGATCTTGTATTTTCCAAGGCTTCACCTACCTGTTTCTTTTATTCTCCAAGATATTCTTGTTTCTGTCTGGAATTTTATTGTTATGGCAGGCATGATTTATGCCAGAAATCCGTACCACTCTTCCAAAGCAGACCTCCCAAATCCCAGCCCAAACCGTGTACTATTTTGAACAGCAAGCAGAAAAAGTACAAATGCAGATACATTTGCCAAAAATAGATCTGTTACTCTGAGGACGTAAAAGTCTTGGCTACAGGTGTGTTCTCTGACCTTCAGCCCTCCTTGAACTCTCCACTGTTGCCTGGGTCATCCAGAGAATATTTGGAGCATGTTGTTCCTGTGCAAATGTGGTATGGATCAAGGGAAAAATATAATGGGGTTTGAGCATGAAATCATTGGATCAGGTGGAAGAGGTTTAAAAGGGGGAAATGTTCGCCATCCCAGAGATAAGGTGAAGGATGTGTATTATGTAAGTTGGTTTGAACTGCTATAACAAAGAAAGATAGACTAGGTGGCTTATACCACAAATATTAATTTTTCATAGTTTAGAAAGCTGGGAAGCCTTGATATTAGACAAAATTATGTATTATAAGAAATAACCTTTTAAAAATCTGAAGAGAGGGAAGATGCATATTGAGAACAGAATTTATGCATTACTCTGTTAGAAGTATTTCATTGTGAAAGTGATGTATCATCTGTTCAACTGTTGAAGAGCTCTGTTCAATAGTTCTTTGTGTCATTACCATAAGCCAATAAACCAAGGAAGCCAAAAGTAGTTCTTAACCATATGGGGTCAACTTTTGTACATTTCAACTCCCTTTAGAGACAAAGAACATGCAACAGATAACAGCAAACTCTAACCCTACCTCTCCCTCACTCATCCGATTCTGAGGATTATCTGAGACCATGCTATGTAACCGGTGCAACCATATAATTCAGTGATCAAACTGGGACACTTTTGAGAAGGAAAATGGCACAGTTGACAGTTGCCCCAAGGCAGCATGCGTAAACCAGAATTGTCCCTAGCAAAACAAGACCTGGGATCAACTTACATGTACCAACAGGGCTCCAGGTCAATGTCACTGGCCCTTGTCCCTCTCAGCTTCCTTGCCACTGTATTCCTGGTTTCAGTTTTTGATAAGCACCCAGAGATTTGTCCGCTTTGGACCTTCTTCATATAAAATTAAAGTTAAAAGTTGCACAATTTTGCCAGAGTTTGAAAATCTCTGCCTATTGGCTAGAAACACAGAGCCTCCCATGTGAACTGGCCTGGAGTCTACCTAAGTCACATCCTTCCTGATGCTGTTAGCTTCTGGACAGAACCAAAATGCTCCTCCCCCTTTATCTAGGACAAAGAGCCTAGGGATATATCTTTATACCAAAAATCTTGTTTTTGCCCCCAGATCATTTCCAAGTTTAAGCATATCCCTCAGATCTATAGTATCTTGTTTTTCCTTCCTTTTCTCCTTCCCTTTTTCCTTTCTTCCTTCATTTCTTCATAAAGAAAAGCTCCTAAAATTATTTCACTCCAGGAATTATTTCTTTTCCAACAGGAAGATAGGGAAGTAAAGAAAATTTTTTCCTGCTCTTTCTCTTGTCACAAAAAGTTGTCTTATTTCCTTCTCTCTCAATGAGGACTGCACACACAGTCAATATGACACAATGTGAACATTCTAGTATGGACTTTTAGATAATGCCCCCCCGCCACCCCCGAAATGGCTCTTTTCAGGTGCAAAATAACCTCAACTTGTTGGACAGGAGGAAATGGAGTATGAAGAGAACACACTGTATTCAGAGTCAAGAAAACAAGGTTTAGCCTTGGCTCCAACTCTTTAAGACATCTGTGGGATGACGCAAATCTGTTTCTATTATGTAACTTCTGAAAATATAGAGCTTGATTACTTCTTTCATTCTATATGCTGACTGCCCAGCATCATCACCTATCTTGGTTTGACTTGTTTACTGTGGTTTTCTTCACCATAAAATGGGGATTGAAAAAAAAACCTAGCTCACTACTTGAGTTTAGGGATATAATGAACTTTAGACAGTAAAGAGCACATTGTAAGTGCTCAAGACATGTTGGAACTGTTGTTATCATCACCATCATGAAAGGCTTATCGCTGCCCTTTGTGGGGACCTGCCTCTCTGGAGAGCTTGGAGAACCAGGCTGGAGAAGTCCATATCTGTGGATGGTGAGTGTTCTTCAGTGTCTATAGATAGCAATCATTGCCGTGCACTTTGTGCAGAAATGAGATACCCCACAGAAAAAGAAGACAAAAAGTGGAGAAATGGCTGGGTCCAGGCTTTATAACTCCCTAAGCGTGAAGGGTCCCATGATCTCCAACAGCATGTGCCTCCCAGCCCGCTGAGCCCTGATCAACAACAGCATGATCTGATGGGACTTTCCTAAGGGTGAAAACATGCCTGGCAGGTGGATTTGCCCTCATCCCTTCTCTGAGCCCTGCATCGATAAGGAGGTGGACATCTTTCTGACAGTCTCTTCCTCTCACTTGAGGGTGACTTGAGTGGCCCTGTAACCTGCAGAGGGACACTTCAGGGCATTGTTTCCTGGGGTGCAGGCTATGCCTGCCAACACAAACCTGATGACTATGTAAAGAGAATCAATTCTGGAGCATGGACCCCACTCTCATCTTGTTTTACCTCTGGAGACCTCGGATCTCTCACATGAAGTGGAAGAAAGTGAAAGTGTTAGTTGCTCAGTCGTGTCCAGCTTTTTGCAACCCCATGGACTGTAGCCCACAAGGCTCCAATATCCATGGAATTTTCCAGGCAAGAATACTGGAGTGGGTTGCCATTTCCTTCTCCAGGGGATCTTCCTGACCCAGGGATCAAACCCATGTCTCTAGCGTCTCATGCATTGGCAGGTGAGTTCTTTACCACTGAACCACCTGGGAAGCCCCAAGAATACTGGAGCAGACAGCCATTCCCTTCTTCAGGGATCTTCCCGACCCAGGGATCAACCCCCCAGTCTTCCACACTGCAGGCAGATTCTTTACTGTCTGAGCCACCAAGGAAGCCTGATCTCTCACATACGGGTGTCAGTAAAATATCTTTGCTCACAAGGTGCTGTCCCTCCAAATTGGACAGTTTCAGGGGAAAGGTGTATACAAGAGCGTCACAAAATAAGGTCCCCAAACCAAAATAAGGTCTCCAAACCTACACTAGAAGAATTCCAAGGAGCTTCTTAAAACTATAGATTCCTGGTCCCTACCAAGAATCAAACTTCTCTGTGTTTGTAACCACCACCTGCATATGATGCTTATGAACCCCAGTGTTAGGGAAGCTTGGCCCAGAGACTCTTTCCTTCCTCTGGGAACCCTACTTCAGCTCAGCTTGCTGCCACTCTGCAATCAACAAAGCTTAATCAGGGCAACACAATCACAAACTCAGATTTTCTTTCAGGCTGTACCACTGGTAACTGCAGAGATAGCAGTGTTTCAAACACCAAAATATATTAATTTATATCCAAGTGATAAAGACTAAGATAAAACCAAGTTTACCAAAGAACATTAACTTTCCTTTAATGAAAGTATTGCTAGATTTATTCTCCATTCACAACACAGAGGGAGCCTCATGCTGTACCCGTGTGGTTTCCATTTGTTATTAGGAAGGTCTTTGCTCCATTAAGTCATGGTATGCTCTTTCATATGGGTTTCCCTGATGGTTCAGCTGGTAAAGAACCTGCCTACCAATGCAGGAGAATCAAGAGATGTGAGTTCATTTCCTGGTTCAGGAAGATCCCCTGGAGAAGGAAATGGCAACCCACTCCAGTGTTATTGCCTAGAAAATTCCATGGACACAGGAGACTGGTGGGCCACAGTCCATGGGGTCACAAAGAGTTGGACATGACTGAGCGTACGCATGCACACACACACACACACACACACACACACACTCTTTTATAATATCCACTTCCTGGTCCCAATCCTGTCATCTGGATCCTCATGGCACAATTTTCACCGTGAAGCAGTACTGACTCACTTAACCAAAGTGACAATCAAAGATTTCAAAGGCAAATATAGAACAGATCACTTAGAAAGTAAACTTAAAATCTGTTATCAAAGGCAGCTCAACATTTTAAGAAAACTTGTCCTCTTTACAGAGAGGAAAACCAAATTCAAATTTTGTGCTAGTTTACATTTAAAATCTACTTACTCAATGAAAATTTTTCTAAATTGAGCCAATCAGGAAGCAGCGAAGCAGTAAGTTGGGCTTGGTGTTGACAGTCTGGCTTCAGACTGCTGCCAGCAAGACGGAACCCTCTCTCTAAGAAGCTGGGATACCAAGTGGGTATGGACATAAATACATTAGGGACAGGAGAAACCCATGTACTGGGGATGGTGTATCAAAGGAGGACTTTGTAACAAGGTAATGGTGGCAAGTAAGATTCTTGAGCAGAGAGGAGACAAGAGCCCAGAAAGATGATTGGCTAATGTGACTTGAAGCTCTGACATTGGGCTTGGCCTCTTTATATCCTATTTGTCCAGGACTGCAATTATATCAAAATGTGAGTCTAAGCTGATTCTGATAGTAGCACTTAAGTGATTTAGATAATTGGAGGGCTACTTGGACAAGTCAGGGAGGTTTTTACATTGGATATTATCTCTTTGGTGCCTTGATCTGGTCATCTGTTGTGTTGATCCTTCTCAACTCTGTGCTGTGTGCTATGCTACGCTAAATTGCTTTAGTCATGTCTGACTCTGTGCAACCCTATGGACTGTAGCCCTCCAGGCTCCTCTGACCATGGGATTCTCCAGGCAAGAACACTGGAGTGGGTTGCTATTTCCTTCTCCAAGGGATCTTCCCGACCTACAGGTCGAACCAGCATCTCTTAAGTCTCCTGCATTGGCAGGCGGGATCTTTACCACTAGGGCCAGCTGGGCTGAGCGTTTTCTCATCTCTGGGTCATTAGTAAATCAGCTACTTGGCTTTCTGTCATCTCAAGTCAGAGGCCTCAGGGACTTCCTGCCACATTTCATATGAGCTCTGAGATAGCACTTTGGAGAAAAGTTGTTAATTGCTTCTTCTAGATTCAAGGGAATCTACCTTGGAGTGCAGCTGCAAAAGCATGCATCAGCTGCATACCTGCAAAAATACCATGGAAACTGCAAAAATACCATGGAAACATTGTCAAGTACTTTGCTGAACAAGACAGGCAAGATTCCAATTTTTCTCTAAATTCTTTAATCTAGTGAGCTCATGCCAAAGAAAATGGGGTCAGCTTGACATGACTTGTCCTGTGTGAATCTGTCTTCTCTGCTACATTTGCTAAATACTCTGTCTAATGACTGTAACTCACAAGGATGAAATAGGAAAGTGATAGTGACTAAAAGTTCTGAAAGTTACAGCACTTGTGAAAAGTTGCTCACCAGCATATGTCCCAGGATCTATGTCTTCCTCCTATAGTGGAATTCAAGGTGCCTACTAGTTTTTTTGGATATCCATTACTTTGATTGAGGAAATGTATCACATAAAAGCAAGGTGGATGCATTGAAATGGGTTGGGATGATGGAGCTCCAAGACAAATCACAAAAAAAGTTTTTGTGGTGGGGATATAAATATAGTTGAAAGAAAATTGTCTTTTTCAAAAAATTGCTGTGGGGTATGTACCATAATGGGCTTCCCTGGTGGCTCAGTGGTAAAGAGTCCACCGGGAATATAGAGGACATAGGAGATATGGGTTCAATTCCTGGGTTGGGAAGATCCCCTGGAGGAGGAAATGACAACCCACTCCAGTGTTCTTGCCTGTAACATCCCATGGAGAGAGGAACCTGACAAGCTAACAGTCCATGGGGTCACAAAGAGTCAGACACGACTGAGCATACATGCACACACACACGTACTATCATTCTCCCTCTTTCTTGTCATGTTCCATTTATGATGCTCTATTTTCATATTCACCATCACATTTACCTCCAACTTTCTCTGCTTCTCTTCCTTATCTCAATTCCTTCCAATCCAGCAGAATGTTTTCTCTTAAGAAATGCCTCACCAGTCCATCATATTCAGAAGAGGAAAGTTTTCAAGTTATTTCATGATGGCATTTGCACGTGCTCTTCTGGCAATTGTGGTCTCAGGCTACATACCTGGGAACCTCTATGATAAAAATTGTCTTTCCATTAAGTCTCTTTTACCAACCTATCCTTGAGGAGTGGAGGTAGGATGTGGCTGCAAGTGGGACGAGAGAGCAATGTGAAGTGAATTCTGACAGAAACTTAATTGAATTCAGTTGGCACTTCAACAAAATTCTGGTATGTAGATCAGTGATTGTTAACTTCTTCCATTTCCCTTGTTTTTCTCTGGATATTCATGTTATCCATGAGAATATTCACGTCCAGACCACCTCCCCCCAAAGAAAAACATGGCTGCCCACTCATTCACCTATTATTTAGGGTTGCTCATGGTCAAGAGCAAAGTAGTTATGATATAGAACTATATCTGTCTATATCTATATCTGTATCTATATCTATATATTGCTTGAAAAGCCTAAAACAATTACAATTTGGCCCTATTCAGGAAGAGGAAAAGGTTGCTGACCTTGCACATAAAATATGGGGGAAAACACATGAAGCTATAAAAATAGAAATGTCCCCAAACTAATAGCACCTTTGAATGAGATTCTCAAGGAAAATGCAGCCTGGTTCCAGGATTCACATAAGTAAGAAAGAACATGCTATTCACTAACCTTGAGTTGTTCTGATTGCTTCCTTTAGTTTTTTAGTAAGTTTCTTAGTATATCATTTTTTTCAAGGAAGACATTCTTATTTAAAATTTGCCTACACATTGGAGTGTTAAGAGCCAGAACAACTCAGCCTCAGTGACTGGTGATGTATTAGCCAGGAAAAGTGACTAGGGAAGCCAAAGAAAAGGAAAAGCAGATTCATTGAAGGAAAGGGCATAAGATTACCTTTAGAGGCCAATGACTCTTGTTATTGCCAATATAAATATCAATATGTTTGCTTGAGCCCAATCAGCACCAAATTTAGTCACAGGTTTAAATAATCCTCCAAGGCCATGAAGCCATGTGCATGGAAAATAGAGGTGACAAATACAGATTAATGAACACGGATGCATGCTTCTGGGCCACTCTGTGTTTGAAGTTAGGAAAAGAAGTATAAGTACCAAACCATATAAAATGCAGGTAAGAATATTTAGTTAGTCTTGGACCCAACTCAGTTCCCTAGGTTCAAACTCCACAGAAATATTTCAATATATCAGAAGAATAAAATATCTTGAAGGTCCAAGCTCTTGCACAACCATGCAAAGATGTTTTCTTCAGATTTGTTAACCTGCTTCACAGAAATGACAAGCACACATACATAGATACAGAGACACCTCATACTAACCCAGTATTCTGCTGGCCTCTTCAACAGGGACCATTCTTCTCGTGACTTTCACTTAGAATGCAAAGATCTTTCACTTAATACCAGGTCTACTCTGCTCCCTACCCCTTCTACCTACCTCCCCACCCCCACCATCTGCTATCCTTGGTTTTCCCCACCTTCATGCTGTCCAAACATCTGACTAGTCTCATGCTGTTATGTGCATTAGAATTCTTCAGCATAATTTTAGGTAATTAATGGGTGACCACTGTTACTTAAATAGCTTTTAAAAATGACATGTGCTCATTTAGATGTGCATTAGATTAAAATTCACAAAGACATACCATATCAACATCTTTGTTTAAGAAGAGACTCAAGAAAAGAAGTGTAATTTGAAAATGAGAAGGTAGAGGTGACTGTTTGAGGTTTGCCAACAAAGGTCCATCTAGTCAAGGCTATGGTCTTTTTCAGTAGTCAAGTATGGATGTGAGAGTTGGAATATAAGGAAAGTTGAGCGCCAAAGAATTGGTGCTTTTGAACTGTGACATTGAAAAAGACTCTTGAGAATCCCTTGGACTGCAAGGAGATCCAACCCATCCATCCTAAAGGAAATCAGTCCTGCATATTCATTGGAAGGACTGATGCTGAAGTTGAAACTCCAATACTTTGGCCACCTGATGCGAAGAACTGACTCATTGGAAAAGACCCTGATGCTGAAAATGATTGGAAGCAGGGGACGACAGAGGATGAGATGGCTGGATGGCATCACCAACTCAATGGACATGAGTTTGAGTAAACTCCAGGACTTGGTGATGGACAGGGAGGCTTGGTGTGCTGCAGTCCATGGGGTCACAAAGAGTCAGAGACAACTGAGCAACTGAACTGAACTGAACTTTAAATGTAAATGGATTAAATACTCCAACCAAAAGACACAAGCTGGCTGAATGAATACAAAAACAAGACCCATATATATGCTGTCTGCAAGTAACCCACTTCAGACCTAAAGACACATATAGACTGAAAGTGATAGGATGGAAAAATATATTCCTTGCAAATGAGAAGCAAATGAAAGCTGGAGTAGCAATCCTCATATCCAACAAAACAGACTTTAAAATAAAGAAGATTACAAGAGATATGGAAAGACACTATATAATGATCAAGGGATCAATCCAAGAAGGAGACATAACAATTGTAAATATCTATGCACCCAACATAGGAGCACCTTAATACATAAGACAAACACTAACAGACATAAAAGGAGAAATTGACAGTAACACAATAATAGTAGCAAACTTTAACACCCCACTCACACCAATGGACATATCATCAAAACAGAAAATTAATAAGGAAACACGTCTTAAATGATACATTAGATGAGATGGATCTCATTTATATCTTTAGGACATTCTGTCCAAATGCAGAAGAATACACAGTCCAGGTAAGCACATACAAAGCAAGCAGCAGGACATCATGACCCCTACAGAGCTGGGGAAAAAAATAAAACTTTTAAGAAGTTATATTGCTAGCTTCAGAAGAAAGGAAAAAAAAAAAAAAAGAAGTTTACTGTCTTGCAACCACTCCATTTTTGAGGAGTTATGAAAAGCAGAAGCACACTGCACATTAGGAGGAAAGGAAGAAGTTCAAAGTGACACAAAGAGAATGTTAAGTTGTTTAATTTTTGCTGTCCTGCCTTAAAACACGTTATTTCATCATTCCTCTGTTACGTGTATGGCATCATGTGGAAGGCATGGGCTCTGAGGTGAGGCTCGCTGTGTTTGAATCCTGTGTGGATCACCTCACAGAACTGGAAATTTGTGGAAGAGGTCTTAGCTTCTCCACGTACACCTTCTCCATCTATGAAAATGGCAAAACTCAAAGCTGTTTGTAAGGACTGAACGAGCTGAAGTACGGAAGGCCTGTCCACAGTGTTTGGTACATTATAAGCACTCAATAAACTCCCCTTGTCTTTTCACTGGTCAAGAATTCTGTAGCATTTCAGTCTCCAGATTTTTGGGAACTAACTTGGGAAGTGTTACATAGTGGTTGAGAGCATAGACACTGAAGCCAGCTTTCCAAGCCTGGAATCCTGATCCTACCATGGACTCACCTTGTGAGTTTAGCAAAGTCCCTTATATTTTTGTGAGCCTTCAGTTTTCCCATCTGTGATATGGGAATCATAAGAGGGATCTTGTAGCTTTGTCTAGAGGTTTACTAATTTAACATAGGCTAAGTATTTAGAATATGCCTATTAAACAGTCTGCTCAGATAAGTATAAATTGGGCTCACTTTCTCTTTTCTATTTTGAACTCTTGTGGTTTTGAATAAAATTTTTGTTCTTTTCTTAGGACAACAAGTGTTTCTATTAATAACAAAACATTCACATGGGTATACAAGGCCAGAGCTACCACAAGACAGATGATATAATTGTGAAACAGGCAATATTAATGAAACATCAAGGGTGTAGCTCTCAAGATACTCCTCAGGGTAAAAGTTCACACTTGAGACAACCGAGGACCTAAATTTTTTGTCTGGGAATCAAGCCACCTGTAGCCCTGTTCTGTGATCTTTCTTCAACTTACTTTTCTATTTAGGGGAGCAGTGTCCACCAGGTGGGTTCATTTCTTCCATTCCCATAACCTTCTGGAAAAGTGGACACAGCGTATGTTTAAATTGGATGCTGGATTATCTTCAGTGTGACATGGAATTGAATTCTAAATTTGGATTTGTGATTTTCAAGGGAAATCACATTTCTGGCACCTGTGGCCATGGGTATCCATGACAAACCTGGGCATATAAGTAGCTGTGGATGGAAACCCTGCAACCTACCTAGTCCCTAGTCCAGAACTGGTGAGCAGCCATGAAGACCTTCATCTTTCTGGCTCTTTTGGGAGCCGCTGGTGAGTCTTAACAAATAAGTGATCAGTAGGGGTCTATGACTTTTCTAAGGTTGTACTTTGTACTCTGGAAGCCAACAATGAATGCCAAATATAATCTCTGTACTCAAGAGGCTTAAGATGTTGAAATAACACTGTATAATACACATGTCTGTAGACAACTAAATCTCATTTGTTGGAGAAGATTATGGAGAGTTGGGGTGATCAGTGTAGAAAGTATCAAGAGGAAGAATCTGCCTTAAATTTCAGGTATGGTCTATGAAGAGTGAAAAAGAAAAGATAGTCAACATTAAGGAAATGTTGTTTTGATCTTTAAAAGAACTTGTAGCTAACAATTGGAACAAATGACTACTCTTGAGCTCCTTGAAGCTGTATCTCATCTGAATCTCCTCTATACTAAAAAGCTTCTTAAGAGGGAGCTTAACAGGCAAAGGCACTCTATTTCTTATGAATAAAATCTTCAGGTTGGGTTTTACAACATCTTCATTAATGAAATTTTGGAGTAATGCAATCATGAAAATAAATAGAGAAAGACTATTCAGTTTTTATACTATTCTATACAGTTGTATTCTTCAACTTATTACAAAATTTCCTCAAATTTGATTATTATAAATGAATTCAGTAGTCCTACTCATATATCAAAAGTGTCTATCTCAAAGTTAGTTTAGAAAATATGAACAATGGGGCATATAGCATATAATCCCAGATATTTAGAGTCTTTAGGAATCACAGTAAGTCAGTGGTCCAAAATTTACAGTGCTGAATAAATTAAAACTGTTGGGAACATGATTGAAATGAGGGGAAAGATTGGAGAGAGAAACTTTTATAATGTTCTATGAGATTATTTAGTGAACATTTTAGGTGAGAACCAAGAAGAAATTGGGGCAACAAAAGTACAAAACTCCTTATTCTTTTACAGGTCAGAACAACTCAGGTGGCATTTAAGAGTTCCCTTTCTGTTACCTCTTGTGGTATTTATTTTATACTGAACTCCACAAATAAACACAATGATGGTGACTGCAAAGCTTCATTGAACACATACGTAAATGTCCCCTTAGCAAGGTTTTGTGTAAAAAAATATTCTTTATATTTTCAGGTAGTGGGCTTCAAGGCATTTATTATGTAAGGAGTCTGATTTGTGTGTGTGTGTCACATATGTAAAAAAACAATCAGTATATGATCAAATTTAAAACAAGCATTAAAAATTAATAGCTACAATACATAAATATTTAGCATATGTGTCAAGTGTATAGAGCAATAAGATCTTGATTATGCCTGGTAGAAAATAGGACTGATTTTTTTTTTTCTGGTTCATCTGCAAAACCTTGCTGCAAAGTAGAAATCCCACAAAGAATCAGTTCTACAAAGAGTTTCCAACTTTTCTCTGCCAGTCGCTTTCCCCGTGGACGACGATGACAAGATCGTCGGGGGCTACACCTGTGGGGCAAATACCGTTCCCTACCAGGTGTCCCTGAACTCTGGCTACCACTTCTGCGGGGGCTCCCTCATCAACAGCCAGTGGGTGGTGTCTGCGGCTCACTGCTACAAGTCGTAAGTAACCAATCCTCACAGCCCAGTTCTCTGAGGCCAGGGCATCCTCAACCATGCCAAAGACAATCAGGGTGAACTATAGAGTCATGCTTGAGGGGGAGTGTTCAGATTCCAAGACCTCACTATCCCCCCACTCCAAGGCACTGTACGCTTTGAGGCACTTACCCACAAAAACATACCCTTAGAGTTCACTGATGGCTTTCCAAATGAGGGCCATAAAGACATAGGAAGAGAAATACCGAGTGATTAAATATACCTAGAGTACCTTAGGGGCTCTAATCATTATGGCTCAACCAGGGGAAAAGTGGCATATGGAAGTAACAAACAAAGCAGATTGCCAGTACAACCTGAAGGTAATCACAACTCATTCTGGTCACTTAATACTCTGTCACATCTCTAAGGCCGGCTACATCTCTGTATAGTAATTGACAATCGCAACTAGATTAATCAACACCATGTCCCTTTTCATCTCCTGTATTGTGGGCATCACTTGGTTCCCATTCCTGTACCTAATGAATACAGTACCTGAAATTCAGGGTGGATTCTTCCTCTTAACCATTTGTACATCACCCCTGCTCCCCATAATCTTCTCCAATAAATCAGATTTTGTTATCTGCAGACATATGCACTGCACACTGTTGTTTCAACATCTTAAGCCTCTTGGGTTGTGAGTCTGGCCTTGGACTGACACCTACCTAAGGAGTCCTCTACCCTGCACCATACGTGGTAGGACTACCTTGAGTGAACAGTGACCTGTGTGTGTCTGTGTGTCTGCGTGTCTGTGTGTCTGTGTGGGTGAAAGCTGTAAGGGCCTTCCCTCTGTGCTTATGCTCAAGATGGGGCTGCACTGGGAGGGGGAGGCCCTCACACTGGAGACTTAGAGAACTTGTCATCCTTTGATCCAGCGGAATCCAAGTGCGTCTGGGAGAAGACAACATTAACGTCGTTGAGGGCAATGAGCAATTCATCAGCGCATCCAAGAGCATCGTCCATCCCAGCTACAACCAGAACACCTTGAACAACGACATCATGCTGATTAAGCTGAAATCAGCTGCCAGCCTCAACAGCCGGGTGGCCTCCGTCTCTCTGCCAACGTCCTGCGCCTCTGCCGGCACCCAGTGCCTCATCTCCGGCTGGGGCAACACCAAGAGCAGCGGCAGTAAGTCTCACGGGGACACGGTCAGCAGGCCTGAGGATCCTAGAGGCGAAAGCCACGTGCAGGGTCAGCTAGCCCCATGTCCCTCAAGGCAGCGTTCCCAGAGGAGAGGGGGGTTCTGTGGAATCTTAGGATATGTAACTGAAATGTGCAGGATCCCTCTGCTTGATGACACAGAAAGAAAGGACTGAGCTAAAGTTGCCAGGTATGTAGCTAAAATGTGAATAGTGATTTGCAGAGAAGCAAAGAATGAGGAGGTACACAGACAGAGGCTGAGGTTGGAACTGCTCAAAGTACAGCCCTGCTTCAGAAATAAAGTCTCTAGGCTTAAGATATGTGGTCACTGATACTAGTATTAGTGAGAGAACAATTTGCTGACTAAACCATTTGGAAGACACTCCAGATAATGGTTGTTCTTCCAAAATAGAAGTTACTAGCAATTGGAGGGAAGGAATGGGAATATTGGGAAGATGGGGAGAGGTACTGAGAAAGATATTTCCCAGATTGTGTGGGTAATCCTCTTCTCTTTTCAATCTTGTCCCCAACAGCCAGCTACCCTGATGTCCTGAAGTGTCTGAAGGCACCCATCCTATCTGCCAGCGCTTGCTCAAGTGCCTACCCAGGCCAGATCACCAGCAACATGTTCTGTGCGGGCTACCTGGAGGGCGGAAAGGACTCCTGCCAGGTGAGCTGCTTCGCTCTCCTTGTCCTTCCAGCTCAGCCTCACGTGTCTCCACCACATTTCCAAGTTCCTGAAACTCAGAACATTGAAAAGCTGTCTCTGGGACTGATCATGAGGGCTCAGGATAGACTGGGGATAAATAACAAGCTTTCTTTTTGCCATATTAATGGTTAAGGTTTGGGGAAAAGATGCACAGATCTTGCGCAAGCAGCGCATCCAAGTACCCTTCTGAGGAAGGATATAGTAGTAGGGAACTCTGAAAAGAGCCTGGCTGGATGGGCGGCACTGAACTACCCATTCCTTTCTGGCCTTAGGAATCTGCAGCTGAGGAAAGAAGGGATCTAGAAGGAGGGAGGAGAAAGAAAAGGGGCCAAGCATGGAGAATGAGGGTGGGCTTTCCAGGGAAAGACGGGGTCTTCATGGAGGATCCGCAGCCTGGAGAGTTGGTCCCCAGGGAAAGGAGGAACACCTTGAGCCTTTCTCCCCTCCGGGCAGAGCTGCAAGTTCTAACCGGCTCTTCCTTCTCACCCAGGGTGACTCTGGTGGCCCTGTGGTCTGCAATGGAAAGCTCCAGGGCATTGTCTCCTGGGGCTATGGCTGCGCTCAGAAAAACAAGCCTGGTGTCTACACCAAGGTCTGCAACTACGTGAGCTGGATTCAGCAGACCATCGCTTCTAACTAAACAGCGTCATCTCTTCAGGACCCTCCCGGTTAGCCAGCTTCACCTTCCTCCCATCCTGAAAGCACTACTGAAATAAAATCATTTATATAATCAAATATGTTCAAGGGTCATTAGTTGGTTTTTATGTACTTCCTCTTCAGTCTTGCTGCTGAGAAGACGGTGGACAAAGAGTTGAACTATTTATTACGTAAAGATGGAATTTGAAAGGTGATTTAGTCATTCATTCAGTCTCATCAAAATAAATTACTGCTCACTTACCATATGCAAGACTCTGTGGATATTGAGGCTATAAAGATGAAGAAGGTTACGTCTCTGTTCCCATCACATTGTTGCACAGATAATGACACTGAAATCAGAACGTTAAAACCAACTGCCCAGAATCACTGGATTAGCTATGAGGCTGAGATGAAGCCCCAGCTGTCTTTATTTTTCTTGTATATTTATTTATTTTTAATTTGAGGATAATTGCTTTATACATTGTGTTGTCTTCCTCCATATATCAACATGAATCAGCCATAGGTATACATATGTCCCCTCCCTCTTGAACCTTCCTTCCCAGCTGTCTTTTTTCCCAAGGCTTTGCTACTGCCGTGACTTTCCTCTCTTCCTTCATCTCTTATCTACCTGAAACTCTGTGAGACTAGGTTAAGGGAAAGGCTAGATGGAGAATGATTTAAAAAGTAACAGTTCCTATGTTTCCCAAGGTTTCACCTACCTGTGTCTTTCATTCTCCAAGATGTTCTTCTTTTCCATCAGGAATTTTATTGCTCCAGCAGACATGATTCCTGCCAGCCATCTGTATCCCTCTCCCACACTAGACCACCCCCCAAAACTCCAGCCCAAGCATGTACCATTTTGAACTATAATTTTTTAAAAAGGTGAAAATGTAGATAAGTTTGTGGGAAACTGATCCGTTACCCTGAGGTCATAAAAGTCTAGGCTACAAGGGTGTTGCTCTCTGTTCTTTTCAATCTTATCCCAAGAAGAAGCACAGACACCTCCTTTAGCCCCTCAACACTGTTCCCTGGATCATTTAGAGAATGACTTGGACTACAGGTCCCAATACATGATACCTATGTGTATTTGATATGAATCAAGAAAAAAGGTGCTTCCCAGGTGGCGCTAGTGGTAAAGAATCTGCCCACCAATGCAGGAGACATAAGAAATTGGGTTGGATCCCTGGGTTAGGAAGATCCCCTGGAGGAGGGCATGGCAACCCACTCCAGTGCTCTTGCCTTGAGCTTCTCATGGACAGAGGAGCTTGGGGGGCTATGGTCCCTAGGATCACAAAGAGTTGGACTGGACAGAAGCAACTTAGCACTTGCATACACAGGAAAAAAGATACAATATGGTCTAAACATAAAAGCATTGGAATGGGCAGAGGAAGTCTGAAAGGTAAAAATGTTTATAATCCCCAGTAGGATCACATGATATGGTGATGAATGGGTGTTATCTTAGTTGGTGCTCTATAACCAGAAAACCACAGATTGAGTGGCTTAAATAACAGACATTAGTTACAGTGTTTGAGGCTGGAAAGTCCAAGATCAAGGTGACACAGGAGGGGGCCCAATTTCTGGCTTGTAGATAGCTGCCTTTTTCTATCCTCACATACATGAGAGAGCTGACTCTGATACTTTAGTGGGGGCGAGTGGAGTGCAGCCAATAGCACACAGCTGTTACCCTGTTACCAAGCAACCATTACTATGAGATCATTAGAAGGAGACCTTTCACCTGGTGGGTGGAAGTTGCCCTTGGCCAATGGTTGGCTGTGTTCTGGTCCTCCCAGAGGAGAGTGTGGTGAGGGGTAAGTGGAGGCCTTCTCCCCGAGCCCCTCCAGGCCCTCCCACCTTGAGCGGGCAGGTAAGCTGGGTGGCCCGGGGGGACAGGCTGGGGGCTGTGTCCTGCAGAGCCCTGGAGCCCTCACTGTGGCCCCCCACTGGCTGGAAGGATCTCTCTGCCATCACTTCCCCTGCAGCCTAAAGGCTGGGACTGTCTGCATGGGTCCATGGTACCCACCCACCCCCATCCCCACTTTGGGTGGCCTGAGGAGCCTGGGCCACCTGGGCCCTGGGCACCTGGCATGCTCAGTGATGACAGCTGGGCAGGGTCTGGGGACCTGGTCCCGAGGGAGCCAGGTGGGATCTGTCTCATCAGCTGGGCCTGGGCACTAATGGGGAGATGCAGATTGGATGCTGTTTGAACACTCCAGGTAACCGACTGGGCAGGCACCGTTTCTTCTTAGCCAGGGCCTGGACCTTGGTGGGCGAAAGTAGAGCCTTGGGACCTTGCCCTTTCTTGTCAGAACAGAGAATAACATTTGTTTTGGTGGAGATTTACAGCAAAGTGGTGATGGACCATGATCTTACCTTAAGAACAAAGGGTCTGACACCAAGATGTTTGTAACAACTAACCACACCCCATCCCTCACCTTTCTTATAAAAGGGATTTGCTGACAGCTTTCAGGGAGCTTGAGGTTTAAGCCAAACTCCCTGTTTAAGCCACCTGTTTCCTTGCATGGCCCTGCAATAAACTTTCCTCTTCTCCAAACTCCAACGCTTTGGTAGTGTTCGGCTTCATTGTGCGTTGGCATAGAGACTTGTGTTCGGTGAAAGTATCGCCTTCTTGAAAGACCTCTAATTCCATCATGAGGGTTCCACCTTTATGACCTCATCTAAGTCTTCCTTCCCTCTTAAAGAGATGGGAATACCAGACCACCTTACCTGCCTCCTGAGAAATCTGTATGCAGGTCAGGAAGCAACAATTATAACGGGACATGGAACACAGACTGGTGCAAAACTGGGAAAGGAGTACGTCAAGGCTGTATATTGTCACCCTGGTTTTTAACTTATATGCAGAGTACATCATGCAAAATGCCAGGCTGCATGAAGCACAAGCTGGAATCAAGATTGCCGGGAGAAATATCAACAACCTCAGATATGCAGATGACACCACCCTTATAGCAGAAAGCAAAGAGGTACTAAAGATACTCTTGATGAAGGTGAAAGAGGAGAGTAAAAAAGCTGGCCTAAAACTCAACATTCAAAAAACTAAGATCATGGCATCTGGTCCCATCACTTCGTGGCAAATAAATAGGGAAACAATGGAAACAGTGACAGACTTTATTTTCTTGGGCTTCAAAATCACTGTGGACAGTGACTGCAGGCATGAAATTAAAGGATGCTTGCTCCTTGGAAGAAAAGCAATGACAAACCTAGACAGCATATTAAAAAGCAGAGATATTACTTTGCCTACAAAGGTCCCTATGGTCAAAACTATGGTTTTTCCAGTAGTCAGGTTACAGATGTGAGAGCTAGATGATAAAATAGGCTGAGTGCCAAAGAATTAATGCTTTTGAACTGTGGTGCTGGAGAAGACTCTTGAGAGTCCCTTGGACAGCAAGGAGGTAAAACCAGTCAGTCCTATAGGAAATCAACCCTGAAAATTCATTGGAAGGACTGATGTTGAAGCTGAAACTCCAATACTTTGGCCACCTGACGTGAAGAGCCAACTCATTGGAAAAGACCCTGATGCTGGGAAAGATTGAAGGCAGAAAGAGAAGGGGGCAACAGAGGATGAGATGGTTGGATGCATCACTGAATGAATGCACATGAGTCTGAGGAAACTCCAGGAGATGGTGATGGACAGGGAAGCCTGCCATGCTGCAGTCCATGGGGTTGCAAAGAGTCAGACAGGACTGAGTGACTGAACAATAACAAAGCCAAAGGCTCTACCTTTTCATAACATCTCCTTGGGTGTTAGACTTTGATTATATGAATTTTGGTGGTCAGGAATACAAATATGCAGTCCATAAGAGGTATCTTAGAAGAGGAAGGTATGGCAAGATGCATATTACTTTCACCAATTTTCTATGCCTTTGTATACAAATGTGGATGGCACATTTGTACCAAGCAGTCCTGAGGTCTTAATATTGCCTTATCATGCCACTAGGATGGAGCCCAAATTCCTTAGCTTTGAGTTCAAGGCTCTTAAATGTTCAGTTATAATTAATCTGCCCTGTGTATTTCCTTAGTTGTTATTGAATTGTGTTTATCTTTACTTATGACCTAAAATAATTTCACACATAACTCCTCTTTTTTTTTTTTTAATGCCACCTTATGTCTATCTTATCTAAACATCTCAGGCTTCCCTACAGAAACAAATGAATTTCAAGATTTTCTTTTTCTTTTTTTTTTTATTTTTATTATTATTATATATATATTTTTTTCCCAGTGGGTTTTGTCATACATTGATATGAATCAGCCATGGATTTACATGTATTCCCAATCCCGATCCCCCCTCCCACCTCCCTCTCCACCCGATTCCTCTGGGTCTTCCCAGTGCACCAGGCCGGAGCACTTGTCTCGTGCATCCCACCTGGGCTGGTGATCTGTTTCACCATAGATAGTATACATGCTGTTCTTTTGAAATATCCCACCCTCACATTCTCCCACAAAGTTCAAAAGTCTGTTCTGTATTTCTGTGTCTCTTTTTCTGTTCTGCATATAGGGTTATCGTTATCACCTTTCTAAATTCCATATACATGTGTCAGTATGCTGTAATGTTCTTTATCTTTCTGGCTTACTTCACTCTGTATAATGGGCTCCAGCTTCATCCATCTCATTAGAACTGATTCAAATGAATTCTTTTTAATGGCTGAGTAATATTCCATGGTGTATATGTACCACAGCTTCCTTATCCATTCATCTGCTGATGGGCATCTAGGTTGCTTCCATGTCCTGGCTATTATAAACAGTGCTGCGATGAACATTGGGGTGCACGTGTCTCTTTCAGATCTGGTTTCCTCAGTGTGTATGCCCAGAAGTGGGATTGCTGGGTCATATGGCAGTTCTATTTCCAGTTTTTTAAGAAATCTCCACACTGTTTTCCATAGCGGCTGTATTAGTTTGCATTCCCACCAACAGTGTAAGAGGGTTCCCTTTTCTCCACACCCTCTCCAGCATTTATTGCTTGTAGACTTTTGGATAGCAGCCATCCTGACTGGCGTGTAATGGTACCTCATTGTGGTTTTGATTTGCATTTCTCTAATAATGAGTGATGTTGAGCATCTTTTCATGTGTTTGTTAGCCATCTGTATGTCTTCTTTGGAGAAATGTCTGTTTAGTTCTTTGGCCCATTTTTTGATTGGGTCATTTATTTTTCTGGAATTGAGCTGCAGGAGTTGCTTTTATTTTTGAGATTAATCCTTTGTCTGTTTCTTCATTTGCTATTATTTTCTCCCAATCTGAGGGCTGTCTTTTCACCTTACTTATAGTTTCCTTTGTAGTGCAAAAGCTTTTAAGTTTCATTAGGTCCCATTTGTTTAGTTTTGCTTTTATTTCCAATATTCTGGGAGGTGGGTCATAGAGGATCTTGCTGTGATTTATGTCGGAGAGTGTTTTGCCTATGTTCTCCTTAGGAGTTTTATAGTTTCTGGTCTTACATTTAGATCTTTAATCCATTTTGAGTTTATTTTTGTGTATGGTGTTAGAAAGTGTTCTAGTTTCATTCTTTTACAAGTGGTTGACCAGTTTTCCCAGCACCACTTGTTAAAGAGGTTGTCTTTTTTCCATTGTATATCCTTGCTTCCTTTGTCAAAGATAAGGTGTCCATAGGTTCGTGGATTTATCTCTGGGCTTTCTATTCTGTTCCATTGATCTATATTTCTGTCTTTGTGCCAGTACCATACTGTCTTGATGACTGTGGCTTTGTAGTAGAGTCTGAAGTCAGGCAGGTTGATTCCTCCAGTTCCATTCTTCTTTCTCAAGATTACTTTGGCTATTCGAGGTTTTTTGTATTTCCATACAAATTGTGAAATTCTTTGGTCTAGTTCTGTGAAAAATACCGTTGGTAGCTTGATAGGGATTGCATTGAATCTATAGACTGCTTTGGGTAGAATAGCCATTTTGACAATATTAATTCTTCCAATCCATGAACACAGTATGTTTCTCCATCTGTTTGTGTCCTCTTTGATTTCTTTCATCAGTGTTTTATAGTTTTCTATGTATAGGTCCTTTGTTTCTTTAGGTAGATATACTCCTAAGTATTTTATTCTTTTTGTTGCAATGGTGAATGTTATTGTTTCCTCAATTTCTCTGTCTGTTTTTTCATTGTTAGTATATAGGAATGCAAGGGATTTCTGTGTGTTAATTTTATATCCTGCAACTTTACTATATTCATTGATTAGCTCTAGTAATTTTCTGGTAGAGTCTTTAGGGTTTTCTATGTAGAGGATCATGTCATCTGCAAACAGTGAGAGTTTTACTTCTTCTTTTCCTATCTGGATTCCTTTTACTTCTTTTTCTGCTCTGATTGCTGTGGCCAGAACTTCCAACACTATGTTGAATAGTAGTGGTGAGACTGGGCACCCTTGTCTTGTTCCTGATTTCAGGGGAAATGCCTTCAATTTTTCACCATTGAGGGTGATGCTTGCTGTGGGTTTGTCATATATAGCTTTTATTATGTTGAGGTATGTTCCTTCTATTCCTGCTTTTTGGAGAGTTTTAATCATAAATGAGTGTTGAATTTTGTCAAAGGCTTTCTCTGCATCTATTGAGATAATCATATGGTTTTTAATCTTTCAATTTGTTAATGTGGTGTATTACATTGATTGATTTGCGGATATTAAAGAATCCTTGCATTCCTGGGATAAAGCCCACTTGGTCATGGTGTATGATTTTTTTAATATGTTGTTGGATTCTGTTTGCTAGAATTTTGTTAAGGATTTTTGCATCTTTGTTCATCAGTGATATTGGCCTGTAGTTTTCTTTTTTTGTGGCATCTTTGTCTGGTTTTGGAATTAGGGTGATGGTGGCCTCATAGAATGAGTTTGGAAGCTTACCTTCTTCTGCAATTTTCTGGAAGAGTTTGAGCAAGATAGGTGTTAGCTCTTCTCTAAATTTTTGGTAGAATTCAGCTGTGAAGCCATCTGGTCCTGGGCTTTTGTTTGCTGGAAGATTTTTGATGACAGCTTCGATTTCCTTGCTTGTGATGGGTCTGTTAAGATCTTCTATTTCTTCCTGGTTCAGTTTTGGAAAGTTATACTTTTCTAAGAATTTGTCCATTTCATCCAAGTTGTCCATTTTATTGGCATAGAGCTGCTGGTAGTAGTCTCTTATGATCCTTTGTATTTCAGTGTTGTCTGTTGTGATCTCTCCATTTTCATTTCTAATTTTGTTAATTTGGTTTTTCTCTCTTTGTTTCTTAATGAGTCTTGCTAATGGTTTGTCAATTTTGTTTATTTTTTCAAAAAACCAGCTTTTAGCTTTGTTGATTTTTGCTATGGTCTCTTTAGTTTCTTTTGCATTTATTTCTGCCCTGATTTTTAAGATTTCTTTCCTTCTGCTAACTCTGGGGTTCTTCATTTCTTCCTTCTCTAATTGCTTTAGGTGTAGAGTTAGGTTATTTATTTGGTTTTTTTCCTGTTTCTTGATGTAAGCCTGTAATGCTATGAACCTTCCCCTTAGCACTGCTTTTACAGTGTCCCATAGGTTTTGGGTTGTTGTGTTTTCATTTTCATTCATTTCTACACATATTTTGATTTCTTTTTTGATTTCTTCTATGATTTGTTGGTTATTCAGAAGCGTGTTATTTAGCCTCCATATGTTTGAGGTTTTAACAATTTTTTCCCTGTATTTGAGATCTAATCTTACTGCACTGTGGTCAGAAAAGATGACTGGAATGATTTCAATTTTTTTGAATTTTCCAAGACCAGATTTATGGCCCAGGATGTGATCTATTCTGGAGAATGTTCCGTGTGCACTTGAGAAAAAGGTGAGGTTGATTGTTTTGGGATGAAATGTCCTATAGATATCAATTAGGTCTAGCTGGTCCATTGTGTCATTTAAAGTTTGTGTTTCCTTGTTAATTTTCTGTTTAGTTGATCTATCCATAGTTGTGAGTGGGGTATTAAAGTCTCCCACTATTACTGTGTTACTATTAATTTCCTCTTTCATACTCGTTAGCGTTTGCCGTACATATTGCGGTGCTCCTATGTTGGGTGCATATATATTTATAATTGTTATATCTTCTTTTTTGATTGATCCTTTGATCATTATGTAGTGTCCTTCTTTGTCTCTTTTCACTTCCTTTATTTGAAAGTCTATTTTATCTGATATGAGTATTGCGACTCCTGCTTTCTTTTGGTCTCCGTTTGCATGAAATATTTTTTTCCAGCCCTTCACTTTTAGTCTGTATGTGTCTCTTGTTTTGAGGTGGGTCTCTTGTAGACAGCATATATAGGGGTCTTGTTTTTGTATCCATTCAGCCAATCTTTGTCTTTTGGTTGGGGCATTCAACCCATTTACATTTAGGGTAATTATTGATAGGTGTGGTCCCGTTGCCATTTACTTTGTTGTTTTGGGTTCATGTTTATACAACCTTTCTGCATTTCCTGTCTAGAGAAGATCCTTTAGCATTTGTTGAAGAGCTGGTTTGGTGGTGCTGAATTCTCTCAGCTTTTGCTTATCTGTAAAGCTTTTGAATTCTCCTTCATATCTGAATGAGATCCTTGCTGGATACAGTAATCTAGGTTGTAGGTTATTCTCTTTCATTACTTTCAGTACGTCCTGCCATTCCCTTCTGGCCTGGAGGGTTTCTATTGATAGATCAGCTGTTATCCTTATGGGAATCCCTTTGTGTGTTATTTGTTGTTTTTCCCTTGCTGCTTTTAATATTTGTTCTTTGTGTTTGATCTTTGTTAATTTGATTAATATGTGTCTTGGGGTGTTTCGCCTTGGGTTTATCCTGTTTGGGACTCTCTGGGTTTCTTGGATTTGGGTGGCTATTTCCTTCCCCATTTTAGGGAAGTTTTCAGCTATTATCTCCTCGAGTATTTTCTCATGGCCTTTCTTTTTGTCTTCTTCTTCTGGAACTCCTATGATTTGAATGTTGGGGCGTTTCACAGTGTCCCAGAGGTCCCTGAGGTTGTCTTCATTTCTTTTGATCCTTTTTTTCTTTTTTCCTCTCTGCTTCATTTATTTCCACCATTTTATCTTCTACCTCACTTATCCTATCTTCTGCCTCCGTTATTCTACTCTTGGTTCCCTCCAAAGTGTTTTTTATCTCATTCATTGCATTATTCATTTGTAACTGACTCTTTTTTATTTCTTCTAGGTCTTTATTAAACAGTTCTTGAATCTTTTCAATCTTTGTTTCCAGGCTATTTATCTGTAATTCCATTTTGTTTTCAAGATTTTGGATCATTTTTATTATCATTATTCTAAATTCTTTTTCAGGTAGATTCCCTATCTCCTCCTCTTTTGTTTGACTTGGTGGGCATTTTTCATGTTCCATTACCTGTTGGGTATTTCTTTGCCTTTTCATCTTGTTTAGATTGCTGTATCTGGAGTGGGCTTTCTGTATTCTGGAGGTCTGTGGTTCCTTTTTGTTGTGGAGGATTAACCCAGTGGGTGGGGTTAGACGATTGGCTTGTCGAGATTTCCTGGTTAGGGAAGCTTGCGTCAGTGTTCTGGTGCGTGGAACTTGATTTCTTCTCTTTGGAGAGCAATGGAGTGCCCAGTAATGAGTTTTGAGATGGGTCTATGTGTTAGGTGTGACCTTGGGCAGCCTGTATGTTGATGTTCAGGGCTATGTTCCTGCGTTGTTGGAGAATTTGCCTGGTATGTCTTGCTCTAAAACTTATTGGCTCTTGTGTGGTGGTTGGTTTCAGTGTAGGTATGGAGGCTTTTGGACAGTCACTTATTACTTAAAGTTCCTTGTAGTCAGGAGTTTTCTGGTGTTCTCAGGTTTTGGGCTTAAGTCTCCTGCCTCTGGATTTCAGTTTTATTCTTCCTGTAGTCTCAGGACTTCTCCAACTATACAGCACTGATAAGAAAACTTCTAGGTTAATGGCGAAAAGATTCTCCTCTGTTACGGACAGCCAGAGAGGTTCACAGAGTTACATGAAGAAGAGGAGAGGGAGGAGGGAGATAGAGATGAGCAGGAGGAGAAAAGGGGCACTCAAGAGGAGAGAGACAAATCTACGCAGCTGTCTGTTCCCAGAGTGTTCTCCGTAGCCCAGTCATATACAAAGATTCACAGAATTGGATTGGGAAGAGAAGGGGAAAGGAGGAAATAGAGGTGTTCTGAGGTAGAAAACAGAGAGTCAAAATTGGGAGAGAATAATCTTCAGTTTAAAAATAGGGCTTCTCTTCTTTTTTTTTTTTTTTTTGTAAGGTTATAGTGTATTGAAAATGAAAATTAAGGAGTAGTAGAGGAGTACTAGAGGACTTTAAAAGAAATAAGAGAAAAAGAAAAATAGAAAATAGAAGAGAAAAAGGAAAGAAAAAAAAAGAAAGAAAATGAAAAAAAGAAAAAAAAAAAAGAAAAAAAAAATTTTTTTCCCCCCTAATTAAAAAATCGTAAAAGTCTATGGAAATGAAAGTTAAGGAGTAATTGGGGAGTAATAGGGGATTTTAAAGGAAAATAAAAGAGAAAAAAGAAAAAAGAAAAAAGAAAGAAAAGAAAAAAATAAAAAAATAAATTAAAAAAAAAAAAAAGAGAGAAAAAAGTAAAATTCTATCTAGGAGTTTCTCTGGAGCTGTTGCGGTCAGTGTGGGTTCGGCTCAGTTTCAGATAGCTCCTCGTTCCAGCTTACGCTTCTCGATATCTACAGGCCCCTTCCGGTGTAGTCAGTGTTTTCTAGAGGGATTTTAATCTGTTGCACCAGTCCCTTCTGAAGCGGTTCCCTTTGTTTATTTGGCTTCTGTTTGCCGGTCTCTTCAGAGCCTCATTTCGCCCTGACACAGGCGGGCGGAGGTGGACTCTTATTCAGGTAGCTAGTTCCGTCGCTCCGCGGGGAGGGGCTGGCGCTGCCGGGAGGGGCTGGCGCTGTGGGGACAGGCTTGCACCGCGGGGATGGCCTGGGGCTGCCGGGAGGGGCTGACGCTGCTCTCTCCGTCTGCGCTGCTCAGGCTCCCGGCTGTTCTATATGGAGCGCGCCCCACGCTGCGCGAGGTTCCAGCCCTCGGGTGTTCCACAAAAGCGCGGAAGGAAAAGCTGCGCCCGCTCTCTGTGCCTTCCCCGTCAGAGCGGTCCAGGCAGCCAGGGGCTTGGTGGGCGCACTCTCCCCAGGTGTGGCGCGCCCACTCCCTTCCGCGGACCCAGTCTCAGTTTCCGCTGGCGCCAGTCGGGTGCGTGCGCCTTCTGCCCTCCGCGTCCCCAGCCCCAGTCCCCGCCCGCGCCGGTCGGGTGCCTGCGCCCTGTGTCTCGCCGCGACCTTCCCCTCCCCCCTGCCTCCTGCCTCCGGCGGGGCTGGGCCGGTCCACAGCCTGCGAGCTCTTCTCTGGACCCTCTCGGTCTCTTTGTTCTGCAAACGGCCGGCAGTGTGTTCAGGCCGGTTAATTTTCTCTCTCTCTCTTTTGGTCTCCCACAGTTCATGTTGGCAACTCACAGAAGCTCCCTCCGATTGTCCTCAGGGCACTCAGGCCCGGACCCTACCCCAAGCAATGCCGCCTAAGAGCTCCCAGGACGGATCTCCGTCCTTAGCTCTTTTGTCTCACTTTTTATCTTTTATATTTTGTCCTACCTCCTTTCGAAGACAATGGGCTGCTTTTCTGGGCGCCTGATGACCTCAGCTAGCGATCAGAAGTTGTTTTGCGAAGTTTGCTCTGCGTTCAGTTATTCTTTTGATGAATTTGTAGGAGAGAAAGTGGTCTCCCCGTCCTACTCCTCCGCCATCTTGGCTCCGGGCCTCAAGATTTTCTTATACCCTGTGAAATGTTTTTTTTTATCCCACCCATCACCACCACCAATATACACCTATTCACCTAATCACCTCAGCCCCCTTGCCTGTATCTAGGGAGAAAGCAGCTTTTTCCCCAGAAGTCCCTGTCAAATATCGTATGTGTCTCCTCAACTGAATTTGGTCACTTGCACATAATTGAGCCAATTACTGAAGGAGATTATACTGTTGAAAATTATAATCAAGCTACAAGACACACCATCCAAGCAAGGAGTAGACTTTTCATTTTTCAATAAACGTGATCTACTTGATACATATTTGGTTAGGGCATACTGATGAAAGTGAAAGAGGAGAGTGGAAAAGTTGGCTTAAAGCTCAACATTCAGAAAACTAAGATCATGGCATCTGGTCCCATCACTTCATGGCAAATTGATGGGGAAACAGTGTCAGAATTTATTTTGGGGGGCTCCAAAATCACTGCAGATGATGACTGCAGCTATGAAATTAAAAGATGCTTGCTCCTTAGAAGAAAAGTTATCACCAACCTAGACAGCATATTAAAAAGCAGAGACATTACTTTACTCACAAAGGTCTGTCTAGTCAAAACTATGGTTTTTCCGGTAGTCGTGTATAGATGTGAGAGTAGGGCTATAAAGAAAGCTGAGTGCCAAAGAATTGATGCTTTTGAATTGTGGTGTTGGAGAAGACTCTTGAGAGTCTCTTGGACTGCAAGGAGACCAAATCAGTCCATCCTAAAGGAAATCAGTCCTGGGTGTTCATTGGAAGGACTGATGTTGAAGCTGAAACTCTAATACTTTGGCCACCTGATGCAAAGAGCTGACTCATTTGTAAAGACCCTGATGCTGAGAAGGATTGAAGGCAGGAGAAGGGGATGACAGAGGATGAGATGGTTGGATGGCATCACTGACTCAATGGACATGAGTTTGAGTAAACTCCAGGAGTTGAGGATGGACAGAGAGGCCTGGCATGCTGCAGTCCATGGGGTCGCAAGGAGTCGGACATGACTGAGTGACTGAACTGAACTGAGTAATTCTAAGATTAGCTATCAAAAAAGTGGAGGAGTGGATGTTAAGGAGGCAGCCACACTCTCCACCAGAGTAACCATGGATGCTTATTGATGTATTTTTCTATATAACACTGAAAATCTGGAAATAGCTCAAATACTCATTAATAGAAGATTGATTAAATAAACCTGGTATGTTGTACAGAGGAGACAATATATCTATTCATTTATCCAACCACTTACTTAACTTACTGAGGGTCTATTACATGCCTAACAATGTGTTATTCACTAAAGATACATATAGCAGGGAACAAAACAGTTAAAACCCTGCCTTCACGGTGTATTCATTCTCACTGGGTAAACAGAAAACAAATAGAGACTACAGAATATAATGCTAATCAATGCAAATGCCACAGGAAAGGAAAACTGGATCAAAGAATGGACAGATGGAAAGCAAAGGTTGCTTTCCAAATTTTAATCAAAGAAAAACATCAAAAGGCCTATGAAAGCATACTACAGTTTAAAATAAAAATCCATATTGTAGGGTCAGAAAAGGTATCTCTCCCCAAACTATGTTTACAACAAATAGATACCTAATTCACAATTCAATAAAATCCAGAAAGACATATTTCATAGCAAAAATAAGGCAATGTACAACAACAACAAAGAGTTTACAGTCTGAGATTAGGAAAAGTTTTTTGCTTCCTATGTCTCATTACAATAACAGATACATTTATTTTACTTATCCCTTGCTCTGAAAACCAAGTTGGCTCTCAACTGCCAGCTTCATGGTTAGGAACTTCAATAGCTATGTAGAAGTAATCTTTGCACTTGAAAGTTTAGCTTCTTAATGTAAATGTATTTCATATGGGATATATAAGCAGGGTAAAAGTAAATTCACTCCAAACCAGTACACTTCATAGTCTATTGGTTTTCCTATTAGCAAGCAAAGAATTTCAAGGGATACTAAAGATGAATTTATCTAGGAATATTTGCTTTAATAAAGTAAATAGAAGCCTCTTTTCCCCTAAAAGTTTAATTCTTTATTTAAGTGAAAATGATTGTAATTATTTTATTTTATGGCAAGTAACTTTAGTTTCAAAATCAAATTTTAAAAGACCTTTAAAAAATACATAAGATATTTACTATCTTGGTTATGATTTTAGTCTTCTCTTTAAAAGTCAAGAAAGAATGTCTACCTTGTTGAAAAAATGCAAATACAAAAGTCTTTATTTAGTCTCAAAAACCCTAATTTAGTCTTAAAAATACTCGTTTACTAAAAGTCTAATCACTTTTTAAAATTTATACTCCATCTAAGCTGTGGAAACTTTCTAAACATATTTTTATCATATGATCCAGTGATAACACTCCTTGCTATCAATTCAAAAGAGCTGAAAATGTGTCCCCACACAAAAACCTGCCCATGGATGTTTATAACAGCTTTATTTATAACCACTAAAGCTTGGGAGCAACCAAGATGCCTATCCTATGACGTACGTACTGATATTCCTTCCACTTTATAGATTAGAATACTGAGGCTTAAAGAGGCTGGATGCTTTTATCATGACAAGACAGCTAAAAAGTCCTAAAGCCAGGAATTGAAGCCTGAACTAACTCCTGAGTCTGTGCTCTTCACTTCTATTAATACCTTTGGGAATTTTACAAAACTTTAAGGACTTAACAGCAATATTTGGACATAAAGAGCAAAAGATATCCCCAGAAGCCTGGAAAATATGGGGATCCTAAGGTTATTGTTATTTAACAAGTGTTTACATAGCATTACTATTTACCATTAGAACTCACTATTCTAAGCACTTTATAAACAGAAAATCTGAACAGGCCAAGTAAAGAGTAAAGAGATCGAGTCAGTAATCAAAACCTCTCAACACAGAAAACAAGACAGGACCAGAGAGCTTCACTGGAGAATTCTACCAAACATTCAGATAATGAACAACAACCCTTCTCAAACTCCTCCAAAAACTGAAGAAGACTCCAAACTCATTCTACAAGGCCAGCACTATCCTGATACCCAAGCCAAAAACAACACAAGAAAACTATAGACCAATATCCATGATTGAACCCATTATTAGTAACATATCTTGGCGGGGGCAGTCAGAAAGTTAAGGCTAACTTATAAAAAGGAGTGGGGTACATTAAAAAGAGTAGCAAGTGTCCAACACAAAAACTGAACAGGTAACAGTTTTGCTGCAGTAAGAGGAACATCCTGGATTTGAAGATCAGAGTGTCTCGGCAGAATGATTTTACCTTAAGACTTTTGTAGGGAGATATATGCGAGTCACAGCTGGAGAGGTGAACAGTTGAGGTTGTTTTACAATCAGGGAATTCTCAGTCAGCTGAACAGGCAGTGTTTATCTCTAGCTGTAGTTAGATTTGTTGTGGGGTGGGGGTAAGAGTTGCAAGCTCAGTTAATCATTGATGAGAGACAGATTGGGGAATCGGAGGGTCCATGTCTGGCTGTGTCAGTGGGTTCAGGTAAAAAAGGGAAAAGGTCTGTGATTGACCTTGTCACAGATCAACAAAGAAGTCATCCAAAGTCCTGTGGGAGCCCTGAGAAAGAGTAGGCAGAGTCTCTTCAAACTAACATGGGGAAGGGTCATTCTTTGTGGAAAGCCATTTCTCAGCAGACAAAATTTCCAAAACTTTTTCACCCACCACTGTGTTCTGGGAGCACAGGACTCAGGTACAATTCAACACATCAGAGGAAATCTGGAGACTCAGTTCCAAGTCCTAATTTTGCTGCTAACTTCCATGAGGACCACAGCATCCTCATCCCTAAAATGGGGAGGGGAGGATGCCTTGCTAACTTTACTTCATTACCCCAATGTTTGATGAGTCTCTGAGAAGAGAAGAGGGACTCTTGGGGAAACGGAGATGACAAGTGAGGGCAGGGAATAAGGTTCAAAGCCACAAAGGGAGGAGGGGACAGCAAAGAATGACTATGTCACAGAAGGGGCGGGGAGTGTCAGCAGTTGCACCATGACTCCTGAGACCTTTAGGGTCAGAGAAGAGGCACCAGGGGCTGGACTTGCCCACCCCTTCCTCTTTCACCCACATCAGAGCCAGATCCCAGCTGTGCCTTGTATAACTGGATTTTGATAAGGGCTAGTTTGAAGATTGCTCTAGCATCCTTGCTCCTTCCCTACCCCCACAAAGTAATATTTCTCCCACAGCTGTTCTTGCCAAGGCTACTTGGATTAAAGACTGAGGCAGCTGAGAGCTTGATCTGACTTGTCTGCTGCTGGCGAGATCCCAGCCTGTCATGAAGTGCTGTGTCTTCTTCATGTTCATGAGCACGGCTGGTGAGTCTAGGTCTTGTTGCTGCTTAGGGAGTGATGTGGTGATGTGCGGGAGGATGGGGCTTCCCAGGTGGTGCTAGTGGTAAAGAACTCACCTGCCAATGCAGGAGACATAACAGACATGGGTTCGAACCCTGGGTTGGGAAGATCCCCTGGAGGAGGGCACTGCAATCCACTCCAGTATTCTTGCCTGGAGAATCCCATGGACAGAGGAGCTTGGTGGGCTATGGTTCACAGGGTCTCAAAGAGTTGGACACGACAGAAGCAACTAAGCATGCATGCACGCACATGGATCAGAGGGGAAGTAGCTGGCCAAAACTGAAGATAGAGGAGGTGGTGGGCATTTCCTTTGATTAACTGTTAATGGAAGTGAAAGGTACTACTCTTGATGCATGGCTCACCCCTTCAACAGTCTCTCTAAGCTGCTTCTGCACCTGTGAGCAAGTTAGCATATGTCTTTATAAGTGCTCTGCACTCTCCCAGGACTCCTGAACAGAGAGCAGAAAAGTACATCTTCCCTTTCTCCGGGCAGATGGACTCTGGAGGAGTAAGTGCAGGTTGGGAAGGGGGATGAGTCAGGGGCTATGAAAGCCTCAGGTCCCTCCCCCAAGCTCTTCCACACCTTTCAGCACCAAAGTCAGGGAGGATTTAACTTTTTACTTTCATTCCTGGCAAAAGTGAATTTAGAATAATATTTTTAACATAGTAAATCTTTTTTTTTCATTTTTATTATACACAACACTGCCAATCAGGGTTTATGATCAGCCTCAGATACGCCTTTGTGTTAGTTTCACAGAACTTCAGTATACCTCCATCTCAAGCAAAGACATGTGTCAGTTTTCTTAATGGGTAGAGCTTGGGTGACATGCATGATCTCCCTTAGAAAAATGGGACAGATGAACCTATTTGCAGGGCAGGCACAGAGAGGCAAACACAGAGAAAGGAATGGTGGGCCCGACAGGGGAAGGAGAGGGTGGGATGAATCAAGAGTAGCATTGACGTACACGCACTACCATGTATCAGATATTAATCGATGGCTGGTGGGAAGCTTCGGTATAGCACAGGGAGCTCAGCTCCGTGCTCTGAGATGACCTGGAGGGGCAGGATGGAGGCGGGAGCGAGGGAAGGTCGAGAGGGAGGGGACATATGTATTCCGATAGCTGCTTGGAGTTGTTGTACACCAGAAACTGTAAAGCAATTATCCTTCCATTAAAATAAAATAAGGAAAAATGGCTCCCCACTCACTTTCACTTTTCACTTTCATGCATTGGAGAAGGCAATGGCAGCCCACTCCAGTGTTCTTGCCTGGAGAATCGCAGGGATGGGGGAGCCTGGTGGGCTGCCGTCTATGGGGTCGCACAGAGTCGGACATGACTAAAGCGACTTAGCAACTGCAGAAGACTGTTTTAGTTTGAAAACCTTAGGGTGGGAAAAACTATGCTGGCCAACTCTCACCTCTTGCCCTATCTCTCTACCTGTGACCCCTCTGATTCTTTAGGAGTCATTCTGGCAGAAGCTTCTAACATTGAGAAGACGAATGAAGTAGATTTTACTATTCCTTACATGGTCTACCTGCAGTCCTTCCCAGAACCCTGTGTGGGGACACTTATTCACCCGCAGTGGGTACTGACCGCTGCACACTGCCTCTCTCCGTAAGTATTTCTCTGCTCTTGGGAGCCAGGGGGGATCTATTTAAACAAAAGCAGGTCTGAGGACAGTATGGAGATTCCTTAAAAAACTAGGAATAAAACTACAATATGATTCAGCAGTCCCACTGCTAAAACATACCCTGAGGAAACCAAAATTGAAAAACACACATGTGCCCAAATGTTCATTGCATCATTATTTACAATAGCTAGGACACAGAAGCAACTTAGATGTCCATCGACAGACAAATGAAGAAGCTGTGGCACATATATACAATGGAATATTACTAAGCCATAAAAAGGAACACTTTTGAGTCAATTCTATTGAGGTGGATGAACCTAGAGCCTATTACACAGAGTAAAGGAACCCAGAAAGAGAAAAACAAATACCATATATAAGTGGATATTTATTGGATCTAGAAAGACAGAACTGATGAAACTATTTGCAGGGCAGCAAGGGAGAGGCAGACATAGAGAACAGATTTATGGACACAGGGGTGAGGGGAGGAAGGAGAGTGTGGGACAAATATAGAGAGTAACATTGAAGCATATACACTACCTTAGGTAAGATAGAAAACTGATGAGAATTTGTTCTATGACTCAGGGACCTCAACCTGGTTGAGTTTGGATGAGACATGTAAGGTGGGAGGAAGGTTCAAGAAGGAGGGGACATAGGTATACCTATGGTTGATTCATGTTGATGTATGGCAGAAACCAACAACTATTGTAAAACAATTATCCTTCACTTAAAAATAAATAAATAAATTTAAAAAGCAGGTCTTGTGAGGCATCCTAGCATGCTCTAATGGCATCCCAGGGAATCAGAAGATTCAGGAAGAGAGAGTCATCTTTCCAATGGGGAAAAAGATACACACTTGGGCAGTTTAGGAGGATATGAAGAGGAAGATGTCAAAAGTCTCTTTCTCATGCAAAATAAATAATAGACATCCATCCAACCTACTTGAGGGCTTCCCTGGTGGCTCAGATGGCAGAGAATCTGCCTGCAATGCAGGAGACCTGGGTTTGATCCCTGGGTCGGGAAGGTCTCCTGGAGAAGGGAATGGCCACCCACTCCAGTATTCTGGCCTGGAGAATTCCATGGACAGAGGAGCCTGGCAGGCTACAGTCCATGGGGTGGCAAAGACTCAGACACATCTGAGTGACTAACACTTTCAACTTTCATCCAACATACTTCTGGAACACTTACCATATTCCAGGGACTGCTTAATGAACTGAAAAAACAGCAAGGGAACAAGATGGTAATTAGTTTTCCCTCACAGAGCTCACATTCTGGTAGAGGAAATACGCCAAAGCAAATAAAAGTCCCAAAATGAAACATTGAAATGAGTGCCAAGTTGAAATATACAGGAATGAAACAAGATACCTACTTCAGTTAGGGTGATTGTATCAGGTCTGTTTGAAGAGATGAAACCTACACGAAGAGGAGGATGAAACCAGGTTGAATAAATTCTGGGGGAAATTCCAGGCAGAGGGAAGAGTGTACAGAAGATCTCATGAGTAGGGGTGGGTGTTCACAGGCTGAGGTTGAAGTGTTAGGCGGAAGCCATGTGATTCAGGGAAGACAGGAAGAGTGAAGGAGCTCTGCGCGAGATGATGCTGTCCTTTACAAACCTGTGTCTCTGTTGTGCGTGACAAAGTGTTAGATAATTGGAACCTAGTCAGAGTTTCAGGAGTGTATAACGGTCACTTCTAACTCAGAGTTTTCAGCCATCTGGTCGTTCAAGACAGTTCATTCAAACACAGATTGAAACCCTGCTTTGTGTCAGTGAGAAACAGAGGAAATATAGACAGGAAATATAGTCCATCCACTCCAAGAACTGGCATTGGAAATTTGGATTTTCTTCTCTCAGCCAGACCTAATGCACAAGCTATCTTTTGGCAGGCAGTGGCTCCTGTGTCTGTTACATGACCAGACTCCTGGCAATAGAAGTGGGTGGGTTTAAATTTCTCCAGGAAATATAATAGAAAGTGGTCAGTGGGAGTCCTGTTAGACTGCTAAGAGTCTTTTGAATCTATAATCAGTGTAGGCAGCTTGCATTAAATACAAAGATATGGGCCCAAAAGAATCTGGAAAGGGCCTAAGAATATCCAGAAACTGCAGGTACAATATACTTGCTCCAGAGTTGTTTCAGACAGTGGAGGACAGGCAAAGACCTCTGGAATAATGGATTCTGGTGCCATATCTGTTACCTATTCATTCAGATTATCCAGGTTGTCGTTGTGATCATTAACATCATCGACGACAACAACTAGATCCCACTGACTATGTTCTAGGTGGCAGATACCATGTCAGATTGTATGTATATACATTGACTAATACAACAATCCTGTAAACTATTGTTCCTACTATTTTACAGGCCAAGGCAGGTCACTTTGGTTCTCAGGTCTAAGAAATAAAATGAAGATGATTAGATGATTAAAGAAAGTCACCTATGAGACTTCTTGCAGTTCTGACATTCTGTAACCCTTATTTTTGTTTTCTGGTTTTTTTTAAATCTCCCTGCCTTCCTTCTTCCATAGTGTTAAAATCCGATTGGGAATTTATCAACCCAACATCAAAAACCAGCACGAGCAGACCCAGAGTTACTCAATGACTGTGCCCTACCCTGACTTCAACCCAGAATATCTGAGCAATGACCTGATGATGATAAAACTGTCTGAGGCTGCTAAACTCACCACTCAAGTGGGAACCATAGCCATAGCTATGGAACCCTTATCACTTAATGAATCCTGCTTTATCCCAACCTGGACCTGGAGTAAATATAAAAACCGTAAGTGTTTGACTCTGTGTTTTTCATCCTGAGAAGGTTTTGGCGCTGGGGAAAATGAAGAGAGATATACCTGAAGCGCATCTCAGGTGTGGCTCAGTGGTAAAGAATCTGCCTGCAGTGGAGGAGATGCAAGAGATGAGGATTCAGTCCCTGGGGTGGGAAGATTCCTGGAGGAGGGCATGACAATCCGCTCCAGTATTCTTGCCTGGAGAATCCCATGAACAGAGGATCTTGGCAGGTTCATGGGGGTCACAAAGAGTCACACATGACTGAGCTCACAGCACACACGTACATGAAGGACTTAGCTTATACTACCATTATCCTCCGTTTCATTAACAGAGGATACTAGAACCACCATTTGATATCTGAAATGATAAAGCTGAACTTATTGCTTATTATAGAAGAGCAATGCTGAGCAGACACAGTCTCAGTGAGCAGTACAGAGTACTAAGCCATGCTTACATGAGGTTTGTGGGAAGCTTTCCACTGAGAGTTTGGAGGACTTTCAGAGGCTGAAGAGAGTTGATGTCATCTGTAGAGGCTTGATTACCTGGGTGAGATTGTTGTTGATTGGTTGGCACTCAGTTGTTTATTGGAGGAGTCTAACATGCTGACTTTAAAGAGTGACTGACTGATTGGCTTGTTAAAGCCTACTCACTAAGGCAAGTTGTGGATAGTAATCAGGTTTAAACCTTTCTCATGTAGTTACAGAACAATTCATATATTCTATAAAAACAAATAAAAAGTAGGAGACTGGTCTATCAGTCTGTTTTGTAAAGGTAACAAGTGGGAACTTTTATATGGTCAGTGCCAGTGAAATTTGGCAACTTCACTTCAATTTAGAAGCAGCATTCTAGAGAATCTAAGTGAATATATCTTCTGAACAAATTGAAGCTTTTTCTTTTTTTTTTTTTTAATGGTTTTTTTTTATTATTATTTTTTTTTCCAGTGGGTTTTGTCATACATTGATATGAATACATGTAAATCCAAATTGAAGCTTTTAAATCTTATTCAAAGTAACTGCTTCACATTTTACAAAGTAATTTACGACATACACTTGAAAACAAAATAAAACTACAAAAAGTGTCATCATATAGGCTCTGCATGTCATTTCAGAATCACAGTGGCAAATCAATTCTATAAACTCTCTAGGGCCAGCCTCCCAATATTTATTAAGAATTCACTATTTCAAGTAAGTAGGTTACTTTCACCTACCTTGTTCTAAGTATTTCAATTAGGTTTCCAAAAAAGTTAAAACTGAACATAACTCTTCTCATCCTTTTCTGACCTGACACTTCCTGCTCTGATTTGATTTAAAACATTAGATTGGAAATGTATCCAAAATATTATGCTTTATAAGTAATGCTAGGTTTAACTTGAGAGATCTCTAGTTGATTTTTAGCTTCCTTCCTCCTTATTTCTCTCCACCAGAGACTAAAATTACATAATGTGTTGGTTAGGCTCCTTACATCCTGAGGTTAACAGTATAGTAACAACTGCAATACGTGAGATGAGCAATGTTACTTCTTAGGGGAAATTATATATGTGTATTTATACATATACATACGCACTTATAAATAACCCACTTATAAATGGTCTCACTATAAAAAAAGCAGTTTAAAACACATTAAAAATCATGTTCTCCCTTTATGATTAAATGAAAGATGATGAAGTCGGTCCCCAAAAGGAAGGTTTCTTATGGACAACAGCTTCTGTCTCTTTCTCCTCACAATCATTCATAATTTTCCTGTGGGTTTTTTTAAGCTTTCCAAGTTATGCACAGTACAGAGAGAATTATAGATCTGATGATATCTGATGTAAGGCTCATGTAATGCTTTGAATCCACTGCTCAGACACAGAGAGACTGAACAAGGGGCTCTAAGAAGGATGGAATGTCTGATATCTACTATAAATATATACAATGTATTCACAAAACAGAGGTTGATCACAAGAGTATATGTGATCAGGAGAGTCACCCTGGACTTTTCTCTTTCCCACAGTTAGTGACCCTGACATCCTGACTTGGATAAACCAATATACTCGTCCCTATGATGAGTGCCAGAACATGCAAGATGAAAGAATGTCAGTAAACATCATGTGTGTGGGGCAACCTCTAAAGACCCTAACTGATATTAAGGTATCTTTCCTATCACCAGACAAGCACACAGCAAGGGGTCCATGAGGAAAGGTGCTTGTAGGAAACCAAATGGTATCCAAGAAGAAGGCCTGCGGTCTTCCTCTGCCTCCTCAGTCTGTGGATTGGTCATCCATTCCCCTGCCTTCCTTTAGAGTGGGAGGGAGTCAGGGGAGAGTCATTTGTCCTTTTTCCTCCTACTTGCACTCAGGTTGGTCAAATTCAAACCTGGAGAGGTGAGACCTGCATGGATGTGAAGAGAGGGTTCTCCCCTCTTAAGAAAAATGATTCCAGTCTGATAGAAGGTTCTGTTATCACAATGTGCCCCTTCTTAGAATAAATCCTTACTGGATGAGGAATAAAGCAACACTGACCCCCTGTCCCCTCTCTCTGGCAGGAAGTCTCAGCAGCTCCAGCCATCTGCAGTGGGAGGGTACACGGAATTTTGAGTTGGGCAAAAGGAAGTGTCACCCTTGGAAATGAAGGATTCTTCACAGAAATCGGTTCTTATTCAAGATGGATCATGAGCATCATTGAAAGCTACTGAGGCGTCTCTGGTCCTCCATCCCCTCAGTGCAGTATTTCATGATTTCCACCCTGGATCTACAACTCTCCTTATTATGTTTCTTGTTCTTGAGCAGAATTCATTAAAAAGAAATGACACTAAAAACTTATTCCTTTATCATATAAACTGTAAACATGAAGAGAAATCTAGCAACATTCCCAGCCATTTGTTCATTCAAAAATTGTTGAAATGTCTGCTATTTGGTAGGCGCTGCATATGCCTGGGGCTTTCAGGTGGCTTAGTGGCAAAGAATCCACCTGAGATGCAGGAGACACAGGAGATGCGGGTTCAGTCCCTGAGTCGGGAGGATCCCCTGGAGGAGGAAATGGCTACCCACTCCAGTATTCTTGCTGAGATAATCCCATCGGCAGAGGAGCTTGGAGGACTACAGTCCATGGGGTCGTAAAGAGTTGGACATAATTGAGCAACTGAGCATGCATATGCTAGGGGTACATGAGTAGATATAATGCAGACTTTGTCATCAATTAGCCAGTTCTATTACCTGGTGATAATTACTACAGTGGAGATGAGCAATAAGTTGCATGAGAAAATAGGAAAAAATCAGGGTGTCAGAGTCACAGGAGGTACCACCCAAGAGGCCAACAAATTAGAGGAGACTATTATAAAACTGAGGTATACTTAGGTAAAAGTCAGAAAAGCATAAAAACCATTATGTTCTGGAAAATACATGTAAGTAAGTAATACTGAAGGGTGGAAAATAAATTGTTCATAGAAGAGAAGACAGAACATGATAGAAAAGTATTATTTATGCAGGTAAGGATTAGATAGCAAAAGGCCTGACCTGTTTGGTAAAGAAATTTAGATTTTTTTATCTTGTAGGTATCAGAGGCTTAGTCGTTAAAGCCACCATGGTAAATAGAACGTCAAATGTCTGAATTGGGAGATGTAAGAACACAGAGTCTATAAGCTTTAAACACAGTGACTGTGAGTGGAAACAGAAGGGGCAGAGTCAGGGATCACCCCTGTTTCCAACTTGAACAACAAGGTAGATGGTGGTTCTGCTACTGCTGCTGCTAAGTCACGTCAGCCGTGTCCGACTCTGTGCGACCCCATAGACCGCAGCCCACCAGGCTCCCCCATCCCTGGGATTCTCCAGGCAAGAATACTAGATGGTAATATAAAGAGAAGTAATGTTTCCATCTGTAATGGATCAGGAGCAAGGTGGGGCATGTTATATTTGAGATCCCTGAAGGAAATAGAGGTGGCCATTACTAGCCAAGATCTGGATCTCAGATGATAATGAAACAGTGAGGTGGTTTCTGGGTTTGTAGGTAGTAGGTGTGGACTTAAGTAAAGTTCTGTGCTATTGGGAGGAGCTTTGATCCATGCTCAGGGTGTGTCTCACACCGGCGTGAAGTGGCAACGTACAGCATCCCAAACCCATTGATCAGGACACCTAAAATTACAGCATTGAGAAGATGTCAGATGACCTAAAAACAGGGGATCGAGTGATACATGAGAGGCTATGGAGTTACATGTAGGAGAGGGACAGCATGACATGGGATTATCTGTTAAAAAGGAAAAAAGAACAAAGAGATGAGCAGAGAGACTCACACCAGAGGAGAAAAAGACTGCAGAGAGTGAAGATATTTGGAGTTTATCTCATGAGGGACATGGTGAATCTGTGTCTGCAGAGATGGCTGAGGCGGTTTGGTTTTTTTATATTGATACCCTCTGAGTGTGGATGCATTTCTCTCCTATCAAAGCAAAGCAAAACAAAATAAAATAGCAACAAAACAGAAAAAAAAAAATGGCTGGGTTATGATGAACATCACAGCTTATCCTGGCACATACAGGAAAACCAAATTCTCAGATTTGGACACTAAGCCCATTTAATTCAACAACGCTTCTTTTTCTTGTCATCTTTGGCCCATCTAGACCACAAGCCCCTCTGTTCACTGGTCTTCTCCTGTGGGCTTGTCTCTAGTTACGCTCTGCTTCCTGTCTCTGACTCGCTGACCAGTGACCCCAGCCCCCTTTACTGAATCACATCTCTGTTCGTTCCAGAGTTTTTGAGAAAACGCTCATCTGATCGCTTCTTTCACTTTTTTCTTTTTAAATTGATCTATACTTGATTTACTACATTGTGTTCGTTTCAGGCGTACAGCTAAGTGATCCAGTTAACTTCATGTAACTTTCAATCGGGGCCTTTCCAGGTGGCTCCGTGGTAAAGAATGAACCTGCCAATGTAGGAGACACGGGTTTGATCCCTCGGTTGGGAAGCTCCCCTGGAGGAGGAAATGGCAACCCACTCCAGTATTCTTGCCGGGGAAATCCCAGGAACAGAGGAGCCTAGAGGCCTATAGTCCATGAGGTTGCAAAAGTCAGACATGAACCCATGAGCAGCTCACTCTTTGAGCCACTGAGCACTATTACTATTACTCTGCTTGTAGACAGAGGAAAGATCATATGATAATAAGTCGAGAGGCTGCTGGCCACAAACTGGAATGAGAGCTCTCACCAGGAACTGAATGTGTTAATACCTTGATCATGCGTGTTGAATTACTACAGCTGATTCCATCATTTCCTTCATGTTTTACTACAAAGCAACAGATAATAAAAGTCTGTTGTTGAAGCCACCCGGCCTGTGGTGTTTTGTTATAGCGGCTTGGGCAGACTAACGCATTTGATAAACTGTTCAGATCTTTGGCCCACTTTTTAACCCGGTTGTTTTCCATATTGTTGAATTTTCAGATTCCATTGTATGTTTTGGATGTAAATCATTTAACAGATACATGTTTTGCAAATATTTCTCCTTAGAGAGGGGTATATCTAGATTTTTAGCTCTGAATATTTTGTTTCACAATTGCCTGTTTATAGACCTGCTGTTCCCACTAGTCTATAACTTTGCAGTTGGGGCAGTGTCCTCACATCTGGGTACCTCTTACATGAGCATACAGCCTGGCACACATCACTCACACAGTGTAAATCACTGGCTGGCTGGCTGGCTGAGAGAATAAATGGATGAGTAGTACATGGAAGAAAGGACTCATATATCTCAACGAGGAGTTTAGTGTCAGGCAGATGGGTCAAGATCAGCCCCCGAGGGTGGGGTTATGGTCACTGGAAATAAATGTCAGTGTCACACAGATGAGGGTTAGCATCACAAAGGTAGGAGGAATCAGTCTGAAGTTCAGAGAGAGACATGGTGTCTGACACTTACACAGCAGGGAGCACCGTGAGCTTCGGCATCTCCCAAATTAGGTGCATCTTTCCCTGAAGACGGGGAGAGAAATGCTGGGTTCCAGATCCGTTCTCCACTGTGTCGAGGACCGGGTCATCTGTTCTCTGTCGATGCACCTCTAATATCTGGCATCACATCCTACTCTTTTGAAACTCAAACCTGCAATTGAAAGAATTCAGATGACAGTTGTTCCAACTCTAGAACCCCTTCCTGCTCCATCTTAGTGTTCTTCTTTCCTTCCTTGGCATCCTTTTCAAAGCACTGAACCTCATCTTTTGAAAAGGCTTCCAACATGATTATGAATTTAATCCTCCTGTGGGCTCTCTTGAACCTGCCTGGTGAGTATCTGCATATCTTTCTCCTTAATTGCCCAAGAGAAATCCTGAGGGAATCATGAAAGATGGGTGAAGACAGCAGCAAGGTTCCAGACTGCAAGCGCAGGACTGACTCTCCTTCAGAACTGCTGGTGTCCCTGTCAAGTTTCTTCCTGTGTCTTTGCCTCAGGATGACTGCCTGGGTGCTTTTGGGGGAGGCATGAACCCTGAAACCTGACCCTAGACTCTCTAAGGAAGACAGGGGCCTGACTCTGGGCCTGTGGAGAAGAGGACTGATGTTTGGTATGAGCAAATGAAAAGTGGAGTCCAGGGTGGAAAACAGGGGTCCAGCTAATGAACATAGCAGAACATTCAGGGGTTTAGGTCTTGTCCAGACATGGTTCCAGTCATTCAAGCAAAAACCCTGGAGGTATTCATGAATACCCTCTTATACCCCACATTCAGTCTGATCAGAACCTGTTGCTATCTCTGTCTTCTAAACATTTCCTAAATCCAATCACATATCACCACCTCCACGGATCACTATGGCTCAAGACACCCTCTTCTGTCTTTACCAAATCATTCTCCTAACAGGGCTCTTTGCTTTATATACCTACATGCCACACTTCTCTGTAAGGAAATTATCATCACTCCTTTACACAACACCCTGAAATGGTTCTATGTGTCACTTAGGAGACAAGTTCAAGTCCTCGCAAGTCCTTACAACATCCTACAAAATCTCGTATCACCTCTTTGGCTTCTTTCCCTTCCTGCCTTTCTCCCTGTCCCCCACCCTGACTTCTGTGATGTGCCTTAAACAGGCCTTAGGACTCTTGTCCCAGACATATTCTCTCACTGGAATTCCTTTCCCTAGATACCTGATCAACTCCCACATCTTCATACATTGCTCATCTCTCACACTGGCCCTGAGGTCTTCCCAACTGCTGATGCAATACTGCACAATGACCCCCACACACCCACACGCATGCACACCTCTGATACTGCCCCTGCCTTGCTCCCTGCACTAATCACCACCCAACACACTATACCCCTGAGGTATTCCTGTATTTACTATTACTGAATGTCTCCACTCATCAGAATGTCTGACAGCAGAGGCAGATCCCTGTTTTGTTCACTATGCAGCCCAAGCCCTTAGAGCCTGCCACATACTAGACGCTCAATATTTATTTGTTGAATGAATTGTTACCTCCCTTCTCAGACTCTGTTAGCATTTGCTCTGTTCTTTAAATAACACATATCATTCAGCCTTGCATTGTCAGGAGAAAGGGATAATATTGGCTGAAGCATTCTAAACATGGCAAAGATCGCAAGTTCTCCATGAGTCGATTTGGCATATGTCTACTGAATCTTGGAAGGTGTTTAAGGAAGGTTGTATTTGATCAATACTTTGAAGAACACATAATGACAACTAAAAGGGAAAATACCTTTCATCTTATGAAATATATATATATATATATATTTTTATCATTTTCTTCATGTTTTAGAACAAAGTGATCCAGTTTACATATTCAACTTACAGATAAAAAGCCTGGAGAGAAGGGTGGGGCAACGTGTCTGTTGAGTTTTCTTCCTTTGTTTTTTTCAAATAATACTTGAAAAACAATCTCAGAATTTGTGCTCTATGTGTCTCTGTCCAGTTGCTTTGACCTTTGATCCAGACGACAAAAATGCCATCACTCCCCCCTACCTGATCTACTTGAAGTCTGATTACTTGCCTTGTGTTGGAGTCCTGATCCACCCTCTTTGGGTGATCACAGCTGCACACTGTAACTTACCGTGAGTAATAAGCCTCCAGCATCACCCTATGCTTTAAATTCTCAGGCTGGGCACAGACCAGAATCCTCCCTGGGGTCCTCTCAGCTAAATGGGATTTGACAGACGTTCTGGGGATGTTCAGTAGTAGAGAAAAGGCTTTGGGGAGGAGCTCATCAAGCCCTATAGTGTGTTCATTGTTCAGTCATATACCCCATTCTTTGTGAACCCATGGAGCTTGGACCACCAGGCTCCTCTGTCCATGGAATTCTCCAGGCAAGAAAACTGGAGCGGGTTGCCATTTCCTTCTCTAGGGGATCTTTCCGACCCAGAGATTGAACCCAAGTCTCCTGCATTGCAGGCAGATTCTTTACCATCTGAGCCACCAGGGAAGCCCCATAAAGGTCCAGAAGGATGGATCATCCACGTCTGTTCAATCTTCTCACAAACATCTCTATTGTTCCAGGAAGCTTCAGTTAATACTGGGGGTTACAAAACCATCCAATATAAATGAAGAAAAATACATACAAGTGGTTGGTTATGAGAAGATGATTCATCACCCACAATTTTCCATCACTTCTATTGAACACAACCTCATGTTAATCAAGCTGCAAACCCATATTGAACTCAACGACCACGTGAACACAGTCAGCCTGCCCATAAAACCTGCCACTGAAGACGACATGTGCACCATCTCTACCTGGGCCTACAACTTGTGTGATCTCTGTGGGTAGCTCTCAGAACCAGACATGAGCCTCTCCTACTCCTAGTCTTATTTAGCTTCTGTCATTTTTCCCACTGAACTTTCTTGTAACCTCTTCATTCATCCTTTCATCTTCTTTCCCTTCTCTAGAGTCTCACTGTAGGACTCCTGAAATCTCTGTATCTTTCTACATCTTTGCTCTCATATCTGATAGACATGTTAGTGGAAAGAAGACATTTGTATTCTGGTCTTCATTTGCTGTATGACAACTGATTCGTCACTTTACCTTTGAAGCCTTAACTTTCTTAATTCTGAAATGAGGCATAAACTACATTAGATGGCTTCAAATCATCGCAGGCGTTAAAGAAACTTAAAACCCTGAAATAGAGCAAAATTATGTTTATGTAGTAAACACAAGATGAATACACAATATTGTGCTAAATCATGCAGAACTTCTTTATGCAAAATTGTGATACAGATCAACAAAAGTTTAAGATTTTTAACTGGTAACATTTTAAAAATGAATATTCACTCACTTCATCAGAAAATTGGAAGGGATAAATTGAGAGATTGGAATTGACATATACACTATATACATGAAATAGATAACTAATAAGGACCTATATATATAGTGCAGGTAAGTCTACTCAATACTCTGTAATGACCTATATGGGAAAAGAATCTTAAAAAGAAAGGATATGTGTATAACTGATTCACTTTGCTGTATGCCTGAAACTAACACAACATTATAAATAACTGTATTCCAGTAAAAAAAAAAAAAAGAAAGAAAAGTAGAAATTTCTTGTCCTTTGAGAGACAACTTGAGTTTTGGAAATAGGAAATGCTTTTCTGTTAAGCAGTATGTTTGATATATCTGTGTTATATCATTTTAATAAAAAAGAGATGTAACTTACAAAAAAATGCAGTTTATTTTGATCTGGCTCATGAAGTAGTTAAGTAAGCATTTCTTAAAAAGTCCTTTCCAAAAGAAAAGTTGAACTATACAGTTATTGCTAGACTAGAAAATAAGGCAAAGAACCTCAATCATTTTCTTTTAAAAACTTAATATATTATTTTCAAATAAAGTTACTCAAATAAACACACCCCTAAAAAGCAAAGTCTCAAAATAATATACTTCCTCCCAAAGAAGAATTCTTGGCAAGAACACCCAACACGTGTATAGAAACTTTGTTCTTCTTTCTCTCATTTTGTTGCAGGTTAGAAAAATTTTGTTATGGATCTTCAGAGTTCACAATATGTGTGAACCATTGATATGAAGGAAATAATTTGAATTAGAAATGGGAAGACCTAGTTTCAAATCCTAGGTTTATGGGTTTAAGAGAAACCACTTTTTGCATGGTTTTTTGTTTTTTTTTAGCAGATACTGGATACTTTTGATCTGATGAATGAGGAACTAGGCTTAGATCTCTCTTAGTCTTTTCAGACTCTCAAAATATTAATAAGAGAGACATTGTCTAATGGTACAAACTTGCAACTGGTGGATAAATAAGTTCTGGAAATCTAATACACAGTATAGGATGATCCCCTGAAGGAGGGCATGACAACCCACTCCACTATTCTTGCCTGGAGAATTCCCATGGACAGAGGAGCCTGGCAGACTACAGTCCATGAGATCGCAAAGAGTTGGACAAGACAGAACAACTAAGCATACAAAGTGAATATAGATCGTGATACTGTATTATAATCAAACTTACTGAGGGCTTAAATCTTAATTTTTCCCACCACAAAAAAGAAACGATAATTCTGTGAGGTGACAGAGGTGGACTATGGCCAATCATATGGATCTCTAGTGGTCTTGACCTCCAGTGGCTTGAAGTGGGGCTTGAGTTCTCAGCCAGAGATTGAGGCCAGGTTGCGGTGGTGAGAACACCAAATCCTAGCCACTAGACCAGTGGTCAGTGACGAGGACCGTGGCTCTTCAGTTTTGCAGAAAAGAATTCCCACAAAGACAGAAAGAAGTGAAACAAATAAAGTATTTATTAGGAGGAAAAAGAGTACCGTATGTGTTCATAGGCACACGGGCAGACTCAGACAGAGAGAGAGTTGAGACCTCATGGCAGGTTAAATCACTTGTATGGGGGCATTTTTTCCAGGTTCCCTTAGGCCAATCATTTTGATTTGCCAGGTTCACAGTCCATATTTGGTATATCTCGGGATCCTCCTACGTGTGCACATGCATCTCTTGACCAAGATGGATTCTACCGCAAAGGCCTAGGGGTAGAGCATCCTTTGACATCACTCCACTTTGACCTCTAAGGAAACTTTCTATGCATATGTGGTCAGGGAGGTCTCCTGACTTCGAGAATGAGAGATATGTAGTCTGGGCAGGGCCCAGCCTCTTCCCTTAATTGTCCTACTATTCTCCTCTTGGAGTTTTTGGTCCATAGAGAATGAATCTCCTATCACTTTACCACTGAAGGGGAGGAGGGGCATCTACCTCTGACTCAATACTACAATATTCAAATGTGTCAAATCAATACTGTACACTGTATACCTCATATTTATGCAGTTTCATGTCAGTGTGTTTCAATTTAAAAATTAGAAAGGAATAGGTGATGAATGTAAACTGTGGGGCAAATTATAAACCTGAAAGCTCAAAAAGTAAAATAAAATTAAACTGAATAAAAATTCCAACTTAAAAGATGCTTTTAAAATGTCTGAATTGCCAGAAAAAATTGTAAGTAATCTGTTTCACTTCACTGCAGAAATGTCTTTTATTTACATCTAACTTCCAAGAATTTAACCTCTTTTATAAATAGATGCTTTGTATCATGAGAAATTGTTAATCTGATCACTTCCTACTGTCTTAGTGGCTGCGGTTTTGATCTCTCTGTGTTTGAACTCTTTTTTGTTTCTACCAGGAGAGGAACTATGTTGAAAACGAAGGAAAGGAAAGAAGGAAGTTTGGTATCTCATAACTCTTAAGGAAGTTCTATTTCTTTCTTCCAGACAAGGACCCTGACTCACTGCAGAATGTGAATATCTCTGTAATCTCCAAAGTTGAGTGCCGCAGAGCCTATAAAAACATCCGCATCAGAGACAATATGTTATGTGTGGGCATCGTGCCAGGAAGGAGGCAGCCCTGCAAGGTAACATACTCTCAGTGCCTTAAGGTCCCCATTTTATTGTGTCCTTTGCCAGAGAAATAACTCGGTCTCCTTTTCCCTGGCAGGAAGTCACAGCTGCCCCAGCAGTGTGCAACGGGGTACTTCAAGGAATCCTGACATTTGCGGATGGGTGTGTTTTGAGAGCCGATGTGGGTGTCTATACCAGGATTTTTAACTACATACCCTGGATTGAAAATACCATCCGGAATAACTGAGTTCTCATGGCAAGAATTCTAGACCCTGTGACACCACCTGTTCCTAAGTCCAGCCTCAGAATTAAATCTAACCAGGTGTCCTGAACGCATCCCACACATCTGTCTCACTCCTGCCCCACAGGGTGGGTGACTGGCACCTCCCTGTAAGTGACTATAGATGGCAGCACTTCCTCCTCCCCTATTGATGATGATGGCAAACTCCATACCTCTTGGGATTTATGAAGTGGCGATTGCATTCTCGCTAATGAACTGATCATTGCCTTACTGGAAAAAAAAAAAAAAAAGTCACTCGATTGGCATCTTGGGTGACTTAACACCTACTACTTGCACTGGATTCAATCACATGTGCTTTGGGCAAGTTATACATGCCAGTCGGAAGTCTGAGAAGGATCAAACTAAACAGAATTCCCAGGGAGGAGAGAGAGTTTAAGGGGGGACACCGTAAGAGGAATTGGTTTCTCCTTGCCCACACAACTCTCAGACCAGACCTGGATTCTGGACATTCACTTTGCAGCATTCTCAGTAGGGACTTAGCTCTGAGAGGTTAATACCAAAGGTAACTGGGGTTTAGGACACAGCAGGTAAACAGGGAGTACAGGATGGATTTTTCCAATGTGCTCTTTCTACGACGCCAGCTGCCCCAGGAGCTTCATTCTCCCCCAGTTAAACACTCTTGCCTTTTTCTTCCTTCCTTCTTCTCTTTTCATCTCACCTCTGCAGCTCCAGTTATCACCTGAGAGTTTTACTTGATAGATTTCCATGGGGAGTAGCCTTTGACCAGTATTATATTAAGGGCGAGATTAGCCAGTGACACTTTTGTAAATTAGGTCTTTGCAAGAAGTCTCTGCACATGCTCCATTTGGTTCCATTGCTCACTTGGCTTGTGGAGCCATTTAAAAACAATGAGAACAATGAAGAAGGACTTTAGAACAGACCAGCTTGTCTATCTGCTCATTCAAGTCTTCTGCAGCGAGAGCGTTTTGGTGAGAATTCTCAGGGATACCATATTTTCCTCCTCCAAACTGATCTTGAAAAACTCTAGTACATTAATTCTTCCTCAAATAGCTTATCACCATGTCCCCATTCTGCTCCTTCCAAGTGTCTACCAGGGCAGAGGAACAGCCACTCTCAAGAAATTCACATTGATCTTGAGCCCAGGAATGAGAACTAGATAATGTTGATTGATCTTCTGTCTCCTGAGAAGAATTCAGTTCTCCTTCTTCCCTTCATGGCATCCCTCCAAGGGGTTTTAATATCACAAGAGGAGGCAGGCATGGCAACCCACTCCAGTATTCTTGACTGGAGAATCCCATGGACAGAGGAGCCTGTGGGCTGCCGTCCATGGGGTCACAAAGAGTCAGACACGAATGGAGCTACCTAGCATGCCTAAGTCACCAAGTAAATAGGGGCTCTTCTTTTATAGGCTTAAAAGAAGACTCGGTCTTAGCACAGGATCCATTCTCTAGGGCAGTGGTTCCCAACCTTTTTGGCACCAGGGACTGGTTTCATGAAAGACAATTTTTTCACAGACCCAGGGATGGTTTGGGGATGATTCAAGGGCATTACACTTACTGTGCACTTTGTTTCTCTTATTATTACATCAGTTCCACCTCAGATCATCAGGCTGTAGATCTGGAGATTGGGGACCCCTGTTCTAGGGCACCCAGGCTCTCTTTGGCTTAAAGGGAATTAAATCAGTTAATATAACTAACAAGTTTGCAAGGGAAGAAGGAGGCTGGAATACTTTAGCTTATTGACTCACATCACTCCACTGCTATCAAACCTGTTGGGGTTGTTTTAACTTACTTTTGGTTATATAAATCAAATAACTTGATCTTTCTGTCAGTTTCACTCCTGGGATCCCATTTTAATGGAGAATCCTTGAAAAAATCCTCTTAAAGACTCCAAAACATTACCATGTTGTGTCATTCATTTCCATTTTAGGAGTTGGAGAAGCAGGTGAAATTAGTAACTTGACGTTTTCTATTTTCCTTTAGCAAGTTATTACACTTTAAAATGCAAAAAGTTCTTCAGCAGGAGCTAAATGATACTGAAAGAGGAGGAAATACGACCCCTGCAAAGTTCTTCAAGGCTTCTCTGTTCATTTGCACGTTGGGTTTTTAACAGAAAATAGGACGGCATCTATGACTCAGTATCCTGAAGGGTGGGATAAGTCTTTCTAATTTTAAGTCACAGCCTTAGGAAGCCTGCTGTTGTCACGTGTCTGAACCATATTCTCTATCAGCTCTGTAAGTCACGTTGCTAGAAATTTCCCTCTTCATCTGCCTCCTCCGTTATCACTTTGTTCAGAATTTCTGTAAAGAGAATAGGGATGTCACTTATTAGCCTCCTCAGATCCTAATAAGACGTTAGGATTTGGAGAGCATGCTGATTGAGTAAGGGGATACTCCCTATAAACACCATTCTCCAGGCTGAAAAGCTATGATCCCCAAAGCTGTGACTGGGTGGGCCAGGATCATACAAAAACCAGGTGAAGATCAGGCTAGAGCTTGCTCCTATGCACAGAAATGAACACCAGATACTGCAATGAAGAGGCTTTCAAAGACTTCATAGAATTTAATTTAGAGTTTCTTTCCTCTGTGTACTTCCTTCAAGGATGGGAGGGTTTGAGAAACCATAAAATGAGTTCTGCTCAGTAGGGAACCAGAGTGGGAAAAAAGCCCTGGTTTAAAGTCATCAGCTATGACAACTGGAGTAGAATAAAATTGCCTAGCGGGGGCTTCCCTGGAGGTCCAGTGGTTAAGATTCCATACTTCCACTGCAGGGGGCATGGATTTATCCCTGATCAGGGAACCAAGAGTCTACATGCCATCACAGTGTAACCAAAAGAAAATGAAGCTGTGGTTCTTGATGAAACTGAACAAGACAATAATACAAATTTAAAATAATTTAAAAAAAATCACCCACTGGAAGCTAAAGACGGGGAGCAAGGGGTTGAGGAATCCCAAGGCCATCACTCCCAGACCCTTTGAAAACTCAATGCAGTACTAGGCACTTTGATTATCTCACTTTGGGATTTCTGGCAGCTGCTCTGCCAAAATGCCATAGAGAGAGGACTCAGGTATCCAAATGCCAGGCTCTCGACCTCCTCCTCGTCGTCGTCCTTGTCTTCTAGAGCCAGGCAGGTCTTCATCACCACACCTGAGAAGGGCCGAGAGAAGACCAACACTATGGCTGCCATCATACCCTCTGTGCAGGTCATAGAGATCCGCGGGCCGATGGCGCCCCCTGGTGGAGGAAACTTCTCACTCAGGCGCTGAGGAAAGAGCAGGTAGGTGCTGGTAGGTCTGCCCGGCAAACCACCCACCCACTGTGCCATCAGAGATGGGGCTGCCTTTGAAATGCCTCCGCATTCACTCACGCCCACCCTGCACCCCAGGCACCTGCTCGTGTGGACCACACCGTCAGGGATGGAGAAGCTCAGAGCTGAAAGCGGGGTGGGTCAGCGGCAGTCCAGTCTCCCTTCTCTGCAGGGGTCTCAGGACCCGGGTCTTGCTCATAACACCCCTCCCTGTGCTTCCCGGCCATTCATCTGAGCCTGCTGTTCTGCCCTCAGTCCGCATGCGCCCTTCCTCAGGCTGCAGATCCACTTCTGAGCCATGGCTTTAGGTCAATATTTGGTGAGCCCTCCACTCCAGAACCCAGACCCTGATCCTTTCTAGGTCAGGCCCTCTCTGTGGATCTTGCTTTTAAAAAGATCAACCGGAGCTTGAGGCGTGAGACGTTCAGGAGGTGCTGAGTGCAGAGAATGTGGATCTAATTGGGAAACGTGTGCTTGTTTAGCAAGCGGTGTTTGGCGGGGCGGGGGTGGTCATACATTGAGATATTCACTCTACCTCTTTTCTGAGCTCCCAGGATTTCTTTGAGTGTCCTTCTTTCCTCTGGGCATTGATACTGGTCTTAAAGTGCAGTATGCTTTTTATACATGTGGAGAAAATAGTTCACTGAATTAAGTCTTCCCAGGTGGTACTAGAGGTAAAGAACCCACCTGCCAATGCAGTAGATGTTGAGACACAGGTTCGATCCCTGAGTCAGGAAGATCCCTGGAGTGGGGCATGGCAACCTGCTCCAGTATTCCTGCCTGGAGAATCCCATGAACAGAGGAGCCTGGCAGGCTATGGTCCTTGGGGTCGCAACGAGCTGGACACGAGTGAGGCAAATTAGCACACCACCACCACTGTGGAGCGAATAGCCAACAGTGATTAAGTCCTTCCCACATGCCTCTGTATTTTCCTAAAGGCTTCACCTGAACTGGGTTGTTTAATCCGAGAAGCAACCTTCTGAGTCAGGGCGTTAGTGTCGGTGCTTTGCAAACACAGAACCTGAGCTTCAAGGAGAAGTCTTCCCCAGAGTCTCAAGTGGCTGCTGGGGCCACAGATCAAGCCTTGAACTCATTGGGCTGAGTGTTCTCTGAAGCGCAGGGAGAGCCTGCTTGTAGTAAAAAGGCCAGAAGGGAGGACCCAGGTGGGGGAGGGCCACTGGGGCAGAGCGGGAGGAGGAGGAGGAGGTTGGGTCTGTGGTTGGGACCCAGGGGTGGTTTTTATTCATTTTCCCAGTTAGGGTGTCTCACTGTGTCTTTACTGCAGGTGCAGAACAGCGTTCTGCCCTGGGTCACATTGGCCACGTGTAGGCTCAGCTCACTCTCACTGACCCGTGTGGCCCGGTAATTCGCTCCAGGGAGGTTTATGACTTCCTCATCCCCGGTACTCCGCAGACTGGCCAGCACCTGTAGTTGCCCCCGGAGATCCTGCTGGTACCAGCTCATCCAGGGGTACTGGGAATCCTTCAGGATGCACCGCAAGGTTTCAGCCTGTCCGCGAGCTACCAGGACCCACCTGGGCTTTTGCTCCACCAAGCTCGTGGCTGCATCTGAAACACACAGGCCGGCCAGGCTGAAGCTCCTGGGGGTAGCGGTCACCACCAGATCTCTAGCTGCAGCCAGAGCCTGAAGAGGGATCCCATGAGGAGTGCCAGGAGGAGGCTGCTGGGAACAGAAGGGGTCCTTTCACAGGGTGAGGGGCTGCAGGACGGTCTCGGCAAGCCTGGGGTCAGGGAGTAGAACTTTCTGCACCTACAGGCATCCCTGTGACCCAGTCTCTCTTTTCATCCCTCAGTCCACCAAGCGGTTGTCTCTGCCAGGCCCCTGACCTGTATTCACGGCAGCCAGGAGCACGCAGCCCCACAGGACGGGAAACGGGGCCATCACCTCGCCTCTCCAGCAGGGCAGGGGGATGGGGCCACCAGGCAGGAGAGCAGACGCTGAGCTGGGAGGCCCGATTCGATTCGTGGCTGAGACTCTCCGGGCCTGACGCTCAAAAGGGAGTGGCTTTTCCAGGAAACTCAGCATCTTGTCTTATCTCACTGAAGTTCAAACCTCAAACTGGAGTTTCCTGTTTCAGTACACCAACACACATTCACACACACACGTACATGCTCCCCACAGTCATCCCAGGGCCTCGGTGAATGTACCTGGACCTGCACCCTCTCAGCTGCTTTGCAGAGAGATTCCTAGAAACATGATGCTGAATCTCTTGTCTCCAGTCTTCACAAGGAATTAAAATAACTCAATGAAACCAAGTCACGGGGCTTCTCTGGTGGCACAGTGGTAAAGAATCTTCCTGCCAATGCAGGAGACACAGGTTCAGTCCCTGGGTCAGGAAGATCCCCTGGAGGAGGGCATGGCAACCCACTCCAATATTTTGGCCTGGGAAATCCATGAACCTGAAGGACTACAGTCCATGGGGTTTACAAAAGAGTTGGACACAACTGAGCAACTAAACAACAGCAACCAAGTCAAACTTGTAGACTGAACAGACATTTTCCTATATGCATAGAGGCTCCTGCAGGGCAACTTTAGGGGTAGGTAAGGAACACTCATCTCTGATGACCTGTGTTTTCCTCTGTAAAAGCAAATACAAACAAAACAGAAGAAAATACGAGAAGAGACTTCCCTCCCCTCCATTTTCTTAGAGCATTTATTTAGAAAACTTATAAGTTCTTTCTCTGTCTCTTTGAAATGTATACACCATACTCTCCTTAAAAGCTAAATCACCTCTTGCCAGTATTAAGACCGAAGCATCTCTTTCTCAAGGACCTGCAACCATTTCTTTGGAATAAAATCATCAAAGAAGATGAGCCTAACTTGGTCTAGAGCAGATGCCTGGCACCATGTTGCAAACTGATTTCATCATAAAGATATGATATAGGGACTTCCCTGGCTGTTCAGTGGTTAACACTTGTTAAGTGTTAAGACACTGCGTTTTCATTCAGGGAACCCAGGTTTGATCCCTGGTCGGGGAACTAAGATCCCGCATGCTACAGGGAGTGACCAAAAAAAAAAAAAAAAAAATAGAAAAATACTATGACATTTATTTTTCCTTTAGTAAAGCCAATTAGCAAACACACATAGACACCCCAATTCCCAAGGGACTTCAGCATGGACTGTGGATTACTGAAATGGACTGCCAAGTCCTCTCATTTGAGGACAAGTTATTGCTTCTCTTGGGCTTCCCTTGTGGCTCAGCTGGTAAGAATCCACCTGCAGTGTGGGAGACCTGGCCTGGGTTCGATCCCTGGGTTGGGAAGATCCCCTGGAGAAGGGAAAGGCTACCCACTCCAGTATTCTGGCCTAGAGAATTCTGTGGACTGTATAGTCCATGGGGTTGTGAAGAGCTGGACACGACTGCGTGACTTTCACTTTTATTTTTAATTATATTTTCCCAACAACTCACAGTGCTGCCACTTCCTGGCAGTGTGACCTTGGATCTCAGTTCATTTCTCTGTAAGATGGAGATAATATTGGAAGCTAGTTCATAGGAGTAAGTAGATTAATACATGAGAATTTCTTAGAATAGAGCTCCTACTAAGACTCACGTAGTAGGAGTTGACCTCTAATGTTGCAATTGTAAACTTCCAATTCAATAAAAATATGACAATTAGAGTCACTTTTACTGGTCTTTGTGGGCTTCCCTGGTGGCTCAGAGAGTAAAGAATCTGCCTGTAATGTGGGAAACATGGGTTCAGTCCCTAGGTTGGGAAGATCCCCTGGAGAAGGGCATGGCAACCCACTCCAGTATTCTTGCCTGGAGAATCCCCATGGATTGAGAAGCCTGGTGGGCCACAGTCCATGGGGTCACAAAGAGTTGGACACGACTGAGTGACTAAGCACACATTCACACTGGCCTTTAATCTCCTGGCATGCTGCAGTCCATGTCGTCACAAAGAGTCAGATACAACTTACTTACTGAACACCAGCAACATGTATAAAGTAACTCCTTAATATTTTCTATATCACACTTTCAAGTGTGCATAATCTAAACGTGCACAAAATGTGAATTGCACTATATTCTAAGTAACATGTGCTGATTCCGTGTCCCTCCCCCACCCCCCCCACCGCCCCCCACCGCTTTTCTTGTTGTTGGGGGAGGATCTACATTTTTTTATATTTAAGTGTTGACTACAAAATTATTCACAACCTAAAAGTTGAGAGTTCTCTTTCTTTTGATGGGAATTTTTAGGACTTCAAGCCAGGGAGGGTGCATCGCAAATAACCCTGAGAACTGCTGCGGGGGGGGGAAGCAAGGGAGGGAACCAAGGTATTTAGGAGTTTTGCAACAAAGATCAGGTAGTCTGAGCATCAATCGGTAATTGTTAATTAAAGAAAACCAGCTATCTAGAGTTAAGGAATTGAGCACTTTTCTTTGTATTGGAAAAGGCAAGAATCTGGGCTCACTGAAATCATTCTTTTGATATACACCTCAGCCATCTGGGGCCAGTATCCTGTGTTTTCACTTCCTGAGTTTCCTCAGGGCTCACTGTAGGGAGTGGCTATGGTCTGAAGGCTGCTAGAAGGAAGGTATTCTTCTCCTTCCTGAATTGCCTGGGGCTCACCAGCTCACCATCTGGTGGTGGCTGCAATTTCTGATGACCGTGACATCTTTTGTTTACCAACATGCAGGCAATATTCCATTTCTCAGAAGTTTCAGGCCTGAAAATGTCAGTCACTCAGTCGTTTCCAACTCTTTGAGACTCCATGGACTGTAGCCCGCCAGGCTCCTCTGACCATGGAGTTCTCCAGGCAAGGATACTGAAGTGGGTTGCCATCCCTTCTCAAGGGGATTTTCCTGACACAGGGATCGAACCCGGATCTCCTGCGTTGCAGGCAAATTCTTTAGCATTTGAGCCACCTGGGAAGACCTGTTTCAGAGGTACAGCATTATAATTCAACACCTGAACACTCTGCAAAGTGATCACAAGTCTGGTCAGCATCCATCACTGTGCTGTTGATGTCCTTTCCCTCAGGTAACCACTCCTCTGATCTCCTGTGCTGAGACACTCTTGCCTTCAGCCCCCTTACCTATTCCCAGCATTAGGACTCCAGAGAAGGAGGAAATGAGCTTAGGGAAGCACTGCTCAAATCACACCTCTTGAATACCAGACCAATGGGCATGCCAAGATGTGTGCTCACCCTCACAAGGCTCAAGCACTTAATCCTGATGTTTGCTCCCATGAGAGTCACTCTGGGGTTTAGATGATGAGAGGAAAGTGGGCTGGGAGAGGGGAGAAAACAGTAACTGGGGGAAAAGGGGAGAAAGAGTAGAGAAAAGCCCCGTGAACAGACAGAGGGGACCAAGGAGCAGAGATCCCCTGCGTTGCAGTGGTCACTGGGTCTCCCCAGGCCAGCGCTCTGGCCAGTGAGCAGATTGCAGCAAAAGGGATCCTGGGCCCATCTCGGGTTACAGGGCTGGCTGTCCTGTCTCCCAGCCCCTTCTCCCTTCGCCTTAATCCCCAAACGCGATTGGGATCAGCTTGTCTCTGACGCCCCTGTTATCTCCTCCCAGGCTCCCACTCTTCAAGGTTGGTGCCTCCCCAAGCTCCTGCTCTGCTCTTGGCCCGGTTCCTATCCAGGGCCAGGGTAAGCCTCTTCCTTCCAGGCGGCTGCCTAGCTCCTTACCTTCCCTGCCTGCTCAGGGGTGGGTGGTACGGTTGTCCTCTTGAAAAGGTGCTTTCTCCCAGATGCACCCCAGCTACTGCTCAGGTGCTCCCAGCAGCTGCAAACATCCTCAGCCAGGTTCTTACCAGCCTTGATGAGCTCAGCAGGTGATGAGAAGAATCATCTGCCCTCTATGGAGGCTCAGACAGAGGCTCCAGTGTCTACCCACACTTGTTTAAGCTGAATTCCTGTGTAGAACTGTGTGGCCCAGACTCTGTGATGGAGGAGGCCCTCCAGGCTAGCCTTTTTTTTTTTTTTTCCAGATCCTCTCCATTGTCTGATGGAAGAAGAACACTGAGGGTCAGGTGAGGATGGGCTCTATCAGACAATGGAAGAAAGAACTCGAGGGTGAGAGACTTTTGTCCCTCTCCTAAGGAGCAGCCAGTGAATGACACCTGCTCCCTCAAGAGGACAGGCCATGGTGAAAATGCCTGCAGGGGAAGGAGTGCCCTGTGGGTGTCGGTGACCTAAGGGAACAATGGAAAGAGGAGGCCAGGTCCCGTGGTCTTGTGTTCACTCTCCCGGGCCCCTGTGGTCTCATGTTTGCTCTGCCACTGACCAGATCGGGGCTCAGACACTGCTCAAATCACTCCTTGATGATTCCATTTCCTCATCCAAAAATTAAATGGACTGGGATTCTTGGAAAATCAAGTGGATCTGAAGTTCCTTTTCACCCCGGTGTTCTGATACTATAATATTCCTCTGTGCTTCTATCATTTGCATCGCACTGAACAGCTTGCCAGCAGGGAAGCTGGCCAAGCCTCTGGTGGAAGGTCCCTGAATGTGACTTCTCTGAAAGGCAATTCATGGGAAGAAGGGGAAAGTGCAAAGCACCCCAAAGGCAAATTCATGTTTATTCCCCATTTTCTCCCTCTCCTCCTCCTCCTTGCTCCTCCCCAGCGATGTGCAGAAACTCGAAGCTGCCCCAGACTTGCCCATCTGGAAAGCTGATTATGCCTCCCTCACCTCTACATGTCCTTCCAGGGATTAGTAGTCAAGACTCCTCCAGGAGATGGAAATCAAAGCCTTCCTCTCGCCCCCTCCCAGCACCTCTTCTCCTTCCTGCGCTGTAGGAAGGCTGGAAGGCAGGGCTACGTGGAGTCCCACCCCGACTCCCGGTCTGTACATCACTTCTGGGTAGAGACAAAATAGAAACCACTCATGAAAACTGGGGTGGGGAACATGTGCCAGAGGGCAGAGGGAGGGCTCAGTAAGAACATCCAGGGATACAGGGATGGGGGCAGCGCAGGAAGCGAAAGAATGGAGGGAGGCAGCGAGAGAAATAGAGGGAGAAAAGCACTGCAAAAAATTTAAAAAGGAGGGAGAGAAAGTGAGGAAGGGAGAAACAAAACCTCCTTGATTCCACAGAGTCCCCATGTGCAGGACACTTGCCTCGGGTTGACAGGGGAGAGCCAGAGTTATTCATTCCTGAGCATTTCATGCCAGGTGCCTACTCCAGGGCAAGAGCACCTTCTCTCTGAGCACCTCACACCTCCTGAGTTATGTAAGTGGCTCCACTCTGAGCCCAGAGATAATCAGATCAGAGGAGCCCCAGTCTGCCCCACCCCCGTGGCACAGCGCCTGGCGCAGATACAGGAGCATATAAGTCCGTACTTCTCGAGTGTCCATCTAAGGAGAGATGCTCCAGACCCCGGAAGACATGGCCTGTGCCCTTCTCTTCTGGCTTCTCCTGTTTACGGCCCTTGCAACCCCCTCCCAAGGCAAACGCCTTGGCCCCACGCCGCGTCTGCGTTATTCCAGGTTCCTAGACCCTTCTAACGCTGTTTTCCTGCGCTGGGACTTTGATTTTGAGGCTGAGATCATCACTTTTGAGCTCCAGGTCCGGACAGCTGGCTGGGTGGGCTTGGGTGTCACAAATCGCTACAGCAGAGCGGGAAGTGACCTGGTTGTCGGAGGCGTCTTGCCTGACGGCAATGTCTATTTCTCGGTGAGTCTGAGGGTGGCTCCCTCTCAAGCATGTTGGGTCTCTTGCTGGGTGGAGGATGACTCTGAATCCAGGAAGGATCCATATTTTCCAAACATATTTGGGCACAGGCCCGGAACACCAGCTGATGGCTGACCTCTCCCTACAGAACGGTCCATTGGAGAGGCTGAATCTAGGTCTTCCAGACTGAATGTGCGTCAAGTGCCAAGGGAATGGAGGCATCAGACTGAAAGAGAGAGCGTCCTGGGCCACAATCTCAGTGCAGGCCACTGGGGGAGAATCCAAGCTGTTTAGGATACAGTCATCATCTTCTGTTACCTTTAGGCTCAGTGAGAGAGACCACACATAAAATAGTCTAGTAATGACATCAGTACCCTCAATAATAACAACTTAAAATTTTTATGCACTTTTGGTTAAGCAGGGGTTGGTCCAAATCTTTGCACATTAAACCTCGCAGCATCACCAGGAAGTAGATGATTATTATCCCACTTTACGGATGAAGAAGCAGCTCACCTGTCTCCCAGTCTCATTCTGAACTGCATTTATATGGTGAAGGGTCCATGTTAAGAGCCCCCTGAAAAGATGAAAAGTATAGAGCTTTCAGAGAATAAGTGGGTTTTTAAGACTTGGGGATATAGGAATATTAGGATTCATGGAGATGAGATTTGAAATGGGAGAAGTAAAGCAGGATCAGATACCAGCCATCCCTCTTCCCCATGAACCCCACCTTGACGCCAAGCTCTGTCCCAGGAGTGAACTATATTGTATAGACCCGGGGTTCCACTAAGTTGGTACCCTAGCGGAGCTAAAGAGACCCAGACTACTCCAAAGCCGTGAGCACTTAGGGCTCCCGATTCTCACCCCGTGACCTTCCCTGGGCCCCAGGACCAGCACCTGGTGGACGAAGACACCCTGGAGGAGGATGGGAGCCAGGACGCAGAGCTGCAGGGGCTGACGGAAGATGCCGTCTACACCACCATGCGCTTCTCCAGGCCCTTCCGCTCCTGCGACCCTCACGACCGAGACATCACGGTAAAGGAGAGAGGGGAGAGGAGCATTTGGTCGCAAGCAGGCTTTCCCCCTGGGCGGTGACGTCACCCCAACCTGGAGTGGCCGTGCCCGCCGGGCAGCCAGTCTCGGTTCCCAGGGCCGCCATCTCTCTCAGCCTTCCGCAGCACGCCTCCACGCCCCCATCCTGCCGCCTGTGACTCCACCAGCCCTCTACGGGTGGCCTCGCCCTGACAGCCCATGCCTCCTTCCCTGGTGTCCCCTCTTGAAGAACCTTGCCTGATCTCCTTGAACTGCAGGGTGTCGTGAACCACCCGTGGACATGGGCTCAGAGAGGTGCTGGGAGAGGGGGTGTGGCTTGCCCAGCATCTCCAGCAGGTCAGCCTCTAGGCAGAACCAGAACCCAACTAGTTCTGATCCCCAATCTCAAGCCCTCTCCATTCTGAAACCACGCCGTGGCATTCTGGGGGGCCAGGGGGGGAGGGTTGCTCGAGGAACTCCGGTTCTTTATGTCTCAGCACAGAACAAAATTCAGCAAAAGGCAAAGTGATAGATGAGAAGGGATTTATCAGAAGAGGATACTTGTGGGGTCCTCGTCAGGTGGGCGAGAGGGTGCTGCCCCTGAGAACCTAGTGCATTAAACGTTTATAACAAAGGAAAAGTGGGAAGGTGGCGGGAAGACCACCTTCTGCCTCATTCTTGAGTAGGCATCACCTTCCATCCTCAGTTCCTCCTCTGCATCAGGTGGGGAAGTTTGCTTGTCCCTACATGGTCAAACCAGGACTGTCATGGTGCTATGGAAAAAATTGTTTCAGACCTCAGTACGAGGGTCTTTCACTTTCACATGTCACCTTTCCACAAACTATTGTTTTTTATGTGTGTAGAGAGTATGTCCTAGGTGGTCGTTAACTAACTGAGCTCACCGGCAGGATGCGTGTTTCACACCACCACTGTTTTATTGTTTGGGGGCATGTCTCTTGCTTTTGCTGCACGGTTTTGTTGCTAAGTAAGCCTGCTTGGTTTTGTGGCTAAGTAAAGCTGCTTTGGCCAGAGTTCCCTGGTGGCTTACAGGGGCTTCCCTGGAGGCTCAGATGGTAAAGAATCTGCCTGCAATGCAAGAGGCCCAGGTTCCATCCCTGGGTCTGGAAGATCCCCTGGAGAGAGGACTGGCAACCCACTCCAGTGTTCTTGCCTGGAGAATCCCATGGACAGAGAAGCCTGGCGGGCTCTGGTCCATAGGCTTGCAAAGAGCTGGACGTGGATGAAGCGACTTAGCACGCGCAAACCTGTTTTCTTGAGTACTCTTTAACTCACAGGGATCTCTCATACTCTTAGTCCCTTAGTGGGATTAACTATTTAATTGCCCACTTTGTCCCTTCACTCTGTCTGTCCCTATCCGTTGCTCTGTGAGCCAGTGACTTGTGTCAGTGGTTGGGTGTGCGTGTGTGCAAAGTCCTACTTGTGCATGGCAGCACCTGGACGCCCTTGACACCCACAGAGTGACACTGTGAGGGTGCTGGCCGCCTACGGCCTGGATGACACCCCGAAGATGGATCGGGAGCGTACATTTGTGAAGCCCATCTTCCTGCTCCAAATCATCCACCCTGATGATCTCGATGCCCCCGAGGACACCATCATCCATGACTTGGAGATCACTGATGTAAGACCCCCTCCTTCCTGCCCAGTCACCTCCAGCCCCCTCCCACCTTCCACTCAATCCAGACCTTCCTCTTGCACTCAATATTCAGTACATTCCTGGAACCCAGGTTCCTCTGACTCCCCTTGGTCCCCTGAGGATGGTCAAACTGGCCCTCACGTGGCCGCCCTTCTCTGACCTGTCCCTTCACCTGCTTCTCCGGGAGCCTCCCTCCCCCCCACTCAGCCTCCGTGTGTCCCCCTCTAGTTCCTCATTCCAGAGGATGACACCACGTACGCCTGCACCTTCCTCCCTCTCCCCATCGTTAGCAAGAAGCACCACATCTACAAGGTACCGTGAACCAGACGGCGGGACATTGTCAAGGTGGGCAGTGGGCTGTCAAGACAGGCAGGGGGCGCGGTTGACTCTGAAAAGGTGTAGGATGGAGGTGTCCAGGAGGACCTGGAAGCCAGGCCAGGTCTGGTGGAGGTGGCAGTTCCAGGATTTCCTGAGCCCAGAACTACAGCTCCCAGCACTGTTTTACTCATGCCCCACGATGCAGCAGTGATTTTGATGATGGTCATTAGTTACTAAGTGCCTGCCAAGAGCAAAGGATGAGCCCTACCCTGGGCCCAGAAATGTGTTCTTTTAGCCCTGGAGGAAGTGCAGGCTGGTGGGGGAGGTGGGGGCACGTGGCCAAAGGCTGTCAGGTTGGCAAAGTCTGGCCAGAGGAGACTCAGGTAGGTCACCTGATTTCACATTTGAGTGATTACAATTTTGATCAAATAAATGAAAGTGTGACCTTACCGTGAATGGCCAAAGTGTACCAGTCATGGTTTTCTTTAGAGAGTGACTCCAACAAGGTGTGGTCACATGCTCAGATATAGGGAACTGATGAGGTCACTAAGGGAAAGTCGGAAGTCTTGGGATATTCCTGGCTAGAGCTGTCCTGTGTTCTCAGGAAGGGGTTTTAAAAAGACTGAGGGCTGAGAGAGGAGTCGGGTGGAGTGCCGGGGACATTTGGGGAAGGAGGAAACAGAGGAAATGGAAGAGGAAGAGGGAAGTGGAGACCTGGGCATAGTTTACTAATATCTGGGGAAAAGAAAGCGAGGTGGGGGTGGGGGCTCGAGGGATAAGGACTTGACCCAGAAGATCCTGACCGTGCTGTGTCCTGCACCCCCTGCCCAGTTCGAGCCCAAGTTGGTCCAGCACAACGAGACAATTGTGCACCACATCCTGGTGTACGCCTGCGGCAATGCCAGCACTCTGCCCACGGGCATCAGCGACTGCTACGGGGCCGACCCCGTCTTCTCCCTCTGCTCACAGGTCATCGTGGGCTGGGCTGTCGGGGGCACAGTGAGTCCGTGTGATGAGGGAAATCGGTAGCTAAGGGGACACGTGTGGTCAGGCAATGGGGATGGTGAATGGGTGGAAGATGGAGACAAGGGAGGTCTGGGATGGAGGCGAGAAGACACGGGTGAGCCCTGGGGGGTCCCCTGCATCTACTTCCCAGCCATTCTTGCTGCCAAACCTCCCTCCTTCCACCAGAGTTACCAGTTTCCAGACGACGTGGGCATCTCTATTGGGACACCCTTGGACCCCCAGTGGATCCGCCTGGAGGTTCATTACAGCAATTTTCACAATCTGCCTGGTAAGTGTCTACAGCGTTTATGGAAGCGCCCGTGGATGGGGCTGACTGAGTCCTCTAGGCATTGATGCAGGAGGCCCACCGACTCCTGCTCGCAGCCCCACCCTTGCCTTCCCAGGCCTCTTTCTCCGCAGCCTGTGGCCCGTTCCCCTGCCTCCTCTGATCGGTCCTGCCTGCCCCAGGTCTGTATGACTCCACGGGGATCCGAGTGTACTACACCGCGCACCTGCGCAAGTATGACATGGGCGTCCTGCAGCTGGGCGTCTTCACTTTCCCCATCCACTTCATCCCCCCCGGCGCCGAGTCCTTCATGTCCTACGGACTGTGTAAGACGGAGAAGTTTGAAGAGGTGAGGCTGGAAGGTGTTCCCCCAGACCCCCCACTTCCCCTGAGATTCCCCGTTCCCAGTCATAGATCTGGTGTGATCCACCAGTGCGCAGCCCGAGTCCCCAAGGCGGAGAAGGACCACTGCCTGGTGCTTTGGGAAATTGACCTGACCTGGCTGGTGCAGGGGAGGCGGGGGTCAGGGCTGTGGGGCAGGAAGAGGGGCCCGGAGGCCCAGCAGGGACCACAGGGGTGTGTTCCAGTCTTCAGAGGAAGGTGTCCGATAGCAAAGGAGGGAACCAGGAGCAGAGCAGAGTTCCTAATGAGAACCAGGTGGTCTCCTTCTGCCTCAGATGAACGGGGCTCCGGTGCCCGACATCCAAGTCTTTGGCTATCTGCTGCACACCCACCTGGCCGGCCGCGCTCTGCAGGCGGTACAGTACAGGTAAGGAAGATCCAGATCAGAAGTGCTCCCTTCTGTATTTGGAAATAAGTTTTAGGAACAGTTGTTTATTCTGCAACGCGAGGTTATGCTCGGTTGGAGCAGGAGAAGCTAGAACTGTTCCTGGAGTAGAGATGACGGAGGGTGGAGAGTTTTGTTTTACAACGAGCCCACTGCTGCTGCTGCTTTGTTCATAGACCGCCCCCTCCCTGCATCAGCCTCTCCTTACTCCTCTCCCCATGTTGTCTCCCTCCAGAAACGGATCTCAGCTCCACGTAATCTGTAAAGATGATGCCTATGACTTCAATCTGCAGGAGACTCGAGATTTACCTTATCGAGCGGTGATCAAGCCGGTGCGAGCCGGGCTGGGGGAGGCACGGCTGGCATCCGGGGAAGGCAGGATCAGCACTTGTTATTGTTAGCCAAGAGGTCTAAGGCTGGACCGGTCCCTCTGCCTCTTACTTTCAGCCTTTGTTTCTCTGCACAGGGGGATGAATTGCTGATAGAGTGTCGCTACCAGACGCTGGACCGCGACTCCTTAACTTTTGTAAGTACGCATCTCCCCACCATGGTTAATGACAATAGCCTTAGAAGAGCCTTACCCCTGGTCTTGGCTATTCCATCACTCAGAATTTCAGCTGAAGCCCCTTTATTTCTCCAATGGTATTACCCATTCACATGGGGCTTTATGCTCTCACATCCCCATGACTATAAGATGGGTACCAGGATTCCCATCTTCTCAGTCAATGACTCACTAAGATTGTCGCTAGCTCTCTCTTCTTCTCCAGGGGGGTCCGAGCACCATTAATGAGATGTGCCTCATCTTTTTCTTCTACTATCCCCGAAACAACATCTCCAGCTGCCAGGGGTACCCTGACATCATCTACGTGGCCCACGAGCTGGGGGAGGAGGTATCAGAGTGAGTCATCCTGGAAGATAAGACCAAGACTGACCTCTAGAAGTTAGGTCACTTGTGTGCAAAGTATTTGTCTGCCTTTTTCTCATGCACTTACCCGATTTGAATGCTGTTTGCTTTCAAGGAGTGACCTTTAATTGGGGCTTTCTGGGTGGTGCAGTGGTAAAGATTCTGCCTGCCAATGCAGGAAACACAAGAGATGCAGCTTCAATTCCTGGACTGGGAAGATCCACTGGAGTAAGAAATGGCAACCCATTCTAGTATTCTTGCCTGGACAATCCCATGGACAGAGGAGCCTGGCAGGCTACAGTTCACAGGGTCACAAACAGTCAGACACGACTGAACAACTTTCACTTTTCACACTTTAATAATTTTAATGGATAATCATTGACTAATGTAATACCTTCACCATGATACTTATCAAGACCTATCAAGTTCATGGGGTCGCAAAGAGTTGGAAGTGACTGAGCACACATGCAGTGACCTTTTAATTACTTGGGACTAAGGTCCTCCCTGAGGCTCTGATGAAAATGCTGAAGCTCCTTTCCAAGAAAAATGCACATCTTTGCAAACACATCCCATTTCACAGACAATTTCAGGACATGTATAGGTTCCCAGAAGTCATCCCATCAACCTTCTTAGACTTCATGGTCCCCAGATCAAGAAACACTTCTTTATAAAGAGTCAACACTTCCTCTTTTTCACTTTTAAAAAATTCTCATCTCTAATTCTGATGATTTCTCCTTCTGCCATGCTCATGGTTGTCTTACTGAATTGTAAGACATTCCTTATGGTTTACACCGACATGGAACTGATGCTAACAAAAGTGAGGCTACTTTTTACACATTTTGCCAAAGCTTCAAGTCACCCCTGAACTAGTGTCTGCTCTTTCTGCCCACTGCAGCTCCATGGAGGGCATAATGGCCCTGAGCAATGTGGAGTGGACCCTGGAGAGCATTAAGAAGGCTGAGAAGGCCTGCAAGGAGGCCCAGCAGACAGTGATAATAAAGACTATTGATGTAAGTGTCCTGGGAGACACTGCGCTCTCAGGGTTAGGGCTAAAGGAGTGAGGGATGGTTTGGACAAGGCCAGAAAAGAGGAGAAAGGGGGTGTGAGTGACAATGGCAGGAACGCTGGATCAGAGAAGAAGAAGCTGAGCGAGCAGAGGAGGGCTGATGCTGCTCTGGGTGTGGGTGGGCATCTCCCGGTTAGCCTTTGAGGCTGCAGGGACTGGGGATGACCAAGGAAGGTCTTAGAAGATGAAATGAGGTGGGGGTGCTCCCACCTGTTTTCCTCCTTCTCCTGCAGGAGCTAGTGGAAAACACAACAGGCTGGATTCGGGACATCAACCCTACTCCCCGGGGTCCTTGTTTGGAGTCCTCTGGAGGCAAAGTGGAGCCCCAGGACAAAACCCCTGCAGGCTTCAGGGCAGCCCCCGTGGTCCTCTCAGGGTCCAGCAGTGTCCCCCTGAGGTGCCTCCCCCTGGCCGCCCTCTTGTTTGGGCAGGGGGCCCTGTCTCGGCTCCTTGCCACCGTACAGGCTGGAATCTGATACCGTCTCCTCAGTCACATACTCAGGCCCCTTCCCTGCTCAGACCTCCCATTATGGTCATACAAACTCCCCTCTTGGCCCCCAAAGCCCCCCATCTGTGCCCCTTCCCATGACCTCAGTCATGACTGCAGGCCTGGGTGTGGCACAGAGCCCACAGAACCTGGCCCAGGACAAGATTGACCATCCATCATTTACAGCATCCGAGAAGCATTGGTAGGACCACACATCCTCCAACAAAATCTGGATTCAAGGCTGGGAGGGATGGGGTCTCTGAGCAGTCTGGTACCCAGGCTTGCTCAAGGAGATGCTGTGTGGGGAGGAGGGTGCATGAATGCAGAGAGGGAGCCCGGTAAGCCCTCCTCAGCTCATGCTGGCCCTGGAGGAGCTCCTGTTTCTCTTTTCTGCTGACATCTTTGCCCAACCCTCCCCGTAGAGGCAGCCACATGTGTGCTTGTGGTGAAGGGAAGGGCTCTGTTTATAAGGGACAAAGTTCAAGGCACCAAATTAAACAGAATTCAACTCGCTTCCCAGTGCCATCTCTTTCCTTTGAGCCTGTGGTCCAGGTGAGACAACTGCCACTAAGGTGGTCTCTTAAAGGCTCAGGCTGAGGCATCCAGAGGGCATTTGAGGATCTGGTTGTCCCCAATGCAGCTTCTAATGCATCGCTCGCTTGCCTCAACTGTGCCTTGACTGCCAGCTGGTCTTTATTTTCTCAACATGTATCACGTTCTCAACACTCAGATCACCAGGTGGCAAGAGCCTGCCTGGCCAGGGAGGCTGACCTGGGCTCTGAAAACAGGTCGAGGACATGCCAGTCTGTGAATTGCCCTGCCCATGGTTCTCCTGTCTTCTGGAAGGGACCCCTGCCTTGAATATTCCAGGGTGTTTAGAGTATCTTAATTCCCTGAAGATTAGAGATCTGGCCTCTTAATTTCTTGCCACTGCTTGAGTTCATGTGTGTGTATGCCAAGTCACTTCAGTTGTGACAAATTCTGTGCAACCCTGTGGACCATAGCCAGCCTCACTCCTCTGTCCATGGGGTTCTCCAGGCAAGAATATTGGAATGGGTTACCAAGCAAAGCAGAAAACATGGCTTACCCGAAGCCAGAGGGATTGCCAAAGTTCACTACTGGGCTTCGCTGTGGTCACCATTCAAGGGAAATGGAGGCTTTTCTTTAAGTAATAATCTTAAAACATGGTTAAGGCATTTTGGCAGTAGTTTAAGGTCCACAAATTACTTTCTACAGCATGAAGAAACACACAAATCAAAACTAATCTAGACTGAAACTTAAAACAGACCTTTTGGGCATCTCCCTGGTGGCCCAGTGGCTAAGACTTTGCACTTTCAGTGCAAGGGGCCTGGGTTCAATCCCTCCTCAGGGAACCAGATTCCATCCCACATGATGCAACTGAAGATCCCTAGTACCACAACTAAAACCTGAAGCAAACAAATATTAAAAATAAAACAGACCTTTTCTCTCTGGTTTGCCCAATTCACAAAAAAAGTCTAACCTTTCTATTCAAAGCTGTGTTACTCCAAGCGCCCCCATCACCCACCCCCGCAAGCAAATTCTTCCACCCTCGATCTTTCGGGTAAAAACAAAAAGAAAATAGAAGAACCTCCTGGATGGATTTCTGACGTCAAACCTCAGTCTGTGTTGTAGCCTTATTCTCAGGTCTGTCCTGATAAGTTCATGTCAGCTGAGCAACCTCCCCAGAGTTCTGTAGTCAGAATCTTCCAGCGCTCCATTTGTCCAGCCCAGAGACGGGTGCACATCCCACGCACTATTGCTTTCCTCTGTACCCACTTCAGATTCCCATCTTTCATTTTACTTTCCTCTCCATCTCCTGATCTCAGCATTTAGTCATCATGTACATATTCACTGAGCACCACCTGTGAGCTTGACTTTAGGTCAGAATAGGAGCTACTGAAATGAACAGGAAATGAACCAGCAACACCTTCCCCACCCTTCCGACCCACACTTGTGGAGCTGTGACGAAGCTCCCAGGAGCCCTTGGCTGGCCATTTTCTCCTTGGGTTCAGGGCCCGCTCCTCTGAGCCTTTCCTAGTGCACAGACCATTCTCCCCACTGACTGCCTCCAGAGAGAAACCATTATTTATATCAACTTATGGATAATGAAATGCTTCTATATTTAAAAGGGATGCATTTATCTTATGCATATGTATTAGACCAGGGTCTTTGTGGCTCAGCTGGTAAAGAAGCCACCTGCAATGCGGGAGACCTGGTTCCAATCCCTGGGTTCAGAAGATCCCCTGGAAAAGGGAAAGGCTACCCACTCCAGTATTCTGGCCTGGAGAATTCCATGGACTGTATAGTCCATGAGGTCGCAAAGAGTCGGACACGACTGGGTGACTGAACAACATTAGACAATACTACTGGGAAAATGAATTATATATAAGAATTACATAATTGTTATATGAATTATATGAAAAAAATTAAAATTTTTTTCCAATGTATGTTTTTTGTGACTACAGTTTCTGGAAAGCCTAATGATATACTCCAAAAAGATGGGCTCAGAGTTGAGGTAGGAAAGGATGACCCCCACTTCCTCCTAGAACATCTTGGCATTTGGGTGTCTGTCACACCTCACCCCTCAGTTGGTTTCTAAGTTCAGGTGAACTTAGAGTGATTCTGAGACTGTAACTTTTTTTCCATCTTACTTCTTGTACTCAAAACTCCATCTTAAATGTGGAGGGTAAATTAATTATGTATTCCCTCATTGTTTTTTTGTTTTTTTGTGAAGACGAGAGGTGCATGCATGCTAAGTCGCTTCAGTCAGGTCCTATGGACTGTATGACCCTATGGACTGTAGCCCACCAGGCTCCTCTGTCCATGGGATTCTCCAGGCAAGTATACTAGAGTGGGTTGCCATGCCCTCCTCCCCAGGGGGACACTCCTGGCCCAGGGATCAAACCCGCATCTCTTGTGTCTCCTGCATTGGCAGGTGGGTTTTTTTATTTACACCACTGGAGCTACCTGGGAAGCCCTAGAAGACAAGCGGACCCATAATGTTTACAAGGATTCTGGTCTCTCCCGTGGAGTAAGAATATTTTGATACAATTTCAAATTTATGGTCACAAGAATTCCCATAAGCCCTTTAAACGAGCCTTATCCATTTACATTTTGCCCTGTTTCTCTCTCCTTCTCTCTCCTCTCTTCCCATCTCTTCTCTTTTTCTCCTCTCCTCGACCCCCCACCCCACCCACTTCTTCCTCCTTCCCCTGGCTCTCTGTCTTTCTCTCCTTCATGAAGTTGATAACTTAGTTTGTTACTTCTGTCTGCTAGAGTTCTCAGCACGTCTCAATTCTTGCTGTATTTAGCTGAGACTGACCAAGAAAGCGTCTCATCTCCACTGCTCCACCGTCCCAGTGGCTCCCAACCTTGACGGCATGTTAGAGTCACCCGGCTGATGGGGGCAGCATCCAGGCATTAGCGAATCATTACACTCTCCAGGTGTTTCCAATATGCACATGAGCTTGAGGACTACTGAACCAGAAATTCAATTCCCTGGTGGCTCAGACGGTAAAGCGTCTGCTTACAATGCGGGATACCCGGGTTCGATCCCTGGGTCGGGAAGATTCCCTGGAGCAGGCAATGGCAACCCACTCCAGTACTCTCGCCTGGAGAATCCCATGGACGGAGGAGCCTGGAAGGCTACAGTCCTTGGGGTCGCAAAGAGTCGGACACGACTGAGCGACTTCACTTTCACTTTCAGTCAGCTTCCTGAACGGGCACTCTGGCTTCACATGTTGGAGCTACAGCACAAGGACTGACCAGTCCGAGTGAACACCAGCAACGAGGAGCCCTGGAAGCTCCCTGAATTCCAAGAGCTAGACTTTTAGTTGCTAGATTGTGAGGAACGTGTGGGGATCTCAGAGAAGGGGTTCATGTGGGGGACTCAGGGAAGTGGCTACTTACCAAACATCACTCAAAAAATAAATAGCACTGAAACATGTATGTTATCATATGTGAAACAGATCGCCAGTCTGGGTTCGATGGGCCGGTGCACTGGGATGACCCTGAGGGATGGGATGGGGAGGGCGGTGGGAGGGGTGTTCAGGATGGGGACACATGTACACCCGTGGCTGATTCATGTCAATGTGTGGCAAAAACCGCTACAATATTGTGAAGAATTAGCCTCCAATTAAAATTAATTAATTAATTTTAAAAAATAGCAAAGAAAGAAGAGCCCTTATAATGCCAAGTAGCAAATACACAAAAAAATGTGATGTTAGAAAATCAGCATTTAATAAATTCATAGTAATAATTGAATCAGATAAGAATCATCAATAGATGATAAAAACTAATAGAAGAGGAACCAGATAGCTACATAGCCTCAAAGTATCTCCACATAATATAGCTATTCATTATGATGAGAAAAAATTGTAACTTTCCCATGGAGAGAACTGAGAGGCACCACTTCAACCAGGTCAGTCAATTGGCATCACCAATCGTGGACAAACATCACTTACCTCCTAACAGGAGTACCAGGAAGGACATAACATCAATTCGATGTTATATCTGTCCAAGAAATATACAACCTCAATATAATCATGAGAAAGTATTAGACAAACCTCTAATGAGGAATATTCTACAAAGATCTGACTTGTAATCATCAAAATCAAAGAAGAAAAAGAGGGGCTGAGGAATAGCTCCACGGTAGAGAAGACTGAAAAACAAACAAAAATTCTAATAAGCAAATGTAACATGTGCTCCTTGTCATTACTGTTATTTAGATTTCTTTTTCCTTTTTCAAAATGTTTTTGGCTGTGCCACAAGACATGCAGGATCTTAGTTTCCCAACCAGGGATTGAACCCATGTCCAGGTTGGTGGACGCCCACTGGACTGCCAGGGAAGTCCGTGTTTAGTGTTCTTTATAAAGAAAGTTATCGGGACGATTGGTAAAATTTGACTAATGTCTCTGCATTGTATGGTGGCACTGTATGAATATCAACTTTCTGACTTGACTGATTATATTGTGATTATATGAGAATATGTCCTTGTGTTTTAGGAAATTCATACTAAAGCATTTTGTGATGTTGAGACATTGTATCTATTACTCTCAAATTATACACGTGTGTGTGTGTGTAAGTATGTGTGTGTGTGAGAGAGAGTAAATATGGTACATAATTTATAATTTGTGGATGATATTTTGGAAAACTGGGTAAAGAGGATAGTGAAGGTCTTTAGCTATTTTTGCAACTTTTCTCCAAGCTTATTTCAAAACAAAAATGTTAGTTTTTTAAAAAAAGAAATAAGCATGAGATCTAAACAAAGAGAGTATGAAAATGGAGCAAAAAAAAAAAAATTTTTAAAGACACATAGTTACCTAGAAAAAAATTCAATTTAGAAAAATGTCAGCTTTTCCAAGCAAGAGATTTTGACTACCGTGAGAAAAAGTTTAAATAGACATAAGAACACTCAAGGGATTATATAATCACAATAATAAAACTTTGTATAGTGTTTTACAGAATGAAATGCATTTCCAATGTTGACTTGCAGATGAGGAAACTGAGGCAAGTAAAAGACAAGGGTGTCCACCTGAAGCAGTTGTCTCTGCACAAATCTGTACAGGTGGTGCTCCTAGAACTGGTCCAGTGAAGGCAACTATGTGTTTTAGATGTAATCATAGGTGTCTGCAAGGCTTAAGACTCAGAAGCAGCAAGCTAATGCTTTCTTTCATCCCCTGCCTCTCCCAGTTTTCCAAACCTGCTTCCAGGACCACATCTTGTGCATGGACTGGAGTTTCAATTCTCAAGTTTCTTCAAATGTCTGAAGTAAGGCCAGATTGTCTTTTTTTTTTTTCTGTTTTTGTTGTTGCTTATGTAATCATGATTTTTATTTTATTAAAAATATTTATTTTATATTGGAGTCTAGTTGATTAACAATAGTATGTTAATTTCTGTTATATTACAAAGTGATTCAATTATACATATGCATGTATCTATTCTTTTTAAAATTCTTTTCCCATTCAGCCTATTAAAGAATATTGAGCAGAGTTCTCTGTACTATACAGTAGTACTTGTTGGTTATCTGTTCTAAATATAGCTCTGTATTTGTTGTTTTTGGCTATTGTTCTTTTTTCAGGAGCACTTACCTTTTCAAAATTCCATGCTTGTAATTACAATCCATTTATACACACAAAGGGATTGTAATTCAGTAACTAGAGAACTATGGTTGGTTGAACAAATTCCTCTTCAGTGTTTCAAGTCCCAAGGGCTTTAAAAAAAAAAAAGTGAAGCCTTTGGCCAGTGAATCTGCCCCAGTGTGGCAGCCTGACCACAGGGTCCCATGTGCCGTGGGACACAGAACTCTTTGTCCGGGACCAGGTTTTATGAGCCAACAAGAGAAGTGCCTTGGAGCTCCCTCAATAAACATACACGTGAGGGAGCCTGGGAGCAAGTCGTTGATACAGTTTAGAATGATGAGTTTTGCTTTGTTTTGTTTTCACACTGCATTTGACCCGGACCTGACCATGAAACTAGGACATTATTGTCCTAGGGAAGTGATTCTCAAACTTTTTGGTCTCAGGATCTCTTTACTTTCAAATTTGGTGAAGACCCTGTGCTTTGTTTGGGTGAATTATATCTCCGAACATTTGCTACCGTAGGTAAAATGGAGTCATTCGTAAAATGTTTTGCAAAATATTTATTTCTTCGTTCATTAAAAATAACAATATATCAAATACATGTTGACATAAATAATATATTTTTAATGAAAGACCACTATATTTTCCAAAGCAAAAACAGTTAGTGAGAAAAATGACATTGTTGTATAATTTGTAAATTTGTTTAACGTCTGGTTTAAAGGAAGACAGCTGGATTCTTGTATCAGTTTCCGTATTCATCTATTGTGACACCACAGAGCACAGTCTCTGGAAAGTGGCACTGTATGTCAATGAGAGGATGAGTGAAAATGGCAAAAACAACAGAGTATGTATATGAAAAGAGGCTTGACCTTGTAGACCCCAGAAAGAGTTCTGGGGTCTCCCCTGGTTCCCCAAACTATGTTTTCAAAATACTGTCCTAGGGTTAAGCCTTCAATAGCACCTAAATGGCAATATTTGGTTATGACCATGAGCCTATTCACAGGGGTGATTTTAAAAAATAATAGATCAGGAAAAAATGGTGATTGTGGGTATGAAAGTCCAAGAACATGCTGAAAGTCTTAACATACTGAAGGAGAGTCTAGATAGTAAAACAAGAAGGGAAAAGCTGGTGAGTAGAAGACAAAGCAAACAAAACTATGAACTCTGATCCCAGGGTAGAGATTGTCTCCCCTATGTCTTATCTTTACATACTCATCTCTGTCTGGGTGATTTCTGGTCTGTGGAAGAGTTAGCACTTTGTAAGTTAATTCAGTCATTAGAGGAAACAGCAGCAATCTAGTATTGTCTCGTAAATAAGTACTAATAGCATCAGTACTTGGAGAAGAAAGAGTACTCACAAGGAGAAATATTACCATTGCTGGCAGCCCCCATACATGCAGAAAAAAAGTAGTCACAGGAGAAGGGGTATCAGTGCAAATGGCATGAGTTTATGAAGGGTAAGTAGTCACTGTAGAAAAAGCATTACTAGTACTACTGTTCCCAGACGTTGTAGGGGAAAGATAATTAGTAATCAGAGCATCATTACCAAGGCTAGCAGTGGGAGACGTGGTTAATGTAGGAGGAGAGGCTACTGTAGCAAAAGTAGTGTTCTTATCATAAATACTTTCAGAGAAACTAGTCCATAGAAAACTATTGCTAGTAGTAGCAGCAGCAGTATCTGTAGGAAAACAGCGGTAATGCGTGAGTAGTATTAGTGCTAGCAGCCACAGTATTTGTTGAAGAATGAGTAGTGGCAATAAGAACCATAGTACCAGTACTAGTATCAGTAGTACCTGTGGGGAAAGAAGGAGCCGTGATAGGGAGAGTAGCAGTAGTAGTATTTGTAGGGAAAGGCACAGTAGAATTAGGAACACTAGCATTAGTGACTTCAATAGCACTTGCTGGGAAAGGCATGATTGTGACGGGAAGAATACCATTAGTGCTAGACAACAGTAGTGTTTGTAGGGGAAGATATAGTAGTATTAGAGCCGGTAGTTGAAACTTCAGTACTATTTGTTGGGAAAGGCATGGTTGTGACCGGAAGAGGAACATTAGTGCTATCAGTACTAGTACCTATTGGGGAAGAAATAGTGGCATTAGGGACAGTAGTACTAGTTGAAACATCAGTAGTCCTTGTTGTGTAAGGCATGGCTGTGACAGGAAGAGGAACATCAGTACTATCAGTAGTAGTATTTACAGGGGAAGAGAGAGTGGCATTAGGGACAGTAGTACTAGCTGTAACTTCAGTAGCACTCGTTGGGTAAGGCATGGTTGTGACTGGAAGAGGAACATCAGTACTGTCAGTGGTAGCATTCATAGGGGAGGATACAGTGGCATTAGGGAAAGTAGTACTAGCTGAAACTTGAGTAGCACTTGTTGTGTAAGGCATGTCTGTGATCGGAAGAGTAATATCAGTGCTATCCGTAGTAGTATTTGTAGGGGAAGATATAGTGGTATTAGGGACAGAAGTACTAGCTGTAACTTCAGTAGCACTTGTTGGGTAAGGCATGGTTGTGACAGAAAGAGTAATAATAGTGCTATCAGAAGTAGTATTAACAGGGGAATATATAGTGGTATTAGGGATAGAAGTACCCATTGAAACTTCAGTAGCACTTGTTGTGTAAGGCATGTCTGTGATAGGAAGAGTAACATTAGTGCTATCAATAGTAGTATTTGTAGGGGAAGATACAGTGGTATTATTAGAGGCAGTAGTACTAGCTGAAACTTGAGTAGCACTTGTCGTGTATGGCGTGTCTGTGATAGGAAGAGTAATATCAGTGCTATCCATGGTAGTATTTATAGGGGAAGACATAGTGGCATTAGGGAAAGTAGTACTAGTTGAAACTTGAGTAGCACTTGTTCTGTATGGCATGTCTGTGATCGGAAGAGTAATATCAGTGCTATCCGTAGTAGTATTTGTAGGGGAAGATATAGTGGTATTAGGGACAGAAGTACTAGTTGAAAATTCAGTAGCACTTGTTGGGTAAGGCATGGTTGTGGCAGGAAGAGTAACAATAGTGCCATCAGTAGTAGTATTAACAGGGAAATATATAGTGGTATTGGGGACAGAAGTACTATTTGAAACGTGAGTAGCACTTGTTGTGTATGGCGTGTCCGTGATAGGAAGAGTAATATCAGTGCTATCAGTAGTAGTAGTTACAGGCGAAGATATAGTGGTATTAGGGATGGTAGTACTAGCTGTAACTTCAGTAGCACTTGTTGGGTAAGGCATGGTTGTGACTGGAAGAGTAACAATAGTGCTATCAGTAGTAGTATTAATAGGGAAATATATAGTGGTATTAGGGACAGAAGTACCCGTTGAAACTTCAGTAGCACTTGTTGTATAAGGCATGTCCGTGATAGGAAGAGTAGCATTAGTGCTATCAATAGTAGTATTTGTAGGGGAAGATACAGTGGTATTATTAGAGGCAGTAGTACTAGCTGAAACTTGAGTAGCACTTGTTGTGTATGGCGTGTCTGTGATAGGAAGAGTAATATCAGTGCTATCAGTACTGGTATTTACAGGGGAAGATACAGTGGCATTAGGGAAAGTAGTACTAGTTGAAACATGAGTAGCACTTGTTGTGTATGACGTGTCCGTGATAGGAAGAGTAATATCAGTGCTATCAGTAGTAGTAGTTACAGGGGAAGATATAGTGGTATTAGGGATGGTAGTACTAGCTGTAACTTCAGTAGCACTTGTTGGGTAAGGCATGGTTGTGACTGGAAGAGTAACAATAGTGCTATCAGTAGTAGTATTTATAGGGGAAGATATAGTGGTATTAGGGACAGAAGCACTAGTTGAAAATTCAGTAGCACTTGTTGGGTAAGGCATGGTTGTGGCAGGAAGAGTAACAATAGTGCCATCAGTAGTAGTATTAACAGGGAAATATATAGTGGTATTGGGGACAGAAGTACTATTTGAAACGTGAGTAGCACTTGTTGTGTATGGCGTGTCCGTGATAGGAAGAGTAATATCAGTGCTATCAGTAGTAGTAGTTACAGGCGAAGATATAGTGGTATTAGGGATGGTAGTACTAGCTGTAACTTCAGTAGCACTTGTTGGGTAAGGCATGGTTGTGACTGGAAGAGTAACAATAGTGCTATCAGTAGTAGTATTAATAGGGAAATATATAGTGGTATTAGGGACAGAAGTACCCGTTGAAACTTCAGTAGCACTTGTTGTATAAGGCATGTCCGTGATAGGAAGAGTAGCATTAGTGCTATCAATAGTAGTATTTGTAGGGGAAGATACAGTGGTATTATTAGAGGCAGTAGTACTAGCTGAAACTTGAGTAGCACTTGTTGTGTATGGCGTGTCTGTGATAGGAAGAGTAATATCAGTGCTATCAGTACTGGTATTTACAGGGGAAGATACAGTGGCATTAGGGAAAGTAGTACTAGTTGAAACATGAGTAGCACTTGTTGTATATGGCGTGTCCGTGATAGGAAGAGTAATATCAGTGCTATCAGTAGTAGTAGTTACAGGGGAAGATATAGTGGTATTAGGGACAGAAGTACTAGTTGAAAATTCAGTAGCATTTGTTGGGTAAGGCATGGTTGTGAGAGGAAGAGTAACAATAGTGCTATCAGTAGTAGCATTTATAGGGGAAGATATAGTGGTATTAGGGATGGTAGTACTAGTTGAAAATTCAGTAGCACTTGTTGGGTAAGGCATGGTTGTGAGAGGAAGAGTAACAATAGTGCTATCAGTAGTGGTATTAACAGGGAAATACATAGTGGTATTGGGGACAGAAGTACTCGTTGAAACTTGAATAGCACTTGTTGTGTATGGCGTGCTCGTGATAGGAAAAGTAATATCAGTACTTTCTGTAGCAGTATTTATAGGGGAAGAGATAGTGGCATTAGGGAAAGTAGTACTAGCTGAAACATGAGTAGCACTTGTTGTGTATGGCATGTCCGTGATCGGAAGAGTAATATCAGTGCTATCAGTAGTAGTATTTACAGGGGAAGATATAGTGGTATTAGGGACAGTAATACCTGTTGAAACTTCAATAGTACTTGTTGGGTAAAGCATGGTTGTGACAGTAAAAGTAACATTAGTGCTATCAGCAGCAGTATTTGTAGAGAGAGATGTACTGGTATTAGGAACAGTAGGACCAGTTGAAACTTCAGTAGCACTTGTTGGAAAAGAAGTGGTTGTCATAGGAAGAGTAGCACCAGTGCTACTTGGAGCAGAAGAACTAGTGGTAACAGAAGTGGCAGTAGTAGTAGGAGTTGTAGAAGGATGTAAAGAACTCATTGGGAAGGTACTTGTCATAGTTGTAGTAGAAACTATAGGACCACCTTGAATCCAAGTAACCTCAGTTAACTTTTCCAGGCTGATATTCTTGTCAGTCAATTGAATATTTAGTGTCTGCCAGAAAAGAAGAGATGAAGTTGGTATTTTAGAATTTGTTAAATATCACATTTAAGTTCAACCTCACATTACAGTGTAATAACTGTGCAATGCAACTTATTAAGACCAATCTAACATACAGCACAATATCTTTGGGAAACACATGGAGAGGATTCCATCAGATCATTGATCGTTGATCCCTGGACTATCCTGAGTAAGTAAGATCGCTCAGTTGTGTCCGACTCTTTGCAACCCCATGGACTGTAGCCTACCAGCCTTCTCCCATGGGATTTTCCAGGCAAGAGTACTGGAGTGGGTAGCCATTTCCTTCTCCAGAGGATCTTCCCCACCCAGGGATTGAACCCAGGTCTCCCACATTATAGGCAGATGCTTTGCCATCTGAGCTACCAGGGACTATCCTGAGAGGATCACTCATATGCACTGTACAATATGAGTCAACATTTGCAAATATATATAACCTTTCAAGTATAAGTAAATATAACAATAGTGCTAATAACTTTACAGAAAAATAAAATTAATGTATGATATGATAACATTCCTTTAAGACATACCTGATTGTAAGGGTCACTCTTGAAATTCATCACCATGAATTGTTGATTGTCATAGGAGACAGTCACTTGTGTTATATCAGTAGAGCTTATGCCCCAGATTCTAATATATCCAACTTTCAGTGAATTTGAGTCACTCAAATAATTATTATGTATCGTTTGGATTTGCAGTACACTCTGCAAAGAATATATAAAGAGGAAAAGATACATAATACATCTGTTAACAGACTAAATTCCAAATTACAATGTTAACAAAAATGCTGGTTTTATTCTTAAATACTTCATGAAGACATACTTCCTGAGAACTTAAGACAATAAATTTGAGGTGCTCAAAACAGGTTTGTGTGTCAACATTATGAAAGTTTTTTCACCTACATTATTACTAATTCTTACAATGATTTTGAAAAGAAAGAATTCTTATATCTGTTTCACAGATGAGAAAACTGAGGCTCTGGGAGAGAAAATGGGAAGGTCAAGGTCATATAGCTTAAAGGCATTTATATGGTTGGAATCATGATGAACTTATGTGCATAGCACTGTATGACTTAGCACAGTGTGAATAAACGATTATGGCAACTTGTCCCTAGGCTAAGGATCAGTCATTCAGTTCAATCACTCACTCATGTCTGGCTCTTTGCGACCCCATAGACTGCAGCATGCCAGGCTTGCCTGCCCATCACCAACTCCCAGAGCTTGTTAAAACTCATGTCCTTTGAGTCGGTGATGCCATCCAACCATCTCATCCTCTGTCATCCCCTTCTCCTCCTGCCCTCAATCTTTCCCAGCATCAGGGTATTTTCCAGTGAGTTGGCTCTTGGCATCAGGTGGCCAAAGCACTGGAGCTTCAGCTTCAGCATAAGTCCTTCCAATGAATATTCAGGACTGATTTCCTTTAGGATGGACTGGTTGGATCTCCTTGTCGTCCAAGGGACTCTTAAGAGTCTTTTCCAACACCACAGTTCAAAAGCATCAATTCTTCAGTGCTCAGCTTTCTTTATAGTCCAATTCTCACACTCATACATGACTACTGGAAAAACCATTGCTTTGACTAGATGGACCTTTGTTGGCAAAGTGATGCCTCTGCTTTTTAGTACATTGTCTAGGTTTGTTATAGTTTTTCTTCCAAGGAGCAAGCATCTTTTAATTTCGTGGCCACAGTCATCATCTGCAGTGATTTTGGAGCCCAAAAACATAAAGTCTGTCACTGTTTCCACTGTTTCCCCATCTATTTGCCATGAAGTGATGGGACCGGATGCCATGATCTTAGTTTTTTGAATGTTGAGTTTTAAGCCACCTGTTTCCCTCTCCTTTTTCATCAAGAGGCTCTTTAGTTCTTCTTTACTTTCTGCCATAAGGGTGGTGTCATCTGCATATCTGAGGTTATTGATATTTCTCCCAGCAATCTTAATTCCAGTTTGAGCTTCATCCAGCTCAGCATTTAGCATGATGTACTCCACATAAGTTAAATTAAGCAGGGTGACAATATACAGCCCTGACATACTCCTTTCCCAATTTGGAACCAGTCTGTTATTCCATGCCCGGTTCTAACTGTTGCTTCTTGACCTGCAAACAAATTTCTCAACAAGCAGGCCAGGTGGTCTGGTATTCCCAAGTCTTAAAGAATTTTCCCATAGTTTTTCATGATCCACAAAGTCAAAGGCTTTAGCATAGACTAAGGATAGTTTGCAACAGATCTAAATTATGAACTACTTTAAGTATCAACACAAGGGTTACAATAATGTGAGTGAAGTCATGAGATGTTAGAAGATTAAGGCCTAAATGAAAATTATCATGAATATTTGTTATGGGTGTTAAAAGAAAAAGAATAAAAGATCACCATGGGAATAGGGTTGTCAAGAAAGGACTTAGGAAAGACATGGAATGTGAGAAGTCCTGGGAGGATGGATAGAGCTGATGAAGACAAAATGAATAGGAAAGGGAATGGGGTGAAGGGAGGCACAGACACATCTGACATAGGCAGAGAACAAAGGTGCTGAGTTCACAGGCTCCTGTATCTGGAACTAAGCAGAGAAATTACTGGTTAAGTACATAAATAAGATGATGATTTGATGCAATCAATTAAGGAGACAGCTGTAGTAGAGTGAAACCATAAACTCCTAGACTCTGTTAGCAACAGTAGAAAGAAAATGATGTTCAGTTGGCACTATGGAGAATTAACCAGACTTTTGTGACTGATTGAGCAATGAGAATCAAGAGAAAATTAAGAAAAAGGAATATAACATGAAGTAAATGGATGTTTTGGAGCTAACTCTTTTGATTTGGGAGAGACTATTTTTAAATTGTCTGGGATTTTGCAAGCCAGTTGATAGCTTGAAATTAACTAACATGATGGGAGATTTTACACACAGAAATTAGCAAATGCTACAAATCAGCCACCAACCCCCATAACCTCATACCAGCCAAAACATCACTGATAAAAATTACCCCCAGGGGAAGCTCTCTTTCATTTCAAAGCACTGATCCTTAGGAAAAACTCCATCAAACATCACATAGAAGTAAGAATTCACTTATCACTACCTTGGAATAACAGAAGAATGGAATTTTAGCATTAGAAGATATTAATATTTATGAGAAACCAAATGTATTACAATCAAGGAACAGAACAGGAGAACTATCTTCCCTAGCTTGAATAACTATTTAGCAGTAGGAAAAGAACTAAAATCCAGGACTTCTAGATGAGCAGCTTCATTAAAAAACAATATTTTCAGAGGAAAATGATATACTCTTCAATTCTTTTCTTAAACTAAGAACAAAGAAGTTACATGCTTAATTAGTATACAAAGTCTTGCATTTTTTTTCAGAAAGGCAAATGCAGGATGGCAACACCATGACCCAATAATAATGTCTATGAAGATAATTTGATACACGTGTTTAAAAGAAGTACATAGTGTGATGCAATAACAGTAAGAAAACAGTTTTGCTAAAAGGAGCTAAGAGTTAGGTAATGAACTAAATAAGTATTTATTGTTGCATGCCACTGAGATTTTGAGTTTTGGGGTTTTTTTTTTTTTTTCCAATAGAAAATCCACACTGTCTTATAGACTATAATGCAAACACATACGTAATTTAACAAGAGAAAAAGGAAAAATTGCTTTGATGATGTTTTGTTTAACCCAATATATCCAAAATATTGGGCTTCCCTGGTGGCTCAGATGGCAAAGAATATGCCTGTAATGAGGGAGACCCAGGTGTGATCCCTGGGTCAGGAAAATGCCCTGCAGGAGGGAATGGTTACCCATTCCAGTATTCTTGCCTGGGAAATCACGTGGACTGGGGAGCCTGGCAAGCTACAGTCCATGGGGTCACAAAGATTCAGACATGACTGAGCAACTAACACACATCCAAAGTATTATTATTTTAACATACGTTTAACATAAAATATTAATGTGATATTTTATGATCTTTTTGAATGTTTAAAATTAAGCTAGTCATATTTTAAATGCTTGATTGCCACATGAGGCTAGTGACTATCACTGCATACCATAGTGCATCTCTAAAATAATTTCTCAATCCTGGGACCATGCTTTAAGAGAATCTAGATTAATTGGAGTCCAAACAGAATAAGCTAATCTGGAAACCAGTGTAGGCACAAAACAGAGGACGTATGAAGTTAGCCTGGAGATATATAATTCCAAGAAGACAGAAGGAATATGTGACAGATACCTTCAAACACTTGAAGCATTATTACATAGAAAAAACACAATAGATTTATGTTATACTATTCCTTAGTTAAATCCACAATTAAAAATTAGAGAGAAGCAGATTATAGGTTTGATAGAGAATGATCCTTCTACTCTAATTAAAACTGTATGGATTATCCATGGAATCATTTAACCTGCCTAGTAGATTGATTGTATTATGACCTCCATACATACATTATGTATGATGTATTGTCCGTCCCTATCTATACCCTTTTCCATGCAATTGTGCAATGACCTCCCTCTCCGGATGGGGCATTCTATCCCACCTCTGTCGGGGTTAGCCATATGACTTTGCCTATTGCCAACTTAATACAAATGGAGATTTCAGAAAGCCCTCACTCAGGCTTTTCCACCTCTATTTTTGCCCTCTTTCATAATCATGGAAATGGCATGCCCAGACCTGCCCGTAAGGCCATCTTAGATCATCCAAGAGCAGCAGACCTCCAACATGTGACCGCCCCCTCCAGATACATGATCACCGGAGCAAACTGACATTCCCATGACTGATTGCAGATGAAAGTGATCCGGCCAAGATCAGCCAAGCCCAGCTTAGATCATCTAAGCATTGCAAAGTTATAAGCTAAATAAGCATTAATTACTACATGCTGCTGAAGTTATGAGGTTGTTTTTTATGTACCATTTTTTGTGCAACAAATAGCCAATCTAGCATTTATCCTTCAAATTTTTATCCGCCAGAAAATGTCTCATCTCCTAAAAACATGTCATATATTCAAGAACTCATTTTTTTCCCCAGCATTATATGAATTACAATTTTTTTTTATACAGTGATGGTATACTGGGCAATTGTCAAAATAAGAACTGTTTCTTCCTTATTTTAATGTCAGTAGATCTGATTTATAAATGTAAAGGCAGGAAGATGTGGGATATGATATTTTTATAGTTCATTGATTATATTTAATCTGTAGCTAATTGGGAAAGGTTTTATAAAATTCAATAAAAGAGTCTTACCTGAGCTGCTGTAAAGTTTACCAAGAAATAGTTTCCATTTTCAAAGGTATCTGCAAGCAAGAAAAAAGAATAAGCAACTACTCATTGTTTCAACAATAGCAGATAATCTTTCATGCAATCAGAAAATATTTCATTGGGATCACAAGTACTGATCAAGACAAATCATGACCTCTGTATAGCGGCGCTAAAGATAGTGGCTGAGGGAATATTTCACCCCAGATTAGTGTGGGGATGTACCTATGGAAGAGGGTATTTTTGAAGTGAGCATCAGGAGATTGCAAATACAAGAGAACCTGGATTGAACTAGTAGACACCATAGGTGAAAAAGCATGGAGGATACTGATCGCACAGGAAAGAATCTGCCTGCAGTACAGGAGACCTGGCTGTGATCCCTGGGTCAGGAAGATCCCTGGGGAAGGGAATCGCTACCCACTCCCCAGAATTCTTGCCTGGAGAATTCTGTGGACAGAGCAGCTTGGCAGGCTACAGTCCATGCAGTCGCAAAGAGTGGGACACGACTGAGCAACTAACACACAGTGAGTGCACAGCCATGAGAATTCACATGGCTGTGACGATAAAGGCTTAGAGTTGGGGAGAGTGGTTAGGAATTTGTGTTCCCAAGTGAAATTGACACAGATTCAGATTTCCACTTTTGTATTATTGTGAAAACTCTGGAAAATTACTTAACATTTCATCATCAGTAGACTGGAGATGCTAATAATACCCAGCTCAAGGCAATGAGGTCTACAACATGCCACTTGTGTAGATAAGTGCTCAAAATTTGTTGTTCACAATCATCATCAAAGTCATCATCATCTCTACCTTCCTAGTTCCTCTCTCCCTACTCTTAGCTCATCCTTCCACAGCGTTCCAGATCCTAAGGCCTCTGGCCTCTGCTTGTTACATCTGTGTGTTCAACTCATAATTCAATCCTATATCCACCACTCTTCAGCTCCTGTGTTTATTTTGTTTTTCCCCACTGAATCTGGTCCTTTCAAAATCACCAGTGATATAGTATATTAAATTTCAATATCTCACCATGATGTTCAAGATTTTTAGCCTCTTTGCCCACACATCTCCTCTTTGAAATACTCCTTAGTTAATATCTGCTTTACTCATTCTCCTTATGTGGCTAAATGCCTGTTTCATAAAAGTCAGTTTCATTTCATGTTTTATTCTTGGCCCTAGTCAACATTTCATCTCTAATCAATATGTCAATGTAGTCTCTCCCTGAACCCAATAATAGTCTTTGTTTTTAAAATTAACTCCACTCTTGTGGAAATGAACACTTGTAAACCCATATTTTTAAACTGAGCTTTGGCTAGAAAGTGTAACATAAGAAAGCACCATAGCCTATTTTAGCAGTTTTAATTTAAAATTTTTAAAGAATGAGATTCTGTTCATATAAGCTGTTTAAGATTAACCTTGAGCTAACTATTGAATCTCCTTAAATCTAAATAAAATTTTAAAAATAATTACAAACAGTTAAGAGAAAAATTAAATTAAATCTACACTTGTATCTTCATATTTTAAATTTTAATTTCTAGGGTTGGTGAAAAAAGGGAAAAGTGCTTCTGCACAGACCTTAAACAGCGTAAAAAGTTTAAAACTTGCTGGAACTATTAATTTTTAACTTTAAGTCTAGAATATATTTGTTGTAGGAACTTAAAGTTTTATTGGAGAAGGACAGGGCAACCCACTCCAGTTTTCTTGCCTGGGAAATCCCACGGACAGAGGAGCCTGGCGGGCTACAGTCCATAGGGTCACAAAAAGAGTCGGACATGACTTAGTGACTAAACAACAACAAAGTTTTATAGAAAATTGGTTTTTCCTTCCTACTTTTCAAATATATTGCTCATAGTGAGCTGATTTTACACACTAACTTTGGTGCTATAAACCCAACATGATATTAGTCATCTAGTCCTAATCAGCTCAAGCTGTATAAAAGGATTCTTGTTGGTGTTGTTTAGTTGCTAAGTTGTGTCCGACTCTTTTGCAACTTCATGGATGGTAGCCTGCCAGGCTCTCCTGTCCACGAGATTTTCCAGGCAAGAATTCTGGAGTGGGTTGCCATGTCCTTCCCTATCCAGGAATCAAACCTGCATCTCCTGCATTGTCAGGAGAATTATTTACCACTGAGCCATCAGGGAAGCCAGAAAGGATTCTAGATGCCCTTAAAATATTGGTTCTCAAGAAGCAGCAATTCTGCTAGTGAAACATGTAGCAGTTATCTAGAGACACATTGGTTGTTACATTTTGGAGCTGGAGAGAGTGTTTTAGCATCTAGTGGGTAAAGGGTGGGGATGTATAAATATCATATAATTAATGGTTCAACCACCACCAATAACAAAGAATTATCTAGCCTCAAATGTCATTGTTATCAAGGTTGAGAAAACCTGTACAAATAAAGGTACTTTCTTAAAAAAGAAGAGAATTCTTGCTCCCTAATTTCAAAAGTTACTTTAGGGACTCCCCTGGAGGTCCAGGGGTTGAGACTTTGCCTTCCAATGCAGGGTTTGTGAGTTCAGTCTCTGGTGGGAGAGCTAAGATCCCATATGCTTCAGGGCCAAAAACCCAAAACATAAAACAGAAGCAATATTGTAACAAATTAAATAAAGACTTTAAAAGTGGTCCATATAAAAAAAAATCTTTTAAAAAAAGTTACTTCAAAGCAATTATAATCAAGACAGGGTGTTACTGGCTGTTAACTCCTATTGCTATAATTTTCTGCTCACCAAACAAATTCTTGACTGAAGTTTCATCTTTCACATATACTTCACTTAAGGAAAAATATGTACTTCCTAATAGATGGGAACATCTTAGCCCATTAATACACACAGTTCTTAAATTTAAAAACTGACATTGTGGCACATTATTTTCTTGTAAGGTTCAAGTCCCACTCCCTTAAAAGTTGGCTTGGGTAGCTGGTTAATCTTTTTTCTCTGATTTTTGGGCTTTTTGTTGTTATGCTAGCCACTCTGATTTAAATGTAAAATATATTAAAAGCTTGTAATGGAAATTTATTATTTATCTTGCATATTAATGATACATTTTATTCAGCAACTATGTTTCAGGAATTCTATCTATATATTAAATCAACTGAATCTACATAAAATCTACATGATAAGTAATATCTTGCAGATTTTGAAAACTGAGGAAATACAGGCAGAGAGATATAAAGCTATAAAGCTTCCCAAAAGATATATAATTAATAAATGACTGAAATAGTATTTTAAGCCAGACCTATTGAATTCCAATATATCATATTACTCTCCATAGAGTTAACTTAAAAAAACAAATCCAGAGACCAAATGGAACTTTGAAAACAAAAGTAATCTAATTCCTTTATATCCCTACAATTTTTGCCAGTTCCACCTATAAATGAGCACACACACAAAAAAATAATTTGAAAAGCATCTCTCTTATATACTGTATTAAAGGAATATAGGCTTCTAAAGTATTATCCATACATGAAGAAGAGTAATTTAAAATGCCACTTGCAACATCATCAAAAACTTAGAAATACTTAGGAAACTTAACAAAACATGTGCAAGACTCATGTACTGAAAATTATAAAACGTTGCTGAAGTAATTAAAGGATACTTTCACTTACTTAATTGAAGATGAGACAGAGAGGGAGATAGATAACCCTAAATTTATCTTTAGTATCAATGCATTTCTGTTAAAGTTCTAATAAACTTTTTGTTAGGTATTGACAAGTTGATTAAAAAATTTTTATGAAATCCAAAGGAACTACAATAAACAAATCTGAAACTACTTTAGTCAAGACAATATGTTAGTGGCATAAGGATTAAACATTTAGATCAATAGAAAAACTAACCCAAAATAAACTCTCAGCCACATATAACCTATTGATAGCTAACAGAAATGTCAAGAAAATAAAACAAGGAAAAAAGATTATACTTTCAAGAAAGTGGTGCTTGATCAGCTGGACAAACATGGGGGGAAATGAACCTGGACTATTACATACATACAAAATATAATACTAATGAGGTTGATTTCCTAATATATAAAAGCTAAGACTAAAACTGGTAACCTTCAGTTAGGCCATGTGATGTGATTTATGATAAATAATATATATTTGGTCTTTATCAGGGGCTTCCCTGGCAGAGCAAGTGGTCAAGTATCCTCCTGCCACAGCAGAAGATGCAAGAAGATCCCTTGGAATGAGAAATGGCAACCCACTCCAGTATTCTTGTCTAGAAAGTCCACGGACAGAGAAGCTGCTATAGAAGCCTAGAACTCCCGGAATTTCAAGTGAAGAGAGCAATCAAGGTGTCTTTTGTTATGTTAATGAGGTGACTTTTGGAAAGCATCTCAGGATGGTGGCTGTGAGCTGTGTGTTGCTTAGTCACTCAGTCCTGTCTGACTCTTAGCGACCCCATGAACTGTACCCTGCCTGGCTCCTCTGTCCACGGGGATTCTCTAGGCAAGAACACTAGAGCGGGTTGCCATGCCCTTCTCCAGGGGATCATCCCAACCCAGGGATCAAACCCAGGTCTCCCACTAGTTGCCAGAATAGCCAACTATCAGTCTTACTCTGAGACCTCTGGAAGGGAGAGGGGCTGGAGATTGCATCAGTAGCCAATGGCTAAGGATTTAAACACCATGCCAATGTGATGAAGCTTTCAAAAAAATAAACAACCACAAAAAACCCAAAGAATAAGGTCCAGAGAGCTTAGGGGTTGGTACACACGTGGAAATGTGGGGAGAGTGACACGCCTGGAATGGGCAGGGGAGCGCTACAAGGCTTCCCTCATACTTGCCCTAAGCATTGCTTCTCTCCGGCTATTTCTGAGTTGTATCCTTGTATAATAAACCCATAAACTATTATGCAAAATGTTTCTCTGAGGTCTGTTACCCACTCTAGCAAATTAATCCAACCTGAGGAGGGGGTCATGGGACCCTTCGATTTATAGTTGGTCATTTAGAAGCACAGATGACAACCTGGACTTGCAGCTGGCATCAGAAGAGGGAGGGGAAGGCAGGAGGAGGAAGTCTTGTGAAACTGACCCCTTAACCTTGAGATCTGACATGATCTCCAGTAGGCAGTGTCAGAATTGAATTTAATTGTAGTACACCAAGCTGGTGTCCCAGAATTGCTTGTTGGTGTGGAAAAACACTCACATACACATATGTTGGAATTGGTACCAGAACACTTTTTAGGCTAGGACACAAGAAGCACAAATCATATAAGAAAAGCATGAATAAATTGATGTTTAATCAAAATTAAAGTTATTCATTGCCAGACACCATCATGGAATTGAAAGGGCAAGTCACAGACAGGGAGAACAAACCATATATTTGATAAAAGATGGTAAAATATGTAACTCATAGAACTCAATAATAAAGACAAATGACAATAAAAAAAAAATGGGTGAAGGACTTGAACCTCACATAAGAAGGTATATGAAGTGAAGTGAACTGAAAGTCACTCAGTCATATCTGACTCTTGGCGACCCCACAGAATATACAGTCCATGGAATTCTCCGCCAGAATACTGGAGTGGGGAGCCTTTCCCTTCTCCAAGAGATCTTCCCAACCCAGGGATCGAATTCAGGTCTCCTGCATTGCAGGTGGATTCTTTACCAGCTGAGCCACAAGGGAAGCCAAGAATACTGGAGTGGGTAGCCTTTCCCTTCTCCAGTGGATCTTCCTGACTCAGCAATCAGACCAGGGTCTCTTGTATTTCAGGCAGATTTTTTACCAACTGAGCTATCAGGGAGGACCTAAGAATGTATATAAATAACCAATAAACACATGATAAGATGCTCAACATCAAGGAAGTGCAAATCACATCCATAATGAAATGCACGATACACTTACTAGAACGGTTAAATTTTTTAAATTAATTCTTAGTGTTGGTGAGGATGTAGAAAACCGGAACTCTTAATTAGTAATGTTAGTAATAGAAAATAGTACACTTTAGAAAACAATTTGGTATTTTCTTCAACCAGTAAACATATACTTGTCATATGACCAGGCCCAGCAATTCCATTTCCAGGATTTTACCCAAGAGAAGTGAAAACATATGGTTACCAAATGACTTATACTCAAATAACCATGGCAGGTTATAAGTAATAGTAAAAAATGTGAAACAACTAAAATGTTTATCAGTGAGTAAATGGATAAATTGTGGTACTCACACAAGATAATTATTGAGGAGTCAAAAGTAATGAACTCTTATATGCAATAAAATGGATGAATTCTTAAAAATATTTTGCTAAGTGCAAGAGGCTAAACACAGGAGGATGTACTGTAGGATTCTATTTACATAAAACCTAGAAAAAACAAATCTAATTCATAATGTCAGAAAGCAGATCAGTGGTTGTCAGAGACTGGAAATATGAACTGGGAGTGGGGGGCAGTTTGCTGGAAAGAAGTAGAAGGGCTTTGTGTCTACAAAAATATTCTACATATTTATTGTGGTAGTAGCAAACCAATAGGAGAAGGCAATGGCACCCCACTCCAGTCCTCTTGCCTGGAAAATCCCATGGACAGAGGAGCCTGGTAGGCTGCAATCCATGGGATCGCTAAGAGCCAGACACGACTGAGTGACTTCACTTTCACTTTTCACTTTCATGCATTGGAGAAGGAAATGGCAACCCACTCCAGTGTTCTTGCCTGGAGAATCCCAGGGATGGGGGAGCCTGGTGGGCTGCCGTCTGTTGGGTCGGACATGACTGAAGCAACTTGGCGGCAGCAGCGGCAGCAGCAGAAAACCAACAACTGTATACATTCGTCAAAACATATATTAATACAACTATAAATTTAAAATGCATACACCTTATGTAGGCACATCAAGTTAATTAGAAAACAATTTTACTTTTAGGAATCTACCCTATGGAAATAATCTGAAATACAAACAAAGGTTAATATTCAATGTTGTTATTTTATGATAATAAAAACTGAAAACATCCTGCACAGGGAATAACTATAGAAAGGGGAATTATGGAATATCCTCTGAATGGAATGTGATAATCATAAGGATATTGATAAAGTATATAAAATAATATCTAGACATATTTGTGTCATTATGCTAAGTGCAAAGAAACAGGATTCACAAATTAAATATGGCAACCCACTCCAGTATTCTTGCCTGGAAAATCCCATGGATGGAGGATCCTGATAGGCTACAGTCCACAGGGTCACAAAGACTCTGACATGACTGAGCGACATCACTTCACTTCACTTCACTTCACTTCACTTTACTTCATGTTTTCAACCAGAGGAGGAAATAACAACCCACCCCAGAATTAATGCCTGGAGAATCTCATGGACAGCAGAGTTCTGGTCCATAGGGTCACAAAGAGTTGGACATGACTGAAGCGACTAAGCATGCATAATTTCAGCATTATTGAAAGTTAAGCATTATTTTAAGTAAAACGAAAGCAAAAGGTGCTACAGCAAAAACATTAACTGGTTTTGATTTTTTTCTAATTTTTTATCTCTTAAAATGTTTTCCTTAATGAGAATATGTTTACCCTTGTAATGAATAAAACCAAAAGGAGGAAACTTTTAGAAATATTTTACTTTTGTAAATAAAGAAAATAATATTTTATTTTATTGAAAAAAAAACTATATAAAAAAAACCTATAAATTCAGTAACTGCTACCTGTTACAAGATTAGAATGTTCTGGTCCACATTAATAAAGTATTGGAAAACGGACATTGGTGAGAGATTGTAAATCTACAGCAATGCCTGAGGAAGAGGGTGTTCCAGTTATAGTGACAAGCGCCAATGATCTAAGATAGAACTATTGTGTTCCGAAACTGGGAAGAGAAAGTATACAAAGCAACATTTCATTGGCATAAGTATTCTTTTGACAATTTAAATTCCCAAATCCTGAGACACTAAGAAATTTTCTAAGCTCTAATTTGTTTCCTGAGGGCCTGCATTATAAAAGTGTTAGTCGCTCAGTCATGTCTGACTTTTTGAGACCCCGTGGGCTATAGCCTGCCAGGGTCCTCTGTCTATGGGATTTCCCAGGCAAGGATACTGGACTGGGTTGCCATTTCCTTCTCCAGGGGGTCTTCCCAACCCAGGGATGGAACCAAGTCTCGTGCATTGCAGGTAGATTCTTTACTGTTTGAGCCACCACTTTGGAGACAAAGGGTGCCTGGTTCTAGATGGTTGGTCCAAATAGAGGCAGAACTATGAACCACTGAGAGTAGATAGTCAGCTTAATAGAAAGTTATAGGGAGATTAAGTCCCCCAGCCAAACCTATAATATCAGATTGATGATCTTACAAAGCTGGGGACCCTATACCCTTCTATTACAATTACAGCATAATATATATGAGAAACAAAAGTTTCAGAAATTCTCCCAACACCACTGCCTTATTAATAGTAGTAATAGAAACAGGTTTTCAGTTCATGCCAATTATATCCTGAGCCTCCATGTATGGCTTTCCTGAATGCTGTATGGGGACTCAGGAAAGTTCCTACTCACCAATGCTTTGTCCATCATCCCAGAACAGCTGACCTTCAGCTCTACCACTGTCATCCAAAGCAACAATCAGTCCCATATATTTCTGTCGGCTATTAAAAGAAAAGTTATTTTTCTATAGACTATAGGTTGTAAGGATGAAGGAGAGCTTCTTTTGAAAATATATAGTCATCCAGAAAAAAAGTAAATACATTAAAAATACACCTAAAATTCTAAAAACAGATGAGATAAAATAAAAGCTATCTAAAAGCTAACAGAATAAAATGTTTATATTTTAATGAAACATTCAATACAACTTTAATCTCCAAAAATCAAATACATACACTTTACTTATATATATAAGTAATATAAGAAGCTTCTCCCCCCAAAAAAAATTGTTTAGCAGCTTTCAGATTGCTGTAGAATACAATGCAGTGTACTTCTCGTGCATTCACAACCTTCCATGGCCTGATACTAACCGGCTTGATTTTTATTTACTTTATCTCTCTCCTTTATCAGTGCTCCAGTTAAACTGAATGGTTTACTGTCCTCCAAAATAAGCTCAATTTTCACCTTTAGTTCTTTAATCCTCCCAGAATATCCCTTTCTCTTGTCTTCACACATTCAAATTCTATTATTCAAGACTCAGCCCAGAGCTGAAACCATGATTTTTATAGCACAAGAGTGAAAGCTAACTTCCCTCTTTGAGTGGTTACTACTCTCGTTATGTACATCTCTCTTGACACAACATGTTCTCTTTTATGTAATATGTGTGTGTGATGTGGTGTGTGTAATTTCTCTTGAGTTCACCAAAGTAGTCCTCAGGATAAGTACTAAAACCCTGGGTAGACATCACAAATCAAAGAGCTCACTCCTATTCCCGAATTTTTAAATACCGTGGAAAGAGGTCTATGATGCTACCCTCGGGAAAACATACCCTGAACCTTTGACACAGAAGCTACAGATAAAAGTTCTCCCCAAGACTGACTTCATAAACTCATTCTCCCCCAGATCCCTCTTGGAAGGTACTCTCAGAATCAGATCAATGAAACTGTCCATATTTAGTCTATCCGCCGTCGAGGTGGGCCACTTCCTAAAAGGCTGCCTCATTGTGGGAAAGTGAGGCCAACAAACACCACCTCTCTTCCTTACCTGGAGTGAGTATTCATTGCAGGTTCTTGCCAAGGCAGGATGTAGCCTCCTCTGATATGAAGGTTGATATGGTCAAGGGGAGCCTCCAGGACTTTCCACTCACCTATTGATTCATTGCCAGATCCCTAGAAGGGAGAAAGTAGGCAAGGAATGATGACCAGAAAAATAGATGAAATCAGTGCCCGCTTTATCACAAGTCCTTCCTTTCCAAGAAAATCAACAAAATACTGCAAATTGAAGCAGAAAATCTCTGGTTTTCAGCTTTGCTAAAACCTCTAAAAAACCTCTAGTCTTTTTTCTGTATTGTTCAGAAAAGGTAGGGGGTTGGGGAGGAGCCAATGTAACATAGGCATCAGATTTTCCAATATTTGTGGTTTTGTTGATACTTTTATTTAAGCAAACTTTGCATGGCCAAAAGGCTGAAAATTGCTGCCTTAGAGAATATGTGCTTGGAAGTCGGGAGAAAGGTCCAGGCCCCTTTCTGCCTGCAGGGACCAGCCGGGGCCCAGAAACAGTGTTAGTTCTTACCGTGTGGTAGTCATACCAGCGGGCTCTGGGAAAGTAAGCCTGGACCTGAAAAGTGTTCTGAAAAACAAAGTCAACCTGTCATTATGAATATGACAATGATTTACTTTTAATTTTTAAAATTATCTCTGTAGAAATAAGATTAAAAAGGGAACTTGATTAATGACTTTAAGAGTTGGAAAGGTTTTATTGAGAAAGATCCTAGGAAATTCTTCTGTGAACACAAAGAAACATAACATTTTTGAAAAGGTAGATTTTGCAAGAACGCAATATGATAAGATACCAAAATGAGAATCCTTTGTGGGGGTAAAGTTTCCATTCATGGAGATCTTGAAAAACAATCAAGATCTCCCTTAGAAGTTCTAGAAATGCATTTGCCTGAAAACAGGGAGTTGGATAAGACAACCTGGAGGGCAGTGGTAAGGAATCTGATCTAGCTGACAATGCAGGAGACACAGGTTCCATGCCTGGTCCGGGAAGATCCCACACACCACCAAGCAAAGAGCACCTAAGTCTGTGTGCTGCAACTACTGAGCCCGTGCTCTAGAGCCCAGAAGCTGCAACTACTAAGCCCACGTGCCCTAAAGCCCGTGCTCCACAACAAGAGAAGCCACCACAATAAGAAACCCTCACAGCACAACTAGAGAGTAGGCCCCACTCACCACAACTAGAGAAAAGTCCACACAAGTGACCCAGCACAGTCAAAAAAAAAAAAAAAGATTATCTATAAAATGCCCTTCCTGTTCTTTAGATTACATGATTGGAGGGTATCTGAGCTACAATGGAAAACTCACATTTTCCAGCACGGGGCTAATTAAGATGGCAGGGCCTAGCATGAACTGATGGTCTATATCCCATGTTGTGCGTTCCTCTGTAAACCTTAGAGAAAAAAAAATGTGAAAAATACACCCATATTGTTATGACAGTTGCAGAGAGTTATTCCCAAGACATCCCAGACTTGTCACTTGGGGAACCCAGCTCTACTCACTCATGGAGAAGGGGTCGGACCACAGTGCTGCCCTCGGCGTGAGCTTTATGCATTAGAGTGTAGAGGTAAGGAAGCAGAGTATATCTGGTCTGGAGGACTTTTCTTGAGAACGTCTCAAAGTCTGAGTCCCAGGCCACAGGATCTTGTCTCTAAAAGGGTAAAGTAGCAAGTGGAAGATCACCTCCTCCTTTCTAGCAGTATGAGAAAACGGCCAGCACGCACATATGGGCTTTCCTGGTGGCTCAGCGGTAAAGAATCCCCTGCCATCACAGGAGACATGAGTTTGATCGCTAATCTGAGAGTAACCCCTGGAAAGGAAATGGCAACTCACTCCAGTGTTTTTGTCTGGGAAATCCCATGGACAGAGGAGCCTGGCGGGCTACAGTCTATGGGGTCGTAAAGAGTCAGATTTAGTGACTAAGCACTCAGGCACAGGCACATATCCCATATGTAGGTTACACATCCTTTTTCCTCTAACTTCTAGCTTCCTCTTTGACTCCATCTGCCATCTTTATAAACTGGAGCTTCTTGCTTCCTTTTCTTTCCATGAACCCTTCAGGATAGGGTCTAGCCTTGGCCCTGCACTTGTGTAGAGAGAGATGGGTCTCCATGCAGCACTGACATAACTCAGTGAGATTTAAGTAAAATACAAATCCATCATTTCTAAAAGCAAAGGGAGCCTCTTTTTATTTCAGCTCCATAGGGAGCCATAAACATTTCTCTTCATAGGCATTAATAACCCAAGAGATGGGGAAAAGTATATTCTTGAAAATGGTTGGTAGTCTGGGCTCTTGAACTCTGTGGATTTTCCAAGCAATGGAGTTGCTGGTGATTTTATATTTTTCTCATCATACAAATAAGTATGATGCTCTTGAGTTAAGAAGAAGTGGTGGGGTTTCCCTGATGGCTCAGTGGTAAAGAAACTACCTGCCAGTTCGGGAGACCCAAGTTCAATCCCTGATCTGGGAAGATCCGATATGCTGCGGAGCAACTATGCCCATGCACCACAGCTATTGAGTCTGTGTTCTAGAGCCTGGGGGACCACAGCTACTAAAGCCCACAGCCCTAGAGCCCGTGCTCCACAACAACAGAAGCCACCACAGTGAGAAGCCTGCACACTGCAACTAGAGACTAGACCCTCCTCGCCGCAACTAGAGAAAAAGTCCACGCAGCAATGAGGGCCCAGTACAGCCAAAAATAAACAAATACATAAATAAAATTATAAGAGGAAGTTATGATGTAAGGACACGAAACACCCAGAATGTAACTGGCTTCCCTCACCCTGGTCCCAAATGTGTTGTGGTTCCTGGAAAATGGATAAAATGCCCCCAGCTGCATCCAGCGAACACACATCTCATACTCAGCATCTCCAAAGAATCCACAGATGTCTGCTCCTGTCTGAGAAGATGCAAAATCAGAGCATATTTTAGGTGGGACTTTGTGGGTTTCAGACACACCAAAATCTGAAATGGGGGATTCATCATGGCCCCAGTAGGACTTACATAAGAGATTCCAAAGAGACTGAACTCCATCATGCCTGCAAGGAGAAGATACAGCTGCGTTGGACACAGGAGAGCAGACCGTGGGAAGGGGAGGTTTGACCTGTCTCTTCTGTTCCACATTTGAAAGCTCTGAGTCACTTGTGATGAAAATGTCAGAAGATGGGTGTGCATTAAAACTCACACACCCAGAGCACTCAGCTCCCGTGGCTTTCACTGACTGCATGGATGACTATTAGACACGACCAACCCCGCTGAAGAGCACTCCAGCCCCCTCCCCACCTGGAGAGGCCCCAGGATAAGCCCACACACCAATGATTGACTTCTTCAGCTGGTCCCACGCGGCCGTGTTTTCGCCCAGCCAGTGTCCTCCCCAGCGGCCAGAAGAGGGGAAAGTGGAGCGAGTGATGACGATCCCTCGCTGTCCTGTCACCTCCTGCACGGCTCTGCTCGGAGGGGGACAAGGGGGTGAGCTGAGGGTGAATTTGAGGCTGGACAGCTGAGGAGCTGTATCTGCTATTTAAGTGATGCTGAGAGTGCCAGTCAGCTTCCCAGCAGAACAACTTGCAGATACAGCATCACCTAAAGTATGGATTTCTTTTTCTTTTAAAAAAATTTTTAATTAAAAAAAATTTATCTTATTTTGGAATATGGTTGATTAACAATATGTGGATTTCTTAAAAAAATTAATTAGCTGTCTACTTCTAGGTATGAGGAGGGCTGGGGTGAGGTGTAAGACAGATATTCACAGGACAATTACTCTATCCCAGGCATTGTACTGGTCATGTTCATGTGTACTGTCTCACAACCCTGGCCTACTTTTACTGTCAGGAAACTGAGGCTCAAAGAAGAGAGATAATTTGTCAGTCATTTAAAGAGCAAAGAGGTAGATCTGGTACCCAAATAAAAGTATATATGACTACAGCTCCCGTTGATAATATGCCCTCTACTAGGCTAATCCTCAAAACGCAGGAAAAATTTTGCACAGAGGGATAAATATATATAAAAGATGTTTAAATATTTCTCAATGGAAGGTCAGTCTTCTGTAAGATGCTTTAGCCCAAAAATAAAAACAAGATATGAGAGAAAAATCAGTGGATCAAAAGAGAAAATCTATTGACAGATGCTGGTGTATGATGTAATCCAAATATTTGCTAAAGAAAGCACCACATCGATAGGCAAAGATAAAGTATTCAGTAAGTGATGTCAGGAAAAGTAGCTAGCTATAGCGGAAACTAATCCATTTAGGTTACTGCCAATATTTCACACTAAAATAAGTCCAAAAATGGACAGGGATGCGTGGGCATGCATGCACATGTGCACACACACACACCTCAGTGAGAGGTAAAGAAGGCAAGAAATAAGGCAGGGGTATCCCCAGTGGCTCAGCAGTAAAGAATCCTCCTGCAATGCAGGAGTCACGGAAGATGCAGGTCCGATCTCTGAGTCAGGAAGATCCCCTGGAGGGGGACATGGCAACCCACTCCAGTCTTCTTGCCTGGAGAATCCCCATGGACAGAGGAGCCTGGAGGGCTACAGTCCATAAGGTTGCACAGAGTCGGACATGACTGAGGTGACTTAGCACACACACATAGAGTAAGGGTGGATGCCCGTGATGCAAAGAGCTTTGTCCCTGACCATGTCAGAACTCTAGACATTTACAGCCATAGGAAGAGATGAAAATCGTCTTGCTGGCCGGTGACAAAAGCACACTCACTCGTACGTGGGTCTGGCCTGGGCCCAGCCGTAAAGGTTGTGCACGTCGTAGTGGCGCACGGACGAGCCGTCTGGCAGCACCTGCTGGCTCTCCATGCACAGGGTCTGGCTGCTCAGGCCCTGGCCCTGGGACCCCAAGTCTGGGAGGAAATGCAGAGTTAATTCTTACAGAACCTGATTTGCACATTCACCAGAAATTCCCATCATCTTCACATTTCTCAACTTCAGCCAACAACCTCATTACCAGTAACAGCTCCAGTTTCAAGAAGTTTTTGTTATCAGGGTCCTGTGGCTGCTTAATTAATGAAAGGTAAGAAGAGGGTATGGAGCCAGGAAGGGGACGCTTCTGTTCCGCTCCAACTCCAATAGTTAGAGGGGGCTGCCATAGCCCAGTTAGGACTCAATAAACCCCTTTATGGTTATGATCGTCTCTTCCACTAGATGGCAATGTTCTCAAGGGAACAGGCCCTATTTCATCACCGCACTAATACTGCTAAAGCTTTCTGATTTGTCATCACTTATCTGATACACAGATACTAAATTAAGGAAAGAAGGAGAAAAAGGCAGAAAGGAAGGAAGGAGAAAGGAAGGGAGGAAGGGAGAGAGGAAGGAAGGAAGGATCTAGTGAGCAATAGTAAGCCTAGCAGTGAACCACAATTCAGGAAATGTGGAGTCCACGAATTACTGGGACAGTACTCTTATTGAAGTGAGTCACTTCCTTCCCTAGGCAAGAGTTCAAGTAAGGTATGAGTTCAAGGTAAGGGAAGAGTTCAACTTGTAAGGTGTTCAAAAAGACACCCTTAAACCCACTGATATTCTGTTTGTTTTTACCATGGGACAAACAGGGAATATCTTTCATGTAGGTTCTGTGAACATGGGCAGAAGGAGTGACAGAACTAGATTTCCATCATCTAATCAAAAGAGTGAAATGTGTATGTAGGGTGTGCACGTGTGTGTATGTGTGGTATGTGTATATGTGTGTCTTTGTGGTATATGTGTAGTATGTTGCAGTGTGTGTGATGTGCGTGGTGTGTGACATGTCTGTGTGTGTGCATGTGTGGTGTGTGTGCAGTGTAGTATGTGGTATGTATGTGTGATGTGCGTGGTGTGTGACATGTCTGTATGTGTGCATGTGTGGTGTGTGTGCAGTGTAGTATACGGTATGTATGTGTGGTGTGTGTGGTGTGTGACATGTCTGTGTGTGCATGTGTGGTGTGTGTGCAGTGTAGTATGTGGTGTGTATGTGTGGTGTGTGTGGTGTGTGACATGTCTGTCTGTGTGCATGTGTGGTGTGTGTGCAGTTTAGTATGTGGTGTGTATGTATGGTGTGTGTGGTGTGCAGGGGGTGATTTGGAGTGTCAGTTATTGGTTCATATTCATCACTATAATCAGATGCACATCATTGCTTGGTTTCTTTCATACCACATCATGCTATTATTTCTATGCCTGATTAATTGTTTATTTGCACTTATTCAATTATTCTACTCTACTTATGTCAGATTTAAAAGCGTTTTCTTGCCAAAATTAGGCTTCACTTTGACAATAACAGGAAAATTTGCAAGGCTTTTGAGCAGAGAAGTAATTTGGTGAAGACATCATTTTACATACATGGCACATAGGGTGGATTATTAAGAATTTCATCGCTGCAGCCCCTGACAGATCCATTCACAAAGTTCGATGGTTCATTCATGTTCTGCAATGAGATAGCAAAAAAAAAAAAAAAAAAAATTCCGTGGGTCAGAGGCAGCATGGCCCTTCCTGGAGATGACACTGGCCCCTCAGCAATGCGGTCAAACTCACACCAGCTGGTTGCATCACCGACTCTGTGTAATCTCAGGCACCAACCCAAGAGGACTGTAAGGAATCATTTTGGTTTAAGAAGAGTGTTAAACCTCTAGTTTACTTGGCATTTTTAGGCCTGTGAGGATTGGCTTATAGTGACAAAATACTGAAATTAGGCTGGAATCATGACCTAATTAAATCTCCTTTTGATTCATCTCCCCACACAAATCCATCTTTTCTATGCATGGATGACTCACTTTTTATCCATGGCTAATGGTTACTATAATCTCCTTATTATCAATAGTTTAGACTATTGATTCTGACACCAGCATAAACCCAAAACCAGGAGAAATCTCTAACTTTCTAACTTTCAGTAGATACAGTCCTAAAAAGTTGTAGGTAACTCAGAAACAAATCTAGAAATCAAATAATACTTGCAGGGATCTATTACTTAAATGCAAGAAATAGCAGTTCTTGAGGTGAATATTCATAGCCTACATTATCAGTGGAAAACTTAAAATGTTGTATATTAAGTGATCTTAAGTGAAAGTGAAAGTGAAGTCGCTCAGTCGTGTCCCACTCTTTGCGACCCCAAGGACTGTAGCCCACCAGGCTCCTCCATCCATGGAATTTTCCAGGCAAGAGTACTGGAGTGGGGTGCCATTTCCTTCTCCAGGGGATCTTCCTGACCCGGGGATTGAACCCAGGTCTCCACATTGCAGGCAGACATTTTTATTGTCTGAGCCACCAGGGAAAGCCCTGGTGATCTTAAGTAGGACACACTAAAATGCAAAGCCAGGCTGTTCCGGAGGACTCTTGGCTACTGGAGTTATTCAGCTACAGCTTTCTCGCAGTGGAACAAATACCACAGAGCTGTTGGGATTTGTGTTGCACAGGGCTTCCCCTATCTCTTCACAGTTGGGTTAATCTGTGTCCTTTCGTGCCCTGGGTCTGCCTATCCTGATGGTGGCCAGGGCAGCCCCAGGGCCACCACTGGGCTGAGAGGTTTGTCTCTGGGTCAATGGCAAGCTTCTTTCATCCTGGCCCAGACTGGAGAAGCTCTTCAGAGCTGACCTGGAATATGCTCGGGAGCTCAGACCACTGCACAGTGGAGGAGGAAACTGGGGTACTGACATGCTTCCCACTCGTAGAGAAACACCATTAGAGGAGCCTTTGAATGTGTGTCCCAGAGACATCTCAGGAAGCCCTGCTCTTAAGCCTAGCCAACAACCACAGCAAGCATCAGAATGGACCTCTGAAGCTGGAGTTTTCCCAGCCCTGTGATGATGACAGTTGCCTCTGATCCATGCCTTGCCCACCCCTGGCCCTGCCCTGTATCACAGGATGGGCTCTTGGGCTCTTTTAGCACTGGCCTCTGTGTAGGTCTGGCCAATGGGAAGCACTGGCGAGAGGTTAGAGGGTGTGGAGCTAAGAGAAGTTAGACATGTGTCCCTCTTTCTTCTCCAAGCAGCAACTTGAGCGGTGGCTCATCGCCTTCAGGGACCCCAGCTTCCACTAGGCAGTATGTCTCTGGGCAGACATACGATTCTCTCTGCTCTTCCCGGTGGTCCCAGCACCTTAGCTCTATAACAGCATCCCTCTCGTCCACTCCGCCAGCCCTAGCTTGCTGCTTTGGTAGGTTCTGAGTTATCTCCCTGTGTTTCAACTGCTAATGTTTTCAAAGAAAGGCATGAAAGATGACTTACAATCCACAATCCATCAAACTTCAAGCTCTTCTCTGGCTCTCGAGGGTTTCTGTAGAGCTCTTCTATTTCCCTCTTCCACCAGGCAGCCGTGCTATTCCGCAAGAAGTCAGGAAAAGCAACGTGGGCTTTATACAACTGTAAGGAGGACACGTGCTCTTATGTGGGGTCTCAGCTCTTCTGTGGGGGGACGGGGGTGCACAAAGACTGGGAAGGGGAGACAAGCAGGTATTTGTGCAAGGCTCTGCCCACTCGGTGTGTGCCCTAACCTCATATCAGTGGCTGCAGCTGCAGTTTATTGCGGACACACACACACCAGGGAAGGTGACTCCATACTCTCCTTTCCTAGAAGGTTAGGTAGTCTTTAAGTCCCATTTTAAACATGGGACACTTTACGATGTCATCATATAAATAGGAAAATTAACCATCAGTGTCTAAACAGTCAAACTTCAGAGCACAAGTGCTTTTTCCCCATTGGCCAAATCAAGATCAGTCATGCAGGGAAACGTGAGCTGCAGTGTGGATGGGATGCTGGATGCCCGAGACTGATGTGGCATCAAGTGCTGAGTCAAAGCCACTGCTCCTTTCAACTGGCCAGCACTTTCTTCTATATGTAGATGATTCAAATTAAAACCCAATCTGTTCATAAACCCTCCAGTGAAAAGATTTCAGACTTTCCTTCATTATTTTTAACCAACTTTAAATTCAAACAAAATACAACCCATTGAAGGTGCACAGGTAAAGGTATTTCATATATAATTTCCTTCTATACAATTCCAGTTTAGCTGCCTGTTGGGTTTTCCATTTGCAGAAAATTTTGCTTCCAGAAAATTACTTGTTGACAAGTACACTCAACTCAGAGCTACTTAACCAAACATCAGGGTAAAACTCTTAAGTATCCAGATGTTTAGAACCATGTAGACAAAAATCTGTGTGTTACTGTACCTTAACCTGAGTTTCGTGATCAAGGGACCCATCCACATTCACGTTGGGCAGATCTGGCCAAACCTAGAAAAAGAAAAAGAAAAATTAAAACCTTCAAAAGGCATTGCACACAAACCATGAGATGTTTCACATGTTAGACTCTAATGACATGCATCTCCATATAATTCCAGGGGATATTTGGAATTAATTAAATTGCAAAGTCTGCATATATGGAATTTTGTTAGGTGAAAATAGGTTGGGATCTCTTGATTCATTCCATCAGTTTTCAAAATTTTACTTTTGAATGTTATTAACTAAATCCCTTCTAAGCACATCCTCTGTACAATCACTTGGCAAATGATGATTTTTTCACTGACTTGCCTATCACAGACTTGTAACAAATTTCCCCTTATAAAAAATACATATTAAGTGTGACTCTAAAGGAATAAGATTGATTTCTGTTCACAACCCATACACTTAGCCTCAAGGCTTTTAAGCAGTATCACAACTTACTAAGGACCCCAAGTATACACAGCATTAAAAAAATTCATAGTATCAAAAAAAAATTCATATGACAAAACCCACTGGAAAAAAAAATAATAATAATAAAAAAAAAATTCATAGTATCAACCAATTTCATCTATAATTAGAAGGACATTAACTGTATACATTTTGGACTTCCTTGGTGGTTCAGACGGTAAAGCGTCTGCCTACAATGCAGGAGACCCGGGTTCAGTCCCTGGGCTGGGAAGATCTCCTGGAGAAGGAAATGGCAACTCACTCCAGTATTCTTGCCTGAAAAATCCCATGGACAAAGGAACCTGATAGGTTATAGTTCATGGGGTCACAAAGAGTCAGACACGACTGAGTGACTTCACTTTCACTTTTCAACTATATACATTGATTCATTCATTCAACAAATACTGAACATTTACTATATGCCAGGCTCACTTCTATAATCTGTATCTGCTGAGCCTTAAGTAAGAAACAGTTCTTGTTTTCTCCAAGTTCACAGATGGAACATAAGCGAGTTGCAATATTCAAAAGGGAGAACAAAGCTGGTCTTTGGATGCTCTCTAAGAGTGAATATTTAAGTTGGCCTTGAAGTGCAGGTATTATTTGGGTAAGTTTGGAAGGAAACATTTGAAGGCACTTGAACAGGGCATTCAGTTCAGTTCATTCTCTCAGTCGTGTCTGACTCTTTGTGAACCCATGAACTGCAGTACACCAGGCTCCCCTGTCCATCACCAACTCCCAGAGTTTACCCAAAACCATGTTCATTGAGTCGATGATGCCATCCAACCATCTCATCCTCTGTCGTCCCCTTCTCCTCCTGCCCCCAAACCTTTCCAGCATTAGGGTCTTTTCAAATGAGTCAGCTCTTCGCATTAGGTGGCTAAAGTATTAGAGTTTCAGCTTCAGCATCAGTCCTTCCAATGAACACAGGTTACTTCCTGACCTGTATATAGGTTTCTCAAGAGGCAGATCAGGTGGTCTGGTATTCCCATCTCCTTCAGAATTTTCCACAGTTTATTGTGATTCACACAGTCAAAGGCTTTGGCAGTCAATAAAGTAGAAATAGATATTTTTCTGGAATTCTCTTGCTTTTTTGATGACCCAGAGGATGTTGGCAATTTGATTTCTTGTTCCTCTGCCTTTTCTAAAACCAGCTTGAACAGGGCATTAATCCAGAGCAAGAGTGTTGCAGCAAAACATAAACGAGTGAGGAGCCTTTGGCACATACCAGCCAAACAGGCCTACAGTCATTTTCGTTATTCTTTAGCTGTTACTACTAACAGACTCTTGAGAAACCTGTATACAGGTCAGGAAGCAGCAGTTAGAACTGGACATGAAACAACAGACTGGTTCCAAATAGGAAAAGGAGTACATCAAGGTTGTATATTGTCACTCTGCTTATTTAACTTACATGCAGAGTGCATCATGAGAAATGCTGGGCTGGAAGAAGCACGAGCTGGAATCAAGATTGCTGGGAGAAATATCAGTAACCTCAGATATTCAGATGACACCACACTTATGGCAGAAAGTGAAGAAGAACTAAAGAGCCTCTTGATGAAAGTGAAAGAGGAGAGTGAAAAAGTTGGCTCAACATTCAGAAATCTAAGATCATGGCATCCGGTCCCATCACTTCATGGCAAATAGATGGGGAAACAATGGAAACAGTGACAGACTTTATTTTGGGAGGCTCCAAAAATCACTGCAGATGGTGACTGCAGCCATGAAATTAAAAGATGCTTACTCCTTGGAAGATAAGTTATGACCAACCTAGACAGCATACTAAAAAGCAGAGACATTATTTTGCCAACAAAGGTCCATCTAGTCAAAGCGATGGTTTTTCCAGTAGTCATGTATGGGTGTGAGAGTTGGACCACAAAGAAGGCTGAGCACCAAAGAATTGATGCTTTTGAAGTGTAGTGTAGGAGAAGACTCTTGAGAATTTCTTGGACAACAAGGAGATCCAACCAGTCCATCCTAAAGGAAATCAGTCCTGAATATTCATTGGAAGGACTGATGCTGAAGCTGAAACTCCAATACTTTGGCCACCTGATGCGAAGAGCTGACTCATTGGAAAAGACCCTGATGCTGGGAAATATTGAAAGCAGGAGGAGAAGGGGACGACAGAGGATGAGATGGTTGGATGGCATCACTGAATCAATGGACATGCGTTGAGTAAACTCTGGGAGTTTGTGATGGACAGAGAGGCCTGGTGTGCTGCAGCCTATGGGGTTGCAAAGAGTTGGATACAACTGAGTGACTGAACTGAACTGAACTGAACTAAGAGACACTTGTAGCTGGACTTGTCCTTCACAAAGCTAATTACTCTCTGACTCCATGTAGATTATATTCTATACTTGGCATTCTTCTCCTACACTCCCTGTAGCATTCTCCATTTCAGAAAGAAGGTCCTGGGTTGATAACTTCAGGAACACCAGACTTGGCTGCTGAGTTGCCTGATGCCAGCTGTGGCCATTTTGAAACTTTGCAGCAGAAAAAAAGATGCAAGACATTCAAGAGGATATAAAACCTCTCTCTATTCCTAAGAGAGCAAGGCACAATTATTGAGTCACTGGTCCACTGTTTTTCCCTTTTGCCTGGTAAAAATAATAAAGCTACTCTTTTCTATTTCCTCCAAATGTTGTCTCTGTATTTCTATTCAGCATCGGTAGACAGGGAGCCAAGACTTTGGCAACAAGATGAAGCAGCATGGGATATTTACAGAGCAACCCTGGCTAAGAGCTACTGTCATCCAGAGTCAGGAAGTCCACTTAAAATCTTGTTGCTAAGAATCAAACAATGAGTATGAGGATTGACGCCACAAGAGAATGAAAAGAGATAAGAGGAGGTTAATTCATAGCATTCAGTGATTTAGTTAGATACTGATTAAGCATCCTGGGTCAAAGATGAGAGTAGGTGACTGAGAGACAGATTTCAAAGTCCTTTTCAAAGGGATTCTTTATCTTTGTTAAATGACCAGTTGGCATATATAAGGGGTGGGTCATTGGAATACTTCCAGACAATAAAACAAGGCTCACTGATATTTTAGAGGATTAGACCTGAAACCTTAGCCTTATTAATGTTTATTGAGCTAATCAGTATCAGACAGATTTCTACTCATTCATAATTTATAAATTACCCAATATATTTTGCCAAGAGTTATTGCATCTCTTTTAATCAATTGTGACACTGATTAACTACAGGCATCTTATCCAAAATCTTACCTTTCCCCAGACAATATCGCTGTTGTCTGGCCATTTGATGAACACATCACTTTCCTTCCCTCTGGTGAATGTGAGATACTGGGTCTCATTGCCAGAAATGGCTGGGTCCTGCAGTGAAAGCGTTTAAAACATCAGAAATGAGAAAAACATCACCAAGAAATCTCTTCTCTAAATGTTTAACAATTCACAGTGCAGAAAGAAATGGTGAGAAATAATACAACACACCACACACACATCCCCCATGAATAATTGAGAGCTAAAAACTATGTTGATGTTTCTCTATAACATTATTTTATTTATTTTTTGGCTGCAACATGTGGCATGTGGGGTCTTAGTTCCCCAACCAGGGATCAAACCCACACCCCCTGCATTGAAGTGTGGAGTCTTAACCACTGGACCACCAGGGAAGTCCCTCTCTACAACATTCTTGAGGAAAAAAAGTATGCTTATGTTTGAAAACAATTCCTGGAGATAAACCAGGTTAATAAAACATTACTCTCAAGTGGAGAAGTCTAACTCATTATGTTTCCACAATGTAATGGCAATAGTCCTTAAGAACACGAAATTCCTTTCTTCTATTCTGTGACCCAGCTTGTCTATCTCAAGTTCCCTTCCCTGTTCAATCTATCCCATACCTGACTCAACTGCTCTCTAAATAGCATCATACTTCACAACTGTCATAGAAATTGTCACTACCTATCTGAAACTATCTTTTTTTTAATGTTTATTTATTGGGGGTCTCCCTCTAGTAGAATAAAATCCCTGTAAGAAAAAGGACATCTTATTCTCATAGATTATAAATACATTTTTTAGAAGAGGGATTTTCAAAGACCCAGTGTTTAGTCAATACTTGAATGAATGAATGAACAAAAGTCAAAAAATACTGCGCAATTTCTGGAGGCTAGAAGGAAGGATCATTTGTAGGTAACTACTTCTGTGTTTGATAAGATAACAGCTTCCAATGTAAAATGTGTGCTCAGTCGCTCAGTCAAGTCCAACTCATGTGACCCCATGGACTATAGCCTTCCAGGCTCCTTCTGCCCATGGGATTTCCCAGGTAAAAATACTGGAGTGAGTTGCCATTTCCTCTTCCAGGGGATCTTCGTGATCCAGGTATCGAATCATTGCCTCTTGTCTCCTGCATTGGCAGGCAGATTCTTTATCACTGTACCACCTGGTAAGCCCCCAATGTGAAATAATAAACTGATATTCTGGATCTTAAATCAGTTGTTTATGAATTTAATTTAGAAGAAATAAGCCCCTTAAACCTCACCATTGTTGAGTACTGGTGATGGTAACTTAAGAGGTTTTTGAGCCCCTAAGGGAAAAATGAGATTAAGATACAGCTATTTTCTCCAAGGCATAGCCTGAAACAGTGAGAGACACTCTCTCTCTTCTTTACTGTTTTTTTTTTTTTGGGGGGGGGGGGGCTATATCTAGTGTTACACACTCTATTGTATTGTTGGCTATTATCTAGTATTTCAGTTTTCTAACTCTACCGAAAGAATGTAATAATAAATTGCCTCCCAATAACGCAGTTTTGAAAAATAAATATTGCAATCCATCATCTTTTAAAAGCCATTTTCATTCATTCTTCTTTTGTTTATTTGCTTTTTAATACTTTTTAAAAAAATTATAGATTCATAAGAAGTTACAAAAAGTGTTCAGGGAGGTCTTCTGTATTTTTCATCCAGTTTCCCTCAATGTAGTTTTGAACTATAGAAGCAGAAAACAGGATCTAGTCTTTCTAAATACCTACCAGAACAAGAACAAATCTCGTGCCATTTTTCTTCATTTGCTCAATCAGGAGACCAAGATTTTGAAAGCTGGGGCTGAGGGTGAAGTCCAGCTTCCGGTCCATGTAGTCGATGTCTACATGTTGGACATCCTGTAGAAGGAAGCAAGCAGGATACTTAGGTCCCTGCAGCAGGAGCTCCTCGGGGCACACGAGTTGCTCAGCCAGGCTCCGGTTCTACTGCCTGCAGACTCCAGACCAGACCTCCCTGAACTTCTTATCTGTTACTCTCCTAGACTGACTTTTCAATTCTGCTGATTGAAATTGCTTTTTAATCTCTACATCCAGCTCACCGGTTCCCATTCTTTCTCTTTCTGCTCCTCCAACTGTATTTCTTCCCTTTCCTTCCCTCAATTTATGTCTTTTCCATTCTTCAGATCTGAAACCCAATGAGCCTATTAAACAAAATGCTGGTTGAATGTTCAAGGGTAGAAAGCCATACTTGCCTGAGAAACAAAAGATTGTATATCTGTGTCTTTCCCCCCCACCTTCAATAAACCTGACTGAATTTATTCACATTTGCTGCTACTGTTGCTAAGTCACTTCAGTCGTGTCTGACTCTGTGCGACCCCATAGACAGCAGCCCACCAGGCTCCCCCATCCCTGGGATTCACCAGGCAAGAACACTGGAGTGGGTTGCCATTTCCTTCTCCAATGCCTAAAAGTGAAAAGTGAAAGTGAAGTCGCTCAGTCGTGTCCGACTCTTCGAAACCCCATGGACTGCAGCCTACCAGGCTCCTCCGTCTATGGGATTTTCCAGGCAAGAGCACTGGAGTGGGTTGCCATTGCCTTCTCCTATTCACATTTATAACTACATTATTTTATAGTTTTCTAGAATGTATTTATTTCTGCCACTCTCATTTGACTGGATGAGCCTTGGAGTGAGAACCTTGTCTTCCCTCTTCTCTATAAAGCACCAACTCAGGTTTCTGCACATGAAATTCACTTAATCCTTGATTGCTGAATAATGACATCATGTGGTTAATATTCAGTTCCTGGTGGGGAGATGATGATTCTTTTTAGCCTAAAAGTGATAATCACCTGAATTGCCTTAAGACTTTAAGTAAAAGTTGTTCGAGGGAGGAGAGATTTGTTCATAAGCCAAAACTCGGAAAGAATGAATCAACACATTATTAACATTAATTGTCTCTGTGAGGTAAACCCATGGATTTTTTTAATCTTTTAATTTTCCTATCTTTTCTAATTTATGTTTAATAAGTATCTAGAATAGCAGTCTATAAAAAGAAAAATTAAGCCTGGATGAATGTTTCAAATTATCTTTGATGAGAATATCATAATGCTTTATTTTATTCTCAGCTGCCAATCATTAATTGTCCTCCAAAACCTCAGGAGGTGAATTGAGAGCAAAACAACTGCGTGATGAGAAACTGATCATTACAGGAGGATAAAGAACATGCTATTTATGGAATTCTGCCTGTTGACAGCAAATGACTGAACTTCTAGGGCTTTATCTAGGGGATAGGTTGTTGTAGGATATGCTTATGTGTATGTGTGTGTTTAAGAAAAAGTGAAGGCTTACTATTAACTGGTTTCATTCATATTCTCCTTTTATATCCACCCTCCCCAAGAATAGCCACAGTACAATTTCCTAAAATGGTTATAATCTTGAGATGATTTTCAGGTCCCAAAAGTCATGTCTCAAAGTCCAGCCATGGCTACTGCAGAATATTCCTGGCAAGAGGCAGGAACAGTATCCCCCAAGCATCCCTCAAACTGCTGAAGGATTTATGCAACTCTCAGTCTGCAACCCTTGATTTTAAAGGGTTGCCTGAAATAAACTTAAAAGGTAATGTTTTCTAGATCCACAGCTACATTTTCTTCATGCTGAAGTAGTCATCACTACTTGAATGAATTTCTATGAAGATTTTCCAATCTATACTTAGCCACAAATTCCCACCACTAATTAAACCACAGACTGAATGAGGGTATCATACGTAGGGAATCTGAGCAGCCATCATTGCATCATACAAACTGGAGATTTCATAATCATTCTGGTATCCATAGCGACTCAGCTGGAATCCCAAGGCCCAGTAGGGAATCATTGCTGGGCGACCAATCAACTAAAATAAAAAAGAAAAATAGATTCAAGTCAATTTCTTTGGGAAGAAAAGATGATTGACTTATACTTGAAGCAACTTGAGCTCTTCTGTGAAGCTGTCTCATCTAAGAGGCCTCACTCAAGAAAAACAAGAAAGTCAAATAAATATGGATTAATCATAGAGATGCAGAATGATAGACAGTCTCTCTATAAACAGTATCCACTCTAGGAAACCTGAGAACTCAGTGATTATCACTGATTTGAAATTCTCAGGAAGGCAAATAGTTAAGAGAAGTATGGGACATCAATATGCCTGTAGAGCCCCTAAACACTAACTCCTGACTTTCAGAAAAGACAGCAATAATGTAGTAGGGACATCTAAGGGCCTTAAGGGCGGAAAAAATGGCCTTTCTCAGCGCTAAGAACAAGGCAATACCCAGCAAACATTGGATAATATATTGATGGGTAGAATAACTTCCAACCTCAGTGTATTGCTGAGTTACAAGCTCAGGGGTTGGCCCCAAAACCATATAAAAGTCCAAAATGCCTCCTGTGGTGCGATATGTCAGGGCAGGAGTAGGCTGGAATGTCACATCTGTTAAAAAAAAAGAAGAAGAAGAAGGTGAGGAGTATCCTTGAAACTATAAATCTCCCAGTCAGGGACTCTGCCCTAAATTTTGCTATTTTCACTTTCTTACATTCTTATTTTAATGCCCACTTCCTCTAATAAGCCATTTCCCATAAAGTAGAATCAGAGAGGGATATTCAGGTACCTCAAACATAATCTCAGTCTCGACATCTTATTATCACTTTGTGAAAAAGAGCTAAAAGGTACAGTAAATAAGGTCACACAAGATAGGCACTGTGTTTACTGAAAATTGTACCCCTTATACCTGGCCTAGTGCTCTTAGTAAAACTTGAATAAATGAATGAATGGTAGGTGAGTTTATCTGTTTCATTTGCCTTGCCCTTGACTTTCCTTATTTCTGTTGATGTTCCAGATCGCCGAAAGAGGTCCCAGATGTTTCTGGTGGTACACAGGGATTCTGTGTCTGTCTTACCCATGGCATTGCTATTCAGCAGGAGCACTCCGTGGGCACTGCCATCCTCCTCCAGGGCCATGTAGTAGGGGTGGACACCATAGGAGTTCTTCTTGTACTAGGAGGGTTGTGGGAAGAGCAGGAGGGTAATCAAGAAGAGAAAATCCAAGAAATCATTTTCACATCATAACCCAAACAGCAAACTCCTGTGCAGTATTGCAGATTCAGTACAATGTCATGTCTCTTGTGAAGACTTCCTTGACCCTTCCTTCCATCCCAGGTGAAAACCTAAGTGCCCTCTCCCCCTATGCCTTCCTTGTTTATTACTATACAAATCTATTGCAGCACTGGTTACACCACATTACCATTATTTCTGCCTCTCTCTCTTTCTCTCTTTTACTAGTTTATAAGCATCTGGAGAAAAAGGCAGTGTCTTAATAAGACACTGTCTCATTCTATGTGTGCCTGACATGTAGAACATATTAAATAAAAGTTTATGAAATAAATAAAATCCATAGTCCACAGGAAATATATATATATATATAATAGGTAGTTTAGGGACAGAAAGGAAGGAGAACCTTAAATATGGTGTATTTCATCTGAGAGGAGAATATACAGGGATTAAACTAAATTTACATAGAGTAAAAATATTGATGATTTTGGTCTGTGCTTACCGCTGGTGGCTCATCTCGGGCAAACATCCCCCACGTGTGCCAGCTTATGTTTCTTCTGAAAGCTGTGTGCTCAGTTTCCCCAAAGCCATAGAGGTACTCAGAGGGGAGGCGTGTGGAGATGGAAAGGAACATGTCCCTGAAGGTGAAGCCAGGGAGCTGAGAGTCCCAACTGCAACATGAGAGCAGACCTTGGTTCAGAGCTGGGCACAGGCCAGTGCAAACACGGGCTCCAAGGGGATCGATTCCGAAGCCTCCTGAGTGGCTGAATATCTGGATCCATGCTCAAATACTGTGAGACGACCCAGGTCATAACAATGGCCATAACTCACTGCCAAGGTTCCGTGTTGGCATCTTTATTTGTTATCTGTCTTCTGCAAGGCTGAGAATTCCTTTACTGGGTCCTGGGTTCCTGGACCACAAGGACCACATCACCCTCATCTCTGTATTTCTACGTCTCCTTGCCCAACATATCAGCTTGAATAAATGCATAAATGAATGGATAAGATAGAAGCACATTTTTCTGTGGAAAATATGATACTCTTAGAATGGTTTTCTGGATTGGCCAAAGAACTTCTTACCAAAGAAGGGGACAGACAGAAAGTCAGACATACAGTCAGAGAGAGCTGAAAGCACATGTGCGCACCCAGGTCACAGTTTCTACATGGATGGGGAACCTCAGGCCCAGGCAAAATCCAGACCTTCACTCCAGTCCACTCAGCAGCAGGACAAGGGATAAGAGATGACAGCTCCTTTCATGCTTACCACTGTGAAGAGGCTTTGAGTTTTGAATGTCAATAGAAGCAAAGACTGTAAGAAGCCACTTTGCCCTCCTCAGTAACCTTTGTCCTTCTCTCCTGACTCTTCTGTTATTATTTCTTAATGAGAGTACATAGAACTTATTTCTATCACGGATTATGTCATACTTATTAAATAGAGTTTCCTGTCCTACTTAACAGGAACAAAGAATAGAATATGTATTTTCCTTTCTCTAAAAACAAGCACCACTTAATTAGCTTTTGTAAACCTTTGGTTGATTCATTTTTCTTGTTAAGGACTAATGGAAAATTAAATCCTTATTGAAGTAGGGGAAATAGATACATTCTTCATTGAACATATTGACATAGTGTCTCTAAAATTAATATTTCACTTGCATGATGAGAGCCACTATAATTAGATCTAGAATCACTCTGCTGCTGCTGCTGCGTCACTTCAGTCGTGTCCGACTCTGTGCGACCCCATAGAACCAAATAAAGAGTGCTTACATCACAGTTCTGGAGCTTTTTCTTCGAATCTGGATCCCAAAAGGATTGTTCTGAATCTTGACTTCATACAGACGGTTTTCAGGGGAGCCCACTGGAGACGAAGGGGTGTTCAGAGGCACTGGGACCTCGTACCTTTTATTAGTGGGATCATAGATCTGCCAAGAAGAGAGAAGGAAGCTTCTTCATGGAATCTCAGGCCTACAATTCCTTGTGCCAGCTTATATCAAATACAATTCAGTTTCCATATTTTCTGGCTGGTCTGAACATATCAGGAGGCATCAACTATCCTAAAACAAACACATGTGAGGCCTACCCACCTACTGTGCCCAATATGGAGCCTGAACTCCAAAAATGCCTCAATATGACCTATTCAAAGCCAGCAAGGACACTTCTAAAAAATTTGTGATATAAGGGTATAGAATCTCATGGATAGAATGTGTGTGTGTGTGTGTGTGTGTTTATGAGGGTGTGGTATGGGAACATGCATGTGTATACAGTACCTTATGTGTGAGCATGTGAGTATATGTTAGAAATTAGAGAATTGAATTTATTTATGGACACTGAGGTCTTCTTACTTGTGGAACTTCCAGATGTTGTACAGTTTTTCCATCCCTAAGATGGCTCTCTTGTACCCACTGCTTGTTCCTATTTACCTGACAGGTATGATGTGTGGGAAAAATGAGAGAAGGGGAGAGTGTTGTTGGAGGCCCTGGAGTACTGCCAGGATGAGCAAGCCTCCTCTTCCTTATCATACTATCAGCCAACTTTTTACACTTCAGACAAGTCTCTTTTCTTGATAGGTAAGAAGTGGATTTATTTAGAGAGAAACACACTTCACAGGCAGAGTGTGGGCCACCTCAAAAGGCAAGAACCACCTCAAAATATGGCATGGTTAGTTTTTATGGGCTGGGTAATTTCATAGGCTAATGAGTGGGAGGAATTATTCCAACTATTTCAGGAAATGGGCACGGATTTCCATGAATTGAGACACCGCCCACTTTTCAGCCCTTTATAGTCAGCCTCAGAATTGTCATGGTGCCTGTGGGCGTGTCATTTGGCTTGCTGATGTTTTACACTGATCCTATATTGAGGATCAAGAGGCTCAAAGTCTAGTGGAAATTGACTTGTCTGCCATTTTGGACCCATTTGGATCTAATCAGTTTATGTCCTGTCCTCAGGTTTTATTATTCTCTTGTGCCCTGTCCCCTTCCCTCCTGTTTCAGACAAGTTTTCTCTAAAGCTTTGCTTCTCAATATTGTGTTTGTCAGGCCAAAAGCAGCTTTCACAATGTTTCACATTGTTAAGCAGGATCACCAGGGAACTTGTTAAGACCACAGAATCTCAGCCTCACCCCAGACTTTCTGAATCTGGCTCTTCATTTTCGTAAGATCTCTGAGGTAACTCATCAAACACTGAAGTGTGAAAAGCAACATCTAGAGCTGACATGTCCAAGGAGGTACCCACCACATGTAGCCATGAAGCCCTTGAATGTGCTGTCTGAATTGAGACTCACTAAGAGTACAAAATACATACAGAATTTTGAAGACCTAGTATGGTTAAATTATATTTGGATTACATGGTGATATGATAATATTTTAGCATATTGGTTAAATAAAATGGCACTAAAATAAATTTCATTAATTTTTTTCCAAATACATTTTTAAAACTATAGTTATTAGAAAACATGCGGGGACTTCCCTGGTGGTCCAGGGGTTAAGAATCTGCCTTGTAATGCAGGGGATGTGGGTTCCTTCCTCGGTCATGGAACTAAGCCCCTGCACCACAACTAGAGAGTCCATGTACTGCAACAAAAGACCCCACATGAGGCACTGAAGACCCGTGGATCAGACTGCATTTCTGTTAGAGCAGAGAGAAAATGAGTGAGAGGCCCTTGGACTGCAAGGAGATCTAACCAGTCCATCCTAAAGGAGATCAGGCCTGAGTGTTCATTGGAAGGACTGATGCTGAAGCTGAAACTCCAGTACTTTGGCCACCTGATGCGGAGAGCTGACTCACTGGAAAAGAGCCTGATGCTGGAAAAGATTGAGGGTGGGAGAAGAAGGGGACGACAGAGGATGATATGGTTGGATGGCATCACCGACACAATGGACATGAGTTTGAGCGAGCTCCGGGAGTTGGGATGGACAGGGGAGCCTGGTGTGCTGCAGCCCATGGAGTTGCAAAGAGTTGGACACGACCAAGTGACTGAACTGAGTGGGTCTCCAAGAGTGGCCCCTGAAGTTACAGCATCAGCACCACCTGGAAACTTGCTAGCAGTGCAGATCCTCGGGTTGGAAACTCTGGGGGGTCAGGCCAGTCATCTTTTAACAAGATCGGCAGGTGATTCTGATACAGGTGCAGGTGCTAAAGCTTGAGAACCACAGCTAGAGAAATAACCCTGATGTCAGAAGTGGGTTGTTGCCACTTAAATGACTTACCACACAGCAGACACACTTTTCTCAGGGCTAAAGAAGGACTCTTTGAGGATATTCACGACCTAGAGTACTCACTGTTATAAGAAATTACCACCCCCAGTGATCTAAGGTTACATCCCACCCCAACTCTCTCCTGACTTTCTGATCTTCACCTCCTGGGGCCTCAGCAGCCCCACTTGTAAAATGAGGGAGTTGGATTAAAGCTGTTTCGATGTCTTCCAGCTGCATGGAGCTGTCAGCTAAGAATTCCCACCATGGAGACACAGGATTACCTTGAACTGCAGCAGGTTCTCTGTGTGGTAGATCACGCTCAGGCGGAGAAAGCCGATGGCTGCAGAGAGAGTGTCGGAGGCAGAGGTGGCCTTCGCTGCGGCTGCAGGTGGGGGTAGCTTGTCCCGTGATGATGGTGGTGGCACCGTGGCTTGTGCAGCTTCCGAGGCTGTCAGGTGGGTGAGGTCTACGGTGATGCCCGTAGGCAGGTACTGAATGTTGCTGGCAGTATAATTAGGGATGGTGTCGTAGAAACAGGTGGGCACCCCAGGAACAGTCGTGGGCTGGAACAAGAGGAGGACTTCAAGGTCAGCCTCTGACACCACGCTTCGAGACTCTAATTACAGAAGAAGGTGGTTAAACCAGACTCAGCCTCTTTCTCTATGTCCATTGCTATGAGTTGAGCTATATCCCCCAAAGAGATGGTAAGTCCTGGCCCCTGGTACCTGTGAATAAGGTACCTGGTGCCTTGTTTGGAAATAGGATCTTTGTAGCTGATCAAGTTGAATGAGGTCATTGGGACAGAGCTAGCCAATATGACTAGTATCCTTAGTAAAAGGGGAAAATGAGGCACAGACATGCACCTGGGGAGAACATCACGTGAAGATGAAGAGGTCAGGGTGATGTTTGTATAAACCAAGGAACCCTGCAGATTGCCAGCAAACCACCAGAACCCAGGAAAGGGACATGAAACAGATTTTCCCTCTTGGCCCCTAGAAAGCATCAACTCTGTGGACAGTTTGCTATCAGACTTCCAGCTCCCAGACGCTGAGATAATAAATGTCTGTTGTTCTAAGTCACCCAGTTTGTGGTACTTGGCTATGGAAGCCCTAGCAAATGAATGCACTCATTTAAACATACACAGGGATTTCCTCGGTAGTTGAGTGGCTAAGACTCAGAGTGCCCAATGCAGACTCAGAGCGCCCAATCGACTGGGCTGGATTCCCGGTCGGAGAAACGGATCCCACATGCCGCAGCTAAAGGTCCCACATGCCACAACTAAGACCCAGCACAACCAAATAAACAAATAAAAATAAAGAAAATAAACACACATACACACACACACTGGCCTCATCTAATGGTGAAGGGCCAGCAGGAGACCTATCTGGAGACTGAGTCCTAAAGCAGGGCTCTGCTCCCCATGTCCTTACTGTCCATTATGGTGATCCCGAGGAAATCACTGATTTTCTCTGGCCTTCGTCTATTTCTCAAAGGGAGAGAAACAGCATTACCTTATCTTTCTGCTTGGACTCACCAATAGATGGGGAGGGGGGGGAATCACTTAAAATACTCAGTGCATTCCCACTGCATTATAGCCATGTTCAGGACAAAGTGGGATTTGAAATGCTGTGGTTGTAGGAAAGAGAGAGTCAGTGAGCTGGTCCTTATTCAGGTCTCTGAATGAAACACTGATCGCCTATCACATGCGACTGATAGAAACACCTCATCAGTTGCCAAAGCATCATTTGCTTCTTAAAGATAATTACAGTTTAATCTATCAACATTTGGAAAGTGTTTCCTGGGTACCCAGTTACCCATGGGACACTTTTTACAGCTTCCTGCTCACTGGGGCAGTCTGCTCCTGGTCCTTACCTCCCAAAGGCACCCCCGGTCCCTGCAACTCTCCTCGGAGACAGCGGGCTGCTCAGGAAAGCAGTTGAACTTCTGCAGGTCGCTGACCGGAAGATCCCACTGAATGGAGAATGTTTGTCCCAGTACCAGTCCCTTGAGGTCAGTGATGTTCACCACCTGAGGAAAGAGAAAGGGGCATGATGACACTTGAGACAAGGTGCAGCTGCCTGGATAACGTCTTTCTCTGATGGTCATGTAGTCAGGACGGGAAAGCAGCCCTTTGACCAACACCGCTTTGAAGTAGGAAATTCGTAATTCTCTTTTTTCTTCTCCTCTGGGTCTTTCAACTTCTCTGTCAGGAAAATGAATCTGACTTCCTCCAGACCTTTCTGATCTCACGGAGCCAATGTGGGATATTGAATGGAAAGAGTTTCTGTCTTCTTAAGGAACACAGATCACAGGCAGGGAGGGCATTTCAGATTCATTGCCCCCTGGGCACGGGGCTCAGACATTTTACTAACAATGGCAGTAATGACCAGAGCTAAACTTTACTGAGTCTGTCAAGCACTGTGATAATCACTTCATATGTATTATCTCTGTGAGTCCTGTAAAGCAATCCTATGCTATGAATAATACGACTATCTCAGTTTTACAAATCAGAACCCTGAGGTTCAGAGAGGTTTTCTGTTTTGCTCAACATCTCACAGCTGGGGCTCAGCAGAACTAGGATTAGAACCCTATTCTGCCTAACCCTAAAAAGCAAGCTCTTGTCCTTTTCTATATGTGTTGTCAAAGCGGAAGGGGGCAGGGACTTCCCTGGTGGTCCAGTGGTTAGATTCTGCACTCCCAATGCAGGGGACAAGGGTTCCATCTCCGATCAGGGAACTAAGATTGCTCATGCTACACTGTGCAGCCAAAAGAAAGTTTAAAAAATAAAATTAAAAAGAGGGCTGCCCTAAGGAACAGTGAATTTCCCAGTGCTTGAAATATTAACTAATGATTTGGGCTTTTCCTTTTGAAAGATTATCATATAAGGGAAACATTCCATAAGAACAAAAGCAGATTACTCTTTGTGTTTGATTCAATTCTCATTTTCTGCAGTGGTATAAAAATAGTTTAGAACAGGAAGGAAAAATAGCAACTGTGTCTCAAAGATAAGTCCTTAATGTAAATGAGAGAACACAGGTGTCATTGTTCTCCAGAACTAGGCCAATGTATTGAATCATATTTTCTCTATCACATCTGACATTAGCACATCTACTTTTAAATAGCCCAGAGAAGAACTGCCTTCTTCAAGGGTATTAACTCCTACTGCCTGCTTCAGAGTCCCAACGCAAGCAAAGCTCCAGGGTTCGTTTCAAGCACGCACAGATTTCTCCTTCTACATTCTCCCCGTGGTTCCCCAGCAAGCCAGCTGTCTCTGTGCCCACCCAGAGTCAACAGAGCAAGAACGAGCTGACTGTCCGAAGCTCAGGTGAGGGCTGTTGACAGGGGCACCGCAGCAAGGAGCAATATCCCACCTTTGTTGATTCTGTGTAGACAACGTTTGAAATGGGGGTGGTAGAATCATTTAGGGAGACAGTAAAATTAGTAGGTTCCTTGTCCATTCCCAAGATTGTGATATCTGTAAATGTGAGTTTGTTGGGGTCCATATAATTAGCCTGTTTAATTGTTGCCAGTAGACGGTTCTGTGGGGAAAAGAAGTCAGTTTAGAGACCAGGTATATCTCATTCTGATTGTGTCCAAATACCTTTTCATATCTTTCTGAGATCCCAAGGGATCCTTTACCCGTGAGGTTCTAAATGGTGCCGGGTGATCATCCCCAGAGAATTTTTCAAGTGAGACTTGTAACAGTCTTTAAGTAATCTTTTAGTAATATTATGTACTTGTTTTAGTTTACTGGTTCTTTATTGATTCTATTACTCAGAAAATATGTTGCTGACACCATGGAATTCTCAAACAGACAAGATGACACATGTACAAAAAGAGACCCATAGGCATGCGAAGATATACACATTCATACACATACAAAATAATGCCCAAATAATTATTTTTTCTTTTAATGATAATGATGATAGCTAAAATTTATGAATGTTCACTGTGTTACATGTATCATCTCATTCAATTCTCACAGTAAACTATGAGGTTGAGGCTCTAGTGGTCCCCATTCTTCAGATGAGGAGCCTAAAGCCAAGATAATGTAGAAAATCTATCCAGGGAACCACAGTTCAAAAGTGACAAAGCTGAGCTATGACAAAGAAGGTAGAACTGATGACTGAAGAAAAAAAGGGACACTTTGATGTTTAAAAAAATTAAGCATCCCACAGATACATGTCCAAATGATTTTTTACAAAAGCAGTGTAATGGAGAAAGGACAGCCTTTTCAACAGATGATGCTGGAGCCACTGGACATCCATAGGCAAAACGCGAAATTCAACCTAAACCTCATGTCTTATATAAAAATTAACTCAAAATTGGGAGTTCCCTGGTGGTCTAGTGGTTAGGACTTGGCGCTTTCATTGTCATGGCCTGGATTCAGTCCCTAATCGGGGAACTAAAGTCCCACAAGACCTGCAGTGTGGCCCAAAATTTTCTCTTAAATTTAATCTAAAAAAATTAACTCAAAATAGGTAGTAGTAAACCTAAATATAAAGGGTAAAACTATAAACATTTTAGGAAAAAATGGGAGGAAGTATTGAAGAACTATAAAGACTTCTTATACTAGACACCAAAAACATGATCCATAAATGGAAAAAATGATAAATTAGACCTTTGAAAATTAAAAATTTTTCCTCTGAGAAAGACTGTTAAGAAGATGAAAAGAGCAGCCTACATACTGAAAGAAAAAAAAAAAAATTTACAAACTATGTATCCAAGAAAGGAACTGTCAAAGCCGAACAGAAAACTAAGTTAAACAAGTCAATTAGAAAATGGGTAGAACTGGAACATTTTATCTAAGAGAGTATACAGCTGGCTAATGAAAAGACACATGAAAAGATGGTCAACATCATTAAACTGCTAGAGAAATACAAATTGAAACCACAATGAGCTATCACTGCTGCTGCTGCTAAGTCGCTTCAGTCGTGTCCAACTGTGCAACCTCAGAGGTGGCAGCCCACCAGGCTCCCCTGTCCCTGGGATTCTCCAGGCAAGAACACTGGAGTGGGTTGCCATTTCCTTCTCCAATGCCGAAAAGTGAAAAGTGAAAGTGAAGTTACTCAGTTGTGTCTGACTCTTAGCGACCCCATGGACTGCAGCCTACCAGGCTCCTCCATCCATGGGATTTTCCAGGCAAGAGTACTGGAGTGGGGTGCCATTGCCTTCTCTGGAGCTATCACTACACCTTTATCAAAATGGCTAATTTTTTTTTTTTTTTAGTGTGACAACATCAAATGCTGGTTACAATGCAGAGAAACTGGGTGACATACATTGGTGGTGGAAATGTAAAATAGTACAGCCATTCTGAAAAAGAATTCAGCAGTTTCTTATAAAACTAAACATATAGTTACATAATACCCAGCAACTGCACTCTTGAGCATTTATCCCAGACAATTGAAAACTTGTGTTCACATAAAAATCTGTTCCTAGCAGCTTTATCTGTAATATCCCATGACTGGATTATTAGTCCCAGATTCCCTTACTTAAGTGCATAGTTAAACATATCTTGGAATGCTGCTCAGCAATAAAAATGAACTGACTTTTGACATGGAAAAGCTTGGATGAATTTTGAGGAAATTATGTTGCATTAAAAAAGCCACTCGCCAAGACTTCATGCTGTATGATTATATTTACATAACATTTTTGAAAGGACAAAATTATAGAAATAGAGAGCAAATTTGTGGTTTCCAAGAACTAAGGATGAGGTTGAGGCTTGGGGCAGGTGGAGGCAAGTAGATTGAACAGGAGAGATCCTCCTGGCCATGGAAATATTCTGCATCTTGACAGAGAGAGGGTAACAGGCATGAAGGCTAGGGGTCTCCAAATGGAGGAAATAGGTTGCAAGTGTCAGACTTTTTTTCTCTCTCTATATATACAAAATTAAAAGGAGATTTCTCTTGAAATTCTGTGTTGCCATGACAACACCTGGTTCCACCTGAACTTGACTTTTTTCAAACCTTGAGCCAACCAATGTGTTTTTCTTATGGAAATGTTTTTCTTAAGCTATGTTAATGAACTATGTATTTACCCTAGACTCTGTCTTTCTTCAAGTTGGTTCCACCTAAGACTCAGAACCAACTTGACAAACCAATGTGTTTTACTCATGCAAGTGTTCTCTTAAGCTATGTTAATGAGACTATGTATTTGCCTGAAAACCTGACTTTCTTCAAGATTCATGTCAATCATTTTATGGTCCGGGATGACTCACTTTGTGCCAATGTTATCTCAAAATACATGTTGTGGGTGAGGGGCCTGGTGCTACTCTCTTAGTTTTGAGACATTTTCTTTCTCTAATTAGCAGACTGCTCGTAGCTATATAACTCCCTTCTAAAGACTAGCATGGTGGGGGGGCGGGGGGGAGTGGGCACTCTTTCTGCCCCCTTCTGATATCTATGTCAGAAGCTTCCTCTATCTCTTTTATACTTTAATAAAACTTTAATACACAAAAGCTCTGAGCAATCAAGCCTCATCATTGGCCCTGGATTGAATTCCTCTCCTCTGGAGGCCAAGAATCCCGACGTCATTCATGGCTCAGCAACAGCCTTTCAATAGTATAGATGTCATTATTCTTGTTGTAAAATTGTACTATAGTCTTATAAGATGTTCCAATTAGGGGAAACTGGGTAGAGTACAAGGGAACTCTGTATTATTTCTTATAACATGGGGCTCTATAATTATGTCAGCATAAAAAGTATCATTTAAAAATCAATATGGGACTTCCCAGACTTCCCTGGTGGCCCAGACAGTAAAGAATCCACCTGCAATGCAGGAGACCTGGGTTCGATCCCTGAGTTGGGAAGATCCCCTGGAGGAAGGCATGGCAACCCACTCCAGTATTCTCGCCTGAAGAATCAGGCGAGACAGACAGAGGAGTCTGGTGGGCTACAGTCCGTGGGGTCGCAAAGAGTCAGACAGCACTGAGCAACCCAGCACATGGGACTTCCCTGGTGGTGCAGTGATTAAGAATCTGCATTGCAATGCAAGGGATGTGGGCTTGATTCCTGGTCAGGGAACTAAGATCCCACATGTCATGGAGCAACTAGCCCATGCATGGCAACTAGAGCCAAATTCAGCCAAATAAATAAACTTTTAAAAAATAAAAGGCAATGTGAATTTAAAAGAAAGAAGAAATAAGGGAGAGAGGGTCCCACACAAGAAAGCTCTGCCCATGCACAAACAGACATCTAAGAAAACCAATTCGGGGTTCTCCCATCCCCTTCCAGCCTTACTGCCATTCTTCCTCTTAGTCCCCCTGGGAAGCAGACTCCAGGCAAGTAATGCACTGCATCTCCCAATCTCTCAAAGCCACCACTTAATACCTGTGTCCAAGGCCAAGCTTCAGGGGCTAGAAAGGAAGTTCCTTGATGGAACAAGTTCAAAAAGGCTCTACATACCTCATCACCCCCCATCCACCCCCCACCCACTTGTACCCTCTCAAATAAGGACACACCTTGGAAGCCCAGACTCATCATATAAAACTCAAAAGCAATCATTTTTTTTTAAAGAAAAACAGACAACTTCTTCACCAAACTCATGCTGATTTTCTATTGGTTTATGTTTCTAACACAGATTAAAATTTTTCATTTTAATGCTAATCCTTTCTGGGACTGTGGCGGTGAGGCACTGCCCACAAAAGCAAGCAACTCCAGAAAACCCAAAACTTAAAAAAGCACTCACAGAAAAGAGCATGCACTGGGGGTTCCCCCAAAACAGTACTTACAGAGGTGACGGAAAAACTATACAGAATATAATTATTTCCAGTTACAGCATCTGAAAGAGAAAGATGGAGGAGGAACAGTTACTACAGGAAGCAGAACAGTTGGGCATCCTCTTCTCTCCACTGGGAATGCCTCTGCCAACTAGCTCTGCTCAGCCAAGTTATACCTGTTTTTTTGCAGACTCCACAGAAATCTCCTGGACCACTCCAACTGCCAGTAACTACTCCCTCCTCTGAACTCATGGCATAGGTGGAACCATTTTGTTGGCATTTAAAGCGTTTGGGGGGCTTCCCTGGTGGCTCAGTGGTAAAGAATCTGCTTGCCAGTGCAGGAGATCCAGGTTCGACCCTTGGTCCCGGATGATCCCACATGCCATGGGGCAGCTAAGCCTGTGCACCACAACTGCTGAGCCTGGGAGCCACAACTACTGAAGCCCACATACCCTAGAGCCTGCACTCCACCACAAGAGAAGCCACCGCCATGAGCAGCCCTCGTTCGTCACAAGAGAAAAAGCCCACACAGCCATGACGACCCAGCACAGCCGAAAATAAATAATACAATAAATAAACAAATAATTTAAAAAAAAATTTGACTTGCATTTGTAGTTATCTACATGTCCTTCCTCTCTCTGGACCAGGACTTCCTCAAGGGCAATGGCTGTCTTGTGTGCTAAGTCATTTCAGTTGTGTCTGACTCTTTGTGACCCCATGAATCATAGCCCGCCAGGCTCCTCTGTCCATGGGAATATTCTGGGTAAGAATACTGGAGTGGGGTGCCATGCCCTCCTCCAGGGGATCTTCTAGACCCAGGGATCTCACCTGCATCACTTATATCTCCTGCATCTGTAGATGGGATCTTAACCCACTGAGCCACCTGGAAAGTTTAGGCCCTGCACATAGCCCAATAATAAATAGCCAAGAACTATTAATAAATGCTAATTCTATGTAGGACAGATTTTTATATAATGAGACCCGAAGTTTATGTGAGGTACTTATATGTGAAAAAAACACTGCACAAATTAGATACTTGCCTCTCAATAGCAACCAAGGCAATATTTTACATTCTATTAATAAATTATAGCTTCCATTGGAGAAGGAAATGGCAACCCACTCCTGTGTTCTTGCCTGGAGAATCCCAGCGATGGGGGAGCCTGGTGGGCTGCCATCTATGGGGTCGCACAGGGTCGGACAGGACTGAAGTGACTTAGCAGCAGCAGCAGCAGGTGGTGCTAGTGGTAAAAAATCTGCCTGCCAGTGCAGGAGACACCAGAGCTGCAGGTTTGATCCCTGGGTCAGGAAGATCCCCTGAAGTAGGAAATGGCAACCTGTGCCAGTATTCTTGCCTGGGAAATTCTATGGACAGGTGAGCCTGGCGGGCTACAGGCTATGGGGTCACAAAGAGTCAGATGCAACTGAGCACATATATACATTAACATAATGTATTATTCTGGCATTAATAACATCTGGAGAAAGGAATAAACTAAATCCAATAATATCTTTTGCTTTGGTAGAGTCAATAACACACAAGTTGTTCATTTGAAGTCTATTTTAATGTATGTGTTTGGCTAGTGGAACTTAAAGAATGCATTGATTCTAAACTGTAGAAATAAGCATCAGTGATAACAAAGCTCATGCATACTGGGCAGTCTTCCAAGATGAACTGCCATTGAGAAGCGCAGAGATGGGACCATAAGGAAGTCTACCTTTAGAGACACCATCATCCCAGTACAGTTCTCCCTTTGCTTCTCGCTTATAGTCCAAGGCAATGATGAGTCCCAGAGAGTTTTTCCGGCTGTAAAAGAGCAATTCTCAGTTTCAGAGAATGAAGAAAAGATAGAATGGCCTTAAGCCAGCCCCCTTCATGCCCCAGGAACAGACCATCTTGGAGACAATCTCAGATATTAAGTAGATACTGATGCTGTCTGAAAACACGGAAGCTGGGTGTGGGTAGACAGCAGAGGCGAGTAGTGAATGAGCTTAAGAAGAACAGTAGATGGAGGCAGTTGCTGCTGAGAACCGCACTTGTGATAATACTAACAATTAGTACTTACTGGATGCTTTCCACGTGGCAGGCACTCTTCCAAGCATCCTATATGCCTTAAACCATTTCTATTATTTCATCTGAGCCTCTTAATAACTCTAAGAAGTTGAAATACCACCATCTCCAGTTTACTAATGATGAGCAGAGACACACAAAGTAAGTTGCCCATGGTAACATTTCTTGTATGTAGCAGAGCTGAGGCTCGAACCCAAATTTTCTGACTCTTGACCTTAAACCTATGTTAATTTTCATCTCTTACCTCCTATTAACTTGCATTGTCTCATGCCTAAGGAAATCTACTTGAGGACACTTTCTGACCTGAGGAATCCTCATGAGTGATTATTTTGACCATCCTTACAATTTGATGCAATTTACAAGTGAAAGACAATGGGAATGTAAAGGAACCGAGGCTACATTTATCCCCTGCTAAATGAAGATGCCAATTTTGGGCTGACCTTGAGAGGAAGTGAGAAAGATGAGTTACTGTAGCTATTTTCCCTTAGTTGATCCACTTTCAGTTCCAATTTTTCTTTCCCATAACACTCTGCCCCCTCATAAGAGTAAGGAGCTTACCTGGCCTCTGTGGTCGTGTTTGGCTTCTGGGTGGGAAAGATGTAACCCCCTCGGAGGTGAAGTCCTATCTTATCACCTGGCAGCAGCATCTCCACAAACTGTTTCCTCCATTCTATGGCTACTTGCTAGCCAACAAAAGGGGAAAAGACCAGATAATACATTGTTTGGGCTACAAGTGACATTGGAATTATCTAGTTCAGTTGCTTCATTTTAAAGAAGAGGAAAACAGAGGACCCCCCCCCCCCACCACCACACCTCCCAAAGTGAAGTGACTTGCCCAAGGCACATACGAAATAGCAGAGTCAAGACTCCAACCTATCCCATTTCCTTATATTTCACCATGCAAGTGTGAATCACACATTTCACAACCAAGTTTGATTCCACACTTGGGTTTTAATTCTGTTGATCATCACAACCTAAGGCCCACTACTAGTCCACATAGCTGCAGAATAGCCAGTCAAATCTCCTGAAAATTTCCATAAGCCTACTCTAGTTATTCAAATTATTTCATTGTACCCCAGGAAAGGCCTTCTTCCCAGGAACGCACCCATAAGCAACTAAGTGTAAAACCTTGTTCTATTAGCCTACCCCAAGCGCCCAAGACTACTGCCTCACTCACCGTTTCATAGTCGTACCAGATGGCGTCGGGTATGTATGCTCTTGCGTAGTTCAAACCCTGGGGAAACATAATGGTGAGCAACCCTTTACAGTTTACACAACACCTTCACCCATGGTGGTGTGTGCTCACTGCAACACTCCTGAGAGAAAGTTGGGATCATACATCCTACACGTAAAATATAGATCCTCAGAAAAACTGGGCAGATTAACCAAAACAGAACTGTTCCTAGAAATGAAGACTATTTTGCTTGGAGATTGCTGAGAAAAGCAGAGAAAGTATATTCCCTGGGTCCTTTGTGTAATCTGATAGAAGGAGCATGAAGCAGCTAGGCCCTCCGGAGAGCTTTGTAGGAGGACTACTTGTGAGCTAGCAGGACCTACCATGAGATGCTGACGCTGAAACGTCAGCTGCAAGGGCCTTTGACTTGAGTCCATGGGCCATCTCTCATGTTTATAAACAGATCAGCATAATCCTGACCCCTCTCCTACTCTTCCCTACTCACCCCTGCCCTTGATTCTACTTGGTCCTTCCTACAGGGACTCCAGAGTAACACCTTCCCCTTCCCCAGCACCCCTCTCTCCCTCCACACTCCTCTCCCCACCTCTTCTCGCCCCCCACCCCAACTTTAGGAAACACATCCCCTCTGGTCAACGGCAAGCACAGACAGATGATCAGCCTGAACTCCCAGGTATACAAATCCCCCATCAGTACCAAGGCCACATGCTTAAGGAAACAAGCTTTAAGGTAATTTTGCAAAATGGAGATTGCTTTGCTTGGCAAATTGAGAGTGAGATCAATAGTTACTACTTTTTCTAATTTCCAAATTGTCATACTCTCTCCCTCCTATTTGCAGTCAGATTTATCTTTAAACACAGACACTCGAGACCCAGCTTATTCCGCTGTAGATCCACAAGAACAAGTGCGAGAGTCCACCCCATTGTTCAGATTATAAACACACCTCATATAAAACAGGCGTGATGAGGAGTCCAGGTCCCCAGAGGAACTGAGCGTGCACCTCCCAGGTAGCTGGGTCCTGGTAGAACCTGGAAAACAGAGAAGGCAGGTAAAGCCTGAATACAGAACAGCCGCACACAGTATGGCAGCAGGGTCCTAACTAACCTTGTTGCTATTAGCAAGGTAAGTGACGTTATGATCTGAAAGGGAGTCTTTGCAGGTCAAGAAGCTTACTCGTGGACGAGGGGCCTTGCTACGGTCTCCCCCAGGGTATGAGCTCGGTAGAAAAGCGTGTAGAGATAGGGCAGCAGGGTGTAGCGGATGTTCAGATAGTATCTGGAGGATTCCAACAGCATAGCGTTGTTTTCACTGAAGGCAGCAGGATCCTGGTCCTAGAAGGAAATGTAAGCAATTACTAAATATTTCCATCAAATCTCTGAAGCTCTCTTGAGATAAGAAGCTTTCTCAAGTGAAAGCGGTCATGTTTCCCAATTCAGAGGATGTCAAAGCATTTCTAGAACTGCAAGGATCTTGGTTCTCCTTCTTCACTTTATAGATGGAAAAATAGTATCAAAGATTACATGACTTCCCCAGTGTCAGATTTTAAGCAAGTGGCAGAGTTTAAATTTGATACATCTGCCAGCCTATGATGCATCTGCAGCCTCAGGGTGATCAAGAGGCCCCCAGAACTGGCCGTGGAGATAAAGGAGCTATAGTGGGCCCTGCTCCCCTAGAGCTGTTGCTCCAATGTATGTTATTTATTAAGGTTTCTGATACTACTTCATTTGGCATATAATGCAATAAAGTTGTGAAAAGTGAAAGTGTAAATGCTCAGTCTTGTCTGACTCTTTGTGACCCCACGGACTGCTCAGTCCATGGAATTCTCCAGGCAAGAATGCTGGAGTGGATTGCCATTCTCTTTTCCAGGAGATCTTCCCAACCCAGGGATCGAACCCAGGTCCCCCACATTGCAGGTAGATTCTTCACCATCTGAGCCACTCCTACTGTTTGAAACCAATGGCCTTAAGCCACACTGCCTGCCACCATGATGTGCAATCCTTCTCTCCCTTTCCTTACAGTTTTAGAAATGTGCAATTTTAAAATTTATGTCTGGTTTTGTCTGTAATGCTTTCATCATCAAAATATGTTTTATTTTCTCTATTCCAAAGACAGTGACCTCTATTTGTTCTTCAATGTACAATGTGCCAAAAAAAAAAAAAAAAAAAAATCATGAGTATAGCTTTTAGTAGATAGTGTTGTCTTTTAGTCACTAAGTCAAGTCCAACTCTTGGTGATCCCATGAACTGTAGCCTGCCAGGCTCCTGTCTATGGGATTTCTCAGGCAAGAGCAATGGAGTAGGTTGCCATTTCCTTCTCCAGGGAACTTCCAGACCCAGGGATCGAATCCACATCTCCTGCTGAGCAGGTGAGCTCATTGAGCCACCTGGGAAGCCCCTAGTAGATTTTATCCAAGAACAGACCAAAAAAACCCTTTTAGATGGAAAACCTAATTTGCTTCCCAGAAACAGAAATTTTCCACTAATGATGAGCAGTTGTTATGTTCATTTTCACTATAATTGGAAAGATGTGAAAGATATGTGTGCCATATTTAGATCAGTCATCTTGTATTCTATTTCTGGAATAATTTTAGAGAAAATTGCTTACATTTTTTCTTTTATCCCTAAGATGCCCATTTCACCCCTTCCGCATAGAACTATTCCATGAGACAACTCAATGGCCCCAGTGTGAGACTCATGAAAATCCTGAGGCCAAACACCAAAGAAAATAATACTCCATAGCCTCCGTCAGTTTGGTCTCCAGCAGAGAAAGTCCAGAGCCGCACCATCCATTATGGTGGCTATATGGTACCTGAGGCTACTCCACATTTGAGATGTGGTTAGTAAGACCAAGGAATAGAACTTTTCATTTTATTTTATTTTAATCCATTTAAATTTAAACCTAAAAATGGAATCAACATAAAATATTTTTTCCATTAAACATTATTATTTTGGTAGGATTACACTTTACTCCAACTATTAAAAAGTTAGCATCCTAATTGATATGCATTGTCAAGTGTAAAATGCACACTTAAATTTGAAGGCTTAGTAGAAAACAAAAAGAATATAAAATAGCTCATTAGTATTGTGTGTCAAACCCAGATTGAAATGATAATTTTAGGGATATATTGAGTTATATAAAATATATTAAGAATAATTGACCCCATTTCTTCTCATTTTTAAAAAAGTTACACTTAAACTTAGATGTATGGCTCTCATTATTCTATTGAATGGCACTAGTTGAGAGGAAAGGAAAAAGGCCCTGGAACCCAAAAACCTAAGTGATCTGAGTGCACTTGTCTGTATTAAGCGCTTCCAGGCCATCTCTTCAGGAAGTGAGCCCACCCTACCTGCTTCCAGCCCCTTGCTTAGAAGTCCAGCAATAGTTTACCTCTCTCTAGATCACCAATAGCTAGGAAAGCCCAGGGATAAAATACTTGGCTGTGGGTCTTTCCCAGGTTAGAGACATGTCATTGGATAAAATTGAGAACTGAAACTAAAATGACCATTAATAAGTTACTCTAATTAGTCTATTAAGAGCTAAACCACTCAAATGAAACATTTCAGCTGAGGATGAGGTCATTAAAAGAAAGAGCATCCCACCTTACTCATCCCTAGCATCACCAAAGACATCTCCTTAGGGGGGACTTGGAGTAAGTGTCCGTCGACAGAGGAGTGGATGAAGATGTGATGCATGTACACAGTGGAATATTACTCAGCCATGAAATAGAGCAAAATGAAATAATGCCATCTGCAGCAACATGGACGGACCTAGGGACTGTCACAGGGAGTGAAGAGCATCAGAAAGAGAAAGACAAACAGAAGGTATCACTCATATGTAGATTCTAAGCAAATGGTACCAGAGAATGTATTACAAAAGAGAAATAGAGTCGCAGATGTAGAAAACAAACTTATGATTATGAGAGGGGAAGGGGTGGGGGCAGGGATAAGCTGGGAGATTGGAACTGACATATACACATCACTGTATATAAAATAGACAACTACTAAGACCTCCTATATAGCACGGGGAACTCTACTCAATACTCTGTAATGACCTATATGGGAAAAGAATCTAGAAAGAGTGGATATGCGAATATGTATAATAGATCCACTTTGCTTTGCACCTGAAACTAGCACCACATTGCAAATCAAATGTACTCCACCTTTTTTAAAAAATGGAATATAGGGGGAAAGGAGACACACTACTAGGTGAAATGTCAATTTTATAGTCATTCCAGAAAGCAATCTAGGAACATATAATAAAATTTAATATACTTTAGAAGAGGGGACTTTGAACCTACAGCTATACTTGCCCATCAAAAACAGGCCTTATATAGAAGAGGCTAAAAGTATGATGAGTCATGAGAAGCAGAGGGGGTGGTCTCATGAACCATTCGTAGAAAGACAGAATGTGTAACGAGGTGAAAACAAAGTTCAAGTCCCTGGCCTGCCCCTCCCTAAATCCTTGCTCCCCAGTCTCCTTTATCTTGGAGGAGTTTCCCTTGTATTAACTGAAGAAAAACCTAGTGGACTCTGTCTCAACTTATATAAGGTAGTTACAGAAGCAAAGGGGCTTCGCTGGTGGCTCAGCGGTAAAGAATCTGTAGGCTAATGTAGGAGATCCTACATGGGTTTGATCCCTGGGTCTGGAAAATCCCCTGGAGAAGGAAATGGCAACCCACTCCAGTATTCTTGCCTGGGAAATCCCATGGACAAAGGAGCCTGGAGGGCTGCAGCCTTTGGGGTCACAAGAGAGTCAGACAAGACTTAGAGACAAAACAACAACAAACAACAGAATCAATAGCAGCACCATGGACACTTTCACAACGCTTCTCACCTTACTGGTGAGTTTCCAGCAACGGAACCATTTAGTTATATACATTCTATTCCCCACTTACTCTAGTCCCCAAACTCTGCTTTTGAAACCTATTACCCAAGGTTTATCTATTCTGTCTCTGCACTTAGGGCCACCCTGTAGGATTTTCTTCAATCTCTCCTTGAGTATAAATAGATCATAAAATTCAAGAAGTCTCCATCATTTCTCTTGGAACCTTACCCTGAACCCAGGCCCATTGTGATTCCTCGACAGTGGATAAAATGCTCCCAGCTGCATCCACCGTCTGCAGAGCTCCTCTGTGACATTCTCTGTATAACCACAGATGTTGGCACCTACCTGGAGAATTAGGACACACACAAGCACAGGGTCAGTGAGAGAGGAGAGAGCATTGACTGTGTACCTATATGATAAGGAAAAATAGCATCTCTTATTTCCATCCTTCCATGTGTAAGGAAGTCCCAGGCTTTCCAGGAAAGCCTCCCGCCAAATGGGAGAAAGAAACAAGTATGCATGGCAAATCTACTGACAAGAAGAAAACTGACTGTCATATTAAGGGCTCTTCCTCAACATCAGCTTTCACTTTCAAGGTCTGGCATTTATGGATGCTCTGCTGATAGGATTTTCTGTGATACTAATATGTGTTATGTTTACCATCCTACCTTCAGAAGACAGCTCACAAGGCACATAAAAATCAGTTTTCCCAGGCTTCCCTGGTGGTCTAGTGGTTAAGAATCTCCCTGCCAATGCAGGGGACACGGGTTTGCTCCCTGGTCCAGGAAGATCCCACATGCCGTGGAGCAATTATGCCTGTGCACCACAAATATTGAGCCAGCACTCTAGAGCCTGAGAGTCACAACTACTGAAGCCTGTGGGCCTAGAGTCTGAACTCTGCAACAAGAAACCACCGTGATGAAAAGCCTGAGCACTGCAACTAGAGAGTAGCCTCTACTCACGGCAACTAGAGAAAGCCCATACACAGCAGTGAAGAGGCAGCACAGCCAAAAAAATTGATTTTCCCAATACATATCACAGTGAAATACATGCTTCTTGGTTTTCAGACACCCACAAAGTCTGGTGATGAGAACAATGTCAAAGGACAAAGGGTGAAAATTCCTTGTTTCAGAATGGAACTCACCATGGGGATGCCGAATAGGTTGAACTCCAGGATACCAGGGATGGACCAACGGAGATCGTCCCATCTGGCTGCATTGTCCCCCAACCAATGAGCAGCAAATTTGCCAGATCCCGCAAAAGTAGAACGTGATAAGATGAAGTGTCTCTTATTGGAGAAGATACTCCCCATGGCCCTGAAAAGGATTACAGTCAAGTGAGCTGGAATGACTAGGACTCACCCTACCCCCAGGGCGATAATGGGCTTTCCAATCAAACTCAGAAAAAACACCCAAAGTGTCAGGAATCAGGAAAGCAAACTAGTTTAGCATGTTTAAGAGCTTCTTTCTCTCTTCTGGATCAAGTTTCAGGTCTCACATGACAATACAAACTTCTACAGACCAGCCCTGCAACAAGGGATTTCTCTAAGCTCCTATCCTCTTGATCATGTTTTCTCTATCTTGTTGGAACTCGTTGTGCTCTGCCTTTGGGTCAAAACTATTCTGGAACCATGTTTTGGGTTCTTGGCCCTATCTTATCCCTCTAGACATGGTTTCTTCAGTGTTCCTGGCTCCATGCCTTGCTGCCCATCAGTATCCTGTTCAGCACACCACCAGCTCAGGCTGGAACCCTGTACCCACTGCTGGCCCAAGAAGAGAGTGTGTACACTGGCTGGACTCCAAGCACCTGGTTCCTCTGAAGCTTCACAACTTATTATTAGCAGTGTCCAATATGAGAAATTTGTAATCTATGCAAAATAATGATTGAAATGAGAAAAACAAATGAACTGACGAGTGAAAGGTCAAAGATGATATATGGCACTCTTTATAAAGTTAAAAACAACTAAAATATATTTTCCTTGTATTACACATAAAATATTACATATCAAATAAAACTATATAGAAAAGAGAGCAAAGGAATTAGAAACAGAATTCAGAGAGATAATTGCATATAGTTAAAATTATTAATAATATTATTAACTATATATTTTATCCCACCCTGAATCCTGAAGCTATTATCTCTGAATTCTGTTTTTAATTCCTTTGCTGTCTTTTCTATACAGTTTTATTTGATATGTAATATTTTATTACATGTTTTATATGTAATACAAGGAAAATATTTATATTTTTTGTTAGATGTAGGCTATTTTCTTAACTTCTATTCTGCACCCTTTCTTACGTAGGTACTTTACTAAAAGGCCTCTGCCCTCTTTCTTCATTCACACTAAATAGTTCATACCTTCCTTTAGACTCCAAAATTGAACAATAATACAACTACAAGACAATAACACAACTGCTGCTAGCTCTTTGCAGGCCAGTTCTTTTATCTTTCTTTTCAACACACGGTCTGAGAGAAAGCCGCCACCAGCCATCAGGTAATTTCCCATAGACACCAACACAACCACCAGTGCTTCCTTCCTTCACATTCCTAAGGATGTTATGGAGAGTCTATACGTGTAGAAGGACTTATAATGACAAAAGTGGGGAAATTCTGAGTTAGGAGGCTGGTTCATGAAAAAGACATGCTCTATTCTGACAATTCAATGACCAAAAGATGGGAGTAGGTTGGAAGAGAGGACGCACTCCAACTCTCGTCCTTGTCTCTGTTTTGATCTAGATTGGCAGACACTTTGCCCTTATTGCTGTTGGTCAGAGGGATTATTGCCTTCTGCAGTCATCAGTCATGAAAGAAATACCGTCAGCTTTATAGAGTGAAACTCAAACAGGGGTGACATTATCTGCAGTCACAGTTTACTTACAGCTGGGCCGTTAAGGTAACACAGAGGAGATAACTGCTTTTTCCCAGCTCAGAGATAAAGTCTTGTTCAGAGATCCTTTCGTCCCTCTTTCCCACCATTCAGGTTTGACCTATTTATGGTCGGGTTCTGATCTCTCGGAGAATCTGGTCTTCTGCTTTCAGCCTAGATGGAAGTGAATTTCCTCCTTTGGATATATCAGTAACCACTTTCCCCAGACTGGACTGCCAGCTAAAATGGAGCCAAATACTCATTAGATCTAAGACTTAGTGTGAAAGTCAAAGTGTTAGTCGCTTAGTTGGGTCAAACTCTTTGTGACTCCATGGACTGTAGCCCACCAGGCCCCTCTGTCCATGGAATTCTCCAGGCAAGAATACTGGAGTGGGTAGCCACTCCCTTTTCCAGGGGATCTTCCCAATTCAGGGATCAAACCCGGGTCTCCTGCACTGCAGGCGGATTCTTTACCATCTGAATCACCTGGGAAGCCACAAGACTTAAGTTCTCCTGATGCCCAGATCCCATTTGTTTTTCAGCCATCTCTGCCCCCCACCTGAAGGCTAAGTTATGGTTATTTCCACAGTTCTCTGGAAATTTAGGCCATTCTGCCTGACCTAGGGAAGTTAGAAGGGTGCTTACTCCTTACTCAGTCATAGTTACCTTTTAACTCTCAACCATAGCTAGTAGAATGTTTTAATCAACCCCATCATGATGTTAAAGCACTTTGTCACATGGAGACACTAACAATAATGCAATTTAAAGTCTCTTTTCTTCCTACTACCCTTCCTTACTCTTCTTCTTTGCCCTGACCATTTATCCCCTCTCCCTCTTACCTTCCATCCTTAGATTGGTTCATCTAAGTGTACAGATAAAATAGGAAGGGACTATAGGAAACATGGTCTTCCATGGTGGCTCAGACAGTAAATAAAGAATCTGCCTGAAATGCTAAAGACTCAGGTTCAATCCCTGGGTCTAGAAGATCCCCTGGAGGAGGAAATGGCAACCCACTCCAGTATTCTTGCCTGGAGAATCCTTTGGACAGAGGAGCCTGGTGGGCTACAGTCCATGGGGTCACAAAGAGTCAGACAGGACTGAGTGACTAACACTACTGCTGCTATAGAAAACATTGATCCAAGTCTCTCATTTCAAAGATGGGGAAATTGAGTCTTATTCATCTAGTTTATTTCTCAGGAAAGGTAGAGAAAGAGAAAAAGAAGCCAGAAAAGACAAGACAGAAAATCAGAAATGTGTGTCCTTTTTGAAGCTTGTCTTTCATTGAAATAAACACTTTTTCATTTACTAGGCAAGGATCTACTCTGATCTGGATGATTCAGCATTAATAAAAAGTCATGATGGCAAAATGGTGCTGGAAGACAAAATCAACACAGACTCTGCCTCCAGAATCAAGTCCCTGAGGGGCCCATCCTGACCTTCTCTTCCTCAGGCCCAGTATTTATTCATTCAACAAGCATGTCTTCAGTTCACACACTAAAGATACATGGGCAACTTTGACCTGCATAAAAACTGACAGTCCAGCAAAAAAAAAGAATATTAAAAAATAATAAGATTTTGGCACATTAAGCATATTGTAAACCTATGGTTTTTCTAGTAGTCATGTTTGGATGTAAGAGCTAGACCGTAAAGAAGGCTGAGTGCCAAAGAATTGATGCTTTTGAACTGTGGTGCTGGAGAAGACTCTTGAGAGTCCCTTGCAGTCAATTCTAAAGGAAATCAACCTTGAATATTCACTGAAAAGACCAAGGCTAAAGCGAAGCTCCAATACCTTGGCCACCTGAAGTGAAGAGTCGACTCACTGGAAGAGACCTTGATGTTGGGAAAGATTGAGGTCAGGAGGAGAAAGGGGCAAGAGAGGATGAGATGGTTGGACGGCATCACAGACTCAATGAACATGAATTTGAGCAAACTCCGGGAGATGGTGAAGGACAGGGAAGCCTGGCTATGCTGTAGTCCACAGGGTCACAAAGAGTCAAAAAAGACTGAGCAACTGAACAATAACAGCAGCAAGTGCAGATTTAACTGGGTAGCCTGTATTTTTATTGACTGAATCAGGCAGCCCTAGTGTGGTGATCTGAGTACATTCAGTAACAGGACCCAAGCAAGTACCAATGTCCAACTGGGACTTCTAAATACCTTGTATGTTAATACCTTTGAGTATCTTCAAAATAATGAAGTTCCTAAAATAATGAAGCCAATCTTTGAAATAATGAAGCCAATCAAAAATAATCCTGCATAAAAACCTGGGATTATAAGGAAAACCTCTTAAGTATCCTGTAAGATCTGAGTTTCTATATGCCTATAACCACTAAAATATTTGAAATATACAGTGATGAAAGACAAGAGAAACCCTTCACCTCCCACCTCCCCAGATCTGGAATTAGGAGGAAAACCCATGCTTACGAGTCCGTGGCTCTTGCCATGGTATAGCCATACAAGCTGTGGACATCGTAGTGAAGGCCCCCATAAAACTCTGTGTCCATGCAGAGGGTTCTTGCGAAAAGCAAGCCGTCCAAAACTCCTGTGGGAAAACACCCATCTGTGAGGCACATCCCTGTCCACCAACTGGAACAAAAGAACCACCCAATCACTTGTTTCTTGGTTACTGACCTTCCCTGACAGTCTCCACCTGACAAAATCCTTTCCAGATTTTAAATACCCTAAACGCCACTTCCTACCTTTGGCCTGGGCTTCCCGGGTGGTTTGGTGCTAAAGAACCTGCCTGCCAGTGCCGGAGACACCAGAGATGTGGGTTCGATCCCTGGGCCAGGAAGATCCCCTGGAGAAGGAAATGGCAATCCACTCCGGTATTCTTGCCTAGAGAATCCCATGGACAGAGGAGCCTGGCGGGCTACAGTCCTGGGGTCACAGAGTCAGACACGACTGAGCACACACGCACCTGGGGCCTACGCTGAACTGGATCATTAAAATTAATTTGCACTTCCATGAGCTCACAAAGAATGCTACTTAGGCAAGTGAGGAAACATGTTCAGGGCAATGGTTCATCTGAGTTTAAATATAAACAAAGCACTTGCATTTATCAACGTGTACTTTGTCAAGAAGAATAGAGAACAGGTATGAGGGCAGTGAACATTTTCACTTTTATATTGTAGACATTCACACCCCAGTTAGTTTTTTTTTTTTTAATGAGATAAGATATTTGAGTGGTTTCATAAATAAGAATTCAGATTTTGCCTCTAGAAACCACTACTATGTCTGTATTTTCCCTTTCTCATGCCTAAGATGCTCAGTATTTTCTGCCTTATCTGCAATTGCCTTTTTTTAAAATTTTCTTTATTGGCTTTTATTGAATATAGTTGATTTATGATGTTGTATTCATTTCTGGTATACTGCAAAGTGACTCAGATATATATGTATATGTGTGTGTGTGTGTGTGTGTATATATATATGTATGTGTTTATTTATTCCTTTCCATTATGGTTTATTATAAGATATTGAATCTAACTCCCTGTGCTGTTCAATAGGACTTCGTTGGCTACCTATTTTATATACAGTAATTTGTATCTGCTAATCCCAAACTCCTAATTTATGCACCTGCTTCTTTTCCCTTCTCCTTGAAGACTGATGACCGGGGACCGTCCTTCATGAAGCCTTGTCTGCACATAGGACCTCAGTATGAGACAGTTTCAGAAAATTTTTTTCAGAAATAAAGAAAATTCTGTTTCTGGCACAATTCAGATTGTGGAATGAAATTCACAACGACTTTGATTATAAGAAACGACACTAAAATTTCCCAGGATCAAAGTTAATTTATCTAAATCTTTATCACGCTAAGGTAGACTGTCCGGTCCTGAAAATGCAAAAAGCAAACCAGCTATGAGGCAAAGCAGCTGGTTTTACACATGGGGAGACTAAGCACCATGGGGTAGAGAATGGGGTGCTCAACAGAAGCAAGCAGAAGTTGTTAGGACTGCCATTTTCTGGAGGGGAAAACACTCAGTTTTTGCCAAGAAAAAAATCAAGAGATTAAAAGGGAAACATGATAAGCTGATACAGAGTGGGGAAAAAAATTTGCGGGAACACAGACTGAGCAGAGTAGGATGAAGATTAAGAGGGAGAAGTGAGACTTCCCAGGTGGTCCAGTGGTTAAGAATCTGCCTGCCAATGCAGAGGACACAGGTTTGATCCCTGGTCTGGGGAGACCTCACTTACTCAGCGTGGCAACCAAGCCTGTATGCCACAACTACCGCGCCCACACCCTCCGACTACTGAAGCCCGCCTGCCTGGAGCCCCTGCTCTGCAACAAGAGAAGCATCACGATGAGAAACCCGTGAAAGGCAATCAAGAGTAGACCCCACTCATTGTACCTAGAATGCAGACCCAGCATAGCTAAAAAAAAGTTTTAATTAAGAAAAAAGAATACATGAGAGAAGCAAACAGTAGATTTTACAAAAAGTTAAATGGTTGAAAGTCAAGACTCTGCCTGAAAAATTCTCCACTCCTGCAGTGACCAAAAGGGACCAAAGAAACAGCTAAACCTTAGTCCAAGGGTGCACATGAAGTGGATAAATCAGAATAAAGTGGCAGAAGTTGGCCAGAGGCTCAGCAAGCCTGTGTTCTCTTCCTGGAAAAATATTTCACACTTTCACTTGACATTAAGCTGAGACTATGTTACTGGAGTCTGGTCAAAGGAATGTGAGCATATTAAATACACCCCACTTCCAGGAGTGTCCATAAGAATCCCTCTACCCTCTCTTCCACCCAGTAAGCTGGAAGTAAAGGACCCTGGGATGGGAGAACAGACTGTGAAAGTAACTAGGTCCCTGAATCATTGCTGGATGAGAGTCACATGTCCCACACTACAATATTATGTGAGTAAACTTGTGTTTATCCACTGAAATGTTCATTTGTTTCCAGATTCCAGCATAAACTATTAGATACTGTTTCTCCCTCTTCCTCTCTCTTTCTCTCTCTCTTTCACACAGACATACTCTTTCAAAATCAGGGATTGGAAAACTCATTAGGAAAAGGCCTTAAAAATAGGAAGGACTGAAAAGGAATCATACTTTAAACTCTTGCTAATGAGCTTTTTTTTTTTTTTTTTTTCCTGGTAGCTCAATGGTAAAGAATCTGTCTGCCAATGTAGGAGACGAGGATTCAGTCCCTAGTCCAAGAAGATCCCACATGCAATGGGGCAACGAAGCCCAGTGCACCACAACTACTGAGCCTGAACTCATAGAGCCTGTGTTCTGCAAGAAGAGTAACCACAGCAATGAAAAGCCCACATACCACAACTAGAGCGTAGCCTCTGCTCTCCACAACTAAAACCCACACGCAGCTATGAAGACCCAGCACTGCCAAAAATAAATAAATTTTTTTTAAAAAAGAAAAGTTAACAAAACAAAGATTTACTTTAATGGCAGGTAGTCTGTACCTTAATGTATTCTGATATTCTGATTATAAAGTTTAACATTGAACCATTTGTATGAAGGGTTTGGAGACAGTGAATAGGGTGGAAGTATGTAAAACTCTACAACTATAGGAGGTATGGCTTCCACCAAGTGCTTGCCGTTGGATTATGGCAACGAAAAGGTATTCAGAGACTGAACAATGAAGCAAGGTCTCCAGCAGAAGAGTGGTCAGGGTGGTCAGGGTGTTTGGATGGGGATTCCCTTGAACTGGGAAGTAGATTGCTCCTGGCCACACCAAGTACTATCAAGGTTGTTTTAAACACATCTCATCCCTCATCACTAGGAAACAAGTCGAAACTTACGAGGTTTGAAAGGAGGAAAGTTGAAGTTGTTTACTTCACACTGTTGATCAGAACCTTGTAGAAAGCTAGATACTTCATCCATTTCCTACAAAGACACAAAATACACAAAATGGAAAATGTTACTGATGCACAGGTAGCTGTTGAGTAATGCTTACTGAATTCGAAGCTCCAAATTTTCTATCCACTTCATTTAATATGAACTAAAAGTAGGTGATGCTTGATTTTACTAAACAGTTAATTTTTTAAATTTCAAAGAAATATCCCCACCAGTTATCCCCACCTAAAAAATAAAAGATGCTCATGAAATAATTCTTTAATAATAATTTTAAATTTTAATGAATCAGTGTGACAATAATAATTATACTAATAGCTTCTCATAAAACAGTATTTTTAAGTTAAAATACAGTTAGTGGAGGTAAAAGCTGAAGCCATGAGAAAACAAAGGACTTTCTCAAAAAGAAATAATCAGTTAGTGGCAGATCCAAAGTTAAACTTCCCAGAGTTTTGAGGAGTCCAACTTACTGCATGTAAATTCAACATTAAGTAAAAGGATTTTAAATATCACTACTCAAGCAAACTATTTTATTACAGATCAGAGTCAAAGTTTATCTCACGATTTGGAATATCTGTTCCCAAAATAGGTTTGATCCTGAAACAACAACTTACAATCCACACTCCATCAAACTCCAGAGTTTTATAAAATTCACTGAACTGCTCTTTCCACCACTCAATACCATCTGAATTAGTAAAATCAGGAAAAACTGTCCAACCAGGGTATGCCTAGAGAAGAAAGAAGGCTGTGGCAATTAGTCTGTTCGATGGTTCACTTTGGATTTATTGCTGGCTACCATTTCTTCTTCTAGAAGCCCCATGCATCTTATCACTTAAGAATCAAAATTTGTGACTCTTCCTAAAATTTAATAGTAAAATAGGAGCAAGGAGCCAAGGAAACAAAGAAGAAAAGGAAAAAGAAGTCATTAAATAGATAAGAAGCCATCAAATGTCTTTTTCCTATTAAAAAAAAAAAAAGGTAAAATTATGTCAGGTCAATTGGGAGAAAAACTGTTTAAAATACTGGAAATCTAACTGGACAATATTTTAGAAGAGAATGATTAAATTTCTTTAATGTGTTGTCAAGTAAAGGTAATCTAAAATCTACTTTGAATAATGATATATCTAAATAATACATTGGTTTCAGCATATAAGCAATCTTTTTTAAGTGGTTAAATTAATTTCATGCTTCTTACTCAGGCCCAATTATTTCTCACCCTATCTTCTCTTCCTATCTATTCCTATCAAAATGTAGCTTTTAACATTTTCTACAAATAGCACAAAGATACAGCCATAGCCAAATTATTGTAAATTATGAATTTATAGGATATAAGCTTTTGTGCATACTTTCTTGCTCATTTCCCCAGCAAATGTATAGATTGTCGTTTAGGGAAAATTTTATGCTCAAGTAATACAATGTATACAATTTATATGTATTTATAATTCAGAGGCTTCTTAAAACTCAAGATAAGAGCTTAAAGTTCTTCCTGTTAAGTGGACTGAACTCCTGGTCCTTCGTTTTAGGTGATGACAGCAGATCATAATTAGAGATAATTTTGGACCTCAGGGGACAGACATGTGGCAAAGAAGTCACTTGCAGCAACATTCCACCTAGAGCAGGGCCAGCAAACTTTATTCTACCTGAATGCCTTTATAATGAACTCCAACCACCCCCACTATGATTTCCTCTGCCAACATCCTAGATCAAATGATTCGTGTTGTTTGTTGGTCAGGGGAAGTCACACCATAACAAAGAGTAGCCCCAACTCCCAACTCACTGCAACTGAAGTCCATGCAAAGCTACGAAGACTCACCAAGGCCAAAAAATAGAATAAACAAATAAATCTTTAAAAAAAATTTCTTCTCATTATCTGTAGTATTGGAGAGTCAGGGTATAGATTTTTAATTAGACTAGCTGTTTTTCCCACCACAATAAAGAAATCATAATATATGAAGTGATAGAAGCATTAATTATTACTACAATAGCAGTCACATTGCACATGGATCAAATCAACGTGTTATATACTTTAAACTTAAACAATGGTATTAATATATATAATATATTTCAACTAAAAAATCCTTCAGAATTTTAATCTTTCTATTATTCCATCTACTGGTCTAAAAGTAATAATAAAAGAAAACACTAAAGTTACAAAAACAGTAATGATACTGTAACTTGCTTTCTACCTACTCATCTTCATACCAAAAGTACAAACTTCCCAAAATGATCATAATCACTCCAGTTTTCTTGAGAAATTACCTGCCCAACAGCAAAGCCTTTGTCTCCCATGATCCACACTCTCTTTCTGCTTCCATTCACATAAGGCTGGTAGTCAGAGTTATTTAAGATGCCCGGATTCTATTAAGTGAATATAATAAGTACTGTTTAGTAACTTTTCCCACTTTGAAAGGAAAAATTAGGCAACAGAATAAGTGTTTGAACGTACCATAATAATTACATATTTCAGTCCATTTTTATGTAACTCATTGGCAAAGTCTGAGAGACCATGGAAAGCCACTCCATCAATAGTGAAATCCTTCTTTTCATCCATGTAGTCGATGTCAGAGTACTGGACATCCTGAAAGAGAGTGCTGGTCAATTAGAACTGAGAAATAAGATCACGCTGGTGGAAGATATTATAGCTCTGGTTCTTGATGATTAAAACTAAAGCCATAGTTCTTAACAATCCTGGAACTGTCCAGACTTGGCCATACTCTAGGAGTAAAGGAACCCTTTCTGAAAGATACCGGCTCTCTTAGATTGCAGGTTTACCCTTCATACCAATAGAAGCATGTCATAAGGAATTGAGGACTTGAAGTAGGACTGGATCTTGTTCACCTTGTAACTTGAGAACCTGGATGCTTGACATAAAACAAGTTCTCTTTAAGGTGTGTTTGAATGAGTATATTAGTAATGTTATAACCATGTTCTAACTTGGAGCCTAAACATTGAACTAGAATAGATCATAAGAGGAGAAATTGGTCTTCTTGCCCTAAAACTGCCAGAGTAATAATTAACGAAGATAAATAACAAAAACATAGAGCTTTAATGAACAAAACTCTCGTGCATGTGTATGTTTTGTGTTTGCATACCATCCTATGAGACGTAGGTGTTATTCTTAATGAGAAGATTGAAACGTGAAGGGGTTAAGTGACATTTTCCAAAATCATGGGCACATGAGTCTATGGGGGTTGACAGGGGCTTTGTTGATAGGCTCTTGGATCCCAGATGCTATTTTTCTCCAACCTACTACATACTCCAAAGCATACGAAGTTCTTCTAAGCTGATAAGAGAAGTTCCAACTTACATATGGGATCTCAGCTTCACGAGTTCGGTTTACAACATTTTTCAGTCCATCAATGCCACCATAATTCCTGCGACTAAGCTGGAACCCAAGACTCCAGTAGGGAGGCAAGAACGGTCGTCCAACAAGCTGAAAAGATAAATAAAGAAGTGTCCAAGCATTTAGAATACACACTAGCACCACTTCTGACACAGAAAATACTACCTTCACTTCATTTTCTCTTAAGTCCTCAGATCTAAAAATGTTGAGGCTGAGAGTAACCTCCTAGGGCAATTTGCAAAATTCTACAGCTCACATAACTACCTAAATGTATTCCTGACAACAGCAACATCAGAAAACAGTGGGACTTGCAGGTAAAGCTTGAATCACAATATAATATTGGGGGAAAGAAAGAAGCAACATTCATTCACTCAGTGAATCTTTTCTAAGTGTTGATATTGTGGCAAAGGATTGACAAGGCACTTGGGATATAGTGGCATACAGCAGAAGTGATTCCTGCTCTCACGTCAGTGTCTAATTTCAGACAGCGAGAAGTGCTAAGCATAAAGCATCAGGACTAATATTGAATGGGATGGATGAAGAAATAATGGGCTATGTTTAAAATCCAACTCTCTAAGTTGCTCAAGCCAACACTCTGAGAAGATCTCACATACAGCCCTGTCTTAAACGTACCCTGAGAGCCGCTGTCCTGTCCTTCCTTAGGAGAGTCGCCTCAGGAGGGGGACTCTCCCGTGGCTCTGAGTCCCCATGCAGTGTACTTGCATCTTATTAGTAGCACTAATTATAAGGTGCTTCCTATTACTATTATTTCAGGCTTTGTTATATTTCTCCTATGTTATTATAAATTGTGCCATCTTGAACAAATTGCTCCATTTTTCTGTACCTGATGCTTTTCGTCTGTAGCATAGAAAGTTTAGGCTAAATGATGTCTAAAGTTCCTTCCTGTCCTACAGTTTGAACTGAAAATAAGTAGCACAGTTCCTTTTACATAGTTTATTTTCAGTAATTTTTTTATTTGTTGAATGAATGAATAGATTTTGCTGATCTGTGGCCTTAGATCTTATCTTGGGAATGATTCATCATACATAGATGGACTATGAGCTCCCTGAAAACAGGAATGGCATCTAACTTAGTTTTGCATTTCTCAAGCCTTGCACAGTGCCTCTTCAGCATGTAGAAGGCACTCAATAAATGTGCATCAAAATAAATGAACAGCTGAGACTTTCCTAGTGATCCCGTGACTAAGACGTTGAGCTCCCAATGCAGAAGATCCATGTTCAACCCCTGGTCAGGGAACTAGATCCCACATTACACAACTAAGATCTGGTACAGCCAAACAAACAAACATGCTTCCAGCTAATGAAAGACTCGAAGTCCCAGCATTTGGAATCCATAATTCACTCAACAATTTTAATTGTTCTCCTGTTAATTTATAATGAATGCATGAGATAACTGCAATAAATAATGATTGTGTGTGCATGTGGGCGTGCTATGTTGCTGCAGTAGTGTCCAACTCCATGTGACCTTCTAATTATCTAAACACCAAGCCCATACCTCCAGGTATTCCTGAACCACTTGTTCTGGAGTATTTCCCAGGAACACATAGAAGTCAAGAATACCCCCGATCGTGCGGTAAGTGACGGCAGGAGCGGGCTGAAGGGTGACTTCTGAAAGCAGTAAGATAAGAGTTCTTAGAATGTTATAGTTGGAAATATACCCATCTCTGGAATATGAATGCCTGAATTATCCAAAACAGGCTCAGTCTCATTTTTAAAGAGTTGAAAATCACGCATGTTCTTTTCTTTGGGTGATTGCTGAAGTTTATCAAAATATTCAGTTCAGCTCAGTTCAGTCACTCAATCTAACAACTCTTTGGGGCCCCATGGACTGCTGCATGCCAGGCTTCCCTGTCCATCACCAACTCCCGGAGCTTACTCAAACTCATGTCCATTGAGTCGGTGATACCATCCAGTCATCTCATCCTCTGTCATCCCCTTCTCCTCCTGCCTTCAATCTTACCCAGCATCAGGGTCTTTTCCATTGAGTCAGTTCTTCACATCATGTGGCCAAAGTATTGGACTTTCAGCTTCAGCATCAGTCCTTCCAATGAATATTCAGGGCTGATTTCCTTTAGGATGGACTGGTTGGATCTCCTTGCAGTCCAAGGGACTCTCAAGAGTCTTCTTCAACACCACAGTTCAAAAGCATCAATTCTTCAGTGCTCAGCTTTCTTTATAGTCCAACTCTTATATCCATACATGACAACTGGAAAAACCATAGCTTTGACCAGATGGACCTTTGTTGGCAAAATGATATCTTTATTGTTTAATATGCTATCTAGGTTTGTCATAGCTTTTCTTCCAAGGATCAAGTGTCTTTTAATTTCATGACTGCAGTCACCATCTGCAATGATTTTGAAGTCCAAGAAAATAAAGTCTGTCACTGTTTCCATTGTTTCCCCATCTATTTGCCATGAAGTGATGAGACTGGATGCCACAATCTTCGTTTTTTTTTCAATCTTCGTTTTTTGAATGTTGAGTTTTAAGCCAGCTTTTTCACTCTCCACTTTCACTTTCATCAAGAGGCTTTTCAGTTCATCAAAATATTCAGCTCATCAAAATATCAAAATATTAAATGAGTAAAATACTAATGAAGAATTTATTTTTTAAGAGAAAGAAGGACAAAATCTGTTTTAATCTGACCATATAAAAATACAAATTCATGGGATCTGTGAGTGATTTAGCTTGAAGGAAAAAATTATTTAAACTTATTAGATGAGCTTACAGTTAAAAAATAAAAATGAACTCTTATTCTAGCTCCATTAGTACAGAAACTGGAGGGAGGTGAGGTGGGCTATGAGAAACCCTATAAAACACAGCCTTGTTGTCTACAGACAGACAGCATGGTTTAATGGTGAAATCTACAGGTATCTTTGGAATGTGTCTATCAGTGGAGTCTATTATCTATAAAATATTATGGGTAACATTGCATCAATAGAGAACACTGAAGCAGTCTTCAATGAAAATAGCTTCCAGCTTGAACTGGATTTGTAAACAGGTTAATCTATGTTTGAGTTTCAGTTTCTATAGAGATATATTGTAGGTCCAATATATTAATACCTTCAACTTTAAACAATGATATCACTATGAAAAGCATTTTTATAAAAGCAGCATTCCAAGACATATTGCTGCCAAGAGAAAGAGATGTTTCCTACCCATGGCGTTACTGTTCATCAGAAAAACCCCGAAAGAGAAGCCGCTGGTGTCTTCCAGGCACAAGAAGAATGTATGAGCTCCATATAGATTGATCATGCCCTGACAACAAAAATAAAGAAAATAATGGTAGTGCCTGTTGAAAACATTTTTATTCAACCTAAAATAAAATCAAAAGCCATGAACAATAGATACGCTGTTAACATTTGATGTGGTTCAATACTGTACCAAAAAGGTTTTGAAATGGTAACATCAACAGGCAAATGGATAGGCAAAATATGGTATATCCATCCAAAGGAACGCTATTAGTAATAAATGAGAACTGAAATACTGATTCGTGATACTTCATGATACAAGTGTCAACCTCATAAATGATTTTTTGGGGGGGTTGTTTTCTTTTTGGCTGAGCCAGGCCAAACTTATTTTCTGAAAGAATTTTTTAAATTTAATTTTATTAATTTGACCACATTGTGCAGCATATGGGATCTTAGTTCCCCAACCAAGGATTGAACCTGTGCCCCTTGCAGTGGAAGTGCAGAGTCCTAAGCACTGGACCACCTGGGAAGTCTCATCAACCTCATAAACGCTATGGTAAGTGAAAAGAACAGACACAAAAGACCATATATTATACAATCCTATTCATGAAAAATATCCAAAAAAGTCAAATATATCCAGACAGAAAGCAGATTAGTGACAGGGGCTGGAGTAGGCAACTGGGATAAGGATGGGATTAAATCTAAAAGAGAAGGAGGGATCCTACTGGGGTAATGAAAATGTTCTGAAACTGGAATATGATGATGGTTGCACAACTCAGTAAATTATTAAATTGTACACTGAAACTAAAATTATTAAATTGTAAAATTATTAAACTGTACACTAAACGTAAATATCATGGTATAAATTATATCTCCAGCAAATCAACCTGAATATTCATTGGAAGGGCTGATGCTAAAGCTAAAGCTCCAATACTTTGGCCACCTGATGCAAAGAGTTGATTCACTAGAAAAGACCCTGATGCTGGGAAAGATAGAAGGCAGGAGGAGAAGGGGACGACAGAGGATGAGATGGTTGGATGGCATCAATGACTCAACGGGCATGAGACTGAGCAAACTCCAGGAAGTGGTGAAGGACAGGGAAGCCTGGTGAAGGACAGGGAAGCCTGGTGTGCTGCAGTCCATGGGGTCTCAAAGAGCAGAACACGACTGAGTGACTAAACAACAACAACCATCAAATTATTTTTTATTTGGAAAATATTGGTAACAACACACAATAAAATGCTGGCAGAAGGAGAGAATATGATGAGCAATCTTGAATTTCTTCTTTATGCCTACTGTTTTCCAACTTTTCTATAAATAACATACAAAAGTTTAAAATTTTAAAAAAGGTACTGAATCACTCACAAGGCTGTGATGAGCACTGATATAAAAAGAGAGACTGTGTATAAATGTAAGTGCTATAAGAATAGAAGATATTGAGATTATAACATACAGAAAGCTTTATGAAAGCTCCCGGTATGATGTTGCAAACTTAGCCCCTGGTACAGAACTGATCACAGTAAATTTCCAGAGATGAGGAGAAAGAGAGTGAGCATGATATGCAAAGGACGGAAGGCCAGCAGGTCTATGCAAAATTAGGCTGGTTTTGAAATTATAGCCAGGAAGACTCTCAACATCAGTACTTGGATAGAAAGAAAGTGAAAGTGTTAGTCACTCAGTCGTGTCCGACTCTTTGTGACCCCATGGACTGCAGCCCACCAGGCTCCTCTGTCCATGTAATTCTCCAGGCAAGAATGGGAGTGGGTTGCCATTTCCTTTTCCAGGGGATCTTCCCCACCCAGGGATCGAACCTGGGGCTCCCACATTGCAGGCAGACTCTTTACCAACTGAGCCATCAGGGAAGCTTCACTTGGAGAGAAAATAGGCTATGTGTTTAAAAATATTAAAAAGAAAGAAGGAGAGGTGGAGGGGATGAGGGAAGGTAAGAAAGAGAAAAGAAAGGGAAGGCGAGAGAGGAAAGAGAAAGGAAGGAAGGGAGGGATGGAGGAAGGACTCCTGGACTACAAATAAGTTACTGCTATAAACCAGCTTTTCTCCCATTTTAATATGCATGTGATTCACTTATGGATCTTATTGAAACGTAGGTTCTGATTCGTAGGTCTGGGCTATGCCCTGAGGTTCTGCATTTCTAACAAGCTCCCAGGTGATGCCAACATCACTGTCTCTGGAATATATATTAATCCGCAGAACAAAGCAGCCAAAAGAGGCATTTTCTTTTAGTCTACAAAGTTCTACTGAGAATGGCCCCTGCTGAAGCTTTTCCCTAGACACTGCTCAGTTACTGAAGACAAACAAAGGTATTTTGCAGATGTTTTTTCTAGTATATATTAGGCTATAACAAAATCATTAAATTATATTTTCCTTTGGGACTTCCCTGGCAGTCCAGTGGTTAAGAGTTCAAGCTTCCATGGCAGGGGTACAGGTTCGGCCCCTGGTGGGGAATCTAAGGTCCCACATGCCATGCAGCACAGCCATAAATAAATAAGAAAATTTTCTCATAAAAAACTATATGTTCCTTTAAAAGTGAGATGCTTTCCAAAATCTCTATATTACTGATTGTGAGTTTATAAACCTTATGAACAAATATTCTTCAACGCAAACAGATCTATATAAATTGGGCAAAATATCAATGTAACTTTGTAGGTTACATTACTTGACCATCTACTTTACTCTGTAGGTTACTTTCTGGCAAGAAGAGCGGGCATTGCTTGCTGTGAGCCATCCGCAGGAGGCTGGGGACCTCACCTCGGTGGGGGTGGCATCCCGGGTAAAGATGGGCCAGGTCTTCCAGGTCATGTTGTGGCGGAACTGCTGGTGCACGTGTTCGCCCAGCCCGTACACGTTGGCACTGGGCAGTCGCATGGAGAGCTGCAGGTACTGCTGGGCAAACTGGAGGGGCCCGATGCTGGTGTCCAACCTGGAGAAAGAGCCATGAAATAAGGGCAGGAGTCAACCAATAGCTCTCTGTGTCAGCAGTCTCTCTGCTTCCCTGCCTGTCCACTCAGGGAACAGCTGTTTCAGATGTTACCATCACCTGCTTGTATGCTACCTTTGAAGGCCCTTCTAGGGTGTCTCCGATTGTTTGATTCTTCAAGGAGCACAACCCTGGAGATATGAGGCCAGCTATTCAATGCAACCCCATCCATCTACTTCCATCAGCATCCTGCCAGGCACCACTCTGGATGCTTTATAAATAGCATCTCAACACACACAGCAACAGTGGCTGTTTTGATTCCAAGGAAACGGAGACTGAGGAGGTGAGATAATTTGCCTAGGATCACACAGCTGAGTGGTAATTCATGTGTGACAGGATTGCATAGATTTCACTGACATTATTATCCTTATATTTTCTCCAGTACAATTTCTGGTTTAAGTTTAAGCTGCTGTTAGGTGCTTATCGGTAAGTTTCTCAGGAAATAACACTATGGAATGATAAGTAGTGAAGTTGAGTTCCAGTGTAAATGGTTATCTAAAAGAGTAACGCTGCCACTTTTAAAATATACATGAATCACAGGAGTATTTACATAACTGAGCAAATGAGCACATTACATTTCAGTATTCTTTGTTCTCTGTGATCATGACAGATTACCAGTGTTAATGATTTACAGTAAAAGCTTTGACATTTTTGAGGTTCAAACATTTTCCCAAGTCATACTCATCTCTTCAACTACCTGCAATTAAGTCAGAATGAATGCCACTCACTGGGATGTATATTCAAAGGTATACAAAGAAGGTTGAAAAGCTTACAAGACTCTCTTGTTGCTGGTCCTCATTATTTTGATGCTGAAGGGTTTTTGAATGACTTCTAGATGATAGTTCAAATTGGAAGCACCAGCCTTCACATCAAAGAGCTTAACATTTTCATGGGGGACTTCATAGCGCATGTTATTGAAATCAGTGATCTGTCAGATGGAAAACAGAAAGGACACTTCCCTTTAGAGCTTCTACAAAAATTTTCACTCTCAAATAACCCCCAGTAATGACAGCTTCTAATTCTTGACCCTGGGTTTCCTGATTTGAAAAGGAAATAAAAAACTCACGCTTCCCCCATCAAATAAACATCAGTCTGCCCATCCTATCAGGAGATTCCTGCAGAGAGAATCAAAGGCACCTCCTGCCTCCAGAGCTTATAAAGGAGAATGATCTAAACCCAGCATGGAGGCTCTGCTGTCTGCAGAGATGTCTTCAGTGATAACTATCAAGCTAACCTTAAAATGGAAACGATTGGATGTCTGATGTTCAGCTCTGAAGACGGCGTCGATTATGTCATATCCAAACAGAGATGGTGATGGCAACTTTCTCAACTGGACTGTATACACTGGAGGTCAGGGGAGGAGAGAGAAGTATTTGGTCTTTATTTTGCAGTTAACTTATCTGGTCCACGTAAAGTGATCCCCGGGGGCAATGTTAGAGCAGTGCTCACCTGTGCTTGTGTTATCAACCCAGTTGCTGACTTCGTAGCCCCAGTTCCTGGGGAAGAAGCACCAGGGGATGGCAGTATCTGGCACAGGTTTCCAGCAGCACTTATATTTCTGTCTGCAGACATCCTATAGCAACAGCACAGAATGAGCATTACATGAAATGAAGGAAAATATTAGTCATCTATTTATTTGTAACCAATTTTACTGCAAGAAGAATTTCTGATGGGGCACAATTCCATTCAGTCATGTATTTATTCTTCTTTTATTCATACATTTATCCAGCCATCCAACATGCATGTATTACCTACTCAACATGGAGCTATTAATAATAATACAGATAAATAAGACCCAGTTCTTGCCTTCAGCAAACTTATAATCAACTTATAAATCCAGGTACTCACAATATGATGCGTGCTGCAATGATGTGCCCTGGGGCTGAGGGGACACACATACCAGCCACCATGTCCAGCCTAGAAGACTGGGGTGAGGGTGGGGGTAGGGTGGGCTTCTAGGCAAGTGAAAGGTAAGTCCAGCCCTAATGCACTAGGAAGGGTTAGACACATGACCAGCAGAGCAGGACTCCAAGCAGAGAAAGCAGCGATGCCCAAGAGACTCAGTAGATCCGTAAGTTCATTGTGCCAAGAATATCACGGGAGAGAAGTGAGACTGGAGGCTCACAGTATCCATAGCAACAGTGAGGTGAATGCTGGACCAAACACTGTGGACTTTCTCACAAGGAAGAGTCATGGAAATAGCTAACAATATGTGGATTCCCAAGTGGTGCTAGTGGTAAAGAACCCGCCTGCCAATGCAGGTGAGACATAAGAGATTTGGGTTGGATCCCAGGGGTTGGGAAAATCCCCTGGAAGAGGGTACGGCAACCCACACCAGTATTCTTGGCTGGAGAATCCCATGAACAGAGGAGACTGGCGGGCTACAGTCCATGAGATTACAAAGAGTCGGACACAGTTGAAGTGACTTAGCCTGCACACAGCATGAAGAAATGAATTTCTAAGAAATAAGAAAAGGAAATCAAAGGAACACTGAGAAAGTTAAGATCAAACTAGGATAGACAGTGATGTCAAACAAATTTACAGTGTCCACAAGGTAAAAATAAACCACTCGTGGTTTCTCACAGTGGCTTGATTATAGATTGTTTTTAAATTACTATCATTTGGTGAGATGTATTTTCTAAAGTTCCTACAGATTGTTTTTTCGTGTGTTCCCCATCCTAAACCCCCCTCCCACCTCCTCTGCATCCCATCCCTCAGGGTCATCCCAGTGCATCAGCCCTGAGAACCCTGTCTCATGCATTGAACCTGGATTGGTGATCTGTTTCACATATGATAATATACATGTTTCAATGATAGATTAATTTACTTAAAAATTTGTTTTGTTATAATAAATTAAATAGATGGCAAATTGAACCAAAATGCTGAAATAAGCACAGGTATTCACCTCCCCACCCAACTGATTCTACGTGAATTGACAGAAGTATCATTAAGAAAAAAATTACAAATCCATTGTAAAACAGCAAAATATAGTTCAGTGCAGCAGACCAGAAAAGTTATGAAGTTCCTGAAACACAGAAAATCAACTTTATCAGCTCTAGGGAAAACACATATTCATAGCTTAAAACACAAGAGAAGAAAAAGAACAGCTCCAAGTCTGGTAGGTGTGGAGAAGTGGAAGAGAAACCTGGGATGTAGCTGCAGATGGTTAATTGGGAAGCTCTCACAGATACTGGTTAGCTCCTGCTAATGGGTGGGCATCCAAAAGTGTTTATTGATAGGTTAAGGGACTGAGGGAGCTTCCCAGGCGGCTCAGTGGTAAAGAGTCCTCCTGCCAATGCATGAGATGCTGGAGACACAGGTTTGATCCTTGGGTCGGGAAGATCTCCCTGGAGGAGGAAATGACAACCACTGCAGTATTCTTGACTGGAAAATTCCATAGACAGAGGAGCCTGGTGGGCTATAGTCCACGGGGTCACAAAGGGTAGGACATAACTGAGCAAGTGAGTACGGGAGTGAGGAGACATGCTGGGACCCAGAAGGTATGGCAACGCAGCAGCTAATAAACTGTCCCCCCACCCTTCCGGCCACCAGCACCACTCCCAGATAAGTATCCATTTTTCTCTCCACTATTTTCCCTCTCCTCCTCAATTCTCAGCATGAGCTAAAGTAAATAGGACAGGCAGTCATAGATAATGAAATACAAATATGAAAGTCAAGCCACCCAAAATTTGAGAGAAACTAACATCATGATCCATACATGACTACTGGAAAAACCATATCTTTGACTAGATGGACCTTTGTTGGCAAAGTAATGTCTCTGCTTTTTAATATACTGTCTAAGTTGGTCATAACTTTTCTTCCAAGGAGCAAGCATCTTTTAATTTCATGGCTGCAGTTACCAGCTGCAGTGATTTTGGAGCCCAAAAAAGAGCACCAAAGAATGAATGCTTTTGAACTGTGGTGTTGGAGAAGACTCTTGAGAGTCTCTTGGACTGCAAGGAGATCTAACCAGTCTATCCTAAGGGAAACCAGCCCTGAATATTCATTGGAAGGACTGATGCTGAAGCTGAAACTCAAATACTTTGGCCACCTGATGCAAAGAACTGACTCATTTGAAAAGACCCTGGTGCTGGGAAAGATTGAAAGCAGGAGGAGAAGGGACAACAGAGGATGAGATGGTTGGATGGCATTACTGACTCCATGGACATGAGTTTGAGTAAGCTCTGGGGATTGGTGATGGACAGGGAAGCCTGGCATGCTGCAGTCCATGGGGTCGCAAAGAGTCAGACACAACTGAGTGACTGAAATGAACATCATGATAGGAAAGGACCAAACTTAATAAACAAATTGGAGGAAGCAGTTAATAGAAAAAACATTATTAGCCTTCAAAATAGACATAATTCCTACCTTCAGACACGGGCACACAACAGTTGCTTCCATTAAGAAAAGCAATAAAGAACATTGAAAGTGAAGGTATCTAACAGCAAGGTTTCAAACTCAATATTTGTACTGAATAACAAAAAGGAAACAATAAAAGAAAGAAGTATCAAGGCAAGAAAATAGTTTTAATTCATTTTAAGATTATCCAAGGACATAATACACAAAGATAAAGAAATGGACGTAGAAAGGATAAGTCAAGTGACCAGTGGACTCACAGAGCAGCACTCAGCTAGAAGATTCCAAAAGGAGTAAAAAGAGAAATAGAGGAGGGAAGGGGGAACCAAGGAAAGAGAGAAAGTAATGTTATATATCACGAGCAACTCAATGTACAACACAGGAAACTGGAAAAGAACAAAACAAAGCCATAAGAGCTACATGAAAAGCTAATAAGTAAAAGCAGTAACTAATGAAAGAGAAAAGAAGCAAGTACCTACAATCAATTAAAAACATGAAATTTTTTTTCCAGGTAATAATCTAAGAATATGTGCTATTGTGTTGTCAGCAAGCATAGTAAAGTAAGCCAGACATCCCCATGAAATAGACCTAGCTTCTACTATTGATTTGAAATTCTATTTTTATTATAAACTAAATTTAAGTGTACTAATATGAGAATATGAATATGTGTTTGGGAACTTCTTATCATATTCTAATGGTGTACATATCAATTCCTGCTGTCATTCCACCCTGATAATTATTATAGTGTGAAGACATGTTTTGGTATTAGTTTGGCAGATCAATAAACCTAAGGGAGACTCTTTGAAAAGATCTAAGAAATATGAAAACATTATCAAGTCCTATTTTGACAAAGGTAGGGTGACAAACAAGATTAGGAACAAAAAACGCAGAATGACAACAGATACTAGGATTAAATATTTACCAATGAATGGGAAACTGTAATTTGAATCTTCAAATAGTGAAACATTAAATAATCAAGATTAGATAAGAAGAGATAAAAAGTCAAATGATCATTAGCCATGAAAATTGTAAAGGCCTTTCCCTAGAAAAATGATATTTTGCCCATATGATTTAGGGAATAGAATATTCTCATGTAATATATATATTTTCAGAACAAGGTAAAAAGTTTTCTGATTAATTTTATTAGACTAGAATAATCCTGGCAACAAACTAGATAGGGAGAGTCCAAGCAAACAATCATATAAAAATGTATAAGCCAATTTCACTTAAAAAAGATAGATATGTAAAATTTTAATAAAATGTTAGCAATCTGAATTCATTAGGGTATTAAAAGAACTAACTCATAATAGTCAAGAGAGGATTCTCAAGAGAATGCTACAGTGGTTCAAAATTAAGAAATCTTTTTAGTATAATTCACAACACTGACCAAAAAAAAATATTAGATGATCGTCTCAAGCACTTTTTAATATATAAAAATGTCCCAAATTTTAAAAGCAAGTTATTAAATAAGATAAATAGTACAGCTAAATTCATGTGAAAACAAAACCAAAAATATATAAATATATGTACAAAATATATAAATACCTATGTTAACATAGGCAAAAGCTTAGAAAGATCAGGAGAAGGATACATACAAAGCTCTTGATCTGATTCTGGGTAGGTGATTTGGAAATAAAGAGAAAGCATTACAAATAAGGACTTCCCTATTTTTATTTTGTACATAACTATAATGTCTGAATCTTTCTTATTAAAGGAATATATCCAAGTATAGATTTTGTGATTTAAAAAACAAAAGAATATGTCACAATACTGCTAATTTAGAAAGTATTTTAGATGCTAACATCTATTGTAATTGCTCTGAAAAACCACAGTATAAATGCGTATGCCTGTGACTGATTCATGTTGATGTATGGCAGAAACCAATGCAATATTGTAAGCAAGTATCCTCCAATTAAAAATAAATAAATTAAACTAAAATAACTAAGTAAATATAACAGATCAATCTTTCATGCTTATTATAAACAAAGCAATTACAGGGAAGGACAAGGAAGCCTGGCATGCTGCAGTCCATGGGCTCACAAAGAGTCAGACACAACTTAGACAGAACAAAAATTACATTATAGCCATACAATCACCTTAAAAGTGCTCACTAATTCTCCAAATATATAACTGATATTCCTGCTTCATCCTCTTTAAATACAAAATAGGTTGGAAGGGATCAGTGGAGAAGTTTGGGGATTTGGAGTAACTTCTAGGCTGTTGAGTTTCCTAAATCTGAGACAGATATTTGAATAGCCCTGCTACCTCTGAGGCTGAGATCTTTAAAGTTCAAAAGGTCAGTTACATTGCCATAAATTGTTCCAAAGTCTACCAACCTCTATTAAAAAAAAAAAAAAATAGTTAAGACTAGAAATCCAATACAGTCAGATAAACACAACACTTTCCCATAAAGTCTGCCCTAACATTCCTGTCTCAGTTTTAAGGCACTTCCTGAATCCCAGACACCAGAAGTGAAACTGAGATATACATATGGCCTTTCTGGTTTCCATAGTTACACAATAACACAGATCCTCATAACTCACACCTGGATTATGGCAATTGACTCATAACAAATCTATCTCTATGATTTCCTTAACACCAAACTTTTCTTAAGAGTACGCTCCAGTTGTCTTTCACATAGATTTTTATGTCATTTTGCCAGAAATTACTGACTAATGGAATTGAGAACTGGAAATCGGCTTGGAAATTATCTTATTCAACTTCCATTTGAGACAAGGATTTTTTTTTCAGTAGAGTCTCTGATAGATGCTTTAATTCTGTGAATGTAGCCAACTTCTTTCAAAATCAGAGCTTCCTCTTTAGATCTAACATTTTACTTTTACTTTTAACATTTTGTATTTTACTTTTAATGTTTACTGAAATTTAACTTTTCATGTTTACTGAAATGTTATTTCTTATATTTTTTGAAATCAGTCTCCATTTTCTAAAACCTACTATAGCTGCATATCCCAAAGTATATAGAAAAATTAGAGTGAAAAAGTATCCTTAGTGTTACAAGGAGAAAAATGTACATTTGAGAACATCTTAAATGGTCATTATTTGTGGGTAACACTGTTGTAAAAGGAAAATACAAGAGTCCATAGACAAACTAGGAGAATTAATAAGTTAATTTAGTGTGATTTCCAGTTCAAGATCAGCAAATATTTAAAAAATCAACTTTAAATCTATATGCTAACAACAGCTAAATGGAAAATTAAAAATAATATTTAAATAAAATCAAACATAAAGTACTTAGAAAAATTTTGGAAAAAACTTTCAAGTCCTCTGTACCAAAAATCTCAAAACTAAAATCTTAATAAGTAGAGGAATATATCTCATTCATGGATTAGAATATTCACTCTTATAAAGATGTAAATTCTCCCAAAATTAATCTGTGAATTTTATGTGATCAGAATCAAATTTCTAGTGGGTTTTGAGAGGAAGCTGACAGACTGATTCTAAAATTTATTCAGAAATCTAAAGGGTCAAAAATAAGCTGGGCAACCTTAAAGAAAAATAAGAATAATTTGGAGAACTTACTCAACTGCAGGTCAAGACTTACTATGTTGTTGCTCTTTAGTCACTTAGTCTGGTATGACTCTTTTGTGACCCCATGGACTATAGCTCACCAAGTTCCTCTGTCCATGGGGTTTTTCAGGCAAGAAAACTGGAGTGGGTAGCCATTTCCTCCTCCAGGGGTTCTTCCTGACCCAGGATCGAGCTGCATCTCTGTGGATCCCACATTGCAGACAAATTCTTTACCATTTGAGCCAGCAGGGAAGCCCCAAGATTTACTATAAAGCTATAATAAAGAGCGTCCCTGGTGTCTTGGAAGGTAAAGAATTTGCCTGCAATGCAGGAGACCTGGGTTTGATCCCTGGGTCGGGAAGATCGCCTGGAGAAGGGAAAGGCATCTCACTTCAGTATTCTTGCCTGGAGAATCCCATGGACAAGGAGCTTGGAGGGTTACAGTCCATGGAGTCACAAAGAGTCGGACACAACTGACTAACAGTAATGAAGGTAATATGAAATTAGCAAAAGAGCAGACAAACTAACAATGGAACAAAATAAGAGACTCTAGAAATAGATCAACATAAACAAGTATATATGATTTATAGTAAAGGTGGCACTATAATGCAGAGGATGAAAGATGGTAATTTCAGTAAGCAGTGATGGGTCTATTAGAAATTCAAGAAAAAAAATATTCTGGACTCCTACCTGACACCATACACAAAAGTCAACTCTAGACTTATTTTAAGATCTCAGTGTGGAAGATTAAAACAACATTGCCCTTAGAGGAAAAAAAATAGAAATACATTTTTTTAACCTTGGAGTAAGCAAGAATTTTTAAACAGAATACAAAATACACTAACTATATAAAACTGATAAAGTAGGTTTGTTAAAATTAAAAACTTTTTTATCAAAAGTCACCATGAAGAGTGTTAAAATTCAAACCACAGTGTAAGGAAATACTTAAAATTTATACGACAAAAGATTTGCATCCAGAATATGTAAATACTGCAAAGCAATAAGAAAAATATGAACAGCCCAATAGAAAAAACTAGACAAAAAAGGAAATGGAAAAGACCCTTCACAAATATGATTATCCATCTAGCCAATCAGGGTATGAAAGTGTCTAACTTCGTTAGTCATGTATGTGTGTGTTAGTTGCTTAGTCTTGTCCGACTCTTTGCAACCCCATAGACTGTAGCCCACCAGGCCCCTCTGTCCATGGGATTCTCCAGGCAAGAACGCTGGAGTGGGTTGCCATTTCCTTCTCCAAAAGGAACTATAGAAAGAAAGAAAGTGAAGTTGCTCTGTCGTGTCCGACCCTTTGCGACCCCATGGATGGCACCCTACCAGGCTCCCCCACCGATGGAATTTTCCAGGCAAGAGTACTGGAGTGGGTTGCCATGAGGAACACACAAATTAAAGCCACAGAATAGTTATATTGAAAAAGAAAAACATACGAAGTGTAGGTTAGGATATAGAGCAAATGAACTCATGAGGGAATGTAAATTGGTACAAATACTTTGAGAAAACATTTTTGAAATATCATGGAAGATAATAAAGATAAAAATCCTATGAGCTGGATTTTTCATTATGTATAATTATTTGCCTAGGGTATAACTATATAGATTGTTGTGTTAGTCTCTCAGCTGTGTCTGACTCTTTATGACCCCGTGGACTGTAGCCTGCCAGGCTCCTCTGTCCATGGGATTATCCAGGAAAGAATACTGGAGTGGGTAGCCATTTCTTCTCCAGGGGATCTCCTTTACTCAGGGATTGAATGCAGGTCTCCAGCACTGGCAGGCAGATTCTTTACATCTAAGTCACGAGGGAAGGTCATATAAGTATGTACTCAATAACAATAAAGTGAGCTATATAAACCACTTTAGAAACAATGAGAAATTTAAATTGGTCAAGTTGTATAATTAATATAATATGTTATAGCATAATATATATTTTATCAATATAATATATAATAAAATTTTTAAAAATATAATATTTAATACATATATAATATTCAATAAATATAAAATAATCTTCTCTCACATGCTAGTAAAGTAATGCTTAAAATTCTCCAAGCCAGGCTTCAGCAATATGTGAACTGTGAGTTTCCAGATGTTCAAGCTGGTTTTAGAAAAGGCAGAGGAACCAGAGATCAAATTGCCAACATCCATTGGATCATCGAAAAAGCAAGAGAGTTCCAGAAAAACATCTATTTCTGCTTTATTGACTATGCCAAAGCCTTTGACTGTGTGGATCACAATAAACTGTGGACAATTCTGAAAGAGATGGGAATACCAGACCACCTGACCTGCCTCTTGAGAAACCTGTATGCAGGTCAGGAAGCAACAGTTAGAACTGGACATGGAACAACAGACTGGTTCCAAATAGGAAAAGGAGTACATCGAGGCTGTATGTTGTCACCCTGCTTATTTAACTTATATGCAGAGTACATCATGAGAAATGCCAGGCTGGAGGAAACACAAGCTGGAATCAAGATTGCTGGGAGAAATATCAATAACCTCAGATATGCAGATGACACCACCCTTATGGCAGAAAGTGAAGAAGAACTAAAGAGCCTCTTGATGAAAGTGAAAGAGGAGAGTGAAAAAGTTGGCTTAAAGCTCAACATTCAGAAAACTAAGATCATGGCATCTGGTCCCATCACTTTATGGCAAATAGATGGGGAAACAGTGGACACAGTGTCAGACTTTATTTTTCTGGGCTCTAAAATCACTGCAGATGGTGATTGCAGCAGTGAAATTAAAAGACACTTACTCCTTGGAAGGAAAGTTATGACCAACTTAGCATATTAAAAAGCAGAGACATCACTTTGCCAACAAAGGTCCATCCAGTCAAGGCTATGGTTTTTCCAGTAGTCATGTATGGATGTGAGAATTGGACTATAAAGAAGGCTGAGCACCAAAGAATTGATGCTTTTGAACTGTGGTGTTGGAGAAGACTCTTGAGAGTCCCTTGGACTGCAAGGAGATCTAACCAGTCTATTCTAAGGGAAGTGAGTCCTGAATATTCATTGGAAGGACTGATGCTGAAGCTGAAACTCCAATACTTTGGCCACCTGATGCAAAGAGCTGACTCATTTGAAAAGACCCTGATGCTGGAAAAGATTGAGGGCAGGAGGAGAAGGGGATGACAGAGGATGAGATGATTGGATGGCATCACAGACTCGATGGATGTGGGTTTGAGTGGACTCCAGGAGTTGGTGATAGATAGGGAGGCCTGGCGTGCTGCGGTTCATGGGGTCACAAAGACACAACTGAGCAACTGAACTGAACTGAACTGAATACAAGAAGCACCAGTTAGCAAATAGAATAAACTATATTTACAGCAGAAACTTTGTATATGCAACATCTAGAAAAAATATTTCATAATACATCTGTAATGAAATATACATGAGGACAGTTGAGAAATATGTATATATGTATAAAAGAGTTGAAATGAAAAGAGGTTGTATTGAATATGTTTTTAAAATGAGAAGATTTAAAATTATGTCACTGTTACCTAAATTAAACCCAAAATTTAATGCAGTCCTAATTATGGGATATAGAATATAGAATATGAGATAAAGAAATACAATCTAAATATACATACCTTTATGATAAAGTCATTAAGTTGCAACTAAGAAGGCTTCCAATAGTTGATATTCTTATGGAAACTACTCAGGTAGAAAATCTATGTTTTTTAACATATGTTCATTGGGATGACTTGCCAATAACATGATTTCAGAAGATTCTTGTTCTAACAGGTCATTTGGGCTCTACAACAACTCAGTCATTTCTATATGCTTGATGGCCTCTGTTCTCAAGGAATGTGAATTCAAGCCCTCAAACATTAACCTCTCCATGTCTCTCCTTGGAATCACGGTAGGACACATTCAGCAAGATGGAGAGCTCTCTCTCTCTACTCTGGACTCCAGACCCCATGGGCCAACCCTTTGGTTAGTTCCTCTTCCTCTTCCTTCTACCCCTGGCTGCTTCCCTGATTTCCTTGGTGTTGCTGTTTATTTCATCAGGCAAGAAAGAATGTTCTCCAAACAAGTCAAGAGGCCTGTAATCCACCTATCACCACCATCTCCCCACTGCACATACTTCTCTTTTCAATAAAACCCAGCAGGCCCACAGCAGGAACCATATTTCTCTGACCTCTGTCACCTCCTGGCCAGGTGCACACTCTATCCTTTCTGATTCGGGGATTTCTGGGCACTCTGGAACAAATGAAGCACCTGCAGAGAAATTAAAGGATGATATTGAAAATGTGGAGTATACTCACAGTCCTAGGGAAGAAGCAGTCCTAGACTTTCAGTCAATTTTCTAGTCAGTAGTCACTAGTACCTGGGATCTACATTTGCATAGAATGTTTAACACTTCTCCAAGGGTTCGACACATTTACTTTTGTTTTGCTGGGAGTTTTTTGAGATATACTTCACGTAATGTAAAATTCACATGTTTAAAGTGTGCAATTCAGTGGCTTATAATATTGTACAAAGTTGTCCCACCATGACCATCTAATTCCAGAACATTTTCATCACCCCAAAAGAAACCACATACTCATTAGTAGTCACTTCCCATTTCTCTCTTCTCCCAGTTCCTGGTAAACGTGAATCCACTTTCTGTCTCTATGGATTTGCCTATTCTGAAGATTTCATATAAACAGAATCATAAAATATGTGGCCTTTTACATCTAGCTTCTATCTGGTATAATGTTTTCAAGGTTCATTCATGTTGCAGCTTATAACAGTACTTCATTCTTTATAGTGGCTGAATCATGTTCCATGATATGAATATAACACTTCTTAAAATCTATTCATCAGTTAATGTACATTTGGGTTGTTTTCACTTATTGACTATTCCCTTCCACAAGGGAAAGGGCTTCCCTTGTGGCTCAGCTGGTAAAGAATCTGCCTGCAATGCGGGAGACCTGGGTTCGATCCCAGGGTTGGGAAGATCCCCTGGAGAAGGGAATGGCAACCCACTCCAGTATTCTGGCCTGGAGAATCCCATGGACTGTATAGTCCATGGGGTCACAAATAGTCAGACACTTTCACTTCAGTGGGTGTAAAGGATATTTCATTTGACTTGAATTTCCCAAACAACTGATGATACTGACTGTTATTTTCATGGCTTATTGGCCATTTATAGACCTTCCATGAAGAAATGTCTGTTAAATCCCGCACTCATTTTAGAAATTTGATTATTTTTCTTCTAATTTTGAATCATAAGATTTACATATTTTGAATGCTAAACCATTTTCAAGCACATCATTTGCAAATACATTCCTCCTTTAGTGGACTGACTGTCATTTCACTTCCTTGGTAGTGTTCTTTGAAGCACAAAATTTTTTTATTTTGAAGTCCAATTTGCTCTTTTTTTTTTTTCTTTAGGCTGCTATGCTTTTTTTTGAGTATCATATCTAAGAAACTGTTGCCTAATCCAAGGTCACAAATATTGATATTTATGCCTATGTTTTTCTTAGAATTTTATAGTTTTAGTTGTTACATTTTGAACTTTGATCTATTTTGAGTTATAGTTTTCATGTGCTAAGTTGCTACAGTCGTGTCCACCTCTTTGCGAGCCCACACACTGTAGGCTGCCAGGCTCCCCTGTCCATGGGATTTTTCAGGCAAGAATACTGGAGTGACTTGCCGTTTCCTCCTCCATAGGATCTTCCCAACCCCGGGACTGAACCCTCATCTCGTATGTCTCCTGCATGGGCAGGCAGATTCTTTACCATAGTGCCACCTGGGAAGCCTAAAGAAAGTCTGTTTCCACTTGATTTCGATCTGGGGAACTTTCTTTCGCGTGTAAGGTGATTGTGATAACCACTACATTATGGAAAGAAGGCCTGTATATTTTTCATATCATCTCACAAAATCATAATTGTTCCTAGAAAATACCTCAATGTTTACTGTGAAGAGTGGTGAAAAGAATGAGTAAGTAGGATTATGCTATGGGTACAGGTTCTTTCCACTACACGCTAAAGCTATATTGATATAGTGAGCTTTATCAAGCAGAGTAAACCTCAAATTCATTTTAAGAAATGATTTTTGTATTGTGTATATTATTATTTAGAGTATAATGTGGGCAGGGAAGTCTTCCTTCGTGGCTCATATGGCAGAAAGAAGGCATTCTGTGGGATGTTTCTATGAGAGAAGAATTTCAAAGGTATCCATGAAGAAATCATAGGCATTTAACCAGAATATGGGCTGGAGGAGAATTGTAACTGACATAATTAGGCCAAGTTAATCAGTCCCTAACTCCACTGTAGCCCAATTTCTTTTTCCATAATGTAAAGGGACTAGGCACTGTTAACTATTCTTCTTGAAGACTATTCTTTTTAAATTTATTTATTTCAGTTGGAGGCTAATTACTTTACAATATTGTAGTGGTTTTTGCCATACATTGATATCTTATTTCATTCATGACTCTAGATTGAAGGACAGGCTTCTGGTGAGTCTCATTTTGCATTTTTCTAAAATTACATCAAATGGGACTTGGGAGACCTTGAATATTACTAGCATTTAATTTTAGGTGTAGTTGCAGAACAAGAACACAGCATTTGAAAATTCATCTAAATTAATTATGGCTATAGACTGTAAATAATGCAATGTGGTGGCATGCTGAGGAATGAAGAAATAAAAAGATGTCTTTGGCATCCTGAGGAACTTCTGTCTCAATCCTTCCAATCCAACAGCCACAGGCATCTCCCTTACCTGGAGGGTTCTCCAACAGAAGCATCAGCAAGAGGATATCTACGGCAAGTACAATTATGATGAAGATGATCAGAAGGATTTCCAATGCACTAAGCTTCCTCGCCATCTAGATGGACACAGGCAACAGGATTAAAGTAAACTGCAAAACCCATCATTCCAAAAGAATAGGTAGGCATCCTGATTAGACTGCCAACTCCTTGCCAGTGGACATGATTATCAGCATTCTTCTTTATGTAATCCAGGGAGTATCTGTTTCAGGTCATCACAGTGTCTCCAAGTAACTCTGGTCAGTGCATCCGACACATGTAGGACTCTTGTCCTTTTTGTCTGCAAAGGGATTGATTACTGTCTAAGGAAAAATATATCAGACATAAAGAATTGAAGGGAGGGAAGGAGAAGTGGAACAGAGCATGGGAGAGAGAGAAAGGGTTGAGATGGCTCAAAAAGCCCTTCTAGATGTCACTTTGATCTTCACACCCTCCCTGGGCAGAGGAAGGAAGTTCTACTCAGGGAGGGGGAAAGTAGCAAAACCTGAATCCTAGTCTTCTTATTCCAATTCCTATGCTGGTGATGCTGAGGTGTTTAACTGTTTAGAGCTCACTAAGCCTTTTAAGAATAGGGTAAGAAAAATGAACCTAGTCCTGATCTTCAATATAATGCTTACTTGTATGGTCATGGCACACAAATCCATGTAAATTAGGTGGCTCACAGTAGCTCTAAATATTGAGCCTAGATGCAAGCTCTAAACATCAGGCATAGATACAACTTTTAAAATATTTGGTATTTTAGAGGGTATGAACTGAACTAGGAATCAAAGAACTTCAATTCTTATCTTAGTTTTCATACTGACTAATGGGTATTTCAACTATTTGGATGTGTATTTCCAACATTATCTCCAACATTCCAGACAAGATAACTATTTTGCAGCAACTATTTTATCTCCCTGCTTCTCAACTTGAGCTTTTCTATAAAAATTATCCATATTTGGGTAAGTTCTGGTCCTTTTCTCTCTCTTTGCAATGGAAGAGTTTTTCCTCTTCTTGTCTCAGTATAATCCTAGTATCTATTCCCTAGATCTCAGAGCCTTTGAATTTTTCAAACTTCTTATTCTGCCAAGTATGCTTCTTCTGTCTTATATTATCCACCTCTGCTTCTGAATTTGCTCTTTCCCCTCATAAATATTAGGCTGGTCAAAAAGTTCACCTGAAACTCTGTTGATGACTTTGTATTCTTCTCGAGACCATTATAGCTTTCTTTTTCCTTTCTTGGGAACTTTCCAAAATGATAATTCCACGCATTCTGCATTACCTTCCTCTCATATTACTGGTATGAATTCTGTTTCCCGCATTCCACTAAAACTGCTCCTGCCAAGAACACTAGGGGTTTAGCTGCTGAATACAATGAGCACTGTCTTAATCCCCTAGCCCTACCAACCACTTCCTCCTCTGTAAAATTCTTCAGCGTTGGATCATTTGATATCATTCAATCTTAATTTCCTACCTACTCTTCTGGCTTCTCTTCAATTTTCTTTGTAGTCTCCTATTTTGTGAAATGTGACATTCCCTGTATTTCATCATGGGGCCACTGCTCACTTTCCTTTAGTGATTTTCATTGCTTCTGTGACTTTGTATAATAATATCTGAGGACAATCCAGCCTGTATTTCTAGCTCAGAGATTTGGTTTCATATATTCAGCTGTTTGTTAGATGTCTCATTTGGATTTCCCACAAGCTTAAATTCAATTTGTTTACACATGAAACCATCTCTCCCCATAGCCCAGTCCTAGCTTCACCAATTCTGCCAAATTCGCTCCTTCTCAAACAGTTCATACCTTAAGGAACAGAATCACAATTTCTTCAAAAACCTGGAAACCTTTTCTGACTCCCCTCTCACAACCAGCTACAAGTTCAGTCAAATATTTTACCGATATCTTTCAAAGATGTTCCTTCCTTTCCATTCCTACTGGAAACAGTTTATTCAGACCATCATTTCTGGCCTGAACTGTCACCACGGCTTTCCCCATAGCCCCCTGCTTCCACCCTCCCTGCTCCTGAAATCTGTTGAACACACTGCAGCTGGATTGATCTTTCTAGAGCATGAACAAAATCGTTTTATTCTCTTGTATTCAAGTCTTCAGGGATTCTCCAGAAAACAATAAAAATTCTTCAGCTGTGTAACCAAAGGTCTTCACGACACCTCCCATGCCCAGTCCCTCAGCCTCTTCTCCTGGGTTTCATCTGTACCAAACCAACATTTATGCCGTGACAATCTATGAATTGATATAGATAAAGAATTCTCTCTTTTTTCACTTTGCCTATCCTTTAACTTTCCATTCCCCCACACCCCTGCTCTTCTCAACCCCAACCCAATGCCATGACCATTTCTACAAGCACTTTCTTATGTGTATAGCTTCACTTTTCATCTGAGTCTGCCTTTAGGTTAATATTTAATAAGCCAAGAAAAGAAGCACCTTAATTGTGAAATGGGGGTGAAGAGCAAAGATCTACAGCCAATTTGCCAACGTGGAGTTGAGGACTGGGGTTTGGGATTGAAGTTGGAGTTTATTAACAATTCTTTATTCTCCATTCTTTCCTAGTTGCCTGAATCTGTCAGGTGTCTTCCACTGGCCTAAATTATTCAAAGGTTTACTCTCAGTCCCATAAGATATATCTCATACAACTATGCTTCCATAAAATTCTTATGTTGAGGTTGATCAGGCAGGCGTCACGATTCCTATTTGTAAGGGAAAGTTAATGAACTGGGCCTAATCACAGTTAGCTGTGGAATTGATGTAAAAACTGAGGTGCCATGCTTCTTAAATTAGAATTTGAATATTTTTACTCTCAGACTTCCCAGGTAGCTCAGTGGTAAAGAATCCACCCACCAATGCAGAAGACAGAGGAGACTTGGGTTAGATCCCTGGGTCAGGAAGATCCCCCGGAGAAGAAAAGGGTAACCCACTCCAGTAATCTGGACTGAAAACTCCAGGGACAGAGGAGCCTGCCAGGCTGCAATCCATGAGGTTGCAGAGTCAAACACAGCTGAGAGTGAACACGCACATTCTTACTCTCTCCACAATGTCTCCTAGACTGAAGAGCTTAGAGTTCTAGAGGCTAACTCTCTGATGGTGGAATTTCAGGCAGTAAGAGAAATTTGAATGACCCAGCCCATATGTTCACAATAACCTGACTAGTTCCTCATCCATTCAGCCCAGGACTCACTATCACAGTGAACACACTATTCATCAGTTAGCCTCTTCCTCCAAATCCTAATTCTCTCCACGGGGAGATTTTTCTGTCCAGCCTCCTCAAACCAAAAGCAAGCACCTCTTCCACAGTTCCTTAATCCTTTTGGAGAAACAGTTTCAGCACCTGTAATTCCCAGAGGTTCAGGACACTCTGGGGACAACGCCAGGAATTTTCTAGCTATTGGAACCATTGTCATCCACACGGAGGGTAGGAGTGGGGATTCCTGAAGGTAGTAATTCTTCCCTGCCTAGATACCCTCCCAGCCCAAAGCTTCTTTTCTGTATCAAACAGCATTTTAGAATAATAAAAATCCTGGTTATTTTTCCAAAACCCTTAAGGGTTGGATAACCATCTCCCTCTCTGCCCAAAGAAACAAGTTCACCTTTCTCCCAATCCACACCACATTCAGCGAGTGACCAGAAGGAGTCCATCTGTTTATTCTTTCCTTGATTTCTTTCCAGGAGAGAGGACCATCTCACACAAGACCCTCCCCCAAACACACACACACACACACACTCACACACACACACGCATGCACACACACACGGCTCTCCTCTCCAGCCAGTACAAGAAGGAAGGCACACTGCTGGTTCAAAGAACCATGTGCAGAGGGAAAAGCACTCACCTCATAGCCGTATCTTTTTATGTGCTGAGTCTGTCCTTCAGTGGTTCTTGAGACGCACTGAGCAAAGGTGATCGAGCTGATGAAGTCAGCTTCTGCCAAGATCGATTTATTGCCCTATAAAGTGAGTGGCAATTGGAGCAGACGAGTTTAGTTGCCAAAAGACCATAAAAAGTCCTTCATTTTCCTTGTGACAGGAGGAAAGCTCCCTTTGCAAATAAAAGGGGAAGGCGGAGTTTCTTCTAATAGTTTGTCTTTTCTGTGTTCCTGTTCATATCCGATTACTTGCTTGTCACCTTCTATTATACTCACTTGTCTGTCCATGTAGCCTAAAGAACTCAAAAGCTGGGGGTCTCAATCATCTTCTTCAGCTCTGTATCCCACTGTCCACTGATATTTTTAAACATACAGCTCTTTGTTGAATAAGTAAGTGAAAGAATGAATAATGCTTGGTTCGTCACACTGTTTCTCTCTCCATTTTTATCTCTCCAGCTTCTCCTGGTATAACTCAGTTTTTCCTTAATTCAAATAAGCCTCCCCACCAATTATCCTAATAAGAGAAACACCATTGTAATGGAAATTATATTATCTTAAAGTGGGAAGTCACCGCTACTATATATTTGTCATGCTCTCTGACTGCTCAGCATCTTTATAAGCCTTGTCAAGCGACCTCGCCCTGGTGGTCCAGTGGTTAAGACTCAGCACTTATACTGCAGGGACACACGTTCAATCCCTGGTCAGGGAACTAAACTCCCACAAGCCATGTAGCATGGTAAAAAATAAAATAATAATAATATTTTTTTAAAAGCTTCTGTATCACTTAAGGAGCTTCCCATCTTGAGAATTCTGCCTCCCCAAGGAAGATGCTAGACAATCTGTTTTCACAGTCTTCCTTCTAGCCAAGGTAGAGGCAAGGAGCCTGGGGGTGGCCAGTGGTCTATGCCTGTGATCCAGAAGAAAGTAGAGGGAAGAAGGAAGTGTCATGTGGAATCCAGGATGGTGGAGAGACACATTTCAGAGGCAGCAGGAACAGGGACCTAGTAGCATCCTATGCCCAGATCTGGGGTACAAACTTCCAGACATGTGCTAAGAGAAATGCCAATAGAGTATCCCACTAGATAATCATGGCTGTTTTCTGACCACAGAGCTTTTAGGCCTGATGCTCTAGCCCTGCTGGAGCTTCAGTGAATCACTAATATCTTTTTAAAAATGTTTCTTCTTACACTAACTAGTCTTTTTTTTATTTGAAATGTAATTTGCATACCATGACATTCATCATTTTAAAATGTACAGTTCAGTGGTTTTATAGTATATTCACAAAGTTGTGTACTCATCACAACTATGTAATTCCAGAACATTTGCACATACCAAAAAGAAGCCATACCCTTCCCTCTCCTGTGTTCCTGCAACTGCTAATCTGCTTCCTGTTTTGATGGATCTGCCTATTATGAATAGTTCATGTAAGTGGAATCATACATGGCCATTTGACTTCTTTCACTTAGTATAACTTTTTCAAAGTTTATTCATGTTGTTGCAGGTATTGGTACTTGCAGGTATCAGTCCTTTATTTATTTTTTTAAAAAAATCTTTTGGCTACACCATGCAGCATATGGGATATTAGTCCCTGACCAGGGATGGAACCCATGCCCCCAGCTTTGGAAGCATAGAGTCGTAACCACTGGACCACCAAGGAGGTCCCCTTCACTCCTTCTTATGGTTGGATGATACAGATTGTTGTCACATTCTGTTTATTCACTCATCAGTTGATGTACATTTGGGTTGGTTATACTTTTTAGCTATTATGAGCAATGCTACTATGAATATACCTGTACAAGTTTTGTGTAGATGTGTATTTTCAATTCTCTTGAGGCTATACTTAGGAGTGGAACTTCTGAGTCATATGGCAACTCTAGCTTTAACTTTTTGAAGAACTTGAAGTTTTTCAAAGTAGTGACAACATTTTACCTTCACACCAGCAACATATGAGGCTATTGCATATTCTATATATAGCAATACATAGGGGCATATGACCTTTTGAGGGCATCAAAGTAATATAACTAAGGGCTTCCCAGGTGGAACTCAAGGTAAAGAATCTGCCTGATAATGCAGGAGGCACAAGAGAATGAGTTTGATCCCTGGGTCAGGAAGATTCCCCTGGAGAAGGAAATGGCAACCCACTCCAGTGTTCCTGCCTGGAAAATCTCATGGAGAGAGGAGCTTGGTGGACAACAGTTCCTGGGGTGACAAAGAGTGAACACACACAATACATAAGTAATATAGTATCCATAGGAGTTTATTTGCTTCAAAAGTTCGGTGTATGACCAGTACACACCCACACACAAACACACAGAAACTTGGTTGGTTTCTGCCTCTATAAACTCCTGAAATGACGTATACACCTTATCTTTTGCTTCAAAATAGGAGAGCCTTTGTTAGAGGAAATAGCACCTGGATCCCATTTCAAATTGGGACAATATCCTGGCAAAAGATCAAGCCAAGAGATTTATTGTTACGCAAGATCTTTCTATTCTTTGTGTGGTTGTTTACACGTCACTCCCCACATCCCATGCCCACTGGTGACATCTTTCATACTAAATGTTAACTGATGATCCCAGCAATCATCTGTTCCTAAAGGGCAGAAAACAGCAAGCTTCGCCATCCCTTCTTGCTAACTAGCAACTGCAAGATATTGGGTCACATGCTTGCGCTGTGGAAAAGTAACAGAAACATTTTGAAGGGAAGAGACAAGTTTGTTAGCCAACATCTTCCCATTGCTTATTAATAAGAAGGCATGGGAAAGTGAACTACTGGCAGAACTCTTTTCTCTCTGTAAGAAATAAAAGCAAACAGATGGTAGGAATCTTCAGATCAGAAACCAACAATATGTGTGACCCCATCCTCCAAGGCCCAATGCCAAACTCTCAGTGACATTGCTGCTATGATAAGGAAGGGAAAGATGTTGGTGAGACCCAGACCATACCTGCCAAGGTCAACACAAGCTTGTCTTTGTAGGTACCTACAGTCACTAATGTTGTAACAAGGATGCTCTTAACAGAAAAGAATGAATTTCTTCCTCATTTTAGGTGAAAATATTTGGGATTGTTATTTTTCACTTTGGCATACATGAAAAGATAAAGTGAAATTATATGACCTGTAGAAGACAGAATATGTCAAAAGGACCCCAGACTTTTCCCTCGCAGCTAACCAGGAGTCACAAGCATAGGTCCATGTTTTGGGAGTTGCTCTGGGGTAGCCACAAATGTATGGCTCCATGTGTAGCGATCCTCAAAGTGTGGGCTGGGGATCAACCTCTGGGAGGTCTTAGTGACCTTTTCAGGATGTTTTTTAAGGTCAAACTATTTTCATAAAAAAACTGAGAAGCTATTTGCCTGTCTTACTGTCATAAGCATATGGTGGAGTTTTCCAGAGGCTACATTATGTGCGATCACAAAAGACTGAATGTAGAAGCAGCTGTGAGAATTCTTTTTTTTTCTCCATTAAGCCAGATTTTAAAGAAATTTGTAAAAATGCAAAATTATGCAACTTTTCCAACTAAATGTGTTTTTTTTAAATATAGTTACTTTAATTTTCAATATGATAGCTATCAATAGCTACAACCCCATGAACAAAAGCTCTGGGAATCCGCAATCATTTTTAAGAATGTAAAGACATGCTGAAGTGAAGTGAAGTCGCTCAGTCATGTCCGATTCTTTGCGATACCATGGACTGTAGCCCACCAGGCTCCTCCGTCCATGGGATTCTTCAGGCAAGAATACTGGAGTGGGTTGCCATTTCCTTCTCCAGGGGATCTTCCTGACCGGGAGATTGAACCCAGGTCTCCTGCATTGCAGGCAGACGCTTTAACCTCTGAGCCACCAGGGAAGCCCCAAAATATTTGAGGACTGCTGATCTGGTACACTGATTTTCAAATTTTTTACATATATATGATATGTGTGCTATACATAAGGATGCATGCATGTATACTCCACTTAAAGAATGTTAAATATATATAATATATACTAAGTATGTAAAAATATATAATATAATACTGAATATATTTAAATATACATTTAAAATCCTTTATTCAACTAGAGTTCCAGTATGTAAGCTAGTGAATGACCGAAGCCAGCGTTAGGCACTCAGAACTCTGCCTTCTCCCTGCTCTCAGAGGGTAAGGAAGAGCCCAAAGCTCTGCACAGCCCATCATCTGGAAGTCATTGCTTTAGTCTGACACCAGTATTTTGCAGATAAGGAAGCAAACAGCATCCCAGAGAGACAACATGACCTAACCAAGTCTCTGACCCTAAAGCTTGCTTCTGAGATTTTCTCATTCAGACAAAAGCCGTACAAAATGCCCTGATCAGCAGACCTAACCCCTGTGATGGAGCAAGGTGGGATCAACCTTAAACTCAGAAAAAAATACCTCTGCTCCAGAGAAAGAAACTAAGGGAGACCCAAATACTCCACTGATCTTTTCCAGAGCTGTTCAGAATCTTTCTAATTCTAAACTAAATGTCTTCATATCCATATGTCTGTTTAAAATCCAAAAGGATGAATGAATTCAAGAAAAGGTGACAGACAGGCTTGGGAACTCTTGCAATCATCACAGTTACACAGGGTCTGAGTTGCTGAACCGAAGTCTGGGAAGCTGACATGCCTTAAGTTCAAGAGGTTCTTGTCCCCAGAACTCTGAAAGGTATAACTTAGGAATCTATAAACATAGATAGGGAAAATATATCTTTTTTCACTAATTTCTAACTGAAATTCCTTAGATTATGAATGGAGGCAGCAGGGCACGGTAATTTTACTAGTGCACAAGAGTTTTTCAAAAAGAGAATCAACAATATTTTCATGTCACATTAAGAAACTGTAGTAGATATCTCAAAATATTGTTCAAACTGCTCATCACATTGAAGCTTTGATATTATTAGACATACAGTTAAATCTTGTTATTTAATGTTATAATTTTAAACACCTCATATATTACTATATTAAACTTTTAAAACATTTTGCAGAAGTGTATTTTATTATAATGAGAGCTTCCCCAGTGGCTCACTGGTAAAGAATCCACCCACAGTGCAGGAGACATAGGTTTGATCCCTGGGTTGGGAAGATCCTCTAGAGAGGGGAATGGCAACCCACTCCAGGATTCTTGCCTGGAGAATCCCATGGACAGAGGAGCCTGGCGGGCTACAGTCCATGGGTCGCAAAGAGTTGGACACGAATGAGTCACACATTTTAATATAATAGGATTCTTCTCCAACAGTATGCATTAAAGTCTATGCATTTAAGAACATCACTCTTAGGAGGGGTTCCACAGGTACCACTAGATTGCCAAGAGGGTCCTTGACTCTAAAAATGTTGTCAACCCTTCCATGCCTCACTCAGAAACTTGGCAACCAGGATTCTCTAGTCAGAAATGTTCTTGAGCATTTTGTAGCAGCCAGAGCCAATTTCTACCAATATGTCCTTGATGATAACATGAAATATTTCTCAAATATCAGGTAAATAATTGTTTCCTCCTGGTAGCCTCCCTGGGTTTATCATAGGATAACTGACAAGTTTCCCACCTTTTAGATCAAGGGGTCCTTGTGGCCATATTTCCATGTTTCACTAGTTGCCTAAATTCGTGCAAGCCCTCATCCAAAAGCTTTTTATTTTGATAATTAGAACACTAACTCAGCTTAATAATGTTATCTTTCTGTAGCCTTATGGAGACACTGACACATGAGTATACAAGTATAATCTGGCTTCCTGGCATCAAAAAAAAAAAAAAAGAAAGAAAGAAAGAAAAGGGAAAGGTGGAAGTGATAAATTAGGAGTAGGGGCATTAACAGATATGTACTACTGTATATAAAATAGATAAGCAGCAAGGATTTACTATAGACATGTTCTCTGACTGGAAACAGTATTCAGTATCTTATAATAACCTATAATGGAAAATAATCTGAAAAATATATATGCATGTATTAACATATACATACATATAGCTGAATTACTTTGATGTACAACTGAAACTAACACAATATTGTAAATCAACTATACATCAATTTTAAAAAGAAAAGAAATTAAAAAGACATAGAAAAGTAAACACTATCTCCAATATACTCATTTTCAAGTAATACTTAAATATCTCTGTTAAACATTAGTATGTAATTTCTTTATTCCCAAATTCTAACCATCTAGTGTTTTAACCAATACCGTTCCAAATTCTCTTTTTTCCAGGGTTGATATGTTACCAAATACAGTAGTTTTTATGATGATTAAAACAACAATTATCCAAGTACACTCTCCCACAAACCTAAACCTTAAGAGAAACCCATGCCAGAGACATAAGGAAAAGGGTGGATAATCACAGATCTGTTCATTCCATTGGTGAATTAGCCTGCAGGCACTCTGATGCCAAAGAGAACAAGACCACTTCACAAGGGTTGGCTGAATAAGAAGTCTTAATACCAAAGTGAGATTACCCGTGGTCAAATTACCACAGAATTCAAAATCTCTTGCAAATCTGCTCATTTATTTTCCTTTGGCATATAAATTGCATGCATTTGTGTGAACTGTGGTTATGTACATTAGGCACAGAATAGAGAAATAAGATTTACACATTTCAAAGCACACCACAGTAACAAAACAAAAACAAAGTTACTTTTTACATTCAAACTCCTTCCTTCAAATTTGTCTGCTCAAATCTCACCCCAGCCCCATTCCCTTGTGCTAAGAATTTCCTCCTAACCCCTCCTCTTGCTTTCAAATGAATTGGCTCTTCCTTCCTCCTTCCAATGAGGCTACTATTCTTAATAATTTTGTGTCATCTTCTTACTTGTCATGATCACTTTTGTCCTTATCACCTGTTGTCTCTCATCTTTCCTACTTAACTTCCCTGCATTTGCCTTTTCTTCCCTTTGGATCATGCTCTTAGCATACTATCCCATCTCCTTATAACCACCAGGCAGATGTTCTTTCTGGATATTTGTGTGTGTGTGTGTGGTGTTAGTTAACTCCAGGATTTGACCTGTCCTGGAAAGTTGTAGCTTGTATATTTAGCAAGAGTGGGCCTATCACCTAATTATACACACATACACATGCACACATGCTTCATCATGGACCCAGTGCATCTTCAGTCAATATATGATGAGCCATCAGTACCATACTAATCACACAGACATCAAGATAACCCACAGCTTTCCACATCTCCTGTGGCTAAACCACAGACCAAACAAAACAAAACTAAGAAAATATTTTAGCTGTACTGGGTATAAACTGATTAGCAACACACAATAATTTTATAAGCATGAAGCATTGGGTTGGCCAAACAAGTAGGTTCAGGTTTTCCTGTAACATCTTGAGGAAAAATCCGAATGAAGTTTTTTGGCCAACTGAATATACAAGTAGTTTCAAAGCCATTTGAGGTTAGGATCTTGTTCTAAAAAATTCAGCGTGCTTCTCCATGTCAATGAAGTGAAATTATGTAGGCTGATGTTTCTGCTGGTCACGTCAATATTTAACACCTGTTGGGAATCAAAGAAAAGGTATTGGACATCTGGTGATGGAAGTTTCCTGCAGTTGAACCAAACAGATAGAAGTCAGTGGTCCACAGACACTTTCATAAGTCATTGCCTAGCTTCCAGACCACCCTCAGATTTTCAGGTGAGAAGGGTGTTTCTTAATCCCTTAGAGTACAAAAATCATTCAGTGACAGGGAAAAGATGACAAGACCCTAAATAATGAAACACACAACCACTTCAGAGCAGCAGTTGCGCAAATTGGAGAAAATGTTCTCGCTGCCATTACTCGGAGCTCTCCTTCTGTTTCCCACTTCTGCTGTTCCCTCATAGTGCCTTGATGCTTGTCCGGTAAGAGTCGATATTTCAGCATTTTTTTCTAGGCAAATACTTTCCATAGTTTCACCACACATGCATCAGTCTGCTTGTACGTCAGCAACAAACTTGGGCAAAGTCCTTTATAAGCTCTTGGTAGAGTTGGGGAAGTTGGTTGACAAGAAAACCACAAACATGAGGAAACAAATAAAACTACAAAGCTGAAGGAAAACTTTTGTTTCAGGCCTTGTAATCAGGATTATGAGAGAAAAATAGTTCTGGGCAAAGCAAGTAGCAAGCACATAAGGAAAGAGCCCATTTACCGTGAGGCTACGTATTAGGACCACTACACTGCAGTGATTCCAAGGTGCAGATTTTTCACATATTTAATATTCATGAAATCAAGATCTGTTCTATAATCAACAGCCTAGGAATTACTGTGAACAAGTAGCTCTCCTGACGGCTGTTCGTCTGTGCCTGTGTGAACTTCATTGTTATTACTGGTATTACGAATGGATGGACTGCAAACTACTTAAAGATTATTTCAGAAATGAATATAAATCTTGACTGACAGTAAAATCAAGAAAATGCTATGATGAAAACTTGTATAAAGCATATAAGTGTCTTTGGAAAAAATTTCGTAGACAGCAGTGAAAGAATTTTCATGAAATGATGTATCACCAATACCTCTGATAATAGAGAGGAAATTATCCTCTGATAATAGGAAATTAACCAATCCCATGCCACATAGTTTCCTTTTAAAATAATAAAGTAATTTAGATATTAACATAGAAATTTAAATTAAATATTTAATGTCAGCTATTTAATTATGAAATTAAGTATTTGATTTACTTAATTGTTAAATATTAAATCAAATATTTAATTTTAATTGTAATTTAAAGTAAATTAAAATTTTACATATAAATTTAAATCAAAGAAAATGTGTGATACAAATTGGTTAAGATATGTCTAATATCTCCTCACATTCAGAGTTTACCTCTTTTAAATTATTAATACTTTGATGCAGATTTCTCAGTGTCCATGTGTCTCTATCCAACATTTTCCTCTGTAGTATCATATTAAAATGATAAAAATCTCTATTTAAAGGAGTTTTGTAAAGCTTCTGTACTTTTAAAATAGAAGTTTTAAGTGAGAGGAAAGCATTGTATCATATTTTTGTAATCTTGTTTTCTTTCTTTGTGGCACATGAAAAAATGTAGCAACCTTTAACTGATGGGTGTATTATAATTGATGAAAGACAGTGGTTAAAGCTATTTGAGAAGTAGATCTCTGAGGCAAAGACAAAGTTTTCCTTAAGTTTGCAGGCAGGAGGACATACATGACAGGTGGGAACCCAGACCATCAATTCCAAATGATGACAAACTCTGAATTTTCCCTTCATTTCTATGCTGTCCACTCAGACACCCTGAACACAGAGGGATTCCAGAAAGGCTTTGCAGGAGAGGGTGTTGTTGGGAATGGGAGCAGGCAGGAATTGCACTCAATAGCTCAGGGTTGGGAAATACCATTTGGATTTTGAACTGGTCACAAACCTGTGTTGTAGAGTTGTAGGAGAAGGGGGGTGTTATAACCACGCCACTCGCAGAGATGCTGACATTGTAAATGGAGTCACTGCCCACTCCCCAGACCTCAAAGTAGCCCAGTCTCAAAGGGTTTGTATCGTTGATGTATTTGTTGAAAATTATATGACTCTGCATCGTATTCTGTCATTTGGAGACAAAAGAAACCAGAGGAGGGGAAAAAAAAAAAACAGGAAAATTTGTTCAAATTTCTTACAACCTCTTTTAGGCACAAATGTAGAGCATGAAATAAGATAATTTGAGAGTCCCCAACTTGTGACCTTGGATAGTGAGACCATGGTTTTAACATTCTGCCACCTATCGCCAACCACCACCCAACTTTGCACTGGTTAAACACCAGTAGGGTCTCTAGAGTCACTCCAACTCTAAGGAGACAAAGAATCTCAGCTAGCAGGAACCTTTACATTCCACATGTGAAGTAACAAAACATGCCAATCGTTCCAAGGCAGCATAGGAACAAGGGCGAGAAAACATTGAAATGGTCTGCCCATCTTGCTTGGTGAATTGGACTAAGTTACTGATGAAATAGGAGTGTGTTTAATCACAGAAAACTTCCTGGGAGCACTTGACATCTCCATCTGAAGTCTAGAGAAAGAGTAAGATGCAAATTAGGGTTAGGACTCTTGAGAGTCCCTTGGACTGCAAGGAGATCCAACCAGTCCATCCTAAAGGAAATCAGTCCTGAATATTCATTGGAAGGACTGATGTTGAAGCTGAAACTTCAATACTTGGGCCACCTAATGCAAAGAGCTGACCCAACTGAAAAGACCCTGATGCTGGGAAAGATTGAGGGCAGGAGGAGAAGGGGACGACAGAGGATGAGATGGTTGGATGGCACCACTGACTCAATGGACATGGGTTTGGGTGGACTGCGGGAGTTGGTGACGGACAGGGAGGCCTGGTGTGCTACGGTTCATGGAGCTGCAAAGAGTTGGACACGACTGAGTGACTGAACTGAACTGAACTGAACTGGAGATGCAAATTAGTAACATGAACAGTGAAGCAATTCTAAGTGATGATGTATATCCTATGACATCCAGCATCCTAGTAAGCTGGCAGAACTATTCACCCTTCATAGTCCCAGCCACACTCACCTGGCTGACCATAAAGTGGGCCAGGTAATAGAGTCCTTTTTCATAGGTATCTGCAAACAAACACAAAGTAAGCATGACCTGGAACTACATCCTAGAATTCTAATGGCTTACCTATCTTGGCTGGGAAAGTAGAGATGTTTTTTGTTTGTGATCTTTTTAAATTTTATTTTTCTTCTTTACAGACTTTCATTTTGAGAAATGAGTCGGAATCCACCCCCAACCTCAATTTATACAGAATGTCTAAAATAAGTGTATACAGATGCCTCGGTCTAATAGAGTCCCCTCATAAAATGGAGTTTTCTAACATCACTCTTAATCCTCTTCTCTTTCTTATGATTCCCAGCCTCTTGGTAGTCACCTCAGAATTCCCAAATTTCTTCTGCTAGAGACACATATATGCACACATGTGCATGCACACCCACATCACAAACACCAAGACTGGTGTACAATTGGTTGGTTAACCTTGAGTGGTATTAGGCAATTTTTTAAATGCAGTCTCCGGAGAAGAGACTTCTTTTTCTTATTCTTAATTTATGCTGCAGGTCCAGGGAGAATATTTTTAAGGGTGGACTAGCCAAAGCCTTACTATTACGGGTACTCCCCCCACACACACACCCTAACTCTGAGGCTTCCTCCCTCTTCTCCAGACACTCGCCTCTTTCGGAGCCCTTATCACTCAATCAGAAGGTGTTGCCTATCCACTAGAACTGTGCTGTCTGAGATAGTAGCCACTAGATAAATGTAGCTATTTAAATTTAAATTAATTACAATCAAATAAAATTCAAGCTTCAGTTGCTCAGATACTCCTGTTACATTCTAAGTGCTCAGCAGTCACATATGCCTAATTGCAACCATGTTGGACAACACAGATATAGATCATTTCCATTGCTGCAGAAAGTTCTATTGGACATCCCTGGGCACAGAAATAACAACAGTACTTGAGACATCCTTCCGAAGTCTACTAATTCCTGTAAACTCTTAATAGAAACCCCCTCCTCCGAATAGTAGCACAGCTGATAGAAGCATTGCTTTTCTTAGTGGGACACATAAGCCATATATGGAAATACAGCTCAGTTGGCTGCAAAGAAACTTTCCCTACAGCTCCTTACACTGCTTTTTTCCACAATGGATTAGGACAACTAGATAATGGTGAGAGATTCAGAACTAAGCTTCACATAGGTGAGGCACAAAGATCATGTATTATACACTTAGAGTAATAAATGGCTATATTTTAAAATGCACAATTGTCTTAACACATAAAAGGAAACAGCAGCCCTATAAGATATTCAGGAACCTGGTATTTACATGAAGGAATTGGAGGCAGCCCTTACTCACCAATGCTTTGCCCGTCATCCCAGAAGAGCCAGCCTTCAGCAGTCCCCTCATCATCCAAGGCGACCTTGAAACCTAAGAATTTCTGACGGCTGCAGTGAGGTAGGAAAGAGACACTGGGTAAAAACAAAGCCATTGCCACAAACCATAGCATTTTCATAAAAACAAAAAGGAAGTGCTTCAAGATATAAAGACTGGGTACTAGGATTCTGGAGACTTGGGATCTAGTTCTAGTTCTAACTCCATAAGCTTGACAATTTTATGTCAGGAATGAATGAATGAATCAAGGGGAATTTTAAGGCTCTATAAGCTCACAGGAGTTCTACAATGTCTACAAAGAACTACAAAAAAACACATTGGTTTCCTTTCTTTCCCCACTGTGAGGAAAGCCTAGTGTTTCAATCTTTCTTTCTTCACGACCTAATCTCCACATGTACAGGGAGTTCTGCTTACAGATGTCCTAACTTCCTCAGTTTTTAACTGGATTTTTGCAATCAAATAAATAGGGCTTCAAGGATTTTAATTTGACATCAGTTAGACATTTTAGATAGACACGGATTTTTAGATTTTAGATAGACACGGAGTTTAGTCTCTGTTCATCTACTTATTAACTATGTGACTCTAAGTTAAACATTTCACCTCTTGAAGCTTCTCTTTGCTCATCTGCAAAATGGGGATGATAACAGCACTTACACCAAGGGCTTATTTTTCCTTTTGTTAGGAAAAATAGAAAATCTCTAAATAGAAGTCTCCATATTAGTACGGTTCTAGGCACAGAGCAAGCATTCACCTGATGTCAGCTATTATCAGTTATTATATAGGTCTAGAATATATAGGTTATACATTAGGCCTAGAATTTTTAAACCTTGCATATAAGGAATCTCAGCCTCAGTTTCCATCTGGCTTAAACAAGTTTTTAGCAATCATTTTCTTAGCAAAGAGGCAATTATGATCCAGATAGCCTTTATGGTCTTCTTGATGTGGACCATCTAAAAAGTCTCTATTGAATTTGTCACAGTATTCTTTCTGTTTCACATTTTGGTTTTTTGACCATGAGGCATGTGGGATCTTAGCTGCCTAGCCAGGGATCAAACCCAAACCCCCTGCATTGGAAGGTAAAGTCAAATCACTGGACCACCAAGGAAATCGCTGGTGGTGGTAGCGGTTTAGTCGCTAAACCACCTAGACTCTCACAATCCTGTGAACTGTATATAGCCTGCCAGGCTCCTAGGTAGTCTTTTAAAACTAGCATGATCCATGGTTGCTCCTATTTGACTTCCATTTCAAATGTCACTATTTAAACTTAACACCTCACCCACTTAGATCTCAAATAGCTATTAAATAAGAATTGTTCAAAGAGTACAGAATCCAAAAAAGGTTAAAATCCCCACAAGCAAGCAAGCAAACAAAAATGTTTACTATTGGGTTAGCCAAAAAGTTCATTCAAATTTTTCCATACCACCTTAAGGAAAAACCCAAATGAACTTTTTGGCCAGCCCCGTAAAAGTGCTTTTGGGCCTGAGGGTACACTTTATAGACTGGTGGGCTTCACCAGGATCTGAGTTAACAAGCATGGTTCTGGGGCCCTTGTTAACCTCAAGTGGGTGTTCTGTGCAGGCTCTTGCCAGGGCAGGATGTAGCCCCCACGGACATGAAGATTAATGTGGTCAAGAGGCGCCGGCAAGGACTTCCACTCACCCCGGGCTTGAATGTCCACACCCTGTGGGCGAGAAGAAGGTCAGGGACAATAAGGGAATGCCTCTGCCTGGACGACGATCTACAAGCCATCGTGTCCACGCTCGGGACCTGCTGCCGTCTGGCATCGGTTATCACGCTTTTCCACGCTCACCACCTGCTGTGTGGGCTCCAGGCTGCCAGGACATCAGGTCAGGATCCCAACCATAGCTGCCTCTCACCCTAGCCTCACTCCACAGTCTTTCTCTGCACCCAGCACTGCCAGAGGAGGCTGACCAATCCTTTTATTTTATTCAGCTCCTGACTCCCTCCCCACAAAGGCATGTCCAGACCTTCCCTTTGCTTGGTCCCCTCTCTGCTTCCATCTCCTTCCACTGCCCCATGCCCTGCTCCCACCAACTTCACTAACACCTTTGACTCCTACTTGACAGAAATCATTAAAGTGAATGGACCTGCTTCGCAAATCCTTATCTTTACGTCACCGTATCGTCCTTTATGTCTCACGTCTAGATCTTGCCCCATATGTGACAGGGAGAAGTGGCGCTCACCCCAAGGCACGAATCTCAGTTGCTTCCTAACATGTTCTCTACCTGGAGCCCAGCTTCTCACATGCAGCACTAGGGACATCCTGGGCCAGCTAACTCCATTGTGGGGGCTGTTCTATGCTTTCTGGATATTGACCACTGTCCATCCCCTAGAGGCCAGCAGCCTCTCCCCCACCTTCCACCACATTGGGACAACCAAAAGTATCCCCAGACTTGGCCAGTGTCCCCTGGTACACAAGTCCTCCCATCTGAGAATCACCACTTTAGAGGCAAGGAGCAAAGCTACCATTTCTTCACTTTTGGTCCCTGATGTTCATTCTATACAGATTTGATCTGTATCACATTCCCCGAGTCAGACTCTGCTTCATGGGTGGCCTCAGGACTCCAGAGTCTACAGAACTTAATACAAATTCCAGCCCATATCTCTGGGCTTCTTCAATTTCCTCACTGATATCATGAGAAAAGTGAATTATATGCTCTCTAATGAGAATTTATTCCAATATCTTATGAATACTGGACTGATGGTTCTACCTTCAAGTGAAACTTGATACATGTAAAACTGTCAAAGTTATCTTCTTAGCAAATTCTTTAATTCTTTTGATGGTTTTTTTTTTTCATTCTACCACACATTGTGGCTACATAGGATATGATACCTTCTCATGATTTCCTTTCTAGTACCTGATGAGTCACAAGCTTGTTTACTTTCCTTTAAATCGTTTCTGACTGGGCTCACCTAAAAAATGCCTGTTAAAACATCCATAAAGACATGACTCAGGTCAAATCTTAAAGCAACGCTATTAAAATAAGAATAAACAACTTAACATGACTTTGTACAGGAGAATTCTCACCAACCGAGTAGTCACTGAATATGGCTGAAAAGCACTACTTTAAAAATCCAATATATAGTCTACACTGTAAACAAACAAAATGGCCACAAGTGAAGTATATAAAAACTGATTCACACACACTGTGTGCTCTTAGTCTTTACTAAAATAGGTAATCAATAAGATAAGTCAGAATAGTTCCATGCTTCTCCCTCTCTCAATAGTCTACAAACAGTAATGTCCAATATGCCCAATGTGATAGAAAGGAAAGAAGCGTGGATAGAAGCCAACATCATGGCATGTCCAGTCACATAGACAGGACCAAGACAGGCAAAAACTCTGCAAAGAACTATCAACTGCTGATTCTGCAGCTCGTTTAGAGAATCCGAGAGTCTGAGTAGATGAAGGTCCAGCTTTGGCAGAAGTGCATTAGCCTGTCCTGCCTCAAGATACCTGCCCCTTCATCAAACAGGCGGGGCCTTAAGATAAAGAGTAAGCATGCCATGTTGCTCTTGCAGTCAGATGAGCCCAGAAGGGACAGTGGGGGATGAGAGTCCACAACTACCAAGGCAGCAGTGATAGGAGGAGTCATGATCCCCGGGAAGTGGGAGCCACCAAGATAGAGAGCTAGGAGTCTTTCATTCTTCGCCCACCCTTCACTCAAGCAATTGCTCATTCCCAGTTTCACTGGACAAGCAGCAGAGAAACTGAGCAAAAATGGGAGCTCTCAAAACAAGTAGGGCTTTCTTATTTTTCCCTTTCCTGCTTTCCATCTCTTTGCCTGTCTGTTCTGGGTAATTTCCTAGGTTGTACCTTATAATTTCCTCTTAAGCAAAATTCCTGCATCATGCCTTTAATTTGCAAGGATTGCTTTGTGAGTATGTCGTGTTTAAAACATGCTTTCTTATTTTAAGTATATCTTCTTATCTTTCTGAGGGAACAAATTTTCTAGTTAACTTCTTAGTAACATAGGTACAGAAAATTATACAAATAACAAGTACACAGCTCAATAAAGTTTTACCAAGTGAACACACCCATGAAACCACCACCTAGATCAAGAAGTGACTATTACCAGGATCCTAGATGGCTCTCTCCTCCCCTCTCATAATAATCACCACACCAAAGGCAGTAACTTTTCTGATTTTTATCACTTTTGCCTGGATTTTTAACTTGTATTTCATAAATGGAATCATACATTCTTTACTCTTTTGTATCTGGCTATTTGTGCTCAAGGTTATGTTTGTGATATTTATTTTCTTTATTTGTGTAGCAACACTTTATTAGTATTTAGTTTTATTTTTTTTTTCTTTTATTTTTTTTGTTACATGTATTCCCCATCCCGATCCCCCCTCCCACAGAATACAATCTACTTATCCATTTTACTGTTGATGGACATTTGGCTTATTTCCAGTTTTTTGCTCTTTTACAAATAATGCTGCTATGAAACATTCTTGAACTTTTTTGGTAAAATATATACACTCTAGGAATAAATCTGTAACATCATTTCTTCCCAGATATACATTAACATATACATAGTTATATAATTAATTGGTATATATTATATAATTGACATAATAAATAGTGATATACATATTAATTATATAATTAAATAACATAATTATATATGGTTACTAATATATAATTATATAATGAAGAAGGTATTAATTATACAGTTAGCATATAATAGATAGTGATATGCTATCTAATATATGTTAGTTCAGGTTTGCTTTTATTTTCTGAATTGACAATATTATTTTAATGCAATCTGGGAGAATATAAAAAAATAACAACCAAAAACATTTCTGAAAAAAGATGATGACATATTGATCTGTCATATTATACCTATTTACAAAACCCTAAAAAATCTACCAAAAAGAAGAAAAGAATCAAATTCTGACTTCTCTGTATCCCAGCAAAAGCTTCTCTGTATCCCCACTGAAGCTTCTGTGGAAGACTCTGTTTCCCCAGCTGAGTCTCTGGGGTTCAGATTAGCCTGGAAAAGTTGTATGATGGAGAAGGTTGTGTTCCTTCCCCATTTCTAAATGCAGTTACGTTATACCAGCTCACAGGAGTCAGGCCTCATACTTCTATGTATCTTTCAAGAACCTTGCTTACCTTAGAAAGTACAGTCAACAACTCTTTGGGCATCTCTACTATAAAAGGAGGTATGCAAAAAGACAGAGAGGAAAAGGCTCCTAATACTTATGAACTTCCAGTCTAAGAGGGAGGATATAAATAAAAACCATAGTTTCCAGCACAACTTCAAGCATTTTTCTAGTGTCTGCCATTATACAGCACTGTGAAAAGTGGTGGTATAAGGAAAGAGACAAACTAACAAATAAAGAACACCCACAAAAATCCAGGTACTACAGGAGACGACTTTATGCATTTCACAACAACTCTGTGAGGAAAGTGGTCTTTTCCCATGTGGAAGTGAGAAAACGGAGGCCATAAGGTTACAAGTGACTCATTCAAGACCACACAACAAGTGGGCTACAGAGACAGAATTTGACCTGAGGTCTGTCAGAGTCTGAAGACTATGAGTGCTGTCATTTTCCCAGGTTGTACAGAGGCAATCAGAAAAACTTACCGTGTAGTAATCATACCAGCGGGCTCTAGGGAAATATGCAGTGACATCTCTGGCATTCTAAAATTAAACAAAAATAAGGTGTGAGTGCAGTAGGCTCAGCTATAGAGGGCAGAATAACCCATTTGCATAGCAGAGGAGCCAAAACTATAGCAATGGCCTTGGACCCACAGACCTGTCCTCTCTGGAGGTCACCAGTGTTGGGAACAGCTTCCTTTCCTGCCCTCTTCTCAAACTGGGAGATTTGCCTAACCAAAAGTGGTGGCTTCTGTAAAACCCTCTGGGATCCGGAACTTACAGAGGGGAAAAAAAAAATAATCATTTGCCTATAGGCTTATTCCATACCCTCTTCAAAGAGACAAACTGAGGTTAGGTCTAGAGCAGAAAAAAAGAAAAAAGAAAAGTTGCAGGTTTATGAGCATTAATACTTCAGAAATTATGATTAGTGCAATAAGTTTTGGAGAAAATCCAGTTAACTGACATTTTAATCAGAAGCCTAATCATCGATAAAAGAAGTAAAGAAATGGCTGCCTGAGGACCTCTTTTGGAGGAAGGGAAGGGCTGGCCAGTGATGACCTTATACACATTGGCTGCAAAAAATTCTTCTGAAAAGTTTCTCTCTAACAGTGACAGAAGATAGGAAGGATTTCTTTGTATTAACAGTACTGCCCCAACCTGATTCCTACTCATTGCAATTAAAGAAGAAATTATTATATCTTAAAGTGTAACAGAGGGTTTTTTCCTTTTCAACTGTTCAGTGAATCAGAACTTGATATTTTAAAGATGAGGGAGCTGAAGACTGGAACATCTAAGTGAAGGACTTCAGTTCAGAGGGAGAAGAAGAGACAAAGGTAGACAAAGAATAAGAAAGTGCATCTCAGGACCCCAATCTGATGAGGCCTCTTCTCTTTAACTAGTCTCTGGCCTCACAGGTGGGATCATCATAGGCCTCCATACTCACAGCCTCCAGGACAGGGCTGACCAGGAAGGCTGGGCCCAGCAGGAACTGACTGTCTACATCCCAGGTCACCCGGTCTGACACAAACCTGGGGAGGGAAACCAAGGTATCACAGTTAGGACCCCCTCTACAGGATTCCAGGTCAAGGCCTTGAAGAAACTCCTCAAATTCAGACCTAAGTTGGAAATCCAGCTGCATTCTATGCCATCTTTATTCTTTCCCTAGATCTACCTTAATCAGATACATATTCACTTTCTACATGCCATGTTCTTCAAACCCGGAAATAGTTGGGTTTAGACATGTTCTCCCCTATCAACATCTCCAACTTCTTAACCTTCAGTGCAAGAATCGCCTTCATTCCTCAGATATCCCCCTGGCATACTTTCTTTTATGATGTGAGTTACTACAAATGCCCAAATTAGAAAGAAATTATTCTATGTTGTATTGTCTATCATGTTGAATTTTTAAAAATATTCAGTAGCCTTTTATCTAAGAGTGAAGGTGTGACAGACACCATGCTTAAAAGAGTCATAATGTATGGTCTGTGCCTAGAGAGCTCTGGGCAAAGACAGTCACATTTTTAATTTGGAAGAATTCTGCAACAGCTACTATAGAGAAGGAAATTATCGCAGTCCCTGGGACCCTGGCTGGACACTCACTCATGGAGAAGAGGCCGTACGACGGTGCTGCCCTCCGTGCTGGCTTTGTGCATCAGGGTGTAGAAATACGGCAACAGGGCGTATCTGGTCTCCAGGACGCTCTTGGAGATTGTCACGAAGGTAGAATTCCAGGACACAGGGTCTTGCCTCTAAGGAGAAAAAAGGAGTGTTCAGTGCTGAAGGGACGTAGGGGACTTAAAGAGGTCACTGAACTGTTAGTCGAAACGAAGGTCACACACGCCTAAACCAACAATGACTATAGATGAGGCTCAGAGAATATAAACATATTCTGTTTATAGACTGAAAGAAATCACTGAAGCCTTCCCAGGACAGTTGAAAAACTTTCTTATAAGAAATTGGGCTGGGGGCAGGGGTGCATATCTGGTACAATGCCCAAATCAAAAGAATAATCTGAAGAACATTGAGGAATATGATTCGTTGAAATGTGAAGATTCTTTTACATATCTGTTGGCTATTTGTATATCTTTTTTTGGAAAACTGTCTATTCGGTTCTTCTGCCCATTTTTAATTCAGATTGCAGGATGGACAGAGATGGATTGTCAGTCAAAGTATAAAAACTTCTTGTTAGAAGTTAAATATTTCTGAAAAAAATAAATAAATAAAAATTAAAAAGAAGAAGTTAAATATTTCTGGTGACTAAATGTGCAGCATGGTGCCTATAGCTAATGACTGTTGTTGTTGTTCAATTGCTAAGTTGTGTCCAATTCTTTGAGACCCCAAGGACTGCCACACGCCAGATTTCCCTGTCCTCTACCCTGTTCTTCACTATCTCCCAGAGTTTGCTCAATACTTAGTTTTATACATAGTTAACAATACTATATAATAAGGGCTTCCCTGATAACTTAGTGGTCAAAGAATTAGCCTGCCATTGCAGGAGACATGGGGTCAGTCCCTGGGTCAGGAAGATCCCCTGAAGGAGGAAGTGGCAACCCACTCCAGTATTCTTGCCTGGGAAATCCCATGGACAGAGGAGCCTGGCAGGCTATAGTCCATGCGGTCACACAGTTAGACATTACTTAGTGACTAAACAACAACACTGTATTATAAACTTGAAAGTTGCTAAGAGTATAGATGTTAAATGTTCTCACCACAAAAAAGGAATGGTAATTATGTGAGGTGATTGAGGTGTTAACGGATCCTACTGTGGTAATAAGTTCATAATATATTTCAAGCTTTTTTTAAAAGGAACATAAGGGTTTAATGGTTTATAAGATGTCCTTGGGGAATATAAACAACTTTGTGTGCTATATGCTCAGTCATGTCTGACTCTTTGTGACCCTATGGACTATAGCTTGCTAAGCTCTTCTGTCCATGGAATTTTCCAGGCGAGATACTGGAGTGGGTTGCCATTTCCTTTTCCAGGGGATCTTCCCGACCCAGGAATCAAACTTTCGTTTCCTGCATCTCGTGTATTGGCAGGCAGAGTCTTTACCACTGCATCATCTGGGAAGCCTGTACATTACTTGTAGTTCAAATGGGAATCTGTGTTCCTGGCAACACAAAACTTTTGAGCTCTGGGCTTAATGTCCTACCCTGGTCCCAATGGTGTTGTGATTTCTTGCGAAGGGGTAGAAGGCCCCTAGTTGCATCCAGCGAGCACACATTTCATATTCAGCATCTTGAAAGAATCCACAAATATCTGCTCCTGTCTGAAACAAGATAGAACAAAATGGGCCAGTTAATGATTTCTGAAAGATGTTGCCATCTGCATTATGATTAGGAGCGACCCAGAGGACACCACAGGGACTTCCCTGGTGGTCCAGTGGTTACAGTCCCCCTTGCAATGCAAGTGACAAGGGTTCAACCCCTGCTCAGGGAACTAAAATCCCACAAGCTACGGAATAACTAAGCCCACATGCCGCAACTACTGCATCAGAGTGCTGCAGTGAGAGATACCACATGCTGCAACTAAGACCCAAGGCAGCCAGATAGATAAATAAACACTTCTTTTCTAAAAAGAACAAAAAAGGACACTTACGTAGGATATACCAAAAAGACTAAACTCCATCATGCCTGCAAGAGAACCATGGCTGGGTCAGACAAGACACTCATGACCTGCCTCCTCCTCCCTCCCCAGAGAATCCTTGATCCAAGATCCTGACTCCTCTCCCGTCAGCAGCCCACACACCAATGATTGACTTCTTCAGCTGGTCCCACGCGGCCGTGTTGTCGCCCAGCCAGTGTCCTCCCCAGCGGCCAGAAGAGGGGAAAGTGGAGCGAGTGATGACGATCCCTCGCTGTCCTGTCACCTCCTGCACGGCTCTGCTCGGAAGGGGACAAGGGGGTGACTTAGGGCAGAGCAGGGGAGGAAAGTCCCAGAGCTCCTGAGCCTATGACTCAAGGACAAAGCATCTCATGTGTCCCAGAAAGGAATATGGAAAACTGGGTCATGAGGTCCCAATTGACTGATTCCTGGTGATGAAGATAACATTAAAACCGGTGTCTTTATATGGTATTTTACAAAGTTTTATAAAAACTACAGAATGTAATAGACTCACTGGATCACCTACAAATAATAGCTAGTCACTGAATCTTGCTATCTATTTACTCAATACTCAGTTTAATATAGTGGGGAAAGAAGAAGGTGAATTCTTGTATAAGGCTTTCCTTAGGATAATTCTTATTAAGCATGGACTTGAGCACACAAAATGAGGCAGGGATAATCCAGTAGGACACCAGTTGGCTAGCCAACAGGAATGACAAAATAAATAAATAAATCCAAATAGAGATGAGTCACTTCTGAAGTCAAGGAAAGAGATATCCAGTCCTCTGTGTTCCCTTCTAATAGCTATAGTTACTATAGCATCATCTGCACCCTGTGATGATTGCCTGTGTCTCCGTGTGTGCTTCCTCCATGAGGACTATTGGCCTTTCACCAGCACGACCAGCTCTTATTTAAATCTGTCCTCCTCACTAGGATCACAGGATGTGGCTCCATGCTCATGAGTGTTTAATGCTGGGTTGGTGAAAGTGTCCATTGGGGTTTCTCTATATGATATTACAGAAAACCCCAAACTTCATGGCCAACCCAGTAAGTGAGAATTGCTATAGAGCTATAATTAAAAGCTACCCAACTCTTGATGCGAAGAACCGACTCATTGGTAAAGACCCTGATTCTGAAAAGATTGAAGGCAGGAGGAGAAGGGGATGACAGAGGATGAGATGGTTGGATGGCATCGCTGCTGATGCAATGTACATGAGTTTGAGTAGACTCCAGGAGCTGCTGATGGACAGGGAAGCCTAGTGTGCTGCAGTCCATGGGGTCGCAACGAGTCGGACACGACTGAGCGGCTGAACTGACGGACTGAACTCTCGAAAGAGGGAATGAAAGGAGGAGCAGGGTGGCTTCCCAGTCCCAGGCTGTCCCAGCTGGAGAAGGGCGATGATGACTCACTCGTACGTGGGTCTGGTCTGGGCCCACCCGTAGAGGCTGTGCACGTCGTAGTGGCGCACCGGTGAACCGTCAGGCAGGACCTGCTGGCTCTCCATGCACATGGTCTTGCTGCTCAGGCCCTGGTCCCTGGACTCCAGATCTGAGGAGAAAGATCTAGCGATGTGACATTGACCCCTGCCTGATCCTGTTTAGCCTTGACCTCACTTCATGGGATTGATACAAGGCAGCGTCTGGCTCTTAAGGCTAAGCTGACCTCTGCATGGGTCCCTCTTCTCCCCAGCGTCCTGGCAATGTGCCTCGTTCTTAGTTACAGTGGCACCTGCAGGTGTTTTCAGCCCCCAGGACCCCAGAGGAGAAAGCAGCGGCGTGTGGAGAACACAGTTGTCAAACACGGACAGGCTCCAACCAAGCTTCTAGCATGTACATTATTTCATATAATTCTTATCATGATTCTTTGAAGAAGATATCATGATCCTCCTTTTACAGTTTAAAAAACTGAGATTTGGAAAGAGCAAGTCATCTGCTGAAGGTCATATGGCTCATAGAGAAAATAATAATTGGATCCAAGACATGAACACAAGTACAATGCCAAAGTCACTGACTCCATGGTAAGGAGAAGCTGTTACTGTCCACCCACTGATGACATAACAAATTCCTGGGGAGGGACTCACACAAACCTGCGAAACTAAGACCCTGAGCTATAGAGTCTGTTGGAGACACGACCACTGTTAAGTAACTGAGAAATTCACTCAAAGGGGCCAATAACTTGCCCACACCCAACTGGGTAAAGTTCTCAGGAATGGACTTGTTACCTTGCCGCCCCCCCCCCAACCCCCCTGCAAAACAGAGCACCAGTCAGGATGTCCCCGTGCATCAGGGTAAATGCCAGGTTGCTGGATTCTTGCGGGGCTCACTCCCTGTTCCCATGAAGCTGCCAGTAGAGAAGGCCAAGGGTCCTCACGTGGCATATAAGGAGGGTGGTTCAGAGTGGCATCCTTGCAGCCTGGAGGGACTGCTCCATTCACAAAGCTCGCTGGTTCATTCATATCCTAGAAATATCAAACCCGGAAATACTTTACTTTTAAAAAGAGCTACATCCTGTCAACCCAGAGACAGGGAAGCAGAGAGTACATTGTTCACCATCCAGTAGTTTCAAAGGTACCAGCCCAGGGAAGATTCATCAAATCCAGCTTGAGAAAGATCAAGGAAGCCCTACAGAATGACTGGCTACAGGATTTGAAAAAACTCTGAGGGTGTGAGGTAGGCTCGGTTCCAAGGAATTCCTGGTTATCACCTTGGACTTTTATAGCCAGAACTTCAGACAAGGTACAAGGTAAAAGGAGTATCAGAGTGGGCGGGTCCTGACTGGAAGAGCTGCAGTCTGATACATTCAAAGTCTTTCCTGGATGACTATTACCTCTTCAGATTAAAGGTCAAGGATACATATGCTGAGGCATGCAGAGAGAGAAACACAACTGTCCCCATGTACACAGACACAAATGTGCACACTTACAATCCATAAGCCATCGAACTTCAAGCTCTTCTCTGGTTCCTGTGGATTGGTGTACAGTTCTGTCAACTCCCTCTTCCACCATGCGATGGTTGAATTACGGAAAAAGTCTGGAAAGGCCACAAATGCCCGGTATTTCTGTAAGGAGGAAATACAATTTATTTGTCCCAAATATATTAGACAGAAAATTGGTATTTCCTGAAAGCTTAACTTACAACACCTGTTCTGTGTGGTGATAGTTAATCCAAACAGAGTTTAAGGAATGTTCTTAACTTATTTGAAATACAGTGAATGCAAAGAATAGGAATGAGCACAAATGAAACCCCTTCTTATCACCTGGAAAGCATTCATGGACTGTTTTCCTCTTTGTATCAACACAAATGGTAGCTACCAACACCCTGGACTCACTATTTCATCTGCTAGATACCCACTCCTCAACCTCTGTCCTGCAGTTTCCTAAGCTCTCCTCAAAGACAAAGCATGAGCCAGGGAGACTGCAGCTTAAAGGGGGCAGAGAGCAGATGCATTGTCAACAGGTCGGAAAGCAACAACCAGGTGATTCTCCCCTTTTCATTCTCGGGAAGAAAAGGGGGTAAGAGGTAAGGTTGCATTTTATTATATTAAACTATCAAACTGATATGTATCTGGGTTTTCTATGGTTTCAGAGTCACTTGAAAAGTACAGTGTCAAATACTTATTGTGTGACCTAGGCTTTAAATATCTACATTATTTCATGTAATTCTTATCCTAATTCTATGAAGAAGAATTGTGTGTCAACTAAATTAGAAGAACTTAAAGTTTCAACTCCCCTTTCTCTTATCTTTTTCAAATAATAAAAACAATGTCTTTATTTTAACCTGGAAAAATGGACCCAAGGTATAACTCTAGAACTATAACCCTTTGGAGAGGAAGGCCCTTGTTGGCCCTTGTATTCCCCCACCATGCTGAGCTTAGAAACTGCATAACTGTGAATTCATTCCACTTAACAACAGGAAATCTTCATAAATTTATACATAACTATGATGCTTGTTATGGACCTTTCTGGTCCTTTGTATGTCTTAGTAAATCAGTTCTTCTGTGTTCATCAGTGCCTTTCAAGAGTTAAAAGTTAAATAATGCTGGTGGCAAGGGTGTGGGTGGCGTGGGAACAACAGAAAGAGGACTTGGACTAGGGAACCTCCAGTTCTGATACACAACAGATAATAGGCAAGTTAAAAATCAATGTCTAGAAAAAGACCACAAGGAACAGGAAGAAAAAAAAAAAAATGGATCAGCACACAGGGATCCAGCTCACAGAGAACATCAAGGTGTTGAGTCACATCACTGAGCATCTTATGAAGGGGAAGCATGTCAAGAAGGCCTTTTTTGTTAGAAAACGGAGGTGGAAATATAGAAACAACAAAACAGAAGCTTTCACCGGAAACAGAGCTGCAGCTGAGGCAGGGTTAGAAACGGGGGGCAGAGGAGGGAAGCAGAGGATTAGAGTAGACAGAGTCAATGCCAGTCACGTCCGAGGGACAACCGAATCCCAGGTGAGACACAAGTGAGCAATTTGACCACTTTGGTTTATGAATCCCACTAAAAGGTGCTCTGACCCTTGCCCATGAAATGAAGAAAACTCTGCTGTTCTCCAAGGTCCTGGTTCCACCTCACTCCCGTCTGTGTTTCACTCCTGCTTCGTTGCTTCTGCAATGCTATTTCCCCTCATCCTCAACCCATGATGTAGCTACCTGGCCCCATTTCTTAGCAGGTAAACAATAACAACAACTGGTATAAAAAAATAGACACATTGATCAGTGGAATGGAAAAGAAAGCCCAGAAACAAACCCATGCATATGCAGTCAATTAATCTTTGACAAGAATGCAAGAACATAAATGGGGAAAGAACAGTCTTCTATTAACAGTGTTAGAAAAACATGAAGGGAATTCTCTGGTGGTCCAGTGGTTAAGACTCCATGCTTCCACTGCTGGGAGCCTGGATTCAATCCCTGATTAGGGAACTAAGATCCTCCAAGCTGGGTGGAGTGGGCAAAATAAGAGAGAGAAAAGAAAAACGTGGATATCCACATGAAAACAATGGAAGTGGGGCTTCCCTTGTGGCTCAGTGGTAAAGAATCTGCCTGCCAGTGTGGAAGACAGGGGTTTCATCCCTGATCCAGGAGGATCCCACTTGCCTAGGAGCAGCTAAGACCGTATGTAACAACTTTAGAAGCTATACTCTAAAGCTCAGGAACTGTAGTTACTGAAGCCCACGTGCCTAGAGCTCATGCTCCACAACAAGGGAAGTCATCACAATGAGAAACCCGAGCATCACAACTAAAGAGTGACCCCCACTTGTCCCAACTAGAGAAAAGCCTGTGCAGCAACAAAGGCCCAGCACAGCCAAAAAAAATTAAAAAAGAATGAAACTGAACTCCTATCTTATACTGCTATAAAACTTAATTCAAAATGAATTAAAGATTCAAAAGTAAGACCTGAAACCATAAAACTTCTAGAAGAAAACACAGGAAAAAGTTCCTCGACACTGGTGTTGGCAGTGAGATTTTGGATTTGATGATACCAAAAGCGCTAGCAACAAAAGAAAATTAAGTGAGAATACATCAAACTAAAAAGCTTCTCCACAAAAAACAATCAACAAAATGAAAAGGCAGCCTACAGAACAGGAGAAAATATTTAAAAGGAAAATACCCAATGAGTTAATATTTTAAATACATATGGAAGCTATAAAACTCAAAAGCAAGGAAAATAACCCACAAATAAATTGATTTAAAAATGGACAAAGGACCTAAACAGACATATTTGCAGAGAAGGCCTACAAATGTCCAACAGATACATGAAAAATTTCTTAATATCACTAATCATTAAGGAAATGCAAATCAAAACCACAATGATAAGCTGTTTCTAAAGCTTTTATGAAAAAGATGATAGACAACAAGTGTTGGCAAGCATGTGAAGAAAAGGGACTCCTTGGGCACTGTCAGTAAGAATACAAACTGGTATAGCCATTACGAAAATACTATGGAGTTCCCTCAAAAAATTAAAAATAGAACTACCAAGTGATCCAGCAATCCTACTTCTGGGTATATATCCTAAAGGAAGCAAAATTAGTGTCTTGAAGAGATATGTCCCATATTCACTGAAGCATTATTCACAATAGCCAAGATGTTGAAAAAACTTAAGTGTCTGCCCACAGATGAGTGGATAAAGAACATGTGGGGTGTGTGTGTGTGTGTGTGTGTGTACACTGGAATGTTATTCAGCTATGATAAAGAAAGAAGACTTTCCATTTGCAATAACATAGAAGGCATTATTATGGATAAACCTAGAAGGCATTATTCTAAGTGAAATAAGCCAGATATAGAAAAACAAACACTGTCATGATCTCACATATGTGGAATCTGAGAAAAATAAGTTGAACTCATAGAAACAGAGAGTAGAATAGTGATTACCAGCTGCCAGGAGGTGGGGAAATGAGGAGATGCTGGTCAAAGGTTGCAAGCCTTCATTTATCAGATGAATGAGTTCCTGGACCTGATATCCAATGCAGTGATTATAGCTAATAATACTGTATTGTATACTTAAAAGATGCTAAGAGAGTAGATTCTCCCCACATACATACACAAATGGCAACTATCTGAAATGGTGGATGTGTTAATTAACCTGATTCTGGTAATCATTTCATGATATACATGTATATAAAATGATCACATTGTATACTTTATATATATACAATTTTATTTATCAGTTATACCTCAGTTAAGTTGGAGGACAAAACAAAAAACTAAAATAAATATGTAAAAGTCAAGGATCCCATGACCTTGAACTTCTCTGGCAGACTCCTATGTCCATGCGGCCTGCCTGGACCACCAATCTTCAAGTGATCTTCTGTGAGAAACAACAGAGATTGTAGGAAGCTAGATTCTCTCCCTTGGATCCTCATCTGAGATCCATGGTAAGTGAGAACATGTTCCTGGGAGAGAGCAAATTTTAACCTATGGCTAGAAACTGGGGCTTCCCTGGTGGCTCAGAGGTTAAAGCGTCTGCCCGAAATGCGGGAGACCTGGGTTCAATCCCTGGGTTGGGAAGATCCCCTGGAGAAGGAAATGGCAACCCACTCCAGTATTCTTGCCTGGAGAATCCCATGGACGGAGGAGCCTGGTGGGCTACATTAGTCCATGGGGTCGCAAAGAGTCGGACACGACTGAGCGACTTCATTTTCACTTTCACTTTCTTTAGAAACTTGGAGATAAGATTAGAGTTGAGGGACTTCCCTGGTGGTCCAGTGGTTGAGAATCTGCTTGCCAATGCAGGGGACACAGGTTTGATCCCTGGTCCTGGAAGATCCCACATGCTGCAGAGCAGCTAAACCTGCGTGTCACAACTACTGAAGGCCACATGCCTAGAGCCCATGCTTTGCAACAAGAGCAGCCACTGTAGTGAGAAGCTTGTGCGCCACAGCTAGAGTAGACCCTGCTCACAACTAGAGAAAGCCTACGTGCGGCAACAAAGACCCAGAGCAGCAAAATAAAGGAAAAAAGATCAAAGCTGAGAAACCCAAGGAAAGACGGAGGGATTTATAAGAGTGAAGATGGAGAAGCCTACCCACAAAAAGATGTGCAGAGAAAAATACCCAATCAGTAAAGACAGGGGTGAGAGACTGCTTGAAAAGGATACTCAAAGCAAAAACTGCAAAAGCAACAATAAATATACTAATTCAGGCAAAACACAGTGTTTCTTAGAGGTTTCATTCAGTGGAAATTTCCTGGATGTTTGTAATCTGAAAGTCATGGAGTGGAAATCATTACTCTGTCACTTGAAACCATGGACACAAGTAATTTAAGATCTCTGAGTCTTAGTTATGCAAAGCATAAAAATAACTATCCCCCAACTGGGGTAAAATATTGCATGCAAAGTGATTGGCACAAGACAGATGCACAGGACACGTTCCCTGTGTGAGTTTCCTCATCTCGCCCATGCTCACGGCACAGGTATGTCCAGTATCCTAAGCGTGATGGCACCTTCCTGGCATCCCTGATCCCCCACATCCACACAAGCCCCTTACCTCCACTTGACTGTCCCAGTCTAGAGAACTGTTTATTACCACATCAGGAAAATCAGGCCAGACCTGTGAAGAGAAACATGTTTCAAAGCAATGCACTAGATAATTTCTCTTATATAGCATTTCCTAAGAAACTATAGGGCTTTCCAGGTGGTGCTAGTGGTAAAGAATCCACCAGCAATGCAAGAGACATAGAAGACACAGGTTCAATCCTTGGGTTGGGAAAATTCCCTGGAGGAAGAAAATGGCAACCCACTCCAGTATTCTTTCATGAAAAATCCCATGGGTGGAGGAGCCTGGTGGGCTACAGTCCATGGGGTCACAAAGAGTTGGACTGGGCTGAGGGGTTACACACACAAGAAACTATAAACCTTGTTCTATGGGCAATAGTACTTTGATTTTCCTGTAGGATTGATCTAGAGAAAAGTGGATCACACAATGTACACACACATTCCTTTAAAATTCCTTAACAGTGGTGACAAATACCAAAAGAGAATATGAGAACTTCTGACCTCCAAGTCCAAATGGAAAAAAGAAAGAAACGTACAAACACACTAACAGTGTGGGGATTAGTGAATCACTGCTCAGGGCATACCTTTCCCCAGACAATGCTCCCATCACTCGGGTCTTTGATGAAGACATCGTCCTCTACACCCCGTGTGAATGGCAGATAGGGCTTGGTCTCATTGCCAGAAATGGCTGGGTCCTAAAATCAAAGCACAGGTCAGATGATGAAACCAAAGCCAGAGAATGACTCAGGGTAGGGAAAAGGAGAATTCCTCCAAAGAGGAGGCATGGCTTCCACCCATGCTATAGAGCTTCTGTGAACCCAGGGAAATACACTTTCCGTATTGAACCTCAATTTCTCTACTCATAGCATGGAAAAAAACACAGGGATGAAGCTTTCTCCACCAAAGTCCATTCAGTCTTCAAAACAGACTCCACCCAGTCACATAGCAACTAACCAGAATGATGATGACCCGCATCCCGTCGGCCTTCATGCGAGTAATCAGAGCTGGAAACCCCTCAAACTCGACATCAAGGGTGAAGTCCAGCTGCCGCTCCATGTAGTCAATGTCCGAGTACTGCACATCCTGGAAGAAGACAGAGGAAGCTTACACAAGCTAAGGTCCACGTGAGAACAATGGTCCAGTAACCAGGGGTAAAGTTCAGACGGCTTCTTCTTGATTCTTTCAAATCCCACCTCTGTTATTTGCTAGGTATTAGGTTCTGGAAAAGTCACCTAATTCTCAAACTTTTAGTAGTCAAAATAGAAAATAAATAAATAAATAAATTAGCAAAAAGCAGAATGATAATGTTGACCTCCACAATTTTGTCTGTGGACATACATGAAAAAAATCGATGAGAGTGCTTTGTAAAGGACCAGAATAAGGAGCGAACAGAGGATGAGATGGTTGGATGGACATGAGTTTGAGCAAGCTCTAGGAGTTGGTGACGGACAGGGAAGCCTGGCCTGCTGCAGTCCATGGGGTCACAAAGAGTCAGACATGACTGAGCAACTCAACTGAACTGAAAGAGCAAACATGGTTATCTCCTCCAGAAAGCCAACTCAGGTATCAGGGGTTCAGATTCAGACAAAATAACCTACTAACACAGTACTAGCACAGTATTAACACAACATGGACAGTAAATCCACTAAAAAGAAAACAAACAAAAGCATCTGTAATTGCTTTGGAACAGCAATCCTGGGGGTAATCAGACACAGCTTTCTTATTAAGAATAAAATATTGCATGCTAGACTTTCCATTAATAGGAAACAAGAGAAAATCCAGAGAATAACATTGATTAATAGAAAAATCAATGGCTCAGTCTGCCAAAGCAGGAGATGCGGGTTGAATCCCTTTTGTCAGGGAAATCCCCTGGAGAAGGAAATGGCAACCCACTTCAGGATTCTTGCCTGGGAAACCCTGTGGATGGAGGAGCCTGGAGGGCTGCAGTTCATGGTGTCACAAAAGAGTCAGATATAACTTAGCGACTAAAACACAACTCATCTTCAAGTAAAGGTGAAGTTTGTCTCCACACCTATTTCTTCTGGAAACCAGTCTCAAGATCTACATTCAACCAAAAATTAGATCAAGCTGGGGGCACGCTGAGCTTTAGTGCTGGCAAAGTGTCGGAACTGAGGTTATATCTATAGACACAATGGTCTGACTGAATTTGGGTCAATTTCTTTTAATGAAGCAAAACTACTCTTTGGGCCACCTTTTATATGGTAGCAAGGATGTTTTTGACTAGATGTCATGAAGTCATATGAAAGAAATGGAAGCATGACCTAGTAGAAAGAACCCTAGAGCTGACCCAATACCCTCCTCCTTTGGCAAATCACTGTGACTCTTCCAGTTGGGGACAATGACACTGCCCACCCTCCGCTTTTATTATAACCACTGGGAAGGGGTGAGACTGAGGGTGATCCTGTATGAGAAAGTGCTTTGTAATTTCGTAGAGTCTGACAAAAATCAGACAAATGCAGGCATAGAGACAAGGGTTGCCCACAAGGTCCCAGAGCCAGAACCCCACAGGCTGACGACATACATAGGGAATCTGTGCAGCCACCATTGCGTCGTACAAGCTGGCGATCTCAGAGTCGTTCTGGTATCCATAGCGACACAGCTGAAACCCCAGGGACCAGTAAGGAACCATCACCGGCCGACCAATCAACTAGAAAATAAACAGAAAACTTAGTCCTTAAAAAGAAGAATTTAGATTAAAGTGGTACACAAAGTAATAATATTTTCCCAGTGTCCCCAGTTAGATAATCAGGCAAACTCAAATTCAGAGAGAAATGAAGAGGATGCAAAGCCACTAGGATAACTTGGAGAAACTGTCCTGCCAGACTTGACCTCTCTTGAAAATCTGATTTTACTGCTATTTCCAGTGATTTCTAGCTTGCTGGTTAAGAACATTAAATTCAGAAACAAAATGCCTGGGTTGCCCTATAGGATCCAATCTCTGCTGGCTATGTGACTCTGGACAAAAGCGAAATAACCTCTTATACATGTTCATTCACTTGTAAATCGAGGATAATAACGTATTTGTTTCATAGTATTTTGTGAAGACTGAGTGAATTAATATGTGGAAAGTGATCTGACATGCAGCAAGTAATATATCAGCGACATATAGTAAGTTTTATAACACTGTTTGCGGCCGATGCCAAAGCAACTGTGATGACCTCTGCAGCCACAGTTATATGTCCGCTATCCCCGCCCTCACCTCAATGACCACCACCACCATCACCACCACACCACCTTCACCACCACTACCGTCACCCTCACCACACTGCCTCCACCATCTCCACCATCATCACCACCATCACCACCACCCCTATTACCACCATCACCACCATCACCACCATCATCACCACCATCACCACCATCACCACCATCATCACCACCATCACCACCATCATCACCACCATCACCACCACCCCTATTACCACCATCACCACCATCACCACCACCCCTATTACCACCATCACCACCATCACCACCATCATCACCACCATCACCACCACCCCTATCACCACCATCACCACCATCACCACCATCATCACCACCATCACCACCACCCCTATTACCACCATCACCGCTGTCACCATTGCCACTGCCAGCTATAACCAGCGGTACTATTACTACTTCTGCTACTCCGCAGTGCTCTTGCGGCTGCTGCTGCTAAGTCGCTTCAGTCATGTCCAACTCTGTGCAACCCCGTAGACAGCAGCCCACCAGGCTCCCCCATCCCTGGGATTCTCCAGGCAACAATACTGGAGTGGGTTGCCGTTTCCTTCTCCCTGCAATGCTCTTAGAGGCTATGAATTTAACAGCTATTGGGATGTATTTATTGTTCATTATTCTATAACCTACCTGTCACCCAGAAAGACCAACAGTTTCAGTTATCACCTAAGAACTACAGAAAGTGCTGTATAAATACTGGGTAACCAACTGAATTCCCTCCTACCTCCGTGTACTGCTGAGTCACAAGCTCTGGAGTTGGCCCCAAAACCACATAAAAGTCCAGAATCCCTCCTGTGGTACGGTATGTCAAGGCAGGCAAGGGCTGGAAGGTCACGTCTGGAAATGTAGAAAATACCAATCCATATGGAAACCTTCAAGTGAGAAATTACCCCTGAAATTCATACATTCTCCTTCTTCCTATGCCTCTATTGTAGAGTATTGAGGGAAGGCAATTTGTACTATACCTACACAGAATTTTAAAAGTTAAGTGAAAGTCTTCAGGGCATGTGCCTGGATTTTTTTCCCTTTGATGCACCTATTACCTTATTATTTTGTCCTTCTGCTCTTTTAAAACTGCTATTATTGATTTTATTTCAGGACAGTTTAAGACTTACAAGAAACTGCAAAAATAGTACTAAAACTTCTCTTGGACACTTCTCCCAGTGTCCCCCAGTGATGACTCTTACATAACCATTGTATGCCATCAAAACCAGGAAACCGATGTTGATATAATAGTATTAACTCAGATTCAGGTCTTACTCAGATTTCTCCAGTTTTCACAAGCACACTCTTTAACTCCACTTCCTGATATCCCATCCCCTTTCCAATATACTACTCAAATTTTCTTTACACCCTGATGCTCTTGAACTGTGGTGTTGGAGAAGACTCTTGAGGGTCCCTTGGACTACAAGGAGATCCAACCCTTCAGTCCTAAAGGAAATCAGTCCTGAATGTGCATTGGAAGGACTGATGTTGAAGCTGAAACTCCGATACTTTGGCCACCTGATGCAAAGAGCTGACTCATTTGAAGAGACCCAGATGCTGGGAAAGATTGAAGGCAGGAGGAGAAGGGGACGACAGAGGATGAGATGGTTGGATGGCATCACCTACTCAATGGATATGGGTTTGGGTAAACTGTGGGAGTTGGTGATGGACAGGGAAGCCTGGTGTACTGCAGCCCATGGGTTGCAAGGAGTCGGACACGACTGAGCGACTGAACTGAACTGAACCCCCAGAGTGAGTGCTCTGACCCACACCTTCATCACTAAGTCAAATTATATAAATGGCTCACACTGACTAACCTCTAGGATGCTTGGGACTCCCTTGATTTTGCTATTCCATCCTACATTATGCCAAATGCTGCTGCTGCTAAGTCGCTTCAGTCGTGTCCGACTCTGTGCGACCCCATAGACGGTAGCCCACCAAGGCTCCCCTGTCCCTGGGATTCTCCAGGCAAGAACACTGGAGTGGGTTTATGCCAAATGAGTTAATTCTTATTACTACATTTTGTTATTGTTTAGTTGCTAAATTGTAACTGACTCTTGTGCAACCCCATGGACTATAGCCCACCAGGCTCTTCCATCCGTGGGATTTTCCAGGCAAGACTACTGGCACGGGTTGTCATTTCTTTCTCCAGGGCATCTTCCCAACCCAGGGACCGAACCTGTGTCTCCTGCATTGGTAGGCGGGTTTTTACCGATGAACCACCAAGGAAGCCCATTACTACATGCTACTGAACTGAAATAAACAGAAAGGCTAAGCAGAATGAAGAAAAAAAAAGAAAACACTGTCCACAAGATAACAATTTTGACTTCAGGGGCAACATGATCAAACACATTCTGAAGTTCCTCAAGAAGGACTGAGTCACAAAAACAGAGGTGATGCCAGCGTCGCCTTACCCATGGCATTGCTGTTCAGCAGGAGCACACCGTGGGCACTGCCATCCTCCTCCAGGGCCATGTAGTAGGGGTGGACACCATAGGAGTTCTTCTTGTACTGAGAGCGTCGTGGGAAGAATGGCAGGGGGTTAAAGGATTGAAAAGATTGAAAAGAGAGATTGAGGAAAAAAAAAAAAAAAAAAACTCAACAAATTGATCGATAAGGTGTGTCTAGTCTTCTCTGTGAAATAAACACGTAAGAAACCACAGAAGCCTGAGAGTCAACCTGCTTGTCTCAAAGCAGACTGTGAGCATCTGAGCGGGGAGTGGGCAGAGGAAACACCCACTGTGTGTGACGTGTACACAGTGTGGGTGGACAGAGGCAGCGACCCAGATCCCAAGCACTCTGCCCTTACCCCCGGGGGTTGGTCTCGGGAGAACATCCCCCACGTGTTCCATTTCAAGTCTCTTCGGAAGGCTGTGTGCTCAGTTTCCCCAAAGCCATAGAGGTACTGGGAGGGTAGGCGCGTGGAGATGCGGATGAACATATCATTGAAGGTGAAGCCGAGGAGCTGAGAGTCCCAGCTGCAACACAAGAGGGTATGTTTGGAAAAGAAATGGGCTATTCTAATGGCTTCAAGCAGCCAGAGTCTCGGGGAAATTGAACTCTTGATTTGCTGTGGACTCCCACACACAGACTTTAGTCTGTATGATTAAGATAATCACAGCAACCAGGGCTGCAAGTCCAGGAGCCAGCATCTTTCTTCTACTTTCCTTTCTCACTCCCTCCCTTCAGTGGTCCCTACAGAATGCCAGATCCAATCATTTTCATCATCTCAGTTGCCCCCACTTCACAGCAGCCCTAGTTTCTACTATTGCCCCACCAGAGTCCACTTTCTATGCAGCATCCAGAGTTATTTTTTTAAAGTATCTCACATCATGTCAACCCCTGTTTACAATTCTTCAGTGATTTTCACTGAAGCATCTTGTGAAGCCATTCCTGATCTGAAGCTACCTAAACCCCAGCCTCATCTCCTGCCACTTACCTCCTTATTTGTGAAACTACTCCACCCACACTGGACCTTTTCCCCTTCAAAAGGCAAGTTTCCTCCTATTTCATGGCCTGTGCACTGACTACTCAATCTGTCTGAAACATTGCCCACGTCTCCCATCTCCACATGGGAGGCTCCTCCCCCTCCCCAAGGTCCTATTTAAAGTTCACTTCCTTGGAGACATCAACTCTGACCACAGTATCAAAAGCAGTCACCTCCCTATAATTATCAATTACCCTGTGATTCTTCCTGCATAGCGTTGTCACTATCTAAATCTCTGCATATTTTAACTTACATTATTTTTGTTATTTCCTTATTATTTTTGTCATAGAAAGAGAGACCTCATTTTCTATAACCACCAAATATGGAGAAGGTACTCCATAAACATTGGTTGAATGAATCCCTAGGTACATGCAACTGATTCAGGAATTATTCCCAGGACACTAAAGATTTCTCAGAAGAACGACTGTGGAAGGAAATGACTTATTCAAGAATCTGGAAATGGCTGGTGCATTGCTTTGAGCAGGGTATCTCCAAGGACACCGGCCTGGCAATGACACGGGGGATCATCAATTCCAAATCAGACTAAGAGCCACTAACATAACAGTGCCTGTACTCTTGCGGCGAATCTCAATCCCAAATGGATTCTCCTTAATGAGGACAGTGTAGAGTTGACTCTCAGAGGTGCCAGATGGAACGCTGGGTATGTTGAGAGGGACTGGAACTTCATACCGGTTGTTGTTGGGATCATAAATCTAGACCAGAGGAGAAAGATTTTAGGTCAATATAGTAGTCTTGAAACCTATGCCCTTAGCAGAAAACTGATGTCTTTGACAAAGAGTCTGAACACTATATTTGTCTTCTTTAAGCTCATGATACTGGCTACTTAATTAACAAATTGAAGAGCAATGTCAGATTTATCACTTTGATCTGAGTCTGCCATAACTCATTTTTAAATCCTCTTACAGCAACACATGATTTTCACATTGGTTCCACCTTGGAAAATCAGTCTGGAATTTATGGATATATTCTTTATTATTTTGTTTGTGGGTGTATTAGTGTACATGACTACCTGAAAACTTTTCTGAATTGAAAAAAATTTCTCCCTTAAAAATCATGAACTCTTCTTGATTAAAATAATCATAGATATTCTTGCTAAAAACTGGAGTCTAAATTGGTTCACTGTGTACCTACTATATTCCTGCCTGATACTGTACTAGATGTAAGGTTTACTGAACTAAGTAAGACATGGTTACTGCTTTTAAGAAATTCACATGCTAATGAAAGGCGAAAGAGAGTGCCCAGAACACCTGAGTGATACATATTATGTACAGCTATACAGAAGTGTTGTGAGATTGTAGGGAAGGAAATGCCTATCAATGTTTCCAGAAGACTGAGATGATTTCATGGGGAAAAGGGCTGAATCTTAAAAGCTTTGCAGACACTAATCAAGCACAGAAAGAAAACCAAGTCATTCCTGGCATAGAAATAAACGCAAAGGCACAGAGAATTAAAAGAAAGAGGCAATTATTTTGGAGAGAGCTATAGTATAATCCAGGAGGTAGAGCAGGGAAGAGTTAAACCTGAAAAGTTGAGTGAGTTCATTTGTTTCAAACCCATTAGGCACCTACCACATGCCAGTACAAAGGTGAAGATGGAAAGATACAATAGCATCATCCCTGCATTACAAGATGTGGAAGAATTCATAGTCCGGGTTGATATCAGATTGTGAAGAAGCTTTCAGGCAATGCACACTGACCTGAATCTTTACTCTCTCAATAAACACTGAGAACTTACTGTCTACTAGGCTTTGTGTTACATCTCAGAAGTACAAAGACGAAAGGACAAATTCTTGTCCTTGAGAAACTTATAATTCAATAGTGAAAAAGACCATAAAAATAGCCCATCATTAATGGTACATGAACGTGTTTGTAGGGAAGAAATAGAGGCACAGGCGTAGAGAATGGGTGTGTGGACATGGCGATGAGGGGATGAATTGGGAGAAAGGGAAGAACACATATACGCTACCTTGTGTAAAATAGATAGCTAGTGGGAAGCTGATGGATAGCGCAGGGAGCTCATCTCAGTGCTCTGTGGTGACCTAGAGGGGGTGTGATGAATGGGAAAGAGGTCCGGGATATATGGATACACACCGCTGATTCACTTCATTGTATAGCAGAGACTAGCATGACACTGTAAAGCAACTATATCTCAATTTTTTAAAAAAAAATACATAAAGAAAAAATGAAAAACAGACCATCACTTGTCCTGAGATGTAATTAAATCATGAAAGAAAAAGAGATCAGTTCCCTCGTGGCTCAGCTGGTAAAGAATCTGCCTGCAGTATGGGAGACCTGGGTTCGATCCCTGGGTTGGGAAGATCCCCTGGAGAAGGGAAAGGCTACCCACTCCAGTATTCTGGCCGAGAGAAGTCCGTGGACTGTATAGTCCATGGGATCGCAAAGAGTTAGACACGACTGAGCGACTTTCACTTTCACACTCTTATAGGTGTTTCATATATCCCAAATTCACTGTCCAAAACTGAATTCATCATTGTATTTTGCCTAAACCCAAATCTTTCCAGTGTTCCCCTTCTGGTTCCCCTTCATGGATGATAGCATCATCCATGTAGAGACACAAGCTAGAAACTTGGTGATTGTCTTGATATTTCTCCCTCCCTCGTTGCCTATTTGTAATCAATCACCAGATCCCATGATGCTACTTCTTATTCTCTTGATATTGTCCACTTCTCCCTCTCCTCTCTGTACCTGGTCTAAGCTCAATACCCCATCTGGATTACCTAACTGACAGTGTCCTAACTTGTCTCCTTTTTCACCCTTGTCCTCCTGACCATTTTTCTTACAGTAGAAACAGTAATCATTTCAAAGTGCAGTTTAGACCAGGTCTCACTGTCCCTTCAATGGTCCCAAATTACTCTCAGGATAACGATCTAGTATATAGTGTGTGTGCTCACTCAGTCATGTCCAGCTCTTTGTGACCCCATGGACTGTAGCTCACCAGGGCCCCCATCCCTGGAATTTTCCAGGCAAGAATACTGGAGTGAGTTGCCGTTTCCTACTCTAGGGGATCTTCCCAACCCAGGGATTGGATCTGTGTCTCCTGCATCTCCTGTATTGGCAGGCAGTTTTAGTGCCACCTGGGAAGCCCATTTAGGATAAAATATGTACATCAGCTAATTTTCAATGTGTTTTCAGTTGCTGAAAGTCACTAATTTAATGTGGGCAAAAATTCACTTGTCAAAAAAATCAGAAAAAAAGCCTCCATTGTCAACAGTGCCTCAAAAGCCCATCTGAAATGTTAAGATACACTTGCCTTGCTTGATACCCACCCCAAATGGATGGAGAACAAAACTGTGAAAGTGTATGCCAAGGACTCGACAGTTTTCAATGGCTAACTTAGAAGAGCGAACTGATTGCATAGTTCTGTGATCCTGACAAGCGAAAAATAATGAAACTAAGAAGTGAGAAGTAGGAACTTGATACATATACTGTCAACACATACCTTAAACTGCAGCATGTTATCCTTGTGGTAGGTCACAGTCAGGCGGAGGGGGTTCACGGGTACTGAGGGGAAGGAGGAGGCATACAGAGAAGTCTTTAAGGAGATGACAGCTGAGGCCCCATGTGAGTCATACTGAACATCAGTGACAGAGTAGAGATCATTGACAAAATAGCAAAAAGGGACTCCGGGAGAACTGGACTCCTGCAAAGTAAAGGCAAATCCAGTTCAGTGTGAGCTCTAGGATGATCAAATATAAAAGGGCTAGAAAACGCAATATTTAGGGAGATAAAGATAAACTCAGTCATTTCCTTATATACTCTTTGGTAGTGACATAAGTTTTCACTCCTGGTCTCCATGTAAAATTTTGTTTAAAAAAAGCCCATTTCTGTCCCATCTATTCTTCAAACATCCAGATAAAAACTCAGGTTACTTTGGAAGTCAGCCCTTTCTATAGATTTTAAGTAGTGACTTAGGCACTGGTGCCATGCTCATGAAATTGTAGATGGAGTGTAAAGGATTTTACAAAATTACTATGAGGTACTATGTTACATGGGTCAGAATGGCCATCAGTAAAAAGTCTCAAATGCTGAAGAGAGTGTGGAGAAAAGGGAGCCCTACTACACTGCTGGTGGGGATATAAGTTAGTGCAGCCACTGTGGAAAATAGTATGAAGGTTTCTCAAAAAACTAAACATAGAGTTGCCATAGGATCCAGCAATCCCACTCCTGGTCATACATCCAGATAAAACTAAAATTCAAAATATACATGTACCCCAAAGTTTATAGCTGCACTATTGGCAATAGCCAAGACATGGTAACAATTTAAAGGTCCACAGAAAGATAAATGGAAGAAGATGTGATATATAGACACAGCGGAATACTACTCAGCCCTAAAAAAGAATGAAATAATGCCATTTGCAGCAACATGAGATTATCAGGATTGCAGGAACTAGAGATTATCATACTTAGCGAAGTAAGTCAGAAAGAGAAAGACAAATACCACAAAGACAGATATCACTTATACATGGAACCTAAAACATGACACAAATGAGCCTATCTACAAAATAGAAACAGACTCACAGATGTAGAGATCAGACTCACGGTTGCCAAGGAGAGGTGGGGGAGGGGTGGGAATTTGGGGTTAGCAGATGCAAACTATTATATAGGAAATGGATAAATGACCAGGTCCTACTGTATAGCAAAGGGAACTATATTCAATACCTTGTGATAAACCATAATGGAAAAGGATATTTAAAAGATTGCTATATATTAATATATGTATAACATAGTCATTTTACTGTACAGTAGAAATTAATACAATATGGTAAATCCACTATGATTCAATTTAAAGCAAAGTGTAGAGGATTTTCATGTATATTAACACCGTCAGCATGGTTACCTCCCAGGCACAACCACGGGCAATGCAGTTTTCGGCAGAAACACCAGACTCATCAGGATAACAGTCTATTTTTTCTTCATCCCTTATCTTCACATCCCACTCCACCGTGTATGTTCCTCCCAGAACAAGATCAATTTCTGTGATAAGGGCCACCTGTAGGAATGGGGAAATATCAAGCAAATGTATCCTCAGGACAAAGACCTTGCAAGGTAGGCGATTTTTTCAGGAAAGAAAATAAAAATCAGAGCAGTCTGTCAACAATCCAAGTGACATAGCACTGGAGCTTCCATGAAGAGAGAGATGGGGAGGGCAGGGAGCTGGCCAATAACCACGGGGAAAATGGTGAAATTCTATCAGAATCTTGTATGTAACATGTTGAAAAGAATCAGGTCAACTGCAACCTCCTGTAATCGCCCTTTCCTCTCCTCCCTGACTCCTCTTGCTCTCCCTTCTTTTGTCAGGAAGACTCTCCTCTGCAGTCCCCTTGTAGCACAGCACACGCAAGCACGTGGTGTCGTCCTCAGTTGAGCCCATATTCTTGCCCTCCGTCCCCCAAACCAGTATTCCCCACAGGTCTGGAGTGGGGGCAAGAACAGAGAAATAAGAATCATATGGCCTGGGTTCTCCCCTCCATCCCACTGAGGAAACTTGGACAGATTCTTTCAAATTCCGTGGGTCTCAGTTTACCAGTTGCAAAACTGATAAGTAGACAAAATCATATCTCCTTCCATTTTTAATATCCTAGTCTCTTCACTGGTCCAAGCCCAGAGCCTCAAAACTTGAAACTTTCTTTGAGTTCCATTCACTAATTCAAATATTTAATTTTTTCTATGTGTGTTTTTTTTTTTCTGGTTGTCTCCTTATAAAATAGTAACTTCCATAGTGAAAGTTCTCATTTGTCTACAGTCATATAAACTCATGCTAAGGATTATCATCCTTCCAGTCTCTCCCCAGTCTACGTTCATCTCACATTTCCCTATACCTCAAAAAGCACCACAGAACAACACTCTCACAATGGCGCATATTGATTCAAGGATCAATAGGAGACCCTTTGAGAATTAAATCACATCCTTCTTAGTTTGGCACCTAAGACCCTCCAAAAGCTGACCACAAGTTAATCTGTCCAAACGAGGCCCTCTTCCAGACGTGGGTCCTGCCTATTCCAGTTATACAGACTCCCAGGCTAACAAAAGACTTTTCTTAGTCCCAGGATTGGCTTATTCTAATACCCCAACCTTGACTGCTTTACCTATGCCAATGGCCTTCCTAGGATAATGGTGCCCATTTGTGAAACAGACTTCTAGCCACCTGCCCAATGGGAAATTCCCTTCCTACTACTTCAGTTTGGAACACCGAACTTCCCAGATAAAAACTATTTTTTTTTTAATCCATGCAACACAGCTGCAGCCATTCATAGCTGAGTGCCAGTCCACTGGAAGTGGCTGGCCAAGGGATTCTTTCTTGATTTAAGGGCCTACCCCGCCCTTTCTTTCATTGTCACCTTTCTCTTTTCCTTCCAGCTCCTTCTTCTTTGTTTATTTTTTTTCCTCTAACAAGGCTAGAGTGACTGGAATTAAGCCACCACTTCCAATCACAAAAGAAGAAAAGAACTCAACACTGACAACCTGAGGCACTGAACCAATGCCGGAAACTGAGCACTTCTTAAACTCTCAGTACCCTTAGGGAAAAAAATTCCACTTTGTTTAAACTACCAGTTTGCTGAGTTTCCTGTTACTTGCAGCTGAACAAATCTCTACACAGATGTACCGTCTTTAAGGTCCAACTCTAGACCTAATGCCAACAAAGCTTTTGCTCAATGACTCCATTAAGCTTTGAACATGAAACCAGGCAGAATATAAGTTAACATTTTCTAAAGGCAGGATTGGGTTGCCTGTCCACCACCTAAATTCAAATAATAAAAGAATTCTTTTGGTTGTATATTTATTAATCTAGTTATCAAACTGGTAATTAGTTTATTTTCATATGAGCATCTTACAAAGGACTTGCACTTTGCTGCACACATAAACAGTCATATAATACTTTATTTCTAACTTTATAATGTATGCATCCTCAGTGTATGTTGTTAGGACAAAATGTCCAATGATACCTGAAAGGTCTGGGCATGCCCCGGGAAAGTGCTGCAAGGCAAATTCCGGAGGCTGGCTAAACTTCCAGGGGCTGGCCCCCTGCAGCCTGGTCCAATCAGGCACCAACACAGAGCCCTCGGACACTGACCACCGGTGTAGCCCGCGCTTTCTTCCTTATATGAAAAGACCTGGCCTGGATGCCCGGCCCGGACTATAAAACCCCTCCCCACCCCTCATACCTTGCAGACTCCCTTTGTCTCCTCACTCACCCACCCCCGGGAGTTCTGCCCGAGAGCGGGGCTCAATAAAAGGCCTTTACTACCGGTCATTAGAGGCGGCTTTTTTTTTTTTCTCCCGCGGCGTTTCCTAACAATACCAATATATCATCTTTAGTAAAAGACAAAATTTACTTATTTTTCTCCAAATTTGGAAGGTTCCTCACAAACCATGATGACCCTGCTGCTCCCTATCCCAGATTATCTGGAACACCTGTAGCAAACAGTGTTGGGGAAAAGGATCCCTCCCTCATAATGATAAAATTTCAGAGGAATTGATAATAACCTATTCAAGAACATCGTCTCATTAAAAGTGATGAAAAATTCTTTTATTATTATCACCTAACCAAGTAAGTAGCATTAGCTAAGCTTATCAAATTCATTGACTCAAATTATTTCCTAAGAATGTGTTGGAGTGAGAATCTAGCTCTATAGAGTGAAAAAAAAAAAAAAAAAAGAAAGAAAGAAAAGCACCTGAAATTTTAAATTAATGGGAATCCCACCTCAACCCTTCTAGCATCAATCAATCAGCAGTTTTCAGACCCAGTTTTCCTCTAATCCTGTTCCCCAGACTCCTGTCTTTGTTCTTCTTCTGTTCCAGGCAGAGAGGACAGAAGACTGAGGGGCAGATAAGGGAAAAAAGAGGAAAGGACCAGTTTACTTCCCCCCAGGATCTCAGCAGCCTCCTTGTTCATCCCAGCTCTGGCTCCCTCTTTTATTTGTTTCTATCCTAACCCTCTGACTTCCCCACTTCTGACTTCAGTGTGCCCTGGTCCTTTAGAAACCAATGCAACCTTGGCAAGAAGGAACATCTAAGCTATTTACCTGTAGGTTAGAATCGTAAGTGACATTCGGAGAAACCTGAATTGGAACACCATTCTGTTTCACTGAAATGTTGTTAGGCTTCTGGGTTCCAAGGATTTTAATTTCTTTAAATGCTAAATTATTGGGGTCTGTGTAGGTTGATTGCAAAATCTTAACCTCCAGGCGGTTCTGCAAAACAATTAAACACAAATATCTGCCTTGAATACACAGATTCTCAAGTCACTCAAAGAGTCTATCCTAGACCAGCTACCCAAATGGCCCTGAATGCTTCTTAGTTGTCTCTACTAATATGTGCTCAAATACAAACTTATTTTTCCCCTGAGGCGGGGAGGAGGAGGGTGAAAGAAACACATACACACACGAAGGAATTTTTTGAAAATTCATTTAAAAAGACTGACTGCTTTGATTTATCTGTATCATTGCCTTTTTTTACTAACATAGATAATCCAATTATTGGACATTAAGTCATAAACAGAAATGTGTCCCCCTATTGTCGTAAATGAAGCTACAATTACACATATACACAAACAGATAGGAGCTAATCATCAGACCAAAGCTCACACTTAAGATTCATAAAAATACACTACTCACTTGGGTGACGGAGAACTCACATAACAGATAAATGTTGTTGGCCACAGTATCTGAAAGAGAGAGATGGGCAAGTCAGACTTTGGCTTGCCCAATACAGAAAAACAGATTTCATCCTGGTGCTCCTTGAAGCTGTTACAGGGAAGAAGAAAACCTGACTACATGTTGAATCTGTTTCTTTTACTTTAACCTCTGTTTCCCATTGCTTTTGTTCACTAAAAAGATACTGTCTATACATAATGGCCTGCCTCGGGGATCCCTGCCCCTACCCCTGAATGTTAAACCAAAGTGCCTTGGTTCAAGAAGACATCCTTACCCTATCTGCCTGTGAACAGCTGCAGGAAGGAAGAAATTAACATACCCCCTCTCCGAGACTGACAGTTCCAGGGGATAAGTGCAAGACTTAGGACCTTTTGACTTCTTCACCTCCTCCCTCTAATCTATAAAAGAACCTGACATCCAGACCTTGATATGTGGTTATTTTGAGACATTAGTCTGCCATCTTCTCCGTGTGCCAGTTTTCTGAATGAAGTCCTTATTCTTTGCCTCAACACCTTGTCTCCAATTTAATGGCCTGTCATGTGGCGAGCAGAGCAAGCTTGGACTCAGTAACAGAGCTTCACATTGAGGATGACAGATTATAGATTAGAGTTTCCAAGGCTGAGCCACTGTTTTCTCTTTTCCTTCCTACCTTAACCTTGGAAAGGTTCCCTCCCAAGTGCTTCCAAAGCATATGCCTCCAGTGAATCTGCTTCCTAAGCTTGAGCCACAAGAGTTCTTAGTGCACTAGAGACAGGCAAATGAGCTGAGAAGTAGGGATAGATGCAGGTGCGCTAGAAAAGTGTCTCCTCACCACTTCACTAGCATGGGCATGTTTTACATGTCATCCATGCTTTTCATAAGCCTTTGGGGTGAAGGAAAATGCACTGAAGGGCAGAAACAGCCTTGGAAACATATTTCAGGGGCCAATTGACAATCAAATAAGAGCCTATATATACAATATAGCTGGCCAGTGGGAGAATTCTAAGAGGTGGAAGGGAGTTTTCCTTCCATCCAAGGAAGACTTCTAAGAGGTGGAGGGGAGTTTTCCTTCCATCCAAAGCCAGACTTCTTCTCTTGAGTGATTAATGCTACAGTGCCTGGTGAGATGTCTCCCACCGCTGAATGAGCTGCAGGAGAAACTCAAAAGATGCACGTCTGGAAACCCCAATGTGAAGCTCACCTTTCGTTTCCCCGTCATCCCAGAAAAGTTCGCCTTTTGCTTCTTTGTTCTCATCCAGGGCAATGATTAGACCCAGAGGGTTCCGTCGACTGCGGGAAACAAGATTTATGTGAGAGGCAAAGACTTGGGGCTCAAAGAATTTTGCTAAATGAGCTGTGAAGGATTCCATCAGATTTCAAGTGGGAAAGGTTCCTAGCAGCAGATGGCTCTGCTCATCTTCAGGCACAAAGGCAAAATCTACAGGGGCATCATTTTCCAGAATCACGAGTGTCACAGGAGACAGAAATACCCCAAACATTAGCGACAAACATCTATGTAGGAGGCAAGAATTTAATCACCGGAATTGCTACAGTAGCTACAATAAAAGCTGTTAATGCTGTTATTGTTTTGAATACAGACTATTAGAAGAGAAATCCTAGATGATAACTGGTTCAGTCTAATCATTTTATAGCTGATACATGCAGGGGAAGCATTCACTGAAGTCAGAAGGACATATTTTTTTTCCCTGCCTAAGAACCACGTTGACTCAGAAACAAAGAAAATACAATAGAATCCATCTGTATGAGGGCAATTTTCCTAATCTGATTATTTATTTTCAGTTCATTTTGAGACAGAAAAAGGAAACATTCTAATTATTTGCTACATAACTTAGAACAGCAGTCCTCAACCATTTTGGCGCCAGGGACCAGTTTCATGGAAGACAACATTTCCATGGACCAGGAGTGAGACAGGCAGTTTTGGGATGATTCAAGCACATTATATTTACTGTGTACTTTATTTTTATTGTTACTACATCAGCTCCACCTCAGATGATCAGGCATTAGATCATGGAGGTTGGGGACCCCAACTTAGAAAATGAAATACGAGAAACCACTCAAAAGATGCTGAAATATATGGACATAGAGACAGAGAAAGGAAGAGAAACTGCATTTGAAATCTCTCCCTATTTCATCCTCCCCTAAACTCCCTCCCAATTTCTGGCTCCTGTTGCACCCCTTACATCCCCACTGTGTTCAGCCTTCCACAGTGCCCTGTGCAGGCCAGATTCCATTATCAACAAAGTCACCTGCTCTCATTTAACACACATGTACTGAGTAGCTTTCAATGCTAGGAAGTTCAAGAGATACAAGACCAAACAGACCACAGCTCCACTAATGACCTTAAATATTATAAGAAAAATTAAACATATTTACCAAATAATCAAAGCAGAAAGTTGAGTGGCACAAAAGTTAAAATCCTTACAGGAGTCCATACTGATACTTCTAGCAGCATGGTGGCCTAGATATCCTGGAGGATGCCGTATACTCTGAAGGCATACGTGCATGCTTAGTTGCTCAGTCATGTCCAACTCTTTGTGACCCCATGGACTATAGCCTGCCAGGCTCCTCTGGGAAATCATGGGATTTCCCAGGCTAGAATCCTGGAGTGGGTTGCCATTTCCTACTCCAGGGGATCTTCCTGATCCAGAGATCAAACTCACATCTCCTGCAATCTCTGGCATTAGCAGGCAGATTCTTTACCACTGGGCCACCTGGGAAGCCAATAGCCTGAAGGACTCATCCACTAAAATTCTACTTGGCTCTAGATAAATTAGACACCTGATCCTTGAAGGGTGCTAATGTGAAACCCAAAGTGACAGCAATCCTGGTTGGCAACCAAAAAGAAGGCTAATCATCTCTGAAGGAATGAGACCTATAATTGGATCCTTGCAGTCACTGCATTTGAAAAACAAAAAAATTACTAAACACATAAGGTAACTAGCCAGCATGAAAGATAGATGGCAAAAGCAACTAACAAGAGATTTATTAGCAGAGTCTACTAAGAATTTTAGAGAGTAGAAATCTCAGTTGCAAATTATAAAGTAACTATGATTGAAATACTTAACAATGTTAAGAAGGGAAAAAAAATTAGCTAAGCAGTAAGAAAGTATAAATAATAAGCAGAAAGCTGCAAGAAGCAGCACTCCCTCTGCTGGAGTTTAGGGGGAGGATTTCTCACAGAAGAAATCTGAGTTTAATTTGAAAGATCATTAAGAATGTATCAGGCAAAGAATGTTGAAAAGGACAATAAATAGAGAAGCCCAAAGGCTGGGAAAGAGACGAGTATGTTTGGAGAATAACAAGATTTTTGGCATTGCTAGTCTAAAAGTGTGTAGCAAGATGAGTCAGGAGACACGCTTGTTAACTTGAAACCAGATTATGTGGCCTTCAACACTCTGCTAATGACAGATTTTGGAATTTAACCTGGGAAGCAATAAGTTAAGATCCTCATTTTGGAAAGGCAGTTTTGGTATCAGTATGCAGAACAGCATAAAGCTGAATAAAGAAAAAGAAAGCAGGTGGTACTGGGTGTATAAATATTTTCCATCAGTATTACAAAGTCAAAATTTGAAAAATTATGGTAGGAAGGAAGGTTCAAAAGAAACAGATTCCTAACCTCCAAAACATCCCCTGTCTATTAAAAGCTAATAAGCTAATAATTTAGAGACATGAATATGAATATGCGCCTCCTTAGTATCAGATGGAATTTATAATTTGAGAATCAAAATCATCAAGGAGAAAGTAGTGACATGAGGAGATTTGAACTGCACAGGAAGTAATTTTTGAACGCTGTTTTGCATCACAAGAAATGGCTCATGGGAAGAAATGAACAGGAAACTGAAATTATAGGGGAGTGGAAATGGACCCAAATCCCTAGAAATGGGGTGTCAGGAGCATAGCACAGTGGAATGATGGTCCAATTAAGGCAGGTGGGGTGATCAACAGACCTCCTTTAGCTGGAATTGAGATGTTCCCCAAAACATGAGACTTTCAGGGCTAAAACTGAAATGGTCCTAGGAAAACTAGAAAGGTTCACCACCGCAGACGTCAGTATGTTTCGAGGAGAAAGTCAGAGGGGTTAAGGAAGGACTGGGATTTGGGTCTTTCAAAATCCATCTGGATGCAGCTCAAAATTACAGCTTCTCCAGAAGAGGCCAAGGGAAATCTAGGGACAGAATTTGATGGCCTCACACACATACACACATGAGCACACAAATGCCCTTCCTCCCCACAGCCCATGCAATGCATCAGCCTCTTCTACGTGGACAACAGATGGGAACAGAAATGACCAGGTTTGTCAGCCTCCCCCTCTTATAAGGAAACCCTCGGCCACACTGTACCTGGCCACCGTGGTCGTGGCTGGCTGTTGTGTGGGGAAGATGTAGCCTCCTCGCAGGTGAAGTCCAATTTTGTCTCCAGGTAGTTCCATCTCCACGTTTTGCTTCCTCCATCTCACTTGGCCCCCCTGAGGCACACAGACAACTCAAACACGTTGGCATGCACAGGTCACCTCTTAACCCCATGCTGACTTGCCTACATCTGTCTCCTTCTCCCACCTAGCTGAATTGCTGTCTAGCCAGGCAATCAAACAAGAAAAGGGAAAGAATTTAAGAGCAAGAGTTTCTGGAATCAGTTGAGGGCTTGGGGGAATACAATGTCTTGCTGAGGCTATTTGACGTACATGGTGGGAACTGACGTGCTAAATGAGAATCTGACTCAAATCCAGGCTCAAATTGTCTACTGGCCCCAGTGTTTGCCCATGAGACATTCTACTTCCACCTATATTTTATTGCTGAATACAGTACATGGAAGTATCTTTTTCAGATTTCATCAGGACTGATGTCAAGTGACCTAGGCTCACTTTATTGACTCTGCTGTGAAATTACTACTGGAAGCATGGCAGGAACATTCCTCAGTACATGGATAGATGTTTCTCTCTGCCTAGGCGTATCCTGTCTATGCAGCTTGAGGAGTGGAGAAAAGTCAAAGCTACTTACAGTCTCATAGTCATACCAGACAGCATCAGGCATGTATGCGGTCACTTTCTCTGCACCCTGAAATTAAAACAAAATCTTCTCATTCATGGCCCAGCCTCTGAAGGAGAAAAAAATGGATTTCTTAGCATTCCCTAGGGAACTTCTCAAACATGTACTGAGAATGCATACATGGCCTTTCTTTTCTCTGTTATCAACTCGTGATTTTCTTCTAATAGAGGTGATAACTTGGCAACTCAAAGAAAAATCCCAGGTGGAACCACATTAGGAAGAAGAAGAAGAATACTGAAAACATGTCGTGATAAGAAAACAGTTCCAGGTTTACACTGTATACCACATTTAACTTTCCCAATAGTCCCCAATGATACGGGCTATTATCTCACCTCACAGCTGAGGAACTACCATGTCATTTCCCCCGGATGTCACGGGTGCCAAGTGGCAGAAGTGACAACCGACACCCAGGTCAGCCTGACCTTAGAATGAGTGCTAGGGCACTGCCCCATCCTGTCTCTCCATCACGGAGCAAGTTACGATCTGCCAGGCGAATCTGACAATGCACAGGGCCATTCTTGATCCCAGAGTCACCCGGAGATGCTTGTACACTGACTGGAAACTTGGTCAAGGACAAAAGACTCCTAGAGACAAAACTGTTACCCATCTTCCCCAAACTCCAGCACACCGCCTTCAAGCCTGCCCCAGCCACAGATGTTGGAAATGGTTTGGGAATAGGAAGAAGATACACGGTTGCAAGAAGAGAGGAGTTTGGAGTTAGCAGGAACAAAAGCAGAGACGCCCATGGTTACTCTGTGGGAACACTTGCCTCATCCAGGACTGGAGTGATGAGGAGGCCGGGCCCCCATAAAAACTGTTGGTATACATCCCAGGTGTTGCTGTCCTGGTAGAACCTAGACACAGAGAAATCTTCCCTAAGATTTGGGCCAGGCTCTCCCCCAAGCCTGTCTAAAATCTGCTGGCTCCCTGACTGAAGCGAATTCTCCCAATCATTTTGTGACCCCTATTCAATCCTTAACTCTCCCCCGACTCCTGCAGGCAGACCCAATTTTCCAGCCTCTGTACCCTTCTATGCTTCCCCCAATTTGGACAGAAATTTCTATTTCAGTACTTGTGCTGGGCAGATTCCAGGATATAATTCTATTTTCCATATCTCCCTTCAAAAATAAAATAAGCTAGATATTTGAAAACTTCAGCTGACTATCCAAAAAGAATTGGATCTGATCACGCTCCCTCCAAAAAAAAAAAAACAATTAAAAACTTTACTCTTTTCTCTTTTAGGATACCTGTGTTTTAATAGAGAATTCCAGGAGATAGCAAAACCTTACCCACAAGAATAAATATATATCATAATATATATTTTAATAATATAATGCCTGAGGGCCTAAAATGTCAGAAACATAAGGGAATTAACTGTGTTTTGATTTTGACAAGAAAAAAGTCTCTTTATTTGTAGAGTGTAAAATTATTCTGTTAATTTTAATAAATGAGACCTAGATTCTATTTTTCTTTTTATGTGATGTGACCAATATAGACCTCAAAGATGTCCCCATCCTCCAATATCCAGGTATTTGGCTTTCAGAACATCTGTGCCCAAAACTGTTAGAATGAATCACTTACAAGTCAATCAATAAAACTGGTTGAATTCTATGTCCAAACTGAAGCTTTGATGTAATTAACAGCAAACACTATTTCAACCTAATATCTCTATTTTTGTGGGTCGCTTCAGTCATGTCTGACTCTTTGCCACCCTATGGACTGTAGCCCGCCAGGCTCCTCTGTCCATGCAATTCTCCAGGCAAAAACACTGGAGTGGGTTGCCATGCCCTCCTCCAGGGGATCTTCCTGAATCAGGGAATGAACCCGAATCTCCCACATCTCCTGTGCTGCAGGCAGATTCTTTACCCACTGAGCTACCTGGGAAGGCCAGTTGAGGCAGGGTTCCCACCTAAACCACAGCTTCTGTCTCAAGCTGACTAGCTCCACATAAGCTTCCCAGCATCATCTCAATCCTCAGTTTCTAAACACGGCTTCCTTCTCCTGATCCTGCTGGGGCCACTCAGAGGAATGCCAACCCCACCACAGAGCTACTCATTCTGCATCCACTAGAGGGCCCCACAGCATCATCTCGGAAGCAAGGACACACCCTCTCCTAATACAAATCTCTATCCAGCATGTATTTTCTCACAGCTGCTTCCAACCCAAAAACAGGATTGCCTGAAGACCCTAGAGATACCTGCTGGCGAATCTATTGAGGCATCAGTTCATACTAAGTGACCAGTTTTAAGGAGAGTCTCTTAAAAGTGCTCTTTGTTAGAGTCAAATTAGATACTCATCGGGTGAAGATAAAAATTCTGATTTCTGGAAATCCTGCATAGTAGTATTCTTATGGGTGTGTAAATGACAGGCTGATTCCTAGAGCCCAGGATGATTCAAACATGTTGCATTTATTGTGCACTTTATTTTTATCATTATTACATCAGCTCCACTTCAGATCATCAGGCGTTAGATACCAGAGGTAGGGGACACTTGCTTCCCTTGTGGCTCAGCGGGTGAAGAATCTGCCCACAATGTGGGAGACCTGGGTTCCATCCCCGGGTTGGGAAGATCCCCTGGAGAAGGGAAAGGCTACCCACTCCAGTATTCTGGCCTGGAGAATTCCATGGACTGTATGGTCCATGGGGTCACAAAGACTGAGCGACTTTCACTTTCAAAGAAGCTAAGGATGAAAGAACTTAAACGATTTGTCTAACGTATGGAGTTAGTTGGGAAAACAAAGACCCCAACTCCCATGACTTTTAGAACACTTCTTGCTCCCAAAGGGATAAGGCTATAACACTTAAATATACCTAAAATAGCATTGATATATAGGCAGTAATAGATTTGCAAATGCCAAAGGATTAGTCAAGCTGAAAAAATATATCTGATTAACTGGATTGTTTTAATTTCCCTGCTTCCATTTGATGATGCAGTCAGTTTCACCCAGTTGTATTGATAAAATTCCTGTGGATTAGATGAACTTACTCATGCAGAAGGGGCCTGGCCACGGTGTCCCCGCGGCTGTGAGCACGGTAGAAGAGGGTGTAGAGATAGGGCAGTAGGGTATAGCGGATGGTCAGGTAGTGCCTGGAGGAATTCAACAGCAGCGAGTCAGTGCCAAAGGAGGCTGGATCCTGGGCCTGGGAAGAAACAAGAGGTGGTAGTTGTCATCTGGTTTTGATCTTGGAGAAGCGGCAGTAAGCAGTGAGTTCCCCGCTCAGGAATTCAAACTGGGTGACCTGAATGAAAACCAGGAATCCTAGCCACTAGACCAGCAAGGGTTAGAGGTGAGAAGCAAATTTTCCCAAGCTCTTGCCTCTGTTTGAAAGCAAGAATGTTTCAAGGAGGCAAACCGTAAAAGCAGGTGCAAAGCTTATTATTAGAGACAGCACAAGTGTGAGCGCACACAGAGAAACAGTCTGTTTAGTTAAGACAGAAGCAGGGCAGGGAGGCATACCTGGGTACAAAAGGTGTGGGATCCCCCACCACCCCGCCACTCCCCGGATTGAGGAGGGGCTGAGTCAAGAGGTGGTTAAGTCATTTATATGGGGCAGTTCTTCTGGGTTTTTGTTTACCTTTGGCCAACTATCCAGTTTCTTTTTCCACCTCTGACCTGCCCTAGGACCCTCCCCAACATGCATGTGCAACTTTTTCCCAAGATGGGGAAAGAGTCCAGTCCTATGGAGGGCCTTAGCATCACCTATTCTGGGGTGGTACCCCCTCCTTTTTGATCCCCAAGGAGCCTTCCTGCACATGTGCAGTGTTTCCCTTGCCCCAAGGAGGGGAAAGGACCTTGATCTTTTACTCATGCAAGGTTTGACTCCTCTCTGTTCCTGCCATGACAGTTATCTTAAAGTGCCCCAAGTCTGACTATTTACCCTGTTCTTGTTGGTTTTTTTTTTCTTTTTTTTCTATCTCAAAGTGCAAATGGGAGGCTGCAAATACCTAGCCTGTAAATACCGAGCCTAGGTTGTAAACACCTAGCCTGGAGTCCACTTGTCTCCTTCCTCAGAAAATGTAAACAGGAGGCTAGTTATAAATGCCCAGCCTGGAGCCCATCTACCTCCTACCTCAGAAGGATCTGCAGAAATCAGACTCCGTTCATCACAACTAAGAGTTTTATTCCTGCCAGACCTGGAGCTGCCTTGCAACTTTGCTTCTGAGCAATAGGGTTGAGAAAAGGGAATTCATTCCACCCAGTAAGTGGCCACTCTTCACCCTGCAATGCCTCCCCCTCGTTCATTCTAGGGGTGCTCTCTTGGCAGTGCATGCTTGCTTAGTTGCTCAGTCGTGTCTGACTCTGCAACCCCAGGGCTCCTCTGTCCATGGGATTTTTTCCAGGCCAAGAATACTGAAGTGGGTTGCCATTTCCTGCTCCAGGGGATCTTCCCGGCCCAGGGATCTGACCGAGTCATGTCTCCTGCATTGGCAGGCGGATTCTTTTCTGCTGAGTCGTTGGGGAAGCTCTGCAGTCTGGGTAGACTAGCATTTAAATAACTTTGAAGTATTTCCTTATTTTAATTCAAGATGAGTAACATAGATAACGTGTCTAGAGGTTTGATTGAAAACCTTCACAGACTCGCCATCTCTTTGACTGCTGCAGCAGAAATAGCAGAGGCCACAGCAACAGAGCATTTTAATGGCACATCAGGAGTTCTGGTCAATTGCAAACAATGGTCCCAGTTAGCCTAAGTGAAGCACCAGGGAGGAAGCTGGCTCAACAGATTTCCAGGTAAGGATGCAGGTAGATCCAGTCCTACTGAATGCCAAGTGTGTTTTGATCTTATCTCTTGAGAGACTGACTTGCCTTGTAGCCTTGGCCATTGTGATTCCTGGAAAATGGATAGAAGGCTCCCAGCTGCATCCACCGTCTGCAGAGCTCTTCAGAAGTATCCAGTAGAAAGCCACATATGTCAGCACCCACCTGGAAGGACACACAGACAGTGACAGCGTGTGGACCTCACTTCCATTGCTGCCCCCTGCTCCTGGGCTTTGCTTTCTACTGGACACCTGCAAACCGAACTTGGCTGACCTCTTCCTGAGAAGGCGAATGCAGTGTGATGGAACTGGGCCGTGTCCCGCATCCACTCCTTACTCAGGTGACTCCAAATGAGTTACTCAACCCTCTGTGACTCGGTTTCCTCATTTTATTAAAGTGGGCACTCTAGGGTTTTAGTAAATGAGATGATGTAAGGTAAGTAAAACATGTGATGCACAATAGCTCTTTGGTGAATAGTAACTAGAAATACTGTTGATATCACTTTGACCACAGCACTGGCCAATTAATTTTCCAACGGCTAAATCTGATCAGGTCGTTCAAGTATTCAAAAATTTCCAGGGTCTCCTGCTGCTCATCCCCATGGTAACTGGCTCCAACCCACCTCCTTTCCAGCATCATTTCTCATTCCAGTCCTGTGTGCCCCTCCTGACAGATACATCAAATGCTCCCTCTTGCTGGTCTTGTTCAAGTTTGATTCTCAGTCTTAAAATGATCTCCCCTAACCATCAGTCTGATAAACATACCCACTTTTAAGGTTAAACTCAAGTGCCATCTTCTATATGAAGTGACTATTGACTCTTTCCCATGACTCCCCTTGTTTCTTGTTATCTTATTAGAGTTGAAAATTCCCTTTCTCGGGATTTCTTTTAACATTTAAATTATATGTTCCTGTTGGCACTTTTACCCTAGCTTGCCATAATTATGTGTGTGTGTGCTTGTGTATAAACTTGGGGGGGAGGGAAGGAAAGTTTTTCCATTACTATATTTATGTTTCTCTCCAGGTACACCTAGCTCAATACTTTACTCAGAGTAAGAGCTCAATAAATAGATATGTCGAATTTAACTAAGAGATCCCAAAGCCATCTCTAGGATGCTGATAGCGTTGTGCTTCCTCATTTGGGTGTAAAATACACAGATGTGTTTCGTTTGTGAAATCATCAGCTGTAACCTTATGGATATGTGCACTTTTTCACATGTAGGTTGTACTTTATTAAAAAAAAAAATTTCCAACGATACCACTTCAAGGTGGTATCAAGGGTCTATTTTATAAGGCAGTACAGGAAAGATTATCATGGTATCAGTATCATACTAATGTAGATGAAGCAATGCTCACCAGACACTTAATCCTGGGCCAGAGAGGGCAGGGGAGGGGAGATTTATCATTTGGAAACCGTCTAGAATGAGGCATTCTGGGGACTGGCATGTGGACTCACCATTGGGATACCAAAAAGGTTGAACTCAAGCATGCCAGCGATGGACCATCGAAGATCATTCCAGGTGGCTGCATTGTCTCCTAACCAGTGGGCTGCAAACTTGCCCGAACCCGCAAATGTAGAACGGGTTAAAATGAGGCTTCTCTTGCTGGGGAACACAGTCTTAACAGTTCTAGAAAGGGAGAGAGAGAGTCAGTGTGTGACCTTAGTGAGTCTTAGCCCAGAGGTTAATGTGATGATACTGAAGCTCTCAAGTCAGTACTCTACTCTTTTCTTCTAGTTCTCTCCTGTAGGGCTGGATTTGCTATTGGGAGCAGACTGCCCCATTGGGTATGCTTATATTTTGTTTTGTTTTAGGCATTTTATGTACTTCATTAATTGGAGAAGGAAATGGCAACCCACTCCAGTGTTCTTGCCTGGAGAATCCCAGGGACAGGGGAGCCTAGTGGGCTGCCGTCTATGGGGTCACACAGAGTTGGACACGACTGAAGTGACTTAGCAGCAGCAGCAGCAGTACTTCATTAACTCCATAAAATCAAATTTCAGTAAAAGGATACTGATCTGGTACCTAAAATCCCAAAGCGTATGAAGTCTGTAAGTTACTTAACCGTCTATACACCAGACTATAGAGTATGGCAGAGAGGAAAATACATGAAACCTTGGACTCATGCAAAAATGAGTCCAAATTTTGCTTTTACAATTTATTAGCTGTTTGACCTTGGTCAGGTTACTTCTCTTTCTTTCTCCCAACTTTTCATTCATGCATGTATTCATTCTTTCTTTCATTATATACATTCCATAAATATTTTTTAGCTTCCTTCTTCCCTATGGGTTTCCCTGATAGCTCAGTTGGTAAAGAATCTGCCTGCAATGCAGGAAACCCCAGTTCAATTCCTGGGTTGGGAAGATCTGCTGGAGAAAGGATAGGCTACCCACTCTAGTATTCTTGGGTTTCCCTTATGGTTCATCTGGTAAAGAATCCACCTGCAATGCAGGAGACCTGGGTTCGATCCCTGGGTTGGGAAGATCCCCTGGAGAAGGGAAAGGCTACCCACTCCAGTATTCTGGCCTGGAGAATTTCATGGACTGTATAGTCCATGGGGTTGCAAAGAGTCGGACACGACTAAAGGACTTGCACTTTCACTTTCTTCCCTACGTGTCCAGGATTTTCTTCATTCATTCAATAATAACAGCCTTACTGTTATGCCAAGTTATATAAAATAACACAGTGGCACCTGGAATCTAACAGGACTCAGAATCGGATCTGTATTGAGCCCACAGCGATGAGGGCCTTACTCTGCAGTGGCGATCGCCATGGAGTAGCCGTACAGATTGTGGATGTCGTACTGCCGTCCCCAATGCTGCACCGCATCCATGCAGATGCTCTTGCTGAACAGGTACCCATCCAGGATTTCTGCGACGAAAGAGGGTTCGGCCAATGAGAGCCTGAGCTACACATTCCCCATTTCTCGACTATCACCAGACATGGCGGCTCCCTGAGCAGGCAATTGTGTGGCCATCCCGGAAGTGGCCATACATCACCCTGCACAATCAGAGAGCTATATGCACCCGCAGGAGTTTCTCTGTTATGCAAAACAACTGTGCTGACTTGACACCCACACACATCATCCCACCTGGGTGCTCATGTGACCAGAGGCAAGCACTTAGAAGTAACTGGGTCCAGTTAGATTTGAATTTAAATCTGAAGTCTGCAGACTTAGCTAAGTGGTCCGAGAACAAAAATATTTATTAAAAATAAATTTCTCTCCCTTCTCTCCGTTGACCAGATACTGTAAAGGATGATCAACCAACCTATCTTTTATTCATCCAATCTTCTCTGCTCCCTTCACACCACTCTGGTTCAGATCCAAATTACTTTGGATCTTAACTATTGCAATCATTTCCTTAATGGTTTATTTACCTCTGATCTATCAACTTTCTAATTCATATTAGAAGCACACATAATGCCAGATCAATATTTCCAAAACCATTTGACTCCCATATTTCCATTACTAAAATATCAGTAATTTCTATCACCAAAAGAATGAAGCCTCCCATCAAAGTCCCTCACTGTTTGATCTTGACTCATTTGTTCCAATTTCCTATTTTCTCATCAGATTGGAAGTCTTCAAAAGATGCTATAATTCTAGCAGCTTATTCCTTTCTTAATCAAGATACTATTTCTCTGTGAGTCTCTAGTTTTCTTCAAAATACAGTGAATGCTGTGATCCTAGGGCCACACCCTAGGAGATTCTATTGGTCAAAGTTCAATCAGATCTCTCTAGCATTCTATTCACTGACACTGACTTTGTCCTCCCAAGCCATGGGTTCTGGCTTCCTCTCATTCTGTCATCCAAATCTCTTCTTTACTCTCTTGACTTGATCAGATTTGACTTCATCTGAAGACCAAACCTAGTTATCTGGTTTCTCTCTGGTAAGCCCTGACCTGTCTGGGTCCATACTTGAGAGCAAAATGAACTAACCACTAGCCTCTGGTTTCTGTACCATATCTTCTCTAGACTCTCCCCTAGAAACAGCTCAGATGTAAGCAGAAGGACTAGGTTGCCCCTTTTGGAATTTATGCCTTATCTAGAAAAGCAGAATGTTTTGACTTTCTTCTCTAGTTTACTTTATATAGTACCCACATTTTCCTTCCTGTATGCAATTTATGTACTAAATGCCTCAGCAGGTTGTTCATATCTATCATTATGAATATAAAATATGAGATATGTGTTGCCACTTTAATCAAACTAATCAATGCTTACTGGGAGTGAATGGGGGATAATTTAGATTGCTCGTGGAACATCCTGAAACTGAGCCATCCACGAAGTTGGCGACTTCATTCATATCCTGCAAGACAAAGAGCAAAAACTATTAAGAAAGAGTAACATTTCCTCATATGTTGTACAGATGGTGTCTATTTTTTTAAGGACTCAGAGAAATAATTCTATATATTTCTTTTCTAAAGACGTCCTTAGGTTAAAGAGAGAAACAGATGTTCCTGCCCTGTCTTCCCTACCCACTGAAGGCTTTGTGGAGGAGGTTGTTAAAATCCCTTCAAAATGACATGTCTTCAATCATTTAAACTGAAATATTTCTCAAAATATTGGGTTGGCCAAAGGTTCATTTGGGTTTTTCCATAACATCTTACAGAAAAACCTGAATGAAATTTTTGGCCAACCCGATATTAGGTGAATCATAATTCAATTTATATGATCCCATATAAATCAACTTATATTGATACATTCTCAAAATATGCAAATATAGCTATGAATACACACATTATAAATGCATTTGCATATATAAACACATGCAGAGAGAGTGAGTGAATAAGCAGGTACCCACAGCTGTGCAAGTGAGAGGTCTGTAAAGATTCACACGGAAATACTGACAGTAGATGCCCTTGGTTGATATCGTTTTCGCTCTTCTCATCTGTTTCGCTCTTCTGTTTGCATTTTCTACTTTTCCCTTATAAATAGAAAGAATTTCAAGGCTAGCGCTCCCTAAATTGTGTTGAACACCTCCTGCTTTGCATTGGTTTTCATTCGATATTAGCCTATGAGACATTTGTCCTTTCTGTAGCCACAGTTCTGTCCACACCTGAGTACTCCGGCTCTGGTTGGTGTATCCAACTTGTCCGAGTGAAAGAGCCCTGAACTGGCCACTGAACCGTTCAGGTACTTGGTGACAATGACAATGTCTTCCCTGGTGGCTCAGATGGTAAAGCATCTGCTTGCAATGCAGGAGACCCAGGTTCAGTCCCTGGGTCAGGAAGATCCCCTGGAGGAGGGCATGGTGATCCGCTCCAATATTCTTGCCTGGAGAATCCCATAGACAGAAAATCCTGGCAGACTACAGTCCATAGGGTTGCACAGAGTCGCACACGACTGAGCCCCTGAGCACGCACAGACTTGGATAGAACTGATTCCTGAGTTTACTTCCAGTTCTAACAATCTGCTTTTGAGTCTGAGCTACATGTCTTCGTAAGATTGTTTGAATAGTAAGAGAGGGAATACTTAGAATTACTGCCACTCTTGCTTTCCTCTCCTTCTCTTGACCCTGCGCTCCACGACTCAGTGACATCGAGATACACAGTCTGAATGTTAGCCACCTACTCAACAGAATGTTAAGAACTCTAGATAATAATTGAGAACCTACTGTATAGCTCAGGGAAGTTTACTCAGAGCTCTATGATGACCTAAATGGGGAGGAAACACAGAAATGAAGGGATGTATGTGTACATAGAGCTGATTCACTTTGCTGTACAATAGCAACTAACACAGCACTGTAAAGCAACTATACTTCAATAAAAATTAATTTTAAGGAAAGAGAAAAAAATGTTAAGAACTCACAATCCAGATTCCATCAAACTCTACTTGGCTGTGGAAAAGCTCAAATTCATTTGTCCACCAAGCAGTACATTTAGGGTTGGTGTAATCAGGAAACACAGTTTTTCCAGGCCAGACCTGCAGGAAGAAAAGAAAATAATTAATCAGAGAAAGTTAAATGAATACAGAGTAAAATAGAGTAGAGTACTCTACAAAGAATTCATAATATGATTGTGGCAACAGAGCTGCCCAGACACAGGTCATTTTCAATTAAGGATGTGAAGCACTTCAAATACTTAGAATAAACAGGAGTTGTCAACTGACACTTGAAGAAAAGAAGTTATTTTTTTAAAAAATGATTAAATCATTGTTAATGTTCAACTCCCAATCCTGGGAATGAGAAATGAGGGAATGGTCATGGTTTAGTGACTAAGTCTGGCCCGACCCTTGTGATTCCATGGACTGTAGACCACCAAGCTCCTCTGTCCATGGGATTTCCCAGACAAGAATACTGGAATGGGTTGCCAGTTTCTTCTCCAGGGGGTCTTCCTGACCCAGGGATCAAACCCTGGCCTCCTGCATTGCAGGTGGATTCTTTACTGAATGAGCACAGGGAAAGCAAATGAGAAAGAGTACTGTGTAATTTCAGCTGATGCATCACAAGTTGTATGTTCCAACCATCAATCATTCTTTCTATTGTCTTCCTATCCACTTCCTGTCAGACACTATGCACTCAGGTCAGCAGAGATATTAGAAGTGAAGCAGCAGATAATACTTTGATGGAAGAAAAGGACAAATAGAAATTTGAGGAAAAACTAATCAAACTTGTCAGATAACAGAAAAATTGAGTAAGAAAAGGAATGAAACAGTTCCACTGGATTTGCCAATTTGAAAATAACTGGTGCCATTTGTCAGAGGAGGGATGGGGGAAAAAAGCAGACTGCGGTCAGCTAAAGAGCAAATGGGGAGTGAGGAGGGAAATATTCAGTATCTACGTCTATTGTTCAAAGGGACTGTGCTATGAAGGGAATGTAAGAGCTCAGATGGCTGGTAGGTATTTGGAGATGAAAGCACAAGGGCAAGTCGATCCCCAGCAAATATGATAACTGAAAATGTAAAACAAAACAATTACATACACACACACTCACACACATATAACACAGCCACAGCCCCCTACCAGCTCCAAGCTTCCCCATTAAGTTACCTCCCCAATGAGTGGATTCACTCCATCCGAAGTATTCACCCATATCTTCATATCTGAACCCCTGTCATACGGGCCGTAGGGATTACTTAGGGAAGAGTTGTTGGAGATGGCAGGATCCTAAGAAGGAGAAAAATACAGTGAGGAACCTAGCTTTAAGCCAGAGGCACTGAAAGGAGATTGGAAATTGGGGATGAGGTGGGGAGAGGAGGCTTCAATGACAAAGAAGAGCAAGGACCTAATGTGTGGGTATAAGAGGACTGTCCATACCACAATGATGACCAGTTTCTGTCCGTTATTGTGTAATTCTTTAACAAACTCAGGGAAGCCCTTGAAAGCTACTGGATCATAAGTGAAGTCCTTTCTTGCGTCCATGTAATCAATATCAGCATGCTGAACATCCTGAAAGAACACACAAGGTCCACAATTTATGGGCCCATCCCTGGAATCAGATTAGCTGCATCGCTCTACCTGGTTGTCTGGCCCTCTGGCATTAAAATCCAATCTAACAAACAAACCTCGACAATCACAAAAAAAATCACTAAGGCTGTCAAAACACATCCATTACCTAAATGCTATGTCATCCACAATAAAGAAGGGATTAGGCTGTGTCTCCCACCTCCTCTCCCTCATTTGACTGCCCCACATTTTGTTTTGTTGCTTCTCTTCTACTTTGAGCCATCTTTGACATTTACTCTTTCCTAATATTGCTCTTACAAAAACAGTGGAGCCCAGGATGAAACTGACTCTTGCTCTAGGACCTAAATGTCTGCCTCCAAGGGCATGGGGTAGTGGAAAGAAGAGGATTATTCCAGAGAACTTTGGGCTTTTCCCTTTGCATCTCTTGCAAAAACCTCACTACTCATTATATAATTGACATATTCAAGTGCAGTCATCTAAAACATAAAAATATTTTATTACATGCATGTACTATATCCTTTTGCTCACTTAAACTAGGAAAATAAATGTTTTGAGAAGTCAAATAAAAGATGCATTAGGTGAAATGTAATCAATACAGTAAGCATAAGAAAATTTTACTATTAAAACATGTGGTAAGAAAAATAGAGAAAGAAACAGATTGTCTCCCAACCCTATATTTGTGGTCTCTAAGGATCCTGTTATAAAGAACCAGTTGCTTTAAAGGAATGGTTGGCCTGACAAAAAGACTGGCATTCTGAATATGTAAAAATATTTTTGCTATATATTAAAAAAAAAAACTCAGGAGGAGAAAGTATAAATAGATGTTCTTATTCCCCAATTCTTTTATTTTTGGAGCATTTTTTGAAATCTTACTTACGTAAGGCAGCTGTGCGGCGCGGTTTCTCTCCACGACTTCTTTCATGTTATCTAGAGTTCCATAGTCGTAACGACTGAGATGAAAGCCAAGTGCCCAGTATGAGGGTAGGGCTGGCCGTCCAACGAGCTGAAACAATGATGTAAAATGAAAGTTAGGAAATACTCTGCTTTTAAAAAAATTTATTCTGAGCATTAGTTTGGGGGCACAAAATATACCCACTTCCCAACACTCTATTTCCTTAATGTTAGATGCTAGTCTATTTTTCCAGCCCCTTTATAAATCATGGGCGGTAGGGTCAAATTGTAGTAGCACATTTGTAGCAGCTACTTATAATATTAACAGCATATGTTTACAAGTCACACTTATATTAAATTTCATTTTCTTTGTGCTATTTAGGATTTCCTTAATCATATCATGATATCATAAGTTTACCTCTAGATATTCTTGAACAACTTGCTCTGGAGTATTCCCCAAGAACACATAGAAGTCGAGAATGCCCCCAATGGTGCGGTAAGTGACAGCCGGGGTGGGCTGGAGGAAAACCTCTTGAAGATTAAAAATGAAGCAAATAAACATTAGAATTTGTTCTAGAGTTATAATTACAAAGTTTTAGACCAGAAGATCCCCAATCATCTGAACACTAGTGAAGTGATCCTAATACCTCGTTTTTGTATAAAAAGGGACAAACTCTGATGGTCAAAGTCCACCCTCACAGCACAAGAGCGGTCAAAGCATTTGTTCTGCAGCAGATTTTCATACTGGCGACTGGAGTATTTTCAGTGTTGTATCAGGATTTCATGAAAAAGCAACCAGTTTTGTGAAGGGGTTCAGAATAAGCCACCGTGGCATAAGAATGATTATAAATTGAAGATGTTTGAGTTTCTGAAATCCCTCATCAACCTAAACACAAAGCCTCTCATAAGCACACATCTGCTCTCAGACTTCCATAGTGGTCCAATAGTTAAGACTTTGGCTTCCAATGCACGGGGTGTAAGTTTGACCCCTGATCAGGAAGCTAAGATCCCGTGTGCCTCACAGCCAAAAAACCAAAACATAAAACAGAAAGAGTGTGTAACAAATCCAATAAAGACTTTAAAAAGCGTCCACATCAGAAAATCTTTAAAATTAAAAACTTTCAAGAAAAGAACTTAGTTGTCATAAACCCCCTACCCTAGAGCAAAACAAATGTTCTCTGAGACAATAAATTGGCAGCACACCCAAACAGACATGGCCACAAGAATATCCGACTCCCACTATTCTCCTAAGGATGCTAATCTTTCCAAAAAGTCATTTGTTGTCCCATTAAATGCCCTCTCACTCCTTCAGGGAGCTATTTGTTTCATCCTAAGTAACTGTCTTCCTCTACCTTATTAGGAGCTGCTAGGCTCCTTTGTCCATGGAATTCTTCAGGCAAGAATGCTAGAGTGGTAGCCATTCCCTTTTCCAGGGATCTTCCCAACCCAGGGACCGAACCCAGGTCTCCTGCATTGCAGGCAGATTCTTTACCATCTGAGCCAACAGGGAAACCCATTAGCATGGTATCTAAATTCTAACCCAAATTCTAACCACTCCTTTGAGCTACTTATTGAGCACTCTTGTGCATATGTATGTCATACGTGTAAATAAACTCGGTCTTTCTGTTGCTAACCTGTCTTTTGTCAGATTGATTCACAGGCCTCCAAATACCTAACTTAAGAGGACAGAGAAAAAAATTTTCTCCTCAGGCATTCACAACTACAGAACATGCTCTTCCAATCTCATTACCCATTATAACTACAGGAATATAACCCAGCTATACTCACAGAGGTCATAGCCTCAGCAGATCTCATATCAAGCAAGAGCCAAACTAAAACAATGTCAGAGATGATATTATAAATTCAAAATCTCTCTAAGTCCCCATTGCAATTGTCAAAGATGAAGTCTCCCTATCACCTTGATTTGCATTAGGGATAATGAAACTAGAATACCTCATAACACCATACACAAAAACAAATTCAAAATGGATTAAAGGCTTAAATGTAAGGCCAGAAACTATAAGGCTCTTAGAAGAAAATATAGGCAGTACACTCCTTGACATAAATCACAGCAAGATCCTCTATGACCCATGTCCTAGGGTAGTGGAAATAAACACAAAAATAAATAAATGAGACCTAATTAAACTTAAAAGTTTTGCACAGCAAAGGAAACTATAAACAAGGTAAAAAGACAACCCTCAGAATGGGAGAAAATAATAGCAAATGAAACAACTGACAAAAGATTAATTTCCAAAATACACAAGCAGCTCATGCAGCTCAATAACAGGAAAACAAAAATCCCAGTCAAAAAGTGGGCTGCTGCTAAGTTGCTTCAGGCGTGTCTGACTCTTGTGTGACCCCATAGACAGCAGCCCACCAAGCTCCCCTGTCCCTGGGATTCTCCAGGCAAGAACACTGGAGTGGATTGCCATTTCCTTCTCCAATGCATGAAAGTGAAAAGTGAAAGTGAAGTCGCTCAGTCATGTCCGACTCTTAGCGACCCCATGGACTGTAGCCCACCAGGCTCCTCTGTCCATGGGATTTTCCAGGCAAGAGTACTGGAGTGGGGTGCCATTGCCTTCTCGGCAAAAAGTGGGCAGAAGACCTAAAAAGATATTCCTACAAAGAAGACATATAGATGGCTAGTAAACACAAGAAAAGATGTTCAATGTCACTCATTATCAGAGAAATGCAAATCAAAACTACAATAAGGAATCACCTCACACTGATCAGAATGGCCATCATCAAAAAATCTATAAACAATAAATGCTGGAGAGGATGTAGAGAAAAGGGCGCCCTCCTACACTGTTAGTGCGAATGTAAATTAATCAGCCACTATGGAGAATAGTATGGGGATTCTTTAAAAATCTAGGAATAAAACTACCATATGAGCCAGCAATCCCACTACTGGGCATACACCCTGAGGAAACCATAACTGAAAAAGACACATGTACCTCAATGCTCACTGCAGCACTCTTTGCAATAGCTAGAACATGGACGCAACCTGGATGTCGACTGACAGATGAGTGGATAAAGAAGTTGTGGTATGTATTGTTGTTGTTGTTGTTGTTCATTCGCCAAGTCACGTCTGGCTCTTCATGACCCCATGGACGGTGGCACACCAGGCTTCCCTGTCTCGCACTGTCTCCTGGAGTTTGCCCAAGTTCATGTCCATTGAATCAGTGACCCCATCCAACCATCTCAGTAATATTCCATCGGAATATTACCAGCCATAAAAAGGAACGTATTTGAGTCAGTCCTAATGAGCGGGGTGAACCTAGAGCCTATTATACAGAGTGAAGTAAGTCATAAAGAGGAAAAGCAAATATATATTAATGCATATATGTGGAATCTAGAAAGATGGTACTGATGAACCTGTGTGCAACGGAGCAATGGAGATGCAGACAGAGAGAACAGACTCATGGACCCAGCGGGAGGAGAGGTGGAGGAATAGAGTAGCACTGAAATATATACGTTACCATAGGTGAAATAGCTAGCTAGTGGGAATTTGCTGTATGATGCAGGGAGCTCAGCCTGGTGCTCTGTGACTGCTTAGACCGGAGGGATGGAGTGGGCGGTGGGAGAGAGGTTCAAGGAGGTGGGGACATATGTACGCCTATGGCTGATTCTTGTTGATATATGGCAGAAACCAACACAACATTGTAAATCAATTATCCTCCAATTAAAAAGGAATAAATTTTTAAAAATCAATCTGATCAGGCTGAGAGGGAAAGGTCACAGGATCCTAGATACTCTAAGCTACTCAACTTGTTTTCTGGTTCCTTTCAGCCACCTGAAACTGCACTTGCATTACCTCAGTCTATTCTTTGACCATCAGGTAGCTTAGAATCATCTAAGATTCGATTAGGTATCTTAGTATCATCTTGTATCATTCAAGTTATTCACAAACAATCTGGTAAAAAAAAAAAAATCAGAGCCTAATTTTTCAAATTTCCAATTCTTTGCAAACTGATACTTTTGTAAAATAACACAAAAATGAAACACTAGAAGAAAGATTCATGCATGCACTTGGACGCTATAGCAATGTTTCCTTTCAGTTTCTGTATTTATCTTACTGTAGACCTGAAACAGTCTGTGAACCTTCCACGAACCACACTTTGAGTGGCCCTGATCTAGTCCACTGAGTTTCAGTCAAGAAGACAGTGGGGATCAATATCCTATGCTGACTATCAACTCTGGGATTCTGACACAACTCCTCTTCCCCTATAGTGATTGAATCATTGCCCTGGGATTGTATGTGACTGGTGCAAGCAGAAAAATAGTTAAGAATTATCGATCTGGTCTAAAACCTTCAAAGATAAGGGAGTGAGCTACTTTCTGGAATCCTATGATATTACCATGAGATCTTAAACAATCTGAAAATATTCTGCATGGCCTTCAACACTCACCCCACTTTATCTTGCTAGCCTTGGTGTCTCAATGCAACATTCACTGCTCAGTTGTATCTCCTTGGTTAGGCTCAGCTATTAGAACAATTGGGCTTCCCAGGTGGGTCAATGTTAAAGAATTCACCTGCCAATGCAGGACATGGAAGACATGCAGGTTTGATCCATGAGGTGGGAAGATACCCTGGAGTAGGTAATGGCAACCCACTCCAATATTCTTGCCTGGAAAATCCCATGGAGGAATAAGCCTGGCAGGCTACAGTTTATGGGGTCACAAAGAGTCGGACACAAAGAGCATGCACACACTATAAGAATAACCTGTTGTTTTTACCAAAGCTGATATTAAGCCCTGTACTGGATGGATGTCTGAGGAAGGAGAAAAATAAATTGGTAGAAACTGCCTCAGAATAGATTATAGGAACGGTTAGCTGTTTTAGCTCAAAAATAGAAAATTTTCCAACAGAGGCAAACAGACTGAAGAAAATCATAAGCCAGGATAGGACACTCAACTCATGGCCACCATGGGTCAACAAGTAATGAAACAGGGATGATACAATCAGAGAACATATGAAACCCTAAAGGGCACCACTCCTTTATCATGATGCTGTCAGAAGGGGACTGAAAGTCATTTTTGAGTACTTTTTTCATTACTATTCCTTTAGTCTTTTACCCATGGCATTGCTGTTCAGCAGAAAAACTCCAAAGGACAATCCACTAGCATCTTCAAGGCATAGGAAGAACGTCTGTGCACCATACAAGTTAGTTCCATCCTGCAGAAAGACAATTTAAAATCAAAAATTTACAAATAAGCCCCACGTGGCCAGAAATAGCTTAGGAAATCAGTATTAATCATGCGAGAAATGGGCATGAAGAAACTTGTGGTCAAAGAAGACACAGATCTCTAATACAAGGTCTATATTTGGTTGATGTTAATCAAATGAATTAGTATTTTCTTATACAGTTAGTTGGCTGTGAGAGCTTATAATGTGTTAAGATGTAGGAGAACAGGAGTTTTGAAACTGTAGTTCGTAAAAGCTCTTCTCTATTATAGGTATCAAAAACAAACTTAACGGTTACCGAAGGGGAAACTTGGTGGGGTGGAGAGGGATAAATCAGGAGCTTGGGATGAACATACACACATTACTCTCTATAAGATAGATAACCAAAAAGAATCTACTCAATATTTTGTGATAATCTATATGAGAAAAGAATGAATATAAGTATATGCATAATTGAATCACTTTTCTATACACCTGATACTAACACAATATTGCAAATCAACGGTACACCAAATTTTTTTTTTAAAAAAGCAGCTCTCCCCTCAAACAGGCTTGACCTTGACTCAAAGAGGTTTGACCTAACCCCACCTGCAAAAACTCCATTAAGTCCTAATATAAATCAATCCAGTTTAGTTCAGTCACTCAGTCGTGTCCAACTCTTTGCGACCCCATGGACTGCAGCATGCCAGGCCTTCCTGTCCATCACCAACTCCTGGAGTTTACCCAAAACTCATGTCCATTGAGTCGGTGATGCCATCCAACCATCTGATCCTCTGTCGCATATAAATCAGGCACCATTTAATTTGCAACTAGATGGAGCTCTATTTAAGATATCTGGTCTTCTAGTCTTTACAAGAGTAAACATTAGAACTTGAGCTGGGCTTCTAGACTTGAGAACAGCAGTTCTCAACCTGGGCCACATTCCACCTCCATTAAAACAGAATCTCTGGAGACATCAGCAGGCAGCCATGGTTTGTTGAGTTTTCCAGGGTGTTTGCAAAGTGTAATCATGTTTGAGAATCACTGCTCTGGGACAGTACGTCTCAAAATTTGGCGTGCATAAAAATTACAAAGGAACTTAATGTAAGTGTGGGTTCTAATTTAGTCGTTAGAAGACAGAACTGAGAGCCCAGATGTCTCATGTGGTGTTTCCTGCACTGCACACTTCAAGCAGCAAGGATCTAAGGCTCCTTATTAAACAAGCATCAGCAGCCGTATCCCAGATGACCTGCTCTGAGTCAACACCTGCCCTGGTTTTCTGATAGGATGTGGTATGGTAAGGAGCATGGGCCAGGGGTTAGATCTTCTCTCTGTTCCTTACAAACTATTTTTTGTTGTTGTGTTTGTTGTTTAGTAGCTAAGTCGTGTATGACTCTTTTGCGACCCCATGGACTGTAGCCCGCCAGGTTACTCTGTCCATGGGATTTCCCAGGCAAGAATACTGGAGTGGGTAGTCATTTCTTTCTCCAGGGGATCTTCCTGATCCAGGGATCGAATCCACATCTCCTGCATTGGCAGGCAGATTCTTTACCACTGAGCTACTAGGCAAGCTCTTCTTTGGATTTTGTTAGTTTTTTTTTTACATTGTGCTATTTATCTGGCTTTTCTAAACCTGTTTCTTTGTCTGTTAGATGGAGTAAATTAAACTCATTTTTTCGGAGTTCTTTTGGTAAATAGAGATAACGTATTTTTAAAAGTCATTTAATAAAATATTCCTCTAATTACCTTTCATCCAGTCACTAGTTCTGCTTAATCAGGAAAGTTGCTGAACAAAACCTGAATGTAGCATTGCTGAGTCTAGAAAATATCTCTACTTTGAATTTTAGCAGTAAAAACAAAACAGAGAAAAAAATAAAATAATAACAACAATGAAACTTTATTCCTTCTATTCTCTCACTGCCCCAAACATTCTTCAAGGAAAGAATGATTAATACAGAATTTTAGTTGATTAAAAAAAAAGAATTTTAGTTGATATTTTATCCTATTTTGCTGACAAACCTGGTAAGTTGGTGATTTGTAAAGATCAACCTAAAATGTGGTGATCAGAACCAACATATTGTGCAGAATCAACATTAGTTTTCTCCACAACTAGTTAGTTCAAAAGGAAAATAAAATAAAAGTAGTTGGTATTTACTGAGCACTTTCTATGTGGCAGACACTCTTCTAGAGACTCTATATGTATCCGTTCATTTAATCACCATCACGACCCTATGAAGTAAGTATACTACCCCCATTTTATGAATGGGGGACTAAAAACACAGAGGGGAAACCTGCCCAGAACCATATAACTGGTGAGTGCTCTTGTTATTGTCCAGCCACCAAATCATGTCTAACTCTTTGTGACCCCATGGACTGCAGCACATCAGGCCTCCTGTCCCTCACTATCTCCTGGAGTTTGCCCAAGTTCATGTCCATTGAATCAGTTATGCCATGCAGCCATCTCATCCTCTGTTGCCCTCTTCTGCTACTGGTGAGTAGCAGTGTCAGAATTCAGACCTGGTAGCCTCACCCTAGAAGCTTATTCCTAACCATTATACTGTACTGCATGTACATCTCTTCATGACAAATAGATGGGGAAACAATGGAAACAGTGACAGACTTTATTTGGGGGGCTCCAAAATCACTGCAGATGGTGACTGCAGCCGTGAAATTAAAAGACACTTGCTTCTTGGAAGAAAAGCTATGACTAACCTAGACAGCATATTAAAAAGCAGAGACATCATTTTGCTAACAAAGGTCCATCTAGTCAAAGCTATGGTTTTTCTAGTAGTCACGTATGGATGTGAGAGTTGGACCATAAAGAAAGCCAAGCACTGAAGAATGGATGCTTTTGAACTGTGGTGTTGGAGAAGACTCTTGAAAGTCCCTTGGACTGCAAGAAGATCAAACCAGTCCACCCTAAAGGAAATCAAACCTGAATATTCATTGGAAGGACTAATGCTGAACCTGAAGTGAAGAACTGACTCATTTGAAGAGACCCTGATGCTGGAAAAGATTGAAGGCAGGAAGAGAATGAGATGGATGAGATGGTTGTATGGCATCACCGACTCGATGGACATGAGTATGAGCAAGCTCCGGGAGTTGGTGATGGACAGGGAAGCCTGGTGTGCTGCAGTCCATGGGGTCACAAAGAGAAGGACACAAGTGAGTGACTGAACTGAACTGTACTGCTAGGAGATACCCTCATGAAGAGGCTATGATCTTCAGTGAAGGGGGGTCCATCTGAAAGCTTACCTCATTGGGGGTTGTGTCCCTGGCAAATATGGGCCAGGTCTTCCAGTTCATGTCAAGCCGGTACTGCTGGTGCACGTGTTCGCCCAGCCCGTACACGTTGGCACTAGGCAGTTGGATGGAGAGCTGCAGGAACTGGTCAGCAAACAGCAGGGGCCCGACGCTGGAGTCAAACCTGGACACAGGTACAAAACATGGGACAGGTAGGCAAGTGTGTGGAGAGAATGCAGCTGCTTAGAACGGTGTGCGATGCTCTGCTGTGTTCAGTCGCTCTGCCTCGTCCACCTCTTTGTGACCCCACGGACTGTAATCCACCGGGCTCCTCTGTCCATGGGATTTTCCAGGCAAGAATACTGGAGCGGGTTGCCATTTCCTTCTCTAGGAGATCTTCCCAACCCAGGGACGGGACCCAGGGATCTCCTGCATTGGAGACTGGATTGGATCTCCTGCATTGGATTATTTACCACTAACACCACCTGGGAAGCCCTCAAAGACTTAATGCTCCCTGTTTAATCAGCTCCATTTGCCCTCCTATGATATTTTCCAGCAGATAACAAGAAAGAGATCAGGTACCATTGGGCACATTTCTTAGATTTGTCCACCTAATACTCTATTATGTGACCAGATTATTCTTACATTATAGTAGATGCTCCACAGAGAGCTACTGGTGCATAGGTGTCAGAAAGATGGAAGGAAAAAAAGGGACAATAAAGAGGAAAAATGACCTAATGGAAGGAAGAAAAAGAAAAAGGACGCAGCCCAGTGCCTGGCCTATAATAAATGCTTAGTAATAACAGAGGAGGAGGAGGAGAAAGATGAGGAGGAGAAAGGAGGGGGAGAAAGAGAAAGAGTGGAGCAGGAAGAAAGAGGCAGAAAGGCAGAGAAAAGTCTGCATTTGAAGGCGGAGAATCTGATCACCATCAGTGGGCTTACAACCTTCTGGAATATTATAGAAAGGCATTCATTCTCAGGTTTGCAAACCTCCCTCCTCCATAACCTTCAGACTCATCTCTCTAGGTAAGTTTCCAAAACTTACAGAACACGATTGTTGCTCGTTCTGATCACTTTGATGCCAAACGGCTGTTTGGAGACCTCAACTTTATACATCAAGGAAGAGGCAGCATTTCCTGTGAAGGGTTGCACATGTTCATGGGGCACTTCGTATCTGTTCTGGTTTTGGTCAGTTAACTGTCCAGAGAGGTTAGCAAAAAAAAAGTCAAAATGAAAACATCTCTACTGTTTCTAAAACAGAAGCATGCCTACCAACACCATGCTTCCCAACACCTATGCTCGTGGCACTGGAATCTGGGCAGCAGATGACATTCTAATCTGAAATTATATCACCCAATTCGGATGTTTAACAGTTGGACATAAGTTAGTCTTTAGGTAGACACTGTAAGTCTGCAGACATGACTTATCTCTAGAATTTTCAAAGCTGTGATCATTCTTTTCTTCCCCTCCCTACCACATTTCAGATGGCATCAAGGGAAAATGCATGAAAGCCAAAACTCACCAGTGAACCCTATATGTCTGGGAAGTTGTCACACTGAAGGAAGGCAATAAGTACCTTCAACATACAGGTGCTAAGTAAGAAAATGACAGTAGAGAAAAATACTCTACTAGCAAATTTTTCTCTTTTGTAGTAACTTCAGTCCTCAGGAAGGGAACAAGAACCTCTCAAAAATTTTTCTAAATAAGTAGGTATCATCTGATACCACTTATATGTGGAACCTAAAATATGACACAAATGAATGTATTTACAAAAGAAAAAGACACAGAGACATAGAAAACAAACTTACCAAACAGGAAATGGGGTTGAGGAGAGATAAAACTAGGAATTTGGGATTAGCAAATGAAATCTATAATATATAACATATATTAACATATATATAATACATAACAAAACTATAATATATAGTTTAAATATTTAAGAACAAGGTCCTACTGTAGAGCACAAAGAACTATATTCAATATCTTGTAATAAACTGTAATAGAAAATAATATGAAAAATACAAATAAACAAACTACAACCTTAAAGTGGAAACGGTTAGATGTCTGGTATTCTGCTGTGAGAAGGACATTGTTGACATCATTTCCAAACAGAGATGGAGAAGACAACCTTTTCAGCTGGGCTGTAAATCCTAACGTGAAAAGGAAGAGAGTTTTCAGAGCCAGCTGTGTAAATTCACAAATAACAGCCACATACAAGTAAGCTAAGTGTCAAAGGGGCTGGCAAAAAGCTTTTACTTCCCATCAGAAGAGGAGACACAGATGTGGACCTCATCATACATACATACCATGTTGGACCAGATTCTGAAGCTAGGAAGCTATTACCTTATTCAAAAGCTATGCCTCTCTGCTCTAAAATCTGAATAGAAACATCCCTCTCCTTCCATCAGCCCATCAATCACTCCTATACCCTTTACACTCTCAGTCCTCGATGCGTTCATATCCATTATTCCCTCTCTGTTGTCTTCATGTTACATCACAGGTGATCGTAGGTACCAATGCCATCTCCTTAGTTAGGCGACACAGCAGATGAGAGTCCAGGCCTTATTAGAAAAGTCTATTGGGCCAAGAGGCCCTGGAGGAGAGCATGCCTCTTCCTTTATGCTAAAGAGCCTCCCCAAAGTGCTCAACTTCTCTTACCCCTAGAATGTTCATTATTATGTCTGCATTTTAAGATGGGAGAAAAGAAGGAGGTATGTATAGTCCATGAACAGTGACACTGACTAGCTAACTTTAATAAAATGTTGATAAAATTGGAATTGTTTCCATATCATTAAAATTGCATTGTATTAGAGTTGTTGGTAGTCTCAGAAGTGACTGAGTCCAAAACTCTCTCTTTAAAAGTTAGAAAGTTGGGGAATGAAGAGATCACGATGTATGGACAACGTTACATGAGGAAATGGAAATCCACTCCAGTATTCTTGCCTGAAAAATCCCATGCACAGAGGAGCCTGGGGGGCTACAGTCCAAGGGGTCACAAAGAGCACACTCACACACACATGAGGACAAAGCCAGGAACAGGACATGTCTCCCAGCTCTTAAGACAGAGAGTGATCTTCTCCCTTGATGCCAAAGAGACTCCAGGCAGTGCTTGAGGGCAGCGCCCATTCTATCACAGGCACCGTGGCCGCACAGAGCAACACCCTGCTGCTGCTACAGCTGTCTGCTGCCGTGTCCAGGGCCACTCCAGAGGACCTGGAGTTCCTTCTTCAGGACACAGCTTGGCTTACCTGCATTTGTGTTCACGAGGTCGCCCCCTACTTGATAGCCATGACTCTTAGAATAATAGCACCACGGTATGCTTATGGTTCCCTGAGGCCTCCAGCAGCAGCCACGCTGGTCACAGGTAGCCTGAAACAAGAGATCAGTCAGAGTAACTCCATTCATTGATAAATATGATTGGAGCTTGTGGTCTTATAAACTTTGTTTTACAAATAAGCAACCTGATAGTCAGAGGAATCGTGCTGCAGCCCAGTCCCTGCAGTGTTTGCCCTCAAAACTCATTTTTCTGGCTAACATCCTTCGTTGTTATTGTTATCAGATAACAATATATGATTGCAGTGCATTCTATACCTCTCATCAAAATAAAACTGGATAAATTTATTTAAAGATTCTAAACTACCGTATAGTTATATCACCAGTAAGCCAAAATGACAAATGCAGCTTCATTAATTTTGGTTTTGGCTTTTTAAAAAAAGACTTTGCAATTGACTTTATTCAGAAGCTTTGAAATCAAAGTAAATTTGCTTTGACTTTTAAATGTGTATATTATATATCTGTGTATTTAGTATATGTGACATTATGCATATATATTATGTATATTCGTAAATATATATATACATTTTTATATATAGTCTCTCAATTCATCCCAAGGCAGAAAGCAACTGTTCCATGAAACCCAAATAGATTCTAATTCTTATTTTTAAAAGTTACCTGCCTTTAACCATAATTAATGACTCAATCACATGTATACTACAGGCTACCCAGGTGGCACTAGTGGTAAAGAGCCCTCCTGCCAATGGAAGAAACATGAGAGATGTGACTTTGATCCCTGGGTGAGGAAGATCCCCTGGAGAAGGAAATGGCAACCCACTCCAGTATTCTTGCCTGGAAAATCCCACGAACAGAGGAGCCTGGCAGACTACAGTCCATAGAGTCACGAAGAGTAGGAAATGACTGAAGTGACTTAGCCTGCATGCACATGGATAACTAAAATGAATACAATCTCTTTCTCATATCAACTAATCTGGAAGAAGCAGTCAAATTAAATACAACAAAAAGCAAAGAAAGTGCTCCTCTTGAAGAGTAATAATAAAATATTATAGCAAAAATAATAGGTTGTAGCTTCCAAGATCAGATTAGAGAATGTCTCCTGTCTCACTCCCTGTCTTTCCCTTGTTCTGCTGGAGCCCTCACTCTGGGAGAAGTGAGGTGCTGGACTGCAGAGTGACCCACATGGTGAGGACCTGAGGGAGGCCTCTGGCCAACACCCAGCAAGGAACTGAGGCCCTCAGCCCAACCATCCTTGAGCAGCTGAATTCTGCTAATAATTACAGTAATCACAACACACTCCCTTGAAAAGGATCATCCCTCCATCCCAACAGACACCTCGACCACAGTGTGTAAGCCAAGAGCACCCAGATACACCAAGGCCAGATTTCTGACCATAGAAACTGTGAGGAAATAATGTCTGCTGTGCCAAGCCATTATTTTGGAGATAATTTCTTCCACAGCAACAGATAATGAACACACCCTGCTACATTATTTTACAGATGAAGAACCTCAGGCCACAGAATTCAAAGTTCACAGGGGTGAAGTGATTTGCCAAAGCTCACATAGTTAGCTATCGAGAAGGCAAGGATCAAAATTTAGTTCTCTTGCTCTCTGTTTCTTTGTTTCTATAGTCTGGGTTGAGTATCTGCTGAACATACTTTCAGGGGGAGATGGAAATGCTTTACGAATGTAAGACACAAAAATTGCTTAGATACATGAACAATTAGATTTAGTCAAATGCTAATTTTTATGCTAATAACTGATACTAAGGATCAAAAAATGGCGTCCATCTATGGTTTCTATTGCTGTGGAATCAGGCTTCATTGTGAACTCAACTAGTCCACAGGTTTTGTTTTTTCTTTTCAAAACCCATTCAGATGAAACTTCAGTATAACAGGAAAAGAGAAAGGTGTTGAAAAGAGTGTTAAGTAGAATGGTTTCAGGATGCTCCCTGGAGCTTAATAATCTCTTCATTGAATTGGAAAGGGCAAAGATCAAAGAGTGGCCCAGACTGCAGAAGTGTTGGCTGCCTGGAAACCCCAGGCCCTGCAGCTGAGCTGAGCAGTGATGAGAAGCAATGTGGGATGAAGCAGAGCCCGGGTATACAGGCAAGAGAGTGAAGAGTATGCGAAATGTCGGAAATGAGTTGCAGAGAAAAGCTATGAAAAAGACAACATGAACAGGATTGAAGGCACACAAAAAGAATCAGACCTAAACCCAAGACACAAAACACCCCTTTAAGTTAAACCTGAGAATTAAAATGTAAGAGACACTGCCAAAATAATATAGGGTGCATCATTTCCAATATAGTACTGAGAAGAAAAATTTCTCAATGCAAAAAATAAGGAAAGAAAACATGTATGCGGGAGTGAAGGTGAGTGGGGAGCAATACACGAAAAAAAGAACAAATGGGAAACACGAAATGAGACTGTAGTTTTTCAGGTCAATTACTACATGGCTTAGATAATTAGTTTAGAAAACAAAGATGATATGATTACATTTACAGAAATACATTCAGTTGAAGTTGCTTATAGACAGCACACCCAAAATTTAAGCTTACAAAAGCACCGAAAATGGGGGAAACAGCTATGTGAGAAGAATACTAACCAAAGACTAGAACAACTATAGTAATAGCTGACAAGTAGACTTTAAGTAAATATTCATTATTAGGGAGACACAGAGTCACTATATGAAGATGAAATCTCACCAGGAAGATATGAAATCTCAAACCTGATATACACCTGATAATAAAGATAATAAAGATAATTTTTAAAAATTTTATTAAAGATAATAAAAAAGTATTTACAGGAAAAAAATTTAAGGAGTCAAAACGTAAACCTAAAAAAGATATTAATTATATCATGGAATAGTTTTAAAGAACTCCCTCAGTAATTGATAAATAAAGTATACAAAAAATTAAAGCTACTTTGCTTTTTGCTTAATAGATACATACAGGCTCCTACACTAACACAAAGAGAAACACTGGTTTGAACTCAGAGATGGTGAGAAACCAGATGCTGAAGACACTGTTTATGACCTAGTCAAGCTCTGCTCCCCGAGTCTTTCTCCTCCAACCCTCAATCCTTCTTAACATTTAGAGAGAGAGGAAAAGAAACAAAAAAGCAAGCATTTAGTATCATAATCAAACTTGAAAGAAAAAGGAAACCTAGAATCCAGTCTTATCCATGAATGTAAAAACCTAAAAGAGCACACAGCTTTAAATCAGCAGCATATTAAATAAAGAGCGAGTGGTGTTTCTCCCAGAAACACAAGAATTGTTTTATACTAGGAAACCCACTGTATAATTTGTCATAACTTATTAAAGAAAGTACACAGTACAACCCTTTCAGTTGATCAGCTATTCAAGATAAAATTCTTGGCAAACTGAGAATAAAAGTAAGTTTCTTAGTTGGATAATGGGTATCTACCTAAAACCTATAATAAGCATCTCACTAAATGTGAAATGTTAGAAACATTCCCTTTAAAATCAGGAAAAAAAGGTAGATGACCCATATCTATGACTTATTATAATTAAATATGTATAGGAGGTCCTAACACTACAAAACTAATAAGAAAATAAAGAAAATTTGCTATATGACTCAGGGAACTCAAACTTGGGCTTTGTGACAACAGAGACGGGTGGGATGGGGTGGGAGGTGGGAGGGAGATTCAAAAGGGAGAGGACATATCTGTATCTATGGTTGATTCATGTTGATGTATGGCAGAAATCAACACAATATTGTAAAGCAATTATCCTGCAATTAAAACTAAATATGTTTTAAAAAGAAATATAAATTAATTTTTTAAAAATTATAAAACAAAAAGGATGAAGCTAAGATGTCATTATTTTCTGACATAATATTGTATAATTAAAATCCAAGAAAATTTATAGAAATAAATGTATACTAAATAAGTTAATTATTATATTAGATCTTCTGTTTTCTTTTAAAGTTATATATAAATATTTTTTGCTTTTAGTGTTCCTGCAGTTGTTCCTTTAGATTGAGCTTGATTACACTAAAATATAAAACATCTGTTCATTAAGACAGCATAAAATAGGTTAACACCACCTCATAACAGCAGAAGACATTTGCAACATGTATAATAATATAAACAAGGAGGAAAATCTAGAATAAGACAAGGAAGAAATGTGTACAAATCAGAATGAGTTGAAAATAATTTACTGATAAGACTACATATGCCTTGGAATGTGTTCATCATTAGGTCATTAGGAAGCAGCAGATCTAAGATTAAATTGAAATATCAGGACCTCAGCAACTGTAGCATTTATAAAAGACGGAAAGCAAGATTGCAAGGACAAATGCAAACAGGCGAGAAGGAAGCATCCCAGGTGCAATGAGAGTCAGCCTGAGTGAGTCAGAATGAGCCATCTCCTGCTGCTGGAGGAAAAGGGTCCACAGTGGACCTTGCTCATTCAGCCCTGCCAACCATCCTGTATGAGGTGCTGGTTCCTCTAGCCCTCCATCCCTCCATCCTGTTCTCACTATACCATCCAGTGGCTCTCCACATGCTTTACGTTTACCAATACCTACTCTGATCAAAATTAGAATGTATAAAATGACTGCATGTCTCTGACACACGCACCATCAGGAAATGGGGTCTACCACCTTTCCCACTGAATCTGGGCTGGCCTCTGACTGATTCGAGCAACAGAGCAGAAGAAAAGTGATGCTACATAGGCATCAGGTCTCATCTTGCCTTTAGAGGCTTGGCAGCTTTATCTCCATCTCCTGCAGCCCCACGCTGCTGTGTAAGAAGCTGAACTACCCTGCTAGAGAGATTACTCAGAGCACAAGAAAGACTCTGAGATCACATGGAAAGGGGGTGGGGCCCAGGTGAGGTGAACCTCAGAACCATCTTCACCAAGGTGCCAGTCATGTGAGTGAAGCCATCTCTGGAGGCAGAGCCCATCAGCCTGCAAGTGTACTGGTGTGGCCATCCCAGTCCACATAGAACAGAAGAACCACCCAGCCAAACCCTTCCCAAATCTCTGACCCATAAAATCGGGAGATGTTACAAAATGATTGCTGTTATACATTTGGAGTAGTTCATTTGGCAGGAGTGAATAAATACAGAGACCATGCTGTCAGAAAATAGGGTACCTAAGCAATTTAAGGCTGGTTTTTTTGGTCCAACATGGAGGGAATGTGGAGCAGGTAAGAAGCAGCAGGGCTGCCTAGCTCTTCTCAGAACGGCTTTATCACTGACCTGCAGGGAATCCGAAAACACTGGATGCATTCATTCAAATGAACTCAATCCCAAATCCAAATATAAATACATTTTTAACTATCCAGTTTCTGTATCTCTTCTGCCCTCTGTTGTTATGGATAGTAAAGACTTTTCTAAAATGCCAGGAAAACTTGATGCTGTGAATAAATGTAGAACCAGAATGTTTTTATACAAAGGCAATAAGAAGAGTGAGGAAAGGTATCCCATTCTCAAATACTGGCAGCAATTTTAGAAGTTGAAAAATACTTAACAAAACACTTCCAAATCACCTTCTACTTAGTCAAACATTACCTGGACACTTTTATGTTCAGCAAGTTTGACAAGCGAGTGAAATTAATCTCAATTCATTAAAGTGCCTTACTTATAGATAATTTCAAAATATGCACTTTAAGTTTGGTTTATAAAGTTAACCCGACCACTTCTTTCCATCCCATAGTGAAGTCTGACAGCAAAGAACATGCCATGTCTGCCATTCTTACGATCTAGAATCTCAAGTCCCTCAAATTATACTACAGTGAAGTTCACAGAACATCTGTCAGGATCTCAGAGGCACTATTTTAAAAGCTTGTTAACTACAGCGTTTAGTAGCATTCCTGGCACTTGTTCAGTAGTCATTTGTTAATGAATAAATTTCAGTGTCCGCATTGTCTCATGTCACTGATAAGGACTTGACAGTCTGCAAGGGACATGTGACTTAGTGACCGACTGGCAGAGTTTTTCAGAAGTACAGCCAAGACCAGAAGTTAACACCCTGGCTCCCCAACAGGCTGCTGCCCAATGGCTACACTATCAGTTCAAGACAACCTGAGTCTATATTCAGGCCTTTGCAGCTCACCGCCCTTCCCAGTACAGTACAATGGCTCTTAATTAATGTTGTGTGGACACAGAGTAATCCTGAGGTTGGAGACTAATAATGATCTGATATTACTTGCTAATATGCTGTAAAACTTGCTCCATTAAACACTTATTGATAAGAAATTAGAATTTGGAAAAAGACATAAGTAATAAGTAATTACCAGGTATGTTTGTTATCAAATATGACAAAATTTCTGAATAAGAAATAGGGTGACCACTCAAATGTCATCAAAAAGATTACCATTAGTATTATTATTAATCTTATCCACAGGAAACACATAATTGTAAATTGTTCTCAGCTTAACTAAATGGTTACTCAGGGTTTGTAGGTTTAGTTTAACCATGTAAATCTCTTTTTATACAATACATTCCAATCCTGAAAATCAATGAGTTGAAAATTATTGCCTACCATCTCTCTCCTGAGCTGGATATCTGGAATTTATGCTAAATATTTCTGCTCCCTGCCATCCATGGGATCATGCAACTAAATTCTGTAATGGTGGATAAAAGGCTTCATCAGGGAAGTGGAAAGTGATACGCTCTTTCAGAATGGAGAGGTTCAGGGTAAGTATAGGGTGTGAGCTAAATTGCTTCAGTCGTGTCCGACTCTTTGCTACCCTATGGACTGTAACCTGCCTGGCTCCTCTGTCCATGGGATTCTCCAGGCAAGAATATTGGAGTGGGTGGCCATGCCCTCCAACTGTCCCTAAAATCTGCATGGGTGGGACGGTCTAAGGGACACTACACATATCAAACTACACTACACTACACTACAGAGGCACAGAAAAGGGTAATCAGAGTCCTAGATGACAGGAGGAAGTGTTTGAATGTTACCCAATGCATCGGAATATATGCTGTAGGTACTCTAGTTAGGTAGAAATCGAATGCAAGTAGGATGTTCAGGAGAGTAGCTTCAACCATGCATGTAATGAAGCAGGCAGGAGGGGCAGAAATGGAATTCAGAAGAGATGCTTGCAGGCAACTGAGTAACGCAGGCATGAAGTAAATGTTACTTCATGCCTGCGTTACTCAGTCTTACTCAGTACCTGAGCATGACAGCAGTGAGAATGGGAACGAAGTGCTTTTTCTAGAAAATACTGTTAAGAAAAATGTTTTAAAATACATGAAATACTGACCAAAAGCACTGAGGGGAAGAGTCAAGCAAAAGTTATGCTGTTCCAGCCTCAGAGACTAGAAGCATAACAGAACTGCCCAGACAAATCTGCAGCTGAGACAGGAAAGCAGATTTGATGAGAAGGTGGTGAGTTCCAGTGACATGATTGGGAGACATCCAGGTGAAGATGCCCTGTAACCAGCCGCTAATCCAGAACTAGAGATCAGGACTAGAGGTTTAGCTACCAATAACTGAGCCATCTTTCCTTCTGAGACCCATGGAAGGGGCTCTTTGAGCCCATTCTCTCTAAAAAGGCTCCCAAGAGCACTGGGGGCGTGGTTGACAGATGACTTTATTATGTCCTGGACACAGGATTCCCTCCCTTTACTGGGATAAGAAAAAAATGGGGTTTACAACAAAGAATCATCTGAAGGGAGATTTATACTGTTAATTCTTCAACCCCAGAGAAGAGAAGGTGAGAGGAATAACAAAACTTTACAGCAATGGCCTCAGCAGTAAAAACATTGTGCCCAGCCTGGCATCATGTCCATAATTTCTTCCCACTTCCCTCCCCCATATAGCCATAATACTGTCCTTCAACAAATACACTTATCTATATGTATATAGATACTTTAACATTAAGCATCTGTATATTTATCTATATCTATAGACACACGTACACATCATTACCCACAGAATCAGAGACTCTCAACAACAGCCTGGATCAGCATATAGCACCCAGGATACTTAAAACACACAACAAAATACCTAAGAAATGCCTTCTATGAAAAACCCAATCCCTTAAAGTGCTTTCTAGAGTCTTTCCCTCTGGCTAGGCTGAAGAGGAGCAGGCTGATGACTGAATGCCAAGGTCATAGATTAATTCCCTTGGGTATAACACATAGAAGAAAGGCAAAGGTTGTTTACTGAACTACGATCTTGATACCACAGCATTTATTAAAAGGCCTTATAATAAAACTAAAGACCGACTCCGGAGGCAGCAATGACATGTGAAGTTCACGTGGCCAGCAACAAGATGGGGTGTTGCAGGAGGGTGAACAGGCCGAAGATGCATTCGTCTTCCAGGCGGGCTTCTGAGCAAGTAGTTTCCTAGCACGCTATCACAGGGGCAGGTAAATGGGTGTGGATCTGCTTTCCGGAAACATCCTGCTTCAGCACAACCTGCCTAGACCACAACTTCCCATTGCTGTTGACACAGCAGCACAGGGACGGTCCTCCGCAGCAAGCTCCGATCTGCCTTATAGTCCCGGACGCTGCACGCTCTCTGGCGCCCATCCTGTTTTTGGCCGTGCGGGACCACTTGATATGTCCCGTGTGTGCCCCACACGGCCTCTTCTGTCACTTGTGTGCACTGTCTCCTCTTTTCTGAATCCACTTTCCATTTCTCTCATCTCTGTCAAAAATCCTACTTATTGCTAATTCCAGACCGCCACCTTCTCCTTGGTGATAATCTCTTCTGTTTTGTGATCCACACAGTATTTTATTTACAACTTATAAATTTTTGTCTTATAGTCTTGTTATTTCTTTACATCAGTTATCTCCTCTACCTATTGAATCTATCATCTAAAACAGTAAACTTTTTGACATTTGGCCCCAGACTGAAGTGCCTTTTTCTTTCTCTCTTCTATCTTCTTTTTCCTTTATTTCTACGTCTTTTATTCTCTCTTTTCTTAGTTTCTGATTATATGATTTCGTTCAGCCCTCAGCGGCTTCTCCTAGATGCTATGTGCCACATAAAAAAACAAACTTCTCTACTCCAAATCCAAGGTCTTCCAAAATCTGAATCCACCTTTTTTTGCTCAGATTCATTTCTTCCTACTCCAAGCAGGCATCTCTCTTCACTAATCCATGAGTGAGTTACATTCATTTTGCTCAGGATAAGATGCCAGATGAAGGGTGCAAGAGTCTTGGTGAGATGAACTGGTCTAATTGGGATTCCTTCTGAGTTTGGCAGGCAGGAGGAGAAGGGCCAACAGAGGACCAGATGGCTGGATGGTATCACTGACTCAACGCACGTGAACTTGAGCAAACTCCGGGAGATAGTGAAGGAAAGGACAGGGGAGCCTGGTGTGCTGCACTCCATGGGATTGCAAAGAGCTGGACATGACTTAGCAACTCAACAACAAAAACAACCATATTGGAGCTCTCTCTTGCCTTCAACATAGCCTCTGAGCTTCCTGACTAGTTCTGTCAAATCGCTCTTCTCCTAACTACAGTAATTTGAACAGAGACACACGTACACACATGGAGAATGCCATGTGAAGACAGAGGCAGAGAATGGAGTGAGGTAGCTTCAAGCCAAGCAACACCAAGCATTGTGGCATCACCAGAAGTTAGGACAAATGCATGGAATAGATTCTTCCTCAGAGCTCTCAAAAGGAACCAACCCTAGATGTCCCTAGTGGTCCAGTAGCTAAGAATCTGCCTGCCAATGCAGGGGACACAGGTTCGATCCCAGGTCCAGGAAGGGCCCACGTGCCACAGGGCAACTGAGCCTGTGTGCCACAACTAGTGAAGCCCACACCCTAGAGCTCATGCTCTGCAACAAGAGAAGCCACCACAATGAAAAGCCCACACGCAGCAACTAGAGTAGCCCCACCCCCTGCCACAACTAGAGAAAGCCTGAGCATAGCAACAAAGACCCAGAACAGCCAAAAATAAATAAATAAAAAAATTTGTTAAAGGAACCAACCCTAACAACATCTTGATTTTGGACTTCTAGCCTCCAGGTGTATGAGAGAAAAACATAGAAATACAATGCCTTTTGGTATTAGGACCTTTAGACAAACTAAAATAGTGTCTCTCAAGAACATCACAGATTTTTCCACCCACAAACAGTAGGACAGCACAGAGGTAAATGTGAGGGTGCCACATGACCAAAACTCACAGGCAGCAAGCATCCTCTCTGTGCCTGGTACAAGCCTCCCATTACATGTCAGTGGACTTCACTCAGAAGCCTGCATTTTGTGTTTATTAACTCCCAACGTGAAATGTGACTGATATGGTGTGTCCAATGCACTTTATACTCCTAATATCCTGCTGGATTTCAGCTGATGATCAAGAAACATTGCCCTACAGTAAATGTCCAGATGTCTGTACTATCTTTAATCTGGTATTTATTACCTCTTCCTTCAAAACTTGGCTCTGGAAAGTGAAAGTCGCTCAGTCGTGTCCGACTCTTTGCAACCTCATGGGCTATACAGACCTTGGAATTCTCCAGGACAGGGTAGCCATTCCCTTCTCCAGGGGATCTTCCCAATCCAGGGATCGAACCCAGGTGTCCCACATCACAGGTGGATTCTTTACCAGCTGAGCCACAAAGGAAGGCTCTGGAAATTTTGTCCTTATTTGAAATACTATTTTGTGCCTGTGGCTGACTTTTTATTGTATCCTAGAAAACCTAATGGAAATGTGTAAGAAAAAAAGAGAGACAGACAGAGGAGAGAAGAAAGAGTCAGAGAGAACTAGTAACCAAGCAGTGTTACCAGATAAAAGACAAATACATTTTTAGTATGAGTAAGTCCCCAGTCTTACTCTGAACATATACTAAAACAAAATTCATTGTTTATCTGAAGTTAAATTTGACTGGGCAGCCTATACTTTTACGTGCTGAATCCAGCAACCCAAGGGAATTTTCTAGTTCTTTTCCTAAAGCTGCATTGTCATTTAAACCTGAATACAGAATTACTTTTTCTGAGTCAGCAATAATTGCAATGCAAACAATTCTAGGGGCTACAAATAAACAAACAAAAAACACTTTATCCAATTGCATAAACTCTTAAATGCAAACCAGATCCATAACTCAAACCTTTGTTGGTGATTGGTCAGGGATGCAGTTTATCCGTTCCGAGTCATTTACCACTGGGCACTCGGCAGAACCAGGAGTGGTACTTGTCCCAGGATCTGGGCTAACTGTCGTCCCAGTATCTAGGATTATCCCAAAAACAAACATAAGACCATCAGACAGAATTAACATCACAGGCATTTGATATCCCCATAGCTCTCAACACCTCCAATTATATGGATGTCACTACTGACTGGGCTTCACTCTGTGACTTTGAAATGTACATATTCACTTATAAACCTTCATTTTGTTCTTGCTGACTGCATTTAACCCTATATATATACCTGTACCTGGAGAAGAGCACGACAACCCACTCCAGTATTCTTGCCTGGGAAATCCTATGGACAGAGAAGCCTGGCAGGCTACAGTGCATAGGGTTGCAAAGAGTTGGACACCACTGAAGCAACTTAGCATGTATGCATACCTGCACCATCTCCTTCTACCAGCAAGGCCTTCCCCGAGTGCATACAAGAGCAAGGAGCTGGATTCCACCATTAGATTGGAAGCTCATCAAAGATTTCTTTAGGGCTCTCTACAATAAGCTCATAACAATCTTAGGACAAAACAATGAGGCATTTAATAAGGTTTCTTCTAGGGTTTCCAATTCAAAGTGGTAGATTGGGATTTCCCTGGTGGTCCAGTGGTTTAAAGACTTCATTTTCCAATGCAGGGAGTACAGGCTTGATCCCTAATTGAGGAGCTAAGATAAGATCCCACCCACATGCCTCAAGGTCAAAAACCAAACATAAAACAGAAGCAATATTGTAACAAATTCGATAAAGACTAAAAATGACCCACATCAGAAGCAAACAAACAAAAAACTTTAAAAAAAAAAAAAGCAAACAAAATACCCCCAAATTGGTGGATTACAAGAACTTCTTATTTGTGCCAGTTTCTGCATGCAGGCTTTAGTTTCATCTTCAGGATCAGAGAATTTTAAGAACTGAACAACTTTTGAGATTATTTAATCTAGCTTCCCACAAAAGTAGAAATGGCATGGCTAAGAATAAGGGAAGGAGGGAACAGTTTTTCCTCTGGCTACACACTGGCCCTCGTTGCCTGCCCCAACTAGGAAGCTGCTCTTAGATGAAGCCCAGATACAAAATCATGGATAACTCAGCACAATCCAGCCCCGCTTTGAAAATAATACAGTTCAATTAACTTTTAATAAACAACTTCATTAGCTGTTATTTTTTTAAAGAACAAACTTGGGCCTAATATGCTTTACTTGATTGTATGCTTATTTGACTATGTTTTATATCAGTTCAGTCACTCAGTCATGTCTGACTCTTTGCGACCCCATGGACTGCAGCACACCGGGCTTCCCTGTCCATCACCAGCTCCTGGAGCTTGCTCAAACTCCATCGAGTCGGTGATGCCGTCCAATCATCTCATCCTCTGTTGTCCCCTTCCACTCCTACCTTCAATCTTTCCCAGCTTCAGGGTCTTTTCCAATGAGTCAGTTCTTTGCATCAGGTGGCCAAAGTATTGGAGTTTCATATAAGGGTATTATTAATTATTTTTGTGAAAAAATACAATTATTCAATGAAATTTGGCCAATATATTTCAAGTGCCAGTTGTGGAATCCTGTACTGTGCTAAACTGGGGAATAAAAGTGTCAGAGTTAGGCCTACAGTGTATACCTGTTGTGCTGTCACATTATTTTGCAGACAAAGGTCCATCTAGTCAAGGCTATGGTTTTCCCAGTAGTCGTAGTCATCTATGGATGTGAGAGCTGGACCATAAAGAAAGCTGAATGCTGAAGAACTGATGCTTTTGAACTATGGTGTTGGAAAAGATCCTTGAGAGTCCCTTGGACTGCAAGGAGATCCAACCAGTCCATCCTAAAGGAGATCAGTCCTGGGTGTTCATTGGAAGGACTAATGCTGAAGCTGAAACTCCAATAATTTGGCCACCTCATGCTAAGAGCTGACTCTGGAAAAGACCCTGATGCTGGGAAAGATTGAAGGTGGGAAGAGAAGGGGATGACAGAGGATGAGATGGTTGGATGGTATCACTGACTCAATGGACATGAGTTTGAGCAGGCTCTGGGAGTTGGTGATGGACAGGGAGGCCTGGCGTGCTGCAGTCCATGGGGTCGCAGGGAGTCAGACACAACTGAGTGACTGAACTGAACTGAACTGAACAGAACAGAACTGCGCTGTCACGGTTTGAGTCAGGTGGTCCCCAACACACACATACACTACACATACAGGCTCACACCAGTGAACATGAAAGCATTACTTCCCTGCCATTTATGAGATTTCTGCTTTGAAAAGAGCAACATATGGAGGGATAACTCCAGACTTCCTTGTTACCTTGTGATTCCAGGGAATCTCTGGCTGAAAGCACGAAGATAGGAATAGTGATGATAAACACCACAAGCAGAAGAACACTGAGCATAAGCTCCAAAGTAGTGAACTTTTTCAGCTTCTTCCTTGCCATCTACAAAGAAAGAGAAAACAATTTTAGATTTGAGTTTTCTTTCACATATAGGCAGCGAAGTTTTTTAATGGAAAAGCTCAAATGTATATACAAGAGGAATGAGTAAAATAACAAAGGCCCGGGTACTCATCAACTATTAATAGATTTTAAAAGTATCAATTGGCTAATCTCACTCTAAAGTAAGTGTTTGTCACCCATTCATGTCTGACTCTTTGCAACCCCATGGACTGTAGCCCGCCAGGCTCCTCTGTCCATGGGATTCTTCAGGCAAGAATACTGGAGTGGGTTGCCATTTCATTCTTCAGGGAAACCTTCCTGACCCAGGGATCAAACCCGAGTCTCTTGCATTGGCAGGCAGACTCTTTACCACTGAGCCACCGGGGAAGTCCAATACTATTCTGAATACTATTTCCCACGTAAAGGAAACATCTCTAAGAACTCCTTAGAGATGTTTAATTTGAGCCTGGGGCAGGAAATGTACAAAAGGAGCTTAGGTTATCATGTTAAACCAGCAAGCAGGGAGCTACCAAAAAGTACCAGGAGAGACTCTCACTGGGTAAAGTGGGACAATATGAGCATTAATAATAATAATGCCATCAATGGACTAATATGGATGAAATGTATTTAAATCTATGAGTTCATAAAGATTTTGGACTAAAAAATCTCATTGATCCCCTTTGGAGGATTCTAGGAGAAAAACTCCTTAGTTTGAAAACCAGTAAATAAAAAGTCAAATGTTTATCCTACCTTTCCTCTACAAACTGTTCCTTTATAAACCAAATGATGGATGAGGGAAAATTTATTTCTATAGGAATATTTCATTTACTAAGTAAGCAAAGAATGATAAAATTACAGTGTCACTGCATCACAACTCCTAATGAAATAGTGGAGTGAAGAAATGCAAAATTACAGTGTCACTGCATCACAACTCCTAATGAAATAGTGGAGTGAAGAAATGCTCCCCGATGGCTGTGAACAGTTAAAGCAAAAAAAGAATCTGCTAGATTTTATGTATGTCCTGCTGGAAGATGCTGTTCCCATCTAAGCACCATTCATGCTACAGAAAACAAATCTGTATCTGTCAGAACTTCAGGTCTAATAATTTACAGGAAATATAAGGATGGAGAGACATGTTGGGCTGCATGGAGATGCAATCAACAAAGTTAAGTATTCCAAACCCACAGGAATTGTGAGATAATAAATGTTTATTGCTTCAAGCCGTTACATTTGGGGCAATTTGTTATGCAACAATAGATAATTAATATACATGAGCAAATATGACTTTTGAAAAAATATTATTTACATTTTTTAAAAATCTGTTTGACTCTCATCAAAAAGTCCTTTTGCATTATATATTTGAATATGGTTACCCGCTCTATGGAACAAAGATTAATAAGTTTCTAGCTATAGGAGAGACATATTTCCTTAGCTTTAAAGGAAAAAAAATCCCTCATCAGCATCATCTGGTTGACCTTACTTCCCAAATTATAAGGATCTCAGTGGTGAAACCTTACCATGTCCTAAATTGAAAATACGATTCAGAAAAAAGAAAAATGACAAACATGTATACTTATGGCTGATCCACATGGCTGTTCAACAGAAACCAACTCAATTGTAAAGCAATTATCCTCCAACTAAAAATAAATTTTTTAAAAAGTTTAAAAAAGAAAAATGACAGGAGGCAAATAGAATAAGGAAGCAATTTAAATAGATTTAACTGCTTTTAAGAGAAAAATTGTTAAAAGAAAAAACTTACTTAGCAGACTGTCGTCAATCTTTGGATATTCTATTTCATGTGACAAGCAAAAACTGTGCAATTACAATGATAAAAATCACTACCAACAATTGACATAATGTTGCTTAGAAGTGCTAAGAAGATTACATAATTTGTTGCACGTGATCTTCCTAACAACCCTCAGTGAGTTATTGCCACCATCTTCACTTTCAGATGAGGAAATAGAGCTTCAGCATGGTCATTTAACCTGCCTGACTTCACACAGGTGATAAGGGGCAAAGTCACAGTTTGAATACCAGCCCTTTGTACCTCACAGCCAGAACCTATAACCACCACTCTTTTATTCCATGCCATAATGTCCATGGTGCATTCCAGAGAAAGCTTTTGGTGAGATTGTGCTTCTATCAGATAGTATCTGGGTCATTAACCAAGTGCTTAGAACGTGTGTGGCACGGGGTGAAGTGCATAACATACATTATTTCATCTTGTCCTCACAACTATCCTCTAAGCTGAGACTGTATGGTAGGCTAGACTTTGATAAGTGCTCTGGAGAAAAAATAAAGCTTGGGTGGGGGAGGATGAGGAATGGGGGGAATGGGGGTGATGGTTGCTATTTTAATTAGGGAAAGTCTCATGGAAAAGCTGAAAGTTATTGCTGTACATAAATCATGTGGACTCCGTGGTCATTTTTTCCCTCTTGAATTAAAACAGTTATATGAATAATTGCTACAGTTCATTCTCCTGATACTGCTCTAATCATTTAGGCAAAGTAGATAGATAAGTCAGGTGGGGCCCAAACTTGAGATGGCTATCTAAATTCACTTAAAAAACTAGATAATTAATCTTCATTTTTTTATGTATAGCTGGTAGCTGATTGGCATATGGCAATTTAAGTCTTTTAAAAATTCTTTGATAACACAAGGCAAGAGCTCTTGTGGAAAAGAGAGGATTTGTTTTACCGAGATTGAGAATAACTTGCAAAGAGGACCCCAGTGAGTCAAAGCTATTCCTCAAAACTCCTGGGCAAAATTTATTGGCTTGATACATTGTCATCTGGATATTTAGAGAATGGGAAGGAAAAAGGGAGCTAACCGTCTTTTTCTCCCAAGTCTTGTCACATCCAAAGTGCAAAGATCTAAAAGCTTGACCTAACTTAGCTGTGTGACGTTGGAAAAACTGCTGAACCCCTCTGGGTCTCATTTTCCTCATCCGAACCCCAAATGGATCATCTCTAGAAGACAGCTCTGACCCTCCTGTCACCCAGCAGCAGGGCGTGCAAAGGCCTATTTTCTCCATCACATTTGGCAGTTTGAGAAATTTTCAGATGGAAAAATCTCTTCTTCTAGGGCCATCTGACCTTTAGCATTCCATGCTCAGGGAGCAGTTTACATATAAAGTAATGGTATTAGCCCATCAAAATTCATTTGTAAGGGTTGCCTGATGCTAAAAATCATTGGCATCTGTGGAAGTGTGAGTGAAACAGTGATATGCTATGCTCAGTTGGGGGTACAGAGCAGAAGGGGCCCCCCCATCATTTGGTCCGTCCCAGCACAGCAAAACAAAGACCCCTCTCTCTTCCTCCTGCCTGCCTGCCATGCATACACACGGCTCCACACCGTGATAAAGAGCCGTAGACAGTTTAGAGGTTCAGATCACCCCTTCCGTGGAGGAAAGCCACCATTCAGACCCTCTATTGGGAACCCATGGAAGCCATTTCTAGTGAGACCCACGGGATTGATCGTGGTCTGCCTTCTGTTTCCCCAATTGCAACTCTTCCTTCTCACCTCCGTGGCTCATCAGAAAAGGAATGCCCACTATGTTCAGCTAGACTCTCAACAACCAGTGAAGACAGGACTCTCTCTTACTTCGTTCTGTCAGAGAGGGGCGAGCAACGATCCATCACCTTTCCACTCCCCTAGGCATGCGTTTCATTTTGACATGGGACTGTCAGTCCAGACGTCGAGTCTTTCCCTTCATTTCTTTCTTCCAGACCCCACAGGAAATCTCTCACACTCCCCATGACACACCAAAGCAAGTACACACCCCAATACTTCACACACATACACACACACACACCCGTTTAGACTCTTCCCCATAACAATTCTTTCTTTGATCAGCAAAGGCACCAAACTCACAGGGAGAGAAACAGATTTCTCAAGTTGCTGACTGTGATGGATTCTCAAAACACCACTTCTCAATCCCAGCTCCATGTCCTTTTAGAAGGAACATCCCAAATTGCCCTCATCTAACTCCCAAATTCTAACTCCTTCCCTTCACTTCCCCCACCTGCTCTTAAGAATCAGCATTCACCTTGAATATTAAATCAATCATCACCACAGACACACACACATGTCTCAAGGAAAAACAGTTGAATTTTGTTAAATATGTGTTTGTATAATTTGGTGCTTTGTTATTGATGCTTATCTTTGGGTTTAACCAGTTAACAAGAGCATCTGATTGAAGGAGATGAGCACAAGTCCACACACACTTGTACACGCGCATCTGTAGCCATCGGTGAGCACACAGTTTAGGAACATACCTCATCACCCCGAGGCTGCGTCCTCTCCCTGAAGGATGGGCTGGTAATCCGTGCAGAGCGCAGTCCAGAGAAAGCAGCCACAGCCCTGGTAACCGGTTACTGTGCCGATGTTAATGGAGTTCAAATGCAAATCACCGCCCAGCTCTTTCTCAGGCTCAGATTTGCTGGTTAATTAGTAATCAAGATCTTTCTCTGAGGCGAACATCCTTTAAGACCTTGGGGCAAGAAGCGACCACCCTGAACCCAGGGACACAGAATGTCTCTGCAGCCGTGACGCTCCTCGAGCCTGGTAGCAGAGCAAGACCGACTCAAAGTGCAGATGGCAAAGAACAAGAACAACAAAACGACCCGGGTAGCCCAGAAGAGCTCCCTCTCTCCCAGGGACCCCAATCTCATTCGCTGATCAGTGTTTGAAGGAAATGGTTCTGAAAATGTTTACAAAATAGTTCTCTTCTTTTCCTGCCTCTCTTTAAAGCTGTACGTATGTGCGCATGTGTATGTGGGCTAAAGAAACCCTTTGGCCATCTTATGCTTCCTCTGGACTGCTCTTAGGATTACATTTTTTATTTTTTTGTTGTTTTGTTTTTGATCAGTTTTTATTGGAGTGTAGTTGTTGTTTTACAACGTTGTGTTGATCTCTGCAATACAGCAAAATGAATCAGCTACACGTACACACATATCCCCTCTTTTTTGGATTTCCTTCCCATTTGGGTCACCACAGAGCATTGAGTGGAATTCCCTAAGCTATACAGTAGGTTCTCTGTAACAAGTTTTTTTCTTCACACACTATCCACACAGTATCTTTATGAGATGGAGATTACTGCTGTCCTCATTGTACAGATGCAGGGGCTGAGGTGGTTGTTGTTTAGTCCCTCAGTCGTGTCTGACTCTTTGCAACCCCAAGGACTGTAGCTCGCCAGGCTCCTCTGTCCATAGGATTGCCTGGGCAAGAATACTGGAGTGGGTTGCCATTTCCTTCTCCAAGGATTACATTTTTTAAATGCATGAGACAAAATACAGAAGTATAAAATAAAGATACAAAAGAAACCAATTTCATTGAATTACAGTTACTAAAATACTTCTTAAATTGCAGTATAATACTGTATGCTCTTTTTTAGTTCAGTCACTCAGTCATGTCCGACTCTTTACCACCCCATAGACTGCAGCACGCCAGGCTTCCCTGTCTATCACCAACTCCTGGAGCTTGCTCAAATTCATGTCCATTAAATTGGTGATTCCATCCAACCATCTCATCCTCTGTTGTCCCCATCTCCTGCCTTCAATCTTTCCCAACATCAGGGTCTTTTCCAATGAGTCAGTTCTTAGCATCAGGTGGCCAAATTACTGGAGTTTCAGCTTCAGTATCAGTCCTTCCAATGAACACCCAGGACTGATCTCCTTTAGGATGGACTGGTTGGATCTCTTTGCAGTCCAAGGGACTCTCAAGAGTCTTCTCCAACACCAGAGTAGTCAATGTAAGACAAAAACCACTACAATATTGTAAAGTAATTAGCCTCCAACTAATAAAAATAAATGAAAAATAAAAAAAATAAAATGTCAAAAAAAAAAGAGCATCAATTCTTCAGCGCTCAGCTTTCTTTATAGTCCAACTCTCACATCCATACATGACTGCTAGAAAAACCATAGCCTTGACTAGACAGACCTTTGTTGGTAATGTCTCTGCTTTTTAATATGCTGTCTAGGTTGGTCATAGCTTTTCTTCCAAGAAGCAAGCGTCTTTTAATTTCATGGCTGCAGTCACCATCTGCTGTGATTTTGTAGCCTAAAAAAATAGTCTGCCACTGTTTCCATTGTTTCCCCATCTATTTGCCATGAAGTGATGGGACCAGATGCCATGATCTTAGTTTTCTGAATGTCAAGCTTTAAGTCAACTTTTTCACTCTCCTCTTTCACTCTCATCAAGAGGCTCTTTAGTTCTTCACTTTCTGCCATAAGGGTGGTGTCATCTGCATATCTGAGTTTATTGATATTTCTCCCGGCAATCTTGATTCTAGCTTGGGCTTCATCCAGCCCAACGTTTCTCATGATGTACTCTGCATATAAATTAAATAAGCAGGGTGACAGTATGCAGTGTTGACGTACTCCTTCCCCAATTTGGAACCAGTCTGTTGTTCCATGTCCAGTTCTAACTGTTGCTTCTTGACCTGCATACAGATTTCTTAAGAGACAGGTCAGGTGGTCTGGTATTCCCATCTCTTTAAGAATTTTCCAGTTTGCTGTGATCCACACAGTCAAAGTGCTTCTTTAAGGATATATTAACTAACAAACCTAGCAGTTACTGCAGTTTCAAAACAGTGTAGACAGTATTTTGCAATTATCTTCGATATATGATATAAAAGTAACCATGACCTCTCTTGGAACCAAAGTCTTCGATACTGCTCACACGACGGTGATTCATGGCCTGACTTTATACTTTGACAGATTAAATGTCAGCATTTAAGCAAAGAAAAAAGTATTTTCCCCTTCCAATTCACCTACTTTCTGAACTAAATGCGTGAATCCCAGGTTAAGAACTCTATTGCTAGGCAGACCCTCCCTCAAAGTAAGACAGATAAGATACATTATTTTGTCATCTACATTTTGAGTCAGTCTTGCTCTGTTACCAGGCTCATAAACAGGCAGATTGGGGTTGACATATACACACTACATATGTGAAATTGGTAACTAATAAGGACTTACTGTATAGCAGAGGGAAATCTACTCAATAGTTTGTAATGACTTATATGGGAAAGAATCTAAAAAAGGGTGGATATATGCATAACTGATTCACTTTGTTCTACAGCAGAAACTAACACAACAACAGTGTAAATCAACTTTACTCCAATAAAGTGAAGTGAAAGTATCAGTCACTCAATCGTGTCCAACTCTTTGTGACCCCATGGAGCCTGCGAGGCTCCTTTGCCCATGTAATTTTCCAGGCAAGAATACTGGAGTGGGTAGCCAAAGGGGATCTTCTTGACGCAGGGATCAAACTCGGATCTCCTGTATTTCAGGTGGATTCTTTACCGTCTGAGCCACCAGAGAAGCCCCAGTGACGCCAATGATCTGTAAACCCATTATTGCCAGTCCCAGGGAAATAAGTATTAAAACTGAGGATAGGTATTTACAAGCTTTTATTACCACTTGTCAGAGAAATTTCTGTCTCCTAAACCTAATAATAAAAAATGGAGCTTGTGTTTGTGTATATATATGTGGTTTTTAATTCTCCTGGCCATTTATTTTTATTTCAAATTTATAAAAGTCTCAATCTGTGACCTAATGGAAAAATTTTTTAACCTTTTTTTTTTTTTTAAATGACAGACCATTTTTAAAACTCAGCTCAACTATGATTAATACCTGGTCATTTGCTTTTCTGGATAAGAGAAAATTCAGGAAAAATTCAGGCCAAGGGACCTAAATTTATAAACTGTGTATCACCTAGAAAAACTAGACAAAAGTCAATATCTATTATCATTATTTCATTGTGGACACAGACTATTAAAAATGGAATGAATTTATCATTTTAAAGTTTACTCTCTTGTCATTTTTCTCATTTCATCAACCAGTGGAAATGATGGGAGCCAGTAAAACCTGCAGACCAGATACTGGAAATCCCCCATCTACTGTGTTTGTTTGGAACCACACAGTTAAAGAAATTAGAACTAGAAGAGGAAGGAAAGGAAAACTAAGGTGCATGGAGGCCTGCTGGGTACTGCGGTCTTTTGCTGACATTATCTCATCAGTATTCACAAAGGCCCAAGAGCAGCAAGGGTCTGAACTGCCAGCTGGATGCTTGTCAACTCTGCATCAGAGCCCACGTGGTCTGTTTAGTATTAACTCTAAAGAACGTTAGATATCATTACACAGAGCTCCCTCATTTTACAAGTGAGGAGACTGATCTGAATTCAAAGCCCAGGTGTGTTTACTGGCTGGGAAAGTACAGCCAAGTAAACCTCAGTTTCCTTAACCTAAATGAAGATAAAAGTGGCACTAGTGGTAAAGAATCAGCCTGCCAATGCAGGAGACATAAGAGATGAGGGTTCGATCCTGGGGTCCGGAAGATCCCCTGGAGGAGGAAATGGCAACCCACTCTGGTCATTCTTGCCTGGAAAATTCCATGGACAGAGGAGCCTGGCAGGCTACAGCCCATGGAGTCACAAAGAATCAGACACACGGAGCATGCACACACCCACACCCAATCAAATTATAAAGATTAAACCCTATAACATAAGTAAAAGACTTGGTGTTATGCAATCAGCGGTGTCAGGTACAATTATTATGATTACTATGCATCTGTCACAGCTGTGACTAGAGCCCAGAACCTGGACTCCCAACTGCATGTGTCTTCAAATATGCCAATATCTCCTTCTCTCCTCAATCAGGATTCTTATTTAGTTGTTTATTGTAATTGGAGGCTAATTACTTTACAATATTGTAGTGGTTTTTGCCATACATTGATATGAATCAGCCATGGATGTACATGTGTCCCCCATCCCATCCCGCAGCGTCATCCCAGTGCACCGGCCCTGAGCATCCTGTCTCATTCATCGAACCTGGACTGGTGATCTCTTTCACATATGCTAATATACACGTTTCAGTGCTATTCTCTCAAATCATCCCACCCTCGCCTTCTCCCACAGAGTCCAAAAGTCTGTTCTTTACATCTGTGTCTCTTTTGCTGCCTCGCATATAGGATCATCATTACCATCTTTCTAAATTCTATATATATGTGTTAATATACTGTATTGGTGTTTTTCTTCCTGACTTCCTTCACTCTGTATAATAGGCTCTGGTTTCAGGATTTTGATTGAAGTTTTTGTTCAGTTGCTAAGTTGTGGCCAACTCTTTGTGACCCCATGGACTACAGCACACCAGGCTTCCCTGTCCTTCACTGCCTCTCAGAATTTGTGCAAACTCATGCTCATTGAGTTGGTAATTCTATCCAACCATCTCATCCTCAGTTGCCCCCATCTCCTGCCCTCAATCTTTCCCAGCATAGGGTCTTTTCCAATGAGTCAGCCCTAGGCATCAGGTGGCCGAAGTATTGGAGCTTCAGCTTCAGTCCTTGCAATGAATATTCAGGGTTGATTTCCTTTAGGTTTGACTGGTTTGATCTCTTTGCTGTCTAAGGGATTCTCAAGAGTCTTCAGCACCTCCATTTGAAGGCATCAATTCTTCAGTGTTCAGCCTTCTTTATGGTCCAACTCTCACATCCGTACATGACTACTGGAAAAATCATGGTTTGACTACATGGACCTTTGTCCACACAGTGATGTCTCTGCTTTTTAATACACTGTTTAGGTTTGTCATAGCTTTCCTTCCAAGGAGCAAGCATTTTTTAATTTCATGGCTGCAATCACACGTAGTTATTATATGTGTGTTATAACTGAGGCTCTATCAGAATAGCAATGACGGCAATATTTTGGGAACATTTATTATGACCCATACATTACACTAAATGATTCACAGGCAAGATTTCAATTTCTCCGCATAATTTCACTATGAGGCAGTGGCTGTTATCACCCCAGTTTTATTTTATCTTTGTTTTTTTTTTTTTTGGCCAAGCCACACAGTATACAGGATCTTGGTTCCCCAACCAGGAATCAAGCCCACGCCCCCTGCAGTGGAAGCGCAGACTCTTAACCACTGAATCACCTAGGAAGGGCCTATTACCCAGTTTTAAAGTGGGGAAACCTGAGGCTCGAAGAGCAACTGCCCACAGGTTGTGTAACCAACAGGAAGTCAAACCAGCGAGCAGACGCAGGCCGTCTCGTCAAGCCTGCACTGGAATACGAACGTGAGTGATGCCTCCATAACCTCACAGCCAGGAGCAGGTAAGAAGTTAAATGGCTCTGCTACAAAAGACAAGAGAGCACTGAAAAATGCCACTGGGAAAAGAACAACCCCAGCCGGGAGGGACAGGAAAGAAACCAAAGGCCAAGATGGATGGGAGTGGGAAGGGAAGGAGAGATGGAAGGAGACTGGGGACTAAGGAATCAACAAGGCACAGAGCTTAGAAGAATGAGACCTGCTTTAGAAACTTTAGCAAAAAGACAGGGGAAGACAGTTGTGGGAAAGTCGGGGACGATATTGTAAAAGTACACTAGAGCCACCGCATCACGGAGATTCTGTTAGCAAGGAGACTCCCACCAGCAACAGGGACCCACTGCAGACAGGACACTGCCCAGGCTGTCATTAACATGAAATAGATTTCTGAGCCTGGGATTTCTCTGCCTAGGATTCAATGTGCAGGATTATCTGTCTCTGTGAGTCTTTACTGAGAATATTGCTTCTTCCCACACCTCCAAACAGAACAAGTCATGTTCACAGGGAACGCTGGGACCTGTGTAAGCTGCATGTCCACTGGAGTGACCCAAAAGTATGCAACTCTGCTACCATGAGATCCTCCATGGGCATTCCCAGAAGACCAAAGAGCTGGTGGATCACAGTCAATCTTGAGCAAGAAGACCATGCAACCTTTTCCAAACTTCATAGTCCAAAAAAGACAGGCATGGTCTATTCTTCAGGATGAATCTCAAACTCTTCTCTCTCTCTTTAAGGCCCTCTTCATCACTTTGACTCCACTAATCCAGTATTTTTTCATTAGGCACCATTAAACTTAGCTCATGGCTGCTTCTGCATCATTGCCTGAGGGCAGCCCTCCTCCAGGGCTGGAGCTACACCCTCTTGTCCTCTGTCTTCTGGAAAACCCCTCTCCTCTTGCAAAGCTAAGCTTAAAATCCACTTGGTCTGACATTTTCTCTAAATGCTCAACTTAACATTGGCGGTTCCCCATTTCTGAACAGCTAAAGTCACAGTACATTCAACACGGGTGTTCTGTTTTATAGGTGAGCATACCCCAAAATGCTCAGAGAACAGCTACCTCCCTTCAAGTCCCTGCTGGCTGAGGTCCCTCAGAGTGTCCATCAAAGCCCGACCCAAGCAAGGAACCTGGACTGACCTCTGAGCAGAGAAGGGATAGATGACCACCCAGTGTGTTTTCCAAGCATTGAACACGACAAGGAGTCTCCCTTCTCAGAATAAAATCCTGATAAAAACTAAGATACTCATCTGTCTGGATTTTACCTGCAGTGGACTGTGGGTGGGTTAGATGACCCTGAAAGTATCCATAAATAAGCCAATTAACTTGAAACAGACAGATGTAACACTGAAATCAAGTTAAACCATCTCTAGACACTGTTTCCATGTTAAGTCTTCAGCTGGTGTCATAGAAAGAGCACGCAGTTTGGAATCAAACAAGCCATGGTTTGACTATTGGATTCTCTTCTATGTGCCACAGACCTTGGGCAGTCATTCCAATGTTCTGAAGGTCAATTGCCCTCTCTGTGAATTGGAGGTAATAATAGGCATGACATATATTACTTTGAGCCTAAGCTGAGATAGTAGGTAACCTGATATCCAGGGTTGCGGTTTCCCCAGTCCCTCCCCAACTGTCTTTTCTCAAAGTCAAAGAAAACCCAGCAAGTGGAACCATTAGCTTAAATTCTGTTAACAACTCTTCCTTCAGTTCATCCACCCCCAGAAACAGCCTCACTAGTGTGGGCTGGAGGAAGTGGTCTCTTCCCTCCATGGACCACCGACAGACAAGTGCAGAGCATCGTGCCCCCCACACTGAACCACAGGCTAAGGGAGAGACACCAGTTGAGCCCATGACTGTGTCCTCCAGGGTTCCTTAACGCTCCCTCTTCCCCTATCTCTCCCCCACCCCCCCCCCCACACAAGCACATGCCATCTCCACACCTTCATGTCACAAAGCATCTCTCACAGTCTCCATAGCCTACAAAATTGTATAAATCATACCTCTTTTTAGGGCTTCCCTGGTGGCTCAGATGGTAAAAAAAAAAATCCACCTGCAATGCAGGAGATGTGGGTTTGATCCCTGGATTAGGAAGATCCACTGCAGAAGGGAATGGCTACCCACTCCAGTATTCTTGCATGCCTCTTTTTATTGCAACAAATTTGGTTATCCTTCTTTTGCTCCCAAAATAAGCTCTTCACATCAGAGGCTATTTGGCAATGAAGAAGTTGCTTAGAGTAAAAGTAATTTGCCCACCCAGAAATGTTCAAAGGAAGGTGAGAATAAAGCAAACTGGGCATTACAGCATTTCCTCCTCTTGTGAAATACCTATTATTCAGCAGTTTTACATGGCCTTTCATCCTCTTCTACCTCTCACCCCCATGGACAGGAACATGTGCAAATACCAGCAGGAGTCCAAGGAGAGAGTTATTAGGGATATTACTTAGTATTCACATGTTCATAATAAAACTTTATATTTGAATAACATCTTGCAGTTTTCAGAGCACTTTAATCTGTATTATCTTTCCGATCACCACAGAGAGATAAGGCAGGATTATTTTTAAACCCCATGTATAATGAGGAAACAAATTAAGGAAAATGACTTGCTAAAGGTCATTCAAAGAGTGGCCCAAGTTGAACCTGTGCTAACTTACTTTTAATCTAGTAATCCAATGTTCACAGAGTCTGAAGGCAGTAAATCCAGAAATTGCTTTTTCAGATTAAATATTTGTTCATTCATTCAACAAATTCAAAGTTCACTCTCCACCACGTGTCCCAAAGAGGAAACCTCAGATCCCTTCTGTTATCAAATTCTACCATCCTCCCCTCATAGACAGCTACGTCTCTTCAGTTCAAATCTTGTCCTAGAGATTTCTACCACTTCCTCCATGTCCCTCCTCACACCGACAAGCTCCTATAAGGGACCCCAACACAACCCTGACTCACTGGTCCCGGCTGACTGGACCAGCACTGGACAGATGATCCAACCTGTTCCTATGGGGCACTCTCTCCCAGAAATTAGGATTTGAGACCTAGAGTCTGAATCATACTCACATGTTACTGAGAGGCAGAAATTAAAGTTTTATTGAAAATACCTGTTTTGCCAAAAAGAGAATAGAATAGACACATAGAAAGTTGCAGAAGTAAGAGATTATTCAACCCCAAAGAAGAAAAAGTAGAGAGAAGCTGCCAGTATTTTTCCTATTCTGTGAAGAACAATGCACAATAGAATTTCATGTGATTCTCCTGCTTCTTCACCAAAATACTACTTCTATATTACTACCACTGCTGCTTCTACTACTAACCCCTCACCTCCATCACCACCACCATCACCACCACCATCACCACCACCATCATCATACCCCCACCAGCACCACCATCACCATCATCACCACAATCACTGTCACCATTATCACCATCAATACCATCATCACCATCACCACCACCACCACCACCATCACCACCACCATCATCATACCCCCACCAACACCATCATCACCGCCACCATCACCATCATCATTAACACCACCATCATCATACCCCCACCATCACCACCATCACCATCATCACCACCATCAACATCACCATTATCACCATCAACACCATCATCACCAACACCACCACCATCACCACCACCATCATCATACCCCCACCAACACCACCATCACCATCATCACCACCATCACCATTATCACCATCAACACCATCACCACCACCGCCATCACCATTACCACCACCGCCATCACCACCACCATCATCATACCCCCACCAACACCATCATCACCACCACCATCACCATCATCATTAACACTGCCATCATCATACCCCCACCATCACCACCATCACCATCATCACCATCACCATTATCACCATCACCACCACCACCATCACCACCACCGCCATCACCACCACCATCATCATACCACCACCAACACCACCATCACCATCATCACCACCATCACCATTATCACCATCAACACCATCATCACCATCACCACCACCATCACCATCATCATCCTTTCCTGAAGCCACACTCTATGAGTTTCTATACCCAGCAATCCAACAAGTTCTGCTGGCCCTGCTCTTACAGACTGGTCTCCCTTTGTCCAGTGTAAATACCTTCACCAAAAATCTCTAACCACACCAATTCAATCTACAAGGAGAATATTGTCAGTACTTTGTTGGCTTCTACAACCACTTGCAATTGTGTGCCCTTCAAATCCTCACAAGATGCCTCTGAATTATTTGGCCTCCCCATAGAAGTGTCTTTTTTAGTTCAGGATACATGTAACCTAGGGCTATGTGGTGATCCACTGAGAGGTACACACCTCGGGAAACTGACTTTAGTCAAAAGTCCTTGGAGAATTTCCCTACTGGTCCAGTAGTTAAGAATCCATCTACCAATGCAGGGGACATGGGCTTAATTCCTGTTTGGGGAAGATTCCACAAGCCTCAGGGCAACAAAGCCCATGTGCCTAACTACTGAGCCTGCTCTCTAGAGCCCCCAAGCTGCAACTACTGAGCCCATGTGCTGCAACTTGAAGCCTGTAAGCTCTAGAACCTGTGCTCTGCATAACAGAAGCCACCACAATGAGATGTCTACAGGCCACAACTAGGGAGTAGCCCCCACTCGTCGCAACTAGAGAAAGCCTGCACCCAGCAATGAAGACCCAGCACAGCCAAAAATAAATAAAAGTTTTTTAAAAGGTCCTTGGAGAAAAATCAGCAATCTGAATCAATATTTCGGAATTATGAAAAATATGGCCATATAAATAATGGCATGCATGAATTTTTTTCGACCCTGAACACTAAGCCTACAGAAATTTTCCTCTGTGATGAGCCCCTGGTAAATCTGCTTCCCCCAGGTCCCCACCCAGGAGAAACTGTGAAGAGAATGCCGGAGGGAATGTCTTCAAGGCACCGACAATGTCTCTCAGGCACGCTCAGGCTCTGGCTGTCCCTGGTACCCTCTTCCCTGGCTCCTCCTCTCTCCCACAAACTCCCTCTCTGTTCCGCTCTCTGGAAATCACCGGGTCACACCATGTCCCCCCGTCCCTGCTGGACCGTGAACACTCACAGTGTCTGCTCGAACACTGCTGCTCCATGTTCTCTCCCTATTTCCACTAGAGGGAAACAGAACAGGACGGATGGTCAGCCAAGGTCTCACAGTTCTACCAGTGTTTACTTAGAACCTCCTCTTGCATCATTCACATTAGTGGACAAGGCAAAGCTCAAGGAGGGGTCCGAGCACCTTCTAGAGGAACCCTACCCTGAGGTCCCTGCTGGGGAAAGTGACCTAAGTATGACCCTGGGTTCTGTGCTGGCCCCTGTGCTGCTTGAACCTGGGCTGGGCACGAACCCAGGAGAGCCAGTCCTCCAGCTGACTGGCATCTCCAGACTCCGCCTGCTATGCGAGCACCAGACCACTCATGTTCTTGTTCTGAATGAAACACCCAGAGAATCTGTAGCAGGATCAGTCGGTAGCAGTAGCAAAGTTGAAAGATCGAGAAACAGAAATAAGAGCTGAGTGAGACCATCTTTAAATTCATCTCCCCAGCTACCTCTCTGCCCTCCTCCCTCTGTCAGTTCAAAGTGGACAGAACACGCTTTGAATCAGGGGTCCCTAACCCCCAGGCCATGGATCAGTGGCCCGCTAGGAACTGGGCTGCCCAGCAGGAGGTGAGCGGCAGGTGGATGGGCAAAGCTTCATCTTTACGTCCAGCTGCTCCCCATTCTTCTCATTACCGCCTGAGCTCTGGCTCCCGTCAGATCAATGACAGCATTGATTGACAATGCTTCTTTGAAAAAGAAGCACAGTAAAAGAACACAATGAGTGTAATGCACTTGAATCATCCGGAAACTGTCCCTCCACCCCATCCATGGAAAAACCATCTTCCACGAAACCAGTCCCTGGTGCCAAAACTACTAGGAACCGCTGCTTTATATGCAGGGAGCAGAGGCTCCGCTTCATTTCCTCTCTTGCTTCCTGTTTTCTGCCTCTTCATGAGTGAACCTAGAGGCTAGCTAGACAAGCCGCCCTTCCCTCAGTCCACTTCCTGGCTTCACGCGCTCAGATGGGCAAATAGGCTCAGAGCCCTTCTCACAGACAAGTCATCGGTGACCCACTGCGTTCGGCTTCTGGTCAGAGAGGCCCAAGCATCGTGACTCAAAGACAGAAAGCAATGACCTTTCTCACTTTCTCTGCTCCCTCTGGAGCAGAGTAGTTGCTGGTGGGTTTCAAGAACTTGTAAAACTGCAGGGTTGAGATTCTCTTGGCTTTTCCCTCCTGCTGGCGCTCCAACCAGAACACCCAAGTTCAGGCCCAGACAGAAGAAAAGGAAACAAGGGCTTTCTAGGGGATTTTCCCACCCAATGTCTTCTTCCTGTGTTTCACAGGACACTCTAACCTGAAAGAAAGATGGTAAACGCAGTTTATTTTTAGTTAATATTGATATGCCTGATCATACGTCGGCAATGAAAAGGAAAGAACTAATAGTGTGCAAGCAGTTAGCAACAACTACCACTACTGACTCAACGGACATGCATTTGAGCAAACTCTGGGAGATAGTGATGGACAGGGGAGCCTGGTGTGCTGCAGTCCGTGGGGTCGCAGAGTCGGACACGACTTAGCAACTGAACAACAACCGCTATTGAACAGAATGGCAAGTTAGATGCACGGACTCTGCCTAGGTCTATTGCATGCTCCAAACCAGCTAGTATCAGAGCTCTTTCTTGGGAGCTCTTGGACGCAGGTCTAGCTTTTAATAAAGTAATGCACCTTACACCCAATTTTCCTGCTGCTCCCCTCATGTGATAGGAGTGATTGCCAGAGCTGGACATAGGCATTCCCAGGACCCTTGGATAAATCCCATCTAAAGCATCAGCATCCCAACTCCTCACTTAGTAATTTAGTTACCTTGGCCCAGCTACTTAACTAACCTTTCTGAAACTCCACTTTGTCATCAATAAAAAGGAAGTATCACCACACTCTTCACAATTCAACCTACTACAGAGTGATACATGATGAAGTCTTAAGATTTCAATTCTGTAACATACGAGGTCACAGGGTTGCAAGGTTAAATCAATGGCTGGGGTGAGCTTGCACAATGGGAAGGGAAGTGAAGTGAAAGTTGCTCAGTTGTGTCCGACTCTTTGTGACCCCATGGACTGTATAGTCCATGGAATTCTCCAGGCCAGGATACTGGAGTGGGTAAGACTTTCCCTTCTCCAGGGGATCTTCCCAACCCAGGGATCAAACCCAGGTCTCCTGAATTGCTGGTGGATTCTTTACCAACTAAGCCACAAGGGAGGCCCAAGAATACTGAAGTGGGTAGTCCATCCCTTCTCCAGCGGATCTTCCCGATCCAGGAATCGAACCAGGTTCTCCAGCGTTGCAAACGGTTTCTTTCTTTTTTTTTTTTAATTTATTTTTATTAGTTGGAGGCCAATTACTTTACAACATTGTAGTGTTTTTTTCCATACATTTACATGAATCAGCCATGGATTTACATGTGTTCCCCATCTTGAATCCCCCTCCCACCTCCCTCCCCATCCCATCCCTCTGGGTCATCCCAGTGCACCAGCCCCGAGCACTTGTCTCATGCATCCAACCTGGACTGGCAATCTGTTTCACACTTGATAATATACATGTTTCAATGCTGTTCTCTCAGATCATCCCACCCTCACCTCCTCCCATAGAGTCCAAAAGTCTGTTCTATACATCTGTGTCTCTTTTTCTGTCTTGCATACAGGGTTATCATTACCATCTTTCTAAATTCCATATATATGTGTTAGTATACTGTATTGGTGTTTATCTTTCTGGCTTACTTCACTCTGTATAATGGGCTTCAGTTTCATCCATCTCATTAGAGCTGATTCAAATGTATTCTTTTTAATGACTGAGTAGTATTCCATTGTGTATATGTACCACAGCTTTCTTAACTGGTCAACCATTTGTAAAAGAATGAAACTAGAACACTTTCTAACACCATAACAAAAATAAACTCAAAATGGATTAAAGATCTCAATGTAAGACCAGAAACTATAAAACTCCTAGAGGAGAACATAGGCAAAACACTCTCTGACATAAATCACAGCAGGATCCTCTATGACCCACCTCCCAGAATATTGGAAATAAAAGCAAGAATAAACAAATGGGACCTAATTAAACTTAAAAGCTTTTACACAACAAAGGAAACTATAAGCAAGGTGAAAAGACAGCCTTCAGAAGAAATGGGAGAAAATAATAGCAAACAAAGCAACAGACAAAGGATTAATCTCAAAAATATACAAGCACTTCTGCAGCTCAATTCCAGAAAAATAAATAACCCAATCAAAAAATGGGACAAAGAACTAAACAGACATTTCTACAAAGAAGACATACAGATGGCTAACAAACACATGAAAAGATGCTCAACATCACTCATTATCAGAGAAATGCAAATCAAAACCACAATGAGGTTCCATTACACGCCAGTCAGAATGGCTGCTATCCAAAAGTCTACAAACAATAAATGCTGGAGAGGGTGTGGAGAAAAGGGAACCCTCTTACACTGTTGGTGGGAATGCAAACTAGTACAGCCACTATAGAACAGTGTGGAGATTCCTTAAAAAACTGGAAATAGAACTGCCATATGACCCAGCAATCCCGCTCCTGGGCATACACACCGAGGAAACCAGAACTGAAAGAGACACGTGCACCCCAATGTTCATCGCAGCACTGTTTATAATAGCCAGGACATGGAAACAACCTAGATGCCCATCAGCAGACGAATGGATAAGAAAGCTGTGGTACATATACGCAAACAGGTTCTTTACCAACTGAGTTATCATAAAGAGGCCAGGAATTCCAGACCTCACAGTGGTCTGGTGCCACCTAGTGGCAGCTGTTGAGTAATGACAGGAAGATTCTGGATACCAAGCTGGCTTAACTTGGAAAAACGACAGTGATCTGGTTCAATTATCAACTCATCCTTAGGCACCATGCTTCCTGAGAGCCAGTTACCTGGGCTTCCCCACTGGTCTCAAACAACGCTCCGGAACTGCCTACCCGCAGGGTAAGAAACTTGCCGGTCCCCAGGTAGGAATGGGGGCAGGTGCCAGATGAGAAGCCATCCATGGACCACTTTATAGTATAATCTACACAAAAGAGAAGGGAACTGGGCTTGGTGAGGAGCCCAGCCCCTCCAGCCTCACCTCCTGCTACAAGGCATCCGCTGGCCTCCTCCCAGCCGTCAGAGCACAGGCCTCCTTCCTACCAGGGCACTTTCTGGTGGCTGTGTCCTCCTTCATCACCATGGCCCTGCTTGAGAACACCACCACCCCAGCCATCTGTTTCCTGTCAGTGGTCTGTCCCACTAGCATTACATTGCTTCTCTCAGTTAACCCTGTTATCTCAAGTCATTTAGCTGTGCCTTCCTCTCTAAATTAAAATCCTCTTTCTCCCAGAGGGATATGCTCATGTAAACCGCCATTTCCTCACAGTCCCTGTTGCCCTCAGCTCACTTTCCCTACATCTCATGGTTCTTAGTTCTCTGTCACTTCTTCCCCTTCACCCCTTTGCTTTGCATCTAGATAGCCAATTACGTGAGGGAGAAGAAGTTTGCAGGGACTGAGGGATCTCAGCTCAGTGATGTTCAAACAGGAAGCTCACTTTGTTCTCAAAAATGTACATACTTTCTTACAATAGCCAAGATATAGAAGCAACTTAAGTGCACATCACACATAAGTGGCTAAAGATGATGTGGTATATATATACAAATACTACTCAGTCATAAAAAAGAATGAAAATTTTGTCATATGCAATAATGTAGATGGACCTGGAGGGTATTCCACTTAGCAAAAATAAGTCAGAGAAAGACAAATGCTACATGTTTTCACTTACATGTGAAATATGTATTTGATGAGAACATATAAGTTTTACTCTCTAAGCAGATTTTATTTATGCAATTCAGCATTACATACATGTCACACATCAGATTCTCAGACTTTATTCATCTACTAGCTTTAAGTTGGGGGCTCCCCGGGTGACGCTAGTGGTAAAGAACCTGCCTGCCAAAGCAGGAGATGTAAGGGACGTGGGTGGGTTGGATCCCTGGGTCTAGAAGATCCCCTGGAGGAGGGCACAGCAACCCACTCCAGTATTCTTGCCTGGAGAATCCCAGGAGGAACACGGTGGGCTATGGTCCATGGGGTTGTGAAGAGTCAGGCACAACTGAAGTGACATAGCGTGCACACACACAGGCCTGCATTAGCTTTAAGTTTATACCTTTTCACCAACCTCTCCTTATTTCTCCAACCACCGGAAATCACTTTTTTACTGTTTGTATTAGTTCAACTCTTTTTCTCATATACAGTCTAAGTGATACCATGCACTATTTGTCCTTCTCCGCCTGGCGTATTTCACTTAGCACAGTGTCCTCAAGGTCCATCCATGTTGCCCCACCTCACGGGATTTCCTTTTCTCATGCCTGAGTAAGATGCCATTGCATCCATTCATCCATTAACGGACACTTGGGTTGCTGCCATATCTTGGCTCTTGTGGATAATGCCACAATGAACATGGGAGCATGGATATATCTTTGATATCCTCTCTCATTTCCTTTGGCTATATACTCAGAAGAGGAATTGCTGGATCCTATGATGGTTCTATAACTAGCACTGATTGACTGGACTTCATGGGCCAAGTGTTAGTCACTCAGTCGTGTCTGACTCTTTGTGACCCCATGGACTGTAGCCCACCAGGCTCCTCTGTCCATGGGATTCTCCAGGCAAAAATACTGGAGTGGGTTGCCATTAACCACAATCTCAGTCATGTTCCATGCATCAGTTCAGGTGACCCCTCTAAGATAGGTGCTATTTTGATTGTCATCTCCGTTTCACATGAAATGAATGAAGAGGGTTCGGTCATTTGCCACATTTGCACAGAGAGGACGAAGCAGAGCCAGGCCTTAACCTGAAAGAGCTTGGTTCCAGAGCCCACACTGTCAACCCAACACCCTTCAGATGAGGACATCAGAGAAGGGAAGGAGGTCCTGATTATCTTCCCAGGACCGCTAGGTCACTGTGAAAACTCAGCTGATATGATGAGGAAGATGGGGGCCCTAAAGGTTTGAACAGAGCAATGACGTGATCTTAGTTACATGCTAACAGGATCACAATTGCCGCTTTGTAGAAAGTGTGGTGTGGGGAGTAGGGGTGGGAAGCAGAGAGAGCAGTTGCAAGACTTCTGCAATGATCCAGGCCAGATATTCCCCCCTTCCCCTCTCTTCATAGTAAGATGCCTCCTTGTTCATGTTAACGGTCCTCTTGCCAAGCATGGTACCTGGCATAATGATGATGGCTGAATGAAGTCTCTGGCAATGGCAGTCATACTAGTCAAACAGCAGAGGAACCATGCGTGCACTTGTCCATATTAAAAGTGTAGTCTGTGATCAGAGTCACCCTCAAGGGTGATGGAAGGCATGCAAATGGAAAGGGGCACTGTTTCAAACCTCAGTTCACAGAGACTATATGCTTTGCCTGCTGTCAGTTTACTGAAAACCCATAAACAAATTCTACTCTCTTCTCCACTCATGGGCACCCAGGTGGACATGCAAAACTGGGTTTGGGAAGTCAAGATCCTATCTTGTTTGCATCCCTGATGTCATGCCATGGCTCTCTGGGAAGGCTGTTATTACAGAATACCTGGGTTTATTCAAAGCTTCTGCATCACCCAAGAGACAAAACCATCATTCTTCTGCTCTCACGATGAGCATTTGTGTGTATCCAAGGGATATTCTAAAGAGGTACTGTGCCTCTAAATTGACTGTCTGAACTTTTGACGCACTCACCTTGGGATAAATCTGGACCAAGAGCTGATGCCTTGTAAAGGAAGGTCCTGACTTAGCACACAAACGTACTTTCTCTCCTGGACGGTACATGAGTCTTAGATTAGCCAAGTCAGAAGCGGCATCATGGTGACTCTGACTCACATCGGATCTGTGCCCTCCGAAGTCAGGAATGCATTTCTGTTCTTTTCAGTCCTGGAGTTTGCAGTAGGGATCCTGGTCAATGCCTTCATTTTCTTGGTGAATTTCCGGGACCTGGTGAGGAGGCAGCCACTGAGCCACTGTGATCTCGTCCTGTTGAGTCTCAGCCTCACCCGGCTTGTCCTGCACGGGCTGCTCCTTCTGAAGGCCATCCAGCTTACTCATTTCCAGCGGCTAAGAGACCCGCTGAGCTTCAGCTACCAGACCATCATCATACTCTGGATGATCGTCAATCAAGCCGGCCTCTGGTTCGCCACATGCCTTAGTCTCCTCTACTGCTCCAAGATTGTCCGTTTCTCTCATGCCTTCCTGCTCCATGCGGCAATCTGGATCTCCAGAAAGATCCCCCAGATGCTTCTGAGTGTTGTGGTTCTCTCCTGTGTCTGCACTCTTCTCTGCTTATGGGACTTTTTTAGTGGATCTCGTTTCTCAGCTGTAACTAGGCTACTCACGAATAACAGTACTGAACTCAATTTGAACATTGCAAAGCTCAGCTTCTTTCATTCCTTCCTCTTCTGTGGCCTGGCATCCATCCCTTCTTTCTTGCTTTTCCTGGTTTCCTCTGGGGTGCTGGTGTTCTCCCTGGGGAGGCACGTGAGGATGATGAGGGCCAAAACCAGAGGCTCTCGGGACCCCAGCCTGGAGGCTCACACCCGGGCGCTCAGGTCTCTCGTCTCTTTCTTCTGCCTGTATGTGCTGTCACTCTGCGCCGCCTTATTCTCGATGCCATTGCTGACGCTGTGGCACAGCAAGGCCGGGGTGATGGTCTGCGTAGGGATAATGGCAGCCTGTCCCTCGGGACATGCAGTCATTCTGATCTCAGGGAATGCCAAGCTGAGGAGGGCTGTGGACACCATTCTGCTTTGGGCTCAGAGCAGCCTCAGGGTAAAAGTGGACCACAAGACAGATCCCAGGATGCCAGGTCTGTGTTGACAGCAGACATGAAATGGGCCCTGTGTAGCTATGCCTCTGATTGTTCATAAAGCCTTCAGAAACCCACTCCAGTTTCTTCTGTAAAATATAACTCCAAGTCTCTCTACATCCATGGGCCCATCCACAGTAGAATAAAACAATGAAAGCTCTACACACGGCGTAGGCAAGTAGGATGGCATTGATTGCTTAGGTTCCTCTTGACAGAAAGTGGTGTTAGTCACTCAGTCATGACCAACTGTTTGCAATCCCATGGACTGTAGCCTGCCAGGCTCCTCAGTCCATGGAGTTCCCCAGGCAAGAATACTAGAACGGGTAGCCATTCCCTTCTCCAGGGGATCTTCCTGACCCAGGGATAAAACCCAGGTCTTCTGCATTGCAGGCAGATTCTTTACCATCTGAACCACCAGGGAACCCTTTAAAAATGAACAAAATAGAGAAGCAAATTACTCAGCGTAAATGTTCTGCATACTATAGCTTACTAGTGCTTGGTATGACCCACACCATGAGAAATCACCTCTTATGAAATGATATCTAAATTCCAAGGGAGCATGGTTGGCTTTTCACATGATGGCTAGTTCTTCAAATAGATGCAAGTATGATATTTGAACATTTTCACTACCTTGGCAATGATATTATCCTCCTCAAACTCCACAATTTTCATGGAAACATAAAATATGAAAAGACAAACACGGAAGAACAGGGATGTCATCACTTCAGTTTCAAGAGGTACTACATCAAAGCTCCTACAGGAACCAGAGGATGGGTCATTTTGTCTGAAAGTGCACTGATTCAGAAATGTATATTCAACCTGCTCTATAATGGGAGATAAAAAGGAAGATACTTGCTCAGTGGGGTGCCCTGGATGCAAAGCCTGTCTCTGCCTTCTGACTCTATTCTACTTGAGGTCAGTACCAAGCACTGGTCAGTCTAGTTGGGGAACCTGCCAAAATAGTCTCCCTGAAAAGCATGTTTGTGGAGACCAGCATTCTCTGTCTGCCTGCACAGAAGCCTAGCCAGGAAGTCTTTCCTCGAATCAGATCCTAAATGGCTCAGTAGAGAGACAGGTATACCAGTATAGATCTTTACAGGCTTCAAAGCATAGTCCAGCCCTTCTCCAAAGGTTCGATAGAATCTGCCTGTGAAGACATCTGGTCTTGGACTATCCCACTACTGGCACATACCCTGAGAAAATCATAATTCAAAAGACACATGTACCCCAGTGTTCACTGCAGCACTTTTCACAATAGCCAAGGCGTGGAGACAACCTAAATGTCCAACAACAGATAACAGATGAAGAAGATGTGGCACAGGTGTCCAATGGGCTATTACTCATCCATGAAAAGGGGATGAGATTGGGTCATTCACAGAGATGTGGGTGGACCTGCAGTCTGTCATACAGAGGAAAGTAAGTCAGAAAGAGAAAAACAAATACCAAATAATAACGCATATATGTGGACTCTAGAAAATGGTACAGATGCCCCTACTTCTAGGGCAGGAATAGAGACACAGATGTAGAGAACAAACGTGTGGGCACAGTGGGGGAAGGAGAGGATTGGACAAACTGGGAGAGCAGGACTGACTGATATACACTACCGTGTGTAAAATAGATAACCAAAGTTATCCTGTGTGTGAAAGTCACTCAGTCGTGTCCGACTCTTTATGATCCCATGGACTATACAGTCCATGGTATTCTCCAGCACAGAATACTGGAGTGGGTAGCCTTTCCCTTCTCCAGGGGATCTTCCCAACCCAGAGATCGAACCCAGGTCTCCTGCATTGCAGGCGGATCCTTTACCAGCTGAGCCACAAGGGAAGCCCTAGGTTTCCCTCAAAGACAGTGGTCCCCACTCTTGGCTGCACATTAGGGGAGCTTTCAAACTCTCAATGGCTAGGTCATGCACTAGGCTGATTAAATCAAATCTCTGGAGGTAGAATCCAGGCAACATTTTTTTAAGGACCCCGGGATGCCCAGGGTACAAGCAATGTTGAGACCCCCTGTTCCAGTCACTCTTTTTATTGAGCAGTCCGATGTGATCCTTCAACTGAACTGTAGGCAGTTCAGTTTAATTCCACCTTCGCCTGGAGGACTTGGAGGACTATGAAAGAGAACGATAAAGGACATCCTTTCTTATTTTTCTTCCTCTTGTTTTGCCTAAACTCTCTCTGGACAGGTCTCCATTACATCTTACTGCTCTCCACAGCTTTTTTAGCATTATATTTTGACATAATCTTAAAGTTGCAAGAATTTCCATATACCCTTTATCCAGATGTACTCATTTCTTTCATTTGCCCATTTCTCTCTCCTCTCCTCCCCACCATTCCAATCCAAAAATATAGGGTTCACTTTAGTCTTCCTCTTTTATATATTCATAATGCCTTTAGCCATAAGAAATGCCTTCCATTTCTGTTCAGTATATTTGCCCATTTGCGTACATATAGAACACAGAAAAAGTGGTTTCAGAATTTCTATCCTATAACACTGCAGAAGCAAAATAACAAGAGTTCAGTAACTATTTGCAGAATTTTTTCATCTTAAGGCAAAATTTATACACAGCAATATGCACAGGTATTAAATGTAAAACTTGGTGAGGCTTGATAAATATGTATGTACTTATATGTATATATATTCATATAACCAATACCTCAAATATAATATATAATATTTCCATCATAATAGAAAGTTCCAGTATTCCTCTTCCAATAAATCTCCACCCACCATGGCCAACCACTGTACTAATTTCTTCACAGTTTATTTCTTCCCATGGATGAGTTTTGTCTGTTCTTATATGGAATCATGTGGTTTGGACTCTTGTTTTGCTACTTTCACTCCACAAAATACCTTTGAGATTCATCCTTAATAGTATGTGAGTCATAAATTGTTTATCTACTTTTGATGATCACTTGCATTGTTTACACTGTGGAACTACTATGAATAAACATTCTTGAATCCACCTTTTGGTGATGGCAGTTTTCATTTCTCTTAGATAAATTCCTAGGAGTGGAATTACTGTGTCCTAAAGTTGATGTGCATTTATCTTTACAAGACACTGCTAAAGTGTTTTCCAGAGTGAATCCAGCATTTCAGGTTCCCATCAACGGGAACTTGTTCTACATTTCCACATGTGCAGGAGACTTGTTCTACATTTCCACCAACATTTGGTATTGTTGGTCTTTTTTAATTTGGGCCATTCCAGTGGAGGTGAATGGTATCTCATTGTGGTTTTAATTTGCATTTCCCTGACAACTAGTATTTGCTTTTCTCTGGCTTATTTCACAAATGCAAAAAGGCAAAATGGTTGTCTGAGGAGGCCTTACAAATAGCTGAGAAAAGAAGAGAAGCTAAAGGCAAAGGAGAAAAGGAAAGATATACCCATTTGAATGCAGAGTTCCAAAGAACAGCAAGGAGAGATAAGAAAGCCTTCCTCAGTGATCAATGCAAAGAAATAGAGGAAAGCAATAGAATGGGAAAGACTAGAGATCTGTCCAAGAAAATTAGAGATACCAAAGATGGGTACAATAAAGGACAGAAATGGTATGTACCTAACAGAAGCAAAAGATATTAAGAAGAGGTGGCAAAAATACACAGAGGAACTATACAAAAAAGATCCTCAAGAACCAGATGGTCATGATGGTGTGATCACTCACCTAGAGCCAGACATCCTGGAATGCGAAGTCAAGTGGGCCTTAGGAAGCATCACTACAAGCAAAGCTAGTGGAGGTGATGGAATTCCAGTTGAGCTATTTCAACTCCTAAAAGGTGATGTTCTGAAAGTGCTACACTCAATATGCAAGCAAATTTGGAAAACTCAGCAGCAGCCACAGGACTGGAAAAGGTCAGTTTTCATTCCAATCCCAAAGAAAGGCAATGCCAAAGAAAGCTCAAACTACCACACAATTGCACTAATATCACACACTAGCAAAGTAATGCTCAAAATTCTCCAAGCTAGGCTTCAACAGTATGTGAACTGTGAACTTCCAGATGTTCAAGCTGGATTTAGAAAAGGCAGAGGAACCAGATATCAAATTGCCAACATCCACTGTATCATTGAAAAAGCAAGAGAGTTCCAGAAAAACATCTGCTTTATTGACTATGCCAAAGCCTTTGACTGTGTGGATCACAACAAACTGTGGAAAATTCTTAAAGAGATGGGAACACCAGACCACCTGATCTGCCTCCTGAGAAATCTGTATGCAGGTCAAGAAACAACAGTTAGAACCTGGTGTGGAACAACAGACTGGTTCCAGATCAGGAAAGGAGTACATCAAGGCTGTATATTGTCACCCTGCTTATTTAACTTATATGCAGAATACATCATGAGAAACGCTGGACTGGATGAAGCACAACCTGGGATCAAGATTGCCAGGAGAAATATCAATAACCTCAGATACACAGATGACACCACCCTATGGCAGAAAGTGAAGCAGAACTAAAGAGCCTCTTGATGAAAGTGAAAGAGGAGAGTGAAAAAGTTGACTTAAAACTCAACATTCAGAAAACTAAGATCATGGCATCCAGTCCCATCATTTCATGGCAAATAGATGGGGAAAAAGTGGAAACAGTGGCAGACTTTATTTTTGGGAGCTCCAAAATCACTCTAGACGGTGACTGCAGCCATGAAATGAAAAGACACTTGCTCCTTGGAAGACAAGTTATGACCAATCTAGACAGCTTATTAAAAAGCAGAGACATTACTTTGCCAACAAAGGTCCGTCTAGTCAAAGCTGTGATTTTTCCAGTAGTCGTGTATGGATGTGAGAGTTAGACTATAAAGAAAGCTGAGCACCAATGAATTGACGCTTTTGAACTGTGATGTTGGAGAAGACTCTTGAGAGTCCCTTCGACTGCAAGGAGATCTAACCAGTCCATCCTAAAGGAAATCAGTCCTGAATATTCATTGGAAGGACTGATGCTGAAGCTGAAACTCCAATATTTTGGCCACCTGATGCGAAGAACTAACTCTTTTGAAAAGACCCTAATGCTGGGAAAGATTGAAGACAGGGGGAGAAGGGGATGACAGGGGATGAGACGGTTGGATGGCATTACCAACACAATGGACGTAAATTTGAGTAAACTTGGGGTGTTGGTGATGGACAGGGAGTCCTGGCGTGCTGTGGTCCATGGGATCGCAAAGAGTCAGACATGACTGAGCGACTGAACTGAACAGAACTGAACGTCCCTCAGGTCCATCTATGCTGTTATGAATGGCAAATGGTAAGATGGCAAGATTTTCTTCTTTCTCACCGCTGAATATTATATATATATATACATACACATACACACACACACTCACATGTATGTGTATACACACACACCTATCTTCCTTATGCATTCATTTGTCAATGAACACTTCGGCTGTTTTCACATTTTGGCTGTGCTGAATAATGCTGCAATGAGCATAGGAGTGCCCACATCTGTCTAAGATACTAATTTCACTTCTTTCACAATATACACCCAGAAGTAGGATCACTGGATCGTATGAGAGTCCTGTGGGGCTTCCCAGGTAGCTCAGTGGTAAAGAATCCACCAGTCAATGCAGGAGAGGCAGGCTCTATCCATGGATCAGGAAGATCCTCTGGAAAAGGAAATAGCAACCCACTCCAGGATTCTTGCCTGGAACGTCCCATGGATAGAGGAGCCCGGTGGGCTATAGTCAATGGGGTCACAAAAGAGTGGGACATGACTAAGTGACTAGATGACAACAACAATGAAAGAGTCCTATTTTCAACTTTTCAAGGAATGTTCCCAGTTTTCCAAAGCAGCTATGCTAATTTGCATTCCCATCAACAGAGCACAAAGAATCTTTTTCTTCACATCTTCATTAGATATTGTTATTACTTATTGTTTTAATCACAGCCATTCTAATATGTGTGAGGTGATATCTCATTTTGGTTTTGACTTGCAATTCCCTAATGATTAGTGTACAAGTAGGTCAAGGTCAGGTTGTAGAGCTAAGCTCAAGAGCTAAGGTTTGTTAGTGTCAATGGTTATGTGTTAGTTGCTGGTTCGTATCTGACTTTTTGTGACCCCATGGACTGCAGCCCGCCAGGCTCCTCCATCCATGGAATTCTCCAAGCAAGAACACGGGAGTGGGTTGCCATTTCCTTTTCCAGTTAATGATTATAATGGAAACTTAAATAGGGAAGTGACATGATCATAATGATGATTTTATAAAGTTTTGTCTGATAGCATTTTCTAGTATTGATTAGAAGGGTGAAGGGTGAAGGGTGAAGATTAGAAAGCTGAAGGTTTCAGACCATTTGCACTCCAACTGCAGTGAAGATTTAGACTAGGATGGGGGTGGTAGGATTGGAGAGGTGAAATAGATGTAACAGAGCTTTTGAAAAACATCATCAACTAGGGTCTTCATATGGTGTTTGACCAAGAAGGAAGCGTCAAGGAGGCTTTCAGTGTCTGAGTATGTTGTAATATGACATAATGACTAACAAAAATAAAGAAGTTGATAAAGGAAGTTGGGTTTAGTTTGTGGTAAATGGTAAATATGGTTTGGAACTTACTGCAACTGAATTGACATCATGTCACCTACTTGGAAACACTAGCAGAGTCTTGGAAATGAAGAACTAAAATTCAGTTTAGGGGACAGAACTAGAAATAGACACATGGTCATCCAAGGAGAAGCCAGTTTGGAAAAACATAAATTTTAAATGGGGTTATAAATGTAGATGGAAAATGTTGGCAAGGTTGGAGGTCATAAAGTTCTGGAAGCAGCAAGTGGGCAAGAGGTAATGAGGATGGTTGGAATGGGCCAAGTGTGTGTGTGTGTGTGTGTGTGTGTGTGCACATGTATGTGTGTGTGTGCATGTGCCTTCCCAGCACCTTCCTTCTTCTGAGAACAACCACTTCCATCTTGGGATAACTGCTCCTCACGCTCCAGTTAGACTGTTTACCATGATCCTGCCCCTGACCATATTTGATGGGTCTTCATCATCTGACAGGCCCATCAATGTCTACCTTTGGGATTTTTCTAACTTGATCCAAGAAAAATTTGTAAGACATGAAATACAGCAGCTTCTCATGGCTATGATTCCTGCTGTATTCCCTATCACAAGAGAAGGTGAGTAGAGACAAGAGATGGATGTGGCAAGACCTAGTTTTATCTGATTCTTGACGTTCCAGAGGTTCAGATATATCCTTGCTTTGCTTTGGTTTCATTGTGTGATCCTTTGACATATGTCATGAGCCAATACATACCCCTTTTGCCTAAACTAGCTTGAAGTTCTTTCACTTGCCACTAAAAGACCTATGATACAATGAGTAGTATATAACCCATAAATGGAAGAGGAGGATGTGATTGGTGAGTTCAAACATTCAATGTAATGTTTCATTTCCTGGAATAGGAGATAGCTGTTTAATACATTATTCTTTATCTTTTTTGTACATCTGAAATATGACATGATATATTGGGTTGGTCAAAAACTACATTTGGGTTTTCCTGCAAGAGGTTATGGAAAAATCTGAATGAACTTTTTGGCCAACACATTAGTTTTTAAAAGAATGCCTCAAAGACTTGACATTACATGTCATCTAAGTACTCTGAATACTTTGCTGGGGCATTCACATGGAGGCACACCACTGTAATTAGATTTACTCTGTCCTACAAAATGTCTGATTTGGGAAAGCTCATTTAGCACTAAATAATCTAGTTTCACTTTCTCTGCCAAAAGTAGTTATCAGAAATGAAACAAATGACATGAAATAAATTTCTAAGGCTATAAAAAACTAATTTCCTTATTTGTTCTCCAATTTCAAAATTATTGGACAAATGTTATATTCATATTTAGAAGAATCTATACTTCAAAAGAACTATTTTCCATGTATGAAGCAGAATGCAGTTAAATATGACTCCTAGTTAAAAGGATTCAAGGATAAATTCTGTACCTTACATCTCAATGCACAATGTTAACTTGAAAACGCAATCCACAAAAGAAAAAGTATTATGCTTTTAGTTCCAAAGATATAGCAATTAAATATTTTAACATTCAATTTGTAATTTTTCAATGAATTTAAAACATCATCGCCAGTATCATGTATTTGTGTTATGTATTCAGCTGAGTAAAAATTAAGTTTTTAATGTAGTTCTGGCAAGTGTTTGTCTTATGCCTGGTTAACTTCACACATTATATTCATTGTCAAGAACCTAAAGGTTTTTGAGTTTGTAAACTGCTTGTTTATAAACCACAACACTATAAAAATAGGTAAAGGAAAGATGCGCTTCTCCACTCAAAAGGAGGGAGAAAGATCTCTGAGACTTATATTTAGCAGAATTACATACAATATCCATCACCCAAGAAAATGATGAAATTTGTGGCTTAATGTATACCTCTAATGCAGTTAATTCGCTGTTTGCACCAGCTAAAACCACAAAATGTGTAGGTCTTACCTTTACAACTGTGTATCTGGTCAATTCAAAAGTTTTTTAAAGCGAAGGAATTGTGTTCCTCAAAAATTATTTCCTTTTCAATCTAAACACAGAAATTGTCACATTTAAAAGACAGGTTTCTTGCAGTTTATGGTTTACAATTTTCCAAAATCTTAAGACCATCTGTTAGCAAAGACACTTCAGGTTTTTTTCTCTTGAGTCAATTTTGATGTATTGTGTCATGATTTATCTATTTTATCAAAGTTAAAAGCTGTAATGACTTAAATTTGTGGTATTTTCTTATCATATTTCACAAAGTGTAAAATGGCATCAGTTTTAGGATACATCCTTATTTTACACACCACTAAGGAAGAAAAATTCAAAGCTACCAGTTAAGCAATGCTTTCTTACCGTTGACTACAATACATCTTAAATCCAGAAATGTCATGTGGAAAGCAACGTGCTTCTCCAAGTCAATGAAATATGGTATATTTTAAATCTCAGTGTATGTGTTTCTTTGTTTAATTTTCAATGTGCTTAGTAGATGCATGGAGTACAATGGACTATTGTGTTATGCATAGCTTGAACTCATGCAAAACCCTGGTTTTGTGTAGTTCTAGACCTTTCTAGAGTGTCTGGCACACAGCTTTAGTGACCACATCCATGAATATTTTAGCACGGTGTGTTTCCTGACAAATGATGTGGTGAGTAGGCTTCAGTTCCGCGCCATTGTGAAATGTTGCCACAGCGGTTTGAATTAAGTAATAAGTCTGGCTTTAACACATACCATCACAGAATATACCCCTAGTCATGCTTACTAACTAGACCTTTCTACAGAAAAACGTCAAAGTTTTTCTTAGTACACAGATCATTTCTTGATGTTGTAGACATCAACAGTGCCATTTTAATAAATTCATTGTCTGCATTAAGTTTTCAATCAATACCACAAGTAAATATAGCTAGCTACTTGGAATTATTATTTATACCCTTGCTTCACCCATGGCAATTATAACACACCACAGATTATTTAATTCCTCTCCAGGAAGTTCTAGCTTAGTTGGTAAAGGATCCGCCTGCAACGCAGGAGACCCCAGTTGGATTCCTGGCTTGGGAAGAACCCCTGGAGAAGGGATAGGTTACCCATTCTAGTATTCTTGGGCTTCCCTGGTGGCTCAGCTGCTAAAGAATCCACCTGCAATGTGGGAAACCTGGGTTCGATCCCTGGGTTGGGAAGATCCCCTGGAGAAGGGAAAGGCTACCCACTCCAGTATTCTGGCCTGGAGAACTCATGAACTGTATAGCACAGCTGAGCGACTTTCACTTTCCAGCGAGTTCTCAGCCAATATTCTAAGTGACAGTATTCCTGACTATAATATATTCATGAATGTTTGATTCTATTTAAGCCACATAATGTCGCCTTCACTCCGTAGACAATCTTTCAGAAATCTGTCATCTGTAAAGGATTTTATGACCACTTTTTCACAAAAGTATTTGGGAAACCTATTTTGTTTGCATTCAGAAATCAACTGTGGCAATTCTAGTTCTTCCTGTTAATTGCGTTTTCATCATATGTCTTTTCTATAGAGCAATTGTTCCTTAATTGGTTTTATAACTGTCTCCAGTTTTATTCTTTGGCTAAGACACATAAAATATTGTTTCCTTTTCACAAAAAGGAAACATATTCTCTCCCATTTTTCTGAAAGCATGTAGATTCTTCATTCTTCCTTTTGTTTTCCCTCTTTCAATAGAGAAATGACTTTAAACAACACTTGCTCTACTCCGGGGGGCGGGGGGGGGGGGGAACAAACAGCTACGTGAGCATGACAATAGTGGGTAACTGGACTCCTCCCAATGAGATGAAGACTAGGTGCAGAGGAGTGAGCCCCCACCCTCGACCGAGCCAACCGCTGCCCCGAGGAAACATAATCTCAGCAGTGTCGGATCTTCTCAATACTTAGGTGGCTATAGAGATCTCTAAAACTTCAAAATGTTCATTCAAATTGCGTTCTGCTTATCAAACAAAATACTGCTGCAATCTGGGGGCCCCCAGTTTGCAATCTCTGCTACCAATTTGCAGCCTCTCCTTAATGGGATATGAGAGAGCATTTTTCTGTTTGAGCAGAAAAGAAATAAGGAACCGAGAGAAAGAACCCTGAGATAAACTCCTAAGAAGGTGCTATTTAGGTTGAACAACTCAGAATTTTGTTGTAATGCTGATTAGGGGATATACACGTATGTGTCACTGATTCACTTTGCTGTACAGTAGAAATTAACACAACATCGTAAAACTACTCCAGTAAAAATTAATTTTTTAAAAAAATGAATGCAGTGCTGGACTAGTATATACTGCAGTATAGTACTGCAGAGTTCTGAAAGCTGCTGAATTTCCAAACTATAGAGGAGGGTAGACACCTGCATGCTACTAAGCTTCCTATTGGTTGTGCCCGTGTCTGGGGACCACAGAGAGGCTCCAGGAGCTCCTGGTGTGGAGAGAGTGGGGGGTGGGTGGAACCCATGAGTAATTATAAGTTAAATTCTTTATTGCACTTGACATATTATTAGTTCCTAAATCACAATGTTCAGAACCTTAAATATTGATTTAAGGTTTTCTGGGACCTCGAATTCTTGAACAAAAATATGAAAAATAGTATTTTACTTCTTTCTTAGGTTTTCCTATCTAGAAGCCTCTAGAATACATTTTACCTATTTTTTTTTTAATTTAAAGAAATCACCAGAATTATGCAGGTTTGAATCTCTTTTCACTGATTTTGACTAACTTTCAGCTTTTCTGATTATATTTTCTCCCACAATTTCTTTGATTATTGCTGCTGTTTATTCAGTTTTCATGTTTTCTCTTTTGCAGACCACAACATATGTACCTGATCTGCTAGATCTGACATCACACCTCTCTTTCTTTCTCCTTTAATCACATTTACTGCTTTTGGCATTTGTTTATTAATTTCATTATATTAAGTGATTTTCTTTTCAGTGTTCTCGAAACTCTGAATGAAAACATAAGTGAGATGCTTTCCAACATTTCCTATGTCTTATCACCAACTCAATGGACATAAACTTGAGCGAACTGTGGGAGAAAGTGGAGGACAGGGAAGCCTGGCGTGCTTTTAGTCCATGGGGTCACAAAGAGCTGGACACAACTTAGTGACTGAACACCAACAACAACAGTGACTTTATTTCAGACAGTCATTGGATCTTTTTTTCATAATGCTCACCTTATTTTGAGTTATTATATTCTCACACATCCATTGATTTTTTTGCTACATATTAAACTTTGAAGTAGGAAGTTAGGGAGCTTTCCCCAACATTCAAATATGTGATGGAACTAGATAGATATTGGAAGTGTTAAATATTGTAAGATCTAATGAAGGAAGATAGGGGAAGTATTTTATTTTCTCTGGTTCTGTTCTGCCTGGCTACAAACAACCTGAGCAGAAAGTCTGATCACTGAACACAGTGTTTCTTCTGCCTGATGCTGTGACAGCTTGATAGAAATGAAGTCATGTCCTCCCTACCCAATTGGATAACTGTCCTCAGCAGCAGAACTTCTAATTTATTCAATGAGCCACTGCACAACGTGAAAGCCAAGTGTGAGCATCTCCCTGGGATCTCTGTTCTGGAACCTGACCGTCTCTCCACAGGCTCCAAATCCTCCCCTCTCCTGGTTCAAGAGCCACCCCTCACCTCCAGGCTCCAACTCTTCAGATTATCCTAAGAGCAATGGAAAGTAACTAAAATATTTCATCACAGGAATGATAGGGTCAAGTCTGCATTTTAGAAAGATCATTCTTGCTGAAGAGTGGAGAATTGTTAAAGCAAGATGATGCACAGAGGTTTCTTTAGACATTGCTGAGAAGATCAAGGAGGGAGCAGGTGGAGACTGGGGACAAGGTAGCATTGAGGAAGTAGAGGAGAAGACAGGTTGAGAAGCTCCAAGAGAATCATCGTGACTTAGTGTTTGATTGGATGGGAAGGAGGGGAGAGAGAGAAGCCAAGGATAATACCCTAATTTAAAGCTATGGGCAACTGAATAGATGGTCTTCCCATCCAGAGATAAGGAACTTAAGAGGATGAACATGTTTTAGCAGTGAGTGAAAGTCGCTCAGTCATGTCCGACTATTTGCGACCCCGTGGACTATACAGTCCAGGGAATTCTCCAGGCCAGAATGCTGGAGTGGGTAGCCTTTTCCCTCTCCAGGGGATCTTCCCAACCCAGGGCTTGAACCCAGGTCTTCTGCATTGTGGGTGGATTCTTTACTGCTGAGCCACAAGGGAAGCCCTGTTTTAGCAGAGGATGGTAAATAATACAGTCAAGGGTATGTCCACACTGGGTTATCTGTGGACCATCTCAGTGAAAAGTGAAACTAGTCAGAAGATACACTTTACTAGAAGAATTACAGTGGTCCAATCATTGAATAAATCATATAAGTGTATATGCAATAATAATAATATATCATCAAAAATCTATATTTTGACTTGAAGGGATACCTGTAATACAGTGTGAGTTTAACCTATATTGCCCAGATTACAAATAATATATACAGTATGATCCCAGTTTTCTAAATGACCCAGTATCTATCTATCTACTTATCTATCTTCTTATCTACCTGCTCATCTATAAAGTATACACACCCAGAGATGTTAACAGCAACTATTGCTAAGTGTAAAATTTTATGAACATTATTTTCTCAATGTTCCTTGCCAGTATTTTCTAACCACTTTTAAAAAATATTTATTTATTTGGCTGTACCGGGTCTTAGTTGGGGCAAGCAGGTTCTTTGACCTTCATTGGGGCAGGTGAGTTCTTTAGTTGTAACATACAGAATCCAGCTCCCTGACCAGGGATCGAACCCGGGCCCTGTGCATTGGGAGCACAGGGTCTTAGCCACTGGACCACCAGGAAATTTCCTTTAACCATTTTTTGTAATTAGTGTGTGTTTGTCACTCAGTCGTGTCTGACTCTTTATGATCCCATGGACTGTAGCCCACTAGGCCCTTCTGTCCATGGCATTCTCCAGGTAAGAATACTGGAGTGGGTTGCCATTCCCTTCTCTAGGGGATATTCCTAACCCAGGGATCGAGCCCAGGCCTCCTGCACTGCAGGCAGATTCCTTACCATCCGAGCCATCAGGGAAGCCCCAATGAGTACACATAGCCTTTACAGTAGGAAAAGTATAATAAAAGAAAAACTTCAAATGTAATATATCCTTGATAGTAAGACTTCAGTATTATTCACCCCCACCAGACCCCCTGTATCCAGCAGAGCACCATGCTCATGAAATACTGAATAGTCATCAACTTCTTGAGGCATAAGGCCAGGGAGGTGAGCTGTTGGGTGGGACCAGAGAGGAGAAGTCCATGATAAAGGGGACTTAGCAGAGAGCCAGGTTGCAGTTATGGAACCAGTGGGACATATGAGGACCTCCTTATTAAAAGCAGTGACTTCAGATGAATTTCTTTTCTTAAAATTTTTTGTTTTGACAATTTCAGATTTGCAGACATGCTGTAAGGAAAGTCCAAATAAATAATTCACAGACACTCTTCGCTCAGACTCGTATATGTTAACATTCTACTACATTTTCTTTCCACTTTACTTCAGGGAGATTCAGACACAGAGAACAAGTCGGTGTTAAGATGTTCCATTTCCTAAATAATCCTACGATAATTCCCCTCTATGAGAACCCCTTTGGCGGGGACCTTCCTCTTTCAGAAGTCACTCCCTTCCCCTCCTAGCCCCTCCCACTCCCTTTGCCAAGAACACTGAACAGGAAGAAGTGTTTGCTCAGGGATGCTGGTGAGACAGAGACGATGTAAGGAAGGAAGGACACTGCTCACACACAAGGAGCCTGTTCTCGCTGGTGGGGCCTCTACCCACCACACCAGGCACAAGGCCACTGGGAAAGATCCCCACCTGCAGACCAGCCCAGCCTTCCAGGGAGACACCAGGTGAGTCTCTGCTTGTCCTCTCTATACAGATTGTTGGCTCTGCTCCCACGCAAAGGACCGCAGGGACACTTGTCCTGTCTGTCGGACTCCTGGCATAGTTTTTTGAAGATGATGACTTCTGAAAGCTTAGACCGTATGGCCAAGACTACAAATGAAAGGCCTGGGGAGCAAGGATCATTTCAAGGTTAAGGGTTCTCAAAGTCCAGGAGAGGGGTTTATTCACCAGACAGTTTAAGAGCTGCAGATGGGAACAGGATTGAAGCCGAGAGCTAGGGATGGCAGAGGAGAGGCAGCACATCAGGTTCAAAGGTTCCCAAGGAACACAAGCTCCTCCCTGTCTTCTGGGTATGTGCTGGGTCTTCTCCTTGTGCCTATCAATGTCAAGCCGGGCTTCCCAGCCCCTAAGGGTTGCTCTGAGAGTCAGGCACATTCCCTGCTGGAAAGAAGCCTTGTCCCAGATTCCAATGGTGATATTGTGCTCTCATGCCCACAGGCCTCCTCATCTCCTGCATCATGAATTGGCACATGATAATCTCTGGGCTTATTGTAGTGGTGCTTAAAATTGTTGGAATGACCTTATTTCTGCTTTATTGTGAGTATCTGATCAACCTCTTACCGCAACTCAGATTGTACTGTTCTTGACCCTTTCCCTAGGATGCAGGGTTGAATATAAAGGTTAAATGCTCAAGACTTTCCAGCTGAGGGCAATTGACTGCCCTTCTCATTCCCAGACACACACACAATGGGTAGGGTTCCTTGGTCTACCTTGGAGACTCAAAACAGAGCAGTGTCTGATGATTAGACTCCCACACAAAATTTTTGCCACTAGAGTATTCATTGGGTAATCTGAGCTGAAATACTCTGCAGTGCATGTTATAGTTTCTAATATGAAAATACAGCTCCAGTCCAACCCCGTGATAAGCTGTGGGGCATGCTAAGTCGCTTCAGTTGTGTCTGACTCTTTGCGACCCCATGGACTGTAGCCCACCAAGCTCCTCTCTCCGTGGGGATTCTCCAGGCAAGAATATTGGAGTGGGTTGTGTCTCCAATGCCCTCCTCCAGGGGATCTTCCCAACCCAGGAATCGAACCCAGGTCTTCTAAGTCTCTTGCATTAGCAGGTATGTCCTTTACCACTAGTGCCACCTGGAGCTACTTAAAGGTTAATGTGGTTTTAATGGGCAAGATATTTTCATTTATGTACACAGAGGCTAATTCATCCAAATGTTCAGAAAAAGAGGCCTCGTATCAAAAGATTTTACCACAGTTGCAGCAAGTAAAATCTTCTCCAGCCTCAGAAGCCTGTGGGGAAGATAAATGAGGAAGGAAATGTGATTTGGAGGCAACAGTTGGGTAAGAGGTATCGACCATATGGCCCAATCTCGAGGTGCAGTTTCCACCACATAAGAGAGCAGGATGAGAAGGAGTGAATATACCCACAGGAAACCCAGGCCCACCTTGGCTGACCCGAGTCAGAGAACTCAACCTGCCCCTCGGACAGGCGCTGTGTCCCACCAGCCCCACAGTAATGTCTGTCTATAACACTCACTGCACAGCCACCTTTGGGGCTGAGTCTACCGCTGATTTTCTTTGCAGTCCCACAGATTTTTGGCGAACATAATGTCATCTTCATTCCCACAGAGAGCTCTGAAACAGGTAATGTACATGAAAATAACCTCCTCTCCCCCCTCCAGGTTCTTCTGTGCTTAAGTCTCAAAGACCTTTCTCAAAGCCTCCTTCCCCTAGACATTCTTCTGTAGAATGAGTTTGACAAGAGCTGCTAATTGTTATAAGATGAATGAGTTCCAAAACTCCTATGTACAACATAGTGACTGTAAGTAATAACAGTGTATTGTATGCAAGGAAGTTGCTAGAAGAGTAGATGCTCAATGTTCTCACGACACACACAAAAAAGATGATTTTGCGAGGTGATGGAGGAGTTAACTGACCTTACTGTGTTGATAATTTTGCAATAAGTACATGTATTAGATCATCATGTTGTATATTCAAACTTATACAATGTTATGTGTCCGTGATATCTCAATAAAGCTGGAAAAGTAAAATAAATGCAGCACACCCAGAAAAACAAAGATCTTCTAATTAATTTTCTTACTTTTAGAGATGAGAAACCAAGACTAGACTTGATGACATTTCAGATCCTGTTTTCCTTTTGGGAATGAGGATGATTTGTGTATAACTAGTGTAATGTGATATGAAAGTACTTTATAAACCCTGTCATTTAAAGAATTGTTTAAATAAACCCATGCCCCACAAAAATCATCAAAAATTATATTCAGTACCTTTTTTTGGTGCCAAGCAGTATGCTAGACCAAACACAGAAGGAGACTGAAAACAGGAGAAATTAGTCAACTATCATTCTATAAAGCACAAAGTCCAATGCCAGAAGCTATGGGGATAAAAACATGTCAGGCACGGCTCTCCTTATGAACCCCACCTCCTTTTGAAGCTTTTCCAAGGATCTCCTTCTCACTTGCTCTTAATACAAACCTATTACTAGCCACATCTCTATCAGAAAGATAATTTCTTCTTCATCTTTGTAGCAACTGAGGCACCCAGTAAGTATAGTGAGCCAAAAGGAGGAAACGCTCATGAAATATGTATACAGTTCTGTTCAGTTATAATCCCCAAGTCGTTTCTAATGAAATCCAGGTTATGCTATATTACAAAGAGCCTTTGAATAGGGGACTAAAATAAAAAGTGAATGCTAACGTGCACATTTTATATATGATTGTAAGTAGCTAATTGGCACCTGGGTAAACTAAACTGGTCTTCAACCACCATGGACAAACAACTGGTCCAGGAAAAGTCTGATCAACCTCTGGAGCCACAGTAACCACCCACTTTGACAGCCAGTGTTCCCCAAAAATAATGAGACCTCTTGGAGGCCTACTGATTCTCCTTTTATGTTTAAAGAGATGAATGGACTCTTCTCTGCCCACAGGAAGTCTCTGGGGACTCCCCTGGCAGTCCAGTGGTTAAGACTCTGTGCTTCCACTGTGGGGGGCATGGATTCAACCCCTGGTCAAGGAAATAAGATCCCACATGTCATGTGGCATAGCCAAAAATCAAAAGAGAAACCTCTGGAATGTCCATCTGCCTCCTTGTCTGCCAACATCCTCTAGTTCTGAATCTTGTTCCAGTTAGCACAGTCCTTAGAGCTGATAATTGCTGATGAGAGAGAGTCAAGAGCTGCCCATCAGGACCATGGGTTTTCACATAGGGTTTAAGGCACACCCAGCAGTGGGGCGAGCAGCAAAGGTGCTATGTGGAGCCTGGAGAGGGAGCGCTCCAGACAGCTCTTTGGGGAAAACACTGTAAAAGGTACAGATGAGAAAGAACAGGGAGGTTTCCTTTCTGGTACTAAATGCATCTAGTCCTCTTCCTTTCTCCTGCTCTTTTTCTTGGCATATCACACTGTCAAAAGTATATGTGTGTGTGCTAAGTCACCAGTTGTGTCCGACCCTTTGCAATCCTATGGTTTGTAGCCCACCAGGCTCCTCTGTCCATGAGGATTCTGTAGGCAATTATACTGGAGTGGGTTGTGGTGCCCTCCTCCAGGGCATCTCCCAAACCCAGGGATCGAACTCGCATCTCTATGTCTCCTGCATTATCCAGCGGGTTCTTTACCCTAGAGTCACCTGGGAAACCCATCAAAGGTATATATGAGACACCAAAAAGAAGACATAAAATAGGACCTGAGGCAGGGCAAATAATAGTAGTAGTTGGATGGACGTTCCAAAGAAAAAAATCTGAAAAATTCCAACACAGAGTGGCAAAGAGTCCCTTATTAATTCCACTGTCCATTCTGGACATCTGCTGTGACATTTGTGTATCACATCCATCATCCGGCTATCTTCAGGTTTTCTTTTCATTTCAGTTCCGCAGATTTTGGGGAATGGCACTGTCAGCTTCACTCCAACAGAGAGCTATGGAACAGGTACAGCACATGCTTATAACCCTCTCCACCTCCAGGTTCTTAGGTAGTGAATTCTTAGAGACTTTTCCCATTGTATCCTTTCTTATGAAACCGTTTGACCCAATGGGGCCATAGTGACCTTATCATCATTCCCTTCATGTTACAGACAGGGAAACTGGGGTCAAAATGGATGAAATTTCTTCCTGGATTGAAGAGAATTGTATTGATATAATAATTCTAAAGAAACCCACTTCCTACTGTCTTATGATTTGCTCCCAAGATGCATACCCAAAACCCCACTAATCTCATCCTCTCTTTTCTTGGATTCCTGTAGTCTGCCCCAAGGGGTGGGATTTTCATCAAGGAAGATGTTTTTTCTTGTCCAAATCGGAATTGCCTTGGAACAAGAGCATGAACTTTTGCAAAGGAAAAGGATCCACGTTGGCCATCGTCAACACGCCAGAGAAACTGGTGAGCCCATGGAATGGTACAGAAAGCAGCATCCCTTCACCAGCCTCACTGGGTGGAGTTGAGTTGGTGGGGCAATTTGATTTGTGGAGCAGGGAATGGGTAGGGGTGGGATGGAGACGGGGCGGGAGGCTCTTCCCAATAGCAGTGGGGTGTGTTCCTCAGGCCCATTTGAGCTAATGAAATCCACACTCTATGGTCTCTCCCATGATCAGGGTGTTGGGGAGGGGCCAGGGCATGTAAAACACAGGGAATGACTAAATGAGCCAATGTGTATAAAGCTTTTAAAACTACGGAATTCTTCACAGACATGAGCTGTTAATATTTGATCCCAATCAGCCTAATAAGTAAGGAAGTTTTTAAATAACAAAATTAGTAATATGCAAAACAAAGAATGGGATCATAGTATTGGGATTGCAGTGTGCAATTATGAGAGTAAAAATAGCTCACACTATGTAAAAAGCTTTATTATCTCTTTTTATCATAATAACAATTCTGAGGAGTTATAGTTCTTCATATTTTATATATGGGAACACTAGGAAAGCACCTATATTCCAATAAAAATTAGATTTTAAGAAGTGAATTTTCATGCTCAAATAAATAGAATAAAATTAAAATATAAAAAACTAGGGCACAGGAAAATAATTTGATCAAGGTCATACACCTCGTAAATGACAGCACACGGAATTGAATTGAGATCTCCCTAAGTCCAAAACCCACACTCTAATCAATTTTAGGGCTTCCCAGGGGGTGCTAGTGGTAAAGAGTCTGCCTACTGGTGCAGGAGACAGACGCAAGAGATGCGGGTTCAATCCCTGGGTTGAGAAGATTCCCTGGAGGAGGAAATAGCAACCCACTCCAGTATTCTTGCCTGGAGAAGCCCCATGGACAGAGGAGCCCGGTGGGCTATAGTCCAGGGAGTTGCAGAGTCGGATACGACCGAGCAACTGAATTTTAGGCCATAGTTTTAGTTTACAGTTGCCTCTCCTTCAAACCCCACGTACTTGCGGAGCACTAGACATTGTGCTCCACACAGTATTCTGCTTCTTCCCGCTCTTCCCTTCACCCTTCTTCTAAAAAGCCCTGTGGTGGTAAAGAGTTTATGAGAGCATCTCTGTGAATCTCGTAGTAGGTGCCCAACAGTGAGCAGGGATCATGATGGTACAGCTCCTCTAGGGCTACGGACCCAAGTGGGAAGGGAAAATGCCTTGAAGTAGAAAACCAAGAGCAAGACAGAGGGCAGAAAAGAGAAAAAGGAAAGAAGAGGGGAATGGGAAAGGACGTCCATAACCTCTTTTCCTCTACTAACCCCTTAAGGGTTGATACATTTCAAAAGCCATCCTTGGCATTCTCTGCCACTTACACTCATGCTAACCCCAAAAAAAAGCTCATCACGCCAATGGCTTGCCGATGACTCTCATATCCGTATCTTCAGTTCCCTTTCCTAGACCAGACAGTGAATCACATTCTACTTTGATGTCTCAAAACCACCACAAACATACCATGCTTAAAACTAAATCAAGTTTTACCCCAACTGCTCCTCCTCTTGTATCCCAAATACTGGTGAGTTATCATGTCAACCGAAATGGAACACTGACAGTTTTCTTGGACTTTGCCTTTTCGTTTCCCCCCTAAATTATCTGCTAACCAAGTTCCTTCCCTGCTATCTTCACAGCAAATCATTCAGCTCTCCCCTGGATTTCTTTGGGATTCTTCTAATTTCTCTCCTTGCCCCTAGTTTTGCCACTTCTTACCTATCCTCCACAGATCTGACCTACTAACTGGTCTAAGGCTCTAAACTCTCTGTGCCATTTTCCAAAATGAAGTGAGTTGAAGTCCGGTTTCCCTAGCATGACATGTAAGCCTTGTACGGTCCAGCCTCTGCCTTCTCTCCAACCCTGTGTCTGCACCAACCGAATTCAGCATCTTGTAGTTCCACAGATGCTCCAGCCTATGGCGCTAGTGGTAAAGAGCCTGCCTGCCAATGCAGGAAACTAAGAGGAGCGGGCTTCATCCCTGGGTTGGGAAGATCCCCTGAAGGAGGAAATGGAAACCTACTCCAGTATTCTTGCCTGGAGAATCCAATGGACAGAGGATCCTGACGGGCTACGGTCCATGGGGTCACAAAAAGTCGGACACAACTGAAGTGACCGAGCATGCACGCACACTCTGCAGTCTGCCTGTGATCTAATACTTCCTTTTCCAGGAAGTCCAATCCTGGCCACTGCCCCCACCCCACCCCGCGCCACACACACACCCCGCTCCTAGCACTTGCCTTACAATAGCTATCTCCCCAAATCCATCTCACGTATTACCTCATCTACAGTCTTTATATAGACTCCGAAATCCCATAATTATTCACTTCCTCCTTTCTCCCTGGGTATGCATGCGTGCTAAGTTGCTTCAGTCACATCTGACTCTATGAAACACCATGGACTGTAGCCCACCAGGCTCCTCTGTCCATGGGATTCTCTAGGCAAGAATACTGGAGTGGGTTGCCATGCCCTCCTCCAGGGGATCTTCCTGACACAAGGATCCAACCCGCATCTCCTGTGGCTCGTGCATTGCTGGTGGATTCTTTACCTCTGAGCCATGAGGGAAGCCCTCCTGGTCCATATCTAATACATATTTCCTAAAAGCACTATACCTGGGATACCCTTCTATGCTGGTCAACTCATCTATCTTCTCTTATTAGATCTGTGGATTGTCAACATGTTGGGATAACTGATGTTTTAGAAATGGTGGTGAAATCTATTCATCTCTTTCCAGAAACATTACATAAGCACAATATTTTGAATAAAATTCCAGTGGTTTTATAGATCCCTGTAGAAACCATCCCTGCTTCCAGCAAGAGACAGAAGGGTTAAGAACCCTTGTTTCAGACCATGGGTCAGCAGACATTTTTTAAAAACATAGATGGTATATATTTTACACTTTTCAGGTCATATGTTCTCTGTCACAACTACTTAATAGTGCCATCATAGTTCAAAAGCAGCTATACACAATATGTAACAAATTGCCACGGCTTGTTCCATTAAAACCTTGTTTATAAAATTTTGCTCCAGTCTGAATTTGACCCACTGCCCATATTTTGCCAACCCATTTTAAATCATAATTTTTTTTAAAAGAATCAAATGTATTTCTGTATCTCCAACCTAATACAATGCCTGGCACACAACAGATACTCAAAAAAAAAAAAAAGTTTACTAATGAGTAAATCTGGTAATCAAGTTTTAAAAATAATGAAGTACTTCAGGGAAGAAAAATATTAGGAAAGGAGGAATAAAGGCAGTAACCAGGGGGATGGAGAGAATATTTAAGAAGACTTGGATAGTCACTGATAATGGGAGGAATGTGAAGAATACAGGAGAGTCCAGGGGACTCCCAGGTTTCTGGCCAGAATGATTTGTGACCCATTAATTTAATGCAGAAAGTAAGATGTCTAAGGTCACTGTCATTTTAGCAGGCACTCAGATCAGTTCAGTTCAATTCAGTTGTTCATTCATGTCTGACTCTTTGCAACCTCGTGGACTGCAGCACGGCAGGCCTCCCTGTCCATCACCAACTCCCAGAGTTTACCCAAACTCATGTCCATGGAGTCAGTGATGCCATCCAACCATCTCATCCTCTGTCGTCCCCTTCTCTTCCTGCCTTCAATCTTTCCCAGCATCAGGGTCTTTTCCCATGAGTCGCATCAGGTAGCCAAAGTATTGGAGTTTCAGCTTCAACATCAGTCCTTCCAATGAACACTCAGGACTGATCTTCTTTAGGATAGACTGGTTGGATCTCCTTGCAGCCCAAGGGACTCTCAAAAGTCTTCTCCAACACTACAGTTCAAAAGCATCAATTCTTCAGTGCTCAGCTTTCTTTATAGTCCAACTCTCACATCCATACATGACTACTGGAAAAACCATAGCCTTGACTAGACAGACCTTTGTTGGCAACTGATTATTTCTTGTGGCATTATCTGCTTTGGCAACACACTTTCAAATCTCCCTGTTTTTCCCTTGCCGAGTATTCAAGGAATTTACTTGATCCAGTCTTGCTGCTGCTGCTGCTGCTGCTAAGTCACTTCAGTCGTGTCCGACTCTGTGCAACCCCATAAATGGCAGCCCACCAGCCTCCTCCATCCCTGGGATTCTCCAGGCAAGAATACCGGAGTGGGTTCTCATTTCCTTCTCCAAGATGATCCAGTCTTATTTGGAATGTAAAACTTCTGGCAATGAAAACAATCCTATGCAGAGTAGATCAAAGAAATGTGTAGTTGAAATTACCCTTTTTTAGATGGTATAGTACCCTCCTCCTTCATTTTCAAAGCATCAGCATCACCCGGGAATTTATTAGGTATGCAAATTCTTGGTCCCTTCCACCACACTTACTAAACCGGAGCTCAGCAGTCTGTGTGTTAACAAGACCTCCACATGATTTTGATGCTCTGGGTAAAATGAGAATCACGTCTCTAGGGCTGATGGGCAGTGCCAGGGATAGCCAGCCCTGGAGTCCTTTACTTGTTCCCAGACAGATATAATCATGAGTCCATTGGCAGAAAGGAAGCAGCAGGAAAGAACTTTTTGCTGATTGTCTTATCTCTTTAATTTCTAGAAATTTCTCCAGGACATAACTGGTGCTGAGAAGTATTTTATTGGCTTATTATACCAGCCTGTAGAGAAGACGTGGCGCTGGATCAACAACGCTGCGTTTAATGGCAAGTACGTGAACATCTCACATTTTTCTGGGATCTTAGCTGCTTCTAGAGACTAGACCAGAGACTCAGTGGGTTTGCCCTGGAACAGCACAAAGGCTGAGACTTAGCTGCCTGTTCTCTCCCTCTCCTTTATTCCAACCCACTTATCCCCAGAGACACATTTTTGGGGTAAATTTTTTATTATGGAAAATATAAAATATTTCTGAGTAGAGAGGACTGTTCATTCAACAAATTATTTTGTTCAAATCAAGATCCAAACAAATCCCCATACATATCATGTTTGATATATATCTCATAAGTATCTTTTAACCCAGAGATCACGGTTTTTTAACTAAGTTCTTACAAGTTCCCCGGAGATGGTTTCTCTATCTAAGGAAATGTTACTATAAACAATTTGTCTATGCCTTAAAGCTATTAAACTTTAACTCCCAAGAGCTATGTCCTATGTATCATTCCATGGCCATAGCCATGGTGAGGAACATGACATTCCCAGCAGACCTATGAAAATGGTGAGTCAGATAGAAAGCAAGTCAGTTCCCCAGACTGTAACCAGCCGCTCGCAGAAAGGAGTAAGTGAACATTCATTCAGTGTCTACTAAATGCAAGGCCCTTGCTAAGCACTTTACATGTCATTCCTGGCAGTATTCACAATGATGCTACAAGGAAAAGCCTTTATTGATTCCCATTTAACAGACAGATGAACTGAGGCTTAGAAATGTGTTGAATATCACAAAGCCAGGGTGTGGTAGAGCTACAGTTTGACCTGCATCCACTTGGCTCCAAAACTTATGTCCTTCCCATGAAACCAGACTCTTTCCAGTCAGACTGAAGGACAGTTAAAAGAGGTGTGAAAAGACCAACCAAGTTTTTCACAAAGCCAGCTGGTGTCCAGGAAAGGAAGAGAAATCTCCTTCCTCCTTCTCCTCTTGGGCCTCCTGTTGAAAACATAGGACCTCCAGCACTAAAACATTATGTCTGGGAGAAAAAGGGACAAACAACCCATGAGGTGTTTCTAACCAAACAGAGTGAGTTAATCCAAGATAACGAGTCCGTAAAAACTCACAGGAGAGCTGACAGGAAAGCATCAGTTTTTGAGCTGGATTTGGGGATGCTGCTGCTGCTGCTAAGTTGCTTCAGTTGTGTCCAACTCTGTGCAACCCATAGACGGCAGCCCACCAGGCTCCTCTGTCCCTAGGATTCTCCAGCCAAGAACACTGGAGTGGGTTGCCATTTCCTTCTCCAATGCATGCATACATGCAAAGGTGCTTCAGTCGTATCCGACTCTGTGTGATGCTATGGACAGCAGCCCACCAGGCTCCTCTGTCCACGGGATTCTCTAGGCAAGAATACTGGAATGGGTTGCCATTTCCTTCTCCATGGGGATGCTGAGGGGGTACCAGAACCAGGAAAAGGCAGGGCTGAAATGACAGGCCTTAACCATGCTTTCTTTTCCCAACTAGCATTACCAATCAGGGTCAGAATTTCCACTGTGTGACCATAGGTCTAACAAAGACATATGATGCTGTTTCATGTAACATCACCTACCGCTGGATCTGTGAGAAGAAGGCCCGATGATGCAGCTCTCTGTGGCCTCTGACAAGAACAACAAATATACTACAGAGACAGCGAAAGAGCATATTGGCAATTGGGACTGATCCGGGAGATACAGAACATTAAATTCCTACGTCTGTCTTCCACAGGTCACTGGAGAACCCCCTAATAGCTCCTCAGTGCTAAAGCACCAGGCCCTCCACAAACATACTTGCAGACACACAGCCGAGGCAAACTCCTCATTCTGTGTCAGCAACTCCCCGAGACCCTATTTCCTGAGAAAGTCAGACCCGTGGCTTTCGATCCACACGGGTCAACTGATCAAATGATCTCTTTATCCATCTGTCTACTAGTAGAGGTCCTAGGCTATTGGAGGAAATCAGCTTCTGCACTCCACTTTGGGGGACTGGATACTATTAACATCACCAGGAGACAGACTGTTTGATAGAGACAACTGGGTTGGTACAAAGATAGAACCAAGAATTTCTGACTGATCAACAGGCTTTGCTTCGTCCTCAGAGCACATGACCATACTACCAGGGAGAAACTGCAGACTGAACAGGTGTGAACGTTATTTAAAGGATAGCAAGGGTGGAAGAGGGATAAACTCAGCTTCTGGAGCTCAATTTTGTTCCCAAGAGACCCCTGTTCTCATGCCCTCCAGCCTGCCTGGGGAGGGACAGCAGAGGCCCTCTTCAATCTGCTTTGAGGCCAGGACTAGGAATGGGCTTGTGAGCTAAGCTAGGACCAGAGACAGCACTGTTCATGGGAATGACGAGGGGGCTGGGCAGGGCAGGAATCTGCTAGGAAACCTCTCTGAAGACTACCTAATACCCAAGATGACCACACTTCAGAGAACTGAATCTCTGTTCTTCAGCAAAGTCCTAAAGAAATAAGCTAAATATTTCCTTGGTCTTGGCCTGAATCTCCATTTTAATGGATTTTGATGACCTGACTGTGTTTATTAACTATATATTAAGAATTTGGTATAGTTCATTGGGCCCCAGTAGTCATAATATATTCCTGCCTGCAGTTCTAGAGAGATCGTGCTACCAGGTACAATACAATGACCCCAAAGACGCCAGCACTGGTTGGTACCACACTGACCCAGGACTGGTCCAGCTGACCACAGAGTAGAAAAAGAGGAGGACTGCTCAAGGAGACATTGGGTGGAGGCAAGTTGTGGGCATTTTGTAGAAAGGGAACACCAGGGACACAGGAAAACCATATGCAGGAGGAAAAAGAGTTCATTTGGCCATACTGAAAGAAAGGCCAGAAAAAGGTAGATAAGTCTTGTGGGCATCTGGTCTGTCCTCTGTACTTGCAGGAAGACATCAACTACAGACTCTCCTCAGTAAGTATAAAAGAGAAAAGAAATATGTTTGTGTTTTAATTTAACAAGAATTAAGCCATAAGATCAGACTCATTGGAAAAGACCCTGATGCTGGGAAAGATTGAAGGCAGGAGGAGAAGGGGACGACAGAGGATGAGATGGTTGGATGGCATCACTGACTCAATGGACATGAGTTTGAGCAAGCTCTGGGAGTTGGTGATGGACAGGGAAGCCTGGCACGCTGCAGTCCATGGGGTTGCAAAGAGTCGGACATGACTGAGTGACTGAACTGACTGACTGAAGCCATAAGGGAAGTTTGCATAAAACTACTAGAAATTATAGTCACCCAAGTAAAGAGATCACCATTTATGTCTAATAAAAATGTACTACAATGATTGTGAACATCACTTTTTGTATGTCAAATTAAATTGATGACAGTTTTATATTTTATTACAACACTAAGCTCTGTTTCTATATTCCTAGGCTTCCCTATTTGGGGTTAATTAGCATGGCCACTTACAATGTTTAAAAATGAGATTAACACATTATGTGTTAGAACTTGCTTGAAGGAGGTTATTAGAAGCATTGGGCTGGCCAAAAAGTTTTCATTCAGGGTTTATCCCAAATGAATGCTTGGCCAGCCCAAAAATTTGCATCTTGATAGGAGTGGATGTTGGAATGATATTAGAACTCAATGGAGATACAAGCTCTCTGATGGTGTCAGTGACAAGCAAGTGCTACAGGGAAGGAAGGGGGAGGTTGAAAGTGTTGTAAAGGAAAGAATGAACAGAATTCTGAGCTAAAGTGAGCCCAGGATTCAGACAGCAAAAGGGAAACCACAACCCTTCTGTTCGGCAAAGTGAGAACTAAGGTTGCCACACTTCCTGTTTTATGACAAAATAAGTTGCAGGCTTTTATAGTCAGGAAATGTAGACACTGATGGCCGGCTCAATTTTTCCCCAAGATGAGGCGGTACTTCCGCACAAGTTCTAACCACAAGGAGCTGGGGTGGGGCTCTTGGTGAGGGGAGCCGGGAGCAAATATGTGGACTCTGGTTTAAGTTCATTACTAGAGATTGGGCTTCCCTGGCGGCTCAGACAGTAAAGAATCCACCTGCAATGTACGAGAACCAGGTTCAGTCCCTGGGTCAGGAAGATTCCCTGGAGAAGGAAATGGCAACCCGCTCCAGTATTCTTGCCTGAAGAATTCCATGGACAGAGGAGCCTGGCAGGCTACAGTCCATGGGGTCCCAAAGAGCCAGACATGACTGAGTGACTTTCACTTTCACTGGAGAATGGGGGGAGGGTTGCTGAATCCATAGAAGGGTAAGTAACTGCAGCCTTATTGGGAAGCAGTGGTATTGTTTGTTTGTTTGTTTTAAGCAATGGAAATTTAATAAACTATTGGACTAGAGTTTTGATTGTGCATCCAATATGATATGTGAATCCATACAGATTTCTTACTCTTTCTGTGCCTTGATCCCCTTACCTATAACATGGAGCAGTAATACTTGGCTCACAAAACTCTTTTAGATATATATGAAATAATATCCACACTCTGTGTGTATTTCAACAGCAATACACAATGAGGGATACACATTGCGGAAGATTTGAAGTTGAGATCTTCATCGGAGAAGTGGTTCTTTAATTTGCAAGAAGCTGAATGTAGGCAAGACACCATTTTTCAGAATCTGTTTACTCCTTTACAATATGGGAATAAAAACCTGCCCAAGTCAGGGAGAGGTGGCTCAAAATTCCTGTGGCCCCCTGGACATCAATGCCATGCTTTCCTTGTCTCTGGCTTACATACAAATTCCTCTTCCTCTCTGTGTGACCTACGGGTCCCATGACTAAAGCCATTGACCCTCTTATCCTCAATGTTAACAAATCAACATGGAGAGCTGGATGACTGAAGGCATCAGGTATAGGCAGCCTTTGCCCATTGTCCCTGTTGCCAACCCCCACTCCCAGAAGCCTTTGTTTTCCGGTTAGCCCTACTTCACCCGCTGAGTTTCTCACAGCACAGACCAAGTAACAATGCAGTAGAAGTCTTAGCTGGCCTCTACTTTCCCCTCACCTCTCACTGACGTGGTGATTTAGGACTCACCAAAGTCTCCTTCAGTGGGCCCTCAAGCTTCCTTCAGATCATCTTCACTACCAGCCATGAGTCTGAGGCAGCAGAGGTATTTGAATATCTCTAAAGCTACAGTTTATGGTCAATGTCTCTCAACTGCGGGTACAGAGAACTGAATCAATCACAATGCTTCATTTACAAGGCATTCCCACCCTTGACACATGCAAGGTCTTTTTCTATGTACACATTGCTTCAGGGGACCTCTGGGTGCACAGGGTCCTTAGAGGAAGTACGTTTCAAGTACAGCACAAAGACCCGTGTAACATTCAAAGAAGAAGCTGAAGATACAGAAGATTTTTATGATGTTCCCTGAGTTTTAGAGCTATCAAGAAAGTATTATAAGAACTTCTCTTGTGAGGTTATCAATAACCTACACATAGTGAAATCCAGTGGCCATCTTACTTGACCTCTCAGGACCATATGACATAGTATATCAAGACGTCACTCTTCTGGTTTACCTCCCATTGTGCTGGCCATTACCCAGTCTCCCTCACTGACTCCTATTCATTAGTTGGTCCCTAAATATTGAAAATGCAGGGCCCAGTCATAGGCATTATTATTCTCTTTATCTGTGCTTCATCCCTTGGTCAATCAGTTATTCTCATAGCTTTAAATACCACCTACACTCACTCTTGGGCTTCCCTGATAGCTCAGTTAGTAAAGAATCCACCTGCAATGCAGGAGACCCCAGTTCAATTCCTGGATCAGGAAGATCCACCAGAGAAGGGAAAGGCTACCCACTCTAGAATTCTTAGACTTCCCTTGAGGCTCAGCTTTTAAAGAATTCACCTGCAATGCAGAGACCTGGGTTCAATCCCTGGGTTCACTGAAGAATTGATGCTTTTGAACTGTGGTGCTGGACAAGACTCTTGAGAGTACGTTGGACAACAAGGAGATCAAACCAGTCCATCCTAAAGGAAATCAGTCCTGAATATTCATTGGAAGGACTGATGTTGAAACTGAAATTCCATTACTTTGGCCACCTGATGTGAAGAACTGATTCATTGGAAAAGACTGGGCAACACTGAAGGCAGGAGAAGGGGACGACAGAGAATGAAATGGTTGGATGGCATCACTGACTCAATGGACATGAGTTTGAGCAAACTCCCGGAATTGGTGATGGGCAGGGAAGCCTCGTATGCTGCAGTCCACGGGGTAGCAAAGAGTCAGACATGACTGAGCAACTGAACTGAACTGAACTGAACATTCACTCTCAAATTTATGTATCCATCCTGAAGTTCCCTGAACTCCAGGGTTTTACGTCTGTCTCCTCAGCATGTTCTCTTAGACATTTAATATTAGACATCTCACACTTAATTTGTTCATAACTGAGCTCTTGATATTCCCCCCAAACTGGCTCATTCCATGGTACCATCTCAGTCAACAGAATTTCACCTCAGTTAATACAATTTTATCCTTCTAGTTTTTCAGACGCGCCCCCAAAAAATGTATAGTCACTAACTCATCTCTTTTTTCATATCAAATCCAAACAAATGCTGTTGTCTATAGATTGATGCAAATAAGATGATATTATATTAGGTTAGTTATGTATAAAATATAGTCTTTAGAAACAGACTTTACTGCCATCACCTTGATCCAAATGATTATCACTTGTTGCCTAGGTTATTGTAAAGGTCTCTATGGCTAATTAGACAATCATTTAAAATATTCAGCCTCTTCATCCCTGTCAAAGCAAAACTTGTCCTGGACAATGTTAAACAGGCAAAGAAGACTATTCAAGGTTATCACACCAGGAAAGGGAACCCATGCCTGCACTTCTTTTCACTCAAAGAGTAGAAGAGTTTTCAACTATAGAAATGAACTACTGGAAAAGTACTGAGGGCCTTCAGCTGGGAGGTGTTGATCAATAGGAAATGGTGAGCACACTGAGTTTTCCTGAGTCTGTAAAAGGTGTTTTTCTGTGATGAGTCCAGCTCTGCTTGCTCTCTGGTATCCATCAAAGTCAGGCTCGTCCCCTCCCACAGAGACTGGGAATAAGGGCACTTTCTTCCTTGAGGATTATGTTTCAAAGGTATGGCTCCCAAGTCCCAAGAAAATCCTCCTTGGGATGTAAAACTGGCAGCAGGGTTTTTTAAAAGTTTACATCTCAAAGGAACAGAAAAAAAGTTTTACAACTGCAAGTGTTCTAATGCAAATGCCAGGGGCCTACAGTCAGGAATAAGCCCAGCTTAAGTTTAGTCAAGACAAGAGAAACATTAAGGACATCTTGGTAAACCTCTGCCTGGCCTCATGTCCTCCAGCAGCATATTATCCACACCTTGATTCTGGAATTTTTTCCGTGTAACCGGCTGTGAACAATACAATGAGACTGAAGATTCAGTATGCCAGATCTGAGCCCAGGTCCTAAGAGGCCGCTAGTGTTTTCAGCTGGGCTTTCTTGTGTTCTGTCATCATTATAGGAAAAACATGCCCAGGTGAGTCTGCTGGGCCCAGAAAGAGGAAAGATACCCCAGTTGCAACATCAGTGGAGAGCCAGCCATAAACCACCTGACTACCATCCAATTCTTAGACTCATAGATAAGCCCTCCTGATTAGCAGAGCCACCAGCTAAGCCGAGCCTTGATAAGCTGAAACCCAAATGCATGAAAACAAAAGCATCATTGTAATCATTGGAGATTTGTGTGTGTGACTTATACAGCAAAAGTTAATGGATCTCCCTCCTTCTTTCTTACTGTCCTTCAATCGATTGCCTGCCCAGGAGTCAGAATAATCTTGTTAAAATAATAGGCAGATTCTGTCACTATTCTTCAATACCCTGCAATAGTTTTCCCCTTCACTCCTAAAAAAAGCAAATGTCTTTAAAAGACTTACACGGCTCTACATGATCTAAATCTCAATTACCTCTCTGATTTCATTTTCTCTTACTCATCTTGGCTTATTCCATTCCAGCATGTTGCTTATGCCTTCCCTGGGTTCTCTCTGCTTATTGTTTGCATACCTGGAATGTTCTTTAACTAATGTCTACATGACTCACTACGTCACCTCTTTCAAACTTTTCCTAAAAACCTTATTTAAAATTTCAGCATTCTCCAAACAGTTCCTTTCATTCCTATTTTACTTTTCTTCATAGTACTTTTCCACCATCTAACATACAATTTTTTGCCAACTTTACAAAGATATAATTCACATACCATAAAGCTCACACATTTAAAATATACAATTCCAATTGGGGGGCATACTTACACAAATATGTGCACCCATAAAAGGTTGAGACATTGAATTAGTACATGTCTTAAGACATAAGAGAAATGCAATTATTAACTTTTTCATAGGCATACATATGTAGGGTTACAAAAATAATAACAAGAATATTGAAGGGTATAGAGTGAAAAGTCTTGATCCCCTCCTCATTCTATCTGCCAATTCTCACTACTATAATCCCACCAGAAACCACCTATTAGATTTTTCTGATGGTGCCCATATGAAAATATAAGCAGATATGAATCTATATGCATTTCTATTCCTTCCTAACACAAAAGGATGAATAATAAATTCAGTGTAGCTTACTTTTCTCACTTAACAATATAGACCAAAGGTTGTTTCTAACCACTTAAGAAAGAGCTTCTTTAATCTTTCTATAGCTAGATATTTTATTATACAGATGAAACATAATTTATTTAACCAGTCACTATTGATATTAGTTATCAATATTTTGTTATTACAAAGATGTTGTAAAAAAGATGCTGATAAAATTATGCTGATAACATAAGAAACAGGGGATCAGTTAGGAACCAGGGTGCTGATTAGAGGAATGATGAGAATGGCAATGCTGGAGAGAAGGGAGAAGGACAAATTTGTGGGAAGCTGGAAAATAGTGTGGTAAACTTGGGGTGTGTGAGGGGGAAAGGAAAAGAACCCAGAAATGAATTAAAGACCTGGAACCACAGAAAGAGAGCTACGGAGAGGAAGGAGGAAAGTAAGTGCCAGGAGAGGATGAACACAATTGCCAGTCGAGATAATTTACAGGAAGTCACTGTCACTGTTGAACCTTGGAGCAGAAGCCTCAATAATGTTGATCCCTGAAGTTGGACTTGGTATAGTTCATGGAAGTAATATAGGGAACTTCCGGCAGTGAGAAAACCAGAAAATCACAGAACAATATAGGTGAGAATGACCCAGCACCTAGAATCAAACATTTAGGTCAGCTGTAAGACAATGAACAACATTTTGAATGCTTTTCCCTTTCAAACAACTCAGTGTTTTTTAATAACTTGCATATTTACAGTTCTTAAATTTATTTTGTGAGAAGCATTTTAACTGCAGTAATATGTATTAATGAATATAAGCACTTAAAAAATAACAGTCTACCATATAGGAATGACTCACTTATCAACTGAAGCAATGTCAGTATTTAAAAGTTACCTTGTAGATCACAAACAGTTTGCAGATGAAAATGATTATTTCAGATTTTAATCTGTGCTTTCATCTTACTCAGGCCCAAGGTAATGAGTCCATCCTCAGGACACAGCTAATCCTTCAGGAGTTGATAGCAGCGTTTCATAACATTTCGAAAGGCCTCTATGAATTTGTCATTCCGGAGGGTGAAGATAAAAGGGTTCAGAAAAGGGTTCACCACTAAAACCATCAGTGATGCTACCTTGTTGTACTCAGCAGCCTGCGTTTGCTTGGGTTTCACAAAGAGGAACAAGCAGCTGCCGTAGCCAATGACAACAAAGGTGAAGTGGGAGGCACAGGTAGAGAAGGCTTTCCTGCGGCCAGAGCCTGAGGGGATCTTGAGGATGGTGGATACGATGCAGGTGTAGGAGACAATTGTAGGGATCATCGAACCAACAATAATGAAAACAGCCATTAAAAACAGAATAAACTCTGTGAAAAGACTGTTATCACAGGATAGTTTGAGCAGTTGCCCTCGGTCACAGTAAAAATGGTCTAGCACATTTGATTTGCAGAAACTAAGATGAAACGTGGCATAGACTGGCCAGATTTGAAACAGGAAGCCAAATACCCAGGACCCAATTACCACCCAGAGACAGGTGTGGCTGTTCATAATGATGTTGTACCGCAGAGGGTTACAGACAGCCACGTAACGGTCCACAGCCATCGCTCCTATTAATAACAACTCCGACGTTCCCAAAGACAGGTACAAATACAGTTGTACACAACAGGCACTCAAAGATACTGCCTGCATCCCAGGAAGAAGCAGACCCCAGAGCATCAGAGGGGCAGCCACAGATGTGGTCAGGATCTCTAGGACAGAGAGGTGACCCAGGAAGAAATACATGGGGGACTGAAGACGTTTATCAACACAGACTGTCAAGATGATGACCATGTTTCCAATTAATGTCACAGAGTAGAAGAAAAAGAAGGTGGCAAATAGAATATTGTGTAGTTCTTTAGAGCCAGGGAAGCCAAGGAGATAAAATTCAGTGACACTAGAGTAATTTTCCAACATTTGGCTGTATGCTTTTGTTGTTTTTGAAATCTAGAGGGCAAAGGAAAGACAACATGCCATTAATTTCAAATCACTGAAGACACTCACAGTTTGACAAATACCCCTCCTGCTCTCAGGCTCCATAGCATGAGCAGCAGGGTCCACATTTCACTGTTCCCTGTAAAAAGTTGATGTTAAGTGTTTTATGAACAACATGCATAATATATGAAGATAAGTGGGCATGTCCAGTTCAGTAAGAGATAATCATCAATACCACTCTATGCGTAAGATCACACCCACCCTAGGAATCACCCTTGTCTCTCAATTCACTAGACATTCTGCCTGCACCCTTCCTTGACCACCTTATCGACTTCCCTGGCCACAACATACCCATTTAGAGCATGACCCCTTCCATCCTGAGTGTCCTAATCTGTCTTCTGGGCCTGTTGTGTCCATGCCCTGAAATAACTATTGCATCTCAACAGTTCCAAGAAAGTACTCCAAGTCATCTCGGTGAGACATGGTTCCTTCTCCTTGTTTCCTTTGAACACTGATTCATTTGCCTCATCTTCACTTTGAAGTTTTCAATTCAGTTACCTGTATCATCATTCTTCCTGGGAAGGATGACAGGCAGCGGGGTGGGGTCCACTCAGGATGATGTCATAAGATAAGAGCTATTTTGAGACAAACTATGGAGTCTTTTCCAGACTTCTGGTAGCCAGCTTCCTGGAGCTGACTGTCCAATTTTTCCTCCTTATATTTATGGTAAAAGTCACTTTCCTCTGCTCATTACAGTGAATGTGCCCCCTCAGTAGGAGAAGCCTCACTAGCTCTGAGTTTGTGACTTCTAGCTCAGAGATGATGATTCCACTTGTCACCAGGGGACTGCAGAGTGTTGGGGAACAGGAGAAGTGAAACGCTGGGACTCTCCTTGCCAACGTCCATCACTCCCATTCGTAAGGCAAAATCTGGAACCAGGAACTAGGAAGTAGCTATGATATAAGGTAGCATGCTCTGCTTGTCTACGGTTTCAAAGTTCTAGCTCTAGGAAGAAGAGACTTCCAAATGGGAAATGTGTCCCTGTGTTCAACCAGCAATGGACCTAGAAATATGGGGAAGTATGGGAAGTCCCCAGAGAGCATTTACTCATCTCTGTCCTCAATAGTCTCCTGAGCCCTACAAGTAAGGAAAAGTGTCAGAAAACATCAAAATGGCTCACTCTGAGCTCCTTAGACTAACTGGATTCCTTCCCTCACCCCATGCAGCTCATTGCTCAAACGTCTATAACCCTGGTGCACTTCCAGAATCTCTAAAGCTACACATGTGCCTCTTCACACTCTGGACTCTCCTTAGGCTGTATTTTCTGCCTATTAGCTCTCATCAGGAGCTGAAATTGACGTACCTCAAGGAAGCTTGTCTTTTTCATTCGTCGTCACACCTCTGGTGCCAAGAACAAGTATGACACAGAGTCAACATGTACTCTTTTAATGCTTACTAAGTAAATAAATCAGTGAATGAATCACAAACAGGTCAACGAACGAACAAAGAGTATCCATCCTGACCTGCTTTTCCTTCTGCTGACAGGATAGGACTCCCTTTCACTCTTGACAGAGGACTTGTCTGGTCAATCTGTGGCCTCTCTTCCTGGGGATCCCCTACAGAATAGGAAGCATACAAAAGAAAGAAATAGAGAGAGATGAGAGAGCAGGGTCTTGGGTAACGACAGAGAGCTGTGTCTGTCACCAGGACTCACAACAGCAAAATGAGTTTTCTGCTCTGAAGGAAACACGGGTTCACCATGCAGCTCCCTTCATCCATTCTTCATGTTCCAGGTGTCTTTCCTCTACATGGTAGCAAAGCCCAGAACGTCCTATCCTAATCCTCTTCTGCTAGCTCCTTCACAGAGAGGAACCACTGGCAGACACTCACCTCCAGAGAAGGGGACTGGCCTGCAAAGTTCTATGGCTCTGGGATCAGCACTGGGTACCCCCTGCTTGGTGAGTGCTGGGCATGGTCTGTGGGTCACAGCAAACTGCTGCTCTCTCCACTCTCGGTGAAAGAGGGAACACCTCACACCAGCAAATTAGGGGAAATTATAGTGATAAAAGTGCTGTGAGAGCCTGGACATGGTTCTCTGTATCTCTCTCCGTTTTTCCTTCACCTCTCTGTCCCCAGAGAGACTGATTCACTGATTAACTAAATCTGTTAAGTTCAGAGAATCCCTAGAGAATCAGTGAAAAGAGAGTCAGAGAAACTTTTCCCTGTTCCTCTCGAGGCTAATCAAGTTTAGAACATGGAAAAGTTCTAAATGGGCAAACTTGAAACCTCTGAGGCAAGGAGTTTCTCAACACCCAGCTGGCCTTCCCTCAGACCCCAGGTCCTGGTTGTTATCAAAACAGTCAAAAAATAGCCAGACCCTGCTCTCTTCAATCTCCCTGATTCCATTCAGCCCTGCAGAGCCTAGTGACCCACAAACAGAACACACCTCAACTGCCTCTAAACCATATCAAAACCCAACAGCCACCAAAGAGCCTCTGTCAAAAAGGTTTCCTTCATCCCAGTCCCCAGGAATCCCATCTTTTCCCGATGATCTCTGCACTCCACCTACAAGATACTCTCTGACCACAGTTATCGGAACCTGGGAAAAGAGAAAGAGGAGGGAGGATATGCCAGGCACCCTAACCTCACAGCCTGTGAATGCCACAGACCCTTCTAGGCTCTCCGCCCTGTATACATTCCAACTCTGCTGCTCATTCATGTATTCCCTTAGGTGCCAAATGCTACCAGGGCACCTTCCTGACCTGCCTGAAGTGAGAGGTACAGGCAGAGGGAGCAATATACAGGACTGAGTCCCCCAAATATTAATAGTATATAAAAGTGAGGACAGTTGGATTGCTGCATAAAATAGCAAAATAACATTTAAAATATTTATAATTACTTTATTAAAACAACTCCTGGTAAGAAAATGAAGTTTTACAGAGGAATAGAAAACAAATTCCCTCTCACAAATGTACAATTCTCCTGATCATCTCATACATCTAAATACTATGATTCATTTCTATGATGTCCATACAGAAATTTTCTATCATACACATGCATAGCTCTATAAATACCTTCACCTGTAACATGTACATTTGTACAGTAACAGCTTCTAAATCATATTACATGTCTTAGCTGCTTTCCAATCACCCTCCAAAAAGTTGTATCAATTTATAAACTTAAAATGAGATTATATTGGGGTCATCCAGACAGACTCCTACAGGAAGTTGCAGGAAATTTTTATTCTCATGTTCACCATATGACCTTCCCAGTAATCATACTAACATACAAGGAGACAATAATTACATTATGAAGGGGAGGAACATCCCAGGGTTCCTCATCCCCATGGGAACTGTGATGACAGCTGCCCAAGACACTGTTGTCTCAGCTACTGCCTCTCAGCCTCTGAGCTCTGAACGTGTCGGCTTCTATCAAGACATTTTGTAGTTTGTGAAACAAGGCTACTGGCACATGATGAAATCTGAGGGATGTAAGGTAAGTAGACGTTTCCTCTAAGAACCCTTATTGCAAAGCCAACTTCCCTAATTCAGAACATGGTTCATTGACCCTACATGTTCCTACAGTGATGTTTATGGCCACGGGAGCTCAACAGACACCTCAAAAGTAGGAAGGAATGTACACTAACAAAACCCATTAGAAAAATTTTGTCAGTTTCTAAAAGCTAAATATATAGCTACTAGGACACAGCAATTCTGCTCCCAGAAATTTACCTAAGAAATGAAAAGATACATCTTAACAAAGATGTCTGTTCTGATGTTCCTAGCAGTTTAATTCATTACATCAAGTGACACAAAACAAATAGCCCCAACAAAGGAAAGGTAGTGTCAATCTTTATTATTCACATATTCTCTATCTGCACATTCATCTACTCACAAAAACTTGTGTAGTCTCAAAATCAGTATTTCCAAGCAATTTCCAAGGTCATTAATCAACATGGGCATGAATGCTCATAGCAGAAAACTGGAGTCACCTGGAGTACATGTTCTCAACTGAGGCTGAAGAAGGCACAACCCTCCCTCTTGTTGCAGCTTCTATATTGTAAATAAATGTCTTTCGTGCTGTCCAATTAGTAACATGTTTTTGACATTTGTTTGCATTTTGTTGGTGATTTTGCTGCTTAAGCTAGTGTTGCTTTTCAGTTGCCAAGACGAGTCTGACCCTTTGCGACCACATGAACTGCAGCATGCCAGACTTCCGTGTCCCTCACCATCTCCTGAAGTTTGCCCAAATTCATGTCCATTGAATCTGTGATGCCATACAACCATATCATCCTATGTCACCTTCTCTTTCAGTCCTCAGTCTTTCCCAGCATCACATGATTTTCCAATGAGTCAGCCATTCACATCAGGTGGCCAAAGTATTGGAGCTTCAGCTTCAGCATCAGTCCTTCCAAAGAGTATTCAGAGTTGATGTCCTTTAAGATTGTCCAGTTTAATGACTCTTAAGCATAATGCTTAAGCATAATGTTTTTGCAAACTGTGGAAAATTCTTAAACATATGGGAATACCAGACCACCTTATCTGCCTCCTGAGAAATCTGTATGTAAGTCAAGAAGTAACAGTTAGAACTGGACATGGAACAATGGACTGGTTCCAAATTGGAAAAGAAGTATGTCAGGGTTGTATATTGGCGCTCTGCTTATTTAACTTAAATGCAGAGTACATCATACGAAATGCTGAATTGGAGGAAGCACAAGCTGGAAGCAAGATGCAGGGAGAAATATCAATAAACCTCAGTTATGTAAGTGACACCACCCTTATGGCAGAAAGCAAAGAGGAACTAAAGAGCCTCTTGATGAAAGTGAAAGAGGAGAGTGAAAAAGTTGGCTTAAAACTCATCATTCAAAAAATGAAGATCATGACATCCAGTCCCAACACTTCATGGCAAATAGATGGGAAGCGAATGGAAATAATGACAGACTTTATTTTCTTGGACTCCAAAATCCCTGCAGATGGTGACTACAGCCATGAAATTGAAAGGTACTTGTTCCTTGGAAGAAAAGCTGTAACAAAACTAGACAGACTATCAAAAAGCAGAGACATTACTTTGCCAACAAATGTCCGTCTAGTCAAAGATATGGTTTTTCCAGTAGTCATGTATGGATGTGAGAGTTGAACCATAAAGAAAGCTGAGCACCAAAGAATTGATGCTTTTGAACTGTGGTGTTGAAGACTCTTGAGAGTCCTTTCGACTACAAGGAGATTAAACCAGTCCATCCTAAAGAAAATGAGTCCTGAATATTCATTGGAAGGACTGATGCTGAAGCTGAAACTCCAGTACTTTGGCCACCTAATGCAAAGAACTGACTCATTGGAAAGGACCCTGATGCTGGGAAAGATTGAAGGTGGGAGGAGAAGGGGATGACAGAGGATGAGATGGTTGGATGGTATCACTGACTCAGACATGAGTTTGAGCAAGTTCTGGGAGCTGCTGATGGACAGGGAAGCTGGGTGTGCTGCAGTCCATGAGGTGGTAAAGACTTGAACATGACTGAGTGACTGAACTGAACTGAAGCATAATGCTGAAATGCTTATCTCTTGGTGCTAAGGGCAAGAAGGCTGTTATGTACCTTATGGGAAAAATAACTTTAGATAAGTATTATACAAGCTTCATTATTTAAAATATGTGTTTGGTAAAATTCTTCAGGCATGAGTTACAAGCTGTTGGCTGTGTGTCAATCTTCATGGATCAATAATACATATTAAGGAAGGTGTCATTGAATAGACTGAAGCGACTTAGCAGCAGCAGCAGCATTGAATAGAAACAAACAGAAAACAGAGTTATATACTGATTAGTTGACAAAAGGAAGATGTAATCAGTAAACACAAATTTGGTTAACTGTCAATTACAAATTGGCGCTTGCCAAGAGTATTTGCCATCTGCTTCTGCAGAGATTGAACCCTGTGCTGCTGAAGCTGCTGGCCTTCAACACCCTCTGAGGGAGTTCAGCGTGAGAGTGAGGCACTCTGTGCTCCAAGGAATCTGGTCAACAGGTCTTTTGTTGTTGTTCAGTTGCCCAGTCGTGTCTGACTCTTTGTGACCTCATGCACTGCAGCCTGCCAGGCTTCCCTGTCCTTCACTATCTCTCACAGTTTGCTCAAACTTCTCCATGGAGTCAATTATGCCATCCAACCATCTCATCCTCTGCAATCCCCTTCTCCTCCTGCCTTCAATCTTTCCCAGCATCAGGGTCCTTTCCAATGGGTTGGCTCTTCACATCAGATGGCCAAAATATTGGAGCTTCAGCTTCAGCATCAGCCTTTCCAATGAATATTCAGGGTTGATTTACTTCATGATTGACTGGTCAAGATATACCTGGAGTAACAGACAAGTTTGGCCTTGGAGTACAAAATGAAGCAGGGCAAAGGTTAACAGCATTTTGCCAAGGGAACAAGTCTTTAGATAGATATTTTCAGGAACTAATCTCAAGATCCCAATGCTTGCATCTCTTCATATTTAGGAAAGCACTAAATCCCTTCATGGTGACATCAGCCCTGTGACTAGCAAAAAACCTTTTGTAAAGTAAGCATTTCATTGCATTAAACTTCCCCTTCACCAAAATCTTATAGAATGACCCTCCCCCACTGCCTTTTTGGAGCAGTTTCTCAGACCTATCTGAAGTGCTGTTTCCCAGGCTTCAGTCCTCATTTTGCCCCCAAATAAAACTCACTGGCAACCTTCAAGTTGTGTATCATTTTAGTCAACATAGCCAAGGAACACAGTATTGAGGCAAGGAACACGATTTTATTTGGAAAGCCGGTTGACCAAGAAGATGGCAGACTAATGTCTCAAAACAACCATTTTGTAGGGTTGTGAATGCCAGGTTCTTTTATAGGACAGTGAGGAGGAAGAGTTGAGGATGTAAAGACCATTATCTTGCAAATATCTCCTGAAGTGAACATCTACAACATAGTTTCATTCCATCCTGATGTGTTCCTATGACTTTGTCACTTCAGAGGTTGAAGGATTGAGAAAAGAAATAACTACTGAAGTCATCAGGGAAACCACCGTATTGTAATTGGATGTCAACTGTGTTCTGTACCAGTTTTGTCCACATCCTGAAAAAACTGCTGTATATTAACAGTTTTAAGAAAATATTTCTGGGCATCTCTATTGGTCCACTGGTTAGGAATCAAAGCTTTCGCTGCCAGGGTTTCCAGGTCAATCCCCAGTTGGGGAACTAAGATCCTGCAAGCCCCATGATGCATACAAAATGAAAGAAAGTTTTCCTTGCCAATCCCACTCAGAAATGGCTACTTCTTTTCTTTGTATCCACTGAACACAGGCTGCATTGGGATTATATGCATTTTAAAGTTGTTACTTGTTTTATGTATCACTTTAGGTGTGCTGTTGAGAATTGTGCCTATCAAGGACATTGTCATAAGACAATTTGACACAGAGTATTGAATCATTCCCTTATTTCTGGGGAACTGACTTCCTAGTGTGGATTATTCACTATCTTCAACTTTATTCTTGTGATAAAAGTCTTCCTTTATCTGTGCTTTTAGTGAATGTGTCTCCTCTAAGCACAAAGAACCTGGCCAGCTCCAAGTTGATGACCTTAAGTTCTGACATTATATTTCCGCTTGTGATACCATGCCATGAGATAGGAGAGGTCCCAAGAAATGAAAAGGCTCAAGACTTTCATCCCTATGGCCCAGCTATCCTACACATCTCTCCCCAGTCTCCATCTGGGTATCACGAAACAAAAAAGCAGCTGAAATTTAGAGATAAGAGTCTCTATATTCCGAAGTCCCAAATCTCTAGTTGCAGCAAGGAGCCAGACATTCAAATAAATAGTCTGTCCCTCGGACCAAACTGCCATCATCTCAGCTTCAAACAGCAATATGTAAAGGCCGCAAAAACATATCTGCTTGTCTATGACTTTTCTATTTTGTCTAGAGCCCTAGGGTAAGAAAAATGCTAGAAAATGCAAAACTAGATGGTACTATGTTCCTTAGTTGCCAGGCTCCTTGCTCACTAGATGCATACCTTTGCTCAATTCACCCCTTTCACACTCATTGCTTGTATAATAATTTCATTATACAAATCTCATTCTCTAACCTCTCTAAGCTGCATTTATCTTTCTTTTGGCTTTCATCAATATCTCTAATCATATTACATTTGCACTTATCATTTTAACATCAAAATCCCACATTGGAATTAAGTACCTTGAAGGCACCTTCTTTGGCATTCTAGTATCACAACCAGTGATAAGAAGAGAGAATGACAAAATATGTACTCTATAAATATTATTCAGTGAATATATCAATTAGTAGATTAAAGAAAAATAAAATAGACAAAGAATGTCCAACCTGACTAGCTTTCCCTCCACTCATTCTTTTCTAAAGCATTTTCCAGTCAACTTGTAATCTCTCTTGCTGCAGATCCTTTACAAAATGAGAAGTGATACAAGGAAGAGATGAAGAGGCAGCAGGTGGTGGGTCTCTCAGGCAGAGGGCTGTGCCTACACCCAGCACTGCACATCCTCGCCCTGCTCTTTGCTATGGAGGGATGATCTGAAGTCCAGCTGACCTACTCTGCAGCTGCCTCACTTCACTCCTTCTTTGAGAAGCCAGCCCAGCTCAGCCTTCCCAAAGGGATGCTTTTCTCTTCTCTCCTTCACAGAGGAGAATCACTTGGAAGACATTCATCTCAAGAGAAGGGGAAGGATCAAAAGGTCTCCTGTCCTTCAGGCATCAACCACCACCCCCACATGGCTGAAACCAGGCAATGCTTGGGACACAGACTGATTCTGTCCTCTTCACTCATAACGAGGAATAACTAGCCAAGAGCAGAAACTGGAAAAAGAACAGAAATAATGGTGCTAAGAAGAATCTGGCCGTTTCCCTGTCTCTCATTCTCTCTGCCTCTTTCCTCCTCTCCCTTGTCTACCCCCAAGGATGGTTATTCACTGAAGACAAATTTGCACAGGTTCAGAGACACACCAGGAATGTATTCAAGGAAAGACTGAAGACACTCCCACTCTTCCCACCTGAGGCTAATCAAGTTGGAGACCATGAATGTTTCCTGCAGTGGGCAAAATTGAAAGCTCCCAGTCAGGAGTTTCTCAAGACCCAGGTCGCCTTACTCTCTGGATCTTCCTTACCCACTACCACACATTCCCAGCTGTAAAAATCAAGCAACTCAGCTGCTACATGCTTCTTCCTGACAACATGGACCCCTACAGAGCCTAAGCCACCCCCAAGCTGTGACCCCACAAGTGGATTCAAGACACTTGTCAAAAACCTGGTGGCCAAATGGACTTCTGTCCAAATCCTCTCTTCATCTCCAGGGTTACGAGAAGCCCATCTTTCCCAGATGATCTCTGCCTCTCTGTACCCCACAGCCTCTGGTCATAGTTATGGATCCTGGTCAGAGATCCACAGAGAGGATCTGCCACCTTCTCTACCCTCAATGTGTTAATGCCATGGCCCATTCCCATCTCTCCAACATGCATGCATTCCAGGTGGGGTTGTTAAGTATACACTTCCCTCTAGGTCTTTAAATGTGATCGGGTTTTGGAGTCCTGCTCAAAAACCTCAGCTGCTTGGATTGAGGGATAGAGGTTTAAAAAATATTCAAAATTAATCCCAAAAGTGCTACATAAAAATGAGAATGGCTGAGATGCTGAGGAAAATTGCAAAATCACATCTGAAATATTTATTATTACATTTCCAAAAACAATTGCCGTTTCTCATAAAATGAGCACAAGTCATAGTTAAAAATCAAATGGAATGATGGAACATCAATGTCCCTCTCCCCCTCTGCTTGAGTCTTCTGATCCATTTCCTAGAGCTAAATATTATTATAAACTTCTAGCGTAATAGATAGAGTCTTGTCTATATTAACACATTCAACATTGATGTTGGAAAACAGTGAATTCCTCTTACAACTGCTGGTTGAGAAAATCTCCAGGAAGGCATGATCACTGTTCCACTTTGGGCCAGAAGCCTCAAGAAAAGGTTAGACCCTGGAGTTGGACTTGGCATCACTCACGGAAGTCATATGGGAAACTGAGGCTTTGAGAAAACCAGGGAAACACAGGACAATATAGGTGAAGATGACCCAGCACCTAGATTCAAACATCTTGTTCAGCTGTCAGAGAATGAATGATTCTTTTCTACACATTTCACATTCAAATATCTCAGCATTGTTTTTAATAACCATGAACATCTTTTACATTTTTAGTTGTTGAATTTTTTTTTATTTTATGTATTTGTTTTATTTTTATTGATTATTATTTTTTTGGTCATGCTGGGTCTCTTTGCTGCATGCGGGCTTTTGCTAGTTGTGGTGAGGCAGGGCTACTCTCTAGTTGGGGCTCAGGCTTCTTATTGTGATGGCTTCTCTTTTGCAGAGCACAGGCTTTAGGGTACACAGACTTCAGTATTTGTGGTACACAAGCTTAGTTGCCCATGGCATGTTGGATCTTCTGGGCCAGGTATTGAAACCATGTCTTCGGCATTGACAGGTGGATTCTTTACCACTGGACCATCTGGTAAATCCTATTAAATTTATTTTGCAAGATGTATTTTAACTAGTATAATGTGTATAAATGAATATATCCACTGTAACTACAATAATGTGTATAATTGAATATATCTACTGAAAAATAAGGAGGTGATTATTAAAAGCTAAAAGTTACATCATAAACCATAAACTACTTGATGATGAAAATGATTATTTCAGATTTGAAACAGAGCTCTCAGCTTACTCAGGCCCAAGATGATGAGTCCATGGTGGTCCTTACAACAGCTAAGCCCTGAGGAGTCCACAGCAGCTCTTCATGGCATCTCGAAACACCTCTGTGAATTTGTCATTTCGGAGAGTGAAGATAAAAGGGTTCAGAAATGGGGTCACCACTAAAACCATCAGTGATGCTACCCTGTTGTACTCAGCGGCCTGTGTTTGCTTGGGTTTCACAAACAGGAACAAACAGCTGCTGTAGCCAATCACGACACAGGTGAAGTGGGAGGCACATGTAGAGAAGGCTTTCCACCTGCCAGATCCTGAAGGGATCTTGAGGATGGTGGAGATGATGTAGGTGTAGGAGACTATTGTAGGGATCAAAGAACCAAAAAGTACAAAAATAGCCATTAAAAAAAGAATAAATTCAGTGAAAAGGTTATGATCACATGATAGTTTGAACAGTTGTCCTCGGTCACAGTAAAAATGGTCTAGCACATTTGATTTGCAGAAAGTAAGATGATATGTGGCATAGACTGGCCAGATTTGAAACAGGAAGCCAAATACCCAGGACACAATTACCACCCAGAGACAGGTGTGGCTGTTCATAATGATGGTGTACCGCAGAGGGTTACAGACAGCCACGTAACGGTCCACAGCCATCGCAGCAAATAATATGAACTCCGCCGTTCCCAAAGACAGGTACAAATACAGTTGTACACAACAGGCAGTCAAGGATATTGCCTGCATCCCAGGAAGGAGGAGACCCCAGAGCATCAAGGGGACAGTCACAGTTGTGGTCAGCATCTCTAGGACAGAGAGGTGACCCAGGAAGAAATACATGGGGCTCTGCAGACGCTTATCAACACAGACAATCACAATAATGAGGATATTTCCCATCATTGCCACCAAGTAGAAGAAAAAGAAAGCGGCAAAAAGAATACGGTGTACTTCTTTAGAGCCAGGGAAGCCAAGGAAATAAAATTCCGTGGCACTAGAGTAATTTTTCAACATTTAGCTGGGTGCTTCTGCTCTTTTTGAAATCTGGAGGGCAAAGGAGAGACAACATGCTGCTAATTTCAAAGCACTAAAGACATTCACAGGTTGACAAGATATTATCTCTTGCTCTTTCAGGCTCCACAGAATGACCAGGTGGGTTCATATTTCACTATTCTCTGTACACAGTTGATGTTAAATGTTTTATAAACAATATGTGGGCTTCCCTGGTGGTTCAGTGGTAAAGAATATGCCTGACGTTGCGTGAGTCATGGGTTAGATACTGGATCCAGAAAGATGCCCTGGAGAAGAAAATGGCAACTCACTCCAGTATCTTGTCTGGGAATTCCCACAGAGGAGTAGGGTGGGCTACAGTCCATGGGATCACGAAGAGTCAGACACGACTTAGTGACTGAACAACAAGGACAAATATATGATATGTGAAGACAAGTGTGAATCTCCAGTAAGATAAGAAACAGTCACTAATATCACTCTATGCATAAGAACACACCAAACAAAGGAATCACTTCTGTCTCTCATTTCAGTGGACATTTGGACTCCAACTCTGCCACCATCACTGACCACCTTGTCTATTTCCGTGGTCACAACATACTCATTTACAGCCCGACACCTGCCATCCTGAGTGTCCTAATCTGCCTTCTTACATCCACGCCTTGAAATAACCCTGCATCTCAACACCTACAAGAGAGTATTCTTAGTCAATCTCACTGAGACATGGTTCCTTCTCCTTCCTTCCTTTGAACACGGATTCATTCACCTTATCTTCCCTTTAAAGATTTCAATTCAGTTATCTGTATCATTTCTGCCTCTTGGGAAGGATGAAAGGCTGGGAGGAGGGGTTGATGTCCTAAGATAAGAGCTGTTTTCAGACAAACTATTGAGTCTTTTCCTGACTTCTAGGCAGCAGGCTCCCTGGAGGGAGCTCTCCCTTCATCCTTCTTAGTCTTATGAAAAAAGTCCCTTTCTGCCTCTCATTTCAGTCAGCCTGTCTCCTCCTAACAGGAAGAGCCTCAACAGAACCTAGTTAGTGATTTCCAGCTCAGATTGATGATTCCTCTTGTCAACAGGGGACTGCAGAGTGTAGGGGAACAGGAAGAGTGAAGAGGCTGGGACTGTCTTTGCCAACTTCCATCACTCCCATCCCTTCTGCATAATCTGGGACCAGAAACTAGAAAGGGGCTATGATTTAATGGTAGCATCTGTTGGGCTTCTGGAGTTTCAGACTTCTAGCTCTAGGAAGAAGAGACATCCAAACATGCAGTACGTTCCTATTTCAACCCATTATTATCTGAGTACTATAGGAAGTGTTGAAACGTCCCGAGAGAACATTTGCTTGCCTAACTCCTCCATTGTCCCCTGAGTTCTACAAATAAGGAAAACTGTCAGAAAACATCAAAAATGATCACCCTGAGCTCTACTGGATAAGTGGATAAGTGAAGGCCCTCACCACCTGCAGCTGATGGCTCAAATGTCTCAAATCCTGTGGCCCTTCCAGACTTTCTAAAGCTGCACATGAGCCTCTTCACACTTTGTTCCCTCTTTAAGCTCTATTTTCCTCTTATTAACTCTCATCAGAAGCTGAAACTGAAGTACCTCAAGGATTTTTTCTTCCTTGTTCACCATTACACCTCCAATGCCAAGAACAGAGCCTGACAGAGTGTGAACAAGTAATCTTTTAATATTTATTCAGTAAATAAATCAGTGAATGAATCACAAACAGGTCAACAAGTGAACAAAGAGTGTCCATCCTGACCTGCTTTTCCTTCTGCTGACAGAATAGGACTCTCACTCTTTACAGAGGACTTGTCTGGTCAATCTGTGGCCTCTCTTCCTGGGGATCCCCTACAGAATAGGAAGCATACAAAAGAAAGAAATAGGGAGAGATGAGCGAGCAGGGTCTCAGGTAATGACAGAGAGCTGTGTCTGTCACCAACACTCACAACAGCAAAATGAGTTTTCTGCTCTGAAGGAATCATGGGTTCACCATGCAGCTCCCTTCATCCATTCTTCATGTTCCAGGTGTCTTTCCTCTACATGGTAGCAAAGCCCAGAACGTCCTATCCTAATCCTCTTCTGCTAGTTCCTTCACAGAGAGGAACCACTGGCAGACACTCACCTCCAGAGAAGGGGACTGGCCTGCAAAGTTCTATGGCTCTGGGATCAGCACTGGGTACCCCCTGCTTGGTGATGAGTGCTGGGCATGGTCTGTGGGTCACAGCAAACTGCTGCTCTCTCCACTCTCGGTGAAAGAGGGAACATCTCACACCAGCAACTGAGGGGTAAGTCTAGTGATAAAAGAGCTGTGAGAGCCTGACCATGGTTCTCTGTATCTCTCTCCGTTTTTCCTTCACCTCTCTGTCCCTAGAGAGACTGATTTCACTGACTAACTAAATCTGTAAAGTTCCGAGGATCCCTAGAGAATCAGTGAAAACAGAGTCAGGGAAACTTTTCCCTGTTCCTCTGGAGGCTAATCAAGTTTAGAACATGGAAAAGTTCTAAATGGGCAAACTTGAAATCCCTGAGGCAAGGAGTTTCTCAACACCCAGCTGGCCTTCCCTCAGACCCCAGGTCCTGGTTGTTATCAAAACAGTCAAAAAATAGCCAGACCCTGCGCTCTTCTGTGTCTCCCTGATTCCATTCAGCCCTGCAGAGCCTAGTGACCCACAAACAGAACACACCTCAACTGCCTCTAAAACATATCAAACCCAACAACCACCAAAGAGCCTCTGTCAAAAGTTTTCCTTCATCCCAGTCCCCAGGAATCCCATCTTTTCCTGATGATCTCTGCACTCCACCTACAAGATACTCTCTGACCAGAGTTATGGGAACGTGGGAAGAGAGAAAGAGGACGGAGGATCTGCCAGGCACCCTAACCTCACAGCCTGTGAATGCCACAGACCCTTCCAGGTTCTCCATCCTGCATATATTCCAACTGTTTTGGAATATGTCCCTTAGGTGCCAAATGCTACCAGGGTACTTCCCTGAGCTGCCTGAAGTGAGAGGTAAAGGCGGAAGAAGAAATGTATAGGACTGAGTCCCCCAAATATTAATAGTATATAAAAGTGAGGACAGCTAGGATGCTAAATAAGATAGCAAAGTTACATTTCAAGTATTTATATTGACCTTGTTAAAACAACTTCAATTTAAAACAACTCCTGGTAAGAAAATAGAATTCTATAGAGGATTGAAAACAAATTCCCCCTCACTAATGTACGAGTCTCCTATTTATCTTGTACACGTAAATACTATGATTAATTTCTATTATGTCCACACAAAACTTTCTATAATACACATGCATATTTCTATATGGACTTTACTTGCTAGTTTAGTCACCATAATGCCTTGCTACTTTCCCTTTCTTATATATTTATGTGTGTGTTTGTTTGCATATGAAATCGATCTACATTAGGACTCTCTCATATTTCAGTTTAGTTCAGTTCAGTTCAGTTCAGTCACTCAGTCGTGTCCGACTCTTTGCAACCGCATGAACTGCAGCACACCAGGCCTTCCTGTCCATCACCAACTCCCAGAGTTTACTCAAACTCATGTCCATCGAGTCAGTGATGCCATCCAGCCGTCTCATCCTCTGTCATCCCCTTCTCCTCCTGCCCCCAATCCCTCCCAGCATCAGGGTCTTTTCCAATGAGTCAACTCTTCGCATGAGGTGGCTAGAGTATTGGAGTTTCAGCTTCAGCATCAGTGTTTCCAATGAACACCCATGTGAGTTCCCAGTATGATACTAACATATGAGGAGTCAGTAATTACATCATGAAAGAAAGACACATCCCAGAGGTGCTCATCTCCATGGGAACAGTGCTATCAGCTGCCCAGTCCACCACTGTCCCAGTACTGCTTGTTAGCCTCTGAGTTCCAAACGTCAGTTCCTATCATGACTGTTCATTGAATGTGAAATGAGGTTGCTGGCACATGAGGATATAGGAGGGAGGTAGATAACTTTCTCTCAGAACCTCTATTGCACAGGCAGCTTCTCTAATTCAGGCCATGGTTCATTGACCCTAGAGGCCCCTCCAGTGTTGGTGAAGGCCACAGGAGCCAAACAGACACTTCACAAGTAGGAAGGAGTGTATACTAGCAAACCCCAAGAGGAAAACTTCTGTCAGTTTCTTCAAGCTAAGGATATACCTACCCCTTTGACACGGCAATTCTGCTCCCAGGTATTTACCTAAGAACTGAAAACACATCCTCACAAAGATCTGCTTTAATGTTCATAGTAGTTTAATTCATTACCTCAAGTGACACAAAACAAATAGACCCCACAAGAGAATGGTACAGTCAATCCTCATTATTCACACATTCATTATTTACACATTCATCGACTCACAAAAACTTACATGTAGCTCCAAAATGAATATTTCCAAGCACATTCAAGTTCATTAATCAACATGGGCATGTATACTCATAGTCAAAAATTGGAGTCACCTGGAGCACATGTTCTCAACGGAGGTTAAAGAAGGCAACAACCCTGCCATCTTGTTGCAGCTCTTATACCATAAGTAAATATTTTGTGCTGTTTATTTAGCAACATGTTTTTGGCATTTCTTTGCATTTTTTTGGTGATTTTGCTGCTTAAGATGGCTCTAAACATAGTGCTGAAATGCTGATCTCCCGCTGCTAAGTGCAAGAACACTGTTAGGTGCCTCATGGGGAAAATAAGCTTGTGCTGTGCTTAGTCGCTCAGTTGTGTCTGACTCGTTGCAACCCCATGGATTGCAGCCCACCAGGCTCCTGTCTCTGTGAGGATTCTCCAGGGGAGAATACTGGAGTGGGTAGCCATTCCCTCCTCCAGGGGGTCTTCCCAACTCAGCGATTGGACCCAGGTCGCCCACAATGCAGGCAGATTCTTTACCATCTGAGTCACCAGGGAAGCCCAAGAATACTGGAGTGGGCAGCCTATGCCTTCTCCAGGGGATCTTGCTGACCCAGGAATTGAACCGGTGTCTCCTGACTGCAGGTGGATTCTTTACCAGCTGAGCTACCAGGGAAGCCTAGGTAAGTATTAAACAAGCATCATCGTCTAAAATACCTGTTTGACGGTCTGGCTCTGGCCCGGTCCCGACCCCCTGCCCGGCCCCGTCTGCGCTGCCCGGTCCAGCGGTCCGCCCGGCCCGCGGCGGCCCCCGGAGCCGCCACAGCTCCTGCGGGCCGCGCGCCCGGCCGCCGGCGCTGAAGAGACGGAGCTCGCGGCCCCCACGGAGGAGCAGGAGCATCGATGCGGTTCCAGAGCCGATTCCAGCGGTTCATGAACCACCGGGCCCCCGCCAATGGCCGCTACAAGCCAACTTGTTACGAACATGCGTTCCTCATTGTTCCGGCCATTGTGGGCAGTGCCCTCCTTCACCGGCTCGCTGATGACTGCTGGGAAAAGATAACAGCTTGGATTTATGGAATGGGCCTCTGCGCCCTCTTCATCGTTTCCACAGTATTCCACATCGTAGCATGGAAAAGGAGCCACTTAAGGACGGTGGAGCATTGCTTTCACATGTGCGACAGGATGGTCATCTGTTTCTTCATTGCTGCGTCCTACGCGCCATGGTTAAATCTCCGTGAACTTGGACCCCTGGCGTCTCATATGCGTTGGTTTATCTGGCTCATGGCAGCTGGAGGAACCATTTATGTATTTCTCTACCATGAAAAGTATAAGGTGATTGAGCTCTTTTTCTATCTCACAAGGGGCTTTTCTCCTGCCTTGGTGGTAACATCAATGGAAAATTCCCACCCTTGCCCTGACAGAACTTGGAATCAAGCAGAAAAATACAGTTCATATAAAATGAGAAGCGGCCATCAAGTTTTATGTCTCTGACTGGGGAAGGTGTAGCCTGCTCTGGGAGCACCTGTCAGAGGTGCCAGAGGAAGTGCTGTTTAAGCTGATTCAGGACTAATAGGAGCCAAGAGATGAAAGAGTGGTGCAAGTGGCATGGAGGATGGACACAGAGTGAAGGAAGTCCCGGAGGGCGGGCACGGCGTGAAGGAAGTCCCGGAGGGCGGGCACGGCGTGAAGGAAGTCCCGGAGGACGGGCACGGCGTGAAGGAAGTCCCGGAGGGCGGGCACGGCGTGAAGGAAGTCCCGGAGGGCGGGCACGGCGTGAAGGAAGTCCCGGAGGGCGGGCACGGCGTGAAGGAAGTCCCGGAGGGCGGGCACGGCGTGAAGGAAGTCCCGGAGGGCGGGCACGGCGTGAAGGAAGTCCCGGAGGGCGGGCACGGCGTGAAGGAAGTCCCGGAGGGCGGGCACGGCGTGAAGGAAGTCCCGGAGGGCGGGCACGGCGTGAAGGAAGTCCCGGAGGGCGGGCACGGCGTGAAGGAAGTCCCGGAGGGCGGGCACGGCGTGAAGGAAGTCCCGGAGGGCGGGCACGGCGTGAAGGAAGTCCCGGAGGGCGGGCACGGCGTGAAGGAAGTCCCGGAGGGCGGGCACGGCGTGAAGGAAGTCCCGGAGGATGGGCACGGCGTGAAGGAAGTCCCGGAGGATGGGCACGGCGTGAAGGAAGTCCTGGAGACGGGGAAGCCGGAGCGTCTGAATGTGCTTATATGTGTGAGGGGTGTGACCGTGCAGGTAACACAAGTTCTGTGATGAAACCTGTGAGCGGGACAGAGACCAGGTCAGAAGGAACCACACGGGCCATCTGAAGGAACAGGAACAGTACAGACGATGAAGACTCAGACCTTTGGTGTTGGCAGTCAGAATAACGGGTGTCAGAATCACCCTTCTACCACAAAGAGCTATAAAAGTGGGTAAAGTGCATGAACAACAATTTTTTGGCATTGGACACAGACATAGAGGACTATGATCCTTGAGGAGAGAGAAACCAAAAGATGAGCTTCAAATGCACTGCCGTTTTCTCCGTTTGGAGTCCAGGAGCAGCCGTCTGGGTGGAGGAAGCAAGCCAGCAATTCAGCTCCCCGGGCTGGGGCAGGGTCCTGGAAACGAGGGAGCTTCACAGAGAAGAGTCTCCGGAAATCTACCAAGGGATTTTTTGAGTACTTGCCCAGATACTAAGCGGCATTTGTGCAAGGCAAGACGCTGCATACCCTGGCTGAAGATAGCTATTGAAAGGCTGTGAAGTAAGTGGATATTACTGAATGAGCCCAGTGCTGGAGACCCGAGTTCCAACCAGCCAGAATGGAGAGACCACGCAGAGCAAAACAAGTATTCCATGTGATCCTAGCAAGATCACAACAATAAATGGGATACTGCAGAAAACAAGATCAATGAACTTTAATAGGTCTCAGGCTGGGAGAAATTATTTGCTTTCTCTTTATGTATCTGACAAAGGATGTGTATGAAATACTATAGCACTCTAAATCAGTAATAAAAAAGAGATACAAGTATCCAGTAAACCCTTGAAAAACTGTCCAATGTCACCAGTCATCTAGGAAATCAGGGAAATGAAAATTAAAAGCTTACCACCACACCATACTGGATAGTTAAATTAAAAAGGCTGACACCACCAAATACCAACAAGGATGTGAAATAACTAGAACCTCGATCCATTGTTGGGGAAAATATAAAATGTAACCACTTTGGTAATTTGCTTAGCAGTTTATTATAAAATTAAGCATATATTTATAGTTCAGCAAAAATGAAAACATGTATCTACAAAAGGACTTGTAAAACAGTATAAGTATTAAATTTTATTCATGATAGCCCCCAAATGGAAAGGATAAACAAATTGTTTTTTTAAATTCAGTGAAATGCTAAGTAATAGAAAGGAATGAATGACTTATATACATTAGCACCTGCATGTATATATGTGTGTGCTTGCATGCTAAGTTGCTTTAGTCGTGTCCAGCTCTTTGTAACCCCATGGGCTGTAGCCCGCCAGGCTCCACTGTCCATGAGATTTTCCAGTTAAGAATGCTGGAGTGGGTTGCCATTTTCTCGTCCAGGGGCTCTTCCTGACCCAGGGATTGAACCCACACCTCTTACATCTCCTGCTTTGGCAGGTGAGTTCTTCACCACTAGCACCAAAGATATTATATTGAGCAAAAAAGAAGCCAGACCCAAAACTCTACATACAGTATAATTCCATTTATGTGAGGTTCTAGAACGGAGAGGCTTAGTCTGTGATAATAGCAACAAGAACAGTGGTTGCCTTAGTGGAAGGGGTTGTCTAGGATTGGGAAGGGGTACCAAAGAACTTTCTGGAGTGTTAGGATATTTGTGTATCTTGATAAGGGTGATATGAGTTACATAGAAGTGTGCACTTCACAAAACCTTACAGTCCACTTAATATCTATGCATTACACTATATAAATGAATCATCAAACTTTAAAAGACCTTCCTCCCTCCCACAAAAAGGACTATAACTTCAGGAAACAAAACACCTTGGTCTTGGTTCAAATCCTGATTCTGGTATAGTTAAAAGCTCCGTGGCCATGGGTAAATTATTTAACCTCTATATATTCTAGGTTTCTCATCTGTGGAGTTGGGATAAAAATAGTACCTAATTTAAGGTTGTGAAGATTAAATGAATGTTTCCAACATTTAATAGGGACAAAGAAACACAGTAATGGTGCTGATAATGAAGCAGACATAATCTGGTTTTGAGATTAACCATGTTCTGGTTCTTTGAAAGCTGATAAAGCAGTACTTATTTCTCTGACTTTAGTCTCTTCATCTCTAAAATAAGGAGGCTGTGTTAGATGAGTGACTCTTAACTGGGGGGTCAGATGCTTCTGTAAGAATCCTACCCCTCCCTTAGGAAAACGTAACCCTCTCTAAAGAAAATGTCCCTAATACACATACACAGGGAATTTTGTATTATTAATGTATACTAATTGCTTTATGACCTCTAAGAAATAATAAATGTGTCTGGTGTTTAAAAATAAAATAAAATAAAAAAATAAAATACCTGTTTGATAAACTTCTTTCAGGCATGAGTTACAGTCTCTTGGCTGTGTGTCAATGTTAGTGAATCAGTAATACATATTAAGCAACATATTGTTCAGCAGAACCAAACATAAAACGAGGTTATATACTGATTTGCTGATGAAAGGAAAAGTAAATCAGTAAGTACAAATTTGGTGAGTTGGCAAAGAGTCAAACCTAGAATTTGTTATCGAGTTCAACATCAGTCTGCTCACCACAGGACAGGCCAAGAAACCAAGAGACAACGTGTTGAGGCAAGGAATACCTTATTTGGAAAGCCGATTGACAACGATGATGGCAGACTAATATCTCAGACCAATATTATGGGGATTGTGGATGCCTGGTTATTTTATAGGACAGAGAGGGGGAGGAGTTGAAGAAGTAAAGACCATTATCTTGCCAATATCTCCCTGAATGGAGATGACAACATCATTTCATTCCATCGCAAACTGCTCCAATGACTTTGTCACTTCAGGGGGTGAAGGACTGAGGAAAGAAATAACTACTTAAACCATTAGGGAAACAATAACTATGGAAACTATCAGGGAAACGACCATAATCAACTGTAAATTGCGTTCTGTGACTGTTTTGTCCACGTCCTGAAAAAACCACTCTATGTGAAGAGATTGAAGAAAGCATCCCTGGGATTCCCTGTGGTCCACTGGTTAGGACTCTGAGTTTGCCCTGCTGAGAGTGTTAACAGGAGGAAAAGGGATAGGGCAGAACTTTTGAAAGAACGACATACAATGACATAGCTTAAGGACACAATATAAACAGATTCGAGTCAAATGGGTCCAAGGTGGAAGACAAGTCGACTTTGACTAGACCTTGAAAACACGCTATGGTTTTTCCAGTACTCATGTACAGATGTGAAAGTTGGACCATAAACAAGGCTGAGCACTTCAAAAGCGAAGAATTGACGCTTTTGAACTGTAGTGTTAGAGAAGACTATTGAGAGTCCCTTGGACAACAAGGAGATCAAATTAGTCAATTCTAAAGGAAATCAGTCCTGAATACTCATTGGAAGGACTGATGCTGAACCTGAAGCTCCAATACTTTGGCCAGCTGATGTGAAGAACTGACTCATTGGAAAAGACCCTGACGCTGGGCAAGATTGAAGGCAGGAGGAGAAGGGGACAACAGAGGATGAGATGGTTGGATGGCATCACCGACCTGATGGACATGAGTTTGAGGAAGCTCCGGGAGGTGGTGATGGACAGGGAAGCCTGGTGTGCTATAGTCCACGTGGTCATAAAGAGCTGACACGACTGAGTAAGTGAAATGAACTGATCCTCAACAGAAAGCTATATGACACACCCAGAGGTGCCGTGATGGTTTCAAGTCACCATCAAAAGACCAAAAAGTGGGTGGTGGCCCAAATCCTAGAATTCTCTCCCCCTTCCTCAAAATAATTGGAATAATCCTCCCACTCATTAGCCTATGAAATTACAAAGCCCATAAACGCTAACCACGCCACATTTCAAGGCGGCCAGACTTGCCCTCTGAGACGGCCCACACTCTGCGCAGTGTGCTTCTCTCTACTCTAAAGAAATCCACTTCTTACTTATGACTTTGTCTCTCACTGAATTCTTTCTGAGATGAGACATCAAGAACCTGAAGGACCTTTCAGTGAATGTGTCTCCTCTAAGCAGGAAGAACCTGGCCAGCTCCAAGCTGATGACCTCAGCTCTGACATTATATTTCCTCTTGTGGTCACATGCCAAGAGGGAGGAGAGGCCCCACGGAATGAAGAGGCTCGGGACTTTCATCCCTATGTCCCATCAGTCTGACACAGTCTCCATCTGAGGACAAGGACACAAAAAAAACAAGCTGTAATTTAGAAGCAACATCCTCCATATTCTGAAGTCCCAGATCCCTAGTTGCAGCAAGGAACCAGACCTTCAAATAGATAGTCTGTCCCTCGGACCAAACTGCCATCATCTCAGCTTCATAGAGCAACTTGTAAAGTCCCCCAAACATATCTGCTTCTCTATGAAATTTTCATTTTGTTGAGAACCCTAGAGCAAGGAAAATATTAGAAGATACCAAATCAGATGGTACTATGTCCCTTAGTTGCCAGGCTCCTCGCTCAATAGATGCATACCTTTGCTCAACTTACCCCTTTTACACTCATCGCCTGTATAACAACACAAACACAGATCACTCTCTAAACTCTTTAGGCTGTATTTCTCTTTCTGTTGGCTTCCATCAACATCCCAAATCATATTACATTTGTACTTATCATTTTAACATCAAAATCCCACATTAGAATTAAGTACTTTGAAGGCACCATCTTTGGCATTCTAGGATCACAACCAGTGATAAGAAGAGAGTCTGACAAAGTGTGTACTCTATAAATATAATCCAGTGAATATATCAATTAATAGATTAAAGAGCAAAACAATAGACAAAGAATGTCCAACATGACTAGCTTTCCCTCCGCTCACTTCGTTCTAAAGCATTTTTCAGTCAACTTGTAATCTCTCTCGCTGCAGATCCTTTACAAATGAGAAGTGATACAAGGAAGAGATGAAGAGGGAGCAGGGTGGTGGGTCTCTCAGGCAGAGGGCTGTGCCTACACCCAGCACTGCGCATCCCCACCCTGCTCTTTGCTATGGAGGGATGATCTGAAGTCCAGCTGACCTACTCTGCAGCTGCCTCACTTCACTCCTTCTTTGAGAAGCCAGCCCAGCTCAGCCTTCCCAAAGGGATGCTTTTCTCTTCTCTCCTTCACAGAGGAGAATCGCTTGGAAGACATTCATCTCAAGAGAAGGGGAAAGACTAAAAGGTCTCCTGTCCTTCAGTCATCAATGCCACCACTACATGGCTGATACCAGGCAATGCTTGGGAAGCAGCCTGATTCTGTTGTCTTCACTCATAACGAGGACTAACTAGCCAAGAGCAGAAACTGAAAGAAGTACAGAAATAATGGTGCTAAGAGGAATCTGGCTGTCCCCCTGTTTCTCAATGTCTCTGCCTCTTTCCTCCTCTCCCTTATCTACCCCCAAGGATGGTTATTCACTGAAGAAAAAATTTACACAGTTTCAGAGACACACCAGGAATGTAGTCAAGGAAAGGCTGAAGACACTCCCACTCTTCCCACCTGAGGCTAATCAAGTTGGAGACCATGGTGTTCTGTGCAGTGGGAGACATTGAAAGCTCCCAGTCAGGAGCTTCTCAACACACAGGCCGCCTTACTCCCTGGACCTTCCTTACCCACTACCACACATTCCCAGCTGTCTAAATCAGCCAACGCAGCTGCTACATGCTTCTTCCTGACAACATGGACCCCTACAGAGCCTAAGCCACCCCCAAGCTGTGACCTCACAAGTGGATTCAAGACACTTTTCAAAAACCTGGTGGCCAAATGGACTTCTGTCCAATTCCTCTCTTCATCTCCAGGGTTATGAGAAGCCCGTCTTTCCCAGATGATCTCTACCCTCTCTGTACCCCACAGCCTCTGATCATAGTTATGGATCCTGGTCAGAGATCCACAGAGAGGATCTGCCACCTACTCTACCACCAATGTGTTAATGTCATGGCCCATTCCCATCTCTCCAACATGCATGCATTCCAATTGGGGTTGTTCAGTCACACATTTCCCTCTAGGTCTTCAAATGCGACTGGGTTTCAGAGCCTGCTCACACACTCACCTGCTTGCATTGAGGGATAAAGATTTTAAAATATTCAAAATTAATCCCAAAAGTGCTACATATAAATGAGAATGGCTGAGATGCTGAGGAAAATTGCAAAATCACATCTGAAATATTTATTATTACATTTGCAAAAACAATTGCCATTTTTCATAAAGTGAGCACAAGTCATAGTTAAAAATCAAATGGAATGATGGAACGTCCATGTCCCTCTCCCCCTCTGCTTGAGTCTTCTGATCCATTTCCTAGAGCTAAATATTATCACAAACTTCTAGCATAATAAATAGAGACTTGTCTGTATTAACACATTCAACATTGATGTTGTTAAGGAGTGAATTCCTCTTACACCTGCTGGTTGAGAAAATCTCCAAAAAGGCACCATCACTGTTGCACCCTGGACCAGAAGCCTCAAGAAAAGGCTAAATCCTGGAGTTGGACTTAGCATCACTCATGGAAATGACATGGGAAGCTGAGACTTTGAGAAAACCAGGGAAACACAGGACAATATAGGTGAAGATGACCCAGCACCTAGATTCAAATATCTAGGTCAGTTGTCAGAGAATGAATGATTCTTTTCTATACATTTCCCACTTATATCTCAGTGTTGTTGTTAATAATCATGAACACCTTTTAAACTTTTCGTTGTTAAATTTTTTTTTAATTTTATGTATTTGTTTTATTTTTATTTATTACTATTTTTTTGGCCGTGCTGGGTCTTTTTGCTTCATGAGGGCTTTTGCCTGTTGGGATGAGTCAGGGTTATTCTCTCGTTGGGGCTCAGGCTTCTTATTGTGATGACTTCTCTTTTGCAGAGCAGAGGCTCTAGGGTACATGGGCTTCAGTAGTTGTGGTACACAAGCTTAGTTGCCTGTGACATGTTGGATCTTCCGGACAAGTGATCAAACCCATTTCCCTGCATTGGCAAGTGGATTCTTTACCACTGAAATACCAGAGAAGTTGCATTAAATTTATTTTGTGAGATGTATTTTAACTAGAATAATGTGTATAAATGAATATATCCACTGAAAAATAAGGAGGTGATTATTAAAAGCTAAAAGTCACATTGTAGATCATAAACTACTTGATGATGAAAATGATTAATCAGAACTCTTAGCTTATTCAGGCCCAAGATGATGAGTCCATGCTGGTCCTTATGACATAGCTAATCCTTGAGGAGTTGGTAGCAGCTTTTCATGGCGTCTCGAAACACCTCTGTGAATTTGTCATTCCGGAGGGTGAAGATAAAAGGGTTCAGAAAAGGGTTCACCACTAAAACCATCAGTGATGCCACTCTGTTGTACTCAGCTGCCTGTGTTTGGTTGAGTTTCACATAGAGGAACAAAGAGCTGCTGTAGCCGATCACGACACAGGTGAAGTGGGAGGCACATGTAGAGACGGTTTTCCAGCGGTGAGAGCCTGAAGGGATCTTGAGGATGGTGGAGATGATGTAGGTGTAGGAGATAATTGCAGGCATCAAAGAACCAAAAAGAACAAAAATAGACATTAAAAACAGCAAAAGCTCTGTGAAACGGCCTTTATCACATGATAGTTTGAACAACTGTCCTCCGTCACAGTAAAAATGGTCTAGCACATTTGATTTGCAGAAAGTAAGATGAAACGTGGCATAGACTGGCCAGATTTGAAACAGGAAGCCAAATACCCAGGACCCAATTACCACCCAGAGACAGGTGTGGCTGTTCATAATGATGGTGTACCGCAGAGGATTATGTATTTATTATGTAATATGTATTATTACGTATTTATGCAGTAAATACATCAGTGAATGAATCACTAACAGGTCAATGGATAGAAAAGGATGTCCATACTGACCTACTTTCCCTCTTACTACATATGATAAGGCTCTCTTTCACTCTTTAGTGAGGACTACTCCAGTCAGTCTGTGGGGTCTCTCCCTGGTGATCCCCTGCAGAATGGCAAGTGTACAAAAGGAAGAAGTGGGGAGAAGTGAGAGAGAGCAGAGAGGTCAGAGAGCAGGGTCTTCGGCAATGGCGGAGCTGTCTGTCACCAGCACTGAGAGCAGCTGCATGTGCTCCTGGCTCTAGAGGAAACAGTGCCTGTAGAGTTGGTTCACCGTGCAGCTCCGAGTCTGCTCTTTGCATCCCACATGTCTTCCTTCTACATGGTAGCAAAGCCTAGAACTTCTTATCCTCATCTTCTCTCACTCACTCTTTCCCAGAGGGGAACCCATGGCATTTACTCACCTCCAGAGAAGGGAACTGGACTGCAAAGTTCTATGGCTCTGGGATCAGCCCTGGGTACCCCCCGCTTGATGAGCGCTGAGCACGGTCTGTGAGCCAGAGCAAGCAACTGCTGTCTTCACTCTCAGTGAAAGAGGAACACCTCACATGAGCAGCTTAAAGAAAGCCCAATGATCAAAGTGCTATGAGAGCCCCAGCATGTCTCTCTGTCTCTCTCTCTCTGTCCCTTCTTCTTTTCTTCATCTCTCTGTCCCCAAGCAGACTTATTCAACGAGGAAATAAACCACCCAAGTTCAGAGAATCCCTAGAGAAGCAGTGAAAGGAGAGTCTAAGAAACATTTCCCTTTTCCTCTCGAGGCTAATCAAGTTTAGAACATGGAAAAGTTCTAAATGGCCAAACTTGAAATTTCTGGGGCAAGGTGTTTCTCAGCACCAAGTTGGCCTTCCCTCAGACCCCAAGTCCTGGTTGTCATCAAAACGGTCAGAAAACAGCCAAACCCTGCTCTCCACTGTGTCTCCCTGATTCCATTCAGCCCTGCAGAGCCTAGAGACCCACAAACAGAAGACACCTCGTATGGCTCTAAAACATATGAAAACCCAACAGCCACCAAAGAGCCTCTGTCAAAAGTTTTCCTTCATCCCAATCCCCGGGAATGCCATCTTTTCCAGATGATCTCTGCACTCCACCTACCACATACTCTCTGATCACAGTTATGGGAACCTCGGAAGAGAGAAAGACAAGGGAGAAACCTCCATGCACACCAACCTATAGCCTGTGAATGCCACAGCTGGTTCCAGTCTCTCTAACCTGCATGCATTCCAACTGTGCTGTTCAGCTATATGTTACCCTAGGTACTGAGACAGGCAGGCCTGGCATGCTGCAGTCCATGGGGTCACAAAGAGTGGGATACGACTAAGCAACTGAACTGAACTGAAATGCTACCAGGGCACCTTCCTGACCTGTCTGAACTGAGAGGTAACGGATGAAGAAGCAACATACAGAACTGACCCCCAAAAAATAGTATGTAAAAGTGACATCTGAGATGCTAAATAAAATAGCAAAATCACATTTAAAATATTTATATTTACCTTGTTAAAAACAGCTTCCATTTAAAACTACTCCTGGTAACTTGTATTCAACACAGTTTGGAAGTCCTAGTTACAGCAATCAGAGAACTTAAAAGAAGTAAAGGGAATATAAATTGGAAAAGAAAAGCTAAACTTCCACTGTTTGCAGATGACATGATACTACACATAGCAGATCCTAAAGATTCTACCAGAAAACTAATAGAACTCATCAATGAATGTGCTAATGTTGCAGGTTAGAAAATTAATACTCAGAAATTTGTTGCATTTCTATACACCAGAAATGAAAGATCAGAAAGAGAAATTCAAGACAATTACATTTTCCATCACATTGAAAAGAATAAAATATCTAAGGCAGAAAAGGAATAGTTCTAACTAAGGAGACAAAAGACTTGCACTCTGAAAACTTTAAGATGCTGATGAAAGAAATCAAAGAGACATAAACAGATGGAAATATATACCACGCTTGTGGATTGGAAGAAGCAATATTGTCAAAATCACTATACTACCCAAGTCAATCTACAGAGTCAATCCAATTCCTATCAAATTACCAATGGCATTTTTTCACAGAACTAGGACAAAAAAAAATCTTAAAATTTGTGTGGAGACACAAAAGACACTGAATAACCAAAGCAATCTTGAGAGACAAAAAAAGAGCTGGATGAATCAAGTTCCCTGACTTCAGGCTATGCTACACAGCTATGATCAAAGCACTATGATATGGGCACAAAAACAGAAATATAGGTCAATCTCCCAGAATAATGGAAATGAAAACAAACATAAACACATGGACCCTACTTAAACTCAATGGCTTTTGCACAGCAAAGGAAATAATAAACAAAATGAAAAGACAATCCACAGGTTGGGAGAAAATATTTGCAAATTATGTGACTGACAAGGGATTAGTCTCCAAAATTTAAGAACAGCTCATGGTACTTAGTACCATCAAAACAAACAACCCAACTAACTAATGGGCAAAAGATCTAAATAGACATTTCTCCAAAGGCATTTACATGGCCAAGAGGCATATGAAAGGATGTTTAAAATCATTAATTATTAGAGAAATGCAAATTAAAACTACAGTGAGGTATCACCTCACACCAATCGGAAAGGCCAACATCAAAAAATCCACAAAAAATAAATGCTAGTGAGGGTGTGGCAAAAAGGAACCCTCCTACACTTATGGTAGGAATGTAAATTGATACAGCCACTATGAAGAACAGTATGTTGCTGCTGCTGCTAGGTCGCTTCAGTTGTGTCCAATTCTGTGCGACCCCATAGACCGCAGCCCACCAGGCTCCCCCGTCCCTGAGATACTCCAGGCAAGAACACTGGAGTGGGTTGCCATTTCCTTCTCCAATGCATGAAAGTGAAAAGTGAAAGGGAAGTCACTCAGTGGTGTCCAACTCTTCGCGACCCCATGGATTGCTGCCTACCAGGCTCCTCCATCCCTGGGATTTTCCAGGCAAGAGTACTGGAGTGGGGTGCCATTGCCTTCTCCGGAAGAACAGTATGGATGTTCCTTAAAAAGTTAAAAACAGAGCTACCATATCACCCTGCAATCCCTGTTCTGGGCATATATCCAGAGAAAAACATGATCCAATAGGATACATGTACCCCAGCGTTCATTACAGCACTGTTTACAATAGCCAAGACATGGAAGTAACCTAAATGTCCATCAACCGAGAAATGCATAAAAAAAAGATGTGCTACATATATACAATGGTATATGTGGTACACTACAATAGTATATTGCTCAGCCATTAAAAAGAATGAACTTTGTAGCAACGTCTACAGACCTGGAACATCATACTAAGTGAAGTAAGTTAGAGAAGGAGAACTATTGTATGACACCTCTTATATGTGGAATCTAAAAAGAAATTATTATATAAATGAACTTACTTACAAAACAGAAAGAGACTCACTGACTTAAGAGAATGAACTTACGGTTTCTGGGGGGAGGATGTGGGAAGGGATAGTTAGGGAGTTGGGGATGGATGGGTACACACTGCTGTATTTAAAATAGGTAACCAACAAGGACCGACGGTATAGCACATGGACTCTGCTCAGTGTTATGTAGCAGCCCGGATGGGAAGGGAGTTTGGGGGAGAATGGATACATGCATATATATGGCTGAGCCCCTTCACTGTTACCTGAAACTATCACAACATTGTTAATTGACTATACCTCAATACAAAGTCAGTTCAGTTCAGTTGCTCAGTCATATCCGACTCTTTCCGACCCCATGGACTGCAGCACGCCAGGCCTCCCTGTCCATCACCAACTCCTGGAGCCTACTCAAACTCATATCGATAGAGTTGGTGACGCCATCCAAACATTTCATCCTCTATTGTCTGCTTCTCCTCCCACCTTCAATCTTTCCCAGCATCAGGGTTTTTTCCAGTGAGTCAGTTTTTCACATCAGGTGGTCAAAGTATTGGAGTTTCAGCTTCATCATCAGCCCTTCCAATGAATATTCAGGACTGATTTCCTTTAGGATGGACTGGTTGGATCTCCTTGCACTCTAAGGGACTCTCAAAAGTCTTCTCCAACACCACAGTTCAAAACCATCAATTCTTCAGCACTCAGTATTCTTTATAGTCCAACTCTCAGATTCATACATGACTACTGGAAAAACCATAACTTTGACTAGATGGACCTTTGTTGGCAAAGTTATGTCTCTGTTTTTTAATATTCTGTCTAGATTGATCATAGCTTTCCTTCCAAGGAGCATCTTTAAATTCATGGCTGCAGTCACCATCTGCAGTGATTTTGGAGCCCCCAAGAATAAAGGCAGCCACTGTTTCCACTGTTCTCCATCTATTTGCCATGAAGTGATAGCACTGGATACCATGATCTTACTTTTCTGAATGTTGAGTTTTAAGCCAGCTTTTTCACTCTTCTCTTTCACTTTCATCAAGAGGTTCTTTAGTGCTTCTTTGCTTTCTGCCATAAAGGTGGTGTCATCTGCATATCTGAGGTTATTGATACTTCTCCCGGCAGTCTTGATTCTAGCTTGTGCTTCATCCAGTCCAGTATTTCTCACGATGTACTCTGCTTAGAAGTTAAATAAGCAGGGTGACAATATACAGCCTTGACATATTCCTTTCCTAATTTGGAACCAATCTGTTTTTCCATGTCTGGTTCTAACTGTTGCTTCCTGACCTGCATACAGATTTCTCAGTAGACAGGTCAGGTGGTCTGGTATCCCCATCTCTTTCAGAATTTTCCACAGTTTGTGATGATCCACACAGTCAAAGGCTTTGGCATAGTCAATAAAGCAGAAATAGATGTTTTTCTGGAACTCCATTGCTTTTTTGATGATCTAACGGATGTTGGCAATTTGATCTCTGGTTCCTCTGTCTTTTCTAAATCCATCTTGAACATCTGGATGTTCATGGTTCAGGTACTGTTGAAGCCTGGCTTTCAGAATTGTGAGCACTACTTTTCTAGTATGTGAGATGAGTGCAATTGTGCAGCAGTTTGAGCATTCTTTGGCATTGCCCTTCTTTGAGATTAGAATGAAAACTGACCTTTTCCAGTCCTGTGGCCACTGTTGAGTTTTCCAAATTTGCATGCATATTGCATGTAGGACTTTCAGAGCATCATCTTTTACGATAGAAATAGCTCAGCTGGAACTCCATCACCTCCAAGGCCCACTTGACTTCGCATGTCAGGATATCTGGCTCTAGGTGAGCGATTACACCATCCTGGTTATCTGGGTTATGAAGATCTTTTTGTATGCTTCTTCTGTGTATTCTTGCCACCTCTTCTTAATATCTTATGCTTCTGTTAGGTCCATACCATTTCCGTCCTTTATTGTGCCCATCTTTGCATAAAATGTTCCCTTGGTATCTCTAATTTTCTTGAAGCGATCTCTTTTGCCAAGAGAACGCACTGGTCATAGCAATCACCCTCTGCCAACAACACAAGAGAAGACTCTACTCGTGGACATTACTGGATGGTCAATACCAAAATCAGATATATTACATTCTTTGCAGCCAAAGATGGAGAAGCTCTATACAGTCAGCAAAAACAAGACCAGGAGCTGACTCTGGCTCAGATCATGAACTCCTTATTGCCAAATTCAGACTTAAATTGAAAAAAGCGGGGAAAACCACTAGACCATTCAGGTATGACCTAAATCAAATCCCTTATGATTATGCAGTGGAAGTGACAAATAGATTCAAGGGATTAGATCTGATAGGCAGAGTGCCCCATGAACTATGGATATAGGTTCATGACATTGTACAGGAGGCAGTTATCAAGACCTTCCCCAAGAAAAAGAAATGCAAAAAGGCAAAACGGTTGTCTGAGGAAGCCTTACAAATACCTAAGAAGAGAAGCAAAGGGCAAAGGAGAAAAGAAAAAATATACGCATTTGAATGCAGAGTTCCAAAAAATAGCAAGGAGAGATAAGAAAGCCTTCCTCCTTGATCAATACAAAATAAAAAGTAAAAAAAAAAAAAAAACTCCTGGTTAAAAAAATTTATAGAGGAATAGAAAACAAAATACAAATGTCCCTCTCACCAATCCTGGATTCTCCTGATCTGTCTCATATGTTTGAATACTATGATTAGCTTTCTATTAAATCCAAAGAGAAATTTTCTATCATATACATGCATATCTCTCTATGGGCTTTTACTTGCTTGTTTAGTTGAAATAATGTCTTGCTACTTTCTTTGTTGTATGTTTGTGTGTGGGTGTATTAAACCCTTCCATATTAGCACTCATATATCTCTTACATCATATTATTACTAAATAAATACTCACCTTATGAAAATTACCACCATTTATTTATTGAGGACCCTGCTTAAGAATATTGCATCTTCTCCAGTTTTTCATGAGTAAGATGATGCTGCAATAAATACCTTTACCTGTAGGCATGTACCTTTGTACAGCAATAGTTCCCTAAATTATGCTACATTTCTTAGCTATTATCTAAGCACCCTTCAAAACATTGGATCAATTTACATCTCTTGAAATGAGATCATATGTGGGCCAGCCATACAGATTTCCATAGGAAGATGTGGGAAATTTTTATTACCATGTTCATTGTGTGCAATTCTTAGTAGTGATACTAACATATGAGGAGCCAGTATTTACATCATGAAATAAAGACACATCCCAGAAGTTCTCACCCCCATGGGAACTGCACTGCCAGCTGCCCAGGACACCCTTGACCCAGCATCTGCCTCTTAGCCTCTGAGCTCGGATCACGTTGGCTCCTGTCATGACAGCTGGAGATGCATGAGGCAAGGCTGCTGGCAAAGGAGGGAATCCAAGGAAACTACACTCTTCTCTCAGAACCCTTGTTGCAAAACCAACTTCCCTAATTCAGGGCCCACTTCATTTACTCCAGATGTCCCTCCAGTGTTAAGGCCACGGGAGCCCAACAGATACTCAGAAGTAGGAAGGAGTGGATACTAGCAAAACTCATTAGGAAAGATGTTGTCAGTTTCTTAAAACTAAGTATACACCTCCTCTATGACTCAGCAATTCTGCTCCCAGTTATCTATCCAAGAAATGAAAAAATATGTCCTCACTGAGATGTTTATTTTAATCTTCATAGCATAATCTTCATTACATCAAGTGACACAAAACAAATGTCCATCAGCAAGAGAATGGTATAGTCAATCCTCATTACTCACACATTCTGTATCTGTGGATTCATCTACTCATGAAAACTTACGTGTAGCTCCAAAATCAATATTTCCAAGAGCTTTCAATGGAGCACATGTTCTCAACTAAAGTGGAAATTGGCAAAATTCCCATCTTGTTGGAACTCCTACAATGTAAACAATGGCTTCTTTGCTGTCTAATTAGCAGCATGTTTTTGGCATTTTATTGGTGATTTTGCTCTTAAAGACGACTCCCAAGCAGAGTGCTGAGGTGCCTACCTACTGTTGCTAAGTGTAAGAAAGATGTTAAGTTACTTACAGAGAAAATGAGCTTAGATAAGCATTAAACAAGATTTTTTACCCAAAATACATATACCAGGGACTTAGTGGATAAGAATCTGCCTGCCAATGGAGAGGACACGGATTCTATCACTGGTCTGGGAAGAGTCCACATGCAGCAGAGCAACTAAGCTCCTGAGCCACAAATAGTGAGGCCTCCAGCCGAGAGCCTGTGCTCCACTACAGGAGAAGCCAGGGCAATGAGAAGCCTGCTCACCGCAACTAGAGAAAGCTGGCGCCCAGCAACAAAGACCCAGCACAACCAAAACTAAAAATAAACACACACACACACAGAGAAATGTGTTAGGCAAACTACTTTTGGGCTTCCCTGCTGGTTCAGTAGTAAAGAATCTGCCTACCAACGCAGGAGATGCGGGTCCCATCCCTGGGTCAGAAAGATCCCCTGGAGAAGGAAACAGCAACCCACTCCAGTATTCTTGCCTGGAGAATCCCATGGAAAGAGGAGCCTGGCAGGATACAGTCCATGGGGTCACATAAGAGTTGCACATGACAGAGCAACTAAACAACAACTTCTTTCAGGCATGAGTTACAGAGGTTGGCTCTGTGTCCATATTAATGGATAAATAATATTTACCAAGTAAGGTGTGTTTGAATACCAACAAACATAAAACAAGGCTATGTGCCCATCAGTCGACGAAAATCTTGTGGTAAATGTTTCCAGGAACATTTCTCCTACAGCAGTGACTTAGTATTCAGTGTTCCCAGAAACTTGAAAGACATAACCACACAAATAATGAGAGTCAGCTGCATAGTCATGTGAGGAAATACTACTCAGCAATGAAAAGTAACGAACTACTGAGATACACAGCGTGGGCAATCCTCACCTACACTACACGGAATGAAAGGAGCCAGACACGCCAAAGACTGGATACTTTGTGAGGTGAAGGGAAAAGTACTCAGTCGTGTCCAGCTCTTTGCGACCCCATGGACTATATGGTCCATGGAATTCTCCAGTCCAGAATACTGGAATGCTAGCCTTTCCCTTCTCCAACTTTATGACTCCACTATAAATGCTCTAAAGTAGGTCAAAAATAATCATAATCCATGTTTTCAGAAATCCCCAAAGTGACTGCCTTGGTCCTGGAAAGAAATTGACTAGGAAAGATTATGAGTGAATTCTGGAATACACTATCTCCTTTATATACTGTTGAATTCTATTTGCTACCTTTTTATTCAGGATTTTTACTTCTATCTTTATGAAATATATCAGCCTGCAGTTTTCTGTTCTTATAAGATCTCTCTCAGGTTTTGGTATCAAGGTCATTTTGGTTATTATAAAGTGAATTGGGAAATGTGTCTCCTTTTTCTGTGCATGCTCAGTTGCTAATTCACATCTGACTCTTTGCAACCCCATGGACTATAGCCCACCAAGCTCCTCTGTTCATGGAATTCTCCAGACAAGAGTATTGCAGTGAGTAGCCATTCCCTTCTCAAGGGCATCTTCCTGACCAAGGGTTTGAACACGTGTTTCCTGATCTCCTGCATTAGCAGATGGATTCTTTACCTCTTTCTATCTTATGGGAAAATACGGCATTATAGGCACACTTCATTATAATGTGCTTTGTTTTACTGTGCCTTGCAGATAATTGAGTTTCTTACAAATAGAACGTGGCAACTCTGCCTTGTTTGATGATGTTCAGAATATTTTAGCAATAAGGTATTTTTAATTAAGGTAAGTACATTACTGTTTTACACATAATGCTATTGCACACTTAGCAGATAACATAGCCTAAACACAACATAGGCACTGGAAAATTTTTTTTAAAAATTAAAAGTAAAAATTTAAAAATTCACTTATTTTACTGCATTATTCACTTTATTGCAGTGGTCTGGAGCCATACCTGTAATGTCTCTGAAGTATGCCTATGTTTCCCCCTGAAATATTTGGAGAATTTGATTACAAGAGTTTCTTTGCAGGAAAATTTGTAATTACAAGTTGTGGTAGCTAAATAATGCCTGATCACCCTGTCCCAAAAAATCTACACTCTAATTGCCAGAACCTGTGAATGTTATACAGCAAAAAGGACATTAAAGCTGTGATTAAGTTAAGGTTTTTTTAAATGGGGAGATTGTCTGGGAGTATCTGGGTAGACTCTCTACATCTGATAATATTTCTTCTCTTAAGTCTATGGTTTCTAGTATTATAGAACACTGCCAGGTTTCTTTAGCTTCTTGTTTTCATGTTATAACTCTACCTGTCATTCTTATTTCAATCTATCTTTATATTTCAAGTGAGTCAAGGATAGACATCAAGAGCTGGCCTGACAATTTTGTTTAGCATTTAGTCCATTTACATAGAATATGATTTTTTATTTTTTAAGTGTACCATTTTCCTATCTTTTTATTTTCTCCTAGTACATTTCTTTTCTTCTATTCTTCCTTTTCTGGATTAATTAAATATTTATCTTTTCTAGTATAATTTCTTTTGGCATTTTATACATAACTTTTTTGATTACTTTAGTGTTGCTATCTGGGATTATAATATGCACTCTTAAATTATCACAGTCTACTAGGACTTATTGCCAGGAAAAACATCAACAACCTCGGATATGCAGATGATACCACTCTAATTGCAGTAAGTGAAGAGGAACTAAAGAATCTCTTGATGAAGGTAAAAGAGGAGAGTGAAACAACTGGCTTAAAACTCTACATTCAAAAAATTAAGATCATGGCATCCAATCCCTCACTTCATGGCAAGTAGGAGGGGGAAAAGTGGAAACAGTGACAGATTTTATTTTCTTGAACTCCAAAATTACTGTGGATGGTGACTGAAGTCATGAAATTAAAAGGTCCTATTTCCTTGGAAGGCAAGCAATAACAAACCTTGACAGCATATTAAAGAGCAGAGACATCATATTACCAACAAAGGTCCATAGAGTTAAAGCTATGGTTTTTCCAGTAGTCATGTACGGATGTGAGAGTTGGACCATAAAGAAAGCTGAGCGCCAAAGAACAGATGTTTTCAAATTGTGGTGCTGGAGAAGGCTCTTGAAAGTTCCCTGGACAGCAAGGAGTTCAAACCAATCAATCCTAAAGGAAGTCAACTCTGAATATTATTGGTAGGACTGACGCTGAAGCTGAAGCCCCAATACTTTGGCCACCTTATGCAAAGAGCCAACTCATTGGGAAAGACACTGATGCTCGAAAAGATTGAAAGCAGGAGGAGAAGGGGCTGGCAGACGATGAGATGGTTGGATAACATCACCCACTCAATGCACATGAATTTAAGCAGACTCCAGGAAATAGTGAAGAAAAGTCCATGGGTTTGCAAAGAGTCACACATGACTTAGTGACTGAACAACAACAATCAGGAATTAATATCACACCACTTAGCATAAAAATGTAAAGCTTTGTAAAAGTACAATTACATTTATGCCCCTATCTATCATGGTATTGTTATCACATATACTAGATCTACAGGAGCTATACACAGATCATGATTTTTGCTTTAAAGATTCATGTGTCTTTTAAAGGAATTTTGAGAATAAGACATATTGTATGGGTCAAAATGGTCATTTGGGTTTTTCCATGGAAAAAGTGTGTGATGTCTACATATATATTCTTAAATTCTTCCTTAGTGAGTATGTTAGGGCTTCTTATTCTTACTTTTTGTCTATTTGTCCTGGGATGTACATCAGAGACGTATGTAGGGATAACTTTCCCAAATGTAAGAGTGATGTGACAAACTCAAAACTCACAAACCCATGGCTGATTCATGTCGTGTATGGCAAAACCCACTACAATATGGTAAAGTAATTTGCCTCCAGTTAAAATAAATAAATTTTTAAAAACTCACAAACGAGAAGGCAATGGGGAGATTCCCTATTGAAAGACTCTTCCCTGTAACATTATTAATAGGTGAAAATTGGAACACAGCTTTTCCATTTCTAGGGATGAACACATGTCTGTGGAAGGGAGCTTTAATTATTGAACTCTTTAACTTTATGTCAAGCCTTAAACTAACTTAATGTAACATCTACCTCTGTCCAACTTCTACCCTTTTGAGTCACATGGAACAGGAAAAAACTGAAAGTTTTAGTCGCTCAGTCATGTCCGACTCTTTGTGACCCCGTGGACTGTAGCCTGCCAGATTCCTCTGTCCATGGAATTTTCCAGGCAAGAATACTGGAGTGGGTAGCCTTTCCCTTTTTCAAGGTATCTTCCCAAATCAGGGATTGAACCCAGCTCTCCTGCATTGCAGGCAGATTCTTTACCATCTGAGCCACAAGGGAAGCCCTGAGTTACATGGACTGGCTTTTAAGTATCTTCTCACTTAAATCTTCAAAATTCTATACAAAATCTTATCAGTCACTGTATCCATGCCATGGAATCTTGACGCTGCAGTATTCTAGCTGCCCCCTTGGATGCTAGGTGCCTTTGTGCAGGTTTTCGTTCATATGTTCACAGTGCTCTGCATTTAGAGACTTCTTCAAACTGCAGAGACAAATGCTTCAGAACTGGGAGATTTACTTACACTTTCTTTTGTAATTCACTCATTTATGCTTCCCTTGTTCTATCTTCGTAGAACTTTTATCTTCAGATATGGGACTCCTGAATTAATCTTTTAAGCTGCTTACCTTTCTGATTTTCCAAATTGTAGCCTATTTTTTATATGTTTTGGGCATTTTTATTTTCTTCTTCAGCCTATTTATGAATTTCTTTTTACTAGTCCTAATATTATATTCTAGGAGCATTTTCCTTTATTTTGTGATTTTCTTCACACCACATCCTCTTCTTCAGGTCAAAACATGTTCTAATTTTAAAAGGATATGTATCATAGGATTTTTAAAATTGTTTTTCTTCCCTAACTGATCTTCATTTGCCTCGAATTTTTTTTCTTCTGTTTTTCGTTCTCTTGATTCTTCCAACTGCTTTGGTAGGTCAGCTGGATATAGATAATGTGACCAACCATCCTGGCTTCACAGTTGACTGAGTTTCTGGGATATGGGACCTTCAGTTTTTAAAATGGGAAAGTCCAGGATAAAGTGGGATGAAGGGTCACTCTACTTGTGGAACAGGTATTTCCTTGCCTACACAGAAAATGCAAGGGACCTGCAGTGCCTGGCTGCTATTTACACAAGCTTTTAAGCAATACGCCTATTTATAAGCTCTCGCTCTCACAATCCTTGGCAGCTGAGGCCTCTATGTGCTGACTGACCAGTTCTGTTGGGTGAATCGACCTGTTTCTTCTTGCTTTCCCCGTTGCAGAATTTAGTTTGTATCTCAGTCGTATTACCTTGGAAACACTTATTTTTGCTTTCCATATTAAAAAACTGTAAAATATTATCCATTGTAACCCTTTCCCCATTCTCTTTGTCCTTGTTAATTAACAATTTTTGATTCCTACATTGCCTTTTAGTATGACTGGGAGACTGAGTGGAAGTGGTCAGCTGACCATATTAAACAGAAAGAATTATTATTCTCCTCCCTGGAACTTAACTGTAGCATCCCGGGTGAGGGGTCAGCTGTTTCATTTTCATGACTATTGACCCTCCCTGGTGCTTCATTCTCTATCTTCTGGCCCTGGACTTGTTAGGGAACAAAGGAGTTACTAGGGCACTCACATAGAGTGAATGTGCTCCTATCTGGAACAAGGGAGAGAACAAACTAGAGTTGTGCTTTGGTTTGGAGGACTGGAATGGCTGAAAAGGGGCAGATTTAGGGGAGGTGCCTACTCTGAGCTCCCTCTGGAAATTAGGGAGTCAGGCAGAGAGGAGGCATGCATGAAGAGCTTAAAAATACCTGCTGACATTGAGTGTGGAAAGGGTCAAAATCAAAAAAGTAAGAAGATAAATATTTATAAGCAAGCAAGCAAAGTCGCTCAGTCATGTCCGACTCTTCGCGACCCCATGGGCTATGGCCTACCAGGCTCCTCCGTCCATGGGATTTTACAGGCAAGAATACTGGAGTGGGTTGCCATTTCCTTCTCCAGGGGATCTTCCCGACCCAGGGATCGAACCCAGGTCTCCTGCATTGCAGGCAGACGCTTTACCCTCTGAGCCACCAGGGAAGCTATAAATACTTATAAGTTGACCCTCAATACTACAAGGAAACTGCTGACACTGTAACTGGAGAAGTGGCATCGCTCACATTTCTAACACAAATATCAGAGTGCACGGTTAGGCTCTGACCCAAGGAGGCTGGTTTTGCACAGGAGATGGAGAGGTGGGTTAAACTCAGGCATGTGCATGAATGCACTGGCACGTGTGCACACAATAAGTATATGATAGGGACATAATTTATGAATGTTAATCTCTAGACAACACAGAGCTGTTTAATCCCTAATTTAGGATCTTCTCCAAAAGCTACTAGTCAGGAGGGGGAGATTTCTCCATTTTTGAGCATCTGTAACTGTTGCGCGGCATTCTAAACCAGGAAAAATATTTTTCTCCAGCTGAAAAGTTTCTCTGCACTGACTCACAGGGACTAATTAATTATTTTCTCACTTTGAAAACTTTGTAAGGAATTAAAGCAATTATCTCCTTCTTAGATGGCATATACGTTAACTCAGCTTCTACTAATACCTCCAGCACAAAATCACTCAGAATTTCTCTCGAGAGACTCTGATGCAATTCTTTCAACCAGTTAACCATGTCCCTTCCCTCGTCAGAAATCAAGTGCAAAAACATCGTTTTTTGTTACTTTTATCTTCTGAAGTGAAGAAGTTCTTGACTTCCAAATGCTGGGAACTTGGTGTAGAAGAAGCTCTTTATCTCAGCATCACCAGGATCACACAGGAAAAATTCTGTCTCACATTTTTTATAGATTAATATAAAATAATCTTGGGCTCCAAAATCACTGCAGATGGTGGCTGCAGCCATGAAACTAAAAGACACTTGATCCTTGGAAGGAAAGCATGAGAAATCTAGACAGCATACTAAAAAGCAGAGACATCACTTTGCTGACAAATGTTCATATAGTCAAAGCTATGGCTTTTCCAATAGTCATGTACGGATGTGAGAACTGGCCCATAAAGAAGGCTAAAGAATTGATGCTTTTAAATTGTGGTGCTGGAGAAGACTCTTGGGAGTCCCTTGAACAGCAAGGAGAACAAACCAATCAATCCTAAAGGAAATCAGTCCTGAATATTTATTGGAAGGACTGATGTTGAAGCTGAAACTCCAATACTTTGGTCACCTGATGTGAAGAGCTGACTCATTGAAAGAGACCCTGATGCTGGCAAAGATTGAAGGCAGGAGGAGAAGGGGACGACAGAGGATGAGATGGTTGGATGGCATCATCAACACAATGGACAGGAGCTTTGCAAATTCCAGGAGATAGTGAAACCTGGTGTGCTGCAGCCCATGAGGTCACAAAGAGTCGGACATGACTGAGCAACTGAACAACAAAATATTTTATTATACAGATGAAACAGAATTTATTTAACCAGTCACCTAGCTATCTCATTGTCATCAATATGTTGTTATTACAAAGACACTAACAAAGATGCTGATAACATTGTGCTAATGAGATAAGAAATGGGAAGGTGGATTCGGACTGGGGTAGGGGGTGCTGATTAGGGGTGTGGTGAGGTTGCCAATGCTATAAGGGAGGCATGAGACATCTCTGTGGAAAGCTGGATACTAGTGTGGTAAACTCGGGGTCTGTGAGGGGAAAGGAAAAGAAGGCCCCAGAGATGAATCAAAGACCTGGAACCACAGAAAGAGAACTATAGAGAGGAATCAGGAGGGAAAGCGGCCAGGAGAGGATGAACAAATGAAGGGACAGGAAGCAGGGACCTTGAAGGGATGGCAGAATGTGAGAAATACAGGGAGGGGGCAAAGGCTGCCTCTTCCTCCACTCTTACTCTTTTTTTTTTTTTCATTTATTTTTATTAGTTGGAGGCTGATTACTTTACAATATTGTAGTGGTTTTTGCCATAAATTGACATGAATCAGCCATGTATTTAAATGTGTTCCCCATCCCGATCCCCCCTCCCACCTCCCTCCCCATCCCATCCCTCTGGGTCTTCCCAGTGCACCAGCCCTGAGCACTTGTCTCATGCAACCAACCTGGGCTGGTGATCTGTTTCACCCTTGAATGTATCCTTGTTTCAATGCTATTCTCTCAGAACATCTCTCCCTCGCCTTCTCCCACAGAGTCCAAAAGTCTGTTCTGTACATCTGTGTCTCTTTTTCTGTTTTGCATATAGGGTTATCATTACCATCTTTTCAAATTCCCTCAGCCCAGCCACCCGGCAAGGCCAGCGCTCCACTCTGTTCTAGCTGGGGCACAGCAGCTCTGCGGACCCAGCCCCCTCCTGGCGGGCAGCACAACCTGGGGGCCAGCAGGTGGGAGAACTCCTTGCTCAGCCCTTCCTCCCACACCCTGAGAAGGTCCACAGATTAGAGAGGCATGTCTGCACCTAAACAACGACCACCCCTGAAACTGTACAGGTGTCAGACTGTGCACTGAGTTCAGAGCCAGCCAATAAAATGTACAGAGACGTATTAAGGCCACAGCACTTTGGGATAGGAAAACAAGAGAATATGCTGGAGCCAGAGAAGGAATAGGGAGCTTCACACAGTCAGAGGATATAAAGCTAAGGACAATCTATGAGAAGATGATTCAAGAACCTGGAATCAAGAAGTTATTCAATTCTGGAGCCAGAGAATATATTTCTGATACTGTCTTCTTCGGAAAGCTAAATATCACATGTATTATTATTACATTTAATTTTAAAACATTTCATTTTGCAGTGCGTCATAAGTGAAACATATATATATAAAATAAAGTGAATTTTTAAATAACAATCTATAATGATAAACACCATGGCCATAATGTGAAAGAGTTCTGTTGCACACAGATTATTTGATGATGATTAGGCTCCAGTTCAAAGTGTTTTTCAGACCATTCTAGAATTCATATAAAAAGCTTTAGGGCAAGACTAGTTCCTGAATTGATGACAGCATTGTTTCACTCTGTCCCGAAGTGCTTCAATAACTTTATCATTCCGGAGAATGAATATGAAAGGATTGAGGAAAGGAGTGACCACGGAAACCATCAGGGAAACAACCCTGTTGTAATCCGCGGCCTGTGTCTGCTTGGGCTTCACGTAGAGGAACAAGCAGCTGCCGTAACCAATCACGACACAGGTGAAGTGGGAGGCACATGTGGAGAAGGCTTTCCTGCGGCCAGAGGCCGAGGGGATCTTGAGGATGGTGGAGATGATGTAGGTGTAGGAGACAATTGTAGGGATCAAAGAACCAAAAAGAACAAAAACAGCCATTAAGAAGAGGATGAATTCCATGAAAAGAGTATTATCGCAAGATAGTTTGAGCAATTGCCCTCGGTCACAGAAAAAATTGTCCACCACATTCGATTTGCAGTAGGAAAGCTGAAATGTGGCATGAACTGGCCAAATTTGAAAAAGGAACCCAAACAACCACGACACAATTACCACAAAGTTGCAGGTGCGGCTGTTCATAATGACGTTGTATCTCAAGGGGTTACAGACAGCCACGTACCGGTCCACAGCCATCGCCCCCAACAGTGCAAACTCTGTGGTCCCCAGAGCAAGGTACAGGAAGAGCTGGGCGACACATGCAACCAGAGATATTGTCTGCATCCCAGGGAGCAGCAGCCCCCAGAGCATCACGGGGATGATAATGGTGGTCACCAGGATCTCCAAGGCAGAGAGATGACCAAGGAAGAAATACATGGGAGACTGCAGATGTTTATCCAGGCAGACAATCACAATGATGACTGTGTTACCCATTAATGTCACTAAGTAGAAGAAGAAGAAGGTAGCAAAGAGGATATGGCGTAGTTCTCTAGATCCAGAGAAGCCAAGGAGATAGAATTCAGTGGCACTGGAGTGATTCCCCAACATGTAGCTCTGAACTTTTGTTCCTTGTGAAGTCTAGAGAGCAATGGAGAGAGAACATACTTCTAACCTCAGAAAGAGGAAAGACATTTTCAACTTGAGGAAATACACCATACTCCTGGCTCTACAACATGACTATTTTCTATACAAGGTTAATGGTTGATACTTTATGAAGGAATGTGCAGTATATTAAGATAATAGCATAGGTCCAAAAAAATGAGCAACGGTCACCAATACCACCCTAGGCATGAAACCCCACCCTCCCCAGTATGTACCGTTGCCTCTCAGTTCACATCTTTGCTCTGCTACCCTCTCTAGTCCTGGAACACAACATGCTCATTCATACAATGACCCTTCCATCCTGAATGCCCTAAATTGTCTTCTGTACCTGTTTGTCCACATCCTGCAAAGACTGCTGTATGTAAACAGTTAGAAGACAAAAAAATGTTAATTTCTCAGTCGTGTCAGACTCTTTGAAACCTGATGGACTATAGCACGCCAGGCTTCCCTGTCCTTCACCATCTCCCTGAATTGGCTCAAATTCATGTCCATTGAGTGGGTGATGCCATCCAACCATCTCATCCTCAGTCACTCCCTTCTCCTCTTGCCCTTGGTCTTTCCCAGCATCAGAGTCTTTTACAATGAGTTGGCTCCTCACATCAGGTGGCCAAAGTAACAGAGCTTCAGCTTCAGCATCAGTTCTTCCAATGAAAATACAGGGTTGAATATTCAGCTATATAATATCTACCTGTGTATGTGTGTGTGCATTGAACTTTTCCATGTTACAATTACATAACTGTGTAGGATGGGGCTCAGCCTACTGCAGTATAACCTCATCTTAACTAATGACGTTGGCAATGATCTATCTCTAATTAAGTTCACATTCTGTGCTACTGGGGTTAGTAGTTCAGCAAATGAATTTTGAGGGATGCAATTCAACCCATATCAGGCATCTTGGTTGCTTCCAATTTGGGGGGATTATGAATATAGCTACAGTAAACATTCCCGTGCAGGTTTCGTCTGGACATAAGCTTTCAACTCATTTGGGTAAATATCCAAACAAGCAAATTGGGAGCTCAATTTTGGATTGTATGGTGACAGCATATAGATATTCCTGGCCTTTTTGGATGACGGGTTACATCTAGAGAAGCTCATCACATTGAAACTATCACAAGTAAAAATGCATTTAATACACTTAACCTACTCAACAGCATAGCTTAGCCTAGTAAAACTTAACCTTGTCAGCACACTTACATTAGTCTACAGTTGGGCAAAATCATCTAACACATTTTATAATAAGTATTAAATATCTCAAGTAATTCATTACATACCATACTAAAAGTAGAAAAACAGAATGGTTGTATCAGTTGTTCATCCTTGTGATCAAGTGGCTAGGTGGGAGTGGCAGCTTGCTGCTGCTGCCTAGCATTACAAGTCTATCGCATGCCTCGTATCACTAGCCAGGGAAAAGAACAAGATTCAAAATTCAAGGTATGGTTTCTGTTGAATGTATATCTCTTTGCACCATCCTAAAGTCAAAAAATTGTAAGTCAAGCCATTAGAAGTTGGTGACCCTCTGTACTTAGCTTTGAAAGAAACTCTCAAGTTGTCCTCCAAAGTGGCTACATCGTTTTACATTCCCACTATCAGTAATGAAGGTTCCTGTTGCTCACCAGGATTTGGTGATGTCTAGTGTCCCAGATTAGAGTCATTCTATTAGGTGTGTAGTGTGACTTCACTGTTGTTTTCATCTATAATTTCTAGATGATATATGATACTGAGCATCTGTTCATGTGCATATTGTCTGTTAGGTGTGTAGTGTGATTGCATTGTTGCTTTGATCTGAAGTTTCCAGATGATCTATGATACTGAGCATCTTTTCATGGCATATTGTCATCTGCCTATGTTCTTATGGAGGTGTCTGTTCAGATACTTTGGCCATTTTATTTTTATCTTAAATTTTCTTATTGTTGAGTTTTAAGAGTTCTTTGTATATTCTGGATGTGAAGTGAAGTGAAAGTCACTCAGTCCTGTCTGACTCTTTGCAACCCCATGGACTGTATAGATTGTATAGTCCATGAAATTCTCCAGGCCAGAACACTGGAGTGGGTACCTGTTCCCTTCTCCAAAGATCTTCCCAACCCAGGGATCAAACCCAGGTTTCCTCCATTGCAGGTGGATTTTTTACCAGCTGAGCCACAAAGGAAACCCAAGAACACCAGAGTGGGTAGCCTATCCCTTCTCCAGTGGATCTTCCTGACCCAGGAATCAAACTGGGGTCTCCTGTACTGCAGGCAGAATCTTTACCAGCTGAGCTACCAGGGAATCCCCCAATATTTTGGATACATGTGCTATATTTCATAGGTGTTTTGCAAATATTTTCTCCCAAACTGTGGCTTTTCTTTCCATTCTATTAACAGTCTTTCTGTGACATGTAATTTATATTAAGAAATATATATTTGGTTTTTGTCCTCTTTTTCTAGCACAGAGCTCCCAAAATCCTTGAAATGTCCTATGCAATAAAAGCCACCCTTTGTTATTATATTTGGTATTTTGACTTCAGCTCCTAAAAGCCTGAAATCCCTTCAGAGCCATAGAGGTGAAATGGGTGTATTGTTATTCACATCAAGGATCTTTCATCCACAACTAAGTTTATGTTAACGAGGTGACTTCCAGAAATCCCCTAATATGGAGGCCTGGTTGTCAAAGAACCAACCATAAGTAGAGGATTGGAACTTTCAGTCACATGCTTTATTTTCAGGATGTGAAAAGGAACTGGATAATTGAATCAAGTACCAAAGGCCAATATCCAATCAACTGTTTTCACAAAGCCTCCATAAAAACCCAAAATGAAGAGGTTCAGAGAGCTTCCAAGTTGGTGAAAATGTGCAATTCAGGGAGAGTCAGAAGCTCAGAGAATATGGAAGCTCTGTACCCTTTTCTCACATACCTTGCCCTATGCATCTCTTCCATCTGGCTGTCCTTGAGTTATCTCCTTTTATAATAAACTAGCAATCTAATAAATTAAATACTTCCCTGAGTTCTGTGAGCAGAATTAATGAAATGTTGAAAAGGGTCAGGGGAGCCTCTGATCTATAGCCAGATCTGATCTGATCTATGGTCACAAGCACAGGCACTGACCCTTAACCTGTGGAATACGACACTATTAATTTCAAATCACTGAAGACATTCACAGTTTGACAAATACCCCTCCTGCTCTCAGGCTCCATAGCATGAGCAGCAGGGTCCACATTTCACTGTTCCCTGTAAAAAGTTGATGTTAAGTGTTTTATGAACAACATGCATAATATATGAAGATAAGTGGGCATGTCCAGTTCAGTAAGAGATAATCATCAATACCACTCTATGCGTAAGATCACACCCACCCCAGGAATCACCCTTGTCTCTCAATTCACTAGACATTCTGCCTGCACCCTTCCTTGACCACCTTATCGACTTCCCTGGCCACAACATACCCATTTAGAGCATGACCCCTTCCATCCTGAGTGTCCTAATCTGTCTTCTGAGCCTGTTGTGTCCATGCCCTGAAATAACTATTGCATCTCAACAGTTCCAAGAAAGTACTCCTAGTCTCTGAGACATGGTTCCTTCTCCTTGTTTCCTTTGAACACAGATTCATTTGCCTCATCTTCAATTTGAGGTTTTCAATTCAGTTACCTGTATCATCATTCTTCCTGGGAAGGATGACAGGCAGCGGGGTGGGGTCCACTCAGGATGATGTCATAAGATAAGAGCTATTTTGAGACAAACTATGGAGTCTTTTCCAGACTTCTGGTAGCCGGTTTCCTGGAGCTCACTATCCAATTTTTCCTCCTTATGGTAAAAGTCACTTTCCTCTGCTCATTACAGTGAATGTGCCCCCTCAGTAGGAGAAGCCTCACTAGCTCTGAGTTTGTGACTTCTAGCTCAGAGATGATGATTCCACTTGTCACCAGGGGACTGCAGAGTGTTGGGGAACAGGAGAAGTGAAACGCTGGGACTCTCCTTGCCAACGTCCATCACTCCCATTCGTACGGCAAAATCTGGAACCAGGAACTAGGAAGTAGCTATGATATAAGGTAGCATGCTCTGCTTGTCTACAGTTTCAAAGTTCTAGCTCTAGGAAGAAGAGACTTCCAAATGGGAAATGTGTCCCTGTGTTCAACCAGCAATGGACCTAGAAATATGGGGAAGTATGGGAGTCCCCAGAGAGCATTTACTCATCTCTGTCCTCAATAGTCTCCTGAGTCCTACAAGTAAGGAAAAGTGTCAGAAAACATCAAAATGGCTCACTCTGAGCTCCTTAGACTAACTGGATTCCTTCCCTCACCCCATGCAGCTCATTGCTCAAACGTCTATAACCCTGGTGCACTTCCAGAATCTCTAAAGCTACACATGTGCTTCTTCACACTCTGGACTTTGCTTCAGCTGTATTTCCCACTTATTAGCTCTCATCAGGAGCTGAAATTGACGTACCTCAGGGAGCCTGTTCTTCATTTGTCGTCACACATTTGGTGCCAAGAACAAAGTATGACACAGAGTCAACATGTACTCTTTTAATGCTTACTAAGTAAATAAATCAGTGAATGAATCACAAACAGGTCAACAAATGGACAAAGAGTATCCATCCTGACCTGCTTTTCCTTCTGCTGACAGGATAGGACTCCCTTTCACTCTTGACAGAGGACTTGTCTGGTCAATCTGTGGCCTGTCTTCCTGCGGATCCCCTACAGAAAAGGAAGCATACAAAAGAAAGAAATAGAGAGAGATGAGAGAGCAGGGTCTTGGGTAATGACAGAGAGCTGTGTCTGTCACCAGCACTTGGAAGAGCAAAATGAGTTTTCTTCTCTGAAGGAAACATGGGCTCACCATGCAGCTCCCTTCATCCATTCTTCATGTTCCAGGTGTCTTTCCTCTACATGGTAGCAAAGCCCAGAACGTCCTATCCTAATCCTCTTCTGCTAGCTCCTTCACAGAGAGGAACCACTGGCAGACACTCACCTCCAGAGAAGGGGACTGGCCTGCAAAGTTCTATGGCTCTGGGATCAGCACTGGGTACCCCCTGCTTGGTGAGTGCTGGGCATGGTCTGTGGGTCACAGCAAACTGCTGCTCTCTCCACTCTCAGTGAAAGAGGGAACACCTCGCACCAGCAAATTAGGGGAAATTATAGTGATAAAAGTGCTGTGAGAGCCTGGACATGGTTCTCTGTATCTCTCTCCGTTTTTCCTTCACCTCTGTCCCCAGAGAGACTGATTCACTGATTAACTAAATCTGTTAAGTTCAGAGAATCCCTAGAGAATCAGTGAAAAGAGAGTCAGAGAAACTTTTCTCTTTTCCTCTCGAGGCTAATCAAGTTTAGAACATAGAAAAGTTCTAAATGGGCAAACTTGAAACCTCTGAGGCAAGGAGTTTCTCAACACCCAGCTGGCCTTCCCTCAGACCCCAGGTCCTGGTTGTCATCAAAACAGTCAAAAAATAGCCAGACCCTGCTCTCTTCTGTGTCTCCCTGATTCCATTCAGCCCTGCAGAGCCTAGTGACCCACAAACAGAACACACCTCAACTGCCTCTAAAACATCAAAACCCAACAGCCAACCAAAGAGCCTCTGTCAAAAGTTTTCCTTCATCCCCATCCCCAGGAATCCCATCTTTTCCCGATGATCTCTGCACTCCACCTACAAGATACTCTCTGACCCCAGTTATGGGAACCTGGGAAGAGAGAAAGAGGAGGGAGGATCTGCCAGGCACCCTAAACTCACAGCCTGTGAATGCCACAGACCCTTCTAGGCTCTCCGCCCTGTATACATTCCAACTGTGCTGCTCATTCATGTATTCCCTTAGGTGCCAAATGCTACCAGGGCACCTTCCTGACCTGCCTGAAGTGAGAGGTACAGGCAGAGGGGGCAATATACAGGACTGAGTCCCCCAAATATTAATAGTATATAAAAGTGAGGACAGTTGGATTGCTGCATAAAATAGCAAAATAACATTTAAAATATTTATAATTACTTTATTAAAACAACTCCATTTAAAACAACTCCTGGTAAGAAAATGAAGTTTTACAGAGGAATAGAAAACAAATTCCCTCTCACAAATGTACAATTCTCCTGATCATCTCATACATCTAAATACTATGATTCATTTCTATGATGTCCATACAGAAATTTTCTATCATACACATGCATAGCTCTATAAATCCCTTCACCTGTAACATGTACATTTGTACAGTAACAGCTTCTAAATCATATTACATTTCTTGGCTGCTTTCCAATCACCCTCCAAAAAGTTGTATCAATTTATAATCTTGAAATGAGATTATATTGGGGTCATCCAGACAGACTCCTACAGGAAGTTGCAGGAAATTTTTATTCTCGTGTTCACCATATGACCTTCCCAGTAATCATACTAACATACAAGGAGACAATAATTACATTATGAAGGGGAGGAACATCCCAGGGTTCCTCATCCCCATGGGAACTGTGATGACAGCTGCCCAAGACACTGGTGTCTCAGCTACTGCCTCTCAGCCTCTGAGCTCTGAACGTGTCAGCTTCTATCAAGACAGTTTGTAATATGTGAAGCAAGGCTACCTGCACATGAGGAAATCTGAGGGATGTAAGGTAGGTAGACATTTCCTCTAAGAATGCTTATTGCAAAGCCAACTTCCCTAATTCAGAACATGGTTCATTGACCCTACATGTCCCTACAGTGATGTTTATGGCCATGGGAGCTCAACAGACACCTCAAAAGTAGGAAGGAATGTACACTAACAAAACCCATTAGGAAAAATTTTGTCAGTTTCTTAAAGCTAAGGATATAGCTACTATGACACAGCAATTCTGCTCCCAGAAATTTACCTAAGAAATTAAAAGATAAATCTGTCTGTTCTCATGTTCCTAGCAGTTTAATTCATTACATCAAGTGACACAAAACAAATAGCTCCAACAAAGGAAAGGTAGTGTCAATCTTTATTATTCACATATTCTCTATCTGCACATTCATCTACTCACAAAAACTTATGTGTAGCCTCAAAATCAGTATTTCCAAGCAATTTCCAAGGTCATTAATCAACATGGGCATGAATGCTCATAGCAGAAAACTGGAGTCACCTGGAGTACATGTTCTCAACTGAGGTTGAAGAAGGCACAAACCTCCCTCTTGTTGCAGCTTCTATACTGTAAATAAATGTCTTTTGGCTATCCAATTAGTAACATGTTTTTGACATTTGTTTGCATTTTGTTGGTGATTTTGCTGCTTAAGCTATTGTTGCTTTTCAGTCACCAAGACGAGTCTGACCCTTTGCGACCACATGAACTGCAGCATGCCAGACTTCCGTGTCCCTCACCATCTCCTGAAGTTTGCCCAAATTCATGTCCATTGACTCTGTGATGCCATACAACCATATCATCCTCTGTCACCTTCTTCTCTTTCAGTCTTCATTCTTTCCAGTATCATGTGTTTTTCCAGTGAGTCAGCTGTTTGCATCAGGTGGCCAAAGTATTGGAGCTTCAGCTTCAGCATCAGTCCTTCCAAAGAGTATTCAGGGTTGATGTCCTTTAAGATTGTCCAGTTTGATGACTCTTAAGCATAATGCTTAAGCATAATGTTTTTGCAAACTGTGGAAAATTCTTAAACATATGGGAATACCAGACCACCATATCTGCCTCCTGAGAAATCTGTATGTAAGTCAAGAAGTAACAGTTAGAACTGGACATGGAACAACCGACTGGTTCCAAATCAGGAAAGAAGTACATCAAGGTTGTATATTGTGGCTCTGTTTATTTAACTTATATGCAGAGTACATCATACGAAATGCTGAACTGGATGAAGCACAAGCTGGAAGCAAGATGCAGGGAGAAATACCAATAAACCTCAGATATGTAAGTGACACCACCCTTATGGCAGAAAGCAATGAGGAACTAAAGAGCCTCTTGATGAAAGTGAAAGAGGAGAGTGAAAAAGTTGGCTTAAAACTCATCATTCAAAAAATGAAGATCATGGCATCCAGTCCCAACACTTCATGGCAAATAGATGGGAAAAGAATGGAAATAATGACAGACTTTATTTTCTCGGACTCCAAAATCACTGCAGATGGTGACTACAGCCATGAAATTAAAAGGTACTTGTTCCTTGGAAGAAAAGCTGTAACAAAACTAGACAGACTATCAAAAAGCAGAGACATTACTTTGCCAACAAATGTCCGTCTAGTCAAAGATATAGTTTTTCCAGTAGCCATGTATGAATGTGAGAGTTGAACCATAAAGAAAGCTGAGCACCAAAGAATTGATGCTTTTGAACTGTGGTGTGGAGGAGACTCTTACAAGGAGATCAAACCAGTCCATCCTAAAGAAAATGAGTCCTGAATATTCATTGGAAGGACTGAGGCTGAAGCTGAAACTCCAGTACTTTGGCCACCTAATGCAAAGAACTGACTCATTGGAAAGGACCCTGATGCTGGGAAAGATTGAAGGCAGGAGGAGAAGGGGATGACAGAGGATCAGATGGTTGGATGGTATCACCGACTCAATGGACATAAGTTTGAGCAAGTTCTGGGAGTTGCTGATGGACAGGGAAGCTGGGTGTGCTGCAGTCCATGAGGTGGTAAAGACTTGAACATGACTGAGTGACTGAACTGAACTGAAGCATAATGCTGAAATGCTTATCTCTTGGTGCTAAGGGCAAGAAGGCTGTTATGTGCCTTGTGGGAGAAACACGTTTATATAAGAATTAAACAAGCTTCATTATTTAAAATATGTGTTTGGTAAAATTCTTCAGGCATGAGTTACAAGCTGTTGGCTGTGTGTCAATCTTCATGGATCAATAATACATATTAAGCAAGGTGTCATTGAATAGACTGAAGCGACTTAGCAGCAGCAGCATTGAATAGAAACAAAGAGAAAACAGAGTTATATACTGATTAGTTGACAAAAGGAAGATGTAATCAGTAAACACAAATTTGGTTAACTGTCAATTACAAATTGGCACTTGCCAAGAGTATTTGCCATCTGCTTCTGCAGAGATTGAACCCTGTGCTGCTGAAGCTGCTGGCCTTCAACACCCCCTGAGGGAGTTCAGCGTGAGAGTGAGGCACTCTGTGCTCCAAGGAATCTGGTCAACAGGTCTTTTGTTGTTGTTCAGTTGCCCAGTCGTGTCTGACTCTTTGTGACCTCATGCACTGCAGGGCAAAGGTTAACAGCATTTTGCCAAGGGAACAAGTCTTTAGATAGATATTTTCAGGAACTAATCTCAAGATCCCAATCCTTGCATCTCTTCATATTTAGGAAAGCACTAAATCCCTTCATGGTGACATCAGATCCTCGTGACTAGCAAAAAATCTTTTGTAAAGTAAGCATTTGATTGCATTGAACTTCCCCCTCACCAAAATCTTATATAATGACCCTCCCCCACTGCCTCTTTGGAGCAGTTTCTCAGACCTATCTGAAGTGCTGACTCCCAGGCTTCAGTCCTCATTTTGCCCCCAAATAAAACTCCCCCAGAGTTCCCCCACTGGCAACTCTCATGTTGTATATCATTTTAGTCAATATAGCCAAGAAACATGGTATTGAGGCAAGGAACATGATTTTATTTGGAAAGCCAATTGACCAAGAAGATGGCAGGCTAATGTCTCAAAACAACCATTTTGTAGGGGTGTGGATGCCAGGTTGTTTTATAGGACAGTGAGGAGGAAGAGATGTTGAAGTAAAGACCATTATCTTGCAAATATCTCCTGAAGTGGACATCTACAACATAGTTTCCTTCCATCCTGATGTGCTCCTATGGCTTTGTCACTTCAGAAGTTGAAGGATTGAGAAAAGAAGTAACTACTGAAGTCATCAGGGAAACCACTGTATTGTAATTGGATATCAACTGTGTTCTGTGCCAGTTTTGTTGACATCCTGAAAAAACTGCTGTATATTAACAGTTGAAGCAAATATTTTTGGGCATCTCTGTTGGTCCACTGGTTAGGAATCAAAGCTTTCGCTGCCAAGGTTTCCAGGTCAATCCCCAGTTGGGGAACTAAGATCCTGCAAGCCCCATGATGCATACAAAATGAAAGAAAGTTTTCCTTACCAATCCCACTCAGACATGGCTACTTCTTTTCTTTGTATCCACTGAACACAGGCTGCATTGGGATTATATGCATTTTAAAGTTGTTACTTGTTTTATGTATCACTTTAGGTGTGCTGTTGAGAATTGTGCCTATCAAGGACATTGTCATAAAACAATTTGACACAGAGTATTGAATCATTCCCTTATTTCTGGGGAGCTGGCTTCCTAGTGTGGATTATCCACTATCCTCAACTTTATTCTTGTGATAAAAGTCTTCCTCTATCTGTGCTTTTAGTGAATGTGTCTCCTCTAAGCACAAAGAACCCAGCCAGCTCCAAGTTGATGACCTTAAGTTCTGACATTATATTTCCACTTGTGATCCCATGCCATGAGAGAGGAGAGGTCCCAAGAAATGAAGAGGCTCAAGACTTTCATCCCTATGTCCCATCTATCCTACACATCTATCCCCAGTCTCCATCTGGAGTTCACAAAACAAAAAAAGCAGCTGAAAGTTAGAGACAAAATTCTCTATATTCCGAGGTCCCAAATCTCTAGTTGCAGCAAGGAGCTAGACATTCAAATAAATAGTCTGTGCCTCGGACCAAACTGCCATCATCTCAGCTTCATAGAGCAATGTGTAAAGGCCGCAAAAACATATCTGCTTGTCTATGACTTTTCTATTTTGTCTAGAGCCCTAGGCCAAGAAAAATGTTAGAAAATGCCAAACCAGATGGTACTATGTTCCTTAGTTGCCAGGCTCCTCGCTCACTAGAGACCTTTGCTCAATTCACCCCTTTCACACTCATTGCTTATATAACAATTTCATTATACAAATCTCGTTCTCTAAACTCTCTAAACTGCATTTATCTTTCTATACACTTTCATCAATATCTCAAATCATATTACATTTGTACTTATCATTTTAACATCAAAATCCCACATTGGAATTAAGTACCTTGAAGGCACCTTCTTTGGCATCCTAGTATCACAACCAGTGATAAGAAGAGAGAATGACAAAATGTGTACTCTATAAATACTATTCAGTGAATATATCAATTAGTATATTAAAGAACAAAACAATAGACAAAGAATGTCCAACCTGACTAGCTTTCCCTCCACTCATTCTTTCCTAAAGCATTTTCCAGTCAACTTGTAATCTCTCTCGCTGCAGATCCTTTACAAAATGAGAAGTGATACAAGGAAGAGGTGAAGAGGGAGCAGGGTGGTGGGTCTCTCAGGCAGAGGGCTGTGCCTACACCCAGCACTGCACATCCTCACCCTGCTCTTTGCTATGGAGGGATGATCTGAAGTCCAGCTGACCTACTCTGCAGCTGCCTCACTTCACTCCTTCTTTGAGAAGCCAGCCCAGCTCACCTTTCCCAAAGGGATGCTTGTCTCTTCTCTCCTTCTCAGAGGAGAATCACTTGGAAGACATTCATCTCAAGAGAAGGGGAAAGACTAAAAGGTCTCCTGTCCTTCAGGCATCAACCGCCACCCCCACATGGCAATGCTTGGTAGGCAGCCTGATTCTGTCCTCTTCACTCATAATGAGGAATAAATAGCCAAGCGTAAAAACTTAAAGTACAGAAATAATGGTGCTAATAGGAATCTGGCCGTCTCCCTTTCTCTCATTTTCTCTGCCTCTTTCCTCCTCTCCCTTGTCTACCCCCAAGGATGGTTGTTCACTGAGGAAAAATTTGCACAGGTTCAGAGACACAGCAGAAATGTAGTCAAGGAAAAGCTGAAGACACTTCCACTCTTCCCATCTGAGGCTAATCAAGTTGGAGACCCTGGATGTGTTGTGCAGTCGGCAAAATTGAAAGCTCCCAGTCAGGAGCTTCTCAACACACAAGCTGCCTTACTCCCTGGACCTTCCTTACCCACTACCACACATTCCCAGCTGTCTAAATCAGCCAACGCAGCTGCTACATGCTTCTCCCTGATTACATGGACCCCTACAGAGCCTAAGCCACCCCCAAGCTGTGACCCCACAAGTGGATTCAAGACACGTGTCAAAAACCTAGCAGCCAAATGGACTTCTGTCCAATTCCTCTCTTCATCTCCAGGGTTACGAGAAGCCTGTCTTTCCCAGATGATCTCTACCCTCTCTGTACCCCACAGCCTCTGATCATAGTTATGGATCCTGGTCAGAGATCCACAGAGAGGATCTGCCACCTTCTCTACCCCCAATGTGTTAATGCCATGGCCCATTCCCATCTCTCCAACATGCATGCATTCCAGGTGGGGTTGTTCAGTCATACATTTCCCTCTAGGTCTTCAAATGCGATTGGGTTTCAGAGACCTGCTCAAAAACCTCAGCTGCTTGGATTGACGGATAGAGGTTTAAAAAATATTCAAAATTAATCCCAAAAGTGCTACACAAAAATAAGAATGGCTGAGATGCTAAGTAAAATTGTAAAATCACATCTGAAATATTTATTGTTACATTTGCAAAAACAGTTGCCATTTTTCATAAAAATGAGCACAAGTCATAGTTAAAAATCAAATGGAATGATGGAACATCAATGTCCCTCTCCCCCTCTGCTTGAGTCTTCTGATCCATTTCCTAGAGCTAAATATTAAAACAAATTTTTAGCATAATAGGTAGAGACTTGTCTGTATTAACACATTCAACATTGATGTTGGAAAACAGTGAATTCCTCTTACAACTGCTGGTTGAGAAAATCTCCAAAAAGGCACCATCACTGTTGCACCCTGGACCAGAAGCCTCAAGAAAAGGTTAGACCCTGGAGTTGGACTTGGCATCACTCATGGAAATCATATGGGAAACTGAGGCTTTGAGAAAACCAGGGAAACACAGGACAATATAGGTGAAGATGACCCAGCACCTAGATTCAAACATTTAGGTCAGTTGTCAGAGAATGAATGATTCTTCTCTACACATTTCACATTCAAACATCACAGCATTGTTTTTAATAACCATGAACATCTTTTACATTTTTAGTTGTTAAATTTATTTTTTTAATTATATGTATTTGTTTTATTTTTATTTATTATTACTTTTTTGACCGTGCTGGGTCTTTTTGCTGCATGCAGGCTTATGCTAGTTGGGGTGAGGCAGGGCTATTTTCTAGTTGAGGCTTCTTATTGTGATGGCTTCTCTTTTGCAGAGCACAGGCTTTAGGGTACACAGGCTTCAGTATTTGTGGTACACAAGCTTAGTTGCCCATGGCACGTTGGATCTTCTGGGCCAGGTTTTGAAACCATGTCTTCTGCATTGACAGGCGGATTCTTTACCACTGGACCATCTGGTAAATCCTATTAAATTTATTTTGCTAGGTGTATTTTAACTAGAATAATGTGTATAAATTAATATATCCATGTAACTACAATAATATGTATAAATGAATATACCCACTTAAAAAAGGAAGTGATTATTAAAAGCTAAAAGTTACATTAGACGATAAACTACTTGATGAAGAAAATGATTATTTCTGATTTGAATCAGGGCTCTCATTACTCAGGCCCAAGATGATGAGTCCATGGTGGTCCTTACAACAGCTAAGCCCTGAGGAGTTGATAGCAGCTTTTCATGGCATCTCGAAACACCTCTGTGAATTTGTCATTTCGGAGGGTGAAGATAAAAGGGTTCAGAAAAGGGTTCACCACTAAAACCATCAGTGATGCTACCCTGTTGTACTCAGCAGCCTGTGTTTGTTTGGGTTTCACAAACAGGAACAAACAGCTGCTGTAGCCAATCACAACACAGGTGAAGTGGGAGGCACATGTAGAGAAGGCTTTCCACCTGCCAGATCCTGAAGGGATCTTGAGGATAGTGGAGATGATGTAGAGGTAGGAGACTATTGTAGGGATCAAAGAACCAAAAAGTACAAAAATAGCCATTAAAAAAAGAATAAATTCAGTGAAAAGGCTATTATTACACGATAGTTTGAACAGTTGTCCTCGGTCACAGTAAAAATGGTCTAGCACATTTGATTTGCAGAAAGTAAGATGAAACGTCGCATAGATTGGCCAGATTTCAAAGAGGAAGCCAAATACCCAGGACACAATTACCACCCAGAGACAGGTATGGCTGTTCATAATGACGTTGTACCGCAGAGGGTTACAAACAGCCACGTAACGGTCCACAGCCATCGCAGCAAATAATATTAACTCCGACATTCCCAAAGACAGGTACAAATACAGTTGTACACAACAGGCAGTCAAGGATATTGCCTGCATCCCAGGAAGGAGGAGACCCCAGAGCATCAAGGGGACAGTCACAGTTGTGGTCAGCATCTCTAGGACAGAGAGGTGACCCAGGAAGAAATACATGGGGGTCTGCAGACGCTTATCAATACAGACCATAAAGATGATGACCATGTTTCCAATTAATGACACAGAGTAGAAGAAAAAGAAGGTGGCAAAGAGAATATTGCGTAGTTCTTTAGAGCCAGGGAAGCCAAGGAGATAAAATTCAATGTTACTAGAGTAATTTTTCAACATTTAGCTGGGTGCTTGTGTTCTTTATGAAATCTGGAGGGCAAAGGAGAGACAACATGCTGCTAATTTCAAAGCACTAAAGACATTCACAGGTTGACAAGATATTATCTCTTGCTCTTTCAGGCTCCACAGAATGAACAGGTGGGTTCATATTTCACTATTCTCTGTACAAAGTTGATGTTAAATATTTTATAAACAATATGAGGGTTTCCCTGGTGGTTCAGTGGTAAAGAATATGCCTGCCATTGCGCGAGACACGGGTTAGATACTGGATCCAGGAAGATGCCCTGGAGAAGGAAATGGCAACTCACTCCAGTATCTTGTCTGGGAATTCCTACAGACAGAGGAGTAGGGTGGGCTACAATCCATGGGTTCATGAAGAGGCGGACATGAGTTAGTGACTGAAAAACAAGAACAAGTATATGATAATGTGAAGATAAGTGTGGATCTCCAGTAAGATAAGAAATAGTCAACAATATCACTCTATGCATAAGAACACACCAAACCAAGGAATCACTTTTGTCTCTCATTTCACTGGACATTTGGACTCCAACTCTGCCACCATCCCTGACCACCTTGTCTTTTTCCGAGGCCTCAACATACTCATTTACAGTCTGACCCCTGCCATCCTGAGTGTCCTAATCTGCCTTCTTACATCCATGCCCTGAAATAACCCTGCATCTCAACAGCTAAAAGAAAGTATTCCTAGTCAATCTCACTGAGACATGTTTCCTCCTCCTTCCTTCCTTTGAACACAGATTCATTTGCCTTATCATCCCTTTAAAGATTTCAATTCAGTTATCTGTATCATTTTTGCCTCTTGGGAAGGATGACAGGCAGGGAGATGGGTTGATGTCCTAAGATAAGAGCTGTTTTGAGACAAACTATTGAGTCTTTTCCTGACTTCTGGGCAGCAGGCTCTCTGGAGGGAGCTCTCCACTTTTCCCTCCTTATTCTAATGGAAAAAGTCCCTTTCTGCCTCTCATTTCACTCAGCGTGTCTCCTCCTAACAGGAAGAGCCTCAGCAGAACCTAGTTAGTGATTTCCAGCTCAGATTGATGATTCCTCTTGTCAACAGGGGACTGCAGAGTGTAGGGGACCAGGAAGAGTGAAGAGGCTGGGACTCCCTTTGCCAACTTCCATCACTCCCATCCCTTCTGCATAATCTGGGACCAGAAACTAGAAAGGGGCTATGATTTAATGGTAGCATCTGTTGGGCTTCTGGAGTTTCAGACTTCTAGCTCTAGGAAGAAGAGACATCCAAAGGTGCAGTACGTCCCTATTTCAACCCATTATTATCTGAGTACTATAGGAAGTGTGGAAACGTCCCGAGAGAACATTTGCTTGCCTAACTCCTCCACTGTCCACTGAGTTCTACAAATAAGGAAAACTGTCAAAAAAACATCAAAAAAGATTACCCTGAGCTCCACTGGATAAGTGGATAAGTGAAGGCCCTCACCACCTGCAGCTGATATCTCAAAGGTCTCAAATCCTGTGGCCCTTCCAGACTTTCTAAAGCTACACACGTGCCTCTTCACACATTGTTCCCTCTTTAAGCTCTATTTTCCTCTTATTAGCTCTCATCAGAAGCTGAAACTGAAGTACCTCAAGGATTTTTTCTTCCTTGTTCACCATTACACCTCCAATGCCAAGAACAGAGCCTGACAGAGTGTGAACAAGTAATCTTTTAATATTTATTCAGTAAATAAATCAGTGAATGAATCACAAACAGGTCAACAAGTGAACAAAGAGTATCCATCCTGACCTGCTTTTCCTTCTGCTGACAGGATAGGACTCTATTTACAGAGGACTTGTCTGGTCAATCTGTGGCCTCTCTTCCTGGGGATCCCCTACAGAATAGGAAGCATACAAAAGAAAGAAATAGGGAGAGATGAGCGAGCAGGGTCTCAGGTAATGACAGAGAGCTGTGTCTGTCACCAGGACTCACAACAGCAAAATGAGTTTTCTGCTCTGAAGGAAACACGGGTTCACCATGCAGCTCCCATCATCCATTCTTCATGTTCCAGGTGTCTTTCCTCTACATGGTAGCAAAGCCCAGAACTCCTATCCTAATCCTCTTCTGCTAGCTCCTTCACAGAGAGGAACCACTGGCAGACACTCACCTCCAGAGAAGGGGACTGGCCTGCAAAGTTCTATGGCTCTGGGATCAGCACTGGGTACCCCCTGCTTGGTGATGAGTGCTGGGCATGGTCTGTGGGTCACAGCAAACTGCTGCTCTCTCCACTCTCAGTGAAAGAGGGAACACCTCACACCAGCAACTGAGGGGTAAGTCTAGTGATAAAAGTGCTGTGAGAGCCTGGACATGGTTCTCTGTATCTCTCTCCATTTTTCCTTCACCTCTCTGTCCCTAGAGAGACTGATTCACTGATTAACTAAATCTGTTAAGTTCAGAAAATCCCTAGAGAATCAGTGAAAAGAGAGTCAGAGAAACTTTTCCCTGTTTCTCTGGAGGCTAATCAAGTTTAGAACATGGAAAAGTTCTAAATGGGCAAACTTGAAATCCCTGAGGCAAGGAGTTTCTCAACACCCCGCGGGCCTTCCCTCAGACCCCAGGTCCTGGTTCTCATCAAAACAGTCAAAAAATAGCCAGACCCTGCTCTCTTCTGTGTCTCCCTGATTCCATTCAGCCCTGCAGAGCCTAGTGACCCACAAACAGAACACACCTCAACTGCCTCTAAAACATATCAAAACCCAAAAGCTACCAAAGAGCCTCTGTCAAAAGTTTTCCTTCATCCCAGGAATCCCATCTTTTCCCGATGATCTCTGCACTTCACCTACAAGATACTCTCTGACCAGAGTTATGGGAACCTGGGAAGAGAGAAAGAGGAGGGAGTGTCTGCCAGGCACCCTAACCTCACAGCCTGTGAATGCCACAGACCCTTCCAGGTTCTCCATCCTGCATATATTCCAACTGTTTTGGAATATGTCCCTTAGGTGCCAAATGCTACCAGGGTACTTCCCTGAGCTGCCTGAAGTGAGAGGTAAAGGCGGAAGAAGAAATGTATAGGACTGAGTCCCCCAAATATTAATAGTATATAAAAGTGAGGACAGCTGGGATGCTGAATAAGATAGCAAAGTTACATTTCAAGTATTTATATTGACCTTGTTAAAACAACTTCAATTTAAAACAACTCCTGGTAAGAAAATAGAATTTTATAGAGGAATAGAAAACAAATTCCCCCTCACTAATGTACAAGTCTCCTATTCATCTTGTACACCTAAATACTATGATTAATCTCTATTATGTCCACACAAAATTTTCTATAATACACATGCATATTTCTATATGGACTTTACTTGCTAGTTTAGTCACCATAATGCCTTCCTACTTTCCCTTTGTTATATATTTATGTGTGTGTTTGTTTGCATATGAAATCGATCTACATTAGGACTCTCATATTTCAGTTTAGTTCAGTTCAGTTCAGTTCAGTCGCTCAGTCGTGTCCGAATCTTTGCAACCGCATGAACCGCAGCACACCAGGCCTTCCTGTCCATCACCAACTCCCAGAGTTTACTCAAACTTATGTCCATCGAGTCACTGATGCCATCCAGCCATCTCATCCTCTGTCATCCCCTACTCCTCCTGCCCCCAATCCCTCCCAGCGTCAGGGTCTTTTCCAATGAGTCAACTCTTCACATGAGGTGGCTAGAGTATTGGAGTTTCAGCTTCAGCATCAGTCCTTCCAATGAACACACAGGACTGATCTCCTTTAGGATGGACTCCTTCAGTCCAAGGGACTCTCAAGAGTCTTCTCCAACACCACAGTTCAAAACCATCAATTTTTCGGTACTCAGCTTTCTTCACAGTCCAACTCTCACATCCATACATGACCACTGGAAAAACCATAGCCTTGACTACACAGACCTTTGTTGGTAAAATAATGTCTCTGCTTTTTAATATACTATCTAGGTTGGTCATAACTTTCCCTCCAAGGAGTAAGTGTCTTTTAATTTCATAGCTGCAATCACCATCTGCAGTGATTTTAGAACCCAGAAAAATTAAGTCTGACACTGTGTCCACTGTTTCCCCATCTATTTCCAATGAAGTGATGGGACCAGATGCCATGATCTTCATTTTCTGAATGTTGAGCTTTAAGCCAACTTTTTCACTCTCCTCTTTCACTTTCATCAAGAGGTTTTTAGTTCTTCTTCACTTTCTGCCATAAGGGTGGTGTCATCTGCATATCTGAGGTTATTGATATTTCTCCCAGCAATCTTGATTCTAGCCTGTGCTTCTTCCAGCCCAGCGTTTCTCATGATGTACTCTGCATATAAGTTAAATAAGCAGGGTGACAATATACAGCCTTGACCTAATCCTTTTCCTATTGGGAACCAGTCTGTTGTTCCATGTCCAGTTCTAACTGTTGCTTCCTGACCTGCATATAGGTTTCTCAAGAGTAGTGTTTACTAAATAAATATTCACCTTATGAAAATAAACACCATTTAATTATTGAGTACCTTACTCAAGAACATGACATCTTTTCCAGTTTTTCACCAGTATAATGATGCTGCAATAAATACCTTCACCTGTAACATGCACATTTGCACAGTAATAGCTTCCTAAATCATATTACATATATTAACTGATATCCAATCACCTTCCAAAAAAATCGTATCTATCTATAATCTATTAAAATGAGATTCTGCTGGGGCCACCCTGACAGATTTCCACAGAAAGGTGTAGGAAATTTTTACATCCATGTTCACCATGTGAGTTCCCAGTATGATACTAATATATGAGGAGTCAGTAATTACATTGTGAAAGAAAGACACATCCCAGAGATGCTCATCTCCATGGGAACAGTGCTACCAGCTGCCCAGTCCACCACTGTCCCAGTACTGCTTGTTAGCCTCTGAGTTCCAAACGTCAGTTCCTATCATGACTGTTCATTGAATGTGAAGTGAGGCTGCTGGCACATGAGGAAATCAGAGGGAGGTAGATACTTTCTCTCAGAACCTCTATTGCACAGGCAGCTTCTCTAATTCAGGCCATGGTTCATTGACCCTAGAGGCCCCTCCAGTGTTGGTGAAGGCCATAGGAGCCAAACAGACACTTCACAAGTAGGAAGGAGTGTATACTAGCAAACCCCAAGAGGAAAACTTCTGTCAGTTTCTTCAAGCTAAGGATGTACCTACCCCCTTGACATGGCAATTCTGCTCCCAGGTATTTACCTAAGAACTGAAAACACATCCTCACAAAGATCTGCTTTAATGTTCATAGTAGTTTAATGCATTACCTCAAATGACACAAAACAAATAGACCCCACAAGAGAATGGTACAGTCAATCCTCATTATTCACACATTCATTATTCACACATTTATCGACTCACAAAAACTTACATGTAGCTCCAAAATGAATATTTCCAAGCACATTCAAGTTCATTAATCAACATGGGCATGTATACTCATAGTCAAAAATTGGAGTCACCTGGAGCACATGTTCTCAACGGAGGTTAAAGAAGGCAACAACCCTGCCATCTTGTTGCAGCTCTTATACCATAAGTAAATATTTTGTGCTGTCTACTTAGCAACATGTTTTTGGCATTTCTTTGCATTTTGTTGGTGATTTTGCTGCTTAAGATGGCTCTCAAACATAGTGCTGAAATGCTGATCTCCCGCTGCTAAGTGCAAGAACACTGTTAGGTGCCTCATGGGGAAAATAAGCTTGTGCTGTGCTTAGTCGCTCAGTTGTGTCTGACTCGTTGCAACCCCATGGATTGCAGCCCACCAGGCTCCTGTCTCTGTGAGGATTCTCCAGGGGAGAATACTGGAGTGGGTAGCCATTCCCTCCTCCAGGGGGTCTTCCCAACTCAGCGATTGGACCCAGGTCGCCCACAATGCAGGCAGATTCTTTACCATCTGAGTCACCAGGGAAGCCCAAGAATACTGGAGTGGGCAGCCTATGCCTTCTTCAGGGGATCTTGCTGACCCAGGAATTGAACCGGTGTCTCCTGACTGCAGGTGGATTCTTTACCAGCTGAGCTACCAGGGAAGCCTAGGTAAGTATTAAACAAGGATCATCATCTAAAATACCTGTTTGATAAACTTCTTTCAGGCATGAGTTACAGTCTCTTGGCTGTGTGTCAGTGTTAGTGAATCAGTAATACATATTAAGCAACATGTTGTTCAGCAGAATCAAACATAAAATGAGGGTATATACTGATTTGCTGATGAAAGGAAAAGTAAATCAGTAAGTACAAATTTGGTGAGTTGGCGAAGAGTCAAACCTAGAATTTGTTATTGAGTTCAACATCAGTCTGCTCACCACAGGACAGGCAAAGAAACCAAGAGACAACGTGTTGAGGCAAGGAATACCTTATTTGGAAAGCCGATTGACAACGATGATGGCAGACTAATATCTCAGACCAATATTATGGGGATTGTGGATGCCTGGTTATTTTATAGGACAGAGAGGGGGAGGAGTTGAGGAAGTAAAGACCATTATCTTGCCAATATCTCCCTGAATGGAGATGACAACATCATTTCATTCCATCGCAAACTGCTCCAATGACTTTGTCACTTCAGGGGGTGAAGGACTGAGGAAAGAAATAACTACTTAAACCATTAGGGAAACAATAACTATGGAAGCCATCAGGGAAACGACCATAATCAACTGTAAATTGCGTTCTGTGACTGTTTTGTCCACGTCCTGAAAAAACCGCTCTATGTGAAGAGATTGAAGAAAGCATCCCTGGGATTCCCTGTGGTCCACTGGTTAGGACTCTGAGTTTGCCCTGCTGAGAGTGTTAACAGGAGGAAAAGGGATAGGGCAGAACTTTTGAAAGAACGACATACAATGACATAGCTTAAGGACACAATATAAACAGATTCGAGTCAAATGGGTCCAAGGTGGAAGACAAGTCGACTTTGACTAGACCTTGAAAACACGCTATGGTTTTTCCAGTACTCATGTACAGATGTGAAAGTTGGACCATAAACAAGGCTGAGCACTTCAAAAGCGAAGAATTGACGCTTTTGAACTGTAGTGTTAGAGAAGACTATTGAGAGTCCCTTGGACAACAAGGAGATCAAATTAGTCAATTCTAAAGGAAATCAGTCCTGAATACTCATTAGAAGGACTGATGCTGAACCTGAAGCTCCAATACTTTGGCCAGCTGATGTGAAGAACTGACTCATTGGAAAAGACCCTGACGCTGGGCAACATTGAAGGCAGGAGGAGAAGGGGACAACAGAGAATGAGATGGTTAGATGGCATCACCGACTTGACGGACATGAGTTTGAGGAAGCTCCGGGAGGTGGTGATGGACAGGGAAGCCTGGTGTGCTGTAGTCCACGTGGTCATAAAGAGCTGACACGACTGAGTAAGTGAAATGAACTGATCCTCAACAGAAAGCTATATGACACACCCAGAGGTGCCGTGATGGTTTCAAGTCACCATCAAAAGACCAAAAAGTGGGTGGTGGCCCAAATCCTAGAACTCTCTCCCCCTTCCTCAAAATAATTAGAATAATCCTCCCACTCATTAGCCTATGAAATTACAAAGCCCATAAACGCTAACCACGCCACATTTCAAGGCGGCCAGACTTGCCCTCTGAGACGGCCCACACTCTGCACAGTGTGCTTTTCTCTACTCTAAAGAAATCCACTTCTTACTTATGACTTTGTCTCTCACTGAATTCTTTCTGAGATGAGACATCAAGAATCTGAGCTCCATTAGAGCCTGAAACCAGGTACCAAGGTTTTGACTGGGTTTGAGTCCCAGCACATGAGTTCAAGACTCAATCTGAGGTAAATGGTTTCAGCTCCCTAGTATGGATTATCCACTTCTTCAACGTTTTTCTTGTGATAAAAAGATATCTTCCATCTGCGCTTTCAGTGAATGTGTCTCCTCTAAGCAGGAAGAACCTGGCCAGCTCCAAGCTGATGACCTCAGCTCTGACATTATATTTCCTCTTGTGGTCACATGCCAAGAGGGAGGAGAGGCCCCACAGAATGAAGAGGCTCGGGACTTTCATCCCTATGTCCCATCAGTCTGACACAGTCTCCATCTGAGGACCAGAACACAAACAAAAGCAGATGTAATTTAGAGGCAACATCCTCCATATTCTGAAGTCCCAGATATCTAGCTGCATCAAGGAACCAGACCTTCAAATAGATAGTCTGTCCCTTGGACCAAACTGCCATCATCTCAGCTTCATAGAGCAACTTGTAAAGTCCCCCAAACATATCTGCTTCTCTATGAAATTTTCATTTTGTTGAGAACCCTAGAGCAAGGAAAATATTAGAAGATACCAAATCAGATGGTACTATGTCCCTTAGTTGCCAGGCTCCTCGCTCAATAGATGCATACCTTTGCTCAACTTACCCCTTTTAAAAACACTCATCGCCTGTATAACAACACAAACACAGATCACTCTCTAAACTCTTTAGGCTGTATTTCTCTTTCTGTTGGCTTCCATCACCATCTCAAATCATATTACATTTGTACTTATCATTTTAACATCAAAATCCCACATTAGAATTAAGTACTTTGAAGGCACCATCTTTGGCATTCTAGGATCACAACCAGTGATAAGAAGAGAGTCTGACAAAGTGTGTACTCTATAAATATAATCCAGTGAATATATCAATTAATAGATTAAAGAGCAAAACAATAGACAAAGAATGTCCAACATGACTAGCTTTCCCTCCGTTCACTCTTTTCTAAAGCATTTTCCAGTCAACTTGTAATCTCTCGCTGCAGATCCTTTACAAATGAGAAGTGATACAAGGAAGAGATGAAGAGGGAGCAGGGTGGTGGGTCTCTCAGGCAGAGGGCTGTGCCTACACCCAGCACTGCGCATCCCCACCCTGCTCTTTGCTATGGAGGGATGATCTGAAGTCCAGCTGATCTACTCTGCAGCTGCCTCACTTCACTCCTTCTTTGAGAAGCCAGCCCAGCTCAGCCTTCCCAAAGGGATGCTTTTCTCTTCTCTCCTTCACAGAGGAGAATCGCTTGGAAGACATTCATCTCAAGAGAAGGGGAAGGATCAAAAGGTCTCCTGTCCTTCAGGCATCAACCACCACCCCTACATGGCTGATACCATGCAATGCTTGGGAGGCAGCCTGATTCTGTTGTCTTCACTCATAACGAGGAATAACTAGCCAAGTGCAGAAACTGAAAGAAGTACAGAAATAATGGTGCTAAGAGGAATCTGGCTGTCTCCCTATCTCTCATTCTCTCTGCCTCTTTCCTCCTCTCCCTTGTCTACCCCCAAGGATAGTTATTCACTGAAGAAAAAATTTGCACAGGTTCAGAGACACACCAGGAATGTAGTCAAGGAAAGGCTGAAGACACTTCCACTCTTCCCACCTGAGGCTACTCAAGTTGGAGACCATGGTGTTCCATGCAGTGGGAGAAATTGAAAGCGCCCACTCAGGAGCTTCTCAAAATACAGGCCGCCTTACTCCCAGGACCTTCCTTACCCACTACCACACATTCCCAGCTGTCTAAATCAGCCAACGCAGTTGCTACATGCTTCTCCCTGATTACATGGACCTGTACAGAGCCTAAGCCACCCCCAAGCTGTGACCCCACAAGTGTATTCAAGACTTGTCAAAAACCTGGTGGCCAAATGGACTTCTGTCCAATTCCTCTCTTCATCTCCAGGGTTACGAGAAGCCCGTCTTTCCCAGATAATCTCTACCCTCTCTGTACCCCACAGCCTCTGATCATAGTTATGGATCCTGGTCAGAGATCCACAGAGAGGATCTGCCACCTATTCTACCGCCAATGTGTTACTGTCATGGCCCATTCCCATCTCTCCAACATGCATGCATTCCAAGTGGGGTTGTTCAGTCATACATTTCCCTCTAGGTCTTCAAATGCGATTGGGTTTCAGAGCCTGCTCACACACTCACCTGCTTGCATTGAGGGATAAAGATTTTAAAATATTCAAAATTAATCCCAAAAGTGCTACATATAAATGAGAATGGCTGAGATGCTGAGTAAAATTGCAAAATCACATCTGAAATGTTTATTATTACATTTGCAAAAACAATTGCCATTTTTCATAAAATGAGCACAAGTCATAGTTAAAAATCAAATGGAATGATGGAACATCAATGTCCCTCTCCCCCTTTGCTTGAGTCTTCTGATCCATTTCCTAGAGCTAAATATTATCACAAACTTCTAGCATAATAAATAGAGACTTGTCTGTATTAACACATTCAACATTGATGTTGTTAAGGAGTGAATTCCTCTTACAACTGCTGGTTGAGAAAATCTCCAAAAAGGCACCATCACTGTTGCACCCTGGACCAGAAGCCTCAAGAAAAGGTTAAATCCTGGAGTTGGACTTGGCATCACTCATGGAAACCACATGGGAAGCTGAGGCTTTGAGAAAACCAGGGAAACACAGGACAATATAGGTGAAGATGACCCAGCACCTAGATTCAAATATCTAGGTCAGTTGTCAGAGAATGAATGATTCTTTTCTATACATTTCCCACTCAAATATCTCAGTGTTGTTTTTAATAATCATGAACACCTTTTAAACTTTTCGTTGTTAATTTTTTTTTAATTTTATATATTTGTTTTATTATTATTTTTTTGGCCATGCTGGGTCTTTTTGCTTCATGAGGGCTTTTGCCTGTTGGGATGAGTCAGGGTTATTCTCTCGTTGGGGCTCAGGCTTCTTACTGTGATGGCTTCTCTTTTGCAGAGCACAGGCTCTAGGGTACATGGGTTTCAGTAGTTGTGGTACACAAGCTTAGTTGTCTGTGGTATGTTGGATCTTCCGGACAAGTGATCAAACCCATTTCCCTGCATTGGCAAGTGGATTCTTTACCACTGGAATACCAAAGAAGTTGCATTAAATTTATTTTGTGAGATGTATTTTAACTAGAATAATGTGTATAAATGAATATATCCACTGAAAAATAAGGAGGTGATTATTAAAAGCTAAAAGTCACATTGTAGATCATAAACTACTTGATGATGAAAATGATTAATCAGAGCTCTCAGCTTATTCAGGCCCAAGATGATGAGTCCATGCTGGTCCTTATGACATAGCTAATCCTTGAGGAGTTGGTAGCAGCTTCTCATGACGTCTCGAAACACCTCTGTGAATTTGTCATTCCGGAGGGTGAAGATAAAAGGGTTCAGAAAAGGGTTCACCACTAAAACCATCAGTGATGCCACTCTGTTGTACTCAGCTGCCTGTGTTTGGTTGAGTTTCACATAGAGGAACAAAGAGCTGCTGTAGCCGATCATGACACAGGTGAAGTGGGAGGCACATGTAGAGACGGTTTTCCAGCGGTGAGAGCCTGAAGGGATCTTGAGGATGGTGGAGATGATGTAGGTGTAGGAGATAATTGTAGGCATCAAAGAACCAAAAAGAACAAAAATAGACATTAAAAACAGCAAAAGCTCTGTGAAACGGCCTTTATCACATGATAGTTTGAACAACTGTCCTCCGTCACAGTAAAAATGGTCTAGCACATTTGATTTGCAGAAAGTAAGATGAAACGTGGCATAGACTGGCCAGATTTGAAACAGGAAGCCAAATACCCAGGACCCAATTACCACCCAGAGACAGGTGTGGCTGTTCATAATGATGGTGTACCGCAGAGGGTTACAAACAGCCACGTAACGGTCCACAGCCATGGCAGCGAATAATAACAACTCCGACGTTCCGAAAGACAGGTACAAATACAGTTGTGTACAGCATGCAGTCAAAGATACTACCAGCATCCCAGGAAGGAGCAGACCCCAGAGCATCAAGGGGACAGTCACAGTTGTGGTCAGCATCTCTAGGACAGAGAGGTGACCCAGGAAGAAATACATGGGGGACTGAAGACGTTTATCAACACAGACCATAAAGATGATGACCATGTTTCCAATTAATGACACAGAGTAGAAGAAAAAGAAGGTGGCAAAGAGAATATTGTGTAGTTCTTTAGAGCCAGGGAAGCCAAGGAAATAAAATTCCGTGGCACTAGAGTAATTTTTCAACATCTAGCTGTAGCTGAGTGCTTCTGCTCGTTTTGAAATCTGGAGGGCAAAAGACAGACAACATGCTGCTAATTTCAAAGCACTAAAGACATTCACAGGTTCACAAGATATCGTCTCTTGCTCTTTCAGGCTGCACAGAATGACCAGGCTGGTTCATATTTCACTATTCTCTGTACAAAATTGATGTTAAGTGTTTTATAAACAATATGTGGGCTTTCCTGGTGGTTCAGTGGTAAAGAATATGATTGCCATTGTAGGAGACATGGATTAGTTAGTGGATCCAGGAAGATGTCCTGGAGAAGAAAAGGGCAACTCACTCTAGACTTCTTGTTTGGGAATTCCCACAGACAGAGGAGCCTAGTGGGCTACAGTCCATGGGGTCACGAAGATTCAGACACAACTTAGTGACTGAATAACAATAACAAGCATGTGTAATATATCAGTATAAGTGTGTATCTCCAGTAAGATAAGAAATAGTCACCAATATCACTCTATGCATAAGAACACACCAACCAGAGGAATCACCTTTGCCTCTCAATTCACTGGACAATCTGCCTCCAACTCTGCCACCATCCCTGACCACGCTGTCTACTTCCCTGGCCACAACATACTCATTTAGGGCATGACCTCTTCCATCCTGAGTGTCCTAATCTGTCTTCCAGACCTGTTACATCCACACCCTGAAATAACTGCTGCATCTCAACAGTTCCAAGAAAGTATTCCTAGTCAATCTCACTGGGACATGGTTCCTTCTCCTTCTTTCCTTTGAACACAGATTCATTTGCCTTATCTTCCCTTTAATGTTTTCTATTCAGTTATTTGTATCATCATTTCTGCCTCTTGGTATGGTGACAGCACGGAGGTGGTGTCCACTCAGGACAATGTCATTAAGATAAGAGCTATTTTGAGACAAACTACTGAGTCTTTTCCTGACTTCTGGGCAGCAGGCTCCCTGGAGTGAGCCATCCACTTCTTTTTCCTTATTCTTATAGGAGAAGTCACTTTCTACCTCTCATTTCAGTGAATGTGTCTCCTGCAAACAGGAAAATCTCAGCAGCTCCCAGTTTGTGACCTCCAGCTCTGAGATGCTGATTCCTCTTGTCATCAGAGTGTAGGGGAACAAGAGGAGTGAAGACCCTGGGACTTTATTTGCCAACTTCATCACTCCCATCTATCTTGCATAATTTGGAACCAGGAACTAGAATTGTGACTTAATGTAGCATCCATCGGCATTCTGGTGTCTCAAATTTCTAGTTCTAGGAAGAAGAGACTTCCAAATGTGTAGTGTGTCCCTATTTCCAACCAGCTATGGTCTGAGGACCATAGGAAGTGTGGGAAAGTCCCCAGAGAATATTGACTCATCTATGTCCTCCATTATCTCCTGATTCCTACAAGTAAGGAAAAGTGTCAGAAAACACCAAAATGGATCACCCTGAGTTCCTTAAGATAACTGGATTCCTTCCCTCACTACATGCAGCTCAGTTCTCAAATGTCTCTAACCCTGGGGGTACTTACTGAATCTCTCAAGAAATACATGTGCTTCTTCATACTCTGTCCTCTCTTTAGACTGTATCTTTCTCTTATGAGCTCTCATCAGTAGCTGAAATGGAAAGACCTTGAAGGACTCTGTCTTTCTTGTTCATCATCACAACTCCAGTGCTAAGAACACAGTCTGACACAGCGTGAACAAGTACTCTTCTAATATTTGTGCAGTAAATACATCAGTGAATGAATCACTAACAGGTCAATGGATAGAAAAGGATGTCCATACTGACCTACTTTCCCTCTTACTACATACGATAAGGCTCTCTTTCACTCTTTAGTGAGGACTACTCCGGTCAGTCTGTGGGGTCTCTCCCTGGTGATCCCCTGCAGAATGGCAAGTGTACAAAAGGAAGAAGTGGGGAGAAGTGAGAGAGAGCAGAGAGGTCAGAGAGCAGGGTCTTCGGCAATGGCGGAGCTGTCTGTCACCAGCACTGAGAGCAGCTGCATGTGCTCCTGGCTCTAGAGGAAACAGTGCCTGTAGAGTTGGTTCACCGTGCAGCTCCGAGTCTGCTCTTTGCATCCCACATGTCTTCCTTCTACATGGTAGCAAAGCCTAGAACTTCTTATCCTCATCTTCTCTCACTCACTCTTTCCCAGAGGGGAACCCATGGCATTTACTCACCTCCAGAGAAGGGAACTGGACTGCAAAGTTCTATGGCTCCGGGATCAGCCCTGGGTACCCCCCGCCTGATGAGTGCTGAGCACGGTCTGTGAGCCAGAGCAAGCAACTGCTGTCTTCACTCTCAGTGAAAGAGGAACACCTCACATGAGCAGCTTAAAGAAAGCCCAATGACCAAAGTACCATGTCTCTCTGTCTCTCTCTCCCCTCTTCTTTCCTTCATCTCTCTGTCCCCAAGGAGACTTATTCACCGAGGAAATAAACCACCCAAGTTCAGAGAATCCCTAGAGAAGCAGTGAAAGGAGAATCTAAGAAACTTTTCCCTTTTCCTCTCGAGGCTAATCAAGTTTAGAACATGGGACAGTTCTAAATGGGCAAACTTGAAATTTCTGGGGCAAGGTGTTTCTCAGCACCAAGTTGGCCTTCCCTCAGACCCCAAGTCCTGGTTGTCATCAAAACGGTCAGAAAATAGCCAAACCCTGCTCTCCACTGTGTCTCCCTGATTCCATTCAGCCCTGCAGAGCCTAGAGACCCACAAACAGAAGACACCTCGTATGGCTCTAAAACATGAAAACCCAACAGCCACCAAAGAGCCTCTGTCAAAAGTTTTCCTTCATCCCAATCCCCAGGAATCCCTTCTTGTCCAGATGATCTCTGCACTCCACCTACCACATACTCTCTGACCACAATTATGGGAACCTGGGAAGAGAGAAAGACAAGGGAGAAACCTCCATGCACACCAACCTATAGCCTGAGAATGCCACAGCTGGTTCCAGTCTCTCTAACCTGCATGCATTCCAAGTGTGCTGTTCAGTTATATGTTACCCTAAGTAATAAGACAGGCAGGCCTAGCGTGCTGCAGTCCATGGGGTCACAAAGAGTCAGGCACGACTGAGCAACTGAACTGAACTGAAATGCTACCAGGGCACCTTCCTGACCTGTCTGAACTGAGAGGTAAAGGATGAAGAAGCAACATACAGAACTGACCCCCAAAAAATAGTGTGTAAAGGTGACATCTGGGATGCTAAATAAAATAGCAAAATCACATTTAAAATATATATATTTACCTTGTTAAAAACAGCTTCCATTTAAAACTACTCCTGGTAACTTGTATTCAACACAGTTTGGAAGTCCTAGTTACAGCAATCAGAGAACTTAAAAGAAGTAAAGGGAATATAAATTGGAAAAGAAAAGCTAAACTTCCACTATTTGCAGATGACATGATACTACACATAGCAGATCCTAAAGATTCTACCAGAAAACTAATAGAACTCATCAATGAATTTGGTAATGTTGCAGGTTAGAAAATTAATACCCAGAAATTTGTTGCATTTCTATACACTACAAATGAAAGATCAGAAAGAGAAATTCAAGACAATGACATGTTCCATCACATTGAAAAGAATAAAATATTTACTGCAGAAAAGGAATAATTCTAACTTAGGAGACAAAAGACTTGCACTCTGAAAACTTTAAGATGCTGATGAAAGAAATCAAAGAGACATAAACAGATGGAAATATATACCATGCTTGTGGATTGGAAGAAGCAATATTGTCAAAATCACTATACTACCCAAGTCAATCTACAGAGTCAATCCAATTCCTATCAAATTACCAATGGCATTTTTTCACAGAACTAGAACAAAAAAAAATCTTAAAATTTGTATGAAGACACAAAACACACTGAATAACCAAAGCAATCTTGAGAGACAAAAAAAAAGCTGGAGGAATCAAGTTCCCTGACTTCAGCCTATGCTACACAGCTATGATCAAAACACTATGATATGGGCACAAAAACAGAAATATAGGTCAATCTCCCAGAATAATGTTGTTGAAAACAAACATAAACAAATGGACCCTACTTAAACTCAATGGCTTTTGCACAGGAAAGGAAACAATAAACAAAATGAAAAGTCAATCCATAGATTGGGAGAAAATATTTGCAAATTATGTGACTGACAAGGGATTAGTCTCCAAAATTTAAGAACAGCTCATGGTACTTAGTACCATCAAAACAAACAACCCAACAAACTAATGGGCAAAAGATCCAAAGAGACATTTCTCCAAAGACATTTAGATGGCCAAGAGGCAAGTGAAAAGATGTTCAAAATCATTAATTATTAGAGAAATGCAAATTAAAACTACAGTGAGATATCACCTCACACCAGTCAGAAAGGCCATCATCAAAAAATCCACAAAAAATAAATGCTAGTGAGGGTGTCGCGAAAAGGAACCCTCCTAAACTTATGGTAGGAATGTAAATTGATACAGCCACTAAGAAGAACAGTATGGATGTGCCTTAAAAAGTTAAAAACAGAGCTACCATATCACCCTGCAATCCCAGTTCTGGGCATATATCCAGAGAAAAACATGATCCAATAGGATACATGTACCCCAGCATTCATTACAGCACTGTTTACAATAGCCAAGACATGGAAGTAACCTAAATGCCCATCAACAGAGGAATGCTTACAAAAAAAGATGTGCTACATATATACAATGGTATATGTGGTACAGTACAGTAGTATATTGCTCAGCCATTAAAAAGAATGAAATTTGTAGCAACATGTACGGACCTGGAAACGTCCTACTAAGTGAGGTAAGTTAGAGAAGGAGAAATATTGTATGACACCGCTTATATGTGGAATCTAAAAAGAAATTATTATATAAATGAACTTAACTTACAAAACAGAAAGAGACTCACTGACTTAAGAGAATGAACTTATGGTTTCTGGGGGCGGGTGGGAGGATGTGGGAAGGGATAGTTAGGGAGTTGGGGATGGATAGGTACACACTGCTATATTTAAAATAGGTAACCAGTGGGATGGAACTATGATGGCAGAGGAATAGGATGGGGAGACCACTTTCTCCCCCACAAATTCATCGAAAGATCACTTGAACGCTGAGCAAACTCCACAAAACAACTTCTGATCGCTAACAGAGGACATCAGACACCCAGAAAAGCAGCCCATTGTCTTTGAAAGGAAGTAGGACAAAATATAAAAGATAAAAAGAGAGACAATAGAGTTAGGGATGGAGATCCCTCCCGGGGAGGGAGTCTTAATAGAGAAAGTTTCCAAACACCAGGAAGCCCTCTCACTGGTGGGTCTGGGGGAAGGTTTCGAATCTCCGAGGGCAACCTAACTGGGAGGGAAAATAAATAAAACCCACAGATTACATGTCTAAAAACAACTCCCAGCAGAAAAGTAACCCAGACGCTTGCATCCGCCAGCAGCAAGTGGCGGCTGAACGGAGAGGAGCGGGTGGCATTGCTTAGGGTAAGGACTGGGCCTGAATGCCCTGAGGGCAATTGGAGGGAGCTAGAGTGAGATAGCAACTTAAACTGTGGGATAGCAAGAGAGAGAGAATTAACCTGGGGAAGGCCCTAAATTTAGGCACTACCCGCCCATTCCCAGAACGAAGGACTGAGCGATCCCAGAGAAGAGCTAGCCGGTGGCAGACCAGCCAATCCCCAGCCGGAGGCAGGAGGCAGGGGGGAGGGGAAAGGGGCAAACTTGGCCCCAGAGAGGGCATCCCCTACCAAAGGGCAAACAGGCTTCCAGTCTCTAACCAAAGACTTCCTGAGACTCTGGATGGTCGACATCCGCAGGGAGGGTCGCAGCCAGAAATCAGCTTCCCAGAAGGGACACAAGGCGCACCAGACTGGCTTGCCCAGTAACCGAGGCTGGGACCGCGGAGGGGATAAGGCGCACCGCACCCGGGGAGAGTGCCCTCGTCAAGCTCCTGGCTGCCTGAGCTGCTCGGGCAGGGAAGGCACAAAACGCAGGCCGGACCGAGTCTGCGTCTTTGTGGAGTACCCGAAAACCTGAACCTGAGCGGCTTAGGCCTGGGAAGTACACGCAACTCAGGGCCCGCTCCCTGGAGAGCAGCCTGGAGCCTGAGCAGTGAACAGGGAAAGCACACGCCGCGAGCGGGGGCAAACCCAGTGTGGCCGGAACACTGCGAGTGCTCCCCACACAGGCCAGTGATATTTGTCTGCAGTGCCCCGCCCTCCCCGCAGCACGACTAAACAAGCCAACCTAAACAAGAGACCACCTCTGCCCGCTTGTCTCAGGGCAGAAATTAGACACTGAAGAGACCTGCAAACAGAAGCCAAATAAACAAAGGGAACCGCTTCAGAAGTGACAGGGGCAACGGATTAAAATCCCTGTAGTTAACACCGACTACTCCACGCTCCAGGCCAGGAAGGGCGGCCATGAGAAGATACCCCTCATTCAAGGTAAGGAGCGGCGGCTACGCTTTGCTGGAGCAGCCATGAAGAGATACCCCAGGTCCGAGGTAAGAGAAACTCAAGTAAGATGGTAGGTGTTGCGAGAGGGCATCAGAGGGCAGACACACTGAAACCATAATCACAGAAAATTAGCCAATCTGATCACAGGACCACAGTCGTGTCTAACTCAGTGAAACTAAGCCATGCCCTGTGGGGCCACCGAAGACGGTCGGCTCATGGTGGAGAGGTCTGACAGAATGTGGTCCACTGGAGAAGGGAATGGCAAACCACTTCGGTATTCTTGCCTTGAGAACCCCATGAACAGTATGAGAAGGCAAAATGATAGGATACTGAAAGAGGAACTCCCCAGGTCAGTAGGTGCCCAATATGCTACTGGAGATCAGAGGAGAAATAACTCCAGAAAGAATGAAGGGATGGAGCCAAAGCAAAAACAACACCCAGTTGTGGATGGGACTGGTGACAGAAGCAAGGTCCGATGCTGTAAAGAGCAATTATGCATAGGAACCTGGAATGTTATGTCCATGAATCAAGGCAAATTGCAAGTGGTCAAACAGGAGATGGCAAGAGTGAATGTTGACATTCTAGGAATCAGCAAACTAAAATGGACTGGAATGGGTCAATTTAACTCAGATGACCATTATATCTACTACTGTGGGCAGGAATCCCTTAGAAGAAATGGAGTAGCCATCATGGGCAACAAGAGAGTCTGAAATGCAGTACTTGGATGCAATCTCAAAAACAACAGAATGATCTCTGTTCGTTTCAAAGGCAAACCACTCAATATCAGAGTAATCCAAGCCTATGCCCCAACCAGTAACGCTGAAGAAGCTGAAGTTGAACGGTTCTATGAAGACCTACAGGACCTTTTAGAAATAACATCAAAAAAAGATATCCTTTTCATTATAGGGGACTGGAATGCAAAAGTAGGAAGTCAAGAAACACCTGGAGTAACAGGCAAATTTGGCCTTGGAGTACGGAATGAAGCAGGGCAAACACTAATAGAGTTTTGCCAAGAGAACGTACTGGTCACAGCAAACACCCTCTTCCAACAACACAAGAGAAGACTCTACACATGGACATCACCAGATGGTCAACACCGAAATCAGATTGATTATATTCTGTGCAGCCAAAGATGGAGAAGCTCTATACAGTCAGCAAAAACAAGACCAGGAGCTGACTGTGGCTCAGATCATGAACTCCCTATTGCCAAATTCAGACTTAAACTGAAGAAAGTAGGGAAAACCACTAGACCATTCAGGTATGACCTAAATCAAATCCCTTATGACTATACAGTGGAAGTAAGAAATAGATTTAAGGGACTAGATCTGATAGACAGAGAGCCTGATGAACTATGGATGGAGGTTCGTGACATTGTAGAGGAGACAGGGATCAAGACCATCCCCAAGGAAAAGAAATGCAAAAAGGCAAAATGGCTGTCTGAGGAGGCCTAACAAATAGCTGTGAAAAGAAGAGAAGTGAAAAACAAAGGAGAAAAGGAAAGATATATCCATTTGAATGCAGAGTTCCAAAGAATAGCCAGGAGAGATAAGAAAGCCTTCGTCAGTGATCAATGCAAAGAAATAGAGGAAAACAACAGAATAGGAAAGACTAGAGATCTCTTCAAGAAAATCAGAGATATCAAGGGAACATTTCAGGCCAAGATGGGTTCGATAAAGAACAGAAATGGTATAAACCTAACAGAAGCAGAAGATATTAAGAAGAGGTGGCAAAAATACACAGAAGAACTATACAAAAAAGATCTTCATGACCCAGATAATCACAATGGTGTGATCACTGACCTAGACCCAGACATCCTGGAATGTGAAGCCAAGTGGGCCTTAGAAAGCATCACTATGAACAAAGCTAGTGGATGTGATGGAATTCCAGTTGAGCTCTTTCAAATCCTGAAAGATGATGCTGTGAAAGTGCTGCACTCAATATGCCAGCAAATTTGGAAAACTCAGCAGTGACCACAGGACTGGAAAAGGTCAGTTTTCATCCCAATCCCTAAGAAAGGCAATGCCAAAAAATGCTCAAACTACCTCACAAATGTACTCATCTCACATGCTAGTAAAGTAATGCTCAAAATTCTCCAAGCCAGGCTTCAGCAATACATGAACCGAGAACTTCCAGATGTTCAAGATGGATTTAGAAAAGGCCGAGGAACCAGAGATCAAATTGCCAACATCCGCTGGATCATTGAAAAAGCAAGAGAGTTCCAGAAAAACATCTATTTCTGCTTTATTGACTATGCCAAAGCCTTTGACTGTGTGGATCACAATAAACTGTGGACAATTCTGAAAGAGATGGGAATACCAGACCACCTGACCTGCCTCTTGAGAAACCTGTATGCAGGTCAGGAAGCAACAGTTAGAACTGGACATGGAACAACAGACTGGTTCCAAATAGGAAAAGGAGTCCGTCAAGGCTGTATATTGTCACCCTGCTTATTTAACTTCTGTGCAGAGTACATCATGAGAAATGCTGGGCTGGAAGAAGCACAAGCTAGAATCAAGATTGCCAGGAGAAATATTAATAAACTCAGATATGCAGATGACAACACCCTTATGGCAGAGAGTGAAGAGGAACTAAAAAGCCTCTTGATGAAAGTGAAAGAGGAGAGTGAAAAGGTTGGCTTAAAGCTTAACATTCAGAAAACTAAGATCATGGCATCTGGTCCCATCACTTCATGGGAAATAGATGGGGAGACAGTGGAAACAGTGTCAGACTTCATTGTTTTGGGCTCCAAAATCACTGTGGATGGTGACTGCAGCCATGAAATTATAAGACGCTTACTCCTTGGAAGGAAAGTTATGACCAACCTAGATAGCATATTAAAAAGCAGAGACATTACTTTGCCAACAAAGGTCCGTCTGGTCAAGGCTATGGTTTTTCCAGTGGTCATATATGGATGTGAGAGTTGGACTGTGAAGAAAACTGAGTGCCGAAGAATTGATGCTTTTGAACTATGGTGTTGGAGAAGACTCTTGAGAGTCCCTTGGACAGCAAGGAGATCCTACCAGTCCATCCTAAAGGAGATCAGTCCTGGGTGTTCATTGGAAGGACTGATGCTGAAGCTGAAACTCCAGTACTTTGGCCACCTCAGGCGAAGAGTTGACTCATTGGAAAAGACCCTGATGCTCTGAGGGATTCCGGGCAGGAGGAGAAGGGGGCAACAGAGGATGATGGCTGGATGGCATCACCGACTCGATGGGCATGAGTTTGAGTAAACTCCGGGAGTTGGTGATGGACAGGGAGGCCTGGCGTGCTGCGATTCATGGGGTTGCAAAGTGTCGGACACGACTGAGCGACTGAACTGAACTGAACACCGGAAGGGGCCTATAGATATCCAGAAGTGTAAGCTGAAACAAGGAGCTATCTGAAACTGAACCAAACCCACACAGCCTGCAGCAGCTGCAGAGAAACTCCTAGATATATTTTTAATATTATTTTTTTTAATTAAAAATTTTTTTCTCTTTCTTTTTTTTTTTTAAAGTTCTCTATCATTCCTCGATTACTCCTTAATTTTCATTTTTATAACCCACTATAACCTGGTAAAAAAAAAAAAAAAGACCCTATTTTTAAAGTGAACTTCATATATATTTCTTAAATTTTTTGTGTTTTTGTGAATTTTTAATATTGTATTTTTAAGAGTCTAACCTCTACTCTAGATTTTTAATCTTTGTTTTTCAGTATTTGATATCAGTTTTGGACATTTAAGAATCCAACCTTCAGTACACATTTTTACTCAAGAGTGTGATTACTGGTTTGATCACTCTCTCCCCCTTTTGACTCTCCTTTTGCTTCCTCAGATCACTTCTATTTCCTCCCTCCCCTTTCTCTTCTCAATCCAATTCTGTGAATCTCTGTGGGAGTTCTGGGCTGCGGAGAGCACTTAGGGAATAGAGTACAACCTAGATCTGTCTCTCTTCTCTTGAATGCCCCTTTTCTCTTCCTGCTCACCTCTATCTCCGTCCTCCCTCTCCTCTTCTTCATGTAACTCTGTGAACTTCTCTGCATGTCCCTCACTGTGGAGAATCCTTTCACCATTAACCTAGAAGTTTTATTATCAGTGCTGTAAGGAGGGAGAAGTCTTGAAGGCTACTGAAAGAATAAGACTGAAATCCAGAGGCAAGAGGCTTAAGCCCAAAACCTAGGAACACCAGAGAACTCCTGACTACAGGAAACATTAATTAATAAGAGATCATCCAAAAGCCTCCATACCTACACTGAAACCAACCACCACCCAAGAGCCAATAAGCTCCAGAGCAAGACATACCACGCAAACTCTCCAGCAATGCAGGAACATAGCCCTGAGCATCAATATACAGGCTGCCCAAAGTCACACCAAACCCAAAGACCCATCTCAAAACTCACTACTGGACACTCCATTGCACTCCAGAGACAAGAAATCCAGCTCCACCCACCAGAACACCGACACAAGCATCTCTAACCAGCAAACCTCAACAAGCCAAACATCCAGCCCCACCCACTGGGAGAAACCTTCACAATAAAAAGGAACCACAGACTACCAGAATACAAAAAGGCCACCCCAAACCCAGCAATCTAAATAAGATGAAAGGCAGAGAAATACCCAACAGGTAAAGGAACATGAAAAATGCCCACCAAGTCAAACAAAAGAGGAGGAGATAGGGAATCTACCTGAAAAAGAATTTAGAATAATGATAAATAAAAATGATCCAAAATCTTGAAAACAGAATGGAGTTACAGATAAATAACCTGGAGACAAGGATTGAGAAGATGCAAGAAATGTTTCACAAGGACCTAGAAGAAATAACAAAGAGTCAATTAAAAAGGAATAATGCAATAAATGAGATCAAAAACACTCTGGAGGGAACCAACAGTAGAATAATGGAGGCAGAAGATAGGATAAGTGAGGTAGAAGATAAAGTGGTGGAAATAAATGAAGCAGAGAGGAAAAAAGAATTAAAAGAAATGAGGACAACCTCAGGACCTCTGGGACAATGTGAAACGCCCCAACATTCGAATCATAGGAGTCCCAGAAGAAGAAGACAAAAAGAAAGGCCATGAGAAGATACTCGAGGAAATAATAGCTGAAAACTTCCCCAAAATGGGGAAGGAAATAGCCACTCGAGTCCAAGAAACCCAGAGTCCCAAACAGGATAAACCCAAGGTGAAACACCCTAAGACACATATTAATCAAATTAACAAAGATCAAACACAAAGAACAAATATTAAAAGCAGCAAGGGAGAAACAACAAATAACACACAAGGGGATTCCCATAAGGATAACAGCTGATCTTTCGATAGAAACTCTTCAGGCCAGAAGGGAATGGCAGGACATACTTAAAGTAATGAAAGAGAATAACCTACAACCCAGATTACTGTATCCAGCAAGGATCTCATTCAGATATGAAGGAGAATTCAAAAGCTTCACAGACAAGCAAATGTTGAGAGAATTCAGCACCACCAAACCAGCTTTTCAACAAATGCTAAAGGATCTTCTCTAGACAGGAAACACAGAAAGGTTGTATGAACATGAACCCCAAACAACAAACCAAATGGCACGGGGACCATTCTTATCAATAATTACCTTAAATGTAAATGGGTTGAATGCCCCAACCAAAAGACAAAGACTGGCTGAATGAATACAAAAGCAAGACCCCTATATATGCTGTCTACAAGAGACCCACCTCAAAGCAAGGGACACATACAGACTGAAAGTGAAGGGCTGGAAAAAAATATTTCATGCAAACGGAGACCAAAAGAAAGCAGGAGTCGCAATACTTATATCAGGTAAAATAGACTTCAAAATAAAGGCTGTGAAAAGAGACAAAGAAGGACACTACATAATGATCAAAGGATCAATCCAAAAAGAAGATATAACAATTATAAATATATATGCACCCAACATAGGAGCACCGCAATATGTAAGGCAAATGCTAACAAGAATGAAGGGGGAAATTAACAATAACACAATAATAGTGGGAGACTTTAATACCCCACTCACAACTATGGATAGATCAACTAAACAGAAAAGTAACAAGGAAACACAAACTTTAAATGACACAATGGTCCAGCTAGACCTAATTGATATCTATAAGACATTTCACCCCAAAACAGTCAATTTCAACTTTTTCTCAAGTTCACACGGAACCTTCTCCAGAATAGATCACATCCCAGGCCATAAATCTAGCCTTGGTAAATTCAAAAAAATTGAAATTATTCCACTCATCTTTTCTGACCACAATGCAGTAAGATTAGATCTCAATTATGGGGGGGCGGGGGGGGACTATTAAAAATTCCAACATATGGAGGCTAAATAACACGCTTCTGAATAACCAACAAATCACAGAAGAAATCAAAATAGAAATCAAAATATGCATAGAAATGAATGAAAATGAAAACACAACAACCCAAAACCTATGGGACATTGTAAAAGCAGTGCTAAGGGGAAGGTTCATAGCAATACAGGCTTACGTCAAGAAACAAGAAAAAAGTCAAATAAATAACCTAACTCTACACCTAAAGCAACTAGAGAAGGAAGAAATGAAGAACCCCAGGGTTAGGAGAAGGAAAAAAATCTTAAAAATTAGGGCAGGAATAAGTGCAAAAGAAACAAAAGGGACCATAGCAAAAATCAACAAAGCTAAAAGTTGGTTTTTTGAAAAGGCAAATAAAATTGACAAACCCTTAGCCAGACTGATCAAGAAACAAAGGGAGAAGAACCAAATCAACAAAATTAGAAATTAAAATGGAGAGATCACAACAGGCAACTCTGAAATACAAAGGATCATAAGAGACTACTACCAGCAGCTCTATGCCAATAAAATGGACAACTTGGAGGAAATGGACAAATTCTTAGAAAAGTATAACTTTCCAAAACTGAACCAGGAAGAAATAGAAGATCTTAACAGACCCATCACAAGCACGGAGATCAAAACTGTAATCAGAAATCTTCCAGCAAACAAAAGCTCAGGACCAGATGGCTTCACAGCTGAATTCTACCAAAAATTTAGAGAAGAGCTAACACCTATCTTACTCAAACTCTTCCAGAAAATTGCAGAAGAAGGCAAACTTCCAAACTCATTCTATGGGGCCACAATCACCCTAATACCAAAATCAGGCAAGGATGCCACAAAAAAAGAAAACTACAGGCCAATATCACTGATGAACATAGATGCAAAAATCCTTAACAAAATTCTAGCAAACAGAATCCAACAAAATATTAAATAGATCATACATCATGACCAAGTGGGCTTTATCCCAGGAATGCAAGGATTCTTTAATATCCACAAATCAAACAATGTAATACACCACATTAACAAATTGAAAGTTAAAAACCATATGATTAATTCAATAGATGCAGAAAAAGCCTTTGACAAGATTCAACATCCATTTATGATAAAAAGTCTCCAAAAAGCAGGCATAGAAGGAACATACCTCAACATAATAAAAGCTATATATGACAAACCCACAGCAAGCATTATCCTCAATGGTGAAAAATTGAAAGTTTTTCCCTTAAATTCAGGAACAAGACAAGGGTGTTCACTCTCACCACTACTATTCAACATAGTTTTGGAAGTGTTGGCCACAACAATCAGAGCAGAAAAAGAAATAAAAGGAATCCAGATAGGAAAAGAAGAAATAAAACTCTCACTGTTTGCAGACGACATGATCCTCTACATAGAAAACCCTAAAGACTCTACCAGAAAATTCCTACAGCTAATCAATGAATACAGCAATGTTGCAGGATATAAAATTAACACACAGAAATCCCTTGCATTCCTATACACTAACAATGAGAAAACAGAAAGAGAAATTAAGGAAACAATACCATTCACCATTGCAACAAAAAGAATAAAATACTTAGGAGTATATCTACCTAAAGAAACAAAAGACCTATACATAGAAAACTATAAAGCACTGATGAAAGAAATCAAAGAGGACACAAACAGATGGAGAAATATACCGTGTTCATGGATTGGAAGAATCAATATTGTCAAAATGGCTATACTACCCAAAGCAATTTATAGATTCAATGCAATCCCCATCAAGCTACCAACGGTATTCTTCACAGAACTAGAACAAATAGTTTCACAATTTGTATGGAAATACAAAAAACCTCGAATAGCTAAAGCAATCTTGACAAAGAAGAATGGAACTGGAGGAATCAACCCACCTGACTTCAGGCTCTACTACAAAGCCACAGTCATCAAGACAGTATTGTACTGGCACAAAGACAGAAATATAGATCTATGGAACAGAATAGAAAGCCTAGAGATAAATCCACGAAAACCTATGAACACCTTATCTTCGACAAAGGAGGCAAAGATATACAATGGAAAAAAGACAAGCTTTTTAACAAGTGGTGCTGGGAAAACTGGTCAACCACTTGTAAAAGAATGAAACTAGAACACCTTCTAACACCATACACAAAAATAAACTCAAAACGGATTAAAGATCTAAATGTAAGACCAGAAACTATAAAACTCCTAAGGAGAACATAGGCAAAACACTCTCCGACATAAATCACAGCAGGATCCTCTATGACCCATCTCCCAGAATATTGGAAATAAAAGCAAGAATAAACAAATGGGACCTAATGAAACTTAAAAGCTTTTGCACAACAAAGGAAACTATAAGCAAGGTGAAAAGACAGCCCTCAGATTGGGAGAAAATAATAGCAAATGAAGAAACAGACAAAGGATTAATCTCAAAAATATACAAGCAACTCCTGCAGCTCAATTCCAGAAAAATAAATGACCCAATCAAAAAATGGGTCAAAGAACTAAACAGACATTTCTCCAAAGAAGATATACAGATGGCTAACAAACACATGAAAAGATGCTCAACATCACTCATTATCAGAGAAATGCAAATCAAAACCACAATGAGGTACCATTACACACCAGTCAGGATGGCTGCTATCCAAAAGTCTACAAGCAATAAATGCTGGAGAGGGTGTGGAGAAAAAGGAACCCTCTTACACTGTTGGTGGGAATGCAAACTAGTATAGCCACTATGGAGAACAGTGTGGAGATTCCTTAAAAAACTGGAAATAGAACTGCCATATGACCCAAAAATCCCACTTCTGGGCATACACACTGAGGAAACCAGATCTGAAGGAGATACATGCACCCCAATGTTCATCGCAGCACTGTTTATAATAGCCAGGACATGGAAGCAACCTAGATGCCCATCAGCAGACGAATGGATAAGAAAGCTGTGGTACGTATACACTATGGAATATTACTCAGCCATTAAAAAGAATCATTTGAATGAGTTCTAATCAGATGGATGAAACTGGAGCCCATTATACAGAGTGAAGTAAGCTAGAAAGATAAAGACCAATACAGTATACTAACGCATATATATGAAATTTTAAAAGATGGTAATGATAACTCTATATGCAAAACAGAAAAAGAGACACAGATGTACAGAAAAGAATTTTAGACTCTGTCGGAGAAGGTGAGGGTGGGATGTTCTGAGAGAATAGCACTGAAACAAGTATACTATCAAGGGTGAAACAGATCACCAGCCCAGGATGGATGCATCAGACAAGTGCTCAGAGCTGGTGCACTGGGAACACCCAGAGGGATTGGATGGGGAGGGAGGTGGAAGGGGTGATCGGGATGGGGAACACATGTAAATCCATGGCTGGTTCATGTCAATGTATGACAAAAAACACTACAATATTGTAAAGTAATTAGCCTCCAACTAATAAAAATAAATGAAAAGAAAAAAAATAGGTAACCAACAAGGACCTACAGTATAGCACATGAAACTCTGCTCAATGTTTTGTGGCAGCCCGGATGGGAAGGGAGTTTGGGGGAGAATGGATACATGCATATATATGGCTGAGTCCCTTCACTGTTAACCTGAAACTATCACAACATTGTTAATTGACTATACCTCAATCCAAAATCAGTTCAGCTCAGTTGCTCAGTCACGTCCGACTCTGAGACCCCGTGGACTGCAGCACGCCAGGCCTCCCTGTCCATCACCAACTCCCGGAGCCTACTCAAACTCATATCCATAGAGGTGGTGACGCCATCCAACCATTTCATCCTCTATTGTCCCCTTTTCCTCCCGTCTTCAATCATTCCCAGCATCAGGGTTTTTTCCAGTGAATCAGTTCTTCACATCGGGCAGTCAAAGTATTGCAGTTTCAGCTTCAACATCAGTCCTTCCAATGAATATTCAGGACTGATTTCCTTTAGGATGGACTGGTTTGATCCCCAAGCAGTCCAAGGGACTCTCAAAAGTCTTCTCCAACACCACAGTTCAAAAGCATCAATTCATCAGCGCTCAGTTTTCTTTATAGTCCAACTCTCAGATTCATACATGACCACTGGAAAAATCATAGCTTTGACTAGATAGACCTTTGTTGGCAAAGTTATGTCTCTGTTTTTTAATAAGCTGTCTAGGTTGGTCATAGGTTTCTTCCAAGGAGCGTCTTTTAATTTCATGGCTGCAGTCACCATCTGCAGTGATTTTGGAGCCCCCAAGAATAAAGGCAGCCACTGTTTCCACTGTTCTCCATCTATTTGCCATGAAGTGATAGCACTGGATACCCATGATCTTACTTTTCTGAATGTTGAGTTTTAAGCCAGCTTTTTCACTCTTCTCTTTCACTTTCATCAAGAGGTTCTTTAGTGCTTCTTTGCTTTCTGCCATAAAGGTGGTGTCATCTGCATATCTGAGGTTATTGATACTTCTCCCGGCAGTCTTGATTCTAGCTTGTGCTTCATCCAGTCCAGTATTTCTCACGATGTACTCTGCTTAGAAGTTAAATAAGCAGGGTGACAATATACAGCCTTGACATATTCCTTTCCTAATTTGGAACCAATCTGTTTTTCCATGTCTGGTTCTAACTGTTGCTTCCTGACCTGCATACAGATTTCTCAGTAGACAGGTCAGATGGTCTGGTATCCCCATCTCTTTCAGAATTTTCCACAGTTTGTGATGATCCACACAGTCAAAGGCTTTGGCATAATCAATAAAGCAGAAATAGATGTTTTTCTGGAACTCCATTGCTTTTTCAATGATCCAACGGATGCTGGCAATTTGATCTCTGGTTCCTCTGTCTTTTCTAAATCCATCTTGAACATCTGGAAGTTCATGGTTCAGGTACTGTTGAAGCCTAGCTTTGAGAATTGTGAGCACTACTTTTCTAGTATGTGAGATGAGTGCAATTGTGCAGCAGTTTGAGCATTCTTTGGCATTGTCCTTCTTTGAGATTAGAATGAAAACTGACCTTTTCCAGTCCTGTGCCCACTGCCGAGTTTTCCAAATTTGCATGCATATTGCGTGTAGCACTTTCAGAGCATCATCTTTTAGGATTTGAAATAGCTCAACTGGAACTCCATCACCTCCAAGGCCCACTTGTATTTGCATGTCAGGATATCTGGCTCTAGGTGAGCGATTACACCATCCTGCTTATCTGGGTTATGAAGATCTTTTTATATGGTTCTGTGTATTCTTGCCACCTCTTCTTAATATCTTCTGCTTCTGTTAGGTCCATACCATTTCTGTCCTTTATTGTGCCCATCTTTGCATAAAATGTTCCCTTGGTATCTCTAATTCTCTTGAAGAGATCTCTTTTGCCAAGAGAATGCACTGGTCATAGCAATCACCCTCTTCCAACAACACAAGAGAAGACTCTACTCATGGACATTACCAGATGGTCAAGACCAAAATCAGATATATTACATTCTTTGCAGCCAAAGATGGAGAAGCTCTATACAGTCAGCAAAAACAAGACCAGGAGCTGACTCTGGCTCAGATCATGAAATCCTTATTGCCAAATTCAGACTTAAATTGAAAAAAGTGGGGAAAACCACTAGACCATTCAGGTATGACCTAAATCAAATCCCTTATGATTATGCAGTGGAAGTGACAAATAGATTCAAGGACTAGATCTGATAGTCAGAGTGCCTAATGAACTATGGATGGAGGTTCATGACATTGTACAGAAGGCAGTGATCAAGACCTTCCCCAAGAAAAAGAAATGCAAAAAGGCAAAACGGTTGTCTGAGGAGGCCTTACAAATACCTAAGAAGAGAAGCAAAGGGCAAAGGAGAAAAGAAAAAATATACGCATTTGAATGCAGAGTTCCAAAAAGTAGCAAGGAGAGATAAGAAAGCCTTCCTCTGTGATCAATACAAAATAAAAAGTAAAAAAAAAAAAAAAAAAACTCCTGGTTAAAAAAATTTATACATGAATAGAAAACAAAATACAAATGTCCCTCTCACCAATGCTTGATTCTTCTGATCTGTCTCATATGTTTAAATACTATGATTAGCTTTCTATTAAATCCATAGAGAAATTTTCTATCATACACATGCATATCTCTATATGCTCTTTTACTTGCTTGTTTAGTTGAAATAATGTCTTGCTACTTTCTTTGTTGTATGTTAGTGTGTGGGTGTATTAAACCCTTCCATATTAGCACTCATGTATCCCTCACATCATATTATTACTAAATAAATATTCACCTTATGAAAATTACCACCATTTATTTATTGAGGACCCTGCTTAAGAATATTGCATCTTCTCCAGTTTTTCATGAGTAAGATGATGCTGCAATAAATACCTTTACCTGTAGGCATGTACCTTTGTACAGCAATAGTTCCCTAAATTATGCTACATTTCTTAGCTGTTATCTAAGCACCCTTGAAAACATTGGATCAATTTACATCTCTTGAAATGAGATCATATGTGGGCCAGCCATACAGATTTCCATAGGAAGATGTGGGAAATTTTTATTACCATGTTCATTGTGTGCAATTCTTAGTAATGATACTAACATATGAGGAGCCAGTATTTACATCATGAAATAAAGACACATCCCAGAAGTTCTCACCCCCATGGGAACTGCACTGCCAGCTGCCCAGGACACCCTTGACCCAGCATCTGCCTCTTAGCCTCTGAGCTCGGATCATGTTGGCTCCTGTCATGACAGCTGGAGATGCATGAGGCAAGGCTGCTGGCAAAGGAGGGAATCCAAGGAAACTACACTCTTCTCTCAGAACCCTTGTTGCAAAACCAACTTCCCTAATTCAGGGCCCACTTCATTTACTCCAGATGTCCCTCCAGTGTTAAGGCCACGGGAGCCCAACAGATACTCAGAAGTAGGAAGGAGTGGATACTAGCAAAACTCATTAGGAAAGATGTTGTCAGTTTCTTAAAACTAAGTATACACCTCCTCTATGACTCAGCAATTCTGCTCCCAGTTATCTACCCAAGAAATGAAAAAATATGTCCACACCGAGATGTCTATTTTAATCTTCATAGCAGGTTAGTTCATTATGTCAAGTGACACAAAAGAAATATCCATCAGCAAGAGAATGGTATAGTTAATCCACATTATTCACACATTCTGTATTTGTGAATTCATCTACTCATGAAAACTTACGTGTAGCTCCAAAATCAATATTTCTAAGAGCTTTCAATGGAGCACATGTTCTCAACTAAAGTGGAAAATGGCAAAATTCCCATCTTGTTGCAACTCTTACAGCGTAAACAATGGCCTCTTTGCTGTCTAATTAGCAGCATGGTTTTGGCATTTTATTGGTGATTTTGCTCTTAAAGACGACTCCCAAGCAGAGTGCTGAGGTGCCTACCTACTGTTGCTAAGTGTAAGAAAGCTGTTAAGTTACTTACAGAGAAAATGAGCTTAGATAAGCATTAAACAAGATTTTTTACCCAAAATACATATACCAGGGACTTCTCTGGTAGTGTAGTGGATAAGAATTCTCCTGCCAATGCAGGGGACACAGATTCCATCACTGGTTTGGGAAGAGTCCACATGCAGCAGAGCAACTAAGCTCCTGAGCCACAAATAGTGAAGCCTCCAGCCGAGAGCCTGTGCTCCACTACAGGAGAAGCCAGGGCAATGAGAAGCCTGCTCACCGCAACTAGAGAAAGCTGGCGCCCAGCAACAAAGACCCAGCACAACCAAAACTAAAAATAAACACACACACACACACAGAAATGTGTTAGGCAAACTACTTTTGGGCTTCCCTGCTGGTTCAGTAGTAAAGAATCTGCCTACCAACGCAGGAGATGCGGGTCCCATCCCTGGGTCAGAAAGATCCCCTGGAGAAGGAAACAGCAACCCACTCCAGTATTCTTGCCTGGAGAATCCCATGGAAAGAGGAGCCTGGCAGGATACAGTCCATGGGGTCACGTAAGAGTTGCACATGACAGAGCAACTAAACAACAACTTCTTTCAGGCATGAGTTACAGAGGTTGGCTCTGTGTCCATATTAATGGATAAATAATATTTATTAAGTAAGGTGTGTTTGAATACCAACAAATATAAAACAAGGCTATGTGCCCATCAGTCGACGAAAATCTTGTGGTAAATGTTCCCAGGAACATTTCTCCTACAGCAGTGACTTAGTATTCAGTGTTCCCAGAAACTTGAAAGACATAACCACACAAATAATGAGTCAGCTGCATGGTCATGTGAGGAAATACTACTCAGCAATGAAAAGTAACACTACTGAGACACACAGCGCAGACAATCCTCACCTATACTACACGGAATGAAAGGAGCCAGACACGCCAAAGACTGATACTTTGTGAGGTGAAGGGAAAAGTACTCAGTCGTGTCCAGCTCTTTGCGACCCCATGGACTATATGGTCCATGGAATTTTCCAGTCCAGAATACTGGAATGCTAGCCTTTCCCTTCTCCAACTTTATGACTCCACTATAAATGCTCTAAAACAGGTCAAAAATAATCATAATCCATGTTTTCAGAAATCCCCAAAGTGACTGCCTTGGTCCTGGAAAGAAATTGACTAGGAAAGATTATGAGTGAATTCTGGAATACACTATCTCCTTTATATACTGTTGAATTCTATTTGCTACCTTTTTATTCAGGATTTTTACTTCTATCTTTATGAAATATATCAGCCTGCAGTTTTCTGTTCTTATCTTTCTCAGGTTTTGGTATCAAGGTCATTTTGGTTATTATAAAGTGAATTGGGAAATGTGTCTCCTTTTTCTGTGCATGCTCAGTTGCTAATTCATATCTGACTCTTTGCAACCCCATGGACTGTAGCCCACCAAGCTCCTCTGTTCATGGAATTCTCCAGACAAGAGTATTGCAGCGAGTAGCCATTACCTTCTCAAGGGCATCTTCCTGACCAAGGGTTTGAACACGCATTTCCTGATCTCCTGCATTAGCAGATGGATTCTTTACCTCTTTCTATCTTATGGGAAAATACGGCATTATAGGCACACTTCATTATAATGTGCTTTGTTTTACTGTGCCTTGCAGATAATTGAGTTTCTTACAAATAGAATGTGGCAACTCTGCCTTGTTTGATGATGTTCAGAATATTTTAGCAATAAGGTATTTTTAATTAAGGTAAGTACATTACTGTTTTACACATAATGCTATTGCACACTTAGCAGATAACATAGCCTAAACACAACATAGGCACTGGAAAATTTTTTTTAAAAATTAAAAGTAAAAATTTAAAAATTCACTTATTTTACTGCATTATTCACTTTATTGCAGTGGTCTGGAGCCATACCTGTAATGTCTCTGAAGTATGCCTATGTTTCCCCCTGAAATATTTGGAGAATTTGATTACAAGAGTTTCTTTGCAGGAAAATTTGTAATTACAAGTTGTGGTAGCTAAATAATGCCTGATCACCCTGTCCCAAAAAATCTACACTCTAATTGCCAGAACCTGTGAATGTTATACAGCAAAAAGGACATTAAAGCTGTGATTAAGTTAAAGTTTTTTAAATGGGGAGATTGTCTGGAAGTATCTGGGTAGACTCTCTACATCTGATAATATTTCTTCTCTTAAGTCTATGGTTTCTAGTATTATAGAACACTGCCAGGTTTCTTTAGCTTCTTGTTTTCATGTTATAACTCTACCTGTCATTCTTATTTCAATCTATCTTTATATTTCAAGTGAGTCAAGGATAGACATCAAGAGCTGGCCTGACAATTTTGTTTAGCATTTAGTCCATTTACATAGAATATGATTTTTTATTTTTTAAGTGTACCATTTTCCTATCTTTTTATTTTCTCCTAGTACATTTCTTTTCTTCTATTCTTCCTTTTCTGGATTAATTAAATATTTATCTTTTCTAGTATAATTTCTTTTGGCATTTTATACATAACTTTTTTGATTACTTTAGTGTTGCTATCTGGGATTATCATATGCACTCTTAAATTATCACAGTCTACTAGGACTTATTGCCAGGAAAAACATCAACAACCTCGGATATGCAGATGATACCACTCTAATTGCAGTAAGTGAAGAGGAACTAAAGAATCTCTTGATGAAGGTAAAAGAGGAGAGTGAAACAACTGGCTTAAAACTCTACATTCAAAAAATTAAGATCATGGCATCCAATCCCTCACTTCATGGCAAGTAGGAGGGGGAAAAGTGGAAACAGTGACAGATTTTATTTTCTTGGACTCCAAAATTACTGTGGATGGTGACTGAAGTCATGAAATTAAAAGGTCCTATTTCCTTGGAAGGCAAGCAATGACAAACCTTGACAGCATATTAAAGAGCAGAGACATCATATTACCAACAAAGGTCCATAGAGTTAAAGCTATGGTTTTTCCAGTAGTCTACATCGGATGTGAGAGTTGGACCATAAAGAAAGCTGAGCGCCAAAGAACAGATGCTTTCAAATTGTGGTGCTGGAGAAGGCTCTTGAAAGTTCCCTGGACAGCAAGGAGTTCAAACCAATCAATCCTAAAGGAAGTCAACTCTGAATATTATTGGTAGGACTGACGCTGAAGCTGAAGCCCCAATACTTTGGCCACCTTATGCAAAGAGCCAACTCATTGGGAAAGACACTGACGCTCGAAAAGATTGAAAGCAGGAGGAGAAGGGGCTGGCAGACGATGAGATGGTTGGATAACATCACCCACTCAATGCACATGAATTTAAGCAGACTCCAGGAAATAGTGAAGAAAAGTCCATGGGTTTGCAAAGAGTCACACATGACTTAGTGACTGAACAACAACAATCAGGAATTAATATCACACCACTTAGCATAAAAATGTAAAGCTTTGTAAAAGTACAATTACATTTATGCCCCTATCTATCATGGTATTGTTATCACATATACTAGATCTACAGGAGCTATACACAGATCATGATTTTTGCTTTAAAGATTCATGTGTCTTTTAAAGGAATTTTGAGAATAAGACATATTGTATGGGTCAAAATGGTCATTTGGGTTTTTCCATGGAAAAAGTGTGTGATGTCTACATATATATTCTTAAATTCTTCCTTAGTGAGTATGTTAGGGCTTCTTATTCTTACTTTTTGTCTATTTGTCCTGGGATGTACATCAGAGACGTATGTAGGGATAACTTTCCCAAATGTAAGAGTGATGTGACAAACTCAAAACTCACAAACCCATGGCTGATTCATGTCGTGTATGGCAAAACCCACTACAATATGGTAAAGTAATTTGCCTCCAGTTAAAATAAATAAATTTTTAAAAACTCACAAACGAGAAGGCAATGGGGAGATTCCCTATTGAAAGACTCTTCCCTGTAACATTATTAATAGGTGAAAATTGGAACACAGCTTTTCCATTTCTAGGGATGAACACATGTCTGTGGAAGGGAGCTTTAATTATTGAACTCTTTAACTTTATGTCAAGCCTTAAACTAACTTAATGTAACATCTACCTCTGTCCAACTTCTACCCTTTTGAGTCACATGGAACAGGAAAAAACTGAAAGTTTTAGTCGCTCAGTCATGTCCGACTCTTTGTGACCCCGTGGACTGTAGCCTGCCAGATTCCTCTGTCCATGGAATTTTCCAGGCAAGAATACTGGAGTGGGGAGCCTTTCACTTTTTCAAGGTATCTTCCCAAATCAGGGATTGAACCCAGGTCTCCTGCATTGCAGGCAGATTCTTTACCATCTGAGCCACAAGGGAAGCCCTGAGTTACATGGACTGGCTTTTAAGTATCTTCTCACTTAAATCTTCAAAATTCTATACAAAATCTTATCAGTCACTGTATCTATGCCATAGAGTCTTGACCCTGCAGTATTCTAGCTGCCCCCTTTGATGCTAGGTGCCTTTGTGCAGGTTTTCGTTCATATGTTCACAGTGCTCTGCATTTAGAGACTTCTTCAAACTGCAGAGACAAATTCTTCAGAACTGGGAGATTTTTTTGCACTTTCTTTTGTAATTCACTCATTTATGCTTCCCTTGTTCTATCTTTGTAGAACATTTATATTCAGATATGGGAATCCTGAATTAATCTTTTAAGCTGCTTACCTTTCTGATTTTCCAAATTGTAGCCTATTTTTGATATGTTTTGGGCATTTTTATTTTCCCCTTCAGCCTATTTATGAATTTCTTTTTACTAGTCCTAATATTATACTCTAGGAGCATTTTCCTTTATTTTGTGATTTTCTTCACACAGCATCCTCTTCCTCAGGACAAAACATGTTCTAATTTTAAAAGGATATGTATCATAGGATTTTTTAAATTGTTATTGTTCTCTAACTGATCTGCATTTTCCTCGAATTTTTTTTCTTCTGTTTTTAGTTCTCTTGGTTCTTCTAACTGCTTTGGTAGGTCAGCTGGAGATAGATAATGTGACCAACCGTCCCGGCTTCACAGTTGAGTCAGTTTCTGGGATATGGGACCATCAGTTTCTAAAATGGGACAGTCCTGGATAAAGTGGGATCAGGGGTCACTCTACATGTGAAACAGGTATTTCCTTGCCTACACAGAAAATGCAAGGGACCTGCAGTGCCTGGCTGCTATTTACACAAGCTTTTAAAGCAGTACGCCTGTTTATAAGCTCTCGCTCTCATAATCCTTGGCAGCTGAGGCCTCTATGTGCTGACTGACCAGTTCTGTTGGGTGAATCAACCTGTTTCTTCTTACTTTCCCCGTTGCAGAATTTAGTTTGTATCTCAGGCTTATTAGCTTGGAAACACTTATTTTTGCTTTCCATATTAAAAAACTGTAAAATATCATTCATTGTAACTTTTCCCCCATTCTCTTTGTCCTTGTTAATTAACAAATTTTGATTCCTACAATGCCTTTTAGTGTGATTGGGAGAGTAAGAGGAAATGGTCAGCTGACAATATAAAATATAAAGAATTATCATTCTCCTCCCTGGAAGTTAACTGTAGCATCCTGGGTGAGGGGTCAGCTGTTTCATTTTCATGACTATTGACCCTCCCTGGTGCTTCATTCTCTATCTTCTGGCCCTGGACTTGTTAGGGAACAAAGGAGTTACTAGGGCACTCACATAGAGTGAATGTGCTCCTATCTGGAACAGAGGAAGAGAACAAACTAGAGTTGTGTTTTGGTTTAGAGGACTGGAATGGCTGAAAAGGGGCAGATTTAGGAGAGGTGCCTCCTCTGAGCTCTCTCTGGGAATTAGGGAGTCATGCAGAGAGGAGGCATGCATGAAGGGCTTAAAAATACCTGCTGACATCGAGTGTGGAAAGGGTCAAAATCAAAAAAGTAAGAAGATAAATACTTATAAGTTGACCCTCAATACTACAAGGAAACTGCTGACACTGTAACTGGAGAAGTGGCATCGCTCACATTTCTAACACAAATATCAGAGTGCATGGTTACCCTCTGAACCAAGGAGGCTGGTTTTGCACAGGAGGTGGAGAGGTGGGTTAAACTCAGGCATGTGCATGAATGCACTGGCACGTGTGCACACAATAAGTATATGATAGGGACATAATTTATGAATGTTAATCTGTAGATAACACAGAGCTGTTTAATCCCTAATTTAGGATCTTCTCCAAAAGCTACTAGTCAGGAGGGGGAGATTTCTCCATTTTTGAGCATCTGTAACTGTTGCGCGGCATTCTAAACCAGGAAAAATATTTTTCTCCAGCTGAAAAGTTTCTCTGCACTGACTCACAGGGACTAATTAATTATTTTCTCACTTTGAAAACTTTGTAAGAAATTAAAGCAATTATCTCCTTCTTAGATGGCATATACCTTAACTCAGCTTCTACTAATACCTCCAGCACAAAATCACTCAGAATTTCTCTTGAGAGACTCTGATGCAGTTCTTTCAACCAGTTAATCATGTCCCTTCCCTCGTCAGAAATCAAGTGCAAAAATATCCTTTTTTGTTACTTTTATCTTCTGAAGTGAAGAAGTTCTTGACTTCCAAATGCTGGGAACTTGGTGTAGAAGAAGCTCTTTATCTCAGCATCACCAGGATCACACAGGAAAAATTCTGTCTCACATTTTTTATAGATTAATATAAATAATCTTGGGCTCCAAAATCACTGCAGATGGTGGCTGCAGCCATGAAACTAAAAGACACTTGATCCTTGGAAGGAAAGCATGAGAAATCTAGACAGCATACTAAAAAGCAGAGACATCACTTTGCCGACAAAGGCTCATATAGTCAAAGCTACGACTTTCCCAGTAGTCATGTACGGATGTGAAAACTGGACTATAAAGAAGGCTGAGGACTGAAGAATTGATGCTTTCAAATTATGGTTCTGCAGAAGACTGTTGAGAGTCCCTTGGACTGCAAGGAGATCAAACCAATCAATCCTAAAGGAAATCAGTCCTGAATATTCATTGGAAGGACTAATGCTGAAGCTGAAACTCCAATACTTTGGTCACCTGATGTGAAGAGCTGACTCATTGAAAGAGACCCTGATGCTGGCAAAGATTGAAGGCAGGAGGAGAAGTGGACGACAGAGGATGAGATGGTTGGATGGCATCATCAACACAATGGACAGGAGCTTTGCAAACTCCAGGAGATAGTGAAACCTGGTGTGCTGCAGCCCATGAGGTCACAAAGAGTCAGACACGACTGAGCAACTGAATAACAAAATATTTTATTATACAAATGAAACAGAATTTATTTAACCAATCACCAATAGATATCTCATTGTCATCAATATGTTGTTATTACAAAGACACTAACAAAGACACTGATAATATTGTGCTAATGAGATAAGAAATGGGGAGGTGGATTAGGACTGGGGTAGGGGGTGCTGATTAGGGGAGTGGTGAGGTTGCCAATGCTATAAGGGAGGCATGAGACATCTCTGTGGAAAGCTGGATACTAGTGTGGTAAACTCGGGGTGTGTAAGGGGAAAGGAAAAGAAGGCCCCAGAGATGAATCAAAGACCTGGAACCACAGAAAGAGAACTATAGAGAGGAATCAGGAGGGAAAGCGGCCAGGAGAGGATGAACAAATGAAGGGACAGGAAGCAGGGACCTTGAAGGGATGGCAGAATGTGAGAAATCCAGGGAGGGGACAAAGGCTGCCTCTTCCTCCACTCTTGCACTCCCCTCAGCCTGGCCACCCGGCAAGGCCAGCTGTCCCCTCCATTCCAGCTGGGGCACAGCAGCTCTGCGGACCCAGCCCCCTCCTGGCGGGCAGCACAACCCGGGGGCCAGCAGGTGGGAGAACCCCTTGCTCAGCCCTTCCTCCCACACCCTGAGAAGGTCCACAGATTAGAGAGGCACGTCTGCACCTAAACAACGACCACCCCTGAAACTGTACAGGTATCAGACTGTGCACTGAGTTCAGAGCCAGCCAAGAAAATGTGCAGAGGAGTATTAAGGCCACAGGACTTTGGGATAGGAAAACAAGAGAATATGCTGGAGCCAGAGAAGGAATAGGGAGCTTCACACAGTCCGAGGGCATAAAGCTAAGGACAATCTATGAGAAGATGGTTCAAGAACCTGGAATCAAGAAGTTATTCAATTCTGGAGCCAGAGAATATATTTCTGATACTGGCTTCTTCGGAAAGCTAAATATCACATATATTATTATTACATTTAATTTTAAAACATTTTATTGTAAAATGCATAAGTGAAACATACATATATAACATAAAGTGAATTTTTAAATAACAGTCTATAATGATAAACACCATGGCCATAATGTGAAAGAGTTCTGTTGCACACAGATTATTTGATGATGATTAGGCTCCAGTTCAAAGTGCTTTTCAGACCATTCTAGAATTCAGAATGTATTCTCCCATATAAAAAGCTTTAGGGCAAGACTAGTTCCTGAATTGATGACAGCATTGTTTCACTCTGTCCCGAAGTGCTTCTATGAATTTGTCATTCCGGAGAGTGAGTATGAAAGGATTGAGGAAAGGAGTGACCACGGAAACCATCAGGGAAACAACTCTGTTGTAATCCGCGGCCTGCGTCTGCTTGGGCTTCACGTAGAGGAACAAGCAGCTGCCGTAACCAATCACGACACAGGTGAAGTGGGAGGCACATGTGGAGAAGGCTTTCCTGCGGCCAGAGGCCGAGGGGATCTTGAGGATGGTGGAGATGATGTAGGTGTAGGAGACAATTGTAGGGATCAAAGAACCAAAAAGAACAAAAACAGCCATTAAGAAGAGGATGAATTCCATGAAAAGAGTATTACCACAGGATAGTTTGAGCAATTGCCCTCGGTCGCAGAAAAAATTGTCCACCACATTTGATTTGCAGTAGGAAAGCTGAAATGTGGCATAAACTGGCCAAATTTGAAAAAGGAACCCAAACAACCACGACACAATTACCACAAAGTTGCAGGTGCGGCTGTTCATAATGACGTTGTATCTCAAGGGGTTACAGACAGCCACGTACCGGTCCACAGCCATCGCCCCCAACAGTGCAAACTCTGTGGTCCCCAGAGCAAGGTACAGGAAGAGCTGGGCGACACATGCAACCAGAGATATTGTCTGCATCCCAGGGAGCAGCAGCCCCCAGAGCATCACGGGGATGATAATGGTGGTCACCAGGATCTCCAAGGCAGAGAGATGACCAAGGAAGAAATACATGGGAGACTGCAGATGTTTATCCAGGCAGACAATCACAATGATGACTGTGTTACCCATTAATGTCACTAAGTAGAAGAAGAAGAAGGTAGCAAAGAGGATATGGCGTAGTTCTCTGGATCCAGAGAAGCCAAGGAGATAGAATTCAGTGGCACTGGAGTGATTCCCCAACATGTAGCTCTGAACTTTTGTTCCTTGTGAAGTCTAGAGAGCAATGGAGAGATAACATACTTCTAACCTCAGAAAGAGGAAAGACATTTTCAACTTGAGGAAATACACCCTACTCCTGCCTCTACAACATGACTATTTTCTACACAAGGTTAATGGTTGATACTTTATGAAGGAATGTGCAGTATATTAAGATAATAGCATAGGTCCAAAAAAATGAGCAACGGTCACCAATACCACCCTAGGCATGAAACCCCACCCTCCCCAGTATGTACCCTTGCCTCTCAGTTCACATCTTTGCTCTGCTACCCTATCTAGTCCTGGAACACAACATGCTCATTCATACAATGACCACTTCCATCCTGAATGCCCTAAATTCTCTTCTGTACCTGTTTTGTCCATGTCCTGCAAAGACTGCTGTATGTAAACAGTTAGAAGACAAAAAAATGTTAATTTCTCAGTCGTGTCAGACTCTTTGCAACCTGATGGACTCTAGCCCACCAGGCTCCTCCGTCCATGGAATTCTCCAGGCAAGGATACTGGAGTGGGTAGCCATTCCCTTCTCCAGGAGATCTTCCCGACCCAGGGATCAAACATGGGTCTCCTGCATTACAGGCAGATTCTTTACCACCTAAGCCACCAAAGGAGCCTATGAGACAGAATTCCTAGTTAATCACAGCCAGACATAGTTACTTCTTTCCTCTGTATCTGCTAAAAACAGGCTCCATTTCAATTACATTCATTTTAAATTTGTTGCCTCTTATATTTATCATTTTAGGGGTACTGGTGGGAATTTGGATCAATCCAGAACATTGTCATGAGATAAGAGCTATTTTTGAAATGAAGTATGAAGTACTTCTCTGATTTCGGGGGAGCTGGCTCCCTAGAATGAATTATCCATGCTTTCCTCTTTACTTTTATGATAAAAATGATTTTCCATCTCTGCCTTCATTGAATATGTCTCCTCTATGCAGGAAACCTGGCCAGTTTCTAGTTGATGATTTCTCGCTCTGAGATTACAATTCCCCTGCAACCAGATTGCTTTCACTTGGCCCTAATCAATATCTGATATCTATCATGCTTTTACTTGTTTATTCACTTATCATCAATATCCCACATTAGAATTCAGTACCTTGATGGCATATTCTTTAGTATTCTTATATCACCACAAGTGACAAGAAGAGAGTCTGACAATGTATGTGCTCTGTAAACATCATTCACTGACTATATCAATTAGTAGATAAAGAACCATACAATAAATAATGCCCAACCTGACTAGCTTTCCCTCCACTCATGCTTCTCTAAACCATTGTCCAGTCAGCCTGCAGTCTCTCTTGCTGCACATCCCTTACAAATGGCAAATGAATAAGGGAGAGATGGTGAGAAAAGAGAGTGTAGGGTCTCAGTTCCCTCAGGCAGAGGGCTGTGTCCACACCCCCCGACCTGCTCCTTGCTATGGAGGGGTGGTCTGATGCACAGCTCGTCTGCTCTGCATCTGTTTTAGTTCACTCGTCAGCCTCTACATGCCCTTGTTCCAGGAGGCAGCCCAGCTCAGGCCTTCCCATGGTGATGCTTTTCGCAGAGGGAAATTGCTTGGAAGACACTCACCGCAAGAGAAGGGGATGGAATGTAATTTCTACCACCCTTTAGGCGTCACCTCAGCCCAGCCCCTGTAAAGCTAGTAGAGAGCAATATTTGGCAGACAGGCTGATTCTGCTGTCTCCACTCACAATGAAGAACAACTGGCCACACACAGAAACCTGAAGAAGTCCAGAAATAATGGTGCTGAGAAGGATCCAGCTGTCTCCCTGTCTCTCATTCTCTCTGCCTCTTTCCTCCTCTCCCTAGTCCGTCCCCAAGGATGGTTACTCACTAAGGAACAATTTGCACAGGCAGATACACACTAGGGAGGTAGTCAAGGAAAAGCTGAAGAAACTTCCACTCTTCCCTCCTGAGGCTAATCAAGTTGGAGACCATGGAAGTTTAAGTTTTGTGCAGTGGGCACACTTGAACGCTCCCAGTCAGAAGCTTCTCAACAACCAGGCTGCCTCCCTCCCAGGCTCTCCCACACCACCACACAATCCCAGCTGTCAACAGTCAGCCACCTCAGTGCTCTGCCCCTCTCCCTGACTACATGGAGCCCTACAGAGCCGAAGCCACCCTGAAGCTGTGACCCCACAAGTGGGTTCAAGACACTTGTTGAAAACCTAAGAGGCCACCAAATGGACGTCTGTCCAAATTCTCTGTTCATCTCCTGGGTTGCATGAAGCCCATTTTTCGCAGATGATCTCTGCCCTCTGTGTACCACATGCCCTCTGGCCATAGTTACGCATCCTGGTCAGAGATAAACAGAGAGCATCTGCCTGTTAATCCACTGCACACCTGTTAATCCCACAGCCCATTCCCATCTCTCTAACCCACATGTGTTCCAAGTGGGGGTGTTCAGCCATACATTTCCCTCTAGGTCTCCAAATGCGACTGGTAACCTCCCTCATCAGCTTGAATTGAGGGATAACAGTGGTTTAGAAACAACACTGAGGACTGATAAAAAAGATTTTTTAAAAACATAGACCTGAAGATGCTTGGGATGCTTAGTAAAATAGCAAAATCATATTTTAAATATCTATTTTTTTATACTTTCAAAAGCAACTGTCATTTTTCATAAAATTAGCACCGATCAAAATTTAAAAAAGCTTAAAAGCTTTTGCACAACAAAGGAAACTATAAGCAAGGTGAAAAGACAGCCCTCAGATTGGGAGAAAATAATAGCAAATGAAGAAACAGACAAAGGATTAATCTCAAAAATATACAAGCAACTCCTGCAGCTCAATTCCAGAAAAATAAATGACCCAATCAAAAAATGGGTCAAAGAACTAAACAGACATTTCTCCAAAGAAGACATACAGATGGCTAACAAACACATGAAAAGATGCTCAACATCACTCATTATCAGAGAAATGCAAATCAAAACCACAATGAGGTACCATTACACGCCAGTCAGGATGGCTGCTATCCAAAAGTCTACAAGCAATAAATGCTGAAGAGGGTGTGGAGAAAAGGGAACCCTCTTACACTGTTGGTGGGAATGCAAACTAGTATAGCCGCTACGGAGAACAGTTTGGAGATTTCTTAAAAAACTGGAATTAGAACTGCCATATGACCCAGCAATCCCACTTCTGGGCATACACACCGAGGAAAACAGATCTGAAAGAGACACGTGCACCCCAATGTTCATTGCAGCACTGTTTATAATAGCCAGGACATGGAAGCAACCTAGATGCCCATCAGCAGATGAATGGATAAGGAAGCTGTGGTACATATACACTATGGAATATTACTCAGCCATTAAAAAGAATTCATTTGAATCAGTTCTAATGAGATGGATGAAACTGGAGCCCATTATACAGAGTGAAGTAAGCCAGAAAGATAAAGACCAATACAGTATACTAACACATATATATGGAATTTTAAAAGATGGTAACAATAACCCTATATGCAAAACAGAAAAAGAGACACAGATGTACAGAACAGAATTTTGGACTCTGTGGGAGAAGGCGCGGGTGGGATGTTTCGAGAGAACAGCATCAAAACATGTGCATTATCTAGTGTGAAACAGATCACCAGCCCAGGCTGGATGCATGAGACAAGTGCTCAGGCTTGGTGCACTGGGAAGACCCAGAGGAATTGGGTGGAGAGGGAGGTGGAAGGGGGGATCGGGATGGGGAATACATGTAAATCCATGGCTGATTCATGTTAATGTATGACAAAAACCACTACAATATTGTAAAGTAATTAGCCTCCAACTAATAAAAATAAATGGAAGAAAAAGGGAAAAAAATTAAAATTTCACACGGAAGGACCCAGGCTAAAATTTAAATGTCCCTCTCCCCATTTGCTTGATTCTACTGATCCATCTCCTAGAGCTAAATATTATTATAGATGTCTTTGGATTAATATAGAAGTTCTCCGTATATATACATGAATATCTCTATATAGTCTTATTGAGTAAATGATGTTTTAATAAATAAACTACCATGCTACCTTTTTCTGAATACGTATATAACATTTGCTATTGTTCAGTCACTAAGCTGTCTCCAATTCTTTGTGACCATGGACTGTAGCACGCCAGGCTTCCCTGTCCTTCACCATCTGCCTGAATTGGCTCAAATTCATGTCCATTGAGTGGGTGATGCCATCCAACCATCTCATCCTCAGTCACTCCCTTCTTCTCTTGCCCTTGGTCTTTCCCAGCATCAGGGTCTTTTACAATGAGTTGGCTCCTCACATCAGGTGGCCAAAGTATTAGAGCTTCAGCTGCAGCATCAGTTCTTCCAATGAAAATACAGGGTTGACTATTCAGCTATGTAATATCTATGTGTGTATGTGTGTGTGCATTAAACTTTTCCATATTACAATTACATAACTGTGTAGGATGGGGCTCAGCCTACTCCAGTATAACCTCATCTTAACTAAGGACATTGGCAATGATCTATCTCTAATTAAGTTCACATTCTGTGCTACTGGGGTTAGTAGTTCAGTAAATGAATTTTGAGGGATGCAATTCAACCCATATGAGGCATCTTGGTTGCTTCCAATTTGGGGGGATTATGAATATAGCTACAGTAAACATTCCTGTGCAGGTTTCGTCTGGACATAAGCTTTCAACTCATTTGGGTAAATATCCAAACGAGCAAATTGGGAGCTCAATTTTGGATTGTATGGTAAGAGCATATATATATTCCTGGCCTTCTTGGACGATGAGTTACATCTAGAGAAGCTCATCACATTGAAACTATCACAAGTAAAAATGCATTTAATACACAACCTACTCAACAGCATAGCTTAGACTAGTAAAACTTAACCTTGTCAGCACACTTACATTAGTCTACAGTTGGGCAAAATCATCTAACACATTTTATAACAAGTATTAAATATCTCATGTAATTCATTACATACCATACTAAAAGTAGAAAAACAGAATGGTTGTATCAGTTGTTCATTCTTGTGATCAAGTGGCTAGGTGGGAGTCGCAGCTTGCTGCTGCTGCCTAGCATTACAAGTCTATCGCATACCTCATATTGAAAGGTTGTTGCTGAACAAGAAGACACCAGGATTCTTGGCCTCCGGAGGAGAAGAATTCAATCCGGGGCCAGAGACGAGGCTGGATCGCTCAGAGCTTTTGTGTAATAAAGTTTTATTAAAGCATAATGGAGAGAGAGAAAGCTTCTGACATAGGCATCAGAAGGGGACAGAAAGAGTACCCCCCTGCTAGTCTTTAGCTGTAAGTTATATAGTCACTCGCAGTCTGTTAATGAAAAGGAAGGGATGTCATAACATTTAGAATGGCACCAGATAATTCATCTCCGGCCATAAACGATTGACTTGAATCTTGTAGAAGGGCAGATTACCAAACAAATAGTTTCGTTTACATAGATTAGGGGAACAATATCTCAGTATAGTTTGAGCCATTTTGGTGGAATTTAGAGTCTGGGGTAAATGCATAGCACATTAACATAGCTTAAGACAAACATTTCCATAAGAAAAAAATGTATTGGTTAACTCAAGGTTTGAGAATAGTTAGCTTCAGGTGAAACCAGGTGTCAAGGCAACACAGCATTTTAAGAGAAACCTCCTTTTAAATTTGTATAGAGAAGAAAAAAATGTCACTGGTTTGTTTCCTCCTGCAGCTTAAGAGATAAAAATGTCTGGCACTTACAGCCTATTTCCTCTGTTTGGAGACCCCTGGCCTTCCTGCCTGTTACCCTCTCAGTATAACTAGCCAGGGAAAAGAACAAGATTCAAAATTCAAGGTATGGTTTCTGTTGAATGTATATCTCTTTGCACCATCTTAAAGTCAAAGAATTGTTAGTCAAGCCATTAGAAGTTGGTGACCCTCTGTATTTAGCTTTGAAAGAAACTCTCAAGTTGTCCTCTGAAGTGGCTACATCATTTTATATTCCCACCATCAATAATGAAGGTTCCTGTTGCTCACCAGGATTTGGTGATGTCTAGTGTCCCAGATTAGAATCATTCTATTAGGTGTGTAGTGTGACTTCACTGTTGTTTTCATCTATAATTTCTAGATGATATATGATACTGAGCATCTGTTCATGTGCATATTGTCTGTTAGGTGTGTAGTGTGATTTCATTGTTGCTTTAATCTGAAGTTTCCAGATGATCTATGATACTGAGCATCTTTTCATGTGCATATTGTCATCTGCATATGTTCTTATGGAGATGTCTGTTCGGATACTTTGGCCATTTTATTTTTGTCTTAAATTTTCTTATTGTTGAGTTTTAAGAGTTCTCTGTATATTCTGGATGTGAAGTGAAGTGAAAGTCACTCAGTCCTATCTGACTCTTTGCAACCCCATGGACTGTATAGATTGTATAGTCCATGAAATTCTCCAGGCCAGAACACTGGAATGTTCCCTTCTCCAAGAGATCTTCCCAACCCAGGGGGTCAAACCCAGGTTTCCTCCAAAGGCAGCCCAAGAATACTGGAGTGGGTAGCCTATCCCTTCTCCAGTGGATCTTCCTGACCCAAGAATCAAACTGGGTCTCCTGTACTGCAGGCAGAATCTTTACCAGCTGAGCTACCAGGGAATCCCCCAATATTTTGGATACATGTGCTATATTTCATAGGTGTTTTGCAAATATTTTCTTCCGAACTTTGACTTTTCTTTCCATTCTATTAACAGTCTTTCTGTGACAGGTAATTTATAGTAAGAAATATATATTTGGTTTTTGTCCTCTTTTTCTAGCACAGAGCTCCCAAAATCCTTGAAATGTCCTAGGCAATAAAAGCCACCCTTTGTTACTATATTTGGTATTTTGACCTCAGCTCCTAAAAGCCTGAAATCCCTTCAGAGCCATAGAGGTGAAATGGGTGTATTGTTATCCACATCAAGGATCTTTCAACCACAACTAAGTTTATGTTAACGAGGTGACTTCCAGAAATCCCCTAATATGGAGGCCTGGTTGTCAAAGAACCAACCACAAGTAGAGGATTGGAACTTTCAGTCACATGCTTTGTTTTCAGGATGTGAAAAGGAACTGGATAATTGAATCAATTACCAAAGGCCAATATCCAATCAACTGTTTTCACAAAGCCTCCATAAAAACCCAAAATGAAGAGGTTCAGAGAGCTTCCAAGTTGGTGAAAATGTGCAATTCAGGGAGAGTCAGAAGCTCAGAGAATAAGGAAGCTCTGTACCCTTTTCTCAGATACTTTCACCATCTGGCTGTCCCTGAGTTATCTCCTTTTATAATAAACTAGCAATCTAATAAATTAAATACTTCCCTGAGTTCTGTGAGCAGAATTAATGAAATGTTGAAAAGGGTCAGGGGAGCCTCTGATCTATAGCCAGATCTGATCTGATCTATGGTCACAAGCACAGGCACTGACCCTTAACCTGTGGAATATGACACTATCTATAGATGTATGGATGTGAGAGTTGGACTATAAAGCTGGATGCCGAAGAATTGATGCTTTTGAACTGTGGTGCTGGAGAAGACTCTTGAGAGTCCCTTGGACTGCAAGGAGATCCAACCAGTCCATCCTAAAGGAGATCAGTCCTAGGTGTTCATTGGAAGGACTGACGCTGAAGCTGAAACTCCAATACTTTGGCCACTTCATGCGAAGAGGTGACTCACTGAAAAAGACCCTGGTGCTGGGAGGGATTGGGGGCAGGAGGAGAAGGGGACGACAGAAGATGAGATGGCTGGATGGCATCACCGACTTGATGGACATGAGTTTGAGTAAACTCTGGGAGTTAGCGATGGACAGGGAGGCCTGGCGTGCTGCGATTCATGGGGTCGCAAAGAGTCGGACACGACTGAGCGACTGAACTGAACTGAACTGAATAGATAAATAGTGCCAGAATTGAGTTAAATATGTGGGATACTCTGTCAGTGCCCATGAAAGATTGAGTTAACTATCTGGAGTTTAAAAAAAAACAAAAATGAAATCAGCATCAGAGTCATTTCTTTCCCAAGCACAGTTTTTAATGTAGCCCAACTTTTCCTCTTTTTTTTTTTTTTCCTTCATAGATCATGCTTTTGGTATTGTATCTAAAAATTATCCATCAAGCCAAAAGATACCTAATTTTCTCCTAGGTTGTATATTGCTGTGTTATAGGCTTTTCCATTTACATTTAGGTCTATGAACCAATGTGAGTTTATATTTGTGAAAGATGTAAGGTATGTATCCAGATTATTTTTTTTACATGTGAAGGTCCAGTTATTCCAACACCATTTTTTGAAAAAGCTATCCTTTCTCCACTGAATTGTCTTTCTTCTTCATCAAAGGTCAGTTGATAACATATGTGTTGGCCTGATTTTTAGCTTTCTATTCTATTCCCTGGAGATGCTCTGTTGCTTCACCGTTAACACACACTCTTGGTACCTTCGGTACTGGTAGTACCAGCACTTTGACTTTGCTCTTCAGGGTTGCATCGGCTATATTCAGTGTTTCACCTTTTCATATAAACACTAGTACTGATTTAGCAATATGCACAAAACAAATTACTGGGAATTTGACTGGGGTGGGGTCAAACCTAAAAGGTCAAATTCGGAAGAACTGACATTTTAATAATAGTTTTCCTATCCATAAACATTAGCTTGCTGTGAGTGCTCACTGGCTTTCCACCAAAGGTCACTCAAGCAGCCCCTGGGAATGTGTACAAGGAGTCAGCCACAACATGGGGATGGGTGAGGTACTGAGCGCTGGGGGTCAGTGTTGAGGTACAGAGCGTTGGGTGCACTGGCAAGTGAGGACGCCCCAGGTGTTTTTACCTGGCCAAAGTGCAATGAATGATGAAGCTGGAGTAAAAATATCCAATCTCAGAAAACTTACCTGAGTCCTCTCTTAGAAGAATACAAGCAGTACTGCTCCATCAAAACCTGAAAGCAAATGAAGAAAAAAAGGCCTATGTAGCACAAAGGTTTTGTTAAGAAGTTTAAGATTTCTGAAACTTACAAAAAGAAAAAAGAAGGGGACTGTTTCAGTAAAATTTCAAATAAGGCAATTGTTAAATAAAGGAAAAATCAATTGAATAATTTAGAAGAACCTGTATGAGGATATTGTTATAAATATACAGCAGTAGAAAGTTAAATATGGCTGCCTCAGAAGAGCAAAACTATGGATTAGAAAGGAAAAAGACAACAACCTGATTTACTGTATAAATCATTTAGCATTACTTGATGCCTTTTCTTTTTTTTTTTATTTTTTATTTTTTTTTAGATGCCTTTTCTTTTTAATAAAAATATATAACATAAAATTTACCATTTTAAGTGTACAATTCAATAGCACAAAGTACTTTCATACTATTGCACAATCACCACCACTGACCAGCTTTGGAATATTTCCATTATCCCAAACTGGAATTCTGTTCCCATTACTTAGTAACTCCCATTATTCCCTTCCCCATGTCCCTGCTACTCATTGTTCTACTTTCAATCACTATGAATTTGGCTATTCCAGGTAACTCATTTAAGTGGAATATCATACATATTTGTCCTATTGTGTCTGGCTTGTTTCACTTAGCATATGTTTTCAAGATTCACCCACGTTGCAACATGTATCAGAATTTCATTGCTTTTTATGTCTGAATAATATTCTGTTGTATGCAGATTCCACATTTAGGGTGTATATTCATGTGATAATTTCTGGGTTATTTCCACTTTTTAACAATTGTGAATAGTGTTGCTATGATTGAAAAAAAATGCTAGTTTCCTTTTATTTTGGACTCTCGAGTTATTAATAGCAAATTATATAAACTTTGGTATATAAAAGTAACTCTCCAGATATGGCAAGTAAAAGGGAAAAAACCCCAGGTGGGGTTGGGTTGACTCCTCTCTTTCAGAGTCTATTACAAGCAGCCGACCATTGCTAACTGCTGGCGATGTACCTGAGTGGGATAGATGGCATCAGGCATAGAGTATAAAAACAATATTGGCTCTTTGGATTGGAGGAGAGGTGGCTGCAGGTAAAACGGATGAGGACTCAAATACACAAGGGTGACATGATAAAGATAAATGCCTTCTAAGAAGTTTAAAACCTACCAGACAGTTTTGTACAATATCATCATGATAGTAGACACACAATATGAAAGAAAAACCACTGGTACAAAGAGATGGAAGACTCAGGAACATGCTTAATGTCACAGAGGGAAGACAACTATGCTTACATTTGAAATGAGATACAGACAACAGTTACGAAAGATAGAGGGGAGATGAAGGATTGACCCTGTAGCACCCAAGAACCTCCATGCAAGCCCATCGTCATCATACAAAAACTGAGAGTCCTGTATCTTGGGGCTTTAACTATTTAACTATAGATTCATCACAGCCACAATTAACATCCCAGCAAGCTTTGTAGTGAAAGAGGAGAGTGAGAAAGTTGGCTTAAAACTCAACATTCAGAAAACTAAGATCATGGCATCCGGTCCCATCACTTCATGAAAAATAGATGTGGAAACAATGGAAACAGTGACAGACTTTATTTTTTTGGGCCCCAAAATCACTGTAGATGGTGACTACAGCCATGAAATTAAAAGACACTTGCTCCTTGGAAGAAAAGCTATGACCAACCTAGACAGCATATTAAAAAGCAGAGACATCACTTTGCCGACAAAGGTTCGTCTAGTCAAAGCTATGATTTTTCCAGTAGTCATGTATGGATCTGAGAGCTGGACCATAAAGAAAGCTGAGCACTGGAGAATCGATGCTTTTGAACTATGGTGCTGAAGAAGACTCTTGAGAGTCCCTTGGACTGCAAGGAGATCCAACCAGTCCATCCTAAAGGAAATCAGTCCTGAATATTCATTGGAAGGACTGATGATGAAGCTGAAACTCCAATACTTTGGCCAACCGATGCAAAGAACGAACTTATTGGAAAAGACCCTGATGCTGGGAAAGTTTGAAGCCAGGAGGAGAAGGGGACGACAGAGGATGAGATGGTTGGACAGCATCACCGACATGATGGACATGAGTTTGAGTAGGCTCCGGGAGTTGATGATGGACAGGGAAACCTGGCATGCTGCAGTCCATGGGGCCACAGAGTCAGACACAACTGAGCAACTGAACTGAAGCTTTGTAGTAGATATCTACAAACTGATTCTAAGATTTATACAGAAAGAAAATGGTAATGGGATAACCAAAAGTTTTTAAAAAGAAGCGTCAATTCTTTATTTATGTATATCACATAGTATTCTATCCACCTGTGTCCATATATTCATCTAAATCTGAGTGCATACTGATGCCTCCAACTGTAGTCCAGCACCATATGCCGTATTCCAGCCTTCTCCCCTTGCTTGTCTGAAATTTGCCTAACCACAGTGAGACCTTTATTCACTTCCTCAACTGCTGTACACATATACAGCTAGTTCAGAATTGTTAACTCACACTCTCTGGAGAAACAAACTTACTAGCAAGAGTACTATGATTGGCACTGTTCCTTTTTTTAACTCAGCCTTCCAGATTCCAGATAATAACACTGTTTTTCAAAGTTACTCCCTTTTGCCTCTCCCTCTTCAGAGAGGTCAGGTGATACATTTGTAAAGTTGGTGACACAGTCACATGTGCACAGTTCTTCGACCCCTGCTTGGCCATGCAAGAAGAGCAGAAATAAGCATCGGCAATAGTGATGTGACAGAAAGAGGGACTGAAATAGCACAATATTAGAATAGGAACGTGCAGAGTGGGAAGCTCAGAGTAGAGCTGAAAGATAGCCTGGTAAAGTTGAGGGTGGGGATGGGAGAAGAAAGAGAACAAAGAAATGAATCTGGCAACCCCAGCAAGTGAAACATGAGAAAGAATCAGGAAAGAAACTGGACAAGAGGGACTGGCATAGGTAAGAGAGAAGAGAGATGAAAGGCACAGGTCAGGATTGCACAGTGTGAGAAAGGCAGGGAGAAGTAACCAGATGCCATTTCTCTTCTCTTTCTCTGTCCCCTCTGTATCCTCCCTCAACCCAGGGACACAGCATGGTGGTTTTCCCTTGTCACCTTCAGCTGCCATAACCCAGCCATTTCCCTCCCAAATTTAGGGCTGCCATGACGATGTGAGTGATGCTAGATAAGAGAACGTCTCTTTCCAAGAACTTCCCTCCACACTCTGAGAAAGCCCACTGAAAATAGACTTGTCTGCATTAACACACCCATTTGGCCATGAGGTTGGTAAAATGTCAGGGTTGTGAGTGAGTTCTCACAACTACCAGCTGAGAGGATCCACACAGGTGTACTGTCACTGTTGGACCTTGGGCCAGGAACCTCAGAAAAAGTTAAATCCTGAAGTTGAATGTGGCATCGTGCATAGAAGTAATTTAAGCAGTGATTGCTGGGTCATGAAAGTGAAAGTGAAAGTTAAGTCACTCAGTCGTGACCGACTCTGCGATCCCGTGGACTGTAGCCCACCAGGCTCCTCCGTCCATGGGATTCTCCAGGCAAGAATACTGGAGTGGGTTGCCATTTCCTTCTCCAGGGAAATCTCCCTGATCCAGGGATTGAATCCAAGTCTCATGCATTGCAGGCAGACGATTTAACCTCTGAGCCACCAGGGAAGTTGGGTCATATGGTAATTTTATTCCTAATTTTTAAAGGAATCTCCATATTGTTCTGCATAGTAGCTGTATCAGTTTACACTCCCTCCAACAATCATATGACCCACCAATCCACTACTGGGCATAAAACCTGAGGAAACCATTATTGAAAAAACCACATGTAACCCAGTGTTCACTGCAGCGCTATTTATAATACCTAGGAAATGGAAGCAACCTAGATGTCCATTGACAGATGAATGGATAAAGAAGTTGTGGTACATATATGCAATGGAATATTATTCAGCTGTGAAAAGGAGTGCATGAGTCAGTTCTAATGAGGTGGATAAACCTAGAGCCTATCATACAGTGAAGTAAGTCAGAAAGAGAAAAACAAATATCACATATTAACACATATATATGGAATCTAGAAGATAATACTGATGAGCCTATTTGCAGGGTAGCAATGAAGATGCAGACATAGAGAAAAGACTTCTGGACACAGTGGAGGAAGGAGAAAGCAGGTGAAAATTAAGAGAGTAGCACTAAAATACATACATTACCATATGTGAAATAGACAAGCAGTGGGAGTTTGCTATATGACACAGAGAGCTCAAACCCAGTGCTCTATGACAACCTAAAGGGGTGGGATGTGGTGGGAGATGGGAGGGAGGTTTAAGAGGGAGGGGACATATGTATACCTATGGTTGATTCATGTTGATTTATGGCAGAAACCAACACAACATTGTAAAGAAATTATCCTCCAATTAAAAATAAATAAATTTTTCAAAAAGTAATAATTAAAGCAGAAAGTGTCCACAGAGACAATGTTTCTTCTATGACCAGTTTTTTCCTCCAAAATCCTATAAAAGAGTAAAGATTGAGCTGTCAGTAACATGAAATGGACCCAAGGATCTGAGCCCCTTAGGATTTCTGGGCTCCTCCCTCATTTCCTTCAGGCCTTTGCTCAAGTGCCAAAGCTCAAGGAGCCTTTCTTCATCATCCTCTCTAAGAGAACACATACCATCCTTTACTTTCTACCACCTCACAAGGATCTGTTTATCTCCTTAGTTCTCATCACCTAAAACAATGTTTACTTTTGGCCTATTTCCTGTCTCCTGTTTTATAATGTAAGCAACATGAAACCAGAAATTTTGTCATGCTTACTTATGGTTTCTGATACTCAATGAATACTTTTGAATGAACAAACCAATGAATCAATCAATTAAGGAAAGAATCTATGAACAAAGCGTATCTAGTCCTGGCTTTGGCCAATTTTGAAGCAAACTTGCCCTTCTGTCTTCACTGAAACACTTCCCTGTCAACATGCAGCCCTCTCTCAGGAAATCTCTTATAAAAGGCAATTGGGTAACAAGGGTATATTTGTTGGGAGAACCTAATTGTCTGCCTTCCACAATTTCTGTTTTGTTGTTGTTGAGTCACTAAGTCATGTCTCTTTGCGAGTCCATGGACTGCAGCATGCCAGGCTTCCCTGTCCTTCACCTTCTCCTGGAGCTTGCTCAAACTCATGTCCGTTGAATCAAGGATGCCATCCAACCATCACATCCTCTGTCACCCTCTTCCCCTCCTGCTTTCAATCTTTCCCAGCATCGGGGTCTTTTCCAATGAGTCGGCTCCTCACATCAGGTGACGAAAGTAGTGGAGCTTCCAGTTTTCTGTTTAGCCGGGACTAAATGAACACAAAGACAAGAGGAGGCTCCTAACCACAGCAAGGAGCTGTGCCTGTGTCCAGCATGAAGTCAAGGAAGAGCTGACTCAGCTCTTCCCCTCTGCAATGCAGGGGGATTTGGAGATGAGTCCTTCCACGCTGCTGCTGCCCTGGCCTACTCTTCAGGCTCGAAGTGTCCTTTATCTAGACACCAGCCAGGACCACAGCTTCCCATCCTGATCCTCTCCTACTCTTTCCTTCACAGAGGCGAACCCCTAAAAAAGAAAGGGGTCCGTCTAGTTAAGGCTATGGTTTTTCCAGTGGTCATGTATGGATGTGAGAGTTGGACTATAAAGAAAACTGAGTGCTGAAGAATTGATGCTTTTGAACTATGGTGTTGGAGAAGACTCTTGAGAGTCCCTTGGACTGCAAGGAGATCCAGCCAGTCCATCCTAAAGGAGATCAGTCCTGGGTGTTCATTGGAGGGATTGATGTTGAAGCTGAAACTCCAATACTTTGATCACCTGGTGCAGAGAGCTGACTCATTTGAAAAGACCCTGGCTGGGAAAGATTGAGAGCAGGAGGAGAAAGGGATGACAGAGGATGAGATGGATGAGATGGATTGCATCACCAATACAATAAACATGGGTTTGAGTAGACTCCAGGAGTTGGTGATGGACAGGGAGGTCTGGCATGCTGCGGATCATGGGGTTGCAAAGAGTCGGGACTGAGTGACTGAACTGAACTGAACTGAATACAAAACTATGTTAATCAAAACAGCATGGTGCAGGCATAAGAAAAGATGCATGACAAACAGAATAGAACTGAGAATTCAGAAATAAACTCATATGGCCAACTGATTTCCAACAAGGGTGACAAAAATAATGCAGAAAGAATAATTTCTACAGCAAGTGGTACTGGGACAACTGGATTTCCACATGTAATAGAATCAAGTTGGACCCCTACTTCATGCCATTTACAAAAATTAACTCAAAATAGATCTATGACCTAAATACAAGAGGTAAACCATAAAAATCTTAGAAGAAAACATAAAGGTAAATATTTATGACCTTTATTTCATCAATGGCTTCTTAGATATCTAAAACATGAGAAACAAACAAAAAAATAGATGCATCAAATTCATCATTTGAAGAATTCATTTTGATGAGTTTTAGAATTTATTAAAATTGAAAATGTTTGTTCATCAAAGGAGAGAATCAAGAAAATGAAAAGACAACTTACATAATAGGATAAAATATTTGCAAATCATATATATGTATGATAAGAGTTTACTATCCAGAATATAGAAATAATTCCTACAACTCAACAACAGCAACAAAAACAAATCAATCCCCCCAAAATGGGCAATGGTTTGAATAATCATTTCATCAAAGAAGATACATAAATCACTAATAGAACACCAAAGATGTTCAACATCACTAGTCATTAGGAAAATGTCACTAGTCACAGTGAGAAACCACTTCACACCTTCTACAATTAAAACAAAGAGAAAACAATAAGGATAAGGAGAAATTGGAATCTTTATAGATTGCTGATGGGAATGTAAATGGTCCAGCTGCTGTGGAAAACAATCTATCAGTTCCTTAAAAAGTTAAACATAGGATTACCATATAACCCAGAAATTCCACTTGTAGGCATATACCCCAAAGAATTGAAAAGAGGGCCACAAATGACATTTGTATGGCAGTGCTCATTGGAGCATTATTCATAATAACCAAAAGGTGGGAAAAAATTCAAGTGGCCTTCAGCAGATGAATGGATAAACAAAATGTAGTATACACATAAAATGGAATTTTATTTGGCCATAAAAAAAGAATGAAGTTCTGAAAACATGGATGAACTTGAAAACGTTATGATAAGTGAAATAAATCAAACAAAAGGACAAATACTGTATAATTCCATTTATACAAAATAACAATAATAGGCAAATTCTGAGACAGAAAATAGGTTAGAGATTCTCAGAGGCCGCGGGCAGAGGAGAATGGAGAATTCTTGCTTAATGAGTAGCTTCTGTTTGGTGTGATGAAACAGTTTTGGAAATATTGGCAATGACTGCAAAACATTGTGAAAATAATTAATGTAATTAACTGTGCTGGCTTTACAGTTGTGTGTGTTTGGTCATTTCAGTCATGTCCAGCTCTTTGTGACCCCATGGACTGTAGCCCTCTTCCCGTGGCTCCTCTGTCCATGGAATTCTCCAGGCAAGAATGCTGGAGTGGGTTGCCATCCCCTCCTCCAGGGGATCTTCCCAACCCAGGGATCGAACCTGCATCTCTTATGTCTCCTGCATTAGCAGGTGGGTTCTTTACCACTGGCACCACCTAAGAGGCCCTAGTTTTACACTTTAAGTTATTTAAATGGTAAATGGTATGCTATATTTATTTACCACAGTAAGAAAAAAGACCTTGACATGATGAGTATTTAAGAGAGATGGGAAAAAATGGCAAATGGGCTTCTGTCAAAAATGTCTTCATCTTGAAGTCCTCACAAGACCCTATTCCCCAGATGATCTTGGCACTACTCCCCCCCCCGCCCCCCCCCCCCCAGTATCCTTTGGCCATTGTAATGGGAACCTCAGTAAGAGAGAAATAAAGAATCTGCCACCCATCCAACCTCATGGCCATTCTAGCCTATCCAGTGTGCATGCATTCCAACTGGCTTTTCAGCCATATACTTCCCTTCAGATCTATGGGGTTACCTCCCTGAGCTGGTTGCAGTGAGAGGTACAGGGTAGAGTGTCAAAATGCAGAGGTGGAAAGTTATAAAAATGATAAACATGCTTAGCTTTGCTTTTGGATAAATAACTACTGATATATTAAAAACTAAAAAAGCTCATGTTAAAAATTAAACCTGTATAAAAGGATAGTTAAAAATTAAACGTCTCTCTAAAGATGTCCCATCTATATAACATGCGCTTTTTTAAGTAGTACTCCATCACACATACTGTCCTGAAACTTGTTTTTTTCCATGTAATATATTGTAGCACATCTAAGTCTACTGTGAAAGTCTAGTCTACTGTGAAAGTCACTCTGTCATGTCCGCCTCTTTGCGACCCCATGCACTATACAGTCCATGGAATTCTCCAGGCCAGAATACTGGAATGGGTAGCCTATCCCTTCTCCAGTGTATTCTTCCCAACCCAGGAATTGAACCCAGGTCTCCCACATTGCAGGTGGGTTCTTTACCAGCTGAGCCACCAGGGAAACTCAAGAGACTGGAGTGGATAGCCTATCCCTTCTCCAGTGTGTTCTTCCCAACCCAGGAATCGAACCAGGGTCTCCTGCATTGCAGGTGGAGCACAACTACCAGGGAAGCCCATGTCTACAGTATTTTCAATAATTTCTTCATATTCTCTTTATGAATATGCCATTACTCTATAACCATTTCCTTACTGATGAACACTAAGTTGTTTTCAATTTTTGATCAATACCACAATATAACACCTGTATATATGCCTCTGTACCTTTGAAAGTTGTTGCTACTGTTTAGTCACTAAGTCATGTCCAACTCTTTTGTGATCCCATGGACTTCAGCCCACTTGACTCCTCTGTCCATGGGATTTTCAGGCAAAAATACTGGAGTGAGTTGCCATTTCCTTCTGCAGGGCATCTTCCCTATCCCAGGATCAAATCTACATCTCCTGTTTGCCAAGCAGATTCTTTACCACTGAGCCACCTGGCAAGCCCCATACTTTTTAAAATATATAACTGTAAATAATTACGTTAAACTTTTCTATCTTTTATCAGATTGCCTTCCCCTGAATTTTATCGAGGTCAAGAGACCTTTTCAAGGTCTGTCCACAAAGCTTCCAAGCAAGATGTTTCCATTTCACTCTTAACTCTGTGCAGATCATAGAAATCAATAATTGGATAGAGTCTTGGAAAGAAGGACATATCCCAGAGGTCCTCGGCCCATAGGAACAATGCTGAAAGCCACCCAGGGAGCCTCTTGCTATTATCTGCCTGTTGGCCTTAGAGCAGCACTGTTGGGTCATGTGATGACAGATGTGGAAATGTGAAAGGAGGGTTGCTGGCAAATAAAGATATCCAAATATCATAGACTCGAAACCTTTCAGAACTCCTTTTTCAGAACCAACTTTCTTATATCAGTCCTACATCCTAGATTCCTTAAATTAGACTAAATTCAAGGCCCTATCAGATCATCAGTAAAAAGAGCCTACTGTTCTGAATTCCATAACTGATTCTTTCCGTGACTAAGTAAGTTCATGGCTCCTTGTTTCCCTCCAAATTACAGAAAGGAGACTATCTAGGATGAAAAGGAAAAACTATCATGGGCCAGAGAAAACTAAGATCCCTGAAACTGGTAAACACTATCTTCTGTCTTCATTCAGGAGGTGAAAATTAAACAGAAACTCTTCAGTTACATCAGTTCTCAACTTCCTCCACTCCATTCTGCAAGAAGCAAGTTCAAGATCTTTTTTGTTTAAATGTGGTAAAATATACATGACATGAATGTACCATCTTAACCACTTTTAAGTGCACAGTTCAGTACTGTTAAGCACTTTTGCACTGTTGTGCAATCAATCTCCAAAACCCTTTTCATCTTGCAGACCTGAAACTCTGCTCCTATGAGACCATCCTCTCACTCCAGCCCCTGGCAACCACCATTTTTCTTCTTCTCTATGAATCTGATGACTCTCATATAAGTGGAATCATACAGCATTTGTCTTTCTTTGATTGACTTACTTCAATTTAGTATAATGTCTTTAAGTTTCATCCATGTTGTAGCATATCTAAAAAATCTTTCGTTTTAAAGGCTGAATAATATTCCATTGTACATCTAAACCACATATGGCCATTCATCTGTCAGTGGGCACTTGGGTTGCTTCTACCTTCTGGCTATTGTAAATAATGCTGCTATGAGTACGGGAATACAAGTATCTCTCTGTTCTCAATTCTTCTAAGTATATACCTAAAAGCAGAATTTGCTGGATTATATGATAATTCTATTTTTAATTTCTTAAGGAACCACCACACGGTTTTCTATACGCTATACCATTTTATAGGCTTTGCAGTGGCTCAGACAGTAGTAAAGCATCTGCCTGCAATGCGGGAGACCCGGATTCAATCCCTGGGTTGGGAAGATCCCCTGGAGAAGGACAAGGCAACCCACTCCAGTACTCTTGCCTGGAAACTTCCATGGACAGAGGAGCCTGGCAGGCTACAGTCCATGGGGTTGCAAAGAGTCGGACATGACTGAGCGACTTCACTTACTCATACATACCATTTACATTCCCGTCAATACTGCACAATCAGGCTGTATCCATCATTTTCATTTGTGATGATTCAGGACAAAGCACAGCAGATGCTCAGTGCTTTCAATAAATTGCACATCCCTAAAAAATAATTTTTTAAAAAAAGAACTGATGAAAAATCTGAATAAAAATTGAATCCAGACACAAAACAGATTCTCTGCAAATTCTTTCCTGCCATCTTTTTCTGCCCTTTGCTTAAAGAGGCTATTTTCTTAAATATTTATTTCCCAAATGAAATCTTCAAAATCAACTGAAGCATTTTAAAGTGAATAAAATATCATGTATTATTGCCATTAAAAAAAAAAAGTTTCAGTTTCTCCACGTCCTTGTCAACACTTATTTCCTATTTGGGTTTTTTATTGTATTTTATGGGCGGGGGAGGGTTCTTTTTTTTTTTTTTTTTAATTGGGATTAAGCCATCCGAGTGGGTGTGAAGTGGTCAGTAATATTTTTGAAAGCCATATTGCAACATTTTACTGCCCTGATTAAAACTCTTCCAACATGTTTCAATGCTCTGAGGGCAACTCTCCAACACCTAGCAAACCCTTCAGCATTATATAGTAATATGGTCCCAGTCCGCTTCTTCCCCATCTCATACTCCCACTTGTTTTGTTTTCTCCCCTAGAGGTACCCTGATATTCTCTTGGCTCAATGACCAAGTTTTGCTTCCTCCTCCTGTCTCACAGCCTTTGAACATTCTATTTCCTTTATCTTAAATGTTTTTCCCCTTCCCATCCAGATTTCATAGTTAACTTTTACATCCTGCAGACTCTACTCAAAGGTCACTTAGGAAGGCTTTCTGTGACCCATTTTGTAAGTGATGACTGTTGGTCCTTCCCTCTGTACCAGAGGGAGAGATCAGGGAAGAGATCATTCTATTTTTTCTCCCTGTTATATTCACAGTCCCTGTCATGTATTAAGGGAGTGATAATATATTTTTGCTTTTCTTTAACTGTAAGTGAAGTTAGGGCTTCCCTTGTGGCTCAGTGGTAAAGAATCTGCCTGCCAGTGCAGGAGAAGTGAGTTCAATCCCTGGGTTGGGAAGATCCCCTGGAGAAGGAAATGGCAATCCACTCCAGTATTCTTGCCTGGGAAACTGCATGGACAGAGAAGCCTGATAGGCTATGGGCCATGGGGTCACAAAGAGTCGGACATAATTTAGCAAATAAACAACAACAACAAAGTGAAGTTAAGCATATTTTCACAGTTTTTAAAGCCATGTGCATATGTTTCTCTGAAAATTGCCTCTTCACGTACTTGCTATTTTCCTATTGGTCTGGTGGATTTTCTCTTATGAGTTTTAATAAGTTTTTGTATACAATGACTATCCTCTTTTACTCTAATATATATTTGAAATATCTTTCTTAGCTTGCTGTTTCCCTTCTAATTTTGATTATGCTTTGGTATGAATTTTTTTTTAATTACACAGTACTATTTTTCAACCTTTTCTTTCCAGTTTTGTGTTTTGTTTACGAAGTCCCACTCCAAGACTATATTCTTTTGTTTTTGTTAAATGTTTTCTCTTGTACTATTTTTTTATACTATAAGTGATGTTTACTGCTTTCTTTTTTCTCTTTCAGTTTTTGTTCAATAAACTTTGCTATTTATACAAACAGAGACAGCTTTACATTTGTTTTAAACAAGAAAATAAAGTCTGTCACTGTTTCCCCTTTAAGTTTGTAAAAAGTGAGGACTTAGTGTATTATACATAGGTAAGGAGAATCAGGCAGAAAGTGAAGATGAACTAAAAAGCCTCTTGATGAAGGTCAAAGAGGAGAGTGAAAAAGTTGGCTTAAAGCTTAACATTCAGAAAACTAAGATCATGGCATTTGGTCCCATCACTTCATGGGAAATAGATGGGGAAACAGTGGAAACAGTGTCAGACTTTATTTTGGGGGGGTTCCAAAATCACTGCAGATGGTGACTGCAGCCATGAAATTAAAAGACGCTTACTCCTTGGAAGGAAAGCTATGACCAACCTAGATAGCATATTAAAAAGCAGAGACATTACTTTGCCAACAAAGGTCCATCTAGTCAAGGCTATGGTTTTTCCAGTGGTCACGTATGGATGTGAGAGTTGGACTGTGAGGAAAGCTGAGCACTGAAAAATTGAGGTTTTTGAACTATGGTGTTGGAGAAGACTCTTGAGAGTCCCTTGGACTGCAAGGAGATCCAACCAGTCCATCCTAAAGGAGATCAGTCCTGGGTGTTCATTGGAAGGATTGATGCTGAAGCTGAAACTCCAATACTTTGGCCACCTGGTGCAGAGAGCTGACTCATTGGAAAAGACCCTGATGCTGGGAGGGGTTGGGGGCAGGAGGAGAAGGGGATGACAGAAGATGAGATGGCTGGATGGCATCAACGACTTGATGGGCATGAGTTTGAGTAAACTCTGGGAGTTAGTGATGGACAGGGAGGCCTGGCGTGCTGCGATTCATGGGGTTGCAAACAGTTGGACACGACTGAGCGACTGAACTGAAGGAGAATGAAATAGAAGTTATGTAACACACTCAAGATTCTCATTAGGTATAAATAATAAAGCCAGGATGCAAATGCCAGCAGCCCGACTCTATAGACTGAGCCCTTAGAGTGATTACTTATTATTATCTCCCCTTTTGAACTGACAAGACTAAGGACCAGAGGGGGTTTAAATAATTTTCCCCCAGACACACAGCTTATTAATAGTGAGGCTGGTTTTTGAAATTAGACTTATCTGATTATACAGCTTCATATCAACTCCTACCATCTACTATTTTCCTTACAAATGAACTTCTTCTCATGTCTAATAAACTTAGAAATATTTTTAGTGGCAGAGCTTTGGGCCTCAATTCAGGAAGATAGGATACAGCCTAAGTGAAATATAAGCTAAAATACTTGTGAATATTATAGATATTTATGGTGATGGTTCAGTCGCCAAGTTGTGTCCGGCTCTTGTGACCCCCTGGACCGTAGCCTTTCAGGCTCTTCTGTCCATGAGATTTGACAGGCAAGAATACTGGAGTGGGTTGCCATTTCCTTCTCCAGGCAATCTTCCCAACCCAGGGATCGAACCCAGGTCCCCTGCATTGCAGGTAGATTCTTTACTGACTGCACTACAAGGGAAGCCCCATAGATATCTATAGATAAACTAAAAGCCTAGGGAACAAATTCTGATCTTCCCGCTGCATCAAACACAATGCCATTACAAACTCTTGGGAGATGTTCCAGGGCCCAAAAGCATGGATTCCATCTCCAAATAAAGAAGGTATGCCATGAAGTATGAATTACTTAATGCATAAATAAATGGACTAAAGTCCCTTTGATATCTTCCCAACCAGTCAAGTCCACTGGCAGCAAGTGTGGCGGGAAGGATGCCTGAGGTGAAGAGGCCAAAAGAATACAACTGGAGACTTTGAAGCTTCTGTAGTGCTCGTATGAACAGCACTATGTGAAGTGTGGTCCAATGACCAGTGGTCCTTAAACTGTTTGTAACTGTTCTGTGAAAAGCAAATTACAAACTGTAAAGTAAATATTAGGAGAAGGAAATGGCAATCCACTCAGGTATTCTTGCCTGAGAAATCCCGTGGACAGAGGGGCCTGGAGGGCTATGGTCCATGGGGTTCCAAAGAGTTAGATGTGACTTAGCAATTAAATCAGAGAAGGAAATGGCAACCCACTCCAGTATTCTTGCCTGGAGAATCCCATGGACAGAGGAGCCTGGTGGGCTGCCGTCCATGGGGTCATACAGAGTCGTACATGACTGAAGCGACGTAGCATGCAAGCATGCATGCAAAGTAAATATTTAGAAACATTTATGGCAATCTGGCTTCCTCTGAGACCCAGATGCAAATCCAGGAGCTGCTACTGAGTGATCCTGAATAAGCTAATACCTGAGCTAGTACCTTTTTAGAATAAAGATGGTTCTTTCAGCAGCAGAGGCAAGGATTAAAGAACTAACACAGTTTGAACACTAGGGAAGGAAGGGTGAGAAGAAAGTGGAAGTGAAGTAGGAAGACAACATGAAGTAAAGCTATAGGAAGATGTGATAGACAAAAACACAACTCAGAGCAGCCCTTGGCAGTTTATCTGTACGGCTCCCTATCTCATTTTTCAAAGGTCAAGGTTCATATCCCAGGATATAACTACTCAGAATTTACGATAGCATCATCTTTCCCTTGACAGTCACCCAGGAAGCCCAAAGCAAGGTCTGAAAATGTGTTTTTTCAGACAAGTTTTAAAGTAGTATGGCAAGTTGGCCTGGATGGGTTCAGCTTATGGGCTTCCCTGGTAGCTCAGTTGGTAAAGAATCCACCTGCAATGCAGGAGACCCCGGTTTGATTCCTGGGTCAGGAAGATCCGCTGGAGAAGGGACAGGCTACCCACTTCAGTATTCTTGGGCTTCCCTTGTGGCTCAGCTGGTAAAGAATCTGCCTGCAATGCAGGAGACACTGGTTTAATTCCTGGGTTGGGAAGATCCACTGGAGAAGGGAAAGGCTACCCACTCCAGTATTCTGGCCTGTATAGTCTATGGGGTCACAAAGAGTCAGACATGACTGAGCAACTTTTGCTTTCACTTTTCAGGGACATGAGAGCTATTCATGCTCAGAGCTTCATGTGACCTCCAGTCAGCTTGGAAAGGGCCCAGAAAAGGTGATAGCAGTTATGACCCAGGATGCAGGCAGTGCCCTTGGAAAGAAGAGGTGGTTGAGAGGATCTGAGAAGTTATAGAATTGTGTCCATTAAAATGAACCCACGGATATGCCATGAAAATAAGAATAAACATATAAAGCATTTGTTCTACCATTAAGTATAGCTAGTGAAAGAGGAGAGTAAAAAAGTTGGCTTAAAACTCAACATTCAGAAAACTAAGATCATGGCATTTGGTCCCATCACTTCATGGGAAATAGATGGGGAAACAGTGTCAGACTTTATTTTTGGGGGCTCCAAAATCACTGCAGATGGTGACTGCAGCCATGAAATTAAAAGACGCTTACTCCTTGGAAGGAAAGCTATGACCAACCTAGATAGCATATTAAAAAGCAGAGACATTACTTTGCCAACAAAGGTCCATCTAGTCAAGGCTATGGTTTTTCCAGTGGTCATGTATGGATGTGAGAGTTGGACTGTGAGGAAAGCTGAGTGCCGAAAAATTGATGCTTTTGAACTATGGTGTTGGAGAAGACTCTTGAGAGTCCCTTGGACTGCAAGGAGATCCAACCAGTCCATCCTAAAGGAGATCAGTCCTGGGTGTTCATTGGAAGGACTGATGCTAAAGCTGAAACTCCAGTACTTTGGCCACCTCATGCAAAGAGCTGACTCATTGGAAAAGACCCTGATGCTGGGAGGGATTGGGGGCAGGAGGAGGAGGGGATGACAGAAGATGAGATGGCTGGATGGCATCAATGACTCGATGGGCATGAGTTTGAGTAAACTCCAGCAGTTGGTGATGGACAGGGAGGCCTGGCATGCTGCAATTCATAGGGTCGCAAAGAGTCGGACACGACTGAGCGACTGAACTGAATTGAACTGAATGCCATATATCACAAGTATAGCTAGATAGCACAAGCATTAAGTATAGCTTGACGCAGAGATGGAAGAGGTTTTGGAAACTATCACTGGAGATGGTTTTAATTGTAGCAACTGAAAGCCTGACTCAAACTATCTTACACATTGAAAGGAATTTAGTAGATGAAAACTGAAAAATGTCTAGAGAAAAGGCCTACATTCTGTCACAGTTTTATTAGGACTTCTGCTCCACTTCTGGGCAATTCTCTTCTTTTGACTTCTGTGCGAGGGCTTCATCCTTAGGCAGTTTCCCCAGTGGTCACTGCAAAATGACAGCAGCAAGTTTGATTCTCATTCATCGGCCATGTTCATATGCTCAGAGCAATGTCTCAACACAGCTCACTCTGTGTTATCCCAACAATGAACATAAATAAAGGGTCTGATGTTTAATATGACCAACTGTGTCATATACCCAGTCCTGAACCAAACACAGGGATTTCACTGCTAAGCTAAGGACAAGTAGGTCACATCCCTAGTGCATCATTGTGACATAATAGAGGAGAGATAGAAGTGGATGCTGAGAAGGCAACCACAGCATCCACAGGTTTAACTCTTTTGTTTTGTATATCAAATAAATCTAAAAGCCAAAGCCCAGTGATTTTCTAAATTTACATAGTCTGTAAATTCTAATAAAGGAACCACAATCTACTGCACATCATCCCTCACATATTTCCAAAGAAGAAGGTGGACTGAGGAAGGAAAGATGTCATGTCAGAAGTATGCAAAAGTAGGCAAGTATGTGGTAATAATAGAGGTGGTGCAATTAGAATAGTTTACCAAGGGAACCAATAGAAATAGACCCATAAACAGATTTTGGAATGAACCCTTCAGGACACTAGAATGGGTCTAAGACAAATAAATAAAAACAGAATAAATTAGGGATAAATAGAAGTTAATAGGCAACATTTACACATGAGTTTAGAAAGGATCTTTGAAATAATCTATAATTTATAGACCCAAGAAAGGTGATCTCTCTCATGAGCTAAAGACCAGACATGATTGAATCAGAGGGTTGGAGACAAGATAGTTCTCTTCCACACTGCAGAGGGGAACCAGCTGCCTGACCAGGCCATCCTTCATGTTCCCATTTTTGTTGTGCTCTTCACTTACCACATTGAAATCTGCTGTTTTGTATCAGGGGTCCATTCAGTGGAATGGATGTAAGCTAAAGAGAAGGGCATGGGATATTAACCCCAATCCATGGAAAGAGAAAAAGGAACCAGAAAGGGAATACAACAGTGATTGGTGGATATGTCAGGAGAGGGAGGTGAATGTGAGGGAAGACAGGGCACAGGCTACCTGAAGTTACTGATAAACCAAGTTAAATGTGGGACAGAAATGAAAAGGCTTTGCAATCAACCATATGCAAGATTGGGGCTTCCTTGATGGCTCAGATGGTAAAGAATCTGCCTGTGATATGGGAGATCTGGGTTCAGTCTTCTGAACCCACTCCAGTATTCTTGCCTGGAGAATCCCAAGGACAGAGGAGCCTGGTGGGCTACAGTCCATAGCCTTGCAAAGTGTGAGACAGGAATGAGTGACTAGCACTTTCACTTTCTTTCTTATACAGTATTGAGTTTAGAAGAAATTGACTGGATAAGTAGAAAGGTATTCACACTCTCCACAAATTAGTAGATTGATTAACTGTCCACTCATGTGTTAGTCTCTCAGTCGTGTCCGACTCTTTGTGACCCCATGGACTGTAGCCCACCAGGCTTCTCTGTCCATGGGTTTTTCCAGGCAAGAATACTGAAGTGGGTTGCCATTTCCTTCTCCAGAGGATCTTTCTGACCCAGGGAACAAACCTGGACCTTCCCCATTGCAGCAGATTCTTTACCATCTGAGCCACCAAGGAAGCACATTCATAGATAGATTAATATTAAATAGATAGAGGCAATGATTTACCCTTTCCTTTTTACATTGGAGAGCAAGGTGAGATAGAAAGAAGGCAATTCATACCAGGAAAATACAAAGTCAGAAGATATGAAGAAGCAAAAATGCCCAATGGTTGAAGTATTGGTGACCCAATCATTAAGATAGGCTTGCAAGTAGAGGGCCTGATTGAATCTAGAACAACTGCAGTGGGATGAACACATTGAGAACTCTAAGAATGAGGCCAGAAAAAGGAGGACAGAAGTACAGGTAGATTGTTAGGAAAATCATGCCAATGAAAAGTTCAGGTTGCAACTAGCTCAAATGGCTGAGGACAATACACCATCTGGCATATCATGTAAGGACAGAGAAAATCTCTAATAACTTGGAGTAGGAATTAAGTAGGCAACAAAAAATGAAACAGTTGGAAACTTAAAATTACTAACTGTTGCCAATTCCTGAATTCCTCCTATGCATTCCAATATACTTAGCACTTAACACATTATCTCTGATCACCATGATAGTCTTAGAAGGAATAATAGCTTTGATTTTGAGAAGCTTTGTGAAAGTAAGCAATTCATATCAATCAGCAATTTGAACAAAAGAATCCCAATATTTCACTGCATTGGACAAAAAAAAAGGTGTTTTACATGTCAGATACTAAATTTCTTGACCACTCAGTATTTTATATAAAAATTAGCAGATTTTAGATCAAAATCAGTTTACTCTATCATAAATTAATGAAACTTGATATGTGGAGAATATATTTGTGGAACAACAAACAAGTGTCTTTTGGGTGTGCTTGAGAATAAAAGCCTGTGCTCACGAATATATGCATGGCCTAGAGAATGCATTCAGGGTCATGCATAAAATCTCTCAGCCAAAATCCTCATGAATTTCACTATTGCATTTCCCTGTAAGAAAGGAAAATGTATTGGAAGGAAAATATATTGAAAAAAAAAAAACAATCCAACCACTTATGAAATCCTTGATATTTGTAATATGAATTATAAAATTCAGATAAACCCATATTCCAAAATTACACTGACCTATGGGTGGCTTCAGCAAACCTCAGAAAATTTTGATTTCACAGATCTTTTAAGCAGGTAATGGAAACATTAACTATAACACCCATACACACATACACTCTCTCTCTCTCACTCACCCAGGAGACATTTGGTCACTAGAAGAATTACTAAATCTTCTAACTAATTTCAGCCAATTACTACTCAGTTATGTGGTTCGCATCATGCCCAGACAGACTCCTAGTAGTTATTGTTCCTTATACCCACTTGTCTTCTGTGTTCTTAGGATAAAACAGGCAGTGTTTTAACAGAAGTATCTGAGTTAGTAGGACTACACTTCTTGAGACCAGCATCCATGTTTTCAATGTTATATAAACACTTGTTTGTGAGCTGGGAATAAGCAAAGAAGTAGTTAAAGAAACTAGAGAAATGTCAACACCAAGGAGTCATCAATGATTTCTTTTGACACTCCACTCAAGCCTAGATGCTAGGAAAAATTGGGACTAAGATACAGAATGTGGTTTCCATGGATCAGCTGGGATGTAGGGAGGGTGTCAATGGAGTTGCCAATCATCTTATGTAGAAATAACTTTCTTGATCCATGGAATGTGGCTGTAGATGTTAATGAAGACAGCAGAAAGATCTGTCGGAAAACATCCAGTTGTCCAAGACATAATTCCTTGTAATTTATCGCCACATGTGGCTGGTGCACCTGTGGTCACCTGCCAGACAGAACAGAGGGGATCAGAACCTCCTTCCCACCTCGAAATTTGTCAACTCTTGAACAAAAGCAAAGGCCATTATATCTGCCATGCAAAAGGCCCTGGATGCAATAGTCTGAAAGCTGCTTTCCACTGCATTAACCACTCCTACCTCCTAGTCATCCCTGGACAGAAATTTCAAAATGGTAGCTGGAAGACAGCCTTACACTCCTCAACAATCTATTTCTCTCATCTCTCACATAGGATGAAGGAGACAGACTCATCATTCTTCAGCCCTTTACTCTCTGAGCTCTCAGTCTGTCTGCAAAATATAGACCCTCATGAAGGATGAGAGGTAACAGAGACACAAAGACAAAGAGAAAGAACAGAGACTGAGCTTATGGGCAAATGAAATGAGAAAGGTTACCTGGCATTCTTCTGTGTTTTTTCTTAAGCGTCCCATACAGAACAAGTCTTCAAAAAACTTTTTATGCAGTAATGTTCTGCAGACTGAATCAATACTCAGTTCAGTCATGAAGCTCTGCAGGTAACCTCTTGTATTTCCTAAACATAATAAATAAATAAAGGAGGGTTTCAGTCATATTTGCATTTTCATAAGGTATTTTGCCTCCCTCTCCTTCAGGGCTTCTTTTCAGTTAGAATGGACTGCAGAGAAAGAACTGAAGGAATAGATCATGGATTAAACATGTCCTCCTGTTTATTTATCATCTTTGAAAGATGATCAGCATCAAGGTGTGGTGCCAACCAAGACACTCCAAACAATTTCTGAATCCAAGCTCTGCCATCACGAAGTTTATGACTTTGGACAACTAGTTAACCTCCCTGAGTCTTGGTTTCCTCATTTATAAGATATAAATACTAAGAAAATTGATCTACATGATATATGATGATGACTGAATAATACATATAAGATGCTTAGTGCCCGGGACATAATTAGTGTTCAACAAATGGTAGCATCTATCATTGTTGTAAGTGATAACCATATCACTGATAGGCAGGTAAAGGAAAAATATGATTTTCATCAATTTGCAAATAAAGATTCAGAGAAGCTAAAGGATCTGTCAGTAATCATATAATAAATGGCAGAACCAAAACTCAAACATAAATCCCTGAGCCTCAGCCCTCTGCAGTGTGTACCAATGTGATACATACACGCAACACATTGATTTAGGATTTGGTTCCCAAAGCCCTAAAGGAGATAATCCCTTCTATTCTAAAGAGCTGACACCATTGCTCTATTTCTACTGTTATAATTGGATGCTTAAAAATTAGTTCCAATTCCTTCCCCTGACTCCACAGAGATCGTGAAGATGTGAACACATCCAAGAATACAGCTAACTATTCTTTGTTGACAGTCACTCACCAAAAGATCTTTTTTCTTCCATCCAGGTGTAAACCAAGCAATCTGAAATGTCACTTGCATTGGAAACAGGCAACTGAAACATGCTGGTAGAGAAGAAGGTGAGAGGTACAGACAACTTTATCAGCATAAGATCATTTTTAGGAGAAGTGAAAGTGAAATTTGGGTGAACAATGACCTCCTCATAAGGCAGAATTTCCCCAATAAACTCTTGAAAAGTGATGGCTCCACCAGTTAAGATAACCTGGAGATCTCTGAAAAATGGAGAGAAAAAAGGTTGATATTATCTACTACCACATATCACAAGGCTAATCTCTCTCTCTCTCTTTCTATCTCCCTCACACACACACAGTCACGTGCACTTTCCTTCCATAGTAATCCATTTAACCTCCTCTCATATTTGTCCATCTGAACCTTTATACATAGCTACCACTTGTGGTCATGTAGGTTGTCTGCCATAAAATGTAGTTGGTTGCCATTGTTGTTGTTCAGTTTCTTGGTCATGTCCGACTCTTTGCAACCCCAAGCACTGCAGCATGCCAGGTTTCCCTACCCTTCACTGTCTCCCAGAGTTTGCTCCAACTCATGTCTATTGAGTTGATGATGCCATACAACCATCTCATCTTCTGTCACCCCCTTCTCCTGCCCTCAGTCTTTCCCAGCATCAGGGTCTTTTCCAATGAGTCAGCTCTTCGCATCAGGTGACCAAAGTATTGGAGCTTCAGCATTAGTCCTTCTCATGAATATTCAGGGTTGATTTCCTTTAGGATTGACTGGTTTGATCTCCTTGCTGTCCAAGGGACTCTCAAGAGTCTTCTCCAACACCACAGTTTGAAAGCATCAATCTTTCAGCACTCAGTCTTCTTTATGGTTGCCATTAACCCAGACTATAATGTGAATGGTGCCTCCGGGACTTAAGGCATACAATAGCTTGGTCTCCAATTTTAGCATATTTCTAGGGAGAAGCTTCAATCTGACACCCAGAAATAGCTGAGAGAAGTGCACAAGTGGATAGTCAAGTCTTCTCTGAAAGTAGTTTCTGTTAAGTGGACTTCTTTGGGTGTTGGGGGTAAACAAGAAATATGAGATTATACAAATGAAATAATTAACAGCTTAGAGAATTGAATTATTTTAAAGCTAGGGAGGATCATCCAAATATACTATGCTCTACTCATCTCAATCAAAAATTCACTGAATTAACAGGGTTTTCTGATGGTCCTTTACAAGAATAAGAGTCAAAAATATTGGATGTTCCACTGAGATCCAGTTGAAATCCACTCACTAGCATGGCTCAAGATTCTTCAGAACAGGACACTTCTCTGAGGCCCCTGAGTCTCCCACTCAGGGGTCTCTCCAACCATAACAGTGAAATAAATATCATATTAGTACTGAACACCACTTTTCTGTTGCAATCCCAAATGCTAAATTTGTCTCCTAACAGCAGTATAATTTGTCTCAACCTATTCTTGTCACTCTGTTGGGAGTTTATAAGATAAAACTGTGGTGCTGGAGAAGACTCTTGAGAGTGCCTTAGACTGCAAGGAGATCAAACTAGTCAATCCTAAAGGAAATCAATCCTGAATGTCCATTGGAAGGGCTGATGCTGAAGCTGGAGCTCCAATACTTTGGCCACCTGACACAAAGAGTCAAGTCACTGGAAAAGACCCTTGTGCTGGGAAAGACTGAATGCAAAAGGAGAAGGGGGCAGCAGAGGATGAGATGGTTAGATAGCATCACTGACTCAATAGACATGGAGTTTGAGCAAAGTCCAGAAGATAGTGAAGGATATGGGAGCTTGGCATGCTGCAGTCCATGGAATTGCAAAGAGTCAGACACAACTTTGCAACTGAACAACAACAGCATCGTAAGCTATATTTATAATTTAGAAGTCTACTTAAATTGAAGAAAATTCATAAGTAAATGTGATTCTTGGGCAAATTATGGTAAGTGAATTTCAGCTTAAAACAACTCTATGGCATGGAGGAGGGCTTTCCTGATGGCTCAGTGGTAAAGAATCCGTCTGACAATGCAGGAGACACCAGTGTGATCCCTGGTCCGGGAAGATGGCACATGCCGCGGGACAGCTGAGCCTGTGCACCACAACTACTGTGCTCTAGAGCCCATGCTCCACAAGGAGAAACCCACGCGCTACAACGGAGTAGCCCCCATTCACTGCAACCAGAGAAAGCCCACTGCAGCAGCAAAGACACGGCACAGCCAAAAATAAAATAGTGCTTCAGAAAACAATTATGGTGAAAAAGTACCAGAATAGTAGGTGCCTCTGAGAAATATGAGTGGAAAGCAACTGAGAAGGAGTACAGGATGAACATTAGGATATTGTTTAACTTAAGACTTTATTAAATATTCATATTAAAATTTGAAAAGTGAAAGTGAAAGTCAGTCATGTCTGACTCTTTGTGACCCCATGGACTATACAGTCCATGGAATTCTCAGGCCAGAATACTAGAGTGGGTAGCCGTTCCCTTCTCCAGCGGATCTTCCCAACCCAGGGATGGAACCCAGGTGTCCTGCGTTGCAAGTGGATTCTTTACCAGCTGAGCCACCAGGGAAGCCATTACAATTTACAAATTAATAACTGAAAGAATAGAAAAAAGGAAAATTAAAAAGTTATCTAAATTACTAATCTAAGAAGAAAGCAAAAGTATTTTTAGCCAAACAAAATACAGTAGAAATTCAAAACAGGTAAAAAGTAAATATAAACATAGCAATAATCAAAATAACCACAAATGGTCTAAACTCACCAATTAAAAGACAAATTATAGTATTACATTTTTTAAGTCCTGCTATATATAAATTAAGATACATGCTTAAATCAAAAGGATACAGAAAGGTGGAAAAGAAAAGATGTAAACATGATATACCAGGACAACAGTAACCAAAAGAAAACCAGGGTTGGTGTATTAAAAGCTGACAAAAATAGGTTTTAAGATAAAACATATTAACTGTATGAGAGAAAGAAATGACATATAATAACAAGTTTGATTTTACCAGGAATGTACCAAGTACCTAAATTTATAAATATACCTAAATTTATAGATACCAAATAAAATAGCCTAAAATATATTTTTAAAAAACAAAAATAAAAATAAATTCATAGAACTATTTTGACCAGTCTACTAACACAGAGGAATAACTTCAACACAATCCTCTCATTTCCTGGTATCAAGCGAAAAAAAAAAAAAAAAATTAGAAAGGATATAGAAGATTTGAATTACATAACTTAAAAGTTTGATATACTGGATATACTGAACATACATAAAACCTTCACCCTTAAAATCAGAGAGTACACTTTCTTTCAAGCACACACGAAACATTTATAAAAACTGACTCCATACTAGTCCCAAAACTAAGTCTCAATGATTTTCAAAGAATCAGTATCACATAGATCACATTCTCAGACCACAAAACAGTAGTGTGTGTCTGTTAATCCAAAACTCCTCATTTATCCCTCCTTACATTTCCCTTTTGGTATCCATAAGTTTGTTTTCTACGTCTGTGGATCTATTTCTGTTTTTTATATAAGTTCATTTGTATCATTTTTTAGATCCCACAATAAGCGATATCATATGATCTTTGTCTTTGTCTGACTTACTTCACTTAGTATGATAATCTCTAGTTCCATCCATGTTGCTGCAAATGGCATTATTTCATTCTTTTTTATGGCTGAGTAATATTCCATTTTATATCGATATACCACATCTTCATTATCTATTCATCTGTCATTGGACATTTAGGTTGCTTCCATATCTTGGTTATTGTACAATAAATAATGCTACTATGAACAATGGGGTGCATATATCTTTTAGAATTAGAGTTTCTGTCTTTTGGATATATGCCCAGGAGTAGGACTGCTAGGTCATATGGTAACTCTACTTTTAATCTTTTAAGGAACCTCCATGCTGCTTTCTCTTATGGCTGCACCAGTTCACATCCCCATCAACCAACAGTGAAGGAAGTTTCCCTTATCAAAACATTTTTTTAATTTGGAAAAATTTAGAAAATTCACTCCCAAAATTCTAAACTTACAAATGGAAGATTTAATCAAGTGGAAATTTTATTTTATTCCTTTTTATTGAAGCATATTTGATTTACAACATTATATTCATTTCAAGTGTACAAGATAGTGATTCAGTATTTTTACAGATTATTCTCCATTCATAGTCATTACAAGATGATGGCTGTAATTCCCTATTGTATACAATATATCCTTGTTGCATATGTATTTCAAACACAGTAGTCTGTATCTGTTAATCCCATACCCCTAATTTTCCCCTTCCTCCATCTGTTTCCCCTCTGGTAAATCTCAGCTTGTTTTCTATATCTGGGAGTCTGTTAATCCCATACCCCTAATTTTCCCCTTCCTCCATCTGTTTCCCCTCTGGTAAATCTCAGCTTGTTTTCTATATCTGGGAGTCTGTTATACACTCATTTGTATTATTTTTTAGATTCCACATTTAAGTGAAATCATATCGTATTTGTCTCTCTCTGACTTACTTGACTAAGCATAATATTCTCTAGGTCCATCCATGTTGCTGCAAATGGCAGAATTCCTTTTGTTTATGGCTCATAACTTCTCATTGAACATATATATGTGGAGATATATATATATATATATATCTCACAACTTCTTTATCCATTCAACTGTTGATGGACGCTTGGGTTGCTTCCATATCTTGGCTACTGTAAATCATGCTTCTATGAACATCGGCGGTGCATGTATCTTTTTTAATTACTGTTTTCATTTTTTCTGGATATTTGACCAGGAGTGGAACTGCTGGATCATGTTACAGTTTTATTTTTAGTTTTTTGAGAAACTCCATAATGTTTTCCACACTGGCACACCAATTTACATTCCCACGAATAGTATATATGAGTTCTCTTTTCTCCACATCCTCTCCAACATTTGTTATTTCTACATTTTTTCATGATTACCATTCTGACAGGTATGAGGTGATATCTCATTGTAGTTTTGATTTGCATTTCTTTAATAATTAGTGATACTACTGTCCAACTGATATAAAAAGTCAAAGCACTTCCACATAAATCCCAATAGAATTTTTCATAGAATGCTACAAGTTGATTTTTAAATTTATGTAAAAGAATTCCTAAGCGTTCCTGATGAAGAATAAGATGGCTGGCCAACCTCATTACACATCACAAATTATGATAAAGTCATAATTATTAAGGCACTGTGGTCTATAATAAATAAACCAATGGAATAACGACAGCCCAGAAACAGACCCATGTACAGATGGAAATTTAATAGATGACAAACAGATACTGTAGATCAGTGGGGAAAGAAGAGACTACCTACAAATGATATTTGGATATTTCGCTTAATATGTTAAAAAAAATAAAATTGGATCCCTACTTCACACCATTCACAAAAATCAATTTCAAATTATACAAAAAATTTAAATATGAAAATCAAAGCTTTAAAATCTTTAGAAGTAAATGTAAAGGAATACCTTTCTGCTTATGATCATAAAAGATATTTTTAACTAGGCACAATGATCAATAACCACAAATAAAGACTGATAATTCAAGTTTTAAATTTAATTATACTGAAGTTAAGGACTCTTTTTACATTAATGAATCACTTATTTTTTCACTGAAAGCTTGCATGCTCTATATGTTTGAATATATGTCTTAAACGTTAGTTGCAAAGTACCGTTTGGGTTTTTTATTTATTTATACATATATTATTTATTATTTATAAATATTTATTTATTTATATATTTTCTCTCTTTTTTTTTTTTATGTTAAGAACTCTTATGCATGAAAATACACCATAAAGAGAAGATAAAACCACAGAGTGGAAGATATTTTCAACATGTATAACTGACAAACGAGTAATATCTAGAGCACTTATAGAAATCCTATGAAGCAGTATTTTTACAATACAAAAAATGTTCAAAAGACAAAAAAGATTATTTCCCAAAAGATACATTGTCAGGAGAAGGAAGAAGAGGATGGGGAGGGAGGATGTTGATCATCACTACTAGTAAAAGTAACACAATTAAGATAATTGACACTTAATCAGCAAAAAAATTAAAGAGCTTGACACTACCCAATGTTGGAAGAACTCATAAATTGCTGGAGGGTGTGTAAAAGTAAACATTTGCAAGCTCTACAACCAAGAAATTCCACTTGTTATTATATATTCTATTTATATACCAAGAGGGGTACTCACAGATACAAACCAATATGTTGTGATACCAATACATATATAGATACAGAATATATCTCACAGATACATATACAAGAATAAGTTCTAAGGTACATCATATGTTTACAGTAACACTTCAAAATAACAGAAAGCTAGAAATAACTGAAACACCTATCAAGAAAAGAATGAACCAAACTCTGTGACATTCACATTGAAAAATTATACAGCAGTGAAAAATTAAATACAGTCACATCTAACAGTTTTGGATGAATCTTAAAAATGTTAAGAACAATGTGCAGGTTTATTTTTATGTGTATATGAAATATTGTACTATACCATAAAACTGTTTCCTTTCTGGACGTGTTAAACATAAGAGTGTGTAGTTAAATTTTATCTGTATACTTGAGCTCCCCTTTACCATCAAATCATTAAGACTTCCTGACTAGCACAAGTTTTATAGAATTTCCACAGGAGTGTTGAGCCCCAGCCTGGAAGCCTTAATAAAGTAGAACATTGCCGACCACTTACGGTAAGAAGCAGTGTGCTGCCGTTATCACCCACTGAGGAGCAATCAGAGTCCCCATACAGGACTTGTAACTGGATTTCAGATATAATAAATAGAAAAGATTGCTTAGGTCTGCAACATCTTCAATAAAAACTGAAATAACACCTGAAACACACAAACAGAAGAATCACTGGGATATAACCCAGCTGATTAAAGGGAACTGGCATGGTTATAGAGATTTTAAGATACCAGTGTCAGATAGTATCAATATTTACCACATTAATCACTTAGCCTACCTTATGGTACTAAGTTCCATACTGTACAAACACTGTACTAAGCACCTTGCTATTGTTGCTTAGTTGCTCAGTGATGTCCAACTCTTTTGTGACCCCATGGACTGTAGCCCACCAGGCTCCTCTGTCCATGGGATTTCCCAGGCAAGAACACTGGAATGGGCTGCCATTTCCTTCTGAAGAGAAGCAGGGAGATCATGTAGAGGAGAAAGACATACACAGGATTTGGAATCAGATAGACTGAAGTCAGAAACCTTGAATGAACCATCCTTTACTAGTTATATGACTTTAAGTAAATTTCCTAAGGTTAAATTCTTACTTTGTAAAATAATATAAAATGCATCCACTCCACCTTTTTATTTCCTGTGAAAATTTAAAAATATCTATTTTTAAAGTATCTAAACTGCAATCTCAAAAATGACAGAATGATCTCTGCTCATTTCCAAGGCAAACCATTCAGTATCACGGTAACCCAAGTCTATGCCCTAACCAGTAATGCTGAAGAAGCTGAAGTTGAACGGTTCTATGAAGACCTACAAGACCTTCTAGACAAACACCCAAAAAAGATGTCCTGTTCACTATAGGGGACTGGAATGCAAAAGTAGGAAGTCAAGAAACACCTGGAGTAACAGGCAAATTTGGCCTTGGAGTACAGAATGAAGCAGGGCAAAGGCTAAAAGAGTTCTGCCAAGAGAACGCACTGGTCATAACAAACACCCTCTTCCAACAACACAAGAGAAGACTCTACACATGGACATCAGCAGATGGTCAACACCGAAATCAGACTGATTATATTCTTTGCAGCCAAAGATGGAGAAGCTCTATACAGTCAGTAAAAACAAGACTGGGAGCTGACTGTGGCTCAGATCATGAACTCCTTACTGCTAAATTCAGAGTTAAACTGAAAAAAGTAGGGAAAACCACTAGACCATTCATGTATGACCTAAATCAAATCCCTTATGACTATACAGTGGAAGTGAGAAATAGATTTAAGGGACTAAATCTGATAGAGTGCCTGATGAACTATGGACGGAGGTTCGTGACATTGTGTAGGAGACAGGAATCAAGACCATCCCCAAGGAAAAGAAATGCAAAGAGAAAAATGGCTGTCTGAGGAGGCCTTAAAAATAGCTGTGAAAAAAAGAGAAGCCAAAAGCAAAGGAGAAAAGGAAAGATATATCCATTTGAATGCAGAGTTCCAAAGAATAGCAAGGAGAGATAAGAAAGCCTTCGTCAGTGATCAATGCAAAGAAATAGAGGAAAACAACAGAATGGGAAAGACTAGAGATCTCTTCAAGAAAATTAGAGATACCAAGGGAACATTTCATGCAAAGATGAGTTTGATAAAGAACAGAAATGGTATGAACCTAACAGAAGCAGAAGATATTAAGAAGAGGTGGCAAGAATGCACAGAAGAACTGTACAAAAAAGATCTTCAAGACCCAGATAATCATGATGGTATGATCACACACCAAGAGCCAGACATCCTGGAATGTGAAGTCAAGTGGGCCTTAGGAAGCATCACTATGAACAAAGTTAGTGGAGGTGATGGAATTCCAGTTGAGCTCTTTCAAATCCTGAAAGATGATGCTGTTAAAGTGCTGCACTCAATATGCCAGCAAATTTGGAAAACTCAGCAGTGGCCACAGGACTGTAAAGGGTCAGTTTTCATTCCAATCCCAAAGAAAACCAATGCCGAAGAATGCTCAAACTACCACACAATTGTACTCATCTCACACGCTAGTAAAGTAATGCTCAAAATTCTTCAAGCCAGGCTTCAGCAATACATGAACTGTGAACTTCCAGATGTTCAAGCTGGTTTTAGAAAAGGCAGAGGAACCAGAGATCAAATTGCCAACATCCGCTGGATCATTGAAAAAGCAAGAAAGTTCCAGAAAAACATATATTTCTGCTTTATTGACTATGCCAAAGCCTTTGACTGTGTGGATCACAATAAACTGTGGACAATTCTGAAAGAGATGGGAATACCAGACCACCTGACCTGCCTCTTGAGAAACCTGTATGCAGGTCAAGAAGCAACAGTTAGAAATGGACATGGAACAACAGATTGGTTCCAAATAGGAAAAGGAGTATGTCAAGGCTGTATATTGTCACCCTGTTTATTTAACTTATATGCAGAGTACATCATGAGAAACGCTGGGCTGGAGGAAGCACAAGCTGGAATCAAGATTGCCGGGAGAAATATCAATAACCTCAGATATGCAAATGACACCACCCTTATGGCAGAAAGTGAAGAACTAAAGAGAACTTTCAGCTCTTGATGAAAGTGAAAGAGGAGAGTGAAAAAGTTGGCTTAAAGCTCAACATTCAGAAAACTAAGATCATGGCATCCAGTCCCATCACTTCATGACAAATAGATGGGGAAACAGTGGAAATAGTGGCTGACTTTTATCTTTTTGGGCTCCAAAATCACTGCAGATGGTGATTGCAGCCATGAAATTAAAAGACGCTTACTCCTTGGAAGGAAAGTTATGACCAACCTAGACAGCATATTAAAAAGCAGAGTCAAAAAATAAAAAGTAAAAAAAATTTTTTAAATAAAAATAAAAAGCAGAGTCATTACTTCATCAACAAAGGTCTGTCTAGTCAAAGCTATGGTTTTTCCAGTGGTCATGTATGGATGTAAGAGTTGGACTATAAAGAAAGCTGAGCACCAAAGAATTGATGCTTTTGAACTGTGGTGTTGAAGAAGACTCTTGAGAGTCCCGTGAACTGCAAGGAGATCCAACCAGTCCATCCTAAAGGAAATCAGTCCTGGGTGTTCATTGGAAGGACTGATATTGAAGCTGAAACTCTAATACTTTGGCTACCTGATGCGAAGAGCTGACTCATTTGAAAAAACCCTGATGCTGGGAAAGATTGAGGGCAGGAGGAGAAGGGGACGACAGAGGATGAGATGGTTGGATGGCATCAACGACTCAATGGACATGGGTCTGGGTAAACTCCGGGAGTTGGTGATAGCCAGGGAGGCCTGGTGTGCTGCAGTTCATGGGGTTGCAAAGAGTCGGACACGACTGAACGACTGATCTGAACAGCAAGTGCTTAGTGGGATTTCCCAGGTGGTTCAGTGGTAAAGAATCCACCTGCCAATGTAAGGGACATGGGTTCAGTTCCTGGTTCAGGAAGATCCCCTGAAGAAGGAAATGGCAACCTACTCCAGTTTTTCACTTTTCACTTCATAGTACTCGAGTTCCATACTATACAAACACTGTACTAAGCACTTTGTTATTGTTGTTTAGTCACTCAGTCGTATCTGACTCTTTAGAGATCTCATGGACTGTAGCCCACAAGGCCTCTCTGTCTATGGGATTTCCCAGGCAAGAATACTACAGTGGGTTACCATTTCCTCCTCCAGGGTATCTTCCCAAACCAGGGATTGAAACCATGTCCCTTACACTGACAAGTGGATTCTTTACCACTGAACCACCTGTGAAGCCCCACTAAGCACTTTAAGTACTTTAAAAAAAAATTTTTTTTAATTTTCATGGGAAACAAAAAGATAGAGTAGATACATTTTATATTATTTTACAAAGTAAGAACTTAACCTTAGGAAATATACTTAAAAGTCATACAACTAGTAAATGATGGTTTGTTCAAGGATCCCAATTTCAGTCTGATTCCAAATCCCATGTACATCCTTCTCCTCCACACAATCTCCCGCTTTTCTTCACCCTGTCTGCAGTTTTCCAGGATGACTCAGCTCATCTCCAATCTCCCAAAGGCTTAAGACTTCTCGGTTCTCTCCACAGTCATAGTCATGCAGCCTGTCCTGCAGCCCCTGACTGTTTCTACTAGCACACTGCAGGGATGCTCAGAGACCAGTCATTGTGACTCCAACAGCAATAAGTCCATTAGTGAATCAAAATTAAAACTTTAATTCTGGCATGAAAATATAGGGAGAGATATTCTGAACAGATGGGCACTTAAATATAGGACAGTATTTATTCTCTGAAAACAGATTATCTGGATTCAAATCCTAGCTCTATCCTTACCAGTAGTAGAAACTTGTACAAATTAGGCAGATCTCTATATCTTAATCTCCTTATTTGTACACTGAAATCACAAACTTCTCTCCTAAGGTTGCTGTGAAAATTGAATGCATTAATGTATGTAAATAGCTTGAAAGAATGCTTGGCATATAATGCATATAATGTGTGTTCAATAAGTGTTATTTTATACAATGGCAGTTTCAAGAATATTTTTACACTGATAAATGGCAAACTAATACTCAGAAAAAGATAGAGACAAAGCCTCTCCGTTATTTACCAAATAACTAAACATTGGATACTGACTGATATCACCCTGTTTTTTGTGTTATTGCTACTTCTTTATCAGTGACAGCTCCAGCCCTAATTTAATCCTCCTACCTACTAATTAAAAATTTGAAGAACACAATTAGGGTTAGGGTACCCCAATTAGAGTCAGAATGTTCCTTCTTGACAACACCGAGTTCTGAACTGACTCCATTTCTCTAACTCCATCTTCCAAATTATCCATCAAACCCTTTAAGACGCCCCTCCCAAGTTCCCTTTACTGGGACACGTGAGATTCTCTGGAGTGTGTTGTCCCTGCTACATAAAGTTACATAAACCTCACTTTAAAAAATTCTTGGTGTTTTTCTTGGTGGCATTTGGTTAGTGGGTTCAACGAGTTAGGTCAAATATTGCTTTCTCCAGTTCAGGAAAGGAAACAGGAAAATATAAAACTATTACTTTTTAAAAAAATCTATGTTCCAACTGGGGTTTCTCTTGCTATATCAATTTATATTTCTGGGTCTATGGGTTTTCATCTAATAAGCAGTAAAAGAACAATGATTTATACAATATCCCCAAGCATTCAGCATAATTCCCAGCACATGGTATAAACTCAATAGATAGGTATTATACAAATGAATTAATGAGTGCTCGCTTCGGCAGCATATATACAAATGAATTAATGAGAGATTAGAGTAAAACTCACTTTGCATGAAAGGGGCCACTGGAAGGCTCTGAAATTAATGCAAGGGTTTTATGGATTCATATATAAAGCAAGCATCATCACTAAAAGCTAACATTATGTATACAGACATGTGTAGTTCTGTCCAAATATATACATGTGTGCATTTTTTAAATCTGTTGAATACTAATTGGTTTCTGCCATGCATTCATGAATGCATGCTAAGTTGTTTCAGTAATGTCTGACTCTTTGCGACCCCATGGACTGTTGCCCACCAGGCTCCTCTGTCCATGGGATTCTCCAGGCAAGAATACTGCAGTGCGTTGCCATTTCCTACTCCAGGGGATCTTCCCAACCCAGAGATCAGACCCGTGTCTCTTGCATCTCCTGCATTGGCAGGTGGATTCTTTACTAGCGTCACCTGCTTCACAACTTTTTTTAGCATAAGAACTCCTTTTAGTCTTAAAATATTTTGAATCTTTTTATGATGTTAATGCTGTTGTTCAGTCACTAAGTCGCGTCTGACTCTTTGCAGCCCCATAGACTGAAGCACACCAGGTTTCCCTGTCCTTCACTGTCTCCCAGAGTCTGCTCAGATTCATGGTCATTGAGTCGGTAATAATATCTAACCATCATATCCTTTAGTCTTTCCCAGCATCAGGGTCTTTTCCACTGAGTCAGCTCTTCACATCAGGTGGCCAAAATATTGGAGCTTCAGTTTCAGCATGAATCCTTCCAATGACTATTTCAGGTTGATTTCCTTTAGGATTGATTGGTTTGATCTCCTTGCAGTCCAAGGGACTCTGAAGATATATGATGTTAATACATCATGTTTTATTAATAAGACTAAGAGGGGTTCTTATGGTCAAAAAGGTTGCAAACCACTGGCATAGGCAATATTCTCATTCCTTCTTACTCTAAGCTCTTCCAGCACATAAATCTAAGTCTTATTTAACTCCCACAATATATCCCTAAATCTAGACCATCTCTTGTTAGCATGAATGCTCAGTCATGTCTGACTCTTTACAACCCCATGAACTGTAGCCCACCACACTTCTCTGTCCACCAAATTTTCTAGGCAAAAATACTGGAGTGAGTTGCCATTTCTTACTCCAGGGGATCTTCTTGACCCAGGGATCAAACCCACATCTCCCATGTCTCCTGCATCATCAGGTGGATTCTTTATCACTGTGCCACCCGGAAGCCCAAAAGGACCATAAAGGAGTACTATAAGCAACTCTATGCCTACAAACATGAAAACCTAGATGAATTCTGTCTATGATATACTCTGCCAAAACACAAACAAAAAGAAATAGACAATCTAAATATGTCTAAATCTATTAAAGATACCGATTAAACAATAACCTTCCAAAAGAGAAAGCACTGGGCCCAGATGAGCTGACTCACGAATTCTACCAAACATTTAAGGAAGAAATTACACCAATTCTCTGCAATCTTTTTCAGAAGATAGAAGCAGAGGGAATATTTCCTAAATTATTCTATGAGGCCAGCATTCTCTTGGTACCAAAAACAAAGTCATTACAAGAAAACTACAAAAAAAAAAAAAAAAAACCTTCTCATGATCAAAAATCCTCAACAAAACATTAGTCAAATCTAATTCAACAACGTATAAAAAAAATTATACATGCTCTAAGACCACGTGGGATTTCTGCTATGTATGCAGGACTGGTTCAACATTTGAAAATCAATTAGGAGCTTCTTTCCTGTTTTCTTCTAGGAATGTCAAGGCTTCGGGTCTTTTGTTTAAGTATTTAATTCATTTTGGTTTAATTTTTGTGAGTGGTGTAAGACAGGTTTTCCATTTCAGTTTTCTGCATGTGGTTAGTCAGTTTTCCCAACACCATTTATTGAAGAAAAATAGAGTGTTCTTGTCTCCTTTGTCAAATATCAACTGATTGAATACATAAGTGTTTATTTCTAGGCTCTCTATTCTGTTTCATTGTTCTATGTTTTTATTTTTATGCCAATACCACAATGTTCTAATTACTATAGTTTTGTAGTATAGTTTGAAGTGTGATGCTTCTGGCTTTGTTCTCAGGATTGCTTTGGTTATCTGAGGTCTTTTGTGATTCCATATAAATTTTAAGGCTGCTCTTTTATTTCTGTGAAAAATGTCATTGGAATTTTGATGGAGATCTCATTGAATCTATAGATGGTTTTGGGTAATGTGGAAATTTTAACATTAATTCTTCCAATCCATGAACATGAGATATCTCAATTTTGTTTATGTCTTCTTTAATTTCTTTCTTCAAAGTCTTATAGTTTTCATTGTACAGATCTTTCACTTCCTTTGCTAAATTTATTCCTAGGTATTTTATTGTTTTTGATGCTACTGTAAATGGGATACCATAAAATTCCTAGAAGGAAACATAGGGAAGAAACTCCTTAACATGGGTCTTAACAATTTTTTTGATTACGACAGTAACAATACAAGCAACAAAAGCAAAAATCAACAAATGATGGTACACCAAACTACAAAGCTTCTGCACAGCCTGTAGAGAAAACGACTGGTAGATGACATATTTCCCAAACTTCCCCAGTTCTGACCCATCAGCTCTCCCTCCCAACAGAGCTCTACAGCCTTATCTCCAGCTGAGGCCCAATCAAACGAGAGAGAGATGCCTTCAGTCACTCACCAGTTATCATCAGCAAGGTTAATAGGATACACTTCATGGTGATGCCTGAATCTTGTCCTGAGGATAAGGTTGTAGTGGAAACAGGCACAAAGCAGGAACAGAACTTATAACCCACTCAGGGATTCTCAACAGCAGGATTAAGTGCAAATGAGAGAACTGGGATGTGGATTCTATAAGTCTGTCATTTAGAGACTGCTTCTTCCAGTCTTGATCCTTAGTAAAAAAGGATTCATTAGTTACACCTGCCAACTCTCTCAGTCAATTAGCATGGAAATCCTAGCAGTCTAACTGATATCTGCCCTATAAGAAGATGAGTTTCAGGGGTCTGAGCTTTATCCCTTATCTAAGGAAGTAAGAACAGAGTGAACCTTCTGTGGTATTAAAATTCATCCCAAGTTCTTTCCCTAGCTTCTCAGTTCTTTTCACCAGTTCCTTCCCCACAAAGTTTAACTAGCAGCCCTCCCTCTACATGTCCCATTGACTCTCTGCTTTCTGGGCTACTTGGACGAAGCAGAGCTATGTCCCCACCCTTCTCTGTGACACGGACTCCCTTCTCCTTTATTCATGTCACACTCGGCCCACCCCTCCTCAGAACCGCTTCACTTGTACTGGTTGTATTCACAAATACCATTTGAAGAAAAGTTCTCAACCAACACCAGTACTAGAGGCCCCCGTCAGATCTCCAAATCTGTTCCTACTACGCTGCCCTCTGGGACAGCAGCACTGTTCCTACTACGCTGCCCTCTGGGACAGCAGCACTGTTCCTACTACGCTGCCCTCTGGGACAGCAGCACTGTTCCTACTACGCTGCCCTCTGGGACAGCAGCACTGTTCCTACTACGCTGCCCTCTGAACAGTACTCTTGTTCACTCACTCTCTCCTTTCTCTGTGGCTGCCTCATTTAAATGGATTTTTTGGCAGCAAATACAAGTGTGAGTGAAAGTCACTCAGTCGTGTTCCTACTCTTTGCGACCCCATAGACTATACAGTCCATGGAATTCTCCAGGCCAGAATACTGAAGTGGGCAGCCTTTCCCTTCTCCAGGGGATCTTCCCAACCCAAGGATTGAACCCAGGTCTCCCACATTGCAGGCAGGTTCTTTACCAGCTGAGCCCCAAGGGAAGCCCAAGAATACTGGAGTGAGTAGCCTATCCCTTCTCCAGCAGATCTTTCCAACCCAGGAATTGAACCAGGGTCTCCGGCATTGCAAGCGGATTCTTTACCAACTGAGCTATGAGGGAAGCCCAAATACAACAAGGATATTACTTAAATAGAAAATCTTGTTAGATGGCAGAATGAAACAATAATAGATTTAGAGTCGCTTTAAACCTTAGATATGAGGCCTTAGATAGATATTAGGAATGAGGCCATGGACAGGTATATCTCCATGTATATATATGTATGGAATCTATAATAACTCTAATAAAGAACTTAATGATAAGAAATTTACAAACACAAGGAAATGTTGAGTATCATACATATACATACATACTCATAGGATTCTAAAGTTATCTTTCACAAAGAGAAACTTTAAGAACACTGTCAATATCAGATATCAATATCTCAAAACAAAAAGGGAAAAAAAATGAAATTGGCAAACAAAAGGAAACATTTGAGGGCTAATGTATCATAAAAAAAAGTTATTTATTGAAACAAGAAAATTAACACTTGAAAGTAGTTTTGTAGGCCTGCAAATAAGTGTGTGGGGTGGGCAGGCAGGAGTGGGTGGCAAAGAGGGGATGAGAAGAGATGAAATGAGGTGATGTCAAGGGATCTCCCTAAACCATGCTAGGGGTCATTCTACAGTCAGTAGGGAACTACTCAAGAGTTTTAAGAAAGAGACTAATACTCTCTCCCCTACAGTTTAGGAAAGATGTCTGAGTAAAACAATGTTAAGTCGAGCAATAGTAGGCAGGCACATGCATTAGTTCAAGTGAGTCAAGATTATGGCCTGGAGTAGGGTGACAGCAGTGAGAATGGAAAGACATGGATGGATTTAAGAGATCTGGGGAAGCAGGATGGACTTTGGGATTGAGTGGTCAGAAAAAGAGAAAAAAATTTAAAGTGAAAGGTAGAGTTGTCTCCTAAAAGGAGGAAAACAGGCAGAAGTCTGAATTTGAAAAGCTAGAGAAATAAGGAGTTTAGCTTGACAGGCTAAATTTCAGGAGCTGAGAGGAGATGCAAACAGTGGTTCCCAGGAAGCAGTCATGTATGCGTGACCAGAGCTCTGGGCTACAGATACCAATGTGAAGCTCATCAGCAGGCAGCAGACCCCAGTGCCAGCTTCTCCAGAAAATCTGCTTTTCTGCTCTCAGTCCTCACATCCCCAGACAAACTCCCTTCCTGGCCCAGAATCTTTCCAAAAGAACCAGGAAAAACCACCTGGCAGTAAAGTCTCTCTCTTTCTCAAATTTTTAACCTCTATTTAACTAATCCCACCCCCACCACAGAAAACCTTCCACAACTCCATCTTGTCCAGGAATCTCAAGTGTATTTCATAAACGAGCCCTAGTCCCAGTGAGGCTGTGTTCACTGTGAGGTTTAGCAAAGTATGTGCCATGTTAACATTTTAAAACTGATTTGTTTTTGGTGGTGCAGGGTCTTTGCTGCCACGCGCAGACTATCTCCAGTTGTGGCAAGTGGGGGATGCTCTTCCTCGTGGTGTCCAGGCTTCTCATTGCAGTGGCTTCTCTTGCTGCGGACACAGGCTCCAGGCATGCAGGCTTCTGTCGTTGCGGCCTGCGGGCTCTAGAGCTCAGGCTCAGTAGTTGTGGCGCAGGGGCTCAGCTGCACCAAGGCACATGGGAGCTTCTCAGAGCAGGGGTTGACCCCGTCTCCCCTGCACTGGCAGGCAGATTCTTAACCACTTGACCATGAGAGAAGTCCCCATGTTAACTTTTCATTCCACACTTCAGGAAATTTGTGAGAGGGACTGTATAGTTTTCCAAGATTCATGAATGCTGGCTGATGAACTGAAGCCTGGAGGATGTGGCTAAAAAGTGGTGGGTATCCAGTAATAAAATATAGATACTGTACTTCTAGTTTTTCCAGCCATGTGTGATTTTGAAAAAATCATTTAAATTCTTTGTTTTGGTCCTGTCACTACAGATCAGGAGAAAAGAAAGAATGATACCAGCCCCGCCTCATCTCTCCAGGGTTGTTGTGACACTGGAATAAGACTATGAGTTTAGGAAATTTTCAGGGGTAAGAATGATACAAAGCTTACTTAATTTTGTATCTCAGACTAACCTGATATAAAATCACCACTAACAATGTCTGTAAAGAACTTTGCTCAGTGACTGGGATGTAGTAAAGGCTCACAGAATGTTGGCTATTAGCATCTAGGCTCTTTGTGTTCCCAATTATCCAAGGATGACATGGCAGTCTATTATTGGCTGACCAATCTCTTCATTAGGTAAAAAGCACTTAGAGGTCCTGCCAACCATTCAGTAGATCCTAGATCTAATGTAATCTAGAATGTAAATCATTCCCTGACTGTCAAAATGACTGCTCAATGAATTCTTTACATTTCCCCATTTCCTTAGCTCAGACCTGCTGATCACAACAACCAGGCCAAGCTGGTGATGATGGCGGAGTGATGAAATAGTGAACCCAGGGAAAGATGAAGCTAATGTAACAAAGAGGGGAGGGGCTGAAGAAAAGTATAAGTAGGGGGCTTATTATATTAGGGGGCTTATATATTAGGGGGCTCAGAGCAAACCTGGGCACACCGTCTTCCTGAACTAAGGTGCAGAATCCTGTCCCCCACAGCCCTGGCCTGAAAAACTCCATGGGGACATAAGTCCTAAGCCTGGAGTTCCCTTTCCCACAAACAGCTGAACTGTTTTTGGGCAGATGGGCTTTTAGGGACAGCAAACTGAGGGACCTGGGTCCAGAAGCCCAGTCACAAAGCTTCCTTGTCTTTCCATGAGAGGCATAGCCCCCCACCTTCCCTGGAACAGAGGGCCTCCATCTGCCTGTTGGAGCCCTCCTCCCCTGTTGTATTCATGCCCAGAGCTGCTTTTCAACCCTCCTGCCTAACCATACCCACTGGTTCTACTAGGTGTTCCAGAGAAACTACTGAACTGAGAGCTCCATACTCTGCTGATCTTCTGCCCCTTGCAAAGGGAGGCTATGAAGTTTACCTTCTGTTTGAGTGTCCTTGCTGGTATGTATCCAGGACTTTCTACTCTGTCATATAAGGCATAGGTTAATACAGAACGGAGGAGGGCAGATGCAGGATGTGGGGATGGTGCAAAAGAGAGTCAAGAGAAACTGTCAGGAGCAGCACTGGGGATCCCCCTCAGACTCTAGCCACAGGCTCTCTGGACAGGCTGAGAAGCCCAGTGCTAAGCCTGAGGGGTAGGTTATGGTGTATGTCTGCCTTGGAGAGTTCCACGCTCAACACTCAACAGTGAGTGTTCCACCTTGGTTATTCCAAAATACGGGCTTCATCACACAGGGGCAAGTCTCAAGTGTAGTCACAAGGACAGAGAACTCATTTTGACGACTGATATGCCTTCCTGTTGCAAAAGCTTAGAGACTCAGAATGCGGGGAATGGAGAAGATGGGAACAAAAGATCAAATGCAAGGACCCTCCATCCTGAACTCCCTGACTATCATGAAGCTCTTCTGAATTCTCCAGAGCGGGCTTTCCCTCCACACCCTGACTGCCTAGGTTGTTGCATCACAAATTAGCTGCGTGAGCTTGGACAAGTTAATTAATCTATCTGGGCTTCAGTTTCTACAGTCAAAATGGGAATATTCCTACCTACATTATAGAATCATTGTGAAGATTTAGAACAAGAGTGCAATGGCTCTTGTCCTTATTAATACCCCACCCTTTTTTCCTTGGGGTTTCTAACAGTGTGACTCCAAAGAAAAGGGTATGGTGAGGCACAGGCCTGGGCTTGGAAAGGTTTAAAATAAGAACCAAGGGCAGCTGAAATAAAAACAATATTTCTGATATTAGAATCAGCCTTCCTCCTCTTTCTTCTCTTTTTTTTAAAATAATTCATTTATAAAAGCACTGCACGGTCATACTAGAAAATTGAGAAATATTAAAAAGTATAAAAAATAAACATCATTCATAGTCCCACCTCAGTCAACACATGCTAATGCACTGTTTGAATTTATTCCCAGGCTTTATTTTATTTATTTTAGTGGCTTATTTTTGTTTCTTTACTTGTTCTTAGATAATTGGATTACTAGATTAAATATACATTTTTATTATTTTTTAACTGAAAGGTTATTAGTATTCCTTTGCTGTTTAATATTCTTTATAAATGCAGTTTTAATATATATGCTGTTCCATTTGTTCACATCCCTTTGTATTTCAATATCCAACATTACTGTATTGGACATTCATATAAGAAAGAAAGAAAGTGAAGTAACTCAGTCATATCCATCTCTTTGCAACCCTGTAGCCTACCAGGCTCCTCCATCCACAGGTCTAGGCCAGAATACTGGAGCGGGTTGCCATTTCCTTCTCCAGGGGATCTTCCTGACCCAGGGATAGAACCCAGGTCTCCCACATTGCAGGCAGATTCTTTACCAGCTGAGCCACAAGGGAAGCCAAAGAATTACCTATTATAAATAGTGTTAAAATGAGCACATTTACTAATAATCTTGGTCTACATCTGATTATTTCTTTAGAATCAAGAATTCTTGGGATTGTAATTATTAGGTCAAAGATGACAAACCATTTACAATTCTTGATGCTCATTTTTAAGTTGCTTTTGAAGAAGACAGAATCAATTCCCATTCCTATAAGTAGTAAATGAGAGTCTTTCTCATTGTACTCTCTTAGGCTGAATGATTATTAAAACTATTAGATAAAATGGTATGCCATTTTTATGTACATTTTTATTCTTTAATGTCAAGTACCTTCACATTTCCTGCCCAAATGACTGTCACTTTAAAATCGTCCGCATTTCCATCCAGCTGGGAAGCTGCTGACTGTCTCCTTTGTCCTAAGCACTTCTCGTTTCCATCCCTCAGGGACGCTCTTCTCCACTCACTCGTCTGTGCAGAAAGACGACCCTTCCCCGTACCTGGCCTACCTCAAGTCTCACTTCAACCCCTGTGTGGGCGTCCTCATCAAAAGCAACTGGGTGCTGGCCCCTGCTCACTGCTACTTACCGTGAGTGTTGAGCGTCCTCACCCACTCTACTCATTTCGCATTGGTGATTCTCAAACAGGGCCAACGTTCCCCCCAGGGTACATTTGGCAAAGGAAGACATTCTTGGTTGTCACAGTAGAGTGAGGGCTGCAGGGAGGGCTGTGCTAACGGCATCTGCCTGGTGAACAGACGCCAGGGCAAGGATGCTGCTTAATATCCTACAGGGCACATGACAGCCCCTCCACAACACAGTCATCCAGCCCCGCATGTCAACAGGGCTGCTGGGGAGCCCTGTCCTATGTAGTATGCCTCCTCGGTCTCCCATCAGTCTTTCCAAGGTTTTTTTACTGGCAATATGAGTTTTGTCAGTTAAGGAACCAGCAGGCAACAGATGGTACACTCAGATTTTATTAAATTGAGGAGACTTTATAAAAAGAACTAATGACAAAGATATGGTCTAGTTATAGGGAAAACATAGACAACAGTTGAGTTCCTCTGGTGTTCAGTACTAGAAAGATGCACTTACTACTCCCAGACCTAAAGGGGCAGGGGGAGAATGATTTTAGGCGGGGAGAGGAAAAGAGTCAGTGAGAGAGGAGAGCGCACTGTGCACAGACTGCCTGATGGAGGTTCTAACCTTTGGTCAGGAGACAGTCGACGGCCACAACCCTGTGGCAACCCAACGGGGTCGCGCAGGTGGGAGGATAAACACGCCAACCTCTCCCTTTTCCTTCCAATTCCTTTGTGGTGCTTCTTATGAGCCAAATAGAATCAAATGCCAGAGGAGAAGAAAGCTCATTGACTTAATCCACCTATTTCACCTTCCAAAGTACAGAGAAGGATGAAATAAGAGTTGCGAGGAGATTTGATAAAGCAAACAGGAGCTGTCCAACACTAAAGTCACCTCATTCTCTTCCCAACACCAGAATGGAAATGCCCATATAGGCTGGAGCTGGAAAGGAGGGGAAATAATATTTCTAGACCATGCATTCTTTTCTCTCCCACTACATGAAAACAGAGAAGTTAAAGGTTCCACCACTTAACTGTGTGACCATGGGTGAATACTCTCATGTGCCTCCATTCCTTCAGCTGTAACACGGGTATTCAAAACAGAATCCCCCTCACTGCCTTGCTGTGAGTAGTAAATGAGGGAATCCAGGATTCAGACAAAGCTCTTGGCAAAGCACCTGGCCCACTGTAACATCAGCTTTGATGATGATACCAACAGTGATGATGGTGACTTCCAACCCCTTATCCCTCCAGAAATCTGAAGGTGATGCTGGGAAATCTCAGGGTCAGAGTCAGAGATGGGACAGAGCAAACAATTAACCCTATCCAGATTATCCGCTACTGGAACCATAGTCATAGTTCGCCCCAAGATGACCTCATGCTTATTAGGCTGGCTAAGCCTGCAACCCTCAACGAAAAAGTCCAGCCCATTGCCCTCGCCACCAGCACCGTCAAGCCAGGCACCATCTGCATGCTTTCAGGTTTGGACTGGAGCCAAAACAACAATGGTGAGTGCACCTTCCACTGAACATCAGGTCATCAGTTATATCTGATGAGACAAGTTGGGGAGGAGCCCATGTACGTATAACTGAGAGCAGAGGAGGCTGGGGTGGAGACCAAGGGGAGGTACTATCTGAGGGGTCTGGCAAAAACAGACCCTCCCAGAAGTCCAGAGTCCTCCTTTCCCAGGGTGTCTAAAGCCTCACTGCTTCTTCAGGGCTTTGGCAGGTGGAGCCACCAGGCCACCTGACTCAGCACAAAGGCCACACCTCCTGATTGTCAGAGGCACAGTTCCCATTAAAAAGGCTCCTCTTTCCCATACTGGCTCACTTCTCTTGTGGAGGACACCTGACAACTTGAGTCAGGTCACCTCTTATTCCTCCAAGAACAGACACAGAGTAGAAAGAAAATGCTGCTTTTTAAAGAGACATAAAGGCCATTTCAAAATCCTCAAGATTAACCCTCATAACCATGCACAAAATCACGTCTTCTTTCTTCCTCATTATTTTTGCTCAGTTTAGTTCAGTCACTCAGTCATGTCTGACTCTTTGCAACCCCATGGACTGCAGCACACTAGGCCTCCCTGTCCATCACCATCTCCCAGAGCTTGCTCAAACTCATGTCCGTTGAGTTGGTGATGCCGTCCAACCATCTCATCCTCTGTTGTCCCCTTCTCCTCCTGCCTTCAATCTTTCCCAGCATCAGGGTCTTTTCAAATGAGTCAGTTCTTCACATCAGGTGGTTCAAGTATTATTCAGACAGATACAAAACATCAGTTGAAACAGAGGCTGGGGATTGGAGAGCTAAATAACATTTGTGAACAGGATGGTTGCTTTTATCCCTGTCTTCCCTCAGGCAGACACCCTGATTTAAGGCAGAACCTGGAGGCCCCTGTGATGTCCAACACAGCCTGCCAGGAAACTGAACAAGGAAAAAGCCACAGAAATTCCATATGCGTTAAATTTCTAAAAGTGTTCAGTCGAATTTTTGGGGTAATCTTTTCTCTCTATTCAATTTTCATTCATTTGGATATGTCTAATTAACTATTTAACCACGGTATTTAAAAAATAGAAAGCCCACAACTTCACAAATTTTTGAGAATTTGGTAAGGCTGCAGCAAAGCCTCCCATTATCTTCAGTAAAGGGCCCTCATTAGAGACATCTGTATTTATTAAAGGGCATCATGCATACTTTGCTTGGTTTTTGTAGCACTTAAAAAAAAATTAATTCAAATATTTCACAAACTGAAACAGGCTTCACCAGTTCAAGTAAATGGAGTTTGACTCATTTTACATATGAGTTCTAGAAAGGCTTTTCTCTGACTTTCTCAATGTCACACAAGGCTAGTTACAACAAAGTTACATAAAAGAACCAAGCTTCCAGTCTGCAGACTCTTATCTTGATGCAGCATGCTACCTCTAGACAGGGCGCATCCACACAGTGACTAGAGAGCTCCTATAAGGAGAAGATTTGACTGGATCTGTCTGCCCCCCTCTCTGTGTGTGATCCCTTGTAGGAGGTGGCCGTTGCTACTGTCATCTGCAAAAACAAGCTTCAGGGGATCGAGGTCGGACACTTCATGGGAGGGGATGTGGGCATCTACACCAACGTTCAGAAATATATCACCTGGATTGAGAGCACCACTAAAGACAAATGAGACCATGTTTCCCCCTAATCATCCCAGTGGCTCTGCCATGGACGATACCAACCACAACTTACCCCAAATTCAAAATAAAACATCCAAATAGAAATATTTGGATTTACCACACCAGTATCTTGTGTTTTCTCATTTGTATCTCTGTGCATATCCCATAATGAGCTGAAGAACCAAGAATGAAACATGAAATAAGCATTTTCCACACTGTCCTGGGTTATATATATTATCTCACTTAAAGCTTATAACAAACCCTCAAAGTTATCTTTTCTTCCCACTTTACAAATGGGAAAATTGAGACAAATAGAAGTTACTTAACATTATCTATAGGTGGTAGTTTGTCAGAGCCTGAAATGGAATCCCAAAATGCTGGATTCTTAGCCCTATGCACTTAGCCTTGAAGTTATAGGCAAGTCCATAGCATTACAACAGATACTGGCTTCTGTTCCCTGATACTTCTCTCCTTTGCTTTTCGCTTCTCTTCTTTTCACAGCTATTTGTAAGGCCTCAAGAGGCAGGTCAGGTGGTTTGGTATTCCCATCTCTTTCAGAATTTGCCACAGTTTATTGTGATCCACATAGTCAAAGGCTTTGGCATAGTCAATAAAGCAGAAATATATGTTTTTCTGGAACTTTCTTGCTTTTTCAATGATCCAGCGGATGTTGGCAATTTGATCTCTGGCTCCTCTGCCTTTTTTAAAACCAGCTTGAACATGTGGAAGTTCACGGTTCACATATTGCTGAAGCCTGGCTTGGAGAAATTTAAGCATTACTTTACTAGTGTGTGAGATGAATGGAATTGTGTGGTAGTTTGAGCATTCTTTGGCATTGGTTTTCTTTGGGATTGGAATGAAAACTGACCTTTTCCAGTCCTGTGGCCACTGCTGAATTTTCCAAATTTGCTGGCATATTGAGTGCAGCACTTTCACAGCATCATCTTCCAGGATTTGAAAGAGCTCAACTGGAATTCTATCACCTCCACCAGCTTTGTTCATAGTGATGCTTCCTAAGGCCCACTTGGCTTCACATTCCAGGATATCTGGCTCTAAGTGTGTGATCACACCATCGTGATTATCTGAGTCGTGAAGATCTTTTTTGTACAGTTCTTCTGTGTATTCTTGCCACCTCTTTTTAATATCTTCTGCTTCTGTTAGGTCCATACCATTGCTGTCCTTTATTGAGCCCATCTTTGCATGAAATGTTCCCTTGGTATCTCTAATTTTCTTGAAGAGATCTCTAGTCTTTCCCATTCTATTGTTTTCCTCTATTTCTTTGCACTGATGACTGAGGAAGGCTTTCTTATCTCTCCTTGCTATTCTTTGGAACTCTGCATTCAAATGGATATATCTTCCCTTTTCTCCTTTGCTTTTGGCTTCTCTTCTTTTCACAGCTATTTATAAGGCCTCCCCAGATAGCCATTTTGCTTTTTTGCATTTCTTTTCCTTGGGGATGGTCTTGATTCCTGTCTCCTGTACAGTGTCATGAACCTCCATCCATAGTTCATCAGGCCCTCTGTCTATCAGATCTTACTACTTCTCTCTGTCTCCACTGCTACCACTCTGGTAAACCTGGAGTATTGCAGTATCTCCCACTTTTGCCTTACTAAATTCAACCTGTTCTCAATACAACTTCTCTTAAAACTTGTCACTTGTCTCTGCTTTTAGCAGAGACAACCTCTCCAAGGTTCCCTCACTCAGAATAAACAAAAAATGTGTACAATGGACTATAAAGGCCCTAAAATCATGGGCCCCCCTGTCCCTTTGACCTCATCACCCACAACACCTCTACTCCAGCCACAATGGCCTCCTTGCTCTCCCTTGAACACATTAGACACTTTTTTACTCAAAACTTTCACACTTTTCCCAGATTCCTGAATGGCTACTTCCCTCACTCCCTAAAATCTTTGTTTGAATATTTTCTGGACTTCCCTGGTGGCACAGTGGATAAGAATCTGCCTGCCAACGTAGGGGACATGGGTTTGCTCTGTGGTCTGGGAAGATTCCACATGCCTCGGAGCAACTAAGCCCATGCATCACAACTATTGAGCCTGCGTTATACAGTCTGAGAGTTCCAGCTAATGAGCCTGCGTTATACAGTCTGAGAGTTCCAACTATTGAGCCTGCGTGCTACATCTATTGAAGCCCGTGCACCCCAGAGGCTGTGCTCTGCAACAAGAGAAGCCACCACAATGAGAAGCCTGCACACTGTAATAAAGTAGCCCCTACTCACAGCAACTAGAAAAAGCCCCCACACAGCAATTAAGATGCAGAGCAGTCAAAAGTAAATAAATAAAAACATTTTTTAAGACTACAGGGATTTCCCTGGTGGTTCAGTGGCTAAGACTCCATGCTCCCAATACAGGGGGCCTGAGTTCAATCCCTGGTCAGGGAACTAGATCTCACATGCTACAACTAAGACCTGGTGCAGTCAAATAAGTAACTTAAATAAATATCTTCTTAGTAAAGTCTTGTCTGACTACCCTATCTAAAATTAGGACCCCACTTCTGGTGCACGTTCATCTTCTGTAAGAATTTGGCAATGCATATGATAAACTTTAGCACTATGCATATGCATATTCTCTGATGTCTACCTTTAGAGTTTTACAAGATGTTCACTGTAACACCATAGAGAGCAAAACACTGGTAGGGTGGGGGGCCACAGAGTGTGGTTCATTTTTTAAAAGGCAGTACAATCATACACAATAACATGTGTGGTCATTCAATAATATCTACTGTTCTAAACACTGAAGACACAGGAGAAAATCAAAGATTTCTGTCCTCATGGAGTATACATTCTAGTTTAAAGACACAGATAAATTTTAAAATGTATTATGTCAGGTAAGTACTATAAAAAAAAACTAGAGTAAAACTGGGAGTACTGAGGTAACATTTTAAAGAGAGCATACATTGAGAATTACTCAACAAGGATCCCCAAAGCTGGAGTAGGTTCTATGAAATTTTCTTGGAAATGCAGAAAATAGAGTTGAAAGGTGGTTAGGAAAGGCAGTGTCTGCTATCCTAGAGAAATCGTTGATTAACATAGAAGAGTCAAAATGCGACGACCAGGAGTGAGGAAGTGAGGATGAGGAATATGTTTATGACAAGTTGTGATAGTAAAGTGTGACAGAATGTGGCTCCTGAGTCTTGAACGTCCCCAGAAAGCACTGATGGTGACAAATGGGCAGAAGAAGGGAAGAAAATAAGAGATCCATCTAGGGAACATCCAGGACAGGAATCTCAGGAGTAAGGGTTGAATTGGTTACCATTCCTCTGGGGATACTGGAAAAGCCCAAAACCAATTACAAAGCTAGGGGCCTGAGAGTGAAAGATGCTGTCATCAGATATTCCCCCAACTCTTCTACTAGTTCCTCAGAGATATCCAGTGCTGAGTTACAAAACCTTACTAAAAAAGAAAGCCTAAACTGTTGATACCTGATTTTCAAAGTTATCTTTTACCTTAAATTCAGGATAAGTTCATCTTAATGATACTATGCTAAGAAAACTACAATGAGATTAATACTCTACTCTTCTTAACCTCTTTTGCACACTTAAAAGACATCATGCCTGAGTCCTATCTCAGAGACTCTGACGGAATTGCTCTTGGGCAAGACTTGGGCATTTGTGATACCTTTTAATCTGCCAAAGTGATTCTCATATGCTGCCAAGACTGAGAACTTGAAACTAACCATGAAGCATGTACTATCTAAATATTTCCCAGAATTTTATAGAACACTAGAGGCTACAAAAAATGGTTTTCTAAAAACTCATGTTTACTGATTGCTTCATACTGCTGTATAGAAACACATTAACTCTTAGATATTGACCTTATATATAGTTACCTTTCTAAATTATTTCCTAAAATTTTTTAATTATTGGTATTTTCTATGTAGACAACCATATCTGCTTAAAATAATGACAGTTTTATTTCTTTTCTAATATTTACATGTTTTATTTCTTTAATGTGTTGTTAAGCATATAAATCAGTGGTTTTTTTCATATAGTCACAGACTTTAGCAATTACTGCACTATCTAAATCTAGAACATTTTCATGACCCTGACAGAAACTATATATATCCATAAGCAGTCACTACCCAATACCTATATCCCCAGCACCTGGAAACTACTAATTTACTTTTGGTTCTATAGATCTGCCTATTCTGAACCTTTCACATAAAGGGAATCATAAAACATGAAGTCTTCCTGACAGGCTTCTTTCAGTGAGCATGGTTCAGGTCCATCTGTGCCGTACCATCTATCAGTACTTCTCTCCTTCTTCCTGCTGAATAATATTCTATTACATGATTATGTGTGTGTGTGTGCACACACACACACCACACTTTGTTTATCCGTTCATCAGACAACAGACACTTGGGTTGTTTCCACTTCTTGACTATTATGAACAGTGTTGCTGTGAATATTCATTGGTAAGTTTTTTTGTGGACATATATTCTCATTTCTCTTGGCTATATACCTATGAGAGGAATTGCTGGCTTATATAATAACTGTATTTAATGTAGAATGTTGAAGTTTTGAAGCTACTCCACTAGCTCCCACTAAAGGAAAGAACCTCAGCAAAGTTTTCAGCTTTGTTCTTAAAATGCTCATACATTGCTGATGTTTTCTCTTTAATTGAAAGTAAGTTGTCGCCAACAGGTTCATTTTGTCTTCAATCTATATGCTTAATTTCTTTGGTCTGTTTCTCCTATTTCCATCTTTTTACTGTTTCCTGATACCTTCTCAGAACGTTCTCTGAGCTGACCTTCCAGTTCATTAATTCACCATCAGCTGTATCAATTCTGATGCTTAATGTCACTGTTGAATATGTCATCTAATCTAAAAATACATGTTTCAGAAACCAAAGTGGAATTAGATTTTTTCTCGCCACAGGACTTGTCATCTATGGCAGGTATGATCTAGAATCAACCAAGCAGAGGTTCTTAGCCAGGATTTTAGACCTCGGTACTATAATTCAAAGGGACATGTGAGGCACAGAGGGACAAGTGCCACACAGAGGCAGTGGCAGTGTCAAGGTCACAATGCTGACAGTTGAAAGGTGAATGGTGGTGCCAGCATCAGTCCCTCAAGAATGATTTGGTTGTGTTCTCAGTTGTTTAAACCCCCTTGATTCCCTTTCTGATATTGATTCTCCCTCTCTCCTTTGATTCCAAGAGATAGCTAATTCCCTTCCAATGAATTAAATTTATTCTTAAGTCATATCAAGTTGGACACATGAGCTGGGATGTGGGGAGAGTACAGGAGAGTCAAAGAACTGATTTTTTCCTTCTACATAGTTCAGATTCTGTAGCTACTGTCATAAGTTATGATTTTAAAAAGCAAAGTAAAAAATATATTACTTAAATTCACAAAAATTAGTGACCAGAAGAACGACAAGTAAATAAAAATAATCAAATACTGAAGAGGGGAATAAATTTGAGGTTAAGTGAGACAATCCCCAAACTTTGATGAACGGGATTCAAAAGTTACAGTTCAAAGCTAATAAACCAAGTAAGAGAGACAAAATATTTAGAGTTGTGAAATTCATCACCAGAAGAATGACGACAAAAGGTAAAATGTGACTACATCTGGGACTAATGTCAGGGCATTTTCTACCTGTCTGTACTGTTTACATCTCTTCCTAGTTCCCCTCTAGGCTGCACCATCAGAGATCTCAGTCCATAAGGGAAAGGAAGTTTAGCTGAACCCACACACACGCACGCGCGCACATGCACATGAACACAGACCCAGCTGCAGCTCTGAGAATGCAAACTATAGAAGATTTAATTACACAAGATTTAACTCAAGAGCACAGATTTGCCTCCAGATTTGTTTTCTTGGGTAAAACACAAAGTAGCCTCACATCCATCATGAGCTAAATCACATACAGAAGAGGAAGGAAATTCAATCCCAAAAGATGACTAGGAAAATGCAAGTGTTCTGTCCCTGAGAAAAGCAAGCAACAGAAACTTCAGTCTGTCATGATTTTGGATCTTGGCTCCCAAGCATCCCACTAACACAAAACTTGAAAGATTAGCTGCTTATTTCACCTGTTTAAAAATACTCAAAAACTTGAGCATGCCACAGGCTAATCCCAGCATGAAGTCTCACAAGTACGAACAAGAAGAACTTAAGGTTTACTGGAAAAAGCACAAGATTTGGGGTTCAAACATCTGGGACTGTTTTATTAGCTGATGATCTTGAGCAAATCATCACTCCAGCCTGAGTTTTGTCATCTACATAATGGGAAGACAATTACCACTTGCATAGAGTTGCTAATAAAATCAAATGAGATAATAGACTACATATAAGAACACATGATACAAAGCCCAATACAAATGTTAGGTAAGTATCATTATTACAACAACTGGTCACAGTAGACAGCTGTATAGGCATGGCATAATGGAAAATCTATCCTACTACTAAAAATATAGCCAGAGAGAAGTATCTCTCTACTTGAAAAGGATGATTATTATCATCTCCAGAAGACTAATATGGTGCTTGGCCTCACACAACTCACAGTGACATCAGTGGAGCTATGCCTCCTTTGAACGATGACCAATATCCACATGCACCTAGGACACTCCTCAGTTCACAGCTTTGGATAAGGAAAAGATATGTGTTAGAACATGTTAATGAAAGTAGATTAGCATGGTGAGTAAGAAATGAAAAAAATGTAAGTATATCAAGTACTGTTCTTTAGATTACAGAGGGGAAATGTGTTCAAATAAGCCTAAAAAGAAGGCTGAGGAAGTAGATACAAAGGATGCGAAGCTAACTCCTTAGGAAAGTCATGTGATATAAAGAAAGAGTCTGGGATAGGAGTCAGGAAAGTTAGTTCTGGCTCTCTGTGAAACTCTGGAGCAGCCCATTACCCTCTCTGGGCCTCATTTTCTCTATAATATATAAAAGGAGTTAAAAGGCTACTTCACACAGCAAATCAGTCATTTAGAAATTGTTTATTATAGCCCAGGTCATATTCTAGGCACCAGGAACCTAAGGAGGAAACAAAAACAGGCAGAGTTCCTACTGCCATGGATTTGATGTGCTAGATGATCTCCATTCAACTCGAAGACCCAACGTGCTAAAACTCTGCCTTTAGGCTGTGGAGAGGCCAGAGTGGACAGACAGGATGGCTAAAAGACCAAAGAAAATAAGGTTTGACCTCTGAAGGGAGCAGTGTTCTTTTGGGGAGCGGAAGCAAGTGCCGCTTGCTCCCATCTTGCTTCCCCCAGGTCCTGGGCATCAGAACTTAATACCAATTATGGCAGCCAATTGACTTTTATCCTAAAAGGAAAGTCTAGGGCTCAAAGAAACTTCCAGAAATAGAAATATATTTTGTTTTGTTTTTCAGTTAGATAACTAGAGAAATGGGAAAATCCTTTGGTACTTTTATTAAACTTATCTAAAATGACTAACATTAACAGACAGATGAAATTTCATAAAAATTAATGATCACTACAGTAATTGTTCCTAACCTCTATTTCATATAATAGGAAAAACACAACTTATATATGTAAATTTAAAAGAAATGAATTATTTGTTATATATAAACAGAACATAACACTTCTTTTACCAAACATGAAGCCCCAGCCTTGATTTCTATAATAAATGAAAATAATGTACTTCATATTGTCAAGAGAGTAATACTGATTTTTATTCTGCATTTTCTATTTCCCATTTGTTGATTTAGTGTTAAAGAAGGAAAGTTTTTACTCAGCCATTAAAAAGAGTGAAATATTCACACTATAAAATAGATAATAAGAACCTATTGTATAGCACAGGGAAATCTACTCAATACTCTGCAATGGCTATATAGGAAAGAATTTGCAAAAAGAATGGATATGTGAATATGTGTAACTGATTCACTTTGCTATACACCTGACACTAACATAACATTGTAAATCAACTATACTCCAATAAAAAAAACTTTTAAGAAGAATGAGGTAACACCATTTGCAGCAACATGGATGGACCTAGAGAGTATCATACTAAGTGGAATAAGTCAGACAGAGAAAGACAGATATATGATACCACTTATAAGAAGTGAAAGTCACTCAGTCATGTCTGACTCTTTGTGACACCATGGACTATACAGTACATGGAATTCTCCAGGCCAGAATATTGGGATGGGCAGCCTTTCCCTTCCCCAGGAGATCTTCCCAACCCAGGGACCAAACCCAGGTCTCCTGCATTGCAGGCAGATTCTTTACCAGCTGAGCCACCAGAGAAGCCCAAGAATACTGGAGTGGGCAGCCTATCCCTTCTCCAGCAGATCTCCCTGACCCAAGAATCGACCGGGGGTCTCCTGCATTACAGGCAGATTATTTACCAGCTGAGCTAGTAAGCAGAATCTAAAAAGAAAAAAGTTGATACAAACAAACTTATTTACAAAAGAGACACAGACCCACAGACTTAACAGAACAAACTTATGGTTACCAGAGGGAAAGAGTTTGGGGGAGGGACAGATTGGGAGTTTGGGACTGACATGTACACACTGGTAAATTTAAAACAGATAACCAGCAAGGACCTAATGTGTAGCACAAGGAATTCTGCTCAATATCATGTAATAGCCTAAATGGGAAAAGAATTTGAAAGAGAATAGATTCATGTATATGTATAACTGAATCACTCTGTGTATACCTGAAACTAACACATTGTTTATCAACTATACTCCAATATAAAATAAAAAAATTTTTAGGAAAGAAAGAAAAAATTTTAAGTCAGTCCTCTTTGGGAGAGCTATCAAAAAATTATTTCAAAACAGTCTCCTGACCACTCCTCTCTCTCCAGCTCACAGGCCCTGGGCTCTTCAAGCACATACAGTCTTCCACAGGATTCTCTCACATGTCTGCTTCATCCTGGGGTTCCCCATGATCAGTATGACAGAATGAAGAGAAGGGTAGTGTCTCAGAGATGAAGAGAGTGATGAGATCCACAGGAAAAGTCTTGGAGCTGATGGAGAAGGGGCTGGCCAGGATGCAGACCATGTAAAGTATAAGGAAACAGGCCAAGGACTTCCGGACAGTGATGTGAGCCTTGGCCTGAGCATCTCTTCTGCCGGCTGTATGGACCTTCATCTTCCTGTAGTGTCCATACAAAGGGACAGTCAGCAGCCCAGAGGAAACAAGAAACGTCATGCAAGGCATCATGCTTCCTGTATTGAGCTGTAATACACATATATAGTGCCAGTTTGAAAGGGGGAATAAGATGCTGCTGTTTCCTTGGGAAGGACTGGAGAAGTCTAAGCTACCCCTGACTGTAAGTTACAAATTGATCGTGAAGTACACCAGGAGGCAGCAGCAACTCAGGTAACAGGCCCTCTGCTTCAGCCACAAGACCGCATGTTCACAGTCAGGATCTTCCTACAGTAGCAGACACTGAGAAAACTCGCAAACCACAGGCTGGCCTGGCTTACCAGAACCCTGAAGACACTGAGATAGCGAAGCCAATGGCTGCTCTGGAAAAGCAGGAACAGACTTGAGTCCACCACAATCAACCATTGCAGAAGCAACCAACAGACCGCCAGGCTTAGGACAATGAGGTTATACAAGGACTCCCTGAATGTTCGGAGCCATTCTCGAAAACTCCAGACCACAAAAACTCCATTTCCAACAAGGCCAATGAGAAATTCAGCCACTGCCACCAGCATCAGCAGTCCTAGGATAGAAGTCGGCACAGCTGGGGAAGTCTCTCACTGCTGTCGCAGAAGGTGCTCTGCTTTAGTGCAGATAGGTGTATACAGCTCTTGGCTACACTGCAGATTCCCTGAAGGTGATACCACACTCAACATAAAGTCTTAGATCGCAAAATCTGGATTTGGTCTTCAGTTCAGTTCAGTCGCTCCCTTCTGCAATCTGTCCTCAAGCATAGACTGAACAGCTCTGACCAGAAGCAAAGAGTTTAGAAGTTAGAAATCTCTCTGTATTTGCACTCGCATGAACGTTCCTGGAACAAACCCTGAGACTAGACATTTGAAACATCACAGAGACCAAGACTCCTTCTCAAGGATATTGGGTTAACATTAGATACTAACACATTATATAATAAGGGCTTTCCCAGGTGGTACTAGTGGTAAAGAAACCTCCTGCCAAATGCAGGAGACAGAAGAGACAGGGTCTGATCTCTGGGTTGGAAAGATGCCCTGGAGTAGGAAATGGCAGCCACTCTGGTATTCTTGCCTGGAGAATCCCATGCATAGAGGAGCCTGATGAGTTGGACACAATTGAAGCAACTTAGCATATATACAAACATCAACAAGAGAGACCAAGTGAAACATTCTTAGATTCTATACCATGCCAGATGTGAGCTTGTTCATATAAAATAGAAATTCTATTTTCATAAAAAGAACTTTGAACATGTAAGCATGAAAGCTGAATAAACTCAGAAATTCAAAATATATTTTATCATTAAAGACAGAATTAGGGGAGTCTGGGAAAAGAAAGTAATCAGAGAACCAGAACATATTCCACTTAAGTGGCAAATAATAAAAAATATATAGGAGATAGGGTACAGAAACCATCACTATTAATCATGATCTCTGAGGTCATCTGCCTTATGATCAATTATCCACACACACTTGACTTAGCGTACATCTCACATCAAAATCTTAAGAGAAAGGAGATTGGCTCAAAGAAGTGAAAAAAAAAACTAGCACAGTTAGCAAGAAATAGAGGGAAAGTGCTTCATTTATTGTTCAGATTCCAAGTTCCTTGGAACCAGCCAAAAGCAAATGTGTTTGTGAGAGGCCGAATTCTAAACTGGCCCCCAAAGTTCCCACCCCTTGGTGTACACACCCTGAATAATCCTTGAGCAGGTGCAGGGCTATGAATAACAGAGGATGTCACTCCTGTGATTAGGTAATATTACATGGCAAAGATGGGGGGCTTTTGCAGATGTAATCAAGGCCCTAATCAGTCAAGTTTGAGTTAATCAAAAAGGAGATTCACCTGATTTAATCAGTTAATGTCTTGGAGGAGGAACTGAGCCCTTCTGCTGGCCCTGAAGAGTCCAGTTGCCATGTTATGAGAGTGTTGCATGTTGAGGAACTATGGGAGGCCCTGAGATGCTTAGACTGACACCCCCATCTAACAGCTGGCAAGAAAATGGGACCTCATCCTACAAATGCAAAGAACTGAATCCTGCCAATAACCAGGAGCTTGGGAAAGCACCCTGAGCTCCAGAAGGAACACAGCCCAGCCAACATCTTAACTGTGGTTTTTGAGAAGCCTACACAGAGGGCCCACTTGGGCTGTGCTGGGAGCCTAATCTACAGAAACCATGACAATAAAAGTATGCTGTTTGAAGCTGCTAAACTTGTCTTGCTATGCAGAGAACAGAAAACCAGTATGGTATTCGATATAGGCTAGAAACAAGCATAAAGGAAATGAGAAGACAGTGGAATTGGATTGGAGGGGAAAGGCCAGGCTGGCTTCTTAGGAAGGCAGCACGGGCATAGTGAAGAGTTCTGTCCCATGTCCCAGCAGCACCTGGGGCACTCTGTGCAGCTGCAAGTGAGCCAGCACCCTCGCGAGGTCTCAGCTGTTCCACTAAAAATGTAATGGACTGTAGGACTGGATTTCAGTTCACTGAGGTCAGATACACACAGCATGCACCATGTGCCAGGCAGTGCCGCAGGCACAGGGACACAGCAGTGAGCAGCCCCTGGGCCCAGGCTGCAAGCGCTGTGCCACAACCCACCCACCTGAGGGCCTGGCGCCTGAGAACCCTGCCTGCAGCTGTGGAGAGGCCAAGGGGAAGGCCACAGCCGCCACTGGTCAGAGAGCCGGGATGAGGCATGAACCTCTCCAAGAGCCAGGCTTCTGTGGTGACTTTTCAGGCAGCAGGTGCCACTGTCCTTCTCTCCTACCTGCCGCACTTCAGGTCTTGGGCAGTGGAACCTCAGGCAAAGCAGGGAAGCCAATGACATGTATCCAGAAAGCCCAGTCTCGCCTCAAAAAAAAACCACCAAAAACAAAAAGATGGTTTCTTGACAGATTATGAGTGGTGTTAAGAAAGGCTAAACCACATAGAGAACTGAGATAATTAGCTAACTCTAATAAGAAAAATGTTTGTCTAAAAACCATCTAGCAACTAATGCAAGGTTCAAGTCTTTTTAACACTCATTATTTCAAAATTACAGCTATTTTTTTTTACTTCATTTCCTCAGGGGATACATAGTCTACACTGGCAAAGAGAACTGGATTACCTATATTAATTTAGAAAAATGTGATCCTTTCCATGCAAAACATGAAAACTCAGTTTTGACATCTGGAATTTAACAAAATAAGCACTTTGCATTGCTTAGAGAGCAACAGCTCTGGTTTCTATTCTGTTTTCCACATTACTTTCTCATTTTATTTCAAACTTAAAGAAGAAATAAGAAAAAGAGTTGAGGACAGAAACTTCATTAACTCTACAGTAAGTTAATTATAATAAGTGAATTTTACTATTGGCAGTTCTCTAGAGTAAGGGCTGATTTGATCTCCCTCCCATGTTGTGGACACCTTCCATAGAATTCTTCAACAGGTCTGATTCCGCCTAACCATTATAATCGAAATGTCCTTAGTCGCTCAGTCGTGTCCAACTCTTTGTGACCCCATGGACTGTAGCCCGCCAGGTTCCTCTGTCCATGAGGATTCTCCAGGCAAGAATACTGGAGTGGGCTGCCTTACCCTCCTCTAGGGGATCTTCCCAACCCAGGGATCAAACACAGGTCTCACCACATTGCAGCCAAATTCTTCACCGTCTCAGTCACCAGTGGAAGCTCATGAATACTAGAGTGGGTAGCCTAGCCCTTATCCAGGGACCTTCCCGACCCAGGAATCAAATCAAGGTCTCCTGCATTGCATGTGGATTCTTTACCAGCTGAGCTACCAGGGAAGCCCAATATGTAAAGGCAGCCATGAGTATGAGGAGATGAGCCAGTGGTGGGTTCAGCAGAGGAAGAGCTGGAGATGATGGCAGAGAGGCTAGCCAAGGCATGAAAGCCACGTGGAGAAGGAAGAAGCAGCTAAGAGACTTTGGTTTCAAAGACTCAGGTCTGACACTTTCATCCAAAAAATGCCTTTCACCTACAAGCTACCAGAGTCAGTCCAGCTCCATCTCCTACCTCTGACATATCTCAGGGACTCAACCATTCTGTACTCCTGCACACAGCCTTTTTCAATGCTTCCCAGAACTGTGCCCACATCGCCACCAGAAGGCCTCTAGAAGGCAATTCGCCTATAGCAGCTGTTCACCTGAGCAAATTAATTCTTCTCTTAATACACTGTATGAGTCTAAAAATTCAGATATTGAGCAAATTAAGCATGTTATTAATAAGCACGTGTAACCAAAACTATCAATACACATATATTGTCTTTACAGATTCTTTCCCACCACTTCATGAAGAGGTGGAGTTCTTGCTCTCTTGGATTGGTACCATGTCTTGGGTACTAGAATCCAGGTCTTTGCAGGGAGAAGGAAGTGCCAAAGTGCATCATCCTCCATGGCTGGCGTGCCATGGACGCGGCGTGCCTGGCATTACAAGGACCAGTGTAAGAATATAAGCAGCAGCAGCATTGCTGGGGCAGGAAAAGTAAATGGCAGTGAGGAGACCTGGCAGACAGGATAGCAGGAACTATTTTCTCTGGTTCCATAAGTATGAAAACTTGGGAGGAGAAATAAGTAAGATAGACAAGATTTGGGAGACCCTCTAGGAAGCATGGCTTAATGCCGCTTCCCTTGAGAGTAAAATGGATATAGAGACTTACCTCTAAACTAGAATGTCTGGAAAGGGAAGCAGAGTGAGCAGGCAGTGGAGAAATCTGCAGACACCACCTTAACCAAGCAATCCAGGTTAACAGGACCAATGAATAGTCATGATGACATCATGTACCCCTGATGTGATGCAATGTGATGAGAAGGGTGCTTCACCTCTGTGAATGCCTCTTCCCCAAAGGCATTCAAACCCAGTCTAACTGTGAGGAAAACATCAGACAAACTCAAGTGAAGAGACATTTTACAAAATGCCCAAACAGTAACCCTCCAAGCTGTCAAGGTCATGAAAAACAAGGAAAGACTGAAAAACATCATAGACCAGAGGAGACCAAGACTATCTGCAATGTGATATCCTGGATTGGACCTTGGAACAGATAAAGAACATGTGTGGGGAAACCAGTAAAATTTGGATGAAGTCTGTAGTTTAGTTAATAGTTACTGTATGAATGCTGGTTTCCTGGTTTCAACAAATATATCAGGTTATGTAAGGTATTAACATCAGAAAAGCTGAGAGAAGAGAATATAAGAACCCTACATACTCTCTTTGCAACTTTTCCGCAAAATAAAATTAAAACTTTATTTTTGAAAAGTTACATAGAACCCAGTTACAGAAGGCTGTTCGCATGACAATCACATTTTTAACATTCTGGAACTTCTGCTTTTCTAGAGAAAATTTGGGAGACTGAGGTTTTCCCCTCACAAGATCATGCTAAGAAAAGAGTCGAGCGACAGAGATGGCAGACAGGACTTTCCAGATATCTAACCCTCAATGGGACACAAATCTCTCGACAAGCTCCTTGTAAGGGGAATTTAAAGAGGGGCACTTGGGGCCACTCACAGAAAGGCACCATTGCTTCAAAATCCAACAGGTTTGGGTGTGTCTCCCCGCTCAACTAGCCAGAAGCTATGTTCTTACACAAGTCAATTAAGCTCTCAGAGCACCTGGTTCCTCCTTATAAAGAAAGTTTTTATAATAATGCTTACCTCACAGGGATATTGTGATGATAAAAGGACATATGAAATTACCTATCCTGGTTCCTACAAATTAATGTCAGTGTTTTTCTTTCCTTCCTTGGTGATTTCTCTCCATACTCACTCCTGTCAACAAAGTAGGGGAGCATCTGAAGTCTGCTGGTATTCACAGTATGCAAATACAAGAACTGGGATGGTGCTTCTAAAAAAGGTGATCAGCTGTACACAATTCTAGAATTTCTGGACAGTAAGAGTAATGATAGGAGACAGGCCTTTAAAAACAGGCAGAGATGTCAAAGATATACAGGAATAAGTGAGAGTTAGAGAGGTTTTTTGAATAGTATCAATATATTTGATTATTTCTTGAGAGCCCTGAATTCAGGTCATTATATAGTCATTGTCCCAACTTATGAAAGCAGCAAAGCTGAGACAAATAATTTTCTGTATTTAAAATAGGTCAGCACAACATTATAAAACAATTATACTCTAATTTTTAAAAATAAATATATAAAATAGGACTTCCCTGGTTGCTCAAATGGTAAAGCGCCTGTCTACAATGCAGAAGACCTGGGTTCAATCCCTGGGTCAGCAAGATCCCCTGGAGAAGGCAATAGCAACCCACTCCAGTACTATTGCCTGGAAAATCCCATGGATGGAGGAGCCTGGTAGTCTACAGTCCATGGGATCGCAAAGAGTCAGACACGACTGAGCAACTTCACTTTATATATAAAATAGGTCAGAAAATCATGAAACAAATCATGTACCTGTGTTTACACACCTCATTTGCAAGCAAGTTGTACACACATGGAGCCATCACCCAGGGCCTCAGGCCCCTTCCTCCTAACATGGAGGTACATTCCTGCCTTTTCCCAGACCCTACACAGCCCTCAGCCATCATCCAGAGAATAAGCCAGCTGTTCCGACGTGAAGCTACTGTTGGCATGCCCCAAGAAGACTGACCTTACACGCCCCCCCAGCCGCTTGGGGAGGCTGCTGTGCAGTCCGTGCCCCTCCCCTGCTGCGGTCCTTACCCACTGACCCCTCTCCCCCTCCCTTCCCTCCCCAACCTCCAGTAACTTCTATCACCTACCTGTACTCGATTTCCATGCCAGGCAAATTCTCACACATCCATGGAGTTTCTTTTCTCCCTTTTTCACTTAAGGAATCAAACTGGCCAAGGGTCAGTTATCTAAATCCTTAGGGAGCTTTATCAAATTACCACTTCCACCTTCTACTCACCCAGGAAGAACAGGAAGCAAGCGTACAAAATTCGAAAGTCCCAGCTTCTCCAGCGCTCTCTGAGAAACAGTGGGCAGATGAGAGGATACATCTCCAGCTTGAGCTTAAAAAAAGAACATTATTGGGAAACCTACTCTAAGTGCTTTCAATAAGCTTCAGTTTCGCTGGAAAACCCTGGCATTTGAGACTATCTTAAAAGTTACATTCAATTTATGCTTTCAAACACTACTGTCTTCTTCCTCTTAATCTCTTCTTTCTTTTGTTAGTGTTGTTTTTTTTAAACTGGAACAACTGAAAAAAGCTTGTAACAACGATCGGGGAAACCCAAAGTCACATATGTTTAAGTGAAATTTCAGCAATATAGAGAAACCTTCAAAATACTTGAAAAGGCCAAGAATCCCATTTAGTTTTTCCATGAATTTTATCTACCTTCCCACCCTCTTTCTATTGGCCTATTCCTTCCCAAATAGTAGCATTCAAAAGAAATTATAAAATGGTTTCTTCTTTAATGTCCCTACTTGCTGGTTTAAAAAACATATCTCACATAAATTACACGGCCTAAAAATCCAGTAGCTATCGGATCTCATAATACTTATTTTGGAAGGAAACTAAGCACCCACAGGATTTCATATCTCCCCTACCTCTCTCAGATAAATAGACAGATAGAGATAAATAGATAAATATAAATCTAGCGCCTTAGGGTGAGATTTTCAGGTTAGATACATCCTGCTTCAGACATCATTTTGAATACTTTTTTCCTGTCCTAGAAAATAAAGCTTTATAATTGGACATTATTCTACTTGGGTCACTATGTCTTCCCACTCATCTTGTGATACAGGGGAAAAATAATTGGATTTTAGAATCAGAAGATGAATTGGAGCCTTGGGTCTACCCTCTCCTAGTTTTACTGTTACGAGTCATTTACTTTATCTGTTTGTATCTCAATTTTCTCAGTCACATAATGGGCATAATGATACCTACATTACCAAAGAAATCGTGAGGAACCAATAAAATAGCACGTGAAAATGTGCCCCAGAGAATATTTGGACTTGTAGCAGTTAAAAGCTAAGTAACAAATCCCCCAGTTATAGCTACCACAGTGAATATTTCATGATGTTATACAGACATTGTCCTGGTGCCTGCCATTCATTTCAGAAAGTGACTCTTCTCAAGAAAGAGTTTGAAGAAAGAGTCTCAAGTTGAAGGAAGGTTCGAGACTTTCTTCAAATAGCAAAACCTAATTTAAAAATTTCCTAATACAAAACCAATACCTCCAGTCCAAATAGGAAATAAATGAATACAATATAAGACAATCAAGAAATGAATTAGCAGAACTTTGTCAATACTAGAAAAAGAATCCAGATAAACCCAAAGAATAGTTATTCACGCAGCCTTTCTTAGTGAGGAAAAATAGAATTTTGACATCAGAAGACCCCACAGCTCCTTTAGACAGACAGAGATAATTTCTTACTGTTTATATTTTAAAGTATGTAGTTTGTTCTGATTACCAAAGAAATATATGTTCATCATAGAAAACTTGGAAACTTTGTGGGGGCGGGGGTGGCGTGGAATTACCCAAAACTTTCTGAAAGTCAGTGTTGATCACTCAGTTGTGTTCGACTTTTTGCAACCCCATGGACTGTAGCCACCAGGCTCCTCTGTCCATGGAATTCTCCAGGCAAGAATACTGGAGTGGAGTGCCATTCCCTTCTCCGGGGGATCTTCGTGACCTAGGGATCGAACCTGGGTCTCCTGCATTGCAGGCAGATTCTTTACCATCTGAGCCACCAGGGAAGCAAAACTCAAAACTTTCTACCTAAAAATAATTGTTGTTTTCAATTTTTTTGCATATGAATTATTTTATTTTTATTTCACTTAGTAGTATAAGTATTTTATCAGATCATATAAAAATGTTCCTTGACTATAAAGTAGTAAATAGCTACACATTACTTCATCATAAAGATGTATGCTATTGTACATACTTACGGTATAGCATGTTATTTGAGTAAGGCAACAGAAACATCAAACTACAGAGTTGAACAGAATAGAGACGTTTATTTTTCATAAACAGTCCTGGAGTTAAGGTAAGGCAGTTCCACAGTGTTAGGAACCACACAGCCAAGTCTAGGATGAAAATCTGCTCCACTATCCCCAGGCCATCACCTCATCTGTGGTGCAAGATGGCCAATCCCTGTATCAGCGTTCCAGCCCACAGAAAGAGGACCAGGGAAAAGAGGAAGGCAAGGCATCTACTAACACCTGTTCTGGGGACACCACCTAGAAATCATATACACAGCTTCTGCTCATACTGTATTGGCAGAACTCAATCATATGGAAAGACCTACTTACAAGAGAAAGCTACCAGAATTCTAAGTAGCTAAAAATTCTGTAACTATGAATTTATGGGGGAAAAGAAAAGATGTTGGGGTCCATCGGGCTTTCTGCTATTCAGAGTTCTGATGTCATAGTGTAGCTTAATCACTCTCAGCAATCCTTTTATCTCCTAACCTTCAGATTCTAATCTAACAGATACCTCCAGGTTTTGGAGTATAAAATATTGGTTTGGGTAATCTTACTGAATACTCTAGTCAAGATTCTGGTGGCTGGGATGAGAAATATCAGGTAGGCTGTAAAATCTGGAGATTTCTCGGGATAATTTTTAATAAGGAGAATGTTATTTTAATTAAGATTATTTTGAAATGTGTAAATATTACATATCCTGTAAACACACAAAAAACTACATAAATTATTATTTCCCAATTCCCATTTTAAAACATCAGTATTTCAACTTCAGATTTCTGTTCCTCTGTAGCCACAGTCCTGCTGTTCCAAACAAACAAGCAGAAGGCACAACATTCTGGAGAACCATGCAGTGCCCATAAAACTCAGTGCATAAATTCACACAGAGGTGACAGAAATCCACCAAAGGGCAGGCGTTTCCACCATCAGTCCAGTGACTCCTCTCAGCTTTCTACTGAACTCCGTATCATATGATAGGGCCAAATCTTTTGTAAAGTGGCACTCAGAATGTATTGATTTCACTCTTTGGCACAACTTTTGAACTTGGCTTCCCAGATTTGAAGATCCTTAAAGCCATCCTGGATTGGGTTTCTTTAATCCTGGTCACTTCCTTCCACCCATCAATTCTGGCCCTTCCCTTTTTTCCAGAACAAAAGAATAAATTCAGTCCTGAGCTTCCTGGCAGTTACTGTCCCTCAGCAAGTTGAGGACCCTTTTTCTCTACATCAGACCTAATGTATACCTATCTCCTTTGATGTTTCTCTTTCCTCTCTTTTCTCTCTGAAACTTTCCCTTCCTCTTTGTCTCGCTGCACCCTCTTGTTATACCTAAGCCAGTTGAGTGGCTCCTGATGACCATTTACCCATTGCTGATCCCTTACCCAGGGCTCCTCAGCTAAACTTCAAAAATTTAACTATGAAGTGACCTCTAATATATTGCTTAATTTGGGGGAACTACCCTTACACTTCTGTAACCAGTGGAACAGTGTGGTGATTTCCAAGATCCAGGGATGCGATGCCCATGCAAAACACATGATAAGCAACGCCTCCAAGTTCCTTATAGAAAATGCCTGATTTTAAAATATTACTAAACAATATATTGTACAATGAACTGAAATACGGGCACTTAAAGGCTTATAGAGTCAGATCAGTAAATACAAAAATCAATTTCTCAGATCACTGGGAAAACTACCAACAAAGAAAATCTTGCTCCCCCTGAGGTGACTTTAGCACCTTTTATTATTGAAATTCCACTATTTATTGAAACAAAGAATATTCTTTGCTTTTGTTTTCAGTTTAGGATGTGTGAGAATAATAATAAGAGAATGTCCTGGAGGGTAAATGGTGGACATAATAACGTAAATAGACTTGGTTCTCAAATCCATCCCTATAGAAGAAGGGAGATAATGGAGCAGGGTAGCAACTGAGTATGGAATGTAGAGTATGAGGAAACAGATCATCAGCTTCATAGCACCCACATGAGCTTCAGTCTGGGGATTCCAAAGAACAGTGGCACTTCTCTGCATCTTCTGTATATGTCTCTTCAAGGAATTGATTAACAAAGAAGCAGAAGTCACATTAATGATGAATTGGAGAAATGAGCTCAAGACCAAAGGAGTCACCAAAGACAAGAGTCCCTCATTGATGTCAAATACTGTGCCATTTCTCACAGTCACAAATTCAAGAGAGGGTGCCAACTGTCTGAGCATGACATACAGGAGAGTGGTGAAGACAGAAAGGAGCATACAGACCAGCAGCATCCGGAGCATCCTGGTGGACAGATTTCGTTTCAGCAGGAGAAACATTGAGTGTTGGTAGTTAGCAATCTTCACACAATACAAGACGTTGAGCAAGGTTACAAACCAAAGACTACTAGAGTCCAAAAACATCCAACATGACAGGAGAAAACAGGATAAGGAGACTGACCTTTCCGCATTTGGAGAGACGATGACAACAACATTCAGTAACAGTATAAAAAATCTGGTGATGCCCAAACTGAACAGGAGTGTGTCAGAAGAAGAGATCCTGTGGCTTTTGATGCAAGTCTTGTAACTGACCACTACAATGAAGAGATTCACAATGAGTCCTACAAAAGTTAAAATTTCAGAGACAACAATAGAAGAAAAAAAGACTATCCGAAGCATCTTTACTCATTGAGGACTCAGGAGATGCGGTGCTGATGCTGGGAGCAGGGAAAATATTGTAATATACAAGTAGGCACCAGTACCAAGCCAGGAAAGATATTTCCTATTTTAATTTCCCCACTGTGGCAAATGAACCATCAGTGGTCTAAGAGCCAGCTGCTTTTACTGAGATGCAAATCTTCCAAGGATTGCATTACTATTTCTTCATTCATATCCTGTTTTCCTTAGAAATGCCTAATTAAAACCACCAAAGTGAAAATTCCTTCTCCAAGAGAAGGAATGCTAGAGGGAAGAATTACAGCAGACTCCAAGGTTATCAAAATCAAATGATTGAATTCTAGTCCAGCATGTCTGGACTTCTCTTCATAGCAACCCCAGAATATGGTGGGAATTCCCATGCCTCGCTCCTACACACACACACACACACACCCACCCACAAAACTACAGGTGGCCACATCAAACAGGCAACACAGAGTGAGCAAGCAAGGAAACAAGTAAAGGAAAGGTTATATCAGAGCACATATTTCCACTTAGCTATCTACAAAATTGATTACTACATTGAAGTAATTATGTTAAATATTATACCTACCACATTTAAACAGAATAAACAATATAGTATAAGATACAAGAATTACATCTTAATTATATCACCAGCTCCGGGAGTTGGTGATGGACAGGGAAGCTTGGCGTGCTGCAGTCCATGGGGTCACAAAGAGTCAGACACAACTGAGCAACTGAACTGAACTGATAAGAATTTACATTCAATACTTGAAAACCAAGATTTGTAGTTATAAATCAGAAACATACAATGTATTCACAAACACAAAAAACAAGAGAACTCAAGCATGATACAAAGAAAACCTTCAAACCACAAAAGGAAAAACAAAAAACGAAAAGAAAGGAACAAAATGAAATACAAAATCAACTGGAAAACAAGGTTCAAAGCAGCAATGAATACATATTCATCAATTTTTTTGTTCAGTCACTCAGGCATTTCAGACTCTTTGCCATCCTGTGGACTGCAGCACACCAAGCTTCCCTGTCCTTCACTATCTCTTGGAGTTTGCTCAAACTCATGTCCACTGAGTCAGTGATGCCATCCAACCATCTCATCCTCTGTTGCCCCCTTCTCCTCCTCCCCTTAATCTTTCATAGCATCAGGATCTTTTCCAATGAGTTGGCTCTGCACATCAGGTGGCCAAAGTATTGGAGCTTCAGCATCAGTCCTTCCAATGAATATTCAGGGTTGATTTCCTTTAGGATTGACTGGTTTGATCTCCTTGCTGTCCAAGGGATGCTCAAGAGTATTCTCCAGTACCACAGTTCAAAAGCATCAATTCTTCAGCATTCAGCTTTCTTTACAGTCCAACTCTCACATCTATACATGACTACTAGAAAAACCATAGCTTTGACTATATGACCTCTGTCAGCAAAATGATGTCTCTGCTTTTGAAAACACTGTCTAGGTTTGTCACAGCTTTTCTTCCAAGGAGCAAGCATCTTTTTATTTCATCGCTGCAGTCACCATCCCCAGTGATTTTGGAGCCCAAGGAAAAAAGTCTGTGACAGTTTTCATTTCCTCCCCATTTATTTGTCATGAAGTGATGGGACCAGATGCCATGATCTTCATTTTTGAATGCTGATTTTTCAGACAGCTTTTTCACTCTCCTCTTTCACCTTCATCAAAAGGCTCTTTAGTTCCTCTTCACTTTTTGCCATTGAGGTGATGTCATCAGCACATCTGAGGCTATTGATATTTCTCCCGGCAACCATGATTCCCACTTGAGCTTCATCCAGCCCAGCATTTCGCGTGATGTACTCTGCAATAAGTCAAATAAGCAGGGTGGTAATATACAGCCTTGACATACTGCTTTTCCAATTTTGAACCAGTTTGTTATTCCATGTCCAGTTCTGATGTTTCTTGACCTACATACAGGTTTCTCAGGAGGCAGGTAAGGTGATCTGGTATTCCCATCTCTTTAAGAATTTTCCATAGTTTGTCATGATCCACACAGTCAAAGGTTTTAGCATAGTCAGTGAAGCAGAAATAGATGTTTTTCTGAATTCCCTTGTTTTCTCTATGATCCAATGAATGCTTGCAACTTATCTCTAGTTCCTCTGCCTTTACTAAATCCAGCTTGTAAATCTGAATTTTTCAGTTCACATACTGCTGAAGCCTAGCTTAAAGGATTTTGAGCACAACCTAGCTAGCATATGAAATGAGTGCAATTGTATGGTAGTTTGAACATTCTTTGGCATTGCCCTTCTTTGGGATTGGAATGAAAACTGATCTTTTCCAGTTCTGTGGCCAATGCTGAGTTTCCAAATTTTCTAACATATTAAGTACAGCACTTTAACAGCATCCTCTTTTAGGACTGTAAATAGCTCATCTGGAATTCCATCACCTCCACTAGCATTGTTCATAGTAATGCCTCCTAAGGCCCACTTGACTTCCACTCCAGGATGTCTGGCTCCAGATGAGTGACCACACCATTGTGGTTATCCAGGTCATTAAGATCTTTTTTGCAAGTTCTTCTGTGTATTCTTGGTACCTTTTCTTAATCTCTTCTGCTTCTGTTAGGTCCTTCCCATTTCTGACCTTTATCATGTCCACCCTTGCATGAAATGTTCCCTTGATATCTCCAATTTTCTTGAAGAGATCTCTAGTCTTTCCCATTCTATTGCTTTCCTCTTTTTCATTTGCATTTCACCTAAGAAGTCTTTCTTATCTCTCCTTGATATTCTTTGGAACTCTGCATTTGGTTGGGTATATCCTTCTCTTTCTCCCTTGCCTTTTGTTTCTCTTCTTTTCTCAGCTATTTGTAAATCTTCCTCAGACAATCACTTTGCCTTCTTGCATTTCTTTTTCTTTGGGATGGTTTTAGTCACCATGTCCTGTACAGTGTTATGAACCTCCATCCATAGTTCTTCAGGCACTCTGTCTGCCTAATCTGATCTCTTGAATCTATTCATCACCTCTATTGTGTAATCATAAGGTATTTAATTTAGGTCATACCTGAATGGCCTAGTGGTTTTCCCTACTTTGTTCAATTTAAGCCTGAATTTTGTAATAAGGAGGTCATGATCTGAGCCACACTCAGCTTCAGGTCTTGTTTTTGCTTACTCTATAGAGCTTTCCCACCTTTGGCTGCAAAGAATATAATCAATCTGATTTCAGTATTGACCACCTGGCATGTCCATGTGTAGAGTCATCTCTTGTGTTGTTGGAAGAGGGTATTGCTATGACCAGTGTGTTCTCTTGACAAAACTTGTTAGCTTTTGCAAGGATCATACACCATGATCAAGCTGGATTCATCCCCGGGTCACAAAGATGGTTAAACATATGGAAATCATTCAATGTGATACACCACATCAACAAAAGAAAACAAAAACTACACGACCACCTCAATAGATACAGAAAAGGCATTTGATAAAATTTAACATCCATTCATGATATAAAAACTCTTACCAAAGTGGATATCAAGGGAACTTATCTTAACATAATAAAAACCATTTATGACAAATACATAACCAACATAACACTCAAAAGTGAAAAGCTAAAAACCTTCCCACTAAATCCAGAACAAGAAAAGGATGCCCTCCCCTCACCACTTCTATTCAACATATTATTGGAAGTCCTAGCCACAGCAATCGAACAAGAAAAAGAAACAAAGGGTATCCATATTGGAAGGGAAGAGATAAAATCATCCTTATATGTAGATGACATGATACTATATATAGAAAACCCTAAGGACTCCACACAGAAACTATTAGAACTGATCAACAAATTCAGAAAGGTAGCAGTATAGAAGATTAGTATACAGAAATCAATTGCATTTCTTTATACCAACAATGAAATATCAGAAAGGGAAAGGGAAAAAAAATCCCTTTTAAAATCATATCTAAAAAACTACTTAATAAAACTAACAAATGAGGTGAAAGACTTATATGCTGTGAACTATAAAACACCAATAAAGGAAACTGAAGATGATACAAACACATGGAAAGTTATCCCACACTCTTGGATTGAAAGAATTAATAGTGTTAAAATGGCCACCCTACTCAAAGCAATCTACAGATTTAATGCAGTCCCTATCAAATTACCCATGATATTTTTTCATAGAACTAAAACAAATATTAAGATTTATATGTAACCACAGAAGACCCAGAGCTGCCAAAGCAACCCTGAGGGAAAAGGTAAGGGAGGGATAAATTAGGAGTTTGGGATTATCAGATACACACTACTATTCATAAAATAAATAACAAGGACCTACTATATAGCACAGGGAACTATATTCAATATCTTGTAATATAGTGGAAAAACCTGAAAGGAATATATATATATATTTATGTGTATATCTTAACCACTTTTCTATATACCAATAACTAACACAACATTGTAAATCAACTATACTTTAATTAAAAGAAAAAAGTAGTAAATGTTCCAAAAAAGAAGAGGAAACCCAGTGTCATGCAGTAATAGGCCACATTCAGAGGTTGATACACGAAGTGGTTGGGTTCTCAGTAGCAGGAGGCATGGAATTAAGATGCGATCATGTCAATTAGCAAGAGCAATGAGTAAGCTGGTTCTATCTGAAGTCATTTCTGAAAGGGTCACTATAGGCAAACCGTTAACAAAATCCCTTCTCCGCCTGCATAGAATATGACCTTCAGTTAAATATGTTATGGAGGCCTCTTGCTTCCTTGAATGTGAGGGATAACTCCTAGGTGTGTATCCCTTGGCTCAACCTGGAAACTAAGGCTATGAAATTATTACAAGAGAAACTGATTCTTTGAGACATGAGGCTTTTATTTTAGGGCAGCTTCTATCCTTACCTAAATGTGGATCTCTTCTCCTTGTACCCGAACCGTATAACTGGCAGCAAGGACACTGCAAAAGAAGGTCTGATATTCCCCTGCTGCTGAACTGGATCGCTGAACTATACCCATCCGAGTACACTGGTGCCAGAGTGTCCTAAGACAGTCTTGTGAGTCTGATCATTTGTTTGTTTATTTATTAGAGCCCAAGAAGACCCAGGGTGGATACAGTGCAGTCCTGAGTCCATACTTTGCTACTCAGTAGATCTGGAGGAAAAGTCTTGGGGCAAACAGTCAAAGCAAAAGGATGACTTGGTTTATTTGATGAAGACTTTGAAGAATGAGATCAGGCGCAGATAAACAGGAATTAAAAACTTTGAATTGTTTTCAAAAGAGTACCAATGTTGCTTAGAAGAAATGTCTTTTAATATTTCTTAGACTTTTTTGAGCGTTTATTATGTTCCTAGGCATTATAAATCTCAGTTCATCTTTAAAACAGTTCTAGGAGAGAAATCTGGTTACTCCTACTTCCAGATGAGGAAAATTCAGGTCAAAGGGAGTAAATGACTGCCAAATGTCACAGAAAATCAGTGGCTAATTTGGAAGGTCTTCTGAGACTGAGCTCTGTCCAGTACACTAGGCAGCTCCTCATTGGTTCATTCATTCAGTAAATTGTTATTATCAGCCAGTCACTTATACATTATGTGCTAAGGAAACAGGAAAGAATCACCCACAGCACACCCTGCCTTCAAAGAGCATACAGAATAGTGGGAGAGACAGACAAATAGACAATTAGATCATGTATTAGGTGCTATAACAAGAAAAAACAAAGGGTACACTAGGAGTGCTCCGGAGGGGCCTTTAACACCGCTTTGAGGATTCACAAAAGGCATTCTTAAGGAGACATATAAAGTAACTATTGAAGAGGCAAAGGGGTTATCCAAGCAAAAGACTGGGGTGAGCAATGGAGAGTCACTGCAGGATTTTAAGAGAAGAGCACCGTGATTGTATGTTCACTGTATGAAGCCCACAACCCAGTAATGTGGAAATGCTTTGCTGGAAGAGGATGGAATTGGAAAAGGAAACTAGTTAAATCATGCTGCAGGGGCTTCCCTGGTGGTCCAGTGGCTAAGACTCTGAGCTCCCAATGCAGCGGGCCCAGGTTCGATACCTGGTCAGGGAACTAGATCCTACACACTGTATCTAGGACCCAGTGAAGCTAAATAAATAAATAGATATTAAAATAAATAAATAAATCCTGCTGCAGTCACTCTTAAGGAATGAAAAGAATACAAACAGAGACTAGCAGGCATTTGAGAGAAAAATTTTTAGAGTACAAACAAACAGATTTAATGACCAAATGAATATCAAAACTGAAGGAAAAGGAAGAATCTGGGGTGATTTTCAAAATTCTAGTTCACTTGAAAAAACACAACACTTGTATCTTTTATACAAGAAACACAGGCAGAAATAGGATTAGACATGCAAGAGATTTTAGGTGGCAGGAAGCAAAGGAAGGTGAATTTTCAGATAGCAATGGAGGTCTGATACCTATAAAGAGAGAGAGAGAAGAAAGAATTGGGTAAGAAGAGCTCTAGACTGTAGCACAGTTCCAAAAAAGGGTCACCCAAGCTGATGGAGAGTCCTTGGGCGAAAACTGCCTGTTGGAAGAGTCTCGTGTCAGTGGAGCAGACCTACCTTAGGACTCTGGTCTCCATCACTGGCTGGGAGCAGTCTGCAGGAAGTGTGGCCTCAGCAGCTGGAGCCCTCAGTCAACTTTGCTCCCCAGGGCAAGAGAAGCGAGCAGTACATTTTTTTTTTTAATTTATTTATTTTAATTGGAGGCTAATTACTTTACAATATTGTAGCAGTACATTTTAATAGCTGTCAGAAAGAGAGAGCTAAAGATCACCAGGGCCAGAACTCTCTGGTAATGACAGCATCCCTTCATCATACCTGAAGCATCTGTTTCAGTGATGGAGAGATGGAATACTCATTTCTGCATCTTTATTGCCCACTACATGCAATGCTTCTGAGAATAATGATTGATCTAGTACACTGTTAAGTGCAGAGAGCATGTTAAATAAGTGTCTGTAGTATGAAAGAATGAAGTAGAATCAAGATAAGCCAGAGAGGTCAGAAGGTATCAAAAATGAGAAGTAGTTCCCTGAGACACAGGATATATAGGGGGCCCTGGTGGAAACCTGGTGGAAGGTTTTGTGAGGTACTGTTCATAAGTTACTGTTGACTCATATGTTAAAGGCCCCTCCACCATACACCAAAGAAGACATGTGCTTGGCGGAGACACGTAGCCTCAGGAACAAGCTCTAGCCTATAACTGGACTCCAAATGCAAGAACGATTCTCGTTCTCATACTTTGACCCTAAGAACCTGGTCACAGTGGGGAAAAGATATGCTCTGGTCCTTTGTGCATGAAACGGCCAGATGTAAGAGTCTTAAGGGATTTAGCAACTAAAGTTAATTTAATGAAAACAAAACAAACAAGATGACCACTTCCAGGGTGTCTCAAAAATGGGAGTAAGGTGTTAGGTAATTCTCCCCTACGGCCTTGGACTGTCAGGAACTGGCAGATTAAGTATTTTCCCTGGTGGGTTCAGAAGACCATATCCTCTCCAAAAGAGCTAAACTTCCCTTCAGGGTGCCTCTAGCCACAAGTAAGACTCCTTTCCTCAGCAAATCACCCACTACTCAGACTCACGTCCCCACTCCCACACCAGTCTTTGATTAAGGGCAGCCAATATATTGTTGAAGTCACATAACAAAGTCTGAGCTTTCCCAGGAGTCACCTCCAGATTTCTCTGAAAGAGGAAACGGGGGAGGGATTGGGAATGCCACACCTATGAATCTGATTTCATTTGCTCTCAGGGAGGGAAACTCTGCAGTCAGCCAACTGGACTACGACAACAGACTCCCTATTGGGGGATTCTACAGTTTCCACCCATACTCCAGGTTCCAGTGGAATGAACATTAGTGGTAGTCTGAGCAAGTTGACTGGACCCACCCATCTGAATCTGTTAGATTGGGGTAGGATTTAATGAAACCTCAGTAGAAAAAGGAGGAGGAAACATCCAGGAGTTAGCCAAAGGCACCAAGAAAGAAACAACAGCCAAGCCAAAATCTCTAATAAAATGTTATGTCCAAAAAAGAGACACAGATATACAGAACAGACTTTTGGACTCTGGGAGAAGGCGAAGGTGGGATGTTTCGAGAGAACAGCATGTATATTATCTATGGTGAAACAGATCACTGGCCCAGGTGGGATGCATGAAACAGGTGCTCGGGTCAGGTGCACTGGGAGGACCCAGGGGAATCGGGGCGGGGGGGGGGGGGGGGGGAGGCGGGGATTGGGATGGGGAACACATGTAACTCCATGGCTGATTCATGTCAATGTATGACAAAACCCACTGCAATGTTGCGAAGTAATTAGCCTCCAACTAATAAAAATAATTGGAAAAAAAAATGTTATGTCCAATTAAAAGAGAAGAAAATCCCCACACCCAAGGCAGAAGGCAGGATCAGGAATTCCGGTAAGGACTAAAAAACCAGAAAGTCAGGGCTAGGTGGAGAAGCTGTCAAAATGACAAGAAATAAGAACAAGTGTTCAAGAGTCAGAGAGGATAAACCGGAGTAGGGCTCAAGGTGAACAAAGCACATAGCAACTGAGACCGCAGTTTTTCCACAGGTAAACTTCCCTGTGCTGAAAAGAAGCACAGATTTTTTAATTACAGAAGTTCTCCTTTTAGAATCCTTCTATGTTAGTGAATTATGCATGAATATTAAGTCATTATTTCCACTGACAATTTTTCTCTATATATTTTTAGCATTTTTTTCCCATTTGTTTCTCTCTGTGTGTCTACACCATCTTGGAAAATCCCTTCTTCCTCCAAATTAAATTTTTATTAAGAAAAAAATCATTATTTTTAAGTTTCCATAGATACCTTTTTGAAAGAGAACTTTATGTCAGAATTAGGAATTTTCCTAGCACCTCCAAGAGGCAAATATCAATTTGAAAGCAAACAATACAGACCAAAAAACATTTTATTTCTATAATTTTGAAAATAAATGTATAAATCAGAACAACCTGAAAACTCACTTTGGGCTACATATGACAAAGTGCTAAGAAATGTGTTAATTCTTCATGCTATGTCTGAATGTAACCTCTTTCACAAAACAAGAACAAAAACAATAATAATAGCAGTATTTATTGACTTACTCCATGTGGGACTCTAGTTTTCTTATGTTGATTCACTTATTCCTTTCAACAATCTATCAAGAAAACACTATTACTATTTCTATTTTATAAATTGTTGTTTTTCAGTTGCTAAGTCACGTCCAACTCTTTACAACCCCAGGGACTGCAGCACGCCAGGCTTCCCTGTTCTTCACTGTCTTTCAGAGTTTGCTCAACCTCATCCATTGAGTCAGTGATGCCATTCAAACATCTCATCCTGTCACCCCCTTCTCTTCCTGCCCTCAATATTTCCCAGCATCAGGATCTTCTCCAATGAGTCAGCTCTTCGAATCAGGTGGGTCAAAGTACTGAAGGTTCAGCTTCAGCATCAGTCCTTCCAATGAATATTCAAGGTTGATTTCCTTTAGGATTGACTGGTTTGATCTTCTTGCAGTCCAAGGGACTCTCAAGAGTCTTCTCCAGCACCACAATTCACAGTTCGAAAGTATCAATTCTTCAGCGCTCAGCCTTCTTTATGGTCCAATTCTCACATCTGTACATGACTACTGGAAAAACCATAGCTTTGACTATATGAGGAAAGTGAAATAGAGGTTAAGAAACATCCCCAAGGTCACTCAGTTTATTAAGGTCTGAGTCAGGATTTGAGCTCAGGCTATCTGGTCTACGTTTTTAGCCAAAAAACTTTATACCTGAGAGCCCTGTTAGTGACAGAAATCCAGATTTAGAGTTACCATGTGTCCTAAATTTGTTTACAAGTTTGAGATCTCAAGCAATAATATTCTCACTGACTTGTCAGCACTGTTCAGTGACAGGAAGGAAATCAAAGCCTATATAATTTTATTAAAATAAAAATGATTACATTTAGAAAAACTGCTTATTTTTCACAAAACTCTGACATTTTAAAAACAGATATACATCTTGGATAATTTAAAAAAAAAACTGCTTGGATATTTTGCCCAATCTAAAAAATTACAAATTACTTGAAAATTTGCTTTAGCAAAATGATAAAAGAAAGCAAAGGATTACTGAAATTAAAATGACTTAACCAGCAGACAGGATTGGAACCGAGCATCCAAGGGTCTTGACTTGTATTTCTCTGCTTGTCAGTACACAATGGACTTGTGGAAACAGGTCTCCTGTGGTAATTGCTGCTGCGGCACACTTCACTGTTACAGTAACAGCTTCACCTCCTGCAGATTTCCTTCTTGTTCAGTCGCTCAGTCATGTCTGACTCTTTGTGACCCCATGGACTGCAGCACGCCAGCCTTCCCTGTCCATCACCATCTCCCTGAGTTTTCTCAAACTCATGTCCATTGAGTCAGTGATGCCAGCCAACCACCCCCTTCTCCTCTAATTCTGATATAATCCTGACACAATAAGCTGTGCTGAAATGACAGCAGACATTGTCTTCTGAATCTCTAAATCCCCTGTGAAGTCAGTATCACAGTCTGCATTTTAAAATGGGGAAAGACAGAATCAAACAGGTAATTAAAGTAACTCCCCTAAGGCCAAAAAAAGTCTTGGAAAACGGACTGAACCAGAATTCAAACCCGAGCCTGTGGATCTACAATGCTTTTGCTCTCTCCCCTCTAGTTCACTACATCACTGTCAATATAAACTTGAAGTTAAAGCTAGTAATCAGCTCATGATGTTGAGTTGATACTTATTAAAATAAAACTCCATGTCTATATATTCCAAAGACTATTTCCACCTCTTCAAAGCAACCATACACGGAGAGGCCGTGAGAAGGGTCCCTGAGGAGGGCAGGATGAAGCAGTAATTACAGAACTGGTGCCACAGGAGGGTGAGGAAGAGCCCTGTGATCCTGGCTAAGGACTCCTAGGTCTAAGGACTCCTAGGCTCCCTCCCACACCCCAAGATGCTCTATGGATAAACAGATCCCTTGGATCCAGGCTTCAGACAACCAGGCTCACACCGGAGCATCGCCACAAACATCTGCTTCAGCTTGCTATTTCCCAAAATGAGAACATAGGAGTGACCAACAGGATATAGCATTGCAATTACTTCTCCAATCATTGAAATCATCTTAGTTGCTGGCAGGAAATAACTGGATGTTAACACTGAGAAGGAAAGATAGTAGAGCAGGAAGAGAAAGAGGAAGGAGAGGATGACTCTGATGGCCCTCCTGTGGGCCTCGGTACTGGGATCTCTGGGGCTGGCACGGTTCTGATGCATCTGCCGCATGTGCCTTCCCAGGGAGAGAATGAGCAGAAAGCAGGAGGTTAGAGACAGGACTAGGGGAGGGAGGTCCCACAGAGTCCCAAGAACATGGATCAGTTTATATTCTTTTTCTTTCTTTCTGAAGAGCTCAGTCACATTCCCAGTTTTGTCAATTCCACTGAGAACAGAATACATCTTAAATTCCCGGATCAGAGAGATGGCGCTGCAACATGATAACAACAGGGTACTCAATAGCATCCATGCGACTACCCTAGAAACTCTCCACTTAAGCCAGAGGAATGCAGGATGGGAGAAACTGGCCACTTTCAGGCAGTAGAAGACATTGAGACAGGTGGCAAGCCAAATGCTCAGATGGTTTGTAAATGTCCAGAAAACATCAATAATTTGCATGAGTATCCCTTCATCATGTAGTTTGGAAGAGAACACCAGTAAAACACCATCAATCAAGAGAATCCACAGCAAAACAATCCTGGAGACAGCCAGGTTAGTGATGATGAAGTCAGACAAAGAGATCCTCTTGCTCTTGAACCAGCTGCTGCCATTGACCCACCCTATGAAACCATTCCCCAGCATTCCCAGCATGAACTGAACGGTGGTCAGAACCAGAAACCCCCACTTGCTGAGCCTCAACATGTTAGCTGTTCAGCAGACCTGGCCTTTGTTCTTTCCATTGACAAACATTCTCCTGCTGATTTGAAATTCCTCTTCTTAATCACCTCTACCTGCTGCTTCTCTTATCTCTGCCCAGTTTGGTCTGTTGTAAACACAACACAGCAGACCTTCTGGCTCTTTCAGGTTAGTCTGTCCTCTTCAGAGGACGTCTTGGTTTGTCACATTCCATCTATGATCTAAACTCAGAAGCTCTTTGCCAAAATGCAAATAGAGTAGTGTCCAGTGTCACGCAGAGAAGGAAGAGATGAGTCACCAAGAAGATGGAGGATTTGGACTCCATTTCAAAGGTAGTAGGGCTCTGAGTGCAAAGTGGAGTGGAAACTCAGAGTAGAAAGGTGGGTCACCAGAAGGGTCACACAGAATCACTCACGAGGAATGACTCAGGGACACATACAAAAGGGGGAAATATCAGAATTTCACCATACGGCACTATCACAATCATCCTGGAGGGAGGTTTACATTCATAAAATAGGAAAAATTCAGAGTCAGTGGTCCTGGATCAGAATTAAACGGAGTGCCTCCTACTGCCTCTTTCCTTGTTTTCTTAGAGTATGCCTCACATGAAGGGGCTACAAGCTCATCTCTAGGGAGTCATGGCATCAGAAAGACTTAAGTACCTGAATATTTAAATGATAACAATAATGAAGTATCATACAAGCTGCTCAAAGGATGGATTTTTTCAGAGGGCCTGACCACTGTATTGACATGTCAGTAATAATTCAGGCTGACCAAAAAAGCATACAGACACTCTCTGTGAACCAAAACAGGGCCTTACAAATTTCCCAGGACAGTGTGCTTCCATGTATATCTCATTAGCTGGTGACCAGAGTTCAATTTCTCAAATGACTTTGTTGAATATCATCATTATCACTGCCATCATTCCATCAGGTACCAGTGATATGAATTATGAGCCCACAGTTATAACTCTTCTCATTTCTTAAGATAAATAGTAGAACCATCATACTATAACTAAAACCACATCATTAGTAAAGGCTGCTTCCAAAATGTACATTGACCATGGTCTACCAAGTAACCACATGTATTTCCATTCTATTAAGCCTGCAGTTTCTTGGAGAAATCAATACTAGAGCTGTGATATTGTGGCAACCCAGGCTGCAGATACCTAGAAAGAATACTGAGGTCACACACTTGTTCTCAACCATTCTTTTCAGTAAAAGACCAAAGAAAGTAAGGTAAGTCAGGGCACTGGCAAAAATAATTTGCACAGACTAGGTCATTCCAGGAGTGTTTTAAAAAGGAATTATTTTTTAAATGAAGACAGAGTATTAGGGAAACTATAAATCGATAGTTTAGGACCCCAGGGCAGGAACAGAGGGCACTATAATATGATACCACTCCCAGAGAGAGAGCTGTGTGTAGAGGGGACCCCCAGACCATTACCTGAGATTTTTTCAGCTGGGAGACCCTGAAGAGAGTCAGCTAAGAGAATACAGGTCAGCAGACCAACAAGACATTCTCAGATCATCTTCCACCCCTTCATTATTCTTGGCACTTTCTCCCCAAGGACTTAGACATCATGGTCCAAGTCTCTGCATCATTCCTGCTTCTGATACTACTCTGCATGACAACTGTGTGGATAACTGTTAGCAGTACACTCAGACTGACATCAAGACAAACCTTAGACAATATCCATTTATACCAAAGTTCACTAATCTGAAGAACACAGAAGGAAATCAGCAGAGTTGAGTGTACACAGCAGAGAGATCAGCAATACATATAAAATGATAAGTGGTCTGCAGCCTTGCAGGGCCTTAAAGTCCTGACCTGAAGAATGCACAGTGTCCAGTAATAAGTCTACTTCAGTTCAGTCGCTCAGTTGTGTCTGACTCTTTGCGACCCCGTGGACTGCAGCATGCCAGGATTCCCTGTCCATCACCAAATGCCAGGGCTTACTCTAACTCACGTCCATCGAGTTGGTGATGCCATCCAATCATCTCATCCTCTGTCGTCCCCTTCTCCTCCCGCTTCAATCTTTCCCAGCATTGGGGTCTTTTCAGATGAGTCAGTTCTTCTCATCAGGTGGCCAGAGTATTGGAGTTTCAGCTTCAGTGTCAGTCCTTCCAATGAATATTCAAGACTGATTTCCTTTAGGATTGACTGGTTGGATCTCCCTGCAGTCCAAGGGACTCTCAAGAGTCTTCTCCAACACCAGTTCAAAAGCATCAATTCTTTGGTGCTCAGCTTTCTTTATAGCCCAACTCTTACATCCATACATGACTACTGGAAAATCCACAGCTTTGACTAGCTTTGTTGCCAAAGTAATGTCTCTGCTTTTTAATATGCTGTCTAGGTTGGTCACAACTTTTCTTTCAAGGAGCAAGTGTTAAAAGATTTTATGGCTGCAGTCATCATCTGCAGTGATTTTGGAGCGCCAAAAAATAAAGTCTCTCACTGTTTCCATTGTTTCCCCATCTATTTGCCAGGAAGTGATGGGACCAGATGACATGATCTTAATTTTCTGAATGTTGAGTTTTAAGCCAACTTTTTCACTCTCCTCTTTCACTTTCACCAAGAGGCTCTTTAGTTCTTCTTCGCTTTCTGCCAAAAGGGTGGTGTCATCTGCATATCTGAGGTTATTGATATTTCTCCCGGCAATCTTGATTTCAGCTTGTGCTTCGTACAGCCTGGCATTTCACATGATGTACTCTGCATATAAGTTAAACAAGCAGGGTGACAGTATACAGCCTTGACATACTCCTTTCCCAACTTGGAATCAGTCGTTGTTCCATGTCCAGTTCTAACTGTTGCTTCGTGGCCTACATACAGATTTCTCAGGAGGCAGGTCAGGTGGTGTGGTATTCCCACCTCTTGATGAATTTTCTAGTTTGTTGTGATCCACACAAGGCTTTGGCATAGTCAATAAAGCAGAAGTAGATATTTTTCTGGAACTCTCTTGCTTTTTCGATGATCCAACAGATGTTGGCAATTTGATCTCTGGTTCCTCTGCCTTTTCAAAATCTAGCATGAACATCTGAAAGTTCACGTACTGTTGAAGCCTGGCTTGGAGAATTTTGAGCATTACTTTACTAGCATGTGAGATGAGTGCAATTGTACAGTAGTTTGAGCATTCTTTGGAATTGCCTTTCTTTGGGATTGGAATGAAAACTGACCTTTTCCAGTCCTGTGGCCACTGCTGAGTTTTCCAAATTTGCTTGCATATTGAGTGCAGCACTTTCACAGCATCACCTTTTAGGATTTGAAATAGCTCAACTGGAATCTCATCACTTCCACTAGCTTTGTTCAGAGATGCTTTGTAAGGTCCACTTGACTTCACATTCCAGGATGTCTGGCTCTAAGTGAGTGACCACGCCGTTGTGGTAATCTGGGTTATGAAGATCTTTTTTTTTTTTTTAAATGAAGATCTTTTTATATAGTTCTTCTGTGTATTCTTGCCACCTCTTCTTAATATCTTCTGCTTCTCTTAGGTTCATACCATTTCTGTCCTTTATTGTGCCCTTCTCTGCATGAAATATTCCCTTGATATCTCTAATTTTCTTGAAGAGATCTCTAGTCTTTCTGAGGGAACTGAGCTTGTGTGAAATACAGAAGTGCTTCATGTAAGTGCAAGAGACTCTCTTTTCCCAAATAATGGGTTGCCCAGGCAACCTAGATTGAACTCCGAGGGTTATTTCTGGACAACCTTCCTCTTTACAGTATAAATCTCCTGTAATAAGAGTGATTGAATTCTGTATTTATCACTCCTTCCCTTTTTGAATAGTTTTATCACATAGGTCCCTGTCTATTAAAAATACTGTATACTTGCTTGATTTTAACCTGTAAAAAAACAACATGCTATACAAATATCCTCTGCAACCTGATATGAACACAGTATATGTTTATAAAATTATTCTTGTTACGAGATAACTGTATTTACCCAGGTGTATGATAATCCACTGTGGGGGCATTTATTTACCCATTCTGTGTGGATGAACCTTGGATTGTTCCCGGTTTTGTACTCTTACATATTGTTGCCATAAGCACCTCTGGACTTGTTTCTTGGTCTACATGGCAAGACTTTTCTACAGAGTCTATCTTAAAGGTAGAATAACTGGGTGAAATTTCAACATTACAAGTTAATGTCAAAATGTTTTCTCAAATAAGGCAAGTTATGTCCCTCAAAAGGTGTCAACTTACATTCCCCCACTAGTTTCCATGGTCTACAACATCCTCCTTCACACTTTGTTCTGTCAAATGTGTTGAAACTTGCTAGCACGGAGGTCTTAAAATGAAAGTTTATTGAAATTTCTGGTTTTGCATTTCCTTGATTATTAACAAGATTGACCAGTTTTTCATACATTAGTGGATAATTTATATTTCCTGTTAAGTGCTTCTGTCTTTGACCATTTTTCTACTAAGCTCTCATTTTCTTGCTTTGTAGTTTTTCATATATTCCAGCTCATATTTTTTGCTCTCTAGGCCTTTCTATATTCCACTCTATTTCAGTTATATTATTTTCAAATATCTTCTCTGCCAGTTTGTGACTTGTCCTTTTGCTTTCTTTGTGGTGACTTCTGATTTAAAAAGGTTATTTTTAAGTTAAATTTATCACTTGTTTCTATGTTCAAGGTTTATTTTAAAAAACCTAGCCATTGTACTGTACTTTCTTCCAAAATTTTGTTTTTCCTTTCACTCTTTAAATAACCAAGAATTGACTTTTGCATAAGATATAGAGATTCAATTTCATTTTTTTCCTATATGGATGATAAATTTTCCTAGCAACATTTACTGATACTTAATCTAGTGATCTATAATACCACTTTCACCCTATCATTTCCATATATGCATGGCCTGTTTCTGAGTTCTCTATTCTATACCACTGTTTTATTTGCTTATTTCTGCATCCATAGTATACTTATTACTTAAAAAATAAAAATAAAAAACAAAAACCTGTCTTACCAACTGGCAGAGCAAGCCCCCATCTCACCGTTCCTCTTCAAGAGCATACTGCCTAGTCTCAGACTTTTGCTTAAGAATACATCTTTACAATCAGCTCGTCCAGTTGCCCCCAGAACACTTCTGGGAATTTTTTGATCTGTAAAACATCAACTTGGGGAGGACTGACTATCTTTACATTTTGATGCGTCCAATAAACATGGCATACCAGTTTGTCTTCTTTTCATGCATTTCAAAAGTTTTAGAACATCCTCTAAAGGGACCACACACTTGAGGACACCTTCCATCTTCTGATGCTCTTGCGTATAGGATCTTTTTGAAATTACATTTTCTTTGCTGTTTGCAATTGACTTTCGTACACTGATCTTATTTCCAGCAACTCCTAATTACTCATCTATTGATTCCCTTGTACCTTCTATGGAATCCCAGCATTTGCAACTTTCTTTGCTATCTTAATACTTTTTTTTTTCATTTCCTCACTGCGCGGATACAACAGGATTAGCTCCTCATGAGAGCTCTCTACCAGAACTCATAATCAAGAGGTCATGTGAGCACACAGTAAGATGGCAGCCACCCCGAAGCCAGGAGCACAGGCCTCACAAGAAACCATGCTGGCACCCTGATCTTAGGACTCCTGCCTCCATAATGGTGAGAAAATAAACCTCTGTTGTTTATGTCACTTTGTCTATACTACTTTGTTATAGCAGCCTCAATTAAGACATTCAATGATGCAATAAAAACTATGTTAAACTCAGGATTCAGTTACTTTTCCTCTGGGAAATCTCACTCCAGATTATCTGGTCTGCTATACTGCAGGGGAAGTATGAGGGTAGTATTTCTGTTCTTAAGTGCTCCTTTATTTAACAGGGAGCTGTTAAATTAAGGGTCCTCATTAGGGACTTCAAGCAAAATTGCACAGTATTTATTTGACAAGGGTGCTCAGATTAACTCTTTGAAATGCTAACTGTTAAGGTTCTATGTAGGTTTTATGTCCCAATCTCCTTCTCGAGTTCAGAATGAGACGTTAAGTGAAAAGCCTGGAGGACTGTGTGAGCAGAAGTAAGATTTCACTTCTACTCACAGTGGAGAGAGTGCAAGAGAAAGGTGAGAGTAACGAGCTGATCATGTGTATGGAGATAAAAGGTTAAAAATGCGTGAATTCATTAAGGAATAGGTTTAACTGCAAAGCACAAACAAGTAGTTACAAGGCAGATTTATTTGTGTCGCCAAAAGAAGTCCAGAAGTAGGCTGTCCGGGACTGGTATGATGGCCCACAGTCATCATGGATCCCAGCTTCCTCTGTCTTCCAGCCTGAAGACCACCTCACGTTCCAAGATGGCTCCTGGAGATTCAGCCACCACGGCCACATTTTAGGCAAGAAAGAGTCAGATGACAGTGAAGAGAAGCACACAGGATGAGACTCCCAGCAGACTTAGGTCACTGAAGGAACTTTCCTGGAAATGCCAACAAATGACTTCTGCTTATACAAACCCCTCCTCCCACCCCCCAGCCCTGAGCAATTCTTAACTGCAAAGGAGAATAGGAATGCAGTACTTCTGCTGTTCACAGTCACCCCCCAAAAATATGGGTTCCGTAAATGTAGAAGGAATAACAGATACTGGGCAGCAAATGCATGCTTCTTTTTTTAAACAATGTGTCTTATTTTCTGTATTTTATGATGCTTTGACATCTTGGGGCCTGGCAGATCATGCGAGCCACCGCCCCCACCCCACCCCCAAAGGGTAGCTGATTCCTAGAAACAGTAGGAGTTGCCCACAAGCATGCCTTTGATATGCACATCAAGCAGCCCTGAGTTCACAGCCCTCACCAAGATACTCTTCCTCTGCCTGAAATCCCCCCACAACCTGATGATACCAAGGGACCATCCACTGCCTACTGAAATGTATTCGAGCTGACTAACTCTAAACTTGTTTGGCTCGCCTATCCTGTCTCACCCGCTCTTTCCCCCAGGAAACCCCCGCCTCCCCCCTCGCTCCTGCTGCCTCCTGACTTACCCTGGCACCTCCTCATGTGTACATGGTATGGCCCATGCCCTCCCCTGAGAACTGCAAGGAAGGAACCCTTCTCTCAAAGACAGCTGCCTCTCTATCTGTCATCACACCCTTCCCTGATTAAAACCAACCCCGTATCGTAAAAACAAGGAGACAACTGGAAATCTTTCCCACATCACTTCCCACAACAGAAAGCTGGAATCCTGGCCACATTTGAAGGTTACCTCACAAAAATCTGCTTACAATGTGTCTGGCGAGAAGAAAAAAATGTCACTCTTGCCTCAGCATGGCTTCTGAGCACCAGACTCATTAACCTTCACCCTCTCAAATAAAAGCTAAAAAGTCTACAACTAAACAAAACTAAACTCACTATCTTCCCTCTTCTCAAATCTGCTCCCACATCCATGTTCCTTGTTGTTGTTGTTCAGCAGCTAAGTCATGTCCAACTGTTTGTGACCCCGTGGACTACAGCATGTTATGCTCCCTGAGTTTGCTCAAACTCATGTCCATGGAGTCAGTGATGCCATCCAATCATCTCATCCTCTGTTGCACTCCCCCGCCCCACAGCATATCGGACACCTGATGACCTGGGGGCCTCATCTTCCAGTGTCTTATGTCTTTTGTCTTTCCATACTGTTGGTGGGGTTCTCAAGGCACAAATACTGGAATGGCTAGCCATTCCCTCCTCCAGTGGACCACACTTTGTCAGAACTCTCCGCTATGATCTGTCCATCTTGGATGGCCCTACACAGCATGGCTCATAGCTTCAGCGAGTTATGCAAGCCCCTTCGCCACAACAAGGCTGTGATCCATGAAGAGGGATCTTCAAGGCCCCAGTGCCCACGTTCCTTAGTCTCAAATAAAAATGTCACCATCTCCACAGCTGCCCAAGCAGAAGTTTCCACATTATCTTCTGACTTTTCTCATACCGCCAACACATGTGTTCTGTCACCACTAGATCCTGGGTAGGAGTTATGTGTTCTCTGTGTCCCCAGCTCAGGGCCTAGCACAGGATCTGGCACACAGTAGGCACAAAGATGAATGAGTCCACGTGAATCCCATACGGCCATCATGTCACCTCTCATCCCCACTCTACTAACCCTTCCCAGGCTTATTCAGTAGCTTCCTAATGACCTCTCCACTTTCCACCTTCTAACCCTTCACCTGTCTCCACAGTTCTTAAAGGACAATTCTGATGAGATGTTCCTATTGTAAAACCCTTCTAGGGCTCCTACTGCCAAAGTTCTCTACAAGCTTCCAACGCCCTTTGCAGTCTACCCTCAAACCACTTTTCACGTTTTACCTTTCAATGTTTCACAGACCTTTAAGTTTCTGGACCCCTGTTCATGATGTTTCCTAACTTAACTATTCTTTTCTGGGCCCCGCAGGACTGTCTCCACTGTGACGAGTATCACACTCGACTACACGGCCTCCTGCTTTCATCCTCCCCACCCAACCCCCACCATCCTACACCCTGAGTTCCTTCAATGCAGGAGCCCTGTTATATTCAGCCTTATGTCCTGGCTACACGGATGCATGCATATGACAGATGCCCAGATGGCTTCTGAGTTTAAAAAGATACCCAGGTTAATGGGAAATAGCCATAGAAGATTAACAACAAAGCAAAGAAAAAAGAATGACCAAAGTGGAATATGTGCTCAGTAATCCATGGGTGTTGATAATACAACCACAAAAAGGTAAAGTACAATAAACTGAAATGCCCTCTAAGGATCTCATGAGACTCAGTGAGATGGACAAGGTGACTGGAAGAAAAATACACCTTATTTAAAATAACTGCAACAACAGTAATAACATCCAGTATGTACTGAGCACTTGATGCAGTTACTATGGGCATCAAGTAAATAAGTTACATGTATTATTATTACATCATGTAATAATAATACATCACACATATTATTAATAATAAGTTACACATATTAATATGTATATTAAAATAAGTTAACATTTATAATAAATTAGTTAACTTAATAAATTAAGTTAATTTATTAACCTAATAAATAAGTTAATATTAATAAATAGTACATTATTATTAATAAATGAGTTACACATGTTATTATTACATCATGTAAATAAGTTACACATATTATTTACTATGTTCTTCACAGCAGGGCCATAAAAGTAGGACTACCATTACCCCTGGTTTATTCATAGGAAAACAAAACAACAAAAATCATGGCATGGAAAGTTAAGAAACTCACCAGAGTTCACTCATCTGCTCTGACCAAAGCAGAGATTCAAATGCAGGCTCTCTGACTGCACAGCCTTCAGTGAACTATTATGGCAGACCAGTTTTTTCCCCAAATGACAGGTAGAGGAGAAAAACAAGAAAGTGTCAAGATGTACACCAATATGGACAAGCAGGACTCTGAGGTTCAAAGGATGGCAGAGAGCTAATGGATGAACAGTAAAGAGAGAATGAGAGGGGACATCAGTGATACTGGTGCCGGCCAAAAGTCTCACTCTCTAAAAAGTAAGCCTGACAAATTCTTGAACAATCTTCCAGACAATCTCAACACTCAGAAGGAAGGAAACAACTGGAGGAAACAATAAAAGGAGCAGACACCCTGAACTTACTTCAACCAGTAAGGAGACACTGCTTGATAAAAAAGAAGAGGAATATGTAAAGATAACCTGGTAGGGAAATTAACTGTGACTTATTTTCCTGTGGGAATCATTAAACTGAAAACGAGAACGAATACTGAAGAGGTGGCGGTATTTCTCCATCACTCATAATTCTTCCCCCACTAAAGCCTAGAAGGTACGGGATCCTGGTGTGATTCAGATGCACCCTGCACAGGGCTCCAGGCAGAAGTCAGCAGTGGGGTTCTGGTTACTCAAGGTCAACAGGAGTGGGAAGGAAGCTGTGCTGTGCTGTGCCTAGTTACTGTCATTTCCGACTCTTTGTGACCCCAAGGACTGTAGCCCACCAGGCTCCTCCGTCCATGGGATTCTCCAGGCAAGAATACCAGAGTGGTTGCCATGCCTTCCTCCAGGGGAATCTTCCCAACCCAGGGATCAAACCCAGATCTTCTGCACTGCAGGTGGATTCTTTACCAACTGAGCCACCAGGGAAGCCCAGGAATACTGGAGAGGGTAGCCTATCCCTTCTCCAGCGGATCTTCCCAACCCAGGAATCGAACCGGGGTCTCCTGTATTGCAGGTGGATTCTTTACCAGCTGAGCTACAGGGAAGCCCCTAAGGAGGCTGTGAGCAGAAAGCAAAATGCAAACCTCATGTATCCAAGTTCAAACCCCAGATGTGACTCTCATGAGCTGCACCACTTTGACGTGTGTCTTTAATCTCTCAATGCCAAGTTTCCTCACGTGTAGAATGGGGATAATTCGACCTACTTCTCAGCGTCCTAGTTAAATGAGTCAATAGTAGAGAGTACTTAGCTCAGGCCCAGTGTGCAGCCACCAATGTGATTACTGTCACCGTGTAAGATATTTCTCTGTAACTCACTAACCTTGCGACCACCTCTTGTTTTCTATGATGATTCGCTTGCTGTTATTCCCACCAATCTTCAGGGCATATAATGCAAACCCTGACAGCAAAACAAGTAAGGTGATCCTGCCCTCATTTGCATGTCAATGTCTCAGTGCAGTCTAAAGGAACAACGCGCATTTACAAAGCCCTAAACCATCACTGAGCTGGGCTGAGCTGGACAAGGGTAAAAGGGCAGTCTGAGTAAAAGACAACCCTGCCCTCAAGAACTGCACATTGTCTTTTAGGAACAATGAGAAATTACCATTAATTTCCCCAGCTACAAAGGTTAGGCTGAAACCCAGTTGGCAATGACAGGTAATCCCCAAAACAGCCACAGAAACATGTCTTTGATGATTCTGGATGTCTTTGAACAAGTAAGCACCCAGCGATTTTTAAGAAAAGGATGACTCTCTGAGAACTGCACCTCGCAGCAAATAGTGGATCTCATATGTGATAGTCTTTAAAGTCAGCCCTTCCAGGCTATACATACTTAAAGAGGAGAATACAAGAAAAAAAAGATGACGTGTCTAAGCATGAGATGGTACTAGCTTAATGTGAATGAGAGCAAGCCTGGCTTGGAAATAATGGAAAAGCTTTTTTTTTCCCTCAAAAATGTAAACAGCTTTATTTCTTATTATAAAAGTAATACATATTCAATGCTTAAAAAAAAAGAATACACAAAAGTGTAAAGTAAATCATACACAATCTTCCCATTCAGAAATCATCAGAACATTTTGTTTTTTCTCCTTCTAGACTTCTTGAGGTATATATCTATTATCAATTACTTCTTTTTCAAATACGGGATATATTTTCAAACCACACATGCTGTCTGACACTTTTTCTCCCACACTTCCACGTATCATACTCATCATTAAACTAACACAGAATCCCAAAATCAAAGTCACAGAGCAGTCTTCTATAGGTACATTCCCTGACATTGTAAGACCATGAAATAAGGAAAGGCAGAACACAAAACTAGAAGACCCCTACGGTCTGTGACTGCTATCGGATCCTCCGTCTCCTCTGAGACCAGCCTGGGAACAGCAGGAAGTTTCTCAGCAGCTGGGGCTGCCTGCAGGGGAGGGCAGAGTTGATGCTCCTGCAGCCCAGCAGGTTGTGGACCCCAGGTCTGTAGCATCACGTGCACGCTGAGGCCTCCGCCCTGAACACCTGACTCTGAAAGCCCCGCTGCCCACCTCAGAGCCTCTCGAGTGAACTCCAGTGGGAGTCTGCAGAAGACCCCCTCAGCTCACAGGATCCTAGAGGACACTGTCTCTGGCCCCTGCACCCAGACTCAGAATCACTTGGCAATTAAGCTGTTTTGTTCACCATGTCACTTTCCCAAAGCACAGATTCATCACCCAGTTTAAACAGGAATACTTATATGCATGACCTCTTACAACTTTGAAGGAGCATAAAAGTAGCTTCACTGAGCACAATAAAAAGTTGCCCCCAAAACAAATTTTATGTACTTTACAATTTTGCTTTAAGGAATGTGGGGTCAAGGAGTGGGTACTACAACACCAGAGTGTTAATGTGGGAACCAAGAGGGCAGATGTAACATGCTGATTAATGGTCCCAGTTACAGGAAAAAAGAAAAAGGCGACTGGAAAAAAAAATTAAATTTAAAGACGGTTGATACGAGGAAACAGTAATTTTCTCGCATGTCTTGGCATGGAAAGGATAAACTAAGGAACTCCAATTTTCCCTAGCCAAACTGTAGTGTGAGTACAAAAAGCTGCTGAAGTGTGTAGAATAAACCCTAAAACAGCCAAGGGCCCATAAAGCAACGTGTGAATGCGGTTCTCGTTTAAGTCCAGCAGGATGCACGCCCCAGTGAGCACCACACTCAGAGGCAGGGGAGAGGACACTCAGCCTGGGACACAAACAACCAGGCTGGGCCAGAGGCGGAGCGGGAGCGGAGAACAGGGACGTCTGCCGTGTGAGCCGACCACCTGCCCAGCAGCGGCCAGCCTCTGTAACACAGCAGCGAACGGGCACACACTCCTGGGAGGGACTGATGCCAACTTCAACACATACAGACGCATTTAAAACACTGAGTTTATTTCATTTAATCATTATTAGTAAATTGTTAGTGCTCTGTGTTAGAATCTTATAATGAAAGTGACTGTGTGTACACAAGTGTACACAGTATGGACAGCAGGAAACCACGTAGAAAAACTAAAGGGAAAGGTCATACCTGGGGTGCTAACCTAGAGACGCATTGCCAGAGGGGGCTCCCTAAAAAGAGAGAGCTCCGGATGAGACTAAAAGGACAGAGAATAGGGGCTTAGAAAGAAAGAAAATAGTGTGAAACCAGAGTCCCTGTATCACCTCCTGGAGATGAACAATTTCATCCCCAGTTGCACTTTAGGTCTTTACTGCTGGTAAACTGTTTCATAAATGCTACTAGTGAAACTGTCCAAAAACGAAAGACAGGACTGAGGTAGCTTAGTCTTGAAGCTATTTAGGTTAGATACTAACTGCTGCTCAGCAAACCCCTTCACTTTGGGCTAAAAGCTCATTATCCTATTGGGATCATTCACATGTCAACATTTATTGCCTACTCTGTGCAAAGCACTGGTTAAACACACAAGTACACAAAGAAGATACAGCCCTTGCCTTCTGGTCCATAAACCAGATAAGGAAATCAGTATCTGCAACCATGGGCTAGATGTCTCACATACAGCAATGCTCAGAAACACTGTGGTGGTTGACTCAATGCTATAATAGAAGTGTGCACAAAAAAAGGGGGGACGGTCAGGGGGCCTTCCCAAAGGACATTCATCCCTTTGCCATAACATGGATGAACCTAAAAGTTCACAATTTTGTACACAGAAACCTTCTCTTAAAGAATAAACAATCAGTGAATACCATTAACAGGCAGGAGCTATCAGAGTTCATGACACAAAAAGGGGAAGGGGAGTGAGAGTCAGGAAAATGTTATCACTCATTTTATAACGAAGAGTATTTTAATTCTTGTCCTTAGGAACTATAAACACTAGCATGATTTGGAAATGAGACTGTACCAAACACCGGCCAGAGAAGAATCCTCCAGTCTACGGCTTCTCTTTCATCTGGTCACTCAGAAATATAATATTATCTGTAAAGAAGCCAAAGCACAAATGTTATTTTCAGAACTCTTTCTCCACCTCACTTAATCATTCCCTTCTACCACATACATTATTTTAGTAATATTCACCAAAGAGACTTTAGACAATTCTCAACATACTAGGTTCCTGCTGAGAAGGGGGCGACAGAGGATGAGATGGTTGGATTTTATCACCAACTCGATAGACATGCATTTGAGCAAGCTCTGGGAATCGGTGATGGACGGGAAAGCCTGGTGTGCTGCAGTTCATGGGGTCACAGAGTTGAATACGGCTGAGTGACTGAACTAACTGATGTTCTTGACAGGTATTTATGATGGGCATAATGGAGGTTAACAGCTGGGCTTTGACAGTTTATCAGTAACTCAGACCTTGTGAGAAAAGGTGGGATACTTCTTGTCTTCACTGAAGGTAGCAAAGGTCTTCTCAGTAGTAACTTTCTACAAAAGAGCTAGTCACACACTTTGATGCTTGCAACACTCAGATAGATGCCAGTAAACCAAGGAGCACATCCTCACACAGAAGAGGATCACGGCATCACATACCACATGCTGGAGGGAAGAGGGAAGGACGGGGTTCAATAATGGCCCTCTCAGGACAGAGATCTACTTGTGATTTTTAAGTCTGAACACTCATACAGAACACGCGGTATTTCTAAATTTCCAAACAAAATGAGTTTTACAAACTTATTCCAGGGAAATTTTCTAGTAATCAATATTTCAGAGGGAGCATTTTTATCCAAAAACATCAGACACTGCTCCTAAAAAGTTGTCCAAAAACAATTAGTTTAGGACAAGCAAAGGAAAAGAAGCAGTACCTTCTACAAAATACCAAAACACTGACATTCTTAAAACTTTAGAATTATCCCAAAAATGGTTACTATACAATAACTGAGTATTTCTTCATGACTATAGTCTTCTAAAACTAGAGTATTTTGGTATACAATAGTTATTTCAGAAGAGATTATCCAAGTTGACATCACTATGTAAAATGACGAGACTGCCACCTGCTGGTGGCTATTTTTAAGTTACATTGATTTCTAGGAGAAAAAAATATATAGCCCATAAAACAGATGAGCCAAATTATACTCTATTCCCTTCCATCCTAAAGGTACTAAAGACCTATTCATTTTACTATTACCCATAAACCTATGTTAATTGCTTAATCATCCATGCTGGTGAATAATAGTGACAAGAAAAAAATAGCAGATAATTTGAAATGTTTCTCTTTGACCTGGTTTATAAAACTTCACACAATTTAAATTTGAAATTTGTCCACACAACAGGTTCACAGTAGAAGATCAAAGTATTAAATGCTTCATAAATATGTCAACTATTTTATTAGACAGCTTGATTTTCCACTGCTGAAATCACAGGCATAGTTTTATACCACACACAGGTCTGGAAAAAAATTTTTGAACAGGGAGATACCTCTGCAAGAATAAGCCAAGGAAGAGGGCAGGCAGGAAGTGATTTACTCAAGACACTCAAGAAATATGAAAGCAAACTGGTCAGAAAGAACCTTCTCTTAGGTTTAATAATGAGGAAAGGAAGATACCTATATTGGTTCTCAAGGTCAATATACTTTCAAGAAAACAGTAAGAAAATATATGCTTATTATTTATAACAAATTATAAATTATCAATAACACATAGTAGTTAAGACATGAACTCTGGAACAAGTAAAAAGAGAAATCTGACTATAAAAGGAAAATCTGTCAGAAGACTTTAAGTTGTCAGACTTTTAGCCTCCAAAATCTAAATTCTTTTTTTAAATGAGACTTAAGATATACATAAACCATGTAATATAACGTATAGATTACTGTTCATGAAGCAAGCAAAAAAATTTCAATACTATGACATCTAGTAAAAGGTGAATTTAACAATGAGTTCTTAATACTAGCTCTGCTAATAGCACTATAAAGAGGAATCCATACATTTCAGAGACACCTACTGAAATATTTATGGATGATACAATGTCTCAAGATTCACTCAAAATGATCCAGGTGGGGAAAAGTGGGCTGGAGCATAGATGAAATAGTATTTGATATCTGCTGTTAACTGTTGAAGCTGCATGATGGGAGTTTTTGTTTTTCACTCCTCTCTCCTTTTGTGTATGTTTGACATTTTCCATAATAAAAAATTAACTTTTAAATATCTAATTTTGGCATATCTCAGAAGTTCATAAATAGCTTTTTCATTCTCATCAACTTATTTAAGAAAATAGTTTCTTGAGTTTTATATACATAAAAAACAAGAAAACAGAATGAATGCTTAATAACTTTTAGTTTAGCAATTAATCCAAAAGACAAAAAATGCATCATCTATCTCATTAAGACACATTTTCAATAAAATGTTATAGCTTTGGTACTTACATATTACAGTTGTTTTGGTCAATTATGTATTTGGTCAATTATTTGGTCAATTATATTCTATTCAATGATAACCTATTCAAGGAGAAACCTAACATTTAGAGCCCCCCTATCACAAAGTTTTTAAAATATTTTAAAATTTCTATTTATGCATGTACTTTTCTTACATTTAACAGAATAAAATAATAAAATATTTTTGACTATACAATATATTATATTAAGATACACTTCTAAGGAGAAAATGGAATTGAAAAACAAATTCAGAGAAAAGGGAATCATAAACTTTCCAAATGTTGAAGAGCTTGTATCTTTTTAATGATGATGGATACCAAATTGTTATGGTATTTAGATCCCTTAATACCTTTAACAGCAACATAATTTTATATTGAAAAAAACTCTTAATGTCAACCTAAACGTGTCCAAAGGGGTACATTGGTTTCAAAATTCTTGCAGAATTTTCAGAAAAGCTTGAACACTCTTCGTCTAGAGGATATCTTCTTAACCTCCTTTAAGCTCTGTGCATCCATTTTTCCATGTTGTTTTGTATTTTGTTTAATGAGAACAGGAGTTTAAAACAAAATCATCACGTTAAGTACCAAACAGGCTCTGAGTGAATCTATACAAATGTCTGATGCCAATATTAGTGTAACTCTTCTTGGTACATGCTTTTCCATTTAGGCCATGTCCTTCAAAGAGGCATCAACAGTGCAACAGATAATTCTAAAGTTACTTGTGAACTAAAACTGTGAGTACAGAGATCACTTTCTGAAAGAAGATATATATATATAGAAACTTGGAGCAGGCCCACAAACTCCACTCGGGATTCTCCTGGTGAGGTGCCTTACAATCTCATAAGCATCAGTACTAATAGCCTCAGGTAAGGCTGCAACATAGCCAAGCTTTCAAAGGGAAAAAAAAAAAAAAAGAATAGCTATTATCACAAGAGCCTTACCAGCTATAATTGTTGTTGCTTGTCGTCTCACATTATTTTTATCCGTATATTCACCATAGTCTACTTTCCCTTCCACAAAAATTCGAGACCTGATACAAATAAAATTTACCAGTTTTAGTCTGGAGATTTCAATATGCTTTACAGCAGAGTCAGGTCAGAGAAGAGTTATGAGTATACTCTTCAAGGATGAAATAGATAATCACACATACCATTTCTCAAAATTCAGAATTAAGAGTGCTAAAACAGTTTCCTGATGGTTAGGACTCTGCGCCTTCACTGCCTGATCCAGGAACTGAGATCCTGCAAGCCACGAGGCACAGTCAAAGAACAAGAGTACCGAAACATAAAGTACACGTGGACTTGCCTTGCCACACTGTGGAAAAAACAATGTTTTTGTCTTTTAGCTGCCTGTGGCCTTTATGAAGTTTAAGGGAAAAAGTTCCAAATTTTAAGTCAAAATTTAAAAAAAAAGCAACCTTAAGACCCTGAAAATGAACAGCATCCTTTAAATCTCTATGACTGATTTCCAACATGTGATTTTTCTATCCCCTTTGACCCTGGATTATCTAACAGATTTGTTGGGTTTTTTTTCACTTATTTTTCAGTTCCTTTCTATAGTGAGGTTCATGAACTTACTCTCAAATGACTTTAGATTATTAAAATTCAAAATACAAGTTTTCAGCTTAGTATTTCACCCAGAGTTAATTACTAAGACTATTCTGCACTCTCTAGAAGGCTGAACTAGAAGACAAATGTAATGCCGACTTTAAAGGTAGAAAATGGCCACAGCGGCACCAATCTCAGAATCTAATAGCACTGATACTGTACAATATAAAAAGCAGACTAGTACAATGACTGAGTGCCAAAGGGAACAGTCACACAGATTCATCAACCAGTAAGTGAAATTGGATACCTTTTCCCTGAAATGTCCCCTACGTGTTTTATGTGTGTATATATATATTTACATACTATACACACACAACAATGGAGGTACATATGAAGAAAAGGTATGCAGCTACTGAAAAAAATAGAAATTTTAATTATTGCTAAACTTATGTTTCATGAAATGTTTTATTTCTATAATAGTTAAACTATGACTACAGCTGCTGTTAAACACAATCTTTTGTCCTTCTGTGGGTTTGGAAAAGATACTTCTTATACATAATCCAAACATTTCAAAACGGAATTGCTAAGCTCATATAAAATTATCAAATATGAATTAACTGCTCTGAATATCCCCAGAATACCTCACCACGTCAGGCTCCCAACCTCCTAGACGCTCTGTCAAGCCACCACGTGGATGCCAAGAGGAAGACACCCACCATCGGGGTCCCTGGCCGTGGTGGCCTGGGGCCTCCCACGAGCACTGCTGCACCTGCTCAGAGGCACACGGTACCCTCTGCCTTCTCTCTCACCTCATCAGTGCTGTGCAAGTTCACATCCTATTGTCCTAAGTTCTTAAAAGGCTAAACCATGTTAAAACCTTCAAACTAGTCACATATGACACTATGCATACAGTATTAAGCACTGATAAATACCTCTTGGGCTAACCCAAAGTAATGAGCGGTACTTTATAAATAGAAGAGCTACAGAGTCCATGAAAACACGTTCCCAGTTTGTTTGTTTTTTTTAAACATTCAACCTGTAAGATCCCTCCTTCTTCAACTTACCCCTTTTTCACATACTGATACGCCACATCTCTGAGGCCCGGTCGGAACACTGAAATTCTATGCCATGTTGTCTTTTGACTGACATCACCTAAGTCATAAGAATCACAAGGACAGGGAATGTGGTTACAAATGCAAAAGACAACTGCCAAAGGGCATCACGTCCAGCTAAGCCATGCCACCGTTTCTAAGAGAGAGGACAGTTAGGGAAGATCCTTTCTGAAAGTATTCTTAAAGTATCTAATTAGACAAGTCACACTAAATAATGTCTATTTACTGCGGATAAAAGTAAAACCCAGTCTTTTATACTCACCCATTTGGTAGGTTTCGTTTTCCCCTGATCGCCACATCTCATTTGTTGCTAGGGAAAATATTGTGACTGGGTTTTTTCCTTCTACCTGTCTCATGACAGGGTCCTGACCTACACGACCAAGCAACTGCACGCGATTCAGAGCTGAAAAGCAATGTAGATAACATAAGACTGACAGAAATGTCCAGAAGAGGAACAGCTACAAACACTACTTCAACTTCAATCTCAGCATTAAACAAAACCCAAACACTAGAAGGTCAGAAAACAGGTGTGAGGAGCAAATAAAAAGAGGATCGAAGGGAAAAAAAGAGGACTGACAAGAAAGGAGAAAATATCCATAGAACCCCACAAAACAAGCATTAAGCTCTTTATCTAAATTCTTCTTTTCAGTTCAGTCAGTTCAGTCACTCAGTCATGTCCAACTCTTTACGACCCCATGACTGCAGCACACCAGGCCTCCCTGTCCATCACCAACTCCCGAAGCTTGCTCAAACTCAAGTCCATCGAGTCGGTGATGCCATCCAAACATCTCATCCTCTGTCGTCCCCTTTGCCTTCTGCCTTCAATCTTTCCCAGCACCAGGGTCTTTTCCAATGAGTCAGTTCTTTGCATCAGGTAGCCAAAGTATTGGAGTTTCAGCTTCAGCATCAGTCCTTCCAATGAATATTCAGAACTGATTTCCTTTAAGATGGACTGGTTGGATCTCCTTGCAGTCCAAGGGACTCTCAAGAGTCTTCTCCAACACCACAGTTCAAAAGCATCGATTCATCTTTTAAGCACCTTTAAAAAACTTTTTTAAACTGTTGTATGGTTAAAAGAATAAAACTGAGATCTGAAAATCTTTATAAATACAGGGACTATTTCTGTGAAACAACCACTTTTCACAAACATTCACTACTTCAGCCAACTAGCACACAGCCTTGGATGTCTTAGGTAACCAAAAAGGACCCAAGGAATTTCTTTGGCAGGAAAGTGACGATAAGACTGGGTAAAAAATGACTGATAAGGAAAGAAGGACCAGGTTTACAGAAGGCCCCTGCAGCCTGATAGGAAGGCCAAGATCAGAGAGGCAGATATGAGCCAAAAGCATGATGGTTAACAGAGTATAACCCGATGAATGCACCTCTTCTGCAACATATCTGAGAACATGAGCAAACTGCTATAAAAACTGGAAATCAGCTACTACTCACATCTCTCGAGAACCAAACTGCTAGCTACTTCAGACTCATGTCTTACAAACTGGCGAAGCACCTAAAGTGGAGCAAAGGAGTAAAACAGCTTTAGTACGGGGGAAAGGCAAATGCAAACAGAAGACCAGCTCACACCTGGTCACCACCCAGTCAGCAGCCCCCGAGGCACACACCCACACACTAGAGGTGCACCCGTCACAGTGCCAGGCACGCGTGCACGCTCAGTGGCTTCGGCAGTGTCCAACTCTGTGCAAACCTGTAGACTGTAGCCCACCAGGCTCCTCTGTCCAGGGGATTCTCCAGGCAAGAATACTAGAGTGGGCTTCCATGCCCTCCTGCAGGGGATCTTTCCAACCCAGGGATTGAACCCACATCTCCTGCATTACAGGGAGCTTCTTTACCACTGCACCACTGGGGAAGCCCCACAGAGCCAGGAGAGCCACACATACACCTAGGGGAAGCCTCCGGCAGAAGCCCACAGGCACAAAGAAGGCCCGAGGGAGTACACAGAGTCCATTACAGGCCCCTCCTGCTGCTTCGGTGGCAACCTCTGACACGGTGCTTCTGTGCTTGCACACAAAAAGGTAAACAACACGTGTTGGAAAAATCTGTGCTTCTGACAGCCCCCCAAAAAAATCTAAGATAAGCAAATATGGTTCTTTGATTAAATATGAAAGTAGGACTGTTCGAATCAGTCTGTCAGAGAAAGACAGTCACTGCCGGGTAACAGCAGCACCCAGTGATAACCAGAGCCATCATTACTGAAAGGGCCTCCCAGGTGGCGCGGTGGTAAACACTCCGCCTGCCAATGCAAGAGACGAAGGTTCGACTCCTGGGTCGAGAAGATCCCTTGGAGAAGGAAATGGCAACACATGCCAGTGTCTTGCCTGGAAAATTCCATGGACAGAGAAGCTTGGCAAGCTATAGTCCACAGGAGTCCATCATTAGTGAATACTAGGTAAGTGCTTTGCCTCTTATCAATTAATCCTCAGAATAAACCTATAAACTATGTAAAATTACCACCACTTTACAGATGACAAAAATGAAGTTCAGAGACGGAGTAACTTGCCCAAAATCCTACAGGAAAGAAGTGGCAAGTCACAACTAGAACCCAGGGCTCCCTGCCCCAAGGCTGCTGGCTTTCCCACTGCCCTTTGCTGCCTCTGTTTAAGGGCTACTGCCAAGATTTGAGTACACATTACTGAGAAGGCCACTGGGTTCAGAGAGTTAACCACTATATCAGAGAAACATGTATCCAGAACTGGCACTGTTAACATACAGTAGGCATCTACCAATTGAAACAACACCCATTCCAGGGGTACTTTTGGCTGTGGAATCCCAGCACTATGCTTGTGGGCAGAGGATGGGTAGAAAAATAAAAATATGAGTTACCACATAGTAAAGAATCAACCTAACTGGTTCTTGTGTCATGATTCTAGAAATGTACTAACCTGATTCTCAGATGAGCCAGAGCTCACATGATTTATGGAATAATAATCTGTCCCATTGGGGGCACACAAAAATCAAGACCTACCAGAGAAGCAAAAATAGGGAATGAATTATTTAACTGGGATAATTTTTTAAAACTAAATTTTTAACTCTTTTATATATGGTATTAAGTTTACCTTAATACTGTAGAATTGTGTATTACGACACGAGTAACTTTTCCAGGTTTCACATTTCAACACATTAAAAAGTATATATTTTAAAAGTATGTGTAAGTTAAAATAGGGATCCAAGAATAAAGAGCCAATTCTACAGCAGACTCGAGGAGACCTGAACATGCTTCACAGAGGAAATGATTCTTCCTTAACAAGATGGACGTTATGAGAAAAGTGTTATAAAGGAGAATCTATACAACTTGGTGCCCAAATGAGGTAAGTGAGGAAGAGTGTCTAGGCTGACTCAAGGCTGGCTAGACTGACTGAAGAGATTAGGTGAGGAGTCTGACTGGGTGAAATGAGGAGTTTTGAACATAGTTCATCTGTAGAGTTGCTGAAACTTTACCTGCTCTCCTCAGCAGGGAGATGGCTTGTGGTGGGGGACGCAGACTGACAACAAAAGAAGTCGGTGGTCAGAAAACAAACCACATCATTTTTTTAAAAAAAAAGCTGAAACAATTCTCATTGATTTTAGATCAATAAGGACTTTAAATGCTAACTGATCTACATGCAAGTAACACGTTTTAAAAAGTAATTACTCTCATCACATATGTGAATAAACTAGAAACGTGGTGGGTTTTTTTTTTTTTTTTTTTTGCTTTAGTGAACATTATTTATTCAAGTGGTAAAGAATCTGCATGCCAATGCAGAAGATGCCAGAGATGCACGTTCGATCCCTGGGTTGGGAAGATCCCCTGGAGCAGCAAATGGCCATCCACACCAGTATTTTGCCTGGAGAAGCCCATGGACAGAGGAGCCTGGTGGGCTACAGTCTATGGGGTAGCAGAGAGTCAGACACGACTGAGCTTGCACCTACCACCAAAATCTGTCTCCAACCCTCATATCAACTAAGTACACATAAGATAGGTGGACTCAAAGGACTTCTGCCTTTGCAGGCAAAACCCTAAAGAAATGTGATCACTATGGTTTATAACAACACATCTCAACATTAACGTGAAGTGATTACCTGTACTACAGGTCTTCGAAACATGGCTTCTACTCTCTTTTCTTCCAATCTAATCTTTAGTCTTTTCCTGAAGAAAAAGAGATTATATCCTATAGCAAGAACACGAGTTCACTAAGTCCAAAATTCCTAAAGGCATTCAGGGCTTTTATGCAACCAACCTTGCAACCATAACATATCACGCCCCTGCACATTAGACAAGGATTCCCTCCCGCTCCCCAAAATCTCTCGTACCTGTTTTTTTGGTCCCCCTTAACTTCCTCTTCTTTTAACCCATACAAAAATTCTGATTCTACCCTCATTTCTATTCCATTGTTTTCTCAAATTCAATTAAAACGCAAGTTCCCTTCTGGCAGGGATTCCTGTCTCATTTCTTCACGGTTAGACCCAATGCTTCTAAAACAGCTCCTAAGACAAAGTAAGAGCTCAGCAAATACTAAAATGTTATCATGCTGCTGCAATCTGGAACGTGCTGCCGCAAAAATTACTGCCTCCAATCCCGTTTGCAAAGAACAAGGCGATCCCTGGGCTTCTCCCTCTCACCGCTGAAATGGGCGCGCGCCCTGGCTCAAAGCTGACGCTCCCAAGCAACAACGTAAAGAGCCTGGGAGGTGCGACGAAAGCAGAGTCCTCCGCGCGAAAAGAGGAGGTCTACACGCCGAAAAAGCAACTCCTCCCGGGAAACGAACAGCCGTACGCACACCTAACGCAACACTCTGGCCTTCCGCCCTTTCTCCCGCCCTCACCTGAGGCTCTGGGCCGCACAACCTCCAGGTAGGGAATCGCTTCCGGGTGCTGCCGGGACTCAAGGCTCGCGAGAAGGAAGAACCGGAAAGTCCTCTGCGTACATCGTGAAAATGCAGCCGGCCGGTGCTACGGAAAACACGCCCCCTTAACGCGGTAGTTCCGGGAGCTTCCTTCCGGACGGGAGCAATATATCAACACTGCCCATCGGCGAGCTAACCTGATTTTAACTTTTTAATGAAATGAAATTACTGTATTTGAAGAGTTTCCGGGGTCCGCCCAGGACTCGGCAAGGTGAGCGAAACAAAGGGTAGCTGCGCCTCTGGAAAAAACTAGAAAGGTTCAAGCCTCCAAAAGCAAGAAGAAAAAAACAGTAGCAACAAATAAAAATAAAACAGAAAAAGGAATGGGGAAAGAGCCGAAAGTGCAAAATTTAAGGGTCACCCAAAAAAAGGGGGGGAGGTATCAAAATAAATATTAGTGCAATATTTTTAAGTCAGAATTAAGGAACAAATCCGTGAATAACATATAATTTGTATTAAATACAGTATATGAGCCAAGTAGATTCTTAAGGCACCAGGAAAAACGTGCGTGCCTATGTACAAGTTGTTATGTATTTGAACATTTTTTTCACAGAACATTAAAATACTTGAAGAAATATTGAATATTTTAAAATTCGGTGTATTAAAACTCACCACGCTGTTTTAAGATAAGTATTTTTTAATACCAAAAACAGAATTATAATTTTACCTTCCTACCTTGAATGAAAGTAAAACAATCGATAATATTTTCAAAAGCCTTTGATTACCTTATTTCCAATTGCAAGAATTTCCATCTCTGATAATTTTTCTCGAGGAAGTGGCATTCTTAGTTAACTTAAGCTTACTGATCTTGACTTCATTTAGAATTCATTGTGGATTTCGTTAATTTTAATAATTTTAAAATAAAGCATTAGTCTTGAGTGCTGGGTTTCCTAGCCATCCCTTAAATTTTGTCTTGGGCCCGCTAATTCTGGCCTTGGTGAGAGAGGGGAAAGAAGGCTGACAGATTGTAGAATACAGGCTGGGGGGCGCCTCCCCAGGCCTCTCCATCATCTGGTCCTGTCACTGTCCAACTTCTAGGAAACGTACACCCATGTCATCCTAATCAGCACATCTCCTCAGAACCCTACTTAAAACTCTTCAATAGCCCGTTTTTCCCCTAAGAGGAAAAAATATCAACTATTTCATGTGATTTCCAACACATACATTAACCCATTCTTAACAGTATGACTTCCTAGTTGGTATATTTCATGATGCTTACCTGTTTTACTTCCACCTTCAACATGTTTTGTCCTGGAAATATACCATGTTAATTGCCTTCAGGCCTTGCTCAGACATTAATCATCCTACATGCCTCCGTTTACTACTGTAACTTCCTCTCTGATGATTTCATATTTAAAAATCCTACTTTTACTTGAGCTGTTGAATCAAGTGAAAAAACAGATTCATCGTTTCCTTCAAAGCCAGCTTCCCTCTTCTACGTGCCTTGTGTGTTTTAATGGTGCCAAGATTCTGCCAGACCTGAACTTCAAATCACCTTTGAAATTTCTCCCTGATCACCCATATCTGCTAATCCACATCCAGTCACTTGGCCTTGAAAGTTCTTTATTAGGCCACAAATCACTCCCTCTTTCTTTCTGTTCACAAACACTTTGGAGAAAGGAATGTGAAAAAGTTTATTTAAAAAAAAAAAAAGCAGAAAGCACCATGCAAATTGAAAGTCACACGCAAAACTTGATGAATAATATCTTAGTGGAGAATCTGGGCTAATCTGAATTCTCTCTCAGACAGGAATTCCCAATTCACATTCTCCTTTGTTGGCTGGAAAAAGTTGCAAGTGCTGTCTACTTTGACAAAGAAAATCATATTAAGATGTATGATGTCATGGCATAATGGAGTTAAAACATCTTCTGTTATCAAATAGATCCTCCTTCCCAACATGGCAGATACTTCAGCGTTGTTTTGCTGTGTCTTCATCATCAGAAGTGTCCTTTCCTGTAATTTCAAAATTCTTTATGCAAATCATCCTTTCTTTGTTCTCCCAGTTCACTTTCTTTACACCCTAAATCTTATCTTGAATTAAAATTTAAATGCCCATGAAGGTGCCTCCTCTTCCCCGTTGACTGTGAGCTCTTAGAGAACAGGGACCTTCTTGTGAATATCCAGTCAGCAGTTAAGTCTTTAAACAAGAACAGACCACAGGCAAGAACAAATGAATAGAACATAGAAGGATACTCAAATAGGCCTGAAGTTAGAAAACTTGAAAAAATAATAATAATCTGGAAGAGTAGCTGAAAAAAATTTATTAAACACACTGCTTTTGCAAGAAATCTACAGTTTGCATTTTGACAAGGAATTCCTGAAACCTCTTCATGATGTGCGTAGACCTGCACCCATTCTTTAACATAATCGTAAGCTTTTTCTGTAGTTCATCCATGGACCCAGAAAGGAAGGACCTTCCCAATACTGAGAAGTGGTGAAAGCATCATGCCTTTAGTCAGCTACCATTACCGCTGGTCTTAGTGGAATAATTCAGGGCTTTCATCCTTTGCAAAGCTAGCTAAGAAAGAGACAAGTCTACAGTATATGCCCAAGGCCACAAAGCTATCTTTGGCCTTGCCTTTTCTCCCCTCTAAATTAAAAGAAAGTCTCAGCTGTAGGCATCAACTGGTAGAAACCGTGGTTGGTAATGCTTTCTCACAGACAGGAAGTTTTGGGCAATTCCAGTGATGTATAAGAACACTTTTTATATGTTGTAATCAAGTTTTCGCTTTGCTTTTAAATCAATTTTTCCTGAAGCCTAACTTAGAAAAAAAATTAAAGCACTTATTACCTAACCTGATCACTAGCATCTGTTTTACAGTGATTCAAATCTACTTTAGCAATACCCTATAATTAACCATGGCTACTTTTTGTTGAATTTTAAAAACATCAACCTAACAATTTTTATGCAATTCAAGATTGACATAATGGTTCATACAGAAATTTTTTAAACCTAATTGTTCAGGCCAAAATATTGACATTTATCTTTCAGTGTTCATCTTTCTACAGCTTTTAGATAAACAGCTTCTATGAATTGGTAGACACATTGGTGGTTTAGTCACTCAGTCATGTCAATTCTTTGCAACCCTATGGACTGTTGCCTGCAAGGCTCCCCTGTCCATGGGGTTTTCCAGGCAAGAATACTGAAGTGGGTTGCCATTTCATTCTCCAGAGGAACTTCCCAACCCAGGGATCGAACTCTGGACTCCTGTATTGCAGGCAGTCTCCTGCATTGCAGGTGGATTCTTTACTGACTGAGCCACCAGGGAAGCCTCAGGAAAGGCCAGTAGTATTTCTTTATAAGGTTTCTTTAATTCAAGATTTTCTGTTGGTACCTGATTGTCAGTGTTCATGTTTAAGAAACAGAACTTCATGACAAGATGGAGCTTCTTGCTGAGGCCAGGGGTCAACTTCCAACTGAAATGGAAGAGATTAAACCCTGAGCCCAGAGAAGACCCAGTCTGTGTCACGTTCAGTGTCTATGCAGCTTCTTGCTCTTCTGGTGACTTCTTGCTACTGTGGAGCCCAGCAGAGAGAGAGAGAGGGAGGGAAACCCACAGTCTAGCATCAGATCCATTCAGGTGCTAGAAGAGGCTCTGAGGAACAACATAGAGAAGGGGTCACAGGCCCTATCAATAGTTGTCGGTGCCTTCCCTGGTGGCTTAGCTAGTAAAGAACCTGCCTACAATGCAGGAACCCTGGGTTCAATCCCTGGGTTGGGAAGATCCCCTGGAGAAGAGAAAGGCTACCCACTCCAGTATTCTGGCCTGGAGAATTCCAAGGACTGTATAGTCCATGGAATCACAAAGAGTTGGACACAACTGAGCGACTTTCACTTCACTTGAAGAAGACAGGTGTAGCCACAGAACTTGCAGCTATATATTGCTTGTGCTAAGTCACTCAGTCGTGTCCAACTCTTCGCAACCCCTTGGACTTCAGTTCACCTGACTCCTCTGTCCATGGAATTTTCCAGGCAAGAATACTGGAGTGGGTCACCATTTCCTCCTCCAGGGCTCAAACACTGCTCAAACATCCCAACCCAGGGATCAAACACTGGTCTCCTGTGTCTCCTGCATTGGCAGGTGGATTCTTTACCACTGCGCCACCTGGGAAGTCCAATACATTGCATACTCTTAATAATATACCTGTTTATAAATCACAAAGTGTGGTTGACCTTGCACTATTCTGCAAGGGACATGGCTGTTGTCCAGTAGGCAAGACATAAATTCAGTTTGAAAACCTAAATAATCAACTATATTCCAATGTTTTTTAAAAAAGAAATAAAAATAAAATACACAGTGTATACAGAAAAAAAAACCTGAATAAAGACTTAATTTTTTAAAATGTCAATGGGCAGTACAGAGCACTATACCTCATTTAATTGCAGGGAGGAAATTGCTACTCCAAAACACAAGAATGATGTGATGGTTTGTTCACTGATTTATTCCATTTTTAAAACTTAACTTGCTTTTAAAAATTAAGAGAAAAGGAGAAAATAAGGCAGCCAAAAAGCCTACAAGCCACAACAGGAGTAACATTATTAAAAGACACAACTAGGCGTTCTCAAATGCCTTTGTGACCAACATGATTTTGTGTCATAACCTGGCCATTATTAGCTGTGAAGGCTATGAAACCGAGCCTTAAAATCAAGACCTGTTAGCCCTAGCCTGCTAAATTCTCTCTCCTACCTACTGTGGTTTCCAACATGAATTTCTCATTCTTTGTTAGTTACGTATTTACAAAGAAGAGTGCTTTACTGCTATTTGGCTTTGGACAAGTTTAAAAAAAGAACTTTATTTACAAACATTCTATTCCTTTAAATATATATACAGAGCAAAGGATTTGGATAAAATAGGATAAAATCACAGGAAGCAAAGCCAACTTTTGATAAAATCCAGTAGAAATTAGTAACACTCAGAAAAATCAAAACCAGTTATAACAGTTACAAGAGAGTCAAAGCAAATAGATTGAGGAACAACAAACCACATCAGATTTCCCTCAAACCCTCTAGCCAGTGTTTTTGTTACATAAGTTAATGGCCAGTTCAGAAATTTCAAGTCACATAGTGAAGCCACTTACTTTGTAAAAACAGTATCAGAGAAAGGGATTGTCTCCATTCAGAGAATACAGTAGGAAAACCACTCACTCAAAGCGACTGAGAATTTTTTGAGGAATAAAATCATCTAGCCTGGGACGTGTTGTTGAAATCCAGGCATACTTTCTTATAAAATACTACCTCAACTCAAAACAAAATTGACTTTCTTTCTGTGTGCCAGGAGAGTCCCTGGGATCCTTGGTTGGTAGGCAGGTGGGTAGGCAGCCTTGCAGTCCACAGGCTGCAGGGGCTGGGGGGTGTGGGGGGGGGGGCGGGCGGCTGCTCTCAGTTCAGAGGCCCATGCTTTCCCGCTATGCATCAGCAAACCTGAGAAGTCAGAGCTGTTGACAGGCGGTGTTAGAAACGTAACGAGAGAAGAGACATGGCTGCTAATGGTAGCACCAGCCACCAGTGCTGCTAGGAAGCCTTGGCGGCTGTAGGATCTTGGCTGAAAATGCTAAACTAGGCTGGCTTTTGAAATCTTCAGCCTCCTGAGCCTGTTAGTTCCTCCCTTTATGAGAAAAGGTTGGCACAGCTGGTATCTATTTTGGGGATAAAGGGTAAGTTGATGGGAGAGACATTCTTATGGGGAAGACTGCCTCGAGGTGAAGCTTGAAGACTTGGCACTCTTCCCTCCTACCAGACGTTTGGCGCTACTTGACCCGGTGGGGGTCTCAGAGACCCCGGGGACACTGTGGCCATCCTTGGGGGACTGGGCCTGCTGGGCTTCTTTCAGTTCCCTGACAATAAAAAAGGAAAAGTGTACATTCCTTGGTCCTAAATTAGAGATGATATTTATGATCAAAACCAGCATAGATTTTTCTTTTTATTTCAGTATTTATAGAAACAAGCATGAACGATGCACAGAATAGAAAATTAACTCCTGTGATTATCTTTAGAAATGGCCAGTACACACGTGCCTCAACACATTGCAAGTTTGCCTTCCTAAATTCTACTCATTGGGGCATAAATGGTCTTTAAAATTAAAGAGAAATAAGGAGACAACTCTACAGGGGTCAGCAAAGGACAGCCCATGGGTCAAATCTGGCTGCCACCTGTTTTTGTAAATAAACTCTTACGGGAATTCAGCCAGTCCCATTCATTTTTGTATGGTCTCTGATTACTTTCACATCATTCCAGCAGAGTTGAGTCATTGCAGCTAAGACCATATGGCCCACAAAGGATAAAATACTACCCTGGTCTTACAGAAGGGTGTGCCAGCCCCTGGTCTAGACAATTTCAAGAAGGCGTCTGCCTCATCTCCATGATGAGTGCTCACTACTGGTAATGACCAATGACACACACCTGTACGTCGACGACTGGCTTCACAGATATACACACCACACCTTAAGGATACTTATAGTCCTGTGACAGCATATATATTTGTATTTTATTTGTTAGCAGAAATAGAGCAAAAATAAAAGTTAGGATTATTAGGAAGTTGCTTACAAGGAAGGATTGCTTGGCTAATGTCTTCATAGAGTTTACACAGCTCATTGCCGAGAAATTATTTGGGGGGACTTTTCAAGCTAATCATTCTAAGATGGACTGTGTATCCAAAAGAAACTGGACTTAAGTATATTTTAGATAGTGGAAGTGACAAATAGAGTCAAGGGATTAGATCTGATAGTGCCTGAAGAACTATGGACGGAGGTTCCTGACATTGTGCAGGAGGCAGTGATCAAGACCATCCCCAGGAAAAGAAATGCAAAAAGGCAAAATGGTTGTCTAAGGAGGCCTTACAAATAGCTATGAAAAGAAGAGAAGCAAAAGGCAAAGGAGAAAAGGAAAGATATAGCCATTTGAATGCAGAGTTCCAAAGAATAGCAAGGAGAGATAAGAAAGCCTTCCTCGGTGATCAATGCAAAGAAATAGAGGAAAACAATAGAATGAGAAAGACTAGAGATACCTTCAAGAAAATTAGAGATACCAAGGGAACATTTCATGCAAAGATGGGTTTGATAAAGGACAGAAATGGTATGGCCCTAACAGAAGCAGAAGATAAGAAGAGGTGGCAAGAATACACAGAAGAACTGTACAAAAAAGATCTTCATTACCTAGATAATCACAATCGTGTGATCACTCACCTAGAGCCAGACATCCTAGGATGCAAACTCAAGTGGGCCTTAGGAAGCATCATTATGAACAAAACTGGTAGAGGTGATGGAATTCCAGTTGAGTTATTTCAAATCCTAAAAGATGATGCTGTGAAAGTGCTGCACTTAGTATGCCGGCAAATTTGGAAAACTCAGCAGTGGCCACAGGACTGGAAAAGGTCAGTTTTCATTCCAATCCCAAAGAAAGGCAATGCCAAAGAATGCTCAAACTATAGCACAATTGCACTCATCTCACACGCTAGCAAAGTAATGCTCACAATTCTCCAAGCCAGCTTCAATAGTACATGAACTGTGAATTTCCAGATGTTCAAGCTGAATTAGGAACCAGAGATCAAATTGCCAACATCCATTGGATTATCAAAAAAGCAAGAGAGTTCCAGAAAAATATCTACTTCTGCTTTGCTGACTATGCCAACGCCTTTGACTGTGTGGATCGCAGTAAACTGTGGAAAATTCTTCAAGAGATGGGAATACCAGACCATCTGACCTGCCTCCTGAGAAATCTGTATGCAGGTCAGGAAGCAGCAGTTAGAACTGGACATGGAACAACGGACTGGTTCCAAATCAGGAAAGGAGTACATCAAGGCTGTATATTGTCACCATGCTTATTTAACTTATATGCAGAGTACATCATGTGAAATGCTAGACTGGATGAAGCACAAGCTGGAATCAAGATTTCTGGGAGAAATACCAATAACCTCAGATATGCATATGACACCACACTTATGGCAGAAAGCAAAGAAGAACTAAAGAGCCTCTTGATGAAAGTGAAAGAGGAGAGTGAAAAACTTGGCTTAAAGATCAGCATTCAGAAACCTAAGATCATGGCATCCAGTCCCATCACTTCATGGCAAATAGATAGGGAAAGAGTGGAAACAGTGGCAGACTTTATTTTGGGGGGCTCCAAAATCACTCCTGATCATGAGTGCAGCCATGAAATTAAAAGACACTTGCTCCTAGAAAGAAAAGTTATGACCAACCTAGGCAGCATATTAAAAAGCAGAGACATTACTTTTCCAACAAAGGCCCGTCTAGTCAAAGCTATAGTTTTTCCAGTAGTCGTGTGGATGTGAGAGTTGGACTATAAAAAAAGATGAGCCCTGAAGAATTGATGCTTTTGAACTGTGGTGTTTGAGGAGACTCTTGAGAGTCCCTTGGATTACAAGGAGATCCAACCTGTCCATCCCAAAGGAAATCAGTCCCGAATACTCATTGGAAGGACCGATGCTAAAGCTGAAACTGCAATACTTTGGCCACATGATGCGAAGAACTGACTCATTGGAAAAGACCCTGATGCTGGGTTTTTTCATCTCCTTTTATATTTTCAACAATTCACTGGATGTAATAATTACTTTAAAATGCCTTCAGTATCCTGCTCAACCATCACTGCCTTACCTTTATAATACCAGGTCCATGCTATCTAATTAATTCCTACTTGTTAAATGAAGGAATAGATTATGCATGAATACAAGCTTACATGCATAAGAAACAGGATTGCTTCCTTAGGCTTAGAAAAATACCTCTTTCTTAAACATGGGCCAAAACAGAATTTTTTTTCTGTTTTTTTAATTTATTTATTTTTACTTGAAGGATAATTGCTCCACAATATTGCATTGACTTCTGCCATACATTAACATGAATCAGCCATAGGCTCTGTAACAATCAAGACAGAATATCTGCCTGCCCCATGATTTAATGGACTTCTAATAGGTCTATTCCCACCTTAGTTATGGTTATCTTACTTTGGATAGTCATTCACCAGTTACTTGAATACTGTTGTCACTTAGAATCCTAATTTTTCTTTACCAGTTGTATTTCCTTGCATTCATTTGCATTAACTGGAATTGTCTGTCTCAAGCTGTCTACTCACAGAGCATTACACAGGGCCCCTCTTTGTGGGCAGAAGCCTCACAGTCATAATGTTGGATTCCACTTGAATCCATAAAGAAGACACACCAGACCAGTTGTGAGTACCACATAAATAGGTTCTTGCTCAACTCCAGCATCCAAAAATCTACCTTTCCAGCGTGGCTATCTTGAACTTTTCCAAGTTCAACTGGTGCTGAAGCTCTTCTGTTTTCCCCAGGGAGGGACAGAGGACTCGATTCTTGGCCAGAGCTGCTGCAGACGGTCTCTCTGCTGGATCAGGGTGGATCATGCTCTGATGAGGTGGGACCAAAAGGGAGGAAACAGAAGCTTCACTCTTGGGAAAATCTCCCCACCCAACCAACTCCAACCCAGCTTCTGCTGGCGGGTTTTTTGAAACTCAATTCTCCTTCGTGCAAAGGGAAGAAATAAATGAAAACTTAGCTCCACCCAGGACAAAAATATCATCCTTACGTGATAGCATCCATCATCCATACCTTTGACTTTCTCAAGTATCATCTTTTAAAGCTGATTGAATGATGAACTAGTCTAATGCCTTAATTTTCAACAGAGGAAACTGAGGTCCTGAGATAAAGTGGCTTGTCCGAGTTATTGACAGGACCAAGACTAAAACCTGGGTTACCCAACTGCTAGTTCAGCTCACTTACTGCCATCATGTGTCCATTTTTCACATAAAATTAATTAAGGATATCCTATCATGATAGTACTCCTACAGCCTTTGTCTTCAGAGGATATCTGTAGCCCAAGATGACTGGAATACAGTAGAAAATACCTAAATATATACAGCAATTCATGTCAAATAATGAAGAAAACACTGACCCTTCCATTGGAGGAGCAATGTTCAGAGTCTGCTCCACTACTTGGTATGTAGCCCTGAGCAAGTCACAAAACTTTGCTGAAACTCAGTCTTCCTTTACTGGCATTTGGAAGAGCAATATTCACCTTCCGGACTGTTGTGAGAATTAAATGAATTAGCATATACTTATTACCTAGCACAGGACCAACACTGAGCTCCTCAGTATGCTGCTGCTAAGTCGCTTCAGTCGTGTCCGACCCTGTGCGACCCCATAGACGGCAGCCCACCAGGCTCCCCCGTCCCTGGGATTCTCCAGGCAAGAACACTGGAGTGGGTTGCCATTTCCTTCTCCAAGGCATGAAAGTGAAAAGTGAAAGTGAAGTCACTCAGTCCTGTCCGACACTTAGTAACCCCATGGACTGCAGCCCACCAGGCTACTCCGTCCATGGGATTTTCCAGGCAAGAGGACTGGAGTGGGGTGCCATTGCCTTTTCCGCCTCAGTAAGTATAAGTATCAACTCACTCTAAGAACGATTTACACATAGAAATAGGTGGACATCTGTTTGCCATTACATTAAAAAAGAGAGAGAGAGAGACATTTCCATCTTCTCTTCAGTTCACAAGAGACAGCACCTTGAGTAGTTGGTGGAATTCCTTGGAGAGCTCCTGAGGAAGATCTGGAAAGTTCCCCTCACGAATGTGATGCCACTTGGCGCCGTTGGTGGGCAAAGACTCTGCTCCCGCAGCCACCGCGATGGTCAACCCCAAGGCAAATATGTCTGCTTTGGGAAGGTGCTGATAATTCTTCAGAATGGAAGACAGGAAGGCTGGTTAGTTTGCCAAGAGAAGCAAGTCTAGACTAAAACACAACTGGCAAGAGAGAGTTGCTTGAACACACGTGTGGGGACACAGTGGGGAGGTCACATCTGCTGTGATTAGTAGTCTCTCTAGGGAAGACAGAGGACAGGCATCAATCCACCTGAGTAATACTGCCCTGGTCCTGGGAACCCAAAGCTGGTGCTCTGTGATGACCTAGACGGGTGGGATGGAGAAGGGGGTGGAAGGACATATGTATACCCATGGCTGATTCATGTGATGGTGGAAACCATCACAATATTGTACAGTAATTATCCTCCAATTAAAAATTAAATAAAATTTAAATATATATATATATACTGCCCTGAAGAGTCAGAGGCAGAATCTTAGCACTCTTTTGCTCTCTCAGGCTCAAAGAGGCTTGAAACTTAGATTGACTGATCATAGAGAGGAAAGACTCCTCTTTTCTTCCCCCTACTAGTGGCATGATAAAGGTTGGGTTGGAACAGTAAAGGCTTCCTTCCTGCTAGGAAATTCATAATGCTAAGAATTCTAAAAAATATTAGAAATAGCAAAGGACCTTTACAAAAAAACAGTAAAAATGTTGATTAGTCCATTGATTGAGCCACCTTTGCAAACATTTCAATGGACTATTAAAAACCCTTTGTTCCCCAAATCTATACCTCTTGCAAAATCTCATTAGCCAGGAAGCGACTGTCCCCCTCTTCCACTTTGGGATTGCTTATTGATGCTACATGACCCAAGTCACCTAAGAAAAGAAAAAGGAAGTTGAGTTCTTTCAAAGCAGGTTTTTCTTAAAACTGGAATAAATGGATTAGAGTCATCAGCATACATTTTGTAGGATTAGAGTATACCAATCAAGTTACAAAACAGACTCACCAATTTTATACATCACATCGGCAGAAAGAAACCAATCAGCTTCATTTTCAACCTCTTCCAGGACCACAGGAGAGTCACTTTGCATCTTATGACAAATGAAGATGTTACCTGAAAAGAAATACAGAACTGTTGTAAGGAATGATACCTAGACCTTTTCACCTCAGAGATTCTTTTCTATAAATGACATTTCAATCACCCTCCTCTTCTGTGTGCAGGTAACAAGACTACCAAGGTTTCTTTTCTTCCATGGAATCTCTCACACTACTTCCAAACAGCTCAGTGATTGACAATACCTATTTCAGTGGAACTTAAACCTCAAACCTCTTTGAAGAGGCTGGCAACCTCAATACAAAGAAATAATCATCAATACAGGATAGTAACAACATTTCCTTGCATTTCACATCAATGAGTGCCTTAACTAGGCATTTCTGCTCACTTTGATCTGTGCTAAGTTAGAAAGATTACCACTAGTTGTAAATCATCAGGATGCAGCCAGGATGCAGTGTCTTATCTATGCGGTAAAATCAATACTTATTTTCATAGTTGGGCTTCACTGTCTGGGAGTCTTTTCTTTCTGTCCTCTAGGCCCAATGGGAAAGTAGTTAAAGCTGTTTAACTGGAATGTGGGCCGGGGGAGAGGGATGTGGAATAGGATGAATAGGATTCTGCCAGCTAACAGCATCTTTGACAGTCAAGCAGGAACAGATTCTGACAACAAAGGGGAAGGAATTAAACACGGCCAGAGGAGCAGACAGCTGTACTGACTGGGCTTCATGTCCAGGTGCACCATGCCGGAGTTGTGGATGTATTTGAGCCCGAGGGAAATCTGCAGAAGGATGTCCTTGAGTCTGGGCTCTGGGAAATGATTGCCAGACTTTGCGTTTTCAGTTATTGCAGCCTGCAAGCTCCCACCTAGGAAAAAACAACAGAATAGCCCCACCTAGTGAGAGGAAAAGGTGTGACTCTTGTATGTGAAAGCCTAGTATGCATTCAATACATTGCTCATGAATGAACTCATTCAAACAAGTCTAAACTGCTTCAGTGTCGGTGTGAAACATAGTATCAGCTCCCTGTCTATACCACAATCATACTGGAAAGAATAATTAAGTGCCTTTAAAGAGGAAAAGAAAATGCTGTATCCTAGGTAGCCAATATGTGGCTCTATTGCCTTGAGTATGCCCCCAACTAACATTTAAAAAGCTTCACCTTGTTATCAACAGAAGATCAGTCAGTCCTAGTCAGTCAGCTACTGTGGTGTCGATGAATAATTCCATGTTGGTGTCAAGCTAGTGATTATAGGCCATTAGTAACTTTAATGTAATTGATTTCAAGTTTCCTTCCATTAAAATATATATCTCGAAATAAGAACATTTAATGATGGCTGACCCAAAGAAAATATAAAACCTCCATGTACACCTAAACCCTCTTTGAGCCAATGTGTTTGTATATCAACTCTATCACTGTTGTCAATAAAAAGATAAGCCCTGAGCTCATCTGACTACCTGACCTCAGATGCCCTGCCCTAAGGTATTAGAATGCTTCTGAACCTTTTGATTCATTAATGAGCATTTGTCTGTAGCCTCCTCAGTCAAGTTAGAGAATTCTGGGACCCCCGTCAGTTATAAGGCCTGTAAATCCCCACTTCAGGTGTGTATCAGAACAGTAGGGTCTGAGATGGTAACTGTACTTTTAAAGAAATCCATATTTAAAACTCTCTTATGTAAAACTGAATGTAAAGGTTCAACTGCCACATTCAAATAAATTCAGAAAGGAGAATTCAGCCCCTTTCAGAGACAAAAAAACAAAAACAAAAAAAAGGGCTAAAGGAGACGGGTTTTGTTTTTCCCTGGGAAACTTCTTAGGAAAGAATTTATGAACTGTAGATGACATTAGAAAGGAAAAATAAGTAAAGAGTGCATTGGGGTTATTATAAACAAAGCCACCTTGAGGCTAAGTTTGCAGATGAGTTTATGAGATGTGACGTAGGAAAAGGGAGGTTGCATCAAGGCCCCTGGGTCTCCACTAGCCTGGCTGTTCCTTTAGGATGGGCCCGCAGCTCCTTCATCCTTCCTGTCCCATGGTCTGGCATGTAATCAGTATTTTCTGAACTGAATGTCTATCCTGGCAACAGAGGGAAAAGACTGAGTGAATGCCCCTATGCAATGTATGGAAAGAAATAAGCATCCTAAGTTACTTAGCATTCCTTTAATATGTTCCTTTAGATTATAAGCAGAGGGATTTCTAATCCCCTGAAGAGCGATGGGTATTTAGTAAGGGGAACTAGACAGTGATAGCAGCTCTTTCAGTTACTTAGGGTCTCTATAGTTAGTGTTAAAGTTAGGCAAGTGATAAAACAGTAGAAGAGAAGTTACTGAAAAGTACTCATTCATATGACGGTATTAGAATATCCTTATTTTGCTAGAGCTAAAGCTGATTGTCCACACACTCTTACAGAACAGCATAATGAACTGTTCTTTACTAAACAGTATTAACAAGAAGTATCCATTGACAGGGGGCTTCCCCAGTGACTCAGATGGTAAAGAATCTGCCTGCCATGCAGAAGACCCGGGTTCGATCCCTGGATCGGGAAGATCCCCTGGAGAAAGGAATGGCTACCCACCCCAGTATTCTTGCCTGGAGAATTCCATGTACAGAGGAACCTGGCGGGCTACAGTCTATGGGGTCAGAAAGAGTCAGACATGACTGAGTGACTAACACGTTTCACTCCACTTTCACACATTTACAGACATAGCAGTCCTGAGTGAACTGTAAACTTCATCCCTCCTGAGCTCACCCGGGTGCACTGAAGCCTCAGTTCCGTAACCCAAGGTAGCCCCTGGCATTGGCTCTGTGCCTTAGCAGGTGCCCTAGGAGGAATACAGCCAGCTCCCGGGCAGTTCTTTTCAAACCATCTTTGTGAGATGAGTTGCTGAATTCCTTCCTTTAGATAAATGTACTTGCCCAACTTGGTAGGAGAAAAGATACTTCAGAAAAATATATCCTTGTTCTCCTGTCTGCTCATAAGACCTAATAGATGCCAAAACAAAGAAATAGCAAATACCTTCTGACAGTGAAATGCAAAAAGCAGGCCAACAGTTCAACAGCACATCTTATTTATGTATTTGTATTCTCACTATGTTACTTTGCTGCCAACGACACAAGCCTACTTTTCTGCTGGTAAAATTGTCCGTTATCTGATGGAAAACATAACCTGTGTTCATGGTGTTCCAACTTCTGGATGTCACATCACTTGAGCAAATGTGAGAACCAGTATTCTAGGGGATCATGCTCTGTAAAACTTCTATGCCAGAAGACGTCACAAGGAAACACTGCGGTTAGGGAGAGATTGGGCTTCCCAGGTGGTACTAGTGGTCAAGAACCTGCCTGCCAAAGCAGGAGATGTAAGACACACGGGTTTGATCCCTGAATCAGGAAGATCCCCTGGAGGTAGGCATGGCAACCCACTCCAGTGTTCTTGCCTGGAGAATTCCATGGACAAAGGAGCCTCTGGGACTACAGTCTATAGGGTCACAAGGATGACTGGGGAATGACTGAAGCGACTGAGCACCCACGTGCAGGGAGAGAGTAATTATCCAGCCCTGAGCCGGTCAGAATCCTAGTTGTTGCAGAATCAGCTGGCTACTGGAGACCTCTGATTTCTGAGGCTGGCTCAGAGGTGACCTTGTAGGGGACCTTGGCTAGGGTGGCGGAGAGGGCAGAAACTTGTGATTGGTTCAGAGTTTATGAGGGACAGGAGGGAAATCAGATGACTGTGGGTCTCTCATAGTTAAAATCTACCTTATCTACATCATCTAATTTATAATTGAAGTTAAAACCGTAACCATGCATGTTCCAGCCTGACTGCTATGAGAGGCTGGGTAAAGGGGTTTGGGCAGATATGGGTGGCTAAGGGTGGGTATGGGGAAACAGGGCATAGGATGAGAGGTGAGACAGAGGGGGAGAGGGAGGATGTAGGAACGGAAGGAAAGAAGCACCGGCTACCTAACACATACTCTGGATTTCTTATCCTTTACTTAGACCCGCTCCAGTATTCCTGCCTGGAGAATCCCACGGACAGAGGAGCCTAGCAGGCTACAGTCCATGGGGTCGCAAGAGTGCGACACCACTTAGCGACTAAACCACCACCACCACCACCAGGAAAAGTCTCAACATGGATTATCCTCAACAACAAACAAGATTTGCGTGCATGCGAAGTCACTCTGGTCGTGTCCAACTCTGTGCGACCCCAGGCGCTGCAGCCGGCCAGGCTTCTCTGTCCGTGGGATGCTCCAGGCAAGGCTACTGGAGTGGGTTGCTGAGCCCTCCTTCAGAGGGCCTTCCCAACCTAGGGATCAAACTTGTGTCTCACATCTACCTTCACTGGCCTGCGGGTCCTTTATTACTAGCACCACCCAGGAAGCCCCACGAAAGGGCGTGCTTTATTTTCCATCATCAGTTTATATTTGAAAGGTTCAATGTATGTGAATTACATTTTGCTAAGTCACGTTTGGGTTGGCAAGTGTTGAGTGAAGTTAGCTGAAGCACCACAATGAACAAACAATAATTTCCCATAATATCTTACATCTAGTCCACACTCACTGCCTGGCTTTCAACGCCCACTACAGGCTTCCCACACTTCACCTTGCTGGTCTGATTTCCTCCTACAGGGGTCACCTTAGTCCTGTTTAGTCTCCTTTCTATCTACTAGGCCAGACGCATGCCCAGTACCATGCTTCTAGCCTGCATGCTGGGCTTCCCTCTGCTTCCATAAACTCAAGGAATACTTCTGCAAGGTCCCATTCAAGTCTTAGCTCCTTCATGAGATTTTCTCAGACTATGCTAATAACAAGTATTACCATGTTCTTACTATGTATTGGGACTTGATGATATGCTAGCATTTGACATACACTGTTGCTAATTCGCAAATGACTCCTAAGTAAATATTACTGTCTCTTTACTCAGTGAGATTAAATGATGTCTCAGTGATCCTGAGAGAAGTGAAGTGACGTGAAAGTCACTCAGTCGTGTCTGACTCTTTGCGGCCCCATGGACTGCAGAGTGCATGGAATTCTCCAGGTCAGAATACTGGAGTGGGTAGCCTTTCCCTTCTCCAGGGGATCTTCCCAACCCAGTGACTGAACCCAGGTCTCCCGCATTGCGGGCAGATTCTTTACCAGCTGAGCCACAAGGGAAGCCCAAAAATACTGGGGTGGGTAGCCTACCCCTTCTCCAGGAGATCTTCCCCACCCAGGAATCAAACTGGGGTCTCCTGCATTACAGGCCAACTTTACCAGCTGAGCTATGTGACAGAGCTAGGTTTTGAACTCCAGTCTGCCGACTTTAAAGCCCAGGCCCATCCCACCACACCCTGCTACCTTTGCTCACATTCACCCTCTCTGGCCATTTTGTGTGCTCACTATAAGAGAATAAATGGAATAAAGCTTCTTGAAGGTAAGGACTTAGCTCACTCTACAGTATTTTGCACCCAAGAGCTTAATACAATGTCAAGCCCATAGAAGACATTCAAATGTTGAAAAGAATGAGATGATTTTGTAATAGATTGCTTCATCTTATTCTTTTTGAAAATTCTGAAACTTTTACATTGCCCCAGTTAAAATTTTACATTGCCCACAGGTTAAAATTAGTTAGTTTTGCTTTATTGGCTGATTTTTAAATTTGATATTATCTTTGTTAATAGGTAAATGTTATGGAAATAAAATCAATCTTCTCTATAGAGAGAGGGAAGAGAAAAAGAATAGGGACTCTCAGGTTATGATAAGGGGAAATTAAGAGAAGATGATTTTAAAAAGAAGGTCTCAACTACTCAATCACAAGTATAAGGAAAGGGTCCATTTTGTTTTAACCCAAAGAAACTATTAGAAAAAGGGGTTTGGGGTAAGCTTATTAAAGAAAAAAAAAATCATGAAGTTCACACGTAAGGCTGTGAGAAAAGCAGGCTATAAGGAGATAACAAGGAAGATGCCAAATTATTATTTCATAGAATATGTGTACCACTGTCTATGCTTCTAGCATCTCATAATTCTGTTTACTTACCTACGTGTCAAAGTAATCATGTATACAGTGTTGAGCCTTTATCACTGATCACTGTCCTCAAAAGCCAGGCTATCTGGTGGTAACTAAACTTACCCAAAGACAGACTGCACCATTAAAAAAAAACTCAGGGTAGGTGTATATGTTGGGCGGATGCCATTATCCAGTATTACTGGGGCTAAAATATGGATTGCAAAATGTGGTTGCATCCTAAAACGATGACAAGCTTCTATCCAGTTGGTAGCACTTTCCTCCTATACCACTAGACGTTTTAATGAAAATGTATTTCCAAGAATAACAATACATAACTGCTGTTATGTAACCCCTTAATCATAGATAAGAACTATTAAGTCATGGATTAGAAATATGTTAATCTAAAGGACCACTCTTTTGTGATTTAAGTAGCCCAGAAAAAAAGTTTTACTGGTTACTGTGTATACATAGTCCCGAAGGACCTAGGAGGATGTGTCTGAAGTCACTAGATTTCAGTCCCAGCACCCCACCCCATGCCCCTACTCTTGTGAGAACACTTAAAGCTCAAAGGTAAGAAGCAGCTAGAAACATGAACAATCCCCAAACACAGGAATCCACTTCAAAATTAATCAAAAGTTGGCTATATAAGTCTACCATTCCCTCCTCCAAAATAGTAGAGACTATGGTTTACATCTTTTAGAGCACTTAGTAAATGGTAAAAAGATGATTTACCATTCAAACCACTAGTGTAAAAGTTTTCTAAGTATTAACTAAAGTGAGAAGGATGTGATAGCTCCTATGTACCAACTACACATCAGCTTTGAAAGAAACACCTAAATAGCATAAGCCTGAAATTCCTTTCCAGCTCAACTCATTTCCTCCAGCTCTCTTGCTTCCAAGCAAAACAGTGGTACAGACTTTTAGGTATGATTTGCTATACCTGCTATCAAGTACAAGAAGGAAGCAAAGATTTTTTTCCGAAGACTGAAAAGCTAATCCTCCCTCTCCATAGATATGAGCCCCCGTACTTACCATTGCAGTATTCATTTTGAATGATCATGTAGTCGTCCTCTGCCCACGCAGAGTAGTAACGAACCACATGAGGGTGGTGTCCCAGCACTGCATGGGCATAAACTTCATGCATAGCCAGATTCCTAAGAGATAGAAAAGCATTCAGGAAGCTGAAAATAATACACATACAAATTTTTTAAAGATGAGATATGAGGCATTATTCACAATGCAGAACATTTATTGAATGCTCACTGCTTGCTTACTATCTTATCACATTTAATGTTTGTAATTCCTCTATATGATATAGTGACAAGGATGAAGCCTTTAAAAGGTTAAGTGATTGGCCCAAAGTCGAGCTGGTGATGGTAGATCTAAGACCAGAGCCTTGGCTGTCCTGGGCCCAAGTCCACGGTTTTTCCGTTGAACAGGATATATGTAGAGAGGAATCTTAGGTGTCCATTATCTCAGGAGCAGGCTTGTTTTGATTCTAATTTTCACAGTCTAAAAACCCTGATGGGCTTAACAAGAAATGGACTTGATTGTAGATACTGTAATGGGCCTGCTACCATCCCTATGAAAGTGAGACAGCTGCCATGTGTGTGGTCAGTCACTCGGTCGTGTCCGACTCCTTGCGACCCCTTGGACTGTAGCCCGCCAGGCTCCTGTGTCCATGGAATTTACCAGGCAAGATTACTGGAGTGGGTTGCCATTTCCTACTCCAGGGGATCTGCCAGACCCAGGGATCGAACCCGGGTCTCCCGTTTCTCCTGAACTGCAGGCAGATTCTTTACCCACCGAGCCGACAGGGAAGCCTTGATAGTCAATACTAAACTCTGCTGGTATGATGTAGTCACACGGACAGTCCCGAGGACAGATATCCATTATGGCATAGGAAAACCCAACACAAAAAAAAAGCAGCAAAATATACTGCTTGACCGATTTCATCATACAAATGAAGAATTCCAAAGACTAATTTCAGATTCAGCATTTTAGTATTATATTTCCCAGAGTTCACAGAAAGCAATGGCTGAATCTGAAAATACTTGTTTTCCTTGTGAAAAGGAAGAACTTTTGAATAATTAGTTCTAGGAATGAAATTTAAATTTTTGTCAGTTTTTCCTGGCTTGGAGTTTTTCAAACTTGACTATTGAATTTATTATTAATACAAAGTAGAGATAACCAGTGAGTTAACAATAACTTGGTAGTACTTCTGATGAACTAAACAGATGCCAGAAGATCCTTTCCTAAATCCATTCATTAGAAAAAAAAAAGTAGTAAGACCAGTAGTAAAAGCCATGAGAAATACAAAACACACACACACACACACACAACACAATTCCAAATGCTCATGGTATATTTCAGGAAATAACTTATCTCTGGTCTTGAAAATTCAGAAAGGTTACAAATGTGAGACAGCTTTCAGTGGTAAGGTTGACTTTTAAAAGTAGCAAATGACATCAGTGCTCTTATTCAAAATGTTTTGACAAATCCAAGTGTGTATTTCTAGGACATTTTAAAGGTACTCACTCATCTGATAATCCTCCCAAAGGTTTCGTGGAGCGTTTTATTGCATAAACACATCCATCCAGCCTCTTAATGCACTTGTAGACTGTACCAAAGTCTCCAACACCAATTTTTTCTACCTCCAAGAATTCTTTTTCATAGCGGGAAGCCATGTTGGTTTCTCGTAAAACACATCTCTAAAATATTTTAGCAAAAAAGTGAAATATTTTAGAATAAAATTTAGGCATATTATATCCCTCAATTTCCCTAAGTTTCCAAAAAGACTTTTGAGGCAAATCCATTGGATTCTGTCTGTGTCAATGTTCATGGTGGCAAGAACCACCCCTCTCCCAGCGCCCTGCCACAGTTGCTGACTACCTCCTCTGTGCTCTTTATAGCCTTCCATACAACTCTGCACCGACATTTCTCTTGGCTAACTTATTAAATCTAACTCTGTATTATTTCCTCTGTCTGGGCATACTCTTCTTCCCTACGTTTGTCCCTAGAGGCAACAGTGCACCCACAGCCAGAAGCGCCGTCCTCAGCTGAAAGGAGTGGTGGGCCCTTGGAGGAGGATGCCAGACAGACAGAACCTCTCTTTGACTCTTGTTTACTTGTCTCACACTCTGGCTGCTAATGTTTCATCTTAAGCGCAATAAACATACTTTTTAGTTTGCTTCCCACAAAACCTTAGTCTAGAGAACAAAACTGTCAAATTGATTTATTTCAGAAAGTGTGCTCAGCTACAGCAACCGCTCCCCCTACTGGCCAACCGTGACATCACCCATTGCTCTGCTAAGGAAGGAACTCGAGCAAGTCACTGAACTCCTGTATCCGTTTTCTCATTTATCAGATGAGGATCAGAGCAACTATGCCTCAGGGTCCTTTCAAATACTGCATGAGAATTACATATATTATAAATACATATAAATTCTCAATAAACAGTAGCTCTGATGATAGAAATATCCATAGATTTATAAGAATCTCAGTCCAAACTGATTCATCTCTGTGAAATCACCTTTTCCCAGTATCTCCATTAGCAAGAACTTTTTCCATCTAACTTTAAATGTTTAAAAAATCTTGACTCTTACCAGCTCTTCATTTTCAACATCCAGGCCCAATCAGTCTTCATCAACAAGATCTATAATTTCCCTTGCCCTTACCAGTCTCACGGAGAAGGCAATGGCACTTCAGTGACAATCCCACTCCAGTCCTCTTGCCTGGAGAATTCCATGGACGGAGGAGCCTGGTAGGCTGCAGTCCATGGGGACCCTAAGAGTCGGACATGACTGAGCGACTTCAATTTCACTTTTCACATTCATGCCTTGGAGAAGGAAATGGCAACCCACTCCAGTGTTCTTGCCTGGAGAATCCCAGGGACGGGGGAGCCTGATGGGCTGCCGTCTACCCGGTCTCACGGAGTCGGACACGACTGAAGTGACTTAGCAGCAGCAGCAATACCAGTCTTAAGCTCATGCGAGAGCTTGCTCCACCTCTGGACTTGCTCCAGCTGCCAGCCCTTTCTCTGTCTCCTCTATCAGTAAAATTATTTTTGTGAAATGATGCCATAGAATGAGACAGACCTAATTGTTTCCCATGAGGAATCCTCACCTCTAATCTGAGACCTGGAGGCTCTGGTAGGGCTTGTCTGCTCCCTTATATCCTCATCTCAGACACCAAGTACCAGCTTACTATCCATATCACCCCTTCCCCATCCTCCTCCCTACCCTGTACGGACACTGAACATTATACTATCATGAAAACTTGCCTACGTCCAACATGCCATCTTGATGGCAATTTAATATTCTACTGATTTTATGCTCTAATTTAATTGACCATTCTTCTATTATTGGATATTTGGTACTCCCCCTATTTTTTTTTTTTTCTTTTTTTGCTCTTATAATTAAGGCCGCAACAAACATCTCTGGTGGTAATATTTACAGCATTATTTTCTTAGTTTTGATTATTAAATGAGGGATAATAGATCAAAGATTGTGAACGTTATAAAAATCAATAGATACTGACACATTTAAGAACTAAAATTTTTGCATATAAACCTCTGGCTTTATGCTATTTTTCTGCTTTTTTTTTCTTTTTGGACCTTAAATATCTTGATGTTCCCTTTACTTCTGCACCCCAGGAATACAGAACTTTTCCCAGATCAAAGACAGAAGCAGTAGCCTTGAATTTAAGACTAGTCCAAGGTAATGATTCAGCAGTATAGATGTCAGACACTGTCTGATAAAGTAACAACTAGCTAAGAATACAGACCTTGATTACAGTCCAGATAAATTCAGCTGCAAAACGCATTTGCTACAAGTGTCAAGGATTGGGAAGGGAGGGAGGAAGGGAGAATGAGATGGCTGTGTTACAACGGCTGGGCCAAAGAGCAGCGCTCACCTTGGCAGGGAGCCCTTGTTCTCCCTTGCCTTCTCCTGGGCTGGATTCCTCACTTGGGGGGAAAAAAAAAAGATTATCAATGTATGGTTAACACTTATGAACCGTGGTACTGTGCTAGGTTTGGGCACAGTACAAGTAAATAAGACAATTATTTTCCCTCTTCATCTATATTTAGAAGCAGGGATCAACAGAAGTTTTTAATACAAGAACCTAGGACAGTATTAAAAACAAGATATGAAGGATACTCTAGACAGTACTATACACTCTGTTTTGAAAGTAAAAGCCTTTCCACAAAAAAAGAGGATATATAAGCTGAGATTCCAAGAATGAGGAGGAACCAGCTAAGAGAAAAGAAAAAGGGTTTCAGACAAATAGACAAGGTATGCTGAGATGTGGAGTCAAGAGAGCTTACAGAACATGTGAGAAACTCTAAGGGCTGTTCACGCCCGCAATATAATGTGTCCCCGGCAATGCTTGCCTTCCCCAGAGCCTGGCCTGTCTTAGGTTCACAAGCTGACTGTAGGCATAGCAAAATGCACTCTAATCCTAGCTAAGATGTTTTCAATTACTTTTCAATAAGCTGAAGTCTCTGATGGATATTCTCTTTTGGCATGAGCAGATGAATTCTGGAATCTTTAAGCAAAATTTCAGTTTCTAGATCAATTAGGTTTCTTTTCTGGACAAGTACAGGGTCAAAATGGCAAGTGGAGGACATTATACTCACACAAAGAAACTGATGCAGGCAAACTTGTGACTTAAATTTAATACTACATTCTAATCTTTATAAAATAACAACAACACAATGAAAAAGAAGGGAAAATACCCTCTCAGAATCACTAAGTGATTTTACGAAAGTGTCATCACTTTCAGGGCCAGGAATTCAAATCAGCAGTCTTTTCCTGCTAGCTTCAGTGACAGATGAATCCATTCACTCTGCAGGTTTACAAAGCATCCTGAAGAGCTAAAAACCAGTGGAATACTCAATAACAAGAATAGATCCAGTGTACTTGTGCTCGAGTCCTATTTACTTAAGATCCAAGAAACAATATTGAGAAAAACCTGTTCTGGCTACAAGGTTGATTAATATGGAGTCACTGATTCCAAAAGAACACAACACATTAAATGCTCTATAGACTTTAAGATTGTTAGCTCTACCTTTATTTTGCTGAGTACATCTGAGCACAAAAGACTGGCCTGTTTTAGAGGTGCTTCCATTCTATTAAAAAAAAAAAAAAAAAGGCAGCACTGAAGATAAGAAATGTCCTTGAGGGCTTCCCTGATGGTCTTGTGGTTATTATTCCTCACTTCATTAAAGGGAGCACAAGTTCTCCCATCCCTGGTCAGGGAATTAAGATCCCACATGCTGCCAAAGATGAATAAATAAAAATAAAAGCAAGTACCCCTTCACTCCCTCACATATGGGTAGAGTCACTTAAAAAAAAAAAAAAAGCCCCTGAGTAATCTGCAAACTCCTTATTTAGGCAATTTCTGCCATTGAGTGACCTTTGTAGAATAGTGCAGTCAGCTCTCCATCTATTAGCACCTCCAAAAGCAATACTCTTTTTCTCTTCAGCCAATCTTTCATCACCTGCAGAGGAGTTCAAATTCTTTCTCTGTAGCTGTCATCACCAGTCATGCCACTGGATTCAAAACAGCAATGTACTCTCTGAAATGAGAATGACACCTTCCCCAACTGCTAGCCTCATAGTAACCAGAGGGGACCCCTTGAGAGCAATTCCACTGCCCGTTCGACTTCCTAATGTAAGTCAGACTTCCTAATATAAGTCTTCACTTACTCTGCTCTGTTCTTTCAAAGAGAAGGCATTTTACTGTGCACTTTGTTATGGAAAGGTGTTAGGATCTCTGTGATGAAGAAGGTTATAGCCAACACTAACATTTAGGAAGGAGGAGATATATAAACATGATGCTTATCATTTAAACAGACATTGTTTATTGCTAGTCTTTAACACTCTCCTTTCCTTTCGACAATAGTAAGACCAGTTCTCAAGAGTCATAGCAACAGGACACTTACAGATCGCCTCGGGTTTTCCTCTTGCCATTGGATATAAGGAATTGTTTTCTATAGGACTCCGGAGTGAAGGGATTAATGTTGACCAGAGCCAGTGAGGTCATCTCATCGATGAACGGGCCAGGTGTGAGCTTCAGATGCTTAGAGCTTCGGGGGAGAGGCTTCCCTGTTGAAGAAATCATTGACTGGCTCACCTGACCCTGAATGAGGATGACAAAAGACAAATCAGAATGGAGTTAATTAAAAAAAAAAAAATGGTTCTGTATCAGTTAGGTAGTTAACATTTCAACCAAAAAAAAGTTATTGCTGAAAGGGATCTTCGAGGGTGCCTGGTACCTTGCAAACTAGTTGCGTGGTAACTAGTCCTCTTGTGAAACATACAGATCCCCAGACTACCTCTAGATATTTTGATTCATGGGATCCACACAGCAATCTGTACTTTTATTTTAATGTTTTTTTTATTGTGGTAAAAGTCACAGAATATAAAAAATACTATTTTGGGGTACTTCCCTGATGGTCCAGCGGTTAAGAACCTGCCTTGCAATGGGGGCTATGCAGGTTCAATCCCTGGCTGGGGAACTAAGATCCCACATGCTACTGGCAACTACCAAGTCATGCCTGCCTTGAATAGGACTGGTTGCAGTGATATAAATAAATAAATATTTTTTAAAAAAAAATACTATTTTAACCATACTTAACTGTATGTTACATTCAGTATGTTCAGTGGCAGTAAGTACATTCGCATTGTTGAACTACTCTCAAGCAATCCGCTCTTGTGTCAACTTCCACTCCCTTCCCCTGGGCGATTCTGTTAGCCAGCCGTGAGACCACCAGTTCTAGTCCTACCTCCAGCTTTTTAAAGGTGACATTGAAGCTTAGACAAACAACAATGACTCTAAAAGCCCCGGCACTTTGGTTCCCAGAGCGTGCACTTTAATTTCCCCTCAGTATTCATATCAATATTTGTTTGTTGCCTGCTAAGTAGCAAGCGGGCTTCTCTGGTGGCTCAACCGGTAAAGGATTTGCCTCTCATTCTGGAGACCTGGGTTCTTGCTGGGCTAGGTGCTGAAGGGTGAATTCCAGCTTTTAAAGAACGCGAAGTCCACTAGTCTGCAGCTTACAGTCACTTTGTAAGGGAAAGATTTCATAGACTAAGCATGGAAGAAGTTCCCAGTTCCACTTAAAATGTAGCACCAGTTGAGAGGAGCTCCATGAAATGGGGTAGAGAGATTGAAAAGGAATAGTCTAAGCCCTTCAGATGCAAGGCTCTGCAGGGGCTGTAACTAGCATACTAATCCATAGGAAAATGTGCAGGACTTACCACTCCAAGTGGGGTACAGTGAAAGAGCACCAGCCCAAAACACAACCAGAATTAAATCAAACCACAGAGGTTAAGAAATCAAAGAATTCTGATGAGACAGCAGAATGCTATTATGACCTAAGCACCTGGGGCCAGAGGAATGGCTATGTTATAGATTCAAGAGGACAGTAGTAGACCCCAGGGCCAAGATATTACCTCACAGTATAATTACTGCGGGCTTCCCCGGTGGCTCAGATGGTCAAGAATCTGCCTGCAGTGCAGGAGACCGAGTTCAATCTCTGGTCAGGAAAATCCCCTGGAGAAGGGAGTGGCTACCCACCTCAGGATTCTTCTCTGGAGAATTCCATGGACAGAAGAGCCTGGCGGACTATGGTCCATGAGGTCACAAAGAGTAGGACACAACTGAGTGACTGACTATAACCATTGTATTGTGCGGCTCTTTCAAAAAGAATTATACCATTTTGATTGTCTCTGCCCATGACTTTTGAGTGTAGAAGCTGAAGCTACATTACAACATGACTCACTATATAATGTAATTAAAGACGTGAGTCTACAAAGAATGTATCCTGAACTTATTAATAAATACTCATTAAATGATTGATAGAAGCAGAAATGAAGGAAGCAACATAGTAACCTAACATTGTTTTAAATGAAGAAAAAATTGACCCTCAGTGAAGAGTTTTGATAAGGGCTTACTTAGGTCTTAGAGTTCAGAGGGTCAACAACCTTGGGGCTATCATTATTCAAAGCCATCAATGACAATTTTCCCATAAGTTTACTGTAAGTGTTGAGTATTGGTTCAAAAGAAATAAAACTATACAATATGGTATTTCTCAATGGTCAATGTGATTCAGGAAGTGAATTTAGAATTATAGTAAATCATTTTCTGAAACAGTTTTTTTTTTAATGCTGATTATCACAGAAAATAAAATACACCTGTCATATATGAAACAGTAGGGCATCAACTCCTGGAACAGTTCACATAATTCCAGTTGCTACCATTCAAGGACAACAAACAGGGCCTAGAAACTTTTCAGCTAAAAGGAAAAGTGTTCATATCAAGGCAGACAGTACCAGAACTCCTAGTCTGGAAATATGAAGGCTGATATATTTTGTGAACTCCACTTAAAATATAGAGAAAGACATTAATACACATTTTATTGCCAGAGTGATAGAATTATGAGTAATCCTTTTGAAATCTAAAAGAACACAATTTGCAAGAAGATTTATGATGAAAATGAGTTCTGCCTGGAAATAAAACAGACTGAAAACATGGAAAGATGACCAGGTGGAAAGTAAAAGTGTGTCCCAGAGAGTGTAGCTAGTTGTATGTAAGTAGCAGCTCTTATGACAGGCGATTAAGAGAAAGAAAGGAAATTTGGGGAATAGCTCCTTGACTTCTGAAGACGGTGAGAGAAGGTGGCAGCCTCCCGTAAGGCACAACATCACAGGGAAAGACTTTGAAGGCCCAGCACCAAACTGTTAGCTTCCTGATGCTCAACTCCCTGCTACAGCATTCCTACACTAGTCAACTAGTGTTCCATGCATTTAGCCACAGGGAACTTACTACCTCCTAAGGAAACTCTTCTATATCTAGATAATTCTGCTAGGAAGTCCTTATGATGACCTGGCCATTTCACATAATTTCTGGTCCTATCCCTGTAGCAAGGCTGAATTAAGCCAATCCTCCTTTGCTCTGCATTCCTGTCTTTAGTGCTCTGTACTCAGTCATGTCCAACTCTGTGCGATCCCATGGACTGTAGCCCACAAGGCTCCTCTGTCCATATTTTCCAGGCAAGAACACTGGAGTGGGTTACCTTTCCCTTCTCCAGGGGATCTTCCCGACCGAGGGATCAAACCCACATCTGCTATATCTCCTGCACTGGCATGTGGATTCTCGACCACTGAGCCACCTGGGAAGCCCATCTTTAATACAACATCACCAATTACCATCACCCTGGCCTCTCTCCTCTGATCTTGATCCCAGCTATATTTTTCATAAAGTGTGTGCTTTTTCAGTTGCTTCCCAGTTTCCCTGCCAAGCTCTCTTTTCTTTCTGTCCCTTAAATCTTGGTATTTCTAGAGTTCCTAACTTGTACCACTCTTCTTAGTCTGGCAGACAGGTTACATAAACTTAAACACACCCATGGCTTCAACAGCTTCCTAAACGCCGGTGACATCCAAGTATAGCTCTCCAACTGGGGTTGTTTTCCTGCAGTGCAGAGCCATGTATCCAACAACTTACACCATATACCTCCTCTCCAAACCTATACCTCCTCTAATGTCACCTACCCGATTCAAAGTACCATCTACTCAATCAGACAAGCAGGAAGCCTCACAGCCCCTGAGACCCCTCCTTTCCCAGCAACCCCTCCATCAAGTCAGTTACCAACTCCTAAACATCTGTCAGCTTACCACAGTCCACCACTGTCCTAGTTCAGGCCTTTTTGAGAAAAGGCCCTTCTCTTTTCTCAACAGATCTATTGTGAACACTGCCCTGCCTCATTGGTCTCTCCCACTCCATTCCATCCTTCACATGAAAGTCATGATTTCTCAAAAACGGCCTCTGGCCAAAACCACTTAATGGCTCTCTCAACACTTTCAGGGTAAAATCTTGGTCTTGCTCCTACCTACCTACCTACCTACTCTGGTCCCACTACCTGCCCTCTCACACACCCAGACCCCTGCTGCTCTGAATAACATGTAGTTTTCCAGCTGTGGCATGATCTTTTCCCTCCAGGACTTGGTAGATATTTTTCCCTTGGCCTTGAGTTCTCAATCCTTCTCTTCCCAGCAAACTCCAACTCATTCTGTAAGATTGCTCTCAAATATTGCTTTCTTTGGAAAGGTTTCCTGGCTATCTTGAGACTTAATGTCTCATTAGTTTTCACCACACTCTACCACTCCTTAAGTTCACCTGCTCTGAACTTATTATTGCTTACTTTTGTATATCTTTTTCAATCTGTCTCCAAAAATGATGGAAATAAAAACAAAAACAAACAAATGGGGCCTAATTAAACTCAAAAGGCTTTGCACAGCAAAGGAAAACATAAACAAAACCAAAAGACAGCCCTCAGATAGGGAGAAAACATTTGCAAATGATGCGATCAACAAGGGATTTAGCCTCCAAAATTGGCAAACAGCTCGTGAGGTTTAATATCACTAAAACAAACAATCCAATCAAAAACTGGGCAGAAGACCTGAAGAGACATTTGTCAAAAAAAGACAAACAGATGGCCAAGAGGCACATGAAAAAATGTTCAACATCACTAATTATTAGAGAAATGCAAGTCAAAAGTACAATGAGCTATTGCCTCACACCATTTTGCAGGCACTTGTTGAGGCAGTGAATGGCTTATCAGCAGAAGGTCTGCTAACATAGCAAGGTGTTCAAAGTTTTCAGTGAATGGAAGAAAGTATACATACCATGTCATTTCCTTGCCTGTGCACTCTTGCTCAGAACCATATGCTCTCAATCCACTCTCCCCCAACTGCCATGTGTTAAAACCATACCAACTATCATTAACCTTCCTATACTTGCTTTAAGTTCATTTCTTTTCTGACCAGCCACTGAGAAACAATCTACCCAGAGAACTCTGACCACCTTGAATCACCTACCACGTGGTACCTGCAGACATATCTTCCCTCCTGGAGACTGCCATATGCTCCCAGACCATAGTGGGTTTTCAAAAGATAAATGGATGATTGATTGGTTATAGGGACCATTGAAAAACCCACAGATGGATGCATGAAGGTATGAAAGTAGTTTGTCTACCACTCAGACAAGAAGCCTGGTATTTCCTGGTAGATGTGGCGACCACCCTCAGCAGGTACAAAGGAGACCTGCTGACGGTGACTGTGCTGCCAGCAGAAGCAGAGATGTTATTACCACGATCTTAAGTGCCTCGAGCTGAGCCAGCAGGAAGCAGAGCTACTTCCAGGCCTAAGGCTCTTGTGGCATGTCACCAGTCTAGACAGAGGTACCCCTGCCCCATCCTAGCTTTAACAGTATGAACAATGTAAATGGAGACCAGGCACAGCAAAAAAGAAAGGAAGATGTTTTCTCGGGACTTTTGCTTGTTTGCCATCCTTAGTTTATAAAGTAGTATCAACGTTACCTCTTGTTCACCTACAAGAGCCTGTTCATCACTAGACCAAGAAAGGGTGAGGACTTCTTTCTGAAAAGAGCATCAGCAAAGATGTGTGTGTGTGTGTGTGTGTGTGTGTGTATGTTCAAACAGTGAAGTACACATATTAGGCAATAATAGTAAATAATCACAGAAAAATAGAGCCAGTTGGCGTAATGTAAAGAACAATAGAATAAGCTCCAAAGATTGTGTATCCAGTCCTTTTGCTGCCATTGGCTGAGTAACAGGCCAGTTTCTCTCCTAAGACCTTGGTTTTCTCATAGGTAGAGTACAGGCCGGGCTTCCCTGGTGGCTCAGTGGTAAAGAATCTGCCTGCCAGTGCAGGAGACATGGGTTCGATCCCTGGGTTGGGAAGATGCCCTGGAAAAGGAAATGCAACCCACTCCAGTATTCTTACCTGGAAACCCCATGGACAGAGGAGCCTCGTGGGGATCACAAGGGTTGGACTTGCCTTAGCGACTAAACAATAACAGAGTACAGTCTGGCCCACAGACGTCTCTTTTTCCAGCTCCAGTATTCTCTCCCTAGAAACGTTTTCCCCATCCAAGATTTATCTGGGGCCTACAGCAGTGGTTTTGAGTAGACAGCTGCAAAGACACTTAATTCTGTTTTCTGGTAGCTTTCAACTCTTCTTCATTTTCACCAGCAAGTACATAATTGAAGACATATACAGAGCATGAAGCACATCCATGACACACCTAGGACTGCACCCTCATTCTCGATCAGCTGAACTGAAGGAACACAGGCCCAGGTGGCCTGGCTCCCGCTCCCCCCATAGCGGACTTACTTTGGGAGTGAAGGGGCTCTCGCAGTGTGACGGCCTGCTCCTGTCTGGTGGGGCTGGTGGTGTTTCAGGGAGTGCAAGAGAGTGTGATGCTGGAGTCCCGAGACCCTGGCCTGGACTCACTTGGTCTCTTGCGTGAAATGCGCTGAGGTCATGTTCGTTACTAAGGGGCGTCCTGGGAGGTGTGAGCTTCGCCTCTGGATCCTGACTGCTAGGCCTCTCTGGGGTTTGACTCTGGGCCTCCTCGCCCTCCTGGGCTTGCTTCTGCCCCCCGTTCTCATGCTCTTCTTCACAACAGGAGAAGCTTAACTTCTGCTTCAGTCCTTTATTCTCATCGTTGTCACCCATCTCAGCCGAAGAGCTTTACCACCTGGGCAAGAAGGCCTAGCAGAAAGAAACACAGCTACTGAAACAGGAGGAGAAAGAACGAAAGCTGACACATTCCCCAGTCCCAGCCCTGCTTTTCTTCGGCCAACTGACAGCTACACGGAGACACGCCATTGGTTTTCTCACTTAAGTACCATGCACCCGTAGGATCTCAGCTTCTCCCTATTTCCATTCTGATTAAAGAAGGCTGCAGTAACTTTCTGAGCAATTAAATCCAATTTATGTATAGAACTCCCGCAGTCTCCCTGAACCCACATGCTACCAACTACTAGGGAGACACTTGGATTCTTTGCTCTGGCCTGGCTTTAAACATACACATCGGATCTGTAATTTTACTTAACAATAAAATGTTACAACAAATTTTTTAAAAATACACATTTGCTAATTAGGAGCAAGCTCATTATTGGAAAGACATCATTTTCACTCTTTTCTACCTACCAGTTAGAAATATGGCCCTCTTCTCTCCCCTACTCACCACCCACCCAGTGGCTAATAGCAGTTCCTTAGAATTCAGTATCACCTGGATAGCATAATGATCATCAAACAGCAGCTAACATATCTTGGCTAGAGTTCATCTCTCTAATAGATACACACCTGAGATCTCTACCAGATACACCTGTCCTAATTCAGGCATCTCCACACCCTCCTCTCACCCCTGGGTATGAGCAGTTAAAGCGTTTAGAGAACCGGACACATTTTTATATCAAAAAAAAAAAGGGGGGGGGGGAAGTAGAAAGATCAGCAACACAGAGACAGATAAATGTATTACTAGAAAATGGTGACTACTTGGGCCCCAAATGCCTTATTTTGTGAAATGTATTTCCTTACCGTTTAGATATCTTTTACATACATTATTCAATTTCTTTCTCAGAGTGGTCCCTATGGGGAGGGTAAAAGTAAAAAATGCTTTGAGGAGCAAAATAAGGCCACCAATATCATTTTATAGGAGAAACCATGTGAAAGGCAATCTGTGAAAAAGGAAAATGATGTAATGAGGCCCTGGTGCCCTCAGGGGAGACTCTGGAGGGACTGGACATGAGGAGTTATTTGCGTGATAGATGTGGACCCAAAGCGAGAGCTGGTGGGGATGATTTTGCTGTTAGTTTTTTTAATTTGGCTGTGCTGGTTCTCAGTTGTGGCAGCGAACTCTCAGCTGCAGCAAGTGGGATCTAGCCCCCTGACCAGGGATCAAACCCGGGTCCCCTGCATTGACAATGAGGATTTTTAGCCACAGGACCCCCGGAAGTTCTGGGTTTGGTCTTGAATGAAACAAACTCACTGTCCCATCTCTTGATTGTCTTTGGTCACCCATTACTTGGCACCCACCTTCCACCTCTCTCTTTACCAATCCCTCCACTCCTTTCTCGCCTCTCACTCCCTTCCTATTCCCCACCTGAACTCATGAGGAAGTTAATCCAAGAGAAGTGTAACTGGGGGCATGTGAAAGTATCTTTTTAGCTAAACGCCTTCTCATGTCCCAGCTTTCTAGGTGTGCACACCACCCAAGCCTTCTTTTGTCCTTCCCAGTCCCTCCTGCCAAGCCAACTTTCCAGATCACTCAATGGGGTAGCTCCCTGCTCACCTTGGTCAGAGATTTGGCATCCCACAGGCTTCCCTGGTGGCTCAGATGGTAAAGAATCTGCCTGCAATGCAGGAGACCTGGGTCCGATCCCTGGGTCTTCAGGAAGGTCCCCTGGAGAAGGAAATAGCAACCTACTCCAGTGTTCTAGCCTGGGGAATCCCACGGACAGGAGAGCCCGGTGGGGTGCATGGGGTCACAAGGAGACGGACATGACTGAGCAACTAATGCTTTCACTTTTTCACAAAGAAGTTCCTGTTAACTGAGATTCTGGGCTTTGGAGTTGGGTTCTTGTTTACAAACCAGGAGGCCATATGATATAATTCCTTCACTACAGCCTTGGTGCTGATCAGTTTTACCCTCTTGAGGTCATAACTAGTCATTCTCACCTCTCCAGGCCAGCTGGAGACTGCCTCTACTCTTGGCTGGGTTGAGACTAACCTGAAACAGTCTGGATCACAGGCCTGCAGGCAGAGCACAAGGCTGGGGTGTTTGTTTTCACCATCACCCTTGCCTTTCGTCTCTGCCTTGCTAGAATTCTCAGTTACCTTTCTTTAGGACTGCACTGTTTGCCTAGGGCGGCAACTATGCCATCGTGATGACTTAGATCTTACATTATCAGCAGTAATTCTATCAGAAACTTGTGCCATTCATCTTCTGTGTATTAGCACTCCGCAGATGAATTTGCACTCAATATGCCAGCAAATTTGGAAAACTCAGCAGAGGCCACAGGACTGGAAAAGGTCAATGCATTCCAATCCCAAAGAAAGGCAATGCCAAAGAATGCTCACCCTACCACACAATTGTACTCATCTCACACGTTTGTAAAGTAATGCTCAAAATTCTCCAAGCCAGGCTTCAACAGTATATAACCATGGAAATTCCAGATGGAATTTCCAAATGTGGAACCGTGAAATTCCAGATGTTCAAGCTGGTTTTAGAAAAGGCAGAGGAACCAGAGATCAAATTGCCAACATCTGTTGGACTATCGAAAAAGCAAGAAGAGTTCTAGAAAAACATCTATTTCTGCTTTATTGACTATGCCAAAGCCTTTGTCTGTGTGGATCACCGCAAACTGTGGAAAATTCTGAAAGAGATGGGAATACCAGACCACCTGACCTGCCTCCTGAGAAACCTGTATGCAGGTCAGGAAGCAACAGTTAGAAATGGACATGGAACAGCGGACTGGTTCCAAATAGGAAAATGAGTATGTCAAGGCTGTATATTGTCACCCTGCTTATTTAACTTATATGCAAAGTACATCATGAGAAACTCTGGGCTGGAGGAAGCACAAGCCGGGATCAAGATTGCTGGGAGAAATATCAATAACCTCAGATAGGCAGATGACGCCATCCTTATGGCAGAAAGTGAAGAGGAACTAAAAAGCCTCTTGATGAAAGTGAAAGAGGAGAGTGAAAAAGTTGGCTTAAAGCGCAACATTCAGAAAACTAAGATCATGGCATCTGGTCCCATCACTTCATGGGAAATAGATGGGGAAACAGTGGAAACAGTGTCAGACTTTATTTTGGGGGGCTCCAAAATCACTGCAGATGATGACTGCAGCCATGAAAAAGATACTTGCTCCTTGGAAGAAAAGTAATGACCAACCTAGACAGCATATTAAAAAGCAGAGACATTACTTTACCAACAAAGGTCCATCTAGTCACGGCTATGGTTTTTCCAGTAGTCATGTATGGATGTGAGAGTTGGACTATAAAGAAAGCTGAGCACCAAAGAATTGATGCTTTTGAACTGTGGCGTTGGAGAAGACTCTTGAGAGTCCCTTGGGCTGCAAGGAGATCCAACCAATCCATCCTAAAAGAAATCAGTCCTGAAGATTCATTGGAAGGACTGATGCTGAATCTGAAGCTCCAGTACTTTGGGCACCTGATGTAAAGAACTGACTCACTGGAAAATACCCTGATGCTGGGAAAGATTGAAGGCAGGTGGAGAAGAGGACGACAGAGGATGAGATGGTTGGATGGCATCACCGACTCGATGGACATGAGTTTGAGTAGGCTCCGGGAGTTGGTGATGGACAGGGAGGCCTGGTGTGCTGCAGTCCATAGGATTGCAAAGAGTCAGACACGACTGAGCGACTCAATTGAACTGATGATTGTTGCTAAGGCTTCAGATATAACTAGTTATAATGCATGCATGTTTGCTAAGTCACTTCAGTCGTGTCCAACTCTGTGGCCCTATGGACTGTGGCCCACCAGGCTCCTCTGTCCATGGAATTTTCCAGGCAAGAATACAGGAGTAGGTTTCCACTTTCTTCTCCAGGAGCTCTTCCCAACCCAGGGATCAAACCCACGTCTATTGCATCTCTTGTATTGGCAGGCAGGTTCTTTACCACAAGTGCCACCTGGAAAGCCCAACTAGTTATAATAACCAGTACAAAAAAAATATTCCCAATCTGGAAAATAGAACAGTCAGGATTGGGCATTCGCTGACCTTGATGGCCCAAGGGTCCCTGGAGATGCACATCTTCTGTCTGGTCCATAGCCCTGCTGTTTTTGGTGTCATGCTTTACTCTTTTCTTTGTCCTTATCCTCTTTACATTGTGCAAGATTGCATCTTTGCTTCAGTGCGTGTTAATAGGCGCCCATCCCAGGCACAAAGCTTCCCATCACAGTTGAGATGAGATGTCAGAAGGGGAACCCAAGTAATCTGTAGCAATAAGAGGAAAAGGGGGGAAGGATTTTTCTCTTAAAGTGGAACGCATTATGGGTGTTCCATAGCTGTTTTTGAATGGACTTGGGAAAATAAAATTAATGTATCTCAGTTTTTGTTGAAAGTACTCAGTATTGGACTTTTTTTTTTTTTTTAATTCAAACATTTCTCATATCATTACAAGGATTTCTGCAGAGCAGAAAAGTCATGACCCCAAGAGTGAGATGTACAAGGAGGAAGTCAGCTTTGAATCTCAGGGCTGGGTTCCCCAAACCGTGTGCCTGGGGAAAGCTCTCTTTCTGCTGATGCTGTTTAGTGATTAGAAACCTCCCAGACTCAGAGCCCTGACCAAACTTCAGTTCTGACATCTTTGAAGCAGTGATGGGAAGAACAGAAGCAGGAAAATCCAGCTAATTCCAGTCGGATTTGCAAGAGGTAGAAATTTACATTTACACTGAAAAGGCACACCATTCCTTTTCAAAAGTAAAACTAAGGCCATGGAAAATATTTGAGAGTCTATTGCTCCAAGAAAGGACATGCAGACCTGATCTTCTCCTCAGTCAGGAGAGAGAAATGCAAAAAAGTGTTTGAACAAGCTAAAGTGAAGCTCCACCATATTATTTACTGAAGACTGAATTAAGAGTGAGTCATTCCAGACTCTGAAAAAATACCAATGTTGAATCATGGTATATTTGATAGGACTGCCCCCACTGGGAACCACTGGGAGGTCTGGTCTACCAGGTAAGAATTGGGCGTTTTTACCGCCAGACTTTCTGGAAAGAGGAGAAAGCTGACCTTTATCCCCAGTATGTGCCCTATAGAGGCAACAGGGAGATGGTGAAGAACAGGGAAGCCTGGCATGCTGCAGTCCATGGGATCACAAAGAGTCAGACACGATGGAACGACTCAACAACAACAGAGGCAACAGTGCAGCAGTCAAGGTTTTCAGGAAAGGGATCGAGGGCCTCCTTAACAGGTAAAGGCATCACTGCCAGCTCACTGAGGAAATAGGAAGTCTAGGCAGTGATTATCTCGAAGGTCCCTCGGGCTTCAACCCCATTGTCTTCCTTGTCCTTATCTTGCTCAGTCTGTCATCACAACCGGAAATCTGAAATCCGGAAAAGTTGCTTCAACCCTGGTGGGGGTGGTGGAGGGGTGTTGGAGGCGGAAATTTGCAATAACTTAGAGAAAAGCAGAACACATTCATTACCGACATGTATTACTTAGCAATCTGGACAGTTCCTCAGCGACTGTGACCGAGAGCAGGTCCAAAGATGGTCCAAAGATGGGTGCACCTGTCCTGGTCCTGGACCCATCCCAGCAGGGGTCCCAGGTGTTCCTGCTTCTAAGAGTCCTCTTCCCAAGACAAGTGAAAAAGAAAGTGAAAGTCAGACATATGCAACTCTTTGCAACCCCATGGACTATACAGTCCATGGAATTCTCCAGGCCAGAATACTGAAGTGAGTAGCCTTTCCCCGCTCCAGGGGACCTTCCCAACCCAGGGATCGAGCCCAGGTCTCCTGCACTGCAGGTGGATTCTTTACCAGCTGAGCCACTAGGGAAGCCCAAGAAAACTAAAGTGGGTAGTCTATCCCTTCGCCAGGGGATCTTCCCAACCCAGGAATCAAACCAGGGTCATCCTTCATTGCTGGCGGATTCTTTACCAGCTGAGCTACCAGGGAAGCTCTCCTGTGACAAGGGAGGTCTGCAAAGCCAAGAGCCATGACGGGGACTTTATCTTGAGCTCCTCCCTCAACTAAGAGAGAGGGCACAGAGACAGCACCTGTCAACCCCGGTCAATCTACTGATAATCACATCAATCATTAACAATACTTATATTTGGCCTCCACGTTTCTCCTTTGGAAGTGCTTGTACATCTATGTCTAAAGAATAGCATTTGCAGCAGAACAGAATTCTAAGGAAAGGTTGTGGGCCAGTTAAGATAAAGCCTGGAAGTCATTTTAAAGCTGATGAGTCTATCGTGAATACTTTTCTTGTTCTGTTTTTTCTTGTGGAAATGTTCAAACACACCAAAAGTAGAGGAAATACAGTATAATGGGTCCTGATGGACCAATAATCTAGGTTCAAAAAATTGGGGCAATTTTACCATCTTGTTTCACTTACATTTGCACCTTTCTTAGGGGTGGGTGCTAGAATATTTTACAGCACATCATGGATAACGTGTCCTTTAACCCATGAATACTTTGGTGTCATTAGTAAAAATTCTTAGATTAATCTATTTATTTGAAATCTACTATAAAACTATGTAACAAATCAGATTCTAATGAATTGCTCCTCTTGCCAGAGTTGCCTGTTTGCTAGTCCTAGAGGATATTCATCAAAATGGCTATTAGAACAGAGATAAACTACTTGTCTGCTCACAAGACAGTATTCTTCTTAGAACAGGAACAAAATTCTAACCTGAAATCCCAATAATTTATAGATGCTTGGTATACTGCCCATACTTTAAGGAGCAGAGAGTTTAAAATGATATAGATTCATTTTAATGAATCTTTACTCTATGGGCCACAGTTGGCAGAATTTATGAGGCATTTGACCATCCCCAGGATCTCTACAATTACAGCAGTATTGCCTAGGTGACCAAGTCCAAGGTCAGCCCTGCAGCCACAGAGATGAGGCTCTCTGTGGCTGTGTATCTTTCTCACATACATGAACACATTCACACTCACTACTTTAAAGGGAAGAAATTATTAGGGATGAAAAAGACTCATTCTAACAAAGGTCCATCTAGTCAAAGCTATGGTTTTTCCAGTAGTCATGTATGAATGTGAGAGTTGGAGTATAAAGAAAGCTGAGTGCCGAAGAATTGATGCTTTTGAACTGTTTGGAGAAGTTCAAACAACTGTTTGTGAACTGTGTTGGAGAAGACTCCTGAGAGTCCCTTGGACTGCAAGGAGATCCAACCAGTCCATCCTAAGGGAGATCAGTCCTGAATATTCATTGGAAGGACTGATGCTGAAGCCGAAACTCCAATACTTTGGCCACCTGACGTGAAGAACTGACTCAATGGAAAAGACCCTGATGTTGGGAAAGATTGAAGGAGGGAGGAAAAGGGGACAACAGAGGATGAGATGGTTGGATGGCATCACCGACTCAATGGACATGAGTTTGAATAAGCTCCTGGAGTTGGTGATGGACAGGGAAGTCTGGCGTGCTACAGTCCATGGGGTTGCAAAGAGTTGGACATGATTGAGCAGCTGAACTGACTGAAGGTCTCTCTCTGTTTTGCCTCATTCTTGACTCACTCTCTCTCAGGAAGTCCCAAGAAATTTGCCTAAACATTCTCAGTCATTTCTTCATACTTCTGATCCAATGACAAGATCCCCACACTGAAGCTTTGCCTTCATAGAATGAGGCAAAGTGAACTTTTAATGATTTTTTTGAAGTGTGATTAGGAATTTAAGCTCTTCCACAGGAGGTAACCAGCAGAAACTCTGAAGACAGAAACTTAAAAGTATTAGTCTCTCAGAAGAGAGCATGGGGAAGGGGGAATTGGAAGGGAAGGAAATTGCTGCTCATTATACATCCTCTGTGCAATTTAATTATTTAATCTTTGCCATAGATATCACTGCAGATGGTGACTGCAGCCATGAAATTAAAAGACGCTTACTCCTTGGAAGGAAAGTTATGACCAACCTAGACAGCATATTAAAAAGCAGAGACATTACTTTGTCCACAAAGGTCTGTCTAGTCAAGGCTATGGTTTTTCCAGTGGTCATGTATGGATGTGAGAGTTGGACTATAAAGAAAGCTGAGCGCAGAAGAATTGATGCTTTTGAACTGTGGTGTTGGAGAAGACACTTGAGAGTCCCTTGGACTGCAAGGAGATCCAACCAGTCCACCCTAAAGGAAATCAGTCCTGGGTGTTCATTGGAAGGACTGATGTTGAAGCTGAAGCTGCAATACTTTGGCCACCTGATGTGAAGAGTTGACTCATTTGAAAAGACCCTGATGCTGGGAAAGATTGAGGGCAGGAGGAAAAGGGGATGACAGAGGATGAGATGGTTGGATGGCATCACTGACTCAATGGACATGAGTTTGGGTAAACTCCCGGAGTTGGTGATGGACAGGGAGGCCTGGCGTGCTGCGGTCCATGGAGTCGCTGAGTCAGACATGACTGAGCGACTGAACTGAACTGAACTGATAGATATCTACTTATGAAAATATTTAAAATAATACCTAAAAATTTCAGCAAGTAAATGAATATACATGTATACATATGCATATATATATATATATATATATATACACACACATATATATATAGAGAGAGATAGACGAATTTAAACCTGTCCAGAACATGCTTGAATCACTTTGCCCACTCCTTTTCATCTCCTGACCTCTGAACTCTGGAGGTCCCTGAGCTCACTCCCCCACACTTTTCTGTGTCCACTCTCTTCCTTGGAATATCATTCTCAGCCCATAACTTTAAACCCTCTTGGTTAGCAGGTGACCTTGAAATTTACCTCTGCATCACAGACCTCTCTGTTGAACATCAGACTTGCAGTTAGTTCATCAGATCTCTCTCTGGCGGTCTAACAGGCATCTCAGCCTCAATGTGTCCAAAGCCAAACTAATAATCTTTCCAATCATACCCATTCCTTCCACATTTTTTCATTTCTTGGTGAATGGAACATCAGAAATCTGTGAGTGATCACTGAGTACTCTCTTTCTCTGCAACCATGCACCCAGTCTCTGAGAATTTCTTGCAGTTCTCTCAGCCTCCTCCTACTGAAGTAGCATCTTCTGCATCCCCCTGCCCCCTCTCCACCCAGCAGCCAAAAAGGGCTTTTTAAGAGGATCCTGCACTCAGATCCTCCAGGGCCACCCATTTCACTTAGAACATAGAGCCGGCCCCTGTATGAGGCCCCCGGGGCCGCAGGGTCCACCCCACAACGTTTGATTCCTGCCACCCGCCCCCACCTCCACACCCCGCTCTGGTCTCCTCACTGTCCCTCCACACACCAAAACCTTCCCCACACGTCTCACTCACCCCATCGCTTCCTCCAGGTGTCTGCTTACAGGTCACTTACCATTGAGGTCTTTCCCAACAACCCCATCACCCACTCTCTGGTCCCCTACCCTGTTTTATGTTTCTTCACAGCACTTACCACTACATCATATATTATATATTCAACGGTTCATTAAAAAAGTTGCCTCCCCCATCCCATCCCTAATAGAATCTAAATTCCACAAGGACAGGACTTAACTCTTGCCTGATGCTGTTTTTCCATTACCTGGAATAAGGCTTGGCACACAGCACCCACGGTGACTCAAGGCGCACACCATGTGTTCTGAGTATCCACGTGATGGACACTACTGCAGAATGAGTACCTTTTATGAGGTTTCAGATGTTTCATTTCCAATTCCACTGCAAATGTGAGAGGGCTAAAAGGGAGGGATGTGTTGATTTTAAACAATGTAGTAATTTTGAACATATATTCTATATTAATCCTTACACTGTTTTTGGCTCAACTGGAACTCAGCCTCTGCAGTATGAGATTTACTGTGCTTTCAACTTGGGTCATGCCAAGGGCCTGCTGCACAGGTGATTCAGTGCAGACAGGGCTAACGTTCCCGCTGTGTGAGCTAACGTGTGACATAAATGGGTCTCCTCCATTCACATTCTAAATCTCAGCCCATTACACCTCAGCTTGTCCCATGATCTGGACTCTCTGAACCAGTAGCATTTGCCCCAGACAACTAATTATTCAGACCGAGGATGGAGGCAGGATATTGCCCTGCCTTCACCAATCTCTCTTAATGTCAGAATAAAGTGGCTTAGTTATAGAAAGATGTTGACCCTTCTCCAGTACATATGTCCAGATTACCCTTGAACAGTGCAAGGGTTGGGGCTCCCCACTCTGCAAAGGTGAAAATCTGCTTGTAACTTAGACTCGGCTCTCTGTGCCTGAGATGACTCTGTATCCACCGTTCTCCACCTGCGCTTTCAACCAACCATGGATAGTATTTACTGTGAAAAAAGTCCACATATATGTGGACTCATGTGGTTCAAACCTGCATTATTTAGGGGTCAATTCTCATGCAGTTTGACCTGAAAACAATTCGTAGTTTTTTGGAAACTAGATAAAACGATTTTAAATTTCACACGGAAAAAATGATTGTCAAAGAAATAGCTGATGACTTTTTAAAAAAAATGAGTAAAGAAAGAAGACTACCTCTCCTAGAAATAGAAATTTATATGTGAATTTATATATATGGTTTCCCAGATGGTTCGGTGGTAATTCAGGAGACACAAGAAATGCAGGTTTGATCCCTTGGTTGGGAAAATCCCCTGGAATAGGAAATGGCAAGCCACTCCAGTATTCTTGCCTGGAGAATCCCATGGACAGAGGAGCCTGGCGGGCTATAGTCCACGGGGTCGCAAAGAGATGGACACACTGAGGGACTGAGCACACAGCACATGTGCATACATATACATATATGTATATTCTACATTAATAACATACATACAAGATTAATATTCTTGCTGCATAAAGAACCCATGCCAGCTGATAACAATTCTTCAGACAGTGTCTTCTGACACCACTCTGAAGAGGAACCACAAGTCACCAACATTTATTTCAAAACCATGATTAGATTCAGTCACAAAAGATAAACTTAAAATATGATGGCCATCTGACAACTGGCAAAAAAAAAAAAAAAGATTTTAAATGGCACTATCTAATTGGGATGAGAGGGAAGTGAGATTGAGGCCCTTGTACACTTGTGACTCAACAATTTGGCAGTACAATCAAAACATGGATGCACCTTAACCCGGTATTGCCACCTCTGGCAATCTGTCATAAGTCAGCAGCCTGAGTGACTGATTGTTCTTGCCCTGTTTGTCACCCCTCATTCCAGATTTCATTTTTCTCCTGATAGCTGCCTTGCCTGCTAGGCTGAAAGCGAAAGCGTGATGGGAAGGGATGTCTGTTTTCTTCACAGCAGGACTTGGCATAGAATAGGTACTTAGTGTGAGTTCAGAGTGAAATTCAGCCACAGTAAAAAAGGGAAAAGCTTGATTGTCCAACAATGAGAATGGGTAAATAAATTTTCAGAAAGCATACAAGGGGAACCATTAAAATGATGTGCATAAAGTTTCTAATAGAATGGCAAATTGTTCACAGTTTGATAATAAGGGAAAAAAGAATACAAAATTAATATACAGTATGATTTCAACATGTAAACACTCAGGAAGAAAAAATCTAAATCTATCATTTATTTTAAGATATACCATTCTTATACTGTTATTTTCACATACCACTGAGAATAAAGAAATGCCCATGATGCTGAGTCTAATATGATATTGTCTACATGGCTTTGACAAATAAACCTCCCATGTAGAGAAGCCTGGGCAAGGGAGCTTGCTTGTCTCAACTTTGTCATTGGGTGCAGAGAAGAAAAAAAAAAATATCTCACCTAAGAATTATAAGGTAGGGCTTGCATTAGCTTGCATTTTGAATCCACACTACCAGCGTGGTCCAAAGAACCTCCAGCAGAGAATTTAACTCAGAGCAATTTAACTCAGAGCATCAACTCAGGTCGATGTTGCCTCAGATGGGTGCAAAAACAGACACACATCTCCCCTGTGAGACTTAGACCTCAGCAGGGCTGGCAGCATTTATGAGCCACCACAGCAATCCTAACAAGTGAAAAATTTTGCACCCTACAATTGATGAGATAGACTAAACAAAATCTTAACAGGGGCCAACTCAGTGGTAAGATGATAAAGCAAAAATACTTTAATATATCTTATAGACATTGTATTTTTATATATTATAGATACATAATATAGATATGTTTTATGTAATGTGTTTTACATAATGTAGACATATTGGTATTTGGAGAAGTAAAATAATTTCATTTAAAATTTGAGATATGTGTGATTCTAGGGGAACTCATTAAAAAATTTAACATTGGGACTTCCCTGGTGGTATCGTGACTAAGACTCCATGCTTCCACTGCGGAGGGTGTGGCTTCAGTCCCTGGTTAGGGAATGAAGATTTTGTATGCTGTGTGGCTGAGTGCCAAAGAATTGATGCTTTCAAACTGTGGTGCTAGAGAAGATTCTTAAGAGTCCCTTGGACAGCAGGAGATCAAACCAGTCAATCCTAAAGGAAATTAACCCTGAATATTCATTGGAAGGACTGATGCTGAAGCTGAAGCTCCAATACTTGACTACCTGATGTGGGAAGCCAACTTATTAGAGAAGACCCTGATGTTGGGAAAGATTAAGGGCAAGAGGAGAAGGGGGTGACAGAAGATGAGATGGGTGAATGGCATCACCGACTCAATGGACATGAGCTTGAGCAAACTCCAGGAGATAGTGAAGGACAAGGAAGCCTGGCGTGCTGTAATCCATGGAGTCATAAAGAGTCAGACATGATTTAGAGGCTGAACAGTGACAACGATGCTACGTGGCATCACCAGAAAATAAAATAAATTTAACATTATCCTCAGGTCTCTGAATGTGACAAATCTTTATTTCTTCTTGTCTTTAACACTAGTTTCTCAGCAGTTCTATTCCAATAGCTAAGTTCAATTAGTTCCCTTCCTATCATCTTGTGAAATTCAATAGACACAGAAAAGATAAATCTGATGGTCAGGTACAGAACCTCTTTCATACTGTGAATGTATTAAGCAGGGTGTCATCAGCATCATTAAGATTTTTGAGCTCTATGTGCAAGATATTAGATTAAGCCTGGTGGGAGGGGCAAGTTGTACAGAGGCTTAAGTCTCTATTTTCATTCATTTACTTAGTTGACAAATATTTGTTGAGCACCCATTATGCAGGGCTTCCCTGGTGGCTCAGTGGTAAAGAACCAGTGCAGGAGATGGAGGTTCGATCCCTGGGTGGGGAAGATCCCCTGGAGAAGGAAATGGCAACCCACTCCAGTATTCTTGCCTGGGAAATCCCATGGACAGAGGAGCCTGGCAGACTACAGCCCATGGGGTCGCAAAAAGTCAGACGTGACTGAGCACTCACAGGTCTTAAGAAGGACATGATGGCTGGTGAGCTAGACCTCCTGCTTAAATGAAGATTGGAAAAGCTGCTGGATTTAGGGTGTGAACATTTTGGTTTTCTGTTTATACAGAAAATCAACTGGGATGGAGATTATGAGTTTATTTCCTGGTATATATACACAACTTGAGGGTATTAAAAGTAGGGGATTCTGGGTGGGGTGAGTCCACACAAAATAACAGAATAAGGAAGTCCCTCCAGGGGGGAAAAAAAGAAAGTCAGACTAAAGCTGATGGCTTTGGGAATGGATTAAAGATATTCTATGAACCCCCATTTTCTATTTAGAAGTAACATTTTGAATCTCAGCCCTTGGGGTAAATCTGGTGGTTATGTCATCAGAGGAGGTGGGAAAAATAGGAATAGTCATTAAAATAACGAGAAAGAATGAGATGAGGAGAGAGACTTGTTCAGACACCCAGTTTCTCCACGCTTCAGGACAGCCTGGGGTTTTTGCTTGCCCTCAGGACCCAGTGGATTTGTTTACTAGTTGTTACCCCGGGGGTGTTGATGAAGGGTCATATTTATGAGCCAGAAGGGCAGTGATAACACGATCTAAACCCTCTTCCCAAGGAGATCATCAGTGATAACCCAAGCCTGCTGCTTCCAGACCAAAATTCAGAACAAGACAGAATCCAGGCAGTATTCTACCCTAAAGAATAGGGACTGCTTTCCTCATGGCGATTATTTAGTTCAACCTCTCCGCCGCCCCCCGCACCTCCCCCCCTCCTCCAAGGGCAAGTAAGTGACCATCCACCACTCTCTGTAGAGACTAAGTCACTGCAATGGATGGCGCTCCAAGCAGGGTCCAGGAAGACCAGCGTCAGGCACTCTCCAGCTTATTCAAGGGCACACCGACAGGGTGATACACACACAACTGCTCCAGGCCGGACACCAAAGCCCACGGCTTCAGGGGATCAGGCCACATCCCAAGTGTAAACAACGCGGGCAGCCACGGCTCCCCTCTTCGGCTTCACTCGCAGCACGGCGGGAGCTCTGGCCGCACTTCGGGGGTTATGTAACACCTATCTCTCACGGTCTGCGTGTCCAGGGGACTTTCAAAATAATGGTGGCGAGTAACAATTCACGGCGGTACGGTCATCCCACGGAATCCTAGGTGAGAAGGCACAGGTAGACAGATGCAAGTGGCTGCGCGTCCGGGTTACCGCACTTTTCCCCATCTCGGAGCGCGCAGATGCATCCGTGAAATCTCAAACCCGGCACGCAGTTCCGCGAAGCCGGTAGAGAGGACGCCTCCTCGGGCGGGATCGGCACTCAGCAGAGCGGGGTGGGAGGGCGCTGGGCGCGGGGCGCGGGGCGCTGGGCGCGGGGCGCGGGGCGGGGCGGCCGGGGCAGGTGCGGGCCTGGGGCGGCGGCGGCGGCGCAGCGGGTGCGCGGAGGCCCGGGCGGCGGCGGCGGCGACGGCTGCGGCCGGCAGCCCGCCCGGCGAGGGGAGTTCCCGCAGCCCGCCCCTGCGCCCGCCCCTCGCCGCCCGCGGCTCCTCCTCGCCGCCGTGCCGCGCCTCGCCTCGCCATGGTGGAGCGCGGAGACGCGGCGCCGCTGCTGCGCTGGGCCGAGGGCCCCGCCGTCTCCCCGCCGCGGGCCCCGGTCCCGCAGGCTGGAGGCCGGGGCTGGGGCGGCGGTGGGGGCGGCTGGGCGGCCGCGGAGCCGCCGAGGAGGCGGGAGCCCGAGGAGCTGCGGCAACCGGGGCGCCTCGAGCTGGGCGACGTGGAGGAGGACCAGGTGGTGGCCGTGTTCGTGGTCACCTTCGATCCCCGCTCGGGTGAGAGCCGCCCCGGGACCGGGGCGAGGGTCGCCCTCCAGCCGGGCCTCGGGGACGGCGGGGGAGGGGCTCGCTGCGCGCGCACCCGCACACCTGCACCCCTCTCCCCGCCGGCCGGGGGCCCCCCGGGGAGGGCAGGGGTGCCTCAGCGGGGTGGGGGCGTGGGGCTTTGTTCCCTGCGCCCCCGGGCCCCCTCTCCCGTTCCGTCCCGCCGCCTCCCGGCGGGTCCCCAGCTGGCGCCCCAGTCCCCACAGTCTTGTTTGCACTTCTCGGGTGATAGAGGATCCTGTTCGTGGCCACGGGCACGCTAGCTTTTGTTTTCTTTTCGGGATCGGCTAATCGGTTTCTCCTGTGAAGAGGAGGAACGCCCCTCCACCCCTCTAGGTGAATTCCTTCGGAAACTGACCGTCCTAAGCCTCCAGGTTCTCTGCTTCCCGCCCTCGCTCCCCATCCCTCTCCGCCTGGTAACTTTGTGAGCGCCCAAGTTCAGTCTCTCTGACGGCCTGATTTTGAGGAATTAACGCCTGGAGCATTAAGGGATGGCACGGAGGGATTAAGCTGGAGACGGATTAAAAGAGAAACCTCCTCGGTAGGCTCTTTGAGGGTGTGTTCGGAGAGTTAAAGGGTGATCTCGCCTAATCCTTAGCCTAACCATCCGGTAAGGAAGTGTGCGTTTTACTGGTGAGCGAATTCCTGGGGTTCAAAAGTGAAGGCGTTAACTTGTTGTTCAGTCGCTAATACCTCCCTCGGAGAGCCTCAGGTGGTCGGGGAAGGGCTCTGCTCCCAGGAGTGGAGGGAGGAGAGCTCATGGGTCTGAAAAGTGTTAGTCGCTCAGTGGTGTAGGACTGTTCGCAACCCCACGGACCTGAGCCTGCCAGGCTACTTTGGAACTGGGGTTAAGAAAACCCAGATGTGCCTTTCTGTTCTCAGTCCACTGAAGTTGCTGGAATGTGGAGTGTCTAATTATGTGGACTGTCAGCTTTTTCCTCAAGTTCCCTAACTGGTCCTCCAAGGATGAGCTGTAGAAACCTTTCTGAATAACTTGATAGGGTGCGATGGAGTGAAAGGAAACGGAAAAGGTGTGAGGATCTTGGGATGTCAGAAGATGGGCAGGATTAGAACCCAGCAAGGCCCAGGAAGAAATAGGAACAGCTGTGGGGAGACTAGACCTTTCTGACTCCTGGCGATTCCTTGGCCCCTTCCCTGTGGCTTTCAAACTTTTTTGACTGTGACCCAACATATGAAATTCATTGTATATACCAATCAGTTTGCTCCATACATACATATGTAACTGAAATTAAAGTTTCATCAAACAGAACTAATCCCTTTTACATGTAGTACATACTGTCATTTTCTATTTTTTGTTTTTTAATGCTCACCACATAGGCTGCTTAACTGACATATGGTTGGGACTCCCAGACAGGAAAACTGTTCTTTTTTGACCGAAGTAACCTTTATCGCTAGAGAAAAACATACTATTTTGTAACTCATAATATTCCTTATTCCTGCAGTAAATAGATGTGCGCATCAGATTCTTTCTGAAAAGCATTTACGAGTAACTAGAAGAAATGCAGAGGGAGCATTCACAGGGTCTGACTTAGCAGTGGTCACACTGGTGGTAGAGATGAGAGGGGAAGATGAGGGAAAAAAAGAAATTTCTGGGCTAACCACAGGTGGAGTTAATCATACTGAAAAGCACCTCAGAGCTGGGCCCCGCCCCCTACCTCGTTAGTCACAGCTGGTGACATGGTTTTGTGGGTATGTGTGTATAAGTATTTGTGTGTGCAGACAGGTACACGAATGTGTATTTGTAATGGCTTTCAGATTAAGATTAGTGTGGAAAGAAGGGATTTAACAGGCATTTGGACACTTGCTTTGTGTAGGCGTTTTACGATAATGGTGTTTCGTTTCATTCTCACCACCATTCTAATTGGATGATCATTTATACCCCATTTATACATGAGCAAACAGAACAAAGATGATTAATTTGGAAATATTAACTAGCTGATAAATAGGTGGCTGTGAGTCTGGTTGTCTTTAAAGTATATACAACATGACCTGAACATCTGCCCTGGTAACTTTTTGTCTTAACTGTGTGCAGAGAGGGGAAAGGATGGGAAGGAGTTGGGTGGGCAGGAGACAGAGTGTGTTTTTAATTATGGTTGATGGTTTTGGTTTTGTTTTTTTGTAAAGCTGCTGTTTCCTGCCCATAATTCTCTTTCCTCATCTTCCTAGTTCCAAATGGCACTTTACTTTCTTTAAAAAGAAAAAAAGAAAATTCTGATAGTATCTGTATTGAGTAAAAATTGTGTGATGAAGCACCTAAAAGTAAAAGATGGGATGAATGAATGCTCGTGGGGTTTCTGGGACCACAAAGGTCAACACTGGGGTGAGGGCCTCAGAGAGCCTGTGGCGGGTCCCTTGTGTGAGGGTTGGGGGAGTCTCGGTCTGAAGAGGTGACGCTTGGGCCCTCGGATGCCCGGGGAGTGGCTGACGTCACTGGGGCCAGGCTTCTGTCTCCCACTTTTAGTTGAGTGTCTCAACCTTTATCCTGCTATGGAGGCAGGTCTGCTCTGTGTTGCTGTTTAATCTTGGTCCACCAAGACTTTTGCCTTCCTAAACCTAAGATACCCAAAGTAGTAAAGTGAATACTGGCTTCCTTACCCAAATCAGAACATATCACAGAAGTTCTTACATAGGAGGAACTGTCGTCTCTATGACTGCCCATCTGCGCCCCATGTCTCCCACTGTGTCCTCAGCATCCTCCCCTCAGAGCTTCCTCCCTTGTCCCCAGACTTCCCCAGGCGCTTACTGCCCAGGCCGTGGGTATTTCATTCATCTTCCCTCCTGCTGCAGGTAACAACACGTTGGTGCATGTGCCTGCGAGAGTACAAGAGGGGATGGGCAGGAGAGAATCTACCCCTGTGGGTCATCTGTCAGGGCCTGAGTGGTCTGTGTGCTGAAAGGGAATGAGAGGGAGGAGTGGACCCTGGTTACACGCACGCAAACACACACACACATACACTTGGACAGATGAGAGGGAGGAGGGGACTCTGGTTACACACACACACACACTCTCTTGGACAGAGAATGCTCAGTGATTCTCAGACTGCTATATGGGAATAAGAGAGTATATACTTTTGGATACAGGTTTGGGGTTGAGCATCTATAGGAAGAATCAGAGAAGAGGGTAGGGGCATAAAGAATGTTACTTTCATTGGAGCTTCAGTCTGAAGATTATGGTTGTTGGGTCCGTAGATGTGAGGACCAGGGCTTCAGGGTCAGGAGAGGTAGAGGCTCCCTGTCTCTGACATGCCCTCTAGCTGCCTCCTCTTTGTCTCTCTCACACACACTCACTCGCTGACACACTCAGTCTTTATCTGGAGCAGGGAGTCCCTGGGATGGTGGTGGTGCCGGCCATCTGGGCTACAAAGCTGCTATTGAAAGCAGGCCCAGATGCTGACTCTGCGAGCTGGGTGGGAGAGATTGGCAGCCAGAATATTGCTTTTTTATTGTGTCCAACCCATCATTTAGAGCTTTGACTCTGTTCTTTGGGTCTCTAGGAACTAAATTTTCTTCCTCTGCCTAATTAAGGGAAAAGGTTAAGGTCATGCTTGGAAATCAGCCTCCCCCCTCCCCAACCCTCTCTATGAAGGTGACGTAGCAGTCTCGCCGTGCAGCTGAGGGCTTGTGTATGGGCCTGAGGCAGATAGAGCTTTGAACCTATGGTGGATGATCCCTGTGAGTCAGCCTTGCTGGACTGTTTGTTTATAAGAGATCCACTTTCAACAGCTCCATTTTCCGCAGAGTTATTTTGTGAGTGTCCAGGGGAAGTTCGTGTGTGTGTGTGTGTGTGTGTGTGTGTGTGTGTGTGTGTGGCTGAGGGGTAGCCCACCTGCCGTGGTTTATAGGATGTCTTTTTCCTTTGTTCTTCCTGATTAGGGATGCATTACCTATTCCTCCCTCAACCTCTAGCCAGTGCCTCAGTTACATCTAAAACCCTTATTTAATTTAGTGCATCTAAATGCTTCAAATGACTATAGTATTTAAAATCACTCACATGCGGAAGTTTTAACCTCCATACATTCTCCCTACAGTCAACAAAGCACAAGCTATTTTCTTTTTAACATCAGCAACACGGAGGCCTAGGGAGACAGGGCCAGGTGTGGCGTCTGAGGCATGACTTGGGCTGCCCAGGTCATCTGACTCGTGCAAATAATAAATGGCTCCAGCCACTGGTGGGAAAGTGACAGAGGAGAATGAGAGTGGAAAATTTGGAGTGCAGTTTTGAAACAGGAAAAGCAGTCCTAAGGATGGCCGGCTCACAGAGGCCAAGGGAAGGCTGCTCCTGATAGCCAAAGCAAGCAAGCCTCTTCTAGTGATGTAATTTGGCTATGGCCTTTTTCTCTACTTGCGATCAGAAGTCAGTGGATTACAACTGGTAGATTTCTTTAGTTCCCATATTGGCAGACTCTTTCCCAGGCTGTTGGTGATTCACCTACTTGCGGTTTTCAGGGAAAAGTCAGTTGGTGACCATCTGCTGTGACTTCTGTTTCTTCTCTTGAAAGCTGATGGAGACTCGAGTAGGAGGGGAAGTCATAACACCCACCGTTTACCAAGTGCCCACCGTGGACCAGGAATTATCTGATCCCTTCAGCAGCATTCGCAGTCACGAGGCAGACAGAGGCACGGGGCCGTGAGGTCATCTTAAGTCACAGATCAGCGGTGGGGGCAGAGCGCAGAGGCAGGCTGGCTCTAACTGCATCCAATGTCTGTGGTCCTTCCCACATCACACCACACCACTGCCTGGTGCAAAATGATATGGCGTTCGTGAAATGGAAAGTTTCTTCCATGTAAAATTAATGCATTGGAATTCAGCCATGGATGGGCATATGGCTGACTTGAAATCACCGGGATTAATTTCTTCCTGCCTCGGGTTTCTTTATCCTGACTCTTTCTTCCTTGGCTCTGATAGACTCTTATCCTAGGTGATGTTATGACAATTCAAAGCTACGTAAGACCCAGTCGAATGATATGGGCTGTTGACATTGCTGATGTTAGAATCCGAACCCTGTAAACTTCTGAGGTTTCGTCCATTTGGGGTTGAGGGCCTACTGCAGAAGTGGGGACCATGAGCACTCCTGGATTCTTGCCTTTTTTCATGAGACGGGATTCCTTTGTACCTCTGGACTGGAATGAGGGCCAGGAATGTGTATGCTGATGGGTGGAAGCTGAAGGAAAGACTGAAAATCAAGGCACATTTCTTCTGAGAGGGGAGAATTGGTACAGAGCTCCCCGCTTGAGGTCAAAGGAACGGTAATAGGACCTTTGAGTCAGCCGCTGATTATGAAATCAAGAGCTCGGGAGGAAATTGTTGGTTGGGGACTGCCCAGCAAGGAGGGAGAAGAGGAGGAAGGAAAGTCATGTATTTCCCATTAGAAAGAGATTGTTTTGGTTCAAGACCATTGCTTTCTCCGCTTTCGGTTTTTTGAGATCAGCTTTCTCAGAGGCAGCAACAGTGGCAGCTGATGTCTCTTCCCTCTGGAGAAATGGTGGTTGATGAAGTCCAAATATGCTGGGGCGAGGGATGGTCACTCCACATTTTGACCGAAAAAGAAGATAGAGGCAGCCCTGTTTGTAGGAGATAAGACAGAGTACATCTCACCTAGCGCAGGAGCTTATGAAACGTGAGCCCTGGGAGGCCCCGGCCCATCAGACCATGAGGTTCAGACTGTCTCTGCATCCACAACCAGGCTCAGCATTGTCCTCTAGCTTCCCTGGGTTAAGTGAGCTGCCAACTCAGTAATCTGTTAGTGCAAGTTCCTTGGCCCCAGCCTAGCATCTGGCAGCAGGCTGCCAAGTTATGTTCCACCAATATTTATTGAATGACTGGCTGAAGGTACACAAAGCAGACTGCCACGTCTGTTCTTCGTGCTGTTATGTCCATCCCTCCACAGAAGTTGTCTTAGCAGCTGGAGCCTAGGCAGGGCCCGTGGGTACCTGTGATGGGCCCAAGGCAAGGGGGGACTTGGGGATGGAAGGAGAGCAAGTTGGGAAATAAGGCACCTATTCATGTTGATCGCCCCCTCTCTTTGATTGCTTAGCCCTGGGATCAGTCCTTCTGTTCAATCCTGCCAGGCCTCACCTCCCTGGGTGGGTTCCTGAAGTGTGGTGAGGAGATTTGGAAAACCGAATGGCTTTGCACGTGAGGGCTGAGCCTGCGGTAGGTAGCATTCTGTGTGAGGTTTTTTCTGGCCCTGCATGGCTCACCACAGGATTGTTATTTTTGCAAAATCACTTTCCTTTAGGCCTGTACAAGTTTCTTATATAAATGGGTTTCTAATTTTTGAGCATCGTATTTTCTTTCTGTTAAAGAATGACCTTTAGCCATCATGCTGCTTCATCCCCCTAAATATAACTCATTGTCTCAATTATTTTTTGTTTTTGCAGAGTCCTTTATGCTTAGCTTATGGTTTTCCCCACCTCTGTTATTTCAGTTATGATCCTTTATTCATAGGATATGTTTTTTAATTTTTCTTTTGTACTGGGGTATAGTTGATTTGCAGTGTTGTTTCAGATGTATAGCAAAGTGTTTCTGTTATGCATATACATATATCCATTATTTTTCAGATTCTTTCCTCATATAGGTTATTATAGAATATTGAGTTCCCTGTGCTATACAGTAGGTCCCTATTGATGGTTTTATACATAGCAGTTTGTATATGTTAATACCTAACTCCTAATTTATCTTACCTCCTCACCTTTCCCCTTTGGTACCATAAATTTGTTTTCAAAGCCTGTGAGTCTGTCTCTGTTTTGTAAATAAGTTCATTTGTGTCATCTTCTTAGATTCCACATACAAATATATGGCATTTGTCTTTCTCTGACTTAATCCACTTGGTGTGATAATCTCTAGGTCCATTCATGTTGCAGCAAGTGGCATTATTTCATTCTTTTTTATGACTAATATTTAATTGTATATATTGATACATACCACACCTTCTTTAGCCATTCATCTGTCTGTGGACATTTGAGTTGTCTTGGCTATTGTAAATAGTAAATGGGGCTACAGTGAACATTGGTGTGCATGTATCTTTTTGAATTATAGTTTTCTCCAGATACATGCCCAGAACTCGGATTGCTGGATCATATGGTAGGTATTTTTTTGAGGAACCTCTATACTGTTGTCCATGCTTCCTGTGTGGCTCAGCTGGTAAAGAATCTGCCTGCAATGCGGAAGACCTGGGTTCCATCCCTGGGTTGGGAAGATCCCCTGGAGAAGGGAAAGGCTACCACTCCTGTATTCTGGCCTGGAGAATTCCATGGACTGTATAGTCTTCAGTCCATGGGGTCACAAAGAGTCAGACACGACTGAGTGACTTTCACACATACTGTTGTCCATCATGGATGTACCAGTTTACCTTCTTGTCAACAATATAGAAGGGTTCCTTTTTCTCCACACCCTCTCCAGCATTTATTTGTAGACTTTTTGATCTTGGCCATTCTGACTGATGTGAGGTGGTGCCTCATTGTAGTTTTGATATGCATTTCTCTAATGATTAGTGATCTTGAGCATCTTTTTGTATGCCTATTGGCCATCTGTAGATCTTCTTTGGAGAAATGCATAGTTAGATCTTCCACCCACTTCTTTGGAGAAGGAAATGGAAACCCACTCTACAGTTCTTGCCTGGAAAATCCCATGAACAGAGGAGTCTGGCAGGCTGCAGTTCATGGGTAGCAAAGAGTCAGACATGACTGAGCAACTGAGCACCCACTTCTTGATTGGGCTGTTGGTTTTTTAATGTTGAGTTGCATGAGCTGTTTGTATATTTTGGAGATTAATTCCTTGTCAGTCACTTTGTTTGCAAATATTTTCTCCCATTGTGTGGGTTCTCTTTTCATTTTGTTTATGATTCCCTTGCTGTGCAAAAGCTTTTTAGGTTTAATTAGGTTCCATTTGTTTATTTTTGTTTTTACTTTCATTACTCTCAGAGGTGGATCCAAAAAGATATTACTGTAATTTATGTCAAAGAGTGTTCTGCCTATGTTTTCCTCTAAGAGTTTTATAGTATCTGGCCTTACCTGTAGGTCTTTAATCAATTTTGAGTTTATTTTTGTGTATGGTGTTAGAGAATGTTCTAACATGTAGCTGGCCAGTTTTCCCAGCACCACTTATTGAAGAGACTGCTTTTTCTCCATTGTACCTTCTTGCCTTCTTTGTCCTAGATTAATTGACCATAGGTGTGTGGGTTTATTTCTGGGCTTCCTGTTCCATTGATGTATGTTTCTGTGTTTGTGCCAGTACCATACTGTTTTATTAGCATAGCTTTGTGGTTTAAAGTCAGGGAGCCAGCTCCATTTGTCTTTCTCAGGATTGCTTTGGCTATTCAGGGCCATCTGTATTTTCATACAAATTAAAAAAAAAAAAAGATAGTTCGTTGAAAAATGCCATTGGTAATTTGATAGGGATTATATTGAATCTATAGATTGCCTTAGATAGTATAAGCATCCTAATAGTGTTGATTCTTCCAATCCAAGAACATGGCATATCTTTGCATCTGCTTGTGTTATCTTAAGTTTCTTTCATTAGCATACAGATCTTTTCCCTCCTTAGGTAGGTTTATTCCTAGGTATTTTATTTTTTTGATGCAATTGTAAGTGGAATTATTTCCTTATTTTCTCTTTCTAATCTTTTGTTGTTAGTGTATAGAAATGCAAGAAATTTCTGTATTAGTTTTGTATCTTGTAACCTTACTGAATTTGTCGATGAACTCTAGTAGTTTTCTGGTATTACTAGCATCTTTAGGATCTTCCATGTATGGTATCATGTCATTTGAAAACAGTGACAGTTTAACTTCTTTTCCAGTTTGGATTCCTTTTATTTCTTTTTTTCCTGTTTGCCATGGCTAGGACTTCCAAAGCTATGTTGAATTAAAGTGGCAAGAGTAGACATCCATGTCTTGTTCCTGATCTTAGAGGAAATGCTTTCATGTTTTCACCATTGAGTATGATGTTAGCTGTGGGTTTGTCATTTATGGCCTTTATTATGTTGAGGTAGGTTCCCTCTGTGTCTACTTTCTGGAGAGAGTTTTGTTTTTTTTTTTAATTCATAAACTGGTGTTGAATTTTGTCAAAAGCTTTTCCTGCATCTATTGAGATGATCATATGGTTTTTATTCTTCAGTTTGTTAATGTGGTATATCACACTAATTGTTTTGTGGATATTGAAAAATCCTTGCATCCTTGGGATAAATCCCACTTGATCATGGTGTATGATCTTTTTAATGTATTGTTGGATTTGGTTTGCTAGTATTTTGTTGAAGGTTTTTGCATTTGTATTCATCAGTTATGTTGGCCTGTAATTTTCTTTTTTTGTGTTGGTTTTGCCTGGTTTTGGTATCAGGGTGATGGTGGCCTAATAGAATGAGTTTGGGAGTGTTCCTTTCGCCTTAGTTTTTTGGAAGAGTTTCATAAGGATAGGTGTTAACTCATCTCTAAATGTTTGATAGAATTCACCTGTGAAGTCATTAGCCTTGGACTTCTGTAGTTGGAAGTTTTTAAATCACAGTTTCAATTTCAGTACTTGTGATTAGTCTGTTCATATTTGCTATTTCTTCCTGGTTTATCCTTGGAAGAGCATCTCGTTGTGACTTTTTTTTTGTCTTTGGATATAGAGTATCTTTTTTGATAGGTTCCAGTCTTTTTTTTGTTGATAGTTGTTGAGCAGGTAGTTGTGATTTTGGTGTTTTTGTGAGAGGAGGTAAGCTCAAGTCTAGAAGACAAAGTAGAAGCTCTGTCATCTTGTCTTCCTCTCATATGTTGAATTTTTTTACACCTTAGGAAAATTTAAAAACCTGTATATCCCTCACTTAGGTATACCCTTCACTCCCCGTTTGTTGACATTTTGCCATATTTGCTTTATCCTTGTAAAGTCAGTTCCACCATGTGAAGTATGCATTTCTAAAAACCACTGTGCTGAGCAAATCCTGCAGTAAAAACCACAGGGCTTGTGGGGAAGGTGGGGTGAGGGGCACAACACTTAAAAACCTTGTGAGTAACACTTTAAAGATGGGAACATAATAAAAAGTGGTAGGACGGCTGTACATATATTAAATAGTTAAGAAATACATCACTACTTTAAATATGGCACTCTACTTTAAAAAAAAAAAGATGTGTGGTTTGCTTACAAAGGTGGTTGTTGGAAGGGTGGAGCTTGTGAGTTATTATGAAGCAGTGGAAAAGGGCTTTGTGAAATTGGATAGAAGGTCGTAACACTAGAGGAGTTAAATGTGGCTCAGAATACACATGGTGAACCGAGGTAGCAGGCAGGGGTTTGAGTGATGTGTTGGAATTCATCTTGTGTATTTCTGCAGCTGGGTGCAGTTTTCTGTATGTACATTGTAATCCTTGAGATCAAAATCACGTATCAGCACACATCAGATTTTCTGTGATCAAACTGTTAATATGTCAATTGCTTTGGAACAAATTCAGCCAGCATTATAGCAGAACTGAGGATGTGTAGATCTACTTTTTTTCTGAACTGTTTGAAAGTAACTTGCAGGCATCATGGCATTTCATTTCTAAATACTTAAGTATAAATCTCCTAAGAAAAAGGCCATTACCCTGCCTAACCACAATATCATTTCTACCCCCAGGATAATTAACCTAGGTTAGTTCATTTATTAGCTTTTTTAATTAATATTTTATTTTTAACAGTTTTAGGTTTATAGGAAAATTAAGCAGAAAATACAGAATTTCCATATCATATACCTTCTTCCCTTACCCACCCACTTACATTACCTGTTATTGACATCTTGCATTAGTGTGGCATATTTGTTGAACATATGTGTGTGCATATTGTTGAACCAATATTCATACATTATTATCAACTGAAATTTGTAGTTTCATTAGGGTTCATTCTTTGTGTTGTACTTTCTATGGGTTTAGAAAAATGCACAGTGTTAGGTTATCTACCATAGCAGTATCATACAGAATAATTTTACTGCCCTGAAAATCCTCTGTGCTCTGGTTATTCATCCCTGATTACCCCCAGATCTTTTTTTTTTTACTGTATGTAGTTTTTCCTTTCCAAAATGTCATATAGTTAGGATTATACAGAGTATATCTTTTTCAGACTGGCTTCTTTCACTTAGCAATATGCTTTTAAGAAGTTCCCTCCATGCCTTTGTGTGGCTTGGTGGCTCATTTCCTTTTGTTGAATAGTGTTTTGTTGACTCGGATGGTTAAGAATCCGCCTGCAATGCGGGAGATCTGGGTTCAATTCCTGCGTTGGGAAGAACCCCTGGAGGAGGGCATGGCAACCTACTCCAGTATTCTTGCCTGGAGAATCCCATGGACAGAGGAGCCTGGCGGGCTAAGGTTCATGGGGTCGCAAAGAGTTGGACACGACTGAGAGACTAAGCCCAGCGCAGTGTGTTCTATATGGACAGCCCAGTTTTTTAATCCATTCACCTTTTTGAAGGACATTTTGGTTGCTTCCAGTTGCTGGCAATTGTAAGTAAAGCTTTTGTAAACATCAATGTACAGGCTTTTGTGTGGACATAAGTTTTCAACTCATTGGATAAATACAAAGGAGCATGGTTGCTGGCTTGTGTGGTACGCATATATTTAATTTCGTAAACTAAATTGTCAAAACTGTCGTTTGAAGTGGCTGTACCATTTTGCACCCCCACCAGCCGTGGACGACGTTTCCTGTGGATCTGCATCCTCGTCAGTGTTTGGTGTTTTCAGCGTTTTGGATTTTGACCATCCTGTGTATGCTTAGTCACTCAGTCGTGTCCAACTCTTTGCGACCCCATGGACTGTAGCCCGCCAGGCTCCTTTGTCCATGGGGGTTCTCCAGGCAAGAATACCTGAGTGGACTGCCATTTCCTCCTCCAGGGGAGCTTCCCAACCCAGGGATTGAACCCAGGTCTCCTGCATTGCAGTAGGATTCTTTACAGTCTGAGCCACCAGGGGAGAAGCCCGTGGACTTTGACTATTCTGATATGTGTGTAATAGGATCTTGTTGTTTTAATTGGCAGTTCCTTGATGATGCGCTATTGAGCAGGTTTTCATGTGTGTGTTTGCCATCTGCCTATCTTCTTTGGTGAGATGTCTATTTAGATCTTTTGTCCATTTTTTAAATTGAGTTGTTTTCTTATTGTTGAGTTGTAAGAGTTCTTTGGGTATTTGGATTTAAGCCTTTATCAGATATGTTTTTGCAGATATTTTGCCCCATCATTAGTTTGTCTTTTTATTCTCTTAATAGCATCTTTCACAGATGAGAAGTTTTTAATTTTAATGAAGGACAACTAACCACTTTTTTTTTCGTGGATGATGCTTTTGGTGTTGTATCTAAAAATGTTGCTAAACCCAAAGTCACCTAGATTTTATCCAATATTCTAGAAGTTTTATAATTTTGCATTTTACATTTAAGCATACTATTCACATTGAGTTAATTTTTGTGTAAAGTGTAAGGTCTGTGTCTGGATTCATTTTTTGCATATGGATGTCCAGTTGTTCTAACACTACTTTTTGAAAAGACTGTCTTTTTTCCCATTTTATGACCTTAGCTCCTTTGGCAAAGATCAGTTGATTGTATTCATGTGGGTATAGTTTGGGGCTGTCTGTTGTCTTCCATTGATCTTTTTGGGCCCATACCACATTTCTGGATTCCTGTAGCTTTATAGTCAGTCTTAGAATCAGGTAGTGTTAGTTCTCTTCAGTATCATGTTGGCTAATTTCAGCCTTGTGCCTTTCCATGTAAACTTTAGAATTAACTTGTCAATATCCACAAACAGCTTACTGGGGTTTTCATTGAGATCACATTGAATCTATTAGCATTAGCAGATGTGAAATTCCCTGTGGGCACATTATTCTCAATATATATCAACTGACACAAATTCAGGAAGCATTGTATCAGAACTTACTAAATGCGGATATAAACTCTTTTCCTCAACCATTTGAAACTAAATGCAGACATGACTTCACTCCTTTCCGTATAAACGTCCTGAGAAAAAGGGCATTTTTCTACCTAACTACAATATCTAGGACTTCCCTCGTGATTCATTGGATAAGACGTCACCTTCCAGTGCAGCGGGTACAGATTCAATCTCTGGTTGGGGAGCTAAGACCACACATGCCTTGCGACCAAAAAACCAAAAACATAAAACAGAAGCAATATTGTAACATATTCAATAAAGACTTTAAAACCAGTCCCACATTAAAAAACAAAAACGTTTTAAAAAACCACGCTATCATTATCACTAGCTTTTTAAAATCACGCTTGTCCTCAGTAAAGCTGGGTTTTTGTTTTAATGTTCATCCTGTCATATGCTAAGCACTGTGCTCTGTTGGGACATAAAGATAAACAAGCAGAGTTCCTGCCTTTAAGAAGTCCAGTCTCCTGGGGAGACAGACATCTAAGACAGTGATTGTATTAGGCTGGGATGAGGGCCATAGTAGATTTATCTACTTTCCTTTCATTCAAGGAGTATGTCAGCAGAAATGTTCTTTCTGTGGGATAAAGAACTGTTCCCAGAGTGGTGTCCTGGAGTCCACACTCCATTGTGTGATTCAGCCTGACCGTGATGGACCTTCCTTCCCAACCGAGAGGGGCTTGCATCCATCTGGCAGTGAAGGATGCAAATAGCAGAGTGTCATTCCCTTCATCTGATTCTTTCAATTTCTGTATGAGAGTTGGCCAGGCACAGAAGAATAAGAAAGAAGCTATGAGAGCTAGGCTGAGGAATTGGGGGCTTTATTCTTCAGATCAGCTATATTAAGCTGTATAAGCTATATTAATATATGTACTAACGTATATTAAGATATATGTTTGGCCATGAATACCAGAAGTGTACGTGCTCAGTCGCTCATTCATGTCTGACTTTTTGCGACCCCATGGACTGTAGCCCACCAGGTTTCTCTGTTCATGGGATTTCCCAGGCAAGAATACTGGAGTGGGTTGCCATTTCCTTCTCCAGGGGATCTCCCAACCCATGGATCGAACCCATGTCTTCTGCATTGGCAGGCAGATTCTTTACCACTGAGCCACCAGGAAAGATGAATACCAGAGACCCAAATTAACAGTGACTTAATCAAGATAAAAGTTTAGCTTTCACTTAACAGGAGATCAGTGGTCCAGGGCTGGAGTGCCGGCTCAGGTCCATGAGGTCATCCGGGGACCTAGACTCATGCTGGCTATCGCTCCCTCATCCCCGCTGTGATATGTGGGCTGATGCGCTCACCTGTGTGATGCAAGATGGCTTGTCTGTACATCCACATGCCAGGCAATAGGATGGAAGAAGGGGGCAGCATACGCCTTTCTTTTAAGGCATGTTTTAGAAAGACACACCTTATTTCTGTCTAGATCCCATTAGCCAGAATTTGCTTGTGTAGCCATACCTATTTACAAGAAGGTGCAGAGAAACATAGTCATCATTTGGAAGACCATATGCCATGCTAAGAATAAGTTTTATTCCCTATAAGAAAGGTGGAGTGATATGTACTAAGAGTCAACTTGCAGCCCCTTACATACTAGTATTTCTTTTATAAAAAAGAGCCTTCTATAAGATTGAACCCTTAAGATGCTACTTAAAAATAGGTTTATCAGCAGAATAATTTTGGAATTTTAAGCATGGTATTGATCTCATAGATATTCATAATGCGGAATAGCATTAAAGGCTCTGAGAAGTTCTGCAGTAAAAGAACATGTCTGTCTTTGTATAACCTGAAAAATCCCTTTGTATATATATATATATATATATATATATTTGCTGAAGCCCTTAGCTTTGGGAAACACTGCTTTGGGAATTATTGAAGTTTTTTCTTAGTTTGCAGCAATGCAAACATTTTTACAAGACTTTCACTCCCAGGGATTTTGTCAACAGAAACATGTGCACATTGTGTTAGTCAAAATCAAGGTTTATTCAAAGAAACAGAACCACTGGAGATAAATAAAGGGATTTATTGAACTTGTGCATTTGTGGGAGCTGGGTAGATAGTCTGTGTAAGGCTGCTGTCTTTGTATCTGATTGCGGAGCTGGAGGTCTCTTGAGTAAGGCAGAAGAAATTGGAAAAGGAGAATAAGCTGCAGCTCATGAGAGTGGGTGGGAACGACAAGTCAGGCTGTCATTGCCTCCAGTTCTAATGATGTGGTGTCCTGACCCGATGACGCTGATGCCCTTCCTTGTGGAACTAAGCGTGTACCTGGGGTGTGAGTCAGAAGCCGAAAGAGGGTCCAGGGAAGGGAGATCCATCAGCAGCAGACCTGGTGCCCCCACCCCACCAGGGTGTGATGAGCCTACACGATAAGCAACAACAGGTGTCAGCTTACCTGAAGCTCCCTCACTGACCTTCCCACAGAAACATAATATGGCTTCACTTCCCCTTCCCCATCTCAACTGGAAACGTACAAAGAATGGAATTCTGAGAAATGTGTACTAGCCCAGCCGGGTCATGCGTTACAAAGCTACTGCATGTGCAGTCACCAGATGACAAGTATGGAATTGTTTACAGCAGTGCTGTTTCTAATGGCTTCAAATAAGAAATAAGCCAAGTGTGCGTCAACAGTTAAGTAGATACGTAAGTTGTGTTACTAGCATAGGATGGAAATAATAAATTAACAAAATGTTGCTATATGCTTCCCCATGGATGAATCTTGCAAAAAATATGGAGCAAAAAAAAAAAGACACGAATACAAATGATGATTGCATTTTTGTAAGTTTCAAAAACAGCAAAGCTCATTTGTGGTGTCAGAAGTCAGGCTAATAGTTAGCCTTGAGAGAGGGCTAGCGACTCAGATGGGTTTCTGCTGGGCTGATAATGTCCTGCTTCTTGGTCTGGGTTCTGCTCAGCCAGGTATGTTCACGTTGGGAAAACTCACTATGCCACATAGTTCTGATCTGTGCACTTTTCTAAACTTATCCTTCAGGACAACGTTTAGATGCATTAATGTTTTAACAAGTCATTGAGTGCTCATGGACCTGCTGGATTAGAGGAAGGGAATTAAGTTAGAGCAAGTTGATCCCTCGTATGTAGTGGCATGGGGGCATGGAACAAGGCAGCAGATACTAGAAGAAGCAGATGTGAGAGGACCTGGTCTCCTAGAGGGTCACTGCAGGCTGTCCCTCTCTTTGGCTGGACATCTGTTGCCATCATGAAGGGTTAGGACCCTGGGGACTTCCCTGGTGGTCCAGTGGCTAAGACTCTGTGCTCCCAATGCAGGGGGCCCAGGTTCAATCCCTGGTTGGGGAACTAGATCCCACATGCTGCAACTAGAGAGCCTGCATGCCACATCAAAGATCGAAGATCCTGTATGCTGCAACTAAGACCTGGTGCAGCCAAATAAATAAATAAATATTATTTTAAAAAAGAGTTGGGACTTTGTACACAGGAGGCTTATTAGCAGATGCAGCCACGTGGCACAGATCATAGATCTGGAGTAGATCGTGTAGATTTGGAGTGGGTCTCAGCACATTTGTAAGTTTCCTGGGTTTCCTGAGGTACAACGCAGGGTGGAAGCCACTGGACTTGAGAGACAGTAGACATGGATGCTAAGAGGAAAGAGAGGCATGTCGGGGGACCTTGGTGCTGGAAACCTTTCTCCCCATGCTTACTCCTGGTTCAGCATGCAGCATGCTTTTTCTTGTCTTTAACCCTGACAAATACATTGGTCTAGCCTTTCTGTTGTGTGAAATCATAACTCCTTTTTCCACGCTTTTTGTTTTAGCTCATCATTGGGGTTTATGATTCCTCTCTTGAAAACACATTACTTGAAAGGGCTGTAGGCTGTGAATATAGAATGGGCTGAGTCCCTGTGATGTCCACCCCGTTCAGAGCCTGGGGTGTATACAGTTGGACCTCTGATGCCCTAAACAGTTATCTGAAAAGCATTGTTGTCTGGGATTATTAATGGTATTTCTGTTGCCTGGGAAATTAGGGTTTGCCATGTTGATGAGCAATTTGTTCTAAAATGAAATCTTTACAAGTATCTTAATATTTTTATTTGGAAAAATTTTGAGTATGCTAGAAAACAGCAGGGCATATGCTGCAGTGTCCTCCCAAGCCTCTAGGAAACACTGGTCTTGTGAAATTCTCCAATTCTCTCAATCTGATGGAAGCTTGTCATTGTTGTATCCTAAAATCCCGTATTATACTCTGTCATGGAATTTAACATAACCTCCAGAACTGTAATCACCCGTCTCCTTGTTTATCTCTTTATCTAGCCCTGGAATCTAATCTGTTTGAGTTCAGGGACTATGTCTTATTTGACTTACAGCTCCAGTGTCTGGCTCAGTAGATACTCAGTAATTAGGGATAAGTGAATGAGCCCTTAAATTCTGGAAGCAAAGCACTGGTGTCTGGACCTTGGAGAAGAGCCTCATTTGAGGAGGGAGGAGAACTAGGGAAGGCAGCAGAGCTACACTGACCAGAGAGGAAGGAAAAGAACCAAAAGAGTGTTCTATCATGGAAGTCAAGGAAAAAATGGGAGAGACTTTTGAGGAATTATCAAATGCCACAATGAAACCAATGAAAATTTGAATTGAAAAGAGTTTGGGGGACTTCCCAGTAGTTCAGCAGATAAGACTCTGCACTCTGAGTGCAGGGGTGGGGCTCATGTTTTACCCCCGGCTGGGTAACTAGATCCCTTTTGCTGTAATTAAAGATCCTGCATGCTGCAACTAAAACCTGGCAAGGCCAAATAAGTAAATTTTAAAAATAAATTTAAAAAAGAGTTTGGAGGTTTGTCAAAATCATTAGTGGCTATAGGAAAGCAAGATGGAAGCAGGATCTTGAGGGGTTAAGGAGAGAGTATGAGACCAGGAATGGAGGTAGAGGGTCAAAACATGTACCTAGAAGTGAGGCTACAAAACAAAGGAGATCGGGAGGTGGTCAAGCAGAATGGCAGAAGCAAAGCCAGCAGCCTCGCTAGGAAGAACTGTGTTCATTCAAAGGCAGAGATCAGAGGTGTCTTCAGTGCCCATCTCCCGGCCCGCAGGATGACTCAGGTACTCTGCCAGCCTGTGGCCGGTGGAGGGATGAGGCTGCATTTTGGTGGCTGAGTCAGCAGTTCATTTACTTGGAAGCCACATGCGCTCGGCCCTGCACTAAGCCCTTTGAATGATTTTTGTCTGTTTTAAACGTGTATCTTCCCTTTCCTGCAGGAAACATGGTGGAATGGTGCTTACCCCAAGATATTGACCTTGAAGGCGTGGAGTTCAAGTCTATGGCCAGCGGATCCCATAAAATTCAGTCTGATTTCATGTAAGTGGTGCTGATTGCCAGTCTGTTCTGCACTGTTTTCTCTCCTCCTCTGCTTTCCCCAGAGAATAAGAGCTGTCGTCAGGGCATCTTTAGGAAGTGTTTATAAGTGCCCTGAAAATACATGTACCGGTTTGTGTTTTTATATCAGTTTTGTAATAAGAAGCTCCCAAGCTTTTGTTAGGTTCTCATGACCCGAAAACGTTAAGAACTCCTGCCATAGAGGTTCTTGCCTTTTCTAAGAGATGGTTGATCCTCGCTTCAGGTTTGGTTTTAATGACCTCGCTTGAGGTTTTGGTTCCATTTGGGTTAACTCAAGACATGTATGTGCTAAAACTTGGAATTTCAGCTTTAAGTAAGGCCAGTTTGTAGTCCTGTGTGATTAAGATTCTTGTGAGGAACAACTGGAACATACGGGTGACGGAGTAGCTTTCATCTTCTCATTGGGCTGAAACCGTGACAGGCACAAGTGTGAGAAAGGGGAAGGAAAACAAGTGACAGCTCTGGTCAAACGTTCTATTAAAAACATCAGAGACTCAGGAAGCGAGGAGAGCATCAACACGGTTTATGCTAATAAAACAGAGGTCACACATCAAGTCAGCTGTTATGCAGGAAAGGAAGGTCATGGTCAAAGGCAGCTGATCTGGGGTCAAGGGCAGCTGAACAGCAGGCTTTGCGGAGAGCAAGTCCTGGCTCCAGCGGGACAACCCTTAGTGAGTTCCAGGTTTTTTTTGATCCTTGATTGCCCCATCTGTAGGGTTGAATGGCTTGGGCTCATTGTCCCCCTGAGATCCTGCCCCCCACCCCGAGATTTTAAAAAAGGTTTTTCTCAGGCTGAACTTTCTCATGTAGAGCCCTGGACACAGTTACATCTTCTATTTGGGATGCCTCTCAAGGGATTTCCAGATGCTCCTGGTGGTAAAGAACCTGCCTGCCAATGCAGGAGACATAAGAGATGCAGGTTCCATCCCTGGGTGGCGAAGATCCCTTGGAGGAGGGCATGCAACCCACTCCAGTATCCTTGCCTGGAGAATCCCCATGGACAGAGGAGCCTGGTGGGCTACAGTCCATGGAGTCGCAAAGAGTTGGACACTGAAGTGACTTTAGCACACCTGTCAAGGGAAAAAACCAAAATTCCTGATTTTGAGCTATGCTACATGTTGGGTCTCTTTTAGCTATTTCCGGAAGGGGCCCTTCTTCGGCCTGGCCTGCTTCGCCAACATGCCGGTAGAAAGCGAGCTGGAGCGTGGCGCGCGGATGAAGTCCGTGGGCATCCTGTCTCCATCCTACACCCTGCTGTACCGGCACATGCACTTCCTGGAGAACCAAGTTCGGTGCGTGGGCCACTGGGCGGGAGGCTGCGGGCCGGCGGGTGATGGTGATGAGCCCTCGGGGTTAAAGGTCGTGCATCGATCAGAGCAGTAGGTGCCTCTCCGGGAACTTCCGTGGCCACGTTTCATGCCTCCGGCGGTGGTCTTTGTATTTCAGCCTGCGTCCTGCGTACTGATCCTTCACACTCGAGTGAAAGCTGGGGTCGATTTTGCTTTCAGTTTAACACTATCATCAGTTTTGTTTAATCAATTTGTTGACATGTACAGTGATCTTTAGTTCCCCTCAACCACAATTAAACCTCCCTTCCAACTCCCACCCTCAACTCTTTTAAGACCTCATCATTTATTATTTGGAGTAATCGTTATCATGGGAGGGAATTAATAGGAAGGGAATTTTTAACAGAAGCTGCAAAACTGTTACTATTTCATATTTTTCCCCACCATGTGAGTAACCTAATTTTATTTCAGATTTTTGAGGAAGAAATCTATCACTAATCCCTGAAGCATTGTTAAAATTTTAGCACATTTGCCTCTTTTCTGGTATGCGTGTGTGTGTGTACTTTAAAAAATTATTTATATACTTGGCACCATACACTATACATGCTTTAACATCCCATCCTTTTAAAATATATCATTATTTTAATTTTTTATATAACTGTCTTTCTTGATCAGCATCTTTGAAAGAATATGAAATGTAGTTTGTGGGGAAGATGTTTATTATTTAAAAATTAGTTAAAAGTACAAACGAACTTTTAAAATTCTCCCAAATCTTAGCACTTAGTAAGATGAAATATCCATTGTCAATGTTCAGTGAATGTCATTCTAAAAAACATAATTTTCCAAAAGTAGAATTGGTTTAATGTATTTGTATATATCAGAGAAAAAGAGTAAGTGAAACTGAAGAAATTGTCAAACTTTGAGTATTTTTTTCACAGTAAGATGTATTATTTCTTGGACTATTCCGCCCAAGTTAGAGACAAAAGACTCTGAAAAACATGAAGATACAGTATTATTCTTATTGAGAAATGGCATATATACAGTAAAGTATACAAATCTTTGTGTAGGTGTCATTGGTGTTTTTAGGTTGTGTTTTAGGTGTAGACAGTCAGTTATGTTATACTTTTCCCCTTAACTCCTCCCCTAATTTTTTTCTTAACTTTATATATTGTGAGGTTTATTACATTTAGCTCTGTAATCATAATTCCCATGATTCTTAAGTCTCATTTATATGTTTACAACCACATCCCTGGCTTAACTGTGACTTACTGAGCTCCTGATACATTTCTTGGTTGGATTTTGCCATCAAGCACTCTTTTTTTTGTCATAAAAGGATTGTGGGTGCTGCCTCCTCTGAAATCTTGCATGCTTAATACTGTTGGTCTTTCTCCTTTACTCTTGGCTTGGGTATAAGATTCTTATATCTTTTCTTTTCTCTTCTCAGGATGCTGTAAATATTGTTCTGCTGTCTTCTGATATTGGTTGTTTCAGAAAAGCCTCTGTCGTCTAGGTCCCTATAGATGCTTTATCTGTGATGTTTCTGAACTTTTTTTCTTTTTTTTTTTTTTTCTGGAATAGTTCTTCCTTTTTGATCCAGAGACATGACTTAATTTCAGGAACCTTTTCTTCTACCATGAAATACTCAACTTTTTCTCTGCATTTTTCCTTCTTCTTCAGGAACACCAGTTATGCTCAGGTTTTCTTGCCATTGTCCTGCATATTTTTCATTTTGATGGTTTAAAAAAATTATTTATTCATCTTTGGCTGCACTGGGTCTTCTTTGCTGCATGTGGGCTGTCTCTAGTTGCGGTGAGCAGGGGCTACTCTCTGGTTGGGGTCCACGGGCTTCTCACTGCAGTGGCTTCTCTTGTCGAGGAGCATGGGCTCTCGGGTGTGAGGGCTTTGGCCGTTGTGGCATGTGGGCTCAGAAGCCGTGGCTCACAGGCTCTAGAGCACAGGCTCTGTAGTTGTGGTCCACGGGCTTAGTTGCTCCACAGCATATGGGATCTTCCCGGAGCAGGGATCGAACCCATGTACCCTGCATTGGCAGGCGGATTCATAATGACTGGGCCACCAGGGAAGTCCCTGATGATTATTTTAATAGCAGTCGAATGTTAGAGCTGTCCCATTAATCCACTCCCTTATCCCCTGTGGTTGAGCAGTTGGCATGTTTCTAATTTTTTTTTAACTGCTCCTCTACATTTTGGAGCTGTGATATATATTTTTCTGTATTTGAAATATTTCCTGAGTTTTGTGTCTCAGAAGTAATACTGAGAAAAAGAACATTTTTATTGGGATCTTGACACTTTAAAAAAATTATTACTCCTTTTGAAAAATTAATTTCCCAAGGAGGCAATACATTCTCATGGTTCAAAAGCTGAAAATTATAAGGAGGTATTATGTTAGTTAGAGTCCTGGCTAAATGGTGGTTAACAGAGGCCCTGAAATACGCTGGTTCAGATAAGACAGAAGATTCTTCTCCATAAAATGGCCTAGAAGTAGGCAGGTGGTCAGTGTGGGCAGCCTACTGTTCCCACAATCATCCGGGGCCCACACTGCTCTCCTAGGAGGGATTTTTGTGTTCTCAGATGCCCTTCTCACCTGTTGAGAGCTGCTCACCACCACTAGATCTGCATTGCAGCCCACAGGTAGGAGGGAAAAGCCAGAGGTTCCATACATAACTTCTCATAAGCCACGGTCAAGTCTTCAATCACAAAGACACAGCTGACAGCAAAGGACGCCAGGGAGGGTCGTCTCTGGCTGGGGGGCCTTGTGACCAGTTAACACGGGGGGCTCCTGTTCGGTATAGGAAGAAGAATGGTCTTAGGGGAAATTTTAGCAGCCTCTGCTTCAGTGTGCCCCACTGGCAACCCAAGTATCTGTGTGTACTCTTCTTCCCATGCACAGAGCACATTCCTTCCATCCTGAGACATCAGAGTCTCATCCAGTTAATGCTGGCAGTCTAAAATCTAAGGTTTCTGTGTGATATGAGGCAATCAGGATATGGTTCCTCTTATTCTGAAAAGCTGTGAAGGAACAGTCAAGTCCTCCACTCCCCACCTCCCAAATGCAACATAGAAGATAGAGCAGGAGCCGTAATACAAACTCCTGTTTGAAAAAGAATGAGAAATACGAGCCGTCATTAGATCATAATGATAATGGAATTCTGCCCAGCAGGGATGGCAAAGACGTCCTGTAGTCACAGAGCAGGAGCTTCTGGCTACAGTTTGGTTCTGCTGACTAGAATCCCCTTGTCCATTTTCCTCCATGGCTCCCCACTTTGCCTTCTAGGGGATTCTTTATCTGTTTCCCACTGTAACTGCTTTTAAATTGAGCTTTGGAGAACTTTGGAGAAAGCTGCATAGCTTAAGAACATGTTTCCTGTGGGTGTAGGTCTGGAAGTCTAGTGGTTTCTTCAAGGGACCGGAAAAGTCCCAGGCTTACACAAGGCCAAGCATGCGGCAGTCCAGACCCCTCAGAAACTCAGCAGGCTTCTGGGCTGTTTGCTTCCAGTCAGTTCCAGGTCAAAATACCCACTGCCAAACATCTCTTCTGGGTCTGAGCTTTTAAGTCGGTGCACTGTGAAGTAGTTACTGCTCTTTGCTCGTGGCCTACGCATCTTTGCCTCATTTTGATGGCAACTGTCTTGAGACTGTAGCCTAAATCTGATCTTTATAAATGAACTGACGCTCATGTCTGGCAGAGAATATTTAACTGGAGAATTTCTTGGAGGCTTTGAGAGAAAATCTTGGCCTCCTGCTTTTTGGGTCCAGAGAAATTGGTTTTTCCAGTCCCATTGGGTCCCAAATGTTTTGAGTCTCAACTAATTCATATTGTGGAACTCAGAATATACACCCTTATGCTATATTTATTTCTGCTTGCACACTGACCAGTTCTTGCTTGTTTTCTTCTTAACTCTTGTAGTAGCTCATTAAAAACATCAAGGAGCTGTCAGTACCCTGTTTCTCACTGTTTGCCCTAAAGGCACAAGTTCAGATGACACATGGCTTGTCTTACAAGTTATTGATGCTCTAGTGAAGTTTTTTTGCTGCAGTAATAACAAGGATTACCAGCTTGTCAGTCTGCAATGTTTATTTTCTTACCATTTTCCCTTGCCAGCTGCTAAGCCAATGCACTACTGTTGATCATGGAAACTCATATCTAAATATCATTTTCTATTTTAGCTGAGTCCAGGCTAAGTTGCTGTAAAAAAGAGACCCAAAATAGAGAGACAGAAGTACAACTTTTATGACCTGATAATTCCAGAGAGAGGGAAGTGGTCTGGTGTGGCAGGCTTTGTTCCACTGGGTCATTTTGGGACCCAAGCCTTTTTGTTTTGTATCCTGCCATCTCCTAGAATATTGTCCTCACCCACATGATAAAAACTGATTCACCATTAGCAGGTCATGTCCCAGGCTGCCAGAGGGGGAACATTGCAGGAATCCTAGAAATTGAACACATAACTTCTGCCCATATTTCATTGGCCAGGTTTTAGTTACTAGCCCCACCTAGCAGCAAGACAGTCTAGGAAATGGGGTTTTTAACTGGCTGGTCATGTGGTCAGCTAAAATCTGAAAGGTTCTATTACTAAGGGAAGAAGAGAGTGGCAGTATCAACCACTGGCATTAAAAAGCAAAGTGTTCACTGAGTTCCCACATCCATCCAGTAATCCTGGTCATCGCTGCTCATTTCCCATGCATCTTTCCTAAGCTCTTTGTTTATACATATACAAATATACAAATGTACATTCTTATTTTACCCCTTTCGTACAAAAAGTAGCATATTATACACGTTATCTGCACCTTGCCTTGTTCATTCAACCGCATATCTGGGAGATCTTTTCATATTCATACACAGAGACCTTCTTCACTGCTTCTCACGGTTGTATCACAAAAGAACCTTGCTTGCTTTATCAGGTCTCTTCAGTTCAGTTCAGTCAGTAAGTCGTGTCCAACTTTTTGTGACCCCATGGACTGCAGCACGCCAGGCTTTCCTATCCATCACCAACTTCCAGAGCTTGCTCAAACTCATGTCCAGAGCTAGTGATGCCATCCAGCCATCTCATCCTCTGTCGTCCCCTTCTCCACCTGCCTTCAATCTTTCCCAGCATCAGGGTCTTTTCCAGTGAGTCAGTTCTTCCCATCAGGTAGCCAAAGTACTGGAGCTTCAGCTTCAGCATCAGTCCTTCCAATGAATCTTCAGGACTGATTTCCTTTAGGATGGACTGGTTTGATCTCCTTGCAGTCCAAGGGACTCTCAAGAGTCTTCTCCAGCACCACAGTACAGAAGTATCAATTCTTTGGCACTCAGGTTTCTTACTGATAGACATTTGGTTGTTTGCAGTCTTTTGCTGTGGTGCTGCTGCACTGGATACCTATGAGCAGGTATCACTTCACACATGAGCAGTATATGTGTACATTAAGTTTTTAGAAATGAAATTGGTGATTCAAAGGGCATATGTATTTCTAATTTTAATAGATACTTTCAAGTTGCTTTTTACAGAGATCGTACCATTTCACATGCCCAGCAGTAATGCAGGAGAATACTGTTTGCTCACAGCATTGCCCACACAAAAATACAACTTTTGGATTTTTGGCATTCTGATGCATAAAGCACAGTTGTTGCTGTTCTCTAAGCCATGTTTGACTCTTTTGTGACCCCACGGACTGTAGCCCACCAGGCTCCTCTCTGTCCATGGGATTTCCTAGGCAAGAGTACTGGAGTGGGTTGCCATTCCCTTCTCCAGGGTATCTTCCCGGACCAGGGATTGAACCCACATCTCCTGCATTGCAGGCAGATTCTTTGCCATCTGAGCCACCAGGGAAGCCCATAAAACACATTATAAATTTACGTTTTTCTTGGGAGTGAGGACAAGCACCTTTATATGTGCTTGAGCCATTTACATTTCTTTTTCCATGAACTCTTCCTAGCCTTTGCTACATTATTTTTTGGTCATTGATCTTTTCTTATTAATTTACAGTTCTTTGTATAGTATGGAGATTTAGTCTTTGTGATATAAATGGAAAATATTTTTCCACTTTGTCATTTGTCTCTCTTACAAAATTATTTGTTTATTTAGGCTGCGCTAGGTCTTTGTTGCTGCCTGGTCTTTTCTCTAGTTGCTGAGAGTGGGGGTTGCTGTCTAGTTGGGGTGCACAGGCTTCTCACTGCAGTGGCTTCTCTTGTTGCAGAGAACAGGCCCGAGGGTGGGTGGCTTCAGCAGTTGCAGCTCCTGGACTCCAGAGCGCAGGCTCCATATTTGTGGCACATGGGCTTTGGTGCTCCATGGTATGTAGGATCTTCCCAGATCAGGGACCAAACCCATGTCTCCTGCATTGACAGGCAGATTCTTTATCACTGAGCCAGCAGGGAAGCCCGCTGTCATTTGTCTTTCAACATTCCTTTTTGTTTGTTGTGCAGATTTTTCTTCATTTTCTTTTTTTCTTCACTGAATTCAATACTTTTTTATGGCTTATAGATTTTGAATCATAACTAGAAAGGTTTTCCAGCTTGATGAGTAAAGAGAGCTCAGGTAACACGAGAGACGGACTTGCATGAGAGCGTATGAGGAAAGAACATAGTGATAGAAGCCCACGTGTACCCAGGGATAATACATGATTGTAGCAATAACTTCTATAAAAATTCACTAACTTGTTTTTTTAAAATACTGAATCTATGTTTTATATTTATTTTTACGTATGATACCCTAACCTTTTTTGTTAGTATTTCATCCACAACTCTTGACGTCTCTATCTCCCTAATTAGTCTTTCCTATGATTCTTTTTTATTAATCAGAATATATTGGAGAACTGTTTTATAATTTTAAAGGATTAGTCAGAAAAATGAAGAGGGCATGTTATAAAATAAAAGGGACTTAAACACATAACCACATTTTTTATCTTGCTTAGATCATGATAGAAACTACCAACTATAACATTTAGGGGACAGTTGATATAATTTGAAAGTGGACTGCGTATTAGTTTGTGTTAAAGGCATTATTATTTTGTTGGGTGAGATAATGGCATGGTAGTTACATTATTTTTTTAAAAGATTTTATTAAAGATGCATACTGATGTATTTATGGGTAAAATGTTATAAGGGATCTGCTTTATAACATTTCAGGAAAAAGAGTGATGGGCATTGGGAAGGATAAAGTATAGCTGTAACAACCATATTGATCAAATATTGACTGTTGTTGAAACTAAGTGGTGGATAATGGGGTCTATTATTCTCTTCTTTCTACTTTTTGTGTATGTTTGAAATTTTCCATATTGAAAAATTTAAAAAGACTAAATAGAAAATTAACATAGAGTTATTACAGAAAACTGAAAAATGGGCAAAGGCTAATGGGTTAAAAATGAACATGATCCCACCAGGCAGACCTATCTGCTGTTAACATTTATATCCTCCTGGTCTTTTCCCCATGTGTAAATATGTCCATACACATTAATTTTTTAGAAAAGAAGATTGAGGTCACTCAGTGTCTAAATATTCTAACTGAAAGATATTTAACCTTTTACTGTATCATGAACAAGAGTCCTTATCATCATTCTGGTGGTTTCCAAGCATTTGGGGAAGATCCCCTGGAGAAGGAAATGGCAACCACTCCAATATTCTTGCCTGGAGAATCCCATGGACAGAGGAGCCTGGCGGGCTACAGTCCACAGGGTCCCAAAGAGCTGGACACGACTGAAATGACAGAACACAGCACACAAGCATTTCAATATATAGATGTATCACAATTTAACTGTTTCACTGTTTTATTTTTAAGATTTTTTTTTTTTTTGATGTGGACCATTTCTATAGTCTTTATTGAATTTGTCACTATATTCTCTTTTATGTTTTGGTTTTTTGGTGAGTCATGTGGGATCTGAGTTCCCCGACCAGGGATGGAGCCCACACCCTCTGCTCTGGCAGGTGAAGTCTTAACCCCTGGACCACCAGGGGAGTCCCTGTTTCACTGTTTTTGTAGCTTTTAGGTGGTTCTTATTTTTCACCACCATGAACGTGAATATCCTTACGAATAAATCATTGTTCGTATCCACGTATGGATCCTTAGGCCTTGATCCTGGAAATGGAATCATTGGGTTGGAGGGTACATCCAGGGTATGCAGTTTTACACAAATGTCAAGTGACCTTTCTGAAAGACAGTACTGCACCAGCGATAAACGGGAATGCCTGTTTTTCTGTACTTGCAAGGCCAGAAGACAGAGTGGTTCAGACTGGTCATGAGTGTCAGAAGTGAAGAAGTGGCATTGCTGTGCAGAGGTATCCCTGATGCTTACACTGGGCGCGTGATGGCCCGGTGTGCTGGGGGAAGGCAGGGCTAGTCGCAGTGTCGGTGTGGCTGTACAGCTTACGTCATATTAGTGAAGGGGCTGTGGGCTTAAGCAGCAACCCAGTGTCTCTGGTTCTTGAGAAGAATCCTTGACGTGACTCAGATCAGTAGCACACACTCTGCCAGTTACCCTCTCGTTTTTACGTTGTCATGGCTCGTGGGCGGTTCCCGGAGATGCTCGGCCTGTGTGTCTCCATCTCTGCCTTGTATGCAACACCCTCCTGAATCATCTTTGAAACCCATATTATCTTCTAAACTCTCAGGCTTGTTTCAGTACTTTTTGGTTTATCTTGGTGTTACGGTTTGATAATCATTCTTGCTCAATTGCAAAATCTATATTGTGTTTAAATTTTGAGGCTTTCATAAAACGGCTGTGTAACACCTATCCAGGAACTGCCAATTTATATTTATGTCTGTGTCCGTGGCCATAGTCCGTGTCCTTGTTTCATTCTGTTCCATCAGCCAGTGGTATCTTAGGCTGTCAGAGGACAGGATTCTGAAACTACCTTTTCGTGTAAGAGATTCTAACTTCGTAGTGAGCTTTTCTTTAGACTCTTGGTTCAAGTATAGAGTTTGATGGAGTCAAATAGGTAAGACCATTAATTGAGAAGCAAATCAGCAAACAATGAACCTAGAAAATATAGCCAAGATGATAGTATTAAAAATACAATAAAATGCTTCCCACTGTTCCTTTTAAGGAAATTAGGTCTTAATAAAATTACCCTTGAACTTAATTGTCTACATGCTATTTTGTAGTAATAAAGCTTTTGTCCCTTTGACATATCCTTGAGGGTTGTCTAAAGTCTGCCATCTTCTCAGAATAGCTGGACCCAGCTTAGCCCTCATGGGTTTCCTGTCTAGACTGTGAACATTTGTAAGAGTGAAAGAAAGGATTATAGGGACTTTCCTGGTGGTCCAGTGGTTGAGATTCCACACTTCCAATGCAGGAGGCGTGGGTTTGATCCCTGGCCGGGGAACTAGATCTGACATGCTGTGCAGCCCAACAAAAGAAAACCAGAAGTGATTATAGGCACACACACCCTCAGAGTCATTTATTATTACATCACACGGCTGCTTCCTTGTGCAGAGGTTAAAGTGTAGGAACCACCGAAGTAGAGAGCTGTCACTCAGAGAGGAGTTTATTTTAGTAATGTTTTTTGGGGTGTACTTGGTGATTTTTTGTTGTTGTTTGTTTTTAAAATGTAAATTTGCCCAAAGGTCTCTTCCAGGGCTTGCCCTGAATCTTCCCCTGTTTCCCTACTGTTTCCAAGCCTCCCCTGTGCGCCTGGCTAGACGCTGCCCGTGTGCTAGGGAGGAAGGAACCTGGTGTTTTGCATGTTGTTCTCCACCCTTCAGTCATGTCTGACTCTTTGCAACCCCGTGGACTGTAGCCCGCCAGGCTCCTCTGTCCATGGGATTTTCTAGGCAAGAATATTGGAGTGGGTTGCCACTTCCTCCTCTAGGGCATCTTCCCACCCAGGAATCAAACCCATGTCTCCTGCATTGGCAGGCGGATTCTTTACCACTGTGCCACCTGGGAAGCCCGCCAGGTGTTCTATAAGAAGCTGAAATAGACCACAAACTGTCCTGGGCACTTTTTCTACTCAGCTCCATTTGCACCTCACAATACTATTGCGGTGGTACTGCTATCTACGGGAAGAAAAGCAGATTTCGGAAAGTTCAGTACTGTCACTGAGTGCTCACAGGGAAGAAGTGGCAGCTTTAGCCTTGACATCAGGAGCCGTCGGTCCCTCTGGAGCAGGGATGGGTGGGGAGCAGCAGGGTACCTGGTGGACCGTGCAGATCTGGAATCTGAGCCTTGCGTGACGGCGTTTGGGCAAAGCCAGCAGTGACAGGCTGGGGGCATTGCCTTCCAGTCGTCATTGTGCCAGGGCCAGCTGTAATTAGGGGAGCCTCCCCTGGCTCAGAAAAACTCTATTTTGATTCTCTTTCATTGCAGTATGATGGAAATTGTAGAGTTCTAAGGCCATTTAAATGGACTAAAAAAGTTTTAGTTTTTTTTTTTTTTAATTTTTCCTTCTGTTCATGTCCTAAGGCTGCTGTAACAAAGTACCACAAACTAGGTGATGACTGAGAACAACAGAAATGTATTGTCTCACAGTTCTGGAGGCTGGAAGTCTAAAATCCAGGTGTCAGCAGGCTTGGTTTATGCCCAGGGCTCAGAGAGAATCTAGTGGTTGCTCCTCTCCTGGCTTCCGACCATTTTGGCTTGTTGCTGGCTTGTAGACTTATCACTCCGATCCTTCACTTGCACACAATGTTCTCGTGTGTGTCTGTGCGTCCAAATTCCCCGTCTTACAAAGATACCAGTTGGGACTTTGCTGGTGGTCCAGTAGTTAAGATGCCACACTTCCACTGAAGGGGGCACAGGTTTGATCCATGGTCGGGGTGCTAAGATCCCGTATGCAGCGCAGTGTGGCCAAAAAATAAAAAACAAAGACACCAGTCATACTAGATTATGACCTCATTTTAAATTCAGCCTCTGTTAACACTTTCAGCAAACATAGTGCCAAAATGGTACCCATGGTCCTCCTGTGCTTGACCCAAAGGCAGGATTGGATTCTCCATTGACCAAATGGTCCAGGGCCTTAGTGTAGTTTTCTTGGCTTTGGGATCAGTTGACAGAATTACCCACAGCCAAGTCTCTGCCACCTGTGCAGGATGGGGTTGGGGGAGAAAAGGTTCTGAGCTCTTTATTACTTGGTTCAAACATAAGCCCTTCGTGACCTCCAATAGTTGTTTTCCATTGTTTGAGATGTTGAAAAGTACGCTTCTTATTCTTTCACAACAGCAAAGCAAGAAGACAAACTTGCTCTCTAAACAAAGAGCAGCTTTTAAGCAGGGAATGTATGGTCTTCCAAGTTTCCCCTTCTCATCACCAACAGCCATTCTCTGGGAAGCATCCTTTGCTCCAGAACAATGGACATTAGTTATAGTCTGTTAATTCCTCCTGTTTCCCACGAGAAGGAGCTTGTGTCCACAGCACTGTCAGGGAGTGTCAGAGCCTATCTTAGAGCTTTTGCCAAGGAACTTGTAACATCGAAGGAAGTGTCCTAGGCAACCTCTGGAAGGGAGGCTTTTAGTTTATCCAGGCTTTTGCCCTCCCCCACCCCAAGCATTGCTGCCCCTGGGGCCGGGGAGTGAGTGGCAGGGCTGCGGTCAGAGCCGTTCTCACTGTGCATGTGTCTCATGCAGACACCAGCTGGAGACCCCGGGTCATTACTCTCACCTGGCTGCCTTCTATGAGGACAACAAGGGGGTGCTCCATGCCGGTCCGGGGAGAGGTGGCAGCCTGCCCCCCGTCTACTGGCTGCCTTCCATCCACCGATACATGTACCCCGAGATGAAGGTAGGTCAGCCGAAGCCTCACGCAGTCCCGGGCTTGGGTCTGGGGACAGTGGTTGCTGATTATTGTTTTCATGAATAAGGAAATTTGTGTCTTGGGCTAATGCCCAAAGTCTGCTTTCGATAGAATAGGATTGTAACCTCAGCATTTGGCTCTTATTTAAAACATAAGGCAAGTTATCTTAAACAGTATGCTTGGTAATACTTCCATAATAGTGGTGCAAAGCCATATGGAGGGCCCAGTTGTGGTGGACTTCTGGGGGTGACGAGTGGATCTGATTCTTGTGATTGCTTCGGTTTTAAAGGCAGACATTTGAACTAAAAGTGAAGTGTTTGAACAGTTGAGATATTTCTTAGTTACCGTATTTTTGATATTACTTTATTGTGTTTTTTTTCTGAATTACTTTGTACTAGAATATGTTTATTTACCATTAAGAGAAGACCCAAGCAAGTGTTAGATGTTGGGAGGGTACAAAGAGCCTCCCCCTTTCCCTGCTCCGCCAGCTCTGCCCTCCCCTTCCTCGTCCACTTCCTCCTCCTCCGTCCTCCTCCTCATCCCCCTTGTCCTTCATCCCTCTCCTCCTCCTCCATCCCCCTCCTCCTCCATCCCCCTCCTCATCCACCTCCCCCTCTTCCATCCCCCTCCTCCTCCCGCAGCCTCCTCCTCCATCCCCTTCCTCCTCCATCCTCCTCGTCCACCTCCTCCTCCATCCCCCTACCGTCCCCCTCCTCCTCTTCCATCCCCTCCTCCTCTTCCATCCCTTCCTCCTTGTACACCTCCTCCTCCACCCCTCCTCCTCCTCCATCTCCCCCCTCCTCCTCCACCCCCCTCCTCCTCCTCCACCCCCATCCCCCTCCTCCTCTTCCTTCATCCCTCTCCTCCTTCTCCATGCCCCTCCTCCATTGCCCTCTTCCATCCCCCTGCTCATCCCCCTCCTCCATCCCCCTCCCCATCTTCCACCCCCTCTCCTTCTCTAACCCCCTCCCTCCTCCTCCACCCCATCTTCCTCCTCCATCCCCTCTCCCCTCCCCTACAGGTGGCCACAAGATACTTCAGTGGAAATTTCAGGCTCCCTGGTAGAGAAATTATACCATGAGTTTGAGAGGACTCTGAGAAGGCATCTTGGAAGAGGCATTTGAGGTATTTAACCGGGGGAAAGTGAGGGATGCTAAGTCCAGGCTGAGGGAAGGCATGAGCCACAGTGGGGGCCATGGTCCAGCACCCTGCCAGCACCTTCTGTGAGTCAGACGTTCTGCTGACTCTCTCTGCATCTGTGGCAACTCTCTTTAAAGTGGATTTTTTTTTTTCAATCCATGTTTTAAAGGTTCAGTGACTTGCTTAAGGCCTTACAACTAGTAGGAGATAGAGCCAGGGTATAAACACAGGCCTGGTGCCAAGGCCGGGGCTCAGTCCCTCCCACTCCATTGCCTTGTGGGGATGTGCGTGAGAAATCACAGGGCGAGTTCATGGGTGTGAGAATACTGGTTTGACTGTGATGAATATCAGTGTCATCTGGCCAGGAGAAAAAAGTGGAAAAATAGGTTGCAGTCAGATTGGAAAGAACCTTAACTGTTAGACCATGGTATTTGAATCTGAAGAAGTACAGTTAGGGTCTCGTTAGGAAAACACAAACTATGCCAGGTATTTCAAACTGATTCAATACAGAGAATTGGTAATAAAGGAATTGGAAAACCAAAGGCACAGAGAGGTAACAAAATAACCTAAACACTAGAAATACAGACAGTAGCTACCACCCTATGTTAGTTATCTGTTGCTGCATCAGATGTTGCCCTCAAATTAATGGTTTAAAATGAAAGTGAAAGTCACTCAGTCGTGTCTGATTCTCTGTGACCCCATGGACTACAGTCCATGGAATTCTCCAGGCCAGAATACTGGAGTGGGCGGCCTTTCCCTTCTCCAGGGGATCTTCCCAACCCAGGTCTCCCACATCACAGGCGGATTCTTTACCAGCTGAGCCACATCTCTCCGTTTCTGTGAGTCAGGGATCCAGGCTTTGTTGGGCCCTCTGCAAGACTGCAGTCAAGGTGTCCCTCACGACTGGGGGCTTATCTGACAGCTCAGCTTGGAGAATATCCATTTGTGAGTTCACGTGGTTGTTGGGAGGATTGAGGTTGAGGGCTGTTGAACTGAGAGCCTTGCTGACTGTTTAGTGCCCCCGGCAATAAACAAACACGTTGGGTCTCTCCAACATGATGGCTTCCTTCATCAAAGCCAACCCGTGAAAAAGTCTGCAGGCAAGGTGGAAGTCCCAATCTGTTGTAGTCATTGTGGAAGTCACAACGCTGTAGTGTTGCCATAGTCTGGTGGTTAAAAGCGAGTTACTCAAGAGGAAAAGAGGATTGCATAGATAGGCAGTAGATAACCAGTGAGTGGGGGAGGGGTTGGTGGTATACCTGGGCTTTTTGAGGCTGCCTGCCATGCATCCCCAGGGCTGGAGTAAGAAAGAGGGGAAAGTGACAGGAAGTGACATCTGAACTGCAGGAGCTCGGAGGAGGGGCTCAGCGGATGTGGTTCTCAGACCGCTTAGGGAGGCCCGGTGCACCTGGGCCTGGTGTGGGCAGGGCTTGCCTAGGGCCGGGGATGCCAGGAATAGCTGGAGTCTAGAATGGAGGTGTCCTCTGCCCCTGGAGCGATACCAGCGGAAGCTGGACCCTGAAACTGGAAGCCTCCCGCCGCCCTCCAGTCTCCAGGCACTGCCCCCCATTGGCAGAACCTAACGGGCAGCCACCAGGCATGAGAGTCCGGGAAAGGTAGTTTGAAGATTTCCCAGGCGTGTGCTGCGAGGCAATAACTAAGAAGCTGTCAGAGGATCATTAGGGCAATTCTGGGCCTGTACTGATGAAAACCTACTTTCTTTCTCTTCACTCCTAACTCTGACCCTCTTTTTCCTTCTGAGTTCAAGGCTGCCTCCAAACCCACAGGGAGGTGACCAGCATCTGACCTGGGTGCCCTAGATTCCTCTCCCCAAGATGCCAAGAAGGGGACCAAAGGGAGAAAAAGTGAAATCACCTGTTTTTTGCCTTATTGTGGGCAGACATTGTTAAACCCTGGGAGATGCAGGGAAAAGGATACCTTAATAGGTTGCAGGTAGAAATGTGAACAGTCTTCTTTAAAATAAAAACAATTTGTTAGTGCTTTATTAAAAATCAAAATATTGCACCCTTTGATCTGATAGTCCCACTCCTAGAGATCTGTCTTCTATCTGTAAACTACCAGAGTGTCATGATGTCTGTATGAACATGTTTAATTCAATATTGTTCAGAGTGGTAAACAAATAGAACACTCTGTATATTACATAGCCATTCGGAATAATGAAGTAGAGCATAACTAGTTGACAAGGGATGCTCTACTAGGAAGTATTGTGAGAGAATAGCAAAGAGCTGAAAACTATATATGATGTTATCACTTTTGTAAAATAATCTCTGCCTTGGGTATGTACAAACATGTAGATATATCCACATACACACATGAACGTATATACATATATGTATCCATGTCCATATACACACGTGAACATGGAAAAAAATATGGATGGGTGTGATATAGGTAATTAACACATATTATCTTGGGGTGAGGTGGCTTTGGAGGGACAATGCTTATATATGTAAAAGAGGAAAAGACCAGGGGAAAAAATGACAGTACTAATTAACATGGTATATTTGATAGTCTGTTCAAATATATCACACATGTGTACATATGAAGAAATTGTTATGTAACCTCTCTATTGAAATATAACATTTGTCACAACTGGTTGAAAGCTGTAAGCTTACTATAGGTCAATGAATTTTTTACAAAGTGAACAGATATATGAAGAAAATTGTAAAATAAACTTATAAAGTAGAGGTCAGATCTAAGCAGAGGGAAGGAAAAACCTGGAAGGTGAGAGGAAGGCAGGATGATGGAGACCTCTCTGAGCAGCCCAACAACAGCTAGTAAATGCTCCCCCAGGGAAATAAGGGAGTGAGAGAGAGACAGAAGTCGGGCGACTGAGTCCCAGGAGTGGATGGATTTCCTAGGGGGATGAAGGTGAAAGGTGAGGGATGAAGTGTGAATCTGAGGGACCTACCAGCGACAGTTAGGGAGTAAGAAGAGGATGGGGTGCCTGACATGAAAAGCTGGAGGGAAACCTAACGGTAGGAACTGTGCAAGTCCAGAAGAGAAGGTTCTCTGTAAAAGCTCCAAGGCCAAGAGAAGGGAAATGTGCTGAGGTGAAAGCACAGGAGAAGTGTGTGGTATCGTGCAGTCGGGGTGCAGCCCAGCACCGTGTCTCAGCAGAGAGAACGCCCCCTCGCTGGGCTGCTGCCCGTTTGCCCTGGCACACGCCCTGCCCAGCGCCCCAGCTGCTTGTGGTTCCCAGAAAGCAGCTTGTTCTCATACCTGAGGGCCTTTGTACACTCTCCTGCAGCCCCCTGCCCCTCTTTCAACACAGCTCTCATCAGGCTGGTGTGCCTGCTTCTTCCACTGGCTTGTAAACCACACACTTTGTCCTGGAAGTGACCTTCCAAAACATTCACAGAGCACTTGGCTTGAAGCCTGGTGTCTTGTCAGTGACAGTTGCGTCGTGTGGCTTTCCCATGTGCCAAGTGTTGCACACAAATTTTCTCAAGTGTTTCTTCTAGCCATATGAGGGATGTGATGATATAGCCCCATTTTACAGGTAAAGAAAGTGAACCAGAAACGTGGGCTGGCTTTCCTGAGGTCTCCCTGTCAGTAAAGGGCAGAGCAGAACCCTGGTCTCCGACTTCCCCTGGGTCAGACAGAGCTCATGCAGTTGCTCCTGGAATATGTCCTGGCTCCTCTGCCTGCCTGGGAGGCAACCCTCAGGGTTGAAGGGTCCTGGCATCCAGCACTGAGAGGAGGCGGGGGTGGAGTTGGGACAAGGGGATGGAGTTAGGTATGGGGGTGGGATTAGGTGCAGGGGATGGAGTTAGGTGCAGAGGGTGGGGTTAGGTGCAGATGGTGGGGTTAGGTTCAAGGGAGTAGGGTTAGGTGCAGGTGGGTGGGGCTAGGTGCAGTTGGGGTTAAGTGCAGGGGGTGGAGTTGGGACAAGGGGGTGGAGTTAGGTATGGAGGTGGGGTTAGGTGTAGGTGGGTGGAGTTAGGTGCAGGGGGTGAAATTAGGTGCAGAGGATGGGGTTAGGCACAGGGGGTGGGGATAGGCACAGGGGGTGGAGTTAGGTGCAGAGGGTGGAGTTAAGTGCGGGGGGGTGGGGTTAGGTGCAGGGGGTGGGGTTAGGTGCCGGGGGTCCCTCTTCCAGCGGGGTAACCTGTAATCCGTTCCCACATGTCACCTCGCACGGGAGCTGGGTCCCTGTATGTTGGGGTGTCACCTAGGATAGGTGACTCATCCTTTCCTTCCTCCCTGTGCTTAGTCACGTTGGGAGCTGAACCGTCTCACTAAGGTGTCCGTCACCTGGGCGAGACTCAAATATTACAATCCAGTTTCTCTTCCTCTGCACCGTTTCCCCAGGTGAAGTAGTTAATGATCCTAAACACTCACTTCGGTGCATCCGGAGAGCTGCTGAATGATAGAATTCTGGTTTAAAGATAGGACTTTCAAAGTAAAATATACCGTTTTATGTAGAAGTAACCATCCCTTAGTGTATCTTTTTAGTTATACCTTGGGGTTTTTTTTTTTTTTTTGGTGGGAGCGGTGGTTAGCACACACTTGTATTGAATATTTTTCACAATATTTCTAACAAGCTTTTCTTCTCTCCCCCTCACCCACCTCTGTTAATTTTTTTCAGATCACACACCCAGCTGGCTGCATGTCTCAGTTTATTAAGTTCTTTGGCGAACAGATCCTCATCCTTTGGAAATTTGCCTTACTTCGAAAGCGCATTTTGATATTTTCTCCCCCTCCAGTGGGCGTTGTGTGCTATAGAGGTAACTAGAAGCCAAGGTCAGGGACACTGCCCAAACTCCCTGGACAGAAACTGCTCCCATTCTTTCCATTGTTGACCAAGGTCAGAGGGATTGATCCGTATCAGGGGCTCACTGATATGAAGCCCTGGAGGGCTGCAGTTGGATTGATAGCCTAGAATGTGGACTCTGGCAGTAGGGAAGATGGATCGGGTGGCAGATGAGTAGTCTGGAAAGAGACAAGGGCCTGGGTTAAAGCAGAGAGGATGGATTCCAGATATAAAGAGAGAAATCTGGCAGAGGCTGGTGTCAGATTGGGTTGTAAGGTTCTGGTGTGTGTGAGCGGTCAGGGCGGAAGAGTCTAGGATGCCAAGGACGGTAGGGCCACCAGCCGGGGAACTGAGGAGGAACAGATAGGGAGCGGTGTGATAGAGTCCACTTGGACACTATATGTGTGTGCAGCTCTGAGACTTTCTTGAGGTGGACGCTAGGCAGTAATCTAGTTGGGTCAGGACCTTGGGGGACAGGCCGGGCTGTCTGTGCTGTTACTTGGAGAGAGTGTGAATCAGGAGGGATGTGTCAGCGTGGAAGATGCTGGCCCGGGAGGTGAGCTGGAGGAGGAGGAAGACAGAGGAGGCCGAGGGGCGCAGTCAGGAGAAAGGAGGGGACCAGGAGAGGCACGGTTGTTGTGGGCAAGGGTTCTGAGAAGGGGAAGGTTACCAGTACCACGTCCTAAGCAAGATCTCCCGAGAGGAAGACTGACCCGTGTCTGAATGGAGCACTCTGACGATGCTGGCAGCTCAGAAGGCGGGGGGCAGGCTGGGAGGGGGGGACCCCGGGCGCCCTCACCTCCGCTGTCCCGCCAGTGTACTGCTGCTGCTGCCTGGCCAACGTCTCCCTGCCTGGCATCGGGGGCACCGTGCCCGAGTCCAAGCCTTTCTTCTACGTGAACGTGGCCGACATCGAGAGCCTGGAGGTAGAGGTGTCTTATGTGGCCTGTGAGTACAGGGCCCGCCCCATCCTGCCCGTGCGTCCCCGGCAACCCTCCGGGGGCCCTGGTTCCCTGTAGGGCCGCCCTGCGGAGGGTCCCCGCCTCCTCAACCCCGGCTCCTGCAGGCACCACGGAGAAGATTTTCGAGGAGAAGCGGGAGCTCTACGACGTCTACGTGGACAATCAGAACGTGAAGACGCACCACGACCACCTGCAGCCCCTGCTGAAGATCAACAGCGCCGACCGGGAGAAGTACCGGCGGCTCAACGAGCAGAGGTGGGGCTGGGGGAAGGGCCAAGGGGAGCTGCCCGTGCCCACACCCCAGGGGCTCCAGTCCAGCCCCCCTGCCTGCCGCCCCTTCCCTCTGTGCACACTTTTGCCCATCGGCCCAGGGGTCAGGGGGTTGACGAAGCTCCCCAGCTAGACTGATGGGTAGCAGGCACGCCTGAGCTGACTCCTTTCCGGTGGCCTCTAGGATCTGTGAAGCCCGAGGTAGCACCTTGGTATCAGTGGAGACGTAAATGGCTTCATGGCCTCCCCCCAGTTGTACGACAATCAGGAAAGGCTGTCCCTCGTCCTCGTTACCCAGGGCCAGGCCCAGCCCTGGACTCCAAGCCCTGTGCTTCCCCTTCTCTCCCTGCATTTGGCCGGGGCAGGGATGGGGGTGTTGCCCTGGGTTTTCAGCCTTCTTCCTGGGAGGTAGTGGCCCATGCAGATGCCCGCCCAGTGACCTAGCCTGGGGCCTGGGGTCCTTGTAGCTGTGCCAGAAGCTGATGGTCGTCTCCTTCCCAACAGGCAGATGCTGTTATATTCCCAGGAGGTGGAAGAAGATTATAACCCTTGTGAAGAGGACCTCTTTGTGCTGTAAGTCAGCCTAGTGGTGGTCATGGGCCTCCCTGAGGGTCCCTTGGCGCTTGACGGCTTTAGCCTGGATCCCTCCTGTGTTGGGCTTCGCTGGTGGCTCAGCGGTAAAGAATCCGCTCGCCAGTGCAGGAGATGCGGGTTCGATCCCTAGGTCGGGAAGACCCCCTGGAGGAGAAGTGGCAACCCAACTCCAGTATCCTTGCCTGGGAAATCCTGTGGACAGAGGAACCCGGCAGGCTACAGTCCACGGGGTCACAGAGAGTCAGACACAACTTAGTGACTCAACAACCACCACCTCCTGTGTTACATGCTGCAGTGCAAGGATGCCCTTCATTGCCCTTAGAGCTGGGTTTCCTCCACAGTCAGCCTGAGCCCCGAAATGCTGTTAGGGGGGCCCAGAAGAGTTCAAGAGCAGGGAAGGGTTATTAAGAGAAATGGGAGCCCCAGGAGTCGTCTTCCTGTTGGTCATTTACACCCAGATGTCCGCTGCATACAAGCTGTCTCTCAGGATGCAGGGGCTTGTCATCCATTGCTGCCTTTGAATAGAGCACTTCCTTATATGGAGTATTATGGGATTATCAGAAACTTAACTCTTGAATGACATTTCTTCCACCACCAGAGCGGCTGGTGGTTGGGGTCTGAGCCATGGCCTCCTCAAGGCATTGATTTCATTCATAAGTATCTGTGTGAAATAGTGCCAGGTGATAAGAACAGAAGTGTAATTGAACCGGAAACAATTCTGCCAGCCACCTGCTTGGTCTTCCTACTTGGGATGGGGAATAGCTCTTGCAGTTAGAACTGTTTCTGCCTTTGATATTGGCTTTGAGCATCTGCCTGCAATGTAGGAGACCTGAGTTCAATTTCTGGGCCGGGAAGTTCCCCTGGAGAAGGAAATGGCAACCCACTCCAGTATTCTTGCCTGGAGAATCCCATGGACAGAGAAGCCTGGCAGGCTACAGTTCATGGGATCGCAAGAGTCGGACACAACTTAGCGCTGTCTTTTAATGTTGCAACAAAGGTGCAGTACTTTGATTCTGATCAAGTATACTTTCTAATGTGTACCTGCTGTTGAGATGTAAAAGTATCTGGAAGCTGAGCAGAGAGCCAGCAGTCTCGTCAAGGCTTTTGAACGTCTGTCTATTGAATCTGAAATCCCTGACTGCCCAAAGCTGCTTGGGGCACTGAGCACCTTGCTCTGTGGAATACAGATGTGAAAAGTCTAGACTGTTAACGTTATCAGACTATATCTGAATATGGCGCATATATTCATATAGTACTATAAGTCAGTGACACTCAGATAAGCTCTGTGCAAATTAAAACAAAAAAAGCCATCAAAGTACTGATTTCTCACATAATTCCACAGTGGTAAGAGAACAGACTGTACGATTTCAATACCTTTAGACCATGAAATTTTTGCACCTTGTTTTATGTCCCTGGATATGTTCCAGTGTCTCCTGGTTTATAGTCTGTGGGAACTTGAAGTGAATTTGTATCCTACTGTCATGTGAAAATTGTGTAAATTTTAATTACGTTGAATTGGTTCTTAGCTTTTCTGGTCTACTATATTCTTGTACTTTTCTGTCTGTTCATTCTAGTAATTTTTGAGAGTTTGATACTGAAACTCCAACTAAAAATGTTAATTTATCTGCTTAAAAAAATAATTGTAATATATAGTAGAACTATATGTAAGTTCCACTTACATATAGTTACATATAGGACCTATATTTAAGTTCCACCATAGTGGAACTTTGTTCTGTGTTTTCTAGGTCTCCTATAAATGTTTATCATACTTTCATAATTTCAAAAAGAAAAAGCCATCTGAGGAACACACAGTTATACACAGATGATGGTGCGCTGTGGAGATATCGGTCCCTCTGCCTGGCTCCCCCTTCTCCATCACTGCCCGCCCCCCGGGGCTGGCTTCTGACTCCCCAGTGCCTGCCCCAGTACCTCTGAGCTCCATCTTTTTTGCGTGGTTAGCTCAAGGGCTAGAGAGTCATTTTAAGAGTCAGAGTCCTTCCCTGCGTTGGGAAGCCTCGCCTCTTGTCACTGGCTTTAATTACCCACCCAGGGCTTTGAAGGTAGATTTCAGTTTCTCACATTAAGTCTTGATCTCAGAACTGCATTATCAGGTTTTTTGCTTTGTTTTAATATTTCTCTTCCCTTTAGGACTAAGCAGAAAGAGAGGAACATAGTTCATGGGGCCTCTCTCTACAGCTGTGTTTAAACCTCTAGTAACCTTCCTGTAGATTTCTGGCAGGCAGGCCATCACTCACTCAGAGATATTGCTAATCATAGAATGGCTTAACACCAGTTCTTTGCTGACCTAAGAGGCACTTGAGTAACTCTTTTAACTTTTATCCTGTTTTCTTCTTTTAAAAGGCTTGTCTGACTTTTGAAACCATTTAAACGTATAGTGAGCAAAACAGTATAGTTTTGGTTCCCCATGTGTGGCTTACTTGGTAAACTTTTGTGCTTTTTCTGCCCTCCCTTTTCCATGTCTTGTCTTGTGAATGCAGGTTTTTCCTTGAGCAAAACAACCGGATATTTCAGACTTTGTTGGAGGTGTCCGCCAGTCAAGACAAAACTCTGACAGCTGAGCATGCCCGGGGCATGGGTTTAGACCCCCAAGGAGACCGGAGCTTTCTTATGGACTTGCTGGAGGCCTACGGCATCGATGTCATGTTGGTCATTGACAACCCCTGTTGCCCATAGGAAGGATGAGCTGCTATCACGTGGGGATGGCCTGATTTCTGATTGACACACAGGAGTATTTATACTTCCAACAAATGTAGTTTTTGCATCTCCTTTCTTCCCTTCTTCCCAAGAGGTAAGATCAGAGCGCCTTGATTTTGGAGGTTACTGGAAGCTACCACTTTCCTAGCTGCTGCTGGGTTCAGTCTTGGGAGTTATCAAAGCAGATTCTCTCATCTCCTCGTGATTGACTTGAGGTGAGGGGGGAAGGCCGCCTATCACCAGGAGCTCTGGACACCCTGGCTGGACTGTTGGGAAAGTCTGTCTGGTCTCTGTCATCTGATGTATCAAGAATGAGCCCACAGTCTGTCCAGCGTGGCCTTGCATATCCATCTGCCCAAAGCAGAAGCTAGACCAGATGGCCTTCCAAGGTTTTCATCAGTTCTGGGAGTCTTGTCTTGTGATCAAATTTCCTTTCTGGTTTATTAGAGTAAATCTATGTTTTCTCTGTTCACATAGAGACTTCAGAGTGGGACAAAGGATGTTTTTGTCACCAGGTACGAAGCTTCTCTAGATAGAGGACAGGGAGTGGTGGCTTCTAAGTCAGCTGAAAACTAAAATTGTAAAAATGAAGCCTGGAAACCTTTCCCTAAGTTAACAGTGGCTGCTCCACGTCATAGTTTTGTTTCTCTGATTTCCCTCCTGGGACGGGCTGGCACATTCCTCCAGGCCGATGTCAGCAAGAATGTGTACCAGTTAGGAGCCTTCATAAACAAACTTCTTTTTAGCAGAGACAGCATTCCTCGAGCTAGGCAACTGGGACCAGAGACGCACCAGACTCGTTAGAGGTGGCGTGCCTGCACCAGGGGCGCGGCTGGGAACCCCGTGTGTGAGATGAGTTTCTCTGCTGTGCTCGGACCTGGGATAGCTCCTGTTGGCCCTGCTTGTTCCCTTTGGCTGGGGTGTTCAGTGGACGTCAGCCGCAGTGAGACAACCACAGTTTGTTAGAGAAGCCTGCTCCTGTGAGTCGAGTAGAGGTCTTCTGGGCCAGTTCAGGATTTCGACTTGGGGTCCTGGGTTGTTTGTGACAAATAACTTCTTCCCCTTCACTGTTCCTACCTGACTGTGTTATTGGAATAGCTGTCTGTGTATCTGTGTCCGGGACCAAGTTCTAGCCAGGCTAGTGTCAGAGAGAAATAACTTTCAAATGGATGGATCATGTGTCTTGTCTCGAGACTAGCTTTGTAGGGCTTATTGCTTTATTCAGAACCATTCTCACTGCAGCTCCCTGATACAGAATTCAAGATTAAAGAAGTTCACATGTGGAAATGCAGACATTGACTAATCAAGGGTAGTGTCTTTTATGTAAATATATAAATAAGTTTGGGCATTGAAATGTAAACTGTACATTTTTCTTCTCTGTGGGTTTAGCCATCATTTCAGTAGTATATTTGTTTACAGAAGAAAAAAAGAATCCGTTTAGAAGCTGAAGCTTCACTGCCTTTTTCCTTGAAGAGTGGCCATCTCCTCTTATTCCTGGAGAAGGAGCAGCCTTTGTAACTTGGGTCAAGTAATGGTTACTGTTAGTATTATTGGAAGGTTCAAGGCTTTCTAAGTTGGGATGGGCGGTCAGAAGTAGGGGTGGGGTAAAAGGGAAGGTCAGGTTCTCTTGGAGGACAGAGGCAGGCCCTCATTCTGTGGAATCAGGGAATTTGTTGGGCAAATACTCTTTGTAAGCCCTTCTGTTCTAGAGGGCTTCTGCATGCGAATGCTTTTATTTCTGTGCGATTGTAACTCCAGGCTTAGACGTGCTGATGTACAGGTAATCAGATGAAAATGAGGTTCCTGTATTTCTCTTTGAATGGCGGGCCCAGGGTGCCTCACCCCTTCTTGTAACTCCATGCACTTCTAGGCAGCCGTCCATCTGGCATCCCCTGGGCTGGGAGTGGCCCTGGGAGAGGGTGCACCCATGCGGCGGTGCCAGGTCTGAAGTCTGTATTCGGCTGACTCCAGAGCAGAACTCCTCTGCTACCCCCCGCCACCCCGCCTCCCCAACAGAGTCCTTTGAAGAGGATACCCAAGCGCCGGTCCTTCCCTGCATCGCCAGCTTCCTGGTGAGGCCAGGAATCCAGCGCAGCGCCCTCTGCTGGGCGGCAGAGCACGCTGTTACCCTGTGTTACCCTCGTCACTGACATCCCGGAGAGGAGGATGGAGCCTCTAGGAGTTCACCTTTTGGAGGCTCCCTCCTCCGCCCCCCCACCCCCACCTTCTTCCCCAATCTCTCGGGTGAGCAGCACGCCAGCATCACTTGCTGCCAGGTCTCTGCAAGGGGAATTTGTTGGCGAGGTACCAGGCAGGGCTCCCTGCGCAAGGACAGCAGAAGCTAGGAGCCACCCAGACCTGCTTTTGTGCCACTATGGAAATACTTTCAGAGAAACCATCTGCTTTTGTTTGGAAGTCACTGGTGAATGTCCTTCTCTGTCCTCTGTAGAAACAGGGCTTATTATAATACTACTGTGACCTTCGGGAGCTGGCTGGGAACCTCAGGTGTGGGTACATTGATTGATGGTGACCTTCTGTCCCTCTCAACTCTCAGACCTCCTCCTCCCAACCCTGTGCCAGCTGGCTTGGTCCTTCTGGGGAACTTTAAGCCTGATCTGACGCCAAGCTGTGTGTGTGTGTGTGTTCAGTCATGTCTGATCTGACGCCAAGCTGTGTGTGTGTGTGTGTGTGTGTTCAGTCATGTCCGACTCTGTGTGTGTGTGTGTGTGTGTGCAGTCATGTCCGACTCTCTGCGACCCTGTGGTGTGTAGCCCGCCAGGCTCCTGTGTCCATGGTATTTATCAGGCAAGAATACTGGGGTGGGCTGCCATCCCTCCTCCAGGGGATCTTCCTGACCCAGGGATTGAACCTGGCTCTTGAGTCTCCTGCACTGGCAGGTGATTCTTTACCCACTGAACGAAGCTGTGAGCCATGCCCTAAGCTGGAAACATTGCTACCTTGAGAAGTGGGGGCCACCGGGTCATCCTTGGATGAAGTTAAAAGAAATTCTAGGTGGTCAGAGTCCTTGTGGGCCTAGAATCCAGGCTTGGAGTTTGCTGATGTCTAGTCAGATATGACAAAGTTCTGACAAAATGGATTTTTTTCACTTGTGCAGACTTGGCAGATGGTACTCTTCAGCCTTGGGGACAATGTCCAGTTGTCCTCTGGGTTAGGACTCTTCTAAAGGAGTCAGAAATGGTAGGACTTATCTTTCCCCAGACCAGAAAGTATGGGGCAAATAACAGTTCAGAATTGGCTTTGGCTTTTGCTAAGCATGAAGCACCCCTTAGGCCTGGCATAGATCCCTTTTAAGGTAAGTGCCCATACAGTCCTCAGTAAATTATGATTGCTGTGGATTAGGAGGCTGCCTCCGTCAGTCATCATGGCATTGTGTCTTCCATTTGGCTGGAGAAGGGAAGCTGAATTCATTGATACATTGATAGAAATCATTTAGCCTAGGAATTTGCATTTGTAACTTGTTTGTCCCACGTGAAAAAGATGGGAAATTTAAGTATAGCACAGGGTGCAGATCATTCTCAATACCACATGTGAAGAGTCATTGATCAGTGTAACTACCTGTTTTAGCTAGAAGATAAAGGTAAAGATAAATGAAACCATAGCCGAACCACTTTTTCATTCTGGTGGTTATGAGGGCAAACTTGCTATTTGTCTTAATACACTGAAAGCCCTTCAAACAGAGTAAAAAAGATGAGCTTACTCACCTTTAAACCAAGGCCTTTGGGGAAGCTTTTGCAAAGGGCAGTGATGTGAAGTTTTTGTTAACCTTTTAAAGGCAGTACGACCACCCTCCAGGAAGAAGGGGACCTCAGGAACTTGTTTTTGTTTTGAAATGAAACTACCCAGTGGCAAAGAATCCACTTGCATCTCCTGCTAATGCAAGAGACATGGGTTTAATCCCTGGGTCGGGAAGATCCCCCGGAGAAGGAAATGGCAACCCACTCCGGTATTCTTGCCTAGAAAATCCCATGGACAGAGGAGCCTGGTAAGCTACAGTCCATGGGGTTGCAAAGAGTCAGCCCTGACTCTGGACTGCTAAATCAAAGAAGGAAAAGAAACCACAGAGCCCAGGGAATGAACTGAGGTGCTTTCTCCCATCCCAGGAGGATCGTACTCACAGAGGTACGGGAAGCGGGGGGTGCTGCTGAATAAGACAGTGTTCAGGTTGACCGTGAACTTGCCGTGGTGTGATGACAGTTCTCCACCAGGCAGGAAAGTTAGTAATATGGGGACCAGTGTGTGTCAAATGGGCTTTCATCTCCCCACTAGGCTCCTGGCTGTGGGCCTGGACTCTGAAAGGGCCAGTCCTCGGTCTCTCCTCTGCACTCCTGCGGTACCTGTATGTGGTGCCCTGTGGTGAGGCTCCTGCATGGCTGGGGGCGCCTCAGCAGGCCAGCCCACCCCTCTCATTTCAGGAAAGCCCTTTTGTGATTCAGGTGTAGGGGAAGAGGAGCTCAGGGCTCCTTTTTACTCCTAAGTCATGGATGGATTTTTAATATTCCATTTGTATTACTAATATACCTCTGTTCCCAGGAGCTACTAGAGGGCCGAGTGTGGTGGAAAAAGGCTGTGAATTAAGTTAATGTTTTTCTGATAAGAAGTGGAAGTTTATTTTTATATTGATATGACTATGTGATGTATTGAGGATGCACATGTTGAAATGGAAGGAAATGTCAAAACAATAATCCTGGAAGAAATGGGCATATTGCAATTTGGAAGCAGCTGAGACCCCTCCCCCCTTTTTTTGTTTTTTATTTAAATGTTCTGGTGAGTGACTAAGGACTGTCCTGTGAAATCTAACAGCCTTTTGAGGAGATAAAGTTTACAGTCCTGTGGAGGATGACGTACAGTCACCAACCTTAGTAAGACTCTTTTATGAAAGCGGGTGAGTGTGATCAGGCTGATTGCTAGGCCTCTTAACTGGAGGGAGTCAGAGGTAGTTTTATAACTCACTTTAGCTCATTTTTTTGGAGCTGGAATACAGGGGCTATTGGATGAAACTGCACATTTAGAAAGGAAATAATTTTCTAGTACTATACAGAGAACTGATGATGGAGAAGTAAAGCCCTGCTCTCGTCTCTTTAGCATTTATTCTAGAAGCTCAGCACTGAATGGGCTTTTCGAGGTAATAGGATCTCAATTCAGGAAATGTATTTAATCACCATAAACAGATGGGTATGAACCACCTCTCTTTGCTATAGAATGCCTCTTTACACTAACGGTACATCTATTTTGCTAAGGACAGTTGGGGGATGCGGAGGTGGGGTGTAGGGTTTTATGAACTAGCCAGAGATGATCCACAAAATGAAAAATCCACACACAGGTCACTGAGTTATCTGGTTGTCAACATATATCGTTGACATTGGAGTGAAAACTCCTTCCTTTGTCCAAATCAAACAAAGATTTTCAGTCTAGCCCTCCAAGACCAGTGAGGAAAGCTGTAGATTCTGTGCTTTTGAGGAGACTGGGTAGGAGACTTGAGGGGTATGGGGTAGAGGAAAACAAAACGAACCTCCTTTGTACATCTCAGGCTTGTTGGCTAAATTTTTTTTTTTAATCGGTCTGACGAGTAAGTCTTTTCTGAAAAACTTGGGAGACGTTCTGTGTTTTCCAAGTGTAAGATCAGCATAGCCTCCCCGTCGCCTTAAATGTCAAACCCCTATTTTGATTAATATCCCAGTGTAAAAGTCATAGCAATAAGAGAAATGGAATCTAGTTTTGTTTCAAGTCTTTAGCTCCTAGGATGAAATTAGTAAGACAGCTGATACATCTCCCTGAATGTCCTGCATCTGGCTCTGCTGTCCTCTCTCGTCGGTGGTAATCATTTAGAAGGCCTAAGGAAAGCTGGGGTTCATCCCAGCGGGTACATGTTTCTTGAACTGATTTTGTTCTGTGCTACAGATAACATCTGTGTATATCATATCTGTATATATCTGAACCAAGCTGTATGCAGAGAGGTTGATATAACTATATTTACAGAAAACTGTTTTTATGATTAAAATTCACATTTTAACACGAACATGTGTGCTGCACTCCTTCGCCTGGCCTGAGGAAGGTGGTTTGTGATAGGAAGGAGCGGCAGCCACGGGCGTGAGCAGAACGTATGGTGCTGACCTCCCTTAGGGTGACGACCGAGGACACTGCAGAGGCTGGAGCCTGTCCTCCTTGAGGCTGAGGTCTGGATACACACTCTCCAGGTAAGGGAAACCAAAATTGGGAGTAACCATCCCCATTCCGTCAAAAAAGTCAAGACTGCGTGCTCTCAGGCACATAGATGACTTCTGGAGGAGGACCCCCACCCAGACCAAGGCCTTTTTGTTTCACATCTTCTTCCTACTAAAGTTCACTTTAAAACACTATATACTGAGATGCACATACACACACACCTCATTTTTACCCTTTTGGGCAGTTACTTATTTTAAGGCAGTATAGAGTCAATTCCTAACACTGTTATCTCTCTGTTCTAAGCCAGGTTCCTACCTTCTAAGTGACGCGACCACATATTACCTAGCTCCTTGGGTGGTGAGAATACAGCTGATCAGTCGTGTGTGTAAAGCACTGGTGCATAGTAATTACAACCGTGCATTCACACTGGCTGTGGGGTTAAGAAGACTTTATACTAAGCTATATTTAATATAACACATCTGCTCTGTTTTGAATAGAAATGCTGTTGGTTTTTCAGTGACATTCGTCTGACATAAGGTTTGTACTAAATAGAAGGTCGGGGGGGGGACTCAGGTTCTCATTGGACCCCTTTGCATTCAGGTCTGGCTGACTTGGGAGAGTCTGTCATAGTTGTGTTAAACATTCTTTACATGGAGCTTATATGGAAGAACAATGGCAAGAAGGCAATAGATGATAAGGCAGCTGTGTTCTCAGTTAAAAGTTTGAATCAAGAAAACAAAATTTGAACTAGAACATATTTACATTTAAAAATGAATAAAAACACTAATCTGAATTAAATATCCTTCCCCAATCCTATGTTCCATTATTTCTATAGAAAAATTAGAATCACTAAATAAACACATACCTGCTGGTAGTCAAGATTCTGTGCTGGTCTTTGCACTCTGTTATACAACCAGTATATGCCAGATTCTCTTGGCTCATGTAGAGACTGTATTTTCTCACACCACAGCACCCCCTCCCTGGCACATTTGGATCCGTCTGCTTTTTGTTTCATTAGTTTTTGCAAAAGTACAGCTTTTAATGCCACTCCGAAGAACACAGAGGTAAACGGGTAAGCATTATTTTATGGGCTTTTTAAGCTGCTTTTCATGGTCTTTTCATAGCTGCTTTGTAATCCTTTAAGCATGTGGTCTTCCCTCTCCACAAAGTCCTTGGGTGCAAGTATATGCACTGTCCTAAAACTGATCTGCCTGAGAAGTCCGCCAATTCTTCTTCCCCTTTTCCCTTCCTTTTTTTTTTTTTAAAAAAAAAAAAAAGTGCCTTAGGTCTCATCCACCTTATTGCAGTGCATTGCCCTCTGGAGTATTCTATTAACAATGTCATGCAGTTCTTTGAGTTGCATAACAATCTTTCTATCCCATCTGCTTATTTATCTATTTACATCTAAAATGTTAAACACTGTCTCAGCTGTAAATAACATGCCTTTAGGAGGAGACAAGATGGCAGTGTAGACGGGCGTGAGGTCACCTCTTATGGAAACACCAGAATCACAGCTAACTGCAGAACAAACGCTGGAACCCACAAAAAAGATGTCCTACACCTGAAGAGGCCACAATCAAGATAGAATCAAATCCCACATGAACCGGGTGGAGACCCACAAACTGGAAAATAATTATACCGCAGAAGTTCACCCCCAAGAGTGAATGATCTGAGCCCCACAAAGGGCTCCCCAGCCTGCAGGTCTGGTGACAGGAGGAGGTGGCTCCAGAGAATGCAGCTTTGAAGGCCAGTGGGGTTTGACTGTAAGAATTCCACTCTTGGAGGGTAGAGTCTCACGTACATGAGGATTCAGGGAAAAAAAGCAGTGACCTCATAAGAGATTAGGCCAGACTTACCTGCTAGGATTGGAGGGTCTCAGGCAGGGGGCAGGGACAAGGACACTGGTTGTGATAATTCTAGGGAACACTTATCAGTGTGAGCCCTCTTGGATGCCCCCATTTTCTCACCAAGACCTGGCCCCACCCAACAGCCAGTGCTAGGACACCTCAAGCCAACCAAGCAACAGGGCAGGGGCACAGCTCCACTCAGCAACAGACAGCCCGCTCAAAATCCTGAGAAAACAGCTGCCCAATAAAAACAGTCCCTGACATAGCCCTGCCCACCAGAGGGACAAGACCCAGATCCACCCACCTGTGGGCCAGTACCAGCTTCTCTCACCAGGAAGCCTGCGTAAGCCTCTTAGATAGCTGCACCTGGCAGGGGCAGACAGCAGAAGCAAGAACTACAACCCTACAGCCTGCAGGATGGAAGCTACAATCACGGAAAGTCAAACAAGATGAGATACCCCAGAAGAACAACAAGGTGAAGCAGACTGGCAATCTACCTGAAAGAGAATTCAGAGTAATGATATAGTAAAGATGAGCCAGGATCTCAGAAGGGGAAGAAGGCACAGATCAGGAAGATACAAGAAATAGTTAACAAAGACTTAGAAGATTTAAACAACAAAGATGAACAATACAATAACTGAAATGACAAATACACTAGAAGAAATCAATGGCAGAATAAATGAGCTGGAAGACAGAATGGTGGAAATCACTGCCATGGATCAGAATAATGAAGACAAGAATGAGCAGAAGTGAGGACAATTTAAGAGATCTCTGGAACGTTAAATGCAACAACATTCACATTATAGGGGTCCCACAGGAGAAGAGAAAGGAGCCAATTAAATATTTAAAGAGATAATAGCTGAAAATTTCCCTAACATGGGAAAGGAAGCAGTCACTCATGTCTAGGAAGCACAGAGTGCCAGGCAGGATAAACCCAAGAAGGAACATGCCAAAACACATAGTAATCAAATTGACAAAAATTAGACAGAAAAATTAAAATCAACAAGGGAAATGTAACAACATACAAAGGAATTCCTATAAGGTTAGCAGCTGATTTCTCAGCAGAAACTCTTCAGGCCAAAGGGAATGACACAATATATTTAAAGTGATAAGAGGGAACCTACGACCAGGAATACTCTTCTCAGCAAGGCTCTTTATTCAGATTTGACAGAGAAATTGCCTACAGACAAGCAAAAGCTAAGAGAATTCAGCACCACCAAACCAGCTTTGCAACAAATGCCAAAGGAACTTCTCTAGGCAAAAAAGGCCACAACTAGAAACAAGAAAATTACAAATGGAAAAGATCATCAGTAAAGGCAAACACAGTAAAGGTAGGAAATCATCTGTAAATGATTCAAATATTTCAAATATATCAAAACCAGAAATCGTGAGGAGAGCACAAATGCAGGATATTGGAAATGCATTAGAAATTAAAAGACTACCAACTTAAAACATATCATTTATATACAGACTGCTGTATCAAAACCTCATGGGAACGGCAAAAGGAAAACCTACAATAGATACCACACACAAAAAAGGAGGAAACCAAACTCAATACTAAAGTTAGTCATCAAATCACAAGAGAACAGAACAGGAAGGGAAGCCATAAAGTGCACAGATAACCCACGAACTGGAAGAAAATACTTGCAGATGATGTGAACAACAAGAGATTAAGCTTCAAAATTTATAAACAGCTCATGTGACTCAAAAAATGGGGAGAAGACCTAAAAGACGACATGCAGATGACCAAGAAACACCTGAAAAGATGCTTAACATTGCTAATTATAGAGAAACACAAATCAAAACTGTAATGAGACATCACGTCACACCAGTGATAATGGCCATCATCAAAAAGTCTACAAATAATAAATGCTGAAGAGGGTGTGGAGAAAAGGGAGCCCCCCTACACTGTCAATGGGAATGGAAATTGGTATAGCCACTGTGGAGAAGAGTATGGAGGGAGGTTCCTTAAGAAACTAGGGTTATCACATGATCCTACAATCCCATTCTTGGGTGTATATCTGGAGAAAAACGTGGTTGGAAAGGATACATGCAGCCCAATGTTCATTGCAGTGCTATTTACCATAGCCAAGACATGGAAGCAACCTAAATGTCTGTGGACAGATGAGTAGGTAAAAGAAGATGTGGTACATACAGTAGAATTATTACTCGTTAAAGAGAATGAAATAATACCATTTGCAGCAACATGGATGGACCTGGAGATTATCATACTAAGTGAAATAAGTCAAAGACAAAGATCATATGAAATAAGTTAAAATACAAACTTATATACAAAACACAGACCCACGCAGTGAGAGAACATACTTACCATCACCAGCAAGGTGGGTGGGGAGGATAGAGTAGGAGTTTGAGCTCAACTTGTACACACTGCTCTATTTAAAATAGATAACCAACAAGGACCTAATGTTGGTTGGGAACTCTGCTCAACACCCTGTAACAACCTAATGGAAAAAGAATTGAAAAAAAAAAAAAAAAACATACACATACATGCATAACTGAATCACTTCGCTATACACCTGAAACAATACTACTATATAAAATAAAAACACAAAAACAAAAACTTGAGTTAAACTGAAAAAACAAAGGGGTTTTTCAATAAAATCAACTCAGGATAAAGAGTATTCTAATAAAATGCTAATTTTTAATTTTCAAAAATTTATAATATCAATTGCATTTCAATAATTTATAACATTTATTCAAGTTAATTGACACTTGAACTAAAAAAAGTTATTTCCATTTATACTTTTTGTTGGCAAGATGATAGTTCCAATAAAAAAAATTTCAAGCATAAAAACATTACATTATGATAGCATTCTTTGCAGAAAGGGGTATGGAAATACACATATAAGAAAAATCAGCATTTTTCAATGACTAAACAACTTACTAGCTTATTTTTGTAAATGGATGATGAGTGTCAAACTGCTATGTATCTCAATTACACTGAAAATGTTCAAAAGAGTAATGTAACAGTTTTATTTTAAAATATCAATATTTACATGACACTAGAAGGTATGTACTTTGGCAACTAACTTCCCATGAAAAATTTTGGCTGTCAACTTAAAACTGCGAATGGTTACATGATTTTTCAAAATACTTTTAGGAAGTACATGACCAGAATAACAATGTGTGTGGACCACTGCTTTACAGGACCGTCCCATTCAGTTCGGGGGATCTCTCCTAGTAGAACCACTTGGGGAGGGTGGCCGCCTTTTAAAACGTGCAGATTCCTGGGCTCGGCCCTCCAGACCGAGTTACTAGATTCGGGATGGGCCCCAACTAAGTCAATTTTCAACATGCACCCTAGGTGGTTCTCTTGCAAACCGACATTTCAGAAGCAGGGCTGCAGGGTGGAGGGGTGGGGAAAGAGTATTGGACAGTATTTCAGCCATGGCTGAAGAGGGACACACCTCCCCCTATGCTTTTTGCTTGGGCGGAGTTGGAGCTCATCAAGTCGCAGCACCCGTGGAAGGGCCTGGGAGCGGGCGGAGTGGCGGGAAAGCAGGTGGCTTGCTTCCCAGGAAGACCCAGGGCGGCAGCGGGACCCAGCGCAGGAGGATCCTGCTCCCCACCAGGGGGCGCTGTCGAGGTCGAGCCCTTCTCCGGCCACTGCGGGTGGGGATTTCCTGGAACTAGTCTTGGGAAGAGCGGTCTTCACGAGGGCCCGGGCCATCATCGCAGGAGAGTCGAGCGTGCGCTGCTGGGAAGCTGGCTGCAAAGCTGGGGAGCACTGAGAGGGGGACGGGGGCGGGGGGTGCTACTTGCCGTGAACCGGCCCTTGGGGTCCTCTGACAACACTGCGGGGGACAGGGGAGGCCTCGGCTCCCTTTTGGTCCCGGGGTGGGCTGAAGCGCAGTCTCGGGCGCCCACCTGCCGCCCGCTCACTGGGCCGGGCGCTGCAGCAGCTGCCCCCTCCTGCGAGGGTCACAGAAGAACTGCAGTTTCCTGGGGAGCAGCTTCACCTCCACGGGCATCGCTTCGTACTCCTCACTGTCGATGCTGAAGGCGCCCGCGGTGCCCTGTGCAGGGGGAGAAGACTCAGAACAGCTCGCGCCCACAGCTGGCTGGGATTCGTCACACTCTGAGCATCTGGGCAGGGTGTTCGGGAAAACCGCACCCTGAGGATTTAGCTTCATGTTCTTTAAAAAGAGATTTCTGTGCCTGTGTCAGACACAGGGCTGGTTATGGAAATAGGGGGGCTTCCCTCATAGCTTGGTTGGTAAAGAATCTGCCTGCAATGCAGGAGACCTGGATTCAGTCCTTGGGTTGGGAAGATCCCCTGGAGAACGGAAAGGCTTCCCACTCCAGTATTCTGGCCTGGAGAATTTCATGGACTGAATAGTCCATGGGGTCGCAGAAAGTTGGACATGATTGAGTGACTTCCACTTCACCACCATGAAAAAGGTTTAAGTGGCCTCTGCCTCCTCCCAGAGTATTTTGGGATTTGTGAAACAAGGTTATCATTTTCAAATGCTTATTGAAAGACAGGGTCCTGTCATATCTTTAAGGAATTCACTTAAGATGTGTATGTCCTTCTCGGCCCTAATCTTGCCCAAATGAAAAGTGAGCAACACAGCCAGTTCTCTTAGGGAAGCCATTACAGCCCCTTGATTATTTTCATGGTTGTTCTTTAGGACTCGCTTACCTTTATACCGAAGGTATAGCACCATTAATATTACAAATTCTAGAAAACCCTTCCATAACTCATGCGTGTAAGTCAACATTTGCTGTGTTGAAACTATGGTGCCAGCCACTGTGGGGACACCTTCTGTTTTACCTACAGTCCTTTTTGACCACCTTAGTTTAACAGTCAAGTCTTCAGAGGACATCTGTAGTTAACTTTTTCCCCCCACTTATAGGTTATTCCACATAGCTTGGCATTTCCCAGTACAGAAAAATTTACTGTCATCCTGAAAACGCTTCCAGATCATTTTTAAAAAACGTGAAGCTAGAATTCACTATGAACATTTGCAAACTAGAGAATTCTGTGGGTTGTTATAGTAACCATTCGCATAATTTACATTCAGAAAAATAAAAGCTCAGGAAACTGAAGGATCACTTTACAGAACCTTGGCTTGACAACACTGGAAGTCTTCAGGAGCCAAACTCTAAACTTTTGACTCAGAAGGGGCTTTTCTGCCATCTTTTCAGGTCTCCCTTAATATAACCCAGAGCCTGGCACAGCACTCAGCATGTATGAGGTACCTAAGGAAGGGTCTGTTAATAGGAAAGAGGGAGAAATAAAACAGAAAGGAAGACCACAGAGGAGAAGACCACCAGCTGTGGGGCAGCTCACCCCTGCTCACCTCTGGAAGAAGCAAAGTGCAGCGGCTGGCTTGGAGACACTCAGTGCCCTCGACATGCAGCTTGGGATCGCTCACCTTTTTACTTCTGTTGGTACAGGAGAAAGCAACCTTGGAAACCAGTGCTGGCAACTGCACTCGGCTGCCAGAATAAAGCAAGTTCTGCGTGTCTTTGGGTAAAATCAAATACATGGACTCACAGTCTCTTGAACCATGGGGGTTCTGTGAATAATTTTCCCCCCAGTACTTCTTGCTTAGTGTTGAGATACATTCCAGATTGAGAAGGTTTATTTACTGAACAGAACTGTGCATGAAGACTGATTTTTCTCTCAACTGATCTTTAAGTAGTTCCATGTATACCTAATTCTTGGGCTATTTAAAAATCCCAAGTTTAAAAATTGGAATGAAATGAAATACTTTAGAAAAAAGTACTAAACTTTTGATATTTGGTACTTCTTGTGAGTCTGTGACTTGAAAGAGAAAATTTTTTATTCTGATTTAAACTAGATGGATTTATATGAACAACCAAACTTAGCAGCTTTTGTGTAATTCTCCATATTGATATAAACAGTCTACTTGGAATACTGCATCTTGACCTTGACTACATGGCTTTGGAATAAAACTATTAGCCTCTCTACACACACACACACACACACATTTGGAATAAAACTATTAGCCTTTCTACACACACACACACATTTGGAATAAAACTATTAGCCTCTCTACACACACACACACACACCCCTACCCACCCCCACCCCCCATGTATATACACCCTGCAGCTAGTCAGAATCACTGGGAAATGGGTAAAAGCTAATCTATGGAAATCAGTCCATCTTCATCACTAATTGCTGGAGAAGGGATAGGCTACCCACTCCAGTATTCTTGGGCTTCCCTGGTGGCTCAGCTGATAAAGAATCCACCTGCAATGCGGGAGATCTGGGTTCAAACCCTGGGTTGGGAAGATCCCCTGGAGAAGGGAAAGGCTATCCACTCCAGTATTCTGGCCTGGAGAATTCCATGGACTGTACAGTAATTCTATGGACTATATAGTCCAAGGGGTTGCAAAGAGTCGGACACGACTGAGTGACTTTCACATCACTTATCATTAACTAACAATAGTAATTCTTTCGATGAAACATCGTCAGTTTTCTAAAGCAACTTTTCAGTGTTCTAATCAGATACTCAGAGGAAGCAGACAGGCTTGATTTTGCTTCCTGTAGAGACCAAAAGGAAACTATGTTATTGCTGCTGCTGCAGATGATGACAGCAACCATGTGCACCATAATGACTTCGTCTAATTTAAGCAATATCATCAGTTTTTCTTTCTGGTTTTGGATGTCAGCATTATAAAGGAGATTCGAATATAGCTGGTCCCACAGGCTTGTGGGACACTGTGTAGCTTCTGGACCCTTCCTAGGAGAAGAAAGACTTTTTCCCTTTCTCCCTTTTACTATAGTTACAGCAAGTAAATCAAAGGCTGCAGAAGCAGCTATTCAGCATCTGAAGAATTGGTACCCAGGGCAAGAACAACACAAACTGAGTGAAGCCATTGTGCTGCCGGTGCTGGCACAGAGAATGAGGCAGCCATGGAGACCCGGCCGCTGCAGCAGCAATGTCTAATCCTCACGTGGGCGCGAGAGGGAGCTCCGAGACAGAGTTCAGAAAAAATGGAGCAGATTCCAGTTGGCATGGTAACACATAGCCTTCTCAGTTGCTCTGAAGTCTGGCGGAAGGCCGAGAGCATCCTTAACCAATAAAACTCTGGCAGAGGTATGGCTTAACAAATCAGACAGGACTTGGGAGGGTCTTTTGTAGTGGAAAAGGGAAAAAAGTCTGGAAGATGTCCAAGGTACTCAATACCTTTTCATTAATGCCCTGGGAAAAGGCAAGGTGAGCTGACATGAATGGTAACCAGTGCTGTGAAGTACTTCATGCTTATAAAAACTTTGCCCACACAGTCCCTCATATGAGACTCAAAAACAACCCTGAGAGAGAGAGGCAATTATGTTATTCCACTCCAGGATTCAGGGAAAGTAAAGGATCATGAGGCCACTGAGTGGCAAAGTCAAGATTTGTATCCAGTAGTTCTGACCCTGAGGCCAAAATTCTGGGCAGGATACCATGCTACACTGACTCCTGTCATTTCAGTCAAAAGACCAAGCCAGCTCCCAAACTCTGATCTTCCCAAAATGCAAGCGGAAGGCCAAACTAGGAGACGTGCACTACGCATGCCAACCCCAAAAAACAAAAGGGTGCTACAGTTGCCAAACCACGCAAGTCTTCAGTGAGATCTCTGCTTTGGACTTTGTGGGCGCTCGGATTGGTAAAGTCTGAGAATACAAACCACTTAAAGCCTCACTGCCTACAAACCCCAGTCCACTTACCCTAGAGTGATGAAGTCTCCTTTGCTGACGGTGTTGGGTTCCATGCAGATGTTCATAAAGTCTTCTTTGCTCTGAAAGGTTAGGAAAACTAACGTTAATGCTCTGAATTTTGGCCTATGGACCCTGTTGCCCTCTTAGCCTTGGAGGGTCATGGTTGGAGCTGTATATTACAGAAGGGACTTGACTTTCAATGACTTAATCCTGAGTATATTTTCAGTCCTTCTTCTTTCTTTTTACATTAAGACCTTTACTGAAGCATAATTTATATACCATAAAATTCATCTCCATTGCTTTTTTTTTTTTTTTTACTACATACATAAGCTAGGTAAAAACTCAGGTTTAGAGGTTGGTCAAGTTCTGTCACTTGCTGATAATCACAATTGTTACAGTCTCGAGGGTCCTCTCCCTGGTAAGCCTCTCTCCCAGCAAGTCTCCATCCTCACTGTATGTCAGCATCACACCACACCAGCTTGATCAGCTTCTTGGTGTGAAGTATCTGGATTTTTTAACTCTGTACCTGCAGACTTAGTGAGTGACCAGAGTTGAAGAGCAGCAATCCATTTATGCCATGGAATAGAAATGTTTTTAATGCAAGAGTTGTGGGTTCGAGCCCTGGGTTGGGAAGATCCCTTGAAGGAGGAAATGGCAACCCTCTCCAGTATTCTTGCCTGGGAAATCCAATGGACAGAGGAGCCTGGCGGGCTACAGTCCAAGGGGTCGCAAAAAGAGTGGGACATGACTCAGTGACTAAACAACAACAAATGTTTTTAAAATGCTGCATTCCCCACCACAGAATGTTCTAGAAGAACTAAGCTACAAGAAAGTGGCATAAAAAAACAGACTTGGTTCTTTGGCCATGGCTGAAATTTACTACCAGTTGGTAGCGCGCAATACAATCTGGCCCTCTATAAATCAATCCCAATCCTTCTGGGTCTGCTTCAAATAGAATTTCGTTCTTTTTGGAAAGGTTCAAAATTCATAGCCGCAGGGTCATCCCCAGGCCTCTGCAAGCTGTCAGCCTTTGCCCAAGATTAAAGGGCTCAACCAAAGCACAACTTTACATCTCAACCAGGAATTACAAAATACAGAGGGATAACTCTGCTCTAAGGTCACCTCTTACTAAACGACTTATTGTCTTCTTTGTACCATGAACTTTTCTAAGTGCTAGGGTCCCCTCAATGAACCAGAAACACGAACATTTCTGCCTGCAAAGAACCTACATTCTACCGGAGAAAGCGAAAGGGAGAACAAAACACAACCATAATAAAGTAATAAATGATCACATATATTAGAAGTATGCTAGAGTATATCAGTATAAAAATAGCAAGCTGGAGAGTATGTATATTAGCATAAACGGTATGCAGTATATTAGAAATATTATAAGTACGTTATAAAAGAGATAAAAGGTGGTGTTGGTGGCATTTTTAAAGAGGAGCCCAGGTATGCCTCATTGACGAGGTAACCTCTAGGCAGACACCTGAAGAAGGTGCAGGAGCTGTGGAAACCCAGGGCAGTCTTCAAGAACTGTCACCAAGGTGGCTGTTAAGTTCAGACTCGGCCCCATTTTCAGAGCTTAGAGTTCAATAGATCTGGGGTGGGTCCCAAGAATCTTCATTGTGAAAAGGTCCCAAGCGATGCCACTGCTGCTGATCTAAGGCCCACACTTTGAGAACCACTGGTCTAGGGACGCGCAGTCCACACAAAGGACACCGGCAGGGCCGGGGCCTTCGGTGGGAGCAGGTCTGACAACATGGAGCCGGCACGGCTGGAGCAGAGTGGGAAAAGGAGACAAGAGGAGGCGAAATCAGAGAGCACGGACACTGGACCGCCTACAGGGAAGCTGGCCGCTAGGCTGAGTGAAGCAAAAAGCCACTGGAAGGTCTTAAGCAGAGAAATATGGTGTGCTTTTTTTAAAGGCTCTCTCTGGCTACTGTGTTTAGAGGAGCAGGAAAGGGGCAGGGAGACCACTTAGGCACCTATTGTAGTAATTGGGCTAAAATACGACCCTGGCTTGGAATAGCTGGCAGTGGAGACTGTGACTCATTAACAGAAGGTGCAGGCACTAGGATTTGCTCGGAGGTTTCAGCTGTGGACACGGAGTATCCAAGATGTTTGGCCTGAACAACTAAAAGCATGGAATTACAATCAGCTGCGCTGGGGGAAGAGTGAGAATAAGGCAGTTTTCAAGGGGTGGGAGGGAAGATCAGGAGCTCAGGACATGCCAAGCCTGAAATGTATATTAGACATCAAAAGGGGCAAGTGGATATATATACGAGTCTAGGATTTGACTTTTGTAAAGCGTGCAAGTGTGGAAATCAATGTATTACAATACGACAGATTTCAGTGAGAAAGCCTTATCTCAGTAGTGGCTGAAAAGGTACTTGATAAAATTATATAACCACTCATGATAAAAACTCTTGGCAAACTAGGATAGGAATGGAAGGGAACTTCCTTAATCTGATAAAGGCTATCTATTAAAAAAAAAAAAAAACAACATCAAATTCAAGAATGAAGCAGTAAAGCCTTTTTCTCTAAATTAGGAATGAGACAAGGACTCCTGCCAATACCGCTTCTGTTCAACCCAGTACTGAGGTCCTAGCCAATGTGATAAGGCAAAAGGTTATAAGGGTAAGTATTTGAAAGGAAAAAAAATCATATCAACTGCACCATTTGCAGTTGTTATGACTGAATCTATTGAAATCTAAAGGAATCCATAAACATGATAAGAATTGTAGTTTGCTGGTACAGCATCAATATAAAAAAATCAATTACATGACCATCTACTAAATCAGTTAAAAAATGACATTTTAAAAGACACTATTTACAACAACGTCAAAAATTAAGATAACCAGGAATCTACTCAGCAAGACAAAATGTTAAAGAAAACTATAAAACTTCACTGAAAGACATTAAAAGCCTAAATAAATGAAGCGATATGCCATGTTTATATGACAGAAGAGTCAATGTTGTAGAAAATGTCATTTCTCCTCAAATTGATCTACAGGTTCAATGGAATCCTGATCGATTTTATAACAGATATTTATGTAGAACTTAAACATTCTAAGAGATTTATTGAAGTCAAAGAGCCAAGAATAGCCAAGAAACCCTTTAAGAAGAAAAACAGAGGGACTTACTCTAAAACTAATAATTAAGACAAGCATAATATTAGTACAAATATTGAAAAATAAAGCAACAGAGTAGACTTAGGAACATCTCCATGTATACAAACTCTTGATGTGTGACAGGTTTACTGCAGATCAGTGAGAGAGGGGGAGGCGTGGGGCATATTTCAATAAATGATGCTTGGACAACTGGCTTTCTATATGGAAGAAAGATAAAATTAGAGCTTCACCCTCTGTCATTCACAAAATTCAATTAGAGGTGGGAGTATTTCTTTTTAACAGATATATGAAATCTTTTGATGCAAATCATATTAACCTGGTTTTTCATTTAAATATACAATGAACATCTTTCCATGTTGGTAGAGAACATTTTAAATACATGTACCAAAATCTACTGGAGTAGGAAGTAGTAACCCACTCCAGCATTCAAATTCCATGGACAGAAGAGCCTGGCGGGTACAATCCATGGGGTTGCACAGAGTTGGACATGACTGAGCAACTAAACACGTCAAAATCTATTTAATCAGTTGCCTGATTAGTTTGTTTCATGTATTTTGCCATGATAAATACAGTGAACATAGCTCTACAAGAGATCCTAATTTTCAAACATTCCACACCCCTAAAGCTTCTTTCAGACTCTGAATGGACTTTTTTTTTTTAAATGATAAATGAACATTTTGAGCTATTACATGGCAGCTTCATTGTCTTTGAATATTTTATTGCATTCGCTTTTATTTTTACAAAGAGGTTTTGGAATAAAAGAAAATGAATGCACTGCTGCCAGTGATAAGCAGCACAGGATCATATACTTTTATAATTGGCACAAAGATAAAAAGCTTTCAGCATTCTGAATGCAGCTAATCTCGAGCCACAATCACCTACTTGCTGAACTCAATCCATTCACTGGTATTCAATCATCAGAGCAAAGAACAAGGTTAAAGAACATGAACAAAACACTGGAAGTGCATATCATCAGAGACTGGGTATAAAGGAAATGCATAATTAGAAATCTTATCTTTCTTTCTAACAGAGTATTTTTTAACCTTAATACATTCACTTTCACCAACATTTCCAGAATCCCATTATGTAAGAAATAAGGGATTGTCTTTATATATCATCTGATTATTTTTGATGGATAAATTTTTAGAAATATGCTTAACAGGGCCAGTGGTATGCTTGTATTTCACATGCTTCATATATACTGCCACAATGCCATGGAGAAAGGGAGTTCCGAGTTCTCTTCCCTCCAGTAATACCTGACAGCCCATTTCCCCACCCACACTGAACACTAGCATGCTTTTTAATTTACAGCCATTCAATATTTATGATTTTAATTTGTATTTCTTTGATATTAAGCATTTTTTTCTTTACCTATGAAATTAAGATAGACATTATACCCACCTGATAGTATAGTTATGAGGATTACATGTGATGACACTATGTAAAATTCTTAGGGCAGTGCTTATCATGTAGTAAATACCAGTGATTTTTTTTCATGTTTACTTTGTGAATTTCTGTTTTTGTCCTCTGCCTGTTGTTTATATGAATCCTTTGCCCATCTCTTACTGACTATCCCAACAGTTTTACTATAAAGGAAAGCTATTAACTCCACATCTATCACATCCTAATATTTTCCTCAATTTTCATTAAAATTTTGGTTTATTTCTTTTGTATTAGACGTAGGCAAATGCATCAATGTGATTTTTGCCTCAGGTGCCAGGTTTAGTCTTGTCCTCCCAAGTTTATGTTGATAATCACTTAAGATTTCACTCCAGTACTTTCATAGTTTTTTTTTTTTTTTTTTTACATTTAACCTTTTAATCCAACTGGAATCAATTTAGAAAGTGAAAAGAGCTATGTGATCCAAATTTTGTACAAAGACATGCATTAGTTTTACATTTAGAAAGTCACCCGACACTCTGCATATTAATACTGGAATCAAACTTCCCATTGTACTTCTCTCCCTTACTTACTCACCATACTACATTCATACGTTCAATTCCATGTGCCAATTTTCAGACTGACCAGGTCAATTGTGAACATACTACTATGATTTACTTAAAAGCTAAACATAGTATTGGTCCATGGTTAAGAATAACTTTCCTGATGGCATCTTCATTAACATAAACTACTGAGGTTTCCTCTAGACCAGGGGTCAGTAAACCTTTACTGTGGATGGGCAGAGAGTAAATGTTTCAGGCTTTGGGGGCCATTCAGTCTCTGTCACAATGACTCAGCTCTGCCACTGCTGCCCAAGTGTGGCCACAGACAACACAGACATGGATGAACACAGCTCTGTTCCAGTGAAACTTTACTTATGGATGTTGAAACTTGAGTTCCATATACTTTTCACCTATCACAAAATATCATTCCTTTTTTGACTTTATTCTAACCATTTGAAAACTTAAAATCAATTCCTGGCTTGCAGGCTGTAGTAAAACAGGTAGCAGACCAGTTTGCTAACCTCTGATTTATTTCAGAATATTTTTTAGCGTTATTGTCTATATCAGCACTCTCCAGAACTCTGCACTGTGGAAATATTTTATATTTGTGCTTTCCAATATGGTAGCTACTAGCCACATATGGCAGTTGACATGTAGCACGAGAAATGAGTTTTAAATTTATTTTGTAATTAATTTAAACAGCTACCTGTGACTAGTGGCTACTATATTGGACAGTCCATGTTAATAGATTGGACTCAAAATATGCAAATAGGTATTTGTGTGTGTGTGTGTGTGTGTGTGTGTGTGTATAGTTTTCTTCCCTGGAGATCTAAATCTACATATTTAATACAGTCACAAAAATAATAGATGTTTACTCAAGCAAAAGTTCTGCAACTTTTGATTTCTATGACAAACAGGAGACTAACTCCACTCCTAAAGGCCCTTTGCCCTTAGTTCTCTCAAGGCAGAAAGCTTGGTGACAGATACTTGACCAGAGCCCCATAAGCTTTTAGGCACTTCACTCAGCTGTTTCTTCTCATGCTATTATTCCTCAAAGGCACCCCACATCCTCTTGTTCCTGACCCCTCTCTCTCCCCACAGGGTAAAAATAAAAACACCAAGTTACTAGAAGAGTGTGCAGCCTTTGTAGCCTTTGTCACTTTTCCGAAATGCTTTTCTAATTAAAAAAAAAAAAAAAAAAGGCACACTTACTGCCAGGTCAAGCTGACTGTTCCGGGTTGTGATGGACAGTTCAAGGGTGGACAGCTGCACTTCCTTCCAGACCTCTGGGTTCACCTCTTGCGGGGCTGTGTGAATGCATCCGACACAGGTCAGCTATCTCCCACCAACATTTCAGCACTGCCACCCACGGCCAGCTGCCAGCGGCTCAGATGGCCTCCCAAGCCCGTCTGTGGACTTCCAGGCTTAATTTTCTTTCTCTTATACTTTTGATACACGGGATAAAGAGCCAGGTTCAAAATGGAATCTCTAGGCCTGAGACATCCCAACAAAAGCAGCTACAGTAACACAAAGGCTGGCGAGAGAAAGAGGGAGTCGCTGGGAGTCAGGAATGACACGGGCTGTCCCCGTTCACGGGACGCTGCTGCTGCTGGTCTGGGCCTGTGTTGTGCACCCGAGGGCTGAGTTCAGGCCTCCGCCACTCCCGGAGGGTCGGACACTCGTGTGGGGTCTGCCTCAGGCAGTCCTGAGCTACCCAGGGCTTTCCAACCTCCAGTCCCCAGACTGCTCACCGCCCTGCGGTTGTGCCCAGTAGGACGCGAGCCTCCGTAATATCCTCCTGTACAGAGAGGGCCGGGGCGGGGTCTCTTCCGCTCCACTGGGACGTCTCTCTGTAGGTCCCGTGTAGGAGATGGAGGCTTGATGAGTCTGAGGCCACTCCTTTCAATGAAGGGAAAAAAACGTTTATCATGCAACACAATTACAAACTCTTGGAGTTTCTCAATATGAATGAGCATAGAGTCACACCATAATAAATTTATCATTCATTTAGAGATGGTGACACAAACATGAGACTGATGAAATCTAGTTGCATCACAGACTTCCTTCACTTTGGGAAGCATGTTCCACTCGGAGGCCACACTGGTTTGGCCTCAAAATCCAGCCCAAGGCTTCTTGTTTCTGCTCTCAAAGACCATCATTCTCACACCCCAGATCTGTCTTCTTCCTGGCATCCCGAGTCCAGTACCATCCTGGGTCTCATCAGTGTCCTCAAGGATTATTAAAATAATACCCTAGCCTCTCAGCCCCTGACATTGCCTCCAACCTACCACAGCAACCCATTTCCACATCCTAGTCCTTATCGGTACCCAGAACTACTCGATCTTAGAAGTCTAAAGCCCTGGTATCCCACTCGATAATCACTTCCCTTATTCTTCCAGTTGATATTTTTGTGCCCAGTGGCCCTCAGGGTGAACTACTCCCATGTTCTCAAGTTTCCAAGTGGTGAATTACAAAAGAGTAACAATTAATTCTGACTTCTCTCACTCCATCTCTTACTCCTCCCAGGTCCAGAAAGACCCAACCTCTTCTCTTCTTTCTCTGGAAGTGATCAGAGTCCTACAGAGTCACACATCCATTGATTCCTCGTGCAGTGGGCTTACTTAGCAGTCTCTGTCCTGATGGAGGTCTTTTAAGTGGAGAAATTCAATTTGGACTGTGAGGAAATCAGATTGTGACCATGTATCCACGCTGTGTCCTTCACTCCTGCTGACATTGATAAAGCTGGTATGTCAATTCTCATCTGCTTTGTTTCTGCATTTTGCTTTCATAACTGGTTCAAAGTCAGAGGAGGAAGAGAGGGCTATGAACTGGGGGCCCCTGAAGACCCTAACCACACCTGGCTCTCAGAGAATCCCAGCTCGGGGCCACTCCATTTGTCCTCAGCACCAACCAGATGAACAGGGGATTTTACATCATCCTTCTGTCACTTTTGGCCCTCATTGTCTGCCTTCTCTAACACGTACCCTGAAAAGCCTCAGTTCTGGATCAATCTGTCACTAAGTGTCTGTACTTCTACATCGTGGCTCAGTATTATCAGAGGGGAGATAAGGCACTCCTGCTGAGTACTGACACTGGGAGAACAACCACCCAAGTGAGGACGCCCACATCACAGCAAGCTCTTGGCCTAAGGTCTCTTGTGTCACTTGATAATCTTTCTAAACCTTCCTATTTTCATCCTTCTTCCAAATTCCCCACCAACCTCGCTTTCAAAAGATCACCTTGCTTCCTACCATTCAGAGAAAATACAAGGACATCAGGGAGAACTGCCTCACCTCTTTATAAATGTGTTTTCACCCAGACCTCTGTTTTATTGCTCTCCTGTCTCAAGGAAAAAGGTGTCCCTCCCCCTGCCCGGGGCTAGTCCAGGGCTCTGATCCACTCCCCTCCTCTTGCTCACAGACTCGGCCGAGTCAGTCATGTCTTTTGTGCCTTTTCTCTCTTCTCCTCCCATTCGCTTTTACTTTTTCTTCAGGGAGTAAACACATGAACAGCTCTCTAACTAAAAAAAAAAAAAAACAAAAACAGAATGCTCCACTGACCCGTATTTCTCAGTACCTTCTGCTGTTTTTAATCTCCTCTCCTTCAAAGTAGAGTTTCTTAAAGGAGTGGCTCTGCTGCCTCCAGTTTTTACCTCCGGTTTATTCCTGAACTTTCTTCAATTTGGCTTCGGCCCCTCCACCTAAGACGTTACCAAACCTGCAGGGGTTGCCAGATTCAATGGATCCTTACTTTCCTCTCTTTATTTTTGCTCTTTGCTGCTGCTTCTTAAAATCTCGCTGTCTTCTGGAAGTTCTCTTTTTCATCGGCTTCTATATCAGTACTTCCTCCCAGAGTTTCTCTCTGGACTTTCTGGGCATCATTTCTGGCTCTTTAAAATGATGGTTATTTGTGCCGACCTATTTTCAACAGTAACTTTAACAAACCCATAGCTCAATGCCACTCATACACTTACGACATTTAAATCTATTTCTTCAGCCCAGATATCTAAGTCATAATTGTATGACTTCACTGGTCTGTACCACTGGTAATGTTAAACTCGATATGTGCCAAACTGAGAATTTCACATTTCTTCATGAACATGATCCAACTCTAATATTATCAGCATTCATGGAAAACGCTAGTCACCAAACTCTAGACCCTCAAACCAGAAATCTGGGAATACTCCATGCTCCTTCTTACTAAAGACGATTGTACCTCTTTAGTCAATGCTCTGGGGTCAATGTTCACTATTACCACCTTGTCGAGACCTCATCTCTCCTCACCTGGATCATGTTAACAATCTTCTATCTGATGCCTTTGCCTGTAACTACCAATGTCCAGTCTCTTGTCCATTCTGCTGCCAAACAATTTCTTGCCAAAGTGAAAGCCTGCTCCTATCATTCCCCTGCTTAAGATCCAGTGACTCTCTAGTGCTTTAATGATAAAGGTCAGATCCCACGTCAAAACCTGCCGTAAGCCTGCAAGCCATTCAACTGTGCTGGCCATAATTAAAGACCATGTCCCACCTCTGTGACTCCACACATCCTGATCCCTGCACTTAGAATGCCCTTTATCTAGTCCTGTATATTTTTCAAAATTTGGCTGAAGTACTGTAACCTTCTCTGGGCTGACTCTACTGACCTTCAGTCAGAGGTAAATGCTCCTCCTCTCTGCTTCCATCTTATTCTTTCCTATTTCTCTCCTAGCATTTGCCAAACTGCTGATTTACCAGGCCCTCACTCCTGGCATCTGAACACTTCTTGAGGGCATGACACCTGTCTTATTTGACTCAGTATTCCAAATATACAGCAGGGCTTGCCACCCAATAGGTATGCAATCACTGTTTGCTGTAGAAATGATAGAAACAGTTTATAGGTCCCAGATTCTACAGCTTAAATACGGAGCTACTCTATTTCTTCCTGAATACTCCATCAACGAAATTATTCCTCCAAGCAACAGCAGTCATGCATTTTACTCACACAGTTTGCCTTAAGCATAGAAAGTCCTTGCTCCCCATCATCCCAAGTTCATTTTAGTAATCACATAGATTGGTTACCCCTAGTACTTTAATGGCTTTGTTAATGAATAACTGGATAGCTCTGGGTAAAGGGAGCTATGTTTTCCAATGGACATACATTACTTCTTTAATTTCAAACCCATTCGATACTCTGAATGTTAACACTAGATAGAACCAAACTCTTTACTACATTGAAACTTCATCTGCCAATTTTCAGATTCAAACTGTAAATATACTACCTTCATGTGCATAAAAGCTCAACATGGTATGTAGTACAAGATAACTATGACTTTTCTATTAGTGTTTTCTTTAACATACATTGTTGAGTTTTTCTCTATACCAATATTTTTCATCGTATAACCTACAACAGCATAGCCTGATAGAACTTTCCCTTATGATGGCAACGGTCTCACACTTGTATTGTCCAATGCAGCAACCACTACACATATTTGGCTAGTTAAGCACGGTTTGAAACACAAAGCATTGTTTGAAGCCTACTATATTATACACAAGCCTATACGATTAGGTGTATTCAGATACAAATCTTCAGTTCATTTCTAGATATTCATTTCTAATATAGACACACTTGCAAGTAATTAATGAGATACAGGTCACTCTGTTCAAGGTTTGTTTGGTAAGAGTGAGTGGACAAAGGGAAGTGAAATACTAAAATGAAATTAAATATGGGCTTGGTAATAGAGAATAAGTTGGCAGATGAGAAGTATCAAAACAAGAATGCCGTCTGCATTTGTGTGTAAGTAAATAGGCCCCATTTTAGGAGCATGCCATATACATCTATAGCAAGAAACTTTTAAAAATTCCAAATACACACATCACAAAGGAATAACAAAATACCAGAGGTCAAATTTCAATACTGTAGCCTGCATTTACCTTAAGAGTGCTGAAAAAGTGGGCTGCTTTGGTTTTTAGAGGCCCAAGATACCAGTACCTGAGAAAGAGCAAGATAAAAATCTGATTAGAATATTAAAAAAAGCTATCAGTGTGCTAGATACCATTCAGGACAGATAATACATTAGAATGACACCTCTACCAGGAGTGTCTGCTCTGGAGATTTGGAGATTGTGGTTTAGCATAAAGAAGTATTACAGTTAAGTTTTTAATCTGCATTTGAATACCACGTCAAACAACGTAATTAGTTATACAGCAGCTAAATCCTTGCAATTTATGAGACATATAATCAGAGTCTCCTTGAATCTCTAAATTCACAGTATCACTGTAATATGTACTTTCCACCATGGAACACAGTTGAGTTCACATTCCGAATGAGTGGAGAGTGATAAAGCCACAATGAGATATAGACGTGGGTGCTGATATATTACTCGTGAGCTAAATGGCTGCATGCTGTACGCCGCGTTCTCTCTCAACACACAAACATACAATTAAAATCTGTAAATCAGCGTAATTTCACATTACTCATGTTATGCAGCTTCACCATGGCAAATGTGAAATCTGGGAGTAAAGAGGGTCTACTTCATATTGCTAAATTCCTAAAAGCTACTGAAGAGAAAAAGATGCCTGGTTGGATTTAGAAAGTGGTATAAAGTAGACTTCTCTCTTAAAATGTCTTTCACCTCCCAGCCCATCTTAACTGCTCCCTATTCAATTCGAATCAACATGCATTCATTTAGCACTTACTATGTATATGGAGGAAACAGAAGCAATATAATCAGTACAAAATTCTTGCCTTTGAGGGCTTCTGAGAAGATAAGGCCCCCAAATATAATAAATAACGACAAACAAACATATTTCTATGACATGGTATAAACTGATCACTATTTACTGGTAAGGAGAGTCAAGAAGGCGCAAGAAATCATTATGGGCCTAAAATCACGGAAGCAGCCACACCTGCACAACAAATGACAAGAACAAAGTGAGGGCGTGAGACCTAGAAACCTGGGTTGGATGCAGACACAAGAAAGAGGCAAGGACGTCATTCTAGGCAGGACAAGGAGTAACAGTACGGGAAACGCTTAGAGTAATTGCCAGAGCAAAAGCTTTAAACAAAGGCATGCTGCTGCTAAGTCGCTTCAGTCGTGTCCGACTGTGCAACCCCATAGACGGCAGCCCACCAGGCTCCCCTGGCCCTGGGATTCTCCAGGCAAGAACACTGGAGTGGGTTGCCATTTCAGAGCAAAGGCATAGAACTTGGTAATTAGGGATGATGATGGATTAAGTTGGTCTTGAACACCAGAATATGGAGTTTAGCCATCCAATGAGCAGAGCAGAACCATTCTAACTATTATCCCAGTAAGCACCACAAGGCTATTAATGACGGCTTTGATCATCTCATGTTTTTGTTTCTGTTACTCTGTTTGAAAGCTTACTCGATGCTTTGCTTCTTTTCCCGGGTAGCCAGACAGAAACACAACCCAGCCAAGGCAGTTTATTTCCAAACTGATTTAGAAATAAATAAATAACTTTATTCTGAACTGACACTGTGCAAGGCCAGCTAGGAAATGGCTTCTTGCACCCCCAGTTTCTCCCGTAACACACATGGCGACTCAGTGGATGGTTCTAGTCCAGGTACAACAGCAGCCAGCATTTACAAATTCCATGCTCAGAAATCAAACAGAATATGGGCCTGTGTGTGATATTCCTCAAGAGCTGACCTATGCTTGTGCTCAATACACTTAGAAAGCAATGTAGGACTTCCCCAGCGGTCCAGTGGTTAGGACTCTGCACTTCTACTGCAGGGGGCATGGGCTCCATCCCTGGTCAGGGAGCCCAACATGGTCAGGGAAGATCCCACATAGCACATCGTGTGGCCACAAAAAAAGAAAGAGCAATTTGCTCTCATCAGACTTTCTCAGGGGAAACTAAGCAATTCCTCTTGGTAAACTGCTGGCATGTGCGATTACAGATCAGATACAAAATGACTTGCAGAATGAAGATAACCATGCACACTTGCAAACAAAAGAACGCAGTGGGTGATGTAACTCAGTGGTCTCTCTCCTTTGACAGTCCACTGTCAGGAACGTCATTAGGAGGAATAACCATGTGGGACAAATGAGAGGAATTTCTGTAAAGAAAATGTGGCGAGAATGCCTACAAAGTGAAAGCGAGCTTTCTTGATAAAAGCTGTGTGCGAGATCAATCATCACTCATTTACACTACACTCAAAACATAAGTGTGTTGTCAAGAAGAGGTAAAGAAAGAAAATAACGCCCACCAGCCAGGAGCGAACCTCTCGCCCTGTCTCCTCCAGCCCCACCTCAGGAAGCCTTGCCCACGCGGCCTCTCCATAGCAGACAGCAGAGGGCACACCCTCTTTCCGAGCTGGCAGTTTTATGCTCCACATTGAATCCTCCAAAAATAAGCAGGTTGCCATGAAAAGCCACCAGCAGCCCTCTCATCGCCTCCTCCGCAGGCCTGTTTCTTCCACCTTCCAGCATTCCCAGGTCTCTGCCCTTTTCCCTCCTCTGAAGGAGGCGGCCTGGGGTCGGTGAATCCGCTAGGCCTTCAGAAAGAACACCTCTTGGGGGAAAGGGGGCCTTCCAACCAGGGCTGTCAGAGCTCCAGGAGGCTGCTGCCCCAGTGGTACCTTGCACTTGGTACCCAGCTAAGCAGGCAGTGGGAGGAGACAACACCAGTGCCCCTCTGGTCCAGCTGAGCCGCGCCCCCCCACCCCCGGTCAAATGCAATGTCTAGAAAGAGAGGTGGACACTGCTCATCCTGAGCTACCACTCAGCCAGTGTGGAGGAAGCTGGGACTTCCCCCAGCCTCTCTGCACACAGAATGTAAACTTCACTTCTGTTATTCATACATAATTCAACCACCGGGCCCACCGCATGTACTCTGAGATCACTGTATACTGAAACCTCAAAGACAGGGACACAGTAAGAAGGTGTTTAAAAACCACCACTGGTTAACCCAGCGCCCTTCTACCTGCTAACTGAGACGCCGGCATCTCGGAAGGATCCCCATCGAAGGCCGGTGAGTGCAAACACAGGCTGTTCCTTTTCACCCTGGAAGTTAAATACATTTCACTTAAATTTATGACAATAACCTGGAACTCTCTACAGGTAAGTAGCCAGCAAATGTTCATGGCCTATGTTTCATCAAAACAAAATTCCAAAAGGGATGTTCCAAATTTAAGAAATGAACTCTTTTGAGTGCTCAGTAAAAGTACTGAAATAAAATGAAACTAACGTTCATGTATTAGGCCTCATGAATTTGCTGGCAAGAAAACATGGTATCATACTTCGGACTGTAATCACTATGCTGACTCTTGGACCAATTAGTCAGGTCAGCCAGAATTTCTCTCACTTGTTCAAGGTAACTTAAACCTGTGTTCTCTATGGAGGGCCAAGAGTTGTCAAGCAAGATCATCAGAGTTCTGGTATGTACTCCAGAATGTTTCACCTGAGTCTCTGAAGATACAGCCAGGTATTTGTCATAACAAACCAGGAAGCAAAGTGATTCGGGTTTAATTCAGTGCTTTATGGCCAAATACTGCATATTAAAATCACCGAATTCTAATAAATCAGTGAGTTTGGCAATAGCTATTATAGCAAGTAAACATTAACAATGCCACTGCCTCCAAGAGTTTATACTCCATGCTGGGCTTTTTTCTAGATGAAAATATACACACCTGAATTCTGAAAGGGACATTCCCTATAGCTCAGAATTGCAGCAAAAGCCCAAAGGTACCCCCACATTCTAAGGAGAGCTGCCAATTGCTAGACACAACTCCACAGAATCTGCTAACCGTGCACAGAGCCAGGTCAGTTTCCAGGGTGCCATCATTAGAACCAGTGTAAGCAGATGATTAGGAACTAGAAGGGACTCTTGGCACTCTAAGTTGCTAGCCGAGAGAAAGTGTCTAAGTCTTCTTAGGAGAGGACGTCTGTTCCATTTTCACTCCTGTTCCCACTATGCTGAAACAAGCGAGGGTCTTCTAGGAGAACCATACACAAATAGGACCAGCCTACAAGGAAAAGACACTGGCCTCTCACTCCTCGCTTGTCTATCCATTGAAGCAGACTTGCTTTTCTGCTCTCTGTACCTGGTTGAGCAAGAGAAGAAACAGTAGAGCAAAGACAGAAATAGTAGAGCAAAGAGGTGATGGTAAGATTAAGTCGTGACAGGCAAGGCAAGGATGTATTAGTCTCCTGTGTGCCAAGTGTGTACTGTGGAAGATAGCAGGGCCTGAGTCTTTCTCACTCTATTAATCATTCATTTAATAATTTTTTCCATGAATCATTAAGGATATTTATAGTATACATTAGGAACTAGCAATAAAAAATGTCTGTCCTCAAAAAGCTCAAGGTATAGTGAGGGGATAGACAGACAGACAATACGAACATGCAGTCGGTCCAAAGAATAGAGATGTGTACCAAGTAATTTGAAAGTGCAGAGTAGGTGCAACTTATGATGAGTGAGGGAACAGGGAGACAGATGGCCAGGGAAAACATAAGTTCTAAGACAAACCATATATTTTAAAGAATAACGTAAAATCTGAACAGCCTGATGCCTAGTTAGAAGGCTGAATCAGTAGAAACCTCTCACCAAACAAAAATCCAGGACCAGACAGTTTCACTGGTAAATTTCATCAAATACTCAAAGGAGAATTAACATGAATCCTTCTCCTACTCTCCCAAAAAACAGGAGGATTTCTTCCAAACTGACCTTATGAGGCCAGTATTACCTTGATACCAACATCAGACAAGGACAACACAAGAAAATTAAAAGCCAATATTCCTGACAAATATAGATGCAAAAACCCAAAACAAAATATTAGCAAACCAAATTCAACCATACATTAAAGGGATCAGACACCATAATGAAGTAAGATTTATTCCATGGGTGCAAGGATGGCTCAACATCTTAAAATCAGTCAATGGGATCTGACACATTGACACAAAGAAGGGTGAAAATCATATGTTCACCTCACTAGATGTAGAAAAAGTATGTGATAAAATTCAACATTAGTAATTAATGATAAAAAGAAAACAAACCTCTCAATAAAGTGGCTATAAGGGGAACACACTTAAGTATGGGATAAAATTCAACAATGATTTATGATAAAAAAAAAAAAACTCTCAATAAAGTGGGTATAAAGGGAACACACTTCAACATAATAGAGGCCATATATGACAAGACCACAGTTAACATCCTATTCAACAGTAAACAGCTGAAACCCTTTTGTCTAAGATCTTGAACAGGAAAGACAAGGATGTCTACCCTCACCACTTTTATTCAGCATAGTATTGGAAGTCTTAGCCAGAGCAATTAGGCAAGAACAAGAAATAAAGACATCCAATTGGAAAGGAAGAAGAAAAACTATCACTGTTTGTATATGACATGAGAGAAGTAAGAAACAAATTCAGTAAAGTTGCAGGATACAAAATCAACACACAAAAACCTGTAACATTTCTATGCACTAATAACAAAACATCAGAAAGAGAATAAAGAAAACAATCCTATTTACAGTTGCATGAAAAAGAATAAAGTATCCAGGAATAAATTTAACCAAGGAGGTGAAATTTGAAAACTACATGGCATTAATGAAAGAAGCTGAAAGTGACACAAACAAATGAGAAGATACTCTGTGATCCTGGATTGAAAAAATTATTGATGTTCAAATGTCCATACTACCCAAAGCAATCTACAGATTCAATGTAATCCCTATCAAAATTCCAATGACATTTTCAAAGAAACAGAATAATCCTAAAATTTTCATGGAACCACACACACACACACACACACACACACAAATGCAAACAGCCAAAGCAATCCTGAGGAAGAAGAACAAAGCTGGAGGCATTACAATTCTGGTTTCAAACTATATTACAAAATTGTAATGATTAAAACTGCATGGCATTTGCATAAAACCAGACACAAAAATCAGTAGAACAGAGAGCCCAGAAATAAACCCACACATATATAGTCAATTAACCTATGACAAAGGAGCCAAGAATATACAATGAGGAAGGGACAATGTCTTCAGTAAATGACACTAGGGAAACTGGCAGTCATATGCAAAAGAATGAAACCGGGCCATTAGCTTATACCATATACGAAGATTAACTCAAAATGGATTAAAGACCTGAAACAGAAGACCTGAAACAATAAATTCCTGTAAGAAAATGTAGAGGGTAAGCTTCTTGACGTAAGTCTTGGCAATGATTTCTGAATCTGACACCAAAAGCAAAAGCAACAAAAGCAAAAATAAATAAGTGGGGCTACATCATACTAAAAAGCATCTGTATAGCAAAGGAAATAAATCATCAACAAAATGAAAAGGTAACCAAATGATTGAGAGAAAATGTTTGCAAATCACATATCTGATAAGGGGTTAATATCCAAAATATATAAAGAACTCATACAACTCAATAGAAAAAAAGAAGCAATCCAATTGAAAAATGGGCAAAGCATAGGAACAGACATACTGATGGCCAATAGGATGCCCAGCATCATTAACCAGAAAAAGCAAATCAAACACAGTGAGATAACACCTCACATCTATTGGAAAGGCTATTATCAAAAAGATAACAAAACAAATGCTATTAAGAATGTGAAGGAAAGGGAACCTTTGTGAATGCTGATGGGAATGTAAATTTGTGCATCCACTATGGAAAACAGTAGGGAAGTTCCTCAAAGAATTAAAAATAGAACTATCATGTGACCAAGCAAATCCACTTCTAGGTATTTATCCAAAAACAAAGCACCAATTCAAAAGATATACATACCCGATGCTCACTGCAGCATCATTAACAATAGCCAAGACACACAAACAACTTAAGTGTCCATTGACAGATGAATGGATTAAACTGTGGCACGTGCACACACACACGTGCAGACATGCTCATTATTATTATTCAGTCAGAAAATAAGGAATGAAATCTTGCCATTTGGGATAACATGGATGGACCCTGAGGGCATTAGGCTAATGAAGTAAGTCAGAGGAAGAAAAATACTGTATGATCTCTCTTACATGTGGAATCATTAAAAAAAAAACACAAAAACCTAACAACTACAAAAAAAAAAACAAGCTCATAGATGATACAGAAAGCAGACTGGTGGTTCACACAGGCAGGAAGTAGTGGGTGGGAAGTTTTTTTTAATGCAATGTATCTATATTTTTTGATTCAGCATATATACATGTGTATATCTGCATATACATCTATATCTATATGAACCCTGGATTATTTTATCGATTCATTATAATTTTTGCAGATATACGCAGGAGGTTCTCAACAGTGACCTAAGCACTATATAGGATTGAAAGAGAATGAACAAGGCTGAATCATACAGTATTGGGACTAGGGAAGATGCATGCTAATTAAAAACAGAGAAAGAAACCAGGTCCCTCAACTGAGGAAGAACACTAGATTACAATATAATAAGTGCATACCACAGTGATCTCACCAGTCCTTCTCCTAAAAGGAATTAAAAAAAAAAAAAAAAAGAACCTGGATTAGGGAGGTTGGAGAAAAGAGGAGAGAGAAAGGAAAGACAAACAAGAGGAGAAAGAGTGTTCCAGCCTAAGGGAGAGAAACAACACTACATGAACAGTATGCTGTATCCATGGGAACATTTCCCAAATGTCTTTTAAGATCTTAAATGTTACATCTGATGATGTTTGATGTCAGAAGATTCCACGTTGAAACAGGCTGGGAAATAGCAAACGCATTTGGCTTGAAACAAGTTATGTTGACTGCAGTTCTTCTTAGAGTCTTTCATATGTTAATGTACATTATAAATTTCCAAGAGGAGAAATATAATATACAGTTTTCCTGAATCATTTGTGCAGCCCTCTCTGGAAAGACATCCTGCATAAGTATAATATATTCCTTGGGGAAATGCTATTCTAAAGCATGTAGAGAGGCAAGCAGTTCTGAGATAAGTACTCAAGATTTCCTGACTGGTGCTCTAAAACCACTTTCCCTTTCTTCATGTAGGGGGAAGAATTTGGGGACTATTCTGTTAAGACTACCTGAAAAGCCTTGTAACCTTGAGGTTGCACAGACCTGAGCTGCTATTCTAGCAAGTGGTATAAAGGGCTCTGAACAATAGGAAAGGAGTGTGAAGAGTCTAGAGCAACAGACGGGTACAGAGCCTTCAGGATTAGAAGGGGTCTGAGGGTCAGTAGTGAAGAGACTGGTCCCAGTTAGAGGTCACATGAGTCCAGGAAAAACAAGCAAGGTCAGATGCATAGCGTGGAAGCCAACAGACAAAGTATCACTGTATCTGAGGTCAGTGAGGCTGATAGACTATGAGACGGAGAGGTCACAGAACAAGAATGGATACAGAAAGATGGTGCAGAGCCAGACCTTAGCAGCAGAAGAGACACGCTGCACCAAGTCAGAGGCTCCCCTGGACAGACTGACTCTCTGGGTGGAATGGCTTTGTGCTCTGCAGAGGAAAGTAACTGGGAGAGCTGGCTGGAACAGAACAGTGAAAAGAAAACAATCCCGGTCAACCAGACAGCTGCCTGATCTAGGAATCTTAGGGATTTTAGATGAAGAAAAAAGAAGCAAGGCAAAGAAAGTGAAAGTGGCTCAGTCGTGTCCGACCCCATGGACTATACAGCCCATGGAATTCTCCAGGCCAGAATACTGGAGTGAGTAGCCTTTCCCTTCTCCCAACCCAGGGATGGAACCGGGGTCTCCCACATTGCAGGTGGATTCTTTACCAACTGAGCCATCAGGGAAGCCCAAGGTAGAAGGAGCTCTAAAGCAGCCCTAAGGATCATCACATGAGAAGGATCTGAGCTGGGGCTTTCACAGAAGGAAGCCATGTGATAAGCCAGGAATGACAGAGTGGGGAGGGTGGGGAGCTCCTCACTTCTTACCACCTGTCCCACCCTCCTCATTTGGTTCTGGGTTGGCAGAGTCTGAGTCCAACCAAAAGACCAGAAATAAAGAACCAAAAAGAATTCCATAAAACTTTCCAGTAGTTACTTTAAAGTCCATTTCAAGGCACTGTAGATATATCTATGTGGGACAGGAAAACAGTGATCCCCCCTGGACAAAGCACTGAAGGAAAAAGCAAAGGCCCATAAGACAGAAAACCCTCATTCTGTCACCAGCACAGCTAGTCTATGATTAGATAACCCTTTATTTCTTAATCTGTCCCATGAAGACACTAATACACATCTTGCCTCTCTCACTGAGTTAGAGGCCCTAAGGAGATGTGAATTCACACTCTACAATGAAAATACAAAGCACTATTAGAACTTCTAAGGGCCATTTCTTTTATCTTTGGAGAATCTTCCATTATATGTTTAACTGTTTCAGTTTGTATTTTAAAAGAAGAGCAATCTGGTATCAGGCTTCATCTATAATGCTTTCCAGCATTTTGAAGGCAATTTCCAGAAAGAAAGAAAAAAGAAAAAGACAAATTCAGCCTTGCTGGGTGCCTCAGAAACCACAGCAGGGGCTACTATACTTTGTTTTCTAGGAATTGATTTTAAAAGTTTTCTGCTTCCTGAGGTGTGTTACCAATATGTGGTAAATTTGACTCTGGTTTTATCAATTCACAGAATTGGTATATTTGAAAGAAAAAGATAAAGGAGATAAGACATTTAAATGCAAGCACAGTCAAGAATTTCCAGTTAAATCCTAATTATTTCAGAATGTATAACTTCTCACACATAAATGAGAAGCAGTAACTCACTCAGTTATTAAGTAACTCACTCAGTTATTAAGACCCTGATTCATTCCTGTGATAGTAACAATATTTTAGAATAATATCTTCATATATGCTGATCTGTAGTTTCCTTTTCTAGCCTAACATTTCAGTACCTTTTGTGAAAACAATTAAGCTTTATTAGATGCTAAAGACTCAATTGCAACTTAAATCACTTTTACCCTGACCAGCAAGGTCATGGTGGAGAGGCAGATGTCACTGCATAAAGAACAAGGAAAATAAAAGGAAAACAGACTGCAAGCTCACAGGTTCATCAACTGTAAACAAGCAAGTAACACACGCTATACAACAAGAGTGACATTTTAGGATTGAAGCCTGGAATCGTGACACAGTGTGGGGCCTTCTACAGAAGAAGATACTTGGAAACTTGCATGAATATAAAATGTGCATAACCTTTGGAGGACAACCTGAATATAGCTGGTACATTTTTAAAGCCAAATCTGAGTAAAGTATGAGGGATTCACTTGTTTACAGGATTATTTGGCGGGGGGTGGGGGGATGGGGAGAAATATAGATGACAAAGGAACAGATACTTAACTGCTATCAAGCGAGAGTATCTTTTCCTTTTCAATTTCCAGGAATTGAACCCTTTATATAAGATTCTAATCAAGAATCTGGAATAGCTGTTGGGGCTTCTTCCCTCCAAAATTTTACCTTTGGTAAGATGTCAAACCAAAAAACATTTTATATGTGCAATGAACACCATTTTTACCTCACACTCAGCTTCACCATGCCAACATTTCCTCATATTAGCTTTATCTGTGTGTGTACAGTTTGTAGAATTGTTAAATCATTTGCAAATAAACTGCAGACTTCATGACATTTCACTCAAAAAATGTCAGCATGCATCTAAGAACAAGGACATATACAGACATAACCATAACACCATGGCACCATATATCATCCACATTAAAATATCTCTGGTATCTTTTATAGCTGACTCTAATTTTTCATTTTTCTAATCCAAGATCTCATATCTTAATTATGATAATTTTTTAGTTTTCCTTAACTGCTCAAGATTAAATCTTCTAGAAGATTTCATGACACTGATATTTTTGAAGAAGCCAAATCAGTGGTTGCTTTTAGAATGTCCTACAACTTGGATTTGATTGTTTTCTCAAGATTAGAGTCAATCAGATTAAGATTAATGTTTTGGGCAAGACACTACATAGGATGCTGTGTCCTTCTCAATGTATCATATCAGGAGGCAGACAAGTTCATCCGTCCCATTACTGGTGATGCTGTTTGATCACTTGGATAAGGTGATGTATGCTAGATCTCTCTATGATAAAGGTGTTTTTTCCCTTTGTAATGATTAAGCACAGAAATTTGGCATAATTTGAGACTGTGTGGATATTTGTTTCTCAACGACCTTTCATTCAATGTATGCAGCATCCACTGATGATCTCTGCTTGAATTACTTCATTACTTCATTAGTGACTGCCAAATGGTAATTCTCTAACTCTGTCATAACTTACACAACTTGGTGATTCTTCTATAATATGACTGTAGATTCAGGATTCATCATTTTTAATGTATTATAATCCACTAGCATTACTCTTTTTGAAGTTCAAATTGCCCCCAAAATGGCTAGTAGGATACCATCAAATAGCTGATAAAAGAAGAGAAGTGAAAGGCAAAGGAGAAAAGGAAAGATATACCCATTTGAATGCAGAGTTCCAAAGAACAGCCAAGGAGAGATAAGAAAGCCTTCCTCAGGGATCAATGCAAAGAAATAGAGGAAAACAATAAAATAGGAAAGACTAGAGATCTCCTAAAGAAAATTAGAGATACCAAGGGAATATTTCATGCAAAGATGGGCACAAAAAAGGACAGAAAAGGTATGGACCTAACAGAAGCAGAAGATATCAAGAGGTGGCAAGAATACACAGAAGAACTATACAAAAAAGATCTTAAAGACCCAGATAACCATGATGATGTGATCTCTCACCTAGAGCCAGACATCCTGGAGTATGAAGTCAAGTGGGCCTTAGGAAGCATTACTATGAACAAAGCTAGTGGAGGTAATGGAATTCCAGCTGAGCCGTTGCAAATCCTAAAAGATGATGCTGTGAAAGTGCTGCACTCGGTATGCCAGCAAAGCCACTGCTGTTTTCCAAATTTGGCCACAACAGTGGCCACAGGCCTGAAAAAGGTCAGTTTTCATTCCAATCCAAAAGAAAGGCAATGCCAAAGAATGTTCAAATTACCACACAACTGCACTCATCTCACACACTAGCAGAAAGTAAGTAAAGTTGCTCAGTCGTGTCCAACTCTTTGCGACCCCATGGACTGTAGCCTACCAGGATCCTCTGTCCACGGGATTTTTCCAGGCAAGAGTACTGGAGTGGGTTGCCATTTCCTTCTCCAGGGGATCTTCCCGACTCAGGGATCGAGCCCGGGTCTCCAGCATTGCAGACCAACGCTTTACCGTCTGAGCCACCAGGGAAGCCCAAAGCAAAGTAATGCTAAAAATTCTCCAAGCTAGGCTTCAACAGTACATGAGCCAAGAACGTTGAGAGGTTCAAGCTGGATTTAGAAAAGGCAGAGGAACCAGAGATCAAAGTGCCAACATCCACTGAATCACAGAGAAAGCAAAGAGAGTTCCAGAAAAACATCTATTTCTGCTTTATTGACTACGCCAAAGCCTTTAACTGTGTGGATCACAACAAACTGTGGAAAATTCTTCAAGAGATGGGAATACCAGACCATCTGACCTGCCTCTTGAGAGATCTGTATGCAGGTCAAGAAGCAACAATTAGAACCAAACATGGAACAATGGACTGGTTCTGAACTGAGGAAGGAGTATGTCAAGGCTGTATACTGTCACCCTGCTTATTTAACTTACGTATATGCAGGGTACATCATGAGAAATGCTGAACTGGATGAAGCACAAGCTGGAATCAAGATTGCTGAGAGAAATATCAATAACCTCAGATATGCAGATGACACCACCCTTACGGCAGAAAGCAAAGAGGAACTAAAGAGCCTCTTGATGAAAGAGAGTGAAAAAGCTGGCTTAAATCTCAACATTCAAAAAACAAAAATCATGACACCCACTCCCATCACTCCATGGTAAATAGATGGGGAAACAATGGAAATAGTGACAGACTTTAGGGCTCAAAAATCACTGCAGATGGTGTCTGCAGCCATGAAATTAAAATACAATTGCTCCTTGGAAAAAAACTTTGACAAACCTCAACAGCATATTAAAAAGCAGACATTACTTTGCTGACAAAGGTCCATACAGTCAAAGCTGTAATTTTTCAAGTAGTTAAGTATGGATGCAAGATTTGGACCATAATGAAGGCTGAGCACCAAAGAATTGATGCTTTTGAACTGTGGTGTTGGAGAAGACTCTTGAGAGTCTTGAACTCTCAAGACCCTTGAGCTGAAAGATCAAACCAGTCAGTACTAAAGGAAATCAGTCCTAAATAGTCATTGGAAGGACTGATGCTAAAGCTCCAGTACTTTGGCCACCTGATACGGTGAGCCAACTCATTGGAAAAGACCTTGATGCTGAGAAAGATTGAAGGCAGAAGGAGAAGGGGACGACAGTGAACAAAATGGTTGGAGGGCATCACCACCTCAATGGACATCAGTTTGAGCAAGCTCTGGGAGACAGTGAGGGACCCAGAAGCCTAGCGTGCTGCAGTCCATGGGGTCACAAAGAGTTGGACAACTGAGTGAATAACAATGAAGGATACCATCAGGCTGGCTCCTATGTCATTTCAGTGTTGTCCCCATGAGTTTTTGAGTAGTTCTTTCCTTGTTCCTGCCCTGCCACTGAAAGACATCTCTGCATAGAGTACTGGTAAGTTTTATTAGGGAAAGTACTTAGAGACTGAAATCTGGGTGCCAGGTATGCTCACTGCTGTTTGGTGTCACTGTCTTAAGTCCCTTCAGTGGGCAGAGCCAGCAAATGTATTTCTAGAATAATTTATGAGTTCACCTACAAATCACTAAGAAAATGTTAGGCCACCCAAAAGAAGATATAGGAAGCAACGGAAAACATTGTTCCCACCCTAAAGCTGAGAAAAAGCCTGATAATCTACAGAATCATAATTTTTCTTCAGCTCTTCAGAGAGCTGAGAATACAAGAAAACAAAATAACCTGAATTCCCAACAGAAGGCCCTCCAGAGGACAGAAGGGTCATGAGAAGGGTTCTGCCCATGGCAGAACATGAGATTAGGAGATAGCCACTATATAAACACAAAAGATGAAGCCAGGTGCTGTCCCGAGTGCTTTTATTAGCTCTTTCAGTACTCAAAACCACCAGGTAAGATAAAAAAAATTGCTTGTGGATAAAACATAATCAACAGAGGAACTAAAAATCATGATACAACTATATTGAGAGGTGATACAGAGGACTTCTGATACGTGAGAGGCCAAGAGATAAGGTCTAAAACTGATAAACCAATACATGGCGTCATGCACTTAAACTGAACTGTGTGTGCGTGCTCAGTCGCTCTACTCTGTCTGACTCTTTGTGATCCTGTGGACCAGAGCCCACCAGGCTTCTCTGTCCACAAAATTTTTCAGGCAAGAATACTGGAGCGGGTTGCCATTTCCTTCTCCAGGGGATCTTGCCAACACAGGGATTGAACCTGTGTCTCCTGGATTGGCAGGCAGGTTCTTTACCACTGCACCACCTGGGACGCCTCCTACACTGAATTATACATGGAAAAATGGTTATGATGCAAACTTCAAGTTTTGTGGGGGTTTCTTAAACTACAATTTTAAAAAACAGCATCATAGGTATACTAATTAGTGATAACAACTAGAACAACCAGGTAAAATTATTTTCTCTGTGGGGTTATACTTCAGATAGGAAAGGGGACGAAGAGGAATTGGTTTCATTCTAACATTATTTGAACTATTACATTTTTTTAAATAGGTATTAGCTTGTTATTTTTTCAAATTCTGATGAAAAGACCTCCTTACCTTGACCTGTAAGACATCAAGTGGAACTGTCTCTCCTTTCACAATGGCAAGTGTAGCATCGGTAATATGTCTAAAAGATAACAAGAAGAAAAGATCATGTTGTGAAAAATAAACAACAGTCCCCCCAAGACACACACACAAAACCATTCCTGCCCAGAGTACTAACAGCTGAATCAGGGAAAAGACATACTCCTTTGAAATACCCCCAAGAAAGTAGAGTGAAGGAGTGTAGAAGAATTGCTGATACAAATAGTGTGGAAGGCTCCGATACAGACTCAAAGAGAAGGCTTCAGCAAAGAGAAGTTTATCCGAATTTATTTATTTATATCATTTATTTACTTCAATCATTTATTTACTTCACACTTATAGAGGGTCTACATTGTGTCCAACTCGTATCATTGGAAATTATGATAAATAAATAACAGAACATCTTTCATTCATTGTAACAAAGTCAAGCACTTCAAAAACCATATACCCTTTTACTCTGATAACCTGAAGGATAACTAAAGGACAGGACTAGTTGGCTCAGTGGTAATAAATCCGCCTGCCAGCGTAGGAGACATGAATTCGATCCCCTGATCCAGGAAGAGTCCAGATGCTGCAGAGCAACTAAGCCCATGTGCCCCAACTACCAAGCCTGTGCTCTAGAACCAGGAAGCCGCAACTGCTGAGCTCACGTGCCGCAAGTACCAAAGCCCATCTGCCCTAGAGCCCGCGCTGCACAACAAGAGAAGTCCCCGAAATGAGAAGTCCATGTACTGCAACTACAGAGTAGGCCCTACTTGTTGCAATTAGAGAAAAGTCCACACAGCAACAGACACAGCACAGCCATAAATAAAAATAAGTAAATAAAATTATTTTAAAAAAGAAAAAAAAGCTACTAAGTATCTCTGGTGTGGGGATTACATTCAAAAGAAGAAAAAAAAAATAAAGGACAGGATTTGTTGAAGTTATTTTAGGAAAATATAATAAATCCTCAAAATATACACGTTAATGCTTGAATGACATTCTGGGTTCCCTAGTAAGCAAGCTGAAACTCAAGAAACAACCTCATTTACTTTCTCAAATTTCTCTTTATCCCATTTTCCCCTCCAAGACAGATGCTATGTGGGAAGCAGGTAGAAGTCTAGAAAATGAGATTCAATTTAGGAGATAGCAAGATGCATGATCACCAGTTCAGATTAATTCGATATGAATATATTAATTTCAAAGGAAGTTATCAGAAAGAATCCTAAAGTTCCATGCTTGCTCTGAGTGGTTTAAGAGGTTTAAGAAGTGCTTTTGAGAGGCTGACCTTTAAAAAATGTTCCAACTGAAAAATGCCTTTCCATATTAATTTTTTTCAAAATTGCTTGGCAGAAGATGGTTAACATGCAACCTTAAATTTGTCATCCTCTGGCAATAATTGAAAGTTCTAAATAAAGCAGCCCTGTAGCATGGAATAGCTATTTTTTAGGATTATTTATCTGCAACATTCCGAATTCAAAATTCCTTTTTCTTCTGTAGTAATTATGGTACAACAAATCTTGACAGCAATGCAAAAAGCAAAGCCTTGTTCTTTTAAATAGCCTCAGGCACCTGCCATGTTAAGAGGGTCTACAAAATTCTGAACCCAGGGCAGACCGACTTAATTACCTAAGAGCCCTGGGGCATGCTTATAAATTAAGTTTTAAAAATCTTCAAATTATAAATAGAAGCAGCAACAACATTTGTTTAACTACAGGGAAAATCAGCTCTCAAGACACTGAGGGCTATCTAAGGCCTTGAGGGTGGGCGCCCAGCCTAGACCCTGGCTTTGGATAGGTGAAAGGTTCTCCCAAGAACGCCCTCTGCCTCTGCATTGCTGACATATTTGGTGATGCTGGCAAGCAGTTCGAATAATCTACACTGACAGGCGGAAAGACCAGCTATCACAAGTGATCAAGACCCGAACCAGACAGGATTTGTCTCCGACAAGCAGAAACGTTTAACTCACTGGTTGTCATATTTATTGTCCCTCAGAAATTCTAGACTGGGGAAAAATATACAGCAAAATGAAATGCCACGTTCGGCTGCAGGAAGACTGGTAAAGGGTTGGATACTCCCAATTAGATGAAGACTTGAGGCATGAGGGACGTTTTAATAAAGACCTGGTATTAGTATATGTCTACATGTATGCCTAATCTGTGATATATGGACCAAGGCTTTTATCTAAAACAAAGAACTGAATTGTTAAAAGATATAGGATGACTCCTAAAATTAAACAGCAATAATAAATCCATAAAACCAGTCTATTCAAAATCCCCAAGCAGAACTGGACAGCCACATGCAAAAGAATGAAATTGCACCACTAGCTTACACTACACATAAAGATAAACTCAAAATGGACTAAAGACCTGAATGTAATAAGACCTGAAACCATAAAACTCCTAAAAGAAAACAAAGGGTAAGCTCCTTAACGTAAGACTTGGTGATGATTTCTGAACCTGATACCAAGAGCAACAAAAGCAAAAATAAAAAAGTGGGACTACATCATACTAAAAACCCTCTGGAGAGCAAAGGAAATAAGCAACAAAATGAAAAGGCAACCTGATGAATGGGAGAAAGTATTTGCAAGTCATGTATTTCTAAGTGGTTAATATCCAAAACATATAAATACCTCATACAACTCAACAGAGGGAAAAAAAATTCACTTGAAAAATGAGCAGATGATTGGAGCAGACATTTTTCCAAAGACATACAGACGGCCACAGGTACATGAAAAGATGGCCCGGAATCATGAAACTTCAGGGAAAAGCAAATTGAAACACATAGAAATATCCCCTCAAACCTATGAGAATGGCTATTATCAAAAAGATAAGAGATAGCAAGTGTTATAGAGGATGTGGAGAAAAGGGCACCCTTCTTCACAGTTGGTGGGAATGTTAAATTGGTACAGGCACTGTGGAAAACAGTATGGAGATTCCTCAAAGAATTAAAAACAGAACTACCATACAATTCATCAATGCCACTTCTAGCTATTTATCCAAAGAAAACAAAAACACTAACTCACAAGATATATGCACCATATTTGTTGCAGCATTATTTACAATAGCTAAGATATGGAAACAAGCTAAGTGTCCACTGACAGGTCAATGGATAAAGAATCTGTGATACAGGTATATGTTCATGCACACACACATAGTATTCAACAATAAAAAAGAATGAAATTATGCCATTTCCAACAACATGGATGAACCTGGAGGGTGTTGTGCTAAGTGAAGTCAGACAGAGAAAGACAAATACTATATGATCTCACTTATATGTGGGTGGCATCTTAAAAAAAAAAAGTTCATAAATGACACAGGACAGATTGGTGTTTGTCAGAGGTGGCGTGTGGGAGGTGGGCAAAATAGGTGAAGGGAGTCAAAAGTTACAAAATAAGTAAGTCCTGGGGATGGAAGGTATAGCATGGCAATGAATGCTAATACTGTGCTGTATGTTTGAAAGTTTTAAAGACAGCATATCTTAAAAGCTCTCGTTGTAAGGGAAAAAATTCTGTAACTATTGTCTGGTGGCAGATGTCAACTATACTTACCCTGGTGGTATACACATATTGAATCATTGTGTTGCACATCTGAAACTAATATAATGTCATATGTCCATTATACTCTAATTTAAAACAAAAATCCCAAAGCAGAAACAAAAAAATAATCTGAAAGAGAAAATCACCTGCATACTGTTATTGTCGCTGATTTTGGAAGGTTATAAACAGAAATGCCTTGAGAATATTTCAATTCATTCATTCAATAAACACTATTTATTGACCTCTCCAATGTGTCACAAAACCTTAAAGATCAGGCATTTAAAATGGATGGCCAACGAGGACCTACTGGCCAGCACAAAACTCTGCACAATGTTATGTGACAGCCGGACAGGGAGTAGTTTGGAGAAGGGATACCTGGATATGTATGGCTGAGTCCCTTCATTATTCACCTAAAATTATCACAACATTGTTAATCGGCTATATCCTAATACAAAATAAAGAGTTCAAAAAATAAATAAAGATCAGGCAACCGACAATGAGAACCTGAAAATGATTTGTCCAAGATTCTATTTTTAATCAAAGTCACGACTCAAATTCAAGATTCCCATCTTCCTGAAAAGACTCGATTTTTGTTTACATAACGCTTTCAAAAGAAAAGTGCAATGGTAACAATTTGCCTGACTCCTAAAGACAACAGTAGACTCACAGCAATTTAATTTAGATGTCAGGGCTGCACTGCTTTCTGTCTACTTTCTCTGTACTGTTTTCTACTTTGGGCATTCCCTAAAGGAGGTAACTATATTTGGCTGTTTTAGCTACTTATATTATCAAGGTAATGGAGCCAAGGCTGCTGGCTCAGTCTCCACGGGGGATTTGCTATTTGTCATCATGCATACTTAACGCAAACAAATGAGCACTGCGAATCTGTCTTCACCAGAGAATCTTACAACACAAAAGCACACAAATAGTATGCTTGGATCAGCAGCGCTATCTTAAGAGACAAAAGGACATCAGTATTCATAGCCATACCTCACCTGGCGACTTAATATTAGATCACCAGGGTCCCACCACCCAACAGAGAAACTTCCCCATCAACCAAAAGCTTGAACTCTGATCTCTTCCTCCTTAGTGATCTGAAGTTTCAGGCTAGCGAAACTCAGAAGGAAAACTGTATCACACACGCGGGTCTGCCATTCCCAGGCTCTCTCACCCACAAATGCTACCATCCCACACTGAGACCTACCGGACTTTGTTTCCACTTTCAGCAAAGAGTGTCTGACTCAAACTACTGGTCTGGCCCAGTGGGATGAATCCGATGGGAATCTTACTGAAGGTAGCCTGGGGGGAAGAAAATGAGAGGCAAGTCTTACTGTTATGGTCAGAAAATGAGATTGAACAAAGAGGCACAGACGTGTCCATAAAACAAAGTAAGTGACCCTGGCCCTGCCTCCCTGTCTTCCTTCCCAAGCCCCTAGACCAGCCATTGCTGAGGAAGCAGTTTCTAGAACAAGGCAGTTCATGAAAACAACAAAACTTCAAATTTGGAAGAAATACTTCAATACTCACTAATAGCAATGGGTTGAAAGAAATTCGGTTAAGAAAATGAATGTCTTGGATATTACATAGCTGCATGACTGTGACAGACTGTATTACGTTGCCACACTATTTGACAAAGTTGCAGATAAAATTCAATTAAAAATGTCTAACATTGGTATAGTGACTGAGGACAGGTGAAACTGCCTTGTAAACTATTGCAAGTATAAACAAGGCTATGAGAATATGCAAGGTCAAGTAGCAGAAGAATGGCATAGCAGAGGACTCAATTAAATGCTACAAATACTAACAGATACCGTAAGGTTCTAAAGACTATTTTGAGCTCAATCTATTATAACCAAGGGACTGCGAAGGATCTTCTTCCTTGTGGTTACTTTCTTTTCTCTGTTGTATTTCTTATTTAAAATACTTTATTGTAGAAAAGTGGATAAGATAATCTCAAAACACCCATGTAACTAAGACCCAGATTTGGCAAATATTACATTTTGCCCTATTTGCTTCAGTTTTAAGAAAGAAATTGATGCAGATGCAGGTCAAGTCCCTTCTTACTCTCTTCCTCTTTCCTTTCCCCAAAGGAAACCAACCATCCATTATCATAGACTTTGTACAGTTCCTTTCCACCCATGTTATTATCCTTTGACTACAAAGTTGATGTGTCCATCAACAGTATCTTTGTTCTCTGAATTTTAAAACTTTGTAGAAATGCATTAACATGCTTTGGCAACCTAACTTTCTTATTGAATATTTTTTAGATTTACCACGTAGATGTTTGTAAGCCTAGTTCATTCATTTTAACTGTTGTGTGGCTTCCAACATATGAATATACCATGGTTTATTAATTAAGGAATCCTTTGAGAAAAAGATTTCATAGGGAAATTTTATAGTTTAAACAACTCTTGGTAAAAAAAAAAAAAAAATCATTGGATATTCTAGGTTCCCAAAGCAGAAAAGTCCACCATGGGTTAATAGAAGTGTTCTATGACAGGCAGATTTTACTTTCTAAAATCCAAGGAAGCAAAACTTGTTCCCACCTTAAAACATAAAATAGGGAGGAAGGGAGGGAGGGAGTGAGGAAGGGAGGAATAAAGAAAGAGGAGGAAAGTAAAAGTCAAAATGCAATTATTCTTAAAGCTCACCTCATCTGCTCTTCGAAGAATTCCAGTAATAACCTAAAAATGTTTTTAAAAATTATTATAAACACCTTGTAGTTCCTTTATCATAAAATAATTGGATTCAATTTTCATGGACCACAAACTTGTTCCTGTTTTCTTCCTAGAAACTATGTCAAAAGATGTATTGGTTCTTAAAACACAAACCATTCTCCAATAGGATCAGAGCTAAATTAGGTTTTATTCTTCACCTGGCATCAATAGGACTATAAAGACTAAGATAAAATAATTATAAAACCTCCACATTATATTAGCAAAATTACGTTTTAAGTTCAATAAGATGGGTCACTCAGAAGCCTGCTCTCAATAAATGTTTCTTATCAATGAATACAAAGACAAGGGGAATTGTGTTCCCTCTATAAAAAGACATTTTTAATTTGAATTTTTGCATAATTTACTTTTCACTTTTAAACTATAACGCACAAGTCTTGTAAAAACTGTAAAAAATACCTGAAGAAAGAATACTTCCTCATTAACCCACCAGACATCATTAGTGAGTTGTTTACATTGTTACATTTCTCTCCAATTCTTTTTTTTTTAATTGGGGCATAGTTTTATGAGTAGATCATACCAGATACACAATTTGGTATCTTTCTTAAAAACATTTTGTAAAGTCAAGGCCGATGCCAATCTTCTCCCCCATCTCCTGCCTCCCTGAATTTTGGGATTAGATGGGGCTCTGATATGGCCCACTTCATTCTTTGTTGGCATGCTATCTGTTTTCTTCACACTTCATTAAAAAGCCATAAAAACAATTACAAGATCATTAGCACAGCCTTTTAAAAAGCAGCTTAGTAAGGCTCACATGGTTGCTAAATTAAACACAGGACAATGCCCTGCCTGCTGGCAGCTCTTGATCCATAAACACCGAGGAAACCACCAGGCAGAGGCAAAAGACGAGAAATGAGGTTCGGATGCAACTTTTACACAGGATGGGGTGACTGAGTGGGAGGCCCCCCCACCCCCACCCCCGCCGCACTGGGCTCTTCAGGGGCTTCCAATACATAATGAAGGTTCTAGTCTATTGCCCTGGAAGAGAAGAGCATTCCCAGGGCAATATACTTACTGTCCCAGGCAAGCAATATGGAAAAGGGATTGCAGAACAAAGGCAGTACACACACTAGAACATGGAAACCTCTGCCTCTAAAGGTACCATTAGGAGATAACATTACCTAGGATGGAAACGATGTGAGAATGGACAGATGCATTCTTTTAAAAAGGGAATCATTATTTAAGTTTTACAAGAAACCTTCCCATAATTAAAACTATTATTCCGTAATAAACAGGGCTACTGCAGAAGAGTCGTAAAAATGTAAAAAGCATTTCACACCCAGCACTATTTTGTACCCTGTTTTATTTCACTTTATCCACCTTCAATTTGATAGAATGGAAACCTTTACTATGTGCTGGGTTCAGAATTTATACAAAGCAATGAAATAAAAGTCCATAAGGAAAAATGTAATGCTATGTTTGCTTCACAGAGAAACAATGCTAGGAAGAATGGATTACTAAGAAATCATTTCCTTAAATGATAATCACTTTATGCCCCCGCTCTAAGATCTCACTTCTATTTTCCTCATTTTCAAAATGGCTTCAGACAGAAAAGCAGCCATACCTCTTGCAAAGTCCCGTCTCCTCCAGCGACAATGATCACATCTGTGTTTTCCATCAGTTCCAGGAGTTTCTTGGCTTGGCCCTCATAATCTGTCTGCAATACAAAGGAAGCCTTTGGTAAATGTATCATCCTAGAGCCACAAGCCCAAAGGTCTAAAAATGTATAAGTTTCTTTACAGTTTTGCACTTAATCTTTTCTTACATCCTACATAATAGATGCATATGAAAAACTAAATAGCTGCTAAAGCAACTAGATATGGTTTTTATAGTTTTATATGTTTAGAGCTGGAAGGGACCTCAGAAACCATCTAGTCAGCTCCTTGCTTTTAAAATAAAACTCAGACTCAAACTGATGTGTCTCAGTTACAGTTAGCCAGTCAGGGGACTCATTTCCAGGCCAGTGCAAATTCTATTACTTCATTTACCCAATGACTTTCATCTGAAAGCAAGAGGTCAAATGTATATGCAAATACGGAGAAACAAATGTAATGAAAAAAGCACAGATTTGAGAGCCCAAGAGACCCAGATTAAACCCCAACTCTATTTTTTAGCTGAGTGGCTTTAAACCCTCAAGATCTTCATTTCCTTATCAATGGAATCATGTGTACTGGAAGAAAGGGTAAGAGATTTGCTGTAATATTGTTGGAAAGCAGTATGAAAAGCAAACAGTGAGGTACCTGTTCTTAACTGGTACTGTGCTATATAACGGCTTCCCCAGTGGCTCAGCTGGTAAAGAACCCGCCTGCCAATGCAACAGATGCAAATTCAATCTCTGGGTCGGGAAGATCTCCTGGAGAAGGAAATGGCAATCTGCTCCAGTATTCCTGCCTAGAAAGTTCCATGGACAGAGGAGCCTGGTGGGCTACAGTCCATGGGGTTGCAAAGAGTTGGACATGACAGAGTGACTAAAACCAAATATTGGATTTTAACAGATGTAAAGGTAATGCCGTTAATAATAAGGAAACACTATCTCCTGTGGACACTTTACTAGACAAACTAATAGGCAAAAAATTAAGAGACTGAGGTTTCAGATGGGCTAAAGGACCTGGGCCACAGTCAACATAGAAAAAAAAATGAAGTCCCTACACTAACATCATCTCATGATGAATGGTTCTACTTCTATCCTGAAAAATCAAATGACTGGCTCTGCAGTTATACATTTGCAAATACATCTTTTTTCACACTTAACAGCTTATTACAAAGGATCTAGATGAACAAATGAAGAGGTACATGGGGCGAACTGTGTGGGGAGGGGCGTCCCATGCCCTCTCTAGCACACCACTTCTCAGATCTCCACAGGTTCACCAGCCCAGAAGCTCTCTGAGCCCTGTCCCTTCGGGTTTTTACATTGGTTTCATTACATACCCATGGTTGATTAAACCGTTGCCCTCTGGTGATTGAGCTCGATCAATCCAAATATTTCATTAAAAAAAAAAAAAAGAATATACATTGATCCTAATTTAAAAGGAGGCTTTGTAAACATCCCAAAATAGGTGACCACTGGTAATCTGCAAGGGTTCTCCAAGAACAAGGCGTCTCAGACTATTCTCATCTTTGACAGACTACTAGATAAATGATACGGGAATCCAAACAGACATTCTATCTGGTCCTCAGCAAGGCACCTGGCAAGCTGTTTGATCATATCCTTGGCAACAAGGTGAAGATAAGTGGGAACAATGCACTAGAATACAATTGGGTGAACTGATTACCAAGTGAAATGTCTATGCTCAAAGTAACACTCCCCCAGCGGAGGAACATCAAATTGTAGGTAGATTCCTGATGGCATTTCTTTAGCGCTCTCCGTTCAGACTTTTTCTGCATAACACTTGATCAACAGTGAGAAGAAAGGTCATTTACTGAATATATAAGTGATACAAACCTGACAATCTTGCCCTTCCTGACTTCTCCAACCTCATCCTCTCTGCCTGTCTCTCCTTGCTCATCCTCCTCTAACTACACTGGCCTTCTTACTCTACCTCAAACACCCACAAATACTCTGCAGAGCCTCTGAATGTGCAGTATGCTGGCCCTGAATCCTCTCCCTCGCCCACCTGCATGACTCTCTGATTTCCTCCAGGTCTCTTTCAAAGGGCATCTTATAAGACCAGCCTTCCTTTGGCTTCCTGAACTAAGCTAACACCCCCATTACTTTTTTTTATCCCTCTTGACTTTTCCTCTTGGCACTCACCACCACCTGACAAATCGTAAGTTTATTTATATATGTTCATCATGTGCATCCCTTCTTTTCACACTTTAGATTTCTCTGAGGACAGACAGGGAAAATGTTTTGCTCAGACTCTATCCTCAATACCTAGAACAGAGTTTACTTTATACGAGGTGCTGTTGTGGCTCAGTTGCTAAGTAGTGTCTGACTCTGTGACCCCATGGACTGTAGCCCACCGGGTTCTTCTGTCCACGGGATCTCCCAGGCAAGAATACTGGAGTGGGTTGCCATTCTCTTTTCCAGGAGATCTTCCCGACCCAGGGATCAAACCCACATCTGCTGAATTGGCATGTGGATTCTTTACCACTGAGGCACCTGGGGTACTCAAATATTTGCAAGAAAAAAGTGAAAAATAGGAAAGAGTACATGAATGAAAGAATCAAAATTTCAAAAGACATTGACACATTTAACAGACCATAATTTAAAAGATTACATTAATAGGGATGATATATTTGAGGCTCTAACCTTAAGAGGAAAGTTCTAAATGCACCAAACAGAAAGGACAAAGAGTGGCCTAAGGATGCAGAAAACTCAAATTTTATACCTTTCATAAAAATTAACTCAAAATGGATCACAGATCTAAATGCAAATAAAAATCTATAAAATTTCTAGAAAATAACATATTAGAGGATCTAGGTGATCCTGGGTTTGGTGATGAGTCTTTAAATAAATCACCAAAAGCAAACCTAAAAGAAAAAATTGGTAAGTTGGACTTTCTTAAAATTAAAAAGATAAGTAAAAAGTATACCAGGCAAAAACTAACCAAAGTAAGCCAGTATGGTTACTAATAACACTAAATAAAATAGACCACAGTAAAAGACAATGGTAATGCTAAAGGGTCACTCTATGATGGGTTCAAAATGCAAGAAAAATGAAATAACTTGAAATGTGAATTCATCTACTGACACAGTCTTAAAATATAAAAGAGCAAAAGTGGATAAAACTACATTGAGAAATAGACAAATCTATCCAGGGGGATATTTCTAACACCTCTTTCTGAATAATCTATAGTTAAAACAGAAGAAAACAGTAAGGATATATAAATTTTGAGCTACACAATTAACAGACTTGACCTACTGGGCATATACTGAACATGGTACCCAGTAACTGATACCTCCTGTTCTTCTCAGGCATACATAAAAATTTATGAAAACAAACCACATGCTAGGCCATAAAACAAATTTCAATAAACTTTAAAATATTGGAATTATATAGACTATATTCTTGGACTATAGCACAATTAAATCAGAAATCATTAACAAAAAGATGTGGGGAAATTTTATATTTGAAAATTTTAAAACATGCCTAAATAACTCACAGGTCAAACAAAAATCATGATGGAAATTAGAAAATATTTAGAAATGAATGATAATGAAAATATATCAAAACTTCTAGGATGTAGCTGAAGCAGCAAACACTAGCAAAGAAGGGTGAAAATCAATGAAATAAATATTCAAGTTAAAATGTCAGAACAGCAGAAGCAGAAAAAAAAAAAAATCCAAAGAAAGTATAATGAAGGAAACAGACTGAAAATTAATGAAACAAACATAAATAAAGGGATCAACAGGCCAAAAAATGGTTCTTGGCAAGGATTAAATTGACACAGCTCTTATATGACTGGGAGGCAAAAAAAAGATGATATGGATAAAAAATAAAATATAGAGCATGACAATGATTTATTTCAGATGGTACAAAAATTTAAAAGAAGATTTTATGAACAACTTGATTCTATGAATTTGAAAACTTAGATGAAATGCACAAATTCCTTTAAAAATTTTAACCTTACCAATATTAATTTAATAGAACATCTTGATGTACTTCTACAGGCACTAAAGAAATTTAATATATACATACAAAAAAATTTCCCTTCAAAGAAAGCTCCAAGCAGGCCCAGGTGGTTCTACTTTTGAGTTCAACCAAACATTCCAGGGATAAATAGTATTAGTCTTAAGTGACCATTCCCAGCTCTCTTATACGTAGTCTGCAGTATACATTACAGGTTCTAAAATAAACGTCAGTGTTCTTCTCCTCTCTCCCATCCTGGAAGACCATGTCTCAGACACGGTGGAGTTCAGCACTGCATGGTCAATTGGACTAAATGACCATTCAACCTCTAAGATTTAACGAAAGTGTGTAATATGAAAAATCAGTAAACCACAGACTTAAAAAACAGGTAACACAGTGATTTTTACCAAATACATACACCTGTGTACACACCCTACATACAGCACTTAAAAAGTGGAGCCTTGAGGCATCTTCTGAAGTACACGATTCCCTCTCATTTATTTTTGACCCCCTTTCTTCATGTCGAAATCGCAAAAATTCTAAAGCTTTACCACTTAAAATTCCTCACCAGAGATAACTCCTCACCAGAAAGAAAATGTTTACCTGTCTGCCCAGAAATTAATTACTCAAACTTGAAGTTGTTTTTTTTAAAGAGTCAGAGGAATTCTTACAGCTATGACAACTTTTCATCTTCTAAGAGACAAGCGTTCCAAGTCCTATCTTTCAGAGGAAAGGAACCCAGTTCATGGCTTCATTTAATCCTACTCTGAAAATGAAAAGCTGAGAGTGGTTGGGAAAAACAATCTAATTGTATTAATTATCAGAAGAAGAACACAATGGTGATTTCTCTGTTCTTACCTCCTTATGTGATAAACAATTTCCGCTAAGAAGTCAAGAGAACAGGATATGTTATAAGGAGGGGTGGCTTGGATAAAATCAACACTCTAGAGCAATTCTCACCTTAACGATAGTAACATCCATGCCAGATAAGTGTAAAATCGGGGCAGCATTTTTTTCAAATAGAGTCCTGGCTTTGCTGTAAACGAAGGAAAAAAATACAAATATTTTAACAGGAGTGATCAGGAGGGAAAATAAAGAGCCCAACCATCTTCTCTAGAATAGGACAAGGAACAGCCTAGAGAACACAGGTTTCCTCTATTTGTTCAACACAGGAAGACTAATGATGAGTAATGAGTTTCTCTGGGTAGAAACACGGACTCTCTCACTCTAGGGCCTCCAGGAGCTTGCCCCTATCCATATGGGATGCTTACAGTTCACATTCTAGCTCCTCCAGAGGAAAAGGGTACACTAGATACGGCTCCAGTCTAGCAACAATGTCTGATTCATTCAACAAGCACTACCGACCTTCTACTGTGCGCTAGACACATCTAGGAGCTGGACAAACAACAGGACAAGGCAGACAAACATAGGTGTAATTCAGGTACAACGTAACAAGCCCTCGAGGAGCTTCTTTATAGTCTGCTGCTGGACTGAGAATGTATTTAACATTTTTTCATGTGGCCAGAGAGAACAGATTGAACCAAACAGAATATTGCTTAATTCTGACTCAGTGAACACAACCTTTGAAGGAAAGAGATATCATTTTTAACAATTTCAAATACTAGGGGTATCTCCATTTCTTGAGTTTTAAGCCTGTAGTGAAATCCCTGGAGAAAGAGCAAAATTCTTTTCCACAGAGGCAGAATTTCTGCTGGGAGAGGGAAAAGTTCTAAATTACCTAATCTTAATATGGGATAATTGGCAGTTTGTCTAAAACTCCAAGGGGCTTCCCTGGTGGCTCAGCTGGTAAAGAATCCACCTGCAATGTGGGAGACCTGGGTTCGATCCCTGGGTTGGGAGAAGGGAAAGGCTACCCACTCCAGTATTCTGGCCTGGAGAATTCCCTGGACTGCACAGTTCATGGGGTCGCAAAGAGCCGGACATGAGGGAGCGACCCTCACTTTCACTTTTTAAAACTCCCAGTCATGTGCTTTTCAGGGTAACCCTGGCACACGGTCCACACCTCTCATGGGGACTTTCACATCCTGTGATGAATAGTGGTTCCCAAGACAGTCTTCAACACTAGACTGGAAGCCTTGCAAAAACACACACCAAACCTTACTAATCCTTGAGTCCTGTGGTCTTTAGCATTATGACTGGTATACTTAAAAGGTTATTTAGTAAGCACCTGGTACATCAATACACTTATGAATGAATGAATAATCCATTCCAAATGTAGACAGGTGTATTGTGAGGAAAAGGAAGTGAGACAATTGTGGTATCTTATAACAACAGAAATAAAGCGCTCTTAGAGTGTGTGTGTTTTAAAAGTATACACAGCATTCTAGTAGTGACCCTTGTTCAATTCAGGTCAAGATTCAAAAACAAGAGCCTAGAAATCAAGGGATGCAGAAGCTGCAGAAAGTTTCCAACAACACAGTCTCAAGGTTGAATAAATGTTAAACCTATCAATCAGCTGACTTGTCTTTTACCCAAATATTTTCAACTATCGTATCACAAAACAGAAACAAAAACTAGCACTTTCAAAACAATCAACACCAAACATCTAACTTTTACATTCACACTTACCCAGTCCTCTATCAAAAAGATTATTTTTCTTATCAGTGAGGCATGCTTTGAATTTCTTAAGAATATTTTATACTAGAAAGAGATGCCAAAATAGTGAATAAGGAACATGTATAAAGTTATGCACAGACCAAATTCAACATTCTTTAAAAAGAAGCAACTACCAAATGGAATACAGAACATAAAACGTTTCTGATTATGAATGAAAACAGAAATTGAGAAACAAGTAAATTTTCGCAAGAGCCAAAAGAACAGCTTGAACCAAGGGCCCACCTAGGCAGGTAATAAGCAAACCAAACAAACCTATCCTCCCTCTACTACGGCTCTGAATGCTTATCAGAATGAATGCTGCTGCTGCTAAGTCGCTTCAGTCGTGTCCGACTCTGTGCGACCCCATAGACGGCAGCCCACCAGGCTCCCCCGTCCCTGGGATTTTCCAGGCAAGAACACTTGAGTGGGTTGCCATTTCCTTCTCCAATATTAGAATGAATGGGAAAGGCTAAATGGAAACCCCTCCTTCCCAGATGACCTTTTCTGGGGCTTACACCAACAATAAAAGGCTGAGCTGGTGATACTGTAAACACTTCTCCTTGCAGGACTGCTTTCATTAACGGGCTGATAAAAAAGGGTGTGGAAGTGCATCAGATCCATCTCTGGGAAGCAGAACTCTGGAGAAGTCTCAAGTGGCTGTATTAATCACTTATAACACACCTGGGGGCTCCTCTGAGTTAGCTTAAGAAATAAGGTTTGCAAAAGTACAATGAGGTATCACCTCACACACAGTCAAATGGCATCATCAAAAAAATCTACAAACAATAAATTCTGGAGAGTGTGTGGAGAGAAGGGAACCCTCTTACACTGTTGGTGGGGATGTAAATTGGTTCAGCCACCATGGAGAACAGTATGGAGGTTCCTTAAAAAACTGAAAACAGAGGTACCATATGATACAGCAATCCCACACCTGGGCATAACATACATTTGGAAAAGATGAAAACTCTAATTTGAAAGGATACATACATGCACCCCAATGTTCACAGCAGCACAATTTACAACAGCTAAAACATGGAAGCAACCTAAGTGTCCATCGATAGATGAATGGATAAAGATGTGTTGTGTATACACATGCATATGCATGCACACACACACACACACACACAGTGGAATATTACTCGACCATAAAAAGAATGAAATATTGTCATTTGCAACAACATGGATGGACCTAGAGATCATCACACTAAGTGAAATAAATCAGAAAGAACAATATTATATAATATTACTTACATGTTGAATCTAAAAAATAAATTTATTTTAAAAACAGAAATGAACTCACAAACATCGAAAACAAGCTTATGGCTACCAAAGTGGGGAGGGATAAATTAGGAGTATGGGATTAACAGATACACACTATTATATATAAATTAGATAAACAAAGAAGATTTACCAGTTTATTGTTTTTTTTTTTTTTTTTTGGCCAAGCAGCATGTGGGATCTTAGTTCCCTGACCAGGGACTGAAGCCAAGCCTCCTACATTGGAAGTATGGCATCTTAATCACTGGATGGCCAGGGAAGTCCCAACAGAGATTTACTGTATAGCACAAGGAACTATATTCAATGTATTATAATAATCAATAATGGAAAAGAATCTGAAAAAAAAATATGTATATATAACTGAATCATTCTGCTGTACAGCTGAACCTAACACAATACTGTAAATCAACTGTAATTTTAAAAAAAGAAAAAATATCTGAACATTTGGGCCTTTATTCATGTATTTATGCGATGCTACAGGTACAGAAAATCTCTAAGATGAAAGTGAAGACTTTTTTTTCCTTCTAATGTTCCATATAAAAGATTGAAAAACAAGTGTTAAAAAAAAAAAAACACAAGTGTTACCAGTAAGAAATGTATTATTTATTATATAATTAAGGGTGAGATAGCACCAGAGCCAAATAAAAACTTTCTATACTACAGCAATTTCCAGGTTCATGCACACACAAAAAATAATTACTCCTTAATGTATTATGTATTAATGCTAAACACAGCTATCTTATTTCCTAAAGCTCTAATGTAGTTTTAAACCAGTACTACATAATGAAATAGCTACATGATAAATTATAAATTATGTGTCAGGGCAGAGCCAAGATGACAAAAATAGTACAATTAAGTAGCAAAAGCTATTTCAGAGTGACTGCTTCCTAGAAGCATGCAGGGATTCACCTTGTCAAAGTGGACCATGACTTTAGAAAAATTTTCCTTACCCTCATCTGCAGATAAAGGTATCATACTTTTCAACACTAACTTCACGTTTAAAATCACAAATACATTTCCATGTAAAAGTGTAAACAGAACCTAAAACTGCTTTTAAAAAAGTGTCTTCATTGTTTAAAAATGCAAATATCTCTTAGATGTAAAAATTCAAAATGACTGATTATAGCTTTAACAATTGCCATATAGATCATCAAAATTGGCAACTTACTAAGTTACTAGGTCTCGAAAGGAATAGGACCTGGAACAGTTACATTAATGCGGACAGAAGGAGAGGTCCAAGGGTGGACAGCCAAGCAAAGAACCTTTTGAACTCAGCCTACAGGTCAGTAAGGGCTTCCCTGGTGGCTCAGTGGTTAAAAAACCCGTCTGCCAATGTAGAAGACGAGGAGGCTCGAGTTCGATCCCTGGGTCGGGAAGATCCCTGTAGGAGGAAATGGCAACCCACTCCAGTATCCACGCCTGAAAAATCCCACGGACAGAGGATCCTGGGGGGTTACAGTCCATGGGGTTACAAAGAGTTGGACATGACACAGTGACTAACACCACAGGTCTGAAACAACAAGAACAGCAGCTTGTATTTCTTTAATCGAATGCTAATTATGAAATGGAAGGAATGCAAAACACTTTAGAGGCGTTATCTCATTTAGTCCTGAAGGATTACACGGTGATTTTTATAAGGTATGTGCCATTATTTTCCCATTTTACAGATGAGTATAAATTGAGGAGTAAAGAAACTAAAAAGCAAAACCCGCAGCATCACAGAGCAGAAGAGAGGATACAGACCTGGTCCTCCAGACTCTCAAACTCACATCCAGGTCCCTGCTGGCTTCTCCCAAAAGCCATCAACGACTATTTAGCTGTCTTGGTTATTTTGATTGTGTTTTGTTGGTATTTTTGTTTAGTGCTGGTTTTAAACAAGAATGAGGGAAGCCCCTGGTGGTTCAGTGGGTAAGAATCCACCTTGCAATGCCGGGGAAAGTGAAAGTGAAAGCCGCTCAGTTGTGTCCGACTCTGTGACCCCATGGACGATATAGCCCATGGAATTCTCCAGCCCAGAATACTGGAGTAATGCTGGGGGCACAGGTTCAATCCCTGGTTGGGGAACTAAGATCCCACGAGCCACAACTAAGACCCTATGCAGCCAAGTAAATAAATATATATAAATAAATATTGAATAAGAACGATCACAAGGGCTTATGATAAGCATGTTTAGGGGGACAGGAAGTGGCTCCAACAAAGGTGGGCAAATCTGATTCAATTAGGTAGCACAATGGAGCCGATTTAGGCAATCTGGAGGTAAGTATCTTAAATTGCTGAATTCAAAAGAAATAAGGCATGGCTAGTCCTCGTATCTGTGAAGCCACACTCACTACCTCCCTAGAAAAGACAAGAGAAAGTTATTTCAGAACTCCTGCTTTTCTTTCCAGACAACGTCAAACTTCCCACTTAAGAGCCACTCCCAGCTATGCTTTTTGTTGTTGTTCTCATTATCTTAATTCCAATTGATTTTGACCTTATAGAATCCAATCTAATACAGATTTATTAATTTTCTGATCCTTAAACAGGACAAAAAGAATTATTCTGGTCCTCAGAAAGAATAAAAAGTATCACTCCCCGCCCCCCCCCCCCCCCCCGACCAATTCTTTCTATTTAAAAAAAAAAAAATTTTTAGGACTTCCCTGGTGGTAGAGTGGAGGGGAATCTGCCCGCCGACGCAGGGGACATGGGTTCGATCCCTGGTCCGGGAAAATTCCACACGCCGCTGAGCAGCTAAGCCTATGAACCACAGCTAAGGAGCCTGAGTGTCGCAACTACTGAAGTCCATACCCCCGTCTTGAGCCTGTGCTCTGCAACACGAGAGGCCACTACAGTGACAAGCCCAAGCGATGCAACAATGCGTAGCCCCTGCTCACTGCAACCAGAGAAAGCCTCCATGCACAGCAGCAAAGACCCAGCACAGCCATAAATAAATAAAAAATTTTTAAACGCAATCATAATTTTAAATTTTAAATTATTTCTTCTAAAAACTATCAAAAGTCCTTTTCAACTGAATGACAATTGTTCCCAACTAATAATATAAGAGAAAAAGTTTTTTATTTTGCTTACAGGACTTTTAAAAAAATTAAGACTGTAGCCTGCCAGGCTCCACTGTCCCTGGCATTTTCCAGGCAAGAGTACTGGAGGGGGATGCCCTTTCCTTTTCTAGAGGATCTTCCCAATCTGGGGATTGAACCCAGGTCTCCCACATTGCAGGCAGACGCTTTACCCTCTGAGCCACCAGGGAAGCCCAAGTTTATAGTAAAAAACAGTGGACAATACAGAGTTCTCACATAACTCCCTCCCTGATCCCCTACACACACACACCACACACACTCTCTCCCTCCCTTTCCATATCCTGCACCAATATTGTACATTTGTTATAATAAATGAACACGTGACTACCAACCAAGGTCCCAACTAGTCTCCACATGTTAATTCTCACAATTGCCTCACATGAGCCCTCCAGGACTGTCAGAACAGTGACACAGCAAGGGATATGTCAGCACTCCTATCTCTAACCACATTCCCCCACCACCACACGTCATTTGCTTAGTCAGGAAGACCGAGTGTCCTCCCAACTGACCTCCAAGACCTAACTCTACATTCACTGCTTTGGGGAAGAATGTTTCTGACCTCACAAGGCCACAGTGCTCTTGGCCATCTCCGAACATCCCATATCACAGCAGCAGAAGCTGTTCCCAAGGGGGCTAGGACCAAGCAGATAAGACTGATTTGAATGTGCTAATACTGCAATAATTATTAAAATTCAATTAGACAAGTTGGCTAAGCATCAGTTAGCTTTACAGTTATATCCCCTTAAACCATGATTTCTACAATACAATTGAATCTTATGGCTACGGGAGCAACGAACCTAGTGCTTCCAGTTCCACAGACTCAACCAGCTGCCTGACGCTGTGACTCTTTGCCCCTAGAAAAACTGAATTTGTAACAAATCACAGACTGAACTACCCTTTGCAAGCTGCAGGGTTGAGAAACACAGTTGCCTTCTTCACTTGTGCATTGGGAGGAATAAGTTGATTGCCAAACACCTAAAAAGGAACAAAGAAAAGTTTTCAGTAAGTGTCCTTTTACTGAGTTAGTGAACACATATATTCTTTCATTCCAAAAGAATTTACTTCTGGCCTGTACCCTGAGGAAGTCAATGTTCTTCCAAGATTTCCTATTGACAACCCCACCACTAAGCTGCATGAATCTAAAAAGAATGACACCAACGAATTTACTTATAAAACAGAAGCAGATTCACAGACTCAGAGAAGGAACTTAAGGTTGCCAAGGGGGAGGAATGGGGGGAAAGGATAGTTAGGGAATTTGGGATTGACATGTACTCACTGTTATAATTAAAATGGATAACCAACAAAGACCTACTGTAACAGCACAGGGAACTCTGCTCAATGTTATGTGTCAGCCTGAATGGAAGAAGGGTTTGAGGGAGAATCAGTTCAGTCACTCAGTTGTGGCCGACTCTTTGCAACCCCATGGACCGCAGCACAACAGGCTTCCCTGTCCATCACCAACTGCCAGAGCTTGCTCAAACTCAAGTCCATCAAGTCTGTGAAGCCATCCTCTGTCGGATGAGGAGAAGGGGTTCTCTTGCCTTCAGTCTTTCCCAGCATCAGGGTCTTCGCCAATGAGTCAGCACTTTATATCAGGTGGCCAAAGTATCGGAGTTTCAGCTTCAGCATCAGTCCTTCCAATGCATATTCAGGACTGATTTCCTTTAGGATTGACTGGTTGGATCTCCCTGCTATCCAAGGGACTTCTCCAACACCACAGTTCAAAAGCATTGACATGTAAATCCACGGGTGATTCATGTCAATGTATGACAAAAACCACTACAATATTGTAAAGTAATTAGCCTCCAACTAATAAAAATAAATGAAAAAAAAAAAAAAAAAGCATTGATTCTTCAGTGCTCAGCTTTCTTTATAGTCCAACTCTCACATCCATACATGACTACTGGAAAAACCATAGCCTTGACTAGATGGACCTTTGTTGGCAAAGTAATGTCTCTGCTTTTTAATATCCTGTCTATGTCGGTCATAACTTTCCAACCAAGGAGCAAGTGCCTTTTAATTTTATGACTGCACTCACCATCTGCAGTGATTTTGGAACCACCCAAAAATAAATTCTCTCACTGTTCTCATTGTTTCCCCATCTATTTGCCAAGAAGTGATGGGACCGGATGCCATGATCTTAGTTTTCTGAACGTTGAGTTTTAAGCTAACTTTTTCACTCTCCTCTTTCATTTTCATCAAGAGGCTCTTTAGTTCTTCTTCACTTTCTGCCATAAGGGTGGTGTCATCTGCGTATCTAAGGTTGTTGATATTTCTCCCGGCAATCTTGATTCCAGCCTGTGCTTTATCCAGCCCATCATTTCCCATGATGTACTCTGCATATAATTTAAATAAGCAGGGTGACAACATATAGCCTTGACGTACTCCTTTTCCTATTTGGAACCAGTCTGTTGTTCTATGTCCAGTTCTAACTGTTGCTTCTTGACCTGCATAAAGATGTCTCAGGAGGCAAGTCATGTGGTTTGGTATTCCCACCTCTTTAAGAATTTTCCATTTTGGGGGAGAATAGATACATGTATATATATGGCTGGGTCCCTCTGCTATTCACCTGAAACTATTGCATTTTTAATCTGCTATATACTTCAAAACAAAATAAAAAGTTTTAAAAAAAGTGGACCATTATTTAATAAAATATTATTAAATAATGAATTAGATAATTAAATATAATTAAATATGAATTATACTAAAACACCTACTTCATTCACTTACTACAGGTAAGTAACTTTTCTTTTCTCTATAAGATATGGTGAGGTTTATTACAACCAATAAAGGCATAGTCTGTCACAAGGGAAGTTTGTCTTTAGTTTTCAGAATATAATCATTTTTCCTTTTAAGTGAAATGCAAGTCACTCAGTTGTGTCCAATTCTTTGTGACCCCATGGACTATTCAGTCCATGGAATTCTCCAGGCCAGAATACTGGAGTGGGTAGCCTTTCCCTTCTCCAGGGGTTCTTCCCAACCATCTAAAGCTTATTAATGAAAAACCATTGTGTTACCAATTTACCTTCATATCTTTATACACATAAAAAATAAATCTCATACTCTAGCTGCCTCCTTTCTTTGCAACCCTGAATGATAACTCAGTAGCATCAACTGGTACAGGAAAATAAATATAATTAATGTTTACTAAGTGGAAGGACTAATGCTGAAGCTGAAACTCCAATACTTTGGCCACCTGATACAAAGAGCTGACTCATTAGAAAAGACCCTGATGCTGGGAAAGATTGAGGGCAGGAAGAGAAGGGGACGACAGAGGATGAGATGGTTGGATGGCATCACCGACTTAATGGACATGAGTTTGAGCAAGCTCTGGGAGATGGTGATGGACAGAGAAGCCTGGCATGCTGCGGTTCATGGGGTTGCAAAGAGTCAGACACGACTGAGCAACTGAACTCAACTGAACTGAAGTGCCTAATATTTGCCACTTCCACACATATTGTTCTTAGTTCTCAGAAACCAAGTAGGAATTAAATATTCCCATGTCTATAGATGAGAAAGCCAAGATTCAGAAAAATTAAGTCAAAGTGTTAATAAATTACAAGTTCAGAATTTATATCCATCTAACTTCAAAATCCAAGCTTCCACTCTATCAGTTCTAAAGAGAAGATAATGGATGAGACAAGAGTTCAAACTCATAGAGGATAAGATGTAAGGGGTTATGATGGGGACTGATCAGAGCTGCCACTGCTCCATCAGGATGGGAGAAGATGGTCAACAAAAAGAAGGAGAATAGGGAAATCCTAAAGAGGATTTCTTAACTGGTCAGGTCTTAACTGGTTGGGAAGCAGGTCTGGGCCAAGAAGGTAGAATTCAAGTACAGAAGTACAAAGCAAAGAAGAAAAATGAAAGTTATACCAAGTATCTTATTAAGTAACTGATTCTGACTCTACTACCTCCCTGACAGCCCACTGGAGATCCTTTCTCATTACTGTCTATTACTTGCTCTAAACACAAAAATAAACCTCTATTGCTGAATACTTCAGAAGGACATAGTGTTTCTTTGTAAAAAGTTTCTGGTACATCATAATTTCTACTGTTTTCACTCTGAGTTAGACCTCAATATAATATTGTAATTTGTTCTTCTTCTGTCCATACTATTTCTGGAATTTGGCCAGGAATGACTTAATTAACCAGCCAGATTCCAGATCTATAATTCTACATTATTCCTCTTGGTCCTGGGTTTATAGCCTCTAGAAGCCTTAGCTACCTGTGACTTAGGACTTAGGGTTTATAGTAGATTAAGGAGTTTACATGAGACTATAATGAAGTGACCTTAAAAAAAATCCTATTTTATTCAAGAATTTAGACTGAAAGGGGACGGACACAGGAAAAGTAACTAGAAGGAGTAGACTAAGGATGAATTCACTTGCTTTTTTCAGATGAGAGGAGCTAAATGGGTGTTGGGAAGTGGAGAATTAGAACAGTGGGAAGAGGGAAACATGCAAGGGAAGAAACAACAGAAGGAACAGGGCCATGAAAAAGGAGGAGGAGAGGGAACTCAGAGCAGAGGTGAAGGTATTAATACTTCACACAAGAAAGGGAGTGCTGTATCCACTCTTTGTTCAAGAGCAAAAGCCTTCCCCGTGCATGATTTTCTAGTTACTAATGGAAAATTAGCTTGGGGTGAAGATCACCTCAAATTTAATACTAAAGTTTATTTGAATTGATTTCCAAAACAACCCAGAGCCATGAGATGAAACAACAAAGCAATCAAATTCTTAAAACTCGGATTTAGAACAGTTAGGGAATCCTGAAAGAGAGAAATTTGTTCACACTGTCTATTATCATTGTCATCCATGAAGACACTTCAGAACCTTTTCTGCCTCCTACTTCTACTAAACACATCATGCCTTTGTCATTTTTTAATTTCATGTTTCTTTTTTGGTATTTCTGACATCATAAGCTTAAGTGACATAACAAAAAGGCAACTTAACCATGCAAATTCATCTGCAAGTTATAATGTGCATATTTGGAGGGGGGGTGGGAAAGAAATGTGATCTTAAACTTGAAAGGATGAACAATTCAACTCTAACTAGATAGATGAATATTTAAGTGCAATACCCTAAGACCGGGAATAACAATGCACAAGCTATGACTCAGCTGGGCTAAAGAGACAGGCTTTAAAAGTACGAATCAACAGTTTTAAGAAGATTTGACTTTGAGAGGTAACAACTGCTCTGAACTGATATCCTCGGGGCTTATTCGGCTTAGGCATGAATCGGGCTTTAGCCAGAGCTTCCAGGCCACCTGCAGACATGAACAAATTCCCAGAAGGCCAACCAGTCCAGTTCTGTGTTCTTTGGACTAATCCAGAAGTAAACAAGTCTGAAGGGGTGGGCGTTGGAACTGCTCTTCGCCAGATGGTTAACTTCCTCGAGTTCTATTCAGAATTGGCTGGCAGCCTGATTCATCCCCTGATAGTGGGGGAAAAAACAGCCAAGCTGCACTGATGCAAGGTGCTGGGCAAGTCCCCTGGAACAGCCCGAGATTTCTGCACGGTGGAGATAAGGTGGGTTTTAATTGTTTCATATTAAACAGCATTACCTGAGCTTCTTGACAGGCTGCTCTCCTTAGTAGGTTATCACTATCAAAGTAAACAAAAGAGAAGGAACGTTAGCTTTAATAAGTAGGTTCAAATCCAAACAAATCATCACTTTTTAAAGCACATATAACTCTAAAATAGTCAAGTGAACGTTTCTTAAGACCTGTAACAAATCATGGGCACATCTGAAAGGTACTTTCTCCAAATGAAATCCATGTTAGGTGTTCCCACACAACAGCAGGCAGAATAATCCTCATTCCCTTTAAGATGTTCACATCCTAATTCCCAGAATCTGAAAAGGTTACCGTATGTAACCTTATGTACATACTACCGTATGTAGTAACAGGGTTTCTACAGACATGATTAAGTTAGGGTCTGGGGATGGGAGAGAATTCTGGATGACGTAGGTGGGCCCAATGGAATGGCAAGGGTCCTCAAAAGCAGGGAAACTTCAGTAGCAAATATGACCAGGAAAGGATTGTCAGAAAGATGCAACCTCGCTGGCTTTGAAGATGGAAGGTGGCTTTAAGTCAAGGAGTGTGAGCACCCAGGCAGGAGAGGGGCTCTCCCCAGAGCCTCCAGGAGGAACGCTGTCCTTGCCAACACCTAGAAGTTAAACCCAGGGAGCCCTGTGTTGGATCTCTACTCCACAAACAACAAGGCTTCTCCTCAGTCGTGTCTGACTCTTTTTGACCCCATGGACTGTAGCCTGCCAGGCTCCTCTGTCCATGGGATTCTTCAGGCAAGAATACTGGAGTGGGTTGCCATTCCCTTCTCCAGGGGGTCTTCCCAACCCAGGGATCACAGCCCCATCTCCTGCATCGGCAGGCAGATTCTCTACCACAGAGCTACCTGGGAAGCCACAAAACTGTAAGATAATAAATTTGTGTGGTGTTAAATCTCTAAGTTTGTGGTAATTTGTTAGGGCAGCAACAGAAAAACGAATGCACATACCCTGCATTTTTCTTATTCAGTAGAAATTACTCAGGTCATTTGCCAGAAATAAATTTGAAATATAGTTGCTTCTGCGAGTGTTTTCTCTAAATCTTTTATTTTTTATATCACAGTCAGATACACAATTATATCATAAATGGAAAATTCTGGCGTGAGGCAAAATTTTAGCTTGCAAAACCAAAACATTCTATCAGAATATGTTCATCTATTCAGCATAAAGCTTTCTAAAATGTGTTTGGGCCACTTATACCCGAAGACCACTTTAAATGGCTGACTGCCTACCATGCTCCAGAATCTTCTCCTTGTAAGAGTCCATTCTAACACGGGTTGCTGGCATCATTCATACAGTAACTTCAACCTGGCTAACAACAGTTAAGAAAATGAATACCCAGAAAACATGAGCAGTAAACAATTTAGAGGGAAAAGTTAAAAGGAGAAAGGGTTATTTTACTTAAATTTTCTGTCTAGACCTTTCTCATAACATCAAAGACCTTGAATTTTGCATCTTTACAGTACAGTAAGTCCCCTACATGCAAACAAGTTACGTTTTGAGGGTGCATTCCTAAGTCCAGTTTGTCCATAAGTCCAACCAAGCTACCCTAGGTACCCAACTAACACAAGCGGCTATATAGCACTGCACTGTAATAGGTCTATAATACTTTTCACACAAATAGTACATATTAAGTAAAATTAAACTTTTGCTTTTCGCTATAGTTGCAGTCAAAGGCTATGGAGTTTTCTTCCAGAGCCAGGCTACAGGACAAGCCCGATTTCTCAGAGCCATCAGCTTCCAGGAGAAAGCACTCCCTAAGAGGAAGTATCTCTGCTGCCCACCTGAAACCTAAGGGCAGTGACAACTTCCCATTACAATCACAGTGACACAGTACCTCAAACCCTGAGAGCTCAGTGGGTAAAGAATCCGCCTGTAATGCAGGAGGCCCCGGTTCGATCTCTGGGTTTAGAAGATCCCCTGGAGAAGGGAAAGGCTACCCACTCCAGTATTCTGGCCTAGAGAGTTCCATGGACTGTATAGTCCATGGGGTCACAAAGAGTCGGACATGACTCAACAACTTTCACTTTCAGTACCTGAAAAGCACATACGGTTCTACAACAAAGATTTTAGGGGGACCGATCCCTTGTGATGTCTACCCCACAAGGCGCCTTTACAGCCAGGCTCAGCCCCCTTGCTTGAGCGACACTGCTCCCTACTAGCCCACGGCAAAGGGAGTCCTACAAGTTCATCTCCCTCCCCCACCCAAGAGTCACAAATGCTTTGTTCTTTCCAAGCCTCTCCATCAACTGCTCTCAGTGAATTATTCTAACATCCACAGAACATGCACGCAAGATGAGGCAGATTCAGGGTACAATCTAGTAAAATATTTAAAAATAGTTACATGTCAATAACCCTTTGTAATAACCCTTCACACTCATGCTCTTCGGTACAATGATGAGGCAAACTACAGAGCCCTCTGTATCCGTTGGATCATAAAATACAACTAGGTTCCTTGTAGTCACCTGAGCATTCTCAGCAGATTTAACCCTCAGTCTAGTTTCCAGACTGCCCAAGTTTCCGCTGCCAGTCTCACGGGACTGTCTTCCTCCTCCTCCTCCTTGCCTCAACGTGTTTTTCCTAGTAGACAGGATGACCTGTGCCTCGTCTTATCCTACAGAGACATCCTGTGGATTACTCCGTACAAACACATGCTGCTATAAAAGCTGATCACCTGTCTCTATATATCTGTCCGTTTCCCCCAGCCAGCTCCTTCTTCTACGAGGGACAGGCCTCTGAAGGCACCAGGACCCTCTGGGTCATTAGTAGACACCACCTTCCTTACTCCATTTCAGCCACGCTGATGCCTGTGGGCCCAGCTGAAAAGGGAAGACCCCCAAACAGATACAGGAATATGGGTAGCATCTTGGATCATTTTTTCTCAATTATTTTTTTTTTTTGCTAGAAGTAAAATTTTGATGGTTAACTTGTGATGAAATGTATTATTAAAGATCTCAGCTCTCTTGAGCTTACTAATAACTGCTTGATGTATCAGCGTGCTATTGAAAATCAAAAGGTATTTTGATAGTTAACGTCCTGGATTACAACGAGCTAAATGGAATATGTGCACTGCCAATGCCACCTGTGAGAAAAAAAGACAGAATATGTACCAATTTAGACATTACAAAAGAAATCCTCATTATAATCACACTTAGCTTTTTAAATATCAAAAAATGGTATCAACTACCTTGATCACGTTCTCTGAACCAAGCTGTACCTAAAACTCAAACTTATCCTCAAAAGAAAAGATATTTCTCCAATTGACATATTCTGAAGGTCTACAGCAAGTTCTGAAAACTATTTCAAAAAAGACATTTCAAGGATGTTTTCCGTAATGGCAGCATTGCTGCAATAAAAAAGAAAATAACTTAAAATCCACAGAGCGACTACTGTGTGCCAGATACTATGGCAGTTGTTTCCATAAACCTTTAGTCTTTGTAACAACCTTGCAGGGCTTCCCTGGGGGCTCAGCTGGTAAAGAATCCACCTGCAATGCAGGAGACCTGGGTTCAATCCTGGGGTTGGGAAGATCCCCTGGAGGAGGGCATGGCAACTCATATCCAGTATTCTGACCTGGAGAATCCCCACGGACAGAGGAGCCTGGCAGGCTGCACTCCATGGGGCTGCAAAGAGTCAGACACAACTGAGGGAATAAGCACCCAACCACCTTGCAAGGCAGGCGGTATATTCCCATCTTACAGATGAGGAAGTCCAGGCTCAGAGAAAGAAACTGACTTGCCCAAGAGCATGTGTTGCTAAGTGGGAGAGCGGACTTTCAAATGCCTTAATGCTGCTACTTCTTAATCCCAGACCATACTGAATGGGCAATACTTCTTTGGATGCATACTTTACAGCACATTTATTAAGCTATCACATCGCTTCCTAGTCCCAGCTAACATAACTCTTGGAATTTATATTCATACATTTGTTTTGTTTTGTTTTGTTTTTTATGAATTCAAGTGCAATAAAGCTCCAAAAAGGAACTGATGAAACAAACTGATTTAACACAAAAGTGCCAGGTACAGCACCACGAACAAGACTTGGTCCTGACCTAAAGAAGCTTGGGATCTAGGAGCAAAGAACAGCACTTGGTAAATATCAGTGATATAGTAAAAGACATGTATCCTGATAGATAACATGCCAGGCACAGTGCTGGGTATCTATGACACACAGGTGCATAACGACATTCCCCATCCTTGTGAAGTCTACAGTTTTAAGAGGGAAGAAAGACAATTTGCTAGGCAGTCATCAAATGATATGACTTATACGTGCTCCATAAAAGGAGTGTCTAATAGAGGTATCTAACCTCGTCTTGAGGGAATTACAGAAGACTTTTACATGGATAGTGAAGTTGAGATCTAGCAGAGAAACAGAAAGCAACCAGGCAAAGACAGGGAGGAGAATGCAGGCAAAAAAGGAAAAAGCATGGGAAAAGCCCGCAAGTGCCAGGTCACAACCAAGGCCAGAACCGGAAGCAGCTCAGGACAGCTGCAGCAGCACACCAGGGAGGAGCCAGGACAGGTGGCTTCCAAGAGCCTGCTCGAACCCATTTAAGGGATTGGGCTTTACCCTGGGGGCCATAAGAAGCCACTACAGGGTTTTAAGAAGGAAACTGACATGACCAGGGTGACAGCGCAGAAGGATCATTCTGGCTGCAGTGTCAAGAAGGCAAGGGTCAAAGATAAGACTGAAACCAGGGAGACCAGGGAGGATTCTTCAGGAAAGCAGGTCAGTGAGGATAAGGACTAGAACCAGGTAGGTGGTAGTGGGGATGGAGAGAACACAGATTCAGCAGAGGTTGAGGAGTGAACTTAACGGCTGGCTCGTGGGTAGGGAGGGGTCAGAGACCCCTCGACCTTCCAGCGGAAGGTGTCACTTTCACAGAGATGGAAGGCAACACGAAGGACTGGTTGAGGAGGAAGGAAGCTATGTTTGATCTGGATCGGTCGATGTGAGACAATGGTGAGAGACCAGGGAGGAGGATCCAGGGGACAGGTAGAAATACACGCCTGGAATTCCAGACAGAGCTCTTGACTAAAGATGAACATGGCTGGACTTCCCCGGGGGGTCTAGGGGTTAAGAATCTGCCTGCCAATGCAGGGGACACCAGTTCGATCCCTGATCTGGGAAGATTCCACATGCCGTGACAATTAAGCCATGCATCGCAATTACTGAGCCTGTGTGCCCTAGAGTCTGTGCAACAAGAGGAGCCACCGTAACAAGAAGCCCTTGCATGGCAACTAGAGAGTGGCCCCTGCTCCTGCAGCCAGAGGAAGGTTGTGAACAGTAACAAAGACCCAGTGCAGCCTAAAAAAAAAAAAAAAAAAAAGATATACACATAGTAACAGGAGGGATGAGAGGGCAGAAGTTCATCCCTATGAGCAGGTGAAAGCCGGAGAAGCAGGAAGAGAGCGCCTGCACATCAGGACCCTGGGCAGAGAACAGCAAGTGACTCAGAGAAGTGGAGACTGCCTCATCTCAAAGCCAAAGGAAAAATGTGGGGGATAAGGCTAGCGCCCTTCCCGTATCCCCATCATGCTCTCAATGCTGCCCCTACTCTTGGCAAACGGCATGCTCTGCTGTTCCTAAAAGACACAAAGGACTTCACTTTTCCCCTCCAGGGATGTGATCATTTCCTCCCCTCTCTTTAAAAAAAAAAAAATCGAAGACCAAACAATACCACCCTCGTCCTTACCCCACCACACACAAAGCGGCTTGTCTTATCTTTCTTCCTTAATGGTAACTGTCCAGAAGTCATGGATAATTCACCATTTTCTTTCCCACAGCACAGAGCACAGATTGCTATACACAATCTAAGGTACTCAATAAATAACTATTTAATAAATAAGTGGCAAATGTTTGAACAGCAGAGATTGACTCATTGTGCTCAGACAGGCAGACTTTGTTCTGGAGGAGACACTGAAAGTTATTCTCTGCAGGAGAATCTGGTGTTCTTGAAGAGGATGCTGTTTCAGGGTCATGATCACTGAATGGCAAGAGGAGGGCTCACTGTGGGGCAGGACAGGAGAGAAGGGGAAACTCCAGTCATAAGAGTGAAAAAAGTGAAGTGAAAGTCGCTCAGGCACGTCCAAGTCTCTGATCCCATGGACTATACAGTCATATATAGTCAATACAGACACATAGTCAATACAGAAAAACTCAGAAACTCAGTGTGAAACTGAAAACTCAGCAGTGGCCACAGGACTGGAAAAGGTCAGTTTTCATTCCAATCCCAAAGAAAGGCAAGGCCAAAGAATGCTCAAACTACCACATAATTGCACTCATTTCACAAGCTAGAAAAGTAATGCTCAAAATTCTCAAAGCCAGGCTTCAACAGTATGTAAACCATGAACTTCCAGATGTTCAAGCTGGATTTAGAAAAGGCAGAGGAACCAGAGATCAAACTGCCAACATCCGTTGGATCATCGAAAAAGCAAGAGAGTTTCAGAAAAACATCTACCTCTGCTTTATTGACTACGCCAAAGCCTTTAACTGTGTGGATCACAACAAACTGTGGAAAATTCTTCAAGAGATGGGAATACCAGACCATCTGACCTGCCTCTTGAGAGATCTGTATGCAGGTCAAGAAGCAACAGTTAGAACCAAAAATGGAACAACCGACTGGTTCCAAATCAGGAAAGGAGTATGTCAAGGCTGTATATTGTCACTCTGCTTATTTAACTTACATGCAAAGTACATCATGAGAAACGCTGGGTTGGAGGAAGCACAAGCTGGAAACAAGACTGCCAGGAGAAACATCAATAACCTCAGATATGCAGATGACACCACCCTTATGGCAGAAAGCGAAGAAGAAATAAAGAGTCTCTTGGTCAAAGTGAAAGAGAAGAGTGAAAAAGTTGGCTTAAAACCCAGCATCCAGAAAACTAAAATCATGGCATACAGTCCCATCACTTCATGGCAAATAGATGGGAAAACAATGGAAACAGTGACAGATTTAATTTTGGGGGGTTTTAAAATCACTGCAGATGGTGAGTGCAGCCATGAAATTAAAATACACTTGCTCCTTGGAAGAAAAGTTATGACCAACCTAGACAGCATATGAAAAGGTAGAGACATTACATTGCCAACAAAGGTCCGTCTAGTCAAAGCTATGGTTTTTCCAGTAGTCATGTACGGATATGAGAGTTGGACTACAAAGAAAGGCTGAGCGCGGAAGAGTTGATGCTTTTGAACTGTGGTGTTGGAAAAGACTCTTGAGAGTCCCTTGGACTGCAAGGAGATCCAACCAGTCCATCCTAAAGGAAATCAGTCCTGAACATTCATTGGAAGGACTGATGTTGAAGCTGAAACTCCGATACTTTGGCCACCTGATGCAAAGAACTGACTCTTCTGAAAAGACCCTGATGCTGGGAAAGATTGAAGGTGGGAGGAGAAGGAAACGACAGAGGATGAGATGGTTGGATGGCATCACTGACTTGATGGACATGAGTTTGGGTAAGCTCCAGGAGTTGGTGATGGACAAGGAAGCCTGGCATGCTGCCGTCCATGGGGTCACAAAGAGTCAGACATAACTAAGCAACTGAACTGGACTATACAGTCCATGGAATTCTCCAAGCCAGAATACTGGAGTGGGTAGTTGTTCCCTGCTCCAGGGGATCTTCCCAATCCAGGGATGGAACCCAGGTCTCCCCCATTGCAGGCGGATTCTTTACCAGCTGAGCCACCAAGGAAGTTTAAGAATACTGGAGTGGGTAGCCTTGACTGGATCAAGAAGACCCAAGGGGGTGGGTGGATGTGGGTGTGTGTGTTTGTGGGAAAGGGTCATGGAGCTAGAATCCTCTAGAAAGGCTAAATCAGAAACTCAGAAATTCCAGACTGCTAATAGGTCAAGAATTTGAATGTGAACCAAAGACATAGCTACCAGGAAAAAAACAAGTATTGTATATAAATTCCAAGCCCACACTCCTTCCACTACAGCATGCTGTCTCCCGAGAGCACTGAAGTTTAACACAATTTAAAAGAGGTGCTGCAAAATGTAGTCATATCAAAAAGGGTCCCTGAAGATCTGCTCAGTACTAAAATGTGGGTTCTTATACAGAAAGAAATTAGAAGCTTCTGGATTAGAAAATGAAGAAAAAATCTGCTGATGTCACCCTGCCTGAGGCTTTAAAAGAATTTGAACATGCCTGCTACTGCAGGAAATGGGATGCTCTCAATTTATTCTGAGCCATAAATGTTTTATTTATTACTTTAGGACTGCAAAATAAGATAAGCTGTTACTTCAATAACAACTCTACATGGAGAGAAAAATTACATTGATCCATCCTATTCCCCCCCCCTCAAAATACTTCTCACTATAGTCTAGAGGCAAACTGTACAGCAATTTCTACCACCAGCTTTCCCCTTGAGGCATGCAAAGAGAGTTTCTGCTTTACACAAAACTGATTTCAAGTTCAAGCCCCTACTCTTTGCAACCCCATGGACTGTAGTCCGCCAGGCTCCTCTGTCCTTGGAATTTTCCAGGAAATAATACTGCAATGGGTTGCTGTTTCCTGCTCTAGAGGATCTTCCCAATCCAGGGATTGAACTCTCGTCATCCAAGCCCAAATTCCATTTCCTGACAATTGACATTTTTAAGGTTGGGAGAGCCCTTAGAAATTATCTAATCCAATGCTTTTCAACCTCCCCCAACGCAGCCTGATCCCCATCAATCAAATGACATGGCATTCCATTAATAATCAAGTTCACTACAGCAGTGATCCTCATCTGGGCAAAGAGACACACACATACCACCCCCCTCCACACACACACACATACAACACATATAATTCTAATCCCTACACCCCACGAGATTCTGGAAGGTTCACTCCAGCAGGGACTCCTTCAACAGTGCCATCTCCTTCGAGCTCCTGAAAAATAACCGACTGACCTAGTCTGTGAAACTTCCGGTCTGGGGATCCGCCCACTGTCAGACAGAAGTTAACTCAAAAACATGGCACTAGAACTTAAGCCTTCTCATTCTCAACAATGGTGGTTCTTCTCTCGACACTCTGCATCTACTCTGTTCTCTAAGGCCAAGCCCAAATAACACAAAAAGCAATCAACATAGCTCCATCCACTGTCTAACTACTCACAGGTATATGCCACCGCTATGCTCACCTCAATTCACAATGGATTGCTAGAGTGATTACTTATGTCCTGCAAACCGGCTTAGGAAAAAGCCCAACTAAATCTAACCCCACTCTATTCATTAACTCAAGAACACTTATTAGCCAAACAAAGACCCAATCTCTGTGCTCAGTGGGAAGGCCCTGTCTATAGTGATGGCCAGAGGCTGCACGAAGCTCTGGATAAACTAGGGCTTATTCTTTCTTACTCTCTGAAATATAGAATTCCAAAGCCAACTTCTTCCAAGCTTACTTATTCCCGGTCGTTTCAGTCTATACTCATGTGTACTTCCCTGGTAGCTCAGCTGGTAAAGAATCTGTCTACAATGCAGGAGACCTGGGTTCAATTCCTGGGCTGGGAAGATCCCCTGGAGAAGGGATAAGCTACCCATTCCAGTATTCTTGGGCTTCCCTGGTGGCTCAGATGGTAAAGAATCCACCTGCAATGTGGGAGATCTGGGTGCGATCCCTGGGTTGGGAAGATTCCTCCAAGAAAGAAATGGCTACCCATTCCAGTATTCTTGCCTGGAGAATTCCGAGGACAGAGAGGCCTAGTGGGCTACAGTCCAAGCGGTTGCAAAGAGCTGGAGACAACCGAGCGACTTTCACTTTCAATGTGTACTTAAGTGGACCACTTGTAATATTTCAAGTAACTTCTTATTCCTCAGGTTTACTCCACAAAACATTTCCTCTCTAATTCAGGACGGGAAATGACTTAATGAAAAATAGCATCCCCTGAGGGCTCCGCTCACACAGTAAGTGAATCATTTGGGTCTGTTCTGTAGAAATTTCCATCGACCAGAGAGATGGAAATGTGTTCTGCAGGTTATTTCTTCATTCCATTGACCAAGAGAAACAGACGTGGAGGAAGCCTAAATCTTCCTTTCTCATCTTAGAACGTGAAATTATTCTATTTTCACCCTCTTATTCGAGCCTCGGCTTTTCATAAAATACCAACTGCTCCAACTCCGCTGCCCAAACACTCACATAGGCTGAGGTCTGTGGACCATCTCCAGCTGGCTGCTAGGTTGTGCCCAAGTGTGGGCCTTGGCTGCCACTGAAGGGAGTCTTGGAGCTGCTACCGCTAGTCACTTTTTTTTTTATGATTTTTACCCCTACCTAATTCTCACAAATATTCTGATTTTCTCTTGTGGTTCATTTACTTCTTTTGCTTTCTGTTCTTTCTCCATCCATCCACTTCCACCCAACATGCCAACTTAAACATTCTGTGCCACACAGCTTCCTTCACACACGTATGACATTAACTTTAGCTCACAACCAAAATACTAGTTCTTTCTGTTCTATCAACCAATACATATTTATGTATATAATTATACACAAACACACATGGAGTGTCAACTATGTCCAAGGTACCCTCAGCCATCTGCATAGAAAGAGAAAAGATAGAAAACGGATGGCATGGAAATTGACAGGTGTTCAGGAAGAAGGGCTTCCCAGGGGGCTCAGTGGTCAAGGGTCCACCTGCCGATACAGGAAACATGGGTTCGATCCCTAGACTGGGAAGATGCCCTGGAGGAGGAAATGGCAACCCACTCCAGTATGCTTGCTTGGGAAATCTCACGGACAAAGGAGCTGGGCAAGCTACAGTCCATGGGGTCACAAAGAGTCGGATACGACGTAGCGGCTACTCAACAACCTTTAGGAAGAAAACACAGGAAGAGAGAGTTCCTTTCTATCTCCCCCACCTCCCTCAATGACATATCCTGTGTAAGTCGCACACAGAAAGTGGTTATTTACTTTGGGCTCCAGGATTCAGGAGAGATCTGGACAACTTCTGACCTGTAGACACACAAACTCGCAGCTACTGTCGTCAGTATTTGTGCTGGTCCAGGACAGACAGTATATGAGATGCCAGTGACCACCTGGAGAGGGGTCAATTTTAGCATCATCTATGATTATTCTCTCTGCAGTGCTTGGAGCGGCTGAAACCACTGATATAAATATCCCTAAAAATTATGTAAACTTAAAACCAAATATAACATAAATATCCCTCTGTCGTTCCAGCTCAGTGCTCCCGCCCCATCCCACTTCACCTTCTACCAGTAAACATATAGAAAATACATGGAAAGGAGGCAAAATAAACAACGTAGACTTAAAAAAAAAATTTAAAAAAAGATCTGTTTTCTAAATAATAAAAGAGTTAAAAGGAACGGGGAAATAATTAAACTTCATTGCACTGAAAAAAAAAAAAAAAAAAAGTCCCCCTGTTCTCCATCAAATCTGGGCTGACAGGCATGTTATTTAATTGCCCATAAATGAACTTCTTTAAACAGCACCTACTAAAAAAAATAAACAGCACCTACTGATACCTCAAATTTCAGCATTAGATTGTGCTCAGAGAAAGAGAGAGAGAGAGAGGAACTTTGAGATGGCTAAAAAGCAAAACAAACTGCTTCCTTCAAACTGCAACAAAATCTAGAATAAGGAAAAGTCATGAGGGAGAAGAGCCTCGCTACCTTCTACTGCTGCTCAACCAGCCGGGCTCGGGACCACTGACTGCTAATCAGAGGCTAATCTGAATGGATGTCCAAGTAAAACGTCTGCTTTGTCAGAAACCCCAGAGATACTGAGAAATAAAGCACAAGGCATTACTGGAACCATAACCTATACCAAAAGAAACAGCCTGGGTCTGGTCAAGTGTGGCTCCCCCTGGAATCTGACATTCCCTCTTGGACATCCCGTCAAGGTCTCAAACTCAACATATCTAAAAGTGAATATAAATGTAACAGCCTCCTTAAACCAATTTTCCCAGGCGACCTTCCTCTTTTTCTATCACCAATTATCCTAGCTGTGGTTCAGTCACTCAGTCGTGTCCGACTCTTTGCGATCCCATGGACTGCGGCACACCAGGCTTCCCTGTCCTTCACAATCTCCCACGGCTTGCACAAACTCATGTCAATTATCCTAGACTTGAAGCTAAAAAAGATTTCTCCTAACTTCCTCTCCTTTAACCAAACAACCAATCATCTTGTAATTATCCCAGTTAGCATTTACCAAAGTGCAGCACGTGACATGCATCACGTCATTTTTTTTTTTTTTTTAATTCCTTTTGGCTGTGTCACGGGGCGTTTGGGATCTTGCTTCCCTAACCAGGGATCGAACCCACATCCCCTATGTTGAAAGGGCAGAGTCTTAACCACTGGACGGCCAGGGAAATCTCTGCACCATCTCATTGAATCCTTACAGGTAACCTGCTAAACAGACTGCACTGTTCCCATTCACCAGTGAGGAAAAGGAGGCTCAGAGGTCAAGCAACTTGACATGGCCAGTAAGCAGCAAAACCCAGACTAAACAGAAGTCTGCTGGCATGGCATCCCGCACTCAATCATTGCTCACAGTGCCACAACTTCATATCTGCCCTTTTATTTTCCCCTCCTAACGCCAGCACTAGGGCCTCTGCTCTCTTCTATGTGAAGTACTGAAATGCCACTCCCCTGCCCTCGCAGTCTACACGTTTTTCTCCCTCCTAGGCAGCAGAAATAAACTTCCCCCCCTTCTTTGTTCCAGACATCCTCCTCTCCTTGAGCTCCAAATACTACACACTGCCTAGAGTCAAAGCCTTCCACCACCTGGCTTTCCCCCTGTTCAACAGAAGAAAAAAGAAAAAAGTGAGGTCAAATTCTTCGCCAGTCTCTAAGAACACACCATACACTTTCGTTTCCTGCCTGTGCTCAGGTCATGAATCTCAACCAGAACATCGTTCCATCCATTCTGCAAGGACCCACTTGAGACATCTTTGCCACAACACTTTCTCCAATGAGGAAAGAAGAGAAGAAGGGCAGCAATGCCTCTGATGGAGAGCTTGCTTTGTGCCAAACCTGATTCTAAGAAAATCTGTGTGATAGCCCAGTGAGATGGATCAACCATGATCCATCTTTGCTTAGAGGCCAAGAACTGAGGTACCTTATCCAGGGTCACAGATGGGTAAGAGTAAATCAACATTCAGATCCATCCAGCAGCCCCCCTCTTCACCAGGTTACTCCAGGGAACGCTCGGAAGAGATTTCTCAGCCTTCTCATGAATGTGTCAGCCTGATCACATGTGAACCCACTGATCAATTTAACATCCCCCAAAGCAGGACAACCAGACACCACGTACTTCCTGGTGGGATACAGTAAGATCCACAACACGCCTATGAAGCGCTCTCGCCACAACAACTAAACCTGATTGGAATCACACCTTCAGAACAGTGCTCCTCAGACTTCACTGCGCAGGCAAGGGACACTGGGGATCCGGTTAAAATGTGGGTTCTGACTCAGCAGGTCTGGGCTGGACCCTGGGGTTCTGCATTTGTAATATGCTCCCAGGAGTGACTTGTTCCACTGGACCATGGCTCATGCTTTGAAGAGCAAAGATCTAGAAGTCAGAACAGGGGACACCCCTGGCAGTCTCGTGGTTAAGATGTCGCTTTCCAAAGCAGGGGGCTCAGGTTCGATCCCTGGTTGGGGAGCTAAAATCCCACATACCTTGGAGTCAAAAAACCAAAACAAAAAAATAGAAGTAATATGGTGACAAATTCAATAAAGACTTAAAAAAAAAAAGAAAGCAGCAGCAGGGAACTAATCACCAGTGTACAAGGCACAGGCGAGACAGAAACAAGTTAAACAACTCATGTCTGGGACTGGAACAAAGGGCGGGAGGAGCCACTTGCCTCAGGTGCAAAATTTAAGGGAATACCACAAAACATAGCAATGGAGATAAACACTTTAATACATTATTTTTTTAAAAAATCAAAATGATGAACACAATATCAGAGTTTTAAATACAGACTCCGTATTACTGATTCTTCTTTTTGCTTCAGGCTCCAATATGACTCTGCCCACCATTGAACCATGTAAGTTAACTGTCAAATCTAGAAGATGAAAAATTCTACAGGGCAAATGCAGACATGCCTGGTTTCTAAAACAAATAAATGCTATGAGAGGAGGAGGGGGTGGGAGTTTATGAGGCTTAAAAGATAAGACATCAAGTACACTGTGTGGAACTCATTTTGATATTGATTTGAACAAAACCATAAAGCAGAAATGGGCATCAACAGGCAAACTGTAAACACAGACTGAGTATTAGATGACATAAAGGATGTAGGGGGGCTCCCCTGGTAGCTCAGTGGTAAAGAACCCGCCGGCCAATGGGGCAGACTCGGGTTCGATCCCTGGGTTGGGACGATCCCCGGGAGGAGGGTATGGCAGCCCACTCCAGTATTCTTGCTTGGGATATCCCATGGACAGGGGAGCCTGGCCGGCGATAGTCCATGGGGCTGCAGAGAGGGGGGACACAACTTAGTGACTAAACTTCAGTAGCAACAGCAGAGGATTTTTAATTCTGTTAGGCCCATGTTAATGGCGTTGTGATTCTTAAAAATTCTTTAACTATTAAAGGTACTAACGTATTTATGGGTATAGTTACAAGATATATCTGGAATTTGCTTTAAAATATTCCAGAAAAAAAAAAAGAAAAAACAAAAACAGGACGACAGAGGAAATGAGAGTAAAATGCTGGTATTTGCTGAAGCTGAGTGCTGATATATGCAGATTCATCACACTCTTTGAATTTTTATATGTTCTAAATTTCCATAATAAAGAAATGTTCAAGTAATGTTTTCCCTTAGGCACCCCAACCGACTTTGTAGCACAGGACGCAGCACACAGTGCCTTATTCATCCAAAGTAAAAGGTGTTGCTCTTTTTGATGTGTGCCAGAAAAGTGCGATGATCTCATTTAAGGTCACAATAATGTTGTGAGATACCACGAGGATGCGGAAAAGCGAAGTGGAGCAAGCTTGAGGAATTTGCCCAAAGTCACACATCAGCAAGTGACAAAGGCAAGGGCTCGAACCCAAACCCAGCTGACTTGGAGGGAAGCTCGACCTGAAGCACGACGTTCTATCATCATCTTATGCCACGTGGGGCTTAAGGCCTGGGAAAATATGTTTGCAATTTGTCACCTAAGACAAAGGGGCCACTGGGAGAGGTGACGAGGAGGACCTGGTTTTGAATCAGGGTCCTGACACTTACTAGTTGTGCTCAGTAGTGTCCAACTCTTTGCAACCCCATGGACTGTAGCCCGCCAGGCTCCTCAGTCCATGGGATTTCCCTCCAGGCAAGAGTACTGAGTGGGTTGCCATGCCCTCCTCCAAGGGATCTTCCCAACCCAGGGATCGAAACAGGCCTCCTACATTGCAGATGGATTCTTTACCGTCTGAGCCACCAGGAAAGCCTTTACTAGCTGTGTGACCCTGGGCAAATGACTTCATCTTGCTGTCCCTCAGCTTCTTCATCTGCCTAGGGCTATTAATCTCACACTAGCCTGAGATTAACAACCATCTCATAAAGTTGTTAGGAAGATAAAATGAGCTAATAAATGTGAAGTGCTTAGAATAGTGTCTGACACGTGACAAGCTCTGATGAAGTATTAGTGATCCTCATGATTAACACCACTACGTTCTCAATAAAGCTGAACAACACTGAACACACCCCTTGGGCCAACTCATAACCATTTAGTTTTACTTGCAATTTTTAGTTTTACTTCTAGGCAATTGTTTTGACCACAGAATTGAAAGGTGGGCTCTTATCAATGCTTATAGTAATCAAGATTAATGTATCGTAATCAAGATTAACGTTCCTATGTTCAGATGGAAAAAATTCCAGTATTAATAAAAACGTCGGGACACATGGCCCAGGACCAGTGCTACAATATGACGTCTGCTTTGCAAGTTTCACGTGGAGGGATGCACAATGTTCGTGGGATTGAAGATTCTCCGAGAAGATACCAGGAAGTCTGGCTGAGTGGCTATATGCTCCAGAAACAAACAGGAGGAAGTCCCGGGTCACAGGCTAAGGTGGGTGGCCGAACTGGTGGCAGAAGCACAGAGCCAAAGGACAAAGCTGAGAACCGGGAGCCGGAACTGAGCAAGAACAGAGCTTCTGTCACCTGCCGAGCCACGAGGACTAGTCGATAAGCTGTGGCAAGCCTCACCAGCCAGAATCTCGAGGAGAGAGACCAGAGGCAGGATGAGCAAGGACACGGTCCCCGAAGATGAAAGGATCTGAGCTCAAACCAGATGGACAAGGATTCAGACACGGCTCGACGCTTTTTAACTACTTACGCCCTCCCTCTTTTGTGGTTATGTTCTGTCACTCTTGAAATTACACTTTTCTAAGCTGTCTTGTTACACATGAAAGGTGAAATAAATAAAAGGCTGAGATCTCATTACACCATCTGGCCGATCTTCGTCTTCCTTCCCCACTGTCTGGCTCTTGAATCACTCATTGCCCAGTTACCAGCAGTAGTTCGTTTTAACTCCCAGAGTGAGTGAGTACCTGTTACATCAAATTAATTCAGAGTTACTGGCATGTATGGAACCCTGATATCAATCAGGCACTATGCTAAGAGCTTTTCAGTTACCTCAAGCCTTCAATGATCCCATAAGGCACTGTTATTATCCCCACTTTACAGATGAACCTGAGGCTCAGAGAGCCCAAGGTCAGACTGTTAGAAGTGCCTCCTTTCTCATGCTACTGTCTGTTAGCAGGATCCTTGCCGCTGAAAGGGCTCCAATGAGAGAAAGACCATTGCAGGTAACCGCTGACAAGATGAACTGAACAACCTGGAACACAATCTCCCCCAGGGAACCCAGAAAGCCTGGGGAGAGAAGCTGAAGAGGAATGAGCAATACTCAAATTCTCTTTACTTTCCGCAAAGAGGGTCATTTCCTCCTCTTCAATTGCTCTTTCCAGAGTCCTGAAAGCAGCCCCTGCTGCTCCTGTCAACTACTGCAACCTGCTGTGGGGGACAGTATGCAGAGGAGAATATCACAGGGTTTTTGTTTTTTTTTTTTTCCCTTGAAACTGAGGGGAAAGGAGAAAAAAAGAAGAGAAATTCCCACAGAAGAAAAAACTATAAATACAGCAACATGAAATAACACCCACAAATAAATAATAACTGTGCCCAAAGACAAAGACAGCAGTCCAAAATCGGATGGATAAAAATAACATATGTCATTTTTTCCAAAGCTGTCATACACACACACACACACAAGCTTTTCCTTACAAATGAAAGTGAAAGCCACTCAGTCGTGTCAGACTCTTTGCGACCCCATGGACTATTAACAGTCCAAGGAATTCTCCAGGCCAGAATACTAGAGTGGGTAGCCTTTCCCTTCTCCAGGGGATCTTCCCAACCCAGGGATCAAACCCAGGTCTCCCACATTGCAGGAGGATTCTCTACCAGCTGAGCCACCAGGGAAGGCCACCTATCAAACCAGGGTCGTTATTTAATCATAAAGTCAACAATGAAACACAGTCAATTATTCTCACTGGTATGTGAATCCCATATCAGGAGACACCAGTTTCCTTCCAAAGGAAAGGAAGTCAAATATATATAAAGTAACAATTTGCTTGCTTTCAAAAATGAGGAATGCAAAATATTATAGTCACTAAGAACAAAAAACTTAAAATTCTGTGTAAATAAAATAATTATTTTATGCTTATCTTCTAGAATACTGCTCAGCCAAAAAAAAAGAAATGAACAATATGGATGAATCCCAAAGCCATTATGCTAAAAGGAAGAAGCTTAACAATAAAAGAATACAGTTTATATGATATCTCTCATATAAAGTTCTAGAAGTAAAAAAAAGATTAGTCTACGGTGGGAAGAGAAATTAGAATAATGACTGCCTCAGGGTGTGGGGGACAGGGAGTGATGGTGAAGGGATGTAAGGCGAGCACCTGGACAGATGACAGCATTCTGTCTTACTAGGAGTCTGGGTTACACAGGTGTCTGCAGCCGACAAAACTCAGCGAAAGCAGGCTTAAATCTGTATATTTCACTGTATGTAAATTTCATTGTAAAGGGAAAAAACAGTATAAGCAAACGCTAAACCCTAATTACTGAGCCACATGGTTGGGTATTCAGGTAGAAGTACATCGATGTTGACAAATTACTTGGAACTGAATCAGAAAGATCAAGAGGACGGACAGATGGATAGCGAAGTGACAAGGCAAATACAGTGAAGTCTAGAATCCAAGAAATAGGTAGGCAGATGTTTATTGTAAAATGCTTTCAAGTTTGCTGTACGTTTGAAGATTTTCACAGAATGGAAGAAAAATAAATGTACTCATCTGTAAATTACAAACAGGTAAGGAAGCTTAAAAGGGGCAGGGGAGGGGGGCGGGACTGACTTCCCTGATGCAGTGGTTAAGAATCTGCCTGCTAAGGGAGGGGACATGGGTTCAATCCCTGGTCCAGGAAGATCCCACATGCTGTGGGGCAACCACTGAGCCTGCCTGCCTCGAGCCCATGCTCTGCAACAAGAGAAGCCACCACAAAGAAAAGTAGCCCCCGCTCGCAGCAACTACAGAAAGCAACAAAGACCCTGAGCAGCCATAACAAATGAATAAAACTTTTATAAAAGGGGGAAGGGGGACACGGAGGAACAGTAAAAGGCCGAGAGAAAGGGTAGGAGCAGTGAGTAAAAGGGAGGAGGGGAGTCAGACCAGAATATGAACAGAGGCCACAGAGAACCACTGAGAGCATGAAGGAACAACCAAGAGAGCCCAGAAGGTTCTGAAATGAGGGCCGCGTTCCCTGGGCTATGTGTCCAGTGTGCACCTCATCTCTACTAAATGCTAATAAATGCATTCTGTCTATTTAATAAAGGAGCTTGATTCCATCTGAGCAATGAAAAATGAAACGGGAACATAATACAACAGTTTTAGTAAAGCTGCATAACAAAGGCATTTAAAAGGTAACGTCATTTAATCAATGCAGCAGAATTCATATACTGAAGTGAGCATCGCTGTCCAAGGTGGTCAATAGGAAAGAAAGCACATGGGATTTATCATAGAGCATGATTAACCTGGGTTCAAATCTCAATTTCACCAATAAGCAGAGAGACGATTTTAGACATGTTATTAATTTCTCTGAGCCTCAATGTCTTCATTACATATGGAAGTAACATTCTCTCTCCCACAGGTCTAGCTTGAGGATTACAGGAGACCATGTACATACATGGGAACAATGAGCCCTGCACCAGCAGCCCAGCAGGCATGGGGTAATTACACACGTTGTTTTCTTTTATTCTTATTCAATAATGCCACCCTTGCTTTACACAGCCTGGTGACACGTTTTTTGAGCTGCTGGCCAGTGAAGAAGAGCAGAAGTATTCCAGGTAGAGGGGTGAACACAAGCAAAGGGACAATGAGTCACACAACAGGGAGGTCTTTTTCTAGAGACTTCCAGAACACAGAGGTTGAGTGTAAGTGCTGTGGAGGGAGGATGAAACGCAATCAGAAAAAGGCTGGAGAGGAAGACAGGGCAGGATCACGCAGGCTCTTTTATGCCATGCTAAGGGGTTGGGTCTTTTTGTTCCAGGCTGTGGAGAACCATTTACAGGTTGTCAGTAGAACAGTGACGTGATCAGAGTTCTCTTTCAGAAAGAATATTCTGCTTGTCGACTGCATGGTACAACTCCAGGGATGCACCTCACACGGGATGTCAAGGGAAGTAAGACATGAACTAGAAAATGCTATGACTCCAAAATCTAAGTATCCCACCTGAAAACCCTGCTGTGGTTACGATCACCTTAGAAGTCTATGGGATGAGGACAGGACCTAGGGACACCGGCATCTAGGGCACAAGCAGGGCAAAAAGACACCCTAAAGGCGGGAACTCCCTGGCGGTCCAGGGGTTAGGGCTCAACTGCAAGGGGCACAGGTTCGATCCCTGGTTGGGAAACTGAAAGAACTAAGATCCACCATGCCACGTGGCATATCAAACAATAGGAAAAAAAAAAAAAAAGATGCCCTAAAGGTAACTGAAGAGAATCAAATGTGGCAGATACCGACTGAAAAGTATCTACTTTATTTAACAACTAAGAGGCTATTAATGACCTCGTCAAGAACAGGGTCAATCAAATGATGGGACAGAAAATCAAGTTTTACTAAGCTTATTCTAAAAAGAGGGAGAGGCATGCAAGTGTGAGGCAAGCTGTCAGGAGCGGTGTAAATGGGAGAAAGAGGGCAGTAAGTAAATGGGAACACACGGCTGAAATGACACATCTCAGCTCTGAACAGTTTGACAAATGGGGGGAAAGAAGTAGGAAGGATGGGATTCAAGATACAAGTGAGGACTACTGATAGCATGTATAAAATAGGTAACTCAGGGGAATCTACTGCACAGCAAAGGGAACTTGACTCAGCGCTCTGTGGGGACCTGAAAGGGAAGGAAATCTAAAAAGCAGGGGACATATGTATACACAGAGCTGACTCACTTTGTTGTGCAGCCGAAACTAACACATTGTAAAGCAACTATCCTCCAATACAAATTTAAAAGGTACAAGCAAGGAAGAGGATAACCAACAGAGGCGGAAGAAATGGGTCTATATGAGGGTTGCAGGGGCTGGCCCTGGGCAGGATACAACTTCATACAACGAGACAAAAAGAACAGACATGTGCACACAGAGGTAACTGCTGATGTTCTTTCTCTTTGAAGTAGGAGTTCAGGTTGTCTAGGAATGAGCATAAAGAAGGTGAAGCAGGAAACTGAGGAAATTCATGACTATTTCAAAATAAATTTGTGAAGATGGAAGAGTAACCTGACTATGGCTTGAGTGTATCTTCTTCAGGAGGATATTCAAAAGCCTGGGTTTGTGAATTCAGAAGTAGCCAATCAAAATGGTTGAGATTTTGCTCTCTGAGAACTCAGACCTTCTTTCTTTTGTTTGTTCCTGCCTCGATAAATAAAATATATGTCAAGTACTTTCTATGTGCTGGCCTTGGGGATGACATTGAGAAAGACAAACAGGGCCCCTGCCTGCAGAGTCTTATGATAGAAGAAACAAACAGAACAAAAAAACTACAACAGTAATGAGTATTACATGGAGTTGGACCATAAAGAAGGCTGAGCGCTAAAGAATTGATGCCTTTGAATTGTGGTGCCGGGGAAGATTCTCGAGAGTTCCTTGGATAGCAAGGAGATCAAACCAGTCAATCCTAAAGGAAATCAGTACTGAATATTCACTGGAAGCACTGATGATGAAGCTGAAGCTCCAATACTTTGGCCATCTGATGCAAAGAGCTGACTCACTGGAAGAGATCCCAATGCTGGGAAAGATCAAAGGCAAAAGAAGAGAGTGGCAGAGGATGAGATGGTTAGATCGTATCACCAACTCAATGGATGTGAATCCGAGCAAAGTCTGGGAGATAGCGAAAGACAAGGAATCCCGGCATGCTGCAGTCCATGGGGTTGCAAAGAGACACAACTAAGCGACTGAACAACAAAAATTACACAGCAGTTCATAGTACTATGGAGAGAATGATGAGAAGACTGCCTAGTCTGGAGGAGGCAGGGAAGAAGTAACATTTGAGACCTGGGGAAATAGTAGTTGGCTGGGGAAGAAGAGAAGGGAAGAGTGTTCCAGGAGGGAACATTCCTGGAGGCCCTCCAAGGGACCCTAAAAGAAATGGGACATGGCATTTTGGAAGACCTGAATTGGGCTGGCCAAAAAGTTTGAGTTTGTCAGTAATATCCTAAAATGCATACGGAATCTCAAGGGGCCCTGAATAGCCAAGAGAATTATGAAAAAGAGGAAAGTTAAAGGTCTAATACTAATTTCAAAATATATTACAAAGCTACAGTAATTAAGACAGTATGGTACTGGCAGTGTTGTGCAAAGCAGCTTAGAAGCAGGCAAGAGTAGATGCAAGGAGAACAGTCAGAAGGCATTTAGTAAGAATCCAGGCCAGAGATGATGGTAGTAAAGACAAAGGTGGTGACAGTGAGGAAGGACAAAAGAAAACTGAACAAAGTTGATATAAAAGAAGCAAAGTCACTTAGAATGCCATAACCTGAATGTGGGAAATAAGATGGAAGGATGAATGGAGAATGATGTTCAACTTTTCAGTTTGGAAAACTACATGGATGATGAGTGGTACCAATCACTGAAAAGAAACAGGCTTGCCAGGAAAGCTTTTGATTTTATTTTTAGTCTGTTGAGTTTGGAGGCACCTGGGAATTATCCAAGGAGACAAGCTGTAAGCAGTTGAATACATGCAGAGGTCTGGAGCTCAGAAGAAGAGGTCTTTATGGAAATATGAACCTGGGGTTTGTCTATCTATAGCTGACAGTGACGCCACTGCAAGTGGATGTGACTGTATAAGGAAAGGGTATAAAGTGAGCAGAGGACCTAGGGCAGAGTCCTGTGTGTGTGTGTGAAAGTCACTCAGTCGTGGTCAAATCTATGCAACCCCATGGACTGTAGCCCGCCATGTTCCTCTGTCCATGGAATTCTCCAGGCAAGAATACTGAGTGGGTTGTAATTCCATTCCCCAGGGCATCTTGCCAACCCAGGGATTAAACCTGGATCTCTTGTGTTCCGGGCAAGATTCTTTACCATCTGACCACCAGGGAAGCCCTTAGGACAGAGTCCTAGAGAACTATTAATACTTCTCTAATGTCTGAGTAGAAGGGAGAAGTGAAAAGTGAGAATAAACAGCTAGAAGAGTAGGAAGAAAACAGGACTCTGGCAGTCAGAAGTCAAGGAAAAAAAATGTTTCAGGAAGAGTCAACTGTGTCTAAAGCTGAGCAGTCAAAAAGGATGAGGAATAAAACTGGCAAGACTAATTCTAATGAAGACCAGATGGGATGTAGTATGGGCAGGAGGTAGGGAAGCAGAGGGAATCTATTCAAAAAGTTTAACTTAGAAGAGGAGGAGGAAATGAGATTGTGAAAAGGCCAGGGAGAACATATGAAAAACTGTGTTGAGAAGCTGTGTAATACGTTGGATAGAGGAACCAAGGACAGAAGAAAGTGAAGAAGGCAGGGATGAGTGATAGATTGGGAAGAAAATGGAGGGCCCAAGGGACACAAAGTTGATAACACTGAAAAAGGGGAGAAAAGGAAGAAAACTGGAATAACAGAAGGCTGACATGAAAGATTCAGATGCCAAAGTTCCATATTTCAAGAGAGGAACAGGGACAAGTGATAATAAGGTTCAGCATTCAACCAATGAGAATGGATGTTGAAAGAGGCAAAGGCTTACAGTGACAGGAATAGATGAAGTCAGGGAAAGGAAAGACAAGGTGCTATTGGATGGGTCATTCACATAAACACTCAGGGCGTTCAGAAAGATAACAAGACTTAAAAAAGAGAAAAGGATATTGATAAGGCAGGCTTTGAAGTCTGAGTCTAGTGCAAGAGATGAGACTCCAGAAATCTGGGAGGTTTATGGTTTTTATGATATAGTCAGGTATTATGAGCCTCAAAAGAGAAGAGATTTTTTTATAAAATGATGAAAGAGTAATGGTTTGGAATAGGTACTGAGAAGCTAAAAGAATGTCAACACATTTGAAGGTAAGAGTAGCTTCTACTCAAGAGAGTTCAGGGGAAGATTTTCTCAGGGGAAAAAAACTAGATTAGTATAAAAAAAATTGTGTTAGGACTGTTATGTGAAAAGTTGGGGGATATATAGATTTTTTTTAAAAAGGACAATAGAAGGAGACTACCTCAATACAATAAAGAACATGTATTAAAGCCCACAGCTGACATCATATTCAACAGTGAAGGTCGAAAGCTTTTCCTTAAAGATCAGGAACAAGGCAAGGATGCCTGCTCTTACCACTTCTACTGCATATAGTACCGGGAATCTTAGCCAGAGCAATTAGGCAAGAAAAATAAATAAAAGGCATCCAAATTGGAGAGGATGAAGTAAAATCATGTTTGCAGATGACATAATCTTATATGTAGAAAATACTGGAGATGACACACACACACAAAATCAGAATAAACAAATTCAGCAAAGTTGCAGAATACAAAAATCAGTCATGTTTTCATATGCTAACAGTGAACAAACAAACAGATAAACAAATGGCCAGCAAACATGAAAAAATGTTCAACATCACTGATCACTAGAGAATTGCAAATCAAAACCACAAAAGGCCATATCACACCCATTAGTATGGCCAGTAATGGTGGCTGGGGGGGGGGGGGGGGGGGGGGACAGTGTGAAAAATAAGCGTTGATAAAGATGTGGAGAAGTTGGACCCTTGGGCAGCTGGGACTGTAAAATGGTACAGCCACTACAGAAAACAGTATGGAGCTTCCTCAAAAATTAAAAACAGAAATACCGTTAATCCAGCAATCCCACTTCTGGATATATATCCAAAAGAACTGAAAACAAGATGTTGCAGCCATATCTGCACACCCAAGTCCAATGGACTAGCACTATGCAACAGCCAAGAGGAGGAAGCAACCCAAATGTCCATTTGTAGATAAGTGGATAAGAAATGTGGTCTAAACATACAATCCAGCCTTAAAAAAGACAGGAATCCTGCCATATGCTACATCTATGAACCTTAAGGACACCATGCTAGGTGAAATAAGCCAGTTACAAAAGACAAACACTGCATGATTCCACTCACATGAAGTATCTAAAGCAGTCAAACTTACAGAAACAGAAAGCGGAATGGTGGTTGCCAGGGGCTGGAAGGAGGAAAGAGACAGTTCTGTTCAATGGGCACAGAGTTTCAGTTTTGCAAGATGAAAGAGTTCTAGAGATCTGTTGTATGACAAAATGAATATACTGCATGCTACTGAGCATACACTTAAAAATGGTCACAGTGGTAAATTTTCTGCTAGTGACTTTTATCACAATATTTTAAAAGGGGCGGGGGTGCTAAGTCGCACCACAGCATGCAGGAGAGAAGTTGAGAAAAGCAAGCTACGCAGGACAATGGAGGTCTGCATTCTAAGCAGTGACCCTGAAGGTCAAAGGTAGAGACAGCAAAATGAAGCCTTCAGGCTCCTGCTACACTTCCGGTTCAAACTGTTTCAGATCCAACAGAGAATGAGGCCTCTGACTCAGTGCTAGAGTCAGGGGCCTTTTTAAAAGTCTCAAGACTACACTATGAGAAGTAACTATGGTACCTTAAAGACATCCTGAACAGAGGACATAGTTATTTCCTCAGACCTTCACCCCACAGTAGCAACAGCTATAACCCTCAGCGAGGGGGAGGTTCTCCCGCACTGAGCCAGCTGGGGCCTGGAGTGGGTGCTCCTCCAAAGGAAATCCTAGTTCCTACCTGGGTTGGAGCTGTAAGGAGCCCTCCCTCGAGGGCTCAAATGTAGCTTGAAAAGGGAGGAAAAGCCAAATAATTAGATGCTCCAGACACAATTTGTTAAAACCTTTCCTCTGCCTTTTTTTTAATATATTAAAATTTTAAGATTCTTGGGTCTGTTCTTCATATGTTAGCTAATGGAGCTCACATGCTCAGCCTTGAAGATACTTAAAAGGAGGTGGGAAGGGTTCATCTTCTCCATACCTGCAGAAAGTAGATACCACATTTATCATAAATGATCTCTGATGGGTGAATTGAGGATGCTCACAAAAGGACCAGCGTGAGTCTGCTTTTCCATTGTAAAGCCTGCTCACTGTGTTCCATTTAACAAAGCAGTCAATTAGGACACCCGGATTTTAGAGAAGACTGCTATATATTTAAGAAGTAGCCCTGAATCCCCCAAGACTGCAGTGTGACTGAGTCTCTTAATAATCTGTATAATTTTTATTTTAAAAAATTGTTTATTTAAATCTTATTAGCATGTTAAACCAGAAGAGAAGCTTGGCACTTTCTTCTCCCTGCAGACCCGAAGGGTAATAAAACCCAGGACTCCCTGGAATCTCTTACTCAAACAAAAGGTAGCAAAGTCTTAGTTTCATTTAAATGAACCTAGGCTAACGAGTTAGACAGGAAAGTCCAAGTCAGACATTGGAGGGAGCGGACTCAGTGTCCGGCAATGGCCACCAACACAGATCAAGAGACTAGAGTGAGAAAAGGAGGACTAAAACCCCAAGGAGACGTGTGAGTTCCAACCCTCTACCACTGCTCGGAAGGGCACTCGCCTCTCTCCTGAAAGGCCCTCAGTTTCTCCCTGCTCTGATCTTGCTGCGGTATTCTGTGTCCACTGAAGTGTCAATAGTTCTACACAGTTTCCACCTCTCAGGACTGGTTACAAGAAGCCGTCGTCTCTGTTTGAGGTTTTAGTATCTGCCTTCCTTTTATACCACAACGTTTCAGAGACGAGCACGGCTGAACAAGACTTTATCCTCAGGCCCCTGTGGACTGTTCCGTGTTGCCCGTGAAGGTGGGGTGGGGTGGGGTGGGGTGAGGCGCTGTCAGAGGCTTACCAGTGTTTCCCATAGACCCAGTGGCCTCCCCATGTCAGCAGACAGATCCCAGCTGTCGTTTTCTTCCAATGATTTCGAAGTGTTTTAAAGAACACAGTCATCTTCTCTTAGGGATTTGCTAGATCAGGAGAGGCAGAAAAGAAAAATATAATTATCCAGGGAATCATGTGGGCCCTACGCTTTCATTCTCTTCCTTCTTTCATCCTCTCCATGTCTTCCTTCCTTCCTCCTTTTCCTTCCTAGATACTTCATCTTCTTACCTACCCACCTACATTTCCTTTCTTTCTTCACTTCTTTCCACCTTAACTATACATTTTCTTCTTTCATCACTTTTTCTTAGAAGGAAGAGGAAAGGAATTCTAGGAGTCCTGTCTTTGCTTTCTTTTTACAGTCACTATACCTGTTTAAAAGTATCTGTTTATCTATTATATATAAAGTGCTTATCATCAAACTAGTAATCAAATCAGTGATGTAAAAGGGTTATTCAAAACAGAAAACAACCAGGCCCTCAATAAAAGAACATTCAGAGAAAACTCAATGAAGAGGAAATGTACATAACTGTAAAAATGCTCAACTTTCAAGGTAATCAAAGACACGCAAATTACAAAGAACTATCTCCATTCACCCATAAAATGAACAAAATTCTAAAATGATTGTATTCACTGATGACAAAATGAGACAGACACTCACAAACTACTATAAGGAAGGTAAATTAGCATAACTTTGTGGCAACTGACTCCAGTATGCTTGCCTAGAAAGTTCCACGGATAGAGGAGCCTGGTGGGCTGTAATGCATGGAGTTGGAAAGAGTCGGACATAACTGAGCCACCGAGCATGCACACTCAAAAACAAACTCATGTCAGTGTATGGCAAAAACCACCACAGTATTGTAAAGTAATTCAGTTCAGTTCAGTCACTCAGTCGTGTCCGACTCTTTGCGACCCCATGAACCACAGCATGCCAGGCCTCTCTCTCCATCACCAACTCCCGGAGTCCACCCAAACCCACATCCAATGAGACGGTGATGCCATCCAACCATCTCATCCTCTGTTGTCCCCTTCTCCTCCTGCCCTCAATCTTTCCCAGCATCAGGGTCTTTTCAAATGAGTCAGCTCTTTGCATCAGGTGGCCAAAGTAATGGAGTTTCAGCTTCAACATCAGTCCTTCCAATGAACACCCAAGACTGATCTCCTTTAGGAAGGACTGGTTGGATCTCCTTGCAGTCCAAGGGACTCTCAAGAGTCTTCTCCAACACCACAGTTCAAAAGAGTCAATTCTTCAGCACTCAGCTTTCTTTATAGTCCAACTCTCACATCCATACATGACTACTGGAAAAACCATAGCCTTGACCAGATGGACCTTTGTGGACAAAGTGATGTCTCTGCTTTTTAATATGCTGTCTAAGTTGGTCATAACTTTCCTTCCAAGGAGTAAGTGTCTTTTAATTTCATAGCTGCAACCACCACCAATTAAAAAATAAATAAATAAAAACAAAAAAGTGAAAAAAAAAAAAAGTGACCGTATGTACTTGTTTTTCTTCACCGTGCTTATCATGTGATGGTCCGTATGTGTTAGTTTACTATCCCACTGGAATGTAAACTCCATGAGTAAGGACTTTGACTGCTCTGGTTCACTGCAGAATCCCCATGTCCAAAATAAGATCTGGCGCATAACAGTCATTTGATAAATAACTGTGGAATGAGATGGGGTTCAAGACATGCTACCCCAAACATGGTACATTGTGAGGATGGATATCTTACTCAGAAAAGGTTTGGAAAATAGCAGAAGCTGGAAGGTCACTCTGACCATCTCCCCACCTTGCTCTTTCTTAAACAGATCATAAAACCCTCCAGTGAGAGGTGCTTGCTTTGTCAACAAATACTCCTTAACACGCAGGCCTCTCTAAGGTTTCCATCTGCTACAATTACCTCATACTCTTTACCCTATCATGCTTCTCCACGATGGTCTATTCAAACCCCTGGGTCCTCATTTCCTTATGAAGGCTCTCATATCATGTAAAACTTACACTAGATAACTTGCATGCTTTGCTCCTGTTAATCTGTCTTTGTCAATTTAATTTCCAGACCCAGGTAGAGACCCTCTGAGGGTCAAGGAACACTTTCCCCCACCTACATTAAATTTTTTTTCACTAAGAATTTTTGATGTAGAAAAAACTAAAAAATATAATTTTAAGTAAAATTAACAGGATTTAAAAGTCTTATGTAATTGCCATTTACCAATTATGTTCAAACACAAATATAAATGAAAAAAACAGAAATAAACGCACGAGACTTTGTAGTAATTCCCTCTTGTGAGATAACAGGTGGTATTTATGTTTTAAATTGCAATGTATTTTTTAAATTTTTTGAAGATAAATTATTTTCTAGACAGAACCTTTTTAACTGAGGTGAATAGACCAATGCTGATGGGCGTGGGGGCAGCACGAGAACAGCTGCTTTTGCTGATTCTAGTTCTTTGGCAGGACTAGTGGTAAAGAGCCTGTCTGCCAATGCAGGAGATGTAAAACATGTGGGTTCAATCCCTGGATCAGGAAGCTCCTTTGGAGGAGGGAATGCAACCCACTCCAATATTCCTGCCTGGAGAATCCCATGGGCAGAGGAGCCTGGCAGGCTACAGTTCAGAGGTTTGCAAAAAGCTGGACACAATTGAAGTGACTGAGCACAAGTTAGTTCTTTTATTACTCCATTTAACCACAGGGACTCTCTTCTTGACCAGAAACTTGAATCAGGCTCTGAGTTCTGCTGGACTAGGACTTACCTTGGGCTTCCCTCTCGGCCCTTTTAGAATCCAATTTGAGCAAGACTCCTACTAACGTAGTTTAGTGAAAATCTCCCATCCACACCATTGGAATCTGACCACCCTGGATATCTTATCACCCTGGTCTGCCTTCAGCAAGGATTCTACTGGGTCACCTAGTAAGAGCCCCCTTTACCCCTGACATTTCTTTAGCAATTTTACATTCACTGATGCCATCCTGCTCCTTGGCTATGAACGCCCATTTGTCCTCACTGGAGTCAGGGTTGAATCCAAGCTCTTCCCCTCAGTCCAAGACCATGCGTGCTGTGGTTTCTACATCCACCCAGATGCCTCTCCCCACCCTGGAGTGAAGTCTGTCTTACCAGTCTTTAACAAGTGTCACTACTTAATTTTTTCTTTACCGCCACCACTGGTTAAAATTCCTAAGACCAGACACATCCTTATCACCAGTCACGTGTGAAACCCATGCCAGGGAACCCACCTTCCTGTGAATCAGGGCCACAGTGCAGGATGGCACATAAAGGAAGCCGAAAGCACATGTGATAATTAGATGCCTCTCCATCTGGCCCGAGAGCGCTCATTCATTCAACGTGCTAGGCTCTGGGCTGGCTGCTAGGCAGAGAAGCACAAGTCTCTATTCTCAAGTGCTGGCAACTGTGAAAGCCACAAGTACAAAACAATTACATAACTTATGGTTGTAACACAGGGGGAAGGCTGTCAGGGCTCTGTGAGAAGCCACAAGAATGACCTAATGTGGACTGAAGGTGACAGGGTGGTCCATGATTGGGGAAGTCTTCCCAGAAGGTATCACACGTACCCTGGGTCTTGAGCAATGAGGAGAAACGCCAAAAAAGCAGCTAAGGAGACTTCTGCGCACAAAGGCATCAATGACAGAAAGGTATAATCAGAGAAACACAAGTGTGTCGTCAGGTGTAGATAGGAAACAGGATCAGTATGGAAAGTGAGAACAAGGCCTCTCAAACTCTAGTGTAAATCTTGTTAAAATTCAAAGAACTTGTTTAAAATCCGGATTCCTGGGCATGACCCCAAGATTCTGACTTATTCTGGTCGGGCTGTCAGTGAAACAGACCAGTACCTGTGAAGCTCCTCAGCACAAAAGCCTGTGTCCCCCACTTCTTGACCTTCCCCAAGTTCCAAAGGGCAGGTTCAAACAGCTGCTAATCAGGGAAGGGAGGGGGATAGAGAGACAAGGGAGGAGAAATTAAAAAAACAAAAACAAGACAATAGTGCAGCCTTGGGGGGCAAAGTCCTGGTTCTGCCTCAAGTGATAAACAAGATTCCTGGCACTTTCCCCAGAACTAAAACCCCCAACAAATGGAACATGTTAATTACTTGATGAAGTATTCTTCATCCCAGAGAAGGTCACAGTATGATAACCTTGAGAATCACAGAAGCGCATCAGAAACCCACCTGAGGCCAGATTAAAGGAGAGCAGGCCCTGATCCTTATTAACAACCCTGCCTGTAAACCATTCCTATAAAACTCCTCATCAAGTCCCCCAGAGTTGAGACACACAGGTTTTGAGGGCACAATCCCGCTGTGTCCCCCTTTGCCTGGCAAAGCGATAAAGCTATGCTTTTCTTCTTCACCCAAAACTCTGCCTCCCAGATTCGATTGGGTACCTGCGCAGAGGCCATTTTCAGCATCATCATGTTCATTATTAACCAGTACTCCCGTGCCGCTCACGGAGGTCAGCACCACACTCCGACAAAAAGTAGTTTGAAGATAAAGGATGGGGAAGGTCCAGGAGGTTTGGAAAACATCAGGCAGGACCTCGAATCCATGCTAAAGACTTTGGAAATTATATTGACGATAATAAAAAACCCTGAAGGGATTTAAGTAAGTGAGGGACAGGATCACATTTGGACTGTAGAAAGATCACTTTGTAGCAAAACGGAAAATGGGATGGAAGAAGCTGAGCTCAAAGCTACAAAGAGCCAGCAGGAAGTTATTACAATCTCTAGACACATAAATGAAGGAAAGAACAAAGGGGGATGAACTTGGCAGCACTGAGTTATCAATTAGGGCTTCCCTGGTAGCTCACACCGTAAAGAATCTGCCTACAATGCAGGAGACCTGGGTTCAATTCCTGGGTTGGGAAGATTCCTTGGCGAAGGGAATGGAAACCCACTCCAGTATTCTTGCCTGGAAAAATCTCACGGACAGAAGAGCCCTGTGGGCTACAGTCCGTGGGGTCGAAAAGAGTCGGGCACAACTGAGCAACTAACACGTTCACCCGTGATCAACTGATTATAGATGGTGAGAGAAGAGGTACCAAGCCAGGTTTGTACCTGGGCAACTTACTGAATAATGATTTCAGTCATGAGATCTGGGAAGTAGGTTCATGAAGAAAGGTGTTATATGTGGTGTAGGAGATGCTGAGTTTGAGATTCCCATGGGGGATCCAATGGAAATGATCAATGGGTATCTGGACTTAGCAGTTAGAAGCCAGGAGAAACTGGATAGAAGATATAGATTTGGGATTCAGTGTGAAGGAGGTCAAGATGGAGTGCAGATAAAATACCCAGGGCAAGGACAGAAATTAGAGAACAATTTAAGAATTTTAAGAGTCTGTTTTAAGGCCACCCATGACCCACTGGAACTGCCTTGCGTCACAAATGAATGGGTCTATGCATTATAAAACTAGTGCAGAAACATGCAAGCAGCCTACAGCAGCGGAAAGAACACTGGTCTAAGACTTCGGCTTAGATTCAAGTCCTACTTTTGTCACTTATTGGCAGTGAGAGCCTGGGTAAGTCATTTAACCCGTCTCTTATGTTTTCATGAATAAATGAGGATCAGTTCAGTTCAGTTTCTCAGTTGTGTCCGATTCTTTGCGACCCCAAAATGAGGATACATCTGCTCTGATCAACTCATTTGGCGGTAAAGTTACTATTGTACCAGGTGTGGAAGCACTTTGTAAATATCTCCTTATTCAGGTCATCATCACAATATGCAACATATGAGTTACCAATGTATATGCTTTCTAAGTACCCAACAGAATTCTTATTCCCCAATCACAGTAAAATATATATATATATATATATATATTTTATAAAAATAAATTTATTTTATTTTATAAAAAAATAAAAGTTGGCATATAATAGCCATTGGAGAAATAATGGTTGCACGGCTCCTCCGAAATGCATGTTTGCTTTTCCCCTAAGAACTCCCAAATTCCAATTGTATTCGACCCCCCTCACAAACGGTGGGGTTTTCCTTAGACGTTGAACCCTCACAAAACAGGTTCTAACGAACAGAACCTAGTAACGCAGCTGAAATGAATGAATCAACCGACCAGAGACCAGTAACCCTATTTTGCAAATAAGTTAGCTGAATCGCTCTCTTCTCCCCACCCCAGCCCCCACCTTACCCCCGTCCCCAAGAAAAGGAAAGGGTCGCACAAGTCAGCGACAGCCCTGCGGCCAGAGCCCAGGACATGTGCCTCCCGCAAGGGCAACAGGAACCCCGCCATCCGATGCTCGGAGCTCTCCCAGTGCCGCTCCGCCCGGCCCTCGCTCCCACACCCTCCGTCCGCAGCGGCGTTCCGACAGCGGCCACCTAGGCCCGGCGCCCGGCGCCCCGCCCCACACCCCCGAGTCCAGCGCGCCAGCGCTTGCACGGTCCCCGAAACCCGGTCCCGGCTCCCAGCGCCAGCACCGCCGCACTCACCACGGCTGATCCCGCTCGCCGCCCGGCCTTTCCTGTGTGCTCCCTTAAGAGTCCCCCGCTCTTTGAAGGGAAACAGCTACCGCCGCCCTCGGGTTCCGCCGCGGGTTCCTGGCGCGCAGGGCGGGCGCGGTCTGCAGGGGCCGCCGCCGCCAGGGGACTGCCTTCGGGTTTTGATCAAACATTTATTTGATCTCCATCCTTGTGGCTCAGACGGTTAAGCGTCTGCCTACAATGCGGGAGACCTGGGTTCAGTCCCTCTGTCGGGAAGATCTCCTGGAGAAGGAAATGGCAACCCACTCCAGTATTCTTGCCTGGAGAATCCCGTGGAACCGAGGAGCCTGGCGGGCCACAGTCCATGGGGTCCCAAAGAGTCGGACACGACTGAGCGACTTCACTGCTCACTCACTTCTTCATCCATTCATCCTTACCACTTATCCCTCTGTCGCTCAACAATATTTTATGAGAAGCCTAAAAGGCAAACACTGTTTCAGGGCCTGGCGCCCAATCAGAGAATTTTAGGCAGTGATGTAAACCGCTCATTCATTACGGACATGAATTGGAGCAAACTCGGGGAGACAGTCGAGCGCAGAGGAGCCTGGCGGGCTACAGTCCATGGGGTCTCGAAGAGTCCGACACGATTTAGCCACTGAACAACAACATGTACACAAGAAAATGAAAACAGGTGATAGAGAGTGGGTGGAGAGAACTATTTTAAGTTAGGCCTCTCCCTTAAGGGGTAATTAATCTGAGACCTGAAGGTGAGAAGGAGCAGGTCAAGCAAGGTCCTCTTTTCTAGAGGAAAAGAGCCTGAGGGAGGGAACAATCAGGGCAAAAGCGGTAAAGTCTGAGGCAGTTTACCAAGTCAGGGACCAGTGTGGGTGAAGCAGAGAGAACTAAGGAGTAGGTGACAGGGGTGAAGGCGGAAAGGTGGGCAAGACAGGCCAAGGTAGTAAGGAGCTCTGACGACGTTATAGGCAACGGAATGGGAAGACAGGGAGGGTCAAGGGAATGACGTGATCGGATTTGCATTTTAAACATCTCTGGCCACAATGTTCTGTTCAGTCACTCAGTCCTGTCCTACTCTTTGCGACCCCATGGGACTGCAGTAAGCCAGGCCTCCCTGTCCATCACCAACTCCTGGAGTTTACTCAAACTGATGTCCATTGAGTCGGTGAGGCCATCCAATCATCTCATCCTCTGTCATCCCCTTCTCCTCCTGCCTTCAATCTTTCCCAGCATCAGATCCAAATGAGTCAGTTCTTCGCATCAGGTGGCCAAGGTATTGGAGTTTCAACTTCAGCATCAGTCCTCCTTCCAATGCATATTCAGGACTGATTTCCTTTAGGATGGACTGGTTGGATCTCCTTGCAGCCCGAGGGACTCTCAAGAGTCTTCTCCAACACCACAGTTCCAAAGCATCCACAACGCAGTGAATAGATCCTGGCCAGTAAGAGACAGCAGAGAAGTCAGGTCACAGGCAGACCACCAGAGGGCAGTTCTAATTCTCTGTCCTCCCACCTCTTCCCCTGACCAGCACCTTGTAGGGTGGAGACCATGCCAGTCAATCAAGAATGTTTTCTTTCCTTCTCCCATTCATTACTGGCCAACCAACAGTTGCAGAGTGTTGGGCATGCACTAGGCACAGGGGATGCATGCCTGCACATCACCCCTCCCCATGGTCCCTGGCCTCATAGAGTTTGCAGTCTAGTTTCCCCAATTACTGCATAAAGACACACATCCTTCCTATCGCCCCCTATATGAATGATTTAAGAGAAATGAGACAGGCCGATAAGATTATGGTGCAGTAAAGCTTACTTGCCAAGTTCTAATCCTCAAGGGGCCATATTAACGGTAGGGTGAACTTCCTAGACCATCCACCTGTAAATTAGGACACTAGATCATCATTAAAAACAATCCTGCCTAGCTATAAAATGTTGTGATATTTTAGGTATGACAGTTATTTTCAACTCTCCTTTTCCAACCATCTAAAACATCTGCATTTGAAAATAAGTTGCTGAACTGCTTGCCTGCAGGTTAGAAAAATTTGGAACTTCATGCTGCATGGTCCAACGGGCAGATTAAGCTTCAGGGCTTCAGCAGAACAGTGTTTCCCCTCAGTGAGAAAAGTTCAGCTTAAATGAGTTTTTCCATAAGTTTCCAATAAAAAAATGAAGAAATGTAGAATAAAGCTTTTTCTTAAAGTATATATCTATACTCTATATGGAGATGTATACTTTGTATACTTTCTTTATACATACACTTTTTCTGTTGTTCTAGAGCTGATTTTATCTTTGTTTTGGATCACACAGCGACAGGAAACTGTATACTCATGTCTGTCATTAGGACCGACAAGCAACAGAATCCAGGCTGGCTGGGACAACCTCGTCCTGAGTGGGTGTGATCTGACCACGCTGAATGTGCTCGTGTGCGTGCCAGCCTGTGAGTGCCCGGTGACAACAGCTGTGTCGGCTGTCTGTCTACCTGTGCACACAGTGTATCAAGTTTCACAGCAGTGAGAAGAGTCCTCCCTCTGTGGTCTGTGACTTATTGCCACAATTGGATGAGACCATGGCACTGCCCAGGCTGCGGATGGGCACTTAGTGTGATCAAGAAGAAAGCAGAAAAGCCTGGTCATTTCAGTTCATTCGCTCAGTGGTGTCCGACTCTACGACCCCATGGACTGCAGCAGGCCAGGCTTCCCTGTCCTTCACCAACTCCCAGAGCTTACTCAAACTCGTGTCCATCCAGTCAGTGATGCCATCCAACCATCTCATCCTCTGTCATCCCCTTCTTCTCCTGCCTTCAATCTTTCCCAGTATCAGGGTCTTTTCCAATGAGTCAGCTCTTCGCATCAGGTAGCCAAAGTATTGGAGTTTCAGCTTCGGCATCAGTCCTTCCAATGAATATTCAGGACTGATCTCCTTTAGGATGGACTGGTTGGATCTCCTTGCAGTCCAAGGGACTCTCAAGAGTCTTCCCCAACACCACAGTTCAAACCACATTTCAGTGCTCAGCTTTCTTTACAGTCCAAATCTCACACTCATACATGACTACTGGAAAAACCATAGCTTTGACTAGATGGACTTTTGTTGGCAAAGTAATGTCTCTGCTTTTTAATAAGCTGTCTAGGTTGGTCACAACTTTTCTTCCAAGGAACAATCGTCTTTTAATTTCATGGCTGCACTCATCATCTGCAGTGATTTTGGAGCCCCAAAGGAATAAAGCCTGTCACTGTTTCCATTGTTTCCCCAACTATTTGCCATGAAGTGATGGGACCGGGTGCCATGATCTTTGTTTTCTGAATGTTGAGTTTTAAGCCAACATTTTCACTCTTCTCTTTCACTTTCATCAAGTATTCTTCTTCATTTTCTGCCTTGAGGGTGGTGTCATCTGCATATTTGAGGTTATTGATATGTCTCCTGGAAATCTTGATTCTAGCTTGTGCTTCATCCAGTTCAGCATTTCTCATGATGTACTCTGCATATAAGTTAAATAAGCACGGCGACAATATACTGCCTTGATTTGGAACCAGTCTGTTGTTCCATGTCCGGTTCTAACTGTTGCTTCCTGACCTGCATACAGACTTCTCAGGAGGCAGGTCAGGTGGTCTGGTATTCCCATCTCGAAGAATTTTCCACAGTTTGTTGTGATCCACACAGTCAAAGGCTTTGGCATAGTCAATAAAGCAGAAGCAGATGTTTTTCTGGAACTTTCTTGCTTTTTTGATGATCCAGCAGATGTTGGCAATTTGATCTCTGGTCAAATTCAACCCCAAATAAGAGACTCTGATGGTTATTCTAGCCTCAGGGCTCCCCACGGGGTCAGCAGAGGCGGTCAGGCTGTGTCACAGCTCAGCTACTCCTTCTGCCTTATCCTGCTTCTTTCTCCCCACCCCCTTCCCCCCCCCTCCCCGTTTTTTTTTTTTCTTTTGCAGGTATTGATTCCATTAGTCAAGGACTGGAGACTGGTCCTCTCTCATAGGGAGAGTCCTGGAACATCTCCTCTGCTGGGCGATGATGAGAATTTCAGGTTCCAGAGAGGGACACTCAGGTCTGACACCACAGCCCTTAGATGCGGGGCACCAGCCCTGAGGTTCGATGGCACTTTCACGCCTTAGATGAGGCCAAAGAACTCCCCGGAGGTGCACAGTCAGAGACAAGGGCATGGCTTATACTCTTCTGCTGCTGCCTTCTTTGTTCAGTATTGCTAAAGTTGAGTGAGGTTCCCAAAGAGCAGAAAATCAATTCCCAGTTGCCAGGTGGAGTTTTCCTGGGCCTCCAACTCATGCCTGGAGAACATTCTGCATGGTCAAAGATAGGGATTTGTGTCTCCTTCACACAACATGCTGCCATATTTGGTACTTGTTACAAATTGAAACTGGGCTTCCCTGGCAGCTCAGTGGTGAAGAATCTACCTGCCAATGCTGGAGACATAGGAGACATGAGTTTCCATCCCTGGGTTGGGAAGATCCCCTGGAGAAGGAAATGGCAACCCACTCCAGTATTCTTGCCTGGAGAATCCCATGGACAGAGGGGCCATGGGCGGCAGTCCAGGGTCGCAAAGGGTCAGACATGACTGAGCATATATTGAAATAAACTACACATTGAAAGTGTGAATTCAGTTGCCTGTAAAATGAAGTTGTGTTTCCCTGAGAGCATTAGAAGTATGTACTGTCGTTTTTGTTCAGTCGCTCGGTTGTTTCCGACTCTTTGCCTGGAATGCAGCATGCCAGGCTTCCCCATCCTTCACTATCTCCCAGAGTTTGCTCAAACTCACGTCCACTGAATTGATTATGCCATCCAACCGTCTTATCCTCTGTTGCCCCCTTATCCTTCTGCCCTCAAGCTTTCCCATCATCAGGGTGATTTCCAATGAGTCAGCACTTAGCATCTGGTGGCCAAAGTATTGGAGCTTCAGCTTCAGCATCAGTCCTTCCAATGAATATTCACAGTTGATTTCCTTTAGGATTGACTGGTCTGACCTCCTTGCAGTCCAAGGGACTCTCAAGAGTCTTCTCCAATACCACAGTTTGAAAGCATCAATTCTTCTGCACTCAGCCTTCTTTCTGGTCCTACTCTCACATCCATACATGACTAATGGAAAAACCATAAGTTTGACTATACAGACCTTTGTTGGCAAAGTGATGTCTCTGCTTTTTAGTACACTGTCTAGGTTTTTCATAGCCTTTCCTCCAAGAAGCAAGCATCTGTTAATTTCATGGCTGCAGCCACTATCCATAGTGATTTTGGAACCCAAGAAAATATAAAGTCTGTCACTGTTTCCATTTTTTCCCCATCTATCTGCCATGGTAAGATGGGACTGGATGCCATGATCTTTGTTTTTTCAACGTTGAGTTTTAAGTCAGCTTTTTCACTCTTCTCTTAGACCTTCATCAAAAGACTCTTCAGTTCCTCTTCACTTTCTGCCATTAGGGTGGTGTCACCTGCATATCTGAGGTTGTTGATATTTCTCCCAGAAATTTTGATTCTAGCTTGTGCTTCATCCAGCCAGGGAATTTCACATGTTGTACTCTGCATGTGAGTTACATAAGCAGCGTGACAATATACAGCCTTGAAGTATTCCTTTCCCAATTTGAACCAGTCCAGTGTTCCATGTCTGGTTCTACCTGTTGCTTCTTGACCTGAATACAGGTTTCTCAGGAGGCAGGTAAGGTGGTCTGGTATTCCTATCTTTTCCCTGAGAGGATAGAAGTATGCACAGACTGATAGCCAACAGCCCTTAGTATTGGAAGAGTCTTACTCATGTTTCAGTATCTGCAGTATTTAAGAAACTAAAAACAGAGCTACCATATGATCTAGCAATCCCACTCCCAGGCATACATCCAGAGAAAAACATGGTTTGAAAGGATAATCCACCCCAATGTTCATTGCTGCGCTAGCCAAGACATGGAAGCAATTTAAATGTCCACTGACAGAGGAGTGGATAAAAAAGATGTGATACACATAGACAATAGAATATTACTCAGCCATAAAAAGAATGAAATAATGCCATTTGCAGCAACATGGATGCTAGGGATCATCATACTAAGTGAGACAAAGAAACATAAATATCTCTTATATGCAGAATCTAAAAGAACGATGCAAATGAACTTATTTACAAAAAACAGAGAACAAAGTTATGGTTACCAAGGGGAAGGGTGCATGGGGAGAGATAGTTAAGGAGTTTTGCCTGGACATGTACATGTGTGTACATGTTTAAAATAGATAGTAAGAACCTACTATATAGCACAGGGAACTCCACTCAGTATTCCCTAACAACCTAAATGGGAAAAGAATTTGGAAAAAGGATATAAGTACGTGTATAACCAAAGCACTTTGCTATACACCTGAAACTAACAACATTGTTAATCAACTAACAATAAAAAAATATATTAAAAAAAAATTTGTTTTCCTAACACAATGACAGACCATTCAGAAACTCACTAGCTTCCCATTAGTCCAAAACCAATCCTGAGATGACTTTCTCTTGGCACAAAATCTATTCTTGAGAATGTTTGAGGGAGATGACCTCTGTTCAGATGTAGCGTAAGAAGAAGCAGGAGAGCCTTGCTTACTCACAAATCCCCAGGGATTTAAGAAGTGCTTACTTACGTGCCCAGTCGGATCGCTCCCTACTGTGGAAAAGAGTGAGAGAACATGAGACTCAATCAAGGGGGAAAGACTCAAGGTTTAAGGTGGCTTCAGGTTTTAACTCTCGCTGACAAGATATACAGATATACACGCATGTGCATATACAGAATGTTCTCATACTTTCAACCTCCTTCCTGGTTGTATACGTTAACCGCATAAAGCTGGAACAACAAGGGTGGGATGTTAAACTCTGTCCGTTGACGACCTAGAGAGGGGACTCTGTGGCCTCACCTCTCACTACCTCTGCGGCTTCCCTGTCCTTGGGTCAGCATGGCTAATCCTGATGGTAGGCCCTGTGGCCGGCGTGGTATGTGGAGCCACACGGGGCAGCGGCCATGGTAAGCCTACAGGAATAGGACGTTCATGGTGTCCGAGCGTCTGAAACTTACAGATGCAGAACAAACAGCCAGGAAGAAAAGAAGACAAGTAGAATAAATATAGCCAAGATAAGTGTGGCCTTTTTCACCACTGATTCTTGGCTCCATTTGGAAATACATTGTACTATCTAATGCAGTGTAGACTTTCTTTCTTTATCCGTCATGCATTTCCCCATTTGTCTTTCCTAAAAAGAACCAATTTTTGCTCAGGTATCCGCCTCTCACACTCACAGTCCCTACCAGCCTATGACAACTTTGCAGGGGACTAGATAACTCCATCCCTGTTGCTGGGAGTTGCTTTACATCACTTCAAGGTACTCATCGTAATTCCTCTTCCATTGCTAGTGCTTCAGTTAGAAATCGATCATGTAACTCAATTTAGACCAGAGAGTCTAAGGAGTCTGCTGAGAGATCTCAGGAAAGGCTTCATTCTCCTTAAAAGGGGACATTCAAGAAAGACATGGTGATGACCCTTAAAGATATTATGCTAAGTGAAATAAGCCAGTGGCAGAAGACCATGTATTGTATGGTTTTACTTCTATGAAACAATCAGAATTGGCAAATACATAGAGATAGAAAGTGCATTAGAGGCTGCCTGAGGCCAGAGTTGGAGATGATTAGGCAGAAATAAAAAATGACTGTTAATGGGTATGAGATGCCTTTTGGGGGTAGGGATGAACTGTTCTACAATTGGCTGTGGTGATAGTTGCACAATTTTATGAATATACTAGAAACTTTAGATAAAAGGATGGTATGAGGTGCGAATTACAGCATAGCAATGTTGTTTCCAAAAATGAAAGGGACAGTCCGTCCCTCTTTTCCCCATAGACAGGATCATGTGTGTGCATGCGTACTTAGTCACTTCAGTTGTGTCTGACTGTTTGCAACCCTATGGACCATAGCCTGCCAGGCTCCTCTGTGCAAGGGATTTTCCAGGCAAGAATACTAGAGTGGGTTGCCATGCCCTCCTTGAGGGCACCTTCCCAATCCAGGGATCAAACCCCCATCTCTTATGTCTCCTGCATTGGCAGGCAGGTTCTTTATCACCAGCGCCACCTGGGAAACCCCAGATAGGGTCATATGTGTACATAATACCTGAAGTTGCTACAACTATTGTTCAGCCATGAAGGGAGCCAGCCTCAGGGCAAAGCCAACTCACAGAGGATGAACAGGAAGTGATGGAAAGAACTTGGGTACTTGGTGACATCATTGAGGTAAATGGTTGAACTATGCCTGGAGTTTGCTCAAACCTGGATATCCTACAATGTGAAATAATAAATTCCATTATTGTCTAAGTCAGAGTCAGGGTTTTCTGTTCCTTGAAGCCAAGAGCACTGACCTGATAAAGTGCAAGTCATTGGATCTTGGTGAGTAGCAGACACAGTGAGGATATTTTTAAAAAGATAATGTTGAAATTTTAAGGGGAAAGCAGATGAAAATAGATGGCAGAAAGGAGCTAGTTGACATCGGTTGGTATGTTTAACCTTTTCTTGTTCCTAAAATAATTCTCCAGGGGACTTCCCTGGTGGTTCAGTGGCTAAAACTCCACACTCCCAATGCAGGGGGCCCGGGTTCGATCCCTGGTCAGGGAACCAGATCCCACATGCCACAACTAAGAGTTTGAATGCTGCAACTAAAGATCCCTCGTATTGCAACCTGGTGCAGCCAAAATAAACAAACAAAGACTTAAAAAAAAATCAAATCATTCTCTAACCATTCTCCTGGATCTGAACCATACTCATTGGCTACAGATTCATTAACACGAAAATAGAATTAAAGGTTAGAAAATTTATCACCATCAATAGTCTTATATGAAGCCTCTCAGATGGAATCTGCTTGTGGGAATAGATGCTCCTCCACCAGAATTTCTATTATAGAAAATTATGCACAGATTCTTTCAACATTCGTTTGGATTTATTTATATATTTTATGCACATAGATTCTTCTTTAGACTGCTTTGTTTCCACTAAGGAAAGTATGAGGTGGAGTTCTCCTGGTATTTAGGCTTAAAATCTCTTCCTTGTTGTGACCTTTAATATCCACTGTTAGTAGTAACTAACAGATTGGAAACATGTAAATGAGGCCTTTCAGGAAACCAGCAGGTTCCTAGGAGAGAGACTATTTTCCGCATTTAACATGGGTTTTACAAGCACCCTCTGCCATGCCCATACTCACCCATGAGCTCTTCGGGCCTTGTCTTTTCCTGAGTGTGACTTCTCTGGTGAATGTGTCTCCTTGTCCTTGGCCATGTCCTCCTCCTGCAACATCTGGGCCCTGGCTGGCACTTTCCAGCTGTTTGTTTAATATAGAAGTAACAGGAAGAAGGCAATGGCAACCCCCTCCAGTATTCTTGCCTGGAAAATCCCATGGACAGAGGGGCCTGGCAGGCTATAGTCTATGGGGTTGCAAAGAGTCAGACATGATTGAGCAACTAATACACACACACACACACACACACACACACACACACACACACACACACAATAGGGAATGAAGATAGGGTTCACATTGATTACATCAAGCAAGGCCTCCAATACTGTTTTGCAAAACCCAGTTTCCCAGAGGAACCCAATTCTAAATATTCTGGAACAAGAAATTTGGGATGTTCCTGGTGGTCCAGTGACTAAGACTCCAAGCTCCCGATGCAGGGAGCCCTGGTTCAATCCTGGGTCAGGGAACTAGACCTCCTGTGCGGCAACTAAGAGTTTACATGCCACAGCTAAAGATCCCACATGCCACAATGAGGACAGAAGATCCCGAGTGCCACAACTAAGAAAGGCCTGGTGCAGCCAAATAAATAAATAAACAAACCACAAAAAACCTCTTGTATGACATATAGTTGAATCTCAGTCATAGTCTTGAAAACCCTCTATCAAATGGTCAGAAATTGACCTGTATTTATTTCCCAGGAATTTTCTGTGGTTTCATTTTTATATTAATCTTAAAATTCACCCATAATCAAATAAGTTATTTTTCTCTATCAGAATGTGCCAAGGTCTTTCCAACTTCAAGGTCTTACTGAGGCTGGCACATTTACTTATCATCTAATTCACTCATCTTCCTCCTCTTGACTAAGCGGCCACTTCACCCCAGACACCTTCCCTGGGTCATTCATTTAGATTAGGTTCCTACCATTACACTCACTCAGAGCTCCCTTGTCCTTCATGGAATTCATCATAATCTGAGTGTTTTACAATTGTATCTGTAATACAATACAATGTTGTAATTGTATTAGTGCCAGGCCCCTCCCCCACCTGATATTCTAAATTCTATGAGAACAGTGACAATGTTACTATTTTTCCTACAGAATACCCATACTTTCCTCTTGGGCTACAAAATCACTGTGGACGGTGACTGCAGCCATGAAATTAAGAGACACTTGCTCCTTGGAAGGAAAGCTATGACAAACCAAGACAGCATATTAAAAAGTAGAGGCATCACTTTGCCAAAAAAGGTTCATATAGTCAAAGCTATAGCTTTTCCAGTAGTCATGTACAGATATGAAGTTGGACCATAAAGAAAGCTGAGCACCAAAGAATTGATAGTTTGGAACTCTGGTGCTGGAGAAGACTCTTGAGAGTCCCTTGGACTGCAAGGAGATCCAACCAGTCAATCCTAAAGGAAACCAATCCTGAATATTCATTGGAAGGACTGATGTTGAAGTTGAAGCTCCAAAACTTTGACCACCTGATGTGATGAGCTGACTCATTGGAAAAGACCCTGATGCTGGGAAAAATTGAGGGCAAGAGGGGAAGGGGGCAACAGAGGATGAGATGGTTGGATGGCATCACTGACTCAATGGACATGAGTCTGAGCAAACTCGGGGAGATAGTGAAGGACAGGGAAGCCTGGTGTGCTGCAGTCCATTGGGTCACAAAGAGTCTGACCTGACTTAGCAACTGAATGACAGCAATTGTATACAATACTATACATGTCTTAGACACATTTTGTTAAATGTATCTTTATTTTTTCATGTTTTTAGTACTCTTGTAAATGATACTGTTTAAATTTCAATATTGAATTATTTTTTCTAACATATAGAATATATCGAAATACATTTTTAAAATATTCAGCTTAGATGCATCAACTCTTTTCTCCAAATCTCTTCAAAGCTAATTGAAACGTTCCAGTTACAGAATTGTTCATTCCAGTTACGAATGTTCCTGAAGCACAAAGCCCTGATAATACAGTGAATATTAATTTGATCAGATTGTTTGCTAACATCAAACTGATTAGCACTGAGGAAACTAGAATAGGTGTGAGTGGTAACTTTGAAACCCGCTGTACGCTGAGATGGACGGGTTAAAATGGGCTACCAGACTATGAGTCAGTTGTTTCTCAATGAAGCTGGGAAACAAAAAAGTGAAAGGTGAAAAAGAGAGTAAGAGAAAAGATGGGTAGCTAGAGTGGGAAAAGGAAACAGCACTTCCTCTGCCTGGGGGTAGGGGCTGGATCAGATTCTCTCTTCGGCTTCTGAGTTCTATACTTCTTTGCGTAATTTTAACTCTTGATCTCAGCCTCACTGTCCAAAATTGCTCAGTACCCCAAGCTGCAGGGCGATAAGCACGAATACAAAACCCTGGTACTAATTGTGCATGTAATTGCTGAGATTAAATTCTGGGACTTAAAATTCTCTGACGTTAAGTCTAAAGCTCTGAATTTATGCATGATTTCCGCATAGTCTCTTATCTTGAACCTTAAGAAGGATGCTTTAATCCTTCCAGCTTTAAGCCAGGGCATGAAGTTTTTTTCCCTAGTCCGTTGCTTTGGTAGTGCAGACAGCCTGAATGGTACACCACTAGGTGGCGCTGAAGATCTGGCTGTAGCAGGAGAATCGGGGCTCCCCAGGGCACACAAGTTACTATTTTCCTCTGGGTGTACTGGCTGGCCGGAGGCTGCTATTTTCTTTATTGTCAGAGATCTTAGGGATGTCTTGACTTGAAGCTGACGCACACAATGGCCCTGCAGTGCTCAGCAGTTTGTAAAGGGGATCTTGGTCTTGGCGGTAGTATTTCCAGAGCTTTATCACAGATCATAATGCCTGGATCTTTCTGCCTCTTCCTTGCACCTTCCATTAGTTCCCAAGTCTGGGATCAACCCTGTGTTTCCTCTACTGTTCCTTCAAGCATTTATTGCATGCTCTTGTGTGTCATCCCTATAGCTAGGAGTGATGTGGTGTGAGATACAAGACTTAAGCTTTTTTTTTTTTCCCCCTTAGTCTGCTCTCGGCACCAAGTCCAGGTACTGCGCTTGGGCTTACACTTTAGGCCCTACACTTAGGGGACCGAGTTGCTAGGTGTGTTTCCAGGGGGCAGAAGAAGGGTAATATCGTGGTTCTTATATTTACATACAGCCCATAAATCCCTGCCTCCTCCAACACACACTATCTGCATGAAAACAAGGAAAGAAGACGTATCACTTCTCTGCCCACCCTACCCACCGCCCCCACACCAAGCTGCCCTTTGCACCTTCTTTTTCTCTTTCCTGGAGCTCTTGATATTTAATTAACTCTCATACAATGCAGTCTTTGGGCTTTCAATTTTAAATAAAACGCCAGCTGGGAATACATCCATAATGGAATATTTTTCAACAATAAAAAAGAGCTATCAATGAAAAGCGTGGAGCAACTTTAAATACAATACTAAGTGAAAAAAGCCAATCTGAAAGGCTACACGCTGTCTGAGTCCTACTCTATGACATCTGGAAAGGGAAAGCTAGAGAGACAGTGAAAAGATCAGTGTTTGCTGCGGCTGAGGGGAGACAGGAGATGAATGGGGGTGCGCAGGGGACTTGTAGGGCAGTGAAACCATTCTGTACAACACTGGATATATGTCACCAAGCGTTTGTCAAAGCCCATGCAATGCACAAAGAATGAACCCTAACGAAAACTATGGGTTTAGCTCATAATAATCTACTAATATTGGCTCATCAATTGTAACAAATGACTGCAAGAATTTAATAATAGTGGAAACTGCAGAGGCAGTTGAGGGCTTCTAGGGGAACTCTGTACTTTCTGTTCAATTTTTCTATAAACCTGAAACTGCTTAAAAATAAAATCAGTTAATTAAAAAAAAAAAAAAAACCTGTTGGGAAAGACTTCATATTTACATAGGGCTTTAAAGTTTCTGAATCAATCCATTTGATTTTCACAAGAGCATCACCCCAAGATGAAAGGGACTGGTACTGTCCTGAGTTTACAGATTTAGGCATTGGGGTCAAAGAAACTGAGTGACTTCTCAAGTTCATACTACAGGACAAGGACTGGAATTCAGGTCTTCTTATCCATCCAGTGCTCTTTATTCTAGACACTTGCAAATAAGGAATTTGGTGACAGTCTTCTGCACTCTCTAATGATTATTCTTTTTTCTCCCAAGGTTCTCAGTGAGCCCTATTTTATAGATATACACTATAAATTATAATGCAAGCCTTCACCCTATGGCTATGTGACACTATTTAATACATTTTCAGGTATAAAAGAGCATCTTTAATGCACTTTTTTTTTCTCCCAGCTCTACCATCAACTCTCTCCTCCAGAGTCTTAGAAACTGCTTCCTTTCCACTTTTAGGATAAGTCATTAGAGCAAGAATGAAAGCAGAGAGACCAGCTAGAAAAGTCTGGTGTTTTTGTAGAATATTGCACTGAGGATGTGGGTTTTTCCTTCATACAGACACACAACAGCTTGGGACGGGATCTCAGCCTATCTAGGAGGCTCACTCTAGCATGAGATGGCTCAGAGCAAGTCCTCAACAGCGACACCTTGTGGTAAAGAGAGTCAACTGCAGCAGAAATCAGACGAGATGACTTCTCTCCTCCTGGGTATGGAGATCCTACTGGCTCTTCTTAAGTCTGTATAAGCCTCCAGAATCCCTGAGAGGGGAGTGAAAATTCTCAAGAGTCACCCGCGTTCAGCTAAGTCATCCTTTAGACACTTGAGCAATGAATTAGTAAAACAAGAGAGACGTGACCACGTTTGTACCCCCAAGGGTGCATGGCCATTGCACTAAGGAATGAAATCTGGAAGGACCCCTTTTCAAAAAAGGACCGAACTAAGACTAGGGCTGTCCATAAAATGACGGGGGCAAAGACGATAAAACAGAGGCATCACATTCGTGATTCTTACGTGATGGCTGTCCCTGGCTCACTACGCACTGTCCGGCCTCAGGAACATGCATGAAACCTGAATAAATATACATGTGGTCAGAAAGGGGAAAGACCAGTTTGGAAAGTCAAGAGATCATTGGTGAAATGTCTCTGAAAATTTTTTATAATTTTCCTATAAGAAATGAAGACCGTGGTTTGGGAAACTACAGTAAAAATGATTTAGTTCCCCATTTTCTACCCACAGACAGTTGGTTGGTGGGGGACCGTGGTGAGCGTGAGAGGTGCAGCCCCTGTCTTTATGGGTCTCACATTCTGAAGGGAAAGACAGACGTGTTAACGGGAACCCAGACCCAGCGGAAAAGACAGGCATCGTGCTGCTAATTTTTTTCACGCTTGTCCAGCCTGCCTGATCCCTGATGTTGCTATTCCTCAGAGCTTATCCCGGGGCCCGCGTTATGGGTTGAGTTGTGCCCCCAGAAGGTGCACTGAAGTCCTGATCTCCAGCTCCTCCGAATGCAAGCCTATTTGGAAGCGGGTTTTGCAGATAGAATTAGTTAAGATGAGGTCATATTGGAACAGCAATGGCCCCTAGTCTAATGGCACTCATGTCCTTCTAAGAAGAGGAGAGAAAGACACACAGGAACTGGAGGGCTGCCTAAAGACACACACACATGTGAGCGGAGGGTGTCCTATGATCACAGAAGCAGATAGATATTGGGGAGATGTATCTAAAAGCCAAGAAATGCTGAGGATTGCCAGCGAACACCAGAAGCTGCTGCTGCTGCTAAGTCACTTCAGTCGTGTCCGACTCTGTGCAACCCCATAGACGGCAGCCCACCAGGCTCTGCCGTCCCTGGGATTCTCCAGGCAAGAACACTGGAGTGGGCTGCCATTTCCTTCTCCAAGGCATGAAAGTGAAAAGTATAAGTGAAGTTGCTCAGTCGCGGCCGACTCTCAGCAACCCCAAGGACTGCAGCCCACCATGCTCCTCCATCCATGGGATTTTCCAGGCGAGGGTACTGGAGTGGGGTGCCATATGAGAGGCAAAGAAGGGCTCTGCCCTGCAGGTTTCAGAGGCAGGACGCCCCAGATCACATCTTGATTTCTGACTTCTAGTCCCCAGAATTGTGAAGGAATAACTTTGTTGCTTTAATCCTCCCAGTTTGTGGAACTTGAAAACTAACACAGCCCCCAGGGACTTCCCTGATGGTCTAGCGGCTAAGACTCCAAGCTCCCAAGGCAGGAGACAAGGGTTTGATCCTTGGTCAGGGAACTAGGTCCCACATGCTGAAATTAAAGATCTTGCATGCCATGAATAAGACCCAGTGCAGCCAAATAAATCATTTTTTAAAAAAAGAAACTAATACAGCTCCCATTTTGCTTCATCCTTACCCCGAGTGTCCTTATTCATTTCCATAGTTTTAAATTTTTTTCATTAATTTTTATTTTATTGTGTTAGTTACAGTACAGCAAAGTGAATCAAGTATACTTATTCATATATCCCCTCTTTTTTGGATTTCCTTCCCATTTAGATCACCATGGAGCACTAAATACGGTTCCCTGGGCTACACAGGATGTTCTGATTAGTCATCTATTTTATACATAGTATCAATAGTGCATATATGTCAATCCCAATCTCCCAATTCATCCCACTTCCCTTTTCTGTATTTTAAAAACCATCAGTTGCTGATGATTCCCAAGTTTATACACGAAAGCTGTATCACGGGAACAGTGATTTCAGCTCCATCCCCATGGCAAAGAATAAAAGCCTTATTTCTTCCATTTCCACAAACCAGATTTTGTTTTTCATTAACCTAGAGAAGATATTGTTGGGAGAAAAGGGAAGTGGGAACAGTGGCCACAAGGCAAAGACAAAAAGCAGCAGACCCTGGCTCTTGAGTGTCCAAAGGCACAGGTTTAAGAAATAGAGTTTTGCAAAGGCAACTTCTGTTTATGCTTTGGCTTTCCATGCTGACTTAACAACTTAACCCTGAGGTCAAGGGAGACTCTATATAACCCCAGACTCCCCTTTTAACTCCCAGCCTGAATCACTGTCCTCTGGACACATCTGCTCGAGTGTCTCACAAACGTCTCAAACAAGCAAGTTCAAAACGGAACTTTTCCCTCTAACCGGTTTCTCCCCATCTCCATGGGTGCTCTGCTAATCTAAGCTCTTATAGTCCCATCGTGGGCTTCACTGGAAGTAGTCTGATGTCAAACCCTGCTTTTACTGTGGCCTCCATAGATTCTAATTCTCACATAGTGGGAATTGTGTTGTAGCTATTCTGGTTAAAATTAAAAAAAAAAAAAACACAACAACTTCCTAATGTCCTTAAAGTAATGTAAATCCTTATGAGGGCCACAAGGCCCTGTGAAATCTTGCCCCTGCCTACTTTTCTAATTTTGCCCATATTCCTCTCCACAGTGCCCTGAGCACTCCAGTCACCCTGACCTTGTTCATTCTCAAACACACCGAACTCTGTCCCACATGACTGCGTGCCCCGGTGGAGGGGATGGTGTACGTGAAGACACAGATGCAGCTAGCTGTTTCTTAGCCTTTAGCTCTTAACTTACATCCGTCTTCTCAAACGGCAGAATTCAAGAAAAACCACAACCCTCTTAGGTTCAGGGCTTTTCTGATTCCCTTGTGTTTTAACAGACTCAAACTATGGAAAACTTATGCCTTAGGAAAGTACTCTGTAAAATGCTTTGCCTATGTTCTATGGAATATTCTGCAATTGCCTTTTCATAAGCAGCAGAATAAATTATAACCTCCAGCTTTCAGTTAACAAGAATATACTAGACCAGTATTTCCTAGTAATCCTATGTCATTTGTGCATGCATGCTCAACTGTGTCTCTCTGTGACCCCCATGGACTGTAGCCCACCAGGTTCCTCTGTCCATGGGATTCACCAGGCAAGAATGCTGGAGTGGGTTGCCATTCCCTTCTCCATGGGATTTCCTCGACCCAGGGATCAAACCTACATCTCCTGTGTCTCCTGCATCAGAAGACAAATTCTTTACCACAGAGTCACCTATATTCAGGGGTAATTGTTTGATTCACTAATTGGATTACTATTATCTAGAAAGGGAAATATATCAAAATGGTTTACGGGTAAAAGTTCCCATTTTTACTTAATATTTATCAAGTTTAACTAACTGTACTTAGTTGTTATTCAAAGGCTTACATTTACAGTATTAACAATTTTAGTTTTTAAAGATCAAAATCTGAATGAATTGCATACAAAAATAAATAAAAACATCTTCTCAAAGAGGCCTTTCCTAGCCCCCGAGTCTACAATAGGTACTCACCCTTCTCTCTCATTATATCCTATTTTTTCCTTTGAGTACTTCCTATAACCTGTTATTATCTGTCGCTCATTAGTTTTCTTGTTTATTGTCTATTCTACCTGTTCACTTCCTGCCCAGACCATAGGCTCCTTGAGGACAGGGACCCTCTGTCTTGTTCATCAGACTGTGTTCAGTGTGGGCACTGTTACAGACTGAACTGTGTTCTTCCAATTTCATATGTTGAAACCCTACCCCTCAGAGGTAACTGAATTTGGAGACAGGGACTTGTCTTGGCTCAGGCTGCTACAGGCTGCTGCTGCTGCTAAGTCACTTCAGTCGTGCCCGACTCTGTGCAACCCCATGGACTGCAGCTTACCAGGCTCCTCCGTCCATGGGATTTTCCAGGCAAGAGTACCGGAGTGGGGTGCCATTGCCTTCTCTGTGCTACAGACTGGGTGGCTTATAAACAACAGAAAGTCATTTTTCAGCTCAGGATGCCAGCACGGTTGGGTTCTGATGAGAGCCCTCGTCAGGGTTGCAGATTGGTGACTCCTTGTTGCATCCTCACATGGCACAGAGAGAATTCTCTGGTCTCTTCTTATGAGGGCACTAATCCCATGGGGGCTCTATCAGAATGACCCAGTGACCTCCCAAATGTTCCACCTCTAAGTAGCATCACAATGGGAGTTAGATCTCAACATATGAATTTTGGAGGGAACACAAACATTCAGTCCCTAACAGGTCTTGAAGGAAGCAATTAAGGCTAAGTGAGGCTATAAGGATGGGTTCCTAAATCCAATACAATTACTGTCCTTATAAGAAGAGATCAGGAGATATGTACACACACAAAGGAAAGACCATGTGACCATAAAGCAAGAAAGTGACCATCTGCAAGCCAAGGAGAGAGGCCTTAAATAAAACCAAATCTGCCAGCATCTTGACTTCTGATTTCCAGCCTCCAGAACTGTGAGAAGATGTTTTCTGGTTAAGCCACACTTTGTGGTACTCTGTTATGACACCTCTAGCAAACTAATACAGACACACACTAAACACTCTAAGTTATGGGATAAGTGAATTAATGAGTAAAATTTCACAATTGTGGCTAACTACTAGGAAGGACAAATAAAGGTCACCGAGAACAAACAGTAACATCCCTGACCTAGGCTGGGATTACCTGGAGGGCTGGTCTGAGGAAGGGGTGCTGAGGTGGGGACCTGAAGGGCTGGTGGCTGTTAGCCAGGCAGACGGAAACAGCATGTGCAAAGGCCCCGGGGTCCAGAGGAGCACAAGGTGCTTTAGAATCTGAAAGGTGGAGCTTAGAGAACAAGGAGAGCAGTTCTAGAAGAGGCTGGTAAGGCAGGACAGAACCAGACAGGCAGAGCCTTTCAGGTGGCATGGAGGAGTTTGGAGTGAGGGTAAAAATCATGTTAAGGAGAGAAATGACAGGATCAGATTTGTGTAGCAACCAGATCAGTCTGGCTGCTCTGTGGAGACTTAGTAAGATGGGGTGGGGTGGGGTGGGGTCGGGGATGGATGCAGAGAGACCAGGAGTCCACAGGAGGCAAAGTAGAAACAGTGGCATGAACTAGGGTGATGGAAGCGCAGGTGAGCAGGCAATTCCAAAAGATACTGAGAAAGATGTGCAGAAAACAAAAAGACCAGGTGCTTGCCCTCAAAAACCTTACTTTTTCTGAGGACAGAAAGCCATGCAGAAGGTAGAAATGGTAGTGATAAAGGAGGGAATAAATAAGAAGAAGAAGGAATAGAACCTGGTCTAACGGGATCCTAAAGGTATTAAAAATGGAGTTCTGAGAGGAGATATTGTAAGAGGGGGAAAATCAAGATTGTCCTGCCTAACATTGCTGGTCTGATTATCTCACAAAATCCCCCTTGTAACACAGAAGCCCCAACATGCATCAGTTCATTACTGGAAATAATCATATTTTGCATTAATAGTTTTGGCTTTTAGCCCATCTTCATGCCATTTTAGATCTGATTTTTTACACTTGGCAGATTGCACTCTTGGTTGCCTTTTAATTATTGGCTTCCTGTTCTTTATCTTCAGCCTCTGACTAGCAACCTTATTATAATAACTGCCCAAGACTCAGAACTGAACAGGGCACAATAAAAATCTGCCATAATGAAAATGCTTAAATTAAATAAAAACCTCCTAACAAATAGCAGAGCATGCTGGAATGGATTGTATGAGTCACCAGCTGTATGAATGATTTATTTTAGAAGTTATATCAGCTGAAGAAGATCATATTTTGATCTCAACATTCAATACTTAGGCTTGTCCTAATACACCCATCACAGAGCCTCTGAATGAAATAGCCACATGCAGAGATTATTAATCTATAAATAGCACTTTAATGGTCCATTGGTATTTATGACTACTGTTTTTAAAAATATTTGCTAGTGGCTTTCATGGTTGTTGCATATTTCTTTTCAGTGTCCCATATCTGTTTGTAACTCTGTGTGTGTGTGTGTTGTGTGTGTGTGTTGCAAACTCACAAAAATAGACATATTGTGGTATAGATGCCAGAATCTGCTTCTCTTTCTTAAAGAAGAATAAGAAAAAATTCTTAGAAAACATTGAAGAAAATCCCGATTTTGTGACTTGAGAACACAGAATGGTTTTATGAATAGAAAACTAGAGTGTTCAGTAATATCTGACTCTTTACGGCCCCATGGACTGGAGCCCGCAAAGCTCCCCTGTCCGTGAAGCTTTCAAGGCAAGGATATTGGCGTGGGTTGCCACGTCCCCTCCTCCAGGGGCTCTTTTCAACTTAAAGATTGAACACATGAACCCACGTCTCTTGCATCTCCTGCATGGGCAGGTAGATTCTTTACCGCTAGTGCTACTTGGGAAGCTATGTTTTAAATTAGATTCCTCCTTTACCACATAGTACAAAGCAATCACATATCATCAGGTGCTTCAAAAAAGAGGAGATCTGAACGGTTAATAAAAACATTAAAGTCATATCCGACCTCCTCAGTAATCAGAGAAACGCAAATGGAAGTAAAAATGAGATGCCTTAACAAAACGGCTGTAATTGACAGGACTGGTTGACGAGGCGCTAACAAAGACCTGGAGTGATGGGAGCACTCATACATCCCTGGTGGGAGGACAATGCGCACAACCATACTGGAAAACTGTTTGACCGTGTCTAGAAAAGACGAACATGGACATACACCATGACTCTGCTTATAAGAACGAACATCATCGTAATAATTTTCCATTGCTGCCGTAATGAATGGTCACAAGCTTAGTGGAACAAAACAACATTTTCTATCTTGTGGTTCTGCCATTTAGAAGCTCAAAATGGAGGCTCCTAGGTTAAAATCAAGGTGTTGGCAAGGCTGTGTTCTTCCTGGGGATTCTAGGGAAGAATCCTTTTCCTTGATCATTTCAGCTTCAAGAGGCCACCCACAGGCTTTGGCTAATGGCCAAAGAGCCAGCAAGAGTGGGAGGGTCTCACAATGAATCACTCTGATTGTCTTTTCTGCCCCTGCCCATTTCCACATTTTAAGGACACTCGTGATTACACTGGACCCAGCCAAATCATCCAGGATAATCTTCCTATCTTAAGGTCACTTGTACTTCCTAATTCCATTTGCTACCCTAACTCCACTTTGCCATAAGATGTAACATATCTGTAGGTTCTGGGGATCAGGATGTATGACCGAGTCACTTGGCTATAAGGCAGAGGTGGGCACAACATTGCACATCAACTATACTTCAGTTAAAAATAAGTGAAAATAAATAGTATATCTTGGAGGTATTATGTTATAAAAGGACATAGATATCTTTATAGACCATTAATCTGTCTGCCACAAGGACTAACATAAATGCATGCACACATGTATAAGAAGGCTTAGAGCAGTAGTGTCTTTATTGGTTGAAAGGTGGTAACAACCCAAATGTCTATCAGTGGTAGAATAGATTGTTATATATTATATATTGTACTATATTCATAAAACAGAATCCTTTACAGTAATGAACTACATGAGTTGCAGCTTCATACTACAGCTTAAATGGACCTCACACATATGTTGAGCCAGAAGCCAGACGCAAAGCACGTATGGCAGGATTTTATTTATATAAAGTTTAAAAACAGGCAAACATGTCCATTATACCTCAGTAAAGCCAGGGGGTGGTTGCGGAAAACTCAGGCAAATGTGGTGCTGGAGTCTAGGTAGTGGCTACTTTTAGGGAGGAAGAAGAGAGGTGATGGGGGCTTCCCAGGTGGCACTAGTGGGAAAGAACCTGCCTGCCAATGCAGGAGACTTAAGAGGCTCGGGTTTGATCCCTGGGTCAGGAAGATCCCCTGGACGAGGAAATGGCAACCCACTCCAGTATTCTTGTCTGAAGAATCCCACGGACAGGGGAGCCTGGTGGGCTATGATCCATCGGGTTGCAAAGAGTCAGACAGGACTGAAGCAACTTAGCACACATGCACAAGAAAGGTGATGACAGGAGGAGAACTAGGGCTTCTGCATGCGTCTCGGTCATGTTCTATCTCTTGACCTGAGTGGTTACCTGGTTGTGTTCATTTTATGAAACTTCAGTGAGCTATATGTGTTAGATTTGGGCACTTTTCATATCTGTGACATGCTTCAATAAAGAGGTTTTTACAATGACATGCCTATGTTACCCTTCCCTATTAAATCTTTTATACCTACTGGTCTCACGTCATGGGGCCGCCCTGTGGAGAAGCCCATACGACTGAAGTTAGAGGCATAGCTTCCGAGGCCCGTGAACAGCCACACAAGTGAGCTCTGAAGAGACCCTTTGAGCCTTCGGATGAGGCTGCAGGCCAGACTGACACCTTGAGCACAGCCTGTGAGACCCTGAGCCAGAGACACGAGCTAAACCACTCCCAGATGCCTGACCCACAGGAATCGTGAGACAACAGATGTTTGCTCTTTTAAATCACTCAGTATTGGGGGTGATTTGTTACCCAGCAATAGGTCACTAATATGGGAACCACCTACTGCTGCTTCGCGTCAGCAGAGATTGGTAGGAGAGGCTTGGCCAGTGCAGGAAAGCATTAAGTGCAGCTCTGATTGGAAAGTCAGCTCATAAAAGCAGTGCCTCACCATGGAATACAGGGACAGGCATAGTGTGTTAACCCAGGTTAACAGGTTAACAGTTAACAGTTAACCCAGGTTAACTGAGCAGAGAGCATACAGAGGACAGAAAACAGAGATGGTGTGTCCTAACGGCTGAGACATCCCGTAACAAACATGTGGTAGAGAGACCGAGCTTCTGTTAGCTGATATTCCTACATGCTCCAGATGTGTGGTCCAGGGCATAGATTCCTTTCCTGCAAGACTTCAGATGAGCCCTTCTTTTCCTCCAAGTATGGCAACCACTGGTTCCCAGATCCTTCTCAACCCCTAGGATGGTTACCCGAGCAGCTGTGCTGAGAAATGCTTCCAGGCAATGGAAACAAGGGAGTCCTGTGAAGTCACATCTCCCTGACCTGCTCCAGGCCTGGCCACTCAGTCAAGTGACCAAGCTCTGCCACCGGCTGCATGTCTTCTCAGCTGCCCCCTCCACGACCCAGAGCGCAGGAGTGTGCCTCCTCCTCCAGGGAGCCTTGCTGAGAGACTGTGGTCATCCGTCACCAAGTGCGGCCACACACTTTCCCAAGGGTATCCAAACCCTCTACTACATATCACAGTGCCCCAGTGAGCTCGTGAACTTTCAAAGAAACAGAACTTGTCTCACACATCCTCTGTAGCATCACACATGAAGGCAGGTTGGTCATACATGCCCTTGAACTCGTGTGGGGAGCCACAGAGATACATGTGTGCAGAGATATGTATATTTCTACACTCACAAAGATGTGCCAAGAACATGTAGCATTCTTATTTCCTATAACTGATCTGCTCTTTATCATCAGCCTCCATCCCACTGGGTAACTATGAAGAGGAACAAAATTAAAACTTGATCCACTTACAGTTTCACAGTTTATTCTGCATACAATGGTCTGGGTTGTTTGTTTCTTTGATTCAATCACTCAGGCTGTTTGTAGGGTGAAGCTCAGTGGTTCAGAATTCCCTCAATCCTAGTTCCTTTCAGGGATGCGGTGTGGAAAGGTAGAGTCTTTTCAGGGCCATATGGTAGCAGAGATGGGGGAGGCTTCAACGCATCATTTACTCAGAAATATTTATCAAGTATCCTACTATGTTCCAAGACTATGTTCTAGGTACTACATAGACAGTGCTGGACAAAGTCACTGCCCTCTGGCCTCATGGACCTTACAATCTGTGGGATGTACAACAGACAATAAATAGACTCATGATATGTAATATGTCAGGGGGGATAGATGATATGGGGGCTGGAGAGGCAGGTTAAGGGAAACAGAGAGTGATGGGTGGGCTCTTCCTTCCCATGGAGTGGCCCAGGGAGGCCCGACTAAGTACAAGACATTTGAAGCTAAGTCCTGAAGAAGGCACAGGACCGATTCTGGGGTTGGGCCCTTCCAGGTAGGCAGAATGACGAGGGCAAAGTCTGGAGGCATGAGCAGGTATGACATGGAGGAAGAAGAGGAGGGATTAGAGGAAGCAAGGGGGAGAAGCAGCCAGATTGTGGCGGACCTGGTAGACTGTGGGGAGTTTTGCTCTTACTGTGAGATGAGAAGCCTTTGGAGGATTTTGAGCAGAGAAGCAACATGCATTTTAAATGTCCCATTACAGCTGCTGGTGGGGAATAGACTATAGGAGAGCAAGAATGGGTGAAGAGAGGTGGGTTGGGAGGCAAATGCAAAAATCCTGGTGAAAGATGACAGGCACCAATGGCATGAGAGATAAAGAAGTCAAGAATGCTGTTGGTTGAGCAATTGGCAAACTGGCATTTCCATGTGGAAGAAGAGAAGGCTGAAGGGGAGGTTTCCAGAGGGGAGAGGAAAGCATGGACTTCAATTTGGAGATCTTTATTGTTCCAGTCGTCATGTATGGATGTGAGAGTTGGACTATAAAGAAAGCTGAGCACCCAAGAATTGATGCTTTTGAATTGTGGTGTTGGAGAAGACTCTTGAGAGTCCCTTGGACTACAAGGAGATCCAACCAGTCCATCCTAAAGGAAATCAGTCCTGAATATTCATTGGAAGGACTGATGCTGAAGCTGAAACTCCAATACTTTGGCTACCTCATGTGAAGAGCTGACTCATTGGAAAAGATCCTGATGCTGGGAAAGATTGAAGGCAGGAGGAGAAGGGGACGGCAGAGGATGAGATTGTTGGATGGCATCCCCGACTCAATGGACATGAGTTTGGGTGGACTCCGGGAGTTAGTGATGGACAGGGAGGCCTGGCGTGCTGCAGTCCATGGGGTCGCAAAGCGTCAGACACGACGCGAGTGAGTGAACTGAACTGATTGTTTAAGGGCAAGTGCTGAGGAAAGAGCTGGCTTTGAAGGTCTGAGTTCAGGCAAAAGCTAGGCCTGGAGACATGACGGAGATTTGTGGTGCATGGATGTGCTGTAACACTGGAAGATATCAGTAGGGGAGCTGAGTATGGAAAGGAATTTTAGAACTTGAAGATAAGCAGGATCTGCAAAGGGGGCTGAGAACGAGGACAGGTCCCGGCTGCTTGCCCTGGTCTCAACGTCTCTGCCCAGGGCAGTGTCTTCTGGCCACCCCAAGCTTCCAGGTGCTCCCAGCACTCTCTGCATCCTGCCCCGAACCCCCCCCCACCCCCCACAGACAGGGAGGAACTTTCAGATCCTCCACTCTTACTGAGCTGGCCAAGGGGACCCAGAAGTGCTGCCTCAGGGTCCTTCACCACAGCCACTCCCACACCTTCTGACTGCTATTCTGTCATCTCGGACAGGTGGGCCTTCAACTGGGAACAGGTGGTCTCCTCCAAGGTGTTTCCAGAGACTTGTGGCGCAAGACCACCCTTCACTTTAATCTTCTCAGCTCACCCATAACTACCTATTTCCCTCCTCAGACACTTGGACACACACATGCAGATACACACACCTTCTTCTCTTTCCATAAATCCTAGCTTTTAAGACCAAGCTCTTGACTAAGGAGCCAAGGTGGTGAGATTTGATGCCCAAAGGTAATCACTGCCTCTGAGTTCCACCCACCTCCTCCTTTCCTGGGGCAGTACATCCCCTGACTCAGACTGGGAGGGAGACTGCTGCAAGTAATACGATTTAAGAGAAAAACGAAAACAAGTCATTTTAATATTTTAAAAAGAGGATTCTGTTCTCAACCCAACCATCTACCTGCAGATAACAATTCTCCCTTTCCCTTTCATTCCCTACACACCAGAAAGAGGAGGATCTATTTTTAAATTTTTCTTTTTACTTTTTGGCCATGCCATGCTGCATGTGGGATCCCAGTTCCCCAACCAGGGATCGAACCCATGCCCCTTGCATTGGAAGCACAGAGTCTTAATCATTGGACCGCCAGGGAAGTCCTGAGGGAGATCTAAATGTGAATGGAAAGCTTTTAATGAGGCAGGGCTGAATCAGCAAGCAGAGACTCAGAGCTGGGAAGTCAGGGTGGTCCACCTCCCTGGTCTTCTCCAGGCTGGGAATGATTTGGGAGGGGGAGGGGCATGCTTTTAACATGCAAGTTCCCTGCCCCTGAGGTCAAGTTCGGAGGCCTGCAGAGCTTAGTTCTGTGGCCAGTGAGGGAAGCTACAGGAGGAGTTGCTATTGAACCCAGGGAAGATTTAGCCCATTGATTTTTTCCCCCTTTTTATTTTTTTCTAGACACTATGGTTTGTGATTGAGTGGGGAGGTTGGGGAGGACAGCCAAGGCTTTTAAAGGTGCCAATACTCCGGCAGGAAATAAGGAATAGTGGCTGCTAAAAGAGCCTGGATTCTCCGTTCGGCAATCCTGTGCCTCATTTTTCTTCTCCTCTTTCTGCTTTCATGGGTGACCCTGCCTGTCAGCAAAGTGATTAAAAGCTTTGGTGAAGCGCAGAGCAGGCTGGGAGGAGGACGCAGAGGGGAAGTCAGGGGACCGGTCCTGAGTCTGGCTGATGATCCCTCACTAAGCCCCCCACCACCCAGCCCCCGGGGGCCTGTCTCCCTTCCTTCACCTGCTCTTTCACGCTGACATCCGGCAAACACTAACGGAGTGTCTGTTGTGTACCAGGCACTCTGCATGCAGTTGTGACAGCACAGACACTGTCCTGCCCTCAGGGGGCTTACACACTAGGAAGGCAGATAACAGTAAAGAAATGGGAAGAAATAAATACGCGCCTACAGGTAACACCACCAGGGACTCTATGGAAGAGAATCACCACATAGATGGCGGTCAGGGAAGGTTTCTCTGGGAGGTGACATTTAAGTGAGGACCAGGAAAAGGACATAGAATGGAGGTGAGCCGCAGGTCATGCCCATGAGGGCAGTGTACCAGGGAAACCAAGAAGTGATGAGGAAAAGAGCTCAGGCTGACCCCTCAGGTCTGGGGCAGATTTAGGAGCTGCTTTCTACATTTTTTTTTGTTAAGCTTATTCACTTAGTAGCATCAGCCTATAAGCTTTCTTCTATCAAAGAAAATACAATGCCTGAATGTTTCCTGCCCTGGACAGAACCATGTGAAGCTGCATAGTGGTACAAGTACTCTATTTTTGGAAAAAAGAATAAATCTTTCCAAATTAAAAGAGAGACTTCCCCAGTGGTTAAGTGGCTCAGGTTCCATGTTCCCAACACAGTCTGGGCTCAATCCCTGGTCAGAGAACTAGACCTCGAGTGCTGCAACTAAAAGATCCCATGTACTGCAACTGAGACCTGGGACAGCCAAATAAATATATATTTTTGATTAATTAATTAAAAGAATTTGTGAATGAAACTATAATTAGGATCTAAAATATTTCTTAAAAGAAGCAGAGATAGTTATGAAATTAACTCTCTACATTTCTCTCAGGGAAAGCCTCAGATCCTTTGATGGAAAACTGGAAATCAAGCATGCCCCCAAATCTTTCTTATACAGTAGTAATATTCCCACTATTTACCATCAAAGATCATTAAAGGCAAGCTGTATGTTGGTGACTATGGTTACAAATATTCTTCCCTGTGTTTTCTCCCTATTATCCATCCTCCATGCCCATTTACTCGGGCAAACATTTACTAAACACCTACTGAATGCTGGGGACCATTCTTGACGTTGCCTGGGAGAAGAGTACAAAACAAAGTCCCTCTTCTTATGAAGCTTATCTTTTGCTAGGGAAAGTGAAAATGTTAGTCACTCAGTTGTGTCCGACTCTTTACTACCCCATGGACCGTAACCCCCCAGGCTCCTTTGTCCATGGGCTTCTCCAGGCAAGAATACTGGAGTGGGTAGCCATTCCCTTCTCCAGGGGATTTTCCCGACCCAGGGATCGAACCCAGGTGTCCTGAATTGCAGGCAGATTCTTTACCATCTGAGCCGGGGTAAGCCCCTTTTGCTGGGGGGAGACAGTTAATACATAAACAAATTAACATGCAATGAGTCTGTTAGCCGCTGATAATAAAAAGACAAAGCGAGCACAGAAAGGTGATAGTGATTCCTGGGGGTCAGAGCTCCTACTTTGTGTGTATGTTAGAGATGATATTTGAGCAGAGACCCGAAGGACTGGAGGGAGAGTATTCCAGGCAGAAGAAACAGAATCTGCAAAGGTTCTGGGTGGTGGGACATCTGATGTGTTCTAAAGACAAGAAGCTGGTGCAGCTGAAGTGGAGTAAGAGATATCTTAGTTTGCATATTCCCTGAGACAAGGACTTGGGCGGAAGCAGTTTCTTCTGGAAATGGTCTGAGGAAGCACAAAGAGAGTGCCAGGTAGAGAAAGAAGGAAGGAAAGCTAACACTGAGGCATTAATAAGTGGGTTCCTGGGACTACCCTGATGGTCCAGTGGCTAAGACTCTGAGCTCCCAATGCAGGGGGCCCAGGTTCCATCCCTGGTCAGGAAACTAGATCCCACAAGAAAAGATCCTGCATATTGCAACGAAGATCAAAGATCCCATGTGCCTCAACTAAGACCTGGTGCAGCCAAATGAGTAAAAATAAATATTTTTTAAAATAATAAGTAGGTTACCATTGTGAGCCACTGAGGCTCAGTCCTGCTAGGGACCTCTGAGATAATACATGAAACATGCCTCAGAACTGCCCCAGTGACCAGTCAGGAAACAGTATTCTCCAACCCCTGCCTCACTGCTGAAGATGGCTTCTGGAAGCTTACCTGGAGGCCACAGAATACATCCAGGCGGGTGTGCAAAGGCCACTGGGGTGCAGAGCAGGGTCTATGGGCGACCTTGAGGACAAGCCAGGGGTGTGGGCAGGGTACAGGCCCTGTCTGCTGGTGGGAGCGTGGGAGGAGATGAGATCAGACAGGAGGTGTGGCCCAGATTAGGTGGGCCAGTAAGGCTGTGCGTGCTAAGAACTTTGGACTTCATTTTCAGCAAGACGGCAAGCATTTGGAGAATTTAAGCAAGATGATCTGTTTCCATTTCTAAATAAAAATATGATGATGGCTGTGGGGAAAGCAGACAGTAGAGGAGTAAGGCTGGAAGCAAGGAGACAAATCAGGAGACCTTTGCAATAACATAGGCAAGGAATCATGGCAGTGTGACCCAGGCTGGTAGCAGTCAGATGGCAAGAGGCAGCTGATTTCTTGATGTATTTAGAAGGAAGAGCACACAGAATTTGCCAAACGATCAGATAGGGGGCAGGAGAGGAAGAGAGAAGTTAGGACTAACTCTAAAAACGGGAGAAGAGAGGAGAGGTTTGTTGAGATGGGGTGCGGTTAGGGAGGAGAGCTCTGGGACCTGCTCTATTTGGAATGTCTCCAAGTGGAGAGGTGGGCCAGACAGCAGGATATGTACACCCAGAACTTAACTCCTGCCCACCTGACCCACAGTTTTGGCCACTGCCCCCTGGCCAGCCCAGTGTCTTCTCTGTCTTGGCGTGACACTGCCCGACGTCTTTAAATCTGAGCATTGCCTTCCTTACTCCACAGTCTGAGCAGGTTCAATGTCTCCTTGGTTCTCATTACTACTCCCCTCCCTACTCCTAAATCAAAGGATGATCAGGCAATTAGAATGCGTCCTGTGGACCAGGCGCCGTCCTTCCCTCCCTCCCCGCCGTGGCCAATGCCATGTTCCGTGTGTTCCCCGGGCATACTGCTGGCCCCTCCCCCCTCCCCCGTGCTGAGCCTGGACTCCCGAGGGGGTGGGGGAGGATGGAGGAGGGGGAGGGTGGGGGAGGGGAGGGGTGGGTGGCCTCAAGAACTCCTTCCCACCAGCTCAGGGTCACGCCCAGAACCCCCGCTGCAGGTCCGAGCTGAGCTCAAGTCCTGCTTCTTTGCCTCCCAGGGCTGCGCCCGGAGCCCATTCCAGGTCGCGCTGGTGCCCTCACCCAGGCCCCAGGCCCCGGCGGCCGAGCCCCTCCAGGTGGACTTGCTCCCAGTCCTCGCCGCGGCCCAGGAGTCCGCCGCGGCCGCGCTCCCGGCCCCCCGCCTCCACTGTGGACACAGCGGCTCTGAAGCAGCCCCCACGCCCTCCCTGGCGCCCCCTCCGCCGCCCCCCCGCCGGTGTTGGCGCCTGTCTCCGCCGCCACCATCGCCGCAGCCGCGGTCGCCACCGCCCTCCTTGCCCCAACCGCGAGGGTCGCGGGTCACTGTGGCCCGGATCACATGTGCCGGGAGAAGACGATGAAAGAGCCAGGGGCCCTCCATCTGCACCCTGTGCGCCAAGGACTCCAAGAACGGCTACACCCTCCGAATTCACGAAGTCACACACACCAGAGCCAAAGCCGGCCGGGTCCCCCTCGGGTGCTATGAAGAGGCCCACCACCATGGTGCCCCTGGGGCTTCCCTGGTGCCTCAGACGGTAAAGCGTCTGCCTGCAGTGCTGGAGACCCGGGTTCCATCCCTGGCTTGGGAAGATCCCCTGGAGAAGGGAATGGCTGCCCACTCCAGAACTCTTGCCTGGAAAATACCATGGTCGGAGGAGCCTGGTGGGCTATACAGTACATGGGGTTGCAAAGAGTCAGACACGACTGAGCGACTTTAGTTTCACTTTTTTTCATGGTGGCGCTGAGCCTCTTGAACGTGCCCCAACTGAGCGGAGCCGGTGGGAGAGCGGGGGGAGGCGGGTGCCGGCGGCGCAGCAGCAAAAACGAGAGGCCCTCACGAGTGCCCGGTGTGCCCGCAGCGCTCCAGGCGCCGAGGGCCGCACGAGCTACCACGCGCGCTCACATGACGACGCAGTGCACCAGCCCTCCAACTGCTCACACGGTGGCAAGAGCTTCTCCCGGCCGGATCACCTCCACGGTCACATCAGATAAGTGCACTCGCTAGAGCTGCCCTTCGAACGTGAGAAACATGAGACGGCTTTTGCTATGAAGGATCGTCCGCAGGCCCACACAGTAGGACATGAGCAGAAGGTCCCATGTCATGCATGTGGCAAGATGTTGAGCTCGGCTTATATTTCGGACCACCTGAAGATGCACAGCCAGGGCCCTCACCCTGTCTGTGAGCTCTGCCACAAAGGCTTCCCCCACTGCATCAAACCTGCACATCCACGCAGTGAAGGACCCTGGACTCTGGGCCCCCGCGGGCTGACCACATCCTGTGCAAGCTTGCAGCATGCCCTGCAAGACCCCTGCCCAGCTGGCCGGCCCCATGCAGACCCATCTGGGGGCGGTGCTGTCCTGGGAGACGCCCCCCCCCAGCCACAGCCCATCTGCTGAGGGGGACCCCGGGTACCCACTAGGTACAGGTGAGGTCTGTCCAATGGCCACGGCAGCAGCAGTGGCAGCCCCACCCACAGCCGTGGGCTCCCTCTTGGGGGTCCTGGGGGTGACTGTGAGCTCTCAGCCACTTCCCTCTCAGCCCTGGTGAGCTCCAAATTGGTGGGGCGGGGAGGGGTGGGGCGGTGAGTATGGAGGAAAGTCCCTCCATACCATCTCCTCCTCCCCTCCCTTTCCCCCCCAACTCCTCGCTACTTCCCCCACCAACCAAGGAGCCTCCCGAAGGAAAGGAGGAAGACATGTTTTCTTAGGGGAATTCTCTAGGTTTTCACCATTTGTTTCTTCTGCTCCTCTCTCCTCCCTATCAGATCTGACCCCACACACACCTGTTCCCTTGGTTGTGTTGAAGCCCCTGGACGGTGGGCAGGGCAGAACAGAGGACAGGAGTGGTCACTGCCCTCACCCTCTCTCCTCTCTGTGACCCCCTGCCCTGCCCTTCCAGGGATTTGTGAGCCTTCTCCCTTGATGGTCCTTCTTGCCCTCCTTCTGGTGCCCCTCCCAGGAGAGTTGGTGCTGTTTTTTTTTTTTTTTTTCTTCCAGGGGGAGGGAGGAGAGGAAGGGGGGAAATCAAAGATTCTGTCCCAGAGATGGGGAAAGGTGAGACTTAAGAAGGGGCAGAAGCAGGGAAGCAAAGGTTGTACTTTCATCAGGTGGGGTTGTTTGGGGTCAGGCCCTGAACGTCATCCTGCTTAAGAATCTGTCGGGAAAACAAGTCAAGGGGAGCAAAAGGAGGAGCCACTAGGGCCAGAGGCAGGACAAGAGATGGGATCCTAGGGGCCAGGGTAAATGGAGGTATCCAGGGACGAGAGGTGCTTTCTGGGGGTGGGGGAATGCAGCCAGTGTCTCCCCCTTCCCTCTTCCACCCCAGCTCCAGTCCTGGCCTTTTCTTTTCATCCCTCTCCCCGACAACAGAAGCTGTGGCCCTGGCCAGGTCATCGTGTTCCAGTGTCCCCTGCATATTCCTCACCCTTCACCCCCTCCTTTTGTGCGGACCCCATTGCAATAAATTTTAAATAAAAACCTGGGGGGGGGAAATGTGTCCTATGCTTGCAGAATGACCATTTGAATGCCTTCTCCATCCTTTGCTGTTGTTCAGTTGCTTAGTTGTGTCTGACTCTGTGACCCCATGGACAGTTACACACCAGCCTTCCCTGTCCTTCACCATCTCCTGGAGTTTGCTGAGACCCATGTCCATTGAGTCGGTGATGCCATCCAACCATCTCATCGTCTGTCACCCCTTTCTCCTTATCAATTCCTTTCTAGCACCTCCTAATTGAAGGCAGAAATGCTTAAGCTGCAACACAGTGTAAAAGAACCCACCCCTGGACTTCCTTGGTGGTCCAGAGGCTAAGACTCTGAGCTCCCAATGTAGGGGGCCCAGGTTCCATCCCTGCTCAGGGAGCTAGATCCTGAGACCCCCACATGCCACAGTAAAAGACCCCACATGCCCCAGTAGAGATCGAGGATCCTGTGTGCTGCAACTAAGACCTGGCACAGCCAAATAAATAAATAAAAATAACTATTAAAAAAAAAAGAGTTGGTGAAAACTGATGTTGGAGAAAACTCTTGAGAGTCCCTTGGACTAAAGGAGATCAGTCCTGAGTGTTCATTGGAAGGACTGATGTTGAAGCTTAAACTCCAATACTTTGACCACCTGAGCAAAGAGCTGACTCATCTGAAAAGACCCTAATGCTGGGAAAGATTGAGGGCAGGAGGAGAAGGGCACGACAGGGAATGAGATGGTTGGATGGCATCACCGACTCAGTGGACATGAGTTTGGGTGAACTCCGGGAGGTGGTGATGGACAGGGAGGCCTGGCGTGCTGCGGTCCATGGGGTCGCAAAGAGTTGGACATGACTGAGCGACTGAACCGAACTGAACTGATGTGCTCTTTAAAAAAAAAACCAAAAACAAACAAAAAAAAACCCTACCTCCAAGACCTTTCTTTGCTCCTTGTCCTGCTCACCAAGCAAGCCTCTGAGGATCGAGTGTCTCATGTGCCCTGTGATGGGGAAGAGAGATTTTGGATCAGTGTAAACAAGTTACTTTCCCCCTAGAAAGACATATCAATGTTTATGAAGTAAATAATCTCTAAATCTCAGTATCTCAACACACTACAAGTTAACTTCTCACCCACATCGCAGTTCACACTGAGTCTGGCATCTCTGCTGATGGCCCTATTCCATGTGGTGACTCAGGCTCCCAGATCATGTACTGCAGAGTCCCTCCCTTCCAGCACTTGGGACACTCTATGGCCAGGTCTGGAAGTGGCAGATGTCACTTCTGTCCACGATCCATTGGCTGGAACTCAATCTCATGGTTCCACCTAAGAGCAAGTGAGGAGGCTGGGGCATCCAGTCTCCCACATGCCCAGGAAGAAGCAACAGGATTGGCGAGCCTCTCTCCAGTCCCTGACACAAAAGGCTTATCCCTCCTAGTGATAAATACTGGTACTTTGGTTTTGTCCTTGCTTTTGTTGTTTCACTGTCATGTCCAACTCTTTGCAACCCTATGAACTATAGCCTGCCAGGCTCTTTTGTCCTTGGGATTTCCCAGGTAAGAATACTGGAGTGGGTTGCCATTTCCTTCTCCAGGGGATCTTCCCAACCCAGGGATCGAACCCCCGTTGCAGGTGGATTCTTTACCACCGAGCCACTGGGGAAGCCCTATTCTCTCATGACGGTTGCAGTGTCACTCAACTCTGCCACACGTGATTGCTCCCAAAAGACTGAGTTTCTGAATCAGCAAAGTTGAGGACCAAACCATGCAGACCCAAAGCACAGTCAACCCTGGAAGTGCCTTCAGCCACATCTCTTTTGGAACAACACTCTCCACCTGAGTCATCACAAAAGCCCAAGTACCTTACCTATGCTCTGTTTAACATGTCAATGAAGTATGTCCTCAATTTACTTATTTCTAGGATCTCTGCCTTATTCCCTAGTAGGCCCTGGAATGCTACCCATGGTGAGGGAGGGAGCTGAGGAAAGTGATTCAAAAGGAAAGAGGCAGGGACTTCCCTGGTGGTCCAGTGGTTAGGAATTCACCCGTCCATTCAGGAGACATGAGTTCGATCCTTAGTCTGGGAAGATTCCACATTCTGTGAGCAACTAAGCCCGAGCACCACAACTACTGAGCCCACGTGCCAGGAGTACTGAAGCAGGCACACCCAGAGGCTGTGCTCCGCAACAAGAGAAGCCTGAACACCCCAACTAGAGAGTAGCCCCGGCTCACCACACACAGTTGTGGCCACAGCAGTGAGGACCCAGCACAGCCAAAAATAAATAGTTAATTGGGAGGAAGAGGAAAGAGGCCTCAGAAAGGGCCGTCTAGCCAAGGCTATGGTCTTTCCAGTAGTCATGTATGGATGTGAGAGTTGGACCATAAAGATAGCTTAGTGCAGAAGAATCGATGCTTTTGAACTATGGTGTTAGAGAAGACTCTTGAGAGTCCCTTGGACAGCAAGGAGATCCAACCAGTCCATCCGAAAGGAAATCAGTCCTGAGTGTTCATTGGAAGGACTGATGTTGAAGCTGAAGCTCCAGTACTTTGGCCACCTGATGCAAAGAGCTGACTCATTGGAAAAGACCCTGATGCTGGGAAAGATTGAAGGCAGAAGGAGAAGGGGATGACAGGGGATGAGATGGTTGGATGGCATCACCGACTCAATGGGCATGAGTTTGAGTAAACTCTGGGAGTTGGTGATGGACAGGGAGGTCTGGCGTGCTGCAGTCCATGGGGTCGCAAAGAGTTGGACACAACTAAGCAACTGAACTGGACTGAACTCAGAGAAAGGGTGGAAAGGTGAAGGCAGGAAGTAAACTAAACAGTGGAGATAAAAACCTGTACTGAGAAAGAGGAAGGGAAGTCAGAGGGGAAAATCAGCTCTGGAGAAAAGGGGCGGCAGCAGTGGGGGCGGAGGGGTGTCGTGAACCACCAAAAGGATGAGAACTCCACAGAGGGTAGAGGTGCGGGAGCCGGGGAATGCGGGCGGAAGGAGGGAAGGGCGCCTTTAAGAACCCCCAGGGGCCAGCAGCCAGGGAACAGGGTGGAGCTCTTACTATGGTGCAGTTTGGCTCATTGGGCTCCCGGGAGCCTGAGCACCCCCACTGGGAGCAGGAGCAGGAAGGTGTGGGGGGAGGGGTCGGTGCAGGGACGGGAAGAAAGGACCAGAGGAAAGGCAGAGACGCGCAAGAAGGAGTGGTAAAGCTGCCACTGCAGCAAAGAAGTCAGCCCCCTTGTGCTAGGCCTTCTAGGTTTTTACCTCCTGCAGACACACTTAAAGCTCCCACCTCTCAGTCGCAGTTTGAAATAAGCACACTTGCCCACCAAGAGGCCAAGGGAATGGGCGCCTTCCACCCATCCGAGCTGCCCGCGCTGGGGGTGGGGGTGGGGGTGGGGGGGGCCCTTACCTGGAGCACGTGGTCGCACCTGGTCTCTTCTCGCCAGGAGTGCAGGCTGACCTCGTGGACTTCCTCCTGCTCAGCGGGAGAATTTTAGGGCTGGGGCCTGAGGCCAAGAAGTGTGGAGCTGCGAGGAGGGTGTTGGGGGTGCAGGGGGTGGGTAATTACGGTAGTCAAGGGGCTACTGCCCCAGGTGCAGCAACAGCCACGGAATCAGCCACAAAGGATCAAACTGGCCCCTCTTTCTGAGATTCTATGAACGTTGGCCTCTGTCTTCTGATCCGTAATACCTTTCAGACGGCTGGCTTTTAGCAGCTAGAGCATGCACAGAAGAGGTGGGGATCAGCGCCAGGTGCAGGTGGGCAGGGCAGGTCTTGGAGTTTCCCCACTCAGGACAATTTCTCACAGCTGGGCAACCTACGCCTACGCCTTCCCTCATCTCGCCAGTTCACTATCTCACTCCATCAGATCTGCTTTTTTTTTTCCCCTCTTTCTCCTTTTGTTTTCTCTTTTCTGTTTCCTCTCTCTTCCTTTTCTTCATTTTAGGCCACACCTGAGATTTCTGGTGGATGTTACTGAATCTACAGGGCACATCCTTGGAGAGCACCCCAAGGCCACCTCAAATGAAGGTTTCTTTCCTCGGGCACCTTGGGGAACTTTCTTCCATTTCCACTAAGCTGCCTCACTGCCAAACTCCACCCAGGCCTGCCAGTTAAAACGCACCAGTGACTTTACGGCAGTTTAAGTAATGGAAAGGAACAAGTGAGATACACACCGTAGTCTTAAAGTAATGAAGTTGAGGCTACAAGCTGCATAGAAATCCCACCTCATCACTTCAGTTACATCTGAACAGTATTGGAAAGGGTGCCATCTTATTTCAATTATCTGCACACGGATTAATGCCCTTCCTAGGAATCCTTTATCACCTCTTGGGTCCTTTTGGTGAGATTCACTGGATCTGGGAGGGCTTCCCCGGTGGCTCAGTAGTAAAGGATCCACCTGCAATGCAGAAGATGCAGGAGACTCGGGTTCGATCCCTGGGTTGGGAAGATCCCCTGGAGGAGGGCGTGGCAACCCACTCCAGTATTCTTGCCTGGAGAATCCCATAGACAGAGGAGCCTGGCAGGCTATAGTCCATAGGGTCGCAAAAGAGTCAGATTTGACTGAAGCGGCTGAGCACACACCCATTGGCTCTGGGAAAGGAGATTACTGGTTGCTCTTTCTCCTGCCTGCCTCTCCAAGGCTTCAAATCCAAGGCCTGTAGGTTCTCCAGGCTGCCTGGGACTACCACACACGCTTGTGTCCCATTCTTACAGCTCTGTTCTGTTTAGTTCTCCCTCTCTTTCCTCGGGTCCTTGCTCCCAGCATCCCTAGCCCTCCCTTCGCTCTGATTCAGCTCACGTAAGTGACTCTTTAGCCTGCACTCTGGAACACCTGCACTAGAAAATCCCCTCACTTTGCCAGAGCTCCAGCCCCAGTCTTGGCAATCGTAGCCTACCCTGGATATTCCACTTTATCCTGACCGATACCGATCAGCAAGCTCCAGAGCTGGCAAGTCTCACCTGGTTCTGGCTTAGAAATAAACACTCTTTTTTCTTCCTTTTGAACTTTTTATTTTGTGATGGGGTATAGCTGATTAGGGCTTCTCAGGTGGTGCTAGTGCTAAAGAACCTGCCTGCTAATGCAGGAGACATAAAGAGACCCAGGTTCAATCCCCAGGTTGGGAAGATCCCCTGGAGGAGGAGGTGGCAACCCACGCCAGTCTTCTTGCCTGGAGAATCCCATGGACAGAGGAGCCTGGGGGGCTACAACCCAGGGGGTCCCAAGAGTTGGCCACAACTTAATGACTTACACTACTATACCTTTTGTGTTTTTCTCCTCCGTCTTCACTCTATTTCCTAAGATCCCCTGCTTTCCTACCCACCAGTTTGTATCCCACACAAACACCACAGACGAGCATGGACATTCTCATCACTTTAAATTTACCACTTGCCTTCATCTATTCCATATCATATTAGTTTCTCCTGAAGAAGACACCACCCTGATCAGTTCACCTTCCATCATGTGTCTAGTTGGCAAACACAGACACGTCTGTACAAATATACACATAACAAGATGTTTAATCCTGCTCTTCCTGGGGCCTGCTTGTTCAACGGAATCCCCAAAGATGGGGAACAATGAGAGAGGTGCCATGCCTCTTACATCCTCACAGGTGTCAGATCACTTGCAAGACACCTTGTGAGATTAAGAAGCCAGTGCTGACTTAGTCCATTACCTGCCTCCATCCTATGAAAGAGAACCAAGGAGTGGCCATTCCTTTGGAGAAATTTTTGATGTTTTGCTCTCTTTTCAAATCAGGCCTTGCTAGGGTTCCTCGGAGAGCCTGGCATATTTTGGGGACATATTGGGAATTAGTATGTAATGTGTGCCAAAAATACAAAGGCAGGACTTCCCTGGTGGTCCAGCAGTTAAGACTCTATGCTTCCACTGTAAGGGGTCCAGGTTGGATCTCTGGTCAGGAAACTAAGATCCCAAGTGCTGCACAGTGCGGTCAAAAAATAAATAAAAAATAAATACAAGGCAAAAGGCTTGAGGTGGTGAGGAAAGAGAAGTGCCTTAGAAGCAACGTGAAAAAGTGAAAGTTGCTCAGTCATGTCCAACTCTTTGCAACTCCATGGATTGTAACCTGAAAGGCTCCTCTCTCCGTGGGATTCTCCAGGCAAGTATATTAGAGTGGGTAGCCATTCACTTTGGAGAAGGCAATGGCAACCCACTCCAGTGTTCTTGCCTGGAGAATCCCAGGGATGGGGGAGCCTGGTGGGCTGCCGTCTATGGGGTCGCACAGAGTCGGACACGACTGAAGCGACTTAGCAGCAGCAGCAGCAGCAACCATTCATTTCTCCAGGGAATTTTCCTGACCCAGAGATTGAACCTGGGTCTCCCGCATTGCAGGCAGATTCTTTACTGTCTGAGCCACCAGGGAAGCCCTAGAAGCAATGTGCATTTGCACAAGTAACTGTAGAGCAGTCACTTTCCTGGCCTACCAAATGTGTCACAGGCTGGAAGGACGTGACCTGGTGCCATCTTCCTAGGGACCTGGCTCATGAGGTCTCTGCCTGGGAGGAAGAACTGACCCACCAGAGGGACAGATCCTTGAAGTTGAGAGCCTGAGTGCTGGAGGATTAAGTGGCCATGGGGCAACCCGTGGCCAGATTCATTGGAACAGCATTGGGAGGTTTTAGTGGGGATGTCAGAGAAACCAGGAAACAAAACGTTGAGTAGAGTCAGCTTTCTAATCCAGAAACTCATGTGTGCATAGGAACCATTTTAGGGCTTTGTTAAAATGCAGGTTCCCAGGCCTTGTCCTGCCAGGGCAGGACCAGAGATTCATTTTAAAAAGCCTTCCTAGCGACTCTGATGCCTATCAACATTTAAGACATTGTTTTAAATTATTAACGATCATATTGCCACTCATTACTTAACCTCATGTTTTGTTTTACCCTAGACTTGAGTGGAACTAGTTTACCCTGAATCCTTTGAAGTTTTAACATTGGAACGCCTTGGGTTTTAGCAACTTCACCAAATGTCAAACCTGCTAATATTTCTCTTGTATGGAAATTACCTGCCTCTAATTACCCATCTCCTAGTTTACCTCCTAGAATACAAATTTGTCCTTTTGTGTGTGTGTGTGTGGCCCTTCTCTTTGGTGACAGAAACCAGCAATATGACCAGTTAGATTGTAGATTCCCAGTGATTTTTTTCCCCATCAGAACCACTGCCCCAGTCAATCTCAAACACCTCTGACATTTATTTGCTCAACTCTTTACAAGCCAAGATCATACTCTCAGAACTAGAGACAAGTCTGCTTCTGATACCTCTGCTTTAAGAGCTTGGGGTTTAAGAAGCTAAGCCAGCCCAGCCCATTTAATTGGAATTTAACAAAATTTTTGAATAGATACAGTGATTTCTTCACACCTCCAGAGCTGATCAGGTAGAAACAGGTGTGACTAGAATAGTAGAAAACCAGGAGGGAGGGAATTCAGGGAGCCAAGGATTTAATCGGGGGCTCCGGTCAGTAACCTTTCAGATGGTTTTCCTCTTGAGATTCTGCCATTTGTTTTTTTCTATTAAATGCATTCTTGGTTTTGGCTTACTCTTTCAGCCTGTTGAGAATATTGTGGAATCCAGAGTCGCAAAACACACCTCGGAGGACCTTCAAGACAGTGGAGTATAGTTTATTATGCCAGCGGGTCCAAGGGGAATCATTTCCCAACAAGGACTCTGATGTTTCTGAGAGGCCCAGTTTTATACCCCCTCTATGTGACTGGTTATATGTTAGCAACCTCTTTGTTGTATGTGACTGAATTTTACAACAAATAGGTGCTAGGAGGACAAACAATTAAGGTTAAAGCGGGGGCGGGGGTGGGCGGCGGGACAATGATTATACATCAAGGAGAGATGTCTCCATGGTTAATCTAACAGGGGCAGCCTGACCTCAACTACAATCTCTGTCAGTCATCTGTAGGGAGGGAAGTCTCCAGGAGACCTGGTTTTCATTAGCAACAATTTCCTCACTCTTGAGCAAGGTTCAGGCCCAGTTCACGGGCCTGTCTTTAAGATGGATGACAGGCCTCAAGATGGAGTCTCTCCTGCTTTTCTCACACTGGCTCCAACAAAGACATTTAGGGGCTCGGTTTTGTGTTTTAGCATCTCGGTAATTCTCCCAGCATTGATTCCTCCTCCAGTTTGCTTCACGTACCTGTCAAGAAAGAGGTTCTTTCAAGCTGGTGAGAAAAACCTAGACCAGGGCAGACCGTAAGTTGGTGATATTGCCATCAGACTCATTCCACAGACAACTTGCACACTGCCGCAGCTTACAATAGACACCAGTAACTGCACCAAAAAAAAGAGGGCAGAAAGGGAGCAAGTACATTTGTTTGACATTGTCAGACACCCAGAGACGGTGTGAGTTGGGGTCAGCATGGGATGGAGCAACGGGAGGATAGCAGGGTGGGATCTAGCTGAAAAGGGGAAAAGGGTCAACTTTTCTTAGTTTGAGGGTAGGAGGTGAGGACATATCCAAGCCCAGAAAATTTCTTGGGTATACGAGTGGAAAGTTGGAGGATTTCATATCTGGGATGAGGTTATTTCAGGGGTCAAGAGGAAAAGTGAGTATAGGCTTGAACAACTGGTTCTCCAGTTCAAAGAGTGTGTTAGAGTTCTCCAGAGAACCAGAACCAACAAGATGTACACATATCCTAGAGTGAGAGTTATTTTAATGAATTGACACATGATTATAGAGGCAGGCAAGTCCAAACTCTTCAGGGCAGGCTGGTAGGCAAAAGACCCTGGGAAGGGTTGATGCTGCTGCTCAAGTCAAAAGGCGGTATAAGGCAGAATTCCCTCTTCCGGCTCTTAAAACCTTCAACTGATTGGGCGAGGCCCACCTATATCATAGAGGGTAATTTGCTTCACGCAGAGTCTATTGATTTCAGTGTTAATCTCATGTAAAAAAAAAAATACCTTCATACCAACATCCAGACTGATGTTTGACCAAATATCTGAATTGTGTGACAGTTCTATCCAACTTGACACATAAAATGAACCATCACAAATAGTATTAATGATCTCATTTATAGCCATAGCAAAAACATGAGGAAATGTAGATAAAGTGAAGACTATCGAATGTGGAGAGAATCCTCTGGATTCTAGGAGGCTCTTATTTTTAGTAGGTGTTCTGTGGACCCTGGGGTTTCTGATGGAGCCAGAGCTGATGATGACAGCACGGAAGAGTTACGGGGGAAACATCCACCCACCCCACCTTCAAGGAGAGCCACCATCAGCATAGAAACATAGATCCTATGAAAGCAAACCTATATGCAAATTCTGATCTCAAAGCCCCAGTCAGTAACTGCTGGGGACCCACACTGGCCCCAGGGCACAGATGCTTTCAAGATAATAAATTATAGGGCTTGCTTTTTCATTCTTTCTCCTTTCTCGATGGGTCAAAGGCATATATACTTATTTCACTGAGATCAGTGTGGTTATTTATTTTCAAGGCTGCCATTTCTCAACAGAATTTTCAGCTGAACTTCTTCTTTTCCCCACTCACAAGCCTGAGGTCTTTTCACATCCATCCTGTCTTTGGCACGAATCCTTGGAGAGTAGCCTTGGAGATATACCTAGTGGTAAGCCACCTGCTCTGGATTGAGGGTAGATCTATTCTGGTCATAGGCTTTGTGATCTGGACAAAGGAACTGAGTGCATGCCTGTCAGATTGTCAGGCGATACTAAATTTGGTGGACCAGCTGAATTCTAGCAGAAAATCATGCAAAATAAGGTCGAGCAATTGGGGAGAAACTGGCCCACAGGAAAGACAATTAGATGAAATTCAGAAGGACTACATAGGCCTAGAATTCTAACTCTAGGAATGTGACTAGCTATGGGACCTTGTAATACAGAGACCAAGCCTCAGATACAAGAGCTGTGCAACACTCAAGAGTTTCAGAGACAAAGGGACCTTTAGAATAAGCCATCCACCCCCTCTCCACCACCACTTTATATGCATCAGATAAAAAGGTTTCTTCCAACTTTAAAAGGTTATGGTCCTCCAAGTTGATATCCTCTGAGCTTCCAGATCCAGTTTCTCATCCTCTCCATCAGAATTCCTTGCCCCTGCCACTCTAATTCGCAGGACCGTGCTCAGCATCCTACGATACTTCCTCCATATGCCTCCAGTTGCTTGTTGTTGTTCAGTCGCCAAGTCATGTCCAACTCCCTCAACCCCATGGACTGCAGGACGCCAGGCTTCCCTGTCCTTCACCATGTCCTGGAGTTTCCCAGGTTCATGTCCATTGCATCAGTGATGCCATCCAACAATCGCATCCTCTGCCGCCCTCTTCTCCTTCTGCCTTCAATCTTTCCTAGCGTCAGGGTCTTTTCCAATGAGTCAGCCGTTTGTATCAGAGGGCCAAGGTGTTGCTTACCTTCCTGATTCCCAGGCTAGATTATCGGCACCTTGACAGTGGGATCATGTCTTGTGTATCTCTGCATTTCCAAGGTCTGTCATAGTGCCTGGCACATAATTAATGATCAATAAATCTTGGCTGATTAATAATAAAAAGAAACTCCACATTTGCTCATGCATCATGATTATCATATATTCTTACCCCCAGTGTTCTCCTTTATACAGCCAAATTCAGTGTCTCTCTTAATATTGCAAAGGTCAAAAATTGAACACAGTTCCCCACATTTTTGACCAGCAAAAAATATAGGGAGGAAAACATACAATGTACCTGGAATTTTCCTTCTGATAAGAGAAATTGAAGAATGCACTGGCTTATTCTTAAAGCTACATCACATTAGGCTGAAATACCAAGACATTTTCACGTGGATTTCTGCCATGCTGAGGCTCTCACATTCTGCATATGTGCAATTGATCTTGAACCCCAAATGGAGGACTTTATATTTTGTTGGTTTGGGCTTAAGGTTAAATCTAACCAAAATCACTTTAAATTTGATTCTCTCAGTGACTACATTAGCAGTCCTTCCTGACTTCAGGTCACTGGTAGATCTGACATGCAGATCTTTTCTGTTTTTATCTCCCAGTGTGACAACAATGTTGAAAGGGTTGGGACTCGACAAAAGCTACCATGGTAACCACCCCCTTCCATGCTAATCCAGAATCACTCAGAAAATTCATGAGTAATCAACCATAAGCTGATACATACACTCCAAAATACTGCCAGACATCTCCTATTTCTCTGTCTTATCCACAAAGATCTTAAGGATAACATTTTTAAAAGATTTTCTAAAGTACATACACACTTTATCAGCAGTAACTCCTGAAATTTGCCAGCCAAGTAATCCATTAAAATAAATATAACATGGCTTGTATGGTACAACTTCCTAGCATGTGCATGCTGGCTCTGGTGCTAAGTCTCCCAACCCCTGCCCCTTGTAAGTATATCTAATTTAGAGTGGCTCAGTGGTAAAGAATCTGCCTACCAATGCAGAAGATGCAGGTTTGTTCCCTGTGTCGAGAAGATCCCTTGGAGAAGGAAATGGCACCCCACTCCAGCATTCTTCCCAGGGAAATCCCATGGAGAGAGGAGCCTGGTAGGCTACAGAACATGGGGTCGCAAAAGAGTCAGACACGACTTGGTGACTAAACAACAATTTAGACTATGGCCTGGCGTTAATATTGAGCTGACTTCCCGTGGTTGGGATCCCATCTCAAGGCACATCCAGGCTTCCATGATTCCTCACAAATTACCCACTGTGACTACGAGATCAGAGGACAAGTTCTTTACACATCCTATGAAACAAACTTAGACTTGAAAACAAACTGTAGAGTGTGTAGCTTTAACAAGTGTGGGGAACTAGTCTTCACGTTTAAGTGGCAAAGGTCTTCAGACAAAGAGATTGATTTTTATTCCTTCTGATTGTCGCCTGAGTGGCAGGATGAGGCAATGGGACAGGTTTCTCTCACCCTGAACTCCTTCAACTATTACACCCACCCACCTGGTAAGAAGCAGCTCTTCCTCATCTTAGGACACATCTTATGTTTTCCCCAGTGAATATGAAGAATCTACACATGTTGGTATTCTTCTGGTCTTTTCTTTTTAACTATAGCTGATTTACAATACTGTGTTAGTTTTAGGCTTCTGATATCATGATGCTGAACATCTGAAGGCCACGAATGGTACCACAGTATCAAGAGGCCAGGAATTTAGAAGATCTTCCAGGAAAAAAGATGTCAGAATTTGAGATGGAGGCCACAGGGCAGGCTCACTGCTCCCCCGGTGAGACCTCAGGCCGCTCTGTTACCTCTTGGTTCAAGATGCCCGAACCAAGAGGTAACAGGAAACCATCTTGATGGGAGAATGAGTTTTCCTCTCACCCCTACCATCCTTGTTCAGATTATAAGCTTTGAAATGAGGTGGGTGACGTCCATGTTTTGGTTTCCATAATATGTCAAAGAATGAGATCAATAAAATACCCTTAGCTTTAGGATAGGCCAGGCTTTGTTTTTCCACCTGACTGGAACTCCAAAACACCATAAACTTTCGAAAAGGGACCAGTAACAAACTCTTATGGTACAGTATTAAAGCTTAGGTTTTTATTTATTTATTTTTTTTATTAGTTGGAGGCTAATTACTTCACAACATTTCAGTGGGTTTTGTCATACATTGATATGAATCAGCCATAGATTTACACGTATTCCCCATCCCGATCCCCCCTCCCACCTCCCTCTCCACCCGATTCCTCTGGGTCTTCCCAGTGCACCAGGCCCGAGCACTTGTCTCATGCATCCCACCTGGGCTGGTGATCTGTTTCACCATAGATAATATACATGCTGTTCTTTCAAAACATCCCACCCTCACCTTCTCCCACAGAGTTCAAAAGTCTGTTCTGTATTTCTGTGTCTCTTTTTCTGTTTTGCATATAGGGTTATCGTTACCATCTTTCTAAATTCCATATATATGTGTTAGTATGCTGTAATGTTCTTTATCTTTCTGGCTTACTTCACTCTGTATAAGGGACTCCAGTTTCATCCATCTCATTAGGACTGATTCAAATGAATTCTTTTTAACGGCTGAGTAATAGTCCATGGTGTATATGTACCACAGCTTCCTTATCCATTCATCTGCTGATGGGCATCTAGGTTGCTTCCATGTCCTGGCTATTATAAACAGTGCTGCGATGAATATTGGGGTGCATGTGTCTCTTTCAGATCTGGTTTCCTCAGTGTGTATGCCCAGAAGTGGGAGTGCTGGGTCATATGGCAGTTCTATTTCCAGTTTTTTAAGAAATCGCCACACTGTTTTCCATAGCGGCTGTACTAGTTTGCATTCCCACCAACAGTGTAAGAGGGTTCCCTTTTCTCCACACCCTCTCCAGCATTTATTGCTTGTAGACTTTTGGATAGCAGCCATCCTGACTGGCGTGTAATGGTACCTCATTGTGGTTTTGATTTGCATTTCTCTAATAATGAGTGATGTTGAGCATCTTTTCATGTGTTTGTTAGCCATCTGTATGTCTTCTTTGGAGAAATGTCTGTTTAGTTCTTTGGCCCATTTTTTGATTGGGTCATTTATTTTTCTGGAATTGAGCTGCAGGAGTTGCTTGTATATTTTTGAGATTAATCCTTTGTCTGTTTCTTCATTTGCTATTATTTTCTCCCAATCTGAGGGCTGTCTTTTCACCTTACTTATAGTTTCCTTTGTTGTGCAAAAGCTTTCAAGTTTCATTAGGTCCCATTTGTTTAGTTTTGCTTTTATTTCCAATATTCTGGGAGGTGGGTCATAGAGGATCTTGCTGTGATTTATGTCGGAGAGTGTTTTGCCTATGTTCTCCTCTAGGAGTTTTATAGTTTCTAGTCTTACATTTAGATCTTTAATCCATTTTGAGTTTATTTTATTTTGGCTATTCTACCCAAAGCAATCTATAGATTCAATGCACTCCCTATCAAGCTACCAATGGTATTTTTCACAGAACTAGAACAAATAATTTCACAATTTGTATGGAAATACAAAAAACCTCGAATAGCCAAAGCAATCTTGAGAAGGAAGAATGGAACTGGAGGAATCAACCTGCCTGACTTCAGACTCTACTACGAAGCCACAGTCATCAAGACAGTATGGTACTGGCACAAAGACAGAAATATAGATCAATGGAACAGAATAGAAAGCCCAGAGATAAATCCACAAACCTATGGACACCTTATCTTTGACAAAGGAGGCAAGGATATACAATGGAAAAAAGACAACCTCTTTAACAAGTGGTGCTGGGAAAACTGGTCAACCACTTGTAAAAGAATGAAACTAGAACACTTTCTAACACCATACACAAAGCTTAGGTTTTTAAAAGGTAGCTTAGAGATAGAGCAGTCAAATTGCCTTCTTTATAGATAAGGAAACTGAAGTCCAGAGAGGTTCAATGACTTGCTGAAGGTCACGTGGTTACAAAGGATGGAGTTGGCCCTTGAACCTAGAGCTTTGCAGTTTAGGGCTCCCTTTAGGTTAACTGGTTATTGCCCTTTTGCACACAAGTTGTGGTTTCTCTATTACTCTTGATTTGTGCTCTTTCAATTCGAGGATGTTTTTCTTCCTAGAGTTTTTCTTCCAAGAGTGGAAGAGACCAAAGTTTGAATAGTTCTGGCTTCTGCTAATATCATGCCCCATTTTCTGAGAATGGGAATGTGGAAGATGGTAAATTTAGAGACAGAGAAGCCAGTAATGGGAAAACAGGGTTGGCGAGGACTGGTTAGGTACAGGTGTAACACCCAGAGACCAGGGAGGTCGCGGCTGACCACAGATGGAGTCAGGCAGCAATGGAGTGCTACTGCTGAAAAGCATGCCAAAGTGATCCTGGGATGTATTTATAGAAGGGTGACATGCAACACCCAGGAAGCAATCATTAGGCTATAATCTACATTAGTCAGATCTCTATTGAAAATGATGCCCATTTTGTCACACTTTGAATGTGAGAGCCCTGGAGCGGGGGGTCGGGGCGGGGTATAAAGGGACAGGAAATCATTACTTAGGGTAGAAGTGAAGGAATCCGGACCGCTGAAAGCAACCACTGCTCCCACCCCACCTACTGCCTGATGGCTCTAGCAAGTAGGAGGAAAGAGAGGGAAGGGGGAGGGGAGTCATCCCAGCCAGAAATTTCCCTCCAAACTGCTGGCCTCTCAGCATGGAATTTTAGAGGCTGATTCTATCTCCTCTCCTTCCAGTCAAGGTTAAGATCCCCTGCCGGAGGTCTCTCTCTGCACACTTGAAGGCCTAGCATCATCCGCTCTTATTGCCTTCTTTATCCACACAGAGCGCGTACCATGTTAAGTGACCATTTCCACATGCTGGTTGGAGGGACTTCGAGAGCAAAGTGGTTGAGGAGATTCAGGCTCATCTCTGGAAACTCACACTGACCACAGCAGCCTGTGGCCTCTGCCTGATTTCTGACTTGTTTTCCACCTGTATGTAAACGATTTTCTTTTTTAAAAAAATTTCTTTTAAAGTTTTTCTTTTTTAATAGAAGTAGAGTTGATTTACAATGGTATGTTAGTTTGGTGTACAGCAAAGCAATTCAGTTACACACATACATTCTTTTTCAGTCTTTTCCATTATAGGTTATCAAAAGATACTGAATATAGCTCCCTGGGCTCTACAGGAGATCATTGTTGTTTATCTATTTTATATACAGTAGTGTGTATTCCTTCTCAGTCTTCAGCAAATCATTGTGGGCATCTACATCACTACTAACTTTCATGCCTACATGAACTGCTTTACATAACGGCACATTGAGTGTGATGATAGAGACATATCAACCTCAAAGCTTCAGCATTAACTTCCTGAAGTTAAAGATGCAGGATTCATCTGGTTTTAGACATACCTTATGCCGTCATTCCCTATTTTAGAGAAAGGTGGTGATGTCTTTAAAACAATTCTCTGTCATGTCTTCTTTGCCCTTCTATGGAGATGTTAAGCTTCATTTAATCTCTCCTGAAAAATAAGGGAGAAAAGAAAAAGAAAGGCACACACAGGAGAAAGACCCTTGTCGGTATCATGAACTAGGTTCCTGCAGGCCAAAGACTGCAAGTAGAAAGTCCTTGTGCTGGCTTTCCTCATCTCTTCCCAAAAGAAATTTCCAGAAAAATAAATAAATACAAGGAGAGTGTATCCCACCTGCGGCCGGAAAACTCGAGAAGCCAAGTCCCCAGAGGCTGATGCTGTGGGCCAGATGGTCCTTGCTTCCCCACAGGAGCATGGGCTCTGCTTGCTCTTTCTGGGCCCAGGGCTCAGGTGCCCTCTCTTTAAAAAAGTGACAGGGGCCAAGGAAGTGGGGAGTGTAGCAGAAAGTGGCCTAGTCCTCGGGCACATGCCACCTGACTCACAGAGGACCAGGTATGTCAACAGAAAGAGGTAATGAGCGGTTGGGGATACTGGCCTTGTGGTTAGACTGACCTGGGATTGAATATCAACTCTGTCAATCCCTTCTCCAGCACAGGGTGAGCCTCAACTGTGTCCAAGGACAAACCCACACACCTTCCAGAAACTGCTGGTCTCCTATAGGGTTAAACCACGTCTGGTGTTTTTCACTTAATGCTCATACAGCTTTCTATACCTACACACTGACATTGACCTTGATTGCTTTCCTGGCTATATGGCATTCCACTCTATGGCCATGTTCACTATTGCCACTTCCCAACAATGAATGTCAATGTGTTTGTGATTTTTGCTATGGAAAAACAATACTGTAGTGAATATCCTTCTATGACTATCTATACATGAATACAGGTGGAGGAAAATTCCCAGAAAGTGAATAGCTGCAAATGCCTTTATAATTTTGATGTTGTCAAATTGGCCTTTAAAAGTGCTTCCACTTATGTACCCACCCATTGGGTGATGTACCTACCCAATGATGCCCAACGAGGCTTCTTTCTTAAGATGGAACAATGGGCATGAGGGTGAAAGAACTAACAATGTCCTTTATTATTCTTTGACTCTCTAACAAAGCATCACTTGTACTGGGGTCCTTAGGCGCTGACTCCACTGAAGACGAGAACCCAGTTGTGCTTTTCCATCTGCCAGAATCCCGACTTATTTTTGGCAACTTGGTGACACTCTCCCTCCATGTCCAGGGGATTATCAGCTTCCCTCCACAATGACCTATTTGTGGCTGAATATTTAGCTGTTCCTTCAATCCTGATGTCTGGTCTACAACCTATTTTGAGATTTGGTAGGTTGTTTTCCAGCAAAAACTGTGGGTGCACACACCAAAATATAATCTTACACCCTGTTATCTGTCTGGGAAGGGTTCATAGCTAAAACATGTTTTTATTTTTATTATTTAATTTTCAAACTTTTATTATGGGAAATTGCAGTTATATACAAAGGTAGAGAAGTAGTGTGATGAGCCCCTATATACCTACCACTCAGCTACAATGATTAATTCATGACCCATCTTGTTTATCCAAACCCCTACCAATTCCCCACCTCCTACATTATTTTGAAGCAAATCTCAGACATCTTATCATTTCATTCTTAACTGTTTCAGTGTCCACTCCTAAAATGAAAGAACTTTAAAAATATTCGTATAACCATTACACCTAAAATAATTAACAATATACTTTTAAAATACACACAGATAACTCAGTCAGTGTTCAGATTTCCAAATGCCTCATAAGATGATTTAAACAGGATTTTTAAATGTTAGAAAAGCAAATATTGAGGACCAGCAGATCTGAGTTCAAGTCTTAGCTCTGTCCCTGTCTCCTTGGGAGACTTTATATAATTCTCCTGACTCCCTTTGCCTCTGTTTCTTGGACTTTGAGGGCTGGAAAAGACCAATCTGAGCACTTTCAGATGATGCTAGTGATTTGAGGAAACAGAAAAAAATGGCAATAATTAAAAGTAGAGTCAAGTTTGAATTTCCATATAATAGTGACCAGATCAATAAATGTCTGCTAAATTCAATAAAATTTACAAAATCTGTCTCTTTTTATCCCCGTGAAAAAGATATGTTAGGGTCAGGGGAGCCCTATCTTTTCCTCTTAGCAGACAAGTGCTTTTCAAAATGAAGTAGATATAAGAGGTTCTTTTCATTTTAAAGCACATAATCTTAATATAGTGTTTGTTTAAAACCCACAGATACCCTTTAAAATATCATGTTCTTAGGAGCCTGGAAACAGGTCAAGAAGGAGAGGAAGAAAGAAGATAGACTTGTCATTGGTTCTGGGAGTCAAGCGATGCCTTTGGGAACTCTATTATCCAGTGAGATAATACATGCATGAATAAATTATAAAGTGCCATAAATCTGTGATTAGAAAAATGAGGGTCTCCAGATGGTCTTAAATCACTCCTAGTATTTTCCCCCTTGAATTTCTACAACCAGCAATCAGGTTTCTCTTCTAGAGAAAAACTCTCTTTAAAACCCAAGGCGATAAAGGAGAAGGAAAGGGAAAGAGACAAAGACACATATTAACAGGGAACTGAAAATGGTGCTAAAAACTCCTGAAAATCTTTTTTTAAAAAAGACCATTGCACACACCTCTTCCTCACTCTGTATATGTGCGGGGGCACAGGAGGTGATGGTGATCATGGTGTGAAAGGAGGGAAGGAGAAAGGAAGAATCTGCATTTCTCATCGTGGTTTGAAGGCAGTATGGAGAACTTCCTGAGCAGGTGGCTTGCAGCTGTCAGGAAACCTGTGTGTCTCTATCTTCTCAACAAGAGGGATCCTTTAGCAGCAAAACAGCTTGGGAAGGCTGAGGGGTGGGCACCTTTTCTCTCTTTTGAAGACAGCAGTGCTTAGGGTTTGCAGAGGCTGGATTTCTGCTATTTGAACGTCTACAGGGCACAGTCTCTGCCTTTCATCTGAACAACCAGCGCCTACACCTGGAGTTGTGATACCTGTTTCCCCTAAGCGTAGAGAAGACCCTGACCAGCTATCCTGCTGTTGAAGGGTGAAGAGTCTGCACTCCCTGTTGGGTCAGGGAGGGAGAGAGAGATTACATATGGGTGGGGTGGTGGTGGTGGGGAACTGGAGAGCTGAGCTTTGGAGAACCCAGCTGGATTCGGTGTCTAGCTGCAGGACCACCGTCCTTGGCTGCCCAGGACTGGTCAGAGCAACACGATGAAGATGCACAGTCACCTTGGCAACCAGCTCACAGGCAAAGCTGTTACTTGGCAATCCCCCTAGACCTCCCCCCCTCCCCACCCCGCCAGCTACACTCTCTGTTTCTCCCACTGCAGCTCACACACAACTCTTTCTCCATTTTGTTATGCCTCAAATGTCACAGGACTCTTGGTGTGTGAGGAAGTGAGGGAAGAGATCCAAGACATAGGGAAAGAGAAATAATTTTCTAAGCATAGGTGGGAAGGACCCCTGTGGTTTGAATGACCTCCTCTTGCCAGTGACTGGAGATAGAGGGATGGAGATCGAGGTCAGGGAGAAGAGCGGGGGCAATGAGTAGAAAAGTGGGACGATCGGGCAGTTTATTTGCTCATTGTTCCCAGAAACCATGAAAACTGAGCAAAGTTAGAGGCGAGAGTTTATTCCCACTTCTATTTTCCTTTCTTCCCCCACCCTGCCTCTTTTCTAAGGGCCTATTTTGGAAACTAAGACTTCCCTGGTGGTTCAGTGGTAAAGAATCTACCTGCCAATGCAAGAGATGTGGCTTCAGTTCCTGGGTCAGGAAGATCCTCTGGAGAAGGAAATGGCAACACACTCCAGGATTCTTGCCTGGGAAATCCCATGGACAGAGGAGCCTGGAGGGCTAGAGTCCATGGGGTTGCAAAGAGTTGGACAGGACTTACCAGCTAAACAACCAACATCGTGGACACTTGCAGTAAGGACTTGTGCCCATATGGCTCCTATCCAGTGGGCGCTGGCCTCTTCTCTTTCATTCATTCATTCATTCAACACATATTGAGCACCTGACTATGGGCCAGCATCATGCTGGGCTCTGGGGCTGCAGAATTAAAGATAGATATTATCTCTGTTCTCTTAGAATTCATCGTGTTTAGCAGAGGGGGCTAACTGAGGGAAAAACAAACAGGCAGACTAATAAAAGAACTGAAAATTAGAATAAAAGTCTGGTGATGGAAAACAAGAACCAATATAAATTGAGGGTTTGTGGTTAAGGCTAAGAGGAAAGGGCTTACTTTTAGCTCCACTGTCTTTATTTTTCAAATATTTTATTTGAGCCTGGTTTTTTTTGGCCTGCTCCACATAGCCTGTGGGATCTTAGTTTCCTAACAAGGGATCAAACCCACAGCCCCTGCAACAGAGGTGCGGAGTCTTAACTACTGGACTGCCAGAGAAGTCCCTTTCAAATATTTCATTTCTGAAATATTTTTAGGCAGAAGAGTTGAGCTCTTACACACACATACACACACTGGGCTTCCCTGATAGCTCAGCTGGTAAAAAATCTGCCTGCAGTGCAGGAGATCCCAGTTTGATTTCTGAGTCAGGAAGATCCACTGGAGAAGGGATAGGCTACACACTCCAGTATTCTGGCCTGGAGAATTCCACGGACTATATAGGCCATGGGATCGCAAAGAATTGGACACAACTGAGTGACTTTCACTTCACTTTGGACATCTACAAACACCTGATACCATCACCCCAAATAAGATAACAGATGTATTCACCACCTTCCAGAATTTCCTTGAGTCCCTTTTGTGTGTGTGGTAAGAATACTTATTGTGAAATCTATCCTCTTAATAGCTGTATTTTGAAGTGCACAATTCTGCATCATTAACCACAGGTACTTTGTCCTAGAGCAGATCTCTAGAAGTGATTCATCCAGCAAAACTGAAACTTTGTACCCACTGAACAACTCATCTGCCCCACCCTCCAGGCCCGGGCAACCACTATTGTATCACCTCCTTCTATGACTTGATTTTCAATAAAGTGGAATCATGCAACATTTGTCCTGTGATTGTGTAGATGTGTGCTCAGTCATGTCTGACTCTTTGTGACCCCATGGACTGTAGCCTGCCAGGCTCCTCTGCCCATGGAATTCTCCAGGCAAGAATACTGGAGTGGGTTGTCACTTCCTACTCCAGGGGATCTTCCCAACCCAGGGATTGAACCCATGTCTCTTGCATTGTCAGTAGGATTCTTTACCACTAGTGCCACTTGGGAAGCCCGTCCTGTGACTGCTTGTTCATTTAACAGTATCCTCCAGGCCCATCCATGCTATTGCAAATGGTAAGATTTCTTTCTTTTTTTTTTTCTTTTTTCCTTTTTTAAGACTGAATAATGTTCCTTAGTAAACACATATCACATTTACTTTAATCCATTCATCTGTCGATGGACTCTTAGTTGGTTTCCACATTGTGGCTGTTGTGAAGTGCTGCGGTGAACTTGGGAGTATAGACATTAAATCTTTGCGGAAGCAGCAAAAGCAGTGCTAAGATTAGATGGTCAGGGAAGGCCTTTATGAAAAAGTGTCATGTAAGCCAAGACCCTAAAGGTGATTGGGAATGAGGGAAAGAGGTAGAGATTGTGCCCAGCAGGGGAACTCCATGGGGCGCTGGAGAGACAGGGCCACCTGGGCATTGCTGGAGGAACAGGAATTAGATCAGCATGGCTTCAGATAAGTCTGTAACTTAGGCAGATGGGGATCAGTTAGAAAGGTCAGATGAATTAGGGCCTCAGAGGCCATGGAAGGTGTTTGGATATTATATTCTTAGTTCTGCAGCAGGCCACTGAATGGGTTTCAGCTTGAGAGTGGTCTAATCAGATGTACATTTTAATTTCAGTAGGACTTCCAGGTACAGACCAGACAGGTGGGCGTCAGAGAGGAGGGACATGGACCCCTAGGTAGGTTATTGTGATCATCCAGGTGAGAGATGATGGGGGCCAGGTGAAAGAATACACAATGCATTCATGACACAGGACTCAGGTTTTAAGTCCTTTTGAGCTTTGTTTGTTTATCCTTTTAGAAGGAAAAATACAGTACACGAGAAAACAAAGCAGTGAAGAGGCGGGCTCTGTAGTCAGATCCTGAACCCCACCTCCTGTGGGACCTTTGCAAGTTGCCCAAACTCATGTACAGAAAAAAAGAGTGCTTATAAAGACTGCATGAGACAATTAATCTAAAGCAATTCGTATGATGCAAGATATACAGGGGGCTTCCCTTGTGACTCAGCTGGTAAAGAATCTGCCTGCAATGTGGGAGACCTGGGTTCGATCCCTGGGTTGTTGGGAAAATCCCCTGGAGAAAGGAAAGGCTACCCACTCCAGTATTCTGGCCTGGAGAATTATGGAGTCGCAAAGAGTTGGACATGACTGAGTGACTTTCACTTTCAAAATATACAGAAAATGCCCCAAAATTGGAAGCTAATGTGACTGGTCATTGAGAACACCAAAGCAAGCAGCCTAGTTTCTGATCAGGTAAAATTATCAGGGGGTGAGCATAGGGAGTGCTTTCTTTTGACTCAATTAAAATTTGAATCTGTAACAAAATAGGAAGACAATCTGTACTTATGGGAAGAATCCAAAGGGAGTTAATAATGCAGGATGTTTTAGGAATTTGGAGATACAAGCCACATGGCAGAGAAAGTACATAATGGTCACCAAGAACATAAGTTTTGGCTGAGCAATATTCCACTGTGCATATACGTCACATCTTCTTTATTACTCAGCCATGAAAAGAATGAAATAATGCCATATGCAACAACATGAATGGACCTAGAGATGATCACATTAAGTGAAATAAGTCAGAGAAAGATAAATATTATATGATATCACTTATATGTGGAATCTAAAGAAATGAAAAAAATGAATTTATTTACAAAATAGAAATGTATTTCTCACAGATACAGAAAATAAACATATGGCTACCAAAGGGGATAGTGATAGGGAAGGGGAAGGGAGAGGAGAGATAAATTTAGAGTTGGGGTTAACAGATACACACTGCTCTATATAAAATAGATAAATAACAAGGACTTATTGCATAGCATAGGAAACTATATTCAATATCTTACATCTTATATCTACAATGGGCTTTCCAGGTGGACTAGTGGTAAAGAACCCACTTGCCAATGCAGGAGATGCAAGAGACTCAGGTTCGATCCCTGGGTTGGGAAGATCCCCTGGAGGAGGGGTTGACAGCCCACTCTAGTGTTCTTGCCTGGAGAATCCCATGGGCAGAGGAGACTGGTGGGCTATAGTTCACAGGATCACAATGAGTTGGAATTGGAAACAACTGAAGTGACTTAGCACGCAAAAAGAATCTGAGAAAGAAAGTTTATGTGTATGACTGCATCTCTGTACTATACACCTAAAACTAACATAACATCATCAGTTAATGACACTTTAATTAAAAAATAGTTTGAAAGAAGAATTTAGATAGGGAGCCAACACCAGGAAGAGAGCCATCACCAAAGAAAACTTTGTTTTATACAAGAAAGACTTCTCAGACTGGCAAAGCAAACATTCACCAAACATTTGCTCAGCCCATCTCCCTGTGAACCATCTTCCTCCCCTTTGAAATCCCAGACCACTACCACCTTCTCCCTAGCTCAGAAGAACATTAAAAGAAAGAGAGAGAGAAACAAGTTCTGAATCTGGATTTTGAGTCCTAGCTGTGTGAATCCATTGTCTCATCTACAGAAATGGTGAATGGCCATGCTGTCTGCCTAGGGTCGTAGTGAGGCTGTGCAGGTCATGGTGAGGTCACATATTAAAGGGCTTGCTTGGCATGATGCCTAGGACCTAATGAGGACTCGACCATCAGAAGCTGCTGCAGAAATGTATGCTGATGTGCTGGGGGTTAGAAGATCCATCTCCAAGGATGGTAATGCTTTGCTGTAGTGACAAGAATGTCACTGAAAAATAAGAGTCCATTTCCGCTGTGTTTCTCTGACCCTCAGTAGGACTATTAATTTGCTAGGGCTGTTGTAACAGAGTTTCACAAATTAGGTGCTTTAGGGAACAGAAAGGTATCTTCTCATGGTTCTTGAGGCTAGGAGGCTGAGATCAGGTGCTGGTGGAGTTGGTTCTGTCCGAGGCTATGAGGGAGAACCTGTCCTCGCCTCTCCCCTAGCTCTGATGGTCTGCTGGCCATCTTTGTTGGTCCTTGGCTTGTAGATGAATAACCTTCCTTGTTTTGCATCTTCATCTTCACATGTCAGGGTTTCTGCATCCAAATTTCTTCTTTTTATAAGGATACCTGTCAAACTGGATTAGGGGAGGGGACTTCCCTGGAGGTCCAGTGGTTAGGCCTTTGCACTTTCACTGGTAAGGGTGTGGTTTAGTCCCTGGTTGGGGAACTAAAATCCTGGCATGTGGCATGGTCAAAAATATAAATGAACTGGATTAGGGGACCAGCCCAATGACCTCATCTTAACATGATCATCTGAAAAGATTGTTTCCAAATAAGGTCACATTCCTGGGTGGTTAGGAATATGCCTGCCAATGCAGGAGACTTGAGAGACATTGGTTTGATCCCTGGGTCAGGAAGATCCCCTGGAGAAGGAAATGGCAACCCACTCCAGTATTCTTGCCTGGAGAATCCCATGGACAGAGGAGCCTGGTGGGCTACAATCCATAGGGTCACAGGATCAGGAGCACCCTGGGCCTTAGGACTGCAGTATCATTTTGTGGGGGACACAATTCAAATCATAACAGTCAGTATACCAACATTGTTTCCTTGTCAGATTAAGAGACTAGTCTAAGCCTCCACAACTAGTGGGAAGATTGGGAAGGCAGGAGGGGACCTGAGCTGATTTTTCAGACGAGCTCTACAAATCATGCTACCTGGGAGAGGCCAGTCCTCACTAAATCAAATGCTTCCAAACAGGCAGCAACAGTTTGCTTATAGGCAAACAACAGTCATATCCATGTCTCCACCATAACATTTGTAGCAGCCCCTATACCAATGAGCAAGCATCCACCTGCTTTCTATATGCTATGTCTCAACTTTTGTTGGGATTCAGCCTTGATGTTACGCCACTGGCCACTGTGAATGTTGCCCAGGTTGTGCACTGCACAACTCTGGAGGATGTCATTTACATGATAGTCTATTCTGGACAAAAATATGCAGCAACCCTGAGACCACATCCAGTCCCCACACTCTACTTCTCAACTGTGTTTCTCCATCTCGCAGCTTTGTATTCGGGCTTATTAGTGGGACTCAGCAATGTGTGTGTGTGCATATGTAAAGAAGGGGAGAAGAAAAAGAAGAGGGGGAGAAGGGGAGAAAGAGAGACAGACTGGAGGGAGGAAGGGAAGAGAAACAAGAGATGTAACAGATCCCAATAGAATAGTCTGTATACAACCCTTGAAAAGGCTAACAATAGGAAAAATAACATTAAGTTCTGATAGTTCTTAGAAGAAAATCCATTAAATTATGGAGAAGAAGTCAACCAGTGGCTTAGCCTTGGGCAGAATGCTTGTGCTAATTATAAAGGGATAAAAAAGAGTCACAGCGAAAAGCAAAGCTTCACTAACATGAACTTGAAGGCCATGTGCAGGACATAAAACTGAGACAGATTTTCAGATCAAGTCTGGAGCTGATGCTTGGAGTCTGGCCTCATTTCAAGCTGAAACATTTCGATGTTGAAGCAGGAAGATGATGAAGGATTGAAGGATGAAGCTTCAGTGCAAGGAAGAGCATATTCCTGGTTTTTACAAGCTGGTATGTCACTTGTAGGGCTTCCCAGGTGGCACAGTGGCAAAGAACTCACCTGCCAGTGCAGGAGACACAGGAGATGTGGGTTCGATCCCTGGGTCAGAAATGGCAACCCACTCCAGTATTCTTGCCTGGGAAATCCAATGGACAGAGGAGCCTGGTGGGCTACAGGCCATGGGGTTGCCAAGAGCTGGGCACAACTGAGGGACTGAGCATGCATGCATGTTACTTATGCTATATAACCGGCATGCTTACTGTGATTTGAGCAAACCATAACTAGAAAGAAACTACACCAAATGTAATTAATTGGTGTTTATCTTCTTTGGGTGGTAGGGTACAATAGATCCCCTCTTTATTTTCTCCTCCTCTTCCTGCTTCTTGTTTTCCTCTTTTTTCTCTTTTTTGCATTTTCCTCAATGAAAGTAATTTCTTAAAGGAAAGAATCCCTTTTTTTAATTGAAGTTCTTTATGTAGATAAGGTAGCATACCAAATTTTTTTCCTCTAAAATGGCTAAAAGCTATTGTGTGATTTAGTTTCAAAAAAGTGTTCAGCATCAGAGGAACTGGGTTATTCTAGAAGGAAATGTACATGCTGGAATATGTAATATTCAGGAAGATGAATCCACACTTGGCCCCCAAAACAGCTGAGGATAGATTTTATTTTTGCTTAGTCCTAATTTTAGTGTAGATGAAGCTCAGTCTTAGGGGCTAGAAACCAAATTCTCAAGCTTGGATAGCCAGAGTACTTTCTGAAGGCCATTTTATTTTTATGACCATTTGGTTCAGAATTAATGAGAACTACTTTGCATAGATATCATTTTATATTCTAAACAGTACCTTTTGGGGATTCTTCCGCTCACCTTGTAGATATAGATTATCAAAGTTGATTTTTTTGTGTGTTCCCAACTCATTACTGTTCTAGTCTGTGAACCTCAGAGATAATTATCTTTTAAGGTCCACAATTTTAGAACACTTATCAGGTTATTAAAGTCACCAATTATGGTATAAAACACCCAAGGAATTTTGAGACTGATGGAGGGATTAAGAAAACCAACTTCAAAGATTCCATTGGGGAGGAAGGAGCATATGGGACAAGAAAAGCTTCTTTGTCCTGGTTGAATCCTCATAGTTTTACATCTTTTTAAATGTTCCTTTTTTCTTCTAAAAGAAGAGTTAATTCTTCTTGTGAATAAGATCCTCAGAAGTCAACTGATGACTCTAAAATTTCAGAGAGATCTTCATGTCCCCAAAGTCTATTAAACCGCTAAAATGATTTTTGATCCCTCCAGGTGATGCAGTGGTAAAGAATCTGCCTGCCGAGGCAGGAGACGCAGGAGATGTGGGTTGAATCCCGGGGTCGGGAAGATCCCCTGGAGATGGAAATGGCAACCCACTCCAGTATTCTTACCTGAGAAATCCCATGGACAGAGGAGCCTGACGGGCTACAGTCCATGGGATTGCAAAGAGTTGGATACAACCGAGTGAGCATACACAGAAAAAGTACACAGTAGTGGAAATATATTGTCATAGATGGAGAACCTCATGCTGTAATACAGATGGTGAAGATCTTTGTTGGTCTGGGAACCACAGTGCCAGATACATTAACTCCATTCAAAAATATCTCTGAACGGCCATCTCGGTGGTTGATTCTCAGGACTGAAGGGAGCCAAAAGAGTTTCCACTTCACTTGGTAGACTGAGTGACTTTCACCTTCAAACATGTTCTAAAAATACAGTGTCTATTTTAAAGCAGAAAAAACAGGTCTTATATGGCACACTGCCAAAATTCAAAGAATAGTTTAGGGAAATAAGGGAGGAAAAGCTAAGGAGGACCCTCCCCTCCCAAGGTAAACCCCCTGTTACAAACCTCAGTGATAAGAATGTGTGTTAGTGTTAGTTGCTCAGTCATGTCAGACTCTTTGTGACCCCACGGACTGTAGCCCTCCAGGCTCCTCTGCCCATGTGATTTTCCAAGCAAGAATACTGGAGTGGGTTGCCATTTGCTCTTTTCACATTATCTCCACCTCATTTGCAGGAGGAATGAGGTTCCTGAGGCAGGACTTTGTTTCCGCCTCCCAGACAGTAGAGAGATGGAGGCACAGGGAAAATAGAGAGGGGTGGTTGCAATCCCAGCCATCGAGCAGGAGGCAGAACTGTGGACATCACTGCTGTAGGGGCCGCAGCCCAATCGGTGGTGCAACACCCTTGACGCAGGAAGTGTCAGCCTGCAGTCAGTGATGCCAACAGATGCTCATGGAGACAGGTCTTCTGCTGCCTCCAGACATATGGAACCACCATCAACGTCATAGTGACGCCCTGCAGAACATCCTTTTCCACGGCCATTATTTATTTATATATTTTTTCTTAAATTTTATTTATTTCTGGTTGCACAGGGTCTTCACTGTTGCTAGGGCTTTCTCTGGTTGAGACGAGCAGGGACTACTCTCTAGTTGCGGTGCTCGGGCTTCTCACTGTGGGGCTCCTCTTGTTGCAGAGCATGGGTTCTAGGCGCACGGGCTTCAGTAGCAATAGTGCACAGGCTTAACTGCTCTGCAACTAAGCGGGTTTGATCCTTGGGTTGGGAAGGTCCCCCTGGAGAAGGAAATGGCAACCTGCTCTACTGCTCTTGCCTAGGAAATCCCATGAACCAAGGAGCCTGGTGGGACACAGCAGGGCATGCACACGCGAACCAAGGCAGACTGACTCTCATCCACTGCACCGTCAGGGAAGTCCTCCTCTGCCTTTCTCTTCGAAGGCTCTGTTCTGAGATTTAGTCCCAGACTCGTACCTTCTGACCACGTCTCTCTAGTCATTGGGCCTTCACATAGGCTGCTGAATTCTTCTTTACAATTCACTGAATTGTAATATGTGTACAGCAGCTAGTACATGCCAGGCACTGTTTTAAGTACGTATGGACAATATGAGCCCATTTTATCTTCACAGCAGCCCCACAAGGTGGATATTACTAGTATCATCCTTATTCGCTGAGGGGGAAAGTGAGGCTCAGAAAGGATAAGTATCTTGCCCAAGGTTATACCCCTGGTAGATGGTGCCAAATTTGAGCTCAACCCATCTCAATACAGAGTCCTTGCTTATAACCACTAAGTTATGCTGTCATCAAATAAAGCTTGGAATCTCGCTCACAAAAAAACATGAAAGGAGGGATAAGGGTGAAGGGTCTCCAAGTCCCCTCATTCCAGATCAACTCTGTCTTGCGGTCCAGACTTTTTCAGCAAGAGGTGAACTCCTCCCCCCAGAGCCACCCCACGTCTGGTTTCCCTCCGGGATCAAAACCTCAAAGTGTTACACACACCTGCTCCTGGGGCAGCTGCTGCAGAGTTCAGACCTGCTCACCGGGAGAAACAAAACCTACTTACTTGGCTTTGTTCTCCAGTGGTGACCCTAAAACCCAGCCTTAGACACAGCAGAAGGTATTGTTCTCGGCACGTTAGTTAAAAACAATACCTGTTATGAGTCACACACACAGAACAGATTTGTGGCTGCCGAGGGGGAGGCGGAGGGGTGGGTTGGGGGTTTGGGATTAGCAGATGCAAACTGTTATACATAGATTGGGTAAGCAGCAAGTCCTACTGTGTAGCACAGGGAACTATATTCAATATTCTGTAATAAACCACAATGGAAGAGAATATGAAAAAGGACATATATATAGAGAGAGATGTATAATTGAATCACTTTGCTCTACAGCAGAAACTAGCATAGCCTTGTAAATCAGCGAGACTTCAGTAAAATAAATTAAAAAAAAAAAATGATACCTGTTCCGATTGGCGTTCAGACCTCAGACTGGGACAATGTTTTTCATTGTCCTTTGAAATCATCCTGTGATCTTGATCTAGATAAAAGACATCAGCAGAAGTGTTGAGACAGATGATCAAATCACATAGCTAGGTGAGTGAATCTTCAGATCAGGGCATACAAATCACCTGGAGATCATGTTAAAATGCAGATTCTGATTCGGTGGCTCCTGAGAGATAACCTCTAAGCCCTTGGAACATCTGTCTGGTCAGTGTCTTTGCTTAATGGTTTACCTTGGTCTGTGATGGATAATTTATGCCAACCGTGTGATGTATGGTGGAGACCTTGCCTGACCTCTGGAGGCTGGGTAACTAAGGTTAGCCATGCCCACTTGACTGACCTCTCTCAAGTCAAGTCCCTGGACACTAAGGTTCCAGTCAGCTCCCCTGGTTAGCAATACTTCTATTGTTACACAGATTTGCTGGGAGAATTAAGCACTGTTGATACAAATCCACGAGAGGAGGACCACTGGAAACTATCTCATCTCTCCTGAACTCTGTCCTACCTGCCTTTTACTTTTGTTGATTTTTGTTGCTGTTATTGTTCAGTTGCTAAGTCATGTCCAACTCTCTGCCACACCATGGACTGCAGCATGGCTCGTCTGCCCTGCACTATCTCCTGGAGTTTTCTCAAATTCATGTCCATCGAGTTGGTGATGCTATCTAACCATCTCATCCTCTGCTGCCTCCTTCTCCTTTGGCCTTCAGTATTTCCCAGCATCAGGGTCTTTTCTAGGTCAGAATACTGCAGTGCCAAGCAAACTCATAGGACCTTCCGGTCACATCCTCCCAGTCCTCCTCACCCCAACCCTGCCAGTGGCAGAAGCTTTTCTCCTTGAAGATAGCTGGACTGAAAGGCCCTGCTCATTTCTTAAGATCAGTGGTGTTTCTCTTCTCTCTTCCAGGTGGCATTACTAACAAGGAGGGCAGGGGACCCATAGGATTCTGGTCTCCCATTTCTTCAAGTGAAACTTGCCCTCACTCATTCTGAAAGGCACTTACCTTTAACCCGTACTTACTTTTGAAATGTTTTAACTGTTTATTTCCATTACTTCCAGGATATGTTTCCTTTAAAAACAAATTACACTTGTGATATTGTTGTTTATAGTAAGAAACATACATTAGGTCTCCATCCCTGTTGCTGGCACACAGCTACTAAAGCCCTGAGGATTTCCTAAGGAAAAAGAGTAACAGGAGCATCTTTGGTTCTACTGTTTGCTCCTTTGTCATCAGTTTCTGAAATTCTGAAAGACCTCCAATTCCATAAAGGTGGAAGAAGTATCTTATTATTCATAACAAGCCCTTTTCAACCACACTAGACTTTATGTTAATGAGGTAGTTTTGGAAAGTCATTAAGGATGGGGGGCTGGTTGTTAAGGGAATCAGCCGGGTGATTGGAGGGTTGGAACTTTCAGTCTCATGCCCCAATCTTCTGGGCAGGGTAGAGGGAATGGCTAGTAATATAATCATACATATGTAATGAAGCCTCCATAAAAACCCAAAAGGACATGGTTTGGAGACCTTCAGGGTTGGTGACTTCCCACGTGGTGCAGTGGTAAAGACCTGTCTGCCATTGTAGGAGACCTGGGTTTCATCCCTGGGTCGGGAAGATCCCCTGGAGAAGGAAATGGCAACCTATTCCAGTATTATTGCCTGGAAAATCCCATGAACAGTGGAGCCTGAGGGCAGGCTATAGTCTATGAGGTCGCAAAAGAGTCAGATCGAACTTAGTGACTAAACAACAAGGGTTGGTGAACACAGAGATTCTGGGAGATTCTGCTGGCTGCAGAGGACACAGAAGCTCTGCACCTCGATCCCCATCCCGGGCCCTCTGCGTCTCTCCCACCTGTCTGTTCCTGAGTTAAATTCTTTCCTAATAAACCCTTCATCTAGTAAGTAAATTATTTTCCTGAGTCCCATGAGCTGCTCTAGCAAATTAATTGAACTCAAGGAGGAAACCTCCCGTTTAAAGCCAGTCAATCAAAAGCACAGGTGACAACCTGGACTTCTGACTGGTGTCCAAAGCGGGGACAATCTTGTGGGACTGAGCCCTTAACCTGTGGGATGTGACACTGTCTCTAGGTAGATGGTGTCAGAACTGAGTCAAATCGTAGGGCATCTGATCAGTACCCTCAGAGACGTGCAGAACTGCTTGGGAATGTTGGATGACACTTACCAGATACTGATTATATTAGTGCCTAAATCTAGGCAGGTCTTTTTGTACAATGCCTGTGCATATGTGCTTGGTCGCTCGGTCATGTCCGATTCTGTGTGACCCCATGGACTGTAGCCTGCCAGCCTCCTCTGTCCATGGAATTCTCCAGGCAAGAATACTGGAGTGGATTGCTGTGCCCTCCTCTAGGGGATCTTACCGACCCAGGGATCCAACCCACCTCTCTTACATCTTCTGCATTGGGAGGTGGGTTCTTTACCACTAGTGCCACCTGGGACACCCCATGCCATGCCTAACACTGTACATGTCTATCAGCAGAGGCTGCCAGCCATGGTGCTCATCACTGTCATGAAGATTATACACAGAGCCACTGGACACTGTTCAGACATACCATACAGAGACATAGCAACATGCCTCTTATTCACGGATCCTTCCTCTTGCTCAGATATCCCACCTTTAATGGACATTTCCCCTTTTTGATGCTCAGAATCTACACCTCTTCCTGGGACTGGAGAACTGTCTACTCGATGACTCTTGCTGGAAGGCAGGGGTCATCAACCAAGAGGGAAGCTAAGGGCTCTAGAACCTGTTTTCCTGGTCCCCTCAGATGCTGCCTCCACCTGGGATTCTGACACTGAGGGTACCGACTGGAAGAAGCGGGTACCTGGGGATTCACCCCGGTGACAGAGGCAGCCCAGCCATTTCCGGTCTCCAGGGTAATAGCAGCAATCAGCCAGCTGTGGTGTTGAGTTCAGATTGGAATGGGTATGATTATGGCCAACCAGCTGCTCATCTCTTCCTGCCTGCACTGTGGGCTTCCAGCTACTCATGTCTTTTCAGTAAATGGCTTTTCCACTTGTACCAGATAGAGCTAGTTACTCTGGCTTAAAACTCAAGATACTGACTGACTTTATTCTTAAAAAGCGCCTGCCTCCCATCACCTCCCGCCTCCCAGCATCTAGGGAAGGTTTCCTCCCCAGGAGTGAGCTAGAAACATTTAAAAGGCACATGGGTGGAAAAGAACTGGAATTCTAAGGTGGGGATAGGGATGATGAAGACTGTTAAGAGAAATTTCTCTCCTTACTAAGCTAAGAAATAGGATGGCAAGTTAGAATGTAACCAGTAATTTGAGCATCTTATAAAGCCTTTAAAAAAATGTTATGAATGTCAACACTAGGAGAAAAAGAACAATAGTTTCCTGGTTTTTCTCTGAATCCCTCCCCATGCCCCAACCCCCAATGTGAAAATCATGTGCCTTTGGCTTACACGTGCTTGAAATGTTCACTGTCTATTTCCTTCAGGATTACAGTTTTCAGTCTGTTACCTACATGAGTCATTCAATTTTTTTCCCCCGTACAACGCCTGAGGGAGAACCATCATTTACCATCCAAGAGCACGGGGTCAATCCCTCCTCCCCAAGCAGACACAATCACTTAAAACACACAACATGATCTTCTTTATTTAATTGTTTAATCAGTTTACATTCCACAACTGACAGGTTATTTATTTTTATTTTTTCCATGAACAAGTCATTTAATTAATTACCAGACACTTTTTTTTCTTCGACCGATGGAAATACAGTATTTCTGCCAAATTCGAAAAAGAAAATTGCAAGATGCAGTCAGTGTCAGAAGTCCCCAAATGCTCTCTGCTTCCTCAGCTCTTGCAAAGTCACAGGAACCTGGCAATTTCCCTTTTCATCCCGCCCCTCCCACGTCCCTGTTAAATTCACCTCTCAGAATAGCACAATAGTTTCGAGATCTGGTTTGGATCACCTTTCCTGTAATTAATTAACTATGAGAAGGAACAGACAGTACAATAGATCTGATAAGATGTAGCATTCTTGTTAAGATTAAACAACACGTATTCACATCGTATCAGAACAAATGAACATAATATTTAATCTTATTTTAGCACCAATAACCACAGGAATTGCTACCTCCAAGGGCAGAGGTGATGTTGGACTCCTGCAGAACACATCACACCTTGTCTAACCAATCAGAAAGCACTATGCAAATTAAAGGTAAATCAATGTCTATTGACTGAGCAATAATCTGGTGGACCATAAACACTCCAGGTGTTTCGAGAGTTTTGTCGGCTATGGTCCCTGTCTAATGACCATATATAAAACATACTCACCAAATCAGCTCATTCTCTTTTGCTCAGTAACACAGGGCTCAGAACATGGTATTTTAAATGAACCCAACCATGTCATATTGACTCTTCAAAATGCTTTGAGAACGCCCAGGGGTTGTTTGCTTGCATTTTATTCTGTACTCAGCACAAAGATCTCACTTCTTGTCTCCACCCCCAAAGAGGTTTCTTCAAATCTAATGAAGGCCTCCAGACAGGAAAGAGAGGTGGGCAACAGTGGACCCCGAGTCCCAGTGTAAGGGACAGAGCCTGTCATTGCTGCCTCCTAGGAGACCCAGCCCGCCTGTGGCCACTGCTCTTTTCACTGCTCTTTTAGCATTTAAGGAAAGTTAGGGGTTGAGAAAACAGCTCTGAATGTTGGTGAGATGCTATTGGCAGGTGACTGGACCAGGTGACAAGAGGTTGTGGAGACCTCTGTCCCTGACAAAGACAAGGTCCGTCTGGCCCTCTCTCCACCCTCAGATAAAGGGCGTCTAGATAAAGCATAAGCTAGAGTTCCTATAGCTGAAAAAAGTGACTTGCTTGGTGGCTTCTAGAACTTGGGGCTGTGTCCAGGGGCAGCACTGACCCTCTGGGCCAGGTGTGACGTGTTTGACAAGCAGTGGTCCTCTCCTTGGCCAGGACGGCAGCCTGGACATTGCTCCCGGGCTTTCTACTCAGGGCCAGCACGGATCTCCAGCCTACTCGCCATGAGATCTGAGTGACTCACAGGTGAGGGGGGATTCCAACTCCTAACCAAGAGTCTAAATCTTTGCTGTCTTATATATGGTAGCCGGTGGCCTTGTGGGGTTACTGAGCCCTGGAAATGTAGCTGATCCAAACTGATGTGTTTTCTAACAGCAAAATTCACATTGAATTTTGAAGACTTCATTTGGGAAAAAATAAAAAATAAAGAACATCAAATAGCGCAGTAATTTTTATACTGAGTCCATGTTGAAATGATACTTTTTGATTCCATGTTGAAATGATACTTTTTTTTTGATATGTTGGGTTAAAACAGGTACTAAAATTAATCTCACCTGTTTCTTCCGACTTTTAAAAATGGGGCCACTAGGATATTTAAGATGGCGTGTGGTGCTTGCATTGTATTTTCTTTGCTGGACAGCACTGCCCCCAGAGATGGTCACTGTGGACCATCAGAGAGCAGAAAGGTTTGGATTGATAGTATCACGGAGGAGGAAGGGTTAGGTCACTGGCCAAGCTTGGTGTGAATCCCACCCCTGGAGCAGCTAGTCTTTTCAGTCCTAGGGGAAGGCAGCTCTTTGTATTACAGGATTACCTGCCCATGTTCCTCTTTCCTACTTCTTCTTCAGGGTGCCCAGCCTTCTGGGGATCCTTCTCTGCTGCCATGCTGAGGATGCCCTGTGATTCTGCCATCTGCTCCTCCAAAAGTTTTCTTTATCTTACCTCTACCGCCACGCCAACTCTGCTGCCCACCACCTCTCCCCTCCCCTCCCACCAAGGCTTTCATCATTCTGATTCGATGGCATCCTTAGCCAGATCCCCTGCTTCCGACAGTACCCGCCAGGTTGGTAGAGTAAGTCATAGATTACAAAGCAATTCACACACGTCATCTCCTTTGAGACTCTTCCTCCTACTGACAGCGCTCTGTCAGTAATGATAGTAAAATGAGATCGTCAAAGTGGGCGGAAAGGCATCTGAGAATGAAAAGGTAGATAAAAGGCTTTGGACTCTGAGCACAAACTGGCTGTTAGCTTGAGGTTACTTTCCGAGGAGTGAAAGCGTGGGGTGAGAGCAGCAAGGAGGGACTCTCGAATGTACCTCCCACGGTAAGCGCGCTCCAGCACGGGTTCGAAGCCTCTCCCAAGATAGCAGCAGGACGGCCAAGGTGACTGGGCGCTCCAGGAGCCCTGGAAGCCCCCCTGTTTGGCTGAGGGGATGCAGAGACAACGGTGAGGTAACAAGATTCGCCCAAGGCCCCGAGCGAGCCAGTGACAAAGTGATTGATACCACCCCCGGATCGGGTCTCCCTGTTGACCTTCGCAATAACCTTCACCTTCACACTTGGATGACTTGCTTCTACTTTTCAGAAAATACATTTCACTTGAAAGGCCAAAACCTTTCAAACAGAGAGTTCCAAGCAGACACTTGTGACTGTCAGAGCAACAACCAGGAAACAGAAACAACCTCCTGGGCCAACGGCTTCCCTGCCTTGGAATCCCACCCAGAGTCGGGGTTTCCGGGCAGTCCACATAAGTCCTCAGAAAACTGAGGGCTACAGCAACGCATTTGTCTGGTCTCAATTCCCTCCCCGCTATTTTCAGTTTCCATTTTTATTTGTACATTTTTACAGATAGTCTGGAATAGCAAAACAGTCACACCATGGGTGGAGATGGGGAAAGAGGAGGAGGAGTTATGAAAGCTCGGTATGTGAAAGGCAGATTTATAGTCACAGCAACACAGACACACTGATACACTCAGGCCAGAAAAGGTCTACGGTGACCCAGAGAGGAAGGCAAACGCGTAGCCAGGAGAGGACAGAGGGACACAGAGGTCCCCGAGGAGCGAACACCCAGTCCTGGGAAGTGAAGGGCAGGGGTTGCAATTGCTGAGGTTGGTGTCTAGCAGAGTGAGGCCAGGTTTGAGTTACAGCTGTGGGACCCCCGTGCTGATACCCAGTTTTCTGTTTCTCAGTGGTAAACACACACCCCCTGTGGTTGGGTGGTTCCTCCATCCCTGGCTGGGCTCCAACCACACTGGCAGCAATGAACGACTCAGCTTTCCCTTAGAGCAGGTCTCATCGTAACACTGTAAGCTGATCCCCTGCAAAGCAGAAAGCATGCTGACCCTTTGGGAAATGCAATCTTTCCTTGTTTAGAACCTAGGATTGAGTTTTCCCCCAACAGGATCACGCCCAGAACAACTCCCAGTGAATGCATCATAAGAACCTATAAGAACCCATGTGCTTCTGACAAAGCCATCTTCTTCACCAACTGACCAGAGAAAGAAGATCCCAGTGGCTTAACACTCATTCCTATCTTCAACTTAAAAGACCGTTAGAATGTTTCAGAAATCTGATGTGTTCCCAATCCCTTGGGCAAGGACAGTGAGAATTATTAATGCTAGGAGAATGGTAAAATAAAATAAAATAAATAAGGCATTGAATATGTGTCTTGGTTAACAGCCGTTTTAGCTCATTTATGCTATTTTCTATGTATGGTTTACTTATTTCATCTCCTCTGGGAATAACAAAGAGGGAGTAAGAGTGCTCTTGGCAAAATTGACTTTGGATAAAAGGAAGGAAGCCTGAGAGTGGGTAAATTAAGGAGCCGACTTCTCTGAGGAACCTGGATGACTGAATAAAATCCGCATGCTTAAGTGGGATAGAACGTTCTATTCAGCAGTGGGTCCTCTCATTCTAGGTTATCCTTTCTGCAGTGAAGCTCAGAAAACACATGGAAGAATCCCATTCAGTGGGGGCTTGACTGCTGCAGGAGAATCTGAACAGTGTATAATTTATATGACACTTCTGGTTTGCAAATCACTTTGCAGTTTCTTGGTTACCCTTAATATACCATGAGGTAAAGTGTTAGCACTACCCTCATTTTGTGGATGAGGAAGTTCAAGTATGGAGAATACACAGTGCCCAGAGTCACCAATCATTTCAGCGCGGAACTGAAATGAGATGGACAGCAACTGCGTTATACAACTATAGCTGAATTAGCGAGTTACTCTGGCTTCAGTACTCTTAGATCTATCATTAGATTGAGATGGCACTCCAAAAGAAAAGAAATAGAAAAAAAAAAGCAGCAGCAGAAAGAAATCACAAAGTAGGGATGTTTTAGCTCTGTTCTACACTGCCCCTAAGCTCTGGCACTGAGCCACTTCTAAGGCCTGTTTGCTACCTCTGGGGGCTCAGAGCCCTGTGCATTCACTGCCTTGAACACAGGCTCAACTCCACATGACCCCACGGACTGTATCCCACCAGGCTCTCTGTCCATGGAAGTCTCCAGGCAAGGATACTGGAGTGGGTTGCCATTCCCTTCTCCAGGGGAACTTCCAGACCCAGGGATCAAACCTGGGTCTCCTGCATTGTAGGCAGATTCTTGACCTTCTGAGCCACTAGGGAAGCCCTCAACTCCACACACACCAGTATGGTTCTGCACTCCCGGGCTGCACCCCAGGGCCCAGCTGCCAACCCAGAGACACCACCGGTGAGGCAGGTATCAGGGCTACAGCCATTATGATGTCTCACAGACATGGAATTATGAACAACCTTCTAGGACTTTTTCTTTTGTATTTTATTTTTCTAATTTTCTACAATGGGTAAGTGTTATTCAGGAAGAAAAAAAAGTCAAATAGCCAATAACAATGGAGTCTAAGAACTAACAATGTTTAAGAAATATTTTGCCCCATGGAAAGAGGGCAAACCCAGCCCACCACGCTGGCTGTGCTGAGGGACACCCGGAGCTTCTGTGACCATCAGTTGAGGGGGGCTGGTTTAAAACTCTGTCCCCTTACTGCTACTGTGCTGGAAGACAGCACAGAAGCCAACCCAGCTGTTATGTGCCAACTACTTCTATTTGTGGTCTAATCACCTCATGGCTCATCATTCCACCCTGGAAAGGGCCGAACGAGTCCCTGGGAAAGACTGGTCCCTGGAGCAGAGGGAACATACTTTGAAGAATGGCTTCTCTTTAGTTAGGAGAAGCAAGCACATATCCCTCACAAATCACACCAAAGATGACCAGAGTGTACCTCTTCCCACTCCTTCCCTCCCAGACACTTGATAATCAGTTCACTAATGCTCTCATCACCGACTTGATGGACATGAGTTTGAGCAAGCTCTGGGAGTTGGTGATGGACAGGGAAGCCTGGCGTGCTGCAGTTCATGGAGTCACAAAGAGTCGGACACTACCGAATGACTGAACCGAACTGAATGCTCTCATCCAGGTGATGAGTCCATCTTGAACACCTCTGGCTGATGTACTTGATTTCATGTCCCTGAATCTGACTCAGGTGGGCAGCTTTGGAGCCCTAAGCAGCCCATCGTCCCACTAAATCAGGACAACTACATGAAGTTCTTTCATCTTGGACCTCTCACCGTGATTGTGGATGAATACACATCCACAGCCCAGATGTACAGCCCAGACTCAGAGTCTCAGGGCACCTTCTTCCCTCATCAAAGGAAAGGCAAGCATTGCTAGGAGGAACTGCTCACTCCCAACCAGAGAATATACCCCAAAGGCACCAAGGCCCAGGGTGCCACATATGGACATGTGAAGCAGGAAGGCTTTGTGTTGATATGGTGGAGTCATTGAGTCTTTGTGACTTTGTGATCCCTGAAATGAAAAAGGTCTAGTTCTTAAAAGGCTGGGGCTTGTAGGAGGATTGAAGCTGGAACAGGCACACTTGAAATTTTCTTACACTCTGATGCCAGGGAAACACAGAACTCATGGAACCTACAGCCCCAACAAACAAGGAATGAGGGGGGTGCTGTTTGGAGCATATGAGCCTGTCTGAAGACAAATTCCTTAATTATTTTAGTTGACTGAAGTTGATGTAGAGGGACAGTGGAAGTGAGTAGGGAGAAAGGAATAGCAAACAGAAGAAGAACCTAAAACTCTCAAGATGGGGAGAGAAAGAAATAGAACCTCTTTCCAGGCAGGCACCCCACTTTCCTGAATCCCAAGGGTCATAGGGCAAGGAATAAAAGCAGAAATAGGCCCTGGGCTCAAGGTCTACTTGCATGGAGCTCAGAACACATAAACAGTATAGGCTTTGTCTATATATCTGTAGGGAATTTGACCTTGACCTGGGGTGTGGGCTGGTGGGTAAGGCTGCTGACCGTGAATCTCACCAGAGGGTCGGGTCCTACTCTGACCCGGCGTGAGCAGGGACTGAGCCTCCTCCTTCCTCTCTTCCTGGTCTTCTTCCTCAGCCCTCACAGCACGACAGCTTCAGTAGGGGCTTGGGGTGGCACGTCTTTATCTGGGATCAGGTCCCTGTGCTGGAAGGATCGAGGTCACCAGAGCGGTTCTCCCACAGCCAGGACTGGCCATCTGCCCAGAGCTTCCATCCTGTCTGTGTGGCCAGGCCTTACCTGGCTCTGAGCAGACCCAGACCCAGAGTGTGTGCGTCTGTACCTTTCTGACCAAAAAGGCAGGTCCAAGCTCCTGCTCTGCTAATGGTGAGCTGAGCCCAGGTGGTTTCCTTCTTTCCTAGGAGTTCTCCTAACATTTTAGGGACACTTCAAAGGGATGCAGAAGATTGTGTTAAAGGTCTGTTATAAAGATGACCTGATGCGAAGAGCCGACTCATTGGAAAAGACCCTGATGCTGGGAAAGATTGAGGGCAGGAGGAGAAGGGGAAAACAGAGGATGAGATGGTTGGATGGCATCACCGACTCAATGGACATGAGTTTGAGCAAACTCTGGGAGACAGTGAAGGACAGGGGAGCCTGGCGTGCTGCAGTCCACGGGGTCACAAAGAGTCGGACACGACTGAGCGACTCAACAGCAACAATGAAGATGAGCAGTTGGAGAGAGTGGATGATCTATTTATGGCAAGCACAGGATTTTTTATAAAAGGGTATAAATCACAGGTTGATGAACAGTACTGGTTCCTTAAGAAAAGTTACTTAAGAAGAATTTAAGTGACTGATTACACATTGCCCTGTTTGGAATTTCTTTCTCCATTTTCCCACAACTAGAAACTAGCTGAAATTCGGATCTGGTCACAGACAAGCCCTCTGCCCCAAACGGATGCTGGTGGACATCCACCTCTCCCTGCCAGGTGGAGCCCAGTCCAGATGCATGGAAGCGAGGCACAGGTCTCTCAATCTGAGATACTTCCCCTTACTGTTCCTCAAGCCCAAGTATGCCTTTCCCCTGAAGCAGGAAATTGAACTTTTCAAAGAAAATTATTCTTTAAAAATTCCCTAAACAATTGAAACACTGGGTTCTCCTGAAAATTCTCTCCTTTCTCATAGAATAAATCCTCTGTTTTAAAAGTCATCCTTAGAAGTACAATTGAGAGCTAACAGCATTTCCTGCCCGGTCGTCCCCCAGCACCCCATGCACAGGGCACTCACACGTGAGCCTTTGTGCAGAAGCTGACCCGTGTCGCTAGCAAGGAAGTCTTGAGTAGTACACCCAGATCTGCATCCAGGTGTGCATTGACACAAATGTACACAAAATGCACCAGAGATACAGACACACAGATACCCACACTCACATCCATCCACGCACATCAGATGCCCTATTTGGACGTGAATTGCACACACACATCCAGACACAGTCAAAAAGAGCAGATGAGGAGAAAGGCAGGACTTGGAGCCTGGTGGGTGGAAGAGTGAGAAGGGAGATGGTCTCATAGGTGGGGAAAGGGGGGAGCCGGAGGGGAGATGGGGCAGAAGACAGGGAAATGAAACAGAGGGCACGGCTAGGGGGGAAGGCTGCTGAGTGGGAGGCAAAGTGCCCAGAGCACATTCAGTTATGAAGCAACTGAATCCTCGGCTACGCGGTGGACCCGTGTCTGGACAGCTCGGGGAATTCACTCTGCCTCCCAGGGCTTCTCGGCCCCTGCGGGGTCCCTGACATGACCGCTGGCTGCTGTTGCCCACTCCTGCCAGCACATCCCGTCCCCACAGCTTTCACAACCCTCCGGCCGACATCACAGCTCGCCAACACCTGCAGTGCCAACACGCTCAACCGAGCCTGGGACACCGGGCTGGATCAAGGCCACCTCTGCTTGGATGCTAGCCACCACGATGGCAATTTTGGGATTCATGGCCTTGAATATCAAGAGGGAAAGGACGAAGATGGCAAGAGTCAAGAGTTCTCCGTGAATTTACACAATATCATACAAATTGGAGCCCATGGGACATGGTGGCTCTCTCTGCATGGGACCCATTTTCTCTCGTCTGTACAGAGGTCACCCCTAGGAAAGGGGTGGATGTCCAGTGACAAAGGACAGCTTCCGTGATGGGAAGGGAAAGGTCTCGTTTGGTGTACGGACTTTATCCAGCGGTAACTGAGGCCACTCCCCTTCTCCCTCTTGATCCGCGCTCCCTTCTTCACTCATGGCTTGTGTGCCCAGATGTGTCTTGAACTCCCAAAGTTAGGGCGCCGAGTCCCGTGGCGTCCCAGGCCTGGGATGTGCAGCACCGCAGGTCCTCTGCCCAGGGCTTATGTTCTTGGTTCTGCCCTCAGGGAATTTCAGCCGCACTAAAAATAATAGAAAAATGCAACACAAATGACCGAAACCCCACACTCAGCAAACACAGAGGCACACATACACAGCAGGGATGTCAAGCTGCAGAACTGGCACCCACAGAGGCCCACCCTCGTGATGCTTCCTAGCTCCTGAGGCCTCCATCCTGGGCCATGAAACCACCACAAATGATAGACAACAGTCATGATCCAGTAGTATTTTTAAAAGGTGAAAAGAAAAAAAAGGAAACCATCCAAAATTGTTGCACACATACATGCACACGTGCACACACACACACACACACACACACACACACACACACCAGAGGGTTACTCCAAGGCTCCGATATGCCCAGGGAGTGCAGGTTGGGTTTGGGGCAGGGCGGCCTCTTGTTTAACTGGGTGTAAGGCAGCTCGAAGGTGAGACCGGGCTTTCTGAGCATCCACAGAAGTGTCCTTTCATTGACGTGGGTCTTGCCTCTCAGCACGGCGTTCTCTCCCCCTTCCCACCTCCGGAACTTCATCCAAAAGTTTGGCAGCAGAGAGAAAACTTCCTTCTCGGTGGGTTTTCTCGTCCACTTTCTGGTGTGTCGCTGGTCAGCCAGGAAGGAAATCAGAACGGGAAGAGCAGGAGAAGAAAATGGTTCTGGAAATGGCCTCGAAGATCTGGTTACATTCTATGAACAAAGGGCGCTGTTTCTCTGCGATATGATCGGGGTTGGGGTGGTGTCCCCTCCTGTCGGCTCAGGGGATGGCATTTTCTTGTCTACACCTGTGCCACCCTGGACCACAGGCACCGTCTCTTCCCAGCCCCCTCCCCCCATGCCCCCATCCTTGTGAGTGGTGGGAATCGGGACCCTGTCTTTGAGGGGTGATGCTCACGCTGTCCTCAAGAAACCACGGAGTCAGAAGTTACAAATCAATGGAAGAGCCACATGAGGGGAACGCCATCCCCCATCTCGGTGATGAGGTGACACAGAGTCCGGCGAGATGTGGGTGCCTGAGCCGACCCCCACTCTGCCTTGGCACTGGCATTGTCTTGATTGAGTTTTGTCATATATATGTATATTATATATATATTTATATATATATATGTGTGTGTGTGTGAGTATGGGCTTGTTGTTTTAGCACACTGTCCCGTTCTCGGGTCTGGATTTGGGGCAGTTGGTCCTCGGGACAGGTTGGACAGAAGGGGCCAAGGTACAGAAGAATCCCGAGATCAGCGTGAGGCCCAGGCCCCCCCATGCACAGAACATGGACCATCCGTAGCCATGGCTGATGTCGTCGGGGAGTCCGTACAGGTAGCGGGGGTAACGTGACAGCTCAAAGTTGATCCCGGCCACACAGGTGCACAGTGAGATGATGCAGAAAGTTCCTGGAGGGGGAGGGGAGACACGGGGGGGGGGAGGGGGCAGCGGAGAAGGCGAGGGGAAGGAGAGGAAGAGAGAGAGAAGGGAGGTTTATTACACTTTTTTAGTTTCTTGAATAAGAAAAATGAAAAGATGCAGGTTAAGGGTAACCTGCTAATGAGATCAACATTTGGAAACATTCACGGAGAGGGGAATAGTATCAAGGCTGCCTCATGCTCCAATAACTGCCCAGTCTTGGACAAACTCAGGATGTTTCTCCTTTGGGAAAATCCTAACAATAAATCAAAGGCCAGTTTGTGTAGGGTGAAGCAGAGCAGAAAAGCATTCAGCTCATTTTTCGAAAGCGTTTAAAATTCACTGTCTTTCTTTGGAGACGCAGAAAACACCCCCTTCGCTACTTCTTTAAAGAGAAAAACATCTTTATTCCCTTCTTTTCCACATACAACATCTTACACGATATTGGGTTTTCCTTGAATCCGTTTACCAACCAGTCATCCAAATCCTGGAAGCCTTTTCCCATAAGACAACATTGACCAGAGTGTTTTCTGTGGAACACCAAGCCTAGGAGAAAACTTCTTTACGACGAAGCAGAGGCAGTAACTCTGGGAAACTCTGCACGTGACTTCTCACCCAAGAAGATGCATAATCCAGAGTCAGGTAAGTTAACCTGTCCGACCTAGGGGTATTTCACAAACTTATTACACGGTGCTCCTTAAAACAAAAACAAAACATACTGCTTAGGAACCTTCCTGGTGGTCCAGTGGCTAAGACTCCACACTCCCAATGCAGGGGACCTGGGTTCAATCCCTGGTCAGGGAACTAGATCCCACAGGCCCCAACTAAAGACCCCACATGCCGCAACTAAGACTCGACACAGCCAAACAGAAAACAAACAAACCAAAAAAACTCAAGAAAAACAAAAACAAACAAAGAAAACCAATGCTCATATTAACCTCCAGTGAGGAAGCTGCTACAAGAGACAGAGCGTTATCAAATAGAATCCTAAGCCCACTTTTAGCCAACAGAGATGTGATGTGCCTAAAATGAGTTTAAGAGCTTTTCTTGATTTTCCCTGCGTCTTGTTTGCTCTGTCGCCGCAGACGGGACAGTAACAGCCTGAAGAAATACGCAACATGTGGGAAGGCTGGGTGGGGTTGACAGTACTGCAGGGCCCAAGCACTTCAGTGGCTGTGATCTGTGTTTCCAAAGGTCACTAAGTCAGGAGCAGAGCAGAGGGCTGTGTATAGGCAGCGGGCCTAGGGAGGACCCTGCTGTGTCAAGAGGAGAAAGGAGGAGGGGGCAGGGCTGGACTGAGGGACGGTTTAGTGACTGACGGCTGGTAGAGGCAGCTGCAAGCAATGTGTCGGGGGGACTTGGCATAAATGAAATCGTGTGTGTGGGAAGCATGTAGGTGTGTCTGTGTGTGTAGCGACAGCCATCGTGTACAAACACGTACGGTACCATCACTCCTTGGGAGAGCAGTGGTCCCAAACTTGGGGGGTTACAAAGCACCCAGGGTCCCTCCTGCTCTGCCCTGGGGTTCAGACAGAATTCTAAGTGGGTGCCCAGAGTGGATTATGTCTCACCCCAGACCCTGTGAATCAGAATCTTGGGGGACAGGATGGGGCACTTTCCTTTTCAAAAGTCCCTCAGGTGATTTCTGTTGGTCAGCCTAGCGAGACCCTGTGTGAGGGCACAGGTTCTGTGTCTAACCTTGAGACATGGATCCAGGTGAGGGAAGAAGCAGGGGGGGATGAGGGAAGGAGACGGTGACGGGCTGGGAGAGCCAGAGCTGGAGAACGCTCCATTTTGACACCAGTTTTCAAGAATCCAAATTCCAACAAAAGCTGGAGACCTCCTTGGGTTTAGAAACCTGGTGTGCATGATATTGTTTACTAAAGTTTAGATTTAGGACAGGAAGCGGGGGAGAGAGAGACAGCATGCGTGCATGTGTGTACGTGCATGTGCATGCTGAGTTCAAATCTGAGCTGCCCTTGGGATTTTGAGGCACTTGGGACCACAGGTTTGGAGCCTGGTAGAAATTTCTGAGCTAGAGACGTGAACTGAGTCAACATCTTGTAAATCGAAGCTCTGGATGTGACTGAAGTCACCCAAGAGCTCTCTATGAACTGTACCTACACAGGATACTTTACAAAAGGGAGACAGTTCTTCTCATCAAACGGGGCACAGTCCTCCTGATTAAGTCCAGTGATCTGTTCTGGGAGAGAAGGTCAACCTCAAGAAAATTGATCTTGACCTTATGATCTTCTCAAGTTGCCAATAGCTGATAAAACTTGAAGGACACTATTTTAAGGGTGTTCTACAAGCAGAAATGGGAATACCAGACCACCTTACCTGCCTCCTGAGAAATCTGTATGCAGATCAAGCAACAGTTAGAACTGGAAATGGAACAACGGACTGGTTCAAAATTGGGAAAGGAGTATGTCAATGCTATATATTGTCACCCTGGTTATTTAACGTATATGTGGGGTACATCATTCAAAATGCTGGGCTGGATGTATCACAAGCTGGAATCAGGATTGCTGGGAGAAATATCAACAACCTCAGATCTGCAGATGATACCACTCTAATGGCAGAAGGAAAAGAGGAACTAAAGAGTCTCTTGATGAAGGTGAAAGGAGAGTGAAACAGCTGGCTTAAAACTCAACATTCAAAAAGTTAAGATCATGACATCTAGTTCCATTACTTCATGGCAAATACATGGGTGGGAAAGTGGAAACTATGGCATATTTTGTTTTCTTGGGCTCCAAAATCACTGTAGATTGTAACCACAGACATGAAATTAAAAGATGCTAGCTCCTTGGAAGAAAAGCTATGACAAACCTAGACAGCATATTAAAAAGCAGAGACATTACTTTGCCAACAAAGGTCTGTATAGTCAAAGCTATGGTTTTTCCAGTAGTCATGTATGGATATGAGAGTTGGACTATAAAGAAAGCTGAGCACCAAAGAATTGATGCTTTTGAATTGTGGTGCTGAAAAAGACTCTTGAGAATCCCTTGGACTGCAAGGAGATCAAACCAGTTCATCCTAAAGGAAATCAGCCCTGAATATTCATTGGAAGGACCAATGCTGAAGCTCCAAAACTTTGCTCTCCTCATGTGAAGAGCCAACTCATTGGAAAAGACCCTGATGCTGGGAAATATTGAAGGCAGGAGGAGAAGGGGATGACAGAGGATGAGATGGTTGGATGGCATCACCAACTCAATGGATATGAGTTTGAGCAAGCTCCAGGAGATACAGGAGAACAGAGGAGCCTGGCGTGCTGCAGTCCATAGAATTGCAAAGAGACAGACACGACTTAGCAATTTAACAACAACAACTGCAAGCAGAGTGGGCAGGACAGAAAGAATGTGGTTGATAAATCAAAACCTAATCACTTAATTACCACATGGACCTAATTACCTACCAATTGGACATGGCCCATCTTGTTGATAACATACATCTTACTGTTGTGTTAATAGGATTAGTTGGGGTATCTTCCTGCCTTCACATCATTTCAGTTGTTCTGTGACTTGGCAACTTTTAAAAATTTCTGTGGTTTGCTAGCTCTTGTCAATATTCCCATAGGTGGGAAAAAACTCTGCAGGCTCTCACTCAAGATGGCCCATTACGCAGGTCATCTGTGCAACCTATGGAGAAGTCCTGTGTGACAAAATGGGAAGAGGTGGGGAAGGATTTGTCAGTCCCCACAGACATGGGTGAGGATTTCATTCTGGGTGAGGATTTATATTTTCATATGCTTCTGCACTTCTAAATTCAAGTTTTGAAAAATGTGCGTTAGTAACTGGAAATACACCCATGTAGGCACCTGGTGGGTCCTCGGTTAATGAACTCAATGCAGGACATGTTGCCACTGCTATTCTGATAGCTAAGCTAACGATGTACTTTGATGGAGTTCCAGAGTGTGTGTGGGCTATCAGACCCAGATGGGCAAGGACCTGCCTGACCCAGTGTCCTAAGGTGATGAGTCCAACTTTCAGACCTGTGGACTGGCAACCCACTGGGGAGGGTGGGGTACAGAATTCCCTCCACCTCCTGCCGCCGCCACCACCAACTCCCTGGGGTTCTCCGGGGAACTCACAGATTCTAAATGTCTCTGTTAGGAAACACCTCAAATAAAGGGCGAGTGCTTCCCTGGTGGCTCAGACGGTAAAGAATCTGCCTGCAATGCAGGAGACGCGGGTTTGATCACTGGGTGGGCAAGATCCCCTGGAGAAGAGAATGGCAACCCACGCCAGTGTTCTTGCCTGGAGAATCTCATGGACAGAGGAGCCTGGCGGGCTGCAGTCCATGGGGTTGCAAAGAGTTGGACATGACTGAGCAACTCACACACACACACACACACACACACACATAGATATTACAGCACTGGGGATCACAGCATCTTTCCATTCACCCCAAGTACAGTGGTGCTTTGGGTAAGTAATGAGACCTTCCTTATTTCACAAGGAGCAGGCTATAGACTGGGTTATTTTATTTCTTGGGAGCACTTACTGACTGATTAGTGAGGATCCAAGAAAGGCAAACATTCTAATGCGTGGTCACATCTTCTCAATAATGTCCCCCATGTCTTGGGGTTTGAGCCTAATTCCAATCAGACTTTAAGACTAATTATAGTCACAGTTACCAATTAAGTGAAAAGAACTAGCCAAGCCCTTCCCTTGGGAGCAAGGCTCCACTGTGTGCCCAGAGCTGGCTGCGACACTGGCCAGGCAAGGAGGGACAGCATAAATGCGGCTGCCAGACCTCAGAGACGTCAAGCCCGGGGGAGGCAGGTTAGCTGCGATGGGGCGGAAGGAGGGGAACATTCCTGTGGCTGCGGGCCCCATGGTGTGCCCGACAGCCGATCAGCAAACATCTGTTGAACTTCTCTGTTTGTACTAAGCATTATGCTAGATGTTAGAGGGATAAAAGGGAGAATAAGATAGGATCACTGTTCTTGAGAATTTTTAATCAAATCTAAAATAAAAAGATGAAAAAAAACCACCTTATAATCTCATTGGGGATAGGAGACAGACAAATGAAAAGCTGAGGACGAAGTGGAAATAGCGCCAGATGGGGGATTAAAGGGCCTGAGTTTAGCATCCGCTCTGAACAGTTGGTACCCTCATTGGTAAATCAGAGAGCTGGAGCAGATAGCTAGAAGGTCCCTCCTATATCGAGTCATCTTTAGGAAAAGACGGAATAATACCCAGAAGTAAATGGTAAGAGACAACTATGTGGGGCCAGGGGAGGTTTCCCAGAGGAAGCAGAGTCTTGAAAAAGGAGCAGGGTGTCTGCAGGCAATAAACAGAAGGGGGTTCTCACCTGGCCTGGAGAGCATCCTTCCTTTAGTCCCAGTGCCCCAGGGACCTGGTCTCTAAGCCTGAGTTGAGAAGACATGTCTGCACCCCATTCCCATCATACCTCTGACTTCTGAAATGCTCACTGCTGTCATCCTGGACAGGCTTTCATCACTTCCCACAGAACTTCTGTAGCGGGTCAGTGATGCCCCACCTTCTTCTTCCAGCTATATGTGAAAAAATGTAAAGCCCACCTCTTTAACCTGCCTGTATGGCCTCACCTGGGTAGATGCTTCCTACCTACTTGACCTCATCTCTCAGCTTGACCCCCAGACACCCTGTACGCCAGTCACAGGAGAGAACATTCTGTGGCTCAAACGGGCTAACCTGTCATCACCCCAGGGCCTTTGCACTTGCTGTTCTCTCACTAAAATGGCCTTCTTCTTGAGATCTTCTGGGATCTCAACTCCAGTGCCATCCTCTCAGAGACCCTCCCTGGTCCTCTCCTAAAGCAGTCCCTCCTCCAGGGATGTTCAAACCATGTGCCACAGTGGTGCCTCTGGAGCTGCCCCTGGGAAGGAAGAGGGAGTAAAAAAGACTCCTAGCCCTCTCTCCTCCCTTTGGCCAGGACAAGCCCTGCTCTGATCTGTTTCCATGTGAAGCTTCATTTGATCTAAACATTTTTGAAAAGCACTAGCTTTGTCCATTCACAAGGGGCCTGTAAGGTCTGTCATTATAGGAACTGTGCTTTGGACAGCAAAGTTCAATGGCCCTTCTATTAGTTTCAAGTCCTGCCTTTGGCAGAAATAGCTAATCAATCTCAACCCTCACTCCTGCTGGTTCTGGAAGGGGCCTCAGACTCCTACTCAGCCATGCCCTCCGGGCAGCCGACCCTAACTGGTCAGTTGTAGCTACTCAGAAGAAGAAGTGAAATCTAATTACCCTTTTGGCAGCAAGACTCCCACTCGCTTGGACTCAGAGTTCAGGGAACCCAGTTAGATGAGAACACCACCACCCCAGATTCCCACAGCCTGGGAGTTGGTGCTAACAAGACCCACCGACACAGATGGGTCCTCCAGACCCCTCTAGAGTCCCTCCTTGCAAACTCCACCTGCGAACGGGAAGGCTGGGCCAAGGGGTGTTAACGGTGACCTCTGTAAACATAAATGCTTGCTCGTGATTCACACACAGCATCTGCTTCCCTGGATGACCAGCTCTACCTGAAGTGTAGCCAGGAATCACACCCACAATGTCACCTGGCAACCTATGGCCCGGCCGCGGTCACTCTTGTCTGCCTGTCCCGGCAGCACTTGGCTGGAAGAGGAGAGGGTGGGATCACTGCATCACGCCTCCACTCCCCCTAGCATCCCGACTCTAGACACAGCTGATGCTTAGTGAGGGTGAGACAGAGGAAACAGCTTTCATGTCCAGACGGCCAACTCCTTGTTTCAACACCAAGTACAGCTTTCTCACCCACCCCCTTCTCTGTGCAGCCATCTCTAATGGCTCTCTGGTTGCCAGATACCAGATTCAAGCTTTCTCCCTACTTTTAGTTTCCTGGCTGTTTGACAGCTTTTTCCTGCTAGGCTGTCTCTTCTCTGAGTTTCCAAGCTGCCCCTCGATCCAGGCTTGGTCCCCTCTCCCTTGAGGTCCCTCTCTATTTCCTCCTTTGTTTTTTTAGGCTTGGGGCTCCCCCAGTTCTCCTTGGACCCTGCATCCTTTCTGACCACTTCACCCTCTCCTCCGACTTGAACCACGACCAGAACATGACTGAGTCGTAGGATTATGTGATAGTCTGTGGTATCACACATTATGCAATAATGTGTCCTAACCCCCAGGGGACATGTATGTTCCAGGTTCTTGCTTGGCTATACATAGATTCCCAGCACTTCCTCCATAATCCTTAAGTTTCTGACTTTTTTTCTTTCAAAGTCCTTCTTCCTTACTGCTATTGCTACTGCTGCTAAGTCACTTCAGTCGTGTGCGACCCCATAGATGGCAGCCCACCAGGCTCCCCCGTCCCTGGGATTCTCCAGGCAAGAACACTGGAGTGGGTTGCCATTTCCTTCTCCAATGCATGAAAGTGAAAAATGAAAGTAAAGTCGCTCAGTCGTGTCCGACTCTCAGCGACCGCATGGACTGCAGCCTACCAGGCTCCTCCGTCCATGGGATGTTCCAGGCAAGAGTACTGGAGTGGGGTGCCATTGCCTTCTCCGCCTTCTTCTTCAGCAGGGTGATAAACCATCCCAGCTTGTCTGGGAGTTGGTGGGGTAGAGTGTCTGTCCCTGGGAAGTGTGACTTCTGGCCCTAAAATGAGAAAGACCTGGGCTAAGTGGGACACACTGGTCACCCTTCCGACAGGTTCCCTCCTGCCTTGCACCCTGGGGCCCATCGGTGATACTGCACCGACTACAAACATGAATCCTCGCTTGTAAGTTGCATGTGTGTGCTAAGTCGCTTCAGACATGCCCAGTTCTTTGGGAACCTATGGACTGTAGCCCACCAGGCTCCTCTGTCCATGGAATTCTCTAGGCAAGAACACTGGAGTGGGTTGCCATGCCCTCCTCCAGGGCATCTTCCTGACCCAAGGATTGAACCTGTGTCTCTTAAGTCTCCTACATTGGCAAGCGGGTTCTTTACCACTAGCGCCACCTGGGACTCCTCACTTGTAAGTTACAGAAGACCTAACACCTGAAGCACAGAAACCTGGATCTCTGGATGGGTTGCCACGTTAAGAAATGCCAGGCTGGGAGAGCATTGTTTTGGGGCACTTAATTCTCTTGCAACTGTGGAATGTCACGAGGGAGCACTTATTCTGCAGCCCCCAAATGGTTTGAACCCAGTACCAGCTGGAATGTTGATTACTAGGGTATTTTTAAGCTGATATTCAGAGTTCTGGCATCAACCCCTGTTCAGACTACTTCGGAGCAGCGGCTGCAGGTATGTAAGGCGGGTGGGATGGGGCCTCCTGTGTGACTGCTGCTTTAGCATCCACAGGAGGAGAGAGGAGAACACGTGTTTCCACTCCCTTCAGGGACTGTCAGAGAAGCCTCAGCAGGAACCCCAGAGCCACGGGCCCTGTGGAGAAACAGCACTGAAGTTGCAGTCTCGGGCCAGGCGGCGGAAGTGTTCTCACTAATTCAAGAAGCCGTTGCCTAGGAAACCGAGGGCCTGGCGGAGGTTCTCGCAGGAATGCAGGGTGGTCTCATACTGTGTGCACAGGCATTTTTCCCAAATAGCTATTCCTTCTGTGACCAAGTTGCACCCAAAACTTCACTGGAGTAGAATTTCTGCAGCTTTCCAGGGCCAGAAATCCATCTGGGCGACATTTTCTGCTCTTGGGAGTAGGGAGTGACGTCTGTGTATCCCTGACCCCCGCGGGGCACCCTGTTGCTATGGCACTCAGAGGGCCTCTGTCCTGACCCCAGTCTGTGCCAATGTGCCCTCGTGGGCATGTGTGTCAGGGAGGTCAGGGAGCAGCCGGAGCCCTCCCCAAGACCCTCCCCCTTCCACCCTTCTCTGATCTGGAAATCCGTAAAGAAGCAAATCAGCAAACAGAAGAAGGTTCCCGCCTCCTCTCACAGTGCTCTGCATCCGGGGAAGCTGATGTACACAAACCCTTCCTCTGCTTAGATGAAACGCCTCAGCAGCATTTGGCTCTCGAGAGCGCTTTATAGCTTTGCTCAGACCTGCATGGAATATAAATCACTGCTGAATTATATACCATTGCGTCAGCAGCAGCCGGCAGGCAGGTCACATGGGGCTTTACAGCCAAGGTGCCTTAGGGGTTTGCCGGGATGAGGCAGGGGGTGGTGACAGGCTCCGAGGGAGAACACGCAGCAGGGGATGGGGCCCCGAGTTAGGACAGAACCATCCATCATTCTCCACACTCTGCAGCTGCTCTGGGCAGAGTCGCTGCGTGAATGCCACCACACCCCCAGGGCAAGCAGTGTCTGTATCCCCTAGGCTGTGTCTGCACGCTGCAAGGCTGGTCTCTGTCCGGGCATGATGGTGCCACAGCATGCCACCAGGGCCAGGGCCAGGGCCTGGCTGGTTCAGCTGGGTTGCCATTGGCTGTAAAGAAACGCTTCCACATTCCTATAATACTACTCAGAGTTTCATCCCTTAGTTTCTCCATATCTCCAGGGTAGCCACCAAATCTGGAAACACAGGAGTCATGGACTGAATTGTGTCCTCATAAATTATTGAAGGTTTAATCCCTCAATATTTCAGAATGTGACTGTATTTGGAGATAGGGCTGTTGAAGAGCTAATTAAGTTAAAATGAGGCTCTCAGGGTGGGCCCTAAGCCAATCTGGGGCTTCCCAGGCGGCACTAGTAGTAAAGAATCCTCATGCCAGTGCAGGAGCTGCAGGAGACGGGGGTTCGATCCCTGGGTCGGGAAGATGACATACAGAAGGAAGTGGCAACCCACTCCAGTCTTCTGGCCTGGGAAATCCCAGTCCACGGGGTCAAAAGAGTTGGACACGACTGAGCACCATCTCCAGGTGTAAGCCAGTGTGACTGGAATCTTCGTAAGAAGAGATTAGGACATACAAAGAGACACGAGACAGCCATGTGCACAAAGGGAAGGAAGACCATGGGAAGAGGCAGCAAGAGGGAGGCCGTCCGCAGGGCCAGGAGAGAGGCCTCAGAGACCTTGATCTTGGACTTCCAGCTTCCAGAATTGTGTTAAAATGAATTTCTCTTGTTTAAGCTACCCACTGTGTGGTTTTTTGTTTTGGCAGCACGTGTGATCTGATACAACATGTCTGCTAAGTCGCTTTAGTCGTGTCCGACTCTTTGCGACCCTATGGACTCTAGCCCACCAGGCTCCTCTGTCTCGGATACAACAGGTGAATATATAATAATTGGCTTATTAACAGAATGTGTACCATATGTGATAAAATAAGGCTATGTTATCAGACTTCACGGCCAGCCGGTAGCTGAAACAGGCATCTAAACCCAGCCATACAAAATGATAGCTGCTGGGCATCAGGTGGATTCTTCTCCATCTCGTCTCCCTCATCTATGCATTGACATTTACTCCCACTCCATCCCATCAAAACACTTATTCTTCTGGGTGTATGTTAGATTTGATCACAAGTTCACTGGCCCTGGTGACCTCTACACCCAAGACAGAGCCCTTTCTTTCTTGGGAAGAGAGCGTCAGTGGGTTCAACTGCTTTGATGGGAACTGACTAAGGTCAGAGCACCACTGTCCCATCTCCTAGACTGGACTCTGCCATTTCCACCCTCCGACCAGTCTGCACAGAGTCCTGGCAGCCATCCTGGCCCTTTTCCTTCATGGCCCAATCTAAGTCCCGAATTTCCCAAGAAGTCTTCTCTGACTATGCCCGGCATGAGACAGTCCACATTTGTTTTAGAATCCTTAAAGCATTTTCCGTCTGGAACAGGCAGTCTGACAGTTAGCTGTAGGAACCTTCTCTTGTTCCCGGTTTTAGCTCTGTCCAGCTACATTATAACTGCCTCCAGAGCTGGCATGGCAGCAATGTCTCCTTTTGTATTGCACACAGCTCTGCGCAGTAAATCCCTATCACTGGAGGAAACGGATTTCTGGGCTTCGGAACTTTTAAGTGAAAATATGGACTTGGAAAGACAGAAGGGAATAAAAGAGATACCACAGCTGGCCCTCCCACTCTCCTTTCTCCTAAATCATTTTGTGGCTGGTGAAGTGTGTGTATGTGTGTGTGTGCATGCCCACACATGTCCATGCCTACCTACCTTGTGTTTCAATGGGTACCTTGGATTTCAGGGAGCATTTTTGTTCCTATAGAAATTCAGCATCAGAATAATACCCTCTCTGCAGGATTATTTTGCAGAGCTATAATAATAAATGTGGAAAAGCTTAGAGAAGTTAAAATTGCTTTCTATAGGTAAGGTATAATCTTAGAAAGGGAAAGCTTTAAGTGAGGACAGAGAAAAATTGTTCTGGAGGACGAGAAAAATTGTGCTCGCCGCTTTTCATCTCCATCACCCACTCCATTCTCTCCCGGCCCCGTCGAAGGGCAAGTGCCAAACTGGGAAGCACTTGTTCTCAGCAGAGACCAAAGTGCTCACTCAGGACCCTCAGTTCTGTGTGCTTTGTTGGAACTCAAACCATGGGATCTGAAAGATCTCAGAATACAGTCCTGAGACCCATCTTGGTAAGAGAACTTATCTTGGGGCTCAGAGGAGTTTCAGCATCTACCAGGGGTCACATCCTGACATTGGTGGGTTTGCAACGAAGCTTGTGCTCGACCAGGAGGGGTAAAAGGAAGCAGCCCTCAGAGAAGGGTTGGAAATCGCTAGGTGACATGAGGTGGGGACCTTTTATGAGTGCTATAGAAGCTCTGACCCTGGTTTCTCTGGAATGCAGAGGCAGCATTTATAGCTATCCCATCTACTAAATTATAAAATTCATTTATTAAACACCTATTGCCTAGGGGACTGAGAAAGCTGTATTCTTACTGTTTTTAGTCTACACAGAACACTTTTCCTTCTTTCTTCTTTTTGTAAAAAAAATGTATTTATTTATTTGGCTGCACCAGGTCTTAGTTGCACCATGTGGGGTCTAGTTCCCCGACCAGGGATTGAACCCAGGACCCCTGCACTGGGAGCATAGGGTCTTAGCCACTGGACCACCAGGGAAGTGCCCCCTTCTTTCTTCTTTTGTTAAAACATCACCACCACTCTTTCTCCCAAGGAAGCCATTCTGTGATCACAATGATTAAATCCAGGCAGATGCACTTGACTCAAGCCAAGTCTCAGTTTTTGTATCCTCTGTACCTCTTGAAGTTGCTGTGAGGTTACATATATTTATGCAAATCACATAAGTATATACAAATCCCATAAATTATATAATTCATATAGTAATTCAAAATTAAATAATCTGCTGAAGGTTCCAAGGTATAAGGAACAGAGCAAATACCTGATTTTGTTGTAAAGCCTCAAACTATTTGATTGTGGAAATACCCAAGAACTATTCATCACAATGGCTTCCATTGACCCCATTAAAAAACAGCATCCTCCAGGAGAAGCAACCACTGGCCCACTTCACTCTTGACCACTGGCCTTGGATATTCCATACCTCAAGGAATGAAAAGCTGGGAAGATCTGAGTCTGGTGGTCTGTGGTGAGCTGTGAGCTTTCCAAATAGGGCAGGAAAGAGAGTGCTACAGGGCAAACGAAGCAAGAAAACAGCATCACCTTTTTCTCAGTGTGAATCTTTGCAGCTTCCTATCCATCTGGGCCTTGGTTCAGAGCTGAGAGTTAGTGGATCCAACTGGCTTCTCAACTAGACTGAGAGTGGCGTCCACAGCTGTGCAGAAAGGAACATTCTCAAGCTGTGAATAGTGAGCTTCCAAGCGGAAGGCCACTTAGAACATGCCATCTTCCTGCTCCTGCTTCTCTTTCCTCTTCTTCTCTCTCTAAACCAATGCCTTCTGGCGGACAACAATGGTCCATAGAGCAAACTCTAAGAACCTCTAGAGCAGAGGGCAATCTTGCCCTGGGTTTCTTTCTGGGGGCAATGCTTGAAGGCATACAAAACCTCCTGCAGGCCATCTCTGATACTATATACTTTTCTGGTCACTGTACCAGTCATCTTCCTAAGTAGATACAAGAGAAAGCCTCATCTCCACACCCCCATCCCACCTCACCACCCCCTCCCACCCACTGAGCCAGCATGAAGCCCAGTACAAACTGATCTTTCATTATGTTTGAGTCACTGTCTTGGTCATCATGAGACTCTCCTGGCCCACCCAGAGGTCCCCCAGGGTCAGCCCGCACCAGCTTCCTGGGAGAAGACCTGCTACTGACCAGGATATAGCTTCGTGGAAAGACAACTCCATCAAGAATCAGAAAACCCAGGTTCTGGTTCCATTCTTTCCCAAGAAGTGGATTAAATCACCTCATCTCTCTTGGCTATGATCTCCTTGAACACAGAATACAGGGGGTAGACCAGATCTCTAAGATTCTTCTGATTAAGTGATTCTATGACTCTAGGTATTGGGACAAAAAGGTGCCATTCTCTTTGAATTGTTCTAGGACTTGCTGTCACTTATTTTGTCAGACATGAGTCACCTGGAGAGAAGATGCTGGTTCTCACATGCACAGAAGGGCTGGTGAATGAGACCATTAGATGTCATTATTCACCATCAGTGTGCATACGAGGCTTAGCTTGAAATGGCCTTGATTCAAAACGTAGAAGGATAGGGACCCAGCTGTTTAAGTGTCTGGAAGAAACTGGCTCTCTGGCTTCTGCCCTATCTGATCCAAGCCAATGCCATGATCACTAGTAGAAGAGAGAGGCTTGGGGTGGTAGCCAGAAGATCAGGAGAGCCTGCCACCTAGTTTGGTTTATGTTTCCACATGCATGGCACATTTGTCAGCTTCACTTGGCCCTCCCTTGAGATGAAAACCTGTACCCAAGTGGTTTGGGCATACTGTAACCCCACCACCGGGCCACTGAACACATATATAGTCTTATATGAATCAAACACTTATTTGTACTATTTATAATATGATGGGCTTCCCTGGTAGCGCAACTGGTAAAGAATCTGCCTGCAATGTGGGAGACCTGGGTTTGATCCCTGGGTTGGGAAGATACCCTGGAGAAGGAAACAGCTACCCACTCCAGTATTCTGGCCTGGAGAATTCCATACAGTCAATGCGGTTCGCAAAGAGTTAGACACGGCTGAGCAACTTTCACTTTTCATTTTCACATAATATGATAGGCATTGTTCCAAAAGCTTTAGAAATGGTAGTTCTTTGAATCCTCAAAGCAAAACTTTATGAGGTTTAGGAAGGGAAAGTAAGACATAGAGAGGTTAAGTAAATTGCCCAAGATCACACAGCTGCTATGTACTGGAGCCAGGATTCAAATCCATGCTTTTGCCACTTGTTTTCTCTCATTCCAGCTCTTTCACGTGCATGGGTATTGTCTCTGGCACTGGACTGTAAGCAATGTAAGCAGAGATAGCTCTTCTCTTCCCCAACAAGATCCTATACATGGTGGTTTTTAAGTAAGATTTATCTACTAGATGGTGAGATGGGGAGAAGAGGGCCTATCATTATCAAAATGGCCATAAGGAGTCTGAGGTGACCCTCCGACTCATGGCTTAGTTAATAAAAATCTCATGGTTGACTTCTCCAGATAACTAGGAAAACCGATCACAGTCCACACATAACTTCACTCTGGTCTATGTTGGGTCAAAGGGTGACTTCCTCTAGAGGGACATGAGTTTTCCATGAGGATCAGGATGTTTTGGTTGAGAAAGGAAAGGAATCAAGATCTAGAACATCAACTCTCTTTCAATAAGACTTTTGGTAGCTTCCCAGGAGGCCAGAAACCAAACCCAGTAGGCAGAGTGACCTGGTGGTCAGAAGCCCCAGGGGAGCTCAGTATGGACCCCCACCCATCAGCGGGCTCCTCCCCACAGTGCTGCTGGCTTGTGAGTGGGCCTGTACCTAGCAACCCTTTTAGCTCCACTCATGTCTGGGAGATTTAGGGAATAGTCCTTATTTACCCCTCTTCATTTCCTGAATTCAAACTTGGATGAGAAGAAAGTCCCAGAAAGAAGGTAGAGAGGACAGAAGATATCAGCTTTTTTACTGTTAAGGCAAGTATGGTGACTGTGGCTTGGCTCCTGGCCACCATCAAGCTCAGTAATACTTTCCCTCGCTAGGTTGACATTTTAGGATAGTTTCCCTAGGGAATGTTTGGTTCTGCAGAGAGATACACTCACCCAGAAGTGACTCACACTGTGGGCCAGAAAAAGAAAGAAAAATAGGCCTCCAATGTGGCCTCCTGATGCTGGCCTGGGTGGTGGGCCTTGATCCCGGGAATGCTGGCCACTAAAGAGGCCAAGCAAAAGCAGACAACCCAGATGCTGCTGGGCCCAGGAGCTCAGCCTCCTCTGGCAACCTCACCAACCGGCAGTCAGTCACCTCTTCCCCTTTAGGAAGCAGGGCCTTAACAGGTAGAGTTGGGGAGATCTCCCTGGTGGTCCAGTGGTTAAAACTCTGTGCTCTCAATGCAGGGGGCCCAGGCTTGATCCCTGGTCAGGGAACTAGATCCCACATGTCAGAACTAAGAGTCTGCATGCCACAACTAACGATTTCACATGCCATATCTAAGACCCAGCACAGCACATATACATATATACACATATATACACACATATATATACATATGTGTGTATATATATACATAAACACACACACATATATATATATATATATTTTTTTTTTCTTTAAAGGTAGAGTTGGTATCCTTCTAGAGAGAGGAGAGAAGTTTCCTACTTTACGGGCCCAGATGGGAATGCTGAGAAAAAGAGAGAATGCCATCTCACTGCCCTTGGCTGTACTAACTCAAAGAACCTAGGAATCTGTGACCCAGAGGCTTCTGGGAAATGTGATTTCAGTTGAAAATGTTAAGAGCTAAATGGGAGAGGATATTTTAATTTATTATTTAGAATAAATTGTAGCCCATGAGGGTGGTAGAATCTTTAAGGTATTCCTGGATTTTGTTGGCAGGGGTGGTGGGGGGTGTAGTAGGAAGGACACAGCTACCAGATCCCTTCCTCCCCAGGGCCAAAATTATGGGTTCAAATAACATATTAAATTTACATTTAACTTGACACAAAGCTGCTTAAGCATTTTTTGTTTAAACGATGAAAAGGTTTTTTTTTTTTTTTTTGCTTCATTCACAATAGAGTTTAGTTACATAGAGATATAGAAGAACGGAAATGTATTAATGACATGTGAAATCCTAAACCAGAATGAATAAATAAAGACTTGGTGGACTGCTTCTGAAGAGTGGCCAACTCCAAGCCTAGGAGCTGTTTCATTTGATAAATGGACATGAAAAGCCCTTGAAGGGGCGAGTTGACTGAATTCCTCCCGCAGCCTCAATCCTGAGCCTCCTTGTGAGGCTGCCCCTGAATCCCCAGGAGAGAGAGGCTCCCTTTCTCCGGGCACCCACAGTCCCCACTGATCACTCTGCTTGGGTGGCCCTCAAGGTCTTCTCTACCCATTTTCCTCCTGTCCTACTGAAAGGGACATCTACCTGCCCCTTGCAAGTGGGGGAGAGGAGGACCCCTCTGGCCTCCAGACACTAATGAAAGCTGGTGGGGGAGCCTGAGCCTGTCTTCCGCTTCACTTCTTAGGCCTCCTTCATCCCAGGTGGCCTTGTCCGGTACCCATTTCTTTTCTCTCACATGTTCCAGGAACAGAGAAGAAAGAGGGGGTATCGATCTGAAGACTTAAATTAAGCCTCCACCATTTACTTAATTGCATGACTCTAAGTTTGTTTCTTGGCTCTCTGGGTCAAGTTCATTATGTACAAAATCAGTGTAGTAATGCTGACCTTAAGGACTGCCAGAAAGATGAAAGGTAAATAACGTTTGGACAGCATCTGCCATTGACACAGCATTGATGCTCCAACAAGTAAGCTCTTCCCTTCCTCACTGTCTCTTCCACCTGTTCTCTTGGGGTGGTGGTGTGTGGGATGCTGAAGGTCAAATGGGAACTTCCCCTCCCTCTGGAGCTCTGTGAACTAAAAATTGTCACCTGACTCATAATGAACTGGTAGCTCAGACAGTAAAGAATCTGCCTTCGATGCAGGAGACTGCAGTTTGATCCCTGGGTTGGGAAGATCCCCTGGAGGAAGAAATGTCTAATCACTTCAGTATTCTTGCCTGGGGAAACCCAGACAGAGGAGCCTGGCAGGCTACAGTCCATGGGGTCTCAAAGAGTCAGACATGACTGAGCAACTTTCACTTTCATTCTGGGTGACCAGCACCTTCCTTCCCCAAGAATGGTAGACAGGTAGATCAAAGAGGTCCTCATCCTCCTTACTGCTGAAATGACACAGAATTCTATTGTTTTTAATATTTTGCATTGTAAAGTTGTCAGTCCTGAAAAGGGAAATGGCTCATTTATCAGACTAACTGGTCTAAATGTCTGACTCTCCTCTAAGATCATGGGCAACTCTCAGGCAGGCAGGAGTTTTATTTTACTTTTTATCCTCAAGTACTTAGCAGGTACTTAAGGGGTTGTTTATTTAATGAATTATGAACATTGGGCAGATTCCAATGGTTCACTAAAGTGGGGAATGGGCTCTCCTCTCTCACAACCACTTCTTGGACATTCTTGATGCTCTGATGGCTCCTATAGATGGGGTGAGAGTATTTTCCAAACCCCAAATCAAGACACATGATATGAGACATGATCTGATAAGACCAAAGCATATTTGAAATCAGGAGACTTCTAGAACATCAAGGAGAGAAACGCTCTACACAGGCCCTCATTCTCTAATTAATTTTCTGTTTGTTTAGTTGCTCAATCGTGTCTGACTCTTTGCGACCCCATGGACTGTAGCCTGCCATGCTCCTCTGTCCATGGGATTTCCCAGGCAAGGATACTGGAGTGGGTTGCCATGTTCTTCTCCAGGGGATCTTTCTGAGCCAGGGATTGAACCCACATATCCTGTATCTTGTGTACTGCCGGTGATTCCTTTACCCCTGAGCCACCAATTACTACATACCTGGAGACAAAAAGTGAGTCAGTCCCCATCTGCCCCAAAAGCCCTAGTTCTGTTGGATGAAGAAGCATGTCCAGTAGAGCGGAGTTGACTGACACCTCTGGGTTTGTCTTCACAAACCTTCTCCAGTATCATGCTTTCAGGTCTCCCGAGAATCACTCCCCCACCAGCACCTCCTAGACCTTCAAGGCCATCACCAGCAGATCGTGGGACAATGTAGACAGCAACTGGTTTGGGCTTCCTAAGCTCCTCCCCACCTATACCCACAGGGGTCATCATTCACAGTGAGGTGAAGGGTGATGGAGGGGGTGCAGCCCTGGGCCCAAGGTGTGCCTGACTCTGCATTGTGGGGGCTGCCTGGCCCTGCCCCCAGCTCTCTGGCCTGGGCTGCTTCTCCAGATCACCCCTCTGGTCCCCAGAGGGAGCTGGGGTCCTACTGTGCACACACCCCAGCTCACCTGTTGGTGACATCCTCAGGGTGCCCCTGAGTCTGGTCTGGGATGTTCTCCCTATGTCTGGTACCCTGAGCAATTCTGCACATGTGTGTGTACATGCTAATTTGCCTCAGTCGTGTCCAACTCTTTGTGACCCCATGGGCTGTAGCCCGCCAGGCTCCTCTGTCCACGGGATTCTCCAGGCAAGAATACTGGAGTGGGTTGCCATTCCTTTCTACAGGGGATCTTCCTGACTCAGGGATCAAACCCACTCTACTCTCTATCGAAAGTATAGAAAATAAGCTTCCTTAAAATAAGGCCTATGTTTACTCAATTTTTAAAGCACTGTGTATGTTCACAGAAATATTTTTTGAACTGAATTAGAATTTGTTGCAGAAATATTTCAAATATGGCTTAATATGTCTGATTACATTATGATTCTTGGTATGGTGTGCATGCGTGCTCAGTCGTATCCAACTCTGTGACCCCAGGGACTGTATAGGCTCCTCTGTCCATGGGATTCTCCAGGCAAGTATACTGGAGTGGGTTGCCATAGCTTCCTCCAGGGGATCTTCCTGACCCAGGAAGATTGAACCCATGTCTCTTACGCCTCCTGCATTGGCAGGCAGGTTCTTTACCACTAGCGCCACCTGGGAAGCCCTCCAACCCTGTACACACCATGCATCATAGACATCCAAGCAGTAGGGGCAACAGGAGCCTCTTGAGGGTGGAACCCCCTACCCCCTTCCCTGGGTGTGGCTATTTCTGATGCCACCTTTCCAGGTCCTCATTCTTCTCTCTGTACCCAGGACTGGAGAGAGGCCATTCGTCACTTCCACCAGAGCCTCCCTCGTCACTGTTTCTGGGGGGCAGCTTTTAAGGCCGACAGGAGGGGTCTGTGCATTTACTCCAGGAATGAGCATTTTTCTTTGATTGATGCCTAGTTTCAAGAGGCAGGAGCTTGGCAGCCATGTTCCCTTTCTCTGAAGTTTGCACACCTCTGTAAGAACATCCTAGAAGAACCACAGGGAGGGAGGCTTTTGAGGCTGCTTTAGAAATTACCTCAGTTTCCACGGCAATCAAGCTCTGTGCCGTTGCCACCACCTTCTGGGTCTTTCTGCCCCCACTGGAAAGGCTATTGGAGAAATCTCTTATTTCTTGACAATGATTCCAGGAAAGAGGTGGTTTTCCAGCTTACCTGTGCCAACCCCCCACTCTTCTTGGTTGCACTTCCCCAACCCATTCATGCTGACGGTGCATTGTCTGGAAGCAAGAGACCCCAGTTTGGGGCAGTCCTGTTAATATTTCTAACCCAGGAAAGACAGGCTGTCAGGGTCCCAGCCTGAGTCTGGGCTATATCTGTGCATGTCTGTGTTGGTGGAAGCATGACAGCCAGGTAGGCACCAGGGTTGTGGAGAAATCACTCATCCTGAGTGGGACCCCAAATCATCCACCCAGACTCAGCCTAGACACTGCACCACGACCATGCTTTACCATCTAGCCCTGTCATTCCCTTCCTTAGACCTTGACAATTCTGGGTCTGCCCTGCCCATGCAAGGGGTTGAACTGCATTATAGGAACTTCCCAAGAGATCCATCAGTTCTTCCTTGATGGCTCATCAGGTAAAGAATCTGCCTGCAATGCAGGAGACACACAGGAGACATGGGTTTGATCCCTGGCTTGGGAAGATCCCCTGGAGGAGGGAGGGCATGACAACCCACTCCAGTATTCATGCCTGGAGAACCCCATGGACAGAAGAGCCTAGTGGGCTATAGTACATGGGGTTGCAAAGAATCAGACACAACTGAAGCGACTTAGCATGCACACATGGGAGATCCATCAACTCTTTCATTTAAAACATCAACAGACAGCATGAGTGCTAAGGCTTTTTCTATCCTGCTGTTTCCACCGATCTAGGATGTTATCAATATTCTCACCCAATCTTAATCAAAGGCCTCCACAGAAATGTAAAGGTCTTACACTAAGGTTCCAAGTCTCAATAAATTCCGACCTTACCTCCCCAGTCTGAGACCCTGTCAGTTTTGGAAGATGCTCCTCTCCCTGTTGGCAGCAGGCAATACACTCCACTGTGTCTTATTAGTAGCTTGTGTCAGCAATGTTTGGAGAGCCAGCTTTTGATGTGAGGGAAGGGGGAACACTTGTTCTGCATGATTATCCAGTCATCAAAGGGCAAGGGGTGATTTTCAGCCCAGCAACTTGGCCTCAGCTAGGGAGGAGGGCAGCTGCATGCAGAACAGGGAGGTGACCTGAGTTTTCAAGTTCTCTGGGAGCCTCTGTGGCAAAAGGCTGTGGTGTCTTGGGATTGGGGAGTCTGGGTGTGGGGCGATGCTGGAGGCGGAGATGGCTCAGGGGCCTGCAACATGAGCAGCTGTGTGCTGGCTTTAATACTCTGCTGTCACCATCTTGAAATTCTTGATAATGTTTGAATAAGGGGACCACAAAGAACGCTGAGCACTGAAGAATTGATGCTTTTGAACTGTGGTGTTGGAGAAGACTCTTGAGAGTCCCTTGGACTGCAAGGAGACCCAACCAGTCCATCCTAAAGGGAATCAGTCCTGAATATTCATTGGAAGGACTGATGCTAAAGCTGAAACTCCAATGCTTTGGCCACCTGATGTAAAGAACTGACTCACTGGAAAAGACCCTGATGCTGGGAAAGATTGAAGGCGGGAGGAGAAGGGGATGACAGAAGATGAGATGGTTGGATGGCATCACCAACTCGAGGGACAGGAGTTTGAGCAAGCTCCGAGAGATGGTGAAGGACAGGAAAGCCTGGTGTGCTACAGTCCATGAGGTCATACAGAGTCAGACACAACTGAACGACTGAACAATGAACAACAAAGGGGTCCAAGTTTTCATTTTACCCTGCTCCTCACAAATTATGGAGCTGGTCCCAGTTGGAGGGGAAAGACGTTACCAGGTGTGTGGCAATGCAGCACCTTCGGGGGGTACACGACAGTTGTCCTACCCTAACCTGGCCATCCCAGGCGTAGACATCATGCCCTCACTCACTGCAACTGGGCATGGCAGGCTGAAGAAGCCCCAGCTGCAGGGACCCCCAAAGGAGGCCAGACCACTGATAAATGTCTTTGCCCAGGGGAGAAGCCCAGAGCAATCTATGAAACAGACAGAGGGTAAGGCAGAATCAATCAAGCCCAGACCATGGCTTCCAAGGCCCTACACCATCCACCCAGCTTTGGGCGTATCTCCATCTCATTCTGCTCCTGACACAACCCTCTCCTCTTGCTCAGCTTTTTCAGACCCAAGAAGCTCATCCCCATCCCAGGATGTCCTCTACACCTGCTGTTTGTTCTTGTAGGGACTAATCTTTCCTGAGTCTTCCCAGGGCTCAGCATCCTCCCTTCACTCACATCTCTGTTCACCACAACCATCCCTGAGGGGCCTCCATCCCCACCCACTGGCCCTTCACCTACAATGATGGCCCCCCAGAACTCTCTATCTCCCTCCCAGCTTAATTTTTCTCCATTGTTCTCACCCCCTGATATCAGATCATGTATTTACTTTATGGGATTTGCTTCTTGTCTGTTTCTCTAGCTAGAATGCAAGCTTCATGAAGACTTGATCCTATTTCCTACCACAGCCCAAGGGCTTAATCAGTGTCTGGCACATAGTACAGGCAATCAATATTGAATGAATGCATGAGTAGGGTGGTGATTAGCCAGAGAAATAATATCTGTTCAACAATTTCATCTTCGCCACCCTGTGGTGTGTATGTCTTTGCATGCTGTTGGTGGTGGTGGTGACATGGGGCTGCTTAAAGCAAAGCGTCCCTGAAGGCAGTCATTTAAAAAAAAAAAAAAGGAGCATCTCAGTAGTAAAAATAATAAGCTCTAGAAATTTATTGAGAACAATGGCAACTTTTTATATGAGTTAACTCTGTAATAGTCACAACTATGCCTCAAATGGGTACTATTATTAGCCTTGTGTTACAGGTGAGAAAATTGAAGCAGTGCATGAATTAGCATCTGCCCTGGATGATGTGTAGTGGTGTGGCTGTGTTGAGGCTTGATGGGCAGGTGACAGGCCATTCTGGCAAGGCCTCCACTGACCAGATTAGGGTTTATAGAGCCAGGGCTGCTTACTTACCATTCTCCTCCAAAATGCAAATCTGTAACAGAGGGGGTCCCACTGGGTGGTAAGGGTGCACGTGCTTTGGGGTCTATTTCAACTCTTAAGGCAAAAATGAAGCCCCAGCCACACTGTCCTGGCCACTGGTTCTATATCAGGCAAGCATGCATGTTATTTCCTAATCTTCCTGACAATGTGCCTCCTCTCCCCAAAGGTCTTGGTTTTGAATGCAATCATCAAATGCTAAAACATATTCAAATATGCACCTTCCTAAGGGCAAGATATATCCCAGGGTATGAAGTAGTCTGTGAATCTCTGCTGAGGACTGCGAGAGAAAGGCTGTAAGATAGAAAGTCAAGAGAAGAGTTGTGACGTTGTAGTGAAATCTCACCTGAAGTTATAGAGGTAGGTGGGCTTTATGCCCTTGTTGGTCAAGACAGATTATAGACTCTCTTCTGCCGATTAGAAGGGAATTCACTAGGGGTACGTGTGTAAATTCACTACCACTTCAGTACCATTTACACAGAAGAGTAACAGCTATTATTTGCTGAAGGTTTCTTATAAGCTTGCATCGTGTTAAGTCATTGGCTTATTGATTGTATCCTCCCTTCCCAGAATAGTATCTAACTTACGTGGTCACGCTTTTCTTAACCATGAGTCACAAATGTTGAGACACGGTTCCTACTGAACTTGGAGAAACTCAGTCCTAGCCACATTTCCGAGCAGTGCTGGTGCTCGGGAGGACAGTAGGGAGAGGCTGATGGGGAAGCTTGGATGTTGTCCTACTTCACAGCATCCATAAAACCACTCCACTCACTGCCTGGAAGACACATTCACCCAGTCAAGACACCCATACCTTGGGTTCTGCATTTTAGGCTTGTGAGTATGCTTAGTCACTCAGTCATGTCTGACTGTGACCCCATGGACTGCAGTCTACCAGGCTCCTCTGTCCATGGAGATTCTCCAGGCCAAGAATACTGGAGTGGGTTGCCATGCCCTCCTCCAGGGGATCTTTCCAATCCAGGGATTGAACCTGAGTCTCCCACACTGCAGGTGGATTCTTTACCATCTGAGTCACCAGGGAAGCCCAAGAATACTGGAGTGGGTAGCCTATTCCTTCTCCAGGGGATCATCCCGACCCAGGAATTGAATTGGGGTCTCCTGCATTGCAGGCAGATTCTTCACCAGCTGAGCTACCAGGGACATTTTCAGAATTGCTGGACCTTTATCAAGGTCTTTTTCTACCAGAAGAGGGGTATCTGGGGGTTTACCACACAACTGCTCTCTGGTGGGCTTGGTGGAGGGGTGTCATTGAGCATCACTGTCTTGCAGGTGACTGCAGTCACTCAAAGTGGATAGCTTGAGCTTCTCTGGGAGCATCCTCTTTGCTCTTCTGACTGACCGGGGAGTTAGACAAGGTTATGCTGATCACAGGTGGGAGGAAAAGGACCTTTAAAGACTTCCTCTTCCCATGAGCACTTGTGCCCTCAATTCTGGCCACCGTCTCCTCCATGCACCCCTTTGTGCTTTGAGAAGTGAGGAACAGAAAGGGAATGGAGACAGATTCTGAGACTGGCATCTGCTTAGAAGTACAGAATCAGGACGAAGCCACTGTGGGCAGATGTGTATGGCACAGGGGGTCATGGGGATCTCCCATACGGGGAACTGGAAGCAGAGACAGCAGGATGGGCCATAAGAAGCCAGGCTGGCATCCCCGACTGGGCCCTGGTTCCATTTCTGCCACCAGACACCCATGCCTCACCCTTTTCATTCTAGGCTTGTAAGTTTTCAGAACTGCTGGACCTTTATCAAGGTCCTTGTGACCTAGGACAGCCGATATAACTCCTCTTATCTGGAAATACAAGAAGGTCGAATTGGATGGTCTCTAAGGCCCCCTTCCATTTCTAACTTTCTAGGAGTCCAAATTGAAGACAGAAAGTTCTTTCTGAGGTCATGTATAATTCATACCCTCCATCCAAAAGGAATTTGAGACAGACTCCAGGACTGTTCAAATAAAGATAAAAGGAGAATAAGAAACCCCATGGAAGAGGAGAAGGTCAGACCAGGAACACAAGATAAGACAGGCTAATTTCTTGAAGGACTGCTGGCTCTAATCAAGAAAAAACAAAACACTTTCTCTGTTGTACATAATTCCCTCTTTTGATACATGCATTCGACAGATATTGGAGGCTCCAGACACTTTTTAGACTCAGGGGGTACCTTGGAGAACAAAGCAGATAAGCTTTTGGGGCTCATGGAGCTGACGTCTATGTTGGTGGTGGGAGAGGGGGGCAGTTGGGGAATGTTAAAAAACACTGCAGACACCCATTATCCAGGTCTTGATTTCCAATACCATTCTCCAACAGAAGGAACCAGGCTCCTTGGAGAAATGGCCAGTTCTAAGATGAGGGCAGGAAATAACACTAGATGAGCCTGGAGCACCTTGAAGTGCCCAAAACTAAGGAAGCACTCACAAAAAGCAAAATCAAAAGCCTACATTGATGAGTATACCAAAGGGCATGGGGTCAACTGAACGCGCTCCCAGCGGCCAAAACTGGGACAGCTGGACAACAAAGTAAACAGTACTGAATTACGACTCAGACTATAAAGTCAACATTCATGAGTCCACATTAAAATGAATAAATAAAGAATCTGCCTGCAAAGAAGGAGATCCAGGTTCAATCCCTGGGTCAGGAAGATCCCCTGGAGAAGGGAATGGCAACCTACTCCAGTATTCTTGCCTGGAGAATCCCATGGACAGAGGAGCCTGGCAGGCTGCAGTCCATAGGGTGGCAAAGAGCTGGACACGACTGAGTGACTAACGCTTTTACTTTCAATAAACAGGGAAGAAGAGATGCATCTCCCATGCAGAAGAATTCCAAATAGTTTATGTAGCTATTCCACCTAAAGGCGGAGAAACAGCCCCCAACTTCTTAGGTGTGGGCTGTGCCTACTGACTTCCTTCCAAAGAGGGCAGCATGGAAACAGAGAAAACAGAAGAGTAACTTTACAGTGGAGAAGCCTGACACATACTCCTTTCTCCAGGGGATGAAGGGTAATCTCAACCATCATAAATCATGGGGATAGCACGTACCCTTGAAATGACGTGATGAAAATGGCACCTTACCTATTTTATCTTCTTCCCCAAACCCATAACCCAGTCTAATCACTAGAAGAAAACTAGATAAGGTCCAACAGAGGAGCATCCCACACTATGCATGACCAGTACTCCTCAAGTACTCAACCAGCAAGGTCATTAAAAACAAGGGAAGTTTGAGAAACGGTCACAGTCAAGAGGAGCCCAATGAGACAGGACAACATAATGTGGATTTCTGGAAGGGACTCAGAAACAGAAAAGGGGCATCAGGTAACAACAGAAAAAGGAACCAAAACAACTAACTATGGACATTAATGAATAACAACATTTATTAACTGTAATAAATGTACCATACTAAAATAAGATGTCAATAACAGGGAAAACTGTATTCTAGGGCAAAGTGGAATATGTGACTTCTCTGTGCTATTTGCTCAATTTTTCTGTAAACCTAAACTGTTCTAAAAACGAAAGTCTATTTAAAAAAAAGAATCTGAAGGTCAGAGATGGAAGGAGTCACAGACTCTCTCTGCTCCTGGCTTTACACAAGCAAGCTTCCATGAGTCTTACAACTGTAGGAAATGAATTTTGCCAACAGCATCATGATCTTGGATAAGGACCCCAGTCTCAGATGAGACCCTGGCTTGGGTGGATACCTGAACTGTAGACTGGGGAGACCCCGAGCGGAAAATCCAGGCAGTTAAGCCTACCTGGAATTCTGATTTAGGGAAACTGTACAAGATAACAGGGTTTCTGCTTTAAAAAAAAAAAATCAACCCAAACCAAAATGCAGTGACAATAAGCATGTCATAGAGTAGTGGGCGTGCTGTAGAAAAATTAATTAAAATGTAGAGAGTGACTGGGCAGCTTTGTAAACCGGATGGTTGAGGCAGCCCTCTCTGAGGGGGTGGCTCTTCATTTGGGATCTCAATCCTAAGAGGAGCCGGTCACGAGGCACTGGTGGGGAAAGCACTGTGTGCAGAGATCGGGCCGCTCCAGGACCTTGCAGCGAAACTATGAGATCCAGGAGAGAGGCGGATGATGTGTCCAGAGTAATGTGAGCATGGCGGAAGGGACAGGATGGGAGTCAAGGGAGGGAGAAAGAGCCAGATTAAATGGGGTCTCCACCATGGACTGAATGCTGTGTGCTCCCAAATTCGCATGGTGAAACACTAACCTCTAAGATGATGCTGCTAAATGGAGGGGCCTTTGGGAAGTGATTCGGTCATGAGGATGGGACCCTCGTGAATGGCATTAGTGACCTTTCAAAAGAGGCCCCAGAGAGCTCTCTTGACCCTGCCATCATACGAGAACACACAACGACGTACCATCTATGACGTCTATAAACCAGAAAGAAGGTTCTTCCTAGACACTGGATCTGCCAGTTCCTTGATCTGCCTGGCCTCCAGAAGAGCAAGAAACAAATTTCTGCTCTTTATAAGTCACCCATTCTCTGGCATTTTGTAATATGACCCCAAGCTAACTGAGATAGCCTCGGAAGAAGGGTAAGAAATTTGGATTTTAAGTTCAAGAGTAAGTTTTTGGCACACTGGTAGTAGATGAGTGAACATCTGATTTATAGTTTCAAAAATATTATGCCAACCGCCCTGTGAAGGACTGATTGCCGGGTACCAGTCTCCACAGGAGGCTCCAGCGTCAACCTCGATGTAAGCTCACGGCAAATGATGGATGTCTTCCAGGAGTGTGGGAGGACGTGGGAGAGGAGTGCTGAGGGGGTGGAGCATGGGCTTTCAACATTCCCACCCATTTGTAGACCTGTGTCCATGAGGCGGCTCTAGATGCACTGGTGAGTCAATTACAAGTGGTCCTAGTAGTCACCTGCTTCCTCGCCACGCTGTGCTTCCCCCGTGCCATCCCGTCGCCGCACATCTGAATCCCACTGGTGATTCAACCAGACACTCGTGTCTGGCAGTCACATCCAAACGCTGCCATGCCAGTCTGAGCTAGATTCTCCCCAGAGGCCTTGCCAAAGGGAAACTGGATCCCACCCACCACCCCCAGCCTCCCGGCCCGACAGAGCTGCCATAAGTAACTAATTGCCTCCTCTAGGTTGAGCATTAATTAAACAATCTGTTGCTAGTCATCTCCTGAGGTGCAGGGCGCCCTCTCTTTAAGCCTGGAAATAGTTAAATCCTGGAAAAGAGAAGCACCTAGTGTGGGCCACCCGCATTCATGTGTGAACAGATAAGAAGTTGTGGATAGAACCTCTTATTTTGGCCCCGGCTGAGTCATCTAAAGTCAACTGCAATTCCATCTTTGGACTCTTCACTTTCAATTTACCTGTTTTGCTCTTACTGACCCCTTCTTTACACCTGCTCACCACACCACCCCCACACCCACACCCGGCCAGCTTGGGAGCCCTGTGGTGGTCGGTCGGGTCCCCAGTAGCTGTTCTCACTGGCCGTCCAATCAAACCCCTTGAGCACTAGTCTGTGCTCAGCTATAGACTGAGCCAATCTGGGTGGTCTGTCTAGCCAAAGCTATGGTTTTTCCAGTAGTCATGCATGGATGTGACAGTTGGACTATAAAGAAAGCTGAGCGCTGAAGAATTGATGCTTTTGAACTGTGGTGTTGGAGAAGACTCTTGAGAGTTCCTTGGACTGCAAAGAGATCCAACCAGTCCATCCTAAAGCAGATCAGTCCTGGGTGTTCATTGGAAAGACTGATGTTGAAGCTGAAACTCCAATCCTTTGGCCACCTGATGCAAATAGCTGACTCATTTGAAAAGACCCTGATGCTGGGTAAGATTGAAGGCGGGAGGAGAAGGGGATGACAGGATGAGATGGTTGGATGGCATCACTGACTCAATAGACATGAGTTTGAGTAAACTCTGGGAGTTGGTGATGGACAGGGAAGCCTGGCATGCTGTGGTCCATGGGGTTGCAAAGAGTTGGACATGACTGAGTGACTGAACTGAACTGAACTGAATCTGGATAAGAGCTAAAGCCATGGGACATTTTGGTCACAAATATCTACAGTCTGAGGGACAGCTTTGCCATGTTCGTAAGGTAGCTGTCAGAGGGAGCTGACTCTCCAAGCCTTTCCATGGGTCACTCCTAGAAGAGGAACTCCTGGAGGACAGGCACCAGTCCGGTTCTGGTTCCGGGAGTAGTTGGTGCTGAGAAGGCTCTTCATGGCACACAGAGTCTTCATGACAAGGCTTTGTCTCTGGGTGGACACCTCCCCTCTCAGCAGCTCTGTGCTGAGCAGGGACAGGGAAGCACAGCTTCTACTCTGAGTCTGCTCCCTGCCAGGCTCTGAATTAAACCAGACTCCTGGGGTCAGCAGGCAGCAGCTGCTCTGGGCATCAGGACCACCACCCCCCTCTCCCTCCTCTCATCGTGACTGTGTCTGGCTTCCTTGGCATGGATGCCTACTAAGTCTCTCAGTCGTGTCCGACTCTTTTCGACCCTATGGACTGTAGCCCGCCAGGCTCCTCTGTCCATGGGGATTCTCCAGACAAGAATACTGGAGGGGGTTGCCGTGCCCTCCTCCAGGGGATCATTCCAAGCGAGGGATCGAACTCATGTCTCTTACATCTCCTGTGTTGGCAGGCATGTTCTTTACCACCAGCACCACCTGGGAAGGCCTCCTTGGACAGGGCATTCATTTGAAAAGGGAGAGGGTACCCTCCCCCACCTAGAGCTTCAATTTCCCCCAAAGACCAGGGATCAAGGGATCAGCTGTTAGTGGCTTTGTCCTTCTTTCTCACCTCTTGGGGCCCATCTGCTGGTCACCATGAGATGTGTGGACACCACCCCCCCGCCCCCACCGCAGCGTCTTGTTACCTGTGGACACAGGTAACAAAGTTCCAGGGTGGACAAGATGGCTCTGCTCCAACATGACAACCCTCCCGTCAACGATAAGAAGCTCTCGGGACAGCAGCTTCTGGATGTTGCCATTTTATCATGAGCTATGGTTTTTCCATTGAAAAGGCCAGTGGGGAGTCCATGTGCGGGGAAAGCTGGTTTAGCTGGGACCCTTGGTGACCAGGGCTCGGACGGGCCTCCAGGATAATAACCCATGCCCTGTGACAGCGCTACCCTGTCTGATGCAGCCTAAGAGCTAGAGAAGCAGTCATAAAATGGGGCAGGGGAGCTGGGAAGGAAGACAAGTTCTGAGAGGCCTTCCCGACTGGTTCATCCCTAGAACCGTGACAGTTCAGAGCTGGAGGACTCTTAAAGGTCACCAGTTCCCCCAGCTCTCCCCCCCCACCCCCCCCAGTTACCACACATTAGGGTCACCTCAAGTGTTCAGCTTGGATGAGTCTGAACAAGGCCCCAGCATCAGTACTTTAAAAAGCCCTGCAGGCGATTTGACTGTGCAGTGATTACAAACCACTAGCCAGGGCGTCCCTGGTGGCACGGTGGTAAAGAATCTGCCTGGCAATGCAGAGGACACAAGTTGGATCCCTGAGCCAGGAAGATACCACATGTCTCAGAGCAACGGAGCCCCCGCACCACAGAGCTACTGCGCTCAGTAGCTGTGGCTCCCGGGCCCGGGGGCCCTAGAGCCCAAGCTCCACCACAAGAGAAGCCACCGCAATGAGAAGCCTGAGAACTGCAACTAGAGGGTAGCCCATGCTCTCTGCAGCTAGAGAAAAGCCCAAGCAGCGATAAAGACCCAGCACAGCCGAAAGCAAAAAAAAAAAAATAGAATCACTAACCAGGAGGAAGGGGATCAACACCATCACTCACTCTCCTGTGGGGAGGGGTCTCGGGTCCCTAGTCCAGCCTGAGGGCTTTCACCTGGCATCCCAGAGCCCTAGGCTTCTGGTGGTGCCCCAGCAAAGGGGGGGTGGGAGGGGCAGGGCCCCAGGCACCCTCCTGTCCACCACCCTCTTCCGGGAGAGAGTTCCCACCCAGGTCTCAGGTGAGCGGGGAGTGTCCTGCAAAGATCCGCAGGGCCCTCACTGTCTCTGTCTGGAAGCTGTCAGAGCTGGAAGGCTCAGCGCCGGGTGGGAGGTGAGGAGGGCTGGCCTGGAGGGATGGGGAGGAGGCAGCACGCGGGGAGGTGGGAGCACCTCGGAAGAGCGGAGATGAAAGAGCGTCAGCTCCCAGGGCTCCCGGATTCCTGCTATGCCCGAGGCCTGTTTGCTCAGCTTTTCTCAGATTCCTGGGAGGCCTCTCTAGAGCCTTAGAAAAGCCCCGTTTTACTGGAGCCCGTCTTTGTACAACCACAAGAGCCTTAAGAGAGAACACGCGCTACAAACAGAGCCACTCCGCTTTGATCTTTTCACGTTTCGGGGTCCACGGAAGATTTCTGACTGGAAGGTGGAAATGAAAAAGATTCCATGCTGCTAAAACCAAGCACGACCATCCCAGGCCGAGTGTGACCCTTGCTTCAGTGAGGAGGACACCCGGGGCACAGAGAAGGTGGTGGGGCTGGTTTTGTGGGGGCAGCGGGGGGGGGGGGGTCCTGTCCCAGCAGGGGATGGAAGGAAGGAGCAGGGAGCCGCCCATGCCTCTCTCTCCCCTGGCTTCTGCCTCACTCCGGTTGGGACCCACAGGGGAGGTGGTGCTGGGCAGGGATGGCTGACTCTGGTGACAGAGAATTTGAGATTTGGGACATCTGTCCTTCAGGGGGATAAGGATAAAGAGTCCAGCGCCAAGTTGAACCCAACAATTCTCCTCCTTCTCTCCCAGCTCACAGTTTACTAGCCCCCAGCTCTGTCCGTCCAGAATAGCCACCTCCAATCTCCAGCAGGACACCACGCCCCTCCCCACCTCCAGGACCTGATCAGAGATCCCAAGTCAGGTGGTTCATGTGGTGTCTGCCATCTAACTAATGCTGGCTTCCATGGAAGGGACTCATTATTGCTGCTGTTCAGTTCCTCAGTTGTGTCCGACTCTCTGAGACCCCATGGACTGCAGCATGCCAGGTTTCCCTGTCCTTCGCCAACTCCTGGAGCTTGCTCAAACTCACGTCCATTGAGCTGGTGATGCCATCCAACCATCTCATCCTCTGTCGTCCCCTTCTCCTCCTGCCCTTACACATTTCCCTGTATACATTTTCAATTGCTTCTGCACAAGCCCAATTCCCCTTCTTCCTAACTCCATGCAATTTGTCCATCCACCTCTCTCCAAGGAATGCCCTGTGAAGGGCACACTCACGGTTAGCTTTCACTTTGGACTGAGGCTCAAACCAGGAGACCAAAAAGCACACTTGAACTCTTCAGGGAGAAAAGAGGCCGTACAGACTGTGAATGCGCTTTTACTTCCCACGGACGAGAACCTGTTCCCTCACAGCTACACAGCTCTGCTCATGGACCACCTGTCAAAGGGCTGGACTGGTCCTATGGCCACGGCAGTGATAGAGGGTGAGAGAGACACGTGACAGAAGGTTGGGCCTTGTCCCACCAGCTTAGAGCCTCATTGGAAACGGGAGCAACAGCTGTAGGACCCAGGAATCAGGGTGGAGGTAGGCTTTTGAAGAGGAAACTGTCCAGACAGCAGTTGCCCCCTGCCCACAGTATATGCCAGGTACACACTACGTGCTCAAAATACCCAAGTACCTCCTGGGTTCACACTTGCTCCACATCTGACACCTGTTTCAAGGCCATCACCACCGTCTCTCACACACCAGGTGGGAGACCCCAGAGGGCAATGACCAGCAGTCACCAGGAACTCAAAACACAGTTGGAATGAGTGAAGGAAAGGGGCCCCCCCCAACGGAGTCTGGGCCTCCATCCTCATGTCCACCAGCTGTTCTCTCGGAATGCCAGTAACCAGGACCTCCCAGCCTGCTGCCCCTGAGCCTTACCTCCCATGAGGAAGAGCAGCCCAGCCACATACTGCATAAGGCCTCGGTCCCAGCAGCAGCCCAGCACGCCGATGATCCAGCCGAAGAGGATGATGGCCACTGCCATGCCCATGAAGCCGGCCGTCATCCTGCGCAGGTCTGCAGGGAAGCAGGTGGGTACCAGTTAGCATCAGAGCCTGGGACGCAGGGTCCAGTGCACCCCAACCCTGGGCCGGGGGGAGGGGGCAGGGCACCACAGGGGCCCTTTGCAGACAGGTTGGTGCAACTGAGCTTCCTTTGCAGAGGGCAGAGCCTCCGATGGCAACCATATTTGTTGTTTAGTTGCTCAGTCATGTCCGACTCTGTGAGACCCCAAGGACTGTATAGCCCACCAGGCTCCTCTGTCCAGGGATTCTCCAGGCAAGAATACTGGAGTGGGTAGCTATTCCCTTCTCCAGGGGATCTTCTGGACCCAGGGATTGAACCTCAGTCTCCTGCACTGCAGGCAGATTCTTCACCCCTGAGCCAGCTGGGAAATACCGGTGACCATATCCTCAAGTGCAAACACAGCTAGGACAGCCTGGTCCATACGCGGAAGGAGAGATCACCACCATAATAGCTGCCATTTCCTCTGCATTCCCTTCTTTGTGCTGGGGGCAACACTGTTCTTCGCAAGCATCTCTCCCAACCTCCTAGGACAGCTATTGTCTTTATCCCTATCTGGAAAATGGAGCAACCCACAGAAAGCCTACAGAGAGTGGAGAACACAGCATCAAACCCAGATCTGTGCGGCTCCCAGGTCCTAACCCAGGATCACTCACCCTTCAGGGAGGTGAGACCCAGACAAATGGGCCCTTAGAGCTAGGCTGAGTCTTGGCACTTGCCAAGGACTCTATCCCTCCCATGCAGGGTTTGCTGGTCTCTCAGGAGGTCAGGGGTGAAGAGGAAGCTGTATGACGTTCCTCATCCTCCAGCCTGACTCCGGGGGGCTCAGCTTCCGCCGCACGTGTGGTTGCAGGGTGGGAGCCATGCTTCCTGCTCACAGGTTGAGCCCTGAGGAGGCCCCCTCAGCTTTCCTCATCAGACCCTTCTCTGTACATGCTCTGCCAACCCGCCAGACAAAGCCTGGCATGCAGGGGGATGAGGGCTGTCTGGAAAAGTGATTTTTTTTTATTAGTTTTTATTGGAGTATCGCTGCTTTACAGGGCTTCCCTGATGGCTCAGTGGTAAAGAACCATCTGCCAAGGTAGGAGACATGAGCCGTGGGTTTGATCCCTGGCACGGGAAGATCCCCTGGAGGAGGGCATGGCAACCCACTCCAATATTCTTGCCTGGAGAATCCTATGGACGGAGGAGCCTGGAAGGCTCTTGTCCACAGGGTCGAAAAGAGTTGGACCTGAGTGAAGTGACTTAGCACATGAATGCTGTGTTAGCTTCTGCTGTAGGCAAAGTGAATCAACTATATGTTTACATGCATCCACTCTTTTTTTTTTTGTATTTCCTTCCCATTTAGGTCTGGGAAGGTGGAATTTTTAGCAGAAGGGAGACGGCAGAGCTGCTGATATATCTCTGTCAGCCTCACTCAGAATCTTGCTAAGCTTCCTCCCAGCTCTAGTCCTACACCCCGGTGTATCCCCCCACCCCGCTGCACACTCTTTCCCTGGAATCTGGCTTTCTTCCTTCTGGGTAACAACCCCAATCAGGCTCCACACAGGAGCCGTTTGTCTGGCCTCTGCCCTGGGCGATGGGGACTGCAGAGTAGCCTGGAGACCCCGTGGGCATTCCCTACTCTTGAAGGAAGGGAAGGAGGATGAGGAGGTGGGGAGAGGGGCTCCAGACAGCAAACTACATGAGTCCCCCATCCAAGCAAGCACGGATGGTCTCCTCTCATCCCCGAGGAAACAAACACCCAGGTTTCTGTGGGGAACACCTCTGTGCCTCTCTCGCACTCCAGGCCCCCGGTCGGCAGAGTAAGCAGAGGATCCCGGGCACAGTCTGGCTTGAGGTCTCCTGCCCCTCCCCCACCTCCAGAGCTGGCTGTGGTCCATGCCCCTTGGCCTGACACTGAAGATCAGACCCTGGCAGCCCCCTCCTCAACCCCCGGGGAGGAAGTTGGCTGGGGGGTGGGGAGAAGAACAGCAGGTGAGCCTCCCCATGATGAAGGGGGCCTAACAGGGCCCTGCCACAGAGGCGGACATTCCCAGAGAGCCACGAGCAGGTTCCTGCTCTACTGAGTTCTCCTGGGTCCTTCCCACCCTTGCTGACCCCAGAGTGCCAGCCCAGCAAGAGAGCAGTCACACCCGTTACAGTCACTCCCGTGCACACCAAGGAGGCCTAATTATCAGGCTGCACTGACCGCTCAGATCGCTAAACACGCCAGAGGGAACTTTATTGAGGACGCGTTAGATCCTAGCATGCAAATGTGTGTGCCAGGCTTCCTGAGTGGGCTCCGTGCTCAGGCATCCACGGCTGGCTGGAAAGAAGGCAGGACCTCCCTGCCAGCTGGGCCGCACCCCTTTCTCTTTCAACTGCCTGTGGTCACCCCGGCCCCTCCATCTCCCCACGGCCACGAGCCTTAGTCCCTTGGCCCCTTCTTCCTTTGTCACCACAAGAGACTCTAGGCAGCCAGCTCTGGGCTGCCTCCTTGGTGGAAAAAGGTCCCCTCTCGACTCCACTGGGACTGATTCCTGGCCATGGGATACTCTGCCACGCAGGGCTCATCCACTCTCCACTGCAGTCAAGGGCAAGGAGGCGATGGGAATGGGAGGCGAGAGACCAGGGTATTTTTAGTCTAAAGGAGATTTACTTATATCCCCTTAAACAGCTCAGGAAATTTCTCTTCTATGCCCCTGTGAAACTACTGGCTTCCTTTTCAGTAACAGGGGGGTTTCTAGGAAGACTCCCCTAGAATTTCTAGGAAGAATCCCTAGTGGCACTAGAGAGGACAACCCTGCAGAAGCCACAGAGCCCCTTCCTGCCACATCTGGTGGGTACTGGCCCCTGGGCTATGCAGACCCCAGGGAGCAAAGGTGCTGCCTGGGGGACTGAATGGATAATGGGTCCCTGTGAGCCATGTGTACTTGGGCTGGGGATGGAGAAGAGGGCTGGACAGGAAAACAAATAATGCAAATCATTACAAGACAGAAAGGTATTGCTGTTGGAGGAGGTAAGCCAAGTGCTTCACTTAGGAGAAAACAGAGCAAAAGGCAGAAACAGAAATGGAGAGTAATTCCTCTTCCAAAAGCCCTGAGACAGACAACCTGTGTTCCCAGGTCAGGGAAGGCTGTGCCTCCAAAACAGACTCTGTGCACTCTGCTGTCTCCCAAAGGTTTTGTCAACAAAAACTGAGGGTCAGGCTAAGTTGTTGTTCTAGAAAGAGGATGAAAACCAGAGGTCAGGCCTGAGCATTTTCACTGACCCGAGAGGATATTCACCATCACCCGGTGAGCCATGTATGTACAGCTGTTTATTCTGCCCTCAGACCCACATGGTAACTCAGGGCAGCTGCAGCAATAACTTAAAGGTAGGCAGGACAAGTAATATTCCTATTTTACAGGGTTTAGAGAAGTTAAATAATTTATTGATCAACAGTCTCAAACCAGTGAACTAAAAAGGAATGAGCTGGGTTACTGAGTTGTGTAGGAAAATAAAATTAATAATCTAATTAAAGACCTACAGGATCATCATCACAGATGGAAAAAGTATAACTAGCATTTTTCCTCCCAAATAAAGCCAGGATTAGAGTTCCAAGATTTTTTTTAAAAGACAGAAATTCACATGGAAGGGGAAACCAGAAAAGAAGATGGCGACAACAGAAGCCTGGAAGCTGCAAAACTGAGGGCAGTATAATTTCTCAACAGACCTAACAAGCCAAGACCAGAGCCAGTGGAGGGGTCGGGGGAAGCTGAAAACCATCCTGCCAAACCCCCCAAAGGTTCAGAAATTGGCATTAATCACTATGCATCAGGAAGTCAAGCAGAGGGGAGGGAGATAAAACAAGGATTTCGAACAAGTTGTTTAGGATGGAATGAGAACCTTAGCTCCCCTCAGCCACTCCACACCTCCGGGGAATAACCCAGGGTGGAGAGGGAGTACTTAGGACTGGGGGTCAACAAGCTCAGGTGACGGCTGGTCAGCACAACTGAGCGTCATTGCACACAGGGCAAGTAAGTGTCTGTGCACCTACAGAATGCTGAATGCTAAGACCCCAGACCTCTTCTGCCTGGCCCCCAGAAGTGGACTGCCGTGCCTTTGCCCTAGAGCCTGGAAGCTGGGAGAGACCTTTCTGGTGATGACCAGCACACGAGAAAATATCTAGACACATTACTATTTGTGTGTGTGGCAGGAGGCAGGGAGGCATAAGCAGTCCCTCCAACTATCTACAACAAAGCTTCCCATTGACAAGCCCACTGCCTACTCAGGGCTTTCAGGCAGCCCCAAATATTAAGAAAATCTATAAGCTGGAAGGAAAAGAACTTGAAGAAACAAACTGCAGGGAGGAGAAATTAAAGATTATTATTGGAAATATAAATCAAAATCACAATGAGATATCATATCACATCTGTCAGAATGGCCATCATCAAAAGACCACAAATAACAAATGTTGGTGAAGATGAACAGAAAAGGGAATCCTTGTACATTGTTGATGGGAATGTAAATTGGTGCAGCCACTGTGGAAAACAGCATGGAGTTTTCTTAAAAAAACCAAAAACAGAATTACCCTATGACCTAGCAATTCCACTCCTGGGTATATAGCTGAAAAAACGAAAACACTAAATTTGAAAAGATAAATGCACAAGGCTCATAGCAGCATCATTTACAATTGCCAAGATATGGAAGCAACCTAAGTGTCCATCAACAGATGAATGGATAAAGAAAATGTGATATATGTGTGTGTGTGTGTACATACACACATATACACACACACACACAATGAAATACTATTCAGTATTCCATAAAAAATAACAGAAGTTTGCCATTTGCAGCAACATGGATGGACTTGGAGGGCATTATGCTTTAAGTGAAACAAGCCAGAAAGAGAACAACAAACACTGTATATCACTTATAAGTGGAATCTGAAAAATACAACAAACTAGTGAATATAACAAAAAGAAACAGACTCAGATACATAGAATAAACTAGTGCCTATCAGTGGGGGGATAGGAGGGGGAATACAGGGTTGAGGGGTGGGGAAACAGACTACTGGGTGTAGATACACTGTATTTACAACAAGAAGAATGAAGTCAATATTTCATAATAACTGTAAACAGAAAATAACCTTTAAAAATTGTATTAAATTTTTAAAAGAAAATTTTAAATCATTATAAATATCCCCAAGAGACAAGAGAAGAGACATAGTTTGCTTCCATGACATAAGAACAAGAGACTATTGAAAAGGATTCTCTGAAGAACAAGAATAACACCTTATAATAATGGAATCAAAATCATTGAAATTTATATTATAAAATCAATTCTAACTTACGGAGTAAGAGTCCGATCTTGTTTCAAAATATTTAGGAGTCTTACAAAATGCACACAGTACAAGGAAATGAAGGAAAGAGAAAATAGAGAAATAAAAGAAGATGAAGCCAGATACCACATTCTCACACAAAATCTGGACCCTAATGTCCTTAGAAAGGTTATTATAGTCAGCATATTTGTATTTAAGGCATTAGATATTATTTTCATTATTTTTAAATCTTTGTTGCCTTCTATTTGTATTTGAGAAAATCCCAAAGGCCACTCTGCCTATGGAATGACTCACACATAGATGGCCCCATTCTACCCATCTGTGTTATCCTATGTGTTAATTTTATTTCTTTAGGAGTGAGAAATTGCCTTTTTAATTCTTTGTGATTGTTCACTGTGCCCACAGCAGTACTTTGTACCTGGGAATTTACACAGCTTGCACAGTTAACCATTGAATGATGAGGGGGTTAAGAGGTGCCAACCCTCCACACAGTGGAAAATCCACTTATAACTTGTAGTCAGCCCTCTGTACACTTACAGAAGAAAGAAGGTCCTACATCCAGGGATTCAGTCAACCACTCATCTTGTACTACTGTTGTATGTACTCTTGAAAGTGAAAGTGAAGTGAAAGTTGCTCAGTCGTGTCTGACTCTTTGCAATCCCATGGACTATACAGTCCATGGACTTCTCCAGGCCAGAATACTGGAGTGGGTAGCCTTTCAAAATACCTGCAAATAAGTGGATCCAAAGAGTTCAAACCTGTGTTGTTCAAGGGTCAACTGTTATTTCTTTCCCCATCTCTTCCTGCCTTTTTGTAGAAAGAAGGGGAGAGGGAAGGGGAAGCGGAAAACCAAACTCATCCATCTGAAGCCTTGGAAAAACACTATGCAAGGTCGGACAAAGAATAATCCCCTTAGAAAGAATTTGGAATGTTGAGCTTGACTCTTTAGGGAAAGGTTGAAATAAAGAAAAATCTTCACATGAATCCTGTTGGGTTTGAGTCTAATATCTGTCTTCCATGATCCTAATGTTTGAGAGTCTAGTGTTCAAAATGACAAAGGTGCATTCTAATCTTTTTAGAAAAAGAACGCTGACAGCACGTGGAAAACGAGTGGGTGGGGGTGGGGGGATGGATGATGAGGGTGGTGGAGGAAGAATGGCCAGGAGAACCATCAAATACAACCAGAAAAAACAGTTCTCCCTCATGGAAAAAATTTGATTTTGAAGTTTACACTCCTATTAACATTTAAATTGAAAGGTATTGCTTGCAACTCTACATGGGGAAACCAGGACATCTGCATTTAAATAAACGCTACTCAGAGAAGGAAAATATATGTGGGCTATGAATCTCTTTCTATTTGCTCTTTAAAGACCTTGTACAAAAAAACTGATGAGGATTGGAAATTTTTTCTCATTCAAAAAACAGAAATGGTGAGGGTAGGTCTGAGTTAGAACTTGCTGTGTCAGTGAAGACAGGAGATGGGAGGGCGGACATTGTGTTAATGGTCCAGGGTCAAGAACCTGCGAAATCAACAAGGTCATGGTCCTCCTCTGCTGGCCACAAGGGGCACCTCTGTGTGACAGAGGTGCTGCCATGGCTACAAAGGTGGGAGAGCATCAGCTGCCCTGGGAGCTAGACATGCATTTGCAAATTAATCAGTCCCTTTGGGGTTCAAGGCAACAACTGAAGGGCAGAGGATGGTGGTGAAGACAGAACTCGGTGTTCTTGCCCCAGGGGGTCAATCTAGAAAGTAAGAAGTGGAGAGAAAGGGTGGGCAATGAGCATGTTAGCTTGGCATCAACTCAGGACAAGCTGATTCACAGGGGAAGGAATGTTCCAAGAACCAATCACTGCAGAGCATCCATCTCTAAAGGAAGAGAGGGTGTTGGTGCTGGGTAATCACACAGAGGGCTTCCCTGGTGGCTCAGTGGTGAAGCATCCACCTGCCAATGCAGGAGACATGGATTTGATCCTTGGGTCAGGAAGATCCCCTGGAGAAGGAAATGGCAATCCACTCTAGTATTCTTGCCTGGGACATCCCATGGACAGAGGAGCCTGGAGGGCTACAGTCCATGGGACCAAAAAAAAAAAAAAAAACACCCAGAATTAGGTACAACTTAGTGACTAGACAACAACAACAAAACCACACAGAGATTCAACAGATGGGGATGGAAGCACGGATTCTTGGAACCAGGCTGCCTCGGTTCAAATCCTGGCTCTGCCATATACTGGCTGTGCAAATGTGAGCAACTTGGTCCCTCTCTCTAGATCTCAATGTCTGCATCTTTAAGTGGAAGTTATGACACTACCTACTTCAGAGGGTTTTTCAGAGGATTAAACAAGATAATACGTATAAACTGCTTAGAATAGTACCTGACACAAAGCTGGAGTGATACAAGAAGTGGAATCACCTAAATTAAGGCAGTTTTCTCTTTTTCTTGCACTACATCTCTTGCACATGCTGTACATGAGCATACAAGAGTTGAGCAGCACGTTGGGGTGAGCCCCTAATTAAGGATTTGTACCCAGAGGGAACAGCCTTCTGAGATCTGTTCCTGCGCTTCTCAGGTACCAGGAGAGGCTGAGGTGCAGGCTTTATGTTTCTGTTTGTTAATAATAAGAAGTATCAAATCTTGAGTGTGGATGCTTCTTATCCCCGGGGGACCAAAACAGCTGGAGGCCACAGCAGCTAATAGCAGAGGTGCCGGGGGCCAAAAAGGCTGCTCAAAACTTGGGCTCTTGCAGTGAGCACTGAACTGATCTAGAAGGAAGAAGGATGCACAAGACCATCACTCTTGAGTGATCTAGTCAATTAACACTGAAGCAGAGAAGTGGTTCACAAATTTGGACCAGGAAACTATGTGGATGTCTTCTTGGTATTTATGATTGAAAGGTTTTGTATATGGCTTTCTTCCAGGGTGTAAGTTGCTTTGGCATCCTAATGAAGTTATATTTAAGAAACCGTTATTATGTGAAAACAAAATAGTTCTTAAGAAAGATAGCATTAAGATGTGCCTGACTCTTGCGACACTATGGACTATAGCCTGCCAGGCTCCTCTGTCCATGGGATTCTCCAGGCAAGAATACTGGAGTGGGTTGCCATTTCCTACTCCAGGAGATCTTCCTGACCCAGGAATCGAACCCAGGTTTCCAGCATTGCAGGCAGATTCTTTACTGACTGAGCTACGTGGGAAGCCCAAAATAGTTCTTGGGTTTCCATAAAAAGTGTCCTCTGCCCATCTATGTGCTTCCATCTTTCTCCAAGCCCCCCACGTGCTCCGGTCATGACAAATTGCAGTTCTCTGAAAGGCTTGGCACATTCTCCCCATTTCCTTGATGGCACTGAGCTCTCTGCCAACATGGCTGCCCACACATCTCACCTGGTGAGCTTCTCAGCATCCTTGAAATCTCCCAAGAAAGTGAAAGTCTGGGAGACTTCCAAGGTGCTTCTTTAGCCGACACTGGCATCCAGTGCTTGAGGCTCCTATAACACTTGGTTGATAGTCACCATCTTACTGTGATTACTTATGTGTCCTTTCCTCCAACAGTGAGAGCTTGTTCAGGGCTGTGGTTGTGCTTGGTTTATTTGTTTTCCCAGTTCCCAGCGCATTGCCTGGCATAAGCAAGTGCTCAATAAATGTTTGCTAAATGAGATCACCACCACCCCCCAACCCTGTAACAACCTCTAAAACTGGATGCACCATGGACTAAAGCAGGGTGAGGAGGATGTGACTCAAATGTCACAGTGACTTGAAGCCAACCTCTCCCTCCTCCAATCTTATTTTTAAAAGCCAGCATCAACTTTTGCTTAACAGTTCAACATAGTTTTTTTTTTTTTTTAATCATATACACAAAGAAAACATCAAAATAAGTTCAGATTCCAGATCGCAAATAGCCATGTAACGTGGGGGCTCCTTATGGACTGGGTTGCCATGTCCTCTTCCAGGGGATCTTCCCAACCCAAGGATCGAATTCAGGTCTCTTAAGTCTCCTGCATTGGCAGGTGGGTTCTTTACCACTAGCGCCACCTGGGAAGCCTCATAAAGTTTAACAAACCCATATGATACCTCACAGATTACAACAGATCTTTCTTTCCTCCTCCACGCCCCCAAGTCAGGAAGAGATCACGGGGGAAGGTAGATGCTATAGAAACGAGGAGTGGTTTCTGGGTCAGAGACTGGCGTGCAGCTTCCTGCTCTCCAACCCTACCTCCGGATTAGAGAGCTGCCATAAATAGGGACATTATGTGATGGTGCCATATACAAATCACATCCATTGTCAAGACAAGGGAAGGCAAATTGCAAAATGTGTACTTGCCTGATGAAAGAAAGCTTGGTCAGCAGCTAAAGCAAGTGCCTGGAGAGAAAAGAGGGAAAAACCTAGAACTGAGAGAGGCAGAGTCCCAAACCAAAAACCCTCAAGAATGACTCCCCCCTTCCCACTGCCACACTGCTGAGCCAAAAGCAGAAACTGTAGACAGGAATGATGAGAAGGAAGCTCAGCCAACCAGATACACCTGCTTGCTGCCTAGGTCTCTGTCCTTGGGGTGGGGGTACAGGTGGGTCTTCTCACTGGGAGCGAGACCAGTACAATCACTGTGCCACCCCAGAGAAGCTCCCACCTCTCCTCCATGGCGCCTTATACCGAGGTCACAGGACAAACATTTCTGGAGTAAACCAAGCCCCAGAACAACTGTTACCATAGGCCTCCTGATCTAAACCGGCCAGTTCCCTGACCCGTATTATGTAAAATACCCATCCTGTTACCCACCCCCCCCCGCCATAGCATCCTAAGCAATCATCCTAATGCCACCCTTCCAGTAGGAATTTTCTGTCTTGAGGCTATGAAAATTGGCTACTAGCCTACAAAAGGAGTTGGCTTTCCCTCGAGCCCGCCTGCTGTTCCAACAGCATCTCCCGCTCTTATAAACCTTATTCTCCTCTCATTCTGCCTCATGTCTGGAAATGCTTTTCCAACCAGCACACGGAACACATCTTCCTCTGGATCACATGTCACTGACAGCTGCTCTAAAGTGGAGGACAGAAATCAGGGTGGCAAGAATATGCCCCTCGAGAGTTCCCACAATGCAATCAGGAGATGGGAGCTTAGACACAGGGGCAGGACTTCCCTGGTGGTCCAGTGGCTAGACTCCTCACTCCCAGTGAAGGGGGCCTGCGTTTGACCCCTGATCAGGGAACTATGTCCTGCACTCAGCAACTAAGAGCTGGTGCAGCCAAATTAGTAAATAAATACAAATAAATATAAAGAAAAGACACATATGCACCTTAGAGAGTGCTATGATTTCCAGAAACATGTTGCAGGCACCTGAGAGTTGGTTAATAGTAAAGAATCTGAAAGGCCTAGGAAAGGGGAAGATAAATAGAAATTAACATTTATTGTGCATGTTACTATGCACAGGCGCTGTGTTGGACAATTTACATAGGACACACCCATTAGCCTCCCAGTGACTCTATACAGTCTTTCATTTTTCATTTTGTAAGCCTGGAAATGGAACGCAGTGGAATTTCAGCAGATTAAGGTCACACAGCCAATCAGGCCTGGAAAAGGGCCCCCGTCTGCCCATACCCTTTCTATCCCTCAGTCATTTCCAGGTTCCATGCCGCTTCAAACCCCAGAAGGGAGCTTCACATTCAATAAAATATAATGGAATATGATTCAGCTATTAAAATTACTCTTCTGAAGAATGTCAGTGACATGGAGGAAAGTTCATAACAGATCATTAAATGAAAAATAATGCACAGGTGGAATATATGGAATATCAATTATCAATTCCATATGACCCCTAGGCTGTGGGTATACAGGTGTGCATCCATGCATGTCCACCCATGCAGGAGAAGCAAGGGAGAAGGACCCCAAATTCTAACAGGGAGTCTTTCTGGGTTGTGGCATTTGGGGTTTTGTTTGTTCTTCCCTACAAGGAGAACGTGTTACTTTCACAAGCAAACTTCGAGTTCTATGGGAGATGTGAGCTTTACTGTTTCTTAAAGTCTTAAGCACAAACAATGAGGCAAACTGAACAGATAGAAGATGCTGATCTCAGGCCTGGCCACAGATTCCTTTCATGAGTACCCTCTTCTTAAAGACACACTGCCACTAACTAGTTTCTTTAGTCTTTTTAAACAGTGAATTCAAAAGACTTGTCATGCTCTTCTTTGGCCAACAGCATGGACTGTGGAAATACCGGGTTGGCCAAAAAGTTCATTCCTGATTTGTCCATAGCATTGTATGGAAAAACCCAAAGGAACTTTTTGGCTGACCCAATACTTGCCATTGGAGGGCAGCGCTTCCTTCATCCAGCCTCTCCAGCTCAGACCAGCATGCGAATGGACCTCAAAGATGTCACTGCCCCGGCTGCTAATCTTTCTGCAGGTGATGCTTTCAGTGAGGTGTGCAGGCCCTCTCAGGACACTCTGTCTACGTCCCATGTTTTAGGGGCTAGGCACTTCGAGGACACCCGAGGACCTCAGCAGACTCGCATGAATGTCTCTGTAGGCATCTTCTCACCCCCACATGTCCCTTCAACGTGAGATTCTCAAGCTCAAGCACCACAATTTCTGTTTGAGCAGCATGATGCTGCAGAAACACATAAAACGCTGACTGTGGTGTCAGGTGACCTGCATTTATGAGTCCCAGTTTTCCACGTGTTGGCTGGAATGCATCACACAGGTCACACCAAACTCTCAGTTCTGCAGCCTCAGAACAATACAGAGAGCACAACAATGAAGCTGAGAACAGTGGATGGTGAGCGCCCGCTCCTTCTATATTCTAAAGCTATGTGGGGGCCGCTGGCCACACGTGCAGGCTGAGCACTTGAAATCACCATCAAGCACCTGAGCTGTGTACACGCAAAATACGTAGCCAGCTGTCAAAGACCTGGTGTGAGTTTTCATCTAATATCACAATAATTTCTATACTGATTACATATTGATGTGATAGTATTTTTAATATACTGGATTAGATAATTTTTTATTGAAATTAATTTTATTGTTTCTTTTTGCATAGTCATTGGGGCTAGTAAAACATTTTAAACCGGGTTATGGTTTGCATTATATTTCAATGGACAGCACTTTTAAAGAGAAGGGTAAGAACTTGCTGGACTTCCCTGGTGTGTTAGACGGTAAAGAATCTGCCTGCAATGCAGAAGACCCAGGTTCGATCCCTGGGTTGGGAAGATCCCCTGGAGAAGGGAATGGTTACCCACCCCAGTATTCTTGCCTGGAGAATTCAATGGACAGAGAAGCCTGAAGGGGTCATAAAGAGTCAGGTACGGCTGAGCAACTAATACTTTAAGAACTTGCTATGAGGGTTTTGCGACTTATTGTGTGTTCGCCACCTTCAGTTTACACATAGAAGAAGATTAGGGGCAGAGACTGCTGAGGAAGGTTTCTTAGAAGCGAGTCAGCAGAGTGATCTGTGTGTGCCCTTCTTCATATGGGGGCATCCCCGCTCTCACCACCAGCACCATCTCCTCAAGCCAAGAGAAGAAACTTGAGAGAACCATTTGGAGAGCAGCACACAGGTACCCCAGAGTTTAGAACATGCAGGGAACTGTTCCTACATGTGGACCCCAAAATGAGGTGAGAGGCTGGTTAGAGCTTCCTATGGAAGCGGAGACAAAGCTACACACCCAGAGCCTGGGTGGGAAAGGGTCCTGGGCTTTCTCCGTGGGCCACATGAATGCCAGCGAAGACCAGCGGTTCCTAGAAAAGATCCAAGAGCTTCGGCTGGTAGGGTGTGTTTACTACACCAGAATCCCTATGGGGGCACCAAAACTGGGGGCTGAGGAGGGAGTGGGACCAGGTCGGCTGAAGAGAGAGATGAGACAGTGTTGCCCACATCAGGAGACAGTGATGGATGTCAGTCACTGAGAAGCTTTTCCAAAGGAATCACAAAGGTGCCCTGCAAGAGACAGAGCAGCTGTGGGACTTTGCTACACACGGGGCGCCAACAGAAGCAACGCCACCAGGAAAACTAGATCCCAGGGCCTTTTTACTCATTCTTCTCGCGGCCACGCCCCCCAGCCCCGCACCCCCAACAGGAAGCGGAAGTGGTAGAGCTGAAGGGGAGCAGGTGGCCACGCCCCCCCAACCCTAAGAGGAAGCGGAAGTAGTAGAGCTGAAGGGGAGCAGGTGGAACAACGCTGACTAAGCAGCGGAAGTGCACTTCTCTCTTCCTGTAGGCTTCCTGCAGGGGGTCAAGGCCACACATTGGGGAAGCGAGGAGACTTAGACCAGATAGAAGACTGACCTTCTGACACTAGATCCGACTCAAACGTTAATATCTACAAATGACAGTTTATGACTACCTGAAGGTTACCCGAGAAACCTTTAGGTCACCTGCCAGAGATTAAACGGGGAACAGGAGACCAGAAGGTTGTAGCGGGGGGAAAAAATAAAGTTATAGATACAAGTTTTTCAATAAATTGGTTAAAAATGATCTTATAAAAAGTCATATTGGAAACCAGAATGATGATAATACAGCTAGCATTTTTTATGTGCCAGGCATGTCCTAAGCACTTCCTATATATTATCCCATGTAATCTTCTCAATAAATTGATGAGATTATAATGTTCCTTTTATGGATGAGATAATAAGTAACTTGCCCCAAGTCAGGCAGCTTGGAAGAAGGTGCCTTTGGAGATTCCAAAACCCAGGCTTTTCATCACTGTGATCCACAGTCTCCTTGAGTCATTGACCAAATAAGATCTGTGACACTAGCCCTTTGTAAATTGCAAAGCAGTACCACAAATGCCAGTGAGCATTTATGCTCACTGGCAGGCTACAAGGCAGAGGAACAAACACAGTGGACCCAGTGGGCGTTATTGGTATCATCTAATGTGTATTTAGCAGTTTCAGGACACACCGGTCATTACATATAACATGAGAAATAAAAGATCAATAGCTTCTCCCCCTCCTTGACTCTTCCCCAAATCTTTAATTTGCAATTCTGGCAGATTTTGTTTTCTCATTTAGAAGCGTGATGATGAAGGGCCTAAGAAGTATGTGTTTGCTTCGGTCTTAAGTGTGCTAAGTTGCTTCAGTTGTGTCTAACTCTTTGCAACCCTAGGGACTGTGGTCCACCAGGATCCTCTCCACATATCAGCAAACAGGTTTTCCAAAGCCATGTGCATGGGATGGCAGGAACAGGCAATATGGCAGAAATAAAAGGTGTCTTGGAGTCCTAAGGACCATGGAATAGTGGGCTACCACTACCTGGGAAATAGTGAGCTACCACTACCACTCCTGGGAAATAGGAGACCTGACCTCTGACCTCGGTCACTAATTCTATTACCTTATGTAAGTCCTATAATTTCAGAGTTGCTCTAGTTTCTGAAATGGGGATAATAATACCTTTCCTGCCTAGAGGTATGAGGGTAGACCAGATGATTCTACTCTAGTAGTTGTGATTCTCAGCCCTGTTTTTGCCATATGCCAACCTGTCTTTAGCTCAAGAGATGGAGTACAATTTGAAAATAATGAGTGTGTTACTAAAACACTAACACTGCATCCTGGAGCTATTTTTGAGGAGTGCCGAACAATCATAAATCAAGCAGATAACATAAATCAAGGAGGTTGCACGCCTTCCACAAGGCTGGGAGCCTCATGCATGAGACAGCAGAACCGCCTCCTCCCGGTGGTCAGTGCTTCCTTCTCCCACTCTGGATGTCTCCCCCAGTAAGGAGATGCTTAGCAATGACCAGCAGTGAATGAGTGGACTTGGATGTCCTCTCCTTTCCCCTTTTGCCTTCCTCTGTGGCTCTCGTGGCTTGTTTTTTGGAGGCCATCAGTGACCCAGGCTTCTTTGGCAGAGAGGTAAAGCTTAATCAAATAAAGATCTTGCCAAGAAAAGGGCCTCTGTAAGGAAACTAAAATTATATTGTAGCCTCTACTTGAAAACAATTCATCAACAGAAATTCCCTCTTTGCAGTCAACTTATACTCATTCATTCATTCATTTCATGTTTAGCAAGCCACAGCTATGTCCAACAACAGAACTGGGCCCCTGGCTTCCTGAAATGTAATTTCCAAGGAAAGAGACAAATGGTTTCCATATATGCCTATCTATCACACCATGATGGGTGGTGGTGGTGCTATGAAGAAAAATAAGGTAGGTAAAAGGGATGAAATGTAATGGGGCAGAAGTGGGGGAGTTGCTAATTAATAGAGGGAGGTTAGAAATGCTCTTAATAAAGCAGATACCTGAGGAAGAGAGGGAACAGACGGGTGGATATCTGAGGGAAAAGCATTCCAGGAAGAAGAAACAACAGAAGCAAAAGCACCGAAGCAGGAATCTGCTTAGCATGTTTGAGGAATAATAGGAAGACTGCAGAGTTTACCCAATCCTGTTAGCATGTTTGAGGAATAATAGGAAGACTGCAGGGTTTACCCAATCCTGTATGATGATAATCTTTTCTCTTGGGCTTCCCGGGAGGCTCAGCGGTAAAGAATCCACCTGCCAATGCCAGAGACACAGGTTTGATCCCTGGCCTGGGAAGATCCCATATGCCATGGAGCAACTAGGCCTGTGTGCCACAACAATTGAGTCTGTGCTCTAGAGCCCGGGAGCCCCAGCTACCGAGTCCATGTGCCTAGAGCCCATGCTTCACAACAAGAGCGCAATGAGAAGCCTGTGCATCTCAAAAGAGTAGCCCCCACTTACAGTAACTAGAGAAAAGCCCAAGCGGCAGCAAAGACCCAGCACAACCATAAATAAATAAATAAATAAATTTTTTAAAGGTAGCGCTCTCTTCACAATTATTAATGTAACATGTTGACTTACAGCCACATGATAAATCCTAGTGATAAGGTTTGGAACCAAAGAAGTACTTGGTATAACCAGCTAAATTCTTTTAGAACTTAGTAGGGGGACAGGCAGTGGAATTGATAGGAATTCATGACTGATGGAATGCGAGAGAAGGAGGAGGACACGTCACTGCTGACTCCCAGGTCTCTGGCTTGGATAAGGGGAAATGTGGTGATGTCACTGACCCAGATACACAGTAGAAGAAGAGGCAGAGAATGTTGCTTCTCTGTTTGAATCTAGTTTTATTTTTATTTTTTATTTATTTATTTATTTATTTTTTGGAGAGGGGAAAGGAGGGAGGATAGGAAGGGCAGATCTTGTAAGAGAAGGGAGGATGCTAAGTTGAGCTTGTTAAGTGTTTAACAGACATCTCATTGGAGATGTCCATTATGGCACTGCCTATATGGATCTCGTGGGAAAGAGATCAGTGCTTGACATATTGATATCAAAACCACAGAGTTAAGACTGTAGGACTGAATGCCTACTCTCCCAGGGTAGGTGTATAAAAGAGAAGAAAAGAAGGCTGAAGACAGAACATGAACACCAATAATTAAGGGATGAGAAGAGGGAGAGAAGAAAAATGAGAATGGATAGCTAAGAAGGGCAGGGCAAAATCCAGTGTGAGGGCCATCATGGGAGGGACAGGAAAAAGATTTCAGTGACAGCTGAGGATGCTGAGGTCAAATAAGACCTAACGTCATAAAAGAGTCAGCAAAGGCTTGCTGAGCACTTAATGTTTGCTAGGCATTGTGCCAGCCACAGGGAACACTGCAATTCATAGGCTAGGCATGGTCTCTTCCACACAGAGCTTACTAGATTCACAACTAGAAGGTCCCTCGTGACCTTGTCACAGGCTCCTTGCATGGAAGTCAACCTCACCGAGTTACTAGGAATGAATGAGAGGTAAGGAAGTAAAACTTACTCTTCAATCCTCTGTTTGCAAGCAGCCTGACTCTAGTGAAGAGAAAGGAAACAGAGTCACTGAGGGAGACTTTTCTTTCTCCAAAGTTTGCAAGACTTGAGTGCATTTCTATGCAGAGGAGAAAGAATTAGCAGAGGAGAGGAACCCGAAGATACCAGAGGTGACACCCTTTCTCATGCACTGACTCATATCCAAATCAAAAGAGCAGACCCCCACCTGAACCAGGCAAGCCCCTGGTTCCCCTTGACAAACGAAGAGGGCAGAGCCTGGTGGTGAAAAACACTGAGTCTGGGGGTCAGACTATCTGGGCTTGAATTCCAGATCGACCACATACTAGCCATGTGACCTTCCCACCTCTGTGCCTCAGTTTCCCCACCTGCGAGCAGGGATAATAATAATCCCTACGTCGGAGATTGTTATGAGGATTATATTTTTATATCTCTTCGAGTAAGGCTGGCATAGAGTAAGGGCCGAGGAAGTGCTGGGAGAGTAAGGCCTAGAAATAGACACGACTGTGCACACATGCCTACAGGTGCACACCCAGTGGATGGAGGGGTCTGAGAGGGAAGCAAGAGAGGACGGAGCCTGGCAGATGGGGGTGGGTTAGGAAGTAGGTGAGCACACAGGTGAGTTTACACCATTCCTCTTTCAAAGCCATGCATGGTTCAGACTCTGGTCCTCTCTGAAACTCCCTTGAGCAGTTCTATCCAGAAGCACATTCCACAGGATGTAGGACGTACCCGGCATGGAACATACCTGCAGGCCAATCTCTATCTCAGGGCACGTTCATCCATTCGCTGACTCATTCATATGTTCACCACCTGCAGGGCTCCATCCCTCACCCAGGTATTGTTCTGCAAAGACAGGTAAGGCACCAGCCCTCCCCTGGAGAAGGCTGCTGCTCCAGAAAGCCTTGGGTCTCCTAGCCTGCTGTCCGCCGCGTCTGGTGTGCACATCCAATCACCTAGAAACTGGGGCAGTGTTGTTTCTTCTCTGCATCTCTCACAGCATCTAATACATGGTAGAAGCTCTAAAGCCTCACAGGATGAAGGAATGAATGAGTCTCTTCCATTCTGTAGGTACCCAAATGAGTAGGGGCCCACAGTGTCTCCCAGATGATCAGTTATCGCGGAGAAATATGCTGATGCTTACTCGTCACTTACTACGTGCCAGGCACTGTTGGCAGTACACAGTTCACTTAGAGTCAGTCGGTGAGAAAGCCTTTTCTACTCCTTTTGTTGAAAAGTGATGCCTAATGGCTTCATTTTTATGTTTTCAAATGTTTTCCATTATGTATGGTTTGCTTTCTATGCTTTAAGTGTCTCACATGACTGGAAACATTTTTCATGCTTCATGTGCAGTCATTCACTTTTAGATTTTGCCAGGGTTTGGCTGTTGGGTCTTTTGTTAAGTAAATGCTTGCTATGTACTTTGTGTCCGGCTCTGCAAGACAAGAGCAAGCCCACCCCTCTGGCCCCACGTACACGCCTCTCTCCCTCTGTCCTGGACGTTACCTTTGTTCTGTGGCAGGCCATCAAAGCTGGTTCTATCAACGTGCATATGAATGAGGCCAAGGTCATTACAGATTAGTAAAAACTCATGGGGCAACATTGGGCAAAAACTTTTTTTTCAGTTCTTCCAAGGGAACCAGTGTGTTTGAGTTACTTCCAAGTTAGGAAAAAAGAAATAAATGGATCATGGATTTTTTTAAGCATGATGGAGATAAAGGCAAGATGTTTATATATTGATAGCTGATCTTTTCTACCCCTCAAATGACTTCTAAAGAAACAGTACTCAAGCTGTGTAGCAACACCAGCTCATCAGGTCTTTATACTTCCTGTGTCCTCCAGCCCAACATCACAGAGCAATTCTTAAGTTCAAGATTCTCTTCCGCCATTTAGGGTCACTATCCTTGGTATTAGAAAAGGGGGAAAGAGCCAGAGCCTGCTGGATTTGTAGGATTTGGGTGCAGAAGTTTGGCAGGGGGCATTCCCCTGGACCCTCTGCTGTAACTCAGGGGTCTGTGGGTAGAATGAACTCTACTGGCAGAGTCATCTAAATGTTTTTGAACAGGTTATAAACAAAGAACTTATTGTCTTGCTGCTTAGAAGGTTCCAGAGAACCCAGGGCAAGAAAATTTAAGGTTTTAGAATCAAAAGGAGGTTGAAATCTGGCTCCTTCAGGCTCTGGAAACTTGCTATTGTTGCTCAGTTGCTCAGTCGTGTCCAACTCTCTGCGACCACATGGACTGCAGCACACCAGGTTTCCTTGTCTTTCACTTTCTCCTGGAGTTTGCTCAAATTCATGTCTATTGAGACCATGATGCCATCCAACCATCTCATCCTCTGTCCCCTCCCCGCTTGTGGGAACTTATGATGCACGAAAGAATTTAAAGAGAGTATTCCCTTTATTTATTGTAGAGTTAGAGTTTATTTGAACTTATATTAAACTGTAGTCAGGCTGCATTGCAATATATTTGTTACCTGCATAAATGAGAACTAAATGTCCCCTACTCTGATGTTTATTAATGCTACGTGGGGGTGCAGAGCTTTCCCCTGGGTGTTCTGGACACCTCGGCAAGAGCGGTCTGCTTCCACTTCTAATTCTGAACCTCTAACACCCAATTCCTCATCTTCGCCATCAAAGGGCTCCTCCTCTAGTTATGCTAATGGCATCACCATGCTCATTACTGTCGGCCACACCCCAGCAGCATTTTGAACACCCCCTTTTTTTTAACACCTTCATTTCTGATCAGTTACCAAGTTCCCCCAATTTTGCTTCCATGATAATTAAGCCACATATTCCCCTCTCTCCTGCCTCTGCCTGGCCCTCCTGCACTCGCCCCTGGTACAGTCAAATGAGCCTGAACTGTGTTATTAGGGTTAATATCTGGCTCCATAACTTCTAGCCCCATGACCTTCAGCAAGTCTCAAGTTCCTCATCTCTAAGGACACGTGATAAAATTAGAGAATTTACATGAAATGCACACACAGCATCCAGCCCCTAGTAGGAGCTCAGTGAGCACCAATTCTTTTCCTACTTGCTGACCTGCTCCCCAGAGTCCTTCCTCAGGATTTCTCTGCTCCAACTCGTTCCACGCTCTGCTGCTAGATTAATTCTCTTAAAGCAAATCTCACTCTCTCCCTCTGTGCTCGAAACCTTAAATTGCTCCACACTGACTCTTGGAGTAAGGTCCACACCGAGAGTCTAGTTTAAGGGTCTTCATAGCTGACCCTCATTACCACCACAATCTCTTTTCTGTTTTCCTTCCTTCACAGACTCTGTGCTGTGGCCATCTGGATGGCTTATGCCTGAGATCACTCCCTGACCTCCTAGGCTCTCTCCTTTCCTGATGCTGGAGAGACAGCCCCTGCTCTGTGTCTATGCATCCAGTTCCGACCCATTTGGCTCAGCTCTACTCTGAACCTTTCACGAAGTCTTCCTGATACTTGACTGTGGCGAAAACCAAACTACGTAATAACACACACATGTAATTTACCCAACTTTTAGCACCCTGTAGGGATCATTTAATTGTCAAAGTTAAATAATGTTTATGTTAAGGAGATGCCATTACTAAGTACATAAACATAAATTTACGTAGCTTAGTGTGTTTGTGGGTGTGGGGGATAAATAGAGATAAAAGCCAGACACTAGTTTTTCTACATTGAAATTTCCATATTTCTAGATAGTAAATTAGTTTGAGAAATAAAAGTCATTTGCAGATATTCTCTAGTGAAGTATTAATTTCTAAATGTTATAAGCTAGCCAAACATGTCCTTCTATGTAAGAAGTGTATCACAGACATTAAAAACCCCACTGTGAAAAGGGAAAACAGTGACCTAAACTATTCCAATAATTGGGAAACAGTTAAATAAATTATGATATACTCACATTAGGGGCTATTATACAGCCATAAAATGATGTTTTTAAAGAAATTAAGTGATGTTGAAAAGCGCAAGATATGAAATTGTATATTCTGTCTGCTCCCAGACATATAATAACAATGATTATAATCACAAATGATAATAATAAGAAGCAAGAAGAAAAGACCATAAGAAAATATACTGAAAGGTTAATCGTGCAGGAAGAAGCTTATGGTGGCTTTTTATATTCTTCTTTATCCTTTTCTGTGGCTTCCAAATTCTCAATAATAAGCATGTATTGCCTTTACAATGAAAGAGGAAAGTATTCAAAGAGTGATTCAAAAACAAATACAGCAACGAACTGACAGTCCTCGGGCTTAAGTGAAGCATATAAGGATGGAGAAAGTTCAAGCGGCTCTTTGAGCATCCTCTGGCCTCTGCAGCCTGATCACAAAGGTTTCCTCATCAACAGGCTCTGAACAAAATCCTCTGAGCAGCTACACACTAAATACTCTTGATGACTTTCCCTACAGGCAGGATGACTGAGGATGCCCAGGCAAAGGAACCAAGATTTTACCAAAGAACAGACTTTTTTTTTTCCCCCTCCTGTAACATCTCTGCCCAGTGAACAATGCATATTAATAGGAGTCATTACATTATTTGTTGAGTTTTCAAACTCTTAACACTATTATGTATCTGTGTACTAAGCAATCAGGGGCTTCTCAGGTGGCTCATTGGTAAAGAATCTTCCTGCCAATGCACAAAACTTGGATGTGGGTTCAATCCTTGGGCTGAGAAGATATCCTGGAGAAGATTTCCCAGGCAATGATCCCACTCCTGTATCATTGCCTGGGAAATCCCATGGTCAGAGGGGCCTAGTGGGTTACAGTCCATGGGGTCACAAAAGAGTTGGACACGATTTAGCGACTAAACAACTAAGCAATCTCGCTGTAGGTCACTTTCAAAACCAGAACAGACACAAGAATCTAGGAAAGAAGTGCCAGTGTGACTTGAAATGATTATAGATTGAGGGACATGTACTGTGATTGGGGTGGAAAAACACCATGAAATGAAATGAAATCAGCTTTCTACAGAAAAATAGAAATAAGACATGTATATGTGCCCTGAAGATGTGTACGCATATGTATCAGCTGTAAAATCCTGAATAATAGAGGATGCAGAACAGTAGAAAATTGCTTTACACCTGGCACCATGCTTGGCACATAGAAAGTGCTCAAGAAATATTCTTGGTTGGCCCACTGACAATTTTTGTAATGTAAAAGACCATCATGACATGGCAACAGAGTGCTACTATCTGTGCTTCTTTGTGACATGGTGAAGCTGTGTTCTTCCAAAGGTCTAAAAAGAGCAAAAGAGTTCAGCAGTCATGGTGGTGTGTTTTCATAAATGTTGAATCTTGAGATTCAGAAAAGCTTGGGGTCAGACTGCCTGGGTTTAAGCATTGGCTCCTGCCAGCTGTGCAGCTTTGGTCATCTCTTAGCCTCAGTTTCTTCATCTGTAAAATGGGCTTAATAACAGGGTCTCCCTCAAAACATGAGTGTTAGAGGGGATCACACATGACATATTAGACATTCCATGAAAATGAGCTATTTGGGACACTGGACACTGGCTGGGCTTGGTTCTGAGTTCCCCAGAACACTCCACATTTCTGGCAAAGTGGTTTCTTTTCACTCTCTTATCTGAATCTCTCCACATGATCTTTTGCAAATGGCTCTGATCAAATAAAACCCAACATCTTCCAGAAGCTCAATGCAGAAGTTAAGTGAAAGTTTTTTTTTTTTTTTGTCAATAAACAGCATGAATCTTATTGTCAACCAACTCACGCTGCTGTAAATCTCTTGGGCCCCTGGTTCAAAAGCAGAAATGTAAGAGACGATCCAGCATTGGCCTCAATTTGAAAGCCCGGGGCACATTTAGAGCAGGTTGATGGACAATTTCTACCTGAATGAGGTTGATTCAGAGCATCCAAACACTGGTCAGATTTTATAGCTAGTCTGTGCCTTCCACACTCTCATCCATAGAGTCTGACACCGTGCCTTGCCTTACAATAAGGACAGCATATTTCTGGCACTTGCCATGTGCTGAATACAGCCTTGTCCTAAAAACTCTGCATTTATTAAGTCATTATAATTGTCATAACAGTGATGCTTTGGAGATGACTCAGAGGGACACCCTGCCCAATGGGGGTCACTTTTCACTGAAAAAATAACAAGCTGGCTCAAGCAGATCTTCTTCGGTGATCCCGGGATGTGAGGGGCATACAGAAAGGACAGGTTGCTCAAGCTCAGCCTGAAACCCCAAATTGTGCAGTCATTGTTGCCACAGAGCTCAGTCTTGGAAGCACTGGGACCCAGGGAAGGGGCTGGAGCCAAGGGCACGGCTCTCCTCCACCACTTCATTTCCTTGTTTCTTTGCAACAAAAGCCTGGCAGCAAAGACAACCTGGACTTGCCTCTTTGCAGCAGACCTGAAGGAGAGTCACCAGTAAAATCCACAAGAGCCAAGAGAGGCTAGATTCTGAAAGTTCAGCAGCTTGTTCAGCTATGTGTAAGAAAAATGTCGACCATTTTACACTAAATTCGATTACTGACTTTGCACTGATTGTTTTCTCCAGTGCTGAGACTGTGCCTCCCACATAGACTCCATAAATACGCTGGATAAATGGGCGAGTTGTCTGAGTTAAACTTTTACATTGAATACACAAAACACGATAATTTTGTGAACAACCTAAATTACACATAATACATTTTTACGTCCCAAAGCTAGGAAAGTGTCTTTGAATCAATAAGTGGGGTTTTCAAAAAAGTTATTTTTATCTTTTTGTTTTCCCACACATGTTCATTTGGTGCTTTGAAAGTGCTTTCATTTTTAAAACACCAAGCTCTGGCCTGGGACCAGTCATCAGAGACCTAGAAATAGCCGTCTCAGGAGGTGAAGCGACTTGTAAAGTTCTTGGTGGAGTCCGGTTCTAATCCAGACCTCCAGACCTCTTTTTTTATATCAGTTCTGGTGCCCCTTCGCGGCCTCTTAAAACTGTGCTTCTGCATAACATAGTATTCATGTTAAACTATTTTTAAGGGTAGAGTTTGCTGACAGTAAATATATTCACTTTGTTGTACAACCATCACCACTGTCCATCTCCAGAACTTATTCAATCCGCCTACAGTGCAGGAGACGCAAGAGACGCAGGTTTGATCCCTGGGTAGGGAAGATCCCCTGGAGGAGGACATGGCAACCTATTGCAGTATTCTTGCCTGGAGAATCCCATGGACAGAGGAGCCTGGAGAGCTAAGTACATGGGTCACAAAGAGTCAGACACAACTGAAGTGAGTAAGCACACATGCACACGCACACATAATAAAAACTTTACCGCTGTGACCAATTTTAAGGACACAGTTTAGTGGCCATGGTGCTTCATTTTTAATATGACAGTGTGGCAATGGTGACAATACATTGCACAGTCTAGCCCTCCTCACTATTCACACAAGCTCCTTCAGAACTGATATCAAAAAAGAGGTTGGGAGGTCTGGATTAGAACCTGATTCCGCGGAGAACTTCACAAGTCGCCTCACCTCCTGAGCCAGCCATTTCTAGGTCTCTGATGACCGGTCCCAGGCCAGAGTTGTGTGTAGGAGGGATTACAACCCATTACTAGCTCTGGTTTATATACTGAAAGTGAAAGGTTAGTCTCTAAGTCACCTCCGACTCTGTGACCCCATGGACTGTAGCCCTCCAGGCTCCTCTGTCCACGGGATTCTCCAGGCCAGAATACTGGAGAGGGTAGCCATGTCCTCCTCCAGGGGATCTTCCCCACCCAGGGATTGAACCCAGGTCTCTTGTATTGCAGGTAGATTCTTTACTGCCTGAACCTGTATTGGGTGGGCCAAAAAGTTCATTTGTTTTTTCCTGACCAAGCCAGTGTATTAAACAAACAAACAAAAAATGCCTGAGGATACAGTCTCAAGGGAAGTAGGAGAGCGAGAACAACCAGAGCTGGAGAGCTGACTCTCGAGCGCATCTGTGAAGGGGTTTCATCTGGGGGAATTGGCTCCATCTGCATCCGCACAGCAGGGCTACATGGGGCTTCAGCTGCAGGGCAGAGAGAGGCTCATTATACAGCCCAGGCGCCTTGCCGAAGACCGGGGAGGCACGCCAAGTCAAAGCAAAGTGCTCAGAATAGAAATGCAAGTCTCCTTTTACACCGGGGAGAAATCAGGAAATTTTCCAGAAAGCAGGGGATGGGGATATTGGGGTAAAAGGAAAAAAAAAAACAGAACAAGACGCAGAGGACAGGTGAGTGTGTGGGGGGCACGTGGCCTTGTCCTGCCAGCCACTGAGCCCAGAACGAGCAAGGACAAAGGGGGTGGCCCAGAGACACACGTGTCCCCAGAGATCAGACAAGGAGAGAGGCCACAGCGCAAACCCCAAGCGAGAAAAGGCGAGTTTGAGAGAAGCAGAGAGCTCCAATCCCACATTGTGTTAATTAACAGAGCTGTGTTTTGCCAATGAGTGCCCAGCAGGGGCGATCGTCTGCCAGATAGCGAAGGCCTGCTCTCCTGCTTTCCTGATGGATTCTCAAGTGCAGGAGCCATGAAATTACTTCTTAAAAAAAAAAAAAAAAAAAGACAAAGACAGTCAAAGAGGACAAGCACTTACGATTGTGTACTGGGAGAGACTTTTGTTCTCTTTCTTAAAGAAAACAGGCTAATTATGGAGACCAGAGACGAAACAGAAATAGCCAGACTTATCATCTCCTAGGAAAGCAGAAAATGCTAACTCAAATAAATTAATAAAGACACCAAACCCGTGGGGGGTACTTACAATGTACCTGTGTACCTGAAGGCATTTTACTTAAACACTGTCCTAGATACTCCTCACAAAAACCCAACATCCTCATTTTGCAGATGTGGAAATAGCCGCACAGAGAGGTTAAGTAAGTGGCCTAAGGTCACACAGCAAAACGGAATCAAAACATTTCATCTTCCTTCTCGAGACCCTCGATAGCTAGTTTATATATATATTTTTCCAATGGCCTAGAAAGGAGTTAGCAAGGGTCCCAAATATAAAGCAGCTGAGAGCAGTTTCTCACCCCTTTTCTCTGCAGTGCTGTGCCCTCATCTCTCATGGGCTTTTGCTATTGCTCCTGGCAGGGTTATGTGGTGGACCAACTCCAGCCTGGGAGTGACTGCAACTTTCTCCAACGCACATCTGATCTTGCCGTTCCACAGCTGAAGATCCTGCAGTGGCTCCCCCACCGCCTTTAGGATGAAATCCCAGGCCTTGTGTGGTCTGGCTCTTGCTTCCCTCTGCAGCCTCATCTCCTCCATTCCCGAGCCCCAGCCCCAGCATCCCTAGCTCACAAGTGCACCTTTCATGCTGATGAACGAGAAACCCCCAATTCATCCTGGCTCTCCGGCCTCTTGCTCTCCTAACTCTGGGCCTTTTCACCTGCGGCTCCTGGGGCGTAAATCACTCCCTCCTTCTGCCTGAATGACGTGTCCTGCACCCTTGATCCCCCCAGGCTACCTCCTCCACGAAGCCTTCTCCAGATTGAGATGGCTTCTTTCCTCTGCTCCTGGCACCTCCCACCCTGATCCCCCAGCCATAGCTCTTCCCACACTGCTCTGAGATGGTATCTTTCCTCACTCCCCCGTCTCCCCCACAAGACATTCATTCCTTCCTTCATTCATTCATCCACCCACACGTGTAAGCTCCATGGAGGGAAGGAACTACAGCTGCCTCTGGTTCAATCGCTGCATCTCCAGACTTGAGTTCAGTGGTTCTCTAAGTGCGGTTGTAAGTGGGGCACTTACAACATAACCTGTGTATCTGGAGGCGTTTTACTTAAACACTGTCCTAGACACTCCTCACAAAAACCCAACATCCTCCTCATTTCACAGATGTGGAAACAGCCGCACAGAGAGGTTAAGTAAGTGGTCCAAGGTCACACAGCAAAACGGACTCAAAAGGAACATTTCATCTTCCTTCTTGAGACCCTCAATAGCTGGCTTATAATTTTTTTTAAATGGCCTAAAAAGGAGTTAGCAAGGGTCCCAGATAAAACGCAGCTGAGAAGAGTTTCTTGCCCCTCTTCTCTGCAGTGCTTTACCCTCATCTCTCTCGCAGCAAGCCTCGCCAGCCTGGGAACTTGTTAGAGACGCAAATTCTCAGGTCCCAACACAGACTTACTCATGGAGACTCTGTTCCAACAAGCCGTCCAGTTTGGGAAGCCCTGCTCTACTTCAATGCTTGGCATACCATATTCAATCAACATGATGTTCCCAAGTGTGTGACATGGAAAAGTTACTCTTTCTGTACTGAAGTTTCCTCATCTGTAAAATGGGTCACTGTTCCGCTCACCTCCCAGAGTTGTTTGAATATATAAGTTGCTGAAAGTGTACAGTGTTGGGGACTCTTGCACTAAGGTACTACCTGCTGCTGTTAATGATGTCATTTTCATTCCTGAGAACAGCACAAAATAAGACACCTGGTGGTACACAATCTACAAAGAACAGTCTTAATACAACCTTCTGATTATTTGACACTGAACTGTATTTGTGTGTGTGTGCGTGTGTGTGTGTGTGTGTGTGTGTGTGCGCACTCCAGACTAGAGAGTACTGATTCTTTGGCCTTGGTTTGCTTTGGTTTTATGTGGTTGGTTCAGACATCAAACAAGGCAGCCTTTCAAAACCTTCTGATTGAATTTTTCAGGGACCGTTCCTGCCAAGAAGTCCACCTATGGATGCTAAACCCACTCATGGAACCTAAACCCACCCATGGATGCTAAGCTCACCTGGGGATGCTGAACCCACCCATGGATGCTAAGCTCACCTGTGGATGCTAAATTCACCCATGGATGCTAAGCTCACCTGGGGATGCTGAACTCACCCATGGATGCTAAGCTCACCTGTGGATGCTAAACTCACCCATGGATACTAAACTGCAGAGAGTGTACAACAGCTTAAGGCAAAGCTCAGCCAACTTTTTCTTTAAAGGGCCAGTCGGTAAATAGTTTAGGCTTTGCGGCCCATAGGGTCTTTGTTGCCACTGCCACTCAGCTCTGCCACTGAAGTCCAGCAGACAACATGCAAACCAATCGGGTGGGCTGAATTTGGCCCACAAGCCACAGTTTGCCAAACTCTGGCTTACAGAACCAAAAAGCTGAACATGAGAGAATCATGTTCCTTCCTTTCCTCGGCTCCATTCAAAACACTTCACTTTCTTTGTTAATTCATTATAGAGAAATTGGCTATCCACTTCATTATATCTCTAGTTCTTGCAGCCAAGGGGTATAAATTCTAAGAGTGTATAGATTGGAGCAAAATCCCACTTCCACTTTAGAATTTGAGTGACATGGATTTTTATCTTATGACACTGAAGGTACAGAATTATTCAAACCAAAAACCTGTTGCCATGTATGCCCACACAAACTGCTTCTTTTTCATCCTAATTAGAATATGATGCATTTTATTAAGTGAAAACTTTAGCATCCTACATACACTGCAGCTAATCTGTTTTTCTAGGAGTTGATAAAAGTTATGGAAAAACAGTACATCATTTTGATTTAGGATATATGCACAATAATTGTGTAGGAATATGTCAAGATAAATAATCTTAATACACTCAGACATCACTCTCTAAGTGATGTGGGGTTGAATTAGTAGTTGTTTTGCTTTGTTAAGAGTCCTTAGGATTCATGAGTGGTGGGGGAAGTTCTCATTTTCACATTCCACTCTGGTATAATGTGGGAGTAGGATTATGGACTGGGTCAAGTAGAGGGTCAAGACAGAAGGTGGGGGCAAGGCAATGAATAGAGAGTGGTAGAAACTTCCTGATGGTTTAGAGCAGGGGCCTCCCGGGGTACAAGATGGAAAAGAAGAGGCCAGAATGCAGAGAGATGGAAACCAGAGCCAGGGACCTTGCAGGAAAAGGAAGGAGTGGAAATAACCCCTATAAGTTGCCAGGAAGTAGACAAATGAAATTTTGGAGGGTACCGCTCAGGGCTTCTGACACCCTGGTAATATAACATTTAACATACAATGTGCAGTGAAGAGATGTGAGCTGGAAAATGACAGGGTGGAGGTAAGTGGGTGGCAATTTTATCTGCTATTTGAACCCGAACAGCCCAGTTTTAGGAAAACAGATAAAAAAACAATAAATAATGCAGCATACCTCCTCTGTACCCAGTGGCAATGGGCTTCCATTTTAATGAGGATTGAATGCAACATAGACATTTTGACGCCCTGACACAGCCATTAAAATGGAAATCTATCTGTACAGCCTGTCACAGCTGCTTCACAACACCAGGAAGCCCAACCCCCACTCCAAAGAGGCCCAGAGGTTTCCATGGCAGTGGGAGGCACATGCCTCCTCCTTTAAAGTAAGCTGGACCCCAGGCCCCAGGAGGGCAGGCCCTGAAAGGTCTGGGTTGCTGGCCCTGTCTCTGGGCAGAGGGGTGGGTTCGCATGCTCTGGAGTCTGGGTTTCAATTTGTGGATGGGGTAAGGGGGAGTGGAAGGGTAATATCATGGTTAATCCTCACCACTTGCATTAAAGCACTTTCATATACCTTAGCTCATTTGCTTCTCAGCCTGTGAGGTTGACCAGGAGTGTATTTTTCTCATTCTACAGTTGGGGAAATGGGTCCCATGGTCAAGGTTAGGTAAAGTCAAGAAAGTTGTACAGAGAGACCGTGACCTTGTCTCTCGGCTTGAGGAAAGGCCTCCAGGATGAGGCTGTCCCTCCTCTGTGCCAGGGACATGAGGTCATCGGCACTACCTGCGCCTGGCCTGCTGTGGACACCAGAGTCCAGTTGCCCATGGTGCACTGCACGGCACCCAAAGGCCCAGTTCCCACATGGCACCAGACTATCCGACAAACTGCAGTTCCTGTGTCCAAATTCCCTCCATGCAGTTAGGATTCCAGGCCTGCAGATCTGGCTGTGTTCAAGTGCCCCAGCGGGACTGGGGAGGGTCACAGAAACATGTTAGTTTCCACTGTAAGGAGTTAGCAAGCAGCAGCTGCCCAGAGTGGCCTTAAAGAATCTGCCTCCCAAGCAGGAGAGCCAAGTTCAATCCCTGGGTTGGGAAGATCCCCTGGAGAGGTAATAGCAGTCCACTCCAGTAGTCTTGCCTGGGGAATCCCATGGAGAGAGGAGCCTGGTGGGCTACAGGCCATGGGGTCACAAAGAGTCAGGCACGACTAAGTGCAGCTGAGCACACATGCACACAGATGCCCGGGACGGGTCACGTAGAAAAGCCTGTGCTGACGTGGGAGGAGAGAAGGGTGCCCGCAAGGCCCAAAGCAGCTTGTGCCCACGTGCACAGCAGAGGCCGCGAAGGGGAATGCCATCGGTAGCCTTGCCCGCGGGGTGCTGGCTGTGGTCGGAGGGCCGCTCAGTGTAGTGGACAGGACCCCAGACCAGACACAGAAGGGTTAGGTCCTCGTCCCAGCTGTGTTGCTAAGCAGCCACATAACCCCGGAAGAGAAGGAGCCCCAATATCCTTATATGTATGATGGGTGTAATGGGGTGCATTGTGTCCCCCCAAAAGCCACAATGTCCAAGTCCTAACCCCTAGCACCTGTGAATATGACTTATTTTGAAATAGGGTCTCTGCAGATGAAATAACTTAAGGATCTCAAAATGAGATCATCCTGGATTTAGGTGGGGCCCAAAATTCAATGAGAGGTGTCCTTAGAAGAGAAAGGACTGGAAGACTTGACAAACGAGACACAGGGAGAAGGTCATGATGGAGGCAGAGGTCACAGGGGCCTGCCACGGTCAAAGGTCGCCTGAAGCCACCAGGGGCTGAAGAGGCAGAAAGCAATCTCTCGGAGACACTGCGGACACCCTGATCTTGGACTTCCAGGCTGGAGAGCTGAGACAAGAAGTTCCTGCTGTGTTAAGCAGCCTAGCCTATGGTGTATTGTCACGGCAGCCCTGGAACTAACACAGTGGGGATAAACAGCTCAGCCGCCTACCACCTGTTACTGTTGTCAGTCACCCAGTCATGTCTAGCTCTTTGCAACCTCATGGACTGCAGCATGCCAGAGTTTGCTCAAACTCGTGTCCCAGAGTTTGCTCAGACTCATGTCTATTGAGTCGGTGATGCTATCTAACCACTCATCTTCCGTCGCCCCTTTCTCCTCCTGCCCTCAGTCTTTCCCAGCATCAGGGTCTTTTCCAGTGAGTCTGCTCTTCGCATCAGGTGGCCAAAGTATTGGAGCTTCAGCTTCAGCATCAGTCCTTCCAATGAATAATAAGGACTGATTTCCTTTAGGATTGACCTAGGGCTCACCATAGAGACTAGCTGAACCATGGTCCTGATGTCACAGGACACAAGCTCCTGGTTGTCCTGCCCAGGTCTGTGCTGTCCGGGAAAGTTGACATGAGCTCTGTGTGGTTACTGAGCACCAGAACTTGACTAGTCCAAGTGGAGATGTGCCACCAAGTAGAAAGAAAAGAGTATAAATTATCACTAATATTTCTTATTTTGATTACATGTTGAAATGGTATTTTGGACCTACTGAGTTAAATAAGAGATATATATATATATATATATATATATATATATATATATATATATATATCTCACCTGTTTGATTTTAGACTTTATTTTTAATGTGGCAACTAGAAAAGGAAGAACTATGTGTGCAGCTCCTACTCTATGTCTATTGGTCCAGGCTGGCCTAGACAATGTCCTGGGTGGCACCTGAATGAGGGTTCGGGCAGATCTTTCAAATGACCACAAGCCGAGGCAAAAGCAGTTCATACCAGCCACACTGCATAAAGGGAAGGACACCTGTGCTCTGGTTTGGGGCCTGCCTCTGTCTGATGGCAGAAAACGGCACTCGACAGAGCTCTGCCCAAGGTAGCAGGCTCCCCTTTGAAGTAAAGAAGCAAAGTCTTTTTAGCCGTGTCTGACTCTTGGTGACCCCATGGACTGTAGCCCACCAGACTCCTCTGACCATGGGATTCCCCAGGCGAGAATACTAGAGTGGGTTACCATTCTCTTCTCCAGGGGATCTTCCCGACCCAGGGCTCGAACTCAGGCCTCCTGCATTGCAGGTGAATTCTTTACTGTCTGAGCCACTAGGGAAGTCCTCCTCCTTAAGGGGGTAGGGGTTCAATGATGAACAATGAAAAGTAAGTATCTTTGTTTCACAGTTCTACTCCTTCGGCTTCTAACCCAGAGTCCACCCCAGATCTGCATTCACTGTTAACACTCAGGCCTCTCCCAGGCTCAGCTAAGTGCCTATAATAATAGGTTGGTGGGAGCTCAGACAATTACAGCCACACATGGGCGAAGCTTGTAACCTCTGTCCCCTTCAGTCTGTCCATCTTGCCCAGTCCACGTCTGTCCACCCATCTCCAGGCCACTGCTCAGACGCTGACTCTGCCTGACTCCTGCAATTCTCGCTCCTGTCCTCCCCCACTCGGTTCTGTCTGAACACTGAGCATCCACTAGCTTGATCCTGGGCTGGCGGCACGAGTAGACAAAACGGAGCGTTTGATCCACCATGATGCAGCTCCAACGGGAGAAACACTGGCAGTAATGACAGGCACTGGTGGGAGGGAGGAGATGAATCGCTGGGAAGCCTCGACTTCCCACCCTGCAGAACACACAAAGACAGGCACCCACACCCACCTGGGCAGACAGGCAGACTCCCACACTCCAGAGAGGGGAAGCCAGGTTAGCTCAACTCGCAGGCACTACGGGGCTTCCTCCAGAAGCCTTCCTGCCCTTCCATGCCAGAAGGGAGCTTCTTCTTTCCAGAACTTTAATAATATCTATGGCTTGTGCTAGACCTTCCCTAGTGGTTCAGATGGTAAAGAATCTGCCCGCAATGCAGGAGACCCAGGTTCTAACCCTGGGTCGGGAAGATCCCCTGGAGAAGGGAATGGCTACCCACTCCAGTATTCTTGCCTGAAGAATCCCATGGATAGAGGAGCCTGGTGGACTACAGTCCACAGGGTCGCAAACAGTGGGACCCAACTGAGCGACTAAGACTAATGGCCTGTGCTGCTTCTCTTTGTAACCCTTCTTTGTAGCAGCTGTGAGTGTAGAGAAGTTCTGAACTGCAGGACTCACCTCCTTAAGCTTCACCATGATGACCATGACGTTTGTGATGTAATAGAATACCTAGCATATTGAAGATGTTCAATATGTGTTTGCTATTGCTATTAACAAAGGAAAAAAGAGAGCAAAGCTACTATAAGTTTATTTCTAAGGCCACATTTCCTGGGATTAGGAAAAATTGCCCAAGATTTGGAAATGGAACAAAGGGTTTACCGTAGGTTCCTTTACTGAGTTAGCAGGAGGTGTGCAACTGGCTGCCTGGGGCTGTCTGATTCTGCCTCAGTTTGATTTGCTATTTACTATTGATTAGGATATTTACAACTCTATCCAAGTAGATGTCAACTTTTAGAAAACTGATAGCAAACCAATGATTCCAACCAAGACTAATGCAAATGAATATTGTCCTATGGAGATGTAAATGATTTCCAGCCTGAAGAAAAGATAAGCCTAGTCAGTGCTTACTGTTTATTGCCCTGTGGTTCATAACCAGTTTTGTATCTAACCTAGCAATCTTATTTCCTTTTCTAGGATATCTTAACTGTCTTTCCCTGATGCAGACAACTGACTCATTTGAAAAGATCTTGATGCTTGGAATGATTGAGGGTGGAAGGAGAAGGGGACGAGAGAGGATGAGATGGTTGGATGGCATCACTGACTTAATGGACAGGAGCTTGAGTAAGCTCCAGGAGTTGGTGATGGACAGGGAAGCCTGGCGTGCTGCAGTCCATGGGGTCACAAAGAGTCAGACATGACTGAGCGACGGAACTGAACTGAACTGATGGAACACAATGGGGCTTCCCAGGTGGCACAGTGGTAAAGAATCGACCTGCCAATGCAGGAGACACAAGGGATGTGGGTTTGATCCCTGGGTCTGGAAGATCCCCTGGAGGAGAAAATGCAGACCACTCCAGTATTCTTGCCTGGGAAATCCCTTGGACAGGGGAGCCCGGTGGGCTACAGCCCACGGGGTCACAAAGAGTCGTACACAACTGAGCAACTGAACACACAACACTTCAAACACAAAACCCACTGCTCTTCAATGATCTTCAAGCCAGCTTTTCCATCTTGCTTGTTCCCTCCTCAGTGAATAAGCTGGATAAATTTTTGATCCCAGACCATTCTATTTGGCATGGGAGGCATGTCTTTAAGTTTCTGAACATGATTCCTTGGCACTGCGGAGAATCAGAAGCACTGGGCTGTCAGGCTATAACTTCCCTAGCTAATCAGTTAGCTATCTCAGTCTTAGACTGTTTAATGGTCATGAGCTTACTCTCGGGCTGCCTAATAGTGCTTCTAGCAGGTCTTTCAGGAGGAAGGGATCCTCAAGCCTTTGGAGATTTTAGAGAATAAAAGTAGGACATTGGGACAACTGGTCACCATCTAATCTGGGGGCAGAGAGGACAGGCCAGAGCAAAGACACACCATGTCCTACCATAGATTTCGTGCTGTCCCACCAGTGACTCTCTGTACAAAGAACACCTTCCCTGCTCTAGCCCCAGCTCAAAGGCTACTTTCTCCTGAAGCCCTCCTTGACCACCTCTCACCCTAGCACCCAGGAAGAGTAGGCTGCAGCCTTTTTCGTGAGTGTTATGCAGGCCCTCACTTTACAACAGAACTTAAATATCTTTTCTCAGAATTGCATGCAACTTAGCTCCCATGTAAAGTTGCCAGCTGCCTTAAACAAGAGTATGGGTAAAAGACACTATTCTGGGAATGGGGTGGGTGTATTCCCAGCTTGGAACAAAGAAGAGGAGAAAGGAGGTTCTAGGAAAGATGAAACAGACTTGGGAGAGGCAGGGCAGAAGTGATCCAAGCTAAAGTGACATGTACATCTCAGGGCCTGTGTCGAAGCTGTGGGATTAGGTAGAAAAATTCAGGTGTGTTTGAGCAGTCAGGAGTAAAGGTTTCTGGGAATTCAGGGCAGATGGAACTGGAAAAAGGAGAGGGAGGGGTCTGTGCTTCTGAAATTCGATCTGAGTTAATCTGCACAGATCTTGGTTCCTATCATCTGGTGACTAGATGCACAAATGATAAAAAATAAACAAAAAGCAATGAACTCAATCAGTCTTGGTCCAAAACTATAGAATTCCCAGGGTGTCAGAGTGCCTGCTACCAGGATAACCCCTACAGTGGGTGTACGATGACCTATAGCACTTGGAGATAATGTTATAATTATTTCCTTCTACATCCGTAACTTCCACTTGACCATCAACTCCTTGGGAAAAGACTCCAGCTTAAGTTCATCTTTGTGTTCCCAGATCCCAAAAGAATTTGCTGTATCGGAGATTGTTTTAAAAGTTCCTGAATATGTATTTTGTTGCCCATTGAACTTTCTTTACCTGTGCATCTATTTTCAAAAATAGCGAGGCAAGAAGAGACAGTGAAAATCCCAAGACCCAAAGTAACACACCACTTTAAAAAATGAGAGTGAAACAGAAAATCTCTGGGACCAGCAGAAGAAAAGAATTCATAGCAATGTAGATCTGCCCCTGACAAGTTAGCAGTCTGGAAGTCATCTGATTCTCCCTTTAATGCCGGTAAATATGCAGGCAAAGAAAGCTAACAAATGACCTCCAGAAATCACCTTCTGAGAAACGGTAGACACGTACGCGGAAGGCAGGTGTGAAACTGATCTCTTCGGCAGAGACTCTGGGGTGTCCAGCACACCCAGATAAGTACCAGTTATCTTCCTAGGACATTTATGATTATAGGGAACATTTTATTTTTTCCATTTATTTTTATTAGTTGGAGGCTAATTACTTTACAATATTATAGTAGTTTATGCCATACATTGACATGAATCAGCCATGGATTTACATGTGTTCCCCATCCCGATCCCCCCTCCCACCTCCCTCTCCATCCCATCCCTCTGGGTCTTCCCAGTGCACCAGCCCTGAGCACTTGTCTCATGCATCCAACCTGGGCTGGTGATCTGTTTCACCCTTGATAGTATACTTGTTTCAATGCTATTCTCTCTGAACATCCCACCCTCGCCTTCTCCCACAGAATCTAAAAGTCTGTTCTGTCCATCTGTGTCTCTTTTTCTGTTTTGCATATAGGGTTATCGTTACCATCTTTCTAAATTCCATATATATGCATCAGTATACTGTATTGGTCTTTATCTTTCTGGCTTACTTCACTCTGTATAGTGGGCTCCAGTTTCATCCATCTCATTAGAACTGATTCAAATGAATTCTTTTTAACGGCTAAGTAATATTCCATGGTGTATATGTACCACAGCTTTCTTATCCATTCATCTGCTGATGGGCATCTAGGTTGCTTCCATGTCCTGGCTATTATAAATAGTGCTGCAATGAACCTTGGGGTGCATGTGTCTCTTTCAGATCTGGTTTCCTCAGTGTAATGCCCAGGAGTGGGATTGCTGGGTCATATGGCAGTTCTATTTCCAGTTTTTTAAGGAATCTCCACACTGTTCTCCATAGTGGCTGTACTAGTTTGCATTCCCACCAACAGTGTAAGAGGGTTCCCTTTAGTACAGAACAGACTTTTGAACTCTGCGGGAGAAGGTGAGGGTGGGATGTTTCGAAAGAACAGCATGTATATTATCTATGGTGAAACAGATCACCAGCCCAGGTGGGATGCATGAGACAAGTGCTCGGGCCTGGTGCACTGGGAAGACCCAGAGGAATCGGGTGGAGAGGGAGGTGGGAGGGGGGATCGGGATGGGGAATATATGTAATTCTATGGCTGATTCATATCAATGTATGACAAAACCCACTGAAATGCTGTGAAGTAATTAGCCTCCAACTAATAAAAAAAAAATTTTTTTTTAATTTAAAAAAAATTAAAAAAAAAAAAAAGAGGGTTCCCTTTTCTCCACACCCTCTCCAGCATTTATTGCTTGTAGACTTTTGGATAGCAGCCATTCTGACTGGCATGTAATGGTACCTCATTAAGGTTTTATAGGGAACATTTTAAAAAGCTTTCTTAAAGAATATATATTTAAAATTTTTAATTTATTTATTTGGCTGCACTGGGTCAAATAGTTGCAGCATACAGGATCTTCAATCTTCAGTTACAGCATGTGGTTCCCAGACTAGGGATCAAACTAGGTCCCCCTGCATTGGGAGCTTAGAGTCTTAGCTCCTGAACCACCAGGGAAGTCCAGAGTGGGAACATTTTATTACCGTAACCTGGAAAGAGGAGTCAGAAGGCCTGAGTTCTTATGATTCTGCCTTGACCATCTATCAGCTAATACACTAAAATGTGACCCACCACAACCCATGTTTCCCACGACCTTCCCCCAGTGCTCATCCTGTCAGTCCTGTGGGGTGCCTCCTGAATCAGGGACCAACCGAGGTCCAGGGATCCAGCGAGATGCCTACAGTCAAAATCCAGGAGTAATTAGCAAACACTTCAACTGGCCAGGGCTGGCTGTGAGATAAAGGCAAAGCCCATGTGGTGCTGCTGGTAGGCCCCTGAAGATAAGAAGAAAATGGGAGGGGAGCCAGGATGGGGGAGATAAATCTGGTCTGAATTTGCATCGATAGGAAACCTTTCCAAAATTAAGAGAGAAAAGCAAAGACAGCACACAGGTGCGGAAGCTGGGCTGCCCGCGTCCTCACCCAACACTGATTGCAGCTTGATGCTTGCTAATTTGGGATGACTGGGGAGCTGCTGATGAAAACGCCCTTCAGAGCCTCTCTCCTTAATGCCCCTTCTCAGGGAAGGCAAGGAGGAGCTTCAACAATGAAATCGGTGGAGCCATTCCCTGACTCTGTTGCCTCCTAGCTTTGTGATCTTGGAGAAGTCAGCTCACCTTCCGGGGGCTCAGATTCCACATCTGTACACAGAGGGCAGAGGGGGATGGACAAGAGCCCGCCTCACCTGTGAGCTCCGGGAGCCCCTGCCCAAGGCTATGAGTGAACAAGCTCGCTGGGGAACCTCTGCAGCCCCTCCTGCTGCTTCCAGAAAACACAGGATTCTCCATCAAACCATTCTAGCGAAGAATATCTTCTGCTCCCTGCCTAACAGTCTAATTTGCCTCCCATGTGCTCCTGCAGATGGCCCAGAGAAAAGCCCACATTGGTGTCTGAGGCGCCAAGCTCTGGGGAGAAAAGAAATCCCGCGGTGGTGGGGAAGAGGAGTTGTGGGGGGGCGGTGTGTGTAGAGAAGGCAGGAGTCAAGCAGGAGGGGTGCCGGTCAGTCCAGCTCCCCATGGGTTAGCTCCCGCGCCTTCTTGGGGTGTTCCCAGGCTCCAAGACAAGAGGCTGGGTCACAGCATCAGTGTAGCAAAACCAGGGATCAAGCAAGCATCAGGCTCAGTGTACTGTATCTAGATGACAGAGACTTTTCAGAAGAAACAGGCATAAAGCAGTCTCCTCCTTTTCAATCAGAATCAAGAACTTAAATTTACCCTCTAGTTAGACTCCAAGGGGTGCTACAAAGTATTAGCAAAGGTCCTTAGGCCAGAGTCAAGCAAAGGTCTCAATAGCCTACAGCTGGTCTTTGATACCACCCTTCCTTAGTGGTGGTGCTGGTTTAGTTGCTAAGTCCAGTCTGACTCCTTGGGACCCCACGAACTGTAGCCCACCAGGCTCCCTAGTCCATGGGATTTCCCAGGCAAGAATACTAGAATGGGTTGCTGTTTCCATCTCCAGGGGATCTTCCTGACGCAGGGATCGAACCCTCATCTCCTGCCATGCAGGCAAATTCTTTACTGCTGAGCCAACAGGGAAGCCCCCTTGATACCACCTTTAGTCCTATTAAAGGCTCCTCACTGAGTTCTCAACATGTTAGCCCATCTCAGGTGCTACGCTGTGGCACCTCCCCTGCAGGCTTGCCTTAGTGACCTCCTATCCATCCACCCACTCCAGTCTCCTGACCTTGACTCAGCCCCCAGTACACCCAGAGCTGGGCCCCTTCCCATCAGAGTCCCACTTGCCCAAGAGCTGCTGGAAGGCTCAGCGGTAGGACAGCTCTGCTTCTGCCCCTCATTGAGCAGATCCATTCCCTGCATTGCAAATTAGAAACTGGAATATAACTTCTCAGAGAAGGATTTATCATGCTGATTAAATTCTGTATAAATCAATATAGAAAGATAAGCAGTATTCAGGACTTCATGGTGGTCCAGTGGTTAAGAATCAGCCTTCCAATGCAGGGGACAGGAGTTCGATCCCTGGTTGGGAAACTAAGATCCCTCAGGCTAAGCCTGTGCACTTCAACTAGAGAAGCGAGCGCACTGCAATGAAAGATCTGCAATCCGCAATGAAGACCCCGTGTACCGCAACTAAGACCCAACACAGTCAAATAAATAAATATTAAAAAAAAAAAAAAAAAAAAGAACAGAAAGAAAGAAAATCAGTATTCCAGTGCGAAAATCAGGAGCAGTGACTAAACAACTCACCCATGGTCACAGAGACTGCTAGTGACAGAGCTGAACCCAGGGCTCCTAACTCCCAGCACAATTACAGATGGGCTTTTACTCACTGGCTTGGCAACCTGCCTACTGTCTATAGTACGGTTTCTACCAGAATCTGTGTTCTGAGTTCCCAATCAATATTGCAGGGAAAAATTCGGAACAGGCTCTTTCTAAGTTGGAGAGCAATAATTCCATACAAAGTCTGTCTGTATTAGGGCTGGCAGGAGGGGCCAGATCCAAGGAAGTGACGGTCTTCCTGAACTGAGCGGCCTCACAGAAGGATCCTCACGGCGCTAGGGCTCTCAGGACTCAATGTGAAAGGTCGTCTAGGAACTACTGGGGAGAAGAACCTTTCCTAGTCTCATGCTTACTTAATTTTTTTCCTCACTGTGCTATTTCTCAGTGAAAGAAATGAATGAAATAGTTAATTACTACTAATATGATTTGGGGGAGAAAAACTCCATGATCTCATTACTTCAAGCACTAATCAAAGTACATTTTTTCTTACAACCATCAACCTTCACTAACGGGAAGCTGACACATAATCCCCTTCTGATGGTGCTGATACAATGCCCATGCTCAATGCTCAGTGATGTTCGTGAGACAAAAAAAGTGTTCAGTCTGGATGATGTTTTGTCCTCTTGGGGCTCTCTTTTTCTCCCATGAACGACAACAATCACAAACACCTTAGGGTGCTATTGTCCCCACACTGAATTGCTGAAGGGCTTTCAACGCCCCCTAAGTAGCGGGGATGATTGAAGTGCTTTTTCACCCTGTAACAGTGACCTTCTTCATGATCTTTCTCTTAATATCATGTGGACTTCCAGGAGACTGCTAAGTGACTTCTAGGAGACATGCCAACCCTCAGTGTTAAAGAGAGCCTGAAGATACCCTGAGCCTTGCCCATCATTTTTTTTTTTTTTAAATTTTTAATTTAATTTTTTGGCTGCACTGGGTCTCAGTTGCAGCACACAGGATTTTTGTTGCCAAGTGTGGGAGCTTAGTCACAGCATGTGGGATCTAGTTCCCTGACCAGGGATTGAACCCAGGCCTCCTGCATCGGGAGCAGGGAGTCTTAACCACTGGACTATCAGGGAAGTCTCCCATCTTCTCTTCTTTAAGGTCCCATTTGGAGTGGCTTCTTGACTCCGAACAGATACAAGTAGAGGAAGAGGACGGAAGGCAGTGATCAGCCTGAGCATTGGTGAAACCGTGAATGGCCACACCCTGTCGCTTCACCTTTCTGATACTCTTTTCTTCTTGTCATGTGACAGGCCCAGGCTGGGCAAGCCCTGAAGATCCTTCCGGCTCCCAAGATCGTTGAGTCCCCAAAGGGCAGCAGGACCAAGGTTTGGAAGGGAGGGCAACTGAATGGTCAAGGGATGACCTGGGAAACAGGTTGCAGGGTGGCGTGCGGGAGGGAGACGAGACGAGGTAGGGCATTTGCCTCTTTGGACCTTTGGAAAGAGACTGTTTTCTTCCTCTGGAACTTGGACATCAAACTCCTGCGCAACAAGGCACCCGAGGCAACGATGAGCAGCTTGGGATGAGGAACAGTTGAGGGGTGCTGGCAGAGCAGTTCCTCCCTGGTGTCATGACCCACCCCTCCTCCACCCGCACCACTCTCTAGTTCTCTGCACTCCCCCACCTCCTGGGGGGTGGGGAAGGGTATCAAGACCCCGGAGCCTCTTGCCTCATCCTCTTGCACAAGGAACAGCCAGATGCCTGGCTGGGAGGAGCCCTGGTCTCCGTGATGATTAGGAGGGTGAAGATAATTCCATTACCAGTAATAGGATGTTGTAAACATTTCGTCTCCACCTGTTAATTAGCACCACCCCCTCTTTGCTCCCGAATATGAAGCAATGCTGCGTAATCATGGCATTTTGCTGGTGATGCTGTTTCTCATATGTGGTATTTCAGTGGTTTGTGTGGGAGAAAGAATTAATTATAGCTCTCCGGTTCCAACCCATTCTCAACCCCACCCCCGTCCTCTTCTCCCATTCCCCTGATATAAAAAGCCATATGTGTATAAATAAGCAGAGTAAACACATCATGCTGTTTCCTGTTTACTGAGGCAGGGGGAGGGGAGAGCACTGTGGACCAAACACCCAACAAAGTCCCAGGTCTGCCTCTGGTACCACCACAAACCAACACAGAAGCCGTGGGGACCTCTGTCTCTGGGCCTCAGCTTCCTGGTCCTAAAACAGGGATAACAAAGCAGTCCTGCTCATGCTGAGCTCACTCTGAGGACCAGAACAATGAAACCCGGGAAGCTATGTGATTTAGCTGTATACATTAAGAAGTAAATTCTTAGTAACTGTTCCATGTGTCCATGGAACTCCTTCTATAGAGTCTTCTGCAGCTTATCTACAGCCAGGTTTCTTTGGAAACCTAACCAAACTAAAGAACTAGAATCGAAATTATTAGATACAAATAAGTCAATAGCTGATGCTGGGAAAGATTGAGGGCAGGAGGAGAAGGGGACGACAGAGGATGAAATGGTTGGATGGCATCACCGACTCAATGGACATGGGTTTGGGTGGACTCCGGGAGTTGGTGATGGACAGGGAGGCCTGACGTGCTGCGGTTCATGGGGTCACAAAGAGTCGGACACGACTGAGCAACTGAATTGAACTGAACTGAAGTCAATAGAGGTGGGGGCGGCTTAGATGTCAGGAGGCTGGAGAGAGGGGGATGCAGTGGGTGTGAGAAGCAGCAAGGGATGGTGGGTAGTCAAAGAGATGATGATGAAAGGTTAGGGGATCGCAGGTGAGTCCAGACTTTACATATGTGGGGAGCACATATTTAAAACATGGAATAAGAACCTTAAAATGGGCTGGCACACTGGGGGAAATTCAGAGTGGAGAGGTGGAGGAGGACTAGGGCTAAGAAATACATATAAATATATATGCTATGCAATTTGCTTTATCTGTATCTTAGAATCTGAGAATCTATAAACGAACCAGGCATAGATGAAAAATGGAAAAGGATAGAATTTGCTCAAAATACCATAGATCTATATTAACACTGGTGGTGGGAAAAAATAGCGGCTGTGTCGTGGGTTGTACCCCTGGGGTGGAGGAGCTGTGGACACTATTATGCTATACAGGGGCCACGATTTGGCTTCTGTTGTCAGAAACTGTGGAGGGTGAGGCACTTTATAATTTATAATCCCCTGAACAACTCTTGAAGCAGGTATTATAACTGATCAGGAGGCAGAGGCTCAGAAAAACAGATGTCTTGCCCAACGCCACACAGCCAGTTAAGTGGCAGAACTGGGATTCAAACCGTATCTTACTTCTGAGCTGCCTCTCTTGGTAGACAGGAGGGTCCCTACTTTGCTTTAAGCCCCCAAAACTAGGATGAGAGGAGACCACATCTAAACCAACCAAACTCTCTTATGCTTAAAGCCTAAGTGCTTGTCATCATACCCATTTCCTCCTAGAAAAGTCCAACTTGTTTCCATCCTGGAAGATGGAGAAAAATGTACCAAAACCATCAATGGTCAGGCTGTGGGCCAATTACCATGGAGCTGCTTTCGGTCCAGTCATTCCAGGGTCTTGTGCAAGCCACAGAGGACGCTTCTATGGTCAGAGAGAGAAAACGTTGACTAAACTGAATGGAATCTATCTTCAAACAAAATCCCCCAGAAATGCAACTGCAAGTCAAGGAGAAGTCAGGTAACACAGCATGCCCATGATTTACTGAGACAAGAAGAGGAGTTTCCTTCAACAAGTCCAGTCTTTAGAAAGTAAAAAAAGAAAAAAAAAAAGAAAATATAAATAAGTAATATAGGGTAAACACCAAAGAAATGAAGACATCCTTTTGTCTAAAGAATAAAAGAAAAAAAATTTAGCCTAATAAATTCCTCCTAAATTAAGGTGAGAAGTATTTTTTTTTTTACTAATTCCCACAAATGGAGTGTTGCACACCTGAAGAGTCACTTGTCTAGTTAGCCTTCTCCAAACCTACACACAGCGCCCATAAGAGAAGCACGTGCATGGCCTGTGAGAACCACAAAACATGAAACGCAGTGGAAAGAAAGAAGGTCTTGAGAGCGTGAGAGCATCTTTGCAGCAGATGGCTGCCATTTTGTCTCAGGGACCCTGCTCCTGGGAGTACCAGCTACTTCATACAAAGAGGCTGAAGCAGGGCTACAGCTGAGCCCTGACCCCACAATGCTGACGGGATGAACCCTTTTCCCTTCTCCTGGCCTCTGAGCCACACCCCCAAATCCTCCAAGTCTCTTCAACTCCCATGTCTCCCTGGAAGTTCTCTGATTCCTTCGTTCCTCCTTGATCCAAGCATCTACCACACTCTGGGCTGAAAGCACCGTTCCTATACCTATTATGCCCCTATTAGTTCTCATTCTCCTGGTATCAAGGGGTTTCTATTTTCTTTGACTCTTCCTCACTGCTGAGTAAAGAGCTGTCACTCAGTAAATATCCCACTGATTCAGTAAGAGATGAAGGATTTAGGAATTCTTGGTTTCATAGTTACCTAAAGATGGAGGGAAGGAGAGCAGGATAAAGACCATGGTACCCTGGGGAAGAGGAACCCCTTGGAGCACCCAGGACAGCATTCTTCCCTGGCTAACAAGCTCTCTTTACAAGGAGGAAAAAATGAATTATCACACATTTTGTGAATTCCCAGCGTCTAAACATACCACAGAAGCACAGGCTCGAAGTGCTGGAGCTGGCAAGTTATTTGCCTTAAATAACAGGGCTTGGAGATGGTAAATGCAGAACTTTGGGTAACTTGCTAATGACTCACTCTAAGTCTTTTTTTTTTTTTTTTTTCCCAGAAGTGTTGAAAGTTTAGTGAGACTAAATGCCAGATGCAAGCCCCATTAGAACTTGTGTCTGGTTTGCTCTGGAGCAGGGAATTCACACTTCAATCTCTTCGATCCATTCCCAAGAGTTAGATTATGGCCCAGAGGGGCACCAGAAAAATGCTGCTGTCCACAACACCAGATTTCATCTTTGATCTCCTCTCTCCCTGCTCAAAACCTTCAGGCTCTCCTTTCCATCTGCAGGACAGAGTCAACGACTACTGCAAACGGCCCTTGGCTACTGGATTCTAGTTTGGAAAAAAAAGAAATCCAATCACAAAAGACATTTGAGGGACCACTGTGGACATGAGACTAAGAACTAGGCATGGGTAATATTAGGAAATTATTATTCATTTTGCTGAATGTGGTAATGACAATGTGGATATGTAAGTACTCTGGGGTATTTAGGACCATGAAGTCTGCAATTTACATTGGAGCAGTTCATTAAGAATCAAACACTTTTTGACAGGTAGAGAAGAGAGAAAGATGAAGTAAATATGGAAAAATGTCAGCGTTTGTTAGACTTGGATGGTGGACCTATGAATATCACCCATTCCTTTCAGGACAAGAGTGTAAATTTTCTTTCAAAGAGATAAGTGTGAGAAGTTTATGTCTGGTATGGGATTGAAAACTAAAGGCTAGACTAGACAAGTATCTTTGCCTCTTAGTCCCAAACTCTTAAGTAACATCTCTAATCAAACGGCATTTGAGGACCAGGTGGTTTGAGACCTCTGTTTTGAATCTGAGGGGTTACTACATGCCTTTTCTTTCAATTTTTGTTAATGCTTAAATTTTTTGTAATAAAAATGGTATGCTGGTTCCTTAAAACATTAAACAAGGGATTACCTTGTGATCCAGATTTCACTTCTGGGCATATACCCAAAGGAAGTAAGAGTAGGGATCTGAATAGATATTTGCACACCCGTGTTCACAGCAGCATTATTCACAATAGTCAAAGGGTCGAAGCAACCCAGACGTGCATAGACAGATGAGCAGATAAACGGATGTGGTATGTTCACACAGTGGGACGTTCATTTATTCTGACACATGCTTCAACATAAATGAACCTTGAGGATGTCGAACTAAGTGAAATAAGCTGGCCACAAAACAACAAATACTGCATGATTCCACTTATCTGGGATACCTAGAGTAGACAATTCATAGCAATGGAAAGTAGCACAGTGGTTACCTGCTAGGGGAGGAGGAAACGGGGAAGTGTTTAGTGACTGGAGAGTTTCACTTGGGGCCGATGTAAAAGTTCTGGAGATGGGTGGGGGGTGACAGTTGAATTAACTGAATGAGACAAAGCCTTCCACTTAAAAACAGTTAAATGCATGAGACAAGTGCTCAGGGCCGGTGCCCTGGGATGACCCTGAGGGATGGGACGGGGAGGGAGGTGGGAGGGGGGTTCAGGATGGGAAACACATGTATGCCCATGGCTGATTCATTTCAATGTTTGGCAAAAACCACTACAATATTGTAAAGTAATTAGCCTCCAATTAAAATAAATAAATTAAAAAAATGTTTTAAATGAGAAAAAAGTTAAAATGGTAAATTTTATGTTATGCATAAAGTATTAGTCACCCAGTCATGTCCGACTCTTTGTGACCCCATGAACTGTAGCCCTCCAGGCTCCTCTGTCCATAGGATTCTCCAGGCAAGAATACTGGAGTGGGTTGCCATTTCCTTCTCCAGGGGATCTTCTCGACCCAGGGATCAAACCTGGGTTTCCTGCAATGAAGGCAGATTGTTTACTATCTGAAACACCAGGGAAGCCCTCTAGTTTGGCCACAATTAGACAGCCTTCATAATAAAGAGTTGAAAGAAGAAGCTAAGCAGGCTGGCAGTAAGCCTCCCCAGCCTGGCCTTCGTGGCCCTCAGGTTCTGCTGAGTGCTTCCTGCTCCGCTGGGCCCTGCACACAGCCCACGATGCCCGGCCTCTTTGCGTCTTTCCTCCTACTAGCCCTGCCATGTGAATTCTCTCTCTCCTTTTCCATCTGTCAAACCCCATCTATTCTGGAAGTCAAGCACCCGTCTTTAGCAAAAAAGATATCCTCTTTTTAAAACTCTCCCCAAGTCTGACCACAATGATCCTGTCTTTCTCTCATTTCTGCTGCATCTTGTCAGTATTCTCCATAAACATCTGTTTACTCTTAATATACAAAATCTATGCTCAGAATCTGGCCAAGGCTGAATATGCTGTGTGTACAGTTCACTTGAGAGGCCCGGCAGAGGTACAAGAAGCATAAATTTTCTTTCAAGGGGATACGCGCGTTAGAAAGGTCATGGGTAACAGGGGATTGAGAGTTAAAGATCATAGCTGGGAAATTACGGTCTCCACCCTTGATCTCCAGCTAAACATAAAATTTCCCACCAAATAGCATTTCGGGATGCGCCAGGCAGTTTGAGGAATTTCTGACTTTGAAAACCCCACTAGGAGACCCACCAGCCCCCATCAGAGATGGGGGTGAGGCGAGATCCCTCTGGAGGTGGAGAGAAAAGGCAGAAAGCTCTGATTTCCCCAAAGAGTAAAAATCACTTGATTCTGAGCGGAAGCTGAAGCTCCCACCCCAAGCCACAGTAAAGTATTTTTGTGGACTAGGATGTGGTACATAAAAACACACATAAACAAGCAAAAATTTGTCACTTGAGGACAGAAACCATCAAAGCTTGTTCATAACAGGAAAGTGGGCAGCTGGGGCTTAAAGCCCACGGTGCATGTGATAAAGAATAACATGTGACTGCTTCTTGACGCCAAAGGAGGAGTGCTGCCCCAAAAGCCCAGAAAGAAAGGAGGAAGGTGGAGGAGACAGAAATGATTTACCCTTTCATTCTGTTTGGGTTTGTCCTCTCCCACTCTCTCTTCGAAGCCTAAATGATTCTCTCTTCTTTGTTTGAAGGGAATCTTAACCTGAAATGGATCTGAGTGCTTGAAGTATTTCTCAGTGAGAAGCTGAAATGTCCCTTAGGAGTAATTGCCTGGGACCCGGACAAGACGTGTCCAGCCACTCTCTTGGTCCCTGAAGGCACCGTTCAGCTCCCAAAGCAGCTGTATTTTTAAAAACAAACAAAAAAAAAGAGACTCTCTCGCAATTTTCTAAAGACCCCAGGCAGATCATCGAGAGGCTCATGCCAGGCATTCTGCTGAGAGATGGAGATCTCTGGAAATGTCCTCGCTCCCCCAAATCTCTGAACGACTCCTTGTTCAGGCCCAGAGGTTTCGTGTAAAACCGCAGACCCCACACAATCGTCTCCATTCAGATTCATGCAGACAACTCTCAACAGTGAATGTCTTTGCCACCGATCAAGGACAGTCTCGGAAGTAAATGGGATTGTCACTCTTGGTGACTTTGGCAGCGGTGCTGCAGCCCACAGCTGGTATAATCGCTGTTGTTGTTGTTTGGTCACTAAGCGATGTCCAACTCTTTGTGGTCCCATGGACTGTTGCCCACCAGGATTCTCTGTCTGAGGGATTTCCCAGGCATGAATACTGGAGTGGGTTGCCATTTCCTTCTCCAGGGGATCTTCCCAACTCACGGATTGAACCCACGTCTCCTGCATCGGCAGCTGGATTCTTTACCACTGAGCCACTTGTGCTGGTACGCTATTACTGGCTAATCAGAGATCTTGAGATGGAAGGAGGCCCTCCCGAACTCACCAACCACCCTCTGAGTGGTGCACACGTTAACAGCTCTCAACACTGTTTCTTCTACTCCACTCTATGAAGCCGTGTACACACTCATCCTCTTTTCCCCATTAGGCGGTATACACGTAAGTCCAGGCCTGGATATGACCCAGTTTCAAAACCAAATTACTGGAGAGACCACTCCATGGATCCAGAAGGAGTTATTAGGAGAGCAGATATGACTTACTCGTTATGAGAAGTTGTAGAGAAAGAGACCCTTTCCCTTTTATGTTAGACATTATCCATGCAATTGACAGAGGAGAGCCCAGAAAAGCTATGTATTTTTTACTATGAATTTTCTACTTATACCTCCTGGACCCAATGAGAGTAGTTGGTATCATGAAAAAGTGATAAACTTGCTGGCAAGTTCCTGCTGACTGGAGTTCAGGGGAAAGAGTTGATTTCTGCCAGAGACTGTCATATGGAGTGAAGTAAATCAGAAAGAGAAAAATACTGTAATAGTAACACATATATGTGGAACCCAGAAAAACAGTATAGATGATCTGCTATGCAAAGCAGACAGAGACACAGATGTAGGGAACGAATGTATGGACACCCAAGTGGGGAAGGGGTGGTGGGATGAATTGGGAGATTAGGGTTGACGTATATACACTACCTGGTATAAAAAGATAACTAATAAGAACCTACTGTAGAGCACATGGAGCTCTACTTGACTCTGAGATGACCTAAACGGGAAGGAAGTCCAGACCCCATGGACTGTAGCCCACCAGGCTCCTCTGTCCATGGGATTCAGCAGGCAAGAATCCTAGGGTGGGTGGCCATTCCTTTCTCCAGGGGATCTTCCCAACCCAGGGATCGAACCAGGGTCTCCTGCATTGTAGGCAGATTCTTTATCATCTGAGCCCACCAGGGAAACCCACACAAGGAAGAGGGGATATATGTAAACACATAGCTGATTCATTTTGTTGTACAGCAGAAACTGACAGCAGGGTAAAGCAACTGTATTCCAATAAAAAGATTAAAATAGAAAAGCACAAGAAACCCAGAAAGATCCAGTTTCTGGATCCTGCTGATTCAGGTATGATGATACTACTTAGAATCAAATGAACTTTGCCGCCCAGGGTGATCTATTAAATCCTTACTGCTGTCAGGAGTAAGGTACAATCAAGGCAGTTTTAGGATTGCCCCAGGACAGTAAATTAATGTAGCTGCAACTGCAGAAATGGTATATTCAAAACATTTGCAAACCTGTTTTTTTATCTGTTTGTTTTGGAAAGGAAAGATTTCATGTATATAAAATATCCAATAATCAATATACGAATTAGAAACCAGCAAACTCATAGGCTGCTATGCTAATTACTATCTCAACTTTTAAAAAATCTTCCCAATTTTATTGAGTAATAGTTGAGAAAGATTATATACACTTAAAATTGTGTATGTGCTAAGTCGCTTCAGTCATGTCCAACTCTGTGTGACCCTATGGACTGTAGCCCACCAGGCTCCTCTGTCCATGGGATTTTCCAGGCAAGAATACTAGAGTAGGTTGCCATGCCCTCCTCCAGGGGAATCTTCCCAACCCAGGGAACAAACCCACGTCTCTTATGTCTCTTGTATTGGCAGGTGAGTTCTTTACCACTGGTGCCACCTGGGAAGCCCATACACTTAAGGTGTACAATTTGATCATTTGACTGTGCAATATTCACCACAATCAAGCTAAGGAGCATATCCATCACCTCACAGAGTTGTCACCCTTTTCATTTGTGGTAAGAACATTTAAGGTCAACCATTTCAGCAAATTTCAGGTCCACAATACAATAGTCATTAGAGTCACATGGTTGTACATTAGGTTTCTAAAACCTATTTATTTTGCATACAAATAAAAGTTTGTATCACTTGACCACCAGCTCCTCATGGTTCCCTTCCCCCAGGCCCCAGTAACTGCCATTATACTCTGTTTCTATTTTTAGATTCCACAAGTAATTTATGTCATGGAGTATTTGTTTTCCTGCCTCTAGCTTATTTCACTTAGCCTAATATCTTAACAGTTTATCCATGTTGTCACAAACACAGCAGAATTTCCTTCTTTTTTGAGGCCGAATAATAGCCCATTAAACACTTCCTTCATCCACTCATCTTTCAATGAAGGTTTAGGTTGTCTCTCTATCTTGGCTATCATAAATAATGCTGCAATGAACAGATATCTCTCTGAGAAAATGCTGATTTTATTTTCCTTGGGTATGTATACCCAGAAGTGAGATTGCTGGATCACAAGATAGTTCTCTTTTTAAGTTTTTGAGGAACCTCCATACTGTTTTCCATAATAGCTGTACCAGTTGAGGGGCTTCCCAGGTGACGCTAGTAGTAAAGAATCACCTGCCAATGCAGCAGGCACAAGAGATACGGGTTCGATCCCTGGGTTGGGAAGATCCCCTGGAGGAGGAAATGGCAACCCACTCCAGTATTCTTCCCTGGAGAAGAATAAAGAATCCCATGGACAGAGGAGCCTGGTGGGCTACAGTCCACGGGGTCTCAAAGAGTCGGACACAACTGAGCACACAGTGAGGAAGGAAGGACCTCTTAAAAAGTCTGAGCAATCAAGCACCAGTTAAACGTTTGCAGTTCTTGATAGAGCTTCCAAGAAACTGTAGAGTTTGACTTTTACCTACTGTTTCTTTGTGTACATCCTTGGAAATGAGTGGAAGCCTTGCTGACTCCTACCTAACTCAGTCCCATACTGTATATTAAATGTCCAGCATTGTGAAACTTCAGAATTGCAATGGAGTTAGACCCTTGAAAACTACTGTTCATTACTCAGGCTGCCACGACAGGAAAAGTTAATGCCAACTGGAAGGATTTACTATTCCAATCCTTTTAAACTAATTCCTTGGCTGTTCCTAGAATTAGGTTTTGGATACCACGGCAGGATCCTTCTGATGGGTAAGAAGAGGCTTAGTGGGGAGGAAGCATAATTACTTCAGGAGGAAGAAATAAAGAATTTGCTCCCTTGCTGGTTAGAAGAATTTAGACTGAATAAATTTAGGCGATGAGAATGTTTTTCACCTAAAGAAATGTGGCTCCATCTTCAGTGAGTTCCCAGTTGCACTCATAGCAAACCAGGTGGTTGTAATACTGATACCTGCTTTAACATAGAAAGGCATGCCAGCCATTCATCTTAGAAAAACATCTCCACCTGAAGCCTGATATGATGGAGGCAATTCAGGATGTTGTTCAGTCGCTCAGTCACGTCTGACTCTTTGCAACCCCATGGACTGTAGTCTGCCAGGCTTCCCTGTCCATGGGATTTCCCAGGCAAGAAAACTGAAATGGGTTCCCATTTCCTTCTCTAGGGATTTTCCCAACCCAGGGATCGAACCTATGCCTCCTGCATTGGCAGGCATATTCTTTACTACTGAGCCAACAGGGAAGCCCGAGGCAATTCAGAGAAGTTCTTACCAAGCGCCTGCCATGAGCTTGGCATTGTACCGGGTCCAGAGGAGCCACAGATATATCTGGGCTATTTCCTGCTGCTCTCCAGGAACTTTCATGATACCTGACAGATACTCAAGCTGTAATGAGACTCTGTGAGTAAAGCCAGCTGCTTCAGTAGCAGAAATGTCCTATCGAGTCCCCTAGAGATCCCCAAACACTTCAGTGAACACAGCCTTAGAGCCGTGAGAGCACACACCTCAAAGAGTCGGCCGATGTAAAGCTAAAGGAGTGTGCGGCTTGGTACCTTCAGCAAGTGACTACAGGTGAGTGGAAGAAGGCAGGTGGGGATTGGGTGAGAAAACAGGCTTCTTATAGAATGGAGTGGCCGGTGTGATGACCGTGGAGGGCTGGGTGGAGAATATGCATGAGTGTTGGGTTGTGTGACAGAATAACAGAGCAAGAGTGGGTGGTGAGAGGCCCAGAAACGGAATGGTTGTGGGTGAGCCATGTGGTGATGGGAGACCAGGGTCCAGCCACAGGGAAGCACAGCAGGTGGTGGTGGGTGGGCAGCGGGAGTCCATGCCACCGGGAGGCAGAAGTGGGTGAATACGTGCAGGCTTCACATTTTCCCTTTATTAAAACGGGGTCTGCTAAATAGAGCTGCTCTCCATGAAAACCTTTGCTAAGTCCTAGCTGGTGGTGGGCCAAGATAAGATGGGCATGGCAAGGGAGTCATCAGCCGCCAAAGCCATTTTAGGCAGGGACCAACATCATCCTGTGCTTTACCTCTGATCTACCTAGATTGCCCAGAAATAAAATTTGGATCTTGAGGAACTCAGAACTAGGAGTAGAACTTCTTTCTCTGAAGGTAAGAAGTTATGAGGACCAGGGATGAGACGGGATTTCGAGCTATCTTTTTCTAGGTTGAGTGTCTCAGTCCCTTATCTGTAGGATAAGATGTAATATGTACTTGTCTAAAGGAGTTATGGTAGAAATAAAATGAGACGGTACATGTAAAGTATTTAGTGCAATGTCTGACACATGGATAAGTGCGTGCTCAGTCATGTCTGACTCTTTCTGACCCCATGGACTTGTAGCCCGCAGGTTCCTCTGTCCAAGAGACTTCCCAGACAAGAATATTGGAGTTGGTTGCCATTTCTTTCTCCAGGGGAATCTTCCTGACCCAGAGATGTGTCTCCTACATTGGTAGGTGGATTCTTTACCACTGAGCCACCTGGGAAGCCCAATCTTTGGCACATAGTAAATGCTCAATAAAAGGATATATTACCTAAAATTCCTTCCACTCTAGTATTCTGAGGTTCTATGAATTCTTTCAAAACTGGTTTTATCTTCCTCCAAAGCGAGAGGTCCTGAATGCCTTGAAGTTGTGTGCAAAGTTAGCTCATAGGAAAGATGCTTGCACAACTCACAGTGATTTCTCCAATCACTGGGAATACCCTCGTATTACATTTTAAAAAAGTCGCTCAATCATGTCTGACTCTTTTGCGACCCCATGGACTGTATGTAACCTGCCAGGCTCCTCTGTCCATGAAATTCTCCAGGCAAGAATACTGGAGAGGGTATCCATTCCCTTTTCCAGGGGATCTTCCTGACCCAGGGATCAAACCCAGGACTCCTGCATTAGAGGCAGATTCTTTACTATCTGAGCCATCACTGAAGCCCCTCATGCTACATAAAGTGGATCCAAAGGAACATCCCACCCTCCTGGTACAGCTGATTGATCTTACTCAAGTTAGGACAAATTCCCTCTCCTGGGATTTTGAAATATGGACAGATACAGACGTTAGGAGTTACTGGAGCTGAGTCAGAAAGATCCCCAAACCCTGGGACAGCTCAGGTTCTTTTCCTCCTCTGATCTAGGCTGCTTCTCTCTTACTCAGTTCCATGAACCAGCCTAGCATCCTTTATTATTTCCACTGGCCAGAGCTGATGCCCATTCATTGCAAACAAAGCACACAGTAATGATGCATACAGTTAGTGCATAATCAGATCACTTAGAAGATCCATAGTTTTCATAATAGTTTGAAAGTATTCTTGACTTTCCCCCTCAAAATGATTAAACTCCAAAATACAAGATCTTAATCTAATAAAGTGATAGAGAGGTAGCTCCATGGAGAACAAAAGTAGCATGTTATTTATTCACTGGAGAGCCAAGTTCCTGAGAGTGGATTTCAATATTTTTAACTTCTCCCATATTTCAGAGTCCATAGTGATGCTTCCTAAGGCCCACTTGACTTCACACTCCAGGATGCCTGGCTATAGGTGAGTGATCACACCATCATGGTTATCTGGGTCATTAAGACTTTTTTGTACACTTTGCAGACAAAGGTCTATATAGTCAAAGCTATGTTTTTTCCAGTAGTTCATGTATGGATGTGAGAGTTGGACCATAAAGAAGGCTGAGCACCAAAGAATTGACACTTTCAAACTGTGGTGTTGGAGAAGACTCTTGGGGAACCCTTGGGGAACCCAAGGAGATCAAACCAGTCATTCCTAAAAGAAATCAACCCTGAATATTCATTGGAAGGATTGATGCTGAAGCTAAAGCTCCAGTACTCTGGCCACCTGAGGAAAGAGCCAACTCACTGGAAAAGACCCTGATGCTGGGAAAGATCGAGGGCAAGAAGAGAAGGGGGTGACAGAGGATGAGGTGGTTGGATGGCATCACTGATTCAATGGACATGAGTTTGAGCAAGCTCTGGGAGATAGTGAAGGACAGGGAATCCTGGTGTGTTGCAGTCCATGGAGTCACAAAGAGTAAGATATGACTGAGCAACTGAACAAAAACAACAATATTTCAGAGTTCAGGGAATGGTGCTAAAGTTTCTGCAAAGTTCCCAAATGACCCTTTTTACTAGAACCCCACCAATAAGGAAATAAGATTTTAAATCAAGTCATCACCCAGGAGAGAAAGGAGTTGAAGACACAGAGAGAACCGATTATATCCATGACAACTCAAAGCCTAGAAGAGGGGAGCAAAATTTCAAAACCCCTTCAGCCCCTCAAAACCCCTGTCCAAGTCTTTTAGAGGCCACCTGCCCATGAGGCCCAAGGTGGTCCTTATGAGTGTGATGAATGGATGCTGGAAAGGAGAGGAATGTAAGAAGTTCACAGACTCAAGTAAAATCTTGTCATCACCAGGTAATGGGAAAGAATCCTAAGAGGAAGAGTCTGATCTCTTTGTAAAATAACAAAGCTCAGGAATCAGAAGATTTTTTTTTTTTTTTTGCTTTTGTTTTGTGTTTGCCTTAAGCAGAGGATGCAGTAGAAGGAAGGGACTATCTTCTGTTTTGTCAGAGAGTTGTACTTGTGAAGATAGGAATGGGGCTGAGGAGCTGATAACATTTGTTCCTAGACTCACCTAGGTTAGGGATAATTAAGACCAATGGGTGGCCAGGGAAAAAGATTAAAAGTTCTAATAATGTAAGTAGGATTTATGCCTTGATATATGGCTGAAAATAAGCAAGACAGACAGGGCTGGATAACAATGTGGAGTTGATCTCATAACAGAAATGATTATTTGAAACACTGTTCTCTAACAGGTAAGTCATCACTAATGGTAGGCTTTGGGAACTTAGATGTCTTTTTTCCCCTACTTACTGTAAGGTGTGAGTTACATACAGAGTTCAAGATTATATGTAATGTGTTTCTAATTTTTTTAATGTAAATCTTTATATTAAAAGTACAAATGACTGGGTTGGGTTGAGTTGAATATCTCTGCTAATGCCAAAGTTTGATAATACAGATTCAGCCCACCTTCAAGGATGCTCCTAGAAAGAAAATCGGATGGTAGGGACCATAATGACGCATACAGAACTCGAGGGGTCTGGTTTGGCACTAAGGGCTGGTCCTGTAACAGATTCCTCTATTTCAGTGATGGACATGCTGCATGTGCTAAAAAAAAAAAATGGAATAACTAATGACACTGAAATGTCAGAAACAGGGTCATGAGATTTATATTGAAAAACACGAAAAGAATGGAAAGGAATCTCTTTTGCTGGGAAAAAAAATGGGGGGCATTTTTGAAGACTCATATAAATTTGTCAGGACAGTCAACCAGATTAAAGAAATGATTTGGGTTTAATTTTGAATTCAGGGATTCATAACAGAAAGAAGACTGGTTTATCTGAAAACAAAGAAATGGGGAAAAAATAATGTTAGCGTGTCAGCATGCTCCATAAGGGACAATAAGTAGACTAATTTCATATGATGGATTTTCACACTACATAGATTATTAAAATACTAACATTACTGAGATCTCAAGTAAACCTGACCTACAGAAAGTGGTGAGAAGATATTTCAAAGCATATAAGCATACAACTCAATAGAAAATAAACATAACCCAATTTAAAAATGGGCAAAGGACCCAAATAGACATTTTTCCAAAGACATACAAATGGCTAACAGTTAACATGAAAGCGTGCACAACATCACTAGTCATCAGAGAAATGCAAATCAGAGACACAATGAGGTATCACCTCACAACTGTTAGGATGTCTGTTATCAAAGAGATAACGATAACAAATGCTGATGAGGATCTGTGGGTGGAAAGATAAATTCGTGCAGCCACTACGGAGAACAGTGTGGAGGGGCCTCAAGAAATTTAAAAAAGAACTATCATGTCATCTAGCAATTCCATTTCTGAAAATACATCCAAAAAAAATGGAAACATTATATCAAAGAAATGTCTATGTTCACCTAAGTGTCCAATGATGGATAAATGAGTAAAGAAGTAATACATATACATCCCTGTAAAAAGAAGAAAGCTTGCCATTTGCAATAACATGGATGAACCTGGAGGATACTGAGCTATGTGAAATAAGCCATGTACCACATGGTATCACTTACAGAAAACAAGATATTCACAAATTGGTGGGGGAAATTGTCAGAGGTTAGCAAAAGGGTACAAGCTTTCAGTTATAAGCTGAATGATGTCTGAGAATCTAATGAACATCATGACGACTCAAGTTGATAACACTATCATATAATTGAAATTTGCCAAGAGATTAGAACTTAAATGTTCACACATACAAAACAGGTAAATATGCGAGGTGACAGATACGTTAATTAACTCAATGGAGGGAACTCCTTTCACAACATATATGGATTACCATCTTGTACACTTTAAATATCTTACCATTTTATGTGTTAATTCTATCTCAGTAAAGCTGGGGGAAATTACCGAAAAACAAAACAAAACAACAACAACAGAGAAACAACACACCACCCCACACATATAGGAAGATGAGTAATGCTACCAGTGAACAGTCTCCTCCACATATTAAAAATATAAGCCATTCCATTTGGGATGGACATGTACACACTCTATATTTAAAATGGATAAATAACAAGTAGCACATGGCACTCTGCTCAATGTTACATAACAACCTGGATGGGAGGGGAGCTTGGGGGAGAATGGATACGTGTATATGTATGGCCAAGTCGCCGAGTCCCTTGGCTGTTCCCCTGAAACTATCACAACATTCTTTGTTAATTGGCTATGCTGCTGCTTAATCGCTTCAATCACATCCAACTCTATGTGACCCTATGGTCTGTGGCCCGCCCGCCAGGCTCCTCTGTCCATGGAATTTTCCAGGCAAGAGCACTGGAGTGGGTTGCCATGCCCTCCTCCAGGGGATCTTCCCAACCCAAGGATCGAACCCACATCTCCTGAAGTGCAGGCAGATTCTTTACCACTGAGCCACCAGGGAAGCCCTAATTAGCTATACCTCTATACCAAATAAAAGTTAAATAAAAATAAATAAAAGCCATTCCAAGAGCAACGGTTCAGTGCCAGTGTGAAGTCCAGCCAAGTGAGGGAATCAGCAGTAAGGAAGGAATCAAGGCGGGACTGCAGCCTCCTATCACAGCCAAGCAATGACATGAGCTTGGGGCAGAAAGATGAGTTTCCCAAGCTCCCAAGTTTCTAAAGGGAATGGGGCTGGGAAGACAGGACCATGATGATAAAGGTGCCAGAAATACAGGGAAGGTAAGTAAGGGGGTTTCTGTGGATTCCCACTGGGAGATCTTCTGCATATCCCAGGAGACTTTTCCTCTGAGGCACAGAGAAGCTCACTACTTTGCTGAATTTTGAACTGTGTGTATCATAAGGTTTGTTGGTGGGGCTGAGTTTGTTAGCTTAGTGAGAAAGGCTAGTCCACTACCTGGTATTCCCAAATCAATGTATTAGTGCTGTTTTCCCTTTGTTGTTGCACAGGCATTAACACTCATAAAGTGATTATTTTTTTTAAAATGCCTTTCTTGTGAAAAAAAAAATTTAATAAAGTAAGCCATTGGCAAATGCTGGTAACAGATGAGATCGATGAGGAGAGATCTCAGCAAGTGGTATCTTGTATAAAATAAAAAGTGGAATGTTAAATTTTGCAGATCAGGCACATGAAACAAATTCACTTACAGGGACAAGGGAAATCAGAAAACAGAATTTATGAGTGTTCCAGCCAGCACAAGAGCTGTAATTTATGGGGGGGGGGGTTGTAATAATGTAGTAAAATTCATAAATTGGTAGTTTCTCAAATATCTTGAGACCCATCTCTTAAGAATCCCACCAGATTGTCAGTTTCAGGAGGGCAGACATTCTCTGGTTCTTCCTAGAATCCCAGTGCCCAGGATGGTGCCTGGTGTACCGGAGTTTGAAAGGCAGCAACGAAGGCATGCAGTGCCTTGTGGTTCATAATGAAGGATTTGGATATGGATCTAAGTGAATAGGAAGACTTCAGACATTATTACATGAGGAAGTGATATGATTTCAGTTTTAAATGTCACTCTGGCTGCTACGCAGAGAATAGATGATAAAAAAGCATTGGAAGGAGGTAGACCAGGAGTCCCTATGGAGAGGGCTATTGGAATATATCAAACAAAGGATCATGGTGGCCTGAATTTGGGGGTTGACAATTGGTTAAAGATAAACTAGAGATTAGAGTCAATAGATTTCTGATGGACTGGGTATGGGATTGGGGAGAGAGGAATCAAGCACAATTTGAGCAAATTTGGTAGATGCTGGTGCCATTATTGAGATGGGCAAGACAGAGGAAGGGACTGGTTTAGGGGAGGAGAATTCAATTCTTTTGGGCCATGTGAAGTTTGAGAAAAGTCTTAGACATTGTGTGGAGATGCCAATTAGACATCAATTAGATAGCAGGAGGTATCTGATCCTCAAACTCAGGGAAAGAGGGCTGGAGATTTAAATCTAGGGTGAATAAATGAATGCTGGAGACCTACTCTCTGTATTTAAAATGTAAAAGGTTCTAGCCAAGACAGAATAGAAGAGTATAAATGCATTCAGTTCCTCTCAGTTACAAGAGAAAATGTATTATCTCTGTGGACAAAAAGGAGGGGACTGAATTGTCAATGTCCTAAGACATGAAAGCCCCTCCCCCACATTTTTTTCAATAGGGAATGTTTGCTACTAAGGCCCTCATTTTCTAGATTCATTTAAATATATTTGAGGCCCATATGTCTCTAACAAGGCAAGGTTTGAGGGATATATGGAAAGAAGTAAGGGAATATTTAGAAATAGCTTTTTAAAATAATAATTTATAGACAGAAATATTTGAAGCTCAGGAAAGAAAAGGAAGAAATACGAAAAAAGAAAGTTGCTCCTTCTTGGGAAGGAAAAATTTCACACAACACTTAGTTCTCTGACAAACCAAGTGTGGCCCAGGAAAATCAAACGGAAATTACTTCCCCAGCAACTTCAGGGAAAGAATCTACATCTCTATTCAGAATTTATTGCTGTTTTTCAGTTGCTCAGTCATGTCCAGCTCTCTGTGACTTCCTGAAGGTAGCCCGCCAGGCTCCTCTGTCCATGGGATTTCCCAGGCAAGGATACTGGAATAGGTTACCATTTCCTTCTTCAGGGGATCTTCCTGACCCAGGGATTAAATCTGAATCTCCTGCATTGGCAGGTGGGTTCTTTAACACTGAGCCACCAGGGAAGCCCTCCTACTCAGAATGGAGGGCTGGAATTGTCTTTTATGTGGATTAAGGATCTAGAAGAATTTAAGAGGTATGAACAAGGCCACAAAGGAAAATCAGGAGAAGCCACATACAAGACTCTAATGGGGTGCAGTGGGAGTGCCAGGGCACATCACTGAATTACATGAAAAGATCACAGTCACATGGATGCTATCCTTGCCTTGACTTCTGGGGTCCAGAACACTTCCGTTCACCTTACCTCACTCACTGTACTATTATGAGAAAGTGAAGCAAGCATATAAAAGAAATATGCTGTGCACACAGATAAGGTGTGGACCATATTGTGCTACAGGGGATAAGAGTAAGGAGACAGTGATGCACCTGTCACTGGGGTCTCAGCATCCACAGTATTATCCTCTAAAATATTCAGTTACAGGTCTGATTTCTTCTAGGTCCAACATTTTTCAGACAGACAGGAAGGTATAAGTCTCTTTCAGAGATGATATCCTGCCTCTAAAATGCAATGAGATTAGCACACTGAGACAACTTCACTTACAATGCAATGATTGAATATAGCTGTGGATGATTACAATTTATGTGAATAATTATCTGAGGGAGCGGGATGATAAATGCTATCAATTAATATTTGCTTGTAGAAGGGCATAGAATCCTTCCCTAAATAAACACACACACGTGCACACACGATAGCAACAACAAATAGCTGGATTTTTTACTAGAAGCGATGGGCATATATGAATGGGACATTTGGTAAATGTGTATTCCAGGTAGGAAAGTGAAAACACTAACAACCTACAAAATTTGATATGAAACCCACCAATTTTAGATACGACAAAGAAAAGAGTGTGGAGTATCATTTTCTAAAGGGGCAGAAAGGTTCCTACAATTGAGCATCAGGAAAGTGAAGTCTTTGCTTCAACTTCCTTAGAAAGGTCTTTACACACACACACACACACACACACACACACACACACACACATACAAAGAATATAATTGGGAAATTCAGTTATTCCAAGTGCTTTGCTATCAATCCAAAACATTCAGATACTTTGTATGTCCAGATTTTTGTGCACAGCCGACAGATATTGACCTCATTCACTTTCTGATGTCCAACCTCACTAACCATTACAGAACTATGATCAATTTTAGGCTGTGGAGGTGACCAACACAAATGTATGAAGGCTTTAATCAGTTTCCAAAATATACATCTAGGCCTAAAAATTTTGTCATTGAAATATGCATTTTTTTAAATGCAACTAACTTTGTTTTCAAATTTACATCTATGGGTAGGGGGCAGAGTGCTAAGTAACTTCTTGGTCTGTATCTAGAGTAGTAAGAATGTATGGGTAGAAGAAGATTGTTGCTGCTGTCGTCCAGTTGTTAAGTCGTGTCCGACTCTTGGTGACCCCAGGGACTGTAGCCCTCCAGGCTCCTCTGTCCATGGGATTCTCCAGGCAGGAATACTGGAGTGGGTTGCCATTTCCTTCTCCAGGGGATCTTCCCGACCCAGGGATCAAACCCACATCTCCTGCGTTGGCAGGCTCTTTACCACTGAGTCCCTAGGGAAGCCCCAGAAAAAGATAGCCAATGTAAAATCCTGTAAAATTCTCCAAAGGTAAAAGGATTTTCAGGTAGAAACATAATACACCTAGACAATCCCCCAATTTGATAAAACAAAAACCAAAAAACTCCCAAGAACATATTCACTGTTAGCCTGAACAGAAACCTTCATTTCTTATAGTGACACTCATAATCAAGAAGGTGTACAAATTTCCAGTTATAAGAAATGCACAGCAGAATGTACATGATGGCTTAAAGCTCAACGTACAATGGCTTAAACATACAATGTACAATGGCTTAAAGCTCAATGTACAATGGCTTAAATGTACAATGTACAATGACTTAAAGCTCAACATTCAGAAAACAAAGATCACGGCATCCGATCCTATCACTTCATGGCAAATAGATGGGGAAACAGTGGAAAACAGTGATAGACTTTATTTTAGGGGGCTCCAAAATCACTGAAGATGGTGACTGCAGCCATAAAATTAAAAGACGCTTGCTCCTTGGAAGAAAAGTTATGACCAACCTAGACAGCATATTAAAAAACAGAGACAATACTTTGCCAAAAAAAGCTCCATCTAGTTAAGGCTATGGTTTTTCCAGTAGTTATGTACAGATGTGAGAGGTGACTATAAAGAAAGCTGAGCACCGAAGAATTGATGCTTTTGAACTGTGGTGCTGGAGAAGACTCTTGAGAGTCCCTTGGACTGCAAGGAGATACAACCACGCCATCCTAAAGGAAATCAGTCCTGAATGTTCATTGGAAGGACTGATGTTGAAGCTGAAACTCCAGTACTTTGGCCCCCTGATGTGAAGAACTGACTCATTGGAAAAGACCCTGATGCTGGGAAAGATTGAACACAGGAGGAGAAAGGGACGACAGAGGATGAGATGGTTGGATGGCATCACCAACTCAATGGACATGAGTTTGAGTGAACTCCGGGAGTTGGTGATGGACAGGGAGGCCTGGTGTGCTGCGATTCATGGGGTCGCAAAGAGTCGGACATGACTGTGTGACTGAACTGAACTGAACCCTCTGATCATTTGAAGCCCAGATTTTTTTCCAGTTGAGTGTGAGAAGAAGAGGGTGGCCAAATGTGGAGGAGCAGTGGCTGACCCAGGGACCCTCTCTTTGCCCCTGAGGATCATGTTCCCTTAGCGTTCCCACATTTCAGTACCAGTTCCACTCACACCATGCCCCTAGTGTATCTTATTATCTGACAATGCTCTTTCAAAAGGGGGCAACAATAAGCACCCTGTAGCACAGTTAAAGTTAATCGGCGCCCTCGGTTCTTTGGCGGTGGGGGTGAATGGAGGAAGGCGGGGGTCAACACAGAGCAGCATTTTGTGAAAATCAAAAACATGTGAGCTGAATTCAGTGACTCACTTCCAGAGGACAGAGTATTTATTTTTTAAATTTACTTTTAAGAAAAGTAAGAAACAGTGGCAAGACCAAGTGATCAAAGTTAACTTCACCAGTGATAAGTCATGTTGATGGCAGGCAGCCCTTCATATAACATAGACACTAAGGCAGGCACCTCATCTCTGTGGAATCCTTCCCCCAAAGCCCATGACCCTGGTCTAACTATTGGAAACACATCAGACAAAACCAGAATGAGGGACATGGTACAAAACACCTGAGCAATATTCTTCAAAACTGTCAAAGTCATGAAAAGCAAGGAAAAACTGAAAAACTGGCCCAGACCAGAAGAGAGCAAATAGATACGATGACTAAATGCAATGTGACTCCTGGACCAAAAAAATGCATTGGTGGAAGAAATGGTAAAATCCGAATCTAGTCTGGAGTTTAGTTAATACAATGTACCGCTGCCCGCTTCTTAGTTTTGACAAACCACAGTCATATATGATGATGACAGTAGTGGAAACTAGAAAGGATATACAGGAATGCTCAGTACTATCTTTGTAATTCTTCTCTAAATCTAAAACTACTCCAAAATAAAAAATTTAAAATATATTTGAGCTCCAAAAGAATCAACAGATCTTAACACAAGATGAAATCTTCATTTCTTTTTGACATGTTTTATTTATGGTGATCTCTTAAAATAGCAAAAACAGTTTCCATGCATTATAGAAAATTACAAAGTATATACAAGTAAAAACTAAAAATCAAAATATCACACATGGAGTATTCTCTTTCTGAGTCTTGTTCTAATATATATGTGTACATCACGTCTATAGTTACCAGTGTGAGATTTTTTACAGTACTTGTTGTCCTGAAGCCTTTTTTTTTTCAACGAATGATTTCTTCTTTTTCATTTCAGTAAGTTTTTGTTATCAACTAATACTTTTTACCATATTCAAATTTCCTCCTAAATTTTCTTACAACTTCTTTCTTCAAACCAGACCAGATAATCCAATCTAACATCTGATTGCTGTGTCCTTTACCTATTTTTAAACTTGGTAAGTTTCCCTGATAGACTCATACTAGGCCAGTGGTCCTACAAAATGTCTCAGCCTCTGGATTTGTGTAATTACTTCCTTCTGCTGATGCTTAACTTGTTCTTCTATCCCCTGGATTTCCTAGAAACTGACATTTCTATCTCAGGCTTGATGGGTTAATGTTAAACTCATTTTTCTAGAAAACACTGTGAGTGGTATGTAATTGTGTTCAATTACATCAAAAGACACCAAACATCAGGCTGTTACACCATTAGTGCTGTTACGATTGGTCACCAGATGAAGGTGGTGATCATCTTTTCCTTATATTATATAATTATGCTTTCCTCTTGAGGTCAGAAAGTAATCTGTGAGTCAGTGTAATTTTGGTAGTATACAAAATATCCTTTTCCCTAATAGCTACCTATCCAGTGATTTTCGTACTAATTAATGACACTTGCCTAAATCAATAATTTCATTGGGATTCATGAAAATATTTTTAAGATTCTTTCTTCTTCTCTTTGGCTGGCTTTCTGTCCAAAAGTGTAACATTCCCTAATCATCTGGGTCTATATGTTTACCCTTAAATACTGTTCCTATAGAAAAGACAGGAGAAATGCTGGTGGAAGCGTTTAAAAGGTTTTACCAAGCATTAAGGAAGTACAAGAGGAGATAAATGCTGAGAGTATTACAAATATAAAATAGAAAATGCTTCGGCTGACAAAGATTAAGATAGGTTTCCAGAGGACTGGCACAATTTCAAGGTGACCTTGCCTTTGTCCCTGGGCTGTCAGCTCCCGGCTACTTCCACATGGCTGCTTCCATCTGAACTCCTCCAGGCTCAAAGCCTAGAGGTATGTCTCCTTCTGTGGCTCACCTGAGGCTTGGCCCTCTCTGTTTTATGTCTAAGAGTCTGCTCTCTTCCCCAAGAATGATCTCTCCCTGTAAGTGAGACCACCTCCTACCTCCTAATTAGTATGGCAGCCTATATTAAATTCTCCCAGACTCATCGCCATTTCTAAATAAACTACAATAACCATGGATTCCTAAATACACTCCAAGAACCACAGCCTCCAACAACCAAGACTTATGCCGAGTAACAGGAGGTTCATTTCCTGTGGCTTCCTTAAGAGAAACTAGCAGACAGACCCCTGGAGTCAGATTCTTTCCCCCTGGAACAGAACTATTACCTACTGCAATAAGAAACAGGATGCAGTACAGTCTGCTTCTAACATAGAGGTTAGTCCTGTTGGCTAAAATCAGCATCACAAAAGGTTTCTACTGTATTTTTAACTCCTTGTCTTTTTCATCTAAAAATAAGGGTCTGACTTTGACAACCCCTATGCAGGTGCAATCAAGATGGATGTAATGGACGGATTTACTCTTTGCAATTCACATGACACATCACAATGACCCTGAAATGACGGGGCCGGGGTTTTCCGGCTGCAAGCAGTTGCAAATATGGGCCACACTAAGACCTTTCCATCCTGTCAGAATCCATCAAGGTTATACACTCACAGGCATAATTTACTCGTGTTAATTATTAAAATCATAAAGAGATGGAATAACATTTAAAGGATAGAAAGGAGCAAATGAAAGCAAATAGTAATTCTCATCAGCCAGTATATAAAGTGGGGTGGTGACCTGTCCATCAAATATGCAAAATCCAGAAGGGAAAGCATCTGCTGGTATCCAAGGAGACATTAAATTATGGAAAAGAAACATATGGAAATAGCAAGACAAATTCTCAAACCCCAGACCTGGGACGTGGGGACATGTATCTGAAGACACGTACAAAGTGAATACTGGGGAGGATGCAGAAGGTGTGAGGCACCCTGGGACTGTTTCAGGGCAGCCGGTACCCTATCCCGTTGCACCGGGCATACGTGGAATCTTTGGCGTGGAAGGTCTCTGGCAACGATCTAGTCTATCAGATTAAATTTTCACAAATTCAGTTCAAATTCCAGAGATGGACATACATAGTCACTCAGAGAAAATGGCCCGGAAGAGTAAACACCAGAGTGAAATCAAGCCAGGTAGGGCAAGGAGGTCCCAGGAATTGTCACTGAGCTGACACATCCAAGAGCACTTTGAAAGTGGAGGTTGCCCAGGTGGGAGGGACTCTTCCACTAGAGGCACATGAGGGTTTGTGAGCTGCACTAAGGGAGTCATTCTACGACCACCCGTCAGCCCACCCCCTCCCTGGAACACTTATTCTGTCTCACCCAGCTATATGCTCCTCTCTCCACTACAATGCAGACAGCAAAGAAGGTGCAAGGAGACTGCACCGGGGAGACTTCAGGAGTACTGTCTGCACTGCAGACCTGCATCTTTGAGGCTGTAAAGGTAATAACTTAAATAGTGGTTAGCCACTCGGCTGTCTGGCACCCCAGGGCACCGGGGATGACGCTAAGAGATGTGATGATGCTCTCCCCTTAGAGTCACGTGCATGCTAAGTCGCTTTAGTCGTATCTAACTCTTTGCGACTCCATGGACTGTAGCCCACCAGGCTCCTCTGTCCATGGGATTCTCTAGGACTGGAGGATTGCCATTTTCTCCTCCAGGGGCTCTTCCCGACCCAGGGATCGAACCCACATCTCTTTCATCTTCTGCATTGGCAGGCAGGTTCTTTATCACTAGCACCACCTGGGAAGCCCGGTGAGAGCCACAGAAGTCCACAGAAGTCCCATGTAAATGCTGCTTTTCAGTCAAGAATTGTGGATTAAGCATCATTTTTGACGCTGTGAGGCTGTGATGGAAGTACAACTCCTGAGTGTTCACAGTCCTGGGCTTCCCTTCGAAAACACTAGAAAGGCGCGAAGCTCACCATAGGGACCCCATTCCAGGCTTCCCATGAGCTGCAGTGTGGAGACCTGAGCTGTTCCTCATAGCCACTCAATAAGGAATAAAACGGGAGAAGGGCAGGTCCTTTACACATCACAGCTGTTTTCTTCCCTGCGTGTTCAAGCCCCCCATAGAGGTGGGTTTATGCATAACTACATGTTGGCCCATGGGAGGAATTTGGTGGCACAGCTGGAGGTTCCCAGTCTCCCTGCTGAGCAGAGGGGTCAATCCCCCACCTCTGAAGTCAGGTGGAAAACAGGAAGCAGTCTTGTGATGGGCTGGGAGGTGTGCCGCCCAGCTCACCTTTAGGACCAAGCCTGCATTTCCCCAACTTGCAGGGGTACTGGGTGCTGAGAGCTCCCAGCTGGGCACTCTCCTGGAGGTGATAGGACAGCCATCTTGCTGGAGCTTCTGTCCCTTGCCCAGGGGCAGCCTGCATCCAATGACTTTGGTCCCCCAGATTTTAGCTGGGATTTCTCCAAAGGGTCACCTAAGTTCTAGAGCACCTCAAAGGTGGTGAAACCCAGATTAGACAGAGTTGGAGAGAGAGAGGAAGGCGATGAAGAGGACAGCTTTTCCAAGTGTTGCTGCTAGAAGGAGAAAAGATATGGAGGACCCATCAGCAGGAAGAAAATGGGGTCAAAAGGAGACGTTTTTGTTTGGTTTTAACAACTGCCTTTGTTGCTATTCAGTCACTCAGTCATGCCTGACTCTTTGTGACCCCATGGACTGCAGCACACCAGGCTTCCCTGTCCTTCACTATTTCTGGGACAAGGGAATGGCTACTCGCTCCAGTGTTCTTGCCTAGAGAATTCCATGGACAGAGGAGACTGATGGACTACAGCCTCTGAGGTTGCAAAGAGTCAGATATGACTGAGTGACTAACAACTTGCCTAGTCATTTATTTTACTGTGGCCACACCATGTGACAGGTGGAATCTGAGTTCCCTGACCAGGGACTGAACCTGCGCCCCCCACCCCCCCCCCCACCCCCACGTCGTGAAAGCACAGAGTCTTAACCACTGGACTTTCAGGGAAGCTCCGAGGAGACATTTTGAAAATGAGGAGAGTAACAGATACTTGTAGGCTGCTGAGATGGATGGAAAAGAGAGAAAAAAAGATGAAAGAAGTGGAGACCTGGCAGGGAAATGTCATGAGGAGTCAAGAGGAGATGGGATCTGGTGGGTAGGGGGACCGGCTTTAGGAGGGAGGTGGGTGGGGGGACGCTGGTTGGGCGAATGGGCTGAGGTGGCTTCGGTCAGTGGACACTGGGTGTTCTGGTCCCATTGGCAAGACTACCTCTGATGTGGAGACGCACGCCGGGGGTCACCGCCTTCAGACCTGGAGTATTCTGGTCTCGTGCACCCTGGCGGTCCAGTGGTTAAGACTTTGCCTTCTAGTTCAGGGGTGCGGGTTTGATTCCTGGTTGGGGAGCTAAGTTCCCATATGCCTTGTAGCCAAAAAACCAAAACATTAAACAGAAGCAATATTGTAACAAATTCCATAAAGGCTTTAAAAATGGCTTACAATCTTTTAAAAGCCTCTTTTATATTTTATATATATATGGCTTCTTGAGTGGCTCAGATGGTAAAGAATTCACCTGCAATGCAGGAGACCCGGGTTTGATTCCTGGGTCAGAAAGATCTCCTAGAGAAAGAAAAGGCAACCCACTCCAGTATTCTTGCCTGGAGAATTTCACGGACAGAGAAGCCTGGCGGGCTACAGTCCATGGGGATCACAAAGACTCAGACATGACTGAGCGACTATCACTTTCGCACAATCAACTCCCTAGCAAATGTTGCTGAGCACAGTCTGAAACGCCTTGCCCTTCCTTCATCTCCAAACCTCATTCACCCTCCGAGACTCAGCATACATTCTCTTTCCAGGAAATCCTCTACTATTTTAGCCTGAGCTGGTTTTTCCTTGTGCTGACCACAAAAGGAACTTCCCATCCATTACCCACCCCAGGAGACCTTATCACACGCTATTTTCCGTGAACACTTGTATTTACCAGTCTCCTTAAGTGGATTAAAAGCTCCTTGAGGGCAGAGGCCATGTGCTGTACCTTTCCGTCCCATTTCCCAAAGTTTCAGAGTCGCTCACCTGGAACACAAGCCCGGTTTAGTCACACCCAGTTTCCAGTGCCTCTCGAGCTGCCCCCATGGAGTCCAGGTTCATATCTGTCACTCTGTGGTATCACACTGTGGGCTGCTGACCAGTGGAAATCCTGGGTCCTCGCTCCCTTTTCTTGGGGTCTCTCTCTTTTTTTTTTTAAATTGAAATATAGTTGACTTATTGATTCAATATGGCGCTAATTTTGCAATCGATGGGACTAACAAGGGCTTAATCTCCACAAACAGCTCATACAACTCAATAACAACCACAAAAAAACAAACAGCCCAATCAAAAAATGGGCAGAAGAACTTAACGGACATACAGATGACATACAGATGGCCAGTATGCATGTGAAAAGATGCTCAACAACACTAATTATTAGAGAAATGCAAATCAAAACTACCATGTGATAACCACCTCACAGGGGTCAGAATGGCCAACCTCAAAAAGTTTACAAATAACAAATACCAGACAGAGTGTATTTCTCTACAGATGGGGCTTCCCTGGTGGTTCAGATGGTAAAGAATCTGCCTGCAATGTGGGGGACCTGGGTTCAACCCCTGGGTTGGGAAGATCCCCTGAAGGAGAGTGTGGCAACCCACTCCAGTATTCTGGCCTGGAGAATTCCATGGACAGAGGAGCCTGGCGGGCTACAGCCCATGGGGTCACGAAGAGTCGGACATGACTGAGCGACTGAGCACATACAGAGAGAGTATGGAGCAAAGGGAACCATCCTACTTTGTTGGTGAGAACGTAAGGTGGTGCAGCTACTATGGAAAACCGCACGAGCAGAGGTAGAGAACCGGCTTGTGGACCCAGTGAGGGATGGACAGGGTAGAATGAATTGAGAGCGTAGCACTGAGACATATACGTTACCATACGTGAAACACAGCCAGCGGGCCGCCACTGTATAGCATAGGGGGCTCAGCTCTGTGTTCCGTGATGACCTAGGGGGTGGGATGGGGGTGGGGGGTGGGGTGGTGTGAGAGGGAGGGGACATATGCCTACTTATGGCTGATACACTTGTCATACGGCAGAAACCAACACAACACTGTAAAGCAATTATCCTCCAGTTAAAAATAAAGTTTCAAAAAAGAAAACATCATGGAAGCTCCGCAGAAAACTCAAAATAGTTACCATATGATCCAGCCATCCCACTCGCGGGCATATACCTGGACAAAACTATAATTCTTGGGCTTTCGTGGCCACCACTCTTGATATCCTGAGACTGGATCTTCCCTTTGAATGAACCTCTCTGCAAGTTTCCTCTTCTTTCTGCGGCCACTCCTGTTACTACTCCCTCTGTGTCTGAGGTTCACTGATACACCGGGGGCTCCCTCAAAGCTCCATGTCGTCCCAGACCCCCCTCCCTGGGGCAGACCTCTGGCTCATCCCTCAGGCCTGGGAGCAGAAAACCTACATAGAATCCACTCTTATTTGGGATGACTGAGGTTTGGTCCTGCCTTGTGCTGGGAGAAAGAAGGAAATGTGGTGCTGGTGGTAAAGAACCCGCCTGCCAATGCAGGAGATTGAAGAGACACAGGTTCGATCCCTGGGTTGGGAAGATCCCCTGGAGGAGGGCATAGCAGCCCACTTCCATATGCTTGCCTGGAGAATCCCATGGACAGAGGAGCCTGGTGGGCTACAGTCCATGAGGTCATAGAGTCGGACATGACTGAAGTGACCACAAGGTTTGGTCTGCCTTGTGCTGGGAGAAAGAGAGACAACATAAATGGAAATTTGTTCTTTTTTTTGGGGGGGGGGGGCTTTTATATTGTCTTCTTTGTTTTTCTCCAAGCTTTATGATTCCATGAGCCTGTTCAACCAGTAGTCTCCTTCTCTACTTGCTGGCATATTTTTATTTTATGGTTTATTTAAAAGTCCTGTGGAAAAAGCTGTTGTGGAATGAGGTAGGAAGTAATCCTGGCTCCAGGGGACAGATGGAGTGACCCACTGGGATTCTGCCATGTCTGTTCCCAAGAGAGAAAGTGGCAGAATGTATTTGTCTGAAGTGAATTTCCATAAACCTGGGCTTGGAGCCAGTCTGCAGAGGGTGAGCGCCATTAGTAAAGTGGGTGGAAGTGCTTCCCTGCTCAGCATTCTAGTTCAGGGAGAGAGCAAAACACCTCCCTTTGAATTTTCCCTTTTGCTCAGACACACAAATAAGGAAGTAAACAGGAGGTCAGCCATTTTAAACAGTTGGAGAAGCCCAGAATCCCTGCAAGGAGTTGCTGCTATGAGAGAAAGTCGGTGCAGATAGGCCAACAGTATTTCATCTTCTCTGTGCTGATCAAGTTATCCTCTGTCCCCTGTACACACTCAGATGTGTGCACACACATTGCTAGACAGTACCACTTTAAGAAACATCTTTCTTCATTGATTCAAGAAACAAATCCTGAATATCTATACCTTATGGGGAATGAGAAGATCCAATGGGGATGAAAAGCCAAGTTGAAATGACCCAATCAAAAAATGGGCCAAAGAACTAAACAGACATTTCTCCAAAGAAGACATACAGATGGCTAACAAACACATGAAAAGATGCTCAACATCACTCATTATTAGAGAAATGCAAATCAAAACCACAATGAGGTACCATTACACGCCAGTCAGGATGGCTGCTATCCAAAAGTCTACAAGCAATAAATGCTGGAGAGGGTGTGGAGAAAAGGGAACCCTCTTACACTGTTGGTGGGAATGCAAACTAGTATAGCCACTATGGAAAACAGTGTGGAGATTTCTTAAAAAACTGGAAATAGAACTGCCATATGACCCAGCAATCCCACTTCTGGGCATACACACTGAGGAAACCAGATCTGAAAGAGACACATGCACCCCAATATTCATCGCAGCACTGTTTATAATAGCCAGGACATGGAAGCAACCTAGATGCCCATCAGCAGATGAATGGATAAGGAAGCTGTGGTACATAAACACCATGGAATATTACTCAGCCATTAAAAAGAATTCATCTGAATCAGTTCTAATGAGATGGATGAAACTGGAGCCCCTTATACAGAGTGAAGTAAGCCAGAAAGATAAAGAACATTACAGCATACTAACACATATATATGGAATTTAGAAAGATGGTAATGATAACCCTATATGCAAAACAGAAAAAGAGACACAGAAGTACAGAACAGACTTTTGAACTCTGTGGGAGAAGGTGAGGGTGGGATGTTTCGAAAGAACAGCATGTATATTATCTATGGTGAAACAGATCACCAGCCCAGGTGGGATGCATGAGACAAGTGCTCGGGCCTGGTGCACTGGGAAGACCCAGAGGAATCGGGTGGAGAGGGAGGTGGGAGGGGGGATCGGGATGGGGAATACGTGTAACTCTATGGCTGATTCATATCAATGTATGACAAAACCCACTGAAATGTTGTGAAGTAATTAGCCTCCAACTAATAAAAAAAAAAAAAATTAAAAAAAAAAAAAAGAAAAGCCAAGTTGAGGCTAATGGGAGGTTTACCCTTTCCTAGAGCTTAGAAACCTCTTAGAGGGACCAGGCAGATGGGGTGGGGAGCAAGTGGGGTCTCCCCACATTATTCCTGGGATCAGTCTCATCTCCACGTGGGGCCCATGGCCTTGGGGGGTCAGGGTTTCCCACCTCAAAGGAAATGAGGGTCCTCTCTGTCATGTCAAACACTCCCCCATGTTCCCTGACTTGAGGATTTTTCTTCGTTCAGACTCAGATGTAGGAGGAACAAAGCATGAGCAGCCAGATCCTCTTGTGAGAGATCGAGACAGAGGAGAAGATGGTCACGTGGAGGGGACTCAAGGATGCCATCCACTCTGCTGGGAATCCTGGGGTCAAAATTCAACTTTCTGCCATCTTGCACTATGTTTCAAGAGCTTCAGCTACGTTCATACCCTTTTTACCTGTAGCATCGTTATGAAGATAGCCAAATACATGCCACCAGTTACATGCAGTAACGTTTGGTGTGTGGTCCACGAGGCAAACACTGCTGAGAGACATACAGACAAACGGAGGAAGTGCAAAGCACCTGATGAGAGCGGGATTTCACCTTTAGCATCAAATTCTTGACACACTAGTAATGGTGTAAAATGTTTGTGGTAGGAGGTTTCATTCAAAATAGAATCGCAAGTTTGTAAGCCCAGTCCATCCATGGAAAAATTCAATGAGATACACACTTAGGTACCCTTTATGCACCTCACTGTGTGTATATTCCAGCTCAAAAAAAGTTTCAAATGTGTAAAGGTAGGATGGCGCGGATCACTTTGCCTTTCTTTATATTTGCCAACATTCCTCTTTTTCCAGAATGAAGACGGCCTCCGTCTCTACCTCTCGGCTGATACAGGCCAGCTGGCCCTCGTGTGTGCCTGCTCCCTGGACCCCTGGTCTTCAGATCTTTGAAAGCTCCAAGGTCTACCTGCCCTAAAGGCCTTTTCACTGATGGTCTCCTCAGCCTGGAGCCCCGTGCCCTCTGCCCCTCACTCTATTTCTTCCACAGCTTCCAACAGCTAAGCCCTTCAAATGTCCACCCAGGACATGGCCTCACAGGAGAGCCTTCCGTCCACCTCCTACCATGGAGGTCAGGTGACAGTCCAGGCTGGTGCTCAGCACTAGCTGTGCTTCCCTGGCGGCTCAGAGGGTCAAGCATCTGCCTGCGATGCCAGAGATCTGGGTTCGATCCCTGGGGTGGGAAGATCTCCTAGAGAAGGAAATGGCAACCCACTCTGGCACTCTTGCCTGGAAAATCCCATGGACGGATGGAGAAGCCTGGTGGGCTACAATCCATGGGGTCACAGAGAGTCAGACACGACAGAGCAACTTCACTTCACTTCAGTGCTCATCACAGCCTCTCATCACATACTGTTTCTCCACCTATCTGTGTCTTTTTTTAAAATGCTTTTTAAAATTTGTTTTTAATTTGATAATAGTTACTTTACAATACCGTATTGGTTTCTGCCATACAACATGAATCAACCATAGGTATACATATGTCCCTTCTCTCTTGAACCTCCCTCCCACTTCCTACCCCATCCCACCCCTCTAGGTTGTCACAGAGCACTGGGTTTGAGCTCCCTACGTCATGCAGCAAATTCCCACTGGCTATCTGTTTTACATATGGTAATGTATATGTTTCAGTGCTATGCTGTCAATTCGTCCCATTCTCCTTCACCCACTGTGTCCTGACCACTAAGATCTGGTTTTAACAGATGGCTTTACCTAACACTAGACTCGTAGCACTCAATACAATGCCTGGCCCCTAAGGGGAGCTCAAAAATGAATTGTTGGATGAATGGAGAATCTTCTCATCCTTTTATAAATAATTGGTTTGTAAAAGAAGTTCAAATTTTCAAAGACACCGCATGACAGTGTCTTCTCCCTTCTCTTTCCTGTCCACAGGGCTGTGTTGGGGGCCCTGCGGTTATCTAGGGGCTGGAAGCCTTTGCTCAGACCTCTTCCCCAGGTGTGTGGCCCAGAATCACAGCAGCACAAACCAACTTACAAGCCAAAACCAAAAGGGGCATCAAGAAGCTGTTGTCCATGCAGGAGCAGCCCCACCTGCGAACTCCTGTGGATTCAATTCAGCATCAGCCACTGTCTTTCAGGAGTAAGAAGGTGGAACAGTTTTAAGGCTCATAAAACTGATTATAAACTGTCACGGGAGAGTGACAGAGTGTGTTATGGGCAACTGGAGGGGTCTCTAGAAGGAAAATGAACTTCCCAGATGGCTCAGTGGGTAAAGAATCTGCCTGCAATGCAGGATCTGCAGGAGGTGCAGGTTCCAACCCTGGGTCAGGAAGATCCCCTGGAGGAGGAAACAGCAACCCACTCCAGTATTCTTGCCTGGAGGATCTCCTGGACAGAGGAGCCTGGTGCTCCATAGGGTTGCGAAGAGTTGGACACAGCTGAAGAGACTGAGCTTCAGTCGTGTCTGACTCTGTGCGACCCCACACACGCCAGAAGGAAAATAAAGCCGAGGTTAGCCAAGGATCACATCCAACCTGATAAACACAAGGATTGAATGGGAGTAGGGAAGAGAATGCTTTGGAAAGGAAGTGGAAGCAAAGAAGGAAAAAAGAGAAATAGGGGAGAAATATGGAGTTGGATGAGAGGGTTAAAGAAAAGCAGGGGAAACTGAATGAAATGGAATAAACAAAAACCTAAGGGAGTTGAGGAGGGTGCAGTCAAGAGAGTGGGGCAGTGGGGTTTGAAACACCAAGAAATCTGGGCTTTCTTGTGAATCAAACCATCTCTGAGTTCATATGGGTGTGTAGCTTGTTAAATCCTCAGCAACAAATAGGTCTTAAACACAAGGAAACAGATCCCTCTGGTGTTTTTTTTTTTTTTTTGGGGGGGTGGGGGGGTCAGGGGAGGTCATGTAGCGGGGGAAGAAAGGGAAACTAAATAATCATTTGCCATTTAGGATGGAACTCGTGGGCATGCTTTCAGTATGGACAGGAACTGGAGCGGGTGGTCAGAAGTCAAAATGAGAAGCGTGTCAAAGGATTCCAGCACACAGGTTATTAATAATAAATACTACAAGCTTTATTTTTATGATAGCTCCGGAGGAATGCACATGCTTGACAATCATCCTCTCTGACCTTATCACATCCCTTCCAGGCTGATGACAAAATACCGGGCAGTTATCAAGTGCCTCTGCTTTACAGAAGGGTCCCCCCAGCATGCACGTGACCTCCCAAACAGCCCTGGGAGACAGGTGAGGCGGACATGTCTCTGTTTGGTAAAAGAAGGAAGAGACACCCCGAGGGTTAAATGAATTGCTGTGGGTCACTGCTGTGGGATAATTTGTGTCTGCAAAAAAGATATGAAATCCTAATGCCTGGTTCCCATGAAAGTGTTAGTCGCTCAGTCGTGTCCTAGTCTTGGTGACCGCGTGGACTGTAGCCCACCAGGCTCCTCTGTCCACAGAATTCTCCAGGCCAAAATACTGGTGTGGGGAGCTATCCCCTTCTCCAGGAAGATCCTCTGGAGAAGGTTCCTGTGAACGTGACCTTGTTTGGAAATAGGGTCTTTGCAGGTGTAATTAAGATGTAAGCTGAGGTTCTACTGGAGTAGAATGGCCCTTTCATCCAATATGATTGATAGCCTTATAATAGGAGGAGACACAGAGACAGACACACCCAGAAGGGAGGATGCCATCTGAATACACAGACACAAGAAGACGGCCATGTGACAAGGGAAGCGGCGTGCAGCGGGGGTTGCAGCCATGGCCCCAGGAGCCCCAGTCAACCACCAGAAGGTGGAGAAAGAACTCAGCCCTGCCGACACCTGGATTTCAGACTGCTACCCCCCAGAGCTGTGAGCGAGTCAACCCCTTGTCTTAGCCCGCTGTGTGGGACTCCTGCGGCCCTAGCAGACTCACCCAGTCACTCAGGCATGGCTGTGGGGTGTGGCAGTGCTCCAGGCCCCAGGCTGCATGTCTGGGTTTCCTAATGCTCTTTCCGGAGGCATACCTTCCAGCGGTCATCCTTCCACCCTGGCCCTACTGGCTGGACCACTCCATGTTCCTCCCTGGCCACCAAGCCACCCCAGCCGGCTCACGCATTCATCACACAGTGCTAGTATCATCCTCGGACCCAAACCTCTCCCCATCTCTCTTATCCTTTTCCTCAACAAATTCCACTTCATTGGTCAGTAATCTCCGTTATCAGTGAGGAAAAAAAAAATCTGCCATTATATTTACCTTTGGAGTAAAATAGAAACATGGTGACATTTATTTAGCACTGTGTTAACTCGAGGGCTTCCCAGGTGGCGCTTAGTGGTCAAGAATCTGCCTGCCAATGTAGGAGCTATAAGAGATGAGGGTTCGATCCCTGGGTAGGGAAGAGCCCCTGGAGGAGGGTGTGGCAACCCATTCTAGTCTTCTTGCCTGGAGAATCCAATGGACAGAGGAGCCCAGCAGGTTACAGACCAAAGGGTTGCAAAGAGTCGGACACAACTGAAGCAACTTTATCTATCTAGAATTTTATACACATTTCCTCTAACCCCAAACATCCTTACTAGTCCAAGGATGGTCATTATCCCCATTTAAAAGTAGAATTCATGAGGTTAAAGAAATCTGCCTGACTAATATGACTGTGAAGCAGGCAGTATCTGAATAAATTCAGGAGCCTTAATCCAAAAAGCCTCAATACCCTTCCACCAGATCAGAGCTCCAATGGGGGCCTGCAAGTTTTACTGCCTCTGTTTACAGATGAAGAAACTGTCCTTCCTCTTTGCCAGGGTTAGAGGGCCAAGTGGAACCCAGAATGTCTATGGCAGGGATTTGAAGCCAACAATCTGGGGGGAAAGAGTGAGGGTTCTCAAAGCTGCACGGACGCAGGGTTTTACTGAGAAAATGCAGAATGTCCGTATCATAGAAGGAAGCAGTGATGGGCATTCTGAGAGGAGGACTCCAGTCTCCCCAAGTTGGTCCTTGGCACCATCCCTGGGTCACAGATGTGTTTTGTTTAGTCCACAAGGTGAAAAAAGATTTTTTAATGAGTTATGACATGCAAATGTCAGGAGACATTACCTTCAAATCTTGATTCCCAGCTTTTATTGGAAAAACCAGAAGATCTGGCAACACATATCCTACATCCTCGCATGGCATCATGGGGCTGAGGCTAAAGAGGGCAGAGTATATTACTCTCAGTCTCCCAGGATCACCACACAGGCACCAAATGCCAGCTGCCTGTTACATCTCTCTAGCGGTACCGTGTTTCCTGCATCCGGCCCAGTTCCCTCTCTTAGGTTACCTGTCTGCTCTGTAAAGTAGACATTGTAGGATATGATCCCAGGCCCAGTTATTTAATTTTTAAGATTTTATGTGAGTAAAAATTGATTCAAAGTGAGCAGTATCCAGTCTAGCAGATAGGAAAGCGCTCTGAGGAGCTTCACAAAATGAAAATCTTGAGTAGGCACAAGGGAAGAGGAGCAAGGAAGCTATAGTAGGCAAAAAAGCTGGTTAGCGATTGCTAAACTACTGTCTTTTAGGAGATCTGGGCCCAGTTTCTTAATGGGTGCTTACACCGGAGAGGTATTTGCTTTTCAAGTGGGCACAGCCCAGAAGTACAGCAAAAATGAATGACTCCCTAACTGTACACAGGGGCTTGTCTCTTGAAAATTATTTTAGGAAAGGAAAGGGGGTTTGTTCACCCTGCAGAGTAAGATTTGAAAGAATTAGTTAGAAGACAAATCAAAGCAGTCACATTTGTTACATGCAGAAAGCATAAAATCCATTAACTCCTTAAGACATAAAGCTACAACTAGACCCAAAAATGGTTGGGATCTATTCATGGGTGATGAAAACATAGACATTCAGAGGGTGTGAAGGCAGTTCATGGAGCCTCTTTATCCTTTAAAGGCCACAGGGAAATTGACCACTGCTGAGACCGCTCCTTACCCTGGGCTTATCTTTATTCAGAAGAGCACAAAAGAAATCCAATTTCCACAGAAATTTCTTTTGCCCACCCCTGCACATAAAGGAGAGAGAGGAGGGAAAATTGACAGGTAAAGAAGCTCATCTTGGGAAAACATGCAACCTTGAACCAAGGAGGCAGTCCTGCCATCAGAGTTGGGTGCAAGTCCTGGACTCCCGTTTATCAGCCTGACCTCGGCTAATCACTCTGCTGGTCTTCAGTTTCCCTCCCTTCAAAACTGAAACCCTCCTGTCACCTCCCAGGGGTCGCTTGGCGGGTCATCCGAGGCCTTGCATGGAGGCTCTTCGTGGACTGGATCACTGTATCTTGAGTAACTGACCAGCCAAGAGAAGTCACAGCAGACATAGAGAGGAGAATCACGAGTGATGCACGTTACTCTAAATAATCTGGTTCTCGATGTCAAGATGAAAGGAATTCCTAGCTGTTTACTAAGCCTGCAAAGGCAACCCCCGAGGGTGTCACAGTAGCCCCATTCATGAGTCACCCTAGTCTGAGTCACATTAAGATTTGCTCACTCTTCTAGCATTAATGAGCTACTCTGTTTTAGGCCCTGGAGACTTTTGCCATGGTTTTGCCTCCTCTACATGTTCTGCCCTGCCAGTTGTCCAGAGCCCACCAGCATGAGGCCTCACGGTCTGCTCTGGCCCCAGAGCACAGGCTGGGCTTTTGCCTTCCAGGGCCCTTGCTCTGTCTATCCAAAAAACGTCTCTTTGTCTGCTGTGGGTCTGACTTCACCAGGGTTTCTCCAGATGGCCAGCCAGCTAGCTGCCTGCTCTGATGGCAAGAGCTGTCCGCTGAGCATTTGCTGGTGGTCAGGGAGGGAAGGGTACAGCGTGGGTGATTTCCTGCCCACCTCCTGTAACTTTCAAACTGCTCAAAGCAGCTCTGCCCAGCGGAGGTGGGGAATGCACAGATGCCGTCCCAATTACTCACTGAGGTCCAGAAGCCAGACCCTCAGCCAGTCCTTTAGCCAGAAAGTCAACAAAGCTATGAGACTGACCTCAAAGCACCAAATGTCCAACAGAGCACTCCCTGATCCTGAGAGCCAACTGCCCGTGTGCAGGGTCCTGGTGGGTTCTTAGGTGGACACTTTGATCATAAAATAACCTAGACCTCCCCGTTCTGTGGAGCTCTTTTAGTGGACAAGTTAATAGTCTGGCAAATTAACAGGACTTTTAGAAATACAGTACACATGTTAAGCTTTCACATTTAGGAAACAATCAAAGAGGGAACCAGCAGTTTCACAGATGCCAAGGGGGAAGCATCTTATCCTGGAGCCCAAAAGACAATCAGCTACAGGCAACTTGCCTGTACATTTCAAAGCCAGAAAAGGTCCGTTTTAGCATGACTACCATGTCCTATGTTTATTACTTGCACCAGAGTTGAGATTTTTGTCCCAGCAAATGGCCCTAGTGGGAATGCCTCCCTCCATGGCAAAATAAAGGTCCCATCGCTGCCACCCAGGCTAAGGCTGCATGTTATGTCTTCATTTGCAGGGCCTATTGAAAAGCACTATTGTGATCGCCAGATAGCAGGTTCCCTCCTGCGACTGGGCACACTAATTAGCCATGGCATTTGTCAGACTAGCTGTCTTGCAGCAAAGGGGTCTAGAAAGCTGAATTAATTTAGCCATTGCCATGCACTAAAGATGCTTCGTCTTGTAAGAATAATCAACCTCCTCACCTCCCTTTTTCCAAGAAGGATGAGTGTGAAAGTGTCACAAAGACAAGTTTCCATTTGTGGTCTGCACTACAGTTATAGTCGGTTTGCAAATTCAAAGGCCTACAGGTGTTGGTAGGCTGCTAATTTTAATGATGAAGTAGGCTGGGTGTGAGAAACACGCAGCCTACTCCCTCTATTCTTTTGTTTCCCCACTCTTGAGAGAGACAGTCTCTATTATGAGAAAGAAAAGCGTTGGGAGGGGGATGAATAAGTAACCCTCAGCCTCGGTGTCATGTAGACAATAAAGAGAAGGTGACAATCTCAAACTGGGAAACACGCAATGGGACAAAGTTTACTCTGCTCCCACCTGAATGGCATGCAGAAATGGAGGCCTCATGTTGCCAAGATGTCTACTTGTTTTGAGATAAGAAACATGAGTTCTTATGCAAAGTCTCTCGATTATTAAATGTTAACAACTATTTTTTTTTAAAACACCTGAAGTGGGTAGGTCAAATAACACACATATAATCTAATCAAGACCTCTGAGACAGTCTTGAAAGATCAATTCCAACTGTTCTTGTTCACCTCTCCCCCAAATGTAGCATGGACATAGAGAAATTGAAGATTCTTTCATTTCAAATACAGAACTGGTTTTCCAATACAGTTTGCCCTTGCTATCCATGGGTCCTGCATCTGCAGATCCAACCAACTACAGACTGGGTTGGTGGAACCCATGGACGCAGAATTCACAGGTTCAGTGGGCAGACTAAGGGACATGAATGCCCATCAGTTTGTGATATCTGCAGGAGGTCCTGGAGCCAACCTCTGCAGATACCAAGGGAGGGTTGTGCCTTCTCTGAGTCACTTGGCGCGGTGATGGGTTGTTCCTCTGCTCCCTCCTTCCTTACCATAAAACCTAGACAGTTGGTGGAGACAAATGACCTCATGGTGCCAAACTCTGTCACAACCCAGGGAGAGCAGTGAGAGGCAGAGGGGACGCCAGGTCATGTGATCAGCCAGTGGCAGGGCAGTGCCGTGGACCTAGGTGGTGTCAAGACCCCTATTCTGTATTCTCTCCCTTCAAAGGGACTGTTATTTCGGCACACTGCCTGGAAACGTGTCCACAGCAGGCATCACCTCCCTCCTGGTTTAATGCCTCTTTAACCTTATCTTCTCTTCTCTCTGCCTAGAGAAGCTCCACTCATTGTTCCCCTTCTTTGACGTCTTTTTTGGGGGGGCCAAATTGCCCACAGTGATTAATGTTTTCCTTGCTGTCTTTCCCTTGGAACTCAAGGCATTACCAAATTGTCCTTTTTTTTCCTTCCACCGAGGAGGATTAGATGATGTTTTGCTTCCAAATGTCCTCTAAAATGTTTGATTCTTACTTATAACTACATCTAAAACCCAGAACCTAACCTACATCCTGGATGGAAAAAAGCAGTCAAAACACTATGTTTTCAGCCCAAATTAGTTAAGAATGCATTTGGCTGCAAGCAACAGATATATCTGAATGATTAGAACTTAAAGTTGTTCAATTATTCTACACAACACTAGTTCTGGAAGTGAGCCATTACAGAGTTTAGTGCAAGGGCTCAAAAATGTTAGGATGCTGGGTCAGCATTTTGTGTTTTTCTTGACTGTTCCATCATGCTTGCAAGACAGTTACAGCCACTGCAGACATTATGCCTGAGTGCTTGCCTGCCAAGCAAAAAGGAAGGGGCAGAGGAAAAAAGGCTTGCCTCTCACAAGGATCTCATGTTTTATCTGGACTCAAAATCCTTGCCAGAAGCCTCCAGAAGACTTCCCCTTTCCTCTTATTAGCTATAATGGTCCCATAGACACCCCTAGATGCAGGAGAACCTGTCAAGGTAGCATCAGTCACAGCAGAATGAGACTGTCATGACTGGCTGTTATCAGTCAAGATCCATCCTCCAATGCTGTCAGAGGAGCTACCTTCCCCTCCTCATCCTTATGTGAACAGAGTCTGGGTTCTGTGAGCAGGTAAGAGATGGTCACATGGCTCTTCTATGAGAAAAGGCTGTCACAACCTAAATTTACAAGATAAATACGTTAACTATATGAGCTGGCATGGACCTGAGAATTCTGAGGGAATTCTAGAATAAAATTGGCCACAATATGTAACCCAGTCATATAAATGGCCACCAGTTCTAAAGGCTGCTTTCCTAAAAACGCACCCCCCTCTTCATAAGAACTCCACCCTGGATCTGAAGAAACGGCTGATGGAGTCTATAATAAGAAGACGTGAGCCACTGGGAGCTAAATTGTTTTTGTAGCCCTCCTAAGAATAGGTTATCATCACAATTGTTTATAGTCATTATGGATAGAATAAGCTAACAATCGAGTTAATGATAATGGGTCAATTAGGAGAGACTGGAGTGCAGGTTGGAACAGAGAGAATCTGAGAGGCTGGGTAGGAGCATGGCAGTTACTACAAGAAAATGATAAACAGAAGCTCAGTACAGAATTCTGCCAATACCAGCAAGTGTGTTAATTATGCCAGAGTCAGCTACAAGGACACCAAGCTGGTGGGCTGTACCCTGAGGCAGAACTGGTATGTACATCTCACTAAGACCAGATGTGCCTTGGAAAGGCAGAAAGAAAACAGAGCATCAATAAAAACTGAGTGAGAAAGCTTTTTAAAAAGATACTAGTGCGAGATTCCTAGATTTTACATGAAAGAGTCTTCCAAATAGAATTTCTTGGGACCAATCCATTTAATGCCAAATGTAGCATCTATTTTATGAAAAACAGCTGGTCAGTCTGAGTCGGTTAAAATAACTATTAAATATGAACTGTGTATGCAGGAGGACATAAAGAGGTGAGTGAGTCTGTGTGTGTGTGAAAGAGAAAGACTGAATCTCTGAGAAAGACTTAGTGACTAACAGAGCTCTTGAAAATCACAGTTCCACATTCATAGATGATTCAACTCCATTTCCCAGATATCTAATATTTATTAAAATATTCATTTTTAATAGTTGACTAGAAAATCTAAGCATCCTCATTAATAAGAAAGCAACATGGTTCAAACAAGAGAAAACATGCCTGCCTACTTGTAGAATTTTTGAAAAAGGAAGAAAGAATCTAGAGAGGAGCAGAATTTCTTGATAATCAATAAAAGTTTCTCCACTCAATGCCTTTCCAGTTTATTGAATGAATTGTGATGGAATTGAAGAGACAGGGTAGGGATGGGTTTCATAGATAAAGGGTTGTTTAGGAAACAAAGTATTTAAAAAATATCTGTGAGTAGAGAAGCAAAATATGAAGAGCCTGGTTTCTCAAAGATAAGCACCAGGCCAGTGCTCTTTAGCATCTTTAAAGACAATATTTAGCAGAAAGGACATAAGTGTGTCTCAAAGATGACACCAAACTGGTATGGGGAGAAAAGATTTAAGCTTACTGCAAAAAAATGCAGGAAACTCTTACAAACCTGTGCATAATATAAAAATATCTATGATAGTTATTAGTGGTATTTGTAATGGAATAAAATCCTGAATTTCAATTAGATGTTAGTGGAAATAAAGATTCAACTTTCCCCATACAAGTTCATAAATCCCTTGGATTTCTCCCAAAAGCCCCTTGGGGCTTTGGAAACCCAAAGCTAAGGACCTTGTCATAACAGCAAGGGCTGAGAAATGATATGACCAAAGCTTACCATGAGATGAATAGTGGAGATAAACAAACTTACAACACATGTCTACATACATGAAGATGGGTGGGATGGAAGCAGAAGAAACATGAGTACAGTGAGTTTAGGACCAAAAAAGGCAAATTTACAACAAGTCTTATAAAGATGTGTACCTCGTTATTTCAGTAGATTGTACTGACTGGAAATACGAAAGGATTCAAAAAGGGTTTGAACAAACTTGTCAATTTTAGCCATAAGCGGCTCCTAAGAGAGGAGAGCTGGAGGCACTTAACCTTTAAGGCTGACATTAGGGAAGACAATAGAACTTTCATTTGAAGACATCATTGGCTGCAGAAGATAAAGCTGGAGACAGCTGGGTATGAGCCAATACTGTACTATTTCTCCCCTTCTTTAAGAATCCACCCTTGTTTTAATGAATCAGGTTTTTTGCTTTCCTCTGTGCACAATTAACACAAATTACAATATAATCCACAATGACTGCATATCTCTATTTCACTATAGATCCCAGTGTCAGAGACAGAGCCCTAAAAACTCCTGCTCTAGTTGTTGATTTAAGGTGTATTTTATGAATTACGAAACATCATATTTGCAGGGAAGCAGGTAGAGGGTGATTTTAGGACCCAGAGACAAAGTTGAAAGGAGCAAAAGGGTACGGGCATAAGGCCATGAGTAGCAAAATTCAAAGTAGTTGAGTTCTTAGGCAGACTCTCTGGAAGGTAAGATCAAGGTCCAGCAGTTACCCGACACAGAGGCAAGTCAGCACCTTGGACAGCTCAGTCCAGTGTGCTCCTCCCCCACAGCCTCGATTCTATGGGGACTGCAAGCCCAAGTAGAAAGTCTATCTAACTTTGCTTGTCTCCACTGTGCCCTTCCTATCCAGTACATACTCACTCTGCCCCACTCAAGAATAAAAAGATCCTAAAATATTTACCATAGTTTCTTTCCCTCTTTAAGAGAATCAGTGGTCTTCATCTGCTCAATTCTCTCAATTCATGTCAGATGCATAACTGACGAAGAGAATGTCAGGGGTCCCTAGGGGTCCCAATCCTTAAGGCTCAGTCTGTTTGGCAGTGGTTATGTTTTTGTCCTCAGACTGTCCATCTCTTTGACTCCCTTTATTTCCTGAGTTAGTCACTGAGTCTGAACAGCAGCCAAATCCCTGACAATAATTAGCAAGAACATTTGATTCCCTCCAATAAAACTGGAGATAGCCCTGAAAAATGATCAGTATTCACCCTGGTGCTCTCTCTGCCTTCCCAAGGGATGATCCTTCAACCCTCCTACCCTTTCATCACAGCAGCAGAGTTTCGTTGAGGAGGCTGTTTACTTGGTCTGGCTGCTTTTAATGAATTTATTTTCATTAACATGAATAAATTTGTTTTTCTCTAAGCAAAACAACAACTTAAACAGTAAAAAAAAAAAATCATCTTAAATAGAGAGCAGCTAGAATCTCTTAAACCATTAAGGATATTAATGATCAGTTTACAGGAAGATTGAAGAAGGAAGAAGACCTGGAATCCCAAAGAGGTGAAAGAGGGAGAAACTCAGAGAAATGTTTCAGAAGGAGGTGGGGCAAATGGCAATGTCTCAGAAATAAATAAAGGATATAGAAATGGAATGGAAGGGGGTGCCCAAGTGAGAACCATAGAAACCATTTAAGTGAAACTAGGTGGAGAGAGTGGGACATACGGATGACTTGCCACAATAAGCCCCATAAGGCTTAAAAAAATTTGGTTTTGGAGGTCAATAATGGAGAGAAGTAGGTGAATAAGTAGGTAGGGGATACAAAAAATAGTTTTAAAAAACCCATAAATGAAAATAATTTAACTCTCAAGCACTTATGTATGCACTTATGGATTCCCTCTCCCCCTATTTACACTATCTCTCTCTCTCTCTCTCTCTCTCTCTCTCTCTCTCCCCCCTAAACATCTCATTTTCCTGGACTATATAGGGATTAGAAGTTTGCTTCGTTATTTTGCCAGAACTGAATGGCATAGCAAACCTAAGGTTCTAGGGTCATGGCAGAAAATGGACAAGGACTGACTACGTATAACATAAACATCATGGCACCAAAACATTTCCACTGAATATAGCCTACTTCTGTGATACCATGAACTCTTTAATGCTCTTTGAGGATAGCTTATTATAGCTTTGGACTTCCCATAGCTTATTATAAAACAAGGAAACAAAAACTACAGTTTAGAATATAGTATTAAATCCAAAGTATAACATATATTAATACTCAAAGCATATATACTGCTATTACCTACTAGAGATTTACAAGTCATGGATCATAAACTGTGGAGCAAAGCAGTGGGGAAAGACTCCTCAAAACCTGCTTAAGGATTAGGGCTAGTTCTCAGTTTTGCTTGCTAATAACTCTATGCTCACATTTCATTCTCTCACTTGACTGTCTTAAGACCATGAGGTAAATGGTAGGTTTATTCTTATTTAGCCAATGAGGAAATGGAGACATCTGAGAAGGAATCAGACTTCTTCAAGGTCAACTGGTTGTGAAGTAACATAGCAACAACTTCTGGCATGAAGTCTAGGGAGCAGTATACAATACCTTGCTGCCTGTCCATTGATAAAATTTAAATGAACTTAATATGTTCACTCCTTTCTGTCTTGACTTCATTTGTTTAATTACTATTTATTAACTGCTAATTGCTAGATTTTAAGAAGTTGAAAAGATGGGGTGAAAAAATGAGGTGCTGCCTTAAATGTTTCAGATAGTAAACAAAACAGTAGTAATGAGAAGAGAAGAAACCACACAGTATGATTCCAATGGGGAGGAGCAATGGGGCATACAGTTGAAGGAGCAATAGAAGTCTGAAGTCAGAGACAGCAGCAATAGCATATGCTTTGAATTTCTTATACAGCTTCTAAAAAATGTAGGTATCTTGCTAAGAATAACCTGCCTTCAAAGAAAGTCAAAATCTTTAGGCAGTCAAGCAGGAGAGAGGTTGTTCTTGTCATAGGAACAGCATATGTCAGGCAAAAGATTTGAGAAAGACTAGTATATTCACATGGAGAAGGCAATGGCAACCCACTCCAGTCCTCTTGCCTGGAAAATCCCATGGACGGAGGAGCCTGGTAGGCTGTAGTCCATGGGGTCACGAAGAGTCGGACACGATTGAGGGACTTCACTTTCACTTTTCACTTTCATGCATTGGAGAAGAAAATGGCAACCCACTCCAGTGTTCTTGCCTGGAGAATCCCAGGGATGGTGGAGCCTGGTGGGCTGCCGTCTATGGGGTCACACAGAGTTGGACACGACTGAAGCGGCTTAGCAGCAGCAGCAGTGCATTCACAAAAGTAACAATGGTTTGGCTTTGCTCAAGAATAAAATGTGAGATGGTGGAGTGATGGAATGCCAGCTCAAAAAGGGTCCTGCATGGCAAAGAAGAATCTTTAGCTGCAAGTCTTTAGGCTGGGGGCCATCCACAGAAGACTATTTACAGGGGAGTGACATGACCAAATGTTCATGTTAGGAGACACTCTGGCAGTAGTGTAGACTTAGCCAAGACTGGCAGAGAAGGAGGAATTGAGGCAGGGAGACTAGTGAGAAGGTTGTGTTGTAGTCATGGCAACAGATGAAGAGAACTGAATTGAGGTGGTGGCAGAAGAGATGCCTCCAGGAGGCAAGTCAAAGTGAAATCTGCGGGACTTTGCGTTTAAATCCACAGGGAGAGCAAGCTACGGGAAACAATGCTAAGTGATTTGGATACAGCTGTGCATGCCTTAAGAACAAGGTTGCATCATATTCATCCTTGGTTCTTTTTTTTCATATCCAGCCTGGTGCATTTCCATGAAATTGTGTTGTTCTCAAATTTATTTGCCTCTGTAGTAGCACCTCAAAAGTGGGACATATCAGCTGAATGCCTAGTTCAGGGATCTAAAGGTAGGAGGTATTCAAAAAGGTCATGAAATCAGGAACATTTCCAGATTTAAAAAAAAAAAAAAATGACAAAAAAATAAAAAAACGACATCTAGGAGAGAAGTTTGTTTCCACATCCACCTTTCAATCTAGACTGGATCTTTGTGACTTATTTTGAGCAAGAGAATCCAGCAGAAGTGACCTTGTACTTGTACACTGCTGCTTTCTCTCAGAACCCTGCATGGCCACCACTTGAACAAGCATAGGCTGGCCTGCTGGAGGGTGGGAAATCAACAGGAACAGAGACCAGCTATTCCATTTGAGGCCATGCTGGACCGGCCATTCAAGTGGAGGTCATCAGTCAACCTCAGCCGCCGCAGATACCTGAGTGAGCTCCCGGAGACCAGAAGAACTGGCCAGCTGAGCCCAGCCCACATTGCCAACTCAAAAACTTGTGAGTTAAATAAATAACTGTTGCTTTAAGTCACTTGAGTTTGGGAATTAGTTATAGCAAAAGGTATGGATAGACTATTTTTGTAAAAGGAAAGAGACAGTCTTCCTTGGCTCACTACTTTGAAAGAAACTGGTGCTCCGACTGCTCCGGAGACCACTTCCAGAGATGCAGAGTCATGGCTATTAGTCAGCCACTAACAGCAACTGCAGTGCATACCACACCATCCACTGTCCATGTCTTATAACATGTTTATAAGATTTGCTCAAAAGGACTCCAGAGGGTACACAGCTCATATGTTGTAGGGGTACCTGGGTATGGTTTCACCACTGTTGGAGGTAAAGAAAGTTCTTTGAGGGATGGACAAGACCTTTATAGTTTTCAAGTGACCAGGGGTATTTGTTACCAAGCAATGCTATTTGTGTTAGACCTGAATCTTAAACCTGAATCTTAGACCTGAAGCGTTATAAAACCTTCAAGGACGTATAAGGGTGTATGCATGTGCATGTGTGTGTGTCAGAAAAATAAAACAAAACCCCATGTAAATGATGTATATGGATATTTTATGCACTTTTCTGTTTGTCTGAAATATTTCATAGTTTAAAAATTTTCAACCTGGTAAGAAATATCTTACATTTTCTTACTATAATAACATCATTCCTTATACTGTTTCCAGGGGATCTTATGTTAATATTGCTTTTTCTACTCACTACTTTATTAGGAGATACAGGGTCAGCAACTCCATACTTAATGTATCCCTCCTCTATAGGACTTTATTTATTTATTTATTCATTCATTCAACAAATCTTATTAAGCATCTTCTATCAGGAATTAAGCTGGGCAAAGACTGACGCTGAAGCTAAAGCTCCAATACTTTGGCCACCTGATGTGAAGAGCCGACTCATTGGAAAAGACCCTAATGCTGAGAAAGACAGAGGGCAAGAGGATAAGGGGACAAAAGAGGATGAGATGGTTGGATGGCATCACCGACTCAATGGACATGAGTTTGAGCAAACTCTGGGAGATGGTGAAGGACAGGGAAGCCTGGCGTGCCTCAGTTCATGGGGTCACAAAGAATCAGACATGACTTAGTGACCGAACAACAACAACAATAAGGATACAGCAATGAACAAACCAACATGTCTCCTTTCAGAGCCTGCATTCTAGTGGGGAGAGACTAAAACACAAATAATAACAATGCCAGGAGTTAAATGCACCATAAAGTAAAATAATGCACAGTCAGGGAATAGAAAGGCATTTTAGGTGAGATGACCAAAAAAGGCCTCACTGATGAAGGATCCCAACAGAGCCTGGATAAAGGTACTCAGAGGCAGAGCATAGTTGCGTAATCACCGGTCTTCCGGTCTTAGTTGTTTTTTCACTGGGACATCTTGAAGGTAGTAACCATGTCTTATTCATCTCTGTATCTTCATACCCAGAACAGTGCCAGGTATCCAATTAGTCTTACTGCATGGATGGACAAATGGATGGGCGGATGGTAGATTAATTCTTTCTCATGGATCTGAGAATAGTGGCTACTGACTCAGGCCATGAGCAAGGCTTCACACCACTTTCTGCCCCCCCCCGACGCCCAGCACTCCTAGCTCTCACCCTGCTATATTTTACCTTTGGCTCACAGCAACGTACACCTTCTGGCACAGCAGATAATTGACCTACTTGTTTTGTTTATTGCTTGCCTGTCTCTCATCACTGGGATTTAAGCCCCACAAGGGCGGGACCTTTGCCTGTTTTGTTCATTATCATAACCCAATGCCTCATGCAATGCCGAGAACACAGGAAGAGTTCGAAACATGTATGTTCAATGTCTGAATGTGACCTTGCCCATCTCAGTTTTTCTGGAGCCTGATCTGATGTGTGTCTCGGTCCCTTTCCTGTTCAGCTTCTCCTGTGAGAGGTCTGCTTTTAGGAAAATCCATCCCTCGTGGCTCAGACAGCAAAGAATCCACCAGCAATGCAGGAGACCTGGGTTCGATCCCTGGATCTTGAAAGATCCTCTGGAGAAGGGAATGGCAACCCACTCCAGCTTTCTTGCCTGAAGAATTCCACAGACAGAGGAGACTGGTGGGCTACAGTCCACGGGATCACCAAGAGTTAGACAGGACTGAGCAACTAATACTACCAGTTATTTGTTCTAGCCAGAGATAGGTGGGTTCACCAAACAGAAGGTGAGACATGCCCCATGAATATTCTTAAAAATATGTATTTTTGGCAATCTAAAAATTTGAGCAAGATAGATAAAGAGAAAATACAAATCAGACCTACTTAAAAAATACAAAACACTTCCAGTTTATAAATAAAAGCTAAATTGTTTATTATCTATGAACCAATAACAACATTAGCTATGAAATAAAGTGAAGAAGAATCTGATGGGAAACTATATAAAGTATATTCAAATAAACCATCTGTAGACCTTTCTCCTTTGCCCATGTGTCAGTCATGTGGGAACGAGGCGTGGTCCATCCATCAGTGGTACCCTGTCCCAGTCTCCTGTCATGAACTCCGCCTGTCACTCTTTTAACAGGATTCTGACAAGTCCCTAGGTGTCAGTTCTGCTCATGCATGCTCTGATGGCTTTGGAACCCAGTTAATGTTTCATTCTCTTAACTAGGCTAAAGCTATTCTTTTCCAGACAAAAATCAGTCTTCCATCCAGAGTAAGACACATTATCTGAAATTGCTCCTTTTCTTCCCAGGTCCATTTCAAACTCTCATCTTCTGATTTCATTGTAACCTAGTTAAGGTTTCATTAGCTTAACTAGGCTGGAGATATTCTTGTCAGTTAAAATTTGCTTTCAGCCTGAAATTATCCACACTTTCTCTGAAATGGCTGCATTTTTCTCAGAGTCTAAATTAGATTAACCAATTTCAGGCTGCTCCCTCCCGAAATGACAGTTTGCTAAGATGGCCCAGGGACCCTTTCCAAAGTTCCAGAAATCTGTCTTTCTTCTAATACCTGACTCCCCAGTCAGAATGCCATTCCTTTACAACCTCTTCACTGTCCTGCCTGTCCCCAGAAAAGACAACACCCATTTGACAGACACGACAAATGTAATGTACACCCTCCTTTCAGATGTGCTTTTAGAAAACCTTTACACAATTTGGGTTTATTTCAGAAGAAGTTTTGATTCACTGGTTCTGTGATCTTATTCTTATGTGAAACAAAACAACTTCAAAATCTAGAGCTTCCCTGGTAGCTCCTCAGGGATCGAACCCAGGTCTCCCACATTGCAGGCAGATTTTTTACCAGCTGAGCCACAAGGGAAGCCCTCCCCGGTGGCTCAGTGGGAAAGAATCCTCCTAAGGAAGGAGACACGGGTTTGATTCCTGATCCGGGAAAGGTCCCACATGTTCAAAGCAACTAAGCCTGTGAGCTACAACTGCTGAGGCTGTGCTCTCGAGCCCGGGAACTGCAACAACTAAAGCCCATTAAGACAGGTTTCTATCCTCGAGCCCGTGCTCCGCAACTAGAGAAAAGCCCCTGCCCTGTGCAACTAGAGAAAAGCCCTTGCAGCAACGAAGACCCAGCATAGCCCAAAATAAACAAATAAAAGTTTTAGACATTTAGAAACAAATTCCAAAACTAAAAAAATAAAACAACTCACTAGAGCAAAAGCCAAGACTTTAGCGAAGACTAAGAACAAAACAAAACAAAATGAAAAGACCTGGTTAGTATAATAAAAATTTCAGAGCATGCAACAGAATATGCGGCTTATTGCTAAATGTGGCTAGGTCTCTTAAAAAATCCTTTTCTTTTCCAACTCGTGTAAATATTGTTTTTAAACCTTCTGCGGTTAATTAGATGGGGACCTTTGGAAATTACATTTTGAAAGGTTTTATGACAGAGGCTGTTTGTGAAATTGTCTTTCCTGGGTAACAACAGTGACAAACCAAGACTGTCAGGGCATTCTGTCTTGGGGTTATACACACACTTCACTGCTGGCGGGGTGGGTGATGGAGTAGGGGAGGGGACGGGGACAAGAACGGGGAGAGGAGAAGGCAGAGGAGTGATGGAGAGTGAGAAAGAGCTGGTGCATGTGCCAAGCCTCCATGCAAAGGGCAGGAGGGGTGAGCTGGACCAGAGCGGGAAGCCTGCTGGCCCCGGAGCCGCATCCCATCACCATGGCTCTCTCAGATACGAGCATCTCGCTGCGCGGAGTGTGTCATGCTGGTCCTTAATGAGGAGTGTTTTTGAGCAGTGTGGCTTCTCAACACAAACCAACTGTGGCATCTGATGTTCAGCTGAGCAAACAGCTGTCTCTTTCTGGGCTAAAGGGAATCCAGGCTCTGCTGGACACCTGGGAGACTGTGTGCTGACCTGCCACATGGCATCACCCAAAGTAGTCTCCATGGAGGGGTTTTTACTTGACATCCTAACTTTAGAATCTGCTCAGAAGAGCATGATTCTCTGCCATCCTATATTTAAATTTCATGGAAAACCTAGGCAGACCTGGTCTAGAAGATTCCTAATGGAGCAGGAAACACCTCCCTTTTCCTTCTGAGGAATCTACTTTCCAATGGAAATTTATTTTCTAAATTTAAAAATGTGATTCTATCCGTGTATGTGTACACAGAGATATTCACAGCCTATGTCTGGGGTGGCTGGAGTGAGGACAGGGAGGAGATGCAGAGTCACATGGGATTTCCACTCATAAGGTGCCAATTAACAAGCAAACTTACATAAAGCTGGTATCAAGTCCTAGAGATGGATACTGTCCCAAGAAGAATTGCTCTTCCAGGTGACATTCTAGGTAAATTAGGAAAGGAGAAACTATGGTGATAATACCAGGGCTGAAGGGTAACACCCAAGAATTGTTTTAGGTTTTTTTTAATCTGTACATTTTTTTGGTTTTTAATTTTTACAACATTGCATTGGTTTTCACCGTATGGTTGGAATCAGTCATAATTATACACATATCCCCTCCCTCCTGAGACTCCTTCCCCTCCCCCATTCCACCCTCTGGGTCATCACAGGGCACCAGACTGTGATGTTGCCTGTGTTATAAGCAACCTCTCACCAGCCATCCACTTTACACACGCCAGGGTATACATGCTGATGCTACTTTCTCCATTTGTCCCACTCTCTCCCTCCCTCACTGGGTCCACAAGTCCACTCTCTACATCTGCATCTCCATTCTTACCCTGCAAATAGGTTCATCAGTACCATTTTTCTAGATTCCATATATATGCATTAATATATGATATTTGTTTTTATCTTTCTGACTTATTTCACTCTGTTTAATTGGCTCTAGGTTCATCCACTCACTAGAACTGACTCAAATCCCTCCTTTTTATGGCTGAGTAATATTCCATTGTATATATGTACCACATCTTCTTTAACCATTCATCTGTCGATGGACATCTAGGTTGCTTCCATGTCCTAGCTATTGTAAATAGTGCTACAGTGAACACCAGGGCGCATGTGTCTTTTAGAATTATAACCAAAGAATTGTTAAAAAGGATGCCAAATTATCCTAAGCCTATATATTTTAGTATTTTTCTACCTGATTTTCTACAGCATGATTTACTGTTTTGTATATCACCTATTAACTCTTCACCTATTGTGAAGAGTTACTTTTGACTAAAGTAATGAAGTGGGTAAGATCTGGACCACATGTAACAAACCAAAGTGAGCTTACCATCACCTACCACCTGGTGATAAGACGCCCAAATTTCAAGCCTCATTTGGCTAACAGTCCTCTTAAGGTTTCAAAAGGCCTATTCTCATGGTAAAAGTGGTAGTAACTATAAAATAATCAATAAAGGTATTTTAAATAATCCTTTATAATTTGATTTAATATTTAATTAAATCAATCTCTTCAGCTTTTTTCTTTACAAGATAAATATTAATTTCCTGGCCACACTGGGTCACCATTTTCTATGCAACACTAACCGTCTGTACCAAACCATTACCTAGTATGGATTTGGACAAGATCTCCTAAAACTTAACTATACAAGGCTGACAGGACCCTTATGCCTGCACCATAGCTTGCACTGAGACAACTCTATCATTCACTGTAACAGTGTCATCTCATAGTTTGTCAAAGAAAGAGGCCACACACTGCAAAAGTAAGGACAGGAAACAGAATTAAGGTGAAAGGCAATATCCTACTTCTCCCGAATCTCTGAAAAATCTTTACTACTCAAACCATTGACATTCAGGTTCAAAGATTTTTATCGTGGAATTATCAACCTCTGCTGTAAATGTATTTGTAAAAGTGGGGGCTTTTAATAAGTAACTTGCTATTCATTCAGGTACTACTGATAATGAATTTGTGCCAATTTGACCATGGTTAGGTTAAAATATAGCCGTCTTCTATCTATAAATGGGAAGAGCATGGGGAAAGGGGACCCTAAAATAGTACTAATATCAGTGACAGTGTGTTTGAGACCTTTCACTTTAGGACATAATTTCTCCCCAAACTTTTTTTCATAACACAGTTGTATGGAACATACTAGCTCCCTCATGGCTCAGCTGGTAAAGAATCCGCCTGCAACGTGGGAGACCTGAGTTCGATCCCTGGATTGGGAAGATCCCCTGGAGAAGGAAAAGCTACCCACTCTAGTATTCTGGCCTGGAGAAATTCCATGGACTGTATAGTCCATGGCGTCGCAAAGAGTTGGACACGACTAAGCGACTTTCACACTAGATCACTTCATAAAACTGATATCTATTTTAAATTTTTTTAAGCCATTAGCTCAAGTTCGTTAATCAAGATCACAGTCACAGACGTGGGAGGACTCTTGTCCATTTCTGTGATTTTATAACCAAGGCAACTGAGTCGTGTCCTGAAGACCTTGCTACCTTGCACCAGGTCTCACAGCAGGTGGCAGAGCCACTAGCTAAAACCAGGCCTTCTCTTGTCCCATGTTTGGCCATTTTCAGTTTGTCCAGTGGTTTTCAAACTGATCTGTGACTCTCTAGGGAACTGAGAGGATGGAGTTCTGGGCATTCCAGGTATTGGGTTGGCCAAAAAGTTCATTTGGTTAATAAACGTTATTCAATACAGTTCTTGGTGAAAATGAAAAAAAAAGAAAAATGTGTCTTATATTTTTATTTAAAGCCGGACGAACACTTTAGCCAACCCAATACATCTTTACTGGTTTTATGCTTCAGCGTACCTTCTAAGGCTAAGACTTAAAAATCCAGGACTTAAAAAAAGTTTTAAAATCACATTAAATTTTTTTTTCAAAATCAAAAACAATTTCTAAAATGAAACTTCATAACTCTTCATTACAGAGTGGAATTCGATAGAAGTTGGATCCCTTAGAACACCATCTGAAGCTTGGTGGCCAAGCTCTGCACTGGGCCATGAATTCAAAGACACCTGAGACCAGTGAGTGCCTCCAACTCTGTGACCATGGACAAGTGACTCAACCACCCTGGCCTCAGTGTCCTAATCTGTGAAATGGGATTTATAGGACTTTACAGCATAGAAAATCAGTGAGATAATCCAACTGCTGTAGCTGTTGATATGTTCATTATCAGGCAATGTCACCTACACATTAACATCAGAGAACAGAACTTTAGAACAGCACACAGTGAGGGGCAAATTTACACAGTAGTTTCAGACCTGGTGTGGTGGTGGTAGTGGTTTAGACGCTAACTCTACTTTTTCCTACAGCTGAGGATGAGACAGTCTGAATTGTAGTAAGTCAGGAAGATCCCCCTGGAGAAGGAAATGATGACCTACTCCAGTATTCTTGCCTGGAGAATTCCATGGGCAGAGGAGCCTGGCAGGCTACAGTCCATGGGGTCGCAAAGAATCAGACATGGCTGAGCAACTAACACTTTCACTTTCATTGATTCTCTTTCAGAGAGGTTTAAGAGTCCCAGGCCCAGACACTCAGAGGATGAGACAGGAGTCCAGAGCTTGGGCAGCTGACCCCACAGTTGTCTCTGAAGGACAAGCTGGAGCACAAAAGCTTAAGGAAGTCTTCCCATCACAGCTGCGAACTGTAACAAGCCTGCGTCTGAGCCGGGCAGCTGCGGGAAGGTCAGCAGACCTGGTACCAATCTGGCCCTAGATTCTGTGGCTGCCAATGAGTCCAACAATAGGCCCCAGCTGGATGTGGGGAATGCCAGCTAGGAGTCTCTGGGGGCCCATCTGGCTTTGGAAGCTCACAGTCAGAATCCAAGGACTAGTCTGAGGTCAGAGAGGTGTCTCGTTTCATTTGTCCAATTCAGCATCACACACATTTATCATGCGTGGCCTGGTCAGAGGCAATGCATGGGACAGAGATGGATCAGACTCCTTAAGGGGCCTACATGGTCCAGCCATGAAGTGTAAAACACTGGACAGCAGTTCGCAAAGTGAGGTCCCTGGACCAGCAGTATCAGCATCAGCAAGCATCACTCTTAGAGATGCACGTTCTCAGGACTCATCTGAATCAGAAACCTTCTGAATCAGAAGCCCCTGGGGGCAGGCCCAGCAGCCCATGTTTTAATAAGACTCCAGGTGATTCTGATGCAGCTAAAGTTTGCAAACCAATGATACAGACTGTCTAAGAGGGACAGCCATATGTGATGGACAGCCACATGTGATCACTGACAGACAGATGGCAGGAAGCTGGCCTTCCATCAGGATAGAGTGTGTATAACAGACCCCACGGTGTGAAGAACCTACCAGGCTGGGCATAAGAGTCAATCAAGCTGAGAGAAACTGGAGACGGACACAACATGAGGTAGGTAAGGGCATTTTCACACATCACTGCCCACAGAAATTCAAATGGAAAAAACCAGGAATGATTGAGTCGTCCATCTGTGAGAAGAGTCTTGTTTAAAGTGGACTCTGCGCTTGCTCTTCTCTCTGCCCAAGAGACAGAATTGCTTCAGCTTACCCAAAAGAGATTCCTTATCAGCCAATGGACCAGCTTAATGAGTACCATCTCAGACTCTGGCCGACCTGAAGGTTGCCAGGAAGACCTAGGTTGGTAGATGGAACTTGATCAGAAGGATAAAATGGTAGTCAAATGAGCAGATTCCTTAGGCCCATCCCAAGAGATTCCTCACTTCAGGAGGTCTGAGAAGGGGCTCCAGGAAAATGAATTTTCTGAATTATAATTTTAACACGGGGCTACACTTGTCCTGATTTAGGGCAGCAGAGAAATACTTCATGGTTCACTCATCCAACAACAAAAAGCCTGGAACCAATGACATCCTAGATCCATTATTCCTCTTTTCTTCAACTATTGTTAGCTTTTTGGTTGTATTTTTTTTTAAATGTAAGTTGTAAGTTTTTCCTAAAAGACACTGGAGAAGTCAAGACTAATTTCCAAAAGTGGGAAAAAGTCACTGAACCCCAAAGTGAAGAAAATTCCCCAGATCAAGTAGAATGGGGCTAGTGAAAAGGCAGAGAGAATGTTAGGGCTTCCCAGGATAGGAGCCTTACAATCAAGTTTCAGGGTTTTTTTTTTTTTTCCTAGATAAAAAGAGATGCATTTGAAACTCAGTCCCATTTTCCCTAAATCAAATGACTGAAATGACTAATTCCTGAATCACTAGACAGGAGAAGTGCCTGGGACCTTTGGGTCATTCTGTCATGCCTTGACCTCTAGAGGTGAAAATATCCCAAAGAGAAGGCAGACAGGCAGTCCACTGGTTAGAAAAAGCATCTTCATACTGAGCTGAAATAGTCACACTTCCCTCCCTAGAGAGAAAGGAAAGCTCTGCCTTCCAAAATATGGGTAGATTCTTTGCTTTTGTAGGAGAAGAAAGTGATGGGCAACAAAAGAGAAAAATCCTGAACTGGATTATGCAGTTGAATCAAGTGACAAGAGAGAAGGCAAACCCTTGACCTTTGTCCATCTTCCTGTTTTCCTTCCTACATTCCTCGCTGCTCTAATCATAGCATTTAGTACATTCATGTAGCAAAATGGGGAGAAAAGAAGAAAGAAAACCCCATTTTGTTTTGTTTTTTAGTCCTTAGATGTCATCTTCTTCCTTCATTTGCCTGGCCTTTTGTCTCTGCCAGTTTCCATAGCAACAACAACCAGCAAGCAGTGTGCACCCCTCTCTCCAGCTTGCGTACAGATAACTCCAAACAGGGTCAAAACCTGCTCTGGGTTGAGAAAGAAAGTGGATTCATTTCCTTCTCATCGATGTTTACATGTGGATTTGTTGTGATGGCTGCTTGTATGTGTTTCTCTGCTTTGATCTCGCGCAGTACTTTTGACTGTGAGTGATTTTTTGAGAGCTTGTCTTTGTTTCTGATCTGGAGGGAGCAATGAATTTCATATTTAGCCATATATTTGAGAATATATAGTACATAATCATATAATATTTGCAGGGACAGGAGTATTCAATGACTGTGCAGAAAAAAAAAAAAATTGCCTACAGTATGCTATATGCACTGAGGAAAGAAACTATTTTTCTCAAAGTGCTCCAGATTCATGCAATACTTACAAAACCCATCAATGATCTACCAATCTGTTAGGTACAGTTTCGTGTCAAGGCAGGATATTTCTTGTGTTTTCCTTAGATATTTCTCCTGAAGGGAACACTGTACTGCCAACAGGTGGTGGTATGGCTACAATTAAGGCCCTGAAAACCACACATCTTTTGATGTTTTAACTAAGATTGAAATAAGCTTGATTTTACTCCTTTTGCAAACACAAATCCATATTGCAATGTTATCAACACAGCTATATACGCCAAATTATAATAACAGAAATTACAGATGAAGATTCTAGAGCAAACTTTGGCAAGAAATATCTCAAAAGAAATTGGTAGGTGTATTAATTTCCAACTGCTATTATAACAAGTTGCCACAAATTCAGAGGCATAAAATAAATCAATTATCACTGTGTAGGTCAGAAATCCAAAATGGTTTTCACCAGACCAAATTCAAAGTGTCAACAGGACTATGCTCTCTCTGGAGGCTCTAGGAGAAAATTGTTACCTTTTCCAGCTTCTAGAAGCCACCTGCATTCCGTGGTTCACGGCCTTTTCCTCTAGCTTCAAAGCCAAGAGTGTAGCACCTTCAAAGCTCTGACTCCAGCCCCCCTGCCTCCCTTTACTAAGGATCCATGTGTTTATAGTGGGCCCACCTGAATAATCTAGTCTAATCCCTGTCTCAAGATCCTGAACTAAATCACAGTGGCCAAGTCCCTTTGCCATGGAAGGGAACACACAGGTTTCAGAAATGAAGATGTAGACATCTCACAGGCAATTATTCTGTCTAGCACAGCACCGTTCTTAACAAACCATGCCTACCCATCACCACATTTTCATGTGATCCTTGTCTGACTCCAAGACTTTGACAAAATGACCTTTTCCAACTTGCCCTAAATCCTCTTGTGCAGTCACTTGTCTGACTGACTGACTTCAAGCCAGGATGCCACAAATGTTTGCAGAGCAGACCATCCACTCAAGGCCAGGCTGGCTGCAGCAGGTTCTACCTGTTCCTATCTTTCTGATCCATCTTCCCCCACCTTCAGACAGGTGCTTTCCAGCAGGTGCCTAACCTCCCATTTACAGTATCGAGGACTAGTTTCTGCTACCAAGGGTGAGATGTGGCAAGATGGGAAAAGAACCTGCTTTCATGTTCAGATTTTCCTGTGTGATGCACGTGAATGGCCTCACTTTTCTATTTGACTTTATATTTGACCTTCAACTTCACAAACTCCTTATTTTAAAAAATCACCTTTGCTAATTGGAATCCCTTTTTCTAGATCTCTTGCTGAAGTGCCGTCTTGGTTTTCTAATCTCCTACTTGGCCTGACTTTTTTTGTAATTAATTTTTATTGGGGTACAGTTGCTTTACAAAGTTATATTAGTTTCTACTGAAACTAATACAAAATACTGCGAAATGGATCAGCCAAATATATATATATATATATTTTGTATATGTCTATATCTATTTTTGTATATATCTTTATCTATTTTTGTATATATCTATATCTATACCTATACCCATATTTATATCTGTATCTCCCCTCTTTTGGATTTCCTTTCCCTTCAGGCCACCCTCGAGCATTAAATAGAGACCCCTGTGCTGTAGAGTACGTCCTCGTTAGTTATCTACTTTATTGTTGTCTCAGTCGTTCAGTCATGTCCAACTCTTTGCGCCCCATGCAGCACTGCAGCACACCAGGCTACCCTGTCTTTCACTATCTCCTGAAGTTTGCTTAAACTCATGTCCATTGAGTCAGTGATGCCATCCAACCATCTCATCCTCTATTGCCCCCTTCTCCTCTTGCCCTCAGTCTTTCCCAGCATCATAGCATCAATAGTGTATATGTGTCGATCCCCACCTCCCATCCATACTTCCCTTGCGGCTGGTTTCTGAGCCATCACTGACTCCCACCCCACCCGCCCGCATGGCTCTGGGGGCCCCACTGCAGCCTGGCTCTCTGCAGCATGTAGCTTATTCTCCAGGTCCGTCTACTGAGCTTTACCAAAGACTGCTAGCTTACACATCCCGACAGTGTGAGGCTGTTTGACACTGAAATGATTCCTCACTGGCTTCAGACCCCTTCCCTTGGTAGGGCCATAGAACCATCTGTCCACTCTCCAGTGCAAAGAGCCAGAGAAAAGGAAGGTGGCCCCAAGGGGGTTGCTAGGGCCTTCCCCAACCTGGGTCTGAAGAAACTAGTCCTCTTAGGGATTTGCAATGTGTGTCTGCGTGTTCAAGTCACAACCCATGCCCCTACTCCAACACACGTGCACACACCTTCTTTCCCTGACACCTGCCAAGTCCCTGTATTTTTCTGAAGTAACTATTTCCATTTTAATAGATGGCTCCAGCCTCCTACCAGTAAGATAAATCCCCCAACACACAACTGTCTGTGACGGGAACAAAGTGTACCGAAAGCAAACATCCTTCCAAGCACCTGCTTCTAAAATAGAAAATAAAGTGACTTCTTATGCAGAGGTGTCACCCGGACCAGCCAGGACGGGACTGGATTTGACAGCTGTGAGAGGCAGAGGGGGTCCCCATCACCCTCAGCAGACCGAAGCCACCAGGCTGGCAGCTGCCAGGGTGATAGCTCGGCCACTGCTCCCCTGACAACTCCAGGCCACATCAAATGTCACGAACTTGCTCACAAGGCTGAGTGGTCCAGACCTCAGGGGCAACATGGTGCTGCCGCCCAGAATCACTAAAAAGGGGGAGTTCTGCTTTTTGTTTTTCTAAACTATGTAAGAAAGCAGACATGACCCTTGCCTTCCTCCCATCACCACTAAAGGTCAAATAGAGGGCAGGTGCACTAGGGTTCCAGGTATTCCATTATTGACTGTCTTAATGAGATGTTTCATGTCTTAGTGAGATGTTTCTGGCCAGAATAAGAGTGCCCTCCAATCTGAACCCCAAAGACTATTTTTACATGCTTCTTTGATTTCCAGGGAAGAAAACAAAGTTGGGAGATAATAAAAGGAAGGGCTGAGAGGAAGCTCAATTATATAATTGACTAATTTACAGCATTTCTCCACTGATTATAATCAGTTTCAAATAAAGTTATTATTGAAGATTTTAACTGTATTATGATAGAAATTCTGTTTTCCTTCCCCTTTCTTACACCTTTATTACTCTAATTTCTGTCACAGAACTTCAAAAATCATGCTGCATTATTTTATCTCTGAGATATCTTGTGAATTTTTCTACCTCTGTTATTTGTAATGGACTTAAAGCCTTTAATAAGGCCACCATGGCCTCCTCAATGTCAAAACAACAAAGTATGTACCTACCTGTGTAGAAACACATATGCCATGGACACACAGACACAAAAGCACATGTGTAAGTAACCTGAACAATGTAGCCAAAAGTGTAGACAGAGGCTCCATCACCACTTACTAACTCTATGACCTTGGGCAAATTACTGAATATCTCTGAGACAGATTTGTTATCTATCAGGAAGGTAATAATACTGAAAATGAGACTAATGATATTTGAATACCTCTTCTGAGTTTTCATAGGAACTGAGTGAGTAGATACATGCAAAACACTTACAACAATGCTTGGCAAGTGAGTCCAGCGAGAGTTCCCTATTGCTGATTTTAGTCATGGTGGTGACGGTGATGATGGAGGTAACAGCAGGTGGTGGTTGGGGTGATGGTGGGGCAGCAGTAACGGCAGTGATGGTAGAAGCAATGGTTGTTGTTGTCTGATCACTAAATCATGTCTGACTCTGCAACCCCATGGTCAGTAGTCTGTCAGGCTCCTCTGTTCATGGGATTTCGGTTGCCATTTCCTTCTCCAGGGGATCTTTCCAACCCAGGGATGGAACCCACATCTCTTGCATTGGCAGGCAGATCCTTTACCGCTGAGCCACCTGGGAAACCCCAGAAGCAGTGGTAGTACACATTTTATAACATCCAGTTTATTGAGCCAGGGAACATGAATAGCAAAACCACGCATTCACACAATTTACGTTACTTTTGAAACACAATGTCCTACAGATATCATCCTCATGATAAAACTGAGCCAATCCTTGTGTCAGGACCTTTCTAACATTGGCTCTAAGACTCACAAGAGTCTAAACAGGTAGGCATTGCTAGTCTCATCCGACACATAGAGAAACAGAAACCTACAACAGGTAAACAAGTGCTGCCCAAGGTCACAGAGTGGATAGTGGTGGACTCAGCATTCTGTCATTCAAGACACATCCTCCTCCCCACCAGTCTCTCTGCAAAGCTCAGCTCTTCCCACTGCCTGTTTCTTCCAGTGAAACCCATGGCCCAGGATTCCGAGCCCCAGTTCTTAATAGATGAGGAGATGGAGGCAGACATGGGGATCTAGCAACAGAAGGCAAGTTGTGCATGGTTGGCAGTGATGGTGATGATGATGGTGGTGATGATGGTGACCGCAGTGAGACTCGGAGGCAGAGAGCAGCTGAGGTGATGGAAAGACAGTGAGGGTGAGGAAGAGGAGCAAATGAAGAAGTGCAGGCCCCAGGGAGGACTAGATTCATCCAGAAGGAGCCAGCAAGACACTCCCAATTGGCTCGGAAATGGCGACTCTCCAAGTCTGCCCATGGTGAGTGATGATCACTCTTTTTCAGTTGAAAAGACCGTCAAACATTGTAAATTACAATTGTCAGTAGTGAGATGGTTTCATCATGTGAAATGATCTAAAGCCGCAAAGCATAAAGCCTTCTTTAAACAGCAAAGTAACAGCTCCCTGCAGAGCACAAAACTTCAATCACAGAGTGGGGGCTCGCTGCACCCGGAGACACTGGGAGGAAAATTAGCACGTTTCCTCGAATGCAAGAAAAAGAACATGGTCTCAGAACCATCGAGGACACACTCGCACACAGGCATCATCCTTTCAGACCTCTCTAATGTGCTGCTCAGGCTGTCACCTGACACGCTGAACCAATCTGACGGAACCACCATGCGTCTCTGCTCCAAACCCACCCACAAGGCAGACAAGTCCCCACCACCTTGTACGGACAGAGAGAGGGAAGCGATGGGAAGTTCAAAGGAAAAAAAGCAGCAATCCCAAACCACACGTGGTATTACTATGTAGTTCAGCTTTTCTCATCTGACAGAAGTTACCAACAAACAGCAAAACTGTCTATTTGTGGGTTCCGTTCTACCCTTCCTCCATAACCACTAAAGGTGCAAATAAGCCACAGATCTGCAAAATGCCAGGCAGTGGGAAGAAAGAGAGTCAAAGGAGCCCCCAGATCCGCATCAGCCCCAGAGACATGCCAAGATCCCTGGAGAGAGGAATCCAGAGGAGAGGGGAAGGCGGAGGTAGGAGCTGCTGGACACACAGGGCCCAAAGCTGGGGCGGGAGAGACGGAAAGTATCAATTGCAAACACCAAGTATGACCTGCTCCACTGTCTCACCTTTCCTTGACCACCTGTCTCTCGGCTTCTAGTCACTCCTCTGCCCAGCAGCCCAGCTGCCAGGAGTTCCCTAGGGACAGAAAGCCCTGGACTCAGTCCCTGGAGTGGTCCCCACTACAAGGCTCAGCATACGGGGTCAAGAGGACTTCCCCAAACCTCCCAGCCCTAGAAGAGCCCTTTCTCCTCCCCACCCTCTGCTCCAGCCCTGGGAACCTTCACAGGAGAACTAAATCAAGACAAAGAAGGAATCATCATGCACTGACTCATTCAATAAACATTTACTGATCACCTACTATGAGCTAGAAAGTGTTCTAAGCACTGGCCATACTGACATGGGGAAAACAAGGAAGGAGAAAGCCACCATAAAACAGGAAACTAGTAGTTCCAGTTTAGCTAGCAGGAGTTCCAGAAGTGCTGGGCATTTGGGCAGCCCTCTCAGCTGTCAGCCTTGGCTCCTCCTCAGGGTGCTGGCCCAACTCACACAGGACCAAAACCACGAGGAAAGAGCTCCTGGCCATGCCAGCCATTCCCTTCCCATCTCTGCATCTCTGTTCTCAAGACCCAGCTGACTATACATGTCAGTTGGCTAACACCATCTCCAGCATCCTCAGGGCAAAGCCAAGGGCTGGGGCAGGAAAGAGGAAGAAGAGCAGACATGGACCTCAGCGGGTGGGGTCAGTGGTGCTGAGGAGCTCTTGAAGGACAGGACTGAGCCGAGGATCTGGGCAGCATCATCCCCTCCAGCCACCTCCCATCGGTGTCCCCTGTCCCCTCCAGCTGGATCAGACTCCCATCCCCTGACATTGATTTCCCCTCCTTTATCCAGGCCGCCCCTCTGGGCAGCCATGCCAATACGGTTCATATGAGGCTCACTGAGGCTGCACTAACCAAGCAGTTCATGTCATTGTCTGCTATTGATTCATCCGCCCTGGGAGAAACTGCAGGCTCCTCGGGGAGGCGAAGATAAAGGTAAAACAAAAGAGCCTCCAGACTGTTTGTGTTCCCACCCCTCCTAGGGCCTGCCTTGGATTGAGAACAATTTTCCCAATCTTTACCAGCTGCCTGGCGGCTTGCCACAGATCAATAAGTCTTCTTCAGAGTTCCAACTTGCAAAAATATTTACATAATTTAATAGAACCCTCTCCTGGATAAGGAGCTGACACTTTTAATTACCTGGATCAAGTGCTCGCCTTCTATAGGACACGGCACACACGTGGCTGGAATGCCAACTACACGCATTTCCCAGGGCTTCTCCCCCTTGATCTGTAAAGAGGAGGGTCCTGAGATGGTGACCTCCCCATGGGGCAGCAGGAGAGAAGAGGGAACCTCAGGTGCAACTAGTGGCTTTTTCCTAATGGAAATCTCACAACGCTCTTCCCTTTGTCCATTGCTTTCTTCTCTACTCCCGTCAACAGATGTTTACATGTTCAAATACAACAAATCTTTCTCCCATTTCCAAGGAATTAGGTTGTGTATCTTCCTTAGGATTCTGCCTAGGGTAGGTGGCTCCCAGGTTTTCATCTTCAGGTCCCAAGGACACACAACAAAGCATGCAGTCTAGAGCTGACCATGGTACCAACCACGAGGATCATAGTAACTCACACGAGCAAATACCGTCGTCACAGGACAAGCGTGACACCAACCTCTTAATGTACTTTACTTTTAAACTGCCTAAGAATCAACCTGCATGGAGGCATTATTATGCCCATTTTTCAGATCAGAAAAGAGAGGCTCAGAGATGTCACACAACCTACCCCGGGTCAAAGTTGCCTTTGATGTTGTTGTTTAGTCGCTACATCGTATCCCACTCTTTGCAACCCCATGGAATGTAGCCCACCAGGCTCCTCTGTCCATGAGATTTCCCTGGCAAGAACACTGGAGTGGGTTGCCATTTCCTTCTCCAGGGGATCTTCCCCACCCCAGGATCAAACCCATGTCTTCTGTATTGGCAGATTCTTTACCCTTGAGCCACCAGGGAAGTCCAATGAGTTGCTGAGCCAGAACTCAAACACCCATCAGTCTGAGTGAAATCCTGTGTTGCATGTCAAGCCAGAACTGAGGAAGGCCCCCACATTCCCAGAAGAACTCCAGAAATCTGTCCTCGATTCTGTCCTAGGGCTGTGTGGAGTTAAGATGAATAACTGCCATACCATTTTGAAGACTGGCCTCCCTGCCTCTGGGCCTCCTCTGCCTGGGCCTGGATCCTCCCCCAGCTCGCCTCTTTCCAGGTCCTGGGAGGTGCCCACCCCCCCCCCTCCCAGGACAGCCGCCGAGGTTTAGGCCCAGCTCCATCCAGCCCTGGCCCAGTGTGGTCAAGAAGCCCGTCTGTAATGCATGCATTTCTCTCAATGCTAATGAATTTCCGTTTGGCATCTCAGACAAAAGCCATCCCCTGGCAATCGTAATCTGCACAGCACCTAAAATTCGGTGGGTGTGCAGCAAATATGCAGCTCCTAACAACAATTTCCACACTTGCTAATGATTGTGTGGGCACATTTGGTTTCCCAGGCAGGAAAGCCAAATAAGAAATTGCTGAGAAAGAATCTGCCTGCAATGCAGGAGACCCAGGTTAGATCCCTGGGTTGGGAAGATCCCCTGGAGAAGGAAATGGCAACCCCCTCCAGTATTCTTGCCTGAAGAATTCCATGGACAGAGGAATCTGGTGGGCTACAGTCCATGGGGTTGCAAAGAATCAGATAGAACTGAGCAACTAACACTTTTCAGAGACCAGAAAGGGAATGATGGACCCAAAGTAGCTGTACCTGACTGTGACCAGGGGCTGGGATGGGGAAGCAGAGTGTAGAAAATGGACACCCCACCCCTACCCGAATCATAAGGGGTCTCAGCCTGGCTAAGGTCCACCCATCAGCATGTGATGGAGACACACAAATGTCTGTGTTCAATGGTGTTTTCAAGACCACAGAATTTTGGAGCTGAGTGTTTAGTGAGATGCCACTGGGCCTTGTAAAAGGTAGATGTTGCTTCTGGGCCACCCTAGGGACTTCTGACCCTCTAGGAGAGGTGGAGGAGCAGGGAAGAGTGGATACAGCAATAAAGAAGTGGGTTTTTCAGCAGTTGTTAAGTCAGGGTGATCCCAGCCTAGGCCAAGGACATCAAATCTCATTATTCTCCAGGCCCTTCAACCTTCCCCTGCAAGTCCCTCAATAAAGTGGTTTGATCCCGGGGGGGGGGGGGGGGGGGAACAAAGACACTTGCAATCTAAAATGGTAGATTCAAAATGGGTAGGGACACTTTTCAGCCACGCGCTCTATGGTGCTCACCAAGGAGAACCCCTGAAATCTACAAAAGCTGGGAGGAAGTAAGCAACAAAGCACCAAAATATACCCGTTCTCAAAACGGTCACTGAAGCACTTGGGGTGGGTAGTGTGGAATTTAATCTGCAACACACATGGCAAGATAAGGAAGCACTAGAGAAGGCTCACACGATTTACATGTTCCAGGTGAGATGGATGGTGGCAGAGATGGATAGATGGATACAGCAGTGGAGAGCTTCCCCTGCGGGAAGGACAGCAATGCAGGCAGGAGACAAACTCATCTGCATTTCATGCTTCCATTTCTCCGGGCAAACTCAACCATCACCCTCCTGTCCCACATGCGCACACTGTTGGCTTCTGTAGTTTGAAAAGTATGTCTAGAAGAGATGCTAGAAAACTTCATGGACAATCACATGACAGGCATGTGCATCTCTAAACTGATGATTCTGCCCTGAGAGGAGATCCAACCAGTCCATCCTAAAGGATATCAACCCTGAATATTCACTGGAAGGACTGATGCTGAAGCTGAAGCTCCAGTACTTTGACCACCTGATGCAAAGAGCTGACTCATTGAAAAAGACCCTGATGCTAGCAAAGATTGAAGGCAGGAGAAGAAGGGGACAACAGAGGATGGGATGGTTGGATGGAATCACTGAATCAACAGACATGAGTCTGAGCAAACTCTGGGAGATGGTGAAGGACAGGGGAGCCTGGCGTGCTGCAGTCCATGGGGTCACAAAGAGTCAGACATGACTGAGCGACTGAACAACAACTCTGAGAGGAGCGAGGGGTGGAGGAGGCAGGACTTGTGTGAAGAGAAGAAAATCAAATCCAGGGAGGGGAAGGACCACCATTCTCACAGCTCCTGGGGGTCATGCCAATCACTGGTCTGAGTGAAGAGATCACGCTAATGGAATGTGTGTGTTTATAAGTATATCAGTCTGTGTGTAACCCATATGAGGGGAACAGGAACCAGATGAGGGTGGTAGGCCTATGAGGGATTTTTTTTTTCTTTTTGTTCATGGGTATATTCTAGTTTTTTCAGTCCATCTTCTCTTTGCTGTGCAGTGGTGGTCCTGGTGTATCTCCTGGCCACGTGCCTGGATGAGCCCACTTGGCTACCACTGATGCTCTGTACACTGTACTAGCAACTTGTCATTAGAATACTTTCTAAAGACTTGCTGTCTTTGTGTGAGCTTTGATTTCCCTGACCAGATTGGTTTTTAACTCTTTGTGAGCTAGGGTGGCACCTCCTGTTTTATTTTCTGTCCCTTCATTGGCTTCCTGATGATAGCAGGTCCCTTGATACTTGTTTAATTAATGGGGAAGAACAGACAGTGTAACTTGTATAAAGGGGTGCTTATTAAGGGTTTCTGGGCCATGGGTTCATTTCCTTCCCCTAACACAACTACAGTAGCTATCAAGAATGTTCTGTAGAACGGTCGATGTACTAGCAGCTCGGTACAACTCGTTTTTCAGCTCCTTAGAACGAAAACACCAAGAACAAATGTCTTTACCTGAATATGTTGCAATGATAGAAAAGCTTTATCCCCAGGGACAAGAAATAAAAGGCGGCTCTGCTGACCTGATAAGGATCAGGACAAAAGGATGATGATTTGAGACAGCGGTTCCACAGGCTGTCTGCCAGCTGGTAGAATCTGCTCCCCAGTCACGGGAGGAAATTGGCAATGAGGACAGGCCAGCCAGAGCCCCAGCTTTCTTCCTCCTGCCTTACACGGGTGGCTGTCTGAGACTCTGCCCACACAGACACTGTTCCATGTCCCAGCCCCTGGTGGAAGGTGGAGTGACAGCTTGAGGGGTGCAGTTATTTCTTTCAGTTTACCACGGCAAGTTCCAACAGAACTCCATACAGTCTCTTGGTGGACATCTGGGTTAACTGGTGGGAAGGCAGTAACAGAAGTTGCACATTTTTAGGACATCCAGTATCAATGCCCACGTGGCCAACCTTCCCATTCTAAGACTCAGGGGTTGACTCCAAGGACATGAAAGCAATAAAACCTGGGAGGGTATACTATACAAAAGCTTCCCCGGTGGCTCAGCAGTAAAAATCTTCTTGCAGTGCAGGAGAAATAGGAGACGTGAGTTCGATCCCTAGGTCGGAAAGATCCCCTGGAGGAGGGCATGACAACCCACTCCAGTATTCTTGCCAGGAAAATCCCATGGACAGAGGAGCCTGGCAGGCTACAGCACAAAGGATCACAAAGAGTGGGACATGACTGAAGTGACAGCATGCATGCACACATCATATATAAACAGGATCAACCAGGGAAGAAGTACAGCTTATCAAAATGACCTGAGAGTCCTGAGACCTGATTCTAACCACTAATTTCCTAGGTCACCTTGAGCAGGGTCCTGAAACTTTCTGAGCCTCATCTGTAGGAAGGAGTGAGAAACAAAGCTGATCTGAGGCCAGCTGGTCTTCCGAGACCCTCTGCAGGTCAACGAGCCTAGGATACATTTCAGGAAGACAAAATGAAAAGCATCTTTGGCCTGGATCATTCAACCCTGGGGATGGTAAATGACCACAGCCAGGCTCCTTGGCCCACATCAGAGAAGATTCAAAGAAGAGCTTCGACCTCTTTTTATACAGAATAAAAACTGTATGCTGGATGTTGCAGTGGGACACAGGGAAGGGTGAAGACAGCGCAGTTTCTAAGCCAGAATGTGTCACAGGACGCAGGAACAGCTCTCTTCTCATAACTGGTCTAGACCCTGAGACCCCGAGTGACCAATTCCACGCTCAGTGGCCCAGGGGTCGCATCTCCCAGGCCGGAGCTCTTCCCACCACATCCCGGTGGCTTTATTGGGCTCGAAACTCCCGCAGCCCCCGCCTGCGCCAGGGGAAGAGGAGAGGTGGGAAGAACTCCATTTGCTTCTTTTCCTCTGAGCAGATGCTGTGTCTCACAGCCCCTTCTCAGATTCCTCCCATCAAAAAAGGTATGAGATACAAGATACCACTTGTGTGAAGTTTGGACAGAATCCCAAACGGGCATCTCTCTCCACCACTACGGTAACAGTGCCTCCAGAAGAAAAGCAATGACCAGAAAGGAAAACACACACCTTCTCCCTCAGTCAGCCTCCCTCCTTCCTCCTCCACTTGTGGGACAGAAATGAGCATGCAACCCAGGGTCTTATGACACACATGAATGATCTGAGTCCAAAGTTAGGATGCAAAGTTACCTGGTCATCCTTGAAGGTGTCAGTCTTCCACTTCCCAAGTTGTCTCAGTACCCTCAGCGGGGAACGCAGGGTCTGGGGCCGAGTGCATGAGGAAACCAGACAGAGATGACGACTCAGTGTTTCTCTAAAGAGTCACTTACATTTACCCCATGGACTGTAGCCTACCAGGCTTCTCCATCCATGAGATTTTCAAGGAAAAAGTACCAAAGTGGGTTGCGAGTTCCTTCTCCAGGGGATCTTCCTGACCCAGGGATCGAACCTGGGTCTCCCGCATTGTGGGCAGACGCTTTACCTTCTGCACCACCAGGGAAGTAGTGGGAAAGGTGGGGAGGGATAAATTAGGAGTTTAGGATCAACAGACACACTCTACTATATATAAAATCAATAAACAACAAGGATCTACTGTACAGCATAGGGAACTATGTTCAATATCTTGTAATAACCTATAATGGGAAAGAATCTGAAAAAGAAGTATATATGTACATATATATGTGTGTGTATGTATATATATGCTGAATCACTTTGCTTTGAAACTAACACAACATTGTAAATCAACTATATTTCAATAAAAAAATTTTAAATTAAAAAAAAAAAGCATTCACTTAGTGACCATGCTGAGTTACACAGACCCTAAATGGGTGTGGTGCGGGTTTAGAAACAGCAGAGAAGATACCCCTGAAATTACTTTCTAACAGTATGCCCCAGTTATGCCATAATTTAGGATATATAAGCCTCATAAAACTCCACGATGTTCACTGCAGTTTAACATCCCCATTTTACAGACCACATCTTACATATCCCATGCCAGCCTCATCTTCTCTATTCCTCATTTCAACTGCAAAATGCATTAAAGACTGAGTAATAAACTGCCAGGATCCATGGTGGTGCTAAAATATAATTTAAGAGCATTCCCTGAAAGACACTGAGATTCTTAAAATGCCCTTCCAGCATGTGCATTAATAAAGTTAGACACCAGAGGCGGAGGAGGAGTTGGAAGTTCAGATCATCACCCAAATCTGAGTCTTTGAATAAAATAAATATGACTTTCCTTGAAAGACCAAAATATCAAAGTGTGTTGCCTAAAAAAGCAATTTCATCCTGTAGCCACATTATACGTTCATGGCAAAAGGCCATGATCTTAATCTTGGGCTACACACAGACTATCTGAAAGAGGCCAAGTTCAAAGAGCAAAGTTCACAGATCTTATAGCAAGCATGTTTTAGGGTCAGTTACACTGAGAGTTGTACTGTAAAGAAAGCTGAGCGCTGAAGAATTGATGCTTTTGACCTGTGGTGTTGGAGGAGACTCTTGAGAGTCCCTTTGACTGCAAGGAGATCCAACCAGTCCATCAAAAGGAGATCAGTCCTGGGTCTTCATTGGAAAGACTGATGTTGAAGCTGAAACTCCAATACTTTGGCCACTTGATGTGAAGAGCTGACTCATTTGAAAAAACCCTGATGCTAGGAAAGATTGAGGGCAGGAGGAGAAGGGGACGACAGAGGATGAGATGGTTGGATGGCATCACTGACTCAATGGACATGAGTTTGGGTAAACTCCGGGAGTTGGTGATGGACAGGGAGGCCTGGTGTGCTGCAGTCCATGGGGTCGCATAGAGTCGGACATGACTGAGCAACTGAACTGAACTGAACTGACATTGAACACTATCAGTATGAAAATAAGAGCGTTATAAGCTGCCATTAGACCATCCCTGGGAACACGTGTCTCCTGAGGAAAATTAGGCTGGCCGTCTGCACCACCAGCACTGCTCACGCGGGCCCAGGTGTTTCTGGGAATCACCTGAAACGAGCTGGAAACTGAGATCGCATCCTTTCTGATCATGGCTGGACATGATGGAGAGAGGATGCCTGGGTGTATGAATTCACATTCACATATGCCTACCTGCCCACCGCCACTTCCAGCAGGGGAAGAGAATGTGCCAAATGGTAAAGCAAACACAGTTTTCTTTATCCTCCTCCCTCTCCTTTCAGCACCTCTTCCACCATCCTCAATCTGCCTTTCCAGCTCCATCCCCAAAGCTGTGCCTTCATTTAGAATCTTATAGGTGCTCATGAGCTTCATCTAGAAATTAAAGGCTAACAGCTCGGTTAGACACCATGTCTTTCTTTTCTGCCCCCAGAAGGGATTTGAACCTGTACAATATACATTGGTAAAAACCCATGGTATATACACCACCAAGAGCAAACCCTCACCTAAAGTATGGACCTAACTGTTTGGACTAGAGTTGCGTTGCTCAATTCAGTAGTCCAGGGCATGTGTGACTACTTAAATTCAAATGTAAGTTCAATTCACTTCCTCAGTCACATTCGCCACATCCCAAGGGCTCAGCAGACCCATGTGGCTAGTGGCTACTGTACTGGACAAGACCACACTGACACAGAATACTGTTATTGCAGAAAGAACCACTAAATGATGACTAGCCTAAAGCAAGGACCCGCTACCTTTTTATGGAAAGGGCTATAAAGTAAGTTTTAGGTTTTGTGAGCCAACCAAATTACCCATTATAACTATTTAGCACTGCCTTACAGTGTGAAAACAGCCATAGACAATATGCAAATGAATGGGCACTGTTGTGTTCCAATAAAACTTTATTTATAACAGTGAAATTTGGTTCCTTAGAGGAACCATTCCTGGTCCAGGGACATTTGACTCCCAGGAGGTCTTAAATTACCGCAAGGCATCTATCCACAGGCACCACAAGTAGTAGCTGTAGACTGACTAAATAAATAATATGTCTAGCATATACCTGGACCTTTATTTATCAGACTATCTCTATATTATCATGATGGATAAAATACAAATCCATTTAAAGCCATTACCGCTTTCAAAGGAGCATATGTCATTGTATATTATTCTCAAGAAATGAACCATGAAGTTTATCTCTTTTATTATGTTTCCCTAACACAAGTAATGCATCTTTGGTTTAGAAAAATGAGAAAGCAGAGTTCAAAAAATAGGAAAGGAAAAGGGGATTATCTGAGTTCCTACTCAGGAGATTTTTAGCCACTGTTAATAAACACAAATATGATTCCTTTGTTTACAGCTATATTCTTCGTACCTAGAACAGTGCTGAATGCATGATAGGTGCTCAATAAATACTTGTCAAATGAAAAAAAAAGACTGAATATTACAAAAATAGGAATGTTCATAAACAGATTTTAGGAATTCTACAACTTTACTACATTAGTAATGCTGGGTGGATGTAAGAGTTTCTGGCATGATCTGTGATTTTTTGATAGACTATCAAAGGGATCTGTGACCTAAGAAGGTAGAGAACCCCCCCAGTAATTCCCAGGTGTGAACCCACAGGCCTGTACATTTCTGACCATCGATGACTGAACTCCCTAGAGAAGCAGGCATTTTTCCCAGGGCAGTGTACTGTAACTAACTGAAGCCATCCATCTGAGTTCAAACCATCCCAGGTGGAAGAGCTGCTGGGTTTAAACAGAATTCACTCGAGAAAAATGGGGAAGGAGGTTTTTATGTCTTTTTCTAAGTCTGGAGACAAGGATCCAGCATACAGAAAAACATTTTCGGTAGTCTTCCCAAGAAGTTCAAGCTTGTTTCACCTTCTTGGAGCCCTGTCAGTTCAGGAGGCTCAGCTGTGATCTTAATGAGCTCAGACCATAAGCCGATCCCTGTAAGGATGAGCGAAGACAGAGGCCCGTCTGAGGACCAGCAGTGAATGTGGTTCTTTTATCTCTGGAAGACCCTCCTGGGGATGTTCTCCCAGTGGGTAAGCAGTGAGGACAAAGGCAGAGCATTGTGTTAGCTACTGTCAACAATGAAGAGTTAACACACAGAGAGAGGGAAAGTTATCTTCCTCAAAACACTTTGATAATCTGGGAAAATGACTTGAGATTTATAGAAACCCATTTAGAGTTCTCTCAGGCATTTTACCTGCATCTGTTTCATAAGGAAGCAAATTGAGGTTTCTTCTCTGAATCTTCACAATATAGCACCATCAAATCAGTGCCATTAATTGCTAAGAGTAAAGGGCTTTCCGATGCCTAATGAGACCTTTAGGAAAGCAGCCTCTTTAGAAGCAGTTCTATTTATAGACCATGCATTTTCCCGGCCTCCCTCTCTGATCACCGAGAGCCTGGGGAGGAGGTAGGAATTTTTTGCTTCTCAGAAAATGATCACCTGCCCCTCTCGCTTATTCCCCACCTGGAATCCTAAACCAATTATGATATCCTAATCATTTCCAAGAGCAACCACTATGCTGTCACAAAGAGAGGATTACGACTTCAAACCCAGATCCAGCTAAGAGCTAATCATCTGGTTCAGAAACAAAAGGCCCTGTTTGTATGCAAATGGGCACAGTTATCAAGAATCTGCAGAAAAATGACAACTGAAATCTACGATAAACAGATTTACGGCTAAAACGAGATGTGTGCTTCCAAATTTGCACACCAAAAAGTGGCGGATGATTCTTTAAAGGGACATTATATCCTGACTCAAAACCACGATGACAAAAATCCCCTAAAATCTAACAGCTGCATTGATCAACAGTGTTAGGAAGCCAACCGCACCTTAAATGAGACACTGCTGTAAAAAGAATTGGTTCAAGGCAGACTGCTTCTCACACAACATTAAGTCTGCAACTCAGCTCCTGACCCACACCCTACCCACTGTCCTTGTGGACAGAGCATTTATCCTGATCATTGTCTGTTCACAGCAAGGCTGATCGTTACTCAGGACACAAACCCTGAAATCTCCTCCTCTTGCTCTCACACTTCACATCTGAGCTGTCAGTAAATGTGCCTGGGTCAGAGTACAAAGTCCTCCCCCTCCTGCTCCCCACCATGCTGCTAACCCAAGCTATTACCATCTGCATCCTGGAATATTGAAATACCTACAGCTCGTCTCTCTGCCTCTTGATTTTGCTCTGCCTTCAGGCTGTATCCTATTAAATATAAGTCATTTTATATCACTTTGATCAACTCTCCAATGGCTTCCCTTCCAGGAACCAATGGCCCCAAATAATCTGCTTCCTTCCTGCCTCTCTCAAATCATCTCCCATTAAGCTCTCCCTCACTCACTCTCCTCCAAGTTCATGACCTCCAGGGAGTTTCTTGAACATGCCTGTGTGCAGACCTCAGGGCCTTTGCACTTGCCAGTCCTTCTGTCTGGAATGCCCTTCCTCTCATAGTCCCATGACTGGCTCTCTCATGCCTCTATTTTCAAAAGCCCCTGCTCAACCAAGGCCTTTCCTCACAACCCTTCTCAAAAATCTCCATTTCTGCTCCCATCACAGTATTTCTTATCTCTTGCCACATGATTTTTTTCTACTTAGCACTTATAACCCAGCATACTTCATCATGTATTTATCTCGTTCATCATCTCTGTCTCACAATAAAATATAAGCTCCAAAAGAGCAAGGACTTTTGTCCCTTCTGTTCATGAATGAATCACTGCTCTAGTGCCTGGTACAGTGCATGGCACTCAATGAATACTTGTTGAATGTATTAACTCTAAAAATACAGTAATCAGCACTCCAAGTGTTAATTATAAGTTATAAACAAAATGGAATTGGAAAAAGTTATAAATAGTCTAAATGCCTCTGAACATGAAATTGGTCAGATAGTGATGCAGCCCTTAAAATAATGATGTAGTGTTTACTCACTAGTGTGAAAAGATTCCCCCAACAGATTAAGTCAAAACAGGAAGACTGCAAAACAGAAGTACAGTATTATCACAGCGTAAAGTATTATATAAGTATCATGTGTATGCATCACCTCTATTTACTACAAAACTCCATTTGTGCATGTGTTTGTGTGGATAGATTGATGGCTGACAGAGAGATGAGAAAAGAGAGAGAAAGAGATCAAACAATTATGGTAGAAAAATTTAAGGAGATTTTTCTTGCTTTCTTTATTCTTTTTGCATTGGATTTTCTACACTGAGCAGCTTCTAAACAGAATTTGGTAAGGAGAGTTTTCTCTTTTAACATTTACCAAGGGTTAGCTACCTGTGAAGAGCTGACTAGACTTAATACCTCACAACGGCCTTCAAACCATTTCAGTCCAATCTTCCAGAAGCAGATAGCAGACTCTTCAGAATTCCAAAGGAAGACCTACACCCTTCCCTGACAGCGAAATCACATGTAAGGAAATGATAAAAGATAAATAGTCAAGCTCATTACTGTTTTGTGAGGAAAGGGGGTCCTCAGAACAAAAATCTCTTGCCTATCTGGCCATGCAATCTCCCCTGCAGGTCTCACTCCTGCAAGATCAGGTAACTGAGTTTGCTGACCGCCCCAGGCACACCCCCCGACCACGACTCATTGCTAGTTATGGCGATGCCTTGAATGCCCTGTCCTTCTGCACTTGCTAGAATCCCCTTCCTCCTTGCAGCTTTTTGACCCTCTCAATCCCACCAACTCATGCTTCCAGTATTTCTAATTGACACCGAGAACATATTCTTTGGTCTTGTTGGTTGTCACGATGATGATTATTATTAATAACAATATAAACAGCAATGTGTATTGTGCACCTAGGACAGGGCGGATAGGGAGGATACAGAAGATGAATGGCACAGGCTGGTCCTGGGCCTTGGATCATTTTCAGATTTCCAGCCAGTCTGCACGCTTTGAATTTGATTTCAACCTCGCTGTTTCCCAGCACAAAGCAGAGGGTGTTTGCACAATTTAGGAACTCCACAAATAGATGCCGGCGATAATGATGATGAACCCAGGCTGCCTCCAGTCAGTGGGAAACAGCTTTTGCATCTGTTTAAATCCAAGCCCCTTGGATTCTGGGGCGAGGGCTAAGACTGGGGCCTAAGCTTCTCCATTCCTGCCTGCACCTGAGACCCACCTGGGGAGCAATCTTTTTAATGCTGACAATTAGGGCCCAGACAAGTACATCAGAAACCCCACTGGGGCCTGGGCGTCAGTCCTCTTTGAAGCTCTCCAGGTGACCCAGTGGCCAGCAGGGCTGAGAACTATAGCTCTGGCCTGAAGGCTATTCAGCCACACATTCCTCCTTTGTGTCCTACTCAGGCCTGGAGCAAAATCACAGGGAGAAGAACCACCCATTGAGTGCTTAAAGCCATTTTCAAGGAATCATGGCCCACTGGGGAGGAAAGGAAGCCTGAGCAGACCACAAGTGATGACCAGTGACTGTCTGTGCTCCCCTCTCTGGTGTGGCTTCCTAGTGAAGCCTGATCTTGGTCCTCAGGGCCTCTGACCAGTGCAGTGGAGGTGTGCATGCCACCCAATAAGTGTCACTTGCCACGGGGGTTAGTGAGGCTTCACTGTTCACACAGGTGGCACCTTCAACACACAAGGGCAGAGATGCTCAAGATCGTGGGGCCAACTGCTTCAGGACAGGCATCATGGAAGTGTCTGACCTCCTGGACAGATGGATGAGAACCACCAGCCCCATACTGGAGGTGACTCTGTAGCTGGTCTGGAGATGCTCAGGACTATAAATCTGGTCTTGGCCTGCCCCCTGGACACTGAGCCTCACACAGCCAAGGGCACAGGCTTTCAGCATGTCCTTAGTGGCCAGAAATTCCTTCCTCTGTAGAGACGAGTCATACTCCAACAGACTTCACTTTCTCAAGAATTATGTGCGTGGGATGATGTTTCACCACTGACTGTGATGAGGCTTACTCTCAACCAAGGACTCTGAAGGAATCCAAGTGAGCTAAAATGGGAAGCAAATTGAAAGAAGCCTCTTAGACTCTGGAAGCCTTCCCCTGCAGGAAAGGCTAGTAGTTCTTCAGCCAACTCATGGACAGGGTGCTGCAACTCAGAGATTAAGAGCAGGAGCTGGACTCAAACCTCCCAGATCCAAATCCCTTACTACTTACTAGCTGTGTGACCTTGAGCAAGTTACTTAACCTCTCTGTGCCTTAGTTTCTTTTTCAGCAAAATGGGATGATCCTGGGAATATCTCCATTGTAGATTTGTTTGTGGATTAAATTCAGGGTAAGAGTTGAAGTATTTAACAAATGTATTTAACAAAAGTATTTAACAAATTCAGCAATGACATGCTGAATGAGTGAATGAATGAATGCATACATGGCTGGATGACTGAATAAGGAAAGGATTCCAGGACTCACTCAAGGTGGAGAAGGGTCTAAGGCTCCAGGTATGGGGGCTGCAGGAGACAGGAGGAGTCCAAGGAACCAGAGTGGGATCAGCTGGCTTCCAAGAACTGAGGAGAGGGATCACCCTTTGGGCTCTCACAAGGCTCAGAAACTATAAGTCATACTACTTCTATTCCAGAGCCCACTCCAGCCACAGAAGTCATCTGAACTTCTGCAGCTCAAACGCACATGCCTGATAGAGGTCCCTTAACCAACGTAAGAGCCAACGTGTGGTAAATGCATACGCTGTACTGAGCCCCTAATACCTTCAGTCCTCATATCATTCTTCTAAGTCAGGTTTGCTAGACCCCCAGTGGATGGGTGGGGGGAAAACTGAGGCACTAGGATGCTAAGAAACTTGACTAAGAGCTCATAGCTAGTGAATGGAAAAGCATAGAACTCATTCCAAGTGGCCTTTTTTTTTTAAGATTTTTTTTTTTTAGTATGGATCATTTTTAAAGTCTCTATTGAATTTGTTACAACATTGCTTCTGTTTTACATTTTGGTTTTTTGGCCTCAATATCACTGAGGCAATATTAGCTCCCTAACCAGGGATCGAGCCCACACCCCCCTTATTGGAAGGCGAAGTGTTAACCACGGACCACCAGGGAAGTCCCCCAAGTGGTCTTTAAATGGGCGTTAAACCCCATTGTTCTGAACCCTGATGGTCAGAAGAGAAACACATGGACACAATCAGAAAGACAGTTCTTCCATCCCATTCTTTAGAAGATGGCCCCTCTATGAGATCTTTTCACCATCAAAAAAAAAAAAAAGTCTAGTTCTCCCTTTTCTTGACAAGATACTAAGCTAAAGTTCAAACTACTTTGGGGACCAAAGGCTAACCAAATGGGCATGAATACTGCCATTGCTGAGTCTTTAGAGGAACACGAGTCTTCAGTCTGTGGGATCAAGCTCAGAGCTACAAAAGACCGGAAGTTTCAGAGGAAAGGCTGTCAGTCTGTCAATGAGGGTCTCTGTTCCTAAAGAAAACCTTATGGGAACCACTGCACTGGTGGCCAAGTGCTCAAAAGCCAATTTATTTCTAGAGTGACTCTTCTATGCTCTTGTTCTAAATACAGTAGTCCACTTGGGTCACCATCTCTCTTGATTTTATGCTATTCTCAAACTTTCTGCTTTGCATTTTATCTTCTGGAGATCAGAAAGAATCCCATTTTTCAGTCTCTGACAATTCTCTCCAACCATTACAGTCACCAATCTTTTTTTTGCAGTTGCTTAAAACTTGGTAAAAATTGTTCATTTTTTTGGCACAGTATATCATATTCAAGCTTGGATCCAAGGTAAGCATTTCTGGCACATATGGTTAAAAAAAAAAAAAAGATCTCCTTAACTGAATTAAGACAGCATGGGAGATACACATTCATTTAGCCCATTTTCAAACGTTGATTTCTAGCAGTTTAACAATATTTGACAGTATTATTCTTAGCACATGTGGTGGAGCTGGTGTGTTGCTCTCTATAAGGTAACAGATACTGCAAAATCAAGATGAGCTGTGAATCAGATAGACTTAAAGTAGCAAAGTTCCAGATGTCTCCTACAGGCTTCTGAAGGGTAGGCTCAGGTTTGGTTGTAAAACAGTCTGGCAACATGGAACAGGTCTGAAGAGAGGAGACACATTTTAGTCCCTAATACATTTCTATTTCCCCGTGAGGGACAATCAGTAGTGCCCTGCTACTACTTGTAATGATAGTGATGGAGTAGCGCCCTACTCCGAGTGAAAACATTTTAAGCTCAAAGCATTTATTCAAATAAATGAAAGCAAGAGAAAGACTTGAATGGTTTAATGAATCGACACACTTGGGTTTTTCCCTCCACTAAATTAATTCAAGCCAACTTGGATATATGGAAACCCAAGCTTCTTAATATTAAAATACCCAACTATTGATTTTTCAACCCCATTCCCATCCTCAAAATGGGTTGTAAGAAAGGATGACCAGCCATCATCGTATTTTGTTTATAGACTCAACATCCAGTACACTTGTATGTCACTCACATAGTGGATACCGCATTGTAGGCTCAATGAATCGTCATTGTATGGATGAATGGACAGATCAATAGACAGACAGACAGATGGACATCCTATACCACTCTAGGTTGTGATCATACTACAATCCTAACCAGGTCTGATAAAGCTTATTCAATAAGAGATGCTTTAACTAAAATTAAAAATAAATCTACATCCCTCTCAAGTACATAACTTATTTTTAAAAGCCAAAATCTAATAAAATCTTTTGAAAATATGGATGGTAGATAAATGCTACTGACACCGTGCACCTGCAGATACTAGCACAGCCATATTCTGCAGCTTTTGACGATCCTACGCAACCATCACAGTTACTGTTTTGTTAGTGGCTCAAAATATACCAAGTGAAATTTAATACTTATTGACTGAAAACAAAGAAGCATAGCCTAAAAGTTAAGAATTATATTCGATTCAGTGAACAAACTGAGGACTTAAGTCCAGAAAGTACACTTTCAGATAGCTCGGAGGGAATGTTTAGAAGGGTTAAGGGAGGAGCCAGGATATAAAGGAGTTTTTGCAGAAAAATCTCCAGGTAGTTGGAACATCAAAAGATTACTGTTAAAGAAAACCAGATACTTCAGATTAATGAAGTTAGCACTTTTCTAACTATGGGAATATGCAAGAGTCTGGGCTCACTGAAATCATTCCTTTGATATGCACCTTAACTGTGTAGGGCCAGTATCTTCTTTTTCTCCATCCTGAATCCCCGGGGCGGGGGGTACCATCAGAGGGTGGCTGCAGTGGCTGATGGCTGCAGCATCCTTTGACTGCTGACATGGAAGGCAACGTTCTTTGTCCACATAGTTTATCACCAATCCTTCACTGCTGGCACCCACGGACAACTTTTGACTGATCCCCAGACTCTGGTAAAATGCTCTTTTCTACCGCACTCCAAATCAGATCATGAAATGAAACCACTTCTGGGACTGGGTTATGACTCTGGATTTCCAATCAGTTTTGTGCCAAAAGTCTGATTAAAACACATCATCCAAAAACCACACTAGAGACTCTCTATCTTGGCATCTGACCATTCCTGCAGACATCCCGGGAATTTCTGCTCCAGGACTAAAGGTCATCTTGGCATTAAAAGTTCCCCCATGTCTCACAGGTACCAGCAGTTTGTCTCCAGTTCCAGGGCTCTTGCCACCTGCTCTTAGTTGTTCACACTAATTAAAAACACAGCCTCAGCCTGCCCTTCTTGCCTCCTCGTTCGCTGGAAAAGGTCTGCCATTCTCCCTAACATACCTGCAGCCAGGCGGGCAGAGTGGAAAAGGTACGATTACATCCACTCAGGGCTTCTCTCTACAATAGCAGGACAGCCTGTCATCTCTCATCTCCCATTCAGAAGAAGGCAACCTCCTACCACTCCTTAAGAGGAAAGAAAAGTCCCCTCCCTGTAGACAGCTCCAGTAATAGCTGGGCTACTAGACGCTGCTTTTAAATACAATGGCACTTTCCAAAGCAGCCATGTCAGCAAGCTAAAACTTCCTCTGTGTGCCTTGGCCACCGACTGCTTTAACAAGAACTTCCGAAGACCAACTTCCACCAGGACATTTCAGATAATCCTGAGAGAGGGAGTCTCCAGCACCAGGGAGAGAGGAGGAAGAGTGGCAAATGCCCACCCATAGCTCCCTGTTCCTGTTCCTGGGAGGTTTGGACATGTGTCCACGCACGCCGAGACGACTATCAGCCAGAACTGGAGGAAACTTTAGAAGATGTCACTTGCAAAAATAAAGTGAAATTGATCGTATCAGCCAGTTTCATAAACATACCAACTTCAGAAATGAGTTTTAAGACCCAAAAGAAATGGTCATCCAGAGAGAGTTAGGAAAAAAGAGCTGATGAATGAGATTGATGCTATTTACACAGTGCTGGCCAAAGGCTAGAGCCCTGTCTATGAACTTCAAACATGTAGGATTAGCACCTTTGTCTTCAGCACATGGCAGCAAGCACTAAGTAGGTGCTCAATAAATACTTGCAAGTAGCAAGTGTGACTATTCAGGATGCGGGGGAGGAAAGTGTGTAAGTACAGACACACACATACACACACATGCAGCTGTCCAGAAGAAATTCTTCAGGTCTTCCCAGAGTTCAAGACTCCTCCAAAACCACCCTTCTGATTCTCTCACAATCATTAGTTAACTTTCTGATTTAGAATTAGGTGGCTTAGAAGTCTTCCTACCTTCCAAGTCACCCTAGAAAAAGGATTAGATACCTCAGTCCCTAAAATGCTTAATTGAATGCTGACTTTACAACCAGTGTTTTAAAGTCTGGTTAACACCAATTTCTTCCTCAGAGAATGCAGTGAGCCGTTACATCAAATTTCTGGATTTGCCAAGCTGAGACCCAGGCTCACTTGCTAGCCAGCCAGTCTCTTTGCTTTAATATCCTTCAGTACAAAAGGCATCAAGGCCAAGTGGTGCCTGAATTAGGTTTGGCAGCCTCTGCAGCGTTGCTATTTCTTCCTCTCTCTGGAGTTCAACCACGTGACCACGGGCAAGATTCCACCCTGAGCATCACTCGCACAGCCTCATCAGGGACAATGAGCCAACAACCTGTCGTGAAAAACATGGAGCGTATTCATACGTCTCAGCTGTCAATCAGACATAATCAAGCTCACAAACAAGAAACAGGACACTTTTTTTGATGAGTAAAATTTTCTTTTTACAGACTGATGGCAAGATGGGAGGGATGAACGGGTCAATAAATAATCTTGTAGAGGAAAAAAACTGTTATTTTAAAAACAGATTACCATGATCGAAATAAAGTAAAAGTCCCAGATGACCTTAAATCTCATTCTGCTCTCAAGTGCCACGCAACTCCTACTTGCCAAGCTCTGTATCAGTTAATAAGGGAAACACAAGGAAAAAATTGTACAGCTCAGGCCTTCAAGAAGCTTATAATTATGTTTGTGTCATAAAACAGGTGCACAAAAAGAAACACATTAATCCACAAATAATAACATATCAGTAAAAGAAAACAATGTCAAAGATAGCAAAAAGCAATAAGTGATTAAAGGTAAATGCTGGATATCATGGGCTTCCCAGGTGGTTCAGTGGGTGAAGAATCTGCCTGCCAATGCAGTAGATATAAGTGATGCAGGTTTGATCCCTGGGTTGGGAAGATGCCCTGGAGGAGGGCATGGCAGCCCACTCCAGTACTCTTGCCTGGAGAATCCCACGGACAGAGGAGCTTGGCAGTGCACAGGGTTGCAGAGCTCAACATGACTGAAGTGACTGAGCATGCGCGCTGGCTATCATCACTGAGATGTTTGAGGGTCAAGATCCTTAAAAAGGCTCAAATATATATAGGAAGTTTCATGAGAAAAGCAGATTCTAAACTAGACCTTGATGAAGGGGTAAGATCTGCAAATGCGAGTGTGAAAAGGCCTCCTGGGTGAGGAAGCCAGCACCAGCATGGGTGTGCAGCGGGCTGCCCTTGGCATGTTTTGGGTACACATTTGGAGGTGTGAATTCACACTGGCCGGAGCCAGGAGTTCCTCAGTGACAACCTATGCATTGAGACTTTAGGCTGTTCATAAGATAAATTGTTTGCCAAAAGGATGTGGAAACAGTGGCTGACTTTATTTTCTGGGGCTCCAAAATCACTGCAGATGGTGATTTCAGCCATGAAATTAAAAGACACTTACTCCTTGGAAGGAAAGTTATGACCAACCTAGATAGCATATTAAAAAGCAGAGACATTACTTTGTCAACAAAGGTCCATCTAGTCAAGGCTATGGTTTTTCCAGTGGTCATGTATGGATGTGAGAGTTGGACTATAAAGAAAGCTGATCGCCAAAGAATTGATGCTTTTGAACTGTGGTGTTGGAGAAGACTCTTGAGAGTCCCTTGGACTGCAAGGAGATCCAACCAGCCCATCCTAAAGGAGATCAGTCCTAGGTGTTCATTGGAAGGACTGATGTTGAAGCTGAAACTCCAATACTTTGGCCACCTGATGCGAAGAGCTGACTCATTTGAAAAGACCTGATGCTGGGAAACGTTGAGGGCAGAGGAGAAGAGGACAACAGAGGATGAGATGGTTGGATGGCATCACCGACTCAATGGATTGAGTTTGGGTAAACTCCGGGAGTTGGTGATGGACAGGGAGGCCTGGTGTGCTGCGGTTCACAGAGTCGCAAAGAGTCGGACACGACTGAGTGACTGAACTGAACTGAACTGAAAGGATGGGGTGCAGGAAAGCAGTATTTCCAGGAGATTCATCAGGTAGAGGTGTACAGAAGCAACTGGACAATGATCAGGGTGGCAAGTAGATCAGCACCCAAGAAAAGCAACATTTCAGGAGTAACTGGACCAGAAGGGACTGATTAGAGGGACATTCCAAAAAAAAAAAAACTAGACCTTGGCAACTGACTGCATGCGTGTGTGTGTGTGCGCGCTAAGTCATTTCAGTCCTATCTGACTCTTTGCAACCCCATGGACTGTATAGCCCATAACTCTTTGCAACCCTACGGACTGTAGCCCACCAGGCTCCTCTGTCCATGGAATTCTCCAGACAAGAATACTGAAGTGGGTAGCCATGCCCCCCTCCAGGGGATCTTCCTGACCCAGGGATCAAACCCATGTCTCTTACATCTCCTGCATTGGCAGGCAGGTTCTTTACCACTGAGCCACCTGGGAAGCCCCAGCTGACCGGATACGTGCCCCTAAAACAGAAACAACTATCAAGCATAGGCCTTGGCTTTCATGGATGAGGAATATCAGGAAGAAGACTCAAGTGTGGCTGGAGAATGACTCGATGAGCTTGCAGCAGGCCGAGTCTGAAATAATAACATGATAAGGGAATAGAAACAGCCCGTGAGCACCCGGTTCGCCTTCTGCTGCAACTCCACGAGACGACAGTGCAGCCTGGAAATGTCTGAATACAGCCGGCAGCTTGGCCATTAGGGTGACTGAGACCTCAGAGGGAGGACGGCAAAAACTGAGGATCAGAGGGAGTATGCGGGAAGAGTGGGGAGAGACAAGAGCCACTGGTGCAGACAGTGCAGAAGCACCTGCCAAGGCAGAAGGGAAAGCAAGACCAGAGTGGGGCGTGGCGGCCACAGGAGCAGAACCAACCATTGCTGAGAAGGAGAGGAGGAGGAGGATGCCCAAGAAAAGGACACTGGACCTGAACCAACTGCTCCTCAGAGAGCATCATCTCAGTAGACTGCTGAGGACAGAAGCTAGGTCCCAAGGGGCCAGGGAGACACAAGATATGGGGACAGGTATGTAGTGGAAGCAGACAGCTCATACGAGTAAACACAGGGTTGCTCACATGATCACACACATAGCAGTGAATGCAAGACAGTAGTGAAGGCAGACACAGCCCCCCAGGAGTCCCATGCCTGCCCCATTAGAAGGAAAGCTGCTCCGTCTTCAAGAGTAGGACATCCTGAGAGCCAGGAGCCAGCCTCCTCTCTGACAAAAAAAAAAAAAAAACAAGAAAACACAAAGAGAAATCCTGCAGGAGAAAACCGCCCCACGAGGCCAACAGCGTGTAAGGCACAGCCCGGAAAGCTGTCAATCTGAGGACGGAAGCCACACGGCTGCTCTTTCTTCCCTATGAAGTTGATTCCAGCTGGCAGGGGTTAAACATTTCCAAGAAGAGATGAGAGAAGAATCTCCTGGGTTTCCAGGGGAGAAGCTCCAGCTGTTGCTACTAAATGAGAGAAAAATCAGGTGGCGGTGATCCCGCGCTGAAACGGCTGAACCACGGGCAACCAAAACTTTTGGCGTGGTCTGTTTTCACCTCATTGCTCTCAGCTCTTGCTGGCATCATCGTTTGGTGGAAGCTCGAACTGCTTCCTGTCGGCTCCCTGTCAGGAACTGGATTTAAATCAGAGATTTCTGCACTTGCTGATTTCCTTGTCTCATTGGAGGGGCTCTGACGCAACGTGTGCCTCTATGGCTTTCTGAAATTAGACCCTCTCTGCAAAGACACCGGGCTTTCCCAGTGGTGCTAGTGGTAAAGAATCTGCCTGCCAAAGCAGGAGGTATTAGTGATGTGGGTTTGATCCCTGGTCAGGAAGATTCCCCTGGGGAAGGATATGGCAACCCACTCCAGTATTCTTGCCTAGAGAATCCCCTGGACAGAGGAGCCTGGTGGACTAGAGTCCACAGGGTCGCAAAGAGTTGGACATAATTGAAGCAATTTAGCATGCACACATCGGTACCCAAAGACTCATATCAATAATTCAGAAGATACACATGCAGACTTTTCTAAAGAAAAGTATAAAAATAAGTCCAGAAGGCCTGTACTTGGCCACTGAAAGCCACGCTGATATTCCTCTTTCAGGCTGCCAACTTGCAAAGGGAACTTGTATAATAGCAACATTTTTATCTCTGGAAGGCAGCTGAAGACCCCAGAGGGAAGGCATTTCAGCAGAGGTCAAGGAGCACTGGGCACCCCAACCATTTGGGGGCATAGAACTTTTTCGAGCAATTGTGTGTGAAATAATCTACTAGTTCTACTAAAGATCCATACTAAAGTCTCCTTGAAAGGAAATGTCTGTGGTTCTTACTCACGTTAGCAGGTGGTGTGGGGCATTTTCAGGAAAGCTGATAATGAAACTTGGTAATGCCAATGTCCTGAGCAGGATTCCATTCTATCAGGTGGAAGGAGACATACAACTCCGGGGAAAGGCATGGGGCACATGGGCAAGAGGAAACCTGAGTCTCAAGGTGAGCCTGGAGCATGAATGACTTCAGCATCCAGTAGCCTGGAGAGCAGTGAAAAGGAAGCTTCTCCTTTTGGTGAGCTTAGTGGTTGTCAGAAAGCACACGGTGAGGATAGGGAAAGAAGACATTGTGGTAAGGTCTTCTCTTATCCTCTTAGCAAACTGGAAACCTTCTTTTCTACTCACTCAAATGCTTGCTGCTGCTTCACTTCTTCTGATGATTTTTCTAATGGCTCTGATACCTCCAAATGGATGAAAAAATAATACTTTACGTCTTCTCCTTCAAAAATTTAATTTGTTGCTGTTCAGTTGCCAAGTCATGTCTGACTCTTTGTGACCCCATGAACTACACTATGCCAGGCTTCCCTGTCCTTCACCAACTCCCAGAGTCTGTTCAGACTCACGTCCATTGAGTCGGTAATGCCATCCAACCATCTCATCTTCTGCCACCCTCTTCTCCTTTTGCCCTCAATCTTTCCCAGGATCTCGGTCTTTGCCAATGAGTCAGCTCTTCAAATCAGGTGGTCAAAGTATTGCAGCTTCAGTTTCAGCATCAATCCTTCCAATGAATATTCGGTATTGATTTCCTTTAAGATTTAATAACTAGCCCAAATTTGGATAGCTCTTGCTTGAAGCTTTATAAAGTTTATCTAAGAAGAACTGACACCACCCCCGCCTTCTGATCAATCTGTTGTGTCCTTCATTAATAAAAACAAAAATATGATAAAGAATTAGCTCTTCCCAATTGCGATCTTTGGGAAGATTTTCTTTAAAAGGTTTCCACCTCTTTAGGAACTGTGTCTGCCATCCTATCTGGACCACCAGCAGAGGACTGAAACTCTACGACTTAGATGTGACTCTACAGGGTCTGCAGGTGCATCTTCTTACGAATGCAAATGGGAGAGGCAAATTTAGAAACTGTTTTGGAATATGTGACCTTTGGAGACTGAACCTGCAAGCCAAAGACTGGGGTGATTTACTTTAAGAGTCTTTATACTGGAGAAATGTTCAGAAACTTTTGCCTCCTAAATGACTTCTCAGGGCCTGGAAAATATTGAGGGGTTAGGGCTTTATTTCCCAACTTGAAGGACAGCGGATTGTCTCTCCTATTTTAGCTTCCCTTGGGAAACTAGTACCGACTCATTCTCAGCCACAGGAACATCTTCATGTTGACTCCAAGTTTCTTACAGAGATGTGAGTCCCTTTCTTCTGAAAGCAGAGCTCAGAAGGAGCTTGCTAACAGAAACCCCTTCACTAAGACAGGTAATTCTGGAAGAAAGTAAGTTGGGTTTGGGAAGGGAACAGAGTGGGAAAGGAAGATGAGTGAAGTTTGGATATTTCTAAAATTGCAATAAAGCATCTAACCGTTGAGTAAATATACTCACCCTGATTCAAAAGAGCGGTCTAGGTTGGAAACACACACTGGGCAGTAGGGTGGTTGGCACATGGATGGTAAGTGCAAGTGCGGGGGTTGATAAAGTCACTAAGGGAGAGTTTATCAAGCAGAGGGAGAAGAGCTCAACCTTAAGGCAGGGATGGCAGAAGAGCAGAGAAGCCCCCAGTTCAGAAGGGAGAAGGAAAATCAGTAGAGGATGGTGCCATGGAATCTAAGGGGATCTGGTGCTTTGAAAACCAGGAAACTCAAAAGCTGCAGAAGAGGTAAATAAAGGGAAAGTGATTTAACACCTGGCAAGTCCTTGGTGACCTTGGCTAGGGTAATGATAGCTTTCAAACTTACTAATTCCTAATCAAAGTCATGCTAGCCCCCCCCCCCATCAAGAATAAACATGTCCTGGGGAATTTTCTGGTGATCCAGGGGTTAGAACTCTGTGCTTTCCCTGCTGAGGGCCCCAGTTTGATCCCTGGTCAGGGAACTAAGATCCCAGAAGCTGTGCGGCATAACCAAAAAATAAACAAAAAAACAACAAAAGATGTTTGCTCCTTGGAAGAAAAGCTATGACAAACCGAGACAGCGTATTAAAAAGCAGAGACATTACTTTGCCTACAAAGGTCTGTCTAGTCAAGGCTATGGTTTTTCCAGTAGTTATGTATGGATATGAGAACTGAATCAAAAAAAAAAAAAAAAAAAAAAAGGCTGAGTGCCAAAGAATCGATGCCTTCAAACCGTGGTGCTGGAGAAGACTCTTGAGAGTCCCCTGGACTGCAAGGAGATCAAACCAGTCAATACTAAAGGAAATCAACCCTGAATATTCATTAGAAGGACTGATGCTGAAGCTGAAGCTCCAATACTTTGGCCACCTGATGCGAAGAGCAGACTTGTTGGAAAAGAACCTGATGCCGGGAAAAATTGAAGGCAGGAGGAGAAGGGGACGCCAGAAGATGAGATGGTTGGATGGCATCACCGACTCAGTGGACATGAGTATGAGCAGACTCTGGGAGACGGTGAAGGACACTGAAGCCTGGCGTGCTGTAGTCCATGGGGCCACAAAGAGTCAGACACAACTGAGTGACTGCTGCTGCTGCTAAGTCGCTTCAGTCGTGTCCGACTCTGTGCGACCCCATAGACGGCAGCCCACCAGGCTCCTCCATCCCTGGGATTCTGCAGGCAAGAACACTGGAGTGGGTTGCCATTTCCTTCTCCAAAGCATGAAAGTGAAAAGTGAAAGTGAAGTCACTCAGTCCTGTCCCACTCTTAGCGACCCCATGGACTGCAGCCCACCAGGCTCCTCCGTCCATGGGATTTTCCAGACAAGAGGACTGGAGTGGGTTGCCACTGCCTTCTCCTGAACAACAACAAATAACAAACAAAGAATAAGCATACCTGCTCTTTGTGGTTCTCTTTCTCAACTTCAGCTGTGGGTTGTACTTCAACTGTAAGGACCTCTACATCTTTTGAGGACTTGTAACCTGAACTTGAAGGTCCAGCATCACAGTCTCTCTTCTTCCTCTGAAATTTTAGCTCCACCTGCAGTCACCTTCTGATGACTGCTCAAACCTGGTCCTTATTCTCCCTTAGAGTCTTGTCAAAACTGTCCCACCTCAGACAGTGACATGTGAAAATATACTAATGATGGATGTTGAAGCTAAATGAACAAATCAAACCAGAAAAAAAAATCAGAAGACTTCGCTAAACATAATACAAATGGTAAAAAAATCACAAAGAAAAGCATGGAATAGATTTGACTATATAATCTAAAATAATCTAAAACATGAAATCAGTTATAAAAATAAAAATTTATGAAAAAAACTTTATGGAACAAAGTGAGAAACAAATTTGTAACAAATAGCATAAGGTTAATGTCCTTAATTTGTATTTTTAAAAACATAAAAAAATCAGGAAACTAATAACAGCCCTACTGGGCAAAGAATAATAGCCAAGACACAGAGCATTCAGATACAAACAGGTAATAAAATATGAAGAAAAGACTTTCTAATAATTGAATAATTTATGAAAGTCTTTTTTTTTTTTTTGGCTTATTAAATTGGACAGCTCCTTAAAGATAAGTGAAAGTCACTCAGTCGTGTCCGACTCTCTGCAACCCCATGGAATATAGCCTTCCAGGTTCTTCTGCCCATGGAATTCTCCAGGCCAGAATACTGGAGTGTGTAGCCGTTCCCTTCTCCAGCAGATCTTACCGACCCAGGGATCGAACCCAGGTCTCCCGCACTGCTAGTGGATTCTTTACCATCTGAGCCACCAGGGAAGCCCAAGAATCCTGGAGTGGGGAGCCTGTCCCTTCTCCAGAAGGTCTTCCTGACCCAAGAATTGACACAGGGTCTCCTACATTGCAGGCAGATTCTTTACCAGCAGAGCTACCAGGGAAGAGTTTAGAGAAGTAGATATTTGCCTACACTTGTTGTGGGCAGTGGCCCAATAATTCCATTTCTCTGAATCAATCCCAAAGAAATTATACAAATAAGATCTATGTGCAACTATATTAAGTGTATTATTATTTATAGTAGCTAAAACCTGTAAATTTCATATAACTTCATATAATGATACTTTAGAGGACTAATAAAACATAGATTTTTAATTACATACTCAATATTTTCACATATATGCAAAAAGAGGAAAGATAAATATCTTCAATCTATAAAGAACATTTATAAATCAACAATAATTCTATTTTAAAAAGACAAGACATGGATAGGCAATTCACATAAAAATAATAATAAATACTTTAAGCTTATCACAAAGCAATCAACGGAGATAAAATTAATATCTATCCCTAATTTATCATATTGGAAAATACTTAAGTATATGTAATATAACCAGGAGTATATTAAAGATTATATATGTGTGTGTGTGTGTCTGTGTGTAAATGTAATAGAAAGACTAGAAAAATATACACCAAAATACTAAGAAATAGTCAATTTGGGGTAATGAGATTATCAGTGATTTTTATATTCTTCTTAGTGTTTATCTATTTATTTCCAAACATTTACAATAAACATATGTGTGTAACAAGAAAGATGTTTTAAATTGTTTTCAATAACATACTGGTGAGAATAGAAAATGTACATCCTATAATGTTAAAGAGCAAAAAGTGGAAATTAAATATATAAAAAATTTGATCTTCTTAGGTATAGATGTATTATATGCAGGAAAAACAGTGGAAGAAAATATACTATGCAAACCTTTGAGTAGATATCTCAGTTGTAGGTATAAATTATAAGTGATTTTTATTTCATTTTTCTGAATTTTTAGTTATTTTATAATGAAAACATACTATTGTTAAAATCACAAAAAATAAAATATGTGAGTTGAATTGTTTTACTCTTCCTGACAGCAAAAATAAAGCCTCTCCTATTTCAAGCTCAAGTTCTGGGTGCCTTTCCTCTGTAGGATTAACTTCATCCACTTTCTCGGTCCTCCCCCAGAGCACTTGACAATCAGGATGTCTTTGTACCATCTTGTTTTACTTTGGCACTTTGGGTTGATCTGTAATGCCACATCATGGGATGGATATATGACAGATGCAGCCAATTACAATGGAGGACGGGCATTTAGGAGGCACAGTCCTTATGCCTCTCTGCCCCTAGCTCATCACTGTGTTCTTGGGAGACTGCTGTGGGGCGATGGAACTTCCCTATGGCTCAGAAGTAAAGAAATCACCTGCCAAATGCAGGAGACAGAAAAGCTTCAGGTTCAATCCCTGGAAAGGGAAGATGCCCTGGAGGAGGAAATGGCAGCCCACTCCAGTATTCTCGCCTGAAAAAATCCCATGGACAGAGGAGCCTGGCAGGCTACAGTCCATGGGGCCTCAAAGAACTGGACACAACTGAGCAACTGAGCATGTAGGGTGATGGAGAGACTAAGTGGTGGGGTGTGAGATCCTGAGCCCCTCCTTCAACTAGAGCAGCTTCACATTCCTCTGTGTTTTTATCTTGGGGTTCCACACAAAATCACATTGAGAAAAGGGCTCTGCTTGTTTAAAAGAATGGTTTAAAAAATACATCCCGACTCTCTCCCGACCTCTCCCAACCCCACCTGTTGTCAGTCTGTCTCACCTGTCAGTCCGGTCTGAAGTCTTGGAAGACAGAATGATTTTTTCAAACTTGAGTTCTATTTCTTAATAGGTAGGTGGAAAAGAAAGGGTTTCAAAACCGGAGAATCTGAATTTGCATCTTGGTCCTGCCCTTGTCTTACATTTACCTGATGTGTGACCTGGAGAAAGTTATTCACCCTCTTGTTCCATTTCTTCATCTTCAAACAAGGATAAATCATATTCCCACCACAGAATGTCATAAAGACTCAGATACCGCAAGTGAAAAGTGCTTTATACAAAACATCTGCTCTAAAAGTAAGTTATTCACAGCAAACATAATCATAGCCTCCACACTTGTATTCATCCATTCAACAAAGATTCATTGATCATCCATTATATGCAGGTCACATGTTCTCATCAATATGCCCAAACCACAAGACCCTCCTAGGCTGACATTCAACATGCGGATTAAGTGAGGAAAGTGTGGAAAGCCATTAGTCTTGTGCCCAGAATACAGGAAGTTCGTTTCTCCCCCAACAACATGTACAGAAAATGAGGTGGCTTCCTGGATAATAAAGAAGGGGCTGACAGAACGTGTTTCTTAGTCCCTATTTATTCCATTTTCTAGGAAGGCTAATCTGTGTTCTCATGAGGAGGGTCAAGAAAGAACACCCCCAATTGGAGCATTCCCCAACCCCATCACATTCATTAGCTCAGGGACCCTGCGACCAAGAACACTCCCCATGAAATGCTGGATTCTGGCACATGTGTGTGCTAATACCATCTGCCTGATGGGAACTTCCTGTTGGGCTGGTGGCAGGGGCTACAAGAGGCGGGTACCACTGAGGACTGAGGAGGAAGGGATCTGAGGGATCCCAGGACTGACTGAGACCCCAGGGTCAGAACCCCCCTTCTAGGGTGCCCTCTGCTACCTGGGATACCTGGGTTACACGCATTGATCAGCACCTTTGATAAACTGCCTACAGGATAAACCCTTACAAGAATTACTTATTATGTAAGTAGTACTTAATACTTGCTAAACCAATCCATCTTATCCTTTTAAAATAAATTTTAAAATCCTTTTAAAAAAATGTTGTCCCCTTTAATGGAGGAAAGTATTATTTCAATACTTAGCTAGGCTGCAGACCAATCATTATTTTTAGAACCAAGTAGATATGAAATGGGCTTCCCTGGTGACTGGGATGGCAAAGAATCTGCCTGCAAGGCAGGAGACCCGGGTTCTAACCCTGGGTTAGGAAGATTCCCTGGAGAAGGGAATGGCGACCCACTCCAGTATTCTTTCCTGGAGAATCCCACGGACAGAGGAGCCTGGTGGGCTGCAGTCCGTGGGATTGCAAAGAGCTGGGCACAACTGAGTGGCTAACACTACTAGATATAAAATGGTACCAACATCCTCAACCAATCAGTAACTAAAAGGAAAGAGATCTGTATTTTGTATGTTTAACATGTTGTGAAGAGTTGCTGGGTCCAAGAAGCAAAATAAAATGGGGCCACTATGCTTAAGAAGATGCTAACTCATCTGGGAGAGGACAAGCAATCAGCACCGACACTCAGGAATATAACTGAGCGAACTGTGTGGTACAGGCCATATATTCTGTAGAAGTTTGGGGAGAAAAACAACAACAACAGGAGGCATCAGTGTGAACTGAAGAAGAAAAGCTTCCAGAAAGAAGTAGAAATTGATCTATGGCTTGAAGGCTAAACAGTAGGATGCAGGCATGAACACGGTTTACTTTGGGAAGACCAGAACCTGGAGTCACTGTTTTTTTAAAGAGAGGGATGGCACAAAGATAGTAAGAAAAGATGAGGCTTGTGGAGGAAGACAAGGTGGACTGGGACAGGCTGAATTAAGGAGACCAGAAGGAGCAGAAATAAAACAAGCCCTCAAGGTTCTGAATACCCCATGAACTTCTGCCTCTAAGCCCTTTCTAGTTAAAGTTGGCCATGTTGATAAACTTGCAGGAATGAATTATATTAATAATATTTGATTTTTTAAAGCTAATTAAGAAAGATGTACTCATATCATATTGGGATACCGCTTCAAAATACAGAACTTCCTTCCTGCTGCTCATAGCAGGAACCTGGATTATTAACACAGCCTCAAAGGTGTATCCAACCTCTCCTTCCCCTCACGCAAAGGGCATTCCCTCCATAAAGTCCCCTGCCATTGATCTTTTCTAAGGAGCGCAGATAATTACTAAATGTGACTCATTGGTAAAGAATGCACCTGCCAATGCAGGAGACTCGAGTTCGATCCCTGGGTTGGGAAGATCTCCTGGAGAAGTGAATGGCAACCCACTCCAGTATTCTTGCCTGGGAAATCCCATGGTCAGAGGAGCCTGGCAGGCTACAGTCCATGGGGTCACAAGAGTCAGACGTGACTGACCACACACACATGCACCCTTGACATCTTTATTCTTTCTAATTTGGTTGGGCTTATCTAGCCAATTAACTAGAAGGGGTAGGCTACATGAAAGACATCAATCTTTCAAGGAATCCAGAATGTGAATTCAAGCCTACTAACTTCTGCTCAATATTCCAAATACAGCCAGCATCTACTATGTATAAGGTACTTGCTGGATGCTATAGAGGAGCAGTTGTGAACTGGCAAATAGATGGAAAAACAATGGAAACAGTGATAGACTTTACTTTCTTGGGCTCCAAAATCTCTGCAGATGGTGACTGCAGTCATGAAATTAAAAGACGTTTGCTCCTTGGAAGAAAAGCTATGAAAAACCTAGACAGCATATTAAAAAGCAGAGACTGCTTTTTACTTTACTGACAAACATCCATATAGTCAAAGCTATGGTTTTTCCAGTAGTCACGTATGGATGTGAGAGTTGGACCATAAAGAAAGCTGAGCACCAAAGAATTGATGCTTTTGAACTGTGGTGTTGCAGAAGACTATTGAGAGCCCCTGGGACTGCAAGGAGATCCAACCAGTCCATCCTAAAGGAAATCAGTCCTGAATATTCATTGGAAGGACTGATGTTGAAACTGAAGCTCCAATACTTTGGCCACCTGATGCAAAGAACTGACTAATTGGAAAAGACCTTGATGCTGGGAAAGATTGAAGGCAGGAAGAAAAGGGGACAACAGGGGATGAGATGGTTGGATGACATCACTGACTCAATGGACATGAGTTTGAGCAAGCTCTGGGAGTTCGTGATTGACAGGGAAGCCTGGCATGCTGCATTCCATGGGGTTGCAAAGAGTCAGACACGACTGAGCAACTGAACTGAACAGAGGATATGGGCTTCCCCAGTGGCTCAGGGTAAAGAATCCACCTGCAATGCAGGAGTCGCAGGAGACGAAGTTTCGATCCCTGGGTTAGGAAGATTCCCCTGGAGGAGGGCATGGCAACCCACTCCAACATTCTTGCCTGGAGAATCCCATGAACAGAGGAGCCTGGTGAGCTACAATCCTTGGGGTCAAAAAGTGTCCGACTTGACTGAAGCAACTTGGCATGCACACAGAGGATATAGACCTGGAGGAGACAGTCCATGGACTCAAGGTTCTTCCATGAAACCAGGGAAGATAACCCAAGCACACACACGTCTACAGCACCTGGCAGAATATGAGGAGTGGGATGAGAGAGAAGCAGAAACAAAAGAACCCATTTAACGGGAGAGCACCATGGAACACAGCAAGGAGGACAGGGCACCTATGATAAACCCCAGGATATGAGTAGAACTCAGACCTGGAGAGGTGGAAAGGGAGAAGAGTCTTGTCAGACATAAGAGAAGGAGAAAAGGCACAGAAGAGGGGAAGCACAGGGCGTGACCTGCAATAGCAAGTGATGCATTTACTAGAATAAAAGGAGCTACTCCCTGGGTGGTTATGAGAACTAAAGGACTTAATATATATAAAGCAAAGAAGGCACCTAGAACAGTGCTCAGCACACCGTGTTCTGTGACCCCTGGCTGCTACTATATTGCTGCTGCTTTACTACTAAGAGTAGTATTAGGACCACTAGCAGTGTTACTACTATGGCCACTGCTCTCCCTGTTTTCGGTGTAGGCAAGGGATAGCAGAGCACAAGACCAGAAAGTGATTTGGGGTCATGCCATGGAAAGCTCCAAATGCCACAGACCATAAAATATTTTTGACCCAGCTGATGCGATCTGATTTTTACTTTGGGAATAGTAATCTGGCAATAGGACAGGACTGAGTGAAGTGGAAAGAAACATTTGGCGGGAGGTGGGGACAAAAGGAGAGAGGAGGCATGGGGGCGGGGGAAGCACAGGACACACAGAGCCAGTGGAGCAAATTCACTGCTATTTTCTCAAAAGAACACAGGACTGGTTACAAAAGACGGAGTCCTTCCATCCTGTGAAAACTCTGCCTGCCCACATCCAGTCACCACTTTCCATTCTCCTCTACCTCCATCTTGAATCACCAATACACAGAGTGTGAAGATCTGCAAAGGTGGGAAGAGAAAGAGGAGAAACATGTGGCGCTCTTAGAAACTGAATCAATTAACAAACCCATAATGTTGCTCACTGGTATTCTGAACGTTGGTTACCTTAAACCCTCAACATTCACCTCCTGCAATGAACACTAGTCCCTCAGCAGCTATGCGTTGCCAAAAGAATGTGGGCATTTGAATCAAAAAACCTGATTGGAATCCTGCTTATACTAACTTACTGGCTTTGTGATCAGAGACAAGCCACCAAACCTCTCTGAGCCTCTCTTCTATAATCTGTAAAACGGAGACCATGATACCCATTACCTCTTAGGGTTATTGTAAAGATCACATAAAGAAATACGTTCAGCACACTCAATATGAAGCCTGGCATATGAAAAACAATAGACTTTGTCTATTATTATTAAAAGAGATCTTGTTAATAAATACTCGTTGTTGCTTTTCTTCCTGCTGTTTTGGGAAGAACATCACATTTTTTCACTGTCACGCTTTCAGAGTCTTTGCCTGCTTTAGGTGATTCAGTTCAGTTGCTCAGCTGTGTCCGACTCTTTGCAACCCCATGGACTGAAGCACAACAGGCTTCTCTATCACCAGCTCCCTGAGCTTTCTCAGACTCACATCCATCAAGTCAGTGATGCCATCCAACCATCTCATCCTCTGTTGTCCCCTTCTCCTCCTGCCTTGAATCTTTCCCAGCATCAGGGTCTTTTCCAACGATTCAGCTCTTCACATCAGGTGGCCAAAGTATTGGAGCCTCAGCTTCAGCATCAGTCCTTCCAATGAATTTTCAGGACTGATTTCCTTTAGGCTGGACTGGTTGGATCTCCTTGCAGTCCAAGGGTCTCTCAAGAGTCTTCTCCAACACCACACTTCAAAAGCCTCAATTTTTTGGTGCTCAGCTTTCTTTATAGTCCAACTCTGACATCCATACATGACTACTGGAAAAACCACAGCTTTGACTATATGCATATTTGTCAGTAAAGTAATGTTTCTGCTTTTTAATATGCTGTCTAGGTTTGTCATAGCTTTTCTTCTGAGGAGCAAGCATCTTTTAATTTCATGGCTGTAGTTACCATCTGAAGTGATTTTAGAGTCCAAGAAAATAAAGGTGGTACGGATTGGTGGAAGCAAAAATCATAGTCATTGATCCAGAAGCTCCCTCTCTCCACCAAAGCCTGGAGACACGTCTGGCATCCTGGGAAAAACATCAGCAAGGTCACTTGGAGCCTATCAATCAATCACGATTGAGGGTGATGTTCATGGCAAGGTCCAGATACTCAGCTCATCGGGTATAAGAAGGCCATCTCTGGAGGATGTGTCCTTGCTGGAGAGCAGGGCACTGGGTTTTCCTATGTACCAAGCTTCTCCAGCAGGCATCTCACCAGAACGGGACCTGGATGGGTTCTGAATCTCCCCTTAATTGAATGACAAAGCTGATCCTCACCCATCACAGCTATTCATGGAAGATGCTACAAAATGGAGGCTACAAGAATTCTGCTAACGTAGGTGATAACTCCAGCAAGACACATTTCCAATCGCACAGAAGAGCTACAAGGTCACATGATTGCAGAGGAGGTGGGGTAGCAATCAGCCAAGACAAGCTAACATCTCCACAATGTTATATATATCAGAAAAGCAGCCTGGCCCCGGGTGGGAAGGGACAGTACTGAATAAAGATGTGCTACCTCGAGGAGGAACCAAGCTGCAAATTGGTTAGCCATTTAAATGGCCAAATTACCCAAGACATAATTAGGGCAACATTTTCCCCCCTGGAACTCCTATATGTGAATTAATGGACCCTTCTCAGTGAGCCAAGCTAGCACTAATAGCATTTTCTTTCCCTCAGACCATTTACATCATTAATCCCTTTTCCGAGCTGGCATTTGTGTTTGCGTTTTCCACACCCAGAGGTCAAGTCTCTATCAGGCAGCCTTTTGCTCTCTGGCACGTAGTAATGGTGGGCATGTGTCAGGACACAGAGAAACTTGTCTGGTTTTATTTACATGATGTTGCCAGAGAGATAGCCAGGACTAAGTGAAGGGATGCTGGGTTAGGACAGTAAGGGAGACTCCTTGGTGCATTGCAGCCTGCCAGGACTGTATGTGTGTCTCTGTGTTGTAAAATATGCACAAACTGAACTATTTTAATCCTTTTTAAGTACACAGTTCAATTTGGCTACCTGATGCAAAGAGCCAACTCACTGGAAAAGACCCTGATGCTAAGAAAGATTGAAGGCCAAAGGAGAAGGGGGCGGCAGGGGCTGAAATGATTAGATGGCATCACCGACTCAATGGACGTGAGTTTGAACAAACTCAGGGAGATAGTGAAGGACAGGGGAGCCTGGCGTGTGCTACAGTCCATGGAGTCACAAAGAGCGGGACATGATTTAGCGGCTGAATAGCACCAACAACAACAGTTCAGTGGCATTAGGGACACTCCCATGGTTATGCAACCATCACCACCACCCATCTACAGAATTTTTGCATCTTTCCAAACTGAGATGCCACAACCATTAAATACTAACTCCCCATTCCCCACTCCCCTAGGCCCTGGCAACTGCAATTATCCTTTCTGTCTGTGAAATGTGATTCCTCTAAGTCCCTCACGTAAGTGGAATCACACAAGGTTTGTCCTTCTGTGTCACTACGTTTTCAAGATTCATCTGTGCTGTTGCATGTGTCAGAACTTCCTTCCTCTTGAAGGCTAAATATTTCATTGTCTGTATAGACCACATTCAAAAAATCTAGTCATCTGAATTTTTGCATCTTTAAACTACTGACTAACAATCATGAAACTTGATTTTCATTATGATAAAATACATGTAAACATTCAACCATTTGAAAGTATACAGTTCAGTGGCATTAACTGTATTCACGTTGGTGGGCAACCGTCATCCCATCCATCCCCAGAACTTTCTCATCTTCCCAAATTGGAACTCCATACCCATTAAACAACAACTCCCCAAGTCCCCCCTCATCTCAGGGTCCAGCAAGCACACCTGCTATGACCCTTGACCATATCCAGCTTTGGCTTCTTCTTCTGAAAAATGGACACTGTGATCACAGCCTTGGACCCGCAAACTGTTTCAGTGCCAACTGAGTATTTCCTATTTGGCACAGGCCCCTCCATCACCCCCTCAAGTCAGTTCTCTTTCTGGGCTGGTGCTTACAGCCAACTCTGGGGCAGCTGGATTGGGGAGACTTCTGGGAACACACACAGGTCCTGCCTGCCAAGGGAGAAGGAGGCCAATGCTTCCCACATGGCAAGGAGAGGAGCTGTTCTAACCTTAATCAGTCAGTCAGCTCAGTCACTCAGTCGTGTCCGACTCTTTGTGACCCCATGAATCGCAGCACGCCAGGCCTCCCTATCCATCACCAACTCCCGGAGTTTACTCAAACTCATGTCCATCGAGTCGGTGATGCCATCCAGCCATCTCATCCTCTGTCATCCCTTTCTCCTCCTGCCCCCAATCCCCCCCAGCATCAGGGTCTTTTCCAATGAGTCAACTCTTCACATCAGGTGGCCAAAGTATTGGAGTTTCAGCTTCAGCATCAGTCCCTCCAATGAAGACCCAGGACTGATCTCCTTTAGGATGGACTGGTTGGATCTCCTTGCAGTCCAAGGGACTCTCAAGAGCCTTCTCTGACACCACAATTCAAAACATTTCTCTTGGTATAATTAACCACATTGAGCTGGAGGTTGGAAAAGCAAGCACAATACTAACAATCTAAATGTAAGTGCCCATTTGTTATTGTTTTTTTCTTTCATTGCAACCTTTCTGGGCATAAACAAAAGAAGAGAAAGTGTTGCTGGTCTAGGTTACTCATTGCTATCGCCTGTAAGAGAAAAAGAATGACAAATATCACCCACCCATCTGTGAAACACGAATATGTGAAACTACCATCTCCTTGAAGAACAGAGAAATAAATCTCTATTCAAATGAAAAAAATCTCACTTTTGGCAACAGAGCCAGTTTCAACGTTATATATATTGTGCGTGTTTATTAGAATTTAACAAATAAGAGAAATTTCACGTAGTCAGTCACCGGAGGATACCCACACAACCCCATAAATGTAACAGAGGCATATTGAAAGGGGCATAAAAGGAAACGCTAATTAAATTCCAATTTCCTCCAAATACTGCCAGATTGTTCAGGTATAAGCTCACTTCCTGGGCTGTAGAGCACTTACTCAAATGAGCCCAGGTTCCAGATTCATGGTGCTGTGAAACACAGAGGAGTCTGGAGCAAAGCCTCGTGTGAGCACAGTGAGGTGTCCTCCAGGCGGGCTGCGCTTTGCATGGCCTAGGGGAGTGGGATGGAGTCAAAGAGAGACGGGGAAGGAGGTTTAGTCAAGGGAAGCGACAGGAACTGCTGAGGAATCTTCTAGAAACACAGAAATGTAAGTCAAGTTAGGAGCTGTGGGTTGGGCAAGACATAAAATGAAGGAGAAGGGTAAAAGGAGATGGAGAGAAGAAGAGAAAAGAAGAAAGAATGGCCATGGGGGCTGATGGGGGTTGGATGGGGCAGGGGGAGTGGGGAATTCTCGCAGGGACAAGGCACTGGGTCTGCCATCCTGGGATCAAAAACCCGGTCAATGTTGGGGATAAAAGCTTCTCCCCACCATGCTCAGGTTGTCACTAAGCATCTGACCTTGAAAGTGAAAGTGTTAGTCGCTCAGTCACGTCCAACTCTTTGTGACCCCATGAACTGAGTCAAAAATGGTGAGGGATCCAAGAAGCTAAGAGATAGTAGAAAAAAGAGAAGAAGGTGTCCAAGTTCCTGGAGAGAAGGAACACAAATTTTCACTCTTCTTATGTTTCAGAGATGAGGTGCAGGTGGGGCATGAAGGCATCCGGACTGTTGCTTCCAGTGGACCAGGTGGGTGGCCCTTCCTCCCTCGGCGTTTCTCATCCATCTCTCCCATGCTGAGCTCTGCCAAATGAAACAGCCTTTCTTCCGGCAGCCCACCACCGCTGCATGAGGATATATGAAACCCCTGAGGATGCGCCCTGAGAGTAGCTGAACAGAACCAGAGGGGACCACGTGCCATTCCATGGGTTTACGACAGGGGCAGCAGCCTCCCACTCTGCCAGGTGAGGCGGACGAGGGCAGAAACAGAAGCCCAGATCCTGAGACCCTGATCAACAAGAGCAAGGACATCTGAGAGGGAGCAGCCACCATGTGGGTCCTCCTCCCCGAGGAATTACAGTCTGATCTTCATGTGAAATCTGCTCAATATTGACAGCGAATTTAAAAACAAACAAAAGAAGCCACCATCTCAGATCACCCAGAACTGTCGCCAGGATCCCAGATTTTGGATCTCCAAGTGCGTGACCAGGAAAAGGGACAGAAGAGAGGACAACCCCACCTCCCACCATCAGCAGAGAATCAAAGGGAGACCAGGTGGGGTCTTCCAATCCTGCTTAGAACAAGGAGTCAGGGAGCTCAGAGGAGAAAGGACCCAGGGAGCTCGGAAGGAAGGACCCAGGCCTGGCCTGGCCAGGGGAGCCTGGGAGAAGGGGAGCCTCGGAGAAGGGAACCCCTGAAGGCCCCTGAGGGGAGCCTGGGCTCCTGGAAGGCATCACTTCAGCTCTGCCTCAGGAGCTGCCTTGGGTGCCAACAGGAACATTCTGGAAGCCTGTCAGTAAAGCAGGAAATGTCAAAGACCCAGTATGGAAACCAACTTTCTCTCTCAGAGGAAAGAGCCATTGGTGAGCCTTCTTCTCTCAAACACCATCCTCACCTCTCTTTCCCAACCAGGCAGCTCTCCTTTCCCCAAAAGAGGTCTGTTCCAGTAATCTCTCTCTCACCCACTCCTCTCCTAAAGAGGTTCCTATTCCTACATACAAAACCCCACATATTCCTACAAAACTCAGGTAAGCATGCAAGCCAGGTGGCCTAGCAGGTGGGGGAAGGAACGGCAGAGGGGTCAGCATCCCCGCAGCTTGGTGAGCTCTCTCTCCACTTCTTTCTCATCTGCACTCTTGTAACCAACCAGAGTCACTGAGCCAGTCCCATTGACCTTTGGGGGAAAATGAGACTTCTAAAACTGGTACATGGGTTACACATTTCCAAATGGACACTGCCCAAGAGCTTCTAAGGACTTGATTCTCTTTTCACCATATCTACTTCCTAGAACCTTTTCCTCCAATAGTACGAGAAAAGCATATTTCATCCCAGCTCCTGGTCTGAGGACATAAACCCCAATGGATTTATGGAATAAATGGAATAAGAACTATTGTGGGAAGGGGTGGGGGTGGGGGGCCTTCCCCGAGGCTCAGTGGTAAAGAATCTGCCTGCCGATGCAGGATGCACACGTTCAATCCCTGATCTGACAAGATCCCACATGCAGCAGAGCAACTAAGTCCATGCACCACAATACAGAGAAAAGTCCACACAGCAACGAAGACCCGCACACCTGAAAACAAATTCAAAAAATTGTTTTAAAAAAGAACTACTGCAGGTTGGGCTTGCCTGGTGGCTGGGACAGTAGAGAATCTGCCTGCAATGCAAGAGACCCAGGTTCGATCCCTGGGTTGGGAAGATCCCCTGGAGAAGGGAACGGCTACCCACTCCAGTATTCTTACCTGAAATTCAAGAAGCTTAAAAATAAAATCCCAGAAAATTCTACCCAAATTTAGTCTGTATATGTTATGACCCGCAATCTCTCTTTACTGCCTTGATGCTCTCTTAGTTTAGTATTAGTCATTCAGTCATGTCCAACTCTTTGCGACCCCATGGACTGTAGCCCACCAGGCTCCTCTGCCCATGGGGTTTTCCAGACAAGAATACTGGAGTGGGTTGCATTCCCTTCTCCAGACAGAATGCTCTCTTAGAGTTCTTAGTAAAGTGACATTTCATAAAGATAGGCAGGCCCAACCTTGGGTTTCAAAGACATGAAGAGGAGGGTGCCATGTGCTATGGGGAGCATCACAGACTCCTTGTCCCCTGACCTCACTCCACATTCCCTGGCTCATCACAGTCCACCGGTGTGGACTCATCCCTTTATTAAGGGGAAGTTAAGAGTGGGGGGCTCCAGGAGTGGATCACCTGGGCTCTGCTTCTCAGCAGCTACCTCACTTAAACTCTCAGCTTATTGGGAAAGGTCCCGGGTCCTACACTCCACAGTCTTGTTCTGCAGATAAGATACAACAATGTATGAAGCCCATGGCGAAGGTCATTGTAACAATGCCAATTACCATTCATTTTTTTAAGCCAGTAATTCTTGACTCCCCTAGTGATATACTGTGCTGGACATGTAGACGGTGAGAATTGGATCAGGCTGAGAACTGCCACTGTCTTCTTTCTCTCTCCAGAACAATGTGAGCCACCAGCACAACACGAATGCATCAAGTAATGAAATGACTTTGCTTCATGACTGGAGAGACCCTGCAGCATCATGACAAGGTTGGAGGGGTGAGATAAGCAAAACCGACTTAGAAGAAGAGAAGAAAACAGGGGGTAGGAGGGAGCCCAGAGGGAACACACTTTTAAGTCTGCCAGATTGGCCTATATTGATACAAAATGTTACCACTCAGTGTAGGGCATCAGGATCTTTCTGTGAATTGAAAATTATCTCATAATAATAAGCTTTTTTTTTTTTTTTAAAGAAGAAGAATAAGTCAGCCAGAAGCCAGGTCCCCAAGACTCCATGGAAATGAATCTGGTGCCATCAGCAAGCTACTCCCACGCCATCCCCACTCTGGGCCAGGCTTCCCAACAGCAGGAACCATTTTTTTTTTTTTTTTTCATCTCTGCATCCCCAGCAGATTAGGGCTTTGCCTGGCACACTGCAGACTCACAGTAAATGTTACATCAACACATAAAAGGATTAATCCTCTTTCCCGAGCCCCTCACCCCTGAAGGCTAGCTGAAAGCACCCCTTCCCCTTTGGCTCCAGCACAAATGCTTAGGGTTTTGCTGCATTTCATTTTTTTCTGTGTCTTTGGAAACCTCAACAAGAAGAGACACGTGTGTGCTGTTGGCAGCTGCAGACGCCCAGCCAGCAAAGGTTAACGGGATGCAAACCAGCTGCCATTAGCATCAGGAGGTTAATGGCAACAGGGCTGCGGCTGGACTACCTTCAGGTCTCTAGAAATGTGGGACAAAGGTGAGCCACTCTTCCGGGCTGGTATTCCCTCTCTGCTCTTCCACCCGCCTCTGGGTTGCCAGCCAAAATACCCACTCTAATTTCATTGCCTGCTCTTGGCCATGTGCTTTGTGAATTTCCTCTTTTGACAAAAGATAAAGTGAATGAGCAGAGGAATTGGCCCCCTGCAGAAACCAAAGGAGAGGCCAAGTCTGTTTGCTAAAATACTCCCCGCTCACCAACCACAGCTTGACAGTCACCTCCTTCCTCTGCCTCGTAATAATGGTACCGCGTAATCATCCTCGGGCATCTGGGACTTGCCAGACCCCGAGCTAAATGTAGTCACGAATAAAGAGACAAGACATCCCCTCTGGGGGCATCCAGCAGGCCCAGCCACAGCGGCTGCCCAGACCAGCCTGCAGACATGAAATCACGGATGGCACCTGCTAGATCCAAGGCTCCGGGCGGCACATGCAGTCTGCTCACAGTGCTGTTCTAGATGGCCTCTTTCATCTCTGCACATTTCCAAGCTGCATGTGTGTGCGTGTGTGCATGTGTGTCTGTGTGTATGTTCAGTCACTCAGTCATGCTGGACTCTTTGCAATCCCATGGGACTGTAGCCCACTAGGCTCCTCTGTCCATAGCATTTCCCAGGCAAGAATACTGGACAGGGTTGCCATTTCCTGCTCCAAGGGATCTTCCCAACCCAGGGATCGAACCTACCTCTTCATTTGCAGGTGGATTTTTTTTTTAACCACTGAGCCACCTGGGAAGCCCCCAGGCTGCATACCTACACTCTAATTCCCCTAACCATGCTAGGGGCTACCCAAGATTCACTCCACAAAGCCCAAGGTCTCCCCCCCCCATCTCCCTCTGGAATCTGGATGCTCTCATCCGCGTCCAATAGCAAAACAAGCATGCACGTGTAGACACCCATCATATCTGAAGCTGACTCCCAGGGAGGCAGCTCTCTCGGCCCTGGGCGGGACTCCACTAAAGGTAAGGACACTTCTCAGCACATCATCCCATCCTATGTCAGGGACAGCAGGCCCCAAACAATCCCTCTCTCTAGAGGGATGTTCATGCCTGCTAAGTCACTTCAGTCTAACGGATAAAAACTGCCAAATTCTATGGGCAAGCAGAGTGCCACTGAGTTATATTTGATTGAAAAGGGCCCAAGTCTGAGTGATGTCTGTTCACAGGTGACTGGCTGGCAGCCCGGCAAAGGCATGCTCACCAGGATTTTGCAGGAGATTCTAATTCTCTCCAGAAGAAAAATGAGGATAAAATGCACAAAGTTCAGGACTTATTTTCTTTGTTTTCTTCTCCATATTCTGCAAAGGAATCTGCTTCCCCAGTGGGAAAGAGGTTCGAAAGCCTCTGTCCTCCCAGAAACCAAGCAGGTCCCTTCTGGGCCAGGCTGGGACCCAAGGGTGCTGGGCCTACAGAGAAGGAATGCCCATCTCAGCTCCTCTCCCCACTTACAGGGTGTTCAACTGAAGGTCTTTGTTGATGTTTTTTGAAAAATAACAGGAGAGAAGGGGATGCACATCCTGAATCTGAGTTGGTCTCTTTCTTTCTTTTTCTTTTAGCTTTATTTTTTATTGAAATAACATTGGTTTATAACAATATGTAAGTTTCACCATGACATTTCTACTTCTGTATACCCTACAGCCAGCTCACCACCAAAAATTTAGCTTCCATCCATCACCGAAGCACTTCACCCTTCTCCTGTGGTAACTACCACTCTGTATCTCTGTGTTTGTTTTTGCTTAGTGCTTGTTTCATTTTCCAACTGTCTCTTTTCTTTCTGTTACACATGTCTATGCACAAGGACGTGTAATCACGTGCCAGACAGGCCTGTGAGCACCAGAGGCTGATCGAGACGGGTTCCTGCTGCCTCTGGCCTTGGTGCTGAGATCCTGCATCTTGGAACAAGCCGAGGTCCCCTTCAGAAGGACCATGTTCCCTTTCATGGGTTCAAGTAGCTGAGGTCAGCAGGGGTGGGAGGGGGCCTGAGGGACTGGAAACTATACCTGTATTACTATTAATCACTGCAATTAATTTTGTAAACCACTCGAGCAGTTTCCCGATTATTCCTCTCTATAGCAACTTCTTTGATCTTTATAGCACCCTGGGGGTGGGCAAGAACCATCACTCGCAGACAGAGAGAAACAAACTCTCCCAGGGCCACTCAACTACCAAGCGGCAAGCTTGGGATTCAGCCACAGGGTGCCTGATCCCAGTTTTCTGTCACATCACCACCCCAGCCTTCTTCTATTGACCTCAGAAGTTCACAGGGCAGAAATGTCAAACAGAAGAACATGAGGTGCTCTCCTCTACTTCTTTCCAAATCAAAAGATCAAGAAGGAAGTAACCACGTGACCTCATACCCTCTTGGATTTCTTACAGTCGTGATGGAAAAAAATGAGATCTATTATTGTCATTCATAAAGACTCTCTATTCGCTCTCTGTATGCCAGGCATGGTGCCAGCTACAGGTAGGTAACCTTGACAAGTGTTACACAGGAAACCTCTCTGCTGTTAACAAATAAAGCTCCCCCTTCTCCTCTCCAAAGGCAAATTAAAAAGATGCAAAGAGAACCTTTGCTGTTCATTACACCAAACAACATCAAGCAGGTCACAGGAAATGTTTAGCAGGGCTGAGTCCAGTAAAGGCAGCCTGCTGGGTCTCTCCCACAGTCTCACCTTTTTTCCTTCCTTCCTTCCCATTTCCACCACCGGCACTCACCCTCTTTGCCACTTCACCCTCATAATTATGGGGTTCCAGTGCACTTGTGGTAGATAAGCTCATTAGTACTTCTATCTCCAAAGCTTAATTTTTTTGCTGGTGTGGGTGGTGGGGGTTGGGGGAATCCAAAACAGTCAGCAGTCTTAGAGGCAAAGGAGATTGTTCTGAATGTAAGGACTGACAAAGACCTTGACTCCTAGTGAGTTTTGGGCCTCCTGGGAGGGCAACAGGGAAACACCCGGCAAATGCTCACAGGCCATGCCTAAGGACTGCCCAGGAGTCCAGCCGGGTCCTCTTCTGGTGGTTCTGGTGGTCCCCAGTCAGATGGGTTGAGGTGTAGCCTGCTGAGGATTCAGACTTCAGTTTGGGATCTCTGAGGCCATTTCAAGTTTAAATCTCCCCCAAATCCTATATGAGTCCTTCTCTCCAGATCAGAGTGATTTGGATTGTCCCCAGACCTGTCTCTAGAAATAGAATGATTTCCAGGACAGAGGTGGGTCCACAGACCCGAGTCATGTTTTGATTTCACAGGACCCTTTTTGCCATGACCCTGACAAGCTCAGTGCTTCCGGCTCAGTTCTCCCCAGAGCAGTGGCCAGTGCATTCAATAAAAAGATCTGGAAGCAAACTTGAAGGGGCAGGGGAATATTTAAAGGCAGAATATAGAGAAGATGCCAGAAAGGATATCGGTTCATTAGTGATGCAAGAACATGGACACCCAGTCAGTGACTTGCAGGGTACGTGCGGGGATCCAAACTTGTTTTCCTGCCCGAGGATAAAAACTTGCAAGGGCAAGTTCCTTCCTCGGCTAACAAGATGAAAGGCGCTTGTGGAATGATACTTTACAGTCTGGTTTATTAGACAAGATAAAGGCCTCCTAGACAAGATGGCAAGATGACAGTGAAAAGATATTTCTGAGAAATTAGAATAAAACCAAAGATAAGAGGAAATAATGTCAAAGAAGATGACACAGGAGATCAAGAGGAGGAGGAGAAATCCAATCACTTTGCAACTATGATCCACATGAATGAATATTCTGAATCATCCAAATAAGAACAGTGTTCTCTCTGCAGAACATTGAGGAAAATGTCTGCATAGGCGGAAGGAAACTCATTAGTGCCCCAGGGCGAGTTGGGGGAGAGGGACACGTACAGCATGGCTCTTGGAGGCTCCCTACTGAGAGATACAGGGTGGTTCTTTGTACCTGACAAAACAAGCAGAGATGTGCTATCTTTCTAAAATGTGTATCCAAGATGAAATGACAAAGAGCCAATAATGGGAGAAAAATGAGCAGGCAGGGTTTTGATATTGAAATTTGATATTTGAAAAAACTGTATGTCTAGGAGATAACACAAACCAGAGTGTAGAATTCCTAGGGAGGACATTTAGAGGAAGAGCTGTAATCAAGGAGAAATATCAATAACCTCAAATACGCAGATGATACCACTTTAATGGCAGAAAGTGAAGAGGAACTAAAGAGCCTCTTGATGAGGGTAAAAGAGGAGAGTGAAAAAGCTGACTTAAAACCGAACATTCAAAAAACTATGGATCATGGCATCTATTCCCATCACTTCATGGCAAATAGATGGGGAAAAAAGTGGAAACAGTGGCAGATTTTATTTTCTTGGGCTCAAAAATCACTGTGAATGGTGACTGCAGCCACAAAATTAACAGATGCTTGCTCCTTGGAAGAAAAGTTATGACAAACCTAGACAGCATACTAAAAAGCAGAGACATTACTTTGCCAACAAAGGTCCAAATAGTCAAAGCTTTGGTTTTTCCAGTAGTCATGTAAGGATGTGAGAGTTGGACCAGAAAAAAGGCTGAGCACCAAAGAGGTGATGCTTTCAAATTATGATGCTGGAGAAGACTCTTGAGAGTCCTTTGGACTGCAAGGAAAACAAACCAGTCAATCCTAAAGGAAATCAATCCTGAATATTCATTAGAAGGACTGATGCTAAAGCTTCAATACTTTGGCCACCTGAAGCTAAGAGCTGACTCATTGGAAAAGACACTGATGCTGAGAAAGATTGAGGGCAGGAGGAAAAGGGGGCAACAGAGGGTGAAATGGTTGAATGATATCACTGACTCGAAGGACATGAGTTTGAGCAAATTCCTGGAGATAGTGAAGGACAGGGAAGCCTGGTGGGCTGCATTCCATGGGATCACAAAGAGTCGGACATGACTTAGTGACCAAAACAACAAAAGGAGGTGACGGGTGAGTTGCTAAGATGGTGACTTTGCCACTGTGGGTTGAACAAGACTGATGTTTCATCACTGTCATTAGTGGAAATTTTAGCACCCCGAAGAGGAAGCTTGGCCCCGAAGTAATACTGTCCCTAAATTTCCCACTACCTGAAGATGAGATTCTTCAATGAACTCCACAATCCTGGGTTGCCATCTTGGGGATGGGCAGCAAAGTGAATTAAGATGCTCTCACCTCATCACCTCCCTTGATGTCAATTTTCTTACCTCATTCTAGACAGTGAGTGGTACAATTTCTGTGTTTTCTAGCAGAAACAAAGAAAGGAAGTCACCGTGATTACACAGCAGAGAGAGTTTTATAGGGACTCTGGCAGCCACTATGGATGCTTACTCCTGGGGCCACTTCCCAGGTTCTCCTCCAGTAAAGGGAGCACCCATCCCAGTTTAACCTAGTTAAAAATGACAGGCAACAGGCACCGTTTGTTAATTCCAGCTGCTTCTTATAAGACAGAAAAGTCTGTCATAGGGTGATGTCAGAAGGCCTCAAGATCCTCAAAAGATTTCCCACAGGGTCTCCTAAAAGAGGAGGAATGACCAGAAGTCATTTTGGTGGAGGTAATTGGGTACAGAGCACTCCTCCAGCTGCAGGAGATAAATAACACATTCCCAATAGAGATGACAAGACTCTCAGAATCCTGACACAGCAGTGCTATCAAGGATGCCGGTATCTCTGGTAGCTCAACTCTATTACATACAGGACATCAAATAGATTCCTCCCTTGTCCTGTTGACAATATTATCTCTACAAAGGTAAAGAAAGCAATTAGGAAAACTGCTCTTCGTGACACAATTCTGACCATCAGGGAAGAATCTCCTGGCAAAGCACAAGTGGTAGGGATCTCCTGCTGCTGCTAAGTCACTTCAGTCGTGTCCGACTCTTAGCGACCCCATAGACGACAGCCCACCAGGCTCTGCCGTCCCTGGGGTTCTCCAGGCAAGAACACTGGAGTGCGTTGCCATTGCCTTCTCTAAGGGATCTCTTAGGTGACCGCTTTATCTCAGGATTTGGAGTAGCTATGGAAGGCACAGGTAGAAATGGTCATCACTCACACCCAGCATCTATGAGCAGAAATTGGGTTTGGCTCCTGGCTTTTGAGAGCTTCCACTTTATACAGAATATAAATAACTTGCAGGGCATTTTGTCAGTGACAGAGGAGAAGCAGAAGGACCAAGTTCCTGGAAGGAAGAGTATCTGGTGGGGAGGACAAGGGGGTCAGGAAATGTCTGCTGCAGGAATTTGACTGGAGCTGACTTATGGAAGGTGATGTGATTAGATAAAGGGTACAAGGTAGGTGTGTGAAGGAGGAACCTAGGTTCCATGTCTGGGCAGTCAGTTGAGAACTAGAATGTGAACATACATGTGTTTGGCCTTGAGTCTGGCCTAATGAATTCCTTTAATGATGTGGTGAGTGATGTGACGGATGACACAAGGTAGCCCGTGCCTTTTAGGCGTTCAATAAGCTACACCTGTCTTCTTGGAGCACTGCCCCAGCCCTTAGGGTAGGCCCTCCCTCACCCCCACACCACAAGCATCTTTGTTCCAAGTTACCATTCACACCATTGCACCACAACTGTTTCGACTGGGGTGAACACATGAGAAAACCTAAGCCAAGCAGATGCTTTCTCCCAGGAATCTGGAACTTGGATTCTCTGCTGGTCGGTTGCTTTTTGGGTACAGAAACTCAGGAGCTCTGGGGAAACCATCTGCTCCTAAGAGCAAGAGAAAAAGAAAGATGGGAAGGCAGTCTGCAGAAGAAGAGTGAAGCAGACAAACAGAGAAAAGCAGAGATGAGCCTTACTGTGTTCAGTGCTATCCTGGTCCCTCCCAGGGCAGGCTGGCCTCCTTGTGTTGGGGTCCATGAAAGCTCTGTACCCTGATGCACTTGTTTAACTCAAAGCAGATTGCTGAGTTCTGGGACTGCATCCCAGAAGAATTGATGCTTTCAAACTGTGGTGCTGGAGAGAAGACTCTTAAGAGTCCCTTGGACAGCAAAGAAATCAAACCAGTCAATCCTAAAGGAAGTCAATCCTGAATATTCACTGGAAGGACTGATGCTGAAGCTCCAATACTTTGGCCACCTGATGCGAAGAGCCGACTCACTGGAAAAGATTCTGATGCTGGGAAAGATTGAAGGCAAAAAGAGAAGAGGGCAGCCGAGGATGAGATGGTTGGATAGCATTACCAACTCAATGGACATGAATCTGATCAAACTCCAAGAGATAGGGAAAGACGGGGAAGCCTGGCACGCTGCAGTCCATGGTGTGAATAGTGGGACATGGCTTACCAACTGAACAACAATGAGACCGCATCCCAAAGGCTGTGATGATGACCATGGCTAACACTTTGCTATGTGCCAAGCACTGAGCTGATCACTTCTACATGGCTGTCTCCACAATCTGCAGGCAGATATTATGGGCTCCGAGTAACCTGCACACAGTCACTGGGCTCCTAGGATGATGGCAGGGCCAGGGCCAGCACCCACATGGTCTGTCTTGGGGCCTGTGCTCTCAACCCCATTGCTCTTCTCCCCCATGCCTTGGAAAGGCATGTGAGTTGCGCCTAGAGCTTATGATTGAAGACTCAGCTCAGTCCTTAAAACAGGTAATGGAAGAGTTTTGAGCACGGACAGGACGGTCATGGGAGAGACGATCCTGAGGGTCAAGCCCAGCCAGAAGACAGTTTCGGAGTTGTCTATAGATGCACGGAGCCTTACTGGGAAGGAGAGGAAAATAAAGAAGGACAGATGAGGTCATTAGCCAGGAAGGACAAGAGCCTGGAGGTCAGTTGTGGGAGGAAGGGAGAGAAAGGATGGAGCACAGGAAAGTCAGTGGCCAGGTCAGAAGTGTGGGTGAGGCAGGAGGCAGGGTAAGGAATGGAGGAGGGCAGAAGGCACCAAGGAAGCAGGTTGGCCAGTACACAGCTAGGGTCGGCACTTTTATGTCTGTTGCCTGGATGGACGGAGCAGCTCTTTGGCAGAATCACCCTGGAGCTCACAGCTTCAAAGGCACCAGGGGGCCAGAAGTCAGTCTGCAAAGGACGGTGGAAGGAGTGGATGGGGAGCCCCGTGAGGGTGAGGTAGGACTGTCAAGGAACATGGGCATGAATTTGAAAGGAAGGAGAAAAGTATGACAGTTATTGGAGGGGGACAGTAAAATCAAAGATGGTTCCTCTCTTATCTTTTTCTCTTTACTTTCATTTTTGGTCTTTTTTTTTTTTTTTTCTCCTTTTTTCTGGATAAGGAAACCCTGCTTATCTTTGGAGGCGGGAGGTAAGGAGCCAGCAGGCAAAACTGAAGCTGCAACAGACAAAGAATAAAAGATGAGGCAGGGTCCAGGCCTAGAGAGGCACCTGGACTTCAGAAAAAAGTGAAATAGAAATAGTAGTGGTGAGAAAAATGGATAGAATTTCATGGCGAGGTGTCCAAGTCAAACCTTTGTGTCAGAAAGATTCTGAAAGGTGAAACTGCAGCTGAAAAATGACAAAAGACCCCAAAGATGAAAAGGAGTGAGAGACATCTAAAGGAGGCCACAAGGGCACCCAGACCAGATGGCTGTCCATTGGAGTCCATGCATTGAAGAGGCAGGTACAAACATGCGGGGAGGCCTCCGATCCTGGGGTGCACACACTCCATGGCAGGGGTTTGGGGTGTCTGCTATTTCCAAAAGTGCGAGATAATTTTTAAAAGTACTTATGAGCTATGTCTGAGAACACAACCAGAAAAAGATGAACTCACTGCTTGGGGAAGACAACTCAGTGCTCACAGATGGCAAAAAAGACTCCTATTGTGTTTGCCTTTCCTTAAGGAAATGATCTGGGAAGTGAGGAAGGTAAACATCATAAAGAAATAAGTGAAGCGAGAAAGAGAGAGTGAAAAGATAACGAGAGAACAGTTGGTCTCCTTAAATGAGTTCAACTATTCAAGCCCAGAACTGAAGGTATGGCTCATGGGTCTGTATTTGGGAAAGTTTTCAGAGATGACAGTTGACGGGCAAGGAACAAATGCTGTCCATATCAGCAAAAGGAAGAAGGCACTCCCTTAGGAGCCCCAAGCTGAGCCCCAAAGTGGAACAAATTACTAAACTCGTGGCTTGTATTTAGAGGAGAATATGTTAATTACAAAAGCCAAGTGGGCCCATCAAGCGGGCGAGGTAACCTCAGTTTCATATTTTGAGAGAGAGGGGTGACTAAGTTTGAACTCATTTACTTATACCTAGTCCCATTCAAAAAAGAACTGAAGGCTGATTAAAGGGACACTATCTGAAAAATCTACTGAGACACTGCAAGTTACAGAGATATGAGAAAGAAAAACAGAAAAAAAAACAAAGGACAGAAGAGACCTAAAAATGGAGCCATGAGTAACACTAATATTAAATATGCGGTAGAGAGTGCTACTCATTTGTTAACGTGAACTCCACTCCCTTATTAAAGACTGACAGTCATTTGGCTTTCTGCGTTTTAACAGGAAACAGCAAAGGAGAAACCTGATGGATCATCCACTGCACACCAACTAGGAAATTGACAAAGAAGTAGGAAAAAGAGAGAAAGGAAGGCAGATGCGGAGGCAGGGAGCAAGATATAAAGACTGAAATCTAAGCACAACAAATAACATTTTAGCACTTATGCACACTCATGGATGGGGGAGGGAAAAGGCTGTGCAGGACATGGAAAAATATCTGAAGAACTGAGGCCAGGAGAATAACTCTCTTGAGATACTCAAAATGATAGCAAGAGAAATGCTAAAAGGCCAGATATTAGAGGTTATAGAAGCCACACCCTCATGGCTTGTATTTCTTCACTAAGGAGGTCAGAGTTTTGTAGTAGGAACTCTAAGTTTGAAGAGTTTTGAAGTTTCACAGACTTCAGTTAAATCTTACTTTTTCTACTTACAGATTTGTTTGCCTAGTCAAATCTATTAAACAATTTGAGTTTTTGTTCATTCAACTCTAAAACTAGAATAATTTTATCTACCTCAAAGAAAAATTGTGAAAAGTAAATGGGGTGGGGGTAGAAAAAGCAATATTATTCCTGAGACTAGACCCCAAGGAAACGTCACCTGAGAGTCCCCATGAAAGGGACAGTGAGTGATGATAAAAAATACTTCAAGGGATTTCCTGCAGTTAGATGTAAGATAATCTAACTTGCCATGCCTCCAAGAATCCCTTTAATTCTGTGTTCCATGATTATTTGTAACTCAAACTAAACTTTGTTTAAACACACTCCCAATACCATCGAAGTATTCTCAGTCCCCAGATATTGACCTGATTATTTTAAGCAACATTCAGTACAGGTGAATTTCAGAACAAGCTGAATACTAATTAAAGAAGGAGGGGAAGAAAAAAAAAAAACACCTCTGGAGAACTTTCCACATTCTTCTGAATGGGTTCCCCCATCCTCTATGCTGGTCTGTCCAGAGTTTGGCTTTAAGAAGACTGAGGGTCTGTTCACTCATGGGACCAGCAACAAGCATGATTCTCCCTGAGGTTGGGCAGGCCCAAGTGGATGACTAGTGACCCTCATTGGGGGAGGGGTTGGGAAGCGAAAGGCCCCTGTCTTCAGGTAAGACTCTACTGAGGCCATACCAACCCCATCAATGATTATCTTCAGCTGCCTCTTCTAAGTTACCATCTCTAAGGAAAGAGGTTTTACATGTACCTGGCCAATCTTGAAGACCTCACCATTTATTTCACAGCCAGTCCCCCCAAAATATGAGCCCTGTATCCTTGACCTCAGTTGTGATCCATTATCCTCAACTGATCTTAGACTCTACTCTCTCAACTACTCCAAACCCACTTGGCTCCCAGCTGAATCCCCACGTGGGGTCACGGAGTCCCTTTGATCACACTGTTTCCAACCGCCTTTGACATCCTTGAGATAAAACTGACCAGTTCAGGTCCTTAGGGTCAATGGCCCATCTGACTCACCCTTCATACTGTATCTGAGCAGACGGTGGGATGTGGTGGTCATTCCTTTGTCTAATACAGTTAGCAAAGTTGTTCACAATATGACCCCGTATTATGCCTTATATTGCTTTGTCCTCAGACAATTTGGAATAAGACCATGGCATTCTATGATAAATGCCACTTTCATTTTCAATTCTTGGTACAGATCTAATGGAATCAGAAAAGGTCTGGAGGAGGGCAGCTAAAATCATCAAAAACAAAAAAGCCTCCTTCATAAGGATGAATTAAATAAATTAGGAGTCTGCAAGACAAATAAAAATGTTAGGAGAGGACAAATGTCAAAGTTTTCCAAATGTCTTAGAATAAAAATGCAGTCATAAACCAAATTCCACAATGTCACACTGAAGCATCATCCCTTGAATCTTAAAGCAGACAAATGTAGGGCAGTCAGAAAGAAATTACCAATAATAACAACAAAACCAGTGACATCAAGAGGTGGTAAAGACTAAAAATGTAAATTCAAGGCGGGTTTGGATAAAGTTATGGAAAAAATCTATGTAAGAGCAGTAGGAGAAAAATTGAACATCTGTAACCTCCAGAGGAAAGCTCAACTCTCAAATCACATGGCATGTTGTCCACCAAAGTTGAATTTTACAAGCCACAGGCAGTAAGCCTTTGTGTTGTTCTTCTATTGTGATGATTAAATGGGACCATCCCTGATTAAGTATTGATATTCACACAGTGCCTCACACACCAAGACCCAATAAACAGCAACAGCAGCCATCGTATGGCAGTAATTCATATACAATTCAGCTGAATGCAGTGGGGCCCTGCTCAATATAACAGTTCTTCCACTGAGCTATTCTGTCTTCAACAGATCAACAACCACCATCTCTCCACCTCTCAGCTCAAATCCTTGGGATCACCCTTGGGCATTCCAGCCCTTCCACATTTAAACAGAGGATCCAGCACTACAGATTTTCCAATACTAAAATCATCTGGTCTCAGAAAAAAATTTTTTTATAAAAAATAAATACACATTATTCCATTACCAAATAATTCTTCACCCCAGCGATATTTGGCAAGAAAACCTTGTGTTCTGAGAAGTAACAAGGCAAAGAGCTGATGTGGTAGTGATCTCAGGAAGAACGTGGGGGATTTTAACAAATGCTTCAGACATTTGTCTCTGCAATAAGTGATGTCAAATGTGAAAGATAAAGAGTTAAAATGTAAATGGTAAGAAAAAGATTTCTAGACACATACGAAATTAATAGCAGCTCAGAGTCCATCCAGGGAAAATGGTACCCTTGACTACAGGAGACAGGATGGGAAATCTTTATGAAAAGGGAGACTGCAGCTGGGATGCCCACAGCCCTCTGGTGTATCTCATGGGGTCAGGCCAAAAGTTTCCAGGAAGCCGACATTCCTGATCTGAAATTCACCTGTTGCTTCTCCGAGGAATTACATCCTTTCCCATTGGTCCCTCTTACTTTGAGCACAGGCACATTTGCAACCTCAGGTGGAAGGAGTTGGATTTTTCAGGCAAAGAGCATTTTAGGGGTATTTCCACCTTCTGCTGATATAGCAGAGGACCCCCAAAGTTTTATAATGGGGAGGAGCCAATACAGTTGGTCTGCCCATCACCAGAGATCACAACACCCACTTTGCCAGCCATGACCACTTGGCCTCCAAGTTCAAGGACAAAATGGGGGACAGTAAGAGTCCCTCCCTGATTACCTGTAGGAAATTCTATCGAATAAATGAGATCGTCTAAAGACAATAGTGCATGAACTATACTCAGCACAGTATCTGGCACCACCTGAACATTTAGTAAATTATCCCCATTATTAGAGTTCTTCATGATGCTTCCCTTTCCTCTTTTCTCATCCCCATGAAGTTGGGAAGAAAGAACGAGCAACAAGAACATTTTTGGATCACCTGCTGTCAGCTGCGCCTGGATCTTCAAGTGTTCATTTATTTAATAGGATATGCCGTGACTACCGTCCTGTATGGGCTTGAATTTACATTCCCAAGTATGTTTGAATTTCACTCGCATTCCTCTCCAGGGAGTCATGCTATGTCAATACCTCTTATCCAATAAGGCTTAAATTGGTGTCGTAAACTACCATTTGGACTCTGTAACAGAATTGTAAATAGAGTGATAATTAACGAATTTCCCAATTATTCTCCCCAATTCCACATTTACCAGGCATCTCATCTTCAGAACTGTCTTTCACCCTCAGGAATTTGGAACGAAAATAATGAGCAAATGGGACTTTTAAAAAAGGAAAGCTCTACGAATTACAAGCAGGTGGCTTAATTTTACGATTTATCCTGCACAGTTGAATACTATCTTTCTTCTCCCCTTCTAGCCTCTCTTCCCCCACTCCCTTCCTCCTCTCCCCTAGCTGACACTTTTAAACTGCAGTTTTAAGGTCAGGGTTACAGAAACCTCATGATGGCCAAACCCAAGGGCATTCTTCAAGCCTAACTACTATTTCCATCTCTAGATTGTCTCTACCTCTGACACCTGGCTTCACTCCTTTGGTCAGAGCATCTATTGCTCTGTTGTATCTTCTGAATATTTTTTTTCTTTTGGTCAGTTCTTCATTGCAGTGCCCAGGCCTAACTCAAACCTTTCTCATTGCTCACCTGGACCACTGCCAAGGCTCCCAAATAGGTTTCCTTGTCTCTGGGATCAACTCCACACACCCTCCAACCCCATCTCTGGTCCGCTGGCAAAATGGTCATTCAAAAAAGCAAAGTCAATGGGGGAAAGGGATAGTTAGGGAGTTTGGGATCGACACGTACACACTGCTATATTTAAAACGGATAACCAACAAGGACCTACTGTATAGCAAGGAAACTCTGCTCAATGTTACGTGGCAGCCTGGATGGGAGGGGGTTCTGGGGGAGGATGGATGCATGTATATGTATGGCTGAGTCCCTTCGGTGTTCCACCTGGAACTACCACAATATTGTTATCAGCTATACCCCAAGACAAAATAAAAAGTTAAAAAATAAGAAGCAAACTCTACCACATCACTCTCATACTTGATTTTTTTCATCTACAAAAATCACATCCAGACAATTCCCTACAGCGCACAAGTCGCTTCTCGATCTGGCCCTGCCTGACTCCCCTGCCACAACCTCCAGCATTTCTCTACGCTTCCCACTGGCCTCTCCACAGTGCCACGCCCTTCCCTCTGGGCCCATGCTGTTCCCTGCTGCAAACACTGCTCACCTGTCTCCCCACACAGGAACCCACACATTACCGGGGTGCATTTGCACTTCTGCCTTCACATCCTCCAGAAAGTACCTTAAGGGCCCCATCTTACTGGACTGTGGTCCCTGGTCCCTCTTGGGCAGATGGTACCACTGGTCAGCCACTTGGTACCCAAGCTGATAAACAACTAAAGAAGATAGAGAAGCCTTCCTTCAAAATGATATTTTTAAACCCCAAAGAAGAAAAGATGACAAAAGCCCTGTGTCTGCTCACGTGAGTGGCATTCTGGGAAGCTTTTGGAAAGGAAAAAAAAAAATCTTGTGGGTTTAACTGATGGTACCAGAAGAACAAGCCTATCCCTGGGGCGCTATTTAAATTCCACTCAGTGATTTTCTTGTTAATTCATTTTTATTCCAGGTGCAGCCCTGCAGCTATTTTAAAACTGAGACTTAAAGTAATACTAATAGCTGGAGTTATCACAGGCTCCTGCAGTAACAGGGGGCCTTGAATCCAGAAAAAAAAGAAAAGGCCCTTCATAGAGCCTTGACAAACCACAATATCCTGTGCCTGGGAGACGGAGGAGAAGGAATGAAACAGTGGGCTCCATCATCAAAAGATTATGCTTCCCTTTGCAAAAGCTTTCATTCCTCCAGGCTCTGAAAGAGTTCACGTTGTACAGTTAACCATCTGTTTGCAAAATACTAACATTCTGAAGGGGAGACTAGGACGCTGGGCAGGGAAGCAGACAGACACCAAGGGTAGCTTCCTCCAAGTGCGGCCACCAGCCATCTGCATCAGCCACGTGAGACCCTGTATTCGGAGGACCAGTTCCAGACCCCACCCCAGACTGTGGGGTCAACATCTCTGCTAGGAAACAAAACGAAGTATAATTTAAATGCATGTTTTCTGGACAGCAACACTCCAGGCGAGAGAAAGCTGCCCCAGGAAATAGGGTTTTGTGAGTGGTGCCCAGAGACTCAGCCCTGCCTCTGACCTGCTTGTGTCAGCAAGAACCGGGGCTGTTTCCTCTCAACTCGTTAATGAACAAACTCAGGCTTTAATCACTGGCCTGAGCCAGCAGGGAGTCCACAGAATGACCGAAGCCCAGCCAGGGCACTCCCCCAGGCATCGACTCATGGACACTTCTCGGTCAGTCAGCCCAAGCCTTCCCTTGTTCTGAGATTGGCACTGACCCTCCAACATGGGAAAGTCCTATCTCTTCATCCCCCACCTGGATGTATGGCACAGATCTGAGAAGAGCTGGCACCACCTCCATCATCGGGGTTACAGCTGGAAGGACGGGCGTCTGATACAGGCCAGACTACCTGGCCTAGTCCCTCATTGAGCATGAGCCCAGGAAGGTGGGCTCCTGGTACGGCCTGGCACCCCCAGCCCCCCTCCATCCCATGGGAAATGGACTGGTGACCAAGTTTACCCAGGGTGGGTTTGTGTGACTCTTTTGGACAACCACAGAGCCCTGCGTGTGACCCAAGGTTATTAAATGGAAAATGAACTCTGAGGGTTTCGATGGCTAGAATCCCAAAAGGTATCAGATGAGCACTTGCAGATCCGTGGAGCTTTGCAATGGGAAGCCTCCAACAGCCACAAAGAGGGTGATCTAAGAGCTACCCAAGTTATTTGCTCACAGTTGGCTTCCCCAGGGGCACCCCGGTTTGGTTCAGTGTGTTGGGTCACTTCAGTCAGACGGGATTCATGGGTGGGACCTGCCCTGGCAGTCACTGCATTCCTTTCCAGCCAGTCCCCTGTCTGAGGCCGCCCGCCCAACCATCCATCAACCTCGAAGACCCAGAGCATAGTCTTTCCCATCCAGGAGTGTGCACTAGAGTCCAGCTCCTAAATTAGATATTTTCTTTTTTAAGGAAACATCCCCTGCTGCCTGGGAGGAAAGTGGCCATCTCTGCCTTCTATCAATTTTCACGGCATCTGTGGTGCCTACCACGAATTTAGCACTTATTATTACAATTCATGACAGCCTTTGAGCCAGAAAGAGAATTGGACAGTGTTTCCCAATTTTTTTAATTTGGCAGACCTGTAAAATCTTCCCATAAAAAGAGTGCCAACTTAACACTCAAGCACTCCAATGGTTACCGAGCCTTTTTCTTACTTGGGGTTCAGTTCTGCCTCCCTCTCACGTCCATTCTTTGGCCCTTGTCTTACCCTTCAGAACCCTCCTTCTACATAGTGGTGTCTAAATTTCACCACAAAGTCCTTTCTTCTCCAGAACAAGTAGGCCTCGTGTAGCATTTTCAAGGATGACAAGCTTCCGTCTGAATCCCTAGCACCTGTCATGGTTAGGTGGCAGACATTCCATAACTGTTTGTTGCAGAATGAAAGGATGAACTGTTCCTCATTCGATGTGTTTTCTAGCCCCTTCACTCTCTGGGCTATGTCCCACAAGAGGCAACGCCACATTGCCAAGTGCTTCTCGAAATGTCATGCCCAGAACTGTGTGCCATGCACCAGATGGGCTCAGCTGTGGAGAGTGCCAAGGCCCCATGGCCCTCCTGCCCTGGGCACCAAGCCTTTATTCCCGAAGCTTGAGACTATACTTGCTTTCTGGCAGCCACTTCATACTGCCGACTCCTGTGAAACTGGAGTTCACTAAAACCCTTAGATATTCCCAATTCTGAATTTAATATTCCTTTTTTTTTAATTTTTAAAAATTTTATTTTTAATTTAAGGGTAGTTACAATATTCTGTTGGTTTCTGCCATACATCAACATGAATCAGCCATAGGTATACATATGTCCCCTCCTTCTTAAGCCTCCCTCCCACCCCCAACCCACCCCTCTAGGTTGTCACGGAGCCCCAGAATGGAGAGAGTAGCATGGAAACACATACACTAACATATGTAAAATAGACAGTGGGAATTTGCTATATGACTCAGGGAATCCAATTCTGAATTTCTTAACTGAATTTTCAATCCAAGAACAGAGCTTTTCCATTTAGGCCAACTGTGTTTATTTTTTGTGGGTCAGCATCTTCGATTCTTATCTGACTCTTTGCATCTTCTCCCTCCAACTAGAGGTTAGGGTTTTGGAGATGGTATCTTACACACTTTGATATAAGGAATAAGTATAAGTATTTAGCATGGTGGCACTCAGCAGATATTTGACAAGAATGTGTTGGTTCATTAGACTCCACCCATATCCTAATATCCCCCAGGACTCTCAGCTCCTGATGAATGACATGGAAGTCCCAAGGGCAGCACCTGAGGAGTTCTTCCAGTGGCCCCTTCCTACATACATGCTTCCGGCTCTGAGTTGTGCTTGTCTCCATCAGATCCGCTGGATGCACCCACAGGAGCCTGCTTGCACCCCAACACACTTCTCTCCATAAATGTCCAGCCCCCTCCTCAGTACTCATCACTGCCTTCTGCCTTCTCAAAACTCAATGCATCCACCAGCACCGATTCATTGCATTTCCCCCACGGTCCCTCAGCATTCCTGGTACAAGCCATCATGCAGGAAAAAGGTTTGGAGCAAATCTGGAATCATTCAAATGAACCAAAACAGAGAATCATCACCTACTTTAAAAATGAGATTCTCTCTACAAAGCAGCTTGTCATAGATACTTATAAAAGCCCCCTTTCAGTTCAGTCACTCAGTCATGTCCGACTCTTTGTGACCCCATGGACTGCAGCATGCCAGGCCTCCCTGTCCAGCACCAACTCCTAGAGTTTACTTAAACTCGTGTCCATTGAGTTGGTGATGCCATCCAACCGTCTCATCCTCTGCCGTCCCCTTCTCCTCTGGCCCTCAATCTTTCCCAGCATCAGGGGCTTTTCCAATGAGTCAGCTCTTCGCATCGAGGGGCCAAAGTATTGGAGCCTCAGCTTCAACATCAGTCCTTCCAGTGAACAAGCAGGACTGATTTTCTTTAGGATGGACTGGTTGGATCAACTTGCAGTCCAAGGGACTCTCAAGAATCTCCTCCAACACCACAGGTCAAAAGCATCAATTCTTCAGCACTCAGCTTTCTTTATGGTCCAACTCTCACATCCATACAAGACTACTGGAAAAACCATTGCTTTGACTAGATGGACCTTTGTTGGCAAAGTAATGTCTCTGCTTTTTAATATGCTGTCTCGGGAGTCATAACTTTTCTTCCAAGGAGCAAGTATCTTTTAATTTCATGGCTGCAGTCACCATCTGCAGTGATTTTGGAGCCCAAAAAAAATCAAGTGTCACTGTTTCATTGTTTACCCATCTATTTGCCATGAAATAATGGGACTGGATGCCATGAACATTGGAACAAGATGTTATTCTTGTTCCCATCATAACAAGACCCAGTTTCCCCCTCAGTCAGTCTCTCCCATCGGGAAGCTTCCATAAGCCTCTTATCCTTCTCCATCAGAGGGCAGACAGACTGAAAACCACAGTCACAGAAAACTAACCAATCTGATCACATGGACCACAGCCTTGTGTCACTCAATGAAACTATGAGCCATGCCATATAGGGCCACCCAAGACAGATGGGTCATGATGGAGAGTTCTGACAAAACGTGGTCCACTGGAGAAGGGAATGGCAAACCACTTCAGTATTCTTGCCTTGAGAACCCCATGAACAGTATGAAAAGGCAAAAAGATAGGACACTGAAAGATGAACTCCCCAGGTGGGTAGGTGCCCAACATGCTACTGGAGATCAATGGAGAAATAACTCCAGAAGGAATGAAGAGACGGAGCCAAAGCAAAAACAACACCCAGTTGTGGATGGGACTGGTGATGGAAGTAAAGTCTGATGCTGTAAGGAGCAATACTGCATAGGAACCTGGAATGTTAGGTCCATGAATCAAGGCAAATTGGAAGTGATCAAACAGGAGATGGCAAGAGTGAACATCGACATTTTAGGAATCAGTGAACTAAAATGGACTGGAATGGGTGAATTTAACTCAGATGATCATTATATCCACTACTGTGGGCAAGAATCCCTTAGAAGAAATGGAGTAGCTATCATAGTCAACAAAAGAGTCTGAAATGCAGTACCTGAATGCAGTTTCAAAAACAACAGAATGATCTCTGTTCGTTTCCAAGGCAAACCATTCAATACCACAGTAATCCAAGTCTATGTCCTGACTAGTAATGCTGAAGAAGCTGAAGTTGAACAGTTCTATGAAGACCTACAAGACCTTCTAGAACCTACACCCAAAAAAGATGTCCTTTTCATTATAGGGGACTGGAATGCAAGGAAGTAGGAAGTCAAGAAATACCTGGAGTAACAGGCGAATTTGGCATTGGAGTACAGAATGAAGCAGGGCAAAGGCTAATAAAGTTTTGCCAAGAGAACACACTGGTAATAGCAAACACCCTCTTCCAACAAAACAAGAGAAGACTCTACACATGGACATCACCAGATGGTCAATACTGAAAACAGACTGATTATATTCTTTGCAGCCAAAGATGGAGAAGCTCTATACAGTCAGCAAAAACAAGACTGGGAGCTGACTGTGGCTCAGATCATGAACTCCTTATTGCCAAATTCAGACTTAAATTGAAGAAAGTAGGGAAATAGACCATTCAGGTATGACCTAAATCAAGTGATTATACACTGGAAGTGAGAAATAGATTTAAGGGATTAGATCTGATAGACAGAGTACCTGAAGAACTATGGATGGAGGTTCATGACATTGTACAGGAGGCAGGGATCAAGACCATCCCCAAGAAAAAGAAGGTAAAAAGGGCAAAATGGTTGAGGAGGCCCTACAAATAGCTGTAAAGAGAGGAGAAGTGAAAGGCAAAGAAGAGGAAAGATATATCCATTAGAATGCAGAGTTCCAAAGAATAGCAAGGAGAGATAAGAAAGCCTTCCTCAGTGATCAATGCAAAGAAATAGAGGAAAACAATAGACTGGGAAAGACTAGAGATCTCTTCAAGAACATAAGAGATAACAAGGGAACATTTCATGCAAAGATGGGCACAGTAAAGGACAGAAATGGTATGGACCTAAAAGCAGCAGAAGATATTAAGAAGAGGTGGCAAGAATACACAGAACTATACAAAAAAAAAAAAAAGATCTTCATGACTCAGATAATCATGATGGTGTGATCACTTACCTAGAGCCAGACAACCTGGAATGTGAAGTCAAGTGGGCCTTAGGAAGCATCACTACGAACAAAACTAGTGGAGGTGATGGAATTCCAGGTGAGCTATTTCAAATCCTTAAAGATGATGCTGTGAAAGTGCTGCACTCAATATGCCAGCAAATTTGGAAAACTCAACAGTGGCCACAGGACTGGAAAAGGTCAGCTTTCATTCCAATCCCAAAGAAAGGCAACGCCAAAGAATGCTCAAACTACCACACAATTGGACTCATCTCACACGCTAGCAAAGAAATGCTCAAAATTCTCCAAGCTAGGCTTCAACAGTATGTGAACCGTGAACTTCCAGATGTTCAAGCTGGTTTTAGAAAAGGCAGAGGAACCAGAGATCAAATTGCCAACATCCACTGGATCATCAAAACAGAAAGTTCCAGAAAAACATCTACTTCTGCTTTATTGACTATGCCAAAGCCTTTGACTGTGTGGACCACAACAAACTGTGGAAAATTATGAAAGAGATGGGAATACCAGACCACTTGACCTGCCTCCTGAGAAAACTGTATGCAGGTCAGGAAGCAACAGTTAGAACTGGACATGGAACAGCGGACTGGTTCCAAATCAGGAAAGGAGTGCTTCAAGGCTGTATATTGTCACCCTGCTTACTTAACTTAAATGCAGAGTACATCATGAGAAACGCTGGGCTGGAGGAAGCACAAGCTGGAATCAAGATTGCCGGGAGAAATTATCAATAACTTCAGATACGCAGATGACACCACCCTTATGGCAGAAAGTGAAAAAGAACTAAAGAGCCTCTTGATGAAAGTGCAAGAGGAGAGTGAAAAGGTTGGCTTAAAACTCAACATTCAGAAAACTATGATCATGGCATCTGGTCCCATCACTTCAAAGGCCCCTTTAGTGTATTTAAATATGACTTGATGTGCCCATAGGTGGTTACCAGGCAACTTTCCATAAACACATCTGTTGTACAGGGCAACGCCTCTGGACCTTCACAAAGAATTGTTCTCTGCATCAATGCTGTCTCCACACACCAAACAAAAGGCTAGACACAGACTCGGTTCCTGCTGGAACAATAATGAATTCTTCTAAGTATGTATATAAGAAGGCCTTTCTCTATACTCTCTATATACCGCAGTTTTTCTGGACTTCCCTTGTGGCTCAGCTGGTAAAGAATCCGCCTGCAATGCAGGAGATCTGGGTTCAATCCCTGGGTTGGGAAGATCCTCTGGAGAAGGGAAAGGCTACCTACTCCAGTATTCTGGCCTGGAGACTTCTATAGACTGTATAGTCCATGGGGTCACAAAGAGTCAGACATGACTGAGCAACTTTCACTTCACTTCACTTCCAATGGAATTAAAGAAGCCATAGAGTCTTATATGCGGAAAGGACTTTGGTGGAGCAACTCACATTGAGGGCAAGGAAAATGAAGCTAAGCAGAAAGGTTTACAATTCCTTTACCCTGCTTTCGAGTACCAACAATCCTTCAGTGAAACCCACTTGCCCTGGGAGCTGAAGATGGGGCCCTCATCCTTCCTTTCCAGGGTCTCAAGGACCAGTGATCTCCAACTATTTTATTGGAGACACTGAACATCAGTCTCCTTTCATCTGAAGCTCCTAAAGACTAGTGGAGAGACTCATGACAAACTATTCAATCTTGCGTTATAGAAGTCATCTGGATACCCCATGGCAGCTATGAGTAAAATTGAAGCCATGTGTATCTTCACTTATTCAGATACTGCTTTTGATTTGTCTGCTCTTGGGAGAGGCCTAATACTTGGACAGGGATTTGCAGGGACCCTTCCCAGTTCCTGCGACAGCACTAGGCCCAGAAACCTTTGGCAGACCTGCTTGACGCTTATACCCAGAGCACACAAGAGCATTATAGCAAAGGCACAGTCTCTCTTCAGCTGTAGTTAATGGTCGCTGGGATACAATGGATGGGGCTTCTCTGGTGGCTCAGTCAGTAAAGAATCTGCCCGCAATGCGGGAGACCTGGGTTCGATCCCTGGGTCGGGAAGCTCCCCTGGAGGAGTAAATGGTACCCCCTTCCAGTATTCCTCCCTGGAGAATCCCATGGATACAGGAGCCTGGTGGGCTACAGTCCAGCAAGTCCAAAGAGTTGGACATGATTGAGCACTAACACCTTGTTGAAATAGTATCTGTTTAGATGGCTAGTCATTATCAGTTTGTAGAATGCTATGTTTGGTTGTGGTTTTTTAATCTTGTCTTAGATCAGTCTTGTGCCCTAATGTACTCTACAAAAATGTCTCAATTTCTCGTTCACTATATCCCTTGTGCATTTGACTTGTGCTCAGTTGATCAATCATGTCCATGAAATTTCCCAGGCAAGAATGCTGGAGTGGGGTACCCTTTACTACCCCAGGGGATCTTCCTGACCCAGGGAACAAACCCGAGTCTCTCGCGCCTCCTGTATTGGCAGGTGGATTCTTTACCACTGAGCCACCAGGAAGCCCCATTCATTCTATCCCAGGGACTGCGCAAGTTGGAGAATGCTGTTTCTGCGGATTTTCTCTTTCAGCACAAGCCACTGCTGTGTCCACAAGTCACATCCCAGAAAAGGAGGTAAATATGCTGCTCTGGGTAACTTCTAAGAAAATTAAATGTGCATTAATTTTTTTAAAACACCATCCTTGTAGAGAAGGGGGACAAAAAGAAGCAAACGTAGAAAAATATGAGAAACCTATTGAAAATGTGTCCATTTCCCCAGTACCCCTCAACTCCCCCATCCTGCAACACAAAATTAGTGCAGCTCACGTTTTCACCAAGATTCCACTGTAACTCAAAAAGCAATATGGCTGGAAGTCTCCTGGTCCCTACATGGGAGTGTAGTTTTTATAGATATTAAACAAAAATCTCTAAATTAAATTTGCCTTTACATATTCTTTTAAAATATAGAAGTCACGGGCCCCAGGCAGCCGCCCTCCAAGGCCTCCCAATGAGCGAAGCTCTCTGGCAGGTGACTGGAAGGGAGCTCTCAGAACCCCTGACTTTTGGAGCAGAAAAAAGGTTGTGCCTGGTGACATAATCCCCAGCACAGGGGCCCTCAGGACTCTGGTGGAGTGACCCTAAATTAGGTTTCAAATGGGAAAGCTGTTTTTTCTCCAGTGAGACAGCAGAGTTGATACTGAATGTTATTTATAGATTTGACTATAGCTGCATAAATCATTTTTCTTGTTTGTAATAAATCATTTCAGAGAAATAGCTACAGATGATTCCTTCTTTGTTTTAGAAGTAAATGACATTAAATAAGTAAAACCCTCCAATTGTGCTACACAACGTCAATTCAGCAAAATGCATTCCTCCCTTCATAGGTAAATGAAAGTCGCTCAGTTGTGTCTGACTCTTTGCGGACCCCATGAACTATACAGTCCATGGAATTCTCCAGGCCACAATGCTGGAGTGGGTAGCTATTCCCTTCTCTAGGGGACCTTCCCAACTCAGGGACTGAACCCAGATCTCCCACATTGCAGGCAGATTCTTTACCAGATGAGCCAGCAGGGAAGCTCATCTTCATTGGTAAGGGCTCAAATTTAAAGTAACATCAATGACCAGGATTTGTTGAACATGGACTATATGGGAACATAACCATCACTTCAGAAGAAACGAAAGGCACTAGGAACTGCCTTCTGAAACATGTGCCACCCAGTTAGAAATCAGAAGCATGAACAAGGTGGTGAAAGGTAAGTAGTGGTAAGTAGTTGAGCTCCATGAACTACAGGAGGCCATAAAGAGCTCCCTCCTGTCTGGAGTGTCCACACAGGGGCCAGGTATTGAGCTGGACGCTGAAATACGGGATCAAGAAGACCTGAGAAAGGGGACAGTGTGTCCAAGGACATTACAGTGAGGCAGAGTAGGGCTGTCCTTCCCGATGGGAGAGCAAGTTAAATCCTGACACTTGCGAGCTGTGTGACCTTGAGCAAGTTGCTTGGCCTCTCTGAGCCTCCATTTTCTAACTGGAAAACAGGGATACTAGAGGAACTTAGCTCTGAGGACTGTTATGAAGGATAAAGGAGATCATGCAAATGATGCACTTAGCAGAACCACCCAGGACAAAGGCTAAACCCACAGTACACTATTAAGTGTACACTATTAACAGTACATGGTTAACTACTGTTACACTTTCAAGGTTATAAAAGAACACAGACGACCACTAGGTTGAGCTCTATGTTGGAGCCAAGATCAGCGATGAAGGGACCTTGTTTTGTGACTGCAACTTATGGGTCCCAACTTACGGAAATGGGTCATGGAGCTCCATGGTGAGTGTCATGAAAATGAACGTGAGGGAGTGACAGGAAGAGGGTCATGGCCCCTCCCAGTGGTGGCTACTACAAGTGGAATCCACTCACCCTTGCTCAGCTCCTAAACCACTTACACTCTTTAAAAGCCTCATAAAGAGAACTTTGGAAAGTAACTAGTGCAGGGAAGTACCTGAGGAAGGTGCCTTGTGACCTCCCACTCAGGAAACCAGAAGCCCTAAAGGCAGAGACAACCAAGAGTCATTGCTGGAAGGCTGGAGAGCATGGAGAAATTTTGAAGCATACCTTCTTCCCAACCCCAGCTTCTCAGCAGACTGAGTGATGCAGAAACAATGCTTACTAGACTGTGGATACAGCCATCTATGGAGCAGGTGGGATTTGCCTCATCCAGGAACTGATGTGGGAGTTAAAAAAAAAAAAAAATAAAACTCCTCTGTTAACAGGGCAACAGGCAAACTGAGGACAAAATCAACTGTCCCTTCAAAGTCCCAGGAGAGAATTTGATAGTCCATATCAGACAGACCTGGCTTAGAGCACTCGGGAACAAGCAAACCTTCAAAGTGGCTGGCGGTGGGCTATGCTGAGACCCACTATAATGGTGGTCTAGGAGAAACATATAGAAATAGAACCAGGATGTTCTGGAAGGCATAGGAGGTGCTGACAAGCATGATCATGGAAGCATTCTTTCTGAATATCTGGGCTGCCCGGCTGACCAAGTGGCCAAAGAGTGGTGGCATTTTCTTCTCGGTACTAGAGTCAGAATGGCATGGCACGAAGGACATGGTTAACACTTAGCAGCACAGGCCAGCATGAGCTGTGGCTTCAGTTTTTAGGAGGTTTAGAAAGAAAGTTTATCTTTCTTTGCATCATTTTGATTAAGCTTCAGCTGGAATTAAACTGTTTTTTTAAGCCCATATTTTAATTAGAAATGATGCTTTCAGGGAGAATGGTAAAAACAGCAACAATGAAAACAATTAAACTAACAAAAATACTTTTGATGAACATATGTGACAGACAAGAATGATGTTAAATGGTGGTTGAATATGTATGTTGTTTAATTACAGGTGGTGCTAGTGGTAAAGAACCCACCGGCAATGCAGGAGACGTAAGAGATGCGGGTTCAATCCGTGGGTCGGAAAGATCCCCTGGAGAAGGGAATGGCAACCCACTCCAGTATTCTTGCCTGGAGAATCCCCATGGACAGAGAAGCCTGGCCGGCTACCGTCCACAGGTCACAAAGAGTCAGACACGACTGACGCGACTTAGCACACAGCGCACAAATGCATGAAACTTTAGTATCAAAAGACAATGCACTCAAAGAAAATTCCTGAACGTCAGTTTCTTATCATCCTGGGTCTCCTCTTTCCAGGACTATAGACTGCCCACCTGAGCAACCCAGCTCGAACCAGGGACGCCCCCGGGCTGACTGGACCACGTGAACTTCTGAGCCTAAAACAGACACTGCCCACCTGAGCATCTCAGCTTGAACCAGAGCTGAGACTCACCATACAAAAATCAGAAGCTGAGCCAGGTATTTCCCCAAGAGTCCTTACTTCTGCTACCAGATTCTAAAGCCGCACAATTCTTAGAGTACTTCAGGGACCACAGCTCTTTAATCAAAAGACATAAATACACCCTATCTGGGGGAATCCATCCTATCGTGAATGTCTAGACAGTCACTGCATTTCTTATTGATGGCCAGTGAGAAATATGGGCCTCTGTGTAATTCTGTAGCGCTCCATAAACAGAGTGGCCCAGGATACAGTGCCCACCCAGCCCCCCTCGCCAAGCTGGGCAAAACAAGCTTCATACTCCCTTAAGAGCTCCAACGTTGACTTTCAGGAGAAGCTTTGAGAATATTTATTATGCACACGCAAGTGCAGGCACCAGCCAGTTTCTACGGGTGAAATGGTTGTCCGCCCAGCTCCTCCCTCCCCCAGTTACAGGAGGAGGACTAGAGAATCAGGCCAGCACAGCCCTGAAGAGGCTGTTAAAGAAAAGCGTGACCCAGACAAGAACACAGCATGAATTAACTACAAGGCTCTGCCAGATGCTGGAGGAAGAGATGCAGCAAAGCCCAGAGAACAGTGTGGCTCCGCGGTGGCTGAAGCCAGCTGAGCGGCAGCACAGAAGGCCTGCCTCGGGGCTCTGTAACCACTCCAGTCTCTGCAGACGTGACCTGCCTTTCAGCCTGATGCTTGATGTCAGCGCATTAACCAGGTTTGCCCACATCTACGCCTGTGCCTTGGAGGATGTCGGCTTGAAGCCAAGGCCAACCCATCATGGAAGAAGAGGAGGCCAAAGGTAGCTGAGCCCTGAACAAGCTATATCGGAAAAGAGGCTGCTCAAAGCTATAGCGCCATCTAGGGCTCCAAGTTTCAGTATTTTTCTCAAGAAACTCAAGACCGTCTTTAAGAGACATTATCTCCTCTAGTTCCTCAGACAGCTACTCTGGTTAAGGTCTCTGCCATCAGAACATCAGTTTCATCACTGAGGTCTTGAAACCCACCATCTTTGTTTTGAGCTATGTGAGACTGTCTCCTCTCAGTTAGAAAGTAAAGCCCATACTTTAGGTAGGAATAACTCCTCAAGCCCCTATTATATGACAGTGTGAAGTAAATTAACAAATTATTGAGCTCCTCATTAGGAGGGACAGGAAAAAACTTTAAACAGAGAAATTTAAAGCAAGTAGGAGGACCAGACATCTGGGGAAAGGACCAAGGATGGCTGCAGGGTTTCCCTCCTTCTCTACCTTGCCCAAGTCAATGGTGCTTTTAGCTCAAGATCAGCTGCGGAGGAACGAGCCTTTCTGATGTCACGTTCTTGTTCCCCTCTACCCACCTTCTTAGGCATCAAGAGGATACAGGCAGCACCCCTCAGACCCTACTGCTCTCCACCTGGCCTAACACAAAGCCTCTGGGAGCATCGCCTGATTTCAGGGGAATGAGAGGCAGGTCACAGGGGCTCTTGAGCAGTTTTAGGAAAAGAATCTGGACGAGGCACACCTTTGGAAAACTCCCAATTGCAGCAAAAACATTGAACATAAACCATAACTTGGGTCTCAGTCTCCTTTCTTATTTCAGTTTATAAACACATTTCTTCAAGTAACTGACACCTTCTCGATGAACTAGCGACAAAACTGTAGTGTTTGTGAACAATCTTCTAAAAACAACGACCACCTTTTGATGACTTGGTGCTGTACAGGTCTGAGACTAAAGGCAGCAATGACTTGTCATGAGCTGTAACAAGAGGTGTCAAGATTCGCTCAGAACCTTAAGGCAGCCCCCTGAGCCCACTGTGGGGTCTGCACAGCCTTCCTTAAGCCAAAAGCCAGCAGGAATATCCACTCAGTTACCTTTCCTGGGATAGAAAGGATGGTGAGCTGAACCCACCAGGAACACTGTTGATACAAGGTTCTCAAGAACTAATAGTTCCATGTGTACACCATTTGCTGAGAAAGCAGCTGCAACTAGAATTCCGAGTTACTAACAGAAGATTGATGGACAGCAGAAACTAGGTTTATCTCTCTACTCAGGGGTCCAGGGTCATTAGGCTGAGGGGTTCACTCTCAGCCACACCTTCTGCCAACAAGGAGATCAGTTACTGATCATGGCTCCAGGCTGTCTCAGAAGGAAAATGAATGCCATGATTCTCCCTCAAAGTATTATCCCAGAATAAATCTTATCAGAAGAGTGGCTGTTCCACTACGAAGAACAGTGTTAAATGGGAATATGGGACAGTGCTAAAAAACTAAAAATAGAGCAACCATATGATCTTGCAATCCCACTCCTGGGCATATATCCATAGAAAAACATGATCTGAAAGGAAACATGCTCCCCAATGTTCACTGAAACACTGTTCACAATAGCCAAGACAGAGAAGCAACCTAAATGTCCAGCATCCATGAATGGATAAAGAAGATATAGTATATATATACACAATGGAATACTACTCAGTCATTAAAAAGAATGAAATATTGCCATTTGCAGCAACATGGATGAACCTAGAGATTACCATACTAAGTGAAGGAAGTCAGAGAAAGACAAATATGATATCACTTACATGCAAAAACTAAAAAAAAATGACACAAATGAACTTCTTTACAAAGCAGAAGTAGATTCGCAGACACAGAAAACAAACTCATGGTTTTCAAAGGGGAAAGGAAGGGAGGGATGGATAAACTAAAAGTTTGAGGCTAACAGATACATACTACTCTACATAAAACAGATAAACAATAAGGATTTACTGTGTGGCACGGTATCACTATCTTGTAATAACCTGTAATGAAAAAGAATCTAAAAAAGAATACATATATATGTAAGTGAATCACCTGAAACTAATACAACCTTGTAACTCAACTATGCTTCCAAAAAAAGTTGCTTCTTTTGGGGAGAAAAAGGGAAAGAAGAGGGGCTGCTATAAGCTATAGCACCATTTGAGATTCCAAGTTTCAATATTTTTCTCAAGAAACCTAAGAGAAACATTATCTCATTTAGTCTCCAAGCAACCACTTTGGTTAAGGTCTCTGCCATGAGAAGCCCTGACCATGTTCCAAAATGGGCCAGTTCATGAAGCAGGAAGACATCAAAAAGGGGGAACCTCAGGCTCCCCAAGGTCATGGGGACCCCAGTCCCACAGCTAAGTCATATCCAGGGCCAGTGCTAGAGAGCTTTAGTCCAGTAAGCAAAGAATCATCAGCTGGAGAAACTCGACCTGTTGTCACAATAATGCACTTAAAAATCAAACTCTGTCGGGAAGGTAGAGTTGTTAGCCATCATGACCACATTAGCAGTCAGGGGGCTGGAGGAACACCATTATAACCTGTGCCCACCATCATCTCTGGGGTCCTAGAAAGAGTACTGGATTTGGGTGCCACAATTTCTTTGTCCTTTATGAACTATATAGCCTACAGCAAGTCATTTAATCTCAGTGAACCTCAAGTGTCCCCTCCATTTATATCAAATGAACACTATAAAACTTAAGGATAAAAAAAAAAACAATTTAAGGATCTTGTAAGGATCAAGAAGACTCTTGAGAGTCCCTTGGGTTGCAAGAAGATCCAACCAGTCCATCCTAAAGGAAATCAGTCCTGAATATTCATTGGAAGGACTGATGCTGAAGCTGAAGCTCTAATACTTGATGCAAAGAACTGACTCATTTGAAAAGACCCTGAAGCTGGGAAAGATTGAAGGCAGGAGGAGAAGGGGACAACAGAGGACGAGATGGTTGGATGGCATCACCAACTCAATAGACATGAATTTGAGTAAACTCCGGAGTTGGTGATGGACAGGGAGGCCTGGCGTACTGCAGTCCATGGGTTCGCAAACAGTCAGACACAACTAAGTGACAGAAGGAACAAATGAAATAATGTACATAAAAATATCTTAAAACGACAAAGGGCCACATCAATACCAAGTATTATTTTGAAAGTATCTGGGAAACTTTTGGAGAACACATAAAATGGCAACAACAACAACAACAAAGAGCTGATCATGCTCCTTCATCTGACCCCAGTCCCAGAAGAGATACATCCCACCTAACCACTTCACATATTACCCATTCATTCATTCAAGATTCATTAAACTCCCCCAGGGTGCCCTTCACTGTGCTAGATGCTGGAGAAAGAACAATAAATGAGACACTCTTCTTGGTCTTGGGGAGCATGAATCTAGAGAATTCCAACACTATTCCCACCTCTGTTTTATTATCTTAATCTGTGAACCCCATCCTAGCAAGATGCCTACACCTCCCTCCTGGTGTGGATTGAACCTGCCACCCCTGGCTGTGAGCTAAGTCTGAGATTAAGTGAGTATCACTGTCATGAAGCCATAAAAGTCAGTTGTCTCCCAACCCCCCCTCCCATCTCATCACCTTGGCCCTTCCAAAGCCTTTTATGTAGAAACCTGAGCTTCTCGTGGACCTAGCCTCAGTGTTAGCAAATACAACATCTTTTTTCTTTCTTTCTTTTTTGGCTTTCAGGGTCTTAGTTCCCCAACCAGAGATCAAACCCGGGCCCCTGGCAGTGAGAACACCAAGTCTTAACCACTGAATGGCCAGGAAATTCCCACATAGTCTTTTGAAGTCATTATTAAAATAAGCATATTAAACACCAAAGCAGTAAACCAGAGGTTTACCTCTACCCTGTAGACCATGTTAATCATCTCCATCTAAGGACCTGTAGTAGGTTAAGTCTAGACAGCTAATGTCAGAAAGCCTTGGGTTTGAGTCTTAACTCTGTCACTCATGAGCCTTTAAGCTATTATTGACTTAGCTTAAAGTACCACACTAAGTTTCAATTTTCACATTTATAAAATTTAGAAAATAATACCTATCCTGTAGAGAGGTTCAAATAATTAAATGTTATAATGTTGCTAAATATCTAATAGTACTTGGCACTTAGAAGCATCTATAAATGGTAGTCATTATTGTTTATAATTATGATAGTTATTACTATTGACATGCTTACAAAACACAGCCCATTTCATCCTATGCCCCTTGATTTCTCTACTGCCTGAATGGATATACAGAGAAAGCAATGCTTCTATTGACTCTAGAGCAAATTATTTCTACCTATGGACCCCAATTCATCTTGCTTTTTTGGAAAAACTAGCTCTCAACCTTGAAGGTTAAGATAGATTTATCCTTGGTTTAACACACACCTTGTGGACAAAATCAAAGAATAAATCACTACCTAAAACAGTATTTCACAAACCCTTTGGGTTTCATGTCTCCTGCTCTATTCATACATAATATTGCAGTTCATATCTTCAGAGCAGCCCCTCTTTCTTTCCAGTACAGTTTTTTTCTCTTCCCAGTCACTCACTTAGGGTTCTTTCACTTTCGTCTTCACAATGGCCAACTGTCTCATACAGATCAGGTACACTCAGCCTTAACTGAACAGATTTTGAAGCTGGTTCAGCAGCATAGACAGGCCGCATAGTAAGGAATCAACCTTGCCCAAAGAGAAGGCTGGCCTTTGTCATGGGCTTCTGGGAGGCAATTCTCTAAGCTCATGGAATATAACACCAAATACAGGTCTGTCTGCCTAGGATCTATCTATGGTCATGCAGTATAGTGTGATGAGGTGACTTAGACTTCAGGTTTTGGGTCATGTGGTATCAGCTCAGCGTCAGGAGGGGCTGGAGACTGAGGTCAACCATGAGGTCAGTCAACTCTGCCTAGATGACGGAGCCTGAATAAAAACTCCAGGCACCAAGACTCAATGGGCAGCTGTGGTTGGCAGTACTCCATGCACATGATCATACATTGATGCCAAGAAAGTGGTGCTTCCCATGACTCCACATGGAGAAGACTACTGGAAGCCTCACATTTGGAACTCTCCTGGACTCTGGCCCCTGTGCTTTTTCCCTTGGCTGATTTTATTCTGTATCCTCTCACTGTAATAAACCATAACCATGAGTATAATGGCTTTCAGAACATCCTGTGAGACTTTCTAGTGAATTACTGATGCTAAGAGAGACCTTGAAAAAAGTGTTTAATCACTCAGTCGTGTCTCCATGGACTGTAACCCACCAGGTTCCTCTGTCCATGGAATTCTCCAGGCAAGAATACTGGAATGGGTAGCCATTCCCTTCCCGACCCAGGGATCTAGAGGATCTTCCCGACCCAGGGATCAAACCTGGGTCTCCTGCATTGCAGGTGGATCCTTTACCACCTGAGTCGCCAGGGAGACTATGGGTGTTCGTAAACTTCCAACTGGTGTTGGAGGTGAGAATAGTTTTGGGAGCTGTTCCTCTAACATTGCAGAGACCACTGGGAAAATTCCTATGGAGGGGCAGCCAGGTTCTGTGTTCATCTCTAACAAACTGAAAACCCACACCCTTGGATCATTCCCTGTCATGAATAGGTAAGCCTCAAAGCCTAAAATTATTATTCTGTGTCCACTTGCAAGATCTCCTGGGGGTGGGGTCTCGATGATCTACACTCTCTGAGTCTGTGTGCACAGAGGACTCCCTCCCTCCCATCCCTCCCACCATCCTCGGATCTGCATGCACAACATGGGTGGGGTCCTGCCTCTGGGGCATCTAAGTCTGGCATCAGTTATCACAGAGGTGGCCGACTGAGGGAGATTAGAAGGGGTATCAACTGGAAGACCGAACCTGGGAAACCGCCACCTGCGTCCATGTGTCTCATCTGCCTGGAAAATGTCAGACACCATTCCACGGAGCCTGATCCTCCACTCGAGGGAGGAAATTATACAGGCAGAGGAAGAGAAAAGAGGAGCCAGAGGAATGCTGGGGAAGCCAGAGGTCAGTAAGAGTGCCGTCCAGGACAACCTCTGAATTCTCAGGAATCACACCCATTGGGATGTCTTCCCCAGGCTCGCTGGGTTCTCCTGCTGAGAAACAAAACCCTTTTCAAGGTTGTGCTGCTATCGGCAGTGGCTTGGTGTCCAGATAATAGAAGAGCAAGGAGATACATTCTCGTGTCAAGGCTCACAGGGAAGATACAGGAAGGAAAATGTCAGCATTTGGATATCAATAGAAATGGAAAATCTCAAAAAAAAAAAAAAATCAAGAAAGAAAATGTACTTTGGTGCTAACAGGGCTGGAGTGAGCTGAGGCTAGCTGAATGCTATATTGCATCTCAGCTGGCCACAGTATCTCTCTTTGTTAACCTTGAATTCCAGCCATCTGCCCCAAGAATGGGGAATCAAATGAGGAAACAAACTGGACCCCATATGCTTAAAATGAAGAGGTTTCAGGGCTGTATCAGTCACTTAAGCCTAATATTTGGATTTCCTTTAAATTGCATTGTCGTCAACGGCTGTTCAGGCTGAGTTGCTTAGACAGTAAATTCTGGTTCTAGCTGCCATTTCACATTATGCTAATGTATGTGAGAAGCTGTCTCCCTGGATACCATAGCAAATTGCCAGCTGAATCATAGAAATGCTGTCAACTTTGTTTTTTTTTAAGTTTTCCATTTTTGCTTTGCCATTGTGTGCAGCCAAGAGAAACCAGGAGGTGGGGGGTGGGGAGTGGTGGAGGAGCTGGAAATATTATTTATATGTATACATATATATATTCAAGCTTCCATTGGATTGGCTTTGCCTGTTTGAGAAAAAAAATTGTAGCTTTCTGCTTTGTTTCTAAAGCAGCCCACATGCGTGCCTCCATTTTATTTTAAGTCATTTCATGGCCCAAGTGTCTATGTCAATTTCAGGGAATCAGCCTTGAGGGCCAGCAGAGGGAGCAAGAGAGCACCAAACCTGATTTTCTATAGATTCCAATCAGAGCCTGAACAAGTGGACATTTGCTGAACCCAAAGAGAAACGTGCAACTCAAAAGGATTCACCAAGTGAGGCTACTTTTTAAAAGATGCCTCAAGGTCCCTGGTGTGGTACAAATAACCTGGGCTTGCAATATGAGTGCATTCATGTTCAGTCGTGTCTGACCCCGTGACCCCGTGGACTGCAGCTCGCCAGGCTCCTCTGTCCATGGAATTCTCCAGGCAAGAATGCTGAAGTGAGTTACCATTTCCTCCTCCAGGGGAATCTTCCCAACCCAGAGACGGAATACACTTCTCCTGCATTGTAGGTAGATTCTTTACCTTCTGAGCCACCAGCAAACAGGTTCTAATTTTACCTTCTCTCCTTGAAGACCCTCCAGAAACAGTTCCTTTGTCTGAAAATTAGGAGTCGGAACTGAAAAACCTCTAAGGTCCTTTTCACCCTAACACTCTCAAGTGTCTAAACCTTTTTTCTGACCTGAGCTGCCTTGGTGGCCATGGATAATGACCCCCAAAATTTCTTATTTTCTTGGAATTGGGGGGCTGGACCTGACAACCTAGCAAGATTCTTCCAGGTCTAAGAGATAAGATTTCATGATGCTTGCAATACAAAATGGTAATTTCTCCTATTGCCAGACGGTAGAAGAGACTGATATACGCAAGGTTGAAAGATGGCAGCAACAGAGATGGAATGGTGGCTGCCGGGGGCTGAGGCAGGGAAAATAGGGAGGTATTAAAGAGGGCAAAGTTTCAATTACACAAGTGAATACATCCTAGAGATCTACCATACAGCACAGTTCCTACAGTTAACAGTAATGTACTATAATAAATAACCAACAAAGAGCTACTGTATAGCCCAGGAAACTATACTTAATATCTTATAATAACCTATAATGGAAAAGAATGCAAAAAAGAATATATATATACGTGCAAAACTGAATCACTGTGCTTTACACCTGAAACTAACACAACACTGTTAATCAACTATATTTCAATAAAAAAATCTCTAAAATCAAATGACAAAAAATGTATACTTACAAATGTGGTAAGAGACCACTTTTATCAAGTGCCCTTATCAGAAAATGATGACGATGATGATAAATAAGAAGACGGGAAGAAACTGTTAGAGACGATGGATAGGTTTATGGCATGTATCATGGTGACGGTTTCACAGGTGTAAGCTGTACTGTGCTGAGTGTCACTCAGTCGTGGCTGACTCTTTGTGACCCCATGGAGTGTAGCCCATGGAGTCCATGTAGGAGGACAGGCTCCTCTGTCCATGGGGATTCTCCAAGCAAGAATAGTGGAGTGGGTTGCCATGCCCTCCTCCAGGGGATCTTCCCAACCCAGGGATCGAGCCCAGGTCTCCTGCATTGCAGGTGGATTCTCTACTGTCTGAGCCACCAGGGAACCCCAAGAATACTGGAGTGGGGAGGCTATCCCTTCTCCCCACCCCTGGAACTGAACTGCAGTCTCCTGCGTTGCGGGAGGATTCTTTACCAGCTGAGCTACCAGGGAAGCCCTTCACAGTGTATACTTATCTCCAAATCCTTCAAATTGTAAGCGTCAAAAATATACAGCTTTTTGCATGTCCATCATAACTCAATAAAGTGACTTTTTTAAAGAAAGAAAAAAATGACCAAAAACACAGCTGTGATAGGTGGAGCACATGGTCCCTATCTCTCCCACATTTTCACTTTGGGAACTCCAGTGCTAGACTCCACTTTCCCATCCTCTGGTCCTTGTTCCATCCTCTGGAATCATGATAAGGGTATCTGAGGGCCTGGAGCACAGCAGGTGCTCTGACTCTGGAATGAGATGATGATCATGGTTACTCATCACTGCTCTCAACTACTTGCTGAGTTTAGATTTCCCATCCTGATGTCTGGTTAGCCTTGGACCACAGATGATTGACAGTGTCTGCTCTTGAGCCCCTCCTCTACATCCACAATTTCTGTGCCTGGTCTGTCCCATTCCCCACTATCCAAAAGTTCCACCCATAGTCCAATGCTCTCTTTTCTTGCAGACAAAGATTCTAACTCCAACCCCTGCTTCATCCTAGTCATCCTAGAGCATTAGTCATTCAGTCATCTCCTACTCTTTGTGACCCCATGGGCTATAGCCCACCAGGCTCTTCTGTCCATGGAATTCTCCAGGTAAGAATCCTGGAGTGGGCAGCCATTTCCTTCTCCAGGGGATCTTCCCAATCCAGGGATGGAACCCAGGTCTCCAGCATTGCAGGCAGATTCTTTACCATCTGAGCCACCAGGGAAGCCAGCTATAGCTTAGAATTTGATCATTTCAAGGGTAGCCCAGGGGAATGCCTCTACAACATAAAGGCAAGAAGGAGGAGGAGACCACATCCGCTCCCTCCCCCTCACAAACTGGCATGCAAATTGTATTTCAAAAACTCTGTACCCCAAACAAAACAATTATGCAGAAATCAGGCTGCACTCTACCAGTTTTTGACTGCAAGGAATGTGTTCATTAAGTTTTGGTTTCTTTTTAATTATAGAATTAAATTCTCAATTCTTTTCAATGACTAAGGCTGAACTTGGATTACCACTTACATTATGACAAATGATCTTCTTTTCAATTTAATAAATCTTAAAGCTTTCTTACCAGAAAGCCTATATTATCTTTCATTAACCATTTTAAGCCTCATCTCTATAGAATTTCACCCTAGAGAAGGCAATGGCTACCCACTCCAGTATTCTTGCCTGGAGAATCCCATGGAGAGGGGAACCTGGCAGGCTACAGTTCATGGGGTCACAGAGTTGGACACAACTGAGTGACTAAGCACGCTATAGCATTTCTGTAATTTTTTAATGAAAACACTCCCAAGAATGAAGACATACCTCTAGGGATACCCCAAAGTGGGCAGAGTAAGTGTAGAATTTCTCTGAGGTCTCATGGTTTTATCTAAACATATACAGGATTGCTTTCTGAGTTTTGCACTCTACTTTATATCCGTGTTTATTCATTCAAAAATAAGGTTTTGTATTGGTGGTGCTGGGTCTTTGCTGCTGTGTGGGCTTTCGGTCGTTGCGGTAAGCGGGTGCTACTCTACTTGCAATGCATGGGCTGTTCATGTGGTCGTTTCCCCTGTTGCAGAGCTCAGCCTCTAGGGCATGTAGGCTCAGTATTTGCAGCTCAAGGGCTCTAGAGCACGGGCTTAGTGGCTCAAGGCACGTGGGATCTTTCCAGACCAAGGATCAAACCCGCGTCGCCTGTACTGGCAGGTGGATTCTTTACCATTGAGCCGCCAGGGAAGCCCCTCAAATAATGTTTTTTTTGAATGACTTATCACCTACTTAACTCTTCATTCCAAATCTTCAAGTGAAAGGGACCCTTCTGCATGAGGCAACACTTTTATTCCACCATACTGCAGGTGGCACCTGGGCTCCCCTGGGCCGCATAAATGATAAGACTGGTTAGGGATCCAATGCTGCCCTTTCAAGGGGGAAGGATTTTGTTCATGAGACCAAAAGGTTTGAAAACCACTGTTTCTGGTCTCTGCTTTTCAGCCTCTTTCTTTCCTGTGACCCAACTCTTCAACAATCCCACCAGAGTCTTAGCAAAATCAACAAGCAAAGTACCCCAGTTTCTTCGCGCTGGACTCTGACCTGGCACTAAGCAGCTTCTCGCACACCCCCGCTCTTCTTCCAGGATGAAGAGGACTCGGCTACAGTACCCCAGCCCTACCTCTGGGGCCCGGATCCCACTGGCAGAGACCCTGCCAGGAGCAGAGAAAAACGAAAAAGACACAGGCAGAGGCTGACATTATGCTCCTGAAATCACGTGCAAAGTCAGCCTTCGTATGTGAAATCCTCTCCGCCTGTTGACCCCGCAGTTACTTCTCCACTTCAGTGGTAGCTTTTCTAAAGACAGTGGGTGGGAACACATGAAGTTTCCCTGATGTCTATTGGGTAGAGTCAGTGATTTGAAATACTCATGGAATATAAAGAATTTTTCATACTGTGAAGCAAAAAAGTGTGCGAAAGGTGTATGTCAAGGCTGTATATTGTCACCCTGCTTATTTAACTTCTATGCAGAATATATCATGCGAAGTGCAGGGCTGGCTGAAATCACAAGTGAAATCAAGATTGCCAGGAGAAATATCAACAATCTCAGATATGCAGATGATACCACTCTAATGGCATGAAGTGAAGAGGAACTAAAGAGCCTCTTGATGAGGGTGAAAGAGGAAGAGTGAAAAAGCTGGCTTAAAACTCAGCATTCAAAAAACTAAGATCATGGTTTCCACTCCCATCACTTCATAGCAAATAGAAGGAGAAAAAGTGAAAGCAGTGACAGATTTTATTTTCTTGGGGTCCAAAATCACTGTGAATGGTGACTGTAACCATGAAATTAAAAGGTGCTTGCTCCTTGGTAGGAAAGCTATCACAAACCTAGATAGCATATTAAAAAACAGAGACATCACTTTGCTGACAAAGGTCTATATAGTCAAAGATGGTTTTTCCAGTAGTCATGCAGGAATGTGAGAGTTGGACCAGAAAGAGGGCTGAGTGCTGAAGAATTGATGCTTTAGAACTGTGGTGCTGGAGAAGGCTCTTGAGAGTCCCTTGGACAGCAAGGAGATCAAACCAGTCCATCTTAAAAGAAACCAACTCTGAATATTCATTGGAAGGACTGATGCTGAAGCTACAGCTCCAATACTTTGGTCACCTGATGTGAAGAGGCGACTCATTGGATAAGACCTTGATTGAAGGCAAAAGTAGAAGAGGGCAGCAGAGAATGAGATGGTTGGATGGCATCACCAACTCAATGGACATGAGTCTGATCAAATTCCAGGAGATAGTGAAGGACAGGGAAGCCTGTTGTGCTGCACTCCATAGAGTTGCAAGGAGTCAGACACGATGTAATGACTAAACACCAACAACAATGGAGAAAGACTGCCCCTTGATTCATATATCTTATAAGTCCAGATTTTGACTTTTCAGCTGCTGTTAAAATTGGGTCACCTTTATTTAGATACTGGAATCTAAGCACTGTGAAAATTAGGACTCAGTTCTCTCAATCATCCCTTTTGAATTCTACTTACAGTAAACAAGCTTCTAATTTCAAGTGAGAAGGAGAGCAATGAAGAAGTCGAGGGGAGTGGAGCCATCTCTCACAGGAACCTCAAGTCAGCACTGATGGGCACTTAGACTCATGGGCATCACCTGTTAGGGTTCACCTCTGAACGCTCTTTCCCCACCCCCATTTCCTCTCCACTTTGCCAGAGATGCCCAAGCTCCCATGCTCAGATGCCACTCACACAAGAGAGGTCACTGCCCTCTTAAGAAAGAAAGCACTGCTACCTGTTTTTTTTTTAACTGACTTGCTTGGTTTTTTCTCATTGAGTTGCATGAGTCCTTCAGATTTTTTTAGATATTAACACCTTATCAGATGTATCATTTCTCCCATTTGGTTGTTTACTTTTCATTTTTCTAATGGTTTCCCTTTGCTATACAGAAGCATTTTAGCTTAGTATATTCCCACTCACTCACTTTTGCTTTTGTTTCACTTACCTGAGACAGATCTATAAAGCCATCATTAAGAACAGTGTGTGGATCACAACAAACTGTGGAAAATTCTTCAAGAGACTGGAATACCAGATCACTTTACCTGCCTCCTGAGGAATCTGTATGCAGGTCAAGAAGCAACAGTTAGAACTGGACATGGTACAACAGACTGGTTCCAAATAGGAAAAGGAGTACGTCAAGGCTGTATATTGTCACCCTGCTTATTTAACTTATATGCAGAGTACATCATGAGAAACGCTGGGCTGGAGGAAGCACAAGCTGGAATCAAGATTGCTGGGAGAAATATCAATAACCTCAGATATGCAGCTGACACCACCCTTATGGCAGAAAGCGAAGAAGAACTAAAATGCCTTTTGATGAAAGTGAAAGAGGAGAGTGAAAAAGTTGGCTTAAAACTCAACATTCAGAAAATTAAGGTCATGGCATCCGGTCCCATCACTTCATGGCAAATAGATGTGGAAACAATGAAAACAGTGACAGACTTTATTTTTTTGGGCTCCAAAATCACTGCAGATGGTGATTGCAGCCATGAAATTAAAAGATGCTTGTTCCTTGGAAGAAAAGTTATGACCAATCTAGACAGCATATTAAAAAGCAGAGACATTACTTTGCCAACAAAGGTCCGTCTAGTCAAGGCTATGGTTTTTCCAGTAGTCATGTATGGATGTGAGAGTTGGACTATAAAGAAAGCTGAGCACCGAAGAATTGATGCTTTTGAACTGTGGTGTTGGAGAAGACTCTTGAGAGTCCCTTGGACTGCAAGGAGATCCAACCACTCCATCCTAAAGGAAATCAACCCTGAATATTCATCGGAAGGACTGATGCTGAAGGTGAAATTCCAGTACTTTGGCCCCCTGATGCGAAGAACTGACTCACTGGAAAAGACCCTGATGCTGGGAACGATTGAAGGCAAGAGAAGAAGGGGACGACAAAGGATGAGATGGTTGGATGGCATCACCGACTTGATGGATGTGAGACTGAGCAAACTCCGGAAGTTACTGATGGACAGCAAAGCCTGGCATGCTGCGGTCCATGGGGTCACAAAGAGTGGGACATGACTGAGCAACTGAACTGAACTGAAGACCAATGTCAAATATACTAGTGTGTGTGTGTGTGTATGTGTGTGTACACACACATGCACATACATATATGTGTGTCTATGTATGTGCACACACAATGGAGTATTACTCAGCCATGAAAAGAATGAAATCTTGCCTTTTGCAGCAACAAGGATGCACTTGGAGAGTATTGTGCTAAATGAAATAAGTTAGATTTACCAATGATTTCACTCATATGAAACATTAAAAAATGAACAGAAACAAACATGTAGGTACAGAGAACATAATAGCGGTTATCAGAGAGGAAGGGGTGGTGGGGGAAGGAACATGGGTCAAGGACACCAGCTAAACAGTGACAAACGGAAAATAAATTTTTGGTCGTGAGCACATTGTAGGGTATACAGATATAGAAATACAATGTACACAAGAAACTTACATAACGTTATAAATCAATGTTGCCTCAATAAAAATAAGCAAAGTCAAAAAATACAACAAGATAATTATCCTTCCTCCCCATCAGGAATGTTCTTTTCTACTTTACTAGTAGAGTCCAGATGAGCCCCACTTTTGGAACCATTTTGAAAGGCAAAAAGTCAAACTCACCAATAAGCAAAAAGTTGGAAGGCAGAAAAGAATAAGGAGACAGGGTGACCAAAGTCCTTTTACCAAGAGGCTTCTGTCTTTGCCTGGGACCCAAGTGCTCTGTTTGTGGTAGGATTATAGGTCCCTAGTCTCAGGAGCTACTACTCATTATAAAAGCATTCAAAACTGAAGGGAAATGTATATCTGAAATGAAAAATAGTATAGAAAAATAGGAGCTCAACTTAATACATGTGTAAGTTAATGCATTTTCTAGAGCACAGCTATTGTGTAAAACAAGATACACCTGCTACAGAGGATTAGAAAGAGCAGAAGCCTGAGGCTGGTGAGGCTGCTGACTTAAGATCCAACATCCCAGAGAGGAGGGAAGAACTGTAAGGGCCTAGCAGGGTATGGAGAACATACTCAAAAGGACTTGACTGAAGGGAGTCTTAGGAAGGGTATTAACAGTTATGCAGAATTTAAGGGACAGTGAAGCACTGAGGGACTGGCGATGAGGGGGACTCTATCACTGCCCCTGATGGACAAGAGAAGGGAACTGTGAGGCTGGGAAGAGCCAGAGCAGCAGAAAAGGGCTCCCTGGCAGGACCCGCGCCTTGAAGAATCCAACACCACTGCACTGGAGGACGCAGCAGGTGGGGTGCAGTGTCGACGGAGACCACCCCCTCTTTCCTCTGGCCTCCTCCATTTTTGGCCATGCTTCCCATTGGCCAAACCCAGATGGAAAGCTGAGAGTTAGTGAGTGGAGGTAATGCAGCCCATCAAGGTCAGCCTCCCAGGGCCTGGAGAATGAAGTTGGGCAAGTGGACAAAACCAGCAAAGAGCCCTAGATGGAGGATCAGGACGTTTGGTTCCATCTGTACCACTACTGACCCTGGACACCCTTTAACATGGTTAGACTTGCAGGAAAGAGACAGAACTAAACAATCTCCATGGTCTCTCAGTTTTTACATCCTGCATCTCTAATCCAAAAATTATACAGATGCAAAAGCTAAACAGCTCCAGGAGATGTGTAGACTTAGTAGATAACACATGAGCAACTAAGATGATCACAAAGCTTTAAACCTCTACCTTCAATCTATGGAACAGTCTACTTTCTACCTCCAAGGTCCAGATAGAGATCAAGTCCATGGGAACAGAAATACAGGCCCAAGGAATTCTCATCTCAATTCTCAACGTTACTACTAGAGCTACTCTCACATCTTGACCGGTTCTCCTTTGGATTATTGAAGAGTTCACAGTTTCACATGGCTGCCGTGTTCCTTTTGAGAACAGCAAACATGTTCAATATTAGCAGATGAAGCAGTTTGGGTTTCAGAGCTGCTATGCAGGAGAGAGGGCTCAGACACCCAGATGGGGAAGGAGATGGAAGTCCAGACTTCACATGGAAGTGCAGGCCAGCCGCTCCCACTGCAAAAGTCCCCATTCCTCAGCATCTTTCCCATCCTGACCTAGTGCCTGCCCCCAGGGCAGCCCAGCAGGGAGAGGGGCCTACAGACCAACAGGCTCACAGTGGAGCCATCTTTTCGTTTCACCAGCTGCCTCTCATCAAGTCAGTTCTGTAGCTTAACAAAATCTGTCTCTTGTTATCTCACAGCAGCTTGAAAAAGAACACTAATAAAGAATAGCATCCCATTTCTTAAGCCTTAAGCAAATAGAAACTGTGGAGAAACGTCTTTCTCCTAAGCGAAAAGTAAAAGAACTCAATGATGAAGAGAAGCATCAAGTTGATTGAAATTTCAAAGAGAAGTGACTTCCCTTGACCCCTGGGAGCAGTCAACTGTGCTGCCCCTCTTGTGAGTTCCAGGGTGCAGCTGCTGACATCCTCAGGTGAAAAGCCCAGGAGGAAGCAGCCTGAGAAAAAAAATGTCACTTTAAGGTCAAGTCTACTAATAAGTTAAAGAAATGAGAGTGTGTTAACCTTGGCTGTGGGTTGGGACTCACTGTAACAAACAGTAAATTACAATTTGGAGTCAATAAATTAAATTAGACCTGGGGTAATAAATGCTCTAATTTTGTTTTATAAGTATGCTCTGGAGTTATTACTGTCATTATTTTACTTAATAATTATGGGTTCATGAGTTAATAATTTTTACTTACACAGGAAGCTTGCAGGCTAAGTAGTTACCTGGGAACTCTACATCATGCACCTAGTAGGTCCTGTCAATAAATGTTCATTGAAATGTCTACAGCTGTAGAACTTCAGGACCTATGAGAACCTTGCACTTTCTTCACCTTCTCATGCTACCCTGATCCTGTCCAGTAGCATTTTGCATCGCAGCCCATTCCCAGCTACACAGATTGTGTGTTTCCCTGAACATCTGTTCACATGCACTGGCCAGGCCACTTTGTCATTTTTCTTAAGTCGTAAATGCATCTGTTACAATACTGCTTCTATTTTATGTTTTGATTCTTTGGCAGCGAGGTATGAAGGATCTTTGTTCCCTGAGCAGGGATCGAACCCACACCCCTGCATCGCATGGCGAAGTCTTAACCACTGGACCACCAGGGAAGTTCCTACCTGCCATATTTGCTGCAAATAGAGGAAAACAATAGAATGGGAAAGACTCGAGATCTCTTCAAGAAAATTAGAGATACCAAGGGAACATTTCATGCAAAGATGGGCCAAAAAAGGACAGAAATGGAATGGACCTAACAGAGGCATAAGATATTAAGAAGAGGTGGCAAGAATACACAGAGGAACTGTACAAAAGGGATCTTCATGACCCAGATAATCACAATGGTGTGATCACTCACCTAGAGCCAGACATCCTGGAATGTGAAGTCAAGTGAGCCTTAGGAAGCATCACTATGAACAAAGCTAGTGGAGGTGATGGAATTCCAGTTGAGCTCTTTCAAATCCTAAAAGATGATGCTGTGAAAGTGCTGCACTCAATGCCAGCAAATTTGGAAAACTCAGCAGTGGCCCCAGGACTGGAAAAGGTCAATTTTCATTACAATCCCTAAGAAAGGCAATGCCAAAGAATGCTCAAACTACTGCACAATTGCACTCATCTCACATGCTAGTAAAGTAATGCTCAAAATTCTCTAAGCCAGGCTTCAACAATATGTGAACTGTGAACTTCTAGATGTTCAAGCTGGATTTAGAAAAGGCAGAAGAACTAGAGATCAAATTGCCAACATTCGCTGGATCATTAAAAGAGCAAGAGAGTTCCAGAAAAACATCTATTTCTGTTTTCTTGACTATGCCAAAGCCTTTGACTGTGTGGATCCCAATAAACTGTGGAAAATTCTGAAAGAGATGGGAATACCAGACCACCTGACCTGCCTCTTGAGAAATCTGTATGCAGGTCAGGAAACAACAGTTAGAACTGGACATGGTACAACAGACTGGTTCCAAATAGGAAAATGAGTACGTCAAGGCTGTATATTGTCCCCCTGCTTATTTAACTTATATGCAGAGTACATCATGAGAAACGCTGGGCTGGAGGAAGCACAAGCTGGAATCAAGATTGCCGGGAGAAATATCAATAACCTCAGATATGCAGCTGACACCACCCTTATGGCAGAAAGTAAAGAAGAAATAAAGAGCCTCTTGATGAAAGAGAAAGAGGAGAGTGAAAAAGTTGGCTTAAAACTCAACATTCAGAAAACTAAGATCATGGCATCGGATCCCAACACTCTGTGGCAAATAGATGGGGAAACAGTGGAAACAGTGGCTGATTTTACTTTTGGGGGCTCCTAAATCACTGCAGATGGTGATTGCAGCCATGAAATTAAAAGATGCTTACTCCTTTGCAGGGAAGTTTGACCAGCCTAGACAGCATATTAAAAAGCAGAGACATTACTTTGTCAGCAAAGGTCCATCTAGTCAAGGCTATGGTTTTTCCAGTAGTCACGTTTGGATGTGAGAGTTGGACTATAAAGAAAGCTGAGCACCGAAGAATTGATGTTTTTGAACTGTGGTGTTGGAGAAGACTCTTGAGAGTCCCTGGGACTGCAAGGAGATCCAATCAGTCCATCCTAAAGGAGATCAGTCCTGAGTGTTCACTGGAAGGACTGATGCTGACGCTGAAACTCCAATACTTTGACCACCTGAGGGGAAGAGCTGACTCATTTGAAAAGACCTTGATGCTGGGAAAGATTGAGGGCAGGAGAAGAAGGTCATGGCAGAGGATGAGATGGTTGGATGTTATCACCGACTCAGTGGACATGAGTTTGGGTAAACGCCAGGAGTTGGTGACGGACAGGAAGGCCTGGCGTGCTGCGATCCATGGGGTCACAAAGAGTCAGATACAACTGAGCAACTAAACTGAACTGAACTGAACTCTGATTCCTGTGGGGTGTTTTTGTTTGCATGTTTGTTTGTTTTTGTCTCTGGCGTAGAATTTTCTGGCAAAGACAGTGCTCCCTCCTTGGGGATGGAGGGGGTCTCATCCCAGTTAGACTGAGAGTCTCTTACCCATCACTGTATCTTCAGGGCCGAACTCGGCAGCAGAGCCTGTTAAAGCTGGCCCTTTAGGGAAACACCAAAAGTAAAGGTCTGTGAAGGTAGATCTTCCTTTCCCACGAACTGGAGTTTGGAGAAATGTCCCCCATAAGTGGAGATCGTAGTGAGATTAGACCCACTGGGTCCTGTCCTGTGGGAAAAAGGTTTGTTGGAAACCCTGAGGCTCGCTGGTCATGGCTCCACTTGATGAAGACGGTTAAAGCACTGTAAGAGGCATAAGAGACACAGGTTCGATCCCTGGGTTGTTAGATCCCCTGGAGAGGGCATGGCAACCCACTCTGGTACTCTTGCCTGGAGAATCGCATGGACAGAGGAGCCCAGTGTGCTACAGTCCATAGGGTTGCAAAGAGTCAAACATGACTGAAGCAACTTAGCACACACACACTCAAAGGGTTAGGATGAAGAGCCAATAAATTAATGCATGAGTGCTGTAACAGTGGCCTGAACCTCTACTAATCTGCCTAACAGACGGGACTCAGGTGCAAGAAAAGGAGCAAGCAGGCCAGAAACCTGTCCCCAAAGAAGGCAGAAGCCTGGGTCCAGGAATAGCAAACAAAAAGACAGCATGCCCAGTTACAGCCAAATTTCAGATGAACAGTAAGTTTAGCATCAGGATGTCTTGGACACTGTAGGGGACATACTTAGACTAAAAACACGTTTGATGTTTATCCAAAACTCAGATGTAACCAAGTGTCCTGCATGTAACCTGGAAGCCTTAGCCTGGGCAGTGGGCGGTGATAAGGACCAGGAAGGCTGACCCCGTAGGTTCGCTGTGCTCCTATTTCACACGGATGATGTACTGGGTTCCAGCAGAAGGCTGAGGTGGTGGTAACCAGGCCCCTCCACCTGAGGCCTGGGAGTGGTTCCAACGGGACCCTCAGAACTCTGAAGCACCTTCCAAACTCAGATTTCTTCTCCAATTATTCCACCACCCTGTGCCCTTGTTCAAATCAGAATTCCTCCCTTGCTTGAGTGCTTCTGAACTCAACATTCACACTTCCGAGGACACAGTTTGCTCCTCCCAGGAGCATTCCCAGAACTGCACACGTGGGCATCCCTGCTGGTGAGGTGACCCCTGAAGGAGTGCCAGCTCTCAAGTCAGCAACAGCTGGGTTCAAACCCTAGGCACACCATTCACTGGCTGTGTGGTTCATCCAGTCCACCACTTGACCCCTCTAACCAGCTGTCTCTGGTGACCTGCATCACTTAATATTACTTAACTTACTTTTAATTCCTAAGCACACAGGCTATATTATAACATGTTTTATATATTTAGCCAGATTATTTTTAAATCCTTTTATTTGAGTTATTCTCATCTCTCCATATAGGCTAAAACTCCTGGAGAATGGACACCACCCCCAGATAGCCTTCTGCGGTCCCCACAACACTCTGCCTGATAAATTGGACCTGAAAGATACTTGCTGAAATCATGAATGAAAAACTTGCCACTTCCATCAATGTAAGGAAAGGGGTCACTCACCTATAAGTATTTTTCAATTCCATTTTACTCAGGGAATAATAAATATTTGATGATATGATTTGAGTTGAACTAAAATAAGCATGGCTCCAGTAGAATGAGTATCAACAAAAACAGACAGAAGTTGCTGCCATTCTTTCACTGATATCTAGGACCTGCAAGAATCTGATTCTTACTCAGGATCAACCCCTTCAGAAACATATTTGAATAAACTGTAGGCTGGGCTAAACCAAAGCTAGACGGACACAAGTTGAGTCAGTAGAAATCTCCAGAAGTTACAGGTTTAATCAGATTTCAGGGGAAAAAAAACCCTAAAACATCATTTCCCAAAATGTATTATTTCCATCTCTACCTCCTAACCCTTATCCAGTCTGATGGTGGTTCTGGAATGAGATCAAAATGGTGCTTGTTTACATAATGGAACTGGATTTACATCTAATTCCACGTGACATTTCAGCCATGCGCCATAACAAAATTCACTGGACACAGTGAATATGGATCTGGGGAAGGTGTGGAAGCAGATCTGCTCATAGCATGCTGATTCTCTTGCCTCTATTTCAGCTGGCAAATTTAGACACTCCCAAATAATGCAGAGCTCTGTCGGGGCACTGGCTGATGAGCTCAGTGTGGCTGCATCTGAGCTTGGGGACAAGTGAAAACATATGCACATTATTTGCAGAAACGAGAGTGTTTGCAGAAGAAGATGCTCAGAGGCAAGGGGAAGAGTTCTGAGACCTCAGTGATTCTTCTCCATGCTGTAAACTCAATAGGCTCTCAGAGCCTTTTTTGTTGTGTTTTCCTATTTTATAAAATGTACTCGAAAGTTCAGCCCTTGGTAGCAATCATGTAACACCCAGGGCTCTGAGCGAAATTACCAGCGAGCATAACAAAGAACAGACCCCTTTCTACAAAGTCCTTTGTTCGTCCTCATCCAGAAGGACCCTGGGCTCTGCCTCCAGCCTTTCTGTGCACCTCTTGCCATCAGGAGGCACAGGTGTCGGCCACACCAGGAAACCTGACTCCTTGATCCCTCCACGTGATGCTTTTCTTTGCTTTCCTCCCACGTATCCATTTATCCCTTCTCTGTGCCCTTTGCTGACTCCTTCTTCCCCCAAGTGCAAGCCCTGTGCACTTCACATGACTCCAGGCGTCACGCTCCTCTTTCATTTAGGAAACAAAATCCTATCTTATGACTTTATGATCACCTCTATTCCATGACTCTCAAGTCTGTATTCTTCCCTCAGTTTCTCAACTACACTGCAGTTCACATGTCCACAAGCATCTCCAAGTGGCCATGTCATCATCACAAACACTACCTCCCCCAAAACAGAAACCACGATCACCATTCTTCTTGCGCCAACGGCCTGACTAGGTTCGGTCACCCAACCTGAAACCTGAAGTCATTGATCTGTTCATTCAACAATGTACCTATGTCTTTTACTTGCCATATACCTACCAGTCGATCATAACGAAAACTTTAACCCATATTATTCCTACTCAAAAAACTATCTTCCTTCCTCTCCACGTGTGAGAAACACCTTCATGACTTAATTTTAGTCCTAAATGATCTCTCTCCTCCCTGAATGTCTGAAGCACTTACTGACTATATTATCATTTATGCACTTAAAAAAAAAATACCTTGAACTCTTCATTGTTTCCTGCAGACATATTATACAACTCAAAGTATTCTATGAGTTTCTGGATGATAAGAACTGTGTTTGTGACATTTTCTTAAAAGGATCTGTTTATCTTAACATATAAGTCAATGAGCTGATCTTTATAAAAGGCTTATTTAAAAAAAAAAAAAAAAGGCTTATTTCAGGACCTGGCACAAAATAGGAGCTTAAAAACATAGGTTTAAAGATAAGTAAGTAGATAGCTCAATAAACACTTGGCAAACTGAGTAAGATGAACTATGCAAAATGCTCCCAAGACATCCACATCCCAAGAGGCCCCAGTCTGCCTCTCCTGCCAGCTGCAGAGGAAAGCTCAGAGTGAGCTCAGAGGAAAGCTCACCCAGGCCATAACTGGGCCAGACATCTGGATGATGTGGGTGTGTGGGTATCTGATGGTGAATACAGGTTTAGGTCATGACAGGTCAAGCAAAAACGACTCACGCAGACGTGAATTATTTGGGGAGTGAAAATGGAACATGGAGATGCATTAGCTATTTTCTCCCTTCTCCCCATTGCTTTTAATAATGGAACTGCTTGATTTAACCTCTTCTCAGTCCTGTAACTGGGTGCCGCCCGGTGGTAGGAATGAGTGCTCTGAGAAGTAGATCTGGTCTCACAGGCCAATATGGTAGAGGAAGCACACACAGTACAGATCAATCTGACGATGAGGAAGGAAGCTGAGGCCCAAGGAGGAGACCGACTTGCTCAAGGTCATACATCTACTGGCCCAAGTTAACTTGAGGGCCCTGCCTCAGGTCCCTCTCCCCCAAGGTTTTGTCCAGTGACAACACCCAGTCCCAGCTGACCTGTCCCTCAGCCTCATAAACATCTCACATCCTTGGCTTCGATGCTGATTATCACTTTCCATGGCAACCATCACCCCACAAAGCAGAGCTGACCTCCCTCCGCCCTGTACCAGGACAGAAGATCTGAGAGATTTCTGTGTTCTTTTTCATTTCAAAACAGAAGTCAATTGTTGGGGTCAGAGCGAAAAAAACAAATGACCATCCCATCAGTCTTCTCAGCAAAACCCAACACCAAGTGCCCAGCAGATCTCAGATGGATTCAGTAGCAGGGATGTTTTCCCCCTTTGTTAGTCCATGATCTTCAAGAAAAGGAAATCAATCAAGGGCTCCACGGGTTTAGTTGTTTAAGTTTGCTTACATTTTACTTTAGAGTGAGGGAAAAAATCTACACTACCTTTTTATTTTTATTTTTTTTTTACTACTGGGAATTCAAAATTATTCAATACAAAAAATAATTATTTAACAAGGTGAACACAAAAAAGCTTTAGGACAGTGAAAATACTCTGTATGATACCACAGTGACGGATACATTCATTAGACATTTGTCCAAAACCACTGAACACACAACATCAAGAGTGAACTCTAAGGTAAACTACAGACTTTGGGTGATAAGGATATATATCAGTGTAGGCTGACCAAGTAGAACAAGTACACTGCTCTGGTGGGAGACGTTGATGATTGGGGTGGATACAAATGTGTGGGGGGAGGAAGTACATGGAAAATCTCCATACATGCCACTCAGTGTTGCTGTGATCCTAAAACTTGCCCTAAAAAAAAATTCTATTCTCTTAAAATTACACTTTGTGACCCGTTCATGATGGAAAGTCAGATAGGAAAGCAGGAGAGAGGGGAAATAAAAAAAGCTGGGTGGAACATGAGATGAAAAACAGTATCAGAAAGGAAGGAAATAAAACCCATTGCAGTTAAAAGGTCGGAGAAAACAATGGCACCCCACTCCAGTCCTCTTGCCTGAAAAATCCCATGGATGGAGGAGCCTGGTGGGCTGCAGTCCATGGGGTCGCAAAGATTCGGACAGGACTGAGCGACTTCACTTTCACTTTTCACTTTCATGCATTGGAGAAGGAAATGGCAACCTGCTCCAGTGTTCTGCCTGGAGAATCCCAGGGACGGGGGAGCCTGGTGGGCTGCCGTCTATGGGGTCACATAGAGTCAGACACGACTGAAGTGACTTAGCAGCAGCAGTTAAAAGATAGGGACACAGCAGTGATAATCCCAAAGAGTCAGAGATGGAGTTAATGAAGACATACACACATGCAGACATGCACACACAGACACACATGTGTGCCTTTAAAACAAAACCCTTGAAAATAGCCACACAAAGAGGTATCGTGGAAAAAAATCACTATAATTTTGTTCTTTTCAATTTGACGGGGCTTTAAATATTCTAAAGTGGCCCCACATGATTGAATTGAGCATCTGAATTGCGGTCTCTGTGATTGAGAAGGTGAATTTTAAATTTGACACAATTTTTTTTTTAAGATTTAGTTAGCTTATTTTGTTTTTTTTTGGCCATGCCATACAGCACATGGGCTCTTAGTTCCCCAACCAGGGATGGAACTCGTGTCCTCCACAGTGGAAGAGGGGAGCCTCAATCACTGGACCACCACGGAAGTCCTAATGTGATGTAACTTTCACCAAACCTAAGTTAAATTTGAAGATGAAAGTAACATGAAATCTTTTTTCATTAAACACAGCCTTATTTGGTAGGACTACTTTTCACTTTGCTCCAAAATCACATCAGTTCATTCTTCACTGATAAACCAGTTTTATTACTATGGATACACAAAGAAAATTGACTTGAGAGGGGTACTCAATTTAGTTCTTAAAAAGTTTTAAGTATGTTTCAAACAAGTTGGATATGTGAATCCACATTTTCCATTGTAAATTTTTTGAACTCTAAATAAGATCAAGTCTTTCTGATGAAAATTTAGTACTCAAATTCACATGTGTCCTAAGTGTCAAGTACCCAAGAGATTTTGAAGACTTAGTATGAAAATCAAGAATGTAAAATACCTCACTAATAATTTTTAATGTTGGTAAGATATTAAAATGACATTATTTGGGATATATCGGGTTAAACAAAATGCAGTATTAAATTTAATGTCACCTGTTTCATTTATTAAGGCAGTTACTGGTAAATTAAAAATTAAGTATACAGCTCACATCATGGTTCTATCGGATGGCACTTCTCTGAAGGAAGCAAGGCAAAGCTATTTTAAAAGAGATCTGATGAAGAGACTCACAGACTTAGGAAATGAACTCACGGTTGCCTGGGGGGAGGGGTAGTTATGGACTTCAGGAAGGTCACGTACACACTGCTGTATTTAAAATGGATAACCAACAAGGGCCTATTGTATAGCACAAAGAGCGCTGCCCAGTGTTATGTGCCAGGCTGGATGGCAGGGGGGCTGGGGGGAGACAAATACATGTACGTGTATAGCTGAGTCCCTTCACCACTCACCTGAAACTACCACAACATTGTTAACTGGCTCTACCCCAATACAAAATGTTTTTGGTGTCAAAAAATAAAAATTTTTAAAAAGAGATCTGATGGAAACCAGCATCACCATGTGCACCCAAATCTTGCTGGAGCTTGATAGCCGAGAAGACAAATAAATTCCAAATAGACTGCCATGTTGCTCTCTGGGGTGAGAGGACTCAGAGGAAGCAGGAACCCACTTTGTATCAAAAAGGAATCTGAGAAGAAGTGAAAATGTTCTGACCTCACAGAGAAGGCTTTCCACCCAGAGGAGACGCAGGGCAGGAAGTCCAAGAGCAACCTCGCCAGTCCCCGCCTCTCAGAGAACTTTTCAAAAGCTGACAAAATACCCAATCACCAGGAGGAGGAGAAAAACAGAGACATGAATAAACAAAAAGAACACAGCAACCCAGCGCAGTGGAGGGTAAGAAGGCAATCTGCTTGATATAATGATCACAGAAGGCGCTTACAGCTGGAAAACCCATGTGGTGCTTGCCAAAGACAGAGAAATGTACCTTGAACTCACTTCTGATGGTTATTCTCTTCGGGGTGAAAATGCAATTCAATCAATTTAAATGTTTTGCCCCCAAATATTCTTAAAAGTAAAACTTCTACTCACCAAAATTCTTGTCCTCCTTTGCTCAGAGAAAATCATTAACTTTCTACTTTGGGAAAGGAGAAGGTATCACAACCCACAGAAGAGAGAAGGGTATCTTCTACTTTTATGCCTTAATATCCCAGCATCTTGGGACTTTTTAAGGTACTGCTGCTCATGTTACTAGCTTCACGTTGTTATTGGTTTATTGTTATTTTCAGTTCATCATAAACTATATCATCTCTTGAAACCTGTCCCAGAGTCCAGATGACCCTGAAGACGGATTGTGTAGATTTAGAAGCTTAATCAGGAAACACTCTAACAGAAGCTTAGAGGCTTCTAGGAGGAAGGTATACCTTCTTAGTACTGCACACACAAAGCAGATCCAATCCTATGCTTTGTGGATTTTAATATTAATGGTGATGAATTTGAATTATTGGCTTCCCCCCTCCCCCTCCCAAAATACTTCCATTTTATTAACTAGGGGTGTAGAATTCACAGCAGAAAAAAAAGGCATTCTAAGCAATTTCTAATACAGTAGCCACTAGTCACATGTGCCTACTGAGCACTTGAAGTCTCATTGGTCCAAAAGGAGACTATAAAACTTACCTGGAATTTCAAAGACCTAGTACCAAAAAAAATTTTTTAACTTATTAAAATGTTTTAAAAAATAGACTATATGGTGAAATAAAATTTGATTATTTTAGGTTAAATAAACTCTATTATTAAGGTTAACTTGACCTTTTTCTTTTTTTGAAAAATGGCTATTAAGTTTCAATCTATGGCTCATATTATATTTCTACTGGACAGTGCTGTTTCAAAGTGACCAACATCAGCTCCCTAAAAGCAGGGGGAGTGGCCTATACTCACTCACACAGGTGATGAGGTCGGTGATATACTGGAGTGGGACCACCAAGTCCTGTGGACAAGCCCTGACTCCCTACCTCCCTAAGCCCTCCCTGATGGAGTGGCTAGAACCATCAAGAAAGCTATTCTGCGGTTGGAAGCCACCCAGGTGGGCCCAGGGTGGCGGACAGCGGTCAGGATGGAGGTGAGGTGTTCTGAGCCTCTCAATGTCCTGTGTACACCAACCATGTACAGTCCTGTGTACATGGCTGTCGTACACCACCAAGTCCCCTGCAGCACAGGGGCTCACAGCTGAGACTCTCCCTAGCCACTGCCCTTGGCCAAAGGGAGCTGCCTTGCCCAAGGCTAGACCCTTCCCAAGCAGCAGCCTGTACCCAGCGACAGGTCAATGTGGAGGTCAATTCCTTGCCTCATCTCAGAACTCTCTGAAGGGCCAGCCCAACTCCAGAGCCCTCTCTGCAAGTGGCCAAAGCCTCCGTCATAGCTCCATCATTTCTTCTGCCCAATCCTGCTTCCCATTCTCCCTCCCTCACAGGGTATTTCCCAATAAACTCTGTATGCAAAGCTTAGTCTCAAGCTCTTTGCTGTGGACTGAACAATTGCATGCCCCCCAAACTCATAGGCCGAAACCCTCACCCCCAATGTCACAGGTTTTGGAGACAGGACCTCTGGGAGGTAGTCATGCCATGTCATGAAGGTGGAACCTTCATGATGGCCTTCGCACTTACAAGAAAAGAGAACCATTCCCTCTCTCTGCCCCCCACTATGTGAAGACGTTCGTAGCAAGAAGACAGCCATCTGCAAATTAGGATATGGGCCCTCACCAGACCACATCTGTAGGCAACTTGATCTTGGACTTCCAACCTCCAAAACTGAGAAAATAAACATCGGTTGTTTAAGCCTCCCAGTTATCATGTTTTTGTTATAGCAGCCTGAACTAAGACAGCCTTTTTTCCAGTGAACCCTCAGATGTGAAGAAAACATTAGAGAAAAAAGGGTATTGTGTGCACACACAAGTACAAGCATTTGGATCCAGAAACGAAGTCAGGATATTTAGGTCAGCTACACACACATATTAAAAAAAAAAAAAAAATGAAGCTTCTAACAGCTCCCACTGGCTCTTCTCAGTTGTGATTATTGTGAAGCATCCATCCATCTCTGCTTTTTTAGGTGAAGAAAAGACATCCTGACACCCAAGAGCTAAGCTGCACATATAGCTGGTGATGTCACCTAGTTAAAGCCCTTTGTTAAGAAGCCCAGAGACAGGTGCAGCTATTCCCAGGGGACATGTCAATTTCCTGTGTTCCCTGACCACAAGCGGCACCCCTTGCCACCCAGACTCCTGGCAGCGCACACACTGTTGGTCTCGGGGAAGGGCGGGGAACACAGGCCTCTGTTGGTGCTAAGAGTGACTGCGTCAAGTCACGTGCAAAGGCACACGCAGGCCGGGGACTGCCCAGTCACCCTCTGCTGTGACCTGCCCGGGCTCGCCCATACCGCCGTCACAAAGAGGAGTGACTTCTCCCACAGATGGGTCTTCACACACCTGGTCTGCACTTTTTTTTTTTCTCTTGATACTTCAATAGCTCAGGTATTGTTCCCACAGTCCAGAGAATCTTGGGGTGCAGGTTTTACACAGTCGAGACACAGCAAAGGATGGCCTTTTTGCCATCCAAACTGCCTGCAATTCAGGAGACCTGGGTTCAATCCCTGGGTCGGGAAGATCCTCTGGAGAAGGGAATGGCTACCCACTCCAGTATCTTTGCCTGGAAAAGTCTATAGATTGAGGAGCCTGGAGGGCTACAGTCCATAGGGTGGCAGAGAGTCAGGCACGACTGAAAGGCTAACACCTTCACTTTCAAGTCAGACCAGGTGGGGATGGGCAGCAGTCTTCCATGGACAGCCTGGTGGTCTTTTTTCCCAAGCCTTGGAGGTTCTAACATGGATCACCCTGCACTGAGTCCTTTGCCTCCATAGAGAAGTAGGGCCTTTCCAATCTGGACTCAGATCTGTTCCTGGATTTCCAGACTTACTGCATCTACAACTTGCCCTACTGGGCTCCGACCCTGGGGACCAGCTACACGACTTGCTGACTCAACTCCCCAGCTATGTGTCTCCACTGACATCACCCTGTCCCCAGCTTATGGTAATCTATTTACCCCTCCTCTTCTTATTTTCAAATGAAGTATTTGGTTTTCTTGCTGTTATTACTATTTTAGTTTGCTGAATCATGCATGCTTATAGGAATAAATTTTTTTTAAGTCTTTAAAAAGTCACTCATAATCTCACCATGTGGAAATAACCACTGTTAACATTTTTGGTTTAGCTCCTTGTAGCCTTTTCCTTGCATATGTGTATATGGTTCCTTGTAACATTCTAATTGGAAAGAATCTACTTATAATTTTGCATTTTGCTTTTTTCAATTAACATTCAATATATAAGCATTTCTTCACAGCTTTAAAAATTCTGCAGGACCATCCCACTTGCTGGTTACAGCATCATTTACCATATGACTAAGCCATAATTTAACTCTTACCCCATTTTTGAGCATTATGATCATTATTGGTTTTTAGTGATGAACAACTTGAATATAGAACTTTATGTATATTTCAGACTATTCCCTTAAGATAGCAGCCCTTCAGTGAAATTACTTAGTCCAAGGATATGAACATGCTGTCTTTTGAAAAATACAGCCAAATATATTTTGAGTAATATTGCACGTGTATGCCCAGTCACTCAGTCCTGTCAGATTCTTTTTGAAGCCCTAGATGGTAGGTCGCCAGGCCCCTCTGTCCATGCGATTTCCCAGGCAAGAATACTGGAGTGATTGCCATTTCCTTCTCTAGAGGGTCTTCCCAACCCAGGGATCAAACCCATGTCTCCTGCATTGCAAGCGAGTTCTTTACCAGTGAGCCAACAGGGAAGCCCCTCAAGCAATCTTATATCAGTTTAATCTCCTTCTAACACATCAACAATGAATGAGCATCCTCTTAACCTTGTTAGGCCAAAAATAAAAAATATAATATTACTATATTAATTGACATTTCAGATTATGTGGTTAAACTGACATTTTTCATGTATATTAGAATTTCGACTTCCCTTGGGCCACCTTGTCAAAGCCTTTATGCATTTATTTATTGGGCTCTGAATCTATATGCATGCCCTCTTACCATATTAGAAAAGCTAATGTTTTTTCTATTGTGTTTGTTGCAAGTATTTGCTCAGGTTTCTCTGCCTTTTAATTTTTCATTAATTTGGGGACTGTGCAGTTTTTGATTTGAATGTAGACAAGCCTATCAATCTTTCCTTTGTGATTTCCCTTAAGCTTAGAAAATCTTTCCCCCATCAGAGCATCAGATAAATATTTACCTGTTTTTCTTTTCTACTTTAATAATTTTCTCATGGATTATTTCTGCTTTCAAGGTGTGTCTCACCAGCTTTTTTCCCAGGCCTTCCCTTACTCTGGGTTACTTTATTCTAGCTCCTCACCCATCCCATATGCTGCAGTTAGAGGAACAGAGACAATCCCTTTGAAATAATCTGTATTGTGGGGGAAAGGCAGGCCCCAGGCAGCTGGCTTGGCTCCGTTACCTTCTTCCAGCACGTGCGCAGGGCACTGATGTGATGGCCCAGTGCCTGCCTCCCCCACCCCACCCCACAGAGAGTGTCTATTTGTGTCCAGGGGAGAGACATGCTCTGCTCAGGACTTCCGGAACTCCTCTCGGGGGCTCTGGGAACCCCATCACCATTCACACATCTGCGTCCCCTCGCTCTTACCCATCTCCCCCTTTGTCTAGCTCCCTTCACCTGACCTCTGTAACTTCTCAAACTTGGGAGAGGTTTAATCAGAGATGCTGGGGAGGGGCCTTCCCAGGTGGCCCTGGTGGTAAAGTACCCACATGCCAATGCAGGAGATGCTGGGGAACCTTCCGTTTCCTCCCCGCCTCATTACAGACCCTTCCTGAGCTCCGAGCTCCCTCCATCCAGCCCCTCCCAACCCTCGCGGGGGCCTGGGGGCGAGGGTGTTTGCTTGGCTGGCCTCCCAGAGAACATTTAGAAGCTGGAATTGGAGGCATCACTGCTCTGTTTCTCGCTCTCACCCAGTTCAGCTCCTGCTGGTGATTACACAGAGCGGGGAAAATCCCTCTTGTGCTCTTCGCTTTGCTCTCATTAAAAAACCAAACAGCAGGCAAGCTTAAGGAACATCACACACCCAGGATCTAGAAGGCTGAGCTGGGTCTAGGACAGGCCTGAAGCCAGCAGAAAGCGCCACGTGTCTGGGGGAAATACGAAATGCAAACGGCAAAGGACTAAGCCCACCTTGTCCATCAGTTATCCAAAGATCTTGAAGGGTGCCTGGCAATTTCTTGGGGCTCAAGGGACAATTGTTAAGGAGCAAATAGGAGTACCCTCTCCATCATGGATCTGTGGGAAGTACAGTGACTAAAATATACATAGACGACCAACCTGGCATGATCCTCAGAGGGTTTTCAGGGTTCCAATCCACTGTTCTTTTTATCCTTGGCTAGCCTGTACCCCACAACACACTTTTAGTACTACAGACTCCAGATCCTTAACTTTCTCTCGGCTTCATCACTAAAATGATAAAGTTTGATTAGCTGATCTCCAAACTTGCTTCTAGCTATAAAATTCCATGATGAGACGCATAAGTGAAAGATGAATGCTTTTACTGATGGTTATAAATTCTGTCCTGTCTACATATGGGCTTAGAGTACATCCCATCGTTCACATCTGACTGTACTTTACTGGAAACTAAAGTTCAAAAGGGAATTAGACCCACGAATGCCTTTCCCACGCTACTGTGTATGCTGCAACACAGAGAAATCTGCCTTCGAGCAAGAATTCTACACCAGACAGGAAACTATTATCAATGTAACAACACATCCCTTACCACAACAAATCAGAAGACTTGATTCAATGATTCTAAGTGTGGTAGAGATTATTCCCAGCTTCATAAAACAAAATCAATCACAAATGGAGATGTCCAGCTGGGAGCCCATTGGCCATACAAGCTAGGCTGATGGGAGATCTCTTAATGCTAATGCTCCAGAGTACTCTAGTATGAACGTAAATAATTAATATTAACATGAAGATGGATATGGTTTCTTTGACAGGGCCTTGCAATTTGGTGGCATGCGTTCAGGGAGTGCCAACTCATTTGAATATCTGCCTAATTAGGAAGGTAAATTAGCTGCTCCTGATGCCAGCAATCACACCACGCACTGCAAAGCCAGGCATACATGCCTCTGGTAACACACACTGTCGTGGATTCTTCACCTCCCACGCCTATCCTCCAGGAGTGCAGTGGACAATGCAGAAATGACCGAGCTATTTCTCTTGTGGGTCCGTCCTTTCCTCTCTCACCGAGGCTTGGCTCTATCACATGAACTAGAGTACAGATGGTTTAGAATTCTCAGGGCTTGAGGGGTGGATGACACAAAGGGAATAAAGGACTTTATTAACCCTGTCGACTTAAAAGAATGCACAACCTGAGAGCAATGAGTTAAGTTTTATTTGGGGCACAATGAGGACTGCAGCCCGGGAGACAGCACCTCAGCTAGCTCTGAGAAACTGCTCCAAAGAGGCAGCAGGGGAGGACACTATATAGGTGATTTTGGTGAAGGGGGAATACATGCAATCAAGCACATGTTTTTCCAGAAGGTTTCTACTAGTCTCGTGAAGGTTTGCTAGTCACGAGGAACAGTTGTCACCATGAAGGATTTTAGTGCTTCTCTAGATGTGAGGAGATACAAGAATTAGGCTTTGAAAATCATCTCCTGAAAATACCTAGCTATCTGAAGACCTGTCCAACCAGTCCCCCCAACCCCACCCCGGCCTGGAGCACAGAGTGCCTCATTTCTCCTCTCCACCCTGAACTCCTTACAGTGGTGTTGAAGATCAGCAGCTCATGATTTAATCCTTATTGAGGTAGATGGCAAATACCCATGGCAAGTGCCAATTTTCAGGTGACCACTCAAATGTGGTGACCATTTCCATAGGTGGCTCAGATGGTAAAGACAGAGCCTGCAGTGCAGGAGACCTGGGTTCAATCCCTGGGCCAGGAATATCCCCTGGAGAAGGGAATGGCTACCCACTCCAGTATTCTTGTCTGGAGAATTACATGGACAGAGGAGCCTGGTGGGTTATAATCCAAAGCATCACAAAAAGTCAGACATGATTGAACGACTAACACTTTCACTCAAATGTGGGGAAATAGATGGTCATGCAAACCCCTGGACCAAGTTTTGTTCCCAGAGGATGTGATCATATCTGATCCTACTAGAAAATGTTTCAAGTGCTCTCCTGGCCAACAGAAGAGAGTCCTAAAGTATGTGAGTTTTACTCCTCCTTCAGTCTCTTCTCCCATCATTAAGCCTCACACATTCCAGCCACACGGGACTCCTTCCACTGCTCAGATATCCCAGTATTCTCCCTGCCTCCAGAAGTTTCCTCATACAACTCCATTAGTCTAGAAAGTCTTCATTTCCCACATGTCCCTGGGAAGTCCCAGCTACTCTTCAAGGTCCAGTTTGAATCTTACCTCCATTAAACTTTCACCAGATCATCCTAACCTCCTAAAATGCTCCCTTCTTCTCCCTGTCTTTTATGGCATTTGAATTGTCCCAATGTATCATGTATTAAAGTGACTCATGTACAATTACAGATATTTTATTTTAAACAATACAGGACAGAGGCATCATCTTATTCGTACTTTAACCCCAACAATGCATATCACCAGCTTTATATATAACTGTGGATCAGCAAGAAGCAGACTGTGGAAAGGAAGCAGTGACTATCCCTTGGCCCCACCTGGACCAGACATCTTTTAGGACCATTGCTCCCCAGGAGACCAGCTCCCCCACGCCCTAGGGCAGGAGTTAGCCAACTCTTAGCTGGCACTTAGGAATGATTGTCAGAGTTTGTTGAAATGCAGATTCCTGGGCCCTGCTTACAACTTTGATTCAGCAGTTTGAACAGGCAGGACCAGAATCGGATATTTTGCAAGCCCAGCCAGGTGACTCTGGTGCTGGTGGTGCTGGGACCACAATTTGGATATTCTGTGTGGGGGCCACTTCATGAGACAGGGACAGAGGACAGTGAAGTCAAAGAAGTTGAACTAGGTGCTGCCTATTTTTCAAAAGAGAGAAGCCTATTTGGTGGAGAACCCAGATGGTGCTAAGTGGTAAAAAACCAGCTTGCCAATGTGCAAGACATAAGAGATGCAGGTTCGATCCCTGGGTTAAGAAGATCCCCTGGAGGAGGACATGGCAACCCACCCCAGTATTCTTGCCTGGAGAATCCCACGGACAGAGGAGCCTGGTGGGCTATGGTCCATAGGGTCTCGGAGTCAGATACAACTGATGCACTCAGCACACACGCACACACACTTCAGGGACACACACAATCCTCAACATCCTTTCAACCAGCAGAGGTAAAGTCAAAGTGCTCTGGACCTTCCAAGCACCGAGTACCCTGGAAGCATCTGCGTGACCAGAGGCCCAGACTCCTCCCCAGCAGAACACATACCCCAGAGGGATGTGGAAGTTATAACACCCCCACAGTCTAGCTCCCAGCGTCTGTCTGTGCTGAGATGCATAGGAACCCGTGAGAAGGATGAGCCCGAAATGGAAGAAGAGTTACAGTGCAGCCGTCACTTGGAGAAAGGTTTCCAGAATTAATATGGAAAATGGAGAAATTTCTTCCTCAAAACAGAGCTCACCCAGTTGAGAGCAATATCAATTCTACTTTCAACAATTGAGTCAGCACCATGATGTTTTGCTCTATCCCTGCATCCAACAACTCCACCCTCACACTCTGCAACTTTTTTAAAGAAATGTTTTCATGCCTACTACGTGCCAGATATCATACTCGACTCTGGGACTAGAAGGTGTATAACACATCCCCCTTGCCTTCGGGAAGACAAGCACAACAGTCAGTGACTGTGATGTGAAGTGAACAGAGCGCTGAGAGCGATCTGCAGGAGGGGCTTCCTTGGAGAGAGGAGAATGGAGACCTAACCTCAGAATTGACAGGTTCCTCTGGGATCACCATGTGCAAATCACCACGCTCTCTCTCCATCTGCTCCAAGTCACTCACAAGAACTTTGCAATGCAGGAACTGACATCATCCACTTTCCCCTGGTTATTGGAGACGGCAGCTCACAGCTGGGCTCAGATGACCTCCTCACGCTTTTCTCAACTGGGGAGGGTTGGGGGAGGGTGATGTCTCCATCACTAGCCTCTGGCTCCCGGGTTTAGGGCCCAACTGATATACCCCCACAAGTCTCCGAGGGGAGACTCAGGGTCCCCGATCGGCATGAGCCTGCCTGCAGTTAAAGGCAGGACAACTGGAGACCCAGGACACCCCAAGGCTTCCTGGCAGGAGAAGGAAGAAACAAGATGAGAGAAGAAGGAAGGAAGTGGCTCCCCTAAGTCTACACGAGTTTAACTGGTGTTGAATTCATACACACTTACATGTCTATTAAAAAATAAAAGAGTTAAGTTGCATGGCAATAGCAGTGCTGGCTGGATCACATGGTCAGCCATGGGAAGCACCAGCTAGCCAACGTGGGAGAACTAGCTGATGGTAAGAGACATGCAACCCCACGCCTCCCACCAGCAGCAACAGCCCTCCACTTCACAGGTGTGAGGACTGAGGGGCCCTTCCGGCCTCCAAGGGAGCAGGCCTGGCTGCTGTCTCTGAGTGGGCCTGCTGCAGAGGAGATACCATGTCTCATGCAAAAAGAAAACAGATCAATGGCTAGTCCTGGGCAGAGAATTTTACTAGGCAAGTGTTTGTTTTTATGAGGCATCAGCAATTTTTTAAGGCTACATACTGAGTAACTACCATCATCGATTACATTAATGGATTACCTCTGGAGAAGGAATCTAATTATATTCTTGTACAAATTGCAAAATGTAGGTTAATTTCAAACTTGCTTGGCAGCCCCTCTTGTTCTTTTCCTGAGATCAGGGACAGAGCTGTGGGTCAGGAGAGTCAAATCACTGCGAAGAAGCTGGAAACGCGAAAAGACTTTGCCCTTTCACTCAACAAATAGGCACCGAGCGCCTTGCCTTCTGCCTGTCAGCTCTGTTCCAGGCGCTGATCATGCAGATGTGAACAACACAAGGTCTCATGCCTCGTGGCAACTCCAAGACCACAAAATCCAAAGTGTTCTTGAACCCATTTAAGTAACTACTGGGATTCATTTTCTGAACACTGCTTAGGGCTTGGTACCTGTAATCCAGGCGTTGTCAACCTCTTAGCCCCGAAAGCAGAAATCTTTAGAGGCGGCAAAGGATTAAGGGGGAGTTGATGGGGGGATTAGAGGAGGAGTCAAATGACACATATCCTGAAGATGGACTAATTCATCTGAGGTGGAGACATAAGGCAATAGGAAAGTAAAGACAATTGAAGAGAGAATTTGAAAAAGGAGAAACACAATGGCTAATAACCATTTCTTTCAGCTCAAACCTGTCTCATAGTAATGACAATTTCAAAAATGAGTTACTATTTCTCATCAATCAAATTAGTATAAGATTGAGTGAAAAAAGAATTTTCAGTGTAGGTAAATTTAGGTAAGATGAAACTGGCCCAAGTTTTCTGAAAGAAAATTTGGCATTGTTCATGAAGAACCTAAAAAAAAAAAAATGTATCTTTTGAGCCAATAATCCCTGTTCCAGGAATTTATCCTCAACACATTATCAAAAAGATGGTTAAAGATTTACATACAAGGGTTATCATTACAACATTATCATAACAGCCTCAAACTAGAACTACATAAACATTTAATTTTAAAGGAAAGGTTAAGCAAATTGTGACTATCCATATGGTTAAGTATTATGATGCCATTAAAATTGTAATTAAGAAGAGTTTTGATGCCAAGGGGAAATGCTTATGATGCAATTATAAATAAAACTTGGGATAAAAAATTATATGAAAAGTATGATTTATACTATGGAAAGAAATGCAAGAGGATATATGCCATAAAGGTAACTTGCCTATTGGTAGTAGAATTTTAGATGATTTGATGTTTTTCTGATGTTTTACACTTTCCTATCAAGTTTTTTTTTTAATAATCATGTTTTATTTTGAGCATCAGGAGAAGCAAAATAAACTGATGAAAAAAAGAGATAAGATAGGAGGAGGGGAAAACATCAATCTAATGAGGAAGAACAGGAACCAGAGTTGGGATGAGTGGTAAAAGGGAAGGATTACAACCAGAGACTTAAAGAAGGATTCAGGTGGTGGGCAAATGTTTGCTGCCCAGAATAGCACTCGGTGGCAATGTCTGTCTCAGATTCCCTCCCTCCTTTCAAGATTAATCAGATTTAACATTCAGTTTCAATCTTCCTGACAATGCTTAAATAAATCTGACCTGGCTCCATAGGATTTAAAAATCTCATTGGGTTCCCACTGTTTTCAGCCTCCAAGTTGAATCCTAGCTAGTTCAAGGAACTTATATATATTGACCCATAAAAAATGTTCCAAAAGAACCATAGCATTTTCAAAAATTCTTTTTGTCATCGGATTCCCCCTTACTCCAATAAACATAGCACTGACTGTAATCAATTGACTCTTCAGTTCAGATGCTTTCTCTAGAGATTTCACCTCACTCAAGGAGATGAATTAGATAGTCTTGGAAAGCTTCTAAAAGGGTGCCCTGACTGTTCATCACTTACCTAGAGCACAGTGAACTCTAAAGAATTCTAAATACTTAATGAGGCGGCCAACAATGATGACTAAGTTAATCAATAGTGAACATGGAGATAGCATCCCACTTCCATGCACTACCAGGATGGCTGCCAAGAGAATGGATGAAAACCACAGCATGGAAGAGACGCCTGGCTCTTCCTCCCTCACTTTCTTCACTCACCCATGCGCCATCCTCAGCTGATGGCAGCCCAGTGTCCCCAGAGACTGAGCTGAGATTGTTATGAGACTGTGTTGGGGCTTCTGGCAGCTGAGATGGAGGGAGCCAGTCAATCCCTCACCAGTGTCCTTTGGCCATGCAATTTTAATAAGCTCAACCTCAAGAAAGGAAAAAGGAGCCCAGGATTGTGTTGAATTATTCACAGCTCCACTCGGGTAAAGCAGAAGAACCCCTCTTCGGAGAGTAAGTAATAGCTCCTCATTGATTTTTTTTCCCCTCTTCGTGATCCCTAGGTAAGAATCCAGTTTAAATACCCAAAGACAGATGAAAATCTAACTATCCCCTTAAATCTGAGTTCATGAGTAATAGGTGTATTTGTCAACTATGTTACAGTTGACAATTCCATTCGCAAGAACAGTTTCAGTGAGCTTGGTATATTTTAGTTTATTTAAATATAACATACATATGAAAACTAATTTTTACAGATTAATGACCATGATCAAATAGGTCTTGTTTAATGACAGAATGAAAACTGTTGTTAGCCTTGAGACTTGAAGGCCAAAGAGATGTATGATTCATGCATTTATTGCATGCCAAGGTTGAATTATCTTTGGATTTAATGAATATACCTTATTTCTGCCCACAAAAAGAGAAATGAAAGTTCAACAAAAAATAGTTAATTCTTCCCTCCACTTCAAGGAAAGCTTACTTTTCATATTCTGAGTCCATAGTTAGTGCTAATAAAGTTGTTCTCAAGATAAAGACAGTTGCCATGCCCCTGTAGGGAGTGAGTTAGAGACCCACTCATTCAGACTTTGTCTACACATGTCAGAATCTCAACCCTCCTCCACAGAGCACCTACACAAGCACACCCACCTACACCTCCTTATTTCATCAAGCCTCACATAATCCGTTGCTGAGAGTCCAATCCAGATCACCATGATCTTAGGCCTGGGATATCACAGGAGGCCCCTCAGAGTCCAGACTCCACTCCCCTCTATCCCTCCCAGACAGAGCTGATGAATGCATTTCCTATGGCTTCTCTGGGGGCTCAGACAGTAAAGAATCTGCCTGGAGTGCAGGAGAGCCAGGTTCAATCCCTGGGTCGGGAAAGATCCCCTGGAGAAGGGAATGGCAACCCACTCCAGTATTCTTGCCTGGAGAACTCCATGGACAGAGGAACCTGGTGGGCTACAGTCCATGGGGTCACAAAGAGCTTGACACAACTGAACAACTAACACTTTCAAGATATCATAAAGTCATAACACTCAGGCCACATGGCTCTCAGGTTACCTATCTTCTGTAAGCCTCAGTTTTGTCATCAGTAAGCTGCAATAACAATAATAACATGTTCCTCATAAGACAATTGAGGTTTAAGTGAAATGAGGCATATTGGGGATGTAATATAGCCATTGACCCAAGTTAAGCTTCATCAATAAATGGTAGTTATGATCCCACGAGAATGCAACTCCATGAGGGCAGGAATTGCTGGCTCTTTCACCTGGTACTTACAGTTTCTGGTAAATGGTAGGAACTCAATAAACTTAACAAGCTAACTATTTTAAGCCCATTTCAATGCCACTATTCCTGCCCCTTTATCCTGGGCTGAGATGGTCTTTTCCTCCCATGGACACTGCTAATAGCATTTGGCTTGTCCATGTCCTGGAGTGCCAGCCCCTGCTGTCTCAAGCTGAAATCACTGCCCTGTGTCCTCTGGGAGACTGTGGGCCCCCAGAAGACCCCTCTCTCACTGCCTGGTTCAGATGTGCACACCGCAGGCCCTCAACCCGGCATGAAGGAACTTAGGTCATTCCAAGGATGGCCAAAGATGGATCTTCATTAACCAGAGCCACAAAGCTCTGATGGGGAATTGTAAGCACTTAGGATCTCAGCCCCTTTCCTTCAATTGAAAGAGGAGATGGAGCTGAGTTAATCATTCTTTTAATGGCACATTTCTGCTAGTTCTGCCAAACTAAACAGCAGCTAGATTTCAAACCTTAACCACAAGCCAGAGGTCCCTACTCTTGATGAAGTGGAGAAGTCATCTTGACTTCCAGGAAATGAAAAGATCGCTTTGAGGCAGGAGCTGATGGCGCTGTGAATGCAAGAGAGCGATCAGCAGAACGCAATGCTCAGGTGACACACGATGACGATGACAACAACAACACATGACAACAACAACGCAAGGAGAAAGCCAGCCCGGGGAAGGCGGGCGTGCTGGCTCAGTGTCAGCACTGCCCAACCACCCATCCCAGCCAGGGAGAACTCCCTTCCTTCTCTCCTACTCCACCCTCAAGAGGGCATGCCCGGGAGCTTAAGGAGATGGCTTTCCTACAGTTCCTTTCCCTGGTTTCCCTGGCAACTGTGCAGCATCTCGAGGCCTCATGAGTGAGTCAGTGGGATGTGGTGGTGTGAGGAATATGAACACTGTGTGGGTCCCACGTGGTGTCACCTCCACACCCATGTTTAGCAGCTTCTCAGTCTCAGGAGGACACACACACACACACACACACACCTCTCAGACTGCTCATTTCCAATTTGGTGCCGGGTACCCAAGCAAAGAGCCTCCATGAAACAGTACACAAATAGCCTCATTTTACCAGAATGAACTGAGCTGGGGGCTGGGGGCTGCTGATACTGAGCAATACCTCGCGCCAAGGACGCTCAGGGTCTCGTGGTTGGTTTCTGTATTTCAGCCAAGCTTACATAGGACATATTATGGAGTGTGAATTAACATTAATTAAATGTATCAGTAGCTGGTTATGGGCTGAGAACAAGGGACAGAACAGTCTGAGCTCTCACCCCATTGAGGGTACCTAATTTGGAGGAATCCAACCTAAGAACAACAGATATAGAAAGAGGAGAGACGGCAAGATCACTCAGAGGCAAACTGCCTAGAAAGTAGAAGATACAGTCTCCAGCTTTGAAATGAGCTCCATTCTAAAACCTCATTTGTAAGTCAGTTATTTGGAATTCAGAACCCATTTCCAGAGAAGTCATATCTGTTATAAATGATGATTGGGTTTCTAGGCTGGCCCACAAAAGCCTATTTAACTCATAATGTAGATGAAATACTATACATTTGCAATGAAAAGCAACAGGAAAAAAAAAATCCTGTTGTGATACCAGTAATTAAATGAAAAAGACAAAGAGAGAAGGGGGAAATAAATAGCTTTCTTTAGTTTCTTTCGAATACCAGAACTCTTGGACGGAGGGGGTGGGGAGTCTGGTTGCTCAAGGGGTGAGGAGCCTCATTCACTTTGGATAATGGAGGGGAAGTGGCTGATCGTGGGGGTGGGGAGCTGGAGGATGAATTAGAGTTGTTCTTTGGGATAATGGCGGGGCGGGGGGAATAAAGCTTATTTGGGAAAACAGGCAGAGAGGGGAAAAGAGAAAGTGAGTCAGCTTATCTTGTAAGACATAGGGACCCTTGGAGCAAGGACAGGGCATGAATTTTGCATTCACAAAGACCAGGGTTCTAGTTCTTCCTCCCAAAGGGACGTGTGCTGGGCAGGGCTGTAGCCCCCTCTCTTCCAACTGGCAAGTTACCAGCTAATCTCCAAGGTTAACCAATCTGCCTGCAATTCTTAGTCCTCCTTAGCTGGTAACAAGGAATGGCAGAGGCCACAACCAACCACAGCCAGCACCACCGCCTGGCCCACCGTGGGTACTGAGTTGAAAATAAGGAGTTCACTGAGGCTATTTCAGTATCTTTTTAAATCTTTTTTTTTTTTTTTTCTTAACAGGAGAAAATAAAATTTAATTTTGCATGTGTGGGGGCTCCCTAAGAATATGAGGCCCTAAATCTTTTTAATATGAACTTTTACCACAATTTTTGTCTTTGTTTTGGGAGTACATGCAATGATGCATCCAGACCACCATTCTTTAATTGGTTCTTATATTTAAAACATGTAGAAAAAGTCAATGTATGCAAAATATAAAATAGAAAAAGATATAGTTTCTGAGTACCTATCATAAGCAAGACTCTTAATAGGTGACTAAGAATTTGCTATTAAATTTTTAATAAATGTGTGTTGTACTACCAAAAAAAAAGAGAGAGAGAGAAGAAAAGGAGTTCCCTTTCCCCCAGGACAAGAATATTGCCTCCAGCATCACCTGTTCTCTTTCCGGACACTCTCTTGCCTCTACTTCCAACACACTCACCGCATCCTCTTTGGGGAAGTGTCTTTTCACCTCAGGAATAAGAGAGGCTCTGATCATAGCACATACTGGAAACTGCAGCCTTCCTGCAAGGCAGGGATAGGCTACAACAGTTAAGCGAGAATCATTTTCATATTCCCCTTGACAATTTCAACACAAATGTACTCACAGTATATTTATCTTCAAAGCTCTGAAGATGTTACTTTTTAGACACTTAGCATGTAAATCTTCTTTTAGAGGCTCCTGTTATTGTCTAAACTGCATCGCTATTGGACACAACTGATAAATTAGAGACTACTTCTGTTGTGCTATCCCACTGAGGATCCCAAACACTGAGGATTCTCTGCTTTTAAACTCCTTTCACAATATGCCACATTGTTGCCACTCAGCACATAATATACTCAACCACTTCCTACTCCCACAAGAGAAATACCAGATGCCAGCTCCCATCACTTACACACACACACACACACACACACACACACACATACCTCTGTGCAGACGGCAAACCCAAAGTAGACCCAGCAACATTTACAGCCATATATGAGGCACACTGACCCACACAGGCTACATACAGTTGAAGAGAAAAGCCCTTGAGCCCACAAAGCACCATTTCACAGCCTTTCCCCCATTTCCTACGGGGGACCCAGAGCCAGGCACAGCTCTGTGTTCTGGTAATAACAGCACCTAATGCTGCTTGGCAGGGCTTCCGGGGTGGCTCAGTGGTAAAGAATCCACCTGCCAATGCAGGAGACATGGATTTGATCGCTGGGTCAAGAAGATCCAGGGCAACCCACTCCAGTATTCTGGCCTGGGAAATCCCATGGACAGAGGAGCCTGGCGGGCTAAAGTCCATGGGGTTGCAAAAGAGTCGAACATAGCTTACGACTGAAACAACAGCAACACTGCTTGGGATCGGCCTTTACTGATTTCACATGAACCATCTTATTTAACTTAAATTTTATAATAACTCTCAAGACAGTATTATTACCGCCGGTTTACTGATGACTGTACTGGGCTTAAAACACTCACAGTTTGCCCAGGGTTGTATACCTTGATAGCAACAGAGCAGGAACTCAATGCAATGTCCCCTATCTTCAGCGAAACTTGAAGTCTATTTCTGAAAGGAGCACACTGCAGATACAAGATAGAGATTTCAAGCTAGATAACAGGAGGATGCCCATAACAGGGGGGAGAAAAGAAAATACACCTCACATCTCCCATGCCATTTTGTACAATTAACAGAAAAGAAAAGAAAGAAAGTGAAGTCATGTCCGACTTTTTGTGACCCCATGGACTATAGCCTACCAGGCTCCACCGTCCATGGAATATTCCAGGCAAGAGTAGTGGAGTGGGTTGCCATTTCCTTCTCTAGGGGATCTACTTGACCCAGGGATCGAACTCAGGTCTCCTGCACTGCAGGCAGATGGTTTATCATCTGAGCCACCAGGGAAGCCCACAAGTAACAGAAAGAGATGTGGAAAATGTTAAATTACCAAAGCTATAACCAAATAGAAACAGACAACACAAGCATGCAAGTAACTTAAAAGTCCTGGTTCCACGTGGGAGGTACAAAACGCAGCATTCCGTCTGCCAGCTCTCATCCAGAATCCACCCACACTCTTTCCTCCCAGGAGCCTCCTCTGACCACTGCGGCCCCCGCAACACCCTCCAGGCCAAGAGTTCTCCAACGTGAATGTGTTAAGAGTCACGGATTCCTGGGCCCCACTCATAAAGGTTTAGACTCAGTAGGTTTGGGCTGAGGCCCAAGAATCTGCATTTCTAACAAGTTCCCAGATGCTGCTGATGCTGCTGATCCATGAACCACAATTGAGAAGAACTGCTCTAGACTCTGATGGGACCTTTACCACACCAGGGAGAACCTGATTACCTTTTCTGTTAAGTGATATTGGTTCCCAGATGCCTCTCCCCTACCCTCTCCATAGTCCTACCATCTTCAGAAGCAGCCTCATCCCCAAATCCCAGGACCAATCTTGATCACAGCCTGAGATGGCTGCCCTGACTAAAGTGGTCTCCCATCATGTTCAAGGCGTAGTTGTTGTTCAGTCACTACATCATGTCCGACTCTTTGCGACCCCATGAACTGTAGCCTGCCAGCTCCTCTGTGCATGGGATTTCCCAGGCAGAAATACTGAAGTGGGTTGGCATTTCCTTCTCCATCAAGGTAAGGGAACCTTGACCTTAAAACTGGCTTCTCTCATCATCACTTTTCTCTATTTCTTACTCTAATCCCTTAATGCTCCAGATTTCTTGACAACGGGTGCCTGCCTTCTGCTGGCCAAGCTTCTTCCCTATTGGATCATGTAGTCTTAAACCCCCAAAGTAGCACTTACTGTATTTGCACCTGCTGACCCATTGTCTTGATGACAAGTGTCTGCTGCCCAGACATCCTTGTCTCATCCAAACCAGATTCCCTATCTCTGAGCTGTCCCTGCCTGCTAGAACATCAGCTCCTGGTCCTGTTTCTCCCCCTCACTGCTGCAGCTCATATGGACAGAGATCTCCGTTGTCTTAACTATTGGAAAGATGAGTCACCTGCCATGTTGAGCTTCCTTTTCAGCACCTAGAGCTGGGACAGCTCCCCCGGAGGGCCAAGAAGAAGCAGATCTTAAACCATCCCCACTTTTCCCTGGCTTGGGAGAAACAGGCCAAGCCTCTGAGATATGGTAGTTTTGTCTTATGCTTTGCTTTTATTTCCCCTGCAATGAGTTCTTGCCCATTTAAGTGTGGAGGTCAGGACCCACAATGTGTGTGCGTGCCCGCTGCACTAGCCTGCACTCCTTGGGTAGTCAATAAACGTAAAGCAACAAGCAGTTTGATCCCTGGCCTAGTTGATACCTGGAAATATATCATCCAATTTGGAAAGCAGGATACCTTTTAATATCCCTCCCAGTACCCAACACGGGGATTCTCACAGAACAGGCACTCCATGAATATTGAATGAGTGAAAGAACAAATGGATGAGGGAGGCCAGTGGGGTTGCACCCAGGTCTCCTTTGTGGTGTCTGGCTCAGGATGCTCAGCCAGAAGAGAACACCTTCCAATCTGCAAAAGCTGAGAGAATGCCTCTAGGCCAGACTCCCAACTAATTCCCAGCACAAAACGACCTGCACATTCAGATGAATTGTGGCTTGAAGACTGCAATTACACCAGCACAGTGGTTCTCAGGTTTGTTTCAGTATGTGGCTATCCTTAACAGAAAAGGCTAGTCTAGTCCACACCCCTTCTCCTTACTCCAGGCCTTCTCCCTTCCCCATTCCTAGTTGTTGCTGTTTATCGCTTGGTTGTATCCGACTCTTTGCGACTCCATGGACTGTAGCCCCCCCAGAATCCTCTGTCCATGGGATTCTCCAGGCAAGAATACTGGAGTGGGTTGCTATTTCCTACTCCAGGGGACCTCCCAACCCAGGAATCAAACCCTCGTCTCTTGCGTTGACAGGTGGATTCTTTACCAGTGAGCCACCAAGGAAGACTTACTTGTAAAGCAAAAGTTAAAGAGCTAGTCGCTCAGCCATGTCTGACTCTTTTGCAACCCCATGGACTGTAGCCCACCAGGCTCCTCTGTCCATGGAATTCTCCAGGCAAGAATACTGGAGTGGGTTGCCATTCCCTTCTCCAGGGGATCTTCCCAACCCAGAGATCGAATCGGCGTCTCTTTTATTGACAGGTGAATTCTTTACCATTGAACCACGAGGGAAATCTTACTCCTCAGGCCACCTCAGAAATAAACTCTCCCTCTTGTCCACGCCATCTCCACCACTGGTCCCAGGTCAGGCCACCATCTAAGTAGGTGGGATCAACAGCTGCGCTTGTGTCATGATTTTAGAGTGTCTCCACATGACGCTTTAAACACTTCCTAGTCATTTGGGTGAGGTCTCCTGAAAACAACACCACCATCAGGACAGGTAACCCTGAGAAGGCATTAACACCTTAACTCAAACAGGTTCACCCACTTAGTAAACCTGCTGTCTGGCAGAAGCCTGAGGGAGTGGGACAGAGGACGGGGAGGTTTTGACAGGCAGGGAAAGCTGTGAAGGAAAGGAGTCCTGGCCTGAGTTACAGCTGCCAGAGCAGGTGTAGATGTGGTATCACATGAAGGGGTACACGTTCTCTGCCTGGCCTGTCGCAAAAATGCCACGGGAGCTCTGGAAGGATAGGCATAGGGCAGCCTCTGGGCTGCAAGCTGTGGGTATCCTGAAAGGTTGTCAATGTTCCCTGCAAGGTTGGGGGGCGGGGAACAGAGAGATTACAAAAGGCCAAGACTTCAGAACACCAAGCGACCTATGGGGATGCTCTGTTGGCTGAGTTCCTCTGCTACCAAGCTTCCAGAATTCTGGGGAGGGCGTCTGGCCAGAGATGACCCCCATGGATGCCAGGCTTGCAGGCAGGAGGCACCTCACAACAGATTGCCCATGCTGAGAACTCACACTGGCCGGGCACAGATGCAGGAGGAGGGAAATGGCTGACACTGCAGGAGACGTAAGCTTCCCATGTCTGGGATGTTTACCTCATTAGGATGTTTTACGTAACATCAGCCAAAAACAGAAAGGGAAAACAGCTGGAGGGAGTCCGCTGGAGCTCAGACCTGGCTCATGAGTCTCGGATTCTTCCAAGGCCAAGAGGGAACCTCTACGCAGCCCCTTCCTCCCTGGCTTGATTATTCCATCGGCAAAGAAGTCAGCACAACATGGGCTGGGTTCCTAGGAGGAAAACTCTTGAGCCACCCTCCAAAGAGCATTGCAGCTGATATGAACAAAGAGGCAGTTATTGTTGTTATAATTACTGTTATCATCATCCCAAGCTCTTGTGTCTACACATTCATCTTGTCATGACCAGGGATGGCTGGGAATGAGGCGCCAGAAACCTAGGCAACTCCTGGGCTATGAGTCCAGAGGTCTGAATAGGAGTAAAGTTCAGAGGGCTTGCAATGTGGGAGACCTGGGTTCGATCCCTGGGTTGGGAAGACCCCCTGGAGAAGGGAAAGGATACCCACTCCAATATTCTGACCTGGAGAATTCCGTGGACTGTATAGTCCATGGTGTCACACAGAGTCGGACATGACTGAGCGACTTTCACTTTCAGAGGGCAGATGAGCAGGCTTGGGACCCAAGAGGTGGGCGGTACCTGGGGGTGGCTGGAGGGAGTCTTGGCACCAGGGAGGGCTCGGGGCAGAAGGGATTAATTCTGGAAAGAGGGGAGGGTGTGGAAGAGACTATGGAAGAGGCTGGAGGAGGAACCAGGTAGGGCTTGACCAAGCAGAGTAAGAGGAGAGTGAGGCACGGAGATCCACAGCAGAGCAGCAGACAGCCTGAGCTTCCCGCGGTACACAGCCTGGAAGGGGCTGGTCCCCCACCAGACTAAACTAAAAACTACAGGACCCCAGTGTAGACAGCCAGGGGCCTCAGGGTCAGGGATCCAAGTGTGGCATCAGAGGGGCATGCATGAGACAAGACACTTTTGAATTTCATTTCTCCTCCTTCTTTGCATCATGTTCACTGAAATGTCTTTGTTCCTCCACGAAGACTTCATCTCTTTCTGTCTCCCTCCCTCCCCCAATACCTTTTCCCTCCTCTTCCCCTCCCTCTTGAACTACATACATATTGCTTCTGATTCGACTTTGCAAGGCTACCATATGAGTGTGTGTTTGTGTCACTGGGGGATGGCAGGGAGGGGGGGGAGGGGGCGGTGGTGAGCCCTCAGGAGGACAGCAAGGGGTGAGGAAGGATGTCAGGGGGTGGAGATCCTCTCTCCTTCCTTCCCTCCCTGGCCAGCTGGAAATGTGCTGTGTGACCATCCAATTTAATTAGCTGAACTTCCTTGATAGTCTTGATAGAAGGAAGCTTAAAAAAAAAAAACAACTCGCGCTTTTTCGGCTCTCGGCCTCTTGAAAGATAATGGAGAGGATCTGATTGCAGGAACGTGGAGCCCCGGCTCCCTGATTTCCCACTGCCAGGGGCAATCAACTATGAGCTGAAACCTCCATCTTGAAAACGCCAGGCCGAATGAGAGGATCTGAGCTCACAGGCACAGGGCTCCAGAGTCTCGGGGCTTGAACCCCCGGGGGAGCCTCAGTGGCAGCTGCCCAGAGTCCCTGACAACCAGAGTGGGGGACCAGGGGAGCAAGGGCTGTCCTCCCCACACCCTCCAGCGGTCCCTGATCTGCAGCCCTCAGGCAGGCCCCCCACCACCGCCCCCCACCCCGGGGTCACTGGCGTTGCCCCAAGCACAGCTCCACTCCACGCCAGCTTCTCGTTGCAGAAGTATCCACATCTCAGCATCACCCCCTCCCCAGACCCAGCTTTCTCAGCCCCCCTTGGCTTCCCCAGGTCTTATCAGAGGTCCCCCCAGACCCCTCCTTCCCACCCACCCATCCTTGCCCTGCTACTGGCTGCGTCCATGCCCCCCATGCTGAAGGGGCATTCCAAAGCGACACCAGTGACAGAGAACGCAAAGGCAGAGCCACTGGGGATGGCCTCAGGGGCTCCTGGAGGTGGCACGGGGACACAGAATCCTCCAAACCAGCACGCAACCCGAGCCTGAGCTTCAGAGCTGTGAAGCCCGTAGGGATGCGTTCTAGCAAGAGGAGGAAGCGTCACGGTTTAAGATGAAACTGCCCTGCCAGCCTGGGTCCCCGGACCACTGCCAATCTTGCCCTGACACTCACCTCCTGCAGCCACCGGCCCCTCCGCGCTGGCCTGGCCATACATGCCCACCCTACTCCAGCCCTGGAGGTGGTGAGAGGATCCGGCAGGAGTGCAGTGCCCCCCCGGAGCCCACCAAGGCTGGACCAACGCCACTCAGGGTGGCAGACAGGCAGGAAGACAAGGTGGGCTGCTCCCAGCAGACAGTCAGGTCTGGGCGGGTTGAGGGCACAGTCCCTACTATTGAAGGAGTTCTGCCTTCTCTGGGGGAGCTCTTGCCGGGGTGGGAAGGAGAAACGGGCACATCCAACTCTTCATCAGCAATTACCATCTCAGAGAGGTTCAGAACCTTGTCACCAAATCACTCAGACAACTCAGTATTCAAACCTCCATTGCAGAGACCACCCTACACACACACACACACACACACACACACACACGTCTGACTCTGACCTTTACTCCCCAGAGTGATGGTTATTATCTCCTTACACTTGGATTTGTAAACCTAGCAACCTATAAATTAATTTTATTCTTTCACCTGCTAGTCACGGGACCATAAGGTGAATGAGCTCTCAGTCAAACAGTTAAGCCTCTCATTGGTGGAATTAACTATTCAAAAACCACAGCATAGTTTTAAACCAAATAGTGCTTTTCTTACTTGAAAAAAAAAAATTTCACAAGAGTGTTTGATGATCACATGCAAATTCTTTTGTTTAAATTTAAAATTTTTATTCACTATTGGGGTACAGCTGATTAATAATACTGTGATAGTTTCAGATGAACGGTGAAGGGACTCAGTCATACATATACATGCGTCCATCCTCCTCCAAACTCCCCTCCCATCCAGGCTCACATGCAAATTCTTGATGAAAATGTATATAATCAACATAACATAAACTTCATCAAAGTCTGAAATATTTGCCCAGAATTATTTCAGCAGAAAAAAAATCAAATTTTGCTTTAACAGAACATCATTTACTGAGAAAAATTATTGAATGTAAGATATTATGGTGAAATTATAAAACAATAACCAACCTAGCATTAAATGAATTTATTTGATCCCACTAACAATCTTAAAGAATACAGGACTCTCAAGTAAAGAAATCAGAGTCTGGTTTTCTTTTTTTAATTTCTAAAGCTCCATCATAGGGGTTTGCTAATCTTTGACCATTTCTATTTTATTTCAAAGGGGGCTTATATGCCCGCTTCCTATCTAACGTCATCAATATCTGACCTTTGAAAACTAAAATTGACATTTACTATGCTTCCCCATGGGCTTCCCTGGCGGCTCAGTTGGTAAAGAACCTGCCCACCATGCAGGAGCCCGCCTGCAATACGGGACACCTGGGTTTGATCCCTGGGTTAGGAAGATCCTCTGGAGAAGCAAATGGTAACCCACTCCAGTATTCTTGCTTGAAAACTCCATAGACAGAAGAGCCTCGCAGGCTACAGGCATGGGGTCGCAGAGTCGGACACGACTGAGCACAATGCGCTTTCTTTTTTCTTTCTGTCTATGGTTCCCCATTGTGTCAACATTGCCAATTACACTTAGCAGCAGCTTCAGATAAGACCGATGCTCACCTGCCCTCTGATAAAAATAGCTGCCGTGGATGTCGGGAACAGCAGACGCTCTCTGCTGGTTTCACAGCCCATCAGGCCGCTTTGTGAAACAGGCAGATGAATCCCACACCAAAGGAGAGCCTCGACTCCACCCAACATGGGGTGCCCAAACTTCTGCATGCATCAGTCGCTGAGACGGCTTTTATCAGTTAAAAATAGATCTGTTCGCAACCCCATTCACCACAGCAGAGGCTCACGCTGGATTCTGCAGAAGTTAAGGGCACTCCAGTTTTAGAACAAGAACCCCGGAGACACAGGGCTCAGAGAAGGTCCATAAAGCTGAGCATCAGCCTCTTCTAGATCTTTGCTAACACCATGTAACACACTTTCAGTGATGTTGCCACGGGTCGTCCATCTGAATTCCAGATTCTCCGCTGTGTGCACAGCCAAAAACGCTCTACCAGGTCTCCCATGAAGTGCATCTGTGCCATTTACACTAGAATAACTCTCCTTCTTGCTGAAAAACTTCCACAAGCCATCTTAATTGCTTGCAGCAATTACACTATATTGTAATTAGCACATTGCCTTATAATCATTTGCTTTGAGAATGTCTCTCTCCACTCCTCCCCGCCCTCCTCCACCTCCAGACGTGAGCTCTTTGAAAGCATTCTCTGTGGCCTGGGTGTCCACCATGTGCCCTAGTACACAGAAAAACATAGTAACTGGGACTGAATTGAGTGGAATTGAATGGAAGCTGCAATACCAACAACTTCTTCAATTCAATGATGACTCCCCCTCCAGTTATATTTAAGCAGTTATTCAACCAAGCTTGCCACGTATCTTGAACATCCATTGTAGGTGTCTATTAAGTGACTATCCCAGACCAATGCAATGTGACAAATAAGCAGTCATGGTCAAGGATTTATATACTTGGCTTCTGGTATGTCTACCTCCAAAAAGGAAATTAATAACCCTTACTGATGTCCCTAAGGCAAACCTCACATTAAAGTTAAGTATGTGGGAAGCTTAGCTCAACATCTAGCACACGAGGATGCCCGTTGGACATTCGCTCTCTGTCCTCGGGGTCTGGTTTGTGTCCATCAGTGATAAAGCTTGTAGGGGGAACCATTTGGTTGATGCCTTCCCATCTACTCACACCTGCCCCTACATTATTTGGGGCCAGTGGCTCTAAGTAATACTCATCCAGACACCTAGTCACAATATTTTTCCTGAAACCAATGGATCATTGCTCTATTTGTTTAATTTTACTTGTTTTTCACCCCAACCATCAACAGCCAACCCAAAAAGTGGAACAGACCCAGGCTCCATGCACACCAAAGATAACTAGGCAACAATAAAGAGAAGAAAGATGGGTTTGGCCTTCATCAAAGCTTACCCACAACAGGATCCTTGTTTTCAATAAAGAGCCTCCTGCATGTATACATGGAAACTGAAACTTAACCTTGTGACATTATGTGAAAAAAACTGGAATCGGGAAGAAATGATAAGTGCACCAGAGGTGGCGTGGAGCTTACTTACAGGAAGGATGTGTTCTCATGAACCATGCCTGCGACAAGGAGAGTTATCGTTACACAGACAAGCAGGTGGATCCCGTGGAGCAGAAAAGTAAAAATAGTCAACCAACCCTGTTTACTCATTAAGTCATCATCTTATCATATTAATAATTTAAGTCTCTGAGAATCCCTGACCAAAATCTTCCTTAACCAATGAAGGCACATATTCTGATCTTCACTGAGCCATCACAGGAGAACCCAGGTCCCAGCGCCTTTCATTCTCCCGGAGATAAACTTGTCAGTGGAGGACCAGGCCCTCCCGCTCAGGCGCCCTGCCCAACTGCAAATTTCCAGTGCGATACTGTCTGCAATCACCAGCAGGTCTTAACCCACACAGAGGATGACACAAGGGATTGGCAGGTTGCCACAATAATGCCCCAAGCAACTTGGAGACTAGCTGGACTTGAATCCCAGGAGCTGGTTCAGTCAGGTAGGTGAAATCTGAAATGCTACCAGGGTAGCAAAACAAGACCACGGATCATTGTCTAGTTGCTAATCATTTTTTGTGTCAATTGTAGAAGCAAACTCCTCAAAACTACAATACAGTCAAAACCAACTGGGGCAGTTCTGACCCACAGACATTCAGACTTTAAGAATTGCCACCATGTTCTGAGACTGTCCACAGGTCTCTGATAGAGGTCCATCTGTCCGTCCAGACCAAGCTGCTGATGGGCATCCAACCTCCATGCCCTCCAAAGGTCACAGCCAAGGAAAGAGACTCAGGGGTACTTACGCAGAGCGTGCCACTCATCCTGGCGGATGGTCTTCGTGATGTTGAAGGTGAGGTTCCTGGGGATGGTGGCTGAGGAGTAGTGGTATTTGATGTATGTGCACCGCTCAATTTCTCCTGGAAAAGAGACAGGAGGCCAAATGTTAATGAGGCAGCAACCATGTCTGGGGCAATTTCCAGGATCTGTTTTTCTATCCTGGGGAGAGAGACTTGTTTCATATTGGGTGGGCCTGGTGACCCTGACATTTTGTAAATACAAGGTAGTAACCTCAGCTCCAAAAGAACAAGAGAGTCGAACAAAATCAAACACTGTCCATCTAGATGGCACTAGTGGTAAAGAATCCACCTGCCAGTGCAGGGTTTGCAAGAGACTTGGGTTCGATCCCTGGAGAAGGAAATGGCAATTCACTCCAGTATTCTTGCCTGGGAAATCTTATGGACAGAGGAGCCTGGTGGACTACACTTCATGGGGTCACAAACAGTCAGACATGACTGGGTGTGCGCGCACGCACACACACACACCCACACACACACCCACACACACCGCCCCCCCACCTCTGGCATCATGCAGATAGGAAGAGTCCAAGCTGAGGCTGATGGTAGCTTGTTAAGAAAGTAGTACCCATGTGTTTAACCTTAAGAAAATCAACTTATACGTCAAGGGAGGATGTTTGGTATCTAAAAACATTTACAGTCTGCACCCATGGAACAGCAGCAAGCAGGCTTTGGCCTTAATCACATAGCACGTGCTGTCTTGTGGAAAGGTGAGCTAGAGGGGCCTCTTCCCTCTTCTCTATCCCATGGCCCCCACCAGCCTCACCTCTAAACACAAAGCACTCAGTTCCATGTGTACCTCCTTGAACCAGTCTCCTCTCAGATTTCTTGGACAAAGTCGAAGTCCCTTGACATACTCAACTGCCTGGTCCAATTAGGACTTTTTCTGAGACGCTGTTATCAATCAACGCAAGCTTTGCTAGTAAGATTATCAAGAGTCCTGTATTTCAGAGCCAGAGGTTCTCAAATGATAGCCCTGGGACCACAGCATCAGCATTCCCTGGGACCCTGCTAGAAATGCCACTTCCCAGGCTTAACCCCACACCTGCTGAATCAAAATCCCCGAGGTAGAGTCTGCAATATGAATTTTACTAGGCCCTCCAGGCAATTCTGTTGCACACTTGAGTTTGAAAACTGCCACCATCAAGAATCTAATAGAATTGCCAATGAGTGAGTTTATAAATCTGCTGGGTTGGCCAAATTCAAAAGGTAAGCAAGATTAGGAGTTCTTGGTCTCCTGCAGGCTCTTCTATTGGCACTTACTTATCCGGGGGATATTAAAACTCAAGTGTCAGGGCATCATGAAGAATCAGGAAAGGAGTGATTTTTAAAGGTTAGGGGTTTTAAATTTTGGTTTTGCACCTGAATGGATTTTGATGGTAATCCATTTTGCACCCCACTGATTTTCAATTTATAAGTAGTGGCACCTGATTGAATTGTCTGACCCCTGGCTCACTGTCAGCAGGGAACCTGGCAATAGGTGGAGTGCAGTAATTTAGACAGTGCCTTATTGTAAATCACGTCTGGACGACCACCCACTGTTAGTTACTGGCAGACACTCCTGCAATGGGACAGACCCTGTCCAGAGGCAAAGTTTTGAGGAAAGCGTTAGGTACTCTTTTTTTTTTTTTTAATTTCTCAGCTCCTCTGCCTCTGACCTCTTAGCCCACAAACATCCTGAAGTCTCTCACGGGCTCCCCCCATGCCCCCCACCTCTGTCTTCCTTCTTCCCTCACCTGCTACACTTCTAGAAAAAATAGTCTTCCCAACGGTCTCCGCTTCCAGAACCCACATTCACACCTCATTTCTATAACAATTTCCATTAACAGCATCAGTTCCCATCCAGTCTATATCACAAAGCCCACGGCCATCGCCAAGGCTTTCCGGGGCTCTAATGGTGCCCCTCCTCCCTGGCATCCAACTGGTCACTGAATTCCAATCGTTTTATGTCAGAAATGTCCCTGGAATCCAGCCTGCCTGCCTTCTGTCCCCACTCCCTCCATCATAGCTGTGAGAACACAATGACCAATCTCAACAAACAGCCACACTGAGGACTTACGAAGTAGGAAAGACTTGCCAAGTGCCTAGTGGACCAGTGGTTTCCAACTGAGGTCTTGGAGCACATAGAAAAGATGTGTGCAAGGCACCGGGTGGGCTGCTGGGCCTTGTCCAGCCTCACCAAGGGCCAAAGGAGCCACATCCCCATAACCCATTTGTGATTTCTAATCATGTCATCATCCCTGGGTCAGGAAGATGCCCTGGAGAAGGAAGTGGATATCCACTCCAGTATTCTTGCCTGGAGAATCCCATGGAAAGAGGAGTCTGGTGGGCTACAGTCCATGGGGTCGCCAAGAGTCAGACACGACTGAGCGATTAACACTCACTTACACTTACACACATGTCCCACTGGTGGCACACTCTATTATAAACAATGCCTTACTAATCTTTCTATGATCCAATTAAGTAGGTGCTATTATACTCCTCACCCCTACTTTACAAATAAAAAAATGGAGGCTCAAAAAGATTAAGTGACTTGCCCAAGGGAGGAGCAGGGCCAGGCTGAGAACCCAGGATCGCCTTATTGGAGTATCTCTCCTGTCAGGCCACCCTTCATACTGCCGCTCAGACTGTACCATAGAAAGAAAATGCAGTCTATCATGCAGGGGATACACCCCACAAACCTGGCAGAAAGTCCCAGCCCCCATTTAGCCCCAACCAGGACACAACCTAGGCTCCAGCCAGGTGCCCTCCCCACCCTGCCCCATCGAGGTTGGATCCGCTCACAACCCTGTCCCTCCTCTCCTCCCCACCCTTCCTTCACCAGCTACACACCTCCAGCTCCTCAGGGAAGCCCCACTCACATCTAGGACAGCACCCAGGAGTAGGCATCCAGCACCCCCCCGCTCCCCCTCCTTGATCGGGTCGTCCTGCTGCAGCCAGCACACCAATGGGCTGTGATTTATCTACTTACACGCCTCACTCCTCCACTGCATTACTAGTTTCTGGAGGGCAGGGACTTGCCTTATTCATTCATCTTTATGTCCCTGGCCCCCAGCACAGGGTAAGCACCAAGAACCTATGCTTTGAAGAAGTGATGAATAATACAAGGCGCCCTTTATAAGATCACAGTGGGTAAGGAATCCAACTGCTTCTATTGTATGCAAGGGATTAAAACAATGGAGGCAAATTAGAATGTCATTAATAAACGGAGGCGACTGTTGCAGAACTCTGGGAGCCTATGGCAAATACCTCTTCCCTGTCTGGACCACGTAAGGAGAGGCTTGTCAGTCATATATGAACACAGAATAGCCTCTTACCACACTTTGTAAATGTAATCCAAGGGACAACTAGGTCAATGGTTTCAGGGTAGAAAAAAGACAGAGAAAAGAAAGAGAGGGAGATATTAGAGAGAAAGGGTTTTTACATGAATGTCATGAGCAACCATGTGGGACATACACAGTTGAGCAGGTTGTGCACTGCACAAGGATGCCTCTCAGGGGGTACCTGCATGCTGAAGTACAGCCACTGCTCTGCTTGCGAAGACCTGCACCATGGTGGGGTATGCAGGGGATGTCTCAGTCAGAGAGGCTGCCTTCATCTAATTTGCACAAAGATGGCATGAGAACTAGGAGCCACGCTACACTCCATAATTTCAAGATCAAACAAAATACTCCCTGGGCCCAGCTTGGAAGACACAAGATGGAAGCCCACTGGTAACAGCTAGATGAGTGCCTGTCACTCACATCTGAGAGATGTACCTGATTTCTTGGCTGAGACCAGGTTCTCTCAGCCTCAAAACATACTCAACAAGTGGTCACAGGTTCCAGGCTTCCTGAACCTCCCTCGGCCCCAGCCTACCAGGCCAGCCAGGGACGAGGCCACCTGACACTCAACAAGAGAAAGGAGCTGACGGACAGGCGCGGTGGGCAGCCGGCCAGGGAGCTTGGCTGGAGAACTTCCCAACAGCCCCGCTGGAGGCCCTCACTATTTGCTTTGCCTCAGGGATGCAAGCATCCTGCCTTTGACAGCAATTAAATTTGAAAGACTCAAATATTGCCTAAGAAGAAAGGCAAAATATTTACCCATGTGTCTGCAGGTCCTGTCAGTGTGCTGGGCTTTTGTCAATACAGGCGCCATCTGGGCACCAAATTCGTGTGCCCAGAATGTGGGCTTCCCAACACAAACAGGTTTTCCTGCAAAGGACGGTGGAAGGTAACAGAGAAGCCTGTGACCTTCCCCGACTCCTGCATTCCAGCCCGGAGAGGGGAGCTTCCCCCTCCTGAAGCCTCAGCTGAGGGGCAAAAAAACTGGTCAGTGAGACATCAGGGGCAGGAGGGAGTGCCTCCTGTGGGCACCTGGGACTTGATACCTTCAGCCATGCCTTGCCTTCTGAGCTGAGGACCCTCCAAGCTGCGTGTCAGAGTCCCAAAGTGTTAAGTTGCTCAGTCATGTCTGAGCAACCCCATGGACTGTATAGCCAGCCAGGTTCCTCCATCCATGGAATTCTCTAGGCAAGAATACTGAAGTGGGTGGCCATTCCCTTCTCCAGGAGGATCTTCCTGACCCAGGGATTGAACCAGGGTCTCCCGCATTGCAGGCAGATTCTTTACCATCTGAGCCACCATCAGAGTCCCAGGGAGACAGGATAGCCAAACAGGTAACTGAGGAGGGTTTCCAAAGCGGTCAGTTTACAAAGCTGAGCATAGGGTGTAAAGGGGGCCAGCCAAGGGTGGGGCAGGGCCCTGGAGCTGGCAACACGAGGAGGTGGGGCAACCCCAAGGCTGGGCAAGGCAGAGCAGGGACCATCACGGGAATCTGGAGAAGAGGGCCCTGGGAGGGAGGTGATGCAGGCTCCAGGAGCGGGTACAGCCCATCGGAGTGAGGGGCAGGGTATAAACGGCCAATCTCTCGCTCCTCCCACCCACACCTCCCGCCAAGTCCTCCCAGAGCTGAACCCACCTAGAAGTCAAAGCACAATGCAGCCTCTGAGCCCAGAGCAGGTAAAGATGGAACTGGACTCAAAGGACAAATGCAAGCATCCAGCCCTCTCCCCTTCTACATCATCACTTCAGCTCCCTCTAGTCCAACAAGAGCGCCTCCCTCCTCCCTTCCACCTCTCAAAGTCCTCAGTGGCAAAGGGAGACCCGGGAACAAGGAACAGGGGGACACACTGTTCTCATCCTTTCTCTCCATTTCAAATGCTTTAAGACCCAAGGCATGAGTCTGGTAACTCACATCAAGTCCTGATGTGGTCCCTGCACACAGTAAGTGCTCAACAAATACTATTGGGTTGGCCAAGAAGTTCACTGGGGCTTTTTCTTAACGTCTTATGGAAAAACCCAAACTCTCTGGCCAATCCCACAGTCATGATGAAGAAAGACCACGGAAATCAGAAATAGTATCAGCAATGTTTGCATCACATTACATACACACAGAGGCAGGGGGTGGGGTATGGGGGTGGGAAGAGGGAGAGAGAAACTTCATACGCAGTAACCCTAGGAGACCTGTAGCTCGAGAGCCAACATATGCTGGGCATATGAGAAAACATAGAAAACAGAGGGGAGCAGAAGAGACTGCCCACATGGTGAACTCTGGATTCTCACCCCACCCTACAAGGAAACCACAGGTGAGGCTCCTTTCACATGCATCTACTATCAGCAAGGTGTGGTTTCCAGGAGTCTACTTCTCCAGAGTTATGCATGGTAAGTGGAAACCTTCTTAGACAGGGAAATTTTAGAGACAGTGCTAGGACTTAGCCCCATGCCATCTAGAATCACCTCCCATAAACAGGTGCCACTTAGGTTCATGCATTAGTAAGTCATTCCTTTGGGTCAGACACTATTTTCGTGGGCCCCTATTTTTAAAACTCTTTTAAGTCAGTCCAAATGGGATTGTCCCTAGTCACCAGTGCCTAGGTATGGATGAGATCCTGAAATTCCTTTCCTCTAGACTAGAGAGCTTCCTTCATAGCTCTGCTGGAAAAGAATCTGCCTGCAATGCAGGAGACCTCGGTTTGATTCCTGGGTTGGGAAGATCCACTGGAGAAGGGATAGGCTACCCACTCCAGTTCTTGGGCTTCAATTGTGGCTCAGCTGATAAAGAATCCACCTGCAATGCAGGAGACCTGGGTTCAATCCCTGGGTTGGGAAGATCCCCTGGAGAAAGGGAAAGGCTACCACATTTCAGTATTCCGGCCTGGAGAATTCCATGGACTGTATAGTCCATGGGGTCACAAAGAGTCGGACACGACTAGGCGACTTTCACTAGATGAGAGGGATCCTCAGCAGCAGGGCACCCCTAAAGAAGACAGGCTAAGAAAGGCACAAGGATCCTGGCAGCTCATGGGGGCGGGGGAATTTGCTATGAAGGCAAACCCACAACTTCACAACCACATCTGGCGCTGACCAGGGTGGGCCTGAGAAAGAACCAGAACATGGAAACCCTCTCTCCAGTCCCCACTTAAAAAGTGGAGTGATGCACGCTGGGCGTGGGATGGTCAAACGCATTGATGTTTAGGAAAACTTGGGTTTAACAATCTATAAAAGGTTTACTTACTGTGGGACTTTAATAAGAGTTTTTCACATACATGGTGATTCCCAAGAAGAGAAGGGATAGGTGTGGCATGCAGGCTTCCCCAGACTCCTTTGACCCCCAAATCCTTTTTTCATTCAAAGAGCAGTTTCTACCACTCAACTGTTTGAGTTCCTCAGAACCAGAACGCAGGTCTTTTGTTTGCATTTCTACCCCCAGGGCCAGGCAAGGGTTGACACAAAGCCCTCACTACATCTATGGATAAATGAGGAATAGACACCAGGGTCTGTTCTTTGATCAAATGGTCTACATGATGAAGTAAGTAGTTGGCTTCAAGTTCATGCTGGCCTCCTCCCTGTAGGCACACCTGGGAGCCACCTACAAAGTAGCATCAGGGGCAAATGCCCGCTCAGGTGTGTGCATGAGGCCCTGAAGTTGGTCTGGGGTCTCTGTGGGCAGGACTAGGGCCTTGGCTCTCATTGTTCTCAGCCCACTCGGACTCCCAGGCACACGAACAGCACCCACACCAGGTCCATAGCAAGCTTTCCTCCTCATCACAGTTCATGGTCCACTTAGCCCTCCTGGGTGCAGGAGAGTCAATATTCACAAGAGACCCTCAACCAAGGATGTGAGAGCCAGAGAGCAAGCGCCCTGCCCCCTGCAGGATGACCACGAGGTGCTCTCGGCAGAGTCACCCTGAGGGAGGCCCCAGGATCCACGCTGAAACTCACAGCAGGAGCCAGTTCAGTGCTGCACCCTCCATTGGCTTCCCCTCCTTCCTCCCTTCTTGGGAACTCCCCCTAAAGTCCCTGACTTGAGCTCTGCTTTAGGGGCACCCAAACTCTGAATCCCAATCCCAAATAAATCTAGTCCCAAAGAAAGGCAATGCGAGAGAATGTTCAAACTACCGCACAATTGCACTCATCTCACACACCAGCAAAGTGAAGTCGCTCAGTCATGTCCGACTCTTTGCGACTTCACGGAATGTAGCCTACCAGGTTCCTCCATCCATGGGATTTTCCAGGCAAGAATACTGGACTGGGTTGCCATTTCCTTCTCACACACTAGCAAAGTAATACTCAAAATTCTCCAAGCCAGGCTTCAACAGTATGTGAACCGTGAACTTCTAGATGTTCAAGCTGGATTTAGAAAAGGCAGAGGAACCAGAGATCAAATTGCAAACATCTTCTGGATCGTCAAAAAAGCAATAAAGATCCAGAAAAACATCTACCTTTGCTTTATTGACTACACCAAAGACTTTGACTGTGTGGATCACAATAAACTGTGGAAAACTCTTCAAGAGATGGGAGTATCAGACCACCTGATCTGTCTCCTAAGAAATCTGTATGCAAGTCAAGAAGCAACAGTTAGAACTGGACATGGAACAGGAGACTGGTTCCAAATTGGGAAAGGAGTACGTCGAGACCATATACTGTCACCCTGTTTATTTAACTGATATGCAGAATACATCTGGAGAAGGCAATGGCACCCCACTCCAGTCCTCTTGCCTGGAAAATCCCATGGATGGAGGAGCCTGGTAGGCTGCAGTCCATGGGGTCGCTAAGAGTCAGACATGACTGAGCGACTTCACTTTCACTTTTCACTTCCACGCATTGGAGAAGGAAATGGCAACCCACTCCAGTGTTCTTGCCTGGAGAATCCCAGGGATGGGGGAGCCTGGTGGACTGATGTCTATGGGGTCACACAGAGTTGGACACAACTGAAGTGACTTAGCAGCAGCAGCAGCAGAATACATCATGAGAAATGCCAGGCTGGATGAAGCACAAGCTGGAATCAAGATTCCCAGGAGAAATATCAATAACCTCAGATATGCAGACAACACCACCCTTATGGCAGAAAGGGAAGAAGAACTAAAGAGCCTATTGATGAAAGTGAAAGAGGAGAGTGAAAAAGCTGGCTTAAAACTCAACATTCAGAAAACTAAGATCATGGCATCTGGTCCCATTACTTCATAGCAAATAGATGGGGAAACAATGGAAACAGTGAAAGACTTTATTTTGGGGGGCTCCAAAATCACTGCAGATGGTGATTGAAGCCATGAAATAAAAAGACGCTTGCTCCTTGGAAGAAAAGCTATGACCAACTTAGTTAGCATATTAAAAAGCAGAGACATTACTTTGCCAACAAAAGTCCGTCTAGTCAAAGCTATGGTTTTTCCAGTAGTCACATACAGATGTGAGAGTTGAACTATAAAGAAAGCTGAGCGCCAAAGAATTGATGCTTTTGAACTGTGGTTTTGGAGAAGACTCTTGAGAGTCCCTCGGACTGCAGGGAGATCCAACGAGTCCATCCTAAAGGAAATCAGTCCTGAAAATTCATTGGAAGGACTGATGCTGAAGCTGAAACTCCAATACTTTGGCCACCTGATGCAAAGAGATGACTCACTGGAAAAGACCTTGATGCTGGGAAATATTGAAGGCAGGAGGAGAATGGGACAACAGAGGATGAGATGGTTGGATGGCATCACCAACATAAGGGACATGAGTTTGAGTAGTCTCTGGGAGTTGGTGATGGACAGGGAGGCCTGGCGTGCTGCAGTCCACGGGGTCACAAAGAGTTGGACACGACTGAGTGACTGAACTGAACTGAATTGAAACTCTGAAATGCTCTTCTTGATATTCCAGCATCCCACTGGACTACTGGACCACTGCTGAGAGTCCACGGGCTTCCTTCATCGCAGAGCTCCTTCTTTAAAAAAATTAAATCTATTCAATGCCTTCCAGACAGTGAGGGCTTTGGACACTCACTTTACCCCCACATCATGGTCATAACAACCTTGAGAGGCAGATATTCTCTCTCTCTGTGTTCTCAGCCCATGTTCAGTAGTATTCTCATATGGCTGAAGAAAGGGAGAGTTTAAGGGAGATGACGGCCTTCCCTGGAGCCAGCCAGCCAGCCAGCCATGAGAACAGGCAGAGTCCAGGTGTCAGCACAGCGGTTTCAGACACCACAGCTATAAAGATTCCATGGCCTGGCAGGAGGTTTATGGAAAACAAGGATTATTTTGCAGCCTTGTATGTGCAGGAACTTTACATCCACTGATAAGGAAGAAGGGGGGACATCACCCATGTCTTGTCTGCTACTCTTCCTCCCTTGATGTCAATGGTGAGCGCGCCTAGGACGCTGGAGTCTGCCCTGCTGACCGGTCCTGGCCCCAGGCCGCCACGGCAACAGCCCTCACTCACTCTGACATCTGTCTCACCCATTAAGCTGGCAGTTCTCAATCACTGGTCAGCCCTAATAAATGGAAAGATTAAGTCAAAAGTAGAAAGAACACACTGGAAAAAAACTGAAAGCCAACGTTCAAAAAAAAAAAAAAAGAAATTGGTTGAAGCTTTAAATCTTGGACTTCATCCCTTCTATAAAGGGCATTGCCTCAAAAAAGAAAAAAAGGGGGGGGGGGATAAAATTACACCTTAGAAGGGAGAGGAGACAGGGAGATTCTCCTTTGACCAATTAGGAAAGACATTATCAATTTATCAGCACTGTCAACGTCAAATTCTTTAGCCAGCTATAAGAGCAGAGATGGAGTTTAGGGGGTGAAAGGTTTGAGATTAGAAGCAAAACCATGTCCCTGATGAAAAGGAAGGGAAGAAACCAGGAAAGTTCCAGGGGTTCAAGGAGGGCAGACAGAACTAGAGTTTGCACATCCCGCAAGACCACACCCCCAGGCGGGCAGAAGGGGAGAGGGCTGGGGAGGGCAGCGATATTCACAAGTGATTTCAGACAGCTCTTCACAAAAGCTTCCTGCAACAAACCTCCCCACCCCACCTCCCCAGGCTCGTTTTCAGCACCTCCTGCTCCTCCCAGATGTTATGAGCTGAAGGATTTTCAAGGCTTAGAGCTGCTGCTGGCCCAGCAAGAAAGAATGTTTTATTTTCTTCATACTGAGGAAAAGCGTTACCTACTTTTTTATTTTTAAAGCTTTCAAACGCATTCCACTTGGTGTATTTTGTTTTTTTGTGTTTGTGGTATCGGCGTGGCCTTTTAATGTTGTTTTGTATGCAACTCATGGGCAGACTCCTAAATATTTAATTCCTTTCCATTCAGTGTTTCATAAATGTTTGTTAGGAGTCGTGTTCTGGGGAGCCTCTGGACTCACATGCATCGATTGCATTCTTAAAAATCCTACTTCCAAAGGGCAGCCCTCCACCCACCCCATTTCTGACTCTGTCTCCCAACACTTCTGCCAGCTACTGTTGTAACAGTTATGTGTATATTAACCATGTATTTCTCTAAATATATATACAGTAAATGCTTCAGGGTAGGGGAGCTGGTAGTTTTCATCTTTGGCCAAGGGGGTGCTTTGAGTGTTGTACAGTTGACCCTTGAACAACGTGGGTTTGAGCTACACGGGTCCACTTGTTCAGATTTTCTTTTTCAGCAGGAAGACTACAGTACCACACGGTCCACAGCTGGTTGAATCAATGATACAGAGGAGTTGTGTATACGGATGCTCTGACTCTAAGTTATATTTGATTTTCAACTACACAGAGGGGCCATCCCAACCCCCTCCTTGTTCAAGGGTCAAGAGTAATTCATTTTAACAATAGCTAATGTTCAATGAATGCATTCTCCATGTTAAGTACTGTACAGAGGATTTTATCCCACATTATCTCATTTAGTCGTAAAAGTTAAGGCCTGCTGCTGTCCCCATTGCACAGATGAGAACACTGAGGCTCAGAGCGGTCTCCTGCCTGAGAACGCAGACCTATGACTGGCACAGGTGGCATGCAAACCCACCTACCACACTCCCTAAGCACCACACCATGCATGCTCACGAAGAGAAACTGGGAAAAGTCAAACTCTTCAGCAAGAAAGAGACCCTCCAAGGTTTTTCATCAGAAATAAAGCAAAACTTTTCCACGTGCAGGGATTCCCAGCTTCTACAGACTTTGCTGCTCTTATCAGAACAAGACAGAAGGTTTGCTTCCAGTGATCCCGTAACGAGCTGGCCAGAAGACAGCATCTACACACAGTGAAGGAGAACCAAGAACGCATCTGGTGGCCCCTGCACTTGGCCACAGCCCTATCCTACTCCCAGGACAAGCCACCCACCAACAGGGACTGGGGGCAAGTCACTGAGCCTCTCAGAACCTCATCTCTTCATCTGCAAACGCAGATAATGATAGCGCTCAACTCCTAAGATGCATGAGGAAGAAATGAGATAACTTATATAAAACCTGTTCCGGAGTAAGCATATGAGAAATGTTCATTGATCAGTTCTATCTCTGGGACACACCTACTCCCATACAACAGCGCATCCATATCTGGTAGCTCAGCTGCTAAAGAATCGGCCCTGCGATGCAGGAGACTTTGGTTCGATTCCTGGGACTGGAGAAGAGATAGGTTACCCACTTTTGTATTCATGAACTTCCCTGGTGTGAGAGACCTGGGTTTGATCCCTGGGTTTGGAAGATCCTCTGGAGGAGGGCATGGCAACCCGCTTCAGTATTCTTGCCTGGAGAATCCCATGGACAGAGGGGCCTGGCGGGCTACAGACCGTGGGGTCACAAAGAGTCGGACACGACTGAGCGACGAAGCACAGCGCAGCATCATATCTCAAGGCGGCTCTCACGCCTCTCCCACCCACGGCTCCTTTTCTTCCAGCTGAGGTCATTCAGGTCCTGCGCCCACGGTCGCAGAACCCAGCACACGCTGGTCATCCGCAAGGCCCGGGCACGGGTAAGAATCTCTCCCAGGGTAACGCTGACCTCGATCGCACCTGCAGGGGTGGAGCCCGCAGCCCGGCTCCCCGTGAGCGCTACCAGCAGCCGTCACACAGGCTGGTCACGTGCAGGGGACGAGGCCCACGTGCTTCCTCCAGAGAAGCTGCTCAGCCAGCATGGGCTTGGGCAGCTGGTGGTTTTTCTCATCTGGGGCTGTTCTATGTCGTTTGGTTTGTTACCTCCTGCGGGGTCTCCTGTTTGCTCCAGGCCCCTGAAGAAACGTTTGGGTGGTGAGCCTGTCCTTCCATACATTAGACATCAGTCCACAAACTCCATCAGCAGGGCCACCCCGGCCTCGTCCAAGCCATCACTAAAATCTCTCAACAGGATGGGTGTTGAGGGCAGAACTGTGCACCTGCACACACACCACGAATTTCCTTGTAATCAGAAGTGAAAAAGTGAGGAAGTATTAGTTGCTCAGCGTATCTGACTCTTTGTGACCCTATGGAGTATGTCTCGCCAGGCTCCTCTGTTTGTGGAAATCACCAGGCAAGAATACTGGAGTGGGTTGCCACTTCCTTCTCCAAGGGATCTTCCCAACCCGAGGATCAAACTTGAGTCTCCTGCGTTGCAGGAGGATTCTTTACCATCTGAGTCACCAGGGAAGTTTGCAATCAGAAATCAATCCGTTAAGAGCTCTTGGGTGGGACCCTACAGCCTGCCATGAATTCACATTCCCGATCTGCCCCCATCCCCTGGCCCCAGGCCCCCTTCTGCATAGTGCACCTGGATGACATGAGACCCCATCTGCACCATTCACCCCATTAACTCATCTAGGAACTATACCCACAAAGGGGATGAGGTCAGCTTAGCACCGCACGCTGGTCCCTAGGCATCACCGCCTCCTGGCCAAGCGCTCTCCCTACGTCTGCTTTGTAAGCCCTTTGGACAGTTGTCCAGGCCTCTCACTAGTCTGGCTGCTCATCTGTGTCCACAGAATCCCCAGGGTCTCCTTTACTGAAAAATTGACACAGCACCCCTACCTCTAGGTCACAGCTCCTCTGACCATCTGGTGCCCCTTCACAAACAGGGTGGCCCCACAGAAGAAATGATAGGAATAGAAATGAGGCCTCCCTGCTGGGTGACCACCACGCACCTGCTGAGTTTACAACCCGTGTCCACATCCCCCAGTTGCCCTGCAAAACACGGTCTCCACGCCCCTGACTCCTGCTCACCCACTCCGTTCTTCTCATCACCTTACCATGTAACTTCCTTGACTCAACACCATAGCCTCTAACATTTTACCACCTTCTGTGCTAAAGGTCACCTCATCTTCTGTGGGATCCACAACCTTTTTATCCTCACTTCCTCGTTCCTAGATTCGGGATGTCTTTTCCCCCTGTCTCTGAGTCTTTTTGCATGCTTTAAACAAGACATTCTTAAATGTCATTACATCGTAACGTCCTCACGAAAGGAAAATAAAAAACGAGGCGTCATCGTGCTGACCCCACACCACCCACCTTCCTGGTAAGGTTTCAGCCGCCCTTTTTCCCAGTTTGCTCATGTATTTTTCCAGCATGAAACAGGCTGCTTGGGAAAGCATGAGCAGGTGAGGCATGGCTTTAAATCACCGTTTGGGGTGTAGTAAATAATCTGCTCCCTTAGTCCTGTCACAGCCCTAACGGCCTTCTGGAGAGCTCAGAGCCCCAAGTTGTCACTGCCTTCCCCAAGGCCGCCTCCCACCCTGGTTTGCTGACACCCCGAGCACAAGCCTGTGGCTCCTCTGGGCACAGTTTCTGCGGGTGGAAAAACCATCCATCTCCAGGCCCTGACAGACAAACGAGGCGAGAAGGAAGACCAAATCTGGTTTTTCACTGGAAAACAGTGAGCTCATGCTTTCTCTCCAGAGACCCAGGAAGTGGAGACAGATCTGGAGATGGGGAGACAGTGATGGAGACAGGCAGGGGTGATGAGGGATGAGCAGGAAAGAGGGAGGAAGCCAGTCTGGCACTTTTGTAATGTCACTTTTGATAAGAATCCCTAGCTCTCAGGCCAGAGGGAAACATCCATATTCTTTAAATTTAGGATCCAGCATGAGGCGGTTGTCCTAACGGGGAGGAACGGGGAAAAGATGAACAGAGCCGGAAATTCTTCATTCCCGCTCCTTCAGAGAAAAGGGAGATAAGGGTTCCTGAGCTGCCAGCACTGCAGACGCCAGGGCAAGGCTGGCACTGCTGCTCCTGGTGGGCTCCAGATCGGATGGTGGGCACTGCCAGCTTTTCTGATGGAGGGTTGTACCCTCAGACATGCATCTCCATAAGGCCAGCCATTCCCGACGGACACACCAGATAGAAGTCAGAGAATTCAGATGGCTGCCCAGGTATTTCCAAATAGCTGAGTGTTTGGTTTCAGCTAGGGGAAAAAAAATCCAGATTACTGAGTTTTTTACTTTATATTTGAAAAAAGGAGTTAGATAATGCTTTTCCTTTTTATCAGTTAATTCAGAGAGGGAGGCAGAGACACTGTGTGTGTGCATGTGTGTGTGTGTGTGTGTGTTTGGGGCAGACTGGGGAAAAAGCTGGCTGTCCTATATGAGAAAGCAAATCCTGATAGCTGTTCATTATTTTATTCCTAAACTTGCCGTGTGCCTTTGCTAAAAACTGGATGCAAACCAAAGATCACAGAATTAAAGTAGAAAGCCCAAACAGATGAATTATGCTTTTCTTTACACGTTGCTGTTCAGTCGCTAAGTCGTGTCCGATTCTTCGCAACCCCATGGACTGCAGCACGCCAGGCCTCCCTGTCGCTCACCGTCTCCCAGAGTTCACCCAAGATCATGTCCACTGAACCAGTGATGCCATCCAACCATCTCACCTCTGACAACCTCTTATCCTTTTGCCTTCCATCTTTTCTACCATCATCTCTACTCACAAAATTGACTATTTTCTTAAGTTAAATGGCTTAGCTAGATGTTAATTAAAGTGTTAACTCAGCTTGACTCACTAGTTGAAATAAAATTCAAAACCAGACATGAAAATACAAATAATGAATGATTCACTGTTTCCCACTGTGTCCAGCAGCACTGCTGTGGTTGAGAGCCCAGTCATCGGAACCAGCTTGCCTGGGGTCAAACCCCAGCTTTTGAGACTCTCTGGGTCAGTGATCTGGGCCAAATGGATGAAGTCCTCTATGCTTCCACGTCTTCACTTTAAAGGGACGTAATACAAATACCCACTCCCTCAGGGGTGCAGTGAGAAATCAGTGAATTAGTTTCAGTAAAGTACTCAGCACCTGTATCTTGTAAGTGCTACATACTTATTACTGTTACTATGTCATCACCATATAGGATGCAGATTTACTGTGTATGCCAGACATCAGTTAAGTCCTTTAAGACATGCAGCAAGCACGTATCTGACAGGTTTCAGCAAAAGAAATGAATTTCCCACAAGACAGGTCTCTAGCATCCCATCCTTGCCTGCCTCAGGCTTCCTTGGCTATGACTCTGGAGTCTCCTCAGCCCCAGCTCAGGGCATTTACCCTTAGTCTCCAACCCTGACTACATCCCACCACCCTGCTCCTGCCTCAAAGGCTGAGACCACCCTACCAAATCCAAACCCCTCTAATAATGGTAATACCATAGAACTTCTATTAATAGAATGTGACTCCATGCCCACCTATAAGACCCTCAAAGACTCAACAGCACAAGCATCACTGCCACTACACAGCATTGAGGACGCTGACCAACGACACCCAGGAAAGCAACAATTTAGGGGAACATGTGACCTGTGAAGATGCTGGAAGGGTGTCCCCTAGCCCTCGCCTGATGGATCACTCACTGGTCCATGCTAAGATGGAATTTCTCACTTTTTAACATTTTGGAAATGTGGCCCCACATTCCACCTCCCAGTCAAAATAGCAAAACATAATAGTCAGATAATATCAAGGTTTAGTAAAGATGGGGAGAAGAAAGCTCAAGACACTATTCTTGAGAGTATAAATTGTTACAAACACTTGATAAATATCAAGTAAATTGGAAATGAATACACCTTATGACCCCCAAGTCATACCCTTAGACAAAATCCTACATATATATACAAGCAGAGAAGTACAAGAATGTTCTACATAGCATTGCTTTTAAAAAAATAATAATAATAGTGAAGACCTAAAGGTCCACCAATTAGGAAAAAGAAAATATTAGGTGGTTATATTCACATATTATACAATACTTTAAATGAATGTACTGTACACATTAGTACAGAGATAGACCTCAAAATATTACATGGAGTGAAAACAGAACTGTAGATTTATACCTACAGTAGTTTTTCATTTTTCAGTATTCTAGATTTTTATCCTCCTACCATAGTCCCTTGGGATCCAATGAGAAAGAACACCATAACTTCTGGAGGAAAAGTAACCTTAACAAAATCAAAGCCACATTATCCGAGTTTTTATAGTGGGAGAACCTCCGGAGGCTCTGGCTCATCTCCCGCTGATCTCCTCCTGGTAGCTTCCCTCTAACTATCTATGAGCCTCACCCTCACGTCCACCGAGTGCACGGGAGATGCTCAGAGGACCGCCTGATACAGAGATGCGGAAAGCACCAGAGAACAGAGGGCGTGGTGACCGCGCACTGTGCTGGGGGGCGGGGCGGGGCGGTCACAGATGAGGACGTCAGGGGAGGCTGCTGGAGGAAGGAGAAGGAATCACGCTGTTCAGTTTGGGGGATGTAGCATACAAGGGAAGGGGTAACCTAGGCCCAGCCCACACCTGAGGCGTCCACAGTGAACTCAACAGGAAACAGACTATGCCTCAGCCAGAGTCTGGTGAATCCCGCAGGGAGGGGTGAGTCTGGGCGAGTAGCAGAGCGCTGAGGGGAGGACCTGGGCAGGGGGGCTGCCGTGGTTGTCCAGACCTCGGAGCAGGGCCCAAGTATAGCTGGAAGTGCGGGCAGGAAAGACATCTGTGGAGACTTCTGGTCTACCCCAGCCTCCTGGCCCCTTGACTTTTGACCTGCTCCCTGCAGGGGTGGCCTAGCAGCATCCTCCCTGCTCACTGGACCAGCATCCCTGCTGCAGCCAAGTCAAACAGCTGCCTAACGTCCAGATCCCAGGGGCACGAAGGTGGTGAGTGTGTGCCCGCTGGGACCCCAGGCATCCAGACTGAATGAGTGGAAAGGTGCGGATAGCCCTAATGGAGTAACCTGCTCCTTATAAGACTGCCAACCCCTCCCTAAGGGCAGTGACCATCACTCCCACGGAAATGAAATCATGGAAATCAGCAGCCAGCACACAGAAGTAGGACAAGATAAGTTGCACAGACAGCTGTCTTTAATCTAGTTTTGCAAGGACTCAGGGAGTCACTGCATTCACCACAATAAAACAGAACTGGTGCAGCCTCCGCCTGGCAAGATGACTTTCTGGAGAGGATCCAGGATCCAGGAGGCAGAGCCAAGAGATGGAGCTCTCCAAAGTCAGGGCTGGAGGCAGAGGACCCAGGCAAACGCCCACCAGTGGAGAGGCAGGGCGTATGGAGTCGGGTGGTTAAAGGAGGACAGGGCAGTTAGTATTAGAGAAATCTCCACTTGCTGATATTTTTCCTGCTTACAAAAGATGGAACACATTGAGATTCATTGAAATAAATATAAACATCAACTAGTGAGCTGCCACCCTCCCGAGAGTTAGTACTCCAAGTGGCCACTGTGGAATGTCTTTGGAATTAAGAGAAACTAACCAGTCCATCCCAGTGTTCTTGCCTGGAGAATCCCAGGGATGGGGGAGACTGGTGGGCTGCCATCTATAGGGTCGCACAGAGTCGGATATGACCGAAGTGACTTAGCAGCAGCAGCAACCAGTCCATCCTAAAGGAAATCAGTCCTGAAAATTCATTGGAAGGACTGATGCTGAAGCTGAAACTCCAATACTTTGGCCACCTCATGCAAAGAGTTGACTCATTGGAAAAGACCCTGATGCTAGGAGGGATTGGGGACAGGAGGAGAAGGGGACGACAGAGGATGAGATGGCTGGATGGCATCACCGACTTGATGGACATGGGTTTGAGTAAACTCCAGGAGTTGGTGATGGACAGGGAGGCCTGGCATGCTGCGATTCATGGGGTCGCAAAGAGTCGGACACGACTGAGCGACTGAACTGAACTGAACTGAAAGAGGCTAGGGTTTGAGGGCAGGTATGAAGCCAGCAAAGCAACTGGAGTCTGAACTACTGAGACAGACACTGAAATAAACCCGAGACAAAGAGTACTACGCGGACAGTCCCCATTCTCTCCTCCCTCACATACAAGTTGCAGCAGCTCCCAGCTGGCTCAGATGATATCTGCCCTGGTGCTTCCTTCTACTGGGCCAGCCACTCCCGTCTCTCCCTTATACAATCATGTGATCTGTTTCCCCTCCACGCCTGGTAGTCCTTCTCCAGCCTCTACTGTCTCTGCAGATCCCAGTCCCTCTTTGCATCCTCTTTCCACTCACCACTGGATGCTTCCCTTCCCCAGCATGTCCTTCTGTTCCCCCACCCCCAGTTTTGGGAGCCCTGACTCTCCCTGCTCCTAGGTAGTGGGCAATGTCATGCAATAAAAGAACTGGACCAGAATTCAGAAAACCTGAGGTCAACCCAAAAGACATGGGAATTTACTACATAGTATGTATTAGTCTGCTCGAGCTGTCACAACACCAGAGACTGGGTGGATTAAATGATAGTCATTAATTTTCTCATAATATGGAGACTAGAAGTCCAAGATTAAGGCGCCAGGGTTGGTTTCTGATGAGACCCCTCATCCATGGCTTACAGGAGGCTGCCTCCTCACTATGTCCTCACATGGCATTTCCTCTGTGATGCAAGGGGAAAGGGCGCTCTGGGGTCGCTTTCTCTTCTTATAAGGACACCAGTTCTATCCAGTCAGGGCCCGATCCTTAGACGCTCATTCAACCTAAAGGCCCCATCTCCAAACACAATCACATTGGGGGCTAGTGCTTCAACATCTGAATTTCAATGGAACACAATTTAGTCCTTAGCCTAGTAATTGTAGCATCTTAAATCATAGGGGAAAGAGAGTTTATTCAATTAATTACATTCAGAAAACTGAGTAACCTTCTGGGGAAAAATTAAATTGAAGGTATACTTTGCATCTTAAGCCAGGATAAATTCCAAATATATCAAATATTTGTTTGGAAAAAAGTTAAATCATAAAAGTACTAGAAGAAATTATGGGAAAACCTTTGGTAGTCTTAGGGGGAAAAGCCTTTATAACTATGACACAGAATCCATAAAAGAAAATACTGATAAATCTGACTACAAAAAAAAAAAAAAATACAAGATTTCCACTTAGCAAAACACACTGTAAACAAAAGCAAAAGACAAACTGAGGGAAATATTTGCAACTCACATTACAAAGAACTAATTTCCCTCAAACATAAAATGCACCTAGACATAAAGACCAACAATCCAATTTTAACATGAAGGAAAGATATGAACAGACAGTTGATGAAAATGCAATCTATCTTAAATATATGAAAAGATGCTCAAGAACACTCAACATAAGAGAATGACAGGACTTCCCTGGTGGGCCAGCGGTTAAGAATCTCCCTACCAATGCAGGGGACATGGGTCCGATTGTCAGTCCAGGAAGATTCCACATGCTGCAAAGCAGCTTAGCCCGTGAGCTGCAACTACTGAGCCCATGCTCTAGCGCCCTCAAGCTGCACCAGAAGAAGTCACTGAAATGAGAAGCAAGTGTACTGCAGCTAGAGAGGAGCCTGAGCACAGCAATGAAGACCCAGCACAGCCAAAAAGAAATAATTTTCTTTAAAAAGAAAAGAGAGATATAACTAAAAAGAGAGAGAGAACTACACTGAGGGGTCATTTTCATTCTGGCAAAGATCCGCAAGTTTGCTGATGCCCTGTGGTGAGGTATGAGGAAGCAGACACCCTCACAGGCTGCTGTTGGAATGTAAATTTTATAAATTCGTACAACCTCTCTGGAGGGCAATTCATCAATATCTCTTAAAATTACAAAGACTCAATTTGACCGAGAAATTCTTCTTTTAGTAATTTATCTGAGAGATGCGGTCTCACAGGTGTGAAAAGATGTACGTACAAGATTATTCATTACCACTTTGCTTACAGGAGCAACCCAAATTTCCATCAATTGGAGCCTGGTTAGATCAAGTACAGTGTATTCACATAATAGAACACAATACAGCACTTTGAAAAAGACGAAACTGTTTAGAAACTGATGTGGAAAGCCTTACGAGATGAATTAAGTGAAAATAAGCAAGGTGCAGGACAGCAGGTAATATATATCACTTTTATGTAAGGCCAGGGACAGAGATGATAGACATAGATATAGATGTATTGGTACATGCTGGCAAATGCATAAAATAACTCTAGTGGGAAAATGGGCTTCCTCAGTGACTCAGCTGGTAAAGAATCTGCCTGCCAATGCAGGAGACATGAGACACACATCTCTCATGCTTCGATCCCTGGATTGGGAAGATCCCGTGGAAAAGGAAATGGCAACCCACTCCAGTATTCCTGCCAAGACAATCCCATGGGCAGAGGAGACTGGCCGGCTACAGTCCATGGGGTTGCAAAGAGTTGGAGAGGAACAAGCATGCATGCACAGGAGGAAAACAGTAGTATTTCCTTCTACAGAAAGAACTGGGAGGTTGGGAAAATGAAAGGGGAAGAGACATTCTCCATTTTGTATTTTATAGAATCCTTTTGTATTTTTAAAATAGTGAACCGTGTCAATGTTTCACCTATACAAAAAAAAAAGTAAATGATGATGCTAAAAACAAAAAAAAGGGTAGAGAACAAAAAAGAAAATCCAGCTCTGCCCAGGATGGTTTTGAGGCGGTCACCTCCCCCATCTGAACCAGAGATTCTGATCCCTGCCCTTCTGGCTTCCACTTCACTGTTGCATGGCACTCAGCATCTGTGACAGTGCTCAACAGACACTTCTCTGTTCTCCGCCCTCCAAGCCTTCTTCTCCCCCACAATTTGAGTCACCCCTCTCTTAACCTTAAAAGCAGGGCTAGGCCTTTGCAGAGAGACTTAACCATGGCTGACACAGCCAGTGGGTGAGCTGGTGGCCACCAGGGCCAGTCCCAGGCTGGGACAAGGTTAGAACCGCCACCTCACCACTCACTCTGCCCTCACCTATTCACCAGTCCTGCCTTGTCCTCTCAGGACCAGGGCTCACAGGCAGGCCACTTACATCACCAGTTCCTCCAGGCTGAGGACTCCACCAGCCGCATGCCAGGATGGACGGCTGCATTCCTATCCCTGGATGAGCCGGAAGCGACCCAGCCACTGGCTGCCAGCCTCTTGTGCATCAATCCAGTGGCACACAGCCTGCCCCTAAGTTCCTACTGCTTTGCCTGTCTTCTGCCAGGATGCCCCAGGCGCTGGGCTTCTTCCACTCCTTGTGTTAGTGGCTGCCCCCAGGTACGCCTACCCACTGCCAGGAGAGCTCTGTTTTCACTCCCACACCCCCCACAGCCAACTTGGCGAAGCTTTGCTCCCAGAAACAGCCCTTCAAGTCTTGCCCTTGGCTATGTTCTAGTACATTATAGTGAGGGAGTCTCTCTCTTCATTTGATGTTCATTCTAGGCTACTTTAAAACAACTCAGAAAACCTCTCATGACGTCCTCGGCCAGTTCGGGCATCACGGCTATCTGGAAGATGAACTGTCACTGCAGTGTGACCCTTCAGAGCTATGCTGGCTCCACCAACCTCTTCCCAAAGAATATAGTGACCTCCCTGGTTTGGACTTCAGTTGTTGTTTAGTCTCTCAGTTATGTCCGACTCTGTGACCCTGTGGACTGCAGCATGCCAGGCTTCCCTGTCCTTCACTATCACCTGGAGTTTGCTCAAACTCATGTCCATTGAGTCGATGATACCATCCAACCATCTCATCCTCTGTCGCCCCCTTCTCCTCCTGCCCTCAATCTTTCCCAACATCAAGGTCTTTTCAAATGGACTTCAGATGCCTTGTAAATTCCACCACCACCAGTCCTGGACCTCCTCAGGCAGCAGGACTCAGGAATGCCCTCCAGCTTACTTTTTCCACCAAATGTCTCTGACTGTTGGCAGGGTTCCCCAGGTTTGGACAAGTACGTGACCTTGATTCTCTCCAGGCTTATCTTCAATCCACAGCACATCCCAGACTTTCAAAGCAGCCTGTAATTTCTGTGTGTCCTCTCATGTGAGGACTTCAAGGTCACAATCACCGGCAAAGAGCAATCAGCTCTCAAATGACTGTCTTAATGGATGTTGTTTGCAGCTTCTCTTTACTAGAAGGTAAGCTTATTTCTTTTTTATCTCCTCGTAACGCCTAGGGAAGTACAAGGCTCTGCATACAGATGTGTGATGTATGGAAAGAAAGAGGTACAAGGCTAGAAGTCAGAAAGCTTAGTCCAAGCTCTTCCACTTACTCATCGTGCAAGTCTCACAAGTTCCCAGACTCAGTTTCCTCCCATGTAAAACGAAAGCCACAGCACCTGCTCCACAGGCTGCTGTGAAGGCTTGAGGAGTTCTGGTATATGATGGCACCATTCTGGACATTACCATCAGTGTACTGAGAGTCATGTTATAAACATCTTATCAAAGGCATACACGTAGACGATAACGGGCTCGAGACTATCCAAGTGGACTTGTGATGCCGCCACATGTCAGATATTCAGGGACTCCTTAAAGATGCTGCAGAGGCAAGAGCCCTGACATCAGGGCAGCCCACGCTATTAGTAGGCCAGGTGACCTTACTTGCTCTCCAGAGGGGATCAAGAGAACCTCCTTCCTGGAAACCAGAGAAATCCTGCCCCACCCAAACTTCCTTCTAAGAGAGTGTGCATCACCAGTTTTTCCTGATGTTTAAACAGCTGAACACTGAAACATGTGACTCTCAATCCAAAACTGGGCCGGGGGTGGGCGCCAGCCACCCACAGCAAGGGTCCAGCATAAGATCCAAAACTCAGCCAATCTTCCCACAAGTGACATGAGGGCAGAAACACCGAGGGAAAGCAGCGGAAGTTACAGGAAAGCTGAGGAAGTTCAAGGGGTACCATCAAGTTAAGCTGGTACCAAGAAAAGCAAACAGAATAATATACCAAGTAAAATGCAGGTTAAAGTTACAAGGGAGGCAGGGAAGTAGGAAGCTGGGGAGAAAGAGGAGATGTGGGAGAAGCAGAGGCCCAGAAAGAATCTTTCTTTCCGGCAGGATCCAAGGCTGCCCGGCTGGGTTCTTTATCTTCCCAGCTGCAGTCCATCCTCCCAATGGCCTTCCTCCCCTTGAGTACCTGTGTTCCTTGAAGTCAAGCCAGTCAGACTAGAAAAACTCCTGGTTCACTGAAAAGGCATCCAGTTTCCAAAATGCAGCTGGAAACTGCATTTTGGTCCCTTTTTGGACCATGGTTGTTGGCACCACCCTCTCAGTTCTTGGTATCTACCCAGACCCTGTAAGGTCAGCTCTGGTTTCCTACCCATGACCTTGACTCTTACCATGAACTCAATGAACTGTCGACTGTCACCCTGACTCACTGATCATAGGTCACCCCCAACTTTTTTTTTTCAGTAGTATCAAGTCACTGTGGACAGGAAAGAAGACCAAGTTATTAAGGATCTAAAAGGTTAAGAAGGTGAAGTTTCAAAAGGAAAGAATTCTCAGGAGAAGCTGATCTAGGACCAAAGCTTACATTTAATGACATAACTAAGACCATCTCTGGATGGTGCTCACGAATGAGGTGCTAACTAAACATTAGCACCCCAGAAAAGCACTGAGAGTATGGTAACAGCCTAAGCCGTCCGTGACTGCTTGGGGCGTTAGACGTGTCTGGGCACGTCTGGAGGGTTGGTAAGACAGCTGCCCTGCAGAGCAGAAGTGCTAATTGGATTTCAGAATATGTGGTCTAGTCCCAGGATTACCCTCTCTGGACTTCCCAGAAGTTTATTTGCACCAGGGACCCAGGAGACCGCTGGAAAAATATTCATCCTAAGATAAGGGTCACTGAACACAACCCTGGTCCAAGGACCACAGCTCGGGGTAGGGGAGGGCAATTCCAAATGCGGCAGGATGTGTCATTCCAGAGTCCCCAGGCTCCTGGGATCTGTGCCAGAGCCCTGGGAAAGACAGATTTAACAAAATAAATGGACGAGCCAAGGGACGGAACTCCCTGTAAAAAAGTCACTGCCACACACACACACACAAGGCGGCACGTGCTGGTGACCCACGGAACAGGGGTGGGGTGGGGGGAATGGAGTTTCTTCCTCTGCAGTGAAATGACAACCAAGAGGCAGGCTCCGGGCAGTCAGGACCATAGAGCTGGGCCAGCCCGTGTCTGGGACAGACTAGGAGGGCGGAGGCTCCCGCTCGTCACGTGAGCAGCAGTGGGACAGCCTAGTGGTGGGAATGGAAGAGGCTGTAGGACAGGAGTCGCTGGGGGAGAGCAGAGATCTTGACTCCTTCTGAGTGAATCACGAGAACCCTCTGGGCAGCCAAGAACATGTGGACATAAACAGATACCTCTAGGATTTCCTGAACCTCCTGGGAGGAACTGGAGGGTCCCTAAAGAACAATATGGACATGAATCTGAGCAAACTCTGGGAAATAGTGAAGGACAGGGAAGCCTGGAGTGCTGCAGTCCATGGGGTTGCAAAGAGTTGGACACGACTGAGTGAACGACGACAACAAAGAACAATAGTGGGGGAAGGAGGACCTTGAAGATCAGGATGAGCTAACCCATGCCTAAAACCTAAACCAAAGCAGTAAAGCAATTGCAGGTCTAGCACTCACTCCATTTAGGTACAAGTCCATCAACAAATGCTCCCTACACAACTGTGGAAGACGATGGAGGAGACACAGCCTCCAGGATCTCACTCTATAACCTATGTCCCCACAAGTGATGCTCTCACTGGTCTGTGCTGTTCAGACCCTGTGAGGGAGCGGAACCGCCCAGAAGAAATCCATGAAGAATGTCTGTCCTTTGGTTAAAAAAAAAAAAAAAGAACTCTCCTGAAGGAAAGAGTTCCAAGGAAGCATGGGTACCAAGAGCCCAGTGGGGGAGAGCCACCCAGAAGGAGGCCAAGCCCAGAGGGCTCTGACTCCATCATTTATGAAGATGATATTCCTTTGCTGAGGCCAAACAGAGCTTCTCTGTGCCCCAAGGAGGCCAACATGTGGTGATCAACTTGGCCACAGGCCAGCACTCAGACAACCCCACGACCCTCTGCTCAAAACCTGCCCCTTCCAGGAAAGAACTGAAAATGAAGGTCACTCAGTCATGTCCAACTCTTTGCAACCCCATGGAGTATACAGTTCATGTTATTCTCCAGGCCAGAATACTGGAGTGGGTAGCCTTGCCCTTCTCCAGAGGATCTTCCCAACCCAGGGATCGAATGCAGGTCTCTCAAATTGCAGGAGGATTCTTTACTAGCTGAGCCACAAGGGAAGCCCAGGAAACACACTTGCTTATCAAAGGTCAAAACCTTATTTTGTTGTTGTTCAGCCACTCAGTCTGACCCTTTGCAATCCCATGGACTGTAGCCCACCAGATTCCTCTGTCCATGGGGTTTTCCAGGCAAGAATACTGGAGTGGGTTGTCATTTCCTTCTCCAGGGGATCTTCCCAACCCAATGATCGAACCTGAATCTTCTATGTCTCCAGCATTGGCAGGCAGGTTCTTTACCACTCAGCCGCCAGGGAAGCCCATAACCTTATACGGGTTCACAATTATCCATCGCTCCTGACATTAGGTATTGGGCACTGAACTAGGGGTTAGGGTAAGAAAATTAGCAAAATACTTCCTCATCTTCAACATTTTAAATCTAATTTGGACAGGGGAGCAGAAAGGAGGAAGAAGAGGAATGAAGCTAGAAATAATGTCCAGGGAAACATCACATGAGTAAGCAGAAACAATTGTTTGGTGATTAACACATCAACGGTCAAGGTATAAAGAGGTATTTCTAAATTGTTTGAAATCAAACAATTATACTTACATGTCTAATATGCTCAATCAACTACTGTTTCCTAGGTAACACAAAGAAAAATTCCAACCCCAAACCTGTTTGAAGAATGCAAAGTTCTAACTTGAACGAAGTGCTAATTTTTACCTCTGACATCCATGTGCATTTCTAACAATTAAGGGCAAAACAAAGGACCTGGAATTTGAGAGTGAACATGTGGATGACAGGCTAAGCTGTGAAGGCTGCCAAAGCTATGTCCTCCCTCCCCTGGTTCACTTAACCCCAGATTTCAGATCTGGGAAGGGATCAGCAAGGACACAGCCTTTATGCTGAGGCTCTCTGACTTACAATCTGTTATGACTTAGTGTCAATGTTGTTTTTATAATGAAGAATTTTAGCTAGCTAGGGTACTTGACAACTCATTCAAACACATGTTACTCTCCATTTAAAAACTCTGAAAAGGTGACAAGATTCAGGACTTTGATATCCTTTAGGACTCTTGTTTCACTAACTTATTGATGCTTCCACATCTTGATGAACATCATTCCTTCTATATGTTTCCCCCATTAACTCTTTCCAGCCAGGTAACCCAATTCTCTTCTCTTCTCTGGATGATTCCAAATGAAGCACGGCTTATAACCGTACCCAAACCCAGTAGGAAGATGCTAAAAAGGTTCTTGGCTGCAAATGTGTTCTTCATTACAACAGTCTTCTCAATCATGGCGTCCTGAGGCCAAGGTGCAGCAGGCATGCATGGGCCTCCCCTGGTGCCCAGGACACATGCCTGATATAAAGAAAGAAAGAAAGTGAAGTCACTCAGTCCTGTCCAACTCTTTGCGACCCCATGGACTATAACCCATCAGGCTCCTCCGTCCATGGGATTCTCCAGGCAACAATACTGGAGTGAGTTGCCATCTCCTTCTCCAGGGGATCTTCCCAACCCAGGGACTGAACCCAGGTCTCCCACATTGCAGGCAGACGCTTTTACCGTCTGAGCCACCAGGGATAAGCCAAGAGGGAAATGTGCAAAGGTGGGAATAAGCAGGCCTAGAAAACTACCTAATTCAAGGTCCAGCCCTGGATGTGAACCATCAACAATCCAAATACCCACACCTCTATTTAACAGCCAAGGGGTCCAAGACGGTGGTGGACTCTGGATGTGGGACACTTTGGGTTGAGATGAGTCTCCTAGTTGGGCAGCTGGTAGCACCATGATTCTAAGGAATGGGGTGACAAAAAGGCCTAACACCCAGGAAGGAAGACATGCCAAGAGTTTGAGAAAATGAAGGATGCAATATAGCACAATGACATTCAAGGATCAGACTCCAGGATCTGTATAGAAGAAGGGTACATGTGGCTGGTCCCAGCTCCTGGCTGTGAACCCGAACTCACTCTCACTACAGACTCGAAGTGGCAAAGGCACATCACATGCAAAGAAAAGCCATGTTAATGGGCATCACCCTTCCAGAACTACAGCTCAGGCTACGCTCACCCAACCCACTTGTTAAAAAATCCTTCCTCCTCTTGGTAGCCAGTCTACACTGGGCTCCTCCTTACTCATCCAGCCTACGTCAACCGTCCCCCAGTCAGCCCCTCTACCTCAGTCATTTCTGTATTGTGTATTTCCACTGTATATATCTCATCATGATATACACAACATGTATATATCAACAAACTTGTATTAAAAATTTACCATGTGTTAAGGCCTCAAAGGGCTTACAATCTAACTATACATTTAAGGGTGTATTTATGAATACATTGCTGTGGTGATACAAACTGATAGTTTTTTCTGGTCTCTGGCTATTTCCGACACCCTAATTTTGTCTCTCAAACTAAAATGTAAATTCCCCAGAGAAAGGATCACATCTTCTATGGCTTTTGAATTCTCATCATCCTACCGTATACAGTTCCCTATCAAACTTGGCACATGATGGATGCATGGATGACTGAAAGGATGTTGGAACTTTTCTTCATGTAGAGCCTTTTGGAATTGGGTTTAGAAGTAACAGAGGGCAAGGAATAATAAAACCTAGAATTTTATAGTTAGAAGTGATCTTGGAGGTATCTGGCCACATTTTCTAATTTCATAGATAAGGAAACTAAAGACCAGAGGAATCAAAGGACAAGTCAAATAACTAGAAATTAGTAATTATGCAATTTGGGAACTAATGGAAACATCACTGTCTTCTGCCAGGTGATCCTGAAAAGTAAAAGGATAGAATGGAACACATCAGTTGAATCTGGATATACCAAGGTGAAGTAACTCCTAAAAGAACGACCAACACTGACACAAGCTCCATGTGACCAATAAGTCTACAGAGGGGTATAAATGTTGCTCCTGTGCAAGTGACTAAGGAAAGAAGAAAGGATGACCACCAGTGCAGGGTGGAGAGTACAGGACAGGGCTAGAAGGAGTGCCGTGTTTTTGGATATATTTGTATTTTATTTAAATTCTTAATGTGTTAAGCCACACCCACCAATTCTCTCCCTCTACCATTTTGACCCATTGATAAGCACAAAAGAGAAAAACCTGTCTGTATACTATTTCAAAGGTTTTATTTACTTCTTGGGCAGTGCAGGACCACTAGCCAGGCACATCTTGTTAGTTTCATTAGATCGCTTTCCTCTTAAAAATGGGCAGAGATGGCAGGACTCCTGGAGGTGGCATGGGCGCCCAGGGCATGGAAGGTGCACAGGCCTGGGTGAGATGTACAGTGGAGGGCTTCAGACAACACGTGCGAGACCAGAGACAGAGCAGGTTACAGAAGGAAGAGTCAAGTGCTTTAAAGACTAAATGGGACAAAAATCAAACTTCATCTCCTTCACAACAAAGCCAAGGGTCAACCTGGCCCTGGGCTCTCTCGTGGTCCTAAGGACAGAGGACACTTATCCAGGATGGCCTGTCCTGACACCAGCATTAAAAAAAGCATTCCCTTCTACCTCACCCTTAATACGGCCCTGTCCCTAACCACTTAAATCCCTCTCGGGCAGCCCTCTCTCTTTTAAAGGTCACTTTAGATTCTAAATATTGTCAAACAGAACCTGAACTGCAACTATTTCTCTAGACCTAATCTTTTGCTGTCAGCAAATTCAGAGGGAAAAAAAAAAATCAATAAAGGGATTAGCTTGGAGTGACGTTGCATATCACAGCAGCGGGACATCGTGTCCACAACGAAGGACTGTCGGCTAATATTATGCAACCATTTCAAATGATGACTTTTTATCAGAAAGTCTCTCCTCACCCTCTGCCTCTCAAAGGGAAAAGAAATTAATCAAAACACCTTTTTTCAGGATTTTTTCCATTGGGCAGATTCTGCCACTACTTTGACTAAATGACTATTCACACTTCAGAGCAAGTATTTATACTGATCTTGATACAGCCCTTTATCCGAAAAACTAAATTCTTTAATTATTGGGCTTTAAGCTGAAGGAGAGCATTTTCTTCAAAATTTCAGAGAAGCTAAGCAAATTCCAGCAAGTCAATCTAGATCTTCAGCTTTCCAGTCTGCAGTCTTAGTCTCTAGACCAGCAGTTTCAAGTCTGACCTTGAAGGCTCGTCCATAAAATCAGGAGATTTTTTTTGCAGCATAGTTACACCTCAATTTACCCAAGGGCCACTTATGCAGCAACTTTGACTAAGTAAAAGCCAGCCTCCAACGAGGAGGTCCAGAATCATCACTGACAACGTGGCTGCTGCTTGTCATCAAAGAATAATCTTTATAGTAAAGGACTTCCAGAATGAGAAATTATAAGGAGAAATTATACATTAAACAACTTTAACAAATATTCTGTAAAAAAAAAAAAAAAAAATTTTAAGTGAAATAAGTGAGTGAAAAAAAGTGAAAAGAGGTGTCTATCCAAGCCCAAACACCACGTATGGGAAGTGTGCGGTCTTTTTCATTGGAACGTCCCTCAGGCCTTCATCAGAGTCCTGCTGTAGCTTCCTTTAGATAAAAGTCTAACAGGCTTAATTACATGATTTTAGAGAAAATCACAGAAAAGTAACACAAAACGTCGTCCTGCTAAGAAAGCAGGCAAACTGACAGCAGCCAAGAGGTTGACAGCCAATGTCAAAGTAAGACGCAGAAAAAACAAATGAAGACAAAATCTCAAAAGCCAGGGCAACCTAGGACTGTTTAGTGCAGGAGCAAGCAGCCCAATAACCCTTGAGGATATAACTACATGACAGCAGAATGCTTGACCTGATGATGATGGCAATGTATCACCAAAATATCTTTAATAATAACCCTTGCTAGTGAGTCACTTAAGCAGTAAATTTGACAATCAATTCTATAGTTATTCCCATTTAAATTGTTCTAAGCTGTGTTTAAATTTGTAACACAAAACCTAAGTGATCTGGAAATTTAACCTCTGTGGTTCAGTTCATACCTCAACAACTCAGAAGAAACAATTAGACATTACTACATTAAAGTGAACAGTGCAAAAATGCCTATGCCTCTATGATGCATAATTCCTTTCTGATAATTAATGTTTTTCTAGAGAACGCCTTTACTAGAATCTCTTCAAAGCCTAATCCATCCACTGAGCCTCAGAAGAATTTTTTTTTTTTTTTTGATGGAAGACTCGACTAATGAAAAAGCAGAGAACCACTTCTTGTTCCTGTATGGTCTCTTCCTCTAGCAGGAGTTGTCACCAACGGCAATGCCAGGCCCTGTTACCCAGGGATCTGCTTTTCCCCTATGGAAGGGGCTGAGGCCAAAGAAAGAAGTAGGGGTATATTTCTTAATTGTAGGATAATTACAATATTGTGATAGATTTTGCCATACATCAACATGAATTGGCCATAGGTATACATATGTCGCCTCCTTTTTGTACCCACCTCCCATCTTCCTCCCCCCTCACCCCTCTAGGTTGTCACAGAGCACTGGGTTTGAGCTCCCTGCATCAGACAGCAAACTCCCACTGGCTATCTATTTTACATATGGTAATGTATATGTTTCAGTGTTATTCTCTCAAATCATCCCACCCTCTCCTTCCAGAGTGGGGTTATTTTAAAAGCCCAGAGAATTAACATTGCACAAACACCACCAACACCTCTCCCACCCCATGGCAAACATGGCTAATCAATCCAGCCTCAGAAAGAGACTGCCAAATCCTTCCCTCAACACAAATGCAGGCCGCTGTTTGGATCGACTGGGTTGACATTTGGAAGGAAACAATTTCAGGCCTACATCATTGTTACACAGCCTCAAATTAGATCTAAAAATTGTCCAAGGTTGTACAATTTTTCATGTGGGATGGGCTATCTTCTTTGGTATCTTCACATCCTCACCATGATGACAGTCCAGTCTTAAAGATCTGACTCAAATACCCCTCCCTCAAGGAACATTCCTTAAACACCCAATGGAAAGGGATGGGGAAGAGGTGGTCAGGTAGTAAGTAATTGGTTCCATTCTTCCCTTAACAATTTGTCTGTCATTCACTCAACTCAATCAGGAAACGTTTATTGAGTACCTCTGAGTTCCTTAAAGGGAAGGACTGTGCTGTATTCACAACAAAGGGTTGCACCTAGAATCCTCTGGATCCCAGAGTCTGCAACATCTAGCAGACTTTGAGACACTTAGCTGGCCACCCATTCCAACTCAAAGCCTTACAGTCTGGACTTCAAGAGCTATTTTCAGGCACCCGCGCATACTCATAAGCTAATACGTTTGCATAGATCTCATCTATAACAATACCTCAAGGAGTATTTTAAGTAGGATTTAATGAGGAGAACAAAAGAATTAATTGCGAATGACTGTTTTTGCTTTGGGACAGAACGTACACATAATTATGTACAGCAATCTAGAAGTACTACACACCTTCAATGTCTAATAATCTAATAATGTCTAATTCCTCCTCCCCTGGCTGATGTGGCTGGAATTGTTTCCATTCATGTTCATTCCTGCTAACCCTTCTCAGGTCCTCCTCTGTGGCATCAGGCACTGCTGGGAGGCCACGGAGTCCTGGTCAATTACTCCTGAGGCAGCGCTGCAGCCAAGCTTGCCTCTGTACTGGGCACCTTCTCTGGTGAGAGCAAGGCCCCGCCATCCACTCTTGCTCTCTGGTCCAGGGCCCAAGTCCTCTGGCCAGACCCGCTCAGCCTGTACTCTCTGCTCCACTGCAGCATCTAAGAGGGGTTTGGTGGCTTCCTTTCTGGTGTGAAAAATACCTCTCAGCTTAAATTCAAGCTGAAAAAGATCTCAATTGCGGACAGAGACATGGAGTCTTGAACTTCCTATGGAACACTGTTCACATTCTCCCTGGCAGCAAATCTGGGACTTCACCCTTTAATCCAATACCTCACGCTGTGATTGGCACCTGGCAGGCTCTCAGTAAACATGTGCAATGAATGGTTGAAATTAAATGAAATTAAGAAATAAACTACTCACGCTCACTGTCCTGTGAGTTGCAATCCTGGTTCCAACTTCATAACCGTATTGCAAATATTTAATCTCTATGTGCCTCCATTTCCTTGTGTGTTAAAGAATATAGAACATAGAGCATCATTGGGAGGAATGGAGAAAATAGATATAAAGTACCCGTCCCAGTGAGTGGAGCACAGTCAGCACGCAACAGATGGTTAGAACCATATGACACTAGCACATAGTAGGTGCTCAACAAATATTTGTTGAAAATCAACAGCAGAGTCTCCAACAAGAATTGCAGGCATATAACTCCCTTGCCCCTGCCCCTGGTCCACACTCATGTGTTCACACAGCCCTGTTCCACTTTCTTCACTCCCCCAACCTCCACCCAAAGCACCGTCCCCATCACTGATCTCCCCTGTGACACCAGCCATCTCCCTCTGTATGGGATTTGCAGCATTCCTCAGAAGGCAGTGGGGCTTCCCAGGTGGCTCAGTGGTAAAAATATGTCTGCAATGCAGGAGATGCAGGTTCAATCCCTGGGTTGGGAAGATCCCCTGGAGGAGGAAACGGCAACCCATTCCAGTATTCTTGCCTGGGGAATCCCATGGACAGAGGAGCTTAGTTGACTATAAAAAGGGTTGCAGAAGAGCTGGACATGACTTAGTAACTAAAAAACAATAGAGGAAGTATCATAAGGGACTCTGGTTGCCAAGTACATTGTGGGTACAGGTCCGGCCAAGCCAGAGCCCCGAGACACCACTAAGCAGAATATCTTTAAAGTCCTGAGTTCTAACCCAAGTTCTACCATTTAGTAACCAAGTGACTAAGGGCAAATTAAGTTCCCAGACAGTTTCCCAATCTCTAAACTGGATTTAACATTAGTACCTACATCACAGCATCATTACCAGGATAAAATAAGATAATGACAGTAAAACACTCAGTTTCTATCATGTAGTAAAACCTCTAAAATATTTGTTATTTTTAAAATAGATGATAGATCTATATTAAGGCACTAAGAATAGTCTAGAAGACTAAAAAGTGAGGTGTTATACCTCAAGCATATTCTAAATATGGGATGTTTATATATCTGTGTGAAATCAAATCTGCAGTAACTGATTTTTCTAAAACTTTTTATTTTGTATTGGGATGTAGCCAATTAACAATGTTGTGATAGTTTCAGGTGAACAGTGAAGGGGCTCAGCCATATATATGCATGTATCCATTCTCCTCCAAATTCCCTTCCCAACCAGGCTGCCACATTACACTGAGCAGAGTCCATGTGCTATACAGTAGGTCCTTGTTGGTTACCTATTTTAAATATAGCAGTGTGTACATGTCCATCAACAGGGCCTATGATTCTAGTTGACAGAGGAGCACCGATTTTGCTTGGTGGTTTGGCATGTGTGGTCCACCAGGCTCACCACCCCCAGGAAGAACTGTTCCACAGCCTTTAGCATCTTCTCTGGTGTCAACCAATGTGTTGGGCCAGGCGAGAAGGATGCCTCGGGAGAGGGGCCCACACAGGGTCTATGAGAGCACAGTTAGGAAGGAAGGGACCCCTGTTAACTGAAGGCCTGACTAACAGGGACTGGTTCTGGGATTATTAGTTCTATCTTAGCTCTTTCAGATCTTTCTCCATTAGCACGTAAGCTTGTCCCCCATCTCATCGTCTCCTCCCTGGTACAGGCATGCACTGCAGAGTCCTTGCAGCTGGTGGGAAATTTCTCAGCCATCCTTCCCATTCAGGGAAGCCTCATTCAAAGCAGAGAAAAGGGCGTTAAGAGGCAATCAGTTGCATCATCAGTAACAGCTTACTTGTAGATCATTTACAGAGAGATTCCATAAATTATGCTGCTTGATCCTCACAAACACCCAGAAATAATGGATGGTCCCCACTCTAGTGATGACCAAGCAGGAGGCTAGGTCACTCATCTGTGATCTTACCACTGGTCACATCACAATTGAGAAAGAAGTGAGAATAACTGCAATGAAAGAAACAAGATTCAATCATAAGATTATTACTCCAAGGGACCTCAAGGATTACTGTTACAATGGAAAAGAACCCATCCAGAGACAATCTGAGTCAAGATCTCACACTTTGTCGATGATGGGATAAATTAATATAACCACCATTTAAATGATCAGTATGACAATACTCATCAAGAACCATGCAAATGTTCAATCTTCGACCAAGTAATCATACTTCAAAGGAAACAACCCAAAATGATTGTAAAATTACTGGCAAAAGTTTACTAGAGCTCTATAATGGCAAAAACCCAGAAACCTAAATATCCAGTGGTAAACAAAAGACTAAGTACATAAAACACATACTTGAGTAGGAAATAAAGCAACATGGGAAAACATTGTATAATATTGAAGAAAAGTCATAATTCATATTCATGGAAGTGGAACACAGACATTGAGACTAGCTTGATTTGGGGGGTATGGTGAAACTGTGGGTGAAATTTTTTAAATTTGGAGTTTTACAAATATTGTTAAACATTTTTGGTATACTACATACAAGTTTAAAAAAATAAAATGAAAGAAATAGTGCTGGAATCTCTGAGGTCTCTAATAGCTCCAGCCATCTCTGTGAGTTTGTTGAAACCAAGACCAGTGTCTTTTTCATCTTTGGGTCTCCAGAGTTTTCTGCAAGTAACCTGACCTCAATAAATATTGAAAGAAGATTACAAACAATGACGTGGATGATCCTCTGCTAAACCTAGGACCATTTGATCATTCAGAGTCATGTGTCTAGGTATTAATTAGATGAATTAGAGGTTCAAGAAAATATCCAGGAGGAAACTTTTTATAAAAATAAGAGAAGAGAGCAAGCTCTGAGAAAGAGAAAGAGTGTACTTGGTTGAAATTTTCTAAATTTCACCCCTTTGATGTAATTCCACAAATTTCATTCCCCAAAAACATAAGCCCAGGAGAGCTCCAGAACTCCAGAGTCTGCGGAGCTTCCCCAAGGCGGAGTTCGTCTGTGGAAGGAGAAGCCATGAAGCATGCGTTAACTTCAACGCAACCAGAAGACAGACTTGAATCCAGAAGTCAACCGAATGACACTGAGTCAAAATCATAAAAGACCAGAAATCCTGGATTAGCAGAGACAGAAGACCCAGCTAAGGATGCTGTTCATTTCACCAGCTTAAGCAAATCATTCACCCTTTCTGAGACTCAGACTTCTGGTCTCTGTCTTGGCTTCTCACGTGGATGTCATGAAAATCGAACATGTTATGAAAACGTACATGAAATAGATGGAATAAACTGCAAAGGGCTATATAAGAACCTGGTCACAATCACAAGAAATGTTAGAACACATGAGTGCATAAAAGGGTGGAAAGGAGCCAAAGGATGGTGTGACTTTCAAATAAATGTAGAGGCAATTTTTTAATACTTGTTTATTTATTTGGCTGTGTTGAGTCTTAATCGCAGCACACAGGATCTTTCGTTCCAGCGTGCAGACTCTTCGCTATGGGCTCAGCAGTTGTGGTACGTGGGCTCACCCTACCATACATGGGATCTCAGTTCCCCAACCAGGAAACATCCAACTTGCATCCCCTGCATTGGAAGGTGAACTCTTAACCCCTGGACCACCAGGGAAGTCCCGGGTCAAATTTAACGTGGGGAGCAGACCTAGACCTACATTCAGAGTAGCAGGAAATGTTTCCCTGGACCTCATGGGAAGGAGCAAGCAAACTGCAGGCAAACTGGCCCCTGGGGTCGACGGCGCTCCGTGGAGGGGCCTGCACACCGCGCGGTCCGGCCAGGACTGAATTCTTTCATCAGCCCTTGAAGAGGCAGCAGGCTCGGAAGCCATAATTACCTTCCTAATTATGCATTTGGGGGCAGCACAGGAACCAGCATTTTTGCAAAAATGTTTTCAGTTTAAGGGATTGGAAGGAAGCCCGGCGTGAGACAGCACATCAGGCACTGTCTCTGATCAAAAGGATGAAAAAGAGCGAGGGATGTCAGTGACACAGATCCAGGCCCGTGTACACGGCGAAGTGATGAAAGTCACGAATCTGCTGCAGAGTCGCCATTCCTAATAGAACCTGACCAGAGGGAGGAGTGGCGGGCTGGCAGAACAATGCGATTCCCACACACTCACAGTGCCACCTTGTGCAGGCCTGGGCTGCTGCCACGGGAGGATGGAGTGCTCTGTACCGGAGCTGCCTGGAGTCAGAGAAGCAAATGACACCAAGGGACACTCTGGGTAACACGTGGACGAAGAGGTGAGTTCTTAAGCCTGCATCAAAGGATAAGATGTAGTCCTAGTGGGCAGCTCTGGACAGCGTGGCCTCTGATCAGGGCAGAGCCCAGAGCAGTTTTGCTGGAAGGGATCTTAGATCACATAGATTCAACATCTTCACTTTATAGAAAAGAAGATTAGAGCCCAGAGAGGTTAAAAAACTAGCTCTAGGCCACACAGCAAGCTCCGGCTATGACTTTGAACACTATCCTTCTCTGAACAAATTAAGTGAAAAGCACAAATTCAGCAGGGCAAACATTAGACCAGAAGGAAAGTGTCTCCAGACACCTGACATCATAGGGCTTGGAGTGGATGCTTGTTAGGAACCACCTGTCAGGACTGGGCTTCAGGAGGTAGGTTGGCGGTCAGACGCAGCACACTGGGCGCCAGCTAGAATCAGTGTTTCGATCCCATCGGCAGAGCAGAGCCACTCCTGGTCCTTCCTCTTTCTGTTCTTCTTTCAAACCTGAAAACCCAAAGGCACAACTTGGCAATGACCCAGGCCTTGGTTCCTGATGACCAGAAGGAATGCCTGCTTTGAAAGATGGGGCTGGGCAGGTTCTGGGTCATTCCGGATTTCAATCCTCCCATCCCAGGGATGTTCCTTCTCACCCCTTTTGTTGACAGGAGAAGGTGGCTCTGATCTTCACCAAGACATCTAGGCTAGCCCAGTCTCTTCCCTTTTTGAGGAATATGTTTTCAAAACATATAAAAAACGTTTTCAAGAAAGCAAACACTTTCAGATGGACGCACCATTCCTTCCACTATGCTCATCCTGGGTGTCCTCGGTTGGGAATGTGATGCAGAGAGAGAACTGATTCTTCCCCAAAGATCAAGTGAACCCAACAGGACCCTTAATTCCTAATGACCTCCTAGCTCCTTTCTGGTGACAACCTGTATTTTTCAATTTCCTGGGGTCCCAAAATGACCACTTCAAGAGCACAGAGGACCTTGTTCAAGGGAGACTTTGTAACAGGAAAGATGCTCAGTTTATCATTCCACCTACTTGTAGTCCAGATCTTGGTGACAATTACAGTAGACACTGCTGGCTGTCTCCGGATATCCTGCCCACCTTTCCTTCCTTAGTAGGAGCATCCCAAGTTTTAGCTTAGGTATGTGGCTTCATGAGAAAAAGACTGTATTTCCAAGCCTCACTCATAGCTATTGACATTGGAAAGCTACACCCAGCTAACAATGATGGCACCTCATTAGGTGCCAGGCACAATTCTAAGCAACTTTACAAGTAGAAACTCACTTAACCCTCACAATGACCGTATGAGCAGACACAGTTATTATTCCCTTTTTGACCAAGCAGACAGACAGAGAAGTTAAGCACTTGCCCAATTCATACTGTTAATGAGTGCCAGAGCTACAATTTGAACTCCAGCAGCCTGACGTCAGTTAAAGCTCTTCACCACCAACTATACTCCACCAAATTCCAGCCAATAGAAGCCGAAGCTCTGTGTGGAACTTGCAAGAATGTGCCTTAAAGGAGGCAGACCCAAGAGGTAGAGCTCAATTCTCCTTTCCTTGTGTGTGAGCTGAATTTAGAAACTTAGTTCTACCCAAGAGTATCTGGAAGTGGAAACAGGATAACTTGACAATGGAAAGGCCTGGCAGAAACCAGTTTAACCAGGTGATCAAGGTTAACATCGCCAGTAATAAGCCATGTTGATATCATAAACCCTGATATAATGCAACGGGAAAGGGGCATCACCTCTGAGAATTCCCCCAAATCCCATAACTGCTGTCTAATCATAAAAGAACAAACAACCCCAGGTTGAGGAACTTTCTACAAAATACCTGACCAGTAATCTTTAAAATTGTCAAGGTCATGAAAAACAAGCAAAGACAGAGAAACTGTCACAGACTGAAAGGGCTACGACAACTAAATGCAATGTGGTATAGAGAATGGAGCCCTAGAAACCAAAAGAAACATTAGTTTAAAAACTGGTAAAATCTAAACACAGACTGTAGTTAGACTCACAGTATTGTACCAATGTTAATTTCTTGGTTTTCATAAATATATCATGACTATATATGATATGTAACTAGGAAAAGTTGAATAAAAGATATATGGTAATTATCTTTGCAACTTTTCAGTAAATCTAAAACAATTTCAAAATAAAACGATTTTCAAAAAAGCAAGGGCAAGTGCTTTTGCCCTTTCCTCCATTTCTTTCTACTGCTGACATGTTAAATGATGATGACTGCTGGAGCTCCAGCACCCATTTTGATCCATGAGGCAACCTTGAAGGTCATCTTGAGGATGGGAGTCCTGTCCTGAGGATGGCAGGGCAGCAAGATAGAAATCTGGATTCCCAATGATGCTCAGTGCTATCTTACAAGCCCTGAACACCTAACTCCAAGCCTTTTTTTTTTTTTTTTTTTTTTGGTTATTAATAAAAAATAAGCCACTCATTGGGGGAATTTTTTGTCAAGTATGGGCTTCCCTTGTGGCTCAGCTGGTAAAGAATCTGCCTGCAATGCAGGAGACCTGGGTTTGATCCTTGGGTTGGGAAGATTCCCTGGAGAAGAGAAAGGCTACCCATTCTAGTATTCTGGCCTGGAGAATTCCATGGACTATAGGCCATGGGGTCGCAAAGAGTCACACACGACTGAGCAACTTTCATTTTCACTTCACTTTCTGTCAAGTACAGCTGAACCTAATCCTTATTGACAGCAACAAAGGGAAATCCTGTATAATTTTCAGCACTGATACAAAATTTAGAATTTTAGCCTTGGTATTGGCCTTAGATTTCATCTAATCCAACTGTTATTTTTCACACGAATAAAAGAAGAACCAAAGAGGTGAGTCATGGGCCCAGGTCCTGTCACCAGCAATGAAGTAAATGCAAAGTAAATCCAGCCTGGTCCTGTCCCAGTTCCATTTCCTCCACCTGTATCACTGCTTGGTGACAATTCCAAACACCAGCACTGCAGTATTAACACCATGATGTACACGAGAGTCAGAGCGAAGTGCTGCAACGCAGGCTTCTTATGGTTGTCGCCCTGACTTGCCCACCTCTAATGAAAACATCCTTACATTTCTTCATTTAAGAATCAATTACTGAATACAGTAACACATCTGCAAATTAGAATTCCATGACTTTCCTATTAGGAGTTTTGTGAACAAGAAGCTCAAATATTAAAAATGCTGCTGCTGTTGTATCTACTTGGTTTTTATTCAAAAGAGGATGCAGAAAGGAAATTGTGTACTATTATACCTACCAAATAGTGCTATATTCAGAAAATATATTTAGTTTCAATAGTTCGGGTCTCTGATGACTAAAAACCCTAAGAAAAATCACCTCACCAATCCGGGTTAAAAGTTTCTTAGTCTGTAAAATTAGAGGTTTAGTTGCGATTTAATTTCCTCTGAGTTCCCTTAATAATCCATAATTTCAAAATTCCAAAACACTAAACAATCATTCAGTTTTCAATACCTATGGATAAATGACCTATTCAAATATGTATGTACACATTACACACACACACACACACATATATATACATACACACACACACCCCTTTGTTTTCTTCATCAAATCTGCTTAAAAACATTTTGTTTACTAGACAGAAAACACAATCTGTGGTAGCCTGCATTTTGTCCCAGTTCTTCAGCCCTCCTGGCACCCTCACCTTTCTCCATCTAACTGCAGTTCTTCCAATGAAGCAGAGCCTGTTCCCCCAGCCCCAGCATCTGGGTTCAGCCGTGTGAGTTGTTTTGGTCGCTATCTGGTGGCAGGAGTGACAGGAGGCCAGCTCCATGCTTCCATGCACACTCATGTCTCTTCCACCACTGCGGTGAGAATGACATGCTGAAGCTAGCCTGCTGGTCCTGAGAGAAGAATGAGAAGCCCAGAAAGAACTGGCCCAGCTGAGGTCCCCTAGACAAATCCCCGTCAACCTCCAGAGGCATGAAGGAGCCCCGACAACCAACAGAGCCCCACTGCAGAGACCAGAACAGATCACCATACCCAAAATGTTGTAAGCCACTGAGTTTGTGTGGTTGTTTGTTACACAGCAAAAGTTAGCTGATACACCACCTTAAAGCCTCAACTTTGGAGGAAATCTATTTTTGACAAGAATGGGGTTTTTGAATTTGCCATAAAATACATTGCAAGAAATGGCCTTGGTTTGCTTGTGAACTGATGGATTCAGATGCCTTTAGCATCATACTCACAATCAACCCTTTGTGCACAGATGGTTAAAAAGTCTGCCTACCCCGCATGCACACTCTTTTGAGTTTTATTCTCCACTCCTATAAAAATATATGCAAATGCCGATTTACCTACACAATACCACCTTTTAAAATCATGATTAAAAAACTATTTATATCAGTCCCCATGTTTCCCAGTGCCTGTACTCAACAAAACATTGCCCATTTTGATTAATGAAATGAAATGTTGGCATTGGTACCACGGGAATGATACGATTCTTTTTCTAACTATGCATTAGTAAGAAACGAAATTAGATGTCAACATCCTATAATGAGCTGAATATTCCTTTTGTCCCCTTAGGCAGTTGTGCTAAAAGGCAAATGTATTGAGTTGGGCCCATTTTGCTTATGTTTAAATCACTCCATGAACACTTATTAAGCATCAAGTTGCTCTATGCAAACTCTGCTCGGGAGTCTGCCCCAGGGTATGGGCAGCAGCCAGCAACAAGAAGAGCCCAGTGTGTATCACATGCCAGCAATGCAGCAGACAAGGTGCCAAGAGGCCCGAGGGGGTCAAAGGAGGACACTTGGCCACAGAGCCTGGGGACCGCAGTGGGATGTGAACATGAGCGGAACAAGGCGAGACGCAGTGGCTGCAGAGGAGGAGGCTGGGGGCTCCGGGTTTTGCAGAAGCCAAGGGGTGTCCAGCCCCACACCAGAGTCAGCTTCCTGCTTCTGAAATGGGCTTCTCCGTGGCTCCTGCGGGGAAAGAGGGAATCCTAAGGGAGCTGGCCAAGCCCCGCAGATGGCACCTGACTGAGGGCCGTCTGGAGGACGGGCTCAGCACAGGGAGGAACTCATCCCTTTCTGCCAACAAACGCACACACTCACAAATGCATGCTCACATACACTCTCAGGCTGGCACACACAGAGTGGTCCACCATGTAGTCACCTATTCTCAGACCTGCACTGCCTTCTACCTGTTCAACAGGAAGAACCTCTAGTCTAACGGGCCCCTGCTGCCAACCTCTCAACCCACCCAGGCCAACCTGCCCGTGGTTATGAAATTATCTACATGACACTCAGCTCTGAGCTCCTCACTCTTGTGCTCAAGGAAGGCACTGATTCCCTCAGTTTTACAGAACAATACCCACACTGCAAACACGCACACAGACACCACGGCTGCCTGCCCTCACTCACCCACATCTCTGGTCTGCTCCTGCATCGTGCCCTAGGTCTATTCTCCACTTAGAGTCCCCTCACCTTTCCAGACCTGCCCCCAACAGAACCTCTCCATGGGGGCTTTCTGGAGCCCTCTGGCTAAAAGTAACATCCCCCCACACACACCACTTGTATCCTCCTGCCATTCACCATGGCCCTGATCATGCCCATCTTCTCTATCTCATCAGACTGGGAGCTCTTCGAGACACATCCTGCATCTCATTCATCTCTAGAACTCTCCCTTCCCTAATGCCTTAATCATAAAAGAAATCCAATAAAAATGTGTTAACTTCGAGGTTAATAATTTAATTCTTATGAGGACCAATTAATTTTGTTAATCCTACATCTGGCCAGTTTCCATCACTGGACCCAAGTGGCCTGGCCCAGGGATCATGACTGATTCAGTGTAACTCAGGCCCATGATGAGGAAAATGGTTTAGAGCATATGACCTCTTAATAGCCAACCAGAAACATGCATCAGCAAATACCACTCAGCCAGCAGTTAACTGAGCATCCTTCCTGTGGCACGCACTCTGCTGGCCACAAGGGCAGACAAGTCAAACAACAGGTTAGCAAGGCTGCTGGACAAAATCCATCCTAGAGAACAATGAGCACCATAAGGGGCCAGAAAGGGTTATAAAGAGTAATTGGGAGAAGGTGAGGTGGGGCAGACATTAGAGGTGACATTAGAGTGACTCACCCAGGAGAAGGCACCAGCCATGCAAATTTCCTTCAAGGAGAAGAGAAGATGCAGAGAAGGGAAGCTGGTACCCAGATAGAGTGTATGAGGGGCCCAGCGCCATAAGGCTGGAGACTCAGAGGGAGGCAGATCAAGTGAAGACTTACAGGTCATGAGAAGTTTGGACTCTTTTTTTTTTTCTTAATTTCTTTTTAACTGATGGAAAATTACAATAGTGTGTTGGTTTCTGCCATACATCACATGGATCAGCCACAGGTATACACATGTACTCTACCTCTTGAGCCTCCCTCCCATCTCCCACTCCATCACACCCCTCTGGATGAGATCACAACTGAATATCACAGAGCTCCAGCTTGACATCTCTGAGTCACAGGGCAGAGACCAAAAGGAAGAAGGAATACAACCTTAAAACCTGGGGAAAGGAGACCTCAACCACAGAAAGTTAGAAAAAATGAAAAGGCAGGGAAATATTGTGTAAATGAAGGAACAAGATGAAATAAACTCTTGTGTAGAAACTCACAAGACCAAGAAGCAAAGAGGAAACAGGCAAACCACCTGAAAAGGAATTCAGAGCAATGATAGTAAAGATGATCCAAAACCTCGAAAACAGAATGGACTCCTTTATAATTGGCAAGTCACATGTTTACCATCTTAACCATTTTTAAATGCACAATTCAGCAGTGTTACATTCACATTGTACAATCACAACTCCATCTCCAGAACATTTTTTATTTTGCAAACTTGAAATTCTATACCCATTAAACAAGTCCCCTTGCCCCCTCCACCATGCCACCACCATTTTTTTACCTTCTGTCTCTCTGAATTAGACTCCAAACTTCGTATAAGTGGAACCACAATGTATTTGTCTTTTTGTGACTGGTTGATTACACAGAGCATAATGTCTACAAGATTTATCCATATTGCAGCCAATTTCTTTCCTTTTTGAGGCTGAATCATAGTCCATTGTCTGTATGTACCACATTTTGTTTATCCACTCATCTGTGATGGACACTTGGATTGCTGCTACCTTTTGGCTACTGTGAATAACACTGCTATGCACATGGGTATGCAAATCTGTCCTTCAAACTTTACTTCAGTTCTTTGAGGCTGTAAAATTAATGAGACAAGGAGGCCATTAGACTGAGGTGGCTTCAATGCCTTAGTAGCCTAAGTAAGCAAACCCCAACCAAGGTCTTTAATGTCTCAGGGTTAAGCAATCAAAGTGGATAAGAACCCACCTGCCAATGCAGGGGACACAGGTTCAATCCCTGGTCTGGGAAGATTCCACATGTGGTGGAGCAACTAAACCCACACAGCCCAGCTACTGAGCCTGCATGCTGCAATGACTGAAGCCCATATCCTGGAACCTGTCCCCCAAGAAAAGAAAAGTCACTGCAATGAACAAGAAAAGCTACCACAATGAGAAGTCCATGCACTACAATGAAGAGTAGATCCCACTCACCCAAACTACAGAAAGCTCAAGTGCAGCAGCGAAGACCCAGTGCAACCAAAATTAAATCTTTTAAAAAGAAATCAAAACCTAAGGACAACCAATCACAGACAGCAGCTTTCCTTCTCAAATTACATAACCACTTAAGCTACAGCCAATCACATAACTTCCTCACTTTCACTACTTCTCTACAAAAGTTCCTCCCCTCAACTCCTGACAGTCGAGTCCTCCTAACCATTCCTGATTTGGCACTGCCAGATCCAAGCCAATTTTGGCTCAGATAAAGTCCTAAAGTTTTTAATATGCTTATTCAGTTTATCTTTTAATAGTTCAAATACTCCAAAGTGGAATTGCTGGATTACATGGTGATACTATGTTTCATTTTCTGAGGAAATTATGCTACATAGCAAAAAAGAGTTGGAGTTTAATTTTAAGTGAAATTGGAGATCATAATTGAGTTTTGAACAGAAGAGTGCCATGATTTTATGGAGATCTTGAAGCCACCAATCTGGCTGTGATGGAGGGTAGGTTGTAAAAGGCAAGACTGGCTCCAGAAAGACAGTGAGAGGACCTCATGGGAGCCCGAGAGAGGTGATGAAGGGGCAGAGAGGTGAGCGATCGTCAGACGAGGGTTAGAACACGGGGAAAAGGTGGGACAGACCACAGGTGGGACAGATGGGGAAGGAAGTAAAGAACACTTGGGTTTCTGGCCTGAGCCCCTGAGTGTATGGTGACATCATTTCCTCGAGATGAAGAAGAGCAAGGGACATAGGAATCTAAATAGTTCACAAAAGGGACAAAAACACTGCCAAACTTTCCCTCCTTTCCCTTGCCCTCCCAAGCACCCCTCAACCCCACCCCATTCCTTTCTTTAAACACTCATAAATCTCCATTTAACCTTCATTCTCTCTGGCCTCTCTGTCAAACTCCTCAAGGACAGAAAATGACTCATCTAGAGGTCACGCCGAGAATCGAGTTCTATGTAGGCAGAAAGCAACTGGTACCCTCAGAAGACAGAAGCAGGCATCCCAGTGCCACACCCAGACACCAGGGGATGTGAAGGCTTGTGCCTTGGGCATGCAAGCCAGCAGGGGGTCAGACCACATCTCCAAATGGCAACCGGAGAGTTGGCCAATCAGTAGCTCATCAGTGGGCCCCTCGCTCAAGAGGAGCTCCTGAGACCACGTGGTCCAGGGCCAGCTCCAGGCAGAATAGCCCTGTACACAGACCTGGCCTCATCTCAGAGGACCTCCTGAGTCCTGTTCTTCCTGCTGGTCTCCTTGTCCTGGTCACACTCCACAGATAAAGGTGACTGCTCTAGGGGGCCGGAGCTTTTTTTTTTTTTTAAATCATTCAACAAATATTTAGTAAGCACCTACCATGGTCTTTGCAATGTGCTGGTATAAGAGATACAGAGATGGATCAGACATGGATTTTTGCCCTTGAAGAGCTTTTGGCAGAGACATCAATTGGCAGCACTAGGCCACACAAGGTTAAATACCAATAGGAAAAAGAGAATCTGTTGTAAGCTGATGTCTGTCAGCAAAAAGAAAGTGGGGCTCGTGCTGGCCTTAAAAGAAAAACGCTATTTTTATAGACAGGGGAAGAAAGGGTACACCAAGCAGGGCAAAGCGCTCCATCAAAGGCACCAACACAGGAAAAGGCAGAGCCATCAGGAGGGAAGGGACACAGAGGAGGATGAGATAACCATCCAGCCACCGTGAGATAAGGGTTCAGAGAGAAGGAGAAACGAAGGTCTTAACACCCACTATGTGCTAGGCGTCGGCTTCACATCCATTACTTAACTCAAATCTCAGAGGAGTCTGAAGTTATTATCCCCATTTCATAGATGTGAGACTGAGGCTTAGGACAACTGAAAGTATTTACAAATAAGACTACCAGCTATGGGACCTGGCTTCCAGCCACTCAGATAAGTAAGCGGCATTTACTACATAAGTCCATAGACCTTCTCTTTGTGTCTAGTGGTCACTGCCGCTGTTTGTTGCTTGGTGTCTTGTGTTCCTGTGTGTGTGTGTGTGCGCGTGCGTGCAAGTGTGTGTGTATGTATTGTGTAAGGGCAAGGAAGTGAAGATCTGCCTTGCTTTCCTTTGTTCCTGGTCTGCAAGCTTCTATAAAATGAAAAGGGCTCCTCTCCCAGGACTGCAGGAGGAAGAGTCCTTCCTGATAGACTGCGTACTGTTTCCACTCTTCACCCCTTCCTGTTTCCGAGTCACCATGGGACTGTCCCATGAGACCAATTGGGAGAGCAGCACTGAAACATACACACTGCCATATGGAAAGTAGGTAGCCGGTGGGAAATGTGCTGTCTGGTGCAGGGAGCTCAACCCAGCGCTCTGTGACACCCTACAGGGGCAGGAGAGGGTGGGAGGGGGAAGGGAGCTTCAAGAGGGAGAGGATTTAACAGCTGATTCATGTTGACGTACACAGAGACCAACACTGCATTGTAAAGCAATTATCCTCCAAATATAAATAAATAGTTTAAAAAGTCTGTCCCATGAGACATGAAACATACATCCCTGCGGGAGGATGTTCAGCTTGGCCATGTGACTCGCCTTGGCCCATGGATTATGGGCAGAAGTGACCATAAGCCTCAAGTCGGCCTAAACACAGAAGCATCCCAGATTTGCACTTGAACCACTGCTAAAAGAAGAACATGCTCCACTGGTCTCAGAACACTGAAAGCCAGGCCAAGCCGACCTGAACTCCACCTGCAGCTGGGAGCCAAAGCCAAACCAGCAATATTCAGAAATAGCCCCTGGTTGCAAATCTCTGATCTATCCCAAATCCCTCATTTTTCAATAAACACATCTGAGACCCAGACTGGAAAAATGATCGGCTGGAGTCTTATCATTAGAAACAGTTAGAAATTGGGTCTCCTGATTGCTAATCCACCATTTTCTGACTACACCATCCTATCTCATCAAAGGGATTCCCTGCAGGCTGCAAGAAAACAGAGGAAATCTGAGATGCCAACCAAGTAAGTAATTAAGCAGAATAGATGCAGTCAAAATGCATGAAAGCAAGATTGAACCTGGATAATCCCTCCATAATTTAGAGTTGATCTGTCTAAAAGAGTTCCTGTTGATTTCCCAGGAGGATCTTTCTTTCCTGAACCAGAGCCATGGGGAGCATCACAGCTAAATCTATTAACCCCATCATCTCTCAAGGTGTCCGTCTTTTATACCTGAGAAATGTGGCCCGGTTTCTTTCGTTTTTGAGTTTGTGTTTTATTACTAGGGTCTTACAGCACTCAAAAATAACTCCTTTCCCAAATGATTTTGCATGTTCCTCTCTGCCTCACACAGACTATGAACCAGTCTAAACATTCTCTAGTCATATCACTGCCTATAAATATTGCCATCATCCATAGGTTCTTATAACCAGAGCATGTTAGAGTTGAAGAGAGATCTTAGAGGTCAATAGTTCCAGTCCCATCATTTTAGAGATAAGGATAGCAAGGCCCAATGAGGGTAAGTGATATTCCTGAGACCTGGGTTCAATCCCTGGGTTGGGAAGATCCCCTGGAAGAGGGCATGGGTGCCCATTTCAGTATTATTGCCTGGAGAACCCCCATGGACAGAGGAGCCTGGTGGGTTACAGTCCATAGCATCACAAAGAGTTGGACACAACTGAGTGATGAAGCACAGCATAGCACAGATCACAGTCCAAGGGGCACTGATCTTGGTGATGTGTCTTTCACTGAGGCAGAAAGCCATTCAAGTTCAAGTCTTAAGATTTTGGCCTTAGCTAAAGCATTTTCCTCTTTACTTTTTCCTCCTAAGGAAGGCAGAGCCACCACAGAGGAGTTCAACCAAGCTCCAGTTGATCTCATCAAGAAAGACCATATTCTTACAACCTGTTCTCCCACCATACTTAAAAATTAATTTCAGATGGATGGAAAAGGTCAAAGAAGTGGAAAACTTGCCTGTCTTGCTTATGTACCCTCAATGTCTAGAAAGGGTCAGGTATAACACAGGCAAGCAATAGATATTTGTGAAGTTGGTGACTTAAAAATGAGTAACAGAAGAACATTTTTAAATGGAGACACCTATATCTTCTTGCATAGGACCAAAAGTAAAAATACAAAAGGCAAAGATAGGTATATTTGATTCTGAGAAATTTAAAACTTCTTACCATAAAAAAACTTCCTATAAAATATAAAAATACATGGCAAATAGAAAAAGTATCTATAACATATATGACAGAAGGTTCAAAATTCTCCAAGGTTTCAATAGTACGTGAACCAAGAACCTCCAGATATTCAAGCTGGATTTAGAAAATGCAGAGGAACCAGAGATCAAATTGTCAACATCCACTGGCTCACAAAAAAAGCAAGAGAATTCCAAAAAACATCTACTTCTGCTTCGCTGACTACACTAAAGCCTCTGACTGTGTGGGTTACAACAAACTGTGGAAAATTCTGAAAGAGATGGGAATATCAGACCATTTTACCAGTCTCCTGAGAAATCTGTATGCAGGTCAAGAAGCAACAGTTAGAACTGGTCATGGAACAACAGACAGGTTCCAAATTGGGAAAGGAGTACATGAAGGCTGTATATTGTCACCCTGCTTTTTTAACTTATATGCAGAGTACATCATGAGAAACGCTGGGCTGGAGGAAGCACAAGCTGGAATCAAAATTGCCAGGAGAAATATCGATAACCTCAGATATGCAGATGACACCACCTTTATGCCAGAAAGTTAAGAGGAACTAAAGAGCCTCTTGATGTGGATGAAAGAGGAAAGTGAAAAAGCTGGCTTAAAAGTCAACATTCAGAAAACTAAGATCATGGCATCCGGTCCTATCACTTCATGGCAAATAGATGTGAAAACAATGGAAACAGTGAAAGACTATTTTCCTGGGCTCCAAAATCACTGCATGTGGTGACTGAAGCCATGAAATTAAAAGACGCTCCTTGAAAGGAAAGCTATGACAAACCTAGACAGCATATTAAAAAGCATAGACATTATTTTGCTGACAGAGGTCCGTATAGTCAAAGCTATGGTTTTCCCAGTAGTCATGTATGGAAGTGAGAGTTGGACCATAAAGAAGGCTGAGCGCTGAAGAACTGTGATATTGGAGAAGACTCGAGAGTCCCTCGGACTTCAAGGAGATCGAATCAGTCTATCCTAAAGGAGATCATGTTCAGTCGCTTCACTCATGTCTGACTTCTTGCAGTCCCATGGACTGCAGCCCGCCAGGTGCCTCTGTCCATGGGATTCTCCAGGCAAGAATACTGGAGTGGGTTGCTATTTCCTTCTCCAGGGGATCTTCCCCACCCAGGGATCGAACTTGCGTCTCTCACGTCTCCTGCATTGGCAGGCATGTTCTTTACCATTAGGGCCACCTGGGAAGCCCTTAAAGGAAATCAGTCCTGAATACTCATTGGAAGGACTGATGCTGAAGCTGAAACTCCAATACTTTGACTACCTGATGCGAAGAACTGACTCGTTGGAAAAGACCCTGATGCTAGGAAAGATTGAGGGCAGGAGGAGAAGGGGGTGACAGAGGATGAAATGGTCGGATGGCATCACTGACTCAATGGATATGATTTTGAGCAAGCTCCAGGAGATGGTGAAGGACAGGGAAGCCTGGTGTGTTGGAGTCCTTGGGATCGCAAATAGTCGGACACAACTGAGGGACTGAACAACAATATATTTTGTAACACATAGAAATTTCAAATCACTATCCTGTGCATCAAAAACAAACATAGTTTTTCAGGTAAATTATACTTCAAAAACAACCAAACAAACTAAGAGAAAAAGGTCAGATTTGTAGTTATCAGAGTGGGAGAAGAAATTGAAGGTGGTCAAAATGCACAAACTTCCAGTTATAAGATAAATAAGTTCTAGGGATGTAATGTATGACAAGATTTATACAATTAACACTGATGTATGATACATGTGAAAGTTGCTAAAAGTCAATCCTAAGAATTCTCATTACAAGTAAAAAGTGTTTCTTTTTTTAATTTTGTACCTAATATGAAATAATGGATTTCATCAAACTTACTGTGGTCATTACTTTGTATGGAAGTATGTTTGAAAATCCAATCATTATGCTGTGTACCTTAAACTTATGCAGTGCTATATGTCAGTTTTATCTCAGTAACACTAGAAGAAAAAATAAAAAACCAAAAAATAAAAGCAATTCACAAGACACCTACATGTGGCTGATAAACATATAGCGTTCAATGTCATTAGTAATCGAAGAAAGGTATCGCTTTTCACTAAGCACTTTTACAAAGCTTAAAAATAATGAAATATCCAGTGTTAGCAGTTGTTGTTGTTCGGTTGCTATATCATGTCCAATTCTTTGTGACCCCATGGACTGCAACATGCCAGGCTCCGTCTACCACTGTCTCCCGGAGTTTGCTCAAATTCATGTCCATTGAGTCCATGATGCTGTCTAACCATCTCATCCTCTGTCACCCCCTTCTCCTTTTGCCTTCAAATCTTTTCCAGCATGAGGGTCTTTTCCAATGAATCGGCTCTTTGCATCAGGTGGCCAAAGTATTGGAGCTTCAGCATCAGTTCTTCCAATGAATATTCTGGGTCGACTTCCTTTAGGATTGACTAGTTTGATTTCTTTGTGGTCCAAGGAACTCTCAAGAGTCTTCTTCAGCACCAAAATCCAAACGCATCAGTTCTTCAGCACTCAGCCTTTTTTATGGGCCAACGCTCACAAGCGTACATGACTATTGGAAAAAACAGTAGCTTTGACTATACAGACTTTGGTCAGCAAATTGACGTCTCTGCTTTTTAATATATTGTCTAGGTTTTTCATAGATTTTCTCCCAAGAAGCAAGTGTCTTTTAATTAGGAATAAATAGGTACTCTAATAGTGAGAGTTGGACATAACTTAGCAAGTAAACAACAACAACAACCAATAGAAAGGAAATTAGTACAAACCTTCTGGAAAGTGTTTTTTCCATAATACCAGCAACCTCTAAAATGTACATGCCTCTTAGTGCAGAAACGCCTCTAAGAATTTATTCTCAAGCAGACACTCTTCTGTGATATATGCAAAGATGCATAAACAAAGTTGCCAGCCATAGCATTATTTATACCAATAGAACTTATAAACAACCTGAAGTTCCAATAATAGGGAGATGTTTTAAAATTAAATTATAGATTCCTATATAATAAAATGCTTTGTAGCCTGGGTTGGGAAGATCCCCTGGAGCAGAAAATGGCAACCTGCTCCTGTATTCTTACCTGGAAAATTGCATGGACAAAGGAGCTTAGTGGGTTACAGGCCATGGGGTCACAGAGAGTCAGACATGACTGAGTATACAGCACCCAGCCATTAAAAAATCAAGGTGCTGAAAATATTTAACATTGGAAAATGTTCAAAATATACTGTAGAATTTTTAAAAAGCAGACTAAAGTCAGTAACTATGGTAACTTTTTTTTTTTAATTACATGTTCATTGAAAAAGACATTAAGAGAGGTTATCTATGGAGAGGGAGCCTACAGATGATTTGTTTTTCTCTCATGTTTTGCAAATCTTCCACCTTGAGATTGCGCTTTCTTTGCCTGTTGGAAGCAGCACAGGTAAGTGCTCAGGCTTTAGTTAATTCCTGGGTCCACAGCTTACTATCCAACGTGATTTAGAACAAATAATCTACTTTCTCTGCACTTCCGTTCCACCATCTGTACAAAAGGGGTTCTGCTAGTCTCTGCCTCAAGAGTGTTGTGAGAATCTGTATAATATAATCTCTGTGAAGTACCTAGCACAATTCCTGGCACCTAATAAATGTCTGGTAAATATCACTACTGCTGTTAGAGAACTATCATTTAAAAAGAGAGGGACCTCCCTGGCGGTCCGGTTGTTAAGACCCTGTGCTCCCAATGCAGGTGGCCTGGGTTCAATCCCTAGCCAGGGAACTGAATCCCACATTCCTTCACATGCCACATAGCAGGGCCAAAAATAAATAAACAAATAGAAATGTTGTAAAAGATTCCAACAAAAATAAATAAATAAGCAATATTTTAAGAAAGAGGAAAGAACACATTCGGAGCCTTGGCTTCAGCCTTCACTGGGGTCTAAGAGAATCTGCCTGTCCAGTTAAAAAGGCCAGCTCTGTCCAGGAAGAGACGGCCCCTCTGGCTGGTGGTCCTCCACAGAGCCTCTGGATGGGAGGGACTCCCATCACCGCTCACCCACTGCTGGTGTCCTAGCTCCTATGGCCACAAAGCCCGCAGCCACCGCAGAGCAAGGTTACTTCAAGATTTTTTTTTCCCCAAACCCCAAAACCCTCCTAAGTGGCAGAATCAGGACAAAGGCTGGTCCGGTGATGTAGAAGTGACTTGTGGTCACACTCTGCCCTCAGGACGCAGAGACCCTAGAGTCTGTAAGTGCTCACCAAGAAGCAAAAGGACATCCCGATCTTTGAGGCGACCCTCACTGTGAAATCTGGAAGCTGAGTCAGCTTGCCCTGTGACCCCTGAGGCCCTCCCAGAGATGGGGCCTGAATGCAGTCCCCAGCCCCCACGAGGGGTCTCACTGCAGAGTGGCCCACTCAAGGGCAGGGGCTCTAGGACAGGGAGTCAGGCCCTGCCTTGCAGGATGTGGCCTGTCTCCCATATCCTATCCTGAGATGCTGACTTCTGCATCCCTGCATGGAGCCCTTCTCTGCCTGTGACCTCTTATCACTCTGACTCTTGGGACAGTAGCTGCCGTGGGCTCCCTCTGAGTCCACACAATGCCAGTCCTCTCAGCACGGGATCACACCCTAGCCATGATTCCCTCCGCCCCTCAGAGTCCAGTGATATGCAAGCCTTCCTCTGAACTTAGCACACACACACCAAAGCACACTGTCCCACAACTGTGACACGACATGCCAGCTCTGCTGATGGAACCCAGCTGCCACACCTGAGCTGTGGAGCTCCCAGAACGCTGCACAAGCACCAGGAGGGACCTGCACGGTGAGGGGTGTTGACTCCGACAGTGGTCCTCCCCTCCCAGCTAAGCCCCCACCACCCACGTGGCTGTGCCATGCACGAACCCAGTACAACGAGAATATACCGTGCAGGGGCCACCCTCCTTGTTAAAGTCCACTTGGGGAGAGAGGGGGTGTCTCTCAAGATTTCACAGGTTGAATTTGTGATGGTATGGGTTCATTCTACCTTCCCCTCCCACCAAGATCCTGATTTTCCTTGTGCAGAGAGACTGGAGGGCTATATCTCCAGTGGTTTTCACCATTCAGCATCTATCTCTCCTCCCAATGTCAGTTGCCAACCCAGAGAGGAAATGCATGTGATGGCAGGGCCCCCCCCAAACCCAAACTAGAACCCTGTAACCTGCCTTCTTAGGAGAGGGATTAGTGGGAAATTAAGACAGCCTGATAGAAAAGAGTATTTAATAAGTCTCCTACGTATGAACCTTCAAGTTGCAAATTTTCAAAGATGCAAATGTGTGTGCACATGTCCAGTCACGTGACTTAGTTCACATGTCTGGCATACATCATCATGTGTGTGCATTCTCTACAAATGATTATGCCTTTGTGTAGTTTACTTACAGTAGTACAGTATCTTTATTGCAAGCTCAGGATGTCCAGAAGTAAGTGTAAAAGCCGTGGTGACGTAGCTATACTTTTCAAGGTACTGTATTGTGAGATTAAAAATGTTTTATTTTTTGCATTTGTTTTTCATGCATTACTTGTGTGAAAAGTATTATAAACCTACTACAGTACTGTGCTATATAGTTGCTTGTGTCACTTGGGTACCTAGGGCTAACTGTTGGATTTAAGAACAAATTGGAGGTATGAAAGTGCTCTCGGAACGAAACTCGTTCGTATGTAGGGGATTTACTCTATAAACTTGAGAGTCAGACACAACTGGTGGTAGAGCCACCCCTTGCCAGCTGTGTGATCTTGGCTGAGCTCCTTGCTCTTTACAAGAGCCAGTCTGTTCATGTGCAGAATGGAAACAAACAAGCCCCACCCCACAGGGTTGCAGTGAGATCTCAGTAAGATAACAAAGGGCACAGGACTTGGGGAGAGGTCCATCACTGACAGTCATTGCTATCGCCAACCCCATTCTGTATCACCGTGCCCACTTCAAGTGCACAGTCACGCTACGCCCTCAACAATAAACTCCACACAGGGACAGTATTCTGAATGCTCATCCCCTATACCCCCGTGCCCCTCACCTACCGCCCTGCAGGCATACTGCAGACGGAGACCCTTAAATATTTGTTGAAGGAATGACTTGATGAATGCCGTGTGGTCTCTGAAATGTGCCTTCTGTGCTTCATTTTATGAAAGATGTATTATTCCATGACCTTTTAGATTTCCATTTAATCATGCATCTAGATTAAAACCTGATTCATTTTCCCGACCCTGAATAGCATACAGCTCTTTCCTTTGATATTATCCTGCTGCATGGATGCAAGCTCTACGCCAAGTGTATCCCTTTATGGGACCAACCAGTTTGAAACCCTGTGGCTTAAAACGACCATCATGTGTCACTCCCCCCAGTTCTGTGGGCTGACCAGGCAGTTCCGCTACTGGTCTCACTTGGACTCACTCCCTGGGCTGCAGTCAGGCGATTTGCCCATCATCCGTAGTAGAACCCAGTCGTCTTTCCACGGAGGCAGCAGTGGTCCAAGAGGGCAAAGTCAGAACCGCAAGACCTCTGGAGTCCAGGCTCTGAGACCAAACTCGACACCACTCCTACTACATTCATCATTCAAAGGCAACCCCGTGACCAATACAATTATTTTTAGTGGGAGGAATTGGGTGGGGCAGGGAATAGACTCTACCTCATGATAGGAGGATTGAATGATAGGAGGATGATAGGATTGAAAGGACCTTCAAAATATTTTGGCCAGGGTTTCAAAGCAGACCAAGTAAAAGAAATACACATTTCATTTAACCCATGTATTAATAGATGTGGTAGAATAACACTCATCCCCCACCAGAACCATTAAAAAGTGAGGAGTATCCGACATTGGAAAAACCTTTTTCTCCACATGAGGAATTTTCAAGGCCACTTAGAGTTGCCTGAAACTTCTTCTCCCTGGGTGACTTCATTTACTCTCATTATTTCAATGCCATCTATATGCTAATGTCCCTCAAACTTACACTTCCAACTCAGTCTCTGACTCACACATTTAAGTCTTGCTTTTGCTCCCCAAACTTGCTCCACCCATGGCCTTTCCAGTCTCCGCAGAGAAAATGACCAGTTACCCCAGCTGCTTGGGTCATACATTTAGTTTGTCCTCAACTACTCCCTCTCCTTCACAACTCTAATGTTGAATCCATCAGCAAACCTCATCAGCTCCACCTCCAAGCTACCCCAGCCCATCTCCACCACTGTACTCATTTCCTAGGACTTGCCATACCAAACTGCCACGAAGTGGGTAGCTTAAAGCAACAGATGTGTTGTCTTATGGTTTCAGAGGTGAGATGTCTGAAATCAAGGTGGTGGTAGAGTCATGCTCCATCTGTAACCTGGAGGGGAGACTCCTTCCTTGCCTCTGAGCTTCTCCTGGTGGGGGCTGGTGTTTCCTAGCTTGCAGCTTCATCACTCCAGCATCTGCCTCTGTCATCACAAGATGCCCTCTGTTTGTCTCTGTCCAAGTTTCCTTCTTTTTATAAAGATATCAGTCATTTGGACTAGGGCTCAGCCTAATCCAGTATGGTCTCATTTTACCTTGCTTACAGATGTAAAGCCACATTCACCAGTACCTGGGGTTAGGACTTCAACGTATCTCTTAGGGGTAGCAGGGGGGCATATGGGCTTCCCAGGTGTCTCAGTAATAAAGAATTCACCTGCCAATGCACGAGATACAAGAGATGGCGGTTCGTTCTTGGTGTGGGAGAGATCCCCTGGAGTAGGAAATACCAATCCACTCCAGTATTCTTACCTGGAGAATCCCATGGACAGAGCCGCCAGGTGGGCTACAGTTCACAGGGTTGCAAAGAGTCGGACATGACTGAGCGCAGCACATGAAGGGTGTAATTCAACCATAACTACTGGAATCCCAGTCTAGGCCACCATCACCTCTTACTGCCATCACCTTTTTTTTTTTTTTTTTTAAGATTTTTTTCTTGATGTGGTCAGTTTTTCAAATCTTTATAGAATTTGTTACAATATTGCTTCTATTTATGTTTTGGTTTTTTGGCTTTGTGGCATGTGGGATCTAGTTCCCCAACCAGGCATTCAACCCAAGCCCCCTGCATTAGATGGCAGAGTCTTAACCACTGGACCTCCAGGGAAGTCCCAGCAATCACCTCTTTTCCTAGTCTCTGTTTCACTCTTGACCACCAACAGCAAAATCCTGGAACACAACCTGGCATTCAAAGCCCAAGGTCACGATCTGCACCCACCTCACGCCCCCCACACCCCTCCTCATCCTCAAGCTACAGCCACACAGAGCACCTCTCTGTTCTTGCTAAACAAGGACCCACCCCAGCAAGGGCCTTCTCACTGGCTGCTCCCAGTGCCTGGAGCACCGGCCCCAGGATTCAGTGACTCACTCTTCTTGTCGATCAGATATAGGTTTCGACGTCACCTCTTCACAGGTCTTCCCAGTCATTCTCTTTCACATCTCCTAACTCAACTCCTTACATGGCACTTATAACTATGTAATTTGCTTTCTGGTTGATTCACTGCCTGTCTTTCCCACGAGGATGTAAGCAAGGACTGTACGTCATCTCTGCTATATTTGCCATACCTGTGAGTGCCTGGCACAAAAGAGATGCTCAATAAGTATTTGTTGCAAGAATGAATTTCTTCCTTTGACATATCCAATGGACAATTTTCTATCTTTATCCTGTAGAACCTAGTATATGTGATAGAAGCAATCATTTCCTCTTGGCATAATTCTCTACTATCTCCTCCTAAACCCAGTCGATCTCAGGCTACAGTCTCCTCATTCTAATTCCTCTCTGCCTCCCTTGCACCACCCTCTTCCTCTATGTCTTTAAAGCTGGTAAACCTTGGGGTTCTGTTTTAGATCCTTGTGGCAGACAGGATAATGGCTCCCCTGAAGATGCCCACATCCTAATGCTTGGAACCTGTGAATAGGTTACCTTCTGCAGCAAAAGGGACTTTGCAGATACAATTAAGTTAACAATCTGCAAGGCTTCCCTGATGGCTCAGTGGTGAAGAGTCTGTCTGCCAGTGGGGGAGACATGGATTCAATCCCTGGTCTGGGAAGATCCCATATGCCTCAGAGCAACTGAGTCCATGTGCCACAACTACTGAGCCTGTGCTCTAGAGCTCACATGCTGCAACTACTGAGGTCCACATGCTCTAGAGACCATGCTCTACAACAAGAGAAGGCACTGCAATAAGAAGCCCGTGCACTGCAACTAGAGAGTAGCCCACACAGCAACGAAGACCCAGCACAGTCAAAAATAAGTTTAAAAAAAAAGGAAAAGAAAACGTTAAGAATCTACAAAGGGGAGATTATCCTGTATTATCCAGATGGGCCTGATGTAATTATAGGGATCTTTATGAAAGGGAAGTAGGAGGAACTGAGCCAGAGAGAAAATTACGATGAGTAAAGCAGAGGTGACAGTGATGTGGCCATGAGCCAAGGAATATGGGCAGCCTTTAGAGGCTGGGAAGACTCCCCAAGAGTTTCCGAAAAGAATACAGGTCTGCTGACACCTTGCTTTTAATCCCCTAAAACCCATATCTGACTTCTGACCTCTAACACCATAAGGTAATACATTTCTATTGTTGAAGCCACCAAGTTTGTAGTAATTTGTTACAGCAGCCTTAGGAAACTAATACAGTTCTCGTCTCTTCCATTCTTGTATGCATTCTTGAAGCAACTTCATCTTTACCCATGGCTTCAGTGACCATCTATAAGCAGATGTTTTGCTTCTAAAATTCAGACTCACATATTTGACAGCTTACTTGACATCTTTCACTGGATGTCCAATGGATACCCCAAACTCCATATGTCCTCAGCTCAGTCCCTCTGCCACACCATCCCAACCTGTTTCTCTACCTGTATTCTCTGTCTCAGCTGATGGCAGCATCATACACCCCCATTGTTCCAAGAAGGGACCTGGAGGACTCCCTATTCTTCATCCCAGTGTCTAACTCATCTCTAAGTCCTGCAAATTTCACCTCATAAACTTCTCCCTTCCTCTCCATTGTCTCTTCTTGGTTTCTACAACAGTCTTCCAACCATCTCCCTCAAATCCATCCTTCATGCTGCACTTTTCTTTTTGAAATTCAAATATCTTTCCACATCTCTCCTTTCTAGGTTCCTCTGGGATAAAAGTCAAGTTGCTAAATGTGACTTACAGGGCTTCCCTGTCTGCCTCCCAACCCATCACCCCAACCTTACCTCCTCTGTACCACAGCCCAGCTTCCCACACCAAACACATTCCTCTATTAGAGGACGGGAAGGAGAGAGGAAGGGAAAGAGGAAGAGAGGTGAGGAAAAAGCTTGATCTCACTCCCATGTCTTTCCTTCACTGAGTTTACCTCTCCAAAACCCCAGTCAGATGGACTCTCAACACAGTGGGAGTAAAAACACCTCCTCCATACAACACTTTAAACGTACATATCAGCAATTATACATTCTCATAACTTAAGACACACCCCCCAAAAATGCCAAATCACACCCCAACTTGCAAATTCATGCAAATATTCATTCCCTTACAGATATGCCCACACACAGAAAGACGAACACAGATGATCCAGACGGATGCTCATCCAACCGCACGTGTTTTTCCATAACCACCCCTGAGCTCCGCCCACACAGACACAGCCTGAAGACACAAACATCCAAAGTGAAGCAGATAACTTCTGTGGCTTAGAGAATGTGAGAATAAAGAAACAGGAAAGGTGGGAAAGGATGGGAGAAGGTTGAGGGTCAATGGAAGAAAAGAGGAATGACACAGAAGAACATGTGTATGTGTGTTAGTCACTCAGTACCACCCAACTCTTTGTGATCCATGGACTGTACTTGCCAGACTCCTCTGTTCATGGGATTCTCCAGGCAAGAATACTGGAGTGGGTTGCCATTTCCTTCTCCAGGGCATCTTCCTGACCCAGGGATCGAACCCGGGTCTCCTGCATTGCATGCAGCTTCTTTACCATCTGAGCCTCCAGGGAAGCCCACAGAAGAGTCAACTGGGATATATTCATTCACCAACATTCCCTTAGTTCCAACAACAAGCCAAATGCCACACTGGTAACAGAAGAATACAATGATCCATGGTAGCAGCAGTTGTTATCATCATCACCATCAAATAGCAGCTAACATTCCAACTGTGGTCACTACACCCCAGGCACTAACGGTTATACTTATATTACCTCATTTAATCCCCATAGAAATTTCATGAGGTCGATATTATTATCCTCAACTTAAAGATGTTGTAATGGGGTCCCAGGAAGTTAAGAGACATGTCCGGCATCATCCAGCTAAGAAGTGGGAGGACCTGGATTCCTAGCCAGGCCATCAGGTCCAGAGTCTGTGTTCTTACCCACGTCCCAATTCAAGACTCTGCCTGTGAGTAGCTCACAGACCACTGAGAGCTACATGATAGAATTGGGGCTGTGCGCTTCCTTTCCTTGAAAATAAAACATGGAATAAAGCATGGAATAGAAGGCAGCGACAGGTACCAGTGGGATGGACACTGGCTTTGAAGTCAGGCTGACCTAGATCCAAACCCTAGCTCTGCCACCCAAGAGCTGTGGAAACTGCAGCAGGGTACCTTATGAACCTCCCTGAATATCAGTTTCCTCCTCCTTAAATGAAGATATTAATATCTACTTCGATGAGCTTTATTAGAATTAAATAAGATACTACATATAAAAGTGCTTAGTGCAGTACTCAGTATTTGGTGAGCACACAATAAACAAACCCCTTCCTCTTGTTGCTTTTTGGGGTTTTCCTGGTGGCTCAGCTGGTAAGGAATCTGCCTGCAAGGCAGGAGACCCAGGTTCAATCCCTGGGTTGGGAAGATTCCCTGGAGAAGGGAATGGCTACCCAGTCCAGTATTCTTGCCTAAAGAATCCCACGGACAAAGGACCCTGGTGGGCTACAGACCACGGGGTTGCAAAGAGTCGGAGATGACTGAGCGACTAACACTTTCTTATTGCTTCAACAGACAATTACTCTCCAACACTCCCTAAACCAAATGCTTTCCAGAAACATTAGAAGGACAATTGCAAATTACGACCCTTGGGTATATATTAGTTAGGCCAGCAATGTGTTTGAAAAGTCCCAGGAACTGGGCAGGAGCTATTGCTACCACAAGAAAATCAGCTCAGCACGTTGTAGCCTTTGCAATGACAATCACCCGCCTCCCCTGAGACTTCAGAGTCCTAACTCTTGCTTAGAATCAAGGTGGCCTACATCTGCTTCAGACCTACAGAATCCGACTTGCCCAGAGCAGGGCCCGGGACTCTACTGTTTAAATTCCTGTACACCCTCCACTTTGAGAACCACTAAATTAAAAAGTAAAGAGACATTCTGCAATTTCCAAATAAATGCATGGCCCAGGGGTGAATGAGTCGACCTGCAATGCTGCCAACTTTGAATGTCTCTTTTATACAAGACAGGATATAAAGGCCATTTCTGTCACTGCAAAGAAGTGGCCCCTTAATCTAGGATTTTCAGAAAATCTTCCAGGGGAAACCACAGTACCTCCTTCACCCAGATTTCACAAGTCAGAAAAATTAGGCGCAACAGGGAACACGAAGGGTTAACTCTACCAGGTCTGCCCTTGGCAGGGGAAGAGCAGGATCTGAGGTTAGGGAGAAAATTCCTGGGGGATAGAAGATGAGGACAACAGTCCCCATTTGCCCTCTCCTCAGAGGAGCCAGGAAGGGAACTCTGGAGGGCAGCAACGTGGCCCCAGCCAGGCACAAGAGAGCCGAACCAGGGGCAGCCCAGTGTCTGCTGGGGCTGGTGGAACACAGTCTTTTGGAGGGGGTAGGTACTGAAGTACAGTTGACTTACAGTGTTGTATCAATCTCTGCTGTGCAGTAAAGTGACTCAGTTACATACATGGTGTCACTTGGATGTGGAATCTGGGCTTCCCTGGTGGCTCAGACGGTAAAGAATCTGCCCGCAGTGAGGAAGACCCAGGCTCAATTCCTGGGTCAGGAAGATCCCCTGGAGAAGGAAATGGCAACCCACTCCAATATTCTTGCCTGGAGAATCCCATGGACAGAGGAACCTGGCAGGCTACAGTCCATCAGGTCGCAAAGAGTGGGACACGACTGAGCAACTAACGCTGACGTACGTGCAATCCAAAACATGGCACAAATGAACACCTCTACAAAACAGAGACTCACAGACATAGAGAACAGACTGCGGTTGCCAAGGGGCTGGGCAGGGTGGGCAAGCGGGATGGACTGGGAGTTTGGGGTTAGTAGCTGTGGTGTTTTCATTTTTAATTGGAGGATAATTGCTTTACAATGTTATATTGGTTTCTGCTGCACAACAATGTAAGTCAGCTATAAGCACATACATATCCCCACCCTCTGGGGAGCCTCCCTCCCACCCCCCATCCTGCCCTTCTGGGTCATCCACAGAGCACCGAGCTGAGCTTCCCACTAGCCATCATTTCACACATGGTAGTGTATATCTGTCAACGCTGCTCTCTCAATTTGTCCCATCCTCGCAACATCGTGTTTATGCTACACAGGATACAGACCAAGGATGCCCTGCTGGCTGCCTCAGTAAGCAGCCAAAAGTGACCTTCGAATAATTCCCTCCCAAAAGTAATTACACCAGAGCAAAAGGTCAAACAGTAACCAAAGATCCTCCAAGTCAGGACTAGCATTTCCTCTCTACCTAAGGCTGTAGTCACATAACCAACCGCCCCAACCCCAGACCCTGAGCCCCGCAGCCTCAACCTGCCCTGAGCCCGGTTAAGGACACGAGACAACGAAGGGGCACCAGCTCATATCAGAGTTGAGCCTCGAGTCCGCCCTGCAGCTGCCCGGTCCTGGCATCACGCTTTGCTCCCTTGTTCCCACCGTGGGCTCCAGTTCCAGCAAATGAGCCCCCAGCTCCCTTGTGTCCACATCTCTGAGCCCAAGATGCTCCCTCTCCCCTTCCTTTCAAAGAAGGGCTTTTCCTGAGCTCCCTGGATGAACTGGGGCCCTGCTCTTTGCAAGCACCCCCAGAATGTTCCCACACCGAGTGCTCGGACACCCAGCATTGTTTGTGTCTGGGTTCCTCATGATAAGCTCACTGTGGTCTCCCAAGGGTGCACACTCCCAGGCTGACTACCAGAAACTTGAGATCTCTCCAGTGCTGACCACTGCATCCAGAGTCCCTGAGCAACCACCCCCTCTGAGCACTCGCCCCAGGCCCCGGCCCCTCCCAGCCTATCCCAGCTCTCTGGGCTTTACTATGTCTTTGTTCCAAAGTGTTGCTTTTGACAGAGAAAAGGTAATGAGCATATTTATTGTGCCTCTACTTGCACTTCTTTGCCCACAGCTACTGGGGATGGAGGGGAGGGGGGCATTAAAAAAACAAAAAAAAAAAACTTGTCTTTACTGTAACTACTAGCAAATAAACATGCGTTTTCACTATCTAGCTATCTCACCTACACTAAGCAATACTTAGCTAGAAATCATACATACTTTTTCTGATTGTAAAGCTAATAAACAAGTTACTGGAGAATTAGAATGCAAACATCAACATAATTAATACATTTTTAAGTAGTGCATATATAAAAGAAATCCTTAACGTCACACGTCGAGCTTTGGACTAGCCTAGCCTTTCCCTAATACTTTGCATACCAAAACACAGTAAGTCTGAACACCACTTATATATTTAATTGCAGCTTTAAATGGCTGTTAGATAAACATTCAAGCTCTCTATTTAAAGTCCTGCTTTCCAGCCAGCATTCATTTATTCATTCATCCTTCAGCACATGTTTCTTGAGGGCCAACTGTGCATCAGGTACTGTAAGTGAAGTATGGTGTTCAACCTCAGGGAACAGGCAATATAGGTGACAGACAGGAGACAGACAGAAGGTGAGGAGACAGACAATAAATAATGCAAACAGTGTAAAGCAATTATACTTCAATAATAAAAGAATAAACAAACAAAGACCTACTGTGTAGCCCAGGGAAATTATTCAATATCTTGTAACTACCTATCCTGGGGAAAAAAATACATATATATCCATGTGCATGTATAAGGATATATATATATATATATATATATATATATATATATATCACTGAATCACTTTGCTGTACATCTGAAACTAACACAATATTGTAAATCAATTATACTCAAACTTTTTAAAGTACATACAAATAAAATAAACTATTTTAATACCATTTTGTAAAAAAAAATAAAAATCCTTGTTAGGAAGAACTGCTTTGCATTATGGTAAAGAGTAATGCCTTTTTAGAATCTATCCTGTTCCCAAAGAGACTTGAACAATTTTTTAAAATATTTACATGAATAATTAATTGTTAGTGTGTCTCTAATTGGTGGAAATGATTATTCTATAACAGAATTAAAGCAAGTTCTAAAAAAAAAGTAAACATACTATCTAATTTATGCTATGAATGAAAGAAACAGCATACTCTAATAAAAATAAATGGGGAACACCCAGTAGCAATGAGCACACCTAGCACCTAGATCTTGATCTCTAATATCATTCTCCAGCAAAAGGAACCTAGGCTCCTTAGACACATAGCTGATTCTAGGGGTGGGGCAGGAAACATACAAGATGATCCTTGAAATGGCAGTAAGAAAGGTGTTGAAAAATAAATACCTAATTAATGAAGCAAGATCAAAAAGACACAGGAACCAACCAAAAGAGCTCCCAACAGACAACACTGGAACAACTAGAGCAACAAAATATATAAAAGTATCAGCTTATAATCCAAAGTATAAAATTAATATTCATGAATCCATACTGCTATGAGTAAATGGTTGAATATATTAATAAACGGAGAAGAAAACTCTCCCACGCAGAGAAATTCCAAATGACTTATGTAAATACTCCACCTTAAAGGACTAGGGAATTATGTTCCCACTCCTTAGCTATGAAGTAGTTCCTTCCTTCCATAGAAGGCAGTAAAAAGAAGAACTTTAGAGAAATCTGATAAATACTACTTTAGCTAGGTGATCAAGGACAATATCAACACTCACAAATCATGTTGATAAGATGTACCCTTAATATGATGTGATGAAAATGACACTTTACCTGTATTGTTTTCCTCCCAGATCCATTACCCAGTCTAATCATGAGGGGAAAAAAAAAAAAATCAGACAAGTTCCAATAGAAGAGCATCCTACAAAACCTCTAACCAGCATGCAACTCTGTGGAAGTCATCAAAAACAAGGAGAGTCTGAAAAAACTGTCACAAGCCAAGAGGAGCCTAAGGAGACATGACAACTTAACATAATGTGGGGTCCTGATTGGGGCCCTGGAACAGAAAAAAGACAGAGAAAAACTAAGGAAGTCTGAATAAAATAGACTTTAGTTGATATCATCAATATTGGTTCATTAATCTCCATGAATGAACTCCACTAGATGTTAATAATAGCGGGAATTGTGCAGAGGCTATCTAGGAACTCTGTACTATCTAGCTCAAGTTTTCCTTAAATCTAGAACTCTCCTAAAACTCAAAGTCTATGAATAAAAATACACAGAAAAATAAATAGGAAAGTCTGAGAAAGCCTCACTGGAGAGTTAACTTTAAGCGTGGACTTGAAGGCCTAGGTCACGTGAAAAAAAAGGAGCGTGTTCAGAGCTTAGGAAACAGTATGTGCAAAAACCCTCTAGCAGGAAAGAAGCCAATCCATCTGAGGAACAGAGAGAGCGTTAGCATGCCTGAAGTGGTGTGAACAAGAGGAGGAGTGGTGAGAAATAAGGGTGATGGGGTGGGTAGGAGACCACTCAAGGCCTCAGTTCTTGTAAAGAGAAGGATCTTGCTCTAAGTGTGGAGAGAAGCAATGAAAGGAGGGCAGCGTCTTCAGTACAGTCATCTTATTTAGCAGAGCAATGTCTGCTCAACTATGGGATATTTTATTATATTCATCACTTTATAAAAAAGGAAAAGGGAAAGGAAATGCTGAAGATAAAAATCAGAGGTCTCAAACACATGTGGGCAAAGACGGCAACTTTTACACAGACTGAAAAGGAAAAGCGAAGGTGAAACTAAACACATCTTTGGACTGTCAATGGATTTAAGCTGGCTGTGGGATTAATTGTGAAAGAAGAGGACAGTGTTAAACAGCATCTAGATTGTTTCACGGAAGATGATGTCTAAAAGGTAACGTTTAACTTTAAGTGTTCATAATGTACTGTATCTGAGAACAAAACTGCCATTAAAACACATAAGTCATCTTTTGTACGTGATTTTAGAACTGAAAGAAAGTATGGCATAGCTTTTATAGTCTCTACACATCAGCCTCATGTTTAACAGCTTGACTGATGTTACCTAAAATTTGACAGAGGTCATGCTTCCTTCCAACACCTTCCCTACTGTTTCTCACCTCTGTTTCTCAAATTCAGCATTAACCCACCTGCACACCCTGAAGCACACGCACACACACACACACACACATGCCTCCACCCTCAGGAGAGAAAGCCCTGGGTTGAACCCCCTGGTCCCACCTTCTCCTTTCCTATGTATCCCTAAGCCATGTGAATTGGTGAAGAAGTCTATTAAATTAATTCCCTATAAGGATGCCTATGAGCCATCCTTAAAATTTTGAATTTTAAAAAAGATCTCATGAAAATAAAAATACTGAATACCTTACGCCAAGAAACAAATCTCTAACATACATTTTAGGAGTTCTGCCAACCTGGTGGGAAAGATATTTTGCAGAATGAAAACTCTTAGCAGTCCCCTTCTCTTGTACCATATGGACAGCCAATACTGTGCCAGCACAGAAATCTATCTTATCATTAATAACCTCAGTCTATTTTCTGTAGTTATCTCTATACCTTTCTCACTAAATCATACTCCATTTTGCTTTTAAGGAAAAACAAAGTATTAACTGTGGCACTATCAGAAACTCTTAATAAATTGCTATATGCTGACTAATGTATAACATGTTTACTACATTCATAGTCTTAAAATGTCTTTATTAAGTAAGTATTTATTATGTATCAGCACTGTTCTGGAAGCTAGGCATATAATGATGATCACATCAGATAAATTCCCCACTCTTGAAAAGATTAATTTCTAGCTCAATTCAGCTAAAGCCAAAAATCCAATAGAAAAATGGTAGTTGGGCCTTAGATGCTCAATAGGAACTTAACACCTGCCAAACAAGGACAGGAAAGCTGAGATGAGTTAAAAGTTTCCTCTTCTAAAGCAGAAGCCACCAAACATGCAGCAAGGGTTCAAGCAGGGAAGAGCTAAGGAAATTCTCAGACTTGTCACTCAAAAAAAAAAGGAAAAAAAAAAAAAAAGGCCAGGGCTATAAATAGAGGCTTGAGGTACACATTGAGAGAGAAAAAAGTGTGCAAAAAGACATTTGTAAAAAGACAAATGTTGGGGAAAATCAGAGCTTGTTAAAAATAGAGCTCCATGACAATACCAAATGTTGATAAAGATGTGGAGCAACTGGAATGTTCATACATGTTGATAGGAGTGTAAAATAATTCAACCACTTTCAAGGTTCTTATAAGTTGAATAAACACATTTCCCAAATTATTCCTCCTCTATATAATTACCCAAGAGAAATTAATTTATGTCCACAAAAGACTTGCACAAAAATGTACGTGAAAGATGTACTCAAAACAGCCCAAACCTGGAAATGACTCAAAATGTCCAACAAGAAAGTAGATCAATTGTGAGATACTCATACAATGGAATAATACTCAGTGGCTCAGTGGTAAAGAATCCACCTGCCAATGCAGGAGATGAGGGTTCAATTCCTGGGTCGGGAAGATCCCCTGGAGAAGGAAATGGCAACCCACTCCAACATTCTCACCTGGGAAATCCCCTCAACAGATGAGCCTGGAGGGTTACAGTCCATAGGGCCACGAAAGAGTCAGACACAACGTAGTGACTAAACAAAAACAACAATAAAAATATATACGATGAGGGTAAATTTCAAAACACAATGATAAGAAAAAAACAGTTGGCCACCAAAGAGTACAGACTGTATTTCCCATGTATATGTAGTTCAAAACCAGCAGAACTAATTCATACTGAAAGAAGTCAGATCTGCGGTTGCCTGGGAAATGGTGGAGGGTTGAGGAGGGAGTATGGGGGCCTAGAGAAATTCTGCATCTCATTTGGAGTGATGGCTATACTCAACTATCAACACCTATCAAGTAGAACACTCAAGATCTAGGCATTTTATTATATGTTAACTAAGACTCCAGTTGGCTTTTTAAAAAAATTTTTAGGCTGCTTAATGAGGTTAACAGTGAAAAATGGCACAAAAATACCAGCAAACACCTGAGTTGAAGAGCTGTTCTCTTCGAAATTAGGAGGGTAGGAGGTCCTGGTGACCATCACTGGCACTCCAGTTAACAGGTTGCATTAGACCAGTCCAAGACAATTTTGTGACAAAGTGTGTCTGAGACTCAAAAACCACCTGCTCACAAATGTTCTTTTTAAAAAATCAGCTCTCCTATAAGTAAGCCTATTGATTCAGTTTATCAGGGCTAGGCACAGAACTGCTTGTTGGGGATTCAGCCCCAAATCTTCAGGGCTCCCATTCTAGTGAAGAAAGCCATGGTAGCAGGGGAAGCGCTTAAGTTGCTTCAGTTGTGTCCAACTCCTTTTGTGACTCCATGGACCGTAGCCTGCCAGGCTCCTCTGCCCACAGAATTCTCCAGGCTAGGACACTGGAGAGGGTTGCCGTTTCCTATGCCAGGGGATCTTTCTGACCCAGAGATCGAACCCATTTCTCTTGCTTGGGCCTCCTGCATTAGCGGGCAGATTCTTTACCACTAGTGCCACCTGGGAAGTCCTAGCAGGGGACAGGGGCTGCTTTAAAACAAACAAAAAAGTCAATTAGATAATTTCAGATGTTGACTAATCATGTACACAATGTGCACTAAAAGGTTATCTTGCTTTTAAGGGCTTTTTCTCCTAATTAAGGCAAAAAGTGGGAAGACAGAATGGTATGGCAATAAAAAGCATGCAGAGACTAGGCTACAGAGTATTTGCATAATCGCTTACTGTACTTCCTGGCATTTAGTAACCTTTCAATAGCATCGGTTATTATTATCACTATTATTTCCTTCCTCTCCTTCCCTTTTTAGTAAAACATGAAATTTTAGGACATATGTACAATAAAAGACATGTACAAAGACATTCATAATAGCCCAAACTGGAAACAGCCCAAACACTAAAGTGTATAAATAAATTGTGGTATATTCATATAATGGAATACCTCCTTGCAATAAAAAGAACAAACTGCTGCTACATAGTGATTAACAACTTGAATGAATCTCACAGACATAATATTGAGTGAAAGAAGCCAAACACAAGAGGCCACACACTATAAAATTTCATATATAAGAAGTACATGGGCAGACAAAACTAACCTATGATAACAGAAGACAGAGTGGTTATGTTTGACAGAAAACTGTTAACTGAAGGGGGCACAAGGGAGCTTTCTTATGTGTTAGACGCGTTCTTGATTCTTGATCCGAATGGTGGTGACATAAGTGTGTACACGTACAAAAATGGAGCTGGTCACTATAGACCTGAGCATTTCACGTATGTTAGTCCCCATACCATAGTGCAATCAAGCTAAATAAAGAAGCACATTTGGGGGTATGTGTATTTCTTATGCAGTGCCTCGAATTTTTAGCCACTGATAGGACTTCAGTGGATAGAAATGCTGGACCTTTCTTAGCATCACTCATTCATTCAGTACGCATCTCTTGAGCATCTCCCAGCTGCCTAGTGCCATGCGGGGTGTGCAGGACACATGAATGAACAAGGCAACATAATCCCTACCCATAAGGGCATCCTTGAAATGGGCAGTCAAACATGTGACCTACTACCCTGGGGCAATTGGCAGTAGCTCCTCAAATGTGGCTACAGGGTCCTGCAGAAGTTCACGGTCTTCCAAAAGAGATCTCTTAGACTCTCATTCCAATCTAGTAACTGAAACATTATGCATGGCCATTCATTTCTCTGGAGGAGCAATATGGCTAATATATCTCAGAGCATGGTACTTAATTGTAACTGACATTTCTAGGTCATTGGTGGTGATGGCAAATACCCTCCTGGAAGGCTCCTCATTTGCAACAACAGCAGAGGAAAAGAGGCTAATTTTAGAGAACGTGGCCCAGCTTCCACCCCGCAGAGGAACATCCAACAGACGACGCTTTGTTCTCTCAGCAGTGGCAGTGGTGTGGGAATCATGAAACAACTTCAGTGACTGCCTACGGCCCCTATCATGGGCCCCAGGATGCTGTGCTCCAGATGGTGTCAGAGCCCCATGCAGTATTAATGTATGAAACACGACAAACTCTTTGCTCCTGTTTCTGGTGTGAATTAATAATTTAACATATTTTAAGACTTACTTTAAAGGATTCAAGTTAATTGATGGTCCATCCAAAGGAGCCCCAATCTTCTTACTCACAACAAAGAAGCATACTGAGAGGCAAAAATGAGAATGAGGAAGAGGTCAAGGGGCTGTGTTACCTTACAAAAGAGGTCTGAGGACAAAACAGGGTTATCAGACATGAAGCTAAAAAGGAAAAAGAGAAATCAAGCCTCTGGAGAGAACACTAGAGCAAGAGAAAAGAGACTAGGAAGGCCAATGACTCTGAACTCCCTGCATTTCTCACTCCCAAGGCTGAGCCAGCAATTATACCGACAAGACCAGAAAGGATGCCCAACAAGTCTAGTATTTAGAATCTAGAAATAACCAATAAGAAGAATGACCAGATGTCCTGGTTCACCTAAGACCGTCTCAGTTTACATTTGTTATAAATATCAGTAGTGCCCCCTTTCCCTGCTGGCTCAGATGGTAAAGAATCTGCCTGCAAGGCAGGAGACCAAGGTTCGATCCCTGGGTCGGTAAGACCCCCTGGAGGAGGAAATGGCAACCCACTCCAGTATTCTTGACTGGAGCATTCTGTGGACAGAGGAGCCTGGCAGGCTATAGTCCATGGGGTCACAAAGAGCCAGACACAACTGAGTGACTAACACTTTCACTTTCTTTCAGTGCTCCTTTTAACTCTCACAAGTGTCTTAGTTTTAACAACATACTATATAGACATCTTAGTAAAAGAAACAAGAGCAATGAACTGAAATTGACAGCCTTTGGAGGAAAGAGACCAGGTCCTCTGATATCCTCAGGCTCACTCATCAGGTGCAGACTCCAGGGCCAATAGACCCCAGAGAAAATACAGTGCAAAGGAATTGGACCTAAAACAGGAACTTCTAACTCTAACTCGCAGAGAAATATGAGTGAAAAAATTCTAAAGAAGCAAATTTCTCAGGGAGCTTAAAAGGGCTTGGACCACAAAGCGGAGATGGAGCCTTCCCACATAGGTGCTATGTGAGTTTCTTGGGGCCACCAAAACAAATTACCCAAAACTGCATGGCTTAAAACAGAATTTACTCTCTTCTGGAGCCCAGGAGTCCAAAATCAGAGTGTGAGCAGGGATGGCTCCTTCTAGGAGGGTGCACGCTCTGCCTCTCTCCTAGCTTCTGGAAGTTTCCCAGCAGTCCTTGTCAATCCACCATTCCCATCTCTGCCTCCATCTTCACCAGGCCACCACTCTGTGTTTCTCTGTATCTCTGAGTCCTCTCCTTTTCTCACAGGGACACCTGTCATTGGACTTGTTACCCTAAATCTGGGATGATCTCATCATGAGATCTTTAATTACATCTGCAAAGATCTTTTTCCAAATACACAGACTCCAGGGGTGAGGACTTAGGTGTGTCTTTTTGGAAGCCACCATTCAACCTATTACACGTGTGTACAAAGTAGTGACCAGGTGAGTCAAAGTTCACCAAATAGTCTTTAAAAAAAGGATTAAAAAGTCTTTCTAAGCTAAATTTGGAGGAAGAAGAAGAAACAGGATTAGACACTCTGCAGGAGAGAAGATACAAGAAAACCAAATGCCCAAGGAGCAGAGACCCTCCTCTATGTCTCCGTTTGTGGCCACTGTGTCCAACAAGAGGCTGGACTCCTGTCAGTCATTCCCTAACCCATCTCTTGCCAATGGGGCTTTCCCTGGTGATTGCTGCTGCTGGCCTATACACTCCAACACAAATCACAGAGCTGAAAGGAGCAGACCTGCATCTGATGCAAATCTGCCTAGTCCTCAACCTAAATGTCCATTGACAGAGGAATGGATAAAGACGATGTGCTGCATATACACAATGGAATACTATTCAGCCATAAAAAAGAATTAAATAATGCCATTTGCGACATATTATCACACTAAGTAAGCCAGTTAAAGAAAGATAAATACATCATATCACTTATATGTGAGATCTTAAAAAAATGATACAGGGACTTCTCTGGCAGTCCAGTGGTTAAGACTCTGTGCTTCCAATGCAGGGGGACCAGTTCAATCCCTGGTCAGGGAACTAAGATCCCATATGCTGTGCAGTGTAGCCAAAAAATTAAGAAAAAAAATGATACAAATTAATTTATTTACAAAACAGAAATAGACATAGAAAACAAATTTATGGTTACCAAAGAGGAAAGGTGAAGAGAGACAAAACAGGAGTTTGGGATTAATGTGTACATATACATATTACAACATAGAAAACAGATAATGAACAAAGACCTATTGTATAGCACAGGGAACTATACTTGATATTTCCTAATAACCCATAATGGAAAAGAATCTGAAAAAGAATTTATATATATATATATATATATATATATATATATATACACACACACACTCACATATATAAAGGAGAAGGAAATGGCAACCCACTCCAGTGTTCTTGCCTGGAGAATCCCAGGGACAGAGGAACCTGGTGGGCTGCCGTCTATGGGGTCGCAGAGAGTCAGACACGACTGAAGCGACTTAGCAGCAGCAGCAGCATATACATATAAATTTATATATATATAACTAAATCACTTTGTTGTACACTTGAAACTAACACAACATTGTAATTAACTATACTTAAACTTTTTAAAAAAATCTGCCTCGTCCTAAAGCCGCTGTACCTTCCACTTTGCGGTCACCAAATATATTGACTAGTGCACGTGCACTCGCGTGCACACACACGCACACACACTTTGGAGGGATACCAAAGAGGAGGTCAGCTCAGGCCACAACCATCAGGCATAATGGGTGGCTGCAATCTCAAAACTTCCCAGGATATTTCTAGACCAAGATCCCTCCTGACTGGGTGAATTAAACAGCAAACAATGAACCCATTTAGCATATCTACTGTCCATCAAATAGCCGCAGCTATAAACAAGACACGAAACAATTAAAACTATATTAAAAAATAAGTTCTTACATAATCCTCTTCTGAGACATGCCGTCCTCTGATCAAAGCACCATTGACCACTCACTGTTTACAGCAGCATCTCCCAACCAGTTTCTGTGTGCTCCCAAACAGGGGGAAGGGTGTGGAGGGCAAAGGATGGAGGAGACTTAGTTCAGGGGAAGACATTCCAGACTCAAACAGCACCATCTTCAACACATTTCACACATCAGCCCCTGCTCAGCGTCCCTGCCTCACCTCTCATTATTCACCTCCACGTACACTACCCCTCTACCCAGGATGCCAATACACTGTCTGTCTTCCAGCTCTGGCTCATGCTATTCCTCAGTTTTGAATGCTCTTCCGAGTCCTCTCTGCTTACCGGCAAACCAGGCACCCCATCAGGCACCACCAGCCAGCCATGGGATCTCTTTTCTGGACTCCAGTCCAGCCTGGTCTCTCCTTTCTCTGACCTCCCAGCACATTGAGGATCGGATCCGTCACGCCACTAACTCTGGTTCTTTCTCAAGTTGGCTTGTTCCCTTCCTATTCCCAGCACGCCCAGAGTCCTTTAGAGAAGGGAGCTCTCTGAACCAGCACAGCGCTCTCTGCTTAGCAATCGCTCAATGTCTACAAACCAAAGGTTACTTGAGGGTTCGTGAGAAATTCCAGAAGTGTGCTTTAATCGGTAAGTACCACTTTGTCCTCGGTTCTTTCTTGTTAATTTCCTGAGCTTCTAATGCCAAAAGAAATGTTCCAGCAAGCTGACTTCCTTCACCTGGAGAGTTGCAAATGCCAACTGCAATTAAAACAACAACTCTATTTTCCAGTCAGTTTCAGACAGTATAGGGCACCAGACTTCCTTCCGAGCAGTTAGGGAGCTAAGTTCTTTTTGTAAATTGTTTTCCAGATTTTATAATAGCTTTCTTCCTCCTGAAGGGATATATGGCATGTATGTTTTAAACCAAAGCAAACTAAAGTTAATTTTCACTTTTTTTTTTAATGGTGTAACACCTCTTGAGCTAATTGGAGACACCTGGGGATATCACGTAAAACTGGGGTGAGACAAAAGTTCTCTTCCAAATCAAACATAGACATTCTCTCAGACACATCTTTTTAATTCCTTTGACAAGAAAACAACTAATTAGCATCCCGATATGGGGCCCCAGATATTTCTTTACTCTTTGGTTAATTTCTACCAAACCAAAGCACAAAAGGGACACACACCCAACAAGGAGGGCATACAAAGCCTAGGTAATTCGGGAAGGTTCTTACATTTTTCTCTTCACTGTTTGGTGAGACAATAGGACTTGGAATTCTGGGAAGGAGGAAAGTGATGAGTAATGAGAAAGAAAACAGCTTTGTAATCTTCTTTGAAAGGTTTTATTCTACACTGTTATTTTTTTCTTATGAAAATAAAATAAAATACAATACCCATCCTCTCACCTTACTCATGTTGCAATTTCCATCATTCACAATACTTAGAGTACCATATGTTAGCATCAATTCAACAAATATTTATTACATGCCTGGCACTGTGCTAGGTGGTAAAGAAACAAAACAAATAAAATATGACCGACTTCCACTTCCAGTCACGTGAACAAGCAGAACAGTCTAGGGGACAACGCCTGTCACTCCTAAAAAGGGAACTGGCTGGAGGATCAAAACAGCTCATTACTTTTTTTTTTTTCTTTTTTTTTTTTTTCATTTATTTTTACTAGTTGGAGGCTAATTACTTAACAGCATTGTAGTGGTTTTTGCCATACATTGACATGAATCAGCCATGGAGTTACATGTATTCCCCATCCCGATCCCCCCCTCCCACCTCCCTCTCCACCCGATCCCTCTGGGTCTTCCCAGTGCACCAGCCCTGAGCACTTGTCTCATGCATCCAACCTGGGCTGGTGATCTGTTTCACCCTTGATAATATACATGTTTTGATGCTATTCTCTCAGAACACCCCACCCTCGCCTTCTCCCACAGAGTCCCAAAGTCTGTTCTCTACATCTGTGTCTCTTTTTCTATGTTGCATATAGGGTTATCGTTACCATCTTTCTAAATTCCATATATATGCGTTAGTATACTGTATTGGTCTTTATCTTTCTGGCTTATTTCACTCTGTATAATGGACTCTAGTTTCATCCATCTCATTAGAATTGATTCAAATGAATTCTTTTTTAATGGCTGAGTAATATTCCATGGTGTATATGTACCATAGCTTCCTTATCCATTCGTCTGCTGATGGACCCAATCAAAAAATGGGCCAAAGAACTAAACAGACATTTCTCCAAAGAAGACATACAGATGGCTAACAAACACATGAAAAGATGCTCAACATCACTCATTATCAGAGAAATGCAAATCATTGCTTTTTAATGTTTGGTAGTCCCTATCAGAAAAACTAAAACGGGTCCACATGAAGAAGACGTTCATTCCTTTCAAACTTCTAAAAAGCGAATGTTTAATGTCACTCTAAGGAAGGAGATGTAACCAGTACAGGCATACCTCACTTTATTGTGCTTCTCAGGTACTGCATTTTTTAAAAAATAAGTTGAAGGTTTATGGCAACCCTGCACCAAACCAGTTTATCAGTGCCATGCATCCAACAGCATTCGCTAACTTCAAGTCTCTATCACATTTTGGTAATTCTTATACTATTTCAAACTTTTCTATTAATAGTACTATATTTGTTATGGTGATCTGTGACCAGTAATCTTTCCTATTGCTTTTGCAAAAACATTGACTCCATGAAGCCTCAGATGATGGTTAGTATCTTTCACCAGTAGTTAAGGAAGGTGGGTTTTTTAGACATCATACTATTACGGACTTAAGACTACAGTATGGTGCACACACAACTTTTACATGCACTGGGAAGCCCAACGTTTGTGCAACTCACTTGACTGCAAAATTCTGGAATGTCTAGATCAGAACCCACAGGATCCCCAAGGTGTTCCTGCACACAATTCTAGAATATGTATCTGCCACTAACTTCACAGAATGTTCTAGTTCAAAGGATTGCTTAGAGTTCTAGTTTCCTCATTATATAACCTAGGAAGCCGAGGCCCATGAGGTCAGTGTCTGAGCTCACAGTGGCCACTTGTCACAGTGTAGACAAGAGAACTGGACCCCATGTCCTGGGTCTGAAACAGGTGCACTGCCACAAGCACCTCCAGTCCTCTCTGCAGGATGCTGACCTTCCTCCCTGGACTCGAGGAATTCAAGGGGATGATGTGCAGGAGCCAAGAGGAGAAACTCTTGGTGGTGGTGGTGGTGTTCAGTTGCTCAGTCATGTCCGATTCTCTGTGACCCCATGGACTGCAGGGTGCCAGGCTTCCCTGTTCTTCTCTATCTCCAGGAGAAGAGGAAAGACCATTCTTTTTTTCTTTAGAACTTCTTATTTTATATTGGAGTATCCCATGGACAGAGGAACCTGGCAGGCTACAGTCCATGGGATCACAAAGAGTTGGACACAACCGAGCAACTAACACACTCAAATAGCCAATTAACCATGCTGTGGTAGGTAGGTAAACAGAGAAGGGATTCAGCCGTATATACACATGAATCCACTCTCCCTCAATCCCCGCTCCCATCCAGGCTGCCACATAGCACTGAGCCGAGTTCCCCGTGCTGTACCACAGAGGAAGGACCATTCTTGTTCTCTCTGTTTCCCTATATGCGCTGCTGAAGGACGCAGAGAGCGGTGCACACCGCGAGGGATCCTTGTAACAGCCGCCACACCACTGACCCTGGCAAAAATCACAAAATGAGGAAGGAGGGAGCCTCCCAATCACCTGAACACCCACCAAACAGTGAATATCCGGCAAGGCTTTCGGCTGCTCTTCCTGCCCTGTCAATTCTGAAAAGCACTCTTCCCGCAACTCAGGCATCAGTCTTAGTGCTGCGGTTCATGGGGTCGCAAAGAGTCAGACACAACTGAGTGACTGAACTGAACTGATAGCACATCAGGAGACAGAGAAGACAGGCCAAGACAGGTGGGGCAGCATTCAGGACACTAAAAACCTTAAAACAAAGGTGCAATAAGAAAATAATTAAAGGAAAAGAACTCTGTGGGAGAAGGTGAGGGTGGGATGTTTCAAAAGAACAGCATGTATACTACCTATGGTGAAACAGATCACCAGCCCAGGTGGGATGCATGAGACAAGTGCTCGGGCCTGGTGCACTGGGAGGACCCAGAGGAATTGGGTGGAGAGGGAGGTGGGAGGGGGGATCGGGATGGGGAATACGTGTAACTCTATGGCTGATTCATATCAATGTATGACAAAACCCACTGAAATGTTGTGAAGTAATTAGCCTCCAACTAATTAAAAAAAAAAAAAAAAGAACCAGGGGAATCATCAATGTTGGACATAGCACATGAAACTGGCCTGGAATTCAGTCTTGAATTTCCTTCTTGATAAGTCTCTGTGAAGTCCTTCACTGAAGCATCATTTTTTCTACTGACCCCTCTCCCTTTCTTCTTGCCTTTCTTTTTCTTCCTTTGCCCTATCTTGCCTCTCTCTTTGGTCCCAGCTGAGTTAGATTTTCCTTCATATTCTGACAACTGGCCTTGAATCACCTGCAAGTGGGCAAGAAATACAATATCTAGCTATGGGAACAAACTAGCTATAATGGTTGTCTTTATGGCTACATAAACAAGCTATTATCATTATCTTTCATTCAGAGCCTTCAGAGTCACAAAGAAAAGTGGTTTCTTTAAAAAAAAAAAAAAGAAGAAGAAGAAGAAAAACAAGATGAAAAAGGAAAAAGTCCTTATCAGTAATTTTCTCCCTCACCATGATATATTACATTTGTGTAATCACATTTAAGGTTGAGTCTGCAGTCTCCATGCAGTACTAGAGGATGGGTTTGTTTTGCATAATCGATGCCCTTTGCCCTCTGAAGCTGACAAGCATAAAATTCTTAAATGCAACACTCTCATGGCCCATTGATAAATCCATTATCAATAACAATTCCTTGATCCACAGTGGACAAAGAACCTGCATTAGACAGGACAGACCTGGGTTTCAACTTTCTTTCCTTCTTGATATGTTGCTAGAGAGTTCTTCACTGAGGCATACAGAAAAGGCAACATTGACAAGTGAAAGATGTCAACAAATTTTTGGTCTGGGGAAGGGTTTTTTGCTTTTTTTAATTGAAGTATAGGTGATTTACAACATTTCAGATATACAGCAAAGCAATTTTGTTACACATATTTTTCTTCAGATTCTTTTCCTATAGTGGTTATTATAGGATAACCTGTGTTATACAGTAGGTCCTTGTTATTTATTTCATATATAGTAGTATGTGTATCTATTAATCCCAAACTCCTAATTTATCCCTCTCCCCTTTTACCCCTTTGATAACCATAAGTTTTTTCTATGTCTGTGACTCTGTTTTTGTTTTATAAAGTTCCTTTGTAGCCACGTAAGTGCTATCATATATTTGTCCTTGACTTCATTTAGTATGATAATCTCTAGGTCTATCCGTGTAACTGCAAATAGCATTATTCCATTCTCTTTTTATGACTAATACTCCACTGGGTGTATATGTACACACACACACACACACACACACACACACACACCACATCTTTATCCATTCATTTTTCAATGGACACAGGTTGCTTTCATGTCTTGACTACTACAAATAGTCCTGCTGTGAACACTAGGGTACATGTATCTTTTCGAATTATGTTTTTCTCTGGACATATGCCCAGGAGTGGGATGGCTAGATCATACAATCACTTTTTAGTTTAAGGAACTTCCATACTGTTCACCCTAGTGGTTACATCAATTTACATTCCCACCAAAAGTGTAGGAGGGTTCCCTTTTCTCACACCCTCTCCAGCATTTATTATTTCTATGTTGCTATAGAGTACTTCACTTTAAAAAAAGTTTTTTTTAATTTTTAATTGGCAGATGATTACTTTACAATATTGTAGACTTTTTGATGACAGCCATTTTGATCAGTGTGAGGGGGTGCCTCACTGTAGTTTTAATTTGCATTTCTCTAATAATTAACAATACTGAGCACATTTTCATGTGCCTGTTGGCCATCTGTATGTCTTTAGAAAAATGTCTATATCTTCTGCCCATTTTTTATTGTTTTTCTTTTTTTTTAATATTGAGCTGTATAAGCTGTTTGTATATTTTGGCAATTAAGCCCTTGATGGTTGCCTCATTTGCGAATATTTTCTCCCATTCTGTAGGTTGTATTTGTTTATGGTTTCCTTTGCTGTGCAAAAGCTTTTAAGTTTAATTAGGTTCCACTTATTTATTTTTGCTTTTGTTTCCACTACTCTAGGAGCTGGATCTAAAAAATATTGCTGCATTTATGTCAAAGGGTTCAACAAATTTTGAAAGACAGCAGGGTGGAGGAGGAGAGCATAAAGGAAGTTATAATCTCAGCAAGTCGAAAGTCCGGATGCTAACCAAAACAGAGTGATTCTCTACCACAGAGCCCTGGAGAGGCTCCCAGCTTCAGGTCCAGGTACACAGGGAGAAAAAAAACAAAAACCAAGTCTCAAAGAGAAACAATCTAAGCAGCATCACACCTTTCATTACCAACGGATTCATTCTTTCAAATTTTAGATACAGTTCATTTCAACTTAGTTTGACCAGGTGGAGGATTCTATCAACCAAGAATAAAAGCATTTTCAAATAAACATGGACTCAAAAAATTACTTTTTAATTACCCTTTTTAAAGAAAGGGTTTTAAAAAAGTAACTTCTTTTTAAAGAACTTCTTCTTTAAAAAAGTAACTTCTTTTTAAAGAAGTTACTGGATATGCTACAGCAAAAAGAGGAACTAAACCAAGAAAAATAAAAAGACAGGACATTAATGAAAAGGGGATTTTAACCATGAGAGTGGTCAAAGTCCTCAGATCCCTGGGTTTGCACTACCAGTCTAAAGAAAGAGCCTCCAGAGCAGAACCAAAGAGGGATGTGAGAAGGGGAAAGAGAACTTACAGATTCTCTCTCCTGGTGAGGTGTTTGGAAAACAGGATTGATAGATATTTGACAGCTCTGTTAGAATCTCAGGGAGAGGGAGGTGGGGGGTGCGGTTCAGGATGGGAGGGACACATGTATACCTGTGGCCGATTCAAGTCGATGTATGGCAAAAACCATCACAATATTGTAAAGTAATTATCCTCCAATTTAATTAATTAAAAAAAGAATCTCAGGGAGAAATTAGCCAAAGATACATAAAACACTGAGCAATTTTTTAAAAGGCAGTTTTATTACCTCTAGGAAAATAAAATGTATGAGAAATAAATAGAATCAGAGTGCACTATCTGGCTCAGAAGTATTAATAAATTATATTTACACAGTCATAATAATGTAAATATTGATAAGGGCTTTTAACCAAAAATTGTGATATAATTATATTGAGAAAAAGAAGTGAATGAAGCAGCATAGGATATAAGGACTAAAATTCAATTGATGATATCAAAGTTTAAATGTAATATCTAACACATCATGACATAAGTGTATCACTTTAAAATGAGGAAACAATTAAAAAACATCCAAAGTAACTAAAAAGTTGGCTTGGAAAACAAGAGGCAAAGGATGGTCTTTTTTCTTTAGGACACTTTTAGTTGTATTTTATTACCACTTTTACTTAGATTAAAAAGTATTAATAAAAATAAAACTAAATTTAAATTTTGCATCCATTAATATATACTCTGAATTAACATTTTTATAAAACCTGAAATTATCTTATAAATAGAATAATTGCATTAGGATGTATTATTTTATTAAAATATTTAATTAAATGTAAACATTTAAAATATTCTATGCACAAGAAAAGAACATGACTGTTTTATTTTTTTGTTGTTGTTTTTCCCCCCATGGTAAGTATATGTTTAATTTTATAAGAAACTTTCAAAATCTTTTCCAAAGTGGCTGTACTAATTTTTGCATTAGTTTTTTTAATTGAGGTATGGTTGATTTACAATGTTGTGTTAATTTCTGCAATGTTCTGTTAATTTCAGCAAAATGACTCAGTTATACATTCTTTTTTTATTCTTTTCCATTATGGTTTATCATAGGAGACTGAACATAGTTCCCTGTGCTGTACAGTAGGACCTTGTTTATCTATTCTATTTATAAAAGCTTGCATCTGCTAACTTCAAGCTCCCATTCCATCCCTCCCCCAGCCACGACCCCACCAGTCTGAAGAATGTGACTGCTTTGTAACAGACACATCTGCTCACCTGATCATAACCTGGTAAACCGCATATTACCATTTCTTCCTTCGGATGAAGAAGCAGAAGTCATCCCGCCCAAAGTCACCAGTCTCAGAGCAGTTTGAACCTCCCCCCAGTCGCTGCCTCCAATCACTGATGCCACCTCCCTGTGCCAAGCCAGATCCCTCAATGCTAATACCCCCAAATTTTGAAGAAAGACCTTGCCCATCTCAAAGCTACAGTCGCAAGCTCCATCTTCACCCCAAGCCACTCTCCTGCTCTTATCTAAAATCTCTTTAGATTTAGATTTAGATTTATCATTACAGAGCCTCCAGAAGGCGGTTCGGACAGTAAAGAGCCTGCCAGGAATGCAGGAGACCTGGGTTTGATCCCTGGGTTGGGAAGATCCCCTGAGAAGGGAATGGCAACCCACTCCAGTATTCTTGCCTGGAGAATTCCATGGACAGAGAAGCCTGGCGGTCTACACAGTCCATGGGGTCGCAAAGAATTGGACATGACTGAGTGACTAACACTTTCACTTTTTTTTTTAACCATTACAGTTGAACTCCTTAGCACAAGCAGACCACGTCCTGCTGACCCTTTTGATTCCATGGCAAAGGCAGAGGCCTGCCTTGATCCACGTCCATGATGGCTGCACCTACAGGAGGGGAGCACCCAGCCCCTTCACTTCCAAGTACCTCCATCAACCTCTCCCCACCCGCAGGGCCCTGGCTGGCTCCCTTCACCAGCCCCTGCCTCCCTTTATCTGAGATGGGACCAAACGGGGGGATTCCCCACAGAGGATACTTAGCAAATACATCTGCAAACGGCATCAAAGCATGTTAATAACGCTTAACATGTGTCTGCCAAGTGCCAGCCCAAGATGTTAGTGTAGCAGAGCACAGAATGTGGAAAGAACTTCGCCGACGCCCCAGCCCACATCATCCAGGACACCTCGGTATCTGCGGGCAATCCTAGTCTTCCACCTGCCAGGACCTGACAGTCTATGGCTGAAGAACCGCTCTGGCCACCTCTCTGGTCCTTCTGGGAGCCTGTGAGAGACCCAAAGTGCTGGATAGCTAACCCCCCACCCCGCCTGAGCAGGCCTCCACACAGGGGCTTGGAGAAATCAGTGGGTGAGACACACAGCAACCTCACGGGTCAGCCTGAGTAATTGCAAGCGCTTTCTGCACCATTTCTCAGAGCTCTGCAAAAATTGAGCCCTGGTTGCCCACAGCAAGAGCCCACCCACCAGCCAATCATTGTCCCACTCCCTCCCCATACCTACTGCCGTGCCCCCCAACCCTTTGCTGGCCATCTCCCTGTCTCGGGGTACACTTCTTGGGGACCCTGACTCACACAGGACCTGACTCAGCAAAATGTCTTCAGAGACCCAAGTGTGCCAAATAATTTTCCCTGGGGACCTGTTATAATTAATAAGACTGACAGCACATTATTAGCACATCTGTTTTTTAATGCAGGATAAATATTGTTAGAAAGTAAGGTTTTCTGAAGCTCCTCAGACAAGGCCCTTTCAGTTCCGTTCTCACTATTTCTTCATACCCTTCCTTCATCACCCTTTCTTTGCAAAGACAGACTTCAACTGACCACAAATGAACGAGGGCTAAAATAACCAAGGTTCGTGATTCCTAATATATTTTTATATCCTGCTGTTGCCTCTTTAGCAAAGAGACCTCACAATTGTCAGCCAATCATCTCTCCCACAGAAACTGTAAAAAGAAAACCCTTCAAAGAGCAGGCCCAGTGCTTCCCTGCGGGGTCAAACATCACAGATTTAACCAACCCCGTCACCATCACCGTCATACACTGTTACACGGCACTTACTATCCACCGAGTGTCCTGAACACTTCACGTATGTTAACTTGTTCATCCCGCAAAGTAGCCATTACTATGAAGAGACTGGGTCTAAAGTCACACAGGAAACGGAGAAGCTGAGATTGAAACCCAGGCCACCTTACCTCCAGGCCATGATTCTGAGAGAGAAGACTTCCAAACAGCACCCAGTCAGTGCCGGTGGCATCCTCAGGTCTGGAGTCGGCCCCAGGTGAGAAGCCCTTAAATAACCGAGGTGGAGGCCGGCCCATGAACAAGCCACAGGTGAAACATTTTCACGCCCTCCTCCGGGGGATCTTCCTAACCCAGGGATCGAACCTGCATCTCTGGCATTGGCAGGCAGGTTCTTTACCACTAGCACCACCTGGGAAGCCCCAAACTGGATGGGAGACAGTAAATAATGTAATATTCCACAAATATTCTACTCTATCCACAGATGCCGTGGCGGGGGCAGGGGCAGGGGTGTCCCTTAATCCAGAAAAATCTCTCTGAAATCCCCACTTCGCTGGAATTTAATAGTTGAAGAAAGCAACATCAGTGTCCCAGCTGAATTTAATATTGGATATTCCATCATCCCTCTCGGTCTTATGAGATGCTGACCATTTTCTCCCAATTCTCTGCTGACCTCTGACCTCCATCACTCAGCTTCCCTCCAGGGCCCCCTTCCCAACCCCCATGCCCAGAGCTCAGCGCCACTTCTGCTTCCTGCTTGGGGCCCAGCTGGCACAAAGGATGCCACTTTCATTGTCTCTAGCTAACGAGAAAAGAACAGAGGCGGCCTCCGTGGGTAAATAATGCATTCACTCGTGGCCAGCTGTTCAAACAAAGGTTTCTCAGTGGTTCAAACACAAACTGGCAGCAGGATAGAGTCTTGGCGAGGCACGCAGCAGCCTGAACCCAGAGTCTAAGCTGAGGCCACCAGGACCATGCACGTTCATCCACAGCAATTTCGTTTTAGACAAAAACATCATCCATCATGTTAAATTAATGGTGGTAGTTTGAATTTTATTGATTTTGTCATTTGATTGGTTTTTAATGTGTAAATCTCTTTTGGGTTTATGTAAATATAAGTACTAAGGGTTTACACCTCGCCTTTTTTTATAGATATTTAAATAAAATTATAGTAAAAATGGGCTTCCCAGGTGCTGCTAGGTAAAGAACCTGCCTGCCAATGCAGGAGACATAAGAGAAGCAGGTTTGATCCCTGGGTTGGGAAGATCCCCTGGAGGAGGGCATGGCAACCCACTCCAGTATTCTTGCCTGGAGAATCCCATAGACAGAGGAGCCCAGTGGGCTGCAGTTCATGGGGTCGCAAAGAATCAGACACAATTGAACATGCATACACAACAATAATAATAACAAAAATAATTGAAGTCAACTCTGGAGGCCCATGAGAATTTTTTCCTTTTAAACACCACTCTACTCCTTACACGTGGGCCTCTTCCTCAGATGTGAACACCCCTTGTGGGGTTTTGGTTTGTTTTTATCTTTTTAAGGATGGGAAAACATTTTTTATACAATTTTAAGGGCTAATTGCCATTCACAGGTATTACAAAATATCAGCTATATTCCCCCTGTTGTACTATACATTCAAGAGCCTACCTTAAACCCAGAAGTTTGTGACCCCACCCCCACTCACCCACCCACACACTGGTAAACACTGGTTTGTTATACCTGTGAGTCTGTTTCTTTTGCATTTTATTCACTAGTTTGTTGTATTTTTTAGATTCCACATATAAGCAATACCACACAGTATTTGTCTTTCTCTGTCTGACTTGTTTCACTCAGCATAACACCCTCCAGATTAACCTTGTTGAGGTTAATCTCTGTATTCCCCCTGGAATCTCACTTCTAACAGAATGCTCAACAGAGTTTGCAATTGATTGGGTCACTGAACTTTGACCCTCATTCACCTGATTCCACTTCAGTGTCTCGACAGTTTCTCATCCCTTTCTCTTCCTTCTCCAGACTATACCCTCCAAGTTTTCAAATTTCCAGAATGCCTTCTCATCAAAGGAAAATGGGGAATCCTACGCCTGGCATCCATGACTGCACACAACCAGATAATTCTAAGTGTACTTCTCACTCTCTCCCTACAGTAACCCTAACCCAGCTTTTCTGCTCACACCTCCCGTTACATAATGCCAGAGCATACTCTGCCTTCCTCCTGGCCCACTCAGCTCCTTCTCGGGACCTGCCTAGTGCACAAGTTACACACACACCAAACTTCCCTTTTCCTTTCTGCAGCAGCACCCACTCTGTCTGAACCACCCATTTTGGCCTTCTAAAGTAACCAAATGTTCCACAAGACTCCCCAAGCTAATAAGCTTTCGGAGGACAAGGAAAAGATCTCACTACACTCTTTAATCCCTTAACTTGGCCTGAATTCCCCACTAAAAGCAGTCTTTACTAACAGCTTATGTGCAGTAGGTTATTTGGGATGGATCCCAGGAGCAGGAGTGAGGAACTAAGGGAGACAGAAACAGCAGGGGACAGAGCCAACGCAAATGTGCATGAAGGAGTGGCCGCCGTTGGGCCCCTGCATGGCTCACTCCATCGCACTGGACTCTCTGAGGATGAACAGAATATGGCTCAGACTCCCCCATCCAAAGGACAAAGAAGGGAGCAATTCACCAGCAGCTCCCGCCCCTCACTGGTAAGGGTTAACCCAGGGATGTTGACTCCACACTCCATTGGGCCTTCCAGTGATGGTCCCCAGAAATCCGTGGGGAGAAAGGGACAGCTATGTGGTACAAATGAAGCAAGATGCTGTCCTGTGACACTCTGTGAGGCTCCTTGCCCAGCAATGGCTAGAGTGAAAGATGAGTTGCTAGGATGTAAGGCAGGACACAGAGATGTCTGATATAGCTCCTTGGCACCTAGTGCAACACTATACTTAATATAGATGTGCTGTCCTTAATGGTGTTAGGTTCAATCGCTCAGTCATGTCTAACTCTTTGCGACCCCATTGACTGCAGCATGCAAGGCCTCCCTGTCCATCACCAACTCTAGGAGCTTGCTCATACTCATGTCCATAGAGTCAGTGATGCAATCCAACCACCTCATCCTCTGTTGCCCCCTTCTCCTCCTTGCCTTCAATTTTTCCCAGCATCAGCGTTGTTTCCAATGAGTCACCTTAATGGCGAAATCAACTCACACACTGCCTCCTTGAGGACCTTGCCCACCAATCAGTGATATTCTGTGGCCATCCACTTTCAGCCCTGAAAAATTCAAGGCTTCCTCTTTACATCAATTATAAATGATCTTTGATCCCCATACTAAAATGGCCTTAACTGTGAAAACAGCAAGACAATCTAATCATTAGATTTTTACATAACATTTCTGAACAATTATCTAAATAACCTTCTCCCCCTGCCTGAGGTGGCAAAATTAGCATACCCAGAAATCAGAAGTTATCCAGCTCAAATGGTGGTTAAGTAGATATCAAATAAAATGGTCTCTTCAATTCCACAAACATTTGCTGAGTCCTCATTATTTGCAACATACCATCGTAGGTGCCACGGCTTCCCTGGTAGCGCAGCAGTAAAGAATCTGTCTGCCAGTGCAGGAGACACAGGTTCAATCCCTGCGTCAAGAAGGTCCCCTAGAGAAGGAAATGGCAACCCACTCCAGTATTCTTACCTGGAGAATCCCATGGACAGAGGTACCTGGCGGGCTACAGTCCATCAGGTCACAAAGAGTCGGACACAATTGAGCAACTAAACAGCAACAGAAACATTGTAGATACCAAAGAGATGAAATGAGTATTCCATGGTCCCTGGCCTTGGGAGGCTCACCCGCAGACTGAAAGATGGTCCAGCTCATCAACAAGGTAGACAACAGGAGGAGCCCCCAAGAAACAGATGCCCTGGATTCAGAGGTAGGGGGTTCCCATTCTGATGGAGGGACAGGGACTGGCTTCCTGCAGAAGATGTTGAGATGGGCACTGATTGGTTGTTCCACCTAGAAGGATGCTCCCAGAGAGAAGCGTGAAAATAGGAAGAAGAAGACGGACTCCACAGACTCGTTTGGCTGGGCGGTGCCCTCGCCTGAGCCCTCCTATGCCCTTCTAGTCCAATGGTTATCAAGTCTCCTAGTTTTCATGCTGTGTTATGTAGAGTCCCTGGAACTTGGGAACAGATGGACAGCAATGGGACAGACGGGACAGAGCCCAGGATTCAGAGGTCCCCTTCCCACTTACAGTAAAAACTGCTCTTGGAGTGGAAGCACCGGTGTAGGAGGCAGGGACCCACTTGATATCACCAGCCAGCCACAGGAGCGGGGCCTGGGGCCTCGAGGGACCTGGGTTTCCTCACGCACCACCTCAGCACTTCTCGAAATGTCTCCAGCTATTCTGCCATCACAGTTGTGTTGGACAGTTTCAGAGGAAACTACTTCCCCCTTGGAGGCTGGTAGGGTATGCACTGATAGCCAGTGGTCTGCCTCAGGCTGAAATGCAGAGCAAGCTCCCAAGTCACCATATATGTCACACCTCCTTTCCCTTCTCTTCCCCAGAAGAGGCTCGAGCAGTAAGATAAATGAAACGTACTTCTTGCCACTCACCTGGCAAAAGTCATTTATCACTCAGGCCAAGTGGGTACATGAGTACTTGCAGAACAGAATGCAGGATTTTGAGGGGCATCCTCACTTCTCTGATAAACAAGAGAAAGACCTTTGATGTTACCTCTCTGGAGCCCCTAGGGCGTCTCCATGAAGACTGGAAACCATGGAGAGAGGTTCTTGCTAAAAGGGTAGGAACAGAGAAGCAGGAAAGAGGGGAGATTACTGATACCTTGACCCGGAACAATTAGGAGATTTTTACATTCTAATCCAGTAACAGGACAGAGTTAGTGAGGTGATTTCTGAAGATAAATTGCTTTGAAACAAATAAATCTTCCAGAATAGAATGAGCCCAAAAACCAGATGAAAACATCCGGCATGAGTTAATTCATCCTGATGACCTACTACACACATGGGCAAAAAGGAAAGATCAAATACCAATAAATGGCAGGAAAAAACAATTATTGACTTTGTAAATTATGCATCCTTAATACTTCTAATCTAAAGACTAATGTTTCTGGCTGTGTCATGAAATGCCAAAATTGTTAACTTCATTCAACTACTTCTATAAATTAGTATACACACTTTAGTTTACTGATGGATGTAATCAGAATGAAAATATTGATAAAAGCAAATACTCATTTCTGGCAATAGAAAAATAAATAGAAACACAATGCATGACAGCAGTCATTTGTCCTACTCTTTTTCTCTCCCAGGAAAAAGTTATTATAAAGTAAGATGATGGAGAGCCGCTTAGGTTCTGACCGTTTCTCCTTCTTTTTATATTTTTTAATCCCGAATTAACATCAGAAAATACCCTGAACCTTTCAACATTTGTCTTCTCAGATTCTATGCAAGCTGGCTTCTTCACAGCTGAGGTGAGAAGCAATTCATATTTGAGGAATGTTCCCTAGGCCAGGGAATTGTCAGCAAAGACACTATTTTTGAGGCAATCCTGTATCACATAAATGGAAAATTAATGTATTAGATAAACAGAGGATGGCAGATGCCATATTCTTCAAATTGTAGGCAGGTCATGTGCCTGTCTTACTCAGCAAAGTACCACAGACAGGGTGCCTCAAAAAACAGACACTTATTTTCTCCAAGTTCTGGAGGGTAGAAAGCCCGGGATCAAGGTCCCGCAGGGCTCAGTCTCTGGTGGGCTTTCCTTCCCCACTTGCAGGCAGCCACCTTCTCGCAAGGTCTTCAGGTGGCCTGTCTTCCCTGTGTGCACATGGGCCGAGAGCCAGAGAGCTCTTCATATCTCTTCTCATAATGACACTAATCCTTTCAGATCAGGGTCCCACCCTTATGATCTCATTTAACCATAAGTACTTCCTTACCACAAAGATAGTTATACTAGGGGTTAGGGCTCCCACATAGGAACTGAGGGGGACAGGAGAGATCATACACATTCAGTCCATAACAATACCTATGGAGAAATTTGCTATTCTCTGGAACTTAGGTAAATTATTTACTCAGTCACTCAGTTGTGTCCGATTCTTTGTGACCCCATGGACTGCAACACACCAGGCTCCCTGTCCATCACCAACTCCCGGAGTTTACTCAAACTCGTGTCCATCGAGTCGGTGATGCCATCCAACCATCTCATCCTCTGTCGGCCCTTTCTCCTCCTGCCTTCAATCTTGCCCAGTATCAGGGTCTTTTCCAATGAGTCAGTTCTTCACATCAGGTGGCCAAAATATTGGAGCTTCAGCTTCAGCATCAGTCCTTCCAATGAATATTCAGGACTGATTTCTTTTAGGTTAGGACTGACTGGTTACAGCACCTTGCAGTCTAAGGGACTCTCAAGAGTCTTCTCCAACACCACAGTTCAAAAGCATCAATTCTTTAAGCATTCAGCTTTCTTTATAGTCCAACTCTCATATCCATATCTGACTACTGGAAAAGCCATAGCTTTGACTAGATGGACCTTTGTTGGCAAAGTAACGTCTCTGCTTTTTAATATGCTGTCTAGGTTGGTCATAGCTTTTCTTCCAAGAAGCAAGCATCTTTGAATTTCATGGCTTCAGTCACCATCTGCAGTGATTTTGGAGCCCCCCAAAATAAAGTCTGTCACTGTTTCCATTGTTTCCCATCTATTTGCCATGAAGTGATGGGACTGGATGCCGATAATTTACTCAGTCAGTCAATATTTATTCAGTTCCTACTATGTGCCAGGCACTTCCTTCATGTCAAAAGGAAAAGAGGAAAAAGGAGAAGGAAGGAAAAGAAAGAGGGAACATACATTCATGTTGTAACAATGCCTGCCTCACTTCTTTAGATCTTCAGTTTTGCATATTCACCTTTAAATTGAGCTTACTGACTCTCAAAATGCTGTTTCTACATGTTAAGCATGATGCCTCACGAGGGAGCAGTACACTTCAAATCACTATTTGTGTGTTCTTCCCAAGTTTTGATGCAACTATATATTCCAAATTGTATCATTGAATTTCCACTACTCATTTATACAAAAGAATTCTTTCTTCAGTCAGTTCTTAATTCTGTAAGACCTTGGGGACCTAGACCTTGCCTTGTTCCAATGAAATTCACAACTACATAGTGTCTGATACACAGGGACATTCATACAATTGTTGAATGAATAAAGACACAATAACCTCACTCAAAAGTTTAAAACATTGTTTTAATAAGACTGTTAAAGAAATAAGCTCCTAAAATCCAATCCTGATCTTTCCTACCATTTCTCTTCTTTTTCCTATAAATTAGCTTTCAAAAACGATGCAGAATTTTGTCTTTTAATCAATAGAACAAAGGTTTTGTCAAATCCTATTTGATTTTTTCTTAGGAGTCAGTGTTTTGATTCCTGTGCTGGAATCATCAAAATCCACAGGGCCCAAGTGGACATCATCATCCCAACTTGGGTCACATTACTACCATCAATGTGGGTCTTACCTTTCATTCAACAATTATTTATGAAGCTCCTACAATTTGCCAAGCATTGAACTAGACACACAGTGACGTAATGGTGTGAAACAGACAAGAAACAGACACAGTCACAGTCCCTGCCCTTATGATGCTCACGCTTTAGTGAAGAAAACTCTCACAATAATAAATGCATAATTACTAGCTGGATTAAGGGTACTGAAGGACAGGAATCCAGGTCTGTAAAATCCTGAGAACAGAAAGTCAGGTAAGAATTCAAAGGCCTTGTCTTACCAATAATGCACAATTTCAGGGGTCACACTCTTTGTACACCACCTTCTGAGTTTCCAGTTTACTGCTTCTAGTAACCCATCTCCAAAAATCCTTTGATCCCACCAGGACTTACAATCCATCCATCCCATCACTTTTTCACTGTCCCTCATCTGCTCCTGTCCTTTCTCTCCACATTTTCCAGTTCAGATGCCATAGCCAATCATTCCTTTACTCTCCATCTCTAGGACCCACTTTCACTTCTTCATATTCTATTTTAGCAAACTCTTGATTAACTCTAATTCTTTTCTGGGACTTTCCTGGTGTTCCAGTGGTTAAGAATCTGCCTTGCAAAGCAGAGGATGCAGGTTCAATCCCTGGTCAGGAAACTAAGACCCCATATGCTGAGGAGCAACTAAGCCTGTGCAACGCAGATCCCATGTGCCACAATTGATGTGGCCAAATAAATAAATTAAAAAAAAAAAAACTCTGCTCTCTCTCCATGCATTTGCCCATGCAGCAAAACACCCTAGAGAAAAACACACAATCATGCCACACTAGTCTCACATTAAATATGAGACCACAAGCCTCCACTGAACCCTTAAGGCTGCTTGCAAGGATATCATATTTCCAAGTCCACCCCTTCATCACCTGCTCCCCATCCTCACAGGTGATGATCTTGCATCCTGTACCACTGAAATTTGAAGCAATTGATAGAATTTCCACTAACTCCCATGACCCCATCTGTCTACCTACCAGCACGTGCCTAACTACCAAACATTCTGCCTTGCCTCCCGTTACTATAAATGAGCTGCTCATACACCTATCTGACGCACACCTGTGCACTAGATCCCATCCATGGGTGCCTAGTTAATGACATCACTGTAAGGATCCCCCCCCTCAACATCAGTAAATTTCCCTTCCCTATTGGACTGTTCCCATTATCATGCAAATCTGCTGTTATTTCTCCCACCTTTAAAAATCCTTCTCCCAGGGCCACTTCTCACTCCAACTAATCTTCCATTTCTCTACTACCTTTATGACAAACCATCTTTGAGAAGTTCTTTATACTCAAGGTCTCCAATGTCTCCTCTTCTATCCTCTCGTGAACCTAGCCCAACTGGATTTTTGCAACTCTACCAAAACAACCACCAATGACCTCCAAATGGTCAAACCCAGTGGACAAATCTAATTCTTCATTTCATTTGCTCAACCAGCAATATGTGACACAGACTGCTTCCTTCTCCTGGAAACACTTTCTTTCACTTAATTTCCACTGACCACTCCTCCTTGGTTTTCTTTCTCCTGGACCTCTTTACGGTGCAGTGCCCCAAGCCTCAGTGTTTAATCTTCTTTCACCCATTCCCTTGGGGTCTCATCTAATAGTTTTAAACACCACCTATGCCAACAACTCTCAAGTTTATATCCCCAGCCCAGATCACTCTGCTGAACTCCAGACACATATACCCACGTGCCTCCTCTGCAATGGTTACCAGACATCTCTGACTTTATACACCCCAAACCAAAGCTCTTATCTCCCAAAAGTCTGCTGGATCATTGAGGTCTCCATCTTGGTTGACAGCAACTCCATCCCTGGTCAAGCGAAAACTCCGGAGCCTTCCCTGAGTCCTCTCTTTCTCTCACATCCAATCCATAATCCTCTTCACTCTATCTTTAAAATATCTCCAGAATCCACTTTTCACCACTTCTACCACTAACACTCTGCCCCAAGCCACCATCACCTGTCTGCGCTGTGAACTGCCTCCTAACTGATCCTGCTTCTGTCATTGTCCCCCTACAATCTACTGTCAGCACAACAACCAGAACGACCCCAGTGGCTGTGACCCCTCCTCAGATTGGAAGCAAAGACCTAACGATGGCCCTACATGAACATACCTCCTACTGCTCTGCCCCTCACTTACTCACTCACTCACTCTATTCTGCTGGGCTCCGGCTATTTCTCAGGCAGGCCAGGCATATGCCAGCCTTAGCAATTTAACATGGCTGCTTCCTCACTCTTCCTCCTCTTTCCCCAAAATCTCTATGTCTTGGTCCTTTATCTCCTTCAAAGTCATCTATTTGGTGAGTCCTTCCCTGTCCCGCCTCCTTGAAATCCCAAGCCAGTGCCCTCCTCCACATTCCCTATGCTCCCTACCTTGTTCCACTTTCTTCCCCAGACACTCATCAGCTTCAAACACAATACCAGTGCTGTTGTTGTTCAGTTGTCAAGCTGTGTCTGACTCTTTGCAATCCCATGGACTGCAGCACACCAGACTTCCCTATCCTTCACTATCTCCTGGAGTTTGCTCAAAATCACAATATTATCATTTACTTATTCTGATGACTGCCTCCCTGCTAGAATGTAGACTCAGCCATGGCAGGTATTTTGTTTCTTTTTTACTCCTCTATCTCAGGTGCTTAGACCAGTGCCAGGCACATTCTCAGTGCCCAGTGATATATTAATATGCTGAGTGAATACATGAAACAAGAGGCAGAGACGTGGCCACTCAATGGCCACAAGTGAAATACTCAAAGCTTATCCAGGCATGAAGAGGGTGATGAGTACAAGGACCACTGTGTTCCCATTAATGAGTTGGCATTTATTAGAGTATTTACACATATATTTTCACCAAACTATCTGGTAGTTACTTTGGAAAGTGGCCTGAGGTCAAAAGAAGGCTTGAGACATCTGGTAATGGCAGAAATTAAGAATTTCTAAAACTTTCTTACAATCTAGTCACTCAGTCATGTCTGACTTTGCCACCCCCACAGACTGTAGCCCACCAGGCTCCTCTGTCCAAGGGATTCTCCAGGCAAGAATACTGGAATGGGTTGCCACTTCCTCCTCCAAGGTATTTTCCCTACCCAAGGATCAAACTTGAATTCCCCACATCTCCCTGCATTGGCAGGTGGATTCTTTATCACCGATCCACCTGGGAACTTACTCCAAAGAGTAAATGACTATGAACTTCTATTCCTAGGGTAAATAAAGAGTCAGCATGACCTATCAAAGCCCTAAGTGCCTTTAAAGTGTCAAGTTTTAGCTTTAAAAGTCATGTACATTTTGTGCTCCTCTCTGTAATATATCCATTTGTTTAAATATAAAAATAATGCTAAATTATTTAATAGTTTAATTACTTGACTTTCCAAACAATCGTAGAATGAAATTCACAAATGACACAGGCGTGCCATGTTTTTCCTGGGCATCACGTCCTCCTAGGAAGTATAGGAACCCCACTTTGAGAATCACAGGACACTTCAGAACTACCAAACAACAACCAGGAGGGTTGCAAAGCTGAATGGAAGCACAAAAACAAACCGGTATATTTCAGTTTTGCCTTGTCAAACCCTAACTGACCCTTCTTAAAGGTCCTATTGAGAAGTTCCTTTGAGTTAAACAGACTCTGTACAAATTTCTGTCTTTGCTTTCACAGTCTTCTAACGACCACATACTTTGTTTCAGAGCTATTTGAGAAGCTGCATGTCGCATTTTATGTTTTCCCTCTAACATTTAGCATTCTGACTTGGAAGAGGTCATTACAACTGATGAAGGCAATTAAGGAGGAGAATAATTTTAATGAAAATGACATTAACATGCATTTCCATTTGTGGCTAAGTAAAGCAAAAGAAATAAAATGTTCCATCTTTCAGATTACAATCTTGGGATGGAGGCTGAGTTCAGATACTACAGCTCAGCCAGCTAGCCCTTCCCTGGCCGCATTCTGATTTCTACTCTTCTCCCCTCTTTTTCTCCTCCATTCCTCCTCCATCACGCCCTAACATTTAGACAAAAGGCCACATAGAGATTGGGGTCATACCCACTGCAATGGATTTAAGTCCAGCTTCTGACTCTTTTGGGGCTTCCTGGTGGCTCAGATGGTAAAGAACCTACCTGCAATGTAGGAGACCCTGGTTTGATCCCTGGGTCAAGAAGATCCCCTGGAGAAGGGAATGGCTACATTCTCCAGTGTTCTTGCCTAGAGAATCCCATGGACAGAGGAGCTGGCAGAATATAGTCCATGGGGTGTCAAACAGTAGGACACGACCCAGTGACCAACACTTCCACTTTCTGACTCTTTCAGTGCAACTGTTCCTGAAGTTCACGAAGAGTTGACTTTCAGCCCATGTTATAAACTGAATTGTGTCCTCTCAAATTTATGTGTTACAGTCCTAACCACAGGTACCTCAGCATGGCCCAGGACTAGGGTGGGCCCTAATCCAGTATGGCTGACAACATTGGAAGAAGAGGAGACGAGGACACCGACACCCAGAGAGGGCAGACCCTGCGAAAACACAGGGCAAAGACAATCATCTACAAGCCAAGGAGAGAGACCTCAGAAGAATCCAGCTCTGCTGGTACCTCGATCCCAGAGTTCTAGCCTCCAGAATTGTGAGAAAATAAACTTCTGTCGTCATACTACCCAGGCTACTTTCCCATAGCAGCCCCGGCAAATGAATACAACCCATAAATACTGAATAATAGATGCAACTCAGTAATGATGAAAGCAAGGGTAAAAGAAGGAGTGGAGATAACTGATGATGGTACTCAGATGGCAGAAATAGAGCAATGGACAGAGGAAGAATAAAAGTCTGGAAATCAGAGTGTGTTTTCAGACCTAGAAAAGACCTTGGCTTTGTTAGACAGCAGTTCTTCCCCGACACCCACCAATACATCCGTGCCTCTGCAAAGGACCTTCACCTCTTTCACCGGCAGTGGAAGGCATTCGTGAGCCCCACTGGAGGCCAAGGTTGGCCATCCTGGGTTCACTGTGCAAAAAATATGGGCTGAAAATGAAGGCCCCTTTGTCCCCACAGCAGGAACCAGGATAGCCCATTTCCTGTGAGCCTCCAGGTAAGAAAACAAAGGCTATGCCACCTGCTCAGATGCGATTCCTGCATCTCAGGAGGCTGGGGGAACATGAATTCTGTTTGTTTTACACTCAAATCTGGTCAATATCTGACCTCACTCAGATTCAACTAAAACACTGGTAGCAAGAGCTTGAAAAATGCATGAATATGCTCCCAGTTGTGCATTGCAGGGGGCAGGGATGGATGGAAAGAAACAAAGACAATTGTTTCTATTCTGATACCCAGGTGAGGAAGACTCTCTCCTCTCAACAGTGATTATGCAGACAACCTGTGAAGGATCTGAATCCAATCACCCCTTTTTCCCTTGCTATGATGAGGTTTACAAAGGAAAAACCATAATTCCAGCACTAATACAGTTAGTAAAATCTGCCAATAAATCTTCAAAGGAAATCTGTCAGCGATGCTATTATTAAATAAACGGAACAACATATTGCATGGTACAAATTCAAACAACACACCTCATTACTGCACGAATTCAGATTTCTTCCAAGTCAAATTCTGTCCCCTGAAGCTGCGTGAAAGCCAACACCACTAGTCCTCCAATTGAGCCCAGCGCTGAAAGTTCACTCAGTCATTCAACCAACATTCAGAGAAAGCCTACTACATACTGGGCAGGGTGACAGAAATGGAGATAGACAGAGGAGATACAGTCCCTGCCTTCAAAGAATTCATTATCAGGTAAGGTAGACAGACAAATCAATAGATTATAATGTGTAGACACTACACTAGAGGCAAAGTGAAAGAAAGATGGAAACTGAACAAAAGGTGATCCTTGTATTCAGGATTCTGGAGGCAGCTGATTTGTGACTTCGGAGACAAGAGGATGAAAACTACAGAGCACACTGATTTTAATGCTTTATAATCTCAACCCAGTCTGACCAGCTATGTCCACCACCCACTGCTCCTCTCTTTCCTGCCCCCAGGATCCATGCCACGTGATTCAGCAGGTCTAGACTGGTCACTGCCTTCCCAAGTCCACAGAAAAGATGAGCTGGCACCACCTGGAGAGTGATCATTTCTTTCTCTCTCCATTTGAAAGAAAACTAGGTAGCAGGGGAATGACAAATATAACATAGAGGAAACTCACAAATGGCATGAAGGCTATTCTGGGTATCTTTGGGCTCCTGGATTTAGCTGTCCCTGGGGATAGCAGTAAAGGTGGCGGGCTGTGATGGACAGAGTTCCAGATGGAGACTCCAGAGTCCTGGCTCCACCTACTTAACTGGACACATTTTCGTTAATGCCATCAGCTTTAACTTTCTCTTCTGTAAAATGGGGTCATACCACCTACCCTGCCTACCGCCCAGAAAGCTCAGAAAATCAAAGGAACTGTAATAAGTAGAAATGTTCTTAAGCCTGAAAAACACTGTACAAATAGAAGAGAGGGTTATAATTAACCTAGCCACAGAGCTGCCTTAGGGCTTGATTAAAATACACTGTACCTCTCTGGATCGACAAAGTGTGAAGATGGTTAAAAAATAGGGATAGCTACTCCTAAACAGAGACAGTTGGTGTGTGGGCAAACCCCCATCAGTTTTTTCCATGCCAGGAACCCTGCATATGCTTAGAAACTAGCACGTTTCTGTTGGCCTTATAGCAGCAGTGTAGGAGAGCTCACAAAACGAAATCTGCAACAGGCAAACACCACTGCCAAACACAACCATCCCAACTCCCAAGAAATGTGTTAACCTCTATCAATGGAATAAAATGTGCCCTGCACTACTAGGTAAAGAAACCCCACTCAGAGGACATAACGCATGATAAATGCAAACAGAGCCCTAGCAAAGTAACCATGTTTTGAACACTGAATGTTATGGACTAAATGTTTGTGCCTCTCCCACCCCAAATGCACATACAGAATCCTAACCCTCAATGAGATGGTACTGGGAAGTGATTAGGTATGATTGTGGAGCCTTCATGAAAGGGATTAGTGCCCTTATGAAAGAGATCTTGGTACCATGTGAGGACACAGTGAGAAGACAGCTGTCTGAACCAGAAAGCAGGCTCTCACCAGACCTCAAAGCTTCCAGTGCCTCGATCTTGGACTTCCCAGCCTCTAGAACTGTGAAAAAATAAGTGTCTGATGGGTAAGACATCCCATCCATGGTACGGCTGCTACAGTTGCCCAAAGGGACTAAGACATTGACCTGTATACATTTCAAAGACTATGAGGGGGAAAAAACCTTTTAATAAGAGAAGATTTTCAAATAGTGAAACGATTTCTTCAACCTGACAAATGATTCCCTAAAACAGTACTTTTTCTATCTGATTACAGTAAATTTTCCAATACAATGAATGCTTTGTTTGCCTGAACCGTTTAATAGTCATGCACACTCTCTAATGAAACTACTAATTACAAAATCTCTGCATTGCAGGCAATAAAAAGGGGTTGCTAACCTCTTCACAGTGCTTTAGCTCTGCCATCAAGCAGCAATTACTCTTCAACGGCCCTCGCTCTTCTTCACTGATTCTCACCTCAAACATCCCCAAAAGGTCTACTGAAAAACTAAAACTCACTCAGACATATAGGGAGGCATGAGGCACATGTGTGCACATGCACACACACACACACGCAACATGCACACAAATATACACACTCCTACATACACGATCTAGGAACCAGAAGAAGAAAAACAGAGGTGATGACAAGGGTGCTAGGGAGACCCTCATACTCAGATTACTCCTTTGCGCTGCATGATTCAGAAAGAGTGGGGCTTCAGCTCTGCATGCTCAAGTATAATTTTTAGTAATATGGTCATTAAAACTAAACTCCACAACAAAAATATTGATCCCTAATAGAGTCAGTTGTATCAAAACATACTAAATATATTTTTATTTCTAGATGGTTGTCTGTCATCCATCAGTCTCTCAAAACAAAACATCAGTCACCAAACAAAACATGAGGAAACACTAAGACATCAGGAGACATGTTTGTTTCAGGCTTGTTACCAGTGCAGCAGCTTCCAAGCCACCAGAACCACCTCAGAGAACTAACACACCGTAGGCCCCAAGCTCCGGGGCTTCCCTGATGGCTCAGATGGCAAAGAATCTGCCTGCAGTGCAGGAGACCCAGGTTCGGTCCATGGGTCAGGAAGAGCCCCTGGAGAAGGGGATGGCAACCCACTCCAGCATTCTTGCCTGGAGAATCCCATGGACAGAGGAGCCTGGCGGGCTACAGTCCACGGGGTCACAAAGAGTCGGACATGACTGAGTGACTAACACACCCTAGGCCTCAAGCTCCAAGGACATCTCCACCCTACCAGGGAAAACACAAGTTAATAACTTCAACCATTTCCACAAAGGCTCTTTAAACTGCAGTGAGATCCATAGCTAAAGAAATCATTGCTTACTACCTGAACACAGGCAAAAAGATAGGAAGAGGTAAAAATCTATTATTCTAGTTTTTAAAAGTTAAAAGGAAAAACAGAAAGATTGCATGAAACATTTTATTGTAGTTCATTAATAAATTAGTCAGGAGTTAGACAACAGGCAACAGATTTGGAGTAATTTTTGCCAAACCCAGATTAGGTTCAAAGGAGCCAAAATAATTTTTCCCAGATTTGCAGGTTACGGACTTAGAATTTGATGCTTTATCTAATGTTCCAAGGAATGTATCTCAAATGATTATTTGATAACCTAGAAGCTACCTAAATCAAGCCTATGGAAATCAATTTTTTCTCCCTTCCAAACATCCATGAAAAGGATCTTTGAGGGCACTAAGTCAGAACCTGTCTACTTATAAAGTAGCCATACTATTTAAAGATATATGTTTGTTTAAACAAACACAAATGTACTCATTCAGTTTACTGTCCTGGAGAGCCCTTTAATGCTTTACCTTTGCAGTAAATATAATTATTCCACTGCTCAAAACACTTTTGGAATGCTTCTTTTGAAACAATTTTGAAATAAGCTTACCAGCCATGCAAGGAAATCAGTTTATTGCCATGTACTATGCATGCATACAGATGCAGTCAACCCTCATTTATATCTACAAGAACTTCAGAGTGAATAGTCTAAAAATAATTTCAATTTGGTTGAGCATGTTTATTGTATTTTCATGTTAGAATGTAGATATTTTGGAACTTCTATAAATTTATGTCAACTGAAATAACAAACCACATAATGATGAGGGAGTTGGGTTAAATCAGGAATATCTAGGAGGCTGACCACTTCTCCTGTACTCCCCACAAAATCTGGCTTATTATCCACTCGAAGCAGGTTTTCAAAGATGCTAGCATCTCTCACACTTTACAAGAAGAAGGTATGTGTGTAAGTGTTTGCACTTAAAGAGAAGACAGACTAAAAGCTTTCAGAGAAAAAATAATTGCTCACTCAAAAGACCCAAAGGACCTTAAAAATGGACCCATCCAGTAATTTCCAACCCAGTCTTATTAGAGACCACCTAGCCCACTCAAGCATACTAAATTAGCAGTTTGATAGTCGAGGTCTGAGAATCTGCATGCTGCCCAGTGATTCTGAGTGCAGCCTGAATTAAGAGACACCATTTTCTTTACACAGACAGAAGACGTAAAACTAAGGAGCCAGTGACCTCAAGTAAATGGTAGAAATAGAAGAAGGAGCCCACGCTTTGACTCAACCTAGCACGGTGGTCTTTCAACTAAATCATCAGTAGCTGTGATTAGGGACAATAACAGTTGATACGTATGGCACTGAGGTTTGCTACAGATCTAGAATAGGGAGCCTGCTGGGCTGCAGTCCATGGGGTCGCTAAGAGTCAGACACGACTGAGCGACTTCACTTTCATTTTTCACTTTCATGCATTGGAGAAGGAAATGGCAACCTACTCCTGTATTATTGCCTGGAGAATCCCAGGGACTGGGGAGCCTGGTGGGCTGCCGTCTATGGGGTCGCACGGAGTCGGACACGACTGAAGCGACTTAGCAGCAGCAGCAGCAGCAGAATAGGGCAAATCAAGCGCCCATGCCCAGTGAGGAGTATGGGCGCTCTATTCTGATCTGCTACCCTCTTTGAAGGCCTGCACTTACAGTTCTTTAACAGTAAATTACTAGCCGCATATAAGTCCATTCAGGGGTTGACAATTCAATTCAGAATGAATTAATGTATAAACCTTTAAGAAAGAGGAAAAGGGTAGCAATTTATAAGGATGTTAGGAAAGGATGTAGGACCACAAAATACTCATCCCATCTAGTTGCTATTAGTAAAATTTCATGTTAGAAATGTATTCCTTTAGCTTAAGGCTTCATCTCCATATCTGCAGCACATTCTCTGGGAAGGACAAGGCATTGAACTTGATTGGTCATTTACAACTGATATAATAGTAAAGAACCTACTCAGACGCTTTCCTCAGTTGAAGAGCTATGATGAGAAGGGAGGTAGATTTATGTTTTAATTGATAAAAAAAAAAGGGATTCTATCAAGGGAGGAAAAGATTCTGAAAGGGGAAATAAGGGTCTCCAAAGACAAACTTCATAGCTGTGTCTAGTTCCAGTTCGGCTGTGGATGGTATGCTCAAAGTGGCTTTAGCAAAGTTGAAGAGTTTTGTTCCAGGGTATTTTTAAACAGATTTTTTGTTTATTTTATTTGGGTTTTGCTTTTGTAAATAAAGATGACCAGCACTGGGATCAAAGGTGGGTTTTTAAAAGAGCAAACATCATCTGCTCTTGAAAGAGAAAGAGAAAGCCCAAAAGAAATTAAAAACTGGAGATTCAGATATGTGCTTGCCCATAAGGCACTTCTGGCAACAGAGATCATTTTGGCAATTATCTAATACAGAAACCTACATATAATTTATCTTATTTAATCCACTCTATTATTTCTGCAAGTTTGAAATATAGTCATAGTCAATGCTCATTATGTGCCAGGAACTGTCCTCAGATCTTTGCTTATATAACCTCACTCAATCCTTATAATTACTCTATGAGGTAGATTAAAAATAAAGTCTCCATTTTACAGATGAGGAAACTGAGATCTAGAAAAGTTAAGTAATTTGCTCTGAGTCACATAGTGAAGTTGGACCTTGGAGACAGTATAACTCCAGGCCCTACACTGTTACTACTCACTCTAAAAAAGATATTTACAACAGAAGCCTAGATAAACCACTTTACATGTAAAGTATAAAACAGAAGCTTAGATAAACCATTTCACCTGTTTTTAAATTAGGTTGATATAAAAAATTATTTTTTAAACTGTGCTACGACAAACCTGATAAGCTTTGGATTTAAAACTTTAATCTGATGAGCATGATAAGGATTAGAAGAACATTCTCCACCTGCACTGGGAAAGTTTTTCAATACTAAAAGTTTCAAGTGGCATAGACTCTAACTTCAAGTGAATAAAAGATGCAATAAATTGGAGAGATGCCTCCTCCTGGCTGGGAAAAAGTCACAGAGACTCACATTGTTGAGAAGGGCACTGGCAGTAAGGAGCTCTTTGGTAATGTCGATGAATCAGAACAGAAAATCACAAGCAGAAAATTTTGGCAAGCTGACACAAAAGGAAAACCTAGTTGTTTAAGAAAAGTAACTGTCTAATGGATACATTCTATAAGAAGAAGTATTGCACACATTAAGAATGATGAGATTTGAAGGAGACAATTGCAAATTTAACATGATGACAATGCTAAATTTTTCAGGACCATGGACAGACTCTCATGGAGCTCCATTGGCCAAAAAGACTCAAGGTGGGTTGGTTCTCTTCAATTTTGAAATAAAATAAAAAATAGAAGTTAAGCAATCTTTGACAATACTTAAAAATTTGGAGAAAAAAGTAATGAAAAATACTCAATCTTTTATTTCTACAAATCCTGTTATAAACATATATGTGAAAGTCGCTCAGTCATGTCTGACACTTTTGCAATCCCATGTAATTCTCCAGGCCAGAATACTGGAGTAGGTAGCCTTTCCCTTCTTCAGGGGATCTTCCCAACCCAGGGATCAAACTCAGGTCTCCCGTATTGCAGGCGGATTCTTTACCAGCTGAGCCACAAGGAAAGCCCAAGGTTACTGGATTGGGTAGCCTATCCCTTCTCCAGCGGATCTTCCTGACTCAGGAATTGAACTGGGGCCTCCTGCATTGCAGGCAGATTCTTTACCAACTGAGCTATCAGGGAACAGAAGAATATATAAATGAGTAAAATTCTACTATACTGATGATATTGGTAGAAGGATCTTGAATTTATTGTGTTAACCTGGATGTAGATATGTAGATGTAGTTTATACGTTGTCTTAATAGTAGCTTCAATACAGGTTTTCATATTAGAACTGAAAATGGAAGCATTAAGTTTTCATGTGTTCGTGTATTCATAGCTGAGTCATATCCAATTCTTTGTGACCCCATGGACTATAGCCCACCAGGGTTCTCTGCCCATGGAATTCTTCAGGCAAGAATACTGGAGTGGGTAGTCATTTCCTTCTCCACAGGATCTTCCCAACCCAGGGATTGAACCTGGGTCTCCTGCATTGCAGGCACATCCTTTACCATCTGAGCTACCAGGGAAGCCCTAAGTTATTACATACATAAGTAAATAACGAGATATTAGCCACTTTAACATATAAATTCTAGAATTTCAATGGCTTAACTAAGAAATTTATTTCTTGCTCACGAAAATTCAACTGGCCAGCAAGACAGGAGAGACTACCATTTCCGGTCATTCTTCCTGAGGTTTGACCATCTTCATCCTCTAATTTCAACATAATCCAAATAGTCAGAATCCAAATAGAAATGTAGGAGAAAGTAGGGGATCACACAAGAGGATTTCATAGGACAGACATAGAGGTGAAATTTATCACTTACATCCACATATCATTGGTCAGAACTCAGTCAAATGGCCACACCCAGCTGCAGAAATCTGGTGGGAGGGGAACAGTCTGGATGTGCACCCACAAGGAAAGAGATAAATCTGATGAACAGACACTTTTTGTTGGATGGGCCATCATTTGACCTACAGTACAATTGAAAGCATAGTGTAACAAAATATTTAAGCTGGAATACTACTCTACAAACTACTCTCCCCTCAAGTCTGGGGAAATGGCAATCATAAAGAGACAGAGCAAGAATCTGGCCAAGAGGTTAATCATGTTGTATAGACTGTAGTTCTGAGTTTCTTCGTCTCTAGGTACCAAGTCTGAGGCTGTCAGTGCAAGTGGAGAGATGTGGTTTGGTTGCCCAGAGCTACCATCGGCGCTTGCACCTCCCTTCACACATCTGGTCTCTCTGATGGATGCAGTGATGAAGGAGAACAAAACAGGAAAATACACACGCACATCCCCAGTTCAACCCAGCACTATGCGGCCGTATCCTGGAGTGTGGTGGTTGAATGAATATGGAAGAAAGCAATAGCCCAGGTATGCTCTCACTGTTTACTAGTAAGGCAACAGATGATAAACCTTTTTGTCATGTATGACCAAAAAAAAAAAAACCTTTTTGTCTCCAGTGCCTCATATGCAAAATGATGAAAATAATCACATGCCCTGTATATTGGTGACAGTTCAGTGCAAAAACAAAAGTCCTGATGAAAAGATATATATGAGAGAATAAGCAGCTACTGAGAGAGGAAAAGTAGGTGACAGAAGACTAGGGAGGAGAGCATCCTTCGAATAAACCTATTACTGTCATAGTTGTGAAAGAAAGTGGCAATAACCAAATAGAAAAATGTGATAAGCTTAGAAATTTCTAAGAGCTTGAAAAAATAAAATTGGTCATGGCATACACCCTGAAAGACATTTTGTGGAAATTCAGAACCTACTTGCTTCCAGATGGAACCAAACATGCTCCCAGCCACAAGCCAGAAGGGTAAAGAAAAAAAAAAACAAAAGTTATGTGCAATTTTAGGTAGCAATGAATGACATTTCTCACATGGTTTCCAAATTGGGACCTGATTTCCCCTCTATTTCTGAGTAGGAGGCAAAGGTGAAATTATACACCACCTGCTCCCCTAACTTGCACCTGTTACTCTTTGTTTCTAGAACTTTTACAGTTTTTCTTAGATTTTTTGAGTCTTTACAATCTCCAAAGAAGAAATCAAAGAGACTAATGATGTCTATGTGTTTTTATGCTAAGTCACTTCAGTCCTGTCCGACTATTTACGACCCTATGGACTGTATGTAGCCCGCCAGGTTCCTCTGTCCATTGGGATTCTCCAGGCAAGAATACTGGAGTGGGTTGCCACACCCTCCTCCAGGGTATCTTCCTGACGCAGGGATTTAACCCATGTCTCTTATGTCTCCTGCATTGGCAGGCAGGTTCTTTACCACTAGCGCCACCCGGGAAGCTCAATATATTCATACCTTCTCAAAAAACATGCAGACATATAAATTCAATGCATTCTTTTTCCCCCAAGAAAGGAAGATTTTGTGACTTAAATTCCTACACTAATCATAGAAAATATTTGTAGCTGAGAGGTTCCCAGAAGTTCTTGGGCTTTGTTTTCCAGAGAAACTTACAGTATAATAGACAAAGAAGACTAATTCCACACCACCATAGGTCTTCACTCATTTAATCAGTGGCTCTGAAATGCAGACACAGTGCAGCATTTTTAGGATGACAAGGCAAGAATGTGTCTATTTAGCCTGAAAATAAAGCAGTTTTATCTCAAAAATGACTTGAATGTCATCAGCACCAAAGCACCCTAAGATCCTAATTAAAGTGATACTATTAAATGAAAATACTGAAGAAACTGTTCATTAAAGATCACTACAGCAGCTAGCAGAAGAGGTTCCAGAATGGGCTGTGCTAGCTTTCAAAACTGAAACCTTTTGAACTTTTCAGAGTAGCATACTTCAAGACACAACACAACACATTTCAACTAACACCTAAGTGCAATATGTCTCAGAGGGTCCAACCAATCACCAACCAGCTGATGCCTAAAACAGGTTACCCTGACCAGTTCCTTTTTATAAAGCAAAAAGCAAAACCAACATGCAGTACCAGAGTGAAGTCCACTCTCCAATCTTGCTTTCTTCAGAGAAAACTTCCATTAAATGCTCAATGTCAACAAGATGCTAACGTGCTATAGAAACTCTCTTCTAAGAAACTTAAAGCTCTTGGCTCAAATTATCTCACAAGTAGTGTGAGCAAGAAGATAGATAACTTGCATCAAGAAAGTTATGCATGTAACATACAGATGCATGTAAATCAATGAAGTCAGAACACTCTCTCACACCAGACACAAAAATAAACTCAAAATGGCTTCAAGACTTAAACATAAGACATGACATCATGAAACTCTTAGAAGAGAACAGAGGCAAAACCTTCTCTGACATAAATTGTACCAGTGTTCTCTTAGGTCAGTCTTCCAAGGCAAAAGAAATAAAACCAAAACTAAACAAATAAGACCTAATCAAACATAAGCTTTTGCACAGCAAAGGAACCATAAAACAAAAAAATAACCTACAGACTGGAAAAAAATATTTGCAAATGATGCAACCAACAAAGGCTTAATTTCCAAAGTATACAAATAATTCATACAACTCAATAACAACAAAAAAAATCCAATCAAAAAATGGGCAGATAATCTAAATAGACAGTACTCCAAAGAAGACGTACAGATGACCAACAGGCACATGAAAAGATATTCAACATCACTAATTATTAGAGAAACGAAAATTAAAACTACAATGGAGGTATCACCTCACACTGATCAAAATGGTCATCATCAAAAAGCCTACAAATAATAAATGCTGGAGAGAGTATAGAAAAGGGAATCCTCATACACTGTTGTTGAGGATGTAAATTGGTGGAGCCGCCATGAGAACAGTGTGGAGTTTCCCTTAAAAAACTAAAAATAGAGTTACCATATAATCCAGCAATCCCACTCCAAAGCACACATCCAGAAAAGACAACACCTCTTACTCAAAAAGACACATGCAGCCCAATGTTCATAGCAGCACTAGTTAGTATAGTTAAGACATGGAAGCAACCTAAATGTCCATTATCAGATGATAGATAAGAAGATATGGTATGCATAAACAGTCTAATGTTATTCAGCTATAAAAATAGAATGAAATAATGCCATTTGCAGCAACATGGATGGACCTAGAGATTATCTACTAAGTGAAGTAAGTCAGACAAAGACAAATACTTCATGGTATCACTTGTATGTGTGTGCTAAGTCACTTCAGTTGTATCCGACTCCGTGTGACCCTATGGACTATAGCCCACCAGGCTCCTTTGTCCATGGGATTCTCCAGGCAAGAATACTGGAGTGGATTACCATGCCCTCCTCCAGGGGATCTTACCAACCCAGGGATCAAACCGAAGTCTTTTATGCCTCCTGCTTTGGTAGGCAGGTTCTTTACCACTAGCACCACCTATCACTGATATGTGCAATCTAAAAAACAGTACAAATGAACTTATTTGAAAAACAGAAACAGGCACAGACATAGAAAACAAACTTATGTTTACCAAAGGGGGAGAGGAATAAATTTGCTATAGGGGATTAACGAAGCACGGTACTATATACACAACAGAAAAACAGCAAGGATTGACTGTATAATATATTATATTATACTATATGCAATTCCCTATGGAATTATACTCAATATCTTCTAACAAACTATAATGGAAAAGAATCCCAAAAAGGAACATACATATGTATATATACACACACATATGTATATATGATCACTTTGCCATATACCTGAAACTAACACAAGATTATAAATCAACTATACTTTAACAAAAAAAAATAATAAATAAATGATAATTTCAGATTTTTACTTACTCCCCTAAAATATTTGTTTCTTCCTGGGCTCCATCCCTTCCTTTTACTCTTTTCTCTGCCTTCCTTTCTGCCTCAACCTTCTCCAGCAATTACTCCAGCAATTCTTCCTTCTTTTTTCCCTGTACCATCAGTTTTGTCCCTATCTATTGAGTCCCCATCAGCCTACAATTATGCTAATATTTCTCTAACTGAAAAAAAAGTTTTAAGTCTCTCAGTCTAAATTTCTCAGTCCAGCTACCATTTCTCTCCTTACTTTTACATGGAAACCCCTTTTAAAAGTTGTCTAAACTCACTGTCTTCAATTCCTCCCCTCCTCTCATTCACTCTTGAATCCACCACCAGAATCAATGAACTTCCACTTTGTGAAAGCCAAAGTTCAAGTCTCAGCCTCATCTTACTGGACTCACGGGCAGCCTTGCCCACCGTTTACCACTTCCTCCTCCTCCTTAAACCACTTCCTTTATCTGGCTTCCAGGACGCCACACTGTCCTCATTTTTCTCTCCACTACACTAGCTGTTCCTTCTTGGTGTCTTTTGCCAATTCCTCCTCATCTCCCTGAGGTTTATAACGCCCCAGGATTCAATCCTTAGACCTCCTCTCTTCTCTATTTACACTCACTCTCTAAGTGATCTCATTCAGTCTCATGACTTTAAAAATACCATAAGCTAGCTGATGACTCCTAAATTTACATCCCAAGTGAGATTTCTCCCCTGAACCCAGGCCCATATATTCAATTAGCTATAAACATTTCCACTTTAACATTCAAAAGGTATCTCAAATGTTATCACGTCCAAAAGAGTGGATTCCCAAACCAAGATCCTCCTCCAGTCCTGACCATCATATTTAATGGCAACTCCATGCTTCCCAGGTGGCACTAGTTGTAAAGAACCCATCTGCCAATGCAGGAGACATAAGACATGCAGGTTCAATCCCTGGGTTGGGAAGATCCTCTGGAGGAAGACATCGCAACCGACTCCAGTATTCTTGCCTGGAGAATCCCATGGACAGAGAAGCCTGGCGGGCTATACAGTCCATGGGGTCACAAAGAATCAGACATGACTGAAACAACTTAGCATGCATGCATGCCAAACACTACCAGCTCCTCAAGCTAAAAACACTGATGCCATCTTTGACTTCTCTTTTTCTCACTCAGGTTGCATTGGATCCATGAGCCAATCCTGATATAGTTTTTCATTCTAAATATACCCAGAACCCAATCTCTTCTCCCATCACTCTGGCTCCAGCCACCCTCTATGTGGGCTAGTCTCCCTGATTCCATATGTGCCCCCACTGTAATCTGTTATTAACTTTGCAACTCAAGTGATCCTTTTAAACCATAAGTCTAGTCTAATTATGCCAATCTGCTTTTTAGAGGCTTCCCATCTCATGCCGTCCTATGTCTTCAAACCCTACAGGAGGCAGCTATTTACTTCGCTGACATCGGATCCTATGACAGTGTCCCGCTTCCTACCTTCCCCCAACCCCAGCCATTCTTCCAACATTGTAATTTCTGCAACATGCTAGCTGTTTTTCCCACATCAGGGCTGTTTGGTTCACTGCAGTACCCTAGGGCTTCCCTGGTGGCTCAGACGGTAAAATCTGCCAGTAATGTGGGAGATCTGGGTTCGATCCCTGGGTTGGGAAGATTCCCTGGAGGAGGGCACAGCAACGCACTCTAGTATCCTTGCCTGGAGAATCCACATGGACAGAGGAGTCGGGTGGGCTACAGCCCATGGGGTCACAAAGACTCAGACACTACTGAGCGACTAAGCGCACTGCACCCTAAGCTCCTAATACAAACCCTGACATGTAAGTATTCACCAAATACATATTGGATAAATGAATAGACAATCCTGTAATTTATTCATGGCATCATAAAGGAGGACCACAGAGTAGAAATTATCACACACACACCCTAGAAAACGTCACCATCCTCTCTGACACCATACCCTAGGAACCCACCCGCACATAAGTACACTGAGCTCAAACAAAACCATGACTCCATGTGTTCACAGCCTTCAAGTCAAGAACTTTAGCCAAGGGACTCTGTACCATCTTCTGGAAGTTTCCGCCGCTCTCAAACCACACTCATATCACTTTGTGTTTAGGGTCACTAATCTTCCCAACACCTCACAGATGCTGTACCCAAGCCCACCCCAAGTCTCTTAAAAATCAGTGTTCAAGTCATAAGAAGACTTTTAAAAATTAACAGGACAACTAAACTGCAGAATAACTACGATCAAGTCATGTTTGAGGCCAAGAGAATCAATTCTGTATTTCGCCACCTAGGAATTCTTCTACTTAAACAAACTGAATCCATTTGGAACAGAAACTCTCTTGGAGTGAATGTTTAGCATGTTAATGTCTGCATCATAGGAATCATCACCTTGAGAAAGTCCGTTTCTCTCTTCTAAATAATAAGGAGCTCAGTACAGGGATGTCACTGTTGTTCCTGAGTGCACTTCACTACCTGGAGATGATCTATCTTCTGTGAAGGAGCCATTATGGTCTCTGATGCATCCCCCTTTTTAGCAGCTTTTATTGATCTGCAAGCACCCAGCCAGCCACCACACCACTACGGATATGTGTAATAAAAGCTGATACAGGCGTGCTGCCGGCACAGGAGATAAACGTCCTTTTCTGAAATGGTAACAACTCTGCTGACCCCAAAAGATGAGATGCCACCTTACAGTTTGAAATAAACCTCTGGATTCCTATAGGTTTTAAAATAAGGGTTTATGGCAGGAGACGGTTTACTAGGGTAAGGGCGACCCTCCATTTTATTAGACTCACATTGCTGCATAGATCACTTATACTTTCTATAATCAGTTTTTACAATTAATCTAGCTCTTCAAAACGCAAGTTCAGTCTTCAGTTGGGATGCCTACCCAATGGTTACTGCTGAATGTACAATCTGAATTTTGGTCTATAGCACTTTATGCAACTTAGGCAGAGGGTTCTGGAAATCATTTTCCTAGTTTAAACTCAGCATAGACTTAACCAATATAACTCCAGGAGATACAGTGGTCATAGAAAATGTTTCCTTGGTAAGAATCATTTATTCAGCTTAGTTAGAGAGCCAAGCAATGTAGCCAGATGTATATTTATATGCTGAAAAACAAAAGAATTATTCTGCTATCCAAATGACAGCAATAGTCTGCCCTTAGTAGATCACATAGCTAAAGGAGAAGTTCCCAAAACCTCCCCTGTGAGATGACCAGCCTGAACAACAGTCGCTGCTGTTTTGGAAGAAAATTCACTTCCCAGTGACATGGACAGTAAATGCATCTCTCATCCATTGTTGAGCTGGGACACAGTGGTCTTCACAAGCAAAGATGGGTTGGTTGGCCATGATGTCTTTGTGTCCCCAAATCCCTCTACAGAGGGTATGGATGTTTTCCATGAGCAATGTTGCTTACCAACCACAATGGGGCCAGATGCACCAGAGACTTGGAAATAGATATTGACCCTGTTTATTCAGCATCACTGACCCACACCAGCTGGACGTCATGAAAAGTAAACTGAGGGATGAACCAGAGAGGCATTCACAAAGACACAGTCTCCATCTTCTGGCTATTATCTGACCAAACTCTCTATGAGAAGAGATTTGAAGACACTGCCCTCAGTAAACAATGGAGAGGGAAGCTTGATAAGACAGCCTGAAGACAAGTCTCATGATAAACACTGAGAAACTTGAGGGGATAATCACATATGCCAGACCCAGAGGTAAATATGGAAATTCTAACATCCACGATGGGGACAAGAAATGGAGATATGGGACTTCCCTGGTAGTCCAGTGGCTAAGACTCCATGCTCCCAATTCAGGGGGCCTGGGTTCAGTCCCTGGTCAGGGAACTAGATCCTGTATTCTGTAATGAAGACCCCGTGCAGCCAAATAAATAAATACATACATATTTTTTAAAAGAAAAAAAAATGAAATGGACCTAGCCTTCTCTTTACCCAATATGCTGCAGGTGGGAGGACCAGTCTAAGAAAAGCATGCCAAGAAGAGAAAGTAGGCAAGATCGTAACAAAGAGGTCCGGTCCAGGATACATGGAACAATCTCCACTTGAAGTTCTCCTCATGTGAATCAGAGATATGGGTGCTTTAAGAAAATACAAACCTTAACAAAAGAAATAAATCAAAGTTTATTGTATGCATTACAGAGCAACTCACAGCAGGTTTCCTTTTAATAGTGAGTTTCCCTAGTCCAGTGAAATTATGGCTCTTTGTTAAATAAGACTTCCAGATTGACTGCATTAATGGAAATAAACCTTCATTCATCCAATAACTATGTATTAAATACCTATTATGGACCATGCATTATGCAAAACACTGCAGATAAAAAGATGAATAATAAGTAGCTCAAAAATAGTCTTAAAAAGGAGGGAAACATATGGGGAAACAAAATGTCACTGGTGCTAGGAAGATGTCTGTTGTGTGACAGAGGGCTAAGGAGGAAGAAGGCAATTCTCCCTGGGAGACAGAGGTGATGGAACCCAAGTAAGACTAGGAGGAGGGGCCCATGGCTGATCCCCAAACGATAAGCAGATGCTGGCCAGGCTGAGTTGGGGGTGGGTATAAGCAGGGACAGAGTCTTCTAGGCAAAGGAAGAAGCTTCATCACCAAAGGCTCCCAAGTCTCAAACAGTTTAGCCTATTTGGGGACCCAGGAGTCCTTCATCAGAGCTGGAGGAGAGCATGCTGGAGAGAAGTAGGCAAAAGGATGAGATGGGCAGATTGCAGATAGGGGGCAGGGAATGTTGCCAGGCCTGTGAGTCCTCACAAGCCAAGAGGACTTTATCATGGACCTTTCATGACCGACAGGTTGGGAGAAGCCACTGAAGAATTTTGAGCAGAGTGATAACATGATTAGACTTACATTTAAGAAAAATCACTCTGAATGGAAAGCAGTGACGGGAGATGAGATTAGAGAACAGGGAAACCAAACAGAGAATGCTATAAGAACACAGGTGATGTGGACCTCACCACAGCAGCAATATCGGAACAGCGTGGGGAGATGAGCAGAAAAGTATCAGGAGGAAAAGTGACTTCACTGCTCGGATGAGTAGGGCAAGAATGAAGAGATCTCTAAGGATGACTCCCAAGTTTCTGGTTTGGGCAAGTAGGGAGGCAGTGAGGTCATTTCCCAAGATGGAGGAAAGTGAAACAGCAATGACTGGGAGAAAAAGAAAACAGGTTCTTTGGGACCTATGGAACCTCCAAGCGGAGATATTCGCTGAGGTGTTTGGGTGGAGGGTCTGATTGAGAGATTCCCAGTGCAATAGGTTGGGAACATCAAGGCCAAAATCGGTCATGGACTTGAAATGGCTCAAGGGGAGAATGAGGGAAAGAAAAAGAAGTGGTACCCTGGAGAACACTCACATGGGCTGAGAAAGAAGAGCTAGTGTTGGCGAGGAGGTAAGAACCAAAACAGAGGCAGCCCAGGAGAGGACGGTGCCACCAAAGCCAGAGGAGCCAACATTTTCAAAGAGAAGGAGAGGAGTTGGGGAGGAAACCCAGTCGCAGGGGCCTCAAAGTGCACTGAAGGTAAAAAAGACAAGAAAGCCCAGTGAGGAGACAGGCCACGCCTGAAAAGAACAAGGGCCGAGCAAGATGAACTTCTGTTTCATGTTAACACATTCCTGGAGGAGGGAGAAAGGGGAAGAGGTTGAAGACACAGAGGCCAGCCCTTCCCAAAGTCACTCATCTCAGGAAGAGCAGGAAGAGCATCCTTGCACAGCACGATGAATAAAGCAGCTCATCCACATGGGACCTGGAGATGCAGGCCTGCCCAGAGCTTCACATGGGCATCTCTTCAGCCCCGTGGTTGCTGAAATATGAGCATGAGTTATTCTGCTTCAACGCCCCTGAAATCCCCTAGGACTTTCATGACCCCTAGTAACTTCAGGTCCAGCTCTGGTGCTTGAAAAGCATTATCAGGTGAAAATGGGACCCCTGCTGTAATTCTGATGGGCCTGGAGCTTGTATTCCAGCTGGAGCTTGTATGGCGTGGGAACATACCATTGCTCCTGGCTGAAGTCACCCTCACAATTCTAAGAATATAATTCCGACTCCTTCCTACCAATTCTCAGCTGTTCCTTTCCTAGTTCATCTGAGGTCCTCCCGTAGGGTCCACGGGCCTTCCCAAAGGCTCTTGCTCAGTCTCTGGTGGGCTGTACTCTCTGTCTCCGTGCCTTAGCTACTAATGTTCAGTGTCTGATTAAGTTCATTGGAGGGAGGGCTTTGGTTTAACTTTCTGGCCCTTAGAACGCTGGGTTTTTCTCCACAAGCTGCAGGAAACCTATAAAGCAAGGAGTGATGTCCACATTCATCTCTATCTCAGAAATAGGTCATCTTAAAGCCCTGGCTTCCTCTTCTTACACCACATCAGAAGTGGGGAAAACATGACTTTATCCTTTCTAAACCCTTCCCCCGGGAGCAACTCTCAGTGCAAACTGTTGGTTAAGGGTTACCTGATTCTCCTCTTTGTTACTACTTACAAAAGTCAGTCACAGGCTGATTCAAAGTTTTCCAAGAATTTTCTTTAAAAGAATCTGCCTCCTGAACACTGAACAGAAGAGTCTGAATAAAATGTTAACTTTTTTTGGTCAGAATAGCAATAATCTTTCAAACAGCTTCAGTGTGCATGCATATGTGTGTCCCATTTGCTTCAGATCTGTTTTTGTTGTTGTTGTTATTGTTTTAAGAAATAAAATATTAATATCACAGGTGATTTGAAACCTTCATCCCAATTCCATTTCCTTTCTTGTCCTGAGAAAGATAAACATCATCCTTCATTTTGGGTTTATTAGTCGCATGCATATTTTTATAAACACAAATAAACCATATCTCATGTTATCTGATCTGTTTTTGAGTTTCATATAAATGGCATCATACTCCTCATTTCATTCTGCACCCTGATCCTTTCACTCCAATTTTATCTTTCTCCACTTGGAAACACGTAGGTCTAGTAGATGTCTTTTAAATGTACAGTGGTAGTTTCCATCGTATGAACAAACCATACCTATTATCCATGGTCCTATTAATAATGAACACAAGTTTTTCATATTTTGTTTACTTGTTTATTTTATTATTATAAGACAGTGGTGCCATGGTGATTCCCGGATGCATTCCATGAACTCATAAGTGTATACAGCCTGGGGCAAAACTGTCAGTAGACAAGGGAGGCGTGTCATCAGCCTCACAAGGTGGTATCTAATGCTGGGTTAATTAGCACACAGCAGCACAGGAGCTCGGAGCTTCTTTAAGGTAAAGATGAGCCTATCCCATCCAGGTCTACAAAACACTCCAGAGCCTTGGGGAATAAGAGTTGTGTCTGCCTAAATAGAACTGCTATTACAAAGATGAAGAGACATGGAGGGCAAATCTGAATGAGAGATTGCTCTAGAGCAAATAAAGTGTCCAACAGAGTGAGCTTCAGAATATAGGACAGCAGGGCATTTTCAAATGCAGGAAATGATATAAATTTATGAAGATGACCTAATATAAAGTAAATTGCCTTTTCTTGGCAAAATACTTGGACGCCAAAAAAAATCAATTGAAATAATTCAGATACTGCAGTCCCCCATAAAAGCAGCAAATCTGTCAAACTTCTCTAAATGCCAACAGCAACCTCTGCTCAGAATAAACATCACCTGTAGAAGATTCCTAGTGACTCCTAGAATAGGGCTTTAAAAATCATCTCTGTGTATACAGATTTACAAAAAATAAACTTTTTTCATCCTTAAATTACCTGTGCGTTGCCTGACATATTTATACTTGCTGGTATTTTTAAATATTGCTGAACAGACTTTCTCTGATATGATTTCTTAAAATCTGGGAGCAATAGCTGCTTCTTGGGAGAAGGGCTGGGTGTCTGGGGGACAAATGTGGGTGGAACACAGACTCGACAAGTATTACCTTGTCGTTATTAATTAATCACTTTTAACTAAGGCTCAGATTTCATTTTATCAACCCACAGATAACCTAAGTACATCTTAGGACCAGCTGTCCCCTTTTTGGCAGAGCTTCCTCTAATTGCTCCAGAACTCAAGAATCACTCAGGACCTCAGTACATAAATCTCTCAAAGAACCAAACCTGGATCTCCAAAACATACAAACAGCCCATCCAGCTACGTCAAAAGAACAAACACCCAATCCAAAAATGGGAAGAAGATCTAAATAGGCATTTCTCCAAAGAAGACACATAGATGGCCAAAAAGCACATGAATAGATGCTCAACATCACTAATTATCAGAGAAATGCAAATCAAAACTACAATGAGGTTACCATCTCACACTGGTTAGAACAGCCATCTTCAAAAAAAAAAAAAAAAGAAAGAAAATCTACAAACAAATGCTAGAGAGGGTGTGGAGAAAAGGAAATCCTCCTACACTGTTGGTGGGAATGTAAATTGGTATGGAGAACAGTATGAAGGTCCCTTTAAAAACTTAAAATAGAGTTACCATATGATCCAGTCATCCCACTCCTGAGCACATATCTGTACAAAATCATAATCTGAAATGGTACATGTATGCCAATGTCCACTGCAGCACCTTTTATAATGGCTAAGACATGGAAGCAATCTAAATGTCCAACGACAGAGGAATGGATAAAGAAGCCATGGTACATATATACAATGGAATATTATTCAGTCATAAAAAATGAAATAATGCCATTTGCAACAACATGGAAGGACCTAGAGATTATCATACAAAGAGAAGTCAAAGACCAATATCATATAATATTACTCATATGTAGAATCTAATTTTTTTTAAGTTACAAATGAACTTTTTTACAAAACAGAAGCAGACGCATAGACAGCGAAAACAAACTTATGGTTACCAAAGAGAAAACTTGGAGGAGGGGGATAAATCAGGAGCTCGAGATGAACACACGCACACCGTTACATAAAAGATAGGACAGCAACGTGTTGTATAGAACAGGGAACTCTATCCAATATTCTGTAATAACCTCTATGAGAAAAGATAAGAGGAAAAGAATCTAAGAAAGAATAAATATATTTGTATACACATATATCAGTTCAGTTCAGTCGCTCAGTCGTGTCTGACTCTTTGCCACCCCGTGGACTGTAGCACGCCAGGCCTCGCTGTCCATCACCAACTCCAAGAACTTACTCAAACTCATGTCCATTGAGTTAGTGATGCCATCCAACCATCTCATCCTCTGTCGTCCCCTTCTCCTCCTGCCTTCAATCTTTCCCAGCATCAGGGTCTTTTCCAATGAGTTAGCTCTACGGATCAGGTGGCCAAAGTATTGGAGCTTCAGCTGCAGCATCAGTCCTTCCAATGAATATTCAGGACTGATTCCCTTTAGGATGGACTGGTTGGATCTCCTTGCAGTCCAAGGGACTCTCAAGAGTCTTCTGCAACACCACAGTTCAAAAGCATCAATTCTTTGGCACTCAGCTTTTTCCATAGTCCAACTCTCACATCCATACATGACCACTGGAAAAACCATCGCCTTGACCAGACGGATACATATTTATATGTGGGGCTTCCCTGGTGGATCAGTGGAAAAGAATCTGCCTGCCAATGCAGGAGACACAGGTACCATCCCTGGGTTGGGAAGATCCCCTGGAGGAGGAAATGGCACCCCACTCCAGTATTCTTGACTGGAAAATCCCATGGACAGAGGAGCCTGGCAGGCTACAGTCCATGGAGTCATAAAGAGTCAGACACAACTTAGTGACTAAATAACAATAATAAGTATAACTGAATCACTTTGCTGCACACTTGAAACCAACACAACACTGTAAATCAACTATACTCTAATAAAACTAAAATATTTTTTAAAAAAAGAACTAAACTTGGGGTTTTTATTTGTCAGTCTTCTGTATACTGCCTTTTTTCTCTTTGAGGACAGGAGCTATTAATACCTATCTCACTCAGGATCCTCCAGCCCCAAGTAATGTGCCTGAAATAGCTGGAACTCAAAAGGCATTTTTAGAATAAACACAGAGAAGTGTTCTTTACCATACAATGGTTTTTAAATGACCCAAGGAACATATTCATTATTTTTACTTGTTTTATATACTGGTATTCTTGAGAAGTTTTGTTTAGAAAAAAGATACAATCCTCAAAGGTGTTTCAATGGAAGGCCTATGAAGGCAGATATTTTGTCTGTTTCATTAACTTCTATGTCCAAAACATACCAGAATTAGTGCCTGGCACATAGTAGCTGCTCAAAAATGTGTTGAATAAATGAACATCCTTGGTTATGAAGTATTCTACACACCAGGAATCCAGTTCCTTTCTCTATTAAGTTTCTTAATTCTTTTAATTAATTTCTTTGTTTTAATTGTGGTGAAACAGAGTTAGTGATGGACAGGGAAGCCCAGTGAGCTGCAGACCACGGGGTCCCAAAGAGTCAGACACGACTGAACTGATATGTAACATAAAATTGATCATATGAAGCATTTTTAAGAATACAGTTCTGCAAACTATGGACACCAAGGGGGAAGGGAAGATCGGGGTGAATTGGGAGATTGGGATTGACATATATACACTACTGATGTTATCTATAAAACAGATAACTAATGAGAACCCACTATATAGCACAGGAAACTGTATTCAATACTCTGTGGTAACCCAAATGGGAAGGAAATCCAAAACAGAGCATACACAGAGCTGATTCACTTTGCCGTACAGCAGAAATTGATACAACATTGTAAAGCAACTATGCTCCAGTACAAATTAATAATAAAAAGAATACAGTTCTGTACTTTTAGTACATGAAGTACATCCATATTGTCATGCAACCAACACAACCTTTCTCCATCAAGTTTTTAGATTTTTTAACCTCAATCTGCAACATGGCATTTTAAATCATTAGTAAGAGAGATGGTGAGTTTTTATTACACAGTCCTACACTGGAACAAAATTAGCTGCTTTGTTTTCCACCTCTTCCTTTCACAAACTACCACCCTGCCATGATCCTTTCTGAAACATCTCCATCTCTTTCAATTTGCTCTTTCTTTCCCCTGCCTCACCCTGCTTTCCTTTCCCTCTCTTTCACCTTCTCTCAACCATTTGCCCATTATTTACCCCCTGTCACCTACATTTAACTTTCTCGTCAAATGTGAAAGGGTTTGACGTTCATACAATCCAAACCTACTCTTTTATACATGAGGAAACAAAGTCCTTTAAAAGAATGTATGTGAAGATCATGGCATCCGGTCCTATCACTTCATGGCAAATAGATGGGGAAACCGTGGAAACAGTGACAGACTTTATTTTCTTGGGCTCCAAAATCACTGCAGATGGTGACTGAAGCCATGAAATTAAAGACACTTGCTCCTTAGAAGAAAAGCTATGACCAACATAGACAGCATACTAAAAAGCAGAGACATTACTTTGCTGACAAAGGTCCATATAGTCAAAGCTATGGTTTTTCCAGTAGTCATGTATGCATATGAGAGTTGGACTATAAGGAAAGCTGAACGCCAAAGAATTGATGCTTTTGAACTGTGGTGTTGGAGAAGACTTGAGAGTCCCTTGGACTGCAAGGAGATCCAACTAGTCCATCCTAACCTAAAAGAAATCAGTCCTGAATAGTCATTGGAAGGACTGATGCTGAAGCTGAAGCTCCAATACTTTGGCCACCTGATGCAAAGAACCGACTCATTAGAAAAGATCCTGATGCTGGGATAGATTGAGGGCGGGAGGAGAAGGAGATGACAGAGAATGAGATGGTTGGATGGCATCACCAACTCGACGGACATGAGTTTGAGCAAGCTTCAGGAGTTGGTGATGGACAGGGAAGCCTGATATGCTTCAGTCCACAGGGTCTCAAAGAGTTGTATACAACTGAGCAACTGAACTGACTGGACTGACTGACTGATGCATTGTCTCAAAAACAGCAGATGTCCAATCAAGACGTTAGAACAAATGCGCTGTCCACTCATCCATCAACTCATGCACAGACTTCTCTCTATGTGTATTTTTGGGGGTAAGGAGTTATAAAAGTATCTGCATCTGAATGAACACTTGTGACTCTACTATCCAATGTCTAGATGTATACGTGTGTGTGTGGTAGGTGTGTGTATGTGTGTGTGTGTGTGTGAAGAGTCTGATCCAGAGTGTGTTTAGGATTCTGCCTGAAGGCCTAGGATTACCTACTAATAGCAAAGAGGGAGAAAATATTTTTAACTGACAATCCAAAGTGGAATATAGAATCGATCCTCTAATTGATCCTTACCAACCCTACAGTAAAAGAATAAATAAACTGACCTCTGCAACAGAAATAAGGCTCTTGACTTCATTGGCTCAATAAGATGAGCTCACCCCTGAGCTCCCTGACCAGATGATTCCTGATCCAGCTGAAACAGACATGATCTCCTGCAAAAGAGCCTGGTCTACTCACATATGACAATGAACTTGGGAAACCGTGAGCTGGAGCATAAGCTCCCTCAGGACAAGAACCACATGATGACTTTGTTCTCCCCCAACACACATGTAACATACACACATGGAGATGCACGCCTTATACAGATATCATGGGTTTTGTATGTATCTGCCTATGAGCCGGTAAAGCCTCCAGATATTATGAAACCAAAACTAATAGAACTATTTATTCTTTTGGCTTATTGTTTCATCTTCCCCTTTGTGCGTATCAAGGGTGAAGACATTTCATAGCATTCATTACTGCATGTTATATTCTACGCTGATTAGCTTGTTAGATGTTATTTTTATTTCATCTGTATTTATTTATTGTGTCTCTCCACCGCCCACCCCACCAGGGAATGTAAGCTTCTCCACAATGCCCAGCCTCTAGACCCTCAATAAGTATTTGTGGAATGAATGTGTATGTCATTCATTTCTATAATCTCAGCATCTACCACAGTGAACAAAAAAAAAAAAAAGAAAAAGAAATACTCAAAAATTACAGGACAAAAGGTGGATGAAATTCTGTTGGCGGGTCTCAAGGCAAGGTGAAATGTTTTGCTTTGAAATGACCTTCCTCTCAGTGCTAACCTGAAGACTTCCAGCAGGTCTCACCTTTGTGGACTCTAAATTACTTCCTGTTTTTCTATATCTTTGAAAGAGCAAGTTTATTTTTATTGAAGAATAGTTGATTTACAAAGTTGTGTTAGTTTCAGGTAAACGGCAAAATAACCCTACTTTTTTTTTTTAATTTGGGGAATCAATACACCAGCCTCTTCTCTACCCACCCCCGCCCCAACAGACTCTCTGGCGACAGTAGAGTGGGGTGGGTAAGTCTCCAAACCCAGAGCCAGAATTCAAAGCCTGACACCTTCATTTTCGTATCATGAGAATGTGACAAGTTAAGAGAGCTTTGTGTGTCAGTTTCCTCAACTGTAAAAGAGAGATAAATAATAAAAATACCCACCTCAGCGCAGTATCATGAAGAATAAGTTACCTAATAAACGTAAAACTCTTAGAAGAGTACCTGACCATCAAGTTTGATCACTATTAATCAAATAGTAATACTATTAATAAATAGTAATACTAACAGTAATACTAACAATAAATAGTAATACTCTTACTTCGACTGAGCGGTGAAGAATTGATGCTTTTGAACTGTGGTTCTGCAGAGGACTCTTGAGAGCCCCTTGGACTGCAAGGAGATCCAACCAGTCCATCCTAAAGGAAATCAGTCCTGAATATTCATTGGAAGGACTGATATTGAAGCTGAAACTCCAATACTTTGGCCACCTGATGCAAAGAGCTGACTCATTTGAAAAGATCCTGATGCTGGAAAAGATTGAAGGTGGGAGGAGAAGGGGACAACAGAGGATGAGATGGTTGGATGGCATCACTGACTCAATGGACATGAGTCTGAGTAAACTCGGGGAGCTAGTGATGGACAAGGGAGGCCTGGTGTGCTGCAGTCCGTGGGGTGGCAAAGAGTCGGACACAACTGAGCAACTGAATTGAACTGAACTGAAATACTATTACTATCTGAAATGATGGTCATTAGCCACATATGGCTGTTGAGCATCTGTAATGTGACCAAGGGAGTGATTTTTAAATTTATTTCAGTATGACTGTTTTAAGTTTAAAAGGACACCTGTGGCTGGTGGCCACCCTTTGGGCAGCACTGCTACAGGGGATCTCAGTCCACAAGCTCCGTAACGCCGTCCCCGCCTGCTCTCCAGCTCCTGGTCTGCTCCTCTCCCTCGCCCCAGAAATCAACACTCACAAGGCCAAACAGCAGGTTCACACCTCCAAGGCTGTGCCTGTGCTGGCCTCTTTGCCTGAAATGCCCTTCCTCCCCATCCGCCCCCAAACGTCCTGAAGATCTTGTTCAAATTTCATTTCCTCAGGGCAACTCTCCCTAACTCCCTCCCACCTGACCTCATCCCACTGTGGACACAGTGGAGCGTCACCTCCTCTGTGTTTCTCTGCATCTGTTTCTGTCACTCTGGTTATCCCAGACTCAGCACTTACTCTATGTGATACTAACAGAACGATGAAAATTCTAAGGACCAGTCTTTGTTCCAGTGATACGGGCCCATTCACTAATACCTGTGCAGCAAACACTTGCTGAGTCCATTATTAATCTGTGAATGTGTACAAGGTTTTATTAACACAAACTTTAGAACATTGACTACCACTCCATAATTATTTAGGTCAAGTTCTCCTATAAGGCCTATTTTCAAATAATAAAGAAGTTCTTAGCATGTCAGTTGAAGGTCTACTGATTTCAAGCCGTATCAACATAACATTTCAGTACTAACCAAAGAATCTGAATCTTCCCTGGAACAAACTCCTCCCTGTGTTTGCTCCTTCTAACAGTTTGGAAGTCTCTAGGATTTCAGAAACTGATCCTGCCATTTATCTGTCCCCAGTGCTCACAGTGACTTACTGGGAAGACACAGATGAGATTGTAAAGAAAGAAAACGAGAGGACCTGATTATAGACACAGATGGGAATTCAAGGATGAGTGATCTTTGCTACATCTTCTACTCAAATCCTACCCTCAAGAAGGAAAAAATTAAAATTTTGTCTAACGTGAAAAATAACGATTGTGGGTGATACGTGTCTATTCATTGACATGTGTTATCCAAAACTGTATTGTGTTGCTCTTACTCGTTAGCAAAGCTTTTGCTCAAGAAATCTCCCTTGTTAAATTACGAAGCCTCTGTTGCCATATTAAGCTGCCCTGAGAGTCGCACTGGTCCTTTCTTTCTATCACAATTTTCTGACTAATCCTTTATTTGGATTCCCACACAGTGTTCCAGCAATTAGAATAAGCTTTTGATGGATACATTTCTGGGGACCTAATTTGTATGAGTTACTTCCCAAGTACCAAGCATCGGTGGATGTATTTTACAAATGATTATCTTTCCTGCCCTCCAGGAACTTATGGTTCAATAAGACAAACAAATAAATACACAGTGATCAGAAACGTCTTCTTGTGGGCACAGTCATGTCAGCAGGGCAAGAAACGGATTCCAGAAAGCATATGAATCCAAAGGACTTTGTCTTCAAATCAGATATAGATTTGATTTTTTTCCTTATTAATTATGTGGTATTATTGTAAAATGCACAAACAGCATTTTCTAATGTAACGAACATTGACTTAATAAACGATTGAGTTCTTTAGGACTCTAGGATAAATCTCTAATTTTCATATAAATATTGACAGATTTTACATATTTTTTTTCTGATTTCCCTTTCCCCCCTGCCCAACACATATCTCCAGAATTTTAATCTAGGATGTTTCCCAAAAAACCAAAGGTCTAAGATAGGTTTTGAGACTGCTAATAAACACTGTGAGGTAAATATTTTTCTCTAAGATGTCTTAAACAAAAGATATCAATTTATTTTTTTTTATTTTTTAACTTCCTTCTAAAATCTGCACATCTAGGAAGAACATTCTGCATGCTACTAGAATTGCTTGTGAATTCTCCTAACATAAGATGCACTTATTTCCACAGTGTGTCCATCACTGCTGAGAAAAAGCAGATCTGGCTTTCAAAGATTATGTTTTGAGATTAAAAATGAAGATAGTGACCTTAAGTCCTTCAAGATTTGTAAGTCTGGCATGCTATCTATCTCAATAATACCTAACAAGAATGTCAAATGGACAGAAATGGCCATGGTAAGCAGGTGCTTGCAGCTGACAGTGATTGCTGTATTTTGGGTGATGGGAAACAGTGTTTCCATTAGTTCAAGTGAAATACAATGCCCTGCCAACTCAAGGTATCAGTGTATTCAATCCCCCTGCTGTGCCCTGTCCATTTTCTGTTGCTTCAATTCAAAATCAGCCCATACAAAGTCAAAATGTTGTACATTCTTCCCCTATCCCTTTCCCTGTCGCTGTGCTTCCAGCTTCACCGGAAGAACATGTCACTATGGTAACCAATCCCTCTGGTGCACAGACCAAGTCAACCTTTCTAGTCCGATTGCCAAGCAGAGCAACATGGAATCAAAGCTCTCAATGGAACTACCAGAAGTCATGAATTCCAGTCCCCTTTTTCTCAGTGGGGTTAACCAATATCAGGCAGAAGGATACCAATCTTGTTCCACAAGATGTTCAAGAAAGGAAATTCAAGAATGTCCTTCAGCAAGTCCTACCAGTGTTTATCAGTGGTTAGTAACATGAATCCTTCCTCACATTTCAGCTAACTTCCTATCATTACAATTTTAATGAAAGCAGAAAATGACACATAAAGTAACATTTTCCTGAATCTGAGAATTTGAAAACTGTTACAAAGTCAACCATTGTCAAAATCTATTTTGCTTCCTCTTCTTTCCCAAACCCAAGATTCTCTCTTCTGCAAATCTCTAATATCCTGTACAGTTTGACAAAGTTGTAGAGCTCCAAGTGGGTCACCCTACTTTACTAAGAGTCTAACCATGAAGCAGATGTGATGCTTGTAATAGTAACACATTCTTAACAAAATCATCTAAAATCCCTAGTAATTCTACAGAAGATGCAGAACAAATACTAAGATGGATCCTCTTTCTGAACCTACCCACCTAAATCTGAGTGGCCACCCAAATTATACCCACTGTTTGTCTTTCTTAAACAACTGACTTTTTTTTTTTCAAATTAACAATATTTTTTCTGATCCACTTCAACATTTTAACAAATCAAAGAACATCAGTGGTCATACACAAGATTTTAAAATAGCAGCAACCCTGCAGTGTAATTACCGACATTAGGAAAAACTACCTCATACGGTAGCCGCAAAGACCTTTCAGACAACAGCGTTGTTTTCACCTTGGTATTACCATTTAACAGATGAAGAAAATGAAGGGGGTGGGAGGAACTCATGAAATTCACCACAACTTCCAGGGTGCAGCGATCGTTAATGCATATTCCAGCATGCATAGTCCCTTCTTCAAAGCAATATTAATATACACACAAACAATATTTCAGTGGGCTAATGGAACAGGATGCTCCCCAAAGTATAAATCATGCAAGATCTACAAACTGCATCAGATGAGCAGACTTTTAAAAATTTTTGTGATCATATTAAAGAATCATGTAAATTTTTATCATTAGCAAATGCAGTTTGTTTTCTGCTTTCGTATACTCTGGATATTTTTTCTACAAATCTTCTGAAACTAGCATTTTTTCTCTTAAGTACCCCACTCTGGTGTTACTGGGGGAAAAAAAACTACTTTCCTGTGCTTATTAGATGCTGCTAATACTCAATGTGCAGGAGACATTTTTGTCAACCACTCAAAAAGACAAATCGAGAACTGTGGTGTGCTGCTACAGGTCAACAGGCTTGGGGCTGAAACACGGCCGGGGCTCTGATTTATTAATGTTCCTATGACCAGTGCCTGCATTATGCCGGGCAGGGTATAACTTCAACATTTCTGGCATGAAGAAGGCCTTCCCTGTGAGATGTTTCCCCTGTTGCCTTTGATGAATCAGTTCAACACGTAAAACAAAGATTAAAACTAGGAGTCTGTCTACCCCGACATAACACTCTTAAAGGGTTTCATTCCTCTGTCAACCGCACAAGATTACAGATTCCCTTCCTCTTCAGAGACTACTGAAGCATCTTCCTGGGTAAAACCCCTGGACCATGAGATTCTCTCGGAATCCCGTCAGACAAACGCAAGACCAGAGGCTGAGTAGGGAGAGGTAAGCGTCATTCCGAGCTGTTGGGAGGCAAGATGTGGCCACTTCAAGGCTCAGCCGAGCCTGGATAACCTGACCTCCTGGTACCAAGAGATCTGAGAGGCTGCGGCCAGGCGAAGGCAGGCGAGGGCAGCCGGGCCTAGCAGGCGCGCGGCTCTCCGCAGCGCCACGCCTCGCCTCCATGCGCTTACCTTTCCGAATCAGGGCCGCGATCTCGGGGTCGAAGCCTTGTCGGTGGCACTTCCTCCAGAGGCCCATGTTGGTGGAGTTGTACTGCCGGCTGCACTCGTCGGCTGGGCTCATGGCGAACAGCTGCCGGCGATTCCGGGCCCGGAGGAGCTTGCCCTCCCAGCGGTCCAGGCGCGAGCGGCTGGCCCGGAGTGGCAAGTTGTTGTTGTTGTTGTAAATGAAGCCGGGGTCGATCCGGCGAGTGTTGAAGGCCTTGCATCTGTCCCTGTGCTTCCTGGCGTCCGTCTCGTACCAGTGGTCTGAGCAGATGGCCACGGCCAGCATGCCGAGGGCGCAGAGCGCTAGCGAGAGGCCGGTGTAGAGCAGTAACCTTCCGGCAGCCATGCCTCCGCTTCGCGGCTACACCTTGGGCATGATCGGCCGCAGCCTCGCCTTCCCTCCGCGCGCCCGGAACAAAGCTGCGGGCGGCCGAGCCGAGGAGCGGACGGCAAGGGGGCTCCGCAGCGGCGCCCCTCGGCCCCTGCCTGCTGGTGCGCAGCCCAGGGACTGCAGGGGATGGGGGCGGGAAGCGTGAAAAGTTCTGATCGGGAGAGGCTCCGGCGATCCCCTGGGCGTCCTCCCGAGCAGACGCAGCCTCGGGCGGCGGCGCGCCCGGCCAGGCCGCCTCCCGCCCCCTCCCTGCCCGACAAGAAGCGGCTGCTCGGACCCTGCCGCGCCCGCAGCACTCAGCCGGGTTTCGGGCGACGCTGTCCTCGGGCCGGAAACTAAACACCAAGCGCCCTCCGCTGCGGTGGGACTCCTGAGCTTTCTTTGTGCAGAGTGGCGGGACCCACTCGCTTGGCTTTCTTGGGGGAGGGGGTCTATCAGGAGGAGATGCCAGGCGACGGGATAAATTGAATCACCCCGGATGCGGCCGGCCAGCGCAGGAAACCTCCAGATGCCAGGGTAAGCTGCCCTGAGTCCCGCCTGGGTCGCCCTCTCAGCGACTCTACCCTTCCTGGTCTGCAAGAGAAGAAATATTCTTCTTCTCTGGATCGGGTCTTTTACCAAAAAAAAAAAAAAAAAAATTTTTTTTTTAATTATCTGTCCTCTGGTCACCAGCAGGTCCTTTGCTCCTTCTTGCCAGCGCGCAGCGCTCAGAGGCGGGCTCCCAGGCGGTGCACGGTCTCGGCCGACTTTTCCCCGCGAGCTCCCGGGTCGTCTGCCTCTGGCTTCGCCATTCAGGCGGCCCCTCGGGCCGACGGTGCGGTCACCCAGACGGCGTTACCGGACGAGCCTCGGTCGGGGCTTTGCGGAGACTGGGCTGCAGCCCGCGGGCGCGAGAGGCTGGCTGCGCCGAGGAGGGTGCACCCGGTGGGGCGCACAGCGCGGGGTGCGCGGAGCTCGACACACGGCGCCTTCAACACCATGGACAGGTCGCGCGATCGCGGCGCCCGGCCCGCCCAGCAGCCGGCCTCCAGGGCGTCATGCCTCCCCCACCACTGCCGTTTTCTTCCCGAAGTGTCCACCCGGCCACCTTCAAACCCGCCTCTCCCGCGACGCCTCCGCCTCACTTCATCGGGCTCCCGTGTAGCCCCGGGAACGTGCTGCCCGGGTGCTGCAGGTACCCAGAAAAACCGCGGCTCCGGCCCTTCGACGCAATCCGCCCCCTTCTCCCGCCACCTGAGCCCCGGCACTCCAGCACTCCGTCTGCTCGGTCCAGCTGGGGTCAGCCGCTCTCAGACTGCACCATTTTCTTCGCAGCCCACCCAGGGGTTGAGATGCCGGCTCACTCGGCAGCGCGCAGAGAGTCGCGTCCGGCCTCGGCGTTCCACGATCCGGCTCCAGGCGCGGTGGTCGCCGACGTGAATGGGGCGAGGGTGGGGGAGGGAGGCTGGGACTCTCAGCTCCCCGTCCCTGCCTCCTCCTCTAGCCGCGGCGGCTCCGGGACCTCGCGGTCTCGGCCGGTGCCAGGCAGCGAGAGCCCAGGCTGCGCCGGGGAGGCTCGGGAAATCGCATCGCCCGGCTGCGGGGCGCTGGAGGAAGCCACGGCTTTGCTCGCTTTCTCGGGCGCCGGGCGCTGCAGCCTTGGCTGAAACCCACAGACGAGAACACGGAGCGCGCAGCCAAAAGCTAGTGATGTCATCCGTGCAACGTGAGCCTCATCTCTTATTTTTCTAGCATCCTTAAAGATAAAGTGCACCATTTCCCAGGCACAGGATGTCTAAGCCTTATTCTGTGACCAGGCAAGTCAATGGTGTCTGGCTAGGTATGTGCACAACCACATCCATATTTATGCACATATACATATATGTGATATGTAGCATGTTTACGGGCGTTAGTATAAATGTAAGGATGTTGCCTCCATCTCCGTTTATCTCTTTTCAGTAGTACAAAATTCCCTTAAATAGACCAGAGTTCTTGAAAGAAAAGACTGCTTATTGTGGAGTGGGCCTTCAGAGGGACTGAGGAAGTTCCCCTGCGTCCCCGGATTCGGTCGCCTATGTCCTGGATTGTATTTGATCTTTGTTTTCCCCCCAGAAAGCCACAGGCGCTACCCTAACCCGCTACAGGCGTTTCCACCCGGGGCCGAGTGCGTCCGCGGGGTTGTCGGCACCAGCCCCGATCCAGCCCCACGCCAGCGCTAGACACTCCGACACACACCCACCTCCACCTCCCTCCTCAGCGGGAAGAGAAAATTGACTGATGCTTTCTAGACAAGAGGGACAGAATTTTCTGGGGGTGGAGGCCGGAGGGTGCTTAATAGATTTTGGAAAGGCCTGGGGGGCTCACGCTTTGAGGTGGGGAAGTGGGGTTAAATGACACCTCGGTTTGGGGTTTGTCTTTATCCGGGTGGCGGCTGGATTTAGGCTCTCCGAGGACTCTGGGAGGTGGCGCGGAGAGACCCCAGACCTTAAGCGAGCGGGCCCCAAACGAGCCAGCTTCATCCTCCCAACACACACCGCCCGGCTCACGTGAGACGCCGCCGCAGGGCTGGGTGCCTCCCTCCCAGGTCGAAACCTTAGGTTCTCCGCTCTAAGGCTCACCCCTCATTTTCACTCTCATTCCAAAGCCGAAGGCCCGCAGTGCCGAGTGAAGGGCTGCCCTGGGGAAACAGAGGGTCTGGCACCCTGCTTTGCACAACTGGGCCGGCGAGCCAAAATGAGCGCACCTCCACCATATTCTTTTTGTCTTTTTTTCCCTAGGTTCCTGCATTCTGAATATCTCCAACGAGGCGTTTCAGTGCCATCTAGTGGGGGAGGGGCGCGCCTCGCTTTTGGTCCCTGATGCTGCAATGGGACTTGCTGAAGCGCCCGCAGAGCCCGAGGATGTCCGCTCAGGTCCTTGGGTGTCCGGCTGCCTGCGGGCTGCAGCATGCCCCCGCCCCCAGCCCGCTCCGGCCACATCCCAGCCCCGGGCTCCCTGGGACGATGAGGGGGGAGAAGGGGAGCTAGGCCGACTTTGGCCACAATGTCTTCTCACCTTTCTCTCCACCCTCCACTTACCTGCTCTCCCTCTCTCAACCGTGAAAAAACAGAAACAAGTGTAGACACTTCCTACCCAGGCAGAAAATTTCTGGACCTCTTTTCTCTGGTAAAGCTCAGAGTACTTTTAGGTTAGCAGTATGCCTGCCCTTGACAACAAGGAGGAGGCAGCAAGATGAAATGACATCCACAAGGTCACTCAGGAACTTGGGGCACGCCAGCGGTAGAGCCTCAGTCTCTATTGAGTCTGGTACCCACCTCACCTGCCCCCTGAGAACCAGCTCAAAGAGGAGCCCCTGAGACCTCTGAAAGCCCAGGCAGCTGCTTTTTGTAGTAAATGTACCTGTCCACTGTGTCCTATCCTTCCTCCCGCTGCCATTATTCCACTCCTCTCTTACTCTTGCTTTTTAACTTTTTCTCCTGGCCTGTGCCTTAGGCCTGCTTCCAGTGACATGCCATGCCCCTTCCAGTGGTCCTCAATGGGACTGTGATGATGAACTGTGTCATCATCTTTTCTGACCACCATTAAAATTGTATTTTGAAACGTCTGTCCTTCATCACATCCCAGAAACCCTATAAAAGATACTGATTTGAGGCCTCTTTTAAAGTGGCCTTGCATACTTGCTCGTGCACAACTCTAAACAATTTGAGGATGATCTGGTCCTTGCAGTTAAAATAGACAGTGGATTCTTCCTCTAGACTATATGACTGTATGATTTTCTTTTCTTAAGTAAGTGATCTACATGTCTTCCCACTGTGTTCTTCCAGTTCCTTCCACCCCATTAGGTACAGCTTCAAGGTCTCTGTATTTCCAACCTAATCCTTCCCATTTGCACCTACGCTGGTCTAGAATCAGAGAAGCTCAAAATTGGAAGGGACTTTGGGCTTTGGGGTTTCCCTAATAGCTCAGTTGATAAAGAATCTGCCTACAATGCAGGAGACCCTGGTTCAATTCCTGGGTCAGGAAGATCTGCTAGAGAAGGGATAGGCTACCCACTCCAGTGTTCTTGGGCTTCCCTTGGGGCTCAGCTGGTAAAGAATCTGCCTGCAATGCGGGAGACCTGAGTTTGATCCCAGAATTGGGAAGATCCCCTGGAGAAAGGAAAGGCTCCCCACTCCAGTATTCTGGCCTGGAGACTTCTATGGACTGCATAGTCCATGGGGTCGCAAAGAGTCAGACACAACTGAGCGACTTTCACTTCCTTTGGGCTTCCCTAGTGGTTGAGACAGTAAAGAATCTGCCTGCAATGCAAGAGACCCGGGTTCAACCCCTGGGTCAGGAAGATCTCCTGAAGAAGGGAATAAATGGCTACCCACTCCAATATTCTTACCTGGAAAATCCCGTGCACAGAGGAGCCTGGTGGGCTACAGTCCATGGGGTTGTAGAGTCAGACCCAACTAAGCTTAGAGTTATCCGCACAATAACACATGAATCTCTTCTAGAACATTTCCCAAAAAGTGACTAACCAGCTTCTGCTAGCACACTTGCAGTGATGGGGAAATCACTGGCTTGGAAAGCACTCTGTTCCACTGCTGGATGGCATGAGTGGCTGAACAGGTCTTCCTTATACTGAGTCTCATCCTAGGTCCCTGGAATCCTACCCACTGGCCTTAGAGAAATCCACAGATACCTGACCCCTCTTCCATATAATGATTCTTCTCATATTTAACGTCAGCCATCATGTTCTCGCTATATTTTCTTCCTCCCAGGCTAAACATTCTATATTCATTTCCTCTTTGTGCTTGCTCCTACTGGGCTTCTGGTACCTCCTCGTTGTTTGTGCTTCTTGCAACCAACAGTGATCCTTGATCTAACAGTCATGGCAACTGATGAAGAAGAAAACATGATCAGCCAGTTTTTTACACGACCCATGTAGAGTTCTAATGACCCTCGCCTCCTCGTCTACGAGTTCACATGCCATCCCTTTGGAATGCTGTCCTAGGATCTTGCCCTGAAATGACATTAAGATTACTGTGGATTTGCAGTTTGTGAAATCTATGTTTTTGAAATTTGGAATTCCATTTGCGGACATGCACACAAGCACATACACATCTACTTTTCAGTTCAGTTCAGTTCATTTGCTTAGTCGTGTCCAACTCTTTGTGACTCCATGGACTGCAGTATGCCAGGCCTCCCTGTCCATCACCAACTCCCGGAGTTTACTCAAACTCATGTCTGCTGAGTCGGTGATGCCATCCAACCATCTCATCCTCTGTCATCCCCTTTTTCTCTCACCTTCAATCTTCCCCAGCGTCAGGGTCTTTTCAAATGAGTCAACTCTTCACATCAGGTGGACAAAGTATTGGAGTTTCACCTTCAGCATCAGTCCTTCCGATGAATATTCAGGGTTGATTTCCTTTAGAATGGACTAGTTGAATCTCCTTGCAGTCCAAGGGACTCTCAAGAGTCTTCTCCAACACCACAGTTCTAAAGCATCAATTCTTCGGCACTCAGCTTTCCTTATAGTCTAACTCTCACATCCATACATGACTACTGGAAAAACCATAGCCTTCTAAGTTCACATTTTTCAGGCTTTCTCAAAGGTCAACATCAGAGATTCAGAGATATCATTAAAGTTAAAACATAAAGATACCATTAAAAGGTCTCTCAGTTTCCTGGGGTACACTTTACACAGAGCAGATAGATGCTCTTCTACAATTTCTCACCCTCCGAACTATTTTCAGTTATCATATTTGTTCTACCCTACACTCCGCTTTCAGTCTGAAAATCACTCTCTTTGACATTGTCAATTGGAAATAAAAGTTGATGAGGTGTGCTTTCTCTTAGCCTTCCATCAGTATTACACCACTGCCCAGAGAAAAGGCCCTCTACATATTCTGATTTCTATTTTCCTAAATAACTTTGTGCAACTTGGACATCGTCTGAAACCCAAAAGTTATCTTCTACTTTAGCCTTCCTGACAAAGTCTCCCAAGTCTGTGACATGCTAGTTCTTATGCTTGAATAGGTACACTTCTTTCCCTATAAAGACCTTCTCCCTAAATCTCTCATCAGAGTTACATTGGTGTACTTACCTACCTTCGGTCTTGTCTTCCTTTTTAGGCTATTTTCATCTTACCACTGAGTATCTAAGTCTTCTCTTTGCTTTGATTTTCTTCTTCCTCCACTGCAGCATCATATTAGTCTTCTTAAATCCTTCAGTCCTTTACTCCAAACACTGCAGTGATTTCATCTCACCTCTGCAGTAAAGCTCAAACTCTGTACTCCACCCCACAAAGGCTTCAGCTTGTTTTCTAGAGTTGATCATCATATTCCCTTAGACACACTCTCTGTTCTAACTAGGTAGCTCTCTAAACATGTTTTGAAAAGCTCCACATTGGCATCATTCCTCTTGCCCATAAAATATTTAACTGGTCTGCTTTTTAAGGTTCTTACAGTTACAGGTGCCTCATATCAATAGGTCAAATAAATAACATTTGTTCATCTCACTAGAAGCTGAAAAGACCACCAATTAAACCAAAAAAAAACATTCTCGATATTTGAAAGCTCTTCCTATACTAGAAATGGTTTTAAATGAATAAGATCATCTCCTGTGTAAAGAAATATTCATGATTGGTAGGAATAAGACAACACAACAGAAAATCAGGCAGAGCTTATAAAGACAATTTACAGAAGAAGAAGTTCAAACAAAAAATTAACATATGGGGAAAAAAAACTCAATCTCACTAGTAATCAGGGAAAACAATTTTTTTTTTAAATACTGCTTTTTACCCATCAGATGGGGAAAAAATTACATGGCTGTTAATGTCAAGTGTTGGCCAGGGCAAAGGAAACGTGCTCTCAGGCACAGCTGGCAGGAGCATAAACTGACACCGCCACAGTGGAGGGCAATCTGGAGTACCTGTTAAGATGAAAAATACAGGTTTGTTATGACCCTGAGGATGTGCTTCTAGGTACTTAACCTGCAGAGCACTTGTACAACAAGCAAAGAGCATCTCTAATGTACTACCCGTATTAAGTTCCTAGTGTTTCCATGAGAAGTATCGCAAACTAGGTGTCTGAAAACATCGGTGATTCATTGTCACACAGTTCTAGAGGCTAGAAGTTCAAAATCAAGGTGTTAATGGGACCAGGATCCCTCTGAAACCTGTAGCGGAGAATCCTTCCTGGTTTCTTCTAACCTCCAGTGTCTGCTGGCAATTCTTGACATGTCTCAGCTCATAGAAGCTTCACTCCAATCTCTGCCTGGGTCAGCACATGACCATCTTCTCTCACATCATCCTTACCTCTGTTTCCAAGTTTCTCTCTTTTTATAAGGACACTAGTCACATTGAATTAAGAGGTTACCCTGCTCCAGCATAACCTCATCTTAACTAATTACATCTGCAATGACACTATTTCTAAATAAGGCCATATTTTGAGGGCATGAGGATAAGGATTCAACATTCATTCCGGGGGGACACTCTTCAACCCATAACTTTACCTTTCATGTAAAAAAGAAAGGGACATTTAAGAAAATATTCATGTGGTTGCTTATCTGTGCAAAATGAAAGTTATAATGGAAGGACCAAGAAGCCAAGAAGGCAATAGGAAGTTGATAGCGGAGTGTCACTACCAGCCCTCAACAAAGAGGCTCACCCCTAACAAAGAGCCCAGGGCAAGCATACAAATGGAGGCCCACATACCATATGTCTAAATGTTAGGGTTTCCCAGGTGGCCTCGTGGTAAAGAACCCACCTGCCAATGCAGGAGACACAAGGAACATGGGTTTAATTCCTGGGCTGGGAAGATCTCCTGAAATGGAAAATGGCAACCCACTCCAGTATTCTTGCCTGGAAAATTCCATGGACAGTGGAGACTGGCAGGTTACAATAACTGTTAACTAAAAATATTCTTTCTACCTGACAAATATCTTTATGACAATAAAATTTTCAAATAGGCATAAAATCATGATTTTTGTACAAAAAAAAGTTTTTTGTATGGCAAAATATCAAATACAACCAAATTAATTACTATTGTACATGTATTGATGGACCAACAATGTGTAGATAAATAATACAATAAAGATATTAAGAACTGATTTGTAATATCTGTATCATAAGACTTATTCTTCTTGATTTTTGTTTCAGAAAAATCACCATTGTTATAATCAGGACTTTCACATAACATTGATGGTAATGCCAAAAGCTTTTGATAACTGTTTTTGATTCACTGTAGTTCCTAGGTTTTTTTTAATAATTTTTATTTGGAGAAACTTTACTGAAGCACTAGCACTTCTATTGAAAGTGTCAATAAAATTCTTAAATCAGTGCTTTCATTTGGAATTTTATATGGTATGGTCAAGAATTGTAACAATCACATATGACAAATTATTGTTAATGCAAGAAATGCTGTATTATATCTACCATATAAATCATTGTCACATACAGCATGATATTTACTAGCTCTTAAAGTAACTCCTAGATCCACACAATATTTATTAAGTTCTTCTTTCAAATGCCAGAATGAAGAAAACCAAAAATCACAGCACATTGCTTAATTGATTCAAATCTCTCTACAAGACCATAACTTGATCAGTAATGATTGGAAATAGTTGCTACAAACATTACTGTGGGATTAATCATATGTAAATTTTCTTTAAAGTCATAAAAATATTTGCATTTCCTTGTTCTAATTTCCTTTTATTTTGTTAGAATATCACTTTTGGTTATAAATAGTTTAATTCCATTTTATTTACAATTTTATAATATTTTTAATCCCTCTGAGAAATTGCCAAACTTAGATATGCTTTTGGTTATATTATAAATAACAAACAATAGTTCATATCAAAAAACTGTGGATAGCACAAATCCAAAATTAATTTAATTATCCACCAAAGACCATACTTTGTTCTGTATTTAAGGATCTTCTGTTATTTCATTTAGCTCTCCTAGTATATCTTATATCCTTTCTAAATTAAATTTAATGGCTTTAACAACATTTAATCGACATCTCCATTACATGTCTTAAGTGGCTATAAAGTCAAATTTAAATGTATTTCATCTACAGATAGATCCAAGACATATCATAAATAATCTCTGAGTTTCCCTAAAGAACTTCATGACTATTGGCTCAGTTGAGGCCACATCACTAGAAACAAATTCAAATCATGTTCCACACAGGTTATCAAGAATGTTTCTGGATTTTAGGCCAAAATGCAGGTTGGATCTAGAGAAATATACTTGTAGTTTAAGAGCAATATGACCAGCAGGTTAAGAATCTGTCTGCCAATGCAGCAGACATAGGTTCAATCCCTAGTCCTGGAAGATCCCACATGCCCCAGAACAACTAAGCCCATGAACAACTACTGAGCCCTCATGCTGCAACTACTGAAGCCCGTGCACACTCCCTAGGGCCCACGATCTGCAACAAGAGAATCCACCACAATGAGAAGCCTGTGCACTGCAACTAGAAAGTAGCCCCTTCTTGCTACGTCTAGAGAAAGGCTGTGCACAGCAAGGAAGAGCCAGTGCATCCAAGATAAACAAAAATAAATAAACTTTTAAAACAGCAATATGAACTGCAAGAGCATAATATTGCAAAACGTTCTTTAGCTACTGTGTGCTACTGTTCAAAACACTGCCCTAATTCATGTGTAACTCTGAACCGCGAATTGGAACACAAAGGGAAGCAAGAAAATGGATGCGCATCACTGCTGGGAAAAGATACTTCCTTATTCAAAAATCTACCTGGTAGGAAGGATTTGACAAGTTAATCATTTCATCTTTTCTTTTATCAAAGTGCCTCCATCCTCGGATCCTCTCAACAACTCAAAGCAGTATCTATCACCAACAGTATCTATCACCAGCAACTCAACCCACACAACTGAAAGGCTCTCAGGTGCAGGTCTTTTGCTTTGAGGACACAGAGCAAGAGATATAGGAAAGCATCTCCTTGGAGTTTGTTCTGTGTTAACCAGAAAAATAGATGTTTAAGGTTGCAAGCCATCCTGTGCCAGTACTGATACTGGATCCCAACACATAGAAGCAACCATGAGGTCTTCAACCATTATTTTGAGTGTTTGTGATATGTGGGCCCTCTAAAACAAGGGGTCTAGGGACTTCCCTGGTAGTCCAATGGTTAAGAATCAGCCTTCTAATGCAACAGGTGCAGGTTCAATACCTGGTCAGGGAACTAAGATCCCATATGCCAGGGGGCAACTAAGCCCATATACCACAACTGGAGAAGCCCAAGTGACACAAAAAAATAAAAATAAAACAAGGGATCTATAGGGCAGGGGCCCTCTTGCTGGGAACAGAGGGCAGCCTAGCTGGAGGAACAAAAAAGGAAAGATATTTCCTGAACTTAAGGACCAGATTCACCCAACAGAAGCGGGACCATGGAGACAGCTGTCCAGCAGAGCCAGAACCATGAAATTGAGGCAGCAGCAACTGCAGTTATTACCTGTGGAAGAAAACAGGGGATAGACGCTCTGCCTTTCTCCCTACCTTCTGTTCATTAATCCTTCCCAGGGCCTCCTGTTCGCTGAACCCTGATGGACACCAGTTGACTTGAGAGCATTGGGACCTGCAAACCACAAATGTCAGCCCCCTGCAGCAGAACTAAGCAAGGAAAGTCAAGGAACAAATATGAGGGAAAACGGGCTATGATGGACTGGCACAAGGTGGATATTTCCATAAAATCAAGACCAAGAAAAATATGCATGCTCTACCATCACTATTTAATGGGGGAGGGGGTGCAGTATGGAACATCAAGAACAGGGCAGGCAACAGAAATAAGACTTACAACGATTGGAAAGAAGAGTGTAAAACTATTATATGTGGCGAGTATGACTAAAAGCTCAAAAGAAAAAACTTTAAAATGGTTAATACTAATAGGAGAGTTCAATAAGGTGGCCTAATATAAGAAAAATACATAGGAATCAATACATTATAATAGCAATTGTTAGAACAAATACTGGACAGCTATCCCATGCATAGTAACAACAACAAGCAAATAAACAAAAAACACTCTAGAAATTCCCTGGAAGTCCTGTAATTAGGATTTTGAACTTCCACTGCAGGGGGCCTGGGTTCAATCCCTGGACAGGGAACTAAGATCCTACATGCCATGAGAAATAGCCAAAACAAAAATAAAAATTTTTTTTAAAAGATAACATACTGAAGTATAACATTTACAAAGAAAGTGAAGACTTTATATGAAGAAAACAATTTTACTGCTAGACATGAATGACCCAAAAAAGATATAGAAACCTACCATGTTCCTGAATGAAACAGTTCAATACTGTTAAAATGTCCAGGCTTTATGAAATCATTCATAGATTTAACACAATTCCAATCAAAATCTCAAGAGATTTTATTGGAACCCAGATATTTATTGGAAAATAATTCTAAAGTTCGTCTGTAAAAATCTACTAGTGAGAATAGATAAGATGTTTTTGTGTGATAATTTCTCTCTCAGAAGTAAGTATTTTAGAAAGTCAAAATATTTTAAACAGTGTGATAAATACTTCTCAGACCCTGTACTTCCTCCCCAGAAGCCCTGGGATTTTCTTTTTTATAAATAAAAAGAATAGGAAACCTGATCTAATCATTCACCAAAAATCATGGCACACTTGATTTGTGTGAGATCAGACCTCCTGGGGACAACAATTACACAAGATCTGGAACAAATAAGACACACTTCTCCCAGGCAGCCTTTGACCAATACAGGCAGACTCTGATGTCATCTGGTCAATGCAATATCCTGATGGTATCCAGGGATTTACCTCCTGACTAAGGAGTCATGATAGTGTCCTATTCTCCTCCCTGACCTGATATCTCAGAGTCCAGATTCTGCAAGTCCTTGATCATTTGCTACTTTATCAGTTTTGGACTGAATGTTTGTATCCCCGGAAAATTGCTATGTTGAAGTCCTAACCCGCAATGTGATAGTATTCGGAGATGAGGCCTTGGGAAGTCATAAGGGTGTGGCCCCCATGTTGGGATTAGACACTAGATAGCTTGCTTGCTCTCTCTCTGGCCACGTGAGGACACAGAGAGAAAGCAGCCATCTGCAAGCCAGGAAGAGAGCCCTCATCTGAACCCAGTGCTGCCAGCACTCTGATCTTAGACCTCCAACCTCCAGAATGGTAAGAAGTTCAAGTTCTGTTGTTTAAGCCTCCCAAGGTAATGGCATTTTGTTTTGGCAGACCAAACAGACTAAGACACCAGAGTTTCCACAGCAACTCAAAGGAACTCATAACCCTCAATGTGACTGTATCTTGAGATAAAGTCTTTAGGAAGTAACTAGGTTTAAATAAAGACATAAGGATGGGGCCCTAGCCCAAACGGACTGGAAAAGGAGGAAGCCGTATCTCACTCTCTCTCTTCCTTTGACCACAGAGAAAAGGCCATTTAAGGAGACAGAGAGAGGACAGTCATCCACAATCCAGGCAGAGAGAACTCACCAGGAACCTAACTGACCAGCACTTTGATCTGAGACTTCTTGGGCTCCAGAACTGCGAGGAAATAAATATCTGTTGTTTAAGTCAAGCAGTCTATAGTGCTTTGTTATGGCAACTCAAGACTAACACAAAGAGGAATCACCTCATAAAAGAGAGGAATTTGTATCATCTCTGGAGGGTGCCAGACACCCAAACACAACTTGGCTCACTACAGCTCGGCCAGGGCTTATCCAGGCAAACCCAGACTCCAGCTTGTTAGCAGGGGCTTGTCTTACCACGGAAAACCTGGGGTATAGGAGTCTCCATTCCTCCACCGCCTCCAACAGATGCTGGCCTTGCTAGCAAGCACTCCGTTCAGGAAAAGCAATCACTGGCCAACTAATGCCTGTGCAAGAGGTGAAGGTAGGGACCTCCCTGGTAGTCCAATGGTTAAGACTCCGCCTGCCAATGCAGGGGACATGGGTTTGATCCCTGCTTCAGGAGGATTCCACATGCCATGGAGCAACTAAGTCTGTGCACCACAACAAGAGAAGTCACTGCAGTGATAAGCCTGCATGCCACAACTATAGAGTAGCCCCTGCTGGCCACAATGACAACTCAGCACAACAATAAATAAATAAACTTTAAAAAATAAAAATTAAGAGAAGAAAAAAAGATTTGAAGGTACTGCCCAGGATATTGCATTACATGGCTGCAGCCTGTAGCTGATCACACAGATGTAGAAAGCTATTCCTTTATAAAAAGTCTTTTCAAGTTTACCATTTCATATGCACAAGTTCACTGGGAAGAGGTCCCTCCTAGAAGGTAATAAAAATCATCCTAGCAGAGAGAATCCTCTACCGAGAACGTCTTTTGTCATTTTGCAGTTGATCTCAGTGGTACTCCATGGACAGCAACCAGAGGACCTTGGAAGTGTAAAGTGCTCACAAAGAATCTATTTTAAAGGTATCACTGGATACGCACTCAAAAATGAGAGTTCAAATATTTACACTGAAGTATTATTTGCAACAAGATTAATTCCTATTGCAGGTAGGCTTCCCTAGGTTCCAAAATGAACAAATTCATTCAAAAAGTACAAAGTCAATCAAAGAGTCATCGACATCCAAAATTAAGAGCATTCTCTTTAGAGATAATTCTGTTTCTCAGTGTTTTGAACTATATATTTTTGCTTTACACTTTTTGACAGCGAAGATTCTTTACAGGAGAATTAAAAAAAAAAAAGAGTTGTGGTTTTTCCAGGGTTCTCTGTTCATTGTGAACCACACCCATCTCCTCCCTCAACTGGATCCTTACATTTCAGTCTGACAAGCACATGCCATCAAGAGGCACAGGTGTGGTACAAGACTAGAAACGATTTTGCCAAGGTTAGAAGGCAGGTTACTGAGGAACCTGATGGACATGGTGCTCTTACCTGGGCCAAGTGAGAGCACCATGAACCAGAATCACAGGAACACAAGAAACAAGCAAGATGATGGGACCCAAAACATCCACTAAATGAGGGAGAACAAACAACTATAGGGGAAGCAGGAACTGTGGTCCAAAAGCAAGATACTGGACCAGGACAAAGACAGTCCTGCAAGGAAAGCCAGAACCTCTGTAATCAACTCAGATAACTGGGAGGGAAGGCAGGTCAGAGGATAGTTATGAGCATCAAGCCTCCCCATTTGTTGACTGCATACTTGGTGCCAGGCACTACACAGAGGACTTTTCATTTAATCCTCAAATTTTCATTGCTGTTGTTGTTCAGTCACTCAGTCATGTCCAACTCTTTGCGACCCCATGGGCTGCAGCACACCAGGCTTCCCTGTCCATCACCAACTCCCAGAGCCTGCTCAAACTCAGGTCCATTGAGTCAGTGATGCCATCCAACCATCTTGTCCTCTGTCATCCCCTTCTCCTCCTTTCTTCAATCTTTCCCTGCATGAGGGTCTTTAATGAGTCGACTCTTCACATCAGAAGGCCAAAGTATGGAAGCTTCAGCTTCAACATCAGTCCTTCCAATGAATATACAGGATTGATTTCCTTTAGGATTGACTAGTTTGATCTCCTTGCAGTTCAAGGGACTCTCAAGAGTCTTCTCCAACACCACAGTTTAAAAGCATCAATTCTTCGGCGTTCAGCTTTCTTTATGGTCCAACTCTCACATCTGCACATGACTACTGGAAAAACCATAGCCTTGACTAGACGGACCTTTGTCAGCAAAGTAATGTCTCTGCTTTTTAATAAGCTGCCTAGGTTGGTCTTGCCTTTTCTTCCAAGGAGCAAGTGTCTTTTAATTTCATGGCTGCAGTCACCATGTGCAGTGGTTTGGGAGCCCAAGAAAATAAAGTTTGTCACTATTGCCATAGTTTCTTATCTATTTGCCATGAAGTGATGGGACCGGATGCCATGATCTTTGATTTTTGAATGTTGAGTTTTAAGCCAGCTTTTTCACTCTCCTCTTTCATCAAGAGGCTCTTTAGTTCCTCTTCAGTTTCTGCCATAAGAGCGGTGTCATCTGAATATCTGAGATTATTGATATTTCTCCCAGCAATCTTCAATCCAGCTTGTGCTTTATCCAGCCTGGCATTTCTCATGATATACTCTTCTGCATATAAGTTAAATAAGCAGGGTGACTGTGGAAAATTCTGAAAGAGACAGGAATACCAAATCACCTGACCTGCCTCTTGAGAAATCTGTATGCAGGTCAGGAAGCAACAGTTAGAACTGGACATGGAAGAACAGACTGGTTCCAAATAGGAAAAGGAGTATGTCAAGGCTGTAATATTGTCACCCTGCTTATTTAACTTATATGCAGAGTACATCACGAGAAACACTGGGCTGGAAGAAGCACAAGCTGGAATCAAGATTGCTGGGAGAAATATCAATAACCTCAGATATGCAGATGACACCACCTTTATGGCAGAAAGTGAAGAAGAACTAAAGAGCCTTTTGATGAAGGTAAAAGAGGAGAGTGAAAAAGTTGTCTTAAAGCTCAACATTCAGAAAACTAAGATCATGGCATCTGGTCCCATCACTTCTTGGCAAATAGGTGGGGAAACAGTGGAAACAGTGAGAGACTTTATTTTGGGGGGTTCCAAAATCACTGCAGATGATGACTGCAGCCATGAAATTAAAAGATGCTTACTTTTTGGAAGAAAAGCTAAGACCAACTTAGACAGCATATTAAAAAGCAGAGATACTACTTTGCCAACAAAGGTCTGTCTAGTCAAGGCTATGGTTTTTCCAGTAGTCATGTATGGATGCAAGAGTTGGACCATAAAGAAAGCTGAGCACCAAAGAATAGATGCTTTTGAACTGTGGTGTTGGAGAAGACTCTTGAGAATCTCTTGGACTGCAAGGAGATCCAACCAGTCCATCCTAAAGGAAATCAGTCCTGAATGTTCATTGGAAGGACTGATGCTGAAGCTGAAACTCCAATACTTTGGCCACCTGATGCGAAGAACTGACTCATTGGAAAAGACCCTGATGCTGGAGAGATTGAAGAAGGGAGGAGAAAGGGACGACAGAGGATGAGATGGTTGGATGGCATTACCGACTCAATGGACACGAGTTTGAGTAAACTCCGGGAGTTGGTAATGGAGAGGCAGGCCTGGCATGCTGCAGTCCATGGGGTTGCAAAGAGTAGGACATGACTGAGTGATTGAACTGAACTGATGCACTCCTTTCCCAACTTGGAACCAGTCCATTTTTCCATGCCTGGTTCTAACTGTCACTTCTTGACCTGCATACAGGTTTCTCAGGAGGCAGGTGAAGTGGTCTGGTACTCCCATCTCTTGAAGAATTTTCCAGTTTGTTGTGATCCACATAGTTAAAGGCTTTAGCATAGTCAATAAGGCAGAAGTAGATGGTTTTTTGGAACTCTCTTGCTTTTTCAATGATCCAACGGATGTTGGCAATTTGATCTCTGGTTCCTCTGCCTTTTCTAAATCCAGCTTGAACATCTGGAAGCTCTCGGTTAGCATACTGCTGAAGCCTGGCTTAGAGAATTTTGAGCATTAGTTTGCTCAAAATATAATCTACTATATATATATGTATATAATCTACTTTTATCGGCTGAAGGGAGGGAGCCACTAAGAGAGTAACTTGACCAACTTCATCCAGTTGGTGGATGAAGGGGCAGGGATTTAAATCTAGCTATTTTTTGTTGTTGTTGTTCAGTCACTAAGTTATTCTGATTTTTTGAAACCCCATGGACTGCAGCACACCAATCTCTTTTGCCCTTCACTATCTCCTGGAGTTCATTCAAACTCATGTCCATTGAGTCAGTGATGCCATCCAACCATCGCATCCTCTCTTGCCCCCTTCTTCTCCTGACCTCAATCTTTCCCAGCATCAGGGTCTTTTCTAATGAGTCAACTCTTCAAATCAGGTGGCCATCGTATTGGAGCTTCAGCTGTAGCATCAGTCCTTCCAATGAGTATTCAGGGTTGGTTTCCTTTAGGATTGACTGACTTCATCTCCAAGGAGTCCAAGAGACTCTCAATAGTCTTCTCCAGGACCACAATTTGAAAGCATCAGTTCTTCAGTGCTCAGCTTCTTTATGGTCCAATTCTCACATCTATACATGACTACTGGAAAAACCATAGCTTTTGTCTCTGCTTTTTAATATTCTGTCTGAAGTGAAGTGAAGTGAAGTCGCTCAGTCATGTCCGACTCTTTTTGACCCCATGGACTGTAGTCCACCAGGCTCCTCCATCCATGGGATTTTCCAGGCAAGAGTGCTGGAGTGGGTTGCCATTTCCTTCTCCAGGGGATCTTCCCAACCCAGGGATCGAACCCAGGTCTCCCGCATTGCGGCCAGATGCTTTACCCTCTGAGCCACCAGGGAAGCCCCAATATGCTGTCTAGGTTTGTCTAAACTTTCTGTTTAGAAGGTTATTGGTTCAATTTCTTTAATAAATGAGGGCAAATCCAAATTCTCTCTTCTTGTATGAGCTTGTACATCAATAGTCACATTAAAGTGATTATTGAAATAATCAAATTAGTGTTTGCCATAGTTGTTGCTCTTTTCTACTCATAACATTCCTTTATCCTCCTTTTAATATCTACAGGATCAGTAGTGATGGCCCCTCTTTCATTTCTAGCATTAGTAATTTTTGTCTTCTCTTTTTCTTAGTTAGCCTAGTTGGACATTTATCAATTTCATTAATCTTTTCAAACAACCATCTTTTAATTTCTTCATTCCTGTTTATAATTTTATTGATTTCTGCTTTAACTTTTATATCTTTTCTTCTGCTTACTTTATTTTTCCTCCTTTTTCTAGTTTCCTAAGATGGAAGACTGAAGGCAAAAGGAGAAGGGGGTGACAGAAGGTAAGTTGGTTAGAGAGCATCACTGACTCAGTGGGCACAAGTTTGAGCAAACTCCAGGAGAAAGTGGAAGAAGGAGGAAGCTGGTGTGCTGCAGTCCATGGGGCTGCAAACAAACAAACATGACCTAGTGACTGAACAACACAAAGATGGAAACTTAGATTACTAATTTTAGATTATTTTTCTTTTCTAATACATGCATTCAATGCTATAAATTTTCCTCTAAGCAGAGCTTTTACTGTATACAACAAATTTTGGAAAATTGTATTTTCACTTTCATTTAGTTAAACATACTTCAGAATTTAAGAATTCTTTAACTTATATGTTACTGAGAATTGTGTTGTTTAACCTCCAACATTTCAGGATTTTTCAGCTATCTTTTGTTGATTTCCAGTTTAATTCCATTGTGAACTGATAGCATACATAGTGTGATGTCTGTTTTTTTTTTTTTAATTTGTTAAGGTGTATTCTGTGACCCAGCATGCAGTCTATCTTAGTGAATGCTCTGTGTGAAAGAAAGGAAACACTTTATTATCCTGTTGGGTGAATTAGTCTGTAAAAGTCAATTATACCATATTGATTGATTGTGCCATTCACTTCAGCTGTGTCCCTTCTAAATTTCTACCAATTACTGAGAGAAGGATGTTAAGGTCTCCAACTATAATAGTGAGTTCTATTTCTCCTTTCAGCTTCTGAAAAGAGAACTCTAAAGTTCTGCTTCTCCCTTCAGCTTAATCAACTTTTGCCTCACATATTTTTGATACTTTGCCGCTGGGTATGTATACATTAAGAATTATTATGAATTCTTAGAGAATTGACCTCTTTATCATTATGTAATACCTCTCTTTATCCTTGTTAATTTTCCTTGCTCTTAAATTAGTTTTATTAATATTTAATATAAATATTAACAGAAACTAATAATTTATTGATACAAATTCATGTTAATTAATAATATTAATATTTCCTTGCTCTGTTTTGTCTGAAATTAATATTACTACTTCAGCTTTCTTTTGATTGGTGTTACCATGGTATGTCTTTCTTCATCTCCTTACTTTTAACCTATCTATCTTTACTGTTAATCTATCCAGCCTACACTTAAAATGAGCTTCTTATAAACAAAATATAAGAGCTTGTTTTTTTTAATCCACTCAGACACACAATCTCTGTCTTTTTCAGTTGGTGTATTTAGACCATTGACATTTAAAGTGATTATTGATATAATCAAATTAGTATTTGCCATAGTTGTTACTCTTTTCTATTCATTGCCCTTCTTTTTTGTTTTTGTCTTGTATTTTTTTAATTTTAATTTTTTTGTTTTAATTGAGCATTTCATATAATCCCATTTTTTCCACTGTCTTAGGATATTAGTTACATTTTTTATTTAATTTATTCTTTTAGCAGCTGTCCTATACATTTACTCATCCAAGTCCCTTTTCAAATACAACTATACCATCTCATGGGTAATGCAAGTACCTTACAACAGGGTATTTCCAATCCCTTCCTCTCATCTCTTATAACATCACTGTCATTCGTTTCACTGTGCATAACCTACAAGCACCAAATACCTTTTTCTACTATTATTTTGAGCAAACTATTATCTGTTGGATCAATTGAAATTAAAAAAAAAGATTTATATTACCATTATTTATTCCTTCTCTAATGCTCTTCCTTTCTTTATGAGACCTAAAGTTTCAGAACTATATCATTTTTCTTCTAAGAACTTCTTTGGCGGGGTAAGGGGTGGGGCAGGTTGCAGAGGGAGGGTTGCTGAAGAACTTCTTTTAAGATGAAGGTGGGTCAGGCTTCCCTGTTGGCTCAGTGGTAAAGAATCCACCTGGCAATGCAGGAGACGCAGGTTTGATGCCCAATCCAGGAAGATCCCACATGTCGCAGAGCAACTAAGCCTGTGTACCACAGTTATCAAGCCTCTGCTCTGGAGTCCGGGATCCACAACTACTGACTCGGGATATCACAACTGCTGAAGCCTGCACCCTAGAATCCACGCTCTGCAACAAGAGGAGCCACCTCAATGAGAAGCCCAAGCACCACAACTAGAGAATAGCCCCCACCTGCCACAACTAGAGGAAAACCCACACAGCAGTGAAGACTCAGCACAGCCAAAAATCAATAAATAAATTTTAAAAAAATTTTAAATAATGTGGGTCTACTGGCAACACATTCTCAACTACCACTAATCAACCAATCATTGACTGGGCAAATTATTTAACTTGTTGCATTCTGCAACTTCTACAAATAAGAAATTATTATCAAGCAAGCATTTTTTTCTGTTCTCAAATTCCAGAATTCTAAGCACAGTTTTATCGGTTCAGTTCAGTTGCTCAGTCGTTGAGACAAGTAGGGTGAATATTAATGGGAAACATAGAAGAGATTTTGTTTAAAATGAAAAACACCTTTTATGCAAATAATCATTCCTTCAAATAGTTATTTCATAAATATTGCTTCTCAAATACCAGCTTCTCTTAAAGTGAAACTCATTTAAATGTCTCTGCTTTTCCTGTATCAGTAAGTACAGAAAATCTACAATGTAAAGGTCAGTAAACTGTGGACTTTAGGGAAAGGTTCAAAATTTTTTTAACTAAAAAATGAGTTGGAACAGTTTCAATATTTTCATTTTGCTTTAGAGGCTAGCAAACATATTTGGACCCAGAATTTACTCTGGAGCATGGATGTTGGAAAAGTCTGACTTAATGAAATGGAAGAGAAAGGAAAAAATTGCAGTAGGACAAATTAACACAGTAAGGCAATATAGTTGATCCTTGAAATTGTGGATTTAGCATTGAAGGTTCAGTCTGCTCTCTAACGATCCTAAAGTCTGCATCCTGTAGTAATAGATAATTTTGCTAAAACATTCATTTTTCAGAATCCTATGCCCCACATGGCTGTGCATGAACCAAGCGTCCAAATTCCACAGTAGCCTCTTCAGTCTTTGACTTGTCATTATGCACAAGTGTGTTCTCGTATGTACTATGCTTCATTTAGGAAGGAATCATATGCTACAATTTGTTGCTATTGTTTAGTCTCAAGTCGCCTCTGATTCTTTGGCCACCCCTGTAGCCCGCCAGCCTCCTCTGTCCACGGGATTTCCCAGGCAAGAATACTGGAGTGGGTTGCCATTTCCTTCTCCAATATGTTACAATGGTAACTAATAACTAGGGATCCATGAGGGTCTTTAGGAGATCTCAAAAACACTTTTTACTCTATTTTAAAGAGTAAAATAAATAGATAATAGTAGATATAAATTTTTTAAATAATTTTTTCAGTGGTACAAGCTACTATGAATAATACAAAGCTCCACAGTCTCTTTTCGCAACCTCAGTTAAGACTCTTCCTGTTGCAAGTAACAGAAACTCAACTCATACTGGTACCAGCAAAGAGTTTTTGGTTTGTTATTGAAAAGTCTCAGGATGGCTTTCAGACATGACGTGAGCCTGGAACCCAAATGATGTTATCAGGATGACAGTTTCCTTCCCTCTCGGCTCTGCTCTCACTGTTGGCTTCATTTTCATTCTCCACTTGGCAGCTCTGGGTTCCCATCCTCCCAGGTGTCTTCCAACCAAGAAGACAGCACCATTTTTTAACCCCCGTCGTGAGTCCTGGAATCACACTGATTGGATCAACTTGGGTCACTGTCCACTCCTGATCAGTCAGGCACTGTTCATGTGTTCCACCTCTGGGGCCAGAAAGAAGCCCTACCCAATCCACAATCCACAGGGTTGAGTCACAGAGAAAAGATTCACCAGAGGAAATTCAGGATGTTCTGACCCAGAGGAAGAGCAAATGTGTGATGGGTGACCAAAACAGTCACCTGCTGCCTGCGGGTGTTTAAGACAATCCTGAAGGAACCTGTGGCTGCCGTGGGGGAGAGCTGGTCCTAAACAGCCATATGTTCAGCATTGGGCTCCCCTGTTTGGAAAGCCAGGGAAGGTCCAGGTGAACACAAGGGCTCCAGGAACTGCGGCAAAGAGTAGCTGCTCCATGGCTTCCCCAGGAAAAACATCCTAACATCCCTTGAGTATCTGTTGCCTCTGTGTGCTCAGAAACTTAACTATTAATGTAATGTCAGAGAAATCCTGCTGACAGAGAAGTATTCCGTGTGAACTGGTGACCACATTTTTCATTAAGCCAGCTTTTAGTGAATGCAAGCCTTGAACAACACGATTTCTTTGTACCTACAAAGATTCTTTTCAGTAAATGCATACCACAGTACCACACAATACAAGGCTGACTGAATCCAAGAATCAGGAATTGGGGATTTGGAGGGCCAACCATAAAGTTACACACAGATTATCCACCGTGAGGAGGGTCGCACTTCTAGCCTCCACATTGTGCAAGGGTCAACTGCGCTTTCAAATTTATTTGTTAATGTGTTTATTTTTGTGTTACTAGCAAGACCCAGGACTGCCTACATTTATCATGTGTTCATTTTTGTATAAACACATATTGGGATAAACAGTCAAATTTTACGGGGAATAAACTTATTTTATGTTATTTGAATGTTTGGACTAGCATTAAGCTATGCAGAAGATTGACCCTGTTCTTTAAACTTGCTGGCCTTAGACTTACTTTAAACTAGACCAGGAGATACACCCTCTTGTATGTCACGAGAGGGAGTGACTCAGAGCGTGAAGATCACTGGCCTAAGCCCACGACCTGCAGAGCAGTATTCTGCCCATCTCACTGGGAAGGGAGGCACCAGAGTGACATGAAGGGCTGTGCAGACAGGTTCAGAGTGAACCCAGCTCCACTCTGTGACCCCGGCAAGTTACATGGCCTCTGTGCCTCATTTCTCTTATATTTCTCTGTGCCTCATTTCTCTCATCCTGAAACACAAGGATAAAACAGCTCTTACCTCACAGGACTGTGGTAGAATTAAAGGAGATAATTCATGTTGAATATTTAGATCAGCAATTGATATGTAGTAAGTATTTCACAATTATTAATATACCTGTATATATTGGTCTTCATGTTTCTCTTCTCTAAGTTTTTAAGCTCTGTAACAACATAACTTGCCCACAGTTCATCCAAGTTCAATGTCAATCACTCACCATATATATTACAAAATGGAAACTTATGCACTTGGAATTGGAACTAAAAATTGACAATAAAGTATCTTTTATTTTATATACAAATATATAGCACGGACTGTGTTGAGGCTGTTATTAAATACTTTCCTATATCAAACAATTTAATCCTCATGATAATTTTATGAGGTAGGTTCTACTATTATCCTAACTTTATAGATGAGGAAACTGAGGTACAGAGAAGTTAAATAAGTTGCCTAAAGCCACACAGCTAGTAAACTTTAGATTTAGGATTTGAATCCTGACAAGTCTGTTTCCAGAGTCCAGGTTCTTAACCTCTTTACCATTTCCTTTTCATCTTTGCTATTCAGTTGATACAGAAGGAAGTGTTGAAAGAGAGAAAAATAATTATTGACTTTTCACACTTACTAAGCACTTACTCTGCTGGAGCTTTCATACCTACTTATTTCAATACTTTAATCACCATTAGTACTTTTAAGAATAACCATAAAGAGACTTTTAGAGAGTGCTTAAAATACCAGAATTTATTTCACGTAATCCTCTAATAGCCCTATGAAATAGATGTTATTAGTACTGCCATTTTACAGATGAAGAAAGTAAAGCTTTAAAAGGTTAAGTAACTTGCCCAAAGTCATGTAGGTAATAAGTGGTAAAACTGGGCTTGAAACCTAGATTGTCTGGCTCTAAAACGCTTGTGTCTAACCACAATCCAAACACTCTCCTATCTCGGTAACCCTATGGGATCGGTATTATTATGCTATCATTATGACTAAATCACACAAATGCTTATTCAGGATCTACTCACAAGATACTGACCACTGGCATTATTATCTATCAGTTAAAGATGGGAAAATGAAGCCACAGAGACTAAATGGATATGAGGCTGCCCCAGTGAAACGTCAATCCAGTCACTGGGCAAGCTAACTGTAGGCAAGTTTGTGAAGTGAATGACTACTTCCTCTGGGGTTTCCAAACTCTCTTTCAAACTCTTTTCTCAAATCCTAGTAACTCCAATTCCTCATGTTGGAAAATAATATATTCTCTCCAAATTATTGTGACTCAATTAAGAACTCAGAGTGGGTTAGAGAGGATATAATGAAATATAAATGTGGCGTTCTAAGAATGCTAATGTTGTCAGCAGACAGTTCAAAGGCAGGATGTTTCAGTTAAATGAGAATTTCTAACATTCTGATGTGTGGCTAAGGATAAGAATTCCTGCCACCCAGGGCAGAATGGTGGAGAAACTAGAAACTTTGAGAAAATTTTTGGATTCAGAATTTAAGAAATATGGGAAACATTCTCAGAGCAGACAACTCAGAGGGTCTGGTATAATGAGAACAAATATTCAAGTAGAGTTTAATTTATGGAATTTCTGTTGACAAAGTCCAGAGATACATACTAAGGTTCGGGTAACTCCGAGAAAGGCAGGTTCAATCTTAAATTGAGAGGAAAGATTAATAGCAAGCACCATGTGGTTCACACATTATTGTTGTTGTTCAGTCACTCAGTTGTGTCCGACTCTTTGTGACCCCATGGACTGCAGCACACCAGGCTTCCCTCTCCTTCACTATCTCCCGGAGTTTGCTCAGACTCGTATTCATCAAGTCGGGGATGCCATCCAGCCATCTCGTCTTCTGTCGTCCCCTTCTCGTCCTGCCTTCAATCTTTCCCAGTATCAGGATCTTTTCCAATGAGCCAGCTCTTCACATCAGGTGGCCAAAGTATTGGAGCTTCAGCTTCAGCATCAGTCCTTCCAATGACTATTCAGGACTGATTTTCTTTAGGATTGACTGGTTTGATCACCTTGCTGTCCAAGGGACTCTCAAAAGTCTTCCCCAACACCACAGTTTGAAAGCATCAGTTCTTCGGTGCTCAGCCTTCTTTATGGTCCAACTCTCACATCCATACATGACTACTGGAAAAACCATAGCTTTGACTATACAGACCTTTGTTGGCAAAGTGATGTCTCTGCTTTATTATATACTGCCTCGATTTGTCAGAACTTCTCTTCCAAAGAGCAAGCGTCTTTTAATTTCATGGCTGCAGTCACCATCTGCAGTGATTTTGGATCCCAAGAAAATAAAATCTGTCACTGTTTCCCCACCTATTTGACATGAAGTAATGGGACCGGATGCCATGATCTTTATTTTTGAAATGCTGAGGTTTAAGCCAGCTTTTTCACTCTCTTCTTTCGCCTTTATCAAGAGGCTCTTTAGTTCCTCTTTGCTTTCTGACATAATTAATTTTCACAATGGCCTTGCTAAGTACCCATCGCCAACCTGTTTTATTGATGATGAAAATAGCTAAAAGAGTATCTAGATCTCTTCAGTGGGGTACACAGGATTCAGACCTAGTTCTGCTAATTCCAAAACCTTTTTTTTAAAACCATGCTGCCCTTTGGAGCAGATAAAGGGCATGCCTCTTCCAGGATCATAAAATCCACCCCACGGGTGGGATACAAAGGTGAACTACCAAAAGCCAGAGAAGGAGTGGATCAATGCAGCAGAGACTGGGCCAAGCTAACACAAGAATGTGTGCCTATAGTTTACGCAATGCATCATGCCCCTTAAACAAAATTCCTTCTAAACTGCCTGTGGCCTATGCCAGGTTGTGCCTAAAATTATAAGATTCCTGGTCATTAATGGAAACATGTTTTCCAATGACCTCTAAAATGACATCTTTGGACCCTTCTTCTCTCATACTGACAGGTGTGACTTTTTGCTCTATCAGAGTTGTAACAGTTCCAGGATCTGAGTTTAGGTTTCTGAGTAGCAAGGCCATGTGACCCCAGATTTGCGTATTCATGAGTCCTCAGGCCAAATTACCATGACAGTGTTACTGCTTATTAGCACCGCATTACAAAGTCCTCAACAGGCTGATTTTATTTTAAATAAGCAAAAAAGATTCCCAATCTTTTAGACATGCATGCTGAAATATAAGCATATGAAATCATATGCCATCCATGATTTACTTCAAAATAATATTAGAGGAGGGGAGATGGGTACACAGGGGTTCATTATATCGCTCTCTCTGCATTTGTGTATGTTTGAGATTTTCTATTAAAAATTTTTAATACATTCTTGCCGTAAGTTTTTATTTATAATATTCCATCAGTCTGCTAAGCACTTCTCTTTCTCTTTTTTTTTTCCTCTTTCTCTTTATGAAAATGCAAGTCCCAGCTTCTCTGTGATTCTTTCTCTAGCCACTCTGGCCCATTGGGGTTCTCACCCTCCTCAGAAGTCATCACTTCTTTAATTGCATATAGTAAGAAAGAAGACAGTTTAAAATCAATATGCTAAACTTCCACATTATAAGTAAATAAAAAAACCAAACCAACAAATTTGACCCAAATAGAAGAGAAAGAAGATAATAAAGACAGAAGGAAACAGTAAAATAGAAAACAAACATACAGCAGAGATTATCATCTAAGCTAAAGGTTGGTTCTTTGAAAATTAATAACCCATAGCCCTACTGTGACAACAAACATAAAAAGTTAGGCTATCTGGACAACTTTCTAGAAAACGTATGTCAAACTTTATGTCAACTTTTCAAAGTTTACATAAAGAAAAACAGTCCAGTTTCAGATGGGAAGTGAGTAGAATTTCAAAAAAATAACACAAGAATAATAATTATCCAAAAAAACTGTAACTCAAATTTTTGCACAAAGAGAATGCAAGCCTAGATGACTCTACCAGCAAATTCTACTAAACATCTGTGGAAGAAATAATATCAATCTCAAAACTATACCAGGGAATAGAAAAAGAGGATAGATTTATGAACTAGCATAACCTTGATACCAAAGCCAAATGCATTTTTTAAAAAGTAAAATTATAGGTTAATAATACTTATCTGTATAGATGTAAAATCCCTAAACAGTATATTTGCAAATGAATACAAAAATATATAAATATAATAGCAAATGTATCACAGTCAAGTTTGGTTTATTCCAGGAATAAAAATTAAACCAATCATTATAATTTACTGCATTATAGGAAAAAGAATTTTTTTAATATGATCACATCAATAAATATAGAAAAGTATTTGATAGATTTCAACATAGACTCATAATTTAGAAAAGACTCTTAGCAAAGCAGAAATAAAAGCAAAAAGCCATCATCTGATAAATAATGTCTACAGTAAACCACAGAAAGCATTATATTTAATGGGAAAAAAAAATTGCAAACTTCCTCTTTGAAATCAGGTACAAAACGAGATTCCCATTAACATCGCTTCCATTTAACATTTTATTGGCATCCCTAGACTCTGAAGAAAGACTAGAAAAAAATTATAATACAAGAATAGGAAAAGAAGAAATTAAAGATATGTGGGCTGTTAAGGGGGATTTCCAGGTGGTGCTAGTGGTAAAGAACCCACCTGCAATGCAGGAGACGTAAGAGATGCAGGTTCGATCCCTAGGTCAGGAAGATCCCCTGGAGGAGGGCATGGCAACCCACTCCAGTAAGAAGCCTGGCGGGCTACAGTCCACAGGGTCACAAAGAGTCGGACACGACTGAAGCGACTTAGCAAGGTTAGGCATGGGCTGATAAGGAAACCAACAAGGGATGGTAAAGTACCCCAATCACCAGAACAGCAAGCTGTTACTGCCCATAGGCCTGCAGAGCCCAGAGGAGGAAAGCAGTTAACAAGCTCAGCGCGAACTGTGGCTTCAGGGGAGGGCTGCCCAAGGGCTCTGGGGAAAAGAGCCATCCAGGCTGGAGGGGCTCAAGGGAATAAATACCCCACCACCCTCTACTCTCTGGCTGGCGCCTTCTAATGCCTGGGTCTGAAGAAATACAGTCTTAGGAGGTCAGCTCCTAAAGCACAGAGCAGGGTCGGGAAGAGTGGAGAGTACATATGGAGGTGCAAGCGGGAATTTCCAGCACATGGTCTTTGAGGCAGCAGTGGGACACTTGGGCAAAAATTCCCACCCCATCCTTAAAGATGTGAGTCTGGAACTCAAAGAGAGGTCCAACAGGACACACTTCCTGCTCTCGGAGAATTTAAACTGCAGCTGGAGAAGGGGAGGCCGGAAGACTTCAATACAATTGGTTAAATGATGTGGGTCAGGTTGTAAGTACCATATGAGGGGAGGGATATCAGTAAGAACCAAACAGTCAGGATGCATATATACACAGGTACGTATGAAATAGGTCACTAATAAGGACCTACTGTATCACACAGGTAACTCTTCTCAAACTCTGTAATCGCCTACATGGGACAGAATCTAAAAAAGAGTGGATCCATGTATAATTGATTCACTTTGCTGAATACCTGAAACTAACCCAGCATTTAAAATCAACTATACTCCAGTAAGAGTTGACTCACTGGAAAAGACCCTGATGCTGGAAGGGATTGGGGGCAGGAGGAAAAGGGGACGACAGAGGATGAGATGGCTGGATAGCATCACCAACTCGATGGGCATGAGTTTGAGTAAACTCCGGGAGTTGGTGATGGACAGGGAGGCCTGGCGTGCTGCGATTCATGGGGTCTCAAAGAGTCGGTCAGGACTAAGCAACTGAACTGAACTGATACTCCAATAAAAAATTTTAAAAAAGAAAAAATAGTCAGGATGAATTCAAGTCAGACATGGAAGTAACCTGAGCCTTCAGAATAGATGGCTTGGTTAAATAGAAGGCAGAGGACAGGACATTCCAGGAAACAGGAACAGCAATATAATTATTATAATTCATTTACTATTAGCATTTGAAAGTGAAAGTAAAGCTCAGTCGTGTCCAACTCTTTGGGAACCCATGGACTGTATAGAATTTTCTAGGCCAGAATACTGGAGTGGGTAGCCTTTCCCTTCTCCAGGGTATCTTCCCAACCCAGGGATTGAACCCACATCTCCTGCATTGCAGGTGGATTCTTTACCAACTGAGCTATTGTTTCAGTCAGTTCAGTTCAGTGGCTCAGTCGTGTCTGACTCTTTGCGACCCCATGAATCGCAGCACGCCAGGCCCCTCTGTCCATCACCAACTCTCGGAGTCTATTCAAACTCATGTCCATCGAGTTGGTGATGCCATCCAGCCATCTCATCCTCTGTCGTCCCCTTCTCCTCCTGACCCCAATCCCTCCCAGCATCAGGGAGTCAACTCTTCCAATGAGTCAACTCTTCACATGAGGTGGCCAAAGTACTGGAGTTTCAGCTTCATCATCAGTCCTTCCAATGACCACCCAGGACTGATCTCCTTTAGGATGGACTTGTTGGATCTCCTTGCAGTCCAAGGGACTCTCAAGAGTCTTCTCCAACACCACAGTTCAAAAGCGTCAATTCTTCAGCACTCAGCTTTCTTCACAGTCCAACTCTCACATCCACACATGACCACTGGGAAAACCATAGCCTTGACTAGATGGACCTTTGTTGGCAAAGTAATGTCTCTGCTTTTTAATATGCCTTCTAGGTTGGTCATAACTTTCCTTCCAAGGAGTAAGTGTCTTTTAATTTCATGGCTGCAATCACCATCTGCAGTGATTCTGGAGCCCCAAAATATAAAGTCTCACACTGTTTCCACTATTACCCCATCTATTTCCCATGAAGTGATGGGACCAGATGCCATGATCTTAGTTTTCTGAATGTTGAGCTTTAAGCCAACTTTTTCACTCTCCTCTTTCACTTTCATCTATGAGCTAATTATGTATCAGGCACTGCTCTAAGTGCTTTATAATATTACATTTAATACTCAGAACAATCCTATGAAACAGGCACCAGCATCAGTCTGATTTGACAGAGAAAGAAATTAAGGCACAGAGAGGTTAAAAATTTCCTAAGGTTTAGGCACAGAGAGGTTAAGTAACTTGCCTGAGGCTGCACAGCTAGTAAATGGCTCAGCCACAATCTCAAGCCAGGAAGTCCAGCTTCACAGCCTATGCTCATAACCACTCTGCTACCTCACTCCATGAGAACCACAGTAACAGGCTTGGGAGTGAGATTATTTCGGAAGAGTAAAGCAAGTCTGCTAAAGCTAAGTTATGTGGCATCTGCCCTGTTTTAGACGGATGGGTTTGAAAAACCACTTAAGGATGATGGTGGTGGTGGTGGTGATGGTGGTGATGATGATGTGATAATGGTACTTACATGCTGCTGCTGCTGAAATAATGACAATGACAATGACGATGATGGGTTTCTAGAATTCCTGTGAGCAGACAGAAATCAAGATTCACTGTGAAGGGATGAGTTAATTACCCCATTAGAAAAATTCTAAGAAAAAATAGGAAAAAGTACTGAACCAGCGAATAGTGGGAAGAATCAACAACGGACTGATTGTACACTGTTTTATTAAGAGAAATTGGCTAGGGATCCAGAAAGAGAAGCAATTAAATTAATAACATTAGAAATAGCTGGAGAAAAAAAAAATAGCTAGAGAAAAACACTTTTTCAGTCGGACTGGTTTCAAGAATATCTTCTTCATTTACATACACACATTTCTTCACATTTCTCTGTTTGGACGATCATAAATAAGACTGCTTATAAACATTTGAGTACAAGCCTTTGTGTAAACATATTTTTTAATTTCTCTTCAGTGGAAATCTGGGGGAATTCTTCTAAGGATATATTTAACACTATAATAAGCTGCCGTATTATATTCCAAAGTAGCTATACCATTTTCTAATTCCGCTAGCTCCATATCCATATCAACATTCTTATTCTCTGTTTTTAATTTTAGCCTTTCTAGTCAATATGTTGCCTTTAATTCACATTCCCCTGATGTTAAACATCTTTTCACATGCTCATTTCTCATCTGTATATCTTCTTTGGTGAAGAGTCCGTTCGCATCTTTTGCTCATTTTTTTAATTGGGTTGTTTATCTTCTTACATTTTAATTGTAGGTATTCTTCCTATTTTCTGAATGGACACAAGTCTTTTATCAGGTATCAGTTTTGCAAATAGTTTCTCCCAGTTGTGGCTTATCTCTTCACATTCATAAAAGTATATTTCAAAAATTAGAAGTTTTACATTTCTGATGAAGCATAATTTATCAACTTCTTATTTTATGGCTTGCATTTCCCATGTCCGATCCAGGAAGACTTTGTCTAGTCCAACGTCACAGTAGTCTTCTTGTATGTTTTCTCAAAGAAAGTTTATAGTTTTGGTTCTTATATTTATATCTACAACACATTTGGAGTTGATTTTTGTACAAAGAAATACCAGGTCTCTGGATTATACAAACAGACCATTTACTACTCAGAGAGCATCTTAGCACCAGTTCTGATACCCAGTTCCCCACAGAACAACAACAACGAGGGCCTGACATTACCCTGAAGATGCAGCAGTGCTAAAACCAAAGGTGAAGACCTCAAAACTATGAGATTCAGAGTTTATAAAGGGACTGAGGGCAATCTCTTCTCCAGAGGATGGGAGAGATTTTTACTCTGGAATTTAAACAAATCATCTCTGGGTAAGAGATGATGAGTTTCCTTTTGTTTTTCCTCTTATGTCTCCCAGATCTCACCCAAGGGTGACCCAAGTGAGGAACCTGGGTCTGGTAGCAAAAAAAAAAAACTCCAAGAGAAACACTGACTTACTGTCTTGAAGACCAGGAAAAGGAGAACCTGAGACCTAGCTTTACCACAAGATCAGCCCCAGTCCTGGGGCTGTAGTACAGTGGCCGTGGAGTAAGCATCTGAAACCTCAATAACTTACCATTCTAAACAGCGGATGTGGGGAAAGGGACTGCAGAGGAACCCCTACCATTTTTTTCTCTGTTTTTTTTTCTCCCTATTCGGCCACATGGGTGGCCCCATCATGCAATGCAGGTGACTAAACTCCTAACAGAAACCTGTCTTTACAGCCAGAGAATGAAGAAAAGAGGCCCCTGGGACTCAGAGAGTGTGAGGGAAATCTTAGACAGCAGAAAGATAGACAAAGGGATCCCTAATTCTCTACATAGACTCACCCATGACTAGGCTTACTCCCTAATCTGCACATGTTTAGAACCGACCCAAAGCAGCATTGTAAGGGCTTTGTAAAGTGAACTGACATAGAAGGCAACACACAATTTACAATCCAAATATAACCAAGCTGATTGTCTACCAAAACAAACAAAACTCAACATTCTCCAGAGAATTTTAACAGGGCTGACAGACTCACCACCTACTACTCAAAATATAAGATATAATCCAAAGTTATTCAGCAAAGAATCAGGGAATTGTCATCAATTTGTAAGGAAAAGAAAATTAGGATATGCCAACACCAAGACAACCTAGATGTTGGAAATATCAAAGACTTTAAAGTAGTCATCATATCCATGCTTCGTGAAGATAAACCACCCTTAAGTAAATAGAAACACGGAATTTTTTTTTGCAAAGTAATAGATTCAACAGCAAAGACTCAAATAGAAATTTTAGGACTGAAAATAAACATTTTATATGAAATGTCAATGCACAGCTTGATAAAAGAACAGGGACAATGAGAATGAAAAGGGCCAGTGAAACTCAAGATTAGATTGAAAATAGATCATAGCAGTTATTCAACCTGAAAGCGGGGGAATAAACAGAGCATTATCAAATAATTTAACATTTGAGTCACTGGAGTCCTAGAAGGACAGGAGAAGTAAATTAATACAAAAAGAATTTTTGAAAAAATAATGGCCAAAAGTTCCCTAATATAGTAAAGTCATAAATGTACAGATGTCAATTTTTAAGATTTAAGAAAAAAAAATTTGGCCTTCAGAAGTTTGATCTATGAGTCCGGCATGATTTTTATTCTTGTCCCAAAAAGAAAAACTTCCAAAGATCAAAGATTTTTTTCTTAAATCTTAAAAACTGACACAATACACATAGGGGAACAACTATTTGAAAAACTGCTGATTTCTCCTCAGAAGCCATGAAGACCAGAAGACAGTAAAACAACATTTTTGAGAGCTGAAAGAAAACAACTCTCAACCCAGAAGTCTATATTCGGTGAAGATACCTTTAAGGAATGACAATGAAATAAAGACATTCTCACATGAACCAAAAATAAAAGAATTTGTCACAAGCAGATCTGCTCTTTAAAAAGTGATAAAAGAAGTTTTTCGGGCTGAAAGGAAATTATACCAGAGGGGCACTTGGAACATCAGGAAAGAAGGAAGAACAACAAAGATGGTAAATATCTAGGTAAATATAATAGACTCTTCTTCTTTTTTATTTAAAATATGTATAACTGTTGAGAACAAAAATTACTAATATTCTCCAAATTCCAATATATGTACATGTAATACTTCAGACAACTACAACACAAACAGTGTAGGATAAATGGATAAACATGGTGTTAGGCTTGAGACAAAGGGCTAGGAAGCCCAGAAAATAGAGGGCCTTGGATGCAGAGACCTTTTGGTAATGGGTTTTCATATGATACCAACTGCTACTAAATCCTTTCACAAACTGTTGATTGTTTTTAAATGTACTGATGTAGGGGAAAGTGCACTTAAATTATTCTGATAAAGAGATGATATTTTCCTATATTTCTAAGCTTTATTTTTCCCTTACTCATCACCTTCTTTGTCTGAAATGATAAACAACAGCCATACAAGAACTGGGTAATAGAAACAACAAAGAAGGATGAAAGTCACTAGTAGTAGTTAGTGCCACCAGGAGAGAGCTGTTTATTTCTGTGTATCAATATCCAGGAATACATGTAAACATCCAAAATATATATAAATATCCTATATAAATATCCACGTACTTATGAAAATGAGACAACTGCCCAGGTAAGTGAGAGGTATAACTCTTTTTCTGCAATGAGTTCTCACAAAAAGAGATATCAGAAAGAAACTGTAATTAATAAAAGAAACTGTAATTAATAAAAGAAACTGTAATTGATAAAAAAAAAAAACATGTAATGGATAAAAGAAAGTGCAATTAATCTTAGACTGCTACCTTAATTCTCCAGTTAGCACTTTTGGAAACAGCCTTAGAAACTGTTAGCATAAAAATAAAATACAAATGATCTTCAAACTTTTGCTTATGACCCACCTAAGAGAAAGCATGTGCTCCCTTGCACATTTTAAGTTGACACCTAAAATTTTTCATCATAAATTTAAAGAACGGCAAAGTGTATTGCCAACATGAAAATTTTAAAATAAAAGCAGTACATCATCTTTTCAATGTCCAATGGAATAGTAATTTCATATCCATCATCATTTTGTTCTTAAAATACACAAATACAATCTTCTTTGGTCGTGGAAAAGTTTATACCATTTCTTTTTCTCCTTGAAGTTACATTCTACTTACCTCATGAAATGTCACCTTATCCTAATATATTTTTATACTTAAAAGACATTTCTTGATCATCTATTCCATTTCTTTGCAATAAAATATTTGTAAATTGAATTTTAATTTCTTTAAACTTCTGTGACTGAAATTCTCTATCTGTTAAAAATGGTTTTCCCTTTGGACTGATTCAGGGTTACAGTGTTTTGGTATACAAGCAATCAAAACAAATTAAACATATCATGAATTCTGGAGAGTGTTTCTGTTGTTGTTGCTCAGTCCCTTAGTCACGTCCAACTCTTTGCAACCCCATGGACTGCAGCACACCAGGCTTCCCTGTCCTTCACCCTCCCCCGGAGTTTGCTCAAACCCATGTCCATCGAGTCGGTGATGCCATCCAACCATCTTATCCTCTGTCGTCCCCTTCTCCTCCTGCCTTCAATCTTTCCCAGCATCAGGGTCTTTTCCAATGAGCTGGCTCTTCACATCAGGTGGCCAAAGTATTGGAGCTTCAGCTTCAGCATCAGTCTTTCCAGTGAATATTCAGGGTTCATTTCCTTTAGGAGTGACCGGTTTGATCTCCTTGCTGTCTGAGGTGAATGCTTATAAACAATAAAAAATTTAACACATCTCTTGACAGAAGTTTTCTGCACTGATTTAATGTATCCATGTACAACTATTACTTATTGCTTGAATTACACAGCATCAATTCTATTTTTACTTGTATTGATGTAAGCACTGAGAAACTTTGTTCACAGGAGCAAGTAGATGGGAATGGGAAAAGGTAAGTCATAACAATATCACCCAATTCCTTAAATTCATCCCAAGTTAGATGCAAAAGATTACATAGAAATCTATCATAAAAATTATCTGTAATGATCTATCAACTGACAATTTCACTAGTTTCTCAAATTTTTCTGAAAACAAAGAAATGTTTTCAATCTGATTTTTAAAAGAATATATTGACCTGGAGCAGTGACTGTCTGCTGCTAAGATTCCAACTACAGATGCTAATATAAGGAAAAACATAAAATTTCTGCAACTCAAAATAATATAACTAGTAAACAATGGAGAGGCTGTTACCCTCCAAATCAGAATCTAAAATTTGAGTTAAAAGAAAAAGAATTTATTATCCAGGCATCATTGCTATTCACTTTCACAATGTCTGGGAAATAAACCAAAAAAGCAATACCAAGATTTACCAAATCCATATTTCTTTTCTTCTCATTTAGAAGTATCTTGCCTTACCTGAAATAACCTTTAAAGGAATAGCAAAATGGAAACATTATTAATTTAATGCAAAATATTTTTTATAAAACACTTTCATTACATCATGTACTTTATATATTTTTGCTGAACCCTGGAGGGGCTGCAGATATAATTTATTCAATTTGGAGAAAATGGGCTATTGACCACATAATCTAATTAGCAAAGTCAATCTTCATTTTCAAACCAATCATCTAAATGAAATTCACTTTGAGAAAAACTGTGACAATTTTCAATTCCAATAAATGTGTTAGTATGTGTGTTTGATGTGAATTTTCTAAAAACTGGGAAATAGATTATAAAATATATCTCGTAAGTTCAATTATTAAAACCAATCAAGACTAAAATGATGTATTAATAAGAACTAATAGAGTTAATTTATACATTTTATAATGTTATAAAACCAGGAATAAATCTATGTGCACTTTGTCATCACTTAATTCACAGTTCAATTCAGTCACTCAGTTGTGTCCGATTCTTTGCGACCCCATGAACTGCAGCATGCCAGGCCTCCCTGTCCATCACCAACTCCCAAACTCATGTCCACCGAGTCGGTGATGCCATCCAACCATCTCATCCTCTGCCGTCCCCTTCTCCTCCTGCCCTCAATCTTTCCCAGCATCAGGGTCTTTTCAAATGAGTCAGCTCTTCACATCAGGTGGCCAAAGTATTGGAGTTTCAGCTTCAACATCAGTCCTTCCAAAGAATACCCAGGACTGATCTCCTTTAGGATGGACTAGTTGGATTCCTTGCTATCCAAGGGACTCTCAAGAGTCTTCTCCAACACCACAGTCCAAAAGCATCAATTCTTCGGCACTCAGCTTTCTTTATAGTCCAACTCACATCCATCCATACATGACTGCTGGAAAAACCATAGCCTTGACTAGACAGACCTCTGTTGACAAAGTAATGTCTCTGCTTTTTAATAAGCTAATTCACAGTAGTAAAACAAAATAAATACTATTTATGAATTAGAATTTTTTTTTTAAATCACAGTATCCCTTTAATAAGTATGTCCATGTGCATATTGAAATTTGGTTTTCAACTTTCAGGAATAACTAAATAAAAATCACATAAAAGTTCTGTAATACTCTAAGCAGTTTTTTTTTAATAACAATAAAAATTTCCCCTTATATTTAATGAAGAATAAAAGTACATGCTGTTAAAAACAAGTCAGTCTAGCAGCTAGCACATAATTTTATTGTTAATAAGAGGCAGAAATTATTAAACAGGGATGTATTTATGTACTTCATGACAGAATTTGATAAAATATGTGTATCAGACAGGATGGGCTATGTCATGCTGCCGTAACAAAAAACAAAATTGTACAAATTCAAACAACAAAGGCTTCTTTCTAACCTAAGCTAGGTGCACACTGTGGCTGGCAGAACAGGATCTGTTCCTTATAATCACAACTCTCAAGGCTGACAAAGCAAAGATCCTCTGTACCAGAGGGAAAGGAGAGCTCCAGAGAGTTTCATACGGGTAAAGGCAACACTTCACTTCTGTTTATAACCCACTGGCTATACGTAGTCACATGGCCTTACCCAACTCCAAGAACTGGCATGAAATGAACTACAATCTTATGCCTGGAAAGAGAGGGAACAGGAACTATTTGGTGATCTGTGATTTTCACAATATGTTTTAAATTTCATTGAACAACACATGCCAAATCTAAAATAAAATTAAGGCACTGATGGGTGTACACAAAATGATTTTAGGTGGTACCAAAAGTGCTTAAAAGAATAAGCAAATAAAATTATGCATGATCTTTTTGCAGATTATTCTATGAAAAAAATATGAAGGTCTCTTAAAATAATTCATTTTATATTTAAAAGAGGGCTTCACTGATAGCTCAGTTGGTAAACAAAAATCTGCCTGCAATGCAGGAGACCTGGGTCTGCAAGATCAGCTGGAGAAGGGATAGGCTACCCACTCCAGTATTCTTGGGCTTCCCCTGTGGCTCAGCTGGTAAAAAGTCCGCCTGCAATGCAGGAGACCTGGGTTCAATCCCTGGGTAAAGAATCAGTGTCACTAACCTCCACTCCTTCAGTTGTTCAAAGTCACTTTCCTTTCCAGATGATAACAACACATCCTACAAATAAAAAGAATGAAATAATGTCATTTGCAGCAATAAGGATGGATCTAGAGAGTGTCATACTGAGTGAAGTCAGACAAAGAAGGAGAAATATCGTATGATATCCCTTCTGTGTGGAACCTAAAAGGAAATTATACAAAGGAACTTAACTTACAAAATGGAAAGAGACTCATAGACTTAGAAAATGAACTTATGGTTGCCAGGGGAAAGGGATAGTTAGGGAGTTTGGGAAGGTCATGTACACACTGTTATGTTCAAAACAGATAACCAGCAAGGACCTATCATATAGCACGTGGACTCAATGTTATATGCCAGCATGGATGGGAAGGGGGGTTTGGGGGAGAATGGATACATGTATATGGATGGCTGAGTTCCTTCACTGTTCAGCTGAAGCTTCCACAAAACATTGTTAATAAGCTATACCTCAATACAAAACTAAAAGTTTTTAATAAATACAAATAATGATCAGGGGGAAAAAGAAGCTTCTCCCCAAACATCTTGAATACTTTTGCTTGTCATACTGGAGGGTTTTACACCCTGGGTAAGGAATGCGTCTTTCTTTTGTAAATTGAGAAAAGAACTATTATAAATGTAGAAATAAGATAAAAGAACCTACCCAACACTGGGGAAGAACACTTACAGAAATAAGGCTCTGTAAATTAACTTATACTTGAGGGAGTAGGTATCCACCTGCCCCATGGACTATTTCACACAATAAGAACTTCAATTGATGTCAACTTTAATTCCGGCTGCAACAGCAAGGAAAACTTGCCATAGAGGATGATGAATAGTGAATTTGCCTACAGCAAATGCCTTCTACAAGCCTAGAGTAAGCAGTATATTTATATCATGATCCAATACACACATACATATTGTTTCATGAAACAATAATTACCCTTACTACATGCGATGCTAGTTCGTAGTAGGAACTCTGATAGTTCCTACTCCAACATCTTTTAATGCTGCTCATGACTCACTAAATTGATTTCACAACCAACTAGTGATTCATAACCCACAATTTTAAAACGTTGGGTTTCAGAAAAGAGAAATACATAAGGCAATTTCTACCTGTAACAAGTGTCTTTAAGGAAGCTTTAGCTTGGACGTACAAGTGGGTAAGCAAAGGTCTGGAAGTTAATGTCCACAGGAGGTTAAATTTTATTCTGTTCCATTAGTTTGCCCACCCTAATATTTAAACTTCCCCTTTGGTCAGTAACAGATTCTACCAATCAGTATCATAGACTTCCTGTTTCTAACTCTGTGGTAGACAGGAAAATGTCCCCCTGAGGTTGCCAGTCCTAATCCCTAGAAGGTGTGAATCCCACTATATATGGGAAAGGGACCCTTGCAGATGTGAATAAATTAAGAATCTTGAGATGGGGAGATTATCCTGGGTTATCAAGTGGGCCCTAAATGCAATTACACATAATCCCTATAAGAGGAAGGCAGTAGGAGGTCTGATACATATCAAGAAGAAGGTGATATAAAGAGGAAGCAGAGAGCTATTTGAAGATTCTGGCCTTGAAGACTGGAATGATGTGGCCATAAGTCAATGAATGCCAGCAACCACCAGAAGCTGGAAGAGTCAAAGAAATGATTCTATTCCAGAGCCTCAGGAAGGAGCACAGCCTTGCCAACATCTTGGTTTTGTCTCGAGGGTACTGATTTTGGATTTCTGGTCTCCAGAACTGTGAGAGAATAAAGTTCTGGTGTTTGAAGCCACCAACTTGTGGTATTTCGTTACAGTAGGCTCTAGAAAATAGTATGATCCCTATGAAATTGACTTAATAGGAGTCATAGTGTAAAGTGCCCCAGAGTACACAGCCACCTGTAAGCCTTGTTACTTTTTAAGAAAAAATTTTGATAGCTGACGGAGATTCACAAAACATTCTGATAACACAACTAATAAACAGGCCAAAAAAAAGGGAAAATCGAAGACACACAAAACAGAGCCAGCAAGATTTATATTTGTTTATGGAAATACACACATAATAGCTCTTGCCATGAGTCCATTGCAAATTTGGTTTTAAACTTTCTAACAGCCAATATTCAGGGGAAGCCAACAAGCCAAGACAAGGTGAAATTCCCACCCAGCATATTTTTTGGACTGAGTTATACATGCTATACTATTACACCCTGTGACAACTTCTTAAGCCAGACCCAAGTTAACAAGGCTACTTGTTATCATGGGTTGATAATATGTCAAAACTTAACTTGATAGAAACAAACTCTAAAGCACATATTGATAAGAAGTCAAAACCTAAGTTAATAATACAACATTCTGTAGAAGGGAAGAGGGTGTCTAGATATATAGCACGCTGTTGATTTGCATTTTCCCAGGGTACATTTTTAGAGTATTTATGACAGGCCTTGAATAATGCTCAGAAAATAAGTAGTGTTTTCAGTTGAACTATCAAACATTCAACAAATGCTTCAATTCAATGCCTATGTGGCTTGCTTGAAAGCAGATCTCTCACGCAGTGAAATACTGCCAAGAGGGCCTAGATAACCACTGAGGAGTCAGACAGACACCGCGTCTACTCTGAAGAAGATTCAGGGCATTGGGTGGAAAGAGAGAGAAGAGTGCTCCAAACAGCGCCCCTAACCCAGCAAAGGGGTATGAAGAAGAGCCTCCCGGAGGAAGGGGAATGGCACTCCTGGTGAGTCAGAAGATTCCTCAGCCCCTAAAGTCAAGCAGTGCGCTTGGAGCACGTCAAGGCCTAAGCTGGATGAAAAGAGAAAGAAAATACACACAAACAAAGCGGAAGGAGGAAAAGAAAAAACGCATTTCATTCTCCCCGACAACGAACTCGTATAAACACTACTTCAGAGGTTGGGAGATCCGCGCTAGAGCCATTTCCAACAAAATACAATTAGCGAACCCTGCAGGACAGTCCATGAAAACCAGGCCTCTCGCACCTGAACCTGCGTCCCCGTCAGTCCTCCGCACACCTGGAGGCGCTGTTCTCACTGCGCAGGCGCCAGGTACGACGTTAAGAGTTCCGGGTCTTTCCCTAAGACTCCTCTCTAGCCACCATGCTTCCGTTTCTCTACTGCTCTCCGCTGGAGTCTCAGGCGGGCGCTTGGGGGCGGGCGCTTGGGGGCGGGCTGGGGGCTGGCCTTCCGGGAAAAGGGCTCACAGGAGAGAAGGTCACGAGTAGGTAAGGCCGCGTGTGACTTTTAGCGGGGCTCCGTAGTGAGTTGTGGGCGATGGCTTTAGAGACCGAGCGGGGGTCTCCAACCTTGTAGAGTCGCCAAGAATAGGACAAGTCTATTTCATTAACCACCTCGGAGATTTAACAGGTATCATCTAAACAACTTGGCCTTCTCCTGCTTGACTTGGTGAATTTACCAAACGAAGGGCCCTAGCGTAGTTTCCTCTCCGCCCCAATTATTCTGATCAGGCAGCATTCAAGTCTCGGTTTCTATGCTCATCAGTCGGCCTTAGGTGTGTGGAAGTCGAGGGTAATGCAGATAAGTTGTATCAGCTTAAATATATTAGCGAAAAGCCCAGCTTGACACTGGTGCTTCCATCACAGGAGGGAGGTGTGATCCAGGCAGTTGGAGGGGTTGGGGATGTTCTTGTTGAAATGAGTAAAGCTTGGCCTACATTTCGAGCCGTTCATGTCTCTGAGACCCAGTAAAATAATCAGCAACCAAGCTTTAAAAATAATAAAGCGTTGTGTCTAGATTGGTTTTGTGTGTGCGTGAAACACGTGTGCACAGTGCGACTTCCTTGCCTGATGACTATTAGGGCAGTCATTGTGCCATGACTTTTGCCTGTCACCCTGGCAAGGCAGTGAGATAGTATAACTGTCCTGTAGTAGATGAGAAAAGGAAAGCAAAGAACACATACTACTACAAACACGATAAGACCATTAAAGTGCAAAGGCAAAATTCCAGCCAGCCTTTGTACTCCAAAGCTGGCGCTGTCCACTAACCAGTGGTTTTTAAGAAGCCTGCCTCTGCAGCAGAATTTACACACATACACATTCATCATATGCTTCTAAATACAGCTCCCGGAGATTCACCACACTGAGGAATACCCAGATTAAGAACTCTTGCACAGCAGGGGGCCCGTGGCGCAATGGATAACGCGTCTGACTACGGATCAGAAGAACTCTTGCACATCATCCACACTTTTCAAAGAAAAAAGGCAAACATAATCCAAAGCCAGTTACTGTACAGACCTGATCTTTTTACTGCATCAGACCTATCAGAAAGATACGGAAACTTACCCTTATATGCTAAAGCAAAAAGCTCACATTTTCTTCTGTGAGCTTAACATGTCTTGCTCCAGCACATTTCGGTAATTCGTTTTTACTTAGCATTTTCAATCCAGGTAATTTTTCTTCATGATACTGTTTTATTTGGTTCACATTTAAAGAAAATTTGATATTTTAAGTAGCCTCGTGTGAATAAAAATCTAATTTTCTTGCCTTTTACCTTAATGTCTTTCACACAGTAATCATGTTCTTGTTTGCTTGTTTGTGTTTAAGATAAAGTTGACAGTTTCTGTAAAGGGACATAGAGGATCCTGAAAAGTCCTAGGTAAGGCTTTCCCAATCTTAAAAAAAAAAAGAAATCAAAGCTAGTAAAGAGCGGCAGTTTGCCAGTCTCAGGACCAGTATTTATGGACAACAGAACTTTTGAGCTGATTTAGTCTATATGAAAGAAAGGATTACCTAGCACCTATGCCATCCTTCATCAGGAACATACAGGTCTGTGCTCTGTAAGAGGCTACAAAGCAGTAACTGGTAATTGTTACAGCCATTTTATTTGCTTCTATTTAGCAAGTGCTTCTTTGTTTCTAGTAAATGTTTCAGGTTTGGAAAGACATTCTCTTTCTCCATCAGAAAAGTTCTAGGACTTGGAGTTTGTGACAGGACCATTTCCATAGGATTCTTCTTTTTGTTTTAACAAATCCTTCTATGTATTTACTCGTGTTGCTGCACTGGTTCTTCATCACTGCACATGGACTTTCCTCTAGTAGCAGTGCTCGGGCTTCTCATTGTGGCGGCTTCTGATGCAGAGCACAGGCTCTAGTGCGCGGGATCACCAATTGCAGCACATGGGCTTAGTTGCCCCATGGCACATGGAATCTTCCCAGACCAGGGATCAAACCCTGCATTGGCATGCAGATTCTTAACCACTGGACTACTAGGGAAGCCCTCCATTGGATTCTAATGAGACCTTATTATCCATGAGCCATGTGTCCCAGTACTTTGCTGCCTTCCAAGGTTGGCACGGAGATGAGTGAGCATCCTGTGATGCTTTCAGTGACCACAGTCCTGGTGAGTCCCTTCTTCCTTATTCCCAAGATGTGGTCCCCTCCCCTGTGTTTCCCTGGGTGTCAGTGTTTGTAAGTGAGGATACCATTCCAGGGAGGCACAGGTTCAGCTGCATGGGGTGTGCATCTCCTTTTGTGCATGATTAAATGAGGACAAGGAACAAACAAATGTGTCTGTATATAGAACGTATGAATACCAAGCACGTTTAGGTTTTTGCTTTTTTTAGTTTGCCATTTATTCAGTGCCACTGTCTTATTTCTCACACAGTCCTGCAAGCTTTGTTTTCTGAAAGGGAAACTCATACTTAGAGACAATAGGTAACTGTTCACCCAATTTTGGGTGAACTCCAGGAGTTGGTGATGGACAGGGAGGCCTGGCGTGCTGTGGTTCATGGGGTCGCAAAGAGTAGGACACGACTGAGCGACTGAACTGAACTGAAGGGTGGAGGGAAGAGAAAAGATAATGCATGCAAAGAAACTTTTTGTAGCTTTTGAAGGTAACTTCTGGTAATGTGCAAAACCTGATACATTATTATATTCTCTTTATATGTTACACTGTTAGTGACTTTCTCATTGATGAAATTATAAACCTAGCCCTAACAACCCCAATCCATCCCCATCCACAGTGGAGCAAGAGTTGGGAAAGAAGGGAATCCTGGAACAGAGAGTGCTGAAAGGAGTAAGGCTTGCACAGATCCCGGTTTGGAGGGGAGATGGAGGGGGGAGACCTTGGACCTGACCGTTCTCCCATTGCTGGCCTTCAGGTGGCACTGTTGGCCCAAGATTGCTTGGTTGGTTTTCGGAAGGTAACTGGTTAGAGATTGACCTGAAGTTGGTTTCAGGTCATCCTTTAGACTCTTTCAGTGGATCTTGGAATGGACATGAAAAGTTCTTTAAATACTGGGTATTTAAATTGCCAGAGCAATTTTGAAATTTACTTGGCAGCATTCCTGTTTAGGAGTTTTTTTTTTAATATATTTCTTCGATTGGTTTTTGAAGATAGGTTGATGCCTTTTTTTCTATTCAGAGGTCAGCTCCTTTTCATCCTCGATGAACTGTAGGATACTGTCTTAGTTAACAAAACTCTCATGTCCCTACAAAAGTTTATGTAAATTAGTATACTCTGCTGACAGTTACCCTTATGTTTGAACTAAAATGGAATGAGAGTTAGTCCACTAGCATCATTCTTTTTTCTAATATAAGAAACTCTCTACTGCTTTTCTAATTGAATTATAGCTGATGTACAATATTATATGTTACAGATATACCCTATAGTGATGCACAATTTTTAAAGGTAATATTCCATTTATAGTTACAAAATATTGGTATAATACTGGTGAACAGTCTTGATTTTTAGTGTATCACTTATATAATCTTCAATATATATTACCTGTAATCTCTGCATATTGCAGGTATCATTCTTACACTATTTCACCATTTTATGCCTCCAAAGAAAAAGTTACTGTTTTCAGCTAGTAGGAATTTAGCAAGTTTTCATTGAAACAGAATATATAAGATGGAAGATAAGACACGTCACATCACAACTCATAAATGCCTTTTATTCAGGAATAAAATGAATCTTTTGAGCCGTCGAGTTAGTTCCTATAAGACTACTATCTCTGTTTTTCCCAACTGGGTCTCAGTCTCTAGGCAGAATCCAATCCAGCAACCTAGAGGCTAAATGACCTCATAATTCATTAGCCATTCTCAGAGCCATCTGGAGCCCTTGAGCAGAACAGTGATCAAAGGGCTGATAATAAAGACAACAGCATAATTATTTCTCCACCATGATTAAACCTTTAGATGGCAAGCAGTCAGCATGTTTATTCTGCAGAGTGCTGAGGTCGATGTTTTCTGAAGGTATAATAACAGATGCTGTGGCTGGATAACTTGTTTCCCTGTCCTCATCTAGCCTACAAATAGGTAAGCTGACTATCAGTAAATAACCTATTAAATCACAAAACCGTTCATTGTAAAAAGGGCATTACAGCACAGGAATAATCTTCTGCGAACACCAAACGTAAAAGATGCGAGCGGAAAGCATGCAAAGGAAATGACCACTCGAACTGTGGATATTTCTCAACCCCAAGGCATGTCCTGCCAACATGAACTAAGTCATGGGTGGCTCGCTGTGTTTTCACTTTGTAAAGTATTCCTTAGATAATCTGGGAATTTCTTAACATGAACTGTTTGTGTTCTCATTTTTCTATAGGGCCTCTTGTTCCTTGCTGCTCAAGAAATGTCTTCACTTTCAGAATATGCCTTGCGCATGAGTCGTCTGAGTGCCCGGCTGTTTGGTGAGGTTGCCAGGCCTACTGATTCCAAATCCATGAAAGTGGTGAAGCTGTTCAGTGAGCAGCCTTTGGCCAAGAGAAGGGAGACTTATGACTGGTATCCAAATCACAACACTTACTTTGCACTCATGGGGATACTACGTTTTCTTGGTCTCTACAGGTAATGACAAAAAAAAAAAAAAAAAACCACCAAGAGTAATCTATAGGAGGTTTGTTTAATAGATCAGAAAGGGAAAAAATTAGCCTTTCTACTTTTATAGTTTTTTGGTTCTTACAATAGTGCCCAGGTAGTTCAAAAGGTACAGTTGTGGCAGGGGAAAGCTTTCAAAATATCCATAATGAGTATACTAAGAAAAAGGAAAAAAAAAGGAAACATGCACTCACTAGAAGACATACGTTAATTATGTCTAAGATGTGACTCCCATTGACTAGATACTGAGCTATAGAGGGACCTTGAATTAGTCGTTAATCTAAGAGCACTCAATGGATGCAGAGGAAACAGGTCCACACACTGAGCAGATCCCGTTGGTCAGATGAAAAGGGCACAGCCGACCTACTTCCTAACTGGTGAGGGGGAGCCTCCTTTCTTTCCTGATGGCAGTTTTGTTGGATTTCTTATTTCCTTTCACCCTCTTTGGGCATTTTTAATTGGCACCCTTTTGGTATACTAAAGCTGAAGTTTACCCCTATGGATAATAGGTAATTAATATTATAATAGGATAATAATATGTAATAGTAAGAGTAGCAGGCTCTTTCCACCATGCATTTGTATGTTTGTGCATGTGTAGGAAGTGGGCGCTTAAGATAATATGCTGCTCTAGAAAGAAAAAAGATCAAATACCCCTGTGATCATTTTTCTTTTAAAAAATGTCTTAAAAAAAATAAAGATAAAAAATGTCTTAATTACCAAACGAATACATGCTCATTATACAAGAATTTAAGCAGTACATAATTGTATGAAGTTAAATGCCTACTTCTTTTTTTTTTTTAACATGTTTTAATTGTCTTAAGGCGATGTTACAAAAATTAATTTGGGACTGTTTGCTCTAATATAATAAGATTAACAGTTCATTCCAAATAACTAGAGATTGGTACATTCATTTACCCAACAGATTTTTTTAAGTACCTTCCATATGCAGGCATTTAAGATGGGCACGAGGGAAATGTTCTATGAACAAAATAGATTTGCTTAGTTAATATATCACTAGAGATGATAATCCATGATGTATTTTGAATTTCTGGAATTGCTTTTGGGATTATCTCCCTAAAGTCTTGGCTCAAAAAATAAAAACTAATTTTATTCTTACACCAAATAAAATATTGAAAGATACGTGTCCTGAGTAGAAAATCATAACCCATACCAAAATTACCTTCAGTTATTTTAATTTACTTTTTTGCTGCTGCTCCCCATTTGTTTGAAAAATAAAGCCTCAGCTATCTTTGGGGACAGAGGAAAAACACTTGGCTTTAGTTATCCATGGAGAAGCACAATTATTTTCACGTATGTAGTCACTAGTTACGGTAAATGGTGCCTCTAACGCAAGGCCTCCTGGGGAGTCAGGCAGGATGAAAGCAGACAAACTTCAGTAAAGAAAATCTTACAAAGACCTACAAAATGGGGAGGCAATCAGGGTCTCAAAAACCGTGACTCATTCCATCAAGCAGGTGCTCGGGCAGTTCATCCACAAAGACCCCTGCCTTTCTGCCTCTGGAGTTTTCTTTCTGGCTGGGGGGTTGTCAGAAATGATTGACGGGAGGGAAGAAGAGAGGAAAAAACATCGTAAGTAAATTACGTGGTATGTTACAAAGTTGAATGTGATGCAGGGGGAAAAAATAGTAGAGCCAGCTGAGCGGGCTCAAGAGTGCTGACTGGTCCCTCAGTGGGCAGGGCGAGGATGGATCACAGTATTAAACAGAATGGTCAGGGTAGCCTCACTGAGAAGACGAGGTTTCCGCAGAGACTTGAGGGTGGAGAGTGAGCCGGGGGGACCCAAGGAAGAGCTTTCAAGGCAGAGACCAAAGCAGAGCAGAGGCCTTGCGGAATACGCCTCATCTGTTCCAGGAGCCTCACAGGCTGAAGGGAAAGCTTTGGGACAGGAGGCAGGTTGTGAAGGGGGCTGAGAAAGCAGAGAACGATTTGCCAGGCTGTGGACAGAGGAGTGACATGATCTGACTTATGTCTCAGTAGAATCATTCTGGCTGCTTTTTTGAGAGTGACTTACTTGGGGGCAATCATAGCTAATCCTGAGGAGGGCATGGCAACCCACTCCAGCACTCTCGCCTGGAGAATCCCCGTGGAGAGAGGAGCCTGGCCGGCTACAGTCCATCAGATCGCAAAGTGTCAAACACAGCTGAGTGACTAAGCAAAGCACAGCACAGAGCTAATCCCAGACAGGTCTGTTGTAGCTAAACTGGGGGAACTCCTTGGTGGTCCAGCGGTTAAGACTCTGAGCTTTCACTGCCAAGGGCCGGGGTTCAGTCTCTGACTGGGGAACTAAGATCCCACAAGCCACACGGCACAGCCAAAAATTAAAGAATAAAAAAAGTAAAAAGCAGCTGTGCTGTGTGTGCTCAGTCGCTCAGTCGTGTCCGACTCTGCGACCTGTGCACTGTGGCCCACCAGGCTCCTCTGTCCATGGGGATTCTCCAGGCAAGAATACTGGAGTGGGTTGCCATGCCCTTCTCCAGGGGATCTTCCCGACCCAGAAATCGAACCAGGGTCTCCTGCATTGGATTCGTTACCAGCTGAGCTACCAGGGAAACCCTAAAAAAACAGCATCAGGAGTTAAAATTGGGCCCAGGAAACCACTCTCTTACATTTAATTAGTTTATCACTATCCACACTTGTATAGGTGAGGAGTCCAAGGTGCAGAGAGGGAAGAATCCTCACCCAAGGTCACACAGCTACTAGAGGGTGGAGCTGTGACTTGAACCCAGGGTCACATGGGTTCCAGAGCTTATATATTGAAACACTATACTGTTTTAGGCCCTCCTATCCACAGGTTAGCTACCTGTAGATTCAACCAACCACAGACTGAAAATATTCGAAAAAAAAAAAAAATTCCAGAAAGTTCCAAAAAACAAACCTTGAATTTGCTGTGCACTGGCAACTCTTTATATATAATATTTACATTTATTAAGTGTTATAACTAGATGATTTAAAATATACAGGAGGATGTGTGTAGATTATATGCTAATGCTATGCTATATAAGAGACTTGAGCACCAGTAGATTTTGGTATCTCTTGGTGGGGGGCTCCTAGAGCCAGTCCTCCAAGGATACTAAGGAATGACCATGTTTGATTGTGAAATGCAGACATTTTTATACAGTACAGGCAGTCTTCAGCTTCCACCCCATTCGTATGTACAAACAGCCCTGGCCGCCTTGATCCCTCGAGGCCCTGTCTGTAGAGTTGCTGTCTGCTGACCCAGCTTCCTTCTGCCGGAGACTCCCCAGCAGCATTTTGTGACTCATCCACTGTCATCCAGGCAGCTTCCTCCACACCTACCCACTTAGGTGCTGATCCCTGGGCCTCCCAGGGTCTCATGTAGCTCCTGAAGCTTATACCCACTTTCTGCCCCCGTCAATGGGGCAGTTATTGGTGTTGAATCCTACTTATATCGGTTTACATGGACGGGCTTGGCAATTAACTGCTGTTTGTGACCTTGCTTCTGTGAGGGGAAACTGATTTAGAAGGGAACTCTGGGAACACAGCCTGTCTGTACATCAGGGGCTCCCTGTCCTTTCTGTTCACTAAGCTATAGAAGTCAGAGTTTTATGACCAGAACCACCTAAGGGAACATTCTAGACAGGTGTACTTTTCCAGTCTGGGTAAAAATACTGGCTAATTATTTTTTCCTTTCTCCTTTCAGAGACGAACATCAGGACTTCAAGGATGAGCAGCTGCGTCTAAAGAAGCTTCGTGGAAAGGAGAAGCCAAGGAAAGGAGAAGGGAAAAGAGCAGCGAAAAAGAAATAGTGCTGGTCCGTCAGGGGAGGACTTCTCTCTCAGCGGCTGAAAGCAGGAGGAAGTATATTTACGGTCTATCCACATCCTGGAGGAGTGTCAGCTTCCCAGGTTGAAGACTGTTTGGAGGAATACCATCACGTCCGTGTTGAAATCTAACCCAGTTGAATTGTGACTGGTTTCATTCTAATTCTGCAAAATTATCTGCCTTGGTTCTGTAATCTGAGGTTTACCTTATTCCCCAAAGAAATGGAACGCATGATTATTTATTGTTGAATGACTGGTTTGGGAGGGGATGGGGTGTTGGAGGAGTGGAGGGGAAACTCATTAAATGAACGTCCTCATTACTCCTTTCTTGCCTCCCCACCTAAACCATTCCTATCATCTCTGCGGCTGTTCAACCACTGTCTCCACCACCAAGCTCACAAACTTTTATGTTCCTCTCTGCCTGCTCCTTTGAGAATATCTATAAGTTTGTGGGATAAAAGGCTGTGCCTGGTAGGAGAGTACTGAATACCTGCTTTATACAAGCTGCCAGGGCCCTGGTAATACAGTTGTTTGCAGGAAACAGTCCCTACCTCATGGAACTTTCAGTCCTGTGGGAGAGACTGATATTACATAGTTACACATATACAACTGTATTATATGCTACAAAGGAAAAATCCAGACAGACTTCTGTGAGAATGTGGATGGATCGATGGGTTGATCCAGAGGGATAGCAAGAGGCCAAAACTTCGTTAAGTAGTTTAAAGAAGGCCTCCCTAAAGAGCTCTGAAGAGTAAATTAGGGTGGGGCAGAATAAAAATGGCGGAAAAGCATTAGAGGCATAGAGAACATCCACTGGCAAAGCCAGTAGGTAAAAGGAAATGGTCCAGTTTGAGGAACTGAAAAAACAGGAACTAGTATGACTTTAGTTAATGAAACAAAAGCCAGACTGTGAAGGGTTTTGCAAGTTCTTTGAAAAAGCTTGGACTTAACCAGATTAACTTGTATATAGTTAACCAGATTAACTTTTTATTGTATACTAGCAGTGAGTTTCCAGTGAGATGCAAGGGCTTCTGATTTTTTTTTTCCCCCAAGTATTCTAAAGATCTCTAGCACTGTCTAGGAAATTTTTTAAATACTTTATTTTTACTGTGGCAAAATCATAAAAGTTAAATCCTGACTGTTTTTAAGTGTACAGTACAGAAGCACTAACTATATGCAGATTATTGTGGAAAATAAAGCGCCTTTAACCCCTGCTCCCCACTGGCAAAGCACCAGCAGCCGCTGCTCTAGCTGTAATTTTCTTTCCCTGCAACACTGGCAGTGTTGGCAGTAACTGCCCTGTGAGTAATTCCTGAACTAGTAGGAATCTTGCTCCATATGTTTAGATACATGGTATTTTTAAAGATACTTATCCAGATGGTATGGCTAGGGCCTATATTACAGTTGATAAAAATAAGAAATACCTAAAAATGGATAATTCCATCTGATAGACATGAATTTCAGCAGAAATCTGAGAATCCATTCGGTTAGAACTTTCCTGAGCACCTGGCACATGCTAATTGTAGAGGACACAGACGAATAGCCTTAGTCCCTAGGATCCTGTGAATGAACGTGTGTGTGTTGTAAAGTATTGACCAGATCCTGGGGACTCAAGGTGAAGATACATTGTTACTCTTGGCCAGTGCAGAGGAGCCCGCTGGGTAGATGGGCTCCAGGATGCTGGGCTGAGAAACAGGCTTGCAGCCTGAACCCAGTGTAGCTAAATGGATGTTCTGCATCACACCATCACCACCTTTTGCGGGAAAGACTGTAAGAGGATCTTAGGAGCATTAGCTTGATACTTAAAGACAGTGACTGCATTAGATGTCAACAGCTCCCCTGAGTCAGAAAACAAGCCAAGGATCGGTGTGTTGCTGCGCTGATGGTCCCTGAGCCTCCAAAGAGCCTTCGCACTACTTGACAGGAAAGCTGTAGACAACTCAGCAGGTTAGCGTGGCACTGCTCCTTGCTGAAAATGAGAACTAAAGCTAAAATGCATTTGTACATGAGCTGCACCCTAAAACCAACCAATAAGCAAATGCTTTGCAGCTCAAGACAATCTGTACTGAACGGTGGACCAGACAGAAAGTAAAAGATAAGAGGGAAGAGTCAATTCTCAACTCCATGGAATCCACACATTTCAGGACACCAGTGACAGCAGTTAAGAGCTAACTGCAACTAGAAAAAAAATACCTTTTTGGGTTTTGGCTAGCCAGATGGTTTAATTTCTCTGGTCAGAACCAAAACTATTTGTTTTCCCTCTAGTGTTTCATGTGCATGGAGGATTTCACCCTTGAATGGCTTAGTAAAAAGAGACTGGGTTTCTGAAACCCATGATTCAAAACTCATGGGTTTGTGTCTCCAGCTAGGAGACATTAAGTCCCTTACCACCTCTGAGACTTTCTACCTCTGTTAAATCATGATAGTACTTCATGGGATTAATGAAAACATTTGTGAAAAGGACTAGGTATACTATAAAAGGTTAATCAAATATTTTTACAGACAGCTATTTGTATGACTAATGAGAATTGCTTCTGACTTACTAGCAGATTTTTCCAAGGCAATGTCGATAAATACCTGCTAAAAATATGAGTTCTCTACATTTATAAGCAGCATGGTAGGTTCAGGAAGAAGGTGTGAGATGCATCTTAATGTTTCTGTAGTCATGGGTTCCAGTAACTTTTTTTTTTAAGCACACACAAACATCATAATGCTTTTATTTATGAAGCTCCTCCCACAAAAAAAGTCAGAATTTAAAATTCCACCCTCAAGTGGATACATGTATCTGTATGGCTGAGTCCCTTTTCTGTCCCCTTGAAACTATCACAACATTTTTAATTGGCTATACTCCAATATAAAATAAAAAGTTTAAAAAAAATAAAATCCCACCCTTTTCATCTTTTTCCTCTTTCCTCACACACTTCTCCCAAAGCTTTTAAGTCTCAAAGTTTAGAGAATGAGAGACAGGAACAAACTTAAAGAGCAAAAGGCAAAGGGAAATGTCTTTCAACCTGCCAATCCTGACTTCATGGTCCTTCTTAAGTACTCATTTATAAGTTCAAAAGGAAGCATTTCTTTTAAAAAAATTATATGTATATATATATATATACACTAAATATATATACATATATTAATATTTTTTATATATTTAAAATTTTATATATATATGAGAGAAAATCACCAAAACAAACAGCAATACATTCAAGAAGACTTAGATGAAACAAGGAAACAAATACTAAAGCCCTGGATGTGGAGATAACTGGAAAACCAGTAAAAATGTATGCTGAACTTGAAACGTTTTGAGAGATCAATGTGGTTTGAACTATCAGGAACTTTACAAGCAGTGACAACCATGATTGCAAGTAATGTCAATGTTTTTAGAGCATTTATCAGATGCCAGGGATTGTGCTTTGTAAGCCTGATTTTATTTAATTCCCATATCATAAGTATCCCCCCTTTTACAGATGCAGAAACTAAGGCTTAGGTCTTTTGCTAAAAATCACACAGCTCCAAATGTCTTAGACTGAAGGTTAAGTCCAAGCCACCTGACTCCAAAGCCTGTACCTTTTGTGACATGACAGCGTAGCACAGATCTGCTAAGTCTGAGGATTACCATAACAATAACTACCATTTGTCCGGTGTGGTAAAGAATCCACCCGCCAAAGCAGGAGATACGGGTTCAATTCCTGGGCAGATCCCCTGGAGAAGGACTTGGCAACTCACTCCAGCATTCTTGCCTGGAAAGTCACATGGGCAGAGAAGTCTGGTGAGCTACAGCCCATGGGGTCGCAGGGTCGGACACGACTGAGCACAGCACAGCAAGTACTATGCTTAGCTCCTTAAGCCATATCACTTAATTCTTACAGCCACACTATGAAGTACCACTTTTCCCATTTTATATGTGAACGGCAGTTTAGAGCTGTGGTCCTCAGCTTCCAGCTGGAGTCACCAGCAGGAGGTTAGAAGAACCCTGCAGCTGGTTCCACTCCAGGCCAATTCAATCAGCATGGGGGTGGGGTGGGAGCAATGACCACCACAGTATTTTTGAGAAGCTCCTTAGATGGCTGTACTGTGCAGCCAAGATTAAGAGTCATGCTTTAAAGCAGTATTCCTCAGGGACTTCCCTGGTGGCCCAGTGGCTAATACTCTGAGCACCCAATGCATGGGGCCTGGGTTTGATCCCTGGTCAGGGAACTAGATTCCCACATGCCACAACTAAGACTACGTGCCCCAACTAAAGATCCTGCATGCCCCAGTGAAGATGGAAGATCTTGTGTACTGCAACTAAGACCTGGTGCAGCCAAATAAAAAAAAATTTTTTTTAATTAAAAAAAAGTATTATTTCTTAAACTTTAGTATTCAGCAGTTATCATTGAGAGAGCTTGTCAAACACGGCTGGGCCCCACCCCAGACTGTCTTATTCAGTAGGGCTCCCAGGGGCCCAAGAATTTGCATTTGTAACACTTCCTGAGTGTTGCTGATGCTGCTAGCATGGTACCACACTTTGAGAACTATTAAAGTCACTCAGCCAAAGCCCACCAGCTGGCGAACTAGTGTGGCTCTACCTCGAATGAGATTTCTTAGCCACTCTGAAGCCTTCTCCTAACCCAGAAGGAGCAAATCTTTAGAACTTGACAGCTGTAGAACAAGGTGTCCATTCCAGGTAAGGAGAAAGTCTTAGTGTGAGAAAGTTCATGAAACTACTGACTGTTGTAAAAGAAAAATTGAATAAATGGAGCAGAATCCCATATACTTGAATAGGAAGACTATGTGTTATTAAGATGTTAATAGTTTACATTTAATTTATATAATTTATGATTTCTATCAAAATTTCAATATACATTTCTGGTGTTTGATAAAAGGATTTAAAATTTCATTTGGAATGAAAAATAGAGAACACAAAAGAAATTCTGAAAAGGAAGAATAATGTGAAGACCTATATCAGATGATTAAATATATAGTTTAAATTGTTTTTAAAGATACTGGTATTCATACAAGAATCAATCATGAAGGGAAAAAAGAGATAATCTGGAAATAGTTTGTATGATAGTGAACATATAATAAAGGGTGCTTCACAAATTTGTTAATAAATGGTACTGGGACAATTAGTCAGCAATTGGGTGGGGGGAGAACAACTTAACACCTCATACCATACACCAAATAAATATTACATGGGTCAGTAATTAAATACAGGGGAAAAAAATTTAATGGAAAGTGTAAGCAAATAGAACTGAATCATTAGCTAAACTTGGACAGATGCTTACTTCTGTAACCTCAAAGTAATAAAAGAAGCCCAAGTGAAAAGGCCAGCAGATTAAAAACAGGTTCTTAAGAAAATTTTTAAATGATACCAAAAAAATATTTACGGCAAACAAGACAAATAAATTGGATATTTTTTAAGTTATATAAAGAATTCCTACAGTTTTATGAGAAAAACATGCAAGTAACAAAAGAAAAATGGCAAATGACACAAAAAGAGCAACTAGAATTAGTAAATAAATACATGAGGATACACACTCTACTCTCAGGGCCTTTATACTTTGCCTCCAAACACACTCTCCCCAAATATCCCACCTGGCTCTTAAACTCACTTTTTCAGGTCTTTGACCAAAGGTCACCTCACACTCACAAAGCTTTCTCTGACTACTCACTTGAAAATCACAAATACTTATTCACGAGTGAACCTCACCTTTTCTGCTCCATTTTCTACCAGGCACAGTGAACAGTTTATGTATCGTCTCTTCCTCCTGCAAAAACCCAGCTCTATGTGGACAGGAATTTTACTCACACTCATTACCATATCCCCAGTGCCTAGAACAGTACCTGGTTTGTAGTCAGAATCTCTACATTTTGGCTGAATGAAAGACCCAAACTTACTTATAATTGGAAAATTAATAAAGTACTTTTTTCTCACTATATTAGAAAAAAAGAGAAGGAAAGAAGAAAGGGAGGGAGGGATGAAGGAAGAGAAAAATAAATGAATGATAATTCATTTGGATTGACAACAAGATTTAGTAAAACTGGAAGATTGCTGCTGGCAGTATAGTTTAGCCTTATTGAAAAAGAATCTATTGACAAGTATACCAAACCATTAATAACACCCGTATCCTTTGACCTAAAAACACAACTTTGCATCTAGATTTTTATTTTTAAATACCATTCTATAAGACAAGAAATCCCAGCTCCTTGGAGAAAGTGGATTCCAAGGCTGCAGTTGGTAAAACGCCAGAAAGTAAATTAATGCCCTTTCAAAACAGAGGGAACTTGCTCAAAAGGCATGGTATTTAACCTAAAAGAGTTCCCAATGGCCAAGGCTGGAACAATTTGAGCATCAGAACAAATAAGAAGAGTGCTGGTTTAAAACCCAAAGATTAAAATAAATATCCTTGAGTTCATACTGATACAAATAAATTGGGGAGAAGCGACAACTGTTATTATAGAAGAATCAGTTCAGTTCAGTCACTCAGTTGTGTCCAACTCTTTGCAACCCCACAGACTGCAGCCAGGCTTCCCTGTCTATCACCAACTCCCAGGGCTTACTCAAACTCATGTCCATCGAGTTGGTGATGCCATCCAACCATATCATCCTCTGTCGTCCCCTTCTCCCACCTTCAATCTTTACCAGCATCAGGGTCTTTTCCAATGAGTCAGTTCTTTGCATCAAGTGGCCAAAGTATTGGAGATCCAGCTTCAGCATCAGTCCTTCCGATGAATATTCAGGACTGATTTCATTTAGGATGGACTGATGGGATCTCCTTGCAGTCCAAGGGACTCTCAAGAATCTTCTCCAACACCACAGTTCAAAAGCATCAATTCTTCGGCATTCACCTTTCTTTTTTTTTTTTTCATTTATTTTTATAGTTGGAGGCTAATTACTTTATAATATTGTAGTGGTTTTTGACATACATTGACATGAATCAGCCACGGATTTACATGTGTACACTCCAACTCTCACATCCATACATGACCACTGGAAAAACCATAGCTTTGACTGGATGGACCTTTGTTGGCAAAGTAATGTCTCTGCTTTTTAATATGCTGTCTAGGTTGGTTATAGCTTTTCTTCCAATGAGCAAGCATCTTTTAATTTTATGGCTGCAGTCACCATCTGCAGTGATTTTGGAGCCCCCCAAAATAAAGTCTCTTACTGTTTCCATTGTTTCCCCATCTGTTTGCCATGAAGTGATGGGACTGGATGCCATCATCTTCGTTTTCTGAATGTTGAGCTTTAAGACAGTTTTTTCACTCTCCTCTTTCACTTTCATCAAGAGGCTCTTTAGTTCTTCTTCACTTTCTGCCAGAAGGGTGGTGTCATCTGCATATCTGAGGTTATTGATATTTCTCCTGGCAATCTTGATTCCAGCTTGTGCTTCATCCAGCCTAGCGTTTCTCATGATGTACTCTGCATATAAGTTAAATAAGCAGGGTGACAATATACAGCCTTGACATACTCCTTTTCCTATTTGGAACCAGTCTGTTGTTCCATGTCTAGTTCTAACTGTTGCTTCCTGACCTGCATACAGATTTCTCAAGAGGCAGGTCCAGTGGTCTGGTATTCCCATCTCTTTCAGAATTTTCCACAGTTTATTGTGATCCACACAGTCAAAGGTTTTGGCATAGTCAATAAAGCAGAAGTAGATGTTTTTCTGGAACTCTCTTGCTTTTTCAATGATCCAATGGATGTTGGCAATTTGATCTCTGGTTCCTCTGTCTTTTCTAAATCCACCTTGAACATCTGGAAGTTCATGGTTCACGTATTGTTGAAGCCTGGCTTTGAGAATTTTGAGCATTACTTTACTAGTGTGTGAGATGAGTGCAATTGTGTGGTAGTTTGAACATTCTTTGGCATTGCCCTTCTTTGGGATTGGAATGAAAACTGACCTTTTCCAGTCCAATGGCCACTGCTGAGTTTTCCAAATTTGCTGGTGTATTGAGTGCAGCACTTTCACAGCATCGCCTTTTAGGATTTGAAATAGCTCAACTGGAATTCCATCACCTCCACTAGCTTTGTTCATAGTGATGCTTCCTAAGGCCCAGCTGACTTCGCATTCCAGGATGTCTGGCTCTAGGTGAGTGATCACATCATCGTGGTTATCTGGGTCGTGAGGATCTTTTTTGTATAGTTCTTCTGTGTATTCTTGCCACCTCTTCTTAATATCTTCTGCCTCTGTTAGGTATGTATTGTTTCTGTCCTTTACTGTGCCCATCTTTGCATGAAATGTAACCTTGGTATCTCTAATTTTCTTGAAGAGATCTCTAGTCTTTCCCATTCTACTGTTTACCTCTATTTCTTTGCATTGAAGAATAGCAACTTAAAAATGTAAAGAATGAGGAAGAGAGAAAATCACCATCAGAATACCACATAATCATGGTGCAGGCAAGATCCACTGATGGGATGCTAAAATTAGTGGGCAAAAGTATGTAGATATTTGTACGCTTTCAAAGTATTTCCCCTAAAAATAACTATTATGCACAAAGAGAAAAGTAGTAACTTTAAGGTAAAGAAACCTAACAGACACCATCTTAAGCAGGAGATCCAGGTAAACATCAATAATAAGAGAGGAGCCACTGAGGGGGCTGTACCACACTGTGAAATTCTGCCCCATAATGTAGAACTGGGGGTTCTGTCAGGTCCCCTGGCAAGGTACAGATGGGCTTGGGGGTGCGGGGCTACAACACGAGATCAACACACATGGCCCCTCACATGTTCCCCAGAAGGCAGAGCAGGAGGACACGGGTTAGGCAGCTAGGGACTACAGGTGAGCCTGGAGCGAGTAGAGAGAGTGCAGTGCCAAGGTAAGACCAGGCTCAGAGTGCGGGAGCCTGAGGACCAGAGCGGCTAAGAGAGAAGCAAAAGACAGCCAGGCGAAGCCGGATCAGGAGGAAAGAATCTAGCCCAGAGGTCAGAGGCTGGTGGCTTACAGCCCATATTTGGCCCTTGAGTATGATTTGTCTGGCCCCATGATATTTTTTAAACTGCAAATTAGATACCAATGTTTTGTAATTAAGAGATTGCACATAAAACCTAGATATCAGCTTCTCTTAAAAAAAAAAAAACATCAGAAGTTGTGGGCACACCGGGTTTACACGGGCCGCCCTTTCAGACCCGGAGGCAGCCTGTTCACCCCTGGGCCGTTGCCCTGCCTGGTCCTCTGGCTTCCTGCCTGGCTTTCCTGTAGGCTATTCCGTCTTTAAATATGTCCCAGGACCTCGCTGAAGCAGCGAAGTCCATGTGACAGCACAGGTTGGGAGTGACTGCAGGATAAGGCACTGCCTGACCCTGGCCGGGGTTTGAGTCAGCCTCCTTGGTGCTGAAGGAGCGGCGCTGGTGAAGGGTGCCGCCTGCAAGCCCCCAGTGCAGCCGGAGCACCTAAGTAAGCGCCATGGGCAGGTCTAACCACCCGTGCCGTCAGCAACTGAGAGACAGGAAAGCGTCTTCTCCTGAGGAAGAGACTAGCAGGCTTGATGGTTTCTGCTCTTTCTAGCACACTTGATTCTGCTCGAAGCAGTAAGACACCTGGTTCTCTCTGTGTTTCCTGGGATTTTGTGAATGCCAAGGGAAAGAATGGAATACGATCCAGTAGGCTTTGCACGGACGAGACAGACATGTTTGTGCATTTTGAAGGCAGAGGTGGGCAGAAGCAGGGACCATGCATTTCAGGAGGGGCCACTGTTAGGGAACAGAAGTTTTCTCGTTTCATTTTTCTTCTGTGAGTATGCGCTTTACCTGCCTGCTAAGTCTCTTCCGCCGTGTCTGAGTCTTTGAGACCCCCATGGACTGTAGCTCACCAGGCTCCTCTGTCCATGGGATTCTCCAGGCAAGAATACTGGAGTGGGTTGCCATTCCCTCCTGCAAGGGATCTTCTTGACCCAGGAATCATAACTGCATCTTTTACGTCTCCTGCATTGGCAGATGGGTCTTCACCATAAGCACCACCTGGGAAGCCCTGGGCAGCATTTCACCTACTCTGAAAGCAAACAGAGGTACGAAGCGCTGGTTGCTGAGCAAGATTGGAACTCTGATGGGAAATGACTTCTGAGCCCTTTCGGTCAGTGCGGCACTGACCCGGAACAAAGCCAGATGGGGGACCAGCCCCACCGGGACACCCGGTCTGACAAGTGATAGAGAGAAGTCACTCTGCACCTCCAGGCACAACTTGACAGGCAGCAGGGCAGAGCGAGAGGAGATCCGGGCCTTGGGCAGGGTGCAAACAATCCTACACCCCGAGGCAGGAGGCCAGCAGCCTTGTGACCCCCTGAGAGACAGGCGCTAACTCCGGAGAGGGGCGCCCCCAGGGGAGATGAGGGGCTCTGCAGCTGTGAAGGCAGGGGGCCCTTGGGGCTCTCACTTACCCTGCTCACTCTGTTCACAAGGAGTTAAATTCACAGTGGAGAGGCTGGGTGGAGCTGAAAAAGAAAGGTGAGGTGGCAAAGCCATGACCACGTGAAAATCAAAAAGTGGATATAACATGTCAGGGTTGAAATAAAGAGAAAGTAAAGATAAAGCTCACACAAATTAAGAGTTTTATGCAACCTTTGAGAAATGCATCTGGGCTGTAAAAATTGGGGGTCATCTATTCTGTTTTTCCCTTTCTTTGGACCTCTTCGTTTAGCCTTTACTCTCAGCGCTTGGTGGGAAGCCAGCGGGAGGAAAAACAGGACTTTCTTCCCCAGTCGCATGGGACCTGCACTTGTCAGTCAGCATGACTCTGGGAAGGAGGGACACTCAGCGGCTGGGTTCAGCCTCCTGGGCTTCCTGGAGCTTCTCTGAGCCAGCTGACTGCAAGGCGGCCCAGGCACAGGCATTCCCAGCAAGTGCTTCCAGGTGATTAGTATGCACTTGAAAGAATGAGAATTGATGTTTCAGGAATCCGGTGGAACCAAAATTGAAAGAGATAAACCCTGGTTCCAAGATGTTTACTTAGTGAGCCCACTAGATGCTGCCCACCAGATAGAGGATCGTGTGCTTGGAAATGTTATCGAAGATGTCTTGAGTCAACTTTGGATTGTGGGGTCCTCATCACTGATCTTCAGTCTCTGATTTTATAATTCCCTCCGACAAGCTCATGTGTCCATCTGATTTTATTCTTAGTGAAACCGTGGTGTTAATCATTGCTTATCATTCTTGTATGATCTTGTATGATCTCGTCTCTGCAGTGGTCTCTGTGGGGATCTTCTGGGAGAGGCTGAGGGAGTAAGGATAGTCCAATCCCTGGGCACTAAATTCCAGTCATGTGGTCTGCTCCGAACCATCTGGGTAGGTTGTGCAGTTCATCACAGAAATTGTGATGAGGATGATCGTTCTTGTGAAAAATAATCATTTGATCTTTCCTCCTCCTTCATTAGTCTTATGAAGCCTCCCGACTGCATTTCACAACCAGCATTAATAGCAGGGAAGATGAAAGGGAAGAACAGCTCAGTGATCTTACTTGGCAATCACAGGCTGTCTTTACCGTGACAGGTGGGCACCCCCCCAACCCAGGATTCTGTTTACCACATTGCCAAACCACTCACCAGAGCCAGCTCCCCAAGGAGGGTGTGGCCACAGGGTGAGGTATGGAAAACAGGAATAAAAGAAAAATAGTCCAAATTATCTACTCGACAAAGACCACTCCAAATCATGGCTTATTATCAAATGTTCTGCAAAACACAAGCATCACTTCTACGATCAAAAAAAAAAAAAAAGGTGGCTCTTTAGGAACCATTGTCACGAATTCAAAACAGAGCATTCCAACTGATGCATCTATTTTCTCACTGAAGCACCCGAGAAAACATCATCAAATAACTCGAATGGAAGTAAGTCAGAGAGCGAAAACAAATACTGTATACATGGAATCTGAAAAAAAAAAAAATGTATAGATGATCTTATTTACAAAGCAGAAATAGAGACACAGACATGGAGAACAAACGTTTGGATACCAAGGGGCAAGGAGAATGTGGGATGAATTGGGAGATTGGGACTGATATATATACACTACTGAAACTATATATAAAATAGATAATTAATGAGATTCTGTTGTACAGCACATGCACCCCAGGTAAAGAATCCACTTGCCAAGCAGGAGACGTGGGTTCAGTCCCTGGGTCGGGAAGATCCCCTGGAGAAGGAAATGGCAACCCACTCCTGTGTTCTTGCCTAGGAAATCCCATGGACTTAGGAGTCAGGTGGGCTACAGTCCACGTGGGGTCGCAAAGAGTTGGACACATCTGAGCAACTAAACAACCATATGCACTTGTGCAGCACAGGAAACCCTCCTCAGTGCTCTGTGGTGACCTGAATGGTAAGTAAGTCCAAACAAGAGGGGCTGTGTGTCCACCTATAGCTGATTCACTCTGCTGTACCGCAGAAACCAACACAGCGTCAGAAAGCGACTAAAAAGTCAAAGTATCAGTCGTTCCGCCGTGTCCAACTCTGCGACCCGAAGGACTGTAGCCCACCAGGCTCCTCCGCCCATGGGATTCTCCAGGCAAGCATTCTGGAGTGGGTTGCCATGCCCTCCTCCAGGGGATCTTCCCGACCCAGGGATCAAACCCGCATCTCTTATGTCTCCTGCACTGGCAGGTGGATTCTTCACCACTGGGAAGCCGCCTAGAAAGTCCTCCCTTATGCTGCACCCTGAGTCAAAACTAATTATTCTCTCTTCTGTGCTCCCTGACACTTGACAGCTACATCCAGTACATACCTCTTCATACCACATTATAATTATGTGCACCCATGTCTATGTCCCCCACAAGAAGGTAAGTTACCCAGGGCAAAACGGCATGCCTTATTCATCTATCTTCCCCAGCACCCAGCCCAGGACTTGGAACAGAAACTCAATAAATGTTACATGAAAACGACTTTTCATGATTTTTCCTCTCACTGTTCTCCAGTCATGTCATAGTAAATCTTGCACTGCCTGAAGATTTTCCTATGGTAACCTTCTACCCTTTAAAATGCCTTTTTACATCCTTAATTTGCTAATTTACAGTTATGATTCTAAAACATTTCCATTGGCTTACAAACAATCTCTGAGCCTATGTTTCACTGGGATAACTATTTCTGCCACTTGTCCCTTGAATACAGACCTCTCCCACAACCTAACATATCCATTGCTGATGAAAGGCCAGCTTACAGAGCAAATATCTGGGGGCAGTAGTGGTAGACGGTATAATAAAAGGAATTATTGTTATCTATTTATTCATATTAAGCCTGTCTTGATGCCAATATTTCCTTACAGGTATCTAACTGGTATTACTGAATTGGTTGTGAGTGAAAGGCAAAAAATAATAATAATAACACAGAACAGTAAAGAAAAGAAAGTAAAGTAGAAGATAAGTAGTGATCCATGTCACAATAATTAATAGCTGTGTTCTTAAGACAAACACACTAGAAAACACACAGGTAATTATGGGGCACTTACAGAGCTGGCATAACCCACAATGAACTCTTGAGAAACTGTATACAGTCATGTACCAGCCTGCATGAGGTAACCCACAGCCAGAGATGTTTACTGGTAATACACAAGAGTACAAGAGGCATTTACACTGCCCGTGCTGGTCATCGATGCAAAGCCATAAGCAGAACGTGGTCCACAGGACTCACCCAAATGGCCCCCACATTGGTCTCAGTCGTTGTTCAAATATATCCTGAATGTATAGCCCTGACAGTGGTAATCAAGAGATATTATGTAGGAAAGTTTTTGCTTTCTAAAGAGGCCTTCGCAATCTTTATCAAGAGGTTAAATATGAATATCCTTTGACTCAGGATTTCCATGTGACTGTAGCATAGGAATAAAGGTACAAATGCACAAAAATGTTCACTCTGGTTTTTGTAGAAAAGTACTTGTTTATCAATAGCAAAGTTACTAACTAAGCTGTACTATACATCCACACCCTGGATATTAAACAACTAGTTCTTAAAAAGATATATGTATATTTTCTGACATTTCTGAAAATGTCAATGATACGTTTTAAAAACTCAAGTAGCAGAATATTCTATTATAGTATGAACCTACTTAAAAATTATGTGTAAGAACACATATACAGACACATACACACCTATTTATATATGCATAGCAGATGTTTGTAAGCCTATCCACCAAACTGCTTACTGTGATTATATCTGAGGAAACGGATTAAAAAAAAAAATAGTTCAAAATCACTTTCCCTTTTATAGCATATACACTTCTTACTGTTGTTGTTTGGTCACTAAGTTGTGTTTGATTCTTTGCGACCCCATGGACCAGGCTGTTCTGTCCATGGAATTTTCCAGGCAAGAATACTGGAGTGGGTTGCCATGCCCTCCTCCAGGGGATCTTCCCGATCCAGGGATCGAACCTGTGTTTCCTGCATTAGCAGGCAGATTCTTTACCACAGACTCACCAGGAAAACACATACATTTGCATTTTTTTTAAACTTTTGATTTTGGCAAAATTTCAGTTTTACACTACATTGCAAAAATAAGGCAAAGAATTACTTTATAACCTCCACACAGATTCCCCAAATGTCATATTTGTTTTCTCTCTCCCTCTCCCTTCCCCCACTTCCTTTCTTTCTCTTTCTCCCTCCTTCTCTTTCTGTGTGTATATGTGAATTTTTTAAACTGAGAGTAAGTTGCAGACATGATTCCCCTGTACCTCTAAATACTTGAGCAGCTATTTACTAAAGCAAAGCACTCTATTCCATAACCACAGTACAATTACCAAAATCAGGAAAATCAAGAAGTTAACTTCAATAAAAAGCTATTAGCTAATCTACAAATCATATTTCAGCTATTATCCCAAAAATGACTTCTGTAGGAAAAGAAAATCTCAGATAATGGATTGCATTCAGCTGTCATGTTTCTTTAGTCTCCTTTTATCAGAAACAGCACCTCAGTCTTTCTGTTGTTTTGCTTTTTTAAAAATTTTTGATTATGCTGGGTCTTCCTTGCTGTGTGCATGGGCTTTTCTCTAGTTGCGCAAGTGGGGCTATTCTTGGTTGCAGTGCTTGGGTTTCTCATTGCGGCAGCCTCTCTTGTTGCAGAACACAGGCTATAGGCATGCAGGCTTCAGTAGTTGCAGCATATATGCTTAGTAGTTGCAGCCCACAGGCTCTAGGGCACAGGTTCAGTAGCTGTGGCGCATGGGCTCAGTTGCTCTGAGACATGTGGGATATTCCTGGACCTGGGATCAAACCCATGTCCCCTGCATTGGCAGGCAGAGTCCCATCCACTGTACCACCAGGGAAGTTCTTTCTCTGTGTTTCATGATCCTGATGTTTCTGATGAATAAAGTCCAAGTATTTTGAAGAATGTGTCTCAGTTTGGAATTGTCTGATGTTTCCTCATGATTCAGATTATCATTTAGGATGGCAATATCACAGGTGTGATGTGCTTGTCCCATATCAGGAGGCACACAAAGAACCATCACAGGTGCTGTTAAGCTTCGAACACTTGGTGAAGCTGACGTCTGCCAGGTTTCTCCACTGTTACTTTACTAGTTTTCCCTTTGTAATAGTGACTTTCTAATTCCATCATTCCTTCTACATTAATTAGTTGTTGTGTATTAGTCGCTCAGTCGTGTCCAACTCTTTGCGACCCCATGGACTGTACCCTGCTAGGCTTCTCTGGCCATGGAATTCTCCAGGCAAGAATACTGGAGTGAGTTGCCATGCCCTTCTCCAGGGGATCTTCCCGACCCAGGGATCAAACCTGGGTCTCCTGCATTGCAGGCAGATTCTTTACTATCTGAGCTACTTAGGAAGCCCTAAGTAGCTAATTAACTAACATTAATTAGTTAGAATATTACTATTAAGGAAAAATTCCCCTGTCCCATTTATTCATCATTCGTTCTTTGTTTCATACACTCATACTGGTTTAAACTAATGGATTCTTTACTATCATTATTTATTTTGATGCTCAAATTGTCCCAGATTTGGTCAGTAGGAGTCCCTTTTACCTGAATTCTACATTCTTCTGATATATTCCCTCTTTTTTTGGTCACTGCCCTACTTTCTGACCCCAAAATGTTGTACACTCATCTTGTACTTTCCCAGCCCCAGCCCTGGAATCAGCCATTTCTCCAAGGAAGATGTGGTTCCTTTTAATGAAGAATGGCACTTAGAAACCATGATGTGAGTGCTAAGTGTGCTCATTGCTACTGGGTGTCATTGTTTTGGGGCCCTCTCAGCAGACAGAGCTGTTAAACATATAATGTATGAATTTATATCCTCTCAATACACACATATCTCAATCTATTTCTATATTTAGCTATCTAAATATATTTCTAAATACTGTAAGTTCATACCCATGCCTTCAATTCCAATCCAATACCACTGACTCCCTTTAGATTTCCCTCACCACACCCTTCTTTCTTTGAGTACATTCTTACTGTCTGACACAAGGCAATTAGACAATGAACCTTAAAAAATGTGGAGTTAATCTGACTTTCATTTTACCTCTTGGAATTTAGCCAAAAAGTATAACAAATTATACTTGCAAAAATTAACAAAAACGATGTTCACCACATCACTGTTTATAAGGACAATAACTTTAGAAACGACCTAAATGTCCAACAAGGGTAATTTAGTGACTAAAATATAGCAATATAACATAATGCAGAGAGGTGGTTAAGAACAGATCCTAAATCCAAGCAGACTAAGTTTGAATCCCAGCTCTACCAATTATTATATGTGCAACATCTAGTAAGCTACTTCTTTTCTACATGCTTCAATTTCCTGTGTGTAACATGAAGAAAATATTACTTTCTTCATAGGCCAGCCATGAAGATCAAATTTAATTTATGTAAAGCACTTGGAACTGTGCCTGGCATATAATAAGTACAATGTAAGTATTAGTTGTTATTATTAATATTGTTGCATGTGTACTAAATCACTTACCCCATCATTAAAATGATGCAGAAAAACTTATGATATGATATTGGAAATATGCCCAAAAGTTAACGAGTGTTTACTCTTGGGCGATACCATTGTGAATGACTTTTATAAACTTCTTGCTTCTTTCAGTTTTCTAACTTTTCCACAAAAGCACCCATGACTTGTTTAATTAAAATTTTTAAATAAATAAATAAATGCCACTGGAGCAACTGGGGGGGGGGGGGGGGGAAGTGGATTTTTTTCTTCCCAAGAGCATGGAAGCAAAAATAAGCAATGTTGTCTGACTATAGATTCACTGGCACCAACCTGGGCACTACTAGATTATAATAGTTTTATCTACATAGTAATTGCCAGTTAAATATACATTTCAGAGGCTTGTTTAAAACTATAACATTTGGGAATTTCCTGGTGGTCCAGTGGTTAAGACTCTGTGCTTCCACTGAAGAGGGTCTGAGTTCAATTCCTGGTTGGGGAACCAAGATCCCATTTGCCACAAGGTGTGGCCATAAACAAACAAACAAACAAGACCTATATCTGTTGTCACTTTAGTTTCACAAGCTGTTTTGATATTTTTCCTGTAATTAGGCAAAGTGCCAGCAGGTGGCAGTAGCACCTCAGTCATGGCTGAGTTATTTAAACAATAAGTTTTACTATAAACACATGGTTTTATTCTTTGCTCTGTTTTAATTCTTTACTAAAATCTTTGAACTTAATTGAATATGGTAGCTATTTCTTACATACCAAGATAAAGAAAACAGAAAACAAAAGATTTAACAACAACAACAACAAATTATCCAAGAAAAGTTAGAGCCTAGGCAACCAGAGTAACTTAAAGGAATAATATTAGTTTACCTTTCTAGTACTCCTAATCAATTATAAAGTTCCAGGCTGCTTCCTGTGACTGTCCTGAAATGTAGTTTTCAAATGGCTAAAGAAAAATGGCAAGAAAACTATCCTTGTTAGGTTTCTCCTAGTTGCAGGATTAAAAAAAAAAAAGTCCAACTTTTAGAGCTGGAAGCAACCTTAAAGATTTAGTCAAAGCCCCCATATAACAGCTGAAGAAATTAGCCTGTCTTGAGCCAGATGTTTTGCCCAAGGGCCCCTGAAAATGCAGAACTGGATCCCAGGTTACAGAAGGACTCTTGGCAAATGTCCTCAAACAGGGCACAGATGTCAGTTTGTGTAAACTGCGGTCACTTTATAAGGCTGAGCTTACCAAGCCAGCACTTCACAAACCAAGCAGTTCCTCTTAGTCACTGTGTTTGCAGTCCAGGTAAGTTAAAAGGCAAATTCTCCTGAGGAGATGCTAGACCAGCCACTGAGGTTTTGTCCAAGCAGAAATAACCATGAAGACTTACATTATCATTTCAACTAAAAATTAAATGTGTTAGCAGGATTGATAACCAATACAAATATTTAAATAATCTACAATGATGAAATAAAAATAAGTAGATTTAAAGTATAAATAAAACATTTGAAACTACAAATATCTGTGCCCTTCTTACACTGAATTTCAAATTGTATGAATGCTTCATCTAATTCTGATTCTCCTTATTTCATTTCAAAAGAGAAACCATTTTCTCTCACTTAGGCTCCACATCTCCATGTAGCTCACCTTCTGTGCCCTGACACTCAACTTTTACATTTACCTACTGTTTCTGTTTATAATGGGGTAACACTGAGAGACTCCCAGTTAGCTTTGCCCCAGTTCTCTAACTCTTCTATTTCTCTGTGTCTTTTGAAAATGAGGAACTGTGTGTTCTGCAACCCATAGCTATCTGTCAATCTTAGGAAAAGGTCTTAAGTCATCATTCCTTGAATCCATGGCTACTACAAATTTATTGTAGAAACTCAGAAATTCTAAGAAAAGAATGGAAAACATGAAGAGGCCTCAAAACCAGCATGAAAATCCATCTCTCCAGACTTTCTAACCATCCCCTCCCAGTCACCTCCACACTTCTTGATCAGCAGCTCACTGACAGTCACAGGTGTTTCTTTCAAATAGTCATCAAAGTTTGCAGTCCAACTGGTTCCTAACAGAGACCAGCTTTGCCTTCTTAATGAATCATCACTTTTGCTTTCTTTGAACTGATGGGTATAGCCTCAGATTTTGGGGGTATGTGCTTTGCATTTAAAATAGCTTATGGATATACAGTGAAAGAAAAGAGAAGGAAAACTTTATTAATCTCTGGACTGGAGATAACTTTCTAAGTTTAAGAAGCAAAGAAGAAAAGAGATTAAAACTTGAGCTGTATCAAATATTTAAACTTTTATACATCAAAAAGATACAGAAGCAATACAAGCAATCATTTGAGAGAAATATTTACTAAAACAAATATTATGGCCCAAGAATTAAATGAGATCATAAAAATGAGTTCAAAAAAACCTCTCTAAATTCTCAATAGACAATGGACAAACAATATGAATAGACAATGAACATGCAATTGGATGATAGACATTTGGTAAAATGATTAACTTCACTAAAATCAAATAACCAAGAAGTAAAACTACAAATAGTTTGCCCAGCTACAAGTTGAGCAAAGATGTGTTATAATGTGAATGTCTCAATGGATGAAAGTGTGGTGAAATGGATCTTTTTGTATATTGCTGGTGGCAGGAATAAAAATTAACACAACTTCTCAGGACAGCAATTTCACAGTGTGTTTAAAGAGGCTTTAAAATGTTCTACACCCTGACCTTGAAATTCCATTCTTAGTAACCTATGCTAAAGCAGTTACCCAAAATATGCACAAATATTTTGACATCAAGATGAACAATGTAAAACTTTATATTCGGGTGGAAAAATTGACATTGACTTAACATCTAATGATAGTAGTCTGTTTAGGCATATTCTATAAATAAAACACTAGGTAGCCACTTGAAATGACAGTTATAAACAAATTTTTAAATAAGAAAAAGGCCTGTCTTACTGAGTTAAAAGCAGAGCATAAATATTTTTTATACACGAGTAAACAGAGTAAAGAAGTATTTCTGAAGGTTGATAGCGGTTGTAACTAGGAGATGGGATCTCAGTTAATTTTATTGCTTTTTCATACTTTTATGCATTTTACAAATTTTCTGCATTCAATATGTATTTCTTTTCTAATTAGAAAAAAGATATAAAAGAAGGAGAAAAGCCAAAGAACAACAAAAGAATTAAAAAAATGACTGTGATTTCTCCACCCTCCCTCAACAACAAAAAAAGTTTTCAGAAGACCCTGCAAGCCCACCCTCCGGGTAGTCCTTCTGGCTTGCTATTTACAAAGAGGAGTTGGTATATTGCAATGTTATGTGGTAAATTGAGAAATACCCTAGTTCCTGCCACATGACTTTATAGGGTGCTGAGTTCTCTGCAATAACACGTATAATAATCTTTTTAACAATCCCTGCAATTAGGGGGTTGCCAAACTGGAATTGTTACTTTGAGACAGGTAAACACACATATCCACACACACACAATACCAGACTCAGAACCAGCTTACCCCCTTGAAGAAAAACAGTGTAATCAGCTCTCCTTTTGGATGGAAAGATAGTCTACCAAATCTAAATATAAACAGATTTTGGTTTCTTTGTTTGTTTCAAAAACATACAGATTATTGGCTTCCACCACATATTGGTCAGAACTCAGGTAGATGATACCGTGTCTCAGGGATATCACAGTGCTCTCTGAACCTTAGGACAACAAGCTGAACTGGTGACTAGTAGGAAGCAGAGATCCACTGGGCTTTGGAGTTGAATAAGCAATGAAGGAGGTTCTCAAGCTGCACCGTGAGAACCAATTTTCTCAAGCAGAACTTAATTACAACTGCACAATTATCAAAACATTTATAGAGAAGGCTAACCTTACACCCACTGCTGAGTTTCTGTTAAGCTGATTTCCTTTAGCTGAAATATTCCCATGGAGTGTGTGTGTTTGTGTGTGTAAGTGAGAGAGAGAAACAGAGAGGGGGAGATAAACAGAGATGAGCAGGCAATTACTACTGTTTTTGCTCAATAACAACACTACTTTGTCTCTTCCTCATAAGGCTAAATATTTCTCCCTTGACAAGAATCTGAGTTGGAGGATACTTATAGCGAGCATCTTGTACTGGTCCAGCTATTGTTTTAAACACAAGAAAACAACTTTTCCAAGGTTACACAGCTAATCAGTGGTCCTGGTTTTAGTGGAATCTGGTTCTCTGAGCTTGATTCCATTGTTACTGTTCCACTGCCTGAGCAGTTTGGTATCCTTGGTAGCTTTTCTCATAGGAAAAACCAACATATGAATTTCAGATTGTGTCTTTCAATGGAAAGAAAATAAAAGATTAAGACAATCAATCAAATAATTCCATAGCAGGGAAATAATTGCCATTTGTGATATGAAGGAGTCTCACTGCCCTGGGACTACAATTTGGAGTGACTCGGTGATGGCCCCCCACACCAAAGACTGCTGGCCATACAAATGAGGAGATTATACCCATATAGGGACAGGAAAGAAAAGGTACCCTGGCCAGGTAGCCAGGCATCAAGGACAAACAGGTGATTTGAGGGAGAAGGATGGGAGTGGATGCAAGGCAAAGAGCAGGCAGATAGAAAAAGAGTCTATTTCAGCTCCATGCATTGTTTGGAAATAGGGTCATGGGTCCTCAGAGGAACTGAGGAGTGGGCCTCTTTCATCACAGCCACACGGGCACACACACACACACTCACATACCTCTTAGACTCTGCCTTAGGAAAGTGCTGATATACTGAAACACTTCTTGTACTCTCTTTTAAAACAATTTATTAATTTATTTACTTTTAAAATTATTTATTTATTTGGCCATGCCAGCTCACAGTTTCAGCACACAAGATTTTCAATCTTTGTTGCAGCATGCAGGATCTTTAGCTGAGGCACGTGGGATCTAGTTCCCTGACCAGGGATTGAACCCTGGGCCCCCTGCACTGGGAGAGGAGAGTCCTAGCCACTGGATCACCAGGGAAGTCCCGGTCCTCTTTCCTTTTGAACCTGCAATTTCTTCTTTACTGCTCTGATGTGGCTAACTTTTACCCGTCCTTAAACACTTAGTTCAGAGGCTTCCCCTATGGCTCAGTAGTAAAGAATCCACCTGCAAAGCAAGAGATGCAGGGTTCAATCCCTGGGCCAGGAAGATCCCCTGGAGGAGGCCATGGCAACCCACTTCACTATTATTACCAGGAAAATCCATGGACAAAGGAATCGGATGGGCTACAGTCCATGGGATGGCAAAGAGTTGGACACCACTGAAGTGAGTGAGCGCGCGCACACACACACACTTAGTTCAAGCAACCATGCCTTCTCTGAGTCACTCCCCCATTCCTCCCACTCTCACCCAAATGGTGTCATACACCCTTCCTTTCTGATCCCACACAACTCAGAGTACTCTACCAAAGTGATTTTCACACCTCATGGCAATTGTCAGTCTCCGCTAAAGGGACCACCAGCTACTCAAGGACAGGGACCCCATCTTTCCTTTTTACATCCCAGTGCCCAACACTAGAAGGAAATGGCAACCCACTCCAGTATTCTTGCCTGGCTTGGTGGGCAACAGTCCATGGGGTCACAAAGAGTTGCACGTGACTGAGCAACTCACACTTTCACTGTCACCAAACACTAGGGCTTCCCAGGTGGCACTAGTGGAAAAGAACCTGCCTGCCAATGCAGGGGATGTAAGAGACACATGTTTGATCCCTGGGTTGGTAAGATCCCCTGGAGAAGGGCATGGCAATCCACTCCAGTATTCTTGCCTGGAGACCACGGACAGAGGAGCCTGGCAGGCTATAGTCCATGGAGTCACAAAGAGTCAGACATGACTGCAGCAACTTAGCCCGCATGCACACACACACCGAACAATAGGCCTGTCACAGGTTAATGAGTAAACGAATCCATTCATCAAGAAGATGATGACAGAGCACATATTTTGTGCTAGCAGTGGGCAAGCTCCTGAAGACACAGCAGTGGGTGAGACATACACATCCCTGCCTTCATGACACTCCCAAAAGTATCTCTGAAGAAATGATATTTAACATGATTGATGAATGTCAGATCAGCCTGACATAAAAAATTTCCTATCCTGCAGTATTGTTCTACTTCAGTTTAAAATAGACTCAAAGAGAGATGTTTATTAGGATTAGGGTTTTCTTAGATAAGCTAAATTTTATGAAGAGTGCTAACAGAGAGACAGCACAGACAAATTGGCCTGAGGCTGGTTACTAGCAACCGCTAAAAAGATAGACACTATATTCCTATGCTAGAATAAAGACAGTCATGGCCAAACCTTACTTAATTGAATTCTGCTAATTTTGAATCTATGAATTACTTAGAAATTGGCTGACCTATACTTTGACACTGCACACAGAGAATCAGACTTCTGGAGAAAACTAATGTTATATACCTCTTCAAAGTTTCTATCTTTCATACATAACATCTGGTCTCACAATGAGACTATAGCTACTTCCACCTTCCAGATCTTTACCTGTGAGTTTCAGCCACTCTCAGTAGGATGCAGTAAAGAATCTGAAGTTCGATGAATCACTGTTCTATCTGAAATGAGTACTTTGGCCATGATTCAGGTAAGAACACACTAACTTCAGGTGATGCTTCAGGCACTGACTCTATCATCACTCACAAGAAGTCCTCAAGTTCCAATCTGAAATGTTATATTTTTATTAAAATGTAGACTTCTGCCTTTAAGAATAGAGCTTAGAGGCAAGGAATCTTATTATTATTATTATTATTATTATTTTATTCCCACATTGCATGGCATGTGGGACCTTAGTTCCCAGAACAGGAATCAAACCCTCACCGCTGCAGTAGAAGCACAGAGTCTTAACCACTGGGCCACCAGGGAATCCCGTAGAGCTGCGGAATCTTAAGTCATCACTTCTTTTCTCTCACCATGTCCAGATCTTGAGGAAAGATACCTCTTCAATATAAGAGCAGCAGCATGTTAAAATGGACTTTTCAGCAAGGCTCTAGCTCTTTGATACCAAAGGAATTTTCCTTTCTTAAAAAAAAAATATTTATTTATTTGACTGTGCTTTGTCTTACTGGTGGCATGCGGGATCAAGTTCCCTGACCAAGGATGGAACCTGGACCCCTGGAATTGGGAGCACAGAGTCTTGGCCACTGGACCATCAGAGAAGTCCCAAAGGAATTTTCAAGGTAGACTACCATATAGGAATTTTTCAATAGATATCTAAAAAATTGGTAGCTTTGCTCTTAAAAACCCTTTACCCTTTATCAATCACCTCACATGGTTATTACCGTTTGCTTGCCTTTTTTTTTTTTTTTTTTTGGTGAGAAGGCTTAAGATTTCCCCTCTTAGCCAGGATGTGGAAGCAACCTAAATGTCCATCCCAGATGAATGGATAAAAAAGATGTGAAACATGTATACAATGGTATATTACTTGGCCATAAAAAGGAACAACAATGGGTCATTTGTAGAGATGTGAATGGACCTAGAGTCTGCCACATAGAGAGAAGTAAATCAGAAAGAGAAAAACAAACATCATGTATTAATGCACATATGCGGAATCCTCTATGCTTTTGTGTATACAGTTCCCTCTGGCTAAGGCATTCTTTTCCTGCAGCGTCATGTGACCCGTCTCTCTGATTTCTGCCCTACTGAGCTCTGCTGTCACCTTCCTAAGCTCCCCAGGTGGGAAGGCTGCTCTGCCCCTGGGCTCCATGCAGGCACACAGCCTGAAGATAGCTCTACCATAAGGCTTATTGAACAGCCAGCCATCGGCTGTTTGCTTTTGTCTTCCCCAAAGATGTAATCACGTCTTCCTAGCATATTGGAAGTTTTCAACAACATTCACTGAATTTATGGATGGTGGAAAGAGGCTACCAGAGTATTTTCCCAAGATTGTGTATCAAGGAACCATGACCTTTGACCTCAAACCCTAAGTTCTTTCACTATATCACGCTGGAGGTTTCTCTGTCTATCCTCAATTGAAGTCCCAACTCCCAAGCATCTGTGTGATTTTGTTTTGAAGCTGGTATGCAACTTCATGTGACCAATACCTTGAATAAGCACATCTTCAGGGAATGTAATCAGAGAGCGCATCTTTATTTTTGCCTCCCACTGTGCCTCTCCTCCAGCTCAGACCATCTGTAGATGGGAAGTTTTCTTCACTTCATGCTTCACCCCTCCCCTCCCTCTTGCTAAATAACCCAGATTTCTGGGTTCTCTTAGGTTGAAGGGGTGAAAAGGCAAGAAAAACAGAGCTGGAAAACAGGGTTGGAAGGAAAGTGCTTGCTTCAGGTGCAAAATTTAAAAGGCATCAGTAATCAAGATAAATCATGCAAAGTTTTTTTAAGAAATCAAATGCAAAAAGTCCAAGATGAACAACACACCAAAAATGTAAATAAAGATGGACTGTTGAGTTTTGTTTGTCTTACAACCTTGAGTCATTGTGCAATGGGAACAGTGTTTCAAATCATCAGCCTGTAGTTCAAGGGCCACTGGGTCATCATGTCCCCTGATGAGTACTTTTGTGAGGGTTTACAATGGAGACAGAACAGACTGGGCAACCCAGGACTTCATGTGTCATCCTGTTTTTAGATCGTGAAACCTTTATTAACATTTCCACTTGGTTCAATATACGGGTGATCATTTGATAAGTCTACACAGGGGTGCAGATTGGCACAGCACTACAGGAAAGTTCTCATCTGAATGGTAGACTTGGAAGGTGGCTTTACAGCCCTGGGCCTGGCAGATGTCTTTGACTGACATTTTCTCTCATGGGACTTTCCTTGGGTTCCTTGGAGGCAGCCCCTGGGAACTCTGGGCTGCATTTCCTGTGGTGTGAGACAAGTGTTTTCTGCAGGTTGACCAGTTTTCTCTCTAATTTTTCAGAGGTTTGCTCCATGGAGACTCTTGTCTTCTGCTGTCCCTCCTTCCTTCGTGTGGTCCTTTGGGGCTGGGTCCAGTATGGCTTCCAGGTGGCTTAGTGGTAAAGAATCTGCCTGCAATGCAGGAGACGTGGGTTTGATTCCTGGGTCGGGAAGATACCCTGGAAAAGGAAATGGCAACCCACTCCAGTATTCTTGCCTGGGAAGTCCCAGGGACAGAGAAGCCTGATGGGTTATAATCGATGGGGTCGCAAAGAGACGGACCACGACCCAGCAACTAAACAACAACCACCAGTGTGGGCCCAACTGGGCTCTCTACTGAGAGGCCACAGTGGGTGTTCAGAATACTCAAGCATTCTCTGCTCTGAGACTCTGGGAGCAGGTTCTGGGAGCAGGACCACCCTGAGCAGCCACTCTCCTATACTCTCACTCTCCTTCTTTGCTTCTGGGTCTGAAGTTAGCCCTTACTAGCTTGGGGCTTTTCCAGGTAGCAGTCAGGCACCTGTTCCCTGTGTGTCTTTTTTCCTTATCTGATATGAAGGGAGAATTACCCCCTACTCCCCTGAGGGGGTGGGAGAGAGAATCACAGAACAATTTTCCACAAGTAAATTTTGCTACAAATTCTTCTCCTTTTTCCACAATTTGCTTCTTTTATTAATATATGTTAATTAGCTTGACTGTGGCAATTATTTCATAATGTATACATACAGCAAAGCAGCAAGCTGTACACCTTAAATACACACAATTTTTATTTGCCAATTATTCCTCAGTAAAGATGGGGGTGGGGGAATATGAAGGGAGAGCCACAGCAACATCACTGGTTTTATGTACACATTTCCAAGACATTCTAGTTAAATCTCACACACAGAAGGTGCCATAGAATGCTAATTATCCTCCTCATTACTTCTATCCTGTTGTTACTATATATCTGCTGGCCAAGACTCAGGCTAAGGATATTGGTGCTGGTTACACTCCATACTTTAGGGTGTGCCTTTCACATACTGTAGGTTTTGTGAACGGCGGCGCCTGGAATTGGTCTTGCCAAGATTTTATTTCAAGGATAAAGTCTTAAAGGCTTCCTGTGTCTTTAAGAACATGGTAAAATATACAGGCTCACATCTCTTAGGAGCCAAATCTTATTGTCCACTTGGATCTTTGATCTTTCCAGCAAAAAATTTATAAAATCTAAGCAGTGGGCCTCAGGATCCTCCAGGTCCAAGCTGCCTCTGGCATGGAGGTGGAAGGTAATGAAAAGACAGGTAATACCAACAGGTGAGAAACACTAATTAACAGGAAACCTTTGGCTCAGACTTTCTCCCGTGAACGTTGCTCATGCTACACAGACAGAACCTGTCCATCCTGACCATGGTCTATGTGATTTGCACAGGGCCTGTAAAGCAGGCTGCCACGGCACGTGAATGTGGCCTGTCGGAGTGGCAGCCAACACAGAGGGCAGAGGGTCTGGAATGTATGGCATTGTTTCTTCATCTGATCTCTTACCCACCAAATGCAGTTGTCCAGAAATAAAAGACAGGGCCTAAGAGAAAACAATTTCTGGACCAGAATTGTGGAAACTCGCCTTAGATGAAAACAATTCAGATTCTTTCCCACTGAGCCACCAGGGACATCCCCAAAATGACTGTATTAGGCTGCGAATGGGGTTACTTTGGAAGGTGATGAAAATTTTCTAAAATTAGATATTGTGGTCATCTTGCTCTGAATATACTAAAAATCACTGAATTGTACATTTAAATGGGTGAATTCTATGGAATGTAGATTATATCTCAGTAAGGCTATTGTTCCATTTTTTTCAAAAGTGCTCAGTTGTGTCCAACTCTTTGTGACCCCATGGACTGTAGCCCACCAGGCTCCTCTGCCCATGGAATTTTCCAGGCAAGGATACTGGAGTGGGTTGTCATTTCCTACTCCAGGGGATCTTCCCAACCCAGTGATCAAATTCACATCTGTTTTAGCAGGCATGCACCTGGGAAGTCCTTTTTTCAAAAGTACTTGTATACAAAAAAAAAAAAAATTTACCAGTGTAGTAAGATTATGAGTCTTCATCCACCAATCTGCCTTAAAAAAAAAAAAAAAAGTGGTTTTTTGGACCTCAGATCTAAAGGGATGAGTAGGATATGTAAAGAGTCTGGGGCAATGTTAACAGAAATAACATGTAAATCAAAAGAAGCAAGTCACTTCTCTTTTCTCCAGGTTTCCAATCTACTTGTAGGCAAGCCTATAAGTAGCCTACAAGTAGGCAAGCCTACAAGTAGATGGGAAACCTATAGATAGGAAACGAAGTTAACAAAGGAAATGTGTAGTTTCCAAAGTCCTAGGCCCAGCATCACAGGGCAGAGAAAAGTGGATTTGGAGCTAAAAGACAATAACTTAAAAATCAGTACAAAGGCCCTTCAGCAAAAGAAGGAGGAACCTTAGGGAAAATCATAGAATCAAAAAGTAACAGAAAACCCCCAAAATTGAAAAAAACTGATTTCTTTAAAAGTTGGTAAGTTTAAATAACTACTAATGGTAACTTAAAAATAACTAATTTATTTGTGTTTAAAAAAGGTAACAAAGTTATTCCAAAGTTAAAAGATGAAGAATCTCTTATGGTTAAAGTGTGTAAGATCTGCGTTATTTTGGGAGAAGGATAGGAATACTGAATAACTTTAGACATTTGTTAAAATAATATATCTTAACTATGTTTTAAAAGTGTAGTAATAGAATAAAGGCAGACATATCAGTCAGTCAGTTCAGTCGCTCAGTCTCAGTCGTGTCCGACTCTTTGTGGACTGCAGCACGCCAGGCCTCCCTGTCCATCACCAACTCCTGGAGCTTACTCAAACTGATGTCCATTGAGTTGGTGATACCATCCAACCATCTTATTCTCTGTCATCCCCTTCTCCTCCTGCCTTCAATCTTTCCCAGCATCAGAGTCCTTTCCAATGAGTCAGTTCTTCACATTAGGTGGCCAAAGTATTGGAGTTTCAGCTTCAGCAAGTATTCAGGACTGATCTCCTCTAGGATGGATTGGTTGGCTCTCCTTGCAGTCCAAGGGACTCTCAAGAGTCTCCTCCAACACCACAGTTCAAAAGCATCAATTCTTCAGCGCTCAGCTTTCTTTATAGTCCAACTCTCACATCCATACATGACTACTGGAAAAACCATAGCTTTGACTAGATGGACCTTTGTTGGCAAAGTAATGTCTCTGCTTTTTAATATGGTGTCTAGGTTGGTCATAGCTTTTCTTCCAAGGAGCAAGCACCTTTTAATTTCATGTCTGCAGTCACCTTCAGCAGTGATTTGGGATCTCCCAAAAATAAAATCTGTCACTGTTTCCACTGCTTCCCCATCTATTTTCCATGAAGTGATTGGACAAGATGCCATGATCTTAGTTTTCTGAATGTTGAGCTTTAAGCCAACTTTTTCACTCTCCTCTTTCACTTTCATCAAGAGTTTTAGTTGTTCTTTGCTTTCTGCCATAAGGGTGGTGTCATCTGCATATCTGAGGTTATTCAACAGAATAAAAGAGATAACCCAGAAATAAATCCTTGCATATGTGTTCAAATGATTTTTGACAAAGATACCAAGACCATTCAATGGGAGAAGGACAGTCTTTTCAATAAATAGTATAGGGAAGACTGGATAGCCACATACAGAACAGTGGAGTTGGACCCTCACCTTACACCATATATAAAAATTTACTTAGAGGAATTCCCTGGCAGTCCAGTGGTTAGGACTCCATGCTTCCACTGCAGGGGACATGGGTTGATCCCTGGTCGGGGAACTAAGATCCCACATGTCCCATGGTGCAGCCAAATAATTTTTTTTAATTAACTCAGAATGGATTAAAGACTTAAACATAAGAGTAAAAACTCGAAAACTTTTAGAAGAAATGCATCTTTATATTTAATTTGACAGTGATTTCTTGGAATGACACAGGCACAGGCAACTAAAGTGAAAAACAGATCAACTGGACTACATCAAGATTTACAATTTCTGTGAATCAGAGGACACAAGCAGGCCTTCCTTGGTGGTTCAGTGGGTAAGAATCCACCTGCCTATGCAGGGGACACGGGTTTCATCCCTGATCCGGGAAGACTCCACTTACTGCAGAGCAACTAAGCCCATGAGCTGCAGCTGCTGAAGCCTGTGTGCCTAGAGCCTGTGCTCTGCAACGAGAAGCCATCACAACAAGAAGCCTGTGCACTGCAACTAGAGAGTAGTCCCCACTCTCCACAACTAGAGAAAGCCCAAGCGCAGCAATGAAGACCCAGTGCATCCAAAAATAAAAATAAATAAATTTCAAAAATCTTGAAAGCCAGAGTAAAAAGTCAACCCACTGAATGGGAGAAAATACATACAAACCATATATCTGATAAGTAGGAAATATTCAGAATATATAAAGCACTCCTACAATTCAACAATAACAAAAATCCCCAAGTAACATAAATAAAAGACAGGCAACGGATTTAAATAGATATTTCTAAAAAATAAAAATAGTTATGCAAATACCAACAAACACAAGAAAAGATGCTCAAAGTCACTAGGCATTGAATGGACTGTGTGCTCAGTCGCTCTGACTCTTCGCAACCCCACGGGCTGTGGCCTGCCAGGCTCCTCTGCCCATGGAATTTTCCAGGCTTGAATACAGGAGTGGTGTGCCATTTTCTCCTCCAGGAGATTTTCCTGACCGAGGGATCAAACTCATGTCTCTTGCATCTCCTGCATTGGCAGGCGGATTCTTTACTACTGGTGCCACCTGGGAAGTCCCAAATAAAAATAAATCCTCAAAAATAAATAAATAAATAACCACATGATCCAGCAACTCCACTTCCGGATATATACCCCAAAGAATTGAAAGCACGGTCTTAAAGAGACACTTGTACGTCCAGATTCAAAGCAGCACTATTCACAATATCTGAAAGGTAGAAGCAACCCAAACGTCCATTTACCACTGATGGATGAATGGATAAACAAAATGTAGCATATATATACACAAGTGGAATTTTACTAGGTCTTTTGTTGAATTTGTTATAATATTGCTTCCATTTTATGTTTTGATTGTTTTGGCCGCTAGGCATGTGGGGTCTTAGCTCCTCGACCAAGGGCTGAAGCTGCATCACCTGCATGGGAAGGCAAAGTCTTAACCAATGGACTACCAGGAAAAATCCCCAAAGAGAATATTATTCAGCCTTCAAAATGAAGGACAGGGACTTCCCTGGTGGTCCAGTGGTTAAGATTCTGTGCTTCTACTGCAGGGGGCACGGGTTTGATCCCTAGATCCGCATGCCATAGCTCAGTAAAAAAAAAAAAAGGGGACATCTTGTCATATGCTACAACATAGATGAACTGTGAGGACACTATGCTAAGTGAAATAAACCAGTCACAAAAGGACAAATACTGTATGATTCTATTTATGTGAAATCCTAAAGTAGTCAAATTCATAGAGATAGAAAGTAGAATGGTGGTTGCCAAGGGTTGGGGGTGGGGAAGTTAGCATTTAATGGGTATAGAGTTGAAACTGGGACAGATGAAAAAGTTCTGGTGATGGCTGCACAACAATGTGAACGTACTTAATGTCACTGAACTGTACACTGAAAAATACTCACGATGGTAAATTTGATGTGTAGTTTATTACAACTTGTAATGAATGAATGAATGAATGGTAGAAAGTATCTATAATGCATAAAATCAACAAAGAACTAACATCCCAATTATACAATAGGCCACTAAAAATTAATAAGGTGGTGATAACCCAACAGAAAGACTAGGCAAAATGTATAAATAGCACTTCACAGAAGAGAAAAACACTGACAGACTTTTCTGTTTACCCAACAGCCATTCACCTCGTCTTCCTTATTAACAGAAGCCAGATTTTGTTCCAGGTGGCAATGTTTCCAGCTAAAAATATTCATGTTCTAGAATTTTCTTGCATATCGAAGAGGCCATACAATATAGTCCTGACCATGGAAAAAGGAAAGTGCTGAGGATTTCTGGGGAAGTTTTTCATTATTGATACAACTAATGCCTTTTCTTCCTTCTTCTTGCACAAATGTGTGTTCAAAGCATGGAGATGCAGCAGCTATATTGTGCATAACAGGTAACCAGCAAAAGAACACAGGCCAAAACACTGAAAGTGTGGAAAGATATTAATACAAGAAGCCTGGACTCGGAGACTTCCTTATACCAGACCTAGACTACCTACCTATCCCCCGATTTTTTGTGGTGTGAGACAAATACTCCCCCATCTAGTTATAGCCCCATGGAAGTTTTTGGTTTCTTGGAAGTACAAGCATTCCTGGCTGATTTTGACTTTTTTTTTTTTTAAGATATGAGAAACCACAAGAATAAGAATACAAATTTGTGGAATTGGTCAGAGAATACCAAGAATCAATCATTTCAGGCTGAGAAGGTGGTGAAATTTGATATGTAATATCTGGGCAGAATATCATCTATCATATCTTGTCATATAATGTGCAGTCTATAAAGAGCTATGGGAAAGAAACAGCAAAGTAGAGGAGATGAGGGAGTTTTATGAATAGGAGTTGCTTTGTATGTGAAGTGGTCAGAAAGAAAACTGAGATAATGTGAAAGGTAGGCAGGGACCTGAGGGAAGTGAGAGGGGAGAGAGCCGTGAGGCTACCTGGATGACACTGTCCAAGCAGTGGGTGTAGGAGGAGCTTCCTTGGAATGTTTATGGAGGAACAGGAGTCAAAAAAAAAAAAGGAGGATAGTAAAAACTGATGTGGAGGGGAGTGTGGTGGGGGAGGGGAGTGAGAGTGTGGAAGGCCTTTGGGCCACTGTAAGGACTCTGATTGTGGTAGGAAGCCAAATTGTTAGGGAACCACTGATCAAACTGCCCACCCTGGGCAGGCACCACAGTAACCATCTCCATGAGTTATTTTATGACTGGAGGTCCTGATAAGGAACACAGAACTAACAAGCCACCACCAGCCTAAAGAATTTGGGAAAGGCCAAAAGGAGCCGCCACATGTCCTACTCAAAATCCTCCTCACTGGAATCCATTTAGGCTGAGCAATGCCTACATCACTAGGAAGGACCCTGAGCCAGAATGACTGGCCAGAGACAACCTGAGACTAAAGCCTGAGACTGTGGGCCACTTGCCACAGCAGTCCTTCTAGATTCCCTTACTCTCCTCTCTCCACCCAGATACCTCTTCCCAATAAAATCTCCTGCTTTGTCAGCATGTGTGTCTCTGGGAACAGCCCACTCTCAGGCCCTGGAAGGGGTCTGCTTTCCTGCAACAAAATATTTTGCCACTTCCAGCAAACAGTCTCCAAAAAGGAGCAAACTGAGGCTCAAGTTAGCCAGATGCAAACAGAGAGGGAAGGGAATGTGGAAAACCTCAGGGCTAAGAGGGGCTCTGTCTGCAGAAGCCAACTGTCTTGGACTTGGGATCCTTGTGAAACTGAAAAAGTCAACTGCTTCAATATCTCACCCTGAGGTCCAAGCAAGCCAGGCTGCAAAGCAGCAGGCCAGCAGGGCAGAAGACTGGAAGCCCAGAACTTTAACCAGTACCTTCACTGTTAAGACTTCTTTGCCTGACAAAGAAGGAATGTCAGTGGAAGAAGATGGGATTAAGGGTGTTGTCCTCCTGCCTTTGCTTCAAAGCACTGCAAGGCTGTTATTGTTCAGTGGATAAATCGGGTTTGATTCTCTGCGACAGCATGAACTACAGCAGCAGCATGCCAGGCTACCCTGGTCCTTCACTATCTCCCAGAATTTGCTCAGATTCGTGTCCACTGAATTGGTGATGCTGTCTAACCATTTCATCCTCTGCTGCCCCCTTCACCTTTTGTCTTTAATCTCTCCCAGCATCAGGGGCTGGGGCTGTTACTTTCTGGGAGTGGAGGACTGGCAGAGTATTAAGGCTGATCTAAGAGCCCCAAATTCTCAGACTCAGAGACTATCTACTAATAGAAAAAAATCTTGACTGTGGTTACATGCACACAGAATTAATTAGAAATAGATACTCCAAAAACCTACTAGGTTTAAGAGAACTGTGTAGATTAAAAAACAAACAAAAATAAGACAAACAGAACGTGGTAACAGACTGTGGCTACTGAATTTAAGCAATCTCTTAGGCCCTAAATAGAGCTAGGAGGAAGAGAAGGGCACTATCTCCAGAGATGGAGGGAGACACAGGTTTACCCCAGGGAAATGTTTAGGCGCTGCCAGACTGGCTCATCAAGGAACTTATTTCTCTATCAGGGCTGGGAGTCCTCACTGTTTTTGCCTAGTGAAGTGAAGTGAAGTCGCTCAGTCATGCCCGACTCTTTGCGACCCCATCGACTGTAGCCGACCAGGTTCCTCGGTCCATGGGATTTTCCAGGCATGAATAATGGAGTGGGTTGCCGTTTCCTTCTCCAGGGGATCTTCCCGACCCAGGGATCGAACTCAGGTCTCCTGCATTGTCGGCAGACACTTTACCGTCTGCGCTACCAGAGAAGCCTGTTTCTGTCTAGTAGGATTCAGTACTTGTCCAGCAGGATTTGATAATTTCTAAAGGTTGCTAACTGCTGAAATTTCGCATTTCCCACTTTCTCTGAGTGGGAGTTTTATTGCCGTTATCCTGGTCTTCTCACCACTGTATATCAGGTATAATGGACACTAGCAACTTGTCACTAATGTTGCATAAGTCTTGGCTCCCTGTCCACTGATGCTGAATAAAAATATGGAGACAGAGATTGGAGGAAATAGAAAAGAGTAGTTTTAGTCCTTGCCAGGTCAAGGGGAAATGCAGTAGGCTAGCACCTCAACCCAACATCTGCTGGATCATCAAAAAAGCAAGAGAGTTCCAGAAAAACATCTATTTCTGCTTTATTGACTATGCCAAAGCCTTCGATGTGTGGATCACAATAAACTGTGGAAAATTCTGAAAGAGATGGGAATACCAGACCACCTGACCTGCCTCTTGAGAAATCTGTACGCAGGTCAGGAAGCAACAGTTAGAACTGGACATGGAACAACAGACGGGTTCCCAATACGAAAAGGAGTACATCAAGGCTGTATATTGTCACCCTGCTTATTTAACTTATATGCAGAGTACATCATGAGTAATGCTAGGCTGGAAGAAGCACAAGCTGGAATCAAGATTGCCGGGAGAAATATCAATAACCTCAGATATGCAGATGACACCACCCTTATGGCAGAAAGTGAAGAGGAACTAAAAAGCCTCTTGATGAAAGTGAAAGAGGAGAGTGAAAAAGTTGGCTTAAAGCTCAACATTCAGAAAACGAAGATCATGGCATCTGGTCCCATCACTTCATGGGAAATAGATGGGGAGACAGTGGAAACAGGGTCAGACTTTATATTTTGGGCTCCAAAATCACTGCAGATGGTGACTGCAGCCATGAAATTAAAAGACGCTTTCCTTGCAAGGAAAGTTATGACCAACCTAGATAGCATATTAAAAAGCAGAGACATTACTTTGCCAACAAAGGTCCGTCTAGTCAAGGCTATGGTTTTTCCAGTGGTCATGTATGGATGTGAGAGTTGGACTGTGAAGAAAGCTGAGCACCGAAAAATCAATGCTTTTGAATTGTGGTGTTGGAGAAGACTCTTGAGAGTCCCTTGGACTGCAAGGAGAACCAACCAGTCCATCCTAAGGAGATTAGTCCTGGGTGTTCATTGGAAGGACTGATGCTGAAGCTGAAACTCCAGTACTTTGGCCACCTCATGCAAAGAGTTGACTCATTGGAAAAGACCCTGATGCTGGGAGGGATTGGGGGCAGGAGGAGAAGGGGACAACAGAGGATGAGATGGTTGGATGGCCTCACCAACTCGATGGACACGAGTTTGAGTAACTCCGGGAGTTGGTGATGGACAGGGACGCCTGGCGTGCTGCAATTCATGGGGTCACAAAGAATCGGACATGACTGAGCAACTGAACTGAACTGAGCACCTCAACAATTGTGTCCTCTCTCTCAGGAACAGGGAGAGGTTTTATATCCTCATGAAGGTTATGCTTTTTCTTTTGCAAAGTTTCTTTCTTTTTCTTCTGCAAAGTTTGCTGGCATCAGGCAACTTAGCAACCGGTCTGGTGTTCCTGAAGTTACCACCCATGTCCTCTTTGAAATGAAGAATGCTCCAAGACAGTGTAGGGGTAGAAGAATGCCAGGTGCAAAATACGATTCATATGAAGTCAGAGAGTAATTAGCTTTGCTTAGCTTTGTGAAGGACAAGTCTAGCTATAAGTGTTTACAAAGATTGCTTAAGCTTGTTTATGCTGTTTCCCACAGGTAGATGATTGCTATGGAAAAAGGTGACCCTAGGTGACACCTGTTTTTCCACTTTGTCCTACTTTGCTCTCTACTCAACCAGATGTGGTTTGTGCCCCTCCATGGTTAAGGTAAGAAAGAGGAGGGGGAAACCGGTAAAAGACAAGAGAGATCTTATCTAGTACTGTAACTAACATATTAATGTATAACAATCTAGTTCACATTAGTACCAACTTAATTTCAATTGTATGCAAAAAACATTCTTCCCATAAGCTCCATTCCCTTCCTGCTCCTTTGTGCTATTACTGTCACACAATACACATTGTATGTGCATCAACACAGATCTATAATTATTGTTTTATGTATCAGTCTTTTAAATCAAGAAAAATAAAGAATTTCAAACAAAAAATACAGTCATATTGCTTTTAATATTTACCTTTGAAATTACGTTTACAAGTGTGCTTTACTTCATGAGAATTCAAGTTAATATCTAGTATTTTTCTTAAAAAAATATTTATTTTATTTGACTGTGCCAGGTCTCAGTTGTGGCAGGAAGGATCTTCGGTCACAGCATGTGGGATCTAGCTTCCTGACCAGGGATCCAACCCAGGCCCCTTGCATTGGGAACATGGACTCTTAGCCACTGGACCACCAGGTAAGTCCCTATAGTAGCTTTTTATTTCAGCCTGAAGGATTCCCTTTAGTGTTTCATATAGGGCAGGTCTGCTAGAATACATTCTTTCTATTTTCTGCTTATCTAAGAAAGCCTATTTCTCCTTTATCTTTGAAAGATAGTTTGCTGTTGTTGTTTGTTTGGATATAGAATTCTTAATTGACAGTATCTTCTTTCAGCATTTTGAATATGTGATCCCAATGCCTTCTGGCCTCCATAGCTTCTGTAAGAAATCAAATGATAAACTTATTGAAGATCCCATGTAATGTGATGGGTCATTTAACTCTTGTTACTTTCAAGGTTCTCTTTGTCTGACTTTTGATAGTTTGATTATGATGTGCCGAGCTCTGACTCTCTTCTTGTTTATTCTAGTTGGAGTTTGTTGAATTTGATGTGTATAGTAATGTCTGACATTAAATTTGGGAAGTTTGGGGCTATTTTTTTTTTGTTTCAAATCCTCTTTCTGCCCTTTGTCTGACTTTTCTTCTGGGGCTACCATAAGGCATATGTTGGTACATTCAATGATGGCCTATAATCTCTAGGGCTCTCTTCTTTTTTTTTTTTTCTTTCTTTTTGTTCTTCACATTGGATAATTTCAATTTAACTAACTTTAAAGTTTACTTATTCCTTCTTCTATATGTTCAAATCTTCTGTTGAGCTCTTCAAGCTAAATTTCCACTTCAGTTAGTGTACTTTTCATCTCCAGAATTGTCACTGATACATCATTGTTAACTATAGTTTATATTAGGTATCCAGAACTTATTAACCTTACAACTAAAAGTTTGTACTTTTTGATCACTATCCCCCCCCCCGCCCCCCCCCCCCCCCCCCCCGCTTTTCAACCTATTCTTCCATGGCTAGATAAGTCTGTATTCTAAAGACTTTGTTTAACCAGAAGTCACAAAAATATTTTACTATCTTTTCTTTTAGATGTTTTATAGTTTAAGCTTTTATGTTTAGGTTTATGATAAATTCAGAATTAATTTTTAGATTTTTGAAGATGGCAGAGGAGTAGGTGGATGTGGAGTACATCTCTCTCCCTGGATACATCAGGAATACACCTTCAGACACAGAAGTGGATGCAGAACACCAGCTGAGAGTGGACAGGAGTACCTGACCAGAGGAAAGGAATATATAGAACCACGCAAAACTTGAGATTAAGCCCTGAGCCTTTGGAGTGGGAGTTCTGACTCCAAGACCCCAGACCACCAGAGAACTAACCCTCAGGAGTATCAAATAATGAGAACTCACACAAAGGAAACCACTGGAATACAAGACCCGGCATCACCCAACCACCAGTAGCACCCTGTGCAGGAGGCCTCATCTAAACAACAAACAAAACAAAAACACAAACCCAATCATCAGCAGACAGGACTACCACCTCACTCAGCCTTCCCACCAGAGGAAAAACAAACAAAAACTCAGCACAAATCTCATCCTATAAGAAGCTTATACAAACCACTGAACCAACCTTAGGAGGGCAAAAACCAAAAGGAAGAAAGAATTCAACCTTGAAGACTGGGAAAAAGAGACCTCAAACACAGTAAGTTTAAAAAAAAAAATAATGAAAAGGCAGAGAAATACTACACAAATGAAGGAACAAACTAGAAACACAGAAGTCCAAATAAATGAAGAGGAAATAGGCAAACTACCTGAAAAAGAATTCAGAATGATGACAGTAAAGATGACCAAAAACCTTGAAAACAAAATGGAGAAAATGCAAGAATCAATTTACAAAGACCTCGAAGAATTGAAGAATAAACATAGAGAGACAAGCAACACAACTACTGAAATTAAAAATACTCTAGAAGGAATCAATAACAGAATATCTGAAGCACAAGAATGAATCAGTGAGCTGGAAGATACAATGGTGGAAATAACTTCTGAAGAGCAGAATAAAGTAAAAAGAATGAAAAGAACTGAGGATAATCTCAGAGACCTCTGGTACAATATCAAATGCACCAACATTCTAATTATAGGGGTCCCAGAAGAAGAAGAGGAAAAGACAGGGTATGAGAAAATTTTTGAAGAGATTATAGTTGGAAATGTCCCCAGAATTAATTTTTATATATGATGTGAGATAGTTAAGGACTTCCTATACTGATATCCAGTTCTAGCATAGTTCGTTAAAAATATTTTTCTTTCTTCATTAGATTGCTTTAATATCTTTGCTGAAAATGAAATGATTATATGTGTGTGTGTGTTTCTGGGATTTTTCTTCGGTTTTATTCATCTATTAGGTGATCCCTATACCAGTACTATGCTGCCTTGATTATTTTAGATTTATAGTAAATACTGAAGTCAAGCAATGTTAGTCCTCCAACTTTTTCTTATTTTGTAAGACTGCTTCGGATTTTAGAATGAGCTTTCAATCAAAAAAAAAAAAAGTCTAGTGGAATTATGATTGAGACTGAATTCAACCTGCATTGTCCTGTCTCTCAGTAGTGTCTGACTCTTGGCAGCCCCATGGACTATAGCCCATCAGGTTCCTCTGTCCATGGAATTTTTCAGGCGAGAACACTGGAGTGAGTTGCCATGCCCTCCTCCAGGGGACCTTCCTGACCCAGGGATAGAACCCAAGTCTCCTGTGTCTCCTGCATTGGCACGAAAATTCTTTACCACTGAACCACCTGAGAAGCTTAATAGGATAGATGCATTAACAATATTGAATCAGCCAATCCACATGGTTAGAGAAGTCCAGTCCTCCTCCTGTGTGTCCCTCCTTTAAATTCACACTACCATGCTCACAACACTTCTGATACTTAGATATATGGGGGTTTTCTCATCCCAAACTATCCTCTGTGACACCAGTTGGGAGTCCTACAATTTAACTCAATTCTGATACTACCTGCATGGAGATGGCAACAGACCCCACAAGTTAAGGGTTCATTACTGTGAGACTGCCCCCACTTCAGATGTCAGTTGCTACTAGGTCCCCAGGTGAGCCACAACTTCTGGCTAACTTGGCTATAGTTCAAGGGTTCCCATGATCTCCTCCCCGCTGGATTCTATTACTTGCTAGAACAGCTCACAGAGCTCAGGTAAATACTTGCTGACATTTACCTGTTTAGTGTATAACAAAGGACACAGATGAACATCCAGATGAAGAGATACACAGAGCAAGGTTTGGAAGGGTCCTGTGGAACTGGGATCTGTCACCTTCCCAGTATATGGATATGTTCACCTATGTAGAAGCTTTACAAACCCCACACTATTGGGGTTTTAATGGAGGCTTCATCACATAGACATGATCAGTTACTAATTCCATTTTCAGCACCTCTCTCCTCTCTGAGAGAATGAGGGAGTGGGGCTGAAAATTCCACGCTTCTAACCAAGGCTTGGTCTTTCTGGTGACCAGCTCTGACCCAGCAGTCCTTCCAGAATTGCCTCGTTAAAACAAAAGACACTCCTATCACCCAGGAAATTCTAAGGAATTCAGAAGCCCTGTATCAAAAACTCAGGCCAAATATTAGAACAAAAGATGCTCCCAGGGCTCTTATCATTTGGAAATTACAAGAGTTTCAGAATCTCTGTGCCAGGAACTTGGGTCAGAGATGAAATGTAAAAACAGAAGATTCTCCCAGCATCCTAATTATTAATAAGGGATTCAGGACCTCTGTGTTAGGAACCAAGGATAGAGACCAATATATGTATTTCTTATTATTTCACACTATGAATATGGCTAATTCATCATTTATTTAGATTTTCTTTAATTATTCTCAACAATGTTTAATAATTTTAGTGTAGTTATACATCTTTTGTTCAATTTATTTCTAAGCATTTTAGCTTTATATAATTATTATAAATGGAGTTTTTTTTAGTAGTTCATTTTCCAATTATTTTTACTATGATATATATACAACTGATTTTTCATAACCTTATATCCTGAAAGTGAAAGGTGCTCAGTCCGAGTCTGACTCTTTGCACACCCATGGACTATACAGTCCATAGAATTCTCCAGGCCAGAATACTGGAGTGTACGGTAGTCTTTTCCTTCTCAAGGGGATCTTCCCAACCCAGGGATAGAACCCAGGTCTCCTGGGACCTTGTTAAATTCACATACTAGTTGTGGTGGTTGCTTTGTGGAATCCATAGGATTTTCCCCATATTTTAAATCATATTATCTGCAAACAGAGACTCAGACCCAACACTTTCAGTTCAGTTCAGTTCAGTCGTTCAGTCGTGTCTGACTCTCTGCGACCTCATGGACTGCAGCACTCCAGGCCTCCCTGTCCATCATCCACTCCCAGAGTTGGGAGCCAGTGATGCCACCCAACCATCTCATCCTCTGTCGTCCCCCTCTCCTCCCATCTTCAATGTTTCCCAGCATCAGGGTCTTTTCAGTCAGTTCTTCGTATCGGGTGGCCAAAGAATTGGAGTTTCAGCTTCAGCATCAGTCTTTCCAATGAATATTCAAGACTGATCTCCTTTAGGATGGGCTGGTTGGATGTCCTTGCTGTTCAAGGGATTTTTAAGAGTCTTCTCTAACACCACAGTTCAAAAGCATCAATTCTTCGGCACTCAGCTCCTTATAGTCCAACTCTCACATCTTTACATGACTGCTGGAAAAAACCATAGCTTCGACACTTTATGTCCCACCAATAAAGAAATCTTTCTAAATTTGTATCTCTAGTATGACCTCTTCCCTGACTTGCATGAATACTAATTCTTAACATTTTTTCTAGGCATTTTTTATTCCGCAAGGTTTTTAGGTAAAATTTACATAATATAACAGTCACCATTTTAAAGTGTACAAGTGGCTTTTTTTTTAGCATATTCACAAATTTATGCAGTCATCAGCATTATCTAACTCCAGGACATTTTTTTTTCACCTCCAAAAGATACCCTGTGCCCATTAGCAGTCATTCCTCATTCTTCCTCCCCTCAACTACTGGCAAACCATTAATATGTTTGTCTCTACATATTTGCCTATTCTGGACATCTTAGATAAATGGAATCATACAACACACAACCTTTCCTGTCTGACTTCTCTCATTTAGAATAATATTTTCTTGGTTCATCCGTGTTGAAGCATGTGTCAATACTTCATTCCTTTAAATGTCTGAATAATACTCCATTGTAAGAGTATATAACATTTTGTTTATCCATTCATCAGTTTATGAACATTTGGATTGTTTTTTGGCTATTATAAATAACACTGCTATGGGCATCCATGTACAAGTTATCGTGTGAACATATGGTTTCAATTATCTTGGGTATAAACCTAAAAGTGGAATTGCTAGGTCATGCTTCCCTGGTGGTTCAGAGGGTAAAGCATCTGCCTGCAATGCGGGAGACCCGGGTTCAATCCCTGGGTTGAGAAGATCTCCTGGAGAAGGAAATGGCAACCCACTCCAGTACTCTTGCCTGGAAAAATCCCATGGATGGAGAAGCCTGGTAAGCTATAGTCCATGGGATCACAAAGAGTCGGACATGACTGAGCGACTTCACTTTCTTTCACTTTCACTGTAACGTTATTAAAAAATTTATAGATCTGTTATTTGGCTTAGAACAAAGGTGTTACCAAACTCGACCTACTTATCTGCTGATAAGGATTTTAATTTAAAAAGATCCTTTGACAACAAAATAAGAAAAACCAAACACTACTCCCCACAACACTCTAAGACAAGACACCTTGATAACTGTGAAAACATTTTCTTTCTCAGCATAAATTTGACTGCACTTTTTCCTCAAGGTAAAGAGTATTCTTGCTTTCCCCAGTGACTCAGCGGTAAAGAATCCACCTGCAATGCAGAAGACTCAGATTCAATCCCTGGGTTGGGAAGATCCCCTGGAGGAGGAAACGGCAACCCAGTCCAGTATGCCTGCCAGGAAAATTCCATAGACAGAGGAGCCTGGTGGGCTACAGTCCATGGGGTCACAAAGAGTTGGACACAACTGAACACAAGCACAAAGAGTACTCTTAGCAAGGAATTAGATAAAAGGTTGGAATTAGATAAAAAAAACCTGTAAAGGTTATATAGAGAAATAAATCACTGAATACAACAACAGTGAACACATAAGTGAACATATCGATTTGTTAAAAGCGTGAACATATTTTAAAAGCTTCACTCTCGGTTCATAAATGACAATGAAGATAATTACACTAAACTCATGCATTTCTCATGTTCCTTTCCATTAGTTTTTGTCTGCTGTATAACTGCTTATTTTGCAAATTGATTTCTTATTTTATTTTTTTATTTTTGGCCACACTGTGCAGCATGCAGGATTTCAGTTCCCTGACCAGGAATCAAACCCGTGCCCCTTCAATGGAAGCACCGAGTCTTAGCCACTGGAGCACCAGGGAATTCCCTTTGTGGCTTTTAAAAAAAAGCTTCTTTGAAATTTCTTCTGGGGAAAAACACTGTCCCTCTTCATCATCAAAGACAGCTGGGAGATGTATGGTGCTTTATGACTTCAATTACTCTCTTTTAATACTATAAAACATATCTTTAATAAGTGAAAATATTAATAAACCTTTATGAGTCTAATTAGGGACAAATAAAGGGAATAAAAATATACACAATTAGGAATGAGATTGGAGACATACCAGAGATGGAGTGATTAAAAGAATTCTAAGAGAATACCACATACACCTTTATGTCAATACATTTGAAAGCTGGAGATAGATGATTTCCTATATAAACAAAACACATCCAAGAAAGATGGCAAACGTGAATAGAAGAATTACTATAGATGGAGTTGAAAGTGTTAAATTCACCCACTGTAAACTGTGCCAGAACCAAATAGGTTCCTAGCAGATTTTTATTTATTCTTTAAAGAACATAATATTTAATGTGATTTGAACTATTCTTGAGAGGACGACAGAGGATGAGATGGCTGGATGGCATCACTGACTCGATGGATATGAGTTTGACTAAACTCCGGGCATTGGTGATGGACAGGGAGGCCTGGTGTGCTGCGATTCATGGGGTCACAAAAAGTCAGACACGACTGAGCGACTGAACTGAATTGAACTGACTGAAACTATTCTTGGCGATTAATGAAAAAATAGAAAGCCCAGTAGTTCATTTTATAAAGTTAGCAAATTTTAAATATAAACTTGATGAAGAAAATACAAAAACAGCAGGAAAAATGTAGACCAGTCTCATTCATGAGTATAGACACATATTTCCAAGTTTATAAGTATAGATGCATGGTTCCAAACAATTTGTATTTAATCCAGTAATGTAATCAAATGTTTTTGAGGTGGGTAATAATAAGAATTCCATCAATATAATCCATTTTGTCAACAAATTTTAAAGGGAAAAACTATATAATCATGTTAATAGGTGCTAAAAAGATTTTTGATAAAAGCCAGCAGCAATTCCTAATAAAAATTCTACATAAAATAGAAGGAAACCCTTCATATAATGGATTATTTACCAAAGCCCAACAGAAAAGAGCCTAAATAGTAAAATACCAAAACTATTTCATTAAAATCAATAAGTAGTCAGGATACTATGTCAGTATTATTAAACATTGTTTGAGTAATCCAGTACATTCAGTGAGACAGGAAAAATGGTACAAATATTATGAGAAAAGGAGATAAAACTCAAGAGGTACAGATTAACGAAGCACTGCAAGAATTAATAACAAAATATGATAAGATGCTTGAAGACAAGATCAATGTATAGGAATTACTGATTTTTCTCTACTCACTTTAATAAACATTTAGAAAAGGAAATGAGGTTTAAAACGATACTCACAATAGGAGAAAAAGACATATTACTTAGAGATAAATTTGACAAGAAAAGCACAGCAAATAGAGATAATAATAACATCTTATTTCAGAACATGAAGCAAGTGCTGAACAAAAGGAAAAGCATTCATGTTCTCAGATGAGGACATTAACACTAGAAAGTCAATTTTCTTAAAATAATCTATACATTTAATAAAATTTCAATTAATACTCTAGGGTATCAATGCAGGTTGGAATTAGATAAAATACCTGTAAAGTTTATACACTAAAATAAATGATTGCATATAGCAAAATAAACAAAAAAGGAGGACTTAGCAGATATTAGAACACACTGAAACATCACTGTTATCAAATCATTACAGAGCTCTAAACTGGACAAACATATGAATGGAAATCAGAGATACCAAGGGAACATTTCATGCAAAGATGGGATCGATAAAGGACAGAAATGGTATGGACCTAAAAGAAGCAGAAGATATTAAGAAGAGGTGACAAGAATACACAGAAGAACTGTACAAAAAAGATCTTCATGACCCAGATAATCACGATGGTGTGATCACTCAGCTAGAGCCAGACATCCTGGAATGTGAAGTCAAGTGGGCCTTAGAAAGCATCACTATGAACAAAGCTAGTGGAGGTGATGGAATTCCAGGTGAGCTATTTCAAATCCTGAAATAAGATGCTGTGAAAGTGCTGCACTCAATATGCCAGCAAATTTGGAAAACTCAGCAGTGGTCAAAGGACTGGATAAGGTCAGTTTTCATTCCAATCCCTAAGAAAGGCAATGCCAAAGAATGCTCAAACTACTGCATGATTGCACTCATCTCACACGCTAGGAAAGTAATGCTCAAAATTCTTCAAGCCAGGCTTCAACAATACATGAACCGTGAACTTCCAGATGTTCAAGCTGCTTTTAGAAAGGGCAGAGGAACCAGAGATCAAATTGCCAACATCTGCTGGATCATCGAAAAAGCAAGAGAGTTCCAGAAAAACATCTACTTCTGCTTTACTGACTATGCCAAAGCCTTTGACTGTGTGGATCACAATAAACTGTGGAAAATTCTGAAAGAGATGGGAATACCAGACCACTGGACCTGCCTCCTGAGAAACCTATATGCAGGTCAGGAAGCAACAGTTAGAACTAGACATGGAACAACAGACTGGTTCTCAATAGGAAAAGGAGTACGTCAAGGCTGTATATTGTCACCTTGCTTATTTAACTTATATGCAGAGTACATCATGAGAAACGTTGGGCTGGATGAAGCACAAGCTGGAATCAAGATTGCCGGGAGAAATATCAATAACCTCAGATATGCAGATGACACCACCCTTATGGCAGAAAGTGAAGAGGAACTAAAAAGCCTCTTGATGAAAGTGAAAGAGGAGAGTGAAAAAGTTGGCTTAAAGCTCAACATTCAGAAAATGAAGATCATGGCATCTGGTCCCATCATTTCATGGGAAATAGATGGGGAGACAGTGGAAACAGGGTCAGACTTTATATTTTGGGCTCCAAAATCACTGCAGATGGTGACTGCAGCCATGAAATTAAAAGACGCTTACTCCTTGCAAGGAAAGTTATGACCAACCTAGATAGCATATTAAAAAGCAAAGACATTACTTTGCCAACAAGGTCCGTCTGGTCAAGGCTATGGTTTTTCCAGTGGTCATGTATGGATGTGAGAGTTGGACTGTGAAGAAAGCTGAGCACCGAAAAATTGATGCTTTTGAACTATGGTGTTGGAGAAGATTCTTGAGAGTCCCTTGGACTGCAAGGAGATCCAACCAGTCCATCCTAAAGGAGATCAGTCCTGGGTGGTCATTGGAAGGACTCATGGTGAAGCTGAAACTCCAGTACTTTGGCCACCTCATGCAAAGAGTTGACTCATTGGAAAAGACCCTGATGCTGGGACGGATTGGGGGCGGGAGGAGAAGGGGATGACAGAGGATGAGATGGTTGGATGGTATCACCGACTCGATGGACATGGGTTTGAGTAAACTCTGGGAGTTGGTGATGGACAGGGAGGCCTGGCGTGCTGCAATTCATGGAGTCACAAAGAGTTGGATACGACTGAGAGACTGAACTGACTGACTGATCAATGGAAGGGAATAAGAATTCAGAAAGATTTCAGCATACACGCGAGAAGTAATATGGGATAAAGGTGGGTGGAATCACTGTGGGAAAGAAGAATTATATAATAAATGGTGCTAGCTATTGAGGCAGATATTAAAAATATACAGATAGACAAAATCTTTAAAATATTAATCAAACAAAATCTTTGAGGAAATAAAATCTAGGAAAATATATATTTAATCAACAGGTGGATGGCATTGGAAGGCCAAAAGGTATAAAAGAAAGAAAAAGATACATAATGAATCTAAAATTTTTTAACTTTGGTATGAATATATATGGAAGAGATATCATAATTTAAATTAAGAGACAACAGATTCAGAAAAAAATATTTGTGTAACAGAAGAGGATATTCAACAACTCTGATAAATAATGAACTCTTACAAACTAAGGCAGAAGAGAATAAGAAACTAGTAGAAAAGTAGTCAAAGACATGAACGGACAATTCACAGAAGAAAAGTTGACAACTGATAAACACATAAAAATACTATGATCAGGGAAATATAAAGTAAATATGAGATATCACTTTAAATCTATGTCAAAAAATTTTTAAAGTGATAATGGCCAGTACTAGCAAGAATGTGGGGAGGAGATCCTCATGTATCGTTGGTGGAAACAGGAAGTATTAGAGACTTTTTGTAAAATAATTGACAGTATCTATTCAAATGGCAACCCACTCCAGTATTCTTGCCTGGAGAATCCCATGGACAGGGGAGCCTGGTGGGCTACAATCCAGAGGGTCACAAAGAGTCAGACATGACTGAAGAGACTGAGCACATATCTTTTGCAAACGTCATACCTACTTTTTTGTTTGGCCTCACGGCACAACTTGTGGGGATCTCAGTTCCCCAACCAGGGATTGAACCCAGGCTGTGGCAGTTGACTTTGAGGGATTATCAGATGTTTTTAGTAATATTAAGAAAAGTAAGATGTCTAGTGTGGTCAACTTGTCACCGAGTGACCAAAAGTTCTCCTTAACAAATGGTGCAATATATCAAGGACTCAGCATTGGTATCTCTGGCTAGCAGGTTGGCACCTGTAGCTACAGCCACCTTGGCAAGTAGGAGCCCAGAATGTTGGGTCCATGAGTAACCTCAGTCTCTGCTCCCACAGCCAATTTGCTCATGTGCCTATTGTGCCAGTACTGGGACGTCTTATGACATAAGCTAGCTGACATCAACTGGCCTAACCATTTTGTCTCTTAGGTTGTTTAATGCCTTATCCATGTGTGGATGCCCTCTGGTAGATGTTAACATTTGATATAAAGATGTGCTCACTGGTGTCAACTCTCATAGGTCTACTCACAGGGCTTTTCCCTGGATCTCCTTGTACAGATCTGTCAGTCTCTTCTTTCTAGGTTCCTAATCACTGACCACGGCTGAAGAATCTGCATATACTCTCCTCTTGGCCCACTTCTCCTCCTACAAAGTGCATGACCAGTGGTACCATTCATGACTCTGCCTATTGGGAAGATTTTCCCTGCCAACTACTGTTCAAGGTCACCCCAAAAGTGGATATAATGCTGCCATAATCATATCCAGTTTTCACCCACGTACCAGAGCCATCACTTTGCCGACAAAGGTCTGTATAGTCAATGCTATGGTTTTTCCAGTAGTCATGTAAGGACATGAGAGTAACCATAAAGAAGGCTGAGCACTAAAGAATTGATGCTTTCAAGCTATAGTTCTGGAGAAGACTCTTGAGAGTCCCTTGGACAGCAAGGAGATCAAACCAATCAATCCTAAAGGAAATCAACCCTGAATATTCGTTGGAAAGACTGATGCTGAGGCTGAAGCTCCTATACTTTGGCCACCTGATGCACAGAGATGACTCACTGGAAAAGATCCTGATGCTGGAAAGGATTCAGAACACGAGGAGAAGGAGGCGACAGAGGATAAGATGGTTGGATGGCATCACTGACTAAATAGACATGAGTTTGAGCAAACTCCAGGAGACAGTAAAGGATAGGGAAGTCTGGTGTGCTGCAGTCCATGAGGTGGCAAAAAGTCAGATACGACTTAGCAACTGAAAAACTAACAACAACCTACACCTCTGTGAACCTCCTCCTTTAGCTGGTTTTATAGGGCCTCCCCTGTCAAGACAGAAGTATGAGTGAGGAAAAGGGTACGTGTGCATGGGGGTCTAGGTTCCCTTTCTGCCCTCTGGTCTTCCTTGATGTCACTCTTTTGATGAATGGCTGCAGGGCCATCTGACATAACTGGGCAGGTCTGACAAAATCCCTCATGAGCATTTCTGGACCCATGGCTCCTTAGCGGCTCACAGTCTAATAGTCTGTCTCTATGAGGGCCCAGTAATACACCAGGAAATGTTTCTCAAAGGTGTGTAATTCTCTTCTTCAGATGGCATATCCTCACTCCAGAAGGTCAGCACAGTGTGACTCTCCCAGCGGAGCTTGCTGCATACTGAACTCTGTACTGAACAGATTTATCTTTTTAATAAATTCACCTCAAAACTCAGGTATGAGTGAGAGCTGTGGAAGTGGAGAAAAATTTAAATAATTTAAGTAAGTGATAATATACTATTATGAGAATTGCTCTATTCAACACTGGTTCACAGTCCTTGAACCACCTACAAGTCACTCCAATCCCTCCTGTAAATGGGCTACTGGAAGGCCTGTCTCCTCAGTCCTCCACATACGCTTGAATCTGGAACACTGCTGAGACTCGCTCTGGATCCCTGCTCTATGTGAGAGAACATTACAATATCTGGCAGGAGTATACAAAACTAAGCAATCCAAATTCCCAGATGTTATCAGAATAAATGAATAAAATGAGGATATATTAACTCAAAACTGAAAATCACAATGACTTGGGTTCCTACCCGGTGTTTGATAGTTTGAACCTCAGCAGCCCATTTAAGGCAGCCTGTAATTATTTCTGGGAGCCTGCGAAAGCGATGCTTCCCAGGATCAGACAGCCACATTGCCCAATTCCGGGGGGTACAATTGACACTGGTTCCTGGATGAACGTCACTCCCCGGAGCACAACTGAGATTCACAGTAAGTAAAATGTGAATGGTGTCCTTGCAATGGTGCAGCATTGACCCTGCACCTTTAAGGTGTTCACAGACCAATTTCCATTCAGGATCTACTATGTTCTTCCTCCTCTACTTCAGGTGCCCTAGTCACTGTTGTCCTTGACATTGTCTAAAGGAGAACCACTGATACTAATGCTGAGGATGCCCATGGCAGCTCCCCATTACTCATGCCAAGGATGCAGTCCCTTAATAGTCCTAGCTCCATTGTTTGTCCATTTCAGTTCAGGCTTGGGTCTGATCAGGCAGATATTCAGAGAAAGGCCTACTCCCTACAGCCATGGCACTTGGCTTCTCAGGCACTTAAGCCCAGACCTCACAGTCTTTCACCAAAGTGACCAATTAGCTTCCTGTCTCCATTCATTCTTCATCTCCTGCAAACAACTCTTGACATCATCCCCTACCAAGAGTCCACCTTAGCTACGAAACAAGCAACTGGTTTTGGGTAACTTGCCTCAATGCATAATATAAACATCTCCATATGCCTTCTCCAACCTACATCCAAAAGGACAAAGAAGCATATATCTAAGTCAGAACACCTAGTATTTGTGGTTATTCAGTGGTGGTGGTGGTTGTTCAGTTGCTAAGTTGTGTCTCACCTTTTGTGACCACATGGACTACAGCATGCCAGGCTCCTCTGTCCACTATTCAATGGTGTTTGTATGTATGTATTTTGAGGAAAAAAAGAGCAGGTACTTGCTTTATATCTAGACCCATTCAAGAAATGAAACTTCATAACTTTTAAAAATCTTTAATTTACTGAGCATATTTAACATTTCCAAACTATCTTCCTATGATATATTTTCCCACAGGCAATAATTAAATAAACCACATCCAAAGATGTGTAATTAATTGTATATAAAAAACTTGACAATGAAATAAGTCTTCAGGAACAGGGAAAGGAAAATTGGTTTTATACCTTCCATAACTTCAAGTTTCCAACATGCTGCAAGGTCAAATTACAACAAGTGTCTTGAGGAAAGGTATGATGGCCTTGAAGAAATAGTTCCTGTTCCACATTATCAAGAAAACTATAATATTACTTATTGTTTACAAACACCTTATAACTAGAGTGTCATTTCAACACAGAAGGAATAAACAGATACCTTCAGACTTAGTAAAAATAAGCTAGTTAAGAAGATGGATGACCCTCACCTTGGATACTGCAATAATTAGCCATGTCAATTTTTTTAGAAAGAGACTTTAATATTTCTTCAGTGTGTTAATTTCGCCTTTAACTTGTTCATTTTTAGCTTGAGACCTCTCGAAGCATCCTTCCATATGGCATAAGGAGTTTCAACCTTGATCTATATATTTAAAAACTTCTAAAGGTACAGTAATATTATGAAGTTGCTGTCTGCATTCATCAGTATCTTGTAAACTAACAGCAGTAAAATTCAGCTTCTGGTTGAGTCCAACCTAGCTGTCTGCCACCACTCTAGCCTTGCTTTCACTGACAGTCTCCTGTTTATAAGTTTTAGGGCAGTTTTAATTGTATTTTCTCTTCAGTGTTTCAAAAATCTTTGGGCCTAGTCTTATCCAGAACAATTGACTACACTTACAGTATGTTTGAAAGGCATCAAATAGCAGGAAATGCAAATATGATAAAATATTCAGTCTTCTTATTAAAGTAACAGAGTTCTTGGTACCTTAAGTTCCTAACATCTAACTTCTATCATTATTTTAGCAGTTAATAACATTTGCTAAAGAGTGAATTAATGTCCTGTGCAAAATCATGGAAGATATATTTATATTCATGTAACAAAAATTCTTATTTGAAAAGTGCTGCCTTCAAACCATCACTAAGTCTGAACAGTATGAAAGGGTCAGAATAATTTAGGATATTTGTTTCCCAAAGCAACAGTGTTAAATTTGACTTAAATTATCTAGTATTGAGTCATGAAAATGAAAGTGAAAAGAAGTGATCATGGCAGATGCTGAAACCAGAAACCAGGAGCAAAAAAGACAGCTGAAAACTTACCGAAGTAATAAAAGAATTTTAAAAGAGGAATCCAGATTTCTCAGAAGACACCTAAAATGGAAAAGATGTGAAGGTGAAGAAACATACATCTGCCAATTTATTGTTAAAAAACTTAAAAAGTAGCTTAATTAATTACTAAAAAAAGATTACAGAAATCAACTTAAAGATTTTTGTTATATCTACAGCATGCCTTGGAGAAGGAAATGGCAGCCCACTCCAGTGTTCTTGCCTGGAGAATCTCAGGGATGGAGGAGTCTAGTGGGCTGCTGTCTATGGGGTCGCACAGAGTCAGACACGACTGAAGCGACTCAGCAGCAGCAGCAGCAGCAGAGCACAGAATAAAGTATATAATTGGTACTTAAATTAAAAAGTCAAAAGATGGTACCATCAAATGACATTCTTAAAAATATTAATTTTAAAAAATATTAAAGATGACCAGCTGTTAAAGCAGAAAGTGCGGATTGTAGAGCTCGGTTTGGTACTTGTGGAGTCTGCACTGTTTGTAACATAGTCAAGTGAAAGCATCTAGTTGGTAGTTGGATACTGAAGGCTGAGGTCAAGGTGGCGACACTTAGATGGTGATATGGATGTAGAAGTCATCACTGCAAATAAAACCAATCGAATTGATAAGAGAATAAAAGGAGTTCCATGAGAAAACAAAAGTTGGCAGAAGATGAAAGCCCAGGTTATATCTATGGTAAAATTGCAAATGGTGAAAGTTGACCCTCAAAAGGAAACCAAGAAAGAATTGATCTCTTATGAGGAGTATTAGGAATGTGGAGAGTCATAAAATCTAAGGCAATAGAGATTTTTGAGAAAAAGGAGACAGCTAACAGTATCAAATGCATAATGAGTGACACTTCATACTATGAGGTAGGGAAGGAGATGAGAATGAATAAAAATGCATAGAAGTTCCCACTTAGGGGAGCTGGAAACTAGAGTTAATGCCTTAAAGCCTCTATTTCTTCCGTGAAATAGGAAGCAAGATTCTACAGACAGGTTTCTATACCTAAGAATCAAAGACAAAAGCAAAACACAGATTTAGAAACCAGCATTAGAGACATTAAACACACACACACAAAACAGTAACAGAAGTTCTGATGTCTTTAATGTTGGGTACTGTTAGCGATTTGCTTTTAACAATCTACTGTATGTATGTATGTCCCTTGAACAGCAAGGAGATCCAACCAGTCTATCTTATAGGAAATCAACCCTGAATGTTCATTGGAAGGACTGATGCTGAGGGTGAAACTCCAATACTTTGGTCACCTAATGCAAAGAGCCGTCTCATTGGAAAAGACCCTGATGCTGGGAAAGACTGAAGGCAGGAGGAGAAGGGGATGACAGAGGACGAGATGGTTGGATGGCATCACTGACTCAATGGACACGAGTTTGAGCAAATTCTGGGAGACGGTGAAGGACAGGGAAGCCTGGTACGCTGCAGTGCAGGGGGTCGCAGAGTTGGACGGGACTGAGCGAGTGAAAACAACAACTGTATATGAACAAGGCTCTTTAAGAGTGACGGCAAGTGTTGAAGCAAACAAACCAAAATCTAACATTCTCATTACTGTTCAGATCACATAAAAGCCTAGTACCATGTCCAGCACCCAGTAGGTATGCAGTAAGTATCTGTGGAATGAACGAAGAAATGAAGACATGAACTATGAGACAGCTTAAAAATATCTTAAGAACGAGAAGATACTAGGACAGGTCTTGTTGCAAATATTTGAAATTAAAGAATATGTACTCCAAACACACACTTATAATAACGTAACAACATTTAAGATGTGAGAAAATTCTCACTTGATAGGTAGAGAGATACATTATAGGGTCTTACTAAAACCTGAGCGAGATACAGGAGAATTTTTATTTCATAATTTTTATTGGCTATAAATCACGACACAAAATGGTTTAATTCCAGTGTGTCAGAAAATGAAAGGTATTTTCAAACAAGATTTATTAGAAGTAGATCCTAGGCAGGTCATGTAAGAAGAAGGTAAAACTTAATGTATTACTTTTATATAATAAAAACTGTTTCTTCCAACACAGACATATAGAAGAGCTAAAAGAATAGTATTACAAACACATTATCTATCTAGATTCCCCAGTTGTTAATATTTGCACCCTTTCTTTATTTCTTTCTCCATTTGTCTCTCAGCCACTTTAAAATACATTGCAGATACGACATTTCAGCCCTAAACATTTCACCACTCATCTCATAGAAATAAGAATATTAACATTAATTAAATTAATTAACATTAATTCAAAATTACCACTTAATATATAGCCCATATTTAGATTTTCCCAATTGTTCCTAACATATCTCTTATAGTTTATTTTCTTATCCAGGATTCAGTTAAGTTTCATGTATTACATTTGGTTGTTATAGCTCTTCATTCTGTTGTAAACTAGAATAGTCCTCTGCCCTTGACTTCATTTGTTTTTCACAATAGTGAATTTTTAAAGAGTTAGACCTGGTTGTCTTATATTTATAATGTCCCACATTCTGGCTCTGATTGTTTCCTCGTGATTACGTTCAGGTTGAACACTTTTGGACCCAAACACAACACAGACGATGCACTGCATTGGGACTTATATAATAGTGAACTGTCCCCCTAATGGTGATGTTAAGTTTTATTACTTGGTTAATATAGTGGCTCCCAGATCTCTCCATTGTAAATATACACTTCCCCTTTATAATTAATAAGAGGTCCATGCAGTGGTATTATGAAACCATAAGACTGTCCTGTTCCCCAGCAGTTTTTTACCCAATAATAGTTTCAGCAACTCTTCGTGGTCCTGACCTAGACTAATTACCACACTGGTGGTTGCAAAATGGTGATTTTTCTAATTCTATCATATCCTTGCTCTTGCATATACACGGTACATCCTGTGCAAACTCAGTTTATACATTTACTGTCCCAGAGGGATGAACCATTTTTTAAAGAAGTTCATGCTACTTTTGGGGTCGCAAAGAGTCAGACATGACTGAGCGACTGAACTGAATGCTATTATTAATGGAGAATGGCATTTTAAAATCAAGATCCAGGTACCAGATATGCTTACTACTATTCCTAGGCACTTCTTTCAGTGGGCAGAGATAACAAGCCATGAATTATATCTATACCAACCTATGAATCTACATCTATATCAATACAGAGTACACATATACATAAGTATTTATATACTTCTATATGCAATATATATACATATGTGTATTTATATACTTCTATATGTAATATATATATACACATAAGTACTTACATATATACAGGACTTCCCAGGTGGCTCAGTGGTAAAGAATCCGCCCGCCAATGCAGGAGACACAGGAGACTTGGGTTTGATCCTTGGATTGGGAAGATACCCTGGAGGAGGAAATGGCCACCCACTCCAGTATTCTTGCCTGGGAAATCCAATGGACAGAGGAGCCTGGTGGGCTGTAGTCAAGGGAACGGCAAAGAGTCAGACACAAGTGAGCATATATATGCATATATACACATATGTACACACACACACACACAAGTAGCTATATAGTATGCATATATACTCTATATAGGTATAGATAAATAAAGATATGTAGATTATAAGTACTTATAAAGATATACAGTTGACCTCTTGAACAACGCAGGGGTTAAGGGCACTGACCCTCCTTGCACTTGAAAATCCATGTATAAGTTAGAGTTGGCCCTCTGTATACACAATTCCTCTATATTTGCATTTCCGCATCTGTGAATTCAACAAACCTTGGATCATGTAGTACTATAGAATTTATTATTAAAAAAGACCTATAGATAGGTGAAACTGTGCAACTCCAATCTGTTGTTATTCAAGGTGCAGCTGTACACAATTATATAGCATTTGACCTTGGAGTACAAAATGAATCAGGGCAAAGGCTAACAGAGTTTTGCCAAGAGAACGCACTGGTCATAGCAAACACCCTCTTCCAACAACCGAAGATGAGTCTACACTTGGACATCACCAGATGGTCAATACTGAAATCAGACTGATTATATTCTTTGCAGCCGAAGATGGAGAAGCTTATACAGTCAGCAAAAACAAGACCAGGAGATGACTGTAGCTCAGATCATGAACTCCTTATTGATACATTCAGACTTAAATTGAAGAAAGTAGGGAAGACCACTAGACCATTCAGGTATGACCGAAATCAAATCCTTCACAAGTATACAGTGGAAGTGGAAAATAGATTCAAGGGATTAGATCTGATAGAGTGCCTGAAGAACTATGGACGGAGGTTTGAAATATTGTACAGGAGGTGGTGAGCAAATGATCCCCAGGAAAAAGAAATCCAAGAAGGCAAAATGATTGTCTGAGGAGGCCTTACAAATAGCTGAGAAAAGAAGAGAAGTGAAGGCAAAGGAGAAAAGGAAAGATATACAGAGAAAAAGAAAGATAAACATCCATCTGAATGCAGAGTCCCAAAGAATAGCAAGGAGAGATAAGAAAGCATTCCTAAGTGAACAATGCAAAGAAATAAAGGAAAACAACAGAATGGGAAAGACTAGAGATCTCTTCAAGAAAATTAGAGATACCAAGGGAACATTTCATGCAAAGATGGGCTCAATAAAGGACAGAAACTCTATGGACCTCACAGAAGCAGAAGATACTATGAAAAGGTGGCAAGAATACACAGAAGAGCTATACAAAAAAGATCATAATTACCCAGATAATCATGATGGTGTGATCACTCACCTAGAGCCAGACATCCTGGAGTCAAGTAGGCCTTAGGAAGCATCACTACGAACAAAGCTAGTGGAGGTGATGGAATTCCAGCTGACCTATTTCAAGTCCTAAAAGATGATGCTGTGAAAGTGCTGCACTCTATACGTCAGCAAATTTGGAAAACTCAGCAGTGGCCACAGGACTGGAAAAGGTCAGTTTTCATTCCAATCCCAAAGAAAGGCAGTGCCAAAGAATATTAACACTACTGCACAATTGCACTCATTTCATATGCTAGCAAAGTAATGCTCAAAATTCTCCAAGCTTGGCTTCAACAGTATGTGAACCCAGAGCTTCCAGATGTTCAAGCTGAATTTAGAAAAGGCAGAGGAACCAGAGATCAAATTGCCAACATCCGCTGGATCATTGAAAAAGCAAAAGAAGTCCAGAAAAACATCTACTTCTGCTTCATTGACTATGCTAAAGACTTTGACTGTGTGGATCACAATAAACGGTGGAAAATTCTGAAAGAGATGGGAATAACAGACCACCTCACCTGCCTCCTGAGAAGTCTGTATGCAGTCAAGAAACAACAGTTAGAACCAGACATGGACCAATGGACTGGTTCAAAATTGGGAAAAGAGAATGTCAAGGCTGTATATTGTCACCCTGCTTATTTAACTTCTGCGCAGAGTACATCGTGGGAAATGCCAGGCTGGATGAAGTACAAGCTGGAATCAGGATTGCTGGGAGAAATATCAATAACCTCAGATATGCAGATGATATCACCCTTATGGCAGAAAGCGAAGAGGAACTAAAGAGCCTCTTGATGAAGGTGAAAGAGGAGCATGAAAAAGATGGGCTTAAAACACAACATTCAAAAAACAAAGATCATGGCATCCAGTCCCGTCATTTCATTGCAAATAGATGGGGAAACAATGGGAACAGTGAAAGATTTTATTTTGGGGGGCTCCAAAATCACTGCAGATGGTGACTGCAGCCATGAAATTAAAAGACATTTGTTCCTTGGAATAAAAGCTATGACAAACCTAGACAGCATGTTAAAAAGCAGGGACAATCTTTGCCAATGAAGGTCCATACAGTCAAAGCTATAGTTTTTCCAGCAGCCATGTATGGATGTTAGAGGTGGACCATAAAGAAAACTGAGCACCAAAGAATTGATGCTTTTGAACTGTGGTGTTGGAGAAGACTCTTTGAGTGTCTCTTGGACTGCAAGGAGATCAAACCAGTCAGTCCTAAAGGAAATCAATTCTGAATATTCATTGGAAGGACTGATGCTGAAACTGAAGCTCCATTACTTTGGCCACCTGATGCACAGAACTGACTCGTTGGAAAAGACCCTGATGCTGGGAAAGATTGAAGGCAGGAGAAGGGGACAACAGAGCATGAGATAACTGGATGGCATCACCAACTCAAAGGACATGAGTTTGAGCAAGTTCTGGGAGATGGTGAAGGACAGGGAAGCCTGGTGTGCTGCAGTCCAGGAGGTTGCAAAGAGTCAGATATAACTGAGCGACTGAACAACAACAACAACAACACTTACATAGCAGCAAGTTTTTACACAACTGATATACTTATTAGCATATATTTTTCTAATTGTATCATTTCTTCTCTTATATTAACTAACATATAGTCTTTTAAAAATTATAGAATGTCTATGTGTGTGTATATATATATATGTGTGTGTGTATGTATTTCCCCCCCTAAATCTTATGTTAGTACTACTACATTCCAATTAAATACAACACCACAGCGTTCTTCTTCAAATTCCCCTACTCCATGTGTGTTTCTACTTTTTCCACAGTATGAACCCAGATTCCCAGTAGCAATATATGTACTCATTTGCTCTATGCTGCAATAACTACAAACTGTTTCAGAATTACAAAACCAAGATTACTACCAATAATAAATCTAAATAAAGATTTATTTGCAATTAATTTTGTGTTTAGACTCTTTTCCAGTAAGTACCTAATTAGAAGCAGAAGCACTAGGAAATGTAAATAATTTATTTACATTAGGGATTTGATATTATGCAACTGTGGATCTGGGTAGACAGTCTATGTGAGACCAGTGTTTCTGGGTCTACTGCTGGAAACCATGGGGAGGGACTGCAATATAAGTCAAACTCTCACCACCCAGGGCTCTCATGACAACTCCCATCATGGACATCCTGTAGGAGAAGACAGTGCTCTCCACCACAATTAAAAGTGCACTCCATAGAAATGGTAGCAGTTATTGGCATTTCTGGCTTATGAAAGAGAGCCACCAAAGAGCTCTAAAAGTTACCCTCACAAATTCATTTCTTACATCTTTGGTGAAGAGACTTTGGACCCTCTCATGGGATAGATGTACCCTCTTATGGAAGTCCATGAATCAAAATAAACTGGACTTGGTCAAGCAGAGAACATCACTATATTAGGAATCAGTGAACTAAAATGGATGGGAAAGGGCAAACTTAATTCAGATGACCATTATATCTACTACTGTGGGCAAGAATCCCATAAAAGAAATGGAGTAGTCAACAAAAGAGTCTGAAATGCAGTACATGGATGCAGTCTAAAAAATGACAGAATGATTTTGGTTATTTCCAAGCTTCCCAGGTGGCTCAGACGGTAAAGAGTCTGCCTGCAATTTCGGAGACCCACGTTCGATCCCTGGTTGGGAAGATCCCCTGGAGAAGAAAATGGCAAACCACTCCAGTATTCTTGCCTGGAAAATCCCATGTACGGAAGAACCTGGCTATAGTCCATGGGATCACAAAGAGTCGGACATGACTGAGCGACTTCAATAAAAAGATTTTAAAAAAGGCCAACCATTCAATATCACAGTTATCCAAACATATGCCCCTACCACAGATGCTGAAGAAGCTGAAGTTGACCAGATCTATGAAGACCTACAAGGCCTTCTAGAACTAACAGAAAAAAAGAGGTCTTTTCCATCATGGGGGATTGGAATGCAAAAGTAGGGACTCAAGAGATACCTGGACTAACATGTAAGTTTGGCGATGGTGTACAAAATGATGCAGGGTAAAGACTAACAGAGTCTTGACAAGAAAACACACTGGTCATAACAAACACCCTTTTCCAACAAACCAAGAGATGATGCTACACATGGACATCACCAGATGGTCAATACTGAAATCAGACTGATTATGTTCTTTGCAGTCGAAGATGGAGAAGCTCTATGCAGTCAGCAAAAACAAGACCTAGAGCTAACTGACTATGGCTCAGATGATCAGCTCCTTGTTGCAAAATCTAGGCTCAAATTGTAGAAAGTAGGGAAAACCACTAGGCCATTCAGATATGACCTATATCAAATTTCTAATGATTATATAGTGGAGGTGACAAATAGATTCAAGGGATTAGATCTGGTAGATAGAGTGCCTGAAGAACTGTGGATGGAAGTTTGTAACACTGTGCAGGAGGCAGTGACCAAAACCATCCCAAAGAAAAATAAATGTAAGAAAGAAAAGTGGTTATCTGAGGAGATTTTACAAATAATTGAGGAAAGAAGAGAAGTGGAAGGCAAGGGAGAAAGGGAAAGATATATCTAACTGAATATAGAGTTCCAGGAAAGAGCAAGGAGAAATATGAAAGCCTTCTAAAGTGAACAATGCAAAGAAATAGAGGAAAACAATAGAATCAGAAACACTAGAGATCTCTTCAAGAAAACTGGAGACATCAAGTGAACATTTTATGTAAGAATGGGCACTATAAATGGCAGACGCTATAAGGACCTAACAGAAGCAGAACAGATCAAGAAGTGGTGACAAGAATACAGAGAAAAGAACTGTACAAAAAAGGTCTTAAAGACTCAGATAACCATGATGGTGTGGTCACTCACCTGGAGCCAGACATCCTAGAGTGTGAAGTCAAGTGGACTTTAGAAAGCATTACTATGAATAAAGCTAGCGAAGATGACAGAAGTCCAGCTGAGCTATTTCAAATCCTAAAAGATGATGCTGTTAAAGTGCTGCACTCAACATGTCACCAAATTTGGACAACTCAGCAGTGGCCACAGGATTGAAAAAGTTCAGTTTTCATTCCAATCCCAAAGAAAAGCAATGCCAAAGACTTTTCAAATTACCACATAACTGCGCTCATTTCACATGCTAGCAAGGTTATTCTCAAAATCCTTCATGCTAGACTTCAGTAATATGTGAACTGAGAACTTCCAGATGTACAGCCTGAATTCTGAAGAGGCAGAGGAACCAGAGATCAAATTGCCAACATCCACTGTATTATGAAGAAAGCAAGGGAATTACAAAAAACATCTACTTCTGCTTCACTGACTAAGCTAAAGTCCTTCCTTGACTGTGTGGATTACAAAAAACTGTGGAAAATTCTTAAAGAGACGGGAATACCAGACCATCTTACCTGCCTCCTGAGAAACCTGCATGGGTGTCAAGAAGCAACAGTTAGAACTGGACATGGAACAACGGACTGGTTCCAAATTGGGAAAGGAATATGACAAGGCTGAATGGTGTCACTCTGCCTATTTAACTTATATGTAGAGTACATCATGCAAAATATCAGGCTGGATAAATCGAAAGCTGGAATTCAGACTGATGGCAGAAATGTCAACAACCTTAGCTATGCAGGTGATTCACTCTAATGGCAGAAAGTGAAAAGGAACTAAGGAGCCTCTTGATGAGGGTGAAAGAGGACAGTGAAAAGGCTGGCTTAAAACTCAACATTCAAAAATCTAAGATCATGGCATCCTGTCCCATCACTTCATGGCAAACAGAAGGAAAAAAGTGGAAGCAGTAACAGATTTTACTTTCTTGGGCTCCAAAATCACTGTGGATGTTGACTACAGCCATGAAATTAAAACATGCTTGCTCCTTGGAAGAAAAGCTATGACAAACCTAGACACCATATTAAAAAGCAGAGACATCACTTTGCAAACAAAGGTCTGTATAGTCAAAGGTATGGTTTTCCAGTAGTCATGTACAGATATGAAAGTTGGACCATGAAAAAGGCTGGGCATTAGGGAACTGATGCTTTCGAACTTGGTGCTGGAGAAGACTCTTGAGAGTCCCTTGGACAGCAAGGAGATCAAACCAGTCAATCCTAAAGGAAATCAACCCTGAATATTCATTGGAAGGACTTATCCTGAAGCTCCAATACTTTGGCCACTGACATGAAGAATCGACTCATTGGAAAAGACCCTAATGCCGGGAGAGATTGAAGGCAAAAGGAGAAGGGGCCAGCAGAAGCTGACATGGTTAGATAGCATCATTGACTCAATGGACATAAATCTGATCAAACTGGAAGATAGTGGAGGACAGAGGAGGCTGGCATGCTGCAGTCCATGGGGGTCACAAAGACTTGGACAGGATTTAGTGACTGACCAACAACAATGGGATATGCTTAAGGAGATGGTCAGCAGGTCTTAAAGGATATAAGAGGATTCTGGGAAACAGGTCCAGTTGAGATAATTTAACACAGTAAATCCACCATAGTCTCCAGTCAGGAAATGAATTAATCATTTTATCTGTATGTGTGTTAGTCGTTCAGTTGTGTCTGACTCCTTACAGCCTCATGGAGTATAGCCCTCCAGGCTCCTCTGTCCATGGAATTCTCCAGGCAAGAATACTGGAGTGGGTTGCCTTTCCTTTCTCAAGGGGCATCTTCCTCAACCAGGGATTGAACCCAGATCTCCTACATTGCAGGCAGATTCTTTACCATCGGAGCCACCAGGAAAGCCCTTTCTCCATATAGTGATGTTATTAATTTGATGTGAAATTAGATTTAGTTTTTTAGATTGTACTTTTTCATTTATTTACAGTCATAAAGTAAAACCATATTAAAAGGTATACTCAGGTAACTCAGGGAAGTCCTGCTCCCACCAAATCTCCTCCACCCTGCTATGACCCATTCCTTATCAGGTACTATTTTCAATATATAGATATAATTTCCCATATCTGATATGGAAAGCTACACCTATACCTTGAAATAAAAGCAATCGTTAAAAATTCAGCACCCCATATTACCAAATTCACAAAGAATGTTCCAAAGAGCTCTATCTAATTAACAAGACCAAGGATAGTATAAGCAAGATGTTATAAGATTAAATAACATATTTATATAAATGTCCTGTTAAATGTTAGAATATAATATTTAACAAATTTCATGAATTAAAAAGCAAGATCTTCCTTCAAGAGTTACAAGTCTGAGAAACAGAATTTCAGCGGAAGAGATGACCAATGCTAAAATGACTGAAAACCTAGACTTGATGTAATAACATTTTATTTAAAAAACAACAAAAGTTTTTTTGTTGACTGTAAGCTTCCTATGTAAGAATAACGGGGTGGGGTTGCTTATATGATTTTTTTATAATATTAACAAATGCATGGTTCCTAGATTATTGCAATGAGAGAGTCTATTCTTTGTTAGTTGGACCAAATCTGGAACAGTGTTTAATTCACAGGACCACGTTTTAAGAGGAACATTGAAAAGAGTACACAGAAAGAAGAGAAAAATGCCTTCAGAGAACTTCCTTCAAATATTTGAAAGCAGTTACACAGAATAAGAAACAGATTCATCCTGTGTTCTTCTATAAGGCAAAACTTAGATCAGGATATAGATGTCACAAAGAGGAGGATTTCAAGTTATAGTTGAATAGAGTATTGTATTACTGAAGTCTCCCTCACTAAAGTATCTGAGGAGATTCTAAAACTCTAGAGATGAGATTCAAAGTGTCTCTCAGCAGGAACATTTTGCTGAATCAATTCTCTGCTTCTATTTTCTATGTGCACCTAAATACTTACGAGAGTAATCTACTATTAAACAACACAGGAAGTATTATTTGTAATGATGACCTTGATTAATAAAGAAAATATTAAACTGTGATTAGCTATACAGCACTGAACATGGTTGGAGTTTCTAAGCTTCCTAGAAGCCTTTTACCAGATTTCAGTATGACAACACTCATGAGGGATGAGACCTGGGTGGTTAAGTCTGGCTGATGGATGGGACTATTCAGTGTCTATTGAAATGCAGGTTTCAGGATAGAATCACCAGTTGGAAACAAACACACAGTCAGGGAAGAGAGGGTCAGACATAGCAGCAAGGCTTTGTAACACTGTCTCAGTCATCCACTGGAGCAATGTTCTGAGTAGTGTATTTCACCTAGATTGTTTTCCAGCATTCTGTGGAAACATGAATGTTGAAGGGGGAAAGGGGATGTGCATGTGTGCTCAGTCATGTTCAACTCTTTGTGACCCCAAGCGGATGGTGAGCAAAAGCTAAAAGAACTGTGTTGATTAAAATGTCTGCAAGACTATAGAAGGCAAGATAATACTGCTTTGATGCCCATATGGCATGCTATAACACAAAAGGGAGGTGTTATTTCTGTTTCTGCTCAACACAAACTGGCTTGGCTCATTACAGTCTCCGAGAACACAGTGTCACTGTTTTGTGTAGAGGGTTTCAGCACATCACCACTGTCTATGTCAGCACTGAGATTTAGGGGGAAATGTCCAAGACGAGAGAGGCTGTGTCCAAAGACCAAGGACCTGCATTTATTTTTGCAAACAGTGGAGGCCTCCAAATCTAAAGAAAGAAGGTAAAGTCTTCAAAAAAAAAAAAAAAAAAAGAAGGTAAAGGCTTCTTCATGACCATACTGAGGTATGTCTTGGCAATTCTCTGTAATTAAAGGGGGAGAGTGTAAGTGTAGAATCCCCTCTGGAGAAGGTGAGGGTAGGTAGCCATTTCTACAGAGCAGCTAGTTCATTATTCTAAACATGATCTGTCTGAAATGAAATATATCTGTAAATTCTTCGGCATGTCTTTCATTGAATTTGGGAAGGATTTCGTGACACCCGTATCCAATAAAATGTAGCAGAAGTGATGCTGTGTGACTTTGGAAGCTAGGTCATAAAACGCAATACAGTTTCCACCTTGCTTACAGGAACCTGAGGGTATAGAGCCCTCAGCCGCCTTGTTAGAAGTCTCAATACCCTGAGGCAGCCATGCTAGGAGGAAGCTCAGGCCACCTGAAGAGAGGAATTCTGGCTGACTGCCCTAGTTATGGTCCCAGCTTTAACCATCAGAGATAGAAGGAAATCAGCTTCCTGATGATTCCAGTTCCTCACCACTGAGACACCTCCAGGCAGTCAATCTTCCCAGTCGAGGTCACAAACATCATGGGGCAGAAATAAGCCATGTCTGCTATGCCTTGCCTGAATTCTGACTGAGAGGGTGACTATATTTTATAAAGGGCAAACCTATTAAGTTTGATCCTCACAATGATACAGATTGACAGGACTGGCATTATCATTACCCTCATTTTAGAGACTGAAAGAACAGCAAACAGGGATTTGCGCTTACTAGCCTTGAGATTATATAGCCAAGATGTGGCATGCTGACACCAAAATACTAATCTTTGGATTCCAAAGTTTATGCTTTCCACTATATTTTCCCATCTGGATTCTGTGGGTCTTTAGAACGGCTTAGGGAAATCAAAGAAGATATATCCAGAATTTGATGATGAAGTCAGAAAATACTAAATAAACAAAAGCTAACAAGAATAAATATTAAATGGACGAGATACCCCATTCTGTGGAGAAAAAATAGGAGATGATCTACAGAGTGTGGCAGATAAAGAAGGTTATACTTTAAAATGCAACCAATGGAAAAAAATCCTGGAGTTTTAATGCTATGAAGAAGTGAGATAATGATGTAATATTTCTAGGGGTTGATTTTTTAAAAAATGAAATAGGACAGGACTATTAGAGAATATAAACTCTGCCAATTGTATTTCTGATGGTATCGAGGGGGAAAGGTGCTATGATTGGCTGCTGGTTCCATGTTCCTCTGCTTAGAATTCCTTATAGTAAAGTATGGCATTTTAGACTTGTATAGCTCAATGACATTATCCTTTACCATCATCCTCTACCATCATCCTCATTTACACTACTTTGTCAAGCCATCTTTTGATTTAAATTTAGTGTCTCAAAGAGACTTCTCTACTTAGAAGAAAAGTACAGAGAATACTATGCTCATTCGATAGGTGGTATTCTAATTTTTCCCTATTGTCCCCTATTTTTCAATGTAGGGGAATATTAGCATTCTGATTAAACAAGAAGCCTCACACAGAAGTCCTTACCTTGGGAGTAATGATCAGCTCCTGGGCTCATATTGACTCTATCGATATACACAGACATCCTGCATCAGATGTCAATAGGACAGTCTTCTATCTCCTGAACCATGGTGAATACAAGAAGGTCACTGGTGACTTCCCCCCATGGGTAGTCCACTTAGAGCATACCATGACTTGATGCTTAGGTTATTTTGTGATTACCTGTAACCCATCAGGAGTTCACAGTAATTCTCACTGCTTCTCACTCTGATTTTTCCCTTTCTTAAGTTTTTTCCCCAGCATATTTCCTTCTTGTCACATAAATGTATTTTTTAATAATAAGCCAGATTTAACGAATTCCAATCTATAATTAGACCTCTCAAAGGTAATTTACCTCTCCTCTCGTTTCCACGCATATTTTGCATAGAGAATGCCTTGGGCTATTCTGTTTATGAACTGCACAAAAGTATTTAAAATATTTTGAATGATTTTCTTGAAAATTAAATGATTCAAGTTTGGAAGCTTCAGATGTCCAGAATGCTCCATGCCTTGTGCAGGCCCTAGTGCATGGGAAGTGATCCACTTCCATTTGTTAAATGAACGAATCTGGAAAACGAAAAACAGACTAAAACATTTCATTCCTAAACGATGGTAAGAAAAAAAAAAAAAAAGCTTTTGCACTTCCCTTTAGACCCGCTTTGACAGGCCAAATCCTTTAATGAAAAGGATCCAAGCATCATTCTGGTAACCTGGCTTTTCCTAAATATATTTCTATCAAATTCTGCTTGGCTGTAGCAACCTCGGGGTTTCGAGTCTTATTTTTATGACTCGGAGACGTTCGTTATAATGATAATAGAAATAACACAGTAGTATGGGCTTTCCGCCTTCCTCCCTCTAGGATTTCAACTTCTTCTCCAATCTCCTCTTCGAGTAAATCCGACAACACAGAATAGGTTTAGGACTGAGGAGAAGAGAATTAATCGGAGCCATGGAAACGGCCGAGCGGAGGAAACGTGGGAGAGGAGGGTGGGCAGGAGGGGTAGGCACCCTCCCCTGAGGACGGCGCGAGGGCGCTCCGAGGATCACGTCACGCACCTCAGGTGACGTCACGACCGTGACACGCGGGTGACGCCGTTGCCGCGGCGACTTCCAGTCGTCTCCGCCCCCTGCCCCCGCCCCACCCCCCACCCCCGGCCTAGCGTCCTTCCCCCAATCCCCTCAGGCTCAGCTGCGCCGGGGGCCGCAGGCCGGTTCCCGAGGTGGCCCAGGCGCCCTCCCATCGCCGACACCGCCCGGGCCGCCCGGGCCGTCCCTCCCTGCCGCCCCCCGTCCTCCGCCTCCGCTTCCCCCCGCCCTCCGCCTCCCTTCCCCCTCCCCGCCCAGCAGCGGTCGCTTGGGCCCGGCTCTCGGTTATAAGATGGCGGCGCTGAGCGGCGGCGGCGGCGGCGGCGGCGGCGGCGGCGGCGCGGAGCAGGGCCAGGCTCTGTTCAACGGGGACATGGAGCCCGAGGCCGGCGCCGCGGCCTCTTCGACTGCGGACCCCGCCATTCCTGAGGAGGTGAGTGCCGGCGCACCCTGCACCCCTCCGGTCTCGGGGCTCGGCTAACTAGGGTTTATTTTGGGGGAAAGAGGTGGCGGTGGGGGCTCCGGTTGCCCTCAGCCACCTTCTCCTCGGGGCTCTGCGGGCTGAGAGACTGGCTTTCCCCACCTGTCCCTCCCCGCCAGGCAGGAGCTCGCTACGTAAACACACACAATGGCCCAGGGGGGTTTCCCTGATCCGCGCTCTGGGCTTGAGGGATTCGGGCAGCGGTGGTGGAGCAGGAGGCTATCAATAGGGGGCGAGACTCGGGGTTGGTCCGAGAAGGTCAAGGCTGGCTGAAGGTAGCCAGCCTCGCATCTCCTGGATGTTTTCTTTATTTTTGGTGGTGGTGGTGGGAGAGCTGGGGCCGGCATCCTGGTGAAATATGTGGGTTAGTAGCCGGGGCCGGGACCCCAGCCCGAGTTAACGTTGTGTGTAATTATTACATGGTCACGGTGAATATGGGCGCATCATTCTCTAACTCTCCCCGACTCTGCCCCTTTTCAGGCCGCTGCGCTCCCTCCGCTTCTCTACTTGTTAGGGCGGAGGGGAGGGTTTCTCGTCACCTGTTTTAACCAGCTAATGGTTTTGATCTAGCCTCTACTTTTTCAATCCTAAGTGCCAGTGTTTCCCTTCTTTCTCCCATCCCGACCTCAGACCCCCGGTTCCTAATGTTTGTCAGTGTCGCCAGCTGGTAATCCCTATCCCAATTCCACCTGCCTCCCCGCTCCTTTGCCAGTGGTCGGACCTGCCTGCTCCTAACCTCAGTTTCTACTTAAGACGATTTTTTGCACCCCTCTCGTCTTAGTCTTGTTGAGGCCCTATACTTCATTCCCCTGCTCCGTAACATGTTACGGTCACAAATCCTTCTGGACACTTTGGAACTGCTTACTTTCTGAATCCTGATGCTGTCAAGATTCCGTCAGATTTCACTTGCTTTCCTGGCACCTTTTAGTCCGTCATCCATTGTGCATCCATACCTCTTTGTTTATTCCTACCTGTGGTTTTTAAATAGGTGTGATTGATTTCTTTCTGTCCCATTTTTTTCTTTTACTTTTTCTTCTTTAGTCCTTCCATCTCTCAGCCACTGTTTATTTTAGTCTCTTATCACCTTGTCAGATTACTTTCTTTACATTTTGGTTTTTATTATGTAAAATGTTTTGTATTACATAAAATAATACACTTTATTATGCTTTCCAAATAATGAGATAATGTATGGTATGATAACTGTGCTTTATAATTATTGATTAGATAATGTGATTTAACGCCATTGACTTTGCTCAAAGTTCTTTCCTTCGTACTACAGCACTTACATTTTATTTCCCAATTCTCATAATGTCTCATTCTGTCTTCTGTCTATGCAATCCTCTTTTTCCTGCTTCATCATCTTTACTTTGAGATTCATCCCATGTGCTCGCTCTATTCAGTATCAGTTTGTTCACAATACTATTTGTTTTTCATTCTCTTACACCACTTGCATCTGTGCCCAAGATTCATTCTGTACTATCATTTGATTTCGTCTTAAATTCTCATTTGTATATATCTATAAATATGTATTATAAAAAATAATGGGCATGGGTTATGAATTGTAATTTTCTGATTGTAACATTGTTTTTGTTGAGAGCTTTGTTTCCGAATTATATAAATATCTCTATATAGATATATGTGATATGTGTATGTATATGTGTGTGTGTTTGTGTGTATCCTTTACACCACTTCCCAGTTACTTTTCTGTTTGCATTTCTGCTCAGATCAGTTTCCTCTAATATCTGTTCATTTCCCCTAGTTTCTTGAATTTTAAGGATAGTGGTCATCCCTTCTTCCATTTCCTAGTTCATTCTGTTTTCCTTGTCCCCAATTGCCATTCATTTGCTTTGTTTCCTGGCTTTTGGTACTTAACTTGCTGAGGCTTCCTCTTGTCTTCCCCACACCTCCACATTCCTTCTTATTTATAAACAACTTTGTTCCGTTGACATGGAAATTTATTTTTAGAATACATTGTTTTTAATGGATAAATAGTTGGGGTCACATCTGCTGTCTATTTTTTCCACAAATCGGATATGCCTTTGTCTTACTCCTCACAGGTGCCTCTAGGCTTACTTTACTTTGTAGCGCTTGTGTGGTTTTGTTGAATTGCATCCCAAAGAATGGTAAGATTAATGGGGCTTCCCTGGTGTGTCAGATGTTAAAGAATCTGTGTGCAAGGCAGGAGACCTGGGTTGGATCCTTGGGTCCGGAAGGTCCCCTGGAGAAGGGAATGGCCACCCACTCCAGTGTTCTTGTCTGGAGAATTCCATGGACAGAACCTGGCAGGCTACAGTCCATGAGGTCACAGGGTCAGACCCAACTGATGACTGACACTTTCTCTTTCTATGAAATGGTATTTCTGATTGTAACATTATTTTCGTTGAGAACTTTGTTTCAAAATTATTAGAACAGTTTGCAGTGATATAGAGACATTTTCTGTTAAGTACAATGTCTGCTATTTTATTTGAAAGGACCAGATTGTTTTAGCTCTATTCTGAAGATTCTGACTCAGTAGGTGAAAGCTAGGGCCATGAGTTTCTGTATTTGGCACATTTCCTGGGCAGTTCTCATGTGCCAATACTTGAGAACTTCTAGGCTAGATGAATTCAAGTTTAAATTGGTAATAATTGGAAAAGATATTAGTACCTCTTGAAACCATAACTATACTCTTAACTAATTTTCAGTAGAAGTGTTTCCCCTAGCCTCCTCCACCCAAGTTTTTATGGCTAGTGATGAATAGTAGTTTTTCCTCCATATTTTTTTATAAGAGCTTATAATAAATGTATTTGACTGGGGGAGGGGAGAGTAAAGGGTTAAAAACAAATCTCTTTTCAATATAAATATCGATGTTATGGGTGATAGAATAAATTCCTCCAAAATATAATTTTAAATTATAAGTTGGCTTACTGTCATCTTTTAAACTGTCTTCCTTATATGCTCTTAAGGAGATAATGTTATGATTCTCAAGTGCATAGAATGAAATGAAAAAAAGTGTCTAAAGAATTACCTTACTTGACAGTAAAATACAGATTTTTTAAAGCTTCTCAGAGGAAAAACACATTTATTATTGAAAAATTAGAAAAATATAAGTGCAAAAAATTTTGGAAAATTATCTGTAATCTTGTCCCTAAGATATAATTACTATAAAAAGTTTTAGTATGTATACATACACTCTTTTATGCTTGCATAATGTATGTGGTTTTGTAATATTTTTAAACAGCATCAAAAAAGATTTAACATATAGTGTGATTTTAACAATTTTTATATTGTTTTTAATTTTAAAAATTTTATTGTCAGACATCTTGAACATAGAATGTAGATTTATGTTGGTAAGTGAACAAATTTCATGTCCTGTAAGTATTACTTTGTAGAAGCTCAAAATAGAGTATTCTAATAAATTACAGGAGCTTATTAAATATTTATCAGATAAATGTGCTTTTACTTTTGGCATTAACATTTACTTCTGACCATTTATATTTCCCTGATACTACTTTCTTTCTATGACCATATGGTATAGTATGGGACATTATGACAAGATGGTATAAAAATTTTTTTATTTGTTTATTTTTTTTTATTGTGGTGTTTGCCATACATTGATTTTTTTTTTTTTAATGTGTTATGCCAGGGTATGATATTTATTAACCATTCCTCTTATGGTGTATTTTTGTAGAAAGGAGCCTCTTACAATCACATTACAATTAAGATTGTATTGTTTTCAAGATCTGTTATCACCAACCTTGGTTAAACTGTGTTATAATAATGCATTGACTAAGTAGTATTCTGGGATAGTATGTCCTTTATAATGAGGTTCAGTGTGTTAAAATAATTTTTATGAATCATGCCAAACCAGGTTGAGTTGCATCATACTTTTAAAAAGTGGTAGGCCCGCTAAACTTTGTGTTTCTACAGTTCTGACTTGCTGTATGAACTTGTTAAGATACATTTCAAAGTGGACAGAACATGCCTGTTAGTCAAAACCGTAAGATAACTGTGTGTCTTTGGTGTTTGCAGCATTCCCTTTCTGTAGTCTTTCTCTCATCATTTAATGAACTCCCTCCTTTAGGCACCACTCACCTCTTCTTTTATTTAGAAATTTTCTGACATCTGTCACTTACGCATGCTGACTATTAAAGGAATTGATAGTCAGTAAATGGACAAGAAAGAAACTTTGGAACTGAGTACTCGAATCCTTGAATGTAGTAAAACCTGAAAGCAACTTGATTTAATTGTATTTAGATAATAGGCTAGACAAATTATATTAAGACTATAGGCTAGAGAAGTCTGATTTATTTTGATTCCCTATTTCTGGCTTTACTGTTGAGGGAGCCGATCAGGTCATAACAAATGGAAACCTACGTTCTAGGAGTGCTAGGGAAGAAAGGGAGGGAGCTTTGTTAGCATTTGTATACTTTGTATGCTTTGTTAGTATTTTCTAAGACTTGATGCTTACCTTGTTGAAGAATGAGGCATTTATTTAGTGTTCTTTTTTCTACAACCATAAAGCTCTTTTTCTCCTTTAGAAATGCAAAAGTGCATTTTTCTCCTTGACATCTTGATATTAATTTAGCTGGTACTTAGTGAACGTTTTGTGTCAGCTTCCTCTTTTACGAAATTCAGTATGTTCCTGTGCTTCCTAAATTTCTGCCTCAAATTGTTATTCAGATAAACCTTTAGAGTCAGTGGCTTTTACTGAATTTTTCTTCCTCAGAAGTTGAATTGTTTTGAATCCTTTTACTCATTCTCTTTGTCTAGTTCATCTGAATTGGTTAGTCTGTAAAGTCAGGATCAGCAATAGTTATACAGCTTCTGAATTCAAAATGGATGAGCCTGTTGAGGAGCTTTTCTGTTTTGTAAACAATGCTTGCGTGGCCATAATGTTGTAGATAAGAACCAAAAATCTAGCCTTATTTCTTCTATTCCTTCCTTAAATATTTGGTGGCGGCATTGACATGTTCTGGGAAGTGGTTTTTATTTTTCAGCTTTCTTTTGTCTACCAGTCTAATTTACTATCATGCATAATTACCACGGTAGTCAGAAGAAACTTTTTTTTTTTTTCCATTTGTTTTTATTAGTTGGAGGCTAATTACTTTACAATATTGTAGTGGTTTTTGCCATACATTAACATGAATCAGCCACGGATTTACATGTATTCCCCATCCTGATCCCCCCTCCCACCTCCCTCCCCACCCCATCGCTCTGGGTCTTCTCAGTGCACCAGCCCTGAGAACTTGTCTCATGCATCCAACCTGGACTGGTGATCTGTTTCAAGACGAAACTCTTTAATACAGCCTCTACTCTAACATTAAGCAATTATTTTTCTCCCCTCTATCCTCTGAGATTATTTTGGTTTCCATGTTTTCTCTTGGGTTTAAAAAACTGTTATTCTTGTTTCTCCTCATATCAGGCTTGTGCTTATAAAGAGGCAAAGTGATGCTCAGTAACATTACATTTCTTTCTGGGTTCTGGGAATGCCCTTGATAAAGAATATAAAAATGGCTCTGAACTCAGTTAACTTTATATCTTCTGGAAGCTCTGTAACATGAAATGAAACATCATTTTTACTCTTGTAATATAGCTGCAATTATTGACAGCACTTTGGGGACAAATGTGCCATAAGATTGTGGTTTTCCGATTACTGTAGAGCTCTAGTACTATTTTTAAAAACACATTAGCACTGTAAGAAATATAGATTTTTGAGTTGTATCTTATAGTAACTTTAAATGGAGTACAATCTATAAAATTTTTGCATTACTGTGTTGTACACCTGAAACTAATATAATATTGTAAATCAACTATACCTCAGTTAAAAAAATAGTTTTTTAAAGAATTGGTGAATGAAACTCTATTAGATATGGTGCGCTTGGATTTTCTGTACCATTCAGTTCTCTTTTTTTAATGCTGCTCATAAAATCAGTTTGTTAGATTGACAACCACCTGGTTGCAACAGTTTGTTTTGAGGGTATCAAGGACCTTCTTCAGAGCTTACCTCAAGGCTTTATTTAGTCCCACTATACTGTAACTGTTGAAATTCTTCATTTATCTGCATTAGGCATTGATCTCCTTGAAAGAAAAGCAGTTGATGGCTGTAAAAATTTCAGAGCTACTGTGCATGGAAGAGAGATTTGTGCTGACATGAATCTTCCCAAGTGTAATAATCTGCGTAGAAGATTTTCAGCAACTTGTGTTTAAGGCAGCAGTCAGCTGACTTCTGTGTAAAGGGTCAAGTGGTAAATATTTTAGGCACTGTGGACCTAACTGCTCTGTCTCTGTTACAAGGACTGAGCACTCAATCATCGTACTGTAGCATGAAATCAGCTAATAGACTATGTAAATGAGTAAGTGTGACTGTGTTCCAATGAAACTTATTTACGGACACTGAAATTTGAATGTGTCATGAAATATTTTCTTCTTTTTTTTTTTTTTCATTGAAAAATGTAAAACATTTCTTGGCTTGTACAAAAAACAGCTGGGGTGGGGGACAGATTTAGTTCATGGGCCAAAGTTTTCTACTTAGTCTGATGGAGACTAAGTAGATCATATTTGAGGTTCTGAAGTTACGGTGTGATTTAGAGTTCTGTAAGTTTTTAAAAGTCAGGTTTATTGGGTTATAATTCACACATACTATAATGTACCATTTTAAACACACAACTTGATAAGTTTTGGCAAATGTGTATAGTCATGTAACTACTGCCACAATCAAGATAAAGAACATTTCCATCAAAACTTCCCTAATTCCTCTTTTCATTCATTTTCCTCGCTACACTACTGCCAGTTCTGACAAACACTGAACTGACTTCTAGCTTTGCCTTTTCCAAAGCATAAATGGGGAATCATACAGTATGTGTAACCTTGTATTTGGCGACTTTCATTTAGTTTGATTTTTTTTTTTTTTCATTTTTTTCTATTAGTTGGAGGCTAATTACTTTACAGTACTGTAGTGGTTTTTGCCATACATTGACATGAATCAACCATGGATTTACATTTGATCTTTTTTTAACTTGAATTTTTTTTCCCTCTAACTTAAGCTGCATAGAAGTTTGAAGTGTTTTGTTTTTGTTTTTTATTTTATGTGTGTATTTACGTCTTTGACTGCTTCAGGTCTTAGCTGGGGCACGCAGGCTTCTCACTGCCGCGTGGGCTCGCTGGTTCCGGTGTGTGAGCTCCGGAGTGCTGCACGCTCAGTAGTTGCGTTGCGTGGGCCGCGTTGCCATGGACCAGGGAGTGACCCGTGTCCCCTGCATTACAAGCTGAATTCTTAGCCACTGGACCACCAGGGAAGTCCCTAGTTTGGTATTTTTGAGATGGACTCATGTTGTTGGCATGTATCAGTAACTGGTTTCTGTTTATTGCTTAGTAGTAGCATATGGGTGTTGCACATTTATTTACCAGTTGATGGGTAGCAGAGTTCTTTCTAGTTTTCAGCAGTTATAAATAAGGTTGCCAAAAATGTTGGGTTCAGGTTTTTGTGTGGACGCTGGGTTTTTTATTTCTCTAGTAAGGAGCTAGAACTTGGATTAATGGGGCATATGGTAGGTGTATATTTAATTATATAGGAAACTGTCAAACTTTTCTAAAGCAATAGTACCATTTTGCATTGCCACTCACAAGGAATGAGAGTTCCAAACTTTATCCTTGTCAACACTTGGATTATTAGTCTTGTTAGTTTTAGCAGTTCTAATATGTATGCAGGAGTAGCTCATTGTGGTTTTAATTTGCGTTTTCCTAGAGATTAATGATATTTGACAGCTGTTTATATGCTTAGTTCCGTTTAGTTCAATCGATCAGTCGTGTCCGACTCTTCGTGACCCCATGAACTGCTGCATGGCAGGCCTCCCTGTCCATCACCAACTCCCAGAGTTTACCCAAACTCATGTCAGTTGAGTCAATGATGACATCCAACCATTTCATCTTCGGTTGTCCCCTTCTCCTTCTGCCCTCAATCTTTCCCAGCATCAGGGTCTTTGCAGATGAGTCAGCTCCTTACATCAGGTTGCCAAAGTATTGGAGTTTCAGCTTCAACATCAGTCCTTCCAATGAACACCCAGGACTGATCTCCTTTAGGATGGATTGGTTGGATCTCATTTCAGTCCAAGGGACTCTAAAAAATCTCCTCCAACACCACAGTTCAAAAGCATCAATTCTTTGGCATTCATCTTTCTTTATAGTTCAAGTCTCACACCCATACATGACTACTGGAAAAACCATAGCCTTGACTGGATGGACCTTTGTTGGTAAAGTAACATCTCTGCTTTTTAATATGCTGTCTAGGTTGGTCATAACTTTTCTTCCAAGAAGTAAGTGTCTTTTAGTTTCATGACTGCAGTCACCATCTGTAGTGATTTTGGAGCCCAAAAAAATAAAGTCTACCACTGTTTCTACTGTCTCCCCATCTATTTGCCATGAAGTGATGGGACCAGATGCCATGATCTTCGTTTTCTGAATGTTGAGCTTTAAGCCAACTTTTCACTCTCCTCTTTCACTTTCATCAAGAGGCTTTTTAGTTTGTCTTCACTCTCTGCCATAAGGGTGGTGTCATCTGCATATCTGAGGTTATTGATATTTCTCCTGGCAGTCTTGATGCCAGCTTGTGCTTCATCCAGCCTAACGTTTCTCATGATGTACTCTGCATATAAGTTAAGTAAGCAGGGTGACAATATACAGCCTTGACGTACTCTTTTTCCTATTTGGAACCAGTCTGTTGTTCCATGTCCACTTCTAACTGTTGCTTCCTGACCTGCATACAGATTTCTCAAGAGGCAGGTCAGGTGGTCTGGTATTTCCATCTCTTTCAGAATTTTCCACAGTTTACTGTGATCCACACAGTCAAAGGCTTTGGCATAGTCAATAAAGCAGAAATAGATGTTTTTCTGGAACACTGTTGCTATTTCTGTGATATGATGGATGTTGACAATTTGATCTCCGGTTCCTCTGCCTTTTCTAAAAGCAGCTTGAACATCTGGAAGTTCACGGTTCATGTATTGTTGAAGCCTGGCTTGGAGAATTTTGAGCATTACTTTCCTAGCGTGTGAGATGAATGCAATTGTGCGGTAGTTTGAGCATTCTTTGGCATTGCCTTTCTTTGGGATTGGAATGAAAACTGACCTTTTCCAGTCCTGTGGTCACTGCTGAGTTTTCCAAATTTGCTGGCATATTGAGTGCAGCACTTTCACAGCATCATCTTTTAGGATTTGAAATAGCTCAACTGGAATTCCATCACCTCCACTAGCTTTGTTCATAGTGATGCTTTCTAAGGCCCACTTGACTTCACATTCCAGGATGTCTGGCTCTAGTGAGTGATGACACTATTGTGATTATCTGGGTCATGAAGGTCTTTTTTGTATAGTTCTTCTTTGTGTTCTTGCCACCTCTTCTTAACATCTTCTGCTTCTGTTAGGTCCATACCATTTCTGTCCTTTATTGAGTGCATCTTTGAATGAAATGTCCCCTTGGTATCTCTAATTTTCTTGAAGAGATCTCTAGTCTTTCCCATTTTATTATTTTCCTCTGTTTCTTTGCACTGATCACTGAGGATGGCTTTCTTATCTCTCCTTGCTTTTCTTTGGAACTCTGCATTCAAATGGATCTTTCCTTTTCTCCTTTGCTTTCCACTTCTCTTCTTTTCACAGCTATTTGTAAGGCCTCCTCAGACAGCCATTTTGCTTTTTTGCATTTCTTTTTCTTGGGGATGTTCTTGATCCCTTTCTTCTGTACGATGTCACAGACCTCTGACCATAGTTCATCAGGCACTCTGTCTACCACATCTAGTCCCTTAAATCTATTTCTCATTCAGTTACTCATATATTTTCTTTGGTAAAGTAGCCATTCAGATCTTTTTATGTAGTATTTGCCTTCTTATTATGGAGTTGTAAGAATGTTGTATACATAACCTGGATACAAGTTCTTTGTTTCAGACATGTATTTTGTACATGCCTCCCAGTCTGTGGCTTGTCTTTTCATTTTCCTAAATGTTCTTTGAAGAGTAGAAATTTTGTTTTTGATGAAATAAAATTTATCAGTTTTTTCTTTTATGTTTCATGCATTCTGTGTCCTGCCCAGTGTATATTTGCTCAACTTAAGACCATAAAATTTTGTCCCATGTTTTCTTCTATAAGTTTTACAGTTTTAGCTTTTACATTTCAGTCTCTGATCCTTTTGGAGTTAATTTTTCTATATATTGTGAGGTAAGGGTTAAAGTTTAGTCATTCTTTTTCATATAGATGTCCAGTTTTTCACCTTTCTTGAAGAGACTGACCTTTTTCTGTTGAATTACCTTGGCACCTCTATTTAAATCAGTTGATTGTGTTTGAGGTTTATACTCTGTTTTATTGACCTATATGTCTCTTTGCCTGGTACCACAGTGTCTTGATTATTGTAGCTTTATAGTTCAATCTTAAAATTAGGTAGATACAGTTTGTAGGATTTTTAGAACTTTAAAATTTGATTTTTAAAATTCTTTTGTGCTATTGTATTTTTTGACAGGACAGGGTTCGTAATTTTCTCCCAGTTCTCAAAGGTGTCTGCTATCCAAGAAAAGTTTAAACTCACTGTAGTATATAGTTAACACATCCCTTCCTTGATTTATTTGGTGGAGATGTTGTGAAAAGTGGCAGATACAGAAAACATGTTTCATCTAAAATTAACTTCATAAGAAATGAAGACGATATCCTACTACGTGACACCAGAAGGTCAACAATGTCCTTTTTTGTTTTTTTACCTGCATTTCAAAAATTTTAACTCAATAATCAAGATACGTATGGGTGAAAGTGAATATGTTAAGTTGTTTATTCACCAAAAAAGTTATGGAAAATGTCAGTCAGGTGGTGGGAGTTACTAGTCTATAATACTAGCTGTGTTATTCTCCATCATCAAGTGAGTTTTTCCATTTGAAATCTATGTCATGTCTTGTGATGTTGCAGAATTAGCACCTTTATTACTTTTAGAGTCATCATTAAATTGTTTTTACTAAGGATAAGCATATTGTGGTGGTTGGTCATATCTCTTCCTTTTTCATTGGGACCCATAGGACCTATTACCTTGTTTGAAATTACAGTGGTGGTAGCTTTTTATTCCATAGCCTGAAGGGCTTCCCTGCAATGTAAAATGATAGTTGTAGTCATGATTCTCACTTTAGAGTTATGGATACATTACCTGATTTTTTTTCCCCTTAGTTTCCTTGTGAAGGAAGGAAAACTTAAGACTTAAACATCAGCGAAAGTCTTGTAATACCTGACTTAGTAGGGTCATGTGACAGTTGGGAGGGTAAGACTATTCAGGCTTCTGTTCATGTTGTAAGTTCAGTTCAGTTCATTTACTCAGTCGTGTCCAACTCTTTATGACCCCATGAACTGCAGCACGCCAGGCCTCCCTGTCCATCACCAACTCCCAGAGTTTACTCAAACTCATGTCCATTGAGTCAGTGATGCCATCCAACCATCTCATCCTCTGTCGTCCCCTTCTCCTCTCGCCTTCAATCTTTCCCAGCATCAGGGTTTTTTCAAATGAGTCAGCTCTTCACATCAGGTAGCCAAAGTATTGGAGTTTCAGCTTCAGCATCAGTCCTTCTAATGAACACCCAGGACTGATCTCCTTTAGAATGGACTGGTTGGATCTCCTTGCAGTCCAAGGGACTCTCAAGAGTCTCCTCCAACACCACGGTTCAAAAGCATCAATTCTTCGGCACTCAGCTTTCTTTATAGTCCAACTCTCACATCCATACATGACTACTGGAAAAACCATAGCCTTGACTAGATGGACCTTTGTTGACAAGGTAATGTCTCTGCTTTTTAATATGCTATCTAGGTTGGTCATAACTTTTCTTCCAAGGAGTAAGCGTCTTTTAATTTCATGGCTTCAGTCACCATCTGCAGTGATTTTGGAACCCCCCAAAAATAAAGTCAGGCACTGTTTCCCCATTTATTTGCCATGAAGTGATGGGACCAGATGCCATGATCTTAGTTTTCTGAATGTTGAGCTTTAAGCCACCTTTTTCACTCTCCTCTTTCACTTTCATCAAGAGGCTTTTTAGTAGTAAGTAGTAGTATTCTAATTGTATCTGGCTACTTTGCAGATTTTGAAATGGCACTTACAGGGAGAGAGAACCACAACATTTTTGGAGACTATTTTCAACTGTTGTTCCCGAATCAACGTGTTTTAAAAAGTACGCATCTCCTTACTGTAAAAAGATGCCTTGTGTTTAAATCGAGAAATACTCTACTTTTGTTTTATATTTTTCTTTCACTATATATATATATAAAACCTTTAAAGTAATAACACCAGAAAAATTTGAGTTTATTTCCAGAATGGCTTAAATTTTAGGATGCTTTGAATTAGTCACTTACCTTTGAGTATTTGAAACAGTTTAAAATACTGCTTGGGGGTTTTTCCTCTGTTGACCTAAGATTTTTATACTGTATTTGCTGCATTACAGCACTTATTTTGCAAAGTAAATTTCTGTTTGTGTTTACAGATGTGCTTTATTAAAGGAGTTTACTAGCTCCAGCAGTGATATTGTAAATAGTTAGAGTATTTATTTTTTTCCCACGTTGGGTCTAATCCCATTTTGTCTGTTTTAAAGTTTGTACTCTCTACCTAGAAATCTCTCCGAAGCGTAGAGGGAAAAAAAATCCCAACAGTTACTAATTTGAGAGTTTTGTTTTTATTTTATTTTATTTTTTAGTTCTACCACTTTATTGCTACCATCCCATCTCCCTCCACCCTCGTACACACATCCTCAGTCATGTAATCCCATGGACTGCAGCCCGCCAGGCTTCTCTGTCCATTGACTTTTCCAGGCAAGAATACTGGAGTGGGTTGCCTTTTCTTTCTCCAGGAGTTTTGTTTTTAAAGAGTTCTTAGTAGCATAATTTCTTGTCATGTATGAAGGTAATTTATACCTTCCATTTATTTCCATTTATTAATTTTAATTTATTTTCCATTTATTATTTTTTAAAAAATCCTACCTTTTCCATGAGTCCCAAACAATTACTGCCTTTTTTTTTTTTTTTACTATGAAAAGATAAAGAACTATTGTTAATTATTCCTACATAACTCAGAATTAATTTTTTACACATCACATTACTAAATTTCCATGGGAATAGTGTCAGAGAGTTTGAGCAAACTCTGGGAGAGACAGTGAGGGCCAGGGAAGCCGGACGTTCGGCAGTTCATGGGGGTCACAAAGAGTTGGGCATGATTGAGCGACTAAACAATAACAGGTGTCAGAGAACTTCAGACAGGGAAGACTTTATGATTTAGTATAGTCCTTAGATTCCTATTCTACAACTACTGAAAGTGTTCATTTCATCTTAGTTTTCACATGCTTGCTTCTAAAATGTGAAATGTTTTACCCATATATTCTTTCTGTGTGTCTTCTCACATTAACAGTAAATTACACAATCTAAAAGTTTCATTATGCATAAAGATTTAGTGCAGTGTAACGTTTTGGTAAGTCTATTGCAGATGATTTTTCTACTACTGAATTGGGCACTTCAGTTGCTGTATGTATTTAGGAATCAAACTTGTAGTTATTGGTTATCATGAATGGGTACTTGAGAGAAAAGTTTAATCATGAAGTCATAACTATCCAGTGTCATAGCCATTCATACACTGCTTGGTTTTCACTGGCAGTTCTTGATCCCTGTCCTCCCCTTCCTCATGCTGTGCACTGAACTTGTAAGTGGGTAACAGGGGTGGCGTGACAATACGTACAAGCCTTCACAGAATTATAGTGGTATTATTTTTCTGCCAATTTTGGGGACAAAGATAAATATATTCGAAATTTTGCTTTCAGATATCTTTATGGCGTTTTTAAAGAATGTCCAATGACATACTTTCGCACAGGGCTCTAGTTGTCAAAAACTTTTGGTTAGTTCTTAATGTAGGACTGATGATTGACCTAGTAGAAATGTTTCAGTGTTGCCAACATTCCATTAATGTTATCTTTAAAACACTATTGAATTAAAGAAATTAAAAGTGGCAGCATATTGGTATTTTGGGTAAACATTTCATAGGAATGAGGTAACTTCTCTATATGATAGTAGAAAGACTATCTCATGGCTTTATAGGAAAAATGGTAAGCATTAGGACTTGTGTTTTGGCGTTTTTAAAGCTATTGTCCACCATTTGCCTTGTCATCCTTCGAAAACTACATTGATAAATTTTGTATTGAGTCATTTCACAGGACAATAGGTATTTATGTATTCAATAAATATTTGAATTTCTACTGTGCCAGGTAGTAATCTAGCTGCTTAGTACATTTAAAGGCCAAAACAATGCAAAGATCTCTCCTTATCTAGCTTACATTCTGGTGTAGGGGGTGTGTGTGTGTATGAGAGAGACACACACACACTCATAAAAAGAAACTTCCATAGTGTGTTTGAAGATAGCGAGTACTATGGGAAAATGAAAGAGCAGGTAAAGTTTGGGGGTTAGGTAACAATTTAAAATAGATGTAGGTAGGACCTTGTCTGAAAAGGGTGACATTTGAGCAAAGATTTTAGGAAGGCAGAGAAAAACATATCAGAAGAACCAAGATCAAAGGTTCTGAGCCAGGGATGTACCTTGCCTATTCAAAAAAACAGCAAGGATGCCAGAGCTGCTGAAGTGCCTTGAGGAAGGGAGGTGAATAGTAGGATGAAATCTAAGAAGTGTTGAAGCAGCAGTGGGAGCATGACCACAGGCTGTGTGAGGAGTTTGACTTTAAGTGAAATAAGTAGCAGTACAGAGGTGAGTGCTGTGATCTGACTTATGTGGAAATAGGAATGCTCTGATGGCTGTGGGGGCAATGAGTTGTAAAGGTCAAGGATGGACACAAGGGGGCCAGGGAGGAGCCGCTTCCAGTCCTCTAAGGCAGTGGCCTACCAGATTGGTAGCAGTAGAGGTCTTGGGAAGTGGTCAGATTTTGGACATTTTGAAAGTAGAGGTGACAGAATTTGTTGATAGATTGAAGGTGAGATGTGCAAGAAAGAGAGGTGTCATGAGGAAGGGGAGGGTTCAGATTAAGAATTCAGTTTTGAGGATGTTAAGTTTGAAATACCTATTAGATGTCCAAAATGTTGAGTAAGCAGTTGGTACATGAGTCTGGAATTTGAGAGTGAGGTCCAATGGCAGAGACTGTTCACCATACCTATCTTATTTTCTTTGAGTATAAAGCTAGACAATTCTCGCTTGTAGTTGGGTGTGATCATGTGATTAAGTTCAGGCTAATGTAATATGAGCACAAGTGATGTGCACACCTTCTAGGTCTAGGCCATACCATCATCTTCCGTCTGGTTTTTCCCTTCTGGCCTGCTGGAACAGAGCTGATCTTTAAGGAAAGTTGGAAGCCATGTGTTGTAAATGGTAAATTGTCTGCATCCGTCTAGATAAGAACCATCTTGCCAACCTGTTTAGCCACCTAGTTCTATTAGATGAGTAAGATAAATTTAATGAGTTTGAGTCCTTATACCTTTAAGATGTATTTGTTATAACAGCTAACTTTAAATTTGGGCATTTAGGTGTTTTTGTTTTTTTAGAGTCAGTGTCACTGCTTACTCATCCTAGGAGCTTTATTACTCCACAAACCTTATTTTCACTTTATATCTGATTTTTTTTTTTTAAATCAAGACATTTTCCTCCATGACTAACCCACTTCACCACTCAGCCAGAGAATCCATACAATGTTCACTAAATTACATTTAAAATTTTTTTCTTACATCAAACTAGTTTTATTTTCTCTTTTAATTTTTATTGGGGGCTTCCTTAGTGGCTTGGATGGTAAAGAATCTGCCTGCAGTGCAGGAGACCCAAGCTCGATCCCTGGGTTGGGAAGATCTCCTGGAGAAGGGCATGGCAGCCCACTCCAGTATTCTTGCCTGGAGAATCCCATGGATGGAGGAGCCTGGTGGACTACAGTCCATGGGGTCGCAAAGATTTGAACACAACTGAGCAATTGACTTATTCACTTATCGTTGCTTTACAGTGTTGTGTTGGTTTCTGCTGTGCAGCAAAGTGAGTCAGTTATGTGTTTACATATATGAACTCTTCTGTTTAGATTTCCCTCCTATTTAGGTTACCACACAGCACCAAGTAGAGCTCCCTGTGCTGTACGGTAGGTTCTCATTTATTCTTTGTTGTTCAGTTGCTCAGTCGTGTCCGACACTTTGCAACCCCATGGATTCCAGCACATCAGGCTTCCCTGTCCTTTCCCATCTCCTGGAGTTTGCTTAAACTGATGTCCATGAAGTCTGTAATACCATCCAACCATCTCATCCTCTGTTGCCCCCTTTTCCCTCCTGTCCTCAGTCTTTCCCAGCATCAGGGTCTTTTCCAGTGGGCCAGCTCTTCACATCACGTGGCCAGTATTGGAGCTTCAGCTTCAGAATCAGTCTTGCCAATGAATATTCAGAGTTGATATCCTTTAGGATTGACTGGTTTGATCTCCATGCTGTCCAAGGGACTCTCAAAGAGTCTTCTCCAATACCACAGTTCAAAAGTATCAGTTCTTCAGTTCTTAGCCTTCTTTGTGGTCCAACTCTTACACCCATACATGACTACTGGAAAAACCATAGCTTTGATTAGATGGACCTTTGTCAGCGGAGTAATGTCTCTGCTTTTTAATATGCTCTCTAGCTTGGTCATAACTTCTCTTCCAAGCAGCAAGCATCTTTTAATTTCATGGCTGCAATCACCATCTGCAGTGATTTTGGATCCCAGGAAAATAAAATCTGCCACTGTTTCCACTTTTCCCCCATCTATTTGCCATGAAATTATGGGACCAGATACCATGATCTTAGTTTTTAGAATGCTGAGTTTCCAGTCAGCTTTTTCACTCTCTTCTTTCACTTTCATCAAGAGGCTCTTTAGTTCCTCTTCAGTTTCTGCCATTAGAGTGGTATCATCTGCATGGCTGAGGTTATTGATATTTTTCCCGGCAGTGTTGATTCCAGCTTATGTTTCATCAACCTGGCATTTCCCATGATGTACTCTGCATAGAAGTTAAGTAAGCAAGGTGACAGTATACAGCCTTGATGTACTCCTTTTCTAATTTTGAACCAGTCTGTTGTTCTATGTCTGGTTCTGACCGTTGCTTCTTGACCTGCAACAGGTTTCTGAGAAGACAGGTCAGGTGGTCTGGTACTCCCATCTCTTTAAGAATCTTCCACAGTTTTTTGTGATCCACACAAAGGTTTTATCATAGTGAAGCAGAAGTAGATGTTTTTCTGGAATTCTCTTGCTTTCTCTATGTCCAGCAAATGTTGGCAATTTGATCTCTGGTTCCTCTGCCTTTGCAAAATCCAGCTGGTACAGGTGGATGTTCTTATTTCACGTGCTGCTGAAGCCTAGCTTGAAGGATTTTGACTGTTTCCTTGCTAGCATGTGAAATGAGCACAGTTGTATGGTAGTTGGAATATTCTTTGGTATTACCTTTCTCTGGGATTGGAATGAGAACTAATCTTTTCCTGTCCTGTGGCCACTGCTGAGTTTTCCAAATTTGCTGACATATTGAGTGCAGCACTTTAACAGCATCATTTTTAAAGATTTTGAATAGCTGAAATTCCATCTCCTCCACTAACTTTGTTCATAGTAATGCTTCCTAAGGCCCACTTGACTTCATATTCCAGAATGTCCAGCTCTAGGTGAGTGACAGCACTATTGTGGTTATCTGGGTTATTAAGACCTTTTTGGTATGGTTCTTCTATGTATTCTTGCTGCCTCTTTTTAATCTCTTCTGCTTCTGTTAGGTCCATACTGTTTCTGTCCTTCATTGTGTCCATCTTTGCATGAAATAGTCCTTTGGTATCTCCAGTTTTGTTGAAGAGATCTCTAGTCTTTCCCATTCTGTTGTTTTCCTCCAGTTCTTTGCACTGTTGATTTTAGAAGCCCTTCTTTTCTCTCCTTGCTATTCTCTGGAACTCTGCATTCAGTTGGATATATCTTTCCCTTTCTCCCTTGCCTTTTGCTTCTCTTCTTCTTTTTCAGCTATTTGTAAGGTCTCCTCAGGCAACCACTTTGCCTTCTTGCATTTCTTTTTCTTTGGGATGGTTTTGGTCACTGCCTCCTGTACAATGTTATAAACCTCCATCCATAGTTCTTCGGGCACTCTCTCTACCAGATCTAACCCGTTGAATCTATTTATCAGCTCTACTGTATAATCCTAAGGGATTTGATTTAGGTCATACCTGAACAGCCTAGTGGTTTTCCCTCTTTCCTCAATTTAAGCTGGAATTTTGCGATAAGGAGCTCATGATCTGAGCCACAGTTAGCTCCAGGTCTTGTTTTTGCTGACTGTGTAGGGATTCTTCATGTTTGGCTGCAAAGAATACAATCAGTCTGGTTTCGGTTGACCATCTGGTGATGTCCATGTGTAAAGTCATCTCTTGTGTTGTTGGAAAAGACTGTTTGCTGTGCTCAGTGTGTTCTCTTGGCAAAACTCTTGTTAGTCTTTGCCCTGCTACATTTTGTACTCCCACGGCCAAACTTGCCTGTTACTTCAGGTATTGCTTGACTTCCTACTTTTGCATTCCAGTCTCCTGTGATGAAAAGGACCTCTTTTTTTGGTGTTAGTTCTAGAATGTCTTGTAAGTCTACATAAAACCATTTAACTTCAGCTTCTTTGGCATCAATGGTTGGGGTATAGACTTGGATTACTGTGATATTGAATGGTTTGTCTTGGAAACGAACAGACATTATTCTGTCGTTTTTGAGATTGTACCCAAGTATTGTATTTCTTACTCTTCTGTTGACTGTGAGGTTACTCCATTTCTTCTATGGGATTCTTGCCCACAGTAGTAGATATAATGGTCATCTAAATTAAGTTTGCCTATTCCTGTCCAGTTTAGTTCACAGATTCCTAAAATGTCAGTATTCATTCTTGCTGTCTCCTGCTTGACCACATCCAGTGTATCTTGATTCATGGACCTAACAGTCCAGATTCCTGTGCAGTATTGTTCTTTAGAGCTCCAAACTTCACTTTTACCAGTCACATCCACATCTTATACATAGCAGTGCATGTATATCAGTTCCAGTCTCTGGGTTCATCCCACTCGCTCTTCCTTCCTTGGTAACCATACATTTGTTCTCTACATCTGTGACTCTGTTTCCGCTTTACAAATAAATTAATCTGTACCATTTTTCTAGATTCCACGTATAAGCACTATTATATGATATTTGTTTTTCTCTTTCAGAATTCCTTCACTCTGACAGTCCCTGAGTCCATCCACATCTCTGCAAATGGCACTGTTTATTCCTTTTTATGACTGAGTAATATTCCATTGTATAGATATGTACCACATCTTTATCCATTCCTCTGTCGATGGACATTTAGGTTTCTTCGATGTCTTAGCTATTGTAAATAGTGCTGCAGTGAACATCAAATGCATGCATCCATTCAAATTCTGGTTTCTCTGGATATATCCTAGGAGTGAAATTGCTGGATCATGTGGTAGCTCTATTTTTAGTTTGTTAAGGAACCACCATACTGTTCTCCCTAATGGCTGAACCAATTTACATTCCCACCAGCATTGTAGGAGGGGTCCTTTTTCCCCACACCTTCTCTAGCATTTATTGTTTGTAAATCTTTTGATGATGGCCATTCTAACTGGTGATACCTCATTGTAGTTTTTGATTTGCATTTCTCTAATAATTAGTGATATTGAGCATCTTTTCATGTGTTTGTTGGACATCTGTATGTCTTCTTTGGAGAAATGTCTATTTAGGTTTTCTCATTTTTGATTGTGTTGCTTTTTTTTTTTTATTGAGCTGCATGAGCTGTTTATATATTTATTGTTGTTTAGTTGCTAAGTCATGTCCAACTCTTTTGCAATCCCATGGACTGCATCCTGCCAGGCTTCTCTCTCCATGGGATTTTCTAAGCAAGAATACTGGAGTGGGTTACCATTTCCTTCTCCTGGGGATCTTCCCAATGCAAGGATCGAACCCATGGCTCCTGCATTGCAGGTGGAGTCTTTACCTTTGAGCCACCAGGGAAGCCCATTTGTATATTAGGTGGTTTTTAAAGCTGTGAGGATGATATGGTCATCAAGGGAATGAGCATAGATAGGCAAAAGAAGAGCTCCAAGGTTGGAGAAAAGAGGAGGAACTTGAGGAGCAACCAGTGAGGTAGAAAATTAAATGAAGAAAGTTTATTAACAGAGACAGTGGTCATTTGTGTTTGCTGCTATGTTAAGTAAGATAAAGACCAAGGATTTTCCACTCGAGTTAAGGAATGGATGGTATTGATGATTTATATAAGAAGATGCTGAGGGAGATACTCTGATTGAGTGAGTTTAAGAGAGAATAGGAGGGGATGTGAAGATAGTGAAGACTTTTCCTACAAAGGGAAAAGAGAAATGGGACCATAGCTAGTGAAGGAGTTGGAGTCATGAGATTTTTTTTTGATGATGAAAAGGTAAGGGCATATAATGAAAGAATGAACCATTATGGTGTAAAACGTTAGTGATTTCAGGAGAGACAGAAGAATTGCTGGAGCAGTGTCTGAACAAGCCAAAGGGAAAGGGATTTGGTGTACAAGTGGAAGGACTGGCTCTCAGTAGGAGCATAGAGACTTTGTCTTTGATAATAAGTGGTAGGGCAGAGTATGTGGAGTAGCAGTGCTGATAAGTAGATCCATATGATGCTGGAATCTGTACATGTTGTCTTCCAGTTGCCTCATTTTTTCCCAGTGAAGACAGACTGAAGGTTATCAGCTAAGATACCTTGGGGTTTTGGGGTTTTGGGGAATGTGGCGTTTTAAGGAGAAAGGTAAAGATTTTAAAGGTTGTTAGGAGTGTGTGAGAGTGAATAGACTAGGAATAGTGAATTGATAGACAATATCAGGTTATTTCCCTGAAGAAGGAAATGGCAACCCACTCTTGTACTCTTGCCTGGAGAATCCCATGGACAGAGGAGCCTTGCAGGCTGCAGTCAATGGGATTGCACATGCGGACATGACTGTGCGACTATGTTCAGTTCAGTTCATTAGGTTATTTTACTTAGTATTTTACTTGCTGTTGTCCAGACAATATTGTGGGCCTCCTAATTTGTCCTCAGATCAAAGTTCAGTGTAACTTGCCAAGGCAATTTATTTATTTATTTATTTTTTAGTTGAAAGATAAGACTTTTAATTTGGTACCTTTAATGGACAAAGTTCTTATTATTTATTTTTGGCCATGCCATGCAGATCTTAGTTCCCTGACCAGGGTTCCAGTCCAGGTCCCCTGCAGTAGAAGTGCAGAGTTTGAACCACTGGACTACCAGGGAATTCCCAGTAAATTTGTCCTTGATGCTGCTAAGTCACGTCAGTCGTGTCCAACTCTGTGCAGCCCCATAGACAGAAGCCCACCAGGCTCCCCGGTCCCTGGGATTCTCCAGGCAGGAACACTGGAGTGGGTTGCCATTTCCTTATCCAATGCATGAAAGTGAAAAATGAAAGTGAAGTCGCTCAGTCGTGTCCGACTCTTAGCGACCCCATGGACTTTAGCCTACCAGGCTCCTCCGTCCATGGGATTCTCCAGGCAAGAGTACTGGAGTGGGGTGCCGTTGCCTTCTCTGCCAAGGCAATTTAATAATTGATATGAGTCATTCTCATTTTGACTCACAAACATAGAATCATTGGGAAATAGAACATGAATTATTACTTCTTCATGAAGTATCTGCCATTATCCTGCTATGAAGCTAAATTTGGAGAGTTCTGGTTACTAATTTTCTTTTCAAAAGTAATTATTTATTGAAAAAATTTTGAATATTGTTTTTCTTTGTGGAGTAGTATCCCAGCTATTGCAGTCTAATTTTTATACTGTCCAGTGAAGCAGTTGCTGTCCTGTTACTTTCAGAACCCTCCAAATTTGACCTGTCCTTACTTGTGCTTTTCCTGCTGCCTGAAATACAGATTCCCCCTCCTAAACCCATCCCCCAAACCTTTCAAACGTAGTTCACTTATTGTTGGAAGCCTTCCTTATCCTCTTTTCAAGGCCTAGTTAGGTGCTTCTACTTTGTGCTTTTGTAGCATCCTGAGGCATATCTGTATCATTTTACTTACTATATTGTGTTACTAGGTTTTTGTTATTATGTGTCTTCTCCCTCTAGACCAGCACTGTTCAGTCAAGACAGCTGTCATGATCGAAATGTTTGCTGATGTCTAGTATGTCCACATGCGGCTGTTGTGTACTCAGAATATGTATAGTAGGACCAAGTACTGGCTTTTAAATTTTCATTTAATTTAAATTTTCATTAAATAGTCAACACTTGGCTGTGGCTACCTTGGTCAGTTCTGCAGCTGCTGCTGCTGCTAAGTCGCTGCAATCATGTCCGACTTTGTGCAACCCGGTAGATGGCAACCCACCAGGCTCCTCCTGGGATTCTCCAGGCAGGAACACTGGAGTGGGTTGCCATTTCCTTATCCAATGCATGAAAGTGAAAAGTGAAAGTGAAGTCGCTCAGTCATGTCCGACTCTTAGCGACCCCACGGACTGCAGCCTACCAGGCTTCTCTGTCCATGGGATTTTCCAGGCAAGAGTACTGGAGTGGGTTGCCGTTGCATTCTCTGTGGTCAGTTCTAGACCTTTTAAAAGTCATGGTTCACTTTATTTACAAGATAGATTCACAGACATAGAAAACAAACTTTGATTACCAAAGGGAAAAAGAGAGAGGCAGGGAGGGAGGGATAAATTAGGAGTTTGGGATTAATAGATACACACTATTGTATATGAAATAGATAAGCAAGGACCTGTTGTATGGCACAGGAAACCATATTCAATATCTTGTAATAACCCATAATGGAAAATAATCTGGAGAACTGTATACGTATGTGTACATAACTGACTCACTTTGTTGTATCCTTGAAAGTAACACAACTATATATTCAATAAAATAGTCAAGGCTCGCGTGGCCTATAATAGGCTAATAAGGTCTTGATGGAAGTTAATGTTTAACCTAGGCAGGTAGAAGGAAGGAAAAGGGCTGTAATAGGCAGTGGGAATAGAATTTGAAAAAATTGGAGTTGGAAATTCATAAGGTAGTTTTTTTAAAGAACAGAATAGTCTAGTTAAGTGAATTTTATGAAGTAAAATGTGGCTAAATTAGATGCTGCTGGATTGTGGAAAATAATGATAGACTGGAAAAAAATTTTAACTTTATATTATATGCAGTGGGATGAAACTGGAGATTTAAAATAAAAATTATAAAAGCTATATTCCAGGGTCATTGAATTGGTGAGTGTAGGGTAGAATCAAGATGGAAAGAGGTCAAACAACCAAAAAATGTTTATAGAAAGACTTGGTAGTCAGGTGTTACACTAGGCCACAGTTGGAGGTTGGGTTCTTTGAAAGCAGATACTGAGACATTTTTTTGCAGTGCAAGATTTTATTAGAAATCAATACCTGCAAGAGAAAGAGGCTCTGTGTGGGACTGAGCAGAGAAAAAAGTTCTCTCATCAAAGTATTGTGATGTAAACCTCAGAAAACCTTTACCTATCAGCGTGGAGCTCTGGAGTGAGAGATTGCCTATCCGAGAGACCCGTGTTAAGCCAAGATGGCTGGGCTTTTGTTTGGTCTCTAATCTGGGCAGCAGTTGAGGTGGACCTTGGAGGAGGGGACATTTGGAGGCTGTCTGCTGACTATACTCATAGCTGGGCAGCAGTTCCTTCCATGAAGAAAAGCTTGATGTTGCATCCCTGTGTCTTCTACAGCCAGAGGGTCTGTGTGTGGGCAGTTCTTTCCTAGAGGAAACGTTCTGAATACTTGAAGGTGTTTTGCTTTTTAGCAAGGTGGGGGAACAGGGCACTTACTAGCATTCAATGAGTAAGGACCAGGGAAGTCAGCCTTCCCACAGCATTCAGGACAGTCTGCATATTTTTAAATTGTTCAGATAATCACATGATTTAGAATGAGTTGCTAGACTTTGAGGTAGGGGGAAAAAGTGATCGTAATCATCTGAGCTTAGAAACTAACTTTGTTTTACGTGTGAGTCATTATTTTCATAGAGTACACTAGAAGTTTCAGGAATTTATCACATAAATTGGAGAAATATCAAAAGTTTTCAATCAGACCTTTATCAAGAGTTCTTTACCACTTCGGAAAATCACATAAATTATGGCGGTGCCACTTGTATAGTATTGATGACTCAGATACTCTTCTCCTCAGTCTGCAGTTGTAACCACCACAGTCACAGTGATTCTGCATATAGATGCAAGCACCTGATGGCCTTATTATGTCGTTTATTATAGTAATTGCTTTCACATTTTGAAATCAATACTTCATTATAACTTAATTTCTTTCATCTGATTGAAAGTACAATTAGGGTATTGTATTGACTTTTTAAATTGTGCTTATGTAGGTTATCTCTAAATTTCAAGAAGTAGTACAAAATAGTTGTCATAAAGGGGGGAAATAAATTTGTTTTCAGTAATGGTAGATTAGGTTATTCAGACAAACTTTCGATGAAGACAACGAAAAATCTTTGAAACATTATTTGAAAAAATCTTAATGAATGAAGAGCTGAAAAGATAATGGAGCATTGTGTGTGTGTGTGTGTGTGTGCACAGTTGCTCAGTCATGTCTGACTCTGTGTAACCCTGTGGACTGTAGCCCACCTGGCTCCTCTGTCCATGGAATTTTCCAGGCAGGAATACTGGAGCAGATTCCCATTTTCTGCTCCAGGGGATCTCCCCAACCCAGGGATCAAACCCGTGTCTCCTGCATTGGCAAGCAGATTCTTTACCACTGTGCCACCTGGGAAGCCCAATAGAAACTTGCCAGACCAAAAGCAAAAACCCAAAGAAAAAAGAAGGTGATGAAGTAGCTTTTGCCTTAGGGGCAGTTGTCAGTCTGTTTGAAGTTGGGCTTTGGTTTTGGTGAATGTCATGGGGGTGAAGAGGGCAGAAGGCAAGACCTAGAGTTCATCCAAGCTGAGAGTCAAAAATGAGAACAACTCCATTGAGGATGGCACTCCAATAATTTCATCATTAGGTTAAATGTGAAAGAGAACTGTCTACCTATTCCAATATCAAGGGAATTGTAGGGTTAATTGGAGCAGGGCAAGAAAAAGGAAATTAATTAAACTGTTCAAGTCTTGACCATAGTTTGAGCCCTCACACTGATTGACGGTTACAATTGTCCTGCTGGGGTGATCCAGGTCCCCTTTTATCATGGCTGTTTCTGACTGGTAGTACTCCCAAGGTCTGGCAGAAGGAAAGGCAAATCATCTGTAGGACAGAGTCTTCTTCACTTTGAGGGAATTGCCAACAGCAGTTTTTCAAGGACAGAGAGCAGTACATTGTCATAAGGAACCAGGCATATTTGAAAAAAACTAGTCAAGATTACATGATGTATGTATGTATGTATGTATGTATGTATTAAGTTGGTGCAAAAGTAATTGTGGTTTTTGCACTATTGAAATTTGCCTTTGATACTGGAATACATTCCAAATGTGGTTATGTTATATATCATTTTAATGTGCATTTTTCACTTTATGTTTTTTTGCTAATGACTTATTACTTGTTTATTTAATTTTTTTTTGACTATAGAAATGATGTTAGACAAAAAGTAAATTCAAGCAGTTTTTTTATTTGAGTTCAAAATAGCTTGAAAACAGCAGAAACAGTTTGCAACATCAACAGTGCATTTGACCCGGGAACTGCTAACAAAGGTACAGTGCAGTGGTCATTCAAGAAGTTTTGCAAAGGAGACGAGAGCCTTGAAGATGGCATAGTGGCCAGCCATCAGAAGTTGACAACGACCAATTGAAAGCCATCACTGAAGCTGATCCTTTTATAACTACATGAGAAGTTGCCAAAGAACTCAACGTTGACCATTCTGTGGTAGTTCAGCATCTGAAGCAAATTAGAAAGGTGAAAAAGCTTTGGGTGGGTGCCTCATAAGTGGGTGCCTCATGAGCTGACCACAAATTTAAAAACATTGAAGTGTCATCTTCTCTTATTGTACCCAACAACAATGCACCATTTCTTGACCGGATTGTGACTTGTGATGAAAACTGGATTTTATATGACAACTGGCAATGACCAGTTCAGTGGTTGGACCGAGAAGAAGCTCCAAAGCACTTCCCTCCCAAAGCCAAACTTGCACCAGAAAAAGGTCATGGTTACTGTTTGGTGGTCTGATCCACTACAGCTTTCTGAATCCTGGCGAAACCGTTACATCTGAGAAGTATACTGAGCAATTCAGTGAGACACACCGAAAATCGCAATGCCTGCAGCTGCCATTAGTCAATAGAAAGGGCCCAGTTCTTCTCAGCAGTACTCAAATGCATATTACACAACCAGCACATCCAAAGTTGAACAGACTGGGCTACAAAGTTTGCCTCATCTGCCATATTCACCTGACCTCTCACCAACTGACTACTGCTTCAAGCATCTCGACAACTTTTTGCAGGGAAACCACTTCCACAACCAGCAAGAGGCAGAAAATGCTTTTGAAGAGTTCCTTGAATCCCGAAGCACACATCTTTATGCTACAGGAATAAACAAACTCATTTCTTACTGGTAAAAAATGTGTTGATTGTAATGGTTCCTACTTTGATTAATAAAGATGTGTTTGAGCCTAATTATAATGATTTAAAATTCACAGTCCAAAACTGCAATTACTTTTGTACTAACCTAGTAGAATTCAAGTAATATAGTTAAGATTTGTATAGTTTTAAAAATTGAAATATAATTGACACATAAGTGATTTTTCTTTATATACATATACCTCAAAGTAAGTTTTTTTATGAAGAAAAATATAGTAGTAACATGCATGGAAATGGCACTGTGAATAATAGTGAAGAGTATAAATGGATCCACAAAATTCTTACATATTGCAAATATCACTGAAGTTAAAACAGTTGTTTGTTATGTTTAAAGGATTAAAGACATTTGAAGAGAAGCAGGAAACAAGACGTTGTATAAAGTGACACTTTGTTGTTGTTCAGTCACTAAGTTGTGTCTGACTGCAGCATCGTCGACTGCAACACTCCAGGCTTCTCTGTCCTTCCCTATCTCTCGGATAGTGAAGTTCATATCCATAGAGTTGGAGATGCTATCTAATCATCTCATCCTCTTCTGCCCCCTTCTCCTTTTGTCTTCACAGTCTTTCCCAGAATCACGGTCCTTTCCAGTGAGTGGTCTCTTCACATCAGGTGGCCAAAAAAGTGGAGGTTCAGCTTCAGCAACAGCCCTTCCAGTGAATATTCAGGGCTTATTTTCTTTAGGATTGACTGGTTTGATCTCCTTGCAGTCCAAGGGACTATCAAGGATCTTCTCCAACACAGTTTGAAAGTGTTAGTTCTTTGGCCCTCAGCCTTTATGGTTCAGGTCTCACATGCATGCATGACTACTGGAAAAACCATAGCTTTGAGTATATGGACCTTTGTCAGCAAAGTGATGTCTCTGCTTTTTAACGTGCTGTCTAGGTTTGCCATAGCTTTCTTCCCAAGGAGCAAACATTTTTTAATTTCATAGCTGCAATCACTGTCAGCAGTGATCCCTTGAATCTGTTTGTCACCTGCACTGTATAATGGTAAGGTATTGATTTAGATCATACCTGAATAGCTTAGGACTTCCCTGGTGTTTCAGACCGTAAAAGAATCCACCTGCAATGCAGGTTTTATCCCTGGGTCAGAAAAATCCTCTGGAGAAGGGAATGGCAACCCGCTCTGGTATTTTTGCATGGAGAATCCCCATGGACAGAGGAGCCTGGCAGGCTACAATCCATGGGGTCGCAAAGAGTCAGATACAACTGAGTGACTGTCACTGAATGGCCTAGTGGTTTTCCGTGCTTTCTTCAATTTAAAGCCTGAATTTTGTAAAGAGAGCTGATGATCTGAGCCACAGTCAGCTCCAGGTCATATAATAACAGCTCTAACTGTATGGAGTTTCTACATCTTTGGCTGCAAAGAATATAATCAGTCTGATTTTGGTGTTGACCATCTGGTGATGTCCATGTGTAGAGTTGTCTCTTGGGTTGTTGGTAAATAGTGTCTGCTATGACCAATGTGTTCTCTTGACAAAACTCTGTTAGCCTTTGCCCTGCTTCATTTTGTACTCCAAGGCTAAACTTGCCTGTTACTCTAGGTATCTCTTGACTTCCTACTTTTGCCTTCCAATCCTCTATGATGAAAAGAATGTCTTTTTTTTTGGTGTTAGTTCTAGAATGTCTTGTAGGTCTGCATAGAACCATTCAACTTCAGCTTTTTGGCATTGGTGGTTGGGGCATAAGAGTTGGATTACTGTGATGTTGAATGGTTTGCCTTAGAAATGAATGGAGCTCATTCTTTCTTTCTTGAGATTGCCTCCAAGGACTGCATTTCAGACTCTTTTGTTGACTATGAGGGCTACTCCAATTCAAATTTCTAAGGGATTCTTGCCCACAGTAGTAGATACAATGGTCATCTGAATTAAATTTGCCCATTCTCATCCATCTTAATTCTCGGATTCCTAAGATGTTGATGTTCACTCTTGCTATCTCCTGCTTGACCACCTCTCATATACCTTGATTCATGGACCTCACAGTCCAGATTCCTATTCATTCACCACCAGACACATCCACAACTGAGTGTTGTTTCCACTTTGGCCTGGCTGCTTCATTTTTTCTGGAACTATTAGTAATTACTCTCCGTTCTTTCCCAATAGCATATGGACACCTTCCAACCTGGGGGGCTCATCTTCCGACGTCATCTCTTTTTGTCTTTTCATACTGTCCACATAAGAATGGGCTGTTTCATACTGTTTTCCAGGCAAGAATACTGGAGTAGGTGCCATTCCCTTCTCCAGAGGACCATGTTTTGTCAGAAATCTTCACAGTGACCCATCCATCTTGGGTGGCCTTGTACAGCATGGCTCATAGCTTCATTGAATTGTACAGCTTTTGCTGCAGTAAGGTTGTGATCCATGAAGTGGAAAAAGTGATGTAATATACTTGAAAAAACCAAAGAGAAATTTCAGAAATAAAACTATGTCAAATATCCGTAAGGGAAAAATTTGTCAAATTATACCTAGCTGAAGAACGAATTAGTTACCCAGATGGTAAGGCATAAGAAACTCCAGAATGCACCACTGAGAGTCAAAGACATGGAAAATACTGAAGGGAGGCAAAGTGATGTGAAAGATAGAGTGAGATCTAACATAATTAATCAGAGCTCCAGAATGAGAAGAAAAAGAGATTGATAGCAAGGTAATGTTTGAAAAGGTATTTCTGGCTGACAAATTTCTACTTTTGATGAGAAACCCAGCGATAGATTTAAGAAGCTCTGTGAATTTTTAACAGTATAAATAAAAAGACATCTGTACCCAGACAAACCATATAGTGAAACGGTATAAACTTGAATACAAAGAGAAAAATCTTAAAAGCAGCCCAAGGAAGATTTCTTTCAAAGTAGCAACCGTAGACCAAAAGCTGAGTTCTCCGTGGGAAACATACATTCACAAAATAACTGTAGGTTTATATTTATAAATTCTCTACTTGTACCACTGAAGGATGAGGGTAAATAAACATCTTGTTGAACAAAGTCCATCAGCCCTTTGTAGAGAAAATTGAAGCATGTGTTATACTTTAGACAGAAAGTTTACATATAAAGATCTGAGGTGCAAGATGGGATAAAGAGTAAAGAGAGTGACAAATATGTGTACGTGTTGAATTGAACATTGACTATATAAATTATTAGTAAGACCTTAATTAAAATATATGATAAATAAAGGTTGTGTTCTTAGATAGTATTTTCTGGGGGAAGGTAAAGTGTGTTAATTGACTTTAATAATTCCACATTTTAATTTATAGGCTAAATATAACTCTAAGAACTAGATTTATAACTTCTAAAGAGGAGAAGCATGGAATAATAAAGAGAAAATTAATCCAAAGAAAACCAGAAAGGACGCAAAATAACAAAGATCAGGAAGGACAAACAACACAAAGTAGGGGTAGATATCTTTAAACATAGCACTGATTACATTAAGTACTAAATGAATTAAATGGTTCACTTAAAAGGCAAAGATTGTTAGACCAGATTTTTTAAAACATGGTGTTATGGAGTTTATCTGGGACTTATGTAAAAGTTGTAAATATATCATGCAGATTTAACAAAGTGAACATGGTACAATTATATTAATATGAAGTTCAGTTCAGTCACTCAGTCGTGTCTGACTCTCTGCGACCCCATGAATCGCAGCTCACCAGGCCTCCCTGTCCATCACCAACTCCTGGGGTTTACTCAGACTCATGTCCATTGAGTCGGTGATGCTATCCAGCCATCTCATCCTCTGTCATCCCCTTCTCCTCCTGCCCCCAATCCCTCCCAGCATCAGGGTCTTTTCCGATGAGTCAGCTCTTCGCATGAGGTGGCCAGAGTATTGGAGTTTCACCTTCCGCATCAGTCCTTCCAATGAACACCCAGGACTGAACTCCTTTAGGATGGACTGGTTGGATCTCCTTGCAGTCCAAGGGACTCTCAAGAGTCTTTTCCAACACCATAGTTCAAAAGCGTCAATTTTTCGGCACTCAGCTTTCTTCACAGTCCAACTCTCATATCCATACATGACCACTGGAAAAACCATAGCCTTGACTAGACGGACCTTTGTTGGCAAAGTAATGTCTCTGCTTTTTAATATGCTATCTAGGTTGGTCATAACTTTCCTTGCAAGGAGTAAGCATCTTTTAATTTCATGGCTGCAATCACCATCTGCAGTGATTTTGGAGCCCGCCCTAAAAAATCTGACACTGTTTCCACTGTTTCCCCATCTATTTCCCATGAAGTGATGGGACCAGATGCCATGTTCTGAATGTTGAGCTTTAAGCCAACTTTTTCACTCTCCTCTTTCACTTTCATCAAGAAGCTTTTTAGTTCCTCTTCACTTTCTGCCATAAGGGTGGTGTCATCTGCATATCTGAGGTTATTGATATTTCTCCTGGCAATCTTGATTCCAGCTTGTGCTTCCTCCAGTCCAGTGTTTCTCGTGATGTACTCTGCATATAAGTTAAATAAGCAGGGTGACAATATACAGCCTTGACATACTCCTTTTCCTATTTGGTACCAGCCTTGTTCCATGTCCAGTTCTAACTGTTGCTTCCTGACCTGCATATAGGTTTCTCAAGAGGCAGGTCAGGTGGTCTGGTATTCCCATCTCTTTCAGAATTGTCCACAGTTTATTGTGATCCACACAGTCGAAGGCTTTGGCATAGTCAATAAAGCAGAAATAGATGTTTTTCTGGAACTCTCTTGCCTTTTCGATGATCCAGCAGATGTTGGCAATTTGATCTCTGGTTCCTCTGCCTTTTCTAAAAGCAGCTTGAACATCTGGAAGTTCACGGTTCACGTATTGCTGAAGCCTGGCTTGGAGAATTTTGAGCATTACTTTCCTAGCGTGTGAGATGAGTGCAATCATGCAGTAGTTTGAGCATTCTTTGGCATTGCCTTTCTTAGGGATTGGAATGAAAACTGACCTTTTCCAGTCCAGTGGCCACTGCTGAGTTTTCCAAATTTGCTGGCATATTGAGTGCAGCACTTTCACAGCATCTTATTTCAGGATTTGAAATAGCTCAACTGGGATTCCATCACCTCCACTAGCTTTGTTCATAGTGATGCTTTCTAAGGCCCACTTGACTTCACATTCCAGGATGTCTGGCTCTAGCTGAGTGATCACACCATCATGATTATCTGGGTCTTAAAGATCTTTTTTGTACAGTTCTTCTGTGTATTCTTGTCACCTCTTCTTAATATCTTCTGCTTCTGTTAGGTCCGTACCATTTCTGTCCTTTATTGAGCCCATCTTTGCATGAAATGTTCCCTTAGTATCTCAAATTTTCTTGAAGAGATCTCTAGTCTTTCCCATTCTGTTGTTTTCCTCTATTTCTTTGCATTGATCGCTGAGGAAGGCTTTCTTATCTCTCCTTGCTATTCTTTGAAACTCTGCATTCAAATGGGAATATCTTTCCTTTTTTCCTTTGCTTTTTGCTTCTCTTCATTTCACAGCTGTTTGTAAGGCCTCCTCAGACAGCTGTTTTGGTTTTTTGCATTTCTTTTTCTTGGGGATGGTCTTGATCCCTGTCTCCTGTACAATGTCATGAACCTCCGTCCATAGTTCATCATGCTCTCTGTCTATCAGATCTAGTCCCTTAAATCTATTTCTCACTTCCACTGTATAGTCATAAGGGATTTGATTTAGGTCATACCTGAATGGTCTAGTGGTTATTCCTACTTTCTTCAATTTAAGTCTGAATTTGGCAATAAGGAGTTCATGATCTGAGCCACAGTCAGCTCCTGGTCTTGTTTTTAGCTGACTGTATAGAGCTTCTCCATCTTTGGCTGCAAAGAATATAATCAGTCTGATTTTGGTGTTGACCATCTGGTGATGTCCATGTGTAGAGTCTTCTCTTGTGTTGTTGGAAGAGGGTGTTTGCTATGACCAGTGCGTTCTCTTGGCAGAACTCTATTAGCCTTTGCCCTGCTTCATTCCATACTTCAAGGCCAAATTTCCTGTTACTCCAGGTGTTTCTTGACTTCCTACTTTTGCATTCCAGTCCCCTATAATGAAAAGGACATCTTTTTGGGGTGTTAGTTCTAAAAGGTCTTATAGATCTTCATAGAACTGTTCAACTTCAGCTTCTTCAGTGTTACTGGTTGGGGCATAGGCTTGGATTACTGTGATATTGAATGGTTTGCCTTGGAAACGAACAGTCATTTTTGAGATTGCATCCAAGTATTGCATTTCGGACTCTTTTGTTGACCATGATGGCTACTCCATTTCTTCTAAGGGATTCCTGCCCACAATAGTAGATATAATGGTCATCTGAGTTAAATTCACCCATTCCAGTCCAATTTAGTTCACTGATTTCTAGAATGCCGACATTCACTCTTGCCATCTCCTGTTTGACCACTTCCGATTTGCCTTGATTCATGGACCTAACATTCCAGGTTCCTATGCAATATTGCTCTTTACAGCATCGGACATTGCTTTTATCACCAGTCCCATCCACAACTGGGTATTGTTTTTGCTTTGGCTCCATCCCTTCATTCTTTCTGGAGTTAGTTCTCCACTGACCTCCAGTAGCATATTGGGCACCTACTGACCTGGGGAGTTCCTCTTTCAGTATCCTGTCATTTTGCCTTTAATACTGTTCATGGGGTTCTCAAGGGAACATTAATTCAGAAAGATTTATTGGCAATCAGGGGACTCCCTTCAAAATACAGAGTGAACGGTTCACTAGGAATATTTAATGACTTTAATCATACAGGAGAGCCTGAAATATAGCTTCAAAATACATATAACAAAAATTAGCAAGACTACAAGAAGTAGAATAATTTACAGTCTTAATGGGATATTTTAAATATTTTGCTCAGTAATTGATACAAGCAACATGCACTTTAAGCAGGATTTAAAATATTTGAACAGCGTAATGAACAAACTTAACCCAGATGATCTATAGAACCTCTTGTACCCAGTGGAAGAAGACTATACATCATTTTCAGGCACATAAGGATATTGGGAAAATTGACTGTATAAAACAAGTTTCAACAGATTTCAGAAGATTGCAGTCAGTGGAACCGTCATGATTGAGATTATTAGTGCTTTTATAAATGACCTCAGAGAGCTAGCTTGTCCCTTCTTCCATGTGAGATTACAGCTAGAAAGCACCATCTGCAACCACAGTGGATCTTCACCAGACCCTGAATCTGTTGGCACCTTGATTGTGGACTTCTCAGCCTTTAGATCTGTGACATGTCTATATACAGGCCACTCAGTTCATGGTGTTATTTAATAAGCAGTCCAAACAGACTAAGACAATTGCTATTCCCTATTAAGGTTTATGAGACTGTGACCTCCAGGTCAGTAAGGACTATCATTACAGAATTCCTGATGCCCTGTATATCATGTGACACTAGTATTAGGCCTTTATAAAGTGTGTGTCCAAAGGATGAGTTACTTTTAGAATTAGATGATAATACATCTAAGAACCCCACGTATTATTATGTCCAGTACATAGAAGGTACTCAATAAATGGTGGTTCTTTTCCTTATAAGATAGTTTATGCTTTATTCATTGGTTATATTTATTTATTCTTTTGTTTAAAGTTTAAAAATATTGAGCTCCCTTGTGCTGGTTGCCGAGTGCTATGATAGAGAAATGAATGTCAGTCTCTGTCTTTAAGGGTCTTATAGTCTAGTGGTAGAAGCAGACAAATCAAGAATTAAGGACAGTATACTGTGTTTAAAGTGTGGCCCAGGTGCCAGAGGAATCATAGAAGAGGAGCATAGTAATTCAAAACGGTTGTAGGGGATAGAGGATGGAGAGATTTTTTAGAAAAGGGATACTTAAATTGAATTTTATCTATTTAAGATGTGCAAGACTTTACTAAAGAAGAGTAATTAAACTTTATTTAGAGACAGAAAGCAACACGCAAATAAATGGAATTATATACCATATCCTGAGGATGGATTGAAAGACTGAGTGGTGAAAATGTCAGTTTTTCTCAAATTGATCAGTAATTTATTGAAATCTACACCTCTGTCGGTTTTTCTCTGGAACTTGACAGCTTGATTAATGGTTTCTTTTGAAGTAAAAAGAGGCAGCAATTGCCAAGATATTCTTAAAGAACAGTAAGATGAGATGACTTCTATAATACATTCCTTCTGTCAACAAATTTGAATGCTTGCTATATGTGAAGCACTGCTGGGCCCGGGTATTACCTTGGTGAATAAGACACGTGGCTCCCACCAAAGGTCACATTCAGATTCACTTCTAGTGATATCTGGAGGTTTTAACAAACCATTTCCTAAAATGTCAGATGAGTGCCAAGAATACGAGCAGACATCACTGTAATTTTTATTATATGATTTTTTTCATATTTAAAAATTTTCCTCATTGTGTATGTTTTTTGTTTATATTTTCCTTCGTGAATTTTTTTAAATGGTAGGAAGCCTAGAAGTAGACTGGTTTTTCTTTAAATAGATCTTTAAGAATGTCAGCTGTATTACAGCCTTGTTAGAAATGCAGGAGAGGGTTGGGATCTGCTGCTGAGTGATGTCCAGAGCAGTTAACCTGATCTTGGGGAGCTAGGGAGAGTGACTTTGAGGGTTCCACAGGCATGAGGGATTTGAGGCCTAGGCAGTTGGGTGTCTGAAGTCTAGCCTGTGGGATGTCTTAGGTGCCTATAAGAAGAAAAGGGAAGATGAATAACAAAATGACAGATAATACTATGTAAGTAGAGGTTGCTAAATGAGCTTTATATGCTTTTATGGGGATAGGTGGGTGGAAACATGCTTAATGGGAAATTAGTTGCTTAATGCATTAAATAAATGAAGTTCTACCCCACCTCTTTCTTACTATGAATAAAAATTAATTACTAGTGGATTGAGGATTAAATACAAAAGACAAACCCAGAAAGCTTTTTAAAAGAAGGGGCATACTTTTATGAGCTCAAAGCAGGGAACGATTTCTTGAGACTGAAAAACACCATAAAAATTGATGAATTTTTGACTATGTTAAAAATAGAAACTTAATTATTAAGACTCTCTTAGGAGACTTAAAGATAAAGTACAGGATCAAAGAGGTTTGCAACAGTGCAAAGAGGTTTGCAGTGGCTACCTGTTGCTGGTAACAAGTATTTGTCTCAGCAGCATAGCTTGGTGGTTCTAGCTCGGGGTCTCTGGTGAGGCTGCAGTCAGGGTGTCAGCTGGGCCTGCGATTCTCTCAGTGCTGCACTGGAGAAGGGCCTCATTCCGTGCTTCCTCTTGCGCATGTGGCAGCCTGAGAAGATCCAGTCCCAGATTCACTCACATGGGCCTCCTTCTAGTGCCCTCTCACAGCGTGGCAGCTGGTTTTTCCCAGGATGAGAGATCTAGACGAGAGTGAGAGAGACTCCCTAAGGTGACAGCCACAGTCTTTTGGGGGGAGGTGGTGGGAGGGTAGTGGTGAGTCAAAGTCAGTCAGTTGTGTCCAACTCTTTGTGACCCCATGGACTGTAGCCCGCTAGGCTCCTCTTCCCATGGAATTCTCCAGGCAAGAATACTGGTGTGGGTTGTCATTCTCTCCTCCAGGGGATCTTCCTGACCCAGAGATCAAAGCCAGGTCTCCTGCATTGCAGGGAGACTCTTTACCATCTGAGCTGGGGTCTTTTTTTCTAAAGCTGTGTTCCCTGTGCTCTCCTATATATCCTTGTAGCTTATTTATTTTATACATAGTCATTTGTACCTCTTAATCCCCTGCCTCTATTTTACCCCTCCTCCTGCCCTTTTCCTACTGGTTCTCTAATTTCTGTGACTGTTTCTGTTTGGTTATATTTATCACTTGTTTTATTTCTTAGATTCCATATGTAAGTGTATTTGTCTTTTTCTAACTTATTTCACTAAGCATGATACCCTCTAAGTACATTCATGTTGTTGCAAATGGCAAAATTTCATTCTTTTTTATGGCTGAGTAGTATTGTGTATCTATAGATATACCACATATTCTTTCTCGATTCATCTGTTGATGGACACTTAGGTTGATTGTCTTCTTAAAACTTAATCTTTTTTTTTTTTTGATTAAAACTTAATCTTAAAAGTGACATCCCATCACTTATGCCAGTCTATTCAATAGCAAGTCAGTAAGCCCAGCCCATACTCCAGGAGGTGAGGTTGTACAAGGGCATGAATATCAAGAGGTGACAATCATTGGGGCCATTATAGATGTTACATCCACCATGTAATGAATGGACAACTTTTATGAAAAATATACCTACGGAACTGTTTACTCAGACAACACCTACTAGAAAAAGGACAAAATGTCTGAGAAGGCATTGATGATAAAAGAAATTCAAATAACTAATTAACATATTTAAAAGATGATTATCATTAACAATTGAACAGAAACTCAAACCACTAGAGACCATTTTATACAGACTACATTGACAGAAATAAATATCTGACAGCATCAAGCATTAGAAAGGATATGGAGCAATGGGAGTTCTTCCACTGCTGGTAGGAGTGTGCATTGATGAACCACTTTGCAAAATAATAGTTTTCTACAACCTCCAGTACTACTGCTAAGCAGTTACCCTAGACCAATGGTTGTAAGATTTGAGTGTGTATCAGAATCACTTGTGGGGGTGCAGACAGACGTCTGGGCCCAGCCCCAGAGTTTCTGATTCAGTTGAAGTGGAATGGAGCCTGGTAATTTGTGTTATTGGGAAGTTCCCAGGTGATGGGAACTTGGCCAAGGAATCATACTTTGAGAACCAACCATTGTCCTAGGGAAATGTGTCAATGTATGGACTAGGAAGCTTACTTACAGAAAAATGTTCATTGCAGTATTATTCCTATTAACCTCAAAGTATACAGACACAAAATTCAGGTGTCCATCAATAGTGGACTGGATAGATAAATCATTGTATATTCATTTATGGAATAAAAATATCATTCAGATAGAAAATCTGTCTCCTGTATCCATCTGTATGAATCTCCCAAACATAATTTAGTCAAACATTAGAAAATCACAGAAGATTCTTTACATTATTCTGTTTATAAAAAGTTCAAAAACAAATGGAATTAACTATATTGTTCAGGAAGGCAAATCAAGTTATTAAGTTCTATAAAAAGTCCTACTGGGATTTTGATAGTGATTGTGTTAAACTTATATATTAATGTAGGGACATAGATATTTACAAATTGAATTTTCTAGTTCATGAACATGGTCTTGATCCTCATTTATTTTAGTCCATTATTTCCCTAAATAAATGTCTATAGTTTTCAATATAATGTTCTTATACTTTGAGGAGTGGGGGATTAGTTTTATTCCCAAGAATCTTTTGTGCTATTGCAAATGGGATTAAAAAAAAAAAAACTTATTGTAGGGAAGTGATTTTTTCTTTTGTACATTGGTTTTTTAAAACCTGATTCTTACAGAAGTCTTATTCTCAAATTCATCAGTGGATTGTCTTGGATTTTTAACACTCATATGTACAAATAGTGATTGTTTTATTTTTCCTTTCTCATTTGTAAGTCTCTTTTTGTTTGTTTTCACACACCGCTTAGGGTCTTGCATACAATATTTGATAGTTGTAGTGATCTGTATCACTGCATTTTTATTTCTTGTATCTTTAATGGGAATGCTTCTATATGCTTGGTGATGCAATTTCTAGTTTGAGAGATTTGTGTGTGTGTGTGTTTTTAATCATAAATGGGTATTGAATTTTGTCAGATTTTTTTTACCTACATCTATCGAGGTGATTGTATGGTTTTCTTCTTCTGCTAATGTAATTTAATTCAGTACATTTGCCATACAACTTTTTATTTAGTGCTGTTACATCTGTGCTTATGATTGAGATTAGTCTATAACTTTGTTGTGCTGTTCTACCCAGTTTTGGTATCAGAATTATGTTTGTGTTGTTAGAAAGAGCAGATTAATTTTCTAACATTTTTTTTATGGTCTTGAAGAGTTTTTATAACAGAAAATGTTTCTTGAAATAACTTAAAATGATTATGGTTTTATCATTGCTTAGGATTCCCTGATTTAACTAACCTTTTCAATTAACCACCATCAGACTTCAGTATTACAATTGTGATGATTTACTTTGTAGAGCTGGGATTACAGTTTCTCTTAGCACCCTACTTTTCTGGTCATCTAAACTCATAACTGAATTATTAGGCAGAACGTTTCAAACTTTCTGTTTTGGAATGGCCGTTTATTCTCTCAGAACCGTAGGTTCTTCCTTGCAACAAAGCAAGGTTTTCATAGGGTACTAAATTGATCAACAGTAGCTCAGATTCTCATTACTTCTTGCTGATAGCTGTAGCATGTTTTTAATGAGAGTGGGCCTCTAGTACCTCTCTGACTTATTAACTTAAACATTGTTGCCGGAGTAAACAACCTGAAATATATGTCTAATCAGATCAAAAGACATTTGTAACAAAAACTACACTTTAAAAAGTTACTGTATGTGCTGGCTTAGATAAGTCTCTGCAATCAGAGACTTTTAAATAATTAATTAAATTAATTAAATTTAATTAATTAATTAAAAATTATTTTAAAATATATACATGCACACAGATTCTGAATTGCGATTATCTGCTGTGAGAGTTTAATGAGTATGCAGTATAGATTGGGAGGAGGTTAGTGAGGAAAGGCTTCTTGGAAGAAGTAAAATCTAAAAATCTCTTCTGTCTGAACAAGTCGTGCTAGCTTGGAAAAGTTCTGAGCCGAGTTTTCCAGGAAGAAGGAATAGCGGTAAAGGTTTGCTGCTGGAACACCATTGTGGTTGAGTTTATTGAGTAAGGGATGGAGAGAATAGTGCCTAATGAGGCAGGAGATAGGGGCAAAATCCTTTAGGATCTTGTATGCAGGTTGCTAAGAACTTCAGGTTTTATTATGAGTCATTGAGGAGCCGGTAAGAGGTTTAAGCAAGAGTGATTGTGATCAGAATTTGTATTTTAGAGATTTTACTCTGACTGTGGAGAAAGGATATGAGAGGACTGGAAGTAGGGCAAAAGAAGTGGGGAAACCAGTTAGGATGCCTTTGTAAGTAGTAGTTCCGGGAGAAAAGATAGTTTAAACTAGAGTAATGATGGTAAACAAGGTAATGCATGGAATGATTGTCTCATAAAGCCATTAAAATAACTTATGAAGTATGAGCAGAAAAAGATTTGGAATAAACTTATCAAAGTTCATCTAGGAAATGATGATACAAAATTGAAACCTGGGGTTTAACCATTTGATCATGTCTTTAAAATAAAAGCCAAACTCCGCTGAAGATTTTTCAGCCTACCTTTATTACCTTTATCACTAATGCTATAGCCATGGCAATAGTTAATTTGAACATGCCTGTACCTTGATGCCATAGTTAATTGTTTACTATGACTGGAGTACTCTAATCCTATATACTTAATAAAATTCAGACTATCCTTTGGGATCCAGGTCAAATATGAAGCCTTCCAAATTTGCCTCCTGCCACACATTGTCCCTTTACCTTCTCTTAACCAGACTAGTTTCTTTGTGTTGTAATATGTTAATCTAGCAGATATTTATGTGGTGACTGTGTGCTGGGCACTGTGTGTACACATTGTGGACATATTTATATATAGAAATAGATACAGTCACTATAGAACCTATAGCCCAGAGATAACACAGACTTTGAACAAAATCTGTGCACACATATTGTTTAGTCGAGCAGTCGTATCCGACTCTTTGCAACCCCATGGACTGCAGCGCGCCAGGCTTCTCTGTCCTTCACTGTCTCCCAGAGTTTGCTCCAACTCATGTCCTTGGAGTCAGTGATGCCATCCAAGCATCGCATCCTCTGCCATCCCCTTCTCCTTCTGCCCTCTTTCCCAGCATCAGAGGCAGTTATCTCTTCACATCAGTTGGCCAAAGTATTGGAGCTTCAGCTTCAGCATCAGTCCTTCCAATGAATATTCTGAGTTGATTTCCTTTAGGATTGACTGGTTTGATCTCCTTGCTGTCCAAGGTATTCTCATGAGTCTTCTCCAGTACCACAGTTTGAAAGCATCAATTCTTTGGTGCTCAGCCTTCTTTGTGGTCCACTGTCACATCCGTACATGACTACTGGAAAAACCATAGCTTTGACTACATGGACCTTTGTTGGCAAAATGATGTCTCTGCTTTTTAATACGCTGTCTAGATTTGTCATAGCTTTTCTTCCAAGGAGCAAGTGTCTTTTAATTTCATGGCTGCAGTCACCATCTGCAGTGATTTTGGAGCCCAAGAAAATAAAGCCTTTCACTGTTTTCATTGTTTCCCCATCTGTTTACCATGAAGTGATGGGACCAGATGCCATGATCTTGATTTTTTGAATGTTAAGTTTTAAGCCAGCCTTTTCACTCTCCTCTTTTCAGCTTCGTCTAGAGGCTCTTTAGTTCCTCTTCACTTTTTGCCATTTCTGCACACATATTTTTGAATTAATAATTATAAATTTTGAAAAGTGATTATTAAGGAATAGTAAAGAGTGCCTGTGGGTTCTTGAGACCCTTAGAGGGTCCTTGAGTCAAAACTGTTTTTATAATACTAAGACATTATTTGCATTTTTACTCTCATTCTCTTGTGAATATACAGTTATGTGGTGTGTCATAGTGCAGCAGATTGAATGCAGAAGATATGAGAATTCAAATGTCTTCTGTTAAGGTAGATATTACTTAGTATTATAAAAGAATGCCACTTTCCATCTTCACTGTTTTTTGTTGTTTTGGAAAGTGTAGTTATGTTTTTTCATAAAAACTAGGTAATTTGTGTTAATAAATGTGTTGTAATTTTTAAGTGAATTAAGTATAAAAATTTCTTGGATATAATTTTAATATAGGTGAATATTGATTACTATAACCTACATGAGTAAAGGCTCTGTGGGCTCCTCAGTAACTTTTAAGACTCTAAAGGGATCCTGGAACTGGGAAGTTTAAGAGTCTTCTGTAGTGAGAACCTGACTTAAATTGGTAGCTTCTGGAGAAGTAAAAGATACCTTATGTTTCTTTTTAAATTCTTATGGTTTTTCTAAAAAGTAAGAGTCTGGTTATCTCTGTATCTCTAAAGCCTGTAATTATTTGCATATAATGGGTATGTTTGTTGAATTCCATTGTTAAGGTCTATTGTAGATGGTACATTGTTTGAAGCCTTTGTTCAGATATTGTCATTTCTAATTGCTAAAGGAGATGGATCTGGATTCAGATCCCTCTTATGAGTTTGAACAAGTTACTTAACCTTGCTGAGCCTTACCACTTATCTGTAAGATGGAATACATATTATCTTACTCTGTTGTGGTGATATAATGAGTTAATATATGTATCCTGATTAGTAAGTGATAGTTACTATTTTATTGTGTGTTTTTACAAACACGCCTATTTCTGTGCCTGTTGTTATTTTACATACAGAGCATGAACATACCGGGCTTAGTTATGTTAGTAGGCAGAGAGGTCTGTGGATAAATAAGTATATAATTTTTTAAAAAAATCACCATTTCAGTACATATAACAGTTTATCAGGAAGGGTGAAAACCAAAGTAATGTATTTTGTGGTTATTCATCTTCATAGACAAGGGAACTGAAACAAAATGTGGGCTTGGAATAGTTTTAAGGAACTCCATTATACTATAAGGATAGGGACGGTGCCTCACATTTACTGAATCTTTGAACAGTATTAAATAGCTGGAGATACTTAAAAACATGCTTTAGAAATCTTGAAAAATAAGTACTGTAGATTAAAGGTTAAGCCCCAAAATATTGCACATGGCTAATTGAAAAAGTAACTCATGGCACCATGGAAGAAAAACAGAATTGCCCTGAGAGAATAATATGAGATGTTACAGAGTGTGACTAAATATGATCTAGTAAAATAAGAGAACATAGGACATCCTACCTGTGGTGGATTCTAAATTCAGTGGTTTAAATCCTAACTATATTAAAGGTAGACTCCTTAAGATGACAGTGCAGAATGTTTGCCAAAGGGTGACCAGGAAATAGGAAGATCAAGTGACTGCTTTGCTTTACATAGCAGAAAGCTGTAGGAAAATTATCCTTTATATTCTCTTTTGAAGCAGATAGTTCAGTTGTGCTTAAAAATAAAAAAAGAGAAATGTTTTTTCTTAAATAAGATAAAAGCTGTAAGTTGGCTAAACTTCTAGGTTTGGACCTAGAACTTGGTTATGTTTTAAATAGAAAGGGTTGTAGACATTCTGTTCTTTGTACAGTGTGAAGTTTTCTAGGATGTGTGTGTGTATCCTCTATATACACATACATATAGTCATAGTATTTATTTGAAGATTTTGTCAATTTAAGGTTTACTTGATTTTTCATTGATTATTACTGTGTATTATCTCCATAGCTGTAGTCTTTGAACTTGCAGTCTGTTAGGTTGTGATCTCATTTGTATTTAAAGCAAATGAAAAACTATCCTGCTAGTTAACGTTTGCTATTTAAATTGATCATGCAGTCAGTGCCAGTTGATTGAAAAAGGTTGTTAATTGAAAATGGTTAAAATGGAAAATTATTTAAGGAAAGGAGATACATATTTTAATTTAAAGCATATAAATATATTCATATGCCTATATTTTTCTATAGGGTTTAAGTTTTTTGTTTGATTAATCGCATTCTGAGTGGAGTTACATGTTTTTAATTCTGCAACCGTACGGTAATGCATTATCCACAGTTGCCTGTTTTCTTTTTATTTTAATCATCTGTGAGTTCAGTGAACAAATTTGTGGAGATTCTAGGGGAGCGATGATGGTAGCTTGGACTAGCAGGGGAAGTGGTAAGAAGTAATCTGATCCAGGATGTATTTCAAACCTGGAACCAAGATAATTTTTCTCTTGTACTAATTTCCACATGTATAACTCTTGGACCTGAAACTGAAAAAGAGAAACCACTGCTCAGAACTGAATATTATGTTCTGGAAGATCAAGTAAGATCTTTTTTCTTCACATCTGAAATCCACTTTTCCAGTGAGCTCCATTGGCTCTACCTTTGAAATACAGTAAGTCTTCAACATAGTAACCTTCTAGTAGCAAACTTTCAAATATGTGAATGTGCAGTGTTTGAAAGTCCTGTTGTTGACAGTCCTTCAGCTTTACCATCTCCCAACCCCTGCTTCCTCCTCCAGGCAGTAATTCTTGCCTGTTCACTCGCTACCAGCCTCTGTACAACCAGCTGTTGTACTGTACTGCTGTACTTTACAGGATACTGTACTGTAAGATTTAAAATGTTTGTTTTTTGTGTTTTTTATGTATCATTTCTGTGAAAAGTATTACAAACCCATTACAGTAAAGTCCTATATATAGCTGATTGTGTTACTTGGTTACATAGGCTAATTTTGTTGGAGTTATGAACACACTCTTGGAACAGAACTCGTTCATATGTAGGGGATTTTGTGTACCTCTTAAACCAGATAACTTCTCACTGTTTTCTTTGCCACCATCTTAGTCCTCGCTGCTGTCATCTCCCCAGTTATTGCAATAATCTTCCAACTGATGTTGCCCCCCTTATGTTTTGTTCTGTACATACCAGTAGGAGTAATTATTTAAAATGTAATTTATATAATGTTACTCATTTGCTTAGAAAACTACACTTAAAAGAAAACCCAAACGTTAAACTGTGGTTTCAAGGTTTATAGAATCTGGCCCCTCCCAGCTTCTATAGCTTCATCTTCCAAACCAGTGATTCTCAAAATATGGTCCAAAGGAAGCTGGAGGTCCCTATTCTCCTTTCAGGAGATCTATAAGGCCAAAACTGTTAATAATACTAGGATGATATTTACCTTTTTCTCTCTAGTTCTCCTGAGTGTAGAATCAAGTTTCCAGATGCTACATGATCTGTGTTATTGTTACAAGTTAATGTAGAAACCGGTATGACAATCCAGCTACCTTCTATTAAACTAGTCATTAAAGAGAATTGCAAAAATGTAAAACAGTGTCATTCTTATCACTAAATTTTTTGTTTGTTTTGGACCGTGGACTTGTTTTTTGTTTTTTAAAAAAGTTGTTTAACACATGACAGTTTTATTCAAATAATTTTTAAAATAATTTCCCAGTCTGATTTCTTTTTTTTTTTTTTTTCCCAGTCTGATTTCTTAATAGGGCAAATATCATTAATAGATGATAGTCTATAATAGATAGTCTAACATGAATTAATAGATATAACTCACAGAAACAGCAGTTTGGGAGATCCTCACAAGAGTGTAAAGGGATCATGAGAGCATACTTGTAAAGTTTGAGAGTTATTGTCTTGCACTGTATGCATTTTCTTACGTCACATCAGCCTCACTGGCTTTCTTGTTGTTTGTAGAATACTCCAAGCATACTTGTAACCTAGGACTTTTTTCATTGCTTGCTATTTATCTCTACCTGAAGAATATTTTCACCAGCTTTCTCACTTTATTCTCATATCTGTTCAAATGTTACTACCTCTTTGACAAGACCTTTCCTAACCACAAGCCTACAGTTTCTGAAAGAGCCTTCTTGGGACTTCCCTGATTGTCCCGTAGTTAAGACTGTACACTTCCACGGCATGGGACACTAATTCTATCCGTGGTCAAGGAATTAAGATTCCACATGCCCCATGGTCATGGTGTGGCCAAAATAAATAAATAAAATTTTAGAAATAAGTAAAGCAAAAGAGCCTTCTCCCTACTCTCTGTCTTTTACCTTGGTTGAATTTTTTTCAAAGCATTGATTCACTGCTGGAAATTATACATTTGTTTTTTTGTTTATTTGTTCCCTTAATAGAATGTATACTCCATGAGGGCAGGAGTTTTGTTACATGCCTAAAGCCTAGAATAGTGTTTGGTACATAAACTGTTAATCAGTAAAAGAAAATACACAGAAATGAAATTCATTAGTAAAAATGTAAGTGACTTAGAAGATAGACTCAGGAAGTCTAACATGAATTAATAGATTTCTAGAAGGAAAAAAGAAGCAAGGAAGTAATAGTTAACTGAATAATAGAAAACTATATCCTGACCTGAAGAAAGACTTGAATCTGTATATTGAAAGGCAGAATAATAAGCAGAAGTTATACTTCATAGTGAAATTACTTAATATTAGGGATAAAGATGATCAGAAGCTTAGAAAGAAAGCTCAGATAGAACAAAAAGGAAAGATTAGCAGGTCAACAATGGCAACACTGAGAGGTAAACAACAGCTGTGATTAAGAATCCCATACCTCATCAAGATATTTTCAGACACAGAAGGAACCATATGTCCATCACCCATGTACACTATTTGTACATTTGAGAGAGATGATTAGTAAAACTGGAAAGCAGCATCTGTAGAAAACTGATCTCATATCTTTTAACATAACTTTTTTAGAATTACGAAACATCCTTTTAAATAACTGGTTCTCAAAGTGTGATGCCCTTACCAGCAGCAGCAGCATTACATGGGAATCTGTTAAAAATGAAGACTCTCCTGTAGACTTACTGAATCAGAAACTCTGAGCTTGATACCCTGCAGTCTGTATTTTAAGAAACCCTTTGAGTGATTCTAATGCATATTTAAAGTGAATTGCTTGTAGAAACTGTGTATTTAGATGTTTTTCATCCCTTCTGATGGTCTTTATCTTTTAATTTGTATCTGTACACTATTTACACTTAATATAATGATATATTTTTTTAAAGCTTATTTGTTTACATATTTTTGGCTCTGCTGGGTCTTTCTTGGTGCACAGACTTTGCTCTAGTTGCGATGAGTGAGCAGGGGGCTGCTCTCTAGATGTGGTGCACCGGCTTTTCATTACAGTGGAGCGCAGGCTCTAGGGAACATGGGCTTCAGTAGTTGTGGCATATAGCCTCAGTGGTTGTGGCTCCTGGCTCTGGAGCACAGGCTCAGTAGTTGTGGTGCACAGGCTTAGTGGTTCTGTGGCATGTGGCATCTTCATGGATCAGGGATTGAACCCATGTCTCTGGCATTGGCAGGTGGGTTCTCTACCACTGAGCTACCAGGGAATCCCAGTATGTTTTGATTTAGGTTAACCAGTTTAGTGATTCATTTTCTGTTAGTTTCCTCTGTTTTTCATTACTGTTTCTCCTTTCCTGCCTTCTCTTAAGTTATTTCAACATTTTTTTAGTATTCCATTTTAAATTTACCTAATGTGTGTATTTTCTTTAGTTATATCTCTCAATAGTTTCTTTAGTGGTTGCTTTGGCAATTACAGTATATATACTAAAGTTTTCATTGTCTGCTTAGAATAAGTTCTCTATTCCCCTAAGTGGATTATGGAAATATTACTACTGTATAGGTCTCTTTATGCCCCCCCCACCCCCCCACCAGCAGCTCCTTTCTGTTATTCTTGTCTTGCATGTTACATTTCCTTTATGGAAAGCCTCATTAGGAAATACTATACAATTTTCTTTCAACTATTAAACATATTTAAGAGTGTAAGAGGAGGGGATTAATGTATTGTGTTTACCCAGATATTTACCTTTTTTTCCCCCGCTCTTCATTCCTGCTCTTTATGATTTCCTTTTGATACAATTTCTCTTCTGTTTGAAGAATTTCTTTTAGTAATTCTTTTGGCAGCAGAATTTCTTTATTTTTATTTATTTGAATATATCTTTATTTTACTTCATTGCTGAGAGATATTTTCACTGGGTATAAAATACTAGGTTGACAGTTCTTTTAATACTTCAAAATGTTGTGCTACTACTTTCTGCCTTCATGGTTTCTTTTGAGACACCTGTAGTCATCTGAAATGTTATTCCCTTGTAGTTTATGGGTCATTTGTCTCTGCTTTCAAGATAACACTTTGTTTTTAGTTTTCAACACTTGATGTGCATGGTATGTGTTTCTGTGTACTTACCCATTTTGGGACTCATCTTTTGGAATTTGTAGTTTTACTGTTTTGTCAAATTTGAGGAGATTTCAACCAGTATTTCTTCACATATTTTTTTATTGCTTCATTCTCCTTTTCTTTTGGAAGTCAGTGACACAAATGTTAGACCTTATTGTTGTTGTCCTATAGAACCCCAATTTTTAAAAAAAATTTTTGATCTCTTTGTTTTTCTTATGTTAAGACTGGATAATTTCAGTTGTTCTGCCTTCATGCTCCCTGACTCCTCTATCTTCATTCTGCTACTGAGCCCATCCATCGAGTTTTAAAATTTTTGTTATTGTAATTCTTACTGTCTTCAGTTGTTTTCCAATACTCTAGTTTTCCATTGGCTTCTAGAATATTTTTGATTGCTTGTTGAAGCATTCTTATTAAAGTTGCTTTGAAGTTTTTGTCAGGTAACTCCAACATCTGGGTTATCTTGGGGTTTGTAATTTTTGCTTGTCTTTTCCACGTGACTTGGGGGTTTCCCTAGTTCTTTGTATGCTGAGTAATTGTGAATTGTTTGCTGGACGTTTTGAATATTATGTTAAGAGAATTAATCTGATTAGGGAATGATAGTCATATAAGTTTACAATGAGGCATAGAAGTGTTCTCTGTGATTATCTCCTCTCCCTCACTCCTTTTTTTTTTTTTTTTTTGCTGTGACTGTTCAGGAGAGCAAAAACTTATAGCATCCTAGTTAGAAGATAGACTGAAGCCCTTTTTTGTAGTTACTTGAGTCAGAAAGGTGATCTCACTAAAGATTTGGGAGTAAAGGGAGCTACCTGAAAGGACTTTTGATGCTAAGATTACCTAGAACCTGGGAGATGTGTATACTTTGAGGTAGGGCCTTTTGCTATTAGTTAAGAAAAGTTGAGAACTCTCATAAATAGACTGAACTAATAATATTAATGAGAAAGAGTTCAGTTGCTTTTTTTCCCTTTAAAGTTTTAACATATCCTTTTAAAATGCAGTTTTGAATATGTTTGAGATCTGTTTTTATTTTAAACTTTCTTAAAAGTTAATGTAAAACAAACATGTACATCTTCATACTGTAACTCATAGGAAAGGGTATATTGTTACTTGATTATCACAGTAGATTCCTTAAGTGTATAAAGGAAAGAATTATTAACTTCATTTCTTTGATCAAAGAAAATTATCTTAAAAGTTTAAGCAGAATAAGATTTCAACAGATGTCAGAATAGTCTTTAAGTTCTCTGTCACTATCATAGCTTTATTCTGTGGTAGGTTTCTAATCCTTGTTAGGAAATGTTTTCTAAATGCTCTGCAACTAATATTTTATCCTGTACCATGATGACAAAAAGAGGCCTCTGATTACCTGTCTGTTAATCTCTGCTCAGATATTCATCACTGCCTTGCCATGCTCAGAGGAGCAGGTTCATATACAGTGATGATTTCTCTTCCTTTTACCCTTTACCTCTCTCTTCCTCTCCTCTTTCTTCTTGTTTTTTTTTTTTTTTTTAAATCTGTATAAATAAGATCTATTGATTATATCAAGTTTCAGTGAAAGTTACCTCCTTGTGTTAAAAGTTTTTATCTTTTTCAATTTATACTTGGTAACTTGATTTGGCTACTTGAATTTATAAGGATTATTGCTTATCAGATTTTTAAAAATCATTAGCACAGGTAACTTCTGTTCATAACACATTGAATAGAACTATTTATATAACCTTTTACATGACCAGAATAGTGGATACCTCTAGCTTATGAATATTTCTTTCACGTGTTTGTTTTTCAGTGTTAATCAATTTGAGTCTTTATCTGGGCTTTCCAGCCAATCCCAGAATTCATTATGAAGCTTGAATTAGATGGGCATGTTTGTAGCCAGATGTATTTCTTCCTAGTTTTCCTGTCATCTGCAGGGAATCTGGTCTTCTGGTGTTGTTCAGCCAATGGACACTAAACCAGACTCTTCTTTTAAATACATTATTTGGCAAAAACAGTGTTGGTCAAAATAGAAACTTAACTCATTCAGCTTAATCAAAAAGAGGGAAATTTATGGGAAATAGAGTAATTAGTTGAGCTACAGAAATCAGTCAAGGTGGACCTTAGGTTGTCCAGCACCAGTGAATTTAAATATTTTCCACCTTTTTCTCCTTGTTCCTAAATATTTGCTCCTTATCTTCTGTTGGAGATAGACTTTCCCGTGTGCTGGAAAGCATGGCTGTAAGTAGCCCTAGGTTCGTTTGCTTCCACTTAAATGACTATAGTCATATGTGTATAGTGAAGAACAGATAGATAGCCACACATAGAATAGTCAGGAAAGCTGCATTTTAGGAAAATTGATGGGAAAGAATATAATTGTTCCTAACTAGAATCATGTGCCCACAGTACTCAATTACCTGGTCTAGTGGGATGAAGTACATGATTAGCCCATCTTGTATAACATGTCCTTCCTGTGGCCAGCTGGCAGTGTGTGTCATCAGAAGTCAGGTGTTAATATAATTATTACGGATCAAGGAACACCCTAATTTATGTTTATTATTTCTTCTTTATAGATAGCTATTTTGCTACCTAAGTTTTTCTCTTGTATGATTAGGAGAAAAGAACATTAACTTTCAAGTTTTTCAGTTTCCTGGATAAATGTTACTTAAAATTGTATCTCAGATTTCTTATGATTGTATTGTTTATTTCTGTATGAATCAGCTTAAGTATGTGCTAATCCGTGTGTTTGGGGCTTATGGTTTTTGTTCACATTAAAGACTTCAGAGGAAAAAACCTAGTTGCCCGTTTGGTTATGTTGTGAGATGGTGTAGCTAATGGAAGGAAAGAATGTTCTAGCAGAAGGAGCAGTGTATTCAAAGACCATTAAAATGTAGATAGTGTTTTGATAGATGTAATACATTTCTTCATTTCTCCCACGACATCTAATCATTCTTTCTAAGCCAAAGTCTCGGACTGTTTTTCTATAGTTTTCTTGTACCTATGGATTTCTAGATAAATTAGCCTTCCCTAGTAGTCCTTGTGCTCTTTACCCATATCCAGTTTTCCTACCTGGTCACAAAGAAGGCATGTGACTAGTTCTGTACTTTTTGTTATAAATATGACCCGTATCACCTCAGGTGACATACCCTATGTCTAGTTGCCAGTGTTAGGCCCTCCAGAGTTTTTTTTTTTCCCTATCCAGCCTGGTGATTAGCATTATTAAAAACAGTGACTACTGCTCTGTTAACCTGCATCCCTGCGTGACTGCAATAAACAGAGCTTCCCTTCCTACCTGAAATAGACACAGAGCATGAATGAAAACTAAACTTATTTTGTTTCAAGGCACAGAGATGGGAGAGTCTTCTTTTTCCCTGATTGTAACTACAGAGATGGGAGATCCTTAACAGGGTATAATGTAGCCTATTCTGATTACACACCTTCCCTGGAAAATGGCTCATTGATGGAGCTTCTGATATTTAAACATTTGATGATAACATTAGTAACTAATAATTATATTTTCAATTACTTCTTAAGCAATCTGCTTGGTGTTTTATAAAATATCTCACTAAATTCTTGATGTTTTCCTGTGAGAGAACAACTATGATTAGGTGGGAACTTGCCTATTTTATAGTGCTTATTTTGACTTAACATTTTTATTTTACTTACTGATGTAGTCTGTTGATTGAGTAAAGTATAGTTGATTTACCAATACAGTGTTGTGTTAGTTTCAGATGTATAGCAAAGTGATACTCCTTTCCAGGTTTCATTTCTACTATAGCTTATTGCAAGATATTGAATAGCGTTCCCAGTGCTATATAGTAGGTCCTTGTTGTTTATCTGTTTTATATATAGTAGTGTGTATCTGTTAATCTAAATTCCTAATTTATCCCTCACCTCAGGTAACTCTAAATTTGTTTTCTATGTCTGTGAGTCTGTTTCTGTTTTGTGAATAAGTTCATTTGTATAATTTCTTTAGATTCCACATATAAGGGATATCATATGGTATCATATGTTTACTGAAGACCCTTTTGAATAGTAGTGGTGAGTAGTCTTTGTCTTACTTCATTAAGTATGATAATCCCTAGGTTCATCTGTGTTGTGGCAAATGGTATTATTTCACTCCTTTTTATGCTAAATAATATTCCACTGTGTATTTATACCACATCTTCCTTATCCATTCATCTGTTGATGGACACTTAGGTTGCTTTCATGTCTTAGCTATTGTAAGCAGTTCTGCGATGAACATTAGGGTGCATGTATCTTTTCGAACTAGAGTTTTCATATTTTCCTGATATATACCCAGGTGTGGGATTGCTGGATCATATGGTGACTCTATTTTTAGTTTTTTAAGGAACTCTGATTTTGTTCTCCATAGTGGCCGCACCAGTGTACACTCCCATCAACAATGTAGGTGGGTTACCTTTTCTCCACACCCTCTTCAGCATTTATTATTTGTAGACTTTTTGATGATGGCCATTCTGACTGGAGTGAGGTGATACCTCATTATAGTTTTGATTTGCATTTCACTACTAACTAACAATGTTGAGTATCTTTTTATGTGCCTGTTTACCATCTGTATGTCTTCTTTAGAGAAGTGTCTGTTTAGGTCTATTGCCCATTTTTTGATTGGGTTGTTTGTTTTTCTGATATTGAGCTGTATGAGCTCTTCATATATTTTGGAAAGTAAGTCATTGTAAGTCATATCACTTACAAGTATTTTATTCCAGACATAGCCTTTTTAAACTTACTTGCTTCATCAATACCAAATTTATGCTTGGCATCTCTATTTATGTCTATCTGCATACATAACTTGTTTCAGTATGGAATCATGTTATAATCTGGAACTGTGATTTGCTCTGAGCTTACCCAGAATATAGAGTTTTTTATATTTTCAGGTAGCCAGCACCTATAAAATACTTGCTTCTTGTTGGAACACTTAAGTGCTAGGAGTAAAACAGTGATTGATGAGTAACCGATCTCAACTTTACTGAACTTATGGCCCTTATAGGCGATTATGCCCCAGTTATTTATTTGTGACAGTGTTTTCCCACAAATCTTTGATTTTAGGATGTGGCACTTAGAAGTGTTTCCTGTGGAAACAGAAAGTGCTTTGGGATAGGAGGTTTACAGTGGAAGAAAATTATGACTGGGGAGTTGTATCAAAATGATTAGCAGGAGACATGGTGTGTTTTTAAGATATGCAAAAGTATTTGCAGTTGAAAGTCCTGAATCTCTACTGCATCTGTTTCACATGATATGAATCTGCATTTTCGTTCAGTTTTATTCCTACTCCAAAAATAGTTTCATTTAATTCAGTTATATGTATGTGGCAAAAATTTGATCTGTTTACTAAAGACCATTCATTTTGAATAGTAGTGGTGAGTAGCTGTTGAACTTTCAGTTTAAAAACTAAGTAAATTAGTGGACAATTTTATGGGTAGTTTAGAATAATTCATTTATGTGCTGGTTTTTTTGTGTGTGCTTTGTCAGGATCCTGGAAATATTAGGATTTACTTACTCTTAATCAACCAGAAGAAATGGTTTGATTCACTTATTCTGTTTTAGATAATTTTAATTTCCAAGCTTAACTCAAAGTCAGGACATTTTCTATTTGTTGATTTCATGAGTACCACTTTCCTGTTTTTATTTCTCACTGTCTGCTGGCCAAAGTAATTGTGAAACTGTGTTCAGCAAACTTTTAAATCCTCAACCTCTTTCTTAAGCTCAGAAAGGTTCCAGATATCTGTTTTGCCCTTGATTATAGCTCTTCTTCAGCCTTCTCAAGTAAAACTTTCTTCACAACTCACAGACTTCAGGACGAAGATTTTAGTAAGGAATGCCTGTAAGAATTAATGATATCCTTGACTGTCTAGTTCCTCTCCCCATTTATGGGCAGAACAAAATACCATCTGGCCACCGTCTCTCTGCTTGCACTCAGGCAGTTGAATGTACTGCTCTAAATTTATGCCACAAACCTCAACAGGGCTTCAACAATGTCTGGCAGTGCTGCTACTCCTTCTTCACTTTCCATTAATACTGTGTTTCCACTCATTGCAAACCTCTTACAGCCCCCACTCTCATCTATGGACCTCACCTCAAACTTTATTGAGAAATCTGATGCAGCTGTCATCATCTTTGCATCACTGTATCTGCAAACCTACCTGCATTGGTCTTCAGGTTCTCAGTCTTCCTTTCTCTTGTTATTAAGAAACCTTCCCTGCCAGTCTAATTCCACTTCTTGTGACTCAGGTTCCATCTCTTCTTACTGTCTCTAGGGCTTCTTTCCTGCAGCTGGCATCTCTTTTATACATCATCAGTTTCTGTCTTTTGGTTGGATTTTCCCTCCAGCCTACAAACATACTCTGTTATCTGCCAGCCCTGATACATATGCAAATACATATAAATATGATGACAAACTATATACAGATACTTATATTTCATTCTTCTCTCTTCTATCTACTATTTCTTGTTCCTGTTCTTATCTAATAAATTATCTTCACTGAATCAAGTTTTTCTCCTATCTCAGTGTCTGTTTCTTCTCAATCATTTTTGTGGACTCTATTCTTTATCAGTCTTCTAAATTTTGATGGGCTCTAGGGTTGAGTCTTCTTTGCGTATACTCTGTTGGAGATTTCCTTATTAGCATTCTGTGACACCTAAATACATGTCCTGCCTCATAGTTCTTCCTGAGTGCTGAAATGCATAGCCAGCTGCCTACTTGATCATTTAATTAACCTCTCTTTTTGGTGATATAATACTTGATTTCTTCCCCTAGAGATTCCCCACTTCAGTGGCGTCACTGTCCATCCTGTTACCTACTTTAAAATTTTGGGGTCAGCTTTGATTCTTACTTCTCTCATTCTTCTCCCATATCTAATTTAACAGCTCTGTGCCACAGTGTTCTCATCTATAAAATGAGATGATAATTGTCAGTGATAAAATATCAGATGATGACACACATACGTCTGCTTTTGAAAATTCAAATTCTCATATCTTAGAATAAAATTAAAGCAACTTACCATGACTTTCAGGACTCTTCATAACCAGACCTTATGTCTAGTTGTTCTGACTGCATTTTGTCATCACTTTTGTTATCTTTAATTCTCTACTTTAAAACATAACTTTTTATGGGATGTCTTTTTGGTGGGGGTGGGGGGGTGGGAAGCAACTTCAGTTTTTGCTTTGTGCTTGTTTTGTGGTATTAAAATGTAAAGATAGTGCCAAATTTTAAATCAGTTGATGTTTTATCATCTAGTGAATCATTTCTCTTTATAAATAGACCTACTATGTTTTTCTAGTTTTGTGGGAGATTGGTAAAAATTCCTAGAAGTGAAATTGCTAAGTTAAAAGATAGGAGTGTTTTCAGACCTGTGAATCCTACTGAGGTAAATTTTTGAGACGTTGCATGACCAAAAAGGTTTCATTTACCCTCATGCTTGATTGGTAGTTTCCCTGAGGGTAGAAGTCTAGGTTCAGATCATTTTTATATAGGACAATGAAAACATTACTCCATTGTTTTTTCTGTTTAACAGCTTTATTGAGACATAATTCACATATCATAGAATGCATCCATTTAAGGAATATACTTCAGTTTTTAATATGTTCTCGGAGTTGTGCAGTTGTCACCCCAGTCACTGTAGAACATGTTCATCACCCCAAAAAGAATCCCCCAGACAGCAGTCATTCCCCATTCCCACTAATCCACCAGTCTTAGGCAACAAGTAATCTACTTTCTCTTTTCATGTTGCTGATCAAAAGCCTGATATTAATTCTAGTTATTTTGTAGGAACCATTTAGGGTTTTCTTTTCAACTCTGAATTTCTGAAATTTATTCATGGAAACTAGAATTTATTCAGACGTGAGTCTATTTTACTTATCTTACTTTACTTAAAACTTTATAAACTTTTTATTTTGTACTGATGTACAGTCAATTAACAATGTTGTGATAGTTTCAGGTGAACAGCAAAGGGACTCAGCCATACATATACATGTATTCATTCTCCCTGAAACCCCCCTTCCCATCCAGGCTGGCACATAACATTAAACAGAGTTCCCTGTGCTGTACAATAAGTCCTTGTTGGTTATCCATTTTAAATACAGCAGTGTGAACATGAGCTTCCCAGCGTCCCTCACTGTCATTCCATGATGCCTGGCTCTAGGTGAGTGATCACACCATTGTGGTTATCTGGGTCGTGAAGATCTTTTTTGTATAGTTCTTCTGTGTATTCTTGCAATCTCTTCTTAATATCTTCTGCTTCTGTTAGGTCCATACCATTTCTGTCCTTTATTGTGCTCATCTTTGCATGAAATTTTCCCTTGGTATCTCTAATTTTCTTGAATTTTCTTGAAGAGATCTCTAGTCCTACATTAAAAAGTACATATATAGTACTGAGTTATATTTGAGTTTGTCCTCACAGGTTAGATTATTTTGTGGCTTTATTTTTTTGTTTTTGTCAAGTTTTGAATCTAGATTTTGCTAGTTTCATAAAACGAATTTGAAAGGTTTTCTTTTTTATATGTACTATCACCTATTAATTGATAGTGTATTTCCTTAAAGATTTGATAGAAATCATTGATTTGAACCTGATACCTTCTTGTTGGGGGGAGGGGCATCAGTGCCTGTAGTTTTTTTTCTGCCATTGCCACCCTTCAGTTCTTTCTATAGCAGTTCTTATGCGTTATATTTTAGCATAGATTTTTTTTTAAAAATCACGTTTTTTGAAGAGTGAATTTTGCCTTTTGTAAGTTGTGAGAAATGATCTGTTGTTTACTAATATATAGTTCAGTTCAATCGCTCAGTCGTGTCCGACTCTTTGAGACCCCATGGACTGCAACACACCAGGCCTCCTGTCCATCAGCAACTCCTGGAGTTTACTCAAATTCGTGTCCATTGAGTCGGTGATGCCATCCACCAATCTCATCTTCTGTCATCCCCTTCTCCTCCTGTCTTCAGTCTTTCCCAGAATCAGGGTCTTTGCAAATGAGTCAGCTCTTCGCATCTGGTGGCCAAAGTCTTAGCGTTTCAGCTTCATCAGTCCTTCCAATGAACATTCAGGACTGATTTCCTTTAGGATGGACTGGTTGGATCTCTTTGCAGTCCAAGGGACTCTCAGGAGTCTTCTCCAACACCACAGTCAAAAGCATCAATTCTTTGACGCTCAGCTTTCTTTATAGTCCAGCTCTCACATCCATACATGACTAATGGAAAAACCATAGCCTTGACTAGACGGACCTTTGTTGGCAAAGTAATGTCTCTGCTTTTTAATATGCTATCTAGGTTGGTCATAACTTTTCTTTCAAGGAGTAAGCATCGTTTTATTTCATGGCTGCAGTCACCATCTGCAGTGATTTTGGAGACCAAAAAAATAAAATCTGCTACTGTTTCCCCATCTATTTCCCATGACGTGATGGGACCAGATGCCATGATATTTGTTTTCTGAATGTTGAGCTTTAAGCCAACATTTTCACTCTCCTCTTTGACTTTTATCAAGAGGCTCTTTAGTTCTTCTTCACTTTCTGCCATAAGGGTGGTGTCATCCACATATCTGAATTTATTGATATTTCTCCTGGCAGTCTTGATGCCAGCTTGTGCTTCATCCAATCCAGTGTTTATCATGATGTACTCTGCATATAAGTTAAATAAGCAGGGTGACAATATACAGCCTTGACGTACTCCTTTTCCTATTTGGAACCAGTCTGTTGTTCCATGTCCACTTCTAACTGTTGCTTCCTGACCTGCATATAGGTTTCTCAAGAGGCAGGTCAGGTCAGGTCTGGTATTCCCATCTCTTTCAGAATTTTCAACAGTTTATTGTGATCCACACAGTCAAAGGCTTTGGCATAGTCAGTAAAGCAGAAGTAGATGTTTTTCTGGAACTCTCTTGCCTTTTTGATGATCCAGCAGATGTTGGCAATTTGATCTCTGGTTCCTCTGCCCTTTCTAAAAGCAGCTTGAACATCTGGAAGTTCACGGTTCATGTATTGTTGAAGCCTGGCTTGAAGAATTTTGAGCATTACTTTCCTAGCGTGTGAGATGAGTGCAATTGTGCAGTAGTTTGAGCATTCTTTGGCATTGCCTTTCTTAGGGATTGGAATGAAAACTGACCTTTTCCAGTCCTGTGGCCATTGATGAGTTTTCCAAATTTGCTGGCATATTGAGTGCAGCACTTTCACAGCATCATCTTTTAGGATTTGAAATAGCTCAACTGGAATTCCATCACCTCCACTAGCTTTGTTCATAGTGATGCTTCCTAAGGCCCACTTGACTTCACATTCCAGGATGTCTGGTCTAGTGAGTGATCACATCATCGTGATTATCTGGGTCGTGAAGATCTTTTTTGTACAGTTCTTCTGTGTATTCTTGTCACCTCTTCTTAATATCTTCTGCTTCTGTTAGGTCCATACCATTCTGTCCTTTATTGAGCCCATCTTTGCATGAAATGTTCCCTTGGTATCTCTAATTTTCTTGAAGAGATCTCTAGTCTTTCCCATTCTGTTACTTTCCTCTCTTTCTTTGCACTGATCACTGAGGAAGGCTTTCTTATCTCTCCTTGCTATTCTTTGGAACTCTGCATTCAGATGGGTATATCTTTCCTTTTCTCCTTTGCTTTTGGCTTCTCTTCTTTTCACAGCTATTTGTAAGGCCTCCTCAGACAGCTGTTTTGGTTTTTTGCATTTCTTTTTCTTGGGGATGGTCTTGATCCCTGTCTCCTATACAGAACCTCCACCCATAGTTCATCAGGCACTCTATCAGATCTAGTCCCTTAAATCTATTTGTCACTTCTACTGTGTAATCCTTAGGGATTTGATTTAGGTCATACCTGGTTGGTCTAGTGGTTTTCCCTACTTTCTTCAATTTAAGTCTGAATTTGGCAATAAGGAGTTTATGATCTGAGCCACAGTCAGCTCCCGGTCTTGTTTTTGCTAACTGTATAGAGCTTCTCCATCTTTGGCTGCAAAGAATATAATCAGTCTGATTTTGGTGTTGACCATCTGGTGATGTCCATGTGTAGAATCTTCTCTTGTGTTGTTGGAAGAGGTTGTTTGCTATGACGAGTGCATTCTTTGGAAGAACTCTATTAGCCTTTGCCCTTTACTAATATTACTTGGTTTTAATTGCTATGTTCTGCTGAAGAGATCAAAAAAGGATAGGAATTCTTCTGGTACCTTTCTTGAAATTTTTTGTTTTTAATTCTTTCATTTCCCCTTTAGGATTGTGGTAACAGTTTTTCTTGTTTTTTCAAGAAGACATTTTAAGCCAAAACTCTATATCTACTGTTAACTTTACAATATCTTATTCTACTTTTTAATATATCATCAAAGTATTATTATCATCACAGTTTCTTTTTTCTTATTCTTTAGGAAAAATCTGAAAGAGTTTGCTTGCTCAGACTGATTTTTTTCTAATTATAAGTGAGTGTTCATAGAGATTTTTCTTCATTCTTTGGCTATAAAATTACTTTTGTTTGGAAGGAAGTTAAGAAACCTGCCTTTCAGGCAGTTGTGGTTTGGCCCTGCCTTATGTAAATCTTAGCATTTTCTACCACCAGGAAGAAAAGGAATCAATTCTAATCAGCTCAGTCTCCTCGTTTCTCGCATGCTCTTTGCCCTCTCTAATTTTTTTTTTCTTTCTTTTTCTACCATTCTTTGGGTGAATGGTTCTTTACCCTAACCACACGAGTTTTATCTGTGGAACTTTAAGGGGGAAAAGGAAAAAGAGAAATTGTAGGTAATAGAGTACTTAATTTCTTGGACTGTAAAGAATTGCTGAACTAGGATTAATTTTTCTCTCTTATCCTATTCTGAAGAAAGCTTAAATCTTAGCTCCAGCACTAACTTGAATACCTGTAATGACTAAGACACCAAGATAAGTGATGAGGGAATAAAAGATGAATAAAACTTATTTCTGATTTCAAAGTAGCTAATAGACATGAAAAACATAATCAATTTTAGAATATCAAATTCTGATTATAAAGCTGTTCTGCCCTGGGTGGTCAGTGAACTCATCATGGAGGGAGTTTATCATTTTCTGAGATGAAGAGACTGTAAGAAAAACAGATTTTGAAACAGGACTTGGTGGATAAATATCAAGTTAACTTTTGAACATGTTAAGTTTGAAATACTTATCTTAATAAGTATGTAGGAATGTACAGTAGGCACCTGAACAAAAATACCATGGAGTTGAGAGAACAGAGCTGGATTTAAAAATTTGGACTTCATCAGTACATATATAAAGCCACGGGATTAGATAAGATTACTTGGGGAGTAAATGTAACTAGAGAAAAGACATCCTAATGCTTGGTGGGGATATGAGAAATTAGCCAAGGATTCATAAAGGAAAATATTGTAATATCTGATTATAGAAAAAACTAGAAACTTCTGTCATTTCTTCTCAAACTTTAATAAGGATCATTTTGATAAAGTTCAGTAAGTTTGAAATGGGGCCTGAGATTCTGCTGCTCCTACACACTTCCAGAAGATTATGCTGCTGGTAGTCTATGAACCATGCTTTGAATAGCAAGACAATCTATGACTAAAGAGACAAAGTAAAAAGAAGGAAAGACTGCAGCATTTGTAGGAGAATAAGGATTAATATCCAGAAAAAAGGGCATCTAGAAACTGAAAAGAAAAAAAAATTGAAGGGAGAAAGAATATGGATAGAGAATTTTTCATAAAGAAATTTAAATGGTCTTACATTTAGATCTTTAATCCATTTTGAGTTTATTTTTGTGTATGGTGTTAGAAAGTGTTCTAGTTTCATTCTTTTACAAGTGGTTGACCAGTTTTCCCAGCACCACTTGTTAAAGAGGTTGTCTTTTTTCCATTGTATATCCCTGCCTCCTTTGTCGAAGATAAGGTGTCCATAGGTTCGTGGATTTATCTCTGGGCTTTCTATTCTGTTCCATTGATCTATATTTCTGTCTCTGTGCCAGTACCATACTGTCTTGATGACTGTGGCTTTGTAGTAGAGTCTGAAGTCAGGCAGGTTGATTCCTCCAGTTCCATTCTTCTTTCTCAAGATTACTTTGGCTATTCGAGGTTTTTTGTATTTCCATACAAATTGTGAAATTCTTTGGTCTAGTTCTGTGAAAAATACCATTGGTAGCTTGATAGGGATTGCATTGAATCTATAGACTGCTTTGGGTAGAATAGCCATTTTGACAATATTGATTCTTCCAATCCATGAACACGGTATGTTTCTCCATCTGTTTGTGTCCTCTTTGATTTCGTTCATCAGTGTTTTATAGTTTTCTATGTATAGGTCTTTTGTTTCTTTAGGTAGATATACTCCTAAGTATTTTATTCTTTTTGTTGCAATGGTGACAATAAACTCAAAATGGATTAAAGATCTAAATGTAAGACCAGAAACTATAAAACTCCTAGAGGAGAACATAGGCAAAACACTCTCCGACATAAATCACAGCAAGATCCTCTATGACTCACCTCCCAGAATATTGGAAATAAAAGCAAAACTAAACAAATGGGACCTAATGAAACTTAAAAGCTTTTGCACAACAAAGGAAACTATAAGTAAGGTGAAAAGACAGCCCTCAGATTGGGAGAAAATAATAGCAAATGAAGAAATAGACAAAGGATTAATCTCAAAAATATACAAGCAACTCCTGCAGCTCAATTCCAGAAAAATAAATGACCCAATCAAAAAATGGGCCAAAGAACTAAACAGACATTTCTCCAAAGAAGACATACAGATGGCTAACAAACACATGAAAAGATGCTCAACATCACTCATTATCAGAGAAATGCAAATCAAAACCACAATGAGGTACCATTACACGCCAGTCAGGATGGCTGCTATCCAAAAGTCTACAAGCAATAAATGCTGGAGAGGGTGTGGAGAAAAGGGAACCCTCTTACACTGTTGGTGGGAATGCAGACTAGTACAGCCGCTATGGAGAACAGTATGGAGATTTCTTAAAAAACTGGAAATAGAACTGCCATATGACCCAGCAATCCCACTTCTGGGCATACACACTGAGGAAACCAGATCTGAAAGAGACACGTGCACCCCAATGTTCATTGCAGCACTGTTTATAATAGCCAGGACATGGAAGCAACCTAGATGCCCATCAGCAGATGAATGGATAAGGAAGCTGTGGTACATATACACCATGGAATATTACTCAGCCATTAAAAAGAATTCATTTGAACCAGTCCTAATGAGATGGATGAAGCTGGAGCCCCTTATACAGAGTGAAGTAAGCCAGAAAGACAAAGAACATTACAGCATACTAACACATATATATGGAATTTAGAAAGATGGTAACGATAACCCTATATGCAAAACAGAAAAAGAGACACAGAAATACAGAACAGACTTTTGAACTCCGTGGGAGAAGGCGAGGGTGGGATGTTTCGAGAGGAATCGGGTGGAGAGGGAGGTGGGAGCGGGGATTGGGATGGGGAATACATGTAAATCCATGGCTGATTCATATCAATGCATGACAAAACCCACTGAAATGTTGTGAAGTAATTAGCCTCCAACTAATTAAAAAAAAAAAAAAGAAAACAAACAAACAAAAAAAAATTTAAATGGTCAATAAGCGTGGAAAATGCTGAACTTTCCTGGGAAATACAAATTGAAACAAGAAGATCACGTTTCCCCCATTAAGATCAGGAAAAATTTTTAAGTTTGATAATATACACTGTGGTGGGATTGTGGGGAAAGGGTGGACTGATACCCTAATAGGAGGTATCTTGGTACTTTTGTCCTTTTTGGAAGACCGTTTGCCATACTGATATTTTTAAATGAGCGTATCCTTCAATTTTGGAATCCTGTGCCTCACTATCTAAAAGGAAAACTTCTACCTTTGCCCAGAAAGGCATTACAGAGCCATTTTGAAGCATTGTCTAAAGCTGGGAGAGGTGAAATAATCTAAATGTCCTCCAGGAAGGAATTATTAAATAAACCAAGTGCCCTTTGCTTATTTGTTCTCCTTTGTACATTTAAAAAATTATCTCACATTTTTCATTATAACTTTAAATAATTTAAGTGGCCTTGATTTCTAGAGTATATTTTATGTTAAATACATTTTCAGTCACACCATAAAATTACAGATTTAAATCATTCAGTTTATAGAGAGTATCTGTAGACAGTATATACTGTAGTGTAATTTGCAAAAAAGCATGTTTTGCATTTGCAAAAATCACTCAGATAGATTGAACTCACTTTTCACTAAGAAAAAAAAAAATCTGCTTATTTATCTTAAACATGTACTGTGTGCCTATACTATGACCATTAGACTTCTGAATTCTCAGTTGGATGGCTGGATAAATGGATAAGGCTTGAAACCTTCCCAAGAATTTGTTTCACTGATAAAATAAGGTCTTGCTCTTAATATCCACCCCCCCCCCCTTTTTTTGTTAAGGGATTTTCCTTCTTTTCTTGTTTGTTAGGTAGTTTGAAGTTTGTATAGCTCAGAAGAGTACACGTTAGTAGATGCACTTGAGATGGATAAGGATTTTGCCTTTCTTTTACAAAGTGGAGAATTACAAAGCAGTGATCTTTAAAGGAGAGGAAGAAAGAAGAACTATTTGTTAAGCAGATCAGTTAGAAAGAATACAAATAGACACTGGAAATCTGGAAATGATTCTCCTAAAATCATCCATATCCACCTAACCTTAAGTTACCTTTGAAGTTTGAAGACCATTGAAATAAGCAGTGTCCTAACATTATGAAGTGAATGTTGTCTTGTCTGAACTTATGATGTTGTAATACAGCCATTTAAAAGGTGTAAAATAGGACTACCCTGGTGGCACAGTGGATTAGAATCCATCTGTCAATGAAGGGACATGGCTTTGATCCCTGGTCCGGAAAGATTCTGCATGCCGTGGAGCAGCTAAGCCCAGGCACAACTACTGAGCCTCTGTGCCTGGAACCTGTGCTCTGTAATAAAAAGGCACCAGAAGGAGAAGCCCACACGCCACGGTGAAAAGTAGCCCTCCGCTCACCACAGCCAGAGAAAGTCTGTGCACAGCAATGAAGGAAAATCAATTAATTAATTAATTAAAACTGAAACTATATTAAAAGAACAAATACTTAAAAACACTCAAAAAAATAAAAGCAAAATACATACATATTGACATGGAAAGAATTCTGAGGCATGTTGTTTGGTGAAGAAAGCAAGTGTTGAGAATATTTTAATAAGTAATGTTTACATGTATTTGTCTATTTTATGTATGTATGTATTTTTGTTTTTTATTTGAGTAAAAAGAAGTTATGGAAGAATGTATACCAAACCATAAATAGGACTTAACTTTTTGGCAGGACACCCAGAAATATGGGGAATGTGAAAAGAGATTTTTGCTGCTTGTTCCTGAATACTCATGTATTACTTAAATGTTTTGTAGTTGAGAATATATTGTATTACTAGTGTAAGAAGAAGTTTAAAATAAATCATCTCGAGATCTCTAAGCTCTAAATTTCAAGGAACACTGACAGTTACTATAATATTTCAGTAGGAATATTAAGATATTTCTAATTCATATTCTAAATGATTTGTATTTAAATTCTTTTAAAATATTTTTTAGGTGTGGAATATCAAACAAATGATTAAGTTGACACAGGAGCATATAGAGGCCCTATTGGACAAATTTGGTGGGGAGCATAATCCACCATCAATATATCTGGAGGTAAGCTTTTGAGTGTCATATTTGTAGTAATTTTGAGAAAAAGAAAATGAACTTGTAAGATGCATTTGTATTGGTAATATGGGTTATTTTAGGGAGTGGGATTAAAAATAGATATGGGAAGAGAGAATTAGCTTTGTCTTTATTGTACTCTTTATAATGTTGTTTCACTTGTTACAATAAATATGTAGTATTTGGTAATTTGGGAAATAGCAAAACTAAGAAGAAGCTGTATATAAACTTCAAAATATTACCCTGGTTTAAAAGAAGAAAAAATTACTGAAAAAAGAGAAAACATTCTTTTCTGGAGGTCAGCAAACTAGTTGCTGTATTAGAAAATGGGGAGAATTTTGCGAAATATCTTGTTTCCAGAACAAATCCTCCTCAAATAGGTTTTTGCTTCCTCATGGGTAAAATTTACAAAATTTGAGTATCTCAAGATTGCTTAACGTTACAGTTTAATAGTGCCTTGAAACTTTTGTATCCAGTCTCAAACATCATTGTAAGTTTATAGATTAGTTATTGTTCTTAATCTTATGAGGTAGCCGTTACTGTAATAATCACAGATAAGTTTTCTTGGCATTAGTTTCCTTATGTAAGTCACTCAAGTTCCACAGCAAGGAAGCTGTTATAGAATCTAGGCAGTCAGGCTCCACAACCCATACCACTTACCACTGCACTATACTGCCAGTCTCCATAAAAACTAGCTCCAACTATAAGCACCAGTCATACTGGGAGATAACCCTAGATTACAAATGATCAGGTTACCATTTGCCTTCAAATGCCAGAGATTTTTTTGGCATGGATCGACAGACTCCTAAACCAAAATTCTAATTTAGTAATCTAATTACTTTTAAGGGGTAAGTTAAATCTATATTTCAAGAGAAAGTAAGTTTGTATATTTCTAAAATTACCTTGAAAGTTTGGAAATAACTGCTAATATTCTCTCTTTATGTGGCTTATCACAGACCACACTGCCAGTTAGTATCAGTGCTAGGACTGGAATTCATACCTCTGAATGCTAGTTAGTGTATTTTGTAATATCACATGCTCTCTGTTTTACTTTTGTGTGTGAGGAGAAGAAGCGAAGGGGTCACAAGGAGGCAAATGGTCCTGGTGAAAATGATAATTGCTTGTTAATCAGAATTAGACAACTTAACCAGCAGTTTTTCTGCCAACCATTTTTGTGTCAGGAAACTTTCCCCACCCTCAGATGTAATACATTTGCATCAATAACATGGTTTCACTATAGCAGGGATTCATTCGCCCCTCCACACACGTACTCTTCAGACTTTTTACTATTCGAATTATATCTAACTAGGACTGTATAGGGCTACCCAGGTGGCTCAGTGGTAAAGAATCTGCCTGCAGTGCAGGAGACGTGGGTTCCATCCCTGGGTTGGGAAAATCCCCTGGAGAAGGAAATGGCAACTCACTCTAGTATTCTTGCCTGCAAAATCTCATGGACAGAAAAGTGGCAAGCTGCAGTCCATGGGGTCACAAAAAGTCAGACACAACCTAGCAGCTGAATGACAACAACAGGACAGTTTACAGCAGACTATACCTCATAGGTTGTATCATTAGCACATAGATTCTTACTGTCAGGGACTAACATTACACAGTTTCTCTGTAGAAAGCAGTATAATATAGTGGTTGAGATGAACCATGGAGTTACACAGACCCTCTGTTTGAATTGTAGCTCTGCCTTAATTTCTGCAGACAGGTTACCTAACCTCCCTATCTCACCTAATTGGTAAAATGGGAATATATCACACATGGTAATTTAAAGACTAAATTTTGAGTTTACTATTATGAAATAAGTGCTCCATAAATCTTTGATTCATTTATTCAACAGGCAGTTATTGAGTGCCTGCTAACATTCATACTTGTCTAGGCTCTGGGGATATATATTAAAAAAAACAAGGAATCCCCTTCTCCCAATCTCTGCCTTGAGATAGCTTATATTTTAATCAAGGGAGTGGTTTACAGAAAATAAATACATAAATAAGTTAAAACATTGAACTTAACCACCATTTGATTTAGTATGAAGAGGAGCCTGGCCGGAATTGAGAGTTTTCTTCCCTGAGGAAAGTTGACCAGGCCAAGGGAAAAGACTTGTGGGTCCTGATATTTGAAGGCCCTTAAGTGAGTAATCTACTGATTACCCACTGAGACCCATCATTCTCCTTTCTGTCTCAATGAATTTTGCAACTCTAGGAATGTCGTATAAGTGGAATTCTAACATATTTATCCTGTAACTGACTGATTTCACTTAGCATAATGTCTTCAAGCTTGATCCATGTTGAAGAATGTATCAAAAGTTTCTTCCTATTTAAGGCTGAAAAATATTTCATTGTATATATATGTATACCTGTATATAATATAATGTATGTTATCCATTTATCTATTGATGGCTACCATCAGTGGTTGGTTGTTTCCACCTTTTGGTTATTGTGAATAATACTGACTTTACCTTTTGGGGGTGTATATACCCAGAAGTGGAATTACTGAATCATAAGATAATTCTATATTAAATTTTTAAAGGAATTGCCATTCTGTTTTCCATAAGCAGCTACATTTTTCATTCCCATTAACAATCCTTTATATCTTTGCTAAGACTTATTTTCTGTATGAGTGTGTGTAATAATAGCTATCCTAATGAGTGTGAAGGGATATCTCATTGTGGAAATGCAGATCTCCAGCTTTGTTCTTTTTCAAGATTGTTTTGACTATTTGGGATCCCTTGGTTTTTCTCATGAATTTCAGGATGGTGTTTTTCTGGTTCTGCAAACACATTGGAATTTTGTTAGGGGTTGCGTTCAATCTATAGATTGCTTTGTGTAGTATTGACATCTTCAAGGTTCGTAACTCTTAAATACAAATGAACAGTTAAGAATAACCAGATATTTGAAGAAAGCTTTTAACAGGAAAGATAATGGCAGAAATGGTCAAAAGGGACTCAGAAACAGTGCAGAGAACAGAGAAAATTTGAAAATCGCTGTAACATCAAAGATAAGAGAAGATCCATAATCTGTTCTTGCTTCATGGTTGAATTAAAGAAGCAAAAGTATTAAAGAATAAGAAAGAGCTCTTGGAAACTAAAATAGTAAGAGTTAAAATAGTATAGTAGGGAATTTATATATGTGTGTGTATCTGCATGTGCATATATAAATAGACAAATAAACATACACTGTAAAGTTAAGGACTTCCCTGGTGGCTCAGACAGTAAAGCGTTTGTCTACAACACAGGAGACCTGGGTTCGATCCCTGGGTTGGGAAGATCCCCTGGAGAAGGAAATGGCAACCCATTCCGGTACTCTTGCCTGGAAAATCCCATGGACAGAGGAGCCTGGTAGACCATGCAGTCCATGCGGTCGCGAAAAGTCGGACACGACTGAACGACTTCACTCACTCATATAAAGTTAAGGACATCTTCCAGAAAGCCGAATAATACAAAGATAGAAAATATTAAAGGAAAGATGGGGAAAATTAGAGAATAAATCTAGATCTGCAAAAACCAAACAACAGGCTGTCCAAACTTGTTTTTAATTTCTCCTCCCACAGTGAGAAACATGGAGGTAACTTATTCAAAGATTGATTTCTGTAGCTCAGGTTGTTACACACTGGCATAGATTACTACCATCCTTTGGGTTTTTCCATCTGCAGCAGATCTGAGAATTGTACTCTTAACACAATACCTCAAGTCCAGAAGCAGGGATCACAGATACTCTCTGGTGTACTGAGTTATTTCATGGAGGAAAACCTTCCCCTCAAATCCCCTACAAGTCTTTACATCTCACCGACCAGAAGGGGGTTACATAACTCCTAGACTAGTGATTCTGCTTACATTTTCTGAAATAAGAGGCTAAAAAGTAAAAATTTTTCAGTGTTCACAGTCTGGCTTCAGATTAGTTTGTGCAGTGGCAGATAGAAGTTGTGCGCTAGTTATTTCATTACATAGCATTTCCAAAGAAACCATTTTGATGTTTCCATAGAAAGTTAAATCTTTACCTATCCCCACATTTCTTCCTCACAGCAAAGCAGAATGAAATCAGTTATATCACCATCAGAAATCCTCGTGATTTTCTTTTTTCTGTGTACTAATTTATTTAAAAGCAAGCTTTTAAGTTCTAGATTTTCTCCTACTGGCATGTGAATAATAATTAACACTGTTGATTCCCTTGATGATAACTGCAGTGAAATGAGCTGTCGTACTCTAAAAGAATTTCAGTTTTGTCTTTTCAGTCTTTGGTTCCAATCTTTTCTTTTTACCATCATACAAAGAAATTTCCCCTAAAAGTCATTTCCCAGAATTTCTTATTTTTGTCCCAATTCTTTTATTTTTACTCATCCAACAAATTATTTGAATGCCTTCTGTATGTAAGATGTAATGCTGAATGCTTTTCTAGAAGTAGATTCCTGTTTCTGGACCTGATTTATTGGATTCCAGAAGTGAAGGGAACAAAGTTTCTGGAATAACCCTCCAATCTACCACCACATTTATGTGTATGCTCAGATCCCCTGCAGACAGACAGTAAAGCTCTTAACATTTATTGAGTGCTTGCTATGCCAGGAACTGTTCCAAGCATATAGTAGCAGATCATTTAATCCTCAACCTGCCCTTTGAGTTATATTAGTACTCATTTCCATTTCAAAGAAGAGACTCAGGCAAAGAGGATTTTAATAATAACGTGACCAGTGTTACACAACTAGCAAGTGGGGTAGCCAGTTTGAAGCCAGACATTCTGAATTCAGAATCTGTATTTTTTTTTTAATGAGTCTTCTGTAACTGCTTACATTTTCTCCATGTGTATGTCTTCTTTTTTTTTTTTTCTTTTTTATCAGAACCTGTGCTCTTAATTGCTTTATCATTATTATTATGCTTACAGCCTTTCTGATCCTTAGCTTGTGTAGAACTGAAGATAATGCAAAGACGTTTATCGAAACAGATACTGTAATGAAAATAATACTGGAAGCTAGGTGCTTCCTGTGGAATGCAGAACAGTTCATTAATTATCAGTCGTGGATAGTTTGAAAGATTTCATTGTATCTTGTGAGATTAAGTTCAATAAGAATAAATATAATGAACTCTAATGATTAAAAATTTTTTATTCCATTGTTTTTTCCTATTATGTTTTAATTAAGTAGGGTCTTAATTTTCTTCCCATTTTTAATTGAGAAATAATTCATGAACTGTGATTCACTTTTTTAAAGTATACAGTTGAGTAATTTATAGTATATGCACAAAATTGTACAGTCATCACCATCATATAATTCCAAAACATTTTTATCACACCAAAAGAAACCTTTTACCCATTGGCATTCATTCTCTCCAATCCCTGTCAGCCACTTACCTAGTTTCTTAATCCGTGGATTTGCCTTTTTGAACATTTTGTGTGAATGAATTCAACCAAGTCATAGCATGTAGCGTTCATTCCTTTTTTGGCTAATGTTCTATCATCCATTCTATTGTCCATGTGATGTGGATACATCACATTTTGTTTATCCGTTGATCAGCTGATGGACATTTAGGTTGTTACCACTTTTGGGCTGTCATGAGTAAAGCTGCTATAAACATTCATGTACAAGTTTTTGTGGTAGACATGTTTTCAGTTCTTTTGGTTGTGTACCTTGGGATGGAATTGCTGTGTCCTTTGGTTACTCTGTTTTAACTTTTTGAGGAACTACCAAACTGCTTTCCGAAGTGGCTGCACCATTTTACATTCCCACAAGCAATGTGTGAGGGTTCTAGTTTCTATACATCATTGCCGAATTGTTAGTTTCCATTTATTATTATTATTACCATCCTAGTAAGTGTGAATTGGCATCTCCTTGTGGTTCTGATTTGTAATTCATTAGTAACTAATGATGTTAAGCATCTTTTTCATGTGCTTGTTAGCCATTTTTATATTTTCTAGGGGAAAATGTCTATTCAGATCCTTTGCCCATTAAAAAAAACTGGGTTGTCTTTTTATTGCTGAGTTGTAAGAGTTCTTTCTATACTCTGGGTGGGAAATCCTTGTCAGATTTGATTTGCAAATATTTCCTCCCGTTCTATGAGATGTGTCCCCCCCCAGCTCTTTTGATAGTGTCTTTTGAAGCACAAAAGCTTGGATTTTGATGAAGTCGAGTTTATCTGTTTTTTCGTTGGTTACTGTGTTTTGGTGTGTCATCTGAGAAACTATTGCCTAGTCCAGGGTCATGATGATTCACTCCTATTAATGTTTTCTTGTAAGAGTTTTTTAGTTTTAACTCTTTTTTTAAAAATTATCTTTAAATGGAGGATAATTGCTTTAGAATGTTGTGTTGGTTTCTACCCTACAACAACATGAATTAGCCGTAAGAATACATGTATCCCCTCCCTCTTGAACCTCCCTCCCACCTCTGCCCATCCTGCCCCTCTAGGTCTTGCTCTTCCTAAGTGTATGATCCGCTTTGAGTTAATCTTTGAACATGATGTTAGGTAATAGTCCAGCTTCATTCTTCTGCATGCAGGTATTCAGTTGTACTAGTAACATTGTCAAAAATCAGTTAACCATAAATGTAAGGCTTTTTTCCCCCGGACTCTTAATTTGCCTTGTTATGTGTGTATCAGTACCACATGTCTTGGTTATTTTAGCTATGTAGTAACTTTTGAAATCAGGAAATGTGAATCTTCCAACTCTGTTCTTTTTTGCGATTGTTTTAGTTATTCTGAGTCCTTTGTACTTCTTTGTGATTTTAAGAACAGCCATCCATTTCTGCAGACAGGCCAATTGGGATTTTGATAAGGATTGCATTGAATCTGTATATCAATTTGAGGAGTATTTTCATCTAAATAATATTGTGTTCTTTTCTCCACATTCTTTTGTTTTTTTAGTTCGAGAACTATACTTCAGTTTAAAAAAGAAGCCATTGAATAAACAAATGGATAAAAAAATAAATAACATGAGTTGTGCCCTCAAGTACCTTACAGTTTGGTAGAGTCATGTTGAGAACCTAGTCAAGTAATATATTGGGTTAGAGAAAAAGTTGAGGTTTTTCTGTAATGTCTTGTGGAAAAATTTGAATGAACTTGTTGACCAACCCAGTAGTAGTAACAGTAATAATGATAAGAACTGTTACTACTTATTACTACTAATAAAAGTATTGGGTTTTTGCTATGTGGTAGTCTCTGTGATAACTTTCTTTACTATTATTTATCTCAATGCTCACAAAGTTTTTTCACAAATGATTTTTTTAAACCATATAAAGAAAAGTGTGATAATACTGTAAAGAAGGTGAAAAGATTTTGTCAAGCAGAGCTTTGAATTGGACTTCGAAAAATGGGTAGGATTTTGATGAGAAAGAATGGGATTTTGGAAAAGCTGCCTCTTGAAGAAATACCTGGTTTCTGCAACTTCTTGAAGCACCAGAGGAATTTCATTGATGGTAGTACTAGTGCTTGAGGTATATGTTTATGCGAGATGACCCACTCACATTTTCAGGGTAAGAAAATGAAGGAAAAGGGAAAGTTGGAAGATAAAAGAAAAAATGGAGACAGTGATGAACCAAGGCCTCCGTAGTTGGGGACCTTAACCACCCAATGCTAGCATTAAATTAAGAACAAAAGAAGGATGGAGGGAAATGGGGAGAATTGCTCAAAGAAAGAAGAGGAAACTTTTATTTGATGGCTTTGATCTTCAGAGTAAATTTGAATGTAATGGTATTTTCTGAGTGAATTAAAGTTGGGGAATGAAGTTAGGAGCTAGAGAAGCATAGAAAAGGTTGGAGTAAATGTTGTGAGACATGTAGTATGAATTAAAAATAAGTACAAATTTTCATGCAGTAACGTAGAGGACTAATTTCCATGAATTGATAATGGAACTCAGTGGCCTTGTTTTATTATTTTCTTCAGTAATATGTGGTAACCTGAGAGAAAGAATGGAATAATTGAATGATGGAATTTACCCAGAGTTGGTATTTAACAAGCAAGTTGGTAAAAGAATAAGAATTAACCAGACAGTCTAAGATATTACCAGTGCATTGTTGAAATAGTGAGTCACAAAGCATGGGAAGAAAATAGCAAAGAAATCTGAAAAACTTTTAAGAGATTAATATTGACCATGAACCAGAGTAGTAGTGTGGTAGTGAGATTTAAGACATTTAAGAAATTTAAGACAATGGGATAAGTGTGTGTGCACAGGAGTGTGGGAGGTTCCCAACTGAGATCTTGTCATCATTTAGAACGCTTTTGTAAAGAATTATTTGTATCTCTGAATCTTGTAGGTAGAGCAGAAATAAATGCCTTTGTAGATAAAAGGTTTAGATAACTTTAAGATAGGGGTGTTATAAGAGTAATCACCAAAAAAAAAAAAAAGAGTAATCACCATCCACACTGAATGCAGCAAGGATAATGGGGTGAAATGAGCCAAACCAGATACAAAACAAGGCGGGGAAGGAAGTACCTTGGTAGATTGCATATATGAGAATGGAGAGAAGTAGAATAAGTAAATGTTTTGTATTTAAGAAAGAGTTATTGTAATATATTTTCAAAAATTAAGGCTAATATTTTGATACAGAGTTAACATTCTGAACATTTGTTTACATTTATTACTTTTCCTAAGCTTAACTCTGTGTAGTAAATGTGCCTGCTCAGATGATAATAAGATTACATGATCTATGCAAGGAGGAATTTTTGTCTCCTTAGACTGTATGTATATAATCTTCAAAGGGTAGGGATTGTGTTGGTCTTTATTTTTGTGATTTGAGCCCCAAATAGTAGCAGGCACATGTATGCTCAGTATATATTTATTGAATGATTAAGTATCAGTAAGTGGATCATACTGAAAAAAGATATCCTTAAGTAATTAGCCCATGGAACTGAAAGCTAAATAGAAACATAGCTCAGTAGATTTTGGACTGATTTGGCTATAATGCCCTGAAATGCTGTGAAACGTTTTGGGGTCAACATTGGGCAACTATTGGATTGTAAAGGAGAGTGCTTTTTTATGTAGTTTAATTAAGCCCTTCAGTAACTCATTTTAGTATTTTCCCTCCCCCCTAAAAAAAGTTATATGGTGAGATCAGACATCAGGTGTGGTGGCCTATATTGAATTGAAATTTCTCCTTTATTCTCCTCTGAAAGTATTGGTCACTTAGTCGTGTCTGACTCTTTGTGACCCCATGGACTGTAGCCCACCAGGTTATTCTGTCCATGGAATTCTCCAGACAAGAATACTGGCGTGGGTTGCCATTTCCTTCTCCATTTTTCTCCTCTTCCTGTGATAATTCTTCCTTGCTTATAGAATGAAGTTCAGGCTTCAAAGCATAGTATATACAATTTCTCCAAGCTGGTCCTTTACCCACTTTTCTTTTTTACCCACTTTTCTAGTCTTATGATTTGTGTTCCTATTCTTCACTTAAATTACACAAACATCTATTGATCCCTTGATATGTCCCAGGTATTGTATGACAGTCAGCCATACTAGTCCATAGTTTTCCTCTGACTTAAAATTTCTAACCTCCTTACTCTGTTAAAAATGTCTCCTGTACTACACAGTACTCTCTTCTCGCCACTTAACTCTATCTATATAAATGGTAACATTTTAAGCTGCCCCCCCTTCCTCACTCTTACCTTGTATCAAAATCATTCTTTCTCATATATAACACAATAAAAATGCAGCCATTTGCTTCTCTGCAGCCCAGTAATAAACTCTCTAGGTAATGGGAAATGCCACTTTTAAAATTTTGTGGCCTTTTATAAATGTGTGTGGTGTTCTATCTATTTGGGGTGGTAGGGAGACGTGGTGGTGGATTATGGCGTGGAGGGGAGAAGGTGATTACCACTGCAGTAAAGAACCGTGGGCATATACATTTGAATCCATTCTGTCTCTTAAATTTTCAATTATCATTCTATTTTCAAGATTCTTCCTGCTTTTAGAAAATGATATCTTATGTGATCATGTGACCTTTCAGCTTTAGTAAAATGATACTTTACCCTGATGGGTAATGGTCTCAAAATTTCTTGACTACAGGATGTAAACCACCTTTTCAAATAAAATTCTATTCTCTAAGCAGTGTTTGATGGGAAAGGGGAGGTCGTAAGGTATCCATAGTGCGAAAAAGAAGATATTTTTAACTAATAACTGTTTCAGAAAAAAGGTCACAGTTATGCATCCTCTAGTCCCTGTTGAGGAGACTTTGGTGGTTATGGTGAGACCTGGCACTGTGTACCTTTGCCTGCCTGCCAAATCGCTTTAGTCATGTCCGACTCTTTGCAAACCCATGGACTGTAGCCCATCCGGCTCCTTTGTCCATGGGATTCTCCAGGCAAGAATATTGGAGTTGGTTGCCATGCCCTCCTCCAGGGGATCTTCCTGACCCAGGGATCGAACCCACATTTCATGTCTCCTGCATTGGCAGGTAGGTTCTTTACCACTAGCGCCACCTGGACTGTGTACCTTAGGCTTGTCTTTTTGACAGATCTCTCTTAACACCTTCTCCTTTTCAACCTCTCTCAGTTGTTTAGAGAGAGACCGAGAGAGATGTGAAACCTTGTATACCTATAACTTATCTAGAAAAAAATGCTTTGATGTAGTAGTTTATCTTATGTTAGATGTGTAGTTTGAAAGATAAATTGTGATTTGGCCAGAAAATAGCTAACACTAGTTTTTTTAAATTAATATTCATGGCTGTTATGGACATCATACATGTATGTGTGTGTGTCAGTTTCTAAATGTAGTGTCTTATTACAAAAGATTTATCAGTTTAAAGATAAAGGTACTAATTTACAATACTTCCAGTACTTATTTTGTAATTTGTAACACAAAATCCTTTTAGCTAGATTATAAAAAGCTTATAATCAAAAACTAAAATTTCATATTTCCTTTTGTTACTGTCAGGAAAAAGTCCAGATTCAATGTAAGTCTACTTTATTTTATAGGCCTATGAAGAATACACCAGCAAGCTAGATGCCCTCCAACAAAGAGAACAACAGTTATTGGAATCCCTGGGGAATGGAACTGATTTTTCTGTTTCTAGCTCTGCATCAACGGACACCGTTACATCTTCTTCTTCTTCTAGCCTTTCAGTGCTGCCTTCATCTCTTTCAGTTTTTCAAAATCCCACAGATGTGTCACGGAGCAACCCCAAGTCACCACAAAAACCTATCGTTAGAGTCTTCCTGCCCAATAAACAGAGGACAGTGGTGAGTCAGCTTTTAATTCATCGTGGCTTTTTCTTCGTATTTTTCAGAAAGACTAGTTGTGGAAAATGAAATGTGATACCCAGTGGTCATGCAAATGGAAGCATCCATTTAAACAAGAATGGAAAAGACATAGTTATTTGGTGCCAAAGTTTGTGTTCCTTAAGTGGAACAAATTGCATTGTCTTTAGTGTCACATGTATACCTGTCTACCAAGCTTGAACCACACTCACGTCTGAGTACTAGTTTAGAATCAGTCAGAATTTTGAGACTTAAGCTTGTTTGTCATCTAACATATGTCAGGTAAGATTTGTTTTTTGCCATAGAGAAATCCCTGTTTGGATTTATTATCAAATGTTGGATTCTTAGTGTGCTTGACATTTTTCGTCTTGTTTACATAAGTTTTGATTGTTGATAATTATATCATCATTGGAACATAGTACTCTGTAAATAACCTTTAAAGCAGGGAAATCTGCAGAATAATTATAGATGGTCTGTAATCTCAAGTGCAACAAGTACTGCCAGTGGACATAACTGAATGGAAAAATGCATCTACCTGCATCACTCATTTTTTTATAATGTATATGGTTATTTTGACATTAATAAAAAAAACCATTTCATTGCCTTATACAATTGAAGCCAAAGTAATCTTTTAATTTTTCCCCTCAGATAGCATTAGTATTGCTTCACAGAAAAAGTTTGCTGATTTACTTATGCTGTAGTGGCCTCTAGTGGGGTCAACTTGTTACCCGGTGAAACAAAGGCTTGTGAATGTCATTATGTGGAGATACAAGACTAGGCCTTCGGCCTCTGTCACAAAGGTAGTTGAAACTTATATCACGTAATCTGAACCTTTGAAAGGCTTTACCGTCAATAAAAGGGTGAATTAGAAGAAAATCTATTCACCAGCATACATAAATAACAGTGAAACTTTTCTGTCTTTGCCAGGGCCCAGATAAAGGTTAAAGTTTCCCTTGTGAATTCTTAACTACAGATCTGTTCTTACCATAGCATGGGGTTCATCATTATGTTACATGCATTATTCAGGAATTCTCAACCCAAGAAATGAAATTAAAAACAGGTTCTGGAATAGTAATAGCACTCAGGCACTGGGCAGAAACAGATGTAAATCCCTCCCTTAGCCCATATAGGTCTTATGGAATTCATATGCGTAATACCTCAGTGACAAGGTCAAAATCCCAAGTTATAGTTCACAAGGAGAAATAGTCTGTCATCAGTGAGTTAGAAGACTTAATAGCAGCAAGATTAGATTCCTAAGAAGGAACCAAATAGAATTTCTAGGTGGCCTTAAAATTTAAAACTCAGTGGATGACACTTATCATCTCTGAAGTATTATTGCTAAAAATAATTGTGTCGAATGTTAAGCTTCTGGTCCTTCTACTTTATAAGAAGGGCAAGGAGTAAAGGGAAAAATTAAGCACTATGAGAAGCAGACACATTCGAAAGGTGGACATTCCGTAAGACAGCCTGGACTCTCAATTTATAGAGAATAAAACGGAGATTATTCTACACTAAATAGAACAAAGAGACAAAACAACCAAATGCATTCTATAATCCTGGTTTGGGACTAGAGTGAGAAAGAGCTGTAGAAGTCCTTCGTGAGAGGGGATATGTCAAATGTTGGTTGAATGTAGTATGTTTTTATGGAATTATTAGTTTTCTTAAGTGTGACAATAGAGATATTATGTAGGAGAATATCTTTATTCTTAGGAAACATATGCTTCAATAATTAGGGGTAAATTGTTACGATGCCTGCAACCTCTCTCACCTCTTTTTTTTTTTTTTTCCTCTCACCTCTTTTTTAAAAATAAAACTTATATATAGTAAAGCGTACAAATCTCAAGTGTACAGCTCAGTGACCTTCTACATGTGTAACTGCCATGCAGATAAAGATTATAGAACATTTCTAATGTTGAGAGTATACTCTTGTGCTCCCTCAGTTGAGTACCCACCTTTAAGAGTAACCCCTATACTGAATTCTGTCTCAATCAATAAATTTAGAACTTATTTTCAAATGGTATGATGGAAAACAAAATGTTAAAGAGAGAAAGTAAATATGGAGAAGTAATTTTAGAATCTGGGAAAATTGGATGTTAATTGTGCCATTCCTTCTAATTTTCTGTGTTTGTAGTTTTGCCTAGTGAATTTGGGAAAATTCAAAGAACATGGAACAAAAGAAAAGTAGAAAGTTAAAAAGAAACAGTTGTCCCTAGGAAAAAAAATTAGTGAACATATTGATACTGATTTGAGGAAGTAGCAAAGTAACACTTTTGCTAAAATTTCAATATATCAAGCCGGTTACAATAGCATATTACAGACCAGGTGTTAAAATGTTTTATAGAAATAAAAATATTTATTTTTAAAAATTCAATGGATTAATTTAAGAGTAGATTGAATTTACCTGGAGGAAGAGAATTGGTGACCTCTAGAAAACAGAGAAAGAGAGTTATAGAAAATATGAGAGGTTAATAGGTATGAAGGATGGACTGAATAGTTTCATCATATGTCTCAAAGCAGAAAATGAGAACAGAGCAAAGGAATGGGGCTTCCTGATGGCTTGGTAGTAAAGAATCTGCCTGCCAATGTGGGAGACATGAGTTTGATCCTTGTTTCAGGAAGATCCCAAATGCTGCAGAACAACTAACCCTGTACACTGCAACTATTGAACCTGTGCTCTAGAGCCCAGGAACCCCAACTCCTGAAGCTAGAGCCCATGCTCCACAGCTAGAGAAGCCACCGCAATGAGAAGCCTGCCCACTGCAAGTAAAGAGTAGCCCCTGCTCACCACTAGAGAAAAGCCTGTGCAGCAACAGCCATAAATAAATAAATAGATACTTTTTTAAAAAAGAAAAAGAATAGAGCAAAATTCAAAAAAATGATGGCTAATCTTCATTAAAGACAAATTAAGGATTTGAGACACATAAGCTTTAAGTCTTTTAAATAAATTGAAATTCATTCTTAGTAGATGTAACAAAATGAAAGAATATTGTTTTAAAAGCACTTAGGAAAAATTACCTATAAAGAAATTCCAGTTAGATTATCAAAAAATTTCTTTATAGCAGCTGTAGAAGCCAGAAGACAGTAGAATAATATACTCAGAATGTGCTGATTGATGCTGTAAGTTGCTTAGCTAAAGTATGAGTTTAACTGATCTGGTACACTGTGAGTCAGGGCACAGTAAAGCCTCTCCAGATGAGGAGTTTACTTTTCCCAAGCTCTACCCAAAGGGACTACCTTGGAAATGACTTAGGGAGAAAACTGAACACAGAGGAAGGAATGAAAAGTAAGAATTAAATGTAAAAATGTAAACATTTTAAAGTAAGAATTAAATGTAAAAAATTGAACACAGAGGAAGGAATGAAAAGTAAGAATTAAATGTAAAGCTAGTTTGTACAAGAAAACACAGAGGAAAATATTTTGTGACCTGGAATTTGGCAGCAGTTTCTAAAATATGACACCAAAACACAGTCTCTAATGAACATATTGATAAGTTGTACTCTATCAAAATTAAAAACTGCTCTTCTCCTAAAGACTGTATTAAGAGAATAAAGAGACAAACCACAGACTAGTAGATAATCTTTGCAAAATATATATATATCTGATCAAAGACATGTATTCAGAATATATAAAGAACTTTTAGAACTCAATAGTAAGGAAATAATTAAATGGACAAAAGATTTGAATAGATACTTCAAAGAAGATACGTGGATGGCAAGTAAACACATAAGAAGATGTTCAACATCATGGGTCATTAGGAAAAAGCTGATTCAAGGCACAAGATACCACCATACACCTATTAGAATGACTAAAATGAAAGAGTGGCCTTACCAAATATTGGTGAGGATGTGGAATGGAATAACTGAATTTTCATACATTGGTGATAGGAATGTATTGTGGTGGTATAACCACTTTTGAAAGCAATTTGAAGATTAACTTAATGTTTTAAAGTCTTTTAGCTTTAAAGTCTCAGTAGCTTTTTTTTTTTTTTTTTTTTGGCAAAAATAGAAAAATCCACCCTGAAATTCATATGGCATCTCAAGGAATCCCGAATACTCAAACAACTTTGAAAAAGAACAAAATTGGAGGTCTCATACTTCCTGATACTAAAACTTTTAAATTAATAAGTAAATCATTTTGGTACTGATATAGGCAGATAGACCAGTGAAGTAAATGGAGTACTTTTAAATTATTTCTTTTTGATTATAACCTTCCTGGTGAGTATGAAGTGGGACTTTGTTGTGATTTTGATATACTTTTCTCTGTTGGCTGATGATATCAAGTGGCTTTTCTATATCTTTGCTGGAGAAAGTATTTACTTTTATAAATAGTTTTACATGGCATATGCAAAACTGGGCATTACCCAAATGGTTAAATAAGTTTGGTATAGCTGTCAAATGGAATACTACTTAGTAGAAAGAATGTATTACTAGTACACACAACAGCATAGATGACTCTGAAAGTAATTATGTTAAGTGAAAATAGCCAGACAAAAATGACTATATACTTTATAATTCCGTTATAAAAGTCTAGAGGAAATTCCCTGGTGGTTCAGTGGTTATCACTTGGCACATCCACTGTCATGGCCCCAGGGTTCAGTCCCTGTTCAGGGAACTAAGATCCCACAAGGCTTGTGATGTGGCTAGAAATAGATATGTAGGTAGATAAAGCAATTACAGAAGACTTGAACAACATAGTTGTCAGTTTTATTTAATAGACATGTAAACCTTGTACTAATCAATGAAAGAACACACGTTCTTTTCAAGAATGTATGGGACACTGAAAAACTTCTTTTACTGCATTTTAGTCAAAAAATGGAATCTTCACAAACACAAGTATGTTTTTTGAGCATAATGCAATTGAAGCAGAAATTAGTAACAATAATGGGAAACCACATTTTTAGAGATTTGAAGACACTTCCGAATGTCATATGTCAGAGAGAAAATATGAAAAAAATCCTAGTCCTATATAAATTTTATTCTTCTGTAAAAAAGCAAAAGAGAACATTTCCTAACTCATTTGTAGAATTTGTATATCTTGGTTCTAAAACCAAAGATCATTTGCTAAAGAAAAACTAAAGGTTAATCTAATTTAAGAACATATCTGCAAAAATCTTTGATGAAATACTGGTCAGCTGAACCTAACAATGTATATATTTTTAAAAAATAATTATTCTAGGAGTGCAACAGTGATTTTTTAAAATTAGTGCAGCTCTGGAATTTCCCTGATGGTCTAGTGGTTAGGACTCCATGCTTCCACTGCCCAGGGCATGAGTTCAGCCCTGTGGGGGAACTAAGACCCCATGTGTGTGTGGCATGCCCCCCTCCAGAACAAACAGTGCAGTTCTTATTAGCAGGTTAAAGGAATAACAGTGTGTGGACATCTCTAGATACAGTAAACAAGACATTTGATGTATTGAAAACCTTATTTGTAACAAGAAACAAAAAAGCTTTGTAAACTTGGAATAAAAGACAACTTTCTTGATAAAGGGTATCTATTAAGTATATCTAAAGAAGGATTCTGTGTTCTCATTAAAATTGGAAACAAGACAAATCTGCTACTTATGGAGTTGACTATTCTAGCCAATCTCGATCAAGACAAAGAAATAAAAAACACAAATATTAAAAAGAAAGAAATGACACTTATTTTTAGCAACTAGTTTGTCTACATAGAAAATCTATCTTACTTGTCTTTTATTGTATTAAAATTCATATGAAACGCATGTAAAACTTCTTTTCTAAATGTTACAATGATTGTTTCATGGTGGTGTTAGAGGTATTTATTCTTCCTTTTCAGGATTTCTAACAAATATATTTACTTTAAAATTTCAAAACTGTAAAAAAACATAAAATTTCAAAACTGTAATTTCTTAAAAAGTAATTTAGAGATTTTATAAGATACTCTGTATCAAAATGAATGTGTACTCATTATTTCTAAAAATGAAAAAAGTATTAGCAAGGTAAGTGTCCCTTGGTACAGAACTACTTAAGACTATCCAGGTCATGGATTAGATACAGTGACTAAAAAGAATAAATGTGTGTGTCCTTTGAGATAGTTTTGAATCATGTATAAAAACCTGTTAATTGCGATTATCTGAAGGATGGGGACATTGCTGGGGGCAGGAAAAAGGGACTAATCTTTGCCTTATACTTACCCCCTTCTTTCACATAATGCCAAGCTACTTGTTTTATTATCGTTAAAATTATTGTTTAGAATGATCATATCTGATTTATTAACTATTTATTTCATTATGGATAATTAAATGCTGCAAAATACATTTAAATACACATATCCTGAAATGTTGTGGGAATATTTTGATATTAGGGACTTAAGTATTGGGTCATGGGGTATGCACACTTAAAACTTCGTAAAATGTACATTTTATGCCGAAAAATTTTACTGGTTTATATTCTCTCTATTATATAAGACTTCCTTTTCCCATAAGACCCTGGTCAACCTTAAGTGTTAATGAAATTTAGATGTTACCGCCTTCCACTGCAGGAAACGTGGGTTCGATCCCTGGATTGAGAAGATCTCCTGGAGAAGGAAGTGGCAAACCACCCCAGTATTCTCTTCTGGGAAATCCCATGGATAGAGGAGCCTGTTGGGCTACTAAAGAGTTGGATATGACTTAGCAGCTAAACAACTGATCTAACAGAATTTCAAATATATTAGACATGAGATTCCCTCATTCGTGTATATTTTTCAATGTGTTGTATTAACAACAAGTTAACCAAAAAAAAAAAAAAACTCGCCCAATTTTCCTGAACTGTGGCTTATCCTAAGCTGACTTTCTTGAACGTGTAGTTTAAAAGAGAATTTGCTTATTTTATTTTTTATAGGTTTACTAAAATATCATTTATAGACATATAATTTACTTATTTAAACTATACAATTTTAGTCTATTCACAGAGTTATGCAACTGTCAGCATTGTTAATTTTAGAACGTTTTCATCACTCTGAAAAAGAAACTGTGTACCCCTTAGCAGTCACTCACCATTTCTCCCTAGTCTTCCCAGCCCTAGCCAACCACTTACTTCCTTTCTGCCTCTCTAGATTTGACTGTTCTGTACATTTCATTCCATATAAATGGTATCATAGAATATGTGGTCTTCTGTGACTGGCTTCTTTTGCTTAGCATAATGTTTCCATGATTCATCCATATTGTAGCATGTGTCAGTGCTTCATGCATTTTTATGGTTGAATAATATTCTGTATGTGTATCAAACCACATTTTATTTATCCATTATGAATTTTGTTTTCACTTTTAGCTATTAGGAATAATGCTATGAATATTCATGTCCAGGTTTTTGTGTGGACATATGTCTTTGTTTTTCTTGGATATATTTTCCTTTGCAAATATTCAGATGATTACATTGACTTTAGATCTTTGTTAAGGTAGGCTGCTAGATTTTACACTTTTTTAGAGAAGTTATTGCAGCTTTGATGGCCTAATCAAGGACATTTAATTTTGAAATTTGGAAAAGAAGCATTAACTTGGTTCTTCTGAAAATATCTTTTTAGTCTTTCCATCTATAAAAATTGAAACAGTGCTCCCCTACTCCTTTACCTTTGTTGTTTAGTCACTAAGTTGTGTCGGACTCTTGTGCAACACCATGGACTATAGTCTGCCAGGCTCCACCGTCCATGCATTTTCTAGGCAGAATACTGGAGCGGGGTGCCATTTCCTCCAGAAGATCCTCCTGACCCTGGGATCAAACCAACATCTCCTACATTGACAGGAAAATTGTTTACCACAGAGCCACCTGGGGAGCCCACCCATTTTCTTTTGTGAATAGATAATTCTTTCATGTGGTATTTGTATCAAGAAATCTTATATCAATGTATGACAAAACCCACTGAAATGTTGTGAAGTAATTAGCCTCCAACTAATAAAAAAAAAAATAAAATAGAAAAAAAAAAAGAAATCTTGTTCCTGCCCCTGTCCGTATACATCCATGTTCCCCTGCACCTTTTAGGGTAACTTTTTATTAGGGGCGGGGGCGGGGGGGTGGTGTGCTGCCTTTCTAAAGATGTAGCAAGAATAAAATACAAAAATATATTCTTATTTTCCCATTCTTCTCCATACAAGGCATCATACTGTATATGTCATTCTGTATTTTGCTTTTAATGTTTTGCTATGTTTTTAATGTTCAGTGTTTTGCTTCTAATGTTTATGTGAGCCAGCTGTATAGCTATAGATTCCATTGTACAGATGTACTATAGTTTGCCAGTTATATTATGATATACTAAAAGTAGGCTTCCTTGATCAAAGAGAAATATACATTTGTAATTTTGATAAGATACTTTGAAATTTTGCTTCATAGATTTTGCTTAATTTTGCACTGCTTCCAGCACTACAAAATTCAGAAAACTAAGATCATGTCATCTGGCCCCATCACTTCATGGCAAATAGATGGGGAAACAGTGGCAGACTTTATTCTGGGGGGTTCCAAAATCACTGCAGATGGTGACTGCCGCCATGAAATAAAAAGACGCTTACTCCTTGGAAGAAAAGTTATGACCAACCTAGACAGCATATTAAAAAGCAGAGACGTTACTTTGCCAACAAAAGTCTGTCTAGTCAAAGCTATAGTTTTTCCAGTGGTCGTGTATGGATGTGAGAGTTGGACTATAAAGAAAGCTGAATGCCAAAGAATTGATGCTTTTGAACTGTGGTGGTGGAGAAGACTCTTGAGAGTCCCTTGGACTGCAAGGAGATCCAGCCAGTCCATCCTAAAGGAAATCAGTCCTGAATATTCATTGGAAGGACTGATGCTGAAGCTGAAACTTCAATACTTTGGCTACCTGACGCGAAGAATTGACTCATTTGAAAAAACCCTGATGCTGGGAAAGATTGAAGGCGAGAGGAGAAGGGGACGACAGAGGATGAGGTGGTTGGATGGCATCACAGACTCAGTGGACATGAGATTGAGTAAACTCTGGGAGTTGGTGATGGACAGGGAGGCCTGGCGTGCTGCAGTCCATGGGGTCTCAAAGAGTTGGACATGACTGAGCAACTGAACTGAACTGACCAGCACTGTATGAGATGTCTGTTTACCATAGCCTCACCAGCAGAATATGTTGTCAAACTTGTGTATTTTTGCCAATTTGATAAGTGAAAAAATATTTTGGCAAGTTTGAGTTCGCTTTTCTCTGATGTTGAACACTTTTTCATAATTTTGAATCCCATTTATAATTTGTTTTCCTGAGCACTCTTTCTTTTGCCCATTTTTCTGTTGGGTTGGTCTTAATCTCAGTTTTTCAGGAGCTCCTTATGTATCAGGAAGATTATATTCCTGATACATAAGTAGCAAAGATTTTTCCCTGTTTGTATTTGTCTTTTGACTTTGCTTATATAGTCATTCTCCCAGTATTTGTAGGGAATTTGTTCCAGGACCCCGTAACACATCCCCTACAGATATTGGGGGATGACTATCTAAGGATACCAAAATCCTTAGATGCTCAAGTCCCTTATATAAAACAGCATAGTATTAATATTTGCATATAACCTGTGCACATCTTCCTGTATACTTTAAATCACCTCCAGATTACTTACAGTAGGCAAATTTAAGGTTTACTTTTTTGGAACTTTCTGGATTTTTTTCTAAATATTTTTGATCCTTACTTGGTTGAATCCATGAATGTGGCACCAACAGATATGGAGGGCTGACTGTGTGTAGTATGTTATGTGAGTGTTTTCTTTTATGACTTCCAGATTTTGCATCATAGTTTCATAGGCCTTCTTCACTTGATATTGTAAGGGAGCTTACCATGTTGCTTCTAGTTCTTTTATGGTTTGTCCCCTCCTTCCTTCAACATTTAAATCTTCGATCCATTTGGAGTTTACCCTAGGATACTGTATGAAGTATGGATGAACTTTCTTTTCCTAGATTGGTTCCAGTTGTCCCAGCATCAATTATTTAAAAGTTCATATTTACCCTATTACAGATGCCGCCTTTATTTTGATTTTATTTATGTGCTTAGGAGTCTGCTTTTGGTTTTTCTGTTTAATTCCATTGGTCTGTCAGTCTGTTGAACAGGTAGTATCATGAAGAAACAAAAATCAGTCTATTGAAGCGGATGAAGGACAGATGGATGACTTTCCCTTGGTGATAAAGAGTGGGAAACCAAAATTTTGCCTACTGATGAAACATGTATAACCTTGGAATCAACCTGTTCAGAGAAGCATAAGGGAGCTTAGCTATATTAGAAGATAGCATTACAGGAGTGCATGAGAGAAATTACCAAAGAAACTGAAGGGTGCATAGCCCCAGTCCATTAATGACCTTGTATGCTGTGTTAAGGAATTTGAATTTCACCCTATAATTAACTGGAAAAAATTGAGAAGACTAATGAAATGTAAGGTTATATCACAGAATGAAATTCTGAGTTCAGTGGACTCCTCAGAAGTCCATAGATGGGCTTGAAGTTTTATGTCTCAAAGAGATTATTCTAAGGCTTTTATCAGGTTCTCAGAAGTATTTGGCAAACACACACACACACACACACATATTAAGAATACCTCCTTTTAAAAAGATTTCACTGATAACGGGATAGGATCAGATTCGATGGGGTTTAAAACTAAAGATAGGGTTGCCACCTAAGAAGTTTCGCTTTAGAGTAGGCAGAATACAAATAGCAGAGGGCAAAAGTGAGCTTTCCCTTCTGTTCATTATTTCTGGAAGGTATGGCCAGTTCTCACTATTGGCAGTAGTTATGTTCTGTATATTTCCTGCAAAAACACTGAATAGTGAATACTGAACCACTGCTCCTAGGACAAGTGCAGGATTACTATTATAAATGAGCTAAAGATGGCCTCTGTATGTTGTCCCCTAGATTGTTTATTTCTTCACAGCAGGCTGGGGTCCATTAGCTTAAAAGTCACTTGGCATAGGGCATTTATTTACAGTATGAGAGCTAGAGAAAGAAGACATGTCACCTTGATTAACTTCAGCTGGAAAGGGTAAAATTTTTCAGTTTTCTGTGCATGCCTGCAGAAGCATTGCAAGTATTGATTTGGGGGTTAAAAATAAATTTTAACAAATAGGCAAATTTTCAAATACAGAATCCATGAATTAAGAGGATCAACTGTATAAATCTAGTCTCTTGAATACTTCCAGTGATGAACCTACTCGCTCAAACTTTTCCCTTGCTGGATAGTTTTAATAGTTACATTGAGCTAAAATCTGTCTTCTGTTTTTCAAATCTTAGGTCCTAATTTGGCTTTCTGGATTGTTCCCCATTGACATACTGTTTAAATTCAGCTGTCTTATATTCACTTTCACTCAATTTTTCCCCCTCTGGCATAAGAGTCCCAATTTCTTGAGAAACTTTCGGTTTGCTAAGTACCTTAGTGATTTAAAAGAATGAAACCTTTAATTTTGTTATTAACTAACACATCTTGCCTGTCACCCTCCACTCCCCTCTCCACATAAAAACTGACCAACCTGAACTCCCATTGCTTCATCTTAGTCTACACTGTGTTTGTCAGTTCTTTTTCAGTTTTAAATTATTCAAATTAATAAGAAGGGAGATGAATCACTGGCAGAAAAGACCAAGATAGATAACTTCAAATAGACAGAAAGATTATCTTTCTCTCTCTTTTCAGTGCCTCTTCTCTCTTCGCTCCTAATGTCATCTCCACTTCTCCTTAAGTTAGCTTCATTCTATAGCCAGATTTTCTCAATGTACTAGGGAAGATAACCATTAGGGATTCCATATTTCTGTCTTCTTGGAACTTTACAGTAGGAAAGAAACTTCTGTCAACCAGAGTTGATCTGTCAGTTAAAGAAAGAACTGTAGTACTTTTGGGTCATATCTAGCCCTGGATCTGGGATATGGAAACTGATTAGCCAGCCATGTCATGTGCAGCCAGAAAAGTAATGACCCTGGATTCATAACTTCTCAAGTACCATGTGGCTTTTAGGGAAAGGTGGATTCCCAGAGGAAATAGGAATGCTAAACAACTAAACAACAAATATCAGCTGTATACCTTAAGACAAGTATTCTCTTATGTTTAGGATCAGTAAGACATCTCTTAAGGACCATGATAATGATTGAAGAATTACGGTTTTCAGCTTTGAACAGTGTTGGATCAAAATTGATCTTGCTTTAAATGTTGACATTTTTTATTTCTCAGCAGAAGGCACTTGGTGATCTGTTGTATTTTCTTTTCGTTTATGTATTTAAGATATTTTGTAATTTTAATAAAAAACTAAAAATTAATTTTGCCTTAAGTTGGTTAGTAATAATAGATGCTTGAGTCATAATTTTCCATTAATATTAAGTCAGCCCTAGAAAAAATTTCCTGACATAGTAATCCATATGACATTTTCAAAATGTTATAAAGGTAAATTACTGGGTGGTTTTTTTTTTTTTTCCAGTGATGTGAAAAATTTATAATTTGTTTATTCTACCTCATATCCTGTCTTTATGATACTGTAGGTACCTGCACGGTGTGGAGTCACAGTCCGGGACAGCCTGAAGAAGGCGCTGATGATGAGAGGTTTAATCCCAGAGTGCTGTGCTGTTTACAGAATTCAGGATGGGTATGGTTTGTATGTGATGTGAAACTTTGTTTAAAAAAGGGAAAAAACATCAGATATTAAATTTTGAGGTATTCTGTAAGATCTTTACCCAAACCTAGGGTATTGAAAATCAACCTCAGAAAATGAAAAAAAAAAAAAAAAATACTAAGTTAATTAGCTTAAACAAGTCTGGTATGCCCTTTGAGGAGTGAACATTAGATAATTTTGTGTGATGATGGTGTTTATTATTTTGATCAAATGACTTTATATGGAGTTTGAGATTCTTAAAATTTTGAACCATTTTGTCTGTTTCTTCTTTGAATAATGGACTCTTTCCCACTCCTGTTTTTAATATAAACTCATAGTTTCACCAAAGACTTATCAAAATTAACATTTTATATTGAACTATTTTTCAGAAAGCATGAAATTATGCCATGACCCCAACCCCTGCCACTCCCAATTTTGAATCCCATCTGGAAAAGAAAAAAAGAGATCTCCTTTTTGGGGGCATAGTGTCCCTTGAGTACTCTTTTTCTTTGAATGGATAGGTAAATCCATACCTGTGATTTTTTTTGTTTTTTTTTTTTTTTGGACCCCAGGAACAATCCATTTTCTGCTGTTGTAGGTCTTTTCTGGAGCTGACTTGAAGAAAAGAGTACATCTCTTTACCCTGCTGTTTGTCCAAGAGTGATACATTTATTTGGGGTAAACTTAAAAATTAATTTATTGCCATTTAAATTTCTAACGATGGAAGACTAGGGAGCCAAAACTCCCTCACCATTACTAGCCCCTCAATAACCAATTTTCATATCTTCAGCATGAGGTATATGAAGCTTTTTAGGTATGATAACCAAGAAAGGCTGTGTCTACACTTTTCAGGGAGAAGAAACCAATTGGCTGGGACACTGACATTTCCTGGCTTACTGGAGAGGAATTGCATGTAGAAGTGTTGGAGAATGTTCCACTTACAACACACAACTTTGTATGTACTTTTTATATTTTTTTTAATGTAAAAAATTGTCAAGTTCTTGGAGTTTTTATTTAAAGAATATGAAGTATGAGATGAACAATTTTGGCATTGTTTTTTCAACCTAAGTTGAAAATCAGTTTTATTCTTTAAAGGAAAAAAAGCACCACATATTAAAGAGTTCTTTTTTTTAATCATTATACTTTGTCTTTAATTTTAAAAAGTAATAGTCATTATTAAAAGAAAATTCTTAAAAAATTTGAGTGGTATGAAAGTATATCAAGTAAAAGTGTGGAAGTACCCTACCAGAGGTAAATAGTTGTTATTAATAATTGGTTATTGTGTAGTCTTCCAAAGTCTATATAAAATGTGTGTTCTTATATCTGCAAGCCCAAAATAATCTTTTTTACTTTTCCTTCATTTTCCTTCATTATTTTCCATTTCTTTCCTCTTTTAAAAAAACTAAAAATGGAATTATATTTTGTATGTTTTTTTTTAAGTGTTAAACACAACATCATACGCATCTTTCCATGTCAGTACACTGAGCTTTATAATGATTACATAGTAGTCCATAAGAATATAAATTCAGTGTATTTCACCATTCCTCTTTGACATTTAAGTTTTTAAAAAATCCATTCTAAACATGGTAAATAGACTCTGCATACACCTTGACACACTTGTATAAATGTTTCTGAAAGAGCATAATGGAAGTGGAATACCTTGAAGACTGAAGAAAGACAGTTGTTAAAGCTCTCCTTCCATACTTCTCCCTTTATCTGGTTTTTGCATTTGCCAGAACCTAGCTTAAGCTAAGTGTTTCCAGCATGAGGCCTGGAACAGTGGAACCTCTCTACCTCAGAGATAAGGGTACAGTTCCCAGAGCTTGAGAACCTGTCCTCTGAACAAGTAGCCAGCAGCCAAGATTAGAGTGATCTATAAGGCAGGAGTGCATTGCTTTCTTTTCTGTGTATGAAATTTGAACTGTAGTTTATTTTGCTAGATGGATAGTAATCGCTTCCCTTTTGGCATCAAGTGTTTTCCCTTGTGCCTTTGTGATTAGAACAGCTGGGTTCTTCTGATTTCCCAGGGGGTTAGTGTTTTGGGGGCTCCATTAGTGGTGAATAATGAAGTCGGCTTTGTGCTTCAATAGATAAGGCATCTTTTGGACAAGTGTAAAATACACCTGATGTCAGTCAGATTTACCGTGAAGCAAATAATTTTATAATCATGAGATAAGGCATTCGCTAGTATTGATTTTGTTTTTAACTTGTAGAATTTTGAGAAGGTAAATCTTAAGAATTTTTATTCCAGTTTTTAGGAATTGAAAAAAAAATAGTTGAGTTTACATTTCACAGTGATCAGTACTCTTTTTCTTGGTTACTCTTCTTAATTAAAAATTGGATATGAGAAGGTAAAGGAAGACCTAAGTCAGTAGCCTTGAAGTAGTGCCTCAGGCAGGTCCTCGCCACAAGAGGACAGTGAAAGCAAACTGCAGGTGAGCCGCGGGGTTTGGGAACCCGCACAGCACAGCTGGAGAGCCGCCAGTAAATGTTTGTTGAGATCTTTTTGTTTGCCAGCATTTTGTCTGATCTGGGGATGTAACAGTGAAGAGGAAAATAGGATCCCTGCCCTAGGGCTTCCCCGGCAGCTTAGGCGTAAAGGATTCGCCTGCAATACAGGGAACACAGGCTGGATCCCTGGGTTGAGAAGATCCCCTGATGAAGGAAATGGCAGCCCACTCCAGTATTATTGCGTGAGAAACCCATGGACAGAGGAGCCTGGCGGGTTACAGTCCATGGAGTCGCGAAAGAGTCAGATACAACTGAGTGACTGAATGTTTTAATTAAGAATGTTCATTAACACTCTTAATTACTGTATACATTTAAATTGCTATAGGTACACAGAATAGAGATTCCTAGAACAAATGTTTTCATTAAGAATTTTCATAAAGACTCTTAATTACTGTATACATTTAAAGTGCTGTGTGTGTGTGTGTGTGTGTGTTAGTCGCTTAGTCGTGTCCAACTCTTTGCGACCCCATGGACTGGAGCCCACTATGCCCCTCTGTCCATGGAATTCTCCTGGCAAGAATATTGGAGTGGGTTGCCATTTCCTTCTCCACTGAAGTAGAATAGATACAGAGAATAGAGATTTCTAACCTGGCTTTTGAGGAGTCAGGAAATTTTCCCAAAGGAAGAATTATCAAAGCTAAGACCTGGTGGATGAGGAAAGATGAGTGAAGGGAAGACTACACTCGACAAAGGGAAGAGCAAGAAAGCTTGTTACCTTTTCAGTTTTGAGAGAAGTTTAGAATGGAGGCTACATACTTGGAGAGGCGGATGTTACGGTGTAGCGTGTATACGGGTGGAGTAAGCTCATGTGAGTCCTTCTGTGCTCTGTTGAAGATTTGGACTTTTCCCTAAAATCATTGGAAATTTAATGACTGTTATAGGCAAGGGAGCAGTGTGTTTAGATTTGTGGTTTTGAACAGTTGCTCTTAGCATCATATAGAAACAAGAGTAAGCCTGAGTTCTGCTTAGAAAGGGAAAGAATTCCTCTCTCTGCTTCTGTGTGCTGAATTTTGTTGGCTATGGCAGGAAGGCTGCTTATGCCCCCTGGTTTCATAGTCTGTTACAAAGGCTATTCCTTCAGCATTTACCTGTATCCCAGGAATCCTTGGGAATGGATGGGGTGGAGGAGGCAGGAAAGGTAGAGAAGCAAGATTAGAAGCAGATGCCATGGGTCCAGACCTTCCCATGTTACATAGATGCTAACCTCAGACAGCCCCACACCTTACAAATCAATGCATGTAAATTGCCTGTTCTGTGGCCCACATGAGTTTACCATTCATGTCTCAAATTCCAAAATAAGCATAAGTTGTGGCCCAAAAGAAAAGATATATCTTCCTGTACCTGCTTATAAACAAAGGTGTACATACAGAGGTATATGTCACTCAGTTTATGCCCAAATGCATATCCATCTTTTCTCCTTTCTGCTTCCCTGCTTTCTCCCTTCCTTCTCTTTTTCTCCCATTTCCTTAACATACAGAAATAATGTTATGCATAGTTTTCAAGTATGTCAGTGACAGGAAGAAAGACTGCAATTGGCTAGATTAAAGAAGGAAAAGAAATTAGGGCTTCATGAAACAGATTATTAGGCAATTGAAAGTATGAGTATGTAGCAAAAAAGATGACTATAAAATGCTGATTCCTATGAATACAATTTATATTTTTCTGTGCTCTAATTTCCAGAGATTACGCTCGAGTATAAAAAGATGCTTGCTTTAGTAAATAATAGCCACATAAATATTAAAGAAGCTTTTTCTTACTACTTGTATATCCAGAGACAAATGGAAAAGGAACAAAGCTAAAAACAGTCAGTTGCCTTTTTATATCTTCTATAATTTGATTCATAGCCAGAATGTGAAGAAAGCAAGAGCTACTCTTAAAACTATCTAGTTTATCTAAATATTCTCAAAAAGCCAGAATGGATGATATGCCAAGGTACCATTTTCTATGAAACATTTCTTTAAATAACATTTTATCCTGTTAAATATGTTTATTGAAGAGTTTTATAAAGTGAGTATTGAAATCAATTTATTGGATCTTGAAAAGCATTTATATGTAATAGAATGGATTAGAAATTCTGATGTGCATTATATATACAGTAATATTACAAGCATGCAACTATATCCGGATCACAATGTATTTTTCTTATTATTGTGTATGATTAGTATTGTCTGAAAACTTGAGAATGTACAGCAAAAAACAAAGGACAAAATAGAGTTACCTATGTTCTCATCACTCTCAAATAGCCGTTGTTAACATTTGTCGTTTACTTATCCTGCTTATGTTTTCTGCTTATTACATACACAAACCAAACAGTTGTAAACAATTTCTGGTTTTGTCCATTACCAAGATAGAACCTCCCTAGCACAGTTGTGTTTATGTGACACGTGTTTGCCTTCTGACATGGAGTTCCTACATGCTGCCCTGTCAGCATCACATAGAGGGATGGTCACAGATACACTGAGGTGTTCTGATCCTCTAACAAACTGATAATTTGTTCAGCGTAGTTCTGACCTTCTTTTAGGTGATGTTCCTATCCTTTGTCCTAAGTTATCAAGTTTAGGTAGGGTTAATCTGATTTTCATATAATTTTAATTATAAACTAGTCTTTTTCTTTTGTAACTTTTTAACACTTTAATCAAAGTATATTGCATTTTAATCAAATGTATATAGTTTTTAATATAGTGCAAAGGGGTTGCCTTATTAGCCTGTAATGCCACTCTATAGAGGAAACCATTCTTTTCCTTTTGTTTCTTCTTTCTTTTTTAAATTTGAAAAAAGACATAGGAGACTTGGAAAATATGGAACAAGGTTATATATAGTTCCACTATATATTACAATTATTTCTTAAGTAGATAAATTAAGATTTTTAGTTGGAGTTTCAATATCAAACTCTCAGAAATCAATTGAATAGATAGAAAAGTAGAAGGATATAGTAGACCTGAAAAGCTCTATGAACCAATTCAACATAATTACATTCTTAACTTTTAATGCTCTTCTAGTGATTCTTTTCACGTTACTGAATAATAGCTTTAGGTCACAACTTCTGTATCAGTTTTAGACATCGTTTACTTAATGCCGGTTCCATTGGAAATTAGATCATCTGTAACATGACAGTCTTTCCCCCTCTTTCCCCTTCTCCTCGGAAGTGTTTTTGATTTTTGTGGGTTTTTTGGTTCCTCTGTTCCGTACCTTTGTAACTTTAAGCATGCTATTATTTCTTGTGTCAACACCAATAAGCATCTCTTAACTCCTTTGTAGAATTATTCAAGTGTACTCTTACTCGTTCTTTCACCTCTATTACTTCCTTCTCCTGTACTCTTATATAGTAAAGCTTGAAATTAGCTTCTAGTCTTTTATTCATCTCCCATCTTCTTGACTTCTGAGTTTAATTGAATAGTGGGTGGGAGATAAATTCATGTAGTCCATCTGTTACCTTGAACCCCCTGGTTTCGTTTTAGACTCTTCGTGGTTAAGCTGGTTCTCATGATGTAAACATAGTAAGTCTACAGCCACACCACCCTGAACGCGCCAGAGCTCATCTGATCTCAGAAGCTAAGCAGGGTTGAGCCTGGTTAGTACTTGGATGGGAGACCGCCTAGGAATAGCAGGTGTTATAGGCTTGGGCTTCCCTGATGGCTCAGACGGTAAAGAATCCGCCTGCAATGCAAGAGACTCGGGTTTGATCCCTGGGTTGGGAAGATCGCCTTGGAGAAGAGAATGACTACCCACTCCAGTATTATTGTATGGAGAATCCCATGGACAGACGAGCCTGGCAGTCTATAATCCATGGGGTCACAGAGTTGGAGACGAATGAGCGACTAACACAAACATAGTAAAAATTTGTTATTTTAAACAAGAGAGTAAATAAGTTGATTTCTAAAAAGATTCTTACAGAATCCTTCATGATGTTTTACTTTGCAGGTACGGAAAACTTTTTTCACCTTAGCATTTTGTGACTTCTGTCGAAAGCTGCTTTTCCAGGGGTTCCGCTGTCAAACATGTGGTTATAAATTTCACCAGCGTTGTAGTACAGAGGTTCCACTGATGTGTGTTAATTATGACCAACTAGAGTAAGTAATCAAAAAATTTTTCTTTTCTGCCACTTTACATTTAACTTTTCTTAATGTGAAACTAGTATGTCTTAGAGTCCGTGGAAATTTTCTTTGCAGAAGAATTGTTACAGGGAGAAAACAAAAGTTTTTTGAGGTTTGGCTAGATAGTAGTGTAGCCAGTACTTCACTTTCAGATTGTAATTCTGGTTTGCTAGACATTTCATTTATGTTTCATATTCTTTTTTAATTAATATAAGATCCCTTCCACATAGATATCACTTTAAGATGGATTTTGAGTGTTTAAATTAAATTAACTATTATATTTTTGGACCACAGATGGGGGAATCTGGTTCTGTCAGCTGTTTTATAAATTAAGTTTTCTCTTTCTCTCGAAGTTAGTGTCTGTCTGTGTGTCTCTCTCCCACTCCCTCTCTCAATATATTGAGTTAATTTTAATCTTTTTGTGTGTATTGTCACTACTGCTATTAAGGTCTTATTTTTTGATCACTGGAATTAGGGAGAGTTCCACTCAGTAGTTTAAAGTACATGATAATAATGTAACCTTTTAGCAATAGATACATTTTCTTCTAATTCCTTAACCATAAAGCATAATTTTTCCTCTCTACTATGTAGAAATGTGCTATATAGAACAATTAGTTTTAGCTAAAACAGTTAGTTTTAGCTTGTCTTGAAAGTAGAGTATAATTTTTTACCCTAAGCTATCAGACAGAAATACAGCCAATTGAATTTAGCAGTCTTTCCTGAAAATGGCAATTTGAGCTCAGATATTTTTGTAAATTCTTTAATGTATTCTGGTGTATGAAGCTTCTGGGTTTTGCACAAGTTAGGTTTGTTTTGTTTTGTTTTTGTTTTTGCCTCACAGTTTGCTGTTTGTCTCCAAGTTCTTTGAACACCACCCAATACCACAGGAGGAGGCCTCCTTAGCAGAGACTACCCTTCCATGTGGCTCATCCCCTTCTGCACCCCACTCCGATTCTATTGGGTATGATTTGATTCCTGCTGTTCAGTGACATGCTACTTGAGCTGATTTTTTTTTTTTTTTAACTTTTAGTTGCTTTGAAACATTTCCAACATTTGGGTAGTTAAATTAAGGACTTTTTTTTCCAGGTAACTCGTAACACCTGTCATACATTTGATACAGATACAGAGGGTTAAAACTGACATAGACTGTTGTAGGACCATACTTGGAAAAAATCAAGCAACAAATAATTTAGAGTCCCTGCCTTGTGCTTGCTTTATTTTTAATATCAGATACAGAAGTATATGATTTCCATTTAGAAAATGGCCAACAGTTTTAAGCTAAATATAATTATAATCTACAATTTATGATATATTATTTTAAACTATGTGATAAATATTGCGATGTTTACAAAAGAGAATAGAGAGAGTAGTGAACATTTAATCAAGAAAGTGGGATTTGAACCGGACCATAAAGAATTCCAGAATCTGAATGAGTCTAGGAGATAAAAGCACACTAGTGATGATGGGACCAGGGGGTGGGGGGAGAAGAGAAGGACAGAAACAGCTTATCTTCATTTTCTAGTTCATCCATTTTCTTTAGATTTGATAATAACATTTATCAGATTTAATCCAGATTTTTGTTTTTCCTATGTAAAGACCAGTGTCCTTTGCATACATATTTCTGACTTAATGTGCTACATGTTGCTATCATAGTCTTTATTATTAAGTTTCGAGAATGACTTGCTGTCACTACACCAGATCAATTATGTTAATTGACCACCCTCTACAGTTGTAGTTAGTTAAGGCTTTTTCTACTTTTAAGTTCTGACATAAAGTGTGTCACTGCCTTGAGACTTTAAATTAGCCTCTAAGTATGTAGAAAGTCAGTGTGTGTTTCAAAACTTTCTTAAAGCTAATACTGTCATTTTAAAATTCTTTTTACCTGCTCCCAAAATCCCTTGCCAAAGGCTGTTATTGGCTGTCTAAAGCAAAAGCACAGCTTTGTCACAAACTAAAAATTAATCAGTTAATCATAATAAAAAGGACCAATAGAGCAATTATTTTTATTTCAGTTCTAAGTGGATTCATTTAGTTAATATGAACAGTTAAAGTTAACATTTCTTTCCCTACCCTTTTAAAAGGGTGCTTCAAAGAAGTAAAGCTCATAAGCGGGTATGGTTCAGATTCTAGTAATATATTTAATTTAGAAGCTTCTTGTCACAAGTTGGCTTTTTTGACTCTTCCGACCTTCATCTGGTCCAAAACTATATTTTCTTCTCATTCCTCTTTAAACCCTCTCTCCTCTTAAAAATGTCTTTTTATTCCCTCAGCTGTCTTTCTGGCTGTCTTATTAACCACTTGATACTGCTGATTAGTTACAGAGTTTGCATAAGATGGGGTGCAACAATAACCAATCTCTGAAGAGAAGCTGATAGCATTGAATCATTCATTGGTCCTGACGGAGCTCACTGAGTCGCACCTCATCAATCAAGTGGTACTCACTTCTCAGCTCCCTTGGATATTCTTTCTGAGGGGCACAGATTTCTTATGGGTGTTTACAATCTATTCTCAAAACTTTAATGTGCTCTGTGAATGCCAGCTTCATTTTGGGGGCAGTGAGAGGTCATAGACGTTGTTATTTATCCACACTACCAAAATAGGTCAGTCTGTCACAGTTTCCTCAAAGAGCAATTTTTACAAAATTTGCTTTAAGGTTTAATGTATTATTCTTCTGTGTGTCTTGTATCATTTATTGGGCATGGTAAACATTTCAAACTATGAGAGATTTGACACTCTGAGAATCATCTTTTGAATTTGGAAATTATTTTTGCCATTTTTGTTCAAGATTTTAATTCACCTCTTGTATAAAGCAATAGATACATGAAATACACATGTGCTTTTAAAAGATTTATGATTTCCTAATACTTCCCATAAAAATTACATCTTAGTAACTTCAACTATCAAGAAATGGCAAAGGTAGAAACAATTAGCAGACATTATTCATTTAGTGTGTATTTTGAACATTTTTGTATAATGTTAAAGAACAAGAGTTTCTTCAGCTGATTAACCACAGGTAATTTCTAGCCATTTGTAGATGTCTCTGGAATGTTCTGAATAAAATCAGTGTTCTTATCATTGATACCTCATGGAGGGTCTGCTTGAGCAAAGCAGTTTGTTGGTGTTAGTTGTAAGGATATATTAGTTTTTTAAACTAATTCTTTTAAAAGCCATTACTGCCATTACCTGTATTTTAAGGTTTTATTTGAGAATATGAAAACAAAATCTTCATATAATTCATTTTTCTATGTTATCTATCTCTAGAAAGTTGCTCTAAATCTTATCTTCCAATCGCTTGACTTTTCCAGGCCCCCAATTCTCACCAGTCCGTCTCCTTCAAAATCCATTCCAATTCCACAGCCTTTCCGACCAGCAGATGAAGATCATCGAAATCAGTTTGGACAACGAGACCGGTCCTCATCAGCTCCAAATGTACATATAAACACAATAGAACCCGTCAACATTGATGTAAGTATCCAGCAGTGTCCGAATCTAGAAAATTCAAGTGTGTTTATTTTTCTGCTGTTTTTTTGGACCACAGATTTGGGGAATCTAGTTCTGTCAACTGTTTTGTAAATTTAGTTTTCTCTCTCTCTAGAAGTTAGTGTCTGTCTGTGTCTCTCTCTCCTCTCTCCCATGCCCTCTCTCAATATATTGAGTTAATTTTAATCTTTTTGTGTGTATTTATAATATAGATTTATAATATAGATCAGAAATAAGTGCCATCTTTCATTTATCACAGTTAGTATAAATGATCTGAATTACAGATCAGAAAAATCTTGTCGTCTTCTCTGATGGCATAAAATATTTAACCTGGTACCAAAGTATAGAGTTATTCTCATTGTTTTTTTCCTTATGACACCTCTGTAAAAGTCTTATCTTCATTTATTTAACAGATAATCAATCCACTTAACCCATTTGAAGGTATAGAAAAAATAAGAATATACTTGCATATTTCAATGTGAAATCTTTACCTAAATTTCTAGAAGTTCAGCTTTGAGTTAAATAACCCTTAAGGACTGACTAATCATTACTTTTGTAGTTCTCGTGCAAAGCTACCATTTACCTTCTTTACTTTCTTGAGTATACCATTGTGGAGAAGGAAATGGCAACCCACTCTAGTATTCTTGCCCGGAGAATACCAGGGACAGAGGAGCCTGGTGGGCTGCTGTCTGTGGGGTCACACAGAGTCGGACACGACTAAAGTGACTTAGCAGCAGCAGCAGCATACCATTGCACTCCATCTCTATACAAATCAGTTATTTTAGCTACTTCTGGCTGATCACTCATGAATTTTTTCCTTTCCTAGTTTGTGTTACACACTGGAAGTTAATTATGTACCTTAGTATCACTTCTTCAATTTAACCTTAACTTCTGGACAGCAAAAACCATTCCCAATATAGTTGCCTAGAATAGGAACTATTAGGTGATGACCTAACTTAAGAGATCATCAAAAAATATTTGTGTTAATAAAAGGCTTACAAGACAAAGCAGAGGTCTACTTCCCATAATACAGACCAAGGGTCAGCAAACTCTTAAAGGGCCAGATGGTAAATATTTTAGGCTTGTGGATCTTGCAATCTCTAAAGACAACTGTTGAACTCTGTCACTAATGTGAAAACAACCATAGATAATAAATATATTTTAAACAAACAGGTGAGGCTTTATTCTGATAAACTTCAGTAAAGCAGGTGGCCAGCCCATTGTTTTTTGCCAGTCCCATATATAGACAAAAGGGAAAGAAGAGTTGAGAAAAAAAATAAATTCTGACATACACAGGATCACTCCAAAAGGACTGGTTCATTCAGCTGTATCATCCTGATAACCAAATTCCTGAAGAGAATAAAGAGCCCTTGACACCTGAGCTGTGGTGGGGTCAGGATCATTTCTCCCATAATTTGTACTTTAGAATAAAAAATGTAGGTTATCCTTAATCTTTGAATGTAATAAGCAACAAAACAGAAAAGCTACCAAATTTGTTTGCATTGGGAAGTAATCATATTTAAAAAGAAATCTGAAACTGTTTACCCAGATGAGCAGGATACTGAAGTTACTGAGGAGTCATGTGTATGCTAGAGGACAGCCTGTTGTTCTCTAAAGAGCCTAATGTTCTCATTATACAGGCATTCCTTCTGTGAGTCCTCATAAGGTTGAGTAAAGGAGCCAAAATTATCCTAACAGGAAAATATTCACTAATTAACAGACTCCCCTAATAAGTCTCCACCCACATATCCCTCCCTCCCCATTTAATACTAGCTTTCATTCCAGCCCTTTTTCATCACTATCCAACATTACAATGAAAAAATAAAGCAGACTGATTGCTAGTCTGACAACAAAAAAAAGATTTTAAGGATTTATTGAGGACAATGAAAAGTCATTGGGAAATAAGGATACAGCAGAATTAAATTAGTCCAGTTAACAGTAAAAGAGAGTAAGTGTCTAAAGGATGACAAGAGAACAGGCTTTTCAAAAGAAAATGAATTAAATATCAAAGGATGGATGGAGTCATTGAGGGAACTGATGAAATCCTTTAAAATTTTTATAGAAATAATTGATTATGATGTGAAAGATGAATGTTAAATTGAGAGTTTATGCTATTGTAAGTTTGATATTATGACCAACAAAACCTTGATTCCCTCTGTATTAATTCTAAGAATTAGCATATTATTGACATTATAACTTAATATTTTTGTTGAAGTAGATGAAAATAAACTTTTTATCAATCTTACTTTCATTTTTCAAGATACATTCCCAAGTCAGACTTTCTTCCTACTTTTTACTATGAAATTTTTTTTTCTGTTTTTGTTGAATTTATTTAAAGTAGTCTTTTCTTAATACCAATTTCTCTCAACTAAGAAGGGCTTCTTCCATCTGGCTAGATCCACATACAAAGGGAGGAAAAAAGTAGGAGAGGGAAATAAGTGAATAAGGAGATTGCGTGAAATATGAAATCAAATCTTATTTCTAGGTTAGATCTATTGTCAGTATGTTCAAAGTTGTAAACTTTGTATTTACTTTCAAAACTAACATTCTTTTAGAGTATTTCTCCTTATGTCTTAGTGTTACTAAAATTCTCCTGTTCTCTTGGGCGTGAGCATTTGGAGTGTCATGTTTATATCTTGCCTTTTCATCTTCCCCATAAGATATCACCTTTCCTTTTGATATGTATCTCAGATTTGTTTTTTCTACCACCATTTGGGCCCATATTTCTTCACTTGAACTACTTATGACATTAATCTGCTGTATAAATTTCCTGCCATTGATTTCTCTGTCCATTTACATTCTTAATCGCTACTGTCAGAATAGGGTTTTATTCTGTTTTATTATTTATTGTAAGACTTCAATCACCATCTGTTCCTTTGTTATAAAACTTTTTTTTTGTTGCTATAAAACTTTTGTTTACTTCCCATTGATTATAAAATATAAACCTTTTAGCATTTCATTCAGTTTCAGTCGTTTCTTTCAGTTTCAGTCATTATTTGTCATTTATTATTCCAGTAAACCAAATTTAATATTTACTGTGGGATAGGCACTGTGTCAGAATAGGGAATTAAGATGAATTAGCACACAGTCTTTGCCCTCAGGGAGGTCATGGTCTAATGGATGAATCAGACATATAAATAAATAAACACAAAAATATAAGGTGATAGTTTATAGAAGGGGATGAACTCTACCTGATTAAAGACAGTCAAGTTTAGCAGAGAAGAGACCACATTTAAGCCAGATTGTAGAAGATGAACGATGAATATGAAGGAGTAGGAATTTATTAAGTACCTAGTGCTAGGGGTTTTAAGAAGGAAGAGCATTTGTTAAGGAAATAGTATGTGCAGAAGTATGGAAGTACCTTTATGTGGGATGTAGTTAATACTTGATATTGTAGGGAAGATGACATGTATTATTCTGAGGTCTGTGTAGTAGTTGATAGTAAAGGGTCCAGTGTTTACTGAGTGGGAAAGAAGGTGGTCAGCTCTTTACTTTAGAAAAAATCTTTTGAATTTAGTGAGAGATTTGATAGATACGATTGTTAAGATTGATACTATAAATAGCATGCTTACTATGTGCTAGATCCTTTTTCAAGTACATAAATTTTCTTATTCCATCCTCATAAACACTTGTGAGTTAAGTACTATTATTTTCCTTCTTTTACTGTTAAGAAAATTAGATTTAGAGATGTCAAGAAACTTATTCCAGATCACACAGGTGATAAATGATTGAAATGGGGTAAAACCTGGCCATTCTTCTTAAAGTCAATCGCTGTTCTGTCTAGTAGTAGAGGAGAGAGGTGGGAGATGAGAGATAAAAAAAGACAATGCCTAGAATTCTCTGCCTTAGGTGACTACATAGTATTTATTTGATTGATTAGGATAGAAATGCCTAGGGAAGAACAGGGTTTGTAGAAATGAAAATGTTAACTTTTATTTTGGACATACTGACTTGAAGATGTCTGTGGATCTTTACTGGTTTAGAAATCCAGTAGCAGTTGAAATAAAGACCTTGAGTAGATATACACATTTAGAAATAATTAGCCTATTTGTGTTAAAGTCATGGATGTAAATGATATTATTACTTCAAGATAATGTAAATTGAAGAGGGTAGAAATGCAACCCCAGTGATCATTAACATTTGAGATATAGGCAGAGACTGTCCTTCTCTGTCTCCATTATAGGCTCCTCTTCCTAAATTTAGTTTGAAACAAAGAAGAGAAAGTAGTGTTGAAGAAGCCAAAGGGAGAAATGGGGACTTCAAGAATGCTGAAGTAGCTGATGGCAGTTGCCATTGAGACTCAAATGAGATAGAACTATTGAATACATTCAATATAACTATTGAACTGGGCAGTTACAGTGTCATTTTAATGTCATTGAGAGCTGTTTTAGAGGTCTAGTGGAGGAGAGCAAAAGCTAGTAAAGATGTGGGATTCAGTGCCAGATTTGAGAAGCTTGGCTACAAAGGAATGATGAAAGCCATAGACTGAAGCAGTCACATGAGAGACTTGAGCATACTTGTAACTTGAGGGGAAGAAGCAAGTAAAGAGAGAGGTTCAAAAGAACAAGAGAAGGAATAATTAAGGTAGTAAATGAAAATTCCTTGAACTTGGAAGTGATGTTCCTCAGGGGCTATGAGGAGTTAAAGGTGAACATAGCTAGGTCCGCAGCTCTTTAGAGGCAGAATGACCACGGGCAGATGACTTAACCTTGGGGCTAACAGTGTCTACCCCTTGTAGTGATGATTATTCTTGGCACAAAAAAAGAATTCAGAAACTATAGCTAATATTATTGTGCAGATGTTTGTAGATATAGAGACAGAACAGAATGTTCTTTGATAGCTTCTGTTTTCTCTATCCTGCTAAAAAGGAGAAGAGCAGTAATTAAGAAAGGAACCATAGGAAATTGGGGGGAAGTTTGAAATAGCCACTATCGGAATACTAGAAGGTCCTGTTTAACCTAGACCACATAGAAAAAGATTGTCAGAGAGCTTTAAGAACATATTTAAGATTGGAAAATACAAGCTTTCGGTGGTTATTAGCAGCAGGTTGTCCAGAAGGCCTTTCTTTTTTTTTTTTGGCAGTGCTGCTCAGCTTATGGGATCGTACTTCCCTGATGAGGGCTTAAACCCCAGCTCTCAGCAGTGAAAGCTCAGAGTCCTGGACCACCAGGGAATTCCCCCTCTGCTTTTCTGCATTCCTATCTACCGCTCAAACTCCAGCTCTTAGATTAACTTCTTCAAATGCTTCACCAGTGACCAAGTTCTATAGTTGTTCATTTATCCTTTGAACTTATGTTGCACCAAGAATCTTTTTACATATACCGTTTATTTGGCAATTAACTAAGCAACTTTGGCACATTTTTTTATTGTTTTCCTAAGCTCTTATTTTTATGTAATTTCTATGTTTGTATATCTTTCTTAGATGATAAGCTCTCAAGAACTCAGAGTTAGTGAGACCACTATGATTTTATATTTATTGGTAGTCATACAACCGCTAACACTTAGCACCTTATTTGCAGATATGAGTATTTGTTGATTATTCTGTACAGAATGTTAAAGGTTTTTCATAGTACATTGAACATGGCAGAAATGCATCTGTAAAGAATGTTCTCTTGTTTTAGCTTATAAGCCTTTGAGCATATTTAGAGACATTTGAGGCAGTTCAGTCAGTCTCTCTTATCAGTTACACTAGGCAAACTAAGTTCTGTCTGTCAAGGTCCAAATTGCACTGCATTGCCAGTAGACTCCTCCCCCGCTGCCCTGCCTCACAGTCTGTTGTAAAAAGCTGTATTTTAATAATAAAGACAATTAAAAAAAATTTTCCCTTCTAAGGTGTCCTTAAACATTTATATTTTTATGATTGTATCAGTGTATACTTAATTTTGTATCCTTTTCTAGTTATAAACATGTTTCATGATTCAAACTTCATAACTGTTTTAGTAGCTGCATAGTATGTTCTGAATTGACACACTATAATTTACTTAACCAATGTATGTCAGTATGCCGAAAATGGCAGTATGCCTAAAATAGGGAAGTAATTATTTCTGGTGTTTTTTAGTATAATGGATAATGTTGCACTAAACATCTTTGTGCATATCACTTTTTTCTTCTGAATTATTTCTTTAGGAAAGATTCCCAGAAGTGGAATTATAGGATCAAAGGGTATGAACATTTTATGGCTCTTAATATGTGCCAGTAGAATGTTTTTAAGCATTAATGCAGCCATTGGTTTTGAATGGCCTGAAATGGATTTCAACATTTGATCAGGACTAATAATCTCTTCAGTCTAGGGTTAGGTTGGCAAGTGTTTCAGAGTTTTTATTTTATCATGTTCACTAGTTAATTCCATATTATTTCTGTTTTGTGAAGTAATTTATAAGACAGGTATTATTTTGAATTCACCTTTCTGTTAATGCTTAGTGGAAAATAAAATGTTGTTGCCTTTTTATCATATGCTTTGATTAAGTATACATTACTATCTATTTGTAGGACTTGATTAGAGACCAAGGGTTTCGTAGTGATGGAGGTAAGTAGTGATTTCAATTAAAAAAAAAAAAACGGGGAAGAATGCAATTGCTTTGCTGCTTGTCTCCTTTATATTTGCTTCTTTCATGAAACACAGACACAGAGAAAAATACATAGAGAAAAATAAAAATTGTTTGCTTTTCTTTAGTAATTATCATTTGTCTCTAATAAAATTTTAACTGATTTTAAATTTTAACTCTAGAAACAGAGGAAAAAGAGGACATAAAAGGGGAGTCTTAAATGTGACATCTACAATTTTTAAAATGTTATCAAAGAGAAATCTTAATTATTTTACCCACTTTATTCCTAACTATCTCCACTAATACTTAAAGACTGAGCTTACAAACAGTTAAAACTTGACTTTCTTAAATCATTCTTGGGGAGAATCCCTGGAATTACCTGCTACAGCTTGTCAGTTTGATAGACACTGTCAGCTACTTCCCTTCAGCTTTCTAGAAGGCCCTGGAAGATGCATTTTATAGCATGGACCCCTAATAGAAAAGCCTAGTTCCCCTCTTTACTAGTCCAGTAAATAAAATAAGCAAATGAGAAATTGAATTGAGATTTCTTAAAGAATTGTTATCAGCTGTTTACTCTGGCACCCAGTGAATATTGGGGTCATAGCAAAACATTACTTTAGAAAATACTTTTTAAAATAAGCATTTACCCCCATAAGATTTTTGTAAGAGATGCTGTTTGAAACAGTCTTGACGTTTTCTTCCAGGTGGTCCTTTATGCTTCCGTCTTCAACTGTCATCTATTTAATAAGGAAGCCCTGCAATGCCCACATACTTTGTTTAGAGTCTGTCTCTTCACTGTGACCCTGATTTATATTCAAAATATCTAAGCCCAGATGCAGAGATACTTTATGTCAAATGTTGCATGAACCATCTTTTGTTATGTTTCTATATACTTGTGGACCTACCAAAATAATAACCCTGTGTTATGTACTCTGGAGTTAGTATTTACTATATGTAGTACATAGTTACAAAAGTGTTCTTTTTTTTTCCTGTTTGTTATTCCATGAACCCACCAATTAATGTTGCTGCCAGTTTGACTTTGTACGTCTTAATAGCTGTGGCTTTTGACAATTTTGCCCAATACATCTGGCATTTAAATGTTGCCATCATGTTAGCATCACAGAGTTAACTTAGTCATAAAAATTGCCTGCTTAGTACCAAAAATCAAACAGCATTTATCTTTTATATGCATCACTTTTAAAAGAATGATTGGAATTTTATGAAAATAAGCAGTTTTTTAAACATCCAGAATTATTTTGTGAAGCAGGCTTCAACTCATCATATTTATTCCCCGTGACTTCTTTCATTTCTTCTGTGTCTGTCTTCCTGTGTTTGCCTGCCCCTCTCTTTCTCTTCTAACAGCCCCTTTGAACCAGCTGATGCGCTGTCTTCGGAAATACCAATCCCGGACTCCCAGTCCCCTCCTACATTCTGTCCCCAGTGAAATAGTGTTTGATTTTGAGCCTGGCCCAGTGTTCAGAGGTAGTTGGGCTCTTCTTTCTTGTTTTCACCCAAAGCAAATTAAATATAAACAACAGATACTGTTTGTGTCTCACCCTCACAGTGTGTTTGTAAGAGTGAGAGTTTTCAGTACTAAATTTCTGCTTGGCCTGGCTGGAATGCTCTGAATGTGCTTCTCTCACATACTCACTTCCACAAGCTTTCTGTATGCTGTCTGTCATAAATGTTTAAAAGCGAGAGCTGAAATTTCCATCTTGTTCTTTGTTAATACTATTTTTTGATCTTGATAATTTCTTAAACTCAGGGGGTGGCAGTAAATAATGTGGGGAGGGTTTTCTTCAAGCTGAATTTCTTTTACTTTAATCAATTTAGGTGATAACCTTGATGGTTGCTAATATCAATTTTTTTGGTTTTTAAAAAATGGAAATCCCTATTATGAGTTCGTATTAGACTTTTGGCTTTATCTTTTGGTAATATGTGCTTTTTTTTTTAAAGCATAAGCCATGTATATTTTATGTCAAAACTAGGGAACTTAAAGATCTGTGATACATTTGAGGTATTTTAAAGCATACTTTAGAAAATTGAGATTGATACTTTCAGTTATGCTCTCATATGAGGGGAAAGTTTAGCAGTATAATTTCACCCACCCAGTTTATCTCACCATTCTTTAATTAGTGGTTAAACTAATTCTTTAAAATTTAAGTCAAAATTTAGACAAGTGTCTTGCTGTAGATATTTTTAAAGAATTATGTTTACTGGTTTTTGCTAGTGTCTGTTACTTATTCTGAATGAATGATGGTTTTCAGATTTTTGCTCTTTCTGCCCAACTTTCTCAGAGAATCCATGGAATGGGCTGGAAGTTATAGAGAACCGAGTAGTGTAATTAAAGTAAGTGATGCAGTACAGCGCTGAGTAGATCAGAACTGTGAAGCCAGGGTAGACAGTTAAGGCTTTATGATGCTGAAATATTATCAGTGGAAGGCAGAATATGGATTGTAGTTAATAGAGATTCCAGTTAATAACTGTAGTTAATAGAGATTCCAGGTGTCATTTTCTTTTAGAAAATTGCATATGAGATCATGGAAATTCCACATGATGACATATGTGGTATAGTAATGATGAAATTTCTACACAGTTTTAACATTTTATTTATTTATTTATTTTTTCTAGTTGTAACATTTTAAATGTTGCCATTAGTATTTTGATCCTTATCCTTTGAGAGAGAGTGACTTTTCAACTTGAGAATAGTTATCTACTTTTTTAAAAAACTGGAGGTCTTTTTGTTCTGTCTGTGCAATTATTAACTGACATCTCAGTCCTGCTTAGCTATACTCAGGCCCCACCAGGAATCATTACCCTGAACCCCTCTGAACCAGGTGCTTTCTGTACATGAATTGGGATTTTTTGCTCAGTCAGCACTTGGAAGGAAAAGTATCCATCAGAAAGGTATGCAACCCTGCCAGCTGAGTCCATTTTCAAAGAGTGTAGCCCTTGGACTCATTTTGCTGATAAAATATTTCCATTTGTAGTGACTTGGCTGAGATGTCATTGCACTTACCTTGTTCTCATTTTATAGGCAGAGATTTTTCAGAAAGTCTTGAGAAACCTACTTGGGTTTGTTGGCATTAACTTTGGTGTGCAGGTAAAATTAATCTTTGTTTAGCAAAATAAGGCTCCAGAAACCAATGACAGTGACTAGTATCTCTCTTAAATAGTATATAGTATGTAGTGTAGGATTTTTTAAAATTGTAGTGGCTAATATGACAGAGTTAGATAATGCCAGTATTAACGCCATTATTAGAAAATGTTTCCATTTGGAGCATTTCTATCTTTTTTTATTATTATTATTGATTGGCTGTTAATGTCACATAATTGAAGTTTATTTTTTATGTTTGCTTTTAAGTTGATTTTGCTTTTTGTTTTTTTTGAGCAAAGAAAAAATTGGGATATATTTAAGATTGTTTTTCCCCTAGACTCTGCAGCAGTAAGCAAAGTATATATCTATAATCATATATTTTAAAGGTTATTAAATTGACCAAAATGCTAAAATTGTAAAATTAAAAGAAACTATAGTTTTTAAGTTTATAGTTAATCACCAAATGAGGCTGTCTTTTTGCCTGTCCTTTCCTAATGGTCAATATTAAAACGTGCACTGCATTTTTTAAAATAAGTCTACATCTCCCTCTACCCTCTGCCCCCAGTAAGCTAATGTACTTGATCCTCCTTTGATAGATAAATTTTTCCTTTCACTAACTTAGGATCAACCACAGGTTTATCTGCCACACCCCCTGCCTCATTACCTGGCTCACTCTCTAATGTGAAAGCATTGCAGAAATCTCCAGGACCTCAGCGAGAAAGAAAGTCCTCTTCATCATCAGAAGACAGGAATCGAATGGTGAGAGTATATGATATCTTTTTTCCTCTGAAGTGCTTTCTTCTTAGAAATCGTTAAGAGCTGATAGTTTTTTGCTTAAAGCATATTCCCACAACGTTGATTTTTGCTCTCAACTCTAATATAATTGAGTAAGGCAGTTTGGGAAGAGTTAGAGTAGTGTTCTGTTTCTAAACTATGGAAAGAGAGTAAGCTGGTATTTTAGGAAGCATTAGGCATATATGTTTTTTAAAGAGTTGGTCTGAAATTCAAATATCTACCAAAGGACATTTTTTCCTATTGAAAAGTTAACTTTATGCTGTAACTTAAATATTTATTAAAAACTAATCACATTAGCAGTAGTGCACTAGTATGTATTGGCTAAGTGAATTCTCTGTCATACCAGAGTTTTGTATGTGTTGATAACATTTTTGAGAGAGAGAGATTGGATCACATAAGATGTATGAAGTAGTTTAGTACTGACTGGGAGAAAGTAATTAGATTATCAACAGTTGCCTAGTACCTTAACTCAAATTTTTGGCCTTTGGAGCCAAAGCTAGTCACAAATGTGTAGCGCTTATCTTGCCCCTAGTTACTAGTCTTCCAAATGATTTTTTTTTTAAGTTGCTTTATTTTATTGATTTTAATACTGACATTTAATGTAACATTTCTTCTCATAACCAATAAATAATTTTTATTTTTACTGAATTACTTCCACCCTAATATTGACTTAGTTCTTAAACTTAATTTGTGTATTGTAAGAATCATTTTCCTATTATTCCTCTAGAGTATACTTTTGTTTTGTTTCTCCCCAAAGTTCTTATTCTCTTCTTATGTCCTTTTCAGAAATAGAGGAATGTACTTAGTGTTAGACATAAAGTTTTCCGTTTTTGTTTGCTTTGGCTTGACTTTTGCCTTATTTTTATCAAGAAAACGCTTGGTAGACGGGATTCAAGTGACGATTGGGAGATTCCTGATGGACAGATCACAGTGGGGCAGAGAATTGGATCTGGGTCATTTGGGACCGTCTACAAGGGGAAGTGGCATGGTACGTATGTCATACGGTGATCTTGTCACAACTTCTGTTAAAAAGAAAATATCAAAGGGAGTAATCACTGTTGTATCATTAAGCTGATTTGATCAGATGCAAGAGTTCCCCAAAGGTTTTTAACAAAAATTATGGGAAATAAAAATTGGATTCACAGCACCAGAAGTTCTCTCATTATACTTCAGTAATAATTTTTAAAGATGATGATCCTCCGGACAAGCTAGTCACCAAGATTTTTTTTTAATAAGTCTTTCTGCTGGTAATTTTATTTGTATTATAAACCACAAGTAAACATATAAAAAGAGCACTTAACCAAAGAAAAAAATGACCAGTAAACATATAAAAAATGTTCAGTCTCACTACTTGCGAAAGAATTAAAAATTCAAAAAATTGAAATCATCATTGCCTCTCAAGTGATTTATTTTTCTTTGAAAAAATAATCAAATGGACAAAAAATTATTTTAATTGATTGTTTAGAGTTGTGATTTTGTAATGCTGCTGGTGGGAAAGTAAATTGCTATGAATTTTCTGGAGGGCAGTTTGGCAATATGTATATGGAACCAATAATTTTATTTGTAGAACAGGAACAAACAGATATGTAAGTATATTCATTGGAGATTTAATATTAAGGAAAAATGGAAATAACTTAAAATGGCCATTAAAAGAAGATGGGCTTACACTGACAACATCCATATATAATTATATAGACAGTAAAATGTTATGGTAGATCTATATTTATTGATATGGAAAAGTTTCTGTGGTATATTTTAAAAGCAGCATGTATAATATCCCATACTATGATGCTACATATATATATCATAATTTTCTAAATGACCATCATTATTTTAGTATATATCTTTTTTAGGTTGTCTTTTTCGTGTGTGTATGTGTTAGTCACTCAGTCGTGTCTGACTCTTGGCAATCCCATAGACTATAGCCCACCAGGCTCCTCTGTCCATGGGATTCTTCAGGCAAGAATACTGGAGTGGGTTGCCATTTCCTTTTCCAGAGGATCTTCCCGACTCAGGAGTCAAACCTAGGTCCCCTGCATTGCAGGCAGGTTCTTTACTGCTGAGCCACTAGGGAAGCCCCTGTCTTTTTCATACATATTTATAAATATTCATACTGCATACTTTTAAGAGCCTAGTAAGGAATACAACAGGTCTTCCCATGTGGAGCTAGTGATAAAGAATCCACCCTGCCAATGCAAAAGACACAAGAGACGTGGGTTCGATCTCTGGGTCAGGAGGATCCCCTGGAGGAGGGCATGGCAACCCACTCTGATATCCTTGCTTGGAGAATCTCAAGGACAGAGGAGCCTGGCGGACTATAGTCCGTAGGGTTGCAAAGAGTCAGACACAACTGAAGTGACTGAGTATACACACAGGGTATACAGGAGTAGGTTAACAGTGATCATTTTTGAATGACATGATTATGGGAGATTTTTATTTTATTTCTTATGCTTTTAAAATGTGTAATTTTTTAAGTTAGTTTTTTTTGCTATAAGCTTTTGGTAATCAGGAAAAATCAATGTTAGTTTAATTATATTGAAATATACATGCAAATAAGTGCACTTTAATGTACAAGTAGCTAAAATTTTGCAAAGTTAACACATCTGTTCAATAAACAGAGCATTACCAGAACTCTAGAAGTCCTCTTCATGTCCCCCACCCCCAAGAGTAACCACTATCCTTACCTGAACAGACATAATAATACAGTATGTACTCCTTTGTGTCTGGCCCTTTTTACACAATATTGTTTATAAGATTCATCTATATTATTGTATATAGTTGTAGGTTATTCATTCTCTATATAGTGTTCATTGTGTGACTATAGACATGACTATTGTGTGACCAGCAGTTGAATAGTTTCCAGTTTGGGGCTTTTATAAACGCTGCTGCTATGAATATTCTTAGCACCTGTCATTTAGTGAACATATGTGTCCATGGCAGTTGGTATATACCTAGGAAAGACTTGTGGGGCCAGTGGTAGATACTGACAGCAGTATTTCAGGTGGTTGTCCCAGTTTATACACCTTTTGGCAATGTGTAAGAATTCTATCTGTTTCATATAAAGTTTTTTTTTTTAAATAATTTTTCTAAGTAAAAGCAATAAGTGATCCGTGGATTTGAAGGAAGTGTTAAATACTCTGATAAAGAAGTTTGCAGTTTTTTATTTCCACAAAGTTCCGTTGGGCCTGTCATCTGCAGTTTTAACATTCAGTTAGTGAATGCCTCTAATTTAGTTTTGCTAAATAGCTAGAAAAATATCATGGGTATTTAATTGGTTAAACTAAATTTCCAAGGGAAAAATGAGATAGGCTGGTTGTTTTTGAGGGAGGGGGGACAGGGATTGATATTTTAAAATACTAGTATAGGAGTGTCATTTTTTAGTTGTTATCCTTAGAAAATTAATGTCGTTTAGGTAGTTAAGGTATAATTTATTTGCCGTTTTGTAGTGGTATGGTTTTAATGCTGTTGTAATTTGTGAAAATACCCTAGAGTTTTTTATAGTTTTAAATTTTAAAGATTGGAATGACATTTGGAATGGCAATTACCTTTTAGGTGATGTGGCAGTGAAAATGTTGAATGTGACAGCACCCACACCTCAGCAGTTACAGGCCTTCAAAAATGAAGTAGGAGTACTCAGGTAAGTTTGTGTGAATCATGTTTTCCAGAGAAGTTATCGTGCTCAACTTGTGTTTTTCAGTGACAGCTGTTGTTAGCGTCATGGATTTACTCAAAATGGACAAGACAGTCTTTCTGAGTATGTTTTGTCTTTGACTGTTTTCTTTTAAGGGGTATGCAATATTATATGGTACAGATGATAAAATTATTAATCCTAGAGTGAATTAATGGAAACACAGTGTTCCAATCATGAAAAGTGGTGCTTTTTCTTATGGAAATACTGCTCTAAAAATTCTAAGGTTATCAGAACACACTTAGAGATTGTATCAAACCTGGAACTTGAGGGAAATGAGCAAACTAGAGTATGTCCAGGCAAGGAGAACTTAGATGCGGAGGATTCTGGAACTATAACTTAGGGAGAAAACTGTCAACAGAACTGAGACTTTAGGTCCATAGGAGGCTATTACATTCAAAAAGTATAAGCTTGCTCTGTATTATTCTAGAGAGTAGAATAGTGAAGCCAGTGGTGAAAGTTGCAGGAAAATGTTTTTTTTCTTAGCCTAAAATTTTACTAATACTAGAACTACTTTAAAGGGAAGAAAGAAAAGAAGAGGGGACTTCCCTGGTGTCCAGTGGCTATGATTCCACACTTCCACTGCAGGGGCACAGGTTCCATCCCTGGTGAAGGAACTTCAGATTTCCCTGGTCGTGGAACATGAATTCCACATGCCACATGATGCGGCCAAAAAAAAAAAGAAAAAGAAAAAAAGAGTAGTGGGAACAGGCTACAGTCTCAGTGATGAACATCCCATAATTAAAGGTATTTAAACAATATCTAGTTGCCTATCTATGAGGTACACTAAAAAAGACATTTACGAAAAAGTTAGGATGTTAGACTAGATAATTCCTAAAGTCTCATCTAAATTTATCTTTCTGCTGCCTTGCTAAAAAATACCTTTTTCTGACAGCATCTTATTGACAAGTAGACTGCTTTGGCCCTGGTTTTGTGTTTTGTTTTGTTTTTTTAACATTTGCTAAAGCATATCAACATTTACTATTTCCTGTTACATTTCTTTTTACAGGAAAACTCGACATGTGAATATCCTCCTCTTCATGGGTTATTCAACAAAGCCACAACTGGCTATTGTTACCCAGTGGTGTGAGGGCTCCAGTTTATATCATCATCTCCACATCATTGAGACCAAATTCGAGATGATCAAACTTATAGATATTGCACGGCAAACTGCACAGGGCATGGAGTAAGTTCCATTCTGTTAAATCTCATGTAAATTACTTTTGAAGACCACTGAGGATGTTTCAAAGGTTTTAGCCATTATTCTTTTGACTTAAATTCCCAGTTACTCTTTAGCATCATATAGACACTTTTAACTAATGGCTAGCTATATGATATTAAGAAATAGAGTAGTCTGTCTCTGTACAGTCTTCATAACATATATCAAATATTTGATAATATGTATGTGACTGTGAATTTATGTTTAGTATACTATAATTTAGCTAAGCAGTGAGGGATCAAAAGATAAAAATAGTCCCCCCCCCAAAAAAAATAAATCCATTGAAAAGTCATTAATAGTTATTGAAGCATATAAAATGATTGTTAATTATCCTTTCAAGTTATTTTCTCCATGTGCCCCTATTTTCTATTGCAAAATAATAATCTGTGTAAAATATAGTAAAAATAAAGTAAAAGTGAAAGTCTGCATTTTGATCCTTTTTAAGGATTTCAAGTTAACTAGTTCATTGAATTTTACTTTGTAATTTAAAAGATAAAACAAATTACTTTATAAAATTTATCATAGGTCAAAGTAAGAAATTGACTACCAAGGATAGATTTTGCATAAAGTGCAAATAGTAAATAAATCAAAAGGTAAAATTAAATATATTTTGAAAGCACTTAGATGAAAATATTTAAGTGAGTTAAATACAATTTTGAAGGTTCCATATGTAGTTTAAAAATATGCATGTATATTAAGTCAGTTTAACATTTTATAGTATACAGATGATTTTCACATACATAGTCATTATGTCATTTAATTTTTATAATGTTATGAAGTAGATATTTTATGTTTACAGATAAAGAAACTGAGGCTTCTAAATGACTTGTCTAGACTTATAAGCAGCAACAAAGATGTTTAGCTCAAAATTTTTGGCTCCCAGCCATTATTCTTTCCCCCAAACCACTATACCACTTGTGCATTATAAAATTAGAATAAAACAGTAAAACTAAAACTCTGACTCAGGGTCATTTATAGCAAATAAGCATAGAACCAGGACTCAAAACGTGATCTAGCTCTTAAATCTTCCCACTGTTCTACCCTTTCTGTCAGAAAACTAGGCAGTATATTTGTAATTTAGGTTGTTTATAAGTCTGTATTCCGCCAAAGTCCTTATTGCAGCAGCTTATTACTTTATTCAGTAACATTCCCACTTATCCAGTAGACTAAAACAGCCCCATCTCTGACTCTGAATCTGTTCAAATCTGAAAGGTTATATTAAAATCTTGCAAAGAGTAAACCGTGGCCACAATGGTAAACACAGAAAGAGAAACAAATCTTGTTCTGCTTCTACGCCACTAGTCTCTTTGCTGCTTCTTCAGCAGGCCAAGTATGCTCTTTGCTCAGGGCCTTTGTACTTGTTATTTTCTTTTTAGGATAAGTAGTCCCGCCACCCAGTATTCATAGAGCTTTTCCCTTATGTCTCTGTTCCAATGTTGCCTTTTCAAGGAAGCCTTCAAATGATCACCTTATATAACTAACACATTCCTACCCTACTCTGTTACCCTCTACCGCACTCCTGTTTTTGTTTTTAACACCCAACTCCATATGACATATTTGTTTATCGTCTGTCATCCCCACTGGAATACAAGCTATATGAGAGCAGGGGTTTAATGCTGTGCTCCTTATTTTATCTCTAATTCCTGAAACAAGGCCTGAGCTATGATAGATACATATGACAAAAATTTTTAAATGAAACCATGATTACACACAACAGCATATTATTGATAGGTTTACCTTCCAGAAGAGAGAGCAGCCACATCCTTATCGTATCAAAAGTGAGAAATGTCAACAAAAGGAAAAACAGTCAAAGACGTAATCAAAGATTAACACAGAGGAAAAGGCTTTTGCTATACACAGAGGCAACAGAGAATAGTATTAAATACTGTTTTAGAAACAGTGACTGGGCAGTGAAGTGCAGTGTTGATTAAGGTAAGAAGTGGCGGTAGAGAAAAACACTGTCAAATTGGAATTGTTCTGTGGTCTGGAAAATAGTTAAGAGGCAGTATTTTCCCATTACTTTACAGTTTGGGATCTGTAAGTATAAACCTTTACAGTTTATGTCTTTAAAATACTTTGTTTGCATTTTGAAGTAACCCTATGTTGAATATATCTGGTTGTGAATGTAGATCATCCCATTAGTTTATCCTTTATCTTAATAGCTGAAAAATATTAATTATAAAATATAAGCTTTCTCACAGATTATATTTTTTATTGCCAGCTTAAATTTAACCAAAGAAGATACAATTCCTTTTTTCCTTTTAGTTCTTATAAGACAATATATGCAACTGGTTAAATGTTTCATCACATCTTTTCTTTACTGAAGGCTTTGGCAGATTCAAAGCCCTTTTATTAAAGTGGCTATGTGGCTTTTAGGTTAAGGTGACCCATTTTTGTTTCCTTGAGATGCCACCAAAACTATAATAATGAAAATTGTTTTTAAGCATGAACATATAATGATGGAGAGGAAAAAAAGAATAGCAGTAATATTTTAGAAGCTAGAAAGCAAATGAAGAAGTGATAATAGACATAGTGCACCCAAAAAAACTAAATTATTAACTGGGTGTGGAAAAATGGAAGCCAACCTGATTTGTACTATGGAATCCTCAAGTCTCAAGAACTGGGAGTGTGAATTATCTCTGGAGGAGGAAAAGTACATAAATGAAAAGGCCTGTCTGAAATGTTTCTCGGGATCCCTTCTCGTGCTCTATGCCACTGGATGGACACCCCATCCCTACCCTGCCTGGCAGGACACTGGAAACATATTCTCTAGAGAGGAGAGAAAGTTTCTGGACCCAGGATACAGGGGAAATGGGGTGTGGGGGTGGGGAGTGGGGTTGGGTGACTGCCTACTAAGTGATGAATGGAGAGCTAGTACTCTCTTTTCATTTGTTTCCCAGAGTACTGGCAGCCAAACCTTCCCCTTCAGGCAGGAGACTGGAAGACTCTTGTTTGAGGAATCTACCAGCCAAGAGTAGAGACACAAAGGTAGTGATACTAGGAATTCCATCTAGATGGGAGTTCAGAACAAGGATTCCATCTGTATGCTCCAAGCTTTCAGACTGCCTTTTAGTCTCACTTAGTCTGGATAAAGACAAATTATCTCTCAATTACCAGACATCAGAGGGAAGGTCTCTTAGGCCAGTGACAGAGAACAAATGGGGGAAAGGAAACTAGGAATAAACAAACACAGTTCAAGAAGGGCTAACCTCCCCCCCCCCCCACCCCCACCCTCCCCCGCAAAAACCTCTTACCAGTTTCCTCAGAGATAAAAGATTTTCTATGAAATAAGGACAGATGCTTTATAAGGAACATTCCTATAACAATGTAAAAATGTTAAAATGCTGATATTTATAGTCAACTGGAAAGTACGTTCCTTCCAATTATTTAAACTTTTAGATGTCAGGTCCCTCTTCCATTGTCCTTCACCATCATTTCACCAAGTACAGAACAAGCTAGATATAGCTGACCAGTAGATCTGTAGACTATTTAAATAGTTGCTTAGTAATGGCCTTTATTTCAGCCCTCATTTCAAACTAGTCTGCCCCCGAATGATTTCCGGAGACTGTTCAAAATGATCTTTTCTGACTGCTTTCCAAAACTGATTCTAAAGTTCCAGGATGTAAGCAGAATAAGAGCATGCTGTCTCACTATATATAGTACTGGGGTTTCAGTCATTCCTAGATAAAACCTTTAGAAATTAGGAAGATTGAATTATTGGGACTTTCAAATGTGTCCCTTTTATTGGATTAGAAAATATAAGCCGACAGTAGATGAGTGACATTTTTCCTGTGTGACTGTCTTCTCTCTTCAGCAAAAGATCATTTCCTATTCCTAGGTTTACTTTACGAGAGCAGAGCTTTTCTAGTGGCAGATAATTAAAGACTCACTCTTAGGAATCAGGATTCATATAGTATATGTTTATCACCTTCTCACCTGAAAGTCATTGATTCTGCCAAAGGGCCAAAGTATTTAAAGAATAACGTTACAGAGAAATTCCAGGAATTGTCAGTCTGTCGTGCTATTTCTTTTCAGGGCTTTTCATTTCAGTCTAATATTTATTGTATAATTTTAAATGTAGCTTTATTAGAAAATTTGCTAAATGTTTACTCAGGGAGGCACACAGAGAAAGTTGCAATCTGTTGTTCTCACAGGAGTGATGTATTCTGATTGTAAGGTGATTAAAAATAATTTGAGGATAAATTCTTACAATTTACTTAAAAAACAACAATGAAGGGCAATGGCAACCCACTCCAGTATTCTTGCCTAGAGAGTCCCTTGGACAGAGGAGCCTGGTGGGCTGCTGCCCATGGGGTCGCACAGAGTCGGACATGACTGAAGCGACTCAGCGTGCACAGCGTGCATGCATGCTTCTTTTTACTCCTGGGTAAGCCTAGTTGAAAGATAGAAGGATGAATTGAAGCTGAGAAGATGGTAAACATGTATTAATGACTGAAAATAATTCTGATTGATTGAAGAATATTTAATTATAGTAAACGTTATTTTCTGGCAGATAAAAACAGTATTTGAGAGGAGGATGCTGATAATCACAAAAAATGCAAATTAAAAAAAGTACTATTTTTTACCTACTAGAATTGCTTAAATGTCCAAATTCTGGCAAGATTAAGTATTGATAAAGATTGGGGGATTGCTTACTGGGACACTCCTGATGCAGCCAGCCAACCTGGGGATAACTTGGAAGGCTCTATTAAAACAAAGTGTTTGGTCTTCCCCCAAGAAACAACCAGCTTTTGTTCCAAGAGAGGTATATTGAAGGAGATATACTACAGGAAAATATCTACTAGTGAAAATTTGGAAACATAAATGTTCATCAGTAGAAGACTGCATGAATGAAGTATTGGCACGTATGTGCAGGGAAAGAATATATAGCACAAATGAATAATAATATGTTTCAACATCAGCTTTAAAGTATGTCAAGTGAGAAAAGCAAGCTGCAGCCTGAGACCATTTAAAATTTTAAAAACAAAACATTACATATATTTTTAAATCTTATGTATATATATATATATAGAAATATTAAACAAAAGCTTAGAAGGTACACAGCAAGCTCAATCAGTAGTAGTTGTCTCCAGGATGGCAAAAAAGAGTCTTAAGATGGGGCTAGCTTATCAAGGACAGAGAGACTTTAGTTTTACCTATGTAAAATTCTTGTGGTTTCCGTCTTTTTATTTAAAAGATTCTATAGTTGTGTTTTATTTTCACAACTTTCTTACAGGTGTAATTTTTTTTAAAAAGGAGGCAAATGTGTAAAAATTTTAAAGCGTTAAGTGTAGTGAGGAAAAGTGGTTTCTACAATTAGCCTTTGTTGCAGTTTTTCTTAATTTCAAAATATAAAGTATTATAAGGAAATACATAATTGCTATAGAAAATTTAGAAAGTGTAAACATAAATAAGCATCAGTACTCTACTGAGAGAGAATTACTGTTAACGTTCGGATGTGTAGTATTGTGTATCTTTTCAGAATTCTGTATTTTAATACTGTATACAGTGGTTGTTTTAAATACAGAATCACACTGGTTTTACTTTTTTTTACTTGCTCTTATTTTAGACGTCTTTACCGATCGATAAATATGTCCTAACTCCATCTCTGCTACTACTAGTAACTCACTCTTTCTTTTATACCAACTATGTTTTGTGGGGTTTTTTATATAGTGATATATTTAGCAGTTACATAATATTTGTTCCAAGCACTGTTCTGTGTACTTTATATATACTATCTCATTTAATCCTTAGCAACCCTGTTGTTCAGTCGCAAAGTCATGTCTAACTCTTTGCAACCCCATAGACTGCAGCGTGCCAGGCTTCCCTGTCCTTCACTGTCTCCCTGAGTTTGCTCAAACTCATGTCTGTTGAGTCAGAGATGCCATTCAACCATCTCATCCTCTACTACCCTCTTCTTCTTCTGCCCTCAGTCTTTCCCAGCATCAGGGTCTTTTCCTCCCTGCAGGTAGATACTGTTATTATCCTGTATTTACTGGTGGAGAAACTAGTTTAAAAGGCCAGGTGACTTGCCGCAAGCACTTTGGCTCCAGAGTGTATTTCCTTGACCTCTTCACTGTTCTGCTTCTTCAGTTTAGTTAGTCCTTTCAGCATATAAATGGGCCCTGAATGCCATGCAGCCATCATACTTCCACTTGCTGGGTTTTTGCTCTTCCTCTGTTGTAGACCCTGTCATACTTTTTTTATCCTCAGTCCTCCAGTATCTCTTCTCCAAGAACTGTCAACTGATAACCTTGCTTGCCATTTTATTAACTACTAGAAACACCCACCACAATATCTTCCTACCTATCTACATTCACACTCAATTTTTCTGTCTCATCGTTAAGAGTAAAAGCCAGTCCTTCTAATTTGTGCACACATACCATCACCTTTCTCCTACAGACTGACGTCTTTTGAGTAGCGCTCTCCTGCTCAACATCAGATTTTCCTTTTCTACTGGATTTTCTTGTGTTTTAAAACATCTTTCTTATGTACATTTGGAAGAATATTGACAATTCTTAAACGTAGGTGCAAGTCTCAGGTTATTTATTATGCTATTCTTTTCATTTTTCTATGCATAAAAGTTTTCGTAATAAAGAAGTCGTGGGAGTCCTTTTCTTGACCCCACTTCCCTTTCAAGCTATCACTTCTTTCCTCTTCTTTCTTTTATAGTAAAACTTCTCAACTGAGTTGTCCTTACTCTAAATTCTTCCCTCCCCTTTTTTCTTGGACCCCTCTCCAGTCAGGCTTTTGCCCCTGACACTTCACTGAAATATCTTTTAATAAGATAGTTACCATGTTGCTAGATCTGGTGGTTAAATATTCAGTCCTCAACCATCAGAAGTGTATAATGCAGTTGATCACACTCTTCTTCATGAAACCTCTTCTTAATCCCTTAAACTCTACTACCTGGGAGCCTTTTAGAAAAGCTGAATGTTAAACACCACCTGGTATCTACTGAATTGTAGGCAGCATTTTAACAAGATCCCTAAGTGATTCTAATCATTAATCATTCTAAAGTTTGAGAAGCATTACTTTATATTCTCTTGATTTCCCTTCTCCTTACTATCTGTTCCTTCTCAGCTAGTTCTTCAACTCCTTAACCTCTCTAAACATTGAAATAGTCCATTGGTAATCTCATCAAGTTTCATGACTTAAAATACTGTTTAATTTCCATTTCTATGGCAGTCTCCAGCTAATTCATTTCCTCTGAACTCCAGACTGTCATATCTAACTGTGCTTAACATCTCTTGATTGTCCAATGGACATCTCAAATGTAATATGTCTGATTCTGAGGTCCTGATCTTTTTCCTCAAGGCTGCCCTTCCTGCAGTCTTTTCATTGCAGTGACTGGCAGCTCTCTCCTTAGGCTGCTTATATCTGACATTTTGTTCCTAGTCTTTGACATCTTTCTTTTTCTTATACCATACTACCAATCTATTAATCAGCTCCAGTTATCTTTATCTTTAAAGTATATTTAGGATCTTACTCTAATGGCAGAAAGAGAAGAAGAATTAAAGAGTCTCTTGATGAGGGTGAAAGAAGAGAGTAAAAAAGCTTAAAACTCAACATAAAAAGAAAATAGTAACTAAGATCATGGCATCTGGTCCCATCACTCCATGGCAAATAAATGGGGAAACAATGGAATCAGTGACAGACTTTATTTCCTTGGGCTCCAAAAAATCACTGTGGACAGTGACTGCAGCCATGAAATTTAAAAGACGTTCCTTGGAAGGGAAGCTATGACAAACCTAGACAGCATATTAAAAAACGAAGACATCACTTTTCTGACAGATATCCGTATAATCAAAGCTATGGTTTTTCCAGTAGTCATGTATGGATGTGAGAACTGGACCATAAAGAAGGGTGAGCACTGAAGAATTGATGCCTTTGAGTTGTGGTGCTGGAGAAGACTCTTGAAATTCCCTTGAACTGCAAGGAAACCAAACCAGTCAATCCTAAAGGAAATAAACCCTAAATACTCATTGAAAGGACTGATGCTGAAGCTCCAATACTTTGGTCACCTGATACAAAGTGCTGACTCATTGGTAAAGACCTTGATGCTGGGAAATACTGAAGGCAGGAGGAGAGGGGTTGACAGGATGAGGTGGTTAGATAGCATCACCGACTCAGTGGACATGAATCTGAGCAAACTCCAGGAGATGGTAAAGGGCAAAGAAGCCTGGCGTGCTGCAGTCCATCCATGAGGTCATAAAGAGTCAGACACGACTTAGCGACTGAACCGCAGCAAGAATCTCACAGCTTCTCATCACCTATTCTGCTGTTACCCTGATTCAGGCCACAGTTACCTCTTGCCTGGGTGAGTGCCTTACTTCCACCCTTACCCACCTTCATTGTATTCTCAACTTAGTAGCCAGAGTAGTCCTTTGAAGACTTCAGTCAGATTGATTATGTTGCTCTTCTGCTCCTCCAGTGTCTTCACGTTTCATACAGAAAGGAAGCCAGAGTCCTTCTAATAGTTGTTAGAATGTCCCCCCACCTCCCCCGGCGCCTGCTTTACTACCGCTCTCAGCTCACTGACTGCTCCTCCGCCTCCTGCTCTCTCGTCTGAGCCAGGTTGCCTTTGCAGAGCGCAGGAAGCACACAGCTGCCGTGGGGTTTTGCCCTTGCTCGCCCCTCTGCCTGCTGGGTTCTTACCCCGTATCTGTACGACTCTCTCCCTCTCTTCCTTTGAATCTTTACTCAAGCTATCCTTTGAAAAGAGACCTTCCCTGGCCTGAAATTACAACCCCCTGACACTCAGCACTTTCTGTCTCCCATCTACTTTTTTGCATCTTTTTAATATCTTCTGTACTAAAATGCAAGCCCCTTTAGGGTAGGGATTTTCTGCTTAAGTTCCAGACTTAGAACAATTGTTGCTTAGCACAGAGTGGGATTTCAATAAATATGTGTTAAGTAAATGAAAGAAAGAATCTATGAAGGTAAACATTATCTCTGTTTTACATGTTAGAAATCCAGAGCTTCAGGAATTATGTCGTGTATCCAAGGTCATACGGCTAGTAAGTGATACAGTTGGATCTCAGAGCCAGATCTGCACATTCACAACCCATGTCCTTTCCTCCTCACCTTTCTAGTCACAGCACTTAGGTCCTCTGAGCTTTGGTTTTCCCATCAGCGTAAGTGGCCTTATTGCCCTTTTGCTTGCCTCACAAAGAAATGCGAAGGTTATAAAATCAAATGATGTAAAAAATATCCTGAGAACTTGAAAATACTTTACATGTACAGGAGGGTGATAGTAATTCTTTGGTTTTTTTATAGAGGTTTTATAATTTTTGCTTTTAGTTTTAGTTCTTCCACCTACTTCAAATTAGTATGAAGTAAGGATTGAAGATTTTTTTTTTCCTTATGTGGATATCCAGTTGTTCCAGCAGCAGTGGTTGAAGTACCTCTCATTTCCCACATTTAACTGTCTTGCTCTTATAAACAAACAAGTACCATACTTGTGAATTTATGTGTTTGAGTTTATGAATGCTATTCTAGGAACAGCATAGTTTTTGCTATTCCATCAATATTGTGATATTCCATGTTTACAGTATACTCACACTTAGTCTCTTCAGGCCAGTAGTGTACTTAAATTATGGTGAGAGTATTTTCCAAAGAGAGATTATACCCTCTCTAATGTAAGTCCCAGCCAGGAAACAGGACATGCAGATATCATATTCATGGACTAGAAAACACTGTATTATTAAGATGTCTGTTTTTTCCAAATTGATCTATAGAATCTATAGGTTCAGTACAGCCCCAGTCTCAGCAGGATTTTGGTATAAATTCACAAGTTGATCCTAAAACATATATGGAAATACAGTGGCAAGAATAGTCAGTTTTAGTCAGTCACTTTTGAAAAAGAACAAAGTTGAAGGACATTTAATGTGAGATTCAAAACTTTCTATAAGCCGCCACAGTAATCAAGACAGTGTAATTTTTAATGATAGATGTGTGACTCAACAAAACAGGAAAGAAAGTCTAGAAGTATATCTATTAGTCTGTGATCAGTAGATTTTTTTTTTTTTTTAACACCAGGATGCCAGGGCAATTCATGGAGAAAGGATAGTCCTTTCAAAAAATGTTACTGGAAATTGATTCTCAGTCCCCTCGGAGGAGGTTTGTCTTACAACTTCACCATCAGCAGTCATTTTTTCGTCTAGAATTCCTCTCCGAGAATTCTGGCAGGATTCAGAATCCCCCTACCTTTTGGAACCCACCTCCTTATCCTCTCCCAGAGTCCTTTTCCTCTTAAAGCCCCCTTCCCCAGAATCTAGCTTTCACCAAAACTTCCTTCCTTTCAGTCTCCTCCTCCCCGAGTGCTCACAGTAGGCCCACTCCTAAATCCCCCTCATCAGAGCTTTCACCTTACACCCCCTGTTTGCCTGAATCTCCCTCCACTCGGGGCTCCCTCTCCCCGCCTCCCCCCGCCTACTCTCCCCAGAATCTTCCTCTCTTCAGAGTCCATGACCCCTGCATCCCCCTCCTTCAGAAGCTCCCTCTCCCCAATCCACTTTTCCCAGAACTGGCTCCCTAGAGCCATTTTCACAAAATCTTTATCCTGGGACTTCTCTGGTGACTCAGCCTGCTCGCTCCCCATGCAGGGGGCTTGTGTTCCATCCCTGGTCAGGGAATTAGATCCTGCATGCCACTACCAAAGAACACGCATGCCACAACTCATGCACAAGAAAAGCAGAGATCCCATGTAACTAAGACCTGGCACAGCCAAATAAATATTTTAAAACAAACAAAATAAAATGTTACCGTAACAACTGTATATCCAAATAGGATAAATAACTAGCCCTTTTCTGGTACAAGATGTGAATATTCATTCAAAATGGATCAAAGGCCTAAGACTAAAAGCTGAACATCTAAAACCTCTAGAAGAAACATAGGAGAAAATCATTGTAGCCTGAAGATAGGTGAAGATTTCTTATGACACAAAAATTAAGAACCATAAAAGAAAAAATTAATAAATTAGACTTTATCAGAATTTAAAACTTTTGCTTTTCAAAAGACACTGTTAAGAAAATGAAAAGACAAGCCACAGACTTGAAGATAATGTTTGCAGGACACATTATCTGGTAAAAGAATTATATCCAAAGCATATGAAGAACTTAATTATAAGACAACTTAATTATAGGACAAACTACCCAATGAAAAAATGGGCAAAAGATTGGAATACTTTATTAAAGAAGATGAAAGAATGGCAAATAAGCACATGCAAAGATCCTCAACATGTTAGACATTACAGATAGGGTGCCACTACACACCCGCTAGAATGCTTATAATCAGAGCCAACAAAGCAATATTTGCAAGGATGCAGAGTAACCAGAGCTCTTACATGTTGCTAGTAAGGATCTTAAATGGTGCAACCACTTTGGCAGGTTCTTTTCAAATTAAAATTAACCATATGAACAATTCTAATCTCACTGACTTCCCAAAAGAAATGAAAACAAGTCAGCAACAAAAACTCATATATGAATGTTTATAGATAGTATCTTATTCATAATTGCCAAAAAACACAACAACCCAAATGTCTGACAACTAACTGGTTAAGTTATGGTATATCTATCCACTCTAATACTATATGCAGCCAGGGTGTGAGTCTCCAAATCATGCTGAGCAAAAGAAGCCAAATGATTTTGTTTATGTGAAATTCTAGGAAAGGTAAAGCTAATTGCTAGTAATAGAAATCATTATCAATGGTTGCCTGAGCCTAGGGAGGTACCGTTAATTGTAGAAATGTATGAAGAAACTTTCGGGGTGATGGATATTCTTCACCTTGGTTATGATTGGTCTTTAGACAAGTATACATATGTGTCTGCCAAAAACTCTTTAAACTGACATAGTAAATGGGTACATTTTGTGTTGTATACTGGTTACACCTCTCCGTAAATTAGATTTTTAAAGTGAGAGAAACTGAAAGATCTAAGTAAAAATTGAATTTAGGCCACTGTAGAATGCAACTGAAAAATGTGTGATCTCCACTTACTAGGGCCTTTCATCATTTTAATGTGGTGAATGATTACTAACTACATAAGACTGGCAGAATGGCATTCCCTGAAGTTTTGCTCACCTTCCGCACTGATTATGAGGGATGAGGAAAACATCAAACTAGCATGGAGACTGGGATTTGAAACTCTATTTGGATAAAATAACACCTTGTCACCACCATCGCGCATTCTAGTCCAATCAACTGCTAACAGTTCTCCGTTGGTGTCAGAGGAGAGATTCATCTTGCTGTGTAAAGACCAATGAACTTATTTCAAATTGTGTAGCATTAGATCAAAGAGGACTGAAATGCTAATGTGTCTGTAGGTCAGTTGCTTGATTTTAGAAATAGCTGAAAGTGTAAGAAAACAGCAAACGAGTGAGAGACACTTGAGGCTTTTATAAATAGACTAGACTGATAATTTGGGCAGATGGTGTAGGCACAGCATTTGAATCTCAGCAAAGTATTTGACTAAAATCTCTCATGATATTCTTTAGGATAAAATAGAGATGTGTAACACACATGAAGAATTTAACTAGGTTCATAATTGTATAATTATCATACCTGAAGTTCTTACGCGAGGAGAGTTTTGTCCTGGCTCTTCTCTTGAATATGACTAGCATATATTTATACATTACTTAGATGAAGGCATCATTCGCATGCTGATAAACTTAATTTTTAGTGAAAACTAGAACTTTAATAAGCTACAATTACAGGCCATGTCTCAGGACTTCCCTGGTGGCTCAGACAGTAAAGAATTCGCCGGCGATGCCGGAGACCTGGGTTCAGTCACTGGGTTGGCTAGATCCCCTGGAGGAGGGCATAGCAACCCACTCCAGTATTCTTGCCTGGAGAATCCCCATGGAGAGGAGCTTGGCAGGTAACAGTCCATAGGATCACAAGGAGTCGGACACGCCTGAGCAACTAAGCACATGTAGGCCGTGTGTGCAAAATATGAAATCTTATTCAAGTCCAAAATAGAGAAGTACACAAATTTTGGATAAGGGAAATGGTTTTGTGGAGCCATGCAAGAACAACAACTCTCTAGGGCTATAGTTGAATATAATTTTAATAGGAGTCAGTAGAGTGACTGTAGCTGCCATAATAACAGTGGCTGATTTAATAAACATTTTTTTCCCACCATAAGGAAGATGAAAGGAATTTGGGTTTTGTTTTGCTTTTTCTGTTTTTTGAGATTGCAAAAGTAAGTGACATCATGCAGTATTTGTCTTTCTCTGACCTGTTTCACTTAGCATAATGACCTCGAGATCCATCCATGTTGTCATAAATGGCTAGATATCCTCATTTTTTATGGCTGAATACTGTTGCTTTGTATATGTGTGTGTGTGTGTTAACATTTTCTTTATCCATTGATGGGCACTTAAGTTGTTTCCGTGTCTTGGTTGCTATGAATAATGCTGCAGTGAACATGAGGGTGCAAGTGTTTTTGAGATGCTGAGTTAAATATTTTTGGATATATATACCCCAACGTGGGATTGTTAGTGCATATGGTAATTCTGTGTCTAATTTTTTGCAGAACCTCCATTCTGTTTTCCATAGCAGCTGTACCAATTTATAGTCCCACTAACAGTACATAAGGATTCCCTTTATCTGCCCCTCGCCAACACTTGGCATTTCTTACCTTTTTGATAATAGTCATTATAACAGATACGACATGATATTTTGTTGTGATTTTGGTTTGCATTTCCCTGGTAGTTAGTGGTGTTGAACACCTTTTCATGTATGTACCTGTTGGCCTATCTGTATTTCTTCTTTGGGAAAATGTCTGTTTTTAAAACTTGATTGAGTTTTTGGTTACTGAGATGTGAGTTCTTTTTATTTTTTGATATCCCCTATAGATACATGATTTACATATACTTTCTCCCCTTTGGTAGGTTGCTTTTTCATCTTGGTGGTGATTTCCTATGTTGTGCAGAAGCTTTTTAGTTTGATGTCAGGGCATCATAGTATGGTCTAAAAAGAACGCTGAAAAATTGAATCTTGCATAAGACCTTGAAAGAAACAGCATAGAGAACAAATTTTACTAGCTGATGTGCCAGCTTCTTAAGGTTAAATTGATTCTGTAGGTGGATACTTTTCTTCAGGAAAGGAGACTCCTAACAGAAACCTATCAAGAGCATGATATTCATTTAGTTTATAACATGTTTTTTTCTTTCCTGCTACTTTTATGGACTTCCTTGGTGGCTCAGATGGTAAAGAATCTGCCTGCAATGGGGGAGACCTGAGTTCGATCCCTGGGCTGGGAAGCTCACCTGGAGGAGGGCATGGTAACCCACTCCAGTATTCTTGCCTGGAGAATTCATTCCATGGATAGAGGAGCCTGGCAGGCTACAGCCCATGGGGTCACAAAGAGTTGGACATGACTCAGCGACTAAGCACTACTTTTATAAACTTAGAGGGTTCTTCTTAGCATCTTTGAAAGGTTAGAAGGAGTTCCAGTGTAACTGTCCTATATAATGGATAGACTTTTGTATCATCTATAGCAAAGTCCATTTATGCTTTTTTTTTTAGTCCATTTATTCTTGTTCCCTTCCTTACCCTCAACCAGTTAATGTGGGGTGTGGCATCTTACATTGTAACTGGTTGATGCTTAAGGAAATCATGGTTTAGGGCCAGCCTATATCTAGAATATTATAGGGATTGAGTAGGGATTGAGGTATGATACTCCTCCCTTTTTTCCCGCTGAGGAGTTTGAGTCTCTCCTCTTTCCAACCTTCCATTATATAGACCAGGATTTCTGCTCTTTTGCTGCTTTTGTTATAGAAGTGTTGCAGAAAGAGAGTTTATTAAATAAGATACAAGTTAGTAGAGCAATTTCTAAATGATAAAAGACTACACAAGGATAAAGTAATATTAGTTCAGGTTGCAGCTGTATGCAACTTTGGCCTATAATAGATTTATGCTGTTTATGATTATATATCACTAGCTCAGCCATTATATTTATATCTTGTTAATTATCTAGTACTTTCCTGGTCAGAAATTTTCTCTCTTCAACCCTGTAGTTACATTTCTATCTACATTATTCTTGGTGTATTTCTTTGTATCAAATTTGTTGAAAAGATTGAGACTATCCATCAAGAATACCTATATCTTCCCATCTTGTAACTTCATCATGCCTCTCTATTTTCATATGTACCACCCATTTGTTGTTGTTGTCTTTAATTTCAAAGGAGACAGGACCTCTTTCCAGAGACCACACCTTTTCTGTGTACTAAATACTAATAAGAAGTCCCAAACTCCACCACCAGTATCGTGACCTATCCGCTTTTCTTTCTAATGAGGATAAGGTCTCCCCATCTTGGAACAGCTTTTGATTGACTCATTTTTCTCCTTTTGAACCTTTCTATGTCACTGCAGAACTTTTCAAGCATATGAGGCCTATAACTGATAACCGTGTTTTCTTTCGATGCAAGAGTGAGTGTGGTGTAGCGTATCAAACTCTCAGCCTAAAAAATCATGACAACAAGATAATTTCAGATTGTGATAAATGCTGTGAAGGAAATAAACAGTATAATGTAAGAGTAATTGGAGGAGAAGGAGTTGGCTTTGTATAAGCAGTAATTTTAAATAAAAATGTTGTCTGAGAAAAAATTTCAAAGTCTTGATCTCTGGATGAGGAAATTGAAGATGAGAAAGCATAAATAATTAAGTTAATTATTTGCAACTGTTTTCTTTTTAACAGTGTTCATTATATAATTTTGATTATATCATTTGAATTTAAAGTCTTACTTCAAGGCAAAATTTATTTCCTAATAGTCATCGTTAGATTTCAGAAGTCTCATGTATCTGTTCTTCCTACAGTTAAATGAAGAAAAATAACCTTCACTAGGACATTATATTTATCTCATTGTTGTTGATTCAGTGTATATGTATTGAATATTTACCACATGCCAGGCATGCTACTAGGCTCTGGGGATAAACAGAAACAAACCAGACACAGTTCTTTCCCTCAATAAACTCAACTGAGGCAGTTTTTAGGGGTAACAGATGATTTAAATTTATCATTGACTTTGAAATAGATTCACTGTGTCTGTTACAGTAGCAAGTTCCTCACTAGTTTTAAGAAGGTATTTTAAGAACATATAATACAACATTTAAAAGTGATTTTATTTTATCAAATGGAGTTTATATTCCAAATAGAAAGTGAACATAGGTGAAAAAAAGCAAGCAAACATGAATCAAACTGTTACAGTAATTACTATATAACTGAACAGGGCAAAGATCACTTCATTTATGGTTGACTCTTGGGAAAACGTCACTTAGGAGTCAGAACTATATTCAGTCTTAAGGAATAAGTCTGATTCAGTGGAGAATAGAAAGAAAGCTAGTTTGGTGTGGGAGGGGAGCACTGATCACAGAGATGGGATTAAATACCAAGGTATACTTAAAGGACCTGGATAAATAGGCGTGACTGGAGTAGAAGGTTTGTATTGGTAAATAGTAAAAGATAAAGCAAAGTCATTCAATAGAAAAAAAGATTTTGGTTGTACCATAATAGTAATATGTTCCTAAAATCCTCAGTTCACTTGTAGTCTATTTTATTGTTTCTTCTATAAAGGGATTATCACAATGTGAAGTTTGCAGTTGTATCATGATTCTAAATAAATCTTTGTTTACACCCCTAAATGTGTTCTATAGATACTGAGGCCAGAGTCGTTAGCCCTCCTCAGGTTAAAATGATGTTTTGTTTTTCAGTTACTTACACGCCAAGTCAATCATCCACAGAGACCTCAAGAGTAATAGTATCCTTCCTGAACTTGTCTGCGAAGTTTGAAAACATCCTGACCTTTTCTCCTGCATTTTATCTTCACATTATGTAAAACCAGTTTTCACGCTGAGTTCAACAATACACTGTAAAGGGAATCAATAAATGGGTTTGCACTAGAGGGTAGTAACACACGATACTACAACCTGCTTTTGGTTTTTGAACAGCTAACCATTGCAAAAAAAAAAAAATCTATTAAGTCCTTATGATAGTAGGACTATGATTGCTTGTTTATGTCCTGTAAGCACTATAACATGCCTAGTTCTGTAGCTATCTACTAGCTTCTTTCAGTGCCCTGACCTTGTTCAGTGGTCGTTGAGATGTATTTGATGGCTCTACATTATATAACAATGAGGTGAGGAAAACATAACGTTTCTTCTTCCTCCATAAGCCCAGATTCAGATCCGATCTGCCAAGTGCCTCAATGCCAGTGATGAGCTTTATAGCCTTCCTAGCAGTGCCAGAAGGAGATTTGGGCCTCTTCTACTAAAATCCAATGGGGAAGTCTCAAGGTCTCCCACAAACTTAGGAAAACAGCGTACCTCATCTTACCACGTTTCAGGCACCAAAAATCCTAAAAGCAGGTCATACAGTTCAAATAACACTATTTTTAAAGCATACTTATTAACTTTAAAAGAAAATGCGAAGTACTATACTTCTTTTTAAAGAATATCATAGTAAAGAATTGTGGAAATTATATCTCATACCTAAAATCTTCATAATGCTTGCTTTGATAGGAAAATGAGACCTGTTGTTTTCCTTTACTTACTACACCTCAGATATTTTTCTTCATGAAGACCTCACAGTAAAAATAGGTGATTTTGGTCTAGCCACAGTGAAATCTCGATGGAGTGGGTCCCATCAGTTTGAACAGTTGTCTGGATCCATTTTGTGGATGGTAAGAATTGAGGCTATTTCTCCATTAATTAAATTTTTGGCCCCTGAGATGCTGTTATTAGAAAGTCATTGAAGATTTCAACTATAGTGTTCTCATAGTTCTCAGTATTCACAAAAACCAATGTTGACCTTATTTTGTTATAAATAGACTTTAATTTTATCTTTAGGAAGAATATTATGGAACCAGCTTCAGTATATCTTAAACAAAAGAATGTATCTTTTATAAGCACTGCTTAAGTTTTATATAGAATTGTCTCTAAAATATTTTGTGTTTAGAATGTTCTATGTATGCTGTTTCAAAAAAAACAAGTATGCAATTTAAAAGTAGGTGTGATCTGCAGCCATTATTAAGGTTTCAATAAAAGAGCTACTCTTTTTAAGAATAAGAGACTGTTTCACAATCTTATTTAAGCCTAAATTGGAAAGTTACTTTCTTTAGACTAGAAAGAATGGTGTAATTATGGGCAGCTGGGAAAAGAAAAAGAAAAATGAAAGGTAGATTTTTAACACTGTCAGCCTTGTGTGCCCTGCATAGCTCCTTCTTGTTCTTTCTTTATTCCTATTTCTGCTTTGTGGAAAAGAAGAAAGAGAAAGTATAAGAAGAGGGAACTAAAACTTTTGTTCAGTTCCTTTCAGCATGCTTTGAAAAGGGCGGTCATAGGGCTTTTCTTAAGCCAGCTCTTCTCAGGGGGGTCCTTAAGACCCTTTAAGGTTTCCCAAGATCGTCCTGTGTGAGACTAGCTTTTTCTTCATACTGTTGAACACATCACAACAGATTGAATGCATAAGTGAATATGTGACTGTAGCTAGCTGCTGTTAAACCAGCCAAAAGGAACTACAGGGACTTACTTCCCTGGCAGTCCAGTGATTAAGGCTCCATGCTTCTATGCCAGGGGTCACAGGTTCAGTCCCTGGTGGGGAACCAAGATCCTGCATGCCTTGTGATGTGGCAAGGGGAAAAATGGCAGTATTCTTCTTCTCAGTAAGCTTTGTTTTTGAAAATCTAGTTTTGTTTTGTTTTTTTTTTTAAAGGGGGGGGGTAATCTGTCTTCACAGCTAATGGTTGTTTTATAATTTAATAAATATTTTAACAGTTCCTCAGTTAAGTTTTAATATGATCAGTATCCTCAGGTATAATCCACATAAACAGACGCTTCTTGGGGTCCTCCATAATTTTTAAGACTGAAAAAATTCTGAGACCAAAAAGTTTGAGAACCTGTGCTCCAAGTTGAATACAGGATGTTCCAAAACTATTAGTGCAGTTTTAAGTTTTCAATAACTGAACCTGCAGTAAAACTTTGGGACACCTGCTGGAAATAGCAAAACTGCAAGGGCTTTCAAAGCCACATTTGCCTGAATTCCCTGAACTTATCTGTAGCAGTTCTAAGAAGAGGATTCTGAATTAGTCACAATAAGCCTGGGGCTAAATTTGGCTATGATTTCTTATATTAACTGGCATTAGAGTGAGTGGCAAGGTGGAACGGGGTTGGCATTGGACTTGAAGTCCAGATGTCTTTACTCTCATACTTTTGACTCTTAACCTGCCTGTTTCTTGACCTCCTCCAAGTCGTTCCATCTTTAACACTGGGTTGAACTAATGGATTTTGAATGCCTTTTCTGGGATCTAGTAATTAGAGCTAGCTATATTTTTCTTTAATACATGTTTGTTTTAATAAATAATTAAAAACAAGCTAATTAATCATTGTAATCTGGATCTCAGACACCTTTAAGGCATAAACCTTGTAGCAAAGATAACAGGTATCCTGGGAGGGGATGAAATTGCAAAATCTACAATTATAAAGAAACAGTTGATACATTTTTTTTTTTTTGATACATGTTTTAAAGGTGTGTTTATTTTAACTAGTGTGGGAAAGTTAGGCTCAGTCAAGTCTCCAGGTTTGTCCTTTTCCAAAAACCTTAGATTATACAGTTTATGGACTATTATACATTGTTTTATATTTTCTTTTAATTTCTTTCTTGTTGATACCTGGGCAGATGGGTTCATCCTTTATTCCACCAAGCTGAGTTTTAAGACAAGAGATTAGTCAGTAGTACACTTAAATGTTGAGTAAAATCTTTTTGAGTTGATAACTGCCTTCATAAACAGAAACATCCATAGACTAAGTGAGAAGAGCTTGGTCAGAACCAAAGGTTAGGTAAGTCCCTGAATTATTTACAGTGGTATTCTCAATCTCGCTTTATTTATATCTTAAATAATAAAACCTTTTGTGAAAATTTTCATGTTACTAAACTAATTGAGGATAAATCATGCATTTCTTATAAATAGATCACATATGATTTTTCATCAAACCATCTACCAACAGTAGTGAAGTAAAACTAAATTTCAAGAAGGCAGTTCTTCAACTGTTCCTCACAAAAATTGCATCCTGGCTTTGAAAATTATGTCTGTATCATAACCAGCCTCTTAATAATCTGGCTTGTTGATTGCTTCACAGTTGTATGGGGTTTATTTTGCACTGTACTACCAAGAACAGTTATCACGAAAATACATGACAAAACCAAGTGGATGGACCCCTCACAGCACCCTCACCCCTCCCCATCCTTTACTCGCATCTGGATCTCCCATACATCTTTCCTCAGTGGTTTTCAGCCTTGGTGGACATTAAAGTCATCTGGGGAGCTATAAAAACTAGCAGTTGAAGCTGATACCATCCCTAGACTCTGATGGTGTATTACTGAGCTAGTATGTACTCTAGATGTTGAGAGTTGAAAGGCTGCACAGGTGATTCTGTTTTGCAGGTAAGACTGAGGAGTGCTGTTACTCCTTGTAAGATAGTCTGCCCTGCCTTACCCTGACCACTAACTGGGAATCCTGTTCCAGGTCTTTGGGCCATTTTTGCAGCTCGTCTTGGTTTTTTATCAGATTCATGTTTTCACCAAGTCTTGTTACCCTGCAGTTTCTCTAATTTTTCCCAATGAAACAGTACAGAAGATGCAAGGTGAAGGAACTCTTTAAAGCTAATATTTAATCAGCCATTTATTATATTACATGTAAATGGCTAATAATGAATCTAGTTGTAGACTATAGTAATTGAAATGCGTAAAAATATACCAAATATGATTAGGTCTGTATCTTTGCCCAAGAAGCAGCAGCCAAAAGAATCTTTATACCATTCAGTCTACCTACTGTCTGTTGGTTTTGTTAATAAAGCATCCATGGCATGATTCTACTGCTTTTGGAAACAGGAAAGGCGTTGGAATGTATCAGTCTTGAAATTTACCATGATTTTCTAACGTGTGCTGAGATAAGGAGAATCATTTGTACCAATGGGAAAAACTGAAATTCTCAGGCGATTACCATAGTGGTTATGCTGCTTTCAAACATCTCATAATGACAGGTCTAGGGTTTCTTTCCTGAGTCAGTAATGGAAAGTGGGAACTCACTCTTAATAGGAAAAGTAATGGGAAAAATTCAAATGGCAGTAATGGTATTTTGTGTAGAGAGAGGGGAGCTGTTAAAATTTTTTAAATCTTAATAATGTATATGGAATCTCAGTACTGCTTCTCTCAGAGTTTACAGAGCATTTATTTTTTGTTTATCTTTGATAATCAGTTTTCTTTCTTTGGCCATAAATAAGAGAATCAACTACATATTTTATATAGATTATTTAATGATAAAAACATTGTTCTGAGAATTATAATAGTTTGGTTTTCAGTCTTTATTTGGTTGATGTGAATAATAAACAACAATATTTTTCTTTTTATGTTCTACCAGGCACCAGAAGTAATCAGAATGCAAGATAAAAACCCATATAGCTTTCAGTCAGATGTATATGCATTTGGGATTGTTCTGTATGAATTGATGACTGGACAGTTACCTTATTCAAATATCAACAACAGGGACCAGGTAAATATTCACCCATTTCTTGGGGTTAATTTTACTATTTGTCGAGAGGCTCCAATTCATTGTAGCAAAGAAGTCTTGGATCTCGGGTAGGCATGAAGAACAGAACTCTTGATCTTGGTTCCAGGTTTAGAACCTTTTGTTCAGTACTTTTGACAGTAATCGCAGCGTGTAAGACCTTTCCTTGAAATACCATGCTTCAGTGTTGTAGTGGAGTGAACCGCCTGCTCTCCTGACTAGGAACTAGAGACACAGTGCTGGGCCTGGCTCCTGCCTTGGACCGTGGCACAGCACTGTAGCATCTGGGCTTAGGACTTTTACTCTGTCACAGATGTGCAGTCAGGTCTGAGCAGGTACTCAGCTGTGAACTTCTTGATACCAAATCCTTTCAAAATTACTAAGCTTTCTCCCTACTTTTTAGATTTTTAAAGCTAGATAAATGAAAGGACTGTTACATCATGCTTTCATTTTTCTGTGATACGAATTCAAGTAGGAGGGAATTTTTTACCTCTCTCTTCCTAAGCTCCTGCTGTCTCTTCCTTATCTTCCAAAGTGTCAGCATAGCCTCGTGCAGCTGTTTGTCATTTTGATCCCAGCCATGTTAAATTCACCTAGGCTTTTAACACTGGCCAAGAAAAATGAATTGTCTTTACTGAAATTACCTTATACACCTTAACATTTTAAAAGAGTGTGTGTGTGTGGGGGGGGGGTGTATGTGGAGAGAGATTGCAGCAGTTATACTGTTAATATATTAGAAACCAATAGTTGACCATATAAACTGGGATTAAAATAGCATTTATACATTACACTGTGACTTGCATGTGAATCACCCGGATAATTTGTTTTAAAAATGAAGATGCTGGAGCAGATGCTGATTCAGTGGGGTGGGGTCCAGGCATCAGCATTTTAATGGGTTTACTGGGCGTTTCTAACACACACGGAGAATCACCAGTGTAAAGAGTCTTTAAAAAAGCATGAATGTTGTATGTGTTTGGTCATAACCTCCCAACCTAATGAAATGATAGTTTTTAATGTATAATGCTTCCTTTAGTAGTTTTTTGGTCAGCAGTTCAACTGTCAATCTTTTTGGTAATAACTGAAGCTTTCTAAAGATATTGGGTAGCTTTCTCACTAAGAATTTTTAACTATCATGTAATATCAGAGAAGTAATCTAAGTTGTCATATGCTTGTGTGTACTTATTGAATCACCATATGACCCTAACTCAACAATGGCCTTGGTTCTCTATCTTGAGGATTTTTTAAATGGCTGCATTTCCACCTAAGTCAGTCTAAAACTAAATTTTTTAATTTGTTGTTTGGTCTTTCTAACTGCTTCATAGCTTTAAAATGTTGAATTATAGCTCTAAGTGTTAAAGAGAAATCTATGACCTGGCTTCTGATGATCTGATTCTTTTAAGCCTCCATGAAATTTAGATTCAGAGTGGGCTAAAATAGAAGCTAAAGAACATAATTGAAACATTGCACTTACTGTCCTTGTGACAGATCCTAGATCACTGAGATGATTGATTCGATGATGGCATTCTGAGGATTAGATTGCCTCTAATTTACCAGCTTCATGTGGTCTGCCAGTTACAGTCTTATTAACTCAACCATCCAGCATAATACCCTGTGCCATGTTCAGTTTTCCTAGCCATACTGTTGTTCTAGACGAATCATGAGGGAATTTTAGTTTAGTTTTAGTTGATTTATCATAGAGATAAAAAACAATAAAAAATTACAAACCTAAGATCTGGATGAAATCCGTTTGTCAGTGAATAAGTTTGTTTTAATAAAAGAATAAAGTTATATTATGGAAATAAGTAGTAGTGTCTCCAAAATATGGAAAAAGCATCCCAGAGTTCTGCACTCATCCACTTCTTGGCATTTTAGGTGCTTTGTCCTCCATGGGAGTGTAATAAATGCTGTGCAAGGGCTTACTTCCCATGAGAGAAGTGAGTGACCAACAGAAGGGTAAGGCCTTTACTAGTTAATTCTTTCTGGTAGTATAGTTAGAGCCTTCTGGAATTTGCCAGTCTGAAACCAAGTGTTTGATAAAGAAAAGGATATGAAAGAATTGTGTACTCTTCCCACCATCCCCATTCTGCTTCATTACTTTCTAGTCTGCTGTAAGTGGCGCTTTTCATGGAACTCCCTCTTTTGAATCAGAAACTCTAGTCATCCCCCCAGGTAGTGTTCCATCTATCTCCTTGATTTGATTTTTCTTTCTGTCTTTCTCATACTTTAATCTCCATGGCTCTCAGATTGGACTTCTGTTTGAAAATCTAGGAATGTTCTTTATTTTTTCCATAGGAGATGGTACAGCTGCTTCTTTACTGTGTAATGTAGGCCCATCCCCCCATATTCTCACCCCTCCATAGTCTGAGGTGGCAGGTTTTGCCTGTAAATTCAGGATAGGACTGGTCAAACAGCCTGATGTGATGGCAGATGTTGGACTCACAACCTGCATGACCTGGCTACTGTACCTCTCTAGGTTTTTTTTTTTTTTTCAATTATTAAAAATAAGAGATTGAACTAAAGAATTCCTTAAAGTTAACAAAGATCAGATTCTTTCCTAAATAGGCCTCTTAACTCCTGGAGGAATGACCATCCCTATATGACTTTGCCAAGTAGCATGCCTTTTATTTCACTTACACGAATGCCAAAAGTCTGAGAAATTGCTTTATCCTTTCCCCTCTCTTTATCATTCTGTTTTGCTGTCAGCCGGAAGCTTAGTCATGGCCAAGGGCCAGGGGCCTCAGTTCTTCTGAACATGGGTCTTTCTGTGAGGACTTTTTCACAGGAACCTTGGACTTTTATCACAGTTTGGTGGCTGGGTTCTAAGCTGCAAGATCTAAAGGAGACAGGAAATGACAAGTACCAGGGAATGATAACAAGTATTTTCTTGCTGTTGTTGTTTAGTTGCTAAGTCAGGTCCAACTCTTTTGTGACCCCATGGACAGTCTCCTCTGTCCATGGGATTTCCCAGGCAAGGATACTGCAGTCAGTTGCCATCTCCTTCTCCAGGGGATCTTCACGACCCAGAAATCGAACCTAAGTCTCCTGAATTGGCAAGTAGATTCTTTACCACTGAGTCTCCAGGGAAGCCAATAAATTGCCAACATGCAAACTAGTTTATTTTAATAAAAAAAATTTGTGATGCCTACTGTATGGGATTTAGAGCAATACAAAGATGAGTAAAACATAGATTGTGCTCTCAGGGGAGTTCACAGTTCTGTTGAGGCAGTGCAGGAGGTGATGTTGAGGATGAGCAGATGTGTGCTCCAACAAAACAGGAGTGAAGGGAGGGCAGGGATACCAGGAATGCAAGTGTAGATGTGTAGACTGAGGATGAAAGTAACCAGTCCCAGAATTGCAAACCAAGCTGTTGATTTTGTAGTGTAAGTGCCAGTTTAATTTCCTATCCATGAATTACATCCAGCAAAGACCTTCCCTTAAGTTTAAATCATTGCAAAGAATGTAATTTTCAGTGTGTTATATTGACATTTCCAAAAAATGTGATTATATCACTTCTAAATGTACCAATTAAAATCTAAGTCATACTTTATTTCGATACTTACCATCATTACTTGTTTAAAAAATATAAAACCTCTTCATTAATTTTTGGAAGTTTCAGAACTTCCATGGCCATCCAGTGGTTGAAACTCTGTGCTCCCATTGCAGGGGACACAGGTTCTATCCCTGGTTGGGGAACTAAGATCTGCACAGTGCAGCCAAAATATGTATATATATGTATGTATATACATACAAAACATGTATGAATGAATATATATAGAAATTTCTGCAAGTTTTACATGGCTCTTTTTTTGCCTTTAAACTATTGAATACCTGTATTTTTCTTTCTCCAATGAGTTTTTTTTTCCTAATATAACATATTTGTATGCTTTGAAACCTCTTATTGATCACTCATATTACATCTCTGCAACAAAAAATAGGGATTTTAATTTAGAATTTTTTTTAAAAGTTGCCAGTGACCTTAGGCTCTGTTAACTTTTTAAATTCCAAATTATCTATTAACAATTATTAATATATATCTGATGAAAATAACATACAGGTTTTGATATATAGAAACAGGTAAAATTTTATTGGAAATGTGTAATTTAATGAACAACATGGGACTTTTGTCTCCTCTTCATCCATATATTTGTGAAAAATAAGACTTTTGCTAGAATAAGCTGGGACTTAGCATCAGTCCTTTTTCTAGTTTTATTTTTAAAGAAGTGCTGAGAAATATTGTTCAAATAAATATTAATAAGAGTATGGGAAAGTCAGAAGTTTTGTTACAACTGTATGCAGAGTTCAGCAGGTTCAGTAACTCTTTTAAGTTTTACAGAACTCACTGGAAGTTGTTAATACTCACATGATGGTTTATTAAAACAAAAGGATACAGGTTAAAATGAGCCACAGGAAGAGGCACATAGGGCAGAATCCAGGAGAGTGTCACATATGGAGCTTCCAGTTGTCCTCTTTCAGTGCAGTTATGACCAGTCCTAAGTTCTCCTGGCAGCCACATGTAACAGCCTGCAGGAAGTATTGCCAGCCAGGGAAACTCACCTAAGTCTTGGAGGCCAGAGTTATTCTCAGGCCTCAGTCACATAGATACAGTTGGCCACCTTAGTTTTTAGCCCATGCAGAGATCAAACTCTTACCATATAACTTAAAACCCTCTCAGTAAATCACGTTGATAGAATAAGACTGTCTGACATGATCTTAGACTCCCAGGTAAACAAAGGCACTCTTATCAGGCAGGACATTCCAGGGCTCAGAGATTACCTTCCAGGTGGTGCTGGTGCTCATTCACTCCTCCTCCAGGGGATCTTCCCAACCTAGGGACTGAACCAGAGTCTTCTAGGAGCCAAAGGCAAAAGCCAGCCCTCCCTGTGGGCAAGATTAATTCTTTACCATGACTCTTGTCACTGGTTATTTGAACTCTTTCTATGGTGGTGCTTTAGTCACTAAGCCGTGTCCAATTCTTGTAGCCCCATGGACTGTAGTGTGCCAGGCTTCTCTGTCCATGGGATTTCCCCAGGCAGGAACACTGGAGTGGATTGCCATTTCCTTCTTCAAAATATATAAATATATGCATAGAAATACTATAGTTTTATTAAACTAAAAGTAATAGCAAGTTATTTATTTGGAGAAGAGTCATTAAAATTGAATTTTGTATCTTTATAAAACCAATTATACTTCACTAGAATACTCTAAAAGTTGAATTTAATTTTCGAAAGAAAGCATAAGAAAATATGTACCTGTTCTACTAGTTGATCACATAAAACCATCTTAAACTATTTCACAAGTCCCCAAAATAACAAGACTTGTCAACTTTCACACAGATTATATTGCTTGACCTACTTATTTCTTCTATTGAATTTCTTCTTTGCTTTATTATTTTTAAAAAACAGAATTTAATTAATGTCAGTTAAGACAAAAGCCATGGCTAACAAACACATGAAAGATGCTCAGCATCACTCATGATCAGAGAAATGCAAATCAAAACCACAATGAGGTACCATCTCACGCCAGTCAGAATGGCCGCTGTCAAAAAGCCTACAAACAATAAATGCTGGAGAGGGTGTGGAGAAAAACACTGTTGGTGGGAATGCAAACTAGTACAGTCACTTTGGAGAACAGAATGGTGATTCCTTAAAAAAATGGAAATAGGACTGCCGTATGACCCAGCAATCCCACTGCTGGGCATGTACACCGAGGAAACCAGAATTGAAAGAGACACATGTACCCCAATGTTCATTGCAGCACCGTTTACAATAGCCAGGACATGGAAGCCATCTAGATGTCCATCAGCAGACAAATGGATAACGAACTTGGGATACATATACACCATGGAATATTACTCAGCTATTAAAAAGATTGCATTTGAGTCAATTCTCGTGAGGTGAATGAAACTGGAGCCTAGTATACAGAGTGAAGTAAGTCAGAAAGAGAAACAGCAGTACAGTATATCAACGCATATATATGGAATTTAGAAAGATGGTAATGACGACCCTATATGCAAGACAGCAAAAGAGACACAAATATAAAGAACAGACTTTTGGACTCTGTGGGAGAAGGCAAGGGTGGGATGATTTGAGAGAAGAGCGTTGAAGTGTGTATTACCATATGTAAAATAGATGACCAATGCAAGTTTGATTCATGGATCAGGGCACTCAAAGCCGGTGCACTGGGACAACCCAAAGGGATGGGGTGGGGAGGGAGGTGAGAGGGGGTTCAGGATGGGGGTACACATGTACACCCGTGGCTGATTCCTGTCAGTGTACGGCAAAAACCACCACAATATTATAAAGTAATTAGCCTCCAATTAAAATAAATTTATTTTTTAAAAGTCTGTGCAAGGAAAAGAGACAAAGCCACGGATCAGAAGCACATGGCCATAACTGAGGATTTTGTGAACTCTCCTTGTGAATAAGGAAGAAATTTGCTCTTTGAACAGTGAGAAGGAACTCTATAAAACAAATGTAACTGAGAACTGTTCAACAGGTTGAAAGCTGAAAGATGCCATTGGAACTGACAAAATGTTTCTTAAACATAAGTGATCAAACAGTGAAACTACATAATATCTCCTGTGGCTGAAACATTCAAGAACTTTAAAGTGCTTAAGTTAAAAATAAAATCCTAGTAAACAGTGAGGACTTACTGTGTAACATAGGGAATATCTTATGATAACCTGTAATGGAAAAGAATCTGAAAAAGAATATATATAACTGAATCACTTTGCTATAAACTAGAATCTGACACAACACTGTAAATCATCACACTTTCTATTGCATACCAAAAATTATTTAATAACTTGTCATTAAAATTATTTTAATAATTAGCTGGCAATTCAGTTGATTTTGCTGAAAGCAAAGAATTGGAAACCAATTGTCTTACAAAGGGATTTGCTACCCATTCATTAGAGTCTAGTTAGACAGCAGTATTTAAAAGTGTCCCTTTGGTACCCTGAGCAGTTTTACACCTTGGCACGGTGTGATATATGCAATATATTGTGATTGCAATATATCACACAATGCAGTGTCATATATGCAATACATTGTGATATGCAATATATTTAACTTACATATGGGTAAAAGGTATGCCTGTTATGAAGTGGGAGAAGAGCAGTTAAAACAAAGGAGATGGGAAAGGAGGTAAATGAAATTAAACTGACTTCACTTTGGTGGTGCTCGGTCAGATCAGCGTGTAGTTAAATAAGGGTTAGTACAGCACCAAACCAGAAATAACAAAGTAGGATATCAGACTTGACTGTTTCTAAAATTCATCAATTCTGCCCTGTAACCAAGGATCTCTGACTGCCTCTTTCCACCTTAGCCTCTGTTGTTGTTCAGTAGCTCAGTCATGTCCCCATGGACTATAGCACTCCAGGCTCCCCTGTCCTGCACCGTCTCCCAGAGTTTGCTCAAACTTATGTCCATTGAGTCTTGTCATACTATCTAACCATCTCCTCTGCTGTCCTCTTCTCCTTTTGCCTTCAGTCTTTCCCAGCATCAGGGTATTAGCATCCAGTCTACCCCTATTGAACCTATTCCCTCTAAGGTCAAAATCCCTCTCTTCTCCCTGAGACTTAAGACTGCTAACATCTGTCTTTGCCCACTTTCAAAAGAACCACAAGTAAGAAAATTAGAAAAGAAAGAAATCAGAAAAATTGCGAATCTCTGCCTGCACGCAGGGAAGATAAACCTTTTTTCTTGTTAAGCAGAAGATTTTAGTTCCCAGTTCACCTTCTTCTCTCTGGAGGAGACTGATTCTCAGACTTATGTAACTCAATGCCCCATTAGAGTTTCCTCAACAAAAAGAGTTCAAAGTTCAGATGCCAGAACAACTGCTTAGTGGATTAACTTTGGTTAACCAAAGGTTAACTCTTGGTTGAATGGAAGAGGTAGATCTGATCTGTGTTTCAGAGTGATTACCCAATCAGTGGGAAAATGGACTGGATAAGGAAAGACTGAAAGTGTGGGAAGCAGTTAGGAGACCTTTGCAGTACTCAACGGGATCATGAAGATTTCAGCTTGCAGCACATTACGTATTGATTCCCCATAGTCTATGATATATAAGACTCTGAGTACTAGTGGTATTGTGCTTTTTAATTTTTTATTTAAGTGTAATGTACATACAGAAAAGTCCCTGTCTTACGTGTACAACTTGTTGAATTTTCAGTGTTTTCACCTATTTACAAGATTATATGATTTGCCTTTTTTTTCCCTCCCCAGATAATTTTTATGGTGGGACGAGGATATCTGTCTCCAGATCTCAGTAAGGTACGGAGTAACTGTCCAAAAGCCATGAAGAGATTAATGGCAGAGTGCCTAAAAAAGAAAAGAGATGAAAGACCACTCTTTCCCCAAGTAAGGAAAAACTTTATGTTACCTAAAAGGACAGACTGATAACTCTAATGCAGATTTTTAGGCACTTTTTTAGAGCACACAGTTTGTATTTCACAGATTTGGATTCCTTGTGATTATGTGAAGACTCATATAAGTTAACATATTATTAAAGGAGATTTAATGAAGGTTGAACCTAGTAACTTAGGATCCCAATACAAAATATTCAGAAAGCTTTTGCTTTTGTCTAGCAATTCTTAAACGTTTTGGTCTCAGAACCATTTTCTACTCTTAAAAATTATTGAAGATCCCCAAAGACCTTTTGTTTTTGTAGGTAGTAATTCCCATTTTAGAAATTAAAACTAAGGTTTTAAATATTTATTTATAAATTTACTTAAACATAGTAAAAATAAAACCATTACATTAAATAATGTTTTATGAAAAAATGTATTTTTCCAAGCAAAAAAAAATTAGAGAAAAGTGACATTTGTTTTACACTTTCTCGCAAATTGCTGCAAAAAGAAGACAGCTGGATTCTCTGCTTTGCATTTATTATGTTGTAGTATCTTACATTATATAGCCTCTATAAACTCCACTTATAAAGTAATGACAGTAAAAAAGGCAAATAATATCTTAGTGTTAGTGCATTAATAGTTTTCTACAGACTACACTTTGTGTACTGCTACTTTTATTCTTCTTGACAATAAAATAAATAGGTGGCAAGCATCCCTCTAATATTAGGTTATCTGAAGAGGCATTTTTACCTGGGGCAAAAAGAGAAGGCAGCTCTTGGTGTTGTCTGCCGTTCTCTAACTCTTGGAAACTTTCCACAGATTGTTTTCAAGTGGGAGGGCTAACAGCCTTAAGTTAATAATTTTTCATAAGCCTCATGAACTGGAACTAAGTACCTGAACAAGCTTAGGAAGTTTAGCTGTAGTAGGTACAGTCATAAAAATTCAGTGTTTTATAATACCTCGGAAATTCATCATATGCTGTATAAATGTTTCAGCGAGTCAGTCCAGATTTCACGTGGGAAGTGCTGACTTCCATAATTCAGCTACCAGAATTACTGACTTGGTCTTTTGTGAATCTAAACACCTTTGAGTACCCAGTCCTAGCTAGGTTTCTTGGAAGTCAGTGTTATAGGAATGTGTGAGTCTTTTATTCCCAACTAAAGAATTAAAGATAGAATTTATGCTTTTAACCAGTCTCTCTTGACCCAGAGCAGGGAGGGAAGGCTGAAGGGCTGGGTGGGTAGATTTGTTTTACAAATTGGACTTCTACATTGCTATTGCTTTGAGGAAGAGTTGGGGTTTTTTAAACCTAGGAAACCACTCGCTTATGACTGTTGAAGTAAACGACCAGTGTTGTTGGCCGGTGTCAACAGGGCTCTGCACCATGTTCTCGTTTCACATCCCAGGTGCGAGGCCCCCCTGCTTAACGTGGTTGATGTACATTAATAATACAGATTATATCCTTAGGCTTACTTTTCAGGTGGTATTAAAAGGGACAAAATGGTCATATTTCTAAACATAAATAATATTTTACTCTTTTCATGGTATTAGAAAATGAAGTCCATATATGAATATTCCAGATTATTAAACACTGTCACTTTAAGTACTTTTTTCACATTTTCATTATAAGATCTCTCTTCCCACCATACACACACAAATTTCAGATGGCTAAAGGTTTACATGTAAAAAACAAAACTATAACATGATTTTTACAACCTTAAGGTAGGAAAGGCTTCCTAAGCAGGAGACAAAATTCAGAAGTTATCAGGGAAAAGATTAGCAGGTATGACATTAAACATTTTACATCTCTGTATAGTAAAAACAATATTGAAAGATAAACGCTGAGGAAAAAAATTGTAGCATGTATAATAAAGAGTGATTATGTTATACAGATCCATAAGTAAAGGTAATCAGAAAGTGAACAAAAAATATGCACTAGTGATTCACAAAAGAAATGCAAATGGTGAATGAACTTGGCACTAGATGTTAAGAATTCAGTGATAATCAGTAAAATACAGAGTCACAACTGTGAAATGCATTTTTATTTTTGTCTCTCAGATTAACAATATATTCAGCATTGGGAACAATGTTGGGAAGTGAGGAAGAGCATTTCTTTTAAATTTTTTTGGTAGGGATGTAAAGTGGTTTGACCTTTTGAAAGGATTTGGTAGACTCCATAAACTTAAAAATACATACACCTTTTGCTCTGGTAATTCCACTCCCAGAAATCTACTCTATGCTACAGAATCTGCTTCCAAGTATCCAGATAGATACTAGATTGTTAACTGTAATAGGAAAAATTAAAGACATAAAGATCAAGGTGTCTCTGTAGATGGCTTAGATATCAGTGAGGGGAAAAGAAAGAATGCCGAAAAATGTGTAGTGTGATACCATTTTAAATGGTGGTGAGGGTGGGGCTGGGCTCTGTTTTCATATGTGCATGTTTATGCATAGGAAAGGTCCAGAAGAAAGTATAGACTCTTTAACAGTGGTTACCCCTGGAAGGTACGATTTATACTTTTCTGTATTATTTGAATTTGTATTTGTGTGTTATAGTTTTAAAATTTTTGTAACAACGCTTACTTCTTTGCCTTCTTATACTAATCATTATACAGATTTCGTTTAACTTTAAAAAAAACTTTTGGTAGCTCAGAAAAATAATAATAATGTAGTATATAATGTGTATAATACTACTGTATAGTATATAATCATAGTAGTAATAACAGCGGCTGCTAAAGTTTTATTAAGTACTTTCTATATGCCAGGCATTGTGCCAAGCTCTTTATATGTATGTTTCATGTGTTATCATGCTGTATGCCTTCAGGAGTCATAACCTGTTTCTTTGTGCCTTAAAAATGTGCTGAATTTCTACATTTTGTTTATTGGTGTCTATTTGTAGAGTTTTCTTGTCTTTTTTTTTTACTCATGGGTCATCATCTGTCACTTCTCACTCCTGTGGCACTAGGGTCATTGGGGCCCTATCTTTAATTATATGTGTGAAAGATATTTCCCATTACTAAATCTCTTTAAAGAATGAGTTGCTCTAATGGTTCTGTTTATGAAGTCATATAGTGCTTTAATTATTTATGCTCCATCTTCTTCCCAAAAGGGACTTGTGGTCTGTGAGAAATAGGTATATAATTGATTTTAAATTTTTTGTTGTTTACTATTCCAAGGCTGGCAAATGATCTAAAAATTATAAGATGTAAATAAAAACTAACTACAGGTTTCTTTTCTCATTCAGTTTATAGAGATTAAAAGATGTAATAGATAATTTTCTCTTCTTTTAAAGGAAAAGTATGTTTCTTTAGTATGTTCTAGGCATTTGGGATTACAGTAAAAACAATGTAGGATTTCATACACTTTCTTATAAAGTATAATGGGACTCTTAAAGATTAACACCATCTACATTTTCGTTCTTTCTTTCCTTTTTTTATCTTTTTTTAGATTCTCGCCTCTATTGAGCTTCTGGCCCGCTCATTGCCAAAAATTCACCGCAGTGCATCAGAACCCTCCTTGAATCGGGCTGGCTTCCAAACAGAGGATTTTAGTCTATATGCTTGTGCTTCTCCAAAAACACCCATTCAGGCAGGGGGATATGGTACGTTTCCTGTTCACTGAAACAAACTGAGTGAGTGACAGCGTTTAGGAGGGTAGGGACAAAAGAAAGTGAACATATGTTTGCTTATATATTTGTTAAATTGAATAGGATTTTCTTTTTCTTTAAAGGTGAACAAAAGAACATGGATGTTTTTAAAATCTGGATATAGTTTTTTCCCCAGTGTAAAACCCATGGTTAGCATTAGATTTTCAACATTGAATGTTTTTTTTTTTTAATTAGCAGACATTGCTGGAAATTTACAGTACCTTTTCCAGAGGCTTTACTTCCCATTCCAAGTTTGTTTTGTTTACTTGGTTAGTCTAATCATTAACCTTTAGTTAAATTTTCCTCACCTACCTTTTGCTATTAGCTAGCCCGCATCTCTTAGGGGCTCCAAGAATAGCACTCTCTTTGTGTGTGTGTTGCCAGGTGGGAAACTGATGGTGAGTTAGGCTGTGTTAGTGAAGGTAAACTGACCAGGTCTAATTAGGAATCACTAGAATGGAATAAGCTTATTTTTATTAATATTTTTTCTTATAACTATATCTTTTTGTAATAATTTAGAAAATACAATTTTTCTTCATTCCTTTACAGCAGTCTAAATAATCGGTATAGGTAACCAAAGATATTACTGAGGAGTGGCATGTTTGACATGAGTAACATAGTTTAACTTTGGGTTTTTAGTTAATATTTCCTTATATATTAAGGATGTCTTACACATTATAGGGGCTTCCCTGGTGGCTCAGAGGTTAAAGCGTCTGCCTGCAATGCAAGAGACCTGGGTTCGATCCCTGGGTCAGGAAGATCCCCTGGAGAAGGAACTGGCAACCCACTCCAGTATTCTTGCCTGGAGAATCCCATGGACGGAGAAGCCTGGTGGGCTACAGTCCACGGGGTCGCAACGAGTGGGACACGACTTCACTTTCACTTTCACACATTATAGGAGTCAAATTTGCTGACAAAAGTATTGCCTCCTCTTCCTTCCAAAAAGCACAGAAGAATTCTCTGAGAACTTGTAGGTTGGTTTGTTTTCTTTTGGATAACTGTGGTTGCCAAACAACTAAGGAATTGATTTTTTTAAAATTATTATTGCCTTAGATTATACTCACCTCTCATGATACCTGTTAGCAATCACCTTATCCATGTGTCTTGTAAAATATCTTTCCTCCTTATGTTCTTTGCCCAACAGGAGTCCACTTGTTATGAATGAATGCTATTTTCTTTTTTGATTCCCCAGTGTAATTAGTATGTTTAGTGCTTTCTAGGACTCCCACTTTCTTGTATAAAAAAAAAATAACTAATGTGGCAGTCAGTATATTCTTACTGTGAATCAAGAGTCTTTACTGGGAATCAAAGTGAGAGAAGCAGCATTGCTATTTCAACTTCAGAGTCAGCCTAGGGACCAAAGCCAGCTTCTTAAATACACTTTCATTTACTCAGTTTGGATTTGTGATGATTTTCATTATAGCTGACAGTTCAAGGTTATTCAGCGGCACACAGATAGTTTCTGCATAAATGCCGTTCTTGAAAATAAAGGAGAAAATTGGGAAGACTTTACACTAATAATAGTTTAGTCTCTAAGTACCACAGATAACACACACCATAAATAAAATTTTGAAATATTTTATTTCTTTAAGTAAGTTAGATTTTATCCAGGGAAATCACTCACTGATAAGTTTGACATAATTTTTGCCCTTCATTTGGGTAGCTTAAGATAAAAAATACCATTCATGCTTTTAAAAATCTATTCATAACTTTTAGTTTAGGAAGAGTAGTGAAAAAGAACATTTCTTGTATTTTAAAAAATGAGAATAAGAAAATCGTAAAAGAATGTAACTTATTCAAAAACATCAAAATTCACAATTTCTAAATTTTCCAGTGACACTAAAGATGCGATTATTAGTAACTATTAGTCTGGGTTTTATTTATTCATGAATTGAACAGCAAACATGTAGCTAGCAAAGTTTTTACAAAATTGACTTTGGTCTGTGGAATGTTCAAAGGTTTGGGCAAGAGTCAAAGGATCTTTTTATTGATAGAGCTCTTTTATAATTTCCCAGCATAGTTTATTCACTTTTATCTTCCTGTCTTTGTTCACCCTCTTTTTCCCCCCAGCACTACCCCCACACCAACACCACCCAGCCAGCGCTCAACCTCTGCTTTTGACTCTTTTCCTTCCTTCCTATACCAGTCTCATTTGCCAGAGGGCATTGCTAAACTCTTAGAACTGCTCGGAATACTCATTATACCATCCCTTGACATTTGAACATGCCTTCACAGGGTTGCATAGTAATCCTCTTCTTTCCAAATTGGGCCCACTGGAAATGTTATTGGGAGAACATTAAAAATGTAGCAGGTGAAATATTTAAATAACATGGATCCAGAGAAGTATGAAGCATTAGAATGATACATGGTAGTTTTCCTTTCTGTTGTTGCTGTTTGTTTGATACTGAGTTTTAGATGTGTTTGTTCTTCAAACAAGAAAAACATTTTCCTAACCATATGTAGAGTTAATTTTTTTGACTAAGGAATTGAAACAGAAGGACAGACGTTCACTCTCTTGCAACTGACAGCTTCTTTCCTAAAACCTGTACCCTCGGATATTTTCATTAAAGTTGATTGATTTCCTTCTTCAGAAGGCAGCCATTTTATAAAATGTTTTACATTTTAAAAGTTTACTAGTCAGTGATAAGGAATGAGGTTTGTCTTCTTCATTTTAAGTAATTTAGGGATCACAGCATTTAAATAAAATACTTCAGGTTTGTTTATTTTCAAATATTACTGTATTGTTGTACCAGCCATTTAAATCCTAAGCAAGTAGTTAAACTCATTCTCTCTAAAGTAGTGACTATTTAACACAGTAGCTTATCTGGCCTTTTGGCCAAGTGGATCAGTCTAAATGTAAGGAAATCATCTATCCTTTTTTTAAAGTATTATGAAAACATTTCATGACAGAAACACTTGGCCAGTTACAGACTCACTTGACGAGCATCAAGCACTTCTGCAGCGCCTTTTCTGTGATTATCTCTCTAAGAGTTTTAAAGTTCAGTGTGGCAGTGCCAGGATGCTCCTCATTTTTTATAAACTGCCTGAAAGGTCACCACAAAGAAGGAATGGGACTTACTCTTGTTTCAAATGACTGCCCCTCTACATCTAAAACAGGGATATATTTGTATACAAAATAACATTAGATTTTTCCTAGACTATTTTATGTTTAAGAAATTTTTATCAAATTATATGTGTAACAGTCACTGAAATACATTTAACTCTGAAATTAAGGGTGATCATTTAGTAATATCTTAAAACTAGTTAGTAAAGTCCTTAGCTTTCAAATAAACAAATACTTGATATTTGAGGTGTCTGAAATCTTGGGGTCTTCCCAAGTGTTCTCTGCCCTTTTCCTAAATAAAATCAAATGGAAAATAGAGCTTAGGTTATTCTCATCCCGAAAGGAGGTTTTTAAAAAGTTTCATTTTGACCTCTGATTGATTTTTGGCTAATAATTAAATTAATATACTGAGATTTTTTAAAAAGTCAGAGTATCTAGATGTTTCATTTTAAATAACTTCACAGAAGCAGATTTGGCTCTTACAGCAAATAAAATAGAGTAGAAGTTGGGATTTAGAGATTTCCTGGTATGCAGGGAAGAATAAGCAAGAAAAAAGGTTTGTTTTCCCAAAATCATATCTATTGTCTGTTACCTCTGTCTTTTCTTAAATTGTCTGTGATTTCAAAGACATGTAGAAGGAGTTTTATTGATACCTAAACTATGAGTTCTTTTTTTGTTTTTTTAATGTTTTGGTTTTTCGGCCAAGAGGCATATGGGATCTTAGCTCCCCAACCAGGGACCACACTCACACGCGCTGCATTGAAAGGTGAAATCTTAACCCCTAGACCACCAGAGAAATTCCTAAATTATGAGTTCTTTTTGTCATCCCCTCCCCACACCCTCCACCCCCAATCTAAAGTCTGATGATGAAATCAACAACTGTTCCATTAGAAGCAGTAGATTCTGGTAGCATGATCTTTAGTTTGCTTTATTGTTATTTGATTTGAAGTTTGTTAGTAAGATTTTGTGCTTTGCGGGGGTTGTGTCATTTTATTTTTAAGGCTAATATTTAAGTTTGTCAAGTAGAATGCTGTTCAAATTATAATAATGAGTAGGAAACATCTGAAGTTTTTTTTTTAAGTTATTTTTAACATGGTATATACAATTGAGCTTAGAGTTTATCATTTTCTGATATTCTCTTACTTAAAAGATGAATTCTAGCCATTTTTTATAAAGATTTCTGTTAAGCAAATCCTGTTTTCACATTGGCTTCCTTTGAGGAGTTTTAGATTCTGCTGGATATGGTGACTGCTCATAAGACTGTTGAAAATTACTTTTAAGAAATGTATCAAAAAAAAAAGAGAAATGTATCAGAATAGTTCTGAAAAAAAAATAGCAACCTTAAAACCATAAGCAAAGGTAATAAGAATGTTTATATATTTCTAGAGTCCCTGTTTACGTAATAGCCTCTTATGGTTTTACTTTAAATGTTTTGCTTTCCAAGGTTTTAGTAATTTGGCTTTTTTTCCAGTCAGTGCCAAACTCCCCAGTTCTTTTAACTTTAAAAAATCTTTTACCCTTCCTTGATCTTTTGACTTACAATAAATACCTTGGTTAATTGTTTGTTAAAAGGAATCCTTAAATGGAAAGAGACAATAATACTATCTGCAGTTCCAGTTAGTAGTAGTATTCAGAATGGAAAAACAGATTATTCATTATTGAAAATTCATTATTGAAAATATGTTCATTGTTAAGACCTTGGACTTTGGAATCAGTGCCTGGCTATGCATTCCAGGTCTGCCATTTTCTGGCTGTGAAATTTTGGACAAGTTACTTAACCACTTTAAACCCCAGCTTTAAGAAGTAAATTAACCCCAGTAAATTAAGAAGTAATAGCACCCACTTCATAGAGTTGTTATGTGGCTCAGATGCAGTACAAATGTGTTTAAAGTATTCAGGGAGTCACCTGGTATACTATAATAGACAATAGAATAGTTGCTAATATTATCAGCATACAATCGGAGGATTCTGTCAGCCAGTCATTAGCAATCTGTTGTTTGTTGGGACATGCCAGTGTTCTCTAGTAACCAGTTGAAATCAGTAGCAAAAAAACTATCTAAAAACGGATAGATTATTCTTCATTTAAATAGTGTATTCATATAAGTGATTGCTTGGATCCTTATCAGAAGTTGCTGTTACTGAAAAATGATGTTAAGGCTGACTAAATTGTGATAGTTGTCAGTTACTAGCCAACTTCCAGAATGAACTATGGTGTAATTAATAAGAGGAACCTATCTCTAGTTTCGAGTAGAAGGTATGGACAAAATAGTTGGTGAAAAATAACGTCTTGAAGCCCCCAAATTCAGTAAGCTTAAAAGAGTATAATACCTCAAAGGGTCTTTGCGATTTAAAATTTGTATGCTGAGAATGATGTTCATTGACATGTGCCTATATGTAATTTTTTGATAGTTTAAAAGGTAAAATGAACTACAAATGGGAGAGGTCTGAATTTTCTTTCCTTCAGTCAAATGTGTAATGTGGATATATTATTTGACCTATAAATTTTATCTTTTACAAAAGGAGATTAATTCCTCCTTCTTCCTTCCTAATAGTTGCATTATAATAATGAAAATGTGTTGATAATTTGGGGGGAAAGTATTCTACAAATCAACCTTATTATTTTACCATTGGTGTCTGAGAAGTTTTGTTCATTTGAACTGCTTATAGCTTGATTAGAATCATAGCATGTAAAACCCAACTGGGGGATTATCTGCAGATTTAATGTAGTATTGTGTAAGTTGGCTTCTTTCATGCTTTTGACCATTTTTGCCTGTCATTGCTAGATCTGTAATACATAGCTAGTCACCTTTCAGTGAGGTTTCAGCGAGGCTTTTCTGCATCTCTAGGCTATTTGAGATAACTTTTTTAAAATTAGCTCTTGTTCTCCCTCTACAGGAGAATTTGCAGCCTTCAAGTAGCCACACCATCATGACAGCATCTACTCTTATTTCTTAAGTCTTGTGTTCGTACAATTTGTTAACATCAAAACACAGTTCTGTTCCTCAACTCTTTTTAAAGATAAAAGTTTTCAGTGCATAAGCTGGTATGGAACAGAAGGAAATTTCCCATCCAACAAGAGAGGGAAGAATGTTTTAGGAACCAGAATTCTCTGCTGCCAGTGCTTCTTCTTCACCACAAATACCACGTGTATACAAGTCTGCCCACTCCCAGGAAGAAAGAGGAGAGACCCTGAGTTCTGACCTTTTGATGGTCAGGCATGATGGAAAGAAACCGCTGCTACAGCTTGGGAGATTTGCTCTGGGAAGTCTGCCAGTCAACTTTGCCCTTCTAACCACCAGATCAGTATGTGGCTGATCGTCTGATGGGGCAGTCGCAATCACCAAGCCTCGTTCTCTTTCCTGTTCTGGGATTGTGTTGTGGAACCCTTTCCCCTGGCCACCACCGGTTCATTTCTGAGGGATGGAACAAAAATGCAGCATGCCCTTCCTGTGTGGTGCATGTTCAGTCCTTGACAAATTTTTACCAAAATGAAGCTACTTTATTTAAAAGGAGGGTGAGAGGTGAGGAGGTCGGTTTGGGTGTGGAGGAAAGGGAATGCTGCATCTTTTTCCTGGGCTGCTGGGGCTCTGGCCTTGGCTTCCTTGCTCACGCGGCTCCCTGCCTGGCGGGCCGGCTGGAAGCGGCGCGCGTTGCCTTCTTTTCCCATTGGGTCCAGCAATGAAGACAAGTGTTTGGGGATTTTTTTTTCTCCACCATGTAGCAAGTTCTCAGGAAAATACAATTGCTATCTTCCTCCTAAGCTCTTCCAGTCAGTCACCAAGTACTTAAGTGGCTACTTTGTCCAGGGCACAAAATGCCTGTATCTAATTAAAAGCCTACAAAACTGCTTGATAACAGTTTTGAATGTGAGACATTTATGTAATTTAAATGTAAGGTACAAGTTTTAATTTCTGAGTTTCTTCTATTATATTTTTATTAAAAAAATAATTTTCAGATTGAATTGGAATAAAATAATATTACTTCCCACTAGAATTATATATCCTGGAAAATTGTATTTTTGTTACATAAGCAGCTTTTAAAGAAAGATCATTACCCTTTTCTCTACCTAAATATATGGGGAGTCTTAGCTTAATGACAAATATTTATAATTTTTAAATTAATGGTACTTGCTGGATCCACACTAACATCTTTACTAAATATCTCATTGTTTCTTCCAACTTACTTCTACACTACATCCTACATCTTCTTAGTCTTTTATCTAGAATATGCAACCTCAAATAAAAATGGTGGTATCTTCATTCATTCTCCTCCTTCCTTTTTTCCCAAGCCTGATCTTCAAAAGGTTGGTTAATTTGGCAGCTGAGTTCCCCAGGCAGAGAATAGAGCAGTTTTAGGTGTATTGGGACTGAGGGAGGATATGTAAAGATTAACATCAGTAAAGAACTGCTGTGGAATAATTAAGAACCTTCTTCTTTATCTTTATAAATGGAGAATATAACCTAATCATAACCTCCCTCAGCCTTTACTAAAGTGTGGCATAAATCACAGTAGTAGCAAAGAAACAGACTTTGGATGTGTTCCTGGTCAATACCTCCCTTACCATGAATATAGACTCTCTTATCATGATTTAGGAATGTAAATCAAATCAAATGTACCCAGCCCAGCCAAGCTATGTAGTAAAGGACCTGAACAATATTAGGCAGAACTTACAAATCAGGGAATTAGAAATTATTTGAAGTTTTCAGACTGTAAATTGCCCTGCTGTCTTTCAGCCTACTAAAGCTTACTGCTGTTACATTATTTTTGCTACAATACCTACATTCAGAGGAGGGCCTACTGAAAATTCCATGGATTTATAAAAGATTGTCCCAGTAAAGTGGAAAATAATCCTGAAGTTATTAATGAGTTTGAAAAACAATGAGGTCTTAAGTCTTTGGTGAGTAGAGCAAGATCCTACAAATTTCAGAAATTGTAAAAATGATTCATGCTGATTTAAAGAGCATCTGTGTGCATAATACTGCCTCTCTTTTAAAAGCAGTGTCTATTTTTCTTTGTAAATTTGTCCCCATAGATGCTTTTGAACATGAACATGCTCGTGTTACCTTTTCCGTGGTTGGGAAGAGCCAGGAGCTCTCAGGCAGGGCCCCCTCCCTCAGCCGGGCAGAAACTGCCCAGGAGGAGCTGGTTATGGAGGAAGCTTAGTGCTGGCATTTTCACAATTCAAGGTGATAACGCTTTCTTCTTCCCTTTCTGTTTTAGAATAGATTGCTATCTGATTTGAAAAAGGGAAATAGATTTGATCTCAAATGAATCTGTGCCCAGAAGCCAGGCTCAGGGTGTTGAGAGATTTGTATAGTGCCCTCAAAAAATAACAAAATTTTAGCTTTCCTTTTTTCTTCTTTTCTCCATCAGATTCTTTTTTCTCTAGTTTACAAATGAGACGGAAAAGGAATTTCCCCTGAGTTTTGTATGCCTTTTTTTTTTTCTTGATACTTAGACTACAGATAGGCATGTTGAGCTCCTAAGAAAATACAAGGAGAAAAAAAAAAGAAAATACAAGGAGGAACTCTTCGTTGTGCAGAGCACTTTATGAGTAGTTTGTGTGGATAGGATGTGACTGCTTCCCTGACAAGCTTGTGAGGCTGTACTTATGTCTTTCCTGTAAGGCGGCTGCAGTGCCTTCTGTAGTGTATATAAGGAAAGGTTATGCCTTCTGAAAAATCTCAGAGCAACCATAAGAAGATTATTTTAAAATACATAGTATTACTGATGGACTTTTTCATCTTTAAATTAGTCTAGGATCTAAACTTTTACCACTGAAATAATATTGACCAAAAAGCAATTTATAAAAGGGATTTGTGAATAGAAAATACAATGTGATCATTTGTACTTATGTGCACCTTAAAAGAGGATTCTGTCTAGCTGTCAAATTCTGGTTCCTTAACATCCAGTCCTTGATTGTGTTTGAGATCTGGTAGGACATGCTGGGGCACGCTAGCAGATAAAATCCCATATACTTTAGGATAGATGTTATATTTATGTCAGTGTTGGCAAAGAGCATTGTGTAGTAATAAAGAATTCAAGACTTCAGCACTGTCAACCTGAAACTTTGTAAATATTTCCTAGATTGTCATTTGATGCGGTCACGGCTCTTTGTCACACAATGTTATCTTTTCCTCATTGGGCAATGTTAGAGCTGCTGCACGCCCCTCCTCAGATCTCACCTGCCCCTCCTGTACATTCACCTCTCCAGCCCTGTGCACACCTCATTTAGTTTTAGTTTGAAACACATTGCAGGGTTCAGGTGACCTCTTCAAAAACTACCTCCTCAGAATGAGGTAATGAATAGTTATTTATTTTAAGATATGAAAAGTCAGGAGCTCTAGAACATGAAGATGATCTAAGATTTTAACTTTTATGTATACTTGTATTTGAGCACTCTCCTTTTGTCCTAAAGGGCATTATACATTTAAGCAGTAATACTGAAAAATGTAGCTCAGAGTATCTGAATGTTGTTGAAAGTGGTGCCAGAATCTGTTTTAGGGGTACGTATCAGAATCTTAACCTTAAATCGATTGCATGAAATTATATAGTTAATGGTAACACTTGACTAACAGATATAATTTTAATTTTCGGTAGGCTTTTAGCAAGACAGTACATTTTCATAATGAGTTAGCCACAACTTCATCACATGCACAGATTTTCCTATTGAGATACTGCCCAGTTAAGAGGGTAGAATGATGACCCATTTTTCAAGATTCTCTTCTTTGTCCAAACCGGCATTGGGAGTACTAGAATATCAGCACTTTGAAACTAGTGATTCCAACTATTAGGCTATTAACAAGCAAAACAAACCAAACAGACAAACCACAGCCAGACACAGGAAGTTTACTGTGAGTATAAACAGCAAATAGGTTACAAGTCACACATTGAAATGGTGTAGGTAAGGCGCTAGAAAAATACCTTGACAATTTGCCAAATGATCTTACTGTGCCTTCATGATGCAATAAAAAAAAAAAAGCTAAAATTTTAGCAGAAATCAGTGATTTGTGAAGAGAGCAGCCACCCTGGTCTAACTCAGCTGTGTTAATATTTTTTAGTGTGCAATTTAGACTGCAAAGATAAATGCACTAAAGTGTTTATAGCCAAAATCACATTTAAAAAATGAGAGAAAACACAAGTAAATTTTCAGTGAACAAAATTATTTTTTTAAAGCACATAATCCCTAGTGTAGTCAGATATATTTATCACATAGAGCAAATAGGTTGAAATCACAATTCAGTGACATTTCTAGAGAAACTTTTTCTACTCCCATAGGTTCTTCAAAGCATGGAACTTTTATATAACAGAAATGTGTGACGGACATTTTAAATTGCTGTAGTTTGGGGCTGAAGTACTGTGTGCTGGGCAGCAATCGTATGTATTAACTAGTGAGAAGGGAGAAATTAAGGTACAGGACAGAATTTGATTTTCTGGTTCCCAGAGTACTGCTGCCGACCTAGACACTGAGTTTCCAGAGACTGAAACATAAACTTGCCGCTCAGGACTCATTTGCAGATTCAGTGGGACTGTCCTGCTTGTGCTGTTCAGAAATGCTCTGAGGGCCAGGTGGGGGCTTCCAGGGGATCCTCTCTGAGAGGACAGCAGACTAGCTAACGACCTGGTGGGCGGCTGTGAACTGGACACACTTCATGGTGTGCTTCTTGTATCTTGATTCCTCGCCACCCTCAAGAAAGGCTTCAGCGAGTTCTCTAGACGTTTCCACCAAGGTGTGTTACTAACACCCATAGGTTGTTGAGCACCCGAGGAGTGCAGTAGCATCTCTGCATGACTGTATATTGGCCCGAGGAGAATAAAGTGGCCAATGTACTCATGTTCCATGTTGCTAGCTCTGGTAAGATTTTTGTTTCATCAGTACACTAGAGAGTAAGCTTTGTTTTGTTGTTCTTAATCAGTTTTCACTTCCATTTGGAAAGACATTTAAATTGAGTTTCAGTCCTAAATTTTGCCAGTTATGGTAATTAGCAGTTTCTATCAGGTATTTTTAAGGTAGAAGAGGATAGAAACATAAGTTCTAAAATCTTAAGGTAACCGTGGTTTATTTTAAAATGCTTAGGGGTGGTTAGTCTCTACCTCAAAAAAAGTGATTGAGTGAATCTTTTATTTCAGCTTTCACAAGTTCGGCTGTTGTTTTTGTAATACTTTTTTTTTTTTTTTTACCTTTTGAACCCCTTTACCTAAGTGTCAGTGTAGTTTTATTAATTACTAAGTCAGTTTCATTAAAATGTTTATTTAGCAGTTTTGACTAATTGCAATGATATAATATAGCCAGTTGTGCATGAGGACACAGCCAGTGAGTATATCTGGGGTTTTTTTGTGATGCTTTTTTCCTTAAGACTTCTGTAGATTTATGAAGTACTCATTGAAAACAGCTAAAATACGTTTATTCATGTTGGTATGAAAAAAAAAAAGCTATGTGCAGACCATCTGCTGCTTCTGGCAGGCTGAGCACGTTGTCCATCACCCACAGGTGTCTGGTTCTCATCGCAGAATCTAGGTAGGGAATCGGGTGTGAAATTCACTTAAGAGATAGAGCAGAGGAAGTGTTCTGTTTACAGGAATGGAGATGCGAGTTAGGAGTAAGTTGCTTAGTCAGTTGGCTTTGTTTTGAAAATTACTGTGTTACATTTGTGTGTTAAGCCTTTTTAACCTACTTGTGTTTTGACAGTATATGTCACATAGAAAGAAACCTCAGACTAGCATAAGCAACAAAGCTCACAGACTAGGCACAAATGTAGACAAAATGGACCAAAATGGGAGGGGGGAAGGTATGGGAATAAGTCTAGGGTAGGGAAAAATTGATGTGAGGGTGGGATATAATAAACTGTAATTACCTGAAATAAAATGTAAGAGTGCAATAAGTGTGCTTTTTATTCTAAGCTGTGAACGGGTTTTTAAAAGAAAATCATTCCTTCCTAATACATTTGCCTCTGTTCCCATAGCTGATTAAAACCAGCTATATAAACATATGCCTTTTTAGTCATGTTAATTACCAACATAAATGGCTAACCTTTACGTCTTATTTATCTTCATGTTATGTTAGTTTACATACAGGGATGTGTGTGTGTGTGTGTGTGTGTGTGTGTGTGTGTGTATGCTATAAATTTTCCCTCCTTCATTTGAAAATGCATTTGTTGGGTCCTCTGTGTTTCCTTAGGCCATGCCACAGGTCATAGTCTCAGCTTGGCCTTCCTATCACCTGATTTGAAGGACTGTCACAGTGACGTAGCTCGTTCATTGGTTGTACACACTCTAACCCTTTTCCTTGCTCAGCAATTACTGTTTCTTCTAAAACAGGAGTGTACAACCATGAGATTGAAATTAACTGTTTAACATATGTCCCTTTGAATTCTATTTATTAGTTATGATTGCTCTTTGGTTTGGACCAAGAAAAAGGAAATCCCGCCTCCCCACCTTTTCACTTACGCTTAGCTTGAGGACAGTTCTTCTATAAGAGAGGAAAGGGAACTCCTTCATGTCTTAACCGCGCCGAGTTAATGGCCCTGGTTTACACCAGACCTTACGGTGATGCATGTTCACATCCCTCTCCTCTCTTGCTGCCAAAGGTTTGGGTTTTATTCACTTCAGTTCTGCTCAAGCATTGAAAAGGTTTTCATGGAGTCTGGAGTGTGCCCAGTGAAAAGATGGTTTTTAATTGTCCACAGACCTCTCTGTACCTGCTTTGCAAAAATTACAAAGGAGTAACTTATTTTTAAAGCTTATTTTTCAATTCATAAGAAAGACATTTATTTTCAGTCAAATGGATGATGTCTCCTTGTCCCTTAATCCTCAATGTTTGCTTGAAGTTTTTTATTTTTATTTTTTTCAATTTTTCCCCATCCCCACTTCTTGATACTTCTTGAGTTCTCTTTCCTGCTCAGGTCCTTTCATTTGTACTTTGGAGTTTTTTCTCATGTAAATTTGTACAATGGAAAATATTGTTCAGTTTGGATAGAACGCATGGAGAATTAAATAAAAAAGATAGCTGAAATTCAGATTGAAATTTATTTGTGTAAAGTTATTTAAAAACTCTGTACTATATAAAAGGCAAAAAAAGTTCTATGTACTTGATGTGAATATGCGAATACTGCTATAATAAAGATTGACTGCATGGAGAAGTCTTTATGAAGACAATTATTTTTCTAGCACTGTCACATTCAGTAATGGACGTAGGGTTTTGACAGTTCTTTCAGGCAGTGGAGGGACTTGAGAAGTGTACATTGTTTCATATGTAATGAAATTTTATGTATATATTTCAATTACTGCTTGGTGGGCAAAAGGTATTTATATGAGAAATACATTTAAAGTAAGTTGTCAAGATAAATACTTGGTACTTTGCACCAGTTACCCTCTTGTAGAAGTGACAGTTTTTGTCTGATGTTGGTGATGATCCTCAAGTACTGTGTGATGTGATGTGATATGACTGTCCCCCTTCCAGTGGCTCAGCTGAAGAGTGTGCTATAATTGAGTCGTACAAGTAGTAGTCTGTCTGGAGAAGTTCCCTCTTCTGAACTGTGAATGGTACCTTTCAGATTTTTTTTGACACAACTTCCAAAGATGTATTTTCTATAGGAACACAGGCTGTAGACAGAAATATATGTATTTGAAACTATGCATTCATGTTTTATACTTCCCATTTTAATGCTGGTACCTTGACTTTATACATTTTATCTCATGAAGTTTGAAAGACACCTAGAATATCATCAACGCTATGTGATATTACCAGGCAAAGTTTCCAGAAGAGAGAAATAATTCTAAAACGTTACCGGGAAACCCTGTGTCTGAGAACAATATAAACAGAAAAGTCTTCAAGATGGCACATGTTTGAGGAACCTGGTTTCTGATCTTTGTGCCCCTCCAATGAATAATAAAATGCTAGTGAGACAAGTATTTTCTCTGAACTGCAGTTCTCTCATCTGAAAAATGTAACGCTGTAATACCACATAACAGAAGCTAACTTTTAAGTAACCTTCATACATGATGGAGTGTAACTGTGGATTCACTTCTTAATGCATTGTTCTAGTTTTCCTTAAAATCTAGTCCAGAATTATGAATCCTTTAATTATTGTGATAAAATTCTATTATTATAAAGAAGCATACCATACTAGCTTTTCTTAAATTTTGTCAGGGGTTTGATAAAGTTTGAGCCTACTACCTAGGCTATGTAGTTCTCCTAGACTTGTGAAATATTAAGAGCCAAAAGAGCTCTTGAAGATTACATGGTCTAGGAAATTCCCTGGCAGCCCTGTGGTTAGGATTCCATGCTTCCACTGCAAGGGGTGAGGTTTCGATCACTGGTGAGGGAACTAAGATCCCACAAGCCATGTGGCGTGGTCCTCTCCCCACCAAAGAAGTTTTTGTGGCTCAATCTTAAGGATTGCATGGTCCCCTCGTCAGCTAGTAAATATGAATCCCCAGGGATGACTTGGCTAGATTCATGCAGCCAGGACTAAAAAGTCAGGACTTTGGTTTCCAAGATCACTACTATGTCAATAAGTAGGTTTCCAAGATCACTGCTAAATACTTGCTTCCCAGGTGGTGCTAGTGGTAAAGAACCTGCCGGCCAATGCAGGATACTGAAGAGATGCTGGTTCAATCCCTCGGTGGGGAAGATCCCCTGGTGACTGAAATAGCAACCCACAACCCACTCCAGTATTCTTGCCTGGAGAATTCCATGGACAGAGGAGCCTGGCGGGCTACAGTCCATGAAGTCACAGAGTCGGCCAGGACTGAAGCAACTTAACACACATGCACACTTCGTGGTTGTGATGGCTCTAGCGAGATTTGGATATAAAATTGGTGTTGACTCCATGATACTGAATTTGTAGCTAGAGAAGGAGACTGTGCCACTTGCTCTTCTGTCTCCTCCAGTCAACAAGCCCACTGCTCATGCAGGAGATAGAAGGTCAAGGCCGAGTACTGAGGCAGGCCAGTACCGGCTCAGACAGCTCCCGTCTCCTCCACTATGCACTGCCGTCCTCTGAGGCTCCCGATGAGATGGTGGCAACAGGCACCGGGGTCTGCCTCTTCCACAGACTAGTTCCAGAGGCAGGTGGGACCAAGAGGACATCTGTAATTCCCGGAAGACGCACAACAAGCATTCCTTCCACAGTACCTCCACGCCTCACAACTTTATTAGGTAATTGCGTTACTTACATTCAAGTTTCCATAGGAAACTGGGTAAACTTGTGTGTTAAATTTTAACACTTGATATTTTCTGTTGCCATCAATTCTTTCACTGCCTACCTTTCCATTTATGAAGGTACAACTCTCCATCTACCAGGTCACAGCCTAAAACTAACTTTGTTCTTTTAGCCACTCACTAGGAAGGAAAAACCATCCTAAATGTTTGTCTTGCTTTAGGCAAAGGAGAGGGGTGGCTCTGCATCTGCTGAAATATGTTTACAGTTGTCTCCATGTGGAGGCTTATTTATAAAAATCAAACTAGGATTCACGGGTCACTGTAAGCTTAGTTTAGACCCAATGATTTGGAAATAACAGTTGCTTCCATTTAGGTTATTTCCTTCCTGCCAGATGTAGTTCTGATGGCTTATGTGCAAATTCATTGAATCTACTTAATCCATTTTACAAATGAGGGCATTGAGGCAAAGTTCAAACAAGTAATCTGTCCAAACTCCCAGCAGGCATTCCATAAATAAATGACCAGAGCTAGGAGTCAGACCCAGTAAGTCTGGCTACAGGGCCTGAGTTCTTCACTATGCCAATTTTCCAAACTGCAAACTGAAACCCATTAGTGGGTAGTAAAATCAGTCTCAATCAACCGTTTAAATGTAGAATAGAATAAGAAAGAAAATATAACATGTAAGTTTTCATAAAACTTTCCTATTATGTATGTGTACACACACTCTCTCTCTCTCTCTCTCTCTCTCTCTCTCTCGGCATAAAATGACTTAAGAGCAGAGCAGGCAGGTCTTGCTCACAAAGCTTTACACTGTCCGCCTCACTCAGACCTACAGCCAGACAGCCAGCACTTGAACCTTAGTTCTCTGCTGGGACTTGGGGAAGTTACCTAACCACCCTACAGTTCAACCTAAGTTAAGGCTGCAAGTGCAAGTCGCTCAGTCGTGTCTGACTCTTTCCCCATGGACTACACGGGGAATTCCATGGAATTCTCCAGGCCAGAATACTGGAGTGGGCAGCCTTTCCCTTCTCCAGGGAATCTTCCCAACCCAGAGATCGAACCCAGGTCTCCCGCATTGCAGACAGATTCTTTACCAGCTGAGCCACAAGGGAAGTTCAACTTACTCATCTCTAAAATGGAAAGAATCTGAAAGTAAGAGGTTTGTTCCTTTGAGAGTAGGCTGGCTGGGACAATTTTTGCATCAGCACAAACTGATTTCACAGCCCAGGTATAGAAAAGAGGATTCAGCATATGGAGGCCACATTGGCCGATTTTAAAAGAGGGCTAGTTTAAGTAATCTTTTAATTCAAGTCAAGCAATTCTGATTGATTTCTCACGGAAAAAGCTAATTGGGTTATCCTACTTGAGTTCACTGTTAAAGACTGTATTCTTTCCCAAACAACTCTATTGATGGGGGGAGGAGCAGCAATGGAAAACAACAAAAAATGAGAACTAAAAAGTACATAAGAATCTGATGATCTTTTAAAGACCATCAGGTGAGACAGCACACTCCTACACAGGTAAGGAAACACAAAACCAGGAGTGTCCAACACCTGTGCACCAGGCCCAGGGCTGCTGGAGCCGACAGTCGGGAGGGTGAAAAACTGTTTCACTTGCCTCTGCTGCCATTGTGCCCACTCTGACCACTGGGGAGAACCAGAGGGCAAGTGAAAGCCTAGGAACTAGGAACTCAAATTGGACCATCCCCTGCTTAAAGCTTGTGAGCAGCTCTCTTACTGCCTGACCTCATCCAGTCCCACCCTCTCCTCCCCTGCGGGAAGCCCAGTGGACTTTCTGTCCCTTAAACATGGTGACCCTGGTCCCACCCTAGACCTTGGTCCTTGCTATTCCTTGTCCGCGGGGCACTCTTCCTTCAGACCCCACACAACTCGTTCCTGCTACATGTCAGGTTTCAGCTCAGCCTTCTATCAAAAAGGATCAGCACAGACCCACCCAGCAGCCAGTGTAACTGCCTTCACAGCAACCCTCTGCTTGTCTTTCTGTCCTTGCCAAAGTCTTGAGTTCTCATCTGTCTTTAGCATGGCAGTCCCAACACCTAGATAGTCAAAAACATAAAAATGTGAACAGCTATGCTTCTGGGCAAGTCCTTAAGCTACTCTAGTGTATATTTTTATCTGTAGATAGAAAAAATTCTGTCCTACCTCCTCAGAACTATGATACTACACAAAAGTTGAAAAGTACTTTGAAACAAACTCTTGAAAAACTGCATTATCCTATTTCATCCTTATCTCATTCTTCTGGCCCTAAGAATTCCTACATAGAAACATGTCTTAAGAGTTCCACAAATGGTGGCTCAACACAATGTCCAGCCCGCAAGAGATACATAAACACGAGATGGACTGCACCGACCTCTAACTTCTGTATACTTTGGGCAAGAAAACACTAGCAGTAGAGAAATGGCAAGATCTTCACATAAACTGTCAATTATATGTGACTAAGACAGCTAAGCAGGTAGGCAGTATGGTACTGCTGTTGAGCATGGGGTCAGACCTAATGTCATTCACTCAGCAGTGTGTGACCCTAAGCAAGGTTACTTCATTTCCTTGAACCCTGATGTCCTCACTGATCATCTATACCATGGGGTACCCAAGAAGATCCACCGAAAGGGCTATAAGCAGTTGGCATAGCAGTTCAGTGCACAGGAAATCATCCATGAAGGGTGGCTGTCATCATCAGAAATATCCATAACTCAGTTCCTCATTCTTGACCAACACACTTTAATTTACAACTTTAATATATAATATGATGTCCTTAATTTCCTGAAATTCTCACCTGGCTCCTGCAGGGAAACAAAAGTTGGAAAGCTTCAAATCCATCGCTCTTGTTCATTCAACTATTCAAGCATTCACTGAGTATCAATCATGTGAGTGGCCTTGCAGAGGAGTCAAAATCACCTTGCTTTCTCAACAGGCTTATGCTCTAATCATTAAAATGTTAATGACTGTGTGCAGGAATATTGGAAAATATATGAGAAGACAGGAGAGACTAGCGCTGCAGACCTATTAACATTGGAGAAACAAAGGCTTGGTGAGGACAGGGACCTCTGCCTGGTTCATAGCAAAGCCAGAGACACAAAACAAGCTGTGAAACAGCTTAACTGTTTGCCCTCAACCCCCACCCCCACATACTCAAAACTGCTGTAATTTTTATGTCAATAAACTACTACTAATTAAAATAACAGCAATACTAGTAGTCTGATTTAACAGGAACACATAACTGTCACTTAATGCTTCCTATTCTTTAAAACAATTTCCAAGGTATTTTGAATGCTGGCAATTATTAATGTGCGATGGTTTTTATGTTTTTTACATTTTTATGGAGGTGTAATTAAAATTAAAATGCAGATACTAAGGGTTTAATTCAATGAATTTTGACAACTGTATATACCCACATAACCCCCACCCTACCTCTACAGTTTCACCAGTATGTAGACTTCATTGGAATGGAATCATTATGTACTTTTAAGTGACATTTGCTTAATATGATGACTCTCAGATTAATCTAAATGATTGTGTCTTATAGCTTGTTGCTTTTAATTGTTGAATTATTATTCAGTTGAATGAATATACTGTAATATGTTTATCCATTCTCTCATTGAGGTACAATTAGGCCTAGTTTGAAGATATTATGAAAAATTTTGTACATGTCTTTTATGGACATACAGTTTTCATTTCTCTTGAGTAAATCCTAGGAATACAGTTGCTGAATCCTAGGATACACATGTTTAAGTTCATTAGAAACTACCAAACAATTCTACAAAATCATTGTACTGTTTTACATTCTTAATAGCAAATATTGCTAGTTGCTCCAAATTGTCACTAACATTTAAAGTTGTCAGTCCTATTTTAGCCATCCTAGTGAGTACAAAAGATACCTTACTGTAGTTTTAATTTGCATTTCCCTGGTGACTAATGACATTAAGAGCCTTTTTTCTTGTGATTATTGGCCATTCATGTATCTTCCTTTGTGAAGTATCTGCTCAAGGCCTTTGCCCATTTTTCAATTGGATTGTTAATCTAATTTATGATTATAGGGGTTCTTTACATATACCAGATACAAGCCCTTTGTTGGATATAGATGCTATATTTTTTCCAAATTAGTGGCTTATATATTTCAGTCCTTAATGGTATCTTTTAATAAAAGAAATTTTTGATGAGGCTAAATAAAATTTATTGTTTTTGTGCTTTTGTTTTTTCTCCAAAACTTTTTTGTCTGCCTTAAAATTGTTAAGATAGTCTCCTGTGCTTTCTTTTAAAAGCTTTAAGAGTCTGGGCTTTATTTTAGGTCTATTGTCCATGCAATGATTTAAAAACATTTTAAATGACAATGTCTTAATCCCTGAAGGATTTGTGAGGAAAAGAATTCCTCCCAGTATCTTCCTTTTGAAAGAAAAACCTCCTGATCTGGAAAATGAAATGGCCATAACCTTTTACTATTGAAAGAGTTGATTTCCATACAATTCTAAAATGTAACATTCCCATATGCTCAAATTTTTCATTAGAACTATTTGTGCAACTACAAACAAGCTATCTATCTTGTCCAGCACAGCTGGTGCTTAAAGTCTTTCATCAGTAGACAGACAAATGGGACCCTAAACTGTAACGAAGCTTAAGAAAAAATAATTTTTTGAAACATAAAAGGAAAAGGAAGATAAGACTAAAAGTGTGTAGGGGGAAGAGGAGGCAGAATGACAGCAAATGTGAAAATGGGAAAAGCAGAAATTAGACGTGATGTGTTAATTATTCTTTATGCTATTATAAAATGCACTGTTTCTTCGGAACCATCATAGGTGCAAAGTCAAAACATGTTTACAGACAAATGTTAAACATAACAAGAAACATGGGGTGCACCCATTTGGCAAGAGCTGAGCCTCTGTTTTCAGTCTTCATCATCCGGAGGGATACCCAATTCCTCATCCGTCCACTGGGAAGGGTCGGGATAAGGAAAGTGACCCTAAGGACAACCAATTAAAAAAAAAGTTCAAGAATCTATACTTCACAAAACTATTAATAATCTATACTCCATACAGTTGATTAAATTTTAAAAGAAATCTTAGGGGGGGAAAGTGATTTAAATAATAAACAATCCTTGATATACCCCAGGAGCAAATTCTATTACACTTCAACCATCTGATGGTCCAACTATTCTTCAATATGTTCAGAATGCGCTGCGGCCTGAATTTGAGAAGCTTGGCCACTTTGGAGCTTCCCCCTGAGCCGGCATTTGAGTATGAGTTTTGGATGGAAGGGAGGGGGAACGGAGACAACAGATTTCAAAGACACCCCACGTCACAACAGTCCCTGAATTGTTGTGAATCCCTTGACAACAGTGTTGTCCTGACTCCCTGACAAAACACAGTGTCTCAAACTGTCCTGTAGTTCCTGCTGGGAGACCTGGGAGCCTCGGGTGTACTCATTCCGCTTTGATCCTTATCTAGGGCGTGTCATCGTCTCCGGCCAGACAGCCACACACAGACCTAAGAGCTGACCCACAGTGAGACAAAGCTGTCTCTGTGCTGCCAGTTCACAGACACCAGGCGGCTTCTTTCTGGGGGACAAGGGCACAGAAATTCTAAGAGAAGTGGGACGCCAATCAACCTGATGCTTCTAGAACTCAGTGTAAATTTAAGATTTTTCCCTATCCTTAAAAAAAAAGTTAATTTACTGAAATTCAAAGTATTCTGGATCAATAAGCATGGATTTCAATGGCCTAAAAGTGTAATTTCCTAGAGAATGGTATCTGTGCAAATATGATTAAAAGCTCATTTGAGGCCAGTTACATGTTAGAAAGTCACCAGTAATTAATTTCCCTGCTTCAGGCAAATTAGCTCATACCCATTCCACCTCAACCTGCTTGCTGCCTTGGGCCTCTACACAGACTAGATGACATGTATCATTTAAAGGCATTTAAGGGTGAAACTTAACCGGCCGGTGACCCCCTGCCCAGCTTGGAAGGTAAGAGAATTAGCTTCTGTAGTCTCCCTTCCAGATACGGCCACCAACTGGCAACTATAAGACACGCAGTACCTACGTGTACATCCCTGGGTGGAAAAGGTCAGAGATGATAATGTTTCCTAAAATAAAAGGATCCCTGCATATACATAAGGACAACATACCTCCAGAGAGAAGAACAGGCTACAAACAGACAAACAATCTTAAGCTGTTAACACATCTTCCCTCCCCACACCCAAAGAAGGACAGGGACTACTCTCCTGCACTTACCAGCACAGCATCTGAGTCGTGCCAGAAGCGCCAGAGAATCCAGAACCACATGGTCGCACTGAAGAACTCGGCCTGGATCGCCTGGGATCGGGTCAGCTGCGGGAACTGTCTGTACCGGGGCTCGATGTGCGCACCTCCGCCAGCCCTACAACAAAACGGACGTGTGAAGCAGCTTGCTTTGTCTTCGAGCTCATCTAAAACTCTATGAGTTACAGCCAGAAACTAAACCTTTCTTTCTCTCCTCCAGCACAAAAAAAGCCAGAATGATAATGGTCCCTCAAAATACTCCACTTTAAGCTTGCTGTAAACGTGTGCAGCGGCAAAAACTGGCCTGAACAAGAGGCTAATTATGATGTTCATTGAGTGAATATCCATACATTTTACACCAGATATGAATGTGTTGATTAGCGGGGTACTGGCCCCCCATGGTTGTTAAAGGATCACGACCTGCAGTAGGTCATTAGCTTATCCAGTGAAACAAATCAGCAAATTTTGTTCCGGAGAGCCATCTGTTTCCAAGACAAATTATGTCCTCTGCTGTATTAGTAATACAATCTTTATTAAAAGACCACTTTATGGAAAAGAGAACTTAGATCCTTTTTAATAAGGCAACAGCACTGAACAAAGCGACTTAAAACAATCAGTTTGAACAGGTTTTTCTGGTTTTTGTTTTTTCATTTAGATACTGTTGACAAGGTGTGGGATACCATCCATAGGACTCTACTCATTTTATTTTGTTGGATTATTATAGCTTGAATCTAACATAAATAATGTAAGTTGTATTTAATGGGGCTACTTTCAAGTCCTCTTCAGCAGCTATACATATACTATTAAATAGAAATGGATATTGAATTTCAAAGAAAGTTTCTATATAAAACGTGTTCACAAATTTCATTCCAGGAAAGAATCAGCTTATAAAGCAATGTTCCCTTTTGTTTGACACAGAAATGAGTATCTGTACAAAAACTTCAGTAAAATTACTTCAAAATACACTACAGTTGTGTGAACATTAATACTTCCATGGTTCTTGATACGTATTACCTAGTACCCTTTTTATTCTCCTCTACTCTTAAAGATTACTAATATTATTTACAGAGTGTCTTATCACCTGTCAGACACCACACCAAGCACTTTATATATTATCATTTAATTTTCAAAACAACCTGATGAGATAGATCTATGGTTATCAATGTTTACAAATGAGGACACTGGAGTATTACTGTTTGGTGGCAAAGCGCAAGCTCTTAAATACTGCCCACAAACAACATTAATTCCATATCTATGTATCTATCTATCAACATTTTTATTTGAAAGATCCTATATAAAATATTAATAGTAATTAGCTATGGATGGTATAAAAAATGGGTTTTATTCTTTCTGCATGCATGTGTGTATTCATGTAAGTATGTATCCTTTTTTACAGTGACCATATATTACTTTTTTTTTTCAAACATTTATTAAAGCCAGCTTCTAAACTTTAGTCAGGTTTTAGGTACTCTTTTACTAACGTATAGTACTAATTTTTTGCTGAGAATATGATATTACATTTGTATGGAACTTTACAGATTACAAAGCGCTTCCATGTGCATTTATTGTTCAAGCCACCAATAACCCTCTGCATGACATGTTACTTTTAAAAGCTTCTGTCAAGCATCACTACTTTACACCCTGAATTTATCACACTGTTTCTGTATGTCAATTTTATTTAAAAGTACCTATGCAGGAGCTATCTGTGCATACGATACTACATTATGTAAACAAACCATGGGGGTGGGAATTCAACATGTTAACAACAGGCTTCCTCTTTGATAGGTTTTAGATACAATCTAGTAGTAAGTGCCCATCAGTTAAACTCATTTAAAATAAGTTTTGAAAATTATAGTTTAAACCCCTTCCCTGGAACTCTCCATATTTCATTATTGTGAGAGTTACATCTTGTTTTAACTATGAAATAAGTGGGTCATTGACTGCAAGGTATAAATCTTTTTGAACGAAGATTTGAAACACTGCAATTAGAGAAAGGATGGATGACATAATGATTGCCATGATTAAAAAATATAGAGAGTCCACAAACATCTAATTTTATGCTCCGAGAGGTTGTTAACTGCACTAAGGCAAACTAGATAGGCCTGAACATCCTCCAAATAGAAACTACGACAGCAGATTAATTTTTTTTAAACTTTTAATAAATCATTAAAATCTTGGTATGGAAGTACCAAGAGCGCAGCAGAGAGGAACACCCCTCGTCTTCCCATGCAGGCTCAACGGCTGTTGGTGGCTCTCGATCTCTGTCCTTCTCAGGTCACACATGCCTTTTCCTTCTCTCCATCCTACGTCTGTCCCAGTTCCATATTCATAACAGACACGTGGCTTTAAGCAAGTCACTCTTTTCATTTAGCTGGGTCTCAGTTCCCTAATAACAACAGCTATTTATACAATATTTGTCTGGTCTTTACAGGGCTCCAGCAACTCTGGTAAAAACACTTCGGAGATTTGTTATTCATTTACTTCCCTGGAAGTCAACATTATTATCCCAATTAAACTGGTGAGAAAACTAAGTTCTTAAGAGATCATGAAACTTTTCCAAGATGATACAGCAAGAGCGTGGCAGAGGTGAGATCTGAACAGTCTGAGGGCAGAATCCTGCTTTTAAACCACTATCTGCAGTGCCTCTTGGTAAAGTGTGGACCGTGGTCGGAGAGGCCTGGAACATCACCTGAAAAAATCCAGGGTACTGTTTTCAGTCCTGCTCTTACTGGATCTCTCTGCACTCCCAGCTTGCTTTTGGTAGACCTGCCCTCCCTTGGCATCAGCACTGGACTCTCCAGTGGGTTTCTCCCGCTACATCATGGGTGACTCTGCTTTTGCTCACTCTCTTAAATTCTGGTATTGCAAAGGTAAACTCTAAAGGATACTATGGGCTTTGGGTGACAATAATCTGTCAACGTACCCTCAGGTGGGGGATGCTGATAATGGAGCAAGCTATGCATGTGTGGCTTGGGGGGTTTATGGCAAATCTCTGTACCTTCCTCTCAATTTTTTTTTTTGGAAACAGAAAACTGTTCTACGAAATATTTTTAAAAAGAAAACTTCCGACATTGCCCAAGCATCCACTTTTGGCTCTCTTCCCACCCTTCCCCACTCCATTCTCGTGCCTTGGAGCACTAATTCTCCACTCTGCAACCACAGTAATTTTTTAGAATTAAAATGTGGCCACGTGGCATCTGATTAAAACGACCGATCAGCGCCTCTGTTGGAAATCAGGCAGGCCTGTGTGTCTTAGTCGGTCAGTGGTGTCCGACTCTTTGTGACCCCCATGGACCGTAGCCCGCCAGGCTCCTCTGTCCAGAGGATTCTCCACGCAAGATATACTAGAGTGGGTTGCCATTCCCTTCTTCGGGGGAATCTTCTTGATCCAGGGATCGAACTCGGGTCTCCCGCATTGCGGACAGATCCTTTACTGTCTGAGCCACCAGGGAAACTAGGGCACAACCACGCATAAGGAGCCTCTACCATTCTTTCCCTGCGACCCGAGGTCTCCGGCCTCACCTTGCCTCGAGCTTGAAGATTCAAACTACCCTGTACAGGTGATTTCCTCAGCTCCTGTCCTTGCTTCCAGATTAACTCCAACTGTCTCCAACTGTTCAACTGGTCAGCTTCCCGGGGGCAGCCTCCCTCTGGGGCCGGGACCGTCAGATACACACCTCAATCGGCTCCCCTGGCCCCGGCGTCGCGCCATCAGACTACAAGTCCCAGCATGCCTCAGGGGTGGAGGCCGCCGCAGACCAGGATAAGCCCCTGAGGCTCGGCGTCAAGGTGAAGGCGTCCCGAAGGCTAGTGCCTTCCTCTAGAAGCGGGCGAAGCCCCAACCCCAGGCAATACTCACCGACGGACGCCACCAACTCCAGCCGCCCGCGCGCAGCGGCCTCTGAAAAGGTGGCCTCCAACGTGAGCGAAAGGCGACAGTCGCTTCAGAGCCGACATGCCAGCCATCGTTAGATCGGCCGTTGCCCAGGCCGCACCGCCGCTGCACGTCACTTCCGCTGGCACCCGGCCGGTGACGTCACAGCGCCGGCCCGCCCCTCTCCCTATGACACAGGGAGGGGCGGGGAAGCGGTAGTTACCGCCCCGAAGGAGCGTTCCAGTCCCTTCCCTGAGGTGAGGGCGTCCGGGGCCGCCTCCTGAGCGCGCGGTTCGCTCTGAGCCACCAGACTGGGCGTCGCTTTGTGGGCCTGGTGGCGCCCTGACGAAAGGTCAGGGGTGTAGACGGCCCTGACGGAGCCCGCGGATGGGCGCTCCGCTCCTCGAGCCCCTCGATGTTACGCGGACACTGAGAAACAACGCTGACACAGCTCGCTCTTTGCTACGGGTGCTGATCTAGGCGCTGTTACCCCACCCGGACCCGCCCCTCTGCCTGCTCCCCCGAATTAAGTACCCTTCCAGACCCTCCTAGGCTGCCAAATCCATTCTGAACAAGTCTGTCCTTCCCAAAGCTAGTCCATTGTATTCCTCCCCTGCAAAGGCTCCACGATTTCTTTAAAGCTTTCATCGTTATACGGTTGTTGTGCAAACCTGAGCTTGATAACCAACCCGCAGCGCGTGGTTCTCAAATGTCAGCACCTAGACTGGAGGTATCAGAATCCCCTGAGGAGTCCGACCCCAGCTATTATGTCTGGAGTAGAGCCAAGGAATCTGAATTTTAGCAGGCCCCCAACATACGCGGTGCTCCCGATCCCTGGATCCTGAGCCAGCCCTGGATTCTTGGCGTTTGTCTCTTAATATTAAGTCCTGGATGAACTCCAAACTTCCAAAACTTTGGGGAGCTGAAGAACCCCTTTCTCCAGCCTTGAGAACCCCGGCTCCAAAATTCTTAGTGTCCCCACTTATGGGTTATAGTTTTCCTAAGAATTCTCGATTTTTATAAACTTAACCTGCCAGCCTCACACGTTGGAGATTTCGACTTGAAATGGATCACCTGCCAAGCACTGAAGACTTCACACTGAGTGATAAGCATGAAAAATTGGAAATTTATGGAGAGACACATAGAACTGAATTTAGGGATTTGAGTGTATTGAATATAACTGACACTCCTCCTGTGGCAAGATATGGGCCTCCATGTGCCCAGTAGCTAGGAACCTCTCTCCCGAGAGAAAGGCTTCCTCTGGGAGACAGTGAAGGACAGGGAAGCCTGGAGTGCTGCAGTCCAAGGGATCGCAAAGAGTCGGACACGACTTAGCAAACAAACAACATACCTTTCTGCAGAACTTACTGATTGACCCTCTGGCCCTGTAGAACTCATGCCCCTCCCCACATCCACCTGCTATCCCTCCCCACCCCTACCTTCTCCTGTCCTCCTAACTTCTAGATATATAAACTGTAGGAAAGAATGTACTGTATTCTGGGTGCAAGTTGACTTTCCAGCTGATATGCAATAGTGTGGCTTTCTCTGGGCTACCATTCACTACTTACCCTTCCTAGTACATGTACAAACCACTAAGAGATGTTCATGAATGGGGAGAGCAGGGTCTTCCATCCTTCCGAAGAGAGCTCTTTGCCCATATTATAGAGCTGCCTGCCTTGCTACTAGGAAAGAACAATGCTGTGATTCCTAGGCCACAAAAAAACAAAAACAAAAAACCCAGCTTAAACAAAAGCACTCCATACAACTTGATAGTCTGAAGATCTGGAGTTCAGCCTCAGCTCTACCAGTGATTAGCTCTGTCCATTTGGACAAGTCACTTCTCCAGGTCTCAGTGCCCTTCATCAGCCATTCAAGAGAGTACCTGGCCCACAGCATGTACTCAGCAATTTTGTATTACTTTGTCAATATTTTCCTGGCTGCAAAAGCTTTTCAGGTAAACTGAAATTCACTTACCCCCTCCCCATCCCATCTTTCTTGCTCAATTACAAAATAAAAACTTTTAACTTTAATGCTGGCTTGTATTGAAAACAATACTGTTCTATAGACCATTTGTGGGGTCCTTAGCTCTAATGTTTTGAATCACTAATGGTGATTTTTTACTATGAAAAGTTTAGGGTCCCAATCAATACACTATTTTACTGTGTAACAGCAATGTGTGTTTGTGTTGCAGACACGTTCTAAAAATTCCAAGGGCAAATATCCCTGACTGCCTTTTGCAGGTTGCACAATGGCCTTCTTTTTGATTCTCAGAAAAGCAAACTGTTTGAATGAATGCATATTAGAAGGTGAGGGAAAGGATAACAAGCCCTGACACTGTTCTTAGCTTTGATAGGCAAATCAGTTCCCCAGTCAAATTTTAACTGTGAGGACAGACTCTAAATAGCCTAACTTATAGCATCTAACCCCAAATCAAAAATATATCCTGTAACTGGAAATTGAGAACACAGCAGGGGAATGAGGAAGGGAAAAAAAAAAACTTGTTCACACGATTTCATTTAATTTTCTACTTTTTTTTTTCCCCTGCACTGTATGTCTCTTAGAATCTTACTTTGAACATGGACCGTAGCAGTGAAAGCACTGAGTCTTAACCACTGACTGCCAGGGAATTCCCTAATTTTCTATGTTTAAAGGTTGCTTGATCACCCTTTCCCTCTAAGTCTCCGAAAGAAGAAAGGAACTTATCTTTCCAGCAGTTTTAACACAGAAATGAACCTTGTTCTTTCTACTTTGGAGGGACTAAACTGGGATCTCCCTTCCAAGTGATGCCCCACTGCCCCTTTATCTACTTACACCCAAGAAGTAGCGTTTTCTCCTTATGAAGATGAATGTATAAATCAAGTTTAGCCTTTTTAAGATGCTTATTTTAAAAATCAGCAAATTACCTATATTAAAGCCAAGCACAGCCATTAATAACCATTTTTCTCTTCAGTTCAGCCTGTATTCATTTTCTGTTGCTGCTGTAACAGCTCCTGAGCTACTGAGGCCCTCGGTTCAGCAGCCCACGAGGAAATACATGAGTGAGCCTGAATTCAGACCTACCCCAGAGGAGCCCGAAGATGCTTATAGCCGTGCAAGATTGAGCAGAGGATCCGCCAAGCTTCGCCCACATTTCTGACCTGCAGAGACTACCAAGTAAGAAGAACAGTTGTATTAAACTGCTGTATTTGTGGGCAGCGTGTATGCAGTGAGAGATAACTAATGATTATCACAGTAAGTAGATGGAATTTATTGGCTTTCAAGGAAGGCTCAGAGGTGCTGGTGTTCGCACAGGGAGACATTGCTCTGGTTGGTACCCCTGTCTCTTGTCCCACAGTGCAAATGCATATGCATTTGGCACAAAGGGCTGAATATCTGGCTGGTTTGCCCATGAGGAGGGAGCTGAACAGGGTTACCTGGAGCCCCCAACCCTTCACTGCCTGATTCAAATGCCCTACCCTCAAGACTTTGAAAGTGCCAACAACATCTCCACCCCTCTAAAAAAAAAAAAAAAGAAAGAAAAAAACTGTATCCAAGGGAATCTCTGTCCAATATCTAAAGATAATTTCTGTCCTCAGTTGTTTCCTAAAAGACAGGAACTTTATCCTTAAGAAAGAAAGAATAGGAGAATCTATCAGAGAGCAGGAAGGTTTGACTTTCCACTCACTGTCTAGAGCAGTCTCCAAAACAAGCAGGAGAATCCACTGAGATGCAGAGAAAACATTACTTTTAAACAAAATTAGGAAATTAAGCTGTATTAATATCCACTCTACAAACTGACCCTGGGATGCTCTAAGTCTATGCAGGCCAGCCACGTGTCAGACCAGCTTTGAGAGAATGGCCCATGGGCTGGCCCAGTGCAGAGGGCCAGGCAATGGCCACCCCATTTTCCTTTACTGCTGGAGTATTGCTGGGCACTACTGCGAATTTCAAGTCCTGGTTAACAGGATGTGAAAATGTTAGCCATTCAGTCATGTCCAACTGTCTGCGACACCATGGACTATAGCCTCCCAGGCTCCTCTGTCCATGGGGTTTCCCAGGCAAGAAGACTGGAGTGGGCTGTCATGCCCTTCTTCAGGGGATCTTCCTGATCCAGGGATCAAACCCGGGTCTCCAGTATTGCAGGCAGATTCTTTAGCATCTGAGCCACCAGGGAAGCCCTAACAGGAATGTACTGATTGTATTATCTATTTGTTGACATTAACCAAAAGTAGCCCTGTACAATGCTCAGAAAAACCAGTATCTAAATGCTAATATGTGAGCACAGGGAAACTTTAAGATAAATAGCAGAGCTGACTCTGTTCCTGTCTCTAGTATGTCACATTAACCACTGATCATTATTTTTTTTTTTTTCTTTTACCTTATAATAAAATTTAGCAAGAGAATGGCAAAAAAGATTTTAAATTATCAAAAGGATAATTTGAGATACAGTGAAACATGCCCTACGTGTGTCTGTGTCTTCAGAGATTTACTGGTGATCATAGAACCTGTATAAACCCTATAAATAAATTATATGTGCAGTATATATAAATATACGCAGCCCTTTACCAACAGGGCACATAATCAAAACATTTGGGGGGAAAAACAAAACAAAAAAACAACACAAAATACTTGGGGGAATTCCCTGGCGGTTTAGTGGTTAGGACTTGGTGCTGAGGGCATGGGTTCAATCCTTGGTCAGGAAACTAAGATCTCGCAAGCTATGTGCCATGCCCCCCCCCCCCCCCACCAGTTTGGAAACCATGGGTCTACAGGCTTCTATGACATTTTCTAACCTAAATATCAGAGTCTGGAAAGGACCAGGAAGACCAGCCTGATCCAGGAGTACAGAGGTTAAGAACAGGAAAGAGAAAAACCAGAAAACAAAATAACTAAGTTTATTCATCCTCCTCCAGAGAATGTTTTCCCTGAAACAGTCTCTCTGACACCAAGCCCTGCTTCCACGACTGAGCTGTCAGGACCCTTCCTCCTTTTACTTTCCCAGGTAACCCAGACCTTTGGAAACAGATGCTTGAAACCAAACCAGGGTGAAACACAGTGGCAGGCCCTCCATAATCCCAGTTCTAGAATGTCCAAGCTGCCACACAAGAGGCTGTTGGGAGCGGCCTCCAGTTCCGAGATGAAGCCCCCTCTGCTGCTGTCAGCGGGAGGTCACTAGTTCTTTTAGGAGGAAGGGCTTTGCTGCCTCCAGGATGTCCAGTTTAGGGTCCAGTGAGCGGCCAAGCCCCTCCAACACCATGATGGCAAACACGATTGAGGCAAAGTTGCTCTCAAGCTTTACCTGAAACAGAAAAACAGGGGTTCTTTCTGAAGCCCATGGATAGACGGAGAGTATCCTGAGTAGTTACCAGGTCAACTTCCACTCCTGGCATCGTGTGTCTGCCCACATGATTTTTACTATCTACGTAACATTCTTAGAGATAAAGGACAGAAATGGTATGGACCTAACAGAAGCAGAAAATATTAAGAAGTGGCAAGAATACACTTCATGACCCAGAAATGTCTTTTTTCTAAGAATACACTGTATGACCCAGATCTTCATGACCCAGAAAACCACGATGGTGTGATCACTCACCTAGAGCCAGACATCTTGAAATGCAAAGCCAAGTGGGCCTTAGAAAACATCACTATGAACAAAGCTAGTGGAGGTGATGGAATTCCAGTTGAGCTATTTCAAATCCTAAAAGATGATGCTGTGAAAATGCTGCACTCAATATGCCAGCAAATTTGGAAAACTCAGCAGTGGCCTCAGGACTGGAAAAGGTCAGGTTTCATTCCAATCCCAAAGAAAGGCAATGCCAAAGAATGTTCCCACTACCACACAATTGCATTCATCTCACATGCTAGCAAGGTTCTGCTCAAAATTCTCCAAGCCAGGCTTCATCAGTACATGAACTATGAACTTCCAGAGTTCAAGCTGGATTTAGAAAAGGCAGAGGAACCAGAGATCAAATGACCAACATCTGCTGGATCATCAAAAAAGCAAGAGAGTTCCAGAAAAACATCTACTTCTGCTTTATTGACTATGCCAAAGCCTTTGACTGTGTGGATCACAACAAACTGTGGAAAATTCTTCAAGAGACGGGAATACCAGACCACCTGACTTGCCTCCTGAGAAATCTGTATGCAGGTCAAGAAGCAACAGTTAGAACTGGACATGGAACAACAGATTGATTCCAAATTGGGAAAGGTGTACATCAAGGCTAATTAACCTTATACACCCTGCTTAATTAATTTATATGCAGAGTGCATCATGAGAAACACTGGGCTGGATGAAGCACAAGCTGGAATCAAGATTGCTGGGAGAAATATCAATAACCTCAGATATGCAGATGACACCACACTTATGCCAGAAAGCGAAGAAGAACTAAAGAGCCTCTTGATGAAAGTGAAAGAGGAGGGTGAAAAAGTTGGCTTAAAACTCAATATTCAGAAAACTAAGATCATGGCATCCGGTCCCATCACCCCATGGTAAATAGATGGGGAAACAATGGAAACAGTGAAAGACTTTATTTTTCTGGCCTTCAAAATCACTGCACATGGTGACTGCAGCCATGAAATTAAAAGATACTTGCTCCTTGGAAGAAAAGTTATGACCAACCTAGACAGCATATTAAAAAGCAGAGATGTTACCTTGTCAATAAAGGTCCATCTGGTCAAAGCTATGGATGTGAGAGTTGAACTATAAAAAGAAAGCTGAGCACCAAAGAATTGATGCTTTTGAACTGAGGTGTTGGAGAAGACTCTTGAGAGTCCCTTGGGCTGCAGGGAGATCCAACCAGTCCATCCTAAGGAAATCAGTCCTGAATATTCATTGCATGGGCTGATGCTGAGGCTGAAACTCCCATACTCTGGCCACCTGATGTGAAGCACTGACTCATTGGTAAAGACCCTGATGCTGGGAAAGATTGAAGGCAGGAGGAAAAGGGAACAACAGAGGATAAGATGGTTGGATGGCATCACTGACTCAATGGACATGAGTTTGAGTAAGCTCCGGGAGTTGGTGATAGACAGAGAAGACTGGCCTGCTGCAGTCCATGGGGTAGCAAAGAGTTGGACGTGACTGAGTGACTGAACTGAACATTCTTTTCCCTATCCAGTCAGTTTTCCCGCCATCTCATCTACTCACCCAACCCCCCCCTACCCACTAGACATAGTAAGAAAAAATCTGGGGGATGCAGTGTGTACAGTGTGAATGTGTGAATAACTTAGAAGATACTAAACTGAAAAGTTCACAGCTAACACCAGAAACTGGGCTTCCCTGGTGGCTCAACAGTCAAGAACCTGCCTGCCAGTGCAGGAGACTTGGGTTCAGTCCCTGGGTCGGGAAGATCCCCTGGAGAAGGGAAAGGCTACCACTCCAGTATTCTTGCCTAGAGAATTCCACAGACAGAGGAGCCTGGTGGGCTACAGGCCATGGCATCGCAAAGAGCCAGACACAACTTATCGACTAAACAACAAACACCACCAGAAACTATCAATCTAAATATGGGTCATGCTTCAAAATCCACAGTAGTCTTTTTGAGACCAAGCATGTCTGGCTTTGCTCAAATACAGCAGGTTTCTTCCCCTTTGGAGCCAGGCTAACAGTAATAATAGTTTACATGGATTACCCAGTTAATCCTCAAAAGTAGTCATTGTGCCCACTCAGTAGATAAGGAAGCTAAGGCTCAGGGTGGCTGAGTGATTTGCTCAAGTCCTCTGGGTTAGGAGGAGTCTGTTTGTTTGTTTTAGTCACCAAGTCATGTCCGACTCTTTTGGGATCCCGTGGACTGTAGCCCACCAGGCTCCTCTGTCCATGGGATTTCCCAGGCAAGAATACTGGAGAGGGTAGCCGTTCCCTTCTCCAGGGGATCTTCCCAAACTAGGGATTGAACTTATGTCTCCTGCATTGACAAGAGTGTTCTTAACCACTGAACCACCAGGGAAACTCACATGAGGAAGAGTTGAGCCAGGATTTAAACCTAGAACAGGAATCTGCTTTCAGGTGGACAGAAGGTCAGGAAATCGAAGGATGACTCATGGGGAAATAACCTTTCATGAAAGCAAAGAGTCTTTGTCTCAGTTAAGGCCCAAAAAAGTTGTCTGAGGGGTCAGATGGGCCAATCAGAAGAAAGCAGCGTGTTATGTATGCACACTCATGGTGGGAGTGTAGAAATGTGTAGACTTTGGAAAACAGTATGGAGAAAAAGCTAAAATAATAATATGTATAAATCTATAAGAAAGTGAAGTTGCTCAGTTGTGCCCAACTCTTTGTGACCTTGTGGACTGTAGCCCGCCAGGCTCCTCCGTCCATGGGATTCTCCAGGCAAGGATACTGGAGTGGATTGCCATTCCTTCTCCAGGGTATCTTCCCAACCCAGGAATCAAACCCAGGTCTCCCGCATTGCAGGCAGACACTTTACTCTCTGAGCCACCAGGGGAAGCCCCATATAAATTTATACTTAAATTTAAAAAAACCAACTATATCATCTAGCAATCCCAATTCTGTGTAAATATCCAAAAGAATTTGAAACCAGGATCTCAAAGAGATATTTGTTCACTGCAGCACTGTTCTTAGTAGCCAAGAGGTACAAGTGGCCCAAATGTCCATCAGAGGATGAACAAATAAAGAAAATTATGGTTATGTACATACCATGGAATATTATCTAGTCTTTAAAAAGGAAATCCTGTCATCTGCTACAACGTCCATGAACCTCAAGAACACTCCATTGAGTGAAATAAGCCAGTCACGGAAGAACAAATACCATATGATCCTACTTATAGGAGAAATCAAGAGCTATCGAAACCATGGACCTGGTGGTTGTCAGGGGCTTAGGTAAGAGAGACAAGGAGTTTTTGTTCAGTAGGTATAGGGCTCTATTAGAGATCTAGAGATCTGTTACACAACTACGTGGATGTGGTTGACACTGCTGAATGGTACACTTGGAGGTGGGTAGGGGCAAACTGTATATTAGTTTTTAACCATAATTTAAAATTTTTTAATTATTTTAAATTAAGTGCCTGGTGAAATATTCGAAGAGAATGGCTATACTTGGCCCTCTCTCTGCTCTCCCATCCTGGGAATCACAGTGACAACAGCAAACATCTAAAGCACTGGTAACTGTTGTGTCTCACGCAGTGTGTGAGGAAGGCTGCGTACCAGTGGGAGCCCCAAGGCTAAAGAACAAAGTCACGGGAAGTGGGGCTCCCTGGGCGGGCGGCCTTGGGGGCCAGGGCGAGTTGTTTGGTGCCAGCCTTGAGGAATGTTGGGATTAAATCAGATACTAATAGATGTTATCCAACTGAATTAGGTGGATAGAGGGAGGTCACAGCACACTGATCACCGTGTCACAGCCTCATCTGGCCCTCCTGGCAGCCCCGGGGCCTTGGAGAGGCTGCCCAGGTCAGAGCTGGCTACAAGCCTCACCCTCCAGCAACCTGTCCTGAGCAAATAAACTCCCAGGAGTGTGTGTTCATTCCCAGTTGTCTCTAAGCCAACCCCCAGCAATGATGAAAGCTTTCCCTAATTCTAACGTGAGATTTAAGTCATTTTAAAAATAGAACTTGTCAAAACTCTTGGAAAGCATAAAGTTTTTCCCCCCAAATCCCACCAACGTGGGGTTACAATGTGATCAAAGGAAAACCTTGCTGGACGTCAGGGAGTAGAAACAGCACTCTTAGCAGAGGGATCGGTGTACAGAACATTTCCAGAAAAGATCTCCCGTAAAAGAACCTGCCACAACCCTGAGGCCACTGGCCTTCCCCACAGACCTCCCTCCTGCCTGACCAGAGTGCAAGCTCCCCACACAGGCCTCACCTTGTGAGTCATCAGCAACTTAAAGACATTCGAAAGAAGGCTGGAAACTTGAAGCTGGAAAACAGAGAGTTACAGGGAACCACTTCTCTCCCTCACCTGCCCCTCACCCACATCCACACCCACAACCCCCCGCTCCACACCCACACACACCCCACTGATCAGAAATGGACTGCCTGACAAATCCCCAAAAGGACTACATTCACACAAGCCCAACTTCCACCTCATGACTGAGTTCAAAGGCCCCTCCCCCCCAGGAGAACCAGCCTGGAGGCCTCTACCCCAGCACGCCCGGCACATACAGAAATCACACTGGAATAAATAAGACAGGCAGTGCCAAGGGCCAGCTGCCGCTCCTCATTGCCACCTCTTTTTCTGACTTGATCTGGCCAGAGTGGACTTGGGAATGAACTTGGGAAGAAAAGTCAGCTTTGTTAGAACTGTGCAGAATTCAAAGTGGGCTCCACTTCAGGTAAGGGCTTCCCTGGTGGCTCAGATGGTAAAGAATCTGCCTGCAATGCGGGAGACCGGAGTTCGATCCCTGGGTCTGGGAAGTTCCCCTGGAGAAGGGAACGGCAACCCACTCCAGTATTTTTGCCTGGAGAATCCCCTGGACAGAGGAGTCTGGCAGGCTGCAGTCCATGGGGGTTGCAAAAAGTCGGACACAGGTGAGCAACTAAAGCTTTCACTTTTCTGCTTCAGGTCTAAATAAAGGATATGAACACTAGGTGAGTCCTTTGTCTGCTCAGGGGCCTCCGTGCTCCCGCCCCCACCCCATGCTCAGCTGAGCTCCACATAGATGGAGCGGCAGCTACACCTGGGTCTGGACAGATGTGCAGTATCACATGTATCACCCCCTCCCCCCGCAACCACCCAGGAGAGCCCGGTCAAGGAGCCACTCTTGAGAGCTGGAGATTTCAGTGGGCCTCCTTACCCCTGGAGGATGTGAGCAGAGGAAAAGGCCCTCCAGTGGCCTGCTCACCTTTTCCAGGGTGATGGTGTTCTTCCTGGCCTGGGTCACCAGCCGGGCCATCTCAGCCTTAAATCCCTCCACGTCCTCGCACTCGCTGGCCCGGGCGTGATGCAGGATGAGCTCAGCCACCCTTTGGCCCTGGAAGATGGAAAAGGAAAAAACATGCTAGAATCAAGAGGGCCTAACCCTGGATTCTCTGCCCAAATGTTTTCATATCTAGTTCTTTCCATCCCAGTTTCTCTACCCTCCTGCTTTTGCACCCCCTTCATCCATTTTTTTTACCTCGCTGCCTTCCAATAATACCTGGTCGTCAATCAAAACCTTTTGATGCTTCTCTCGGTTGGCGAGGCCCCACCCGTGCTCAGCACAATCAGAGGCAGGAGCTGTGTGGTCTCCTTTGTCTCCGAGGCCACACAGGCCCAGTGGCCAAGCCCCACTGCTCACGCGCCTCGAGGCACTGCCTGCCAACCAACCGGCCTGGCCCAAAGGCCTGCCTCCGGGACAGACTAGTCATACTCTCCTTGAGGGCGGTCTTCCTGCCTGAGCAGAATTCCCCGCTCACAGCCTGCTGGCTCCTCCTCCACCCAGGATGCTCCAAGGTCTTCCTAACGCCCACCTGGGCCCCTTGGTCATGGCCCAGGAGCCAAGCTCTTCCTCCTTGACTGTGACCTTCTTCCTCTGCCCAAACCTGTGCAGAGGAGCACCTCCCAGCCCCCACCCATCACTGCACCTAGATGTTTAACCTTGGCCTGGGGGACACTTTCAAACTGGCTCAGACTCAAGCCTCTGGTCTATCTACCACCACCCCCAATCCACCCCAGAAGCCTCCTAAGCAGGGGCTTCTCTCAATTTTGCCCTTTTTTCCCAGGTTTTTTTTCCCCCAAAATTTATTTATTTAGCTGCATCAGGTCTTATTTATGGCATGTGGGACCTTTAGTTATGGCATGCAAACTTCTAGTCCCAGCATGTGGGATCTATTTCCCTGACCAGGGATCGAACCCAGGCCCTCTGCACTGGGAGTGCGGACCACCAGGGAAGTCTGTCCAGCTCGTCTTTCCCGGGGTCATTCCTGCTGGAGAATTCACTGTCACCCTTGATGTGGCACTTTAGATTGACTCCCGCAGAGGTTTCGCTGAGTCCCTTTTCCTAAATCACAATTCTCAACCACAGGAGCTCCTCCGAGGGATGGGATGAGAACTGAAAACGAGTCATCTCCCCCTGCCCCAGGTGACTTCCCACACAGGGAGAGTTAGTTCCCTGAGCCGCTGCTGCTTTCCAGCCCCACCTTCTCAGAGCAGATGGCACGCACTTGAGGCCGCTATTATTGTCAAGAAGCTAGCATTTCCAAAGCCCAACTGTATAGTGACTGAGGACGGAAGAGAAACCACCAGAACATCACTTGAGAAGGAGGCACTGCTTCCCATCATCCTAAACCATGAGCTGCCAGGAACAAGCCTGTTCTGTCTACGGACCCTCGGTGGCTTCATCTCCTGGGCTTCTCTTCCTCCTCCCTCCTTCCTCTCTCGGGAGCACCCTTGGCAAATGCCAGCATTAACAAGAATGACAAACCCTGAGGAGCCCCCTGGTTAAAAAAAAAAACTCGGCCCCAACCCCCCGAGGGCCCAGCGGGCCTCACCTGGCCCATGGCCACGGCCATGAAGACAGCCCGGAAGTTCCTCAGGTCGGCGGCCTGCAGCTCGGCCACGATGCCGGCATCCAGCAGCACCAGGCGCAGCGGGCAGCGGGCCGGCGACACGGCCACCGCCAGCGCCTCGCAGACGTCCACCTGCTGCAGCCGCGCCTCTGGGCCCTGAGCAAGACCGTCGGCGCCCTGGACGAGGATGTTCCCAGGGTGAAGGTCCGCGTGGACGAAGTTGTCCACAAATATCTGCGGAGAGACCAGAGCTACTCCAGGCTGAGTCAACCTCACCATCCCACCTCTACCAGGCCACGCGCAGAAAAGCTTCCAGGGTGACGGCAAGTTCCCGGAGATCTAGGACAAGGCAGGGAGGCGGCTGCGCGCCCCGCTGTGAGCTCACCATCTTCAGGAGCATGTTGATCCCCAGCCGCGCAATCTTCCTCTTCACGTCCAGGGGAATCCCTGCATGCTGGTAACTGGACACGGGCACACTCTCCTGTGAGGAAGACGGGGTGAGAACCGCTTCAACGGCACAGCCACGACTGCCCAGCTCCTCATCCTCCCAGGGACACACAGTTACTGCCTTCCCTCTGATTGGGAAATGACCCAAAGAGTTTTTCCTTTCCCAGAACGCCTGTGAATCCATCACCCACAAGTGAGTTGTAACCGACATTTACACTTCCCTTCTATAATACATCTCAACAAGTCCATAGGTTCCCAGGGAGGAAACCCACTGACTGCCGCCCACAGGTAAGAGAGGCTGTGAGGTCAGGATGAGCTTGTTTCTAGTCAAGAATCATCATCACTTCTCGGCCTTTTGGCTAAGATCAAGGGTAGTATCTAGTCAAGAATCAGCCAACAGGGACACGAAGGAGCTCTGCGACCTCACTGGAGGAGAAAGAAAAGGAAGAGAGAAGGGGAGCTGCTCTATAGGCACTTGAGACAGGTTGGCTATTTAATTGTCAAACCAGCCTGTTGAGATAGATCTTGTAATCTTAATTAACAAATTAAAGAACTAAAGCCCAGAGAGTTTAAGTAACTTGCTCAACGTCACACAGCTAGTAACAGTGGGTCATTCAGGCCACTCCTCTGGGTCGCATTACCATCTTTACAAATGAAGCTGGACCAGAAGACAGCTGAGGCCATGAGGCACTTCCTCTGTGCATACTCTGTGTGCAGGACACTTTGCATTCAACGTGTCATCGCCTCCTACGAGGCAGGAAGGGTATCCTGCTGTTCTGCAGGAGGTAACTGAAGCCACCCAGCAAATATTGGGTTGGCCAAAAAAGTCATTCCGATTTTTTGTAACAGCGTATGGAAAAACCCAAGTCAGATACAATTGGCAGAGCAGACTTCCAGCAAGTCTGAGGGCAGGGCCAGGCTCTTCCCCGCCTTGCTACCCTACCTCCCACCCTCAGGCGGATTCAAACCCCTCTCAGACTCAAGCCTTCCTGTGGAGCAGAGATAAAAGGCAAATGGCTAAGGGAAGCTCTCCTTCTTACTTCGTATGTCTCCACCAGAACATCCTTGGTGACGAAGGGACGCAGAGGCGTGGGGAACTTGACGGAGTTCACATTTAGGAAGTTGCACTGGAAGAGTTCGAGATTCCGAGCCTCATACCGCAGGTCGATCTACAGGCAAGTGGAGAGAAAAGGTGAGGGAGGGGCTAGTCTGGGCCAGGGACAGCAACACTGAAGCCCCCAAGAGCTGGCAGAGCCCGAGACTCACCTGCCTGCACCAGCTAACCTCCTGCAGAACTCCCAGGACACCTGAGGGTGAAGGCCGCCCCGGAAGTCCCGATCCCCCATCCCTCCCCACCACGTGACTCCAAGCTGCAGACAACAGACACACTGGAGAACTTAACAGATTTCACACTCACCCCGCCCCAAGAGTCACTGCAGAGGATTCCTTCTCTCACCCTTCACACCCATGGGAGACCCACTGCCATCAGCTCTGTAGCCCTCACCACGCTCAGAGCTGTTTTTTTCCATCCCACTGTTCCTCCCAAGGTGACTCGAAACCAGTCACCTGAACCCCAGCAGAGGTGTCTTAGTTGGGTTCCCTGTCCCCCAGCTCCCCTCTCTACAATCCATCTGCTGGTGCCCGCCACCACCACCTGCAGGATAGAGTCTGCATTGGTTAGGAAGACGTCCAAGGTGGGTCATGGTCTGGGCCCAGCTTCTTCCTCCAGGTCCAGCTCTTGTGATACAGCCTCCTTTTTTTACAGCCCCAAACTCCAGCTGCACCCAATCTGTAGAGCGGGAGCATCCCAGCCCACCTAACACTTCCCCTCTGAGTGCCTTCTGTACTCCACCTGACTGGAATGTTCTTCCCCCATTGGGTCTAACTGCAGACACTCTCCTTTCAAGATTCCACTCAAGCCTCGGGAGCCTGGACCCGCAGGGTGGAATGACCACTTCCTCTGTTGGGCCTCAGCTAAGCCCAGCTGAGCCCGTAAGAACTCCTATTGGAACTAGCACTTGTGCTGCAAACACTTCACGTCAGCCCTCCTCCTCCTAGTACATACTTCTTGGGACCAGTCAGGAGGGCACATTTGCCCAGCCAGGACTGGGTCCCACCATCAAAGAAGATTCAGGGAACCCCACTTGTTTTCTTTCACCAGATCCTAACAGAGTTTTTAATACTTGTTGTATGAATTTATAAATGAACATACATCCCTCTACATACACCCAGACTCTAAGCTTTCAAGCCAGGCAGCATTATGAGACCACTGAGAGCTACAGCTGGCAGGAAGAGTTGATTTTTGAGGCAAAATGGGGTGAGTTACAGAGCTATAGAGGTCTGAACTTGAAGTGATGGCATCTCACAGTGCGTATCAGACTTCTTGAAGCAGAACTGAAGTTCAGGTGGGTGGTGGAACTAAGAGTATTAACACCAAGATGGGTGTTGGAACAGCAGCTATTTTTCTGTTTTAATTTTCTTTTATTATCAAAAGTAGACACCTCCATATCATAAAGCAAAGCTTTCTAAACGTGAAAATGCATTCCTGGGGCTTAAAACCCTAAGTCAGATGACATAAATGAAGTTGGGCACACGGCCTCTGAAAGCCTGTCAATTTCTGTGCCAACCACCAGAAAGCCAGCACAGATGGCTCCTTGGAGCCTTCAGGGACTCCAGTGTGTCTACTGAGTCTGGCTACTTAAACAGGTGTCCCAAAGGCCCTGGACAGGGCCCTTGTCTACTCATTAAACCCCAGAAACAAAGGAAAACAAAGGCACAGTGTGTGACTTCGCTGATTCTTCTTCTCCTGGAGTGCGGCCATTGATTGCAGCACAGATAATGCTCTATTCGACCAGACTTATTTCGTTTGCAGCCCAGGCTCTATGCAAGACTGCCTTCCCCAAGTTCCCTCGTAGTTACACTGGGCCTGACATGTAGCCTGGGAAGAAGTGAGGTTCATCATTTCCAGGCCTGGCCACAGAATCCTTTACATGACCCTTCATGGTCTCTCTCCCCATTCCATACTGACCCCAATGACTAAATTTGGAGGAAACTGGGTCCCTGAGTAACTATGGAGTGGAGCTCCCACCTGCTCCCTCAGTTTACCTGCATGGAACTTCCATAGAATAGCAAGAAATAACCTTGCTGCCTTAACTCACTGAGGTTTGGATATTCTTTGTTATATCAGCTAGCATCACCTATCCTGACTACTATTCTACATTAGCCATGGCGCCCTGAGAAAAATGCTCATCCATTCAACATTTATGAAACAGCTGCTAACAGCAAAAACTGTTGTATGCTATTTACGACTGAGAGAAGGCGAATTCACCTGTTGCACCATAAGCTTCTCAAATTCCTCCACGATCTCAGGCAAGCTGAGCCACTTGATTCCTGGCAAAAGTGCAAGGACCCGGCTGCCCATCTTCATCAGCAGCAGGTCCATCTGCACCTGAGCGAGCAGGCCAGGGTGCAACACCTGCCAAAAGAGGAACAGTGAGACAGAGGAGGGATCAATCAGGCAGGCACATTTGCCTAGCCAGGGCTGGGGCCCAACATCAAAAGAGATCTAGGGGACTTCCCTGGCAATTCAGCAATTAGGACTCCGTGCTTCCAATGCAGGTTCTACCTCTGGTTGAGAAATGAAGATCACACATGCCTTGTGGTGCAGCCAACATCCCCCCAACCACCCCCCACAGAAAGAGGACCATCAGCTGGCTGAGGGGAAGCAGTTCCAACACCCATTCCTTTGTGCCTTCCTGAGGGGACAAAAGGGCAGCTCCCCTGAGCGGCACTCAGCTTTGCTTGGAAGAATAGGTTGGCTTCCCTTCCAAATACGCTGAGTTTAGATCAGCAGCTCCCAAACATCAGCAAGCATAAAAAAACCAATATGGGCTGCTTGGTAAAGTATGGACCCCCAGCCTCCTCCAAGACCTACTGAATCAGACTGGCTGGGAGGCGGGGTGGAAATCTGCATTTTACTGAGTGTCCAGGTAACTGAGTCAGGTAGTCCTAAGCCTGCAAAATACTGCTCTAGAGTCACAGGACTCCAGAGGTGAGATGGAAAGAGCTCTGGGTTTCAAAAACTCCAGTTCTGCAACTCATCCCCTGTATGAAACCGGACCGGCCACTCAACCTCTTCTCAGCTTCCTGTTCCATCATTTAAAACACGCAGATAACAGCCTCTACCTCCACCACAAATCCTTTTCAGAATAAAGTGGAATGTAAATAAACATGTAAGAAAAACTAGTACAGGGACTTCTTGGCGGTCCAGTGGCTAAGACTCTGGGCTACCAATGCAGGGGGCCCAGGTTCAACCCTTGGTGGGAGAAGGAGATCCCGCGTGCCACAGCTAAGAACCAGCACAGCCAAATAAATAAGCAAAAAAATTTTTTTAAACCTGTTTAAAAAAAAAGTGCCCACCTCAGGCACCTCATACAGATTAAATAAAGGGGACACATTTCCTGGTATACAGCAGGCATCTACTCCTTTAGTCTCCCACAGAGCAAAGGGAAACTTCAAGATACTTTGGACAGGTGTTTCCTAAACATGCCTGATGTTGCGACTCATTTGCAGCATTTATAAAAAAACCAGGTCGGACTCTCCCCTTGGAAATTAGGTTTCAGCCTTGGAAATTAGGTGAAATCAGTGAGGCACCCTTGGGAGGGATTTTTCTGTGAGGGTGAGAGCACCAGGGTATTGGCTACTAGCATCCGCTAGTTCTCCTGGGGGTGTTCGGATCAGGGATGGAAAGGTGTGGAGAGGAGAGATGATGGAGCTGGGCAGGGGTGACTGGAAATGAAGAGACGGAAGCTGATGTTGTAAAAATGAACGCTGCCCTCTTGGACTCGCCATAGCACACCTAACCTAGTCTGTCTCCCATTTATCCCGACCCCAGAGCCAAGAGGTGAGCTGGATGGATGATCGGTCCTCCCCCCGCAGAGACAGCCAACTCCAGAGCCTCTTCATCTTCCTTTTTCAGGCCATTCGCATCACTCTCCTTCAAGCCAAGAAATCAAACAGCTTGCATGTCACAGGTACTCAGAAAATGGTCAAGCTGAAAGAAACCAATGGAAGGCAAAGTGGGGTAATTTGCAAAGGGGTGTATCCTGACCTGGGTAGCTCCGTGGAGTTGGTGAGGTTTTAGAGATGGGAGGGCCTGGCTGCAAACATCAGAACACTTACTTTCACGGCCACGGGGACGAGGTGATCTGGCTCCTGTTCACCGGTGGGCCCTGAAGCCTGAGACAAGGATGCATTGGATCCAACCAGGTCCGCCTTAGGGAAGAGCAGCCTTTCTACAAATGACTGGTCGGCAAGACTCTCTTGAGGCCTCCCTGCCTTCCCCAGGCGTCCAGGGAGCTCGTCCAGCCCCCCACCTGCCCCAGTTTCCAAGGAGAGCTGCAGTCTAGAGGCCGTGGCCAGTCTCTGGATGCTGTCCTTCTCCAGGAAGGAAGGATTGGCACGCGCTTTGTACACTTGGGCCACGCAGCCAGAACCCACTGGCTCCTGCTTCTCAAAGCAGAGGACCCTCCCCCAGTCCTCCCCAAAGGCCTGGCGCAGGAAGTGTTCGGTGTGAGTCCAAGGATGGGGCGAGACCTGGACGTGCAGCCTGGAGAACTGGGCGCAGAACGCCTCTGAGAAGAGATCCCGCCGGGTGCTGGCCCACTGGCCCAGTTTGATGTAGGTGGGGCCCGAGGTCTCGGTGGCTTTCAGAAGCAGGTGGAGCCAGAGACTGGAGACACTGGGAGCCAGGTAGGTGAGGGGATAGAGTAGGAGGAGGGGGAAGAATTTCACCAAGAGAGCCCCTGCTCTGAGCCAGATGCGCACGTGCAGGAGGAGCCAGCCCAGCCGCCCCTCCGGAGGGACTCTCTCCAGCGGCCCATTTTCAGCCAGGTCACTCCAACTGGTCTTCTGCCGACGTACGCTCTCCGGAGACCCCTCGCCAATGTCCTCATAGGTGGAGACGAGTTTGGGCAAAGTGCCAAGCAGAAGCCAACAGAGTCTAGCCTTGCGACAGCCCTCAGAGGGTCTCAGAAGGCCGAGTTCCTTTCTGAGCGCAAAACCTCTCAAGTGCGCCAAGCAGACCCTGAGAGAGAAGCGCCAGGGGGTCACCATCCTCTCCCAGAGGTCACGGCCTCGGCTGCCTGCCTCCACTTAAGGAGGGCCCATCTATGTTCCTTCTTTTCGCAAGGCGGACATGAGTCCGGGCCTCCGCTGAGAATTCCGCTAAAGAGCGAGGCAGCAGCGAGACGAAGGGGGAGCGCAGACCTGGCCGCCCGTGTGCAGTCCCCAGGACAGGGACGTGACCTGCGCGAGGTGGCCGCGCGGGCGGAGACCGAGCCCGGCGACCGCAGGGTCACCGCGCACGCCCGCCGGCGCCAGAGTGCACCCGCCGAGGGCCAGGACGCAGCGGTGCTGCGCGGAGGGGCGCGAGGGGGACCGATCGGAGGGCCGCGGTGCGGAGAGCCTGGTGGGGGTGAGGAAGAACCAGATAAGGCGAGGGGTGGAGAGCTGGGGCCGGGGGCGGGGGCAGCGGGAACGGCCGAGGACCAGGGCGCGAGCGCGCGGTGGGGAGGAGTCGGGTGGGGGCTCTAGAGAGCCGAGGTCCCAAGGGCACTGGAGGTCTGGGCGCCAGGGGCGGGGAAGGAGAGCGGAGGGTCGCGGAGCGGAGGACCGGGGATCGGGACTAGGGGGGTCGGGGGTCGGAGGACCGGGAATCGGGGACTGGAGGGGTGCCGGGGAGCTTGGATCCCGACGCCCAGGCCGCGCGACGCGCGTCTTCCGGGACCGCCCGCCCGCCGGCTCGGGAACCGCCCCTTTAAAGCGACCGCGACCCAGACTCCGGCTGAGACTCACCCGGCCCTCGGGTCCTGGGGCCCCACAAATAAAATTAACCCCAAACGCGCCCTCCACACCCGGTCTCTCCACTGTGCGTCTGTCTCTCCAATGACATGGTAGCTTTCCTTACAAAGAGCGTGGAAACGCGGGAACGCTGGGTAAATTGACAGCCGTTTCCTGAACACAGGTCTGGTTTTCAATTGAGCGGGACCGGGAGGGTGGTAGGAGGAGTGGGGTGGGGGGGTGTTGTCCTTGGACGGCGGGATTCCCAGGCTGCCCTGATTTGGAGAACGTGTTTGGACTCCGGGGCTGTGGCTCCGGAGTGCTCATTCATTCAACCAAGTCTATATTTCTTAAACTCAATCTAGTATTTATCGAGGCTCAATAATATCTACCGTGCAAGGTCCTGGGAACATGGAAACACACATCCTGACCTTGTAGGCTCATCACTTTTGAGGAAGATCCCACCGTGAAAGAAGGGAACAATGGGGACGATGCCAAGCTGCGCCCTGAGGGTCTCCTGGACACGAAGGTCTCTTTGTCCCCCGTTTCTTGTAGGCAAGACTCCAGCCTCCAGGACCTTCTCAGAGTCCCAAAGGACAGAACAGTTGCTAATCAAGGGAGGAGCAGCCAGGAAACCACCTGAGGCAAGATTAAAGGGACATCAAGAATTAGGAGACCACAGCCGTTAAAAAGAATTCATTTGAATCAGTCCTAATGAGATGGATGAAGCTGGAGCCCCTTATACAGAGTGAAGTAAGCCAGAAAGATAAAGAACATTACAGCATACTAACACATATATATGGAATTTAGAAAGGTGATAACGATAACCCTATATGCAAAACAGAAAAAGAGACACAGAAGTACAGAACAGACTTTTGAACTCTGTGGGAGAAGGTGAGGGTGGGATATTTCAAAAGAACAGCATGTATACTATCTATGGTGAAACAGATCACCAGCCCAGGTGGGATGCATGAGACAAGTGCTCGGGCCTGGTGCACTGCGAAGACCCAGAGGAATTGGGTGGAGAGGGAGGTGGGAGGGGGGATCGCGATGGGGAATACGTGTAAATCTATGGCTGATTCATATCAATGTATGACAAAACCCACTGAAATGTTGTGAAGTAATTAGCCTCCAACTAATTAAAAAAAAAAAAAAAAAAAGAATTAGGAGACCTAACCATCCAAGCCGCTGCACACCCTAACCTTGTCAGCAACCTCACCCTTTTGAAACTTTGCAGAAGAATGTTACCATCTTGATCCTTCTCAGGTACCCTTGCCAGACTATATAACCCCTCCCTATTTACCAGGGAGGGGGGCACAGTTCTTGAGGCGCTAGCCTACTGTATTCCCCCTTTGACTGGCAAAGTAATAAAGCCACTCTTTCCTTCTCCTCCATAACTGTCTCCATATTTCTGTTTGGCACTGGTGCACAGAGCCAAAATTTGGGCAACGAGAACCCCCAGGATGGCAGCTACTTGGGAGAAGAGGGGAGGGTGGTACAGGTGGGAGGGTGTTCAGCCACAGAAAGAATTAAGCCCCCAAACAGGAAGGTGTTTGGTGTGAGGTTCTGGGGGAGTTTGTTTAACTGTCAAGAACCAGAAGAAGGCCAGATAGCTCTACCAAGCAAAGAGGAGTGGAGCAGAGCTTGGAAATCAGCCAGGACAGCCAGGGAAGGCCAGCGGTCTTCTGCTCTGCTGTTTGGGACTTGGAGGCTGCCTGCACTGGGGTACCACAGTCTCCTCTACATTCATGACCCTTTATCTCCACGTGGGTGACAGCCTTCCAGAGAAGTCTGCCAGGGACTCACAAGTGGAAAGACCCTGGAGACGTGGCCCATGCCTGCTGCTGGAAGTGTGACTGCCACTAACAGCCTAAGGAGTGCAGGAAAACCTGGGGACTCCTGCGCTGCCAGCTAATAATCCAACTCCCATTTCCCAAGATGTACAGACCCTTTTGAAGTTCTCAAGACAGAAGTCATACCTAACTCCGCTGGTTTCAAGTATGGCCAGCCATTAACTATACCCTCCAAGCTTCAGAGTACAAAATGAAACAAGACAAAGGCTAACAAAGTTTTGCCAAAAGAACCCACTGGTCATAGCAAACACCCTCTTCCAACAACACAAGAGATGACACTACACATGGACATCACCAGATGGTCGACACTGAAATCAGATTAATTATATTCTTTGCAGCCAAAGATGGAGAAGCTCTGTACAGTCAGCAGAAACAAGACCAGGAGTTGACTGTGGCTCAGATCATGAACTCCTTATTGCAAAATTCAGACTTAAACTGAAGGAAGTAGGGAAAACCACTAGACCATTCAGGTATGATCTAAATCAAATCCCTTAGGATTATACACTTTGAAGTGACAAATAAATTCAAGGGATTAGATCTGATAGACAGTGCCTGAGAAACTATGGATGGAGGTCCATAACATTGTACAGGAGGTGGTGATCAAAACCATCCCCAAGAAAAAGAAATGCAGAAAGGCAAAATGATTGTCTGAGGAGGTCTTACGAATAGCTGAGAAAAGAAGAGAAGCGAAAGGCAAAGGGGAAAAGGAAAGATATATCCATCTGAGTGCAGAGTTCCAAAGAATAGCAAGGAGAGGTAAGAAAACCTTTTTAAGTGAACAATGCAAAGAAATAGAGGAAAACAATAGAATGGGAAAGACCAGAGATCTCTTCAAGAAAATTAGAGGTACCACAGGAACATTTCATGCAAAGATGGGCACAATAAAGGACAGAAACAGTATGGACCTAACAGAAGCAGAAGATATTAAGAAGAGGAGGCACGAATACACAAAAGAACTATACAAAAGATTTTAATGACCCAGATAACCACGATGGTGTGATCACTCACCTAGAGCCAAACATCCTGGAGTGTGAAGTCAAATGGGCCTTAGGAAGTTAATGGAGGTGATGGAATCCTAGCTGAGCTATTGCAAATCCTCAAAGGCTGTATATGGTCACCCTGCTTATTTAACTTATATGCAGAGTACATCATGAGAAATGCTGGGCTGGATGAAGCACGAGCTGGAATCAAGATTGCTGGGAGAAATATCAATAACCTCAGATATGCAAATGACACAAGCCTTAAGACCGAAAGCGAAGAGGAACTAAAGAGCCTCTTGCTGAAAGTCAAAGAGGAGAGTGAAAAAGCTGGCTTAAAACTCAACATTCAGAAAACTAAGATCATGGCATCTGGCCCCATTACTTCGTGGCAAATAGGTGGGGAAACAATGGAAACAGTGAGAGACTTTATTTTGGGGGCTCCATAATCACTGTAGATGGTGACTGCAGCCATGGAATTAAAAGATGCTTGCTCCTTGGAAGAAAAGCTATGACCAACCTAGACAGTATATTAAAAACAGAGACATTATTTTGCCAGCAAAGGTCCATCTAGTCAGAGCTATGGTTTTCCCATTAGTCATGTATGGATGTGAGAGTTGGACCATATAAAGGCTGCTTACCAAAGAATTGATGCTTTTGAGCTGGAGAAGACTCTTGAGAGTCCCTTGGACTGCAAGGAGATCCAACCAGTCTATCCTAAAGGAAATCAGTCCTGAATATTTATTGGAAGGACTGATGCTGAAGCTGAAACTCCAATACTTTTGCCACCTGATGCAAAGAACTGACTCATTGGAAAAGACCCTGATGCTGGGAAAGATTGAAGGCGGGAGGAGAAGGGGACGACAAAGGATGAGATGGTTGGATGGCATCACCAACTTGATGGACATGAGTTTGAGTAAGCTCCGGGAGTTGGTGATGGGCAGGGAAGCCTGGTGTGCTGCAGTCTATGGGGTCACAGAGTTGGACACAACTGAGCAACTGAACAACAAGCTTCCTCTGGTTTATGGATCCACTCTTGTCCCAAAGGAGTAGAATATTCTTGTATGCCTTTAATTCACCAAAGGGCTTAATGAGGACTTAATTTGAAACCAGAGGCCCTAGGTTCTAGCCCCCTAATTAAGAGGTAACCACATAAGTGGGGGCCTCTAGGCAGGAGGGAAGATGGCAGAACAGGTGACCCACTCAGTGCTGTTTATGTCTGGGTTACCAAAAAAGAGTTCGCAGCTTTTCATTATATAGTATGTATGGATGAAGGCGACCTAAGACCTTTGAATAGAAAAATCAATCAAATTAAAAATAGCAGAGCAAAAACCAAACTGCTTGGGAGCTGAAACTCCAATACTTTGGCCATATGATGCAAAGAACTGACTCATTGGAGGAGACCCTGATGCTGGGAAAGATAGAAGGCGGGAGGAGAAGGGGACAACAGAGGATGAGATGGTTGGATGGCATCACCGACTTGATGGACATGAGTTTGAGTAAACTTCAGGAGTTGGTGATGGACAGGGAGGCCTGGTGTACTGCAGTCCATGGGGTCGCAAAGAGTTGGACACAACTAAGTGACTGAACTGAATTGACCTGGGAGCTATGATCCCCAAAACAGCTCATTGTTGAAGATTCCTGTTATGGCAACTACAGTGACCTTGAGCCTGTCTACCAGCAGAGGGCATGGCGCCACAGAGCCTTCCTGGAGACGCTTCCCTGAGCCGGGTCCAGTCCCGCTCATCCCCACAGGCCCACGGTCTCAGCCCAGTGTCACAGTGTGACCATGGCCTAGCCAAGGCCACAGCCCTTTCTTCAGTTGACTCACTGCTTTTTACCTTAAAAAATAACTGTAGATGGAAATTAGTTTGGCAGAAGGATAAATAAAAAAATTTTTGATTCCCCCTCCCCCAAAATAAAAGAGGTAAACACACGACCTCATATGGTCTGTCTGGGCCTCTGTTTGACTTCAGGCAAATTGGGGCGGGGACTCTGACTAAAGCTATACAAATTCTCTAGACTTCCATCCATGTGGCAGTTAGCATCTTTTTTGTTTGATTATTTCTTTCTTTCTTGACCTCTCCATGTAGCATATGGGACCTTAGTTCCCAGACCAGAGATAGAGCCATGCCCTCTGCACTGGAAGCATGGAGTCTTAACCAGTGGACCGCCAGGGAAGTCCAACAACTGGTGTCTTTAACAGTTAAGAGCAAAATTCTGGAGCCAGATAAGCCTGTTTTCAGTTCTGTGTAACCTGTATAATGTTAGAGACAAGTTACCTCACCTTTTGGAGCCTCTATTCCTCGCTTGTCAGATGGAGGTATAAACAGATCTTGCCTCTCAGACTTTTGAAAGCCAAAACTGTATGTGATGTACGTAACACCAGGTGTCACTAAATGTTAGCAAGTATTGTCGTTTATATTATCTAGATAAACAAAAGTTGTTTCACAGATTCGGAGGCAACATCGTGGAAGATCTGACTTGAGCTCCTTGTGGCATCCTAGAAATTCCCCTGAAGCGAAGGCTCTCTAACTTTAGCATCCATCAGAACGCCCTGAGGGCTGGCCCTGTCCCCAGTGTCTGATTCTGTAGGTTGGCGTGGAGCCTGGGAATCTGCAGTCCTAACAAGTTTTGGTATGCTGCCGCCTGTGGGCCTGGGAACACAGTTTGAGAACCATCGATCTTGTGGCGGTGGTGATGGAGCTGCAGGTGGTAGTAGACGGAGACGGTGGTGGTCGTGATGGTGGAACAAGTGCAGCATCTCAAGGAATTACAGTCGCCCACACAGGCGCAGTTGAGGAGTCCCTGAGGCCCATGTGGATTTCACTTGGGAGAGCAATGTTGTACACAGTAAGACATCATGGACAGCAAAATCAAACAGTTATATCAAATATAAACCCTAAATCAAAAATTGAAAGGGCAGGCTTTGAAAATCACAGGTGTTGATTTGCAGTCAAGCTGCTTCTCACATGGATAATTCTATGTAATGTTTCATGAGTAGTAACAACAGTCTAAATACAGACTGTATTTAGAATGGCCGATGAATTAAGAAGCTAGATATACAAACAGACACAGGCTGGACCATATATGACAATAGAACTCTGATCCACAGCCTCTATAGCAATGGGCCCAGAATACTCAGGACTTAGTCAATGACTGCAGCTTCTCTAATTTTTGCCCCCACTACCAACTCAGAACCAATCATAGAAAGCCAAATAACCTCTCCAAACCCAGTCACAAAAGATGCTCCGGCATCCAGCCTCCCAAAGCCAACAACTTTCAACTCAGGGCACCTGATGCCTTTTCTCTAAACCTTTTTTCTAAACCTTTTCCACTAGCATTTGATTCTCCACTTGTACTGGAGTCTCTGCCAAATACAATTAATTGTAATTGACTCTCTTGCTGTTTGAAAGTTCTGAATAAATAGCCTCTGCTTGTTCTCATTTGAGTGGTCTTCGTTTATTTCCATAGAAGCTTCACAGCTGTAAGCAGTAAACCCCTGAATAACCGACAGTTTCCAGCTCTTGGAAATATCGCTGCTGATGTTAACTCTAGGATCACTAGGTGGCACCAGTCGCTTGTGAAGTGCATCCAAAGTGTCTGCTGGCTTACAGCACAGGCTGGAAAGAATGGGAGGGGGACAGAGATGCACCTGGCTGCAGTGATTTTTTTCACCTGAGCCAAATGACTGTGATTGTAGCATCACCCACGTCACGTTGTTCCTCAGCAGATGTGATGTGGTGCAAGTTTTTATTCAAGATCCTGGAGAGGGGCTGGGGATGGTGACCTAGGTAGCTCTCGGGTTTTTAACATCTGCTCTTTCGGGCAGGATAATTCTTTGTTGTGCGTTAGGGCAGGAGAAGCTGTCCCAAGATGTTCAACAGCACCTCTGGCCTTGACCCACTCAATACCAGAAACACTCTCCTTTCCCAACTGTGTCCCCTGGGGGAGCAAAGTTGTCCGTAGGTAAGGACCACGGGCTTAGTTTCTTGAAGAGGACAGTTCTCTCCTAAGACCGTTTCAACATCCTGCTCGCCTCCCCCATCACACATGCTTACTTTCTTCAGAACAAATAAGGGGAACGGACACCCCTCCTGCCTGCTGCAGCCCGCACTTCATCCCCACCTTGAACAGGTCCCCACCAGTATGTCTGCAGTGGGGACGGGAGCCACCTCCACTAAAAACACCGGGGGTGCCTGTAAACCTGCAGATTCCAGGGCCCCTTCCCAGTCTCCCTGCGTGAGGATGCCTTTGGGAAAAAGTAGAATCTGCTTTTCTTCCCCCTCCACAAGCCTCAGGGGAGTATCAGGGAAAAAGTATCAGAAAAAGTTTGAGAAGCCAGCGACTCCAGCCTACCCATAGGTCCGGCTTGTGCCCCTAGCCTGCAATTAGCTCCTCAGAGAGCTGGACTCTGGCATGGAAAAACTCTCTCTGGGCCACCCACATCCATCTACTCCCTAAGCCTGTAGAGGAGAAATATCAGAAATCATCCTGGAAAGGGACACTCAGGGAGGAGGCCCCTCCACGTGCTGGTTTTCCGTCCCTTCCTCCCTCATGTCAGCCCTCCCTGCCCCCTTCCCCTATCTCTTGTCTTCTCTTTAGCGGAATTGTCTCCATTATTCTCAGGAGATTTCTCCTCCCCTGGTTCCCACCTTCTGGTTTCCTGCATGGTTCTGCAGTCCTCTGATGCAAGTGCTGTCTCTTGGCTGATGCCGAGGGGTCCAGTGGTCTGGGCAGGTCTCCTCCCTCCTACCTGAGGGGCTGTGAGACCCCTTCTAGCTCTGCCCGCATGCCCCACCATGCTGCCTGCAGCTCTGCAGCTCTCGGTCCTGTAACCTCATCCTCCTGTAACCCCATCATTTGCACGCTGGGCAGATGAGAACAGCAGCTCCTGACAGCAGTTCCTGCTGGCTTCCCGGCAGCAAAGGCAGGCAGGGGTCGTCTGGGGTCACACTGCTGGGCTCTGGCGCTCATTCATAGGAGCCCTGGGCAAGGTACCTGGCTCTTCTCGGCAGTGGCTTCATTGGTAAATGAGGCTGCTGTTAGAACCCACCTCCTAGGTGATCTGCGGGAAGCCTCGGCGCTCCCTGGCATCCGCCCAGTCACCCAGGACAGAGCCGGATGAGGGTGAAAACAGGCAGCTGCTTTGGGCTTTTCCTGCCCACCTGAGGGGGTGGGGGCTGGTAGAGACCTGAGGGCCATCTGGCCCCATCTCCCCAGGAACCTGAGACCCACAAACAGAAGTCCCCTTGCTCAAGGTCACACTGCTATCTGGGGCAGTCAGAAGTCAGCCAGCTTGGGGACTTGCCTGGTGGTCCAGTGATTAAGACTTCGATTTCCGGTGCATGGGCTGTGGGTTCAACCCCTGGTCAGGGAGCCTCATGGCCGGAAAAAAAGAAAAAAAGAAACATAAAACAGGAGTAATATTGTAACAAATTCAATAAAGGCTTTAAAAGATGGTCCACATTAAAAAAAAAAATTTTTTTTTTAAGTCTCCTGACTTGCCTTTTATTTTTTAAATTAAAGTATACTTGATTTACAATGTTATGTCTCTGGCTTTGCTAGTGGTGAAGAACCCACTGCCAATGCAGGAGACTTGAGAGACTTGGGTTTGATCCCTGGGTGGGGAAGATCCCCTGCAGTAGGAAATGGCAAACCACTGCAGCATTCTTGCCTGGAGAATCCCATGTACAGAGGAGCCTGGTGGGCCATGGGGTCGCAAGGAGTCGGACACAGCTGAAGTGACTTAGCATACACACATATAGTTGATTCACAATTTTGTATCTGGCTAGTATTTTGATTTCAATCTTATTTGGCCTGAGAGATACAGGGAGTGGATCAGATTTTAGGGCCTTCCAGAAATGCGTGCCCCCAAAGTGTGGCCTCCAAGAGGCAGCACAGTGACTTATCACCATTTGGAGGTCTGAAGGCTGCGATCAGTGCCTGGGTGGGTGTTAGCAGGGAAGATGAGCTGGCAGGCTTTAAGCCCAGAGCTATGCTGCCCAGATCCTAATGTCTTGTGATGAAAGTGTTTGAGGGGGATTCTTGACTCCCCCTCGTGTCAGAGGATATCATCTAGTCGGTCAGGAAATAGATGCAAAGCCTTGTGTCTTAAGTACAATCCAGAGTCGGTCTGACTGCCATACTGTGTTCTGGAATCACAGTGCCCAGGAAGACCAGGACCTGCTTAAACACAGAAATCCGTGCCTCTAAAAGGGTATCTCAATCACCATCCTCTGGTTCTTTTCCCTGAAGTCTCCTGGGTCTTCCAAAAGGAACAGAGAAGAGGACAAGCACAGACTGTACTGGGCATCACCAGTCTGACACTGGAGACTCTGCCTAACGGTGAGAGGTGCAGGCCTTCTGTGACTCGGTTCTCTGCTTTTTGTCAGACACACTCATCCTTGTAAAGTTAGGAACGCTTTAATTCTTTGTGAAAAAAAAAAAATGACCCTTCAAAGTAAGCTAGCGGCATAGGAGTAAAACAGATGGTGCTTATGCAGAAATGACAGAGTATCTTGACATTTGCCAATTTGGTGCTTCTTTGAGATTTCCAAGGGAATCCTGACAAATGTCCGCGGTCCCTGTGTGTGTGTGTTAGTCACTTCTGTCATGTCCAACTCTTGGCGACCCCATGGACTGTAGCTCGCCAGGCTCCTTTGTCCATGGGACTCTCCAAGCAAGAATACTGGAGAGGGTAGCCATTCCCTTCTCCAGGGGATCTTCCTGACCCAGGGATGGAACCCAGGTCTCCTGCACTGCAGGCAGATTCTTTACCATCTGAGCCACCTGGGAGTGATAAACAAATGCCACTTACTCACAGCGCCCCCTACAGGGTCCCCACAGCTTCCAATCTCCCAGCCCTAGTACAAGAAATAGAGGACAGGAGAGCATGAACTGGGGGTGTGGGGGGTGGGGTGGGGCACGCCAAAAAAGACACGTCCCTTGAAGCCAGGGGGTGATATAGGAGGCCCAGGGTCCTCGGTCTGCGCTCCTCTCACCCCTTCCCCTGGGTGGCCTCCACTTCCCAGCCCCACACTTCCCCTCCCATCCCATACCTCCTGGATGACATTTGATCCCAGACTGAGAAAAAAAACCAAGCCTGGGTTTGAGGTTTGGGTGGGATGCTTGACTTGGTTTTATTTCCTCAGAGGGAGGCAGCCAGGGGTTGTGGTGGGCCGGGCAGGAGCTCGCATCCAGCTGTCTCCAGGCTGGGGGGAAAGGGCCACGGATGCGATGAGAGTGGCGTGGACCCAGAACAGCGGGAGACGGCTTCCTGGGGGGGCAAGGAGTAGGATGCCTGTGGAAGACGGAGGAAGCCCAGCTGCCAGCCCAGATGGCTCCGCGGTCTCAGGTTGAGGGATAAAGAGAATCCTCACCAAGGGTGTGTCAAGGTGAGGTGTGTACTTTGTCTGCCCCGAAGACAGCCTCCTTCCTTGCTCGACCTCATCCAAATGTCACGACGGCCCCGAACACAAATAAATGATTCCCCTCTCCATGCCAGCTCTCTAGATAAAATAATAATAATTTTTAAAAAAACACCAAACTTCTCATTTATCATCTACACTGTGTATGACTTTCAACTATGCCGCTGGCAGGCCAGTGGCACTGAGAGAGAAGTTCCTGTCTGGCAAGAAGTTGGAAAGGAATGGGTCACAGTGACCCACCAGACTTCCCTGGTGGTTCAGACGGTAAAGAATCTGCCTGCAATGCAGGAGACCTGGGTTCGATCTCTGGGTCAGGAAGATCCCCTGGAGAAGGAAATGGCTACCCATTCCAATAGTCTTGCCTGGAAAATCTCATGGACAGAGGAGCCTGGTGGGCTATAGTCCATGGGGTCACAAAGAGTCGCACATGACTCAGTAACTTCAAAAAACAACACCAACAAACCCAAGCAGGGTTATCTCTAGGGAGGGGTGTCAGAGATGCCTGTGGCTTCCAGAGTGGGACGGGGCTTAAAGGCTTGTCCAGAATCCCCCCTCCAGAGTGACTGACACTGGGCAGAGCCCTTGCTCTCAGGCAACCTGGTTTGACAAAAAGGCTGGGACCCATGTGACCTCGAACAAGACACATCTCCTCTTAGAACTTGGTTTTCCCACCCAGAAAATGGTAGGGATGATCTCTAATTGCCCAGGAGCGTGGAATGGATCAGGTGCCCTGACATAGGTGAAGTGCCTGGAACTGAAGAGATGTTGCTCAGAAGTGTTTAGCATCTCAAAGGAATTTAAGTGGACATTCAGCAATTTGGGGGAGAGTAGATGGTCAAAGGCTGCTTCTCAGGTTCTCGCCCCATCTTATTCAGACTAGCCTCCCTCCCCAGGTCCCATAGTTCTCCTTCACTTATACTGAGGGGATGTCAGCTCTGGGCTGATGGCCATGCTCTGGCTGAAGGCCCTGGACCTATAAGGGGTGGGGGGAGGGGGGAACTCAAAACTCAGAGGGGAGAAGAAACACGGCCTGCTGCCCTCCTCCCTCCTTGACCCCCGAGTGCCACTATGCTCCCACAAAGAAATGAGAGATTAGGAAAAGAATAACAAACAGGCATCCGGTCCCATCACTTCATGGCAAACAGAAGGGGAAAAAGAGGAAGCAGTGACAGATTTTATTTTCTTGGGCTCCAAAATCGCTGTGGATGGTGACCGGAGCCATGAAATAAAAAATGCTCCTTGGAAGGAAAGCTATGACAAGCCTAGACAGCGTATTAGAAAGCAGAGACATCACTTTGCTAACAAAGGCCCGAATAGTCAAAACTATGGTTTTACAGATGTGAGAGTTGGACCATAAAGAAAGCTGAGCACTGAAGAATTGAACTGTGATGTTGGAGACAACTCTTGAGGGTCCCTGGGACTGCAAGGAGATCCAGCCAGTCAATCCCAAAGGAAATCAACCCCGAATATTCATTGGAAGGACTGATGTTGAAGCTTCAATACAATGGCCACTTGATGCGAAGAGCTGACTCACTGGGAAAGACCCTGCTGCTGGGAAAGATTGAGGACAGAAGGAGGCAACAGAGGATGAGATGGTTGGATGGCATCACTGACTCAATGGACGTGAGTGTGAGCAAACTCCAGGAGATAGTGGAGGACAGAGAAGCTTGGCGTGCTGCCGTCTATGAGGTCGCAAAGAATCGGACACCACTCAGCCACAGAACGCCAGCCAACAACAAACAGGAGCTGAGGGAGAGTGCCCCCCATGGGCCAGGCCTGGCACTACACCCTTTACCTGAAGATCTGCTTTATTCCCACAATACCCTGCGGTGGGTACAACTGCTATTTCCAGCGCACAGTTGAAGAGGCTGCTAGTTAGAGAGGCCAAGCAACCTGCTCCAGAGCCAAATTTGGCTGTGTGTCCCAGAGCCCGTACTCTTCAACAGGGTGCTGAAGGAAGAGGAGGGCAGGGATAAGAGATGGTCTGCTGTAACTTGTGGCTGCTCTAGGTGGAGAAAGCAGGATTCAAGTTCAAGAAAAATGAACTCCGTCCCCCCCTTCAGCAGCTTTCCTGACTGAGGCTAGGCACTACCTCCTACTCCAGGCCTGTTTTCCAATGTAGGGAAAATCTGAGGACAGTCAGGGAGACCAGGGAGGAGAGAGAACTACTGAGAGGGTCTTCCAAGTTCTAAGGCACACCCCACCCCCCAATCCCTTGGAGGGCTATCCTGCCCCCTGGAGCTGGAGAACCGGGGCTGGGGAGGGACCACGGGAGCATCAGACTGGGGAAAGCTCCAGGGAGCCAGCTGGGATGGGAGCACATAGGAAAGGAGGGCCAGGGCCCCTGCCATGGTGTCAGGGTCCACCATGGGATGGCCCAGGGATGCAAGCAGCCAGCCCTGAGGAGCAGTGGGGTCAGGGGCTGTGACAGGCAGGCAGGGATAGAAACTTGCAACACATAGGCCCCAGCATTGCCCATCAGAGTCTGACCTGATGAGCTAAGGCAGGGGAAATTTTCTGAAACAAGTTAGTGGTCAGAATTCAACGATGAAGGAGCAGACCAAGGAGTGGTGGGCCTGCCATCTAGGGGATACCATAAGGGGCTCCTCTCTGGCCTCCTCTCTGATTGCCCACTTGAAATGTGACTGGCGGTTTGAAAGCCACGACCCTGAAGGTGACTGACTTGTTCTGTGCAGTGGTTTGGGGGAGCCCCCTGGGGGACCTCTCAGGCCAATAGTTCTCCATTTGCTCTTTTCTCCACTTTGCCAGTTTGCCTCATGAGGACATCCCAGGACTGGGGAGTCATTAATCCTCAAGAAGCCAAGTCTCTGATCTTTTTTTGTAAAGTGAAAACTTACTGAATGATGCTTTAGCAAACAAAACAATAAATGCTTACACTTAAAAAAAAATACTGCTTACACCTTGCAAATTTGTATTCAGAAAGTTAACCATGTTTAGGACTTCCCTGGTAGTCCAGTGGTTAAGACTCCACACTTCCACTGCAAGGGGCCCGGGTTCGATCCCTGGTCAAGGAAGTTCCACATAAAGGAAGTTCCACATGCCACACAGGCATGTTTAACGTGTTAGTTGAAATGGGTATGGTATGGTGGAGTTTGGGGAGATTTAAGGAAGTCTACAAAAGCTTCAAAGATCTTGTAGAATGAGCAAACCGCTCAGCAAAGGAGGAGACAGCTTTTCCATCTTTGTAACTGTGATATCTGAATAAGCCCCTCAGACCTCAGGTCCTCTGTCTGTAGGAACTGCCTGGGCGGCTGTAATGTTCCCCACTTTCTACAATCCTTTATTTTCTCTTTTCCCTCTCTCCTGCACACCTCTGAATTCATAGGCTAAGCCCCTCTTTCCCTTTTCTCGCCTTGCCTAGGCTTTAGTCCCGCCTTTTAGGAACCTGTGGACTGAAGACAGGAATGAGTTTCCTGGGAGATAGAGATGGGCTTGGAGCCTTCCCCCACACCCACAAGTCACACTGCCAGCTCCATCTCCCTTCCAGCAGGGAACTCTTCTGCTCATCAGCTTTCCGCGGTCCCGGCATGGCCCGCAGCATCAACTGCCCACAGCATTTTCACGTGGACATTTTCTTTGGCAGTTATAAATCAAAATCAAAAGATCAAGCTTTGTCCCCCGATCTTTTGTCCTCCGCGAGCGGTGGCAGCAGGCGCCATAAAGTCGCTTTTCCTCTAGGAAGCTTTTCCTGACACCCACCCCTCCCCGCCCCCCACGCGCGCCCGGTTCGGAGGCTCGTGCCCCGCGCTCAGGGGCCCTGGGCTTTCTCGGTCAGCGTCTCGGTGCAGACGGACTTGGAGCTGCAGAGCCAAGGGTGGTGGCTGACTCTTTGCCTCGGGCGTCCCACCCCCAGTCCTGCGCCCCAACCCCAGTCGGCGCTCCCACCAACGCGTTACAATGACTGGAGTGAGCTGAGGGCAGGGAGGGTCGCGGCCACTCCGCAGCATCTGTCTCAAGGGCTCAGAGCCCCGCTGAGCGCAAATAAACCCCCCGGCCCGGTGGAGACGCAGCCGGCCACGCGGTGGTCTCCAGCAAAGAAAGGGTTAAGCCGCCATTTCCCCACCCCCACCCCCACCCCCCCAAAAAAAAGGGCGAGGGGAAGAGTCCGGCAGAAGGTCCTGTTTACGGGAGACGCTCTAGGGTCCGCGCTGCCCTTGGAGAGGCGTTGCCGTGGCAACGGGCCGGGCGCCCGCCAGCTGCGGGTGAGCTCACCGAGCGCCGGCGGGCGGGGGGCGGCCCGGCTCAGAGCCGCCGCCGCCAGAGGAAGGGGCCGTCCTCCACTCGCCCAGAGAGGCGGCCAGGCGGCGGGCACGCGAGTGCGGGGCGCGGGGAGAGGCCCGGCCGACACGAGCGCGGGGGACTGCGGGCCATGGCGCCCCGGGCCCCCGCCGCGCGCCGCCCCCGCCCGCCCGAGCGCCCCCGAGCTGCGCCTCGGAGCCCGCGGAGCTGCGGCCAGCCAGGAGGTAGGGCTGGGCCGGGGGACGCTGGAGGGGACGCGGGGGGACCGAGGAGGGGACGCGCGGGGAGGGGGCGATCGAGGAGGGGACGCGCGGTGCAGAGGGTTTTAGTGGGAGGAGAAAGACGACGGCCGGAGCTGCCTCGACCCGGAGCCGTGAAGTGGCTCTTTGCAGACCAAAGACGGGGTTTCCCGCGTGCGGACGTGGGGACCGAGGCGCTGCAGCCCGATCTGCGGGACTAGAGCAAAGTGTTGTCCGGACGTCCTTCCGGGAGCTCCCGAGGCCGTGGTCCCGCGCCCAGGAAACCAGCAGAAACCGGGCAGAGCCCCCGCCCTCCGCCGAGCTGAGTCCCAGGGGCGTCAGTGTGTGTGTGTGTGTGTGTGTTTAGCCAGAACCGAGAAAAGCTGAGCAGCCGGACCTCCCCCCGCCCCCCACTGTGGTCAGACTTTTGCAGTGTTGAGAAAGCAGAAAGGTGAAGATGATTGCATGATCTTATTTCTCCCGCTTTCGCCGTCAGGATGGGGTTGGCAGCAGATGGAATCCAGGGGGAGTCTCTTAACACCGAATAGAAGGATATTTAGGAGGGTCACAGGGAACTGGATTCAAACCACATTAGAGAGCTAGACCTCAGCGGAGGAATCCTGTCCCGGAGGTCATCGGGTGGGGAATCTGGACGTTGCCCTCCAGGGGCAGAGATTGGGGCAGGGGAAGGGCACTGATTTTGTTTTTAACCAGCTGCTTCCCAATGGCTCAGTGGTAAGGAATCCGCCTGCCAATGCAGGAGACTTGGGTTCGATCCCTGGGTGGGGAAGATCCCCTGGAGAAGGAAATGGCAACCTATTGCAGTATTCTTGCCGGGGAAATCCCATGGACAGAGGAGCCTGGCGGCCACGGTCCATGCGATCACAGAGTCTGACAGGCCCGAGCGACTAAAACAGCAAGTTCGGGGAAGGAGCCGGAGAACTTTTAGCTGGTGTTGAGATACGCTTTAGGACTATGACTTCTCTAAGGTTCTAGGTGTCCCAACGTAATAATGGCCCCAGAGTTGCAATAGGCGCTACAGTAATTTTGTTATTAAACTTACACTTGCGATGGTTACTACATAAAAGAAAAGAATAATATCCTTTCTGCTTGCCAGTCATCAAGGAACAAACACACCTGAGGAGTGAAGGAGAAGCTTCTTTGGGGTGGGCTGCCTACAATGAGCAGAATTCTACAAGAAGTCAAGGGCAAAGAGGAAAGGCAGTGTTCTTAGGAAAGGCAGTGAAAAGGCTGGCCTTTCAGTCCTTTCATTCTGGAAGATTTGAACCCTGCTTCTCTGGTGCCTCAGATGGTAAAGAATCTACCTGCAACGTGGGAGAGCTGGGTTCAAGCCCTGGGTTGGGAAGATCCCTGAGAGAAGGGAATGGCTACCCATTCCAGTATTCTTGCCTGGGAAATCCCATGGACAGAGGAGCCTGGTGGGCTACAGTCCATGGGGTCACTGAGTCCATGGACACGACTGAGTGACAAATGCTTTCCCTTCTTTTCGCTTTCCCTGTGTCGTGTATTCATTCACTTAACAACTTTAAGCACTAGGCTAAGGGAATAAGGTATCTGCCTTCCTTCCAGGCGCTTACCATCCTAGCTGGCTAGTCAGACAGAAAACTAAATCCAGTTGGCATCTGGCCTCGCTGTGAGTGCTGTGTACTCGGGGAACCCAGAGCAGGGACGCCCACAGATTAGGTAAGGCCAGGCTGAGCCCTGAAAACCTCTTCGCCAACGAAGCAAAAGCAGAGAGGGTTGTTCCAGGCTGAGGGAACAGCCTGTGCAGTGTCCCAAGCCGGGGGGGGGAGGGGGGGGGACAGGCAAGTGTGGGGAGAATGCATGGTTGTAATTCCCAGAGGGAAGAAGGATCTCCCTGAAGCTGGAGCCACGAGATCACTCTGTATTCTAGAAAGTTCACTCTGCTTACTGGGTGGAGGCTCAGAGAGGAGGAGACAGAGGCCTTGCAGCACCCAAGTTGCAGTTACTAACCCGCAGGGTGACGGCAGTGGTGATGTGGATGGAAAGAGCTAAGAGATAAAGAGGTGGGACCTGGTGGCAGACTTGGGGACAGGGTCAGATGACTTAGACGAGCACTAAATGCAGAGACGCTCAGGAGAAAACAGAGCAAAGCAAAAGGAATGGAGATTTTGAATGGCCTGAATTTAGCAGATTACAACACTTGGACAATGAATTTGGCTCGGAATTCTCTGGCAGCTTAGAGACAAACAAAAATACTCTGGATTGCACAGTTTGGGATTTTGGACAAGAGAAAGCATACAAATTCATTTTCAGGACAAATTTTTTCCTGGAATTGAACTCAGCTGGGAATTTGTCATGTGGAAGTTTGTGTCAAGACTAAAGAGTAACATAGAAAAAAAAAAACAAACTTCACTGTCAGTGTTACAAAAGATGGGACGATAAATCTCCACATGACCATTTTCCTATACCGTCTTCCTGTTATGACTTGAGGACATACTGCATTTCTCAGGGGGGCCGAATGCGGCTCAGGCCTGTGGGCAGTGGCGATGTAGGGCAGTGTGGGCCCGGGGGATCCTATGGAGGAGCCGTGGGCTCTCAAATGGAGGAAGAGCTGATACCTACTCCGATGAACGTAGCAAGCACAGCATCCCAGTGCCTAACCATGAAGGGGGAAGCAGGAAAATCCTGGTATAGCCCATAGGCAGGTGGGCTGAGACTGGTCTGGAGAAGGAACCTGGTAAGGCAGAGCATTGGGAAGATTGGCATCAGAAATCCTGACCAAAGAGAAACAGAGTGAAACGAGCATTTGAGGATTCCATTCAGCTGGGCAAGTCCAGTTCCCCCAGTTGTCCAGGGGGAACAGGCCTTTGTGCCCTCCGACCTAATGTTAAGGCCGCTCCTAGGGGTGGGGGAAAGGGTGAGGCTCAAGACACCAGAGATCCACTCTGCTGAGGTCAGGGAGGGCAGGAAAACTGTTCACTGCAACGTAAGGAATGTTGCAGAAGAACAGGGGGTGTGAGCTGGGTGGTTCTGCACTCAGCCGCTCATCTGGCCAGGCCCTTCCTATTGGTTTCTGCAGAAGGGTGAATCTGCAGAATCTATGTCAATGCATTCTTAACGTGCCCTCCAAAGTTTAAAGCACTTCTTGCCCACTGTAGAAGTCTTGAGTAGGTAATTTAATGACGGGGTAATGATAATCTATCCCATCTGCCCTCCCATCACAATTCTTAGCATTTTAAACTCAGGGTACACATTAGAATACATGTTTAAATGCTGAAGGGAGGTGTTTTTTTAAACAACTGATGCCCGGGACCCACCCCAGACCAAGTAAATCAAAATTTCTAAGAACAGGCCCTGGGTATCAGTATTTTTAAAAGGTCCCAGGTGATTTTAAGGTACTTCCATGGTTAAGTGAGGTTGCTTTTAGCTGTCACCTAGAGGGCTCATCACCAGCGAGGACTGAAATCACAGATTCCAAAAGCAAAGACCTTGTAGAATTTAAAATTTGGAAGCCTGTTGCTTACAATGAAATCAGCTGGCTAGTCAGCCTTCACCATCAAGATCTAAAGCCGCCTTGAAAAGATACAGGTAAGAAGGCTAGTATGGGTATGTGTATAAAGTACTTTTTAACAAAAAGTCTGAAAGCATAATCACAGGCCTTCTACAGTTAGGTCTGCTTGGTCTAATACAATTGGACGCAGTGCCTCACCTTAGCCAAAACTGAAAAGCCTTGGTACCTTTCTCTCTCTGCCTGGAACCCATATAGGTCTGTCTGTCTTGATTTCTGAGCCTCTAAGTTGTGGATTCTTTCTACTTCCCTCCTGATATATGTGTTCTCCGACCTCTGTCTTCTAGATTGGAAAGAAGCTGGGAGAAGTAGCTTGGCATTTAACATGCATAAAGTCTCAGTCAAAAGAAAGGGATCTCTAAGAACTGAATTTCAGTAACTATGATAGGATAATAGGAGTAGTATTTTGAGGCTCAATGGCTTTCCCCAAAACCCTGAAGTATAGCTTGCAGGCAGTTGCTTCTTTGGCTGTGGGCAAAGTTGACTCAGCCTCCCCCCACGCTCTCTGGAACATACCCCCTTTATTTTGCTTCCTGAGGGTCCATGGAATGTCTGACATTGTCAGACTTGTCGAGAGTGACAAAGACCCCTGCTTGGGCCTTGTGTCATGCCGTCTCCTGTGTCCCAGGCGTGGTCCCTTCTTCCTCCGCCAGAACCAGAAAGCTGCCACAGGCACCTGGGCTCTTTGAAACCCCTGGACTGGCCACCCAGCTGAGGGACTCAGACACAACTGCCCCTTTAATGATGGGAGGCGAGTCAGTGCCTGGGACCGGAATGAGTGATTGACTCAGTTCTTTGACTCAGTTCTCTACATTTGGCCCCAAAAGAAGGGAAGCCAGAGTCAGACCATCCTTGACCCGCGTGTTAAAATCACTGTCCAATTTGGGCAAAAATTAATCCCAGCTCTGTTTGCCTGGAAGTTGAACCCTTTGCCAACAAGAGCCCAGAATTGGCTTCCCTTTGACACATTCATCCTTGGCCTGTGGTCAGCTGAAAGAGGGATGAGCCTGAGACCCCGTTTTTCAACTGGCTGAACTACTAACAGTCAAGTTATGGTTCCCCCCAACACCCGCCACACCCCCAGCCTTAGGGAAGGAAGGGATGAGTCACCCTTGCAACAAGCTTAGGGAAGAGGATCTGTATTGTATTGGGGAACCTGAGGATTCATGCTTCCCTTCAGCAGGAGAGGAGGGCAGGATGGGCCTGGAGAGTGGGGACAGGACAGGAAGCCGTGACCGTGACATGTCTTCCATGGTACCCACGCTTTCTGAGAGCTTGTGTATCTTATCAGGAGGGCTGTCAGACCAGTTCAAGCAGAGTTGCAAACACATTTCCTTTTTCGTTTTCTTTCAAAGTATACATTAAAACTTTCAGATTGAGGATTTCCCTGGGGGTCCAGTGGTTGGGACTCTGTGCTTCCAATGCAGGGGGCACGGGTTGGATCCCTGGTCAGGGAACTGGGATCCCACCTGCCACGTGGTGTGGCCAAAATTTTTTTTTTGAAAGAAGTAAAACTTTAAGATTACTTTTATATACACGTGTATGTATTTATGTGTAAACTATAAAAACTATCCTTATTATAAAACATTTAAGTGCTAGTCACTCAGTCGTGTCCAACTCTTTGGGACACCATGGACTAAAGCCTGCAAGGGTCTTCTGTCCATGGGATTTCCCAGGCAAGAATATTGAAGTGGGTTGCCATTTCCTTCTCCAGGGGATCTTCCCCACCCAGGGATCAAACGCAGGTCTCCTGCATTGCAGGTGGATTGTTTACCAGCTGAGCCATCAAGGAAGCCCCAAGCAATACATAAAAAGGACAGCTGGTGTCCATGGGGTTGCAAAGAGCTGGACACGACTTAGCAACTGAACAACAAAAAGAACACAGTGAAAAATTTCCCCATACTTACTCCCTCCTCAGAGGTGATCACTGTTTGGTGTGTATATTAAATCCCCCTAGACTTCTTTTCTTTACATGTAATATATTATGTTTGTTTGTTTGTTACAAAAGTGGAATAACTGAACAGTATTGTGTGAGAATAATTCCATGTAGGACATAACATAGTCCTCTCCTTTCTAATAGCTACCTAGTTAGTCTTCTTTTGTATGAATTGACTTTAACACATTTGTTTTGTATGAATTTCTTTAACACATTGTCTATTGATGAGTAATTAGTTGCTTCTGATTTTAGCCACTGTGAACACTCTCCAGCACTTGTTCCAACATTTCTGTATATAAATTCCCAGAGGTGGAATTGCTAAATTAAAAGATTTCAAAGCCAAATGTATATTGAGTGTATCCATGCCCAGTGATGTATATTTTAATGAAATGAGATTTTTTTTAAAATTTATTTATTTTTTAAGTGAAAGTCTCTCAGTCGTGTCCAACTCTTTGTGACCCCATGGACTCTTCAGTCCATGGAATTCTCCAGGCCAGAATGTTGGAGTGGGTAGCCTTTCCCTTCTCCAGGGGATCTTCCCAACCCAGGGATCGAACCCAGGTCTCCCGCATTGCAGGTGGGTTCTTTACCAGCTGAGCCACCAGGGAAGCCCACTTTATTTTTTAACTGAAGGATAATTGCTTTACAGAATTGTGTGTTTTCTATCAAACATCCACGTGAATTGGCCATAGGTATACATATGTCCCCTCCCTCTTGAACCTCCTTCCCATCTCCCTCCCCATCCCACCCCTCTAGGATGACATAGAACCCCTGTTTGTGTTCCCTGAGACATACAGCAAATTCCCATTGGTTGTCTATTTTACATATGATAATATATGTTTCCATGTTACTCTTCCCATACATCTCCCTGTGTCAATAGGTCTGTTCTCTATGTCTGTTTCTCCATTGCTGCCCTGCAGATAAATTCTTCGGTACCATCTTTCTAGATTCCATACATGTGCATTAGTTTGTGATATTTATTTTTCTCTTTATGTCTTACTTCACTCTGTATAATAGGCTCTAGGTTCATCCACCTCATTAGAAATGACTCAAATGCATTCCTTTTTATGGCTGAGTAATATTCCATTGTGTATCTGTATAAAATGGGATTTTGATACTCAGTTTTTGAAAAATTATAAAATAGTATTACCTCTCTCACCCTCGTTCCCCACTGAATTTACTAAGAATTTCTATTTAAGTTAGAAATTGTGTACATTCATAGAGGCAATCTATTATCTTGAGTTGTGTTAAATTTTTCAAGGCAACATATTGAAACTAGAGTTTCTAAGAATTTTTCTATGGTTTATAGCTCATCATCCAACAAATTATCCCAATATTCTCTCTTGCTGTTGGTTTGTGTTCCGAAAATCTTGATCTCATATAACCACGAGTTCATATAATTGTGTAGGCTGAGACCTAGAATGGGCAGAGTGGGTTACACATAAGAGCCAGCCCAGGGAAATAATTCAAGGTGTCTTCCTCTTTCTCTGTCACGTTGTTGTTGTTGTTCAGTTACTAACTCGTGTCTGATTCTTTGTGACCCCATGGACTGCAGCACACCAGGCCCCCTTGTCCTTCACTGTCTCCTGGAATTTGCTCAAATTCATGTCCACTGAGTCAGTGATGCCATCCACCCATCTCATCCTCTGCCACCCCCTTCTCCTCCTGCCCTCAATCTTTCCCAGCATCAGGGTCTTTACCAGTGGGTCGGCTCTTCACATCAGATGGTCAAAGAGTTGGAGCTTCAGCATCAGTCCTTCCAATGAATATTCAGGGTTGATTTCCTTTAGGATTGACTGGTTTGATCTCCTTGTAGTCCAGGGGACTCTCAAGAGTGTTCTCCAACATCACAGTTTGAAAGCATCAGTTCTTTGGTGCTCAGCCTTCTTTATGGCTCAACTTTCACATCCATACATGACTACTGAAAAAAAACATAGCTTTGACTATGTGGTCCTTTGTTGGCAAAGTGATGTCTCTGCTTTTTAATCCTGTCTGTTTATGTCATAAGGGTTGGACTTGATTTAGCCCTAAGTTCTCTGCAAATCCACTTTGTACAAAAGATAGGGTAACTATATATACAAAGTGAGACACTTGGAAAGTAAAAAAGGAGCACTAAAGATAAATTGTTTGTTTGTATGTTTTACTTAAACGTACCTCTCTTCATTTTTTCTTAAAGTACTCATGAAAATATTTACTTGAAAGGGAAAAGGACAGTATCAAATTTTAAATATAAAAATAATTCTTATAGTAGAATTAGTAATATCTAAGGATATGATCTACCACATTGGCTGGGTTGGTATATATTGTTTTCTACTTGTTTCTTGCTATTTTTCCATTAACAAACAAACAAAAAAATAAATTGTTAATTGCTATACAGCCAGCCAGCCTGTCCTGGGACCGTCCCTGCAAACTGCCACCTGGTGAAGGGCTGGACATGCCCAGCCATTCTTTCTGCAGGTCTAAGTGTACCGACCCAGGGACGTGATTCCATGTCAGCCCTCTGCCCCCCAGCTTTTCTTAACTCCCCCCAAGAGTAGAGACCTGAGTGCAGGGAAGGAGGAGGGGTCCGGTGGCTCACCCAGTGCTGCGTGTCATCTCCTTCCCACTAAACAAGTCAGAGGAGATGGGTACCACTGTCCCTACTGCCCACAGCTCACTGTGGAAGAAAATACAGCTGCCTTTTCCCAGCAGATTGGAACCATTAAAGCAGAACATTCTATAATTTTATGTGTGCTTCCCATGTCCCTGGGAAATACAGACTCAACCTCCCAGATGACCGAGCAGAGGTATTTGTGGGAAACTGTGCCACAAATCAGGATTAAAACTGGCCTTGCATGGTCAGGAGAGAAGTTTGCTGGGGAAGAAACCACAGAGCACTGATTCGGTCACTGGGCAGGAGTGTTGGGGCAGCCTGAGACGTAGAACCTGCATCCCTGCAGCTGGAGTGGGACCAGTTTTTCAGGCACAGACTTGGTCAGGGCGGCGGCTGGGAAGACACGGACTACCAAAGCAGCATGCCGGGGCGCTGGGCTTCTCCCAGGGAAATGTCTGTAGCTCGCTGCAGGTCCAGAGAGATTTCTCCACTTGCTGCTCTGAGCTGGAGGTGAGAGTCATTCAGATGTGAAATGAAGTGTGTGGTCAGCCAACCCCACATACAAATCCCTGGCCGCCTGACATCCCTTTCCATCTGGTCCGTTTCATCATCTGTGTCTACGACAATCAATAAACACACACAGCTCCCAGGACATCAAACAGGGACCAGCGCTCTGTTTACCCAGCAGCTGAACTGATGCATCTAACAGGGTAGAAAAACATCAGAGAGGAGGGGCTCCTTGATGCTTCCCCAAGTGATGAGACTTGGTGATTCTGGCACCACAGAGGCAGAGTCAAGAGAGGTTCCTGTACCAGCTCTCCTTTCACCTGCACTCAGGGAATCCAAGATCCTTGACCTGGGACAGAGGGAAGAGTGACAGGGAAGAGTCAGAGTGCTTCTAGACACATACACAGTCCGGGTTCAGGCTGGCTGTTGAACAAGAGAGGAAGAAGGCTGCTTTCAGGATGGGGAGACAGAACACCTGCCTGGGCCCCCAGGGCAGGACCACAAGCTCCTCCTCATGTCTCTGAGGTCTGGCCTCCATCCCCGACTGTCTGCAGAGACTTCATCCCGTTACTGATGGTGCAGCCACTGTACAGCTGGTTCACTGTTCCCGGTTTCTGAGCTTCCTAACATACGTGACTCGCCTGACCCAGGTCACGGTCAATATAACATTGCTATGGTGACATGTCTGCACCGCTTGTTAAAAGGCTGAAAACGCTTCTCTGAATAGTCACTCCTGGTGTCCCACCGTTCTGGGAGCCCCCCATGACCAGAGCCAGCCATGAAAGGGTCATCAGTAAGACCCTAGCGATTGGCTGGGGCCCGAGCCCCACCTTTGTGAAGCATTTTGAATAATACCTCCTCCCCTGAGACACCACACCATCTGGGTTATGCTAATTGTCTATGGAGTCGATCTCCTTCACTGATTCCTTTTCTTCTCAGTCAACAAGCACCCATAAAACACCAAGATCAGGTCCAGATGGACACTGTGGAAGAATAAAAAGAAGCCCAAGGCAGGTGTTCTGCCATCAAACCTCTCTGTCCAGTTGGAAGACCCAGATGAAGAAACATCGTAAAGAGCTCAATCAAGAGAGAGTCACCCCCACACCTCTGTTCCTCACTCTCTTCTTTGGCTTCACTATCCCCCCGGGGAGAGCTTGTCCACGCTCACTGGTTCTTCAGCTGTGTCCGCAGTTCTTCTCCACCCCCGCCCCCAGGGTTGTTCTCTCTCCAGAATCTTAGGTCTCTATCTCTGACTGCTTGCTCTATATGTTCCTCTTGAATATATCAGTTCATATCTCCCATCATGTGCATGCCTGCTCAGTCAGTCAGTTGTATCTGACTCTGTGTGACCCTGTGGACTGCAGCCTTCTAGGCTGCTCTGCCCATGGGATTCTCTAGGCAAGAATACTGGAGTGGGTTGCCATTTCCTACTCCAGGGGATCTTCCCCACCCAGGGACTGAACCCGCATTGGCAGGCAGGTTGATAAAAATTGCAGGGATTGAATCTCCTGCATTGGCAGGCAGATTCTTGACCACTGAGCCTCCTGGGAAGCCCCTTCTATCATGGATCCTGTTTATATTCTGTGGAGAGCAAATCTTACCTCCGCTTTCTGATTCCAGAATGTCTCCAAGTCTCATCTGCCTTCCATCCTCCTCTCCGTGTTTCCACATCACATGTCCCAGAGCAGCCGTCCCACCATCAGTCTCGTGTCCAGGGCAGGACATACTGTCCCCTTTTCTTCATGCTCTTGCCTCACCTGAACGCCTCTCCCAACTAGTCCAAAGGGCCACCAGATTCTGTGTCTTCTCTGAAGCAGTCCATGACCCCTCTGACTCTCATTGCCTGCCCACTTCTAAATTCCTCCAGTTATATTTCTTTCATAACATTTACCACTGTGGTTTGAATTTAGTCCCTAAACCCCTCTCACATTGTGGCTTTTGTTAAACATGTTGTCAGGCATCCCCTGGACTTTTAAACTAATCTTTTGGTGTTGAACAGCTGTAATCTTTCATTGCCATTGGTTGATTGGGTTTGCATCTTTTATCCCTAGCTCTAGGGTGGGGACCATTCCTACACGTGTGTATTTCCCAGCAGCACCTCATGTGCTCAGCTCCTTGATTGATCTTGTGGATTAATTTCAAACCCATCCATGCTGGCTCAGATTAGTTAAATAAAAATTTCCCATATCTCAAAACTTAGCTAAATAAAACAGAGCACATTCCCAGGCATTACACAACTTCTGAGTACAAAACACCAAGCATAGATAGTAAACAAAAAGAAATGGAGCCTCAGCTTACAAGGAGCCAGAAAACAGGGTGGGAGGGGAGGGGAGTCCGGGCGAGCAGGCCGTGCTAATGGGGTGGGTTCCTCCTAACTTTCACTTCTGGCTTCGGGGCTGAGCCGTGACTCTAATGAAAAGGGAAGGGGGTCAGTTCCTTTTCCAATTTCAAAACCAGTTTTTGCAGATTACACTGTAACAGGAACGATATTTTTGAGAGGTTTTACAGCTTTACCACACTTGCAGACAATTGAGGCTGGGTCTGCAGGTGACTCAGATGGTATAGAAACTGCCTGCAATGCAGGAGACCTGGGTTCAATTCCTAGGTTGTGGAAGATCCCCTGGAGAAGGGAATGGCTCCCCACTCCAGTATCCTTGCCTGGAGAATTCCATGGACAGAGGAGCCTGGCGTACTACAGTCCATGGGGTCGCGGAGAGTTGGACGCAACTGAGTGACTAACACTTTCTGCAGCCCTGCAGATGAGGAGGTTGTATTAGTATTGTCATTATTAACATCAATATCATAACAAAGTCCTGTATTTTTACTTGTATTATTTGGCAGGATTAAGTTCAGTTCATAACAACAGAAGCTGTGTTGAGCTTCTCACAGGACATGTAATGCCCACTGCTTCCCAGGTGCCGTCTCGGGTAAGCCTTTCAAAGCAGGAGCTGTTCCTGTCACCACTTTACAGAAGAGAGAACTAAGGCTGAGCAAAATAACTGGCCCGAGGTCCCGTGACTCTCAAGCAGCAGAGCTGGAGTTTGAATCTGGGGCTGTGTGCTTCCAAACCCTTTGCTTTTAACCCCCACGATACTCCTTCTTTCAAGCGCCTTCCCAGCACTGGGAGTGGAATGGGAGCAGCCCCAGCCCCCGGCTCCCTCTCTGGGCTCGGGGGAGCCATGGTGCTGGCCCCCGGCAAAGGGGATGGGAGATGACGTCTCCCTCCAAGATTGCTGCCTTTTGTCCAAATGTGCTGGCCGGGATCCAGGCTGGAAACTCTCTGCTCATGGAAAGAAAGAGAACAGAAGCCAGCAAAAAGAGGGTGGGAAAGGGTCTGAGGGGGGAGGAAGGGAAGAGGAGGGCCGGAAGGCGAGAGGGAGAGGAGGTGGGGAGTGCGGCGTGTGGGGCAGCACAGCTGGAGCCGGGGCGGGCTGCCGGAAGGAAATAAAGCATGGCCTTCTGTGCATCCCCCCAAGTGGCTACTTCTGGTATGGAGTGAGTGGCCAGGTACCCAGGGGCCAGGACACAGGACAGACTCCACCGGGGGCCCTCCTCCCTGCCTCAGTACTACTGATCAATGCGTGAGTGATAGTTGCTCAGTCATGTCCAACTCTTTGCGACCCCATGGACTGCATCCCACCAGGCTCCTCTGTCCATGGAATTCTCCAGGCAAGAATACTGGAGTGGGTTGCCATGCCCTTCAGGAGATCTTCCCAACCCAGGGATCAAACCCAGGTCTCCCGCACTGCAGGTGATTTCTGTACTGCCTGAGCCACCAGGGAAGCCCCACTATCAGTGAGGCCAGGTTAAATTGAACATGAGGAAACCCTTCAGAGGGAAAAATAAATCCCAAAATGGCAGCCCAAGGGCTGCCTCTGGAAATGGACATGATGGCCAGGTGGTGCCCTGGGGCCAGGGTGTCCTTGGAGAGGAGGGAGGGGGGTGAATAAAACCCAATCAAAATAATTCCCTGAGTAGCTAGTCTGTATCCAGGAGGGGAAGGCCTGTAATCTGCCCCCAAAGCTCTCGACTTGGCGTTAGGCACCCGGACTTGAATCTGACAACCTGGTTTCATTTGGCATCCATGTGGCCTTGGGGAAAGTTCATCTCTCCAGGCCTTGCTTCCCACATCTGTAAAGGCGAGGCAACTGTAGGGTGGGTGTGAGGAGTCGGTGAAGCAATCTGTTTGGAATCTTGCCTAGAAAATAGTCAGTGTTCGATAAGTGTTTATCATTCATTCATTGTTGCAGTTTAATCTGAGGTGTTAAACATAACTATGTGAAATCCTAAATCAAACATATAAATAACAATTAAAGCCAACCATGAAAGAGATACCACATGGTTATGCACATTTATTAGGGTTACCAAGTGTAGATAAGTTAAAAAAATATCCAGAGAAGTTCAGAGGACAGGGGGAAGAACTTCAGTTTGGGGTTTGGCCAGGGCTAACCCCAGAAAGAAGAAAAGAAGGATATGTAACTAGTAGGCCCAGATTCCCCTGGAATAACTTCTCTATAGAAATGTGTGTGTGTGAGCTAAAGTCACTTAGTCATGTCCGACTCTTTGTGACCCCATGGACTGTAGTCCACCAGGCTCTTCAACCATGGGATTTTCCAGGCAAGAATACTAGAGTGGTTGCCGTGCCCTCCTCCAGGGGATCTTCCTGACCCAGGGACTGAACCCATGTCTCTTAAGTCTCCTGCATTGGCAGGTGGGTTCTTTACCAGTAACACCACCTGGGATTTTGGGCTTCCCTTATAGCTCAGTCGGTAAAGAATCTGCCTTCAGTGCAGGATTCGATTGCTGGGTTAGGAAGATCCGCTGGAGAAGGAAATGGCAACCCACTCCAGGTTTGATTCCTGGGTTGGGAAGATCCCCTGGAGAAGGAACCCTGTAGTATACTTGCCTGGAGAATCCCATGGACAGGAGCCTAGCAGGCTACAGTCCATGGAGTCACAAGAGTTGGACACGACTTAGCGAATAAACCACTACCACCACCTGGGAAGCCCCCTTATAGAAACATGAATCTATACATTTTTCTGGGGAAGAGAAAGGAGCATGGAGAAGGTGAATGAGTCCCACATGGGGTGACAGGAGCCTTGAGTCCTGTTCTTGCCTCTGCCACCCCCCAGACAGGTGACTGAGGCTAGATGAGCCACAAAATCCTGGCCCACATTGTGGTCATTTCTAACCCTTCTTATCTGCTCCCATCCTCTGTTCATATTAAGGAGCTTCTCCATGCCAAGGGCTTTTCTAGCTTCATTATGTATCTTTATCCCCCCTTTCCTCTTTGAATTTCCACACTAGACTGAGGACTGTAAGAAGCACTGTCATTTGCAGGCTGGGTTCCCAGTGACTGATGGGGGTCACGAGGGGAGAGCTGCTGAGGCCAGGAGGAGGATGTGGAAGGCTGGGTCAACCAGTGCAGGCGTCATTCCCAACAGGGTCCTGGGAGAGGGGCTCAGCATTTCCTGAAGGGAAATGACTCCCATAAATAGACAGAGGGATGGGAAAAGGACTCGTCCATCCCTTTCCTACTGTCAGCTCAGCTCTTCTGCTGGTGGGCAGACAATGCGACCTCTCTAAATGTTTTTCATTCAGATGTGTCCCTGCCAGTGTGTGTGGGAGGGATGTGAGATCCGCTTTCTTGTATACTGTAGATCCAAAATAAGAACCGAAGAAGGCATACATTCCTTTATTTGTTCATTTACCCACAGTGACCTCTCATTGGTCCACTCCAATGTAAGGCCAGAGTTTTTTTCAGTGAGGTTTTATTAGGAAGGAAAGAAGGAAACTGTAAGCCTTCTGATACCATGTCCTATTTAAAACTTTATCCTAGACTCCAGCAGATCCTCTTGTATCGATGCTTATAATATGTTGTTCAGGTCCTTAGAAAGATTAGTTCTCATGACATGGCTTTCTTTCCTAAGGCTTTGATTCTATTATGTTAATGATATTGTTACTGTTTTTGTTTTTTTTTTTAAGTTATTTTACCCATCTGATTTAAAAAAGATGAACTAAGGCTTCAGATGTTCTCAACACCTTCAGTGATGGGTCCCCCCAGGAAGAGGAGGGAACTTCTTGACTCTCGATAGTGTAACAGGAATGATAAGATCACAGGCAACTTCTGTGCCAGGCTGGAGGCAAACCCAATGGGGGTTTGGTTTCCTTAGTAGCTGCAGTTGGCTCAGCTTCAGTCATATGGGTGCAGATTCACGTTTAAAACTCACATGCACACTAGCTTTCTTTTTTCGTTTTGGGAAAGTACTTGAACATAGATTGAACATGACACTGTGTTAGTAGGGATTCTTTTGGTTGCTTAAGCAAACAAGGGTATAAAGATATTTTATGGAACCTGTGGGCAGGAATGCAGCCTGGCCCTAAAAGCAGATTGGACTGAGGGAGTGCAGAGCCCTCTTTCTGCGAGTATCATGCTTCTCCCCAACAGCTCAACTCCCTCTGCTCCGTGGTCCGCAGGCTGAAAATGGCTGCCTCACAGCGCCATGTTTCCGTGTTCTGGCCACACACATTGACGCAATCCCTGGCAGTGGAACCTGATTGGCCCAACTTTCAGTTAGGTCTCCTCTAGAGCCAATCAGCTGTGGCAGGGGGTGGGATCATCAGTCAAACATGGCTGCCCGGGTCCCTGTGGCCTCAGTGGAGGAGGGAAGGGGCGGTTTGCAGGAAAGGGGCTGCTTTGTGAGGTAGGCAAGCACCAGGAAGTGCTTGTGAGATCTACTACACAGTTATATTTCTGTAACCCTACTGTCTTCATTTGTCTTAACCGTTGTACCCATAAGAATTCCTCAGATTCACTTGCTACTTTGCTAGAGCTAGTGCTTGTGAAGTAGGTAATGGTGTCCTAGAGTGAGGGCTTTGGGGCTGCACACCTCTTAAAATCCCAGGGGTACTGTTACAACTTCCTGATACGTACCTGGTACATGCTTGCCAGATGCTTAGTGTCTCTGTCTCTCTCCACCCCCTACCCACCCTTCTTCCCTTCCCCACTCCACTTCCCTCCCTCCCTCCCTACTCTCTTTTTAAAATAACAGTCTTATTGTGGTATAATTCACATACCATAAAAATTAATCCATTTAAAGTGTATAATTTAATGATTTTTAGTATATTCACAGGTTGTGCAACCATCACCAATCAGTCTTAGAACATTTTTGTCACTTGGACAAAGAAACCCAATAAATACCCCTTAGCCACCACTCCCAACGCCAGCTCCATCTGCCTCAGCCCTTAGCAACCACTAATTTACTTTCTGTCTTTGTAGACACCTCTGTTCTAGATATCTTATATAAATGGACTTATACAATATGTGGCCTTTTGTGATTGGCTTCTATTCCTTTAGCTTGGTGTCTTACTACTTGTCTTCTTATCCATGTTGTAGCATATGTCAGTACTTCATTGCTTTGATGGCTGGGTATTATTTCATTGTATGGGTGTACCACATTTTGTTTATTCATCAGTTGATGGCACTTGGACTATATCCACTTTATGGCTATCAAGAATAATGTGTTCTGAATATTAATATAAATATTATGGTACATATGTGGATGTGTTTTTTCATTTATGTGTGTGTGCATTTGTATCTGTGTGCATGCACACACTCTTAGTCCAACTCTTTGCGACCCCGTTGGCTGTAGCCCAGTGTGCTCCTCTGTCCATGGAATTCTCCAGGCAGGCATACTGGAGTGAGTTGCTGTTTCCTTCTCCAGGGGAACTTCCCAGTCCAGGGATCAAACCTGTGTCTCCAGCATTGGCAGGAGAATTCTTTACCACTAGTGCCACCTGGGAAGCCCTCATTTCTCTTGGGAGATGTGTTATTTCTATGATTATGTTGGTTAAGTACTTAATGCAGTGCCTGACAGATCACAGGACAAAACAGTGTTCATTTCCTGACCCTGACCTTCCCAAAGATTATGAATGAAAGCTATTTCCTGCTTGCCGCCCTTGAAAGAAGAGGGGTCAGGCCTTCAGGTTACTGTCCCCAGGGGTACTGGCACCACTGAGTAGCAGATTCTTGCATCAGACTGTGAGAGATGTTGATGGGGTGGTTCTGGTTGAAGGTACTAAGAGAGCAGATAACAAGGTTTGGAGGAGAAATATAAAATTTGGAGTAGAAAGATACAAATCATAAGATTCTCTATTCCGCTACCTAAACACTGTGATCTTGGGCCAGTCTCTGAAGCTTAATCTTCTCTTCAAAATAAGCCTAACAAGAATTACACCTGAAAATCGGGAGGAGGGCAGAGGCTTGTGTATGTTATAATGCACATATGATGTGAAAATCAGGTGCTGTATGAATGAATGATAAACTCTTGCGGGGGGGAGTCAGAATTTTGAAACTGCATTCAAATCATAGCAGGTTCAGAGGGCATTTGGAGCTCTTGAGGGGCAGTGGTCAGATCCTTCAGGGGCTGCTGTCAACCCCTCAGGGCTGCAGCCCCTCTGTGGAACTAGCTCTTGCCTGCAGCTGGATTTCTGGCTCTGAGAAAGACCCATGTCATCCGCAGTTTATCAGGACTGCAGGCACATCAGATCTGCAGTGTGATCTTAACTTGAAAACCTTTAGGCCGGTCAGTAAATCCCCCATTTATGAGAAAGTCTATCTTTGCCCTAGTGATTTAAGATAGCCCCGTGATCATATGTAAAGTCCTATGAGTACTTGGAGGACTTCCCTGTAGCTCAAACGGTAAAGAATCTGCCTGCGACGCAGGAGACCAGGGTTCCATCCCTGGGTTGGGAAGATCCTCTGGAAAAGAGAATGGCAATCCACTCCAGTATTCTTGCCTGGAGAATTCCATGGACAGGGGAGCCTGGAGGGCTACAGTTCGTGGAGCTGCAAAGTGTCGGACACGACTGAGTGACTAACACACACACACGAGTACTTAGGTCTATGTCTAGACTATCTGTTCTATCAATCCATTTATCCATTCTTATGGCAGTGCCATCCTGTTTTAATTGTAGAGGCTTTATAGTATGTGTGAATATCTGGTAGGGCCAGTCACCTCTGCCCCTCAGTTTTTTTATTTTCCTGTGTTTTCCTAACTCTTCTTGCATATTTGGTAATCTGGTTTTAAAGAGTTCAGTGTCCTCCTGAGAGGTCCTGGTGGAGGGTCAGGAGTCAGTTGGGGTTGAGTTGTCTTTTGGACCTGGGTGTGCTGACTTACTTCAGTTAACTGGTTTTGTAAGATTCTGTTTTCTTTTAGATTCATAAGCACTGAAGGCTTCTAGTGGCTGGATAGCACTCATATTCCCTGAAGCTCCAAAAGAGCAATTCAGAACACTCTTTAATTGAAGGAGAATATTAAAACTTGGTAAATTTAGATAAAAGAGTACGTGAGTTTTCTGTACTGTTCTTGCAGCTGTTCTATAAACTTGAAATGCTTTTGAAATTAAAAAAAAATTAATGTCATCCTGCTTCTGGTAACATTTGGTAAAAACTTTCAGAAACCTGTACAGGTTGTGTTCAGATTCTGCCTTAGTTCCCATCTCGATTGTGGAAATCTAGCAAATGAGTTAGGTGTCATTCCTTAAAGAATCAGTGCTGCTTTTCATTTAGTGGCTTGTCCTTCCTTAAATATTTAGCCATTTGAAGATTATGCAGACATCTGTGTTTTTCACCCATACACCCCAAAGCAAATTCAGCCCACCCTCTAAGCCCAGATACACAAAAACAACCTGCTGTCACCTGTTTTGTTTATCATATCATGTTTTGTATTAGAGACATTTGTTTACATCTTTTTTGTGTCAGCCTTTTTTGAGATTTATTTGACATTTAACATTGTGTACTAGGGGCTTCCCTAGTAGCTCAGATGGTAAAGCATCCACCTACAATTCAGGAGACCTGGGTTCGATCCCTGGGTCAGGAAGATCCCCTGGAGAAGGAAATGGCAACCCGCTCCAGTATTCATGCCTGGAGTATTCCATAGATAGAGGAGCCTAGTGGGCTGCAGTCCATGAAGTCGCAAAGAGTTGGACACAACTGAGCGACTAACGCACACACTGTGTAAGTTTTAAGTATGTACTCGATGATTCGATATATGTGTATGTTGTGAAATGAGTGCCATATTCGGTTAGTTAACACATCCATGATCTCACACAGGTAACTTTTTTTGTTTGTGTTGTGAAAACATTTAAGATCTACTCCTCTCTTATTAACTTCCAAGTATATAATACAGTATTGTCATGTGAATGACATGACATTCACAGGATGAGGATGAAAACTCTCAGGGGGCAAGAAAAATGATTTATTTCACATTTCCCCTAGTATCACTTAGTTCCTGTGGGAAGTAAACACTAATAATTGGAAGAATGAATTACATGAGTCATTTCCCTAATAGCCATAGGTTCCCATATAATCTCTTTGAACCCACTGAAAGAGTGGGTTCTGTACTAGGAAGTGGTTACTGGAGACCAGGATCCAAGTCTTGGTGGTCACTAAGGGAAAGGAGGTAATGAGAATAAAGTACCACTTATCCTTCTGTTCAGGAGATACTATGGCAAAGCCAAACAAGTAATGAAGTGATGGGCTCAGCTGAGACCCATGCCCTGCAGTTGTGGTTGTGGCTGAAAAGCAACTGTGTGGCCTGTTGGGAGCACCAGGGCAGACCAGACACCCACAGATAACAGTAGAGTTTACATTTTTCCCCTGTTATTTACAATAGTGATAATGTTGTTTAGTCACTAATTCGAGTCCCAATTTTTGCGACCCCATTGACTGTAGCCCACCTGGCTCCTCTGTCCGTGGGATTTCCCAGGAAAGAATACTGGAGTGGGTTGCCATTTCCTTTTCCAGGGCATTTTCCCAGCCCAGGGATTGAACCCACGTCTCCTGCATTGGCAGGCAGTTTCTTTACCACTGAGCCACCAGGGAAGCCAATAGTGACAATAATGCGTGTGTGAGCTCAGTTGCTCTGTCTTGTCCAACTCTCTGTGACCCCATGGACTGTAGTCTGCCAGGCTCCTCTATCTGTGGAATTTTCCAGCTAAGAATGCTGGAGTGGATTGCCATTTCCTCCTCAAGGGGATCTTCCTGACCCAGGGATCAAACCTGCATCTCCTGAGTTTCTTGCATTGCAGGCGGATTCTTTACTTCTTGAGCCCTCTGGGAACCCCCATGATAATGCATGTTTATTACCAAAACATTGGAAATATATTTTTTGTTGAAAATATAGATAAGTGAACAGAAAAAAAATTATTCAAAGTTTCTTCACTGATGACAGCTACTGTTAATCCTTTGTTTTATTTCCTTCCAGTCATATTCTTACGTGTGAGATTTTGTCTAGGAATTGATTTCTTCTCCCCCCCCCACCCCCTTTAAAAACATGTTTTATTCATATTGTATGCAAGCTTTTGGGTCTTTTTCCTTTTGTTTAACATCACAACGTGAACTTTTTTCCATTAGTAATAGTCTTTTTTTCTTTAGCTTCTTAATTTACTTTTTAAAAATAACAGCTTTATTGAGATATAATTCACATATAGTTCAATTTACACATTTAAAGTGTACACTTTAATGGTTTTTAGTGTATTCACAGAGTTATGCAACCATTATCACAGTCAATTTTAGAATATTTTCATCAGTCCAGAAAGAAACTCCATACTCGTTAGCAGTCACTCCCCTTTTTTCTCACCCACCCACTTGGGGCCTAGGCAACCACTAATCTACTTCCTATCTCTATAGAATGGTAGTAGTCTTAAACATAATTTAATTTGCGTCATAATATTTCATTGAATGTATTATAGTTTATCATTACATTGCTTGACACTTGAGTTGTAGTTTTCAGTATTTTAAATAAGATAGCCATGAACATTTCTGTGTACATTTTTCCATATACAGGATTATTCTTTAGGTAGACTCCCAAAGTACAGAAATGTAGACTCACAGAACCATGAAAAGAGAGGCCCACAAAGAAACCCTCAGTCTCTCTCCCAGATCACTCACTCAGTATTTATTAAATTCAGCATGATGTAAAAGGATAAACCAATTGCTGATCTCAAAGAGCTTAACAGCACCCAGAATAATGAGCTAGAGTCTAACTCACATCTGGTTTAGATAATGTAATATGAGGCCACGGAGATACTGTCTAAGGAGCACCAGACTTTGGCTCAAAACATAGACTCATTCCTGGTTCTGTCACTTAAGAGCTGTTGTATGAACTTAAACAAATGACAGCTTCCCTCAGCTTGATTTCCTCATCAGAAAAATGGTAGGAGCGTTGACCCTGACTTCTGTAGAGGTTAGAAATAAGAAGTGGCTTCTGGCCTAGCCAAACACAGAAGGAAAAACAAGTTTAATGTTTGGGAGCTGAAAGAAGTTAGAACCTGACACTTCCCAGTTTGGTGACCTGTAATACCTAAAAGCAAAAAGAAGTGTACTTTTTTGTTTAACAGAAAACTACATACCTGAATCCAGATTTTTAAACCATATTTTGGCAGTGTTAGCATATTTTATCACTCTCATAACTCCTACTGTTATGGTTTATGGCAAACTCACAGTAACTTTTTCTAGACAGGTGACATGAGTAGTAATGAAGCCTTAATTCAGGAGGGCTGACACCACTAAAACCTTATACGCACAGTAGTTTAGTGTTCATAGGCAAAATGGCCACCTAATTGTACTTTTCGCTTTTTATCCCCCCACAAAATGATGAAGCCAAAGCAACATATGGAAGTATTTCCCCATTGTAAGTGAGTGAGGGGAAACGCATGATTTGCAAATATTGTCAAGTGAAAAATGTGTTTCCATCCTGCTAAGGTGGCCAACTACATCTCTCTATGTAAGAATGTTCTGCAGATGTGAAGAACTCCTTCCCGGGTTTACTAAAAGAACAGTAAACATCTTTTACTCTCTCTGGCCTCAAGAGCATCACAAAGTGTGGTCCAGTCTACAGGTTGAAGCCCACAAATTCCCATTGGTTTCATTTGTCACAAAACGGACAGGTGTGGGTCAAGAAAATACTGATCAAGTTGTTCAAAGTAAACGTTATTGTCTGTAACTGGGTATTCATACCCATAGAAAGTCTTAAATTACTCAGATCTTGCTTTTGGTCTTGAGGCCATCCCTGAGAGTGAAAACAAGCCTTGTTGTTGACGCCTGCCTGTATAGGGAGGATCTATGAAAGAGCATCTTGGAGCATTTACACCTGGGCTCGAGGGACAGGAGCAACTTGCTGTATGCTGATAACGCCTCCATCAGATTTCAGAGATGCTCTGAGGAACAAGAGCAAACAGACACAGTGGAGTAAAAGGCTGCCTTACAAAGGAGAGGGAAAGGAGAGTAGATCTGTTGCTGACTGACAGTGCCAGTGACTGGAAAAGAAACTCCAGGGTTCAACTCTAAGCCTATGAATTCCCTGGGAAACTTATAAATGCAGATTCCTAGGCCCTGTTCTAGCAGTCTGATTCACTCAGTCTGGGTGGGGCCAGGACTCCTCACTTTTAGCAGCTGTCCCTACTGATTAAAAAAATAGTAACAGCAACCTCATTGAGATATAGTTCACATACCATAAAATTCACCCCTGTAAAATACAGTTGTGTTTTTAGCATATTAGCTATTTATTGCAACTGTCACCACTATCTAATTTTAGAATATTTTCATCACTCTCCTCCCCCTGAAAATCCATACGTATTAGCAGTCATTCCCCTCTCACACACTCCCCCCTCACACAAGTCCCTGGTAACACTAATCTACTTTCCATCTCGATGGATTTATCTGTTCTGCACACTTCATGTAGATGCAATCATACAATATTTCTTTTGTGTCTGGTTTTTTCCACTTAGTGTGTTTTATTTTTTCACTTAGTATGTTTTTAAGGTTTATCCATGTTGTAGCATGTAATGCTGCTGCTGCTGCTGCTAAGTCGCTTTAGCCGTGTCCGACTCTGTGCGACCCCACAGACGGCAGCCCACCAGGCTCTGCCGTCTCTGGGATTCTCCAGGCAAGAACACTGGAGTGGGTTGCCATTGCCTTCTCCGGTAGCATGTAATAGTCCTTCATTTTTTTTAATGGCTGAATAATACTCCATTGGAGGAGGAAATGGCAACCCACTCCAGTATTCTTGCCTGGAAAATCCCATGGAGCCTGGTGGGCTTCGGTCCATAGGGTCGCCAAGAGTCAGACAGGACTAAAGCACCTGAGCAATACTCCATTGTGTGGCTCAACCACATTTTGTTTATCCAATCATCTGTTAAGTATAAGAAGATAGTATATGTGTTCGCTCATTCAACAAACTTTCCTGAATACTCTTATTTGATTTGGGGGAATCTACGGGGCTCAAAGCAGAACTCCTAGAAATAGGAAGACTTTGGTTGTTCCTAGAAAAGCCGTTACCTTGGCTTTACCTAGTGTGTGTGCTGAGGACCTGGTGTCTGGTCATGGTGTGAAGCACGGTTTAAGCATTTGGTCCAAGAGTGCAGACTGTGATTTTGCCAAATAATGGCCCCTGGGTGTGGTTTTGAGGCAGCATGTAGGCTTAGGTTTGTTATTCCTCATCTACTTCAGAATCTCCCATCTTCTTCCAAATGTAGGGGGGAAAAAAAAAAAAGGCCTTTTTGTGTGTGTGTGTGAAAATATTCCCCCCAAAAAAGCTGTTATGTAAAGAACCAGAGCAGCCTGTTTTAATTTTAAAAATTATTTTTGTTTGACGATAATGAACATGAAGCATTAAGAGGCTCAGGAATGAGCTTCGCTAAGCAGTTAGACACAGCAAGAGTTGTATTATGTGATTGTGTGTGTGTGCTTTCCCTTCTCAACATACTTTCTGAAAGCAGACACCTTCTGGGTATGCTGGCTAATGAGAAAAATGCTCAGGGGGTTCCCTGGTGGCCTAGTGGTTAGGGTTCTGGGCTTTCTGCTGTGGCCTGGGTTCAGTCTCTGGTCAGGGAACTGAGATCCCACAAACTTCTTGGTTAAAAAATAACAAACACTCAGCTGAGAAAATAACTGTTTTTGTTCTGCTGTAATTGTTATAGTTTCTTCTCAGTTCTGTTGCCTGCTGTTTATAAGCTGATAAAACTAAGTTATTAGAATCATTAAAGCTGGAAAGCTTGTTTTATTTGCAACAGAAATAAAAACCACTGAAAATTTAGTTTTGTTAGTATGATATCATTTATGATATAAACTGTATTTTTCACTCAGTATCTCAAGTCTATTTTATGAATCAAGTTTTATATATATATGTTTACCTATATTTCGGAACCCACATACTAGCCTTAGAACACTAAAGGCACGGGAAAATTACAGTTATATATATTTTATTCCTCACTTCACCTCCTCCACTGCCCAAATTTATTTTTTTCCCTTGAATATCCCTATACTGTATTTTCAGTTGAGATAGAATTCACATAAAGTTCACCATTTAAAAGTACACGTTTTAGGGACTTCCCTGGTGGTGCAGTGGTTAGGACTCCACACTTCCACTAGTGTGGGGGAAGGTTTGATCCCTGATTAGGGAACTAAGGTCTTACATGCTGCCTGGCATGGCCAAACAATTAAAAAAGGTAAAAGCGTGCAGTTTAGTCATTTGTGATGTATTCACAGTGTTCTGCATCTGTCATTACTATCTCTTTCCAGATCACTTCCATCAGCCCCAGAAGAAACCTTTACCCATTAGCAATCATCCCAATTCCCCCTTGCCTCCATGGATTTACCTATTCTGGTCATTTCATATAAATAGAGTCATGCAATATTCCTCTTGTATCTGGCTTTTTTCACTTGGTGTGTTTTCAAGGTTCAGCCATGCTGTAGCACGTAGCATGTAGTGACCCTTTGTTCCTTTTAACATTGAACTGAATAACATTGTACTGTGTGGCTAGACCACATTCTGTTTGTTTATCCATTCATCAGTTGATCGACATTTCCAGATTTCAATTTTTATTTAAATCACTGTTTTTATAAGATTTGGGGAGGGGACTTCCCTGGTGATCCAGGGGCTAAGAGTCTGAGCTCCCACTTCAAGGGGTCTGGATTTGATCCCTGGTCAGGGAACTAGATCTCTCATGCTACAACTAAAGACCAAAGAACCCGCACAACTAAGACCCAGTGCAGCCAAATAAATTAAATATTTTTTAAAAAGAAAGATTTAGGGAGAATCAGTTTTTCCTTCCTTCACCCCCACCCCGTCTCCCTGTGGCTTAAACATGCCCAGATTTTTTTATAGCAGTCTCTGAACCAGTACTATTCTTTTCTTAAGTGACTTTGATAGCAAAATTTCTATCCACCATATGTTACTATCATCTCCCTGTTCCCAACATCAAAACCCCACCAGAGCTAAAAAGGTTATTCCTGTTGGGTGATATCAACAATCAGTAGCACCCTATTTAATTTTTTAAATATCACAAGTGGATAATTAATTAATGCCCAGAACAAAATACGAGCAGTGCTTCATTGTAAGAGGCCAGGCCTCAGACCACGAGCAGCGGTCTTCCTGGGCTCCTGGTGCTGCAGATGGTGCTGGCTCCAGCAGGTGGATTTCCTACCTGCCTTTGCTGCTCCTTCAGCGGCAGTGCAGGAGGCAGAGCGGCAGGTTCGGGCCTGGCTCTAGAGGAGTTAGCATCTGCCAGCTGGGGGCTCCTCGCTTCTTTTCACCCAGGACTGCTCCGCTCCCTACTCAGGCACCCTCTGATTCTGCTGTAAGAACTGCTCTCAGGGAAAGATCTGATAAGTCAACTGCCTCCTTCCTGTTTGTGGAAATACACTTTACATCTCTTTGAAAATCTTGATCCTTTTGGGGGGAAATACTTGTTTTTAAATTAATGATCTCACAGATAGTACTCCAGTGGAAGTCGCTCGGTCATGCCTACTCTTTGCGACCCCATGGACTGTAACCTTCCAGGATCCTCTGTCCACGGGATTTTCCAGGCAAGAGTACTGGAGTGGGTTGGCATTTCCTTCTGCAGGGGATCTTCCCAACCCAGGGATTGAACCAGGGTCTCCCGTATTGTGGGCAGACGCTTTACCATCTGAGCCACCAGGGAATGATCTCACAGTTAGTACTCCAAACTCCCTTCAAGAGAGTGTTTTCAGAGATCAGGCTGGAGTTTTAAGCCTTAGTGGGTAAACGTGAAGGGGTCACAAAATAATATAGCATTTTGGTCTCCTAATGTCAGTCTGGAGCAGTTAAAATTTTCTGTGGGCTTTTGAAGTTGTTTAGAAACATCTCACTTTTTCTCTCTTAATCTCTCTTAATTTTCTCTTAATCTCTCTTTTTCTCTTGAAAAAGTAAAGGTAATTCAGAAAAGTAATTAGGATTAATAGGCTGAGACATTTGAAGGGAGTTCCTAACAGATTAAAAGTTTAGAAGACTCTCCCACCATCTCTTAACTTCACCTGAGCCCTCCAATCAACTTGGCATTGAGCCCAAAGAGAAACAGGAGTCAAGAACAGATTTTACAGTATTCACTTTAGCAAGGAGAAAAGCAGGATTCAATTATGGACTAGGTTGATAAATATAATTAGCTATAGCTGTTGGCATTTTAAAAAATATCTTCTTCAATTTGTAAAACAATTAAAAAATTTCTGGAAATGTTTGTAGATACAAAACACATGAACCTTCACGTGCCCGTCACCTAGCTTTAAAATTTTGTGTGACATTTTATTCTAAGATTATTGGTACTAATTAAGCTCATCTAGTGAATGGAAAGTTCTGTTTTTGTGGTAGTTGAATGAGAAAATGTATTACTAGTCATGCATTCATAATACCTACTTCAAACTAGCCTGTTTAGATCACAAGGCCAAATTACCTAGCAAGAAATAAAAGAAACTTTCTATTGTGTAAAAATCACCCAAGGCCTTTGATTTACCATGTTTATGGTTTTGTTGTTTGTTTTGGCTGTGCTGGGAGGCTTGTGGGATCTTACTAATAGTTCCTCCAACCAGGGATCAAACTCGGGCCTCAGCAGTGAAAGCTCCAAGTCCTAACCACTGGGCCACCAGGGAATTCCTTGATTTACCATATTTAAATACAGGTTCCAGGCCGGCCCCAGACAGTTGGTTTTGGTACACTGGGTTGGTGCCCAGGAATCTACGTGTCTGACAAGGTTCTCAGTTTGACTGGATCAGATCCTCAGTGGACCACACTTTAGAAAACAGCTCCATTTTGCAATCCCAGATGTATAAAGTGATAGAGAAGTTTGTCTTGGTAACTTAATTCGCAGAGTACTCCCATCTAGCAAGTTAGGCTAGGCTTGTCACCTAATTGATGACCTTGAAACATCAGAAACAAAAGGCAAGTGTCAAAGTTTTGTTCGAGCAGCGTTTTCCATTCTCCTATGAATTCAGAAATGTTGGTGAGCTGGTTGCTGAGTGTGCTCAGGGGTCTGTGCCCCGCTCAGTTCCAGCCCCTTAAGCCCACTTGAACTTGCTTCTCAGACGAGGGCATCAGCTGTGTCTCTAGAGACTGTGGTTTTCAGACTGGAAGTTATTATTGCCTGATGGGAATCAAGTTCACTTAAGTCCCATGTTTTTTAAGTGTGTCTCTGGATCTTTAACCTCAAAGTTCACCCATGGTTCTCTGTGCATTAGACACAGTGGGCTTTGTGCTTTTTGAAAAAGCTGTGGCTTCCCGGGAACTTCAGAGAAACCGTTTCCTTTGGGGAGAAAGGGGGGTTGTAGGGCTGATGGTGACCTGAGCACAGTCCTGGTGCTCTCTCCCCGGGGGCAGATGCCATGCCTTACTCATCTGTGAATCCCCACGGCATCCGGCACAGGGCCTGGCACCTATTCCTAGTGCCACTGAGAGGGTGCCAGCCTGAAAGAAGAGGGTCGGCGGCGAGAGTTGCTGCTCATGTGGAACAAGGCTCTGTCGCTGGGGGTTGGTCTGTGTGGAGGCGGAGTGCCGACACGCGGAGGGCAGTGGGGAGTGGCTGTTATCTTGAGTCTGATGGGGCCTCTGCCAGAATCAGGACAGAAGGGCAGTGTCTGTCAGCCCAGCAGAGTGGAGAGGCTCCAGAAGCTTTGCAGAGCATCATGAGAGGGGCACTGAGTTCCTTCCTGTCCCTCAAAGGCCTCTCAGGACTCTCCTTTCTAATGTGAGGGGAGCCCTGGGGCCCGGCTTCTTTCAAGAACCAGGCTTGCTTTCAGCACCGACATATCCCAAAATGCATGGTGCCACTCTCTGGGGAATGGGGCAGCTGGGTTCCCTGCGCACCCAGGCCCAAGCTCCGTCCTCCTCTCCAAACACATGGTTTCTCTTGATGTTTTCTCAGCTCACCATTTCCTAACTTTCCTCTTTTTAATTTGTTGCTCATGTTCGTTCTTCTTTTTCTCTTTCTCCCACTAGACTTCCTCTCCTCATTCCTAAGAGTGATATGCATGTCTTAAAGCCTGGCCCTTTGGTTTCTTGGGGGAAGGCGATGCCTAGGCTGGGCCTTGGGGAGCCACGCTGTCACCTGGCAGGTAAACCATCCTGGGAGAGGGGATAGGAATCTTGGAAATGTGAGAAGGAGCTGGGAGCAGGATTTCTGGGAGGTTCAGTTAGGGTTTCCCTGATAGCTCAGTTGGTAAAGAATCCGCCTGCAATGCAGGAGACCCTGGGTCAGGAAGATCCCCTGGAGAAGGGATAGGCCACCTACTCCAGTATTCTTGGGCTTCCCTTGTGGCTCAGCTGGTAAAGAATCAGCCTGCAATGCAGGAGACCTGGGTTCGATCCCTGGGTTGGGAAGATCCCCTGGAGAAGGGAAAGGCTACCCATTCCAGTATTCTGGCCTGGAGAATACCATGGACTGTATAGTCCACGAGGTCGCAAAGAGTCGGACATGACTGAGCAACTTTCACTTTCAGTGGAGAAGACATGTGAATCTCCAGAGTCTGAGTATTCTCCAAACCTCTAGTCAAGGAGTCACCTTCTCTCCATCAAGTGGGACCCCAGTCCCTCGTGTTCATGCTTTACAGAAGAATTGCAGGGCGGATCCTGTTGGCATTTGCCGACGGGTCTCAGCTTCCTAGCCAAGTCCACCTAAGCCATGCTTGTTTGTCCTTGTGATGAGAGACACAGAGTTCTGCAGGGACTTGCTATTGAAGTAGTACATTTAATCAGTTACTTCAGTTCATTTGGATGTCGGGCCCTGGAGTTTTATAAAACTGCTGCTTCTCCACTGAGACTGCTCCTTTGGTACCCGCATGGTCCTTAGCATCTTGTAGGTTTGAGATGTTCCGTGGGAAGCCTGGGTCTGCTAGGATGGTCTCCTAGTTTTCATAGACCAAACAGATAACCTGGTAGCTAAGCATTTGCTGCTCCTGGATTCTGAGCCTCTGAAATAGTCTCTCCATGCAGGGCTCTAAAGCCAAAGACAGTGGGTTTACACCCAGCGTCAGGGCAGCAGCAGAATAGAATAGCTCTGTGTAGGCATTGCCACTTGAGCAGGTGGTTTATTTCTTTTTTCAAATTAAGTAACAACTCTTCTCTTCTTTGGGGTCTATTAGCACATCACTAGTTCTTACAGAGCCTTGAAAGAGTGTCAACTTGTGCTGGTATTTGTTCTACTTTCTAAGATTACATGGTTTTTAAAAATTTTTGGTTACTTCTATCTAAAAGACACACACACACACACACACACACACACACACACACACGCCTGCACATATGAGAAGCATTGGCATGGGGGCTGAATCTGGGTGGACCGCAGATTCTGTGCCTCTGACCCCACCCTTCTCTGCATCAGGAATTCTATATGGTGCAACCCTGTCACCCGCTACTCCGGGGTGCAATCCGCCAGGGATAGTTTGGGGTATGGGCCCTGCATTTGCTGCCATGCTCACTGAGTGTGCCCCCCTGGCCCCCAGGCAACTCGGAGCTCCTCTTGGTGTTGACATGATGACTCTGCAGGCCGGCCAAGGGCAGCCACAGCCAGACTGAAAACCTGGGCTACGAATTGGCTGACAAGTAAGAACTTTTCTCCCCCGTGACTGCAGAAGTTGGCCCAGATTCTCAGTCTCTTTCCTTTTTCCACTGCCTTTCCCTCCTCACGAACCCCACCTCCCTGAGCTAAGGAAGCTTTCTGGTCTAAGTTGTTGTGATGAGCGCCCTCCCCTGTAAACCATCTCCTGACTGTGCCCAGTCAATGGCACAGGACCGCAGTGGTCAAGGGGAGGTCTGGCTGATGCCCAGGGTCCATTTCGGGCCTTATCCCCATGTGTGCCTTCCAGTCCAAGGTTTATTTTTCTTTTTAAAAAACTGCATTTTGTTTACTGATTTTTAGCTGTTTATTTTGTATTGGGGTACAGCCAGTGAACAATGTGATCATTTCTGGTGAACAGCAAAGGGACTCAGCCGTACCTACACATGTATCCATCCTCCTCCAAACCCCTCTCCCATCCAGGCTGCCGCATAACATTGAGCAGAGTTCCCTGCACTGCGCAGTAAGTCCTTGTTGGTTATCCGTTTTGTTCAGGTGTTTTAATTACTGTTGAGCCCTAAAGCTTTGCGATTGCACCTGTCCACACAGCCTTTTTGCCCATCTTATATTAGCAGGGTTGTTTTCTCCCCAGATGGAGCCCTTTCCTCCAGATCCCTGTCTCACATTCTGCAGTGGAGTTGGCAGTCGGTGAGCTGTTCACAGCTGTGCATCCCAGTCCAGAGCCCCTTCAAAGGCCACAGAATCCTGGAAGCAGGAACTAGAGAAATTCTTGGGTCCAGCAAACATGTACAGAAGGCACTCTGCCCCTGGTTTCATCATCCTTCCCGCTGCTGCTTGAGCTTTGTAATTCCAGGGTAGTTTTCTAACAGACTAGCCTTTTTTCCTCTTCAGTTTTTAGATGGACCCTCAGTGATTGTAAAGTCACTCCAGATGTTTGGGATCTTAGACAGTAACTATTACAATAACACTAGCTACCATTTATTGCTAACAAGACTTATAATGTATGCTGTACTGTGAATACTTTACATATATTAACACATCCTTTCACTCATTTAACTTATTGACTACCTGCTATGTATTGAGCATAGCGAGCAAAATAAATTTGGCCTCTGCACCAATAAAATGGTGCCGTATTCTCATTGTAAGGTGAAAAAAAATGAAACCAAGGTCCAAACCCAGGTCCCTTTAACTCCAAAGTCATATATTCATCTACTGTCAATATTATTTAATAGTACATATGATGTTAATGATTATATATAATATCATCAGTTCTCACGAAGTGTGAATTAACTTGAATTGTGTTTTTAATGTGTCCTATCTCTTCATCTTACCTCTAGACAGTAAGAACAAGGATTTAAATTTCTGGCTTTTGAATTCTCAGGAGAATAACTAACTGATTCTAACTCTGATTCTGACTAAAATTTGAATTCATGCTAATGTCCTCAGTGGTGACAGAACTATTAAAAAAGTGTTTCTTTTTGTAAGTGCTCTGTTATGAATGGTAATTGATTATTTAAATAAGGAAATCTGTTTTGATAGCCATATTTAACATATGAAAATTTGTTTGCAATTTCATAAGTTTCTGATTTATGCTAAGCAACCAAGAACAACAACATAATTTACATGTTAATATCTCAAGCCAGGAAGAAGTCTTTATATAAACAACCGTTAGTCTCTGGACTAGAAAGCTAGATAGTAACAGGATGTGTGAAATTGCTAGTTACTCATCCCTCATGTGAACCTTAGCTGGAGTTTCCGAGAGCCTGTGTATTCAGAAAACATGCACCATGAAGTCGGTCCATGCACGATTGCTCATCTTGGCACATTTAAGGTCACTGTGCTCAGTCATGACCTTTGCTGGTGGAAGAAATGCTTTGCATTTCAAAACACCGATACTCTCATGCTCATTGTTGTTCAGTCACTAAATCATGTCTGACTCTTTGCAATGCCTTAGACCGCAACACACCAGGTTTCTCTGTCCTTCACTACCTCCCAGAGCTTGCTCAAACTCATGCTCATTGAGTTGGTGATGCCATCCAACCATCTCATCCTCTGTCACCCGCTTCTCCTCCTGCCTTCAATCTTTCCTAGCATCAGGGTCTTTTCCAATGAGTCGGCTCTTCACATCAGGTGGCCAAAGTATTGGAACTTCTGTTTTTTCTTTCTAAATAATTTTTAACATCTTCATGGCACTAACTAATCTTCTAAAATCATGTTTGGAGGCCTATATCCCCACATGTTTGTGTTGAGTGAGCCCTTTTTGCAGTGATGAAAATTGTTTTCTACTCCATCCAGTATAGTAACTGTTAACCACACATGGCTACTGAGTTCTTGACATGTGGCTGCTGCAACTGAGGCACCAAAGCTTTGATTTAATTTGATTTTAGTTTAAATAGCCACATGTGGCTAGTGACTACCATACCAGACAGTGCAGTTCTAGGCCATGCAGGAAATATGAATCTGCTCATTTACTCGCTTATTCATACAACAAGTATTATCAACCACCTACTCTGCCGGGTGTTGTTGGGGTGCTAGGGATGAAGCAATAGACAAAACAAAACGATCCCTATCCTCCCAGAGAAACCAGTCTAGTAGGGTTTTCATTCTAGAGGAGGTTCCAGTCGAATGCAGCCAATCATTGTGGCTTTACCCACTCAAATCAGGACAATTTATCAAGCCCAGAACTAGGGAAAACTTCATGACTTATGGCATTTGTTGTAATTTTTTTGTTGTTGTAATTTTTAAATAATCATTCCAAAGGATCTTCTGTTGGTATAATCTTCTATCTCATGAAACTTCTATTTTCATTGGGAAAAAGCTAACAATAATAATAACTGCCATTTATTGTACACTCACACCATACTAGATACTTAATCTGGGCTAGCTTATTAAGTGTTTACAGCCACCTTGGTAGGTATGTTTATTGTTATTCCCATTTCACAGATGAGGAAACTGAGGTTTAGAGAAGTTAAACAACTTAGCCAAGGTCACACAAATGGTCAGTGGTTGAATTAGGATTCACACCCAAGTCTATTGAATGCCACAGTCCAATAGCTCCTTTCATTCTGTTACGCTGTCTCCCCAAGAGAAAAACATAAAGTGATTTTTTAGATGGTGGTTTCAGTGTTTGTGGCTTGCAGCTAGTATCTAACATTTATATCTGAAAGTGAAGGTGAAAGTCACTCAATCATATCTGACTCTTTTCGACCCCATGGGCTGACTATACAGTCCATGGAATTCTTCAAGCCAGAATACTGGAGTGGGTAGCCTTTCCCTTCTCTAGGGGATCTTCCCAACCCAGGGATTGAACCCAGGTCTCCTGCCTTGCAGGCAGATTCTTTACCAGCTGAGCCACAAGGGAAGCCTGACAATTTATATCTAAGTTTTAGCAAATCGCTATGATGTGTCAAGAACAATAACCAAGAATGCCTCACTCAGTGTTTGTCTTTCTTGTTTAGGGTCAAGGTGGACGGTCCGAAGACTGGGGGAGACGCTCAAAGGCAGCCATTTAGGTCCTCCATCCCTTTCCTAGAGACTGAGCAGGATCCAGCCTTCCGAAGAAGCCCCCTGGAGAGCCTCCATAACCTGATGCTAGAGCCAAGAGTGGACTGTTTTCAGCAGAACATGTTCAGCTCAGATATGATCATCAGTGACTCAGCTTCAGATCTCAGTGCTAAAGGATCCAGCAGGGCCAGCAAGAGGCAGCTGGGCAGTGTTCAGGACCCCTGCCCTCCCACCCAAGGCAGGGCCCGGCACACGTCCCTCAGCATAAAGGACAAGATATCAGAATGGGAAGGGAAACGGGAGTTGCCCACTCCTGCCCCTGGCAGGAAGGCAGATGGCCAGGAGGATTACCTGATGTCCTGTGTGACAGAGAGGAGAAGCAGTGATGGTTCGAGGACTCGGGTCACCGAGGCCCAGAACGGAGCGAGGCTGGACGTGGAAAGTAGAGAGGATGAGCGGAATCAAGTGAAGGTCAGAGCACAGGATGCCGAGCAGAGGCCGGACCTGAGCCAGCCAGCCCGGGAGCTGGCTCCCAGCTTGGGCAGAGGCCGGGAGCCCAGGCTTGGCAAACAGCGCTTTCAGAACGATAGCCTCTCTGTGCTGAAGCAGGTCAAGAAACTCGAGCAGGCTCTGAAGGATGGGTCTGCCGGGTTGGATCCCCAGTTACCAGGCACGTGTTATTCCCCACACTGCCTGCCGGACAAGGCCGAGGAGGCGCCCACCCTTCCTGAGCACCGTGGGGGTGGGAGCGGCTCAGAATTCAGAGCCCACCGTTTGGACCTGGAAGCCAGGGAGCCTACCCTTGGGGCTGCCGAGGAAAGGAAAGGCTTGTGCAGGAGGCCCTGTGACCAGAGCCTGGAGAGTGTGTACAGAGGCTTGGAGGACCCCCCCACAAAACCCTTCATCAATCCCTTGCCCAAACCCCGGAGAACTTTCAAACACGATGGAGAAGGGGACAAGGATGGGAACCCAGGCACGAGCTTCCGGAAAGACAGAAGGAACCTGCCTCCTCTGCCCTCTCTACCTCCCCCGCCCCTGCCCTCCTCTCCCCCGCCCCCCTCGGTGAACAGAAGACTGTGGAGCGGGAGACCAAAAGCCAGCGCTGACCACAGGTAGGTGACCAGTGACTTTATGCCCCACGGCCACTGTCTGTTCTCAGCCTAACTGTTTATTAAACCATCGGACCTTGTAGTTAGTCGAGACCGTCCATAGCTTAAGATGGTTCATTGATTAAACCTGAAGACATGGTAACTGGTGTACAGGTGTCTTGTGCTTGTTCCTTGTCCTCAGAAAGAAGAGTATTCACTTCGAAAGATCACCCTGTAGGTGTGAATGAGTGCTTGTGATTCAGACAGTAACCAAGAGTTAAATGGAAACGTGTGTTAACACTGGCAATGTACTAATTGATGCCATTCTGCCTCTACCACCCCCACCTTGTGCGTGGTGCTCCAAGTCTCTCCTCCCTCTTGCTTTCGTGTTTTTTCTTGGTATGGACTCTAGAAACACACTGCCTGGCCTATCCTGGCCCTCTCACGGTCTGTCTAACTTGGAACAAGTCACTTAACGTCTCGAAGCCTTGGTTTTCTCATTTATACGTATAGATGCTCACACGGTAAATATTCTGTAATGTTAAAATACCTTAGATAATAAAACCTGTGAATGCTTAAAGGTAAAAATCTGTGCTTTGGAGACAGTTTCTTTTCTGTTCTGAAACCTGATCTCTAGTCTGATTCTGTAATGTGCTCATTGGTTTGATACCTCCTAATCTGGAAACCCTCTACTGAGGAACAGCTCCTCCAAATAGCCGTCTGTCCCTGCTGCCACCACTGCTTCCCGCCTGGGTTTAGCTTGACTCCCTGCAGTAGGGCTTTTGGTACTAATCCTAGAGCTTCTTTTGGCCAAGTCCACCTATGACCTCCATCCTTGCCAAATCCAGTTTGTCAGTTCTCTGTGCTTTTCTTGGTTGACCTCGCGTAGCCTCTGTGGACCAGCTTGACTCACACCCCCGTGAAATCCTGCGTTCACTGTAGGCTGCTAGACCTCCTGCTTTCCCGATAGTCACACTTCACTGGCTGCACCTCCTCTCCTTCTACCTGTTGAGTAACATCCCCCCTCAACCCATCTACACCCCATCCCAGGATCAGGTCTCCTCTCCTCCATCTACATGCACTCCCTTAAACTGGTCTTACCCACTCTCATGGTTTTAAATGTTAGTTACATGCTTATGGTTCCCAAATGTGTGTCTCCGGCCTTGACCCTCTCCTAGTTTTTGGTTTGTGTAGTCATCTCCTGCTTGGGTCTCCATTTGGTTATCTAATAGCTTGGACTTAATATGTCTAAACCTAAATTCTCAATCCGGGCCACTACTAAAACGATCTTCTCCCCAGATAGATGCTCTCTGATTAAATGGTATCACCCTTCGTTTTGCTTATGCCCCAAACCCTGGAAGTCATTTATGATTTCTCTTATTTTCACACACCGCCAATCTAATTCATCAAGTCCTTTGGTTCTAGTTTTAAGCGTTTTCTTAAACCTGACTACATCTCCTCCACCGCTACCATCTTAGTCATGTTGTATCTACCTGCCCCCTAACCCCAGTATTTTCCTTCCCAGCAGCCAGAGGAGTCAGAAATACAGATTCAATCATATCAGTTTCCTACTCAACATGGTCTGTCAGGAAGGAGTCTTTGGGTGCCACAAATGTAATTTCTTATGTTCTCTACTAGGGGAAAAAAGCTTGGCTATTCTAGAATTTCCAGAAATACACACATATGTATTATATCCTTTAAAAAAAATGAAATCATGCTGTATACCAACCATGTTTTACTTAAGATACCATTGAGATATTACCATGTTGCCACCTTTTTCTTTTCACCTTCCTTTTTTAACTGCCATCTTTACATCATGTGGCCAAACTGTATTTTAACCATTTCCCTGCTGATTTACACTTAGATTGTTTCCAGTTTACAAATAGTGCTGTGATGAGCAGAATATAGCATTAGAGAAGACTAATTAGCAGAATATAGCATTAGAGAAGAGCCAGAGAACTTACTAACTCTGTTACATCCTAGCTGTGTGACATTGGGCAAGCTACTGAATTTGTCTGAGCCTCATTTTACTTATCTATAAAATGGAGATAATTATAGTAACCATTTCATAGCTTTGTTGTGAAGATTGGACGAGTAAATATTTGTAAACATAAGTTAAAACAGAGTCTGGTATATAGTGAATGATTAATACATGTTAGCTGTTATTTTTTTCTGGCTGTATTCTGTTTAATTAATCAGGGTACGTATTTCTTTTCTAGGACCAAACAGTTGTAACTATTTTAACCTCTTAATCTGTTTTACTATCTAGTAGAGCCACCCCACTCCAGTACTCTTGCCTGGAAAATCCCATGGGCAGAGGAGCCTGGTAGGCTGCAGTCCATGGGGTCGCTAACAGTTGGACACGACTGAGCGACTTCATTTTCACTTTTCACTATCATGCATTGGAGAAGAAAATGGCAGCCCACTCCAGTGTTCTTGCCTAGAGAATCCCAGGGACGGGGGAGCCTGGTGGGCTGCCTTCTATGGGGTCGCACAGAGTCAGACACGACTGAAGCGACTTAGCAGCAGCAGCAGCAAAACTTAACAAAAATTTCTTATTGTTGCTAATAATTAATCAGTGGATTCTTTTGGACACTCTACATATTCTATCATGTAATATACACACAAATAATCATTTGCTCTCCTTTTTAATAATTACAAAGCTCTTATTTATTTCCTGATTATTCTCCTTTTTCAAAAATGTCTTGAATATTCTTGGATGTATTTTTCTAAGTATTCTATGCATCACTGTCAAATTTCACACACAGTAAATATGTCAGCTTTTAATTGGGATTCCATACATTTGCTCAGTTTATAGTACTTTATCTTTTTGTTGCCATTGTTAATGGAATCTTTTTTTCTCATTATATGGTCTTTGTATTTAAGAAAACTATTTTTATATTTTACTCATTTGAAAGAGCCCTTGAAGAAATTTCTTACTGTTTCTAATTATCAGTTGATTCTCTTGGACTTTCCATGTATGTAATAATATTGTTTGCAAAGAATTATCATTTTAAGTTTTTTTTCTTTTTGATTTATATCTCCAAATTCTCTCTCCTACTAGACTGCACTGATACTTTTATAACAGTGTGAAATAATAGTGCTGTGATAGCACTGGGCAGCCTTGTCCCGCCCTGACTTTAATGATAATGCTTCTGGTGGTCTACTTTCAAACACCCCCGTTGGAGTCGCATTTTCATTCTGTCAAGGTAGTGTTCACTGGTGCCCCCACCCCCTTTTTTTTTTTAACTAAGAGTTTTAAAAATTAGGACTGGGTTTGTCAAATTATTTTTCAGAAACTTCATATGATCATATGGTTCTTCTTCTTTGACCTATTAATGTTAATATTCTATTTAAGATTTTTGTATAAGTATTCTGTAAATGGGACTACTAGTCTATACTTGGATTTTATTGTACTAACTTTACCAGCTTTGGTATTAGTGTCTTGTGATATCTATAAAAGCATTTGAGGGCTTCCCAGGTGACTCAGTGGTAAAGAATCCGCCTGCCAATGCAGGAGACATAAGAGACATGGATTTCATACCTGGGTCGGGAAGATCCCCTGAAGGAGGGCATGGCAACCCATTCCAGTATTCTTGCCTGGAGAATCCCATGGACAGAGGAGCCTGGCGGGCTACAGTCCACGGGGTCACAAAGAGTTGGACATGACTGACCATCCAGGAGGAGAAGAATTTATAGGCTTCCTTCTTTATGTAATGAGAAAGTTTGAATCCATCTCTAATTCTAAATTCTTTCCCAAACCAGCACCAACCTGAGAGCCCTGGGTGCTCTCGTGACTTTTCTGCTTCTGTCCCCCGTGCTTCTCCGGAGAAGCCCTTCTGTGCCCTTTATGGGCTATTCCTCCAAAGAGGGCCTCTTTCCCAGAAGCAGGTTTGCTCTGGGAAATTGGAGTCTTCGAACTGTGTCATCTGTGGGCAGACAGATCAACCTGGTGAACAGTTATTCCTATTATCTTTTCTCTCTTAGCTACCATCTGCTCTTTTCAGTCCTCTAGCATTTTCTCTAAAACCAGCTAAAGTTACTTTGTTTCAGTCCAAAGATGAAATTTTTTTTGGCCAATTTGGATATGGTTGCATCAGCTGTGTTTAAAGAACTTTTGGCTTTGGAGTTCTCCTTTTGTTTGAAATTGTACAATGGAGGTGATGAGGGCAAGATGTTCACTTTCTACTCTTGAAAAACAAAATATGCTCTTTATTGTGGTCCTGTCACTTAAAAAAAAAAAGAAAGAAAAGGCTTAACTCTGAATTTGGCAGACTTACTGTCCTCTCTGAGGCAGGAAAGCCAAGCCAAGTTGAAGAAAGAAATGATTAAGGATTTTGAGGTTATGAGGGTTTAGAATTACACGGCCAGGCTGAGCACTGCCGAGAATGTATCCAGCTTATTTTCATATGCCAATTAGTCCACCTCAGCAAGAGCCAAACCAATGGATTCCGATTCTGGGTTTGAGAAAATGTCTTTTTCTTTTTCTTCTCTTTCTCTCTTCCTATTTTTCCCTGCTGTTTTTTCCCATCTTTTCTCTCCTTTCCCTCCTTCCCCTTCTTCTCTCTTCTTTCTTCATTTCTCTAAAGCCCCAGGAAATTAAATGCAAGGACTTACGCCTTCAATCCTAAAATGGAACAGGAGAAACCCTCACATGTCAGGAAATTCCAAAGATAAGGTTCCTACAGCAGCATTAACTTGGTTATGTATGTTTTATGGCATACATTTAATAACTTTGGCAGGAATGCCTTGAGGCTGACATTTAACAAGAAAAGTTATTATTTTTTAAGTGTAAGCAGCATCCCGAATTCACATGTGTCTGTATCCCCAAAGTGTTTTAATTTGAATTCAGATTTTTTTTTTAATTTTAGTTTAATTTGATCACATGACAGAGTTTTTGGATCTTTTTGAAACTGAATAGCCATGATGACCAAAATTTCAACTTTTCAACCGATTATCTTGGCATCACATAGATCCAGCCTTTCCTTGGGGCTTTAGTGTAAGACTTTGAGAACTTTTTGAGGACATGAAACCTCGGTCATTAAATGGCTCCCAAATCATATGGTACTGTTATCGATTCTATAATTTCCATCTTCTCTAGGACTGATGGGGACCCCCTCAGCAGTCCAGCTGGGCAGCCACCCTCCGCTACCATGCGTTTAGTCTCGCATGTACCAGCCACGTTGTGGTCTGTCCCTGTCATTATGAGTCTATCTCGGCCACCACGGCATCCATGAGGCAACTCTCCCATGCCTAAAAACAATATTTAAAAATCTTCAAAGGGGCAAATTTTTTGATTCATTTAAAATCTAGAACAAAAGTTACTCTGAAAGCATCTGAGAAGCTTGACTTTGCAAATTCATTTAAAAATTTCAATAGCAGTTGCATTAGAAGACAACAAGATGAGAGCAGAGAGAGTGGTCATTATTCTTCATTAGAACAGTAATTGTCATGTTTTATTTCTCATGAGAAGGTGGAAATGATGGATATTAGGCACAATGGTGGCTAAGGATAGTTTTTCTCTTTTTTTTTTAATGATTCAAGATAGTTTTATTACATCAAGCTACAGATTTCCAATCAAGCAGATATTGAAAATATATCATTTAGTGTTTCTCATCTGACTAGTCCCATCTCTTTAGCTATATCTTTTTAAAAGTGTCATATTTTTTTTTTCTGTAAGCTTGAAATACTTTTAACATATTTTTGCAGAAAATAGCATACAATTTGTGTTAATCTTTCAAAGGTAGACTTTTGCATTTTTATAAAAAGCAAGAGACATAGAAGGTCTGTAATTTGAGCAAAGTTATATATAAAATTGATAACAAAGCTAAAATGAAAAGTAGTTCTCTTTGAAACTCCACTATTTGTTACGTATCAAAGTGAGGACAATGAATCAACCTTTTCGCTTCAGGAAGAAAGCTACAGTCCTGCTTGCTCCATAGTCTGCAAGATAGTTTTTGCTTCTTTGTGAAGAGTTTAGGCATTCCATGATGACTGAGAACATTCTAAGAAAACATTCTTCTATGAAATAGTTACATTTTTCTCTTTGACCCAGCTTCAATGTTACTTTGAAATTAATAACCATCTCTTTCAAAGAAAGGATCTCTGAAGAGCTTTTCTAGGTAATTTTGAGGACCATCATAAACTGAGCTAGCTGTGTTTTCCCCTTTCCTATTTTAGGGGGATATACTGAACGTGCGTCAAAATGTGCAGGGTAATTCAGTTCGTACTCTCTTTTACAGTGCTTCCTTCTAGGCTTCATTATCCTTAGTATGTCATATATTAGCTTTGAGTTTGACAAAGATGTCGAAATAGATCATCTTTGTTCATAAACTTTTTATTTTCCAAAATCCTCCCCATCCTAAAAGTATTAGGAGAATCTTCTAATATAGTGCACCCATTGAGGATGCCTGTATCTGAATATCATTTTTTTGGTCAATATCCTTAAAGCAATATGAATTTGTGCTGAACAATTCAATGCCTAATAAGGGCCTGGAGTGAAAGATGATTTTTTTTTAACTCCAAAGAGGAGTAAAATTAGCTTGATATTTTATTTATTGGTTTGAAAATCCTTTGAAGAGGTGATAAGGAGACAGAACTGGTGCCCAGACTAACTTTGACAATGTCATTCAGCTTGTTCATTTTAGATCAACTACCAATATCCAAGTCTTGTTCTTACAACACTATTAAAATCTTCTCCAGACTTTAGCTGTTTGTGACACCAATGATTGCTTCCAGTTTTTTTTAGGTGAACAGTTTTAATGGTTGCATATCAAAGGCAGATTGTTTCTCCTATAGCCACAGTAAGGTTGCATGTGTGTGTATGTATGCTCAGTTCTGTCTGACTCTTTGTGACTCCATGAACTGCAGCCCGTGAGGCTCCTCTGCCCATGGTATTTCCGAGGCAAGAATACTGGAGTGGGTTGCCATTTCCTTCTCCATGGATAGTTTTTCTTCTTACATTTCTATTTTGGATCCAGGATAGAGATAAGCGGAAACCCAACGTGTGTAGTCATAACCCGGGGTGGAGGAGATACCCAGTAACAGAGTGACAGCTTAGAGCTGAAATAAGCGTTCTCTTGCTTAGCCCCCTACTCAGGGGTGAGACAGGCTGGGACCTGGGACCCTTTGTTACAGTGCTGCAATGCTTGCTTCTCAAGCAACAAAATACAAAGAAACTATAGGGGACTAAAAATAACTGTGTGCATGCACTGTTGGGGCAAATTCTGAACAAAAGATCCAAAGAGACCAAAAAATGCAACTGCCACTTCTGAATAACTGGGAGCAAAAGCAAGGTACTGTGCATATGTTCAGTGCACAACATCACCTAAGGAGTGGGCAAACACCTAAGTCACCCCTCTGGCCCAACCCCTAGAAACACCCCTACCTTCACATCATATAAGGAACCAGCTCACCTCCACTCCTCCCCCAGTGAGTGAGCAAGCAAGGGAACCTGCTGTTTGTTCTCGCTCTGGCTGCTGCAGCAGGAGCCCCATAGAGTGTTGCCTGAATTGCTTGTCTGGTCCCTGATCAATTTCTGTTGGTGAAGGAGGTCAAGAACCCTGGTCGGTAACAGTGGTATGATTGCCCTTCTCAAGAAGAGCTGCTCCTGGTCACCAGACATGGAGGGAAAGTGAAGTCGCTCTGTCGTGTCCACCTCTTTGCGACCCCATGGACTGTAGCCTACCAGGCTCCTCTATCCATGGGATTTTCCAGGCAAGAGTACTGGAGTGGGCTGCCATTTCCTTCTCCGGGGGATCTTCTCGACCCAGGGATTGAAGCCGGGTCTCCAGCATTGCAGGCAGACGCTTTACCGTCTGAGCCCCCAGGGATACCACTGGCATGGAGGGAAGCAGGGTCTATGGCAGCTGGGGGCGGGGGGCGAGGGATTCAGAACACGGCATCCCTGGTTTCAAGCTCATGTTTTAAGTGGGTGCTTGGTCTCAGGCCATCCAAGCAAATGTAAATACAGCCAAAAATAATTCTGGGGGCGAAATGTGTTCAAAAAATTGACAAAAAATCAGCTCTCAGAATACAGATAAAATTTTTTTACCCCCAAATAGGGATGAATTGTAAGCAGTAAAGGTGGCCATTAAAACCAGCTTTTAAAATATTTGTTCACTTATTCAGTCAACGAATATTTGCTAGGTACCTATGTAGTATTAGGGCTGGTGGCTCAGATGGTAAAGCATCTGCTTACAATGCAGGAGACCCGGGTGTGAACCCTGAGTTGGGAAGATCCCCTGGAGAAGGAAATGGCAACCCACTCCAGTATTCTTGCCTGGAAAATTCCATGGACGGAGGAGCCTGGAAGGCTACAGCCCATGGGGTCGCAAAGAGTCTGACACGACTGAGACTTCACTTCTTTCTTTCTTCTTTCTGTGCAGTATTAGGTTATAGCAAGGAACACGGTAGACTGAGACCCTGCCCTCATGAAACTTACAAGCTAGTAATAGAACTACACACCTAGTTGTGTTATTCACCACTCTCAGTGGTGCTAGGGGTGATTAGCCTGTCATGGAAACAGGGCCGACTCGGGTACAAGGGCCTCAGGTCCCCAGGCAAGGGGGTGGGCTGGAAGATGCGGGATGCATTTTGAGTGAACAAACAAGCAAAGACCCTGGGGCAAGAAGGACTTGAGCCCACTGGAGGACAGAACATGAAAAGCAAGGGTTGGGCCAGAGGGATAGGAAGGGTGTGAGCTGAGGCCCAGGGGCCTCTGGAGTCAGCTCTGAAAAAGCACTGTAGCCCAGGCAACCGTTGGGCCTGTTACTAAAGAGGAACAGGAAGCAGTTGTTTTTTAAGAAGGCGGGGGAGACAGTCTGATTTGTGTTTTTTAAGAGCTTGCCCCTCCATTCCGCAGCAGCGTGGATACTGGCAGGGGCACCAGGGGACAGGGTGGGTAGTTGTTGGGGGGTGGGAGGAAGATCACACACCTGGGGTCACCCTGCAGTCTAACTGCAGAGGGGGCTGAAAGATGCCGGTGGATCCCAGGGATACCGTGTAGGTAGAACTCTGGTTAATTGGCTCGATGTGGGCAGTGATGGAGAAGAACCTGCACAGGACTTCCAGGTTTAAGGCATAAACACTTGGATGGCTGGTGACAGCCTTTGCAGTTCACTTTGAGCTTCCCCTGCATCGTCTGTTTACTTGTTTATTTTACTTCTGGCTGCACTGGGTTTTCACAGCTGTGCAGGCTTTCTTCTAGTAGCAGTGCGCAGGCTCCTCTTTGAGTGGTTTCTCTTGTTGCGGAGCACTGGTTCCAGAGCGCAAGCTCAGTGGTTGTGGCTCCCGGGCTCTGGAGCACGGGCTTAGCTGCCCCGAGGCATGCGGAATCTTCCTGAACCAGGAAGCAGACGCATGTTCCCTGCCTTGGCAGGCAGATTCTTAACCACTGAACTGTCAGGGAAGTACCCACACGTCATATAAATGGAGACATGGGATGAGCTCTTATGTTAGTATTTCATTTACAAAAATATGAAAAAAATCACAAAGGTTGTTCAAAATGCTACTTGAAATTGCAGGGGGTTAGGATTTTTTTTTTTTTGCCACACTACATGGCATGTAGGATCTTAGTTACCCAACCAGGCATCGAACCCATGTCCCCCACAGTGGAAGTGTGAAGTCCTAACCATTGGACCACCAGGGAAGTCCCAGGGACTTCTTACCTTTGCATCACCAGCTGTGAGTTCAATTCCACTCTTTAAGAAGGTGCTTATGAAACATGCAACTGAATGTGGAACAAACATGGAAGTGTTTAAAGGCGAAAGAAGCCAATCTAGATGTGGTTATCATTAGCCTTTCAAATTTTCCTTTCAAAGTTAATACGTAAATAAAGGTATTAAAACCTTTTTCTGAGTTAAAAAATATTTTCATAGAAAAGACTCAACTAAGTTATAGGATGATTAGTTTAATCAATGAGCCTCAGAACAACAGGACTGCAGTCCCAAGGGGCATTTCCGCAGATGATAGAAATGGTGCTGAGGAGGAACCAACCGCCTAATAAAGCTTTTATGTCGGTGAAAATATGTTACCAACACAGGACAGTGAGAGATCGAACTCTATGCTTGGAATTTTCTTTTCCTACTGCCTCTGGAAGCTGGGCATATAAAGATTTCTGGTTTCTTCTTGATCATGTATGGACAGTAGCTTCATGTTGCTTTAAAGTTTGTCTTTCAGGCTTCCTGTATAAGAATTAGCCACCTGAAAAGCAGCATTTTAATACAGAAATGGAAATTCTTTTTGAGAAGTCCTGTGATGAATTCTTTTGCATAGTAGAGTTTTGCACTATGATTAATCGTCCTCTAGTCAGCTTTTTTTTTTTAATGGAAGTTGGTAACATTTTAAAAGTGGCCTTTTCTAATACTATTTAGACTGGTATTACCTTTTATGTGTTGGTAATCAAATGCAAAATACAGCTGATACCTTGTATTATCATCTTATTCTTGAAAATACGGAAAGATCATAAATAACGTTCAAATTACAGCTTGAAATCCCAGAGTGTCTGACAGCAGCTACTTGGATTACAGGCTAATCCTATCCTAACAAACCCCAACAGATGATCCAGATCCTTGGTCACATATGCTCGAAGTAAGGGAGCCGTCCGCTGGGACTTGGAGAGCCTTTAGCATACAGACATCTTTATTGTTAGGGCATTTTTTATTAAAACATTTAAACTACTCGGATATTATTTCATAAATGCGTACATGCTCAGTCACTCATTCATGTCCAACTCTTTGCAACTCCATGGACTTGTAGCCCGCCAGACTCTTCTGTCAGTGGGGTTCTCCTAGGCAAGAATACTGGAGTGAGTTGCCATGCCCTCCTCCAGGGAATCTTCCTGACCCAGGAATCAAACCAGCATCTCTTGTGTCTCCTGCATTGGCAGGTGGATTCTTGACCACTATGCCACCTGGGAAGCCCCCTATTTCATAAATACTTTATAATAATTTTATTTTAAGATTTGACCTATACAAACATTGCTTCATTGATACCTCAAATGAGATGCGAGGTGTTTAACAGCAGACAATTATAGAGCTCTCTGCAGGGCAAGGTCCAGCTGCAGCCCCTTTCTGCAATCAAAGAAAAGACCTAGCTTAGCCAGGGTCATGTTGGAATCCCAGGCAGTCAAGGCTTTACCTGTGGGCAGTGGCCATCACCCTGTCTCTCTGCTGCTGGGAGTAGAGCTTCCTGCCTCTGTGGCAGAAACTGCTCGGCTCCCAGTGAAGTGACCCCTACCTGTCCCTTCTTTTCCCTGTGAGGGTTCATAGCATCTCTTCATCATATAGTTTAGTTGCATTATGGAAAATAGAGGGAGATAGAGGGCTTACCTGGGCAATGCTCAGTAATGCGTAGTATTGTTTTATACAGGTATTAATTTGGAAATTCCCTGGTGGTCCAGTGCTTAGGACTCGGAGCTCTCCCTGCCTAGGGCCCAGGTTTAGTCCCTGGTTGGGGAACTATGATCCCACAAGTCGTGAGGCCAATAAATAAACAAAAATTTTTAAAATTAGTTCAGATTCCTAACAAAAACCTTTGGAAACTCCACCTGTTTTAATTTGGGGCCGGTGACTGCAGCTCTCCTCCTGCCTTGCCTTAATTGCATACTCTGCTTGATGCCTGTCAGTTTAAGAGCACCAGCCTCCGACCAGATTTCCTGGGCTCTCCTGCTGTAACTGGGAGCAAGTTACCTTAGGTCTCCAGACCTGTTTTCTCACTCACAACGTGTGTGTAGTAACAGTAATCCGTCACACAGTTGTTGTAAAGTTTGTGCTGATCCAAGAGAGGCACTCGGTCAGCTCTCAGTGAGTATTGAGTGAATGATTCTGAACAGTGTGCCTTTTCCCTACCATGTAGTGTGCATGCTGAGGGCTCTAGCTGGTATAAAATTTAGTCTGCCCAGCAGGGGAGACCCAGGAGTTCTGGCCCCTCTTGGCCAGTTACTTGACTCTGCTCTGGGCCACACCTCCAGCCCCAGTCCACCTGCTGGCTATTGCCAGCCTGGGCTAACAGCACCTGGACTAGGAAGTGTTCAGGGTGGGTTCACAGCACAGCCCATTCCCATCTTAGAGAAACAGCTCAGACCTGCTTCCCCTCCCCCAGCCCCTTCTAGTAGAGCTCTGAAGCTCAGTCCTTCCTCTCCTCGTTGGACACCGCAAGGGGAAAAAGAAGGTGCTCATGGGTCGGTATCCCCTCCTTTGGGGCATGACCTTCTGTTCCTAAGACCCAGAACCCCAGGTGACAGTTTGAGCCTCCTGGCCTGACTTAGGCCATAGAGATCCAGCCTAGAAGCCTGTCTTTGTACTCCTAAGTGCCGAGTTCAAGTATTAAGGAATGAGGGTGGGGTGGAGATAAGGGACGATGAATTCAGATGTACAGATATTAAAAGTATAGGGCCTAGGCAACTCCCTGGTTATCCAGTGGTTAGGAATCTGCACTTTCACTGCTGTGGCCTGGGTTCAATCCCTGGTCAGGGAGCTCAGATCCTGCAAGCTGCACAGCCAATCAGTCAATCAATAGTATAGATCCTAAGGAGGAGAAGCCTTGGGAAACTCCTACACCCAGAAAGAGGAAGAGGAAGAGGGCTGCCAGTGCAGGCCGGGAAGAGTGGTCTGACAGGGCGTGTGGAGTTAGGGCCGCCTTGCATCCACTCCTCAGACCCTCCAGAGGTGTGCCCCATCCTTTGCTGAACAACGCGAACAACACTTTTGTAAAATATAGTAAAAAAGGATTACAAGAGGTATGAAATGAAAAAAACTCATCAGTATACAAACCTCAGTTTTTGTCTTTTTTTTTTTTTTTTTGGTAAGTCCATTCTGTCAGATTGCTTGAAAAGTTTGCAAACACTTACTGTCAATTTCTGTACTTACCTCAGCACGGACTGGTAAGAGCTGGCACCCCAGCCCTGACCCTTGGGTCACACTTTGAGCACTGCTGCCTTTCACTGTGGAAACCAGGTGGTGTCATGCAATGAAAGGAGCAGAGTGGTTAGGTTTCACCAGAAACTCCCTAGTGACCTTTAGGAGGAATTTCAGAAAAAGGATGCACACGGACAGGTTGAGAGAGTAAAGGAAAGAAAAACCAGTGAGCTATGGTAAACTAAGAGAATAACCTCTGCTCCTCCTCTCCCCCCAGTTAAAAGTGTTGGCAAGGAAGGAAGGCGAGAAACAGCAGAACTGCAAGGGCCTTGCTTCAAAGGAAGCGTTTTTAAGATAGAGGAACCCCATGCATGTTTGGGCTTCCCAGGTGGCACAGTGGTAAAGAATCCACAGACTCGGGTTCAATCCCTGGGTCGGGAAGATCCCCTGGAAAAGGAAATGGCAACCCACTCCAGTATTCTTGCCTGGAAAGTTCCAATGAAAGAAGAACCTGGCAGGCTGCAGTCCATGGGATCGCAAAGAGTCAGACACAACTGAGCGACTGAGTGTCGCGTGCATGTTTAAAGAAAGAGAAAGAAGCTAGTGGAAAAGGAAACATTTTAAATGCAAGAAATCCCCAAAGCTTGGCAAGTAGGCAGATAGCCTCTGCCTGGTTCTGCCCTTCTGTTGCACATCACTCTCAAGCCTGTTCCTGCAGTCCAGCGAGCTGTCTGTCTGTCTGTCTGCTGTTCCCTGAAATGCACCGAGGTCTCTGTAACCGCAGGACTTTCTCACATGCCTATCCCTCTTTGGGGGACACTCTTTCCCCGACTAGGTTCTTTTTATTCTTCAAATCTCAGCTTCAGTGAGTGACTTTCTCATTGAGACCTCCCCTAATGCATCCCCCAACCTGACCTGAACCTTCCTCCATATCCTCCCAACCTGGGCTTTCCTGTCATTGAACTTACTTGTGTGTGAGCTGGTTGAACATCTGTGCTCCTCCTTAGAATGTAAGCTCTTTGAGGCAAGGACTCTGACTGTCTTAGTCCCACGTTATCAAGCCCTGAGCACAGCGCCTCCCTCAGTAAACACAGCACTGGCTGCATAAATAATTAGTAGCTCCACAACAGTGATAAAAAGGGCGGGTGCGCGCAGTCACCCAGTTGTGTTCAGTTGTTTGCAACCCCAAGGACTGCAGCCCGGCAGGCTCTTCTGTCACCGGACCCTTCCAGGCAAGAATACTGGAATGGGTTGCTAATTCCTTCTGCGGGTATAATAATCGGTAACATTTTAGGTTTTAATTTTTTTATTGGACTATAGCTGATTTACAGTGTTGTTTCTGTGTTAATTCAGTACAGCAAAGTGAATCAGCCATGCGTGTGAATATATCCACTTTCTTCTAGATCCCACTCCCGTGTGGATCATTACAGAGTACCGAGTAGCATTTCTTATACCGTATGTTCTTATTAGTTACCTCGTTTGTATGTAGTAGTGTGAATGTGTCAGCCCCAATTTCCCAGTTTATCCCCCTTTCCATTATAACTAACATTTGTTGCATGCTTATTAGGTGCCAAGGATTTTATAAACATTTGTTTTTTGGACAGTCCTATCTACTGTCCTAATTACCATCTCCAAATCAGGACACTGAGTTTCAGCTCAGGTAATTTATCCAAGAAGGAAAAACTTGTGAATGAAGGATTTAGGATCTGTGTCTAGATTTATTCAATCCTAGAACAGCCCATGTGGATGTAGGATGTGGGGAGGGTGGTAATAAGCCAGGCCCCAGACAGAGATCCAGCCATGTTTGTACAGAGCTCAGAGTTCGGTGGGGTGTCTCAGCTGACCTGTGGGTGTCTGATAATAACCACTTAGGTGAAAGAAATGGGGAGGGACCCAGGCCTCTCCTCTGCTCTGAACTGGCCATCACTGCTCCCTTCTGGTTATTAATATGTGTTCTATAGAACATTTGAAAAATCCAGTAAAGCAAAAATGAAGAGAGGCCATCCCTCAGTCCTGAGATAGCAGCTCTATGTTTCACTTCCTTTCTTTTTTATCTCCCCCTATATATGTTTACTTACAAAGTTGGGTTTGTATTTAAATGTATACTCTACAATCTTCAGTTGGCATAATAGCATAAACATTCTCACAAGTAAAAGCCACATCTCATATTTGAAGATTTTCACACTGTCTTACAAGAAACAGAGTTGATTTTGGCATTAGAAATTTTTACAAGAAAAAAAAAAGAACAACTTTTATGGCATGTATTCTCTGAACCAGCCTAATCTGATTTAAGTTCTTGGGTTTTTTCCTTCCCACCTTGTACAACCCAGGAAGTCTTATGAGTTTGAAGACTTACTTCAGTCTTCCTCTGAGAACAGCAGAGTGGACTGGTACGCACAGACTAAGCTGGGGCTCACACGCACTTTATCAGAGGAGAACGTCTATGAAGACATTCTAGGTAAGAGACCGAAGTATCTGCGCGAGTCTGTCTGTGCGAAGGAATGGGGAGGAGGTGGGGCTGGCTGCTTGAAACACATACACCCTGGAAGACAAACATGTGCTCAAATGAGAGAGCAGGTAGGTTGGTGGAAGAGTGACCCTTGGTGAAATACATGAGAGAAAATGAGAGGAAGGACTAGCGATGAATGGCCAAGGAGGCAGCATGATAACAGTGGGAAACACACGAGACCTGGAGCCTCAATATCTATGACTGAATCTCGACTCTGCTATTTGTTAGCTGTGTGACATTAAGCCAGTGACTTAATGTCTCTGAACTTCGTTTCTCTCATCTCTGTACTAAGGAGGATGATAGATACTTAACAGGGTTGTTAGAGGACTGGAGAAGATGATATGTAAAATATCTGGCTTATGGCAGACTCTTGGTGAATTGTAGTGATTACTGAATGAAGGAAACCTGAAGATTACTGTACTCTTTCCAAAACTGTAGGAGTGTGGCAGTAACGCCATCAAACTTCAGACTGAAATGTATTTGAAAAGTAACTTTGGTCTTGCTCCCAAGAATTCTCTGATTCCAAAATGGGACTCAGATTCACAGAGCTTGTGTGCATTTAGATTTGGTGAGTTAAAATCTTCAGGGAGGATCACAGTTTCAGTGAGATGTACACTCAGCCCATGTCTGCATATGTTGGGGTGGGGGGTGGGCGGGGAAGAAACGAGCTGGTGAGAGGGAAAAACCCATCTGTGTGCCTATGCAAGGGGCAGATCGGGCAGATACACGCGTTCCTGCATGCACACAGTCATCAGCGCTGGAAGAAACTCCACGGCGGGAGGAGACGTGAGACTTGAAGCCGGAATACTAAGCCGAGCTATTTGAATTACTGAGTCCAAGCTGCCAGAGTCAGGTTCCTGCCAATGCAGTAGACGTCCCAGATCCCAAATGGGTTCGAGATCTGAATTTCTCTTAGTGTGTGCCTGGCAGGGTAGCTTTCGGTTACAAGGAACAGAAAACCCAGCTGAAACAACAAAGGGAGTTCTGTTGGCTCACGGGACCAGAACTGGCTTTCTCTTCCTTCTTATCTCTCAGGTTAGCTCCCTTCTCAGCAGGTGTCCCACGATCGCCATGATGGCTGCCATCAGTTCCCCGGGATCCCTGCCTGCAGTGAAAAAGGAAAGCCTGTCTCCTGCAAGTCCCAGCAAACACCCCAAGGTTCACTCTCACTGGACTGGGTCAGGTCCCTGTTCACCTTCAGAGTCCAGGAATGCCATGCAACAGTGGGCTTAGGCCTGGAATACCAGCCCCTCCTGGGGTGGTCACTGAGGCCAGGATTCAGAATGCTCAGATTGGATTAAGCTCTAAGACCGAGAGCGGAGTTAAGCTCACACATCTGAGAATGGGGAGACAGAAACTTACCCCAGTGAAAACGGAGATCTCTTACCAAGAGGAAGGCTAAACGCATAGCAAGACAACACACATCCCCACAAGGAGAGACCAAGGTGTTGGTTAGAGAGCTGATAAGGAGAGCTTCCCTGGTATTCCCAGTTTCTGATCTGTTCATTGCCTTTGACCGCAGATCCGCCCATGAAGGAAAATCCTTATGAGGACGTTGAGTTACATGGTCGCTGCCTCGGGAAGAAGTGTGTCTTGAACTTTCCAGGTTCTCCCACCTCTTCCATCCCTGACACACCTGCCAAGGTATGAACTCCCAGAGAAATGGTGCAGGGAGGGGGTCCCCATTGTAACCCTTGAGCAGGCCGGGGTTCTGGGTTACGCAGAAATGCCAGGCATCCTCATTGCAGGCTCCTGGATTTGTTCATCAGCGACCTGCCTCCACATCCTGCCTCTAGTTCTCCTGGAACCCTCTGCTCAGCAAGGCTTCCTAAAGTAGCATTGTAGCTTCTGGCTCAGAATTCTCCCCAGCTGTAAATAAGATGGTACGTCCACATTACACAGCTGTGAAGAAGAATGTCCTGATATAAAACAAACTCATATATGTTTGTGAATGCACAAGAATGTGTCTGTGAGGGTCCCTAAGAATGAGTAAGCAGGTACCTCTGCAGAGTTGTCTGAGTATCTAGAGGTCAGGAAAGAACACTGACATTTTCTCAGAATATCTTTTTGAACCTTTTGCAGTTTTGTAGTATGTGCATACAGATAATATTATTGTATTCTCATACATGATAACTTCAACACATTGCCTATGGAACTGAATTCATATTCTTCTTTTTTAACGCATGTAGTTTTATTCATAATGAAGCAAACTGGAAACAACCCCAATGTCCTTCAGTGGGTGAGTGGTTATATATGGTGCAGTACATTTATATGATAGAGTATTATTCAGCGTTAAAAAGGAATAAGCTATTGATGTGTGCCAACCTGGATAAATCTCCAGAGAATTATGGCAAGTGAACAAAGCCACTCTCATAGGTTTACATACTACATGATTCCATTTATATACTTTTGAAATGACAAAATTAAAGAAACAGAACACATTAGTATGAATTCATATTCTTTAACATAACATTACACATTCTTCATAATGGATCCCTGGGCACCCATTTCCCACAGTTCCTACATATAAAATCTTCTCTCCAGCCAAAGCCTACTAACTATCTCTGATGTTGTAGCCCCAGGAGCAGCAAAAGTTTTTCTCTAAAGAGCCAGGGAGTGAATATATGGTCTCTGTCTTGACTATTCAGCACTGCCATTGTGGTGTGGAGCAGCCACAGACTATATGTAAACCAGTAAGTGAGGCTGTGTTTCAATAAAACTTTATTCATAGACACTGAAATTTGATTTTATATAATTTTCACATGTCATGAAATATATATATATATATATATATATATATATTTAGTTATTTAAAAGTGAAACTGTTCTTGGCTCGTGGCCTGTACAAAAACAGGTGGTAGCCCAGATATGATCCACAGGCCCTTTGCCCACCCCTGCACTAGGTCATTTCTACCTCTGCTCTTGGTTCTTGCCTGGACCTCTCCCTTCCAGTCCTTTAAGGCCCAGTCAATCATGCCTCCTTCAGAAAACCTCCAGGCCATCTTAGTCCCTGGGACTTGTTCCCCTCTGCTCTCCTGTAACACTCAGTGGGCTAAGCATTCATTTTACACTAATTTGTGTATTCCATCTTATGACATCTCTTACTTTGATGGTTTGAAGTCTGACTTAAGTCATGTTGCTGTTTAGTTGCTAAGTCGTGTCCAGCTCTTTGCCACCCCATAGACTGCAGCACACCAGGCTTCCCTATCCTTCACTGTCTCGTGGAGTTTGCTCAGATTCATGTCCATTGAATCAGTGATGCTATCTAACCATACATTAAGTCATGTAATATGTCTTAAAAATACCTCCTCAAGTAGACTGTAGACTCCTCAAGGTCAGAAGTATGTATTTGGTTTCTTTGTGTTTCCCGTAAGTAGTTGTTATACAGTAGTTTAGTTGTTGAAGAAATTAAATGGAGACCGAATCCTGGCCTTCCATCAAAAGGGTCTGTTTCCAGCCTAAGAAAAGAAGCCAACCTCCTCTCTAGGCTCCGCTTGAGGTCAGCATTGACTGGCAGGAGGGGGTTACACACATAAGGCCTGATAATCACAAAGGGAATCTTTCTCAAGAGAGTGGAAGGTAGAACCTTTCACGAAGACTGGATCTTACCGGCCTAAATCAATTGCTACAGTACTTGTCAAAATCAATTAACTGCTGTCTTCCCCTCCTATGGAAAAGAGCGTGATCATAAATAATCCATGACAGCCAATAATTGGCAAATAGTTTCTCCTTGCCTTTGAAATGTGTTGTGTGTGTTTTCACTGGAATATGGAAGTGCTCAGCATTTAGGGAATCCTTCATTTCCCTCCGTGACTAAGTCTGGCTTAGAAGAAGGCTGTCTGTAGACTTTCTGATGATGGCCATTCTGACTGGTGTGAGGTGATGCCTCATTACAGTTTTGGTTTCTGTTTCTCTAATAATGAGTGATGTTGAACATCTTTTCTTTTTTTTTTTAAGCGCCCATATCAAAAAAGAATTTTTTTTTCATTTATTTTTATTAGGTGGAGGCTAATTACTTCACAACATTGCAGTGGGTTATGTCATACATTGACATGAATCAGCCATGGAGTTACATGTATTCCCCATCCCGATCCCCCCTCCCACCTCCCTCTCCACCCGATTCCTCTGGGTCTTCCCAGTGCACCAGCTTCTGTTCATGTGCCTCTTGGCTATCTGTCTTTCTTCTTTGGAGGAAAGTCTATAAACAATAAGTGCTGGAGAGAGTGTGGAGAAAAGTTAATCCTCTTACACTGTTGATAGAAATGTAAATTGATACAGCCACTATAGAAAATAGTATGAAGTTTCTGTAGAAAGCTAAAAATAGAGCTACCATATGATTCAGCAATCCCACTCCTGGGAATATATCCAGAGAAAACCATAATTTGAAAAGATACATGCCCCAGTGGTCCTTGCAGCACTATTTGCAATAGCTAGGTCATGGAAGCAACCTAAGTGTCCATCAACAGAGGAATAGATAAGGAAGATGTGGTACATGTATACAATGGAATTTACTCAGTCATAAAAAGGACAAAGTAATACCATTTGCAGTAAATATAGATGGACCTCGAGATTGAAGTGCTGAGTGAAGTAAATAAGAGAAAGACAAATGTCACATGATATTGCTTATACCTGAAATCTAAAAAAAAAGGCACAAATGAACTTATTTATAAAACAGAGATAGAGTCATAGATGTAAAAAATGAACCTATGGTTACCAGTAGGGAAAGGTAGGGGGTAGATTGAGTTTGACATATACACACTACTGTGTGTAAAACTGATAACTAATAAGGACCTATGTATAGCACAGGGAACTCTGCTTAATACTCTGCAATGACCTAGATGGGTAAAAAATCTAAAAAAGAATGGATATATGTATGTGTGTGTATATATATATATAACTGAATCATTTTTTTTGTACAGCAGAAACTAATACAACAGTGTAAATCCACTCTACTCCAATAAAAATCTTCAAAAAAAGAAAAAGAAGCCTGTCACACCCAGTCTGACCCGTTATCTTACTCAGTTCTATCCCACTTCATGCAGGGAGTGAACTCCATGCCCTCTTCATAACAATGGAAAACATCTACCCAAAGCAGGTCTGCCTGCAGAACTGGGTGTTCCTCCCTAGTATCAGAAAATAAAGGCTTAGTAGCCCTTTTCTCTTTTTTCCCCCAAATGTTTATTTATTTGGGCTGTGCTGCATCTTAGTTGCAGCTCAGGATGTTTGTTGCAGCAATGTGGGCTTGTTAGTTGCAGCATGCGTGTAGGATCACATTCCCCAATCAGGGATTGAACCCAGGCCCCCTGCATTGTGAGGGTGAAATCTTATCCACTGGACCACCAGGGAACTCCCTTAGCAGCTCTTTTCTTCCCCTTGCTGCCAAGCTAAAGAAAACCTTGGTCCTCTGTCCCTAAAATAGTGCAACAGAAGATTTCCCTGGTGGTACAATAGATTGGAATCTGCCTGCCAGTGTAGGGGACACAAGTTCAATCCCTGGTCTGGAAAGAATCCACATGCCAGGGATAAACTAAGCCCGTGCTCCACAGCTGCTGAGCCTGTACTCTAGACCTGGGGAGTTGCAGCCACTGAGCCACAACTAGAGAAAGCCTGCACGCAGCAGCCAAGACCCAGTGCAACCAAAAATAAAATAATTACATTTTAATAACTTTTAATAATTAAAAATTTTTAAAAAGCAGTGAAACACAGTCGGTAACCCTGTCAATGAGAACTTGAAGTCCAGAGGCGCTATCCTGCAGAAAGATAACCCAGTTGCCCAGTGCACATCTGATTGCCACTCATATTTGCAGGCTGTTGGGGCCTTTGCAAGCCATCAGGAAGACCGTGCGTCATGCACAGTCCTCTGCTTTCCCACATCTGGGTGTCTGGTTTGTGTCCCCGTCCTGGGGCACAGCCGCAGACCTCTCCACCACCTCCATTAGCGCACCAGTATTCATGGAGCATCTGCGACATCTGGGCTGCATCTGGGACTTAGAACTTACTGAAGCAATCTTTCCTTGACAACCTCCTCTGCCAGCCACAGAAGGGTCCTAAGACATCTTGGAGGGGGCGGTTATTTAACTAGATTGTGCCTCTTTCTAGTAGAGAAGTGAGGGCTGACTGAACAGGTTTTCCTCAGACACGAGAGACATGCCGCTGGGGGCTGATGCTGACGCTTACAAACACACGAGGCAAGCTCCTGAGAAGGGGCTATTTTCTTTTCTTGCTATTCCCACACATAGAACAGCACAGCAACTATGGTAGAAACTATTTTTTTGTAATAAAGGAAACCTAATGTTCTTTCTTATGTACTGACACCCAAGGGGGAAAAAAACCACTAGTTGACCTGGGTAGCTCACCCACACCATCTTCCACCAACAAACCATCTGTCACCTCGTGTGGCTATGTAGGGGCAGTGTCTGGTCAAGTGTGCGGGTCTTGGAGCCTGACTGCCTCCGTTCAAACTCACCTAGACAGCTTGCTAGTTGTGTGACTGTGGGCGAATGATCTTACCGCTGTATATCCGTATGTCACTGGTAAAAATCGGAAATGATAATACACTCCTCTGAGATGGTGAAGAACAGGGAAGCCTGTCCTTTCCTGAAAAAAGAGAAATATTTCTTCAATGGCATGCTGCAGTCCATGGGCTCACAAAGAGTCAGACACGACTGAGCGACTGAACAACTGAGAGGTCTTGTGAAGGTTAATCAAATTAATTCTTGTATACCACTTAGACTAGTGCCTGCAGCATAACTATTATTTATGTACATTTGCTTAAGCTATAGAATTAGGCTTTCAATATGTGTCATTTTAAAAAATTACCTCGTTTTCTAAAAGCAGAACATTCTCACTGTAAAATTCTTTTTAAATACCAAGAAGTGTAGTTTAAAAAATCATCTGTAATTGGGAATTTGTATTTTTGCTTTATACTCACTTGTATTTTTTTTTCTAAAACAGATGGTTATTATGTATATATGTGTGTGTATGTGTGTGTGTTTTAAAAGCTTTTTACCAATTGCATGTAACCCCAACACCCAGAGAAAACCACTGTTGACACTTTGGTTTACTTCCTCCGAGACCATGTCACACTGTGTGTGTATGTGCATGTGTGTGTACATAAAAAAAAGATTTGGGATGATATCGTATATACATTTTTTTCATATATACTTTTTTGCCACTCTGTTACATTTATCATGAATATTTCCCCATGCCATTAATTTCTTTTAAAAAATTATTTGTATTGCCTGCAAGGTATGCCATTGTTTTAATGTAATGCCATGATGGTACGTTAGTGTAATGTCCCCACTTGTCAGAACTCGCGTGCCTGCCTGTGTATTCCTGTGGGTGTATAAAGGAGTGTCTGAGTGTTCACGTGAATGTGTGTACCCGTGGGCACAGGTGAACAACTGTATGTGTGTGTGAATGGCACCCCAGTGCTTCCCGGGAGAGTCCTCTGTAAGCAAGCGGAGGAGTGAGGTTGAGATAGCTACCCAAGAGGAGGTGGGATAGTTTATATCAGGGACCCTTTGAGTTTCCTGCTGTCAGTCTCCTGGGGCAGTAAGACAGGGACATGTGAGGACTGGAAGGGGTTAAGCCACCAGCCACATTCACAGACAAGAAGGGTGAATGAACCCTGGCTGAGTCCAGGTCAGCTCCGTCTTCGAGGCGCAAGGCACGTAGCTTCCTCGCCACCCCCTCCTCCCTAAGGGGGACCTGGGGGAAGGGATATATTAGGAGACTGAAACGGATACATACACATTACTATATATAAAATAGATAACTAATTAATAAGGATTCACTTTGCCGTACAGCAGAAACTTAACAACGGTATAAATCAACTTTACTCCAATAAAGATTTCAAGAAAAAAGAAAACTATTTCTTCAATGGCTTTTTCATTTTTTTTTCTGATGAGCGAAGCTAAGAATCTTTTATATGTATCTGAAAATTATTGTATTTCCTTTTCTGTAAACCTTCAGTCCTTATCTTTTGCCTGTTTTTCTTTTGAATTGTTAGTCTTCTCATTAACTTGTAGCATGTATTAGAAAAAGTGAGTTCTATAAATCGCAGATTTTTTAATTGTTTTTTTGTTGGCCTTTTGACTTTAAAACAGCTCATTTTTAAGAATCAGACATTGAGGCTCAGAGAAGTGAAATTCCTTGTATTAGAAGGGATTTCACTTGCCAGTGACAGGGATAAAGCTAAACTTAAATCTTGTAACTCCCAGTACATGGTGTCGGAAAGCCTCATTTGTAAAGAGAGAACCAGGTGAGTTTCCACTTGTCTAAAAAGAGAGAGTGGATTATACTTGCATCCTTTATCATCTTCATTTTCCATAGTTGGATGATAAATGTTTATTAGGTCCTTAACAGCACAGACGACCTCAGCGTACCCTTGGGGACTTAGACTAGCTTCTCCTCTTGACCTTCTTGGTCTCCGTCACGGGCAGCACCACTTATCTCTCAGGGGTCTCTTTGTATTTATTTGCTCTTCTTTCCTCTTCTCCCCTCACAGCAGTCCTTGTCCAAACCAGCCTTTTTTCGGCAAAATTCAGAAAGGAGGAACTTCAAACTGCTGGACACAAGGAAATTGAGTCGGGACGGAACTGGGTCCCCTTCCAAAATCAGCCCTCCCTCTACCCCCAGCAGCCCTGACGACACTTTCTTTAACCTCGGGGACCTGCAGAATGGCAGGAAGAAGAGAAAGATACCCAAGGTAAGGCTTGCAACAAGCTTCGTGTTCAGGGGTGCACCGCCCACACACACTTCCCTGCAAAGGAATGCTACAGAGGAGTCTGGGCAGAGATCAAATCACTGGGCCCTCCTACCTGCTTCACCACAGGCCAGGTAGACATGGAGAAGCCAGCAGCTGAGCTCACTGGGCCTTGGTCATAATAATTGGGGTCCTGTAGGGTTTACTGGGTGGCGCTAGTGGTAAAGAACCTGCCTGCAATGCAGGAGACGCAGCAGAAGGTATGGATTCAACCCCTGGGTGAGGAAGATTCCCTGGAGAAGGAAATGGCTACCTGCTCTAGTATTCCTGCCTGGAAAATTCCATGGACAGAGGAGCCCGTCGGGCTACAGTCCATGGGATCTTGAAGAGTCGAACATGACTGAGCGTGCACAGACACAGCCTTCCTCTGAGCCATCCCTCCCCCTGCTTAATGACTCGTGATCCCAAACTGTGTTTCCAAGGCCCAGCCTCCAAAGGCCACATCTCCCTCCTTCGTGGCCTCGAAAGCAGAGCTCCATCCGTTGTGCTCTGACTCAGACTCCATCACCTCCCACTGCAGAGGGGCACTGCATGGAGCCTGTGCTCTGAGGTAGCTCTTGTCAGAAATGCACCTTTTCTGGGACTTCCCTGATGGTCCAGTGGTTAAGGCTCTGTGATGCCCCTGCATGGGGCACAGGTTCAATCCCTGGTTGGGGAACTGAGATCCCACGTGCCCTATGGCGGGGCCAAAAAAAAAAAATTAAAATTAAACAATGGAGGGCTTATGTGAACAAGGTTCTCCTCTTTAAAACATATATATATATATATATTAAAATATATGTATCTATCATTTCTGGCTCTTTTCAGCCCCGAAGGCAAAACAGGCCCAGTGGCTTGGGTGTGCGTGAACTGTGACTGCTCTTTCTTACATTGGTGTTACATTTCCTCTTGCTCAGTCCAGCCCCTGCAATGCCCGTCATTCTATACTGGCCACTTCGGTACCAGCTTCCTACAGGAGCTTTGTTTTAATATATTTAAAATTTTTTGTTTTTTGGCTGTGCTGGGTCTTTGTTGCTTCACGTGGTCCTTCTCCAGTGGTGAATGGGGGCCACTCTTCATTGCGGTATGCTGGCTTCTCCTTGCAGTGGCCTCCCCCATTGCGGAGCATGGACTCCAGGCACACGGACTGCAGTAGTTACAGCTCTTGTGCTCAGTAGTTACGGCGCATGGGCTTAGTTGCTCCAGAGCATGTGGGATCTTCCCAGACCAGGGGGATCGAACCAGTGTCCCCTGCATTGCAAGGCAGAGTCCCAACCACTGGACCACCAGCGACGACCCCACTACAGGAACTTTTAGAGAAGGAATTCTTCATTTCAGAGTCTGCAGACGGACATCAGGGGGTCATGAAATGCATTAAATCATGTAAAGCTGCATGGATGAGTTTGAGGGGATAAAAGGAAGGGAGGTGGGTTGTCTATAGGTTTCATCAGATTTTTCAAAGTGACCCACTGACCTAAAAGTCAAGGCACATTTTCACCAACTGGTCCCTCCTGACTCAGTTTGGTTCATCAGTATTTTGAGCCATAATACCACCTCCATCCCTTACATTCTTTTTCAAGTGAAATTAAGTCACCTTGATAATCAAGAGTGCATTCTGAAGGGTAAGGGCAGTTAGAGTCAGGTGGTCAAGAAGAGGCCTAACACCTGCAGCCTGGCGGTTGGGAGAGGGCAGAGAGAGGGCCCAGGACAGGACTCAGGGCTCGTACCCCTTCCCCGTCTCCTGGCTCTGCCTTGCCCCACCCAGGGTGCAGCGCACATTGCACGTTGGTCATCGGATGTTTGCTGGATGAGTTCCCACTAGCATATGGATCCCAGTCTCCTTCACCCCTGGCAGACAGTCCTTTTGACTGTCTTTGAGTCACTGCCCTGAGCTATCATTGTGGCTGCTCATGGGGACCCCAAAGTGCAGGGTCTTGAGTCACTCCCTTAATGCTTCTCTTCTTGTTCTAGCAAGGCTCACACATATCTGTACCGTCAAAAACCTGCTATTGTGGAATAATTGTACAAATGGCTAGTGACATCTACACAACCTCACCATTATTTTAGCAAATAAAACAGGAACAATCAAATGAATCAGCTTTAGGTTAAAAGAGCTTTGATACAACTCTTAAGTTTGACTGTGTGATCTCTTAATAAGTATTTAACCTCTATCTTCCACTGCCTTCATATTATTTTATTATTTAGAAAATATTTTTTGATTAAGGAGAGGAAAATATGTGTGCATATTTTATATGAAGGTAGAGAGAAAGAAAAATAAAATTATTTCTGCTACTTTCTATTTGTTTAATTTACAAGCAGCAGTTTGTTTCCTCTTAGTTTATTGCCTGAAATTAAAGTGAGTTACCACCCACTTAAGTAGTGCCCAGGTACTTATTCAAATAGGCTTTGACAGATATAATCAAATCTGGAAAAAAATCAGCTTTGACAGATACAATCAAATCCAGAGAAAAATCACCATGTTTTACCTGTCACTTTCACAACAACAACAAAATCCTATTAAAACTTTAATCATAAAGGTGAAGTACACAATTCTTCAAAGGAATGCTTATTTCTTTTATTTTTTTACTGCACCACAAAGCATGTGGGATCTTAGTTCCCCAACAAGGGATCGAACTCACACCCTTTGCATTGGAAGCATAGAATCCTAACCACTGGACCGCCAGGGAAGTCCCAAGGAATGTCTAAAAAGAAAACAAATGACTAATTATAGTTTATTCTAGGTTTCATGAATCCTCAGTTCTGTCACTTGCTACTTAATCTTAACCTAGACTTACCCCCACTCTTGAATATGAAGCTTCTTTCTAGATGCTCTGAATCCTTTTCTTGAAGTCAAAGGTTCTTTTTCAGGCACATTCATGACTTCCAGATTTTGGACCCTTAAAGCATTTGCTGTCCAAAACCCTGGCTGTTGTGTTTTGATCTAGCAAGAAGGACTGCACAGTCTACTCACAACTGATCAGACAGTGGGTTGGTTGGCATTCCTTCAGCTGCCTCTGCTGAACCGTGTAACATAGAGTCCCTTCTGGAAGCATGGATGCTCCCCTTGGTTCCTCCCACCTTGGCCGTAAGAGGAATGAAGGTCCCGGTGGAGGAGGGGAGAGAGAAGGAGACACTCCTTCCTTGTATTCCCCTAGCAACCCTGTACCTTCATTAATGCAGCAGCTGAAACCGAGCAGTTATTTACTCAGCGGTGTGATGTCCTCAGGATTCATGAATCACGGCGCTATCCTTTCTAGTGAGAAGCCAGCTCCCCCTCAGTGCACACGGCAGGTTTGTGTGGAGCCCTCTTTCTTTGGCAGCCACCATAGCAGAATTAAGTGCCACATGACTCTCTGAAACACACCATCTTCCAAATGAGCTTATAGTTAAAAATATTTTTTTCAACTTAAAAATGGCTTCTAAAGAGGCCAGTACTTCTAGTACAGAACACTTTATTTTTTTTTTTTCAGAACACTCAAAAAAAAAAAAAAAAACTTATCTCCTGTTAAAGTTCAATTATGTGACAGCCAGAGAAATGGGGTTAATGTCGTATCCTACCAGTTAGAACATGCTTGAAAAGAAGAGAAGGCCACTTCCTGGGGGTGTGCTCTCAAGGAGATGGTGGGTTAGTGAGAGCGAACAGAAAGGGCCACCACATGGCAGGGGTTTGGGGGTGAAGGCAGAGGCCTCATTCAGGTCAGGTTCCTGGTTAGGGCGAGAAGCGGACACAGAGAGTCGGCAAGGCCAGGGCTGGGCTCCCCGTCAGGAGCCAGAGGGCACAGGTGTCCAGAGATGCAGCAGGGCCGTGTCAGGAGCTCCCTGCAGAGCTGGGGGAATGGAACCCAGACCCACCATGAGGCGCCCTTGAGGAAAAGCCCCCCACTCCCTGCCAGGCCCATGCTTATAGAGAGGAACCAGCGAGCTCCTTTAGGGAATAGATCAGAAGAGCAGAGGCTAGAGATGGGTATTGGCAACTGTGCCCACCTGGGACCCATCACCCAGTTTACCATAGCACATCCTTCCTGTTCTTCCCAACATACGAAAGAATTTCAAGCTTTCCAAGGTAGCTTACAGCCAGCTCACCTTTAGCATCAGTATTTGGCTCGCCTCGATTATGCGTGGGTAGACCTCCCTTTCTCCCAACCAGGTGGAACCCAGAAAGCTGCTGCTCTTGGAAGTTACAGGGGATGCTGTAAAGCCAGGTGGGAAGTGACCCCAGGCCCTGCATCACCCAACAGCTCTGCCATAGTCAGCCTGGAGGTTGTGCCGCTTAGGAAGGTGTCTGCTGAGCGGCTCAGCTTCTGAGCACCAGGGTGGTCCTGAGAGGCCTCAGCCAGTCTGCAGGAAGGGCAGCGTGCTGGGGGCCGGCCTGACTCCCTGCTGACCCGAGCTCGGACTCAAAAGCCACGACAACCCTGCTCCCTTCCTGCCTGCTGCTCAGACGCGCTTTGGCGTGGTTCCCATGAAAGGGGCCCTGCCTGGGAACAGCTTTTTTCCTGTCTCTTCCTTTTCTTGTTTTGTTTTTGGGGCAAAGGCTCCTTCCCAAACCACACTGGGATGGCACTGTTGGAAGGGGCACAGCCATCACACTATTAGCCAGTGAAATGGCTCCCTCTGTGTCTCTGTGGGATGCATTAGATTCAGAAAACACCACCCCCCACCGGAGAGGCTGGCCATGCTCCTGACGGGTGGGTCTTCTATCTGGCCGAGAAGAATGACTAAAAGACGCCAGCGGGCCAGTGGGACGTGTCTCCCTGACCTCCTGCCCCCGGCCCTGGCCCGCCCCGGTCCTCAAAGAGAATGGGCAGCGAGGGCATCCCAGCCTCTCTCAGGGAGGAGACTGCTCACACTGGCTTCCCTTCTCCCCATGTCTGGCAGCTGGTATTGCGAATCAATGCCATCTATGAGGCCCGGAGAGGAAAGAAACGCGTGAAGAGGCTGTCCCAGTCCACAGAGAGCAACTCAGGAAAAGGTAGGGGCCCTGCCACTGTCCTCCTCCCCCAAGAATCTGAAAACAGGATCTCCCTTCCCCTCTCCTTGTCCATCCATCATGTCAAGCCCAGGGCTGCATGCTCTGACCTCAGCAGGGGAGCCACCTTCTTTGCTTAATTTGCATGGAAGGGACCAATATCTTTGACTGGATTTGCTAGAGGTACCATCTGAAGTACAGCCAAGTTAATCTGGAAACACATGCAGTTGGACAAAGACATAGTTTGTTCATGACCTTTAAACAGAAAAAAAAGAAAACAGCCCCTCTGAACTAGAACTCTCAGATTTGTGCTACCACATGGAAAAGTTTCCTGCATTAGAAAGACCCAGGTTTACAATTTTGCATTTTTTTTTTCATCTAGTGACAGATGAGAACAGCGAGTCTGACAGTGACACGGAGGAGAAGCTGAAAGGTGAGAAGAGCTGCTGGGCAGGGTGCGTGTTGGTGACTGGGAAGGTGCAGAGCTGGCCCTTCCTGCTGAGTGTGAGGGGCGGCACAGCGTCCTCGCGGGAGCTTGCTGGGCAAGGCGTGGATGTCTGAAACCGGCCAGGGTGGGCCTGTCCGGTCCCTGAGCCTCTGGCTACACTCTAGAGACTCAAGGACTCCCTGTCCCCGCACCTATCCGTTACGCTATAGGTGTTCTTTATACCTGTGAAAGGTATAGCGTGCTGGCCTGGGGCTCCAGAGACCTGGGGCCCTTGTCCTACTCCTGTAAAATGGCTCTGTGATCTGGAGGAAATCATTGAGATCCAGGGCCTCTACTTCTTCATCTGTCAAATGAAGTCGCTGAAATTATTGGTCCCTGTGGACCTAAACTTGGTGATCTCAGTCTAGGTCTCCGTGAGTTTTCCACAACTTTTCAGAACCCCAGGGCCAAGCCAGGGAACGCTGTAGTCCAGGGCTGCTCCGAGAGGTGATGGCAACCCACCCGTCTGCTCAGTGGCCCTGCCTCTTTGGCCTCTGACACCCACCTGCTCCCTGACCCGTCTCGGGAATGAGGCCGACCGCCTGCAGCGCGCAGAGCGGTGGCAGGAGAGAAGGCAGATGGGAGTTCTTGATCAGGCAGGTCTCTGCCACTTGAGTCACACGGGATGTTTACAAAGCTCCCAGCTCCGAAAGCTCTGGGGTCTGGATTTTGTCACATCCCTCAAGAGGAAAGATGAAGGAAGTGACTGAAGGGAGGAGTCCCCACCCCATCTGACACAGGAACCCAAGGGTCACTCATGCTGCTGCCCCCAGTCCAGACAGCAAACCCGTGGTGGAATGGAGGACCCACATTCCAGGCTTCTGCACCCCAGTCAGGCTGGCGGTGGGTTGCTGCTCCTAGAACTTTGGCAAGAATCCCCAGTAAAGAGCTTTGTTCTAATTTGTTAAATGTGGGAACGCTTTTGTAGGATTAGGAAAAGTACTCTGAGCTGGGAATTTCATAACCTGCCGCAGTTCTGTGTAGTTCGACACTGGGAGTGAGTCATTTTCAGGTGGTCCGCCTCTGTCTCTCTCTGCTCCCTCTCCAGCCCACAGCCAGCGCCTGGTCAATGTGAAGTCACGGCTGAAGCAGGCTCCGAGATACCCATCCCTGGACCGGGAGCTGGTCGAGTACCAGGAGAGGCAACTTTTTGAGTACTTCGTGGTCGTATCCCTGCACAAGAAGCAGGCTGGGGCTGCGTACGTGCCCGAACTCACCCAGCAGTTCCCGCTGAAGGTATGGGGTGGGCCAGGCTCCGCGGCCTGCCACGGACTGCAGCATTCTTGGGAAGATCTTACTGGGACTCATGGCTCGGGGAAGTGCAGGAGCCCAAGGAACTTCAGAATTTCAAAAATGGGTCCTAATTAAAGTATATCAATTAAAAAAAAATGCTGCTGGAGAATTTGGGAGGTCCGAGGGGTGTGTGATGCATGACAGTTCAGTTCAGTCGCTCAGTTGTGTCCGACTCTTTGCGACCCCATGAACCGCAGCCCGCCAGGCCTCCCTGTACATCGCCCACTCCTGGAGTTTACTCAGACTCATGTCCATTGACTCGGTGATGCCATCCAGCCATCTCATCCTCTGTCATCCCCTTCTCCTCCTGCCTTCAAAGCATGACTCAAGCAGGGACAGAAATACTCACTTCCTGTGGTCACTATGCTGATGGTACTGTTCTATCCACTCTGTCTGTCTCCTTATCCGGCCACATATCTCCCCAGCCCACCCTAGAAGCCTCTTCCCCATCAGCTGCACAAGGAGTGTCACATCTGTGTCCACGCTGCTCACGCCCGTGTGCCCTGTGTGCCTCTCTGTGTGTGTGTGCGCATGCAAGAATCCTGTTCTATTCTCACATGGGTCACTGCTGTGTGGATTTGGCTTTGCCATATGTTAAAGTGAAAGTCACTCAGTTGTGTCTGACTCTGCAACCCCATGAACTGTAGCCCGCCAGGCTCCTCTGTCCATGGGATTCTCCAGGCAAGAATACTGGAGTGGGTAGCCACTCCCTTTTCCAAGGTACCTTCCCCAGGGATCAAACCTGGGTTTGCATTGCAGGCAGATTCTTTACTGTCTGAGCCATCAGGGAAGCCACCCTGTATTATTAATCATGGTTCCTAAAATGAAATGGCGCACAATAAAGCCTAAAGTGGCATGGCCTATCATAGATAAGTGATCTGTAGGCTTTGGCATCAGTGATAGAGAGCTTTCATCACTTTCTGATGCAACTCAGCCAGGATTTACTGAGACTCTATTACATTCCAGCTGGTCTCTGCTTGGCCCCAGGGGATTACAAAAATGAGCAGAATGTGTTTCCTGTCCTCGGGGAGCTTCCCCTCTGACAGGAGGGCATGAGAGACTCCAGAGACTCAGGAGGTAAAGTGTGCCAGTCTCTGTCCATTGCACACAGTCCAGGTGCTCAGAGATGGAAAGAGTAGAGGTTGCTCATGTCCTGGTCCCCTCAGGGCCTCCCTTCGCTGCCACCACCCAAGCATAACCCTGGCATCTGCCAGGACCTGGCGTCCAGCTGTCCCTCTCCTCCTCCTGAGCAACCCTTCCTTCCGTCCTGCCCACTGGGGACCAGCAGAGCAGTCGCATTTAGGACAGAAATATGTGTAAGGGAGAGAAGCCATAGGCACCAGCCTTCCACATGGACACTGACTCACTTCCTCCATCTCCTCCAGGGCGATCCCTGAAAACCTCAGTGCTACTTATGCCCACGTTTAGTTGGGGACCTCACAGAGCAAGGTCCAAGACGCGAGGGACGGTCCTCTTATTTACTTCCCTCGGGGCCGAGCACAGTGTTATACATACGGTGATGCTTAGTGTTCCAGGAATAAAGTCAGTGTCCCATGAGTTAGTTAATGAACCACCCTACCTATTAAATGCTTGAGTTTCCAACATGGAATCTCCAGCCTCCTAGACATCACATTAAAACTTTTTTTTGAGTGGAAAGTTGCCTAGTCACTGTGGAAAGGGAGACTAATACAGAAATATTTAGAGAAAAAGTCATCTCCAGCCCCACAGAGGTCCTTGCTGTTGGCATTCTATTGTCTTTCTCCAGTCTTTTCTCAGAGTAGAATTTTCTTGCAAAACTGAGGTCGGACATTGTGTAATTTCCATGTCATGTTTTGTAAACCTATCATTATTTACAAACATATTTCATACAAATTCTAAAACATCATTTTTGAAATTCCAGAATACTGCATGATGTGGGTATACCCTGATCTATTTAGCAACTCTTTTTCTGTTGGAAATGCATCTTGCTGCCAGCTTTTCTTTAGGTGTTTATCTTTAATATTCTGGTGATCATTCTTTGTAGGCATTTTTGCATGCCAGGCTACTATAAATATCTCCTTGCCTTCACCTGCTTCCTCTATCGGAAGCCCCTTTTTCATCTTCTTTCTCCTCATTTTTAACTCTTTTTCTTGAGTTTTATCCCCCACTCCTATAGGCACCTTGATCAAGGTTTCACCTCCATATTTGTGCACTGGCAATCATGCCTGCCATATTCTATTAAAATGCTTGACACCTCACAGTTATCTTTCATGACACCTCACAGAGATCAGGCTGTTTCCCAGCCATCTACGATTGATTGTATTTGTAAGAGAGCTCTCTGTGTGTCTCTTCCTGTAAATGTGCCCCTGTGTGTGTCCGAGCACTTATGTGCACATATGGGTTGATAACTCGTATGTTGATGACCGTGTGTATGTGCATACATGTGTATATGTATATTTGTGGGTGTCGTGCATGTGGTCCGAGGGCAGGTGTGTTCAGGTGGTGACTGGGCCATGTTGAAAGCACTGGAACTCACTTTCCTATAAGGCTTGCTCTTCAGTTCTCTAATTAATGCTGTTTCCACTATGGGAAAATGTCATTGTTCCTTCCTTTTGTATTATTTGTTGTTTGGGGTCCATCACCCTATGGTGATTAACGATCCCTTCCAACAAGTACACCCGGCTGATATTTCCTTCTTTGCAAGACTGTCCGAGGGTAATCAAAAACTATTGCTTTGGCAACAGCCTGAGCTAGTGAATTGTCAACTCAAAGACCGTTCCAGTGGCAGTTGGAATCTTCTGAGTCATGGATGGAAGAAAGAACCATTATACAGTAAAGAAAGAGTGACTGTTTATTCTGAAGAAGACTGAAGAACAATTAATGACTGGCTTCAAGTCTACATATGGTGACTGTGTTTCATTCATCGATAGTTGTCTCAAGCATTAATGTTATATTAGTAGCAGCTTTAGTTAAATTTGATCTGGCCAAATAAGGATCATTCTAGAAGTGGGTTTTCAAGTTGAAAGCCATCAGCCCAGTGTTCTATTCCTTTGGATGCTCTCTTCAGAGACCTCTCCTCTCTGATGTTTCATGGCCTTGGGAAGGCTTGTAGATCCTCTGTGAAGGAGTCCCATTGGCCAACAGACCTCAGAAACTGCAAGACTGGTTTAAGGTGGTGCTGTGCTAGGTTATGTCACTCGTGTCCGGTTCTTTGCAACCCTGTGGACTGTAGCGTGTCAAGGTCCTCTGTCCATGGGATTCTCTAGGCAAGAATGCTGGATCGGGCTGCCATTTCCTTCTCCAGGGGATCTTCTTACCCAGGGGTCATACCTGAGTCTCTTAAAAAGTCTCCTGCTTTAGCAAGCAGGTTATTTACCACTAGGGCCACCTGGGAAGCCCAGGTTTAAGGTGGAGGCCAATGGAAAGATATGAGAAATAAGAAATTATGGACAATGGTATAGAAAGACTTTAAGTTAGATGTTACAGTTTCCTAATTTTAGAAATTCACACTCCACTCAGTTCAAGTAGCTGATATTTTAGGTGACTGAAGGCAATTTTATCATGGTTTATTTTTTCTTTAACTGTTTATAAGGAAAATGTAACAAGTGTAAACCTATCAACAACAACACAACAGAAAGCCAACAATTCTTCCCAGCACTTTAGAAGTACCAATTTATACGCAAACTATGCTAATTATAAACTATTTTTTTCCCCAAACTTTATACCTAGGTATAGAGTGCCTTTTTTTTTCAGTTGAGGCAAAAAAAAACACATGGCATAAAATTCAGCATCCCAACATCTCCAGGTGTATAGTGCAGTGTGGTTAACTACAGGTGCATTGCTGTCCAACAGATTCCCCAGAATGGAGTGCTTTTTAAAGCAGATACCCATTCAGACACAGAACAAGCAGAGTCATGACTTTAAATATAATCTCTAAGTCCAGACTTCATCCATTCATTCCATTTTGAAGTGAGATGATATTCCTACAGTCTGTGATGTGTCAGATAAATCAGAGAGCAAGAAGTCAGAGATTAAGATCATTTTGAGTCTTTCCTAGATTCCATTCTAGCTGTGTGATCATGGACAAATCACTTAACTTCTCTGGGCTTATTTCCTTCTCTCTAAAAGTCAGCCTGGCATCTAGTTTTCCTTTAGTTCTGATATTCCTTTAGTCCTGAAATGAATTAAATTTCACTGTATAACGTAATTTAGCTGGATGGATTCACTAAGAAGGGCTGTAAAACATCTCTGCCAAGATCGAAGAGGGCCGGCTTTGCCTGGGTCCAGACATCAGAAGAATAGATTTGCAGCTCTGCCTTGCAGATTTGTGAGTCTCTGATTCGGAAGCCATTGCTATGACAGCTCTTCCTTATTGATTAAAATGCTTATATTTCAGAATGTTAGGCATAGAGAACATTTCTCTAAAGCACGCTGTTTTCTTCTCCTTGCTCCCACGTAAGACTATAGTTGACACTACCCTGAGGGAGAAAATAGCTTAAGCCTGAGCTGCAAGCCCTCCTCAGCATGGAGGTTAAGGCGACAGTTATGACTTCAGGGCCGTGGGGGCTGTGCGCCTGTCGAGCATCTGTCTTGCTCACGCTGGGGCTTATTCTCCAACCTCCTCTCACCCTTCTCCCTGCAGCTGGAAAGGTCGTTCAAGTTCATGAGAGAAGCTGAGGACCAGCTGAAGGCTATCCCCCAGTTCTGTTTCCCCGATGCCAAGGACTGGACTCCGGTCCAGCAGTTTACCAGGTATGTGCTGGCGTCTCCCCACCCTCCCCCCACCCCGCCAAGACTAAAGGGAGAGCTCGAGAGAGGTCATCGATGGCAGACCCCATACGTCAGTCAGTCCTACTGGTAAGTAATCCTGACAGACTCGAGTGTATAAATTTCCCCCACGAGTGTTTGTAAAGCATGCCTGAAGACAAGACTCATTTTGCCAAATGTGCAGGTTCTCAGACCTCCCACTCCATCTTGGAATGTGTTTCATAAGCTGACATGATGGGCAATAAGGTAATTTGTAGTGTAAGACCTTGTCCAGTGCTGTGAAAATACTTCTTCAGCAACACATCCAGCCGTTACTCAGATTGTGATCAAGTTTAAATTTCTGCTTGTAACCCATGTTGTTGGGTGGAAATATTTTATCAGAGGTCTCAACAACTCACCAAACTCAGGAGGCTCCAAATCCTGTGTTCGAGAGACACTGAATACCTTGAAGTTGGTCCAGCAGTCTTTAAGGACTGTCACAGCCTCGGTACCCAGGAGAGATGCCCCATGGGCAGCTCCAGGAAGGGCACCACCACTGCCTACTGCTACCCAGCTCCCCCCACCCCCGCTCCCCAGTCTTGAGTCACTCCCGGGCTCACCCCAGGAGAGGACCAGTGACCACTGTGTCTGTTCGATGGGATGGCCCAGGTGATAGGATTATATGAGGGCTGAGGGTGGAAAGAAAAGTCCTCACTTCCTCTCAGGACACAGCGACACTTGAGATCCCCATGTCCCTGAAAGAGACTCTGGAGCCACAGCCCAGAAATGGACGGGTGGGACAGGGAGCTGCGCTTTTTGACAGCCTCCTCCTGAATGTCCCCTGGTGGCTCAGCACAATGTGACTTTTGTTCTGTTTTGTAACACACTTCCTCTCCTTTTTCCAGTTGCTTTAGATGTAAAGTTAGGTTGTCTATTCGATGTTTTTCCTGTTTCTTGAGGTAGGATTGTATTGCTATAAACTTCCCACTTAGAACTGCATCCCATAGGTTTTGAGTTGTCCTGTTTTCAGTGTCATTTGTTTCTAGAAATTTTTTGACTTCCCTTTTGATTTCTTCAGTAACCTGTTGGTTATTTAGAAACGTGTTGTTTAATCTCCATGTGTTTGTGTTTCCTACAGTTTTTTTCTTGTAATTGATATCTAGTCTCATAGCACTGTGGTCGGAGAGTAACACATTCCCTTTCATTTTCCCAACCACAGTGAAACATTCTCCTTTGTCTTAACTGGAGAAGATGGGAGCAGAAGGTTTGGTTATTGCCGAAGACTGCTGGTCAGTACCCCCTGTTCTCGGGCGGTGAGAGCTCCATGCGGAGCCCCCACTGGCTTCCTACGGCCTCATTCTCCACAGGCCACAAGAGAAGGACAGGATGTGGAGCAAGTTCGTCAGGGCCATTAAACACAGGGAGGAGTGTTTGGGGGTCCACATGAGCCTCACTGTGGATGGAAACACTGTCTGCCCCCCTTGGAAAGAAAATTCTTTCTCCACTGTTTTCCCTGCCAAATAAATGACCATCCTCCCTTAAGGCAGGTGTCCTCTCTAATAAAGTGTGCTCAACAGACTCTGAGAGCTTACAGAGAGCTTTCATAATAGTGGTAAGGGCCGAAGAAGGATGGTTTTACTGTTCATGACACAAATAATTTAAGTGTTTCCTTCAGAACATGAACCTTTAAAAGTCAGACACTTACTTCAGTGAGATGATCATGCCAAAACATTTTAGAACTTGTCTTTTTGAGGCCCATTTTTGGGAATACCTTCAGTAGTGGCAAATCATTTTCCACTGAGAGCATATTTTAGTCTTATTATACACAGGCTAATATAGTCAAGAATAATGTGTGGCACATAGTGGCTGCTCAGTAAATATTTGTTGAGTTAGTGAATAAAAAAAGTATGGATAATAATTGAAAAAGTTAAGTGGGATAATAAATTCTGTTACTATAATTACTTTGGAGTTTAAGTTTTGAGATTGTTTTCCTTTTTTGTTTTGAAAATTAATAGTTTCCAAAAAGGGTTTTTAGAAATGATTTCTCATTTGGAGTTATTATAATTTATAAGGAATAAATAATTTCCTTGAGAAAAACCACAGTGATATGAGTAAACAAGATTCCTCATTTTATGGTTCTGTAGGCCACATTGAGCACCTACTGTGTGCACAGAACTCTTGATTTGGTCCCTTTAGGAGAATTTTAACACATGTCTACATAACCAGAAGTGGTTCCACCTGTAAGACGGGGTATTGGTAACTGCTTACCTTCTTGATTTTCAAAAACTCTGGTGTGTGGAAACAGTTGGCACCATGTTAAAAAACATCTGGGGTCTTTCCTCCCCTGAGATTGGTCACACTCATAATCTCCTTGTGTTTCACTCCCAAAAGCCTGGTGGCAAAGGAAAGCGTCTCCCCGAAGTTTACTGCATCGTGAGCCGTCTGGGATGCTTCAGCCTCTTTTCAAAGGTGAGGACTTGGACCCCAGAGAAGGGAGGGAGTGCATGGGAGTTACAGGGCCCAGGAGGACTCAGAAGACACCCCAACTCCCAGGACTTTTTATCTTCTTATTCCTGCACCTGTTTTCCTTGCCACTTCCTCCTCCTCCTTTCCTTGAGCCTCACTAAGATAAAATCACTGGGACAGGAAATGAGTGGATGAAGGTTGTGGCCCAGAAAGTGAGGGAGGGGAAAAGGACAAACTAATTGCAGTTGAGGATGGAGGGGCAAAGGCTCTCCCCAGAATGTTCCATGTGTTTTACCTTCCCTCTCTTACGCATTATCCTTTGTCACATTATGTGTTGTATATGTGTGTGTTGTGTGTGTATCTGTTGTGTGTGTGTGTGTGTGATTTGTTATTGTAAGACTACTCTAAGTCTGTCAAAGTGAAAGTGAAGGTCACTCAGTCGTGTCCAACTCTTTGCGACCCCATGAACTATACAGTCCACAGAATTCTCCAGGCCAGAATGCTGGAGTGAGGAGCCTTTCCCTTCTCCAGGGGATCTTCCTAACCCAGGGATCGAACCCAGGTCTCCCACATTGCAGGCGGATTCTTTACCAACTGAGCTATCAGGGAAGCCCTCTGTCAAAATCTTAGTATAATTTGGCCCTCCTTTTTGGAAAATGAAGCAATATATCAGGATGTAGGATTTGCCATGGTGAATTGGCTCAGCCACCCCAGTATTCTGGATTGGTGTGTAGGAGATAATTACTATGCTGTCTGATGCCAATCTCAAAATTTAGGTATAACTCAACATTTGTTTCTTCTGTTAACGAGACATAAATATATAATCTATACATGTATTTTAAGTCCTTAAGCACGTATTTCAGTCCGAGCTTTCTTAAGTTCACATAAGCTACATTGCTACATCATGGGCAGAGCAAGCGAATATCCTAACATACTCCTGTGATGCACAATCCTGCATTTTCATGTCAGTTTTGTGACTGGGAATTTTTTAAGAATATAGTGTGAATACTTGCCAATGACCACACAGCAAATATTCAGCATAGAACCATAGACAGAGCTTTGGCTAACTGATTCCAAGACCTCAGGCTATTTCTAGGTGAGGGACAAGGACCATGATGGCAAATTGTCCTTTAGTATAGACAAAGGGATAATGGGTAAGAACAGCTCTCAGAATCTCTGAAGAAAGCATAAGTATTGTTGGAATGATGCTGTCAAACCACAGTGGCTTAAAGCAGCTACCATTGACTCCCACGGAGGGGCAGGGCTCTGGGGTTCTGCTCTGCTGGACTCCGTGGCTCACTCACTGTTGTGCTGCTGGTAGGCTGGGGGTTGGCTGGTCCAGGCTGGCTGGGCTGTGCTTCAGCTGCAAGTCTGGATGCAGGTCTGTCACCCCCTGAGACAGGAAGCAAGCCGTCCTACGCATGCAGAGGGAGGCAAGCAGAAACACATAAGGCAAGTTTCTGCTTGCCTCCCAAGCTCTGGGCTTAACACTGGCACACGGTCACTTCTGCCTCATCCTGCCTGCCCAGTGGTCCTCAACTTTTTTTCATTATTGTTCTAGTGAGCAGCCTTTTTAGATATTTTTTTTTCCTCAATTGCCTCTCCTCCCCGTGAAATTATTTTTAACTTTTTGTCATATTATTTTCTTTTTACTGTGCTAAAACATACATAACATTAACTTAACCATTTCAGTCATTTTTAGGTGTACAATTGATTGGCATTATGTTTATTCACTTTGTTGTACCACCATCTATCTCCAGAACTCTTTCATTTCTCCCCAGACTAAAATTCAGTGCCCATTAAACCCTAACCCTCTGTCCTCTCCTCCCCCAGCCCCTGGCAACCACCACTCTACTCTACTTTCTGTCTCTTTTATGAATTTGACTCGAGGATCTCATGTAAGTGGAATCATATAATATTTGTCCCTTTTGTGTCTGGCTTATTTCACTTAGCAGCATTTTCAAAATTCATCCATGTTGTAGCAGGTGTCAGTATTTTATTCCATCATATTGAATAATATTCCATTATATACGTAACACATTTTGCTTATTATTCGTAAGTTAATGTGTGTTTAGGTTATTTCCTTTTTTGGCTACTATGAATAATGCTGCCTTGAGCATTCATGTTCAAGTTTTCGTGTGAACATGTTTTCATTTCCATTGGTTAAATACCTAGGAGTGGATCTGCTGGGTCATATATGTTTAATTTTTGAGGAGCTTCCAGACTATTTTCAAAAGAAAAACTTCACTAGTTTACATTTCCATCTGCAGTGTATGAGGGTTCCAATCTCTCCACTTCCTCACCAACACCTGTTAACCTGTTTTTTTTATTACAGTCATCCTAATGGCTGTCAAGTGGTATCTCATTGGTTTTTGTTTGTGTTGTCCTAATGGCTTCCCCCCAGAGAAAATTCAGTTCCATAGATATATCACATACCTGTTTATGTACTTTGGCCCCTTGCTGCTGCTGCTGCTAAGTCGCTTCAGTTGTGTCCGACTCTGTGTGACCCCATAGACAGCAGCCCACCAGGCTCCCCCGTCCCTGGGATTCTCCAGGCAAGAACACTGGAGTGGGTTGCCATTTCCTTCTCCAATGCATGAAAGTAAAAAGTGAAAGTGAAGTCGCTCAGTCGTGTCCGACTGTTCGCGACCCCATGGACTGCAGCCTACCAGGCTCCTCCGTCCATGGGATTTTCCAGGCAAGAGTACTGGAGTGGGTTGCCATTGCCTTCTCCCACTTTGGCCCCTTAGAAGGGCACAAACCCTCACGATACCTAAGTTTTTTCACCAACCCCAAACCAATTTTTACCTCCTTGTGGGGGCGCTATTCTTCCCATGGAGAACGTATATTATAGTCAATGTCACAGGGGTATGCAAACTGACAAACAGGACAGTTTTCAAAGTCAAGGGGGCCAGGAACTAGACTTCGCCCTTTAAGTGGGAGAAATTGCAGACTCACATGGAAAAAGAGTGGCTGCAGAGAGGGTGAATCTGGTCTTAATGCACAAGGTGAAAGAGACTGTAGGTTTGGCCTGATGAGGACCCCCAGGCTTCCCCACGGTTCCTCAGCCTTGGTGGCAGGCCCCCTTCATCTGGAAGACAGCTGCACCTCGCAGCCTGACTTCAGGGTAGCTGAGCTGCTTTTCTGTCCCTTACAGATCTTGGATGAGGTGGAAAAACGACGAGGCATCTCTCCTGCCCTGGTCCAGCCTCTCATGAGGAGCGTTATGGAAGCCCCCTTCCCAGCCTTGGGCAAAACCATTGTGGTCAAGAACTTCTTGCCCGGATCAGGAACTGAGGTACGCCGTCGGAGTCCTCTCCTGTCCCAGGGGCGTAGCCCTGACAGTGATTGGGTCCCAGTGATCCCATGGGCTGGCTTCAGTGGGCTGTCAGATTCAGTGGTGGCCTCTTGCTCCTCAAGCCGGCCCAGATCATCCATCTGTGAGAGAATCATAAATTCCACCCTAAGTCCAGTCCATCCATTGGTTGCTGGAGGAGAGAACTGTGCCAGGGCAGTGAACATCTTCAGCTTCTCTTAATAGCCCACCACCTTCATAAATCATATTTGAACCTTTTTAGGGTTTTGATCTATATCACCGCTACCACTTAATATGCAAAGCAGATTCTTTTCAGGGAAGACAAACTCAGGTGCTACTTTTTATTCATCCCAGACTTTGAAGTATGTCCCTTTTCTTGGCTGGGTGGGATTTGATACCAGAGCTTGTTTTCATCTTCCTGTCCTTGTATGTGACCCGTTTAGCCTTGCGTCTCCAGTTCTAAACGCCCTCTGAAAAGCAGGTCACCTCTGGGGACAGGGGAGGACAAGGATGTGTCTGGGATATTCTGGAACTGCTCAACTTCCCAGCACAGAGAGCAGCGGTCTCTCTGCTGCTGGAGAATCCTAAACCACCCCATATGGATGCAGGTGACTTGGGCATGGGGAAGTTAACCTTAGTGAGCCCCGCTGTCCAGGCAGCACCAGGCCGGTGCCATGCTGAGAGCAGAAGCCAGGTTCTGCTCGCCACGAAGAGCATGCTCGTGAGTAGTGACTTGAGATGAACTCAGGAACATGCCGACAAGTCCAGAGGGAGGAGATATGTGCACAGTATGCATACAAGCTGAAAGAGCCATCCCTGGGGAGGGGTTGGAACGGGGTCGAGTTCATTAAGAATTGCCTTGTTAAAAAAAAAAAAAAAGAAAGAAAAAAAAAATAACAAAAAAGAATCACCTTGTAGAGGAGGGGAGGCTTGAAAGAAGTGCTTGGAGCTGCTGGTCCTTCTTTGTGAGCCTGTGAGTGCCTTGTGAGATCAGACGCTCTGCTGTGGGACTGCAAGGGACCAGCCCTCAAAACCCCCTGTGGGGGCTCACATGTGTCATCGATGGGGTGGGAGGGGGCGGGCTCCAGCCATCATGGCCCGAGGGGCTCTGGTTCTGTGTCCTGTCTCCCCAGCTCCACACAAACTACCCTCACATGCAGCAGTGAGACTGAGTCCCTACCAAACATACCTCCTTTCCCAGTCCCCTGCCATCTTTCTTTCCCCAGTCCCTTTGGTTTTCCTGTTTTCGTCTCCCTCCTCCCCTGGCAGTGGGCCTCTCTGCTGAGGACCACAGAGCCCCAGGCCTGCCCGGTGCGTGAGAGCCCTGGCTGACCAGGCGGGCCCCCCTCATGCCACTCGTGTTCCCCGACAGGTGATTGAACTGTGCCGTCCTCTGGACTCCCGGCTCGAACACGTGGACTTTGAGTCTCTCTTTTCCTCTCTCAGCGTCCGACACCTGCTCTGCGTTTTTGCCTCCCTGCTCCTGGAAAGGAGGGTCATCTTCATCGCAGACAAGCTCAGGTAGCAAACCTTGGCAACTTCCGCTGCAGTGTTTGCACGACAGTCAGTCTCGCACTGTCTCTAAAGTGTGTGCGTGACGGTCAGTCTCGCACGGGGTGGAACCTGTAGCCGGGGATGGCCTGGAGTTCAGAGGCAGCTCCTCTGCGGAAGGAGTGAGAGTCAGCGGCCGCTGAGGCTGGAGGCTTGTGAGGCCCCCGAGTTGAGTAAAGCGGGCTGAGCCTGCCCCTCTGCACTCTGCTCATCTGGTACTTGGCCGGCTGTCCACTCATTCTGCTAGGTGCTGGGCACCCTACCACGTGCTGGGGAAGCGGGGAAAAGACACAGCGCTGTGCTTCAAGAGGCCTCAGTCCGGCGGGGGGATGGAGAAGTAAACAGACCACCCAGTACTGTGCTGTAAAGGCCGACTCGAGGCAGAGCGTTCTCATTTGTGGACGAGTTCCCTGCATCTTAAGGCCAAGAGCATGTTCCAGGCAAAAGGAGCTGTCAGTACAGCGGCAGGGAGAGGGGAGGCCAAGGGTTCCTTCAGGAACTGCGAGCCGCTCAGTGTGGTGGAACCGAGGGGAGAGCCAGGAACTGGCAGAGGCGGGCAGGGCCCGGCTCCCGGGAGGGCCACAGGACCAGGCGGGGGCACAGACAGAGCCAGAGGCGTGCCAACAGAATCCACGCACAGAGACCCGCAGCCCAGCGGGGTGCACCCACATCCCAGTGGTCACATTCGGTAATTGGCAAAGCCCAGGTCACGAATCAAAGAAGATCCTGAAGAAGATGCAGATAAGGGTTGGGGTTAATTCTGAACTTTAAAAAAAAAAAAGAATTCTTGGCATTTTCATCGTTTCAAATCAGAGCCTTCCTCACTTTGGAACTGAGGGCGCAGAGGCGCAAGTGGTGGCTGCTGCTCCAGGGAGGGCTGAGACGTGGGTCCTGGCTCGAGATGAGCCGGCCAAGCGGGAGGGGCCAGCTGAGAGTCCATCTGGAAAGAAGCCGTGCCAAAAACATGTAAAAATCGGTTTGGAGAGGAAATAATGACTCTCGACTCTAGAAAACAAAAGGGAAGAAGAAGAAAAGGGAAGGAAGAGTGCAAAGGACAAAGCGTGTGAATGTAGGGTCCATCCAGAGGCGTGGTGGGAGATGGAATCCAGCCCTGTCTCCACTGCAGCCCATCTGGTCACCTTGCTCACGCTCGGTCGCTGGACCGCAGCCACTGGGCTCCTCCTAGGCTGCCCCCGGCCTGCCTGAGAGTTAGCTATTCACGTTCAATGTCACAGTTATTGTACTCTCTGAGCACTCTTGTCGGCAGGCCCTGCCTCTAGCCTGCAGCTGGTGCTGTGGGCAGCTCTCCAAGATCCCCAGGCACTGGGGGATTCAGACCAGAGAGTTCTCAAGGTGGGGGTCTGCAAGCTGAGGATGAGGGATAACCCTTCCGTGACCAGGATCAGATTTCACCAGTGCTCTAGTGACTCTCTGTATTCTCTGGAAGCCCCACCATCCCCCACTCTCCACCGTATTTTTAGTTGTCGGATTCTCAGGCTTTCCTTGGGAGGAGGGGAAAGTGATGGATCTCCGAAGGACCCAGGTCAGGAGTGGAAGGCCCTCCAGGGAGTGAAGATGGGGCAAACAGTCCCGAGGGGTACTTGCTTCTGATTTAAAGATGTCAGGCTCAGGAAGGGTCCAGCCTGCCCAAATATCTGAGAAGATGGACGTGACAAGAGGAGCAGGGGACCAGGGCCTGTGGCCCCCCGCTCTAACCCAGGCTTTCTTCAGGCGGGAAGGAGAAGGGATAATATCATCTATTTTTGTCAAAAAGGGACAATGAAAAGAGAAGGTGGGAACAGAAAGGGAGGGAGCCACATCAAAGACAGAGGCATTAAAAAAAAAAAAAAAAGACAGAGGCATCCCTGAAGGGCAGCAGTGGGCATATGTCAGAGGCTTCGGGTGCCAAGACACCCAGAAGGGCTTAGGACAGAGACCTCTGGGGAAGGACTTGGCCACTCCACCATGTCCTTGGAGAGACTTCTGGGTTGACAGGTGGGACTCACACAAAGGTGTTGTCATGAGAGACAATGAAAGGAACCCCTCCCTGAGCATGGGGCCTGCCCACTGCCGGGTATTGCTCAGTCCTCCCAGCCCCCTCCCCTCCTGCCCTGGCAGGAGACAAGTCACTGCAGTGGTCTGATTGGAGGGACTTTGGGGTTTCTGTCATCACCCTGCCTCCCAGGGTGCCTGGCGCTCTGCCCTGAGAGATTTAGTCTCTTGGAGCAGCAAACACCCACAAGAGGGTAAGATGCCAGCCGTGGCTGCAAGATGCTGTTCTTGCCGTAAGGCTGTTACTGCCCACTGGCTGTTTTCTTTTGCAGCAGCTGCCAGCCGTGGGGCACTGAGGAGGTAGGATTTTTGTCGGGTGGTGAGGGCGGGGATGTGGATAACTTGGGTGCCCTCTTTGGATCCGGAGCCAGTGTGTGCATGTGCACGCATGTGTGTATGAAATACTGAAATTACATTGCAGACCCTTTACGACATTCAGGCTGGCACGTCCTATCCCATGGGAGGGGACTTCCCAGCCAGCAGGGAGGCCTGAACATCCTCAGCTGCTGGCCCTGGGTTTCCTCATTTAGGAAACAAGGGCTCCTCCATGCCCAGCCACTCAGAGCTCTGAATTGCTAGGGCTCCGGTGTCTCATTGTCCCCAGAAGTAGCCCGTGATTGTCACATTACAAATGGCTTCAAGTGTTCTCTCTCTCGCTCAATAAATTTGCTTTTCAGCCAGCACTAGTTAAGTGCAGATCTGAAGAGGCTGGAAAAGAGAGAAAGGCCCTGAGAGCGCTGAAGCAGAAAGCACAGTGTGCGTGAACCTAATGCAAACAGCAACAGCTGAGCCCTGAGGGAACCCAGGAGCCAGCTGCCCTGGGCCAGGCTCCTCCATTCTCTCAGCCTCTCGAGAACTCCATCAGTTCGGTTCTGTTAGCAGGAGACTAACTTGCCTGGAAAATCCCATGGACAGAGGAGCCTGGTAGGCTACAGTCCATGCGGTCGCAAAGAGTCGGACACAACTGAGTGACTTCACTAACTAACTAACTAAGAAGCACACGGAAGTGAAGTCACTTTGCTCAAGGAAGGGGTCAGTGGGAGAGCTGGGATCAGACAGGGGTAGCTGGCTGCAGAGAAGACGAGGGGGCCAGTAGGCGGCGTGGTCTGGGTGGGGTGGAGGAGTATCTGTGAGGCTGTCTGTCTACACAGATACATAGTAACAGTCTTTTTAAAAACGTGCCCTCACAACCTGCTCTGTGCTTGGCAGGCCAGCCAGAATTGTCTCCTGAGGAAGCTCAGACATCTGTGCTTTTCTCTCCAGGGCCCACCCCCACCCACCCTTCCAGCCGGGACCCCGTGAGGCAGGTGGCTGAGGGAACATCCAGAGTCTCTCCCAGCTCTGACCTTCTCTGAGTCCATGGGCTGGGGTGCCCCAGGTGTCTGCCACACCCCTTGATCTCTGCCCACCCAGCAGTCTTGGTCCCAGACCTGCTGAAGTACCCTGCCCCCATTCCTGACCCAGGACTCATCCGTCTCAGGCATCCTGTGCTTTCCAGTGTCCCAGGGGACAACCACTTCCTCTGCCCAGCTGTGTGATTCCCATGAGACCCCTTCAGCTCAGATGCTCTGGGATTCTACCCTCAAGTGGCCCACTACTCTCCCAGGGGGTCTGATTCAGTAGAAACCATCTCGATAGCATTTTCCTGAGAGTGCTTCTAAATGTAGGCGCTTCAGGACGGTGAGGTGCTGAGGTAACTAACTGTGAGTGCCCTTCTAACACCCCACTTAACTGTATCTGGGTTGAAGATAAATAAATATACCCCATGTTACGAACCCACTCTCCTACTCCCAGGCCTCTGCGCTAGCTTTTGCTCAGAAGTCAGGGCACCATCTGTACCTCCTCTTGCAGCTTTAACTGCTTTCTTCTGAGGGGGCCTCAGCGCAGCCTCCTCTTTGGGGGTCTCTCTGACCCTCAGACTTACCCCCTCCCCTAACAAAGAGCCCACACAGGAAGTCTGGCTCACCTGTGAAACAGGGACCTAGCTAATGATCAGAGCCCAGAAACACCGCCAGAGAACATGGTGCATGTGAAGTTACTGAGTGAGAAAGCCAGAACCCATGTTCTCTTCTCCAGCCTGCTCCACCTAAGGGGTTCCTCTGGGAGGAATCAGCCTCCACCTACTCCTGATTTTGGGGAAAGTAGTTCTAGGGAACTGAAGCATTCTTCAGCTCGGCCATGACAAACCAGTGGCTGGCTGCAAGTCGTCTGACCTGGAAGTCTCTGAAGAAAGCCTTCAGCCTAAGTTTAGCCAGTGCTTTCACCCTCACCAGCGGGCACCACTTGCTCTCTACGGGCTGTGCATGCCCTGATTTCTAGCCCTGCTCAGCTGGAAGTAGAAGTAGGCTGCCGCAGGTTCCCATCTGTAGCCCCCCCATCTTCTCAAGGCCATGGAGCAGGGCATGAGAACAGGGCACGCCGCAGACTCAGTGAGTGGCCCTGTGACATCCTGGGCTGAACGTTAGCCTGCCAGAGGCCTGTGGTCGCTGCCACCAGCACCCTCGCCCACACACAGTTCATTTCCTCATCGTTGGAAGTGCGTCTGCCCACTGCAAGAGGAAATAGCTGGGAGTTGTGGCAAATATTGTATGAGTTATAAAAGGGTTTTAAGTGGAGCCAAAAATCTATCAAATTTAGAATAACATTCTTGCTCCGTTTCATCTTTACGGTGGACGTTGAGTGTTTCTTAAGGCTCTGTCAAGCCAAAGTTTAGCAGATGGGAAAGAAAGAATGTTGTTGTGATCGCTTGTTCTGTTGTCATAACAACCTAAATAAATATTTCCCTATACCCCTTTCCTCATTTCCCTGATGATAAACATTTTGTTTTTTCGTTTATTAAGTTCAGTTCCCAAGCTTTTGGCCAAATCTACACACTAGACTGAATAAGAGAGTCAGAGCTGCACGTAAACAATTTGTGTAAAAGTTTTAGGCAGGACGATGGTTTTTAATATTCGAGAAACTTACTTATCTTTCCGTAGTGCATTCACACCAGAAGCTAAATGACAGACTTCTAGCTCACTAGCTAGAAGTGGGACTGGGTGGCCCAATCTGGACAAATAGTAGAGCTTGAACCTTGGCCTTGACATGGAGTGACTACACAAATACGTCCACGTGTAGCTGTGCACCTTCATCTGGTTGTGTGTTCCTTTTAGTTCATTTTTAAGCAGTTTCTGTAGGCTTAAATGAGGCCCCGTATCCTGTCTCAGTCAGTTGCATCGTAGTGTTTCAATAAAAGGTTGGGTTTGTGGCACACCCTCTCCAGGCAAGTGAGCTTGCCAAGGGCTACTTGAGGGTGTGAGTAGCCACCATCTTGGTGGTTCAACATCTAGAGTACTACTTCAGAGGTCCTCGTGAAGCTAACAGGGAGATACCTATGTTTTAGTTCAGCAGAGTGCTATGAAAATGCCATCAGACTGATTACACATTAAGTATTAACTACCTTTCTTTTTTTTGCCTATGAACACCAAGATAACTTTGAAGCAAGGTTTAGACAATAGCATAGCCACAAATTGACTCCAAACCCATCACCAACAGAATCTCGGATATATATATACTCCAGCTCTCTCTTTTTTTTTTTTTTTTTTAATTTTTTTATTAGTTGGAGGCTAATTACTTCACAACATTTCAGTGGGTTTTGTCATACATTGATATGAATCAGCCATGGATTTACACGTCTTCCCCATTACTCCAGCTCTCTTCTGGAGTCAGGTCCCTCCAGGCTGTGCTGGCTCTAAGTGTAGTCCTTTGGGGGCTTACTGCGGCCACCTAAAAACTCTCCAACACTGTATCCACTAATTCCTCGGAATGAGTTGTCACCTTGCTTTTCTGTCCTGTCTCCATCAGTGAGCTCTAGAATTACCCTCCAGGCCTGCGTTTTCTTCAGTGTCAGTTATTTTCAGCTCCTGGCTCCTACCTCCAGTTCCTGGCTTTCTCTCTCTCTCTCTCATAGTTCATAGTTGGCAGACATTAAAGCTGGAACGCCCACTTTCCTTATGTTACAGATGAGGAAGCTGAGGCCTTGGAGAAGAGCTTTACCTGAGATCACACAGAGAGTAGCAGACCCAGTTTTGTTGAGGTCCAGCCTGGGTTCTTTTTTAACTCGGTGACACATTTCTTCAGGGTCTGAAAGTACAGTAATGGAAGCATGGCAGCCACCTCCCACTATGTCTCAGCAGGCACCAGACCACATCAGATCACCGCTCGCTCTGGTTCCTGGGAATCACGCATAAAGAGAGAGATGCTTTGCCTGCAATCCTAAAGGATGCTGATGGACTCACTCCGCAAATTCCTGGGGTCTCTCCAACTCTGGAAACTCATCCTTCACTTTTCTGGTAGCGTCTTAGAGAAAGCTCTGTGCTTGACTCTTTCTGGTTTCTAGGTGAATTGGGAGGCTGCTGAGCATAGTAATAACTAATTGCAAATTGGGCTAGGACCCTGGTGCTGGGAAAGATTGAGGGCATGAGGAGAAGGGGACGACAGAGGATGAGATGGTTGGATGGCATCACTGACTCAATGGACGTGAGCTTGAGCAAACTCTGGAGATGGTGAAGGACAGGAAACCCTGGCGTGCTTCAGTCCATGGAATCGGAAAGAGTCAGACACAACTGACCGACTAAACAACACCACATAGGGCACAAGGGCTTTGTAGCAGCCAGAACTGAAGCGTCTTCTCCAGGAGAATCTGAGTGCTCACAAGGGTATCCTGGGGTCTCTGGACTAATGTTTCAACCCTCAGGAACCACCACCAAGTAGCAAAGCATTCTGGGACCTGACCCTTCTCCCCTGTGCCCATCTTTTAACCTTGTGGCCCAGCCAACCTCCCACTGGGGCATCTCCGCCCTCCCTCGCTTTTGTGCAAATTGATCACAGCTGCAGGGGGCCAGCATTCCTTTCCTCCACCCCCACTGTAATGCGAGCCAGCTGCCAGGGCTCCCTCCTAGAACTTCCTTCAAAAACACCGCCTCTCCTCCAACCAGCAGACGCTCAGTAAGGCTCCACATTAAGTGGCAAGCGAGCCTGAGCAGTCATCCTTAGCATCCCTAGAGCTGTAGACTGTACTTTGCATGTTCCTAAGAAACCACCAGTCCTAGCAGTGCCCACCCCCGTGGAAGCTCCTCTAGCCTTTATGGGTCGGGGAATAAAATCTCAACAAGCTACACTCAGAATAATCCCTTCTTTCCTCTTCTACCTTTTTTTTTTTTCAAGATTCACTTATTTTTTGGGTGTGGTGGGTCTTCATTGTTATACGGAGGTTTTCTCTAGTTGCGGCAAACAGAGGCTACTCTCTCATTGTGGTGTGCAGGCCTCTCATTGCAGTGGCTTCCTGTTGTGCAGCACGGGCTCTAGGGCACATGGGCTTCAGTTGTTGCAGCTCTCGGCTCTAGAGCGCAGGCTCAGTAGTTGTAGGTGGTGCACAGGCTTAGTTGCTCTGCGGCATGTAGGATCGGCATGTAGGATCTTCCCAGACCGGGGATCAACCTGGTGTCCTTTGCATTGCAAGGCGGATTCTTAACCACTGAATCACCAGGGAAGCCCCTCTTCTGCCATTTATTTGGAAGGAACAGCTGCCACTTACTGTATTATTTGCAGAATCTGACCTTTCCTTCTCATGTTTCAAGAGGCAGAATTTTGTTTTAGAATATTGGACCGGGCTGGAGAACGAGTGGGATGCGACACTGCCCGCACTGCCCGCCTCTCCGGTGGCTCCTGACCCGCTGTGCTGCCCAGGTGCCAGCGAGTGAGGTGGCAGTGGGAACCAGGTGGGAAACATGGGGACCCAGCTGCAACAGCGATCGGACTGTTTAAAAAGCAAACAAGCAAAAAACACCTATTAGCAGAATCGACAATAGTAGTACCAACCTTCATGGCCAACGGCTGACACAGTTGAGCTGTCATTTGTCCCCATCGAGACTGAGTACGCGACTTAGCGACTAAACAACAACAGCAGGCTGAGTACCGGTGTCCCTCAGCTCCCTGCATTCCAGTTAAATGAATGCATTTCTTCGTTCCATGACGTTTCTTTCCCTGCCTTGCGTATCTAGTGCTGGCATTGCTTATCATTGTGCTCTCTACTTGTTCCAACTACCTTCCCTGCCCAGCTGGTTCACACTCACTGCAGCTGAGCCACACACCCTGCCCCCCAGACTCCTGGGCTTCAGCCAGAAATACAAAGTACAGCCGCGCTGGAGAGAAGGGGAGACTCTCTGCAGACCTGCTCCCTCCAGGGCTGAGGCCAAAAGAAGGCCAAAGGGCAGGAGGCCATTACTCTGAATTGGTAAAAAAAAAGAAAAAAAAGAAAGAAAATTACACAGATTTTGTTTTCTTTTTTTTTTTTTAATTTTTAATTGGACTTTGAAAAAAACTTTTTATTTGGGGTTTTTAGGTCATGCCACATGGCATGTGGAATGTTAGTTCCCCGACTGGGGATCAAACCCATACCCCCTGCATTGGAAACTCAAAGCCTTACCCACTGGACCTTTGGGGAAGTCCCCAGACTTGTTTTTCTATTGCAGTAATGAAAAAAAAAAACAAACCCAAAGGCTTCTGGCTATGCCTCTTCATGCCTCTGTTCCTCAGTCTGCATCCCTTTACCTTGCGCCATCTTCAGGACTCCTCGCTCCCCACCCTGCCCTCACCCTGAATGCAGAAGTTACTTTAACCTCTTTTAGCCTGGGGTTCACTGTTGTTCAGTTGCTCAGGAGCATCCGATTCTTTGTGACCCTGTGGACTGCAGCCTGCCGGGCTTCCCTGCCCTTAACCATCTCCCGGAGTTCTAAAATCGGTTCCAGGTCTAAAATTCTGTGATTCTGTAACTTCCCCAGAGTCAAAAATGCTTAAACCACACCTCTGAAGTGTAAACGCACTCTTAAACATAAGTGCCGCATTTTTATTCTCCTTTAGTGACTTGACTAAAGTGCTAACTTGCTTCAGTCATGTCCAATTCTTTGTGATTATATGGACTGTGGCCGGCCAGGCTCCTCTGTCCATGAGATTCTACAGCCAAGAATAATGGAATGGATTGCCAGGCTTTCTTCCAGGGGGTCTTTCCACCTCAAGGATTAAACCCAAGTCTCTCACATCTCTTTCATTGGTAGGCAGGTTCTTCACCACTCGGGCCCCTTGGGGAGCCCTTGACTAAAGTGAGAATTTCAAAAACTTGCTGAAGGGACCATGGATGACAGAGTCCATGACCTACACCATTGCATGATCCACTCTTTCTCCAAGTGATATTTAGGAGCTTAATAACAAATGTGCTATAAAAAGAGGTGGATTTCATACACAAGGCTTCCTTCAGAAAATTCCTTCTTAGGATCTCTTAAAGAACTGCCACTAGCCACTTGGAAATGAAAGCCAACACCCCAGTAAAAGGTGTAACATGTCAAAATTCCACCTCAACCATCACTTTCTACCCACTCCCCACCATACCCCACCCCCAGCTCTCCAGTCAAAATCATTGACTTCCAAGCCTTTTTACTACAGTCCACAATTAGAAATACATTTTATATTCAGACCTAATATACACCCCACATAATATACACATATAGTTTTTTACAACTGGGGAAAATGCATCCCACTCTTATTTTCTCTTACATTCTTTTTGCTGTAGTTGTTTTTAATGCTGATCACAACCCACTGAAATTATTTCAGGGCCCCCGATGGACTGCAAAATTATAGTCTGCAAAAACCTGCTTTACACATGACTATCCTTGTTTATATTATGATGTCCTTCTAGTTTTCTGAGTCATGACCCATAGTACTTGAGCAGATCAGCTTTGTAGATTGGCCACACACAAATACAGCTTTGTCCTAAAAAATCAAAGTTTTCGAACAAAGTGAATTCAGCACATTCAGTGATCTATAGGTCAAGGAAATTAGATGTAAATGATCAGCAATTCACTAAAAGTATCAACATTCCTGACTTATCTGGTAGAAAGTGATGCCTTAAGAAATAAAGCTCTTATGCTTTTCAAGACAATTTTTTTTTAAAGTCTTTACATTTATTGAATCCAGAGAGAAAACAATGATTTACAGAATGGGAAAAAAAAAAGTGTGTGTCATGTCTCAGTGCCTTTAGGATTTAATTCAACATAATGGATAGGGTTATATTTACAGGTTTAAAAACTACATTTGCTATTATTTTTATAGTGTAACCTAATATTTCAGTTGTGGAAAGAAGTCATTAGTAGTTATTAAAGAGCAAATGGTGATAATAATAGTTACAACCTCAGAGTGCTATTGAGAGGTGTCTGTTGTTGTTGTTCAGTTGCTAAATGGCGTTCAAGAAGATCTTTTAAAAGGCAGAAATCACTTCACCGCACACTGCTGGCTGAATTATTGATGTTGCTCTCTTGGTATAAGTCCGAACTTTACCTTACTCAGCTATGTCTCACCCTTACTCAGCTAATGAAGGTATTATAGTGATAAAAAACAAAATGTTGGGGTAGCATCTTTCTCATTTTGAGGGTGATCATTTGAAAAAAAACACAAGACCAAGTATCGGTGAAATATGTGGCTGCTCCACTACTGAGAGGTATCTCATGACCCCAGTGAGCATTAGGAGGTTGATTATTTGCTAAGATAGAAAACAGGAAGGTTAGGAGACATACTGATAAATGAACAAGATTCAACATTGCTCTTATTAGGTTGGGCTTCCTTAGTGGCTCAACTGGAAAAGAATCTGCCTGCAATGCAGGAGACCTGAGTTCGATCCCTGGGTTGGGTAGATCCCCTGGAGAAGGGAACGGCTACCCGCTCCAGTATTCTGGCCTGGAGAATACCACAGACTGTATAGCCTAATAAGTGAAAGTGAAAGTCGCTCAGTTGAGTCCAATTCTTGGGTTAGGGTTAAGGAACTGTAACCCACCAGGCTCCTCCGTCCATGGGATTCTCCAGGCAAGAATACTGGAGTGGGTTACCATTTCCTTCTCCAGGGAATCTTCCCGACCCAGGGATCAAACCCAGGTCTCCCACATTGCAGGCAGGCGCTTTAACCTCTGAGCCACCAGGGAAGCCTGATATGCTGAGTGGAGAGAAAAGGTCAGACGAGTGATAGACATTCTGAGACCATCATTGTTTATCGTCTCAAATAGTTTTGTCATTTTGGTTAGGAGCCCCCAAATGGAAGCAGGATCAAAACGAGGGCTAGTGCATATGTTAAGGATGTCTCAGGGGGTGCTAGATTCATAGGAACTTGCTAGATTCATAGGAACTTCCTAGATTCAGAGGAATCTAAATGATTTGGGGAAGGTTGCTTTTTTATTGCAGTAAAATATACATAACCATAAATTTTACCATTTTAATCATCTTTAAGTGTACAATTCAGGGGCATTTAGCACATTCACAATGTTTGCAGCTATCACTACTATCCATCTCCAGAGTGTTTCATCATCTCAACTGTAATTCTGTCCTCTTTAAGCTACAGTGTGCCCCTTTCCCTTCCTCCAGCCCCTGCTAACTTCCCTTCTGCTCTGTCTCGATGCATTTGCTGATTCTAAGTCCCTCGTGTGACTGGACTCATACAGTACATGTCTCGTTCTGCCTGGCTGAGTTCACTTGCTGGCCAGTATCTTTTAGTCCACTTTTTTCTTCTTAAGTAAACCAGAGCTAAGTGATTTTTTTGATGGGCTCAGGAAAGTTTTATGGCAACGAGATTATAGGTGTGTGACATCATGGGAACGCAGTAAAGGAGCATTCATCTATCCAGAACTCAGCTTCCTTGCAACTTGACGTGAACAGAGCACAGCTGAGAACCAGGGCGAACATTCAGAAGGTGTCCTAACAAATGCAATGCTGGTTACAGGGACCCGAAGGTGACCCGGTATACTCTTGGTTGAATCCACTGGGCCCTCACTATTGTTTTACTCTTGCATTAGACACTTCTAACAAGCTGCTAGAGTTTCCAACACCATAACATTTTAGAAACAGCATATCAGGATGAGAGGAGAGGGGAGCCGCTGGGAGCAGGCTCACTTAGTGATAAGAAATGATTTCGAGGAAGAAGAGAAAGCCTGCTCTCACTCATCTTTGAAGCCACCAGTCGTCACTATGCTGCAGCTCTGCAGAAATGATATAAAAACGATGCTCCCAGGTAATCCACCCGTTCACTGCACAAGCCGAGCCCAAATCCAGGCACGGAGCAAAGCGCTGTGGCTCCCACACAATTGTCAGGCCCAGCATTCGCCAACACAAGGCTACATTATGATCATCCTGCTTTAAGAGAGTCTCTCTTAAAGGCTGAGTCTCTCGTTAGTTTTCTGTGTTTTGAATTCTGGGCAAGAAGTGCATGAATTCTGCTTTTACACAACCGAGCCATTTGGAGCGGACGGCTGCACCTGAACACTGAAGGATGCTGTCTCCCCCCTCCCCTGCCCACACCTAGGTGTTCACACTTGGCGGGGAGAATGTGGGTTCCAATACAAAGTCTCTTCACTGAGAGAAGGAGCACCCATGAGGAAGGAGGCTTTCGTCATTTGGGGGCTTTCTGTGGGTGGGGTGTGCGAGGGGGCTGGCGTGTGAACCTTTCTCTCTGGCGTCTTCGTGGAGGCGGCCCGCCCTCCTGAACCGGCCCTTCCTCCCCTCTCTCCCCGCTGCAGCACCCTGTCCACGTGCTGCCACGCGATGGTGGCGGCCATCTACCCCTTCACCTGGCAGCACACCTACATCCCTGTGCTGCCGCCCGCCATGATCGACATCGTGTGCTCGCCAACGCCCTTCCTCATCGGGCTGCTCACCAGCTCGCTGCCGCTGCTCAGGGAGCTGCCGCTGGAGGAGGTGAGCTCCCTGTGGGGGCAGGGGCAGGGGAAGGGGCCGCCTGTGGCTCTGGCAGCAGGCAGGGTCAGGGGGCAGCGGGACCCCACGGCCTTGTCTGTGAGCCAGCACCCCCCCGCCAAGCCAGCTTCAGCAGAACCTCTTGACTGCAGACTCAGTTTCCCCTCTAAATGAACCTACAGCCGTGGACACCCATTGAGAAGGGCTGCAGTCAGCAATTGGTTGCTGCTATTGAGTCACGTCCCACTCTTTGTGACCCCACGGACCGCTGTCCATAGGATTTCCCAGGCAAGAATACTGGAGTGGGCTGCCATTTCCTTCTCCAGGGGAGCTTCCTGATCGTGGGTGGAAAGCTGTGTGTCCTGCATTGGCAGGTGGATTCTTTACCTCTGAGCCACCAGAGAAGCCCAACCAATGATTTACTAGATTTTAATACACCTCGTCCGTAAAGAGCCATGCGCCCTATCCTTCCCCCGTCCACCCCTCTGCCATGGGAAAAAAGCACACGAAGAGCTAATGGTAACTGGAAATCATCTCTGGGCCAATAACAAAGTCTTGAGAAGGACTGTGTTCCTATAAGTAGGTCCTTTTTCATATTAGCTAAAAAGGCAGCAACCTAAATGTGTTCAGCGATTGAGTTCTGGATCCAGATGAGAAAAGCCCTGCTTAGCGTCTCTGTGGTTACTGAGTCCCAGCCCCTTCCTCAGACTGGTTTCCGTCTCCAGTACTGAGAGCTTCCAGCAGTCACAGCAGAACCGTGGGGACCAAGTGATGCTGCACAGAACCGCCAGGCCTGAACCCTCCCCGTGTCCCGAGATACAGCTACTCTAATTGCCCAGGTGGTCCTATAGTCTCGTTAAAGATGAACCAGCCGACTCAGGTCTTTGAGTGTGGGTTTGTGAACTGCAGAGGGTTTTCCTGGGTGCCCTGTGAGCCTGCAGACGGCTCAGTTCCACCCCCAGGAGAGGGTGTGAGAAGGAAGGACAGCCTCTCTCAGCTCCTGGCCCCTGTGTTAGAGCCCGTGGTTCCTGCTCTTGTGGAAACACAGCGGGCACGCAGGCTCCCTGCTCATCCTCCGTCATAGCCAGCGGTCCACACTGTGTGAGCCCGTGAGTGGGCGCCTTCCTAAGTTTTGCGCCCTAGGCGCTTCACTTGCCTCTCCCTAGTTGTGGCCCCGGGTCTCAGCCTCACTCTGAGGAAGGAGGACGAAAACCTTGGCTCATGGAAGCCCAGCACCTGCAGCTTGGCTTACTGCCCCGTTGGGTCCAGTCCTCTGGGTCTCTCCCCTTTTATCCCATTAACAGAAATGACAAGACTGAGTGGGTAACTGGGAGGTAGGAGGGGGAGGCCTGGCGGGGGTGGCAGAATCCAGTGGAATGGGAACAAGCTGGGGCTCTAGCCTCTCTGTCTCAGTGACCCACACACTAAAAAACACTAAAAACAGCGGCTCTGCCTTAGCCAGTCCAGGAACAGGGCAGGAAGTCCAGCCTTTGGCCCACATGTATCCTAGCCTGCGGTTACAGTGTTGAAAGCATGCATGTCTGGAAAGCTTTTTCCCCTCCTCCCCCTTCATCATCTGTGGCTTCAGTGGCAATGTCAGGAAACCATAATTGGCCCACTCCGCCCTCACCCGGCTGCCTCTCTGGGTGCCAAGAAAGAAGACGGCTAACCGTCCATCTCTGTATTCTGGAAGCCCTCCCTGCTGACAGTAACAGTCCCTTTTCCTCCCCTCGTAGGTCCTCGTGGTCGACCTCGTCAACAATCGGTTCCTCAGACAGGTGAGTGAGAAGCACCCCAGCTTCAACCCACTGCTGGCTCTGCTGTCACCTCTTGTTTAGAGCTCACCGTTCCAGCTCTGTCGGGGCCGGGAGTAGCAGAACAGGCCAGCAGGCTGGGGCAGTCCCCGGCCAGGGCCTGACTGCGGACAGCACAGGAGGCAGGGGTCAAAGAAGAGCGGTTTGGACAAACGATCGATTCCCATGGGCTCTGTCACAAAATGGTTTGCTGACAGAATCTTTGTATGGGTTATAACTGTAGACACTTAACCTTTTTCAACATGCCTTTAAATATTTGACAACAAATTTCATGATATAATGTGAAGTGGAAAAATCAGGATAAAAATTATATACATTACTTTGCTGATCTTTTTTTTAAGGATAGAAATGAGGGGGGAAAAAAAAGAAATGAGGGGAAAAATACATATATATATAGAAAGATAGAAAGGAAAACTCACCAAAACATCAATTCTGGTTGTCTTAGGGTGGGAGACTGAAAAGGAGACAGATTATGAGCGATTTTAGATTGTTTTAATATTTTCATACATTTTCTATAATGATCATAAACTACTTTCATTATCAGAGAATGGGGCTTGGGTGCAGTTCAGTCCCTGGTGGGGGAACCCACGTGCTACATGGCATGGCCAAATAAATAAATAAAATAAAATAAACTTGGAGTGGCCACTGAAAAGTTATGCATGATAATGCTGTTCTTTATCATTAGTTCCATCTACTTTCACTTTCCAAGGGCCCTCTGGGTAGGCCCATCCCCACGGCCCTCCTGCTCTGAGACCCAGATCATAAAGCCAGCTTTCAATCATACAGGTCATCTGCCCTGACCAGAGCCCCCTGATAAGAATTAGCCACCTTGTGGGGGTGGGGCATTGGGAAACATTTATTGAGTAGCCACTTAGCTGCAGGGAACTTTCACAAGTTAATTACATTGCATTTAATTTCTCCCAGCCTTACTGAGCTCTTGTTGACATATAACAAACATATTTAAATTTAAGACCTACAACATGATGATTTGATATATGTATACATTGAGAAATTAGAAACACAATAGGATTAATTAGTTAACCCCTCCATCCCCTCACATAATTACCTGTGTATGGAGGGATAACACTTAAGATCTACTCTCTTAACAACTTTTAAGTATACTTTAACTATAGTCACCAAACTAGACATTAGATTCCTCAGAATTTACTCCTTTTATAGCTGGAAATTTGCGCCCTTTGACCAACATTTGCCCTTTTCCTCACCCCTCGCCCCTGGTAACCACCTCTCTACTCTCTGTTTTTATGAGTTCAGTTTTTTTAATTAATATTTTGAGTTCAGTGTTTTAGATTCCACATATAAGTGAGAACATACAGTATTTATCTTTGGCTGTCTGGTCTACTTCACTTAGCATTATGTCTTCAAGGTCTATCAGTGTAGTCACAAAGGCAGTATGTCTTTTTATGGCTGAATAATATTCCATTGAGCGTGTATATGTATGTGTATGTGTACATATATACATACACATGTATATACACATACATACACATCTGTAAAAATGTCTATTCATGTCCTCTGCCCTTCTTTTTTCTCTTGAGTTGTATGAGTGCCTTATGTATTTTGGATAGTAACCCCTTATCGGGTGTGTGATTTACAGATACATTCTCCATTCTGGAGGTTGCCTTTTTGCTTTGCTGACCGATTGTCTTACTGTGCATAAGCTTCTCAGTGTGGGCTCTGACTTGTTTATTCTCGCTTTTCTGGCTTGTGCTTTTGGTGTCATGTTCCCAAAAATCGTTGCCAAGATCAGTGTCAAAGAGCTTTTCACCTGTATTTTCTTCCAGAAGTTTTACAATTTCTGGTCTTACGTTTAAGTCTGTAATCCATTTTTTAAAATCCCCATAGTTTGGGGGAGAGGTACAAGATAAGGGTTCAATTTCATTCCTTCGTATGTGGATGTCAAATTTTTCCAGTACCATTTATGTAAGCAACCATCCTTTTCCCATTGAATATTCAACTCCCTTGTCAAATGTTAGTTGACCGTATATGAATGGGTTTGTTTCTGGCCTCTCGATTCTGTTCTGTTTGTCGTCTTGTTCAGTCGTTCAGTCGTGTCCAACTCTTTCAACCCTATGGACTATAGCACGCCAGGCTTCCCTGTCCTCCCCTGTCTGTGTTTCTGTTTTTATGCCAGTTGATGTTGGGAAAAATTGAAGGCAGAAGGAGAAGGGGACAACAGAGGATGAGATGGTTAGATAGCATCACCAACTCAACGGGCATGAGTTTGAGCAAGCTCCAGGAGAGGGTAGGGGAGGACAGGGAAGCCTGGCGCGCTGCAGTCTGTGGGGCTGCAGAGAGTTGGACAGGACTGAGCGACTGACTGAACAGCAATGACAGCCATACTGTCTTGATTGCTACGGCTCCATGATAAAGTTTGAAATCAGGAATTAGGATGCCTCCAGCATCCTAATTTGTTCTTCTTTCCTAAGATTGTTTTGGCTATTCAGTCTTTTATGGGTCCATACACATTTTAGGATTTTTTTTTTCTATTTCTGTGAAAAATGTCATTGGAATTTTCATAGGAATTTGCATGGAATCTATAGATGGCTTTGAGTAGCATGGACATTTTAACAATATTCTTTCAATCTATGAACACAGAATATCTTTCCATTTATTTTATATCTTCTCCAGTTTCAGTCATCACCATCTTATTTGTTGCATTTAATCTTCACAGTGAGATAATCTGTTTTACCAAATGGGGAAGCTGAGGCTCCTGTAGCTTGTTAAGAGTGGAATCAAGATTCAAGCCTCTGGTTCAAAGTTGTGTTCTTTCCACTAAATCAGGAACTGTGCCGGGCCTGCCCTGCAGAATCCGCTGTGTCCTGCTGGCTGGGATACAGACACCATCCCCGGAAATGCTGGGACAATGACTCCCGTTTTTTCTGCTTTACAGATGGACGATGAGGACTCCATTCTGCCCCGGAAGCTTCAGGTAGCCCTGGAACACATTCTGGAGCAGAGGAATGACCTGGCTAGTGAGCAGGATGAGGGGCCCCCTGACGGCAAGCGAGGTAAATGCTCAACCGCCTCCCAGACTGCACCCCCGCCTCCATCCTCAGAGCCAGGGAGCAATGGCCTATGGGCGTCTATCTGTACACTTGGCATGGGGTTAAGTCGGGAAATGGGCTGCGAGGTGTACGAGGGGAGAGGCTGGCGCTCATCCCCTTCAGCAGCGAGTTGTAGAAAAAACCTTTCCCACCCCATCCCCAGTTTAGCCCTAAAAAATCTGTTTAAAGGTAGGGGAGAAAAGACAGGCTCACTGTGGGGAACCTCTTCCATGGGTCATCACAGTCGGCCTTCCAGGGACCTGGAATAGCACCCTTGTCTTTTCTGACTGGTTCGTCCCAGAGGCTCTGCCTCCGCCCTCAGCGGTCCTGGTTCTCCCCTGCTCTGCTCAGGCCCTGAGTCCAGCCCCTTGAACGAGGTGGTGTCTGAAGCCTTTGTCCGCTTCTTCGTGGAGATCGTGGGCCACTATTCACTGTTCCTGACGGCGGGCGAGCGCGAGGAAAGGACGCTGCAGCTGCAGCGAGAGGCCTTCCGCAAAGCCGTCTCCTCCAAGAGCCTCCGCCGGTTCCTGGAGGTCTTCATGGAGACCCAGACATTCCGGGGCTTCATCCAGGAGCGGGAGCTGCGCCGGCAGGACGCCAAAGGTCGGGGCGCCGTCTCCTCGGGGGTCGCTTCCCTCTGCTCCCCGCTTCCAGTTCCAGTGCGAATTCCCCTCTGTCCTCGTCTCCCCAGCTTGACCAGACTCTCAGGGACAGCCTTGTCCCCCTCTCTCTGTGGCGTCTCTCCCCCGTCTCCTCAGGCCTCCTCTTGCCCCCTCTGCCCTCCTTCCTCACCCTCTCCGCGGGGCCCCAGGGATGGACAGAGGAGGAGAGGCTGGCCCGCACCCTCCACTCCATGTGCTGCCACCAACGCCCAGCGGGCTGGCCGTGGGGAAGGAGGACAGCAGAGAGCCCCCCTCCCCGGCCTGGGGAGCCCGAGGGCCCCCTCTCCACCCGCTCCCCGTGCCCCGCTCCTCAGGTTCTCCTTCGGGTTCTCCTTGTCTCCCTCAGTGTCCCTGTCCCTGTTGCTGGGTTCCATCACGCCTCTAGTGATCAGGAGCGGGAAGTGTGCGGAAGAGGATGAAACCGTTCCTGTCTCTTTCTTCCATGTTCTTTAAGTCCTTTGGGGAATCTGAAATCTAGAAATATCAGGAAAGGCTACCCCAGGTGGGAGCTAGGCCAGAGGACCAGAGAGATAGATGATTAACCCTGAGGGGATGCCACCCAGTGACAACGGTCGAGGGTGTGGGAGCAGCTGACCCAGGCCTGGGTGTCCTCTGGTGTCGCAAACGCAGAATCTGAGCTAAGGCAGCAAAGCTCCACATCCCCAGAGCTCTGTGCAAAGCAGAAAGCGGGGCTTCTTACTTCAGATGATTCTGATGAGGGTATCCGGAGAGACAAGAGAAGGTGGATTAGAGACTGGGAGAAGGCACACAACTCCTGATGAAAGAATTCACGAGAAGACCTGCCTGGTACACCGACCACTGTTTGACAGAAGATCAGCCCGAGGCTCCAGCCCTGGGCGAGAACTGAAGGTCCCTGCCTGCTGAGGTGACCTGCCCACCCCACCCTCTGAGTCCCTCAATGGCAGCTAGGCTCCCAGGAGGCAGGCCACTTGGCCAGGGGCCCTCTTATGGGAGATCTCAAGGAGAAGGGAAGGACTGGGACCGTCTGGTTCTTCCCTGAGACCATGGGCCTGACACAGTCCAGGTGTTTGGAAGGTGTTCGTTGAGGAAAAATAGGACTTCATGTACGAGCTAGCTTTACAGCTTTCCAAAGACATTACTGCACAAGGCTGGGCAATTATAAGGTCAGGGAAAAAAAACCTTTTAAATCTTTTGATTCAGAGCATGTTTATAGAGCAGCTCTGTCTCAGCAGCAAGGTTTCTCTTATCTGCGGCAGTAAGGAAACGAACACGTGTAGAAGCACCAAGAGAAGGAACTAAAGTGATTGGGATTTCTCTCGTCAACAGGTCTATTTGAGGTCCGAGCCCAGGAGTACCTGGAAACACTCCCCAGCGGAGAACACAGCGGTGTCAACAAGTTCCTGAAGGGACTAGGTGAGGCCCAGGGTCTGGGTTCCCGGCAGCAGCCCCTGGGGCCACGGGGTCTTGGCCAGTTCCTGCCACCAGAGCCGGGGCTCATGACACTGAACTCTGAGGCCCACTGGGCCCAGTCGGCATCTTACCAACCTCCAGTTCTGCCCTGCCCCCGGAGCGGAAGCTAAGGACACACGGCCCTCTCCCGGCCCTCCTGGGCCCTGGCTGTGTTGCTCTTCTTTCACTCTTACCTCCACATCTTCAGTCTTCTGGGGAGTGGGGCTTAGAAGTATGATGAATGGAACCGGAGAAGGGGGCCTGGCGGTAGAGACCTGGCCCAGCCTCCAGGTGTGTTTCATTTCCCTGAAAAGTGGAAATGTAAGAATTTCAGTAAGGACTGTAGTTTAACCAGCCAAAAAACGCCCATGCTAGGAAATGGAGGAGGAGAAGAAAGCAAAAAGCATGAGGGAGGGAGCAGGCCCCAGTGAGGACGAGCTGCAGTGAGGACAGCCCCCCGGAGGACCTGCAGGGTCCTGCTTAGAGCCTCACCCGGGGGGCCAGTGCCCGGGAAGGGACCACCCACCTCCCACAGGGCCGGGCCGGGCATTTGTTCCCCTCAGGACCCCCAGGGAGGCGTGACAGTCCCTGCGTCCTGTGTCACCATTTCAGAAGCAACGTCTGCAGCTCTGACAGTCTTCCCTTCAAAAGATCCCTGTTCACAGGGGAGGCGCATGAGCAGTGCAGGGGGCACCCAGGCTGGAGGAACCCCCCATTTCTCCTGAGCCCTGGGGTGAAGCTCGGGGGTGGGGTGGGAGCCCCAGTTGTCCACACCACAGCTGGTGTGAAAAGGGCAGGATTTTAACTCAGCTCCTCTGTCTGCCTGGTGCAATGTTCTCATTTTCTTTTTTTAGGCAATAAAATGAAGTTTCTCCACAAGAAATAGCCCTCAACCCAGACTCCACGGAAAACTTCCTCCCAGGGCAACCACATGTCTTAAAAACAGTCCTGGTGGTCTTCCTGAGAAGTCGGGTCCTTGGTTGTCCCAGGTGCTGGGATAAAGGCCAGGATGGTTTCTGGCCACCCCTGGGTCCTCCCTGGGGACAGGACCCCAGAGCTGCCGGCAGGCAGCTTCTTCAAAACAGCACTGGAATTGGGACCTGGGACCAGGCACGTTCAAAGGGATTGTTTTGGGTTGTTGGATTTGGGGTGTTTTTTTTTTTTAATCTTAGATATTAAAAAAGAAGAAGAAGAAAAGTGTTTGGGTTTTCTTTTTATTTCGCCAAGGCATAAGACAGCTGTCCTGCCCTGTGTCATGAACCTTTCCCTGGTCCATCCTGCCTGGCAGCTCACCCTGGAGCCAAAAGGAGGAGACTGGGAAGGAGCGGCCTCCTGGGACTTGGAACCGAGATGCTCCCTGGGGCAGAACTGGGGTCAAGGGAGAAGCACCGTGGCGACACCCACAGGCACTGCAGACCCCACGCCACGGGTGTCAGGGCGGGAGTCCTCTCGGGGAAAGGATCGGCAGGTAGTGGAGTCAGGTCTGTGCTGGAAAGGCAGACAGAGGACAGCAGCAGGATTCGGTTTCCTGAGACGAACTGCTCTTTCAGCCCGGCCGGTGACGCCACCTGGTGGCCGAGCCCGCTTGTCGTCATGTCGCTGACGCCTCTGGTCCCAAATGGACCTGACTCTCCTGGACGGCCTCTTTTCCCCTCCGAGGCCACAGAGCCCGCCCCTGCCCACAAGTCCACGACTTTTACAGGTACACGCAAAAAGAGGCTCTCTCTTCGTAAGATGTTAATAAAATATTCTTAGGGCTGTAAAGTTTATGATGCTGCCCGCCTTAAAGCTCACAAGCCATGGCCTCGACCCCATTCCTATTTTACTGCAGGAGATTTTCCCATCTCCATGTAGGGCCCAGAACAGCACATGTAAAGTCGTACACGCTACCCGTGTATGATAAATGGAGGGACTTCTGTTGTCATCAAGAAGCAGCATCAATGTCGGGTACATACACGATCCGAATGAACTTACAAAACAGAATGAGACTCAGAGACTTAGAGATGGAAACTATGGTTGGCAGGAGAGGTGGGGGAGGCTGGGGGGAAGGGACGGTTAGGGAGTTGGAGACAGACGTGTACAAACTGCTCTATTTAAAGTGGATAACCAGGAAGGACCTACTGTACCGCACAGAGAACGCTGCTCAGTGATATGTGGCAGCCTGGGTGGGAGGGGAGTCAGGGGAGAATGGCTACATGTTTATGTATGGCTGAGTCCTTTCACTGTTCTCCTGAAACTGTCACGTCTTTGTTAATCGGCTGTACCCCAGTACAAAATAAAAAGTTAAAAAAAAAAGGAGCATCAAAACTCTGGGGACGGCTTCCTCAGACTTGCACAGCCAGAGGGGCGGGGGCAGGAGGTGTGGGAGAAGGCTGCACTCCAGGGGGCGCTATCCTGCCCCGGTGGGAAGAGAGTCTTGGGCAACACAGGCACGCTCTCAAAGCAGGCCTCAGGGCCGCCCCGCGGCCAACCCGCTGCCTAGTATCCCACCAGGTGGGTTCGCTCTGGGGGGCACCAGGAACCCTACAAAAACACACAAAAGGAATGTGCTCTGACCCTGGCAATGGCCCTGGGGCCTGGGCTGCCTGGCAGAGGTTCTTGACCTCTAAGGAGTTGGGAGCAAAGAGGTCTTTGGAGGAAAAATAAGAACAAGAGGAAAATGAGGAGAGGTCGACCTCTCACCCTATACTAGGGGTTCTTAACTAAAGTCATGGTCCACCAAATTGTACCCAAGATTTGGTGTGTCCATTCGATTCGGGGGCAAGAGTCCATAGTTTACATCAGATTCTGAAGGGGGTCCAAGGCCCCCTAAAAGGATAAGAACATAACAATTACCTAGGTGTATAGATATGTATGGTTGGGGGTTGGGGAAGACCAAAAGAGAATCTCTGGGTGTGGGGACTCAGGAATTTGTAACAAGCGCCTCAGATTAGTTAACTTTATTAGCACCAATATTCTGCTGAAAGATGATAACTTTCTTAATATTTTGGAATATACTTTCTTTTCTAACTTATTTCATATTGTTTACTCAACACGTCTCAGTGAATAAATATATACTTTTGTCAACATTTCTAACGGCTATGTAATATTCTGTTTTGCAGATATGATAAATGTTATTTTACCAATCCTCTCATGCATGCAAGATATTTCCAATTTTTAATATCGTAAAGAGCATTGCGAAAAACATCTTTGTAAAAGTTTCTTAGTACATATGCCTTGTTTTCAATTTTAAAGATTATTTATTTACTTATTTTTGGCTGTGCTGGGTCTCTGTTGCTATACGGACTTTTCTCTGCTTGCGGCGAGCAGGGGCTACTCTCTAGTTTCGGTGCGCGGGCTTCTCGTTGTGGTGGCTTCTCTTGTCACAGAGCATGGACTTGAGCACAGGCTCAGCAGCTGTGGTCCAAAGGTTTAGTTGTTCCACGGCCTGTGGGATCTTCCCGGACCAAGGATCACACCTGTGTGTGTCTCCTGCATTGGCAGGTGGATTCTTTACCACTGAGCCTCCAGGGAAGCCCCCTATTTTCATTTTTGCTTGAAGTTAAATATATATACAGAAAAGTGCTCAGATCATGAATACACAGTCAGACAAACTTTCACAAAGGACCACATCCAGGTACCAAGTCCAGGAGCAGAACATCACTGGATGCAGTTCACCTTACCAACATCCCTCCCACCCTACTCTGCATAAGTTTAAACTACATCAGCTAAGGAAGTGCCTTCATTTTGCAAAGTGGTAATTAAGGAAGGGGAGCATCAGAAACCAGAGAAAAAAAATAGGGTTGTGATTCCCTACTCACAGTCTAGGGCAGACCTCGGATGGACAATGCTATTTGGGTTTAGAAACAAAGTGTAGCCAAGAAGCATGGGTGTGTTGGATAGAACACGGCCGCTCAACCTTTTCATCTTACCTCACACCAACAGTCTGTCCAAGAACCAAGTCCTCCGATTCCATTAGAAAAATTAAGAAAAAAAAAAAAAACTCATACATTTTCCATGAAGAGTGTGTATTTAGAGGCATTCCATTATCGTGTTTCAATTCAGGGTCAATCACATAGTCATGAAAACCAGTTGGAGCAGGACTTCTGGGTGGGTTTCATTGCTGTAGACTATCTGAGACTGGTGGGCAAGGGAAGGGATGAGTGGGAGGTGTGGCTGGCATGTCTTGGTAACTGGCCGGAGATAGGGAATCTGAAAGAGAAGGTAGCTGTCACCACTGCTGAGACAAGGGAGAGTGAGTTCTTAGAAATTATCACACAAACCTTTTCTCACGCAGACCAAGAACAATGAGGAGATCTGCTATTTATTATTTCTTTTTACCCATTACTATGTTCAGTTCGGGCTTCCCAGGGAGCACTAGTGGTAAAGAACCCACATGCCAATGCAGGAGATGTAAGAGACCTGGGTCGATCCCAGGGTTGGGAAGATCCCCTGGAGAAGGGCATGGCAACCCACTCCAGTATTCTTGTCTGGAGAATCCCATGGACAGAGGAGCTTAGTGGGCTACAGCCCATGGGGTCACACAGAGTCGGACACGACTGAAGTGACTCTGCATGCATGCATGCATGCATGCACACATGTTCAGTTCATCATGTGTGTTATTTGATCACTTGAATGTAAGCATCATGAAGGAAGGGACTGTATCCGTTACGTTCAATGCTGAATTCCCAGAGCCTTAGATCAGTGCCTGGCACAGAGTCATCTCTCGGTAAATGTTTGCTGACCAAAGCAACAATTCCCACAGTAGTACTAAGGTGGGACTGTACTGACTCTGTCGCGGGCAGCAAGCTCCGTAGAGATGCATGGGTACCCTTCCAAGTCAAAGGAGTGCTTCATCAGGAGATGCCAGCCAGCTCCCGACTCTAACAGCCACTTCCGGTAGCTCAGATATCTTGTTTTCAGCACAAGCACCAAGCTCCTAGGAGACCACATTAATAATCAGAAGGTTGCTTGGTGAGTAGGAAAGCAGAACAAAGGTGTTGGAGAGTCTTCAGGGACATCTCCCCAGGAGGGGAGGGAAGCCCGACAGACTTCCCTGTCTCACAGAGGGTCTGTTCCCCTGGACATTTCCCCTGCCCCCACCCTGCCCTCCTTTTTTTTTCCCCCCTTTGTTTTATTTTACTGGGGGGAAATTCACGTAACACAGAAGTCCATTCATCACTCAATGGATACTTGGGTTTTCCCCACCTTTTGGCTATTGTGAATAGTTCTGCAACAAACATGTGTTCATGTATTTGTTTGGGCTTCCCAGGTGGTGCTAGTGGTCAAGAACCTGCCTGCCAATGCAGGAGATGGAAGAGACACAGTTTTGACCCCCAGGTCAGGAAGATTCCCCCGGAGGAGGGCTTGGCAACCCACTCCAGTATTCTGGCCTGGAGAATTCCATAGACAGAGCAGCTTGGCAGGCTATAGTCTGTAGGGTCGCAGAGTCGGACACAACTGAAGCAACTTAATGCACACGCACACCTTTGTCTGAGGAGTGGACTGAGTTGTTCGTGCTCACTTGTGTCTGTCTGTGTAACCCCTTGGACCACAGCCCTCCAGCCTGCCCTGTCCATGGGACTGACTCTCCAGGCAAGAATACTGGAGTAGGTTGCCATTTCCTCTTCCAGGGGATCTTCCTGACCTAGGATGGAACCCGCATCTACTGCGTCTTCTGCACTGGCAGGCAGATTCTTTACCACGGAGCCACCTGGGAAACCCATTGGTTTGAGTACCTGTTTTCAATTTCTTTAAGTATATACCTACGGGTGGAATCGCTAAGTCATAGGTTAATATCTACGTTTAAATTTTTGAAGCACCATCAGAGTGTTTTCCACAGAGTTTACATTATTTTATACACCTGCCCACAAGGTATGAAGCATGCCCCCTTTCCTATGTTCCCTCCCTTTCTTCAGACAGATTCCAGCTTTTTTAGCTGTATCCATCACCTTCCAGCCAAACCTCTCAGAGGGTACCCCATGTTTCTCAGGGGTGATTGGCATCACCTGCATCAGATCCACCTAGGATATTAAGGACAGATGCCTGGAATCCACCTTGACTTATCTGGGACCAAGGCCCTAGAGCCCTTGATTGGCTGCAAGTTTCCCAAATACCTTCAAGTACTTACAGGTTTCTGTCTTAGATGACTCACTTCTTCAGGTGACCCAATCTCCTACCTTATATGTAAATTATCCTGTAATTTTCACTCACAGAGAGTAATCTTAGGGCCAAGTTTTGAAATTAAGACTTTTGCACGCATGGCCCAAGTTCAGTATTACATAAGAGCTGAAATGCTTTAAAGAACAAAAATATTGATGAAAGCCTACAAGAGTCCACAGACCTGGTGAATTCAGGTTGTGGTTTTTTTTGTGTTTTTTTTTTTGTGGGGGGGGTGCAGTGGTAAAGAATCTACCTGTCATTGCAGGAAACCCAGGTTCAATCCCTGGGTCAGGAAGATCCCCCGGAGAAGGAAATGGCAATCCACTCCAGTATTCTTGCCTGGAGAACCCTAAGGACAGACGAGCCTGATGGGCTACAGTCCATGGTGTCACAAAGAGTTGGACACGACTGAGCACGCACATTAATCACCTTGCCTAGGATTAAAAGCAAACCCACTGTGGTACAGGTTAACCTCCCCCCACCCCCCCACCCCACCAAATCCTGAAGAGAGATGCTCTGGGAGTGAACTCAGAGGAGGGCAAGGCAGGCGGAAGCTGGAACCTCAGCTCAGAGTTCAGGAGGGTTGATGTGAGCTGAGAGTTCAGACGGGTGCTTGGGAGGGGCTGGAACAGGCAGAGGAGGAAGGGGAGATTCCTGGCCGAGCAAAGGTTAGTAAGGAAAGCAATAGGCAGGTGAGAAGGGCCGCTTAACTGCTGGCGCCTGTCAAGGCCAATTAACTTCCCTCCCTGGCTTGTCCAGCGACCACGCCTCACCCCCACCCAGCTGTTGCACGGGGTTGCGCCACCAGCCTGCAACTTCTTCCAGGCTACAGTGAGCCTGGGGCAACCTCCCTGACACCCGTCCAGGGAGCCGTCTCACCTTTGGTCAACGCTGGGCTCCCTACCCGCCCGTCTGACTCTCCTTGCCCACAACCTTCACCCCTCCTCACCTGACCATAATCCTGAGAGCCCACAGTTCAGTAGTCCTGCAACCAAAGCTCACCACCGATTGTCCTTCCTACCAAGGAGCTAATTACCTGACCTGCATGGGCAGAATGTGGACTGAGTTGTTTTTCTGGCAGATTCAGGCAGACCCGCCCTTCATTCTCGTGGCCCCTGGACAGATGTGAAAGGGCTTGTCCTCCGAAGGGGCTCTGGGTGGCAGCGGACCCAACAAGCCAGGGGCAGCTGACGTGGGTCCTGAGAAGGGCAGGGCCTGGCCAGCTGACAGCTGCCCTGGGCGACCGGAGCCCCAGTGGTTCCCAGGCTGAGGACGCTTTTCTCCCCTCTCTGTCCTGGTTTATCCGCCTGGGAAAGCTCTGGGCGGGAGCTGAGGTGGCACGCAGCCCTGCCAAGGCCAAGCCAGGGTCAGCCAAGCTAGGGTGACTCACAGGGTCAGGGGGCGGTGCCTTCCCAGCAGCGTGGGGTCCGCGGGCTCCGCATCCTTGGTTCTGTCCACCCAAATGGCCCTGAGAGGCTGGTCAAGCCTCACTTTGTGGGGAGGTGGAGCTGTGGAACCAGAGGGCTGTCGAAAGCCCCCTCTCTCAAGATGGGGACGTTTGCCTTCTGGGGGTATGGGGGCGGGTAAGGGCCCTGTCGTGCACTTTCTAGCCACGTCAAAACGTTGCTTTTTAAAAACAGAGAGCAGGCGATGATTGCACAATGATGTGAATGTACTTAACGCTACTGAACTGTAAACTTAAAAATGATTAAACTATCAGATTTTATGTCTTGTGCCTGCTGTCTTAGAAAAACAATTAAAACACCCATAGCAATAACGTTGCAATGTATTTATATTCTGTGCAATTAAATTAACCTTAATGGTAAAGAATCCACCTGCTAATGCAGAAGAACTGGGTTCAATCCCTGAGTTGGGAAGATCCTCTATAGAAGGAAATGGCAACCCACTCCAGTATTCTTGCCTGAAGAATTCCATGGACAGAGGAGCCTGGTGGGCTACAGTCCATGGGGTCACAAAGAATCAAACATGACTGAGTCACTAAACAGCAGCAAATATCTTATGCAAGGGTTTCCCAGGCGTTGCAGTGGTAAAGAATCCGCCTGCCAATGCAGGAGATGCAAGAGATGCAGGTTTGATCCTTGGGTCGGGAAGATCCCCTGGAGAAGGAAATAGCAACCCACTCCAGTATTCTTGCCTGAGAAATTCCATGGACAGAAGAGCCTGGCCAGCTACAGTCCTTGGAATTGCAAAGAGTCAGACACGACGGAGCACACACACATGTATCATCCACACAGTATTTCTACAGGATAAACACCAACTTCTTCCTCTATGCAATTGTTTCCTTTCACTCTCCAGAGACTGATCCTGTGAACACTTTCTAAGTCTACATGGGAAATAAATGTTGTTGTTGTTATTGTTTAGTCGCTAAGCCATGTCTGATTATTCTGCCACCCCATGAACTGTAGCCTTCCAGGTTCCTCTGTCTGTGGGATTTTCCAGGCAAGAATTCTGGACTGGGTTGCCATTTCCTTCTCCAGGGAAGCTTCCTGACCCAGAGATTGAACCTGAGTCTCCTGCCTGGCAGCCAGATGATTCTTTACCACTGAGCTACCTGGGAAGCCCAGGGAAATAATATATGTTCTTCTTAAAATTTTGAATTCTTACCATTGCAGGACTGATCCAGAAGATGGTGAAGGAGCCCTTTAATGCCTTCCTCTGAGGTGTGGGGATGACAAATGGAGGCTGAGGACAAGACCTAGTGCATGTGGTTGGAGGCTGAGGACAAGACCTAGTGCATGTGGTTGGCCCAGCAGAATTTTGCTAACCCTTGATCTTCCCTCCTTCCTCTGCTTTCTAGAAGGCAGCCCCTCCTCCTTCCTTTCTCAGGCTCAGAGCTCCACCACCCTTGGCCCAGAGATAAACTCTCTCAGAGGATCAGGCTGTGGTGATAACTGTTTAGGGAGTCACCCCCACAAGGCATTTTCAACCGCAGACTCTTAAGCTATAACCCCAGAAGTGCGGATTCCAGAGCTGAGACCAGTGCTAGGGGAGGGGGGAAGATGTCATTGGTGGGGGGGAGTGGGGGGTCTGTCTTGAATGTCAACCCCCTGGGGATATTGCCATCCCACCCTGGTCTCCATCGTGCCTGCCTCGCCAAGCAGCTTCCCAGCACCCACACCTGCCAAAGCCTGAGGCCACACAGCTTGCCTGGGTGCCCCATACAGACGTCGACGACCTTCAGGGCAGCCCTGAAACCTCCTCACTTGAAGTCGAGGGTGGGAGAGAGTCTGAGCCCTCCCGAAGCCCTACTTCTCCGCTGCAGCATCGCCCAAGCTGCTGCCCACAGCAGCTGAAGAGATGTGCGAGCTCTTGAAGTGATGAGAGAATGTTCTGGAATTAGGCAGTGGTGATGGTTACACAGCTAATAGAGTCACAACAGCTTTGCGACTATATTACAAACCACCAGATTGTACCCTTAGTTTTATTATTTATTTATTGTTAGGATGCAGCTTGAAGGATCTTAGTTCCCCGAGCAAGGATGGAACGTGTGTCCCCTGCATTCGAAGTGTGGAGTCTTAACCACTGGACCACCAGGGAAGTCCCCGGAGGGTACACTTTAATCTTTAAAAAGATTCATCTTTGTTTCATTTAAAATAAATAAGACAAAAAAAAGTGAACTTTGTAGTATGTGAACTATATTTCAGTTAAAGTAAAAGACGAGACCAGCCACTGGAGGACAAAGGAGAGTAAGCTTGGTGCATGGGGTAAGCTGAGCCTGCAGCCGCCCCAGGTTACAGGACCCAAGGGGCTGCAGAAATTAGAAACAGCCCTGCTCACACCCCACCATCAGGAGAACCCCTCCTCCACCTTCTTAGTGTTTGGCTCTGGTAGTGGGGTGGCTACTGTCATGGCAACTCCTGTGACCGATAACATAATTACCACAAAGTCTTACTAGCAATTCCCTCATACTCTGCTCATTAGGCTTGTTTTCAGGATTCCCTGGCAGGCCAATGGTTAGGACTTGGCACTTCCACTGCAGAGGACCTAGGTTCAACCCCTGGTGGGGGAACTAAGATTCCACAAGCCGCAAGCTGGGCAGAGGGGCCAAAAGAAAAAATTGAGAAAGAGAAGCATATTTTCACTACAACAGCTGATAGCATCATCTCCTCAACCCTTTCGCTTCCTGCTTCACTGCATGTTCTGCACACCAAACTCCCGCAGTATCTCCCAGATGGATCCTCCTCCCAGAGACTCATCAACTGGCTGAATCCAGACTTCAAATAGTTCGCTGAATCTTGGCCTTGCTTCCAGCCCTGAAATAAAGCCTGAAACAGCTCGAACATTCTGTCCCAGACCACACCCCACACTTCCGCAGACCCCTCACTGTTTTATATTTTTTATTGGAGTATAATTGCTTTACAACGCTGTGTTAATTTCTGCTGTAAAATGGAAATCAGCCATAAGTGTATCTGTATCACCTCCCTCTTGAGCCTCCCTCCCACACCCCATCCCATCCCTTCCGGTTGTCACAGAACACTGGGCTGGGCTCCCTGGGTTACACAGTGGCCTCCCACTAGCTATTTTACACATGGTAGTGAATATATGAACCCACTCCAGTATTCTTGCCTGGAGAATCCCCGTGGACAGAGGTGTCTGGTGGTCCACAGTCCACAGGGTTGCAAAGAATCTACTAAGCGCAGCACAACAGTGTATCCATGTCAATCCTAATCTCCCAATTCGTCCGACCCTCCCCTTCCCCTCCTGTGTCCACATGTCCATCCTCTATGTCTGTCTCTATTCCTGCCCTGCAAATATGTTCATCTGTACCATTTTCCTAGATGCCACATATATGCATTAATATATGATATGGCATTTGTCTTTCTCTGTCTGACTTACTTCATTTATAATAATCTTTAAATCCATGTATGTTGCTGCAAGTGGCATTGTTTCATTCTTTTGTGGCTGAGAGGACTTCCCAGGTGGTGCTAGTGGTAAAGAACCCACCTGCCAATGAAGGAGATATAAGAGACTTTGTAATAGTTTGATCCCTGGGTTGGGAAGATTCCCTGAAGGAGGGCATGGCAACCCACTTCAGTATTCTTGTCTGGGAAATCCCATGGACAGAGGAGCCTGGCAGGCCACAAACCATGGGGTCGCAAAGAGTCAGGCACAACTGAGCGACTGAGCGCACATAATCAACAAAGGATTAGGGCCTAAAATATATAAATAGCCCCTAGGAATCAATAAGAAAAAGGCAAACAATCTAGCAGAAAAATAGGCAAAAGAAAAGCATAAATAGGCAAAAGAAGGCAAAAGGTAAAATAGGCAAAAGGAGAGGAAGTACAAATGTTCTATAAACAGATGAAAGGGTTTTCAAATACAATATTAATCAGAAAAATATGCATTCAAACCACTACATGTTACCATTGCCAACCTCACAGATGACCAAAACTTCAAGTCAGACAATTTTTTTTTTTAATTGAAATGTAACTCACTTCACATACTGTACCATTTGCCCTTTTCAAGTACAGAATTTGGTGGTTTTTAGCACAGTCACAAAGTTGTACAACTATCAGCATTGTTTAACTCCAGAACACTTTGATCACTTGAGAAAGATTACATCTTTTTTAAACTGCTGAGGGCAGCAGCTTGGGCCATAGCCTGGAGTAAGAACAGGGACTTGGGAGTGTTCAGTTTCTCTGGGATATACAGTTTAAAATGTAAAAATGTGGAGCAGCAGGATATGACGGGACTAAATAGTATCGACACTGAAAAACTGACCTTACCAAATAATGGATTACCAATGACCCAGTAATTCTACTCCTAAGCACTATTGTTGTTTAGTCTCTAAGTCGTGTCTGACTCTTTGTGACCCCAAGGACTGTAGCCCAGCAGGCTCCTCTTGTCCATGGGATTTCTAGACAAGAATACTGGAATGGGTTGCCATTTCCTTCTCTAGGGGATCTTGCAGACCCAGGGACTGAACCTGCGACTCCTGCATTGGCAGGCAGATTCTTTACCACTGAGGCACCCGGGGAGCCCACTCCTAAGCATACACCCAACAAGACACGTGCACGTGCTCATCAGAAGACATGTGCAGGAATATTCAGAGCAGCATCGTTTTTAATAGCCGGAAACTGGAGGCAATGAAATGTTCATCAACTGTAAAACGGGCGGGCCATACAATGGAACACCATGCAACAGTGAAAGTGAAAGTCGCTCAGTTGTGTCCAACTCTTTGCAACCCCATGGACTATATAGTCCATGGAATTCTCCAGGCCAGAATACTGGAGAATACTTTCCCTTCTCCAGGGGATCTTCCCAACCCAGAGATCGAGCCAGGGTCTCCTGCATTGCAGGCAGATTCTTTGCCAACTGGGCTATCAGTGAACCAGTGAAGTTGCTCAGTCGTGTCCGACTCTTTGCAATCTCATGGACTGTAGCCTACTAGACTCCTCCATCCACGGAATTTTCCAGGCAAGAGTACTGAACTGGGTTGCCATTTCCTTCTCCAGGGGATCTTCCCGACCCAGGGATCGAACCCAGGTCTCCCACATTGCAGGCAGATACTTTATCGTCTGAGCTACCAGGGAAGCCCTCAGATGCAACAGTGAAAAACCTATAAACTATGCCACGTGCATCAATATAGAGTAATCTCACGAACACAAGATAAATCAGCAAGAAACGGATATGAGTTAGATTCCACTTAAACAGAATTTTAAAACAGGCAAACCTAGTAATGTACTATTTAGGAATCCATGTGTAGGTAAAAACAAGTGTAAAGAAAACCAAAGGACAGATGAACACAAGACTCAGGAGAATGATTTGCTTAGGATCAGGATGTGTTACAGAAGAGGTGCACAGGATGGAGAGGGGATAAACTGGAGCTTGGAATTGACATATACATGCTACTAAATATAAAATAAGTCGCTAGGAGCTTTTCTGGTGGTCCAGTGGCTACGACTCAACACTCCCAATGTAAGGGACCTCCAGTTCAATCCCTAGAAAGAGAACTAGATCCTGCATGCCATGATTGAGATCCAGCACAGGGACGTTCCTGGTGGTCCAGTGGCTGAGACTCTGAGCTCCCAGTGCAGGGGGCCCAGGTTCGATCCCTGGTCAGGGAGCTAGATCCCACATGCTACAACTGAGACCCAGAGCAGCCAAATAAATAAATAAAATTTAAAAAAAAAAACAAAAAGATCCAGCATAGCCGGGCTTCCTTGGTGGCTCCGTCGTAAAGAATCCACTTGCCAATACAGGATACGTGGGTTCGATCCCCAGTCCAGGAAGATCCCACATGCCACGTGGCAGCCAAGCCTGTGCACCACAACTATGAAGCCCAAATGCTCTAGAGCCTGCACTCCAAAACAAAAGAAGCCATGGCAGTGAGGAGCCCATGCACTGCAATTAGAGAGTAGCCCCTGCTTTCTGCAACTAGAGAAAAGTCCACACAGGAACTAACACCCAGAACAGCCAAATAAATAAATAAATAAAAATTATTAAAAAAAAAACAACAAAAAAGATCCATCACAGTCACCTAAATAAATATTTTTTTAAAGATAGCTTCAAAAAAATAGGAAGTCTACTCAATACTCTGTAATGACCTATATGGGAAAAGAATCTTTAAAAGGAGGGATATATGTCTATGTATAACTGATTCACTTTGCTGTACATCTGAAATTAACACAACATTGTAAACTAACTATTAATACACTCCAATATAAATCAACTTTTTAAAAAACAGGCTTCCCTGATGGCTCAGTGGTAAAGAATCTGCCTGCCAATGCAGGAGACATGGGTTCGATCCCTGGTCCAGGAAGATCCCACATGACTCAGAGCAGCTAAGCCAGTGTAACTGAAAGAAAAGCAAAAAACCAGAGGCACACAGGACCGGACTTTTCGAACATGATAATATTGTACTCCTTGATACGGGTGTCTGGGTGTGTGTTTTGTTGGAGGAAAAACTTTCTCTACACTCTTATGGCCTGTGAATTAGACTTGCAAAAGGCAGATTGACAGGATAAAAGGCACTCAATTTTTGTTCATGTTTACGTGCATGGAAGTTCATAAAAAGTAAGTGAAAATCAGAGAAATGGTGAGACTCAGGGGTTCATATGCCATTTAACAAAGGAAACATGGCTTGGGCTTCAAGGGACAATAAACTGTGGAGAAATGCCTAGGAAATGCATGCGGGAAACTAATGACAGATAGGGGTTCTGTTATAAGATCTGGTTGTGCAGACTCATGTCCACGCTGACCTTTCCATCTCCGGAATGAGAATTGCAGGAAATGTATGTCCTGCTTTTAGGAGGAGAGGGGGCAGAAGGGCAGAGAACCCTGCCCGCATCTATTCATTCTCAATTTCTTCAATTCAAAATGGACAGGTGGCACTAGCAGTTAAGAATCCACCTGATTCGACCCATGAGTCAGGAAGATCCCCTGGAGTAGGAAATGGCAACCCACTCCAGTATTCTTGCCTGGAAAATCCCATGGGCAGAGGAGCCTGGCGGGCTACAGTCCGTGGGGCCGCAAAGAGTCAGACACGACTGAGCACGCAGCCCACATGGACATTGTGCAGTAGTTTGGGGTAGGGGTCGGGGGAATAGATGGACTTCTCACTGGCAGACTGATACTGTCCTAGCCTCACCTGGGGAAGAGAAAGAGATTAATTTCAGCCACTGTTCCGGATCCTGGCCTGTCCCCTGGGGAGGCCCTGGCACCCAAGGGACAGTGAGGTTTGGAAGGAGGGAGGCACAGAGCCTCTTCCCCCAGCTCTGCCTCCAGGTGACTGTGGAACTTGGGAGACAGCTCCTCACCTCCTGCCCCTCCATCTCACTACCTGTAAAGTAGGTGAACAGGTCCCTCTGACTCCAGACTTGACTGTCTGCTGCAATGCCTGCTGCCACAACCAAGAAAAGTGGCTTGGAAGCCCAGTCAGGGCAGGACCCCAGGGTTTTCAGCTGATGGGGCCATTGGGAAGAAGCAAGAGGGAGGGGGGCCTGGGGGCCATGGCAGGACAAGTAGGGGCGTGAGGAGGAGGAAACACGAGTGTCTCCCAGGCAGTGAACAGGCAGTGAGTGCTGGCATCTCCCAGGCAGTGAACAGCTGAGCTGATCTGGAAGTCAGGGCATGCCTCAGCCATTCTTAGCAGCTATTTATAGCTCCTGCACCTCTGCGTTTCGTAGCTGCCTGCAGTGCACCGGCTGCATCCTCTCTGCAGTGATGTCTATCTTCCGTGTGAGCACTCCGGTCTCCGTGACTCACAGAGGGCTTCACACAGAACAGGTACGCGACTATGTGTGTTGTCTGTTCCAAATACTCCTAAACCCATTCATAGTTTTTAATTTCTAAATGTGTTAAACGACACAAAACAGGGCCTTCCCTGGTGGCTCAGTGGTAAAGAATCCTCCTGCCAATGCAGGAGACATGGGTTCGATCCCTGGGCTGGAAAGATCCCACACGCTGCAGAGTAGCTAAGCCCATGCAACTACTGAAGCCCAAGTGCCCTAGAGCCCTGGCGCCGCAACAAGTCACTGTGATGAGAAGCCCCTGCTTTCCTCAACCAGCACACCCAAAAGTAATAAACAAAAATAAAGTTTTGAAAGTACTTAAAATTGCACAGAATATAAAACCAGCAGCTTAGCCATTCCTGAGCGTACAGCTCCCAGTGGTGGGCATATTCACACTGCTGTGGAGCCATGGCCATCCTTCATCCCCCAAACCTTCTCACCATCCTCAGCTGAAAACGGGCACCCATTCTCCCAGTTCCCCTCTCCTCCCTTCCCCCTGGCCCTGAAGCCTCTGTTCTCCACTCTGTTTGACTCTGACTAATCTAGGTAGCTCATGTAAGCAGAATCATGCGGTATTTGTCCTTTTGTGACTGGTTCATTTCATTAGCATGATGTCAATGTTCATTCGTGTTGGAGATGTGTCAGAATTTCATCCTATTTTAAAGCTGAATCGGGTGGCGGTAGCGAGGCAGGCCATAGGGCGGCCAGAGGGTTTCCGGTTCCGGTGTAACGTTCGGGCTCTGTCTCAGGGGCTGAAGTTTGTGAGGGAAAAGATGTCTTAAAACATCTTGAAAAATTGACACCCAGATCGAACCCTGATGTGTGGCACTTCTGGGAGGAGGTTAACTTGGAATTGAGGTGCAGTATTGAATCCTGTTTTGAGCTATCCTCCTTTTCCCAAAGAATGGCGCTATCTAAGAGGGAGCTGGATGAACTGAAACCATGGATAGAGAAGACAGTGAAGAGGGTGCTGGGTTTCTCAGAGCCCACAGTGGTCACAGCAGCACTGAACTGTGTGGGGAAGGGCATGGACAAGAAGAAAGCAGCTGACCATCTGAAACCTTTTCTTGATGATTCTGCTCTCCGATTTGTGGACAAACTGTTTGAAGCTGTGGAGGAAGGCCGAAGCTCTAGGCATTCCAAGTCCGGCAGTGACCGGAGCAGGAAACGAGAGCTAAAGGAAGTGTTTGGTGATGACTCTGAGATCTCCAAGGAATCATCAGCAGTAAAGAAGCGACGGATACCCCGTTTTGAGGAGGTAGAAGAGGAGCCAGAAGTGATCCCTGGGCCTCCTTCAGAGAGTCCTGGCATGCTGACTAAGCTCCAGATCAAACAGATGATGGAGGCAGCAACACGGCAAATTGAGGAAAGGAAAAAGCAACTGAGCTTCATTAGCCCCCCTACACCTCAGCCAAAGACTCCTTCATCCTCCCAACCAGAGCAACTTCCAATTGGCAACACTATTCAGCCCTCCCAGGCCGCCACTTTCATGAATGATGCCATAGAGAAGGCAAGGAAAGCAGCTGAACTACAAGCCCACATCCAAGCCCAGCTGGCACTGAAGCCAGGGCTCATCGGCAATGCCAACATGGTAGGCCTGGCCAACCTCCATGCTATGGGCATTGCTCCCCCGAAGGTGGAGTTAAAAGACCAAACTAAACCTACACCACTGATTCTTGATGAACAAGGTTGAACTGTAGATGCAACAGGCAAGGAGATTGAGCTGACACACAGAATGCCGACTCTGAAGGCCAATATTCGGGCAGTGAAGAGAGAACAGTTCAAGCAACAGCTAAAAGAAAAGCCATCAGAAGACATGGAATCTAATACCTTTTTTGATCCACGAGTCTCAATTGCCCCTTCCCAGCGCCAGAGACGCACTTTTAAATTCCATGACAAGGGCAAATTTGAAAAGATTGCCCAACGATTACGGACAAAGGCTCAACTAGAGAAGCTGCAGGCAGAGATCTCACAGGCTGCTCGAAAAACAGGCATTCATACTTCAACTAGACTGGCCCTCATTGCTCCTAAGAAGGAATTGAAGGAAGGCAACATCCCTGAAATTGAGTGGTGGGACTCTTACATCATCCCCAATGGCTTTGACCTTACAGAGGAAAATCCCAAGAGAGAAGATTATTTTGGAATCACAAATCTTGTTGAACATCCAGCCCAGCTCAACCCTCCAGTTGACAATGACACACCAGTTACTCTGGGAGTATATCTGACCAAAAAGGAACAGAAGAAACTTCGACGGCAGACAAGGAGGGAAGCGCAGAAGGAGCTACAAGAGAAGGTCAGGCTGGGCCTGATGCCTCCTCCAGAACCCAAAGTGAGAATTTCAAATTTGATGCGAGTATTAGGAACAGAAGCTGTTCAAGACCCCACGAAGGTAGAAGCCCATGTCAGAGCTCAGATGGCAAAAAGACAGAAAGCGCATGAAGAGGCCAATGTTGCCCGAAAACTTACAGCAGAACAGAGAAAGGTCAAGAAAATTAAAAAGCTTAAAGAAGACATTTCACAGGGGGTACACATATCTGTATATAGAGTTCGAAATTTGAGCAACCCAGCCAAGAAGTTCAAGATTGAGGCCAATGCTGGGCAGCTGTACCTGACAGGGGTGGTAGTACTGCACAAGGATGTCAACGTGGTAGTAGTGGAAGGGGGCCCCAAGGCCCAGGAGAAATTTAAGCGTCTCATGCTGCATCAGATAAAGTGGGATGAACAGACATCTAACACAAAGGGAGATGATGATGAGGAAGCTGTGAAGAAAACCAACAAATGTGTACTAGTCTGGGAGGGTACAGCCAAAGACCGGAGCTTTGGGGAGATGAAGTTCAAACAGTGCCCTACAGAGAACATGGCTCGGGAGCATTTCAAAAAGCATGGGGCTGAGCACTACTGGGACCTGGCGCTGAGTGAATCTGTGTTGGAGTCCACCGACTGAGACTACTGCAAGCCCTTTCTCTCCCCTCTTACCTTGTCTCTTCAGTCATCTCCCTTATTCTACTTCCAAACCCAGCCCGACTTGTGTGTGTGATCTCAGAACGGTGCCAGGCTGACATTTGGACAGAGGGAGAACTCCTTGTTCCCTTCCCTAGTCGGCCTGGTGCTGCCCTTTATTCCTCTTATGTGAATATGATTAAAGAGTTATTTAAAAAAAATAAATAAATAAATAAATAAAGCTGAATCATACTCAGTCCATCGTATTAGTTCCTGGAACAGAAATGGAACCGGTGCCCCCAGCAGTCTAAGTGTAGAGTCCTAACCACTGGACTGCCAGGGAACGTAAAACATGTTCTGTTTTATCCATTCATCTGTCGACGGACACTAGGATCACACCACACATTTTTGCAATTCAAATGCAGTGTTGGAACCAGAATCCCGTCTACCAGAGTATAATCAAAAGGAATCAGACAGCTTTCTATTTAAAGACTGAAGCCTTTCATTGATTTAGGGGAGGATCTGATTAGCAGTGGAGAAGAAAATGGCAGCCCACTCCAGTATTCTTGCCTGGAAAATCCTATGGCCAGACGAGTCTGGTGGCCTTTAGTCCATAGGGTTGCAAAAGAGTCAGACACAACTAAACAACAGTAACTGATCACCAAGCAAGAAGACTTTATGGCAAATGGAATTTTTGTGGGGGGTGGGGGGGTCTCAGGCTCACAGGATTATTGTCCCTGAAACCCCAGGATTGAGAATTCTGAAGGGGAGATACATTTTGTGGTCAGAGAATGGGCTATAAGAGCAGTGGCTGGAGGCACAGCAATTATGGGGGCTGAAAAGGCCTGGATATAAACAGTAGAAAAGGAGAACTTACCAGTGGTCCATTGGCTAAGAAAACTCCAAGCTCCCAGTGCAAGGTCCTGAGTTCCATCCCTGGTCAGAGAACTAAATCCCTAATGCCTCAACTAAGAGTTCGCATGCCACAGCTAAAGCCCCCACATGCCACAAATAAGATCCCACGTAGCCAAATTAAATATTAAAACAAACATACAGGGACTTCCCTGGTGGTCCAGTGGCTAAGACTCTGAGCTCCCAGTGCAGGAGGCCCAGGTTTGACCCCTGGTCAGGGAGCTAGATCCTACATGCTACAACTAAGACCCAGAGCAGCCAAATAAATAAATAAATAAAATTAAAAAAAAAAAAAAAAAAAACATACAAAAGATATCTGAGATTTTAAGTAGGAGAGATATATATTAATATTATTGAAGAAGAGCTGATTTACAGTGTTGTGTTAGTTTCAGGTATATAGCAGAGTGACCCAGTTATACATACATGTATCTATTTTTTCTCCAGATTGTTTTCCTTTATAGGTTATTACAAAATACTGAGTATAGTTCCCTGTGTTAACATAGAAGGCCTTTGTCAGTTATCAACTTAATATATAGTAGGGATTTTTTTTTTTTTTAAGGTAGGAGATGGCCCCTGAGGGTGAACGAATGGAAAACAGAGTCAGCATGGTCCCTGTGGATTTTAAAGAGACCCGGCCTTCTGGTCTGGCCTGGGAAAGAGAAACTGCAGGACAGGTCCAGAGTCCCTGATGAATGGTCAGGCCCTGTTTCCTGGACACAGTTAACAGGGTTAATCTGTTTTCCAGGACAGCTTGTATGGAGGAAACTTGCCTGGGACTCGGAACCATCCAATTAAAAGGGTAGGTACCCACTGTGAATGTTAACAGCTGCAGGACTCAGAGCTCTGTGTCTCCCACTGCTAGACTGTGATCTGTCCACCGGCGCCAGGCTCCAGGGTGGGGGGCTCCCCACGGCCTGCAGGACCATGGCCACCCCCTCCGTGTCCTCCCCACCTCCCCGCAAGCTGGCTGCAGCCTCCGGAAGTGAATGCGGAACTCCTTGCAGCTTCCTCCTCCACCAACTCTTCCCTGAGCCCTGTGCCAGTGTGTCTGCCATCTGACTCAGCTCACTCAAAACTCCCTCGGCCTGGGCAGCGCCCACTGCTGTTACCCCTGCTCTCAATCAGTCTGGCGTCAAGGCTGCCCCTCTGACTCCTGAAGCAATTTGCAGATGCCTCCAGGGCTGCACATTCCCAGTAAAAACGTCCTGCTTTGGAGTCAGTTCTAAACTCCTTGAGAACAGGTGCTGTTTATTTTGGCCTTTGTTTCTCCCATTCATTCACTCATTCATTCACTCATTAGACACATATTCATAAATGGCAATGATGTGCGTCACACCGCTCTAGTTTGAATGAATGCATGCCCTGGGATTGCGCCTTGTCTCATTCATTCATTCATTCTACATATACTGAGTGATAGATACTGGAGGTACAACAGTGACAAATATAAATACAGTCACACTCTCAAGAGATCTTAGAGGTAAGACTGACATTCAAATAATTGCATACAAGTACACGTACTGTTGCCATCATAATGGGTGTTACTGGGAATTGGAGGGTAAGAGTGGATCAGAGGGGTTGGACTTGGTCAGGAGCTTGCAGAACATTTCCCCAAGAAAGTGATACTTAAGCTGAGGTTGGGGAGAGGAGGTACTAGCAGTCCAGAAACAAGGAACAGCATGTGCTAAGCCTCATGCCATACATTGGTTAGAAATGGAATGCCTGACTGCCAGAGGCTTAAACCATTTTATTTTTCCCCACAACAGGAAATATACAGTTGGTGGCTGCTGGCACTGGGCCAGCTGCTGCAGTCTGTCTTTTAGGCTTTTCTGCTCTCTGTTCCACCATCTCCTGTATGTTACTTCTTGTGCTCCAGTTGGGTCTCTTGTCTGTCTAGCTGTAAACATCCAGATGATTTTCAAAGGCAGGAGGCAGAGAGGACCAAACAGAAGGCTGTCATTTCTCCAGAAAACCCAGGACTTCTTTGCAACAGGCCTGGTCACATCCTTCCCCTCACAGCTCATTGGCCAGAGCTGGTCATCTGACTGGGCTTCCCAGGTGGCTCAGTGGTAAAGAATCTGCCTGCCAATGCGGGAAATGCAGGAGATGTGGGTTTGACCCCTGGGTCAGGAAAATCCACCCTGGAGGAGGAAATGATAACGCACTCCAGTGTTCTTACCTGGGAAATCTCATGGACAGAGGAGCTGGCGGACTACAGTCTATGGAGTCACAGAGTCAGACATGACTGAGCAACTAAGCATGCATGAACAATCATATGGCCACCACGTACTGCAAGGGATGCTGGGAAAGTCAGTATTGCACTTCAGTGGTGGGAATGAGCAAGAGAGAGAAGGCTGGGAATGACTTGGTATAGACATTGTACATGGTACATGGTGGGAGGGAGAAAGGCAAGTTCTAGAAACTGATGAAAGGGAGTCTTGTAGAGACAGTGGAGCTGGAGGGGTATGTAGGAGCCTGCATTTGTTTGCTAGGGCTGCCATAACAAAGTACTGCAAGACTAGGCAACTTAAACAATGGAAATTTATCATCTCACTATTTGTTGTTATTGTTCAGTTGCTAAGTCATGTCCAACTCTGCAGCCCCATGGACTGCAGCGTACCAGGCTTCCCCGTCCTTCACTGTCTCCTGGAGCTTGCTCAAACTCGTGCCCATCAAGTCAGTGATGCCATCCAACCATCTTATCCTCTGTCGTCTGCTTCTCCTCCTGCCTTCTATCTTTCCCAGTGTTAGGGGACGTACACTGACAGAAACCGCCCACCCTGGCCAGGTACCACAGTAACCATCTGCATGAGTTGTTTTATGACAGGAGGTCCTGGTAAGGAGCTCTGAACTAATAAGCTACCACCAACCGGAAGAGTTCAGGAAAGATCAAAAGGAGACACCACATGTCTGACCACCTCCCAGAATCCACTCTAGCATCCATCTTGGCTGAACAAGGTGGGCACCAGCAGGAAGGACTCTGAGCCAAAATGATTGGCTAAAGACAATGGGAAACTAATCCCATCACCATAAAACCCAAGACTCAGCCACTGGCAGAGCAGTTCTCCTGGGTTCCCTCACCCGAATGCTCTCTGCCCAGGAGCCCTTACCAATAAAATCTCTTGCTTTGGCAGCACAGTGTCTCCTTGGACAATCCATTTCTGAGTGTTAGACAAGAGCCCACTTTCAGGCCCTGGAAGGGGTCCCCTTTCTTGCAACCCCAGCATCAGAGTCTTTTGCAGAGTCAGCTCTTTGCATCAGGTGGCCAAAGTATTGGAGCTTCAGCTTCAGCTTCAGCATCAGTCCTTCCAGTGAATATTCAGGGCTGATCTCCTTTAGGATGGATTGCTTGGATCTCCTTGCTGTCCAATCTCATGGTTTGAGAGGCTGCCGGTCCCAGGGTTGCTTTCTTCTGAGGCCTCTCTTCTTGACTTGCAGAGGCAAGTCTTCTCCTCGTCTTTCCTTTTTGTGTCTGGGTCCTAAGTACCTCTTCTTCAAAGGACACCAGTCATATTAGATGAGCCGCTTCTCCACAACAAGAGAGGCCACCACAATGAGAAGCCTGAGCATTGCAACTGGAGAGTAGCCCCGCACCCTCACCTCAACAAGAGAAAGCCCATGTGCAGCAACAAAGACCTAGAGCAGCCATAAAGAAATGAAAACAAAAGGCATGGGGGCGGGGAGTAGGGGTGGGGTGGTGATGGGGACTGTGGGAAGCGAGGAAGAGGGAGTCATCTGTAGCCCTGGGCCTTGCTGGTGGTCCTGTGAGGGTCCTGTGCCCAGGAGGCTGGGCTGGTGCTGTGAGGTGAGGTGGGGTCTATGAGCTAAAGGCCCCCCTGCAGGCTAAGAGGCAGGCCGTCTGCTTCTCCATGTCAAGGGTGAGTCCTGGGAGCTCAGAATGCAGTCCTGGGAAATGTTAGTCACTCAGTCGTGTCCGACTCTATGTGATCCCATGGACTGCAGCCCACCAGGCTCTTCTGTCCTTGGAATTCTCCAGGCCGGAATACTGGAGTGGGTTGCCATTTCCTTCTCCAGCAGTCCTGGGGAGACATAGAAATGCAAGTATTCTCTGCTCAGCTCTCTAAACAAAGAGCACTGGTTTCATATGTCAATCATATGTGCACTTTTCTTTTTTTGAACAATAGGTGCAAGATGCCATGAGATATACATTAGAAAATGTAGGGATCCTCTCTGGATATAAAGGTGACTTTAAGCTGAAGACATCTGAAACTCAACAGATGCAGAAAAAAACCTTTTCCCAGCTTTCCTTATCTGACTAAAAGCAGCAATTTCTAGGCAATGAGGATACCATAAATCCACTTAATGACCCTTAAGAAGACAGAAATACTGTGCATCCCGTGTAGGCAAGCATTACCACAAACCTTCTTATCTCTCACCTGTTCTCCTAAAAACCCACTGGGCTTCCCTAAAGAAACCTATTGGGCTTTTCCCATAAAAGCCTCTCTTGCCCTCTCTTTTCCCTACTAAGTTAGGTATATAAACTTTTAACAAGTTAAGGCATCAACTACTCTTATGCACATGAAACAAACTCTTTTTTCCAGTTAACCAGTCTTTTATCAGTTTAATTAGCATGTCCTAGTTAATGAACCTAAGAGAGTAGAGAAAGTTTCTTTCCCCAAGGAATAACCACCAAATCCAGAATGCATTCCTCTAATCCTTCAGATAAAAGCTCCCTGATAAGTGTGAAGCCAAAAGTATAAACAGACAGAAAGCTAGACAGATGCTCTGTACCTGTGATTAAGGGGTCTGTGTTGTCCCTACCCCCCACTCACAACATCCCTCTTCTCCTCCCGCTTCAAGTAGCCACCCCAGGATGACCCCTGCTTCAGCTCAGTTTCACTGGGTTTGACAACTTCTGCCTGGCTGGTAGATTCTCACCCAAAGGATGCTAGTGTTGTTATAGCCACGCTTTCCGGGAAACAGACTCACTCAGAAGGACAATGCAGATAGTGGAGTGCAGTTTATTACGCCGGCGGGCCCAAGGCAGAGTCTCCTCTTAGCCAAGGACCCCGTCCAGCATTTGTGAAAATCTTTTATACCCCATGCGTACGTGTCTAAACCCACCACCTACCCCATGTGTACGTGTCTAAACCCACCACCTACCCCATGTGTAAACAGTCAATAGTCAATAAGCCCGCAGTTACATTCCAACCAGTTAATAATCGATAAGCCTGTGATTACATCCTGATAGATACGAAAAAAGTTTATGACCTGTCCGGAGACAGGTGTGATTACGGTATGCTTCCTCTTAGGCAATGAGTAGCCTGGATGTGATCTTCAAGATTCCTCTGTCTGGAGGGGGTCTTATCCTTCCATTGTCGTCCTCACAGGCACTAAGCAGAGAGTTCAGAGTCCACTGGAGAGGCAGTCGAGCACAGCCAGCATGGACAGGCCTGAGATGGAGTCCAGGCCCTGTGAATTCCTTCTTCAGTGTCAGGAGGAATCTGCTCCTGGGGACTCTGTTCCTCTCTCCCCATTGCTCTCTAACCAGCTGCCCCATCTCTGCCACATTCAGCCTGACTCAATCGGCTCCAGGCATACTGGGATCAGCCGTTCCTAGACTATACCGTTCATGCTGCCGTCTGGGGGCTTCTACACTCACCCTTTCTGTCTTGTACACTCTACCTTTAGATTTTAAATGGGCTTGTTCTTTTGAATTCTCTAGGTTTCTGTTCGAATATCAGTCTTAGAAAAGACTTCCCTGATAAACTCATCTAAATGAATGAATAAGTGAATACATTCACCAATGCCCATTTAGGCTGTACCTGGAAGAGGCTTTTTCTCAAAAGATCAGTCAGTCCAGTCGCTCAGTCGGGTCTGACTCTTTTGCTACCCCATGGACTGCATCACACCAGGCTTCCCTGTCCATCACCAACTCCTGGAGCTTACTCTAACTCATGTCCATGGAGGCAGTGATGCCATCCAACCATCTCATCCTCTGTTATCCCCTTTTCCTCCAGCCTTCAAACTTTCCCAGCATCTGGGTCTTTCCCAGTGAGCCAGTTCTTCCCATCAGGTGGCCAAAGTATCAGAGCTTCAGTTCCAGTATCAGTCCTTCCAATGAATATTCAGGACTGATTTCCTTTAGGATGGACTGGTCAGATGTCCTTGCAATCCAAAGGACTCTCAAGAGTCTTCTCCAACACCACAGTTCAAAAGAATCAATTCTTCAGCACTCAGCTTTCTTTATAGTTCAACTTTCACATCCATACATGACTACTGAAAAAACCATAGCTTTGACTAGATGGACCTTTGTTGGCAGAGTAATGTCTCTGCTTTTTAATATGCTGTCTAGGTTGGTCATAGCTTTTCTTCCAAGGAGCAAGCATCTTTTCATTTCATGACTACAGTCATCATCTGCAGTGATTTTGGAACCCAAAAAATAAAGTCTCTATTTCCATTGTTTCCACATCTATTTGCCAATAAGTGATGGGACCAGATGCCATGATCTTAGTTTTCTGAATGATGAGTTTCAATTCAACTTTTTCACTCTCCTCTTTCATTTTTGTCAATAGGCTCTTTGGTTCTTTGCTTTCTGCCATAAGTGTGGTGTCATCTGCATATCTGAGGTTATTGATATTTCTCCCGGCAATCTTGATTCCAGCTTGTGCTTCATCCAGCCCAGCAGTTCACATGATGTACTCTGCATATAAGTTAAATAAGCAGGGTGACAATATAAAGCCTTGATGTATTCCTTTCCCGATTTGGAACCAGCCTGTCGTTTCATGTCTAGTTCTAACTATTGCTTCTTGACTTGCATGTAGATTTCTCAGGGGGCAGGTGAGGTGGTCTGGTATTCCCAAAAAATTTCAACAGTTTGTTGTGATCCACATTATCAAAGGCTTTGGCATAGTCAGTAAAGAAGAAGCAGATGTTTTTCTGGAACTCTCTTGCTTTTTCTATGATCCAGTGGATGTTGGCAATTTGACCTCTAGTTCCTGTGCTTTTTCTAAATCCAGCTTGGGATTTAAGTGGTTTGGTTTAGGTCATAGCTGAATGGTCTAGTGGTTTTCCCTACTTTCTTCAATTTAAGTCTGAATTTGGCAATAAGGAATTCATGATCTGAGCCACTGTCAGCTCGTGGTTTTATTTTTGCTGACTGTATAGAGCTTCTCCACCTTGGGCTGAAAAGAATAGAATCAATCTGATTTCGGTATTGACCATCTGGTGATGTCCACGTGTAGAGTGTTCTCTACACATGTGGACAGATCTACCTGTGGACACATCATGGTGGAGAGGTCTGACAAAACGTGGTCCACTGAAGAAGGGAATGGTAAACCACTTCAGTATTCTTGCCTTGAGAACCCCATGAACAGTATGAAAAGGCAAAAAGACAGGACACTGAAAAATGAACTCCGCAGGTCCGTAGGTGCCCAATATGCTACTGGAGATCAGTGGAGAAATAACTCCAGAAAGAATGAAGAGACGGAGCCAAAGCAAAAACAACACCCAGTTGTGGATGTGACTGGTGATGGAAGTAAATTCCAAGGCTGCAAAGGAACCTACAATATTGCATAGGAACCTGGAATGTTAGGTCCATGGATCAAGGCAAATTGGAAATGGTCAAACAGCAGATGGCAAGAGTGAACATCGACATGTTAGGAATCAGTGAACTAAAATGGACTGGAATGGGTGAATTTAACTTAAAGAGATAAACAAACACATTTCTGTTATTTTATTCCCTAGCCTTATTTTAGCCAAATAAGTCTAGGAAATTTTTTTAAATGGAAGTATAGTTGATTTACAATACATTTATATGCAATGATTTAAGTACATTTATACGCACATACACATATATATTCTTTGTTGACTAAAAAATATAGTCACAACCTGTAAGCAGAGAGTTATTTTATTTTAAGTCCAGGAGACAGCAGTTGTTTTGAGAAAACTGCCCCAAGGAGGAAGTAGTGGAAGGCAGGCTATATACAAGTTTGCAACCAAGGGAGCAGGGCTGTCTGAACAACAAAGGTCAGGCATCAAGGAATTTAGCATTCTTTGGGAAGATGCAAGCCTCGGGGCACAGTGAATTCATTCCTTTCACACGCACCTCAGCGATCAGGCCAATCCTGTTTTCTTGTTCACCTTGCTTCTTGCATTCCCTCAGCTCCTCAGCAATCAATTTGGGGGTGGCCGTGCCCAAAGGATTGCAGTTTTGGGAGCCCTCATTCACATTTGGAGGCCAGAAATCTCCCATGGCTGCAACATCTTGTTTTTATTATTTATTTCCTTGTTTATTAATATGGCAGGAGATATTTTCATTTCACAGTTTTTTAGGTCTCTGTTCAAATATCAGTCTTAGAAAAGACTTCCCTGATAAACTCATCTAAATGAATGAATAAGTGAATACATTCACCAATGCCCATTTAGGCTGTACCTGGAAGAGGCTTTTTCTCAAAAAGATAAACAAACAAACAAATTTCTGTTATTTTATTCCCAATCCTTATTTTAGCCAAATAAGGCTGGGAAAAAAATTTTTTTTGATGGAAGTATAGTTCATTTACAACATCGAGTGAGTTTCAGATGTACAGAAGAGTGATTTAAAATACATACACACACACATTCTTTTTCAGATTCTTTCCCTTGTAGATTATTATGTAATAGTGGCTATAGTTCCCTGTGCTATACATATAGCAGGCCCTTGTGGGTTATCTATTTTTATACATAGTAGCATGTATCTGTTAAACCCAGCCTCAGTTCAGCTCAGTTCAGCTCAGTTCAGTCGCTCAGTCCTGTCTGAATTTCTGTGACTCCACGGACTGCAACACACCAGGCTTCCCTGTCCATCACCAGCTCTCAGAGCTTGCTCAAACTCATGTCCATGGAGCCGGTGATGTCATCCACCCATCTCATCCTCTGTTGTCCCCTTCTCCTCCCTTCAGTCTTCCCCAGCATCAGGGTCTTTTCCAATGAGTCAGTTCTTCCCATCAGGTGCCCAAAGTATTGGAGCTTCAGCTTCAGCATCAGTTCTTCCAATGAATATTCTGGGTTGATTTCTATTAGGATTGACTGGTTTGATCTCTGTGCTGTCCAAGGGACTCTCAAGACCCTTCTCCAACACCACACTTCAAAAGCATCAGTTCTTTGGCGCAAGGGAATACCAGCCTAGGGAATTCTTAAATTCTTTCTCAGCACCCATTTCTTAGTCTGGACTCAATAATTCTTTCAAAATAGATAATTCCTGTGGAGATTAGGCTGCCCTCTCCAGCCTCTTCTTCCTAGAAAGCTTGGGCAGAAGAGAGTAGGATTTATTTAAATAGCTAAAACACACTCTCACACAAATCCTAGAAAGTAAAGGTTAAAGCAGATAAGAGCTTTCTAACTTATTGGTATTTTCAATGTTTCCTATGAGCCCTTTTTTTCAAATCCTCTTTTTCAAAGCCCTTTTTTCAAATTGATCTTTTTCCCCTCCCACCCCTTAGTGGGGTCCCAAGGCCTTTTTGGACTTTGGAGATGACTTGCCAATTTCCAGCTCATACTGCTAGCAAACAGAAGGTAAGAATGGAAACTGGAAACATTAGCGTTTTTGCCCTTCCCTAAGAGAATGCCCTCAAGCTGCGAAAGCTAGTTGGTCTGCACAGAGGCTTAGGGGAGGAGGGAAGGGCTGAGACACCAGAGGGGGCACAGCTCCAGTCCTTTTGAGTGAGGGAGGGCAGCTTCAAGCGAACAGTAAGCCTGCAGGAATCTAAATTTGCATTCATTCCTACATCAGTCCTTTGGTTTGTCTATTCCTTTATTTACTTGACAAATATTTTGGGTCAGGGCTTCCCTTGTGGCTCAGCTGGTAAAGAATCCACCTGCAATGTGGGAGACCTGGGTTCGATCCCTGGATTGGGAAGATGCCCTGGAAAAGGGAAAGGGTACCCACTCCAGTCTTCCGGCCTGGAGAATTCCATGGACTGTATAGTCTACGGGTCGCAGAGTCGGACACGACTGAGCGACTTTCACTTCACTTCACTAAAAGCCGAGAGGAACTCCAAGCATTATCTGTAGATTGGTGGAGGAGCAGAGCAAAATGTTTAATGGTAAAAATAAAAGTAACAGGACTTTTTAAATTAGGCAATGAAATTCTTAAGTTTATATGTAAAAGATAATGTGAGAACATTCCTCCAGGGGTAAAAATGATATGGCCCTAACAGATATTATATACCTTCAATAACATAGGGCACTGGAATTTAAATAAAGAGAACAGAAAGTTCACACAGATTTGTGAACTTAATATGCCATATAGAGGGCATCTCAAGACAGTGAAGAAAAGGTAAACTGTTCAATAAATGGTGTTGAGACAACTGGGGAACCATCTGGGAAAAATTAAAACTGTCACACCTAACACCTTGAAACTGGACAAATTACAAAAGGATCACGAATTTAAATATAGCAAACTCAGTCATAAAGTTACTAGGGAAAAAACAAAACAAAACAACACGGATGACTAGTTCAGTAAGCTCGGGGAGAGGAAAACTTTTATAACTATGATACAAAATCCAGAAACCATGGAGTTAAACTGCATTTTAAAAAAAATCCACATGGCAAAAATCAGAAGGAACATCAACACCAACAACAAACTGAGAAACAGATTTGCAGTTCATGAGAAAGAAAATGCTAATTTCCTTAATTTCACTTACAAATGATCTAAGCGGAAAAATAGGTAAAGGATGTGAAGAGATAGAAAAGGAAATAAAAATATCTCCAAAATATATGAGGATTAGGAGGAACGGAAGTTAATTGTAAATCAACTGCACTTCAATTTCTAAAAAGAAGGAATTCTCTGGCAGCCCAGTGCTTAGGATAACAGGGGGAGGGGAATGAGGTGGGAGGATGATAGCTTATGGTGAATGGTGTCGGGTTCGTGATCTCCAAAGGAGAAGATTTAGCTTTGGGACTAGGAACCAGGCTTGATCACTCAAGAGCTGTTATATAGTAGAGTTTTATATTGAAGTGAAAAAGGGACAGAAAAAGCTTCTGACATAGACATCAGAAGGGGGACTCAGAGTGCCCTCCATGCTAGTTTTAGCAAGCTGTTTTATGTCTGTTAGAAAGCTATTAATCAGATAGAGACACCTCAAGGCCACGGGAGTTTCACCAGGCCCCTCTCCCACAATATGCAAATTTTTTTTTTTTTTTTATCACAAGAAACCATCAGTTTTATTAACATGTAATATCACACATAATCAGAATAAAACCTTTTCCATTCCACTGTGTAACTGATTAAATACAGATTACAAGCATAAACAACGATATTCATTCCTCTGATACAATGATCTCAGAACTGTGATTTCTATGGTTACAAAATGGAGGCTAATCATTTACGAATGAAACACGATGTACACTAATTACATGACTTTTCTGAGAAGGGTTTCCATACATTTCTAGGGTATCAGAGGTATCTTTATTTGAAACATGTCAACTGATATTCATGACATCTGTTGATATTATAAAGATACATCAAGAGTTCAGTGAACTGTCATTGTATTTTCCTTAAAATGCAAGTGACATAACTATTGAAAATGTGCATCTCACTTTAATATGTGGAATTACTCCCTGAACACTTACTTCATGGTGACCTATAGGGATGTTTGACATGAATGACTAACACCTCCATTTAAATGTTCAGTGTACATGCTACATCACTGTGTCCTTAATCTCCTAATGGAGAATAAATATAAATGATTTCTCTCTAGGATAGAAGGCCTTGTCTCATCTTTGAGCAGCAATCATCAAAAACATAACTTTGCATACACACTAAAAATGAAGCATAGCAGCATGGAGTAATTTGAGAGTTCAATAACATATCTTGGTTTTCAAATAATCAAAAATTGTGTCAATATAAACAAAGATATATTGCTAATAATTGTACATTTCTAAATACCAACCCTTCATCTTGTGATCCATACTAACATATCAATTTTCTATGTTTTAACTATGGATTACTATCTACAATACTTCTCCTGAAGAGAACTTCAAAAAACAGGATTGATGAAATGCTTTCTAGGGTGCGGGCTTCCCTGAAAGCTCAGTTGGTAAAGAATCCACCTCCCACTACAGTATTCTGGCCTGGAGAGTTCCATGGACACAGTCCCTGGGGTTGCAGAATTGGACACGAAATATGCATTTTTGAGATAGGGTGGCATGGGGTATGTCATCCCCCAGTCATAAAACAATTGATATGAATACTGGTTTGTTAAAGTATTATCAGCCCAGGGTTTGAGAAGAGGAGAAAAGTTACTCTTAGGTGGAAACATTTTGAATAAAGGCAAATTCCAAAGCAAATACATAATTTCATTAACGTAGCTTAAGAAAAACCATTCCATGAGAAAAATGCATTGGTTTGCTCAAGGTTTGAGAAAAGTTAAGTTCAGGTGGAACCAGGTGTTGTGAGAGCAACACAGAATTTGAAGAGACACTTGCAGCCTATTTACTCCATTTGGAGACCCATGGCCTTCCTGCTTGTTACCCTCTCAGGGATGGGGTGAGGGGGTGTCTGTGGGCTCCTGAGCTTGGAAGTCTTTTTTGTCCCATTTTCTGTAGGCAAGACTCTAACCTCCATGCCCTTTCCTAAATTCCAAACAGTGGATTCAAACAGTTGCTAATTGAGGAAGGAACAGTCATGAAACCACCTCAGTTCAGTTCAGTTGCTCAGTTGTGTCCAACTCTTTGTGACCCCATGGACTGCAGCATGCCAGGCTTCCCTGTTCATCACCAACTCCTGGAGCTTGCTCAAATTCATGTCCATGGAGTCAGTGATGCCATCCAACCACTTCATCCTCTGTCGTCCCCTTCTCCTCCTGCCTTCAATCTTTCCTAGCATCAGGGTCTTTTCCAATGAGTCAACTCTTTGCATGAGGTGGCCAAAGTACTGGAGTTTCAGCTTCAACATCAGTCCTTCCAATGAATATTCAGGACTGATCTCCTTTAGGATAGACTGGTTGGATCTGCTTGCAGACCAAGGGACTCTCAAGAGTCTTCTCCAACATCACAGTTCAAAAGAATCAATTCTTCAGCACTCAGCTTTCTTTATAGTCCAACTTTCACATCCATACATGACTACTGGAAAAACTATAGCTTTGACTAGATGGACCTTTGTTGGCAGAGCAATGTCTCTGCTTTTTAATATGCTCTCTAGTTTGGTCATAGCTTTTCTTCCAAGGAGCAAGCGTCTTTTAATTTCATGGCTGCGGTCACCATCTGCAGTGATTTTGGAGCCCCCCCAAATAAAGTCTCTCACTGTTTTCATTGTTTCCGCATCTATTTGCCAAGAAGTGATGGGACCGGATGCCATGATCTTAGTTTTCTGAATGTTAAGTTTTTCTTTTCTTTTTTGAATGTTGAGTTTTAAGCCAACTTTTTCACTCTCCTCTTTCACTTTCAAGAGGCTCTTTAGTTCTTTGCTTTCTGCCATAAGGGTGGTGTCATCTGCGTATCTGAGGTTATTGATATTTCTCCTGGCAATCTTGATTCCAGCTTGTGCTTCAATCCAGCCCAGCATTTCACATGATGTACTCTGCATATAAGTTAAATAAGCAGGGTGACAAGATACAGCCTTGACATACTCCTTTCCCAATTTGGAACCAGTCTGTTGTTCCATGTCTAGTTCTAACTGTTGTTTCTTAACCTTCATATAGATTTCTCAGGAGGCAGGTAAGGTGGTCTGGTATTCCCATCTCTTTAAGAATTTTCCACAGTTTGTTGTGATCCACATAATCAAAGGCTTTGGCATAGTCAATAAAGTAGATGTTTTTCTGGAACTCTCTTGCTTTTTCTATGATCCAACAGATGTTGGCAACTTGATCTCTGGTTCCTCTGCCTTTTCTAAATCAGCTTAAACATCTGGAAGTTCATGGTTCACATACTGTTGAAACCTAGCTTGGAGAATTTTGAACATTACTTTGCTAGCAAGTGAGATGAGTGCAATTGTGCTGTACTTTGAACAATCTTTGGCATTGCCTTTCTTTGGGATTGAAATGAAAACTGACCTTCTGTAGTCCTGTGGCCACTGCTGAGTTTTCCAAATTTGCCAGCATATTGAGTGCAGCACTTTCACAGCATCCTCTTTCAGGATTTGAAATAGCTCAACTGGAATTCCATCACCTCCACTAGCTTTGTTCATAGTGTTGCTTCCTAAGGCCCAGTTGACTTCACATTCTAGGGTGCCTGGCTCTAGTCCAGTGATCACACCATCATGGTTATCTGGGTCATGAAGATCTTTTTTGTACAGTTCTTCTGTGTATTCTTGCCACCTCTTCTTAATATCTTCTGCTTTTGTTAGGTCCATACCATTTCTGTCCTTTATTGTGCCCATCTTTGCATGAAAAGTTCCCTTGGTATCTTTAATTTTCTTGAAGAGATCTCTAGTCTTTTCCATTCTATTGTTTTCCTCTATTTCTTTGTATTGATCACTGAGGAAGGCTTTACCTCTCCTTGCTATTCTTTGGAACTCTGCATTCAAATGGGAATAGCTTTCCTTTTCTCCTTTGCTTTTAGCTTCTCTTTGTTTCACAGCTATTCGTAAGGCCTCCTCAGACAACCATTTTGCCTTTTTGCATTTCTTTTCCATGGGGATGGTGTTGATCCCTGTCTCCTGTACAATGTCACGAACCTCCATCCATAGTTCATCAGGCTCTCTCTCTATCAGATCTAGTCCCTTAAATCTATTTCTCATTTCCATTGTATAGTCATAAGGGATTTGATTTAGGTCATACCTGAATGGTCTAGTGGTTATCCCTACTCTCTTCAGTTTAAGTCTGAATTTGGCAATAAGGAGTTCATGATCTGAGCCACAGTCAGCTCCCAGTCTTGTTTTTGCTGACTGTATAGAGCTTCTCCATCTTTGGCTGCAAAGAATATAATCAATCTGATTTCAGTGTTGACCATCTAGTGAACCATCAGCACCATTAGGACCTTGTATTTTCACTGACCAAGGCAAGGGTTCAATCCCCGGTCTGGGACTAAGATCCCACAAGTCGCCTGACATGGAGGAAAAAAAAAACCACACACACAAAAATTTGAAAAGAAGAAAGAAAAAGGAAAAAAATTAAAATAGTGAAATAACAATTAAAACTGCACTAAAAAAAAAAAAAAAAAAAAAAAAACCACACTGAAATGTTATTTCCCCACCCAATTGCTAATATCCCAAATTTTGATGACTAGTTGGATTGAGAAGGTGTTTGCAGGCAGGATCCTTCTACACTGTCAGTGGGTTCGCATATTGGAAGATGCTTTCGTCAAATCTGTAACTGTCACGGACCCCCATTCTCTTTGATTCAGCAATGCCAGTTTTAGGAATTTATCCTGCAGACATCATCTCACATGTGCAAAATATCATATATAAAATATTAATTGAAGCACTAAAAGATTGTTAACAATTAATAGCCAAGGAGCAGAATGAGGGGTGAGGGGGTTAACTGGATAGAACATTCTAAGAGGAAAGGAGGGTGGGGATTCTGGCTAAAGTGCCATAACAGCATTCTTAGTGAAGGCAGGTCAGGGCATGAGATATCATCTGAGATAGTGAAAGAAAGTGAAAGTGAAGTTGCTCAGTCAAGTCTGACTCTTTGCGACCCAGTGGACTATAGTCTACCTGGCTCCTCCATCCTTGGGATTTTCCAGGCAAGAATACTGGAGTGGGTTGCCATTTCCTTCTCCAGGAGATCTTCCAGACCCAGGGATTGAACCCAGGTCACCCGCGTTCTAGGCAGACGCTTTACCATCTGAGCCACCACCTGATCAGATGTGGAGGGGGATCAGATATAGAGTATGGAGGATTCTGGCTAAGCCAATTTAAGAGGATTCTTGCTAAAATTGTGGACATACAAAAATTGAGGCCTCATTGAAAAGTTTAGCGGGTCCTGAGCAGAATGTGGTCAAGGAGAGAATCTTTGTCATGCCCTTTTCTACTTTTAAAAATATTTAGTCACAAATAAATAAATAAATAAATTTTTTTAAAAAGGGGGGGATCGGGATGGGGAATACGTGTAAATCCATGGCTGATTCATATCAATGTATGACAAAACCCACCGAAATGTTGTGAAGTGATTGGCCTCCAACTAATAAAAAAATAAATAAATAAATAAATAAAAAAATTTAGTCACATGACTGTATTATTGTAGTGTTTTGTTTTGTTTTGTTTTGTTTTTGCTATGCTACACAAGGCATGCACGATCTTAGTTTCCCCAGTAGGGATTGAACCTATGCCCCTTGCAGTGGAAGCATGGAGTCTTAACCACTGGACCTCCAGGAAGTCCCATACAAGAAAACTTTTTTTATATAAACCAAAAAGTAACAAAGCATTTAATACAAAATAATCCATAGACTGTGGGAGAGGATACTTAGACTGAGAAAAGCAGGGCACCACTGACTTATGTGAAAATATAAAATGTTTTTACAGGAACCAAATCTTATTCAAACTCCCTTTGAAAAGAAAATAACAGGAAGATTGGTATTGGTGTTTATGGTATAGAGTTTCCACATTAAGATTCTCAAAGTTTGTGCAACACAGTATCAAGTAGATCTGCTCACAGCAATAGAATCCTCTGTGACTTGGCAGGATGCCAGCCCTATCTCTTATACTTTCTTTAATTTTGTAGCACTCAGCAGACACCAATAAGTGGGATTGCTTCTGCTTAGGCCACTCTGTAGTCTTCCCTTTTAAATTAAAAATTTCCTCTGGGAGAGAGCCTGACTTTCAGCACCAGTAGGGGAAGGAACACTAGCCCCACAGCTAAAATTCCCAAGATTCAAGCTCTCCTCTGTCACTCACAGCCTGTGTGATCCTACACAGCATCTCTGCCTGTCTCTCCAACTTCATCTTCTCATATTTAAAGGGGCAACATCATCTGTGCTTGTCCATCTTCAAAAACTTACTGTGAAACAAAACAGACAAGGTGGGCAAAAGGCCTTTGAAAAGCTCCAAGTATCGTTCTGATGTAGGGCTGCCAGATAAAATACAGGATTCTGAGTTGTATTGGAAATTCAGACAAACAGCAAATGCTTTATGTATATATCCCATGCAATATTTGGGATTTGAAACTCAATTTGTTGTTTATATAAAGTTCAAATTTAACTGAGCATCCTGTATTTTTTATTTGCTAAATCTGGCAACCCTTTTTGCTATCATATAACATCATCAATGAAAACAACAGCAAATACTTACCTAGTAGTTACAATGTCCAGGGACTGTTCCTTGAGCCATATACATATATATATGTGTGTGTGTGTGTGTGTGTGTGTGTGTGTGTATCTATCTATATGTAAACTCACTAAATACTTATGAGGAAGGCATACTACTAGACTTATTTCACCTGCCTTACTTAAGGCAGGAGTTCGCCCAGTGTCAACAGGCTACTATATTCAGGCATAAAACTTGCTCATGATTCCTATCTAACCTGTTTAGTTAGCACTGGCTCAGCAGAATCACTGATAAATGTTTTGTGTGTGAAGAAATGCATGAATTGCCCTTGTGCTAAAACGTTCTCCCAGAGAAAGAGATGACTCTTTGTTCATTATTCCTTTTGGTATAGATGGTGAAACAAGACATAGTAACTTTTCTAACATCAGAGAATTCTCTCACCCAGAGCCCAAATATTTTATTGAGCAACTACTATATGTCACACATAGTTCTAGAGACTTGTGCTATATCAGAACAAAATAGGCAAAGATCCCTGGCCTTACAAAGCTTATATTCTAGCTAGGAGAAACACACACACACACACACACACAAAGCAAATTCTATAGTAATTAGAAGGTGAAAACTATGCAATAAGAAATAGAGCAAAGACTTCACTGGCAGTCCAGTAGTTAAGACTGCAATTGCACTGTAGGGGGCACGGGTTCAATTCTTGATGGGGGAACTAAGATCCTGCAGGCAGTGCAGTGTGACCCCCAACCCCCCAAAAATGTTGTTACTTAACAGGTAAACCCTAACAGATAAAAACTACCAGGAACACACCTGTAGTCCAACAAAGAGGTTAACTTGCTGCAGCAGGGGAGGCCACATGGGGGAGGAAGGTGGGCATCTTGGAAAAGGGAGCAGGGAGGGGCTTCTCACGGGATTGAAGCTCTTTTTGGATAACGGCACAAGCAGATGGAAGACCAGCTCTGGGTTGGGTGCTGTCGTGAGGTGCATCAGTTTAGCAAATGGGTATCTTATAAATCTTTGGGAGCTCAGGTAACAGGGAAGAGCAAAGTCTGACTCCATGTCGGATCTGATTCTTTGACTGAAACCTTGATTGTCATTGTTCTTGTTATAATCATACATTATGGCCTGCCTCAGGGAACCCTGCCCTCTGCCCAGAGTTACTAAAGTGGCTTTGTTCTGCTCACTGGGAGACAACCTGACCATGACCACCTGTCAATGGCTGCAAGAAAAAAAGCGATTAACACAGCCCCTCCTATTTTGCAAGATAAAGCTGCTTCCTCACCTCCTGTCTCTCCCTGTTCTATAAAAGAAACTGGCATCCAGGACCCCCATAGGATGGTGTTTCAGAGACCTAGTCTGCTACCACCTCGGTCCACAGCTGATACTTTCCTATTCCTGGCCTCTACACCTCATCTCTCAGTTTATTAGCCTGTCATCAGCAAGCAGATCGAGCTTGGACCCGGTAATGGAGGGAGAAATGAAGCGGGGCTGGGCAAGTCATTAGTAAAAATGTTGCATTTTCTCAAAAGGGGATTGTCAGTCATTTTGCAGCCATTCTGTGGCCTTGAGGGAAACATTGTTTTCTGTTGGCTTTGCCACTGTCCTTGTTTGTGTCTGTTGGGTACATTGTGGTCTGATTATCAGTGGGGTGGATTTTCACTTTCTCAAGGTAAAGAAATTACGTAAAAAAGCAAATTTAAGGGCTTATGAAAAACTGCTCAGGATTTAGTATGCAGCATCTGAGTGGACTGGGAGCATTAACGGGGAGGTAAGAGTAAGTACTTCTTAATTTTCCTAATTTTAGGAATAACTCTTTGAAGTTGGGATATTTCAGACAGCTTTTATTATTCAGTATCTATTAAAACTGTAGTGTGAAGCACACCATTAAGGGTTTTACATGATGGTTTCACAACCATCTTCAGAGATGTTGTACTTCAGAGAGGTGTGGTTAGTGGCTCAGTTGTGTCTGATTCTTTGCGACCCCATGGACTGTGGCCCGCCAGATTCCTGTCCATTAGGATTCTCTCAGCAAGAATACTGGAGAGGTTTGCCATGCCCTCCTTCAGGGGATCTTCCCAACCCAGGGATTTTCCCGATCCAGGGACCGAAGCCAGGTCTCCCCCACTGCAGGCGGATTCTTTACCATCTGAGCCACCAGGGGAGACTCTCTGGGGGGTAGGTCCTGTTATTATTTTTAAATTATTTTTTATTTTACAGACGGAGAGGAGGAACACTAAGGTAAGTTAACTGACTCAAAACTACATTGTTAGGAATGAGAGATGGCCCGAGGTTAAGGGAGACAAGCCGACTGCACAGCCTTTGCTTAGCCACGTTGCTCTTCTCTTGGGTTGAGATCACACCTCTAACGGGAAGAACAGCAGAGAACTTTTGTTAAAAGTGTTCAGTCTGAAAAAAAAAAAAGTGTTCAGTCTGGCCAGGCACTAAAAGCTCAGTGAATATATATATATATATATATATATGAACATATATATATATGTATGAATATATATATATGAACATATATAAAGCCTACTCCGACAAGGAAACTGAGGCTAGAGATAATGGGTATCCTGTCCAAGTTCGTACAGTTATGTTAACTGGTAGAACCAGCAAAGTCTGGATTCAAACCCAGGACCCCTCGACCCCAACCCCAGTTCCGCCTCTCCACTGCACCAGCCTCTGCTGGGAAGGACTCCTCCAGGTGAGTGCCCTTGAAATGAGGACTTTGGTTCCCTAGGCGAGGAACCTGGGGGCAGTAGGTGGGGCGGGGGGGGGGGGGGTGGGTGGGCTCTCACCTGGGGGAGCCCGCCCTTGCCCCGCCCCTCCCGGGCGGAGCCGCCTCGTCCACCAATCAGAGGGCGCTGGGGGCGGGCCGGGGGAGCGCTCGGGCCCCGGCCCGCAGTTCGAGCGGCGAGAGCGCTCGTCGACGCGACGCCGGGGCCGAGGGGAGCGAGCCGGCGCCTCAGTGTCCTTCCCCTCCCCACCCGTCGCCTGGCCGCCTTCTAGCCGCGGCCGGACCGGAATTATGTGATCCCGGAAGTTCCGGCGCCATTGCTGTGTGGGATAAACAGTAATGGCGGAGGCTGCAGCTCCCGGAACAACAGCCACACCATCAGGAGCAGGAGCGGCAGCGGCGGCGGCGGCGGCAGCGGCCTCCCCCACCCCTATCCCCGCAGTCACCTCGCTGTCCCCGGGGGCGGGGGGCGGGGGAGGCGGCAGCGACGGCGGCGGCGGCGGCGGCGGCGGCTGGACTAAGCAGGTCACCTGCAGGTGAGACGCAGAGCGGCCGGCGCCGGGCGCGGGGAGGGGACCGAGACCGCGGGGGCAGGAGGCGGGCGGCCGGGCGGCCGGGCTGCCGGGCCGCCGGGCCGCCGGGCGGGGGCGGGCGGAGGTGGGAAGCGAGCCGGCGTTGCGGTCCCCGCGGTCGCCGCGCTGCGTCAACCCCCGCCGGCCGCCGAGGCCCGGGCGCGCGGCCCCGCTGCGGAGCCGCCGCACCGCCCTCCGCCTCCCCGCACCGGGCCGAGCGGCGCGGCGCGCGCGGGGAGGGAGGTGGGCTGACTCCTCCCTCCTTTGATTGTCGCCGATCCCCCCCACCCCAACCCCCGGCCTGCGAACTCGCCGGTTCCAAAAGGGGGTTTGGCTGTGTGGCCCGGAGCCCGCATCCCCGCAGCCCTGCCGGGCCGGCGATCGCCGCCGCGGGCCCACGGGCGAGAAGTGGGGCCCGACCGCCGGCCCCGCCGCGGTGTCATCCGTTTGTAACGTCTTCCCGGGTCTCTCGGGCCCCGCCCGGAGCGGGGAGCTTTTGTGATTTCTCCTCTTGTGTGTTACCGGGCTGGGCGGTTCTGAGCTTTGTCTCCGAGCCGAGTGCCGGCCCGGGGGGTCCTCTGCACCACCTTAGGTGTTTACGAGCTGGCATTCCCGTTCCCCCCACCCTGGCTGGAAGGTGTCTTGTTTTCAAGTCCACGCGTCTTAAGGGAGTCGGGGAGCTCGTCGTTCCGCAGGGAGACGGATTTTGTTTGGGGTTTGGGATGTCAGATGAACATATTTGAAAAAAATAAGTGATTAATAGAGGACGGTTATGCGGACGTGTGGCTGTGCGTCTAAGATAAGGGCATTTAATTGGATGTCGTACTTGAGTTTTTTTCTTAAGTGATCAGTAAGCGACTAGAAGCTTTTGTTTTTCTGTCGGTTGAAAAATCAGTTGAAACGCCGTTATTCACTTAGGGGGGTAATTTATATGCAGATATCAATACTTCAAAATATTTTTTAATATACAGAACTCACTGTCCTGGTATTAACAGGGGTGAAGCGTTCTCAGTGCTTAATATGATACATTTAAGATAAGACATGAATGGTAAGCTTAATTATTTTCAATAACGGGATAGAGAAAGCATAAAACCTGTTTCAGGTAGTTTTTTTCAGTCATCTGTAGATCTGAGAATATTGTGCAGTATCCCAAAGAATGAGAATTTTAAAATTCCTACTCATGGAACCAGGTCTTTGAGTCTGTTTTTTCTGTTTTCTCTGCAATGCTGCAATTGCTTTATATGTGTTAGCTGAATCTTTTAAAATAGTGTAACCTTTATAGTCCTGAATTTTCTAGTCTTTTACCCTGCAGTTCCAATCTGTCTGCATGCACTGAGAATAATCATCCTTTAATATGTGGATTCTTTAAGAACTCCATGCAGTGCCTTAATTTTATCAATACACACCGACTCTAATCTCAGTTATTGTTTGGCTTTGAATACCCATCACTAGCTTGACATTACTTTATATTACTTGTCTCATTATTATCCTGTTGTGTCTGTCTGAGCTCAACTCATGTCTGCAGAGAAAGCATTGTCCCTTCTGCACTTTACTTTCCTCTCTGTTAGAAACTTTTCCCTGATCTACTTCCCCTTTTCTAGTTCCTTACCAGTGTCATGAGAATTCAGAACAGCTCACTAGACTGATCAGTTCCTCTTTGCCTACCTTTAGATCTTTGAGTTTCTGAAGTATTCTAGATCACTCCAGGACCAGCGTGAATTTCTTGCACATGAACCCTAATAGATTAATATATTTAGGAAATTTACATCATCGAGTAAGCTATTTCTAATAAGCATTTTGTATCAGATACAGGGTTAGACACGCTATTGTTGTTTTTCATATAAAGCAACCTATAGCTTTTACTTGAAACTATTATCCAGTAAAAAGTACAGACTAATTGATGTCTTGGGTTTTAATACTTGACATTACTTTCAGTTTGTTTTAAGTACTAACATGATCTATTAAAAATCTTTCTGCTTTGTCTAGGGGAATACCACATATATATTCATTCATTTATTGTAAACTTTGAGCTTTTTGAGAACAGGGGCCCTATTTTGTTTATCATTGTATCTGTAGGGCTTTATTCTGTGCCTGGTATGTGTATCTTTCTGGGACTAACCTCATTCAGTTATTCTGTAAATAAGTATTTGTGCTTACAATGGGAGACATAGAGGTAGATGTTGAAGAAAAGGCAGGAATGCATTGTATTATAAATATTTGCTTTGTGTTTGATAGCAAACTCTCCTTTGAAGAGAATTCAAGATAGTGCTGTGTTCTAGTTTGAACCCCTTTCCCCCCTGTATCTAGGAATTTGACTAGGGCTATTTTCTTCAAGGGTATAATCCTTAGAAGTTGTTTGGATGTTGGAAATTTGTTTTTAATTGCTCAGAATCCTCTGCATTTTCTTGTTGGTTAGTCTTTTCTAAATATTTCTCTTAAAAATTCTGTCTCATTAAAAAAAAAAATCTATCTCATTGTGCTACTTTAACAGCTTAAAAACCTAGACATAGTTTTCCCAAAGAACTGTGTTATGCTGCCCCCACCAGGCTATTCTGATAACTTATTAGAGGAGTTCTGTAAAATAGAAATGCTGTTGCTTCTAGTTTTCCTGAGTGTGGGGTATTAAAACAATGAAATTGTTTACAACTTGCAAGTTGTAGTTTTGAATTTAGACACTGCTAAGTATTATTTGTACATGTCCTCTAGAAGATAAAAGGCAGAATAAACTCCGGTTCTTAAACACCAGGAATTTCTCAAAATTACAGTTTGAGAAATAGGGAAGCCCAGGGTACATGTACTTGTCAAGAATTAAGTAACAAAGTAAGAAATGTCACAGCAGATTAAGTGATTAACTGCCAACTTACTTAATATTCTGTAATTTCTATTAACAATCCCAGATGCCTACCTGTAAGTACTTTGAGGGTCTTGTTTGGTTCTCTTGTACCCTCACAAGCTTTTGGGGTTTCTTGTATGTATCTTGGTAAAAGTGCCTCGGTTTCCAAGAGGTACAGCAGTCAGGGATTCTAGTCAGTTGTATTTGTCTTTATTACTGGACAATGTCTGGTTGGCATCATGGAATCTTCAAGGCGGAAGGATGCTTAGAAATCCTGTGGCCCAGCCTTTAACAACAAAGGCAAGCTCAGCCTGGACTGGACGATGTCATCAAGATGAATTTGGGTGATGGCTTTTGGCTGTGGCATTTAAAAAAGAAAAGTGCTTGTGTCTTGATTGGTTTTGTAACGGTAGAAATTCTTGGAAGAGTTGACATTTTTTCCTCTTTCTGTTGTAACTTACACTATCATGTCATAATCTCTTAGACGTAGAGATGGGTTGGCAAGGAGGGATATCACTGTGAAGACTGAGAGAAAAAAGGCACGAAAAACAAACCAGAAACCCAGACGGTATGTACCAAACGCCCCTGTAAAATGATGCTTAGTATTTGGCAGTAACTAGTTAGGGCTTGTATTCTAGGGTTTCCCTTGATGTCACAGTATCAGGCGATTTTGTGTCTGCTTGAGTTCTTCAGTGCTGCTAGTTCTGGATCGCAGGAGCTTATGCCATTGCTGAATAATAGTTCTAGTTCTCAGTCTTTACATTAAATCACATTTATGATGTAACTTCCCACATGTATTTACTTTGCCAGGAATAGTGCTGGAGGTGACTCCTTTGTCTTCTCCTGGCTAAATTACTCCAGTTGCTTAAAATCTTACGGCATGACATCCAGGTCTTCTTTCCCTGTTGGCTGCCTTAGTCTTTCTTAACTGATTGGTTAAATGTGTACCTTGGAAACAAATGTAGTCCGGAAACAAATGTAGTCAGGGTGTTTGCCTGCAGGGACAGAGGAGAGATGTGGAAACGAACATGAGTACCAGCAAAGACGTTATACAATTGCTACTTACTGAACACATGCCCTTTTTTTTTAAGTTTTAAATCTCAGGGGAAACTAATATTTGTGTAGGTGGTGCTCAGACAGCTTCAAAGCTTGCAGAAAGTTGCCCTATAGTTGTGCAAAAGTTCAGACCTTGTTAGATTGTTAAGCCTGAAAAAAGTTGAAATTAGGTTAATTACAATTAGAATTTGACTTCCTGCTACTGTAGTCTTACATTTCAGTATGGACTGAAACCCTTGGGTACTTTAGGATCTTGCTAATTACAGCTCTTCCTATCAAGATGTTACGTTTTTTTCTTTGTGTCTTTACATAGAAGGTTTATATTTGCCAGTAATCTGAATAGAACCTTTCACATTTCAGTTTGAAGCAGCCTTCTTCAAGGCTCCTTTAAGTAAATATGACTGAATCTCTTTTCTATACATCATTCAATCCAGTGGACCCACTCTTGTGATCCCATGGACTGTAGCCTACGAGGCTCCTCTGTCATTTGATTTTCCCGGCAAAACTACTGGAATGGGTTGTCATTTCCTACTCCAGGCAAGGTATCTTCCTGATCCAGGTGTCTCCTTCATTGGCAGACTTCATTGGCAGGTGGATTCTTTACCACTTACCAGTGAGCCACATAGGAAGCGCATCCCAGCTGCACATAAATGCACATTTGGGGCAGTTATGACTTGCCAAAATTAAATCTTCTGTTCAAGAGAAAGAGACCAAAAGTCAGTGATGAGATGATGAGAGGGAGGATGGAGGGGTTGGTGGTGGTTCTACTTATCAGTTATCTACAAAAAATAAGACCCTTATCACTTCCCTGATCCGCCTAGTTACTTCAGATTTCTTCTTGGCCCTGGCCCCATTTTCAGTTTAGTAGGTCTAAGGGAAGGTGTCCAAAATTGCATTTCTAGCTGAAGCTCCAGTACTTTGGCCACCTGATGCTAAGAGCTGAGTCATTGGAAAAGACAATGATGCCAGGAAAGATGGAAGGCAAAAGAAGGGGATGGCAGAGGATGAGATGTTTAGATGGCATTATCGACTCAATGGATGTGAATTTGAGCAAACTGCGGGAGATAGTGGAAGACCAGGGAGCCTGGTGTGCTGCAGTCCACGGGGTCACAGAGCTGGACACGACTTAGTGACAGAAAAACAAAGCAAACTCCCAAGTCTTCTTAGAAACTGACTCAAACTCAGTTTTTGGAAATTTCTACTTAGCTACACATGTTCTCCTGTAAGGCAGAGGAACAAGAGTCTGTAAATGAAGGACAGAAAGTGATTTCCCTTTGCTCATACCTTTGCAACAAATGTTACTTGTGTTCTCACATGTGACTTTTAAAGAATTAAAATGGTTTCTCAAAGAATTGAAACACAGTAGTCTGATCTGTTCCAGTTTACCCTGTTTCTTTCTTTCTTTCTTTTTTTTTTTAAACAGATAAAGCTGCAGATAAAGATTATGACTAAAAAGTTAGTGGAAAACGAGAAGCTGTAAATTGTAGGAGTGTAAATTGAGAGCAGTGGTCAGACAACTTGCAGAGACAAGATTAAGGATGACCTCCAAGTTTAAATCTAAATTGGTGCCTCTGTCTACAGGCAGCCTTCCTGTGGTACCATTATAGATAATTTTATGATCATATGGTCTAGTTCAACTATCTTTGTGTTCACTTCTCATGTTTGTGTACAAAGAATATAAAAGAATATATTACTAGTATAGAGTTAGTGCTCATGTGTTAGTGGTAGAATATATTGGCCATGGGGACTTACCAGTGGATAAGACTCCATGCTTCCAATGCAGGGGGCCCGGGTTCAATCCCTGGTTGGTGAACTAAGATCTCATGCCAGATCTAAGCCCGCACACTGCACCAAAGGCCCAGTGCAACAAAAATACATAGTAATAATAATAAAACAAAAAAGAATGTGTGAGTCATGAGTCGAGTACTGGCTTGTAATCCAACTTGTGGTTCTTTGTCTCACAGGTATTTCATGCATGGGGTTTGTAAGGAAGGAGATAACTGTCGCTACTCACACGACCTCTCTGACAGTCCATATGGTGTAGTGTGCAAGTATTTTCAGCGAGGGTACTGTATTTATGGAGACCGCTGCAGGTAAGAGTTTGTTTCCAATTTAGTTTTGTTCGGGGTGGATGGAGAAGTTGGGAGAAAAAACTGAGAGTAAAACATGAAATTCCAACAGCTTTGTAAATAATCGATTTATAAAGTAATACTGCTGTGTGGCTTGTAGGATCTTAGTTCTCTGACCAGGGATGGAATGTGGGCCATGGCAGTGAAAGCGCTAGGTCCTAACCACAGGACTGGCAGGGAATTCCCTGAATAGTACTTTAAAAAGTGCTCCTTAGGGATGTTAGCACATTCTGATAGATCTCTGATCTCTCACTTGGAAAGAATGTATTATTACATTTACAAAATGCATTTATAATATAGTCCTAAGTTTAAGTAGTGCCTGAGGAGCATGTTGGGCAGACCTAGGGATAAGGTGTGGTGAAGGCATGTTTGTTAATGGTATTTCCTTTTCAAGACCAAGAATAAGGTGCATGTTTGACCAGTTGGGACTGGTTTCAGTTCTCTATTAGATTGAATTATGGAGAGAAAATGGGATCATAGGCATTTGGGGTAGTGTATTAGGTTACTACTTAAGAGGGCTTGTCATTCCAACTAAACTTCCCTAAACCACCTGAGCTTGCAAGACTAAGTTATAAGCTGACATTATGGAAAATGCTTTAGCAGTGTCTGGCTTCCTAGAATGGTGGAGAACAAGAGAGGTCAGCTATGAAGTTCTCTCTATTCTTCTTCATTGAATTGGCACCATAGTCTTATCAAATTGTAGTTCAGCAGCAGTGGGTTCTGCTAGCCATTGGGTAGAGCTAGTTTACAAAATACCTAGGAGTATTAATTTTCTATTGCTGTTAAAGAAATTACCCTGAAATTTGGCATCTTGGAAACAGTAAATATTTATTATCTCATGGTTGCTGGAGTCTGGAATCTGGGAGTGCCTTAGCTTGGTGAGTGGTCCTAGCTCAGGCTCTCAAGAAATTGCAGCCAAGATTTCAGCCAGGCTGCCAGCATCTGCCATCCTCTGCAAGTCTTGAATGGGGGCTGGCGGATCACTTTGAAGATGGCTAACTCATATATCTTAGTCTCTTGCCTGGTGGACATTTCCCTCGGGCTGTGTTAGTGTCCTCACATTAACCTGTGCCCAGAGTAAGTGACTGAAGAGAGACCTCAGGGACGAGGCAACAGTGCCTTTTTATGACCTAGTCTCAGAAGTCGCAGGCTGTCACTTCCACTATATTCTGTTTATTACAAGCGAGTCACTAAGTCCAGTGCATGTACAAGGGGAAAGAAATTGGGCTCTACCTGTTGAAGGGAGGACCATCACTAGAAAAGATACTTTGACAATGTCGTATCCAGTTTTAGCAGAAAAGAATTGTGTCAGCTATTGGGGTTCAAAAGACTAAGAAATTATTGATGAGCAGGACATTGATGTTAGGTTACCTCACATCTTTTTTACTAGGAAATCTAGTTAAGAGGAGAGAAAAAGGAAAAGATTCTTTCCATGTGGTCTGTCATTTCACCTTCTGCTAAATTTTTGCAGTTTTGTTGGAAAGGAAAAAATGATACAATGACACTCCCGTAAAAGAAAAAAAACTAAAACTAAATAACCCAGATATGTCTTTTGTAGTCACAATATTAAAGAGGGCAAAAGTTAATCCGTCCTACCGGAAATGAGCGATTGCTCCTTTGTAGTAGGACGGTCCAACTTAATTGTAGGGCAGTTCTGTTCCTTGACTCGGCAGTCAGTTGAGAGACCTTATTGACTATAGAGAGAGAGGAGTTGAACATGGGCGAGAGTGGAGATGGACTCTGAGGTGCTGAGCAGAGAGAGAGAATATAGACTGTGGATGAGTATGGTTGGTAACAGATGAACCTCTTATTTCAGAAGAGGTGCCCCTCCAATTGGACCATACAGCTGAAATGTTTGGGAAATAAGGTTAAACTGAAGAAATCCGAGCTGAATCCTAGACTCTCTTGTGTTAAATCAGCTTATTTTTCAGGGACCTCTGCCAGCCCCAGCAGCATTCCACGTTCTCCTTGGGACAGCAGTATAGAAGCCCATCTTCCGCATAACCCTGTATTCAGAGTGGGCTTCCTCGTGGGAGACAGTTTTAGTTTTCTTTTTAAAGGGTATACAGCTCCCTTTTAGGGAGAATGATCCTGATTTGAGCTGGCTTTAGAACTCTCAGGATATAAGTGAAAGGAATTAGAGAAACCTATATCCTAATAGTCTGCCTGAGAGGAAAGTTTGGTGACAATTGTTTGGAACTGGCTGATAAAGGTGATTATTAAGAGCTTGATTATAGAGTAGCTAAGGAAGGAGTCTTATGGGCTTGTTCCAAGACTGTTTCCTTGTTAAAAATAGACTTGGGGGATTAAGCCTACTTTTCACTCTTACTATGTAGGGTTTTTGGGGGTTTTTTTGAGAAGCATAACATTTTAATAGATGAAATAAATACTCTAGTACATACAAGGTAAAAACTTGACACTGGAGGTGGGGGAGATATCTCTTATGTAGGGATCTTGTTATACAGCTTGACCAATGTCCAGGGATTTCAAATAATTTAACTCCTCATAAAGGCAGCAGTTTATAAATGAAAGATGATACCCTAGTTCCAGCAGCTCAGAAATGTTGCTGTATTCATTTTGCATGACGTGGCCCTGTTATTTAAGTGAGGCCAGTTCTTTGTTGCTCAGGACTGTTGTCCAAGATCTAACATCCTTGTTCAGTCTTGCAGTCCTGTCCAACTCTGTGACCCCATGAACTGTAGCACACCAGGCCTCCCTGTCCTTTGCTGTCTTCTAGAGCTTGCTCAATTTCATGTCCATAGAGTTAGTGATGCTATCTAACCATCTCATCCTTTGCCACCCCCTTCTCCTTTTGCCTTCCAATGAGTTGGCTGTTCACATCAGGTGGCCAAAGTATTGGATTTCAACATCAGTCCTTCCAATGAATATTCAGGGTTGATTTCCTTAGTATCCTTAGTAAGTGCCACAGAACTCCCAGTCATTGTTTCTAAATACCCACTTGGGAAAGGGACAGGATTGCCTTCTTTGACAACTATGGTTATGGTTGATTTGGAGGGTTTTTTGTTTGTTTTGACTGCACAGCATGTGAGATCTTAGTTCCCCTACCAAGGATTGAACCCTTGCTCCCTACAGTGGAAGCGTGGAGTCCTAACCATTGGACTGCCAGGGAATTCCCCTTTGGAGGAGTTTTCACTGTAGACCTACTGAATCCTATACATTAAAAGCTTAAAAGGCAGATACCAAACCTCGTAAGGGTGGGGTGGTGGGCATTGCAAGCCAACAAGATGGAGAAGTGTGGTTCTTTTGTGTAGAAGAAAAATTAAACTTCCTTCGCTGGAAACTGTATCGGAGTACTCTTTGCAAGATATGAAAGGAAAACACAATGTTGGTTTCAATGTTGTCTCAGCATTAATCCCCCATTCAACACTTTGGCTAAAAAGGATCAGCGATTCTGTGATAATTCATTAAAGAATTAATTTAATAACGTTAACAAAGCCACTGTCATGACTGTGAATCCAGTAGATATGATTAGCCGGGGCTGGCAGACTTTCAGTATGGGGCCAGAGAATTAGTATTTTTAGCTAGGCAGGCCATATGGTCTCTTGTAGCACAAAAACAACCCTACATAATACATAAGCTAATAGTGTGGCTAGGTTCCAATGAAACTTTTATTTTGGGACACTGAAATTTAATTTCATGTCATGAAACGATCTTTTTTCCCAACATTTAAAAATGTCAAAAAACAATTCCTAGCTCCAGTTGGGTTTGACCTGAGGCCTGTAGTTGGCCAGTTCCTATTCTAAAAGTTCTCTGCTTCACTGAACCATTAGCTTTTAGCAAATTCCTTTCAGAATAGGAGTCTTGCTTTTTCTTTCTTAATTTATTGGTTCTTTCTTGTGCTCTATCTTTCATGGTGCTTACCTAAAAATTTTTACTTCAGAAGTATATTTTATACAGATCTATTCTGCACTGTTTACAAATGTGAACCTTCTTGCTAATATTCTATGCTATCAAAAATATTATACCTTGTTGATTCCTTGATAAATTTACCTTAAAAACAAAATGCAATCCTTTCAAAAAACTTGTGGTGGGACTTGCTAGTGGTCCAGTGTCAAAGACTTCATACTCCCAATGCAGGGGGCACCTGAGTCTGTTCCTGGTTAGGGAACTAGTTCCCACAAGCTGCAGCTAAGACCCAGCTCAGCCAAATAAATAAAAAAAAAAAAAAAAAAAAAAAAAACCAGCTTTGTCATATGTGCCATTTGATAGATGATAATGAGCATTCTAATTCTGTTTTTTAAGTAGATATTTGAGTCATTTAACCTGAAATTCTTCAAATGAATGTGGCAAAGGAGAAAGAACAGAAACTAAAGTATGGGCATTGGAGCTAGTTCTTAGACCCTTTACGCATCTTGAGATTTAGTTTTACTCAATCCTTTAAAATTTCCTGAAGGCTGTCTTCATTGGTGAAGCTGGCATCTTAATTCCAAAACCTGGGTTCTTTTCTAAGTTCAAGGCTGCGAAAGTAATTGAAATGTGAGGACTGGGGACTAGATTTCTAAGGTTCCCGAAAGCTCTAAAACCTCAGAGGAATGCTGTTCAGTAGAACTTAATGATGGCATGAAAGCTTTCTATCTGCTGCCCAAAGAAGAAACTGCTAGCTACGTGTGACTACTGAACACTTGAAAATGTAGCTAGTGCAAGGACCAAGGAACTGAGTTTTGAGTGTAAGTGTAAATAATTAGATACAGCTAATGGCTGCTGTTTTACAGGGCAGCTTTAGAGTCACATTAGAGCTAGAACACTACTCAACACATCATCCCTAATATATTTTTGATGATGAAGTGAGACTGTCCAAGTGAAAAAGCATATTCATGATCTTTAGCTTGCATAATTCCAGCCTTGGATAAAATGCACTGGCTTTTTGTGGCTGATACCAGGATACTTAAAGTAGGTTACCTAATGCTTAAGAGTTGAAATAGGAGGGTTTGAGATAATAAAATGATAAAAGCCAGCTCAGCAAATGTTTGCCATGTTAAAGAGCAGTCTTCAGTTAGAATGTTTTAGATGTAAACGCAGACATTTGTAACACAGATGACCCATGGTTAGTATTGCCAGTGAGTTAATTACTGTCAGGAACCGCTAGATACATACATACTATACATTATAGCAGTTTTTGGATTGAGTTAGCCAAAAAGTTGGTTCAGGTTTTTCTGTAAGATGCTATGGAAAAACTGAGATGAACTTGGCCAACCCAATACTGCGTTCATCATTAATTTTGTGTGTCTGAGTGAACCTCACAGCCTAAAATATTTGAAGAATTGTGAGGATTTTCTCAAGCAGCAAGGTGCTTCTTGAGGGAAATTCTTTTTCTGTATTTGGAGATAAGGTTGAATAATTTTACAGATGACAAGGAATCGGGAAATGTACAGGGTAAGAGTTCAGAAGAGTAGGTGAGTGGATGGATGTAGGAGAAAAGGAAAACACATTGTATATTTTATAAATACTGTTTCTCCCTTTTAATATTGGGAGCATTTTAATTTATGTGTTGCTAAAATGGTCCACATTTTTACTTGTCGGATTTGAGTGTCAACCTTGCTTTGTTTAGTCAGTCAGTTTTGGCTGCATAGTCTTTTTTTTTTTTTAGTGGAGTTGCCGTGGTAACGATAGATTGTCAGCTCCTGAAACTCCTAATGAGAGTGCAGTTTGAGGGGTAATAGATGGTCTACAGCAGGGGTGGGTGAACTATGGCCTGTAGAGTACGTGTGACTGGATGTTGTTTATGTAAAGTTTTATTGGAACACAAGTCAAATGCACAGCTGTTTAGATAATGCCATGGCTGCTTTGGAGCTACAGCTACAGACTTAAATGGTTGTGACATTGGTGGTTTGACCTGCAGAGCCCTGAATCTGTGTGGCCTTGCTGCTCAAACTGGTCCCTGGATCAGTGGCGTTGGCATCATGCGGGGACTTGTCAGAGACATGCAAAATTAGGGGCTATACTCCAGACTCAGAAATTGGGTATCTGCCTTTTAACAGTTTCCCACATGATTCATAGGCACAGTAATTGGAAAAGAACCCAAGGACAGGATTGGGAATGTATATTCCATCTAGATGCTTCTGGTTAGACAGTGATGGCTGACTTTGTAAATTTTCTTTTCTTGTCAAGATATGAACATAGTAAGCCGCTGAAACAGGAAGAAGCAACTGCTACAGATCTAACTGCAAAGTCATCCCTTGCTGCTTCCTCGAGTCTCTCATCAGTTGGACCGACTGTTGATATGAATATGGGCGAAGCTGAGTCAAGAAATTCAAACTTTGCAACTACTGTAGGAGCCGGTTCAGAAGACTGGGTGAATGCCATCGAGTTTGTTCCGGGGCAGCCCTACTGTGGCCGGAGTGAGTGTCTTTGAAGAAAAAAAAGTTAGAAGGCTAGAGAGTGTTTTATTAGCTAAGTTTTCGCAACTTTCCTGCTTCCAATTTTCATATTTAGCCTAGTCTTAATATTCTTAAATTAGGTTGCCTTGAAAAAAAAAAAAAACAGGTGGAACAAAAGAAACTTCTTGACTTTCAATAGTAATGAATGTAGAATGTTTTGAAAAATGGACGTTTATCTCCTTTAATCAGTACAGTTGAAATGCATTCAGAAACTTTTTTTAAAAAGCTTTTTTTTTTAAATAAGGCTAATCTTGGAAATATCAGTAACAAAAGACATTCATTTCTTTCAAGAGTGGGGGGATTAGTTTCAATAGACTATTTTGAGAGTTTCTCTTAAGTTCTTTTTATCCTCTTTAGCGAGACTAGTTCATGTATCTGCCTTCACCATTTCGGACCTTTACCACCCTCTTAAACATTTTTCAGCTGCCCCTTCCTCCGCTGAAGCCCCGCTGCAGGGCTCAGTGACCAAGGAAGACGCAGAGAAGGAGCAAAGTGCAGTGGAGACCAAGAAGCAGCTCTGCCCCTACGCTGCAGTGGGGGAGTGCCGCTATGGGGAGAACTGCGCGTATCTGCATGGAGACGCGTGTGACATGTGCGGGCTGCAGGTCCTCCATCCCGTGGATGCCGCCCAGAGGTCACAGCATATAAAAGTAAGTCAGAAGGAAGCACGCATGCTAACAGGTGTGAGAAATGTCTGCCCTTTCACAACACTGTCAGCTGATGTCAAAGAGACATTGGGTGAATCAAATGGTTCTTTTTAAGTAGGAGTGTTTCCCTTCCTGGCCTTCTTGACTGTTTTATCAGGAATTAGGCTTTTCTGAAATTCAAGTTCTATACAGCTTACTCTTCTAAAAGGCATATTTCATTGGTTTTTAATACAGTTGCATAGTTGTTCAACCATGACCACTAAATGTCTAATTTAGGACATTTTCATTCTCCCCAGAAAAGAGACTTAATACTCATTAACTCCTTTAGTCTTCATTCTACCTTTCCTCCAGCTCCTGGCAACAACTCATTTACTTTGTGTCTCCATGGATTTTTTTGTTTGTTATGGGAATTTCCTATGAATGGAATCATATGTGGCCTTTTGTGACTGGCTAAAACAGTAGCATAATGTTTTCAGGGTTTGTTCATGTTTTAGTGTGTATCTACACTTTAGTCCTTTTCATGGCTGCATAGTAATCCTCTGGATGGCTGTGTGACATTTTGTTTTTCCATTTGGGTTGTTTTACCTTTTGCCCATTAAGAATAATCCCCTGAACACTCATGTATAAAGTTTTGTGGACATACATTTTAATTACCTTAAAATAAGGTTGCTAGGTCATATGGTAACTCTGTGCTTAATATTTTGAGCAACTTTTTCCCAGTGACTGTACCATTTTACATTCTCAGTAGTAGTGTATGATGGTTTCAGACTATGGTTTTAAGCCCATTTATATCTTTTTTTTGTTTGTTTGTTTGTTTGTGAGCATACTGTATTGCAAACCTGATTAGGGGAAATTTTGCTTCTAATCATAATCATCTCTGTTTAATAAAAATTAATTTGGTTGTGAGGGTGGGGGTGAAGCATGGTATAATAACTAGCATGTTTTTTATAGAATAAAATATGTGTAGTATAATGTTATGTCAATTATACCTCATTTAAAATTAAAAGTATGTGATGTCCACACAGAAACGTGTACATGAATGTTCATAGCATTATTCATAATGGCTCCAGAGTGGAAACAACCAAAGTATCTGTCATCTGGTGAATGGAAAAACTAACTGGTCTCTCCAGTGGAATATTACTGGAGAATATTCCATTACGATGGAATATTACCCAACAATAAAAAGAAATGAGAGTCATATATTCTAAGACATAGATAACCTTGAAAATGTAGTCAACTGAGCAAAACCAGTCACAAACGACCACATATTTTTTATGAAATGCCCTGAATAAGCATATCCACAGATTTGTCATTGCCTAGGACTGAGGGTGTTGAGGGGAGGTGACTACTGTGGATTTGGAGTTTCTCTGGGGTAATGAAAATGTCCTGATACAGACTGAGGTGATGTTTGTACAACTCTGCATGTACTGAAAACCATTTCATTGTATACTTTGAGTGCATGCATTATATAGTATGACATTATATATCTCAATACTGTTTTATTTTGAATGTGAAACTTACATGCCTGGCACATAATTGTCATCTAATAAATGTTAGTTTCCTTCACTCTTATTTTCTGACAAGTGGCAAACTAGAGTCTTAATCCTAATTACATTTTCCATCTAGAAACAAGTACATCAACAAACAGTATGAAAAACAGCCTGTAATGTGGGTAACAAAGGTTGAGGTGCAGGATAGAGAAAACTAGGCAATTCTTTAGTTCTTGAAGTTGAGTCCTCAGAGTTTGACTTGACAGTATCGTGAAGTCCCTCCATCAGCACACCTGTGCCGCCTGGCAAACAAAGCTGATTCTGGTGTCATATTGGGAACAGTTCTCTTTTCCGTTGGCTGTTTGGCTCTCTGAACAGGAGTTCTTAGCGGTCTGTCGATTCCACGACCTGACTGCCCCTCTCTGTCCACTCTCTAGTCCTGCATCGAGGCCCACGAGAAGGACATGGAGCTCTCGTTCGCGGTGCAGCGCAGCAAGGACATGGTGTGTGGCATCTGCATGGAGGTGGTCTACGAGAAAGCCAGCCCCAGCGAGCGCCGCTTCGGGATTCTCTCCAACTGCAACCACACCTACTGTCTCAAGTGTATTCGCAAGTGGAGGAGTGCTAAGCAATTTGAGAGCAAGATCATAAAGTGAGACTCCTCCCCAATCTTCGTTTGTGCTTTCTATTTTGGGGAAGAATTTAGTATCTTGTGCCAACTTTCAGCCAGATGGACCGCATTTAAATGCATGCATTTTATCTCGAAACTGGGGTATTCTTCTAATTGGGAGTTCTTTGTATTTCAGCTAGCTTCTAGATTAGTTGGTATATCTACTTTTATTTGAACGAGGAAAACCCTATGTATCAGTTAGTAGAATCTTCGTGCTTTTTTCTGAGGAGATTGTGTTTAATGGATTAGCCAGTTTAGGCTCAGAGAAGCGTATCTAGCTCTGAATGTATGTTTCCTGGCATTTTACATTTTCCACTTTCCTATTCCATCCATTAAGCTAGCCAATAATCCACCATCCTTTAAAAATTGTTCTCATAACTGAACAAAAACTACATAATCTAAACAGAGCAAAGTTACAAGAAATAAATTTATTTAAACGAAAGAAAAAGGAGTCTGTGTGAAATGTCTTCTTTTTGTTGTTGTTTTTTTTAACCTAAAGTTATTTTTTTAAATGAACTGGCTAGCCATTGAGTTGAACTTACGAAAAAAGGAAATGGTCAGTTGTGTGGAACCCTTGCAGGAAGTGCCCATTTGCCTTTCAGTTAAGTCTTTAAATCTGGAGGTGACACACCAGGGTGTGTCCTTGAAGGAGAGTGGGCCTGTAAAGGGGAATTTGCATTGCAGCCTGTTCATTGTTTCCCAGGTCCTGCCCAGAATGCCGGATCACATCTAACTTTGTCATTCCAAGTGAGTACTGGGTGGAGGAGAAAGAAGAGAAGCAGAAACTCATTCAGAAATACAAGGAGGCAATGAGGTATGAGCACTGCAGCCTTTTCTCAAGCTAAGATCCCAACGTGTCGCTTGGGCTCACTTTGAAAAGAAACAGTGCTGCATTATACACTCCTACCTCCTTCCTACCCTTTCTTTTACTTCCCAGTACGGTTTGTCACCCCTGACGACGTTTACCCGGTGTGTGTCTTGCTGTAACACGGTCGCTGGGGTGCACGCCCAGGGGCTGTGTTATAATGAAGCCTGCGCTGCTGGTATGGCTGACGCCCCAGGAACGGGGTCTGCCTTACCCCGAGTCTGTGCCATAGTTGTCCTACTGTATGCTTCTGTGTGGGCCTTCTCGAAGGTTCTCTCTCTGCTGGATCTGCGATTCTAGGGCTGTTAAACAGCTCGACTTGAACGGTTTCTGGTTCTAGTCAGTGTTTTCACGCGGTAGCACACACATGTTTAAGAACACACCTTGGGGAGGGCTGTTAACAGACGTACCGGTTCTATCCCCTCCCCATTTTAAAGAAACCCTGGATGATAGTCGAATACAGACCTGAAATCCACCGTGAATAAGGGTTGCGATATTTTCCTTTCCAGCAACAAGGCGTGCAGGTATTTTGATGAAGGCCGTGGGAGCTGCCCATTTGGAGGGAACTGTTTTTACAAGCATGCGTACCCTGATGGCCGTAGAGAGGAGCCACAGAGACAGAAAGTGGGAACATCAAGCAGATACCGGGTAACTCTCACTGTTCTTTTAAAGGAGGGGAAATGCCACACGCTGAGCCTGAGGCCCGCACAGATAGGGGCAGGGGAAGGTGAAGACCCAGGTCTAGGAGCGAGAGACTAGAGGATTAGAGGAGGAGACCAACCTCAGCAAACCGGGAGGGCTATGAGAGGAAAAGCTAGAACGCTTAAGGCTCTAGACTTAACCGGTGTGCCGAGTAACCAGCGGGGAGGCATTGGTAAAAGTCGACCCTAACTCAGAAGTCGTGGTTCGTCATGCCCTCTGGTGTGCTGGACGTTTTGCCTTAGAAACCACAGACTAGAAGATGCTGCCCGGCAGTGCCACCCCTATCACGGCCTTGTTTTTTACAGGCCCAACGAAGGAACCACTTCTGGGAGCTCATCGAGGAACGGGAGAACGGCAACCCTTTTGACGACGAAGAGGAGGTTGTCACCTTTGAGCTGGGCGAGATGTTGCTTATGCTTTTGGCTGCAGGTGGGGACGACGACCTGACAGACTCTGAAGACGAGTGGGACTTGTTTCACGATGAGCTGGAAGATTTTTATGACTTGGATCTATAGCAGCTCGGCGGGGTGTGTGAACTGGTCTGCCGAGCCTCAGACGGCAGCGGGCCTCGGGGTGGCGGCCGTGCCCGGGCCGCTCTCCTAGGCAGGCCTCTCAACTCCAGGTGCTGTCGTGATCATTTTTACCCAGGGCCTGTCTTCTCACCCCCTCACCTTTCCCCAAGGAGTATGTTGTTTTCTCTGTTTGAAAAAGTTACAAAAATAAATCTGAAAGTTAGTTTTTTTGTAACATGAATTTAACTGTCAGACAGTTAGTGTAGGTTTGTCGCGTCACGTTTTACCACCAGATCCACACAGTTCGAGGGGAGCGTACCTGGATTTCCAGGACTCATTTTGGAGGGCCCCAGGTTCAGAAGTACCCACACTGGCCCCTGCTTTGGGGGTCCAGGAAGCGGGGTGATGGGTGAAGGATCTGAACTGTAGCAAGTAGCCTCCTCCTGCTGTAGACTTGGGAGGCAGGTACTTGGTTTCTGGTAAAATCTGCACATGTGTGTTTTTCTGTCTGGTCCCTGTCCTGTCATCCCCGCCCTGTGCACTCCCGTCCTGTGGTTTTGGTCTTTGTTTCATTGCACACAAGTAATAATACTACTGGGTAACCAGAACCAGGTGTGAATGTATCTGAGATTTTTACTGTCTTTAGCGTGATAGGAAAATTGTGAAAGAACACATATAAAAAGATGGGAGTGGAAGAAAATAATGCAGAGTTGGAAGCTGACTCCCCAAGGCTGATGGACTTGGGATATGTGAGTGTGCGTGCGTGACAAGCTTCCCATCCCTGCATAGATGCAGTGTTTGTAGCCTTAGCGAAAAAACTCAGTTTAGTGGTTTCAGCCTCGTGTGGCAAATAGATCTTAAAGGACAAAGCAGTTTATTGGTAACTGTTAATAGAGCAGTGCTAGCTCTGTCTGTATAAATAGAGAAATGGGCTTAGCCATAGAAGTGCAAACTTTCTGGTTATCCCATGTATTAACACAACCTAGGGCATGGGTCCACAGTTGTGTTTAATGTTGTATGATCTCCTAGACTTCTCAGTCCAGGCACTTTTTGACAAACCTTTGTCCTCATTTGAGGCGTTTTTGGTCAGGTTTTTGTGTTCCTTTTTTGTGGGTATTTGCCTCATTCCATCCCCAAGCTTTGCAGCTAGACAGATTCAAAACTACGTTCTAAGCTGTTTCCTGTAATGGAGTCATTGGTTGGCAGTATAGTAAGTCAGGCTTTTCCACTAAAAGGGGAAACAGAGGGTGGTAATCCACAAGATAAGCTAATGTTAAATTGTTAGAAGAATTCCTCGATCGGAAATTTTAGCTTTGCGTTCTGTTGCTCTTTCTTGAAAATAACTTGGAGGTGCCCCGGATATGTCCATCTACTGCTCTGATGCCACGGATATCACTCGTTCTTTTCACTTAAAGAAAAAAAGATAAAAACAAACTAATTGTTGCAGAGGTCTCTGTATTTTGCAGCTGCCCTTTTGTAAGACGCACTTTTCCCAAATAAAACAATTTTTAAAACCCATGATTTGGCTTCCTGTTTTGTGTAATAGGCCGTTCTGAAATGTGCAGATGTCAAAATGTTCTACTTGTTTCTTGCATCGCCTGTTGGATCAGTTCATCCACGAGTCAGATTTCTGTGGACATAGTTTAATTGAGAAAAGTTGACATCTCTCCTAAAATATCTAGCCTACTGAGAAATGTTTGAGATATAGAGGACAACCTTACAAACTGTTTTGTATTTTAGAGTTTGCAAGACTAACCCTTAGGCCTCCTTTCTTGGTCAGAGGCACTGTCAGTTTCTGCTGCCATCCTCTGGTAGTTGAACTTGCTTCGGATCCACAAATAATGGTGTTTTTGTTCCTAGTTCTAATTATATACTTTTTTCTTTTTGCCATGTCTTGCTGCTCTCGGGATCCTAGTTGCTTAACTGGGGATTGAACCTGAACCTTTAGCGGTGAAAGTGTATAGTCCTAACCATGGGACTGCCAGGGAATTCCCTATGTGAATTTTTTTTATTAATAAAAACCCACCACTCCCATGGAAGACCTTAAGTAACCTTTTACAGTGCTTATTTGTAAAATAGCTTAATATCTATAATTAAGAGTAAATAATTGTATTGCCTATGTTAATAATCCATGCAATTTGAAAATGTTTCCTCATCTAGGAATTGTGTGATGGCAACTTAACTGTAGTCCTGATCATAGCTGGAGATCCACTGAGGAGTCTGTTTCTGGAAGCTCCCTTCTGGTGGATCTTCAGCTGAAGCTGTTCCCTTCCCAAAGTACTTAGAATTTGTACTGATGAGGCCTTGCTGGGGACCACACATACTCCCAGAGGAATGCTAGAGAGCCTCGGAGGTGAGGTGGAAGTGGTGGGGATCTAGGGGGACAGAGAGAGACTTAAACCTCCAGTTTTTGGTGTCCAAAAAGTGGGAAGAGTCTCCTTAGTAGCTGCCTTGTTGGCATGTTGGTCCATGGTGGGGAGAGTGGCTTGGGCATGACCCAGGTGGTGGTAATAGCTGGAGTTCAGGTGGGTTGATGTCTGAAGCAACTTTTCTTTGTGTCTTTGTGGAAAAGATGGTGGGACTTTATGTATAAGCCAGCCCTTCATTTGTGTTGCCGCCCTCCTGCCTACACTGAGAGAGAACTGTGTGCTTGTTAAAAGGTTGGGGGAAATACTGCTGAAGGTGTGGGGGAGGGAGGAGGGATGCCATCAACAAAGGTATTTGTAGGCGGCCTTGGTTGTGCTGTTGGAATCAAGTCTGCTTTCTGGGTGTGTGGTATGGTTGCAAAGAACATCTAACTTTTGTGGGCTGGGGAAATGCAAGTGGAAGGGACACGATGTCATCTCCAGGTGGAACATTTAAGATCCAGCGCATGGTTTTCCTCATTCTCTGATTTTCTAAGGTGATGGATAATATTCCAAGGAAGTGGTGGTTCTGTCAGCCAGGGTCTCTGTATGAGGAGGAGAGGTGGAGTGGGACATTTGGCTCACTTCTAAGGGACATGGGACCCAGCTGTGTGTAGGGGGAAGAGCTACTGAGACTTCGAGTGTTTGTGTTGTCACAGCATCATAGCCTGTCCCATGTTGATCTCATCTGTCTATTTAAAGGAACTGTCATTTTATAAGGAAAACTAAATAAAAGATTAAGTATTTAAAATACTTTCCAGGCACCTCTATTCTAGGAAATCAAGTAAACTGTAAATTGTAAGGTGATCAAGTAAATTGTACTGATGAACAAATATAATAAACAATCTTTTAAAATTGATACACAGGTGTACAGATATTAGTAGGAAATACATTGTTACAAACCTGGTTTTTTGCCTGCTCTTTGATAAATATTACTAATGAAAACATGATATCTTTTCGAATAATGAGATTTTGTACTGACTTTTGTTGTTCAGTTGCTAACTTGTATCTGACCCTTTGCAACCCCATGGAGTGCAGCATACCAGGCCTCCCTATCTCTCCCTCACCAGCTATAGTGAGTGTTTCCTTCTGGCCATGCCAGGCAGCATGAGCGGGATCTCAGCTCCCCAACCAGGGATAAGACCTGTCCCGGCTGCCTTGGGAGTTGGGAGTGCAGAGTCTAACCACTGGACCACCAGGGAAGTCCTGTGCTTCATCAGAAGCCCTTTAGTTAAATTGTTGCAAATTGGGTAGCTAGATGGTAAGTTTTTAAGTAATCCTCAAACACCTTTTCTGAGGCTTGTATAGGCTCCTGTAGGAGAGGGATTTAACCTCTAAGTGGGAAAAGAGTCTTTAAAATTTAACAACCCAGTGCTTATTCTTTGTATCAGATGACAGGAAGAGATCCATTGCTAAGATCTTACTTCACCAGAACTAACCAGGTCTTCCTGACGGAGTGTTGTGCTCAGTCATGTCCGACTCTGCGACCTCATGGACTGTAGCCCGCCAGTCTCCTCTGTCCATGGGATTCTCCAGGCAAGAATACTGGAGTGGGTTGCGTTTGCCGCCTCCAGGGGTTCTTCCCAACCCAGGGATGGAACCCACCTATCTTGCGTCTCCTGCGTTGGCAGGCAGTTTCCTTCCTACTGTGCTTCTTACAGCTCCCTTACCAGTGCGTAGAAGAGACCCTGTAGTACTCGAACAAACAAGTGTTTTTAGGTTCAAGTGATATGCTTTACTTTCTTTTTAATTGAAAACTTGTTCCCCTCAACAAATACTTAAGAACTGACTTACAGAAAGCTTGCACCTACTCTGTCTTTGCCAACAGTGATCATAATCTAAAATGAAAAATGATGAGTTTCTAAGAAAAAGATGTGTTTAAAGGAAGACTGAGGATATATTTGCCCTCTTATAAAGGGCTGGTTGTGTTTTTACTTCTGTGCATGCAGGTGCATTTAACCCCCTTTCTTCCCCTGCCCTTGCCTTCTGTGTTAGAATCGTGTTAATGGATAACGTTTTAATAAGATGAAGGTAACTTTGTTTTACAGGTATTCCAGTCCTTGCCAGCACTGAGCTAGCACCGAAGTGGCAGGAGCGGTGCCATCCAAATAATCCTTGTGATCTCTATTTCCAAACTTTGGGACACCCCTGACAGCCCAGTGGTTAAGACTCCGCACTTCCAAAGCAAGTTTCGATCCCTGGTTGGGGGATTAAGATCCCACATGGCATGCGGTGCAGTCAAGAAAATATAATAATAAATCATTTCCAAACTTCTTTGCAGTTAAGTCGGTGCCATGTGACTCACTTGGACCACGTGTTGCAAGCCTCCTCCATCCCTCCTGCTGTGGAGGTGTTGGAAGCCACGTGTTAAATTGACTGTTACAGGATGGTACAGGATGGAGGGATTCTGAGGTCCTCAAGTGACTGAAGAAGACAGCCCCTCCACCCCAAATCAGGTTTTGCATGAATCAGAGATTCATTGAGATTCGCAAGCCTGTTCTCTGATTTTTTTTGCCAATACTGTGCTTGTAGTGCTTTTCTTCATGGAACTTAGATTATTTTGGGACTGTTTCTTAGAGTTTCTTATAGTTATGAAAAGTACTAGAAAGGTATAAAGTGAGCTTTCAGTGGGAGGCCTGGCTCGTCTCTAGCCAGGAAAAGCTCATCTGAGCTGAGATCTGAAGGGGAGAAAGGCACCTCCCTTCCGACCAAAGACAAGTGCCAAAGCCATGAGGCCGGCAAAAGCAGACATATGACACCCTCTGTGGCCGGCAGGATATACCCATCTTAGCTACCACTGTCTTTCCTTTTAGAAAAGTGTATCAATACAAGTGTGTTGGTAACATTTGTAGGGATAATATTGGTTGTCCTGATACATAAAGATGATCTTCCTAAGTTAGTACTTTTAGTAAGATGTGACACATCCATCTGGTCCTCTTCTTAGCCTAACTAGAGCTTAGCCCTCCTCCCTAAAGTCACTGTACCCCCAGAATCCTGTCCTACAGGGACCTCAACTGTCACTCTTCTAAAGCCACTTGCACATTATTGGGCCACCTGGGCCATAATTTGAAGTCCATGTCACTTGGCCATAACACTGTCTTCAAAAGGAGAACTTGGATGATGCTTTATGAAAAGCTTTCTTTTATGATTTAAGTAATTTATTTTTTGATTGTGCTTGGTCTTACCTGCTGTGTAGGGTCTCCCAGGTGGCTCAGATGGTAAAGAGTCTGCCTGCAATGCAGGAGATCTGAGTTTGATCCCTGGATCAGGAAGATCCCCTGGAGAAGGAAATGGCAACCCACTCCAGTATTCTAGCCCAGAAAATTCCATGGACAGAGAGCCTTCCAGGCTACACTCCTTGGGGTCTCAAAGAGTTGGACATGACTGAGCGACTTCACTTTCTTTCTTCTTGCTGTGTAGGCTTTTTTTTTCCTTTAGTTTTGGCAGAATAGGGGCTACTTTCTAGTTGCAGCCTTGGGCTTCTCACTGGGGTGGCTTCTCATTGTAGAGCAGGCCCTGGGGCATGTGGGCTTTCGTGGTTTTGATTTCCAGGCTCTAGAGCACAGGCTCAATAGCTGTGGCACATGGGCTTAGTTGCTGCACAGCACGTGGGATCTTCTCAGATCAGGGCTTGAACCCATGTCTCCTGCGTTAGCAGGCAGATTCTTTACCACTGAGCCACCAGGGAATCCCCTAAACGTTTTTTCTTACTGGCTCCTCATAAGTCTGTAAAGCAGTTAAAGCCAGTATTTGTCTAATTTTGCAAATGAGAACACTGGTTTTAGGATGGAATCCTTAATGGTTTTGAACTCCACTTCTGAGTCTTTACACAGATCTGCCACCATTTGCTTCCTGTCTGGATGTAGCTCAAGTTTTCTGGGTGTCTTGAATAGCAGATTTACATTCTTCCTCACCACCATCTCTTTAGTCGGCCTTTCTGACTTGAACATCTGTTTTCTCTTGACACTGTGGAGTCCTAAAGCCTCAAAGTTTAGAGGGAATGATTTTTTTGTTGTTACTTCTAGCTATGAAATAACACCAGGAGATTGAAATATAAGAAATTTAGTTTCTTATAGAGGATATGCTTTGTTTAAATCCTGTGGACTTCAAAGATGGCCAAAACACAACTCTTACCCTCTAACTTACAGTCTAGTTCAAGTGTCTGAGACTCAGTGTGTTGAAGTGGCTGGCTTGCTAATCATACTGGGTAAACCAAGGAGTGGCAGAGACCTGGGACCTCCCTTCCAAAGCAGTGCTGTTCACTGCAGGTGATGGATTCATGGATTAGAAGAACAATTCATGGACCACAGGCAACATTTAAGCAAATGAACGGTATATTTATATCAGCGCATCTCATGTGATGAGGTCATGTTTTACCAGCTAGAAATGTGAACTGTTTCTTAATAGCAATGACAGTCAAAGTTCTATAAACACTGCTGTTGTATCCTACAGCCTTAGGGACGCTGAAGGTCATTCAAACAGAAACATAGAAGTCTACACATGGCAGCTTGAGATGGTGCGTTGCAAATATTGGTACCAAGACAGTTACGAAGAAAGAAAGGCAAGGATGGGCACCAAAATGAAGGGAGGGTGCTCATTTACATGCTGCCTATTCACCGGCTGGTTACCAGAGAGAGAGTGGAGAGCCGGGCTCCAGCTGGCTTGACTGAAAGTAAACACCCATGTCAAACACCATGTATTGAGAGGGACTCCATTGGTGTTCTGGTGGTTAAGACTCTGAGCAGAGGGCGTGAGTTCAGTCTCTGGTGAGGGAACTAAGATCCCACATGCCTTGTGGCCAAAAACTCATAAAATACAAGCAATATTGTAACATTCAATAAAGACTTTTTTTTTTTTTTCAATAAAGACTTTAAAAATGGTCCACATCCAAAAAAAATCTTAAACTGGCAGGAAAATAAAGGCCTCAGTCCTACAACTAGAGAGAATGAATTCTGCCAACAACCAGTGGGTTTGGAAGAAGCACCTGAGACCCGCAAGAGACCTGACACCTTGCCTTCAGCCCCATGAGACCAAGCAGAGAATCCACCTAAGCTGTGATGGCACTTCCAGAGAAACTATGAGATAATAAATGTGTTTTAAAGCACTAAGTTTGTAGCAATGTGTCATTAGGTAATAATACACTAATATATCAAGAAATAGCTCTTCGGTTTATATCTTTCTAATGCCATTTTCTTCCTGTGTATATCTCTTTTTTGTGTGTGTATTAGAATATGCTTTCTTTTTAACCTTTTATTTACCCTATTGGTGAACATTTTTTACCCCATTAAACAATTTTGCCACATTTTTTTTTTTTTTTTAATTAGAGTAGAAGGGAATAGCAACCCACTCCAGTATTCTCGCCTGGGAAATCCCATGGACAGAGGAGTCCATGGGGTTGCAGAGTCGAACACAACTGAGTGAATAGTTGATTTACACTGTTGTGTTAGTTGCAGGTGTATAGCAAAGTGAATCAGTTATACATATGTCCACTCATTCCCATATAGGTCATTATAGAGTATTGAGTAAAGTTCCCTGTGCTACGCCGTAGGTCCTTATTATCTACTTCATATGTTTCATGGCTAAATCATGTCTGACTCTTGAGATCCCATGGACTATAGCCCAGCAGGCTCCACTATCCATGGGGTTTCCCAGGCACAAGTACTGGAATGAGTGCCATTTCCTTCTCCAGGGGATGTTCCCCACCCAGGGACTGAACTCCCATCTCCTGTGTCTCCTGCATTGCAGGTGGATTCTTTACCACTGAGCCACCAGGGAAGCCCATATATAGTTCAGTTCTGTTTCCCGGAACACGTGGCTACTACAACACATCTACATGTATTCCTAAAAAGTATATGTATATGTGTCTGGAAATAAACAATTTGGGTTGTTCAGTCCAGTTCACTGGCTCAGTCGTGTCCGACTCTTTGCGACCCCATGGACTGCAGCACGCCAGGCCTCCCTGTCTATCACCAACTCCCGAAGTCCACTCAAACCCATGTCCATTGAGTCGGTGATGCCATCCAGCCATCTCATCCTCTGTCATCCCCTTCTCCTCCTGCCCCCAATCCCTCCCAGCATCAGGGTCTCTTCAAATGAGTCAGCTCTTCGCATCAGGTGGCCAAAGTATTGGAGTTGGAGCTTCATCAGTCCTTCCAATGAACACCCAGGACTGATCTCCTTTAGGATGGACTGGTTGGATCGCCTTGCAGTCGAAGGGACTCTCAAGAGTCTACTCCAACACCACAGTTCAAAAGCATCAATTCTTCGGTGCTCAGCTTTCTTTATAGTCCAACTCACATCCACACATGACTACTGGAAAAACCATAGCCTTGACTAGATGGACCTTTGTTGACAAAGTAATGTCTCTGCTTTTTAATATGCATCTAGGTTGGTCACAACTTTCCTTCCAAGGAGTAAGCATCTTTTAATTTCATGGCTGCAGTCACCATCTGCAGTGATTTTGGAGCTCAGAAAAATAAAGTCAGCCACTGTTTCCACTGTTTCCCCATCTATTTGCCATGAAGTGATGGGACCGGATGCCATGATCTTAGTTTTCTGAATGTTGAGCTTTAAGCCAACTTTTTCACTCTCCTTTTTCACTTTCATCAAGAGGCTCTTTAGTTCTTCACTTTCTGCCATAAGGGTGGTGTCAGTCAGCAAAAACAAGACCAGGAGCTGACTGTGGCTCAGATCATAGATAGTCGTTACTACATTTTTAAAAGTTGTATAGAATTTATGTAACAATCCTGTTTGTATTTTTTTTAAGTTTTATTTTGGCTGTTCTGGGTCTTCATTGCTGTGCAGATTTTCCTCTAGTTGTGGACGGCAGTGGCTATTCTCCAGTTGCAGTGCTAGGGCTTCCCTTGTGGAGCAGACTCTAGGGTGCTTGGCTCAGTAGTCGCTGTTCCTGGGCTCTGAGAGCACAGGCTTCATAGTTGTGTTCTGTGGGATCCTCTCAGACCAAAGTTTGAACCCGTGTCTCTTGTGTTGGCAGGCAGATTCTTTACCACTGAACCACCAGGGAAGCCCCAGTTCTGTATTGTTGAAGATTATTTTCAGGTTTTCACTATGATGAGCAGTACGGGTTCACACAATCCATGAAGAATTCCTGAGTCTAACTACCTAGAAGTCATCTTCCCAATATTTATAAAAGCTTTTATAAAAGCTTTGCTTGTCTCCAGCTACCAACTAATTCTCTCTTCCATTCTCAGTGTGAGAGCTCTCGAACAAAGGGTAACTACCATTTATTGAATGCATGGGGTGTCAGGCCCTGTGCTTACCACTTGCCTTCTCATTTACCCCTCAGAGCAATCTGAAGTGAATGGTGTCTCTGGCTTACAATGGTGGAAACTGAAACTTGGTTAGGTCATTTGCCTGTGGTTTCACAGTTGATAAGCGGTGGAGCAGGCTTCAAATGTAACACCTTCTGATTAGAGGCTCGACTCAAGGAGACTGTGCTGCATGTAGGGGACTTGCCTCATCATTCTCCCAAAAGGGCATTGCCAAGGGCCCCAGCGAAGGTCCTGCCAAATTCAGGAATTGCAGGCACCTTTGTCTTTGGCTTTTTGCAGCAACAGGTGAAATAGATCACTGTTCTCCCAGTCTTTAGTGTTATTTTATACCTGTGTCTTTCAAATGGTAAAAAGACTAATTGTCTTTAAAAAGAAAAATTCCAGCGGCTTCCCTGGTGATCCAGTGGTTAAAAATCCTTCTGCCAATGCAGGACGCAGGTTCGATCTCCGGTCAGGGAACTAAGATCCCACACATGCTGTGGAGCAACTAAGCCCTTGCACTGTAGCGCCTGTGCTCCACAACTAGAGAAGCCCACACGCTCCAAGAAAGACCCAGCACAGCCAAGAAAAAAAAATTCCAGTTCATCATGGTCCAAAACTTCTGTGAAAGGCAAATAAATTGTTAGGAAAATGAGATGAAAAACATCCTTCAAAGTACAATTCCAAAGTTGTTGTTATTGATTTCAACAGACCTAAAATTGGATGTTATGGCAATTCCAAATTGATTCGTGTCCGACTCTTGGTGACCTCATGGACCATAACCCACCAGGTTCCTCTGTCCATGGGATTCTCCCGGCAAGAATACTGCAGTAGGTTGCTGTGCCTTCCTCCAGGGGATCTTTTCAACCCAGAGTTCGAACCCACATCACTTATGTCTCCTGCATTGGGCAGGTAGGCTCTTTACACCAGCGCCACCTAGGGAGCTCACCAAATTGTTGTTCAGTCACTAAGTCATGTTGTGTCTGATTCTTTGCGACCCCATGGACTGCAGCACGCCGAGCTTCTCTGTCCTTCACTATCTCCTGGAGTTTGCTCAAACTCATGTCCATTGAGTCCATGTTGCCATCCAACCATCTCATCCTCTGTTGCATCCTTCTCCTGCTCCCTTCTATCTTTCCCATCATCAGGGTCTTTTCTAATGAGTCAGCTCTCCACATCAGATGGCCAAAGTATCGGAGCTTCAGCATCAGTCCTTCCGATGAATATTCAGGGTTGATTTCTTTTAGGATTGACTGATTTGACCTCCTTGCTGTCCAAGGGATTGATACAAAGATTTCTAAGGCCCTGGTTTCTGTACTTCTTGGCCTGGGACCAGGCATATTGTGCAGTCCCCTCCTTAGCAGCGTTGGTTGACACCATCTAGTTCTCACTTCTTCAGACTTGGCGCCTCCTTTCTCCTCCTCCTAATTATGGGCATTCCTTGAAGCATTTAGGAATTCCTTTGGCATTTCCACTTCTGCTTATATCTCTGTGGTCACTGGCCACTAAGCCTTGGGGTGCTGAAGCTTGGAGAGCTGGTAGGAGCAACAGATGGGTTCTAGTCTGTGATATAACTGTTGGTCTGTGGACTGATGTGTGGGAATCCCCTTATGATTTGAAGAGACTTCTAACAAGTACAAATTATGGATCCTGGTCCAGACTTACTGAAGCAGAGCTGCAGCTGGGACCTGGTATGTTCAGCAGGTGCAGTGGCCCATCCATGCACAGCCAAGACACAAATGCATCTCTGGTCCAGCCTTCTCTTCTTCCAGTTGAGAATACTAAAGCCCCCACAGGGGAAATGACTTGAAAGTGAAAAGAAAGTGAAAGTCACTCAGTTGTGTCCGACTCTTTGCGACCCCATGGACTATATAGTCTATGGAATTCTCTAGGCCAGAATACTAGAGTGGGTAGCCTTTCCCTTCTCCAGGGGACCTTCCCAACCCAGGGATTGAACCGGGGCTTCCTGCATTGCAATTCAGTTCAGTCGCTCAGTCATGTCTGACTCTGCAACCCCATGGACAGCAGCATGCCAGGCCTCCCTGTCTACCACCAGCTCCCTGAACCTGCTCAAATGCATGTCCATTGAGTTGGTGATGCCATCCAACCATCTAGTCCTCTGTCATCCCCTTCTCCTCCTGCCTTCAATGTTTCCCAGCATCAGGGTCTTTTCCAATGAGTTAGTTCTTCGCATCAGGTGGCCGAAGTATTGGAGTTTCAACTTCAACATCAGTCCTTCCAATGAATATTCAGGACTGATTTCCTTTGAGATTGACTGAGTTGATCTCCTTGTAGTCCAAGGGACTCTCAAGAGTCTTCTCCAGCACCACAGTTCAAAACCCACACCACATTGCAGGCGGATTTTTTACCAACTGAACTATCAGGGACTTGCCAGGTTCATATTGTAAATGGCCAGCAAAGGACTTAAATCCCTTGAGGGGCTACCTGAGTAAAAGCTATATCTCTGCACATGTCAAATGTTATGGAAAGTCAATGTATAGAAAGTCAATGTACACGATCATGTTGAGAGAGTCACTCTTTGTAGGATCCCGGCTTTTCTGTAATGTAATTTTTTCTTCAGTGTGCAGCAGCAGAACAAATTACTAAAATTGTTACACTGGAAAAAAAATATGAACTTTTCTAAAGCAAGTGTTCCTCACCTTTTTTCCTTTTCCCAAGTGACAAATCCCTTTCTTAGTTTTTCTTCAGTAATATATAATCTTAGTAATTCCCTTAGGTATTTAAAAATGTTTCATTGTTTTTATATGGTATACAATGGTTAAAGTTAAGCTGATAATTATTAAATTATTGGCTGATAAATTATTAAAGATTATAAAATTTATTTAGAATGCAATTATTTTCTCCTTAGGCCCTTTTGAGCTCATTTTAAGATTCTTTTTTACAACTTTAGTGAGATGTAATTCATATACCACACAATTCACTTATTTAAGTACACAGTTCAATGGGTTTTGTTATAATACATTTTTTTAAAATTGTAGTAAAATAATAAATATCAAAAATGTTAAGGGTATAATTCAGTGGCATTAATTACATTTATAATGTTGTGCACCTATCACCAACAGTGAAATTCTTACGTTCAGATATACTAATTTTTTTCCCACTAAAATGATGTTCACTAAGTTACTTTTATTTACATTAAAACATTGCTGAATTTTAAAATAACCTATGTTTTGGTTTGGAGATATATAGACAATAAAACACTGACAGATAACTTCCACACACACACACAAGCTTTTATATGGAGAATGCCTATAGTCTGTACCTTTGAAAAAATAACTGATTTGGTATTTCTACAAATGTTAATTTTATTTCTGTAATTGAAATTTCATTTCTAGATTAGATGAGGTTTCAGGTTGCTATTTGTAATCAACTTTCTAAAAATTAACACAAGTATTGCACATTATTAAAATTACGTGTGGGTAATTTTTATTCCCAAATGAATAAAAAAAACACATTGAGTATAATTATCACTCTGTGATCTCTTTTAAATGTTGGTCTTTTCAAGTTCTAGAGACATCTTGATATACTATGTAAGAATAATTAAATGAAAGCTGCAATGATCGTAAAGCAACTTCTATTCAGGTGAAGAGCAATCTTTGAATGACTGCAGAATTATCACCTATTCTGTGCTACTTCTTAACTTGCACTTTAATTTCAGCATTCCTGGAGCTTCCAGTTTTTGGCAATTATTTTGCGGTATAAATTAAACAATGTATGGTTCAGAAGAAACTGTATGATGTCAAGAACACTTTAGCAGCTTCCCTTCTGCTGATGGTAAACCAACTAATGAGTCATTTGTGAATTGTGAAATTTACCCATGTTCATTCAATAATTGATCACAAGCTCTTGAACAGATTATACTGATATTGTTGAAAATGAAAGAAATTCAGCAGGCACTGTTGTTGCCTTTGGTGATATGAATCCCTAGACCCCCTTGTCAGTCTCAGGGAGGTTTGCAAAACACCCTTGGGGAGCCCCGAGGCGTGCTGCTGGGTGAGTTCTCCCTCCTCTCAATCTAAGCCTTGGGCTGTGATGGCTCGACATCAGGCTGGCAGAAGCCACCCTGGTTGGCCCTGGGTCTCAACCACGTCACCTTACATATGAGGGAACTCGAATTTCTGCATCATCTCTGTTCAAAAGGCAGAGCACTCAGCCTGGGCCAGCTGAGTGGCCCAGGCACAGCTCCTCCATAACTCCCCCGAAGTTAGATAGGACTCACCCAGTGCCCCCAGCCTGCTACCTGTTCCCCACCCTGCCCTTTCCTCACTGCCTTCTCTCCCCTTCAGCTTCTTGGATAGAGAGAGAGAGCTGCACAATTCTTTGAAGGATATGAAAACCTGTGTATGAGAGTTTATCTTGCAGTGAGTGTAGTTGTGTGTTTGTGTGTGTGTGTGTGTAGCGGGTGGTGAGGGGTTAATGTGATAGAGCCCAAATCCATTACTGATCATTGTCTGAGAAAGCATATAGCATAATTGTTGAGTGGGCTCTGGAGCCAGATGGTTTGGGTTTGAATCCTGGCTCTGCCACTTACTAGCTGTGTGACTTTAATCTCTCAATGTCTCATGCCTCATTTTTAAGATAGGAATTACAAATAATACCTACTTCAAAAGATAGCTGATAGGATACACTGAGTTATGGCTTCATGGGCGGCTCAGTGGTAAAGAATCCGACTGCCAAGCAGGAAACGTGGGTTCGATCCCTGGTTTGGGAAGATCCTCCCCCCCGCCCCCAAGAGAAGGAAATGGCAACCCACTCCAGTATTCTTGCCTAGGAAATCCCATGGACAGAGGAGACTGGCAGGCTAGAGTCCACGGGGTTTTAAAAGAACCGGACATGACTTAAAGAGTAAACAACAACAAAGTATAAATAAAATCCTTGGGGACTTTCCTGGCAGTCCAGAGATTAGGACTCTATGCTTCCACTGCAGAAGGTTCAGGGTTCCATCCCTGGCTGGGGAACTAAGATCCTCCAAGCCAAGCTGCCAAAAAAAAAGCAAAAAGTTTGGTACAGTGTCAGGCACATAGTAATTGCATAGTAATGTGTTTGCCATTATTATTAGGATAGTAGTACTGTTACTGTTACTATTAGTAGACCTTTTTAGTAATAGAGTGGGGAAGAGATTTAGGAATAATCTATGAACAATAAATTTTTAAAATTTTATTTATATTGGTTTTTGAAAAATTTTGGCCATGCCCTGCAGCATGTGGGATCTTAGTTCCCTGACCAGGAATTGAACCTGTGCCCCCTGCAGTAGAAGCATGAGGCCTTAACCACTGGTCTGTCAGGGAAATCCCAACAGTGAATTTTTTTTAAATTTTTTATTTATTTACTTGGCTGCACCAGGTCTTAGTTGTGGCAGGTGGGATCTAATTCCCAGACCAGGAATCAAACTTGGGCCCCCTTCATTGGGGCCCACTGGACCCATTAGCCACTGGATCTCCAGGGAAGTCCCCAAACAATGAAATATTAACGAAAAGTGTTCTTATACAAGGAAATGTACTTGACACTGGCAGACAAAATAGAGGCATTCACAGTCTTTTTATTCTTTCAAAATGTCCCTTTGGAACTTAATTTCAGTAACTCACTTGTTAACAACCATACAGTTTTGCAAATGCGAAATCACCAGCAGTCAGTCAATACAGAGCCTTCCCCCACCATAGCTCCAAGGCAGAACCCACCTGGGTGAGCTTCTAGTGCCCTGCAAGCCTGTGCTGAGCTTCAGAAAAGGCTGCACATCTTTCCAAAGAAAGGCAGTGCCAAAGAATGTTCAAACTACTGCACAATTGCACTCATCTCACACAGCTAGCTACATAATGCTCAGTCCTCCAAGCCAGGCTTCAACAGTACGTGAACAGTGAACTTCCATATGTTCAAGCTGGATTTAAAAAAGGCAGAAGAACCAGAGATCAAGTTGCCAACATCTGTTGGATCATTGAAAAAGCAAGAGAGTTCCAGAAAAATATCTGCTTTATTGACTATGCCAAAGCCTTAGACTGTGTGGATCACAACAAACTGTGGGAAATTCTTCAAGAGATGGCAATACCAGACCACTTTACCTGCCTCCTGAGAAACCTGTATGCAGGTCAAGAAGCAACAGTTGAAACTGGACATGGAACAACAGACTGGTTCCAAATTGGGAAAGGAGTACATCAAGTCTGTATATTGTCACCCTGCTTATTTAACTTATATGTAGAGTACATCATGTGAAATGCTGGGCTGGATGAAGCACAAGCTGGAATCAAGATTGCTGGGAAAAATATCAATAACCTCAGATATGCAGATGATACCACCCTGATGGCAGAAAGTGAAGAGGAATTAAAGAGCCTCTTGATGAAAGTGAAAGAGGAGAGTGAAAAAGTTGGCTTAAAACTCAACATTCAGAAAACTAAAATCATGGCATCTGGTCCCATCACTTCATGGCGAATAGATGGGGAAACAGTGGAAACAGTGGCAGACTTTATTTTTGGAGGCCTCCAAAATCACTGTAGATGGTGACTGAAGCCATGAAATTAAAAGACACTTGCTTCTTGGAAGGAAAGTTATGACCAACCTAGGCAGCATATTAAAAAGCAGAGACATTACTTTGCCAACAGAGGTCCATCTAGTCAAAGCTATGGTTTTTCCAGTAGTCATGTACGGATGTGAGAGTTGGACTGTAAAGAAAGCTGAGCACCGAAGAATTGTTGCTTTTGAACTGTGGTGTTGGAGAAGACTCTTGAGAGTCCCTTGGACTACAAGGAGATCCAACCAGGCAAACCTAAAAGAGATCAGTCCTGAGTGTTCATTAGAAGGACTGATGCTGAAGCTGGAGCTACAATACTTTGGTCACCTGATTCGAAGAACTGACTCATTGGAAAAGACCCTGGTGCTGGGAAAGATTGAAGGTGGGAGGAGAAGGGGATGACAGAGGATGAGATGGTTGGATGGCATCACCGACTCAATGGACATGAGTTTGAGTAAGCTCCAGGAGTTGGTGATGGACAGGGAAGCCTGATGTGCTGCAGTCCATGGGGTCACAAAGAGTTGGACATGACTGAGCGACTGAACTGAAGTGAAGTTTTCAGAGGAGACCTCTGTGTGCCCTCAGCCAGGAAAGTTGCTCCACTTCCAACCCTTCTGTCCCAGCACCGTCATTTCAACAGAGCCCACACTGGCTAATTACAGGTTGCTGGTGTTCAGATGAACTTGTTCTCACATATATAAACCTGTTGGTAAGGAGTATTTAATTCCAGATAACCCGCAGAGTGCATCATCCTAGAAGCTGGTGAGGTTTTCGAGTGTTGGTTAAGACTGATAAACAGATAAATGAAGGAGGATTGGTGTGAACCCTTGACCTCATAGCCTGCTCAGCCTCTTTCTTCTCTGCCCACTTTCCCCTGATCCACTCAGTTTTCCTTCTCCTTCTTCATGACTGCCTGCTCACTGTCTCTTCTGAAAATCGCTCAGTGGCTTGGTGTAGGTATATTGCTGATCGGCCGTGTGAAATCCTACTTCACATAACCCTTTGTTTTCTTTTTAAAATTTATTTTTGGCCGCAATGGGTCTTTGTTGCTGTGTACAGGCTTCCTCTAGTTGTGATGTGCGGGCTTCTCACTGTGGTGGGTTTTGTGGTGGCGGCGCACGGCTGTGTGGCCTCAGTAGTTGTGGCTCACAGGTTTAGTTACCTGAACCATGTGGAATCCTCCCATACCAGAGCTCAAACCCGTGTCCCCTGCATTGACAGGCAGATTCTCAACCACCAGACCACCAGGGAAGTCCAGCCCTTTCTTTAAAAGGAGAATATGTATGTTAAAAAGGTTAATCTGCTTTGATGTATTTGTTCCTTCTGGCTTATAATAGATTTCCTTCCTGTTTCCAAAAGGTAAGTTGTTTCGTTTCTGTCAGGCGAGTGTATGCTCCTCGGTTCTGTCTCGTCACAACAAAAATTTGGAGTGATGGACATTAAAGCCCCTCGGCGGGTCACAGCTCTTGGGTCTTGGACAGACCGTGTTATAGCTCTTAAATAAATCAGTGTTACAGCTCAGTGTCACAGCTCTATTGTATTTAGATAATGGCAGGAAAATCCATCTTCAAGGCGTGAGGGCACGTGGATCCAAAGACGCGAAAAGAAGAATGCCCCATCGCGCAGGAGAGAGAGAGAGAAGAGAGCTTTGGCTCCTCTTTTTATATGCTTCTCTGTCCCTGGGTCTGTCCTATGTAAATTGGGCCAGCCAGGAGTGTTGTTTTACCTGAGGTTCTCACTCTGGTCCTAGGGCCTTCCTTTGTTCTATTTTTGCGAGCTTTTCCCTTCCAGGTCTTTTAGCCACCACCATTCTGGACTCCTTTCCCCTATTTTAACTACCTAACAGTTTCCACAATAAATATATATTGATGTGAACTAAGATGTAATTAATTCTCTGTTGGCTCACTCCCACCCTCACCTACCCTCTGTATAGTAGTAGTTCTCAAGATTTAGTGTGGGGAGACTCACCTGGCAAGCTTGGTGAAGTGTGGGTTTCTGAAAAGATTCTGATTCAGTGGGTCAGCCTTGGGTGTCAGGGATCGGAGATAAACATCCCCTGGCCACTCTCAAAGATGTGGTTGGGGAACCCCACTTAGAGAAGTGTTGCTCTATTATACAGTCCAATGGCTAGATGGTGTGAGCTGCACATGTAATTTAAGATTTCTAGTTGTCACATTAAAAAAAGTAAAAAAAAAAAAAACAGCTGAAATGTTAATATATATTTTATTTAACCTAGAAAATCTAAACTATCATTTTAACATATAATCAATATAAAAATTATTAGGAAGATAGTTTACATTTTTTTTTTGTACTAAGTCTTCAAAATCTGGTATATATGGGGTGAGAAGTGGGAGAGAGGTTCAAGAGGGAGGGGACATATACCTATGGCTGATTCATGTTGATGTATGGCAGGAATCAACACAATATTGTAAAGCAATTGTCCTCCAATTAAAAATAAATTAACTAGAAATTTAGAAAAATCTGGTATATATTTTACATTCAGTTCATCTCAAATTCAAATTTACCACATTTTAAGTGTTTAGTCATCATACATGGCTAGTGGCTGTTTGTTTAGAGCTGGTCTCAGCCTATGGATAGTGATGCTAAGGCTTGAAATGCCTGGGAAGCCTCACCTGCACCCTGGGTGAGCCCCCCATAGACATTTCCCCTTTTAGAGCTAGTTTTGTGTCTGGACCAGCCCTTGTAGTTCTTATTAGGATTGCAAGACACCCTCAGCAGCAACCCTTGGGGAGCTTTGAAAAAACGAGGTTTATGACTTACAGGTTCCACAGGGTACATGGCTTGCCCCAGCCACACAGTGACGTTAGTATTGGTTTGATACATGTCTATGAGCCAATTTAATTTCAATTCAGAACTAATTTTTGATCCCACAGATAACTGGGTGTTTTAGAAAGAAATCGTATGCATCTCCCACACCCTAGGAGTCTGGTCCAATCAGCCCAACTAGGATAAAGTGAAATCCAACTCTCTCTCCATCACATGGCTCCTGACCATTTGGCAAGACAGTATTTATGGTCTTCAGCTCAAAAGGCTTTGCTCCCCAAACTAAGACTCAAAGTGTGAATGTCAGGAAGCAAAAAAGTTAACAACATCTGGTCATCATGGCAGGCTTTTCCCCCATCCTCCTGTGCCCACACTGTTTTAAACCACTCTAGAATGTTCCAAACATCCTCTTCCCTCTCGATAATCCTCTCTTCTTCTTTCCTTCACTGCTCACTTCTCCAAGCGAGAGGCAAAGTTCAGTAGAAAACAGCTGGAGGGTTGGGGAGACAGAAAAGGGAAAGATGCACAAAAAGGGAAAAAAAGAACAAATCTTGTCCTGCCACCCCTGGGCCTCGAGTCCTAGGAAAAGTCAAGAGAAACAGGGGTGTCCTCTGTTGTCAGAATCAGTGTTCCTTCCTCTGGTGTGAACTGAGGCAAAAGGGTACCCCCGCCCAGGACCCCTACCCCAGGCAGGAAGGAGTAGGACCAGAGGCAAGTCCGTTTGCTCAGCAGACTCGAGGCCAGCAGCTGCCCTTGGTTTCAGAGGTGGCCTCTGATGGGTGCGACCTGCCTGGGGAACCTACTCAGCAGGTGCACTGATTCTTCTCCCTCGGAGCTGGGGCCATGAGGACCGGAGTGGACTCCAGTGGGAGGCTGCCCGGGGCACCCTCCCCGTGCAAGGGCAGGCTGTGGCGGGCCATCAGCTCCCTGGCCATCAGCACGAAGACCTCATCGATGTTCTTGGACTCCTTGGCAGATGTCTCCAGAACAGCCAGGAGGCCGTATTTCTCAGCCAGGATGCAGGCATCCTCAAAGAGAACGTGGCGTTTTTCCCACAGGTCACACTTGTTCCCTGGGAGTGAGAGAGAAGCAGATATTCTGGGGAGTAACTTACTCTGGTTTTTTAAAAGGTGGACTTTAAAAAGAACATTTTAGTTTAGCAGATGCCAAAGACAGGAGGCAGAACAGTACACCTAACCTAGGAAAGGAAGAAAGTGAAAGTGAAGTTGCTCAGTTGTGTCCGACTCTTTGCGACCCTGTGGACTATAGCCTACCAGACTCTTCTGTCCATGCGATTTTGTCCAGGCAAGAGTACTGGAGTGGGTTGCCATTTCCTTCTCCAGGGGATCTTCCCCACCCAGGGGTTGAAGCCCGATCTCCTGCGTTTCAGGCAGGCGCTTTACCCTCTGAGCCACCAGGGCTCCTAAACCCTTAGACTGAGGGAGTAAGAAGAGCTAAGTTAGAGAAACAGAGCAGGGAGAAGGAGAAAAAGATGAGAAGCAGCGGCCTCCAGGGGGAGAGCAGGGCGTCTTATGAACGATGTTCAGGAATTCGCGATGAGGTAGAACGCCGGGGGTTTTACACGGATACTGAGGAGCTGGCCTCCCTGTGAACGGCTGGAGCTGAAGGAACACGATAGCTAACGCACAACCGTCTCTTTGACTTTGGTATAGTGGTGACGTGGCCTCAGGGGCTGGGGTAAACTTTTGAGAGAGAAAGACTCCTTTGTGTGAAGAATCGTGGAGATGGAATGGAAACTGTTGTGGAAGGGCAGGAACAGTTCGGTGAGGGAACGACACCGCTGACTATCCCAGATTAAGGCGAGGAGGCCACTGACAGAAAACAACAACAAGACCCCTCGTGTCAACCCTCGGGGTTGGATGCGTCACACGCGGTAATGCCGGGGACACTTCCAGATCATCTCTGGGGGCGTTTCTGGAACCAGATAAGAAGTGAGGGCAGAGACGGTTGTTACAACAGACACACGAGGGAGTAAATGACCAAGAAACAGTTGTGAGCTTCCCGGAAATCCCGCCACATCTTGCCATCTGTTCCCCTCCTCTGCCCCACCTGTTTCTGCAGAAAAGGGAGGAGGGGTGAAGGGCGGGCCCATGGGGGCGGAGTCAGGAGGGCGGGGCAACAGGGGGCGGAGTCAGGAGGGCGGGGCCACAGGGGGCGGGACATGAGGGCGGGGCCACAGGGGGCGGGACAGGAGGGCGGGGCCAGCAAGGGAGGCGAGGGCAGTGCAGAAGGGGGCTGCCCGGGCAGGGTGGCTTTGCAGGGCAGCTTTCGAGGTTCTTCTGCTCCAAGATATCCCGGGAAACTGCGAATTTAAAGGATCCAGCCCACCTTCCTGGGGAAACCTCCCAGTGAGATTAGAACTGCGTGGTTCCCCTCGGTGAGATGCATGAGATTCGCACCTAAGCTTCCTTCCCTGGGAGCTGTCGTTGGTGGGGTTTCCTTCCCTGCCTGCTCAGCTCTGTCATGGGGGGCGGGGAGCGGGGACGTGGGGAGTGGCGCTCGGAGCCTCTCATTCAGCAGGGCAGGACAGTTTCCCTGGATTGAGGTCTCAGCACTATGCTAATTGCTTTATGTGTTCTTTTGTTTAATCCTTTCAATTCAACAACACCTTTGAAGCAGGTGCTACGTTTATAGATGAGGAGTCAAAATTCAGAGAAAGGGATGAACCCAAGTTCAGACAGGCAGGACAGAGAGGGAGATTTGAACACAAATCTGTTTGACTGCAGAGTTCAGGCACTAGAGTGGATGAGACACTGCTTCAACCAGAGCTTCAGAGGAGAGTGACTGGTAGCCTGACCACTGCTGGAAAGTGTTTGGAAAGGAACTGACCCCATGGAGGCTCTCGTTCATACCCTGCCTCACCTGTCAGTAAGTACCTTGACCCAGTTACTTAGCACCATATTCAACCTCCAGAGGCCTCGATTTCCTCAGCTGGGAAACGAGGATGGTGGTCTCTGCTTCTCAGGATGGTTGTGAGGGTTAAATGAAGGGACTCAGGAAGGGATTCAGAGTAGAGTTTAGTAAATGTCACCTGTCACTATCTCTTCCTATCAACCCTTCTGGTTCTCACACCTCAGGAGCAAATATCATGAAAGGTGTCAGAAACCTCAGCCAGGGTCCTCCCTGTTGCTTCGAAGAAGTGGTTATTGAGGAAGAAATCTAGGCCTTTTGAGGGGGCAGGAATCAGTGTTTATTTGTATAAACACAGAAGAAGTGCCTTTAGAAGTGTCCAGTATATCAGAAGTCAAATAAAAAAAGTTTCTGGTCTCAAAGGGGACCTTTGGCTGAGAAGTAAAAAGAGAGAAGAGACACTCTTCCCCAAAGAGACAAGTGGTCCTCTGTGTGGAGGCCACCTGGCCACAATAATCTCTCTTTCCTGGTTTCAGGCATGTGGGGAAAGACAGCCGCTCTGAAAAATGGAGGGGACTAAATCTGAGGCACGTTTTCTTTGGCTGGCTGTGGATTGGGGGGCTTTTGATCTGATGTATCAGGAAGGGATGAGCCCTGTCGAGGCCCTGGGAGTGACTTTGATTCTTAAGTTACAAGAAACAGAATGAGTTAAGAAGCAGCATTCTCCTCAAGGCTGTGCATACAACAGGGGCTAGTTGTTCTGTCAGTCAGTCGTGTCAGACTCTGCGACCCCATGGACCACAGCACACCAGGCTCCTGTGTCCTTCACTATCTCCCAGAGTTTACTCAAACTCACATCCATTGAGTCGACGATGCCATCCAACCATCTCATCCTGTGTTGTCCCCTTCTCCTCCTGCCCTCAATCTTTCCCAGCATCAGGATCTTTTCTAATGAGTTGGCTCTTCACATCAAGTGGCCAAAGCTAGACAATGACTTAAAGCAGCAAAGACAGGGGAAGAGTGGTTCTAGAATAACAAGTCCTTTCTGGAGTCTGGATGACAATAATAAATGGACTGAGTGTGCTAATGATGTGTCCCATCAGGGGAGGTCCAGGGTGAGCACCTTACCCCAGGTCCACCTGCCCAGAGGCTGGCCAGCAACCTGGGCCTGGATTTGATGTGAAAAGAAGGAATGGGACAATGGGGTTTCCTTTCTGAGGACTGTGAGCTAGAGGGTATGAGAGAATGAGGGATTCTGTGGCAGGAGCAGGCTGGGGATGATGCCTGGAGGAATCCAAGAGGGAGGGCTCAGGGTGAGAGAGAGTGGCCAGCCCACACCACCCCACATTTAAGAAGCAGCTCTGAGAGAGGAGATAGATGCACAATAGTCGAGGAGGCTTCCCAGCTGGCTCAGTGGTAAAATCCCCCTGCCAAGACAAAAGACACGGGTTTGATCCCTGGGTCGGGAAGATCCCTTGGAGTAGGAAATGGCAACCCGCTCCAGTATTCTTGCCTGAAGAATTCCATGGACAGAGGAGCCTAGTGGCCTCAGTCCATGGGGTTGCAAAGAGTCAGACGCAACTGAGCATACATAGGAGGAGCCTGGTTCGTAGATCCCAGCCTGAGAGGAGGGTCCCCAGCTTCCTGCTTGTGGAGGGTGGCTCTTCCTCTTGGTGAGCTTGGTTTCTGACTTTTCCTAGGTCCCAGGGACTTGTACCCTCACCATAAGCCCCCCTCCTCAATTATTTAAGGAACACTGGTGAGCTTGTTCCCTCAAACAAACTTCTAGAAGCAAATCCCACCCTTTATGACAAACTTACTATGTGCCAGGCACTGTCAAGCAATGCATACACTTTTTCTCACTAAATCTTTACAACCCCAGTGAATATTGATCAAATGTTATAGATGAGGAAACTAAGGTTCAGATGGTGACTTAGCACAGAGCTAGGATATGCTTGTCAATGGGTAGCTCTTTCTCAGTCTCAAAGCAGCTGTCTAGACCTGTGCTCTGCAAACTTTAATTTGCACAAGGATCTCTCTAGGATCGATTCGGATCCAGTAGGTCTGGGTGAGGCCTGAGATGGGGCATTTCTAACAAACCCCAAAGTGATGCGGATGCTGTGGGTTTTTAAGGGAGTGAAAATACACTCTGTGATATCTTCATGATGAATCCTTGTCATCATGCACTTGTCCAAATCCATAGAAAGCACAACACCAAGAATGATTCATAATTTAAACTACGGACTTTAGATGATTATGATGTAGGTCTATGTAGGGTCATTCTTCGTAACAAATGTAGCACATTGTTAGGGGATGTTGATATGGGAGGGGCTATGCATGTGTGGGGACTTCCCTGGTAGCTCAGCTGGTAAAGAATCCTCCTGCAATGCAGAAGACCCTGGTTCAATTCCTGGGTTGGGAAGATCCCCTGGAGGAGGGATAGGCTACTCATTCTAGTATTCATGGGGCTTCCCTGGTGGCTTTGATGGTAAAGAATCTGCCTGCATTTCAGGAGACCTGGATTTGATCCCTGGATTGGGAAGATCCCCTGGAGGAGGGCATGGCAACCCACTCCAGTATTCTTACCTGGAGAATCCCCATGGACAGAGGAGCCTGGCAGACTACAGTCTGTGGGGTCGCAAAGAGTCAAGAGTCAGACACGACTGAGTGACTAGCACATGCACGTGTGGGTACAGGGCGTATATGGCAGATCTCTGTATCTTCCTCTCAGTTTTGCTAAGAACTTCAAACTGTTCTGAAAAAATAAGTCTTAATACAACAAACAAAAACCTGGTGATGATGATGTTGCTGGTCTGCAGACCACACTTTGAGTAGCTAAAACTAAACCAGGTTGCCAAAATTAACCAGCCACCTGGTAGACAGTAGTGTCCTCAGGAGGGGGGTGCGTTGCTTGCAAAGCTAATACTATACGGAACTGACAGTATGTTGTGCTCAGTCGTGTCCAACTTGGTGACCCCATGGACTGCAGCCCACCAGGCTCCCCTGTCCATGGGATTTCCCAGGCAAGAACACTGGAGTGGGTTGCCATTTCCTACACCAGGGGGTCTTCTTGACTCAGGGATCGAACCCACATGTCTTGCATCTCTTGCATTGGTAGGCAGATTCTTTACCACTGTGCCACCTGGGAAGTTACCCATTTCTGAATACACAATGGGACTGCACCTATTTCAAGCCGTGAGTTCAGTTAGTGTGGTTGAAGTTGATGTTAATTTTGATGTTAACTTGTTGTTAAGATTTGTTTAGGGTCTTAGCAGGTGTGAGAAGTCATTCAAGAGTGTTGTCAGTCATAGTCATCTAAGTGGCTCCCTTGGGGATTAAGAGCCATCTGAAGCTGTGAAACTCACACTACAGAGTATTTCCTGTGTAGTCTGCAAATATGTGTGTTGAATCAGCCAGGGTGCACCTTCATATATATGTCCCGGGTTTTTGCAATGAAAAACTCTAGGGTGGGGTCTTGGAGTCTATTTTTTTTTTAGGCCTCGCTGTGCAACCTGTGGCATCTAGTTCCCCCACCAGGGATTCAATGAGTGCACCCTGCATTGGGAGTGCAGAGTCTCAACCATTGGACCACCAAGGAATCTGTATTCTTAACAAATTCATGCCACCCCCACTATCATGCTCAAGCGAACCTGATGGGAATTTCTGGCCCAGATGTTTTCTGAGGTCCTAGCCTCCACTTTTGCTTATGTGACTTCCTGTTCCACTGTCATTGGAAACCCAGAAAAAGCTGAGCATGGGGCGTAAAGGAAAGTGAAATGCCTTGAAATCCACATACCAATCAGCATGATGACCAAGTTGGCTGCTCCGTATTTCTCTATCTCATGAATCCAATGAGGAACAGACTCGAATGTGGACCGCCGGGTGAGGTCATAGGCGATGATGGCCGCATGGGCACTTCGGTAGTAGCTCTGGGTGATGGTCCGGAAACGCTCCTGGCCGGCGGTGTCCCACACCTGCATCTGCAGAAGGTCGGGCAAGGGGGTCTGAGTGAGGAATTCCCACGTCTGATGCTCACCTAAGTTGTTTCCTGGGTCTTACTTCTAGAGATCCAGACTCAACGAGGTCTGGGGTGGGGCCCAAGAGTCTGCTTTTTTCAGAGGCTCCCCAGAGTCATCTGGATGTGCTTTCAGGTTGGGAGTCCTCACCTAAGGGACCCTTAAGCCTGAGAGGTGGATCCAGGGTCCTAGGGTGTGGTGTTCTTTGCCTTTCCAGCACACTCATCTCCTTGTCTAGATTTTGAGGGTTATCTTTTGACCATGGTAAAGGAGAGGGCATTGGCTGAACTGCTTTGATTCTGAAGGATCACTCTGTTGTCCATGTTTAGAAGTGTGCCCATAATTGTTGTTTAGTCATGTACAACTCTGTGACCCCATGGACTGCAGCCTGACAGCTCCTCTGCCCATGGGATTTCCCAGGCAAGAATACTGGAGTGGGTTGCCATTTCCTCCTCTAGAGAATCTTCCTGACCCAAAGATCAAACCCAAGTTTCTTGCATCTCCTGCATTGGCAGGCAGATTCTTTTCCACTGTGCCACCAGGGGAGCCCTAGTACCTGTTTTTTTCATACTCTCACATTATTTATAAAGTTTATTTTTTAAAGAAAGTTTTCAAACATACATAAAACTAGAGAGAATATAACAGTGAACCCTCACATAACCATATAATTATCAAGATTTTGCCACTCTTGCTTCATGGAGCCCTTTCTGTTGGTTTATTTGAAATGTAATTTTAAAGAGAATCCCAGACTTTGTGTCATTTCCTGCCTACTTACATACTTCCTTAATAAATGGACATTGTCTTTCATAACCATAATACCATTATCACTGTTAATAAACATTTCAATAACTCTTTAGTATGATATATTCAGACCATATTACATTTTCCTAACTGGTTCCAAAATATCTTTCTACTATTGTGTTTAATAGGATCCCAAGCAAAATCCATTTATTACATCATCACCAACACTTTTTGATCCTTTTTAATCAAATGGGTAAAAGGTATCTCACTGTTAATTTCATTGCTTTAATTAAAAGTGACAGTGGGTACCTTTACTTCTTCACATAAATGTATGAGCCAGTTTGCATAAAAATTATGAAGTAGTAGTTTTATCAAATCTGTGAATTGCCTACTTTTTGTGTTTGGTTGTTGGTCTTTTCTTTGATATTTATCAGAGCTTTGCTGCGTGACATGCAGGGTCCTAGTTCCCTGACCATGGACTGAGCCCATGCCCCCTACAGTGGAAGCATGGAGTCCTAACCACTGGACTGCCAGGGAATTCCCTTATTAGAGCTCTTTCCATGTCAAAGAAATTAGCCTTCTATGAGTTCCATATTTGCAAATGTTTCTTTCCAGTTTGTCATTCAGCTTTTGACTTTGTTTATGGTATTTCTGAGTGTGTAGAAATTTGACCTTTATATGATTATACAGAAGAGTGTAAATTTGACCTTTAGATATAAGAGTTAGATGGAGCAATATTTTCCTTTATGGCTTGTGGGTTCTTGTCATAATTTCAAGTCTGATTTTCCCCTTCCTCAGTGAGAAAAATAAATACTCTCAGGTGTTTTTTGCCTGGTATTTTTATGATTTCATATTTTATATTTACATCTTTTATGCCTCAGGCCTATGTTTCTGGATTAGGGTCCGTGGGTGAAAGAGGCAGCTCCACCCCTGTGCCCCTCTGACCTTCACTTTCTTGCCGTCAATCTCCAGGGCACGCACAGTGAAGTCCACCCCGATCGTGTTCTGCTGTGCCTCCGTGTAGACCCCGGACTTGAAATGCTGCACGACACACGTCTTGCCCACATTGGAATCCCCGATGAGGATAATCTTGAACAAATAGTCAAAGTTCTCATCCGCTGCCCTGGCTGAGCTGGAGAATTGCATGGCTCTTGCCACCTAGGATCAAGGAAGAAAAGAAGGAATTCAGCCTATCTTTAGTGAACAGCTACTGGTGGCCAGGAACTATTCTTGGCACTCAGGATTCAGGACAGCACGAGACAGAGGAAGGTCACTGCTTTCCTAGCACGGACATCCTCATGGGAGGAGAAGGACATTAATTACTGGTCAGGAAAGAGGGAGCTGCCCCCACAAACCCCACCTGTCCTAGGTGAGTTGATACTACTTTAGGAGTGACCTTAGAATGAAGGGGTTCTATGGTCTGGGCCCACTCTCAGATGGTAGCATTGACTGGGACTTCCCTGGTGTTTCAGTGGTTAAGACTCTGCACTTTCAGTGCTTCCACTGCAGGGGGCGAGGGTTTGATTCCTGATCTGGGAACTAAGATCCCACACACCTTGTGGCCTGGCTCGGCAGGTATGTTTTACCTGCCACTTATCAGGTGGATTGACTGGTTCCTAAAGGAAATCAGCTCTGAATAGTCATTGAAAAGACCGATGCTGAAGCTGAAGCTCCAGTACTTTGGCCACCTGATGCAAATGGGAAAAGACCCTGATGCTCGGAAAGATTGAAGGTGGTAGGAGAAGGGGGCAACAGAGGATGAGATGGCTGGATGGCATCACTGACTTAACGGACATGAGTTTGAGCAAACTCTGGGAGATAGTGAAGGACACTGCAGACCCATGCTGCAGTCCATGGAGTCGCAAAGAGTTGGACACCACTGAGCAACTGAACATCAGTTGCGGAAGGCAGGCCTAGCTGTCAGCCCGTCTTCAGGTCACACGGGAGGAAGACAAACTACTAGAAGTCTGAATGTCCAGGCAACCAGCAACAAACACCAAGGACGCTTGACAGAGAAGTCAGTTTCAGAAAGGCTTTTCTTGTCTGGGAAATTATGATTTTGAGAATACTCAAAATGAAAACTGTGGGTAATTCCCAGGCGGTCCAGTGGTCAGGACTTTGCACTTTCACTGCCCAGGGCCTTGGGTTCCATCCTTGATCTGGGAACCAGAATACCACAAGCTGTGCAGCGTGGCCAAACAAAACAAAAGAAACAAACAAACAAAAGAAACCCAGTGGTTCGAATGTTTGTGTTATATTCTGCCATAGGCTGGAAAAAAAAGTTTCTTATGACAGTGTCTTCCCAACTGACTATCAGAATTACCTGGGAAGGTAATTAAACAATTAAATATATAGGGACCTCCCTGGCTCAGTGGTAAAAAATCTGCCTGCCAACGCAGCAGACACAGGTTTGATCCCTGGTCCGGGAGGATCCCACATACCTCGAGCAACTAAGCTCATGTGCCATAATACTGAAGCCTGTGTGCCTAGAGCCTGTGCTCTGCAACAAGAGAAGCCACAGCAATGAAAAGCCTGAGCACAGAGAATAACCCCTGCTTACTGCAACTGCAGTAACGAAGACCCTGCACAACCAAAAATAAAGGCTTGCATGCAGTAATGAAGACCCTGCACAACCAAAAATAAACAATAAAAGAATATATATATATATATACACACACATATATATATTCCAGAGCCCATCTCAGATCTGCAAAATAGCTGTAAAAACATGCACACACTCTCAGGTGATTTTGATAAGCAGCCAGGTTTGGGAAGCATCGACCAGCACAGTCAACCACCTGAAACTTTATTCTTGCCCTCAGCATCTCAGCTTAAACATCCACCTACACTTCAACATCTCAGATCACAAGGAGCTCACTACCTCCAGACAAAAATCAATTTTGTGTGCACAGCTCTTACATAGGGTTGACATCTATGTCCCTGAGGTTTTTCACCATGGACCCTCATGCTATGCCAGGATTCTTACTCCACATGACAGCCCAGCAGACATTTGAAGCAGCAAGCAGGTCCCCTTGAATCAGATATCCCAGACCCTTTGACTGTTCTTCAGTTGTGTTGCGTCTCCCCATCAAATGTCTCATAAAAATACACGAAAGCTTATCCCATTTGATAACTAAATTTGATGTGCTGCAAATTGTCCCTGTCTATGACACTCTTCTTCATTTCTCCCAGTTTTATTTTCTGGTCTTCTCAAAAGTCATAGAACATGACAAGTCTGTATCATCACACACATTAAAATCTATACTTAAAAACCCTAAACTCTAAATGAATGAAGGAGGATCCCGCACCTCTCTTAGGTGTCTCTGAAGCTACTGTGGCTGCATGATCCAGCAAACAAGAGAAACAGCCAAACCACTTTTTCCCCCTCTGGCTTTTCAAATAAAGAAAGCCATTCTACTTCCGGTGTCTAACTACTGTCATGTGAGCTGAAATTTTACTTCTCCCCCGACCCCGGCCGCCTCCCCCAGTAAGTCCTCAGGGTTTCCGCAAAAGCCCCCTTCACATGCCCTGCAAGAAGAAATGAGCCATATCCACCCCCCTCCAAACCCCTCCATCCTGCAGTCTACACCTGTTGCTCACCTGTTGCTCACGTCTGCCAGCAGGTGTTTGCTCTTTCTCCTGGTTTTCCTTTTGGCCCTCCGTGCCCCTTCTTCCTCCTGCCTCGAGGTGTGGTGGGAACTGTAGTTCTGTCCCCAGGTGTCAGGTTTAAAGGCTCGAGAAAGCGAAAGGAAAGCGTAAACCCTCCCTCCATCTCCCCCTCCCTCCCCCTCCCCCGCCATCCGGAGGAGCTGCCACTGGGTACAAAGCGCGGGGTGAGGTCCTGCCACACCTGCCACGCTAAGTTAGCTGTCCTCTGAGCGTGGAGCATCCCATGTCATCCATCAAAGCCCAAATGAAAAGAATCAGCCAGCTGTATCAGCCAACACCCACTGAGCCACCCGGTTTCCTTCTCTTGGGCGGCCCCAACCCCCATTTTTCCTGGTGTCGCCTGTGTGTCTGGGGTGGGGCTGGCTAGTTGAAAGACAACAAGTTAAAGGGGGCTACAGATCTGGATTTTGAGTCCTTCAATTGTTTTCTGGGCTTGAATAACGTTTGCTGAGGAGTCACAGAGCGAAAGGAGGGGATCCAAAGACATTAAAAAACTAAATTGGGAAGATCCCTTGGAGAAGGAAATGGCAACCCACTCCAGTATTCTTGCTTGGAAAATCCCATGGACAGAGGAGCCAGGCAGGCTACAGTCCATAGGTCACAAGAGTCGGACACGACTTAGCGCTATCTTTTCTTTCTTTCAAAGCTGAAAAAAAACTTTCCTTCCCCCCTCAAAATCTACCCCAGAACAAAGATTAATTTCTCAGAAGACCTGGCATCCATCAGTCCCTGATGGTGGCCATGGAAGCGTTGAGCTGAGCTGAATTTTCCTTTTTGACTTCCCCCCCAGAGTCTGGAAGAGTCTCTGCTTCTCCTAGCCTGGGGACTAGCTCATCTCCACTACGTAGAATGTGCCAAGTAGGCAGTTAAGCTACAAGCACCACATGCAAAACAAAAACATCTGGATTGATAAAATATGAAACTGGTAGAGTGTTTTCAAACTGTGCGCTGAGACTCGTTATGAGTCATGAAGTCAATTTCAGTGGGTCGTAACCAGCATTTTTACAGAAGAGATGAGGAAAACAATTCAGAATGCATTCCTGTTTTCATGAACTGTTTGTGTCAGTTGTGAACAGGGAGGTGTGTGCTGAGGGTGATGTAAGATGTACTTCTTACTGTGTGTGGAGGCCTAGCACTGAAGTAGAGGACAGTTTATTCACTACACAACATTTCTGTAGAGAAACTGAATGACGATTTATCTTATCTGAAATTCCATTTACACATCACTTGCAGGAACCTCTCTTTTTTAAATTTAAGCAAAACTTTTTGATTGGAGTATAATTGCTATACAGTTTTGTTAGTTTCTGCTGTATAACAACAACGTGAATCAGTTACATGTACACTTATATCCCCAGGAGGGCTTCCCAGGTAGCACAGTGGTAAAGAATCCACCTGCCAAGGCAGGAGACACAACAGACTCGGATTTGAAGCTCCCCTGGAGGAGGAAATGGCAACCCACTCTGGTATTCTTGCCTGAAAAAATCCCATGGACAGAGAAGCCTAGCGGGCTATTATGGTCCATGGGGTCACAAAGAGTCAGACATGACTGGATGAGTGAGCACACATGTATCCCCAGGAACCTCTCAGGGAGGATAAACCCAATGTTGGCAGGGAGAGCAAGAAAATGAACAAACAAACAACAACAACAGAAAAAACACTGCCAAATACTGCTGCTGCCGACCGTGTTTTGAAAGCCACGGTCATGTATATGAGGCTTGGAAATGAAATATAAGTCAAGATCCATGACAAATGTATGGGCAGGGGCAGGAAATAGAACCTGTGAGATGTGTCAATGTGATTAGGTGTACAAATGTTTTCTTCTTCTGGTGATGGTTACTGATAAGGGAAAATAACAACAACAAAAACCAGCTGACTCAGACTTCCCACTTGGGAGGGTGTCTAGAAGTAGAAATCAAATGGTAAAATGCCTGGATCGTTATGGACATAAGGAGAAATGCTGCTTTTCCCTACTCCAACCCTGTTCACCAATGTTGACTATAAGTGCAAAGAGCTGAGCTTGGGCTATGGGGGAGATGCATTCTTGACATGGGTGGTGGTAACACAGGTTATATACTTATTTTATATACACACGCATACACACACATATATATGCATGTGTGGTAAGCTGCTTCAGTTGTGTCAAACTCTTTGTGATCCTTTGGACTGTAGTCCAACAGGATCCTCTGTCCATGAGGATTCTCCAGGCCAGAGTACTGGAGTGGGGGACTTCCCTGGTGATCCGGTGGTTAAGACTCCGTGCTCCCAATGCAGGGGGTCCAGGTTTGATCCCTGGTCAGGGAACTAGATCCCACATGCCACAACTAAGACCTGGTGCAGCCAAATAAATAAATAAATACATTTTAAAAAATACATTTTCAGATCTATTGAAAAAAAAAAAAAAGAATACTGGAGTGGGTTGCGGTGCCCTCTTCGGGGGAACCTTCCCAACCCAGGGATCAAACTCACATCTCTTGTATCTCCTGCATTGGCAGGTGGATTCTTTACCTCTAGTGCCACCTGGTAAGCTCATATATGTGTATACACACACATATATTTCATAATGTATACATTTTACCATTTTAACTATTTTTAAGTGTGTTGTCCAATGGTATTAAATATAGTCACATTGTTGTGCAGCCATTACCACCATCCACCTCTAGAACGTTTTCATCATCTCCAACTGAAACTCTATATCCATTAAACAACTCCTTACTCCCTCCCCCCAGCCCTTGGTAACCACTATTCTACTTTCTGTCTCAGTGAATGTGATTACCCTAGGTACTTCACACAAGTGGAATTACACAGTATCTGTCCTTTTGTATCTGGCTTATTTCACTTAGCATAATGTTTCCAGGGCTCATCCACATTGTAACATGTGTCACAGTTTCTTTCCTTTTCAAGGTTGAATAATCATCCAAAATTTGTTTTTTTACAGTAAATGTGAAACGTCTGGTGGATTTATTGTTGCTCACCATGGTATCACATTTCTCTAGCCACACCCTCTGGTGACTGTAGAGAAAACTACCCCTGCATTGTGTAAAGGCAGTTACAAATGAAAAATAAGAGACAGTTCTCCTTGTTGAAAATAAGGGAAGAGGACCTTCTCCTTTTTCTTTCAAAATTTCTTTCTTTGTCCTTTTCAAATCTATGCGAAAATGAAAGTCACTCAGTCCTGTCTGACTCTTTGTGACCCCATGGACTATAGCCTGCCAGCTTCCTCTGTCCATGGACTTCTCCAGGCCAGAATACTGGAGTGGGTTGCTGTTCCCTTCTCCAGGGGAATTTTCCCAACCCAGTGATTGAACACAGGTCAGTCAAATATATGTACTTCAGTACAATGACTGAACAATCTCTGCCAGCCTCACAACTTTGGAAAGTTTCCTCCAGGACCTGGGAGCCATCTTTTGAAATACAAACATCCAGGGAGATATCACCCCTAACTTCCAGTTCCTATGGGTGGAAGGGCCCTAAGTTTTCTATGGGAGCCTTGCTCCAGTTTGCAAAACCATCTCCTGTCCTAATGTTATAGCCATGCTTTCCGGGAAACAAACTCACTCAGAAGGACAATGCAGATAGTGGAGTACAGTTGATTACACCGGCGGGCCCAAGGCAGAGTCTCCTCTTAGCCAAGGGCCCCGACCAGCATTTGTGAAAATCTTTTATACCCCATGTGGATGTGTCCAAACCCACCAGCCCAAATCCCTTGAGGCTTACAAAGGAAGGGTAAATACAATCACAATAACCCCATCATTCACGTGTTATGTATTCAAACAGTTAATAATCAATAAGCCTGTGGTTACATTCCGATAGATACTGTCCGGAGGCAGGGGTGATTAGAACCTGGATGTGATCTTCAAGATTCCCCTGCCCAGAAGGGGTCTTATCCTTCCATTGTCATCCGCACAGGCGCTAAGCACAGAGTTCAGAGTCCATTGGAGAGGCGGCCTAGCACGATCAGCACGGACAGGCCTGAGATGGAATCCAGGCCCTATGAATTCCTTCTTCATTAAAGGTGTGACAAATTTGTTTCTTCTCTGGATAAGCCAGTACAGATGGTCTTCCCAATGACTGTGATAAAGTTAACTATGTGTAACATAAGGTCCTGTTGAGTGCTCTTGAAACCGTGTAACTCAGATTGGTACTCGAACCCATGGTTTTTTAACTCAAAAAACTAAAATCATGGCATCCAGTCCCATCACTTCATGGCAAATAGATGGGGGAAAAGTGGAGACAGTGGCAAAATTTATTTTCTTGGGTTCCAAAATCACTGTGGATGGTGACTGCAGTCATGAAACTATAAGATGCTTGATTCTTGAAACAAAAGTTATGACAAGCCTAAACAGTGTATTAAAAAGCAGAGACATGACTTTGCTGACAAAGGTCTGTCTAGTCAAAGTTATGGTTTTTCTAGAAGCCATGTACGAATGTAAGAGTTAGACCATAAAGAAGGCTGAATGATGAAGAATTGATGCTTTTGAATTGTGAGTCCCTTGGACAGCAAGTAGTCATGTATGGATGTGAGAGTTGGACCGTAAAGAAAGCTGAGCACTGAAGAATTGATGCTTTTGAACTGTGGTGTTGGAGAAGACTCTTGAGAGTCTCTTGGACTGCAAGGAGATCAAACCAGGAAATAAACCTGAATATTCATTGGAAGGACTGACGCAGGAGCTGAAGCTCCAATACTTTAGCCACCTGATGTGAAGAACTGACTCACTAGAAAAGACCCTGATGCTGGGAAACATTGAAAGTTGGAGGAGAAGGGGACGACAGAGGATGAGATGGTTGGATAGCATCCCGACTCGATGGACATGAGTTTGAGTAAGCTCCGGGAGTTGGTGATGGACAGGAAAACCTGGCGTGCTGCAGTCCATGGGGTCGCAAAGAGTTGGACATGACTGAGTGATTGACTGAACTGGAGAGCAAGGAGATCAAGCCAGTCAATCCTAAAGGAAATCAACCCTGAATATTCACTGGATGCTGAAGCTGAAGCGCCAATACTTTGGCCATCTGATGTGAAGAACCAACTCATTGGAAAAGTCCCTGATGCTGGGAAAGTTGAGGGCAGGAGGGTGACAGAAAATGAGATGGTTGAATGGCATTACTAACTCAGTGGACATGAGTTAAGTGCGGCATGTTGCAGTTTATGGGGTTGCAGAGAGTTGGACATGACAGCGACTGAACAACAACAACACATACCTGGGCTCAGGACTTAATAAAGGTCAGGTTCTTGATGTCTCATTGCAGGAAGAATTCAGTGAGAGACAAAGTAATAGGTAAGGAGAGGATTTATTTCGAGAGAAACACTCCACAGAGTGGGGCCATTTTAGAAGGTGAGAGGCCCTGAAATGTTGTGTGGTTTGTTTTTAACAGGCTGGGTAATTTCAAAGGATAATGAGTGGGGGAGGATTATTCCAATTGCTTCATGGGAATGGGCAGGGATATCCAGGAATTGGACTACCACTCACCTTTTGGTCTCTAAGATTGGACTTAGAACTGTCATGGCGCCTGTGGGTGTCATCATTTAGCGTGCTGATGTGTTACTGAGGCTCAAAGTCTGTTGCTGTTTAGTCACTAAGTCGTGTCCATGTGCGACTTTTTGCAGCCACATGGATTTCAGTTCGCCAGGCTCCCTGTCCTTCACTGTCTCCTGAAATTTGCTCAAACTCAGGGGCTTGTGTGTGTGCCTGTCATTTAGCATGCTTCTGTGTTACAGTGAGCATATACTGAGGCACAAGGTCTAATGGAAGTCAACTCCTCTGCTACCTTGGACCTATTTGGTTCTAATCAGTTCATGTAGTGTCCTTGGGCTACGTCACGCTTTTGAAGGGTGTGCCCTGCCCCCTTCCCTCCTGTTTCACTCTCACTTGAGGACTAGTGATTATCTGAGAACTTGTATGGTGAGGGTAGAGTCTGCTTGGCTATGTAAGGGAAGGTTCTTTTCTGCCTTTCCGACCTCTTAGCATCACAGAGGTCACATCTGTGCATCGTAGTCTGGTTCAAAGCTTATTCAATAATAAAATTTTTCTTAATCTGCCATCTTTGTGGAGTGGTTTTCTGAGTTGGAAGACTTGGGGGGAAAAAAATTCCCTCGCTGTCGAAAGGGAGCCCAGGAGAGCAGAACACTCTTGTTTGATGTTGTGTGTTACAAGGTCTTTAATTTTTGCTTGAGTCTCAGTCCTGACTATTCATTGGAAAGACTGATGCTGGAGCTGAAGCTCCAATACTTGGGCCACCTGACGTGAGGAACTGACTCATTGGAAAAAACCCTGATGCCGGGAAACATTGAAGGTGGGAGGAAAGGGGGGACAGAGGATGAGGTGATTGGATGGCATCACCGACACGATGGACATAAGTTTGAATAAGCTCCGGGAGTTGGTGATGGACAGGAAAACCTGGCGTGCTGCAGTCCATAGCGTCGCAAAGCTTCAGACAGGACTGAGCGACTGAACTGACTATCAGGATCTTAACATTTTCATTTATTGTTTCAATGTACAACAGTGAATGATACCAACGGACTAGTAGCCCTGTTTTTATCAGCAACTGCATTTATTAAAAAAAAAAAAAAAATCTAAATCTTACGCTCTCATGGCAGGTCAGTGGCACACAGTGTGAGTCTCTCAAAACAAAAGACAGAATAAAGTTTTTTGAAAAAAGATGATCTATACATCATTTCTTCGCAGATTGTAACTTCTCTCTCCGTCGCTGCCTCTTTTTCTAAGAGTCCCGGCCGATGACCGTCCGTCCGCCCCCGACTTCTCCCTCAGACCCGCCCGGTTCACCCAGGACTTGCAAGGCGGCCGGAAGTTAACTTTCTCCGCTCCTCTCTCTGTTCCCGCCCCTGCGGCCCGTAGGTAAAGAGGCGCGGTCGGACTACAACTCCCAGCATGCCGCGGGCACCCGCGTGTCACGTGAGCGCCCGGAAACCCTGGCCGCGGCGGCCCGGGTGAGGTGGCGGCGAGAGTGGTGGGGTTGCGGGCGAGGCTGAGCAAGCGTAGCAAGCCGAGCGGCCGGCCAGGAACGTGACGACTATTGCGGGTCTCGGGTGCGCGAGTGGCGGTGCGTGGGGCCCACGCCCAGAAGGGCGGGAACCTGGTGTGGGGCAGGGGTGGGGGCGCCGCAGGCGAGGGTAGGTCCGAGGGGCTTCCAGGCTACCCGGGAGCCGGGGCGGATAGGCAGATGGTGGCAGCCGGTGGGTGCGGCGCGGCAGGCCAGGCCGGCTGCCGCTCGTTTCCTCCACGCCGGGCCTGGCTTCTCGGCGCCCAGGTGCTCCGGAGCCTGGCGAGGCCGGCGAGGACCGCAGCGGAGCGGGGCGAGGGGATTGGAGGGCCTCCGGGGAGAGCCTGGCCCCCAGCCAGCGCGGCGGCGCTTGTGCAAGTCAAGGTCTCCTCGTCTAGACCAGGTGAAAGGATCGCTCACACGTAGGGCGAGGAGGCTTTTGGAAAGGATGTATGGAGGCCAGAGAAGGAGCAGAGTCTTAGTGGAATAACTGGGTTTTGCTTTTTGACAACAACCGTGGGTCTCAGCCAGGAATTTGATCTGTTTGCTTTTTCGTCGTTAACTCGGTATTCTTCTTTGCCGAATGTGGTCTGTTTAGTCAAACTTTTGACGGGATTTTGGGAATGTGCCTGCAGAGCTTTGGTGTTTCTAGAAATTAGGCGATCGCCTGATAATTTACAGAAATGATTATAGGGAGTTCGTGGGGTCAGCAAAGTCTAACTCTTAATGGCCATATGCAGAGGAACAACTAAGCCCAAGTGCCACAACTACTGAAGCCCAAGCGCCTAGAGCCTGTGTTCGGCAAAAAGTGAAGCCATTACAAGGAGAAGCCTGTGCACCGAAACTAGAGAGTGGCCCCTGATCACTGCAACTAGAGAGGAGCCCGTCCCCGCTCCCGCACCCCTCCCCCCATCACGGCAGCTAGAGAAAGCCTGCACGCTGCAAGGAAGACCCAGAGCAATCAAAAATAATAATTTATAATAAAGATTAAGAGAAGGCTGTCATCTGGACTTAAGATGGCCCACACACACAGCATGAAAGTTCCAGCTCGAACAGCTTTCTTCAGTGTTTTGATGCCTGAATTATTATTTTTTTCCATTGTTGAATGTTTGCTGTATGGCAGGCACTATGCATAGAAGTCTTTTTAAATGATCTCATGTAAATCCTTCAGTGAGGAAATTGAGACTCAAAGTGTGGAGTCGAGGGTCTTGGATTCTAGCTGGAACTTTCATGCTGTTGTGTGGGCCATGTGTGACTTCAGATAACAGTCTTCTCTTAATCTTTTTTTATTATTAATTTATTTATTAGTTTTGATTGTGCTGGGTCTTCCTTGCTGCCTGCAGGCTTTTTCTAGTTGTCCTGATGGGGGGAGGCGGGGCTCCTCTTTAGTTGCAGTGATCAGGGTCCACTCTCTAGTTGCGATGCACAGGCTTCTTGTAATGGCTTCACTTTTTGCCGAACACAGGCTCTAGGTGCTTGGGCTTCAGTAGCTGTGGCACATGGGCTTAGTTACTCCTCTGCATATGGAATCTTCCTGGACTGGGGATCAAACCCATGTCCCCTGCATTGGCAGGTGGATTCTTATCCACTGCTCCACCAGGGAAGTCCTGTTAATCTTTGATTTCAGTCTCTGCATCAGAAAATAGCCCCAAAAGGATACTTTGAGAAGCTCAGAATCGGTGTGGTGAATTGTTGCTGACTAGCAGTGTGTATTAGTCATTGTCTCAGGTTCTGATTTGTCTTGTTCATCAGTGATAAGGAAATGTCAGCAGTTACGTTTACCTTGACTGTAAGTCCTTTGTCTCCCGGAGAGGGAAAGATTTCTATCTTGAAAACTACTGTCTTTGGAATATGTTCAGAATAGGTAGGAAGAATGTGGTTTGGGGAATGCTAGAAGGAGCTGAGAGAATTTTCTAGAAAAGTGATAAGTATTTTACATCTGTGAGTGAGTGAAAGTCGCTCAGTCGTGTTAGACTCTCTGCGACCCAATAGACTATACAGTCCATGGAATTCTCCAGGCCAGAATACTGGAGTGGGTAACCTTTCCCTTCTCCAGGGGATCTTCCCAACCCAGGGATTGAACCCAGGTCTCCTGCATTGCAGGCAGATTCTTTACCAGGTGAGCCACAAGGGAAGCCCAAGAACACTGGAGTGGGTAGCCTGTTTCTTCTATTTTTTTCCCTCGTTGCATTCATGCACAATTTTAATTCAATTCTTGGAACACCCAAGTAGGTGAGTCAGTGACAGTGTTAACAGTGGATCTTCCCAACCCAGGAATCGAACCGGGGTCTCCTGCATTGTAGGTGGATTCTTGACCAACCACATCTATGGTAAGGAAAAATTTGAGAAAAGAGAAAAATTACAGGAAGGCTTGTGTGTGTGTGTGTGTGTGTGTGTGCACGCTAGATGTAAAATAGTGAAACCTTGTAGGAGGCTGTTGCACTAGACTTGATGGAAGAGATGGGTGGTTGATTTTGGTAGCGGCGTGGGGATGGATAGAAGAGGATGCATTGGGGATGAACTTTGGAGGTGAAAGGATGGATTTAGCAATGGGTAGGATGCAGAGACTCTTGAGAGTCTATTGGACTGCAAGGAGATCCAACCGGTCCATCCTAAAGGAGATCAGTCCTGGGTGTTCATTGGAAGGACTGACGCTGAAGCTGAAACTCCAGTACTTTGGCCACCTCATGCGAAGAGTTGACTCATTGGAAAAGACCCTGATGCTGGGAGGGATTGGGGGCAGGAGGAGAAGGGGATGACAGAGGATAAGATGGTTGGATGGCATCACTGACTTGATGGACATGAGTTTGAGTGAACTCTGGGAATTAGTGATGGACAGGGAGGCCTGGCGTGCTGAGATTCATGGGGTCGCAAAGAGTCGGATACGACTGAGTGACTGAACTGAGGATGCGGAAGCTGAGAGGTAGGAAGAAATGAGGGTTATGTGCTAGTTGCCTTGGTGGTACCATCTTCTGAGGACAGTGCTGGTGAGGGACAGGTTTAGAGGGAGACAGTGAAGAATTGTGTTGTAGCTCCAAGGATGGCCAAGTGGTCAGTTGGCTGTCATGTTGGAGCCCTGGAGGGTCCAGGTTAGAGCTGGTGCTTTGGGAGTCGTTGGCAGAAAGCCGTGGTACCAGATGACGGGGAGACAGAGGTTGGAAGTTAAGAGAGAGCCATGTAAATGGTTATCTTAGAGGCTGAGAAAGCAGGTCGTTAGGGAAGCAAAGACTTGCTGGGCAGTGTTGCATGCCCTTTGAGGTTTGTGGTTTTGAATCTAAAAAGCAAAACCAGCCCGCTCATGTGATTTTTTCTCTGGCAAAACTCCACCGTTTAGGTGCAGAGGAGGAGGCCAGAGGCAAGCCAGGAAAAAAGGCTCATAAGGCAGATAAGCCTAGATTCTAAGTTGGGAAGGAAGAGGAGGAGGACAAGAGGAGGGTCATGGATGAAAACATGGGGAGGTGACCGAGTTGGGAGCTTGCTGAGGTAAAATGACTGTTTGAGTGGAGAGTTTGAAGTAAGCAGTTTTCTGGAAGGAAGGAAAGTTGGATGTTTGAAATCCAGTTTGGAAGGTGAAAAGGCAGACATGGCTTAGCTGGTAAAGAATCTGCCTGCACTGTGAGAGACCCAGGTTCGATCCCTGGGTTAGGAAGATCCTCTGGAAGGAAATGGCAACCCACTCCAGTATTCTTGCCTGGAGAATACTGGATGCACTTAGCGCTGACTGGTTGAAGCCCTTACTATTGACTGGAAACTGGCTGGGTTTTGACCACAGAGTGGGTTTTTCTTGTGCAATAGAAGAGAAGATTGGTGGGGAAGAGGCCAAGGGACTGTGGGGTTATCCCCTTGGGTGTTGACAAGAGACAGAACAGGGGGACAGTGGGAGAGCAGGGGACAAGAGCTGGGAGGGGCAGTGGGCAGCAAGGCCCAGGAGCTTCAGAGAAGCTGCGGTTTCGCCAGGAGGAAAAGTGGTTGTGAGAAGTAAGATTGCTTCTCCCTGAAAGACCCTGGGGGGAAGTGGTGTTATCTAGGGGCAGGCAGGAGTCCACCAGGGTAAGTAAGAAAGGCAGGAACTTGCAAAACAGGGTCCTGATATACAGAACTTGATTAACCACTTCTGTCCATTTCCAGAGAGCATTTCCTTCCTGCAGTGGGGTGGGGTGGCTGGGCGAGGTTGGGTCTGATGAGATGGAGGTAGCAAGTGGTCACTTTTTCTGCCTTTCCTCTTTGCAGTCTCTTTCCCCCCAAGAAAACTTTAATTCTTATATTTGAGTTGGAATGGATTCTAAATATGTGTGGAAAGTGAAATTTGTGGAACGTCTTATATTCCAAGGCAGTGTTTATAAGGGGGAGATTCCCCTCTGCTTGGATGTGTCACAGGTGAAGCCATCTTTCATTCAGCCTGGATCACATGATACAGAGTATTCCATTCTGGGAATTCCATTCCACCTTGTGTGGAAGATGCTGTGGGGCTCCAGAAAGCTTCCTGACAAATCAAATGAGTTAGTGATCTCGATCTTGCCTTGAGAAGTATTATAGAACAGGGCTTGATGGTTCTTTCTGATGGTAAGGACCTAAGTTCTTTTTTTTTTTTTAGGACCTAACTTCTTATATGTTTAATTTTTTTGAAGATCATTCTTATTCTCCCATGACATTTGTATATTCAGTATTCATGGATTAAGAAAATACTAAATGACCAGTTTCTATTAATTCAGAAACACTTAAAATGAATTTTGGTTTTTATTGATTATAACAGCACTTACACTTGAAAAATGTTAGATTTATTCAATCTATACTAAGAGCCAGAAAGAAAATGGTGTAAAAATAGAATGTGCTTGATGGACTCAGACTTGGTAAAAACTCTGTGCTTCCCAAGGGCCCCAGAGCTCACAGATGATCAGAAATCACTTCTGTGACGTAGGGCATATAAGTACAAGGTATTGTTAATGATTATAATTACCTAGGACCAGGTGTTGTAATAATATTCATTTTAAATGGCTTTCTGCCAACATCAGGTGAATGTTTAAAACACTTTCCCATTGTAATTGTGAAGCATTTTCTCTCCCGTCACTGTAGCTAAGGAAAAAGTGGTTTATTTACAAACTAAATCTGCTGCTAAGTCACTTCAGTTGTGTCCGACCGACCCTGTGCAACCCCATAGATGGCAGCCCACCAGGCTCCTCCGTCCCTGGTATTCTCCAGGCAAGAACACTGGAGTGGGTTGCCATTTCCTTCTCCAGTGCGTGAAAGTGAAAAGTGAAAGTAAAGTCACTCAGTCGTGTCCAGCTCTTCGGGACCCCATGGACCGCAGCCCACCAGGCTCCTCCGTCCATGGGATTTTCCAGGCAAGAGTACTGGAGTGGGAAGGAACTAAATCTAGGTAGTCTCAAATATCTTAGTAGTCGTTTAAAACCATTGGGCTTCCCAGGTGGCTCAGTAAGTAAAGAATCCGCCTGCAGTGCAAGCCTGCTTGCAATGCAGGAGACCTGGGCTTGATCCCTGGGTTGGAAAGATCCCTTGGAGAAGGAAATGGCAACCCATGCCAGGATTCTTTCCAGATGGTAGTCATTTAAAACCATTATTGTTGCTTACAGCCCTGAAATCCTCAACCATTATTGCCGAAGCAACGTAATCGAGGTCTGTTGGAGCATATATTTTTGTAATTATTATCTTACCTGATTAATTATAGAATTTTGTAACCCATGCCCTTTTCTGAAGTATTCAGTCCAGCATTTTGAGTTGTGAATGTGTTCAGTTCAAAGAACTAGGATTTGTAAAGAATGGTTAAAGCTTGGAGTTGTTTCCCTTGGGCGTCACATTTAATTTGGGGGATGGAGGTAAATTTAGCAGTAACACTAGTAGCTCTTGGGTTTGTCACTTCCTGGAATTATAGACAGAAAGTTCATTTACATTTTTGTGAGTGGAAATTTATAATCTTACTCGGCTCATAATTTTGTTAACATTTTTCAAGGAGAATGAGTATATGAAATTAGCTACATATTCCTGTTACGGGATTAACCGTGGGCAAAATCAGTGACCGAAATAATTATCTTAATACCTTGCATATGTTGTTTATTGTGGTCTCATAACTCAGAAGAGACAGGCCATTTTACAAGTGACGTATCTGTGAATCAGAGAGACTGACTAGTCCTAAGGCTCACAGCCAGTTGGTGAATCAGCTATCGTGTTTATATAATTTTTTTTTGTGTGTGTGTTTATATAATTTTAACCACCTCAGCTTTGTACTTTTTATTGCAAAGTTTCAAGAATGGCCTTTCAGCTCGGTATCTTCAACATTTAAGGTTTTCAGTTCACCTGCCAAGGAGTAGTATAAATTATAATAAAGAACAGGATTATAAATAGCAGGTACAGGGAACACAGCCTTGGGCAAAGTCCTGTGATAAATTGACTTTGGTGTTGGGAGCTCTTGAGTTTGTCTCCTACCTTGACTGTTTATAATACACGATATTTATGTTTAAAATACAAGATACTTTGTTAATTTTATTTTTTCCTACTGTGCAGATAAATCACAGAACTTTCCCAACCCTGTGGATGTTTTCCACAATAAGATACACTTTTGTTGTAGAACTTTTAGGGAAGTATATAGAAAACTAAAACTACCTATATTCCTGCTACCCAGAAAGAGCTATATATTCCTTATATACTTGTAAATATTATGTAAACCTAGAGTTTGGTTCGGAGAAGGCAATGGCACCCCACTCCAGTACTCTTGCCTGGAAAATCCCATGGACGGAGGAGCCTGCTGCAGTCCATGGGGTCGAGAAGAGACACGACTGAGCGATTTCACTTTCACTTTTATGCTTTGGAGAAGGAAATGGCAACCCACTCCAGTGTTCTTGCATGGAGAATCCCAGGGATGGAGGAGCCTGGTGGGCTGCCGTCTGTGGGGTTGCACAGAGTCGGACACGACTGAAGTGACTTAGCAGCAGCAGCAGAGTTCGGTTGATTACATTTATATGTCATATCCTACTTTTTTCACCTGACATTTTCTCATGTTATGAAGAAGTCTTAATTGCCTTCCAGTGCAGGGGATGTAGGTTCGATCCTTGGTTGGGAAACTGAGAACCTACGTGCCTTGGAGCAACTCAGCCTACTGGCCCCAACTAGAGAAAGCTCGGGCGGCTCAATGAAGACCCAGCACAGCCAAAAAAAAAGTCTTAATCATCATGTCAAATGATAAAATATTCAGCCAGATGTAATTCAGCCACTGTAATTCGTTTAATTGTTCCCATCTTATTACATGTTTAGGTTGTTTCTGCAGACTCATAACTGGAGACAGTAAGTTTAGATGCTTACTTTATGCTTTATTATTCTTGGACGTCAGAGCATGGATGAGACTTTCTGAGAGGGCAGAGGAGAGGTGAGACGAAGTAGTGGAAAGAGATGGCAGAGGAATGGCCCTGTTTCCCCCGTTGCTTAGAGTTTGTTTCTTCACATAAGAAGAGATGACTTTTTGTGAAAACTTCCTTTTGTATAGAGTTGAATGTATCTTGTAGTTCTTTAGGAATAGATCCCTGATGGTTGAATTCTTTTTTTTTTTTTTTTTCGGTCAGCGGCTCTTGATGAACATGGCCAGATCATCTTCCTGTAAAATGTATTAATTTTCACTTCTATCAGCAGTGTATGAGAGTTTAGGATCTTTAGATCTTGAGCTACATTGAACAGTCTTTTTAACTGTGCAAACTTTTTTTTATTACCATAATTGGCATTTCTTATGTTCTAATGAAATTAGAACTTTTGTTTGATAAGTTTAATAGCTGTTTCATTTCTTCTGAGTTGTCTATTCATTTCCTTTGCTCATTTGCGGGTCTGAATTAGTGATTTTCCTGTCAGTCTGTGTGAGAGTTCATTCTGTTAGGACGTAATCTTTTGTCCAGGATTTCTTTTTAAAAGACTGGCTAATAGCTCTAAAACATAATTATCAATCTGGTTTTCTGGTGTCAACTAATCTGTCTGATGTTTTTTCCCCTCCAGGCCTGATTATATAGTGTTAAGTCTAAATAATTCCATTTTTGGATAGTATGCCTATTATGAGTAATGTTAATTATGTGTTTTGTCTTTCCAGAAAGAAGAAATGATTAAAGCATTCACTATCCAGACTTTAAGGTCACAGTGAGAAGGAAGGTCAGGAGGAACATGGCCTGGCCAAATATTTTTCAAAGAGGAACTCTGCTCTCCCGGTTCAGCCATCATCACGTGGTCGTGTTCCTGCTCACCTTCTTCAGGCAAGTGGACCTCCGAAGCTCTGCTCTTGTTGTTGTTCTTGTTTTCCTTTTGAAGGAGCTGTTTGTTGCATGGCAAGATTGGCCTGACTAAAGGTCTGCTGTTCTTTGTGATAGCTCTAGTATTGTGGTTCTCCATTCTCTCCTGTATTTGGCAATGTTTGAAGACATTTTTAGTTGTCATGCTGGGGGAATCGGTGCTGCTTGTATCTAGTAAGTAGAGACCAGGGATGCTACTAAACATCTTACAGTGCCTGGGACAACCCCCCATGGTAGAGAACTTGGGGAGCCCAAAATGTCAGTACGGCTTCCCTGGTGGCTCAGACGGTGAAGAATCTGTGTGCGATGCAGGAGCTGCAGGTTTGATCCCTGGGTTGGGAAGATCCCCTGGAGAAGGGAATGGCTACCCACTCCAGTATTCTTTCCTGGAGAATCCCATGGACAGAGGAGCCTGGCAGGCTACAGTCAATGGGGTCTCAAAGAGTCGGACATAACTGAGCAACTAACACAAAATGTCAGTATTGCTATGATTAAAAAACCTTGATCTGATATAAAGTCCTTTAATTGTTAAAACCAGGAGCTTGAAAGCAAAGGATGTGCATTTCCAGGGAGTGTTCTGTGCCTCATTGAGCAGTAGAGATGGTAGGAGACCTCTGTGAGGAATTTTGGTTACTCTTATGAGAGCTGCCCAATCAGCATGACCGAAGAATAGACTGTCTGACTCAAGGGCCCTTGGTCGCTCTCGATATTGGTCTGTTGATGATGTCAGCCAGACTTTTTGGTGTTAGGGGCACAGTATTCACAAATTCTGTGACTCAGTATTTTGACTATTTCTTCTGAGTAGATTTTATTTATTATTAATGTTTATTGAAGGCACCACAAATAATTTTTTTTTCAAGGCAGAAACTAGGAAAATGTTTTTCTAATTATATAAGAGTTAGTAGGTAATTTTAGATACTTGCTTTACAGGAAATCCACTTGTGAGGGGTTGAGGAAAAGACAGGCCTCAAGGAAAAAGCTACTGAATGGCTAGTGTAGGGAGTGGCCAGAGGTTGCTAAAGACTTGACCTTACAGAACTGCAACCATGATTTTAAGGGTTGGGATCCATCACATCTCCATCTTCTAGGTCCAGGGACCTGTTACAGGTGAACATGGGAGTTTATATGGAAGAAGACAAGTTAATTGCTTCTTTGCTTAGTGGAGGCTGTTTCAATGGATAGTTCTTATAAAGCAGTACTCTTTCTTTTTTTTTTTCTTTTTTAAAAGAGAAGAATTCTAAAATTGGGTCAAACATGGCAATACACCTGTGATTTTATTGAATGTGTTTTCTTTTTTATGCGTTCAGCTATATTTCCTCTTTCTTTTGTAGTTACTCGTTGCTCCATGCGTCAAGAAAAACATTTAGCAATGTCAAAGTCAGTATCTCTAAGCAGTGGACCCCAAGTGCTTTTAACAAGTCAATTGAATTACTGCCTGTGGAGGTAAGCAGAAGAAAGAGCTGGGATAAATTTAAGAAGGGAACCTTGTCCACCCATAAATTAAGTTCTGTTTTATTTCATTCATCCTTTGGATGACTTATTTTTTCCTGTGGTATAAAATCCAAACTGTTCTGCCTGCTTTCTTAGCTTGCTCTGATTTAGGTCTGTTTTACCATTTCAACCAACTTATTTCTCACTGTTTTGAAATCACACAATTCTGTTTTTCTTATTGTTTAGTGGCTAACTCACACCTGACTCTTTGTGACCCCATAGACTGCAGCACACCAGGCTCCTCTGTTCTCCACTGTCTTCTGGAGTTTTTGCTCAAATTCATGTCCATTGAGTCATTGATGCCATCTAACCATCTCATCCTCTGCCACCCACTTCTTTTGCCTTTGGTCTTTCCCAGCATCAGGGTCTTTTCCATGAGTTGGTTCTTTGCATCAAGTAGCCAGTGTTGGAGCTTCACCTTCAGCATAAGTCCTTCCAATGAATATTCAGGGTTGATTTCCTTTAGGATTGACTGGATTAATCTCCTTGCTGTCCAGGGGACTCTCAGGAATCTTCTCCAGCACCACAATTCAAAAGCATCAATTCCTTGGTGCTTAGTCTTCTTTATGGTCCAACTCTCACATCTGTTCATGACTACTGGAAAAACCACAGCTTTAACTCTACAGACCTTTGTTGGCAAAGTGATGTCTCTGCTTTTTAATACGCTGCATCAATGGCTGTAGTCACCATCCTAGTGATTTTGGAGCCTAAGAACATAAAATCTACCACTGTTTACACTTGAAGTGAAGTGAAGTGAAAGTCACTTAGTCATGTCCGACTCTTTTCGACCCATGGACTATACAGTCCATGGAATTCTCCAGGCCAGAATACTGGCGTGGGTAGCCTTTCCCTTCTCCAGGGGATCTTCCTGACCCAGGGATCGAACCCGGGTCTCCTGCATTGCAGGTGGATTCTTTACTAACTGAGCTATGAGGGAAGCCCACTTTTTCCCCTTCTATTTGCCATAAAATGATGGGACTGGATGCTAGGATATTAGTTTTTTGAATGTTGAATTTTAAGCCAGCTTTTCACTCTCTTTCACCCGCATCAAGCAGCTCTTTAGTTCCTCTTCACTTTCTGCTATTAGAGTGGTATCATCTGTTTATCTGAGGTTGTTGATATTTTTCCCAGCAATTTTGATTCCAGCTTGTGATTCATCCAACCCAGCATTGCACATGATGTACTCTGCATGTAAGTTAAATAAACAGAGTGACAATATACAGCCTTGGCATACCCTTTCCCAATTTTGAACCAGTCCAATGTTCCATGTCCAGTTCTAACTGTTGCTTCTTGACCTGCACACAGGTTTCTCAGGAGTCAGGTGAGGTGGTTTGGTATTCCTATCTCTTTAAGAATTTTCCAGTTTGTTGTGATCCACACAGTCAAAGGCTTTGGCGTAGTCAGTGAAGCAGTAGTAGATGTTTTTCTTGGAATTCCCTTGCTTTCTCCATGATCTAGCTGCTGCTGCTGCTGTTAAGCCCCTTCAGTCATGTCCAACTCTGTGCGATCCCATAGACAGCAGCCCACCAGGCCCCCCCATCCCTGGGATTCTCCAGGCAAGAACACTGGAGTGGGTTGCCGTTTCCTTCTCCAGTGCATGAAGGTGAAAAGTGAAAGTGAAGTCGCTCAGTTGTGTCCGACTCTTCGCAACCCCATGGACTGCAGCCTACCAGGCTCCTCCGTCCATGGGATTTCCTAGGCAAGAGTACTGGAGTGGGGTGCCACTGCTTTCTCCATGATCTAGCAAATGTTGGCAATTGGATCTGTGGTTCTTCTGCCCTTTCTAAATCATCTTGTACATCTAGAAGTTCTCAGTTTATGTACTGCTGAAACCTAGCTTGAAGGATTTTTGAGCATAACCTTGTTTACATGTGAAATGAGTGTAGTTGTGCAGTAGTTTGAACATTCTTTGGCATTATCTTTCTTTGGGATTGGAATTAAAACTGACCTTACCAGTTCTATGGCCACTGCTGAGCTTTACAAATTTGCTGGCATATTGAGTGCAGCACTTTAACGGCATCATCTTTTAGGATTTGAAATAGCTCAGCTGTAATTCCATCACCTCCACTAGCTTTGTTCGTAGTGATGCTTCTAAGGCCCACTTGACTTCGCATTCTAGGAGATCTGGCTCTAGGTGACTGACCGCACAACCATGGTTATCTGGGTCATGAAGACCTTTCTTGTGTAGTTGTTCTGTGTATTCTTGCCACTTCTTAATCTCTTGATTCTGTTAGGTCCTTACTGTTTCTGTCCTTTCTCACACCCATCCTTGCATGAAATGTTCACTTAGTATCTCCAATTATCTTGAAGAGACCTCTAGTCTTTCCCATTTTATTGTTTTCCTCTATTTCTTTGTGTTGTTCATTGAATAAGGCTTTCTTATCTCTTCTTGCTAGTCTCTCGAACTCTGCATTCAGTTGGATATATTTTTGCCTTTCTCCCTTGCCTTTCACTTCTCTTCTTTCCTCAGCTATTTGTAAAGCCTCAGACAACCATTTGCCTACTTCCATTTCTTTCTCTTTGGGATGGCTTTGATCACTGCCTCCGGCATAGTATTATGAACCCCTGTCCATAGTTCTTCAGGCACTCTGTCTACCAGGCCTAATCCCTTGAATCTGTCCATCACCTCACTGTATAATCAATCATGAGATTTGATTTAGGTCATACCTGAATGCATAGTGGTTTTCCTACGTTCTTTCATTTAAGCCTGAATTTTGCAATAGGGAACTCTAGTTCTGAGCCACAGTCAGCTCCAGGTCTTGTTTCTGCTGACCATATAGAACTTTTCCTCCTTAGGCTGCAAAGAACGTAATCAATCTGATTTTGATACTGACCATCTATTTGGTGATGTATACGTGTGGAGTTGTCTCTAAGGTTGTTGTGAAAGGGTATTTGCTGTGATTGTTGTGTTCTCTTGACAAAACTCTGTTAGCCTTTGCCTGCTTCATTTTTGTACTCCACGGCCAAAGTTACCTGTTACTACGGATGTCTCTTGATTTCCTACTTTTGCATTCTAATCTCCTGTGATGAAAAGGACATCTTTTTTTTATTGTTAATTCTAGAAGGTGTTGTAGGTCTTCATAGAACCCGTTAACTCTAGCTTCTTCGGCATCCGTGGTTGGGACATAGACTTGGATTACTATGATATGGAATGGTTTGCCTTGGAAAATGAACTGAGATCATTGTCATTTTTGAGGTTGCACCCAAGTATTGCGTTTTGAACTCTTCTATTGACTATGACTTTTGAAAGGCAAGCTTTTAAGACTAGATGGCTAGATTTCTTGACTGGGGCTTGACCAGTGCTGCATGCATAGTGAGTACCTTTGATCATTCACTGACGTGTCATTAACCCTAGAGATGAAGTGGCCAAGAGAGGTCATGTGCTCTAACCTCTCAGCCAGCATCAAATCCTTTCTTAACCATCATTGAATGGTGACCACCCAACTTCTGCGTTAGTACTTCAGGGTGAAGAAACTCCTTGTTTTCTCAGGTGGACAATTACATTGTTATTTAACTCTCATTGTTCAGAAGTTCTTTCTTATGCTAAGGGAAGAGTGTTCTCTTTAATTTTGATCTTAGGTTTTTTTCCTGAGCCTTGTGTACTGAGTTGATTCTTGCTGCCTCTCAAATATTTGCAGAAAATCCGTCTCCCTAAATTTCTCCTGTTTAGGCAGAACATCTGTGCTGCTTCTTCAGGTATAATTTTGTGACGCCAAGCTGTAAATGTGCTATTTCAGATATAGGCTGATCAGTATATAGAATAACAGAATTGATTTAGGCACTACAGTTTTGGTTATACTGCCTTTGTTTTTAAGATAATTGATAGGTGGTCCCCAAGACCACCCTCAGATTTAGTGATTCACTAGAGGGATTCACAGGACTCAGCAAATGACTCAAAACTTGGTTTGTTACAGTGGAAGGATACAGAGCAAAGTCAGCAAAGGGAAAACACATAGGGTCAGGTCTAGAGGAAAGTAGGCAAAGCCTTCCAGGAGTCCCTCGTGTGTGTGTGTGTGTGTGTGTGTGTGTGGTGCTCACTTAGCCGCTCAGTCGTGTCTGTCTGCATCATAGATGTGCTTAATTCTTCCAGCAACAAGTCCTGACACCCTGGTGAGGTATTGTATACCAGGGAGTCCCGTTGGAGACTTGGTGGCAGGATTTTTATTGGGGCTGGTCATAACAGCATCCTCTGCCTGGCATGTATGAAAATTCCACATTCCCAAGAGGAAAGCAAGTGTTCAGCACAAACCATATTATTGGGACAGGCAGTGGAGGCACAGGGAGCCACTCTTGGCAGGGAATGATGGGAACCGTCCCAAGGTTCCAGGGGCCAACCTTGCCAGATAGATCTGTTTAAAGATACGCATCAGGTCTGCTATGTAACTCTTTCCTGCTAGTAACCAAGTTATGTTGTTAGTGCATGTTGAACTTCCATTAACTTTCCTGCTAAGATATTTATTTACTTACTTATTCTAATTGCTGCTTAATAAATAGGTTTCATGGGAAACGACCCTGATGCTGGGAAAGATTTCAGGCAGGAGGAGAAGAGGGTGGCAGAGGATGAGATGGTTGGATGGCATCACCAACTCAATGGACCTGAGTTTGAGGAAACTCTGGGTGATAGTGAAGGACAGGGAACCCTGATGTACTGCAGTCCTCCGAGTTGCAAAGTGTTAGATATGACTTAGCGACTGAACAGCAACAAATTTTGATTTGTTCAAAACTGTGGCTTCAGGAGTTCAGATGGATTGGTTATGTAGAAGTCAGGTTCCGACTTAACTGGGGATCTTTGTATTTCCTTACCTGCCCTGGTGGAGAGCAGTGCCAGCTTTCCATTCCCTTTTAGACTTAAACATCCAGGTTTTTTCTTTCCTGAAGGCTGCTGCTGGGAGCAGAGTGGCTAGGGCAGTATTTACTTTCACTCCTCCTGTGTTTCTGTGTCTGTAACTTGTCTTGACTCTAGCTTCCCTCTGAGCCTTCCTTTCTTGTCCAAAGTGGAAAGATTCTTAGAACCAGAAGTATGTGTAAAATCCAAAAAATGTTTTTTTATATATATTATTCAATGTTTCTTAAGTACCCTAAATAGTGTCTTCATAAAGTACTTCTTATAGCTCTCATGTTTATGTATAGCTATCTTAGGTGCTTTACAAAAGACATAAGCAGACATAGTCTCTGTACCTTGAGACTTCATAATGGATCCCACTGATGTGGACAAACGTTGGAAATAGTAAGAGAACATAATATAAAATCTAAGTTAATAGATAATGGAGAGGAAATGGTTGAATCTAATATTTGAGGACAACTTGACTGAAACTTAAAAACAATTTTTTTTTATACAAGAATTTTTTTTCTATTAAATTAGAAAGTCTTATCATTCCAGACAGCACAGTCCTTCCAGAGTGCAGAGTCTAAACTTCTCTCCAGTCTAAAGCAGGATTCAAGGTGCCCTCAGCATTCCAGCTCAACCTTGACCACAGCTGCTCTTAACACCGGTTCTCACGGCACCCGATACCAGAGCCCTGAACCCAAGTCAGCTTCAGCTCATCCTCTGTGCACCGCTTCAGGAAGCTCTTTCATGTCAGAAGTTCCCCCACCCCCATGCAGAGCTGTCACTCTGTGATAAACATTCTCGCTTAGGAAACCCACACCGCGACCTTTGGTGCTTCCAGGAAGTGTCCCAACATGTAGCAATCATTGTAGCTTAATACAGGCCCTCCTCCCACAAGAAGAGCCTCCATTCCTGTGGCCTCTACAGGCTGGTCCTTTCACCTGGTAGCTGTATGTAGGTGCCGCCTGGCATGAGAGACTGTGGCAACTTAAAGTTACTTTGCCGGTTGACTTTCAGGCTCATTTCCTTCTCTTTTGAGGAAATATCTGCCAGTAAACAAATCTGAATAACTAGAGTTCATCTGTCAGCCCCTCTTACAAGCAAAAATGACCTTTCAACTTGTGACCCACAGTTTTCCTCAAGACAGTCATCTTCTCTCCTGTTAGTATAATTGTCTTGATCGGAGCTGCATTATTGATGTAAATTTTCTTCACCAGCCTTTTTTCTTTCATCCTATTTTCTGAATCTTTTTGTTCATCCTGCTTTTTTTCTTTTAGTTTTGGGATTTGTTTGCACTTGTGAAGGAGGCAGTCAGTAGTATCTTCAGCTGAACTCTGGCAGTAAAACAGAAAAAAGCTGTTTAAAATCTGTCCGTTTTCGTGACAGCCACACCTGCAGGGAGTTTTCGGTGGCTTCTCATGAGAGTGAAGAAAAAAATGCTTGAAACTGCTTGAATGTGAGCAGCTGCTTGAATGTGAGCTCTGGCTCACGTTGGCTTGTGCCCCACAGGGCTTCATCCTGGGTCCTGTTGAGCCTGGACGGGATCAGGGGTCAGAGCTTGTGGCTCGAGGGAAAGGTGATGAGGTAACTCTCATTGGAAGTGTTTAGGGCCCCAGGTTGTCACCCTGACGTTCTGATGGGTTTCAGTTGTGAGTGTCTTTCTTTTGCTCCTGAAAGCAGAGTGTGAGTGTTAAGGTGTCAGTAACAAGACAGATGGCACAGGCCACCCAGAAATGAGTCACTGGACTGCAGTCACAGTTTATAGATTCTCTTGACAATTTGGGGATTTTGCATTCTGTGAAGCGATGATGTATTTTCAAAGTTACTGCTTGTGGTTTTTCTCTTTAATATTCTTTTTTTAAAAAAAATCATTTTATTTAGTGAGTTATTGTATTTTTGGCTGTGCTAGGTCTTTCTTTAGTGGTGGAGAGCAGAGGCTACTCTCTAGTTGCGGGGCAGAGTCTTCTCACTGCAGCGGAGCACGTCCGGGCTCTAGGCTCACAGGCCTCAGTGGTTGCGGCACGTGGGCTCGGCAGTTGTGGCTTGCAGGATGTAGAGCACAGGCTCAGTAGCTGTGGCACGCAGCGTGTGGGATCTTCCTGCATCACGGATCGAACCCCTGTCTCCTACACTGGCCAACAGATTCCCCACTGAGCCACTGGAGAAGGTCCTCTTTTTAATATTCTGAAGTCAAAAAATTTTCTGTTTGACAAGATTTTTTTTTTTCTTAATGTGGGGCACTTTTAAAGTCTTTATTGAATTTGTTACAATATTGCTTCTGGTTTATGTTTTGGCTTTTTAGCGCACTTGCGGGGTCTTAGCTCCCTGACCAGGGATCGAATCCTCACCCTCTGCATTGGAAGGTGACGTCTTAACTCTAGACTACCAGGGAGATCCCCAAATTTTCTTTCCTATAATAACCTATCTGAGAAATCATTTAGTACAACTCCTTGATCTGGAGATCCCAAAGAGCTATGAGTTTGTATTTATAAAGACTTACTGTTTCAGAAATTAAAACTGAGAAATTTTAAAAAATTAAAAAAATATATTGGTTTTATTTTTTTTTAATTTTTTTTCTTGCCCCTCCCCCCCACCAAAATACATTGGTTTTAAATTACTAAAAAAATGAACTAAGTAACCCATAACATGTTAACATAAATAGCATTTTATGAAAAATGACTTTTTCAAAACCACAAAAAGAATCACTTGCTAAGGAGAGTGACCTTGACTTAACATTTTTGCAAATCTCTTCATGTCTAACTTAATAGAAGACAATAGATTTTCGTGTCTGCTTCCGAATTCAGTCTCTTGTAGCAGGATCCTTTGAAGGGTATGAAGAGAGTTTGGCTTTCAGAGATACATGGTGGAAAGGGGAGAAGTATTTTAATAGCCTTTTTAGTTAATTGTGGATATTTGTCTTTGATACTATACCAGAATTTGACAAGAGGCAATTTCTTAAAGGTTAGTGACAATGTGGAATCTGAAACTATATTAATTAACTTTTTTATCCTCTTACATTAAGATCCATTTGTCTGTCTTGTCCTTTGAATGGGTCTTGGAAGTGACAGGCTCATTTCATTCTTTTCGGAGGAAATATCTGCCAGAAACCCAAATCTGAATAACTAGCCTTTGTCTGTCAGTCATTCTTTCAAGGAAAAATGACATTCCAGCCTGCAACTCACAGTTTTCTCAAAACAGCTGTCTTTCTTTGGTGTGCTCAATACTAGATGCGTAGTATTTTCTACTTCATGGAACAGAATATTTAAAAAAAAGGGGGTGGCGTGGGGCCTCTGGCCAGATTTAATAAGATTAATGATTTTTAATGCTTGACAAATATTTATTGAACGTCTAGTGTGTGCCAAGGACTTTCTTCAGTGAAATAGCCCCTTTTTGGGAACTGTGAGGCAGTAAAAGATACAGTGCTGAATAGTATAGTTCGGTGTAACTGCCTCCGTCCATGCTCAGGCACAGGAGTTTTACCCACCACTGCTTTTGCACCATCAGGGGAACAGTTAAAAGGGAAGAAGCAGATAGCATTTTAGTGTTATTATGCAAATCGCTGTGGCCTCATGGACCTGTTTGCATATGGGTTTCCTCAGGTACAGAGTGCTGATTTGCTCTTTTCAACCTCCCCAGGTTTCTGCGAGGGTGGGCGGAGGTGGTTCCAGAAGGTGCTTTGACCCAGTGAGACTTAACAGGTTCTTGTTGTGTGACCACAGATTTGGAGCAGCAACCATTTGTTTCCCAGTGCAGAGGAAGCCACTCTTTTCCTCGGAACGCTGGACACCATTTTCCTCTTCTCCTATGCCGTGGTAAGTTTTAGAACACTAGGCTTTTCTGTTGAGGAAAGATGTAAATGACTCCACATCTTGCCAAGTTGGTGAGGGATTTTGAATGTGCTGACTGAGAAGAGTTCAGTTTCCCTGGAGTGTATATTCTGTGTCCTTCCCATCCATCCATCTATCCACCCGTCCATCCATCTATCCCTCCGTCCATCCATGTGACAGATATTTCTCCAGCACCTAGTGTATGCCTTGTAGTTTTCTCATTGAGGGGAGTTCATCAGTGAGCAGCACAGGAAAACTCCCGACCTTTAAAAAGCTTCTGTTCTTGACTGGGAACTTGACAAACTTGACAAACAGTAATACAGTCCCATAAGGAAGCACATTCCTGAGTGTGTTCAAAGGTGGTAAGTGCTGTGGAGTGGAGCCAGGCAGGCAGTGAGTTTGTCCTGTAGGTAGGATGGCCAGGAAGGACCTTGAGAAGAGCAGAGACATGAGTGTAGGTAGAGATTTCGGAGCCCTTTGCACATAGATGATTTTTTTTCAAGACTGGATGAAAATCATCAAGAGAGTTGGTAAGGAGAGGGAAGAGAGGTCAGGGAGAGTTGATGAGGTGGGAGGACTGAGCTGGGCCCTGGGAAAGATGTTCCTGCATCTGCAGCTGGGGAAGACGAGGGGTGGGGCGGGGAGGCTGGGAGGGAGCAGAGGAACCACAAGAGGGTGGCTGGGGCCAGCTCTGACTGAGGTAGTATCCTGGAATCGGGCAGCTGGAGTCCCTGACCGGTCATCGGGGACATCTGTGGTGGCTGCAGAGGTGGCTCAATGGTAAAGAACCCGCCTACCAAGCAGGAGATGAGGGTTCGATCCTTGGGTGGGGAAGATCCCCTGGAGAAGGAAATGGCAACCCACTCCAGTATTCTTGCCTGGAGAATCCCATGGACAGGGGAGCCTGGCGGGCTACAGTCCATGGGGTCACCAAGAATCAGACACGGCTGAGCGACTAAACAGCAGCAGCCGTGCAGGCGATGTGAAGTACTGGGTGAAAGTCCCAACGTCATCTCCATGTGTTTATTTGGGTAATTGTTAGAATGTCCTTTCTGTGAAGCGGAAACTTACAGACACAGTTGGAGCAGATGTTGGATCATTTGGCCCAGCTCCTCAGCCCAGCCTTTTCGGTACAGAGTCCCATCCAGTGGCGCTTCTCCTTCAGCCTCTGAGGAAGTATTAGAGGAAGGCTTGTGGTGTCATGGTGGCTCAGGGCTACCAAGTAGCCATGGTAAACTCAGTATCAAAATGGAATTTAACTTTTTTTTTTATCGTTTCCTTATCTATAGAGTTATGATAATATAGTTGTCTATAGGATTAAATAGGTTTAGGAGATAAAAGGTAAGTGCCATGAAAAATCAATGATCTGGACTTCCCTGGCTGTCCAGAATTTAAGACTCTGCTTCCAGTACAGGTGATGGGGATTTGATCCCTGGTCAGGGAGCTGAGATCCCATGTACTATATGGTGCGGCAAAATTAAAAAAAAAATCAGTGATTGTAGCTCTTTATATTGAGCTGCATTTCCTTCTGTAACTTCCAGGTATTGTCTGGGCATTTGGAGCAGTACAGAATAAATTAGGTTCCTAACGTGAAACACAATTGAGAGATTTTCTTCTCTGCCTTTACTATATATAAGGTGGTTGTTGTTTAGCTGCTCAGTCGTGTCTGACTCCTTTGTGACCCCGTGGACTGTACCCCACAGGCCTCTCTGTCCATGGAATTTTCCAGGCAAGAATACTGGTATGGGTTGCCATTTCCTCCTCCAGGGGATCTTCTTGACTCAGGGATTGAACCCTTATCTCCTGCAGCGGCAGGTAGATTCTTCACTGTTGAGCCCCCAGGAAAGCCCTGTGTATAGCATGAGACCATGTGAATTGGAGCTTTAGAACGTAGAATCTTCTCTAACGCTTGTGGGTGCCTCTTTTGACTTAGTGAAAAGTTGACAGTATTGAGGGAGAAATATTTATTACGATGTTTATCATCTAAATTTTCTCGTGTGTGTGTGTGTGTGTTAGTGAAAGTCGCTCAGTCATGTCTGACTCTTTGCGACCCCATGACCTACACAGTCCATGGAATTCTCCGGGCCAGAATCCAGAATACTGGAGTGGGTAGTCTTTCCCTTCTCCAGGGGAAACTTCCTAACCCAGGGATCGAATCCAGGTCTCCCGCAATCCAGGTCTCCCGCATTGCAGGCAGATTCTTTACCAGCTGAGCCACAATATATATATTATATGTATAATACAGTCAATTTATTAGAAACAGCTGTATCTGAATTTAGGTATTTAGTTAAGACATTTATTCATTTCACATGTTTGTGGAAGAAACCTGAAGTGTGTTGCCCTTAGCTTTTTGGTCTGCCTTCCTGCTATGTGTGTGTTTTAGTTGCTTAGTTGTGTCTGACTCTTTGCGACCCCATGGACTATAGCCTGCTAGGTTTCTCTGTCTGTGGAATTCTCCAGGCAAGAATACTGGAGTGGGTTGCTATTCCCTTCTCCAGGGGATCTTCCCAACCCAGGGATCGAACCCAGGTCTCCTGCATTGGCAGGTGGATTATTTATCGTCTGAGCCACCAGGGAAGCCTGAAAAGTCCTGCCGTGAGCTCAGCCTTTTAATTCCTACCACTCAGTGGGAGGAAAGCAGAGGCAGAACACTTGTACTTATCTTCAGCTAATTACCATCTCTGCCTCCCTGGTCTCCTTGCCTTGTGGTGTGATGAAACCCAAGGGTTAGATTAAACAGGCAGGGCACGTGCCCCCGAAGCTTCTGTTCCGTAGGACATGTTGTAACATCTTCATTCAGAATGCAAATGGCTAAGACAAATCCCTTTGGGAAAGCAGTTACTGATGTTGGAGTTTATCTGCTCTAGAAGATGAAGTATATTTGTGTGCTTGTTTTATTATAATTATTCTTTTTTTCCCCTAGGTGTCTCAGGCAGTTAGGGGGATCATATAGAAGGGAAATTTGCACTGAATTGCCCTGTCTTGGTGCATGAAATGTTTACAGTGTGCAGAAGTAGTTGTTGTTTCTTGAAACACTGGTGAGACTGATACAGAGGTCAGGCTAAGCACGAGAGTGAGGTGTAATTTTGGGGCTTTGTTTGCCTCATTTGCTTTGGAATGTATCTTACTTTTTGCAGGCTGTGTTGTTACCCAGAGCTGTAAAATGAAATGCTTTCCTCTTAGGGCCTTTTCGTCAGCGGTATCGTCGGGGATCGGCTGAATTTGCGATGGGTTCTGTCTTTTGGCATGTGCTCTTCTGCTTTAGTGGTAAGTTGAAAAGCATTGTTGTTTTCATTCCAGTTACTGTTATCTTGGCCAGGAATTTTAGAATCCAAGAAAGCCCCCTACTTCTATCTATAGAATAGAACAGTAAGATGAATCTTTGGTTTTCTGATCCCTTGGGTGCCTTTTTGGTTAAGGGACATCTTGAGAGTGTGATTTCGATCACACCCCTTCTTTGATTCTCAGTCACCAACAAAAGTCACCGCGTAAGTCGAGTGGCCTCCAGCGCGCTCTCGAGAACCCAGTCCCAGCTCTCTTCTGCAGTCGCGTCTGCCCCGCGTGTCACCCCTCTGCTTTCCCGAACCACCCTGCCTTCCGCGGCCTCACGTATCCTGCTCCTTTCTACCTCACTGCTGCTGTTCCTGCTCTTCCTGCCTTCAGTGTCCTCTGCTCAGCTCTTCATAGTCTAACTCAGCGTCTCCTTCAAGTCACCGGTCAGATGCCTGACTTTATCCACCCCGCTCCTGGAAGTTGTCGCTCCCTGTCCTGGTCCCTGGCCCCTGACTTTCCTCGAAGGCACTTCCTTTGTCTGCTGCTCAGCCTGCTTGTTTCCGGTCAGCCTTGTCGTCCCTAGGAGTCTGCAGCAGGGTGGTGGAGACGATGGACTCCGCAGGGCTGCACTGCCAGGCTTTCAGTCCTTCCCCTGCAGCTTCCAGCTGTGGTCTCGCTGTGCTTCAGGATCCGCTTTTCAATACCTGCACCCAAGGTTGCAGTGAGGGTCCTGTGAGTTAGTGTGGGGGTGGGGGGCATTTGGACCAGTTCCTGGCATATTCCGTGCTCCAGAGGGCAGGATCCATATTTGAATCATCTGTATTTGTTCACAAGCATTTGTTGATTGAATAAAAGCATGGGGCTTAGTTAGACCCTATTAATTGTTTTTCAATGTCTGCCTTTGTTGGATGGGGGAAAAAATTATTTTCCTTTATATTTCAGAGGTTGAAGCACTTTATTCACAAGCTGCTCACTCCCACATACACACACACTGTTTTAAAACCTGTATATGTATTGCGTTGGCCAAAAAGTTCATTTGGGTTTAGGGACAAACCTGAACGAACTTTTTGGCCAACCCAGTGTCTTCTTTCCTTTTTTTTTTTTTTACACACTTTTAGAAAAACTGAAGTATGTCCGTAAACTCACCCGTTTCAGTGTACAGTTTTGAATTTTGACAAGTGACTATAGTTGTGTAACTGCCATCCTGCCTTCTGTCCCCAGCCTCTGGCAACCGCTGCCCGTTTGTCTGTCCTTACAGTTTTGCTCATTGCAGAATGTCATGTAACTGGAATCATACAGTATTAGACATACACCATTTTTGAACCCACGCCAAACATTCCCAAAGGAGACTGACTGCAAATAAAACGCCCACCCCAAGCAGAATGCCTGGAAAAAAGCAGTCACTTGATACATGCCACCAAATGACTGAGTCAGTCACAAGCTATGCTGATACACTGGGTAGCCACGGTTAATAAAAATAGCTGGTGCTTTCTGGCCCCCACAGTGTGCCTGGAATTTACACATGTTCTTGTGGGAATCAACACATGTGAACTCCAGTAGTCTTTTTTACCGTCCTCCATAAACCAGAGGAAAGGGAAGTAGATGTAAGGTCACACAATGGGGACTCAATCTTTTAGAGTTGAAGATGCAAGCTGGAAGGATGGTCCTCGCTGCGTTTTACGCTGTTTGCCCTCTCTGGTCGGGGTGGTTTGATGCTTGTCTTGCTCAGGGCTGCTCTGAGCAAGGGCATCTGAAGAGTCTGCTGTGAGTCTCTCAGGCTGCAGACATTGAATGTGTCTGTCACAGAGGGTCTTGAGTTGGTGGGTCCATGTGGATGTGATACGCGTCTCATTCTCTCTTCTTCCCTAAGGTGTTCGTCTTTGGCACTCTCACGGAATGGCTGCATTTCTACAACAAGGGACTGTACTGCAGCCTGTGGATCGTGAACGGCCTGCTGCAGTCCACCGGCTGGCCCTGCGTGGTTGCTGTTATGGGCAACTGGTTTGGGAAAGCTGGGTATGCCACTTCCTTCCTCTTTCATTTCCCTGTTTGATAGTAGTTTTAATATCTGATTGTTCAGATTTGTCGGAGTCAATTCTCTCTATCCCCTTTTTTTTTTAATTTTAAAATTCTATTCCTGGAGTATAATTGCTTTACAGTGTTACAGTGAAGTGGATCAGCTATATGTGTACGCATATCCTCTCCCTCTTGAACCTCCCTCCCGCCCACCGCCCACCCTGCCACTCCAGGTCATCACAGAGCACCGAGCCGAGCTCCATGTCATACAGCAGCTTCCCACTAGCTGTCCGCTTTATACGTGGTAGTATATATGCGTCTGTGCCGTCCTCCCAGTTCGTCCCACCCTCCTCCCCTTACCCCTCTGTGTCCAGCTGTCCATCACTTGATCTTTTCAACACCACCCATGTCTTCCCTCTATTTGAGGAAGTTTAGAATAGCAGAGAGAGGAGGTTTCACGTCAGAGGACATTGGGAGATGGTGTGGACTCTACAGAGAAGGTCTCGCCCGTGAGACACGTTCACAGCACTGTTCTGACCACAGTCAGACTTTGAGTGTGGCTGAGGCAGTACATCTCAAATTATTATTTTTTTAATCTTCCCTTTAGAGAACATAAATAACACATCATAATAATAGACATCTTGCATGCCATCTCATCATGTATCTTCCTGTGGGTTTTTGCCTTCCCTGTTTTAAGACTCAGTGATCTAGTTTGACCTTCTAAAATGAAAGATAAGGAAACTGAGCTGAGAAGTTGTCCTTGGGACTTGCCTAGAGTCACAGAGCAAAGGCTTTAAGAAGATGCAGATGAAGAATGCCAGACTTCGGGCCCTAGTTAAATTGGCCATTCCCCCCCATACCTTCTGTTATTTATCAGTTGTATGTGAGTTGGTGTGTGTGACAGGGAGCCATGGTATATGGAGGGGCTCCTGCCAGCAGATCTTCGGGGCCACTCAGGAAGACCCATACTAACCTACAGATGGAAAATCACAGAGATACCCAGAGACTTGGCTTTGATTCTTATTACCATTCGTGACACTCTGCCTTTGTGGTTTATCATCATTTATGACTCTCTGCCTTCAGGGACTGTTAATTTGGATTTCTAGTTTTTGTCCTGGATAAATATTCATGTGTTGTGAAACACACATTTATTTTATTGATAGCTCTGTCTTTTTTGTCTACTCTCTTACACAGGGGCCAGTGTACCCAGCAGATACTCCCCACCCGTCATGGTGATCAGTGCATACTTTAGGCAGCTCCTCTCGGTTTTCTAGTTTCCCCAGTTTCCTAATGGGAGTAATGGTGCTTGCTTGATAATGACCTGTATTTGTTGTGAAATAATGTTTATGTTCAGTGTGCTAGTGATTTCTTTTTTTTTGTTTGTTTAAATACTGTTATTTATTTTTGTGTACGTTGGGTCCTTGTTGCTGTCCGTGGGCTTTCTCTAGTTGGAGTGCATGATCTGCTCATTGTGGCTTCTGTGGTTGCAGAGCATGGGCTGTCGGTGCACGGGCTTCAGTAGTTGCGGCTCTCCGGCTCTGGAGTGCGGGCTCAGCAGTTGTGGCGTGTGGGCTTACTTGCTTCTTGGCATGTGGAATCTTCCTGGACCAGGGGTTGAACCCGTGTGCCCTGCACTGGCGGGTGGATTCTTACCCACCGTACCACTAGGGAAGCCCTGCGCTAGTGATTTCTGTTTCTTTCCAGCTCTACTGTCGCTGGTTTAGTAGAATTGATTTTCAGAGGTACTCATTCCCCAGTGATACTTTAAAAAATTTATTTACTAGCTACACCAGGTCTTAGTTGCAGCACGTGGATCTTGGTCACATCCTGTGGAATCTTTCCTTTCAGTGCAGGAACTGCCTAGTTGTGGCGTGTGGGCTCCTGAGGGCGTGGCCTTCAGTAGTTGAGGTGCACGGGCTTAGTTGTTCTGTGGCATGTGGGATCTTAGTTCCCCAAACATGGATCAAACCCACATCATCTGTATTACAAGGCAGATTCTTAACCCCTGGACCACCAGGGAAGTCCCTCCCCTCTTATACTTTAGTTTCCTTTTGGAGTAGGTGATGCTGTTTGTGTGCTGTTTATTTTTATTAAAATTTTTAAGGTAATGTCTTTCCATTCATGATTTTTGAAAATTATACCAAGGCTACTTGATAATTGTCATGAAACCAGCTATACAAATGAACAAAGAGAAATAAAGGCAAAACCACCTGAAATCCTATTATTTCAAGATAATCACTTTGACATGTATCATAAAAGCTTGTCTGAGCTTTTCCAAATTTGGATGACACTGGGTGTTTGGTAGCAGTGACTGGACAGTCTTAACTCTTCATTATTTCTCTGTTTCAGTCACAAAGACAAACAGCTCATTCAAGAAAGCCATTGCAGTTTACTTTTGAAAGTAAGACAGTCTGTTTTTAAGCAAATAACAACTAGTAAGTGAAATCGATGATGCTGCACTTGACACAGAGTGACTTCCTGTGAAATGTAGCAGTAAACCACAAAGTACCAGTAAAACTGTGACAACTTAGAGTCACAATTGTTTTCAACCAGTTTCTTCCCAAATCATGTCTTTGGTCAGCATGTTCTTCAGACCCTGACCTTTGCTCTTCCCTCTGGGATCCTCTTGGTAGGTTTTGTGTTTTAAAGGCTTGGGGCATTATCGTACTGGTAAAAATATAGAGATTGTCTAGTTCAAATCATTTGATTTCCAAGTGAAAAAAGTTAAATGATCTACTGAAGACATTGCCCTGAAAAGCTGTTCCCTTGCGTGAGTCACATCTCCCCTCCCGTTGTCAGGGGTCATTGTTTTTTTTCATGTCTCGCCATATAGCATGCAGGATCTCAGTTCCCTAGTCAGGGGTCGAACCCGTATCCTCTATATTGTGAGCTTGGAGTCTTAAACGCTGGACTGCCAGGGAAGTCCTGGGATCATAGTATTTTAGAACACATTGAGGCTGGTAGTACTAGTAGATACACCTTTGTAGGCCCCAAATGTCAATTCTGCCACTGCACCCAGGCCTTTGAGGAGCTCAGCGCTTTTCCAGATGAGAGCATCGAGCCCAGGCCGTGAGCTGGTGGCGATCACTCTGCACAGCTGGAAGTGGCTTCTGAACACGCTTTTTCACTGCACAGTGTTGTCTCCCTCTCCGTTTTTGTTTTTGATTTTTTTGGGGGCTGTACCTTGCAGCATGGGGGATCTTAGTTCCCCAACCAGAGATCAAACTGGTACCCCCTGCATTGGGAGCTTACAGTTTTAACTGCCGGACCACCCGGAAAGTCCCTGCAGTATGTTTTCTTGTCTCTCTTCTTCCATTCGGCACAGTAATGTTGAGATTCATCCATGTCTGCATCAATAGTTCATTCCTTTTTATGGCTAAGGAGTCATCCATTGTATCACAGTTTATCTGTTCAGCTGTTGGTGAACATCTAGGTTTTTAGGTTTTGGCTTTTACTATTGAAGCCACTGTGCTTACTTGTTCATAGATCCTTGTATGGACACATGCTTGTGTTCCCTTGGATAAATACCTTGGAGTAGAATGGCTGGATCTTATGGTAGGAGCGTGTTTATCTTTTTAAGAAACTGGCAGTTTGTTCTAAAGTGGTTGAACTGCTTTACATCCCTACCAGCAGTGTGCGGGTTCTAGGTGCTGGGCACCCTTGCCAACACTTGGTATGCTCAGTGTGGTTTGACTTTGCTCTTCTGTTAGGTGTGTAGTGATACCGTGTTGTGATTTTAATTTGCATCTCCCTGCGTTTGATGATGCTGAGCATCTTTTCATGTGCTTGGTGGTAGTTTAGTTGCTAAGTGGTGTCTGACTCTTGTGACTCCATGGACTGCAGCCCACCAGGCTCCTCTATCTGTGGAATTTTCCAGGCAAGAATACTGGAGTGGGTTACCATTTCCTTCTCCATTCATGTGCTTATTTGCATCTTATTTTAAGAGTGTGTGTGTGTGTTTAAAGCATTTATTAAAATCTTTGCCCCCTTTTCAGAAACTTTGTATTTGAGATGATTATAGATGTAACACTCCTTAGAATTTTATTGCATTGTTCATTTTTCACAGTATTGAGTTCTGAGATTTCTTTATATCCCAGCAGCAAGTCTTTTGTCAGATAAGTGGTATCCAGATAGTTTCTCCCAATCCATGGGGCTTGTATTTTTAAATTCTCTTAATAGTGTCTTTCAGTGAGCTCCAAATTGAACTTTAGTATAATAAAGTCTTAGAAGAAGAGCTACCCAGTTAAGTGTTTTGCCATTTGGGTGTACTTTAAAAAAAAAAAACACGCTGGAATGGAACATTGATTCTGTGTAATGTGAACCTGCACTGTTTGGCCATTTTGTACTTGAGCTGCACACGGAACCCATTCTGATTGTGTTGTCTTCCATTCTGCTCTGTTCCCTTCCTAGGCGAGGGGTTGTTTTTGGTCTCTGGAGTGCCTGTGCCTCAGTGGGCAATATTTTGGGCGCATGTCTCGCTTCTTCTGTTCTGCAGTATGGTTATGAGGTAGGTGTTTTTTTTTCCTAGCTTTTTCTTCAGTATATAAATATATGTTTTATTTTTAGGAAGTAATCCTGTGACCATTTAAAATGACCTAGTGCTGTGTCTGGGAGGAGCAAGGTTTGTATTAAGAGTGGACAAGCTTATGGTAAATTAAAACACATTGAAAAAAATTAGTCATGGAAAAACACCTAAGTCTAAAGACATAATCATTTGGGGAAAAGTACTTGCCACTCATGTTACAGATAAAGAGCTAATCTCCTTAATATATAAAGAGTGCCCACAAATTGATAAAGAAAAAGACTAACAACACATGGAAAGAAAGATAAAGGATTTGAATGTGTAGTTCATGGAAAGGAAAGAGAAATGGCTTGTAAACACATGACAGGATATTCCACTTCACTCAGAACTTGTTTATTCATTCAGTAATATTCTTAAGTTCCTCTTAAGTGCCCCAAGGCAGTAGAGGATAGAGCCTTGACCCAAAGAGCCAAAACTCTTTGCCCTTACAGGAGTTTAGGTATTAAGTGGTAAAGAAATGCAAATTAAAACTACACTGTAAAAAAAAAAAAAGAGAGAAAAAACCTACACCGTATCCTTATTAGATTGGTAAAATTCCAGAAGTTTGATACCATGTTTATTAGGAGGTGACAGAGCAGGCATTGCCGTGTGGGAGAGTAAAAAACTTTTCTTGGGCTCAACATAGGCATGTCTGTCAAAAGCCCAGTTACTTAACAGGGCTTCCTTGGTGGCTCAGATGGTAAAGAATCTGCCCGCAATGCGGGAGACCTGGGTTTGATCCCTGGGTCGGGACGATCCCCTGGAGAAGAGAATAGCAACCCACTTCCATATTCTTGCCTGGAGAATCCCATGAACAGAGGAGCCTGGTGGGCTATAGTCCATGGGGTTGTGAAGAGTCAGACATGACTGATCGACTGACACATCAGAATTATAATGGCTCTGACTTAGCAGTTCGACCTCTGTGAATTAATCTGACTGATGAGTATACTTCATCATATACAGAGAGTACATCTGCAAGGTTATTTACTTCAGCATTGTTTGTAATAGCAAAAGATTGGTAACAGGTGTCAACCAAATGGGAAATAGTTAAACCACGAAACACCTGTTCAGTGGAACCCGTGCAGCTGTGAAGTAGAATTAGGCAGTCCTGCGTGTCCAGATTGGGATAGAGCTCAGTGAAGTGAAATGGAGGAAGAGTTAAAGAGTATCTATTGTATTGGCTTGTATGTTTCCAAAACAAACTTTGGAAAGTACAAGCTAAATAACAGTGCTTATATGTTTGACAAATAAAAATCGAATGGCTCATGTCAACGGATTGCCTGTTCAAAAACCTAATAATTGGGACTTCCCTGGTAGTCCAGTGGTTAGGACTCCAAACTTTCACTGCTGAGGATGTGGGTTCAATCCTTGGTCCAGGAACTAACATCCCTCAAGCCATGCAGTGCAGAGAAAACAAAACAAAACCCCAAACCTAATAACTGAAAGTTGCTCTTTTAGAAAGTAGGTAACAGTTTTTAAACAGCTTGCCAAGTGTTTGGTCCTTGAGGAGTTTTGGTCTAGTTAGGGCCAGTGGGAAGTCCTTCCTGTGTTCATAGTCACCTTTTCCCAGGTTTCTTAGCTTCACACCTGGATTGTACTAATTGGCTCAAATGGGAATTTCAGGTCACCCTATGGGCTGCTCCCAGATTTGAATTCTGGAAACACTCATTGACACCTCAGGCTCCATTCTGTCTTAAATAAAATTCACTGATGCCGCCTGACTCTCAAGTGTCTCACCTGGACCGTCAGAAGGACACTGTTCTTCCCTGTGACCTCCAGCACAGCCCTCAGCTCCCCCCGTGCAGAAGGCTTCCCGTCTCCCACCCGCCCGGTGCGGGGGCTTCAGTTGTGCTGGGAAAGGTGGTCACTTGCCAGGATTTTCAGCTCTTCCCTTGAAGCACTGTCTCCCTCCTTCAAAACCTCCTTGGCTTTTTTCTTCCAAATTCAGTTCTTCTGTATGCTTCCTATGGGGACTCAGCCTTCTCATTTATCCAGCTCCATGCTGCCTATATTAATGTGTGGTGTCTCTTTTTAAAATTTATCTTGATTTAGTTTTTGGCTGTGTGAGGTCTTGGTTGCAGCACTCAGAGTCTTCGTAGTCACACCGGTCACTTGCTCCACGGCATGTGGGATGTTATTTACCCAACCAGGGATCGAACCCACATCCTCTGCATTGCAAGGCCGGTTCTTAACTGCTGGACCACCAGGGAAGTTCCTATTATTAATGTTGTGTGTAGTGTGGAACCCCCCTCGACTGGAAACTGTCTTTGAGGGCAGATACTGTCTGTTGCGTGAGGCTGAGTGGTGGCAAGAGCGCTATTTTTGGAGCTAATTCTGACTTCCCAGTTGTAATAGTACCACGCAGTGTCCAGGAGACCTTAATTATCCTCTCTGAGCTCCACAGAGTCCCTGGGAAAAACTTGTGAGAAAACAAGTAAAACACTTAGCTCAGTGCCTGGCACAGGCCAGGCGCCCGGTGCTCATTTCCTTCCCAGTCGCCCCGTCCTCCCACGTGTGCCTCTAACGACTGTGTGGTTAATGAGCATCCCAGATGTGTCAGGAGCCCCTTTCCCCTTCCCACCCCACAGTATGCCTTCCTGGTGACAGCGGCCGTGCAGTTTGCTGGTGGGATTGTCATCTTCTTTGGACTCCTGGTGTCACCGGAAGAAATAGGTGAGAGAAGCTACTTTTCTACTCAGATCGTCTTGCTAAGATGGGCAAAGAGAAACCCGAGGCTGGAACAGCCCGGATCTTTCTCTCTAGGAGAACTGTGAGCTCCTTTCAGTGAATTAAAAGAGCAGTCTTGCTGTTTTGTGTCCTGTCGACGCCACAGCCTCGCCTGGCACAGCTGCAAATGTTTGAGGGAGTGAGGCTCACCTTTTTATAGATTCAGGGAAACTCATCATTTGCAAATGAGGTTTTATAATGGAGACACTGGCTTGAAATTAGCATGGATGGATTTCGAATTTTGCTTTTTGAGACAGATCTTTTTTTCTTCAGAAGAATAATTCAGTGAAATACTTATCTGTGGTTAAATACAGATTGTACAGGCTGAACGTACAAGTGAAACCACAGAAGCAGATAGATGTATGATTCTTCTATCTTTTGAGTTTTACTGAAGGGACACGTCAGTTTAATAGTACGTAATTAACGAGTTTCTGTGTGTAAGAGAGATAGCGTGATGTAGTTGAAAAAACATTGCTTTGAAGCCAGATAAAGGAGAATTTGAGTCCTGGGTTTGTTGCTCATTAGCTGTGTGACCTTAATTGACCTTGGACTCCGAACCTTAGTAACTTTTTCTGTAAAATGCAAATAAAAATAGCGTGGACTGCATAAGTAATGGTACATGTAAAGCGCTTAGCACAGCGCCGGGCACCTGGAGGGCACCCTCTCACTGTGGCTGTCGCTGTTGTAGGTATCCCAGGTATCGAGACAGAAGAAAATTTTGAAGAAGACTCGCACAGGCCATTAATTAATGGTGCTGAAAACGAAGATGAAGCTGAGCCTAATTATTCAATCCAAGAAGGCAATACTGTGACCCAAGTGAAGGCAATAAGCTTCTTCCAGGCTTGTTGCCTTCCTGGAGTTATAGCGGTAAGGACTGTTCAGATCTCCCCACCGAAACTTGGGTGATACCATAGCCTGGATAGTAGCGCTGCCGGGGATAAGGCACCTTGAAGCTGTTAGCCTCTCTTTGAGACTTTATTTCAGGAATATATGTCCAGGGGAATCGCGAACAGTGGCCCTCAGCTTGTTTCTGTATTGACACCACTTGAACTTGCATCTGATACCCAGTGCGGGGGTTGGCACCGTTTCTGTGCAGAGCCAGATGTAAATGTTTTCAGCTCTGGGGCCCCGTACTGTCTCTGCCACAGCCACTCAGCCCGGTAGACCAGAGGACTCCACAGCCAACATGGAACCAGCGGACCTGACTGGAAGTGGCCCATGAGCCCCAGTTTCCTGACCCTGATACTAGATTTTGAGTAAGAAGGCAAAAATGAGTATTTCTGAATATATGCCTTTTGGCCTGTTGAAGTCTTATAGAATTATAAGTAGAGCAAGAGGGGCTTGAGTGGTTCATTAAGTCTGTCTTCTTTGCCTATATTCTTGCCATTCTAGGGAAAAAAATAGTTTGCCCTTCTGTAAAAGGCCAGAGCAGGATGCTCCACCATATCCCTTGGTAGTGCATTCCAGTGTTTCCATAACTTCCACAGTCAGGTTTATTCCCTAACGTCTAAACTGAGTCCATTCTGCCACAGTTTTTCTGTCTTGGTGTTTCGGGCCTCCAGCGCGGGAGTGGAAGTTCAGAGGCCTCGGTTATGTTGCCCGCTTACCCACTGTGAGGCCTGTGGCGTTACTCAGCTCTTCCTTGTGTCTCAGTTCCCCTTCTGTGGATAGGAGGCCTGCCAGTCCATCCTCCCTAAAGTCTGCAGTGTCGAGTTATTGTGAATAAACACCTTTTTAATTTTATTGTTTAATGGTGCTTTATGAATACAGCCTCTCAACTAGATTCAGAGTCTGCTGGTCCTATTTCATACTTACCTGCTCCCTTCTCCCTATGCCAAGCTAAGAGAACTGATACTTGCCAACAGATAAGGTTTAAGCGTGAGTTCAGATGGAAGTGTAAGTTCCCACAATTCTTCAATCAAAAGATGATGTGTCATACAGGGAAATGCATGCTCCCCAGGGGCCTTTTCTTATGCTAATGATTAGTTATTTTTTTACAGTAGTTATTAAAATATTCTGCTGGTAAGAGTTTAATTTCTAAGGCAGGACTTAGATTTGTTGTGATTAAACGTGGCGCTCTCTTGCTATCCCTTTGTATTTCACAAGCTATTGTTCCCCGCCTTGGGCAGGGTATAAAGTAAATCCAGTGAACTTAATCCCTTTGTCTTTGTGGCCGGCTGTCTGGACAAAATGGTTGAAATTTGGCTCTCGAGGGGGCAGCCGTCCTGCCAGGAAAGCCCCTTTAAAACAAGTGATACCTAGGGAATAAGTGGCAGCTCCAGGGAAGAGAATATACTAGCCAGACACCCTTTGAAGTGTCTCTCTGTTCCTCCCCCTTCTTCCTTTGATGCTGAATGTCAGGATTTCCTGGTAATAATGTGTTGAATATAGGCTTCTCAGCCCCGCTGCCATGTTAAGGCAGCTCTCACTTACTCCTCAACCTAGAGCCACAAGGCCTGTGACGATCCTGTGCTTTCATTTTTGACTCAGAGCTTCCAGAAACTACCCTGTGAAAGTAGTTTTCATGCTGATGCTTTTCTTAGACCTTTGGAACTAGAGTCCAGTCATGTTGCTTTGCATTGGTCATCATATTAACTTTGAAGGAAGTAGAACCTGAAAGGCCTGGCTGCTTGCAATAAAAGCTGTGATGTTTACTGGATTCGTTTGCTTATGGTTAGTGTTCCTCAGTGGCATGAATACCTTTTATCTTTATCTAAATAAAGAAATGTGAGTCCATGCCCTGCCTTATGGTTCAAAATACCGGTTTGCTTCTACCAGAGAGCTGAAAGGAGAAGACAGTGGGGACAATTAGGGAGTAGTCCTCTGTGTTTTTAATCCCAAAGCTTAGCGTACTGCCTCTCTAGACACTTAAGTCAGGGGAAGAGAAGAGGAGGACCAGGACACGTGGGCAGTGGGAATTTGTAGGAACATTTAAGTTTAAAATCAGGTACTGTTTGCCCCCAGCTCTTCCGTTTTGTTTTGCTCTTTAATTACATTAGAACAGTAGTCACGCTGTGCTGTTCGTTCCTTACTAACAGTGGGGTGTTTTCCTTGTAGTATTCACTGGCCTACGCATGCTTGAAGCTAGTGAATTACTCCTTCTTCTTCTGGTTGCCCTTTTATCTGAGTAACAACTTTGGATGGAAGGAGGCTGAAGCTGACCAGCTGTCCATCTGGTACGACGTCGGAGGAATTATAGGTATGGCCAATGAAGCATCTTTTCCTCTAGCAAGAGTGAGTCACTAGTCAGATTTTATTGGGTTATGAAATCTGACATCATTTAAAGTTTTATCACTTATTCCACAGCCATTTTTCTTAAATTGTCCTACTGGTAAATAGCCAAACTCTTTTAAAAAAAAAAAGCCCATAGAAAAGAAGACCCAGCCTGCGGCAGCCCTGTGATGTATAGAGCTCTTTTTTCTCAGCCCTTTGTTGCTGGATCAGTTCTTTTGTCCTGGGATGCACCGGGATGTTGCTCTCTCTGATCTCTTTAAGTGTGAGCCTTTTGTACACTCCCAGGGATTGCTTAGCTCTAAAGCTAATTGTACGTCAGAGATCTGAGTTATGTTCATTTTACCTATCACCCGCAGCCGAAGAAGGGAAACATACTAGCTGAGTGTACTGTCGGATTATAAAGGTAGGAATAACAGCAGGGATTATTTTGATTTGCAGTTGCTTCCTTGTACACAGCAGACTTCAATAGTCTCTTTTTGCTATAGCTGGAAGGGTAAACAAGGAAGTGGGAAACTTTAAAATCAGACAGACGTACAGCATGCATGTCTGTGGGTACCACCTACATGTCTGTGGCAGAACCTTGGTAACCTTTGCGTAATGTTTACATTTAGACATGTGGACAGACTAAACTGCCCTGAGCATATGGAAGCACAGTGTACCCTTAGGTGGTGTGCTGTTACTGTGTTTGAACTTGTGTGTCCCATTCTTTTAAAGTTGATTTTATTTATTTATTATTTTTGGCTGTGCTGGGTCTTCGTTGCTGCCCAGGGTTTTTTTTTTTCTTCCCTCTGGTTGTAGAGAACAGGGGTACACAGACTTCTCCTTGCAGTGGCTTCTCTTGCTGCAGAGCACCGGCCCTAGGGCGCGTGGGCTTCAGTAGTTGCCGCTTCCAGGCTGGAGAGCACAGGCTCACTAGTTGTGGCGCATGGACTTAGTTGTTCCATGGCATGTGGGATCCTCTCAGATCAGGGATCAAACCTATGGCTCCTGAATTGGCAGGCAGATTCTTCACCGCTGAGTCATGAGGGAAGCCCCACAGCAGATTTTAATAGTGACTTTTTGCTATAGCTGGAAGTGTAAGCAAGGAAGTTGTTGTTCAGTTGCTCAGTTGTGTCTGACTCTTTGTGACCCCATGGACTGTAACCCGCCAGGCTCCTCTGTCTTTAGGATTCTCCTAAAGAATACTGGAGTGGGTTGCCATTTCCTTCTCCAGGAGATCTTTCCAGACCAGGGCTTGCACCCACGTGTCCTGCATTAGCAGGCAGGTTCTGTGCCTCTGAGCCACCAGGGAGGCCCAAACAGGGAAGTAGGAATCTTCAAAACCAGATGGATATACAGAAGGCCTGGTAGTGGGTACCACCTGCATGACTGTGGCAGAACCTTGGTAGCCGTCCTTTACATTTAGACCTGTGGACAGACTCAACTGCCCTGAGCACATGAAAACAAAGTATATCCTTAGGTGATAAGCTGTTACTGTATTTGAACTTGTGTGCCCTCATTCTTAGACTCAGAGCCAAAGGAGAGGATGCTGCCTTTAGACTTGCACATACTTTTGTGTCCTGAACAGACTTCTGATGAGGGTGTACCAGATGTCCCAATGCCCTGAGATTCTAAACAGGACTGTATCTGAATGTGACTGTGTTGCTTCAAGGATCCACATCACCTCTTCTTCTTTTTTTCTTTAAACTGTTTATTTATTTATTTGGCTGTGCTGGATCTTAGTTGCAACACCCGAGATCTTCAATCTTCATTGTGATATTCTGGCTCTTTAGCTGCCACATGCAGACTCTTCAGTTGCAGCATGTGGGATCTGGTTCCCTGACCAGGGATTGAATTCAGGCCACCTGCATTGGGAGTGCAGAGTCTTAGCCACTGGACCCCCAGGGAAGTCCCCCACATAAATTTTTTTTTAAACATCTTGACTTGGTTTTTGCCAAACCATAATTGCTGCGTTTAATTTTAGTGAATATTTATGTTCACTACTACTCATAACCTGTGACACACAGAGTCTAATTAATTATCTTTCAAATAAAAAGCAGTGGGGAAAAAAGGCAAGAAAAGACTTCACAGCTGATTGGAGAAGGGAAAACAGCAAGGAACAGTGAGGGTGGGTCTGATGATTTTTCCTGATTTGGGTGTCTGACTGGTGGTGTCTGTCCCCATCTGCCATCGTGTGAGTTGACAGATGATCTTTCTAAAAGGAAATTATGGAGGAGATTTTTTTTTAGGAGAGTCAGCTCTCTTGTTGGATAGACCAGTGTTAGGATCCTGCCGGCAGGTGGAGGGTACGTGGTAAGCAAGAGTCAGGTAACTAAGCTAATTTAGAGTTGTTGACTGGGTTGCCCTTCTTTGTGCTCGAAGGTGGAACGCTGCAAGGCTTCATCTCTGACATGTTACAGAGGAGAGCACCGGTGTTAGCTCTCAGTCTGCTTCTGGCCATCGGGTCCCTGGTTGGATACAGTCGTGAGTATTTCCTTGCAGTTGAACTGTTTGCCTCATCTCTTAGGACTAAGGCGTTTACTTGCCTTGAGTCAGTGATCAGCCCTGGGGAGGTGGTTGAGACCAGCCACCAGGGCATAAATGGGATCTTTGTATTGTCCTGTGAAAGCGGCAGAAGTATCATCACGTAGGTTTATTTGCGTTGGGGAGGAAACTGGCATCTCTTGTGCTTTGTCGGTTTGTTTAAAAGCTTGCTTGGGAGTGTATATGCTTTGTCTAAGGGTAGGCTCCAGCCGTGCAGCATTAGAGCCAATAAAACAATAAAAGGGACAAGATTTCAAAAGAGGAAAGATGGTAATTAGTAGGTTTGGTATATGTCCCTTAAGATGCTGCTGAGATAGGAGTTTTCCTGTAGCTTTTAGAAGTCACAGTAGCTTGAGCAGCAGCCAGAAGCAGACATTACAAGTAAAAGTCGGGAGCGGCGGTGATGGAGCCATGTCCGCTTGCTCTCTCTGGGAGTGATCTGTGGTCACAGAATCCAGGCCTGTGTGTCCTGTTGGGTGGAGACACACGTACTGCGTTCCTCACGTCATTACCCCATGTCTGTGTCTCTCCTCGCAGGTTCTCCAAACGACAAGTCCATCAATGCGCTTCTGATGGCTGTCACAGGTACGGCACAGGCTCCATTTCACTGTCTTGTTCCTCTGCAAATAAAAAGGGAAAAAGGAAATTGCTTGCTCCTTCAAGCTGAGTTATTCTAAAGCCTTAATTATAGAAAACGCAAGTGGTAAAAGGAAAGATGCCTCCCCCAGATCCTGCTTCTCTGCTCTCACGTTACTGCCTCAGTCCTGGGGTGGCAGAAGCAGTCCTTTAGAGATTTCCTCTGATTTTTGATCGCGGCCCACATCCGCTCATATCACTCCCAGAAGTGGTGTAGGAAGAATGCCCCGTTGGAAACCAGTTCACCAACTTTCGAAAAGTCCAGTATAGCTGGTTTTTCCTCCTGTGTTGGAATTGGTCAGTATTTCTTCCCTTGAATCCCAGATGAATCAGTTGGGTGCCAGTCGGGATCATGTTATAGAAAAACTCCTGTTCTTAAATTTGAGCTCATGGCATCGCTGGGGCTGCTGCTGCTCTGTGAGACTCTTAGCCCTGTCTGCGTTCAGTCCTGTTGGCAGCCTCACCGAGAACAGAGGCAGATGGAACCCCCTGCACCGTTTAAATCGCTTTTTCTGCTCTCTTTCTCTCTCTCAATGTTTGGTTGAATTTGGGCATTCAGATGCTTTGAGTCATCTCTGCCATAATAGAATTTGATAAACTAGTGCAGTTGTCAGTGAATGCACACTTCACCTGATTAGAAAGGTCTGTGTTCACTCTGGTTTCTAGAGGAAAGTGGGTGCTAACTAAGATGTTACAACCGGGGGGGTTTCCATTTTTACAGGTAATTTTTTCCCCTTCTTTCCGTTTCTCTCCAGCATACCAGTTAGAATATTGGGATTAGAGTTTACGTAATTCTCAATAGATTCCTAACACGTTGTTTTGTGTAGTGTCTTAATAAGAACCCGTTCTGTTTCTGACTTTAGGATTCTTTATTGGTGGACCTTCTAATATGATAAGCTCTGCTATTTCTGCGGACCTGGGTCGTCAGGAGCTGATCCAAGGGAGCAGCGAGGCTTTGGCGACCGTCACTGGGATCGTTGATGGAACCGGGAGCATTGGAGCTGCAGTGGGCCAGGTGAAAGAGCGGGGAGTGTGTAGCGGTGGGAGGGTCTGCCCCCGCCTGCAGGGCCCCGGCAGGTGGCGTTCTTGTGCTGTAGTGCACTGTACTGAAAGCTTTGGGTTCTAGTGACCTAACATGGAAGGCCCCTCTACATTTATCAGTTCCTCCTTTCCACTTTTACCTCCAGATTCTTCCTGTCTAGAAAGAAGCGAACACTTCGTAAGACAGATCCTTCAGTCCCTCTGCCCGCTGCCCCCTCTTCCAGCCTGAACTTGGCACTTCAGGGAGGCAAGGAGACACATGCTTCTCATTACCCCACACTTGACACGCAGGCCCCAGCTCTCTCACCCGCCAAACACACATTCTTGCCACAGATCCCTGCCAGAAGTTGCCACGGACCCTGCAGCTGCCCTGAGATGCTTTCTCTGCTTCCTACAACTGTGTTTCAAAAGACAGTTCATAAATGTCTTATGTCAGAATCAATCTGGGAATTCATTAAAGTACAGAACACTTAGCTTACTGTGGATTTGCTGAGTGAGGGCCTGGGGATCTGTATTTCAACAAGCCATCCTGGCGAGTCCTGTGCACTCTATAAAGTCTGAGATCTTCTAGGCTAAGAGTGGCCTACTGTAGGTAGTCAGAACTGTTGTCTCTCTTTTTTTGGCCGCGCTGCACAGCGTGTGGGATCTTAGTTCCCCAACTGGGCATCGAACCTGCACTCCCTACATTGGAAGCGTGAAGTCTTAACCACGGGACCACCAGGGAAGTCCTTGTCAGAACCATTCAAATTGATCTGTCTTGCTTACATTCAGCTTCAGAAAGGCATTGTTTCTCTGGGACAGTCATGAGTATGTGTCTCTGCTGTGGTATACCACTCTCAGTCATGTAGTGCTTACTTTGTAAAATATAGATTTGAGAATCAACTGCATGGATAAAATATTTGAAACTTTGACAACGACGTCATGTTTAATGGGGAAAGAAAATATGGGCAAAACCTCAGAGGATGCTCAGTGGTCACAGAAACAGGAAGCCAGAATTTGAGGGGTGGGGGTGTTACTCAGATCATAAATGAAGAGAGGTCAGGAGAAAGAGAATGGAAGGGAAAAGGCTTGTAGTTTTGACACTGAGGTCATTAGATGGCCTTGAAGACTGATGCTTTTGCTCGCTTAATGGGGGTAGATCACTGGTATCTGATCGTGAGTGGTTAATACGAGAGCAGATGTCGCTGGAGATTGTTGTTGTTTAGTTCCTCAGTCGTGTCTGGCTCTTTTGCGACCTCGTGGACCCACCAGGCTCCTCTGTCCATGGATTTCCCAGACAAAGATACCGGAGCGGGTTGCCATTTCCTTCTCCAGGGGATCTTCCCGACCCAGGGATCGAACCCACATCTTTTGCACTGGCAGGTGGATTCTTTACCTCTGAGCCACCTGGGAAGCGCACTGCAGGGGATACACCACCTCAGCGCACGTCTCTCCCTGGTCATACGGTGCACGTGTATTTGTTCACGTCTGTCTCTCCCACTGTAAGATGAGCTTCGTGAGGGCAGTGTTTTGTTCTGTGTTTTGCTGTCACCCCAGTCCTAGGAAGGGTGCCTGGCACATGTGAGACGTTCAGGTACTTGTTGAATGGTTGTAACAAGAATGGTTTATAGGATCAGGGTGTTAGCTTATTTGATTATGAAACTAAAGGGAAAAAATAAAACTTAGCAAAGGTAAGAGAACTTTGTTTTCTTGCCATGCTCTGGAGTAGGAACTAAAAAATGCTGTTGGCCACCTGTTCAGATGTCTTCATATAAAGGGTATTGGGCATCCTTTTCTGAAATGACTCTATTTTAGATTTTCCTTCTTAGCTAATGTTTTCTTCATTAATCAGATGGATGGATTGTAATTAGCATTTCAAGGAGTTTCTTTTTAATTAGAATGCCTGCCAGTCTTAAGATCCCTAACTAGGAACTTGAGGGGGTCAGCATTAGACTGACTTTCGTGGTTTTAGAAACAGAATCAGGAGTAAATCATTGTTCGCTTTAGTCATTCCCCTGGCATGTTGATTTTTGAATGATTTCCTACTGTTTGAGGTATAAAACCCCAAACTTCGTAACTTAATATTAAAAGCTTCGGACTACCTCTGGTGGTCCAGTGGTTAAGACTCCTCGCTTCCACTGCAGGGGGCGCAGGTTCAGTTCCTGGTCAGAGAACTAAGACCCCACATGCCGCAGTGTGGCCAAAACAAAAACAAAAATTCTATAAACTTGGTCCCTAGCACTCGCCCAATTCACATTGAATAGCTTTGTTCTCCCAACCTCCCCTTGACTTCCCAAGGAAAACATTGCTTTCTCCCCCTGGTTTCCACAGCAGTTGGCGCACACCTGTAGTAGAACAATTGCCCCAGTGTTTCACACTGACTGGTTGATTGATCCCCTGTATCAGACTCTGCCTTCCTTGAGGATAGAACTGTGCTGTGTCCTTCCTCTTTGCATTCCCAATGCTTAATATGTTTTTGCCGCACAACAGGGGCTCAGTAGGTTAAATTGCAGTGTTTTCCCAAGAGAGATGAGAACAAATGTCCACATAAACATTTTTACACAAATGTATTTCACAGCAAATGATTATTTACAATAGCTAAGAAGTAGAAACATCCTTACGTCCATCTACCGATGAATGGATAAGTAAAATATGATATATTCATATAATGGAGTATTATTTGGCAGTTCAAGAGGAATGAAGGTTTGATAGATGCTACAGTATGGATGAACTTCAACTCTATTATGCTAAGTAAAAGGAGCCAGTCACCAAAGACCACCTATTTATGTGATTTCATTCATTTGAGATACCCGGAATAGGCAAATCTATAGAGAAAGAAATTAGATTAGTGGTTGCTTTGGGTTGGGTGGGTCTGGAGAGTGACTCCTAATGGGTTTCTCTTGGGGTGATGAGGATGGTCTAAAATTAGATTATGGTGATAGTTGCACAAGTATACTAAAATCCATTGAGTGATATGAGTTTAGTATTATGTAAATTTTATGTCAGTAAAGCTATTTAAAAGATAAAGTAGCATTCAGAGAGTTTGGAGGGCCACTGTGCTTCCTCTAATGGGTGATTACACCTCTGCTTTTCTGTTTCCCATGAAGCCGTCTAGGCTAAATCACTCAGTTGTTCTCCTTTAATTTCTCCCAATTTTACTAATAATGTGATCAAAGAACATGGGTTAAATGATAATTTCGGTGGTCAGCTGAGTTTTGAGAAGGGTACCAAGACCACTCATTGGAGAAAGAGTGGTTTCTTCACCAAAAGGTGCTGGGAAAGCAGGATGTACACATTGCAAATTGATGAATTTGGACCCTTACCTTACACTATGTATAAGAATTAACTCAAAATGGATCACATACCTAACTTTAAGAGCTAAAACTAATAAAACCCTTAGAGGAAAACATAGGGACAGCTCCTTATGACAGATGTGTACCAATGGTCGGTTAACCCTTGAAAAGATTCTCAGCATCCTTAGTCTGTTAGGGAAATGCAAAGGAAAAACATGAACTACCACTTCACACCTAATTAGGATGTCTGTAATTAAAGCAAAGTAGAACAAAGTAGTAAGTATTGGTGAGGATGTGGAGAAATTCCATACAGTGCTGGTAGGAATGTAAAATCACACAGCTGTTGTTGAAAATGCTATGATGGTTCCTCAAAAAGGTAAACATCATATGACCCAGCAGTTCCACTCCTAGGTATGCTGTACTCCAAAGACTTGAAGACAGTTTCAGTTATTTGTTTGCCATTGTTCACTGTGGCATTATTCATAATAGCCACAAGGTGGAAACAACTGAAGTGTCCATGGATAGATGAATAGATAAACAAAATGTGGTATATATCTATGCAGTGGGATATTACTCAGCCGTAGAAGGAGTGGAGTTCTGATGTGTGCTACGGCATCAATGAACCTTAACGACATTGTGCTAAGTGAAATCAGCCATGCACAGAAGGCCAAATATTGGGTGATTCTACTTAACACAGAATATCTAGAATGGGCAAATTCATAGGAATAGAAAGCAGATTAGAGTTTGTCAGGGGCTGAGGAGACCGGTCATGGAGAGTTCTTGTAGAGAGTTCATAGGTGCAGAGTTTCTGTTTGGGGTGATGAAAAAGTTTGAAAATAGGTAGTGGTGATGGTTGTGCAAAGTCATGAATGTATTTGGTGCTGGTGAGTTGTATGTACAACAAAAGATTGCTAAAATGGCAAGTTGTAAAAAAAAATAAATAAAAAAAATAAATAAAATGGCAAGTTGTATGTTACATGTATTTTGCCATAATTTAAAAAAAAGAAGATGGGTTAAAAGCTATTGGATACTTTTTAGTAATTGAAAATAAAAGAATATGCTGTAGAGTGTCAAAGTCGTGCAGTAATCCTGTGAGCAAATAGCGTAATTGAAAAATGAGTGGTATACTTAAAAGATGAACTATTTTTAAAAGCATCAGTTACAGTACCTTTCACTGGAAGAAGGGATGATTAAACAGAAGTGGTTTGAGGCTGTTCATCATTCTCTGTTAATAGCAAAGTGAAAAAAATATAGACTTCTTGGACTTAGGCCTTCTGTCCCATTTTTTATTTGGATTCTGCCAGCTTACCAAACGCAGGCTGTCAGTAAAGCTTAACTTGAGCACGTATATATAGGAGCTCTGCAAACTGCAAAACATTATACACACCCTGACTCCCTTCTCACTTTCTAGAAGAGCCATGTTTCATCTGCTGTTTAGCTACTTCATTTTATTAATTTATAAAGGATTATATTGTGGTTTCTTTTTCTTCCTTTTAGTATTTAGTGTCTTTGATCCAGGACAACCTGGGATGGATGTGGGTTTTCTACTTTTTCATTCTTATGGTAAGTATGTGCCCTTTTTTTTTTTTTAATAAACTAGTAGTTTTTTTTCCTTAAGATTTACATATTTATTTCATTATTTATCTTTGGCTGTGCTGGGTCTTTTTTGCTGCATGGGCTTTCTTTAGTTGAGGCAAGCAGGAGCTCCTCTTTGTTGTGATGTGTGGGCATCTCATTGCAGTGGCTTCTCTTGTTGCAGAGCACAAGCTCAATAGTTCTGGTGCGCAGCCTTTTTGCTCTGCAGCACGTGGGATCCCAGATCAGGGATCGAACCTGTGTCCACTCTACTGGCAGGCGAATTCCTAACCACTAGTCCACCAGAGAAGCCTTTAGCTAGCAGTTTTTAAATTAAATTAGTTCAAAGTGAAGTGAAGTCGCTTAGTTGTGTCTGACTCTTTGCGACTTGTGCTACATGGACTGTAGCCTACCAGGCGCCTCCGTCCATGGGATTCTCCAGGCAAGAACACTGGAGTGGGTTGCCATTTCCTTCTCCACGTTCAAAACATTTACTTAAATCACTGTGGTTTTTTTTTTTGGTTTGTTTGCTTGTTTGTTTTAACATGCAAAGTAGTCTTTTGTTGTTGTTGAATAATTGGCTTAAAATAAATGGCATGTATTTAAGATATAAAATTCAGGAAGATTTAACATATGTCCATACACATCTGTGAAACCATTATCTGGATCAGGGCAGGAAGTGTCCGTCACTCCCAAAAGTTTCACCACAGCCCCTTGGTCATGCCTGTCTCCCACCTCTCTTCACCATCCCACCTCTCTCCACCAGGTCACTGCTGGACCACTTTTCTGTTGCTGTGTCGACTAGTTTGCAATTTCTTGAGTTTAATGTACATGGAATTATACACTCCGTATTTTTGTCAGCTTCTTCCAGTCAGCATAATTATTTTGCAATTCATCCATGTTGTTTCATGTGTCAGTAGTTCATTTCTTCTTATGGTTAAATCACTTCTTAAACCAGCAACATTGCTGACTGCTTTTAAAGATTCTTTTGTGAAAAGTAACATCTTACTATTCTAAAAGACACATTCATTTTTCAAGGAGGGAAAGGGCTGTTATGTTTGCCCTTGACCTGAGTCTAATGAGTGTCGTCATTCATGATTCCAGAAAAAACGGTGAGAGACTCACATCCCCAGCTGTTAATCAGGGTACTTCTTCCAGGGTACTCTCTGTTGCTAAATACAATTTGGGAAGTCTGAAGGGAATGTGTATGCCAAACCACGTAGGGTTAAAAAAGAACCATTGCTATAATTAACACTGTGGCATGCAAGTTCTAAAATGAACCTTGAGTCTCCTGAGAAAATATCTGTTGCGCCTTAGATATTCTTGGCTGGAAGTCTGTATTTTCAGGGAAACAGCCAATACAGAATAAGGCCTTCTGCTTTTAAAACATTGCTCTCTGTTGAATAAGCACGTGACATGTTCTTACCACGTTGTTGAGACGCAGTGCTCGAGACTGGTCCACTTGAGAGTCTGGGGACAGCTTCATGCACCAGGGGGTATATTCAGTATCCTCTCCCTCAGTTGAGAGCATCCTAATTGGAGGCAGCCTCCATTGCCCAAGTCCAGACACTGTCCTCCAGCCTCGTCCAAGGGGCCTTGGAGACAGCTCGGCACCTGGAATCTCCTGGAGCGGCCTTAAGGCTTATGTCCTCTGCTATCACAAAGGATGCTTCTGTTAGCTTCACTGGTTTCTGCCTCCTAAAGGCTGGGCCCTAAAACTATGTGTTCCACTTCTGATATCCACCCTAAGCAGAGGGAGATATCTCCTGATGTACCTGCTGGTCTAATCATACCAGAAATTGTCATAGAAAACTGAATCTATTAGAAGAAATACTGTTTGAAATCTGAGCTCCAGTATCAATTCTCTGCTCTACTTAGAGCAAATTATTTCATTAGGTACTTTTTTTGAGGAGACTGTAATGTTACATTAAGTACTTTGTTACAGTAACTGTAATTTTCAAAATCATTTTCTGTTTCTTTAAAGATTAAGAGTTATTTTTGTACAAAGTCAAAAGAATGTAGTCCAAATTCATTATTATGTTCAAACGATGATGCACTAACAGAATTAAATTATCACTGCACATTTAATGCTCTTTTTCTCTTCACAGACAAGTTGCACAATTCTGTTTATTTCACCATTAATAGTGAGGGAAACATGCTCTCTTATGCAAAGACGACAAACTCGCGTATTGAATGAGTGACTGGTGCCCACAAAGAACATCAGGACTCTTCCTTCTTTTAATTCTCCCTATTTTGGGTTTGTCTTAAGAACTCCAACATAACCTCAGATTATCAGGCCTCTTTCAGCATTGTCAGCCGCCGGAGATGCTGACCAGAGTGAAGGCTGGGTTGTTTTTTCTACACTACAGGAATTAATGATTTTTATTTATCACCCTTGTTCCGTGAATGTACCGAATGGCCTGTGAATCTGCCAGCAACTCTGTTGGCCTGTGGAGGTTCATCCCTTTAACCGTAAATGCTTTATTGAACTTGGACCCTTGTTCTCCAGCCTGGAAAGCTGAGTGACCACGAGGCAATTGTGCCTGGTTTTGTAGCAACGATGTGCTCCACAAATAGAAAGGATCATTGCATTTTGCTTCGGTCATGAGATTACAGAGAGCAGCTCATCTCTGAAGCATCACATCCTGCTGCAGCACTCCAGCTGGGTCCAGCGTAAGCCTGTCTTGGACAGAGAATCCCTTAGTTAAACTCTAAAGTGGGAAAAGTCACACTACGTGCTGAGTGACTCAGTTACTTTGTGTCTGCTCTGAAGCAGAAATATCTTCTGGTGATTGTCAGCTGTTCTCCTCCATCTTCATTCAGAATTACCTTCAACTCCTGGAAGTCTTTTGTCTTCCTGTCAAGGACCATGAGGTACCTCGGTTGTGAACATTCCAGGATGTAATTTATAACCGAAGTACTCAACCCCAGGCTTGTTCTCTGGGAACTTTTTAGGATCCACTAGGAAGCCAGTCGGCTTAGACCTATTTTCAGAGTCTCGGTCTCTGTCATAACCAGGTTCCTTGAGTTACCTCAGCAGAAGACTAGAATTAGAGAAAAAGGAAAGACCTTTTGGCCTTCTATGCATTAAGTACGTGACATTGAATCACAGTGGATTACTAGGGCCTGAGAGGTATCTAGGTGTCTATTCTTTAGATGTTTGTAGAATATACATCTTCAAGGCTGTGAATTCTATACTAATTATCAATATTTTAAGGTCATCCTGTATATATATTTTAAATTATGAAAGTGAGCAGGCGAAAAACGTGCAATTTTGAGGGCTGCCTAATTTACATGAAGTTAGGGGAAAATTTTCAACCTCTTGCTTTATACTCAAATGTGTGTTTATGAACTTGTTAATGTTATTTAATCAAGCAGACTTCCAATCGGTTAACTGCGCATTACTGACAGAAAGGGAAACTTTTGAAACACAGGGAAAATAAACTGACTTTTATAATAAATAGCTGTCCGTCTGGTTATTTTCTTTATACTCTGAGCTCCGCGTTGTAGAATGTGACTCACGCCTGGAGATTTCCTGCTCCTGAGTGTTCCCTGCTGACCAGCCTCTGACCCTGCCGGGCTGCTGGATTGTACAGGTCTATGTCTACTGCACTCTGAAAAAGCCTCCCCTTCTTCTTTGTGCAGGACTGCTGAGTTTGGATGAGTGGCCTAGTTGTAGTTTAAGAATTGTCTGTGGATGAATCCCATTTTGGTTATTTAGCCTCTTGGTGACCCTTGGCTGAGAGAATTTCCTCTCCCCTGCCATGTAATCAGTGTGGTCACACCTTCATATCCTGACACCAACCATTGTTTTCTTGCCCCAGTTTAAACTTAGCTGGACGTAGTGTTCATCTGACCTCTCTGTAGCACCCAAGCTGTACCTGCAATGAAATTATAAATAATTCCTTGGCATTGAATGAATTATATCTTGCACTACAGGTGGATTGCCTATTGTTCTGGTTCTGGCAGTCTGCGTACGGATTCGCTTTAAAGAACTCGTAAGAATTGACCTCACGTTCTTACTGTTTTTCCCTTGAAGAAAAGGCCGTCATGAAGGCTAGTTTGGAAAAGCATTCTCTGACACCTGGGTCTCTGATAGAATGCTCCGGCCTGCCATTTCTTGTCATGTGGTGATTTCTTCTTCTGTGCATACTAAAGTCGCTTCAGTCGTGTTTGACTTTTTTGTGACCCCATGGACTGTAGCCCACCAGGCTCCTCTCTCCATGAGATTCTCCAAGCAAGAATACTGGAGTGGGTTGCCATTTCCTCCTCCAGGAGATCTTCCCGACCCAAGGATTGAACACACGTCTCTCACGTCACCTGCATCGGCAGGCAGGCTCTTTGCCACTGGTGCCACCTGGGAAGCCCGTTTTCCTTCGTTGTCGTTTCAAAGGTAGAAGGCCCCCTCTCCACTCTTGCTTACTCGAGTCTTTGCTGCTTCCTGGAAAATGGTCCCCACAGTCAACACTCACACAGAAGTGTCTTGAGGGCCCGCCCCTTTGTGTGTTGTGATGTTCAGAGAGATGGAGGGTACAAGATGTTCTTGTCCACTCCTTCCCTCTCCTTTTCAACCTTCGACGTCCTCCTGCCTCCCACATAGGTAGCTGACACAGCCGTTTCTTATCCCGACTAGGTCTTCTGATTTATGTCCTATTTTCCTTTTCAAGACCAAGTCCTTTGAGTTAACAGATGGTATCTGCTGCCTTCCTGGCTGTTGTACTTCCTCAACTAGGGAACTAACTGTATATCCATTCATCCAAGACAGTCCTAGTTTATGTCTGAAGCTCTGACATAATTATCATGTCATAATTACAGCACCTCTCTCTGCTCTCCCAAGTGTTCTAGTTTGGATATCTTACCCTTAACCTCTGACCTTTTTTTCTGTACACTGCAGAAACAGTGCAACAGAATGTCATAGAACTTAGCGATCTTTTTTTTCTCATTCCTTTCTTAATCCCTCTTCTTAAACTTGACGCCGGTAACCCCTTCATCTTCTCCAGGACTTTTTTTCCTTTGGCTTCTATGGCATTTCAACATAGTGAATCTTTTTACCTCCTGTTTTTTCACTGGGTTCTCTTCTCTGCTCATCCTCTGCTATTTTCTATAATAGGGGTCACCAGCTTTCTCAGAGAGCAGTTCTTAGAACCTAACAATAGCTCTATTAAGTCCTAAAGAGAGGTATGGCACCTGTTTACATAATACTATCTGGTGTTTAGTTAAGAGCAAGTCTCAAGGGAAGTGAGCTCAACTTACGGAGCCTCAATCCCCATCCTGTCCCCACCCAGACCACACTGCCAATTGCCTTCATGAATGGTTTTCAGATTTTCCTCAGAAGCTCTTCTGAGAATCCAAAACCCATGTACCCTCTTACCAGATCAAAATGCTCTTATTAATAAACATTAAAGATTTGTTATAAAGGGGACTTCCCTGGTGGCTCAGTGGTAAACAATCTGCCTGCCAATGCAGGAGACTCAAGTTCGATCCCTGATCCAGGAAGATCCCACATGCTGTGGAGTGACTAAGTCCATGCTCCACGACTATTGAGCCTGTGCTTTGGAGCTGCGACTACAGAAGCCCGTGAGCCCTAGAGCCTGTGCTTTACAAAGGGAGAAGAGCAGTGACAAAGACCCAGCCCAGCCAAAAGTGATAAATAAAATTACTAAAGAGGGGAAAAAAAAAGATTTATTACAGGGTGTTCGTGGACCAAAGCTTGAAGCTAGTCCTTGGGCCACAAAGTTAGAAACCTTAATTGAGAGAACTGGGTGTACCTGTTTGCCTGAGGTTTCCCACCACCCAACTTCTGTTTCTTTATTGAATTTCCCTCTGCTCGAACTTGCTACAGAATCTTAACTGTTGTTTAGTTGCTAAGTTGTGCCTGACTCTTCTGCGACCCCACAGACTGGGGCCTGCCAGGCTCCTCTGTCCATTGGATTCTTCAGGCAAGAATACTGGAGTGGGTTGCCATTTCCTTCTCCAGGGGATCTTCCCAACCCAGGGATCGAAACCTGTGTCTTCCGGATTGGCAGGCAGATTCTTTATTGCTGAGCTACCAGGGAAGCCCAGTCATCTTATTACTTGGCTACAAATGGCAGTATTTATGCCTGTTTTTTTTTTTTTTTTTTTTTTTTTAAGGAAGTACCAGTTTTTTGGTTTGGTTTTTAGATGAAAAAAAGCTTAATTGTGATAGAATACATGTAACATAAAATGTGTGCTCTTAACCATTTTAAGTGTACAGTCCACTAGTTAAGTACTGATATACTCACACTGTAGTGCTTAACGTCTTGTGTTGATTCCTACTTTCTGTCCATAATACCTCTATATTAGCTCTCTGCTTTCTGAGCCTTACTTCTCCTTCATGTCTTGGCCAAGCATCATGTGGTCCAAGAACAGCTTCCCAGCCAGCCATACTAGAGTCCACTGTCTTGCCTTTTTTTTTGGTAGTGATCGTAAGATGACTTATTTGGTGCTTATCTGCTTACCTGTGTTTATATCTGACTCTCCAAGAGATTATTGGTCATTTTCTCCAGTGCCTAGTTCCTCGCATGGTTGATGCTGAGTAAATGTTGATCATGTTGGAAAAGGTGGAAGGAAAATGAGAGTGGAGAGGGGATCTAGTGGATGTGTGTTCCTGACCCTGCACCTCGCCCTTGCTCTTGCTTTGACTAGGACACCGCTTCCTGCAGTGAGTGGCCAGGTTGCTTAAACTGAAGTGTAGTTGATTTACAATGTTGTACTAGTTTTAGGTGTACAGCAAAATGATTCAGTTTTATATATGTGTGTGTGTGTGTGTGTGTATCCTTTTTCAGATTTTTTTCCTTTATAGGTTGTTAAAAAATACTGAATAGACTTCCCTGTGCTATCCAGAGTATCTACTTTATATATAGTTGTGTGTATGTGTTAATCTCCATGGAGCTTTTCCTGTTGACCCCCTTCTAATGCTGTTTCCTTCCTTTGAACTTCTCGAGCCATTGCAGGTAGACTATGCAGTCTGCCCGGGCTGAGTGGTTTTACTGCCTTATTTTATTCTCTGGTTGTTCTGGTTAAGTTGTCATTTCCTCAATTACATTGGGAACATGAAGGAGTCAACTCCATGTCCAAGGTTGCAGCAGCTATTTAATCAGACAGCTGGTTTACCTTCGCGTGTGGCCTCTGTACTTTCAGGTTCAGGCTCATCTTCCTTTTGTGTGTGTGCGTGCTTAGTCACTCAGCCGTGTCTGCCTCTGTGACCCTGTGGACTGTAGCCTGCCAGACTCCCTTGTCCCTGGGATTCTCTAGGCAAGAATACTGGAGTGGGTAGCTGTTCGCTTCTCCAGGGGATCTTCCCGACACAGGGATCGAAACCTGGTCTCCTGCATTGCAGGCAGAATTCTTTACTGTCTCAGCCACCAGGGAAGCCCCATCTTCCTTTTGCTTTTCTATAAATGCCCCGATCATTTCCTGTGACCCAAGTTTGTTTCAGCGTATATCCAGAAGAAATCAGATCTGTATGAAATTTATATATGTGAACACAGATAATACAAATAATTAAATTGTTATATATGTGTTATAGGTAATTCTAGGTGACTATATATATATATATATATATATATATATATATATAAAACTTTTACGGTTAACTGCACACACACATATAACTATATACAAATGTATGTGTATGTCAAGACTAATATTTGAAAGGGCATTCTGTGCTTAAGCCCCAGGGGCGTGGTCTTTCCACCATCACCAGAACAATGCTTCATGTGTGTGCACCTCTTTTATTTGTTTATTTTAAGCTTCTCATCTTCCTGGCCTAATTTTCTTCCTCCCTCCTTGCCTTCCTTCCTTCACATGACTTACAAGTGCGCTCCTATCCATCGTTGTGTCTTACCCCCACTGCCTCTGTGATGTAGGAGGACCCATGATGGATCTGGTCCTTTAGATGGGAGAGCTAAGGCTCTGAGAAGCTCATGGGTTTACCTGGGGACACACATCTAGTACCCGACAGCAAGACTGACTCAGAATCCAGGTCTTCTGACATCATTGTTGGTTTCTGTGATGCCACGCATCCTTTTCTCGTTTGACTTGAATCTTGTCCTAGGCTTCTTTCCAACCTATGTGCTGTGCAAAAGCTCTCATCCTCTGAGCGCCAGAGTCCCACAAGTGAGAGGCCGGCCAGTGCTGCAAAGCTTTGTCTTAAAACTGCCTTCTGCCTCGTTCCTGCTGCTGGGCTGAGCGCCCCTCCACGCCCTGCTCTGCAACGTCCTCTGCTCCAAGTTTGCCTTTTTAAAGAGCGTCTCTTCCCTCTTTCCTGGTCCTTCCGCCTGAGGCTCGGGACGATCTCCCACCCGACAGACTCTAGTCTTCCCTCCTCTCTGCCCTGGAGTCGGTGGAGGTGATGATGTCACGTGCCCGTCCGAGCCAGCTCTGCTCCTTCCTCTTGACCACGGTCCCTACTCTCACCCTTCTTGTTCTTTATTCGTGGCCAAGTTGCATAGCTTGTGGGATCTTAGTTCCCCAACCAGGGATTAAACTGGGTCCTGACAGTGAAAACTCTTGAGTCCTAACCACTGGACTGCCAGGCAGTTCCCTTACTCGTCTTTCTTTTTTTAAGGTTATCTGTTGGCTGGTGCTGGGTCTTCGTTACTGTGTGGGATTTTCTCTGGTCGCAGCAGTGGGGTCTCCTCTCTAGCTGCGGCGCATGGGCTTCTCATTGTGGTGGCTTCTCTCGTTGGCAGAGAACGGGCTCTGGAGCACGGGCTCGGTAGTTGTGGTGCCTGGGCTTAGTTGCCCTGCAGCACATGGGATCTTCCTGGACCAGGGATCTAGCCTGCGTCTCCCGCACTGGCAGGCAGATTCTTTACTACTGACCCACCAGGGAAGTAGCCCCCATCCCTACCCTTCTTTCTAATGAATGTTTAACACACTTTGAATAACGGTCTTGCATCTAAAGTGCCTTGAGTCAGCTTTTTTTCATCTGCCACTGCCCTCCGATGAAAGAAATAACTTATTTTTCCCTTTTGTCCTTTCAGAAATTAGATAACAAGTAACAAAATCATTTGTAACCATTTCAAATCCCCTTGAATCCTAAGGAGGTTGTCATAACTTCATCATCAGTGAAATACTCATAAAAATGCCACCCCTTTGGATGAAAATGTTGTTGTGGATTGTAATAGGATAACTGAATTTAGGTAAAGCCTTTCATCTAAGCACTTCAAAGGCCTTCAGCTTGTTTAATAGTTATCATTATGCCCCAAAGAGTGACATCAGGATACACAGTCCATGAGTGTATGTGTGTATGTGCACGTTTGCTTCTTTATTTAGCATTTTGTTTGTTTGCCTAGGCTCACCATAGAGAGTTTCAGGAACCTAACTGTTGCTGTGGGTTTCGTTAAAAAAAATAATACCTAAGGAGTAGCATACATAACTTGCCTTTGTTGCATGGGATGAAGATGTTAATGAGGTTACAAAAAACAGAGGGACTGCTCTGAGGCCAGGAGGGTAGGGCTGGGGGAGGAAGGAGCGGTGACTGAAGTGGAGGAAGCAGGTAGACTCTTCTCTAAATGCCCCCAGGTGTGAGAGAGGTTTCATGCTTGTTTGCATTACTAGGTCGATTCTCCTAAAGATGATGATTCTGTGAACAAGGTCTTGAAGAGAAGATAATTTATTAGAACTTCGAAAATTCAAAACAAGCCTGTGCCTTGTCTGAGGGAAAAGCCCTTAATTAAGACCAAAGCTCCCGCTCTTGGTCTCTGCAGTCACTTTGAGGCTGTTGAAACAGCGTCTGGATAAAGGGATGGGTTACTTAAGAGAAGAGCCTTTTAGAGAAAAGCCTAGCAAGATTTTTTTTTTTTTGGCCATCTTAGTTCCCCGACCAGGGATTGAACCCATCCGCCTGCAGTGGAAGCGTGGAGTCTTAACCACTGGACCACCAGGGAAGTCCCAAAAAACATTAGCAAGAGTGGCCCACGGGGATGACCAGCGCTGGCCCCCTTCCCACATCTGTCTTCTGTTTGGCTTTGGCACAGCACCTCACTTCATGCTGCAGGATCTAACTAATAAGGCGCTTTATGAAAATCAGCATTTATATTTTCCTCTTTCTACTCCCCAACCCCCCCAGAGAAACTGTTCTTTGCTCCGGGTCTCCTTTCCTCGTCTCAGTTGCTCACACCTCTGGCCTCAGCAGGGGGAGACAAAGTTCCAAAGACCCTGCCCACTGCACTTGTTAGAGTGGCACGGGTGCTTCGTTTCATTATTACTCTACATCCATTGGCTTTGAAACCCTCCCGGCTAGTCATTCTCTCAGAAGTTCTAGGTCCACCCACCCGCCCCCATCCCCACCCCACCGGCCTCTTATCACCACCGGCGACACAGCCTGCCTGTTTCATTGAAAGATCAGGACTGTCTAGAGGTTCTCTGCTTGGGCAAGTCTCTGTTCTGCACAGGAACTGAGGCCTTAACATCACTTTAAATTCCACTCCTTTTGATTACCTTCTCTCCATCTTCCTCCCCCACCCCTGACTTTTTCAGTTCTCTGGGCCTCTCCGGTGAGACTCTCACCCTTGCTTTCCACATCAGTTCTCTGAATGGATGCTCTACCCATGTGCCCCCCCCCCCCAGCCAGGCCCTCCCACATGAGGCCATTCATTGTGGGAGTGCTCTCCTTAGAGAATGAGTTCTTCTGAGTGAAAATCTTAACAGTTTCTTCCAGTGGTCCTAATTCTCCCTTCCAAAGCAACAATGAAATTAAATTCAAGCCATGAAATTAAAAGACACTCTTTGGAAGAAAAGCTATGACCAACCTAGACAGCATATTAAAAAGCAGAGACATTACTTTGCTGACAGAGGTCCGTCTAGTCAAAACTATGGTTTTTCCTGTAGTCATATATGGAAGTGAGAGTTGGACTATAAAGAAAGCTGAACCCTGAAGAATTGATGCTTTTGAACTGTGGTGTTGGAGAAGACTCTTGAGAGTCCCTTGGACTGCAAGGAGATACAACCAGTTAATCCTAAAGGAAATCAGTCCTGAATATTCATTGGAAGCCCCTGATGCTGAAGCTGAAACTCCCAATACTTAGGCCACCTGATGTGAAGAACTGACTCATCTGAAAAGACCCTGATGCTGGGAAAGATTGAAGGCAGGAGGAGAAGGGGATGACAGAGGATGAGATGGTTGGATGACATCACCGACTCGATGGACATGAGTTTGAGCAAGCTCTGGGAGTTGGTGATGGACAGGGAAACCTGGTGTGCTGCAGTCCATGGGGTTGCAAGAAGTTGGACACAACTGAGTGACTGAACTGAAAGCAAGACAGGTCTATATTTTCCCCTGATATATTGAAGACAACTTCCATCTTTCCCTTTCAGCTTTTTATGCTTCTAATCTTAAATCTTTACTGAAGCTATTCTCCCTGCCGTTGCTTCCTGATCAAAGCTGACCATCTTCATTCTCTACTTTTGATGTTGTAACTACCTTCTTATTCTTTGAATTTTATGTTTCTCTCCATTTTGATTTCCCCCTTTTCTTCCTAATCCTCAATCCTAAGAGAACTCTCCAGACAAAATTGTTTCATCTTCTGTGTTCCAGATACTCTTGTTCATACTCTATTTTTAGTTTTGTCATCACCTGTCTGCAAAACTCTAGAAAGTCAGGACTACCTTCTCATCATTTAAAAAAATCCTTTCCTACAGTGCAGGGCACATAGGAGGTAGAACTTAAATGTTTAATTTTCTCTGTGCCCATTCTGATACTTCTTTTACACGGTTCACTTTTTCATACTTTCCTAAAACCTCCTGACGACTACCAGATTTTTCTCTCTAGCCCCTATTTGTTACTCATTTTCCAATCTTAAATTGCCTGGTGATCACCCTGACATCCTGCCAGCAGCCCAAAGTAGTAGAGTTCATTTTCTCACCCCAGTCCCCGCAAAGCTACTTCCTACATACTCTGCTACTGGTCTTGCTTAATAAGTTGCTTGAACCATTTCTGGGTAACCTTAGGCATCAAGGCACATTTTGATCCTTATTCATTAAGGGGCTCTCATTAAGTGATTGAGAATTTCCACTGAGCCCTAATTCTCACGTTTCCTGAGTTGACTTGAACTGTCCGTGGCAACACCATCAGCCCCAGGCTCACAGCCTTAAGGATACTTGCGGCTGTATCTTTCCCTCGCTCCTTGTCCTCAGTCTCCAGGTGTTGCTGATTCTTTCTCCCTTGCTTTTCTTTTTTTAAAATTTTTATTGGGATGTGTAGTTGATTTACAGTGTTGTTCGTGTTTCTGCTGTACGGCAAAGTGAATCAGTTATACAACTGGCTTGCTTTTTGAACTCATCTTGTTGATGTCTAAGTCACTTTCCTCTACTTGAATTATTCTCAAGGGCCTTATTTCTAGTGTTCCCCCTTCTAGTCTTCCCTTTTCCAGTCTGCCCCATGCTCGACTCTTAGAATAATCCTGCTAAACAGTATTTTTGTGTTGTTTTTCTCCTGCTCAGCTATCAAAAGGGGACTCTCTTGTTTCCTGGGTTAACGTTGATGTCTTACATGATCCTCATCTCTAACTAGAAAATCTGAGACATCAGAGACCTGAGGGTAAGTAGTAGCGATACCTCTTCCGCTGATTTTTTTTCTTCACCACACCATGTGGCTTGTGGCATCTAGTTCCCTGACCAGGGATTGAACCTGCATCCACTGCATTGAAAGGGCAGAATCTTAACCATTGGACCACTAAGGAAGTCCATATATATATGTATATTTTTTTAAAAAATAACAACTTTATTGAGATATAATTTGCATATATATAACTCACCCTTCAAAATATATAGTCATTTAGAAACTACACTTCAATAAAAATTAATAAAAAAATTGAACAATGGTTTTAGGGATAGTCACAGGTCTATCTAATTTTAGAACATTTTCATCAATCCCCAAAGAAACCTCATATCTCTTAGCAGCCATTCTAAGTTCTATTCTCCGCTTTCCCCAGTTCCTGACAACTCATGATTTACATTCTATATCTATGGTGCATGCTCAGTCGCTAAGTTGTGTCCTATTCTTTGCGATCCCATGGACTGTAACACACCAGGCTCCTCTGTCTGTTGGTTTTTCCATGCAAGAATACTGGAGTGAGTTGCCATTTCCTTCTCCAGGGGAGCTTCCCAACCCAGTGATCGAACCTGTGTCTTCTGCACTGCAGGCGGATGCTTTTCCATTGAGCTGCTGGGGAAGCCTCTGTACCTACTGTTGTGTAGTTGCTCAGTCATGTCTGACTCTTTGCAACCCCGTGGACAACAGCACCCTAGGCTTCCCTGTCCTTCACCATCTCCTGGAGTTTGCTCAAACTCATGTCCATTGAGTCGGAGATATCATCTGTACCTGTGGATCTGCCTATTGTAGACATTTCAAATAAATGGTCTTTTGTGATTAGCACCTTTCACTTAAGCATAATGTTTCTGAGGCTGTTCTAACTGGGTTTTCTTAGATCCTGGATTTGTCTATTTGGTGTCCATTCATCAGAAGACCAACTATCTTAATTATGTTTTATTTTCTGTTTTCTTGATGCTCTGGCATTTGTGGCCTCGGGGCAGAGACAGCCCCCCTCCCAGGACTAGCCAGCTCTTAGCCTTAGCAAAGGGCTTGCCCTACAGTACACTTTTCATATGCAAATAGTCTGTCCGGAGCCTGCACACCAAACCAACCACACCCTTTATCAGACTCTCACACACCAAGCCAATCTCTCCCCCTCCCTAAGTCATCTGAAAGGCAGGTGCCAAACAACTAGGAGACAGCTCTTCCCAAAGCCTGCCAGAATTATAGGGACTAGTCAGTCCTAAACTGTTTATCCTGTCATGTCTTGCCTTTCCTGCAGGAAACACAATAAAGGCTATGGCTAAGGTTTCCGCAGTGGCTGCACTTTGTTGGAGCAGCCGTGAAGAGATACCCTACTTCTGAGGTAAGAGAAACCCAAGTAAGACGGTAGGTGTTGCGAGAGGGCATCAGAGGGCAGACATACTAAAACCATAATCACAGAAAACTAGCCAATCTGATCACAGGGCCACAGTCGTGTCTAACTCAATGAAACTAAGCCATGCCATGTGGGGCCACCCAAGACGGTAGGGTCATGGTGGAGAGGTCTGACAGAATGTGGTCCACTGGAGAAGGGAATGGCAACCCACTTCAGTATTCTTGCCTTGAGAACCCCATGAACAGTATGAGAAGGCAAAATGATAGGATACTGAAAGAGGAACTCCCCAGGTCGGTAGGTGCCCAATATGCTACTGGAGATCAGAGGAGAAATAACTCCAGAAAGAATGAAGGGATGGAGCCAAAGCAAAAACAATACCCAGTTGTGGATGGGACTGGTGATAGAAGCAAGGTCTGATGCTGTAAAGAGCACTATTGCATAGGAACCTGGAATGTTAGGTCCATGAATCAAGGCAAATTGGAAGTGGTCAAACAGGACATGGCAAGAGTGAATGCCGACATTCTAGGAATCAGCGAACTAAAATGGACTGGAATGGGTGAATTTAACTCAGGTGACCATTATATCTACTACTGTGGGCAGGAATCCCTTAGAAGAAATGGAGTAGCCATCATGGTCAACAAGAGAGTCCGAAATGCAGTACTTGGGTGCAATCTCAAAAACGACAGAATGATCTCTGTTCTTTTCCAAGGCAAACCATTCAATATCACGGTAATCCAAGGCTATACCCCAACCAGTAACGCTGAAGAAGCTGAAGTTGAATGGTTCTATGAAGACCTACAGGACCTTTTAGAACTAACACCCAAAAAAGATGTCCTTTTTTTAGGGGACTGGAATGCAAAAGTAGGAAGCCAAGAAACACCTGGAGTAACAGGCAAATTTGGCCTTGGAGTACGGAAGGAAGCAGGGCAAAGGCTAATAGAGTTTTGCCAAGAGAACTCACTGGTCATAGCAAACACCCTCTTCCAACAACACAAGAGAAGACTCTACACATGGACATCACCAGATGGTCAACACCGAAATCAGATTGATTATATTCTTTGCAGCCAAAGATGGAGAAGCTCTATACAATCAGCAAAAACAAGACAAGGAGCTGACTGTGGCTCAGATCATGAACTCCTGATTGCCAAATTCAGACTTAAATTGAAGAAAGTAGGGAAAAGCACTAGACCATTCAGGTATGACCTAAATCAAATTCCTTATGACTACACAGTGGAAGTGAGAAATACACTTAAGGGACTAGATCTGATAGACAGAGAGCCTGATGAACTATGGACGGAGGTTCGTGACACTGTACAGGAGACAGGGATCAAGACCATCCCCAAGGAAAAGAAATGCAAAAAGGCAAAATGGTTGTCTGAGGAGGCCTTACAAACAGCTGTGAAAAGAAGAGAAGCAAAAAGCAAAGGAGAAAAGGAAAGATATTCCCATATGAAAGCAGAGTTCCAAAGAATAGCCAGGAGAGATAAGAAAGGCTTCTTCAGTGATCAATGCAAAGAAATAGAGGAAAACAACAGAATGGGAAAGACTAGAGATCTCTTCAAGAAAATTAGAGATATCAAGGGAACATTTCAGGCAAAGATGGGTTCGATAAAGGACCGAAATGGTATGGACCTAACGGAAGCAGAAGATATTAAGAAGAGGTGGCAAGAATACACAGAAGAACTGTACAAAAAAGATCTTCACGATGCAGATAATCACAATGGTGTGATCACTGACCTAGAGCCAGACATCCTGGAATGTGAAGTCAAGTGGGCCTTAGAAAGCATCACTACGAACAAAGCTAGTGGATGTGATGGAATTCCAGTTGAGCTATTTCAGATCCTGAAAGATGATGCAGTTAAAGTGCTGCACTCAATATGCCAGCAAATTTGGAAAACTCAGCAGTGGCCAAAGGACTGGAAAAGGTCAGTTTTCATTCCAATCCCTAAGAAAGGCAATCCCAAAGAATGCTCAAACTACCACACAGTTGCACTCATCTCACACACTAGTAAAGTAATGCTCAAAATTCTCCAAGCCAGGCTTCAGCAATACGTGAACCGTGAACTTCCAGATGCTCAAGCTGGTTTTAGAAAAGGCCGAGGAGCCAGAGATCAAATTGCCAATATCCGCTGGATCATCAAAAAAGCAAGAGAGTTCCAGAAAAACATCTATTTCTGCTTTATTGACTATGCCAAAGCCTTCGACTGTGTGGATCACAATAAACTGTGGAAAATTCTGAAAGAGATGGGAATACCAGACCACCTGACCTGCCTCTTGAGAAACCTGTATGCAGGTCAGGAAGCAACAGTTAGAACTGGACATGGAACAACAGACTGGTTCCAAATAGGAAAAGGAGTCCGTCAAGGCTGTATATTGTCACCCTGCTTATTTAACTTATATGCAGAGTACATCATGAGAAATGCTGGGCTGGAAGAAGCACAAGCTGGAATCAAGATTGCCGGGAGAAACATCAATAGCCTGAGATATGCAGATGACACCACCCTTATGGCAGAGAGAGAAGAGGAACTAAAAAGCCTCTTGATGAAAGTGAAAGAGGAGAGTGAAAAAGTTGGCTTAAAGCTCAACATTCAGAAAACTAAGATCATGGCCTCTGGTCCCTTCACCTCATGGGAAATAGATGGGGAAACAGTGGAAACAGTGTCAGACTTCATTTTTTTGGGCTCCAAAATCACTGCAGATGGTGACTGCAGCCATGAAATTAAAAGACTCTTACTCCTTGGAAGGAAAGTTATGACCAACCTAGACAGCATATTAAAAAGCAGAGACATTACTTTGTCAACAAAGGTCCGTCTGGTCAAGGCTATGGTTTTTCCAGTGGTCATGTATGGATGTGAGAGTTGGACTGTGAAGAAAGCTGAGCGCCAAAAAATTGATGCTTTTGAACTGTGATGTTGGAGAAGACTCTTGAGAGTCCCTTGGACTGCAAGGAGATCCAACCAGTCCATCTTAAATGAGATCAGTCCTGGGTGTTCATTGCAAGGACTGATGCTGAAGCTGAAACTCCAGTACTTTGGCCACCTCATGCGAAGAGCTGACTCATTGGAAAAGACCCTGATGCTGGGAGGCATTGGGGGCAGGAGAAGAAGGGGACGACAGAGGATGAGATGACTGGATGGCATCACCCACTCAATGGGCATGAGTTTGAGTGGACTCCGGGAGTTGGTGATGGACAGGGGGGCCTGGCGTGCTGCGGTTCATGGGGTCGCAAAGAGTCGGACACGACTGAGCAGCTGCACTGAACTGAACTGACTGAAGGTTTCCCCAGCGCCTTCCGTCTCCTGGTCCACACTCGAGCTTCCTGTGTGGCCTTGCAGGTGTGGTGTCCGCCTTTCAGGAACAGTGAGCAACAGAGATCTTCCAGTGGCTCTGACCTCCCCTTGTCAGCACTCAGTCACCGCCCTAAATTAAAATCCCACAGGACTTGAATGAAAATGCACTTTGTTTTCAGGCTACAGAGTTCAGTGTATCAATTTAATCTTATTTTTGATATTGAAAGCTTCTGTACTCTTAGATACCTTTTGTCCACTGAATAGTGAACTGAGAAAAGTGATTATTATTAGTATATATTTCTTCTCATATCTTTTATAATTTTTTATGTATAAATGTTCATACCATCTTAATTAATGAAAGTACATTTGTATATATTTTTCTTCATTATATAATTGGATTATAAATTGCACCCTTGAGTACTGCAAAGGGTTTTGTTTGTTTTTGTTTAATGCTTTTTGTCTCTGAATTGAACCATGTCTGATATTCTCTTTGTTTGAATTTGCCTAATGTAACTGTCCTAGTATAATATAATTTCCGTTTTCAACCTTTCTGAATCACTTTGAGAACTGAGTGTTGCCCATGTACCCTAATATTAGTTGCAGCACCATATATAATAGCCAGGACATAGAAGGAACCTAGACGTCCATCGACAGAATAATGGATAAAGAAGTTGTGGTACACAAGTGCTCGGGGCTGGTGCACTGGGATGACCCAGAGGGATGGGATGGGGAGGGAGGTGGGAGGGGGGTTCAGGATGGGAACACATGTAAATCCATGGCTGATTCATGTCAGTGTATGGCAAAAACCAATACAATATTGTAAAGTAATTAGCCTCCAACTAATAAAAACAAATGAAAAAAAAAAAAAGAGAAGTTGTGGTACAATATATACAAGCTGGATTTAGAAAAGGCAGAGGAACCAGAGATCAAATTGCCAGCATACACTGGATCCTAGAAAAAGTAAGAGAATTCCAAAAAAACTACTTCTACTAAAGCCTTTGACTGTTGAACATGGAACAATGGACTAGGTCAAAATTGGGAAAGGAGTATGTTAAGGCTGCTTGTCACCCTGCTTATTTAACTTATATTCAGAATAAATCGTGCAAAATGCCAGGCTGGACAAATCACAAGCTGGAATCAAGATTGCCAGGAGAAATATCAACAACCTCAGATATACAGATGATACCAGTTTAATGGCAGAAAGTGAAGAGGAACTAAAGAGCCTCTTGATGAAGGTGAAAGAGGAGAGTGAAAAAGCTGGCTTAAAAATCAACTTTCAGAAAACGAATATCATGACATCTGGTTGCACCACTTCATGGCAAATAGACGGGGAAAATGTGGAAACAGGGACAGAGTTCATTTTCTTGGTCTCCAAAATCAATGCAGGTGGTGACTGCAGCCACAAAATTATAAGATGCTTGCTCCTTGGAAGTATAGCTATGATAAACCTAGATAGTGTATTAAAAGGCAGAGACATGACTTTGCCAACAAAGGTCTGAATAGTCAAAGCTACGGTTTATCCAAGTAGTCATGTATGGTTATGAGAGCTGGACCACAAAGAAGGCTGAGCCCCAAAGAATTGATGCTTTGGAACTGTGGTGCTGAAGAAGACTCTTGAGAATCCCTTGGACTGCAAGGAGCTAAACTAGTCAATCCTAAAGGAAATCAACCCTGAATATTCATTGGAAGGACTGGTGCTGAAACTGAAGCTCCAATACTTTGGTCACCTGATGTGAAGAACTGGCGCATTGGAAAAGACCCTGATGCTGGGAAAGACTGAGGGCAAGAGGAGAAGGAGGCAGTAGAGAATGAGATGGTTGGATGGCGTCACCAACTCAATGGAGAAGAGTTTGAGCCAATTCAGGGAAATGGTGATGGACAGGGAAACCTGGTGTGCTGCAGTTCGTGGCGTTGCCAAGAGTTGGACACGACTCAGCAACTGAACAACAGCAACGACATACAGTAAACATGACTCGGCCATAAAAAGGAATGAATTTGCATCAGTTCTTATGAGGTGGATACTAGAGCCTGTTATACAGAGTGAGCTAAGTCAGAAAGAGGAAAACAGACACCATATATTAACATATATATGTATGGAATCTAGAAAAATGGTGCTGATAAGTCTGTTTGTAGAGCAGCAATAGAAACGCAGATGTGGAGAACAGACTTGTGGCCATGGTGCTGGGGGAAGGAGGGCTTGGGATGAACTGAGAGAGCAGCATTGAAAACACATACGCTACCATAGGTAAAACATAGCCAGTGGGAATTTGCTGTATGAAGGAGGAAGCTCAGCCCGGTGCTCTGTGACAGCCTAGAGGGGTGGGAGGGAGGTTCAAGGGGAAGGGGACGTATGCATGCCTGTAACTGATTCATGTTGATGTGTGGCAGAAACCAACACAACATTATAAAGCAACTATCCTCCAATTAAAAAAAATTTTAAAAAATTGGGTTGTGATTTAATCTAATCCTCTTCAATGTTTGGCTTATTTATATTTACTGACATAATTTGTGTTTTTATTCTGCAGTTACATTATTTATATTTGAAAATATGTGCTACCAAAGCAAGCACTGTTGTTTTTTTTTTTTTTACAATTATGGTTGTGGCATATGGTCTAATTGCCCCATGGCATGTGACTCTTCCTGAACCAGGGATTGAACCTGTGTCCCCTGCATTGACAGGCAGATTCCTAACCACTGGAAAGCCCAGCAAACACTATTATACATTAAAATCTGTTTTTTCTTTCACCTAAACTAAATAAATAAATATCCCACAGGTACAACTGAGACAAAGGCTCATTTCTGCTGTGGTATGTATAATATCAGTACTTCATTTCTTTTTATGACTGAATTATATGCATTTACCACATGTTTATTCACTCATCAGTTAATGGACATTGGGGTTGGTCCCACTTTTTGGCTACGATGAGTAGTGCTGATAGGGGCATTTGTGTACAAGCTTTTGTGTGGCTATATGTTTTCAGGCCCCTTGAGTATATACCTGGGTGTGGGACTCCTGGGTCGTATGGGAGCTATATTTAACATAAAGAATTACCAAGCTATTTTCTAAAGTGGCTGTGCCATTTTACAGTCCCGCCAGCAACCTGTGAAAGTCCCAGTTTCTCCATGTTCTCATCGTCGCCTGTGATTGTCTTTTGTAACTTTTAGTCACGGACTACAAGGGAGCTGAAAAAATCGAGAAGTTAATCCAAATGCTGTGCAGTTATATAGAGCTGTAGGTACCAGTCTGGTTTTTCCTTGTATTAATAGAATTTAGGACTTAAAATTACATATTTCTTGGGCACTTTTATTCAAAATAAATAGCCAGGTGATTCACTTGGGAAATTCCACAAGGTGTGCCCTGCCCTCCCTGGCCCCTCCCTGGGATGGATTCTCAGCAAGGCTGATTTCGCTGGGCTTGGACAGAGCTGGCTCTTGGTCCTCTTCTCCTATGGCTGATTTCCAGGAATTGAGAAGGGGGTGCAGGAAGAATAGAAAGTGTAAGATAGTTTCTGCCTTGGGCTATAAAAAAAAAAATGAAGATACTCAGTTCCTAAAGCGCTCGTCTCCTGGCAGCCAGACAGGGAAGGAAAGAACAAGAGCCTTCGTGTCCTTGGAGGCGCTCAGAATAGCAGTCAGGCTCTCAGTGATTCATCACGCGCGGCGCTGCCCACCCGTGATCCGAGCGGCTGAGCGCTCCGTGAGTCAGGCCTCCGCAGCTTCCTCCCTGGACTTTCTGGGTCGGGTCGGAGCTGAGGGGGGGCCCGTGACCCAGGAGGCGGGGCCAGCCAGGAAAGGGTGCCTTTTCTGGTCTGTTCCTTCCTGAAGGGGTTTCTGCTCCTGTCTGTACCAAGCCCTGGGCTTCCCAGGTGGCGCTAGTGGTAAAGATCCCACCTGCCAATGCTGGAGACGTAAGAGGCGTAGGTTCAATCCCTTGGTCAGGAAGATCCCCTGGAGAAGGGCATGGCAGCCCACTCTAGTATTCTTGCCTGAAGAATCCCATGGACAGAGGAGCTTGACAGGCTACATTCCATGGAGTTGCAGAGTCAAACACGAATGAAGTGACTTAGCATGCATGCACTGCACCAAGCCCTAGGGAAATTTGGAGGAGAAGAATTTGATATTTGGAAGAAAGAGTAAATTTAGGGGCTTTTCTAAAATTGAGGCCACTTCGTCCCACTGGGCTGGACAGTGCTGCCATGTGGATCCCTACAAGAGCCCTCATCTCTGCTGTCCTGCCCTCTCCCATCGGATGGGCATTCCGTTCTCTTGCTTTCCGTATCCTTGTCTCTTCCTTCTTTTCTCTCTCCCCTTGCTCAGCAAGGATTATTTGTTTTTATGAAATCACAGCTATTGGAATTTTTCCTTCTCAGGCCACATCTCTTGGCTGGTGCTCCCTATCCTAGTCCTAGCAGAGAGAATAGCCCAGGGTTCTCTACACCAACCTGCCCTGTCTGGACCCAGACTCCCCTTTGACCCACAGTAGAATCACTAGTTGAAAAATCATCCTAATACCCACCATAAGATGCTTAAAAATGTGCCAAGTCTTAATCACTGGACCACCAGGTGTCCTAAATGGGAAGGAAACCCAAAAGGGAGGGGGTATATGTATATATGGGCTACCCTGGTGGCTCAGTGGTAAAGAATCTGCCTGTCAATTCAGGAGACACAGGTTTGATCCCTGGGTTGGGAAGATCCCCTGGAGGAGAAAATGGCAACCCACTCCAGTGTTCTTGTCTGGAGAATCCCATGGACAGAGGAGCCTGGTGTATGTATAAATATATGGCTGACTCATTTTGCTGCGTAACAGAAACTAACACAACATTGTAAAGCAACTATATTTCAATGAAAATAATTTTAAAAATTAAAAAAATAAAAAGCATCCTTCTTCATCTTCGACCTGAGCCAGGCCCCGAGTCTCAGAATCTCCTTCAGCTGAACTCTCTTTCTCTCCTCAGTGCGCGGCTCTTAGTCTGTGTCCCGCTTCACTTTTGTAGCAAGTCATTTTCCTCTTTGCCACTTTTCCAGTGCTCATTTTCTTGGATCCACTCAAGTTAAAACTGAAGTGTTCCTGTTCCTCCTTCACAGCGGGAGCCCTTTGCTTCCATCTCTGCATGTGTCTGTCACCAGACGCATTCCACGACACCTTTTAGAAATCCAGGCACAGCTAGGCTTGGTGGCTTGCCTAAGATGACATAGCACTGTCTGGCACGAATGATAACTTACTCTTTTTTAAAAAATTTTTCTGTTTATTTTTTAATTGAAGGATAATTGCTTTACAGAATTGTGTTGGTTTCTGCCAAACATCAACAGGAATCAGTCATAGGTATACATATGTCCACTCTCTCTTGACCCTCCCTCCCATCTCCCTTCCCATCCAACCCCGCTAGGTTGTTACAGAACCCTGGTTTGAGTTCCCTGAGTCATATAACAAATTCTTTTAAAGGTTTTCCGTGTTCCGTTCCTCATGGCTGGTCGGCACACATGCTCTGAAGAAAACGCGGCTTTAGTAACAAAACATCCAAGAGTTTTTATTTCCCGAAAGAGCTGAACGAGATGAAGCACTGGGGAAGTGGAGATTTTACCTTATCTGAGCATAGGAAACAGGAGGAGGCTGGGTGTGAATAACACATCACTTTTGTGGGATCGACACTTGGAATGAATATGATCGGGTCTCTGGATCACAGCTAATTCTAAGCCCCAGCCGATGACCCATTTATTTCAAACACATTACACAATATTTTAAAGCACAAGAGATAGTTATCTAAAATTCATTTCAATGAAGTAACGTGGGGCGCTTAAATGTGAAGTGGTTTGAAGTAGTTTTCGTTTTTATCATCAGAGCAATGCTATGAAATGGGTAGAACAGAGATTTAGGCCCATCGTAAAGTGAGGACACTGAAGCACCATGAATGAATGAATAAATGAATGAGGTCATTCCGCATTTGTTCCAAAGGGCACAGGCTTGGTTAGCACAGCTGGGACTAGACTCCTGCCGTATGTTTGATTTCTGTCACACTGCTTTCTTTTCAGGAAGCCTCTTTCACATAGAGATGAGACAAACCACCCTCTCCCCCTTGCAGCCATCAGCTTCTAGCTATTATCCATCCAAGGAGCCACCTCCTGTCCCTACTCACCCCTTCCTTTGCATACCATGGCCACTAGTCAGGCCCAGCCCTTTCTTATCTCTCACCTGACTATTTAGGGGCCCTGGTCTCCTCTTTTCAATATATCTTATACACGGATGCCTGGCTAATCAGTCTCAGGGATAGCATTGAGAACTTCATTCTTCTGCTCAGAATTAAATGGAAAATTCTTGATTTGGTATTCATGGCATCCTGGTGCTGGTCCCCCCTCCTGCCTCTCCAGCTCCCTTTCTACTTGGAGTCTTCTCCAGCCAAACTGGAGCCGATACTAAAATATGCCATCTGCTGTTCTTCCTCTAAACCTTGACTCCAGCTGCTGCTTTTGGAGCAGCCCCACCTGCTTGCCCATCTTGCAAAGCTCAGCTGCAGCCCAGTCACCTTCATGAATCCTTTAGAGATCCCCCGACCAGGTGTGATCTCCCCTGTGAATTTCCTGAAGCATATTTTTATAACTTCCTGAGAGCATTGCTGTATTACTACAATTAGGTCTATTTCTAGCCTTTAATCTCCTTAAGGATAAGGAATTGTTGTTTTTCAGTTGCTCATTTGTGTCCAACTCTTTGCGACCCCATGGACTGCAGCACGCCAGGCTTCCCTGCCCTTCATTGTCTCCCAGAGTTTACTCAAACTGATGTCCATTGAGTCGACGATGCCATCCAACCATCTTATCCTCTGTCACCCCTTCTCCTCCTGCCCTCAGTCTTTCATCGAGGTCTTTTCCAATGATTCTTCTCTTTGCATCAGGTGGCCATAATATTGGAGCTTCAGCATCAGTCCGTCCAATGAATACTCAGGGTTGATATCTTTTAGGATTCACTGGTTTGATCTCTTTGCGGTCCAAGGGACTCTCAAGAGTCTTCTCTAACACCACAGTTTGAAAGCATCCGTTCTTCAGCGCTTAGCCTTCTTTATGGTCTGACTCTCACATCTGTGTATGACTACTGGGAAAAACCATAGCTTTGACTATATAGACATATGTATCTTTAATTTTGTCCATCTCCTCTGCCCCTACTGCAGCATCAGTGAGATGTTTACCTCACTGCTGAGTCCTTGCTTGGTGCACATGAGGTGTCCAGTGTTAATCAGTGAACCTGAGATCCCAAATTGGTGCTCACAGCTGACATGGTAATATTGCACATGTTTTGTTTGGCCATTCTAGAGTTGAGTTGTTGTTGTGTGTGTTAAAACACATAAAATATAAAAAGTTTCCATTGTAGCCATTTTTAAGTGCATGGTTCACTGGCATCAATTACATTCAAGGTGTTGTGCAAGCATCACCACTGTCTATTTCAAAAGTGTTTTCATCACCCCAAAACAGAAACTCTATAACCATTAAGCAATAACCCTCCAACCCCTGGTAACCTCTTATCTACTTTCCGTCTGTGGATTTGTGTCTTCTAGATATGTCACATCAGTGGAATCATACAATATTTGCGCCTTTGTGTCACTTAGTGTAATGTTTTCAAGGTTTATCTGTGTTACACTATCAATGCTTTGCTCCTTTTCATGGCTGAATAATACGCCATGGTGTGGCTGTACCAGATTTTATTTGTCTGTCAATGGACATTTTCACGTTTTAGCTATTGTGAAGAATGCTGAAGTGAACACTGGCATAAAAGTATCCGTCTGACTCTCTGTTTTCACTTTTTCTGAGTATATACTTAGGGATGAAACTGCTGAGTCATATAGTAATTCTATGTTTAACTTTTTGAGAAACCCACTGTAGAGCTTTTAAAATTCAAATTTCTTAACAACTTTAAATAATGAAGGATTACACATAAAATCGGATTTTTTCCCCCTCAACTTCTCTTGAAAAAAATGAGAAAGTCTGAAGTCTGACTGTCCTGGGTCCATGTCTCTGTTTGGTTTGTTTTGTTTTAAAAAAAAATTTTTTTTTTGGCTGCCCAGCATGTGGGGTCCTAGTTTCCTGATGAGGGATTAAACCCCATCCCTCTGCACTGGAAACGTAGAGTCTTAACCACTGGACCTCCAGTAAGTCCTGGATCCATGTCTCTGTAGAGATACGATCTGCTGGGAATGAGTGGGGAACATCCCCATCACTATGGGGAACATCCGCCTGTGGACGGGATGTCTAGTCTCCAGCTCAGCAAGGTCCTTACCCAGCTGGTGTTACAGGTTGGCACTCCCTATCTGGGCCCAGTCCTGCTCCCCTCCCTTCACTGTGGCTTCCCCACCCCTCCCTTATGGGCACTGTTTCCCTCCTGTGTTGGCACTCACTCCATGTTATTATTTGTGTACACGCCATTCCTCTCCCCATCTAGGCTGTAATTGTCTGAGAGCAGAATACCTGTCTTTTTATCTCTGATTTACTAGAGCTGACTGGCACATTGTTTATACCCAAAGTCTTATATTAAAATTTAAGTTGAATGACTTAGGTTTAGGGCAGACCTAATTTTATGATTATGACTGACTGAGTCACGCAAGACTGCATTGTCGCATGTTATAAGAAAAGGGGAAAAGCCTAAAACTGGGGAAATGAATTATAGATTACAGGCAATGCGGGAAGTGCTAACCACTTCCTCATGTAAAATATTTCTTCCCTAGAGTTTTCTTTTTTATCACTCTAGGCTGTAGTTGGATGAAAATAATCTAAAAGATGATTTATGGGAAACCAAAACTGAGGTATAATACAGAACATGTTATTAAGAAATAGAACTAAAGTGTAAGGTCTAGGGACTTCCCTGGTGATCCAGTGGTTGAGAATCCTCACACCAATGAGTTCCATCCCTGGTCCGGGAAGATCCCACGTACCCCAGAGCAAATAAGCCCAAGTGCCGCAACTACTGAGTGTGTGCACCCAGAGCCCATGCTCCACAACAAGAGAAACCACCACAGTAAGAAGCCCACACACCGCAACTAGAGAGCAGCCCCCGCTCGCTGCAGCTAGAGAAAGCCTGCACGCAGCATCAAAGACCCAGCCCAGCCAGAGTAAATAAATAAAGTGAATGAGTAATAAAAATGTAAAAAGTATAATGTCTGTATCCATATGTAAGAAAATAAATTTGGACCCCTACCTCACATCATAATGTAAAAACTAACTATTGGTGATGTAACCACTATGGAAAACAGTATGGAGTTTCCTTAAAAAACTAAAGGTAGAGCTACCATATGATCCAGCAGTCCCACTACTGGACACTTATTCAGAAAAGATGAAAACTCTTAATTTGAAAATATACATGTACCCCAGTGTTTATCATAACAGTATTCACAGCAGTAGAGACATGGAAACAGCCCAAGTGCCCATGAACAGGCGATTGGTTTAAGAAGATGTGGGATGTATGAACAGCGGAGTACTACTCAGTCATGAAAATGAATGGAATAATGCCATTTGCAGCAACATGGATGAATCTAGAGACTATCTTACTGAGTAAAGTAAGTCAGATAGACAAAGACAAATGTCATATGACATCACATATATGTGAAATCTTAAAAGATGATACAGATGAACTTATTTACAAAACAGAAGTAGAGTCACAGAGATAGAAAACAAATTTATGGTTACCAAAGGGGAAAGGGGATGCTTTTGAACTGTGGTGTTGGAGAATACTCTTGAGAGTCCCTTGGACTTCAAGATCAAACCAGTCAGTCCTAAAGGAATTGAGTCCTGTATATTCATTGGAAGGACTGGTGCTAAAGCTCCAATACTTTGGCCACCCGATGCCAAGAACTGACTCATTGGGAAAGACCCTGATGCTGGGGAAGATTGAAGGCAGGAGGAGAAGGGGATGGCAGAGGATGAGATGGTTGGATGGTATCACTGACTCGATGGACAGGAGTTTGAGCAAGCTCCGGGAGTTGGTGAAGGACAGGGAAGCCTGGTGTGCTGTAGTCGATGGGGTTGCAAAGAGTTGAACTGAACTGAAAGGGGAAAGGGATAAATTATGAATATAAGATTAACAGATACAAACTACTATATGTAAAAAAAAATAAGCAACAAGGATTTACTGTATAGCACAGGGAGATCCCTTGGAGGAGGGCATGACAACCCTCTCCAGTATTCTTGCCTGGAGAATCCCATAGACTGAGGAGCCTGGTGGGCTACAGTCCATAGGGTTGCAAAGGTTGGACATGATTGAAGTGACTTAGCATGTACACACACCCAACTATATTTAATGTCTTGTGATAACCTATAGTGGAAAATAATCTGAAATAAAAATATATATATAACTGAATTACTTTTCTGTATACCTGAAACTAATATAGTATTGTAAATCAACTATATCTCAGTTAAAGATAGACATCATCTAAATGTAAGAGCTAAAACAGTAAAACCCTTAGTAGAAAATATAGGAATAAATCTTTGAGTAAGGCAATGTTTTGTTTTTTTTTTAGATAAAGCGGAAGTGACAAAATAAAAAAATACATTGGACTTCATGAAGTTGAAAACTTTGTGTTTCAAAGGACACCAGTGAGAAAATGAAAAAGCTCACAGAATGGGAGAAGATATTTGCAAATCGTAAATCTGAGAAGGAAATTGCATCCGGAATACATAAAGAGCTCTGACAACTCAACAGTAAAAGGACAAACAACCCAATTAAAAAATAGGCAAAGAATCTGAAGAGGTATTTCTTCAAAGAAGTTATACCAAGAACCTGAAAAAGTCTAACATCAGTTATCGAAGAAACATAAATCAAAACTACAAGATACCTACCACTTCATACTCACTAGGATGGCTATAATAATTTTAAAAAAATTATAGTAAGTTTTGGAGAATTTATGGAGAAACTGGAACTCTCATCCATTGCTGGTAGGTTTGTAAATGGTGTAGCCACTTTGAAAAACAGGTAGTTCCTTGAAATATTAAAATGGCATTACCATGGGGTCCAGCAATTCTACTCTTAGGTCAACCAGCAAGAGACATAAAAACATACATCCACACTAAAACTTGTACACAAGTGTTCATTGCATTGTTGCTCATAATAGCCCCAAACTGGAAGCAACTCAGATTTCTAACAACTAATGAATGGATAAACAAAATGCAGCATATCCACGCAATGGAATATTATTCAGCCAGAAAAAGGAATGACATATTGATAAGTAACATAGTATTGATCTGTAACATAGATGCATCTTGTAAACATTATGCCAAGTGAAATAAGTCAGACACAAGAAAATACATACTGCACTGTGATTCCATTTATGTTAATATGAAATGTTTACATTAGGTAAATCTATAGAGATAGAAAGTAGCTTAGTAGTTGTCTGGAACTGGAGGGCAGGGGCAGTGAGGAGCAACTGCTTACTGGTACAGGGTTTATTTTTTGGGGTGATGAAAATGTTCTAAAACTGGGTCATAGTGATGGTTGCACAACTCTGTGAATATACTGGAAACTACTGAACTATAAAAACCAGAGAAGAAACAGAGGACCCAGACATAAAGTGCTATTCATTCCTTTTACATAACTAATAAAGTACACAATACTCAAAGATGACCAAAAAAAAAGTGTCTAAAGTCATTTAGACTAAAGCATTTACAGATGACCTGGAATGATGTGTTGAGTTAGCTTTTAAATGCTCCAGGCATCCTTCCATGCAAAATACACTTGGGTGGGGGTTGGATGAAATAAAATGGACAAAATGTGGATCGTTGTTGATGCTGGAGGATGGGCACATGGAGTTTATTATATTGCTCTGTTTTTGTGGATGTGAATTTTTTTTTCCCCATAATAAATTAAAAAAAAAAAAAAAAAAAGCCGAGACGTCATACTGTCTTTGTCTGGGGTGCTCCCTGTGGAGAGCTGTGACTGTGGACTCCACAGGGTTCTCCCCAGGCTCGTGTACCCATGTGGACGAGGAGGGGTGAAAGGCCAGAGCAGTTCGGGGATGTGTTAGTTTCCCAGGCCTGCTATACAGCGTTCTGCAAACCCGGGGGCTTAAAACTACAGAAATTTATTCCCTCGAAATTCTGAAGGCTTTCAAGTCTGAACTCGAGGTGTCAGCAGCCTCTCTCTGAGCCTCCGGGGGAGGATCCTTCCTTGCTTCCTCTAGCTGGCAATCCTTGGGGTTCCGGGCTGCCAGATTGCACCCGTCCCACCTCTGCCTCTGTGAGCACGTGGCCGTCTCCCCACCACTCTTCAAGTGGTCTTCCCTCTGTGTGTCTGTCTCCAGCTCTATTTTCCCGACTCCCTGGGACACACCCCTAAGGGAGTGTGACCCCATCATGATTTGATCATCTCTGCAGAGACCCTATTTCCAGAAAGGCCACATTCTCAGGGAGCAGGGGTTAGGACTCCAGCCTGCCTTTGGGGGCAGTTGGGGAGACACAGTTCAACCCCTGCAAGGGCGCAGGGCAGATCAAGCAGAAGGAAGAAGACAGTTCCCAGCAGCACACGTCCTACTGCTGGGTCGTCAGCAGTCCCTCCCTCAGGCGGGCCACGGTGGACGCCATGCTGGCGATGACTAGACCTGAGCAAAACGCACCCCTCCCCCTGCCAGCTTTATCTCTCCCAAACCCACACAAGCCTTTTCTGGGACCCGTTTCCCACTTGGCAGCCTTGACTGATGAGTGACGCATCTGGACGCTTCCAGTCCATCCTTTCACCAGAAGGTTCTTGGGGATAATTCTGACCATCATTCACTTGAGATAAAGCTCAGAAAAGTCAGTTTCCTCCTCTCTGACACAGACAGGCACGGTACGTTTAGAGTTTCTCTTGTGAGCTGGCTGCTGCAGTTATTTTAGACTCTCCAGTTAAATTGACCCAGAAATCATTCCTCCTTTGAAACTTCCTCTGAAATGCTATTCCCTCCAACTTTTTAACTGAGGATTACATTGTGCTGTTGTTTGCTCTGCAGTCTTACTCTGGCCTTTGAGCAAAAGCAGTAACATCAGACTTCCATGTAAGGTGGTTCTTCTTCTTGTTGTCCAGTCACCAAGTCATGTCTGACTCTTTTGTGACCCCATGGACTGTAGCCCGCCAGGCCCCTCTGTCCATGGGATTTCCCAGACAAGAATACTGGAGTGGGTTGCCATATCCTTCTCCAGGGGATCTTCCTGGCCCAGGGATTGAACCTGTGGCTCCCTCATTGGCAGGTGGATTCTGTACCACCAAGCCATGTGGGAAGCCTGGTGGTAAAAGAATTTGCCTGCCAATGCATGGTTCGTAAAATATACATAACTTTATTCTAGTAACTAAGATATCTCGTAATTGCTGTGTAGTTCCAGATACTCACTTGAAGAGTTTCCTGGAGGCCGGCATGCTCCTCCGTGCTCACTACTGTGTGGACCTCTGGCTTTGGTGACTTTGCAGAGGACGTTGGAAGGAATAGAGGTAGGAGGGGAAAGGCTGGGTCTGGGGCTCCTTCAGGGTCTCCACAGCCATCTTTGACTTGGATTTCGGATCTGATTGATACGAATGATTTTCAGCCTGTTTGTTTTCATCTCACAGGGGGATCAGGAAAGGCCTGGGAGGGAAGGAGTTGATGCTCTTCAGAGGAGAGGGAGGGAGGAGGCTGGCCTGACCCAGATGCAGGGAGATGATGGCCAGAGTGGACTTGGGCTCTGGTCTGGAGCTTAGAGGTGAGCCGCCATGGGCTCCTGGGCAGAGATGAAAAGACAGGTGAGCATGAGGTAGGACATTGATCGTTGGGGCCCCGACCCCTGGGTACAAGTGCAGTACACAGCACCCAGACAAGGTGGACAGTGGTGTTCTCAGAGCATCCACGTATTGCCTGGGTCCTCAGGGTGAGGCGCTCTGCTCCCCACTGTACGTGCCTCAGGTACCTGTCAGCTGCCCTGAATTTCTGTCATGTGTTTAAGACTAATTCATTCTTTTACCTTGGGCTCTTCTATCTTGCTCTTTAAAATTCGAATTTACAAAAGATTCTGTTTTACAGTAAACCCCATTTCTCCCTCCTCTTCCAGTGCAATTAATATACTATATACAATTCGTAGAAAGTCTGTTTACAACAGCCTCTGTAAGAAGATCCCTTTTCTTGAAAGCACGGAAACATGAATAACAGAAAGGCTCAGAGCCCGTTGATGGTTCACTTATCACAAGCAATATTTAATGAGATAGAATTAATTGTACCACTAGAAGGGCCTGGGACTAAGGTCCTAGGAGCTTTTTATAACTGGATTGAAAGGATCCATAGACTTACCCCTGACATCCTGTCAGAAGCTCACGTAATCCACAATAGAACCAAGGGGATTTTTTTTTTTTTTTTTTAAACTATCTGTTAAAAAGGGCCTTCTGTGGCGAGCCCATTATTTCCTTTGTTAGTTTGGATCAGAGTCTAATAGCCCCAACATGTCAACGTTGCTTTGTGCTCTGGCTATGATTTGAGTCTATTCCTTTTATGTCATGTTCTCAGTGGAGGTGGAAAAGACACTGTCGTCTACGACATATGTGTACCTGTTAAATTCCTAAGAACCACCGCTAACTGGCACATGTAAATAATTGCCACCTTCTTTTCTAGTGTGTGTTTCTGACCTCCTGGTTATTTATTGTTTTCTGTTGTTACCTTTGGTTTCTCTCTGTTTCTTTTAACAAGTAGCAGCTCACTGTGTTCACTTTGTAATTTCTTTGATTTGTTTTGCTCATCTCCCTTTTCTCAAAAGACAGGGAAGAACGTGTTCTATAAATTGCTGAAAACTCTGTGAAGACAGAGTGAAGGAAAGGGGTGCTGATACCTTATAGGTGACCAGAAACCCCCGGCCTTCTTCAGGCCAGGCCACAGCCCGACAAGGGCTGCTTACTATTTCAGATCTTTGCTCTGAGCCTAGTTGTGGGGGTTTAGTAAACCTAACGTGCCTTGAGTTACCTGGAGTACTGAGTCAGCATTTGCTTGTTACTCTGTGGACTTTATCCTAAGTTCTTGCCAGTATCCTTAAGAATCTAGCTCAGGGGTCCACAGTCCCCAGGCCCAGGAAATGGGCCACACAGTAGGAGGTGAGCAGTGGGCAAGTGAGCAAAGCTTCATCTGTATTTACAGCCACTCTCCATCACTTGTATTAGCACCTGAGCTCTGCCTCCTGTCAAATCAGCAGGGCAGGATAGATATAATGCACTTGAACCATCCTGACACTGTTCCCTGTCCCCCGGCCCAAACCTTTCCCTCTCCTCCCGCCTCCCCTGCCCGTTGGTGAAAAAACTGTCTTCCTGGAAACCAGTCCCTGGTGCCAGAAAGGTTGGGGACCACTGATTTCGCAGGTTCCAGATGAGCAGCCCTGCAAGAGTTTAATCTGCTTGTTTTAGCCTGAATAACACCTCATGTCCTCCAGTGCAGTTTAAAAACATGGGAACATAGGACCTACCTCTGTATACTTTGTGGGGGCTCTGAGGGGCCTCCTGTACCACTGGGACGACCATTCCCCTGGGGCAGGGTTTCCAGGTGTGGCTACGGATCGTCACTAGGGAATCACCTGGGGGGCTTACAAACATCTAACAAAATGTTAATAGCCATGAATCTCTTTTCATGGGTATTAGAAAAAAAACAGTTCAGTTCAGCTCAGTCACTCAGTCATGTCCAACTCTTTGCAACCCCATGGACTGCCGCATTCCAGGCTTCCCTGTCCATCACCAACACCCAGAACTTGCTCAAACTCATGTCCATCAAGTTGGTAATGCCATCCAACCATCTCATCCGCTGTTGTTTCCTTCTCCTCCTGCCTTCAATCTTTCCCAGTATCAGGGTCTTTTCAGATGAGTCAGTTCTTCACATCAGGTGGCCAGAGTATTGGAGTTTCAGCTTCAGCATCAGTCCTTCCAATGAATATTCAGGTCTCATTTCCTTTAGGATGGACTGTTGGATCTGCTTGCAGTCCAAGGGACTCTCAAGCATCTTCTCCAACACCACAGTTCAAAAGCATCAGTTCTTTGGTGCTCAGCTTTCTTTATAGTCCAACTCTTACATCTTTACACATGACTACTGGGAAAGCCATAGCTTGGACTAGATGGACCTTTGCTGGCTAAGTAATGTCTTTGCTTTTTAATATGCTGTCTAGATTGGTCATAGCTTTTCTTCCAAGGAGCAAGTGTCTTTTAATTTCATGGCTGCAGTCACCATCTGCAGTGACTTTGGAGCCCAAGAAAATAAAACATAACAAACACATAAACCCCAAGATAGGAACTTTCTTCTCAAAAGGAATCAGAGTTTGAAAGTGAGCCAATTTTCAAAACTATTAAATAGGTAAACACAGGAGGCAGCACATGGCTAGAGAGGGCCATGAAGGTGGGATCTGCAGATCTCAGGTGTGGCGCTCCCGTGGTGGAAGTACAGACACCCTGGGCCCTCACTCTGCCCATCACCCCCCTTCTCTCTTTGCTTTTCCTCTTTTTCCTTCTTCTCTCTCTAAGTTTCTCCTCTTCTGAGCTTGTTCCTACTCTTCTTTCTTCCTCAAAGCATCCCTGGTGGTCCTCTGGGTTTTAAAAGGGAAATGGAAGAAAGCCCACATTTACTGCTCTTTCATTATTTGCTGGAAGGTTACAGACATAATATTAGCAAGATATTGGTAATTTCTTGAGAGTGCTTCTCAGATTTTAAAATGCCTCTGATTAAGAATCATCTGGAGAGCTGGTTAAAATGCGGATTCTGGTCCAGTAGATCTGGGGTGGGGCCAGGAAGTTTGCATTTCTAACAAGCCCCCTCCCCTGGTGGCTCAATGGTTAGGAATCCGCCTGCCAATGCAAGAGACTCGGGTTCAATACCTGGTCCCAGAAGATCTCCTGGAGGAGGAAATGGCAACCCACTCCAGTGTTCTTGCCTGGGAAATTGGACAGAGGAATCTGGTGAGCTGCAGTGCAAGGGCTCGCAGAGTCAGACACGACCTAGCAACTGAACAACAAGCCCCTGGGTGAGGCGGATGCTACTGGTCCGTGGTCCACACTTAGAGGAGCAAGGATTGAAAATGTGGCTCTACTTCTCTTTTAGATAAGTATGAGCAGAAAAGGATGTTTGTAGGAAGAGGATGAGCTCTGAGATCACTCTTTGGTCTACAGTGAAACCAATATAATGATTAAGAACTGTTTACAAGTCCACGTGTCTTTCTCCATGAAAGGAATATAAGATGTTTCCTCATACTGACTGACCCTGGAGGAGGAAGTGGCAACCCACTCCAATATTCTTGCCTGGGAAATCCCATGGACAGAGGACCCTGGTGGGCTGCCATCCGTGGGGTTGCAAAGAGTTGAATGTAGTAGAGCGAACATGCATACTGACTGAGGTGGTTTGTGATGAAAACTTTGGACTCAAATTGTTGCTGAGGCACTGCCAGGGGAACCAGTCACACAGAGGGAACGCGAAACCTAATCTCACTGTGTGTGAATGATGAGCTTGAGCCTTGGAGAGATAGGACAGGTTCTGTTTCGGCCCCTTGCTCAGGTGACAGGCCAGCCCCGGCCTGGGCAGGCAAACCAGGGTGCCCTTCTCCACGCAGGACTGCTGCAGGCCCTTTCTCTGGGTAGAGATAACGGGATTGTTGAACTGATCAGAGTATCTTGGTGTGTTCACATCAATTTGGTTGTGACAGCCAGACCCACCAGTGAGTTCTGAGGGTTACAATAGATACAGCGTTTAGGAAACAAGCCAGCTACATACAGTAGGACCCTAATTGAGGTCATATTAAAAACGGGACTCGATTCAGGGCCAGGCTATTTTAAAGGAGTGGACCCTTGATGCTATCTCACCTACAGAGATCAGAGAGGGATGCTACTGTGTGGCCCTGCAGCTTTACAGTATCATTTCTGTTGAGGCAGAAAAATCGACAGAAGCTAAAAAGCAAGGCCATCTATTTTTTTTAAGATTCAGCTGGAGCCAGACACTAAGCGAAAATTAAGCCCTTCTGTTGACACAAGGAGCCACATGATTGCAAAATATCGAGTGCTAAAACGGTTCTTGGAGACCACCTATCATGATGGTGTTTAATTTTCGGGGGAGAGGGCGGGTATTGTTATAGTCGGGACTCTAGTCCACCAAAAACACACACATTCACAATCTTCCATGTCATTTCCGGGGGTTAGTATGTGCTGGCTGTGTTACTAGTGGCTCAGTCGTGTCCGACTCTTTGCGACCCGCAGACCGTAGCCCGCCAGGCTCCTCTGTCCGTGGGGATTCTCCAGGCAAGAATGCTGGCGTGGGTTGCCAGGCCCTCCTCCAGGGGATCTTCCCAGCCCAGGTCTCCTGCATTGCAGACAGATTCTTTATCGTCTGAGCCACCAGGGAAACCCAAGAATACTGGAGTGGGTAGCCTATCCCTTCTCCAGGGGAATCTTCCCAACCCAGGAATCGAACCAGGGTCTCCTGCATTTCAGGAAGATTCTTTACCAGCTGAGCCACAAGGGAAGCCCAAGGGGTTAGTGTCAGTTCAGTTCAGTTCAGTCGCTCAGTCATGTCCGACTCTTTGCAACCCCATGAATCGCAGCACGCCAGGCCTCCCTGTCCATCACCAACTCCCGGAGTTTACTCAAACTCATGTCCATTGAGTCAGTGATGCCATCCAGCCATCTCATCCTCTTGTTGTCCCCTCCTCCTCCTGCCTCCAATCCCTCCCAGCATCAGGGTCTTTTCCAATGAGTCAATTCTTCGCATGAGGTTAGGGGTTAGTGTATTCCCCAGCAAATCCACAGATTTCAGGTTAAGCGTCTCTAATGTAGTATACTTCCGTCTTTTTGTAGATGAGAAAGTTAACACTCAAACAGAAGGTGGTTGACCATTGGTCTCATAGCAATGCTTGTGGTTAACTAACTAGACAAGAGGACTGAAGTACCACAGATGTCCACAGGGAAACCAGGGGTGCGTGTCTGCACATAATTTATTCCTGAAGGTCCCAAACGACAAGTGCCGAGAGTTTTTTTGAAGTGTTGGCTGGAAGAATCCCAATATTTAGCCAAATCACATTTGAAGAAAAGTAGAAGTAACTGAACCAGAAATGGGACCTAGACTTTATGATCCATTCAAAAGACCCAAGTGAGAAACCCTACTGCTAGTTGAGAGCTGTGCGCTAAGCTGCAACTTGGGGTGTTGTTTTAAGGCAGGTAATACATTCCTTTCAAAATTTGCAGTCACATACCAGTGTGAATCTTCCACCGCACCCGCACCCCAGCACTCTTTAGTCAAGATGCCTCATGGAAACAGAAGTCTCAGTTTGGCAGCACCCTTTGGGGTTCATCCCCTGACACAATCCCTGGCATCGTCTGGATGCTCAATAAGTATTTATCTGAATAAAGGGTTTGTTTCACACTATTACAGGTCTCTGGAGATGAGAGATGCAGAAAACTAGAGAGCCACCAATACACAATAAGTACACAAAGGAAAGTTGGGGTTCCTAGTGAGGGTTTTAGAGTCTTAAAAGCATAATGTTGAGCAAAATAAGCCAGACACAAAAGATGATTCCACTTACATGGAAAACAAATATGGACCTTATGAACCTGTGCTTTTAGTAACTGGAATTCTGGTAAGATAACTTTGGTGAGTGGTGGTTTGGTTATGGAGGACATGTGAAAAGGGGGCTTCTAGAGTTTTGGCAGTGTTTCTGGATCTGGGTGCCAGGTATACCTGTAGACTCACTTTGTGATATATAATTCATGAAATGATACTCCTATGACTTAGTACTTTTTTTCTTCCAGTTTTCTTGAGATATAATGACATACAGCAAGTATGTTTGTGTACAGCAAAGCAGTTTGACTGACATACGTCATGAAATGATTTCACCATAAATGTAGTAAACATCCATCATCTCATATCAATACAAAATTAAAGAAATAGAAAAAATTTTCCAGGTGATGAGAACTCTTAGGATTTACACTCTTAACAACTTTCATATATAACATACAGCAGTGCTAATTAGATTCTTCATGTTGTTACATTCCATCCCTAATTCTTACTTAGCTTATAACTGAAAGTTTGTACCTTTTGACTGCCTTCATCCCCCTGCCACTGGTAACCACAAATCTGATATCTTTTCCTATGAGTTTGTTTACTTATATTTGAAGTATAATTGACCTCCAACACTATGTTAGTTTCTATTACACAACCCAGTGATTCAATATTTCTGTACCTTTCAAAATGATCACCACGATAAATCTAGTTACGATCAATCACTGTACAAATGTATTGCATAGTTATTGATTATATTTCCCACCCTGTATGTTTCATACCCATGACTCATTTATTTTGCAACTGAAAGTTTATTATTATTTTAAAATTTTTATTGGAAAATAGTTGATTTTAAATGTTTTAGTTTTGGGTATACAGCAAAGTGAATAAATTATGTATATATCCACTTTCTTTCAGATTATTTTCTCATATAGGCCATTACAGAGTATTAAGTATAGTTCCCTGTGCTGGATAGCAGGTTCTTCTTATTTATTTTATATATTCAGTTCAGTTCAGTTCAGTTCAGTCGCTCAATCGTGTCCGACTCTGCAACCCCATGAATCGCAGCATGCCAGGCCTCTCTGTCCATCACCAACTCCCGGAGTTTACTCAAACTCATGTCCATCGAGTCGGTGATGCCATCCAGCCATCTCGTCCTCTATTGTCCCCTTCTCCTCCTGCCCCCAATCCCTCCCAGAATCAGGGTCTTTTCCAATGAGTTAACTCTTCGCATGAGGTGGCTAAAGTATTGGAGTTTCAGCCTCAGCATCAGTCCTTCCAATGAACACCCAGGGCTGATCTCCTTTAGGATGGACTGGTTGGATCTCTGCAGTCCACGGGACTCTCAAGAGTCTTCTCCAACACCATAGTTCAAAAGCATCAATTTTTTGGTGCTCAGCTTTCTTCACAGTCCAATTCTCACATCCATATATGACACTGGAAAAACCATAGCCTTGACCAGACGGACCTTTGTTGGCAAAGTAATGTCTCTGCTTTTTAATATGCTGTCTAGGTTGGTCATAACTTTCCTTCCAAGGAGTAAGCGTCTTTTAATTTCATGGCTGCAATCACCATCTGCAGTGATTTTGGAGCCCAAAAAAATAAAGTCTGACACTGTTTCCACTGTTTCCCCATCTATTTCCATGAGGTGAAGGGACCAGAGGCCATGATCTTAGTTTTCTGAATGTTGAGTTTTAAGCCAACTTTTTCACTCTCTTTCACTTTCATCAAGAGGCTTTTTAGTTCTTCTTCACTCTCTACCATAAGGGTGGTGTCATCTGCATACCTGAGGTTATTAATATTTCTCCCGGCAATCTTGATTCCAGCTTGTGCTTCTTCCTGCATTTCTCATGATGTACTCTACATATAGGTTAAATAAGCAGGGTGACAATATACAGCCTTGACGTACTCCTTTTCCTATTTGGAACCAGTCTGTTGTTCCACGTCCAGTTCTAACTGTTGCTTCCTGACCTTCATACAGGTTTCTCAAGAGGCAGGTCAGGTGGTCTGGTATTCCCATCTCTTTCAGAATTTTCCACAGTTTATTGTGATCCACACAGTCAAAGGCTTTGGCATAGTCAATAAAGCAGAAATAGATGTTTTTCTGGAACTCTCTTGTTTTTTCAATGATCCAGCAGATGTTAGCAATTTGATCTCTGGTTCCTCGGCCTTTTCTAAAACCAGCTTGAACATCTGGAAGTTCACGGTTCATGTGTTGTGTATATATGTCAGTCCCAATCTCCCAACTGTAGTTGAAAATTTATACCTCTTAATCTCCCTCACCTAGTTTTAAAAAGATTTTATTTTACATTGAGTATAATTGATTTACAATTTTGTGTTAGTTTCAGGTGTACTGCAAAGGGATTCAGTTATACATGTACATAGATCTGTTCTTTGTCAGATTCTTTTACCAGACTTAGCCATTTTTCATATGGGTTGTACTTCAATAAAAATATTCATTAAAACACACACACACACACACACACACACACACAATGACCAGTGCTTCTCAAACTTGAAAGTACATACAAGTCAACTGGGAATCTTATAAAAATACAAAATTCTTACTCTTTTGGCCTTGGGTAGGACATGAGAATCTGCACTGCTAGAGACTGGCATCTTCAGGATCTTTCCTTAGAGAGATCCAGAGGAAAGTGTCCCGGGCCCCTCTTGACCTGTGGTGAAGGAGTCAGTGTGCAGAGATGTTAACCTAGAATGTTATTAACACCCAGACGGTGGTTTCCAAAACCAGCTCATAGTTGGCTGGACTGTGATATCTGCTCGCTCTCAGCACCTTTGTGGAGGCTTTTCTGACTGCTGGGTGGTGATCAGAGCCTAAAGTTGGGCCATTTGAGAAAAGTGACCAGCTAGTTTCCAACCTCTGCAGCTCACGTTAGGAATCTTGGCCTGTCTAGGCCGTAGAAGCCGCCAGCTTACCCCCAAGGGGCGCACTGAGGGTACTGGGGGCCTCGGTCCCTCTCCATCCACACGCACATGAAAACCGGATTGCTAGCTAGGAGTGCCGTGTGAGTGAACTGGACATCCCAGCTCTTCTGTGAAGCTCTGCAGGATACAGATCCATAAATGCCAAACTTATAGCAGGAAAAACCATGATTGGGGCTGGGGCTTCCCGGTGGCTCAATGGTAAAGAATCTGTCTGACAATGCAGGGTACACGGGTTTGATCCCTGGTCGGGGAAGGTTCCACCTGCCATGGAGCAACGAAGCTTGAGAGCCGCAACTACTGAGTGCACACGTCTAGAGCCCATGTTCCACAACAAAAGAAACCACTTCAGTGAGAAGCCTGAGCACTGCAACTGGAGAAAGCACATGTGCAGCAACCATTAAAAACAAACAAACAAACAAACAAACATGATTTTGAGGGACAAAAATCAAGTCACACACAGTAGGATTCCTTTCATAGAAGCAGTAAAGCCAGGTGAAGCTAGTCAATGCCTTGTTCAGGGATAAAGATGTACGTAGTAAAATATAAAGAAAAGACAGGAGATAACTACTAAATACTAAGGAGGCAGTGTTCTCTGGGAGCAGGAAAGCAAGGAGGGGCCACTCAGGGCCTTCCAAAGTATTAGTAATATCCTGTAGTTTGGGTTTATCACCAGGGATCGAACCCATGCTCCCTCCATTGGCAGCGCAGAGTCTTAGCCACTGGACTCCCAGGGAGGTCCACAGCTGTGTATTCTATTATTACTCTTTAGACTGCCCAGCGCATACACATTCTGTCCTCTTTCATTTGTGTGCCTTGTTCACAGTCTAAAAGTGAAAATGCACTGTAATATCTTAAGATAACATTTTATGTTGAAATTTCCTTGTGCTTACAGATTAATCTCAAAAATATACAAACAACTCCTGCAGCTCAATTCCAGAAAAATAAACGACCCAAACAAAAAATGGGCCAAAGAACTAAGTAGACATTTCTCCAAAGAAGACATACAGATGGCTAACAAACACATGAAAAGATGCTCAACATCACTCATTATTAGAGAAATGCAAATCAAAACCACAACGAGGTACCATTTCACGCCAGTCAGAATGGCTGCTATCCAAAAGTCTACAAGCAATAAATGCTGGAGAGGGTGTGGAGAAAAGGGAACCCTCTTACACTGTTGGTGGGAATGCAAACTAGTACAGCCGCTATGGAGAACAGTGTGGAGATTTCTTAAAAAACTGGAAATAGAACTGCCATATGACCCAGCAATCCCACTCCTGGGCATACACACCGAGGAAACCAGATCTGAAAGAGACACGTGCACCCCAATGTTCATCGCAGCACTGTTTATAATAACCAGGACATGGAAGCAACCTAGATGCCCATCAGCAGAAGAATGGATAAGAGAGCTATGGTACATATACACAATGGAATATTACTCAGCCATTAAAAAGAATACATTTGAATCAATTCTAATGAGGTGGATGAAACTGGAGCCCATTATACAGAGTGAAGTAAGCCAGAAAGAAAAACACCAATACAGTATACTAATGCATATATGTGGAATTTAAAAAGATGGTAACAATAACCCTATATGTGAGACAGCAAAAGAGACACAGATGTATAGAACAGACTTTTAGATTCTGTGGGAGAAGGTGAGGGTGGGATGATCTGAGAGAATAGCACTGAAACATGTATATTATCAAGTGTGAAACAGATCGCCAGTCCAGGTTTGATGCATGAGACAAGTGCTCGGGGCTGGTGCACTGGGATGACCCAGAGGGATGGGATGGGGAGGGAGGTGGGAGGGGGATTCAAGATGGGGAACACATGTAAATCCATGGGTGATTCATGTCAGTGTATGGCAAAGCCACTACAATATTGTAAAGTAATTAGCCTCCAACTAATATAAATAAATGAAAAAAATTCCTTGTGCTTGATTCTTTTTAGGATATTCTGTTACTCAAAAGTTTTTGACATAACATAGTTAAGCTGGCAACTATGATTTTTTGGAAGGACACTTTATTTTGAGATTCCACTCTTCTTACTTTTTGGATATTAAATGGCCCTTTTCTTTGATGACGTTTTAATGAAATGTTGTTTAAATATTGATTTAAAACCAAAAAATCCCTTACACGTTAAATAACAAATTGACAACTGTAAATCATCCCCCATCCCCCCCACAACCCCGCCACCCCAGTCCCTTCCTTTTTTAAAAGTTAACTTGATCTGTGACATTCAGAAGACTGGGAACTGCAGGTTTAGAGAACTTTTCTTTGCCAAAAGAAGACATTGCCCTTCAGCTCTAAGGTGTCTGAAAATAAGAGAAATAAAGAAAGGGAGGGAGGGAGGAAGGAAAAGAGAAGGCTGGGGGAGAGGGATAATGCCTGGAGAAGATGAAAAGGATGAGTAGACTCTTCTAAAATTTTTTTCAAAGAGCTTTTCACATTCTCAGATACGTCGTGTATTAGTTTGGCAGTCTTTTTTGTGGTCTTAAAAGAAGGAAATGGAGTGGGTGAAACAGAACTGCTATATGTCATGTTTAGTAGGACGCCAGCAAGTGGAACTGTGTTGCAACTTTATTTTCCCCATAGTGGAAGCAGTGTGTATGTACACTGCTACCAAGTAGCGGTATTCACCGAATCCAAGAGGTAGAAGAGAATTTGGAGGTAAGTAACAACTATTACAATAACCTGCATTTATTGACCTTTTAGCTTTGTGCCCTGTGTGAATACGTCACTGAAACCAGCCCATTTAATCCTCTCATCAGCTTTAAAGGTAAGTGCTTACACCATTTTATTTTATATGATTTCTTGTTGTTCAGTTGCTAAATCATGTCCAACTCTTTGCAACCCCATGGACTGAAGCACACCAGGTTCCTCTGTTCTTCACTATCTTCCAGAGTTTGCTCAAATTCATGTCCATTGTGTCGGTGATGCCATCTAACCATCTCGTCCTCTGCCGTCTCTTTCTCCTTTTGATGTCCATCTTTCCCAGCCTCAGAGTCTTTTCCAGTGAGTCAGCCCTTCACATCAAGTGGCCAAAGCATTGGCGCTTCAGCATCAGTCCTTCTGTTACTGAAAGATGTGTGGAGTCCAGCTGCTTGCCACTCAAACACCAATAAATAGTCCAGGTTGGTAGAAAGGAAAGTTTGCTTTATTTCAGATGCCAGCAGCTGGCAGGGGGTGAGGCCGACGTCATCTTGGTTGTTTTAGGTACAATTAACCTTCAGTTGCAAGGTCCATTTGTTCCCATTTTTTTGTGGTCAATTCTCAGAATTGTGGCAGCTCATGTTCTGGGTACAGTCTGGTCACCGTGTGGTTAACTTCTCCACCTCGTGATTTGGTGTCTATAAGACAGCTCCCAGGATATGCCTCAGAATATTATCTATAGCCCTTGAGGAAAAAAAACTCAAGGTCCTTGACTATGCTTAATGACCACATTATTATTATTTAGTCTTCTTTGACTGTTTTCCTTTGTTTCTGCATTTCCCACTTCTCTAATTAAACTTATTCTTTGAGTAAAATTTTCCACAGACAAAAGGCAGACAGAGGACATAGTGGGGATGAGGGGAAGGACCATAAGGTCCTGCTCTATTTCACTTCCAATGAATATTCAGGGTTGATTTCCTTTAGGATTGACTGGCTTGATCTCCTTATTGTCCAAGGGACCCTCAAGTCTTCACTAACACCACAGTTCAAAAGCATCAATTCTTCAGCACTCAGTCTTCTTTATGGTCCAACTCTCACATCCATACACAATTACTGGAAAAACCATAGCTTTGACTATACAGACCTTTGTTGGCAATGTGATATCTCTTTGATGACTCACAGTTTTATTTAAATATACACATATTTTGGAGGAGGGTAATTTTAGATTTACAGAACATTTACAGGTAGTACAGAGAGTCCTCATGTTCCTTCATCCAGATTCCCCGAGTGTTAACATCTTATATAACCATGGTAGGTTAACTCAATATAGATTTTAATTAGGATTTTACCAGTTTTTCCACTAATGTCTTTTTTTCTGTCCTAGAACCCAATCGAGATAGAGCATAAGATTTCCCTGGCAGTCCACTGGTTAAGACTCCTTGCTTCCAGTGTAGGGGCGCCGATTCAATCCTTAGGAAACTGGAATCCCACATGTGGTGCAGCACAGCCAAAATAAATAAATAAATAAAAAGCATAGGACCTCCCTAATGGCTTGGTGGATGGGAGTCCGCCTGCCAATGCAAGGGGTACGGGTTTGATCCCTGATCTGGAAGATTTCACATGTGGTGGAGCAGCTGCCTCCGAGAGCCACAACTACTGAAGCCCGTGTGCCCTAGAGCCTGTGCTCTGCAACAGGAGAAGCCACTTTAATTAGCAGCCCACAAACCACAGTGGAGAGTCGCCCCTGCTCACCACAACTAGAGAAAGCAGGTGCAAATCCAACAAAGACCCAGCGTAGCCAGAAAGAAAAAAAAGGGAATACTATTTCACTGTCCTGTCTCTTTGGGTCCCTTTGATCTGTGATAGTTTCTTAGTCTTCCCTTAAAATGCTGTGCTTAATTACAAAAACTTCAAGTCCAAAGGGAACAATCAACAGAGGGAAAAAGGCAACCTACAGAATGAGAGAGAATATTTTCCAACTATATATCTATTAAGGGATTAGTATCCAGAATACATAAAGAACTCATACAACTCACCACCAAAACACCCAGATAACCTAATTAACAAATGGGTAAATAGACATTTCTCCAAAGAAGACATGCAAATAGCCAACAAGCACATGAAAAGATATTCAACACCATTAATCATTAGGGGAATGCAAATCAAACTCCAATGAGATTCACCTTAAAACCTTTAGGATGGCCACAATCAAAACAAACCAGCCAACCAATCAAATTAAGAAAAAAACAAACCCAAGTGTTGATGAGTGTGCAGAAATTGGAAACCTGGTGCACTGTTAGTAGGAATGTAAAATGGTACAGAAACCATGGAAAACAGAATAGAGTTGCCTCAAAAAATTGAAAATAGAATTACCATACAATCCAGAAGTACCACTTTCAGGCATATGTCCAAAATAATTGAAAACAAGATCTCAAAAAGATATTGGCACATGCAAGTTTACTGTTACGTTATTCACAATAGTCAAGAGTTACAGAGTAGTTACACTGGGCCACTTCCACCAAAGAAGGGACGGAGTTTTTCCTTACTAGAACTCTTACTCGGGTTTTAGATGTGCCTTTCCTGCTCACAATACTTCTGTCAAAACTCCCATCCATGCACTTTGCAGAGTGCCTTATCCACCACCAAGGTATTCCACATAGCATCAGTTCTGACCAGAAGCTCTTTTCACTGCAAATGAAGAGAGACAATTGGCTCATACTCATAGAATTCATTGGTCTTAGCATGTTCCCCATTATCTGGAGGGAGCTGGCTTGATAGAATTGTGGGATGGCTACCTCACAATGTGGGTAAGGAGGAAGAAAGCTGGAGAGCCGAGGATCCCAGGGCGCCTCCTAGAATGACAATGTCCTGTGACGTCTCCGTGAGCTTTCCCGTTGCAGTTCCCTTTGGCAGTTGGAAGCGCTTGGGTTTCAGATTGACGGATGGGTGATTTATCTGTGATCTTCCAGCTTCTCTCCTGGACTTTTACTTCTCCAAATGTAGGGTCTGAGTACATTGTAAATCCTTTACACATTAACCCAGCAGTTGGCAGACTACGGGTCATGGGTCAAATCCAACCTGCCATCTGTTTTTGTAAATAAAGTTTAATTGGAACACAGATGCACCTGTTCATTTACATATTATCTGTGGCTGCTTCATGACTAAGTTGTGTAGGTCTGACAAAAACCATATGGCTCCCAAAGCCTAAAATATATTTATTATCTGGCACATGAAAAAATTCACCACCATGCCCCTCCCCACCACCACTCATACCCGGTAGTTATGCTTCACTCACTGAAACTCGGCTGAAACACATAGCCAACCCAGCCATCAGTGTGGCAGGTAAAAATATCCTGCCTCTAGTAAGAAGAGCTCTGAAGTTACAAAGAAAGGGCTTGGGTGCATGGAGAGCTGAAGAATTAGAAACTAATGCATTCTACCATATATAGTAGTCTGAATCTAAAATCTTTTTTTTTTTTTAAAGAAGGTGAAACAAAAATTTGCTAAAATGAAATGTTTCTTCACCACAAGAGATGTTAATTCCTAAAATAATCTTTGAAGTCTAAAAAATTGTGAATTTTGGTAACTGTCAGAGGTTTGAATCCACTAGTTTTTGAAATCACATTTCAGTTTTGGATAGACTTGTTTGCTCCAAGCTGTAAAAGATGAAGTGATAATGCTGCTTCATTGCCTTCCTTCTCCCCTTTCCTCACTCCCAGTTTTTGTTTGTACTGTTCTTCCTTACATCCTATTTTTCTGTTTAAGTGGATTAAGTGCCTACCATCTATGCCTCTGTGTGATGCCCCTATTGTGGAATTCTTTATTTTGACTCATCTCTTGGCTAGATTTCATCATCAATACTTTTTTTTTTTAAGAAGTGACTGTAGTTTCTGAATTATTTCATGTTTGAGAGGGTTTGCCTGTTGCTTCCATGTCAGTTTGATTGAATGTGACATTCTTAGGTTATACTTTCCTCTCAGATCTTTTTAGATCAACTCTGTGTCTTCTCCACAGGAAAAACCATGGTTTTATGACTGCTGGAAAAACCAGCAGTCGTGTACAAATGTGAGAGTTGGACCATAAAGAAGTCTGAGCGCTGAAGAATTGATCCTTTTGAACTGTGGTGTTGGAGAAGACTCTTGAGAATCCCTTGGACTGCAAGGAAATCAAACCAGTCAATCCCAAAGGAAATCAATCCTGAATATTCACTGGAGGGATTGATACTAAGGCTGAAGCTCCAGTACTTTGGCCACCTGATTTGAAGAACTGACTCATTGGGAAAGACCCTGATGCTGGGAAAGATTAAAGGCAGAGGACGAGATGGTTGGATGGCATCACTGACTCAATGGACATGAGTTTGAGCAGGCTCCGGGAGATGGTGAAGGGCAGGGAAGCCTGGCGTGCTGCAGTCCATGGGGTCACCAAGAGTCAGACACGACTGAGTGAACAACAACTGTGTCTTCTGGCGTTGAATGTTGCTATAAGTGGAGCCTGAGACCAGCTTGATTTTCCCTCCCTCCTTTGAAAGTGATTTTTTTTTTTTTTCCACCAGAATGTCTGAATAATTTTTTGTTTTTGACTGCACCATGCAGCTTGGGGGATCTCAGTTTCCTGATCAGGGATGAAACCCAGGCCCTGGGCAGTGAGAGAGTGGTGTCCACTGATCCACCAGGACCACCAGGGAATTACTTGAACAATTTTTTTCCTTTAAATCTGATGTTCAGAATCTTAAATAGGACATGTCAATGTTAGTTTTACTAAAACAAGTTTTCCTAACATATATACATGATCTTTTCAATCTTTAAGTTTTTATTCAAGTCAGATATTTTGCTGTGTTATATCTCTGAATATTAAGTTTCTTTTGTTGAGATCTGTACACAAGGGGTATCAAATGTCCTTAAGTTAGAACATCCTTGGCTTCTATCACATTCTTTCTAATTGCTTCAGTCTCTATGTCTTTTCCCTGTACATCTGTTATCTCAAGTCTCTCTTCCAAGATGCTAATTTGATTTTCAACCGTGATTATTTTATTATTTTCTATTCTAACTTATTTATTGTATATATAATCATAGTATTTCGGTTTTCAGCTTATTTCCTTAGCTCTGCAACCTCCCTTTTCATCTCATCCTGTTACTTTATAGCATCATTTTTCAGTTCTCGTTTTTATTAAATTAAAGTCATCCTACATTATTCTAAAATGCAAAGCACTTACAGAGAATCCATCTCTCTTATTTGGGTTCTAGTCTCCAGGACTGTGAGATAATACATTTCTATTGTCTAAGCCACCCAGTTTGTGGGGCTTTGCTTTGGCAGCCCTAGCAAGCCAATACTGTCAGTCCCCTATGTACAAACATTCAACTTGTGAACTTTCAAAGATGCGAACATGCATTCCACCAACATCAAGCACTGCCCGCGCTCTCCTGCCGCTGCTGACGCCCCTCAGCTCTGCCGTCGGCCGTCGCCCGCCTCCTCTCCTCCTCCATCAGTGACTTGCCTTGCCTGGCCGCTCGGTGCCAGGCCCTGTATGCCAGCTGTCGTCCTATGCTACTCTACTTTCCAAGGTCCTGTACTGTCAGATTAAAAATGCCTTCTTTATTTTTTGTGTTTGCTTTCTAGGCATTATTTGTGTGGAAAGTATCAATACTATAAACCTATTACAGTACTAAACAGCCGATTGTGTTAATTGGGTACCTAGACTTTTTTGTTGGACTTATGAACAAATTGTTCTTACCAACGCACCCTCAGAACAGAACTTACTCATATGTAGGGGACTTGCTGTACACTTAGTCAACTTACTTAACATTCTACCCTGACCCCAGGACCCTCTCTCCCTTTTCTTTGCTCTATTTTCCTTCTTTGCAAATTATATCCTTCTAGTATGCAGTGTTATCTCCTTATTTATTTTATTGCCCGTCTCCCCCGACTAGAGTGCAGGCAGGGACTTTTGTTTTAGTTCACTGTTGTCTGTAGGGCTTAGCACATAGTCATGTCCGGCTCTTTGCAACCCTGTGGATTGTAGCCCATTAGGCTTCTCTGTGCATGGGATTTTCCAGGCAAGAATACTGGAGTGGGTTGCCATTTCTTCATCCAGGGGATCTTCTCACTCAGGGATCATCTCCTGTGTCTCCTCCCTTGCAGATGGATTCTTTACCACTGAGTCACCAGGAGAGCAGCACATAATTGAAAATAAAACACTGCTGAGTGAATAAATACAACCACATCTGATGCCTGGCCTGTGCTCAGTGTTAGGCTTCCTGAGAACTAATGGAATCACACTGACTATTGCTTTGTGATTTGGGGGAAAATGTCTTTGGGTTCATTCATCTTTTTGCCTGTTCTTTTTTGGGGCCATGTTGTGTGGCTCGTGGGATCTTAGTTCCCCAACTAGGGGTTGAACCTGGGCCTCAGCAGGGAAAGCACAAGTCCTAACCACTGGACTGCCAGGGAGTTCCCTGGATTCATTCATCTATTTAGAGAATATTTATTGAGCATCAACTGCATGCCAGGCACTGCTCTCAAGTGTTAAGAATTCATGTATGTGTGCTTAGTCACTTAGTTATGTCCGACTCTTTGCAACTCTGTGGACTGTAGCCTCCAGGCTCCTCTCTTCAAGGGGATTCTCCAGGCAAGAATAATGGAGTGGGTTGCCATGCCCTCCTCCTGGGGGTCTTTCTGACCCAGGGATTCAACCTGCATCTCTTAAATCTCCTGCGTTGGCAGGTAGGTTCTTTACCACCAGTGCTACCTGGGAAGCCAATTAAGAGTATAGTTCAGTTCAGTCGTTCAGTCGAGTCCAACTCTTTGCAACCCCATGGACTGCATCACGCCAGGCTTTCCTGTCCATCACCAACTCCCGGAGTTTACTCAAATTCATGTCCATTGAGTCGGTGATGCCATCCAACCATCTCATCCTCTGTCGACCCCTTCTCCTCCTGCCTTCAATCTTTCCCAGCATCAGGATCTTTTCCAATGAGTCAGTTCTTCGCATCAGGTGGCCAAAGTATTGGAGTTTCACCTTCAGCATCAGTCCTTCCAGGACTGATTTCCTTTAGGATGGACTGGTTGGATCTCCTTGCAGTCCAAGGGACTCTCAAGAGTCTTCTCCAACACCATAGTTGAAAAGCATCAATTCTTCAGCACTCAGCTTTCTTTATGGTCCAACTCTCACATCCATATATGACTACTGGAAAAACCATACCTTTGACTAGACAGACCTTTGTTGACAAAGTCATGTCTCTGCTTTTTAATACGCTGTCTAGGTTGGTCATAACTTTTCTTCCAAGGAGTAGGCATCTTTTAATTTCATGGCTGCAGTCACCATCTACAGTGATTTTGGAGCCCAAGAAAATAAAGTCTATCACTGTTTCCATTGTTTCCCCATCTATTTGCCATGAAGTGATGGGACCAGATGCCATGATCTTAGTTTTCTGAATGTTGAGTTTTAAGCCAACTTTTTCATTCTCCTCTTTCACTTTCATCAAGAGGCTCTTTGGTTCTTTGCTTTCTGCCATAAGCGTGGTGTCATCTGCATATGTGAGGTTATTGCTATTTCTCCTGGCAATCTTGATTTCAGATTGTGCTTCTTCCAGCCCAGCATTTCACATGATGTACTCTGCATAAAAGCTAAATAAGCAGGGTGACAATATACAACTTTGATGTACTCCTCTCCCAATTTGGAATGAGTCTGTTGTTCCGTGTCCAGTTCTAACTGTTGTTTCCTGACCTGCACACAGATTTCTCAGGGGGCAGGTCAGCTGGTCTGGTATTCCCATCTCTTTAAGAATTTCCTACAGTTTGTTGTGATCCACACAGTCAAAGGCTTTGGCATAGTCAATAAAGCAAAAGTAGATATTTTCCTGGAACTCTCTTGCTTTTTCAATGATCCAACGGATGCTGGCAATTTGATCTCTGGTTCCTCTGCCTTTTCGAGATCCAGTTTGAACATCTGGAATTTCATGATTCATGTGCTGTTGAAGCCTGGCTTGGAGAATTTTGAGCATTACTTTGCTAGAGTGTGAGATGAGTGTAATTGTGTGATAGTTTGAGCTTTCTTTGGCATTGTCTTTCTTTGGGATTGGAATGAAAACTGAACGTTTCCAGTCCTGTGGCCACTGCTGAGTTTTCCAAATTTGCTGGCATATTGCGTGCAGCACTTTCACAGCATCATCTTTCAGGATTTGAAATAGCTCAACTGGAATTCCATCACCTCCACTAGCTTTGTTCATAGTGATGCTTCCTAAGGCCCACTTGACTTCACATTCCAGGATGTCTGGCTCTAGGTGAGTGATCACACCATTGTGGTTATCTGGGTCATGAAGATTTTTTTTTTTTTAATGAAGATCTTTTTGTAGAGTTCTTCTGTGTATTCTTGCCACCTCTTCTTAATATCTTCTGTGTCTGTTGAGCGAGTGAGTGAAGTTGCTCAGTCGTGTCCGACTCTTTGTGACCCTGTGGACTATAGCCACCAGGCTCCTTGGTCCATGTGATTTTCCAGGCATGAATACTGGAGTGGGTTGCTATTTCCTTAGGCCCATACAATTTCTGTCCTTTATTGTGCCCATCTTTGCATGAAAAGTTCTCTTGGTATCTCTGATTTTCTTGAAGAGATCTCTAGTCTTTACCATTCTATTGTTTTCCTCTATTTCTTTGCATTGATCACTGAGGAAGGATTTCTTAACTCTCTTTGCTCTTCCTTACAACTCTGCATTCAAATGGGGATATCCTTCCTTTTCTCCTTTGCCTTTCACTTCTCTTCTTTTCATAGCTATTTGTAAGGCCTCCTCAGACAACCGTTTTGCCTTTTTGCATTTCTTTTTCTTGGAGATGATCTTGATCCCTGCCTCCTGTACAATGTCACAAACCTCCATCCATAGCTCTTCAGGCACTCTGTCTATCAGATCTAATCCTTTGAATCTATTTGTTACTTCCACTATATAACCGTAAGGAATTTTATTTAGGTCATATCTGAATGGTCTAGTGGTTTTCCCTACTTTCTTCAATTTAAGTCTGAATTTGGCAGTAAGGAGTTCATGATCTGAGCCACAGGCAGCTCCCAGTCTTGTTTGTACTAACTGTATAGAGCTTCTCCATCTTTGGCTTCAAAGAATATAATCAAGCTGATTTTGGTATTAACCATCTGGTGATGTCCATGTGTAGAACCTTCTTTTGTGTTGTTGGAAGAGGGTGTTTGCTATGACCAGTGCATTCTCTTGGCAGAACTCTATTAGCCTTTGCCCTGCTTCATTCTATACTCCAAGATCAAATTTGTCTGTTACTCCATGTAACTCTTGACTTCCTACTTTTGCATTCCAGTCCCCTATAATAAAAGGACATCTTTTTGGGGTGTTAGTTCTAGAGGGTCTTGTAGGCCTTCATAGCACTGTTCAACCTCAGCTTTTTCAGCATTACTGGTCGGGACATAGACTTGGATTACTGTGATATTGAATGGTTTGCTGTGGAAACAAACAGAGATCGTTCTGTTGTTTTTGAGATTGCATCCAAATACTGCATTTCAGACTTTTTTGTTTTACTATGATGGCTACTCCATTTCTTCTAACAGATTCTTGCCCACAGTAGTAGATATAATGGTCATCTGAGTTAAATTCACCCATTCCAGTCCATTTTAGTTCACTGATTCCTAAAATGTTGATGTTCACTCTTACCATCTCCTGTTTGATCACTTTCAATTTGCCTTGATTCATGGACCTAATATTCCAGGTTCCTATGCAATATTGCCCTGTACAGCATCAGACTTTACCTCCATCATCAGTCACATCCACAACTGTGTGTTGTTTTTGCTTTGGCTCTGTCTCTTCATTTTTTCTGGAGTTATTTCTCCACTGATCTCCAGTAGCATGTTGGGCACCTACCGACCTGGGGAGTTCACCTTTCAGTGTCCTATCTTTTTGCCTTTCATACTGTTCATGGGGTTCTCAAGGCAAGAATACTGAAGTGGCTTGCCATTCCCTTCTCCAGTGGGCCATGTTTTGTCAGAACTCTCCATGGTGACCCTACAAGACATGACTCCTAGTTTCATTGAGTGGCCTACTGCAGGGTCAGGGGCACTGAGTGTAGAAGTGCATTATCTCCATTGCCTCCACCATAGTTTGGCTTCAGATCAAACAACAGGGAGGGAACACAGCTCTGCCCATCAACAGAAAATGGGATTAAAGATTTACTGAGAATGGCCCTGCCCGTTAGAGCAAGACCCAGTTTCCCCCTCAGTCAGTCTCTCCCATCAGGAAGCTTCCATAAGCCTCTTATCCTTATCCATTAGAGGGCAGACAGAATGAAAACCACAATCACAGAAAACTAATGAAACTGATCACATGGACCACAGCCTTGTCTAACTCAATGAAACTATGAACCATTAGGAATAGTAGTAAACAAAACCAAGAGGGGGAAAAAGACAGTAAACAAACAGCTTGTACAATGTCTGGTGGTGAGAGGTGCTGTGATAGCTAATTAGGCAGGGTCAATATTCCTGATGACTATTGCTGCAGAAGAAAACAGCCCTGAAACTCAGTGGCCTGAAACAATTTTGTAGTCTCTCTCATGGTTCTTTGGTGTTCTGGGTCCATCAGGGTGGTCTCGCTGGGGGTCTCCCATGGGGTGCAGCCAGATGTTGGACTGGCCTCGAGTCATCTGGAGGACTGGCTGGGTTGGACATCGAGGTACCTCGCTCGTTTGGCTGCTGTGGATGTTGACCGCCAGCTGGGAGTTTGACTAGGCTGCCACCTGGCACTTCTCCGGGTGGCCTCTCCACATGGCCCGGGCTTCTCAGCCTGGCAGCTTGGCTCCAGAAGGAGCGCTCCAGGAGTAAGTGTTCCGTGAAGCAGGAAGCAGAAGCAGCCAGGGCAATGACGTGCCTGGGGGCTGGATCAGCATCCCTTCTGCTGTATTCTGTTGGTTAGAGCAGTGACGGGGGCCCCAGATTCAAGGGGTGGGAGAAAGAACATGGGATGGAAGAGATTGCTGCGGCATCTTTGGAAAACACCATCCACACAGCAAGGGGAGAGTGAAGGAAGAGAGGCAAGTGGGGAAGAGAGGCACATTCCCTCCCTGAGCCTCCTTGGATCACAGGCCTCAGGGGAGCGAGGATGTGTGCAGAAGACTGTTCTAGACAGAGGGTGAAATTACAGAGACCCAGAGGTGGGAGCTTAGATGTGGTGCTTGGCCTGGCGAGGAACAGCTGAGTGCAGTGGGAAGGAGCTATGAGACCAGCACGTGCTAGACTCAAGCGATGTCTTACCTGTAAACCCCAATAGTTCACAGAGACCTGGGTGCTTTTAAAGCTTTGGGCTCCTTGCTGCAGCCCTGGCTGATAACTCCACCCTCACCTGCCCTGAGTTGCTTGCTTTCCCTTAGTGCTCTGGAGAAAAGCACACTGGTGCTCTTGCCAGCAGGTTTGCCCTCTTCTGCTTGATCTCCATCTTCTGTACCATCGGATTATCTGGAGTCATGACTGACCCCAGCTGAGCTCTGGACTCTTCTGGCTTCCCACTGAAGAGCGATCTGTCTGATTCGCCACCTGAAGACCAGCAGGGAGAGGTTGCACATGGGTAAGGGTGTGAATTTGTGAGTCCACCTGCCTGGGTTTAGATCCAGTTCTGCTACCCACTCACAGAGTTACTTTGCACACGTAGCTTAACCTCCCTGTCCTTTTGATTCTTCAATAGAAGGCCTTTACTACATCATTCAAATATTAGGATTAGGTCTTAAGAATCATCCACCATCTAGTTATTTCCAGCTCTTAGATTTCCATCTGCCTGCTGAAACGTTCAATTTTCAGAGACTGAGATACCATCCCAAAGTGTCCTGGTATCCTTTTAACTGTTGTGGCTTGCAGAATCAAAGGAACAACCTAAAGCTGATACAAGGCCAATGTCTTTACCTTTAAGAATTAACTCCTCTCGCTGGGCTTGAGACACTGAACAAGCAATTCCTGGTTCAAATACTTTTAAGCACTGCTGACATTTTTCTCATCCAAGAATTTCCAGATTTCAGCCAGAGACCCGTCCTCCTGAATGACAGCAGTGATGGGGATGGGCACACACACCTCTTCTTGAAACAGAAGCCAGGCTTACACCCTCCATTACAGTCTATACATGGCAACACAGTGCAAACCATAGCCGCTTCCTTCCTATTTCTGCACCATTTGTCCTCCCAAAGCCTCTGCTTTTTCTTTCTAAGGAGACAGAGTTCTACACAGATGTGATTGAAGTTCCTCTGCAGCCTCCTCTGGGGCCCTTTGTAACACCTGTGTATCCCTTCCAAGCGATGTCTACAATTTTCTGGATTGTCAACTGCCTGTTGCTAAAAATGGTTTTCATTCTCGCAGTAGATGCAGCGAAGAGAGACCTCGTCCCTGCGCCTGCATCTGTACAACAGGCTGTACTGGACTTCCCCTGGTGGGTCAGGCAGTAAAGACTGCCTGCAATGCGGGAGATCCGAGGTCAGTCCCTGGGTCGGGACGATCCCCGGGAGAAGGGAGTGGCTACCAGCTCCAGTATTCTTGCCTGGAGAATCCCATGAACAGAGGAGCCTGGCAGGTTACAGTTCATGGGGGTCACAAAGAGTTGGACACAACTGAACCTCTAAGCACAGCACAGCACAGACTGATTAACACGCTGTGATAGTTTCAGGTGGAGAGCAAAGGGACTCAGGCCTACACATGCATGTATCCATTTTCCCCTAAACTCCCCTCCCATCCAGGCTGCCACATAGCACTGAGCGGGGTTCCCTGTGCTATACAGTCGGTCCTTGCTGGTTATCCACTTTAAATATAGCAGTGTGTACATGGTGATCCCAAACTCCCTAAATATTTTCCCACCCATCCCTCCCCGCTGCTAACTATAAGTTCGTTCTCAAAGTCTGTGAGTCTGTTTCTGTTTTGTAAATAAGTTTGTTTGCATCATTTCTTTAGATTCATACAATATTTCTCTTTCTCTGTCTGACTGACTTTACTTACTGTGATAAGCTCTAGGTTCATCCACTGTTGCTGCCAATGGCATTATTTCAGTCTTTTTCTGGCTGAATAATACTCCATTGTATATATGTACCACATCTTCTTCATCCATTCCTCCGTCGATGGATTTATGTTGCTTCCATGAAATGACTGGTGTCTTTATAAGAGAGAGGAGAAGGAAGGAGACTGGTGACGATGGAAGCAGAGACTGGAGTGATGCAGGGACAAACCAAGCAGTGCCCAGGATTGCTGGGAGCCACCAGAAGCCAGGAAAAGAAAAGACTTCCCTCAGGAACCATCAGACACCCTGACTGCAGACTTGTAGCCCCCAGAACTGGAAGTGAGTAAATTCCCTTTGTTTTAAGCCACTTTGGTTATGATAATTTGTTACAGCAATCATGGGAAACTAACACAAGCCCCAAAGCTTTGCTAATGTGATATTTCTTCACCTGGGTTATGAGTGCTAGGGGGTTGGCTTTAGGATTGTTTTTAAACCGTACATATATGATTTCACATTAACAAAAATAAAAATAAATAACAGCAGAAAAGGAATATCCAGCAAGGGTCTGAACTTTGAAGATGAGTTTAGGTGGGGCATTTTTGGCTATAGGTCTTCTGTGTGCCAAGATCATGGCAGGTCCCTGGGACTCATCTGGGAGGGGACTCTCTGGGGTTGAACTTGAACATCATAAATTATGGGATACAGCAAATGGTAGAGGGCTGGTGGACGCTTCTCGTCTTGTGTATGAACGTTTCATGTGATCACAGACCAGACACCATTGCAGGAGGTGCCAACTCAATAAAACAGTGGGATGTGCCTCCTTCCTGGGTGCAGCAGCCAGGTCCCCTCAGAGGAAGGTCATGGACTGGGCAGCGGAAGTGGGGAAGGTCCCTCAGGAAGCTCTGTGGGGGCCTGCCAACCTGCAGCAAATGTGCAGGAAGCAGCCCAAGGTCTTCCTTCTTCACCCTGATGGGGGATGCTTGGGGCATAGCTAAGTGGGAGCCCTGTCCACTGCAAGATGGGCACAGTCTGAGCAGTTCTGCCCTCTCCAAGATGCTCTTTACAACCTGGGGCCACACTCGACTGTCCTTTGGTGCCCTATGGAGCTTCCAGGAAGAAGACCTCATTACAGACCAGAAGGAGCCCCTTCAAGAAATTGGATAGAGGAGCCACTGGTAGGAAAGAGCAGCCTTCACCCCAGCTGCCATCCCTGGTGTCAGGGGATTTCTTCCAACACGCCTCCTTCAAAACTCCATTGGCAGGCTTCCCTTGTGGCTCAGTGGCAAAGAATCTGCTTGCCAATGCAGGAGACACAGGTTTGATCCCTGGGTTGGGAAGATCCCTTGTGCTACTAAGCTCATGCACCACAACTACCAAGCCGGTGCACCCCATGCTCCACGATAAGAGAAGCCATCACAATGAGAAGCCTGTGTGCTGCAACTGGAGAGTAGTCCCCGCTTACCACCACTAAAGAAGTGACCGCAGAGCAGTGCAGACCCAGCCCAGAAAACCTCCATGGGCCTCATAAGAGCTTTCCCCAAGCAACCAGCCTCTTCCCTTTGCTCAGCCAGGGGTATCAGGGCCATGGGATTTATTGGTGATTTTTTTTTTCTCTGCTTGGTTCCCTGCCTTGTAGTTAAGAGGAGATAGTAGCCGTCCCAGAATTCTCAGTAAATGTGTATGATTTGTGCTGAAAAAAAATTGTTAAGGATGAGAAAGGGAATAATGAACACTTTATAGAATTTTCCTCAACAAGTAGATGCTGGTCTTGAGCGTAAAAGTGCACTTCGAAAAGTGAGGAGAGACGGGAGAAAGTCACTTTATACCTCTCTTCAAACTGGGTTAAGTTCTGTTTAATAGATATTCTGGGAAAAGAACATAATTCCTTTAAAGGCTGGGCTGCCCTGCAGATGAAGCCAAGTTGTAAAGCTCTTTGGGACATAGAAAGGTTAGTAAAGAGACCAGTCCTACCGTCATTGCTAATGATGGATGGGAGGGGTATTTGGAAGTGTTGAAATGCTGGCTGTTAAGGAAACCCATGATTGGAAAAACAACATCACATGGTTTTTTATATGGCCCACTGGTATGATGCAATGTGATCATTTTCCTGACTTTCTGTTTTTGCCACAAGAAAAGGAAGAAGCGAGGGAATCAGAGAAGCGATCAAATGCCTAATTACCAGTGCTTCTCTCAGATAAATTATAAACAAGCTGTTAAAAAATTCTCCTACTACAGCAAAGAAACAAAGCAGCCTTTAAACACTTTTGATGTCAACATGCCCTAATTTCAAAAGTGCTAGAGCTATGTATAACCCCAAAGACAATCTCTTTCTTCAAGGAATGATTAAACAGTGTTTAAAAAAAAAATAACCCAACTCCCCATTCCTGAGCTTGTGGCAGACATCATTAATCAATCAAGGTAGTTTTGTTTGTTTGTTTTGTTTTGTTTTTTACTATGGAACTAAATGCTGCCCTAGAATTCTTCTCAACAATATGTGTCTTGTGAAGTAATTAGCCTCCAACTAATAAAAAAAAAAAAAAAAGAACAATATGTGTCTGACACTACTATAAATAGATCAGAATTGGTTTATGAGCTGAGCCAACTAAAGAGGCACCTAATCTGATGGTTAAAAGAATAATATTTGGAGCTAAATCTCAGCTCAGTCACTTAAGCTTTCAGATAAGTTAGTTTACCTTCAAAATGTAGATAATAATAGTACCTATCTCACTGGATTTTTTACCTGTAATTTTATACCCAGCCAATTTGTCAATCAAGAGTGCATGTAGAACAAAGATATTTTCAGACTTCAGTGACTTGAAAAATATATTTCTATTAAAGGAATATGTTTTTAAAGTATTAATAAGATCATTAATATAAATATAAATGAATGCATAGTGAAATATAAATGAATAGCCTCACACATATAAAATGAATGTGTGTTAAATATCATATTTAACTCATTATTAATGAGGGAATCAGTAAGATGTTATAACCAGTTTAAAGAAGTCAAAGAAGCACAAATATATATGGAATTTCAAAAAAGAAATCAGTTTACAAACAGATATGAAATTGCCTTTTGTAAGGAGCCTTGTGTGGGATGGGGAGAGGGACATGCATTATTTATTTGTATATCTCTAGATATGATTTATTTTGTACTGTTATCAGTTATCTACAATTTACAGTGTTATAAAATAACTCAAAGGTGATGAAAGGCACAGAGCCCCCATAGAATGAAAATCAGAAAACTCTGAAGGGATGTGGTCTAAACAATGCATAGTTTTTCACCCAATCACAAAATTATCTGAGCACACTCTCGATTTATTAGGACACTACTAGAGAATGGACGCGCATGTAGGTTGCTTCAGTTGTGTCGGACTCTCTGTGACTCTATGGACCGAAAGCCCGCCAGGCTCCTCTGTCCGTGGGATGCTCCAGGCAAGAACACTGGAGTACGTTGCCATGCCCTCTTCTAGGGAAGTCTTCCCAACCCAGGGATCGAACCCATGTCTCTTATGTCTCCTGCATTGGCAGGTGGTCCTTTACCACTAGCACAACCTGGAAAGCCGCTACTAGAAAATATGCTTCATCAAAAGGAGGGAGTACCCTTGCTCTAGAGCCCAGGTGCCCTAAAGCCTGTGTTCTTCAACAAGAGAAGCCACCGCAATGAGAAGCCTGTACATTGCAACAAGAGAGTAGCCCCCACTTGCTGCAACTGGAGAAAGCCAATATGCAACAATGAAGACCCAGCACAGCCAAAAAATAAAAGAATAAAGGAGTAAAAAAATTTTTAAAGAGGGCAGAGAGAGGGAGAGAGACAGGTGGGATTCTCAACTTAGGGATTAGGGTATCCATCCCTGGAGGTGTGATGAAGTCCTAGGCGTAACAGCAGAGCATTAAGCCAGAGCCTAGCCAGCTCTGGGGGAAGGAGGAAGGAGGCTTCTTGAGAGGCTCTGGAAAAGAAGAAATGGAACTGATGTGCTTGAGCATATGGAAAATATCATGGGAAGGCCTTTGGCAGAGATGTTAGAGCTTTTAGAGAACACTAATGATGAGTCATAGAAAATTAAGCGAATAAAAAAACAATGCCCTCCTTAACCTTAGGAATACTGAAGGCTGCACCAGAATTGAGCTAAGTAATGCTCACTCAGCTTAGCAGTGAATGATACTTGCACAGTCATTATAATGTAAATATTATTTATTCACCCCAACTCTTTATTCATGTAATAGCACTGTGTTGGGGTGATGCGGGAGAAGTGATGGATGTACATGTGGGACAGTTAGATACTCACCTGTCAGAGGCAGTGTAGAATGTCTAAGGATGATAAATTAAGAAAGAGCAGTAAGGAGTTCACTGGCAGTCCAGTGGTTGGGACTCTATGCTTTCACTGCCGTGGCCCGGGGTTCAATCCTTGGTCAGGGAACTAAGAGCCCACATGCTGCGTGGTGCAGCCAAAAAGAAAAGAAATATCAGCAGAAGCATAATATTCTTAAATATGGAGGTAAATGTCAGAGAAAGTAGCCAGAAGAGTTTCATTGGCTGCCTCAAGTGTAATAGATCCTGGTGGTGAGAAAGCTTAAGGCAGGGAATGGTTGGTTTTCATTAAAACCTTATGTTCATACACACACACACACACACACATATAACTATGCATATGTAGAAAAAAATGGTTACATCTAAGAAAAGGTATACGTTATTAGCTGCTGGTGAGATATGGGTAATCTCAAACACTAGTGAAGTATAAATTGGCACTGCCTTTTTTGAAAAGCCATCTGGCAGAATCTAATGAAGTTTTACGTGTACATAACCGTTCCATCTAGCAGCCATACTTCTTGGCCTTTATCCTCAGAGAAACACTTGCACGTGTGCTCAGGGCAGTATGCCCAAGGACGTTCCCGGAGTATTGCTTATAAGGTAAGAATGACGATGCTATAAAGGTCCAATAAAAGAGGGTTGTCAGTACAACAGCAAAAACCATAAGTCGTAGCCCTTGAACATGTAAAAAAGATGCTCAGTCTAACTCAGTACATAGCAATTTAAAGTACAACGAAGTTCTCTGTATATTTTTTGCCTATCAGTTTGGCAAAACCTGGTAATATTTTGGTGTGTTGGTAAAGCTATGGCAAAACAGGTGGTCTCATGTATGGCAAAGAATCTTTTTTTTTTGGCAAAGAATCTTAAAGGGTGGATGTATGTATACGTTTCACTGATTCACTTTGCTGTACACCTAAAACTAACACAACATTGTAAATCAACTATGCTGCAATAAAAATTAAAAGAAAAAACAAAAAAGCAGGTGGTCCCAAACATTGTTCATGGGAGGACAAATTGGTTCAATCTCTGCAGAGAGCAATATCCATCAAGATTGCAAATGCACAGGATTTTGGCTCAGAAATCCCATTTCTAGTAATTCATCTAACAGATTAAGTGCATGAACTAAATTATATATATATGTAGTACATATTAAGTATATATAGTATATATAATACAAAAATAATTGTTGCAGTGTTGTTGACGCAGCAAAAGTTTGGAAACAACCAATAGGTGACTGGTTAAATAAATTTCTGCTTATTTATACCACCATCTGAGCTGTGGAGCTAAGATATGGGGGTGGGTTGGGGGAGGACAGGGGTGGAAGGAAGATTTACCTTTATTTCACTGTCTGGCATTTCATCCTATGTTCTAAGACGAAATGCCACACAGTGAAATAAATGTGCCCTGTGCCTCAGTTTCTTCACCTCTGAAAAGGAGATGACGATTCTAACCTCCTAGGGTCACTGTAAGGATTGCTGTAGGTCGATACACGTGCTTAGATCAGAGCCTGGCGCAGAGCGAGCACTGTATGAACTTATTGTCCAGGGCACACATGTAACTGAGGGAGGTTATCAGGCACGGGAGGGGGACTCTAGCTGTCAAGGTTCAAGTGACTTGGAAACAGACACTAGGTGATGTCGGAAGAGTCAAGTCAAATGGGCGTGCCTCAGAGCTGGGTCTTCAGCCAAGACACCCAGGACCATGGGCAGGGCTGGTGGCCTGTTCCGCTGGCGTCTCTCCAAGGAGTTTTCATACCTGTGTGTGGATCTGGGCCAGGCTGCTCTCAGCATTAACATGTAGCAGTGGGAACTCCTTTTATTATTTTTTTTTAACTGAAGTTTAGTTGATTGACAATGATTGAGGTGTACAGTGAAGTGATTCAGTCATATATTCTCTTTATATGTTCTTTTTCAGATTATTTTCCATTGTAGGTTATTACAAGATGATGAGTATTGTTCCCTGTGCTATACAGGAGGTCCGTGTTGTTTATCTTTCTTTTTTGACTGAGCACCACCTGGCATTCGCGATCTTAGTTCCCTGACTAGGGACTGAACCCATGTCCCCTGCCATGGAAGCATGGAGTCCTAACTGGACTGCCAGGGAATGCCCCTGTTTATCTTTTTTTTTGGTATAAATAGTGTGTATCTCTTTATCTCAACTAAGAAGGGAACTTCTCCTTAAGACCCATACTGACCACAGCGAGGGTGAACACCCTGACTAGCCCAGTTCTTCCACCAGACCGATAGATGAAACGCTGATGTTTAAGGTCAGCAGAGGAAAGAAACAAGAAAGGACCAAAGGGTATCACATCCTTTTAAGGAGCTTTTCTGGGAGTCCCTCACACTTCTGCTCACATTTCATTGGCTGAAACCTAATCAGAAAACCACATCTCACGGAAAGGGAAGTTGAGAAATGAAGTCCTTGAGCTTGCAGCACTGGCAACTGAATAGAATAAACTCTGTGGTTGATGAAAGTGTTCTGGAACTAGATGGTGGTGATGGTTGGGCCACCTTGTGACTGTACACCTGAGAAGTATGAATGTTGTTATGTGAACTTTACCACGATTTTTAGAAATTGGACTTCTGTCCCTTGAGAGTAAGATGAATACTGGGGCAGGCACCCAGCAGTTTTACATGTTTGTTTATTTTTATTTATTTATTTGGCTGTACAGGGTCTTAGCAGGGCACACAGGATCTTTAGTTGCAGCATGTGGGATCTAGTTCCAGGCCTGTGTGATGCTCAGTTGCTCAGTCGAGTCTGACTCTTTGCAACCGTACGGACTGTCACCCGCCAGGCTCTTCTGTCCATGGGATTTTCCAAACAAGAGTACTGGAGAGGGTTGTCATTTCCTTGTCCAGGGGATCTTCCTGACCCAGGGATCGAACCCACGTCTCCTGTGTCCCTATCTAAGGATCAAACCCTTGGACTGGGAGTGCAGAATCTTAGCCACTGGACCACCAGGAAATCCCCGTACTTGCTTTTAAATTGCAATCAATTACAATAGGTCTCTCTGGGCTGCGTGGCAGCAGGCCCAGGGCAATGGGGCACCGTGATTGGATAGCCAGGGTCACGTGCACACCCTGTATTTGGGAGCTGGGGTCTGAGTCTAAGAGAAGCTGGGAAGGGGTGCTGGGTAGACGTACAGCAATCATCTGGCTATTTGTCATTAGGGTTTAGTGACCTTAAAGTAGGTCGAAAGAGCTCTGTGGTTCCCCTTCCCTATTTTGCGACCAACACTCCCGTTGTTTTCCCTGACAGGCAGGCCTAGCCAGGTCTTTGCTTTTGAACTTGACCTGTTGGCTCTTCCTAAGCCACACCCCACTCTGACGATTGCTCTCTCTGAGAACATCAGGGTGAGTTTTGTCCAGAGGGGTCTGCATTTCCTCTGTCTGCCCAGAATGAAGCAGGTGGGTTCCCCACATTCATGAAATGTTACCTGGGAAAGAAAAGAGGCGAGTATAGACCAGAGAGGATGTGACTCAAAAGTGACTCAGCCACCTCTCCTGTCTTTTGGGTCCCAGAGTCCTGCCCTGGTGCCTGAACCAGGAGGAACAGGGCAGGGAACGAAGAGAAGGAGGGGAAAGAGAGAGTTAAGTCTGCCCAGGTCTTTCAACGTGATGAAACCAGGGTGGAGGGTCTGCCAAGAACAGGTCAGGCTCAAAACAGGAAGCCCCAGGGTAGTGATAAATGGACACTTCTCTGTAGATTTTATGTGGATCTCAAGGGAGAGTGCTGGAACTGATCTCATTCAATATTTTGTTTTACAAATCACGTTGAAAAGGAAGCACACCGCAAGCTCTCCAGGTTTGCCAGCTAAGCTAATCTCTTCCAGGTGCTAAGGCAACAGGGAAACGCAGCGGGAAGCTCCTGCTTAGTGGGGTTGGGGCAGGAAGATGGCCCACCGAAGGGCAGGAGGAAAGTGGGGTTTGTGAGGAGCAGAGCCCGGCCCTGCTGCCCTGGCTTCTCACAAGCTCCACAGACGCACTTCCTGGGGTTCCTGCAGCAACCAGTGTTGGTGCTGGCCATGGGGGCCTTGGGACAGAAGATGGGGGGCTTTGGGGTCACCTGGGAGACCCCGTGATGGCCTGGGAGACCCTGTGATGGCTGGTACCCCCTGGGCTGCACACAGAAGCTGGGCTCTTCTGGACCCCACCTCCCCAAGTCACAGAATTCCTCTCTGCTGGGATCTTTACCTCTGCATCAGGTACTTTCTTCAACTTATACTGCTCGTAATTTCAGATGTATTTATTTGGTTTGTCTTATTTCATCTTGGCACTTCTCCTCCCTGCCACTGACCCCCACAAATGGTTTAGATTCTCTCTCCTGGTGTTGAATTTCCGGGCACCAGGGAGCCAGCCAGCGGGTCTGATCTCTACAGACAGAGGAGATAAGTTAGAGGAATCATAGGAAAGAGAAAAGCTTCTAAGAACAAGGGATTGAGCCTCATCCTACTACATACGTTAATTACTGAATGTTAAGCCTTTTGAGGGGTTAAACTCAGGTTCAAACTGGTAGGAGTCCAATCAAGGAAATAACTTTAGGCAAGGATTGTCTGCTATGTTGATTTTTAGGAGGCACCTACTAAAGCGTTTAGTGAAATATGATTTCCAAAACTTATTTTCAAGCATTTTGGGAAAACACACACACCTAGAGATAAAGCAAAAAGTATCTTCAGTCTTTTAAAACTTTATTTCTTTTTGGCTGTGCTGGGTCTGTGTTGCTGCGTGGGATTTTCTCTAGTTTTGGAGACTGCAGGCTACTCTCCATTGAGGTGCATGGGCTTCTCAATGCAGTGGCTTCACTTGCAAAGCATGGGCTCTAGGGCATGGGCTCGATAGTTGCGGCTCCCGGGCTCTAGGGCACAGGCTGAGTAGCTGTGGAGCTCGGGCTTAGTTGCTCTGAGGCAAGTGGGATCCTCCTGGACCAGGCATCGAACCTGAGTCTCCTGCACTGGCAGGGGGACCCTTAACCACTGAGCCACTAGAGAAGCCCCCCCAAATGTCAGCAACTTTTAAATCTAAGTGATCGTTGTGCTGTTCTTTCAATCTTTCTATATATTTCTATTTGAGCACTTTTGTAATAATAAGTTGCTGAGAGTGAGGGTAGGGGCGGTAGACACCTGGTGAATCTGAGAGTCCTTGAGTATATCACAGGCATGGGAGGGTTTAGTTACACCAGACTTGGAAAAATCTTTTCTTTCTGTGAGGCTCAAAGAGTAGTGTTTGGGGCTGAATTTTGTCCCCTCAAAATTCATACACTGAGGGGCTTCCCTGGTCATCCAGTGGTTAAGACTCAGTGCTTCCACTGCAGGGAGCACAGGTTCGATCCTCAGTTGGCGAACTAAGATCATACATGTTGGTGACATGGCCAAAAAAATCCATATATTGAAATGCTAACTCCCAGGACCTCAGAATGTGACTGCCTTTAGAGATAGGACCTTTACAGAGGTTAACTGAGGTCACTGGAATACTGTCCTGTAAGAAGAGGAAATTTGGACACAGACTGGCAGAGAAAACAGTGTGCAATGGATTAAATGTTTGTGTCCCCTACCCCCCAAATTTATGTGTTGAAGGTTTCACCCTTCAGGGTGATGGTATTTGGGGATGGAGACTTCGGGAGATAATTAGGTTTAAATGAAGTTATGAGGGCAGAGCTCTGTTAGGGACTAAAGGTTTGTGTCCTCCAAAATGCGTATGCTGAAACTATACACCCCTCCATGTGGTGGTGGTAGGAGGTGGGGCTTCTGTGGGGTAACAAGCATGAGATGAGGTCATGGGTTGGAGCTCTCATGAATGGGATTAGCACCCTTCTAATAGTCACCAGAGAGCTTGCTTCCTATGCTCTGCTCTCTGCCACCTGAGGACACAGAAGTCCACAGTCTACAACCTGGAAGAAGGTCTTCACCAGAATGTGACCAATGCTGGCACCCGAGCCTGGACTTCCAGTTTCTAGGACTCTGAGAAATAAACTTTTGCTTATAGATACCACCCAGTTTATGGTGTTTTGCTATAGCAGTCTGAGCTAAGGCAGGACTGCATGATAGCACCTTTGTAAGAAGAGAAAGAGACCCCAGAACCCTTTCCACCCTGTGAGGAAATGGGAAGACAGAGAGAGAAGGTGGCTGTCTCAGAGCTGAGAAGGGAGTGCTCCCCAGAGCCCGACCAGGCCAGCACCTTGATCTTGGACTCCGGCTTCCACAGCTGTGAGAAAACAAATTTCTGTTGTTTAAGGCACGCAGTCTGTGCTGTGTTGTTATGGCAACCCAAGCAGACCAATACACGATACAAAGACAGTCATCTACAAGCCAAGGAGAGAGGCCTCAGAAGAAACCTACCCCCCTCACACCTTCACCTCAAATGTTTGTTCTTTACAAGTGAGAAACATTTCTGTTGTGAGCCACATCCTTAGGGCAGCCCTAGACAACATACAAGTATTATTTACCATTGTTTACACTTCCTTAAATGAAGCACAGCTCTCACATAGGAAAAAGAGTTCCACTGGGGTGAAGTTCAAACTCCCCTGTGCTTTCCTGTGGTTAGGGCAATCCAGATGGCAGCGGGAGGTCATCCATCTGAGAGAGATCAGATAGTGGAGGGGGCCCCAGACCATGGGAGCCTCTGAGGGCTATACTTTGGAACTTTGACCATGAGGATAGAATTTGCTTTTTAGTAACTATTTCCTTGTGTTCTCCCATGATGTTAATACAGCTACATCTTATAACTAAGTTGTAAGGTGAAAAAGTTATATGTAATAATTGAAAGCTTTTCCTGTGATAGGCAAGCTAGGAATAATCAACAGAGGCAAGATCAGCCATCTGTAGTCTGAGGGTGTAGACACAAGGCTTCTGAATGGTGTGACAGGAGGAACCTTGGCTTTGGTTTGGACAAACACGAGCATGACTCTTCCCTCTTCCGATTAGGAACTGTGAGACCTTTAACTGGGGGCAACTGTGTAACTTCTATGGACCATACTTTCCTTAGCTGTAAAATGGGCAGCATATCACCTGCCTAGCAGATACCGGGAAGACTGGAGCCTCTGTACTTAAGCCTTGGCTGTAATGCCTGGACACAAACGGTAGTGTTATTACTGTTGCCATTTTGGGGGAACACTCAATAAAGGTAATGGAGGAGCAGGGAAGGGAAACACGGTAAAGATAAAAGAAAGCTACGTTATCCTTAGTCAAAATCACAGAGACAAAAAGTAGAATGGTGGTTGCCAGGGGCTGGGTGAAGGGAGAAACGGGGAGTTATTGTTCAACGGGTATAATTTCAGTTTTGTAAGATGAAAAGACTCCTGCAGATGGATGGTGGTGGTGATTGCATAGCAACATGAATGTACTGAAAACCACGGAATTATACAATTAAAAACGATTAAGATAGTAAATTGTAAGTTACGTGTATTTCACCACAAGAAGAAAAAATTGGAAAAGGAATACCTTCTTCCACAGTACAGTACACTTGATGAAAACAGGGGAATAGAAAAAAAAAAAAAAAAAAAAACAACTATTAGCCACAAAGTCATTGATAAATTTGACTATGTAAAAAGTGAAAATTCTACAGGGCAAAGATCAGTCCATGCAAAGTCAAAAGACAAAGAACAAACGAGGAGAAATATTTTCAATTATATCAAACAGAGTTCATTCCCATGCTGAAGAAGGAAGTCCATATATTAGGAGAAAGGCCTGTCAGAAGGCCAGAAAGGGAGGCTGAAGAACAAGAATTCTATAGTTTCTGCAGGGTCTTGCAGAGGTACCCATGGTGGGGCAGGTTGGTGGGACAGACAGTTCTTCAGGCTTCATCATGTCCCAGCCCAAATATCCTTCTACATTCTCCGTACTGTTTTTCTCTGAATTTTGTGGTAACAGCACATTATTGAGCAGAGACGGATCAATATATCTTTTGTTACCCAAACATTATTGATCTCAGATGTATCAATACGTTTTTAGAGAGTGAGACAATTAACATCACTGGAGGAAGTTGTTAGAGCTTAAAACTGATCAAGGTTCATTATACAACTTGTGATAGTCCATTCACATTTTGCCCCATTGGGTTTTTGTTCCAGCGTTGCTGCTGCTGCTGTTGAGTCACTAAGTTGTGTCTGACTCTTTTTCAACTCCATGAACTACAGCCCAGGCTCCTCTGTCCATGGATTTCCCAGGCAAGAATACTGGAGTGGGTTGCCATTTCCTTCTCCAGGGGATCTTCCCGACCCAGGGATCAAACCCACGTCTCCTGAATTGGCAGGTGGATTCCTTACCAGTGAGTCACCAGGGAAGCCTGTTCCAACCTTGTGTATATTATAAATGTAAAATTTTTTCAAAATGATACATCATGAAATTTTGAGTGAAGAAGAATTTTTTGGTGAATTTTATGCAGATACGTATTCTGATTGTCTGAGCAACGTTTACATTAGTGTCTCAGAAGATGACAGTACTTCAGAATATAGTTCTGATTCAGATGATGTGAATGTTACACCAACAAAGACAAAAAAAACCTTATTGATTGATTCTGATACAGAAAGTGAAAATAAAACTCACAGTGCTGGAGAACGCTCCTTTGTTTCTACAGAATAGTAGATTGAAGATAATATTTCACAAAAATTAGAAGACTTTACAGGTGTTTCAGAGAAGGAAATGGCAGCCCACTCCAGTACCCTTGCCTGGAAAATGCCATAGACTGAGGAGCCTGGTAGGCTATAGTCCATGGGGTTGCAGAGAGTCAGACACGACTGAGTGACTTCGCTTTACTCCACTTCACAGGTGCTTCATGTGTAACTGTTGAATGTGAAAGTGAAAGTCAGTCAGTCATGTCTGACTCTTTGTGACCCCATGAACTATACAGTCCATGGTATTCTCCAGGCCAGAATACTGGAGTGGGTAGCCTTTCCCTTCTCCAGGGGATCTTCCCAACCCAGGGACCAAACTCAGGTTACCCACATTATTGAATGTAATAACCTGCAAAGTGTTAGTGCAATAACAGAAATCATTTTTAGCCGGCCAAAATAAAAGTCACCAGCCACAGACATTAGTTTCTGCAAAAATCCCCTGGTCAATAATGAGCTAAAACCTCTTCAGACACATATTAGGTATCAATAAATATTTCTTGAATCCTTTCATGTATTAGAGTAGTTTTGTTCCTAGGGCTGCTGGAACAAAGAACACAAACTGGCTTAAAACAATGGAACTTTTACAGTTCTAGAGGCTAGAAGTTTGAAATCAAGGTGTCAGAAGAGGGACTTCCTTGGTGATCCAGTGGTTAAGACTCCATGCTTTGGATTCAAGAGGCATGGGTTTGATCCCTGGTTGGAGAACTAAGATGCCACATGCTGCATTACAAAAAATGTTAAAAAAAAAAAAAAAGGTATCAGAAGGACCAGGTTCCCCCTGATGCTCGTAGGTTACTTCCTTGCTTCTTCTTAGCTTCTGGTGGCCCTAGGCAATCCTAGGCCTTTAGTCGCATGGCTCCAATCTCTGTCTCTCCCTCCACATGGCTTTCTTCTCTGTGTCTCTTAGTCCTTGCCTCATCTTTCAAGGACACCAGTCATTGGATTTAGGGCATACCCTATATCCAAGATTCTTTCACCTTAACACCCTTAACTAGTTACATCTTCAAAGACTCTATTTTCAAATAAAGTCACATTATGAAATTCTGGGTGGATGTGAATTTGGCAGGGCAGGGGCGGGACACTATTCAAGTTTTTAGATGCAACATAGAGCTTTTTTAGTTGCACCTTAGAACCCCATCTAACTAGCGTAAACAAATAAAAATAACTGTTGGAACAATTAGCAGAAAAGCCTAGAAATATATGGAACATCAAGAATGGCTTGACCAAGAAAGTCAGTCTTTCTCTTTCATTCTGATCTGTCTTTTGCTGTGTTGGCCTCATTCTTAGGCTCTATCGTGTGGCTTTTGGCAACTCTTGGTTCACATCCTCCTTGTAATCTAAGCAAAAATGATCTATTGTCTCTCCCCAAAACAGTATGATCAAACACTTCATGCGCATCATTAGCTTTTTTTCTGGAGTATAATTGCTTTATAATGTGTTAGTTTCTGCTGTACAAGGAAGTGAACTGGCCATGTGTATACATACACATGTATGGACTGTAAAGAAAGCTGAACACCGAAGAATTGGTGCTTTTGAACTGTGGTGTTGGCGAAGACTCTTGAGAGTTCCTTGGACTGCAAGGAGATCAAACCAGTCAATCCTAAAGGAAATCAACCCTGAATATTCATTGGAAGGACCGATGCTGAAGCTGAAATGCCAATACTCTGGCCACCTGATGCGAAGAACTAACTTATTGGAAAAGACCCTGATGCTGGGAAAGATTGAGGGCAAGAGGAGAAGGGAATGACAGAGGATGAGATGGTTGGATGGCATCACTGACTCAATGAACATGAGTTTGAGCAGCCTCCGGGAGCTGGTGATGGACAGGGAAGCCTGGTGTGCTCCAGTCCATGGGGTCTCAAAGAGTTGGACACAACTGAGTGACTGAACTGAACTGAACTGAACTGATGCATATATCCCCTTCCCCTTCATCTTCTTTCCCACCCCCATTCCACCCCTCTAGGTCATCACAGAGCACCAAATTCAGCTCCCTGTGCTATATAGCAGCTTCCCACTGGCCATCTAATTTACACATGGTAGTGTGCTGAGAAAAGAAAAGATGTGAAAGGTAAAGGAGAAAAGGAAAGATATACCCATTTGAATGCAGAGTTGTAAAGAAGAGCAAAGAGAGATAAGAAAACCTTCCTCAGTGATCAATGCAAAGAAATAGAGGAAACCAATAGAATGGGAAAGACTAGGGATCTCTTCAGGAAAATTAGAGATACCAAGGGAACATTTCATGCAAAGATGGGCACAATAAAGGACAGAAATGGTATGGACCTAATAGAAGCAGAAGATATTAAGAACAGGTGGCAAGAATACACAAAAGAACTACACAAAAAGATCTTCGTGACCCAGATAACTACGATGGTGTGATCACTGACCTAGAGCCAGACATCCTGGAATGTGAAGTGAAGTGGGCCTTAGGAAGCATCGCTATGAACAAAGCTAGTGGAGGTGATGGAATTCCAGTTGAGGTATTTCAAACCCTAAAAGATGATGCTGTGAAAGTGCTGCACTCAATATACCAGCAAATTTGGAAAACTCAGCAGTGGCACAGGACTGGAAAAGGTCAGTTTTCATTCCAATCCCTAAGAAAGGCAATCCCAAAGAATGCTCAAACTACTGCACAATTGCACTCATCTCACATGCTAGTAAAGTAATGCTCGAAATTCTCCAAGCCAGGCTTCAGCAATACATGAACCATGAACTTCCAGATGTTCAAGCTGGTTTTAGAAAAGGCAGAGGAACCAGAGATCAAATTGCCAACATCTGTTGGATCATCAAAAAAGCAAGAGAGTTCCAGAAAAACATCTACTTTTGCTTTATTGACTGCCAAAGCCTTTGACTGTGTACATCACAACAAACTGTGGAAAATTCTGAAAGAGATGGGAATACCAGACCACCTGACCTGCCTCCTGAGAAATCTGTATGCAGGTCAGGAAGCAACAGTTAGAACTGGACATGAAACAACAGGCTGGTTCCAAGTCAGGAAAGGAGTACATCAAGGCTGTATATTGTCACCCTGCTTATTTAACTTATATGCAGAGTATATCATGTGAAATGCCGGGCTGGAAGAAGCACAAGCTAGAATCAAGATTTCCTGGAGAAATATCAATAACCTCAGGTAGGCAGATGACACCACCCTTATGGCAGAAAGCAAAGAAGAACCAAAGGGCCTCTTGATGAAAGTGAAAGAGGAGAATGAAAAAGTTGGCTTAAAGCTCAACATTCAGAAAACTAAGATCATGGCATCCAGTCCCATCACTTCTTGGCACATAGATGGGGAAACAATGGAAAGAGTGACAGACTTTATTTTTTGGGGCTCCAAAATCACTGCAGATGGTGACTGAAGCCATGAAATTAAAAGACACTTGCTCCTTGGAAGCAAAGTTATGACCAACCTAGATAGCATATTAAAAAGCAGAGACATTACTTTGCCAACAAAGGTTCATCTAGTCAAAGCTATGGTTTTTCCAGTAGTCATGTATGGATGTGAGAGTTGGACCATAAAGAAAGCTGAGTGCTGAAGAATTGATGCTTTTGAACTGTGGTGTTGGAGAAGACTCTTGAGAATCCCCTGGACTGCAAGGAGATCTAACCAGTCAATCCTAAAGGAAATCAGTCCTGAATGTTCATTGGAAGGACTGATGCTGAAGCTGAAACTCCAATACTTTGGCTACCTGATGTGAAGAGCTGACTCCTTTAAAAAGATCCTGATGCTGGGAAAGATTGAAGGCGGGAGGAGAAGGGGATGACAGAGGATGAGATGGTTGACTGGTATCACCAACTCAATGGGCATGAGTTTGAGCAAGCCCCGGGAGTTGGTGATGGACAGGGAAGCCTGGCATGCTGCATTCCATGGGATTGCAAAGAGTTCGACACGACTGAGCGACTGAACTGAACTGAATTGAGTGTATATGTATCAGTGCTAGTCTCCCAGTTCATCCCGCCCTCCCCTCCCACTCGGTGTCCACATGTCTATTCTCTACCTCCATCTCTATTTCTGTTCTGCAAATAAAATCTTGGTTTTGATTAGGTTTCATGCATATCTCTAAATCAGTCACTGTGGCCAGGCCTGAGTCTATTCCTCAGCTCGAGAACCAGGCATTGAAAGTACACAGACTAAGGATGGAGGAGAGGGTTCTCCTCAGAGTAAACTTGGGTTTCTATTACCAAGAAGAGCATGAATAGGTGCTAGGCAGTAAAATATGTAGCTGTCCACTAGAATGTTATTCTTCCCCCATAGTTAAAGAGTTTCTGGAAGACAACAAATCTGGTGTTCTTTCCTGTATTCCTGAGACCTGGATAGCATCAAGCCTTCAGATAAATATTTCCTGAATTATTTTGAATTTTTAATATGATTTAGTCTCTGAGGACTTTATCCACTGTAAAAATGAGACCCAGTTCCTGAACCAAGATATAAAACCATAGCCCATTGAGACATTGCTCTTTGTTGATGTTGTTGTTTTCTGGCTGTATAGCTTGCAAGATCTTAGTTCCGCAACTAGGGATGGAACCCAGGATCATGACAGTGAAAGCCCCAAGTCCTAACCACTGGCCTGCCAGGGAATTCCAGAGATACTGCTCTTTGTAAAGCCCTATCTAGGTAGACCAGTTTGCCATCTGTTGTGAGCTCTCTGAAAAACTTCCATGAAAGGGAACTGAGAAGAAAGGCTCATGTTTGGGTCCACGTGGCAGGAAAGAAAAACAGTGCGTGAAACTGAGGAACAAAGAAATACATCTCCATTTCCCCACTTTGTCCCAGCACACAGACACAAATCACAATATATCTGCAGGGACAGAGTATTGTTACTCTTAAGTGCCCAGGAGCCCTGGTGGAGAAAATAAGATTCTGAGCTTAGGCACATGTCACCCCGGGGTTTAGGCCTGCAGGGTTGTACCTTAAACACCCGCAGAGGGGCCTTGTATCCCAAACACCAGAAGAGCCAGTGCCCAGAGGGTGAAATCAGACAGCCCTTTAGCCAGATGAAGCTGGACTTGGTAACCACACTGTGGAGTTTAATTTGCTGACCTAGATGTCATTTGCAGCCCACAAAACCTCATACCACAGCAAAGCTTTTCTTGTGCTGAGGCAGCTGGCAGAGCATGGTGTTGCAATGACTCAGTTCTCAGTGAAGGGACTGAAGACATTAGGGGCAGAGCTAGAGTCCTAAGACCACAGCCCCAAGAGACCTTCCTGTTCATTCCAGGCTGAGAGAAGAGGAACCTTCTGTTTGTGGGCACTCGTGTTTCATCAGAAGGGACGGGGCTGGATTGTGGGGCTGGGCTGTGTGTACCCAGTCCACACATGATGGTCAGACAATTATACTCAGACTGATCATTCAGCCTGAACCACACGGGCCAAAAGCATTTTGGGAAAGTGGGTCTTCCAACTCCGTGAATCAAGTCACATTTCTGCTTGCCTTCCATTTTGAAATCGGGACTAGTTTACATGAGGAAGCTGACATCAGTAAAACTAGAGTTGAAAACTGTGGGTTCTGAGGACTTCCTATTAAACAGCAGATTGAACATGTGTATAAACTTTAGCCTCCTCCCCAAGCCCCACTGAAACGTAAGTAAAGAGACTTTAAAAAAGGAAAAAGGCATGCATCCATTGGGCTTCCCTGATGGCTCAGCGGGTAAAGAATCTGCCTGCAATGCAGGAGACATGGGAAACGCAGGTTCACTCCCTGGGTCAGGAAGATCCCCCGGAGGAGGAAATGGCAACCCACTCCAGTATGCTTGCCAGGGAAATCCAATGGACAGAAGAGTCTCGGGGGCTACAGTCCAAAGGGTCACAAAGAGTTGGACACGACCAAGCACGAGCACAATCTTAAAAACCAAATATATCTGTAGGAGAGAGAAGAGTAGAAAGAGGGATCAGGAAAAAAAATTCCAGCGGAAGCCTATTGATGTTCTGGAGAAATACATTTACTTCAGAGATATTTCCCTACTGTGAAACACATATGTGATAAAAAATTGTTAGATATTGTTACATTGATTAGTGATAGAGACTCTCACCATTTTTATGTAAAGTGTCTACATGCTGTGTTGGTTGATTTAACTTTACATAATTTATGTCCTCAAAAGAATACATCTTAGAGTATATTGGTAGAAAGGTGGCCAGGAACTTAAATATATCCATGTGAGTTTATAATATCAACTAGTACTTTTCAATCCTAGCAGTGCATTAGAATCACTTTTGAGTGCTTATTAACAGTGAGAATCTTTGTTAAAAATACATATTCCTAGGCCCTTCCTCATGTTTATGAAACAGAACAGGATTGTGGATGGGGGAATTGCTATGAATCTATTTTTCCTTCAACTTTTTACTTTGAAAATTTCAAAATTAGAGAAAGGTTGAAAGAATATAATGTTCATCCTCTACCTTCTACCTAGATCCTACAATTATTAACATTTCAAGAATTTTTTTTTTTCTTTTCTCTCTCTGTTTCTCTCTCTCTGGCTATAAAATTTTCTGCTGAGACATCTGAAAGTAAATTTCAGACATCTTGACATTTTTTATTCTCATTGTGGGTCAAATTATGTTCCCCCCAAGGAGAAGTCCTAACCCCTGGTACCAGTGAATGTGACCTTATTATAAGCAGGGTCTTTGCAGATGTAATCAGGTTAAAATGAGAGAATATTGGGTTAGGGTGGGCCCTAAATCCAATAACTGATGTCCTTATAAGGAGAGAGAGATTGAAGTCCCAGAGAAACACACAGGGAAGGACAAGCGACCACAAAGGCAGAGATGGAGTTAGTGCTGTCATGAGCCAAGAACTCCTCAGATTGCCAGCAAACACCAGATGCTAGGAAGAAGCAAGAAAAGATCATCATCTCTTGGTGCCTTCAGACACGGCATGGTCCAGCTGATACCTGGTTTGAGACATCTAGCCCCCAGAACTGAAAGAGGATACATTTCTGTTGTTGTAAGCCACCTAGCTTATGATTGTTTGTTATAGAAGTTTTAGAAAATTATAGGAATTCCCAAAAGCCAGATATTTCATAGGAGTAAGAACATTCTCTTCATATCAATGCCACATCTAAGAAAATTAAGACTCATTCTATAATTTCCAATTCATAATCAAAAGGATCCAATTGTGCTCAAAGTAACTTTTGCAGACTTTCTTTTTTGGTCAGGATCCAACCAAGGTATCTTATATTCATTTGATTGTTATGTCTCTCTAATTTCTTTCATTCTATAGTAATCTACCTTTTTAAAAAAAAAAAAAAAGGAAAGACATTAATTTTTCAAGTATCCAGGTTATAGAGAAAAAATTACTCTCAAACTATAAAGAAGACTTTATGCATGATTATTGCAACAAGGGAGAGAGAAGGAGTTCAACTCTGGATACAGCAAGGTTAGGTGGGGATATATGGCCAAAAGGCAGGTGCGGAAGTCAGTGTTTGGAGATGGAGACAAGGTGGGGGTCCTTGTCTAAACTTGCTTAACAGGATTCTCGCTAAAGATATGTCAAGAGCTTAGACCTGATCGTGCGTAGAAAAGGAGGAACTTGATCAGATATTAAAGGAGATAAGATATCGGGGTGGCTTGACTGGTAAAGAACCCACCCACAAAATCAGGAGACCCAAGAGATGAGGATTCAATCCCTGGGTCAGGAAGATCCCCTGGAGAAGGAAATAGCAACCCACTCTAGTATTCTTGCTTGGAAAATTCCATGGATAGAGGAGCCCATGGGGTCACTGAGCATGTATGCACCACCATTACCACTGCAGAGATTGGGTGGGGTAGGCCCAAGGCGGAGGCCTTGATGAAAGAGCGTTCAGAGGAACCTCACAAAAAGAGAGAGCCTTTGTCATAGCTTAATTGTCTTATACTGTGTTCCACACAGTGAATGTGTCTTTCTGATTTCTCTTGGTATAATTTAACTTTTCCTCTATCCCCATATTTTCTGTAAACTGGAGTGTAGGTCATGAGGCTTGGTTAGAAGTATGTTCATCACTTCGACAAGAATAATTCATAGGTGGTATTGTGTATTTTGGATTATATCATATCAGAAGGTGCATAATTGTTGCACTATTAGTGCTCAGTTTGATTGCTTGGTTAAGATGGTGACTACCAGGTCTCTCCAGTGTAAAGAGAAGTTTTCCATTTGTAAGTAATTTGTAAGTCATCTGTGGATGTTACTTTAACCCAATGTAAATATTTTATTCTTTCACCCAGTAGTTCCACTGATGGTCTTTGCTTAGATCATTAATTTTTTTGCAGGGTGCAAAATAGTGATTTCCAATTCTATCATTCCTTCCAGTTTTATTGACCAGTATTTTGTTTCCTTTCTCTTTTGTTTTGATTATCACAGTGATCATGTAGATTTTGTTTTATTCATTGTGCTACCAATTGTAGTCATTATTTGTTTTGATGCTCCGGTTTTCTCAAATTTGGCCTGTAAGAATCCTTTTCAGCTAGCTCCTATGTCTTTTGAATACTTTTTTGTTTTCTGGCACAATTTGATGCCCTAGGCTCACTTTCCCTGCCTGAGATTTGGGATTGGCTATTTGTTCAAGTGACAGAAAACATGGCCATCCTCCTCAATTACCTATAAGTAAGATGTCACTTTCCTTACCACTTAAAATAAGTTTTAATGCTAGCTAATTGTTTATTATTACTGTGTGCCAGGTACTCTGCAAGTGTTTTCTATGCATTACCTCAATTAATTCACGAATAATAATACTGAATTTTTTGCGGTAAATACTTTTATATATCCCCATTTTACAGAGGAGGAAACCAGGGTGTGAAGTAAAGCAGGCTGCACAGGGCCATTCACCTAGCAAGTGGAGGAGTTAAAATCAGAACTCAGATCATTCTGACTCCAAAATCAAGCTTGGAACCCCCATGATATATTGCCAATTTTGCTACAAAAAAAAAAAACTACTTTAAAAGAGTTGAACTTCATAATATAGATAGTAACGCAAAAGCCCCATGCTTTAAAATGATAGCCATTACACAAAATGTAAAGAAAGAAATCCTTGAGAGATTTGGTAACGTTCTCATTCATTCCAAAACGCCAATAATCACCGTTTAGGATAACCTGGGTGAGGACTGGAATGTGATTGGTAGCTCAACCAGAAGCCTTATCATGGAAAGAATTGGAGCAGGGACTCTGGACCAAGTCATTGTCAAAACCTTCCAAGCTTCTCCCAGTTGCAGCACTTTTCTGTTTCTGGGGTGGTCTGTTTAGCGCTTCAGCTGTCCAGGTTAATGAGAGGGATAGCTGGGGGCTGGAGGGAGATCTGTTGTGATTATGTAACTGTGTCCTGGTTCTCAATGTCCTAGGATGCCAGGGAAGATAGGGGGGACTTGCCCAGTCAAGGGCTGTGATGCCTGGAAGAAGGGGCCCCTTTTTCTAATCTGCACAAAGGTGCCATGTGGGCTGTAGAGGCTCTACCCAAGTAAAGTCCTCCCAGCTTGAGACTGACTGTTTTGGGTTCAAGGGTGAGTGACTCCCTATTATCTCCTAATGAGAGAAAACTTTCTGCTCCCAACAGGAATTTCCAGTTAGAGTTATTAGCTTAGGTGTAACCTGAAATTTAAATGTAATTACATTTCTCTTAGAGCTGAGTTTGCTCGTAGCAACCTGCCAGTTCCCTTCCCAGGAGGAAGGGCTCCAGCCTCTTACTCTTCCTTCTTTTCCACCTTGACCTCAGCGTCCAGTTAAGCCTGTGTTTAGTGAGGAGCCTTAACCCAGATACCAAGTCTCCGGCCTGTCTGTCCCCATGCCCTCCCTCCCTGGGTCTTTGCCCGGGAGCAGGGAGAGGTACCCAAGTACCAAGGGCAGTGGTGTGGGATATTGCAGGGAGTGACAGGTGGGGGGCCCATTAAGATAAAGAGGAAGAATAAACAGAAGCAGGTGTGCCCTTGGCCCAGGTCCCCAGCCGACTGATAAGAGCTAGGCTCCGGAGCTGGGCCTGGCCTCCTGGGAGCTGGGAGCTGGGACAGGCCCCTCCATTCTCATCTCTCCATTGGATCCTGTTTCCCTTCCTGGGAAAATGGGCCAGAGGGACTTTCCCTCCGTTGGAATGCAAGCTGGACATAGTCACAATCTATTACCAATGCCAGTGACTCCTTTAGATTGAAAAGATGTGTCCAGACACCATTCTCGGGTGAACTATGAAAGTGGGACTATGCGCGCACACACATGTACACACATTCCTCACACACACACCCACACTCATACCCATCTAGGCTAAGATTAAGAAGCCTCAAGCTGTCCCCAGTCCCCAGAACAATGGCCCCCCAAAGCTATGGGGTTCTCTCCATGGGATGTATTGTCTAAGCTTCACTACAGGGCTCTGGGCCTGGGGGAGAATGAGTTAATTGGGAAACCTCTAGAAACCCTCCTGGCCCTAAAATTCTCTGGCTCTAAGAGCTGTTTAAAGCTGCCCACCCCCAATCCAGAAAGGATCAAGCCAATTGAAACTCTGTACCTTTTAGGGTGTGGGCTGGCACTGGGGTTGGGGCTAGCCATGGTCTGCACACCCCCTCCCTGGGACACCCCCTTCCACTTGGCCACCAGCATATCATTCTACAGCAGTGTTTCCCTCTGAAAAGAAAAAAATTATCATGGACCCTGAACAGATTTAAAACTTTGAATTTTTAGTATTACCCCAATATGTGCAAATTTCAACCTCAGTATAAGCTCCATATGTGCATAAGTTGTCCATAATCATAAAATTCAAGCTGGAAGGAAGGGAGATGCCAGGGTCTCACCCACCCACTCCCACCTTTGGGGGTGTCTCTTGCAAGGGGCTTCGGTTTCTTCCGGACAGACCCAGTGTGACCCGCTGTGTTTCCTGGGTGGTCCCTGGGCTCAGGTCTCACTGCCCCCATTCCTATCCCTCCAGCCTGGAGGAGGTGGTGGCCTCCTGCCGTTGTTCATCTCTGGGTCCCCACACTCTCTTCTCGGTGGACTCCTGGTTTTTCCCTCCTGGCAGGCTGGAGGCGGAGAGGCAGCATGTCACAGAGGCGTGTTAGGTGGGTGTCTCCCTACGCTAAGAGGGGGAATTGTAGGCTGAGCGTTTCCTGGGGACTGTTCCCAACAGGAGCAGAGAGGGCAGCAGGACTGGGCAGAAGGTGTTGAAATGCAGCAGAGATGCCGTAAGAGCCCCGTCTTCCCTCCATCCCAGAGTCATCCCAAACTGGGGCCGGGCTTGTGTCCCCACCCCATCCCCGCAGGAGTGAGCTGGCCCGGGGACTGTCCCTGTTGGCCATGGACATGGCGGCTGCCTTGAGGCGAGGTCTTTCCTGAGAAGGGACCGGCTGGGGGCTGCCCCTAGTCCTGAAGGGGAACCTGGGCAGAGGCCACAGCGTCCACCTCCGGTTCAAAGCCCAGCTCTGCAATTTCTAGTTATGTGACCTTGACCAGTTTCCTCATCCTTATTCAGTCAGCATTTCCTAATCTGTGATGAGGGAAACTGGGAGACCTTGTTTCTGCAATGGGACAGCCTCCGCCCGTGTCCCCCCTCCACCCCCCGACTCCTGGGGGCTGGGTGACCTCGCTCTCATCCCTGGCTTTTCCAGCCTGGGACAGAATGAGGAAATAACCAAGGTCCTCTGGCAGCCTGGCCTCCTGGTTCCCCCGCAGCTTCTTCCCGGGATTCATGTCGGGGGGCAGGGGAGTCAGAGTTCTGGATCCGGTGTTCCTGCCCCCAGCTGGTGTGTCAGGCTCTGGTCCCTGGAGCCCCACAGGAAAGAAGGGGTGGGTGAATAAGGGCAGAATCCTGTGCCCTACCCCCAAATCCCACCTGCATTCTCAAGAGTAGAAAAGATGGAAAGAAAGAAATCGAATAAAGTGGGGGTATGTGAAAGAGTATAGTGGCACCTCAGACTTCTTTAGGGACCCCTGCTACATATGGGGACTCAGTGTTAATTAGAAAAGGTCCCTCCTCTGGGGGGACACAGCCCCATGAGTGCTCAGCATAGTGAACAGTGCCTTTGTGCAAGCTAGAAGAATGCCCCCGGTCTCTCTGTGCACTCGAGGGGCAGTGCTTCACCAGCCCAAGCTCATGGGGCGACCCTGTAGGAAGGCTTCTGTTGATGCTTTGGACTCCTTGCCCAGCCTCTGCCCTGCAGTTCTCTTAGCCCACACCACACTGCATAGCCTTGGGCTCTGTACATTTTGTGTGGTTGATGACCTTAGGATGGACAATCAGGTTATACATATATATATATATATATATATATGTGCCACAGAGCCTATCTTCCCAACATTAAACATCTCTCTCTGCCTTAGATGTTGCTTTCTGTGATAACATCCATAGATTCATTGAGTCCCGGAACTGCAAGGGACCCAGAGATTACAAATCACTGCTGACTGACAAGGCCAGCAAGCCTGTTCCCTTGGGGACAGACCCGACACAGAAGCACCCCAACTCACAGCCTTTGCCCACCACCTCGCCCCACCCCGCCCCACCCTGCCCCGAGCTGCTTCTATACACATGCCCTGCCTGTCTCCCTTGCTCTGTTTAGAGCCCACATCTAGTGACTCATGTCCTTGGACATGGACCACAGCACCCTCTCCGTAAGACAAGTCGGTTGGAGAGGTGGCGTGGGCTGAAGAGAAGTCAGAAACTGGATGAGTTCTGGGGGATTTAGCTGGGTTTATTCAATCCAGAACCCAGTGTGGACCCTTATGGCTTTTCTTGGGGAAAAAAAGAAAAAGAAAGAAAGGTTACAATGGGTCTGCATTCTGGTAGCACCTGACTAGAGCTGAGCGGTGTCACCCCAGCAGATGTGCAGGAGTGGCCTGAAGGCCAGTGTAGTGGGGTTTGTGTATTCCAGAGTCAGCCAGCCAGAGTTTCAATCCTGGAACACTTATTAGCTATGAGACCTTGGAAAAGTTACTTCTCTGTGCCTTTGTTTTCCCATCTGTCAAATAGTGTTAGTTGCCTAGTCATGTCTGACTCTTTGCGACCCCATGGACTGTAGCTCTCCAGGCTTCTCTGTCCATGGGATTTTCCAGGCAAGAATACCAGAGTGGGTTGCCATTCCCTTCTCCCGGGGATCTTCCTGACCCAGGGATCGAACTCAGGTCTCCCACATTTTAGGCAGATTCTTTACCGTCTGAGCCACCAGGGAAGATGATGACAATGGGATCCATCCCACAGGGTTGTTAGAAGGATTAAGTCATTACCTGCTTATAACAGCACATAGTACATAGTATTTGTTGTACAGGAGGAGAAGGGGGCAACAGAGGATGAGATGGTTGGATGGCATCACCATCTCAATGGACATGAGTTTGAATAAATTCCAGCAGACAGTGAAGGACAGGGAAGCCTGGCTTGCTGCAGTCCATGGGGTTGCAAAGAGTCTGAGTGACTGAACAATAACAACATAGTGTTTGTTAGCTATCATTAATGACAGCAGGTGGGTTCCCATTGGGCAGAGTAGACATTAATGCAAGGTTTCCACATTTTATTGCCTCAGTGACCCCTGGATTCTCGGCAATAGATTGTAGTTGGGTAAGGAAATCCAAGCAGGAAAAGTCTTCTATGAGATCCCCTCTCCTTAGCAAAACAGTCCTCCGGACTGCCCAGGGTATGTGGTAAGCAGCCTGGGCTCTAGGTCCTGCCCAGCTCAGAACTCTGCTTCCACCAAGGACATGCTGGGAAGGACTGTGAACAACCAGTTTTTCCTCCCGTCTGGGAATTCCAAGAGCACATCTTGGAGACATATCCCAAGGCATCCTCATTCCTCTTCCTAAGACATTACAGTCTGTCAACAACAAAATCTTCCACAGCATACTGGGTATTTTCATTTCCAGTCTGACTCTTGCTTGGGGTAATAAGTTCCATGAACTTACCACCCACCAAGTGAGGTCTGATTTTCTTTTATTCTGAAACCACATTCCCTCTAGCTTTAACCAGAGCCCCTGGTTATAGTTCGGGATTGGGTGAATGAGTTCACTGACCATAATATTCATGATCAAACATATTATTCCTTCTTAGCCTTTATCTTTCCAGATAGAAAAACCCTTAATGTATCACTCTGTATATTTTCAGCAGCTTCCCTATTCTTTTGGCAACTTTGGTTGGTCCTTTTTCTTGTTGCCCACTGTCTTTCCCAAGGCACAGAAATCACACAGGATGGAAATCCCTCCTCAGCCACAATTCCCCCTCTGCTGCATTCTATTATACTGGGATACACTTCCAAGAACCAAATGAGAATTTTGGTTTGACACATAAAAATTGTAGATATTTGATTGAAGAAAAGTGGAAAAAGAGGGGATTGGGAGTGGGTGAAAGAAAGAATAAAAGAAGGCAGAGCACCAGCAGAGGGTTTGGCCACTGAATAAAAGGTGAGATCTTTTTTGTCAGAACAATAAAAGGTGAGATCTTAGATGTGCAAGTTGCGTCTTACCCAAGGATGCCCTCCAAGGGGTTAGGTGGGGGCTACAGCCCAGTCCTCACCCACTCACCATGGTCCTGGGTTCTGGGCTGCACCAGCCAGAAGAAACCCCTTAATTTGTGTAAATACAAAGTAAACATTAGTAGCCCTGCCCATTCCTGCATTGGTCAGTATGGGAGCAGCTGTGTCCCCTACAGGGAGGGCAGAAAAACACAGGTCAGAGCTAGGTCCTGGGTCCTGACATGCTCCACCAGAAACTTTTCTTCGTAATCTGTCCAGGGACCACTTAATGAGCATCTGCTGTGTGCCCAGCACTATTTTTAGGTGTTGAGAAGACAAACATGGTTCCTGCTCTCACAGAGTGTATGTTGTAGCCAGGGGAAGCCAATTAACAAAGTAAATTTAGACACCACAAGCATCACAATAGTTTAGTTCAGGGATTGGCAAACTATGACCCTTGGGCAAAATCCAGCCCGTGGCCTATTTTTCTAAGGTCCATCAGCTGAGAACAATTTTTATATTTTTAAGGGATTATAAAACAAAATAAACCCTTAGGAAATACAAAGACTAATGACCCACTCTTCAGCCCTTTACAAAGTTTGCCCAGCCCTAGGTGGTAGGGTGGTCTAGAGCAGTCGCCCCCCAATCATTTTGGCACTAGAGACTGATTTCATGGATCACAATTTTTCCAGACTGGGGTGGCATTGTTTCAGGATGAATCAAGCACATTTCATTTATACTGCAGTTTATTATTACATCAGTTCCACCTCAGATCATCAGGCATTAGATCCCGGAGGTGGGGACAGTTGGTCTAGAGAACACTGCTGGAGACCTCTATAGCATCCATCAGCATCTCTCCAGTACATGACAGCCTAGAGATCTGGGTGGGAGAGGACCTTAGCTGCCTAAGCCTAATCTGCGTCCTTTCAGCAGTGACTGGTTCAGGGATACGCTGATCAGCACATGGAGTCTTTTAGGTTAATCGATGGGCTAGGTAAAGTCTAGGACTTTCCTTTGAGTGTTGGAGGATAAGGAACTCTCTTTCTGCATGAGGTGGGATAGATGTGAGGCCAGGAATTGCTGCAGCCATTGTGCTAGCATGAGGACAGAGCTGACCCACCACCCAAAGAATCATAGAGACAGATCCAGGGCCCTGACTGGAGCCTGATTGGCTGCTGGACATTTTAGGTCCACAAGCCACTATATTCTGTTCAATGTTTAAGCCAATCTGAGTTTCTTGTTTCTTTGGACCAACAACATTCTAACTGCTATAGATGCCCAAGGGAAAAAGGAGGTGATGTTTGAGCTGAGACGTAAATGACTGTAAAGATCTGGAGGGAAATCCGTTTCAAACAGAGGAAGAAGCAAATGCCAATGTGCAGAAGTGGGCATGAGCCAGGCACAAGTGAAAAGCAGGACAGTGAATGAGTCCTGGGAAGCCCTCATGATATCTGATGAGGCAGAGAAGCAGGCTGGGTCTTGATGACCAGGAGAGGATCTTAGATATTGCTTTAAATGCAACAGGAAACCGTTGTTTGTTTACTTTTTAAATTTGATTTTTATTTACATACAGCAGCAGGATGCACAAAGCTTAGGGCACAATTTGTGCCTAAGCTCACACACATACACATACATCTCCATCACCCTGATCACGAATGTTTTTAGCCCCTACAGGTCATATATGGAATTTCAAATTTTCTAGCAGCCACATTAAAACAAGTAAAAACAAAAACCCAGGTGTAATTAATTATAACAATGTATTTGATTTACCCCCAGCAGATCTAACATATTGTTTTAATATGTAATCAGTGTTAAAGGTGTTACTGAACTATCCATTTTCTTCTGGCTAAGTCTTTGAAATCCAGTGTACATTTTACACTGGTAGCACATCTCAGTTTGGACCAGCCACATTTCAAGGGCTCAATAGCCATACATGACTGGTGGCTATTGTATTGAACATTATACAGTACAATGTATGTGCTGGTCTAGAGGGTAAGCATGATAAAGAACTAAAGCAAACAGTGTCCACTGATCAGAATAGAAGTTATGTAAGATGTGAGTCACTGACCTTATCTCTCTTTAGAGTACCTACTTCTGCTTCATTGACCACACTAAAGTCTTTGTGTGGATCACAACAAACTGTGGAAAATTCTTAAAGAGATGGGAATACCAGATCACCTGACCTGCCTCCTGAGAACCTGGTATGCAGGTCAAGAAGCAACAGTTAGAACCGGACATGGAACAATGGACTGGTTCCAAATTGGGAAAGGAGTACATCAAGGCTGTATATTGTCACCCTGCTTATTTAACTTATATGCAGAGTACATCATACGAAATACCAGGCTGGATGAAGCACAAACTGGAATTAAGATTACAAGGAGAAATAACAGTAACATCAGATGTGCAGATGACACCACCCTTATGGCAGAAAGTGAAGAAGAACTAAAAAGCCTCTTGAAGAAAGTGAAAGAGGACAGTGAAAAAGCTGGCTTACAACTCAACATTCAAAAAACTAAGGTCATGGCATCCAGTCCCATCACTTCATGGCAAATAGATGGGGAAACAGTGGAAACAGTGAGAGACTTTATTTTCTTGGGCTTCAAAATCACTGTAGATGGTGACTGCAGCCATGAAATTAAAAGATGCTTGCTCCTTGGAAGAAAAGCTACGACCAACCTAGACAGTATATTAAAAAGCAGAGACGTGACTTTGCCAACAAAGGTCCATCTAGTGAAAGCTATGGTTTTTCCAGTAGTCATGTATGGATGTGAGAGTTGGATCATAAAGAAGGCTGAGCGCCAAAGAATTGATGCTTTTGAACTGTGGTGTTGGAGAAGCCTCTTGAGAGTCCCTTGGACTGCAAGGAGATCCAACCAGTCCATCCTAAACGAGATCATTGTAAGGACTGATGCTTAAGCTCCAATGCTTTGGCCACCTGATGTGAAGAACCAACTCAGTGGAAAAGACCCTGAGGCTGGGAAAGATTGAAGGCAGGAGGAGGAGGGGACAACAGAGAATGAGATGGTTGGATGGCATCACTGACTCAATGGACATGAGTTTGAGCAAACTCCAGGAGATGGTAAAGGATAGGGGCGCCCGGTGTGCTGCAGTCCATGGGGCCACAAAGAATCAGATACAACTGAGCGACTGAACAACAACTTTTAGTTAAAGTAAGGTACCACCCATTCTCAGTTCCCTAGCCCTATACTCCTGTGAAGTCTTAGATTACTCAACATAGTATTTTCTTTCTTTGAGGAGTTTTAGTTCCCCTTTAGGCTCTCTAATGAATGGAGTTGTCATTCTGCACATCCTTAGGCAGTATCAACATATGAATGACAGGTTCCTCATCTAACCAATCACCTGCCAGTTTCACCCTTGGGTTATCTCAAACTTCCTGATGAAAGTCTTTCTACATCTGTGGGTTCCCAACTTGGCTGGTCATCTCAATCACTTCAGAGTATTTAAAAGAAGACAAAACAAATAACACATCTAGGACCTCCTGAATCACAATCCAGAGTTGTGTTCAGTGATGTGCATTAAAAAAAATGACCAGCAGGGACTTCCCTGGTAGTCCAGTGGTTAAGACTCTGAGCTTCCACGGCCGGTGATAGAGAGTTCCATCCCTGCAGGGAACGAAGATCCCCAGGTGAGTCTTGGAAAAATAATATAATAATATAAAATCTCAGATGACTGTTATGGGCATTCAGCCTCGGGCACTATCGATTTTGCTGACCAGGACAGAGACTTTGTCTGTAACAGAGACACAGCAAGTTCCAAAGTAACATATCCTTTGGGAGCAAAATTCCTTTTAACAATGCCATTGTGTGACATCCCTGGAGTCCAATCGTTAAGACTCTGCTCTCCCAATGCAGAATGCAGGTTCAATCCCTGCTTGGGGAACTAAGATCCCACGTGCTTTACAGCCCCAAACAAAAAACAGACCTCAAGGTCACTGTGGCCAGGGAAGGAGTGGGGCGTTTTCATTTCCTCAGTGCTGGGGTGATGACGGTGTCTGTCGGGGAGGTCTCACCGGTCCCCTTGAGTATAGCCTATACTAGGCAGGCAGAGCGTAGCCCAAGGAGCAGGAAGCAGCATCTTCAGTTGTGGACCAATAGGAGAGAAGGCAGAGACTGGCCCCAGGGATGTAGGTGAGGAGGAAACCCACAGTTGCTAACCCATCCTCATTCTTCTCATTCTGCTTTTCCCTATGGTACTGACTTTCCTGGTGGTGAGTCCATGGACACTCCTCTTCACACCCAGGTGTACAACAGCATTGCTAAACTGCGTTTCAAAGGGCAATTTGAAAGGGCAATGACTAAGGCTTAAAAAAAAAAAATTAACCCAGCCCTTCTGGATTTCAGTTTAATTGCTGGGTGTGCCCTGGGCACCAGGGTCATAAAGCAGAACTGGTTTCCTTCCTTTGAAAAATTTAAAGAGCCCTGGATTTGCAGCCTGGACACCTGAGTTCTAGTCCCAACGCTAACAGCTGTGTCACTGGGTATATGATTTAATTGATCTGGAGCCCCACTTCTCTCCCTAGTAAGATATGAGTAATAACACCCGTTTCTTAGGTTATAATGATTGCCGAATAAGATCACGCTTGTGAGAGCAAGTTGGAATCTGTAAAGCACGGCACAAGCACAAAATGCTAACGTTTCTAGTAGGAGAAACGACGCGGGACGTAGAGGAGCCGGAGGAGCCCTTCGGCAGCTTCCGCGACGCTCAGGACAGGAAGCGCGTTTCCGTCCCTCGGCCCTCCTCCCTTTCTTCCTTGGCCCCCTCCACCTGCCACGGCGCGTGCCTTACAAACAGCAGGCGCTCTAAGCCGAGAGACTGAGTAAATGAACTCGCTCTGGGTATTTCGGTCCTTGGTACACACCGATCCTAGACTTCTGGGAAAGCAGCCTCCGAGAAAAAGCGCTTGCCCGGGTCTCCATCGGTGTTTCCAGTGGCAATGCCTCGGCAGGCGGCACGTTTCCATTGGCTGGGGAGCCCCCTGCGCGTGTTTTTCATTGGCTGACTGCGACTGGGATGAGGAGAGACAGCTCCTCTGAGGTTCACCGCCGAGAACCACTCAGGGCTGCTTGCGCCTTCGCCGCCCCCCCGGTGCCCATCGATCCCTGGGAGCGCGCTCCTCCTCCGCGCGCTCAGTCTGTCCCGGGCCGCAATTCCAGTCTTAGACCCGCCATCTCCAGCCTCTGCTCAAATCGCCTTCTTTGGGAAACATTTCCCAGGTAAACCCAGCCACCACCGGCCCCTTAAAAGACGTCTTTCTGGTTCTCTACTCGGAGGCGGAGCATCACTCAGCGCCACGCGAGCTGTGCCTTTGTCACTTTCTCAGGCCCGCAGCCGGCGGCATTAAAAAGCTTAGGCTTCTTCCCGATGCTTCCCCTTCCCGGGGAAGTGAAGGATGCTGGGGCGTGAATGCCCTGGGCCCCAGTGCACAACCGAATAAAGTGGAACATTTCTTTCATCACTTACAGAAAGTATTTTCACTCGGCAGGAATAGCATCTCCAGCTCCTCAGAGCAAGCTTATTTTAACACCGCCTAGCTAGAGAACACTGGTGAGCTGGGGGCGTTTTCTAGCGGTTTCTCCTTCTCCCCCCCACCCCCGCACCACACACGCACTTCCCATCAGCCTGCATTGTTCCCGGAGCGGCGAACCCCGCAGCCCGGCCGATGCGCCCGGGCGGCCCCAGCGCCGGGAAATCAGCGGCTGCGGTCCAGGACGCCCCTGGGCGAGCTGCGTGGAGAGCTCGGCGGGGGCGCGGGCGGGGCCGGCGCTGCCAATCACCGCGCGGCGCACGTGCGGCACGTCTGCGCATCCGGGCCCCCGCCCGGCGCCGGCTCGGCTGGGGGTGCGGGGGTGGGGGTGTGCCCTCGGGGGGCGTGCGGTGGTCTGGGGATGCGAGCGCGCGGGGGGCGGGGCTGCGAAGGGGTCTCGAGGATGGGAGCGTGCGGGGCGGAAGGTTTCTCAGGGGTCTGGAAGGCGCTGGCAGGCGTGGCAGTGGTGGGGTGTGAAGGCCCTGGGGGCGGGGGTGGTGAAAGGGGAAGCGTCTGAATTTGGGGGGGCCGGGGGAGTACGGGCACGCCAAATGGGTTTATCCGGGCACCCTTGGGTCACGGGAGGGTCCTCTGCCGCTCGCCCACTACCACCCCCCCAACTCCCCCCTCGCCCAGCTGTAATATACAAGGGAGCTCCGGGAAACTCCCGCGTCGGCCTCAGCCTGCCTGTCGCTAGAATCTGGGCCACAGACAGGTGGAGAAGGGTGTGATGACCCGCGCATCCTCCTTGTGGTAGCTTAGCCAAGGGTCGGAGGGCAGGGAGGCGGGGCTGCAAATGCTGGACCTAGGGCAGGAGAAGGCAGATCGTTTTAGGTGCCTCCTTCACCATCGGACTCATACCCCAATCGCGCTCTAAAAAGGAGTGTTTTACTTCTGGCTGTGAGTTATAAACACAGAAGCATACAGTATATATAAGCCAGAGGACTGGAGCCCAGGAATCAGCGCTGTCGGTGTGGACTGTACAGTGGGCAGAAAGGAAGACGGGGCACCGCCGTCACGGCCCACTCTGCGGTGGGGCTTTCTGGCTGTAGGGAACTTAGGAAGGCGAGGGACCAACATCCTCAAACACAGCGGCATCTTCATTGTCGGGTGTCCTCTTTGGGTCCCAGGGAGGTCTGAGTTGGATGCGAGAGGCAGCTGGTTGGATGGAGCTGTACCTCGCTGTGAGGCCCCTGAGGTGTATTGCTGTTTACCGTCCTTGTAAGACTCTAACAGCTTCCGGGAGAGGAACTCCCTTTGAAGTGGGGGCTGCATTTCGGCTCTTCTGACTTCGCGTTGTCTGCTTTGATGTGGGGTGACGCCAGGCCTAGCAGAGACTGGCTACCGGGATCAAGCGATCAAACAGCGCTCCAAGTTCACCTCCACCGGGACGGACGTCTTGAGGGGCCGGTTGACATACTCTGGAAAGGAGCTCACATTTCCCCCTTTCCCGTTGTTTTTTAACTAACGCAGTACATATTTTTCAAACGTATCGTTCAGTTCTCTATGTCTGTGAAATTACAATGGAAAATCTTGGGCTAAAGTGCTCTACCTACATGGCTTCATTTAATCCTCAAAACAAAGCTATTACACGGGTCTTATCCTCCCTTTATAGAGAGAACTTGAAGGCCTAGGGCCAGGCAGCTGTGGGAATGAGCCCTCCTTCCTGAGCACCTCCTCACTAAAAGTTAATTGGGTGAATCAAACGAATCAAGCCTCACAAAACAACAGTGCCTGAACCACAGTCCGCCCATGATGAAAGTTTAGCTGTTCTTTTCATCACTGTTATTGTTACAAATAATAAGCATAAGGCTTCCCTCTATTGCGTTGGCAAGTTCTAAAGAAATTGTAGGCAGCAGACCTGGGTGAATTCCTTTATTTATTAAACTCTTTTTGAGGGCGGCTGTGTAGCATGTGGGGTCTTAGTTCCCTGACCAGAAACTGAACCTGCACCCCCGGCACTGGAAGTGCAGAGTCTCAGCCACAGGACCACCAGGGAAGTCCCTTATTTTTTAAACTTTTTATTTTGTATTAGTGTATAGCCAATCGTGATAGTTTGACGTGAACAGCGAGGGGACTCAGCCATACATATATGCGTATCCGTTCTCCCTGAAACCTCCCTCCCATCCAGGCAGCGCATAACATTGAGTTCCTTGTGCTATACAATAGGTCCTTATTGGTTATCCATTTTGAATACAGCAGTGTGTACATGATCTTCCCAAACTCCCTAACTATCCTTTCCCCTCGGCAACCATAAGTTCGTTTTCTGTCCCTTTTTGTTTTGTAAGTTCGTTTGTATCATTTCTTTTTAGATTCCACATACAAGGGATGTCATACGATATTTCTTTTTCTCTGTCTGACTTACTTCACTCTATATAACACTCTCTAGGTCCTGAATGAATTCCTTTAGAAACTTGTAGGGGTTGGCTGTTTTTTACTTTGAGCCATCTCCAGATGGCTCTAGCAGTGGATTCTTGACCAAGATGCTCCAAGACAACCTATACAGTGTGTTTTCCTGTGGAGACGTGCTCCCAGGCTTGATCTGTCCTTCCTTCCCCATGGGAGAAAGTTCTCACAAACATGTGGTCCAGCGCTCAGCAGGGTGCTTCTAGGCCTGAGGGTGTCAAATTGATATGGGTAATGTAACTTAACTTGGTCTTAAAATTTCATAGAGCAAATCAACATTATTTACTGAATCATTTACTTTTTAAGAGTGTTTACTCAGCCGTATAAAAGGAATGAATGTGACTCAGTTGAACTGAGATGGATGAACCTTGAGCCTGTTATACAGAGTGAAGTACATCAGAAAGAGAAAAACAAACATCGTGTATTAATGCATATGTATGGAGTCTAGAAAAGTGATACTGATGAACCTATTGGCAGGGCAGGAATAGAAACGCAGATGTAGAGAACGGACTTGTGGACACAGAGGAGGAAGGTGAGGGTCGGACAAATTGAGAGAGCAGCACTGACATATATATACTACTATGTGTAAAACAGGTTGCTAGTGGGAAGCCGCCCCATAACACAGGGAGCCCAGCCCAGCGCTCTCTGACAACCTACAGCGGTGGGATGGGGGGGATGGGAGGCGGGCTCAAGAGAGAGGGGAGCTATATATATATATATATATATATATATATAGGCTTCCCCGGTGGCACTAGTGGTAAAAGAACCTGCCTGCTAATGCAGGAGACGTAAGAGATGTGAGTTCAATTCTTGGGTTGGGAAGATCCCCTGGAGGAGGGTAACCCACTCCAGTATGCTTGCCTGGAGAATCCCATGTACAGAGGAGCCTGGCGGGCTACAGTCTATGGGCTCACAAAGAGTTAGACACGGCTTAGTGCCTGAGCACGCACACACTGGACTAGTGAGTGGATGGTAAGGACTCCTGTTCATGATGTCCAGCTCAGACACGTGGGGATGGGAGCATTCGTTCTTTTGTGCCGTGGATTGAGTACAGGTTCTTGCTGTGGGGAACTAGGGGCCTCCTGGGCTGAGTCCATGTGAGGGGTAAAGGAGCTGGCTGAATCAGAGGGAAGGGGAGGACAGCTACGGATGGTGGCTGAGCGGGCGGCTGAGGGAAATGACATGTGGGACGACACGGGGATCGCTGTTGTGTTAGCAGGAGGTGAGAGGGCCTTTCAGAGGTGTGTACTCAGCGAGCAGAGAGGAGGGATGGGCCCTTGCTGAACTGAATCAGGAGCAGCAGGTGGCGAGCCTGAAGGCTGGAATGTCACGTGCCTGCACCGTGGCCAATTTGTGTCAGAGCATAGCAGTGACATCGCCCAGTTCCACCACAGTGTGATGGGTTGAGTTGTGTCCCCCCGTCATATATTGAGGTCCTGGCCTCCACCGCCTCAGAATGTGACCTTATTTGGAAATAGGTTCATAGCAGGTGTAATTTGCTCATTTAGAATAAAGTGGGAATTCCCTGGTGGACCTGTGGTTAGGACTCGGCGCTCTCACGGTTGAGGGCCTGGTTTCAACCCATAATCAGGGAACTAAGATCCCACAAGCCAGGTTGCGCGGCTGAAAACAAAACCTTATGAAAAGGGGAGATTGGGACACAGATATCTACACAGGGGGCTTCCCTGGTGGCTCAGACGGTGAAGAATCTGCCTGCAGTGCAGGAGACCTGGGTCAGGAAGAGCCTCTGGAGAAGGAAATGGCTACCTACTCCAGTATTCTTGCCTGAAAAGTCACATGGATTTCCACGGCCATTGGATCACAAAGAGACACGACTGAGCGATTAACACACACACACATTCACACGGAGTGAACATGTGAACACATGCCTTGTGAACATGAAGGCAGAGAAGGGGGTGATGTGTCTACAAGTCAAGGAAGGCAAAGGATCACCAGCAAATCATTAGAACTACGAGGGAGGCCCAGAGGAGATTCTCACTCACAGCCTCAGAAGGCATTACCCCTGCCAGCACCTTGATCTCAGCCTCTGCCTCCAGCAGCATGAGACGATAAATGTCTGTTGGTTAAGCTGCTGTCTGTAGCGCTTGGTTGCTGCAGCCTGGTAAGTAATACACATGGCCACGTATCTGATGACTTCCCGGGTAGAGCAGAGCCCTGAGGTTTTTGAAATCCTGCTTTGTGTTAATAGAAGCCGAGAGGATCTGTTTTATATAAAATTATCTCCCCTCTCTCTTTCTCTAACAGAATGATACATGGACGTAGTTGAAAAAATGAAATGAGGGACTTCCTTGGTGGTCCAGCAGTTAAAGACTCCACACTCCCACTGCAGGGGGCACGGGTTTGATCTCTGGTTAGGGAGCTAAGATCCTGCACGCTGCACAGTGCAGTAAAAAAAAAAAAAAGTGAAATGGAATAAATATATTAAATTGTGATGAAAAACAGCCATCACCCTCATCCATTGCCCCGTGGCTCTCTCCAGAGACAGCCAATCCCAATAGCGTTTATCCTGGTGTTTAACTCTATTGTTCTAAATAATATGCTTCTGTTACTATTGCTTGATTTTTCAGTTTTGGATACTACCTGGTTACTTCTAACTGTGGTAGCCAAGGGGTCACCTGCCCCCGCATCACATCATTTGATGAAATGATTAGTTTTCATGTTATTAGGACCAGACAAGTGCTATGGGCCTCTGAGCCAGGCAGTGCTATAGGCTATCCCCCCTTCACCTGCAACCCTTGTCTTCCCCTGGAGTGGTAGCTGCTTTGTGTTTGCATTCGCTTGATTTTCTGTGAAACGCCTCATTCCCCACGTGCTCTCCCATCTCCGCCACACCACTGTCACCATTTCTCCCCAGGTACCACCCCCAGCGCCCACCCCCGCTCCCGCCTCATCCTTCACTTTTTTCCCGGTGATGGTCTCTGGCCTCCTACTTCAATGTGATCAGGTGGCTTCAGCCGCAGGGCAGCCCACGTGCTGGGAGGGAGGAGGCACTGCCTTTTAAAAGCAGTTGGCAGTTTTCTGGCTTTTTGAAGTGGATGTTTCAATCCGGCTCTGGGGCAGAGTTTCTATTTCCTGAAGACCGCCCGATGAGCAGGTGTGCCTTGTTGTCCTAGGGGAAGCTGGAAGATGCCGCTTATGTCACCCGAGTACAGAGACTCACAGGTCCAGTTTGAGCCTGTTAATCATTCATCAGGCTGAGCCAGGTCTGAATCTGGGGGGTGCAAATGATTGAGATTTCTGAACTCCTGTGGAAATTGGTGTTTTTCTTAATTGTTTTGAGGGGGAAGGGGTATGTATTTGCTGCAAGTTGCTTGTAGGAGTGGATGAATGGAAGATGCATTTTTTCCACCTATGTATAGAGTCAGCACTGCTGGGTCATCAGGGTGTGAGCTTTGGGGTTGGCAGTTATCTCCCACACACACACACACATACAAGCCTGGAGCCAAATAGGCTCCCTAACATTAGCCCCCAAGGCTCCTACTGGTGGTTTCGGGGCTGTGGACCTCAGCCAGAGAAGCCAGGGCAGAGGAGGGGCATGTTAATGATAGGGACTAATTGGGGGACCCTTTTCAGGGCTCCCTGAAAGACCCAGGGGAGACTTTTCAGGGATGGAGCTGTGGGCCTGCATTCAGATTCATCTGGGGCCTCGGAATCATCATGACTTGGAGTCCCAGTCTAAAAACTACCTACTCCAGGCTGCTGAAAACTGGGTTTGAAAGAGAAAGTGGCTCAGTCACATCTGACTCCTTGCGACTCCATGGACTGTACAGTCCATGGAATTCTCCAGGCCAGAAAACTGGAGTGGGCAGCTTTTCCCTTCTCCAGGGGATCTTCCCCACCCAGGGACTGATCCCAGGTCTCCCGCATTGCAGGCGGATTATTTACCAGCTGAGCCACCAGGAATGATGCTGGATCGGCGGGGTATTTTTTACCCCTATTTTATGGATGGAAAATCAAAGTTTTGAAGAGGCTTATATCCTTCAGTGACAGAGAGGGAACTGGACCCCAACTCCAGTGCTTTTCTACTTTCATTGAATATGAAATTCAAGTCACAGGAAGATTACAGGGGACATAGCAGCCCCACTGAACATGTAACAGGTCCGAGGGACAAAGGTATCACATGAATCTGAGCAAATTCGGGGAGATAGTGAAGGATAGGGAAGCCTGGCACGCTGCAGTCCATGGGGTTGCAAAGAATTGGACACGACTTAGTGACTGAACAGCAACAACAAATCACATTTTCAGGGGAACAAGAATAAACTTAAGCATTCCCTAGATTGAAATAAGCTTCATGAAATCAGATCAGGTCAGTCCTTTTCAACATTGTATCCCAGTGCCTAACAAGATCTGACACAAAGTGGGTGCACCATCATTTATTTAGTGGATGTTGTTGTCGTTCAGCTGCTAAGTCATGTCCGACTCCTTGTGGCCCCACAAACTGCAGCACGCCAGGCTTCCCTGTCCTTCACCATCTCCCAGAGTTTGCTCCAACTCATGTCCATTTATTGGATAAATGAATGAATTGGGGAGATGATGAAAGACTTGGAAGCCAAGTCATTTAGGAAGTAGCTGAAAGAGCTGAAAGCGTGTAGGCAGGAGAAATGTCTTCACGTCTGAAAAGCCCCCATATGAGGCTGATTTGTGTAAGTCCAGAGCAAGGCAGAGACAGCCCAGGGGCAGGACAGGAGCCCGCGGCAAAATTAGAGTGAGAGCAATCTTGGTTCAAAGTAACAAAAAAACTTTGCAACAGTGAAAACTGTCAAAAACAAAAGTGGAAGGCTTTGGAATGACCCTCAGCTCTGACATTTTGTAAAAGCAAGGGCTATATTGTGGGAAAGATTGGGAGCCATAGTACTTAGGCTGAGTCTACAGAGAAAGCAACTCAGCCAGCAGGTGCCAGATAAACCAGGCCCGTCTCCCCACTCACTCCCGGGAGACCAGGCTGCTGTGAACTTCTGGGGCCCTTCTGTGCACCCCCAGGAGGAACAGAGGACCTTTGAGCCCCGTGAGCCTGCCTTACTGCAGGGGTGCAGAGATGAAACCTCAGCCATGTCAGTGATACTTGAGCACAGCTCACAGGGCAGATAAGAGGAAGAAAGCGCTGAAGATCACCGACTGGCAGACCTGCCACATGGGGAATTTTGGGGGAAGGTGTCCCAGCCCGGGGTGGAGCCGGGTATGGAAGAAGAAGTGAAGACATTAAGCACGTCTCTAAAGGAACCACGGGACTTGTTGCCTGATTGAACATGGCAGGGAAAGGACGGGAGGCTGAAAATAATTCTGAATGTGAAACTCAAGACTGGTGGTTGTACATTCAGGGAAGAAATTGGGAAGGGGAGACCATTTCTGATCCAGGTAGGCTCTCAGTGAGATGCTGAGGGTGAGATGCTTTAAGATGAGCCTAGAGCCTGGGTGAGACGATGGAGCTGTGAACCTGATGCGATATCAGAAACTCAGTAGAAATTGAGAAGGAGAGGTCTTGTGGATGGAACTGTTCGGAGGAGAAGAGTTGAAGAAAGGGAATGAAGCCCAAAGAGCATACACGCAAGCCACACTGTCCCGGAATTCAGGGTCCCTGGCTTTGGGGCATGTTCCCAATTACTATAATAGTTTTCCCTTTGATATTTTTTACACGTGAGAGCTATTCCATTCTGACCTCACAAGGCTGGTCATTTCCAAAGGTGGTGCACCTGTGCTATTCCACATTCTCCTGGCCTGATTCTCCTTGGAATTTACAGCCTGAGAGGAGGACTGGCTGGCAGGTTACAGGCAGACCTCAGAGATGCCGGGGGTTACGTTCCAGACCTCTGCAAAAAAGGCGAATTTCACAATAAGGCGACTCACATGAATGTTTTGGCTTTCCAGTGCGTATAAAAGTTTTGCTTACACTATCCTGTAGTTGGTTAAGTGTGCAATAGCAAGATATGAATCCCTTAATTTAAAATAGTTAGTTGCTAAAAAGATACTAACAATCACCTGAGCCTTCAGTGAGTTGTAATCTTTTTGCAATAGTAACATCAAAGATGACAGAATACCATGAAAAAGAGAATAATAATGAAAATGTTTGAAATATTGTGCAAATTACCAAAATGTGACACCGAGATACAGAGTAGCAAATGCTGTTGAAATAAATGGTACGGGTAGACCGGCTCCATGCAGCGTCGCCACAAACCTTCAATTTTTTTTTTTTTTTAAATACAGTGTCTGCAGATGTACAGAACAGACTTTTGGACTCTGTGGGAGAAGACGAGGGTGGGATGTTTCGAGAGAACAGCGTCGAAACATATATATTATCTAGGGTGAAACAGATCACCAGCCCAGGTTGGATGCATGAGACAAGTGCTCGGGCCTGGTGCACTGGAAAGACCCAGAGGGATGGGGTGGAGAGGGAGGTGGGAGGGGGGATCGGGATGGGGAATACATGTAAATCCAAGGCTGATTCATGTCAATGTATGACAAAAACCACTACAACATTGTAAAGTAATTAGCCTCCAACTAATAAAAATAAATGGAAAAAAAAAATACAGTGTCTGGGAAGCACAATAAAATGAAGTACAATAAAATGAGATGTGCCTCTCATTTATTTTGCAAAGAGATTCCAAGGAACAAGAGAGAGGACTGGGGCAGTGAAACAGGAAGGGGAAAAGCTCATCCTATTGGCTTTGGGTAACTGGACTTTGGTGACTTAGTGGTAAAGAATCCGCTGTTAATACAGGAGACACAGGAGACAGGGGTTCAACCCCTGGGTTGGGAAGATTCCCTGGAGAAGGAAATGGCAACCCACTTCAGTATTCTTGCCTGGGAAATCCATGGACAGAGGAGCCTGGTGTGCTGTAGTCCACAGGGTCACAAAGAGTCAGACATGATTGAGTGACTAAACAACAACAACAGATTGGAGCTTAATATCCCTGGGGGCTGCATAGCCCACACCTAAGTGTTGTTCACTCAAGGGGAAGGGGAGGAGGATGTTCACTGGTTCTTGCTTCCTGAGAGTCAAGCCATTGTCCCATGGTGAGGGGGTTCCTGCAGGCTACCAATGACACACAATAGCAGAGAGACCCTGGGCCAGAAAGCAAGAGATTCAGGGCATAGCTGAGACAAGGCATTGTAGATGACCCTCCCTTGCAGCTGGTTGCCAAAGCTAGGGCTGGAGCAGAAAGAGGGTGTGAGGCACAACGTCCCACCCATGCAGGTGTTCAGCATCACTAGGGGGACTTTCCTCATCAGTGCTAACAGCACCAGGAGGAAGAGTTCTCCTTAGGTTCTCCACCTGTGGTTCCCACCATAGTGCTCAGCATCACGGGTGAGGTAATCTCTTATCTGCTCGTTGACCACTTCCATTGTGGCTAATCTCTTCCATGGGAACATACTACCCTTCTCTTGGCTTCCCTGACAGCTCAGTTGGTAAAGAATCTGCCTGCAATGCAGGAGACCCCGGTTCAATTCCTGGATCGGGAAGATCCCCTGGAGAAGGGGTAGGCTACCCACTCCAGTTTCTTGGGCTTCCCTTATGGCTCAGCTGGTAAAGAATCCACCTGCAATGCAGAAGACCTGGTTTCGATTCCTCGGTTGGGAAGATCCCCTGGAGAAAGGAAAGGCTACCCACTCCTATATTCTGGTCTAGAGAATTCCATGGACGTCCATGGGGTTGCAAAGAGTCAGACACAACTGAGCAACTTTCACTTTCACCCTTCTCTTGCAGTTTTTATAATCGAGATGATTGCAAATGTCAGGATCCACCTTGATCAAAAGATAACCTTCCTTTTGCCTCATTTCATAAGTATGGGAACCAATACCGTGCTTTCCATCCCTGTTAGCTGCCCGGACAGCTCGGCTAAGGTGCTAACCAGTGCCCACGTGTCTTCACACTGACAGATGTTTACCATCTCCCCATTTCACTCCTAGGACTGAGGTCAGAGCTCCAGAGATGTAGTGTTTGCATGATTGTGGAACTGCTAGGTTCAGACAGGGCTGTATTTCCTAAGTTGTGTCTCATCTGTGGGAAGTAGGTGGAAATTTCCTACATTCTGGTCTCTTCCAGCCAGATTGAATTTGTTGCTTGAATGAAAAACTTTACTGAAGTTTTCAGGATCCCATTCTAGCTATTTCTATCACTGTTGGATTCTAATCTCCTTATATTTATTCTTTTTGCCTCACTCATGGCTACTAGGTGTATTAATATTTTTACTGAGTTTCTGTGGACAAGGTTAAGTAGTCTCTTTTTATGACTTCTTGCAGTTTTCACTGACCCCTGTTTGGGTTTCTTAATCACACAACCTCAGGGGTTTTCTGAGGTTAAGGGAATATAGCAGCTTGAAGGCTCAGGAAGTGGTTGGGCTTTGGGAGTTCTGGAAATAGAGCCCAGTTGTAGACTTACACATTCTTGATGAGACTATATTGGTGACTTAGATGACCTGGTACTCCAAGGACTGAGTAATGCAGCCAGGCTGGCCTTCTGCCTCAGGAAACACAGCACACAGGGGCTTTGAGAGTGAATGGAAGGTTGCTGGTCATACTTCCCAGGCCATACAGTTGAGAATTATCCTTAGGGCCTAGAGAAAACTGTTGAACTTGCTCCTGATTTGTATCAATTATTTCAGATTAAGCTGCAACAACAGCAACTTAACCAAGATATACTAAATAGCTTTTCATGTACATAGTCTAGTTGCTTTACCATCTTAAGTCACCCAAGCTTCTTCCAGAACTGTCTGCTCTCCCTAAACAGTGTGATCCACCCTCATGGTCTGGGTCCAAATTGACTGCTGGAGCTCCAGCCATCACATCTGACTTCCAAGCAGCAGGACAAAGAGACTTTCTGGAAGAACCATACTATGCTTTTGCTAATAGCTCATTGGCTAGAACTTAATGGCCAAGTGAAGTTGGAGGAAGACTGGGAAAATTAATCTTTTAGCAGGGTATGGTGTTACTCAGAATAAATTTGGAGTTCTGTTATTCAAAGGGGGACAAGGAACATTGCTGTTGGGTTAGGCAGGCAGCTAGAAGCCTATATCAGAGAAAGCTGGACTTAGAAGCTGTAAAATGAACATCTTATTCCAATTTATAATTCACTTATTTGTGTGACCATAGGTAGATCACTTTACTTCTTCAAGCTTTAGTATCTTCATAAAAAAAGTGAGATTTTATGATCAATAGTTGAGGCTGTTAAATGGTTCCATGAAGTCTTGGGGTTTCTGGGAATTGCCTCAGAGGTGAATGGGAGGTACCAGCTGAGGCAGGAGAGGAGTCCATGAATGTCTGTCTTATCGGATTTGTTAAGTTACCATGGAGCTCAGCAGCTCTAAGTCTCCATGGCCTGGGGGGAGACACGTAGGAGCAATAGTGCAGAGTTTCTGGGTTTCAAGAGGAGCAAACTGGACAGCTTATGTAGGCTCAAATTTCTTTGGTTCAGGATATAGACAGAGGCATTTCTGTAATTCTGAAAATCCAGGGAGGTGTCAGAAAAAAAGCTTGGTGATACTTTTATGAATCTGTAGATAATCAGACATAATTTTCTTGACTCAGGGACTTAGGGTGTATTTCCTAAGGGCTAGAGTGAAGAGAAAATGATCTTCAGAATGAGATCCAGGCTTGCTTTCTTCCTCTGCCCCCTGCTGCTTATTCTCAGTCTCTTTGAGTCTCAGTTTGCTCATCTATAAAATGGGATTAATAATGCCTGCTGTGAGAACTAAAGGTAATCAAGTACGTAATGATTAGTAGGCTGTGAACATTCAGTTGAAAAAGAAAATAAAAGTGTTAGTCGCCCAGTCCTGTATGACTTTTTTCAACTCCAGAACATTCTGTTACTTTATTGAATGTTACCCCTTCATAAGAGGGTCCCCACCACTTAGGGGGCTATGGTAGAGTAGAAAGGCCTAGACTTATGGATTCTGCCAATGAGTTCCAGTTAGCTCAAGATAAAAATGATGACACGGGGGATTTGAAACATCACTTTGAACGCCGTCTGGGCCAAGCCCCAATCCCACAGGGTTTGTGTAGTGCCCTAGAACCAAACAAAATGAAAGTGAAAGTGTTAGTTGCTCAGTCACGACCCACTCTTTGCGACCCTGTGGACTGTAGCCCACAAGGCTCCTCTGTCCCTGGAATGCTCCAGGCAAGAATACTAGAGTGGGTATCCATTTCCTCCTTCCTGGGATCTTCCCAACCCACGGATTGAACCCGGGTCTCTGCATCGCAGCTAGATTCTTTACTGCCTGAGCCATTAGGGAAGCCCAGGACAGTTGGCCAGTTCAGTCGCTCAGTCGTGTCCGACTCTTCGCGGCCCCATGGACTGCAGCACGCCAGGCCTCCCTGTCCATCACCAACTCCCAGACCTTGCTCAAACTCATGTCCATTGAGTCAGTGATGCCATCCAACCGTCTCATCCTCTATCGTCCCCTTCTCCTCCCGCCTTCAATCTTTGCCAGCATCAGGGTTTTTTCCAATGAGTCAGTTCTTCACATCAGGTGGCCAAAGTATTGGAATTTCAGCTTCAGCATCAGTCCTTCCAGTGAATATTCAGGACTGATTTCCTTTAGGATGGACTGGTTAGATCTCCTTGCTATTCAAGGGACTCTCAAGAGTCTTCTCCAACACCATAGTTAAAAGCATCAGTTCTTTGGCACTCAGCTTTCTTTATAGTCCAACTCTCACATCCATACATGACTACTGGAAAAACCATAGCTTTCACTAGATGGACCTTTGTTGGCAAAGTAATGTCTCTGCTTTTTAATATGCTATCTAGGTTGGTCATAACTTTGCTTCCAAGGACTAAGCATCTTTTAATTTCATGGCTTCAGTCACCATCTGCAGTGATTTTGGAGCCCCCAAAAATAAAGTCTCTCACTGTTTCCACTGTTTCCCCATCTATTTGCCATGAAGTGATGGGACTGGATGCCATGATCTTAGTTTTCTGAATGTTGAGCTTTAAGTCAACTTCTTCACGCTCCTCTTTCACTTTCATCAAGATGCTCTTTAGTTCTTCTTCTCCTTCTGCCATAAGGGTGGTGTCATCTGCATATCTGAGGTTATTGATGTTTCTCCTTGCAATCTTGATTTCAGCTTGTGCTTCATCCAATCCAGCATTTCTCATGGTGTACTCTGCATATAAGTTAAATAAGCAGGGTGACAATATACAGCATTGACATGCTCCTTTCCTGATTGGGAAACAGTCTGTTATTCCATATCTAGTTCTAACTGTTGCTTATTGACCTGCATACAGATTTCTCAGGAGGCAAGTCAGGTGGTCTGGTATTCCCATCTCTTTAAGAATTTTCCACAGTTTGTTGTGACCTACACAGTCAAAGGCTTTGGCATAGTCAATAAAGCAAAAGTAGATGTTTTTCTGGAACTCTCTTGCTTTTTTGTTGATTCAACAGATGTTGGGAATTTGATCTTCGATTCCTCTGCCTTTTCTAAATCCAGTTTGAACATCTGGAAGTTCACGGTTCACATATTTTTGAAGCCTGGCTTGGAGAATTTTGAGCATTACTTTACGAGAGTGTGAGGTGAGTGCAATTGTGCGATAGTTTGGGCATTCTTTGGCATTGTCTTTCTTTGGGATTGGAATGAAAACTGAACTTTTCCAGTCCTGTGGCCACTGCTGAGATTTCCAAATTTTCTGGCATATTGAGTGCAGCACTTTCACAGTATCATCTTTTAGAATTTGAAATAGCTCAACTGGAATTCCGTCGCCTCCAGTCTTTGTTTGTTGTGATCCTTCCTAAGGCTCACTTGACCGAATTCCAGGATGTCTGACTCTAGGTGAGTGATCACATCATCGAGATTGTATAGGTCATGAAGATCTTTTTTTTATAGTTCTGTGTATTCTTGCTGCCTCTTCTTAATATCTTCTGCTTCTATTAGGTCCATACCATTTCTGTCCTTTATTGTGCCCATCTTTGCATGAAAAGTTCTCTTGGTATCTCTAATTTTCTTGAAGAGATCTCTAGTCTCTCCCATTCTATTGTTTTCCTCTATTTCTTTACATTGATCACTGAGGAAGGCTTTCTTGTCTCTCTTTGCTCTTCTTTACAACTCTGCATTCAAATGGGTATATCGTTCCTTTTCTCCTTTGCTTTTTGCTTCTCTTCTTTTCACAGATATTTGTAAGGCCTCCTCAGACAACCATTTTGCCTTTTTGCATTTCTTTTTCTTGGAGATGATCTTGATCCCTGCCTCCTGTACAATGTCATGAACCTCCATCCATAGTTTTTCAGGCAGTCTGTCTATCAGATCTAATCCCTTGAATCTATTTGTTACTTCCACTATATAACCATAAGGAATTTTATTTAGGTCATATCTGAATGGTCTAGTGGTTTTCCCTACTTTCTTCAATTTAAGTCTGAATTTGGCAGTAAAGAATTCATGATCTGAGCCATAGGCAGCTCCCAGTCTTGTTTTTGCTAACTGTATAGAGTTTTTCCATCTTTGGCTTCAAAGAATATAATCAATCTGATTTCGGTATTGACCATCTGGTGATGTCCATGTGTAGAGTCTTCTCTTGCGTTGTTGGAAGAGGGTGTTTGCTATGACCAGTGCGTTCTCTTGGCAGAACTCTATTAGCCTTTGCCCTGCTTCATGCTGTACTCCAAGGCCAAATTTGCCTGTTACTCCATGTAACTCTTGACTTCTTACTTCTGCATTCCAGTCCCCTATAATGAAAAGGACATCTTTTTTGGGTGTTAGTTCTAAAAGGTCTTATAGGTCTTCATAGAACTGTTCAGGTTCTTCAGCATTACTGGTCAGGGCATAGACTTGGATTACTGTGATATTGAATGGTTTGCCATGGAAACAAACAGTGATCATTCTGTCATGTTTGAGATTGCATCCAAGTACTGCATTTCAGACTCTTTTGTTTACTCTGATGGCTACTCCATTTCTTCTAAGGGATTCTTGCCCACAGTAGTAGATATAATGGTCACCTGAGTTAAATTCACCCATTCCAGTCCATTTTAGTTCACTGATTCCTAAAATGTTGATGTTCACTCTTACCATCTCCTGTTTGATCACTGCCAATTTGCCTTGATTCATGGACCTAACATTCCAGGTTCCTATGCAGTATTGCTCTTTGCAGCATCAGACTTTACTTCCATCACCAGTCACATCCACAATGGGGTGTTTTTTTTGCTTTGACTCTGTCTCTTCATTCTTTTTGGAGTTATTTCTCCATTGATCTCCAGTAGCATATTGGGCACCTACTGACCTGGGGAGTTCATCTTTCAGTGTCGTATCTTTTTGGCTTTCCATACTGTTCATGGGGTTCTCAAGGCAAGACTACTGAAGTGGCTTGCCATTCCCTTCTCCAGTGGACCACATTCTGTCAGACCTCTCTCTCCACCATCTTGGGTGGAGACCCGTCCACCCAAGATGACCCGTCCGTCTTGGGTGGCCCTACACGGCATAGCTCATAGTTTCATTGAGTTAGACAAGGCTGAACCAACCAAATCCCATGGCTATTATTTACTTTCTCCTCCAAATCTTCCATTTCTTCCTCTTTACTGATTTCTGCCCCACTCACCACCAATTAATTATTCTGAAGTCATTCCCATCTTGAACAAACCAAAATCCTTTCCACCTTCCAGTACCCTTGTCTTTCCTCTTTTCACTGCCAAGAACCTTGGACAAGCTGTCTACACTGGCTGCCTCTCCTTCCTCCCCACCTATGCTCTCCTAGCTCCCTGTGATGGATTTATGCCACATCTGTCCATGGAATCTGTTCCTGCCAAGGTCCCAGACAGCCCCAATAACCAATTTCCCTTCTTCTGTGGCCGAGTATCTCTAATTCTTTTGGCTCCTTGAGCTTACTTACTTTGGCTCCTTTACTTTTTTACTTTCTTTTTGTTTTGCTATACCGCAAGGCTTGTGGGATCCTAGTTCCCCAGCCAGGAATTTAACCCAGGGCCACAGTAGTGAGTGCGTAGAGTCCTAACCACTGGACAGCCAGAGAAGTCCTGGTTACCCTTTAACCTAACAAAGAAAAATCGGCATGTAGGTAACAGTCATAGTACAATGTGACCCCCCCCACTGTTTCTGAGGATCTTCCCACCTCAGAGGGGATGTGGTACCTGTATGTTTTTTAGTTCAGTTCAGTTCAGTTCAGTCGCTCAGTTGTGTCCCACTCTTTGCAACCCCATGGGTTGCAGCATGCCAGCCCTCCCTGTCCATCACCAACTCCCAGAGTCTACCCAAACTCATGTCCGTTGAGTTGGTGATGCCATCCAACTATCTCATCCTCTGTCGTCCCCTTCTCCTCTTGCCTTCAATCTTTCCCAGCATCAGGGTCTTTTCAAATGAGTCATTTCTTTGCATCAGGTGGCCAGAGTATTGGTATTTCAGCTTCAACATCAGTCCTTACAATGAACACTCAGGACTGATCTCGTTTAAGATGGACTGGTTGGATCTCCTTGCAGTCCAAGGGACTCTCAAGAGTCTTCTCCAACACCATAGTTCAAAAACATCAATTCTTCGGTGCTTAGCTTTCTTTATAGTCCAACTCTCACATCCATACATGACTACTGGAAAAACCAGAGCCTTGACTAGATGAACCTTTGTTGTATGTTTTTAAACTCTTGCAATTTTTCTCTCCACTGTTCCCATCCCCCTTCCCATGGCTATCTCAGTCCTGCTCCCAAAGGCTGTCCCAGTTCTCTCTGGTTTACGTGATCCCTCAGATAAGAACACATCCCCTCTGTCTTTATACCAAGGACACACCACTCACTCAGTGCAACAGGGTGAAAAGACATTTATTAAGTTTATAGATGCTTCCAGGGCATTACCACACAGGTGAGGAAGCAGAGAGCACGGAACACCCTTCCCATGACCTGTGACCTGCTGGCCACTGGGCCTATGGAACCTCTTCCCAGCACCTCTCTTCTTGGCTGCTCTCTCTTGCTTTGTGGCTACAGCCTCCTTACTCCCCACCTGGAATCTCCTCCCAGATTTCAGTTTCTTTGAGTCAAAAGGCCCACCCCAACGTTCTGTCTCTGGGGTCACCAAAGGCCCATGAAAATAACTCTTACTCTTTACGCTGGGCAATTTCAGTTCCGTGTTGACTTGATGTTCTCTTTTTGGTGAGGGTGAGGATGGGTGCCTGGGGGTGAGCCCCCCTGGACTTACCCAGCAGGCCCTGATTCACCCTTCCATCCTGGGGGCTCCACGGTTAGCCACATTTAACACTGGCAGGTATTCTGAGGCCAAACCTTCTTTCATGGAGTCAGTGATTTCAAAGAATATTCTCGGCTTCCCTCCCCACCATTAGCACCTGTGGGAGGAGTATGATGTTTTCTAGAGCAAACACTTGGGGTTGTGGTTTGTTTGTCTTGTTTGTCTCCCCCTTACATTTCTGTGACCTGTCTGCAGAGCTGACCCCTCAGACCACAAGTTCCTGCTCAACATCCTGACACTCTCCTCCCTGGGCTGTCGTCACCTTACTGTCTCAAATTTTCTTGCTTCCTCTGTGCCTATTCTTTCTTGTCTCCTTCCAGGGAACCTCTTTCTCTGCTTTTTTCTTTTCTTTTTAAAATTTTTATTTATTTTTTGGCCACTGCACAATGTGTGGGATTTTATTTCCTTGACCAGTGATTGAACCTGGGCCCCCTGCAGTGGAGCCTCAGATTGTTAGCCACTGGGCCACCAGAGAAGCCCCTAAAAACTTTTACTTAAAAATACTTTCATGCTCTCCGCCCCAAACTGTCACAACATTGTTAATCAGTTATACTCCAATACAAAATAAAGCTTCTTACTTAAAAAAAAAAAAAAAAACTTTCAGAGTTACCGAAAGCTGTTGCATAACAAGGTAAATAAACTTGACACTTTGAACTGTGCACTTGAAAAGTGGTTAAGATGGTAAGTTTAGTGTTATGTTATCACAATTTAAAAAAATAAAAAAGAATGCCATTTGACGTCTTGGGCTTCCCAGGTTGCTCAGTGGTAAAGAATCTGCCTGCCAATGGAGGAGACACTAATTTGATCCCTGGATTGAGAAGATCCCATGGAGAAAGAAATGGCAACTCACTCCAGTATTGTTGCCTGGGAAATCCCATAGACAGAGGAACCTGGCAGGCTACAGTCCATGGGATTGAAAAAGAGTCAGACACGACTAAGTGACTAACACTTGAAGTCTTAGTTACATTGCAAAGGAAAGGAAGGGGTAGAAATGAGAGTTGAAATTTTTGGAGGAACAATTCACAAGTCAGTTTTGACACTACTTAGTAAATGTCTAGCCTTTAATCCGCACCTCAAAATAATTTGGGATTTACAGAAAAGTTGAAAACATTGCCACAGAGAATTCCAGAATACCTGTACCCAGGTTCCCCAAATGTTAACAGCTAACCTTTTATCACATTTGCTTTATCCTTATCTGTTTACTTATCTATCTACCTATCATCTGTCTATCTATGTTACTTTTTTCCTGATCTATAGAGAGTAAGCTATAGACATAATTCTCCTTTAGCTCTAAATACTTCTATTGGTATTTCCTAAAAGGGGCTTTCTCTTACACAGTACAGTGACAAAAGTCAGATCAAAATGATAAAACTCCTGATTTAGTACTAATGTCTATATTGACTGTAAACATTATCTCAAATTTTGCTGATTATTACAGAGCAATTGTATAAATTGTATTTCCTGCTACAGGATCTAATCTAGGATCATACATTGAATTCTTCAGTTATTATGTTTGTGACTTAGTCCCCTTTAATCTGGAACAGTTCCTTAGCCTTTCATGATCTTGAAATTTTTGAAGAGCACAGGCCAGTTATTTTGCCCTGTCTTAGTTAAATCTTTAGGTCTTTGAAATATCTCATCTTGTTTCTGGAGTTCCTCCTGGATGTCCTAGACCAGTGAGAGCTGCATGCCAAGAACTGGCCACCCTGCCCCTAGGAACCATTTCTGTGAGTCACCAGAGTCTTGATTACTTTCCTAGCTAAATAAGAATGCTGTAGAATGTCCTTCGATATGGATTTGTCCTATGTTCCCTCATGATTAGACTCAGATTATGAATTTTGGGCAGGAATGTCATGGGAGTGATGTTGTTTCCTTCCCAGTGATTCATATCAGGAGGGCTGTGATGTCTATCTCCCCCATTAGTGGCGATGTTCATTTTGATCATTGGGTGAGGGTGGTATCCGGCAGGTGTCTCCATTGTAAAGTTACTTTTGTTAGTAACTTCAATGTTTTTACATTGTAAAGTTACATTTTGGTGATAATAAAAGTGTCATATATGGAAGACACTTTGAGACTATGTATGTATCTTTTTCAATAATATTTTTCTTCATCATTTTATTTTATTTTACTTACTTTTGGCCATACAGCACGTTGGGTCTTATAAGGTTCCCCAACCAAGGATTGAACACATGTTCCTTGCAGTGGAAGCCTGGGGTCTTAACCATTGGACCTCCAGGGAAGTCCCAGGATTATAAAACTTCCTACATCTTCATGCTCCCTGGTTAGCTTTTGGCTCTTCTCACTCGGCAGTGTGTGTAGCTTCAGCTACTCTGGGTGCACCTCTCTCAGACCTCTGTCTTTGGCCGAGATGGCTCCTGCAGGCACAACTCCCTCACCCGTGGCCACCTTAGAGTCAGCACTGCTCTTCCTGTCCAGGGCCTTGTCTCCATCCCTCCTCTGTCCCTTGATGACAGTTTATGGCACCACCACGCTCCCATCGTCCATCATCCTGGCCTCCAGACCCCTCCCCTTCCCCTCACACTTCACGCCCAGTCAACCACTAAGTCCCATTGATCTTACATTCCCAGTCCTTTTTACTACTCCCTTGGTGCAAGCTGTTATCATCACATGCTTGGAATCCTGCCACGGTCTCCCCCCTTCCTGCCCAGAACCTGCCTTCCCTCTCACTCATTCTCCATCAGGTGGCTGAGCAAGCTTCCCAGATAATAGCCCTTGGTCATGAAGAGCAGAGCAGGTGCAGTGGGTACCACTCAGACCCCCTGATGGCTCCCCTTCGCCCTCGGTATGCCAACCAACTCCTCTGTGGTTGGGCCCTGCCTCTTCCTCCAAACTGCCCCAGTCACATTGACCTTTTCAGTTTCCCTGAGGCTTTTCTCATGTGAGATCTGCCATTCCCACTTGGACCCATTCACCAGCTCTTGTTGCCTTTCAGGATGCAGCTTAGACTCTACATTGCTCGCTGAGGAAGACAGTCCCTGCACCCCAGGCATGAAGTAGATGCCTTCCTAGTGTTCCCCGAGCACCTTGAACTTGCTTCACCCCACTGGGACACTGATCACATCGTTGAAATAGATTAGATCTGCTTGGATACCTTCCAATGGGCTGGGAACTCCTCTGGTCCAGGAAGCATGTCTCACCATTCCTTCTTGGGCAACTTGCACATTATCTGGCTCCAAAGCACATGTTCGGTAAACATTTGTTGCCTGGATGAATAGATGAATGAGCAGAGGGGCGAGTGAAGGCAGGACTCTGACGGGGCTGCAGGGTGTTGTTGATCTAGGAATGTAACCAAGTCTCTGGTGACTTAGTTTCTAGGGACGGGGGCGCCAGTTCTTGGGGTCCAGCTCTCACAGGTTTAGGGCATCCAGCGGGAATACCAGAAACAGGAAGAGATATTTCAGAGACATAAAGATTTAATTAAGGCAGAACACTCATCAGATATGCACGGTGCCTGTGATCCAGCAGGACTGGGTTTCCAAGTTTGTACGTGACTTCAAAGCAACAGGTTTCCAAGGCCCAGGTGACTCAGATAGGGTTGGGCTCCAGAGTTCAGGAAGGGGAAGTGCTAGGTAGGAGAGCAATGAGCAAGCCTTCTGCCCAGGTGGCCAACCACATGGCCGAAACCCTCCATTGACTTGGCAGCCAGTTCAGCCTGTGGTTTCCTAGGGAACTGAGGGCCAATCTGTAGGACAGCTTGGCATGGAGTTGGGGACAGTTTTCGAGGGCCAGATGGCCAGACTGTGGGTGTTGTCAGTGTTGCAGAGTGGGTGGCTGAGGGTCTTCAGGTTAGGACTCAGCACTACGGCTGGGAGGGTCTGAGAAAGGCTAGAAACTCACAGGGACCACACAGGTGAGGGGCATGGGAACAGGTAAGATCTGGAGATGTCCATCACCGTTGGCAGTTGGGAATGTGCAGAGCCAGAGCCTGGTTGGCAGGCAAGGCCACATGTCCTGACGTCAAGGTAAGAAAGTGACTTAGAGACTTGGGAGTGACCACACGGTTGGTATCTGGGTCCAAAATATTATTTGCCCCATGAAAGAAGGAACTTGTCTCGCTTTTTCTCTGCTGTAATCTACACTGCTTAGAACACAGTCTGGAATGAAAGCGTCACACTATCACATTGAGAGCCAGTTGTGGCTCTTGAAGGTCAGGGCTGATGGTGGCCCTTTCAGTCCCGGGAGACAGAGCAGTCTAATGAGAGAACTGACCAGACATTTTTAAAATGTTTATTTACTAGGATTAATACGCACATGAAGCACTGATGGTAAAAAGCCATGAGGAATAAACTTGTAAACAGTCATGGTCCTGCTTCCCAGGTGGTGCTAGTGGTAAAGAACCCCTGCCGGTGCAGGAGACATAAGAGATGTGGGTTCAATCCCTGGGTCGGGAAGATTCCCCTGGAGGAGGACATGACAACCTACTCCAGTATTCTTGTCCGGAGAATCCCATGGACAGAGGAGACCGGTGGGCTACAGTCCATAGGGTCGCAAAGAGTCGGACACGACTGAAGCGCTTTAGGTCCCCAGCACCTCAGACACCTACCCCAGGTATTAGAGGGTGAGGTTGTTTTGTCAGGGATGCCCCATTGCTAAGGCGACCTTGGAGGAGGGAGGTGGCTTCAGTGGGAAACTGAGGGGCCAGGAGCGAAACTCTAGACCTGACTTGTCCTGGGAAGGCAGGAAATGACTAAAACTGAACCCAATCATCAGAGAGTTTCTATCTGGATCTTACTCAGTGCATATGTAGATTAAAGGAGTTCCGAGCATGCGCACTGGCAGTCTGAAGCAGATTGAGTTGCGTAACAGAGAGGGGAAACCGTTTGTCATATGTGGTTGGCGATGGGCGCAAAATACTCCATCTGTTGGATTTTTTTCCCCCAGTGGCAGCAAGAACTGGGAGGTAGGCACATCTGCACAGGGAACCGAGGGGCTGACAGACAAGAGGAAAGGCCTGTGTTGCTTACAGGCGAGAACATGAGCTAGCAGTGCAGGGAGGGAACCCCTGCCTCCAGTAATGAGAGACTCTGAACTCACGGGCTCCTGGGAGCTCTGGGAAAGAAGCCTCTGACATACAGGGGATGGGGCAGCTCAGGTCGGGACAGGGAGACAAGTTAGAGAACTGAATAGACTAGAGCCAGGTCTAGGGAGAAGGCTGCATGAGAAAGTGGAAGAAATGGTAGGATCTGCTCCAGCCCAGCTGGTAGCCCATTCTCTGTAACATAAGTGACCCTCTTAACGCCTTTCAAAGCTTGGTATCGCCACCATCATCTTCATCTTCCTCCCCTTCGTCATCAAACTACTGTTTATTGAGGACTTCCTTTTTGTTCAGTTACCTCACTTAATTTGCACAAATGTACTGAGGCAGGAACTCCTTGAGGAAACTGAGGCTCAGAGAGGTTCAATGACCTGCCAGTGGTGACTGTTACTAGGTCCTTACCTAGTGGGTGGCAGAGCCAGACTTTGCATCAAGGTCTGATGGACTCCAAACTCTGTAAGGTAGCTCAGAAGCTGGGAGCACGGACTGTGGGAACAGACTCGCTAGTTGTGTGGCCAAGGGCAACTCCAGGACTCAAGTTTGTTCGTCTGTAAATAGGAATGATGGTGTTACTAGAACCACTTCACAAGATGCTACTGAAGAGCAGGTGACGAACTAGAAAATATACACAACAGATAATATTTTAGAACAAAAAGTTTTGCAATATTTGGGACACACTCATACTAAAAATTACTCTTTGCTTTGTCTGAAATTCTAATGGAACCAAATGTCCTGTATTTTATCTGGCCACCCTATGGAAGGGGGCTCCCAGGCAGGATTGACCCCTTGCCCAGCTCAGGATTCTCAACTTTAGTGGAGCTGGGTCCTTCCTGGCCTCCCAGCCTCCTGGTTTCTGGTTCTTCACTTTCATGCCTCCAGCTCTCTCCCCTCCTTCCTCCTGGCTTCAGGGCCTTTCCTTCCTTCCAGCCTCTTCCGGGGCATCTTCCTCCATCTTCCTGTATCTTCCTCTTGCTGATACAAGCCAGTCCATCAGCTGCTCATTCAGGTGCTGAATGAGACAGGTGACTCCTGTCTGTCTTCACTGGGCTCCACGAGCCTGGCAGACAAAGCTCTGCCTTTCGTGTTCAGCACACGTACAGGTTTCAGTAAATTCTTGCTTCATGAGCAGTTACAGAAATGGAAGCAGCTTCCTCAGGGAGCCACTTCTGTTTTCCTAGAACGGCTGGGGTTGTGCAGGCAGACTAAACCAGAAAGTCTCGGTGTCTCTGGAGGACCCCAGTCTGCCCCCCTCTCTCTGCTCTGCAGCCCCGTTTCACTTCTCCTTCCCACAGAGAGGAGTGGCTTGAGCAGAAGTTTGTTTTTTTCTCCACCAAGGAAGTGACACCCAGGGCACCTCCCTTCCACTGCAGTAAGGAAATACAGCCCAGCCCAGGGACCCTTAGAACACAGCCCGGGGCGGGGGGGTGCCCTCAGAGATGCTCGTCCACCTTGGTTGCACCTTGTCTCAGGTGGCATCGGGCCTGCCTGGCTCCTTCCCCTGTTCCCCCAGGCCAGGGTGGGTCCTTGGTGGACACCTTGCCCTTGATACTCTGCCCTTCCGTGCCTGCCCTTGACTTCCCCAGCTAGGTGTGGCCCTTGGAGGCTGCTTCACTAAAGCCCAGCTCCCAAATAGTGGGCCTGAGTCACAGGAGGGCATGTCAGAACGCTTGTAGCTGGCCCCACCTCTGGATTTTCAGATTCAGAGGTCTGGGCTGTGAGAATTTGCATGTCTATCAAGTTCCAAGGTGATGCTGAGGCTGGACCCAGGGCCATGCTCTGGGACCCACTGTGTGTACTAAAGTTTCTGGGTCAGTAGGAGGTTGAGTTTATGAGAGGAGTTCTTGACTTCTGGCTTCCTGATCAGAAGACGAGGGATCCCGAGCTAGGATGACAGTCTTCCGCAGACAAGTTTCTCATGGCTGGTGTCCCTGTAGCATGAAGGACTGAGTTTGGTCATGGCAGAGCCACCTGGTATTCCTGTCTGGGCATGCCTTCAGAAACCATGGAGTGCTGATCGAGGGATGCTTAGAGCTGGAAGGGCAAGACTTCCCCACAACGTGTTTATCACCCAGTGGAGACACAAAATGAGAAGTAGGGGTAATGATTAGTCACTTTTAATGTAATCACATCACTCAGTAGTGGGTTCTGAGGGTGCTGCTGGGAGCAGGTGGACTCAACTCTTGAGTCCCTGCCAGGAATTGCCCTCTTTGTTCAAGATTACCTCCTTCCTCCAGGGACAAGCCACATCCCTTGACTGGTCAGTGCTAGGGTATGGCCCCCTTACCTAGATTCTGGACCCTCTGAGGGGTTATCCCAGCTCCAGAGCTCCCTGTGGGGGAGTGAGGCCTTTCTCATGACCCCCTCACAGCTCAGCTCCTCCCTCTGCCTGAGTCTGCAACCTTCACTCCTTGCCCATCATTAAACCCGAGGGCCTTCCCAGTAAACCTCCTGTGTGCCAGTGTGTGTCCCAGAGTCTGTGTGCCTGGGAACCTGAGACATCTGTTGTTGTTGTTTGGTCGGTAAGTCATGTCCAACTCCTTGCAACCCTGAGGACTACAACATACCAGGCTTCTTTGTCCTTCACCATCTCCTGGAGTTTGCTCAAACTCATGTCCATTGAATCAGTGATGAATCCAACCATCTCATCCTCTGTTGCCCCCTTTTCCTCCCACCTTCAATCTTTCCCAGCATCAAGGTCTTCTCCAATGAGTTGGCTCTTTGAATCAGGTGACCAAAGTATTGGAGCTTCGGCTTCAGCATCAGTCCTTCCAATGAATATTCAGGGTTGATTTCCTTTAGGATTGACTGGTTTGATCTCCTTGAAGTCCAGGGGACTCTCAAGAGTCTTCTCCAGCACCAAAGTTCAGAAGCATCAGTTTTTTGGTGCTCAGCCTTTTTCATGGTCCAGTACTCACATTCATACATGACTACTGGGAAAACCATCAGTTCAGTTCAGTTCAGTTGCTCAGTCTTGTCTGACTCTTTGCAAGCCCATGGACTGCAGCACACCAGGCCTCCCTGTCCATCACCAACTCCCGGGGTTTACCCAAATTCATGTCCACTGAATTGGTGATGCCATCCAGCCATTTCATCCTCTGTCGTCACCTTCTCCTCCCGCCTTCAATCTTTGCCAGCATCAGGGTCTTTTCAAATGAATCAGTTTTTCACATCAGGTGGCCAAAGTATTGGAGTTTCAGCTTCAGCATCAGTCCTTCCAATGAATACTCAGGACTGATCTTTAGGATGGACTGATTGGATCTCCTTGCAGTCCAAGGAACTCTCAAAAGTCTTTTCCAGCACCACAGTTCAAAAGCATCAATTCTTCAGTGCTCAGCTTTCCTGTTTATCTCTAAATCTGGGGAAGGTAGACCAGAGAATGAACACTTCTAGAAATCAGAGGAGGGTTCTGTCTTTAGGACCTGGTATTCATATGAAGAAGATGGGGCAGTGATGGGGTCTGGAAGCATTTTCCTGCCTTCTGCACTGGCTCCTTGCTCCTGAGACCCTGGAGGCCTGAGATTTGTAGCTTGCTCCTCTCCTGGGACTTTAACTCAGTCTATCTGCTCACTCCCTTCCACCCAGACTCTGGTTCCTTTCGAATTCTTCCTTGTACTAAGTCCTAAGATATTACTACAGAGAAGATACTCATCTGTCAGTCATGACCTTTTATCGCCATAAAAGCCACTTGGGTAGATACCATCTTCAGGAAGAGATGTCTGGAAGGAAAACAACACTGAAACTATGCAGGGAATCTTTGAAGGGGTCCCCTGATAAGGCGCTCTGAGCATTTATAAAAAGCAAAGAAGCTCTTGAAACATGAGGTGCCCAAAGGACTTCAAGATTGCTGTACTTGATAAGAATGACTTCTGGGCTTCTGTGGTGGCTCCGTGGTGAAAAATCCACCTGCTGGTGTGGGAGACACGAGTTCAATCCCTGGTCCTGGAAGGTCACACATGCCACGGGGCAACTAAGCCTGTATACCACAACTACTGAGCTTGTGCTCTGAGAGTCAAGGAGCCTCAACTACTGAGACCATGTGCTCTGCAACAAGAGAAGCCGCCACGATGAGTAGCCCCCACTTGCTGCAACGAGAGAAAAGCCCTCACAGCAATGAAGACCCAGCACAGCCAAACATAAATAAATAAATAAACAAAATTATTAAAAAAAAAAAAAATAGAATGACTTCTGGGTTGAACTAGGGAAGCTCCTCAAAGGCAGTCAGGAGGACTAGCCTCTGGGCTTGCAGTAGGCTTTGAACAAATACCGACTGAGTAAGGAAATGTAGGCTGGGTTGATCTCTCTGTCAGATATCTCTTCCTGAGAAACACTAATGATGTCAACTAATTTAAAAAATACATATTTATTTTAACTAATTAATTTATATGGCTGTGCTGGGGCTTAGTTGTGGCACTCAGGATCTTTGATCCTTGTTGGGCCGTGTGGGCTCTTTAGTTGGGGCGTGCAAACTCTTAGTTGCAGCTCATGGGATCTAGCTCCCAGATCAAGGGTTGAATCTAGACCCCCTGCGTTAGGAGTAGGGAGTTGTAGCCACTGGACTACCAGGGTAGTTCCAATGTCAGCTAATTTTGAGACTCTAAAAATACTCCCACCATGCTTCCATGAGACCTTTGCAAGTAGTGGCCCCTGAAGATTCCAGAGACCCCCCAGCCCCACTGAGTCCTACAGAATGTGAAAGAGGAAGTCCATTTGGAAAGTGTATCTGAAAAGGAGTCCTCAACTGCCTCTCCCCAAAGCTTTCCTAACCCTCCCACCCATGGGCAGACTCGGCCTACCCTCCCCTTGGACGGCACCAGCCCCCAGGGCCTCCTCTGAACACCAGGATCTGCTCATGTAACTCTGCACTGCACTTACTTCTGGGCAAGTTTCTCCTCCCCAGCCTGTGAGCTCCGGAGGGGCAGGGGCCAGGCCTGTACTTACATCCATGACCGCAGTGCCTGGCACGTGAGGTGGGGGAGGGGAGCCTTAGTATTTATTGAGTGAACCAACAAATGACATACATTCCTTCCAGAAATAATCTAGCATGGGAAAGATAGGGCAATTCATTTTGTGTGTGTGTGTTAGTCACAGTCATGTCCGACTCTTCACCACCACATGGACTGTAGCCTGCCAGGCTCCTCTGTTCATGTTATTCTCCAGGCAAGAATACTTGCCATGCCCTTCTCCAGGGAATCTTCCTGACCCCAGGGATCAAACCCAGGTGTCCTGCATTGCAGGTGGATTCTTTACCATTTGAACTAGCTGGGAAACGTTATTCTTCCACAATCCTTGAAGGTGATAAAAAGGAAACAAAGAAAAAAGCTGACAACGTTAGTGGCAGCGCAGAAAACAAGACTGATTAGAAAACTGGGGAGAGAGAAAACAAGATGTTCTCTATGAACCTGGGTTGTTTTATTCTCAGCTCCTTTTCTGGAAACAGGGCTTTCTGTATCTTTTTGACACAGTGGAGGACACTGAATACAGAGAACATAACGACTTTCTTTGTTTTACTACGAGGCTGACCCCCACCCCCCACCCTCAACCCCCAGTTCTTAGATTTTGTCTGATTCTCATAAAACAGGCAAAAACTGACAAGTCAGTTTCCTTTGACATTAGTTTCGTTCACAACAAGAATTCAAAACATATACCAAGAAAGTCAACTGATAAACTTACAGCCAAGGCTTAGGTAAGCTATGCTCTTAGAGTTGCTATATAAAGCATTTGACCAGAAGTTATGGGCTTCCCTGGTGGCTCAGAGCTAAAGAATCCGCCTCCAATGCAGGAGACCCAAGTTCGATCCCTAGGTTGGGAAGATCCCCTGGAGAAGGAAATGACAACCCATTCCAGTATTCTTGCCTGGAGAATTTCATGGATGGAGGAGCCTGGTGGGCTATATACACAACACATTTTAATGTTCCCGAATAGCAAAGCGATTTCAGCCTTCAAAAGGGCATTTGTGTATCTTTCCCATTAAATGTATTTCTCTTTCTCTAAGTGTCCCTGTTTCCTTTTTATTCCCCAGAGACATTTGTTTCATCATGTCTTCAGGTTTTTGTAACAATCTACCACTCTACCCTCAAATAGGACTTCCTTGGTAGTCCACTGGTTAAGAATCTGCCTGCCATGAAGGGCTCATGGGTCTGATCCCTGGTCTGGGAAAATTCCACATACTATGGGGCAATCAAGCCCTCGTGCTTCAGCCACTGAGCTGGCACACCTTAGAGCCCATGCTCTGCGACGTGATAAGTCACCACAACTAGAGAGTATTCCTCGCTCGCTGCAACTAGAGAGAGCCCGAGCAGCAACGAAGACCTAGCGCAGCCAAATAATAATAATAAATAAAGGAACATGGAAGGAGAAAGTTCTGGAAAATAAAAGACTAACAGTTCAGATTTACCGAGATTTGCTATGTCCCAGGGCCTTTCTAAACATGTTACACTCCTACCTCATTGAATCTTCACAACAACCTCGTGAGGCAGGTTCTTTTAACTCAGCCCGACCACGCACGTGGGAGTTTCGCCCAAGGTCACGCTGGTATTTGTTGATGGGGCTGGAGTGCGAACTCTGGTGGGTAATGCCCTGAGCCTGTGCTCTCAGCTACCGTAACATCCTGTCTGCCTTCCTGACCAAGATGAGGAACAGGGGAAATGGAGGCTCTTGCTTCAGCCCAGTTAATGAGAACTGATACATGATTACCGTGCGTGCAGGATGTTTTTCCTGGGTGCTACTGAGCTTGTCTGAGCTGATGCTTCTTGGCTGTCTCCACCCTCAGGGTCACCAGTACTTAACATAGAAAAAAAGATTCTATATCTGGTTCTCACCCTCTCTCCCTGTGCTCTCTTGCTGTCTATTTCAAGGCTTTCTGTCGGATTCTCATCAAAAGAGAATCTCTTCTACTGATGCTTAGTAGACACTTGAACTTCCTTCTCCCCTCCCCAGCCTCCCTGTTGCTCCTAGACAGAGAACCACTGAAAACAATAGAAAGGTCAGAGGTCAATGACAGGAGTTAAAGGATGCTGGCCTGGCTCCCTAAACAATGGTTGAGGGTCAGACAAATGAAAACAGAAGGGTGATAAAAACTTCTGCGTCTGTGAACCAATTAATTAGACCCCGTGTCCCTGTGGAGTGAGTGCAGGACACCTCAGGTCTGCTGTGGGCAGCGCTAATGAAACACCATTAAGGTGTTTCACGGAGAGACTGAGCTTTCCAGAAAAACACATGGCTTTTCAGAAACCTATCTTATTCATATATTCCTTTCATGATTCCAACCAATAGTGGTCTGCCTGGTGTGAGCAGGGCACAAGGAGGAGGTGGTGGTGTTAGTCTAGTCAGTCACTCAATCGTGTTTGGCTCTTTGCGACCCCATGGACTGTAGCCCGCCAGGCTCCTCTCTCCATGGAATTCTCCAGGCAAGAATACTGGAGTGGGTTGCCATTCCCTTCTCCAGGGGATCTTCCCAACTCAGGGACTGAACCTGGGTCTCCTACATTGCAGGTGGTCTCACCAACTGAACCACCAGGGCAGCCCCAAGGAGGAGGGGATGAGGGCATGCTGTCCGTGCAGTCAGGGAACTTCAGGTGACCTGTTCTCCACCAGGGTGTAGAGGGTGTCACTGCAGCAGGACTGAGCACCTGTGACCACTCAGGTCTATTCTGTGCTCCTTTTATCCTCCGTCCAGTGGTTCAGGCTAGTGGTCCTGGCACGCACAAGACACCTTCTCTACTTTCCTTTCCGGGAGTGAGGGTTATTTGTTCTGGAAAGAGAGGCTTTGAGGCTTGCCAACCTAGGGCAACACACCCCTCAAAAGCCAAACAGGTTTGGGCTCTATATTCAAACTCTTGTCCAAACTCTTTAATTTTTTTGGCCACACTCTGTGACATGCGGGATCTTATTTCCCTGGCCAGGGATTGAACCTGTGTCCCCTACAGTGGGAGCTGGGAGTGTTAAGCACTGGACCGCCAGGGATGCCCCTAGGCTGTGGCTTCTGAATCTAGAAAAAGAGAAAGTCTGGGAGAGGGAGTTCAGAGTGGGGGGTGAAGTGTGGCCTCCTTCTGCCCTGGGCCGTGAGGGTCTCTAAGTCTTTTGCATTTTTCATCCGGGATGTTTCGTTTTCTCCCTGGGGACTGTTTGTTGAGTCCAAATAACTGCTGGCTGGATTCCTGGCCATGCTCTGCCCGTTCGGCGAACGCTCTGTGGTGTTCTCATGGCAGAGGGTGATTTCTGGTCTTCGGGTAACCAGGGGTGCAAGGAAAAATCATGTTTGAAGCTGGAAAAAATTCCTCACTCCAAAATTTTCCTTGGGACACAGTATTTAAACTTCTGTCACTGACGAGACTTTGCTCCTCATTTTCCTGAATGACTCAAATGTTTGCTTCAGACAATGGCAGAGTGTATCTTGCTTGAATCATTGGATTTCTGTTATTTTTGTAAGATGTGGGTGGGCAATATGACTCAGTATTTTTCCAAGAGATGTAAAAATTATATTGCCTATTTTGGATCATTTCGTGCTGAGATCTGAAAACTTTTTCTTGAATTTCAAATCTTGGAGCTTGGGCAATTTTTGTTTTCGTTTTGCTTCTCGATCATTTCAGATCTTTCCCAGATAAAATGTTAAAAGAAAATGACTTTAAATTACTGAGCCATAGTTCTAAGTTGTGAAATATATTTTGAATTATAACATATCCTACATTTGAAAAATAAAAAATTTGCTGAATCTAGGAGTGTGTTTGCCATCTTGGTTGTAAAAAAAAATTGGGGAATATTGGGTGAGTAGTGTTCTGAAGATCATCTAATTCAAAACCTTATCTGTGGACTTCCCTGGTGATCTGGTGGTTGAGAGTCTACCTGCCAATGCAGGGAACGTGGGTTTGATCCCTGGTCTGGGAAGATCCTGCGTGCCATGGGGTGACTAAGCCTCTGTGCAATAATTACTGAGCCCACGATCTAGAGTCTGTGAGCTGCAACTATAGAAACCTGCCCATCCTAGAGCCTGGACTTCACAAGGGAAGCCACCAGTAATGAGAAGACCAATGTAACCACAACCAGAGTGTAGCCCGTGCTCATTGCAACTAGAGAAAGCCTGTGCTTAGCAATGAAGATCCAGCACAACCATAAATAAATAAAACCTTATGTGGGCACTTCTCTTTGATAGCTGAGTTCTGTTTGAATGCATTAGGTGATGGAGAGCTCTTTGGGTACCAGGAAGTACCTCTTCTGCACAGTACTTTCACACAAAACTAAAACCTGCCTCCCTGTAGCTTCCAAACCCTAGTTCTGATTCCTGTTCTTTATGGATCTCTATTGAATCCTTCTATAACAGTGTGATAGGTTTTAAAACACTGCTGTATTTTCCTTCTTGGTAAGTCAAGTCCTTTAGTGGTCTTTTCACTATCAATATTAACGGTAGGATAAGAGTCTGAGGCTTAGTGTCTCCAGGGAGGATAGAGTTCTATGATGATTTGTGACCCTGCCCCCCGACCCAATTCAACTGTTCAGGTACTAACCTCCAGTACCTCAGAATGTGACTAAAGATAATATCTTCAGAGGTGATGAAGTTAAGATGAGGTCTTTAGAGTGGGCCCTGATCTGATCTTACTGGTGTCCTAAGAAGAGGAAAATTTGGCCATATAGAGAAGCACCAGGAAACATGATAGCACAGAGGGACAGCACAAGGATGGTGGTCTCCAAGCCAAGGAAAGAGGCCTCAGGAGAAAGCAATCCTGCCAACACCTTGATCTTGGACTTTAAGCCTCCAGAACCACGAGAAAATGATTTCTATTGTTTACAGTTCCCAGTCAATGGCACTTTGTTGCAGCGCTCCTAGCAAATTAATATAGATTTGGCAACTAAGAATAAGAAAGCCATGCTACTAGGACAGTGATGTTCAGATAGGAAGATTGGAGGGGAACACGAAGTCCTTCCAGAATATGTGCAGGAGAGCCACCACGCAGAACTCAAGTGGAGCATGGAGAACATGTGTGGCCCGGGGCTCTCGCTGTCCCCATACTCCACTTGCTTCCAGCCCTAGAGTTGGCCCTGGGGGGAGCCACTGAGGGGCAGTAGAAATATCTCCAGACTACTGGAGCAGAGGCACATTTACCACAAAGCTAATGAAGCTTATGTTTCAGGGCCCCTAACTTGTTGGAGCTTCTTCCAACATCTGAGGAGGTGCCCTAGCAGAGTATTCACATAATATTGCTTTTAAAAATTGGCAAGGAACTTCCCTGATGGTCCAGTGTTTAAGAATCCATCTTGCCCTTGATTGACAGAAGGGGACGTGGGTTTGATCCCTGGTTGGGTAACCAAGATCCCACATGGTGAGGAGCAACTAAGCCTGCACGTGGCAACTAAGACCCGATGCAGCTGAGTAAATAAATAAATATTTACACTTATTCTCCTGTTGAGAGTAGCTACAGTTAAGGAAAATTTGAGTTGGAGTTTCATTTTGTTTGTTTTTGTGGAACATATTTGTGTACGTTGTAGTCACGTCTGTGTACAGTTATTTGATGGCTAGCTGTCCTGGGGTAGGAATGGCTACCAGGTTGAGGCGCACTAGTGAATGTTTAGCAGTGGATTTGTGGTGTTTGCTGATTTCCAAAGCAAAGACATCACTTTTTTGGCAAAGGTCTGTCTAGTCAAAGCTATGGACTTTCCAGTGGTCATCAATAGTTGTGAGAGTTGGACCATAAAGAAGGTTGAGCACTGAAGAATTGATGCTTTTGAACTGTGGTGCTGGAGAAGATTCTTGAGAGTCACTTGGACTGCATGGAGATCCAACCAGTCAATCCTAAGGGGAATCAACCCTGAATATTCATTGGAAGGACTGAAGCTGAAGCTGAAGCTCCAATACTTTGGCCATATTATGTGAAGAGCCAATTCATTGGAAAAGACCCTGATGCTGGGAGAGATGGACTGCAAAAGGAGAAGGAGGCGGCAGAGGATAAGATGGTTGAATGGCATCACTGACTTGATGGACATGAGTGTGAGCCACCTCCAGGAGCTGGTGATGGACAGGAAAGCCTGGTCTGCTGCAGTCCATGGGGTTGCAGAGTCGGACATGACTAAGCGAATGAACAACTATAGCAACATGGTATAAATACTCCCACCGGCGCACATTTCAAGCTGTCAATGTGACATCACTGTAAACAGAGCTGGAAAGAGGACACACCATTATATAGTATTCACATCCAATAGACGCAATAGATGTAAATAACCTTAACAGCATAGTAATGGTAAAATGTAGTGAGATAATTGGGAGATGATGAGTTTTGAGTACTTATTATCTTTTAGTTATTATTTATTTATTTAGCTTTTAATAATGTCTCTGTTTAACAATAGACTCCCCAAATTTCTGAAAACCTGACAGTGGACTCCCGTGAGCCAGAGGGAGCCAGCTTCATCACAGGGCTATGAACTAGGACATGTCTACTGCCCACCTTGTAGATTCACCCTGTTTTATGTCAGAAAGGTGCAGGGCTAGAATCAGGAATTTGCTATGAAACATGTGAATAAAGGAGGAGAAACTAGATTTTTAAACATTTGGAACCAGAAGCTAGTCTGGAAAATTCTTTCAGTCATCAGGTATATAAATTTGCACATAGATGATTTGGTTCTCATCAATGTCTAGTTGAAATGATAGCTCTTGCCTGTCAAGAATATGACTGATAATGCAGTTTATACAATTATAAATTCTCCATAGAGTTAAAAGGAAATTTTGATGGTTCTTAGCCCCATCCGCTTTCTTCTCTCATATCCTCCCTGACAACACTCCCATTTACTTTTTATACCCCAGCCACTCTGGCCTCCTTGCTGTTCCTGGAATTTACAGGGTATATTCCTGCTCCAGAGCCTGTGCACTATGTTTTTTTTCTGGAATACTTGGCCAAGGTAGCCAGACTACCAGTCCTTCATCATTATCATGTCTAAGTCATTTAGTCACTTTCTCATGAGGTCTTCCCTCAATCTAAAACTACCATCCATCAACCCTCACACTCAGTTATCCCCTTGTCCTTTCTTTTGTTCAGTTGCTAAGTAGTGTCTGACTCTTTGCGACCCTGTGGACTGTAGCATGCCAGGCTCCTCTGTCTTCCACTTCCTCCCAGAGTTTGCTCAGACTCATGTCCATTGAGTTGGTGACACTGTCTAACCATCTCATCTTCTGCTGCCCTCTTCTCCTTTTGTCATCAATCTTTCCCAATAGTAGGGTCTTTTCCAATGAGTTCCTCTTAGCATCAGGTGGCCAAATTATTGGAGCTTCAGCTTCAGCATCAGTCCTTCCAATGAATATTCAGGGTTGATTTCCCTTAGGATTGACTGATTTGATTTCCTTGCAGTCCAAGAGACTCTCAAGAGTCTTCTCCAGCACCATAATTTCGAAAGCATCAATTCTTCAGTGCTCAGCCTTCCTTATGGTCCAACTCTCATATTCGTAAATGACTACAGGAAAAGCCATAGCTTTGGCTATATGGACATTTTCTTAGTTGAAGTTTATTTATAAGAGTGTATTGCCTAGGATGTGAGCTTCCTACATTAGGATGCAAGTTCCATGAAGACAGTTAATTTTTTTTTTTTTTAACTTTTTAAAGTTCACTGCTTGTACCCCTGGCTCCAAGAAGCAGGTCTGAGACACAATGGTAATGAATTCTTGTGATCTCCTAGTCTAGTAATCAGGAAAGAAAGTCAAATTCAAATCATAACGGCTCCTGCTGATCTCTATCTCCCTCGTTTCCTTTTTTGCTTAACTGCTTTGTAATTTTAGAAATAATGCATGCACATAACAAAATTAGAATGATACAAAAAAGCACAAAATAAAAGTATAAGATGGAAAATAAACTTCACATTCCCTTCCCCAAACTGCTCCCTCAGATTCACTCCTCAGAAGCCCCCACTGTCAAGATTTTCTGCTTTACATTTTATGGTAGTTATGATACAAACTGAAATAATTTGTTTATGACTGTTTCTTGATTTATCAATGTAGAAAGTATCTACTAATTCCCTGCTATGCAAATAAAGAATTTAACATATCTATAATGCTGCCTACTCTCCCTAACCAGTTTATTAGATATGTTATTTCAGTTCTTTACATCTTCTATGGGATAGCTTATAACCTCACATAAAATATTGAAGCCTTTTTTCTGTGTTTATCAAATTTAGGCAGATCCTATTGAATCTCTGCTGACAGATGAAGAAATTTGCACATTGCCTTAATTCCTTTCTTTTCTCATCTGCCTCTCATTTCTTTATTAGACATTTTTTTATGTTATCAAGATTTAAAACATACATTCTGTTCTGTAGCCATAAGTCAAGTTTTTCATGTTTTGACTATAGATTGATTCTAAAAATAAAAATCATGTAAAAAGTCATAACAGTATTATAATTATTTAAATATTATTCAGGGACTTCCCTGGTGGTCCAGTGGTTGGGAATCCACCTGCCGGTTCAGGGGACACAAGTTCCATCCCTGGTCTGGAAAGATCCAACATGCTGTGGAACAACTAAGCCTGAGCGCCACAACTACAGAGCCCATGCTCTAGAACCCGTGGGCCACAACAAGAGAAACCACCGCCATGGGAAGCCCTTGCACTGCAACTAGAGAAAAGCCCCTGCTCGCCACAACTAGAGAAAAACCTGCATAGCAATGAGGACCCAGCATAGGCAGAAATAAATAAACAAATGTTATTTGCCATTGAACCAACAGTGATTAGCTCTGTAGGGAAAGAATGTAATCCAATGTTATTAAATCCTTGAAGCCTAAAGAAAAATCACTGATGCATCAATGCCTAACGTAGCTCCTGTTTTTTTAATCTTCTTTTACTTCTAGGTCATTGTCAGCTACCATTGCTTCTGATTTTTTAAGTCACTCTATTTCTTGGAGTTCTTGATTTTTTTTTCTGGAAGTTCTGGGGTTTTGTTTTTTTGTTTGTTTGTTTTTGAAAACCACTCAGATACTTTTTTTTTTCCATGCAGGGCAAGTGTCAAATTTTCTAAATTCTGAAAGTCCAGAAACATCAGTTTGCACTTCTACTTAATCGACAGTTTGGTTGAGTATAAAATTTTACGTTCAAAGTCTTTGCTTCTCCAACCTTGGAAGTAGGGCTGCCTTTACTCCAAGGATGAGAGCGGCATGAAATACAACAACCACTGGTAGCTGCGAATGACCTGGAAATAACTTAAGTACTGATTAAAGGGGCTTTATATTTAGAAGGGCCCTAGTTTGGCTTAAATCTCTCCTGTCCCATCTTGAAAATCTTGTACCTATTTATTTTTGGCTACACTGGGTCTTTGTTGCTATGCAAGCTTTTCTCTAGCTTTGGCGAGCAGAGGCTCCTCTCTAGTTGTGGTGCTCAGGCTTCTCCTTGCAGTGACTTCTTTTTTTTGCAGAGCACAGACTTCCGAAGTTGGGATTCCCCAGCTCTAGGGCCCAGGCTCAGTAGTTGGTGGCACGTGGGCTTAGTTGCTCTGAGGCATGTGGGATCTTCTCCAACTGGGAACTGAACCCATGTCTCTTGAATTGGCAGGTGGATTCTTTACCACTGAGCCACCAGAGAAGCCCCAGGGTCTTGAAATTGTTAATAATTCTTTTTGTGGAGTCCCACATTTTCATTTTCCCTGAGCCCTGCAAATTATGAAGCCCTCTTCAGAAGACAGTCAAGCCTCTAGCCATGTGGACAAGTCTGAAGTCAGACTAATTTTTTTTTTTAATTGAAGGATAATTGCTTTACAGAATTGTGTTGTTTTCTGTCAAACCTCATCATGAATCAGCCACAGGTATACATATGTCCCCTCCCTCTTGAACCTCCCTCCCATCTTCCTCCCCATCCCAACCCCTTTAGGTTGATACAGAGCCTCTGAGTTTCATGAGACATACAGCAAATTCCCATTGGCTACAGACTAATTATTATTCCTTGGCAGGCAATAGGCTTTATCTTTCTGGAAACTTTCAATATGCATAAGTAAATAAATGTTTTAATCTGAATTTTATTCTGGATTTTCACCAAGATGCGCCTTTCTTTGGGTCTCATTATAACTGCTCTGCTTCAGCATTTAGTGGGTCCTTTCCATCTGAAATCATTCATTCTTCAGTGTAGAGAATTTTCTCCTTATTGTTTCTCTGATTTCTCTGCCCCCTCTTTGTTTCTCTTCTTGCAGAACTTCCATTTAATAAATATTGGACGTTCTTCATCTTCTATGACTCAATTTCCCTCACATACCTTCTATTTGCTTGCCTTTTTGCATTATGTTTTGGGAGATGTCCTTAGGTTTATCTTCCAGATCACTAATTTGGCCTTTAACTTTGTTCATTCATCATTTTACTTATTCACTTCTTTTCTTTTATTCCAGTAGTCATATTTTTCAGGTTCCTCAAACTCTGTGAGGAACTCTGAAGGAGCCAAGAAGGCTCCTTTTTCTGTGGCATCTTCCTCTTGTTTCTTGAAATTCTCTCTCAACGTTCTCTGAGGCTACTCATTAGAATTAAGAGAAGATGTTTCTCTTATGTTCCTGAATTATGCTTCTAGTGAGCTGTTTCTTTGTGAGCTTGTTTTCCACGTTAGTCCTTCTCTTTTATGCTGTAGATTTTCCTCATGTGCCTTTTTGTCCTTCACTTTGTAATACACATTTCTGTTTATTAGTATGAGTTGGTTTGGGCTTTTTCTGCAGTTTATCCACATGGTTCTTTCCTCAATAGGAACCCTGATTGTGTATTTTAGGTAGATGGGCAAGGAGTGTTTACAGGCATTCAGATCAGGTGTGTGAACAGCAGGCCAGCAGGTTGGGGAAGTTCTCAATTATCAAAGGAGGAAGGGCTTTATTCTGGGGAAATGGCTGCTTGATGTATTTCTATCCTCATCGTCCACTCCGTTTCTTCCCTTTTTTTTTCCTGGCGTCTGTTATGGAGGCCTGGGGTTACCTTAAGCTCCGCTGCATTTCTCTCCCATCCCTCAGTAACCTGATTAGGAGCTCTGTAGGCATGCTGCCCTCTTTCTTCAGAGGGCAGTTCTAGTTTCCCTCGAGCTCAGTGGTTCTCAGTGTGGTCCCAGACCAGCAGCAGCCTAGGGATCACCTGGGAGCTTGTTATAAATGCAAATTCTCTGCCCCACCCTAGACCTACTGAGACTCTGGGGGTGGGGCTCAGCAATCTGGCTTTTAACAAGCCTGAAAACATGCCGAGTAATCTGACAGCTGGCATAAAGAAGGCTGAGCACTGAAGAATCGATGCTGTCGAACTGTGGTGTTGGAGAAGACTTTTGAGAATCCCTTGGACTGCAAGGAGATCAAGCCAGTCAATCCTAAAGGAGATCAACCCTGAATATTCATTGGAGGGACTGATGCTGAAGCTGAAGCTCCACTACTTTGGCCACCTGATGCGAAGAGCCTGGAAAAGACCCTGATGCTGGGAAAGATTGAAGGCAGGAGGAGAAGGGGATGACAGAGCATGAGATGGTTGGATGGCATCACTGACTCAATGGACATCTGTTTGAGTAGTCTCTGGGAGTTGGTGATGGACAGGGAAGCCTGGCGTGCTGCAGTTTATGGGTCACAAACAGTCGGACACGACTGAACAAACTGAGCAACAACAACAAATCTGACATTGGTTATCAGCCTAAGGCAAAGCCAGTGCCGCCAGCAACTCTGTTTCTGAGGAGGAGAGGCGAGGATACACCTGTTCCAGGAGGTTGAAGGTTTCTTTAATGAGTTACCCTCATGATTGTCCCATAGTTCTCTCTTTGTCCTTAAATGTATTGACTGGAACTTGAAGCTTCCCGAAAGCTTTCTTGAGACGATCCACAGTTACTTTTGGTGTGGTTCCTTTCTCTTTTTCAACCAATCCAATCCCATCTGTATTTAAAATGCTCGCAAATTTTTCATAATGATGTAAGGATATAAGTAATAATAAATCAAATAGTATGGAACTACAGTGAAAAAATCTGGGAAATATTGAAGGTGGGAGGAAAAGGGGACAACAGAGGATGAGATGGTTGGATGGCGTCACCGACTCAATGGACATGAGTTTGGGTAAACTCCGGGAGTTGGTGATGGACAGGGAAGCCTGGTGTGCTGCAGTTCACAGGGTCGCAAAGAGCTGGACATGACTGAGCGACTGAACTGAACAGTGAAAAAAAAGTAGTCCTTTGGTATCATTGCTACACCTTGGCTACCCCTACCCTGCCACACTCTGTCCCCATGCCTCCCAGACCTAGTCTCTACTGGCAAGTACTTTGAACGCTTTTATCCACTTTTCTGTTATTCCACTTCATGTTTCTAAATAAAATACCTATATGGCTATTTCTCAATTTTGGATATTGCCTAATGACTTCCTGTTATTGTTATTGAGGATTTAACTCTTTCAATCCAACCCCTCTTCTAGACTCTCCATCTTCTAAGTACACTTATACTACCATTAAAAAAAAAAAAAATAGCCAGAGTTTAAATAGGATTCACTATAGAACTCCATAGTGTACTCCGATTGTTTCCTTTCTCTTACAACTTTAGTGTATCCTAAAATTAGAATCAACTTATTTTTTAATTTGCTTATTTTTCTAAATACTTAATTATTAATTCTCCTCCCCCCCTCCCCCGCTACCCCATGCTCCAATATCTGGAGAAGGAAATGGCAACCCACTCCAGTATTCTTGCCTGGAGAATCGCATAGACAGAGGAGTCTGGTGGGCTACAGTCCATAGGGTTGCAAAGAGCTGGACACAACTGAAGGGGATGACAGAGGATGGCATCACCGACTCGATGGACATGAGTTTGAGTGAAATCCGGGAGTTGGTGATGGACTTGCGTGCTGCGATTCATGGGGTCGCAGAGTCGGACACGACTGAACTGAACTGAGCTGAACGACTGAACTGAACTGAAGTGACTTAGCACACATGCTCCAATACATCTGTCGTCAGTTTTTTTTTTTTTTATGTTAACAAGATCATTCGAAGCAATCAGTTTCATTATTTTTTGGTCCCTGCAGACCTTTCCCTTGTCCTCCTGTTCTACCATCCTCACTCATCTGACAGATCGCTCTCTAGGCCTTCTGCTCTCTATAACCCTGGGATTTCCCTTTACCAGTCTCCTGGGTTGCATGAGTCTTAGCAGGAAGTACTTAAGCACCTCAGCAGCAAGTCATCTTCCTTGAATTGTATTTCTAATTCCTGGCCTCTGTCCTAGGCCCTGTGACAGGTCATTCTTTTGATATATCCAAGACCACATAGGCCTAGTGTCTAACTTTGTTCCTGCCAGTCTCTTTGCCCAGGGAAGGCCACCCGACTCCTCAACTCCAGTTCTAAGATAGGAACCCTCATAGCTGCTGACACACTTCCTTGATGCCAATGGATACCTTTGATTCTTTAGTTTATTATCCTTTGGATTCTGTATTATTGGGCCATCTTTGGCACACAGAGGAAAGAGACTGTGAAGTCTTATGGACCTGGGGTCATATCTCACCTGTTCCTCTTACTAGCTGCATAGCCTGAGCAAGTTGTCTTATTTTCTACATCAGAAAAGTCCAAGGATCAAAATACTACTCTCATTAAGATATATGTGTGTGTGTGTGTGTGTGTGCATGCGCTAAGTTGCTTCAGTTGTGTCCAACTCTTTGTGACCCTATGGATTGTAGCCCTCCAGGCTCCTCTGTCCATGGTATTCTCCAGGCAAGAATACTGGAGTGGGTTGCCATCATATCTTAATTTTTTATATATATATATATACACATACACACACATATATATGATAATGTACACTAAGAATCTAGGATAGTTTCTGCACATATATATATATTGGGTTGGCTAAAACGTTTGATTGGCTGTAAGTAAAAGACACATTTATCATTTTCACCAAGAATTTTATTGAACAACCTATTCACTAACAGAATGAACCTTTTTCAGCCAACCTGATAGCTCTAGATTCCATTCTCTACCGCCTTGTCTCCAGTCCTATCACCAACAGTCTTCTTTGCACTGTCATCTGGTTTTACTGTTTCCGGTGGATATACTGGTCCTTTGTGCATCTTCGCCTGGATCTCTCTAGGATCACCTGCTTCTGCCTCTCTAGGATCACCTGCCTCTGCGTCTTCCATCCTTTGATACTTCCCTTTGGCTCACTCAAGAAGCTAAGTCTAGAATCAAATAGAGAACATTTCTAGTCTTCCCAATGCTGCTACAAATAAGTAGGTCAAATCCATACTTAGTCTCACATACCATCTTTTTTTGGCAGAGACTATTTTCTAGCTCAAAAGACATCTGATAAGAGATGAAAATTAAATAGATGTTGAGAATTTTGCTTTATCATCTGTCAATACTCTGCCATCCGCCTCTACCATTATGCCTACACCTTCCTTGTTCTTTTCCCTACTCTAAATATAGATCCAAGAGTCCTTTTAGTTGTCCCACATTTATTTTGGCAAGGCCCAGCTCATCCTAGGCTTTGGTCTTCCTCACACCTTTTATACAAATCTGTGCTGCAATTTTGTATTTGTTTTTGACTGAATGTTCTTTTCACAAAGTTCTTTGAAAATCGTGGATTAAAAGGGCTGCCTGTGTACTACATGATTAACTCTTGGCTCACTATTTTTTTAATCTTGTAAATCATAAGTTTCTTAAAAGCAGGAATCATTTATACATTTCTTTCATTTTCTTCATGGCATCTAATATACTGCCTTACATGAAACAGGCCTCAGTAAAATCTTATTAACCCAACTTATTTTTGTTTCTACATGCTAAAGTAATTCTTTTTAGTATTTTTGTTAAAAATCATCTTTAAAGCAATTTTTTCTCAAATATATGAGACTATAAGCTTCTTTCCCGTAACTGGCCCTGAATATTAAGGCTGACTCTACATGAATTACTATTTTTAAGTACTTAAGCAAAAGATAGCTGGGAATTCTAAACCCTATCTTTAGTACTATAGTATTTTATAGTTTCTGTGCAATTAGAAAACAAAACTAAAACTTCAAAGCACTTGGTTTTAAAAATTGGAGGATAATTGCTTTACAATTATGTGTTAGTTTCTGCTGTACCTCAACGTGCACATGTATATGTATATCCCTCCCTCTTACGCCTTCCTCCCACTCACCCTTTTTGTTTTAATGTTAATTTCTTAATTAGGACTTATAAAAGAATAAATCTGTGATGCAATACAATTAAGAGGCAGGACTCACAATTTAATTAAATCTACAGACGTAATAGGTTGTAAGTTATTCTTGTAAATTATCCATAGGCAAAAGGTTTATAAGTCCTGAGGGATTCAAAGATGATGAACAATATCCAAACATTATGTATAGATTAATGTTGCAATTTTTAGGCCACAAAAAGTATTACTTGTCATTTGGGTTCAATTTGAAAGAGATTCTTTGAGTTTTAAAAACATTTGTTTACTGATCATTAGGAGCAACTGCTGATTGCCATCAATCAGAAACAAGGAGGACTCACCCCTAACATAAGAATGCAAACAAAATTTATTAAGAACTTGTCCATAATTTTCTCTTTTTATTTGGCTGTGCCGTGTGGCATATGGGGTCTTAGTCCCCCAACCAGGGATCAAACCTGTGCCCTCTGCATTGGGACTATGGAATCTTAACCACTGGACCACCAGGGAAGTCCCAATAACTTCTCTACAATTTTTATTACAGTGTTTAGCAAATTTTTCTTAAATCTACAGTACGGCTGAATACACCACCTCGAGTACTTATAAATTCTGTTGTTACACATCAGATTTTTCTGCTGCCACTCATTCAGTCCCCTTTAATGATAGATACCCCAGACTCATGACTAGTAAGTACTTGACCTTGATTATTTGGTTTGCTTCTTATAACCTGACACCCATAAACCAATGTATAAATCCCACCTCTTCTAGAGGTGGGAGTATAACTTCTTTATACTGCTTGGAAAGTAAATCTGTTTTATTATTTCATAAACAGAGATGGTGAAGGAAATATAATTTTTCAGTAGTTTTCTGTCCTTTCAGACTAAACATTCCCTGATTAACCCCACCAGATTAGATGTCCATCCTATGTGTGGCCAGAGCTCTCTGCATTTGTCTTCTACAGTGTGTTATGTTACAATTTTATATTTACTTGTTTATCCCACTCATGATGAGGACACTGAGCACACGTGATGTGTCTTTTGCTCTTGTGTTCTTAGCGACGACCAGCTGGATGGAGCAGACACTCAACAATGAATTCATGTATGAAGAGGTAGATGGATGAATAAATACTTTTAATTTTTGCCAACCCCTCAGGCTAATGACAGGTACATATGCATACAGACACAGACATGCAACATTTTCCAGACTAAATAATTCTTAATAAGATGTTGCTTACCCTACCAGGTGTATCTTTTCCAACTGCATTGAAGTACGCCAGAACTCAGAACGCGAAACCATGATCTAATGCCCTGCATAGGTCTTTTAGTAATTGGATTGGTATTTGAAACATGGGGGCTATGTCGGTAACATACCCAAGAGTTTTTTGATAGATCAAAACAGTGACAAATCCAAAGCGTTGTGATTATGGGCTAACTCTAAGCTCTAGGCCCCTGAAAGAAGAGTTTTAAATTTACAGAAAAATTGAGACGATAGCAGTTACCAAGTTTCCCCTGTTATTAACATCCTCCACTTGTCCAATACATTTGCTACGATTAACAAACGGACATTGATGCATTATAATTGACTAAAGCTCATGGTTTATTCATATTTCCTTAGTTTTAACCTAACATCCCTTTTCTTTTCCAGAATCCCATCTAGGATACTACATTAGACTTGCTTTTATTTTTTAATTTTTTGGTGGAAAGGAAAGTTTGATTTATTTTGGATGCCAGCAATTGGGGGTGGGGAGAGAGGGATGGCAGACTCCTGTCCAAAGGCTGACTCCCCACACTGACAATCAGTGGGCAAGAGAGTTCTAGACTGAGGGAGGGGGCTACATACAGAATTAGAACATTCAGCTGTGACAGTCATCTTGAAATTGGTCATGTGGTGGTGTGGTCAGCAGCATCTGGGTCATTTTAAGAACAGTTAAACTTCAATGAACGGTGGGTCTGTTCCCATTTCTCTGAGACCAGTTCTCAGAACTGGCAGCTTCTCCATGGCTACAGTCTGGCCATCACGTAGTTAACTTCTCTGCCTGGTGAGGATTTAAATGACATTTAATTGTCATGTTTCCTTAGACGACTCTTGGCTGTGACATTTTCTCGGGTTTTTCTTGTTTTTCATGACCCTGACAGTTTTGGGGAGTACTGGTGAGGTACTTTGTAGAATGCCCCTCTAATGGAATTTGTGTGTTTTTCATGGTTAGACTGGGGCACAGCTGGAGCTTTTTGTAAGGAGATAATAGTCCAAAACAGTGGTTATCAACAGTTTGCTGCATTGTCGTTGTCCACATGTGGGGCACAGGCCCACGAGTAATATCATCTCTCATTACACAAGGGATGGAGTGGTGGGAGCACTAGGAGCATTTAGAAAACTTATTTTGTAAAAGGTACCCCTCCCTATTCCTCTTTAGAAGGGTCAAATTTTCCCTCTTATTTCATAACCCTTTGGTTTGTAAAGCTTAAACAAACAAACAAAAAATAGTCCCATAGCATTTTGATCTCTGAAAGACAGGTGTAACTCTAAAAAGTGTTATCCACTGCAAAAATATCATTTAACTTCTGAAAAGACTCAGGAAAGGTTATATTTTTAAACTTATGAAGACTTATAAAAATACAGATAAGTTGAAAGACTAGTACCATAAACATTCATACACATCTCATTACCTAGATTCAACAATTGTTAATATTATCGGATTTGCTTCATTTATCTCCATCTTGCTTTTCCTTTTTTTTTTTTTTTGCTGGACCTTTCAAAGCAAGTGCTGACATCATAATGCTTTACTTTTAAAGCCTTAGTTTTGTTGTTCAGTTGCTAAGTCGTGTCCGACTCTCTTCGACTCTGTGGACTGTATGTAGCATGCCAGGCTTCCTAGTCCTTCACCATCTCCTGGAGTTTGCTCAAACTCACGTCCACTGAGTGGGTGATGCTATCCAACCATCTCATCCTCTGCCGCCCCCTTCTCCTTTTGCCTTCAATCCTTCCCAGCATCAGTCTTTTCCAATGAGTGGGCTCTTCCACATCAGGTGGCCAAAGTATTGGAACTTCAGCATCAGTCCTTCCAATGAATATTCAGGGTTGATTTCCTTTAGGACTGACTCGTTTGATCTCCTTTTAGTCCAAAGGACTCTCAAGAGTCTTCTCTGGCATTACAGTTAGAAAGCATCAATATCTTAGCATGTGTCTCCTAAAAATAAGGGCGTTCTTCTATAAAAGCACAATGTTGTTCACACCAAAGAAAATGAATGTTCATTTAATGTTATCTACAGGTTGTATTAAGATATCCTCAAATACCCCTAACTATATTGTCTAGACTTTATTTCAATCAGGATTAAAGTTCATAAATTACAGTTCTTTTCTTCTTTTTATTGAACTATAGTTGATTTATAATGTTTACTTTCAGGGGTACAGCAAAGTTATTCATTTTTTCTAATGATTCTGTTTTTTCTTCAAGTATGGATAGTGTTTTGGAAACAAGCTCCTTCTTTTTCTGAATCTGTAAGAAGAAAAGTAAATATCCTCTAGGGAAAAAAAATGTATTGGCACTGACTGAAGGTCTGAGGAGCACACCAGTGATATGCAAATTAAATTTTTTGTATAGAAAGGAACATGGAAGAATCAGAGGTCAGAGAAGGTGGGTTTTTTTTTTTTTTAAGGTTAAGAATTTTATTCCACACAGACAATTTAAATTATAAAACAATCAAGAAGGTGGGTTTTAAAGAAAAAGGAAGGAGAGGGAATACTGAGGAAGGGACTAGCAGACATGGTCATGGAGATAGACCAGTATTGGCCGTAGAGAGGAGCAAAGTTGTCAGGCTGGAGCAAACATTTCTTATCAGAGAAATGAGGGTTTACAGATAAGTGAAGTATTAAAAAAATCCACAAATGACTTACATTTGATATAAATGTTAAGTAAGATGTATGGTAGTTACGAAAGTGAAAGTCACTCAGTTGTGTCCAACTCTTTGTGAACCCATGGATTATACAGTTCATGGAATTCTCCAGGCCAAAGTACTGGAGTGGGTAGCCTTTCTCTTCTCCAAGGGATCTTCCCAACCCAGGGATTGAACCCAGATCTCCCGCATTGAGGGCAGATTCTTTACCAGCTGAGCCACAAGGGAAGCCCAAGAATACTGGAGTGGGTAGCCTATCCCTTCTCCAGTGGATCTTCTTGACCCAGGAATCAAACCAGGGTCTCCTGCATTGCAGGTGGATTATTTACCAACTGAGCTATCAGGAAAGTCCATGGTAGTTACTAGAGGACCCTCAAAGGAGAAAGGCTGAGGGAGTCCCATGTCATTGCCAATCAATGCTGGCATGGAGCTGGGTGTCTCTCCTCAAGATATTTTCTTTCTGAAATTCTCTTCCCCCTTGTTTTTGGGATAATACTTTCCTAATCTTCTCTCCTAACTTTCTAGCTTCTCTTCCTTCTGTCCTACTATTATTAATAAACAAATAAAATAATTACAGATAATTATTACTGTTTAGTTGCTAAGTCGTGTCTGAGTCTTTGTGACCCTATGGACTGTAGCCCATTAGGCTCCTCTGTTCATGGGATTTCTTAAGCAAGAATGCTCGAGTGGGGTGCTATTTCCTTCTCCAGGGGCTCTTCCCGACCCAGGGATCAAACCTGAGTTTCCAGCCTTAGCAGGCACATTCTTTACCACTGAGCCACACTCATAAATAACAGCTATATGGATTAGTATGTACCAGGAATTGTGACCTGCATTTTGTTATCTCATTTAATGCACTGAACTGTGTGAAGTAGATATTCTTATCATGCCTTAAAATAAGAACACTAAAATCCAATAGCTAGTTGCCACAGAGATAGGAGACTATGGAACTCAAGCACATGCTCTTAATTATAAGGCATGGAGCTTGTCACTAAAATTTCAGCATCATTCAGAGGTCCAGCCTGCATCCTTTTCTTTTCGAGGTCCAATCTTTGTGTTTAAATTTCTTTAATCTTTCCTTACAGATCTATATGCCTTATAGTATTTATATTCTTGCAGATTTTTCTGATGTGCCTTTGAAACTGGAGACTCAACTAAGTAGGCCAGGTGAAAACACACAGAAGTGATGCTAGTTTCCTCACTGGATCCTGTCAGGTGTGAGTGTCTGATTTGTCCCATTGCTGACGTCCGTTGAAGTCTGAAAAGGTGGTGCTTGTCAGACTTCTCCACCGTCAAGTTTCTTTAATTCTCTTTGTAGTTAGTAAGAGTTTTGTGAGTAGATACTTTGAAAGTATGTAAATATTCCAATTATTTTCAAACTTTCAATTTGTGTTGATTTACATCTGTATGGTTTCCTGTGCTATTCAATGGGTTTTAACACATTTTTTGGTCCCAGATTTGGGACACAAATTGCCCTGTGTCCTTTTGACATGCACCATCATTCTTGAACATATCCTTGTTTTCTGGCACAAATAGGGACTCCAGTCTCTTGTTTTACTTCTCTCCTCCAGTCCTGGAATCAGCCATCTGGCCAAGAAGAAAAATGAAGTGGAGAATAGTATTTAGAAACCAAGATCTGGGCTAGATGTCCTCATCATTGTGTTGTGTCCCAGACTCTCTTGATGGACAGAGTATGCACCGACTTATATACCAATATTTATTTCTATAAATAGAAATAGATTGATACCTCCATTACCAGTTCACTACAACAAGTTTCAGTTTAGTTTTCTTTCCATATTTCTAACTCTCTTTCTCAACAGTGAGAAATGAGCTCCCATTTTCCTTAATATATTTACTTACCAATCCTCTTGTACATAACCTATCTATGATCGTCACTGCTGCCTCCTCCTCTGCTTGGCTACCCTCTCACTCCATCCATGCTGACATCCCAAGGCCAGGAGGCTCCTCTAGCACCAAGAGCACCCCCATACCAGGCCACGTGCCTGTCTGAATGCCCTTCTCATCACGACTCCAACATGACAGCTTCTACTGCCTCCCCTTCTGTGACAACACACATCCTCTACGGTGTACTTTTAAAAATACATGGTCTCTTCTGCTTGAGATAAAAGTCTCTGTGAGGTAGTTAAGTAAGATATTATTATCCATAATTTTTCTTCGAAGAGATCTTCAAAATCTAATTCAAGAGAAACAGAGTGACCCGCTCAAAGTCACACAGCTTCGACAAAACAGGATTTGAACGTAAGCCTCTTCACTACCCCAATCCAGGATGCCTCTAAACTTATGCTGAAATTACAGTAACTTTTCTTTTTTCACTAGCAGAAACAGGTTTCCAACTCATTCATTCTGTGGTCAACTCTGACTTCCAGGTGTTTCTTTTCATGCAAAATATGAGACAAGCAATGGTGTGATAGAAAAAGGACTGGTTGCGGAATCAAGAAACTTAAAAACTTTAGTTCAAGCCCAGATCTGAGACTTTAAGCAAGTTAAGTGCTTTCCTCATTTATAAAAAGGTTAGACTAGGTATCAGTGAGTCTCTGCCTTGGGTTGAGTGAGATGGCAGCTACAGGATTTTTTTGTTGTTTTTTAAATCAATGATAGACATGCCTTTGAAATGTAGCTGTGAACATCTGTTCCCATAATTCCTATATATATACATATATATAATTTTATTGAAGTATAGTTAATTTACAATGTTCCATAATTCTTAACATCCCTTCCAACTCGCCCCAATTATGATACCAAGGCAATCCATTTCTATTGGATGTGTTAGCTGTTTTTATTATCAGTCTCATCCTTCATTCAAAAATACTTATTAGTGGCCTATCATCTGCCAAGTCCCGTATTACCGTTTTTCTAATAGTCCCTTTCCGACGTGTCACTGTCACTTAGAATTTTATTTCTGTTTTCCAAACTTGGAACTCATCTAAGTATTCCCATCTAAGTCGTGTTGTTTATAAGCACTCCAGATTCCTCTCCGGTCCTTTCTCCACCCACCACATTTCAAGACTGGTTCCTCTGGGCTCCCAGACATTAAATGAATTCCTCTTGGGAACAACCTCCTTCACCTACCAGTGGCTCCATCAACACTGCATTCCTGGCTTGGTCGGTGGGAATTCGGGTGGGACGTTTTTGGAACTTTGAATGACTCCCTAGCATACTCCTGCCCCTCAGCAGGACTTAAGCAGATCGCTGTGCTGTTAACCCTCGGCTCGGACCCGCGGAGGTTAATTGATTTAAGATACTCCCGGGGTCGGGAGGAGGCCCCGGCGGGGCTCTAATTTCCTCGGGTCCAGGGCCAGGGCACAGACGTAGCGCGCCGCTTTCCACTGCGCAGTAACTCCTCCGGCCTCCGCGGTCACTCAGAAATGCCGGAGCCGGCCGTTCGCACGCACCCGCCGCCCTCCTCCCGCGGCCGCGCGCCCCGCGCCGCCGCGCGTGTCCTCAGGGAGCCTCTGCTTCCCTCCGCCTCCCCCGCCCCGCGTGCCCTTCAGCGCGTCTCCCTCCGCCCGGCCGACGCGAGCGGAGCGGGCGCGCGCGCCGGGCGGCAGAACGACGTGCGCGACACGCGCGGCCCCGCGCGGAGCGCCGGAAGGAGCCGGGCTCGGTCCCCGCGCGGCGTGCGCGCGCCGCCGCTCGCCGCCCGCCCCCTCCGGGCCCGGCTGCGGCCTCGCGCGCGCGCACTGAGGCGCCGCCGCCGCCGCCGCCGCCGCCGCCGCCGCGGCTGCTGCTCCGGCTGCTGCAGGAGGCGGCGCTGGCTGGCGGCTGCGCTCGCTTCAGTCTGCAAGCGGAGCAGCGAGCGAGCGTGTGTGTGTGTGTTTTTTAAAGATGGCCGGAGCGGCGGCGGCGGTGGCCGCGGGAGCAGCAGCTGGAGCCGCCGCGGCAGCCGTGTCGGTGGCGGCTCCGGGCCGGGCCTCGGCAGCCCCGCCGCCCCCGCCGGTGTACTGTGTGTGCCGGCAGCCGTACGACGTGAACCGCTTCATGATCGAGTGCGATATCTGCAAGGACTGGTTCCACGGCAGGTAAATAAACCCCCTCCAGCCCCGCCGCCGCCGCCGCCGGCCACCGGCCAACCGCCGCCGTCGCCGCGCCGGCCGCCCGCGCCGCCGGCCGCCGAGCCGCACCGAGCGCCGAGGGGCCCGGGTGCCTAGCCCCCCGGCCCGGGCAGCGGGGCGCGCGGGGCCCCGGGCTCGCCGGGCGCCCAGCGGGCTTAGAGGGGGCTGGTGGGATCGCCCGGCCGGCCGAAGAGTCGCCACAACAAACGGGAACAAAGGGGACCGGCCGAGAAGTTGGCAGGGGGAGTACCGGGGCGAGGGGACGCGGCCAGGGCAGGCGCCAGCGGAGGCGGCGGTCGGAGCGCCGGCCCGGCCCGGCCCGCCGCGCCCGCAGCCCGACCGCCGCCCCGCCCGGCCGGGGCTCCCGGCCCGGAGTCGCCACCCGGCTGGCCGCCCTGCCCGACCGGTCGCCGCTCCTTCCTTCCGGGCGGCGAGCGGCCGGCCCCAGCCCGGGGTCTCCAGAAATTGCCCTCCTCGCCTCCGCCGCTCGCCCGCCCGCGGGTCGCGGTCGCGCCCCCTTCCCCGGGCTTTTTATCAAACTTCCTCGGCCGCGGGGCGCTGGGACGGGGGCGTCGGCAGCGCCGGCCCGGCGGGGCTCCAGCGGAGTAAACAGAGCAACAGATGAGGAGGCACTTGCGGGGACTCGAGAGAGATGCCAGTCGGAAGTTCGGGCCGGGGGTCCCGGGCGGGGCGGCGGGGCGGCTCGGGTCTCGGCCCCCAGCCGCCGGAGCGGCTCAGCCCGTCCCGGCGCGGGTGGAGCGGATGGAGTGGGCAGCGGGGCCCCGAGGGACAGCCTCGCGCCCCAGTCCCCCGCGGCCGCCCCCGCGCCGCGGCTCAAACTTTGTTACAAAGAGTGAAACGTCCCCAATCGCCCGAGGGGACGGCGACCGGGGGCTGGCGATCCGGGGGCCAGCGCCCGGGGGGCCTGGGGCGGGCGAACTTTGGCCGGCCGGTGGGGACTTCGGGGCGGGTGGCGGGGGCGGCGAGCGTCGCCTTCTGCCTCGGCCGCCGCCTGTGTCTCGGGTTTGACGTTTGTGAGAGCTCGGGCCGCCCCCGCCGCCGAGCCGCCGACTCGTGTGTTTTGTAATCAAAGTGTGAGGCTAATAAAGGGCGGCGCCACAGCCTCTTGACTCCGGCGTGGGAGGGATTCGCAGGCATTTAAACAAAGAAACTAGTTGAGGTTGGGCTCCCCAAGTCCTTATTTGGGTGTTGTGGCAAGGCCTGCGGTCACTTTTAGGTGAAGCAGGTTTCCCGAGCCCCGTTTCGGGGTGTTTCTGGGCGAGAGTACGCTCGCGGGTAATAGCAGATATGGTGACTGTGATTGTAGGAAGTGTCCTTTGATTGACAGCAGGACATTTAAATACAGCCTCCACTCCCCCCCTCCCCAATTTTGCAGAAACACTACACGACCAGGCCAGATGTCTTAGTCTCCCTCTACTGGCCCTGGGAGAGAAAACCAGTTCACTTGCAGCGTTCCTGTCAGTGCTGAGCGCTAGGTACAGTTAGTTTTACTTAATTTTCAAGTACAGCTAGTTTTACTTGATCCGTTTTCAGGTTGCCTAATTCTGACAGCAACAGCAGAAGGAGAGTAAAACCAGCAAATTGTCGACGTAAAAGTTAAGACAGCGTCCTTGCTTTGTATGGCAGATCCTCTTTTCACAGTCTGGTATATGCTGGGAGTGTTATTACAGCCGTGCCGCTTGTAATCAAAAACAAATTCTCTGAAGTTCTTTTTCGTTACTTGGAACCGATGCTTTTCCTATATTTTGGTTGTACGTAAAACTGAAATAGGAAGCTACAAGTCTTGCCAGTTGTATCTCTATATCCTCTTTTCCCATCATATGCAACCAGAATAGAGATTATCCAGAAATCTAGGTTCCGTGCAGAATAAATCCCGAATCCCTGGTGATTATGCAGACTTATTTTTTAGCTGTTTTAGCTTCATAAGAAATTTATCCCATTGTACAATGTAGCGGTTTGCTAGGTTAATCAATTTTAGACTGGAATTTTATTTATCTTAATTTAGGTAACACTATAACCGTGAAAAGCTGCAGGTAGTTTATGAGAACTCTTGTTAATACATTTAAGTATTAAATTTGTAAACAGAAAAGGTTGAAGGGAAAACAGAGGGCGTGTATAAAGGAGGGAGAGCAGGAGTGTGGGCTACTTTGTCACATGAATTTGTGTGACTTTGTATCTGTGGAGGTGACTTTGAAAAATGTTTTTTTGAACCCAGGGCTTTTTTGACCAGCAACCCTTGAGAACTTAATGTGATTCAGATGTCAAAAGTTAGAAAATCTAGTGATACATAATGCCATACGGTGCAAAAGCAGTATCTTATTAGCAAGTTTAACTCAGTGAAATATTGGTAATTTGGGGTCCATATGTTTCTCTTGTAATCAATATTTATTCTGTTTATTGTACCACAAGTGAATGGTTTAGTGAACACAGCAAAATGTTCTTATGTATTAATTATTAAACAGATGTCATTTGCTTATGTGAGAATTGGCCCCTAAAATACCATGGTGTATCTTTAATCTTGGAGAAGGAAATGGCAGCCCACTCCAGTAGTCTTGCCTGGAGAATCCCATGGACAGAGGAGCCTTGTGGGCTGCAGTCCACGGGTCGCAAGAGTGGAACATGACTGAGCAACTAAGCTTCCCCATGTATCTTTAATCTCCATGCTCAACTTTCCTTTGGTTTCCAGGGATGGTCTATCTGCAGAAGAGGAAGAAAGCATAGGAGAATGGATACAGAGGTTTATCTCTACCTGGATAACTTCTTGATACTTTTTATTTTTTCAAGTAGAAAAAATTTTTTAATCTCAAGGAGTCAGTGAATTTTGGTATAAATTTGGGTTTACTCTGTCTGGAGTTCCTGGCATCTGGAAATACAAAAAGGTTTTGTCCTAAACTATCCTGACTGGGAAGACCTTCCTTGAGGCTTTTTAGTCAGGCATGAGGTCAGATGGAACCAGCTTCCTCCAAGTTTGAGGCTTTTGAACTTTGATTGCATCCTTAGTGTTTAGGAATTCCTGTTCTTCAAGTCTACCTAAGTCTTTTCTGTAAGTAGGAGGGAAAAAGAATATGGGTCCAGGGAGGAAAAGAATATGGGTTCAGGGTACAACTGATAATTGATACCTTGGGGGTGGTGAGCTGAGGAATTAACAGGACTTTCCTGGGCAGGTTCCTTCCAACCTGGAGACAGAGTTCTTCCTCAGAGTCCTTAGTGGAAGTAAGACAATGGACAACTTTCTTGACAATGCCCTTCCCCCTAATCTCTAGGCTAGATGTCTTTCCATAGTGCTTTTATTTCATCCTTTGTAGAATTGCATCATTGCCCTAATTTAGTTGTATTATAATGTCTTTTCTCTCCCTATTGTAATGTAAATATCTTTATTTACTAGTCTTGTTAGTCACATTCATTTTAACATTTAAGTTATAGGTATGTACTTTTAAAAATAAAACTGGAGAAAATAAAACTAGGAATTTATGCATTCTACTGTTTCCTATCATTTATCAATGTTTACTTTTTCCTATCTTTAATGTTCTTGAAAAACATTTTCAGTGGCTGCACAGAGGTTAATTTCAAGGAAGTACAATGCATTTTGAAATCATTCCCCTCTTGTTAGTTTTTTACTTTGTTTACGACTTCTTGTATTTCCTAATGATGGATGGTCGACAGCCTTCTAAACAAACCAATTGTGAACATTTCTAATCATTTCCTTAGAATAAATCAAATGAGTTAACACATGTAAAACACTTAGAAGATGATCTGAGCCATGTAAATACTCAGTAAGAAATTTCCTTGAAGTAGAATGGTTAGTCACAGGGCATAGATATTTTTAGGCTTCTTGTGGCTATTGCCAGATTGTCTTCCAGAAAGGTTATTTCAGTTTATACTTTCACCCATTGCCCACTTGTATTTTCCTGGGTTCTCACTAAGGTATTATTATTAACCATTACTACCCTCCTCCCCCCCAAAAATCCTCAAACAAAAAATGTCGCCATTCTGCAGATAATTGAATATTTCTACCAAATGACGTACCCATGAACCCAGAAAACCATTCATGGCAGCACTGTTCTATTATCCCCAAATGGGAACAGCTTAAATATCATCAAGACTTGATTGTATGAATTGTGGCATACTCATGGAATGCTACTTAGCCTTCAAGAAGGACTGTACTCCTGATGTGTGCAATGACGTGGGTGGATCTCATGGATATGAAGTTGAACAAAGGAAGACAGGCATGAAAGCATATACTATTTGATTCTACTTCTGTGAAGTTCAAGTGCAGGCATAATTGGGTGATAGAAGTCAGACTGGTACTTACCTCTCCAGGGGTGTTTCCTGAGAGGAGGCGGAAGGGAGCTTCCAAGGTGCAGGAAATATTCTGTATCTTGGTCATGTGTGTGTACAGGTGGAGAAGTTCACTGATCTGCATACACATTGAAGATTTCTTAAAACTTTATTATACTTCAAATATTAAAATGAATAGTATAAAAAAATAAAAATTTGCCACTTTGCGTCTAATTCTCACTGTAACCTTGCTGGATAAGTGTTGTTATTATCTCCATTTTACAGAGGAGGCATCTGAGGGTTGAGAGGTCAGTAACTATCCCAGGGTTGCAAAGCTAGAAGGTCATAGAGCAAGGTCTATTTACAGAAATACATCTGTAAAACATCTTATTTTTCTTTATTACAATTATTTTCCGTGGTGTAAATAGACAACACATAGTATTTTGTGATTTTATTTCATCTCTTGTTCCTGACACAAGGGATTGCCTCTTGGGTTTTATCAAGTATGCTGTTGGCTTTGGCCCAATTTTCAGTATGCCTGGCGCTGTTCTTGGTGCTAGAAATACAGTGGTGAGTAAAGCAAAGTCCTTGGTCTCCTGTAACATACTCTATGGAAATGGCAACCTGCTCCAATATTCTAGCCTGGGCAATCCCATGAACAGAGGAACCTGGTGGGCTGCAGTCCGTGGGGTTGCAGAGAGTCAGATAGAACTGAGCACACATGCACAGGGGTGGTGGGGAGGTGGGATAGATGAACAAATATGCATGCCAAAAGAATGTTTAGTGCTGTGAAGAAAAATTGAGTTAGAAGAGAAAGGACTGGGGGTAGTGTAAGTCTGTGTTCATATGGTGTGATTATGGGAGGTTTTGAGAAAGAGACATTGGAATGCTAAAAAAATTTTGGATTTCACTCGGAGCAAATAGTCAAATATTTTGAGTGGAGGAATAAACCATTTGACCTAAACTTTAAAAGATTCACTCTGGCTGCTACATGGAGAAAAGAGAGGGGAGATAAAGGTGACAGGCAGATGAGTCAGAAAGCCATTGTGATAATCCAGATGAGAGATGATTTAGAATGTTTGAGTGGGTTTTGGTAATTTACACAGGTCCTATATTAATTTTTATTCCTGAAGTTTGAATGAATGAAGAGCCTGGTTTGTGAGGATAGAAGCATGTTACCAAGAATAATGCTATTGGATAGGAGTTTCCCAGCTACTCACTGTGGAGTCCTGGGAACTTACTCGAACTCTTAAACTGAATGCTTTACCAGCGCTAGGCGCTGTTCTAACTGCGTTAGCTCTCTTAACTAACTCATCTAATTCTCATTGTAACCTTGCTGGATAAGTGGTGGTGTTATCTCCATTTTACAGATGAGGAGTCCGAGGGTTGAGAGGTCAGTAACTTTCCCGGGGTTGCAGAGCTAGAAGGTCATAGAGCGAGATCTGAACTCCGCCTCTGTCCTGGGGTGGCTGGTGCGCTGGGGTGGGGGCATAGATGAACAGATGTGACAGGGTTCCACAGAAATACATCTGTAAACATCTTCCTTATTTTTCTTTATTACAATTAATTTCTGTGGCATAAATAGGTTTAAAATAAACATAACTGGCTTGGGAACAGAGTGTAAAATAGTTACTTGAAAAATTTTATAATTAACTGTTTCATCCTTCTTATAATGGACTTCTTATTGGAGTGTATTTTGGTTTTTCTTAATGTCAAGGTTGGGAATTACTTTTAAAATTGGTTTTATATACATTTCTGCTTAATGATCAAGTCTTTTAGTATTATAAACATACTACGTGAACATGTATCATCTCCCTGTAAGAGACAAAAAGTCTATTTATTGAATTTCTCAACATCTTTTTTTTGATGTGACAGTTTATCATGGGAGAATATATGAGTATTTTCTTCATATGTTTCACTTACAATTGTAATTATACATACATGCTCAGTTTTACTTTTTGAACGAAAATATGTTGTGAAATGGAGTCATAGAATGCTTAGTGACACTAACATATAGTTCTCCCATCAAGCTTTAAAAAATTGTAAACCATTAGTTTGGGGGCAGATTTCTGCTTGGTTTGCTCTCATATCTCGTGTTCTTAGGCATGAAATTGAGTTTACTGATCACCAAGGGGAAGAACGCCTTTTTATTTGATGATCTGATGTGGTGGAGCTCAAGAATAAGAATAGAACAGGTGTGAAGGAAATTGATCACAAAGCGAGCTTTGGCGGGTTGAGCAGTTGAAACACCACAATAACTTGCGCAGCTTTTGAGCAGCAGGTCAGTGCTGAGGTTGCAGCTGCTACCGAGTGTCTAATTCTTCTTGGAAGTTATGTTTTATTGTTGCAGTGATTGCTTACTTACTTTTCTATGAATATGAACTACAGTGGGAGTTAGTGGTAACTTCTGTGATTTTTGTGAGGATTTGTGTGAACCCTGGTTCCTTTTATTGGAGAATGGTTGTTAGAGACCAAGGTCTGGCACTCGGTGGACTCATTGCTTCCAGGCCTTCTCCGTGGACAGAGCTAGGAAATACTCTAGTCACACACGTGTGTGTGTTTGCGTCTATCTGTATTAAGACTGTAAAGTTTTATAATACCTTTGATTCTAATCTAACATCACAAAGTTCATTTTAACCTTCCCCTTTCCTTATAACTTTATTGACTAACAGAGATGCAGCTCTCATTATCTATAATATATAATTTACTTATTTCTTCAATCCTAGTGTATACATAAAGTACATAAAATAGTTCTCAAGTTGGTAACCTATGTGCTTCTGAGAAAGGCAATTTGCTAAGTAGATTCTAGTATCTGTGTAGGGTTTTTTTTTTTGTCTTTAGCTTTATAGCCTTATATCTAGGCAGAAGACTGTTTTCCAAAGTTACCTTAGTTCTTTTCCTCTACTTTAGTGAGTTATTTATTTGTAACATGGTTAGGTTTATTTGTGGGGCTTCCCTGGTGGCTCAGTTGGTGAAGAATCTGCCTGCAATGCGGGAGGCCTGGGTTTGATCCCTGGGTTGGGAAGATCCCCTGGAGAAGGGAAAGGCTGCCCCCTCCAGTATTCTGGCCTGGAGAATTCCATGGACTGTATAGACCATGAGATCGCAGAGAGTCGACATGACTGAGCTGAGTGACTTTCACTTAGGTTTATTTGTTACTGTTTATATTGCATTCTGGATTCCTCCTCTGTCCTGGTTGGTTTTAATTGTTGGTTTGTATTTTGAGAATGTGATACATGGTTGTGGTTTTAAGAAACCAGAAGTTATTTGAAAAGGTATACTCAGAAGTGTCAACGCCCCCTTCACTCCTCCTTGCCCCTCTGCGTCCCCCATCTCCCCTGTCCCCGTGAGTCATCAAGTTTCTTTCCGTGTGAAGTCTTCTGTTTGTTTTCTCACAAAACAAGCAGATCCATGTGTATTTTCTCACAACCGCTTTTTTTCCCCCCACAAAGTGTATCATACAATAGATACTCTTTGCTTTTTTTTTAACTTTGACAGTGTATACTGGAAATCACTCTTCTTTATTCTTTTTAACAGCTGTATGGTACTCCTTTGTGTGCATATACCCTGATCTATTTATCCATTTTCTTGTGTATGGGCATCTAGGTTGTTTTTATAATTACAGTAATGAGTAACCTTGTGCATATGTATTTTTGCTTTAATGGAAGTGTATCTCCAGGTTAGATTGCTAGAAGTAGAATTACTTGGTCAAAAATGAGTGCACTGTTTTGTCAGGCTCACCAGATTCCTCTTCTGAATGGTTGGACTAGTTTTCATTCCCACCATCAGTGTAGGAGAGTTCCACTTTCCACATTCTTGACATCAGGACCTGTTGTCATATTTTTAATCTTTGCCAACCTAAGAGATCAAAAATGGTATCCATGTTTTGATTTGCATATCTCTAAAAATTACAAATGAATTTGAAAAATTTTTCATGGGACTCAGGGCCATTTTCTTTTTCCTTTTCTTTTTTCTTTTTTTTTAAAGAATCATCTGTTTATATATTCTGAGAGCCCCAAGCATGGTTAATGGAAACTAGTTAAGATTCTTTCAGTGGGTTGGTTTGTCATTCAGTTGAATGTTGCTAGCCACCACAATGGTCTTGGCTTTGATTTTTATTTTTGTGTTTTTTTTTTTTTTTTTTTAAGAAAATTTCAGACATAAACAGAAATAAACAGGACAGTATAATGGGCTCCCAGAGACCATCACTCCGTTTTAGTGATTAACAATTCATTCATGACCAATCTTGCTTCATTTAACCCTGCCCTGATTTCCCTTGCCCTTGGTGTTATTTTTAGTGAACTTGGGGTGTATCATTATATCTGTGACTATTTTAGCACGTGTTTCTCTTAAGATAAGGCCTCTTCTAAGAAAAACTACAATAAATGGCAAATCTTGGTACTGTATTAATAGTTTGCATCGAGGTCCAAGTAAGGTCCACACATTTGATTCTCAGCTGGATGGGATGCTGCCTCCCAGAGGACACGAGGCAGTGTCTGGAGACGTCTGTTATTTTGGCAGGGGGTGGGTGGAGCTGTTCCAGGCGTGTCAGAGGAGAGGGCAGGTGTGCTGCTGAGCGTCACGCACAGCGCAGCCCCCTAAGGAAGAGTTACCTAGTCCTAAATGTCAACAGTCCTGCTGTTGGAAACCCTGATTTGTCTGTTTTGGTCTTCTTTCTTTTTTCCTTTGCAATTTATTTCTTGCAGAAAGTGGTGGTTTATCCACTTTCTGGATTTTGCTTATTACATCCCTGTAGTATCTCTCAACATGTTCCTCTCTTCCCTGTAAGTTGATAGTTGGAGGTAGAAGATCTTGACCCGATTTCAGGTATTTTTCCCCCCAAGAGTATTTTATGAATGGATGGTATAGTCTTCCATTGGGAGGCATGAAATGTCTGGGAGTTTCTATTTTTGTTACATTTGCTGCCATTGGTCAATGCCAGTATCCATTCATTTGTTCATTAGCAGTTGCAAAATGATATTTTAATTATAAAATTTCTTCTTCATGTATTAGCTGGAGTACTTTTATAACAAGAAAACTTCCCTTTGTCTACTCCTTTGGTTACATAGTGGTACAGTTTATATAGGAAAGGCAGATTTAAATGCTTGATTCTTTCCCTTAATCACTGGTTTTGAAATTAATTGGCTCAGTATCTTCTATTGGTTATTAAAGGAAAAATTTCAATGTATAATATGTATTAGTTTTAAGCAATGTGAAGTAAAATGATGAATCTTAAAAAAGGTCCATGTCTCCTTTGACCACATAACTTAACTAAGAAACAAAAAACCTCCAAAATCTGGTAAGCAATTCAAGCAATATAGAAAGATAAAAAAATGAAAAGTGGAAGTGTCTTGTCTCCTTCCTACAGTCCCCTTTCCTCAGTGGAAAATACCGTTAACAATTTTGAATTTCTATCCAGATGGAAGGGGTCATATGGTATATATGGTTTTGTACCTTGTTCGTCTTAATTTTTAAAAATATTCCAGTGGTCTAGGAGAGCTCTTCACATCAGCATATACAGATATCTCATGCTTTTTAATGGCTACATAGAATTCCATTCTGTGGATTTACCATAATTTACCTGATTCTCTGTTGATGAATTCTTCAGCTGGTTTCTCTCTCTCTCTCTTTTTTAGTACTTAACAGTGCTGCAATATATATGTAGATATTTTTGTGTTTCTCTTTATTCTTGATAAGCATTTAGGTACATTCTTAAGTTCCTAGCATTATACACTCTGAAATTGTTTTTAGCTGTGAAAGTCGCTCAGTTGTGTCTGACTCTTTGTGACCCTATGGACTATACAGTCCATGGAATTCTCTAGGCCAGAATACTGGAGTGAATAGCCTATCCCTTCTCCAGGCAATTTTCCCAACCCAGGAATCGAACTGGGGTCTTCTGCATTGTAGGCAGGTTCTTTAGCAGCTGAGCTACTAGGGAAGCCCACTTTTTTTTTTTAGCTGTAACCCTATTTAAAATTTATTTTCTAAAGAGACTGTTGATCAAAGACAGAAAGGGTAAGGAGCACTTGTAGTGAAATATAAGTTTGATAAGCTTAAACATACTAACTATGCAAATGTAAGATACTTCTTTATCGGGGCTATAGGTTGCATTCATCTGATAATTCTAATATATCAAAAAATCATTGTTAGAGGAAATACAATGACATATCCAGTTTTTATTTTACGGGTGAAGTGAAAGTGAGGTCGCTCAGTCGTGTCTGACTCTTTGTGACCCCATGGACTGTAGCCTACCAGGCTCCTCCGTCCATGGGATTCTCCAGGCAAGAATACTAGAGTGGGTTGCCATTTCCTCCTCCAGGAGATCCTCCCAACCCGGTGATGAAACCCGGGTCTCCCTCATTGCAGGCAGATGCTTTACCATCTGAGCCACCAGGGAAGCTCATTTTACGGGTAGGGGGAAGTAAAACTTTCAGAATGCTTTGTGAAGTGTTAAACTTCTCTTCCTTTGTAAAGTGGAAATGTTTTCCTTGAGCTCATAACACAGGAGTTCAAACATAATATCGACTTCTGTTTATCAGTAATCATAACAGTCTTGACATCGTGTGCAATAAATTACGAAACTGCAGAAGCTGGGTAAAGCTATACCATTGTAGATAATTTAGTGGTTTTGTATGCACAGAAGGTGTTGGCAGATGAGTGGTCCTCTTTGACAAAGAAATTGGGACACAGTCCACTGTGGTCCTTTTGATTTATGCAGTATCCTATGGATACTTAAATATTAATAAATATTAAAAAGAAAATAAGATGGCCCTGGACATCTGTCTGGAAGTCCTGGAGATATTTGCACTGCCCAGGAATCTCTGTGACAAGTATGGGGCAAAAGGCATCTTTTGAAGCAGAGACTTTCTGGATGGTTCCCATCGATGACTTGAGAAGCTTTCTGCGGTGGCCGACCACATGGGCACCTTCTCTCCAGACCCTGGGCTTTTGGGTTCCTGGGACCTTCCTCTTCTCTGTGACCTCCCTCAGAGCCTCAGGGGTCACACACGCTGCACCATAGACATGTGGTCAGTCTTTTTCACATCACTGCTTCATGAAGGAGCCTTAGGATATAAGCTGTCTGCAGATTAGAGGAATTGGAGCTTTTTTACTTAATTTAACTTGTCACAGGTCTGACTCATATTCCTCTTACATTCTTACTATTTTAAGGCCGGCTTTCTGTGTGTCTGGTTCTTGAAGTCACTTTCCTTTTTTTTTGCTGGCCTGTCCTTATTTTCTGCATATCGGAGGATCAACATTTCCTTCGATGCCATGGTTACGGGGAGAGCAGAGTCCCTTCTGTTTGATTCAGGGACTTCTCTCCTCATGCCCACTTTTCCAGCCATCCAGATGCCAAGCAGTCAGCACTGGACCCTGCCTGCCTTATTTTACTCTTCTCTACTCTTCCCTTGTGGGAGGAGAGCTCAGATTCCCTGCCCTGAGCTTGGGTTCTCATTCCTTGAAGCCCTTGTTGGAAATTAATTAGCCTTTGGAAGCTCCACAGTCTTGCGCACACCCCTCTCCCCCAGGATCGCCTCGCTGGGGGCTGCCTGTCCCTTCAGGAGTGTCTCCCAGTGGCTCTCTCCACCTACCTCCTGCCAGTTGCACGGTGCTTTGTTTTCAGCCTTGTCCTTGCTGCAGGGCCGCTGCACGATGCATTCACTGGTTTTGGTGTTTTGAGAGGTTCTCTGTTTCTTTGGATGGGACAGAGGAAGATTGTGGTACAAGTTTTTTAGAACTTAAGGATCAAGTGATGTTAAGATATGCATGATTTTTCGTCTCTCTTCACCACATCAGTGATTTTTGGTTTCATTACCACTGTCGCATTTCAAGCTTTCATTGACCACCATCATGGTTTCTGCGTGGCACTTGTACTGTTTACTTAATGTTTTTCCTTAAAACCACTTTAAATGGATTTTGGTTTTTTAAATTTAATTTTGTCCTAAACAGTGGTATCTGTTAAATCCTGTGTTTGCAGTGCTTACTACATATTTTAATATTTGTGAGAAAAGATATATTTATTGAGATAAAGAGGTGTTATCATCTAAAATGTTTATGTGTAAGATTGTCAGAAGGGTGATGGTGATTGCTGAAAGGATAATACAGACACAGGTAAAGGATACAGGTTTTGGTTATAGAAGTAAAGGATTGAAGAATTTAACCAAATGAGAATGGCTCTGTAAAGCGGAAGGCTCTGCAGAATTTGTCCCATTGGCAGGACAAGCTAACCTGGTCTTCCGTTCTCATACTGATGTCCTGTTGCCAATGACAGTGCCATCCAGAAACTGGATCCCATCAGGTTCAGCCATTCTCACGGTGTTGACCGTGCTAGGGTCCTCTGGGTTCCTCTGTTTTAATGGTGACCTTGCCCGCCCAGCAGTGTGAGTAACTACTCACAGCCTCAGCACATTCCTCAGCATTTATGGCAAGACTGGATGACTTGTAGATCAGCTGCTCAGGCGGGCCATCTTTCTAGCAGACTTCAAGCCTGCTTGAAATCTATTCATTCAAGTATGCATAACGGTACACTTCGGTAGACCTTGAAGTAGATTAATAAAATGTAGCTAAAGGGTTTGTACACACCCACAGAAAGAAGGGGTCCTTAAATTATGAAAAGTAGTTTATCTGTTTTGTCAAAATAGTATATATTCTTCAAATAAATGACATTTTCCCCTTCAGACATTTTTTATTCTAGTCACTGTTTTTGAAGTGTCAGTGCTACACATCTCACATTCAACCATTTGTATGTGAGCCAAAGTTTGCTTTAGTTGGAGAGATGTATTTTCAGAAATAGGAAATTTTCTGGAAATGTAATTTCAGAAAGAAAAGGAAACTGCTAAGTCATTGGAGATTATCTGTAGGTGTATTCGTTGTAGAAGATCCCATCTCCTTTCCCTGATTCAAGGACTTGACCCCAGCAGTTACCCCCTTCCCTAGTATCATTTCCCCCCCATTAGTGTGCAAATAAGATTTAACTTCATTAAAAAAATTATTGATCTGACATTCATCCTTCAGTTGCAGCCTCATTTCTTTTCTCCCTTTGTAGTAAAATTCACCAGAAGGATTGTCTGTATTTGCTGCCTCCAGTTGTGGTTTTCCTTCCCGTCTCTATTTAGTTGAGGTCCATTCTCTCTGAACCTAGTCCAGTGGGACTTTCATCTTTGCTACGCCGTTGGAGCAGTTCTTTTCAAAGTTATGGATGAGTTTCACCTTACTTGGCTTCTAGAAGATCCCTATACTGATAGTTCCCGTGCTTCACCCTTCCTTCCTTCTCCTTATCCTCAGTCCTCATTGCAGTTCCTTCTTATCTCCCTGGTCTTTTGTCACTGGGTGCCGCAGGGTTCATTCCTCAGTAGTTCTCTTTTTTTGACATTTATCTGGTCTCACCACTTCAGCTTTCATCTGTGTGTGGGTGATCCCTCAATTTTTATCACCTTTGTAGACCTCTTCCCTGAGCTGTCATCTTAAATATGTAATTGCCAACTTAGTATCTCTACTTGGATGAATAGTAAGCATCCGATCCTCTAGTGTGTCTAAAGTCAAACTCCAGATCTGGCTTCCCAGTCAGCCCCACTCTTCCCACAGTCCTCTTCATCTCAGTTAATGGCAGTTCCTTTGGGCAAGAATCTTTGGAGTCATCCTCGCTTCTTCTCTGAAGAAGGGAATGGCAACCCACTCCAGTATTCTTGCCTGGAGAATCTCATGGACAGAGGAGACTGGCTACAGTCCACGGGGTCTCAGAGTCAGACTTGACTGAGCGACTAACACTTTCACTTTTCTTGTGTAATCTGCGCTAAATTTTCAGCAAAATCCTGTTGGCTCACCTTCAGAATCTCACTGCTTCTCATCGTTTCACTTCCCTCTCCGATATAAATTGAGATTATTGCAGTAGCTGCCTAACTAGTCCTCCTCCTGCCAACACAGCAACCAGAGTAGTACTTTTAAAGCGTCGGATCCTGTGACTCCTCTGCTGGAATCCCACTCAGAGCGGAAGCCTTCCTGTGGCCTGTAAGACCCAGCAGATTGTCCCCAGCTGTCCATCCGGCATCGTCCCCTGCCACTGCTCCTTTGGGCTGTACCAGCGTCATTTCTGTCTATCTCCTTCCAGTAAAATGTAAGCCTCAAGAGTGTAGGCACTTGGTTTGTTGCTTTTATCATTGCTGTGTTTCCAGCGTCCTGAGAGTGCTTTGAATGAGTGAGTAGTTGAGCCACAGAAAGCATTTGGGTTCATTTTACACTGTGAGTTCATCGCTTGATGGAAGGAAAGCAGATCGTGTCAAGTGCCTGTTTTACTCCTGTACCATACTGGGGCGTACAAACGAATGAACTAATACAGCTTGTACCTCCACCTGCAGAAATCCCTCTTCACTTTATTTCTGCCTCTTGCTGTCGCTGCGTGATCTCATCTCTTCTGCCTTATCCTAGCTTTCTTTGTTTTCCTTCCTCATTCTCAGAGTAGCCCCCGCCCCTCCTTTCCTTAGTGTTTACCCTCCCTCTAGCCATCCCCCCAACCCCCAGCCCTCACCACAGATATATAAGTATAGCACAACACTTTCCTTCTTCAGCAGGAAAAAAAAAAATCTCTGGAAATTCCCTGGTCATCACCATAATGTCTTTTCTTCATTCAAAAATAGTTCCTGAAGTGCTACTTTCTCTGTGGAACTTCTCTTAAAATAGCTAAAATATTTTAATCCCTTTTGTCTAAAAGATGATTGCCCTCCTTCCGTCTGCTCCCCGTCTCATTTCTTCTGCATCATGTCCTGTCTCACACGGGATTCATGGTAGCGGGCCCAGAGCTGAGGCTGCTCTCAGAGGTGGGACAGAACAGATCTTTACAACCCATCAACTTTATGTGTGTCTCTGGAACTGGTAGGAATGGTTATTTCTCCCTCTGGAGTGTTGCTGAGTTCCCATATGCACAAATCAGTTTTGGATTTCCTCATCAAGTTGGACAACTTTGTCCTTAATCTTTGTTCAGAAATTAAGTATTAAATATTACTTAGTAATTGGCAACATTATTAATATTATTTACTTAGTCTGTACCTATTTATTATGTATAATAACTTTATCATATGTATTTTTGTGTGTGTGTAGCATATGCCTTTATTTATTTTTAAAATTAATTACTTTAGTTGGAGGATAATTAGAATATTGTGATGGTTTTTGCCATACATTGACATGAATCAGCCATGTGTCCCCCCCATCCTGAACCCCCTCCCACCTCCCTCTCCACCCCATCCCTCTGGGTTTTTCCAGAGCACCGGCTTTGAGTGCCCTGCTTCATGCATGGAACTTGCACTGGTCATCTATTTTACATATGATAATGTACATGTTTCAATGCTGTTCTCTCAAATCATACCCCCTTGCCTTCTCTGACATAGTCCTAAAGTCTGTTCTTTACATCTGTGCGTCTTTTGCTGCCTTGCATATGGTATTGTCGTTAGTGTCTTTCTAAATTCCATATATACATGTTAATATACAGTATTTGTGTTTCTCTTTCTGACTGATTTCACTCTGTATAATAGGCTCCAGTTTCATCCACCTCATCAGAACTGACTCAAATGTGTTCCTTTTTATAGCTGAGTAATATTCCATTGTATATATGTACCACAACTTCTTTATCCATTCATCTGCTGACGGGCATCTAGGTTGCTTCCATGTCCCGGCTATTGTAAACAGTGCTGCAGTGAACATTGGGGTGCACGTGTCTCTTTCAGATCTGGTTTCCTTGGTGTGTATGCCCAGGAGTGGGATTGCTGGGTCATATGGCAGTTCTATTACGTTTCTTAAGAAATCTGCCCACTGTTCTCCATAGTGGCTGTACTAGTTTGCATTCCCACCAACAGTGTAGGAGGGTTCCCTTTTCTCCACACCCATCATATGTATTTTATGTATATGCTTGTTCATTATTCGTCACAGAGAGAATGGAGGAATAATGGACAGAAGGATGAAGAACATAGTGAATGTTAAGATGAGCATGTGTGTATGTACAAAGAGTAAACAAATTCAGTATTGCTGCACATTAGTTTGGCTCGACTAGAGTCCACCCAGGTAGCAGGCTCTCCTGAACCCCACCCATCTCCCCTGGCTTCTGAATTTCCATCTCTGTCTCTCCCAGAGTTTGGGAGATAGTGAAAGACCGGGAAGCCTGGTGTGCCGCAGTCCATGGGGTTGCAAAGAGTCAGACACAATTGAATGACATCATCATCTCTGTCTTTGTCTCCCTCCCTATGTCTGGAATACCTTCTTGTTGAAAGCACCTGAGAATTGACCTGAGGGCTTTTTCTGGCTCCAGGTGCTCAGCAGCTTACCAGTTGAAGCAGGCTGAGAATTCTAGGCAGTTAATGCCTCTGGATAGCCCTCAACCATTGTTGATTGGGAGACAGTGGATAAATACCTTAGCTTCCTCTTCCACTGCTGGGACCACCTGAAACCCCTTCTGCATGGATTTGTCTTCCAGGTGTCCCCAAAGGGGTAAATGCTCCTGAAGGTGCCCGCTGTGGCCTCCTCCCCTTCCCTGTCCCCCCCTTTCCATTCGCCGGCCAGTGCTTCCAGAGATGACCTCCCCTATGGACACCCCACTCAGATTTGTGTGTCACGATCTGCTTCTGGGACACTCCAACCTCAATGGGTTGAAATTTGTTGATTGTTATCTTTCAAATGGTTGAAAGATAACTGGATTCAAAAGTAGAGTTTGGATTCCACTTATTAATAGCATGACAGTCTATTATATGCATTATATAATAATATACAATATTATGCCTGTATAATAAGAGTGTTTTATTTACTTATGTCTGTGCAGATATTTTGGGACCACAACTACCAAAGTAGAATGTGAAAGTTGCTTGCTTACTTCACGGAATAATTTTCTGGTCCTACTACCTTAGAAAGATGCCTTGACTTGGAGTTTCTGTGTGATATGATTTTAATTTGAAACTGTTTTAATTTATTTCTCCCTTTATTCCTTTTGAATCCCTACTTTTTAAAATGCTAGAAACATGTCATAGTAATAGGTAACATTTAACCTGGGAACAACTGCAATGAAGTGTTAACATTTTACAGATTAAGTAGCATATAATAAACTAGCAATGGCATTGCCATCTTTGGGAAATGTTATAGACTACTTAAACAAGATTTCCCCCAAGGTTCTACTTGTGAAATGTGGCTGAGTATCCTCAGAAAAGTTACTCAGGAGTTAAAATTCTTTATGTGTCAACTATTTTTAGAAGGATTTTCGTAATATGCTATGCTCTTCTTGATAGAATACCATGCCACTTAATTTTAATGTCTCACCATCATGGGCCTAAGTTACTCTCTGCTCTGTGAGCTCCTGGCATGTGGTGTTCAGTTTGTGCGCTATATTGCCGCAGGTCAGATGGGCATTTATTTAACAGTGTTCATCTCCTTCCTTGATATATGTTTTTCCTGCTATCTCTTATCTTCTTTTAACTGGTTCCTGTTGCTGCTTCTGATTTTGTTTTCTTACCTAGAGAAAAACTTCAAGATTTTGATGGGGAATTCAGTAAGAGGTCTTCTTAAATTGCCCATTCTCATTCTGATACATTGGTGACAGCTGGATGGGCCTAGCCAGGAATGGAGTCAAGCAACGCAGAAGGAACATTGCAGATATCACCTAAACAGGCTTGGCAGGCAGGGTTATCATTTTGCGGTCAGAGAGCTCACAATGCTGGATGGTAGCTTTGAATTCCTAACCCTAGGAAAGAAGCTCTGTGGAGAAGGGTGGTCCTGGCTCATAGGTAATTTTGCCCAGAAGAAAATCAGACGCCTGGCATAGCGATATGGTGTATCTTGCTTCTTCTTGTGTATTTTGATAAAATTGTCAGCTCTTTAAGGTAAGGGTACAGCTTTTAGGCTTGAGCCTAGGAAGTGCCCTATCAATATTTGTTAATTACATCGTGATGGGGTCACAAGGAGTCTGACACAACTGAGCGACTGAGCACACACACAATTATATTGTGATAAGGGAAACATGAGACACACATCTCGATAAGTTTCTTTTAAGGTGAAAAGGATAGTTTTAGTGACTTTCCTGGCTGTCCAGTGGTTTAGACTCCCAGTTTCCACTGCAGGGGTCATGGGTTCCAGGATCCCTGATCGGGAACTAGGGTCCCCTGTGCGGTGATTTGCCCAGTCTCTCAGTCGTGTCTCTTTGCGACCACAGACCATAGCCCGCCAGGATCCTCTGTCCATGGGGATTCTCCAGGCAAGAATACTGGAGTGGGTTGCCAGGCCCTCCTCCAAGGGATCTTCCCAACCTAGGGATCGAACCCAGGTCCTCCCTCATTACGGGCAGATTCTTTACCCTCTGAGCCACTACTGGATCCCCAGTGCAAAAAAAGAGAGAGACAGAGATAGGTTTCAAAAGTTTTAGTGTGTTATTAGTTATTGACTTTTCTTACTCATATGTTTTCCAATACTGTATGCTGTAAGTGATTGGTACTGCTGTTGCTAATTTGGTATCCTGTGTTAAAGGAGTGGTTTTACTAAACATTGAATATACCAGTACTTTGTACCAATTGTAAAAATTGTAAATTAAAAAAATTGTAAATTTAAACTATAACAATTGTAATTATAAAACATTAAGTTTGTAGTAAATATTTACAGCTGGTGAGTCTGAACATTAACTTCTATAACACATTCCTAAGGTGGGAAATAATAGCACCATCTTGATCCTCATCTGGGAAATGCAATGTGCACATCAACTGGTTGAATTCTCCAAGGCATTTTGCTGGTAAACAAAGTGATTTGATCTCAGCCCAGCACCTCCCTAGTCTTATTTGACTGTGGAATCTTTATGTGTGTAACCTTAACTTCTGTGGGACGGTTTCAGAAATACTGTTTTAGAGAATGCTGTATAGGCAGTCCGTACTTTGTGTGGTTCTGATTTGCACAGATTTCAGTCACCATGCAAAGGAAAACTGTTTCTCTGGTTATAGCACTTCTGACACCAAATGTGTGGGTTTTCTACACTCAGTTCTCTGTAGACACCAACTGGGTGTCCTACAATTTAATTCAACTCTGATAGTGATTACCTCGAGTTAGAGTAGACCTCACAGGTTAACTGTGAAATGTTCCATATTTTGGGGTCTTCCCTGGTGGCTCAGTGGTAAAGAATCTGCCTGCCAATGCAGGAGACACGGGTTTGATCGTTGGGTCGGGAAGATGCCATCCGAGAAGGAAATGGCAATGCACTCCGTTATTCTTGCCTGGACAATTCCATGGACAGAGCAGCATGGTAAGCTACAGTCCATGGGGTTGCAGAGAGTCGGACATGACTTAGCAACTATACAACATCACCACCACAGGTTAAGGGCTCACCACGTCCCCCCTACTTCAGACAGCAATCACAAATAGTGAATTCTTGGGTTACATCCATTTCTGTCTGAATTTGTTGCAAATGGGGTTTCCACGACTCCCTGTTTAGGTTTGATAATTTGCTCTGATGGCTCACAGAACCCAGGGAAGCACTTTCCTTTGCACTATCCTTTATATAATTATAAAAGATATTATAAAGGTTATAAATGAATAACCAGGTGAAGAGGTACATAGGGCAAGGTCCCTAAGGGTCCCACATGCTTCCGTCCCTTTGGAGTTGGGGATATGCCACTCTTCTGGCCCCTGAATGCATTCACCAACCCTGAAGCACTCCAAACCCTTTGGGTAGGGTTTTTATAGAAGCTTCACTACGTAGACATGATAGATTAAATCATTTGCCATTGGTGATTTTTTTTTTTTTTTTTAATTTCCAACTTCTCTCCCTTCCTTGAAGGTTGGACATGGGCTGAAAGCTCTAAATCTCTAATCACACAGTTGGTTCTGGGGGCAACTTGACCATCGTGAAGCTATCCATGGGCCTGTCCAGAGTCACTGTATTACCATAAACTCAAGTGTGTTGAGAGGGGCTTGTTATGAATAACAAAGATGCTCCTCCAGATGTAAAGTCAGGAACTTTACAAAGGTTTTAGGTACTGTTGTGTGAGGAACCAGGAAGGAAGACCAAATATATATTTCTCCTTATATCACTGTATCACCATGGTTTAGTTAAATACCAGTCCCCGAATAACACGTTTCAAATTTTGGCCGCCATGATATATTAACTGTGCAAATAAAGTATAGAGTTTGCTGCTAGCTCTTCAGTTTGCAGGTCAGCAAGTCAGTATGTCAGTGACAGCTGGGCATCGATCCTTCAGCTCACACACAGACAGGAAAGGATGTCGTGCTGCATCCTGCTTTCCCACCGATAAACCCGACATCTTACCCATCTTATCATGCAAAGCTGGGTGATCAAAAGAGGGAAGTGGTCAATAAAGACAAAAGTCCAGCAAAGAACAAAAAGTGATGTTTCTGGAAGTGAAATTTAAATTGAGCATAAATGAAATAGTAAAATGAGTAACTGATGGTGAGAGTGTTGACATTGCTGCCGTTTGAGAGGCTCTTTGATGTGCAGCCAGAAGCACTTAGGGAAGGTATACTTAATAGCATCATGTTTTAAATTACAGTGTACTAAATAAATGTTTTACTGATTTTTCATTTCTCTATACATGACAATTAACAGTAAGAGAGTTTTAAATGTTTTCACAAACATTTTTGAAGCTCAGGGGACAGTTGTGATTTTCCCAATGATTACTAAGATAGCTTTGTGTGGTTTCAACTTGTGTAAGTATTTTTATGGTCCCACACTACCATGCAAAGCAAGGACTGCCTGGATTTTTCTTGTATTTGCCAGTCATCTATCATCTGACCTCTAGTGGAAATAAAGAAAAATTACAAAATGAACTTTGAGGAACTTATACATTTTCTTCAGAATGGATCTAATAGGTAAAAATCCCTGCATATTATACACTTTACACTTTGCCCTTACGGTGTGTTTTGAAATAGTATGGTGCACTATTTGCTGCTGACTTTTCTGGACAATTAGCACTACCCATTTTGCTTTTGTTGAGTACTTCTGATTTGTAATTTTGTTGAAGTTCTTTGAAATCTTGCTGTAGGGATATTTGTTAAGGATTATGTCAAGGTTTCTATGATCCAAACCTCTACTCTAACTCATCCTTCATTGAGAATGAAAAAGCCTGCTAAGGGTGTTGAGGAGACCTCCCAGAAACTTTAGTTTCTGTTCCAACAGGAAGTTCTCTAAGATGAATCCTTACTCTTGGCTGGGCTCGGCATGTAGTCTCTTCCCTTAGGTTTGGGCACTGAAGACTGTTACAAGAGGAGAAAGGTTACTAGGGCACTAGATCTGCTTGACTTGATTCCTGTCCTTTGTAGCTGACTCATCTCTGAAGTGTCCTCAATATAAAAGTTTATGACTTGCTGTTGTATTTTACCCCAGGGTGTGATTTCTTAGCCCTGTATACATTAAATTTTTTGTAGATGTCATTAGACCCTAGAACACATAGCTTTCCTTCCCATACTCACAGTGGACAATAGAACTGTGGGCTGGGCTATTGGTTCATCTTTTAAAAGTCTGTTTCAACCTATAATCTTTTTAATCTGTGTATTCTTCTAGTAGATAACCCCACTTGGAAAATTAAGATAGGGACACTTAGAAGCTACAAGAAAGGAGAACAGAGTAAATGGACGTAATATATAAATCTGTAAAGAACAGAGATCCTTTTTTGCACAATAGGGTTATAAATACCTATGACTAAATTTGAACATTGAGTAATACTACATTATTTTTCATTAACAAAAAGTATGGACATTTCAAAATAAGATCTTGAAAGAAAAAGTCATCTGTTATTAATTTTTCCCCTGTCACATCCATTTTCTACCCCTTTCTATCTTCAAAATTCACATTTAATTTGAGTATGGTAGAATATTGGCCAGGATAGTAGCCCAAACTAATGCCTCTGTAATGTGCTTGGAATTTCTGCTTTCTGTCAATCAGTAAATATTCTTTGAGCATCTACTGTATAGTCAGCTTTAGGTAGATCAGAGAATAGGAAATTCTAAGTTATTAGTGGTGGAGAAGGCAATGGCAACCCTCTGCAGTACTCTTGCCTGGAGAATCCCATGGACGGAGGAGACCGGTGGGCTGCAGTCCATGGGGTCACTGGGAGTTGGACACGACTGAGTGATTTCACTTTCATTTTTCACTTTCATGCATTGTAGAAGGAAATGGCAACCCACTCCAGTGTTCTTGCCTGGAGAATCCCAGGGACGGGGGAGCCTGGTGGGCTGCTGTCTATGGGGTCGCACAGAGTGGGACACGACTGAAGTGACTTAGCAGCAGCAGCAGTCAAGTGATGTGAAGTGAAAGTTGCTCAGTTGTGTCCAACTCTTTGCAACCCCATGGACTATACAGTCCATGGGATTCTCCAGGCCAGAATACTGAAGTGAGTAGCCTTTCCCTTCTCCAGGGTTTCTTCCCAACCCAGGGATCGAAACCAGGTCTCCCACATTGCAGGCGAATTCTTAACCAGTTGAGCCACAAGGGAAGCAACTATTCAGTCCAGTTCAGTCGCTCAGTTGTGTCCGACTCTCTGTGACCCCATGAACCGCAGCACACCAGGCCTCCCTGTCCATCACAAACTCCCAGAGTCTGCCCAAACCCATGTCCATTGAGTTGGTGATGCCATCCAACCATCTCATCCTCTGTCGTCCCCTTCTCCTCCTGCCCTCAATCTTTCCCAGCATCAGGATCTTTTCAAATGAGTCAGCTCTTCACATGAGGTGACCAAAGTATTGGAGTTTCAGCTTCAACATCAGTCCTACCATTGAACACCCAGGACTGATCTCCTTTAGAATGGACTGGTTGGATCTCATTACTCATATCTTTAAGAAATATGAAGTCTAATTGGAGTAACAAAGTTTTCACAGGAAACAGCTGTGAATAAGGCATTGCCCTAGCCTCTCTGCTAGGGCTTTAGATCAATAGTTCCCTAACCGCCATTTCTCTACTGAGCAAAAGAATTGCCTGGGAGCTTGTTAAAAATGAAGATTATTAGGTACCACCCATTAACTTTTCCCTGTAGATCTAAGGTGGGGCTCAAGAATGTATTTTTTTCTTTTAAGAAAAACATCTCTTTTCACTGAAGATCCTGGTGTCACCATGACTGCCACCCCTCCTGGTGTTACCTGTACTGTGAGAACAAGCTCTATTCAAAGTCTGGCTTCTGGTCGAGGTGTATCCCTGATGCCAAGATCCGCATCTTTGACCTGGGGCAGAAGAAGCCAAAAGAAGCTGAGTTCCCACCCTGTGGCCACACAGTGTCAGATGCGTAGGAGCCACTCTCCTCTGAAGCCCTGGAGGCTGCCTGTATTTGTGCCAACAAGTGCCTGTATTTGTACATGGTGAAAAGCAGTGGCAAAGATGACTTTCACATCCATGTGGCTCCACGCCTTCCACGTTATCCACACGAACAAGATGCTATGCTGTGCTGGAGCTAGTGGGCTCCAGACAGGTGTGCACAGCGGCCAGGGGCGACATCGGCCAAGTCACGGTGTCCATCCGCACCAAGCTGCGGAGCAAGGAGCGTGTGATTAAGGCCCTCCCTAGGGCCAAGTTCAAGTTCCCTGGCTGCCAGAAGATCCACATCTCCAAGAAGTGGAGATTTACTAAGTTTGATGCTGATGAATTTGAAAACATGATAGAAAAGCGGCCCATCCAGGGTGGCTGTGGAGTCAAATATATCCCTGCTCATGTTCCCCTGGACAAATGGTGGGCCCCGCGCTCATGAGAGCCTGGCACTGTCCTCTCCTTATGCATGCCCACCAATATATCCTACTTTCCTATCAAAGCAAAACAAAAACAATAATTTTAAAAAACCACAGTAGAAAGTTGTATGGTGAAAGCAATTGTCCCTCCCTTCCATTCTGTATCCATTCAGTTTTCTTTCTCTTACACGTTTTTTTTTTTTTTTTGCAGATGGTTCCACACATTATACTCTGCATTTGCAGGCATGCAGGCATGGGTGGGTGGGGGCATACTCTTTGGCACCCGGCTTTTGTTGCTTTCCAGCATGTCCTGCAGATCTTTCCATATCCTTTCTTGCAGATCTGCCTCATTCTTTTGAAAGGCTGCCTCACACAGCCTGTAAAAGCTCCACAGGAGATTCTAATGCATAGCCAGGTTTGGAGCCCGCAGATAGACTAGAGTGTTAAATGGGTTTAGAAAAAGTTTTCTTAGATGTTAGCTCCCTAAGTCTCTTGGTTTCTCAGTAAGGAACTGAACTCCACAAACATTTCTTGTACTTCTAAATTCAAATTGCTTTAGGACAGATTTTTGTATGTTTTTTACTTTAGTTATTGGGATGTGAGAGTTGGACTGTGAGGAAAGCTGAGCGCCAAAGAATTGATGCTTTTGAACTGTGGTGTTGGAGAAGACTCTTTAGAGTCCCTTGGACTGCAAGGAGATTAAAGCAGTCAATCCTAAAGGAAATCAGTCCTGAATGTTCATTGGAAGGACTGATGCTGAAGCTGAAACTCCAATACTCTGGCCACCTGATGCGAAGAACTGACTCATTTGAAAAGACCCTGATGCTGGGAAGGATTGAAGGTGGGAGGAGAAGGGGATGACAGAGGATGAGATGGTTGGATGGCATCACTGACTCAACGGACATGAGTTTGAGTAAAGTCTGAGAGTTGGTGATGGACAGGGAGGTCTGGTGTGCTGCAGTCCATGGGGTTGCAAAGAGTTGGACACGACTGAGCAACTGAACTGAACTGAGAAATCATCAGTCAAAAATACACAAATGCATTTATGAAATCAAAATTTTTTTTAATCCTATAGCTGCAGATGTAGAGTTTAAATTTCTCATTAAATTAATTATTAAAACATATACGAAGGCAGTAATGTATATACTGATGGCATAGTCCTTAATTCTTTCCGTTATTAACTTAAGGACATTTCTAAGCAAACCTTTATATAATTGTTTCTGTTTATCCTTTATCATCATGACAAGTTTTTTCTCCCTCGAGATGATTTACAAAGTTCTTACTTAATTCTCAAATAATATTCATTTTGGGATGGCATTTATTTGCCCTTTCACTGGTTATAAATAGAAGTATAGTCTATCTCCGTGAAATAGCAAATCTGCTGGGCACTGTCTGCATTATAGCTTTCCTTAGTCACTGTAGACACACCCCACACATAGCCGGACAAGCCAAAGTAGATTGCTAAAGAGTAGAACAGCATAGTAAGTCCCATAAATACAGGTTCCATTTCAAGAGCGGGTTCGTAAGTACAGTTTGTTTGCAAGTCCAATAAAGTTAGCCTAGGTACCCAGCTAACACAGTTGGTTACACAGCACTGTACTATAATATGTTTATAATACTTTTCACACAAATAGTACATAAAAACTAAACAGAAAAAATAAACAATTTTAATCTTACAGTACCTTGAAAAGTATAATAGTACTTTTCTTTCTGATAGCTCAGTTGGTAAAGAATCCACCTGCAAAGCAGGAGACCCTGTTAAGATTCCTGGGTTGGAAAAGTCCGCTGGAGACGATATAGGCTACCACTCCAGTATTCTTGGGTTTCCCTTGTGGCTCAGCTGGTAAAGAATCCACCCGCAATGCGGGAGACGTAGGTTCTATCCCTGGGTTGGGAAGATCCCCTGGGGGAGGGATCCTCTAGACCTGTCCACTCTAGTATTCTGTCCTGGAGAATTCCATGGACTGTATAGTCCATCAGATCACAAACAGTCAGACACGACTAAGCCACTTTCACAAAGATCCTTTAAACTATTTACCATTTATATCGCCTCTTCTATGTACTCAGGTGTCAGGCAGTGACAAGCAGAACAAGCATGTTTTTCTGTGCTCTAGGGGTAAATAGTGTAATGTCAATTATATTTGATGTGTATATTTCACACATTCATCCTGAAACAAGTTTTATTAGAAGCATACCAACAGGATTTTCAGCTTTTTGAAGGGTGTTTTGTATCAGTGAGCTCATCTCTTGGTTCTTCAGTCCCTCTTATTTTTCTGTCATATTCTTTGTTCAATTCCTTTAAAAAAAAAAAAGTTTTATTTATTTATTTGACTGCACCAGGTATTAATTGCAGCACATGGGATCTAGTTCCCTGACCAGGGATCAAACCCCAGCCCACTGCATCGGGGAGCATGAAGTTTTAGCCACTGGACCACCAAGAAATCCCCGTTCAATTCCTTTTTATGTTGTCTTCCTCACCCTTGGTAACCTGAATGTTCTGAGTCAGCTGGTTGGAAATAACTCAGGAAGCCGTTAGGACGGTTGGAAGGATGAGCCAACTGTTAGAGGTAGGAAGAGTGTCACATTTTTTCTGAGATTATTATGAACTGAAAGAATTTGGTTCAGTATGCACTTCATTCAAAATCCTTGTTAAATATAGTTAAGCACATAATATGCCAGTAAATAGCTTTGATGTGTCAAAAATAAAGTCTTCAATGTCATGCTCAACGTGTAAGGAAAAGCACTTAATTTTATGAACACAGTTTAATGTCAGCAAGAGAATAACAGACGTTGGGTTTTTCTGAATCAAAGATTTAATTAAAAATTACCAGTTTGATTTTCAGTGAAAATATCTCATACATGCAAATTATAACTTTTTGCTTTAGCTGATACCTGATAATAAAGTATCTTAGGGTTAAAACACTGCATGAAATGTAATTTAGATGTGAAAATGGCTTTTGGCATTCTAGTTTAGTTTTAGCAGGAATGTCAACCTATTAAGCCAATATCAATAAACAAAGTAAGGTTTTTGGACCTTCAAAACAATTGTTCTACAGTTTCATTGTAAACATTCTATGTTTATTAACTTAATTAATTTGCTTAACTTTGAGGGAGATACAGTCATCTCCATCCTTACAGTGAGACAAAGAACAGACAAAGTTACCCGAAGTCATACATAGGTAGTAGTCCAGGATTTTAACATAGGTAGATTGACTCCAGAGAACTCAACCATCAAAAAGTAATTAAAAATTGGAAAAGAATTATCTTCTTTTTCCCTTTAAGAATGGCCATTTGAGTGTCTAACGTGTACTCTGAAGAGACATCACTGAAGGAAAAAATATTAAGCCTAATCATAAGGCCAAGTTTCCTGTGTGGGCTCAGACCTCATAGGTAATAAGCCCAGACCTGTATGAGCTGTGATTAGTACCTAATAGAAGCATAATAATGTTAATGGTTGCTATTTATTAATGTATTTACTGTACCATTGCTTATATGCTAAGCCATATGCGTTACATATTTACCTGCATTGTCCTGTTTAGTCCTAGGGGAACTCCTACTCAGAGGAATTAAAAAGTTGCTCAAAGTCAAAACTACTGGAGCTAGAAATCAAATCAGTTTTCCTGATTCCAGAATCTATGCATCCCACTCAAGCCAAGTGACCCCTATTTTTCTGGTGGCTTGAAACTGGTCTGAGTAGTCCTTGCCTGGATTATAGCTGTCCCAAGGCCTCAGCTGACTCTAGAGTTACATGAAAGGAAATATGACGAGCAGGTTATAAACCTCCCTCTCTATTCCTGGAGTTACTTCATCTCAAAGGCCACTCCCCAGCCCCTTTGGTGGTATTACTGTGAGGTTTTGGGGCTTCCACAATGGATGACTCAGTCCTTTATGGAGAAGTCGTAAAAATTACTTTTGGGTAGAAGGGTGAACTTTTGAAACACAGGTGAAAACTTGCAATGAAGCAAAATTGTGAATTAATGAATTTTATTACTGCATCCTTCTACCATCTAAGGAAAGATGAGAAATCTACTAATTCATACATTGAAAGATAGTTTCCCCCCCCGCCCCCCTTTTTTTTTTTTTTTTTTTTTTTTACAGATTGTGTTGCCTTTAGTTCCTATACTAAATTCTTCAGAAATTCAAGCTGGACATTTTTTTTTTTTTTAAACTTGCATGTAACTTTGCCACAATGGATCGATTTTCAAATAAGTTTTCAGCACAGTTAATAATCATAAAAAATTTACTGGGATCATCATGTTGAGAGGTCACTATAAGTGATCCTGGGAGAAGTCTGAGCTCAAGTCAGGAAGTAAGGTATGTAAAACAGCTCAGTATTAGACATCCACAAGTGGAGATATGTGTGAATAAAGTGTTGCAGAACTTTCTGTGGGGTGATCCAGTGAAGTTTCACCAAGGAGAGTCTGTAAGATTGCTTGGTGAGGAATGGGGAGAGGATTTGAAGCAAGAGGAATATCTAATGAAGTCTGCTGGCAGGAACATCTTTAAAAATTTGGCCTCCAACTCTTCTGACATTGAGAGGAGGGAATATAAATGGGAGCATTATCCAGGAGGAAAAAAAAGAATGTTTGGCAGATCCCAGGGAATCCTGGTTAGTCATTAATTAAATTCTGTTCTTGTCAAGTGTCACACACACACACAAAAAAGCTAGCTAAGCAACAATTTCAGAAGGTTAAGACAATAGAAAGTGCTAAAGTTGTCACTGTCCCACTTACCAAAAGGCACTGAGGCTGTTCTGTAGATGGAAGCTAGTCAGCAAAGGTCAGATTGTCACCCCCACAGGAAGGCACCCCCCTCCACACACACACTCACAACAGTCTAAGAAACACTGAGCATTTTGCCATTAGGAGAAAATGGAGCGATTGGTATATTAAGGAAGGTTTTGTGAGAGACTGAAGGAGATTTGAAAGTTATTCTTAGAAAGTTTGCTTTCAGAGTTCTGCATCTTATGTGTCCTACTGCATTTGCTCTTAACATATCTGTTAAAGCTGTAGGGACTTAGAAAAGTGAAAGTGTTAGTCACTCAGTCATGTCTGACTTCTTTGCAGCCCCATGGACTGTATGTAGCCTGCCAGGCTCCTCTGTCCATGGAATTTTCCAGGCAAGAATACTGGTGTGGGTAGCCATTCCTTTCTCCAGGGGATCTTCCCGACCCAGGAATCAAACCCTGGTCTCCTGCATTGCAGGCAGATTCTTTGCTGTCTGAGCCATCAGGGAAACCGTAGTGACTGTAGAATTTTTTTAATGGGGGCTGAGGAGTGGGAGAAGTTATCCTTCCTTCTGAGAGAGGAAACGGAAACATATGTAGTTCCTTTTAGATCTACTTAAAGATCTGAAATAACTTTCTTGGTTTAGGGATATTTAATTTTTATGTTTAATTTGGTTTTTTTTAAATTTATTAATTTATTTGGGAAGTTCCGAGACTACTTTCATGTTACTTGCTTAGGAGTTTTATAAGAATCCTTTAGTGAGTATTAGTAATATAGATTTAGTAAGTATCCTTGTCTTAATTTTCTAAGGAATTTTGTTGCATTTTAGTCAGAAATAAATGTTTTATCAAATACTTGTCCTGCTCCTTTTTAAACGGTCATGTGGGTTTTTCTTTTAATCTGTTTAATGTGGCAAATTTCACAGATTAAATTTTTTTTAGTGTTAAAACCACCTTGCATTCCTGAGATAAACCAAACTTGATATTTCCAAATGAGAGTGGCTTATAGTTTTTCTTTCTTGTATCATCTTTTCTAAGTTTTAATGTCAAGGTTGTGTTATCATAAAATGAGTTAGAAAGTAAGTCCTTTTTTTCTACTTGCTTGTGCAAATTTATAATATTGGAATTATTTATTCCCTTAATACTTAATAGAACTTTCTTGTGAACCCATCTGGGCCTGGGAATTTTTTGAGGGGGGCATAACTTTTTAATGTTATAAGTAATAATTTTAGGACTATGCAAATATTTTTTCTTTGTGACTCAGGTTTGCCTGTCTTATATTTTCTAATCCTTTAGCATAAAATCATTCATAATACCCTCTTTTACATTTAGTATCTATAGAATCTATAGTTTTCTCCCTCTTTTTATTCTTACCATTGGTTATTTATGTTTTATCTTATTTTTCATAAGCTTGCCAGAGGTTTGACAATTTTATAAGTCTTTCCAAAGAATCAATTTTTGGCCACAGTGCTCTATTGTATGTTTGTTTTCTGTGTCATCAATTCTGTTCTTTTAGTTTTCCTTCTGTCTGTGTGTTTAAGGTTTATTTTGCTATTCTTTTTGTTACTATTTGAGATAGATTTTATTACTTCATTAATTTTAACCCCCTTTTCCTGTAATGCATATATTTAAGGTTATATATTTCTGTTTACAGGTTCTGCATTTGGCAAATTTTGTTATGTAGCATTTTCATTACTGTTCAGCTCAAAATAATTTTTAGAGTTTCGTTATGATTTATCTTTTTACTTGGCTTATTTATAATATTATTTCTTAATTTCTAGACACATGAAGATTTTCCAGTTACCTTTTTTGTCATTTCTTTCTCTCTTAACTGAACTGTGGCCAGAGAATTTCTGATTTCACACCTGCAAAACTGACTGTGGCCCAGTGTGTGGTTTTTTGTTAAGAATGGTCCATGTGTGCTTGAAAGGAAGGGTGTGTTCTATGGATGTTGGGTGTAGGGTTCTATAAATGTTCATTAGGTCATGTTTTTTTTTTAATTCTGCAGTTCAAACCTTGTATGTTTCATAGATTATGATTTGCCTACATATTCTGTCGGAGATATTGCTCTACTTTTCTTGGCTTTTCCATTTTTCTTGCATCTCAGACCTGTCTGTGACCGTCTTCCTTCTGCCAGAAGTGCATCCATTGGCATTTTCTTTGCTGTGGGTTGGCTGGGGCTAAACTCTGTTTTGGTTGTACAGCTTCTTTCTTTCCCCCTCCTTGAAACACATTTTAACTGAATATTGAATGCTCAGTTAATAGATATTTTAGGTTAGCAGATCGTTTCTTTAAGCACATGTAAGGTATTCTAATGTGTTCCAGTTTTCATTATTTCTTTGAGAAGTCTCTCATCCTTGCATGTAATCTGTGCTTTTTTCGTCTTATGGCTTTGAACTTTCCCAAATTTTGTTTTGTACAGATTTACTGTGATGTGAATTGACTTTTTATTCATCTGGAGACCAGTGTCTTTCATTATTTCTGCAAATTTGTAGCTGTTAGCTCATGGTATTGCTTCTGCCCCTGTTCTCTCTACTTTACCTTCTGAGGCTCTGGTTAAATGTATGTTACATTTTCATTCTCTCCTTCATGGTTCTCACGCTCTTGTTTGTATTTCCTGTCGTCTTATTCTCTTTGTTGCCTTCTGAGTAATGTGACCACCGTCCGTTTCACTGATTTTCTCTTCCACTGTAACACCTATCAACTGACACCCCCAAATTCTGTGTTAGTACTGCTTTGGCTCTTTTTCAGGTACTAGTTGTGGTTGTGTTTTTGTTCTGACACTTTTGGGGAATACAAACGTGTAGAATTTTACCCTAATAAATTACTTAGAAAGTAAGCAAAGCTGCTGTGGTCTTTGATTGATGAACTACTCCTGTGTTCAAGATGTCACTATATAGTTTTTCAAGTTCCTAGTTCCCTCAATCTTTATTTAAATGCTACTGCTCTGTACTCCATGGAATAGAGTATTCCAGATACAATGCCTCAAACTGATTTAACTGGTTAATTAGGGATATGAGACCTAATGCAGAATTTTTAGGACTCAGTGCTCTTGCCACGTCAGTGACGTTAACCCAAATTTGCTAGCCACCCTGGCTGATGACGACCATATTTTGCAGTTAGGTGGTGTTTTAATCTACCCAGGAAAGGGAGGCAGAGAGAAGAAACTGGAGAGAGAGAGAGAGAGGATTTGTGAGTTCTCTGGAGTCGCTTCTTAAAAGGACAGTAATCCTATTGGATTAAGGCCCCCTCCTTATGACCTCACTGAACCCTTATTACTTCCTTAGAGACCCTATCTCCAAACATAGTCACACCGGGGTTTACAGCTTCAGCATGTGAATTTTGGAAGGACACAAACACATTGAGTCCATAGCAGGTAGCATTTACATAATGGTTGAGGGTCTTACGGTTTATGTTATAATTATTTATAACATTATAAATAAAATATATATTTATAAAATAAAATATACTTATTATGTTATAAATATGTTATACCTATGCTGTCTCTACTGCTGCTAATAGTGAATCACTGCCCATGTATTTGGGTATATTCTCCCCCACAATTATTCAGCAAATATGCAGAGAAAAGGGGCTTCCCTGGTAGCTCAGCTGGTAAAGAATCTGCCTGCAGTGCAGGAGACCCCAGTTTGATTCCTGGGTGGGAAAGATCCGCTGGAGAAGGGATCAGCTACCCACTCCAGTATTCTTGGGTTTCCCTGGTGGCTCAGCTGGTTAAGAATCCGCCTGCACTGTGGGAGACCTGGGTTCGATCCCTGGGTTGGGAAGATCCCCTGGAGAAGGGAAAGGCTACCCACTCCAGCATGCAGAAGTGAAGTTAAGTCGCTCACTTGTGTCCGACTCTTTGCTGCCCCATGGACTGTAGCCTGCCAGCCTCCTCCGTCCGTGGGATTTTCCAGGCAAGAGTGCTGGAGTGGGTTGCCACTTCTCCAGTATGCAGAGTAGACAATAAAATTTATTCTTACATGCGTTTCTGTACTCTTCAAAATGTGTTGGTGAGATTGTTGTGCATTTCTTAGCTAGATTCTAACCAATCTATTATAGTTAAGTAAAGATTTTTACCTTATTTACATATTGGCCTTATGTTTCTCTACCTTAGCTGTGTTGGAGTAGAAGAACATCATGCCGTCGACATTGACCTGTATCACTGTCCCAACTGTGCGCTTCTGCATGGCTCCTCCTTGAGTGAGTACTAGAAGCTTAAATCAAAATTGGGATTTAGAACTTAATATGTACATGACAATACTTGATGATACTCTGGCTAGTTTTATACACCCACCAAGAACTGTAAGAAAGGTTTTTCTGAAGGTACTGAGAGTACAGTGTTTGTTTGAATTACTGACTTATTTAACAAGTCAGAGCACTAAGTGAAAAAACACTATCGTTCTTAATTGCCAGTGCAAAGCTCCAAACTCAAAACACATATTTTTCAAAGCTTTCAACTTGAGAAGTAAAATAAAGTAAACTTTTTCTGATTCTGGCTGTTTTTATCTCTAAATGTTTTTTTTTAAAAGGATTGTAACTAGACTTACTGGTGCTCAGTCTGAAATGTATAGAAATACTGAATCACTACTTTGTGTGCTAGAAACTAACACAGAGTTATTGGCCATTTATGTTTCAAAGACAAAGGCTCATAAAAAAAGAGAACGGATTTGTGGTTACCAGAGGCAGGGGTGGGGGGTGGGGGGCAGGATTTGATGAAGGTGATCAAAAAGTACAAACTTCCAGCTATAAGATAAATAAGTACTAGGGCTGTACAACATGTAAATATGATTCAGCACTGCTGTATGTTCTTTGTGAAAGTTGTTAAGAAAGTGGATCCTAAGAGTTCTCATTACAGGAAAAAAATTTTGTTTATTTTGGGTCTACATGAGATGATGGACAGTCATTAAACTTACTGTGGTCATCATGAAATGATGTATGTCAGTCAGACCATTATGTTGTATAACTTAAACTTATTCATTGGTGTATGTCAATTATATCCCAATAAAACTGAAAGAAGAAGAAAATAATCAGTACTATTTGGGACAGTGTATAGGACAAGACTTTAATGCACATGTGCAGTACACTTGGAGGAAAAAATTAGGGCACTGACATGCCAAGGTATTACTTCTGTTGTCCGAATTAGGTCCGGCTGTTGAGTATGGCCTAGAGTCCTGTCTAGCAGTCCTCTATGATGGAAGTAACCTTCCCACAGTCATCCTGTCCCAAGGACAGAGGCCAGACCAAGTCTCTGCCCACACTGTCCTTTCTGAGGGCCGTGGGCATGGGCAGGGAAGCTCACACATCTTCTGGAGTGCACCAGCAACACATAGGAAAGGAGATTGTTGTTCAGTCGCTCAGTCGTGTCTGACTCTTTGCGACCCCATGCACTGTTGCACGCCAGGCTTCCCTTTACTATCTCCTGGAGCTTGCTCAAACTCACGTCTGTTGAGTCGATGATGCCTTCCAACCATCTCATCCTCTGTCATCCCCTTTGTTGCTAGCCTCTTACAAATGCTTCAGAATATATTGGAGTATTAGTTATTGTACAGATGTGAGAGTAGAGAAGCGATTTTTAAGAGGCTTTGGAATATATTTTAACTATTTCTTCTCTTAAAAACTTAGACTGCATCCTAGCATTTTTGCGTTCGTAAAACTAAAGGGGAAAACTGTAGACTTAATCACTTTAGAACTACCTTTTCCCAAACATACCTTGTACACGCTTGGGTCAGATGTGGGTAACGTAGACAATTTCTTTTTCTGAATTCAGTTTTTTCCCTAGTACTTTTTTAAAGTAGAAATTGTGTTTTTTGATTATGGGCAAGTGATTTTTCAAAAGCGACTTAAGTCACAACTGACTGCTTATCTGTTTTGTTAGAAATATTAATAATTTACCTAGTTTCTAAGAGATTTAACAATTTAAGCTATATAAATTATTGAAAATTTTTTTTGTAAAGTACAGGTTATCCTTTTTGTTAGTTATGCAGTATAAAATTTGAGGTTAGCCAATTGGTTGAATTGTTACATGTATAATTGACTTATTGTCACAAATTTAAAGAAGATACTACTTATCTGTGTACTTGGCTGCCTCAGGTCTTAGTTGTGACCCACATCCTGTTTGTGGCGAGTAGGCTCGGTAATTACAGCGCAGGCTCTCTAGTTGTGGCCCATGGGCTTGTGATCCCATGTGTGATCCCATGTGTGATCCCACACATGTGGGATCTTGGTTCCCCAGCCAGGGATTGCACCCATGTTCCCCATACTGGAAGGCAAATTCTTAACCACTGGACCACCAGGGAAGTCCCATAAATGTTTATAAAATTTCATATTTTGTGTAGTGCTGAAGTATGTAGTATATAACTTGAAGTAATTATTGACCAAGTGTAATTCTTGGAGGAAATAAATAATACTGGCTTGTTATATCAAGACGAGAAACAGAACTGAAATGTAAGTTTCAGTTTAGAATTTAAGTAAATAACCCCCAAATGAAATAATTTGAATTTAATTTCTATGAAATGTTATATGGGTTATTATGAATCAGAATAATGTAGTATTTAAAACACTGCTCCATGTAATGCACTCTTATTTTCTTTTTTCCTGTGTGATTTAATTTTTTTAAAAGCTTGTCATGCTCACTAAATTGATTTCACAATCCATAATGGATCATGAAGCTACACTTTGAATAACAATGCTTCAGAGGGGAGCTTGACTATTACCTGCCCTTTCATATTCTTCTCATCCGTGAATAATATAAAATCAGGCATGGGCTGTCTTCTGGGAAAAAAGTCCAGCTCTAAGTACCCATAAGAAAAATGCCACAGATCCAGCAATCTCTTTTATCCCGGTTTAACGTTCCATTTCCCCACCCCTCACCCTCACACCTAATTTGGGTAATCCCTTTTGGACATTTTTCTCTCTGCTCTTAAGCCTCTCTTACTTGCTACCAAAGATTTTCTGTTTCTTTCAGAGTTCCCTAGGAATTCTTACTACAGATTCCATTTAGACAGTAAAATATTCATTAATATGGTGAATTTAGACTTTACCTTCTTAATGGGAATTAAGAACTCTATTCGAGGCCCAGTATCAAAAAACCCAGCCCAATACTTAAACACATATTCTCAGTGCTCCTCAGGCACATGCAATCCAAATGCAAAATTTTCTCTCCTTTCCCTATGACCATTATTAAAATATTCTTTCCCTGGCCTCCTTCCTTTGAGAAATCCAGTCAGCTCTTGCAGTGGCTGATTTGATGTGTTGAGGATGTTGGTCTAACAGGACAGTATAGTCTTCTATTAACATCCTGCAAGTCAACACATTTAAAAGGAAAGAAAAGTAATTGGCAGCTTATTGGTTGCCCCAGACACTGTGCTGAGAAGTACAGTTAATAGATTTATATCATCTCCTTTGATATTTGTAACACCTTGATGTGAGAAAAATGATCTTACTAGGTCTGTGATGTAGCTTTTTGGCAGAGCTGGAGTTTGAACCTGCAGCTGTCCAATCCCAATCTGTTTTAATTCTAATCTGTTATGTCAAAATGAAAATTAAAACAATGTGACATCATTATTAACTTTCAAATGGGCAGTTTGTTCTTTTTCTTTTTCCCCTTCCTCCCTCTTTCCCCCTGTTGACCAGGTTGCTCATATATATCGGTGAGAATAGGTTAGCTACTACTGTTCTGGAGGCAATTTTGTAGTATGTAGCCAGAAACAGACTTACGTATATAAATATTAATTTCATCTTTGTTTAAAGATACATCTTCATTTACATTTTAAAACTCTAGGCTGCCTTTAAATTGTTTTTGAGCATTTAATAAGGACAAAATGCCCATGATAGTAAAGATAAGCATAAATATTATGATCCCAGCTGAAAATAAAATGGGGTTATATCTGTGTATATGTAAGCAAAAAGCCTGGAATCAAATACCTTTGAATCATATACCTTTGATTTTTGTTTTGTTTCGTTTTTTGACTGTGTAGCGAGGCTTTCGGGATCTTCATTCCCCAACCAGGGGCCGAATTAGGGCCCACAGCAGTGAAAGCACAGAGTCCTAACCACCGGATGGCCAGGGAATTCCCTAGAAGTGATTTTAAGTAAGGAAAAGAAGGTTGCCTAATGATTGTCAGTTTTTCTCCATGAGGTTTTTTTAAAAAGTGGGATTTACTCTTTTCCATGTTGAGGGTCTGACTGCCATAAATTACTTGGGAATCTTGTTTGAGACTTAGATATGAAGGAACCTAATTTCTACCCCTGTTGATTATTTAAATGTGGCTTCTCCTTATCCGTATGAGGATCCAGCAGTATTTTATTATTATGATCTTTGTAAGGTGAAGGGTTTGAAATAACTTAGACTCATAGAGTTGTCACCCCTGCCAAGGTTTTATTATGAAAATGTTCAAATATACAGGAAAAGCTGAAAGAATGTTACCTCTAAACCAACCATCCAGATTCCACTTATCAGCATTTCACGTTGCTTGTTTATCTCATATCTGTCCATTAACTATCCCACTGTACACTGCCCATCTTATTTTTTGATTCAATCTAAGTAAATTACAGACATCAGTACATTTCCCGGGCTTCCCTAGTGGCTCAGATGGTAAAGAATCCGCCTGCAATGAGGGAGACCTGGGTTCAATTCCTGAGTTGGGAAGATCCCCTGGAGAAGGGAGCGGCTACCCACTCCAGTATTCTGGCCTAGAGACTTCCATGGACTATATGTATAGTCCATGGGGATCGCAAAGAGTCAGACATGACTGAATGACTTTCACTCGCTCACATGCATTTCCCACAATTACGGAAGTTTTAGGCTTAAAAGTGATTTTCAAATTAAAAAAAAAAAGATGTAAAACTGAAATCTTACCTCGATGCCACACAAAAGATGTGCAGGTAGTTCCACCCTGAGGAAAAGAGGAATGAATGAGGTCCAGAGCTCCTACCTCAGTCTCTTCTCCATCTTCCCTTATATTAAGGGTTCCGCAGCACAGTCTGAAAAATAGAACTCAGCCCCTTCATTTCCACATCGAGGACACTGCACCCAGACATGTTGCAGAGTAGGTCGGGGCTTCCCATGTGGCACTAGTGGTGAAGAATCTGCCTGCCAGTGCAGGGGATGCAGGTTCAGTCCCTGAGTCGGGAAGATGCCCTAGTGGAGGGTATGGCATCCTACTCCATCCAGTGTTCTTGCCCGGAATATTCCTTGGACAGAGGAGCCTAGTGGGCTACAGTTCATGGGCTTGCAGAAGAATCAGACAGAACTAAGTGACTGAGCGTGCACACACATGCGCAGAGTAAGTTGTGACTAAACTAGGAGTCAAAGCCAAGTGTCCTGATTGTGGTTGCTGTGCCTACTCAGGTTTTAGCCTCCCAGAGCTACAGACTCACAGGATCTGAGCGTTAGAGTGAACCCTCCGGTATTTATTCTGTCACCTCACTTGTCTTCCTTATATTATGATGCTGTTCCTCTGTCAATGTAACCATGCTTATTTTGGGAATAAATCTTGACATAAAAGAGAAGTGACTGTGCTGTTAAAATAGATTTCTGATGTGAGATCAAAGGCCCTGTCCTGAGAGACTGATTTGGATGATCTATAAAAATCCTGTTATGACCTAAAGTTCTAGTGACAGTCCAGATTTTAAATAGTAGTGAGGTTTATAGCATATATAAATATGGGTATTATAAAAGGCTCAATCTGCTAATTTGAATTCCTTGATTTAATTTTAAAATAATTTTTGAAGTAAAAAGATTTAAAGGACTTCCTTGGTGGTCCACTGGTTAAGATTCTGAGGTTCCATTGCAGGGGGTGCGGGTTTGAATCCTGGTTGGGGGAATTAATATCCTGCATGCTGTGAGGCATGGCCAAAATAATAATAATAATAGTAGTAGAAGGATTTAAAAAACCCCACAGTTAACTGCCTATAGTTGCAGCATTCCATAAAGTAAATTTTACTTCTTCAGCCTTAGAAATACATTTAAAAATGTGAGTATTATTATACTTAACAATTGTTTCTGATTATGTAGACTATAATGATAGAAAGTACGTGGTACCACCAGTTACAGAGATGTTTTCTTCTTTCAATCTTCTCAAAATCCAGTGAAAAAGAGGAGGAACTGGCACAGGCATGACTACACAGAAATTGATGATGGTTCCAAACCAGTGCAGGCTGGAACTAGAACTTTTGTGAAGGAACTACGTTCTCGAGTCTTCCCAAGGTATGGAAACCTGTTATGACCAAAGAACATTTAAGAATGTTACCTAATAAGGTGAAATTATCTAAAGCAGCGTTTTCAAGCTTCAGGTTGCAAGCCATTACTGTTCTCAACCAGCTTTTTACTTTTTGAAAATAAAATAGAAAAGTTTGGTGCATTGCATGTAATAGGAGTAAATAAGCATAGCTTCGTGGAAGTTTTGTTCTATGTATGTGTACTGGATTACTGTGTAAAAATGTGTTTCTTAACTGTAGGTCCCGATCTGAGAAGTTTGAAGCACACTGATCTGAGGCACTTAGTCCCATTCTTGACTCCTTATGTTGTACACCTGCAGCTCCTCCTTCCTCTTTATCTCACCTGCTCCTGTTTTCACGCTGTTTTCCCTTACGTTGTTTTCTGATCCGTCTCCACTCTACTTCGGCCGGAAGTCCTCACAGCTGTTGCTCAGCCTCTGCTGGCAGCAAGACTAGGTTTTGTTTTTTGTGTTTTGTTTTTAAGATAATGTGTTTGAGTTGTGTGGCCCGAGAGAAGAGTGTCAAAAGCATTATGCAGCACTTAGTCACGCTAATTTAGATCATTTCCTACTCACTGCCTGACATCTATTTAAAGTGATAATGCTTAATAGGCTTTTTACACAGGATCACATCCAGGCTTGTTAAAAAGGGGAAGTACAATTCAAATTTCAATCACAATATCACCTGCAGCCTATTATGGAATTATTTCAGATCCTGTAAGTGTAAAACCCTTGCTCTTTCTTTGTAATCTTGAGGATACCTGGCCAGTCCCCTCCCTTAAACAGAAGCATAAGTGATAAGCGGCTTCTGTTGGCTCCCACAGGTAACAGAGAGAAAAAAATATGAAACACAGTGATTTCCATGTGCTTTTTGCGATATTAAAGGTCCTGTTCTCAAATATTCTCTTTTATCAGTATCAAAGTCATTGGAGAAATGTTTCTTTTCATTGATTGATTTGGAGCCCAAATTTTCAGCCAGTGTCTCTCGGCTGGCTTCAGAGAGGCTTGTGAGTTCCCTAAAACTGTATAAACTATTTATTGTTGATGTGATTTTTTTCAGGGAGCAAGGCCATAGTTTTCATTTTTTTAAATAGGTTTGTAACCCAAAAGAGTAGTGTCAAAAATCCTGGCCCAGTGATTCCTGTGGTTTCTCTGCCAAAGTGTTAAACACAAATGAGTTAAATACAGATTACAGAGATGCTCACAAATGTCCACACTGTACTTACCATTAATTAAAGGTCTTGGTTTTATTTTGTTTAACTCCATAAACCTCCAAAGACAGAGTGACAATAATTAACTAAATCACACATATTCAATGGGATTAGCATAGAAATGTGTAAAATAAAGTGAATGGGTTATCTTCTCCACCCTTATTTTAAGACTTAAAGTTTTTTCAGATCCTTTTTTTATGTAAATGATAATTTTTAAAAACAATTATGTGTACAGATGTGTGATGGATATACACTTCTAATTTTAAAAGATAAAATGGAGTTATGTTACACATATGTTGTGCAACTTGCTTTTTTTTTTACTGTTATATTTAATAGATACCCTTCCGTATATATACATAAATTTATCTCACTCTTTAACTGCTATGTAGTGTGCAATAGTATGTGTGTGTGTGTGTGTACCATATATATGTACCATTGTTTACTTAACCGTCCCACTATGGTAAAGGGTCCAGTTTTTTTTTCTCTTGTAAGTAATGATGTACCTATATTTTTGAGCACTTGAATCTATATATTTTTGATCACTTTGGAGGAGTAGAACACCAAACATTTAAGATGAAGGAGTACAAGAGATTTAAGATTCTCCTTTAGATTGGGTTTAAGGAATTGTTAAGTTCTCAGAGGCTGAGGAAGAAGGAACACTTGGGAATATTTATGGGGAAAATAAAAGGCAATACAGAACTCAGTGAGTCAGGTAGAGAAGCTCTAAGCCTTCTACTTACATGACTGTCCAAGGAGAGTCTGTCTGGATATTTTAAGGCCTTAAACTGACCTGCTGTTTCTGAGAAGGTGGGATGATCTGAGCTCAGTAATTCAGGGACCTAGTTTCTCCTGTTATCTCCTTGACAGCTAGGCTACAGATGACATCAAGACAGCTAAGATCTGATTGTAAAAAAGGAAACTGTTGTGTTTAACCTATTATGCAAATATTGCCCTTAACTTTCAATGTATAGCAGCTGCAATTCTGTGAGCATTTGGAATATAAAATTGAGACTATCTCCATTTTTAGAGATCTCTGATTTATGGTTAGGGAACAATCAACAAAACTGGAAAATTCTTAAAGAGATGGGAATACCAGACCCACCTGACCTACCTCCTGAGAAATCTATATGCAGGTCAAGAAGCAACAGTTAGAACCAGGCATGGAAAAACAGACTGGTCCCAAATTTGGAAAGGAGTGTGCCAAGGCAGACTGTTGTCACCCTGCTTATTTAACTTCGATGCAGAGTACATGATGCGAAATGTTGGGCTGGATGAAACACAAGCTGGAATCAAGATTTCCAGGAGACATTATCAGTAACTTCACATATGCAGATGACAGCACCCTTATGGCAGAAAACTAAGAGGAACTAAATAGCCTTTTGATGAAAGTGAAAGAGGAGAGTGAAAAAGCTGGCTTAAAACTCAACATTCAAAAAACTAAGATCATGGCATCTGGTCCCATCACTTCATGGCAAATAGATGGGGAAACAGTGGAAACAGTGGCAGACTTTATTTTCTTGGGCTCCAAAATCACTGCAGATGGTGACTGCAGCCATGAAATTAAAAGACGCTTGCTCCTTGGAAGAAAAACTATGACCAACCTAGACAGCATATTAAAAAACAGAGACATTAAAAAAAAAAAAAAAACAAAAAAAAAACCAGAGACATTACTTTGCCAACAAAGGTCCATCTAGTCAAAGCTATGGTTTTTCCAGTAGTAATGAATGGATGTGAGAGCTGGACCATAAAGAAGGTTGAATGCCAAAAAATTGATGCTTTTGAACTGTGGTGTTGGAGAAGACTCTTGAGAGTCCCTTGAACTGCAAGGAGATCCAACCAGTCCATCCTAAAGGAGATCAGTCCTGAATATTCATTGGAAGGGTTGATGTTGAAGGTGAAGCTCAAATACTTTGGCCACCTGATGCAAAGAACTGACTCATTGGAAAAGACCCTGATGCTGGGAAAGACTGAAGGCAGGAAGAGAAGGGGACGACAGAGGATGAGATGGTTGGATGGCATCACAGACTCAATGAACATGAGTTTGAGCAAGCTCCAGGAGTTGGTGATGGATAGGGAAGCCTGGCATGCTGCAGTTCATGGAGTAGCAAAGAGTTGGACACGACTGAGTGACTGAACTGAACTGAGGAGACAGTGAAAAGGGACAGACAAACCTCACTTGAGTGTAATGCCTAGAACAGGTTAGTCATTAAAGAATGCAGCCAGAATGCACCTGTTTTTAATGACTGAAGGTGACTAATGTATTAAAACTTATTAAATACTTAGGATAATGATCTTTTAAATCAGGAATTCTCAACTGGGGCATTTGGACGTTGTTTCAATGAGTAAGGACTATGGATGCTAGTCATCCTCCAGTCTGCAGGAAAACATGAATTGTTCTGTGTCTCGGGCGACTTTATGATGTTTAATAAATATTTGTAGAATTTTATAGCCAGATAAAATATGATCTGGTTTTACTTATCCTAACCAGCTCTTATTGTATTGTACCCCTCCCTTTTGTTCTTCTGGCTTCTATGCAGCATGTGTTGAGTTACTTCTAATCTTGTTACTTCTTTTAAATCCAACCATTCATTACGACTAATTGTAGGCATCCCATTATTTTGTTATTCTGTTAGGGAAGCCTGGCATGCTGCAGTCCATGGGGTAGCAAAGAGTAGGACATGACCAGAGACTGAACTGAACTGTTATTCTGTTACCTTTTCTAGTGTTGTTTACCTGAATATTTACATATTGCAATCCATAGTTTGCTATAGTTTGTTTTTTCTCTTGTTATAGTTAAGCCATTTTATATAATTCACATATATTTTTCCAATTATATGTAGGATACTAAAAGGAGCTTTATAAAACATTAGTTATAAAAAAGGAAAATTAGGTATGAGATAGGTTGAGAACCACTGATACAGGTAATAATATAGCATATGAATTAATCCATTACCAGATTTTTTTTTAGCTGAACTTATCAGCAAAGATGACATTTTACTTTTATGTTTTCTTTAGTGCCGATGAAATCATTGTAAAGATGCATGGCAGCCAGCTGACACAAAGATACCTGGAGAAACATGGATTTGAAGTCCCTATAATGGTTCCCAAATTAGATGATCTAGGACTCAGGCTCCCTCCACCAACTTTTTCTGTTATGGATGTGGAACGTTATGTAGGTACGAACTTGATTCCTTTAATTGCTTGGGAAAACACGGTAAAAATAAACTTGATATTATCTTAAAATACCAAAAACTGAATGAAGAGGTGTTAGTTTAGTTCAGTTTCTGGGTCAGGAAAAGTGAAATGCAATGTCATGTACATTGAAAACGTTTTTCTCAGCAGACCTACTTTCAGAAAGACAGAAGGAAGCATTCTCTACAGCCTCATCCTGTTACTTTATTTGTTTTTTTGTCCTCAAATTTACTGATACTTGCTAGGAAAAAATACTACAGAGGGGTAGCTACAGATATGAAAAAGAAGTCTTTCGGAAACTGGGTGAGTTCTAGACCTTGGTAGCAGCATTCAGGTGCAAGATTTCTGGATCCTGGTTTAGTAACCTCCTGCTGCCTAGAAAAGAGAAGCTTATTTTCAAACCTAGTGTTACTTTAATGACTTGAGGATACTGCCATTTAATGATGTCTGGACTTAATGCTTTGTATTGAGTCCCAGAAAGGTATAAGAAGCAGGGTGGAAGACCTTTTATCTGTTGCATTATTGTTGACATTTTCAGTTACTTCTTTCATTCTCATTGGGGTATTGAGAGAGAAAGCTGACTCTATGTAGATCTCATTCCTTGTCAGCAAAGTAGATAAAGATTATTTAAGGATTAGATCTCAAGTCTATCTTGACTCAAACTGTCTATTCTTTCCAGTATGTTATCTTCTGAGCATGAAATAATCTGAGCATTTGTCCCTTTATCGATCCATTGGTTGACATTGCCAATTGTTTCACTGAGGAAATCCAGTTAAATTGTCTGACTTCACATTCAGCTTAGTTTTGAACTATTTGATAAATTAGAAGATGAGGCTGAGGTTTCACATAAACCTGTTTGTATAGATAACATTGTAAAATAAATAGCTAGTGTAATAAAAGTGTAGGTAAAATGTTCACACTACTTGATAGCTAACTTTTTTAATACTGCAAAATGCTTCAGTTAACAGAATTGTTTTGCCTGCTAAATATAATATAGTCTATTTGACTTTCTTAATTTGTTTAAAGTTACATTCAGGTAAGAAGCTGGCACTTATTTGTTTCCTGTTTCAGATTAAGTATTGCCGTATTTTGAATTTCACCTTATCCTATAGGGCATTGTAAAATTAACTGGTTTTTAGGGTGATTCAGTGTTGTACATGCAGTACCTCATGGTTTTATAGGAAAATTGTAAATTAATCCCAATTCAAAACTCATTTCACAGACAATAATATGAACTGATTTTTGTTTCATTTTTTTCTTGAAGCAGAATATTAGGAGAGAAGACACTACCAGGCAAGCAGAAATTGTTTGTCCTGGTTAATTTGTTCACTAATTCCCCAATGACTGATTGGTTTCTCAAAATGATGGACTCAGAATCTTAAGTGCTGAAGTAAAAGGGAAAAGTCTGTGTCCACATTTTGTGTAGAATTATTAATTATAATTATTGATCACCAGGAATTAACAGCCAGAACATGTGGCACAGTTTTTACCTACCAGTGTAATATGCATTTTTGTCATAAGCTGCACAAGAAACCATTGTTGTATGGAAACCTTTGTAAACACATAAATTTTCACACTCGGTGTTAATTATGCAGCTCTGTCTTAATTGCTTTATTCTTTGAAAAATTGTTCCTTTGTTCAGAAGTTCCAGTTGGACTTAAAAAGTGAGGATATAGGAAGAGTCTTTGTCTAGGCTATGTAGTTCTTACAGATAGCTTAATTATCATGTGCAGTAAATATGGTCTTTAAAATATTTTTCTTTAGGGCAGCTATTGATGAAACTCTTAAGCAAAATAATAAGACGATAATTTTTCTCTGCAGGTGGTGACAAAGTGATAGATGTCATTGATGTGGCAAGGCAGGCAGACAGCAAAATGACACTTCACAATTATGTGAAATACTTCACGAATCCCAACAGACCAAAAGTGTTAAATGTGATCAGCCTTGAATTTTCAGATACGAAGTGAGTAGTTCTGGGCATTTTGATTTAGCCTTGTGAATGTTAGCTAAATGTAGTTAAATGATGAATTTATTTTAGTAAGAAACATAATTGTGACTCCTAAAGTGGTCCAGAGATATAGCTATGTTGTACATTTTGCTTTGGCATGCTCAAACTTTTAAGTATTCTTGTTAGCCTTGAGTTTCAGTTAATTTCTTGGTTGGGGTTGAGATGGGAGATGCAGTTTTAAGAAGTTTTAATTTGCATGATGTGGGTGTGTGTGTTTGTGTGTGTCTGTTTTGTTTTTTTTTAAAGGATGTCTGAATTGGTGGAGGTTCCTGATATAGCCAGAAAACTTTCCTGGGTGGAAAATTATTGGCCAGATGATTCAGTCTTTCCCAAGCCATTTGTTCAGAAATACTGCTTAATGGGAGTTCAAGACAGCTACACAGATTTCCACATTGATTTTGGTGGGACTTCAGTTTGGTACCATGTCCTCTGGGTAAGCTTCGCGTATTTCTTTGTTCACTTAACTACAAAAACATACAGTCTTCTTCCCTCTAGTCAATTACCAGTCAATCCATGAATCAGATACCTGAGAAGGAGCAAAATTAGAGTAATAATTGCTTCTGATCTTAAGGTCAGGCTAAAGACAGCTAGTTGGATAAGTCAGGAGTGCCCATAAGATTACGAATTCTCCTTGGGAGCTTATATTCACCTTGCTTTATCTAGAACTGTGCTTTTCCATACAGTAGCCATTCAGCACATGGGGCTAAATGTAAATAATGAAACATAATGTCAAATTCAGTTCGTCATTTGTACTAACCACATTTCAAGTGCTCTGTAGCCACTTAGGGCTTTTCATCTACTGTATCGGGTAGCACAGATAGGAAGCATTTCCATCGTCACAGAACAGTGACAGTCTTGAACCAGATCTTCGTCTAAACCACGTGCCTGTGCATCAGCAACGCTCTGGACTCTGATGCTGTGCCTTGAGCTCTTCTTTTGCTTCATGTGAAAGCAGAGGGTCAGGTCACTAAAGAAAGTCTGTTCACAAGTCTTTAAAAACAGCTGTAGTGTTACAGGTCTTAGGAGAAAGGGCAGAGTTTGCAGAGATGACTCTCTGTAACCTGGGGCCCGTTAACCTGTATTTACTTCTATACCTTGAACATGAGATCAGTGGGATGCTTGTGATTCTTTACCCTCCTCTCCTGTAACTGTTTCTCCATCACGGCTTTACTGACCCCTTGTCGTATTGGGAGGGGGAGCCTTAGTACCTGTGAAGATGCTTACTAAAGGCAATAGCTGTTGATCAGGCATGTGAAATATGTCTTTCTGAGAAATCTGACAATTATCTAATGTAATTTCGAACATTGTATTGGGAAATTGCATCAATATAGGCCACCCTGAGAATGGCATTTCCTTTTTCAAAAATAGTGTGATTACTTCCTCCTAGGGCGAGAAGGTTTTTTATTTGATAAAGCCAACAGATGACAATTTGGCCCTCTATGAATCTTGGAGTTCATCTGTGACCCAGAGTGAAGTGTTCTTTGGAGATAAGGTGGATAAATGCTACAAATGTGTGGTAAAGCAGGGACATACCTTATTTGTTCCTACAGGTAAGGTTTTAATCCCATCCCCCTCCCCATAGCGATTGCTCATCACAGAGTCAGCTTTTGATTGGAACCTCTGAGTTTAACATGTTTGGGAAGTAGCTTTGCATAGCCTGAGAGATAATTCTCATGTTGAACTTTTCACGTCTTTGTCCCTTAGAGGGTTTCTCTTGTGGTTCAACTTGTTTTGGCATTGTGTTTTTATGTCATTTGCCTTCATTTTTATTTTGAAAAATTCACATACCTTAATATACACCCTTTAAAAGTGTACAATTTAGTGGTTTTTAGTAGATTAATAGAACTGTGCAACCCTCTCCCTGTCTAATTCCAGAACATTTCATCACCTCAAAAAGAAACCCTGTACCAGTAGCAGTCACTCCCTGTTTCCCCTCCTCTCAGCCCCTAGTAACCTCTAATTTTCTTTTGGCTCTGGATTTGCCTGTTTGGGACATTTCATATATAATAGGTGACCTTTTGTATCCAGCTTCTTTTAGTTAGCATCATGTTTACTAGACTTATCCATGTTGTATCTCTTATCAGTGTTTCATTGCTTTTTATGGCCAAATAATATTCCATTGCATGTATGGATCACATTTCATTTATCCCCTCATCAGTTGATGGACATTTGGGTTGGTTCCACTTTTTGGCTGTTATGAATAGTGTTGCTTTGAACATTTGTGTGATAGTTTTTGTGTGGAGGTTTGTTTTCATTTCCCTTGGGTTTATACCTAGTAGTGGAATTGCTGGGTCATATGGTTAAATGATGTTTAACTTTTTGAGGAACTGCCAAACTGTTTTCTTAATGGCTGCACCATTTTACATCCCTACCAACAATGTAAAGTTATTTCAGTTTCTCCACATCTTCACCAACACTGTGCTTTTGACATTCTAGTAGGTGTGAAGTACTAGTATCTCATTGTGGTTTTAATTTGTGTTTCCTTAATGAGTAACGATGCTAAGCATTTTTCATACTGGCTATTTGTATGTCTTCTTTGGAGAAATGTCTGTTAAATCCTTTGCCCGCCTTTAAGCTGAGCTGTCTTTTTATTGTTGTGTTGTAAGAATTCTTTATATATTCTGAATAGACCCTTTTCAGATATATGATTTGCAATGTTTTCTCTCATTCTGTGGGTTGTCTTTTCACTTTCTTGATAATGTCCTTTGCACAAAATTTTAAAATTTTGATGAAATTCCCTTCAGTTTTTAACTGGTCAGCTCTACGCTGATGCTGAAGGCCAAGGCTGCTGTAGGAATCTGGGCTGGTGTCCTGGGATAATTAGGAGGCAAATGAGTCTGTTCTGAGGGAGCCTAGGAAGGGATTGAGTATCAGCCTTAGTTATAGCCTCAGGTACAGGCATCAGGTATATCATTTTGAGAGGTGACTGAATGCAGGGTATGGATTCTGCAGGCCAGTGGTTCTAAGAGTTGTGTTCTTCTGATTTGGGTGACCTCAATGGCTGCAGAGTTTGCGAGGATCTGTTACAGGCCCTGCTTTCTTACTTTGGCTCTGGAGTATATAATAAGTATGTCTTGAATAAATGAATGAGTAAATGCCTAGAAGTACCAGAATTTATAAAATCTAGATACCTATCAATATTTTCACTGTGAATGGGCCAAACCCCTCCCTTAAAGACCCCCAAAGCTCCCTTTTGTAGTAAATATTTTGTTATATCTGTTTTAAAATCTTAAATTCAAATTTATCATCAGTATAACCGCCAGCACCAATAGTTCCCTCCCCCCAATTGATGTAATAACCTAATTAGATTATAAAGAAATTAGAAGTAATTTATAATAAAATACTGTTTTGCAATGTCCCTGCTCAGGCACAGCAGCATTGGAAGGCAGGGTGATGCACAGGCCAGCTAAGCAGTACAGGTGTGTGGCGGGTAGCTCAGGGTCTATAGCGTTGGTGTGGATTACGGTTCTCAAACTACGTGGACCCTCAGAGTCACCTGGAGGGTTTATTAAAACACAAAGCATGTGTGTGCTCAGTCCTGCCCAGCTCTTTGCGACCGTGTGGACCATAGCCCACTAGGCTCCTTTGACCATGGGATTCTCCAGGCAAGAATACTGGAGTGGGTTGCCAGGCCCTCCTCCAGGGGATCTTCCCACCCCTGGGATCAAACTTGCATCTCTTGCATCTTCTTCATTGGGAGGGGGGGTTCTTTACCACTGGCGCCACCTGGGAAGCCCAAAACACAGAGCATTGGGCCTTAACCCAGTGGTTCTGATTCAGCAGCTCTGGGGTGGGCCTGAAAATTTGCATTTCTAATAAGCTCGCAGCTGAGGCTGATGCTGCTGGTCTGGGGACCACATTTGAAGAACCACTGCTATAGATAGTGTGGGTTTTTTTTCCCCCAAGGTATTTGGCAACTGATAAATTTTCTTCAGTGTACAGGCTACCTAGTTGTGTCCCTAGAAAATTGTGCCAAAACCCTGCAAAAGATGCTGTGTTTCACATTAGTGGAGCTGTCATTTCTGGGCTCAGTCAGTGACAGATTCTGTACCTGTCTGAATGCCCAGCAGGTATTTGAAAGTCCTGGCCAATGCAGGACAGCCTTGCTGTGTGGCCCTGTCCTGCCTGTCGCACCCTGGCTCCCGCTCACAAGATGACAGTGGAGCATCCCGATCCTTGTGACAGCCCCGCCCACCCCGCCCCGAACTCTCCAAACCAGAATCTGAAGCCGACACAGACTTCAAATTTGTGATTTCAGGGTCAAGCTTAAGACTTTGTGCCTTTGAGCACACAAATGGCCACCACTTGAAATCTAGTCTTCTTGGCCTTTTATAGATACTGTATCACAGAACAATGACAAATCAAATTATGAAAAGTATAAAGAAAATGGCATCCGTCTATTTTAACAGTCAATTTTTCCATGCAAATGTATGCGAATATATTTATTTACATTTGTATAATGTCTTTACGTTTGGTCTCCAAGACCTTTCTTTCAAAAGTTACACATCATCTCTTAGAAATGAGCCTCACCAAGAATATACAATGGAAAAAAGACAACCTCTTTAACAAGTGGTGCTGGGAAAACTGGTCAACCACTTGTAAAAGAATGAAATTAGTACACTTTCTAACACCATACACAAAAATAAACTCAAAATGGATTAAAGATTTAAATGTAAGACCAGAAACTATAAAAGTCCTAGAGGAGAACATAGGCAAAATACTCTCCGACATAAACCACAGCAAGATCCTCTATGACCCACCTCCCAGAATATTGGAAATAAAAGCAAAAATAAACAAATGGGACCTAATGAAACTTAAAAGCTTTTGCACTACAAAGGAAACTATAAGCAAGGTGAAAAGACAGCCTCCAGAATGGGAGAAAATAACAGCAAATGAAGAAACAGACAGAGGATTAATCTCAAAAATATACAAGCAACTCCTGCAGCTCAATTCCAGAAAAATAAATGACCCAATCAAAAAATGGGCCAAACAACTAAGCACATTTCTCCAAAGAAGACATACAGATGGCTAACAAACACATGAAAAGATGCTAAACATCACTCATTGTCAGAGAAATGCAAATCAAAACCTCAATGAGGTACCATTACACACCAGTCAGGATGGCTGCTATCCAAAAGTCTACAAGCAATAAATGCTGGAGACGGTGTAGAGAAAAGGGAAGCCTCTTACACTGTTGGTGGGAATGCAAACTAGTACAGCCACTATGGAGAACAGTGTGGAGATTCCTTAAAAAACTGGAAATAGAACTGCCATATGACCCAGCAATCCCACTCCTGGGCATACACACCGAGGAAACCAGTTCTGAAAGAGACACGTGCACCCCAATGTTCATCGCAGCACTGTTTATAATAGCCAGGACGTGGAAGCAACCTAGATGCCCATCAGCAGATGAATGGATAAGGAAGCTGTGGTACATATACACCATGGAATATTACTCAGCCATTAAAAAGAATTCATTTGAATCAGTTCTAATGAGATGGATGAAACTGGAGCCCATTATACAGAGTGAAGTAAGCCAGAAAGATAAAGACCAATACAGTATACTAACGCATATATATGGAATTTAGAAAGATGGTAACGATAACCCTATATACAAGACAGAAAAAGAGACACAGATGTATAGAACAAACTTTTGGACTCTATGGGAGAAGGCGAGGGTGGGATGATCTGAGAGAATAGCATTGAAACATATATATTACCAAGTGAAACAGATCTCCCGTCCAGGTTGGATGCATGAGACAAGTGCTCGGGGCTGGTGCACTGGGATGACCCAGAGGGGTGGGATGGGGAGGGAGGTGGGAGGGGGGGGTTCAGGATGGGGAACACATGTAAATCCATGGCTGATTCATGTCAATGTATGGCAAAAACCACTACAATATTGTAAAGTAATTAGCCTCCAACTAATAAAAATAAATGAAAAAAAAAAAAAAGAAATGAGCCTCACTTTGGAAACATGTTGGCTTTATGGGAAGATATCATTCTAATCGCCAACATTTGTATTTGTAGGGCCATAATGGAACCCTGCCTAATGGAATATGGGGGATCTACCTTTTCTTTCTTAGAGGCAGGTCCTGGGTGGAGTCCCACCAATCCTCCTCTGCTTGGTCCCTACGGGCAGTCATTTCAGGATGACACTAGGAAGGCCAGGGGCTCAGCCAGTTCCAATTGTTCATTTAATGAAAACATGCTTGCCTCACTCTAACCAGATTTGACTTGTCTTAGAGTAAAATCTTTAACATAAAGTTAGATGTGTTTTTAAACTAAAAAATAAAAACAGTAACAACTACCAAAACCTCCTTCTGTTCTGTACCATAATTTTGTCTAACTGGGTCAATGCGTTAATCTGAAACACAGCATAGAAGCTGGCATAGAATAGGCATTTCATAAATACTTGAATCATTGCATCTTTAGATCATAATAGACATTAGCTTCTCTGGCACTGAAGTATGAGGTAAACTGATTTTTTGTGTGTTTCATAAAACAGGTAGATATCACATTTGTGTTGTTTAAATATCAAACAGTCCCTGACATATCCTTTTAACCGTTTCAGGGTGGATTCATGCTGTGCTCACTTCTCAGGACTGTATGGCTTTTGGGGGGAACTTTCTGCACAACCTTAACATTGGCATGCAGCTCAGGTTTGTGTTATCAGCTCTTGAAGGATCTTTTCATTCTTTCTTGAATAGGACTTGAAAGTTAAAGATAAATAATTTCAGCAACACATTTGATTGTGATCTCATGGAGATAGGCTCTTAGAAATTATTTGAAACTTTTGACAAAAACATTGCCTTAAAATTTTGACAGGAGGACACCTTGATGAATCTAAAACAAAAAGAATCATTTATTCAAGTTGAGACTAAACACATTTCAGAATTTTAGAGAGATGGATAGGCTCTCCTTTGGCTCTTTTTCCAGTGAGAGAATTGAACTAAATCAGGTCAGACTCAGGTGTAACATATGGGGCTGGGACAGAACAATTCGAAGTTAGGAAACACCTGTTTTAATTTTGCTGTGGTGAAGGATTACCAACTATTTCCCCTTCTGCATGACAATCTGACTTTTGGGCAAAAACTTCCTCTGGTAGCCTAATAAGAGAAGAATGTTATTAGGCAACATTGCTTATGGTAAAATGATTCCTCATTGATAAACTGTGCAAGGACTGGGAGAACTGGAAATACCTGGTAGGGAGCCATGTCTTTTGACTTTTCTGACTTGTAACTTGGCATGCCCATGGGGAACCCTGGAAGCCATGCATCAGTGGAGTTATTACAAGAGATTATGGTTCTTATGGGGCATGAAGCTTTAAGCCAAACTCTCGCACTTGCCAAGTGAATCTTGAGCTGTCCCTGGAGAAAGACGGCTCCTGGCCATATGGACTGCTGCAAGGACTCTTGGAGAAAACTCACCCTATGGTTTCTGCCGTCTCACCTTGACCCCTCCCAAGTGTGGTCCTGAGCTGGAATGCTTAGTGGGACTTTTAAAGAAAACTCCACGAGTGGATGTTGGGGTGCTGTCCAATACAGGGAGCTGGTTTCTAAACACATTGTATTTATTACAGTGGAACCCTTGTAAAATTCCTTCTGTTAAAACTAGGCTACAGATCCCTAGGGGTGATCTTTTTGAAGCCCAGTGTAAATTCTTCAGTATACTGTCAGGTCTGATAAGGGCAGACCTGAGTCAAATCACGACTCAGTCCTACCCACGTGTGTGGTGTTGAGCAATGTGTAGGACCCCATTGGTCTTCTGTTTGATGGGCTGCCTTATTTCAGTTAAGTTGGTTGCCTCCATTTAACTTTGGAAATGCTAATGTTGAATTTCTTCAACTTTTATTTTAGGTGTTATGAGATGGAAAAAAGACTTAAAACACCAGATCTTTTCAAATTCCCTTTCTTTGAAGCCATATGTTGGTTTGTAGCCAAAAACTTGCTGGAAACCCTAAAAGGTAATAATCGGAACATTTTGTTGTTTCATGTGATGCATGATATTTGTAAATTCACTTAAAGTCACTGATAGAGAGGTCCTTTTAAAAATATGATGGCTAGTGTCCCTATTTTGTTTTTTAAATGCATGATTTCCCCCTATTCAGAACCTTTTTAACAAATTAGGAGATCTCTAGTCCATAGTTGTAAAAATACATGAACTGCTGCATTGGGACCACATAGGTAGTACTGAAAGGTGTTCTTTCTCCTGGGACTCTAGTCACCTGCACAGATTATCAGGCATGTAAAAGTGCCTCCCTAGCAAAAAGCGCAGTTGAAGCCAAAGACTGTTACTTAATATTTGTCCCCAAGCATTTGCTTTAAAAAAATTCAAGGGAATAATTCTCTTGTCCTGAGAGAATCAGGTGGTGCCTGTGCTGTTACTGTTGTGACCGTTACGTGGTCAGTATAAGGCACCTGTTAGTGCAAACCAGCTAGTGTCAGGCTGTACATCTGTGGCTGAAGAAGAATGGTTTTGGGGGGCGGGTGGGTGGGGGAATATCCCTTTAAATGTGAAAGCTACATTTTGTGGCTTTTCAGATTTTAGTGTTTTAGTATTGGTTTAATGATTTTTGAGCAGTCAAGTTGGAGACTCAGTGTCACTTCTAACTTTTATCTATTTTGCTTTACCCTTGTGCCCATGAGAATACAGTCGATCTAGTTTTTGTGTTGTCTTACATTTCTAGTAAGTTTGGAAATAGAGCTACTATTATAATTAACTTCCACAGAATAAGAGATATAAACAGATTAAACAGCAAAGTCTATTCTAAACATTGGGGGTTTTCTCATTTAAAAGTTGCACAAGAAGAAAAGGTAGAATGAAAAGAAGCAAATCAATGACTGTTTTCGCAGGATAGCATGCCCAGAATTAAATGATGGAACCCATGCATGGTTTCTTTCCTGAGAAGGGGTGAGGGGGGCTCACTTTCTTTGGAAGGAACAAGTAGTAAGAACCCCATCTCACACCTTGTAGCACTGTGTGGAGGTGGGTGTCTTGAGAGTGGTGCTGCTGTGTGAGATGGAGGTAGTAGTTAGTATTTAGTGTAGTTCTGTTTCTTTTTCTTTCTCATCTTGTCAATTGATTGTTTCTTATTTCACTTTTTTCCCTCTCTATTAACTTGTTTGATATTTGGTGAACCTAAAGTTAAACACTTTGCCACAGAACCTAACTCCTTTCCCCCTTAACTTCATTCCCACAGAATTGAGAGAGGATGGTTTCCAGCCTCAGACTTACCTAGTACAGGGAGTGAAAGCACTGCATACTGCTTTAAAATTATGGATGAAAAAAGAAGTAAGTAGTTGTCTTTGGTGAAATAACTTAATTTTTATATGGCAAGATCAGGAAAGTGAAAAGTGTGAAATTGTTAGTCTTTCAGTCGTGTCCACGGCTCTTTGCAACACCATGGACTGTAGCCCCTCCAGGCTCCTCTGTCCATGGAATCCTCCAGGCAGGAATACTGGAGTGGGTAGCCATTCCCTATCTTCCCAACCCAGGGATTGAATCTGGGTCTCCTGTGCTGCAGGCAAATTCTTTACCATCTGAGCCATCAGGGAAACTGTTAATTTTCATATGGCAAGGTCAGGAAAACAGAGCCCTTATGCTGTTTTGTCAATGAGTGGGAGTGGTAGAAGGAATAGGAATCATGCTTTAACTGAGAAGTACAACCTGTGTTTTATTAGTATATACAGATGTGCTGGTTTTTGTTTATATTTATGAGAATGAAGTACCTAGTATTTCTTTAATATTGAAAAGAAAGTAAATTTGAGACTATCTGGGATATTGACTAAGAAATTAACATGTAGATATAGAATAATAATTATAACTTTGTGCTCACATAGTGTGCTAACCACTGTGTTTAGTCTTTATATCTGTAAATGCATTTACTAACTCATTTACTCTTCAGAGCAACTAAATGAGTCTGGGGTGCTTTTGTTGTCCCCATTTTACATATGGAGAAGTTGGGATTCAGAGTTTAAGTGCTTGCCCAAGACAACTGGTGGAGCTAAGACGAAAGCTTGGTCTCTGTGTTTGCGAAGTCTATGCTGTTATCCCTCTGCTGGTCTTATGTAAGAACAAAGGAAAAGAGATGTCCAGGCTCAAGCAGGAGCTGTCCATTTTCCCTGAACTGTGGTCTAGTTTGCATGTGAATCCTGCCACCTCTAAGAGGTCATCTCAGATCTCTCCATTTGGAATTCATAGGTCCTTTCATTATATGTCCATAGCATGTCTCTTGTGCCAGTGGACTTAAAAGTAATGTGTCCATTTCCGATTGTCTACATTTATGAGCTCTTAAAAAACAGGGACTTTCTCATCTTTATTTCCTTCCTGTAACTTTACACACAATGCTTTAATAAGTGATAAATATTTTATCTGATGAAAATACATTTCCCTACTAATTTCTCGAATGTGCACTTGAAATAAAAATCCTGCTCTTAAAAGATACTTGCTGTGTGCTTGTGTTCAGTCGCTCAGTTGTGTCTGACTCTTTGTGACCCCATGGATTGTCACACCAGGCTCCTCTGTCCATGGAATATTCCAGGCAGGAATACTGGACTGGGTTGCCATTTCCTACTCCAGGGGAGTTTCCCGACCCAGGGATTAAACCTGCATCACCTGCATTGACTGGCGGATTCTTTACTACTGAGCCACCTAAAAGATACTGGGAAGTGTTAGTCTGTCAGTTGAGTCCGACTCTGCGACCCCATGGACTGTAGCCTGCCAGGCTCCTCTGTCCATGGGATTGTCCAGGCAGCCCTACTGGAGTAGGTTGCCATTACCTTCTCGGGGATCTTCCCCATCCAGGGATCAAACCTGCGTCTCTTGCATTGCCTGCAGATTCTTTACTCTCTGAGGGTAATAGATTACCCTCCCAATAATTTTATGCTTCCTTTCATTTTTTTTTTTTTTTAATCATTGCTGTATACCCATTAGAGCAGGGGTACTGTGGAAGCATATAGGAAAATAAAAATCAGCATCAGAGATGTCATCATCTAAATGACAAATAAAGGCAAAAACAGATTGCAAAAGTATATCGTATATAACAAGGTAAAAACAAAGGGTATCTTGCAAAAACTGTGTAATTCCTTTCCTTCTGAAAGCTTTAGACAAGTTGTTCTCAAGCTTGTGTGTTTATCAAAATTGCCTATAGAGATTTTTAGAAATAACCTTTTTTCCTGAGAGATTTTGGTGTAATAGATCTGTAGTAGGCTATGAACCTTTGTCTGTAACAAACTTGTGGGTGATTTTGACGCACAGTGAGGACAGAGGAGCCTGGCGTGCTGCCGTCCACGGGGTTGAAAAGAGTCGGACATGACCAAGCAACTGAACAACAACAAAGTTCATCAATGATAGATACTGTTAATTCATTACATCTGAAGTACACTTTTAAAAGCATGATGTTTGTAGTTAATTGTTAACCTTGCTCTAAACTGAGAGGCAGCTTAGTAGCCTAGTGGTTCAGGGTGTGGACTCCAGAGTCAGAGGCTTGGATTCAAGTCTCAGCCGTGCTGCTGATAAAGCGCGAACCTGTACAATGAGAGTCCTAGTAGAACCTCTTGTCTAGTGTTGAAGTGATTTATGAGTTAACATCTGTAACATACTCAGCTGTATCTTGCCTGGCACATTTGCTGTTGTTCAGTCGCTCAGTTATTTTCTTGTTGTTGTTGTTATTTAATTTGTTGTTGCTCAGCCTGGCACATGGTTCGCACTTAGTGTTACTGTTATTGTTAGTTTGTTTTAATAAATTATGCTAAAACCAGGGAGAGGATATAAAGCAGGAGTAGCAATAAGTATGTTAAGGGCATCTAAAGGTCAAATGTTCTTAGATTTGTTGTTGTTTAGTTGCTAAGTTGTGTTCAGTTCAACCCCATGGACTGTAGCCCACCAGGCTTCTCTGTCCATGGGATTTCCCAGGCAAGAAAACTGAAGTGGGTTGCCATTTCCTTCTCCAGGGGATCTTCCTGACCCAAGGATTGAACCTGCATCGCAGGTGCATTCTTTACCACTGAGCCACCTGGGAAGCCTGTTCTTAGATAAACAGATTAATATTTGGAATTAGACATAATAAAACAATGATAGCAGTTTGCACTTCAGTAGATATGGTAACTTGCCAATTAATTCCTCTTTCCTATTGATGGAATCTTTTTCCTGTTTTACTTTTGAAAAGCAAAAAAAAAAAAAAAGACTTTATGAATTAGACTTACCATGAGAAGCTAGGATTATTTTAGTGCCTGTGTTTCCCCTTACAAATCCTTTTGTATTATGAATTAAATTTAAGGCTTAATTAGTTTCTTTACTAATTATAGTAGTATTTAGAATTACAGTAGGCTTTTAGTCCATATTGAGCAAAATTCACAGAAAGACAAGTTCATGTTTAACTCAAAGTAAAAGGATTTCATAAGTTAATAAGGATCTCCTTAGAAGATATGAAACCAGCTCCATGAGTTCTGAGACCTGGCTTCTTGGTATTTGACTGTGTCTATGAAACCTAGAGAATCTAAAAATCGATTAGTTTTTACATCTTAAAATGTAAATAACTTTGGTTGTCTTATCTTTGTTAATCCAAATACAGCTTGTATCTGAACATGCCTTTGAAATTCCAGACAATGTTAGACCTGGACATCTTATTAAAGAACTTTCTAAAGTAATTCGAGCAATAGAGGTAAGAGTAGAAACTATCATCTAAATGCTTGGTTCCTGTCTACTTTGAGAGGCAGTTGGATCTACCACCATACTACAAATATTGGAAAGCCTTGACATTCTTAGAAGAACTAGAATGAACTGTATCTTGAAAGAAGTCTCAGGGTTTCAAAGCCCTACAGAGAAATCTGGAATGTTTTATCATAATGAAGTAATAAGGATGTAGTTACCGAGTTACTTCAGGTTCTTCAGGTTACTCCAAAAATGAAAAAATACAGAATAGACAAAACTTTCAGATGTCATTCATTTCTGCAATGCAAAGATGAATACATGTTAAGATGTGTAAGATGAGTAAGAACCGGTGAAGCTGGATTGGAAAGAGGGTTGGGGCAAGGAGACCCACTCAACTGAAAATATTATGACAACTGGGTTAGGTATATGCCCTTTGATAAAAGCCCATAAAGTGGGAGATTAGGTATTTTATTAATTAGAAGATATTCTAGGTGTTAAAGATAGGGGATTTTAATTAAAGTAATTCTTCAGGAAGGTGGTTCTATTTTAGTGTCTAGCTTGAACTGAAAGGAAGTTAAGTGGAGGAATGGATGCTGATGATTTAACGGCTCAGATCAGGGCTGTATTTGGGAAACAAAAAAGAGGTATTAAAATGTTGGGTTTAATATCCTTGGATAGAGTATTTCATATAATTCTCAACATGTCCACATATAGTAGGAGATTATTTTATGTTTTTGAAGAGCTGCATATAAATGAATTTTTAAAGTAAAAAGTCATATATTTAATTTTAATATATGTAAATGTATAGATATATAAATATCATATATAACAACAACAACCAAAACTAGGAATACACTCAATAAGAAAGTGTAGGTCTATATGAAAAACTATAAATCTTTACTAAGAGAAATAAAACTCTAGTTTAATAAATGGGAGTGTCATTTCTAAAATATGTCAATTCCAAATTAGTATTACAAATTGAAAATGGTGAAATATTCTTGGAAGAATAATTAGACAAAAATAGTCACCAAAGTGGTTTTTTTTTTTTTTTTAATTGGAGGGTAGGGAGTACAGAAGGCAGCAAAATGGCTGTAGAAAAATGTACAAAGAAAATATAAACAGGAATTTCACTAAAGAAGAGATGGAAATGGCCAATTCAATAAAAATATGAAAAATATTCTCAATATGTGAAAAAGTATTCAACCACATATTACCACATAATTTATGATTTCAAATGATGGTTTATCACATTGGCAAAGATAAAATTCTATATTTTTGCTCTGCTGATAGGAAGTATAAATTAGTTTATGATTTCTAACTGGCATATACCTGACTTAGCATTACTTTAATAAAGTAAATGAGACAGTTCCAGTTAAACTTGATATATCACTATACCCACTTACCACTATCACCTCTTGGAACCAAAATGATAGTAAAAGAATGAAAACAATATCTATCCCTAAGTATTAGGTCAATAAATTATGCTATATCTCTACAGTAGAATATGACACAGCCTTTAAAATGATGTTGAAAATCAAGGATATATGTTCACAGTATTTTAGGTGGGAGAGAAGGGGAAAAGATCTCAGCAGAACTGTTCAAGTTTTATAATTTGGTGTTTTTTGTTTATATGATTAAAAGGAATGTTTTTTGTTTTCTAAAATATTTTTATAGATGATTACTTAGTCATCTATGTTTGTGGCCTTGTCATAAAAATGCCCCAAATTTTGTTCTTAAAGGAGGAAAACGGCAAACCAGTTAAATCTCAGGGAATCCCTTCTGTGTGTCCAGTTTCACGGTCCTCAAGTGAAGCAGCTTCCCCATACCATTCCCGACGAAGGATGCGGAAACTTCGAGACCACAATGTCCGAACCCCTTCCAACCTCGACATCCTGGAGCTCCACACGAGGGAGGTGCTCAGAAGACTGGAGATGTGTCCCTGGGAAGAGGCAAGCTTCTGTTCCATGGTCACATGAGAGACTCAGTCATTTCTGAAGTGCCTTCAGAAGGAAGATAGAAAGAGAACAGGCTGGCCATTCTTGTTGTCTGATCTTTGCTTAGCACCCTAGGGGTCAGCAGCACTTCTGCTCGTGATGGGGACTTGCTTCGGTGTAGAAGTAGGATGAAAAGGTCCCATCGGTTTGCTGACCTGTATATGGAGTGTTTACTGAGTGCCAGGTTCTCTTCTAGGCTCTGGGGAAGCTACCAGAGTGGGCAGAACCCAGGGCCCTGCCCTCATGTAGCTTCCACCCAAGCTCAAGTTGGAAGGATCAAAGTCAGAGACAGGTATTAAAGTCATGTAATTTCAGATAAAAAGGTCGTAAAGGAAGAGAGCAGTGGAATAAAGGGGCTGGGGTGGCTGGTTGCTTCTGCTGAGGTGGTCGGAGAACCTCTCAGGTGGGTGCATTTGACAGAAACTTACATAGCAGAAGACGTCAGGTGGATATACAGACTTGAGGAGGAGTATTGAAGGCAGAGGAAAGTGCAGGTGCTGTAGGCCTTTCCCTGGCCCAGCAGCAGCAGCATGCATCACTGTTAGTCTGGGAGACTGTTAAACTCATTACAGTTTGAGAAATGCTGGCCTAACGGAGTCATGAGCTCAGCGTGGGGCCTTTGTAAAACATGCCACTGACCTGTGGTGAGATCCATGTCATCCATGATTGTACATCTTAAGGAGAGGACAGTTTAAAATGAGGAAAGATAGCAGTATCTCTGAATTAACATATTTACAGAAGTTATATAGAAATTAAAGCTTCCTTAAATAGTTTAAATTTTGTATAATTATATTTCTACTGTTTTAAGCTCTTGTTGTTCTAAACCTCCTTCAACCCATAGCCGTCTGGGAGAAGCTTCAGGTTATTATAAGAAGCTCTATGTATTATTAAAGAAAAATATTAAAGGAAATATTCTTTATGTTTTAAAAACCAGCTACTGTTGTGCCTTTATGTCACTCGGTGGCCTTTGTTCCTGGTGATAGCAGGGTGGTGACCCGTAAATTGCTGAGAGTACCTGGTGGGAGGACTAGAGATTAGGTCAGAAATAGGGGGACCGGCAAGGACCCAGCAGTTAGGGAGAAACAAGGGAAAGCGAATTCAAAGTACGTGCTACGGCAGTACGTCTCCAGTTTTTCAGCTTTCTACAAGAGTGAAATGTCTGAATTCACGTGAGGCAGATTTTATATTCTGCTTTGTAGAGTGTGTTTTACTGTTACTGGCCCTACAGAAAGATGAACCACATTCATTCTGGTTTTAGGAACCATTTAGTTTCCGTGTTGCAGCACTGCAAATGCCCTAGCCTTGGAGGCTGCCCAGCACTCTTAGGATGCAGGGCAGTGGGGCCGGGGGCAGGGGGAGGTGGTGGTATACTATCCTGCTCCTTTACTTGTCAGGCAGGTATATTTGAGGGTGGAGGTTAAGTAAGTTCTGTTTTTATACTTTAAGGACATCTTGAGCTCAAAACTGAACGGAAAATTCAACAAACATCTCCAGCCATCTTCCACAGTACCTGAATGGAGAGCGAAAGATAATGATCTTCGATTGCTGCTGACAAATGGAAGGATAATTAAGTACGTGAAGTAGATCAAAGTATCAGAGCATTTAGTTTTCCGTGGATTCCCTCTGTTCATTTTATTCCGGGTCCAGACCATTGCACACCTGCCTGAAATATGGGGAAAGTGTCTCAATTCTCAGTTTGCTCTGCAAAGTAAGGAGGGTGTGATACTGTTTGGCTGCACAGTTGCACTATTTTCTGACTGATTATTTTTCCCTCTATATACAGGGATGAGAGACAACCCTTCACAGATCAGAGTCTTTATACAGCAGATAGTGAAAATGAAGAGGATAAGAGAAGGACAAAAAAGGCAAAAGTGAAGATGGAAGAGAGTTCAGGAATAGAGGGAGTGGAGAATGAAGAGTCTCAAAAACCACTTAACAGTATGTCTGTTTTAATGGTCATTTTAAAGGTCTGTTCATTATTAACATGCTAATAATATGACAGGTAACTCGCTCATTTTAAAGTGCTTAAATTAGTAGTAGGATAAAAATTTCTTACGTCCCTAATACTCTTTTGAGAAATCTGGAACATTTCTGAGTCATCTCTCCATCAGGGAAATGCTGAATGTGACCTCCCAATGAGGGGTGGCAGCCGGGGAAGGTGGTATTAGTGACAAGGATGTCATCGGCCAGTGACACCCTCATCTAATGACAGTTTTTACAAGAGTCACATAAAAGCTCATGCATTTTATGGGCCTCTACTCCAAATTATGAAGCAGTTGCAAATGTAGTGCAATTTCCAAGACAATTTTAGCTAAGATACATACGGTTTTCAGAATTAGGAGACATATATAACTGGCTGATCTGAAGCTATTAGTAACTCAAGTATTATTTTATTTGATTGCATATTGACAAGAAGCCCTCTACTTGGTTATTAATTGGTTACCATCAATGCAATGAATAGTAACACCTCCTCCTCCTTGAGATCTTCTTTGAATGAAGTCTTCATTTTCTCAACATTTTTCAGAGCCTCCATATACCCTTCTATCTTAAAAAGTAGTTAAACATTTTAGTACTGATAAGTGAAAGTTCTAGATAATTAACATTATTTAATCCATGCCAAATACCTCAGTTCCTGCTAATTCCAGATAAGTCTGTTATTGTTGTGACTCTACATTTGTTCACATGCCGGGGAGAGGCAGCCGATCAATGGAAACTTTATCCAGCAGTTGCTAGCTGAAAGTGCTGTGGGGAAAGAGAGGCAAGGGTGAAGCCTGGTCTGTAAGCTTGTTGAATTCACTGTCTACTTGAATGTGTCTTAGGCCCAGGAGAGTCTTTTTGTTTTGTTTTTTGTTGAGACAAATAAAGCACAACAGAAAGTGAAAAGCATCATAGCTAATTTCAGTGTTGAGATTTTTTTCTGGGAAGAAATATATAATAGTCAACCCACCCATGCAAGGGTTGTAAACCATATTCTATAAATACCACAGAACTTTTAAGAATACACTTCAGTCTGTATCTTGGGTTAATTAAGGAAAAAGTCCTTGGGGGAAGAATGAAATGAAGACAATGAAAGCAGTGAGAAAGGAGTTGGACAGCCTTTGGATGGCACTTTGTTCCAATTCTGATGGCTCTGTTTCTCTGATCATTTTCCTTCTCAGGGTTTTTAACAAGTGTGAAATCAGAACTCAGGAATCGATCATCTGAATATTCTGATATTTCTGATTCAGAAGACTCTGGACCTGATTGCACTGCACTGGTACGCCTGGGACTCTGTAACTTAGAGTTATGTGATGGAAAGATGAACACCCACTTTCCTTTATGTGGGAGGAAAGTGGATGACAGCTTTCCCAAAGCCTGTCTGTCTGACCTTTGTGGTACAGAGGCTTCTCTGCAGTGGGAATTACACACATACCCTGTCATGTGACTACTTACATCTGATCAACACAGCTTCTGTCTGATTTTGGAAAGGGTAGAGGGAGATCCAGCTCTCATGTTTCTCATGTTTCCTCATAGGTTATGTTTCATTTTGCGTTAAAGAAAGCCTGTACTGTGTGGGTTGTTTTTTTAAACTAAGGAATTACGTTACTGCAGTAACTAGAGATTTCCTTTTTCACATGAAATACAGAAATAATTCCATGATAATTAAGTTTTCACTTTCCCTTTAGATGGATAAAGTGTTTTTGGTTAGTTAGTACAATCGTGTTCCGATTTCTTATATAGATTTCCCTCCATTTAATTATCTCAGAAAAATAATTTTACCACTGAAGAGTCTGAAAGTTCAGGTGATGAAAAGAAACAAGAGATAACATCAAACTTTAAGGAAGAATCTAATGTGATGAGGAACTTCCTTCAAAAGAGCCAGAAGCCATCTCGAAGCGAAATTCCAGTTAAAAGGTAGGCATGCTGACGATGATGGTCTTACTACAATGTGATATAAATGATAGGAAAACATTTGTTATTTTTTGTTTGTTTTGTTTGGGGGTTTTTGTTGTGTGTGTGTGTGTGTGTGTTTTGGTTTTAAATTTTACCAAATATTTCCTTTGAGTAAGAAAGTTCTTGTCTTTTCTGCTGATCTGCCCTTCAGGGAATGTCCTACCTCGACGAGCACAGAGGAAGAAGCTATTCAGGGCATGCTGTCTATGGCAGGGTTGCACTATTCCACGTGTTTACAAAGGCAGATACAAAGCACAGACTGCGGTGGTGAAAGACCCTCTCTCCAGGACCCCAGCAGCTGCCACAGCAGTAACCATGACGTCAGGCAGTTGTATCGCTGTGATAAGCCAGTGGAAAGTGGTAAGAAACATAAATTGTAAGTCTCTGAAAAACAACATAGAACCCTCACTTTAATAGCCCTGTAATCCTAGTTTGAGGTTAGAGATTATGAAGAAGAAATGTTTATTAAACATCTTCAGTTGAAGATGGTGTTAGACATATTGGCTATATATATATATACATATATATATATGTATATATATGTATAAAATGTTGACAAATGTTAGATGCAAATAGAATAACTTAAAATGTAAATTAATGGATTAAGAATTTGTGTTCTCTGACTTGCAAGACAGTATTGTTTCCCTTTTATAAGCTGATCAGAATGGAGGGAATGTTTGTGTCTTAATTGATGTGCTAAATTTGAACAATCCACTCTTTTTCCTTTTATGGAAGGGAACTGTTTCTGCTTGAGGGTATTCTCTCCTACTTGAAAAGAGGGCTTTGGGAAAGAGAGAAGACTCAGTGGCAATATCAGTGGTGCCGCGTAGTGGTCTCTTCTGTCTGCCTTTAGGGAGAAATTTTGTTTCCCTAAAAATCTGAGGAGGATTAGGGAAAAGATGGTACTACATTAAAACTGAAGTCTCCTGTAGGAATTATGTTAATTCCCACCTAGCTGTGTCAGCTATGTGCCAGGAGTTTGGCATTCATTTCACTTAATTCTTGAAACGACACATGGGGTGTGTGTAATGTAGCTTTAATAGGTAAGGAAAAAAAGATTTAGTGGAGTTAACTTGCCCAGACTTACATGGCTACTCGGTGACTGGAATTTGAACCCAAGACTAGATCATGTGATTTCAAAATCTTTGCTTATTGTATAAGAGGAAACTCAGGTTTAAAGAGGTTATATAACTTGCTGAAAGCTGCATTGGTAATAAAAAGTCTCAAGTTCAAATCTGGATTTTTCTGTCTTTCCACTTACCATTCTGTCTTCCTATAATCTCTTTGGCCCCTTGAAAAGAAAGCTTCTCTGGAAATGCTGCCAGATTCAGACAAACATATGCCTTTATTCTGTATGGGAAAATATACTATTTTTAGAGAAACCGTATTGCACTTGGTTTTACATCTACAACAGATGGCCACAGAATTTGATCTAGGTCCTCCAGCATCTGGCCCAAAACCTGCCATAGAAAGAAAGACAGACAGTCTTTGAGAGAATTGAAATAATTAACATGTTGGATTGCAAGCTGGTGACTGTTTTGTTTTTGAGAGGGAAAGGAGTATGGTGAAAGTATATGAATAAAGAGTTAGCATGCTCATTTTTTAAATAAAATGTCAACATAAATTTACTTTCAGTTTTAAGCAGCAGGCTAATTTTGTTCTTTAAGATCCAGTTTGTGAGAAGATTTTTAAATAAAATTTCTCTTTAGGATATCATGTCAAGACTGAAGATCAAGACTTGAGGAGTTCTTCCTGGATTAAACAATTTGATACAACTTCCAGATTTAATCTTCAGGTATATTCAAGGTTTGAAATATTGAAATAGGATTGTCATTAGCTCTGTTTTTGCTTTTGTTTTTAAAACTGCAATCAATAATCAACCCCCCAGATATAGAAAGCTTAACAATTATCATTAAATGTACATTTGAACAGCTGTCCATTTTTAGGGATTCTGACTAACCAATGAAAGGCTTATGGATAGAATGTTATCTGGAAAAAAGCAACTTATTTAAGAAAGCAGTTAAAAACTCCTGGCTGCCAACACCTTTAGGTTATGTCTGGCTAGAATGAAACATGAAAGGAAAAAAGTACCACAATACCACAAGGATCCTTTTAATCTCTGCTGTTGTTTGTTGAGCATTTTTAGATACCAAATTTCTTTGAGAATTTGATGACAGTTACAGGAAAATGTTTTCTTTCCAAAAAATGTTCTCCATAAATATGACTTGTGCTTACATTTTTCTCATGTTTATGCCCCACCCTCACCCCAGACCATTCGTTAACTCCAGATTAAGAGTCACTGCTCCAAGAGAAGACACTTGATGTCTTAGGATTCTCGTGTATGAATGCTTATACCAAACAAAATGAACCCCCAAAATACCTTTTTTAAAAAAACGTTGCCAGTAGCACCAAAAAAGGAAGACTATATGACCTTTTTTGGAGGAGGAAATGGCAACCCACTCCAGTATTCTTGCTTGGAGAATCCCAGGGACAGAGGAGTCTGGTGGGCTGCCGTCTATGGGGTCACACAGAGTCGGACACGACTGAATCGACTTAGCAGTAGCAGCAGCAGTAGCATGACCTTTTTGCTGCAGACCTTGGAAAATGACAACCAAAGAAAGAATCAAAACTCTTAGGTGGCACAGTGGAGTCTCCAAGCCTCCCAACCCCATTTGCTCTCTGAATAACAGAAATATGGGTGGTTTTAATGTTCTTCATTTGGCTTATCTATATTTTCTAAATACTTGTCAATTACTTTTATAAAAAGAGAAAGAACCAAGTTATTTTTTAAAGGCAAGTACAAGTTCTTTTAATGGGAGGATATGCTCCAGAGACAAAGGTCAGGTAAGAAATTCCTTAACTATTAAGAATTCACTTATTAATGTATGATTTTATAGTGCCTCACTGGTTATAAAATTTATAACTCAGCATTATAGGATTTAGTATTAAAAGGTAAGCTGTTATTTAAATCTAGCTGTTGCTTTTATAATTGTGTTTGAAAATAAAGAAGTAGAAGACAAATGATTAGCAAGATCCTTAGAGAAAATAGAATTTCTGTTTCTTGTAATCTAGAGTGGTATTAGAAAAGTGTGTTAAATTGAAAAGCTGTTTCTTCATGCTCAAGCGTATTTGTAAGACTGTTTTAAAGCAAGTCTGTGTTTAATGCTGTTTTTAAAACTTTACCATTACAGAATCAGAAATTCACTTTAATACACACACACAAACACACACTTAAAACTAGTTTCATGAAACAGTACAGCTACAGTATGCTCCTTCCAAGTTTATGGAAAGTTCTTTTCCTTTTCTCTTTTTAATTCTGGTTGGGACCCTCTCTGTTTTGATTTCAAGACCCACCAGTCATCTATCTATCTATCTATAATGTTTTCTTCTTGACTTGAAGATGTCTCAACCTAAGTTACAAGGCATCTTCAAAACCTGAATCCTTCAGAGCTACTAGGTATTGGAATGAGATGACCATCAGGAGGGGTCATCTATGGCTACTTCATGTTAAGAAAACCCAAGTTCAGTAATCTGTTTCTTCTCTCTCTTAAATTGTTGCTACTTATCTTAAAGAAACCCTAAAAATTTGGCCTTATTTCCTTCTTTCTTAGGATCTAAACAGAGGCCAGAAATGCATCAAAAAGGAAGTTTCATCAGAAATCAGTCAGAAAGTACAAAGTAGGAATTGTGTGGACAGCAGTGGCTCAAGCCTTCAGAATGCAAAGTATACGCAGAGTTCAAGCTTGATATCAGGGGCGTGCCAGCTAAGTAACGGCAGTATAAGCCCAGAAAGGCCTGTTGGTGAAACTTCCTTTTCAGTGCCCCTTCACCCCACCAAGAGACCTGCGTCAAATCCACCACCTATCAGCAACCAGGCAACAAAAGGTAACGTCACATGTGTGTAGGTTAAGTTAAATAGACATGTCTCTGCAGTCATTGCTCACAGCCTGCTGGGTGTGGACACAGCATTGATAGCAGGTGCTCAGATTACTGTGGGGACAGAGAAGAAGGTATCTCAGTCAACCCTGAGGAGCAGGAGGGGTTTCCTGAAGGGGGAGGTCGATCCTGGAAAGGCGGTAATGGGTTGGCCATGCTGAGGTGGGGGGGACAGTGTAGACAGCACTGAAGGCGAAGGAGACAGCGTCACCCGTAGGACAAAGGGAAGAAACAGCATGGGGTGAGGTAGGAAGCAGTTGCGTTGCTGAAGCACAGTTTGAGGCAGGATGGGTAAGAGCTGGTGCTGAAGAGATAGGCAGGGCTCAGACCGGGGGAGAGTCTAATAAGTCTTAGGAAGGAGGTTGGCCCTTATCTCGTGGGTGAGCTGGAACGGTTTTAAGCAGTGGACTTCCAGGCATGTGACTCCACCCATTCAAGACGCCTGAAAGCCTTTGCCTGCCGTGTTGTTCTGCTTTAAGCCTTCCAGGTCCTGTCAACTGTGATTTTCACTGTTACTTACACTGCTGTTGGTGTGCTGTGTTTTGTAGGTAAACGTCCAAAAAAAGGAATGGCAACAGCCAAGCAACGTCTTGGGAAGATCCTTAAACTGAACAGAAATGGCCACGCACGTTTCTTTGTGTGACGGAGCTGTGGCTGTGGCCACTATTCCCTTCGGAGACCGGCCTTGGGGTGCGGGAGCCTGGAGCTTCCACGCGCCCCACTGAAGCAGTTTGCATGTACAGTAGGGAACACTGCCTGAAGAACAAAATGAACCTGATGCTGCATTTTCACTGTGCCACACCCACTCAGCAATAACCATTTTGGACCTGGTGGGGAGAGGAAGAAGGAGGGTAGAACCTTAAAAAGAGACCTTGAACTGGAAAGGGTCTCTTGTCAGGGCTTGAATTTCATTTTGTTGTTGGTAGTGTTTTGATTTATTTTCAGTGATAGGGTAGAGAATTATCAGTAATTTATTTAACAGATTTTTTTTTTTAAAGTTAACAGCTTTTAAATTCTTTCTTTTTTAAAGCTATTTATTTGGAAGATTTCTGGAGAAATATCTCACTAATTTAGATTTAAGAATGTGAAGGTTTTTAAATTATTTTTGATAGTGTGTGTGTTACACGTGGGGAAGAGCCACGGTAACAGTAACTAGTCTGGACTCTTAAATTTGCTATTCAGGTTAAAGTCTTAAACAGGGATTTGATGCATTAATTATTTTAAATTAAGATGTATATGAAAATCATTTTATTTTATATATTTCATGTGTTTTTTATAAGCTATTAGCTTCGCTTTTGCTAACATCCAAGGTGCATACTGTTATCCAGGTCGATTACCTATGTCCCACCTTCCCTCTGCACTCCCCCTCATTTTGTGATGACACAAGACTCTTCTCTTTGCAGGGAAACACTTTCGTAGCCAGTGTGTAAGAACTACATTCAAGACGCCACATTTCTCATTTCGTTTGACATTGCAGTTTTCTTCTAAATAGAAAAATAGGCTTCTTGCATTTTCACTTTTGCTGATGATATCTGGGTCCCAAAGAGTACAGCTTTAATATCTTTTCCCTACTTGTGGGAAAAGTATTATAAGTTTGGTTAAATTGTCATGTTTGTAGTTTTCCAAATACATTTGTAACTCCAGAGGGCCTTCATACTGCTGGTGTTGGAGGGCAGGGCCAGCACCTGCCACAGAGGTTATATTTTATGATGCTTTTATTCTGTATACCTAATCTGTTGGAAAATATGAAATATGGTTTGACTTAGAATATTCAAATCTGCATAATAAGCCGTAATATAAGACTATACTATATTAAGTTGTATAGAAGCAAGCATGTTGGAGTAGATGAATTGGGTGTGTGTGTGTGTGTGTGTGTGTGTGTTTAGTTTTTTATTTCTTAACCTTCTAAAGCATTATTTAAGATGTGGATTTGGAGTAAAATGGGTGCTTTCTGTAGTTTCTTCCATCTGTCCTAACTTAACCAGTGCATAGTGAGGTTAAGTATCCGGTTGAGCTTTAAGGAATCATTTATATCCTTTGTGCACAATTTTTACTAAATGCCAGTTTTCAGCTGCTTGCAATAGCTTATGTTTTCCTCTCCGCCTGTGACATAAAAACAAGTAATTTCTTGTTTCTTGGGGGGTGGGGTGGAGATATTTCCAGTTCTGACAATAGAGCATTTTATAAGTTCCTACAAAAAATACAGGCAAATTGGATAAAATTTATTTTTATGGAAAAGAAATATGGCCATATTATGGATTTGTCTTTTTTTTTTTTCACTCAGCAAGGTAGCAGGGCTTTCCCTTTTAAGTATCACTTGAAGAGCTAAGAAAAAAGAAGTCTATATCATTGTCTTTCATGGTTTCAAAGAGAAGTATTTCTTACTGTTTCCATTCCAATATTTCATGGAATATATATGATATATCTTATGAATTAGCCTTTTTGGTTTAAATGACTGGACCACTGTCTGAGTCTTATCTGGGTTTCAGGAAGAATTTTTATGGAAGTACTAAATGTCTATAATAGGCTGACTTAAAACTCTGTCTACACTTTGCCAAAACTAGGAAAGAAGTAGGTACAGTCAGTCATTTGGTTGGTCATCAGATCTCAAGATATCAAAAATGTGGGTTTGTGTGATTCTCCCACCTTCCCCCACACAATATAGTACTGTGATGTTTTGGTTTTCTGTAGATAAACCATTTTAGTGTTATAGTACACGTTTTGGTTTTAGTTTAGAAATGAGAATTATCATTTCTTTTCCAGCTACATCATGCTCTGGGTTCTTTTGTTGTCTTTACATTTTTCACAGCTCCAAGTATTTTTAATTACCTGACTCTTTTTTTCCTTTAACCATAAAAATGAAAATAATTTATTTTTATGAATTAAAATTGTGGCCAGTATCTGCCCTGTGTACTTAGGCCAATAAATACTAATTTTAAGTAGCCAGTATATGGAACTTCTAAGTGAAGGTACTGTGGATTCATTTTTGGCAGTGTTAGCCCATTAACTGCCTAAATTTTAAAACCTTTCAGTAAGATGAAATAACCACTAAAATAGAATACATGTAAACTTTTTGTGAATTGGTAAAAATTCAGCCACTGAATCCAATGACCTCCATAGTCAAAGCTCTTATAAAATCACTGACTGTGCTGCATCCCTGTATCTTGTGGAAATGACTGAACTTTGAAGTGACTGCTGCCAGCATCTGGACTCGACTGTAATAACCTTTCATCTTTCCCTCAGTCTCATTTATAAATAATACCACCCTACAGACACTGCAACTTAGGAAGACAGCAGTGGTGGCATTTAGTTAGTTATAAGCAAATACAAATAATGACCAACAATTGTCATTTAACATATGCAATTTTAATTGTAGTAGCAGGTGATCATTTTCCTTTATTGATTCAAATAAGTGACTTCTGTTAACCTGGGATCCACTGTACTCTAATTCATAATATCACATACTACTAAGCTCTCCAGTATTGATTAATGATGTATACTCTACAAAGCTGGCAGTTCATAATAGTCCAATATCCTAGAAGTACTTCGAACTTAATAAGCATCAGTTGATTTTTAAAGCATACAGAATTGAAAATTCTGACCAGAACCATCTTATAAACTCAGAAAACAAGCTCATCTGTATCACTACTTAAATATTCAGCACTGAATACTGCTCTGTTTTTTAATCCAATTATTGCCTTTTTAATGAACTCTACTGTATTTATTCATATGAGATCAGATATTTATCATGCATCTACTGTGTGCCCAGCACTACTTAGTACTGTGGGAGTGGGGGGATATAAAGTTGGAGTTGTGGTCTGTGCTCTTGAAGGTATTCTCTAGGAAACAGGCAGTATTATTTTCACCTCTAGGCAAACTTAAACAAAAGAGGGCCCATTCATAGAAAAAACAAGACATAACTTTATTAGTTTCAGTGGAAATACACTCTATAACTATAGAAGTAAAAAAACAATTATTTTCAAAATTTAAAAGACCTTTCAAAATTTAATAATTTAATGTTCATAATCACAGGAGCATGTTACAGCATGAAAGGAGCAGAAGACCTGGGTGTTTGTCCAAGTTCTGCCCTTTATATTTCAGTTGTGTGACCTTGAATAAGTCACTTATTCTTTCTGAGTCTTAGTTTTCTCATTTGTAAATTTGGATCAAAACTCGGTTAAGAAAAACATAGAAAAGTGTTAATCTAATTACACTTCATACTTGCAGAGAATTTATGATAAGTTACAACTGACAATAAATGCACATTTATGTGCATTTTTAAATGAAAACTGCTGTTACTCATAAAATTTGCTTCATATCAAATATGTGCCCAGAGCATGCTACCTAAAAAAAACCTGAAGAGTCTCTAACAAGGTGCTGAATTAAAGTCAGAATCAGTGTGTGAGGTGAAAGAAAAAGGAATGAGATAGTTTGTGGAGAAGAGTGAGAATGTTTATCCCCAAGTAATCATTAAGATGATTAGATGATTTAAAGTAATTAAAATTAGTTTTGAGTTCTTCTCAGAGATTACTGCTTCACAGATTCTGCGTACTCTTCAAGGCACTAGAATAGGGTAAAATAAATTATGGAATTAGGATGGTTTAGCAACTACTCACGGTAGTAGGGCAGGAAAGTAAGGTGGAAGACTAATGGGGGATCAGTTCTGAGCAAAGACAGCTCTGAGTTGGCCAACAGTGGCTCATTGGGTAGAGAGAAACCCCTGTAGTGTAGGAAGGGAGTCTTGGCTGGAAGCTTCAGAAGAAAAGATTCTGCTTTTTGCAAGAAGTGCTCTCTAGTGATGTCAACTCCTCAAAGAGTTGATGAATAACTGTATGGCCCAGTATACTACTGCTGTAGTAGCTATTGCAGTATATAAGCATTTTATGATTTCATGTTAAGAGACGAGGGCTTCATCATAAATTTGAAATGTTTTCAAAAATTCATTTTTCTCATCAGTTATTAAGCTAATTGCTTCCTCCAAAAAGAGAAGTTAAAGGTCATCAGTCATTTTCAGATGCCCCAGATTTTCATTTAAAGCAGTTTTGAGAAGGTTGAACATCTGATCTTTAGCTTGAGAAAAGAGACAAATGAAACCCAGAGAGGGCAGTGACCAGCTGGGGGCTCGGTGGATACTAGGCCTCTGGTACTTTGCTCCCTGCGGCAGCCCCTTTTCTGGGACACTGCAGCCTCGGCTCGTCTGTGGTGGGTGATGTTGATATGCTTCCTAGAAGCTGGGGGAAAGACAGAGGAAGTGACATACTCACTATATTGCTGTTGAACGTAATGTAATTTTAATGCTGTAGCCTTACTAAACAACCTTCCCTTATTTTTTTACTTTTCAGTAAACGTCATGCCATAAGTCAAATATTTGATACCCCTTACCTAAAAATTTAAGTTACGGACATTAAGAAGCAATTGCCTATTTCCAAAGCAATTAGCTTATCAGACTGTGGTTTTATTCTGTTATGGTATTTCTTTTCTTCTTCAGTGGGTAGAGGAAACTTAATACTCATTTACCTGCATTCTACTCCTTAGAGTCTCCCTGTCACCCTTCCTATCCTTTTCTAGTGTCCTGAAGTTTTGTCTTAACAAGTGTAATACTGAATTTTCTTTTTGTTAAAGCCTTTTTGAAACTGTGTTCAGTGATTCTTCCAACAAGTTTTATCTGCTCTGCACTATTTCACTAATAAACCTTGGCTACCACGTAGCCCAAGACCTCCAAGTAGTTTACCTATGCAAGACCTGTGACGTTCTGAATTCACTTTTATTTCAGAAGACAAACTTAAATGAAACTTAATCATAAAGACAAACCTTGCCTCCACCCAGTTTTATTTTGGCCATTTTGTTTTCAAAGTGTCAGCTGTTTTCCCCCAAGATTTTTCACCAAAACAATGATCATAAGTGCTAGAATATATAATATTTTGCAGGAAAAAAAATAACCCAGAAATACTCATATTTCTTTGGTGGATTTTGGTGGGTAACCATTACCAGCAGCAGGTGTAATATATAATAAGGAGTTGATTCCTTGCCTAGAATCATTTCTTCCCTCTAAGATTCATAGGATTCACCTTTTATTTTTGCAAAGCTTACATATAACTTCCACATTATAGTCAGGGACCTGAGGTGTAACTTGCTAAGTGAACCCCAAGGTTATTTTATCTTGCAAAAGAAACCTAAACCAAACTAAGGGCCTTACATTTATGGTTAGACTGAATCAAAAGCTATAACCTCAGTTTTTCCAAAAACAGCTTCTGACTGCAAAGCAAGTCATGCAGTTGTTAGGTATGAAATAGCACTGATCAGGAAATGCACATGCATCTTGGCAGACCGCGTTTCCTTCCGAAAAGACTTTTCTACTTTTAATATAAATTAAGCCATAACAGTTTCATGCTGTGGAAAGAGGGTGAAAAGGTTCATTTTAAGAGATTATATAATATGAATTTTCACATTTGCTGTGAAATGTCTAACTTCGCCAGTGCTTCAGCAGGTTTGTTTGATTTGGGGGGGCAAGGGGGAGGGTAGAGGGTGGTGACAGGGAGGGGTAGTCTTGGTTTTAGGGGGTTGAAATCTGTGAAATTTGAAAAGGGACAGTTGTTGGCTCTGGTATTTACTAGTTTTGTAGTAATGTTTTGCTAGCCTGACTGACTTTCCTGACCTAATTCTCATGCCCATGGTCCCAGGTGACTGGTAGCCTTTCTTGTTCGGGGTGTCTGCAGAGTAGTGTCTTGTTGTGTGGGTAGGCAGTCAGCGTGTGTGCACATGTGTGTCCTTTGAATACAGAAGCACACTGTGACGGTGGAGTGGGGTGTGGCTGGGAAGTGGGATGCTGAAGCTTTAAGAGCATTTTTTTTTTTTCGGATTCATAACAGTATTTCCCATCTTTTGCCTGCAGGCAGGGAAAGTGTACAGTATTTATTTTGTTTCTGTTTTAAATTTGTAAGTTTTTAAGTAGTTTACATTGATTATTATAGAGAAGGACAAGTGACTTGTTTAAAGTTGTATTTGGTATTCCTACTTTTCAATTTCTGTATTTTAAAATATTGAAATTAAAATTGTATTACTTCTGTTTTGATTTTTTTTTTTTAGTACTCGGTGTATTTTTTGCTCCTTTTGTTTGAAAGTATAAATGTTGAAAGTTGTATAAAATGTGTCTTTGAAAGAAAAAAATCTGAATTCTATATCCAATTCTGACTTTCTGTTCCCGTTTTCTGCTTATTGAGTCTTGAGAGAATTATTTGAGAATGTGAAAAGCTGTGTCAAACTTAGGCTCCTTCGAGTTCTGAAGGTTTCAGTGTGAAAAGTTTGAATGTCTTATTACCTTATTAGATGTGTTGTTAAGGAAGCAGTTGTTCAAACAGGAACACAGAGGGGTGACTGGCTGCGCTGTGGTCATGGGTGGGGGTGCTTCCTCATGGTCACTTAAAAGCACACACACACACCCCTCTTAGAGCACCCGCAGTATCACACACACCCTTTAGAGCACCCACAGTATCTCTCTCACACATACACCCCTTAGAACACATCCCCCCACATACCCACACCCCCTTAGAGCACCCGCAGTATCTCTCACACACACACCCACCCCCTTAGAGCACCCGCAGTATCTCTCAAACACACACACACACACACACACACACACCCTTAGAGCACCCGCAGTATCTCTTTCACACATACACCCCTTAGAACACACCCCCCCACACACCCACCCCTTCGAACACACACACACACCCCCTTAGAGCACCCGCAGTATCTCTCTCACACATACACCCCTTAGAACACACCCCCCCCCACACCCACCCCTTCGAACACACACACACACACACACCCTTAGAGCACCCGCAGTATCTCTCAAACACACACACACACACACACACACACACACACCCTTAGAGCACCTGCAGTATCTCTCTCACACATACACCCCTTAGAACACACCCCCCCCCACACCACCCCTTCGAACACACACACACACACCCCCTTAGAGCACCCGCAGTATCTCTCAAACACACACACACACCCCCTTAGAGCAGCCGCAGTGTCTCTCATACACACACACACACACACACACACACACACCCTTAGAGCACCTGCAGTATCTCTCATGCACACACATCCCCTTAGAGCACCCGCAGTATCCCGGCACACACACACATCACACACACACACACACCCCTTTGCCGTATTCCAGCACACACACACACCCCCTTAGAGCACCCGCAGTGTCACACACACACACACACACACACACCCCTCCACAGTATCCCAGCACACACACACACACACACACACACACACACACACACACACACACACACACCTACCTTTAGAGCACCTGCAGTAACCCGGACGCTGCTCTACTTACAGGGTGAACAAACAGCAGACCTGTTCTCTTTTTCCAGAAGCTGCTGTGGCTGTGAAAGGACACGGCACCTGGGGCCTGGCTGCCTCGTGAAGGTGGGAGTGGAGTAGCTTTACTGAGGAGAATGCGGTCCCTCTGGACAAGGTGCTCTGAGGACTCTGAGAGCCAGGCCTGGCGGGACCTGAGGGCGCCGGGAGAGAAGAGCACAGAGGCAGGACCCGAGCAGGCAGCGCTTCAGGGCGCAGGGCACAAGAGGGGCCTAGGAGCAGGGCGGGAAGTGGGCGGAGAGACCACCTTGGAGGAGGATCCGGGAAACCAAAGCAACAGACGGGCAGAGGCTTCTGCTCTGCCCCTGCCCAAGAGTAGGGGTCCCCAGGGCGCACACCCCAGCAGCCTTACCAGAGTGTTACCCAAGCCACGTTTACACCACCTCTTTCTACTGACTGGCCTGCTTTCCTCCCACTGACGGAAACCTAGATCTGAGGAAAGCTGTTTCAAAAAAAATCTACATGCTCTCTGTAAGCCTGTGAGGTGTTTACTCTTCCTCCAGTTTATCTGTTGGGACTGATGATCAGGACCTGCACTCATTAGACTTTGAGCCTAATTTTTTTGTTTCTACCAAGCAGTGAGACTGTGAGATACACAGGAGCGCAGGATATGGGTGTTGGAGAGTGGGGGGAACAGGCAGGCAGGGTTTTGAACAGAAGCCCTCATTATCTTTGTTTCATTAAGTACTCACTGTAGGCAAGGCATATTTTAATTTCTTCCTCACAGTCACCCAAAGGGCGAGGCACTGTCCTCCCCACCCTACTGATGGAACTGAGGCCAGAGGGTAAATAACACACCGCCAATGAGTAGAACTGAGAGAGGAATCAAAGCCCAAATCTAAAAGCCATCTTAGTTCTCCTGATTAAATTATTATATACTTTGAATTATTGAAAAGGAGTAGATGGTCTTTAGGAATGGTTCTGTCCTAAAATTTTCTTTGTAGGCACTTATTTGGGATCAAAAGGAGTAGATGATCTTTAGGAATGGTTCTGTTCTAAAATTTTCTTTGTAGGCACCCATTTGGGATTCAAAACATATTTTTTTAACAGAAGTTTCCTGTCACTCAACTGAAGTTTTGAGTCTGTACTTTCCCAGGGGCTGGGTACACATGAAAAGACTGAGGTTTCTCTTCTAGGAACCCACCTCCTGGCTGTAAACAAGGGGCACGTGACACAGGAAGCAAGCTTGAATCCACACAGTCGCAGCCCCCAGGGTCTGTGTAAAGGCCGTGTCGGTGCATCCTCCGCCAGCTTGGCCCGCGCCCCCTCCGGGATGCGCTGCCTCCACCACTGCAGCCCTTCCCTGTGGCCTCTCTGCCATCCTGTTCAGCGCCTCGGCTGCTGGCTCCATGAGGGGATTGGCCCAGATGAGGAAGGAAAAAGACTGTCCGTTCTGCCTGCGCCTGCTGATACAGAGGCTCTGATTTCCAGAGCCTGGCTCCCCTCCCACTCCCATCCCAATCACCATCCACACATCATCACTCTTAAGTTCCCCGGACTCTCCTTCCTTGCTGGACTCTTGCTACCGTTGGGCCCAGAAACATGCTTTATTAAAAAGCCAGTTCTGAAGTTTTGTAGATTTATATTCCTTCTATGCCGGAGTTGGACACAGAGGAAAAAATGAAGGGCTTAAAAACAGAATGTAATACATGTGGCAGATATAACTTGCAACAAAAGGTTCACAGTAATATTAAAATAGTATTTTGACGTTCCCTTAAGCATTTATTCTAGAAGCTGTCCTACCTAGGGAACTTGATTTCAGGTTCTGGAGTAACACCCATGGGTGGCAGATGACCTCTAGGGAATGGGAATAGGACAGAGGGGTCACTGAAGCTGGGAATCTGCACACACTCTGATTTTATGATTTGGGTGGTCTTTTTCCTAATTCAAATAACATGTCAGTTTTGTAATTAAAAAAGACAAATCAAGGGTTATGGATTAGCCGCCCGAAGATGCTAATTATACCATGTACCTATTCACACCCATCAGAAACAGGCCCTTCTGAAACCATTAGATGTCATTTCAGGGGCTCCGAAGAGCTCTGCTATACCATAGTCCTTAGTGTTAGTGCAGAAAAGAATTCAACCAGAGGCAGTGATAAGTGATTCATCAGAACAGGACGCTTGTGAAGCTTACAAACGGGTGGGCAAGAAATGTTAGGCCACAAGAACTTATTGGGCTACAGTTTTATAATCAGAGGAAAAGTGGGGAGGGGGAGAATAACTTTGTTTTTCTTGAGTAGACTTCATGCTTACATCATCAGCTCCTCCAGGTTGAGCAGGGGAGTTTTCTTGTCTGCAAGGCCAAGCTAGGTCCACAAATTGTTTTTTATGTATGTAGAAAGCATATCCTAGGGATTATTAATTTACTGAGATCACTGGGCAGTATGTAGGTCTCATGCCGCCCTTGTTTTATTGTTTTGGGGCATGTCTCATGCTTCTGCTGCATTGTTGCTAACAAGCTTTTTAGCATTTTGTTGCTAAGCAAACCTGCTTTCTTGAGTAACCGTTAACTTACAGGGGTTTCCCATATTTTTTCTACTTACAATCCCCCAGTGGGAATAACTATTTAATCACCTACTTTGTCCCTTTACTCTGGCCCTATCACTTCTGCTCCCCGGGGTGCAGCCTAGCAGGGCTGGGCTGGGTCAGGATGCTGAATGGGACACAGAGCCAGTCACCAGGGGGAAAACACCCCCTCCACCCCTGTTCTCAGCCACGTCTGTGCTCCATTGTCTCACTCTGCAGAGTCCCTTGTTTTGTCTGAACTACCAGCCTGAGTTTAGGGCTGGGACTACATGTGTTTTCTATCATCAGCACCTCCCCAGAGTTTCTGTTCAGTTCAGTCGCTCAGTTGTGTCCTACTCTTTGCAACCCCATGGACTGCTGCACGCCAGGCCACCCTGTCCATCACCAACTCCTGGAGTTTACTCACACTCATGTCCATTGAGTAGGTGATGCCATCCCACCATCTCATCCTCTGTCGTCCCTTTCTCCTCCCACCTTCAATCTTTCCCAGCATCAGGGTCTTTTCAGATGAGTCAGCTCTTCGCATCCCCAGAGTTTAGCATACTAAAAATACATTGGATAAACAGGTGAACAAATATGGATAGTCCTCATTTTCATCATTCCCTCCCCCAGTCTCTCCCTCCCTTAGAACCTAAAACTGAAAATTTTATGGTAATGCTTTACAAACTTTAGTGTATATGTGACTTGATTTGAAATATAGATTGTTCTAATGGTTACTGTGTAAAACTAAACAGATTAGATTATGAGAGGACTTTTTTTTTCTATCAAAAGGAAAGGAAAAGGTGCTTCCTGAAGGTGTTATTGGATTCCACAGAGCAGTTTTTTCAGAGTTTTGAGGCAGGGCCCTTCATGGGTGCTGCTCCTTCTGCTTTAAATTCGGGGCAGGGTGATGATCAAGGAAGGTATTGCTGTCCTCTCCTCCTCCCCAGAGACCAGCTCTGTGTAACCCAGGGTATTGGGAGGGCAATGTGGTCAAGCCACAAAGTAACAAGGTCTTGTTATAGGGTTGCTCAGACAATGAGACTCCCACGTTCCCTATAATACATACTACAGAGGGGTTACACAGTGATTGTTCCTAGAACAAATGAGGTGACTTCAACTTCCCATAAACAGCAGCAGGACATTTCAAAACAGGTTCATTCCCTATATAAGGATTTAATTCCCTCATAGACAAGTTTTACTAAGTTTCAAGTCACCACTTTCTGCTCACCATCTTCTATCCTCCAAACTCTTTTTACTTTCTATGCCTTCACTATTGTCTATTGTCTTTATTTACTTATTTATCTACTCTGTGTCATGTATTCCCCAGGTTTTCATCCCTAAATTTTTTTTTTTTTTCTTGCAGGGGTCGTTCTAACTTGGATGTCCAATTATTATCTCTTATACTCCCTTCACCTTTGCTCTCCTTTCAACCCAGACTGGTTTTCATGATCTATTAAGACAATTATCCTTTGCAAAAGCCCTCCAAAACTTGTCCTGATCTCCATTCACGTTGAATTCAAAGGGCAAAACCCAAATCCAAGCTGAACCCAACTTCCCTGAAAATTGGAAGCAACTAATCTAGCCATTGATATGATCCCTGGGTCGTATCTTCTCCCTCCCTGGCCCCCACTCTAGTCCCACTTGCAGCTGATAATCCTTCTCCACATCCTACTGGGAAAATAGAAGCCTGGGCTGCAACAAAAAGTACTGGGCTTAACACAATAGAAATCTATTCTCCCACAGATCTGGAGGCTAGAAATCCGAAATCAAGACATCAGCAGGGTGGTGCTTCCTTTGAAGGCTCCAAAGAATCCCTCCTTGCATCTTCCAAGCCTCTAATGACTGATGGCAATCTTTAGCATTCCTAGATTTGTACATATCATTACAATCTCTGCCTCCATTGTTATCCTGTAAGCAGATAAGGTAGGAGATCCCTGGGGAACGAAAACCAAGCATGGCTTCCTTGACAGAAGAGAAGCCATTTTGGCTGAAGCCATTTTAGGCCTAAGCTATTTTGAGATCTAGTTCTGGCCACAATGCTTGTCCTTGAACAGGTCTCAGTAATAATGATCTTAAGGGAACAAAAGGACAAACTGTTAACAGGCAAGAGAAGTAACAACAGCAAAGATAACAAAGCAGTTGTAAAGACTCCCAGTTCTGTTTCAATGGTAAAGACTAGTCTGAAGCACTTTCTTGAGCTGTTCTGCAGAAGTTAACCACCCCTCAGGTGCTCAACCTGGAGAAGGAAATGGCAACCCACCCTGGTATTCTTACCTGAGAAATCCCATGGATAAAGGAGTCTGGTAGGCTACAATCCATGGGGTTGAAGAGTCAGACACAATTTAGTGACTAAGCAACAACAGGTGCTCAACCAGCAGATCAACTAGAAACTAAGGCCTGATGCTGTTGACCTTTTCTGAACCTCATGACTGCAATCAACTAAAGCTTGGGCTCTGTCAGTTTACCCCAATTCTATGCTGACTTCTGCTCAAGTCCTTTCATGAATATGCATGTACCTTTAGCTTAAACCTTCCCCAATTCTGCTGTTTGGGGAGACACTGCCTTGGGAAAGATCACCAGTGTTCTTCCTTGCTGCAGGTAATAAGTCCTTTCTCCTGATAGATCTTTGGCTTGGTTGTGTCTTTTGGCTCAACACCCGCCAAGGGGCAAACCAAGCTTTCGGATAACAAAATCACCTTTACTTTTTTAAAAAAAAATGTTATTTTATTGTCAAACTGTACTAAAACCACAATTAAAATTTAAAAGTTCAGTAAATCCCCTGGTGATTCAGTGGTTAGGACTCAGCACTTTCACTTTGGGGGCCCAAGTTCAATCCCTGATCAGCGAACTAAGAACCTGCAAGCCCTATAGCATGGCCAAAAATAAACAAACAAAACTGAACTTAAAATACAATTTTATTAAAAAATACACAACGACAATTTTTTAAGCAATTAAAATCCAGGAGAAAAATTGCTCCTCACCCCATCCCCTAATTCATTTTCATCTGTCTGTATTACTATCTACTCTTCATCCATACACTTAATAGATCTTTGGTAGCTTAACAGCACTTAATAGCACTTTGGTAGTAATATTAAAACTAGAATTTTATGTTCATTTTAAGTTAACAGAATACGGTAAGTATTTTTCCCCCCACAATCTTTCTGCCCCTCAACTTTCTTTCCCACTTTGCTAACACCTCCTACTGCATACTTCCTACAGTATCAGTGCCCACAGCCCTGGTCCTGCCTCAGCTTTCTCTGCCCGTTCAAAAATACTCCACCACATTCATACACACACACATGGGATTCGCTTCTTGCTACCGATTTAGACATTTTTATACAGCTTTCTTTTTTCACTTCACATCATAGATGTCTTTCCAGGTCAACAGGCAGAGAGTTAACGCACGCTGGTTAGAGCTGTCTCCCAGTCTGGATAACGATCAACCGCATTGCTCCCATCACCCTACTTCCTCCACACAAGTGCTTCTGTACGTACCTTATCTACCTTTCCTTTTACTTCTAGAAGATTCTCAGAAAAATGGCTAGGTCAAAGATCACGCACATTAAACACTGTAGTAACTGTTCCGGGATTACTTTCCCAAAGGGCTCTAACACATCACATGTCAGTCAGCCACGCCCGTGAGGTGTTCCTGTGCCCCCATGGCCTTTAATACAGTCCATTCAGCAGGCGCGGGGAGAAATGGCTTTTCGTTTGAAAAGAAGGGATTTTCACGCTTAAAACAAGGGATTCCCAGCCTGCGCAGAGAAAGTAAAACTGAGGCCGGCTTTGCGACTCTGTGTGATTGCTTCCACCTGAGGCGGCCCCAGCGCGTCTTCCCGGTTTCCCTCAGCATCTAGCGTTTGACTCGCGCGACGCCGCCTAGCGGTTCGCAAGTGCGCGTCCCAAGCCGCTCCTCCCAGCGCCCGGCGCAAAGGTGCGCGGTCCGCCTGCCGCACTATTTCCCGACGCCCGGACTCAAAAGCGGGCGGCGCGCGCTCCCGGGCGGCCCCACCCCCCTCGTCCCGGCGAAGGCGCTACCAGAACGTCAAGCGCGACCCCTCGGCTGGGTCGACTCTTCCTGTCAGCACTCTGAGGGGACTCTTCGGCGAGTCCCCCGGGCGCTGAAGAAGCTCCTGCGGGCTTCCGACGGGGCGGGCGCGCACAGCTGAGGGGCCCGGTGCCGGAAGGCGCCGAGCTTCGCTCAGCTGAGAGCCGGAGGCGTGGCGAGGCCGCCGGGTTTTGTTTTCCCCCGGCCGGTGGGAGCTTTCAGTTTCGTTTTCAGCCGCAGTCTCCTCCCCGCGGGAGCCGCCTGCGCCCCTTCAGTCGCGGGCCCCACGACCATGGCGCCGGCCGCCCTCCTCCGTGAGGTGACCCAGGTGCTATGCGCGGCCGGGGGCGCCTTGGAGCTGGAGGAGCTACGGCGCCGCGTGCGGCCGGGCGTCAGCAGCGATGTGCTGGACCGGCTGCTGCGGGAGCGCGGGCGCTTCGTGGTGGCGCGGCGGGCGGCCGGGGCGGGCGCGGCGGCCGTCGAGCGCGTGGTGCTGGCCGTGTCGCCGCTGCGGCTATGCGGCGCCCATCTGGGCCCGAAGCCAGGCTGCGCGGGGCTGTGCGCGCAGCTGCACCTCTGCAAGTTCTTGTTCTACGGCAAGTGCAAGTTCCTCAGGGACGGGTAAGGCGCCGCGCCGGGAGCCCGACGGCGGGGAGGGCGTCTTCTTCGCTCCCCGCCCTTCGTCAATTTGGGGGAGAGACTATGAGGTAGCTGTTCCTTGGCTTGTTCCCCGCTTCCTCCTCCTCCCTCTTCAGCGAACGTTTATTGAGCGCTTTCTGAATATGTGGAACTGGGCGTGGGGCTCCGCGTCGAGCGGTGGCCTGGGGGAGGGACAGCCTGGGAATGGCCGAACCGGGCTGGGGGTGGGCCCACGGCCCCGGGTGCCCAGAGCCCGCTCTGTGGGCCGCTCAGCTCTCTCTGCCTCGCCCCGGAAGGCATCTTTTGAAACCCTCTCTTCACCTGCTGACTAGACGCTGGCGGCTTCCGTTGTATTTGGAATACAATGCAAGCTTCTAACCCTGGCCCCCAGTGCCCCTGAGGGAACGGAACGAGTCCCCGCCGGCCCTCCATCCTGGGCTCCTCAGGGTGTCCTTCCGGTCCGGGCACAGCTCCAGCCTTTGCTCAACGGGTGACCTCTGCTCTCCTGGACCGCCTTCCTTGGTTTGCCTAGTATCCTTCAGGACTCGACTCAGGCATCTCTTTCCTTTGGAGCCCTTTTCTTCTCCGTCACGTTCTGTTTACTTTTCTCATAGCGCCCATCATGGCCTCCCCACTGTTTCAGTAGAATGTAAACTCGGGAGGACAGAGACCCCATCCGTCTTCGTCCTGGCTGGCCTCTCCCGGCCCTCAGCTCTGTGCTCTGCACCTGGCAGGTGCTCAGATTGGTGGAGTAGATTCATGAGGTAAATGCTAAAGAATTTGGACCTACCCTGAAGGTAATGGGGGCCCGTCAAGTAGCAGGAGAGGGCAGCCATCAGGTGTGCATTGTAGGAAGCTAGCTTAGATAGTGGTACGCATGCTCATTTAGAGGAGGATATGATGATTCCGTTTGGAAGCTAGTCCAGTCATCTGGAAGAATTTTAGTTATTTTTCTTTTTTCTGCCGCAACAGGGTAGACCTTCATGCTCACATTAGGTCTAATTGTGAGATTTAACAGCGTGAAGTATGGACCTTGATCCATATAGTTGTTTAGGGACCCGGGCTGGCAGACCTAGACTCTGTCCTCTTCAACCCATGACTCTTAAGGCCATCTGGGTATCAGGTTCCAAGGAGCAGGTAGAGAAGATGGATAGTAGAGGGCTAGTTGGAGATTTTTATGGGCCAGTTCTGGAATGGTAGCTATTTTTCTGTCCATGACCCAAACACCACAGGATGTCTCTACCTGGATGCAGAGGGAGTTGGAAAATGTCCCTGAGAAGCAGCTGTCCAGAAATCCTTAGATTCGAGTATTTCAAGACCCAGATAAGGCCTTATGAGGAACGGATGTATGTGTGAGAAATTTGGGAGAGTTGGTAAGAGGAGGGTGACAGGATTCGAGAGTTGATCACTCATTTTTCCTTGTTATCGTTCACTTGGAGATGACTTCTTTCTTACTGTTGACAGAGTGGGAGAGGGTTTTGTTTTGAGGATCTGAAACTTGGGAGGATTGCCAGGACGCTGAGATGCAGGTTTTGGGAGTTTGGGGGCAGCGTTTACTGTGGCTGCAGCAGCAAGAGTGGGTCTGATCTGAGGTGGAAGCTGAGGGTGGAGCACCATGGCAATTGAGCCTTCAGAGGCTGGTGGAGAGGCAGCATCTCAGGGTGGAAAGAGGAGCAGCATGCAGAGAGGAAGGTAGATACAGTAGGTGGTAGATGGAGGGATCTAATGACAGAGATCACTAGTGGGTCTTGTTAATGTCTATAGTTGGTTAAAATAAAGATAGCAGACCTGCTATCTTTAGATAGGCTAATTCCCAAAATTGGGGTCAGATTTTGTCTTGGAAATCTAGTATTTATTGGCCTGGATGATCCTGAGTTCTCTCTTTTTTTTTTTCTGTCTTCTTTGTGGTTTACACAGGACAGTCCCTTGAACCTTCCTTCTTTGACTGTTTCCGGATTACATAAGGGAGAGTGGGTGTGGTCAGCTGTATGTTCTGTGCTTTCCCTGCGAAGCTATCTGTCCTCCTCAACTGCAGGATCAGCTGTCGCAGACATAGATCATCACTGCTGCTTTTGTTGGTGACCTCTGGACAGGGTCCCAGGTCCCTGATTCCATCCTTTGCTTAGGGGACAGTGAGCAAGTGGTCAAGAACCCAGCCCCAAGACAAGTCTGCCTTGGCTCTGCTCCTTGCCAGCTGAGTGATCTTGGACGAATTAGTTTTTATCTGAGCCTCAGTTCTCTTATCTCCAAAATGGGATGGTATTACCAATCTTACAGGCTTGTTGAGGACACTATGAGTTAATTCACAAAACATTTAGGCAAACCCTGGTTTGTGGTAAATGCCCTTTTAATAGCCATCATCATCATGATGATCATTGTAATTATGAAGCCCCTCTGCCTAGAATGGGACTTCCCTGGTGCCTCAGATCTTAAAGAATCCGCCTGCAGTGCAGGAGACCTGGGTTCGATCCCTGGGTCAGGAAGATACCCTGGAGAAAAGGAATGGCTACCCACTCCAGTATTCTTGCCTAGAGAATTCCATAGACAGAAGAGACTGGCAGGCTGCAGTCCATGGGATCACAAAGAGTCAGACACTACTGAGCAACTAACACTTTCACTTTTCTGCCTAGAATGGTCTTTCCTGCTCTCCGTGCCTGGCTCCTCAACCCTTAGTATCAGGCTCAGACTTTATACCATTCAGGCACCCTCCCTGATTGCTTCTCCACTCCTCTCAGGCTCAGGTGCCGCTCTGTGTGATGATGGATCCTGAGTACAGCTGACCTTGTGCTTCCCACCTTTTAGAGTCATCTCAATGTCTTGTGTATCCACTAGAGAGGAGGGGGGTTGGATGACTCCATGGTTTTTGGCCTATGCAGTGGAAGAGGGAAGTTGCTCTTTATTGTGTTGGGGGAGCCCAGGGGAAGTATGGGTTTGGGGAGTAGGTCAGTGGTTCAGTTTTCTTTTGAGATGCTTATCATAGGTATGGCAGTGTCTGAGTCAAGCAGATGTGATTTACCTGACTCTGCTGGGTTCTGTTGACCCAGGTGATCATTTGAAGGCTTATCTTTGGATCTTTGGGGGCATAGTGCCAGTTCTTGGCTCACAGTTTTCAAGAAGCAATTGTTGATCAAAAGAATGGAAGAAGGGAGCAGAAAAAAGGGCTGGGCCTCAGTGGTGTGTTTGTGTGTGTCTGTGTATGTATACACACTTGTAGTCATAAGCCATCCACACTCATTTATTCAGCCAATGTTAAATGCCAGTAAGTGCTCAGTGACTGGCACACTGACCTTTCGGGGAATGGCCCTGTAAGTCTCACTAAATACCTGCTGAGAGGTGCTTCTCTGGGCCTAGAACTCACAAAGCACCATCTCTTCCTTTGCAAATGAGCACTATGATTTTTCATGGACATGCAGGTTTTCTCTGATGCTTCTAAACAATGTCAGGAACTGTTCCTGAAAAATTATCTTAAGGATTGATTTTACCAGTCGTTTCAGTTTGCTCAGGCTGCCGTTAATAAGGTTCCACAGACAGGGTAGCTTAAGAAACTTATTTTTTCACAGTTCTGGAGGCTAGAACTGTCAAGGTGTCAACATATTCTGAGGCATCTCTCCTTGGCTTGTAGATGCCATTTTCTCCTTGTTTCTTCACATTGTCTTCCCTCTGTGTCCTAATCCCCCCGCCTGTTTTAATAAAGACACCAGCCAGATTGGATTAGCCTGCCCCTCGTGCCCCCCACCCCCTGCAGTGACTTCATTTTTTTTTAACTTAATCACTTTTTTTAAAGACTCCAACTACTTCTGAAGTACTGGGGGTTAAGACTTCAGCACAAGAGTTTGGGGGGAGACATTTCAGCTGTGACCCTAGCCCTGTTCCTTTGCAGGAAGGAATGTAGGAACGGTCACAACTTGATGTCCAATCACAACGTGAGCGTGCTGAAAACACATGGCGTGGACCACCTCAACTATGGTGAGCTCTGCATGCTCCTGTTTCAGAACGACCCCTTGCTCTTGCCAGAGGTGAGTGCCAGGAGGGGTGGGCCTGAGGGTAAGTGATGAGGAAGAGGCCAGGAGGTTGGAAGACAGGGAAACACTATGGCAGAAGAGACTCCAGGGGCCCCACAGTGATCACTGAGGTCTGTCTGTCGGAAGCCTTGGACTGGATTCCCGGCTCTGCTGAATTTTAGACTCGTGATCTTGCACCAACCTTGCCACTTCTTGAAGCCTCCTTTCCTTCTATGTCAGTTGGGCTGGTACTTCCTTTACAGGGCTTCTGTGAGGTTGGGGGAGCTTGTTTGGCCAATGATTGCAGTCAGTGGTTACACAGAGCTTAGGGGGGGTTTGGGATTCCAGCCAGCCCCTCCCTGTCTAGCTGGACTTAGAAAAAAATGCAGGTACCACTGGGCTTTGGAGGTCTGTGGGGAAGTTTTCTAACTTGGGTCATTGTGAATTCTCATACTGCACTTCAGACAGAGACCACTTGTTTTGAAGCTCCCTGCAGTGGTCGTGGACGAGTTCGAGTCCTAAGAGAAGTGGACACCAAGACGGGATTGGAAGTGGGAGAGATTTATTTCAGGGGAGCAGAGGAAGGTGGGGGAGCCTCCATGTGATGATGGTGCCCTGAAATCTGTGGCAGGAGAGGGGAAGGAAAGGAGACTGGGTCGGAAAGAACCCCGACTGCGCACAGTTCCCCAAGAGCTTCTGCCCAGCCTGCACAAAGTTCTCAGCTGAAGTCCCTGTTGGCGACATCTGTGTCTCCCCAGAACGGCCTGCCTCTGAGGGCGGGACCTCTGTGTGCGGAGGGCAGCAGCCAGGCCGAGTGTTGGCTGTGCTTTGCGGCAGATCTGAGTGGTCATTCTCTGGCCAGCATGGGTTCTGCGGGCTGTTCTGGCCCTGCTTCTTGGATGAGGTGACAGCGATGAGATGGATATATTTTAATGACATTTAACAACAAAACATTTATATTTTAATGAATTATTATTCAGTTGAAATCACTTATTTGAGAAAGATGCTATAGAGCAAATGACTGGCACATAATAGGTATTAACTGTTTTTCTTTGCCTTTTGAAAGTTAGTATCAATTTAATTCAGTTAACCTTTATTGGGTATCCACTACAGGTGAGGCACTGGAATTAAGGAGATGAGAAACCCCTTCTGCTCTTCCAGGCAGGGCACAGCTACTGGGTGGGACGAGTTGGCGGTTGATAGCAAGGTGCTGTTGGTTGTCAGTGCTTTAGTGGGATTGTCAGTGCTTTAGTTGGAGTTGGTGCTCTGGTCTCAGGGGCACAGTTTGGGCACCAGGGAAGGAGTCCTGGAGCAGATAGTGGTTGCTCTGGGTGCTGGAGAATGAGTGGAGGATGAAGATCTGGGAAGAGGGAGGCAGAGAGCCTGCCTGGTCAGGGCACAATGTGTATGTCAGCATGACCTGGATTTAGGGTGGGAGGGAGAGAGAGAACTAGGTGGGTGGAGGCTTATTTGCACAGCCTCCTGTGTCACAGGAGGAAGTTGGATCGAGGTTGTATTGGGAGGGTAGGCATTAACTTTTTGGAGCAATCACCTTGTTAGTGGTGTGAGTAGTGAATCAGCAGGTAATCCATCTGGAATGTGCAGTCTGTCTCCTGGGCTGTGTGAGGTGGTTCAGGACACAGTGCTAGCACACGGGCTGTGGCTATAAGCTCGGATCCACTGCGGCTTTCCTTCAGGACTGCTGCTCTCAGGCTAGTCCCTTCATCATCAGGTGACCGTTGATGGGCCCCCCCCATGAACTGAGCACCCACTGGTTCTAGTCACTTGTATATTTTTCATTTAATTCTCACAATAGCCCAGCTTTGTAGGTAGCATTAGTCCCATTTAGGGGGTTAAGAAACGGAATCTCAGAGCTGGTGAGTGGCCTGCGCAAGGTCGGGCAGCTTGTAAGTGACAGGATCAAGGTTGGGGCTCAGCTGTTGCTGATCTTCTCCCTGGGGCTTCCATCCCCAGAAGGTGGTCCCTGATGATCTAGGTCTGGGCTCTGCAGCCCTCTGTTTGATATAATGCCTGTGAGTTGAGTGGGTGGGCCCATGGTGGTCTCTGGCTTGGTTCCTAGCTCCAGGAATGTGGAATGTAGAGGAGAAGGAACAGCTGATTGAAATTCAAGCCCCACCTTACCAACAACCCAGTTCAGGAGACACTGCCTGTGCCAGGTGTACTAGATAGCTGTGTGACTTAGAGCAAGCCTGTTAACTTCACTGAGTCTCATTTTGAAAGGGCGGTGTTTGGCCTTCTTGAAACCCTCAGAGTCTCTTTGACCTTGAATTGGAGAAAAAAAAAGTTGGGAGAAGCTGGGTCCTGGATTAGAGGGAGTTGGTGAATCGGTGTGGGGGGGTGCAGTCGGTAGAATGCAGGGATTGTTAGGATGCTCCTGTGTGAGTTACATTAAAATGTCTCATGAAGGGAGCAACTCTGATCAGCTGGAGGTTTTGTTTTGTTTTTTTCCAACCAGAGAAGCTTGCTCTGGGCAGTCTGCTGTCCTCCTCGTTCCCATTTACCAAGGGCATGTGCTAGCAGTTGTCCATCTAGAGTGAGGGATGTTCTCAGAGCTTGTGACCCATGTCACGAGGGGGTCACAGCCTTGGCTAGGTCTCTGGAGGAGCATCAATTAACCAGAGACTGCTCAGTAAGGAGGTAGTGTCATGTGAGGCCTTTCTAAGCTGCTGTATTTTTTCCTTCTTCGTTAACAGATCTGCCTTCATTACAACAAAGGAGATGGACCATACGGCTCTTGTTCCTTTAAAAAGCACTGTATCAAGCTCCATGTCTGCCAGTATTTTTCGCAGGGTGAATGCAAGTTTGGCACTGGCTGTAAGAGATCCCATGACTTCTCTAATTCTGAGAACCTGGAAAAACTGGAGAAGTTGGGCATGAGGCCGGAGCTGGTGAGCAAGCTGCCTTCCATTTACAGAAATGCTCATGACATCAAGAGTAAGAGCTCTGCTTCCATCCGGGTGCCACCTCCACCCTCGAAGTCACAGGGGACTTCCGGTAAGGCTCTGGGTTGGGGCTCCTGGATTCCAGCTGGCTGCCAAATGGAATGTGTGACTTTGGGCAAGTCTGTGCTGCTCCGAGAAAAAGGGAGTTGGCTACCCCTTTCCAGCCAGTGGGGGCTGTGAAGATGAATTGAAATCAGAGCTGTGAACAAACAAGACATTCTAAACAAATTTGGGTTGGTGTGGACAGTGGGTGAATTCCTTCTGGGCCTGAGATCTGCATGGAGATGAGCGATGCTGCTTCTCCCTATCCAGTCTTCCCTATTCCACCCTGAAGAGCTTGTTTTCCTGTGAAGGACCCCACAGTTAAGAATGCCATGCTCTACAATTCTGGGGTCATCCTTTGCATTATGTTCTGTTATGTTCTATTAAATTTTTTTTTTTAATGAGTGCATGAGGCACATTTTATCTATTTTTTAAAATTTTGGCTCTCTTTTGACATGAACGGAATTTCTTTTCATCATTGCAAATTTACTTTGTTCAGTGCTCATCTCTAAGTGGTACCTGCTGGGCCACAGTTGGCACTGACTTTTGTTGAATGATGAACCTGCCAGGATACTTTTTATTTTTTCAGGAATTTCATGCTTAGCGACAGGCATATGGGGGAATTTTGAGCAGAGATTGTTTCTTTAGTAAGTGTTTCTTTTTTTATATAAAGCTTGTGACTAGACTCTGTCGGGTCTTAGTTGTGGCACATGGGATCTTCATTGCATCACACAGGATCTTTTGTCACAGAGCACAGACTCTCTAATTGCCTTGCATGGGCATAGTTGCTCTGTTGCACATGGACTATTAGTTCCCTGACCAGAGATCAAACTCCTGTCCCCTGCATTGCAAGGTGGATTCTTAACCACTGGACCACCAGGGAAGTCCCAGTAAGCATTTCTTGAGTACCTGTTACAGTGTGGGAAGTGAATACCATGGTTCAATACCAGGGAGGCTAAGATGCCTTGGTGTCCTGTGAATTTCACATTATCTGCTGCTGGCTGGCCATCCTGATAATCCATTTTCTCATTCAACAAATTTGAGTCCTTGCCGTGTACTGGCCAGTGTCCTGGGCCTTGGTTCTACTTTGGTGTTTCTGAGACACGGCTCCCCCAACTTGTTAGCTGTACTGATAATCTAGGGTTTTTTTTTTTTTTTTTTTTTAATTTTTATTATTATTATTATTTTTTTTTTCCAGTGGGTTTTGTCATACATTGATATGAATCAGCCATGGATTTACATGTATTCCCAATCCCGATCCCCCCTCCCACCTCCCTCTCCACCCGATTCCTCTGGGTCTTCCCAGTACACCAGGCCGGAGCACTTGTCTCTAATCTAGGGTTTTTAATAGACCACTTCCTAAATTATTAATGCCAGGATGAGCAGCAAACTAACTTACCACTCTAAACTTACCTGAGATTTATATTTGAAAGGTGTCCTCACTGTATGTTTCCTTTACATTTTCTTCAATTACTTTTGGCTAGTTTCTTCTAACAGTAGGAAGCCTAGAAGCAAACAATTTTGCTTTAATAGATTGTTAAGAGTGTCAGTTGGATTATGGCCTTGTTAGAAAGGCAGGGAAGGATACCTGCCCCTGGAGGGAGTGGGAGGCAACCTCTGAAGCGCCACAGGTGTGAGCTTTAAGGTCCAGCCTGTGGATGTCTGCTGCTGCTGCTGCTAAGTCGCTTTCAGTTCAGTTCAGTCACTCAGTTGTGTCCGACTCTTTGTGACCCCACGAATTGCAGCACACCAGGCCTCCCTATCCATCACCAACTCCCGGAGTTTACTCAAACTCATGTCCATCGAGTCGGTGATGCCATCAAGCCATCTCATCCTCTGTCGTCCCCTTCTCCTCCTGCCCCCAATCCCTCCCAGCATCAGGGTCTTTTCCAGTGAGTCAACTCTTCACATGAAATGGCCAAAGTATTGGAGTTTCAGCTTCAGCATCAGTCCTTCCAATGAACACCCAGGACTGATCTCCTTTAGGATGGACTGGTTGGATCTCCTTGCAGTCCAAGGGACTCTCAAGAGTCTTCTCCAACACCACAGTTCAAAAGCATCAATTTTTCAGCACTCAGCTTTCTTCACAATCCAACTCTCACATCCATACTTGACCACTGGAAAAACCATAGCCTTGACTAGACGGACCTTTGTTGACAAAGTAATGTCTCTGCTTTTTAATATGCTATCTAGGTTGGTCATAACTTTCCTTCCAAGGAGTAATCGTCTTTTAATTTCATGGCTGCAGTCACTATCTGCAGTGATTTTGGAGCCCCAAAAAATAACGTCTGACACTGTTTCCCCTGTTTCCCCATCTATTTCCCATGAAGTGATGGGACCAGATGCCATGATCTTAGTTTTCTGAATGTTGAGCTTTAAGTCAACTTTTTCACTCTCCGCTTTCACTTTCATCAAGAGGCTTTTTAGTTCCTCTTCACTTTCTGCCATAAGGGTGGTGTCATCTGCAAATCTGAGGTTATTGCTCTTTCTCCCGGCAGTCTTGATTCCAGCTTGTGCTTCTTCCAGCCCAGCATTTCTCATGATGTACTCTGCATGTGAGTTAAATAAGCAGGGTGACAACATACAGCCTTGACGTACTCCTTTTCCTGTTTGGAACCAGTCTGTTGTTTCATATCCAGTTCTAACTGTTGTTTCCTGACCTGCATACAGGTTTCTCAAGAGGCAGGTCAGGTGGTTTGGTATTCCCATCTCTTTCAGAATTTTCCACAGTTTATTGTGATCTACACAGTCAAAGGCTTTGGCATAGTCAATAAAGCAGAAATAGATGTTTTTCTGGAACTCTCTTGCTTTTCTGATGATCCAGCAGATGTTGGCAATTTGATCTCTGGTTCCTCTGCCTTTTCTAAAACCAGCTTGAACATCTGGAAGTTCACGGTTCACGTATTGTTGAAGCCTGGCTTGGAGAATTTTGAGCATTACTTTACTAGCATGTAAGATGAGTGCAATTGTGCGGTAGTTTGAGCATTCTTTGGAATTGCCTTTCTTTGGGATTGGAATGAAAACGGACCTTTTCCAGTCCTGTGGCCACTGCTGAGTTTTCCAGATTTGCTGGCTAAGTCGCTTTAGTCTTGTCCAACTCTGTGCTACCCCGTAGATGGCAACCCACCAGGCTCCTCCGTTCCTGGAATTCTCCCACTGGAGTGGGTTGCCATTTCCTTCTCCAGTGCATGAAAGTGAAAAGTGAAAGTGAAGTCGCTCAGTCGTGTCCAACTCTTTTCGACTCCATGGACTGCAGCCTACCAGGGATTTTCCAGGCAAGAGTACTGGAGTGGGGTGCCATTGCCTTCTCCGGTGGATGTCTGAGGGGCCTGGAAAACAAAAAGGGAAGATGAATAACAAAATGATAGGTGATGCTAAATAGGGAGCGTTTGCTTATGAGTTTTATAGGCTTACATGGTGGCAGTTGAGGCATGCCCAAATGTAATTATTAGGTAATGGCTCATTGAAGCACTTCTAGTAAAGGTAGTCTTTGAAAGCATGTGCATCTTCCTGTTACATTAAAATCTGTCTGTGTGTGTGCATTCTCAGTTGTTCAGTTGTGTCTGACTTTTTGTGACCCCATGGACTAGAGCCTGCTGGGCTCCTGTGTCCATGGAATTTTATAGGCAAGGATATTGGAGTGAGTTGCCATTTCCTACCCCAGGGGATTTCCCATCCCAGGGATCAAACTGGTGTCTCCTTGCAATGGCAGGTGGATTCTTTACCATTATGCCACCTGGGAAATTGTTATAATTAACCTAAATTAGGTTTCATTTTTGAATTGTAGGCTTTCCATTAATTATTTTTTCTTGGTATTGGAACCCAATTCTCATAGTTCATTTGCTTTTGGAATCAAATCTAGTTTATAAAATGCAGCCTTCACTTGCTCTCTGGGGTAATCACAGCCGTAGATACAGAAGGAAAATGTGTTGGTTAGTGGTTCCCCACCCCTCCCCATTAAAGTGTCCCAGGTTCCACTGTTGAAAGCTTCTGATTGAGTCAGTCTGAGGGAGAGCTGGGTACTTCTGTTTATAAACAGGTCTCCTAGTAAATTGGGTGCACAGCCAGAGCTGAGAAAAAGCTCACCCCCAACCATGATATCCTGGATTTGGCCTCAGTCATATGGCCTTGAGCTCCTGGATTCCTCCCTAAAAGGCAGAGAGGGTCCACCTGTATGTCTGAGGGGGCTTTCATCTAGAACATTATAAGATTTTGTGAGGTTGCCTTGCCCACTTTTGCCTCATGCAGAGGAATGAATGAATTCTGTTCTCTCTTCTTTGTACCTTGAACTACTCCAGCCCCATATCAGAAGCACTGGTGACACATCTTTGTGGTCTTTCTTTGTAGAAAGAAGAGACACAGGTCCTGTGTCCCTAAACACTGCCACCCAAGAGGAGAGTGATCAGATCTGCTTGTTCCATATCTGGAAGAGCTGTAGCTTTCAAGGTGAGTCAGGGGAAACCCCTTCGTCCACTTGCAGGCGGGACAGCTGCTCCTGGTTCCCAGAGCTCTGCTGTGACGTCACCCCTCAAGGTCCTCTCCCCCATCTAGAGAGGTTCAGGCATTCTTAACTGCAAGCTGGTGGCACTTCAGTAATTTTTTGGGGGAGTTGAGAGTGGTAACAATTATTGAATACTTGAGTTTCTAAAAATCAAACTGTAAGATGAGTTTGGGGGACTGTTTGTTTCATGCAACAAACGAATGTCAGGTGTTGCCCCTTGGTTAGCTTAGTGTGAGGTCACAAACCCACAGAAACACTCGGATGCCCAGTCTAGTTCCCTTCTAGGAGATCGTAGTCTCAGAGATGCCTCAGAACCTAGGAACACCCTCTTCTCAGGAGGAGACCCCTGTGTGCACTCTTGGGGGATGAGAATTTGTTTTAAGTTCGGAGTTTCTCTCAATACTCTCTTTTTTATCAGATGTAGCAAATGTTTTGTGTCTATGTGTGTGTGTCTGTGACTGTACTTTTACTAAATCTTTGTTCTTGCTGCTATCCTGGGCTTTGACTAAAGAATGATTCCTTCTCAAATTTGGTGACTCTTCTTGAAAAAAACCAAACACCCAAACTTCCTGTTTTGTTTTCAGTCTTTAAAAAGCTACCCGTGCAATTCACGAATACTTTCACTTTGTAAATGAGTGAAATGGTACAGAGTAAAGACTGAAGTCTTCCTTCAGCCTTCCAAAGGTAAACCTGGGACTCCGGTCATATTTGTTTTACATATTTTTCAACAGATAGGAACATGTGGTATGCATAATTTAACCTACTTCTTTTACCTAATGGTGTGTCTTGGTGGTTTTTTCTATGTTAGTACATATGTGTATATCTACCTGGATTTTAAAAACAACTGTGTAGTATTTGATTAGATTGATTTTTCCTTGAACATCTGAGTATACATGTATATTACCATGGATAGATTCCTGGAAATGGAATACTAGGTCAGGCAATGTGTGAGATACACACACACACACATACACGTGTGTGTGTGTGTATGTGTATATATGTTTTAAAAAATCAGCATTATTAGATAGAACTAATACAAAATAAAATGCACCCTTTGAGTTTTGGTGAATATATTTGCCCATATAACTATCACTATAATCTGGATGTGAAACAGTTCTCTCATTCCAAAAATTGCTCTTATGCCCCCATTCAGTTGGTCCTCACCACCCAGTTTCCTAACCCAAGGCAATCCCTGATCTGCTTTTTGTTGATGGAGACTAGATTTGCCTTTTCCAGAATTTTAAATAAATGTAATCATGTATTCTGTTGCATTGATTAACTACAATTTGTTTATACATATATACATTAATGAACATTTGGGTTATTTCCAGTTTGGGTCTTTTATGAATGAAACCTCTATGTCAGTTTTCATGTACAAGTTTTCATATGGGTATATGTCTTCATCTCTTGGGTAAAGACTTAAAAGTGAAATATCTGATCATATGATAAACATGTATTTAACATTACAAGTTACTGCCAAACTGTCTTCCAAAGTGGATCCATTTCGCTTTCCCACCAGCAGTGTAGTAGAGTTTTGGTTGCTCTGCATCATTGTCATCACTTGGTATTGTCAGTCCTGTAAATTTTAGCCATCCTAGTAAATGAGTACTAATATTCATTGTGACCTTCATTTGTATTTCCCTGATAAGTAATGATGTTTAACATTTATTTTCATATGCCTTTTGGCTGTTTGCATATCTTCTGTGAAGTATCTGTTTAAATCTTTTGCCTATTTTGCAGGCAGATAACAGCTTTGTTAAGATATTAAGTATATTTCACATAGTATACAATTTATTTAATGGTTTTTAACATAGTCAGATTTGTACAACCATCATCACAGTCAATATTAAAACATTTTCATCACCCACAAAGAAACCCATTTGCAGTCACTGCCCCTTCTCCCCTCCCCCAGGCTCCTGGTAACTACATCTTTACATTATGTCTCTATGGGTTTGCCTGGATAGTTCATATAAATGGAATCATACAGTGTATGGTCTTTTGTGACTGTTTTGCCCATTTTTTATTGCGTTGTTTGATCTCATTATTGATTTGTAATAGTTTTCAATATTCTTTATTCACATCTTTGTCTATCAAATTAGCCAGACTTCATTGTTATTACTTTGGAAGATGAATTAAGAATGTACAAAAGACAGTAAAAAATGTCTTCCTCACACCCCTTTTTCCCAGCACCAAGATTCCCTCCAGAAACAGTCCTTATTACTAGTTCCTTGAATATCCTTCCGTAAAGATTTTATTCAAGCAGAAGTGTATACCTAGTCTCTTTTTGCACAAGGTCACTATGCACACTATTTTGTACCTTTTTTCAAATAATACAGATGTTTGATTTTTTTGGACTATATTTTCATTTCAAAATTCAAAGCAAATCTTTCCTCATACCTTTTTGCCCAGCCACCTAGTCTTCCCTCTCCCATTCCCACATGTGTATTTAGTGAGAATATATCTAATCCTGTCTTTTCTATTTTTTCACCCAAATAGAGGCATTCCACACCTGTGTATCTTTCTGCCTAATACTATAGATCCCGCAGGTATCAGAGTGTGGAGATTGCCACTGCACTTCTTTGCTGTCTCCCTTTCCTCTCACAACATTCCTCCATCAGGATGTACCAGAACCTCTGCAGGTAGGGGGGTGGGGTGTGAGCAGCATTCCAGGTGAGCTGCTGGCATTGGCCAAGGCACAGCAGGCAGGACGTACTAGGAGGACAGACCCAGGGAGCACAGGGAAGGCGGTGGGAGCAGTTGGCTGGCAACCACAGACCTAGGCCAAGTGTATAATACATTCCAGGAGTGGGGTGTGTTGAGAAGGGGCAAGCATGTTGGTAGCCACAAAGATCAAGGCAGACTGGAACCGCACTGCTGACCCACCTGTGGTAGGACCTGTTTGGGTTGGGATGGTCCTAGTAGAGATGAACCTGCCTCCATTTCTGGTGTGGTCGCTCCCCATCCAGATATCACGTATATGGCAATAATGCATGGACAGACTGCCCCCTGCAGGGATGGAAGCTTTGACCATCTCATGATCAGCTGCTTTACTCTCATGAGATGTAATTCATGCATAATGTAACCTACCAACACACAGTTTAAAAAAATAAGTTTGATGTGTTTAATGTCCTGTTAAAAGGGAGACATAAAAGGGAAGTGTGTATAATAAAATTCAGTATCTAAATGCTCAGGTATGATTTCATTAAAAAAGGTTCCCTCACAGATTTCTAAAATGTTGCCAGGTCAGCAGGCAGCACCACACCCATTGGGAACCACAGGGCTGGACCATGCTATGTGCTGCCAATGTGCTTACTTCTTTATATTTTTATTTCAGATAAGTGCAGTAGAGTTCATTTCCACTTGCCATATCGATGGCAAGTCTTAGATGGAGGCAAGTGGAAGGATTTGCACAAAATGGAGCTTATTGAAGAGGCATATAGCAATCCTGCAAGAGACGGGTATGAAATATGTCACCTGTGTCTGTTTGTGCCTGGGCTTTTGTGTGCAGTATAAGAAGTTCAGACACAGTGGGGTTTAGTTTTGATGGGCTTCAGACACAGACACACACACATATGTGGAGTAAGTAGGCTACCTGGTGTACAAGCAGAGGCTCTGGGCTCGAAATTGAGGGCTGATAGTCATGCTGGTGGTTGATACCTCTGTTCCCTCATCTTCCTCTTTTTTCAAGGAGGAGCTATGGGGAGAGGAGTGAGGGAGGGGTACCAAGTAAGTTCTGAATTATTTGATGCTAGGATTGATCATGTAAATATATCCTCATTGATTAGTCCAGAAAAGCAAGTAGTCATTTGTGAAATTTTAGCCTTTGCCTGTAAAGTCATGCAGCTGAACTACTGTTTATCATTCAGTCTTTTTTATTTTTCTATGTATGTCCTAGAATTTTCACTTAGAGTAAATCGGGAAGTGTTGAGTAACTTTATTTTCAAATGCTTACCGTATCTTGGACTCCTTGGAACATATGTTGCCAAGAAGAGAATTTGAGCCCGTTTTTTGAGTGGGTAAAATAAATTTGTGCTTAGGGTGCAGTTATGTGCAATTTGATGCTGGTAAAGTATGTGAAACAAATTATCCCCTTTTTGGAAGATTAAGTGGCTCATGTAGCCAGCCCTTATCTAAGTCTCCCCTTCTCTTCCTCTCCTTTTCTGAGGCTTTTTAAGTTAAAATGGATACTTGGTGATATGCACAGATACTAAGCATATAGGTCAGTGAATTTTGAGGAAGGCATAACTTGTGCAGCCAGTGCCCTGATCCAGCTGTAGACCATTTTCATCACCCAGAAGCCCCCCTTCCAGCCCTCTTCCAGTCAGTGTCCACGCCACAAACCACTGCTGTTCCGACGTCTGCCAGCACAGATAGTCTTGCCTGTCCTTGAACCTGGTCTGAAGGGAGCTGCTCTGGACTGTTCCCATGTGTTTATGTCTTCACATGTACTCCAGCTTCTGTGGGATAGGTGTTGGGAGTCAGCCTGCTGGGAACCAGGCTGGTCCCTCCTCAGCTCTGTTGGGGGGTGCCAGGTTGTTTTCCACAGTGACTGTACTGCTTCCAACCCCCATTAGCGGTCTGTAACAACGTGGCTCTCAATTTGGTGCAGTCTGATATCTGCGCTTTTCTAGTCTTCAGTGTAAAATGAGGTCTCTGTTTGCATATCCTTGAGTCCTTGTGAGGAAAGGTGTCTCCTCTCATGTTCAGTGCCCACTTGTGCTTTATCTGCTGTGAAATGTCTGTGTTTGTAGTTGGCCTGTTTTGTTGAGGGGAAAGGTTGTGCTTTTCCTTAGTTTTGGAATTCTTCAAGTGTCTGGGTATTAAGTATATGTTGAAAATAAATGAACTCCTCCTGTCAGCTTATGGTATCTGTTAATGAAGAAAAGTATTTTTCCATCCTCCTCTTTGTGGTTTTATACTGTTTTTTTCTTTTCCTTTTTTTTGGAGGGTTTCTACTTTTTGTGTCATAAGAAATTCTTCCTTATCCTGAGGCCATCAAAAAATTGTCCTGAATTTTCTTTAAAAATTCTTAACATTTTAAGGACTGCATTAACCTCTCCTTGCCTGTGATGGAGTATGTGTCCAGTTTCATTCTTATGCAGATGAATTTCCAAAGACCACTTTAAAAAATATATTCAATTAAAAATTTAGAGTTTGGGATTGCCATGTACACACTGCTATATTTCAAATAGATAACAAGGACCTACTGTAGAGCAGAGGGAACTCTGCTCAGTATTCTGCAATAATCTAAATGGGAGAAGAATTTGACAAACAATAGATAAGTGTGTGTGTGTGTATATATATATATATGTATGTATAACTGAATCACATTGCTCTGCACCTGAAACTAAGATGACATCGTTAACCAATGACACTCCAAAATGAAAAATTTTAAAACAAATAAAGCATTAAAAAATAAATTAAAGGTTAAGATTAAAAACATAAAAAATTCAAAAAGTAAATCTCAATGAGGCAGGGACTTCCCTGGCAGTCCAAAGGTTAGAACTTCACCTTCCAGTGCAAGAAGTATAAGTTCAATCTGGTCAGGGAACTAAGATCCCACATGCCTTGTGGCCAGAAAACCAAAATGTAAAACAGAAGCAATATTGTAACAAATTTAATAAAGACTTTAAAAACAGTCCATGTGAAAAAAAACACCAAAATAACCAAACTGAGAAAAGTGAGCCAAAATATATTTGGGACATATATATATATATATATATATATATAGAGAGAGAGAGAGAGAGAGAGAGAGAGAGGGAGAGAGAGAGAAGTATTTCAGGTGATTTTTTAAAAAATACATTTGTAATTCAACCCTGTATCTTATGGACAAAAGAACACCACCTCCTGCCAAATGTTAAACTCTACTCAGCAAAAGAAAAAATTGTAATGAAACAGATAAAAAATTTACCTACCATCTTAACCATTTTTAAGTGTAAGGTTCAGTGACATTAAATACATTCATGTTGTTCAGCTGTCTTACATTGTTCATTTCCAGAAGTCAGTCGATTTTTAAACCCACCCAAACTGACTCAGATTTGACAAAATGCTAATACATTTTATAGGTTAATTTCAGACTTAGATGCCAAGTACTGCTTTTGTAAGTAGGCCATCTCTTTTGCACCTGCTTTCAATGCTGTCTGTGTCAGGCATTGAGTTAGCAAATGCACGCCCCTTCTTTTTCTGGCCCCTTCTGCTTCATTGGTCTGTGTGTCTCTTGTCTGTATCACACTGTCTCACACTGTAGAAGAGCCTTACAGTAAGTTTAGGCATGTGGTAAGGCAGTTTCCCACCTTGTTTTCCTTCAGATTGTCTTGCCTCTTGGTCTTTTTCTCCTCTTCAGAAATTAAAAAATCTGCCTGTTGGTTTTCACAGAAATTTCTGTTGTGATTTTTTTAACTTGAAATTGCATTGTCTATTACCAGTTTGGGGAGAACTGACATCATAATATAGCAACTCAGTTAAATGTTCTTTAATACCTTTTTTTTCCTTGTGATAAGAATTTTTTAGGATTCATTCTGTTAGCAACATGCCAATATTGCTATACAGCATCATAAACTATAGTTAATCATACTGTGCCTTGCATCCCTAGCTAAGTTTTTTTATTTTCTCCCTGCTGATGTGTAGAAAGGCAGTTGACTTTTCTACCTTATCTCCTGCAACTTTACTGAAATATCTTAACTACTGATAATTTATTTGAATTATCTATATAATTCTTGATATAGTTGATACATGTTTAGAAATTAATATCTGTGAATAGCACTCTTAAGCTTTTCCTTTTTAATTCTTAAAAATTTTATTTCTTTTGATTGCCTTATTATACCTTATTATATCCTATACCATGCTGAACAGAAGTGATAATAACTTTTTTTCCTAATTTTAAAAGGAGTAATTTAAAAATGTTTTCCCTTAAGCATATGTGAATGTTTGCAACCTTTAGCATTGCTAATCAATTCTGATTTATGCCTAATAGGCCAGGAGTTTTTCTTTAATTGTGTATGGAAATTAAATTTTATTGAGTGCTATTTCTGCATTAAGAGCCTATGTTTTGTTCTGTTTTGCTTGTTAATGCAGTGATTTACATTAATTTTCTAATGTTAAGTCCATTTCACTCCCAGGCCTAAGTCATGCCTGTGCATATGTAGACACACATGTACACACACACACACACACCCAATGGTGAATTTGGATTGCCACTATTTGGTTTAAGATTTTTGAATTTATGTTTGAATAAGATTGGTCTATAATTGTTTCATGTTGTCTTTGCCTGTTTTTTAAAATTGAAGTACAGTTGATGTACAATATTTTATGTTACAGATGTATGGTATAATGATGCCTGGTTTTTATCTCATGAAATTACTGGCCTCATAAAAATGAGATTGGGATGGGTATTTTTTCTATTCTCAAAAGGTCATGTGAAATTAGAGTTATTTTTTCCTGAATGATTATGCATCTAAAAGTTTCTAGTCTTGATGTTTAATTCTTGGGAAGATTTTAAACTATTATAACCCAATTTCTTATAATTATTATAGGATCAGTCAGGTTTTCAGTTTTTCCTTGAGTCAGTTGGTTAGTTGATATTTTTTCTAGGAGTTTGGTCATTTTGTTTATTTTAAACTTACTGTCATAAAGTTACTTGTAATATCCCTGTTAGTGTCTATGCCATCTTTAATTTTGTTCCCATTTATACTTTTAATCTTTTTTTCTTCCCTCCCTTTTTTCTTCATCAGTCTTGCAGAGATTTATTACTCATATTTTTCTTTTTTGGAGGAACAGACTTTTGTCCGTTTTTGACCCCATAGATTAGATGACCTATGGTTTATTTCTAAGTATATTTTAAAATTAATTTTTAAATTAAAATTCAAATGAATTGCATTGTGATCAGGCTGTATAGTAACAGATTCTTTGAATTTTGTTGTGAAAGTGAAAGTTGCTCAGTCGCTTCTGACTCTTTGTGACCACATAGAATTCTCCAGGCCAGAATAGCCTTTCCCTTCCTCAGGGGATCTTTCCAACTCAGAGATTGAACCCAGGTCTCCTGCATTGCTGGCGGATTCTTTACCAGCTGAGCCACAAGGGAAACCGAAGAATACTGGAGTAGGTAGCCTATCCCTTCTCCAGGGGATCTTCCTGACCCAGGAATCGAACCCGGGTCTTCTGCACTGCAGGGGGATTCTTTACTAACTGAGCTATCAGGGAGGCTAGTACATTGTTAATTTTGGTAAAAGTTCTGTGTATACAAAATGTTTTGTATGTGGTGTCAGATGAAGGGTGTTAATTGTGTGGCTCTAATCTTTTGTATCTTTATTGATTTCTTTGTCTGCTTCTTGTATCAGTTAGCCAGAAAGGTATGTTAACAATTGACTATGAATTTGTTGGTTTCTCCTTGTAATCCCATCAATTTTTAGTTTATATTTTAAAAACTATTATGAAGTATATAGAAGTTAAAAATTCTATCTTCCCAGTAAATTGAACCTGATAGTAATATAAAATGAATGCTTTTTATTAGTATTTCTAGTAATGCTTTTTTTGCCTTACATCTTGTTTCATTTGATATTAATATAACTATGCCTGCTTTCTTTTAGCCACACTTCACTATTTTACTTTCAAGCTCTTTTGTTTCTATTTTAGATATAGTTCCTGTAAATGTCACAAAACTGGATATTTTTTCAGTTTGACAATCTTTGTCTTTTAGTCTTTTTTTTATAGTGGTTTATTCATTTGTTGGGATTGCCTATTTACACATTGTGATTACATTTGAATTTATTTCTACTGTCTGTTTTTGCTATTTGACCTGCTTTTTCTGTTTTTCTTTTCTCTTTTTGGTCTTCTCTTAGATGTTTCCTCATTTGATTTTTTCCCCCCTTATCTATTAATTTGAAAGTTATATAGTGACTTTCTGTTCTTTTAGTGGTTACTCTGGAATACAGACCCTTTAACTTAATAAACTTTAGCTTAACAACTTAAGCTAATCAATATAGTCTATCATTCTCTTGAACAGTAAGAGAGTCTTGAACACTTGAATTCTGACTAGTTCCATTCAAACTCATTTACCACAGTGTGAATTTGGGCACATTACTTAGTCTTCATGTGCCCCAGTTTTTCCTTATGTCAAGTATATAAAAATAATAGTTCTACATTAAAGGATTAATTATTTTGAGAATTAAAAGAATTAATGTGTAAAATGCTCAGAATAGTGCCAGGCATATAAAATGTGCTGTATAAAATTGCATACATTTCCTTGTGGATCATTTTCTTTTAACTTCATCTTTTAGAAGTTGGTTTAGTGAGAGTCTAGTGACAGATGTGTTTTTTGTTTGTCTGAAAGTGTTTATTTCATCTTCATTCTTGAAAAATAGGTTTATTGGGTGTTTTATCTCAATTCTTCAAAGATTATTCCATTGTTTTCTGGCTTCCATTGCTTCTATTTAGAAGTTAGTTATCAGTATAAATACATTGTTTGGCTTGGGGCTGGGATGCTGCCATAACAGATGACCACAAACTTGGTGTCTTAGGAGCAAGAATTTATTCTTATGTTTCTGGAGGCTAGAATTCCAAAGTCAAGGTGTCAGCAGGGCTATGCGCTGTCTGTAGATGCCAGGGGAAGATCCTTCTTGCCTCTTCCTAGCTCCTGGTGGTTGGTGGCAATCCTTCATGTTCCTTGGCGTTCCTTGGTTTATAGCTGCGTTACTCTAATCTCTTTATTTGTTGTCTCATGGCTTTCTCTTATGTGTTTTTGTGTCTAAATTTGTCTTTTTATGAGGACACCAAGTCATTGGATTAGGGCTCACCCTAATTGAGTATGACCTCATCTTAATTATATCTGAGAAGACCTTATTTCCTAGTGAGATCACATTTCAGCTGCCACGAGTGAGGATACAGTTCAACACATTACAGTAGGTAATCTGTTTTTTTCTGTCTGACTAAACATACAGTCAACCTCTGGTGCTACAGTTTCACTAAGATCTGTCTATGTGTGGATTTATTTTTATTTAGTCTATAATTCATTTTTCTTGAGTGGGAGGTTTTATGTTTAATCAGTTCTGAAAATTCCTCAAAAATACTGCTTTTCTGGACTTCTAATTAGACATATATTAGGATCTTCTTACTCTATTTTTTATGTCTTTTGACTTCTCTCTCACGTCATCCTTTGTGCTATATGCAGGGGAATTTCTTCACTTGGTTTCCTAGTTCATCAGTTCAGCCTTGTCTGAGATGCAGTGTGTCCTGTCTACTGTGATTTTAAAATTATAATTATTTACTTCTAAAGATTCTGTTTTTTTCTTCATATTTTATCTGCTTAATTCTTATAGTTTCTTAATCTGTACTCATATTTTTGATACTCAATATTAACTTTAAAAAACACTTTATTCATATTGTATATTTATATCCAACAACTTTTTTTTTTTTACATTAAAAAATTTTTTATTTGTGTTAAAAAATGTTTGTACACCAGTATTTAAAATCACTGTAACAAAAAGGAAATGGCACTCCAAACTGCACTTCAAAGACCAGAGGACATCTTCGACTAGCTTGCTTTTTACTCTAGAGTTCACTGTCATCCCACCCAGCTTCCTCCTTCACCAACAGTTTTTTTTCCCCCTCCCAGTCAGACAGGCAGATGAGAGAGTCAGGCCATGGCCTACACATTGTTAGAGTAGTTCTCCTTTCTCTTATGTGAAAAAGGTTGGCAGTCATTTAATTGATCCAACCTTTTACATCTTACAAAGCTAAACATCTAAAAGTAAAATAAGAAGGCAGTGCTTGTGGAATATACAGTGCATACTGGCAGCGTATGCTTCATTAGGATTCGCCTGCTTGCTTCTCCTGTTCAATAGTTTCTTTTGAAGGCAGTGGATTTTTCTCTTGCGTTTCTGTTTTCTTCAATTTTGATTTATCGAACTTTTCAATCTCAGTCATTTTGGGTTTGTCAGACAGTTACAGAGGGAGCAGAGAGAGCTGCAAAGGAGAGGAATCCGGTCTGCGATGGCCAATGAGTGCTCCAACAACTCTTAATATTTGTTGTCTTTAGCAGACTGTTTTTGCTGGATTTTGCTGATGGTGTCTTGTTTCTGGTTTATTTGATTATAAGCTCATGTTTGCTGAAACTTTATCTGTAGAAATTTTTAAAAGTTTAAACCTTTTATTATGTATTGGGGTGTAGCTGACTAACAATATTGTTGTAGTTTCAGGTGAATAGCAAAGGGACTCAGCCACACACACACACACACACACACATCCATTCTCCCCCAACCATACACACACACACACACACACACGTATCCATTCTCCCCCAACCATACACACACACACGTATCCATTCTCCCCCAACCATACACACACACACACACACACACACACACACGTATCCATTCTCCCCCAAACCCACCTCCCATCCAAACTGGCACACAACATTGAGAAGAGTTCCATGTGCTATGCAGTAGGTCCTTGTTGGTTATCCATTTTAAACATAGCGATGTCCATGACCTTCCCAAAGTCCCTAACTGTCCCTTTCCTCCAGAAACCATAAATTCAGTTTCTAAGTCTGTGAGTCTTTTTCTGTTCTTTAAGTTCATTTGCGTCATTTCTTTTAAGATACCACATATAAGGGATGTCATACAATGTTTCTCCTTCTGTCTGACTGACTTCACTCAGTATGATGCTCTGGGTCCATCCACCCAGACAGTATGGGTCCATCCACCCAGAATAATGCCATATTACAAATGGCATTATTTCTTTTTAATGGCTGAGTAATATTCATATATATCTTTCTATATATGCACCATATCTTCTTTATCCATTCCTCTGTTGATGGACATTTAGGTTGCTTCCATGTCTTGGCTATTATAAACAGTGATGCAATGAATACTGGGGTTCATGTATCCTTTTGGATCATGTTTTTCTCCAGATATATGCCCAGGAGTGGGATTGCAGGATCATATAGTAGCTCTATTTTTAGTTTTTTAAGGAACCTCCATACTGTTCTCCATAGTGGCTATACCAATCTAAATTCCCACCAGCAGTGTAGGAGAGTTCCCTTCTTTTTATACCCTCTTCAGCATTATAGAAATTCTTTTGAGGCCTGAGTTGAAGGTGAATTCCTTCCAGAGAGGATTTGTGTTTGCTTCTATGGGAACTGCCACTGTGGGTCTCTAAATTTAATTCTCACAAAAGAAGTGTGAATCAGCTTAACTTCCTTGAGGCGTGATCAGTTTGTGAGTTCTCAGTGGAAGTTTTCTTCCTTTCCTTCTAAAGCCAACTCTGACATAGGCAAATTTCCTTGCTGACTTCCTTTGCAAAGCAGATTTCTTTCCCAGCTCCCTTCACTAAGGATGTGAAGTCTCTTAGAATCATGATTTTATGCTGAAATGTCTCTTTGGAGATTTAACCCTTGACCATATTCAGATCCTGCATTTGTTTCCTGTGTCCTCATTGCCACTAAAAATAGGGCTGTTTGTCATTACTCACTGACATTGCCTTTGAACTGGCTTTAGTTCTCATTCACCTCACTGGTTCCAGACCTTCCCTTTGCTCTTGGGGCAGTACAGCATTTGGAAAGTGAGTAGATCCTGGCGGCTCAGAGTGCAGGCTGTTCTGCCAAACTGCCTAACTTAAACCCCAGCTCTGCCATCTATTAGCTGTTTAACTTTGAACAGGTTTCTGAACCTCCCTGGGTTTCTATTTTCACATTTGTGAAAATGGGGATAAGTCACAGATTTGGTACAATGAAGACCTTAATCCCTTAAAATGTATAAAGTACTTAGTAGGGGGACTGGCCCAGCCCACATGCATTCAGTGTATATTAACTGTTTTTGGCTTCTAAGGATTTTTGTTTCTTGTCAGCTCAGTAATGCATTTTTTAAAAAGCTGTTTTACCTAGCATTTTTGTGTAGTGAAAGGAATATCATGATAACAGGTTCCCATAGTGTGTGTGTGTGTGTGTATTTGTGCGCTTAGTTGCTCAGTTGTGTCTGACTCTCCCATGGATGGTAGCCTGACAGCCTCCTCTGTCCATGGCATTTCCCAGGCAATAATACTGGAGTGGGTTGCCATTTTCTCCTCCAGGGGCTCTTTTCCATAGTATTGTGATTTTATTATTTTCACACAGCAAAATGGATCTTAAAGCAAGTCCCCTCCCACCCTGACACATTGTTTTAAATGTGCAGGTCCCACGTATGTTCACATCTTTCAGCCGAGTGACTCGGGGACCACAGGGAGGCTGAGGGACCCATGTTCATGTGGCTGGTGGACTTTCAGCTTACGTCTTGTGTTCTTTTGCAGGGTCACGTGCACCGAGACATCCAGTAGCTTTCTCATTGGTTTTCTGAACTTTGACACCATGAAGTTTGGTGCCACCCAGGCTCGCCGTCTCTCCACGGCCTCCTCGGTCACCAAACCGCCACACTTCATCCTCACCACCAACTGGGTTTGGTACTGGACTGATGAGTTCGGCTCTTGGCAGGAATATGGAAGACAAGTAAGTGTCATGGAAAGAGGGTGAGTGTTTCTTCCTGTGGGTCCATGATGGAGGAGCCTTTCCAAACATGGGCACAAGGACTGCTCCAGGGAGCCCTTGACAGAGCCAAAGATCCCCATGTCCCCTTATGACTCACTTGCTTTGGGGGAATTATGGCAGAACTGGTTAATTTAGAGTTCATTTGTATGAGGTCACATCTTGGAACAATTAGCTATCTGTTAGTTCATGAGGACTGAGTATCTTTGGTTGTAGTGATATCATAGTTTGTTAAATGAGGTAGAAAAATGTCTCTCTTACTGTTGAGCAGGTAACTGTAGAGTGAGTGCCTGGGTGTGCAGGAGTGTTTGTGTAGCTGTGGAATAAAGCTTAAGGCTTTTCAAAACTGGCTTTCTGCTTTATCTATAGTAGTCGCTTTACAAAAGGTTTACAAGTATATGAAATTAACTTGTTTCAGCTATTGATTTGGTATCTGGGTCAAGTAACTGCTGCTGTCAACTATTCGGAGATGTTCATAGATGAATCAAGTTTAGAGGGAGCTCCCCCCCTGCCCCGGTTACCTGTAGAGATACATGTGTAGGGAGGTCACCATTTCTATAGTGACAGCTTCTCCCAAATGACAGTTGGGATATGTGGTCTAATAGACATTTGTATTTTTCTGGGTTGTGAGAGGCTATATTAAAGCTTTAGTTTCATGCTCTTGACTGCATTTGGAATGTCTCTCTCTCTGGGAACTCTGTAATGTGAGCTTCGTGGGAGCTTTTGCCACTGATGTGCCCCCGGGCTGAGGACAGTGTTTGCACATAGCAGGTCCTCAGGAGAAAGACGTTGGCCATTTGAAACACAGAGGTATTGCCACTATAGAGTGGCAGGTGGACATGGGCACTCTCAGCAGATGACTTGTTCCCTCCTCCTTCCCTCTTCTTTCAGTGCCAGCCTTCCTGTATCATTGCTCCATCCGTCTTCTGCCCCACCTGTCTCCCCCCGAGCATCCTGGGATTTCCTCCGTCTTCCCTGGGTTTGTTCAGGGAGGCTTTCTAGTGTGGCTCTGGGTTTGGTCAGGAGTGGGAGGGGAGAGGCCGAAACAATGGACAGAAGAGGCTGTGGTGCTCAGGCCCTCAGTGAAATAGCGTTTGCGAGGTCACTTGCACTTGAAGGGTTGTGTTATCTGTTACAAGTAATTGAATATCCTCTCTTCCATTGCTCCCGTCACAGTTATCCAGGTTAATTGGGCCCATGTGGGCTGTCTTCCATTTTTCTGAGCAGCTTACAGCAGGTAGTCCTGTTGGCTCCTATTCTGTGTCTCTCTCTACGACCATAGCCCCTCCCAGCTCCTCTCGTGTGCTTCCCCCAGGACACGGACACCCACTGTGGGCTCGTCTGCAGGGTGTGTGGATGGCCCCCAACGTCTTATCTTCTTGCCTTCACCATGTATCTATCTGGCTTTCCCTTCATAGGGCATGGATCACCCTGTGACCAGCATCACCAGCAGTGACTTGGAGAAGGCCTACCTGGCGTACTGTGCCCCGGGGTCTAACCCCCAGGCAGCCACCCTGAGGTTCCAAGCAGGAAAGCACACATATGAGTTAGACTTCAAAGGTACTTCCTGGGGTTCCCCGGTGGCCTAGTGATTAGGATTCTGGGTTTTCACTGCTTTGCCTGTATTCAGTCCCTGGTCAGGAAACTGAGATCCCACAAGCTGTGTGGCATAGCCAAGGTGAGGTTGGGGGAAGGTATTTCCTGATCCACTGCACTCACCCAGTAGGGCCTGATCATCTGCTGGCTCTGCCTTTTCCATCTTAACCCTGGAGAAACTGTATACACATTGAGGGCCAGGAAAGAGAAGGATGCAGTGGTCCCTGATCTGAAGTGCTGTGGATCTAGAAGGGAGGATAGACCTGTCAACCGATGAGCCAGCCAGCAGGATGCAGGGGGAGCTGCCTGGGGTAGATAGCAGGCGATGGGAACCCCGAGTGTGGAGGGACAGTGGCATCAGCCTGTGGGCAGTGGTGGTGTAGGCAGCACTGAGGCAGGGTCCTGTAGGCCGTGGGCAAGTACGTCCTTGTGTCCAAGGATTAACTTTAGTGACTGACATGCGTCACAGTGGTTCTGCTCTACAGCTCCGCCTCCTGCTCCCAGCTGCAGAGTCCATGTCAGCTTTTCTGTAGGCGCCTTCAGCACTGGTGGTTGGCTGGAAACACATGGTAGACACACACATCAGCTAAAAATTGCTGTGAAGCAGATTAACAGGTGTTCTGCTTGTGGTAGCCTGAGTCTGGGCCTTAATGGCTTGTTCTGCTTGCCTTGACAGACAGACAGAAGCAGACCAAACACCCTTTGGTCAGGTCTTCCAGTGACTTATTTGTGAGGTGTGGTGTTTTTTTTCCTTTAGTTTCAGTTTCTTGTGGCTTCTTTCAAGCCATTTTCACATGGATTTATCAGTTCATCCATGTTCAATTCAGTTTTGCCTTTAAATTCACTTTTTAATCTCTGAATCCTTCTGAATTTTCAGCATTTTTTTTTAAGGAAATTAAGTGGACCTCCTTTTAAGCACTTTTAAACAGCACTTTAAGCACTGTTTGTTGTTTGCTTTTGTGGACCATCTGTTTGGAGGGCAGCAAACTGTCTTTGGTGAATTATCCTAAGTCCACTCTATCTGCCTATTTTTATCCAGTTAGTTTTGCTTGTGGTTTCATAGTACTTGTAATTTTGCTTAAGGTAGAATCGCTGCCCCCTCGATGTGCCTGTGCACAGAGCCTAAAAGTTTCTTCAGCTCTACAATGAGAACTGCTTCCAGCTTTCAGTATTTGCTGGGAAACATCAATCATGTGTGAGGTGGTTTTACAATCCACAGTCTGATAAACACAAGTGCACTCAAGGGGATCGTGAGAAATCTATGGAATAATAAGTTGGGACTGGCTTGAAGATCAAGTCAGTACAACTAGCACCCATCTGACTGCTGCTGACCACAGTTTGAAATATTTCTTTAAAGTATCTGAACACTATCAAAACAAATCAACCAGAAATGTCAGATGCAGCCTGTCAACACAGGCAGCTCCCCCAGGGGACAGAATAGTCAAGATGAGGGTGGGGAAGAACACACACTGAGTTTACTGCAAACTCAAGAAAAGCATATTTCCTACAGACTGCCCCAAGCGCACTTGGTGGGCAAAACTCTTTGGTCTGTGTGTTGGTAGATGACAGTAGCCACAGAAGTTTGAGGTGACTTAGCTTCTCCCTCCATAACCTCACTACTCGGCAGAGTGAAAGCAAGTCTCAGACAGCAGTCTGCCACTCAAGTTTATTTACTAAACATTTATTAGGAAGCAAGTTTGTTTCAAAAACACACACAGCAGGCCAAATGACTCGTTCTGTAGCATCAGGGAAGACTTGACTCTGTCCTTTCAAGGACTCCTGTCACAGAACAGTCACTGAAGGCAAATGCCACCACTCCAAAGGCAGAATTCTGATGTCTGTTAGCTGGTATCGGTTGGCAGAATCCCCATGGTCAGGGCTTGTTTAGGACTTCACCTAGTGTATCCTCTTTAATGGTAAATTAGGGAGATGGCCTCATGCTTTACTCTGTTCAAGGGACGTAGGGAACGGGTCTCACAAATGCTTAGCCCATTCACGTATCTCAAATACCTTTGAATTTTATCTATAAAAGCTTATTTAAGAGTCATTGCAATGCTAGTCAACAGACCAGTGAAAAACCTGTTTAAGTAAGCTAATTAGCAGAGTATTGGTGAGAGGCTGAGTGATGGGTAACTGAAGGGGGTGTGGTAGCCTTGTCTGGAGTGTGGTCTCCCGATCAGAATGTGGGGGACTGGCAGGGAGTGCCCATTCTTGACTGCCTGGACTCTGGCACGAGGGACACATGCCTAGGTGATCACAGGGTGTATGCTCAAATGCAGTAGGGCGAATTAGTTTTTCAAGTCAAATAAATTGTTTAAGTGCAGAAAGTAAGACTTGACAGAGATTTCCTGGTGGTTGGGACATGCAATCTATAGGTATCGTGACTTTTCAGCCTGAAAGATAGGTTCTCCTCTCTGCCCTCAGGATGAATCTAAGAATCTTGGGGGTTGGCATAGGGTAAGAATTTCATTTATTAATGACGATACAGGTTTTAAAAGGTTGAGAAATATTGCTGTTGAGTAAATTTAGTCAAACTAAGAAAAAAAAGTTGTAAGAATAAAATGATTATATTAACTCTAAATCCCACTGGCTCAAGATGTGGTAATTTGGTCTCAGGCTGGGCTGAAGCTTTTTTATATCCAAGCTGGGAAAAATTGCTGAGCAAAATAATAGTTTAAACAAGATTGGAAGGAACAATTTAAAAGCACTCATGTATAATTGATATGTCAATTACTAATCATTCATCTATTCATTAAATCCAGTCTCCTACAGATACCTATTAGGAATATTTGAAATGTGTAAAACTGCCTTATTTTTAACAGATTAATTGTGGGCTGTAACATTTGGATTAGCATTACAACCTGTTTAATTTGTGTTTATAAAACATTGCTGTCCTATATGTATATTTGTGGTTTTTTCCCCCCAGCCTTCATTCAGAAAAACGTGATCTATGGCACAGTTAGAAAGGTTTGCCGGAGACCCAAATATGTGTCTCCCCAAGATGTGAAGATGAAGCAAACCTGGTAGGTGGCATTTGGGGAATTTGTTATGTAATATGTGTATCAGCTGGTATGTGCTCAACTGCAGGTACTGATCCTACTCAGACTGGCTGTAGCATCAAGAGGGTTAGTGGGCTCGCAAACTTATGCCCTGGCACTCTGTCTCTATTTCCTATGTCTTGCCCTCCTCTGAGTATATTTGTACTTTGCTTCACTTAATACCAGGCTTACCCTGTGGCTCAGCTTGTAAAGAATCTGCCTGCAGTGCGGGAGACCTGGTTCAATCTCTGGGTTGGGAATATCCCCGGAGAAGGGAAAGGCTCCCCAATCCAGTATTCTGGCCTGGAGAATTGCGTGGACTGTACAGTCCATGGGGGTCACAAAGAGTCGGGACATGACTGAGCCACTTTACTTTTCACTTAATACCAAAGTGCTTCTCTTTATATGAGTGATCTGTAAGAAGGTGGAGGCTTCATGAAATGGAAAAATCTGTATATTTACCACACTTCAAGTAAAAATGTATTATAAAGGTATAATATTTAACAGTTATAAAAAGGTAAATGCTTGATGTATAATTGTTTTAATGATGATACAGATACAATTAACAAAGCATTAAATGATAAGCCAAATACAACAGAAAGGAAAAGATACCTCAAAATCACTTAATTAGATGTTTTATCTTTAAGATGGCCAGTGGTGTTACTGTGACATGAAGGTATTCTTGTGCAGATTTTCCCAGAAACCAGAAAATTCTTTCTTAGTTTAGAGTTAACTTAGAGAATGTGAAGAAATAATAATAATCTAACTCTGATAATTTTCTGGTTCCATTTTCAAGTGATTATATCTTTTGCTTTATAACTTGGAGGATATCTTTTTGAACAGCTCTGGGTTTTTCTGTTTGTATGTTTGTTTTTATTTTTTAATTGGAATATCATTGTTTTACAAAATTATCTTAGTTTCTGCTGTACAACATGAATCAGCTATATGTGTACATACACCCCTTCTCTCTTGAGCCTCCCTCCACGCCCATTCCACCCCTCTAGGTCATTACAACGCACAGAGCTGAGCTCCCTGTGCCCTACAGCGGATTCTCACTAGTCATCTACTTTACACATGGTAGTGTATACATGTCAGTGCTACTCTCTCAATTTGTCCCACCCTCTCTTTCTCTCTTTCCATCCTTGTGTCTACAAATCTGTTCTCTACATCTGTGTCTCTGTTCCTCTCCTGCAAATAGGTTCATCAATATCATCTTTCAGGGCTGGTTTTTTTTCCCCCACTGGTAGCAAACTGGTTTTTGTTTCTAACAAAGCATTTAAAGTTCCTCTTTGTCCTCCAGTTGTATGTATGAATGGCAATTCCAGTTCAGAGTCATCTAAAGCAGTTTGACTACTGGCATACATATTCCACTAGTTGTGAAGGCATTGGACCAGAGAAAGAATTATCCTTATGGGTAGCAGTGTTGGGATATCTAACTGCAAGGCTGCTTGTTGTGATCTGCAGGCCAGTCTAGACTTGAAGCTAGCTTATCAGCTTGTCTTTTCAAGACTTGAATTTTTGTAAATGTTGAAATAATGGAATACGCCTCCAAAACTCCATTATTTTAATACTTGAATATCATGGAATATTAAAAATACCAAAAGCAGATGCTGCAGGCACTAATGGGCCAAATTCATCCCCAAAGTGGGCTCCCTTACATCCCAGACTACCAGAAGCCAGTAGGGCTGTGCCTGGCCTTAAGAGCATTTAGGAGCAGGGCTCTCCTGCTGCTGACGGGGACAAATTTGTGAGCTCTGCACTGATCAGACACCTGAATTGGTAGTTTTAGGTTTGAGGCATGTGGGCTGGGATTGGAGCTGGGGGAGGGGTCAGTTCTCTCCAACCCCTACGGCCAGTTACTGGGGGATGGTGGCTTGGATTGCGAGAGGTACCACAGTGCCCATTAGTTTGATGTGTGACAGCCCAGGCCAGGACTGTAGCCAGCGCTGCTGTCAAGCGGACTGCCCCTTCCATTAGCTGGAGACATCTGGCTCATTTCTGTTTCACAGAGGACCGAGAGTGTTTCCGTTTCTTATTTTAAGATGTCACATATGGACTTCAGTGGTTGTACTTGTGGAGCACGGGAAGGTCATTTAAAGAAGCTAGAGGGAAAAGGTATTATCAATCCAAGCGAATAGAGTGCCTGTGAGTCTAACAGAGTAACCCTTCCCTGTTTCCTTGAAGCCAGGTGTGCCTTCTTTCCTCCCTTTCTTAATAAAATTTATTTTTGGCTATGTGTAAAACATGATTTAGAAGTCAAAACTGTGAAAAGATATACTCAGTAGTTAGAATTCTCCTCTCTATATCTCTGTACTGTTTCCTTGGCGGGCAGCCATTTTCATCAGTTTTTGGTTTATCTTTACTGTGTTTCTTTTTGCAAAAATGAGCAAATGAGTGTACATAAAAGTGTTGTCTTTTGTTGAATAAAAGGTAGCATTCTATCTATACTATTCTGTACCTTTTGTCTTTCACTTAATACATCATTACTAGACTTACTGTGGTGATCACTTCAATATGTGTATTGGTTGCTCAGTCTTGTCCAACTCTCTGCAACCCCATGGACTCTAGCCCTCCAGGCTCCTCTGTCCCTGAAATTCTCCAGGCAAAACTACCAGAGTGGATTGCACATTTCCTTTTCCAGGGCTGACTCAGGGATCAAACCCAGTCTCCTGCATTGCAGGTGGATTCTTCACCATCTGAACCACCAGGAAAGCTTCACTTAGAGTATTATACAAATCTGGGGGGAAAAGAAATTACTCTCTTTCAGTTCATTGAAGTCTTCCCAATTCTGTTTCCGTCTTCGTGATTCTCCATCATGTGTATTTGCCATGATTTAATCTGTCCCCTTTTGAGGAATGCTTTGCCTTTTTGTGATCTGCTAGTATGAGTATGATACCACAGAGAATGTATGCTGTATGTGCTATTTGTTGGTTGTGGAGGTGAGCCATCAGGTTGGAGTCCTAGATGGTAAATGCAAGTTCCTCTTTGTGGGGTTTAATGCCCTCACCCCAGAATGTGTGAGGTGCCTGTTTCCTTCAGCCTTGAAACAGAGGAAGTCATCAAGCTCTTCAGTAAAGGTGGGAAAGGGTATTTCAGTGTATTTAATTCACTTTCTCTTATGCGTGAGGTTTAATATTATTTCCTAACATGTAAGGGCCGTTTGCATTTCTTTTTCTGGGGATTATTTGTCTTTTTGTCCATTTTTCAGCCAACATTTTGGTATGTTTCTTAAACATTGAGTCTTCTTTCTGTTGGGGAGATCAGCCCTTAGTTTGTCATGTAAGTTGCAGTATTTTTTCTTTGCTTGTTGTTTGCCTTTTGGCTTTGTCTATGAAGTATTTTACCAATCAGAAATATTTATCATTTAGTTAAATGTATCTGTCTCTTCTATTTAGATTGCTTCTGGATTTAGTTTTGGTTAATTATGAGTGATCCTACTTCTGGACATCATTTTTCTAAAATATTTGTGTTACTTGACTGTGTCAGGCCTTGGCTGCAGCATGTGGAATCGTTGATATGGTGTACAGGCCTAGTAGTTGTGGCACGTGGGTTTAGTTGCCCCAAAGCATATGGGAACTTAATTTCCCACCAGGGATCTAACCCATGTCTCCTGCATTGGAAGGTGGATTCTTAACCACTGGATCACCAGGGAAGTCCTGGACGTCTTTTTTTCTTTCCTTCCCTATCCAGAGCCTACCCCTGATACAGTTTAGAAAAACCTGTCTCTTTTCTGAAACTGGGTCTCTTTTGTCCTCACTCTACTTTGTTTTCAGGGGCCCATGGCAGACACCACATGTCAGAAATAAGAGTGGTCATTTTGGTGAGATTCAGACTGAGACATGAGGGATCAGGATCTTCCTGCTCTTTTGCACGCATTGATGCAGGAAAGTGCATGGTGCTTCCCTCTATCCTGTGTGACGGAAGCTGGTGGTCATGACTCCAGCAAGCGAGTTTGCTTGGTCCTCCATGGCCACTGGGACTCTAGTGTGGGTGGCTTTTAGAAAGAAATGCTTTATATTTACACAGTTAGTGGGGTCACAGTATATGATCTCCACATTGGATCTACGCAAGTACAGACGTTTTGCTTGTTTCTCTTTCTCTTGGAACATTGAAGATATCACTCCACTGTCCTTTGGTTTCCATTGCTGTTTCTGAGAAGTCAGCTGTTGGTCTAACTGAAGCTTTTTGCCAGAATCACTTTTTTTCTCCCCTTCTGGCTGCTTTTAAGGTTTTCCATTTGTCTTTGTATCATGCACTGTCACTCTGGTGTGTCTAGATATGCATTTTTATTTGTCCTGTTGAAGATTCTTTGTGCTTCTTAAATCTGTAGGTTGGTGTGTCTCATTAGTGCTCTTTGAAAATTGCCTTCACCCTGTTCTTGGTATTGTCTTTTTGGAGCTTCAGTTTGGCTGTGGCCAGATTCAGGCCTTCTCACTGTGTTCTCCACGTCTTGGCTTCTTCCCCTCCTTGCCCATCTTCTTGCTGCTCTGCCCCACATTCTGGATAATTTCACTGCTCTTACTTTTCAGCTCACCCACCCTCTCTTTAGATTGTCTGATCTGCTAATAAGCCTGTCCATTGAACTTATACTTCAAAGATTTTTTTTTATTTCTACATTTTTTTTTTCCAAATCCTTCAGGCCTATTTATAGTTTTCTGTTCCTTGCATATGTTTTTAAAGTTTGTCTTAAATTTCTTTAAACATAGAAAGAAATTAGCAGGCAGTTGTTTTATAACCTGCCTGCTAATTTTAGCATCTTACATCTACATGGGTCTGTTTCTGGCTGATTCTTGCTTGTGGGACCTTTTTAAGTTATTTTTAAACTGTGCCATTTTCCTAGGAAAGTTATTTGTGGGAGTTCTTTGAGGCTTAGGAAGAAGGTACATATCTCATGCCAGCAGAAACAGAAGGTAGATCTATTGTGGGAAGAACAGAGCCTTCTGAAACTGACTAGGAATGATTTGGAGTTAGTTTCACAGTCCTTGTTTTAAACCCTTTGGTCCACATGTTTTTTAGAACTCAGTTTTTATTTCATTTTTAAAAAAAGCATGTGCTGCTTGTATTATGTGATACATGCAATGACACATGCTAATATTTTTTGCATAGTCACTTTAAGAAGGGAAGAGAGAGACCACAAGTAGCCTCTTGGCAGTTCAAGTCAAATTTCTACTGCCAAGTGAATTTTGACATCAATTTTATGTTTTAAAAAAATGTTTTTAAACACCACATATGTTTATGTAAACATATGTTTATGTTGTGTTTATGTAAACATATGTAGTTCTGCCAACTAAACATCATTGAAGCTGAGTTTTTTTAAACTTAATTTGTTTTTTATTAGAGTATAGTTGATTTATAGTGTTGTGTTTCACTGAGGCTGTTTTTTTTTTTTTTTTAATTATTTATTTAGTTAATTTTGGCTGTGCTGGGTTGTCTTTGCTGTGTGGGCCTTCTCTCTGTAGCAAGCTGGGGCTGCTCTGTGCACGGGTTTCTCATCGTAGTGGCTTCTCTTGTGGAGTGCAGGCTCTAGGACCCAAACGCTTCAGTAGTTGAGGTGTATGGGCTCATTAGTTGTGGGATACAAGCTTCATTGTTCCATGGCATGTGGAATCTTCTTGGACTGGCAGTCGAACCACTGTCCCCTGCATTGCAAGGCAGGCTCTTAACTGCACCACTGGGGAAGCCCTGAGGCTGTTTTTAATGAAAGTTTCAAGGCTCTTTGAATTTTATAAAATTATGGGGAGGGTTTGTGTGTGCGGCTTTAGTCATAATGCTCTCTCCCTTATGTGGTAGAGTTAGGGTGCAGGTGAGAAACAGATCCCTTGTGCCCGACTGGTTTTGACCACACAGGCCAAAATGGAAGTGCTGTCCCATGGTGGAGAACGTGTTTATGTGCTTCCTTGCCTTCTCCCTGACTTTACAGACGACATGCTGAGACTCAAGGCTGATGGCCTAGGCTGTTGGAGGCACCTCTGAGAGGCCTACTTATGTCTAAGAACAGACTAAGTGTTTTTCTTTACATTTTGTAGCAGCATCAATTCTCAAGGCCTAAAGAACATTCCTGACCATTGGGATCTCTCGGCCCTGCCGGACACTGGCTTTAAGGTATGAGACTGGCACTGACCTAGTCTGGGAGGAGGGTGTTCTTAGACACAGGTAGGTGTGAGCAGACTGTGCTGTGTCCTCTGCTGCTGAGAGGTGAGTCCTAAGTTTGATATCTTTCAGATCTTGGGGCTTATTTACAGCTAAATGACTACTTAGGAGGTGGCTGTGGCCTGAGGGGAGAAGGATGTATGGTGGAGGGAGGAAGATGAACTGGAAATTTTCTAGGAAGGGCATAAATAAGCTGCTTAGCCGATTACAGTTTTACTAAGAAGGAAAGGGAAAGAAGCCAGGAGAGGGTTCAGTGTGATGAGGGCCATCTAAAAGAGGAGTTGCAGTTGGGAGGAGGATACTAGGAACTTACTGGAAGATGAGAGAATGAACACTCCATTTAGCAGCTTGCAGTGGGCTCTGTGCTGAGTTGGGTAGAGAGCTCAGGCTGGGGTCTGGTGACGCCAGGTGTACGTGGAGCTTCTGGCCTCTGACCCGGCAAGCACTGTGCATACTGGCTTTTCCAACTCAACAGCCCCTGCCTGGGAGATGCCCAAAGCACAGCCAGACCCCAGCAGCCCTGGGAGGACGTCGGAGGGCTGGGCGACTGCAGATGCAGTACTTGGCCATCAGGGACCAGGCCGCTGTATTTCAGGGATCAAGGAAGGCCTCACCGGGGTCCACACCTGGTGACGGCTGGCGCTTACACAGGAGAGGGTTGGGAGGAACATGCTGGTGGATGCGAACTGGATGGGGAAGGAACCTAAGACAGGACACAGAGTGTCTCGGGTGGAGGGCATGCATAGATGTGGGGGCACAGGAGAGGGAAGTCAGGCCCTGCTGTGGAGTGCCCTGGTCAGGGGGCTGAGCTGCAGGCCATGACAGGTGTGGGAGTCCTTGTCGGGCTCTGGGCTGGGAGGGCAGGCTTGAGGGAGAGGGCATGGTGGCCTCCAGAGACAGGAGCAGGGAAACCAGAGTCAGATTGTAGATTGCAGAGAGCCATGGATGTTCACATAGAGCCCAGATCATTTAGGGTCTGTGGGGGATGAGATGGTTATTATAAGGCTGCACTTGGGTCGGGGAAAGGATGATGCAGAGAGAATCCCCAGAGATCCTGGAACAGGGTCACTGGGCCCAGCCTCGTGGACCTGGCAATAGGCAAGCTGGTTGGGGTCCAGACAACAGGAGCAGGGATTTGTGTGTGTTGCTCTGTGTGACAGTCAGGGGCCTCTGCGGGCTCATCAGGAGTGCTTTCCTAGAGCCAGACGCTAGGGGAGGTGCAGACCCAGCTGGGAGGGGGTACCCGTGGTCTCACTGAGCTGAGCTGCTGTGTGCCGTCCGCCAGCCTGGCCTCTCCCTCAGCATGTGCTGTGCGTGGCCTCATCACTGCCCGTGGCAGGATTTACCCCTTCTCTGCCAGACGTGTGTGTTCCACATCCACCAGCACCAGCTCTGGGTCTTGTAGACCCTGTAGTTGGCCCTGAGTGGGGTCAGGAGGGGAGCAGGGACCGTGCTTGAACTCCTGTGGTGGTACTGATGTAGCAGTGCCTGCCTGTCCTTCTGGCTGGCTGGCTTCGCCGGGGAGAGGAGGGAAGTGACCACAGATTGCACACATCTGAGCCTGGAGAGACTGCCCCTCGGAGTTAAGGGGAGTGGGGAAAATGCTCCCCTTTACTGAAACACAGAAAGATGTCTGTGTTTGCTTGTGGTTCTGGCATTCCATGAGCAGCCTTGGGAAGAGAGCTGTATTCTACACTTTGACGATAACAGAGTGAAAATGTTTGGCCCTTACAGAGGATTACCATCCCTTCATCCTCAGAAGAGTTTCAGAAGGTCTGGAGCCTCTTCACCTGTACAATGCCTCTCTACTCCATTCAGAAGATTGAACGGGTCCAGAACCCCGCCCTCTGGGAAGTCTACCAGTGGTGTGTCCAGGGCTCGCTCTCGGTGGGCTAGTCCCTTGTTCCCTCAGACAGCTGCTTCCCAGACATGCTGGTGCGGCAGCGACAATCTGCCACAGCAGCTGCTGCTTGCCCCAGGCCACAGGGATCAGAAGCTGCGTCCCTCTTCTGTCCCCCTCTTCATCTGTACAACTCAGGGCCAGCATGTCCCTCCAGAGATGGGGCGGAGTCGGGGGTGGGTGCTGTGGCTTCCCCAGGGACAAAGCCAGCTCCTGCACTAGACACTCTGAAGAGCAACAGTCCCCTGTTGCTGGGGTCCATAGAAGCCACCCCTCACCCTGGGGTACGTAAAGCTATAGTCCTGGCAGCCAGAGGGCAAGGGCCTCCTTTTTGTGCCCAAGGACTGGCATGTCCCTGGGCACATGTCCGTGTGGGAAGGAAATCCACAGCAGGTCTCCGTGGTGGGCCTGGAGTCCTGCTCCCCTTTCCCCACAAGAGGCTGGAGCAGGGTCATCTGAACTCCAGCCTGGTGATGAGATCAGGGAACTTAGAGGAGAGGGATGAGGATGCTCCTGCTGTCCAGCATCTTCCAGCCCCCTTGGCTAGGCTTCAGGCAGGAGCAGGATACTGGGGAGAAGTAGCCTGGCTTCTCAAGGCTTGTCCATCTACTTTGGGGGTTCAAGGAGCCGTGGAAGCCTGGAGCCCAGGAGGGAGAGCTTCCTTCTGCTCTCACCCAGGTCCTGCTCTCAGCTTTCTAGGCTCCTGGCCCGTGACTGGAGTCTCATGGCTCCTGGTCTCATGGCATGTCTAGTAAGACATGTTTTCTTGGGTTGGGCAGCCTTTATTTGGTGGCAAGTGTCCTCTGCCTCCAGCACACATTCCCTGCGTGATTCTAGGCAAAAGGAGCAGATGCAGAAGAGAAATGGTGGGAAGACGGTGGATGAAAGGCAGCTGTTCCATGGCACCAGCACTGGTCTTGTCGACGCCATTTGCCAGCAGAACTTTGACTGGCGGGTTAGTGGTCTCCACGGTACTTCCTATGGCAAGGGTAAGTGCCCCTGCTGGCAGAATCCTCTTGGCCTCACTGTCCAGGACCCAGAAACCACCTTAAAACAAATTGACAGAGGGCGTGGGGGGAACCAGCATGAGTTGCACTAGTAGTTCAGACTCGGGGAGGACGGGCCAGGATGTGGGGAACCCAGCTGTCGGCACCTGACTCTCCCTCCCCGCCGTGTGCAGCCCCAGGTCTGACCCCTGCTTAGGCTGGGGTTTGGCTTCCCTGGGAGATGGGCCTGCATCTGTCTGGAGGAGTGAGGAGAGGAGTCAGGTCCCCACCTGTCCACGCTGTTACCTTAGAGTAAAAATCTGAACGCTCAGATACGCTTAGGTAAATACGTCATTCTTGTTGTAATGTGTTACCTGGTTTTGTCTCTTGGTTATTTTTAAAATTTATTTGAAAATAATTTCTAACAGGAAAGGTGCAAGAATAATATTTAAAAAACCCTCCCACGTAAATTTTACCAGTTCATCAGCTTTAACACTTCACATTGGATTTATCACCCCCGTCTCTTACTTCTGAACCGTTTGTGAGTAGGTGGCATGTATCATACCACTTTACCCTTAAACACCTCTTGAGAACAGGAACATTCTCCTCTCCTCTTCAGTGGTTGCTAAATTGAGAGAACCTCGTAGTGGTGTGATCTGTAGTCAGCAGCTTCTCGGCCAGGTCTGTCCGTTGGCTTCAGTCTGCGTGCTGACGGCTGTGGGGTCAGGGTGCATGGGAGCCAGTGGTGGGTTGTTAATCTGAATGTGCAGGCAGCAGCTTCCAACTCAGATTCCCATCCATGAATCTGTGTATCGGGTGGTGGGTGTCTGCAGCGTGTTCCATGGGTGGGGTCTTGGTCATTTTCCACACTAACCCTGGGAAGCCGGGCCGACAGCCCCATCTTATGGCTCAGGAAGCTGACATTCTGGGAGAGGGGGTCAGTGATGAGGGGCCCAGAGACCTTTAGAGTTGGAGTGACAGATCTTGCTTGAAAAGAGTTTTCCATCTCAGAGTTTCATGACCCCTCTGAAGCCCTTCATGAGGAAGAAGTTGGAAAAACGGGAGCAGAGGGAAGGTAATGGCTGTAGATCTTGCCCTGTTGACAGGAAGTGGGCACGCCTTTTCTGGCCACAGGCTGACCCTGGTGTCCTTGTAGGGAGCTACTTTGCCCGGGACGCCGCATACTCCCACCATTACAGCAAAACTGACACCAACACCCACGCCATGTTCTTGGCTCGGGTGCTGGTGGGCGAGTTCGTCCGGGGCAGCACTGCCTACGTCCGCCCCCCGATCAAGGAGGCCCAAGGCAACATCCTGTACGACAGCTGCGTCAACAGCATGTCCGAACCGTCCATCTTTGTGATCTTCGAGAAGCACCAGGCCTACCCGGAGTACGTCATCCAGTACACTGCCTCCACCAAGCCCCCGGCCGCTGCTCCCACCCTCTTGTCCTTGGCTTCTTTCTTCAGCGGCCGGCAGTGAGCACCCCGATGGTTTTATGCCTTTCTGGCTTATCTTACTTGAAGTAGTTCTTTAGGGAAAGTTTTTTTTTTTAAACAAAAAACTTTTAATGAACTGTTCATTTAACATTGACTTCGTGATGAAGTTACGAAGATTCTTAATCTCTGGCTGATGATAATATTTTCACTTTTAAATCACTTTTGGACTTGCCAGTAATGATGGTAGGCGAATCCATTATTGCTTTTTACTCGGGTGTTAAAGTTTTATTTTTTACTCTTTGTTGACTTTGCTGCGGATTGGCATCAGGCACAGATTTTCCAGACACTATTTTATGGATTGGTTTTAATTTGCAACAATTTCTGTCTCTTCAGTGGTTTGACATTTCAGGGTCTTTGTGGCACCTGGATTTGTTTTTATCAGAATGACACAGTAGCCATTGGTACAGAAGTCCTGGGTTGTGGGCCTGGCAGGGCACATCATGTCCGTTGCGATGTGTCTAATCCAGACAACATTTCTGCTGCTTCTCCTGGGCTTCTGGCCTTGAAATTGGCCCATGTTAGACCAGTGGCTAGACCAGCTGTTAGACCAGTGGCTGCTGTGTAGTGTCACTGAATCCCTGTTGGTGTCCCTTAGTCGTGGCAGGTGATAGGAGTGAGTGGCTCTCCCAGGACCTGGCCTGGCCTGTGAATGCCTGTCCCTGCCTCTGCACAGAATACCCTCTGAATAAGGGTTTTATGTCCCCATGAAATCTGAATACCTGTGCTGCAGTGTCACAGCAGAGTCTGGGAATAAAAAAATATTTATCTGACCTGGGTGACAGCTGCAGCTCATTCTTCAGTGTCTGTTTATCGAGCGCCTGTGGGGTGAGTCACTTTTCTGGGTGTCAGGATAAAACAGAGCCCCTGTTTCTGGCCTCGAGGAGGGCTGTGCATGGTTTCATCATGAAGGCGATGAAGCTGAAGCTTCACGGCCCCTCATTTACTGGGGCTCCTTCCACAGCCCTCAGGGGAAACCACTGCTACCTGGCTGCATGATCATACATTTGGGTTAATTTGAAAGTTACATATTTGTTTCTTTTTCTTTCCCTCAACTCAGATTTCAAGCCCCACAAAACCCAGACCCACTGTTGTGCAGGGTGTTCTGGACGTGGAGGGGATGGTGTGTTCTGTGTCTCGTCCACGCACAGCGGCTGGGAGGGTCTCTGACGGGTGGAGGGGCTGGCAGGATGGCTCCACCCCTGGAGGCCCTCCACCCCTCCTGGGTGGCTGTGCCCACTGGCCTCGGTTCAGACCTCAGCAAGGTGTCTTTCCTTCCCCGGCACCTTCCTTTCCATCCCTCAGCCTCCTGATACGGTGTGTCTAGTTCCCACACGATGCCTCTGCCTGCGGTTCTCAGATCTGAGACTGCTAGGAGCTGAGTGGTGGGAAGCAGCAGGAGTGGCTTCATTGGGGGTGTGGGTGAGAACAGCAGGAGCTGATCAAATGCTCCAGAAAAGTCAAGTGAACTGTGGAGACGGCCAAGGCCTCTACCCTTGCTGACCTTTGAGAAAGCACATTGCCACCTTCCTGGACTGGACATTGAGGAAAGGACCAGGGTTTGTGGGTAGGAGTGGAGGGCAGCTGTTCCTGTGGGCATGGGAGGGGAATGGGACTGTGATGGGAAGAAGTCAAAAAGACCTCTCAGAATTCCCATGCAAAGAGGTAGTGGGGTGCAGAGCATGCATATGTGTGTATGAGAGAGAGAGAGATTGACAACAAATAGTCATGAGGCTGGCCTCTTATATTCTAAGAGGCCAGAAAGAGAAGGGATCTCTCCAGGTGGGCGCTTTGGGGAAAGCATGGGGTGCTGGGAGCGGGAGGCAGGGAAAACAGCAGAAGCTGCAATCACAGCGGTGGACACGGGGAGGCTCTCCTGCAACAGCCTGCACTTCCTACTGGAGGGTCAGCCTTGGTACCACATCCTTGCAGATTCCTGCTACGTTACCTATACAACATCAGCCCTGTGATGCTGCTTGGATGTTGTGTAGAGGAGGGGGCTGTGGTCCTTGTTTTATACATGAGGAAACGGCACAGAGGTGAAAAGACCACACGGCTGCTGGCAGCAGATCTGAGACTCAGTTTGCAAGTTGTTTGTTACATTTGAACTTCTCAGCAACACAATAATTATTCTTAATAAATTCAGTTCTGTATTTTGATTTTTTAATCAAAATTATGATAGGATGGGGACCTCCCTGGTGGTACAGTCATTAAGAATCTGCCTGCCAACACAGGGGACACGGATTTGATCCCTGATTCAGGAAGATTCCATATGCCTCTGAGCAACTAGGCCTGCATGTCATAACTACTGAGCCTGTGCTCTGCAACAAGAGAAGCCTTCGCAATGAGAAGCCCATGTGCTGCAATGAAGAGTAACTGCCCACTCACTGCAACTAAAGAAAGCCCGCAGCACACACAGCAACAAAGACCTCGCATAGCCAGAAACAGAAAATTATAATGTTCTTTTTAAAATTTTGGAGTATAGTTGCAGAGGAACCATGGATCAAATTGCCAACGTCTGTTAGATCACAGAAAAAGCAAGAGAATTCCAGAAGAGCATCTACTTCTGCTTCATTGACTATGCTAAAGCCTTTGACTGTGTGGATCACAACAAACTGGACAATTCTTAAAGAGATGGGAGTATCAGACCACTTTACCTGCCTCCTGAGAAACCTGTATGCAGGTCAGGAAGCAACAGTTAGAACCAGGCATGGAACAACAGACTGGTTCCAAATTGGTAAAGGAGTATGTCAAGGCTATATATTGTTACCCTGCTTATTTAACTTATATGCAGAGTACATCATGTGAAATGCTGGGCTGGATGAATCACAAGCTGGAATCAAGGTTGCCAGGAGAAATACCAATAATCTCGGATATGCAGATGACACAGCCTTATGGCAGAAAGTGAAGAGGAATTAAAGTGCCTCTTGATGAAGGTGAAAGAAGAGTGAAAAAGCTGGCTTAAAACTCAACATTAAAAAAAAATAAGATCATGGCATCTGGTCCCATTACTTCATGGCAAATAGATGGGAGAAAATGGAAAGAAACAGTGGCAGACTTTTTTTTGGACTCCGAAATCACTGCAGATGGTGATTAAAGCCATGAAATTAAAAGACGCTTGCTCTTTGGAAGAAAAGCTATGACAAATCTAGACAGCATATTAAAAAGCAGAGACATGACTTTGCCAACAAAGGTCTGTATAGTCAAAGCTATGGTTTTTCTAGTAGTCATGTATGGATGTGAGAGTTGGACCATAAAGAAAACTAAGCACTGAAGAATTGATGCTTTTGACCTGTGATGTTGGAGAAGACGCTTGAGAGTCACTTGGGCTGCAAGGAGATCCTAACAGTCCATCCTAAAGGAAATCAGCCCTGAATATTCATTGGAAGCACTGATGCTGAAGCTCCAATACTCTGGCCACCTGATGCGAAGAGCTGACTCATTTGAAAAGACCCTGATGCTGGGAAAGATTGAGGCAGGAGAAGAAGGGGACGACAGAGGATGAGATGGTTGGATGGCATCACCAACTCAATGGGCATGAGTTTGAGCAAGCTCTGGGAGATGGTGAAGAACAGGGTAGCCTGGTGTGCTGCAGTCCGTGGGGTGGCAAAGAGACACGACGGTGTGACTGATCAGCAACAGTAGTTGCTGTACAATGTTGTGTTAGTTTCTAGTGTACAGCAAGTTAATCAGCTACATGTATACATAGAACCTCCCCCTTTCTAACTTCCCATTCAGGTCACCACAGAGCATTAAGATAGGATGTTCTTTAAAGCAAAAAGTACACTGTGGCCTGTATCACTTTTCTGTGCATTGAAACTTAGAATGTTGGTAGTACTCTACCTAGAAAAATCAAAGCATTATAAAGCTTTTGAACCACTTTTAAAGTTGAGCTTCTGGTGAACATTATTCTCTTAAGTTAAACATCACAATGCACCAGACACTGAAAAGACCCCCATACTCGGGCCATCAGGACCACTTAACTTGAGCATCTGTGTGTCCCCTACCCTATCGATGCCTTCCATCCTGAGGCTAGACCTTCTTCCAAAACCCCAAGTTCTCAGTCATTTTGTCCAAACTATGTTTTAACTCATTTAGCAGCAGTTCTTTATTGAGAGGACGATCTGTTCTTCAGACACCATTAGCAAAGTCAAAACTAAGTGCAACACACATTTATTAAGCATTTAGGAAATGTTACATAAGTGGCCACTTTTATATTCATAGGCCAGGCACGCTTTCAACTGCTTCAGTGATGTTTTAACAAAAATCCACGTTTCCACACGATTTTCTTTGGATGAGAGGGTAGCGTCAGCGGGAGACGATTCTGATGTAGACACCATTTTTTGGACCTAGGGCAGATTTGGATTCTAGCTGCAGTGGTACCTAAAATAGGAAATTAAGATATCTGTCAGAAATAACCCTATTGATGAGAAAGTACCCTGGGAATGGGCCTGAGGCAGGTTGTGGGGATTGGGCTGAGGGCTGAGGGAGGTCAGGGCTGAGAGTGAGCAAAGTGGCCTCCCCAGGGGGACTCTGAGAGGCTGCAGAGTTGTGTCTTGAGCCTGGTGTTGGACAGGGACTCACCCCTTTCCTATGTTAATAACGTCCAGCAGAGGAAAGTGAAAGTGAAAGTTGCTCAGTTGTGTCTGACTCATTGCAACTCCATGGACTGTAGCCTGCCAGGCTCCTCTGTCCATGGAATTCTCCAGGCCAGAATACTGGAGTGGGTAGCCATTCCTTTCTCCAGGGGATCTTCCCAACCTAGGGATTGAACCTAGGTCTCACACCTTTCAGGTGAATTCTTTTACCAACTGAGCCGCCAGGGAGGTCCCAAAATACCAGAGTGGGTAGCCTGTACCTCCTCAGGGAATTTTCCTGACCTAGGAATCAAACCCAAGTCTTCTCCATTGCAGGTGGATTCTTTACCAGCTGAGCTACCAGGGAATCTCACAGGGGAGAGGTCCCCCAGTTACCCTAACAAGCCTGCTTGTAAGGTGGGAGCAGAACACTGCAGATGAAAAAATACAGGCTCAGAGAGGCCACCCGACCTGCCCAAGGGCACAGAGTGCCAAGTGGTGAATGAAACCTCAGACCTTCCTCATCTACTCTCATCTCTCACCCTGGGGCCCAGCCAGAAACTGAGTTGGACCCCCTCTCCCGTTTTCAGGAGCTTGGGGAGAGCTCCCTGCTTAAAGTCCGCTGCCATTCAGAAGGCTTTCCTTATGTCCAACTTAGGCAGGTGGATGGTGGGATGGAGATTAGGAAGAAAAGCCACAGAATTACTCGAGAAGCAGGGTATCCTCTACAGGTGCGTGTGAAAGGACTGTTCAGTGGCTACCATGGAACCTCCAAGGAGAGAAGTGCCACCAGGCCTTAGTGCTGGGGCCAGGCAGGCTTTCCCATTGATGTCTTTGAGTCCTGATGGAAGACCAGTTATAGGTTCAAGAAACAAGATGATCTAGACTTGTCCTTATCCCCTGTGGCAGCCACTAGTGAAAGTGGGTGCTGGGTGCTTGAAGTGTGGTTAATGCAAATGAGGAGCTGAATTTTTAATTGTATTGATTTATTACTAACATAAATAGCCATATGTGGCTAGTGGCTGTAACACCAGACAGTGCAGGTATAGGCACACTTGAAACAGGACTTCAGAAAAAGTAGTCTGCTGTGGCTGGCAAAGTCGTCAGGAAGGGCTTCCTGGAGGAACTGGCACCTGAGGTGGGGTAGGAATGGGAGATGCCCTATGAGCAGGACTTCTTGGGGACACTTTGGGGTCTGAGGGAACACCAATTTGAATTTGGAGGGTGGGATTAGACTGGGGGTGGGGAAGGGAGAGGGGTGGCATTCCAGAAAGGGAAGTGGCCTGAGCAGGCAGGAGGTGTGGGTGGAAGGCTCTTGGAATGGGAAGTTGGGGTGCGGTGGGCACCCCTGCGCCCAGAGCAGCGGGCGGGGCTCACCTGCGTCTCGGGACAGGCTTCGAACCGGAACTTGCGCAGGACGTGGAGCAGCGTCAGCTTGAGCTCCAGGAGCCCCAGCCGCACCCCGAGGCAGCTCCGGGGGCCCGCCCCAAACGGCAGGTACGCGTAGGGCCGCCGACGCTCCTGCGCCTCGGCCGTGAACCTGCAGGGTGGTTCGGTCAGGGTGGGCTCGCAACCCCGCCACCCTTCACAGGGCTTCACGCTCCTCCTACCAGGCAGGTGGGGCCTCAATCCTCCACCCTCTGCACCCCGCACCCGGGGTCTGCAGGATCGTTTTCTGCTGGACCCGTCAGTCCCCAAGGCTCCGGAGGAGGTGGCCGCCTGTCCACACGCTTCAGTCCAGGCTCCCCTCCTCCCGTCCTGCCAAGCCCTCCAAGCACTGTTGAATTCAAAGAATCACCGGGAACGTCCCCTTTGCCCTCTCTGCCTCTTCTTATGAATTCACTGTGTGGTTAACGTGCCTGCAGACTCACTAGAATCCTTGGGTGAAAGTCTCCAAGAAACCACAGCCCTCCCTTCACCCATGGCTCCAGTTTCCCCAGCAGCCAGAGTGTCACCCTCTGACATCCACTTCCTAAGCAGAGTCCCTGGGCACCAGCCCCCTCTGACAGCTGTGTCCTACCAGTTTGTCTCTTGATGCCATGATGGGAGCTGTCTCCCTGCCCATGTTTGCCTTTCTGGTTCAAGAACACAACTTGAACCTCTGCGGGTGGCAGTATTTGACTCACTGGAAGCTCTTCTTCAGCTCCAAATGACATTTGCCACATGTGTTCTGTGACAGTAACGCTCGGTGACAACCACTATTTTGTAATAGTAGCCAGCTCACTTATTACTGCCTCTGAACCTCATGGGCCCAAGAAGCCCTTGGCCCACCTTTTCAACATCTTGTTAAGGCACTTTTGTTTTCAAGTGAAGTCACTCAGTTGTGTCTGACTCCTTGCGACCCCATGGACTGTAGCCTGCCAGGCTCCTTCGTCCATGGAATTCTCCAGACAAGGATACTGGAGTGGGTTGCCATTTCCTTCTCCAGGGGATCTTCCCGACCCAGGGATCAAACTCAGGTCTCCCACACTGCGGGCGGGACTCTTTACCGCCTGAGCCACCAGGGAAGCCTTTTTTGTTTCAAGGCCATTTGTTTTCAAAGGTGATGCTATAAACCCTGCAGCTGCTGTTTGTATGTCTGGATCTCTACCGTAATTCCAGGAGCTGCTGAGCAGCACAGTGTTACTTATCTGGGTCCCACTGCCCATGGTTTCCCAGGGACCAGGGTTGTACAGTCGGGGCTGCATTAACAGGAAGATGCAGCCACTATGGTGGAAACACAGCTGCCAGCTGGCCAGCCCCCCACTTGCCAGATCAACCAGGAAGTGGCATGCATCCACTCTCATGAGGAGGAAGTGCGGATGCCTGCTCAGACATTTTAAATTGGGAGTCTGGAAATGAAATTTAGACAATGGACCAAATCCATGCCGGGGACAGAAGGGGGCATTCAGGTCTACCATGTTAGCAGAGCCGGGCTTCATGAATTCCTAAAGAAATTGTTGATACTCTTGTTTTGGAACAGGCATTCATTTTTTAAAAAAGGAAGTGATATCCTGCTACATCTTAACACGTTTCTGAAAGGTGTCCTGTTTCTCAGTGTGAACAAACAGTGGACACCCGTCTGAGAGTGCCTTGTTACTTGCACACAGTGCTGTGGAGATGGCTAAACCTCTGGATTGGGTTTTGATCTCTTCAAAGATGGTACGCTTAGTTCCTTTAGAAATTATGCCTCAAAAACTTCTCTCTGGTTGCCGCAGCTTTTGACTTTGGGGGCACTTCACGAAATCTGTGTCTCCTGGCAGCTGCCTCCAATCCTCACACTCACTCCCCCCACCAGCCCTTTAGAAGGGGCAGTACTCACCTCTCGGGGTCGAAGTTCTCGGGGTTCGGCCAGTGTTTGGGGTCGTAGTGCAGGGCGCCCACGGCCGTCTCCAGCACGGCGCCTGCGGGGATGCGCTGGCCCAGCACCTCGCAGTCCTGTGCCGCCACCCGCGTGAACCTGCGGGACACACGAGTCAGCCCCGCCTTGAGGCAGAGCAGAGACGAGCTGGAGAGCCTGGGGGTAGCCGTGCTGGGGCCCAGGACTGCAGTGTGGGAGGGGGCTGGCAGAGGTGACCTGGACAGGTACCAACCCTGACGCCAGTCCCACCCCCACTTTGGCTATTAACCCTACATTGCCCGGGACCCGGGGGTCTCTAGGTTCATCCATCCCTTCCTTCAGCTTGAAGAACCTGTCTTATGCCTGGTGTTGGGATGCACGAGAGCCTTGGCATTGGAAGCCGTGCAGGGATCGTCCCTCGGCCACCATGCCATCTTCTTCCTATTCCCTTTGGGGCCACACACTTGCTTTACCGACAGGAAATTTGGGTTTGCACATCTGTTCCCCTTCATTGTGTGGCTATGGAGAACTTCTACTGGAGAGGAAAGCATCTTGATCAGATTGTTTCTTTCACCAAAGGACAATGGCTTACTTCCATTCATGTCTTATTTGAAAAGGCTAGACTATATGTGTCTGCCTATGAACATAATGTTTACGGAAGAATACCTAAACTTCTCCCATGACCTCCCGTAAGGGGTGGCGCTGGGGCAGAGGATGGTGGGGGACCAGGGGGGCCGACTTTTTCTTTGTATCCTTCTGTATTTCTTCATTCTTTTTTTAAGTATAAGCAATTTTATTTTGGTAATATGAATAATTACTTTAAAAATTAAAAATAATTTATGCTGGCTTTTACTTCAGGTTGCAGAACTAGGTTTCCCTAAATATCTCAGAGGAGATAAAGTTATTACACAAATCACTGTTGTACCGTGTTCCTGCTTATAAAAGAAATGAAGAGTAACTCGTGGCTCCTTGCTGCATTTGTCACTGTTATGAGCCTTCACTATATCAGGAACGTGAAAGGTCAGGGCTGTGAGACTCCCATTCAGAGCCTAAGCAACAAATGCAGTTATCGTGTGCTTGGAACTGGTCACAAAACACTCTTGCTCTAATCAGAGCAGGCGGGGGCTCTGATGTATGTACCCTCAGCCCTGGGGGAACAGATAAGGATATACCCTAACCTCCTTCCTTTTCAGTTACCAGAAATAGCTTGGATCTAGAGGCAAGACCCCCTAAAAGCCGGAAAACGGGGCCTTCCCTTCTATACATCATCGGACCTCCTATCTGGCTAGACTAGGCCGCAGTTTTGGTTTGTTCAGTTGCTAGGTCATGTCCAACCCTGCGACCCCAAGAACTGCAGCACGCCAGGCTTCCCTGTCCTTTCCTGTTTCTCGGAGTTTGCTCAAACTCATGTCCATTGAGTCAGTGATGCCATTCAACCCTCTCATCCTCTGTTGCCCCCTTCTACTCCTGCCCTTAAGTCTTTCCCAGCATCAGGGTCTTTTCCAATGAGTCGACTCTTCATATCAGGTGGCCAAAATATCGGTGCTGCATACCAGGCCAGAATCTGCTGAATTATACTGCATAGATTCCTGGGTTGACATTAATTAATTCTTCAAAGAGAATTGTTACATTTTCCACAAAGGCAATTTTGAGGGTTTTTTCTTTTAGGAATAAGGGTATCAGTCAAATGTGTCAGTGCTTGGGAAAAGTCAAGTGTTTTTCTGAGATGAAAATAATAAAGTGAAAAAATTAAAAAGCAAAATTCTATGTTCATCCCCAAACCCTATGCTTGGGCTAAAGCAAATGGGCCTCTTGTCTGCCCCTCTCACTTCTGCTGTTTGATGACAGAAGTCCATAGAGTGACTGGGTTTAAGCCGCCAGAGGAGTAGGTCTGGAGGAAGGGAGGCCATGGCTTGCCTGAGACTGGGACCGGACTGGGTGCAGGCTGTTCAACTCAAACGCTTCTCACTCTTTACTTCACACCTCGCACGACATGCTGCCTGTGGGGTACCGTGTTTCCACGGCTGCTGTCTCACTGATCCTCCCAACACTCCCAGAGTAGGCAGAGCAGCTGTCATGTACCCTCTAAAGACACAGGAAACAGAAGCCCAGAACAGCCCGGAACTTACCCAGGATCACACAATAAACTAATGGCAGGACCAAGACTGTCTTGACTTTCCGTCCAGACTGGCTCTGTCATTAGGGAAGCCTGGATCTATTTTTTTTATATATAGTGGGAATTTTAACAAATCCATCTAGATACTCTGGGTCTGTCCTGCCCTCAGGTGAGATCGCAGCATCCTGGTTCCCCAGAACAATGCCTTCACTGACTTCCTTTTACACTTTGCTGCTTATAAAGGATCAGGAGGAGAATTGCCTGAAGAATTTTAGTGCTGAAGAGACTGTGGACTTCGTTGCTCAATATGTCATCTATGCAAGGTCTCATATGATGAATGCTTGATTGACTTAAGATCCAGGAAATGATGTGTCTTTGATCAGTGTCTACATTTTCCTCCCAATAGAGAACAGGATGGTTCAACTCAACCAGTTTTCCTCTCTCCTGGGAGCCTCAGCCACCAAGCCTGACCCCAGCTGTCACCATCTCTGGGGTCCCATCATGGATTCTTTCCTCTGAACAGTCTTTGATCTGTTATATCACTGAATGTCTTATTTTGAATTTCATGTGTATAGCAGCTGCCCACAGTTCCCTTGCAAGGAAGTTGGTATAAATCATTAAAAAATGAAAACAAAAACAAAAAATAGACCAGATGACAGTTTGCTCTGAGGCTCCCAAGGAAGTCAGGTGAAATTGGGTCTTTTATTTTTTTGGCCATGCAGCATGCAGAATGTTAGCTTCCCAACAAGGGCTCAAACCTGTGCCCCCTGCAGTGGAATCGCAGAGTCTTAACCATTGGACCACCAGGGAAGTCCCAGGATCAGCTCTTAATACTAGTGTCAAGAGAGCAACGAGGCGAGCCCTGGCGTTCCTGTCTGCTCCTGGACCAGGAGATTGAACCCGTGTGTGCTTGAGAAGGATGTGATTTGACTCACACCCTGGGAATTCTCTCTTGGCTCTGGGTCTGAATGTTTTGGACAGTATCTACAATCACACTCTCTAGGATATTTTCGGTTTGGAATATAATTTTGAGATACCTTCACATCATCCACATTTTCTCTTTTTGAAATGGCAAAAGTTAGTTCCATATGGTTTATGTGGTACAATGCTTCCTAGAGATGTAGAGTAGAATTTATAAGTTACATGCTTTGGGTTGCCTCTGTTCCTAGAGTCTGAGCTCTAGCAATGTTTCACTCTCTGAGGGTCTGGAGACCCAAGTTAAGACCCTGTGCTCCTTGGGCCGCCTCTGAAACCCAGGGTAGTCCTCAGTTAGATCCATTCAGCTTGCCTTCATTGATGAAGCTCGCTTTAATTGTTGCTACACAACAACCTGCACGTACTGTAAGGGCTAGGCCACTTCAACGTAAGATGTTTGCCCAAGTTGCTTTTTTTCAGGAACTTGGAGACAGCTGTGTCTAGTTGGAGCTTGAGCCAAGTTAAGACTGGTTAACATCGCTGACGCTCCAACTGGGCATGCGCAAGCGGCTTCTCGCTGACCTTTTGACCTCAGAGGGCTCAAAACTATCTTCTGTTTTGACGCTAAGGCCGCCATATTCTGAACTTGCTTCCCATGGAGACCCCTATAGCTTCCTTGCACCTGCTTAGAACTACAATTGCCTCACCTTTTTCTCATCGCCAATCATTACCTTTCCCCACGCTCCTCAGCTGCTGCTTTATCCCATGAATACCTGGGCCACTTGCCGTGGGAGAGGCAGCTTGGAGATTTGTTCTGACTCCACTCTTGGCTGCCGTGTGAACATGTCTGTTCTCTGCTGCAAACCTCAGCATCTCAGCTCTTGGCTTACTGTGCTTGGGGTGAATGAGGCTGGTATTTGGTAACATCTCATTTAGGGGGAATTTGAAAGAAGCAGAAGACCTGAGTCCTGCTCTCAAGGCATTTACAGGTTGGTGTGGCTGGATGCACCTTGGTGAAAAGTTGTAGAGCGGTTGGAAAGTGTCCAAAAATATAATACGAAGTAGAGTCAGTGTGCAGACTGCTGTGGGGGGAGAGAGCCAGTGGGGAACAGGTGAGGCTGGCTGAGTCAGACCTCCTGGAGCGCCAAGTCCTGGGTGGGAGCTCTGAGGATGGGGCGGGGTGTGGATCGTTGGAGAGAATGAAGGAGCATCCCAGGCCTTGGATGCTCCCCTCTGGACTGTCAACTCCAAAGGCAGATGCTTTATCTCTTTTGGCTGATTTCTCAGCGTGTGGCATAAAGTAGATGCTTAATAAGTAGCCCATGAATGTATGAATGAACAGGCTGGGTAAAGAACAAAAGCCATCTGAGGCTAGGAGGCCAAAGAGATTGGCTTGGATTGGGGAGGAAGGTCATGTTAAGAAAACAGCAATGATGCTTTGAAAAGATAGTTAACATATAGGAATATAGGCCAGACATTTACTGCCATAGTGACCGTATGTCAGGCATGGTGTCCTGTGTCCCCCAGAGATAACCCCCAATACTCAGACCTTCCCCTCTAGGAGCTTGGGTCCAGCATTCTTCACAATGCAGGTGGTGACAGACTGAAAACCTGGGGTGCAGGCTTACCTGAAAGCTGGTGGGTACATCCTCAAGGTCTCTTTAATCACCATGTCCAAGTAGGGCAGGCCTTCCTGGAGGCTGCAGTACTCAGGGGCCGGCTGATGGAGGGGTGGTGACAGAGGAGGAACGCCGAGTTAGATCGAATCACACAGCTTTCAGTCTTTCCCACTAACTTTAGAGCTTCAGTGCTCACAAACGCTTACATGGAAACCCCACAAGATGAAACATGATCCCATCCAAATGGCATTAGATTAGCACTCCGCAGAACAGTCTACATATTCTATTACGCTGGTTTCACGGTGCTGCGCGTTACTGAAGACCAGCAGGCCTGGGACTGCAGGGCCTCTGGGTGTCAGACGTGTGTTATAAAACAACGGCGGCAGCTGCCCTGCTAGCGATTATTGAGAACGGATGGTGTGGCAGGCTACGTATTGTACACACTCCTTTATGATAAAGGAAAATTTTTCATATCAAGATATAGGGAAGTTATTCTGGCTTATACATGAGTTCACTTGAATTTTACGCTAACTAAAGTAGCCCCTTTGTGGCCTGTCAAACATACACTGTACAACTGATTCAATTATTAAAGAAACCGGCACATTGACCAGGAGTAAAGAATGTCTGTGTTAAAAATAAAGATTAAATGCCTTTCTTCCTGGGAAGCCAATGCTGGTTCTCCTTTGATGATAAGACTCCCTTCCCAGGTGCCAAGGCCATGATGACTTGCTATGTATGAGGTGGTCTTTTTTTTTGAAACCTTGAAGAAATGTAACCCTGACTTGTTTAATGTTCTTTGTTCTGATAAGATATAAAACTGGGCTGAAAACCCTACTTCTCCAGAGCAGTTTCTCAGAGTAATCTGGGAAGCGGGCTTCTGGACTAGTTTGGCTCAAATAAAACTCTTTTCTATTCTTATTAGTGATTGTTTATTGATTATTTTTGTTGTCACTTACCCTCTAGCAAATATCAGGGAGGTTGCCACAGGGTAGTAATGGGCACATCATAAAGTTAAAAGACAAATAGTAAAATAGCAAAACAACAACAACTGCTGCATCTAGAAAGGATCAGTGGTAACAAAAGCTCAAAAAGAAAGAAAGATAGCGCTAAATCATGTCCGACTTGTGACCTATGGACTGTAGCCTGCCGGGCTCCTCTGTCCTTGGGATTTTCCAAGCCAGAATACGGGAGTGGGTTGCCATTTCCTTCTCCAGGCAATCTTCGCACCCCAGGAATCAAACCCAGGTCTCCAGCATTGCAGGCAGATTCTTTACCAACTGAGCTGTGCGGAAAGCCCCAAAACTCCAAGAGCTACAGTAAATCAGTAAGAAAGGAAACTCTTCAGAAAAGTGGTCAAGAGAAATGAAGAGGCAACAAGTATGAGTTGCCTTGATGAAAAATACAAATTAATAGCACGAGATTTGGTTTTCATTCATCAGATTGTAAAAAGCTGGAAAATATTGATCAGGGCAAAGGTGTGGAGAAGCACAGGTCCAGCACCCAGTGTTGGGGAGCCCTAACATCCCCTGGATGACTTCCATGGGGTGACATTGTCACTCTCTGCCGTCACCCCATGATGCGAGGAAGGGGTGATAGTGAATTGGTGGGATGTTGAGAAGCTAGGTGTGGGCACACCAGTGGGTGGGATGAGTTAGTGCAGGGTTATAGAAGTTTATTAGCTGCTCTGCTGACTGCAGGATATTTCCCCCTCCCATTTCTCCCGTCCTGTCTCTCCACTCCCTTCAGCGCTTGGGTGAAGTTACCTGCTTGATGACAGTCTCATCTTTTTAAATCAGTTGTGGGAATGCTCAGTAGCTAAGTTGTGTCTGACTCTGTGTCAGACTCTTTGTGACCCCATGGACTGTATCCCATCAGACTCCTCTATCCATGGGAATACTGGAGTGGGTTACCATTTCCTCCTCCAGGGGATCTTCCTGACACAGGGATCAAACCCACATATCCCATGCCTCCTGCATTGGCAGGTGGGTTCTTTACCACTAGTGCCACCTGGGAAGTCATAAATCAGTTAATGATGTTCAAAGAGAAGTCTTCAGTTTGGGAGGTCGGCTTGCTTCTGTCTTCTCCTCTCAGGACAACAGGGGGCAGCACTTGGGGCAAGTCCGTTCTGCAGGCCCCATCTATCCCTGGGAGCTGCTCACAAGCCTGCAGCGGCCGCCTTGCATGGGATCTAAACCAATGACTGTAAGAGAGAACTCCCTGGATCAGCAACATCAGGGTTGCCTTAGAAACACCTATCCTTGGGCAGCGTCACACACCAGGACAGAACTGAAACTCTAAGGTAGGGCCAATAGCCTGTCCCCATGAGGGAGGGGACCACGCTGGCAGGAGCAGATGCACAGGTCCGGGTGGGAGGTGCTTAGTGTGTGAGGGGCAGACAGGCAGAGGGGAGCGTGATGGGCCAGAACACGTGGAGTTCTGAAGTCCATGGTAAATATCTTAGCTAATCTGTTAGAGTATAATGTTCAATATAATGTAGCCATTAGTGCATAAAATACTGCTGAGTGAAAAATGTCACTGGTGGCTGAGATGGTAAATAATCTGTCTGCAACAAGGGGGACCTGAGTTGGATCCCTGTGTCGGGAAGATCCCCTGGAGAAGAGAATAGCAACCCACTCCACTAATCTTACCTGGTGAATTCCATGGACAGAGGAGCCTGGCGGGCTACAGTCCACAGGATCACAAAGAGTTGGACACGACTGAGTGACTAACATACACACACACATACACACACACACACAGTCAAGTTGCTCACGTGCAGCCTAATGTTTACAAATTTGAAAGGCAAAAATGAAAACAGTTGGCTTTCCCAACATTCTCCATCTTCATTTCTGGGAACTGTTTTTTTAGAACGTTATCTCCTGACCCCACACTTCCACCTCCCCACAGGCCACCAGGGCCGGCCTGATAAACATGTGACTGGGGAGGGACTCTAATGCTTGGGGTTTAATGCTCTGTGGTTGCCAAGTGGAGATTCTTCTTCTTTTTTAAAATTTTTATTGAATTTGTCACAATACTGTTTCTATTATATATATATATATATATATATATTTTTTTTTTTTGGCTGTTGAGGCATGTGGGATCTTAGCTTCCAGACCAGGGATGGAACACACACCCCCTGCATTGGAAGGCGAAGTCTTAACCCTGGACTGCCAGGGGAGTCCCCTGTGGAGATTCTTAATCGTCATATCTTTGAATTTGTGTTTAGGGAGCAGAGTCTGAGGGGACACTGGGGTGTGCACTGGGGCTTGGAGCCTTACCCGTGAGGGCTGCCCCCTTGGCTTCTTCCCCAGGGCAGGTTCTCAGCTGTCTGCTCTCCTGCCCATGGTGCTCTGGGCCCGGCCTGGCCACCCCTCTCTGCTTTCCCTTTGACCACCATTGCCCTCCATTCCTCAGGGGCCTAGGATCAGGTGTGGAGAAGGTAGGCATGGGAGGCATTCACCCTGAAGCATCTTGGAGTGGGCTTGGTGTTGGCCGTCCCTGCCCTGGGCAGGCAGCACTGTGGCTGTGTGTTGGCCTGCCCACTCTGGCAGGCTCTGCCCACTCCTGGTCTAATACTGAATGTTTCCTGGCACAGAAGTTTAAAGATCTTTGGGGAGTCACAGCCTATTGTGGGTTTGGAGGCTGGATCTGGGAAGGGGGGACACCTGGCTCATCTTCCCTAGACCCTGCCTCGGCGTCTAGGGGCACCATTATGTAGGTGGGCTTGGTGGCTGGAAGGGGGTCAGAGGTCCCAGGCCCCTGACTCTCCCAGCTCATCCTGTGCCCCCACACTCTGGGGTAACCTGGCACACCCCCTCATCTTCATTCCAATCTTGAGTTTGGTTTATCTTTATTTCTTCTGGCCCATGAGTCACAAAATACTGGTTATATAATTTCAGTGGTTCTGCATGTGAGTTAAATGCTCCGATATTACCATTTAAAAGTGGCATTGCATGATCCAGAGATGAGTGGTAAAATTCACACTGATAATTTAAAATTTAGAGTTTTCTTTACTTAGACTGGTGTCAAATAGAAAATAAAAAACACTGTGATAATTTGAGAGATGGGAAAAGAAAGGAAGAGCCTTTCTATGTACTGTTAATGGCACTTTCCCTTGCTTTTCTCCACTTGGCATCAGGTTGGACAAATTACATAGTCAGCCCTGCAGGCCACAGTTGACTGGCTCACGAGTGGGGCTCTGACGTGAAAGCATCAGACTGGACATTTGGACCTAGGCAGAAGGAGAAGGAGTTTTTCTCCAGCAGCTGGAACCTGAACACAGGTGAGTCGTGATCTGTTGGTGGCCATGTTCCACCTTGTGGACTAATGAGCAGTAAACACGTTTGCCATGAGAAAGAAGCAAAGAATTAGATGTGCGGAGAATCAGAGGCAGAGGACAGAGTCCATTTCCTGTGTCCCGTTTGCCAACTGCTCCTGGCATGAGCTCTGCGGGTGGCGTCTCAGGACCCTTCCAGCAAGTTCTAATTTTTGACCTAACTTACTGACAGCCGAATTCTGTTATCTGCAACCAAGGGAGTCTTAACAAATGCAGACATGTAAAAAGCCAGGACAGAACAGTGGTACTGTTCACCCAAATGTAGAACTGTATCTCAAAAAAGAAAAGGAAACCAGATCTAGGAGTAGCATCCCTAACAAGTCCATAGTATTGGTTCCTCAAACAAAAGTGTCTGGCCGGAAGCTGTCAGCACTTGGAAGGGAACTTTTTAAGGTAGGCCAAGGGTAATTTGTATTGTGACGTCAAGTCTTCATTTATTCTTTTCCCCGTTGAGCCTTTTTTTTTTTAAATCACTACTTCTTAACCATGGACTCAAGATGCATACCAACATCAGCGCGTTGGCCCAGCAGTTCTTGATGGGCTTGAGCGTTAGATGCGGCCAAGGGGGCTTTTAGCATATAAGAATGCTTGATCCCTGGTCCCTCAGGGGTTTGACTGTTGGTCCAGGGTGGGGCCTGGATGCTGGTTTTGTGCAGCCAATGGAGGTGAAACCGCTGCAGACTATGTCTGACCTGCCCTAGTGATCTTTTCTGCATGGATGTACGGATGTGGTTGAGGGGGATGCTCAGGTCTCAACGTTTTAACCAAACCCAGGCGAGGCAGTCCCCACCCACCCACTCAGATGCCCTTTCACCCCTTAGAACCCGGTTATCCCCACCTCCTGGGTTAAGTTCTTTGAGGAAAATCTGGGCCAGCATCGAGGGCAGAGGTGTCCTGAGTCAACCCGGCCAGCAGAGGGCAGCAAGTGTATGGCAAATGGGGACTCCCCGGGCGGGAACCTGCGCTTCTGCTCAGAGTCAAACTGAATCCAAAAGGACCTCGGCAATCTTGAATCCAAAGTCTTCACAATAGAGATGAAAAACGTGAGACGATGTCTGGGATTTAAAAACCAAAAAAGAAAATGGCAGAGTAGGGAAGGGCGGGGGAACCAGAGTGGCCACCGTTGACACTTGTTAAAGCTGAGTGATGGGTACACAGGGGTTCACCCAGCTATTCTGCCAACTTACGTTTTCCTTCATAAGAAATTAAGGTACTAGATAGAAATTTAAACAACAATAGAGCATGGAACAGCCTATGTAAAGACTCTGAGATGCGTGAAAGAATCCGAAATGGTTGTGTTAGGCTGGCTGAGTGGGAGAGGGGCTGTTCTGGGATGTCTTGGAGGCTGGAGAGCAGAGCTCTGGGCACAGGAGACAGAAGGGCCTCTGTGCAGGGCACCCGGGGCTGGGGCAGACATGAATGAAATGCAGCAGGCATGGGTCGTGGTGGGGGAAATGAAATGGAAGAGGTGGCATGCTTTTCTTTGCCATCTAGAAAAATAAACACATTAAAAAAAATGGGGGTGGGGGCCTTCCCTGGTGGTCCAGTGGCTAAGACTCCACGCTCCCAATGCAGGGGGCCCAGGTTCAATCCCTGGTCAGGGAACTAGGTCCCACATGTTGCAACTAAGACCCTGGGCAGCCAAATAAATAAATATTTTTTAAAATGAGGGTGGGAGTAGAATTTATTTGAAGTAAAAGAGAAAGAAAAGAAAGTTTAGTCAAGGAAGTGCATTTCCTTGGAAGAAAAGGTTGGTGGGCTCGGCCCAGATGTTTAAATAGAAGCAGAGGCCTTGCTGGCAAGAGCCTGGGGAGCTGGGGCTGAGATTTGCACTGGTTGGCCCTGGACTGTACCCCTGGGCGTGCTGAGACTCTCTGTCTGTGCTGGCAAGGGCCGAGGGGGTCTGCTTGGCCTGGAGTGTTGGGGGACTTGCGGGGAGTGGGATCTGAGCAGAGTATTTCAAGGCAGGAAGCACTTCAAGCATCTGAGTTTCCAAGGGATAATGTTAAAATTGGATCCCCAAGGGTACCCACTCCCCCCAAAGCCTATAGCACAGGCCAGGCTACCAGAATTAAGAGTTGGGAGAGCCCTTACAATCTGCCTCTCACCCCACGAGGATGCCCCTACAGCCTCTCTGGCTGGCCTGGGCCAGGCCTCAGGGTGGTCACCATGTCCCGCCAGGGGTTTTGTCCTGCATCCATTGCCCAGTAGCCCTGGCCTTGGGCCAGTCACCAAGGCAACATCAACAGGTCCCTTGGTCTCTGAGTTCCAGGTCATGATGTTTCCCCACCCATCTCTTGGAGCAGAGCCAACGAGATGGTAGAGGTGAAAAGTCTCTGGAAACTAAGGTACTGAACAGGCAGACAGGACTTCTGTTTAAATGTAATATTCAGAGGCCAGGAGCACGTTTCGTCATGAGGCCCTCTGTTCTCCATGTTGAACTACCCTGGAAGGATGTGTCAAAAAGGAAAGCCATTCTACAATCTTACAGAATCCAGTTCAGCTGGCACCAGTTCTGCAAAACAAGTAACTGTACTCTTAGACGGGCTTCCCAGGTGGCTCAGTGGTAAAGAACCCGCCTGCCAATGCAGGAGACGTAAGAGACATGGGTTCGATCTCTGGGTTGGGAAAACCCCTGGAGGAGGGCATGGCAACCCACTCCAGTATGCCAGCTTGGAGAATCCCATGGACAGAGGAGCCTGGAGGGCTACAGGCCATAGGGTTGCAAAGAGTCAGACATGACTGAAGGGGCTTAGCATACACGCACATACTCTTAGATGGTTGAAAATAAATATTAAATATTTACTAACATTTAATATTGGGAAATATTGATTAAATCTTAAATATCGGGGGAAAATAGAAGCAAAAAGGGAATGGAGTCTTTGCCTTATGGTATGCACTCTCAATCCAGAGTTCTTTCATTTTCAGAGAGATGTTTTCATCTATATTTGATTTTTCAATGGGCAATAACTGCTAATTTTATGTCTAAATCGCCCAGTCTCTTGGTCTTTCTATCATTTAGTTTAGGCTCGCAAACTGATATTTAAATGCGGTAGCTAAATTTGATAGGTGGCACAGTGGTGAAGAATCTACCTGTCAAAGCAAGAGAGGCAAGAAATGTGAGTTCAATCCGTGGGTCGAGAAGATCCCTGGAGGAGGAAATGGCAACCCATTCCAGTATTCTTGCCTGGGAAATCCCATGGACAGAGGAGCCTGGCAGGCTACAGTCCATGGGGTCACAAAGTATCAGACATGACTGAGCACACACAAGGGAACTCTATGGGAAACTCTATTGATAAATAATTTTAAGTGGGAAATACTATCCTTGCCTATTAACCTTACTTTGTTACATTTGGATTTTTGTGTACCATTTTCTCTGCAAGTTACACACACTCTCTCTGAGTCACTCATACCTACATGTACACCTCACTCTGGGTGTGTGGTGATACCATGTGGAGTAGAATGATAAAAAGAAAATTAAAATGTCATTGCTTTCAAAAAGATTTTTCCTGGAGGTTCAGGGATCTAATAGAAAAATTAGTCTTTTCTTATTTTTCTAAAGGAAATAGAAGTGGGGGAGGTCTTGATTTTGTTCCTCCCAAGAAGTACCAGCATCAGATGGTTTTGCCAAATGCTCACACACATGCAGCAGATTTGGTGTTGCACATAGCGAATGGGGTCAGGTTAGCCCCCACCCGCTAGAAGCTGGGACCCTGGCGTCCCATAAGATAAGGCCTAGGGAGGTCAAGCCTAGAGACAGAAGGGACAACAGAGACCCGGGAAGACTCAAGGTTTCCATTTGTGCTCATTCTCTAGGGAACATGGACCATAAGATGGAATCCTCCCAGGGAAAGGGTGGCAACTCTCACTTTGCCCTTTTGCCCCCTGACCTGGAAGAAAAACCGTAGTCCCCTGGCGGCCAGTCTCCAGGCAGAGCGCTGAGTCCGCAGGGCGAGGCTGAGCCCAGGCCTGGGTTCCTCATGACCCACTTAAACTGGGGCGCTGGGGTTCTTCTGGCTCTGACTGTTCAACTTTGACATCCATAGATGTTCGGAGGGAGTTGTTTCAGGCCTGGAGCAAGAAGTAATGGGGGGAAAGCTGTTGGGGGTGGGGGTGGGGTTCTTCTACAAGGCTGGCTTGCCTCCCTAATACCCAGACAGTCCTGCATATGCTAATCTAAAGAATTTGGCAGGTTTAGGAGTAGACGAGCCTCCTACCTTAGAAAAGGTAATTAGGAGGGTGTGTGTGGCATCTATTTATATCCGTTTTAAAAGGAATGAGACAGCCCCATCTCACATAAACACAGGGATTATTCCAGGTGCTCTTGTACACTGAGGCCTCGGCCATTAAGGGATTAGATGAGGAGATGTAATGAAAGACCATAAACCAGCCTGCCTGTGCACCCCCCACACACACATACCCCTCCACCATGTCAGCCCTCCCCGCTGACTGCCCTAGGTTCAGCTTTATTGATGGTCCTGACAATCTGCAGGAATTCTGTCTGCAGTGCTCTATTATGACAATAATAGTACTCTTCTGCAGTACTCTACTGCCTTCTGAAGAATTTTTATATCCCTTACATCATTTGGTCCTCACAACTGCACTGTGGAGCAGGTAGGGCATTTTGTTTCCTATTTTGTAGATGAAAAAAAAAAGACTCAGAGAGGTTAGTGGCTTGTTCAAGGTCACACAGCTAGCACATGGCAGAGAACTAAACGCAGATCTTCAGATTCCAAGGATTTTACCATCAAGCGTTGCCACCCTCCCACTCTCCTTTCATCCTCTCTCTCCCCTCCCCTCCTTCCTCCCTTACTTTCCTTTGTATACTTTTTGGAAGAATAACATGCACACAGGAAAGTATTCAATATAATGCAAACAAAAGCATACTGCTTACTGAATTTTCACAAAGTAAGCGCACCTGCGTCACCAGCATTCAGATCAGGATGCAAAACAGTTCCAGCACTCCCAAGTACCTCAGTGACCCCTTCCCATCACAGCTCCCCCCAGAAAAAGTAACCATCATCCTGATCTCTAAAACAAGAGGTTATCTTGTCTTTCTTAAAACTTTACGTAAATGGAACATCCAGAACCTCAGCTTTTGCGCCTGCTTTCTTGTGTTCACTGTTGTGTGTTTGAGACTCACTGGTGGTATGATGTGGAGTTGTGTGTCCATTCCATATCTGTTCATCCTTCCAGCTGTGGGTGGACATTTGCATTGTCCCCAGTTTGGGGGCCATCATGAAGAAAGCGGGACACTCTTGTATGTAGCTTTTGGTGAACGTAGGTCACGGTTCTGTTGGCTATGAACCTAGGGGTGGAATTGCTGGGTCACGGGATGTGTGTGGTCAGCTTTAGCAGATACTGTGAACAGTTTGCAGGCTGGTTGTGTGTACTGGCTACATTTTAACGGTGAATCAGTTGAAGGGCAGTCTGTTGACACCCCCCATCCCATCCCCTCTCTTTACTGTCACTGTGGGTTTCTGCCTTCTTCCCTCTGCCTACCCCTTCAGTACCCTGGAATGTAACCACTATCTCTATTTCAGGAAAGGGTTGAGGGGAAAAAATAGCATATTATTTTGGGAGCTGAGTTATTTATTCCTAGAGTGTATATGGGGACCGCGTAGGGGGAGGAACAAATAAGACACATCTAATTACCTAATTTTAAAATCATCTCAGTTATCAGACGCAAGCCCTCATAAGCATAAAACACATTCCCAGATCAACCAGATTCAAGTTTTTGAATTATCTGCTGTGCTGTAATATTTAGGATTCGGTTCTCTCCATTAGCAGGGATTGTCCACAGTTGATTATAGGTGATGTTTAAAGAAATAACCCCCTTAGTAAATGATAGTTAAATACCCAGCCTGTTTTCTCTGCCCTTGCGGAGGGAGTTATGGCATTAATTTGCAGAGAAATTTTTTTTTTTGTTCATTCTCTCCTCAGATAGACATTGAGTACCTGACCTGCACTTAGCAGAGTGTTGGGGGCGGGGGTACAGTCCCATACCTACCACTTACTATATGTTCAGGAAACGGTCTACTTGTTCAAAGATTTGTTATTTTGGTACTAGGGAGCCACTAAAGGTGTTTGATGCGTAGAGGTGACACACGGAAGATGTTATTTTATGACCTGACAATGACATGTGGGGATAGTTGGAAGTGTTGGGGGGATGAGGCAATAAAACAGGAGACTGTGCCAGAGTCCAGGCAGAGATGATGAGCTCTGAGGACAGTGTCAGCTGTCAGAACAGGAAACGGGGTAGAAACAGGAGGAATGTTAGCAGTGACTCCCCCTCTTGGTTGTTCTCAGCTGATGCCCAGCCCCAGTTAGAAACATTCCACTTTAATTGGTCTGGACTGGGCACAGGAGTTAATATGGTTTTAAAAGCTCCCAGGGTAATTCTCAGAGTCACTGGTGCAAAGGATGACTAGCCGGGCAGGCGAGTCTCTGGATATAAGGGGTCAGGGAACCAAGAGATAAATGTGATTTTCAGATTTCATCCTGGGGTGGCTGAAAAAAAAAAAATGAGGGAACTGGGATGGCTCTGGCTGGAGCTGCCTCTTGCAGGAAGATCTTGGCCTTGGTAGGGTGGCGTTGGGGGCCCCAGCAGGGAATGGTGTGCAGTTCAACCCACAGCGTGTGCACAGGTCCGCTGGTATGGAGGGAGAAGAGAAAAGCAGATGCCGTGGACTGACGTGTAGCCGAGGACTGAAATGTGAGGACTGTCCAGGGGAAGATGGCAGAGGGGTTGGAAAGGCCATTGGGCCGTCATCTGGGGAGAAAGGTGAGGCCAGAGTCAGCGTCTACGAGGCTGAGGGGTGGGCAGGGAGAGAGGTGGGGCCAGGACGAGTAAAGTGGATCGACTCGCTTCAGTGAGGCACACTGGGAGAACTCAGGAGAACCACCGGGAGACGGGAGGGCACGGTCACCTGTCTGAGTGGCAGGCGTGTGACAGAAAGGACATGCCGCTCCTACTGTGACCGAGGAGGGAACCAAGCCCAGTGGTAAGTCCCAGAGAGAAAAAATTATGCCTCAGCATACACAGAGGGATTTTCAAATGACTAGAAGTTAACAATAAAGCAGCCACGCTCTGTGCCCGCTGGAGATGTTGAGAAGCTATTACTGAGCATCAGAAAAGGTCGCTCTAGGATATTTATGGCTCCCTCATCAAGGAGGTGGAAGGCTCCATGGTCCTCCCCCATCTGGGATGATCTGATGCATCACGACTGCGCCCTCGCCTGCCCAGGGATGGCCTGCGACGTCATGTCGGGTCACTCGGGCAAATGTCCCGTCAAGGTGGGGAGGGGTCAGCTTGCCCTGTTTATCCCCCTGGCCCAGCCCCCAGCATCCCATCGTTCATTCCTGTGTGCATCTTGGTTGCTAATTCAGGCTGAAAGCAGAGCCCAGGTCACTTACTGTTTGGGGAAATGGTAAACAAAGATAAGAGCTTTAAGCGCTGGAATTTACTCTTCATCCACTTGGCCTAAAAGCAACTGCATGTTAAATTTAGAAGGCTGCTTCCAGACCCCTCCCTGCCCTCCTGTTTCCTGCCGCCTCTTTCCCGCCCATGCTTAGAACATGGTCTTGCTGACCGTGGAATCTGAAATGTATTTGTAAAGCCCAGGAGTCTTGCGAGGCTGACCTGCCTGGATGTTTATAAAATATATCAGCTGAGGGCCTGGGAGAGGGGGCTCCTATCCTCGGGTAGCGGGCTCTGCTCCCCACCCCGCCAGCGGACATCTCAACCCAGATGTTCACCCAAACATCCTCCCCAGGTGAGGCCTGGGGCTGCTGCCTCACACTGTCAGGAGGTGAGGTGCTCCCCCACTTAGGGAAGAAGCCACGTTTTCAGCAGACCACCTTACGATTTATTTACAAAGGTCTCCCTCACGCCTGGGAATCTATAATTGAACAGGTCTCTTTTCTATGTAGGTTAAACCCCTTTGCAAGCAACTCCAAGAATCTGTAGAAATCCTTTTGTGGGCCTGGAATTCCGCTGTATTGAATATTGTTGGAAATAAATGAGCCATTGTCTGGGCTGAGAATTTTCTGGTTAGATAGAGATCGCCACTGTGATGCGATTTATTGTCGCAGGACTTTTTTTTCCCCCAGCTCATTTTAAATTCTCTGTTGCCTGCTCAGTCCATTTTCACAGTTCAGGATGTAAGTGGGAAAAGCTAGGCTGGAGCTATAAAAAAAAAAAAAAAGAAAAGCAAAAGAAAAAAAAAATCTCTTTTCCTAAGAACGATGTCCAAAGGTCCAAGTGGCATCTGGTACCAGACTGTAAAAAATGCTGGAAGTGAGGCTTATCTGGTGGCCAGTTCAGGGGAAAGGAGAGTCACCCAGTACTCTCAGCTGGCACGTGACTGGGAAGAAAGAACAGAGACTAAGAAGCAACAAGAGTTCAATCTTTCTGTTGTTCCAATGAGTGGCCCCAGCCCAGAGAGCTGAGGGCACTTGCCCTCACTTTTGCCCACCCAGAAATTCTCACTTATTATTCTTTAAAAAGATCTACTAGACCAGCTCAGCTTTAATATAAACCCAACCCTAGTTAAGTGTAAGTTTTGAAGGGACAAAAAAGTCTAAAGAGCAATTTACTGTTTTTCGCTTGTTTTGTTTATTTGTGTAATAATCAACTCCTGAGGGCTTCCCTGTTGGCTCTGATGGTAAAGAATCTGCCTGCAATGTGGGAGACCCAGGTTCCATTCCTGGGTTGGGAAGATCCCCTGGAGAAGGGAATGGCTACCCACACCAGTATTCTTGCCTGGAGAATCCTATGGACAGAGGAGCCTGGGGGCCTACAGTCTTTGGGGTCACAGAAAGTCAGACACGACTGAACAACTAACATTTTGACCCCAATTAACTCCTGAGATTTTGAAATTTATGAGCGGCAGGCAGAATTATAAACAGGAAGAGCAGATATGTGGAATTCATCAGACATAGCTGGAAGACAGCCGGCAAGTTATTAAGCCATGTCAACATTCAATTTGCTCATCTGTAAAATGGGGAGAAACCACATCTTGAAGGTTGCAGTGAGGATTCCTCATGAGTGCCCTGTAGGGTTTTTTTCTTAAGAAGTTTTGGGTTTGTAACTCTCCTGATTTGGTACATGAGCAACCCTATGAGTGGTAGCTGCGAGCCTGGGGTCATCTCAGGAGACATGGAAACAGCTGTGCTGATGAGAATTAAGAAATTAGCTGGGGGCAGTAGGGGAGAGGCTGGTGAGAAGTCCCCATTCCTCTCATCAGAGGAGGCTGGAAGATACACCCTAGAAGATGCAGCAGGGGCTACAGCCGAGCTGCAGCTGATCCTTGGAAACCCCCCTCTCAACTCTTGCCTTTGCCAAGCTCCAAGCCGAGGGCCTCCCCATCATCTCGACAGGTTCTCAGAAGACCCCACTTTTCTCAGGAGGAGTTGGGCTTTCTGGAGCTCAGGTAGCTTGCCCCGAGTCACACAGCCAGTCCCTGGGGGAGCTGGAGTTTCCTGAGGACCATCTTACCACCTCCTCATCTCTTCCACCTGAGGCGAGCTTAGCTGTATCCCCTTTTCTGCGCTGGTGGCTTTTAGTGAAAAGGCTCCCTAGCCTGGTAGCTCAGCTGGCATATCTGCCTGCAATGCAGGAAACCCTGGTTCGATTCCTGGGCTGGGAAGATCCCCTGGAAAAGGGAAGGGCTACCAACTCCAGTTTTCTTGGGGTTCCCTGGTGGCTCAGCGGGTAAATAATCCACCTGCAATGCAGGAGACCTGGGTTTGATCCCTGGGTTGGGAAGATCCCTGGAGAAGGGAAGGGCTACCAACTCCAGTATTCTGACCTAGAGAATTCCATGGACTGCATTGTCCATGGGGTCACAAAAAGTTGGACACGACTGAGCAACTTTCATTTTACTCCCTTGCCAAGAATGTCCTTGATAAGGGCCAAGCATATGAAAATTGGTCCCAGAATAATAGCTGACACAAGTGTCCTCACTACTGTGGGCCCAGGTACACAAAAACACATTCCTCTCCTTTACTGGGAGCTGGAGGTGTAGGTTTGGATAAATAAGAATGAGGTCCATAGGAAGGATTTTTTTTTTTTTCTTTTAAATTGAATTAGGGGTGGGAGGAGACTTACTAAATCACAGATGGCATGTGCTTACAGCCTTGAGAGCTGATTGCTCTTCAGAGAAGCTGAGACCAAGGCATTCGTGCTTCAGCTCTGGTCCGCTGGGTGCAGGCTGGGGCCCCAGGTGGAGGGGGGCTGCAGAGACCAGACGGCCAGGCTCCTGCCAGCTGGCCTGCAGGTGGTCCCCTCCTACCTCCTGCACCCAGCCTCTCAGGAGGGGCCTGGAAGATCCACCCCCTCTATCCACATTACAGATGTGGAGGGCTCACCCCTCCGGGGTGGGCATGGGAGGAGATGACAGCTACTCCACGCCATCCTCCGCCCTTCATGTGCCCCACCATGCCTGCAGGAGGGAGAGAAGGTCACAGAATGGCTTCCCCAAAATGAGAGCCATGCGCTCCATCTCATGAAATTGGGGGTAGGGGGTGGGGGACGCGCGGCATCTCACAGAAGGACTCCCAGCCCACGCTCCTTGCCTCCCCTTGGAGGCATCCAAGGAAGGCTTGGGTTAGGAGCCCCCCACCGGACTCCACTCTGCCAGCAGAGCTGCCCAGGCCCAGGGGGACTTCCACCCTTCCCCACTCTGACCTCACACTTGTCAATCCGGTTTTGGTTTTCTTACCTCTGATATTGGGCCATCCTTTTCATGTGGAACAAACCCCAGAAGGGTGACTGTGGCCACAAGATGGCAAATCAACCCTCCCTATTCCTCCTCCCGTGAAAACAAGATTCTGTTGAATGTGTTCCTATGTTTCTGCTTTTATTTTTAGTATTAATTTAGGGAAATTTCTAATAAGATCTCTTAAGGAATTTCCCCGGTCCTGCAAGGGTCCCCCTGAGCCACCTCTGGGGTCCCCTTGATGCTTATAAAGTGCTGCTTCCATGCCCTGACCATCTTCCTCTGGGCTGGCTGTCACCTCGTGCCTGCTGTGTATCCTGCAGGGTCCCGGGGGTGGGGCGGAGATGGGCAGCGCTCTGTCCCTGGAGGCAGAGAAGCCCAGGGGACACCTGGGTGCCAAGGGAGGGGAGCGTGGGTGCCCTGAGAACTTGGAGGGGCCATCCTAGGGGCCACGGAACCTGCCCGGGGTGGGGGTTGGGGAGTCAGAACGACGGGGATGGTGCGGTTTCTTTAGCAGCCGTTTCCAAACAGCTTTTCTGTTCTTTCACACAGAAACAATAAAAGCACTTAAGCAAGGTTTTGGAACCAAATTGAAACGCGTTCCATCACAGCCGCACCATTTATTGCCGTTTTACTGGAGTGCGTGCTCTCTGTGGCTCACGCCTCTGCCTCACGCCAGCCACGTCTCAGCCGCTAGCTGGTTGCGTGGCGCGTGTTAATTACGGCAATTTGTTTTGGCCGTGGATCTGAAGGAATTGTTTCTTTTGTCTTCCGTGCCTGCTGCCTCGTGTCAGACAGCCTCCATCAGCCTCATGGCCTGACTGCCTTTGCCCCTGCACGGGCAGTGAGGTTTCTCAAGGGGGACTTAACCTCAGGGTGGGGGCAGGCTGGCGTCCCTCCGAGGGGCAGTGTCACACCAGGAGGCCCCAAAAGAGATGGGACCAACTGGCTGGAGCGGTTTTGCCGGATCATAGGTACAGAGGGCACTGGGGCCAAGACAGCTGTAGGCTAGGTGGGGTCAGGGCAGGGATGGACCCTTGGACACCCGGGGGACAGAGAAGCTGCCCTGAGAGGGTGGGCACAGGGGAGCTGGGCAAGGCCGTTTACATCTCCCTTGATGGGGTGATGGCAGAGCGGCCCCCGGGAGCTCCTGGGCCAAGATCCTCACAGCCTGGCAGCCCCAGGGGGTCAGGACCAGAGGTGGTGGGATGCCCTCGAAGCAGACAAAGGAGGCTGGGCTCCCTGGAGGACACCATGAGGGCTGTGTGCCTCATGGTGATGGGTCTGGGGGCCAGCTGCTGCCTCCAGCTCCCTCCTCTCAAGGTCGCCACTTGCTCCGGCAGGCCCAGGCTGCTGGAGGCTCTTCTGCTGGAGCTGGTGAATCTGCCCATAAATGCCGGACCCATGTGTGCGTTTATGAGGAGGAGAGGTGGCCTGGGCAAAGCGCTCCCCCAGACCCCTGGAAGCCAGCTGTGCCCTCGCAGCTGGTCCGTCTCCCCCCTGGAGCCAAGGCCCTGAGGAGGGCAGGGAAGTGGGGAGATGTGGAGAAAATGTTGGGGAGGGAGACGGGAGACCAGCACAAAGTCCTGCAGCTTCACCCAGCATTCCTGACCCAGTTCTGGGGGTGGGCACAGGGTGAGTTTCAGCAGATCACTTCACTGAGCTGTTATATAAAATATATATATATTTGGTTGCATTGGGTCTCAGTTGCGGCTCCAGGGATCCCTAGTTGTGTCATGTGGGACCCAGCTTCCCAACCAGGAGTAGAACCCAGGGCGCCTGCGTAGGGAGCGCAGAGCCCCAGCCACTGGACCACCAGGGGAGTCCCACTGAGCTGAGAAAACTGAGGCTCAGGGGGGTCTATGCGGAAAGTCAGTAGGCAGAGAGGGGATGGAGCCTGGCAGAAAGAGGGGCTCGTAGGGCTTATTGACTCAGATGGTAAAGAATCTGCCTACAATGCAGGAGACCTTGGTTCAATCCCTGGGTCAAGAAGATCCCCTGGAGAAGGGAATGGCAACCCACTCCAGTATTCTTGCTGGAGAATCCCAGGGACAGAGGAGCCTGGCAGGCTACAGTCCACAGGGTTGCAGAGAGTCAGACACGACTGAGCGACTCAACTTTCACTTTCATAGGGCCCACTGAAGGACCCGTCTACTCAATTCCAGAGGCCATGATAAGGCCGAGTAAAGACAAACAGGAACAAGAATCTCTGCTCTATGTTATGAGGCAGCCTGGGTGGAGGGGAGTTTGGGGGAGAAGGGATACGTGTATATGCACAGCTGAGCATATACACCTTCACCGTTCATTTGAAACTATCACAACATTGTTAACTGGCTATCCCCCAACACAAAAAGTTTTAAACAAAAATACGCACACACAAAAAAGACAAACAGGAAAGGCAGGCTTTTTCCTTCCTTATTCAGCAGGGCGTTGGAGGAGGAGTAGGAGCAGCAGGGATCAGGGGTGGATGCTTCAGAAGCGGGGACAGAAACCCAGAAGGAGCGCACGAGGGGGCAGCTGGGAGAATCCAGGAAGAGGGAGGACCTGGGCGCATCCTGAGTGTCCCCAAACCCAGGCCAGGAGCAGACGGGGCCACACAGAGACCTCCTAGTCCCCTGGGTGCCGGCAGGGTGCTCGACTGGTGAGGCCCCGTCTCACCTCTCTGCTCCCAGGAAGGGAGAGGAAGCCGCAGAGAATTTCTCGGGCACCTGCTCTCACGTGTTAGATCTGGTGAGTCCTTGTCTTATTGCTTTCCTTTGACTCGACCTTTAAGCGCTCTGAGCATCTCAGGAGGCACCGGGCCCACAGGCAGCTGTTGCTCTTCCAAGACTCTTGAGAAGTCTTCTCAAAGAACAAGGGGCCAAAGGGGCCACCCCTGAGGATCATGGCCAGACCAGTGAGTATATTTGCAAATTTACTGAAAATAGCACGGTGCCCAGCTGTTCTTAATTTCTGCTAAGGGCTTGGCAGGAGGAAATGGACTTAAATCTAGCCAGAGGAGGGGCACCCTCGGGAACTTCTCAAGGCTTGTGGACCCCGCTAAGGAGCCATCAACTTCCCCAGAAATTGTTCTTGTATCTGTTTGCTTGGCCCAGCCTACAGGATGCCATGAGCACTGCCCCAGTGAAAAAAAGAGAGTCCTTTCCAAAAACCTAGTCGATCGGGAAGCAGAGTTGGATTTCTGGTTTGGGAGTTGAACTGTGTAAAACTGGGAAGATCTGCCTGATGGAAAAGCACCATTCCTTTATGAATGCCCCTACCCTCGGAGCTCCAGGGGGGCCTGTGATCCAGAGAATCTTCTAGGTCAAGGCAAAAACTGCCCTGGTCAACCTGCTCCGATCTTTGGGACCCTCAGGTTACTTATTTTCCTAGTGACTTTTTAAAATGACAACTCAAAAAAATAGGGCAACAGTGACATGGATTTAAAGTCAAAATGCCTTAGAACTCATTTCAGAAAGCTCTTACTGTCCCTGTGGGTTACCTTTCTGATGAGTAAACTTAGTGGAAGGGTCGTGTTATAATCAAACATGTGTTTTATAATTAGGTGACTGTTTTAGGCTCAGAGGCCCTGAAAACTGACTTATGGCAAGTGAAACCGGGAAGCACAGGGTGAGGCTTTATATGTATGTAGCCAGGGAAGGAGCCTTTGGTCCTGGGGTCCCTGTGAGAATAATGGCCCAATGAATTGAAAAGCATGAAATACGGTCTAAAGAAAATGCATCCAGTCTCTGGCCCAGGTTATCAGAACTGTTGGTCAGCCTTCAGGGCCAGTAACTCTGGCCCCTTACTCAGTCTGTGTGGATTTGAAACTAGCTTCCGTTGGGGGATGGAAGTGAGACCTGGGTTCTGGACTCCCTCAGGCCTCTGGGCTCTGCTATGGAAAGAGCATCACAGCGGTTCACCCTGGGATCACTGGGGACCCTGAGATGTCCCGGAGGGAAGCCTTGAGAGAGACCCAAGCTCAAGGCTGTACATGTAACCTCCCGGGGCACTGGTCAAGCCCACCGCTTCTGGAACATGGTAGAAAGTCTAGCCCTGTGCAGAGAGCCTGAGGAATTCTTCTAGGCTCTGCCCCCTGTTTCCCACTTTAAACTTCCACCCTGGGAGAAGGTCATGCAGCACTTAGACGCACACAGGAGTCACTCTGCCCAAGCCTGAGTTGGCGTCTCACCACTATCCAGCGGTGCAGCCATGGGCAGCTTAACTGTCAGCCCCAGTTTCCCACGGGTAAAACAGGGACAGAACTAGCTCTCCTCCGTCAAGTCACAGTCGGCCAAGAGCCTGGCTCATGGATAGCACTTAACATGGCCTGAGCTGCCAGGACCGGGGAGTGTTGGTTGCCATGGCAGCTGTAGCCTTATAGGGCCTCCCCAGATCCATCCAGGCTGGTCCCCTCAGTTCCGCCCCTCGGCCACTGGGTTCAGACTGGCCACATCTCTGGTAGGCCTGACCAGCTCTTTAACTTGGTTTCTCCCTGAAGATGATCCTAGAATGACTGCTCAGGTCTCACACCTCCCTGGAGACCAGGCTGAGAACAGGATGGGGCCCTGGGTGCTTCCCCAGCCTCAGGTCTAGGACCCTGACTGTCTGGGACACAAGACAGAAGCAGATGGAGTTCATCAGAGTCTAGAGGAAGGATTCTCCTGCCCTTCCCTCAGGGTCCTCTGGGTGCCCCGGTCCTGTGCTACAGGGGGGCTGCTATAGTGCGTCCCTCCCTACATGGTGCTCCTAGCCCAGTGTAGGAGCCGTCAATCCCGTCGATAAGTGCAAAACCACAACGGAGCTAAGGGTTTTGAAGAAAAGATCCGAGGAGGGTAAAATGTGTGATTGTTTGCCCTGCTTCATGTGAGGGCTTCCCAGGTGGTGCTAGTGGTAAAAACCCACCTGCCAATGCAGGACACATAAGACACGTGGGTTTGATCCCTGGGTTAGGAAGATCCCCCGGAGGAAGGCATGGCAACTCTCTCCAAGTATTCTTCCTTGGAGAATCCCCATGGACAGAGGAGCCTGGTGGGCTACAGTCTGTAGGATCACAAAGCACCAGACACAGCTGAAGCGACTGAGCATGCAGAATGCTTGAAAGAGTTAACTTTGGGGAGCAAATGAAAGGAGTTATGTTTTTCATCCAGGGTATTTTAAACTTACAGGACTTACTACACTACAGGGTTACAATGATTGAGATAGATTTTGATAAATTCAGGGGAGGTAACTAGGTGGTCAGTTATTAATGCGGCCACTGTGGCCCTGGGAAACAGCTGCCACCACTCCAGCTGTGTCACCCCCGAGAGGGACAGAGTCAGTTAGGCTGGAGGGGGCCTCAGGTAGGCAGGGGGCTTGAAACCTTGCCACATGGGAAAGAGGGCAGAAGCCAGAGGGGCTGTAGTCTCCAACTTTTAAAAAGGCTGTTCTATGTGGTCCCAGAGTGTGAAGCCATGGTCGGAAGCTATAGGAAAAGGGATCAATGGTCTTGTCCAGCCATGTGACATGAGAGAGGGGATCCTGCATTCCTGGAGCAAGTGGCTGGAGGATCAGTCTCCAGCAGGGCCTGATGTGGTGTCTGGGACCAACCAGTGATCTCTGGAATCCTTCCAAGTCCAAGTGGAAAATAGTGTCTTGGCAACTGGGGTATTGAAAGAGTGAGTTTTGTTGGGATAGAATGAGGACAGAAATGTTCTGAGCTGAAAGTGGTAGTGGGGGGTGGGGGCAGTCAGAGGAACCATGCAGTGAGGGACCTGGGAGTGGCAGGGGTGGGGAGCAGATGCTGAGACTCTGGGTGGAGTAGCAGCATGGCTGTGGGGTGGGAAAGAACACTCAGAGGAGACATGTGACAACTTAGGGTTTCTGAGGCTTCCATGTTGGCTTAGCAGGTAAAGAATCTGCCTGCAATGCAGGAGACATGGGAGATGCAGATTTGATCCCTGGGTTGGGATGATCCCCTGGAGGGTAAAATGGCAACCCACTGCAGTATTCTTGCCTGGAGAATCCCATGGACAGGGGAGCCTGGTGGGCTACAGTCCATAGGGTCACAAAGAGTCAGACACGACTGAGCACCTGAGCACGCACACAGGCAGGGTTTCTGAAACAATCCGTAAGATGCGGATAATGGGAAGATTTGAAACAACAGCAAAATAGAAATGAGTGTTTCTGGAGAGCCCCTAGGTGCCAGGCTCTGTGCTGAGCACTTACATGTTATCTCACTTAATCAGATACGATTTTTATCCCCTTTTACAGCTGAGGAGACAGGTTTAGGGTCACATGGCTGCTTTGTGGGCTCTGCCTGGCTTTGAGACAGAGAGTCTGACCTGGAGCCTGTGTTCTTAGCTGTCAGCCTGGCTCCATCCAGGATGGGTGAAAATCAGTCGGTGAAAGGGCCATGGGACTTGCTGAATGTTGTCTGTGGGTCTTTTGCACCTCCCTGGAGGGATGGCTGAGGCTCCCTGCCCTGAGCCCTGTGGGGTTGCCCAGAACTACCTTCTCCACTGGCAGCTCAAGATGAGCCAAATGGCAAGCTCATTCCATGGGATGGGAGAGCGCCAGGCTGACTTCCTGTGTAAATTGACTGACTACTGAGCTAACAAAAATATTGGAAGGAGCCCCTGAATTTGAATTCTGCAAGCCAAGATGCACTCTTGCACAGTTGCAAGAGGAGGAATGGGAACAGTGCTTCAGAGACCATGCATTTCCCTGGAATTTGTCTACTATAACTAGGAAAAAAAATGTGTGGGGTGGGTGGCCATGGAGAGGATCTAGAGGATAGTAAACTGAATAAGATGCGAAAACTTCTGTATGGACTTTCAATGTCTAGACTTAGCATGTGAGAAAAATATGCAATATATATTGGACATCTCTTTGATGTCTTTTTCCTGCCAGTTTGCAGGCGTCTTAGCAGACCCCCATGTCCTGATGACAGAGTGTAAGAGTCAGAGCAAGAAAACTTGAGCTCTGTATTTGCTATGTTACTTTGAGCAAGATACTTAACCTTGCTGAGACAATGTTGTCTCAACTTCATAAAAGAGAGTCTATCAACTTCATAGATTAGGGAGAACAAATGCCAACAATTAATAGTTAATGTTTTCTCTACACCTCTGCCGTGCTTCCCTCATAACTCAGTAGGTAAAGAATCTACCTGCAGTGCAGGAGACCCGGGTTCGAGTCCTGGGTTGGGAAGATCCTCTGGAGAAGGAAACGGTAACCCACTCCAGTATTCTTGCCTGAAGAATCCCGTGGACAGAGGAGCCTGGCTGGCTACAGTCCCTGGGGTCACAAGAGTCTGACACAACTTAGCGACTAAACCACACACTACACATCTCTGGCAGTGCCAGTCCTGGGGGTGGGGGTGCCAGGGAAGACTCACTGAAAAGAGGTCCTGAGACATTTTTCTCACTAGACAAGGCTGGGGTCGGTGGGGGAGGAGGGCAGTAAGATGCTAAAGATCAAAGGGTAAGTACCAAGATGAATTAGTTTATATGTCGATATAAGTCAGATGGATGTCACAAGCAATGATGTAGTCAGTTTAGATCAGAGATTGATATAAATTTTGGGAATTTTAGAAGAACCTGAAGTCATAACAAAATGGTATAGATGTAATATAATTAGAGAAAATAAAACCAAAAAAATGTGGCTCTCAGAATGTGGTTTATAACCTGGAGATCAGGAAAATGAGTGCTAGAAAGTGTGATAGAATGAAAGCAAAACACAGAGGCTTGGGAGGTGGCAGACCCAAGTTTCATGCCTGGGCTTCTCCCATGGCTCAGCAATAAAAGAATCAGCCTGAAATGCTGGAGACATAGGTTGGATCCCTGGGTCGGGAAGATCCCCGAGAGAAGGGCATGGCAACCCACTCCAGTATACTTGCCTAGAGAATCCCATGGATAGAGGAGCCTGGCGGACTACAGTCCATGGGGCCACAAAGAGTCAGACACAACTGAAGTGACTGAGCACACACCCATAAGCTTCATTCCTTGTTTGGCCACAAATCAGTGAAATGACTTGGAAGGTCTCTTAATTGATCTGACATGTTTCCTCATTGTAAAGCGAAGTTTTTAATCTCCTCATTCACTTTCCTGAGCTGTCACCACCTAACCCAGTGTTTTTCAAAATGTGGGCTATGATCCTTTAGGGAATTATGAATTCAATTTAGAGGATTAAGACCAGAATTTTAAAAAATGAAATAGAATAGAAGACAGAGTCTATCACACAGAGAAAACTGCTTTTGTGCATGTTCAGTCGTGTCTGACTCTTTATGACACCGTGGACTACAGCTCACTAGGCTCCTCTGTCTATGGGATTGTCCCAGCAAGAACACTAGGGTTAGGTTGCCATTTCCTCCTCCAGGAGATCTTCCCAACCCAGGGATTGAACCCAGGGCTCCTGCATTGGCAGGCAGGTTCTTTACCATTGAGCCACCTGGGTATACCAGAAGACTACTTATTGCTTCATAAAAGTTCTAAGTGACAAAGCTATGTGTGTGTTGGGATGAATTATAAATTATATTTCCATGGACTTCCCTGGTGGTCCAATAACTAAGATACTGTGCGCCCATTGCAGGGGGCCCAGGTTCAACCTTTGGTTAGGGACCTAGGTCCCACATGTTACAATTATGAGTTTGCATGCTGCAACTAAGACCTGGTACAGTCAAGTAAATAAATAAATATTTCTTAAAATTTAACACATTTATCTTAAAAAATAAAATAAATTATATTTCTTATGATGGGTTGTGGTCAAAAAAGTTTGAAAAACATAGCATGAACACCCCCAGTGCTGCCAGAAAAGCAAAGGTGTCTGCCTACCTCAGTTTCGCCCTTTGCACTGGCTCTTCGATAACCTGATCCTTTTGAATCTGCATGAAGATACCAAGGGCCCATAGATTCCTCCATAACAGCCCCCTTTCCCCTGCCAGCAAGGAGCCAATGGAGGCCAAGGTGTTCATGAAGCAAGAATAGAGGTACCAGATTTATCAAATAAAAATACAAGCATCTAATTAAATGTGAATTTCAGATCTATGATGAATCATATTTTAATATAAGTATGTCCCAAATACTGTATGAAACAGACTCATACTAAAAAATGAATCATTGTTTATCAGAAATTTAAATTTAACCAGACACCTGTATTTTATCCAGCAACCCTAAGTAAGTAATAAATAAAAGGCAAACAGGAGAGAAAGTTGCAAAAGAGTAAGATTTTTAAGTGCCCCAAACTACAAAACTTTGTGCTTTAATATGCTCATAAATTAACAGCTGTATTGTATTATGCAAATTTATGTGAAGTTATTCACTATCTGTCATCACGCTCCAATAAAAATTGTATATATGACATTTAGAGAAAAATGACATCTTCTGATAAGAGTATTGCACTGCATTTCAGTGGCACTGATTACCTTTGGCTTGCCTGAATGCTGCAGCCACAAACTCACAGAGCCAGGGTCTTTGTGAGTGACTCACTGAATTACTTATAGTGTGTCTAGAATCCTTGAGAACAATCCCAGTGAGTGGCCAGTGGTTCTTTTCCCTCCATTTTAATGCCTTTCAGAAGAAAACATAATTTGGTGGTGAAATAACAGGCAAGAAGACCCCTGCCTGTCATCTAGAAGTTGACAGTTTCCCACCAATAAACTGCCAGGCTTCCCAGGTGGTGCAGTGGTAAAGAATCCACCTGCCAATGCAGGAGACACAAGAGACAAGGGTTCAACCCCTGGGTGGGGAAGATCCCCTGGAGTGGGAAATGGCGACCACTCCAGTATTTTTGCCTGGAAAATCCCATGGACAGAGGAACTTTGTGGGCTACAGTCCATGGGGTCGCAAAAAGTCAGATGCGACTGAACATGCACATGCACCAGTAAACACTGTGCATTATGAAGGTTAGCTTGACTGGACAAGCAAGGCAGGAAAATTTTTTTCATTTTTAATCTCTGCCTTCATGTTTCTTGGTGATTATACACAGAGAGGGAAAAAAGTGATTTCTGCTGTTTCCTTTCTATAGCATTGCTGCAGAAATGGCCACCAGTTGGCTAATTTAATATTCAGAGCATAATAGATATGCCTTATCTTTAGGCTGATTTGCTGGATTTTTTACCTGATGATCATCATCCTCTTGGAGGCTCCTTGTATACCACCAGTTTTTTTTTTAAACATTTATAATTTTTTTTTTAAAATGTGGAATAATATTTGTGGATGAGTTGCCTGTGTCTGTTCTGGAAAGGAGGGGTAAAATCTTGTTAACGGTACATTACAACCCCCAAAGGGGTCCTGACAGCAGAAGCTTAAAGGAGAACAAGGGAGCCAGATGGCCTTAAGGAATCTTTGAAGATTGCCAGGCCAGGCTTGGAAGGCAGGCTGTTTGCAGCAGAAATTACAGGAGGAAGGCAGGTAATGCCTATACAATTTAAAAACGATTCTTTGTTCATTCAGTTTCCCTGGTGGCTCAGATGGTAAAGAATCTGCCTGCAAATAAATAAATAAATAAAATAAAATAAAGAATCTGCCTGTAATGCAGGAGACCCGGGTTTGATCCCTGGGTCAGAAAGATCCCCTGGAGAAGGGAATGGCAACCCACTCCAATATTCTTGCCTGGAGAATCTGATAGACAGAGGAGCCTGGCAGGCTATGGTCTGTGAAGTCACAAAGAGTCAGACACGACTGAGCAACTAATACTTTCACTTTTCGCTTCTTTGTTCATCCAGAAGAGAAAATACAGATGCTGAGGAAGGACTCAAAGTGGCGTTCTGGGGTTGTGCCGTTCTCACTCCCCCACTGCAAATGCCAACTCTCTCTGCCCCAGCGGTGGGGGTAGGGACAAAGGTGCATCATCCATCTACACTCTGTGCTAGGAGAGGAGGACAGGCTATTAGAATGCACTGAGAAATGAGGACAGGCCTGGGAGTTCGAAACCTCACCCAAATAGCATGGGTAGTTTCCTAATTTCCTTTATTCCAGTTTCCTCATCTGCAAAATAAAGGGACTTTAGGTTGAATGATTTCTGTGTTTTTTTCCAAGTTAGGTTTCATTCATTCATTCAACTAGCATTGAATACCTACAATGTGCCCAGAGGTAAGGACCAAGAGGACCCCACACTCAGGGTGTCAACAGCTGAGCTTGTCCAGGGGCCAACAAGCAGAAGCATGTCATTCCGCCTAAGAAAATGAGAGGAGGAGGAGGAAGGGGAGGATGTATGAAATTCCTTCTAAGGTTGCTGACTCCTGACTTTCTGAAAATGACTAAGGAAGACAAGTTCTAAGGGGAAAATCTGTTGCTTTTCTGATCACTGGTTTTCCCAGTTGATGAGGGAGAGGCCTCTAATGACCTAACCTGGACAACCAGGATGTGCTGATTTCTAGAAATTTCTGTTCATGACGGAGCACCTGAAGAGATGGATTAAACCCATAGGCCACTTCTCACTTCAACTGATTCACATGGACATTAATGACCTCTTCAGAAGAAAGTTGATTGCATCTCCAAGGCTTTCAAGTTGTAGGAAAAAGATTTGGAGGCATGGGTGATGTTTTCATCCTTATTCCAGTTGTTGAAAAGGAAAGTAAGTATGGACATGTAACAGGATATTCTTTAAAAAAAATTATTTTCATATTTTTATTTTATTTATTTTTAAAAAGCTGGCTTAAAACCCAATATTCAGAAAACTAACATCATGGTATCTGGTCCCATCACTTCATGGCAAATAGATGGGGAGAAAATGGAAACAGTGACAAACTTTATTTTCTTATGCTCCAAAATTGCAGCAGAATGTGACTGCAGCCATGAAATTAAAAGACACTTGCTCCTTGGAAGAAAAGCTATGACAAACCTAGCCAGTGTATTAAAAAGCAGAGACATCACTTTCCCGACAAATGTCCACATAGTCAAAGCTACGGTCTTTCCAGTATTCATGTATCCTAAAGGAAATCAATCCTGAATATTCACTGGAGGACTGATGCTGAAGCTCCAATACTTTGGCCACCTTATGTGAAGAGATGACTCATTGGAAAAGACCCTGATGCTGAGAAAAATTGAAGGTGGGAGGAGAAGGGGATGATAGAGGATAAGATGGTTGGATGGCATCACCAACTCAATGGACATGAGTTTGAGCAAACTCCGGGAGACAGTGAAGGACAGGGAAGCCTGGTGTGCTGCAGTCCATGGAATCACAAAGAACTGGACATGACTGAGCAACTGAACAACTATTTGTTTATTTGGCTGTGTCAAGTTCTAGTTGCTACCTATAGGACCTTAATTCCCAGACCAAGGATCAAACCTTTGTCCCCTGGATTGCGAGATGGATTCTAAACCACTGGACCGCAAGGGAAATTCATGGATACTCTTTTGATGCCAACAGGGGATAGGGATTTTTTTTTGCTAGATTATGGCCTGTGTCACCAGAAATCTCATGGCACCTAAGGAGGATGTTTGTCAGGATATTCACAGACATTAAGTGGGCTTGAAGCTAAAATTTGAGGGACAGGAAGAAAAACTCTACTAGACATGGTGATAAATGACAAGCCTGACACATGACTTATTCCCAAAGGAAGAATCTGTCTCTCTGAAACTCAAGGGACAGAATGATAGAGGGATTCATTATATAGTAGATTTTACATGGAAAAAAATTTTTTTACATGGAAATATCAATAGAATTTTATTTTAAGACACCCAAGGGCAGATGAGGAGATTGTAAATTGGTCAAATGTTAAGTAAAAAGAAATTGTATTTCTTGGCTTATGGTTTTTTTTTCCCCTTTCTTTTGCTATGGATTTTTATGTTGTTTGATCTGTTTATTTGTTGTTGAAGTAAATTGATATATTTGTTGTTTTTATGGTAAAGACCAACACATCTTGACTTACTAGGATTTCTTAGGTTCTCAAAGCCAAAGATTCAAGTAAAAAAGGCATTTATTCTGATAATATCCTTAGGTACTTGGCAGAGGACAGGGAGGGAATGCCCAAGAAAGGATGACTTTGGGGATTCCCGAACACCCTGACAGAGACCCCACTGTTATGATGCTAGTAAAATGGTCACAGATATGTCCCAAAGCTGTGCTAAACCACTCTGGCCAACGATCTGCTCTCATAGAACAATCTCCTGCAGACCAGGTGGTCATTCTCAAGACAGCACGGAAAAACTCTGAGCCTGTGTATCTGAGTTCAAATCTGGATTCTGCTTCCACTTTGAGTGAGACACTTAATCTTTGAGTTTCAGTTTCTTAATCTCTAAAGTGGAAATTATTTTCTGTATTTAGAGAATATCCAGTTGGTTGTTAGAATTGCTTGGCCCAGTTACACAGAGTGTGTGTTCAATGAACAGTGATTCTTCTTATGTCCTTCATAATTATGATCAATATTAGTCAGTATTGAACACTTGATCCCTAAGGATCACTCCAGGATAGAAACAAGTTGGATGGATTTCCCTGGTGGTACAGTGGATAGGAATCTACCTGCCATTGCAGGAGACGTGAGTTCGATCCCTGGACTGGGAGGACTCCACGTTCCGGGGAGCAACTAAGTCCGTGAGCTGCAACTGCTGAGCCCACATGCCGAAACTACTAAAGCCTGTGCTCCACAGCGGTGAGAGCCCCTCACGCTGCAACTAGAGAGTGGCCCCTGCTCTCCGCAACTAGGGAAAGCCCCAGGGCAGCCACAGAGATCTAGAGTAAGCATAAATAAATGAAAAAAAAAAAAAAAAGAAGTTGGACACGAGTGTTTCTGCAGCAGACCTTAACACAGCTCACATGAACAGCAGAAGGTTACAACTGGCCACAGATCACAGACGGAGAGCGGGGAAGATGGACAACAGCCCTGACATTGTACAAGGGACTCACCGGAAATCAGGCCCAGAAACCAAACCGCCGAATGGTAGGTATGTGTGTCATGGAAACTGACGCGTTCCCTGTGTTCCCTGTGTCATGGAACCTGATGGATTAGAAAACTTCTGGGAATTTTCTAATTAATGTGGTATTCTTGGTTTGCAAGGGCCTCTTCCTTTATAGAGTCATATCAGGTTTATTTACCACGTAAAATTTATGATGAATAATTATGGTGCTCCATAAATGTTTACTGTTATGATGATGATGGTGGTGACCACCGTAATTAGTATCTTGCAGGTCTACAAATCACTAATGTGTGCACAGGCTGGGGAATCATTAAAGGAGCTTTTCAGGGAAAGGTGAGAGGATGCAGGAGGGGAAGGCTCAGAGCAGCCAGAAAAACACCCCTTTCATTTCAGAGATAACACTTGGCCTGAGAAAACCTCCCTGGGGCTCCGTCCTCTTGTTTGTATGATGGAGAAATAGCCCATCCTGCCCCTGGAGGCAGGGCACAGACCAGATGACCTCTTGCGTTTGGTAGCCTCCAGATCCAAGGACCGTAACTCTAGGAGGTGCTATCAAACAAGCCAGTCTGTTCAGTATTTCAGAACAACCACCTAGTGGTTCTCTCCAGGCACGGCCTTTGTTTCTTCGCTCTCTAGATGGGCTGGATCTGAATGACAACACAGTCACAGAAAACCCACTACTTTCTGGTGGTCCAATGAGTGACTTGTCTAAAAACCAAAAAGCAGCTCCAGTCATTATGCATTGTATTTATAAAATTAGTCTTGTCCTTAAGAAAGCAACCCAAGGTCTCTATTAAAGTTAAGTTTGCGTAGACGCTTGCTCCTTGGAAGAAAAGCTATGACAAACCTAGAGAGTGTGTTAAAAAGTAGAGACATCACTTTGCCAACAAAGGTCTGTATAGTCAAAGCTGTGGTTTTTCCAGTAGTCATGTATGGATGTGAGAGTTGGACCATAAGGAAGGCTGAATGCCAAAAATTTGATGCTTTCCAACTGTGGTGTTGGAGAAGACTCTTGAGAGTCCCTGGGACAGCAAGGAGATCAAACCAGTCAATCCTAAAGGAAATCAACCCTGAATATTCATTGGAAGGACTGATGCTGAAGCTGAAGCTCCAATACTTGGGCCACCTGATGTGAAGAGCTGACTCATTGGAAAAGACCCTGATGCTGGGAAAGATTGAAGGCAGGAGGAGAAGGGGGTGACAGAGGATGAGATGGTTGGATGGCATCACATCAATGGATGTGACTTTGAGCAAGCTCTGGGAGATGGAGAAGGACGGGGAAGCCTGATGTACTGCAGTCCATGGGTTGCAAAGAGTCAGACATGACTGAGCGACTGAACAACAACAACAAATATACCTTACAGAAGTATGGCAATGGCTCGTCACCTGGCTTCATCTTAGAGTCACCCAGGGGCTTTTAAAGAAAGGGCTGCCTGGTCCAACTAGTCAGAACCTTGTTGGGTGGATCCCAGCAGATGAGATTTTTTTAGGACATTCTCGGGGAGGTGGGATACCCCTGGGCCGTGATTTGCACTGGGTCCTTTGCTCCGAGCTGCCCTACAGATAAGAGAAGGAAGTGTGAGGAAGTCTCTAGTTGCTGGAAGTCCGATTCTGCCTAGAAGTGGGCTGGGCTGTGCTCTGTAACACCAGGGCTCAGCCCACTTCAGTCAGAGGCTCTGGGAATTTGGGGAGGGGGTGGTCCTGCTCTGATGGCCTCCGAGGAGAGCAGCCACGTGCAGCGGTGATGTCAGGGAGGGGTCAGGTGAGAAGAGCCTCCTTCTGGTCGGAGGGAGGGCAGTATCTCCCTAGCCTCAGGCTTCAGGGCTGTTCCCTGGCTCCTGACCATCCAAGGACTCTCCTTAACTGAAATGAAAATAGATGGCTGCAGCAGCTGTTAGCGATTGGCTGCAGCCGGGAAAGCATTGGATAGATGCTCTAATAGCATCTAATAGAGACCCAGGGAGAGAGAGGACAGTGCTCCTCTCCACCACAGCACCAGGGACTGACAGATGGGGTGGGGGCGTGGGGAGCAGGCTGGTAATGAGGCTGCAAGACAAACATCTCAGATGCTCATTTCCTGCTCTTTACCAAAGAATAGGGGGCTTCCCTGGTGGATCAGCTGGTAAAGAATCCGCCTGCAATGCAGGAGACATGGGATCGATTCCTGGCTCCAGAAGATGCCTAGGAGAAGGAAATGGCAATCCAGTCATATTCTTGCCTGGAGAATCCCATGGACAGAGAAGCCTAGTGGGCTACAGAGTTGGACATGTCCTAGCAACTAAACAACAACAATAAACACCCACACACACATATATATACCCACATACACATACCCAGACACTGTGCCCAGAATCATACATGGATTTGGTCCAATAGCCCTTTCAACAGCCTTATGAGCTACACACTGTTGCAATTCCTATTTAGCAGATAAGAAAAATTGAGGAACAAAGAGAGGATGCCAGTCACCACACCACACTGCCAGCAAGTGGCAGCTCTGTGTTTCCTGAGGACACTGGGCAGGGCTGAGCCTAGCCCTTCCTGGTGGGGCGGCATTGCTCCTGGATCAGAGAGAAGTTGAGGTTTAGTCTGTGTGTGATCGGGAGCCCCTCCCTCAGTGAGTGATTCTTGGCTCTGCCCTCTCCAGGTGTCCCAGCAAAAGGTGATGCCTGTCCCCCAGGAAGGCTGAGAACCACCTTTGACAAATGGGACCTCAAACACAGTGAACGGGTGGGCACGATACCTAGCTGTGCCGTTTCCATGAAAAAAATCTGTCCTTTGTCGAGAACCCCCCTCCGACTGGGCCTCCCACCTCCTCAGCCACTTGAACCAATTTCTCCTGGAGCTGAAGTCCCTGTCTACTGTAAGGAGGTGAGGAGTTGATCCTCTTTCTTGCAGTCTTAAATGACTAATTAAAATGTCTTGGAAACTAAGCCCATTGCAAAAGGAGCCTGGGTGGCTTTCTAAAGCATCTTGTTCATAACCGGAGGGAAGGTGATTCTCTTCTCATCTTTATAATAAGGCGTCTTTTTGCAGGGTATCTGCCTCATGCTTCCTACAGCTCTGGCCCCAGTTTGGTCCCAGCAGGGGAGGCCAGTGGAGTTTAATTACATTCCTCCTATAGGGAACATTCAAGGAATGAGGCTTTGAAACACAACTTGTGCTACCAAAAAGGAAGAAAAAAAAATCAAATTAAGCAAGCAAGAAACCAGCATTGCCTTTTGTGTCCTAGAGACCCAATCTAAATATTTAAATTTTAAAGACAGAATTCTTAAGTGCTTAACTTTATAAACCTTACACATTGCAATTCCTAGGGGAGCCAAACAGTCCCTGTGATATGGAATATTCCTAAGCCTGGAGTAACAGGCTCACGTGGTTGATATTTTTCACACATACCATATTCAGCTATAATGCTGGGGAAAAAAAAAAGCGACTCATAATACTGTCCACAGTCCTGGGGCAAAACAGTCTTACCAGAAAACAGAGTAAATTGAATATCTGGACCACAAGCAAACATTTTAGAAAGGTCTCTTTATTCTCTACTGATTTCTCAATTTTCCTTCCTCTTTCTGTCTCTGAGATGCCCAGTGACTGGCTGTTAGTGAGTGTGGAAGTTGCCTCCTGGCAGAAACTATTAATTTGCTGACTGCTAGTGGACAAATACCATGAACTGAGAGAGAAGTGGAACAAGGGCTAGTGGGTGGGCTGTCAGCCAAGGCAGAGTTCAATCCTCTGTAAGGAAGTGCTTTATCAAGGATAAAGGGAAGATGATAGATAGTGAGTTCCCTGTACCTGGGAGCAATCAAGCAGAGGGGCATGATCTTCTCTCAGATATTAGTTCTGGGTGGGAGGCTGTTCTACCTAACCTCTAAGGTCCCCTTGCAGCCTGAGGGCTCAGCTTCCATCCTTTCCTTGGCATGGCAGGCTCTGGGCCCCATGGGAGCCTTGCGGGAACAAGACTGTAGGTCTACAGGGGCCTTGAGCACCGCTCTCATCTGCCTGCATGTCCCTCGGCAGTGCCTTCTCTCTCTCTGACTTCAGCCTACTTCCTTCCATCCAGTTTGCAGGAACCTCCCTATGCCTCCCCACTGCAAGTTTGCTTTCAGTTAGTCTCCAGTTAGAAAAGGAGTGAACATTCATTCGGGCTTCCCAGGTGGCTCAATGGTAAAGAATCCACCTGCCGTTGCAGGAGTTTCAAGAGACAGGGCTTTTGATCCCTGGGTCGGGAATATCCCCTGGAGAAGAAAATGGCAACCTGTCCATTATCCTGCCAGGATAATCCCATGGACAGGGGAGCCTGGTGGGCTGCAGTCCATGGGATCACAAAGAGTCAGACACAACTAAGCAAGCACTCAGCCACGAATATACGTTCATTCATTAAACATTTATTTGCCACAAGCCTCCTGCATACCAGGTGCTGTTGGAGTGCCTGGGATACACCAGCATGCCAAGCGGAGCCCCTGCTTTCATGGGAATAACACCCTGGTGGGGACTTGATTACAGCACCCCTCCCAGGAGCAGTGGCATTTAATAAGGGATAAGCATTGAGACAAAGGAAGCATCTCCTAATGGCAGAATGTGATGCCCAGTGATGGGTAGATCAAGAAAGTCTTTACATTTGCCCAGGATGTCACCATTCTGAGGTTCCTGCTCCACCACTGGCCAATAGAGTTCACTGAAGTGTGTTTTTTAAAAAAGTGTGTGTTTATTTATTATTTCAGAATCTAATTGTTGGGAATAAAACACAGACTTTTGATGTCTTAAAAGCCCATAATGTGAGCAGTAGTTAAATAAATGAGCCATGCAGTTGAGAATCCAGTTCAGTGCCAAGTAGACCCACCGAACACCGAGCTTCACCTGTGGCGTTCACCTTCCCAACTTTATTTTTAAATTCTTGCTTTTCTGGATTGATGTGAATCAACACCACTGGCTTATTTGCTTTGCAAAGCCCAGCGCCTCTAGAGGCCCAGGTATTGAATATAAAATACTCTGAGTCGCCACATGAAAGACACCAAAATCTGTGCTGATTGGTGTGGCCCACTCCCGGGGGAAGCATCTCTTTGCAGGTCACCTCTCCTCTGCCGAGACGGAACTGCTCTGCAGGGACTCAGGGGAGGTGGGGGTTGGAGCATTCATTGCTGAAAATTCACCACACTGCACTGTGCTGTCGTGCCACACTTGGCCGGGTGGCCCAGAAAACACACTTGTAAGTCCTTCCAGCTCTCAGTCAGCCTCCCACTTGCCCACCCCCAGTGCACACACGTGGGACATCGCCGTGTGGGTACAGGCTTCTGGGACGGCCAGAGGCTCCCAAGTTGGCAGTGGGTCATGGGGTGGAGTGGGAGAGCTTCTGTATCTCTCTGAACCTGGGGAAGAGAGCCAGAAGAAGACTCAGGGAAAGAGAGAGAGCAAGAAGGCTAAGAGGTGCTGTAGATGTTGAAGAGAGGAGAGGAAACAGAGAAATGAGGTAGATGAGAAGGGACTGGAAAGAGAGGAAGAGGCCAGGGAGCCGCCCAGATCTCTTGAGTTCTGGACAGCACAAGGCCTGGGGATGCGGCTGCCACTGCTGAGGTCCCTGGGGGTGGTTCAAAGTCAGAGCAGGTCGGTTTCCCCACGGGTCACTTTGGCCATCAGATGGTGAAGAATCTGCCTGCAATGCAGGAGACCCTGAGGGTTCGATCCCTCTGTGGGGAAGATGCCCTGGAGAAGGGAATGGTAACCCACTCCAGTATTCTTGCCTGGAGAATTCCCTGGACAGAGGAGCCTAGTGGGCTACAGTCCATGGGGTCACAAAAGAGTCAGACATGACTGAGCGACTAATACATGCTGTGTCTTTGGACATCTTCAATCAATGTGGCAGCATTTGAGCCCTCGGTGGTGCGTGTATCTGAGAACTTGAACACCGGGGCCCCTGTCCCCCTGATCCAGGTTGGCTGTTCACCTTGCTTTGGGGATTCTTGAGTTGTCTAAAGATGGGCACAGAGATGCCTCCTATCCTGTCTTCCTTCTTCCTTCCTGGAATTGGTGTTTGAAAGCAGTAGCCACAAATCCTAATTAACAAGATGGAGATCCAGGCATACACCAGGGAAACTGTCAAGACTTCTCTGCTCTGATGTTAGTTGTTGGGATACCAGGGGAGGGTGAGAGAGTCTGCTTCTCTGGGGCAGACACTTCCAGAGAGGACAGGAAAGTGGGCAAGTTGGACACATCCCAGGGTTCTCCCCCTGCAGCTCCTGCTCCTGCAGTGAAAACAGTATAGCCCCCTGGGGAGAGAGCATCAGAAACATTCTCTTTGCCATGGCCTTTCAACTGACACCAAGAGCTGCCGTATACACCAAGGGCTGGTAAGGGGTGTTTATGGTCTCGATGGTGCCTGCCCAAAAGGTGCAGTTGCTGGGGGGGTGCTTATTGGGTGCGACAGGTCCCCAGTCTATACATGCATCCAGAGAGAAAGCTCTGGTTGCCACCTTCATCTGCCTTGAAAACAACTTTAAATCAACTCAAAACCTACCCCCGCCTCCAAAATACCTCCTGGAGGAAATTAAGAGTTGACCCATGAACAAGACAGGTTTGAACTGTGCAGGTCTACTTATAAGCAGATTTTTTTCTGCTTATGAAGATTTTTTTCTAATAAATATTTTGGAAAAAAATTTTTGGAGGTTTGTGACAATTTGAAAAAACTCAAAGTCACACAGCCTAGTAATATTGAAAAGATTAAGAAAAAGGTATGTCACACATGCATGAAATATATATATAGATACTGGGACTTCCCTGGCAGTCTAGTGGTTAAGTCTCTGTGCTTCCAACACAGGGGGTATGGGTTTGATTCCTGGTCAGGGAACTAAGATCCCACATGATGCATGGCACTGCCCCAAAAATATATAGATAGATAGCAGATAGATGGATAGATATTAGTTTATTCTTACATAGGCATAAAGGTGATGTTTAATATAAAAACTTATATTATCTTCTTACTGTTTTGTAACTTTGCATTCGAAGAATTACATTATCTATGGTATGCTTCTCCCATAACTGAAGACACTGTAACAGCCTAGCATCACGGGTCAGTGGTTTTTCAAAAAATGTAACAATGTTTCCAATACTGTATTATGAATATGACTGTAATACTGTATACCATAGAAACTTTATAATGATTAGTATACAGGTGAGGCTACTGTGAAGTAGAGACATTAATTGCCAACAAAGGTCCGTCTAAGTCAAAGCTATGGTTTTTCCAGTAGTCATGTATGGATGTGAGAGTTGGACCATAAAGAGTGCCAAAGAATTGGTTGGAGTGAAATGACTGTGTGTGTGTGTATGTATGTGTGTGTGTGTGTATAGCCACAGAATATGCTTTTTTCCTTTGAGATCCTCTGGCTACTTCAAGGAACAAATCCTCAGCCTTGCTCATATTAGCAGTATGAGCTAATCAGCTGAAATACCCAGCATGAAATGCTCTTTTATCCTTAAGAGAAAAAGAGAGTAAGTTGTATTTTAATTAGGTATTTATAATGGTTACAAAGCAGCTCCTCAAGAGAAGTTAAGAATTTGGCCTTCCTTCTAAGGCATAACTGTGCTCAAATTATCCTAAAGAGAGGCTGTATATCAATCTAGTCCAATTTGTGATAAATTTACAACTAGGTTCTTCACAGCAGATTTATAACAACAATTAAACAGAAGGAAAATGGGTCATAAATTTTGGCTGGCACAGTCCAGCACCAACAAGAATAGAAGAGAATGGTTTAGCCAGATCAAAAGTCAATAATTTCAACATAAAGTGCTAAAGCTATAGCAAAAACAATTTATATGGAAAGAAGTTTTTTTTCCCCCCTCCTCTCATCCTTGTCAAAATTAGGTATTGGAGAACACAATGAAGCATCCATAGTACAGAGGTCTTATTAAATAATTGGCATGTTTTCTCAATTTTATGAGTGGTCCAAATGGTACAAATTTTTCCCTGCTCCTCCACTACTGAATTTAATGAAGGTACCTCCCCTTTAAGATGAATAAGGAAACACATGGGGAAAGCAAGAGTTCGCCAAGAGATTGGTGACTTGAGAAAGAAGGTTTTGTGAAAGGAGGGGAAGCCAAGTACACGATTCCAAAGTCAGATGATTTGGGAGAAAACATATATGTTCTAGAAAGAAGTAGCCCTAGGCATGCATTAGAGAATGGATTGTAGCTATATTATAGGCTTCCCAATTGGCTCAGTGGTAGAGAATCCACCTGCTAATACAGGAAATGCAGGAGACGTGGGTTCAATCCATGGGTCAGGAAGATCCCCTGGAATAGGAAATGGCAATCCACTCCAGTATTCTTGCCTGGGAAATCCCATGAACAGAGGAGCCTGGCGGGCTACAATCCACGGGGTCCCAAAGAGTCAGACGTGACAGCCACTGAGCACACACATAGCTGTTTTATATCTGGAACAGAGATCTCTGCCCTGAAAGGAGAGACGTAATCAAGGCCACTTGAATCAAAAAGGATGGTGAGAGGTAGGGTATTACCAAAGTAAATAAGTGGGTTGTAAAACATATATTAAGATAATCCTCAATAGTGAAGGAAGACCTTGGAGTAGTCCTATATCTGCCAGACGTTCAATCTGTTCAAGGAGAGTCCCTGTATTAGTGACCTTACCACGGATAATTTCCCGTCTTCACTGGGAAAGGATACTACAAGGCCAACTGCCAACCTGGGTGTCATTCTAACCAATAAAGAAGCATTGGCTGGCTTTGTGAACATCACCAGACACTTGGTATGAAGTGGTCACATCATTTGCTAGGAGTACACACCATTTAGTAATGCAAAAGAGCTGGCAGTACTGAGCACTGTTGGATTTGTACCTTCAAGTCTGGAAAACTAGTTTTTAGACGCTCAGAACGAAGGTGAGAGAGATTGCAGAACACGTAATTTGAAAGGGGGAAACCATGGATTCTAGGTCCCGGGATGGACACTGTTTTCTGGCGCCCAGCAGCCATTCACCCCACTCTAGTAAGCTGTGAGGCAGGAGCCCCTCCCCTGTCAGGGAACTGTGGGTTCCTTGTAGTGGGCATTTGGGGACTGACTCCATTTGAGTCCTCATCCAGGGACTAGGAGAGTGACCCAGGTCTGAGCCAATCAAAGCGTCGTATTTCCCTGAGTCCAGGTGATTGGCTGAGAGTAGCGCACGTGACCCAATCAATCTCTGTCAGTGAGATGACGCGAGACTTTCACTGAGATCCCCAGGAAAGAGACTTTTCTTCACGCTGGAGTTGAATGGGCTCTCACACTGAATGTCCCTATCCTCAGCCCATGAAAAGATGAGAGGGATTTAAGGAAGACTTGTCGGAGCAAGGATTATTCAGCCTAGAGAAGAGTTCTCCTGTCGTGAGTCAAACGGCAGCGGGGGGAAGAGGGTTCAAAAGAGCCATACCTAGAGAGTGGGGCAGCTGCCTGAGTCTGGCTGTGGTTCTTCAGGGAGCCGCCTGCCCATGCAGCACGGTTGTTCATTTGACCTCTGTTTATTTGAGCAAAGGCTAAGTAACTGGAGAGAGATGTCAGGGCTCAGAGAGGGGACAACAGAGGGAGCAGCCCCTGTTGGTACTGCCAAGGTGTGTGACCACTCAGATCCTGCGCAAGGCATCATGGGTCAGCTCGAGCCGTCTTGCCAGCACTAGGAGGGTTGGCTGCCACCAGGAGACCCCAGCACCCAGAAGCTGTGAGGCAGGAGCCCCTCCTCTGTCAGGAAGCTGTGGGGAAGGGGTGGTCTCAGGAGACAGCCTGCTTCCGCTCCATACCAGAGGGCAACACAGGGGAAGGGCTGACAGATGCCCCCTTTAGACAGGATTTGGGGATCTGTTAGAAGCCCACTCCTGGGAGGAGATGGAGGTCCAGGAATCAGAGGGAGAAGAGGAAGGAGGGTGAAAGAACAGACCAAGGGCCCTCCCCTAGACGGCTTCCTCAGACCACAGGTCATCCTGAGCTAAGGGCATTGGATTGGGTCTGAGACTGAAGTTGTAAACTGGACCAGACTGTTTTGAACTATTTAATGCCAAAGGGAATGGAAACCTTTGCAATCTGTTCAAGATATCATCTAGGAGAGGGAAGGCGATTTATCAGAGCATTTTAAAAAGAAATAATTGGGGGGAAAGCGCAAAAGGATTCCATGTTTGTATCAATACTTCACTTAGTTCAGGCTATTAAACAAACTGGTTATACAGCTGTCTTGAGACCATTAGGGGAGATCTTGTGTGAGAATGGCATATGCCCAGCATGATTGGAGCTGAGAAGGGGAGAGAGGACAACCTGGGTCTCAGTGACAGAGTTTGAGCCCCTGTGTCAAGCCATACCTGAAGGTAGATTTATGCTGGAGTTTTCAGTTATATGGGTAAATGTATTTCCCGAGCCAACCTGGGTTGAATTCTCTGTCACTGTCAGCAGAAAGAATCCCAATACAGTGCACAAAGACTTTTTCATGGGGAGAAAACATAGCTTTCATTGGATTCCCATAGGGCATTGCTAAAAAATGGTATGGCTCAGGGAAGAGAAACTCAAAAGCTCAAATCTAATGATCTCATTGACAAATACAAGAGAAGACCATCTAATGAGATGCGTGGGGGTCTCAGGGATATTATGGAAGAACTAGGTCAGAACATTCTTGGGTGCAATGTCTGGAGCCTGACTCTGGCATTAACTGGCACTCAAAAAATATTTGTTGAATGGAAACCAGCAGGAAAATTATCACAAGTCCTACTTTACATGCAAATTTTCAGGAATATTTTCAGGAAAATATCTAATGTGTGAACAGCTAATCTGCATTTCCATGTTCTGACAGATGGCCCATATTAACAGAACTCTGATTATAGAAAAAAAAAATGAACAGAAAAAAAGAGAACCTGAAAATATTTATTGCATGTATACCATGTGCAAGGCTATACAACTATTAACACTATTGTGACTGCCAAATTTATTTGATTTATAGACCATTTCCATATATTCCCATTTTTCAGAGACAGTCCCAGCTGTTACCTGCAGAGAGAAAATGACCCAGGAGCCTGCATAGCTGGGGCAGGGCATTGGGTACAAAGGCTATATTCTCAAGGTAGAAACAGGGATCGTCTGTATGAAAATCACCTGGGACGTGTATTTAAAATGGGGGTTCATTGGCCCTCGCCCAGACTTATGGAAGGAGAATCTCTGTGGAAAGGGCCCTAGACTCTACATCTTAACAGACTTCCTAGATGATTTTATGTATGCTAAAGTTTGAGAAACTTTACCTCCTAAAATCTGTTTATTTGACTGGCAACATTCAGGGGACACAAGAGATGCAGGTTCTATCCCTGGGTGGGGAAGTTCCCCTGGAGAAGGAAATGGCAAACAACTCCACTGTTCTTGCCTGGAAAATTTCACGGACAGAGGAGCCTGGCGGGCTACAGTCCATGGAGTCACAAAGAGTTGGACACAACTGGGCATGAATGCACACGCATGCATACACACACACACATTTTGCACAGTCCCATAGGAGGTAGTTCTCTGAGGAAAGAAGCCTCCATCCTAGGCTGAGGGGATTTGAAGGAGCGCAGGGTAAAGTGAGATAGTATCGCCCTCCTCAAGGTCAAGTTCGGTTTAGGCCACCTCAGAGGTAAGGGGTTATGTGCCGAAGGTCTCTGAATGCAGGTCTGTGGAAACCCGCTCTGTATCCTCCTGATGGATGAACATAACAAGATGGAATTACAGAGTAGCTGGTGGGACAGACTCCTAGAGCCCCAAGCTCTCTGCATGACATCACTCATTCTAGACTCGATCAAGTGCTGCCTTCTGTTGCCCTGGAGAATTTCACTTGGAAGGAGGTACTGTTGTAATAGACATAGACTATTGTTTTAATTGGCAATTAAATTCCGTGAAGGTGAGTCATGACTTCTACCTCTCAGAGCTGTTGCCCCCTCTCCAACCCACAACCACATCCACTACATGGCGGACCACTCTCCAGATGTGTGAAAGTCTTTAGTTTGACCTGCCTCCTGGTTTATTTGAGACCAGGGGGCTGAATTGCCTCTTCTGCCTTGACCACCTCCTGGAGTAACTGCCAGAGTGTCCGCTCCCAAGTTCTTAGTCATAGGACTTGTCTAGGGTTGACTCTGAGGGTAGGGTGGATTGACTTAAGCCCACCCATGCCCCTGTTCTCTTGGCCACAATAGTCTGTTCAAGAATGGGCAGTGACCTAAGCATTCTGACCAGAGTGAACCCAATGACTCTTGCTGAGAATTTGGGGTCACAGACTCTTCTCCTTTGGTTATGAGTGGAAGCCTGTCTCCCAGATGTTCTCAGCAGGTTGCCTGGGGCTTCAAGAGAAGGGAACACCTGAGAATGGGACCAATATGAAGAGAGCCCAGCCAAGAAGTGGGGAGAAACTAGGACCAGAGCCCATCTTTGAGCCTAGATAAAGATTTGTTTGAAGCCACATCTATTACTGGACTTCCCTGGTGGCTCAGTGATAAAGAATCTACCTGTCAATGCAGGAAAAGCAGGTTTGATCCCTGGGTCAGGAAGAGCCCCTGGAAAAGGGAATGGCGACACACTCCATTATTCTTGCCTGGAAAATCCCATGCACAGAGGAGTCTGACAGGCTACAGTCCATGCGGTCACAAAGAGTCAGCTCTAACTTAGTGACTAAATAACAACATCATCTATTCCTAAGCTGCTCTATTATCTGTATTCATAAACGTCTCCCCGCCTTTTTTTTAGTTCTTAAGTCAGTTTGGTTTGGGGTTTTGTCACCTGCCCCAAACAGCATCCTAATATACCTTCAGCTCCCTGCTTTTCTCTTGCAGTAATGTACCCCAATCATCTTTGTTCCTTCCTCTATCCCCATCTCAACTGAGAACAAAAACACAACTACATATTAAATAGGATGAGATGGGCGATGGTAGGAGGTGGTAGGATTATTTGAATTCATGACTTGTTGAGACTCCCTGCCCAAAGAATATTGATTAATAGATCAATGTCAACCTGGAGGGAAGACTTGTCCTGTTCAACACTTTAATCAATGACTTGGATGAAATAGGAGACAAGCTGAGCAAGTCCCAGATGACACAAAGCTGGAGGAATTATAATATGACAGATGCCAGAATCAAGATTCAAAATTATTTTGACTGACTTGAGCAATAATAAGGATAAATATATACTCTTGCATCTAGGCTCAGAAAATCAATAGTCCAAGCAATGGACTGGGGAAACCTGGCTTGGCAGATGTCAAAACATTACAGGACTTTAAGTTGACCGCAAGCTCTCGATGAGCCAGAAGTTGAGGCAACTAGCAACACAGTTAATGCAGTTTTCAAAAGAAAAGCTAACCTTGCGTCAAAATAACCCAAACTTTTTGGCCAACCCAATACTTTCCCCAGTGGAATAAGCAAGTGGAATTTCCTGGGAATCAGTTTTCAACTCAATATATGAAAAAAAATTCTGACAGTTCCTATAATGGAACAGCTCTCCTCCCAACATTGTGAATGTAATAGTCCTTACATCATCAGAATGTATTAGAAAGGATTCTATTATGGTGGTCTTCCTTTGACAGCACAGATTTTTTAAATGACTTTCTTTAACAGCTCATAAGTTAAAGTAATGCACACATAAGCATCCAGGAAAAAATGATGTGAAGAAGTAGCCAAGCTCTGCACCCTGAAGTTTGCTTCTGGTCCAGCAATGAGCAGCCCCATCTAGAAGGAATATCTAGAATCCAGCCCTGTTTCAGCCACTTCATTCCCAGACCTCTTCCCTAGCACTCTCCCCATCTCCATTCCTGCGTTGACTCGGCCTGTCCTTAGGCCTGCTTCTGTCTTCCACTTGGCCCCATTTTCTGGCTGACTGCCACCTCCCTGAGCATGGAGAATCCACAGAGTGTTGGGAAATCAGGTCTCCTTCCCTTTCCCTGACCTTTGACCTCTGACTGCCTGGGGTTCTGCATTTTCCCTGAGCCAGGCTTGGTTCATGGACCATCCCAGGCAATGAAGGCATGTGACAATTCTTTTTTTTTCCAATATGTTGTTCTGAGTACTCCATTTTACTTGTTAACCCAGAGAGATGGAGAAGTTGGGCCACAGCATGCTTATACACTTAGAATGTGATTTTAGCAAGTAAGTTTCACTTTGATGAACACAAAGCCACACAGATGACTGTACTCACATGTTTCTTGCTGAAACGGTCCACCTCTTCCAGAAGCTTCTCTTGGCACTCAGGGTTGGTGGCCAGGAGGTAGGTGGCGAAAGAGAGAGTGTTGGTGACGATCTCATAGCCGGCGATAAGGAAGATGAAGGCCTGGCCCACCACCTCATCCACACTCAAAGACTTGGACAGGGGTCTGGGTGGGTGTCGCCGGGAAGGGTTTGCTGGGCATCTGGTGGCAGAAAAGACCTGACGGACGATATCAAAGTTCTCCACGCCTACGGTGGTGGCAGAATGGCGCACATCCTGGACCATTTGGAGGAAATCTCTACGCCTCTAAGGGAGGAACGAAGAAAACACACATTTGGGCCTTAGAGTCACGTAAGAGAGTGCTCTCACAGCAAAAAGAAGATGAGCACACGCAGCTTTCAAAGAGTCCACAGGAACAAGGATTTTCTTTGCGGGATTGTCTGAGATTGGGGGAACCTGGGACCTCACCCTCCCAGCGCCCCTCATTATGGCACTGAGTACAGCCAGCAGCAGACAGTGTTGCTGCCGATACAGCATGAGGCCGTTCTTCTGGGCTGATTCAGGAAGCTGTTAAGCCACTTTGATAAGTAAAGAGAGCAAGTTGCTGAACAGGATGTATAGCAGAACCTCATGTCTGTAAGAACGGCACCTGGACAATGTCTGTGATTACATGTGTCCACGTGTAGAAAATGTTTAGCAACATCCTACCCAGCAGTTCACGGTGAGCTGAAGGAGCTGGAAAAACCAGGGAGGTTTTTATTATTTTCCTTCATCTGCGTTTGTATTGTTGGTTGGTTGGTTGGTTTTTCTGATAATAAAGCAATCCGAGCATCATATAGAATTAAATTAGGGACTTCCCTGGTAGTCCAGGGGCTAAGACTCTGCGCTCCCAGTGCAGGAGGCCTGGGTTCGATCCCTGGTCAAGGAACTAAATCCCACATGCTGCGACTAAGAGTTTGAATGCCACAACTAAGGATCCCGCCTGCCCAGGCGCAGCGAAATAGATAAATATTTAAAATATAAATCAAAGTAAGTGCTCCATTGTTCATACCCCATCCTCCAGGGCAGACTTCTGTGTCTAGTTTTTGTCTCAACAGGGAGTTCACAGGACCTGGGGCCAGGGAGGGAACTCATCTGAAGAAGCCTGCCTTCCAAGTCCAGCCTGCATTTTGCTCATCCTCCTCAGGTTGGGTCCCTGCTATCCTCAGTAACCTCCTGCCCCATTTAAGTTAGAGCTTTCTCACCATTTCCCCCTCCTTCCTTATCAGTAGTTTGCAGATCCTCTCTATTTATACTACCCCTAAGTGTAACAATGGAGTGTTTATGTATTACTTTAGTGCTGATACTGCTGGTAGCTCAGCTGGTAAAGAATCTGCCTGCAATGCAGAAGACCTGGGTTCGATTCTTGGGTTGGTAAGATCCCCTGGAGAAAGAAATGGCTACCTATTCCAGTATTCTGGCCTGGAGAATTCAGTCCATGGGATCTCAAAGAGTTAGACACGACTGAGCGACTTTCACTTTAGCGTTGACAAAGTGTGTCCCTGACACATCTCATCTTTGAACAGCTCTTGAATGTGATGAAGGACCACCGATGGGTTTCTCTATCCTGAAGTCTATGGGACTCAACACCAAAAGGGCAAATATTAGAACCACCAAGAGAAAAAATGATCATTTCAAAGTTCTTGACTTGTTGCATCATTTTCTCAGTTCTTTGGCTTCTGGATTTCTATTGAATCCACAATCTATGTCATACACATTAGCGTCTTTTAAGGAGGTTGTTTGAAGAAGGAAATGGCAACCCACGCCAGTGTTTTTACCTGGGAAATCCCATCAACAAAGGAGCGTGGCAGGCTACAGTCCATGGGGTCGCAAAGAGTCAGATACGACTTAGCGACTAAACAACAATAACAACAACAACAAAGATGGTTGTCAGGTCACACAGGGTTGCTTGCATCTCCAGGGCAGGATCCTGTGCCCCACCCCCACCCCCATCCCCACCCCATGCCTGTTTTGGGCCAAGCACATGTTAGGTTTTCAATCAGCAACTCCACAAATACTAATAAACCTGCAGTGTCCTAAGTGTATTTTGAGGAAGGTTGTGTTGGATTTACTTGTTACTGCATGCTTTGGAGCAGGAATCTTGGATCATGAGACCCTTAGATCATGAGACCCTTGGGTTGTGACCCCCTTAGATCAGGAGACCCTTGGGTCATGACACCCTTGGGTCATGACACCCTTGCAGCTCTACTGGTTGGAAGGTGTCTTCTGTGGAGATTCCAGTGGGGCTCCCAGCTCAGCCTGTGGGCCACAAGAATCTTGAGACTTAGGGAGGCAAGGCCCCACATACTGCCAGCCTGCTTGCATGGGATTGGCTGAGAGGATGGCCCTTGCCTCTCTCTTTCCACCCTGGCCCTGCTCAATCTGCTTCCCAAACAGCATCCACAGGGCTGACTTTCCCCAGCTTCCTTTCTGTTGCCTGGGCAACATTTGAGACTCTAACCCTGGTCCCGGGGCCGGGCATGATGGCATGAATGGGAGGTGAGCTCTCTCGGCTCCCAGTTGCCATTCGGGGACCCCAGAGCATCCCAGGCTCTCTTTTGGCCGGCCCATTTGAAACTCCTCAGATGCTATATGGTTGTGATCCCCGAGGCTTGCTTGTGGCTTTGCTGGAGTCACATGAGGACAATGGTAGAAGGGAGGGCAAAGCCACATCCACCTCATTGGGTCTACCCTGGGGCAGAGCTGCAGCTGGCATCCTTTCCTCTCATCCCCCCTCAGCCAGGCTGCATCAGGGCTGCTGAGCCTTATAGAAATCTGTCTTAACCTCCAACCCCAGAAGCCAGAGGAAAGGGCGGCTCTCTGGGGCCTGTGCGCTGGAGAGGAGCATTAGTGTTGATGGGTTCCTTTTATTTGCACTGTATCACAGAGGCTATTTGAACACTGCCCATTTAGGCCGGCAACAGTGCTGGTTTATGGTTATATCCAAGAAAAATATGCACCCTGATAGATGTAGGTGTCTAATCCACCCATTGGCGAGAGCTTAGAAAAATATTTACCTTTTAACATCTGTGCTGCATTTTCCACTGCGCAAACACACATCTGCTTGATGGAATGTCTACGGACTTTAGAAGGGTTTAAAGCAAGTTTTCTTAGTAACCATATAGCTCTGTCTTGACACGGGCAGTCCTAGATTCATGGTTGGGAGGTTTTTCTCAGATCAACTTGTTGTTTGAAACAAATAGCTCTTGAGTTTAAAAAAGGAAAAGCTTGAGGCAATCCTAGTAATTGGATCTTTAATAACCCTTCACCTCTTAGCAAGCTATTTGGTGCAACAGTTTGAGAATTTTCAGCCTGATTCCACCACCAGTGGGTTTCAGGCTGGGGGTAGGAGGGGTGTGTGACAAATCTTACATGCATGAAGGAAGGCCTTCACAATAGTATTAAGGTTTGAAAACGGGACTTTGCTCATCCCTCCTTCCCCAGGCTCACCCTGGAGAAGCATGGACCTGGATAAGAATGTTCTGTCCTTTCAGATGGCGGAGCTGGGCCAAGGACACCAGGAACTGATTCTTCTCACACCTCTAAGGGTGGCAGGTTGAGTTCCAAGTGGTATGGGCCAACGGGCAAGCTTGTCTGCACCTTCCCCCACCTTCTGGACAAGGACACCTTTGCTGCACAGTGTCTAGAATGTGAAGCTGGGGCAGGTAGAGGCTACTCCATGCGACTGGCCACTAACTGACTGCGTTCGCCTTGATCTCATCTTCGGCCAGCATGGTGACACTGGACCACACATCTTCCCCTTGGTAATCTCTCTGACCTGCCCAGTCTTTGAGAAAACACCTTAAAAAAATAATTTTATTTATTTGTGTTTTAAAATGTTTGTTTACTTGGCTGTGTCAGATTTTAGTTGTGGCTTAGTCATCAGGTGGAATGTGGGATCTTAGTTCTTCAAGCAGGTTCAAACCTGCATCCCTTGCATTGGAAGGCAGATTCTTAACCACTGGACCACTAGGGAAGGTCCCTTTTTATTTATTTTTAAGTTTGGTTGTGCTGGGTCTTTGTTGCTGTGTGGGCTTTTCTCTAGTTGTAGCGAGCAAGGGCTACTCTCTAGTTGGGATAGGCAGGTTTCTCACTGTGGTGCCTTCTCTTGTTGCAGAGCACACGCTCTAGCGCACGGGGGCTTCAGTAGTTGGGGCACTTGGGCTCAGTAATTGCAGATCCCAGGCTTTGGGACACAGGCTTGATAGATGTGGTGCACTGGCTGAGCTGCTTCGTGGCATGTGGAATCTTTCGGGACCGGGGATGGAACCCACATCCCCTGCATTGGCAGGCAGATTCTTTACCACTGAGCACCCCAGGAAGCCCGAGAAAACACTTTTAAAGCTACATCTTATGCAAGCCAATTCAGGAAGAGACATTTCAGCCCTGTTTTTTCCTTTTCAGCAATTTTGTTGACTAGAGTAAGGCCCATAAAGAATAGCATTATACATGCACGAGCATATCCAATATTGAAACTATTTTCCTTAACACTGAACATTCCTATTTCTATTCTCAGCCAAGTTCAATCAACAAATATTTACTCGATTCCTACTGTGTGCCAAGCGTAGGGCATATCCACAAAGGGGAAAGAAATTTCTAGCTCTCAGTGAAGCACGTGAGGGCCCTCAGCCATGCATTTTGCCGTAACACCCTCCATCCCTCCATGCAGAGAGGGATTGTGGGATTGGTGACAGCTGCCTGAACTCCCCTCTCAAAACGATGCTGTTCATGCTATAAAGCTCCATCTTGCTGTTTTTCAGTATAAAGAATATAGTGATGAAAAGCACATGTGGGCAGATTTATCTAGAAAATTCTCTGGGGTGGCCATAACCTGTGCTGGGGGTGATGCTTGAAATAAGGCGGCCTGTGAGCTTGAGGGGAGGGCAGCTTTAATTCTACTCCCCTGGGTCAGAGGGTGGACAGATTGCTCTGGGCTGCTGCTCCCCGCCGTCCTTCCTGCCTGCTTTCACCTCTCTCTCCTTTTTTGTTCCTCCTCTGGCTCCCCGCCTCCCACCCGCCTTCTCTCTCTTGGCTGCCCCGGCAAGCTCTAAGTGCTAGGCCACTGAAGGACAGCATGCGTGAGTGTGTGGGGCTGGGAGGGGAGGGAGAGAAAGCAGACAGCGATGCCAAATTAGCTTCTATTCCATTTCAACGCCGTGTCCTATTAAAATACGTTACCTCTTCGGCTGCTTGCTGGTCCCGCAAGGCAATCACATTCCTAATGAGTTTGTTAAAAAAGCCATTCAGTTCATCTCGGTTCTTATTGGGCAAAATCCGGGCCAGTGGGACCATTATGGATGGAAATGATACTTGAAAGAGAAAAACAAAAGTGGCATTGAAAAGGGGGTGAGAATAAACCAGGGCTATTAGATGCCTGTTGCCAGGAAGCAAGCCCTGGCCTTGAATTAGTCTTTTGAAGGCCTGTCTTCCCCTCTGAATTGCCACTGCTCAGAGCAGGGTTCTACCTCTGGACTCCTCACTCTTCCTTGCACGAAGTAAGTGCTTGATAAATGTCTATACGATGGAAGTGGGGCTTCACTTGAGGGCCCACTTCCATCTGGCCTTCAAGCAGCCAGTCTCATGTTTATAAGTTAATTTCCCTAGTCCTAGATAGGAGGGTCCAAGGTTTGTGTATTTCATCAGGAAAGAAGAGATTGCAGGCCATGTTTCAAGTCTTAGCAAGTGGTAGAAGCTGATCTCCTTTTTTAACTTTCTGGTCATTTGCATTTTTTGATTTTTCCTTTGGATCATTTTCCCCAGAGCTGCCACTTATTCCCTCCTGGAAGATAGCCTGAACCGTGGCGGGGGGGGCGGGGGGAGGGGATGGGGGGGCGGGGGGTGGCGGCCAAGCCTGTCCCTGGGGAGCGTGGCTCAGTTCAGATTCTCAGCATTCATGGTGGGTCTCCCGTGCACAGGCACATGTGGGAGTTGGGGGAGAGGACCCTTCTGATCCATGCATGTCTCAACAGGCTCTGCCCATTTTCAAGAGCAGGGGCCTGCATCAAAATGACACAGCAGGGAGGGAGGGCTTGGAGTGGCAGCCACCATGGGAAGTGGACCCATGTGCCCTGCAGTGCACATGATGCCCTGTTGTTGATGGCAAGGGGAGCCAGTTCCCCTGGGGTATAGAGGGTGAGGGGTGACCCTCTGTGATTTGACTGCCATAGCGACAATTGCCATACCGTATCAGTGCAGAGCAGATGGAGGTGACAGGGGCTTCCACAGAAATTGACTCGGAAATGGGAATGAAACTGACCAAGGAAGGAAATAGAATTTACCAGCTCAGCAGAATGGTTTGGAATTATGGCAATAATCAATAACCATAATAACAACACTGCAGTGCTTCCATAAAAGCAAGAAGACACTGGAATTGGCCAGAGGGTAAACACTCACTTCTAAAATAGAAATAAGATAAATGGACCAGTCTCCTCACCAGTGGGTAATCTGCTAGTCACCCATCACTTGGTTTCTCATTCACTATGTGTTGGGCTTCAAGCAGAGTAGTGTTCTAAAGAGGGTTTTGCTGGAGGGGAGGAATATGTCCTAGAAAATGAAAGGTTTTAGGTTCCCATCTTGGCTCTGCCTTTCCAGCCTCAGTTTTCTCATCTGTGAAGTGGGGAGGAGAATGCCTTCCTCACAGGGTGGAAACAGGCTCTAGCGGAGGCAGTGCAGCAGGCCTCTCAGCCCCGTGCACTGCGGCCGTGCTCACTGCGGGGACGGTGAGCTGGGCCAGGCCTGCCTGTGCGGCTAAGTGGCCCCAGGTTGGTGCAGAGGAGCCTGGGCATCTCCAGGGAGACCAGGGCTCTGCAGGGCAGACTCCACAGGGTGACTCAGAGTCACCCCGAGTGCCCTTTTCCTGGTGGCTGGGGTGGAGCCCTGAAGCTACCCGAGGCCCCTGGGGTGCCACGGGGTCTGCCCAACTTGCCCAGTTTACCCCGGTCAGCAGCAGCTGCACTTACAGAGTAAAACCAGGAGAGGTTTGGGGATGGAGGATGCAAAGAAGCGCCTGCAGTGCTCCACGAAGGGGTGCTCGGGAGTCTCCTGGGAGTCCACTTCGGTGCCGAAGGCGACACTGGCCACCACATTGGTGGTGTAGCAGCAGTAGGTCCTACGGGGGAGGGAACCATTTGTGTTCAGGAAGGAGGTGGCCACTGGCCTCCCCATCCACCTCCTCCCGGAGTGCACGACTCCACCATCTACCTGTTCAAAGTGGGGCTCCAGCAGATCTGGAGTGGGCTGGTAGGAGAGGAACCCTCCCCACTACCACGTCGGAGTGAGATCCTGGGACGGTGACAGCAGAGTTCAAGGGGAGTGTATGTGTGTGTTCAGTCATTTCAGTCGTGTCCGACTCTGTGACCCCATGGACTGTAGCCCGCCAGGCTCCTCTGTCCATGGGATTCTCCAGGCAAGGATACTGGAGTGGGTGGCCATTCCCTTCTCCAGGGGATCTTCCCCACCCAGGGATCAAACCCAGGTCTCCTGAGGTTTCTGCATTGCAGACAGATTCTCTATCCACTGAGCCACCTGGGAAGCCCATTCAAGGGGAGACATAAATACATAACAGGGAGCCAATCTAGACAAAGATGGGGTCATCCTGACAAAGTCAAATACCAAGAAATACACTTTACTTTTTCCTCCCCATGAAGGAGGGAAAACACTTGGCCCAGAGTCTATGTGCTTTACTCCAAAGTTGTGCAGAGCCCTTCCGAGGCCAGTGTCTAACGACTGACTGATGTAGATAGAGCAAGTTGTGACTGATGAAATTATTAATAACAAGCTGATTGTCTAGTTTTATTGACTCTGTCTCCCTCTTCCTCCTAATGGTTTTACAGTTTTCATTGGAGCAACAAATAAAAAAAACCAGGGCCCCTTTACACTCAAATAAACACAAAACAAACTTTGGGAGCAGTTTCACGAACATATGTATATTATTACAGGAAACACACGTTGCACTTTAGAAACAAACAGAAGGAAAAGTGTCTGGCAGTAGCTCCAGAAAAATTAACCTCTTAGGCTCTAGGAAACCTGCCCCTCAAATGGCCATTTTAAGCTCTAAGAGAATAATCTTTTTTGGTTTTCTTTGTAGGGGTACTTAGGTTGCTTCTAAAAAGGCTAACAGCTGGGAATTCATATCCTTTGCTAATGAAAGGGTCTATTTTTGTGGCTTGACGTAGGTACACACTTAGTTCCTCTTCTTCATAAATTCTATAACCACTTATCATTAAGGACTACATGACATCTCCAGATGACGTATTTTATTTTGACCTCTTTTACTGAGAACATCTCTACAATTGATTACACATTTCCCGGTGACAGCAAAAACAACAACGTGACTGCTGAATGTGATTTCTTCTGATCCTAAATATTGAAGATGTAAAGGTTTTAAGAGTTATTAACTTTGCTTTTATGGCTGCTGGGCCAACTGAGCACCCAGCTCCCTGAGTTGGGTAAAGCCATACCCTCACCCAGCTCATGCATGTCATGACCAGTGAGAATGTGGAGGAGAGAATTTTGTAAACAATATGGTAGAATGTAAATGCTGGTGATGATTATGTTATGATTTTATTAACATTGATAATGAGAGCGAGCTGGCTTCTGGCTGATCTGCTGTGTGACTCTTAATCTGATATAAACCATAATTTAGCAGAGGTCAATTAGGCAAAAAGCCAGACAATCAGTTGTTTAAATTGAGGCTCCACCGCTAAGTCATGACTTTCAGGCTGAGGTGGGGGCCACAGTTTTTCTTGAATTAAAACTGCATGGACTGCACCCCCTCCAGACCCTGTCCTTTCTGCGCAGACATATCTTGCCCACTCCTGGGTCTACAGAGGTCAGAGGGCAAGTCTCCCCACAAAACACGCCCACTCAGGGTTCCCTGCACAAGTCACAGCCTCTGGGGCTTCATTTGTATTTGCTTCACATTTTCCATGGGTTTCATTTCTTCTTCTTGGTCCACCCACACTTTTTGGAACTTGTAAGTATTTCCATAGTTTGTTGGTCCCCAGGTAATTGTTCAGCAATTATGTAGAGTTGCAAGAAGCAGCCGTTTAAAAATATGATTTCTCATCTATAATATAGCCACGCAGTGCCCTTACCTCTGGATGTCAAAAGCCTCCCCGGATTGTGCGTAATGCTCTAGGTGAGCCAGGAGCACTTCGCAGGCCTGGCTGATTAAAGGGGTCATCTGAGAACAGATAACAAAGGTGCAATTAGGACACCATGCAGGGAGCACACCTAAATTAGCAACAAATGAAGAGGTTACGTATGGTGCTTCCTGGGAAAATGGTTATCATTTTGATGTAACTTTAGGGTACCTGAGAATAAGATATAAAATTCACGAATATTGTAAAATACAATCGCTGTAAATGCCTATTTTAGCTCAATCTGTTTTTTTTTTAAAGCAAAAAGGAGAAAGGATTTAGAGTAAATACTGTGAAATAATTATGAAAGTGATCATTACATGCTTAGAAATGAGAATCAGCACTGAGTTTTCTGACATTTGGTTAGCATTAGAGAGTAAATAGACCACAATCCGTATGTACTAACTCGGGAATTAGCCCAAATCCATGTTTGCTTGATTCCAATTATACTTTAGATCTTCCACTAGAATGTAGAATCTCAGTCCTGAGAGGAACCTAAGGTTCATCCCTTTCTACTGCTTATTCAATACAAAAATCATTTTTAGACCATGTGGATGGATGGTTATTCATTTCTGCTTAAGCTGTTTAAAACTTCGAATATAGGGAACCCTCGATTTCAAGAGGCCTTTGATATCCAGGACTACTGCTGAATTTCTCTTTTGTTTTTTTGGCTGTGCTGGGTCTTTGTTGCGGTGCACGGGCTTTCTCTAGTTGCAGCACATGGGCGTAGTTGCCTTGCAGCATGTGGGGTCTTGGTTCCCAGACTAGGAACCCAACCCACCGTCCCCTCCATTGGAAGGCGGATTCTCAGCTGCTGGACTGCCAGGGCAGTCCCCTGAATTTCTTTTTTGAATACTAAAATATCTTTCTTATGGAAAATACCTAACATACACACAGAAAGAATGGTAGGGATTATGAACTTTCATGTCACTATGATCAGGCTTCAACAAATTTAGTTCTCATTTTGGCTGCCCGCCATGTTGACCCTAAAAGTCTGACTTCAGTGAGTGGAATTCTTTGTGGAACCCAATGGACACCCACATGACCTTTTATTTTCTCCTGTATTTTTGAAAAGCCAAGTTGGAAACATCAGAGGGAATTCTTTGAACCAGGTCACAATCAGGACTGACACCATAGCTAAAACAACATGCTGTGACCTAGTGTTTTGAGTATTTCTTATGGAAAACTTCCTTTGAAATGTTGCTTATGTTTAGCTTTTACTTTTTTGACACTAAAATATCAGTTTCTGAGATCAGGGGAGATTTTTGTCTGTTTGTTCATTTTTGTATCCTCAGCACTTAGAACAACACTTGGTACATAGTAATTCATTGAATGAATGAATGAGGTTTTTTTTTTTGTTTTCTGAACGTTGAGTTTTCTTTTTTTTTTTTTTAGTTTTCTGAACGTTGAGTTTTCTTTTCTTTCTTTTTTTTTTTTTTTATTAGTTGGAGGCTAATTACTTCACAGAATGAATGAGTTTTAATGATTACATAAGACCACTGTTCAATTAAGGCTTGAGGCACTGGGAAAGGTTATAAAACGTTAATCTATTTGTTAGAAGGTATATTGTTGTACTGAGGCAGAATCTGACTCTCTCTAACAACCCCTGGCTGGTTTCATTTCTTTCTTCTTTCATGTGTGTGTGTACATAGTCGTGTCTGACTCTTTGTTACCCCATGGACTATAGCCCATCTTAAAGAGATGGGATTACCAGACCACATGACCTGCCTCCTGAGAAATCTGTATGCATGTCAAGAAGCAACAATTAGAACTGGACATGGAACAACAGACTAGTTCCAAATCAGGAAAGGAGTATGTCAAGGCTGTATATTGTCACCCTGCTTATTTAACTTATATGCAGAATACATCATGTGAAATGCTGGGCTGGATGAAGCACAAATTGGAATCAAGATTTCTGGGAGAAATAGCAATAACCTCAGATATGCAGATGATGCCACCCTTATGGCAGAAAGCGAAGAGGAACCAAAGAGCCTCTTGATGAAAGTGAAAGAGGAGAGTGAAAAAGTTGGCTTAAAAGTCAACATTTAGAAAACTAAGATCATGGCATCTGATCCCATCAGTTCATGGCAAATAGATGGGGAAACAATGGAAACAGTGAGTGACTTTATTTTCTTGGGCTCCAAAATCACTGCAGATGGTGACCACACCCATGAAATTAGAAGACACTTGCTCCTTGGAAGAAAAGTTATGACCAACCTAGAAAGCATATTAAAAAGCAGAAACATTACTTTGCCAACAAAGATACATCTAGTCAAAGTTATGGTTTTTCCAGTAGTCATGTGTGGATGCGAGAGTTGGACCACAAAGAAAGCTGAGCACTGAAGAACTGATGCTTTTGAACTGCAATGTTGGAGAAGACTCTTGAGAGTCCCTGGGACTGCAAGGAGATCCAACCAGTCCATCCTAAAGAAAATCAGTCCTGAATATTCACTGGAAGGACTGATGTTGAAGCTGAAACTCCAATACTTTGGCCTCCTGATGCAAAGAGTTGACTGACTGGAAAAGACCCTGATGCTGGAAAAGTTTGAGGGCAGAAGGAGAAGGGGATAAGAGAGGATGAGATGGTTGTATGGCATCACCGACTGAATGGACATGAGTTTGAGCAAGCTCCGAGAATTGGTGATGGACAGGGAAGCCTGGCATGCTGCAGTCCAGGGGGTCACAAAGAGTGAGACACGACTGAGTGACTGAACTTGAACTTGGACTATAGCCCATCAGCTCCTCTGTCCATGGGATTTTCCCAGCAAGAATACTGGAGTGGGTTGCCATTTCCTCCCCTGGGGGATCTTCCCAACCCAGGGATCAATCCTGCGTCTCCTGCATTGGCAGGTGGATTCTTTACCAGTGAGCCACCTGGATGCTTCAGATACCTGGACAGGAAGTTTTGACCCTCACCCCTCAGCATCTGCTGGACTGTTGTTCCCTAGCCCTTCAGCTACTCTGGGCACCACATAGTTTGCCTACACTCTCCACTCTTACTTCTCTCTCTCTCTTTTAATCAGCATCACTCCTGAAAGGCTTCCCTGGTAGCTCAGATAGTAAAGCGTCTGCCTACAATGTGGGAGACCCGGGTCCCCGCATTGTAGATCCCCTGGAAAAGGAAATGGCAACCCACTCCAGTATTCTTGCCTGGAAAATCCCATGGACTGAGGATCCTGGTAGGCTACAGTCCATGGGGTCGCAAAGAGTCGGACACAACTGAGCGACTTCACTTCACTTCACTTCACTTCACTCCTGAAAGGCAGTCCCATAAATGGAGCAGCACCTCAGGTGCAGTCCCATAAGTCATGAAGAGATCACTTCCCTGCATGTCAGTTGCAAAGCCAGGTATGTGTTGACTGAAGACACATAACACAGGCAAATACTGAGGTTCAGGTCAACGAAAACCACAAATTTTCTTTCCATGAGTCATCATCAGGTGCAGTTGGTTTTTTGATGCTTGAGTGTCCATTCATTAGAAAGGCTTTACATTTACCTAACATGTACCTCTGTAGAAAGTTGTCCTGCCATCTGTTCTGAGCAGAGCCATTTCTTCCCTGCCCTGAGACAGTCAGGTGATTGGAGAGGCCTGGTAGGGGGCCAGCCTGGGTTGCTGCTGCCCAAGGTTGGAGCGGCACAGGGTCTTGTTGGACCCCTCCCTTCCGTAACTTCCTCCAAGCCAGCCCTACGTGGTCTGGGGTGTAATGAAAGTGCTGTGTCCCCAGGGGCCTCCCTGCTGTCTGTGGGGGATAGTCAGAGAAGCAGAAGGGCACCTCTGTTGAGTGAGAGTGAGCGAGCTGGTCTGAGTTCAGGATTGCATGGGTTCCTCAGCACGGGAACCTGTGAGCAGCCGGGCAACAGGTCAAGGAGTAGATATTTAAAGCACAACACACCTACACACCCAGTGGAGAGATGGCAGAGTATCTGAGACCCTTCCTATGTTCCCTACTGCAGAGACTCTTGGAGGGAGCATTTGTAGAGGACAGCTAGGGAAGAATTTTCTGCTCATCGAGCCAGAAAGGTTTAGAGTGCTGGTTGATTGTACTAGGCATGGGTGGACCAAGGATGTACTCACGCATTCAAAACTCATCTCCTGTATCCTTGGCTATTCCTTCTTTGTTCCATTTGAAGGTTGGTCAGTGTGCCTTGTAAGCCTTTGGTTTGTCACTGTATACACAGGATCAGACACAGAGCTATGGCCCTCTACTTTCAGCAGCCGTGGAATTGGTCAGTATCACTGTTTCCAGCTCTTTGGCCAGCTGTGCATGAACCTAAATAAAGGTTCTATCAGGCACCATCTTATCATTGTTAGCATAGGAAGACTTTGTCAAGTGACTTGCCAAAACAGAAATGTAATTTATCTCATCTATCTATCCTGAAGTCCATTAAACAAAAGGAAAAAAAAAAAAAGAAAAAAGAGAGAGAGTGAGAGAAAGAAAGAAAGGGAGAAAAGAAATGAGGATGACTATTCTGAATTACTATCTTGGTAATTATGTGCGGACTCTTACAACTACTGCATTCTTTTCTAAATTTTCACAAACCATCAATTTAATAATCCATTAGTACAAAAGTATGGGCCAAGGGGTCACTTCTAATAGCCTCTAGGCTGTTACTCTCAGTAAATCTCAGACTCACTTAATGATGGAGAAACTCAATACTGTCTAAGCCACATTCCTATGACTGGCTCACTGACCACCTTTCCTTCCATTATTTTAATAAAATTAGTAGTTCAAGTGAACTGTGCTTTAATATAATTTCATATGCCAAAATATCTTTTCGATTTATTTCAGAGGAATAGTAACATGGTAAAAAGAAAAATGCCATTTGAAAGGAAGTCTCTTTAGATATCAAGCTAGAAGCTTCCTTAATGCAACAAAACAGGGATGCAGCATGAAATTTGATTTACACGCAACTCTTCAGAAGCATGTCCTGTGTAGAAAGAAGGGTCTCCCCTTATTGACCCCAATTGTATGCCTGGACAGCGCAAAATGGGGGCTGGACCGGCTGCCTACCCTCGGTTCTTCTGTGTGCTCATGATTAGAATGCTTTGTTGTCAGCTGGCGTGATTGTAATTTCTACCATACTCTGCCTGCTGTCTGTCGAACTGAATGGATAATGACATTTTTATTTAGGTTAATGTGATATGAGATGGGGCATGTAATACGAAAAATGTTTTAAAAAACAGTGCGGAGAAAATATTATAAGACAGTGGAGCATAATCTGTCTGTTCGCCAATAGCCATCATTTCAGGTTTTCTTCCTTGCCTGTACCCGAGCAGTTATGGAATATTTACTCTTACATGAGTTGCATACAAACAAAAGCTCTCTTTGCTGGGCTTGCAATCATCTTTATACAATCCACAAACCCCACAGTTTTTTCCCTAGATTTGCAGACAAGCAGGCCTAGGTGGCTTGTGCAAACACACAGACACAGATGAACATACAATGCTATCATCTCACAGATCTGAACAAGACTCTCATTTGGTTGTTCTGTTTCATCTTCTTTGTAGGATAATGAATGCTTCCTATTTTTGTTTATCCCACATTTCTTTGTAAAGCATACATGTTATATTTATAATTAGATAAAATATTAATGTTATTAATTTTTTAAAGAATGATTTGGGGGGAAGGGTTATCGTCCAGCAGCCAAGCCTGGGGAAAAATTTCCCATTCTCCTTCTCTCACCTCTCACATTGGCTATCTTTATTATAAGGTGATGCTGAGTGTATGGCTGCTTAGCTTAGTAGTCATCAAGGGCAAAGCACTATCATCAGTCTGGGAAGGAAATTCCACAAAGAAGGAAGTCCTTGCTCATCTGGAGTTTACAGCATTATTCAATTGCCCAGCGAAAAACAAATGGTATCTTTATGGACTGAGTCTGAGGAACTGTGATTCAAGGTGTAGACAGAGCACAACAGAGTTAATTCCAAGAGGTAGAGAGGTCTTCTTGAGGCTAAGACTCTGAAGTTGTTAAAGACACTTGACCTGGGGAGAGAAAACACTCAAAACCAGTGAATAGGTTTCCTCTCCTTGGCCCTTTCTAGTTGTGTGACCTTGGGCAAATCATTTAACCTTAGTCAGTCTATTTAGTCATCTGCAAAATGGGAATAATGATATTTATGTTGAAAATTTGTGTCAAAGATTAAGAACAAATGTGTAAAAGGTTTAGAATGCAGTGAGTACCCAAAGTGTCTTCCTCTGGAACAGTCCCATGCTCCCAGACTGTTTGGATGCCTGGCATCTCTTATTCCTCCCAGACAAGTCCTGTTGGAGTCACCTGTTCTTTCCTTACCATGTTAACATCACTTCCGTTCTGGCATCTGTCCCTTCATTTTTTATCTCCCCAGTGATCACTCTAATTCAGGCTTTGCTACTCATCACTTGGAACAGAGCTGACATCTGCTTCTTGAAAACAAAGACTGTATCTTAAGCATTTTTATATTAATAGTCCTAATGCCTTGTATTGGAGGAGGGCATGGCAACCCACTCCAGAATTCTTGCCTGGAGAATCCCAAGGACAGAGGAGCCTGGCGGGCTACAGTCCACGGGCTCTCAGAGAGTCGGACACGACTGAGCAACTAGGCATGCAATGCCTTGTATGGTGCCTGGCAGATAGGTATACTAAGAAAGCAATTTTTGAAAATGCCTCATGTCTTTTCACTTTCCAGTCTATCCTATATTCAGTCACCAGCTGGGTCTTCTGAAAATACGTGTCATCTGAGCAATGTATTGCTAAGATTCTGTGGAGATTCCCATTGATTGAAGGGCATAGGACAACTTTCCTATTTTCCAAAGCCTGTTAAGAACTGAACACTGCCAATAACCATGTGAATAAGCTTGGAAACAGATTTCCCCTGGTCAAGACTTCAGATGAGATCATAGCCCAGGGTCAACAGTTTGACTACTTGACCTTGATGCAGACGTACCCAGCTAAGACATGCAGATTCCTGACTCACAGAATCAATGAACTACTAAAAGTTTGTTGTTTTAAACTAAGTTTGGGGGTAATTTGTCACACAGCAAGAGATAACTAACACACTTACATTGTCACCCTCTTCTGGCAACTAGTGTATGTTGTCATGTATGATTGAAGGTTTTAGTATTTGCTCTGTTAGAAAGGAGTGCAGGGCAACACATTCAGTGGATTCTCTAGAATATGATGCCAATGTTCCTTAAGGGCTTTAACATAGAATCGATGTAAGAAACATTAATAGATTGAGGTGTTCTTCCTGTTGTAGCAAGGATATAGTGCAGTTTGCTGGGAGCTAGCCCTGCATGAAAGACCTGAGACCCATGCTGGTTCTGTCTCTTACTGTGGACAAGTCCTTTGACTCTCTCTGCAGTTGAGTCCTCACTCCCAAGTGAGGAGCTAATTACAATAAGCTGCAAAGTCCCTTTCCATGGACATTCTCGGATTCCAAGGTCACTAAACAGCAGCTGAGACAGTTGCTTGGGGACCTTGGAAAGAGCAGGCAGCTTCCTAGTGGGGCCCAACAAAGTCTCCAACAGTGACATCCCTAAGAAGGCCTTTTGGCGTCTCTTTGATGCACTGACTTCAGAAATACATAAAGATCTAAAAGGAAGAACCTGGTTATATTTATGCTCAATAATTCAATAAAAGTGAGAGTCAGAATTCTAGGTCCACTGACTCCTGGCTTGTTGCCTTTCCCTCCAAAGTCAGCATCCACATTCCTTTTGCTCCTCTGTTAATTAACTTCTAGGTTATAATTTTGCTCAGTGCAGCTCTGATGCCATGAACTTGAAAAGCAAACAAACACACGCCATGAAGGCTGCCGAGTTCCTGGAAATCTGGTGAAAGGAATAGGTCTGAGTGCTAAGGAAGACACAATTCCTGAGCAGAGGGAGGGAAGGAGAAGGTCCCTCCTGTGTCAACTGAGATGTCCTCCACATAGATGGTGTGTAGGCTAGGGGACACATGTGTCCACCCACGAAGAGGGATGCAGAGAAGAGCCTGAGCAGAGGACACCCCTCAGATCAAACATGCCTCTGGGAGTCTCTTGCCTGGGGGCCACGGCAGAGTGGAGACTTTAGACTGTGGCCTTGCAGTTCTCCTCCTCCACCCCAGGGTCCAGGGTGGCATCTTGGAGGTTAAACAGCTGAAGAGGAAATCCTTTTTCCTCACTCCCCTGCTTTCAGTGATTTAATAGCTCCTCACTCTCCAGTGAAGTTCACACCAAGCCTTGCCCTGGCACAGAACAGCCGCAGTCATGCCTCACCCCTCCTTCCAGTCTCCCCTCACTAATCCCTTACACGGACTTTGTGTTCCAGGCCATTCGTACTCCCCCAGTCCCTGAAGACACCCTGTACTTTCTATCTAGATGTCTTTGTTCCTGCCTCTCATTCCACCTGCCACGCACCTTCTCCTTCCGTCAAAACTCAGTTAAGAGAATCAAGGCCCAGTTGCAATGCTGCTCACCCCCAGCCCTCCTAAAGAGGTTTCTGGTGCTCAAGAGAAGACGTGAGCTCTGTCACAATCTGTAATAATGTAGGAATTTCTGCACCTCCTATATGATAAACTCCTTAGGGGCAGGAGCTGATAAATATTGGTTGAATTGTATGAATTCAATGTTTCCTTCTGTGTGGCATTCTTAGACCCCTTTGTAATGCCGTTTGGGAATGGATATCAGAAGGGGGATTTCCTGAATAAATAAGGGTCAGCTAAGAGGGACGGGGGATGGTACTTAAACATATTGTTGGATAATGGAAAAAGTAATACGTTAAGAGCACTGTAAACTGGTGACTAACAAATGTAAAATTAACAGCAGTTAACGAAACTTATGGCCTCCTTCTGCCACCCAGATAATTAAAAACATCCATGACATCTTACGCAAAATTTCCTGCTGATAAGGATTAGCTCTAGCCATCCAGGTGAATAATCAAGTGTCATTTCTAACAAGTCAGTGGCTCCTGTCAAGAGTTGTGACCAATTAGAACTCACCCTGATGAGGAGGTGACTGCTGGTGTTGCCAAGCAACAGGCAAGCTGGGAGGCACATTTAGATGCTCTTTTAGATTTAACCAGCGGCAAGTCAGAGTGCCATGATGATGCCGGCAAGGGAAAACCAAATTAGAACCCAGGATGGGGTGCCTGTGATGAGGAGTGTGTTTTCTTTTGAATGCAAATGGAAAAGGAACATGTTTAACCAGAATTTAAACAGTCCATCATTATACCGATTTTAATTAGGAGATTAGGTGTCAGTGGAATAAACTGTGTGGCAAGATAATGGTCTCTTGCTGCTAGATAAATAACTAGACCTTCTGGAAAATGGGCAATTGGTCAGGCAGGGACCATGTATTTTTGGACTGTGAAGTATTTATTACCCCAGCCACACTTGGTTATAATGACTTTCATGTTTATTGTCTGGAAGGATTAAGAAATAAAAGCAAATATTAAAAATAGGCTTCTGGAGGCTGATGCAGCCCAGAGAAAGCTGCCTGCTCCAACACCGCAGGAAGGCTGTGTTCCCTTCGAGAAGCCCTCGTGTGTTATTGTCTGAAGCGTTTACTGTGCAAATTTACAGGCCAAACTAAACTGCGACGATGACGGGAATTCTGCAAAGACGTTTGCTCTGAAATGGTCGGAGCTACGCATTTACTCATAAGCTGGCGGTATCAACTTAAATTTTTTTAAATTGTAGTCATTCCCGAGTCATATGTCTTCTCCAAGGCAGGAAAGGCCTAGAGGGAATAATAACCGCATCTGTCTCCGCCTTCAAGATTCATACATTATTGACGGTGCCTTCCTGACAGGGAACATCTGGATGAAAGTGAACAATTAGGCATAGAGCTAGATTCGCAGCTACTTCCCTGTAGGTCTGAGTTCTCTTTAACCGAGTCCTCCACGTGCAGACATATGATTGGCTCTTACTCTTGAGTGACACACCCAGCTTCAGGCTCTCATGTATGGAGCTGCCAGGGCTGTTTCTATCTGCTCTGTGGGTCACCATGGGCTTAGTTATCTGGGTGATGAACAAATACCCATCTCTTCTATTAGGCTTTAAGGACAGACGAGATTCGAGCTGCCATACTCGGTTGGATCCATGGTCCATCTAATTTGGAACTTGGTTTCTGCTAGGGATGCTTGGTCATGGAGTTCCTGGTAGAATCTACTTCCAAAGGCACAGTGCTCAATGCCTTATTTCTTTCCATAGTCAACTCTGATGTTAACTCCTTCTGTTTTCACTTATTAGAAACTTATTTGAACCCAGAATAAACAAAAGTAAACATATTTCTTTACTGCAGTTTTTCCCCTAAGTCTTTAATATGCATAGTGAATCGCTATGCATAGAGAAATCTGGTTTGCAATATTTTGCTGAATTAGATGACCATGGGGCCTTCCCAGTCCTCAAGGATTTCAAATCCTTTTCCTTGGTAGTAATTCATAGCTTGAAGTTCATCATCATATAAGTACCATTTAAATGCTTGTGTCCTAAATGTACTATTTTATTCTTGCTTACCCTGAAGGTTATCTGTCGCTTTCATGCTGACTTACACAATCTTAGAAGAGTTTTAGAAACTTATCCCAATTGATTTAATATTTTTCACATCAGAAGAATTTGGAGAAATATCCAAATGCATAAATTTCATGGTGTTCTCCCTTTCTCAGATGAGTTATAAAATTTGAAAATAAAATTAGCACTAACCTGGGTCCCCAGTGAATCCTATTATTTATATATTTCCCTCAGAGAAGGATTAATTTATTCCCAGTTTTGTTCCTTGAAGTTAAATCTATTTACTTCCTGACCCATAATAAATTTTTACACAATCCCAGGGTTACTTATTAATAGTCTTTGGAAAGAATCTAGCAAAGAGTCTGTAAAAATTCACATAAATCTACTCATTGCACCCTTTAAAAAAATAATCTTTTAGGGTGAAAATTTGGCAGGCTAATCAGACAAGATTTTCTCTAATAAAAAAAAAAGTTGTTTTCCCTGTAACTCTCAGCCATCTTTTAATATAAACCCCAATAACTTGTCTGTCACTGGACCATGATTGCAATGGTCTCTTCTGAAACCAGGGAACCGTCAATCAAATTTTCACTCCTTCTTTATCTCTCTATATTATCCCTGGTAAGACATAAACCAAAAACCAATTTTATTTTAAATAAAACTAAGGATTCATGAAAGAATGCTGATTTTAGAGGAGCTTTCAAGCCTTGTTGGCCAAGGCAGCCTAATATCCACACAAATAAAGATGGTGCCATCCAAAGCTTTTTGAATATTAATGACACAGACCCAGGAAGTGAAAGACTTAGGCTGCCAGGGGCTGAAGGGAAAAGCCTCAGAATTCAAATCTTTATTTGAATAAAGAAAACAAATCTTTATTTCAAGAATAAACACTGAAGTGGGACTTGCCTGGCAGTCCAGTGGTTAAGACTCCACACTCCCGATGCAGGGGGCATGGGTTTGATCCCTGGTCAAGGAACTAAGAATCCTGTTTGTTGCACGGTGCAGCAAAATAATGATAATAATAAACTCTGAGGTTTGATAAAAAAGCAACTTACAAATTCAGAAAGGACTGGAGATTATATTGATATTTCAAAGCTATTTCTGGGAAAACTGAGTCAGGTACCCTCATCTGAGTGGACTTAGGGCTCCTTGTGGGTTCCTGAGCTTCTCTCTTCCATCTCCTCCACCCCAGGCCCTCGGTGAGCCTCCTTCCCATCTCTGTGTCTCTGTGATCTGCTTTCTCTATTTCTGCAATGTGTAGGCCTGAGACCCTCTAAAGAGAGAGCCAACAATTGGCTGCATCCTCTTACACAATTGTTCTTTGATGAAACTCTTTCCCTTTCATTTCCTTTTTATCTTAGTTGTAATATATCCTTAGGTAGAAAGCTTCCTGGTTCTATGATTCCCCATCCGTCCATCCATCCATCCATCCATCCATCCTGCAAATCATTATTGTGTGCCCATCTTGTGCTTCATGCTATACAATGAACAATAAAGGAGAAAAATAAGTAAAATATATGGAATGTTAGCTGGTGATAGTACTACAGAGAAAAATAAAACTGGGAAGGGAGTGGGGGGTTCTGGGGCCCAGCCCTTGCAAGCCTGGGAAGGATACAGGTTGAGAAGGTCAGACAAGGGACCAAGAGGAAGATTGGAACCACCAGTGCGTTCCACTTTGGCTCTAACCAGAATCCTGCCAGGGAACTTGTGAAGCATACAGAATTCTCAGTCACCCTAGAAATCCTCATTCTGCAGCTTCTGGGGTGTGGTGTGCTGTGCTAAGTCGCTCAATCATGTCCCACTCTTTGCAACCCCATGGACTGTAGCCCACCAGGCTCCTCTGTCCGTGGGGTTCTCCAGGCAAGAATACTGGAGTGGGTTGCTATTTCCTGTTCCAGGGGATATTCTTGACCCAGGGATCAAATACGAATCTCTTGCATCTCCTGCATTGGCAGGTGGGCTCTTTACCACTAGCACCACCTGGGAAGCCCATACATTTTTATTTCTTTATTTATTTGACTGCACTGAGTCTTCATTGCCAGTGTAGGACCTCTTTAGTTGCAGCATATAAAGTCTAGTTCCCTGATCAGGGATTGAACCTGGGCCTGCTGCCCTGGGAGCATGGAGTCTCCCGAAGAGAAGTCCTTGGAATTAACTGTTTTAAACAAGGATATTAGGTAATTTTTATACAGCCCCTTGTCACACAGGGCTTGAGAACCAGTGTTTAGAAAGCAAAAGCCAGTGAGAGGTTAAAGTCCAGGGGAGCATCCAGAAACCTTGAGGGTCATGGAAACTGGGAAAGGAGGCAGTCAGGACACTGGTATCTGGCAGCCAGCTCTCCCTTTTTCTCTCCTTCACCTATCTTCCATAGGATAGAAGAGCCTCCATCTGTCTACACCTTGGTATACAGTAACACTCCTTGCTCAGAGCTCCAAACTCTGCTGTTCACATGCAGAGAGAGCTGCTTTGGGAATTAGGAAAACTTCACTCCCTACAAAACTCCCAGTTCCAAGATGGCACCTGCCACCTACTTCTGAAGCAAGGATTCACCAGGGAAGAGAAAATCCAGGCCACGGTTTATGGAGCATGAAGCACGCAGACATTGGTTTAACATTCAAAAACTATTATCTTGTCACGTGCTTATAAGTCCTTGTGTTTCTTTCTGTTTAAGCAGCATTTAACACCTTTGGCTACTTCTTCATCCTCGAAAAACATTTTCCCATCCACATTCTCCTAGACTTCAATGTCAAGCTGTTCTTCCCAAGTCATCTTTGTATTAATAGATCCCTCCTCTGCCCCTCACTTATGTATGGTTCTCCCTGTGACTCTCTTCTCATTCTCTGTATACTCCTGGGGTGACCTCACCCATATCTGGGTTTTCTTTCTTTTTTAAAAAATTTCTTTTCTTTTTAAAAATTGAAATATAGTTGACATACAATATTATGTTACTTTCAGGCATACTACAAGCTGATATGACATTTGCATTCATTATGAAATGATGACTACCCTATGTCTAGTTACCATCAGTCCTCATATGAAGTTATTACAGTATTATTGATCATATTCCTTACACTATATATTTACATCCCCATGGCCCATCTTTCCTACCTTTCTCTCCTGAGCCGAAGATGTGCTGCCAACTTCTGCCTTAGATGTGACCCAGAAACCTTAAAGTCACCAGGTCTAAGCTCTCCACAGGTGGGGACAAAGGTGACTCCCTCTGCCCAGGAACAGCATCCCTTTGATTGAAACCCAAGAACCTAAACTGAACTGTATTGAGTAGAAAGATGATTTCCAATGGAGCTTTAAGTTTACTTGCAGAATATGTTAAACAATTAGGTGGATCTGAAGCAAAACCTAGGTAATCTATGAAATTTCTTCCCCTTTCTCTTTCCTCCACTCTCCTCGCCCTCCCTCTTGTTTCTTACCAGCCCCTTTCTCCTAGACATCTTAGTGCTATGAACCTCTTAGAGGAACTCTGTTTTCTGCAGCTAATTCAGGCACTAAGAATTTGATTTCTGAACCAAAAGGAGAAATTTGTTTGGGCAATGACACTGTATCAGTTTCTAGAGTGCATCCTGTAAAATGTTAAAGAAATTACATTAAAATGTTAAAGAAATTACAAGAAAAGATAAGGGTCTTATCTTTTCTTTTATATGGACCATTTTTAAAAGTCTTTATTGAATTTGTTACAATATTGCTTCTGTTTTATATTTTGGTTTTTTGGCCTCAAGGCATATGAGATCTTAGCTCCCCAACCAGGGATTGAACCCACACCCTCTGCATTGGAAGTTGAAGCCTTAACCACTGGACCACCAAAGAAGTCCCTCTTTTTTCTTTTGTTCCTTCAAAAAACAGGGCACAAAACTGTCAAAAACAAACAAAATCTTTCTTTCTTACTTAAAAAAAGAGAAAAATCAGATACCCTTCATCTATTTCTTTTTTTTAACGAATGATGAGATTCTTTCCGCATCTGCAGCACTATCAAGTCATTGTTTACTCTTGAATAAGGAAGTGTGCCGCAGCCTGTTTGAGCTCCTGATGTGGGCCCACAGTTTACCTGTCTCTGCTCCTCCCTCCCCTCCTTTTGGTTAACTCAACGTTTTAGTGACCAGGTGTAATAAAGGTGATCCAGATAATGCTTTACAGCTTTTAAAAGAAGCAGGCCCTTCTTTCAAACTAATTCTCACATGAAACCTCAGTCTATAACCCTGCTGACTGTGGAGCAGGGCTCTGGGCTCCAGCTATAGAAGGACAATCCCCTTCTCATATTTCCTTGTGGGGAATTTCTCTACCAGCGGTGGTTCCCAACTCCAGCTTTACATCAGAATTGCCTGGGGAGCTGTAAAGTCCCCTCAAAACCAGGCTGCATTCCAAACCAAACCAATTTCGTCTCCATGTGGGGCCCAGACAGCAACAGTTTGCAGAGGTCCCCAGGTGACAGGACTGCTTACCCACTCCGGCTCTACACGCCCTCCCGTTATCAGGCCCTGGCGCGGAACTGAGCATGCGCAGGCCTGCTCTTGCGCCATGCGGGCCACGCCCTCCTGCTGGGATAGGCTGCTGTTGCCCCCTCACAGTGAAGCATTAGCAAGCCCACACCCTGAAGACAGAGTTCATTTCTCAAACAGCTTTACTAGAGAGAAAGGAGGTTTCTGTCTGAAACAAGTGGGAACCCTTAGAGTGTTGTCCGGCACGTGGTAAGAAATGTGTGAGCTTTGAAGCGAAAGTGAAAGTGTTAGTTGCTCTGACGTGTCCGACTCTTTGAGACCCTATGGACTGTAGCCCGCCAGTCTCCTCTGCCCAGGGACTTCTCCAGGCAAGATACTGGAGTAGGTTGCCGTATCTTTCTCCAGGGGATGTGAGCTTCCGTTAGCATTCAGTCGTTCAGTTGTCCGACTCTTTGCAACCCCGTGGACTGCCTCACTCCAGGCTTCCCTGTCCTTCACCATCTCCTGGAGCTTGCTCAAATGCATGTCCATTGAGTTGGTGATGCCATCCAACCATCTCATCCTCTCTCATCCCCTTCTTTTCCCGCCTTCAATCTTTCCCAGCATCAAGGTCTTTTCCAATGAGTCAGCTCTTCACATCAGGTAGCCAAAGTATTGGAGCTTCAGTTTCAGCATCAGTCCTTCCAATGAATATTCCGAGTTGATTCCTTTAGGATTGACTGGTTTGATCTCCTTGCAGTCCAAGGGACACTCAAGAGTCTACTCCAACATCACAGTTTGAAAGCATCAATTCTTCACTGATCAGCCTTTTTTATGGTCCAACTCTCACATCGATACGTGACTACTGGAAAGACCATAGCAGCCCCTTAGCCGTTTCTCTTCGGTGCTCAAGGACTCAGTCCTGAGCTGTTGCAGAATTCAGAACAGACATCGAAGTCAGACCAGCAGTTGAGGTGCCTTTAGTGAGGATCAAGTGAGAGAACTCGGCCAGGAAGCAGGACAAACAGTAGGTTTTATTTGTACAACTGGTAGGGAAGGGTGGATCCCTGGTTGGGGGAAGGAGGGAGCCCCGGGTTTAATGGCGTCTTGTAAGTGAGACTCTTCCCTCTGACTTGGCCATGAAGATTAGCTTTGGTGTGCCTGCCTGCCTGGAGGTCTGCCAAGGCCATTCTCATACCCCTCCCTAATAATCCGTGGCCATTTCTTCCCTATTTCGGACTTGACTCAAAGCTCCCGTTTGTTTCAGGATGTTCTTTAGTTCCTTACTACGTAAAGACTGAAGACAGGAGGAGAAGGGGACAACAGAGGATGAGATGGTTGATGGCATCATCAACTCAAAGGACATGAGCTTGAGCTAACTCTGAGAAATGGTGAAGGACAGGGAAGCTTGGTGAGCTGCAGTCCATGGGGTCGCAAAGAGTCAGACACAACTGAATAACAACAACACATAAACTGCTCAGAAGTGTCCACATCACTGGGGAGCTTGTTAGAGATGCAGAATCTCAGGGCCCACCCCAGACCTACTGAATCAGAATCTGCATTTTAACAAGATCTCCAGGTGATCTGTTATACAGGAAAGTCTGGGGAGAGCCCCTCCAGTTTTCTCCTGGGTGCCTTCAAAGTGCCCTGGCCAGAGCTTGGGATTCAGCAGGAAAGTCCCGTGTGCATGCTGACTCACTACAGGTTCATGGCAACTGGGGCTGTGATAGGTTGGAGAAAGGGAAGACTCTCCAGGACAGTTTCATGTGCTTTCTGGATAGCAGGATTGAAGGGCACAGTGGGCAGGACATTGGACAAGTGACGCAAAGTGAACGCCCTCCCCTCACAATCTGGAGAGAGGAAACCTGCTCCTTATAGAAGACACTCTGCATTTCTTGTGTCTTACCTCACTCAGTTTTTCAGGACTGAAAGCAGTAGTCAGGACACTTCTGACCTCTTCCCATCTTTTATCACGTAAGAACAGGACACTGTCGGCCACTGGTTTGGGCTCCAAACCCGTTGCCTTTTGGAAAGAGACAAGCAGAGAATTAGGACACCAGGACACCCAAGCCAGCTCGGTGGCCACAGAGTCCACGATAAACACTCTGGTTAAAGTTACCCGTGACCAACAATTAGATTTCTCTCACAAGGGTATGAGGAATATAAAGTCTCATGGACAGTGATCTCAAGATCCATGGCTGAGTTCCCCTGGGAGCAGACGGGGAGCTCCTCTGGCCCAGTTTTACCTCGTTACTCTGTGGTCATCATAGGGAACTCAGAGGCTTCTGTGTGTTCTGTAGCCCCTTGCTGAGTGAATGTTCCCTGAAGACCCAGCAGCAGGCTTCTTGGAGGTGGGCTGGTGTTTTCTGGGATTGAATGTCATGTCTGAACTACGTGGCAAGGGGTTTTGTGTGGCTGGATTGGTTAGGCTGGGCCAGATGTCTGGGTCCTTGGAATATGGGTGGGATGGGGGAGGAGAGGGGAGGGGAAGAAAGAGAGTCCTTAAGAAGCATGCATCAACAGAGCTGCTTCCAAGAGAACGCCTGTCACCATGTTTGTGTGTGCTTTCACTCATTCATTCATTCATTTTCCTCATTCAGCAAATGTTTGTTGAATGTCTATGTGAGAAGTTGCCTATACAGTGCTACATGAAGAAGACATTGCATTGACTCTCACCGAGTTGGTAATCTAGTGGGGAAGCAGATGGCTCCTAAACTGACAGATAGCTATCATTATAGTTCAGGGGAAAGTGTGTGTTACAAAGGGAGTGCTGTGCTTATTTGCTCAGTCATGTCCAACTCTTTGTGACCCCATGGACTGTAGCCCACCAGGCCCTGCTGTCCATGGGGTTTCTCCAGGCAAGAATACTGGAGTGGGTTGCCATGCCCTCCTCCAGGGGATCTTCCCAATCCAGGGATTGAACTCAGGTATCCCATATTGCAGGCGGATTCTTTACCATCTGTTCACGAGGGAAGCCCAAGAATACTGGAGTGGGTAGCCTATCCCTTCTCCAGGGAGCTTCCTGACCCAGGAATTGAATCAGGGTCTCCTGCATTGCAGGCAGATTCTTTACCAGCTGAGCTACCAGGGAAGCCCGTTATGAAGGGAGTGGAGGGTGGGCAGCAAGGTGAGAAAATGATAGGGGATTAAATGGCCAGGAAGGCTTCTCTGAGGAGGAGATAGTCCTGCTGAATCTGGAAGCATGCGAAGAATGAGGTCTTCTTGTCCCTTCTTTTTTTTTAAATATTTAATTTATTTGGCTGCATCCAGTCTTAGTTGCAGTGCACGAGTTCTCTAGTTGTGGCGTGCTGCCTTAGTTGCTTCATAGCATGTGGGATCTTAGTTCCCCGATCAGGGATCGAACCCACATCCCTTGCATTGCACAGTGGATTCTTAACCACTGGACCACCAGGGAAATCTCTTCTCATCATCCCTTCTTCCCAGGTCATTTTCTTCCTTCCTAAAACCAGCCACTCTGACCAAATGGTCAAAACTGGGGGGCCTCCACAGCTGTTCAGAGCACCCCTAGCCCTAGGACTGCTGGGTGAGAGGAAGCAGGGGGACTGGAGGACCAAGCTTTCTTCAGAACCACACATGTGATGTATGGTTTTGCTATTTCTTTTCACTATTTTAATTATAGCTGAAACATGAAGCCAGCCACCATAACTCAAAAGCCTTGTAAGAACTCCTGTTTAGAAGAAAATTATAATTTTCTGATAAAATATGAACACTCAAAATAAGCTATAAAACATAACTGCAAAATATCTGGAGGGACTTAATTATGTGTTATTAAATAGAACCAAGTTGCTGGGATATTTTTCTGCAGAGGAATACCTCTCCATATTTAGAATAAAATTCTTTAGGAGTACTGTGGTCACTATACAGAATTGTGGTTTTATGGAGTTTTTAGAACATAACCCATTTGTTTAGGTTCCAGAGTCAAAGGAGAAAATCGTACATTATGTTTATTTGTATGTTGGCAAATGCCAGCCCTGTGTTACACTACATGTGATAAAGCATTTCACTCCAAGGAAAGATGGGTGGTGGTTTATAGGGTTCTGATGAAACAGAATAAATTGGAGATGAGCCAAGGTTGATTGGATTTCATGTCTGTCCTTCAGACCTAAGGATAGTCTCCATGAAAATTTTTATCTTGCACTTAGAGGAGAAATCCAGTCCCTGTGTAATATGTCAGCATTGGTCTCCCTTATCGGCCTGGCAAGACAATACTGTCCCCTGGGCCTACAGTTTCTATTAGAATTCTTCCTTCCTTGATGGAGGATTTCAGGGGCACTGATTAGAGTAACGGTTTCATTTCTAGATATGATACTGAAAGAGGGAAAGCAGCCAATTGGTCATTCCAGAAGAGTGGTCGGATGGTGAGGGGACAAGCTAACAGATCTGGGAATGAATAGCTGGAAAGAAAAGGCTTGGGAGATCAGATCATGGTCCTTAATCTGTGCTCAAAAGCTATTTCTTGAATGCATGTTACATGGAGGAGGAAACTTGGCTTGTTTTTTGACCCTGGGTGGTAGAACTGGGGTCAATAGTGGGAGCTGTGGGGAAAATTCCAGTTCACCTAAAGAACTTCCCAATAAAGTCAGAAGGTTCCAAGATAAAAATAACCTGCCTGGAGTGGTGAGCCCCTGTCACTGGAGACTGTATCCTACTTCTTGGAAATTCTTCATGGGAGGTTTGAGTGGCCTGGGTGGAGCGGGGAGTATAAATGACTTTTAAGAACTCTCTCAACCCTGAGGACTTAACCTCCAGATGACCACACGAGATATATATATATAGTTTAAAGGTATACATGTATCCATTCTCCCCCAAACTCCCCTCCCACCCAGGCTGCCACATGACCTTGAGCAGAGTTCCTGGTGCTATACAGTAGGTCCTTGTTGGTTATCCATTTAAAATATGGGCTTCCCTGCTGGCTCAGGCAGTAAAGAGTCTGCCTGCAATGCAGGAGACTTGGGTTCGATCCCTGGGTTGGGAAGATCCCCTGGAGGAGGAAATGGCAACCCACTCTAGTATTCTTGCCTGGAAAATCCCATGGATGGAGGAGCCTGACAGGCTACAGTCCACGGGGTCACACCCGGGTGGAGGGGGGTGTCTAAATGACTTTTAAGAACTTTCTCAACCTCAAAGACTTAACCTCCTGATGACCACACCAGGTATAGTTTAAACATATACATGTATCCATTCTCTCCCAAACTCCCCTCCCATCCAGACTGCCACATGACATTGAGCAGAGTTCCAGGTGCTATCTAGTAGGTCCTTGTTGGTTATCCATCTAAAATACAGCAGTGTGTACACGACCTTCTCAAACTCCCTAACTATCCCTTCCTCCCATCCTTTCCCCCTGAGAACCATAAGTTCCTTCTCTAAACCACTACAGCTATTTTAAAATTAGTTTGTTTCAAAGTGAAAGTTGCTTAGTTACGTCTGACTCTGCAACCCCATGGACTATAGCCCACCAGGCTCCTCTGTCCATGGGATTCTCCAGACAAGAATACTGGAGTGGGTAGCCATTCCCTTCTCCAGGGGATCTTCCCCACCCAGGGATAGAACCTGGCTCTCCTTCACTGCAGGCAGATTCTTTACTGTCTGAACCACCAGGGAAGCCAGTTTGTTTGTTTACACACACACACACAATACAGGTATTTTTTAGTTGTGGCAAAATACACATAATGTAACATTTACCATCTTAACCATTTTTAAGTGGACAGTTCGGTGGTATTAAGGACACTCACATTGCTGTGCAGCCATCACCCCATCCATCCCCAGAACTTCATCCTGCATAACTGAAACTCCACACCCCTGTCACAATAACTCCCCATCTATCCCCTTCCCCCAGCCCCATCTACACATAATAACTGATTAGATGTACTGAGCGAGGCCTTTGAAAGGTATGGGGGGGGGGGGGTTGCCCTGCAGGGATGAGACTGGTAAAACTGATGGGGCCAGACTGTGAGTGCTGAGGCAGGAAGGGAAGACCTGGCTGAGGAAGGGAGGTCCAGGGAGCCAGGCTCCACTCAGACTCTGGTCAGGGGCTTCCAGACTGCAGGCCATAACTGGTCACGAATGAATTTTGTGGATGGCAACCAGCATTGAAAAGAAGAAAAGAGAGAAACAAGGAATGGGGCAGAGTAGAAAATATTAGAGGGATATTTTGTGAAGTGAAGGGAAGGGTTTTGTTGTCAAACTTTTGTTCAAGATGGGCATATATCTATGGGTGTGTCTTCGAGAATGTTGGAGAGAGTATGTGAGTGTGTGTATATGAGAGAGAAAGTGCTATGTGTTGTGTCCCGACGTGAAATACATTTCCTACTGGAGGTCACAGTCAAAAACATTTGAAAACCCTACTCTAACCCCAAACCTGAGAGACATCCTCACCCTCAGCTGAAATCATGTCAGTCATCATGCTACCAAGCTGTGCACGTTTATTGAGCACCTACTATTAGTATGTGTCAGTGCCGTGGTGGCTCTGAAACTATTGAGTCAAAGAATGGAACCCTTTGTCCTCAAGGAGCTCACAGCTGATTTGGAGATGGAGATGGGGTGGTTCATAACCAATACTGTGGATCTCACAAGAATCAAAGTGCTTTTCACATTATTTCATTAGTTTGGGGATAATTCTCCAATAGTTAGGAAGCTGTCCTGACGAGCAGCCTGGTTCAGCCGTGGCCTCATGGCTCCCTTGCTAAATTTCCCTCAGACAGTTGAAAGTATTTGTCTTTTCAATTCAGATCTTTTTAAAAAACATTTTTGTGGCGGCCCTGGGTCTCCACTGGGCGTGTGGACTTTCTCTCTGTGTGGAGCTTGGGCTCCAGAGCACATGGGCCCAGTAGTTGCAGTGCCTGGGCTTAGTTGCCCCTAGGTATGTGGACTAGTTCCCCGACCAGAGATCAAACCCGGGTTCCCTGCAGTGGAAGGCAGATTCTTAACCACTGGACCACCACGGAAGCCCCTCAATTAAGGACTCTTTAAAATAGAGTCTAACTCAGACCAACTAAGCATAAACTTTAAACACTGAAGAATCAAACAATCCTGAGGAGCAGATTTTCAAGCCGATTCCCTTGCATCCTGTGCTCACATGAAGCGAAGAAGCAGTCATAGGGTGGTTTATCCCGGGCCAAACCAGTGTTTCTCGACTGGCCCAGTGGAGCCACGTAAGAACCGCCAGCGTCTTCCCAGAGTGCTGCAAGATGCATGCAATGCACATTTGCTGTAAATGGGCACACGTGTTACCATGAAAAAGGCATAATGGGATATAAAGCCATAGCCAAAAATAGTTTTCTTGTGTCCTGGAACATGCCAGAGGATTGACGCAAGGCCTGTATCAGCTCTGTGATATCCTTGCAGGGCAGTCCGCAGTTCTCCCACGACCACACAGAGCTGCAGGCAGCGAGGTGATTTAAACACTCAGGAGATGCTGTCCTACTTCAGTGGTCAGGCCGAGAGTGTTGCTGATTTGCTTGGTGTTATGTCAAGGAGGCTGCAGAAATATTGCTATCAGAAAGGATGCCATGATCACAGAAAGGCCAGGTCCATGGTTACAGTCTTCCTCACACAACCTTGCACAGATAAGGAAGCAGAGGGTTACTGGCCCTCTCTCTCCTACCCCCAGGTGTGTGAAACACTGCGCCCGGTCCCTCAGTCTATTACAGTCAATGAAAACCCTAGGACTCTGTCACCTGGGGAACCCACAATCCTAGGCCTGAGAACATACACTATTTTCAACCTATGACCACCACTATCTGGCTGTACAAAGACTGAGCAACTGAGCCAGCTGAGCAGGACTTTTATTTCGGTGTTTGAAATATTTAAAGTGTTGCATCTCCACAAGGCAATTTTTGTCCCTTCACTCTTTGCCAGTAGAAGATGGTCATGAATATCACACCGTCTTCCCTCTCTCGGCTTCAGACTGTGACCAGCCCAAGGGCATGGCCTCCAAGCAAGGGATGTGGCATGCCCAGAGCTCAAGGGGACCCAGCACATTTTATTTAAGGTTCAGGGGACAGGTGGGGCTAACTCCAACTTGGGCTCCATCTGCCAACTCCGCAGCCGCCAATGAAAGGTGAGGGGGTGGGGAGTCTTCTAATTTGAACAAAGGCAAGAACTGGCCTATGGCAGCCCTGCCCAAGAAAGTTCAGGAACACAACCACTAAGAGACCAGAATTACTTCTATGGCTTATTTCCTGATCTCTTCCCAGAATTCTAGCTATTAATCTCCTGGTTCACACAGTTTTAAAATTTTTGGTTGCTCTGGGTCTTTGGTGCCCCACAGCATGTGGGATCTCAGTTCTCTGACCAGGGACTGAACCCGTGTCCCTTGCGTTGGAAGGTGGGTTCTTAACCACTGGACCACCAGGGGGGTCCCTACACATTTATTTTTACCTCTGCCACCACAAAAGTCAGAGAAGGAAGATACAAATCTAAGAACCAAATTTTACTTATACCTCTTTTAAAAATTTAAAGATGGCTTCCCACTGAACCAAAGGTCTAGTAAGACAAAAATATAAAATTACTTTCAACAAGATTTTGAAGTTTAGAAAAGCTCTGCAAGGCACTGATAGAACAGCTGAGGGTTCAATCAATACCACTTAGCACTGTTACTACATTACTGAGGCTTCACAGAACACCCGGTGCCCTGGAAGATGTTTGAGATCATCAAGTGCAATTCCATGGCTCTGGCTTTTTTAGAAATGGGGAAAGCTGGTGAGAGGAGAGACCTTCAGGTTGCAGGCATCCCATTGTGGCCACTTCCATGGGGGCTTCCCGTGGGCAGTGCAGCCCGGGAGGAGACGCACTCAGCTCAGGCTGCAGGGTTTCCTGTGCACGGTACAGTGTTTCACATAAAACAACAAGACCTGAGACTTCCTGGTGGTCCAGTGGTTAAGAATCCACCTTCCAATGCTGGGACTCAGGTTTGATCCCTGGTGAGGAACGAAGATGCCACATGCCAAGGGGCAACTAAGCCCGTGTACCACAAGGACTGAGCCTGTGCCCCAAAACGAAAGATCCCTCATGACGCAACTAAGACCCAACACAGTCAAATAAATAAATAATAAAACAAACCAAAAAACTCAATGAGAGGAGGTGGGTGGGAGGGAGGTTCAAGAGGGAGGGGACATATATATACCTATGGCTGATTCATGTTGATGTTTGGCAGAAACCAGTACAATTGGTTGGTTGTAAAGCAGTTATCCTTCAATTAAAAATAAATAAATTCAATTATATATTAAAAACCCAATGAGATCTGCCTCAAAACAGACAGGGGCCAGGCAAATTAGGTCACACACCTGTGCTTCTGGTTCTCTGCAGTCTGTTTAGGCTTTAAGCAAGAATGGCCCCCAGAGCTATGAATCCATCATGTGAGTTGACCCTTCTTGAGAAATGCAAAGCTGAAAAAGGTAGTCAGTATTTGACTTGGTGATGAGAGCTTCCCCGTTATGGACCAAAACCATCCTCACAACTTAAATCTTCCTGCACCCACTTGAAAACTGGAATGTTTTCTCTGACTCAATGTTTTATTTAAAAGAAAGGGGCCCAGAAACTCTAGATGAGTGAAGATTCCAAAGCATTGGTGGAGAGGTGCTGGCTGCAGGTGGAGGGGGCATGTTTGTGGCTAGCTGGCCAAGGCTCTTTTGTCCTCAGTGAGTGGCAGCAGGCTGGTTCCTGGGGGCCCAGCTCAGGTGGCCTGACCCACCTGGAGCACTGGGTGGAGTCTGCCTTGCTCTTGAGCTCTGCGACCAGCCACGCGCTCCTGCTCCTAGGATGGGGCCTGGCTACAGATGCAGTGGGTTATAAGGTCTGCAGTGACGCATTTGCCTCAGAACTTTAGCACTCTTTGCGGTGCCAAGGGCTTCATGGCTTCACACGAACTCGTCCTAAGATTCCAGTGTCCATGCAGTGAGATGGCGAAGGTAGCCTTGAAGAGGCTGCCCCTGGGGAGTCAGGCCCAGGGGTTTTATGTGCATGTTATGTACTAAGTCACTCAGTTGTGTCTGACTCTTTGTGATCCTATGGACTGTAGTCCAATAGGCTCCTCTGTCCATGGGGTTTCCCAGGCAAGTATACTGGAGTGGGTTGCCATGCCCTCCTCCAGGGGATCTTCCTGACCCAGGGATCGAACCCGCACCTCTTTTGTCTCCTACATTGGCAGGTGGGTTCTTTACCACTAGTGCCATCTGGGAAGCAGGTTTTATGGTCCTGGATAAAACCACTCACCAACTCCATCACGTAGTTTTAGATGTGAGTTAACAGTGTGGCTGGACCTGTGCCTGGACAGTTGACCCTGAGTTGCCTGCGAGGACCTGAGGGTTGGCACCCCCACCCCACACACATGTGACTACCACCACCTTCCAGTCCCCTCCACAAACACATAACAAAACCTGGCAATGGGCACGCCTGCTGCCTGACCCGCTTGCCAGGCTCATTTCAGACCAGAACTCAAGAGCTCCAGGTGGCAGCTTTAGTGGTTAAACTCCCTCAGTTCGGATCTGCATCCAGCTAGACCAACCTCATGTGGATCAAAGACCCCCCACCCCTTCCTCTTATCACCCTTCCCACGGCTTCCCAACCCTGAGCCTTTATGACAGGCCAGGAGTGAAGTGGTCTACTACTGGTAAGACCATTTCTGCTGAGTCACATGGACCCAGCTCCAGTTTCTGCAGATTTAAAAAAAAAAAAAAAAGAGCTGCCCCATGGCTTTACCAAGTACCTGATAGCCACGAGGAGCTAAGTAAAAATATCTGCATAAAAATAACCAAGACCGGAAGTGCTGGGAAAACTGAGGTTCTGTACATGCTAAGCAGACTGACTGGGGTTTAACGATAAAGTGTGGTTGCACCCAACCGGAAGCAACTTGAGGAAGTGCTGAGGGTGTAAGAGAGACCCAAGGGGTCCATTTGGAAAACAGGCAGGACGGAGCAGTCACGTTCCACTGAGTGCCTTGAAAATGTGAATTGGAAAACTCAAAATAGCAGCTGCCACCTTGGGTCCAACCCAGAGAGTTTGTTCAGCCCCGTGTTCTTGAACTGGAAAAAAAATGTATCATTGAACAGTTTTTTAATTCAAATATATGATCAGTACTGACTTATGTCAGGGACTTCCCCATGGTGTCACCCCACCTCCAGCCAAATGTGCCCTATTTAGTCCCTCATGGGATGCCTACAGCCGACATCCAAGTTCAGAGGTGAACCCATCCGCACCACTCTCCACCAGGCTGTCATGTGTACCACGTAAGTCAAGCCTGGATTTGTGAGCAGAGATGGGTTCTCATAGTTGGCAAATGAAACCATGCGTTATTTAAGTTCCTTTTCACTTAATGCGTCAAACTAACATGCGGAGGTATTTTCTGTATCACAAGGGACCATTTGGTAGAGGCTTGCATGGAGTAAGCATTTAGTGTTTACTGAATGAATGTGTAATAAAGCTGAATCGCTGAACACTTAAGTAAACATGGCTTATTAGAGGGGAGGCGGCATGGTGTCAGGAAGAAGAAATCATGCCTCACTAATCTCCTTGAGTTCTTTGAGCAGATATATAAGCATATGGATAAGAGAGAACCGCAGAGCCCAGTTTAATTTGACTTTCAAAACCTATGAGAAAATCCCACTCTAAAGATGGTCTTCTAAAAACTGAGTCACTAAGGATTGTTTTTATCATGAATATGGGGTTGGCTTAAAGACCATAAACTAAGCTGAAGATAAATAGATACATTCCCAGATGGAAAAACATTAGGGTTTCCTAGAGGTCTAATTCATGATGGATCTTCTTACATGTTTGTGAATGACTTACAAGAGGAAGAGTGTATACTGAATCTCCAAGTACTACCTCAATCATCTGGGGAGAATATTAAGTTGATGGAGAGTCAATTCAGTTTGAACAAGGGTATATTGAATACTGAGGAGTCATTATGTGGTTGGGCCCTGGGTATAAAATAGAAGGATAAGCTTAAAGTTAATCAAGTTAGGGTGAAAGTCATGCATTCATTTACAGTAAATAGTCGAAGGCACAATGGGAGTGACTGAGAAAATGATGGCAGTGACATAGTCCAGGGCTGCCCAGCCTCTGGGATCTAATGCCTGATGATCTGAGGTGGAGCTGATGTAATAATAATAGACATAAAGTGCACAATAAATATGATGTGCTTGAATCATTATGAAACTATTCCCCACACCAAGCCTGTTGAGAAAATTATCTTCCATAAAACTAGTCCCCAGTACCAAAAAGGTTGGGTACCACTGATGCAGATGATCAATGCTGTTACACTTAAGAGAGGTGGGAATAGTAAATAAAAGTTGAAGTAGGGAAAGTTTAATGGGGGAGAAAGAATTTGAGGAGAGCCTGGAAGAATACCAAGGGTTTGGATGGGTGTAGTAAAGGTGAGGGATTCTCTTGTTAATAGCAATTGGACATGCTACTCTGGGACTGGAAGGTGAGTGTGTTTGGGGTAAGTAACCAATTACTCCGTGAAACCTTAACAATCCAGAAATATCACCTAGGCAGGTGTTACAATAATGGCAGTAGAAAAAGTCCTGGACATGAGTTGGGAGATGGCACATGGATTCTATTAGTCTTCCTCCTATAACCTGAGTCTTATTTCTTTGTCAGTAAAATACAGATGGTAACTGTACCAGTCTTATAAGTTTCTGTGAAATTTAATGTGAAGAAATACTCTGGACAGCTCAACCAGTACAGAACACAGGTGGGCACTAATTTCTTTAATAAGACAGTCTCAGCCACCTCACCTCTAAGAAGTCTTTCCCTTTTTCCATTTTGGGTGGAGCAGTGTTTTCCATGCTCACCATTCTGTATTATACTGGTTTTCTTCCTCTCTGCCTCTGTCATTAGCCTATGAGCTCCTTGAGGACAATACTGAATTTTCTATCTCTTTCTAATCCGTACCTAGACAGTGCCTGGTATATAGCACAAGTGTGCAAAGGTTGGTTAAATAACCAACAAAAGAGTGAATACATTGCTTACTATTCCTATAAGAATGGAAGATGAGTTTAATTTGACAAAAAAAAAGATTGGCACATAGAGATTTTCTGAATTCTCACAAGCAACTGTTTATTCATTCACTTTAGACTATTTTCCAAAAGTCAGCATGAAGGCTGTTGATCATCTCTATTAGGATTCTTATCTCCTCATTTTCGGAAAATACGGATAGCCCTGACCTGTGCCGTTGTCTGTCATCTCTTCCATTCGTTGGGCTTTCTCATCAAAAACAAAGAGTAGGATATGTACTGGGTGAAAAAAAAAAAAAAAAAAAAAGATGGAATATGTACCTCCTTTAGTGGGTTAGAGACTTGTTACTTGGTGATGAATTTCCCTGGTCATGTTACTTGTCTTCCTTTTCCAATCTTAAGACGTTGATACTCTCTGGGAAAGATGTAAGCACAGGAGTCTTGAAATGTTACTTTCCCTCTGATATTTATTAACCTTCCTTGGTCTTCCTCAAATGCTTGACCTATGCTCTCTGGATTCCTCTAGCTTTGAACACAGCTTTTAAAACCCTCCCAGTTTCAGCATTTTTATCAGCTACCACTTCTCTTGAGCTTTCGCTTTCTTGAAGCATTTTTTAAATGTAAACGCTATTCTTTTGTAACAGTCCTGTACATCTCTTCTGAAAACTTGAATTCACTGGGGAGCTCAGTTTTGAGTTGAACTGATCTAAACCCTGTAAGAGGCCCAATCACGTCCCTGTTAGATGTGATGTGTGGTCCTTGCATCTTAGAAGGATTCCCCCTCCATCCATATGCAGAAAGAAAATTACATACCATTCTGTTGGTAAAGTTACTGAACTTCTCAACCAATACCTGCTCAATCATGTCTGGCTCAGAGATAACAATAAACATCCGACGACCAAGATAGTACCTGGGAGGAATAAGAGAATTACTTTAAAATGTTTAATTTAAAATGACTTTAAATTAAATTTAAATTAAAAATGATAAATGTTGTATTTGTCTGTTCTCTTCTCCTTTCCAGAAAGAATTCACAGTGGCTTAGAATCAGGGATAAAGGATAAATAGGGAGTGACGGTGTGGAGAAGATGAGGAAATGCATGTGCTAAGCGTGAGGAACGGCAGAGCTCTGATGACCTAACACCAAACTTCATTCCACAAGCATTTATGGAATCCCACCTGGTACCAGTCCCTGGAGACTCTGGGATGAATAAGAGACAGTCTTTAGCCCCAGGAAACTCACCCCCTTGATAGGAAAGACAGATCTGTAAGTTTAAACACAATAATACAGAATTTATAGGATCCAGTAGTAAGACCAAGAAGGAAAATGGTACAGGTCAGTGTTGTCCCTATTTGCCAAAACTGGGGAGACAGGCATTCTAGCAAGAGAAGATCAGTGACTTGTATATACTGATTCTTAGGCAAAAGCCTAAAGTGTAGTGATAAACCTTTATAAGAATTCAGGGAAGATTAAACTTGCAGGGAAAGACCGAACAGCTGGGTGTTACACCTACATGTGAAGGAGCTCAGGAGATACTATGACACTAATGAAGAAACAGAGGGACTTCCCTGGTGGTCCAGTGGTTAAGACTTAGCCTTCTAACGCAGGGGATGCGGGTTCAATCCCTTGTTGGGGAGGCTAAGATCCCACACACCTCGGGGCCAAAAACCCAGAACATCCAACAGAAGCAATATTGTAACAAATTCAATAAAGACTTTGAAAATGATCCACATCAAAACTTTAAAAAAAAAAAGAAATGGAGGAAAATCTAAGCCAGTCAGCAGTTGTGGTAAACGCCAAAAGGAAGCTGTTTAAGGACATATTGTCATTTATTTATTAAATAAATTTTGCTATTTGTTAAAGTGTTGGGGACGTAAAAGCATCTAAGACCCAGTCATAGCCTTCAAGGGTTTCAGAGCCTGGTGGCAGTGGCGATTAGATAATCACCATCCACCATGACATCTGGCAAGCATGGGTGACATTGGGGGCACACCCCACTGAAAGCGTGAAGAGAGAATGAAATCTTCCTAGAGGTGGTGCTTCCTAACGTGAGTTTCAAAGGATGGGCAAGAATTAGTCCAGATAGGCGGGTGGCAAAGGGGAGTGAGGGTGTGGCAGGCAGAGGAATCAGTTCAACAATTGCCCAGGGACAAGCATGCCTGGAAGAGCTATGAGCTCTTGACTAGCAACTGTATAAAGCCAACCAGAGTGATGACAAGTAGCCCCACTGCATAATGCCATGTTTTCAGTACTGTGTATGGAATTATTTTTCAGGATGTTATTTGATCACTGGCACATCCAGTTCCGAGAGGTAAAGAGCAGAGCAAGTTTAAGTCATATGGCAAGAAAGCAGCAAAGTTTGCTCTGACTTCTTAGTTACTTAGAACTTTTCATAAGCTAAAAGAGTCTTTAATGTTTTAACTCTTCCCCTTCTTACTAACTAGGGAAAAAATAATATTTGTCTGGCACATGTCAGGCACTCAGAAATATTCATCTGAGTGATCATATTTCCCAAACTGTTAGAGAAATCTTTGGGACACAGGAATTCAACAGATGTGGTAGAAGAAAAAATATTCACTAGTTTGTTTTTTTAAAATTGATTTTAGCCAAGAAGACCAGAAATAACGCCCAAAAAACCATGAACCAATGCTTTTATAAACTTTATGGGGCATGTCATAGAATTTTTTTGAGAATCTGGTAAAAACTGTGGACATTTCCCCAAGACATTTCCCTTTCATAGCATTTTAAAATGAAATTTGAGGAATTGTTCGACACCTGAAATGAAAAAAGCCAATCTAGGAAGGTTACATATTATATGATTTCATTTATATGTTTTTGAAACAGCAGTGAGATTAGTTGTTTCTAAAGGAAAAGAGATGAGTAGATTCTAAACTCTAGGGATGTGGGGGGGTGTGATAGGGTGGTGTGACTGTAAAAAGTAGCACAAGAGAGCCTTGTGGTGACCAGTTTTGAGTCTTAACGTACAGTAGTGGTTACACAAACCTACACATCTGATAAAACTTCAGAGGATTCTACACACACACACACACACACACACACACAAAGGCTTGAAAATCTGATAAAATCTGAATAAGTATGGATCATGCTGTGTGTGCTCAGTAGCTTCAGACGTGTCCAGCTCTTTGCGATCCTATAGACTGTAGCCTGCCAGGCTCCCTCGTCCTTGGGATTCTCCAGACAAGGATCCTGGAGTGGGTTACCATGCCCTCCTCCAGGGAATCTTCCCAACCCAGGGATTGAACCTGCATCTCTTGCATTGCAGGCTGACTCTTTACCTACTGAGCCCCCTGGGAAGCCCATTATGGATTGTATCAATGTTAATTTCCTGGTTTTGATGATGTACTGTAGCTATGCAAGAGGTAATCATTGGGGGAAACAGGGTAAAAGGGTACACAGGATCTTTTGTACATTTTTTTGCAACTTCCTGTAAATCTATAATTATCTCAAAAAATTTCAAATGTTTAAAAGTCACTTGGGAACTTAAAAGATAGCCACAGCTCTGTTCCTCTCTGGAGCAGATCTAGTAGGCTGGGAGGAGCCCAGAAATCTGCATTTGAACAGGCTCTCCAGATTCTGATGTAAAGGATTACTCCCACAATTCAAGAAATGCTGTTCTAGGGCAGTGGTTTTCAGCCTCAAGGACTGGTCAAAAGCACCGACTAAGGATTCAAAAAGTAGTGATGCCTGACCTCCTGACCAGCATCTCTGGGGTGGGACCCAGTCCCTTCTAACTTTAATAAGCTCTCCAGTAACCAGTACTGACAGCTGATCGACAGTAACCAGATTGGGGGACCCACAAACCCCATGTTAAAAACCCCGCTTTAGATTTAACTAAAGCTCATGCTGTGATTCTCATTTCCCTAAATTCTTAGTTCTAAAAGGAAAGCATTTACATTGAGATGCACACCTATTTTGGTAATGATTCATTTGTATTGATTTAGTTATTACCAAAATAATTTACAAATAATACAATCATTTGTATTGATTTAGTTATTACCAAAATAATTTTACAGTAAGTTCAGTCGCCCAGTCGTGTCTGACTCTTTGCGACCCCATGGACTGCAGCATGCCAGGCTTCCCTGTCAATCACCAACTCCCGGAGCCTACTCAAACTCATGTCCATATAATCTGGATTTCCAAAAAAAAAAAAAAACCCAAATAATACTTCTACATTCAGACGAAAGTTGTCCTTCCAAGTGGGCACCTTGGGAGCCTTTGAGCTTTTTTTTAGTAATGTTGCTAATGCTAAAAACAATTTTGTCACCATTTCTTTAGAATTGCTTCAGAGCTGGTTTATGAACCTCGTGAGAAAACTGGCCCCATTTTACATGTAAATTGTGTAATCTTATGGATTTATATTTATACAAACACTCATCTGTAGTTTGAGGAGCTCCTGGAAAGATCTTGATCAGAGAAACATTTAAATGAAGCTTGTTTTTCCTTTCGGATGTCTGAATGGCTGCCCTGTTTTTGTCTGCCCAGCCCTCCTTGAGGAAGCACCCTCCCCCGTACCACCAGTTCTGGAGGAGCTGTCGATGACAGAGCCTGCCCTTTTGGCCATGGGGGTGGACTCACCATCAGGCATGGCTGATTACGGTATCTCATTTCCTTGACAACAGTGACTGGTCCACAGGGTGGGTGCATGACTGAGTCAGGACCAGTCAGAATCCTTCATTGGGTGTATGTGTAAGTATATACTTGGAGGCTGCTTGAGGAAAGCTCTGTTTTTCTCCTGAAGGTGCTTAACTAGGAATATATGAACCCAGAACAGTCAGTGGCCATCTTTGTACCACATGCTGGCACAAACTCCAGGTCAAGATATGCTTCCTGCAGTGTTCCTTGCATCTTCCAAGCTTAAATTAGCTTGCACTTTTAAGTGTGTTTGAGCTGGATTTCTATCATTTGTAATCCAGAAGTCCTAAATACTGCAAGGTATTCCTTTTCCTTTTCAACCTTGTGAATACCTAATGCCATTCTGCCTCTCAAAACATACTTCCCCAAGAGGCTCTGATCTCAGAGGCTTCCCCCGTGGTTCAGCAGTTAAGAATCTGCCTTCCGATTCAGGGGACGTGCATTTGATCCTTGGTAAGGAAACTACGATCCCACATCCTTTGGGGCAACTAAGCCCAGGAACTGCAACTACTGAGCCCCCATGCTCTGGCCCGCATGCCTCAATGAAGGTCCTGCACGTCACATGAAGACCCAACAAAGACAAATAAATATATAAACAATTTTTTTCTTTTTTTTTAAAAAAGAGGGTCTGATCTCAGTTTTGTACACTGGTGTGAACGTATGGCCACATGTCACTGCCTCCTGAGGTGGGGTGAAAGTGCTAGAGGCTCAGTCGTATCTGACTCTCTGTGACCTCTTGGACTGTAGCCCACCAGGCTCCTCTGTCATGGGATTCTCCAGGCAAGAATACTGGAGTGGATAGCCAGTCCCTTCTCCAGGGATCTTCCCAATCTAGGGATGGAACCTGGGTGTCCTGCATTGCAGGCAGATTCTTTACCATCTGAGCCACCAAGAAGCCCTGAGGGGGTGGAATACTGCAAAGCCATGTGCCCTAGGGCCAGGTCAGGATCCAGGATCACCCAGCTCTGCTGCTTACCCATACAAGCCTTATAGGTGGACTCTGGGAATTCTGCATTTCAGCTTCCTTGCCCCTGAAACATGGGAGTAAAACCACGCAATCTCAACAGTTTGCTCTGCTTTAAATCCTGTAGTTCTTATGAATTAAAAAGGAAGTTAAATAATAGTCTTTGAATTTTAAGTCTACTTTCCATAGGGCATAGAGAGTAAAGCAGTCAGTCCTAAAGGATATCAACCCTGAATATTCATTGGAAGGACTGATGCTGAGGCTGACGCTCCAATCCTTTGGCCACCTGATGTGAAGAGCCAACTCATTGGAAAAGATCCTGATGCTGGGAAGGATTGAAGGCAGGACGAGAAGGGGATGACAGAGGATGAGATGGTTGGATGGCATCATTGATTCAATGGAAATTAGTTTGAGCAAACTCCAGCAGATGGTGAAAGACAGGGAAGCCTGGCATGCTAAAGTTCATGAGGCTGCAAAGGGTTGGACATGACTTAGCGACTGAACAACTATAGGGCTTGAAAACATATCCTGTTAACAGTGGAATCAATCAGTGAAGTATTTGAATGACTTGAAGACCCTTCTCAGAATCTGATAAGCACAATTGCTAGTGTTTATTGAGTGCTTACTACCTACCAGCCATGTTCTGAGTGCACTGCCTGTAGGATTTCATTTTTTCCTCATAGAAAATGGATAGGGTAGTTACTATACCCACTTGTCAGAATAGAAAACTGACAAGAGATGTTAAGTTAAGAGATGTTAGAGTTGTTAAGTAATTGCCCAAGATAGGGATTTGATCCCAATCTGACGACTGCCAGAGCCTGGGCCTGTGGCCAGGACCTTGCCATCATCTATACCAGCGACACTTCTTCCTCAGGCCGAGCAGGTGTGTGAACAGCCAGGCTTCTAGCTGTGCAGACTGTGTCTTTTAAAGGTGGAAAGTCAGAGCAGCTTCTTGTTTAATGGCCCAGAAACAACCCTCCACCCCAGCCTAATTACGAAGGTAACTTCTTGCTCCTTTCTAACTGAAATGTATGGATCGTCACTTTGGGGGGCAAAAAATTCTTAGCCAGTTACTCATTTATACTTATTTACGCACATAAGAATGTTCTTACTCAACTCTGAAGCACCTGGTGGAAGAGAAAACTTAGGCAAATCAGTGAAGTATTGTGCAGGCAAAAATAATACTTGTTTGGCTTGTTTAAGTAGTTGTTTTCTTATTTTTTAAAAACATTGACCAGTCGGTTCAACCAAGATAGTTCACAATTGCCTTCTGGGAATTGAGGCCTGGTGGCCTGCTGCTCTTAGCCTGTGGGCTGCCTGGCTCTGTTCCAGAAGGTCTGCCCCCATCAAGGGTTGGCTAAGCTATAAAGAGTGGTTGATCGGGAGGTACCTACAAGCATCAGTACAAAAGGATGTCTAAGTCACACAGCTGAATGAAAAAGCACATTGGGAAATAGTACATACAGTTGTGGAAATAAAATAATAATCCATTTGATGGTTAGCTCATTCAACAAGCATGTATTGAGCACAAACTGTCAGGCACTAGGCTCATGTATGTTAACAGTATCCCTAGAAAAACTCTGGAGGAAGATGTATAGCTAACGGTGCATATTATGGGGACTTTTACTTTTCACATTGTGTATCTTTAATAGGGGCTTCTCAGGTGGTGCAGTGGTAAAGAATCTGCCTGCCAATGCAGGAAACATAGGATCAGTCCCTGAGTCAGGAAGATCCCCTGGAGGAGGGCATGGCAACCCACTCCAGTATTCTCACCTGGAGAATCCCATAGACAGAGGAGCCTGGTGGGCTACAGTCCGTGGGGTCACAAAAAGAGTCTGACATGACTTAGTGACTGAACAACGAACAAATGTCTTTAATGTTCCACTAGTTTACAGTGAGTGCTTTTGTAATAAGGAAAAAAAAAAAAAAAGAGGTTCGTCTTGTCAGGAGCTGAGGTGGGGGTCGGCGGTGGTGCAGCTGTCAGGACTCAGGTTCAAGGCCGTGTCCTTGTGTTTTAACAGCTGTGTCACCTTGAGCAAACCACAACCTTCCTGAGCCAATTTCCTGGATAAAGAGGCTGTTATGAGGGTCAGAGGAGAAACAAGAGAATGCTTTGTCTGTAGTAAGGTTTTAGGCAAATACCGGTCATGATAACCTCCCAATCAGGAGTGAAGGCCCCAGCTCATGGGGGGTGGGGTGGGTGGCTGCTGGTGTCACTTTGTAGGAATGAAGAAGCTGAGTGATAAGCGTCCCCAGGAGGTCAGGTACAAAGAACCTGAATGTGCTTCTGGAGACTTCAGGTTTCCAGGTAGAGACTGAAAAACTGATGCAGGCCTCTTTTGTTGGTGTTCAGTCGCGCAGTCATGTCCAACTACTCTCTGTGACCCCGTGGACTGTAGCACGCCAGGCTTCCCTGTCCTTCAGCATCTCCCAGAGCTTGCTCAAACTCATGTCCCCTTGAATCAGTGATGCCATCCAACCATCTCATCCTCTGTCGTTCCCTCTCCTCAAGCCCTCCATCTTTCCCAGCATTAGGGTCTTTTCCAAAGATGCGGGCCTCTAGCAACTGATGACTGCTAAACAGTGAGCATCAGATGACTCCTTGCCTCAGTGTCAGGGCCATGTCCCAGCAGGTTGAGGAGGCTAATAGGGTAACTGTCGTCCTGGCCTTCAGTCTGACCTCTGCCCTAGACTGTGGATGAGAAGGTCGTGGGCAGCTCAGTGGGGAAGGGTGGGCGTTGACCGCTGGAGATCCCACATGAGTGATCAGTCTCTAAAATGTTCCAAGGGAGCTAAGTAGGCATCCAAGCCTTGTGGTGGGCCGTAGGCGGGCTGGGCGACCCACAGTCTGTGGAGAAGCCATGGCTTCGCGGTCCTGTGGCTCCTTCCCAGCTTGACTCAGCCGAGCATCCTGCCCTTTCTCATTAGCAACCTGATCTGTCATTAGAACAAGGCAGGACTGAGTTAGCAGAGAGGCGGAATCTACTCAAGTTGCTGGGGACGCTTTTCTTGAGGAGCCAGTGACAGACACAGGTCCCTGGAGTTGGAGCTGCTTTCTTCTGGCTCTCTCCTGTCACTCAGGTCAGGGTGTGCCTTACCTGCCTAGGGAAGCCTCAGGGCACTGGTGCCTGGGGGCGGGCCCTGACCTCACAGAGCCCCTCAGAGCCACAAGGACTGAGTCAGCCTTTTCCCTCTCTGCGATACTTGGAGCCAGGTCAGCTCTCCTCTCCTGCCCTCAGATGCCGGTGGACTCTGTGGTTCTTCACTTCCCGGCTGGACATTGGACCATGCACTCAGATTTATGCCTCCGCCCCTCTGACTTGTCTTCCTGACCAACTGCTTATCTGCACAAGGGCCCTGATTCCATTTATCCATCAGGGCTTTGTAAAATGCAAGTCTGGGGACTTGCCTGATGGTCCAGTGGTTAAGACTGCATTTCCACTTCAGGGGACTTGGGTTCGATCCCCAGTCAGGGAACTTAAAATCCTGTGTGCCTCTTGTTGCAGTCCTAAGTGGGGTAGGGGTGGGGAAGCCAATCTGATTGTAGCTCTCTTTGCTTAACATCCTTCAGTGGTTTGTTTCCACGAAAGCCTTTGGGAGTCCTGAGCACGTGCAAATGTCCTTCACAGCCCAGCCCCTGCCTTGCTTCTGGCCTCATCCCTCCGTATTGCCCACCACACAAGAGCCAGCACCAATGATCAACCTGTCTTCCTGACACTCTCCATCACCTCTCACATCCACGGGGGCCTTTGCATATGCTGGTCCCCTGCCTCCCTGGATCAGTCGTCCTTCTTTCTATCTCGCCAGGTTAACTTCTAGCAGTATTCCACTAACTGTAGTTCTTTTCTTGGCTATATTTTTACTTGGTTGTGAGTGGTTTAAATGCAAGGATCTGGTCATTTTCTAACATTGAAGTCTAACATTTATATTACAGGATTGAATTTATTATAGGAGTTCTGTGGAGTTTGCTCAGCGTTCAAATGTTCTTTCGATGAATTTGTAGGGGAAAAAGTGGTCTCCCCGTCCTATTCCTCCGCCATCTTAGCTCCTCCCCCAGGGGTTCTGTAATGTTAGTGGAGCAGGCTGTATCTAGGCCCGACCTCTTAAGCCCCCGAGCCCAGGCCCATCTCTCTCACTAGGACACTCAAGTAGCTCACTATACGGATTGCTGCTCCCAGACCAACAGCCCCATCAAGGCCAAGTCTACCTTTGTGAAACAGAAACTGACCGTGCTATCCCACCATCAGCAAACCTCTAATGACTCTCCATTGTTTGAAGCAAGAATGTCCAAGCTTCTTAACTGCAATGAGGAGCCCTGTAGGAACTCTCTCCTGTCCCACTCCTCTTCCACCAAGGAGAGTGGAAAAAGCTGGCTTTAAACTCAACATTCAAAAGATGAAGATCATGGCATCCAGTCCCTTCACTTCATGGCAAACAGAAGGGGGAAAAGGGGAAACAGTGACAGATTTTATTTTCTTGGGCTCCAAAATCACTGCAGACAGTGACTGAAGCCATGAAATTAATAGATGCTTGCTTCTTGGGAGGAAAGCTATGACAAACCTAGACAGTGTAGTAAAAAGCCGAGACATCACTTTGCCGACAAAGGTCTGTCTAGTCAAAGCTATGGTTTTTCCAGTAGTCATGTATGGATGTGAGAGAAAGTTCACATAAAGAAAGCTGAGCACTGAAGAATTGATGTTTTCAAACTGTGGTGCTAGAGAAGACTCTTGAGAGTCCCTTGGACAGCAAAGAGTTCAAATCAGTCAATCCTAAAGGAAATCAACCCTGAATATTCATTGGAAGGACTCATGCTGAAGCTGAAACTCCAATACTTTGGCCACCTGATTCAAAGAGCTGACATTGGAAAAGACCCTGATGCTGGGAAAGATAGAGGACAGAAAGAGAAGGGGGTGACAGAGGATGAGATGGTTGGATGGCCTTATTGACTCAATGGACATGAGTTTGAGCAAACTCCAGGAGAGAGATAGTGAAGGACAGCGAAGCCTGGCGTGCTGAGGTCCATGGGGTCGTGAAGAGTGGGACACAACTGAGGGACTAAACAACGACAACAACACATGTTCTAACAACTAAGTAAACATTTGAAAAAGAAAGCACATATTGCACTAAGTAGTTCTCATCATGACCCACAGATGTCACTGTGTTCACCATGAATATTGAAGATATCCCAGGAAGCCCCTGTGAATTCTCTATGGCACCTTTGGGTGCCTTAGCGCACAGTTTGGGAACTGTAACCATACATTGCTGCTATGAAACAGTTATTTGCAGTTCCCTTCATTTGCACTGTTTTTCTACGCTTCCGTTCCTTTGCACATGATTGTCCTTCAGAAGTCCTGGTCTGTATCTTGTCTGGAAAACCTTTCTGACAGTCAGGTCACCTGTCGCTTCTTCTGTGGAGTCTTCTCAGACCCTTCACTTCCCGTAGTTTCCGTGGCATCGTGTCCATTCATCTTATTGACTTGCATCTCACTGTTTTATTTCTTGGGCTTCCTTGACAGTCTCCTCACTACTCTGTGAGTTCTTTGAGGACAAAGCCCTGTCTTGATTTGTCTTGCATCCCTGAGAAGCTGGCAGAGCACCTCATACCAACAGGTAGCTGGGAAGACGATTCTGCATCTGCCTTTCTAGTTCTAAGAAATCACTTCTTATCTTCCTGCATTCTCAGTTCCTGCTACTGGCAGATCTGAAGCCAGACTCGAACCTTGTTTCTCTTTACTGGCCTTTATCTTGCATTCTCAAAGTCACTGGTCCCCATCCCCTCTGAAATGTGTGGCTAACTCTTTGTCTTTCTCTTCTACCGCTTGGCAGGGGCATCACCTTTGCGTCCACCCTACTGGCTTCTTCAGCTGAGCGCTAATCTTTGTGGTCATCCCAGGTCTGGCTGTGTGTGGAGTCACCGAGGTGAGCCAGGCTCCTGTTGCAAGCCAACGGCTCTGCCAGAAAGCGTGTTTGAATCAAAGTTTCCCTCATGTGTTGGCGCCGAGATCTTGCTCCAGCAGAGAGTGCAGTTGGCCCAGAGCCTTCCGCATCCCTTCAGGGTCACCTAACAGCAACTGGCCACCCCTTCTGTGTCCCCATCTCTTCTGTGTCTCCATCTCTAGCCGTCAGCTACCCCTCCTCCCACCATCCCCACCCTAAGGTCCTTCTGACTGTTCTCACCAGGTAGACCGTTGTTCCCTTCTCCTCCTCATCTCCCCATTATTCCAGACTGTGCTCGACTGCTGCGTCCTCCTGGAAGCCTTCTCTGCTTTCACTGGCCCATGATTCTACCCAATTCCTGGCTTCAGATTGTCTGTTCAATGTGGCGTATTCAGTCACTCATATCACCCGGCATTCTTGTCAGACTTGGCCCAGGTCTGTGTTTCTCTTCTAAATTAGGTGCCAGATTTTCTTCAGGAAATGAGACATGAGTGATACTTTTGGGAGAAGAGTGGAGCGGTTTCTCCCACCACCGTCAGCCCAAGGATAGACACTTAGCGGAAATCGAATTATCTGTTGAGTGGATGATGTCTGGAGAGGGGCCAAGAGGGAGCTAGTTCTTCAGATGTGGGGGTACCATCTTGTCAGTCTTTGTGCCATCCGAAGACAGAGACACAGACTGAAGTGAGTATGGGAAAGCTCAGAAAGAGGGGAGGGATGGAGAGCCTCCCTGAATGAGCGAGGACCTGAGGGTAGAGAGGGAATTGCATTTGGAATTAGAACTGGGTGACATGGGGCCAGTTCCTTGAGTCTTGGGTGTCACAGTCTATTCACCTGGCAGAGATAGCGGGTGGAAAAGCAGATCTCATTACTCTTCTTTAGGGACCTTCTACCACTGGGGACATGCATGCTTGGTCCCTGTGGGGGTTTATAAGTAGTCAGAATAGGGGCTTAATAAGGAATCGGATCTGAGTTCACATAAGTGGGCCTGGAGGACAAAGGGCCCTTCTAGTTCCTGCTGAATTGTGGCTGCATCGAGCTCTAGTCAAGCTTTCTCCCAAACAGAGCTGTGGCTAAAGGAGGGAATTGGGCAGCAATGGGGGAAAATTATCTGAAGCAAATCTACAACGATAAACCTCTCTACTCTATTGGATACACCCGCCCATTTAATTTATTCAGTTAATAAAACTTATTCCCCAGAGGGGGACAGACAGAGGTAAACTACAAACCAATCTGCCCGTGTGAGCATGAATATATATGTATATCTCATAACAATAAAAAAAGAGTAATTAAGAGATGTATTGAAGTGTATAGAAATCCTGAAGGACACTGAAGTTTCCAATTCGAGTTACTGTCCTTGGTGCAAATTTAATTCAGTAGGGAACAGATAAATAAAAAGGAAGAAAAAACAAATTCAGAACAGATGTTAGGCAAGCAATTTTTTTCACAGTAAGAATCATAAACATGAAGAAGAGCCTATAAGGCAAAGTTGTTGATGCAAACAGCGTCAAGCTACTAAATAAATAGTTAGATGGCACTGCAGGGACAAAGAAACATTAAAATAGGCATTTGGCTGTCCCAGAATATTTGCACCCACACAGTTATGCCCAAGTGTGTAGATTCACAGGCATCAGAAGGAGGTGTGTGTGTGTGTGTGTGTGTGTGTGTGTGAGAGTGCACACGCATGCTATTACATAGAATATGTGCAGGACATATATTTGTGTGAGAGTATGTAGCAAAATCTCCTCTCTCTCAATGATGTGTGAACTCAGAATACGAATTGAGGGGCTTGGCAAGAGCTAGAATGAGTCCTGAAAAGACAGTGTGGCCTGGAACTCCATGCCACCCAAGGAATGTGCTGTCTCGGGCTAGGGATTATTAGAAAGCCCAGATGTGGAACTGTCAAGAAAGGAGAATTTAATGGCCACAGAATTTTAGACACAGCTGGGGAAAAATAAGAGGCAGGGCAGTGAGGGGATGGAAATTAAAGCACAGATCATAGTATTTCAGGAACAGAAGGAAGCTTGACCATCATTCTAGCCAAACACCCCCATTTCATAGCTAGGAAAACAGAGGTCGCAAGAGGTGAGCTGACTAGGGGGCAGCACTTGGACACAGGCCCCTGCCCTGGAGCAGCCCCTGTGCAGGAGGAGGCATGAGAGGCCAGAGAACACCCACATGCAGAACTGGGGAGATTCACCCCAGAGTTAGCCAGGGACGGGCTCCTGCAGTGGGCACTCCTCTGGGATGGCAGGTGGCTGCAAGAGGACCTTTGAAAGCCCACCCTGAGGGGCTGAGGCATCATGGTCAGGATCCCTGCTCCCTGCAGGGATGGGGGCTGTGCTCATGGAGACCACTGATGGTTCCTTTGGTTTCACATCAGCCTGCGAGGCGGGCAGGCGCTTGGGTATCTGTTAAAAGTGAATATCATGGTCAAGTCACTCATTCTAGTCCCACAGCTGGGAGGAGCTGAGCTCAGACCAGACCCAGCTCTGCCTCCCAATCCAATGCACTTCCTGTCACCTTAGGCAGACCCCTAAGAGTAGGGCTAGAGAAAAGGCTTTCCTGGGGAGGGAAAACCAGTGATCTGAGAGCAGAGCCCAACCCAGTGGAGCACATCATAAGAGTCTGCCCTTCACCTTATCCTATGGGTCCCAAGATGGCTTGATGTGGGATTAAATCAATTTTATATTTTTATGGGCTAATTCCTAGATGGATGGCTCATAGGTCACAGAAGGGGAAAGATTATAGACGCTGCCACCCAAAGCCTTGATTTTAGGATGAAAGACTTTCCCCAAGTCCTTTCATTATGTTCCAGGGAAATAACACTAATTACCAAAATCATCAAAACAGCAAGACCTTCCCGTTTGAGGTTTTCTTGGGGACAAACATGTCCTGAAAGGCACGTATTCAGTGGAGATTCCTTTGGTTATTAAGCAAATAGTTCCTGAGCATTTCTTGTGCAGTCTAGGCCCTGGGAGTATGCAAGCAAACAAGAGACAGAGTTTCTGTCCTCATGGAGTTTATACTCTAGCAGGACAGCAGGACAGTAAACAATGACACAACTGCTGTGAGGGCCGTCATCCTAAGGCAGGAGTGCAGAGTGTCCCAGGAACAACCAAGCGGACAGGGGAACAGAAGAGGCTTTGGATCAACAAGGGCTTCCCGGGTGGCTCAGTGGTAAAGAATCTGCCTGCCAATGCAGGAGATAGAGGTTCGATCCCTGGGTTGGGAAGATCCCCTGGAAGAGGAAAGGGCAACCCACTCCACTATTCTTGACTGGAGAATTCCATGGACAGCCTGGCAGGCTACAGTCCACAGGGTTGCAAAGAGTTGGACCCAACTGAGCACACATGTACATAACAAGGAGAACCTGCTCTTCCCTGTGTGTACCTCTTACTAACTGCATGTCATTCTTGTTTTAAAGTCACTGATGTTCCCAAATATTGCACTGGCCAAAAAGTCCATCAAGTCCAAAACAGACTTTTTGGTCACTGCAATAAATTGGGGCTAATGCAATTAGGCCAGGTAAACTTGAAGTGTTCTTGGGATAGTCACATGAGATACTGTATTGAAAGGTCAAGACCCAGACAGAGGACTGGAAAACTATTATGGATTAATAACATTTCACTACATGTGGTAAATAACATTTACTACTACAAAGATCTCTCTTTCTTATGGTCTTAAAAGCAGGCCATAGCCCATAGAATACATGCACCAGTCCAGAAAGTGCCCAAAAAAGGATGTCCACTGCAGTGTTGTTTGCTGGAGGCCACTGGGTATCCCCCTCTGGGAGAGTGGATGGGAAAGCTGGGCAGGGTTGCACTGCAGAATGACAGGCAGAAGTTGGAGGTAACAGACATGATGGGCGCACAGCGTCGTGATGGAGCTTCAAAGCGTAGTGCAAAGTAAAGAAACTAAGGGATAAATGAGTGATGTGACACCACCATTGGCATGAGCTGAAGAGTCCCTTGGACAGAAAGTAGATCAAACCAGCCCATCCTAAAGGAAATCAACCCTGAATATTCATTGGAAGGACTGATGCTGAAGCTCCAATATTCTGGCCACCTGATGCAAAGAGTCAACTCATTGGAAAAGACCCTATTGCTGGGAAAGATTGAGGGCAGGAGGAGAAGGGGATGACAGAGGATGAGTTGGTTGGATGGCATCACTGACTCAATGGACATGAGTTTGAGCAAGTTCTGGGAGATGGTGAAGGACAGGGAAGACTTGTGTGCTGCAGTCTACAGGGTTTCAAAGAGTCGGACATGACTTAGTGACTGAATAACAACAAAGAGAACACACATGAACCACAATACCCAGTTTGCAAGAACTTGCAACACTCACCCCCCTCCCAAAATATACATTAAGCACAATGGAATGGTTGTCTGTTGGGGACAGGAAGGGACCAGAGAGAAAGGTGTGGGAATAAAAGGTAATCAAACATGCAAAGCATGAGGCTGTGTCCCCAGTTCTCCATAGCGCCACAGAATAAACACACTCCCACCCACACAACCTCCAAAGGGAGGTGATTAATAATCACTGGCAGTAACACTGATAATTTACAACGGTGAAGTAAACTCTTCTTATCAATGCCTGTTTTTCATGTGGAATTCTTTTGAAGTAAAATGCTGCTGCTTATTAGATCAGCATTTCCTTTCAGTGCCTGTTCTCCATATTCTAGTCCCAAGAGACATTCCAGAAAGGGGAAAAATGAAAAAAAAAGTTCTGTGGTCAAATAAACACTGCATACTAAATTTCCCACTTGGAGATGTTCCAAGCACATTATTACGTGAACAGTAGAGACCTGTGTTCCAAGGATTAACCCAGTGTTTCCAGCCTTTGACCAAGGGGAACTCCCCACTTTAGTTCCATGTAACTATTATTTTTGTCAATGGAAATGGTCCAGAAGCTGCCCTGTGGGAAATGCCACTGGAGGATAAGAGGCGGGAGATTCCAGATTCCAAGTGTAGCCTGGGGCTCCCCAACCCACTCCTCTGTCCCAGCGTGGCCAGGCAATTTCTTCCAGTGCTCTGTTCCCAAGCCACCTTGGACCCAAAGTCTCAGTCATAGTTACAACTGATGGTGGCGAGGATGGTGCTGTCTTCCCCTCTGCTATGCTCCATCTCCTCATTACATAGGGAATGATCGTTTTCTCTCTCGAATTCAAAGCCAACATCAGTGATTAATGTTGCCTAGCCCTTATTCCTTGTAACTAACTAGTAGTTCAACTCTGCTGTCCTTTATGAAAGTCTATCTCTCTCTTCCTCATGTTTCTGATGATCCAAATCACTGTTATCGCTCACCTGGGTTGTTAGAATGGTTGTCTGCTTGTCTTTTACAAATTCCATCCTCTCTCTTCATCCCTGGTGGCTCAGATGATAAAGAATCTGCCTGCAAGGCAGGAGACCCAGGTTTGATCCCTGGGTTGGAAATATCCCCTGGAGGAGGGCATGGCAACCCACTCCAGTATTTGTACCTGTAGAATTCCATGGACAGAGGAGTCTGGCGGACCACAGTCCATGGGGTCGCAAAGGGTTAGACATGACTGAGTGACTCACACACACACACACACCCCCTTCATTCCTCACCTTGCCCTTCTCCATTCTGTGCATCTGTACAATAACCTACTTCAAATAACCCGCTTCCTTAGCACCATTCCTTAGATCCATCTCCCCTCCTGCCACTGCAGAGAGGTTGTCCTCTCCAGTGTCCGAACCATCACCACACCTTTGGCCTCTATAGTCTCCCTTTCAACATCTCAGATAAAACCTCTAAACTTCCTCCCAAGCCTATGTGCCTGAGCCCATAGGCCACCTGCCAGCTCTCCCTTACCTGGGTAGCTACAGAGCTAGCTAATCTCTCAATGAAAGCACACGCTATGCCCTGGGGAGGACCCCAGGGGAGTTCAGTGAGTCTCCTCCAGCAAACGGCCACAAAGCTGGAACATAGGCCTCAAAAAATAGCTAAAAGACTGTGAAAGAAGCACAGAGGGAGAGAACTCAGAGGTTTCAAATGACAGTGACCTGATCTTGACAAATTGCTGCAGGTAGGAAGCCTGGAGATGGAAAGTGCCGGGGAGAGAAGAGTAGGCCTTGTGAACGAGAAAGAGTTCCAGATAGAGAAGGTTACGTTTAAATGAGACCCAAAGGCCACAGTGACCTGCTGGGAAAGAGGAAACTTGGAGGGGGCTAAAAGCAGAATTGAAAAGCAAACATATAAATTGTAAAAGGCTTGGCAGAGAGGAGTGAGATAAGGCAAAAAGGGGCTCTGGGTAAGGACTACTGGGAATTTATTAAAACAAACTGAATTTATGGTGCAGTACAAGCATCTGTTGATAACGGGGCGAGTGTGGTAAAGAATGTGCTCACTGGCTTGTAGTCAACAGGAAGCTGGGGCAAGATGACAAGGGCCGGGCATTCCGATCACAACTGTGTCATTCAGGCTGACCAGCAAGGTTCCGGAGCACAGGGAGGGGTTTACATTTCTTCTGGAGGTCACTTGTGAGGTTTGAAGGCAAGAAGTGACAGCCACTCAGTCACGGTCAAAAGGAAAAATACAGCATTGCAACTCCAAATGCAATTGCTACATTAAACAGTACGGCAAGTTCTGCAAAAAATTAAACATAGGGCTTCTCTGCAGGCTCAGTGGTCAAGAATCCACCTGCCAATGCAAGAGACATGAGTTCCATCCTTGATTCAGGAATATCCCACATGCCACGGACCAACTAAGCCCGTGCACCACAACTACCAAGCCTGTGCTCTAGAGCCTGGAGAATCTAGATTACTGAGCCCACGTGCTGCAGATACTGAAGCCCACATACCCTAGAGCCTGTGCTTTGCAACAAGAGGAGATACAGCAATGAGAAACCCATGCGTCACAACTAGAGAGTAGCACCCGCAACTAGAGAAAAAAGCCCTCGTAGGAACAGAGACTCAGCACAGCCAAAAATAAAGTAATTAATTAATAAAAAATATTAAGCCTAGAATTAACATAGGATCTCAGCAATTCCACTTCTGGATATAGATCTAAAAAAAAAAAAAAATGGAAAGGAGGTATTGAAGAGAGATTTGTACACTGGTGTTCATAGCAGCATTGTTCACAATAGCTCAAAGTTGGAAGCCACCCCAGTGTCCATCGACAGATGAACGGATAAACAAAATGTAGTAAATACAAAAAATAGATTGTTATTCAACCCTAGAAGGGAAGAAAATTCTGATACATGCTCCATGGATGAGCCCTGAGGACATCATGCCAAGTGAAATAAGCCAATCACAAAAGGACAAAGATTATGATTCCACTTATATCAGGTACCTAGACTAGCCAAATTCATAGAGACAGTAAGTAGAATGGTGGCTTCTCAGGGCTAGGGGAAGGGAGAATGAAGAGTTATTGTTTAATGGGTAGAGAGTTTCCATTTTTCAAGATGAAAAAGAGTTCTGGAGAAGAATAGTAGTCACGGTTGCACAATGTGAATGTCCTTCATGCCACTGAACTCTACACTTAAAAATGGCTAGGATGGGGTCATCTCTGGTGGTCCAGTGGTTAAGAATCTGTCTGCCAATGCAGGGGACCAGAGTTCAATCTTTGATCCAGGAAGATCCCACATGCCACGGGGCAACTATTGACCCTATGCTCTAGAGCCTGTGTGCCACAACTATTGGACCCATGTGCCTAGAGCCTGTGCAGAAGAACCCAACCTCTAGCAGAGAAGTCTAAGGTTTGGGGGCATCAGTTAAGAATCTTTGGGCTGGAGTCCTTTGCAAAGATCCAGGGGCCATGTCACTCGTAAGATACAACCTGTGGTCCAGCAGTGAGATAGAGGAGAGAGCCTGAGGAGTTACAGACAACTTTCAAAGACAAATGGAAGATCCACTCAAGAACTGCCTCTCTGGTGGGTCCTATGACCCAGGTACTGCATTCACAGCAGAGAACATGGAGTGGGACAAACTAGGGAAGTCTTGGAATCGCTTCTCCAACTAGGGAAGTCTTGGAGTTGCTTCTCCCTGAGGTCCTGTTGTGAAGGGCCGTGGTCTTGATTAATACCAGGACGCCCATTTCCCCTGTAGCCTGAGTAGCATCAAGAGGTGTTGGTGGATGTTGTACCACAACAGACCACACTTCCCACGTCCACCTACCATGTGGTGACAGGCCATCCACCAGCCGTGTGTTCAGAGCAAAGATCAGTGAGTTCTTCTCTAAGCGGAGGCAAAAATAGAATCATCTGCTCACAGTGCCTCCTTAGTGGTTAATGTGGGGAACGTGGTAAATATGTCAGAGAGTCAGGCCTTTTAAAACAGGCCAATAAACTGAGAGCCTCACCCAGAGTGGAAAAGTTGATATAGTGGGCTGCAGAATTCTTGCATCTTGGGGGTGAGATGGGGGAGAAGTTGTTAGGAACATGGTCTTGAGATGTGAAAAATAATCAAGGGACTTATTTGAGTAGTCAAGTTTCTATGATCTGCCCCAGGCCTATAGGCATCATAAAACTTGGCAGTGCCTCGCTGGGAATTACTTCGTGTCCACAGCTGCAGAAATGTTACACAGAAGACTGACCAGGAAGAATGGGAATGTATAGTAAACAACCCAAACTCTGAAAGATTTAAGGGTCCTGAGGAAGAAAGGAGAACATGTTCCATTTTAAAGATAAACTTTGATTACTCAATCTTCAGTAGAATTTCAAATGTGTGCAGTATCTGACTTTTTTTGTTTGACAACTTACACTGTGGATCTAGAGTTAATTTAGTTTTTGCATTGCCTTTTGCCCTCTGTGAGGAACACACTTTAAAACCGTTTTTTTTTTTTTTTTTAAATCATTCAAGGGTTCTGAGAACTTATTTGAGAGAAGTTTTTCTGCTTACAAAATAGTGATCAAAGAGGAACTTGAAGCTCCATGGGAACTAGGAATTAGCTGCTTCTTTGAATTTAGCCACCTGATGCAGAGAACTGACTCATGGGAAAAGACCCTGATGCTGGGAAAGATTGAAGGCAGGAGGAGAAGGGGACAACAGGTGACGAGATAGCTGGATGACATCACGAACTCTATGGACATGAGTTTGAGTAAGCTCTGGTAGTTGGTGATGGACAGGGAAGACTGGCGTGCTGCAGTCCATGGGTTGCAAAGAGTCGGACATGACCAAGTGACTGAACTTGAATTTAGCAAAGATGTTTTTTAAATTATGAAATCGAAGATGGTTTGTCATTCTTCTCTTTGAATAGAATAGGGAAGCTATTTGCATTCTCAGTTAATTAGGGTTAACAGCCATGAGAATGGGGTAAGTGTGTGCCGTTTGGGGAATTATCTGTGCAAAAGAGTTGTTGACAGAAGATACATGCCTCATGCCATGTGTTCTCTGGACCTGCTTCCAGATGGGAGAATGTTTTGGCAAATGCCACAGTGATTCATGACTATGTTACATAACTCTATTTTGCATTTGGGGTTGAAAAACTTGGATTTGTTGCAGGTACAATACAATTAAATATGGGATTTATTATTCAAAAATATTAGCTGGAAACAGCTCTTATGTGATTTTCATTTGAAGATGTTCTATTGTTTGGGAACGCATCTTTGCAGGGCTGTCATTTGTGGGGGATAAAGAAGTTACTGATGCCGTGTTTGATTGTCACCAATGGAGCAAAAGCCCCCTTCCACCTTGGACCTGGTGTATTGGTGGATTTTGGGAAACACATCAAACTGAAGGTCCATGGCTGACTTCCCAGAGGGATGTTCATCTCCCACCCGCAGTCCGGCTGCCCCCAGAGGTGAAGTGATGGCCAGCCTCCTCGGCCTCACTCTGTCCCAGCCAGGATGGACCTTTTGTTCCCAGCTGGTCACAGGGGTTGAGTCTGGTTGCTGAGTCCCAAGCCTCACATCGTGCTCTCAGTCTCAGGACTGAGAATCTGCACAAGATTTATTCCCTGGGCCCCTCCCCGTGAGGCCCTGCTTGGGCTCCTGCCAGACTCTCTTCTCAGGGCCAAGAACATCCCCTTTTTTTCTATTTTGTTTTTAGTCACTCAGTCGTGTCCAAATCTTTTGTGACCCCATAGACTGTAGCCCGCCAGGCTCCTCTGTCCATGAGATTCTCCAGGCAAGAATACTGGAGAGGGTTGCCATTTCCTCCTCCAGGGGATCTTCCCAACCTAGGGATCAAACCTGCATCTCCTGCATTGGTAGGTGGTTTCTTTACACTGAAGCACCTGGGAAGCCCCAAACACCCCCGAGTTAGGCCCTAATGGCCACTAATGGGCTTTTTTGATTTCTACTTTACTGGACTCCTGGCTACTGACCAGCCAGCACCTTCTCAGTGGGCAGTTTTCTCCTGGACTGTCCAGTGATTCCTAGAATGGAGCTGTCAGCTTCTTCCCCTTTAAAGGTTCTGCTTTGCTCATTGGCGGGAACCCACTCTCTCAGCGCACACAGCCTGGTTGGGTGTCCATGCCCAGACACCCCAGGGGATGAGCAGAAATCTTATGGAGAGATGTTTTACATTGTCAACTAATTGTATATAGACAAATTATATATATTTTGGTAAGCTTTTTAGCTTGAAATATTCGGGGTTAATTCTGAGAATTAATTTTAATTAATTAACTTCAGATTTTAAAGAAGGAAAAGCTATTGGGCAGCCAGAGCTCTGCTCAGGCCCTCATTGTTCAGGAGCCCCATCCCTGGAGAAATAGTGTCTCATCTTTGATTCTACTTCAGCTGACAAAATCTCTTTGGTCAGAGATTTCTCAGAATCTTAAACCATACCGGGGCAAGATAAAACCAGCGTCTAATAAAATGTTTCTAATGTAGACGGTTGGAACTGGGTCATCCGGTTTGCAGTCACCTAGTTTTGAACTGGAAAGGACTGCAGTTATCATCTGGCCCTTTGCTCTTCAAATTGCTTATCTTGACTCACCAGTGACGATGAAACCAATTTCGTGGGTCGTGATCAGATTGCATTTGTTTTGTTTTTTCATGGAATAGAGTAGAATAGAAGAGGAGAATAGACTGGATCAAAGCAGATCTTGCATAGTAAAAGATATTTAGTAAAACTTTGATTTCAGGTATATGTGTGTACTGGATCATAATGTAAAATATATTATTTACTGAGGCTCATAATTAAACAAAGGGTCAAAGTCCCTGATCTTGTCCCAACCCCCTGATTTTGTGCCTGAGAAAACTGAGACTCCGAGAGGGGAAGCTACTGACCCAAATCCTTGAAGCCAACAGGTAGTAATAGAAAGAGAGTTGGAGGTGAAATGTGAACCTCAGTTTTCTATTGTAAGTTGGCATGCTCTATTTGATGTTTCTCTAGCCGAACAAGAGGAATTAGGATAGGCTGTTGATGTTTAGAAGTGTGGGTCACAAAGACTTGGACATCAGTAGTCGCTAAAATGCACAGCAACTGTCACCTATAGGTTGTCATAGAATGAAGATGGGGGGAGGGCAAGAAAGCGGTGTGAAATAAGGGGTGAAAGAGGAGGTCAGAGGTCCAGGAGAGTGGGTAAATTTCAGAAGGGTCTTTGGATGACTTTTAGGAAGAGGGAAAGTCTTAAATTGCACAGAAGAAGAAAGTTCTGTAGTAATTCACCATTTGGGATCACAAAAGGCCATGAGAGGGACAGCCAGGGATGAAGAGTCTATTAAAGTTTCATTTGATAAAAATGGGGCTGTAATAGAAATCTCTCTCTTCTTGGTCTAAATCGCCCATTTGTCTGAGAACAGTTGTTCTTTCGATAATCCTCCCGATTGGGCTAGGCATTTAGATCGATGTGTGTGCGTGGGTGCTCAGTTGCTTGGTCAATACGACCCCATGGACTGTAGCCCACCAGGCTCCTCTGTCCATGGGATTGTCCTGGCAAGAATACTGGAGTGGGCTACAATTTCCTCCTCCAGGGGATCTTCCCAATCCAGGGATCAAACCTGCGTCTCCTGCATTGGTAGGTGGATTCTTTACCACTGAGCCACCTGGGAAGCTCCTTTGGATTGGTGGTAACTGTCAAATATGTTCTTTCTGACAGCTTTCTTCCTGTTCTCAATGACCTCCTGAAAAGAACAGCCAATCTTATCAGGGTATTTGCTTTTATGAAATCATGTGGCCCCCTAAACTACAGTATCACTTTAATAAACACTCACTTAAACATGTATTCTAAAAGGCAGAGTATCAGGATTGATCTATGTTGACCAGTGAGTATTGATAGCTAACTCATTGAATGATTCTCAATAATTGTGGCATAGAGACCATCAGGTCTCCTATTAATTTTGGTTTCAGACTCAAATTACTTGAAGCTAGTAATTCTAAGCTTTGCTTTCAACATTTTCATAAAAGGCTCAACTTTTACCAAGCTTGGGGACCCAAATATTGCCCCCAGGCTGGCCTTCTGGGCAAATGTGAAGATAATTTAGGATTTCTGTACTTAATTCCATAGTTTCAAGGGTACTGTGTTTTCATTTACATCAATTCCTCTTAAGACAGAGTCACATTTTTAGGTCACTTAGTAAGTGAATCTCATTCTGAGGTGTGTGCTCCATATTGGCAGCAGAAACTTTATTTAAGTTGGACTCCTGTACATTGTCTGTGAGGCTCTTTTGCATCTGCGGCTCCATTCCTGCCTAAGATTTCTGCCATTCTTCCACATCTATTTTATTGCGCTCAGTCCAGTTTAAAAATGAGAACAATCTCCCTATATCTGTTGCCCAGTGTGGGTCTGAATATTTGTATTTTCTTGAACCAATTGGCAATAGTTTCCACTCTAACTCATCCTCTCCCTTGTTTTCAAGTCCAGCATATTGAGCTGTCTCGGTGTCCTCTAAACAAAGACTGGTCCCGTGGCAGAGGAATGCACCAGGTTGAGTCCTTAGGAGCCCTTTCGTTCCCAGGATTTTGGGTCCTCTGGAAGTAGGCCAGCAAACCTCCCACATGATGATGACAGGGCCAGCTGACTGCCTTGAAGTAAACCATCTCTATGCAGCTCTTCAACTTCATCTAAATAGTACATAACCATGATGGTGACGAGCACTTACAGAGAAGTGTTCACACCTTAGTCACTTCCAGAGAACACGCTCCCCTCATGGATGGCGTGATGGAAGCTGAGCTTAAAAAAATATCTGAACAACCCTATTGTTTTCTTAGCTGATACCACATTCTGTATATATCCCAAAGTTCTCAGCTTCCTCACTCCCTGTTGACCAGGTGCTATGAGTTCATGAGTGCCACTAGTTAAATAAAATATGGTGCTAAGAACGTCCAGGTTGGAGGCATATGAGACACCTCTACCTCCCCTGGGCCTGAACTTTGGGTCTAAGTGCCAGGTTCTTTATGTCCAAACTAAGGTTTTCTTTATTTGCTAGATTGATTTGTTTTAAGTGCAAAGACCCAAGGTTCCCTGGGAGATAGACTGTTTTAGATTATGATACTTACAAAGATGTTCTTAGAACACTCTAGTGCTACTAGGTACAAGAAGGCACTGTACCAAAGGAGGGTATTCAGTATGGCACTGGCATGAGATTGGGCAGAAAGATGGAGCAGAGAAGTCAGAAATACATATAGGAACCAAGAGATGATTTTTAAAAATGACATTTTAAATCAATTGGGAAAGGATGCATTTCCAGAAGGAACACCACCCTACTTCCACCCTTACCCTCAAATGAATTTCTGATGGATCAAATATCTAAGTTTTTTAATAAAACAAAGAAACACTAGGGGAAAAAATGGAAGTTAAAAAATATATATCCTTAGTGAAGAAAGCCTTACTGAGCAAGATACAAAATGTAGATACTATTAAAGTAGATTAAATTCAACAATACAAAAAGATTTTCTGATCGGAACTGTATATATATATATATATATATATATATATATATATATACTTTTTTATATTAATAAAACATAATAGAGCTATCGCTTACAAGAGAGGTGATATGGGGAAAGGGGCCTTTGAACAGGAGCCTCAGGAGTTGCACATGAACTGAAATTAGATCGCTGTGTAAGTAGAAGTAATTACTGGTATTGGCACAATAAATCCTTGTCACCCACTGGATTACAAAATTTGTCACAAATTGAAGGGGACATAATCTCTATCCTGTTTATGCATGCTCAGTCACCTCTGTTGTACCCAACTTTTTGGGACACCATGCATCATAGCCCATCAGGGTCCTCTGTCCATGGGATTTTCCCAGAGAGAATACTAGAGTGGGCTGCCATGCCCAATCACAAACATATTATGTTGATACTATTCTTTTAGGGTTTGGGGAGGAATATAGATCCAACTTGGGGTTCAATCTCAGACTAAAGGAGATAACCAGTAATCTTTAATCAAAGCTTATCTAAAACAACAAAGCCTTTCTTTCTCCATATTTTGTTGCCAAGGGTACATTAGTCCCCCTTTATCTGCAGTTTTGTTTTACCTGGTTTCAGTTAACTGTGGTCAACTGTAGTCCAAAAGTATTAAGTGGAAAATTCTGGAAATAAGCAACTCATAAGTGTTAGATTGTTAAGTGTTAGAATGTTCTGTGTGATAAAATCTCCTACCTTTAAGTTCCATCCCACCCAGGATGTGAATCATCTCTTTGTCCAGCACATCCTGCCCTCCCATTGGTTGCTTAGTAGCCAAATCAGTTTTCAGATCATCTGACTGTCCTGGTAGCCCAATGCTTGTGTTCAAGTAGCCCTTATTTTACTTAATAACAGTCCCAAAACACAAGAACAGTGTTCTTGTATTGCGATTCGGATACACTGAAGAGAAGCAATAAAGTACTTCCTTTAAGTGAAAATGTGGAAGTTCTCCACTTAATAAGGAGAGAAAAAAACTCATATTCAGCAGCTGCTAAGATCTACAGTAAGAGGAAATCATTTATATGTGAAAGTGTGGAGAAGGAAAAAGAAATTTCTGCTAGTTTTTCAGTTGCACCTCAAACTATAAAAGTTATGGCCACAGTGCATGATAAATGCTTAGTTAAGATGGAAAAGGCACTAAATTTGTATAGTAAGGTATTCTAAGAAAGAGAGGGAAAGAGACCACAATCACATAACTTTTATTAAATATATTGTTATAGTGGGCTTCCCTGGTGGCTCAGTTGGTAAAGAATCTGCCTGTAATGCGGGAGACCCAGGTTTGATCCCTGGATCAGGAAGATCCCCTGGAGAAGGGAATAGCTACCCACTCCAGTGTCCTTGCCTGGGAGATCCCATGGACAGAGAAGCGTGTGGGCTACAGTCCATAGGATCGCAAAGAGTCAGATACAACTGAGCAACTAACACTTTCATAATTGTTCTGAAAAGTGAGAGTGAAAGTCGCTCAGTCGTGTCCGACTCTGTATAGTCCATGGAATTTTCCAGGCCAAAATACTGGAGTGATAGCCTTTTCCTTCTCCAGGGGATCTTCCCAACCCAGGGATCGAACCCAGGTCTCCCACATTGCAGGTGGGTTCTTTACCAGTTGAGCCACAAGGGAAGACCAAGAATACTGGAGTGGGTAACCTATCCCTTCTCCAGGGGGTCTTCCCGATCCAGGAATTGAACCTGCATTGCAGGCAGATTCTTTACCAACTGAGCTGTCAGGGAAGCCCATAATTGTTCTAGTTAATTATTATTGTTGTTGATTCTTTTATTATTGTTGCTGTGCCTAATCTTTGGTACATATGTATAGGAAAAACATGATATATACAGTGTTCAGTGGTTTTAGGCATCCACTGGGAGTTTTGGAACATACTCCTAGAGGCTACTGTGTGTGCATGTGTGTTTAAGTAGATTCAGTCATGTTATGTTGTGCATGACAGTTGTATAGGTGTGTGTGCCAGCCTTCCTGTTTTACATTCAAGTTCAGAGAAACCACAACAATGTGCCTAGATTTATTTGCACAGGATCTTGCAAAGCAAGTTGCAAAACTAGACCCTTGATGAAGTCATTTTATTCTCAGTGGTGGTGGTGGTGGTGGTGATTGTAACAAACATTGGTGCTCTCAACCCCTTTTGGCAGAAGGCTTCTCCAGCAATTAACTTTCCTCATAACAGGAAAGGGAAAAGGGTAAGAGGCAGGTTTCCAGTTTGGGGACCCAAACTCTGACTGAGTTGCTATGATGACCACAGATAATAAGCATAAATACTCATCATGTTTGGTGTTCAGGTACAGAGTAAAGAGATCCTGTCTGCCCACACTTTCAACATATATGCTCTGTCATGCATCACCATGTGGCATCAACAGCGTGGGGATTCCCTCATCGAATGATGAATCAATCTATTATTTCAATGTTAACGGGACCAATCTGGGATCAATAATATTTCCTAATGACAGAAGGAATCCAAAAGTTAAGACAATTCAAACCAAATCATTTCCCAAAAGAAGGAGGTCTTTCATTGAACTTGGTCCATTCTTGCCATTCCCAATCAGTGAAACCATTTTGTTCAAATTTAAAATGTAACAAAATAATTTTTAGGGCTAGAAAGGCCCTTAAATACAGACGAGTTTAACCCTTTCATCTGAAAGGGTGAACATACTGAGTCTCACCCAGTTTACAGAACTCAAACAGGCTTTCCCAGTGGCTCAGTTGGTAAAGAATCTACCTGCAATGCAGGAGACCCTGGTTCGATGCCTGCATTGGAAAGATCCCCTGAAGAAGGGACAGGCTACTCACTCCAGTATTCTTGGGCTTCCCTGGTGGCTCAGTTGGTAAAGAATCCACTTGCAATATGGGAGACCTGGGTTCAATCCCTGAGTTGAGAAGATCCCCTGGAGGAGGACATGGAAACCACTCTAATATCCTTGCCTGGAGAATCCCCATGGACAGAGGAGCCTGGGGGGGTCAGGGCTACAGTCCTTGGGGTCACAAATAGTCAGACACGACTGAGCAACTTTCACTTTTTACAGAGCTCAAACAGGACTTTACCCCACCACTACAGTGCCTCTCAATTTGGCAGTGGACACATTTAAAAAGAAGTCAGCATTTTAAGGCTCATCAATTTTTCTAAAGCAGAGAAAGTTGATAGCTTTGTATGAAGAAATTATGCCATCACCTTTCATTTTTTTTCCTTTTTACCAAAGATCATACTGCAATTTCTATCTCTGCAACCTCATTTGAGAGTGTTCTCTATGATTCAAGTTTTCTTGAAATGAAAAGGGTAAATTGTGTTAAAGTTGGGGGAGTGGGAAGTTGATTGGCCATCCTGTCGTCAAGGAAAGCAATCTGTCTCTATCTCTGTCTCATGCACACATACACACACCACCATCACCACCACCACACAATCCACCAGCTAATACAGTGCCATTTAAACTCTTCATCTGAGGTTTTAAAATTGTTTTAAAATACTCAAGAGCTCTACTCTGAAAATCTGTACAGAACTACTTCAAGGGAGTGATTCCTAGAATCAGACTTAGAGAGGCCTTTTTCTAGTTCTGGGGAAACCACTGTCCTCGTGAGTCAGTGCTATGTCTTGGAAATGTACTTCAGTCTCCAAGGTCAATGCCAATCCACAGCAGAATGAGACTGTTGGAAAGATAAGTTCCTCAGTACCTATTATACTCAGTGCAAGAAGCTATGCACTTAAAAAAAAATGGGGCAAGGGGTGGGAAGGGACCAAGCTAAAAGGGATCACAGAGAGTGAGATGGAATTGCCTGTTATTAAAAGTATGCACCATCTCCCCACTCTTCTTTTAGAGGAACACATCTCCCTGCTCCACCAGTGTCGGGCTTGGCCAAGTAACTTGCTTTGGCCTAACTGCACACAGAGTGTGCTTTCTCCCAGACTTTTGGTTTCTGCATATAACTTGGTTTGGCTGGTAGGATGTTGGCAGAAACTTAATATGTTCTCGCACCATTGGGCTTGCTCTCCCGATACTTTTCCTTCCCAAGACGAGCCTGCCCTGGCCCTCCTTCCTTTCCAAGGATAATGAAGAAAGGGTGGGGCACAGTTGCCCCCGCTGAACCTGCAGAAGCCCCAGGAAGCCCAGCTGAGCTTCCCAGACAGGCGAGCTCAGATCAGCCAACTAGAGCCAACCCTTAGGCACACAATCAATTATAACTTGTTCCTTAAGTCACTGCATTTTAGAGTCGTTTCTTATCCAGAAATGACAAACTAATCCAAGACCATCGAGTAGAATATCTTCATGTACCACATTTTCAGGGCTACATAGCAAACTAAATGAGAAGAACTTGGTCAAAACTGTGGGTCTCCTGGCATTTCCACAAAGAGTACATGTCAATCCCTCTTGAAAATCATCACTGAGAGAATAAGCATCACATGCCCCATGGATAGAAGGGCTCACAGACCAAGTGGACCCCATTAGGATATACAATAGGAACACCATAGAACCTTGCTGCCCCTAGAAAAGTTATCAGAGACCTGAAAGTCTGGAAAAAAGCTACCCCAAATCATCCAGCAACTGAGGAGAAGATGTGCAAGAACAGACTAAAATGATTAGGACTCCGGCCTAGAAGGACATAGGCTGAGAATCAGTATGATTCAAGTCTATTAAATATTGAAGAGGGTAAATGGTCTGACCATGGGTTTGTTTGTCAGGTGCCAGAATTTTTTTTTTTTTAAAGGAGCATACTCTGAAGCATAAAAAGGGAAACTATAGGGGCTATAGGAGATGGGGGTGACAGAGGATGAGATGGTTGGATGGTATCACTGGCTCAATGGAGCAAGCTCTGGGAGACAGTGAAGGATAGGGAAGCTTGGCGTGCTGCAGTTCATGGGGTCTCAGAGTCAGACACAACTTAGTGACTGAACAGCAACAAATGTATATATAGTTATGACTGATTTGCAATGATGTACAGCAAAAACCAACACAACACTGTAAAGTGATTACCTTCCTATTAAAATAAATAAAAGAAAAATCTACACAGGATACTGGTATGCAATTTCTTAAGCTTGGTGATAGGAATATGTTCATTTTATTAATATTCTTTAAATTCTACATGTTACATGCTCTTTGGCCTATATATCTCACAATTAAAAGAAAACATGAAGAATTTTTTTTTAAAAAAAGGGGAAATACAGGAAAAAGAAAGGGAAGGCCTATATTACTTTACATGGCTGAGAATTAGGGTGACCACGCAACCCAGTCTACTGAGGCCAGTCTTAGTTTCCACTGCTGTCCTGCAGTAAGTATGAGTAACACCCCCTGTTACTTTGAAATGTGTACAGTGTTGGATAACAGATGATATGGCCATACGGCTGATGCATATTGTACCCATAGAGTTGAATAAAATGGGCCCAAATAAGGTTTATAAGGGGCTTCCCTGGTAGCTCAGTGGTAAAGAATCTGTCTGCTAATGCAGGAGACGTGAGTTTGACCCCTGGATCAGGAAGATTCCCTGGAGAAGGAAATGCCAACCCATTCCAGTATGCTTGCCTGGAAAATCCCATGGACAGAGGAGCCTGGTGGGCTACAGTCCATGGGGTCCCAAAGGAGTTGGACACGACTGAGTGACTAAACAACAACAACAACAGTTTACATAAGATCGTGGGGAAAGACTTGCCATGGGTTGTCAAGGCAAATTAGACCGAGATGTGGAGGGCCACTTACCCCCTTGGAACACACCTTTGGTACAGTGATCAGAGATGGTCAAGGCACCCAGCGTCTGACCCAGCTGGTCGGGCTTTAAAGACTGGGAAATGGTGTTCTTTAGGCTAGCACCATGTAGCCTGGGCCACCCTGGGATCTTCTCTAGGAGCCCCTTCTGTATAGCTGAGCATACTCTTTGTGGGTCCTCAAAAGTGATAAACACAGGCAGCATGCCCATTCTCATCATTCCTTCCATGTCACTTCAACACACACAAATCAAAATACATGGGGGAAGAATGGAGTTTTCTTCTTACCCACTCAGAGGTCCATATTGCTTCCTGAGCTCCATGTGGCTTTCCCAGAAACCCTGCAGAAAATAGCACTATAGTAAAAATCAAATGAAACAGAATTTCAAATATTCAAACTTCTTCAAGAAAAAAGTCTGCAATCATGAGAACACAATTACATCAACCATAAAAAAATCATTGAAGTGGTATTGTTTTCAGAACTGTTTCAGTTCTCAGTACTCCAGTACTTTGGAGTATTAGAATAAACTAGTGGCTTGAAAAAATAACATTGCCAAGAGACAGTCGCTGTCAACTCTGTTTTAATGGACAGATGAGATCATCTATACTTATACTATTTGTGTATAATTGCTGCTAAAATATTTGAAAACTGTTTGCTTTCTCAACTATACTAACATTCCCCTCTGCAATTTGGTTTATATTATTATTATTTTTGGCAGAGCCTCTTTTCACAGCCACTATAGGCATAAATGTCTGCTGAGTGCACCCAAATTATCACAAACTCTGAATTATGATCCAAGTTAAATTTTAACTAAAATCAACATATTCAAGGCATAAGAACCTTAGAGCTACTTTATATATGAGACACATTTTGGGGTGGGAAAGGAGGGTTCCAGGAGATATACACGGCATGGAGCAGGGTCAGAAAATGCTTGACGAACCGTGTTTTTGAGATGGGGTCTGTGTGTGGATATACACAGGGGGATAGTAAGGGTAAAGGGTTGAAAACGGCTGGATCCATTGTGTTATAGGAAAGAAATAAACATGAAACCATGCTTCAACTGGGATGGAAGTGGAAGAGAGAAAACCCCTAAACTTGTGTTGTTGGAATGGAGTGGACAAGTAGACACATAAAGGGTGGATGAGAGTAGAGAGTTGGGAAAGTAGAAGAGGTGGATGTTCTTAATGAAAATCCATCCCAGGCTCTTTCAATCTAGCTCCACCATCTAGTTGCTCTTCAGTTGCTCAGTCTTATCTGACTCTGCAATCCTATGGACTGCACCAGGCCAAGCTTCCCTGTCCTTCGCTATCTCCCAGAGTTTGCTCAAACTCTTGTCTACTGAGTCAGTGACGCCATCCAAACATCTCATCCTCTGTGGCCCCCTTCTCCTCCTGCCCTCAATCTTTCCCAGCATCAGGGTCTTTTCCAAAGAGTTGGCTCTTTGCATCAGGTGGCCGAAGTATTGGAGCTTCAGCATCAGTCCTTCCAATGAAAATTCAGGGTTGATTTCCTTTAGGATTGACTGGTTTGATCTCCTTGCTGTCCAAGGGACCCTCAAGAGTTTTCTCTACCACCGCAGTTTGAAAGCATCAATTCTTCAGCACTTAGTCTTCTTTATGGTCCAACTCTCCCATTCCTACATGACTACTGGGAAAACCATAGCTCCACCTCCATCTAAGCTTGCCATATATTAATACCAAGGAAAGCTCATATGACTGTAAAAACAGCCAATGAAATGACTATATTCTAGCAAGAACTTGGCAGGGTTTGCCCACACGAGAATGAGCAGCTAAAAAGGAGCACACGTGGAAATTAGCCAAAGGCAGGCACATTGTTCTCGGCACATCGACAGGGATATGGTTTAACTCAACATGTTGATACTGAATTAATTCAGTCAAGTCTGAATGCAACTGATCATTTCCCCCATAGAAATTTGTGAAATGGATTTGCTTTAATTTCCTATCTGGTTTGTTGTTGTGTTTTGACACTAAGAAATGTCTTCACACTTGCTTCACGAAGCTGATGGGGAGCCTTACTGTGATGCTGTTTGTGGGCTGAAAGTTGTGGCCTGGCCACCCCTGAGCTAGAGAGGAGAGAAGGAGGTGCTAAAAAATAACAGTGGGAAAGAGAGAAACAACAATAAACAGTGGGAAGGGGTGTTGGACCAAGAAAGGGACAGAAAGGAAGAGAAGAGAAACTGATGAGAAAGGAAAGGGACAGAAATAGCGTATGTTATTTTCTATCTGACGCCAAGGGCCAGTCTTTCCGGGGGCAGGGGTGGGGAAAGCCTAAAGAGATCTTAGAGGGGTGTTATCAGGATTGGCCCCAATTTAGTCCTTCCTGCCTTTGTTTGGCTTAGTGGCTTCACATGTAGGATCTGTAGGCTCCTAATGTTGGGTCTGGGGGCAGCACCCCCCACAGGAGTTGGCAGAATAAATCATCTGGCTTCTGAGAAAACCCAATGTGAGAAACAAAAATAACCTGCTAAGATAAAGTCCCAGGACTTTATCTCCAAATGCCCAGAGGGCATTCGAGTCACTCTGACAAATCAAAGTCACCTCCCTAAACCAGCTGACCTCCCGACCTTTTATTTTCCTGGACTCCTGGCCATTATCACTGTTGTCTGGCTCCAAACTTAAAGACGAGTTGACTCATTCTGCCTTGACTTCTCCTCACCTAATTCGCCATGAGAGTTACTAATTTTGCCCCCAAAGTTCTCTTTTGCTCTCATCTCCACCCTGGCCAAGCCCTCACCGCTTCACAGTGAGGCCTCAACAGCAGTTGGATTCTACAGACCTGATCTAAATCTCGCAGAGAAATCTTCCCCTTCGGTGTCCCCCTCCTACTCACCAGTAGGACACGCACAGCTTTTCACTTGCCTTTCTGAACTGTCAGTGATCTAAGTAAGTGTTCGTTGCTCAGTTGTGTCCAACTCTTTGCGACCCCATGACTGTAGCCCACCAGGCTCCTCTGTCCATGGCATTCTCCAGGCAAGAGCACTGACGTGGGTTGCCGTGCCCTTCTCCAGGGATCTTCCCAACCCAGGGATTGAACCCATATCTTTCACATCTCCTGCATTGGCAGGTGGGTTCTTCACCTCTAGCGCCACCTGGGAAGCCTGCTCTTCTCTCTTTCTCACAGCAGTGTTCCCTGGTGCTCCCCAATCTCTGCTTTTTAGTCCAGGCTGCTCCCCAAGCGGTGCCCTGTTTCTTATATGGTGCCATCACACACATCATTGCTCCCACCTGGTGTGGGTCTCCTTGTCTTTGTGTCTATCACTCCTGAAGACCCCCCTCCTCCAGGAAGTCCTCCAGGATGACTCTAGCCCTGACGGATCTCCCCCTCCTCTGAAGGACAAACCACAATTGCCATGTCTACCACCCACACTAGCACTAGGGCATGGGCAACTTTTACTTTCTTCCACATTCCAGGGCCTGGCACACTTAGACACTCATTAAATGGGTTTTTACATGAATGACAGGATACCAGGACTCTATATGTGTTGATGAGTGATCAGTGATGGATCATTCTCATCACATAAGCACTGATGCAATTCACACACAGACCTCCCTGAGTGTGGGTGACCTGAGTGGAAGCAATGCTTTGTGGGTAAAGCTGCTCTGGGCTCAGAGCATCTTATATCAGAAGACAGTGGAAGGCAACCCTTACCTGGCGAAAAAATGCTAAGTTTCCAATAAAAGGAGAAGGCTTGGGATGTCTGATGCCCAACTTCTCTAGTCTTGAAAATGCTGATGTGGAGTACCTGAGGGGAAAAGCACATTTTAAAAACTGAGACACAGGTTTACATTCACACTTTTGGCCCTGTCAGATATCAGAATTGTTGAGCTCTTCAGATGTAAGGGTAGGAGAAGTTTCCAAGTGACAACATCTTAAGACTGACGAGGTGGAGGCCTAGAGGTGTGTGAGTGGCATGAACTCGGTAAATTCCTCCTGATTAACAGGCTAGAGATTAAGACATCCTCAGATGTCTTAGCTGAAAGTCCCCTTAGAGATGATGTAGCCCAGACACCCCTTCCCCACCTACAATTTCTGTCAATAAATAGTATTTAAAACTGCACTTTGGGAATTCCCTGGCAGTTCAGTGGTTACAACTCTGCACTTTTACTGCCAAGGGTCTGGGTTCGATCCTGGTCAGAGAACTAATATTCCACAAGCTGCACAGCATAGCCCCACCCCACCCCCAAAAAGCTGCACCTCTGCGCATTTCAGCTCCTCAACCTTTATTTTTTTTTTTTTCTCTCTTTTTTTTTTTTTCGAAACTGGGCCCCCAGCAGTAGAATCATGGAGCCCACTAGGGAATTCCTGATATAGTCATTCTTTTATTCACAGATTCCCTGACTCTTGGGACCCCATGGACTACAGCCCGCCAGGCTCCTCTCTTCATGGGATTCTCCAGGCAAGAATACTGAAGTGGGTTGCCATTTCCTTCTTCAGTGGCTCCTCAACCTTTAAATCTACCATCAACAATTCTCTCGCAAGGTGAGGTGAAAATAGTAACAATGGCAAAAATCAGTTCTCTGCACAAATCTGTGGTTTTTCTTTGTCAAATTGACCCCTGCACATAATTTATCCCTCATCACATTCCATGACCTAATAGGGAAAAATAAAAAACAAGGAAGGAAGGGGCACTCTATGGAACAAGACCTCATCACCAACCACTTGCAAACCCTTTATGTCTTTGTTTTCATGGCCTGAGACCATATGGGAAGCATATTTTCCTAGCCCCAAATCAGGAAACATGGCCCCACAGATTTCTGTGCCACCTTCCAGTAGAAAGCGACAGTTTGAGAAGTACAGTGTTGCTGTCAAAACATTGGAATTACTAGGATATTTCAACAGTTTATGGGAACAGAGGGATAACACAGTGAAAGTCAGAACTAGCTTAGAAAAACCTGGGCATATGGCTGTAATCCCTAATCAGCCAGCCAATTATGTCAAAAGTTCAGTTAGTTCAGAAAAATTAATGAATCAAACTGGGTGTTTAGCATTGTACAAAGATCAGCCAAATCTCAATTTCAGAGCAAGGGAAACAGAATATCCATTCAGTCAGACTTCACAGTGCACTGGAACTTAAAAAATCCTGCAGCTCCAAGCCTCACTTATCATTAGAAAGATGGAATGTTTGCTGTAGACTCTGACCTTCCTGTTCTTGCCTGCAGTCCAAGAAGGAGCACTTAAGCACATTGCAATGAATACTCAAATATTCAGGGAAAGGACAACAGGTTAACTGTTGATTTGTGTTACTTTGAGCAACGTTGCCTACCTTTAAAGTGGCCACAGGGAGAATCAAGCCAGGGTGAAAAGGGAAAGTGGGTTCTCCTCCCAGTTCTCCAAACCAAGGTTTCCACTGAGTGGCTGTACTATTGGGTTTGAATGGGTCCCCAGACATCACATTTAAGTCCACATTCAAGGGTAATTACAAACCACACTCAAGAGCCTCGTGTGAATTACATGGACTTGTCATGCCAGCATTCCTCTTCATTAGTGCATATGCCAAAGGTTGACAGCAGAATGTAAAAGTATTTCAAGTAGACCGTGATGTTTTAAATAATCCCCTGAACACTTAAGACGAAAGACCAAAGGTGACTTACCAGTCTACTTAACACTTCCCTCAACGGCCTCAAATCTGGTTTCTGGTTCATTTTTTCATCAATTTTTATGAATTATTTTCTAAAATGTAATCTCTAATGGGTAGAAAGAAATATGTCGATCTTGGGCCACGTAATTACATCTTAATTTTGTAATTAGATGTCTTGATTGTCTAATTAAAGGACAAGAAGTCTGTGCCTAATTACACATGCTAATTATCATGCAAGCCCATGCCCTAATTATGTAACTCCACTTACAAAAATACCTCTTGTGTGTCTCTGCACAAAATTCAGACATTTCCAAACATATGGCATCAGCAGAGAATGTTCTGGACATAACCATAAACTTCACTTTGCAGCCCAGAGTCAAGTATAGAACTGAAGCGTCTTCAGCTAGGAATGGGCCAAATGTTGCCGTCAGTAACTAGAGACCTTGCACTGAAATCAACAGGGATGTATCATTGCCTCCAGACTTCTGAGCAGAATTACAAAGTGTGCTCCATTTGTCTTGCTCGCAGCTCCTTCTCTGCATCCATGTTTCATATTCTCCCCTCCCAGACTCCCCTCTGTCTGTCTCAATAGGTTCTTAACCCAGAATCCATGGACTCTAGGAATTAGGGGTTGAATTATGTCACCCCTCCAAAAATCAGTTGGATTCCTGTTCTCAAAATACTACCTTATTTGGAGATAGGGTGGTTGCAAATGTAATTAGTTAAAGATGAGGGGCTTCTCAGGGGTTCTAGTGGTGAAGAACCCACCTGCCACTGTAGGCAATGAAAGAGATTCGGATTCAATCCCTGGCTTGGGAAGATCCCCTGGAGAAGGAAATGGCAATGCACTCCAGTATTCTTGCCTGGAGAATCCCACGGACAGAGGGGCCCAGGGGGCTACAGTCCATGGGGCTGCAGAGTTGGACGTGACTGAAGCAACTTAGGATTGAGGATGGTCATACTGAAGCAGAGTGGCTCTCTAAGCCATTATGGCTGGTGTCCTTACAGGAGGATGCCTCGTGAAGACATGGAGACACAGGGAGAATGCCATGTGATAATAAAGACAGAAATTGGAGTTATATGCCTGCAAGCTAGGAAATACCAAAGATTGTCAGCAGATGACTGGAAGCTAGGAAAAAGAAGGATGGCTTCTCCTCTACAGAGGGAACATAGCTCTGCAAAAAGCCTTCATTTCAGACTTCTGGCTTCCAGAATTGTGAGACAAACTCTGGTGTTTTAAGCCCAGTTTGTGTTATTTTAACATGGCAGCCCTAGGAAACTGGTACACCAGGAATACCCATGGACGAGTTTAGAGAGTCAATGAAAAAAGATTTTTTAAAAAAATTTCCTGTTACCTTAAAAATTATCATTTTGAAAGAAATTTCTTTTTTGTCTCAAATTATACCATTAAGTCCTGGGCTATTAGAAAAGAACTGGCAGGGACTTCCTGGCGGTCCAGTGGTTAAGATTTCGTGTCTCCACTGCATGGGGCATGTATTCAATCCTTAGTCTAGGAACTGAGATCCTGCATGCCACATGGTGAAGCCAAAAAAATAATAAAATAAAACAGTTCTGGTGGCCCAGGATGCTAGTAAATCAGATAATATTCAGCCATCGTGTGGCCGCCATGTTGTGATATTTAGAACAGCTTCTCTGATGGGAATTAATGCAACTGTATTTCACAAGTATGATCTTGAACATCTATCATTGTTTATAGTAAGGACGCTTATCTTGGAAAATGACAATGGAAAGTATATGAAGTAGCTTCAAATAGCATTCTTTGGTTTTATGCTTACAACCAAAGTTTCATTTATCCCCAGAGGATTCAAACCCTGCAGTACCAGTGATGCTCCTTCTACTGACCATTCTAAAAAAAAAAAAAAAAAACAACACATGGAACCACATGGGATTGTTTTCAATAAGAAATTCCCCAATACTTTGTCTTCCACAAGACAAAGCCCTTTCCTGATGCATTCAACAAGAGTGGTCAGCCAATTGCTTAGCCAAAGAAGCCACTCATAATAAACTGAGGGATATTTTGATAAATTGTGTATTAAATTGATGTATTATAGAGATGACTGAACTGGTTGAATTGAAGTGAGAGTCATTCAGTCCTGTCTGATTCTTTGCCACCCCATGGACTGTAGCCCGCCAGGCTCCTCTGTCCATGGGATTCTCCAAGAAAGAATACTGGAGTGGGTTGTCATTCCTTTCTCCAGGGGATCTTCCTGACTCAAGGATCAAACCTGGGTCTCCTGCACTGCAAGCAGATTCTTTACCATCTGAACTACCAGGGAAGCTGAGATCAGAGCCAAAGTAGAAAAGAGTCAAACAGTGGTCTGTTATACAAGTTTCCCTCACTGTGTATCTTAAGCTGCAGCCATAGAGGACTTGGCTTTTCTCTTCTGTGCTTTTGGGAATCACAGATCCTCAATCCATTCTTTATGTCTTCACGATCCCTATCAAAGAATTTCTACTTAGTGAGCTGCTTTTGGAAATTTCAGAGGCTATTGATATTTTTTGAAATAGTGGAAGATTCCTTTGGCAAACAGCAATTTTCCTTGGATAAAAATCATGGTGTTCCAGGAAGAGATGAAGCCCAAGGGCGCCAGGTAACCCACCTGTCCCACCTCTGGAGAAGAAAAGGCCTTTGTCATGGTTACGCTTTCCTTGTGACACACACAGCCATTAAAGGCTTAGCCAGCAATTCCATAAAAGGCTGTGTGGCCACATGGGAAACTTTATTAGATAAGGACTTACATTTTTGGCTCGTCAAAAGATTTTAAGACACAGGAGCAGAAGATGAGATTTGCCAGCTTTCCAGAAAATAAATCTTGAGATCCTTGACAGAAATTTGGGCAAAAGAGCTAGAAATATCAGGGAGAAAGCCTATTCCCATTTTATTAAAATTGTAAATTTTTTCTGAGTATATTTTAATGTATTTGAGATCCTAGTCTCTGTAATTTTTTTCTATTTCTTTATTTTTCTACTTTTTCCATTCAGCATAAGGAAGATATCTCCATGTTATAAATCCCTTATGAATATTATTTTTATGGTTATATATGCCTCTTGTGGACATATCAAAGTTTACTAAACTATTTTTATTGTTAAATATTTAGGATGATTTCAGCTTTTTAGCTAATTTAAGTTAGGCCACTACAACTCTATACATCAAGCTTTTCCAATATTTTACACATGAAGCTTTTCTGGATCTGAAATCCCTGAGTCACTGGTTTTAAACACTGGCGTGCAATACCAGACTCTTTTCCAGAAAGTTTGCCCCAATTAGCTTCAGTGTCAGTGTACATCCATTTGAACAAACACTCTCATTAAATTTTTCCGAGTTTTGTAGACACATCCATGTATCAATATCTCGATGTCTGTACTTTTTTTGAGAGAAGACGTTTTTTGCCATTGCTTTTCCTCCAATTTCAAAAATATTTTCCAACTTTGAAATTCCCCTTTCTTTCCCCCTTATTCCCATTACAGTTTATCTAGGTGGCAGGCAGAATCGTGCTGCACGGATTGGTTAAAAACTTCGTTGGGAACCAAGCAGTAGTCAATAGGTGACTGCAAGCTGACGGCAAGCACGTATTTGGGCAGGGAGAGGAGGACACGCAGAGGAATTCTGATCAGCTTTTGTTTAGCAAATAACTAGCTGCAGCCTTGTTAGCTGACTTTAAATTGTTTTCTTCTTCCTTCCCCCATTCTTCCCCTACAACAACACTTAAAGGAACAGTAAGTATACAAATTGCTTCTTCAATCATGTCTCAAGACAGGAGTTCCTTGGAAATAGAATTTCTCTATGAGATCATCTCAGTTCCTCTTTTAGTGCCTCATTTCTTTTTTCACATCCTCATCTTCACATGTGGTGCCCTCTCTTGAGACCCATTGCCTTAAGACCTTGCCCTCAGGACTGGAAACCATCCAGTGTGCATTCACTCATGTGTCAGTTAGCAGGAGTTAGAGAAGCTCATGAGTTATAAACTGCAAAGCAGAATGTTCATTAACTTATAAGAGTAGGTGTCCTTTTCCAGAAACAAGATGCTGACTTCCTTTTCAGCTACTTGAGAAGTCAAATCAATCATCAGAGGGTGATGTGTTAAGGCAGGTTCTACAATAAGAGGTGGCTCATCAAAAACATATGTCACTGGGACCCTGGGGAAAAATAATCCTGCCCCACAACTGAGTGCACTTCTATTATGGGTTGACAAAGAGACCCACCCCTCTCTCCACTGGTTTATAGGGCTGCCTCCATCATGGGTGCATGGTAAGTTGCTGCAGTTGCGTCCAACTCTTCAGTCATGTCCAACTCTTTGCGACCAACCCTATGGATTATAGCCCACCAGGCTCCTCTATCCATGGAATTCTCCAGGCAAGAATACTGGAGTGGGTTGCCAAGCTCTCCACCAGGGGATCTTCCTGACTCAGGGATCGAACCCACGACTCTTATGTCTCCTGCCTTAGCTGGCAATTTCTTTGCTGCTATTGCCAGCTGGGAAGCTCTGGCTCCATCCTACACCCTAGGAATATCGGAGCTCTGGTCTATTCTGACTGTTTGTCTGACTTGTCCCAGTGCCTCCCTATTTTAACTATGATAACTCTGTAACACCTTATAATATCTTACTTTCTCCCATTAATTTTAGAATTGATTAGTCTAGTTTGATGAAAAATCCTCTTGGAATTTTTATTGGAATTGCATTAAATTTATAAATCAGTACCAATGTTATTACAACCCTGAGTCTTCTCATCTATGTATATATCTCTCCCTTGACTCATTCTCTGTCCTTTGTAACATTTTGCAGTTTTGTGCACAGAGAGTATCTTTTTGCTATTTACATATATTGGGTTATTTTTATTGCTCATGTGTAGGAACACCATTTGTTTTTTACATCAGTCTTGTAATCAAGATCCTTCTAAAATTTCTTATTAGTTCTTCTGGTTTACATGTGGATTCTCTTTGATTTCTTATGCTGACAGTTATATTTTATACAAACAGTATCACTTTGTTCTCTTTTTTCCCTAATCCCTTTATCTCACTTTTCGTTTTCTTATCACACTGGCTAAGACCGTTAGTACAAGGTTTAAAAGATTCAGTAAGAGTGAACATCTTTTCCTTGTTCCTGACTCTATAGGAATATATCTAATGTTTTAAAATTAAGTGTAGGATTTTGCCATAGATTTTCATGTTAATGTCCTTATAAAGGACATTCCTTCCATTCCTAGTTTGCTTGGAAGAGTTTTCCTTGAAGAGTCTTGCTATAGGTTTATCTATCTGTTCAAAGCCCCAACTTTTTGCTTTTGTCACTCATTTCTACGTTGCCTTTTTGCTGTTGTCTGTTGCATAATTTTATGCTCATTTTTTATTACGATCTTCCTACTATTTTCTTTGGGTTTCTTCTTAGTTCTCTGGGTTTCTGTGTGTGTGTGTGTGTGTGAGTGTGTCTTTTAGCTTCTTAAGTTAACAACTTGGCTCACTTATTGTCAATATTATTTTATTTCTAATAAGCACATTTAAGAATATAAATCTCCCTCTTCTTCTTTAGCTGCACCCCATGCATTTTGAAACGTACTATTCATTGTCTGATAGTTCATTGTCTAACAGGAGACTTCTGAATATAAAATATACATAGGCAAAACTCAGTGGGACAGATATTCTGGAGTTGAATTTCCCATTGTTTTTCAATTTTGTTAAACCCTATCCAAGAAATTAAGTAACAGTCATTATAATTTGTTCCCAAAGACTCAGGAAAGGAGACTGTTTACAATCTTCACTCTTCTGGGAAAAAAATAGAGGACTACTGAACAAATACACAAATATCTGATTGATGTGCAGTTCTTTCTCTGATAATAGAAGAACCACAAAAACGTTGTTGTTGTTCAGTCGCTAAGTTGTGTCCGACTCTGTGACCCCATGGACTGCAGCACGCCAGGCTCTTCTGCCCTTCACTGTCTCCTGGAGTTTGCTCACTGTAGTTATTAGTCTGACAACAATTTTGTCACAGCACAAGAAAAATACATTTATATCAACAAAGAGGCTGCTCTAGTGGCTCAGACGGTAAAGAATTCACCTCTGATGCAGGAGACCTGGGTTCAATCCCTGGGTTGGGAAGATCCCCTGGAGAAGGGAATGGCAACCCACTCTAGTATTCTTGCCTGGAAAATTCCATGGACAGAGGATCTTGGAAGGCTACAGTCCATGGGGTTACCAAGAGTTGGACACAACTGAACGACTAACACACACACTCACCATTATTATAATTTTTAACCTTCCCTGTGTACCAGAGACTATGCCAAGAACTCTCTATACATTCTCCTGTATGAGCCTTCCAACAATTTTATAAACATAGGCATAAATATTCTTCTTATATTACTGATGAAGAAATTAATGCTTAAGGAAATTAATTAGCACCCCCAAGGTGGCAGTGCTGCTAAGAGATTGAGCCAGAGATGAAACCAGGCCTGCCACATTTCAGACAGGTGCCGTGTGAACCCTACTGACCTGTTTCTTCCTGTCCTCTAAGGTAGGCTGTTGTGGACAAACCACTGCAGGAGAACAAGCACAGAATATACTGAGAGCAAGGGCAGGTTTCTTAGAAACCAAAGGTATAATTATAACAGATACTAATTAACTGTGACCATAATGAGCGAGAGAGTCTTTGCCTTTCTGAAGCCACTGCCCGCACTTCTGCTTTTGCTCAGAATTCTCAACTGTTTCTTTTTTCAGTTGCACCAATTTCTCCTTTTCTACTGGATCACTGCTATCAGTGTCTTCTATTCTAAAGAAAAGAAAAGCAGACTCCTGTGATTCCAGCCATTTCCTCATTTTCCCTTATTTTTCTTTTCTCTTCCCAGTAAAACCTCTTAAAAGCATGATCTAGACATGTTCTCTTCCTCTTCTACACTCCTACTCTCTTCTCCATCTTCCCAACTAGGTTTCTGCACCCACCACTTAATTGGAAGGGGCCTTGTCAAGGTCACTTGTCACTTGTCCAAGGTTTTGATCTTGTCATTCTAGTCATTTCTAGCTAGTTTTGTTTTTATTTTTTCCACTTGCGCTCAGCAGAATTTTGATACAGATAAACACTTCCTTCTTCCTGAAACATTCTCTTCTCTTGGTTTCCATGACATCACACCTCCTACCTCAGGGGCTGGTCCTCAGAGTCTTTTCCGGCTCCTTTCCTTCAATTAGTCCCATCACTTTCAACACCATCTATATGTCAATAATTTCTACATTGCTATCTTTAGCCCCATTCTCTCCACTGAACTCATCTTAATCCAGACATCACCTTGGCTGCACTCTCTTGATGTTTATTAGGCATGTTTTACATTTCATAATTTGTTTGCTTATTCCCTCGTTAGGCTCCCCTTGTAGCTCAATCAGTAAGGAATTCATCTGCAATGCAGGAGACCCAGGTTTGATTCCTGGGTCAGGAAGATCTTGTGGAGAAAGAAATGTATACCCACTCTAGTATTCTTGCCTGGGAAATCCCATGGACAGAGATTGACAGGGTATAGGCCATGGGTTCACAAGAGTCAGACATGATTTAGCAACTAAACCATCACCATTCCCTTGTTGTTGACATGTAAACTATTTTCAATTCAATACAATTCAATTCAATACAGAATTCTACAATAAATATCTTTTGCATATGAAGCATTTTACCATATGACTTTTAAAATTAAGTTAGACTTCAAGTCATTACATGACTGATCAAAGCTGTCATGGCTTTAAAGGTTCTTGAACATATTGAAAACTTCTGTCCCTCAAAACTCTGCTGATTTCCAGTCACACAGGTGTGTACAGAAGCATTGAGTTCAAAATCAGGAAACTGTCTGGGGCTCTTAAAGTGGTATTATATAGAGCTGACTGTGCCCTGGCTGGTCCTGCCTAAACTTGCCTTCTCCTGAGCCGGCCTGGTGGATTGGATACTGTCCAGTACAGCTGCCCCTGGGTATCAAGGCAGTGGGGTCACCCCCTGGGAGCATTTTGGAAGTTCTAGCCCAGTTATTAGGGGAACCTGGAAATGCACTGCTGTCTACCCGTCTAGTATCCAAAATACCTGGGTGATCATGGTTTTATTAGGCGTTTTAAACTTATATCTAAATCTGAACTCAATTTTCCCCCTAGAACTCTATCTCCTCTTTCATCTCTATATCCCTGTTACAACCACAACCCACCAATTGCTCAAGCCAGCAACCGTTGAGATGTGGTGCATGCTGACATGCTAAGTCGTTTCAGTTGTGTCTGACTCTTTGCAACCCCATGGACTGTAGCCCACCAGGCTCTTCTATCCATGGGATTCTCCAGGTAAGAATAGTGGAGTGGGCTGCCATGCCCTCCTCCTCTAGGGGATCTTGCCGACCCAGGGATCAAACCCTCATCTCTTAGGTCTCCTGCATTAGCAGGTGGGATTTCTCACTAGTGGAGTGTGTAATTATGTAAAATATGACAATCTTTCCCAATTGGAGGCTTATACATCTCCGCCTTATTTCCATGAGGCTTGATCATGTGGCTTTCTTTGGTCAACTGATCATGAAAAGATGCCAAGTGTGCTACATCCAAGTGGGAGCTTTGAGAGCCACACGTGATGAGCCTTTGTCCTTCTCCTTCTGACCTGAGGCCTGTAGTCTCCCAGATGAGAGCTGTTCCTGAAGCCTGGGCCGTGCAATGGAGATGATGAGGGGTAAAGAAGGAAGTGGTCCATGATAGATGTTTCGCATGACCAAGAAATAAATATTTGAGTATGTAAATCACTGAGATCCGCTGTGGGCATGAAGGGAGTCAGTTGTTACCCAGGCAGAACTTACCTGAAGCTGACTGGTTTTAGACATGCTTAATTTTTCTTTTTTATTTTTCAAACGATCTATCAGCAAATAATTTTAGCTCCATCTTCAAATTAGCTCCATCTCCATATCTGCCCACTTCTTTCCATCTATTCTCTTTCTACCCTGGTATAAGCCAGGGTTATTTGCTAGCATCTTGCATATGCATTTATCCACTGAACCATCAAATCTGCCCCTGGGAATTTGTTCTACACATATACTTTTACACAAATATGTACAGAGGTATTTATTTTTAACGTGTTTATAACAGCAAAAAATTGGAAGCAACCTAAATGTCCATCTGTTTGGGACTGTTTAAATAAATTATGATGCATCCATTCAATAATATACTATGCAACAAAGATGGAAAGTCATCAAAATATGCTATTACATGAAAGTAGTAAGATGCAGAAAATTGAGTTTAGTGTGCTTCCATTTATGTAAAAAAAAAATGATGAGAGGAAACCTAACATTATTTATATTTGCTTTTATGCTTATTAAAAATATCTCTATAAGTCTAAATAAGGAGTTAATTGAAGAGGTTACCAGTTGCACAGATGGAAGGAACTGCGGGGATGACGCTGGGCAGGAAGGAGATGTTTAGTTTGATGTTTTGGTGCAAAAGTAGACAAAAGAGTAAAATGAATTCCCATGTACCTACCATTCTAACAGTTATCAACTTGTGGCCAATCTTTTCTCAGCTTTACACTCCTACCCACCTCATGCCCAGACTTTTTTGAAGCAAATCTATGACATCACATCATTCCAACTGTAAATATTTCCATATCCCTTTGCTAAATTATGACTCTTCCCAAAAATAACCACAGTATTACTATTACAATTAAAAATAACAATAGTTCCTTAGTATCTTCAAATAGCTAGTCAGTCTTTCAATTCCCCCAATTGTCTCACAATTTTTCTTTATAGTATTTTTATTGAGTGAGAATCTAAGGTCTATAGTTTGAATTGTGTCATCTGACTTTAGATTCTCACTCAATAAACATACTACAAAGAAAAATTGTGAGACAATTGAGGAAATTGAAACACTGACTAGATACTAGAATTGGGTCAGATGTCTCGTAAGTATCTTTAAGTCTTTAAATCCTCCTTCCAATCCCACCCCTCCACCCCCATTTTCCCCCTTGCAATTTTTACACAACAAAACCAGGTGATGTCTCATAGGGTTTCCCACAGTCTAAATTCTGCTGGTTGCCTCCCGTGATGTGGTTTAACCTGTTCTTCAGTCCTAGTGAAAAGTGAAAGTGTTAGTCGCTCAGTCGTGCCTGACTCTTTGCAACCCTGTGGACTACAGCCTGCCAGGTTCCTCTGTCCATGAATTTCTGCAGGCAAGAATACTGGTGTGGGTTGCCATTCCCTTCGGCAGAGGATCTTCCTGACCCAGGGATTGAACCTGGGTCTCCTGCATTGCAGGTGGATTCTTTACCATCTGAGCCACAAGGGAAACCCCTGTAGCTGGATCTAAACCCTTGATTCCCGAATTTGTCTGCACCTGGAGAAGCTTCCAAAACTTCTGGTGCCTGTGTCCCATTCACCCCATCCCCATCCTTCCCCATACCCCTTAATTGCCTGGGGTGTGATTAGGCTTTGGAATTTTTATAAGATCCTCAGGTGTTTCCAGTGATCAGCCACGTTTAGGAACCACTGATCCCGCGGCTTTTTCTTCAAGACTACACCAGAGGAGGTTCATAATCTAGTTGTCTCTTTTATTATGACCCGAGCAGCTGTGAGGATTATCACCTGAGTCCATTCATGCACCAGGGGCTGCAGTCATGTTATTCCTTCTCCATTTACCAGCTGGAATAATTCTGAATTTATCCTCCTCTGCTAGGGACAGTTCACATGAGAAAAGCAGGATCAGTGCTTGATTCTTTCCTTTTATTGTTAGTGTTCGAAGTAGTGAGTTGATTCTGTAGCATCTTACATTGGGTACGCATGCTGTTTTTGTATCATTATGAACTCATGAATTTAAATTTACCTGATGTGTTTTGATCCACTGCCATGATTCAGCTCCCACACCAACTTCTATTGTGTACAGACGACTGTGTTTTAGAGTATTTTGATGTGTTTTGATCCATTGCCATGATTTTTCTATTCATCAAATTGTCCCATCTTTGGCTAGGGGGAGCACTATAAGTTTGTCCCTGAGTACTTTTGGGGAGAACAGCCTCCCCACTTTCTGAAATGACAAGTTGTTCCAGGTACATCTTGTACATTTCTTGCCCTAGACCTGAATCAGCCATTTTCCTGAGAAACCGTGTTTCCTTTCAGTAGAAAACAGTGTCTAGGGGCCATAACAGGAAGAAGACTTCTCACTCTATTTTGGTAATACTTCATGATACTATGTTTGAGATTTCAACCACGTGGATGCCGATTCAAAAACTTAAATAGATTTTAAAAACATGTTAACTGAATCTCTTGTAATTAGAATTATTTTAAATTTATAGGGATACCTTACATAAAGGATTAAAGTGGTGAAACCTATCAGAAAGTTAAGGCATTGTTTAATCTTTCTCAATTGCATTAGTTTCCTACGGTTGCTAAAACAAGTAACCACAAGCATAGTGGTTTAAGATAACACAATTTATCTTGCAGATCTGGGGCCCAAAATCCAAAATCAGTCTCTTTAGTCTGAAGCTGAGATGTCAGCAGGGCTGGTTCTTTCTGTGGGCTCCTGGAGAGCATCCAGTTTTTGCATGCTTAGCTTGCGGGCACGTCATTCCAGTCTCTGCTCCCAGACATCACATCAACCCCTCTGCCTGACTCCTCCTGCCTCCCTCTTATAAGGACCCTTGTGATCCCATTGAGGGTCCACCCAGATAACCAGGATACTCTCCTGATCTCAGGACCCTTAAGCACATCCTCAGTCCCTTTTGCTGTGTAAAGTGGCATTCCCAGGTTCTGATTAGGATGTGGACATCTTTGGAGGCCATTATTCAGCTCCCACACCAGTTTCTGTTGTGTACAGATGACTGTCTTCTGGAGTGTGCTTGAAAAGAAGAAGTGTCTGGGGTGGAGGCTGAGGTTCTCAAGGCTTCCTGTTTAGAGAAAACTGATGAGCCAGCTGCTGGGGATGGGTGGGGAGGGACCGCCCAGAGCTACCACAGCACTCAGCCTCTGTCTGAAGCACCACTGAACCAGGTTTGGGGGCCCTACCACCCAAACAGATAAGTATTTTAAAGAAAAGACTACAATTTACAAATTATCGTGCCATCCAGTTGTTGGTTAATGTAGTGCATAGAATTAGCTAACTTTTCCAGCTTTATCTCACCTTGCCAGGACAGGAGAGTTGAGTCAATGAGTCTCAATTGGCATTAAGAGGTTAACCTTCTAAATCTACAACATCTTGACAATTTTTGCCATATCTGCAAATCACCTAGGCTAGCACTTGCTTCCCACTTTCTTTGATATAGACTTAAACAAAAGGTAACTTTATGTCATGACCATAAATGAAAACCATTACCACTTCCATAAAGAAAAACTAACAGTAAAAATAAACACATTTTAAAAATAAACACGTTTATATAAAATAAACATGTTTAAAATAAATAAAATGTTAAAATAAAATAAAATGTTAAAATAAAATAAAAATAAAAAATAAACATGTTTAAAAATAAACACGTGGGACATTTTAAAGCCCAGGAACTCCCTAAAGTGATCTCACTGGCCACGGATGGTCCACAAGAATGATACCGGAAAGATGGGGCTCTCAAGGCTGGTCCAAGTGGGCCACATTTTCAAATGTGCTCTGTCTAGGTTGCCTTAGCTCAGCTGACAATCTAAAACCACAGCTGGAGAACAATGAAGGAATCTCAGCCTCCTCTCAAAGGACTGAGATGTGGAGAATTAGATCTAATGGATCTTGTGTATTTCATTTCTAAGAACTAAAGAGAGTTGGTCTGCATTTGATTTGGATTTACTCCAAACTGTGATAGCACTTTACCTTCACAAAGGGGAGGAGTCCTGGAATGACCTCCTTCATCTCTGTCGGTTGATGGTAACCGACATGTTACAAGTGACACGTTACAAGAATGATCAGGCAGACACACACGTTGTCTCCTACAAGCCAGGCATGTGCGAAGCACTGGGGGAAGCCACAGGGAGGCGGTACTTACAGCCTTGCGGACCCGACATGCAATCAATGGCTAATGACAAGCAGCCAAAGCAGTATTTACATGATGACCCTTGCAGCAAAGAAGCGTCACGTGTCACAGGGTGTGCCAGTTGAACTGTGTTTTGATCACTTAAGAGCACGTCTTCTGTCCAGCTATTGGATGGGGCATATTTGTGGAACTTGGAAAAAAAAATGGCAAGTGGTCCTTAGGCTCATTATTATTTTCCCCCAAGGCTAGTTTTCCAAAAGCAGGGCCCTCCAAAGCAGACCAGTTTCCAAAAATCCAGGAAACTGAGGACAGAGGTGCAGCAGGGGAAGGTGCTGGGAGAGGCTGCTGCCTGGAGAGGAGGGGTGTCCTGGGGGGGGCCCCCCCCACCCCGCCCCGGAAAGAGCCAGCGCTGGGGGTTCCTGTGGAGGAAGCCCTGGGCACTGTGTGCTCTGCTTCCCCAGGTGTGCCTTCAGGCGCCCGGCCCCACCCAGCTGACACCATCCGGGAATTAAGGAAGAAAGCGGAGCCAGGGGGAGATGGTGGTTAAGCAGGGAGGGGACTCAGAGTGAGGCCTCAGCCCAGCCTCCGCCTCTGCCTTCACCCCGCCCCCCCCACCCCGGTTCTCCACCACTTCTCCTGGAAGAATTCTGAAAGGCGCATTGCCCTTTCGCACCAGTGAGAATTAGAGGAGAACGATCAAGGTAGTACCCAAAGTAGTTTCACAATATGAACACACATGCAACCCATCTTTCTATTTTAAAAATAGGACAGAACAATTGAATTGTGTGACAAGGCCAGTGCAGTGGCTGATATTTATGGAACACTTCTGGATTTTTTTATGTATTGGTTATTTGACTGAATTTAACTAGACTGAGCTCCCCTTCCCCATTCGGAAAAACCAATGACATCTATAAGTACAGCAAAAAAATCTCCCCCTGAACCTCTCTTCTAGCAAGGAGAGGGAAAAAAACAGTCATGACCTAGTGCGTTAAAAAGTATATTTATAGTAAGTATTTCTAAAATAAAATATATTTAAGTGCATTACACTCTACTTGAATTTATAAATTTAATTTCATATGTTTACATGTTTTAAAGTGAAAACCTGCCTCTTTTATTTAGGCCTTGAATTTCTTATGTGTCAGGGATTGTCCACTCAGATGTAGCATTCTGCAGAAGACCCCGCCACCCTGCTTGCCCCAGGAGCTGGAGAATTTGTGACTTTCAAGGAAAAGAGCAAGCCAAAGAAATTTTTCCCAGCTCCCTTCAAGCAAGAAGTTTACTTCTGTGAACACTTCTGTGTTGCCATTGCGCTGAGACCTACAACTTCGCCTACCAGAATACAGTTCTCGGATGGGAAGCTTCTGGCTTCCAAGACTCAAGTGGCCCAAGATGAATTTTTGTGGAGACGGAAAAATTTCTAGGCAGTCCCAGATCAGCAGGAGCATTGCCATGACACATCTGAAAGGACTCTTACACCTGCTGGACAGGTAAGTGTCCAGGGCACAGCCCAAGTTCATTTCTCTCTCTTCATCTGCCAATTAGTAGATTGGGCCTCACTGGTAATTGGGCTCTCAAGGTAATGGCTTGTTTAAGTAATTGATGATATTTTTTGCCTCACTGGGGAATCTTAGCACATCAAAAGATGTTGAGAAAGCCAAGACTCACCTAGAGTCTGAATTAATCACTTTGTCAAGCACAACAAAGGCTGTCTGGCTTTGCTAATAATCCCAAATGGGGTAGCAACCCTCCGTGAAATAAGGAAACGATGGTGTCTTTAATTAATGTTTCAAAGAGCTCAGACTTGCTCTTTCACTCCCTTGATTTTTGTGAGAACATGGAGAAATGTGTGCAAAACCAGCCTTCTCCAGACTTCTCAAGTGCAGGGAGGGCAGGAGACATGGCTTCATTCAAGTTCATAGAAGATCCGAGGGCTTCGGTGGATCATGGGGTCAGCGTGTGCAGCTGCGGCGGGGTCAGAGGAAGTCAGTCCCAGGGTTGCCTCCATGCGCAGTCCCACAGCCCTAGTACTTCCCCTGCCCCGGGCTTGGCCCCTGAACACTGCCCTCCTTCCCCAGCATTGCTGCCTCCACCATTCTGGACAGCGCCTCCGAACCCAGCCGCCCTCCAGTTGCCTTTCTGGTCTTCGTCTCTCAGAAGGCTCTTCACAGGCGGCTGAAGACTCCCGGGCTCTGGACAGGCCCTCACACCCCCTCGTCCCTTCCTCCCTGCACCTCCCAGAGCCCCCTGGCCAGGTCATATGGAGCAGGTCAGCGCCCTGGGGGTCAACACATCCAGAATGGGAGGCTGGGCGTGGCAGGGTGTCGGTCTGAGCCCAGCTGCCTGGTTGTCTTTAAAAGGACTTTGACAACCTTAAGACTGCTTGGAAAGCCAATGGGGTCTGGAAGTGGCTCAGCTCAGCTTGGCGATGCTAAGAGAGTGTGGGTACCATTCAGAGGGTGAGGCATGTCTGACCCCCAGAGACTGTATCCTATGGAAAACCAATAGGGAGGGGGGTGGGGAGGTTTCCCTTGGACTTGGGGAAGCCCTGCTAACTGCCTTTGGTATGCTTCTATCTTACCTAGTAGCTCCCAGCGGCTTCTAAACTGTGCCATTTGGAAAGCATTTTTATTTCTTTATTTATACTTTTTGGCTTCACTGTGTCTTCATTGCTGCACGTGGGCTTTCTCTAGTTGCGGCGAGCAGGGCCTACTCTCCAGTTTGCGGTCTGACGGCTTCTCATGGCTGTGGCTTCTCTGGTTGAGGAGCACACGCTCTAGGGTGAGGTCTTCAGTAGTCGCGACACACTGGCTTCGTTGCACCATGGCATGTGGGATCTTCCTGGACCAGGGATCGAACCCACTTCCTCTGCATTGGCAGGCGGATTGTTCACCACTGGACTACCAGGGAAATCCCTAAACTGTGCCATTTTTGACTCTTGCCGTCAACCCTCATCTGCCCTCAGTCACCATGGACTGTCAATTCTACCTTCAAACCAGCTCTCTAGAGAACGCTCAGTTAGTTTTCTAACTGGCACTGCCCTATTTCAGGCCATCATTGTCTTTCCCTTGGGCATGGACTCTTCAGCGGAGTCCTGAATTGGCCTCCTAATCTCTCTCTCTTCCCTCATCTACCAATCTGCCGTTCATGCCAATGCCAGAAGAATCTTGCTAACAGGCAAATCTGATCATGTTGTAGATCAGTTCAGAATTCTTCACTGGCTCCCTGTCACTTTTAGACCAACTCTAAATTCTTTTATTTGGAGCATAAGACCTTTTATGATCTCACCCCAGCCTGACTTCTCAGGCTCGCTCCAAGTGACCTCTGTCCTCAAGCCATTTTTCATGACTTGGACATTTCTAGTTACAGACATTTCTTTCCAGGCTCTTACCCAGGTTCTTCTCCAGGGCCAGGACTAGGGTGACACAACAGAGGCATTTAGGATGCAAAACTAAAGGAGGCGCTTAATCCCAGGGGTGTGCAGACGCTGACGGCTCTCACATAGCCCTGAGAGTGAGTGCCCCCTTAAATCTTGTGTCCCAGGTACCTGCTTATCTCACCCTGGTGCCAGCACACTCTTCTCTGCCTGGTATACGCATCTTCTTTCTCCACCTGGCAAGTCCTGAATTCTTCAAGTCTCTGCTTGAGGGCTGCCTCCTCCAGGAGCCCACGCAGATTATCCTGGGCACACGGACATTGTCCTTGGCCACTGGCTCCCTTGTGGTAGATGGATTGCACACCGAAAGCCTAAGAACTCAGTGTATTGTTTGTAGGAATATAATCCTGCCTAAGGTCATTATTTACTGTACCTGATTCTGTTTCCATCATGTGGGCTTAGTCATCTGTAGTTAATCCTTTTGTTTTCGTGAAGTCCTTGAAGAACCCTTTGCATGTTGTGAAAGAGGGACATCTGCCTTGAGTGAACCCCAACAGACAATGACATTTGAGCCCAGAGAGGGCAGAGGGGGCTACTTTTACCTCCATATCCTGCATAATAATCACCAGCAGTTACAGACTATTTCCCAGGGACCAGGAGCCGTTCTAAGTGCTTCATACATCAACTCATTTATTCCTCTCCATACTCTGTGTGGGAGGTGCTCTTATGATCACCATTTTGCATTTGGGAAAACTGAGGCTCAGAAAGATTAAGTCACTCACCCAAGGTTGCACAGCTAGGAAGGAGTGGAGCTGACATATAAACCCAGGCTGTCTGGCTCTGAGCCTGTGCCCTTAGCTAGCAGCCTGTCTCTCATTTTGCATTTGCCGAGCAGCAAATTGCCTAGAGCTCAACCTGTCGACAAGACAGGGGCTGTTGGAAGCTTTGCTCACTTCTGTAGAGTAAGGACTCTGATTTACTGGTGAAAAAGTGGATGCTATTCACGGGATCCTGTTATCCCTTGAATATCGAGTGATTGCCACTAAGTCAGCAGGGTTCCAAGACTTGAGACAAAGGTCAATTCAAAGGGGAGACCTGGCCTGTGCAAAGAATAGAGGAACTGTTTTTTGATCCCTTGAGGTTCCATATTCATGAGTAATCACAGGTGGGATAAGGAGCAGTGGGTACTTATACTAGATGTACAGAATGACTCTAAGTTCTTATATAATGAGCTTAGTAAGCATTCAGAAAACATTTGCCAATTGGATGTGAGGTATGTCTTTATAAACCCAGGCAATATCTTTAACTTTCTATTGCACCATGACCAGCCCAATAGCCTGGAACAGGAAACAGTTTCCTGGAACAGGAAACTTAAGTCTGCCTCCCAGCTTGGCGGCCAACTTAAAGAGCTAAGAATATCAAAATAACAAAAGAATATTGTGAGTGTTTCAAAAATATTTATAATCCCATTGCATTTTGTTTGTTACTGGAATCCCCAAATCTTTGTATTGACCTAATTCTGGACAAATTCACTCATTGGTCTTTGATCACCTCATAGCTACCATGATCAACTGAAGGTCCAACTGGGAATTGTGTAAAATTATGTCAAAAGGCGATACTCTAGTCCAAGATCACCAAGATCTCAGTGCCTTCTGCTCAGTGATGTGGTTGGTTCTGGCTCTTATCTGCCCTGGGCTCTGGGCCAGAGGCACAGACCCACAGAACCTGCCTGATCATCTCCATGTCCAACCCATCTGGGTCTGACCTCTTCTCTGCCTCCTATGTTTTAGCCTCCCATTACAGTCCCTGCTCTCGGCCCTGGCCCATCCTGGCCATTCTTATCTCATCACCTGTATTGGTTATCTAGTGCTGTGTAACAAATTAGCCCCAACACCTAAGTGGGTTAAAACAACAAACATTTATCATCTTACACAGTTTCTAGGAACCTGGGAGTATGTTACCTGGGCAGTTGGGGGTGAGAGTTTTTCATAAGGGTAAGTCAAGCTGTCAGCTGAGACTGCAGTGATCTAAAGTTTGCCTTGGGCCTAGAGAATCACAGTCATGTTCCCTTATGTAGCTGTTGGCAGGCTTCATCTTGTGGGCCCTTCATCAGGCTGCCCAACATGGCAGCTGGCTTCCCCCAAAACAAGCAACCCAGGAGAAAGAGCCCATGATGGAAGCCTCAAACTTTCATAATTTGATAAAAATATATCCTTTTTCTTCGTCTTTTTGAGCTGATTACTAAACCTTATGAAGCCTGTAAGCCATTTCCTTCTATGATGAGATGTAGTTGTTCCATTCTTCATTCCATAAAGATGTTTTTTAGTGTGAACCCTGAGCTAGATGCCAAGGGAATAGATGTCCACTTGGCTTTTATCAAAATAGTAAAATCAAGAAAACTTCACACTGAGGTGAAAACCAATGGCTATTAGCAGCTAACATTTACTAAACATGTGCTATGGGCCAGGCATTGTACCAAACACTTTATAAACATGGCAGCCTTTAATCTCCACCAACATCCTTGTTATGTCCATCATATAGATGGGGAAACTGAGACTTTGAGCCCACTGGTCAGTAGCCAGCCTGCAGCCCAATCCTAGTCTGTCTGACCGAAGGGCCTGAGCCTATAGCCAGGCCTTTGACTGGTCTGTTCTGGATCAGCAAGGCCAATGAGGGGAAGGAGACCACAGTCACCTCCTAGGGCTACCATAACCAAATATCACAAACTGGGGACTTACAACAACAGACATTTACTCTCTCACAGTTCTGGAGGTTCTGGAAGCCTGAAATCAAGATGTCGGCAGGGCCTTGCCCACCCTGAGGCTCTGAGGGAAGCCCCTCCCTGGCTCTTCCTAGCTTCTGGTGGTTGTTAGAAATCCTTGGGGTTGCTGTGCAGATATATCGCTCCAGTCTCTGCCTCCATCCTCACATGGTGTTCTCCTCATGTGTCTGTATTCACGTCACGTCCACTCTGCGTGTCTCTGTGTCCAGATCCCCTTGTAGGAGGATATCAGTCTTGGATTAGGACTCACTAGCATTCAACTTGGTTGCCTCTATAAAGACACTGTTTCCAATTAAGGCCTTATTTGGAGGTGCCAAGTGACTATGAATTTGGGGAGGGCGGGGGAACACTAACACTACTCAATCCAGTATAAAGACCATCAGAGCTGTCACCAGCCATGGAAGAGGCCAACACATGGCTAGGTGGATGGGGACAGGTCTTCTTGTCCACCCTGGAGTCAGAGGAGGTGACATGGAAAGCAACTGACTCTCACGAAAGAAAATGCTAATTCAAAATCATTTTTTTCCTGGCTCACTTTGAATGTTGGACTTTGTTTTTTTGGTGGGGATTTTTGTCTATTGGGGATTTTTCGGTCTTTATTATTGGTATGCTAACTAATCTATATTTTAGTTGTTTGAGTCAGCATATCCTTTTTATAGGAAAAAAAGGAAATGAAATTGATGGCTGATTTTGGATTGCAAGAGCACCTCCCTGTTGAGACTCACCAATAACTTCCTAGAGGAGAACGTGCAAAAGCGTGTGACTGGGAAGAGCATGGCTCTTTTGATCTTTCAGAATCCAGGTTCAGTTCACCTTGTCTCACAGGCCTTGTGATGCTGTGACACACCCTTTCTCCTTTCAGCCTCTAGCCAGCACCATGGGAAATTTTCTGGAAGGGCAAGTGATCATCCTAAAACATTTTTTTTTCTTTAATAACTCAGTAGGGCCCCAGCATCCATGAGAATATTTATAGTAATTCTGGAGCTGTTTATATTTCCAGCTGTAGCCATGTCTTGGCATAACGTCTTACATAAATGTATTGCCAAGTATAAAACAATGAATTTGTCCCAAACAATGGAGCTCACAATCTACAAGGATGTCCCCTGGTTGTTATAGTTCAGGGTATAGTGAACACAGCAGACTTTCGGCTTTCAGGCTTCCAGAGTACTTCAGAAATGTTCCCCTCCAATCCTGCTTTTTCAGACTCAAGTTGGACCCTCTATGTGGCAGCTACTCTCTTCCCCACCCCATCCCTGAATCAATATTTACCCTTCTCAGGGTGAGTTGTAGCTCCATCATTGGTCAGTTCCTGATCTCCATCACTTATTCAGCTAGAAATTCTTGGGTTCACCCCCAGGCTCAGTCAAGGTCCAAGCTGAGCCCCTGCACTGGGCGCACACGACCCTGCTTCAGCCCTCCTGGGGCTAGCTCCTCACGGCCAAGACCTACTGCGACTCACCACCTTGGAGTCTTGTCAAACTCCCATCCATGTCTGCTCTTTTTCCAGAAAACATCATTGCTGTCGTTTACAATAAAAATCCAAACTTCCATTAGCTTTACGTTTTTGTTTTGCTTGCTCTTTGTTTGTTTTTATCTTTGTTTCTTCTTTTGTTGTCACACATGTCCTCTTTCTCCTTTTTCAGAGGTCAGAATGCACATGGGTGATCTTTGGGCATGTGGTAGACTGAATCATTCCTCCCAACTCGTCACGTCCCCCGCTTTTATCAAAATTCTACATGATCAGAGGAAATATTGATACTCTGAAGTATCAATACCTCCCACTTCAGTGGAGTCTTCTTCCTCATCTCATTCATGTTAGACTTTCGCATGCGATTTGCTTTAACCAAAGAATACAGGCAGATATAACATTCAGCCACTTTAAGGCTGAGCCCTGAAGAGACATTGCTTATTTCCTCTAGCATTTTTTTTTTTTTTTTTTTTGCCATCTCTCACAGGCTTATGGGATCTTAGTTCCCCAGCCAAGGATTAAAACTCTGCAGTGGAAGCACAGAGTCCTAACCACTGGACCACCATGGAATTCCCTCCTTTTGTGTTTCTTGCACTCCTATGATCTACCAGAAGTAGAACTTTCCTGAAGTATCCTCTTCAGCCTCTGCCCCATTACAAACCCATGTGAAGCAGATATGAATCCCACCTACAACCTAGAACATAGCTCCCCCAGCCAACACCCAGACCATGAGAAAAATTAATGTTGTTGTTAGCCAATGGGTTTGGGGTGGTTTGTTACACAATGTTATTGCAGCACTAGCTGACTGATAGAGGTCAGTTCATGTAACTTCTCTTGACCTTCATTTCCTCATCTGTAAAAGCAGGCCATTGGACTGTATTTAAGGTGCTTAGGCTTTTCTGCACAACTGTACAACTGAGACTCCTACTGTGAACTCAAGAGAGTAATAAGGGACTAAGCATATCAGAGTCAAATACTGCAAATCACTAAAGAAAGACAAAGACGGAAATGTGAATTCTGTTCAGGAACCATAAGTTAGTGGTGGCCTTGGAGAGAGTCCCTTCAGTGGACAATGGAGAAGAAGCCCCATTGCAGGGCTGAGGGTAAACGGGAATTGAGAAAGTGAGGAGTGTGGGGTCTTGTCTGGAAAGAGAAAGGTGGGATGGAGTGGAGGTGGGGGTAGAATACATAGTCCAAGAAGAGGTGGTTGTTGGTTGGCTGGCTTGCTTGTATGCTTTAAGATGGGAGAGAATTGAACTTGCAGAAATACATTTCCAGTGTCACAATAAAGGCAAGATGAAGGCAGAGTCTTGGACCAGAGTGTGCAGAAAACCAGAGGTCTGGTGTATGAGAGAGACTAGAGTGAGAACTTACCAGGATTTATTTGCTATGCATCATTTACATGTCAAGTTCTCAAACCCAAGGACAAGGCAAGCATCAACCAGTGAAACAAAGGCCAAATGAAAAATATTGTATTGGTCAAAAGTTCATTTGGGTTTTTCAGTAAAATGTTACAGAAAAGTCCAAATAAACTTTTTTGGCTACCAACAGAATCGTGCTGTTATTGTTCAAATCAGAGGATAAATGTAAATTTTCTCATGAGAAAATTTGAAAATTTTCTGAAAAGCAAATTGAGTTTAAAACTTCATTTATAGAGCACTTTTCAAGAAACAGATTTTTTTTTTTTTTTAAGTTTAAAAATCTACAAGTGAAAGTGAAAGTGTTAGCCAGGTCAACTCTTTGTGACTTTATAGACTGTAGCCCACCAGGCTTCTCTGTCCACGGAATTCTCCAGGCGAGAATACTGGAGTGGGTAGCCATTCCCTCCTCCAGGGGATCTTCCCAACCCAGGGATCGAACCCTAGTCTCCTACAGTGAGGGCAGATTCTTTACCATCAAAGCCACCAGGGAAGCCTACAGCTAAGAGACCAACGGTTGCATCAATAGGCTAATAATAATATATGTTGATGTAAAAGTTACCATTAGCAAAGTGTTCCTACTCCTGTCAAGGAGACAGGAAAAGGATGACTGTCTCTGCTTTACCACTGGAAACTGAAGCTCAGAATGGCAGCTGATGTTCTAGACCTTCTTCTTGAGAGAAAGGGCACCCCCTCCTACCTTCTTTCCCAATCACTTCTAAGCCTGCTGCATTCTGGTTTCTGTTCTCACCACCCCCAATTCCAACATCACCTAAAACTTCCTAGCTGCTAAATCCAGTAGTTATTTTTTAAACTTCATCTGCCTTGCTCAAGATCAGAAGCTCCCTAATGGTATAGGCCCAGGATCATTCAAAATGAGGCCACTTGGTTGAACTTTAGCTCTCTTTACTTTTCACTTCAATGCAGTCCTCGAGATCATATGAGAATTCCAAATGGTGTTTTAAAAAAATAAATAAAATTAATAACCTAGGACCCACACGATTATTGTTGGGTACAAGCCTGCAGTTAATAATGGGGTGTATGCATGTGTGTTAAGTTGCTTCCGTCATGTCCAACTCTGTGCGACCCTATAGACTCTAGCCCACCAGGCTCCTCTGTCCATGGGATTCTCCAGGCAAGAATACTGGAGTGGGTTGCCATTTCCTTCCCCAGCGGATCTTCCCGACCCAGGGATCGAACCCGTGTCTCTTAGGTCTCCTGCATTGGCAGGCGGTTCTTTACCACTAGCACCACCTGGCTAATTGTGGCAGTGAATTCTTTGAAGTTTGCAGTAGTGCTTTGTAAACACAAACAGCTAATCCACATCATCCTGTGTTCTGTTTGCTAAGTTTGGGGTCATTCATTGAACACATGCTGACTAATATCAACCTTCCCAGTGGTAGAGAATCCACCTGCCAAGCAGGAGATACAGGTTTAATCCCTGGGTCGGGAAGATCCCCTGGAGAAGGGAATGGCAACCCACTCCAGTATTCTTGCCTGGAGAATTACAAGGACAGAGGATCCTGGTGGGTTACAGTCCATGGGATTGCAAAAGAGTTGGACACAACTTAGCAACTAAACAGCAGCAACAATAGCTAACACTTACTGACCACTAACCATGCCCAGCACTGCTCCAAGTCTACTCGTAAAATCCTTCCAACATGCTATGAGGTGAGCACTGTTATTATCCCTATTTAACAGTGGGGGAATCTGAGACACAGTGACCTTACCAACTTCCTTAAGATCACAAAGCTAGCCAAGGCTTGAACCCAGGCAATCAGACTTCAAAGCCCAAGCTCTGAGACATTACATACATGGGGGAAAGGCAGCCAAGAGTGAAGTATTTTTAGTGTGTTTTTAAAAGCAGTGTTGATGAACTAACATCAGTGAAAGTGCTTGAGAATAGTTTATTTTCCTAAAGACGTTCAAAAGTCACCTTTGCAATAAGATTTTGTTTAGTAATCCTTCCTTCATACACTGTACAGAGATGAACTTCAACCCACAGCCTAGTGACACCTGAATTATAAAGATGAAATCCTTCACTGAGATCCAGAGTTCAATGCAGTGAAATTTTGTTATATAACAAGTGAGGGTGGCAGCTTGGTTGCAATGATATGCATTTAGAAATAAACGGAAATTCTCTATGAGGATATTCATAGCTTCAAAGAACAACATGAATTTGTGTCTATATATGCCAAGCATGTGCCACACAAAATCCTATATACTGTCCCTCTTAATTCAACTTTGTCAGCAAATAAATAAGTGGCTATTACCCAAAAGAAATGTACAAGCACAGTGCCGGGCACTTACGATCCAGTCCTGCTTACCTTCTAACAGGGGAGCCAGGAAAGTGGTTCGAGAGAGAGAAGGCACCAGGTGTGGTGGGGCCAAGATCACAGGGACGCAGGGCTCTCACCAGAATGAAGGAATCAAGAGCATCCCAGGAGAGGGGAGGAAATGAATGGCATACAACATGGTGTGTGGAAGGAACGGAGGGAGGAGTGAGCAAAGCGGCAGTTGAGGAGGTGACCATGGGGCAGTGGATGAGAACAGGTTGGACAGGGCCTCCTGTGCCAGCCGAAGAGACCAATTCCGCAGGCTGGGAGGGCCATGGGAGGGCTTTCTGCCCCAGTGGTGAGAGGCTGGTTGTTCTTTGGGCTGCAGATGTGAAGGACAATTTTGAGGGACACAAGACAGGAGACAGGGAAACAAAATGGGTGCTTATTTCCAGATGATCTTGAAATCCACAACTCCAGGAGTAGAAGAGCAGATAGAGGGAAAAGAATGATTCAGGGACCACTTAGGAAACAAGACTGGGTTGACTATCCAGGTAAGGGAGAGCTGGCCTGGGGGTTTGGGTGGAAAAAATGCCATAGTTGGAGAGCCATGGACGGTCAGCCCTCTCTTATCAGCGAAAAATCTGGCAAGGATGGAGTGATGTACCCAAGCTCCTCTAGGGGAAAAGTGTAGCTGCCCTAAACTAGGAAGGCCTTGCTGACTCACATGGTGCCATACTTCTCCTGAGAACTGCCGAATTACCTCCTTCTATCATCCCTTATATCATGAGACGATGCTACCAATTTCTGTCACTCTCTGTACAGATAGCATTCAAACCATCAAATGTATAGCTGACTATCCTTCACAATGCTTACAGCCTGGGGATCCCAGATGCCTATTGATTTGTAGAGATAGGAAGGGGGTACATGAGATATTTTCAACATTTCAAAGAGCCTCAATGGAAATTGTGCCTCTATTGACAATAAGATTGTGCAGGTTAACAAAAATGTCAAGTTTCTTTGCTTTGGAGTAGAATTATAACTGGGTATACAAATGCCAGTTCTCTCATTGATCACTATTCTCATTGGCAGGGTTTCCATCAGCTTGTCTTCGAATAATTAAAATGAGAAAATCAATCAATCATTACTTAAATATACATCACTGTTTGGACAATAGAACACAGGACCTATGGGGAAATAACATAAACAAAGATGCTGGTGAAGAGTTTAGATAGCGTTGCTTTGAACTATGGGGATTAGCGGTTAATAAAACAGTGAAGGATGAAGGGTTTGTCCTTCGATGCCTCTGCTGGGGGCTGGGCCTCCCCTCCCCCATGCTGTGGTCAGGATACTCTGCCTACTCGGCAGGCGTTCTGTGTTCCCCACATACCTCATCTTCTAAATGGCTGGGTTCTGCCTTCTATCCCATCTCCAACTTCTGCATCAGAGCTTTGCTCCTCTATTTCTAATGTGATAATTACTGAGTTAATGGGCATGTGATCCATAGCCCATCAATGAGGTAGAACCAGCACACAGCCTGGAAAGCCTTCAGCAGTCAGTGAGAATATGAACAAAGAAGGAATATACTCTTTCAATGACCCATGTGCAAGGCATTCTGCCAGATGTTGAGGTCATGGTGCCACAGTGTATCCATCAGAGCACACACAGATGCTCACACACATACCCACATACACACAGGACAGCAATCATTTAGAAGCTGTGCCATGCATGTGGTCATTAAAGTTTACTGAGCAGCTACTATACACAAGGCACTCATGGGTTTAAGATTCAGCTCCTGCCCTCAGGGCCTTATCGTCAGGCCAGGAAGGAGGACACAGGCGCAGACAATGGAATAGTACAGCGAGTGCCAAGACCACAGTAGAGACAGAAATTCAGAGGAAGCCAGGCTCGTTGACGGCTGGCCTGGCTAAGGAGAGCTTCAGGAAGGCGATGTTTAGACAAGTGCTTGAGGGATGGGTTGGATTTCCTTTAAACTGAGAGGCAAGGGCACCGGGCAGCGGGGACTGCGATGTGCAGCGTGTGGCGTAAGGGGCGGATTGTGTGTAGAGGAAGGTGATTCGGGAGGATCCTGGCATACCTCCCAGCTCAGAGGGCAAAGGCAGCTGCGGGGTTTGGTGCCCGGCACTGGCTCTTGCCGGGGGTCTGGGCGACGCTTGGGAAACAGGGTTTCGGTTGAAGCTGCTATCGGTAAGTGGTTGGCCTTGCCTTCACTCTCTGACACCATTTTCCCAGAAACCTTTGAGCCAAAAAAAGAGGGGGCCATCTTTTTTCTGGGACCAAGCTCAGGAATTGCCGTCTGCAGAGGTGCAAGCAAACACGTCTTTGCAAGACTACCTGGGACTTTAAGATGGCTCTGCAGGGTCACCCAGCTCTAGGGTCTGTCCGGGGTGGGGTGGGGTGGGGACTGTGAGACAGCAGGGCTCCAGGGGTCGCCCCGCTCAGCTGATGTGCCTCCCGTCCCCCAGGCCCCGGGACATTGTGCAGCATCACATATTTCTGGCAAACCAGGGACAAGGTGGCCCTTCCTCGCTGAAGTGCCAATCCATTAGCTGCGTGATACCTGCCTCCATCCCCTCTCTTTCCAAAGTCTCGCCTTCTTGTGCAGATGTGTGTCATTTTGGCCAGCAGAAACAAGTCCCTGCCACACTGTTCAGGTTCCCAAAGATGAGGCCCTTGCCTTCAAAGTCAGACGGCGGCCTGTTTGGTTGGTTGTGATCATGATGTTCGGGGGTGAAGGAGAGGGTCCCTGCAGTAGTTTTATTTCTGGAAGAACCACCACCCTCCCAGGGGGAGCAGCAAACAGCTCAGTAAGGCCCAAACACAAATCAGATGGTCTGCTTTGTTTATAGAGTGAATGAGCATCTTCTTTCATCTCTGCCCAAAGAGTCAGTGTTACCAATTCCAGAAGCCTGAATTCCTTACAAGATAAAAGGATGTATGACCATAGTGTTAAGATGATTGCTGCTGTTGTCTTTAAAGTGAAACTAAGTTTGACTAAGAGCAACTCATATGTCCAATGAGTATGGCCCAACAGAATCCCCCGGCTTCCAGAAATGGCTCATAAACTTCTCGGTAAAAGACAGCAAGCCTTATTATTTTATAATCACATTTTGCTTGGGATTAAAAATAATATTACCCAGTCTAATTGCCTAATTGCCAAAATTTGGGCTGTTTTTGAAAAAATCAATCTGTTCTCAACAAAGACAATGATTTGTGCCTTGAGGGTGGTCGAAAGACTGCATTCACACACCAAGGACCGTTTCCAGAGAAAAGTGCTAAGAATGTGTTTTCTGATATGGCATATCTGCAGTAAGGTTTCAGCCTATCAGGAAAATGCCTTTGAAGGTCATAAAATTCATTTGGCTGTATAAGTTCTGATGCGTATGCTAAAATAATCAGTCACGTTACTTTATAGTCACACCTCGTCCTCTCATTCTGGAAAATCAATAAAGTGAGAAGAAGGCTGGGGATATTGTGTACAACTATTTAAAAGAGAGAAAACAAAAAATAATATTCTGTGAAAATGGTCCTCAAGGAAACACAGACCTAGTTTTCATAAGCAGGCTCAATTTTATCTCCAAGCTCATCACTGAATTATTAAACCGAAGTACCCATCATATCCTAGACAGAAGCACAAAAAAATAAGGAAACAGCATGCATCTTTTCTATGATGCTCTGGGGCACCGGAAATTATCCATGGCCTCTAAAATGTATTTCTAAAATGTGGCCATTATTCACACTGTGAATGGTCTGTTCCACCAAACTTTACAAAGCCCGATGTTGCCCTCACTTCTGACACCTTCCCACCTGAAGTGTCCACCCTCCTCTTCTCTGCTAGTGCTTCCCTGCATCTCAAGACCTAGCTCAATACCTTCCTGTTTTCCAAAGCCACCTGTGCCTGGCTGGTGACCCAGAAAGGCTGAAGGAATAAGACAGGAAGATGGGAAGCAAGAATCATGCATGAAGCTACAAGGAGGCCCCCAAAAGCTGCCTCCTGAGGGTATTTTCTGGGCCCTGGGACACTCAGAACCATAGGAACTGCCAAGGAGGAAGAGTAGGGTGTCCAGGCAGGAGAGGGAGCAGTCCTTAGCGGACCCCTTGGGTCTTATCCAACTTGTTTTTCACCAGCACCAGTAGCAGCTAGATTTAGCACAGATCAGCCCAGGCAAGACCATCAACAGATGAAGCAGTCATGGAGTAAATCTAGAAGGTACTGGGTGGCCTTTCATTTTGTTCATTGTTTCCTTTGCTATGTAGACGATTTTAGTGTGATGTAGTCCCACTAGCTTATTTGTGATGTCATTGCCTGTGCTTTTAGTGTCATATCCAAAAAAATAATTGCCAAGACCAAAGTCAAGGGGCTTTCTATCTGTGTTTTCTTCTAAGAGTTTTTCAGTTGTAGGTCTTACATTTAAGTTGTTAATCTGATTTGGGTTTATTTTTATTTATGGTATAAGGGTCCAATTTCACTCTTTTGAATATGATTATCTAATTTCCCCAACATCATTTATTAAAGAGACTATCTTTTCCCCATTGTCTATTTTTGACTTCTTTGTCAAAATTAGTTGACTGTTTGTTTCTGGATATTTTATTCTATTGTGTTGATTTATGTGTCTGTTTTTAATTCCAGAACCACATGTTTTGACTACTATATCTCTGTAATATAGTTTGAAATCAGGAATTGTGACGGCTCCAAATTTGTTCTTCTTTCTCAACAGTGACTTTACAATTCAGTCTTTTGTGGATCTATGCAAATTTTAAGATTTTTTTCCTATTTCTGTGGAAAATGCCATTGGAATTTTGATAGGTATTACATTGACTCCATAGATCACTTTGGGTACTATGAACATTTTAACAATATTAATTCTTCCCACATATAAACATGGGATTTTTTCCATGTATTTTGTGGCTTTTTCCATTTCTTTCATCAATGTCATATAATTTTCAGTGTACAGATCTTTTACTTCCTTGATTAAAGTTATCCTTAAGTATTTCATTCTCTTTGATGCTATTGTAAATGGGATTGATTTCTTTTTCAGAAAGTTTGTTGTTAGTCTGTAGAAATGCAACTGACTTTTTAATGTTGATTTTGTGTCCTGCAACTTTAATGAATTCCTTCATTAGTTCTAATGGTTTTTGGTGGGGGGGGAGTCTAGGATATTGCATGTATAAGATCATATGCTTTGCAAACAGATAGTTTTACTTCTTCCTTTCTAATTTAGATATCAATGGTTTCCTTTTCTTGTCTAATTGCTCTGCTAGGACTTCTAGCGTTATGCTGAATGACAAAAGTGGGCATTCTTGTCTTGTTCCTGATCTTAGAGAAAAGTCTTTCAGCTTCTCACTCTTGAGAATGATGTTAGCTGTGAATTTGTCCTGAACTATGGCCTTTATTGTGTTGAGGTACTTTCCTTCCTAATTTGTTGAGAGTTTTTAACAGGAAAGGAAGTCAAATTTTGTCAACTGCATTTCCTACATCTATTGAGATAATTGTAGATTATCTGTTAATGTGGTGTATCTTCATTCTGTTAATGTGGTGTATCACGTTTATTGATTTGCATACATTGAACCAACTTGCGCCCTGGGAGCAGTGGTTTCTTTTCTTTTTTAAATGTTTATTTGACTGTGCCAGGTCTTAGTTGAGGGATGTGGGATCTGTAGCTGCAGCATGTGAAATTTTTAGTTGTGGCACACAGGACTTTTAGTTGCGGCATGCAAACTCTTAGTTGTGGCATATGGGATCTAGTTCCCTGATCAGGGATTAAACCTGGGCCTTCTGCATTGGAAGCTCAGAGTCTTAGTACTGAACCACCAGGGAAGTTCAAGTGGTTTCTTTTAAATATGGTCTGAAATTAGATGTAGGTCTAGAGTTAGAATCTAGTTTTTCTACATGTAAAGCAAGCTCTATGAGAAAGAAACTTCCAGGTACAGACATGGATGGACCTTTTCATTGTCGTAGAAGGCAATGGCATCCCACTCCAGTGCTCTTGCCTGGGAAATCTCATGGACAGAGAAGCCTGGTGGGCTGCAGTCCATGGGGTCACAAAGGGTCAGACACGACTGAGCGACTTCACTTTCACTTTTCACTTTCACGCATTGGAGAAGAACATGGCAACCCACTCCAGTGTTCTTACCTGGAGAATCCCAGGGACGGGGGAGCCTGGTGGGCTGCCATCCATGGGGTCGCACAGAGTCGGACACGACTGAAGTGACTTAGCAGCAGCATTCACAATTTAATTTAACCTGATCTTAGGATGAGACTTAGAATGAGAAAGCTAAGCGCCGAAGAATTGATGCTTTTGAACTGTGGTGCTGGGAAGACTCTTGAGAGTCCCTTGGACAGCAAGGAAATCAAACCAGTTGATCCTAAAGGAAATCAGTCCTGAATATTCATTGGAAGGACTGATGCTGAAGCTGAAGCTCCAGTACTTTGGCCACCTGATGCGAAGAACTGACTCATTGGAAAAGACCCTGATGCTGGGAAATATTGAAGGCGGGAGGAGAAGGGGATGACAAAAGGTGAGATGACTGGGATTGCATCACTGACTCGATGGACATGAGTTTGAGCAAGCTGCAGGAGTTGGTGATGGATGGGGAAGCCTGGCATGCTGCAGACCATGGGGTCGCAAAGAGTCGGAAGCGACTGAGCAACTGAACTGAACTGAACTGAGAATGAGACTTGATCAGAACCCTAACTTACCCTGTTTCCTATTTTAATGTCCATTTAGTTTATACCTCTGGGTCTCAGGCTCCTCAGACTTAAATGCAGCTTGGCATTAAGAGCCCTTCCACCTTCCCAGAACAACTCTTCCTTGTTTAGCCACTTATTGCAACAACCACAGTTTACTTTTATCACTGCTTCATCAGCCAGGAAGTTCTCCAATTGTTCCAAATTCTCCTGTATGTTCTACTCCACTGTTGGAATAGCGAGAGTACGTCTTGAAACCTCCATGTTCAAAGCAGAAGACTGCTTTCCTCTTCATTGCTACAGAGGAGGAATTCCCTACTCGTTTTAGAAAAACCTTTTTTGTTGTTGTTGTTTTGCTCAGTAATTGATATTTGTTTTAAAAATATGGAAGATGCAGAAAGAGGAAAGGAAGAAAAAACCCCACAATCCTAACACTATTCCTCGTAGCTCAGTCGGTAAAGAATCTTCCTGCAATGCAGGAAGGTTTGATTCCTGGGTGGGAAAGATCCCCTGGTGAAGGAAATGGTAACCCATTCCAGTATTCCTGCCTGGAGAATCCTATGGACAGAGGAGCCTGACAGGCTACAGTCCATGGGATCGCAAGAGTCATACACGACTTAGCAATTAAACCACCACAATTGATATTTGGGCTATTTCCTTACATTCTTTCTCTTGCTTTTTTTTTCCCCCCTGTACAGATGAATTTTTTATTGTGATATAATTCACATGTCATAAAATTCATCCTTTTAAAGTATGTGATTCAGTGGTTTTAATATATTCACTGAGTTGTGTAACCATTAGTGTTATCTAATTTCAGAACATTTTCATCACTCCCAAAAGAAACTCCACACCTACCAGTGGCCACTCCCATCTCCCCTCCTCCAGCTCCTGACAACCACTAATCTACTTTCTGTCTGTATGGATGGGGCAAGTGAATTTGCACATTATTAAACAGGGAATCCTTACATTCTTTCTTAGGGCTTCTCTGATAGCTCAGTTGGTAAAGAATTTGCCTTCAATGCAGGAGACCCTGGTTCAATTCCTGGGTTGGTAAGATCCACTGGAGAAGGGATAGGCTACCCACTCCAGTATACTTGGTCTTCCCTTGTGGCTCAGCTGGTAAAGAATCTGCCCACATGACCTGGGTTTGATCCCTGGGTTGGGAAGATCCATCCCCTGGAGAAGGGAAAGGTTACCTACTCCAGTATTCTGGCCTGGAGAACTCCATGGACTGTATAGGCCATGGGGTCACAAAGAGTCAGATATGACTGAGCGACTTTCACTTTCACTTCACTTTACACTCTCTTAATAAAGAAATCCTCATCTTACCAAAAGCTGCCAGTTCATAGGTGCTCTTCAAAGTTTAATTACATTGTACTTAAAATTGCCTCTAGCACTATTCAACTCATACCACTTACTTCTTGGACATAAATCTCTTCCAAAAGTCAGGATTTCAAACAATTTTATACAGAAAAATGAGTTTTTAAGATGTTTTGTCACATGTTTTGATCATGAGCTTCGTGGGCTTCTTGCTACATCCCCAGCTCCATCTCCAACCCCCAGTGGAGTAACCCTGATCCCCTTAAACCCCATTGCACACTGTTCAGCCTCATAACTATCAATTTTAGTGACTGTCATCAAAAAAAATTGTGTCAAATACCATTTGAGGGAAAACTATCAAAATATACTATGCCTAGTTTAGTCTCTTTTTAAATGAAATTGATTCTTTTCTATCCTGCTTTCTAAATTCATACATATACTTCGTAATGAAATGTTTAAGTACATGCCATAGTCTTGCTCTGCAAGGTGAGTGGAGATCCCAACACAGCACACCTATTGGGGTCCAGTTAGAACATGGACCCCAAGCTGGTCCAAACTGAAAAGGCCATAGGAAAAGGATGATGCATGTAGGCAGAAAAATTAATACTTGTATTGAGCTGTGACGCCTAAGGGAAGAGTCAGCAAGAAAATACCAGTGGAGGTTAGAACCAACATTCATTAGGCGCCAACTGCATGTGTGGATTGTGGAGGAGTGGGGGACAGAGGTGAGAATAAGGAAAGCCACAGTGAGTGGGACTGGTCAGTGCTGTGGGCAAGCAGAACCTTCAGTGGGGAGGTGCCCCCGAGCTCCTTCAAGGAAAGAGGAGAGGAAGGGGATTCCAAGCATGAGAACAGCAAGAACAGGGGCCTGGATGCGTGGAGCATGTGACCATTCACGGAACTGCCAAGCCCACAGGATGGAGTCAGCATCTGGGGGATGATGTTGCTGAAAGAGACGAGAACCAAAGCCTACATCCTGAGTGCTGAGCTGATGCGTGTGTACTTCTTCACTTTACCTGTCTGCATGAAAGCAGACACTAGAACAGGCAAGTCATGGACAGAAGTTTCCAGAACTGCAGTGAGATACGGGACCTCACCCCTAACTTGAGTGAACCCCCAGGCTGGTGGAGCAGGCAAGAAGCGGCCCTCCTCGTGTTACCTTCCCAGAGTCGAGGCTCTTATCGCACCTTCTCCTGGTCCAGAGGCAGGGGGAACTCTTAACAGGAAAGACTAATGAGTTTAAACCTTCAAAACTGCACCCTGCACAAGATCTCCTTGGGGGCAGATGCTGTGAGGGTCTCTAGCTCTCCCTGAGAGCCTTTGTCTTTCCCAAGTGCATATTTTCAAGAAAATGAAGTGGGAGGGAGGCCCTGCCTCATTCAAGCCGATGTCTGTTGCTCAGGAGTCTTGGGGATTCCCTGATAGCTCAGTTGGTAAAGAATCCACCTGCAATGCAGGAGACCCCAGTTCAATCCCTGGATCAGGAAGATCCACTGGAGAAGGGATAGGCTACCCACTCAAGTATTCTTGGGCTTCCCTTGTGGCTCAGCTGGTAAAGAATCCACCTGAAATGCAGGAAACCTGGGTTCGATCCCTGGGTTGGGAAGATCCCCTGGAGAAGGGAAAGGCTACCCACTCCAGTATTCTGGCCTGGAGAATTGCATGGACTGCAATTCTCTGCAATTCTTTGTGTCCATGGGGTCACAAAGAGTCAGACACAACTGACTTTCACTTCACTTCACTTCACTTCAGGAATCTTGTCTGGAAAATGAGTGTTGAGAGCTCAAGGATGGTGACCTTGAGCTGATCCCAGGATAGACCCAGGATAATAAGAACCACATCCACGGCCCCTCAAGGCTGCGGCTCCTCCTCTTCAGCGTCATCCTCCCCAGACACCCAGCTCAGCCACAGTCTTCACGTCTCCCCCACCTTGGGCATCTGATCTAGACCTCTTGTTTTCTGACCTTGTTCCAGGGCCTCATGCCATGCCTGGCGCACATGAACAAATCGGTAAATATTTTCGCAAGAACAAATAGAAGTCGGCTTTGGCTTCCTATTCAGCACCTCTGTTTCGTGCCTGTCTCTAATCTCAGTGTCTTTGACCCAGGTTATTAGCATGGCCCCAGAACAGATTACAAATGCACAACTGCCTTGCTGAATGGTATGGTGTTATTAGCCGTGACTCTGATCTACGCTGATTAGAAACACCCAGTTACAGCAGCTTATCACTCAGGACACATGCCCCTTTCCAGGACAAGCACAAACATTAATGTATGCAATTCACTCACCCATTCATCAGACATTTATCAGAGCCATACTATATATATCAGGCACTGAGCTGGAAATTAAGACTACAGAAATTGAAAAGGCCCAATAAAGACAGAAACAGAAGTGAAGTGAAGTATACAATAGAAACATGGATGCTGTGAGACCACGGGGCCCTCAAACAGGACACACGGAGAATTACAGTCAGTGCACTATTGATGAGAAACTAATATTAATAAGCATATTCATGAGAAATTTTAAATATACCTGAAGCACAAAAGACTTATTTCCCTCTGTGTTTAGGTCACATTAAACGATAGTTAATGGTCCTGGTTGATGTCTACTGAGCACCCAGAACATATCAGGCACTGTGCTAAGTCCATCTCTGAGCAGAAACACACGGAGATGGATGGAAGGATGGAGGAGGGTGGGGGAGGGAGGGTACCACTTGCTCCTGGGTTTGCATGTGGCTGGTTTCAAGGCAAGATAAGCCACACTGAGAAAAGTTCAAAAGATAATTAAACCAGTTAGAAAGCAAAACAGCACTGGGACTGAAGCTGGGTTTCAGAGCCAATTTCCAAGAAGTAATTTCATCATCATAGAACATCAAACGTGAATTCCATTTTCAGCTATGCAAATTCCAAAAGAATAATACCTCACATTTGCATAATGCTTGATGCTTTTCAAAGTGCTTTCCCAGTTATTAATCGAGAGGAGGCTTTATTACTACCAGAAACGTAAATTGAAATTCTGTTCAAACTCAAACTCTCCATTATTTTTTCCACTTTCCCCTCAAAAACCAGAGCTGCCTAAATCCAGGTGCTTTTGATGGAGTGGGTAATTTTAATAACTTCCACTGACAAGGTGAATATGCATAAATGAAGCATATTGTGGGGCCTCACATCCAGTCTCTGATCAAGTCAGACTTCAGAAAACCTTCTGTTGAATTAATAAGATCACGGGGAGTTCTTTTCAGTTTAAATCTGAGATCCTCCCAGGTCTCAGACTTTGTGGCACTGCATACACTACATTCATCCCTTTCTATCAAATATTAGAAAACGAGGAAATTAGTTCCCCCTCTTTATCTTTGAACCTACAGAAATCCCTTCACAGTGACTTTCCCATGCACATCTCCAGACCACGACACCGGACAGCTCCTTTATCTTTCTTTTTTTTTTTTTTTTTGCTTTTAACATCATCAGAACCAAGAGGCTGAATCTTCTGTAAATCCAGACTAGGGAGATAGGATGGGGATGCAAGAAAATACTTCTGCCCAAACCTTGCCAATCTGTTGCTTTCTCCCTCTCTTTCAAACTTAATTATGTGTAGCATTCTCAGTCACTGAATCACCAGCCTTTCCTGACACCTCCATCGCATGCATTAGAGCAAAAGATTAACCAGGCTGTTTGCTTTTAATTCTGAAGCTGTGTTAATACTCAACTCCCTCTAGATTAGAGGGGAAGAAAAACACACTCCCACAGACCCCACCCTGGCTCCAGCACGGCTCCGCGACTGCAATTTCTGACAATGTCACCGGGGTTGGGACATACTGGCTGCACTTACCATTTCAGGAGGGCCAAGAGGACCACGGACAGGGCCACCGTCACCGTGGGGCCACTCACTTCCAGCCTGAAGAACCCTAAGACTTCCATTGTTCCTCAAAGACCCTAAAGCGGTAATACTGAAGAGGAAAGAGAAAGGCTGATCCCCCAGCTGTTACAGGAACCCACAGTCTGCAGACAGAAGACATAGGCAACCAAGAAAATATCCCAAGACGTGGGTCCCCGAAGTGTGCTCTTTCTCAGAAGCGTCTCCTTATAAAGAGGAAGGAAGAGGAGGGAAAAGCAAAAGGTTTCATTGTAAGGCAATGAATCAGCAACTTAATTTTCTTCATGACTGTACCGCCAATAAACATTTACATTAACTTCCCCGGGAAGAAGCAGCAGCAGACCTGACCCAAGGTCTGCTGGGAAAGAAAATGGCTTCAACCGTAGAATTCTATCATGACAAGTACTTCTTAAAGAAAGAACATGCTTTAAAAAAAAATTAATTTGTCATTAAATGGTCATATGGATCAGGAAACTGAATGTCCCAGAAAAATTTGAGGCCAGACTTCAGACTGATGAAAAATGCCAGCTGCATTGAGGACATCTATCCCATGCTGAGGAAATCCATCCCACTAAGGTCATTTGGGATTCCCTAATAGTTTAGTTGGTAAAGAATCTGCCTGTAATGCAGGAGACCCCAGTTCAATTCCTGGGTCAGGAAGATCCCCTGGAAAAGGGATAGGCTACCCACTCCAGTATTCTTGGTCTTCCCTTGTGGCTCAGCTGGTAAAGAATCCGCCTACAATGTGGGAGACTTGGGTTTGATCCCTGGGTTGGGAAAATCCCCTGGAGAAGGGAAAGCTACCCACTCCTGTATTCTGGCCTGGAGAGTTCCATGGACTGTAAAGTCCCTGGGGTCACAAAGAGTCGGACACGACTGAGCGACTTGTACTTTCCCTTTTCAAGGTCATTTAGTCCATGGGGTCCCTGCTCAGCGGGGTCCCTGCTCAATGCCTAAGGATCTTGCCTCGAGTCAGCCCTCTCATCATGACTTGGAGGATTTCTCAAATGTCTAAAAGCATACCTGTAGGTTTGTGTAAGGGCCCTTTGTTCTAGCTCTGAGCTTATCTGACTAAGGTGGACTGGATTATTTTTTGCTTATTAATCAGCTGGTGACACCTTTAGTAACAGGAAGGGTGTATCAGAGAGGAAGCCGTTCACTCGCCATGACAGTCTTTTGTTCATTCATCAAGGGTCGGGGGGCCAGGCTGTATGCTGAGTTTACAGTGCTTGGAAGAGAAGCACTGGGCTCCAGAGACTTTTCTCTGGGGACAGACCGACAATAAACAAGTAGATAAATAAATAAGTAATTTTATGTTGAGAACAGCATTGTGAAGGTCGTGAACACAGGGCTGTGACTGGGAATAATTGGGATAACTCATTAGGAGAGTGTGGGGGGAAATGTGGGGAGGACAGCTTGAAGCCAAGAGCCGCAGATGAGGGGGAGACATCAGGTAAAGTGCCAAAGGCAAAGCCTTTGGGCCAAAAAGGTGACCAGATAAAGGCTCTAAGGTGGGAGTGAACTCCCCTTGTTGTGGGAACTGGAGAGAGGCCAGTGGGCCAGCTGGAGGAGCAGCTGGGGAAGGAGGAGACACCACAGAGGCCAGACAGCTCAGAGCCACAGTGAGCAGCCAGGGCTTCATTTTATGTGCCACTTAGCAGTTTAGTGTGGTCATATTTCTGTTTGTTAGAGTTGTTCTGACCGTGCGTGAAGAATTCATGGAAAGAGAAGCAGGGAGCCGCTTGGAAGATGATTTCGCTCATCTTGAGACGAGGCTGCTCAGACTAGAGAAGGGATGGGAGGAGGAGAGAAGTAGATGAGTTTGAAATCTATTCTGGGAGACAGACCCCACAGAATTTCCTGGTGGGTTGGAGGAAGACGGAAGGGAAGGGAAGTGGCATATCTGACCCCCATGTTCCTGACTTGAGGAAACGCCTTTCACTGAGATGAAGAAGGTTGGGAAAAGATGGGGTACTGTTGGGGTCAAAAGTTGGGTTTTGGTGCTGTTGAGATGCCTGGGAGACACCGGAGTGGAGCTGTCAAGTCAGAGAGGAATCTCAGCTGGAAATACAAATAATAATCCTTAATACTGACAACGCCATTAATGGAGTACTTACTATGTGCTAGATACTAGTCTAAGAACATCCAGATATATTAGCTCACTTAATCCTCATAAGCTACTCTAAGAGGCAATGTTTAATTATTAATCCCACTTTAGAGAAGTAGAAACTGAGGCACAGGAGATATGACTCCAAAGCCCATACTCTTTATCAAAAGGCGATAGTCAGTCATTCAAGGCACCAATATGCAAATGGTAGTTAAATCCAGATGCATTGATGAGCAACAGCCCCAAATAAGAGAGTGAGCCATGCAAATACCAAATAGCTTCCTTCCAAGCACCTTCGCTATTCTCTAACCATTTGACCTGCCTCCCTGTTTTGCATCTCTAGTTGGGTGTCCCCCAGCGGCTACACCTATCTGGACAATGCCCCATGTTCCAGCCAAGCCCTTTAGGACTTCCTGTCCTCTCTCCATATTCTACATCTCTTTTGTCCCCTGTGACCAGTACCATGTGTGTGTGTATGCGAAGTCACTCAGTTGTGTCCGACTCTTTGCAACCATGTGGACTGTAGCCTGCCAGGCTCCTCTGTCCATAGGATTTTCCAGGCAAGAATATTGGAGTGAGTTGATACATAAGTTTATTTACGTAAGACCTCCTGGAGACTTGAACCTACCGACATGCATGGTGACTCTCCAACAGTGGGGTGCAGAGAGCGGCATTCCTCAAGTGCATTAGACCACAGAATCCCTCTTAAGGGACATGTATGAACACAGCCTGGATGTTGTGCTCTTAGGAATGTGCTTGGAGAAATATCGACCAAGCCCGGCTCTTATTTACAGAGGAAGAAACGGAAATCCAGAAAGAGAAAGTGATGGTACAAAGTCCCACAGCCACCTGGTGACAGAGACCAGGGCCCTCATCTCTCTTTCAGACTCTGCATCTAGAATATATGCCTCCCATCCTGCTATGGACCTGTGGGACTGTCATAGGCCCTACCCTTTCCATGGAGATGGCTTTGATGGACCTGTCAGAGACCCTGCCTGGTTCACGGAGATGACTTTGATGTTGGCAATCAGTTCAGAGATGTCCTGAGGGGTGGTCAACCTCCCCTAGTAACACCAGTTCCTCTCATTCATGTGCTGAGTTTATTCGCTCAGTCATGTCCGACCCTTTGCGACCCCATGGTCTGCAGCCCATCAGGCACCTCTGCCCAGGGGATTCTCCAGGCAGGGATACTAGAGTGGGTTGCCATGCCCTCCTCCAGGGGATCGTCCCAATCCAGGGATCGAACCCAGGTCTCCCACTTTGCAGGTGGATTCTTTACCATCTGAGCCATGAGGAAAGCCCAACTAATTCCTCAACTAGTATTTCTGGAGTCCTTTGTGTGGGATTTGTGATTTGTGGAAGCTGTAAATGCTGTAGAGAGATCATCACCCCCTTTCTATGCTCGCCTCAGAACAGAGATAATACTCAGTGAATTGTGGACAGTAATTAATCCAGATGGAACAGAAGAGTCAAACAAGAGAGGTTTTAGGCTTTGCATCAGTAGAGTAACATGATTAAGGATGTTTTATAGTTTGAGTGTCTGTGATGCAATGCAGGGACATGCTGGTTGAGATTTTTCCAGAATGAGGAGGAAACTGTTGCCATAATATATACCATCATTAAATATTAGGCCTTTATTCTCTAGATTTTTTATTCTCGCGAAGAGTCAGACATGACTGAGGGACTGAACTGAATTGATTCTCAAGATATTTTCTTTTCAATATATATCTATTAAAAACAACCAACTTAGGACTTACCTGGTGGTCCACTGATTGACAACCTGCCTTCCAATGCTGGAGACTCGGGTTTGATCCTTGGTCAGGGAACTAAGATCACACAGGCCTCAGGGCTACTAAGCCTGAGCACTGCAATAAAGACCCAATGCATCCAAAATAGAAAACGAACAACCAATTCTACAGAACTGTATAAAAAATAGTCTATAATCCCAACTCCCAGAGATAAACGGTTAACCAATTTGTCTATGTCCCCCACTATCTTTTTCTACACATATGCAAACATTGGTATATTTTTAGTTTTTATGAAAACAAGATCATCATATCCATGCCATGTGCAACTGGCCTTTCTCGTTCACCTTATGATGAATATCTTTCCGTGTTCATACTCAGACATATGGAGCTTCCCTGGTGGCTCAGAGGTAAAGAATCTGCCTTCAATGCAGGAGACTCGAGTTCAATCCCTGGGTTGGGAAGATCCCCTGGAGGAGGAAATGGCCACCCACCCCAGTATTCTTGCCTGGGAAATCCCATGGACAGAGGAGCCTGGTGGGCTACAGTCCATGGGGTCTCAAAAAGAATCAGACACAACAACTAAACAACCACAGACACATGCATCATTTGCTTCTTGGAATTCCCCTGGTTGGCTGTGTTGTAATTCATACAGGTCCATCCTCTGTTAAATGGCATTCAAGCTGTTTTCAAGTTTTCCCAACTACAAATGAATCTTTGGTGAACATCCTTATACATATTACTGTGAGGATAACCCAAGTGACAGTCTCAGAAGTAGAATTTCAAAAATGCTAGTAGGTGATACCCTCTAGAGAGGCAGTTGGCTACCTGCCCCTAGCTGTGTATCAATGTGTCCATTTACCCCACTCAGTGGGACACCCCTCTGTCTCAACCCACTCCAATTCTAGCTTCTTTGTCTCCTAGATCTAGGCAGACACCTCCCCCAGAGTTGAGTCAACTGTTTTGACTTAAGTCTTGTGTTTCTTTTTAAAGCTTTCATCCATAAATTGTGTGGTATTTCCTCCATGTTCCCTGTGTTTAAAAACTGCCTGTGCAAATGCCTTCCTTCTCTGTCGAAGCTTCCCAGCTGGCCTGCATGAAACCCAACGTCTCTGACAAGGTTTGAAGCCTCAGAATGTGTTCCCTCTGCCCTACGAGACCCTGAGGGGAAGGACAGCGGGGTGTCCTCAGCATCATAGCTGATCAAGGAACACTGACCTGTAACTTCATTTCAGCCTCATAGCAAACTTGGGCAGTAGGTGAGCAGGACTTTTCATTCCTGGGTTCCCAGAGGGAAAAACTGGAGCTCAGAGATGTTATAAGACTGTCCGAGATCTTGTGTGTATGTGCTCAGTCACTTCATTCATGCCCAGCTCTTTGAGACCCTCTGGACTGTAGCCCACCAGGCTCCTCTGTCCATGGGATTCCTCCACACAAGAATACTGGAGTGGGGTGCTCGCTTCGGCAGCACGTATACTAAAATTGGAATGATACAGAGAAGATTAGCATGGCCCCTGCGCAAGGATGACATGCAAATTCGTGAAGCGTTCCATATTTTTAAACAGATCACCAGCCCAGGTTGGATGCATGAGACAAGTGCTCGGGCCTGGTGCACTGGGAAGACCCAGAGGGATCGGGTAGAGAGGGAAGTGGGAGGGGGGATCAGGATGGGGAATACATGTAAATCCATGACTGATTCATGTCAATGTATGACGAAAACCACTACAATATTGTAAAGTAATTAGCCTCCAACTAATAAAAATAAATGGAAAAAAAAACAAATAATAGTTTTCCAGAACAAATATAACATGTATGTATATATATTAAATATCTGTTCAAGTAAAAAAAAAAAAAAAAGAATACTGGAGTGGGTAGCCATGGCCTCCTCCAGGGGATCTTCCTGACCCAGGGATCGAATCCACGTCTCCTGCATTACAGGAGGATTCTTTACAGCTGAGCCACTGAGGGAGTTCATCTGATATCATACTTTTCATAAATCCTAGAGGCCAGGCTCAAACCCCAATCTTCTGGCTTTAAACCCAAAGTTTTGTTCCCTAAACTTAAAATCACATATTGATTTAAATATTCATAGTTCACCCAGCCAGAGCCTGGTATGATACAGTTTATTCTGTGTTTCTGCCCCTGGGGTACAGAGTTGCTGCAGTTAAAGACAGAGGGGATGCGCCAGCTGCTTTATCTCCATGGAGAAGATGCTGGGACTATTTGGAAGGCAGAAAACCTTAGCTAGCTCTAATATAGCCCAGCCTCCTCAGCAGCATCCCGTGTATTACGGACTCCCTGTCCAGTTTCTGAGAACAGGGGTCAGATTCACAGGTTCCTCCATTTATCATTCCAATCAGCTCACGAGCATTGGACCGTCTGTGTGCACTTGGCACTGGGGGACAGAATCCTTGCATATAAGGCCTCACATTGCAGGTCTTGCCGCCAAGGAGCTCAGCTTCCAGGATAGGGAAGCAGACACGTAAACACCTACCTCCCGTCCATGTTCTAGAGACTGTGACATAAAGACAGACAGGGCATGAAAGGGGCAAAAACAGGAGGAAGGAGATTGGTAAAGGCTTTATTTATTTTTTAAAAAAGTTTTGGCCACACTGCACAGCTTGCAGGATCCTAGTTCCCCGACCAGGGATTGAAGTCCTAACCACTAGACCACCAGGGGATTCCTTAGTCAAGGCTTTGAACAAATGACACCTGAGCTTAGACTGGACCGACGACGACAGGACAGACGGAGTTGGCAGGCAGCGCACAGCTAAGGCTAGCCTGAGGGCATCGGATGCTGGGGGTGAGTGGAGGGGGTCAGGTGAGGCAAGGCAGTTGGGCCACACCAGAGAGTTTATACTTTATCCTAGGATCAGTGAGAAGCCAGGGCAGGACCAAAAATTGAGCACCAACAGTATTATTATTATTTCTAAACAGAAATACTTCTCGGAAGGCAGATCAGAGGGGTTACAGCTGAGATGGGAGACCAGCGAAGAGACACTGGTCAGCTAAGTGAGAGAGGATGGTCTGAACGGAGCAGTAGATGTGGAAATGGGGAGGAAGGGGCTGGGTTTTGAGATTGCGGGGAGGGCAGAACCAACAGTTCTTGGTCATTGAGTGTGGTGGTGAAGTGCTGCTGAAGATAACCCTCCAATTTCGGGCCCCACTGATGGGGCCCATGTGGTGTCGTGTAACAGGATAAGGGCTTGGGGAAGGAATAAGTGGAGGGAAGTTATTATGGCTTCCGTGGTGAGCAAGCTGAGCACAAAGTCCCTGGTGGGCAGACAGGTAAGGATGCTCAGGAGGCCCCAGGCCCTGGCGAGGTCGGGAGAGAAATCTGAAGTAGAGAAGGAGTTTTTGAGAGCCATTTGTATAGAGATGGAGCAAGGCTATAAGGACAAAATTGGCCACGGAGAAAAGGTAGGGTGCTGAGAAGTGGGTCATGGGAAGGACACTAACAAGAGCAGCCTTGCAGGGGACGGGGCAGAGAGGGGCCTGAAAAGAAGTAGAGGAGGGTCGCTCTGAGAGGGAGCAACGGAAGTGCCCGAGGGACACTTTCTTTCTAGTGCTTAAAGCATTGCTTTTTCTTTGCAAGTCCTAGATTCAATCAAACCCAACCCCTTTAGCTCTCTAGCTTGGATATTCTAGGGAGGCTACTTAATCTCTTATATATTCTTTCTCATCTGTAAAGTGGGGATACCCGTACATACTGCCCAGGGCTCTTGTGGGGAAGATGAGGTGCCCGTGGAGCATGCTCAGCAGAGCCCTGACACACGGGAAGCACTTGTGCACATGGTCTGTGATCGTTCCCACCAAAGCCACAGGGGGACAGTTTTAAGAAGCCGGAAAAGTCCAAGGGTATGAACGTTACTGAAAAACCAGGTGAGGCGGTTCCTGAAGCATCCTCATTTGGATTCAGCAATTTGATCATTGCTGCCACCCCCAGAATGGCTTTGGTGAAATGGTGGGTATAGAGAGAGAGAGGGACAGAAAAGGCAATTTGGAAAGGACTGATTCAGACTTCTCTGTCCTTCTCTCTGGCCCCATGGCTGAGATGTGGGGGAACGCACAGGTCTACTTTTTGAGGAACCCATGTGAAACCAGAACATCTCCTTTGTTAAGACATGGCTGCCATCTGTGTCTTTCCCTCCTGAGATAAGGACAGAACTATCTTTTCTCCTCCAGGTTGCTATGGAGACAGGAATGAGTTTGTAAACAGTTTAAAGGTCTGTGTCAAATCTTGATTTTGTATTGGCTATGAGGGCAGGGACCATATTTTATATATCATCATACAGCCATGCCGCCTGTCACATTGCAATCTTAAACACTGGCTTGGCTTTAATTAACACCCACAGGCTGATCACTCTCCAGTCTGTTCTCTCCCCCCAGTTCTCATTCCTGAGTTCAGATTAATATATCCAGCTGCCCACTGGACCTCTTCTCAGATCCCCTACAGATGTTACAGACTCCAAATGTCTAAAAACTAGACCCATCAGAGCAGCCTCCTTCCTGCATTAACCTCTCCTTCATCCCACGTCTCTTACCTCCGTGAATCATACCTCCTTCCCCTCAGCTCCCAAGTCAAGAGTTTGGGCTCATCCTTGCCTCTTCCTTCTCTCCTAGCCCCCCCACCTCTGCACCCAGCTAATCACCAAAGCCTATTGCTTCTGCCGACTGTCTCTCCCGTTTATGCTCCCTTAAGTCATTCATTCTTTCATTCATTCCACTTCATCTCACTTGCTCAATAAATGTATCGGCCTCTACTCCGTGTTAGCTACTGTTCTAGGCAATGGGAATCCACTGGGGCAGCAAACATGGGAAGTTTCTGATCTCAGAGAGCTTGTATCTGGGGTCTTCCCTGGTGGTCTAGTGGTTAAGAATCTGCCTTCTGGTGCTCACTTCAGCAGCACATATATTAAAAAAAAGAATCTGCCTTCCAGTGCAGGGGATGTGGGTTCGATCCCTGGTCAGGGACCTAATATCCCGCATGCATCAGGGCAACTAAACCCACATGGCACAAAGAAGACCCAGCATAGCCAATACAAAAAAAAAAAAATAAAGAGAGTGCTTGTATATTATCTAGACCGAGACCCAAATCGCAGCACTACGGTCTCCGTCTCCTAACAGCCTCCCTGTTTCTTGTCCATTCATCAACATTTATTTGCTGAGTTTGTCCTGGGAGGACCTGAAGAACGCAGAGAAGGCCAGTGTGCCTGGGAAACACTGAGGGAAACGTGAGATTGGATGATGGAGGAGGAAAAGGGAGGGTCAGAACACCTAAGACCTGGTTTGTGGTGTGTAAAATGTACTCTTTCCTTCCCAGAGAAAAGGGGAACCACTGAAGAAAGGCCTTTAAGCAGGAGAGTGATGTGATTCTACGTAGGTCAACTGTTTCTCCTCTGGCTTCATTATTGAAACGAGTATGGAGCTCATCAGACTACAGTCTACCCTCTGCATGTCAACGTCGCTCAAGTCCGCAGTCACACAGTGGGGATGCTGAAGCAGTGCCACCGTCCAGACCTTGACTGTATCGTCACTGGAAGTTGTTGACTACAAGCTGCTCTTTTTTAAAATATGTATTTATTTGGCCGATCGGGATCTTAGCTGTGGCTTGTGGGATCTAGTTCCCCCACCAAGGATTGAACCGAGTCCCTCTGCATTGGGAACACAGAGTCTTAGCCACAGGACCACCAGGAAAGTCCCAACCTGCTCTTGATATTGCTAATCAGACATACTGGTGGTTTAGTCACTAAGTCATGTTGAACTCTTGTGACCGCATGGACTGTCACCCACCATGCTCCTCTTCATGGGATTTGTCAGGCAAGAATGCTATGGCCCAGCCCATTTCTCTCACATCTCAGCCTGTCAATGTACATCACCCATCGTCTCAGCTTGTCAGAGGTTCGTACTTCCTAAATTGTTGTCGAAGCTCTCCTGGCGCTTCTCATGGCAGAGTGTGGTCACATGTGGACAATTGAGCATCCTTCTGCTTGTGGATGGAGGGTCAGCAGACAGCTTGACTGCCTTAAAGCGAGTCTTGGAGCTTTCTAGCAAGTGAATGTCTGGAACAGCCATTTTTCACCTCTTAGCTGCAGAAGGTGGGGCAGACATGGTGGAGACACACCCAGAAAGTAGAATCCAGTGTCTATAGAGTTTGATAGCAGATTGCAATACTATTCCAGGCAACAAGTTGGCACCACCAACTCCTGGCATAGAGGAAAGAGGGCACTATGACATATGCACAGGCCCCCAAAGGAGGAGTCCCCAAACAGAAGATAATTAGAAATTTCCACAGGAGCTGCCTTCAAGGAAATATGCCCATCAGCAGATAGTAGGACCACCCAGACCCCAGAACAGCAATATAGAAAGAATTGTTTCCTGGCGGGGAGGAATGGATAGAATAAGTGTTGAATAAGGAGATCTCATGGAGAAGGACATGGCAACCCACTCCAGTACTCTTGCCTGGGAAATTCCATGGACGGAGGAGTCTGGTCGCATAGGGTCGCAAAGAGTCGGACACGACTGAGTGACTTTACTTTCTTTCTTTCTATAGTTGCTTTTATAGAAGGAAATGGCAACCCACTCCTGTGTTCTTGCCTGGAGAATCCCATGGATGGAGGGGCCTGGTAGGCTACAGTCTATGGGGTTGCAAAGAGTTGGACACGACTAAGCAACTCACACACACACACACACACACACACACACACACACACACACACACACACACACAAGGAGATCTCAAGGGCTTTACCTATAGAAGTCTACTTCTCACTCACCTTAAACAATCTGAAAGTGGGCATTTGGTGGCCAAACTTCCAGGCAGGGACTCCAGAATGCAGGCTCTTCTGGTCTTGTGGCCCTACCCCGCCCCCACCTACTAACCCTCAGATGCTGGATCATCTACAACCAGCTGACAGATGGGAAAAAGGAAAAAGATGGGAGGAAGGTCTTCACAGGTCAGACTCTGAAGTGTCATCAACACACCCACCTATACTTCCTTGGACAGAATTCAGACACGGGCCATACCTGCCTGCGAAAAAGGCTGAGAAATGCCCCAGACTCGGGAGGAGAAAGAAACAAGGCTGGCGAACACACAGCATTCCTGCCACAGATCGATCCCGTCCTGGGCATGTTCTCCATCCAACAACCCCTACATAGGAAACAGGCTGCCAGAACAGGGTGAGAAATGGTAACTGAGGCCCCCCTAAAAGCCAAGGGCCTCCCTGGTGGCTCAGATGGTAAAGAATCTGTCTGGGATGCAGGAGATGTAAGTTCGATCCCTGGGTTGGGAAGAGCCCCTGGAGAAGGGGATGGCAACCCACTCCAGTATCCTTGCCTGGAGAATCCCATGGACAGAGGAGCCTGGCGGGCTACCGTGTAGTCTATGAGGTCGCAAGAGTCGGACACAACTTAGAGACTAACACACTAAAAGTCAAAGCTTGTAGTCAGTTCAGGGATCAGAGAGAAAGTGGGTCTGGCCTCCACAATGATGCTGATGTCTGGCCAAGTTTTTGTATCTCTCTCCAGGAGACTGAGCCTACCACCCAAGCCCCAGCTGCTAGCTAGGTTTCTGCTCTAATTCACTTCCAGGAGCCTTCCTGCAGCTCCATGAGGCCACTAGTACCATCCTCCTACATGTGATGCTCATCTAGACCTAACTAGACAAGACTAATCTGCCCAACCAAGACCCTCCCAGACTCCAGTGCTACTTGAGTCAAGCCTCAGTTCTCCACTCCCCAGGGGATACTGTGAATCAAAACCATTTGCTCTGCCTGAAGAAGTCAACCTTGTACCTTGAAAACTTTGTCAAGTTCCTGCCTTTACTGGTCCCAGCTGCACTGGTCTGTGTACTAAAGTCCCAGCCGGCCTTGTACCTGTGCCCACCTGAGTTATGGCAAGCCCTGTGTCATCTTATGTCCTCTAACAGGCCAGACTCCTTCCTGTGCATTTTCAAGACACTTGGGCTGGACTCCATCTCATCAAGGAAGTCCTCCAGGGCCACCCATGGTGATGAGTTCCCTGTCCTACCACAGGTCCCCAAGCTTTCTCCACTGAAGTTGCCTGACTAATTGCATGTCTACCCTGTAGATGTAAATGTTTTGGGAACAGAGACCTTATCTGATTCAACAGTGTATTCTCAGAGGCCAGGAGAAAGCCTGTCTGTCACTCAATAGGTGCTCCCGCAATGTTTGTCGAATGAATGAATGCACTTCTGCCTGTGTTTCAGGTAGCAACCACCAGATGGCAATAGTGCTCTTTGGGTCATGAAGGTAGGTGGTCATGTTCTTTGTGCAGGAACACTGAAATCAACTGAGATTTGCTCCCATAATCCAAGTACTTGATTAATTTTCTATAAAATATATTGTTTGTTGAGAAACAACCACAAAACCGTTTCTCAATCTAGACTTTCTAAGAAAGATATAACAAAAGAAAGGAAGAGGTACAGAGAAAGCCCTGTTGAGTGAGTTCCTTTCCACTCAAGTGAGTACCATTCTCCACTTGATCTAAGTGTGGGACTGTTTATCAAAGAGTGTCCATCTGGGCTCCTAAGTATTTCACGTTTCTGCAGCTGTACCACCCAGACACCTTCGTGGCTGCCTGTACCTGTTCTGGGTTCACTGGCTCTAATTTGACTAGCTTATCTTATCAGGGTTTACCAGTAGACCAGTTTGGCTGGATCAGAGGGTTCATGAAGAAGGCTAGGAGATAACATGGGAGCAGTCAGGAGTGGCTGGCAGGAGGAGACCTCTGGATACCAGGATGAGCATGAACTTTACCCCGCAGGCAAGAGTTACTGGCAGAGTTTTCCTGTGTTGTGCACATATGTGCATGCATGTGAGGGCGGGCATGCACATGTGTGTGTTCATGCGTGAAAGGGCAGTGGGATGGGGAGGGAGGGACATGTATCAGATGGTGTTGAGAAGGATGGTGGTGGTGGGTGGATTCGGGAGATGCTCTGTAGGTAGAACCCCTGGAGGATTCGATGACGGACTGGGAAGAAGAGAGAGCAAAGAGAGCCTGTGATGGAACCCCACCATGGGACTAAACCCTGACTTTGTACAACTTAGAAATAAGGCACGCCTTCCCCAGGACACTTCCGCCTGCTGGACAATTTATCTAGTCTAGCAAGTTCCCGGGTGACCAGCACCCCTCGACTCAGTTATTCTGTGCTGCCCCCCTCCACCAGCAGCCCTGTGGGGCACACTCCAAGGTCCCCAGTCTGGATGAGAGAGACAGGGCTGGTGATTCTAGAGAGATGAGGAAGATAGAGGGAGAGCCATTTTTAAGCGCAGGAGCATCCCCAGGTGTCTATGTCGCTAGCGCAGTGATTTTCAAACAAGATGGGATGTCAGATACACATGAGAGGGCTTTTAAAACACAGACTTCTTGGCACCCCCGACCCCCGCTTCAGTTTCTGATTCTGCAGGGCTGGAGCCTGAGAATCTGCATGTCTATCAAATTCCCAGGTGACTCTGATGCTGCAGCTTTGGCCTGCCCTTAGAGAACAGCTTCCTTCTGGCCCCTGAAAGTGAAAGTGAAAGTCAATCAGTCGTGTCTGACTCTTTGCCACCCCATGGACTATACAGTCCACGGAATTCTCCAGGCCAGAATACTGAAGCAGGTAGCCTCTCCCTTCTCCAGGAGATCTTCCCAACCCAGGGATCGAACCCAGGTCTCCTGCATTGCAGGCGGATTCTTTACCAGCTGAGCCACAAGGGAAGGGAAGCCCTTGTATTATAAACATAGCAGGAGTTGGTTTTTTTTTTTTTTTAATGCTTAAATCAGAAAAGTGAAAGTGAAAGTTAAGTCGCTCAGTCATGTCTGACTCTTTGGGACCCCATGGACTGTAGCCTACCATGCTCCTCCATCCATGGGATTTTCCAGGCACAAGTACTGGAGTGGGTTGCCATTTCCTTCTCCAGAGGATCTTCCCAACCCAGGGATTGAACCTGGGTCTCCCACTCTCTAGGCAGACGCTTTACCATCTGAGTCACCAGGGAAGTCCTACTCAAACCACCAGAATCTGATCTGGCTGAAAAGACTCTCCCAGAGGGATTTCCTCCACCTACACAGTGGCTTCAAAGATAGCACCTCTGGGTGCTGAAGCTCTGAAGATGTTGCTGGGTTTGAGCGGCAGTGCAATTCTTTGGTTTCTGGTTTATGAGTTTCCCCCTATTTTGTCTCTCACGCCCTCCTCTTTACCTCAGGAAAGATCTCAGCTTCCCCTCTTTCCCTGACAGTTGTACTCAACTGGCCAGAATTCTCTAGTCCTCCCTAATGATCAACATGAACTATTTCAAACTAGGTTGTTTCACAATAGGCACTTGTCACTTTGCTTTTCTGGCTCTTGTTCCCAGAAATATCTATTTGGCATTTCCTGTAGGTGGATCCTGCCTGCTCCGGGCAGGCCAGCTCACCTGCTGAGCAGGTGTGCGCCCCTAGCCGCCCCCCCCACCTCCGGTCACCACTTCCTGCCACAGCCCTGGTTTCACCCCACTCTTTGGATGACATCTGTCCTCTCTCCCAAGAGGACTATTTGAGGTTCTGCAGGAGCTGAGACAAGATGTGTGTCCTTTCCCTCAATATGGTGGCAGGAAGATGAAGGAACAGAAGGTGTGTGGGGGATAGAAGTAAATATGGATCTGAAATTCCACATAATTACATAATAGAGAGGTATTGCCAAGGTAAATTAATAAGAAAACAGTTGGGTGATGTTTACCAACAAAATCAGCTGGGGTGTGTCAGTTGCTGCTTTTGCTTAGTTGAGTGAGCCATGGATTAGCCGCATACACAGGAAAAGAGGCACCCTCTTCATGGAAGTGGCCACATTATTCTGTCTGCTTGGTCAGGCTACCTGGAAGCTAGGAAAATTGCCAGCAGAAGGCTGGGGGCTGCAGGGTAAGCTCTATGCCCATAGATTGCTTTACTGAACATCCTCCTGTCTGTCTGTCTGTCTCCTTTTCATATCTGCCCTGTCCTCCCGTCCGTCCTGCTCCTGATGCCACTTCCACAGCCATGGTACCGCAAGGCCAGCACAGTACAGACCAGCCAGGCTAAGGTCTGCCTCAAATTCACATTCCCTTACATAAAAGACTTGGATGGCAACACTGAGATTCAGATCATGCTCACTGTCGGTATCGTGCAAGCCCTCCTTCTCCCAACAAGTTTTGTAAAAACTGGCCAAGCCAGTTTGAATTTGAAACAGGACTTGGGCTCCAAGCTGAGGTCAGAGGAGCCAAGCATGGCATCGTCCTTTAGTGAACACTCTGAACCACCCAGGAGGTGAGAGACTTAGGGTCAGGGTCTGGGAGAGGAAGAAGTATGAGAAAGGTCCCAAGGAAGGAGCTCACCACGGGGTGACCCAGGACATCAGACCCCAGTCAAGACCACAGGAGGCGGCATCTATGTGAGGACTCCAGGCCAGTCCTCTTTCGGTCACAAATCACCATCTTTGGGCAAGTCTGGAGAATCACAATCTTTGGAAAATCAAGCAGAGACTCCAGGCGCCTCATCTAGCCTCCCACCTTCAGAGCATCCCTGGAAGCTAGTCCGCGGGGGTCTCTGCTTGAATCCCCCTACTTCCGGGGAGCACAGTTCTGTAGAGCTGCCCTTCTCTTGTTATACAGTGTCAGAACGTGCATCTAATTTCCCCACCTCTGCTCAGACTCCTAGGGCTTCCCTGGCGGCTCAGACAGTAAAGAATTTGTCTGCAATACAGGAGACCAGAGTTCGATCCCTAGGTTGGGAAGATACCTGGAGAAGGGAAGGGCTACCCACTCCAGTATTCTTGCCTGGAGCACCCCATGAACATACAGTTCATGGGGTCGCAAAGAGTCAGACACGACTGAAATGACTGAGCATGCAGTGACAACCACCCTCAGGTTTAGGCAGGGCCAGAGGGTGCCTGCTCGACCAAGCAGTTACACTCCAGCTTGGTCAGGTTCAGTGAACTTTGACAAAGACAAGACTAGAACTCGGGTTGCTCGCCCGCTGAGCCGACAGCACTTTCATCACGTGCTGCATCGTGCTGAGAGCGGTCAGAGTCCAGCTTCCTGAATCTGACGTGGACCCACCAGCCAACCTCCCCAGTGAGCCTGCATGCCAGCGTGAGGGCTGAAACCCTGGGCTCCAGGATTTCCTCTTTGTGGAGAACAGGAGTGATTGCCCAGGCGGTGGCCTGAGCAGATGGAGAAGTGAACTGAGGGTCAGAGGGAAGCCTGCTCCTCACAATGCTATGTAGAGAGATTGATTCAGGCTACTTCGCTCTCCGATGATTTGTCTGTAGTGAGGGGGTGACACCCCCTCACAGTGCAGTGGTCCATTCAGGACAGACAAGGGGGATGGTGTCCGGGAGAGGCATGTAAGCCACATGAATAGTCCAATAGAAATACCATCCAGGACTTCCCTGGAGGCTCCAGTGGGTTCCAAAGGTCATAACTCCAATTTACACCTGCTTTTGGCAGAAAAAAAGAAGTACATTCTATGTCTGTCATCATTGAGCCTAGTATTTGCTAACATTTAGCACAATTATTCCCTGGGTCGGGAAGATGCCCCTGGAGAAGGGAATGGCAACTCACTCCAGCATTCTTGCCTGGAAAATCCCATGGACAGAGGAGCCTGGTGGGCTACAGTCTATGGGGTCAGAAAAGAGTCAGACATGACTTAGCAACTAAACAACACAGTTATAAAGAAGATCTGGAAAAATCCATAGAGTTTGAGTTCTAGTTTTCCTGACACAGGTAAAATGGCTTTGGCTTCAATTTACATAATTAGAGAGAAGTAGTTATGATGGGATTTGGGTACCCAATCCAGGGTCCGGAGACATAGTTCATAAGTCTGTAATGGGTGTTATTATTCAAAAGAAGGAGGATGCAAAATAGCTAAACATTTGGATAAACCTGAGGAACCCTGGCATTCTTTTATCTCGAACACTTTTCCAGAAGCTATAAACAGCCCCTTGGGTAGTAAGTTTTCCTCAGCCCCTTGACTAGCAGTGTTTTTTCTTGGCAGCCAGTCCAGTAGTGGCATGAAATGACTTACACAATAGGGGAAAGATAAGATGCCTCCAAGGTGGGCAAAAGGACATCATTGGCCCAATGTTGGGAGATGTCTGACCACCACATCCTGGCCTTTGATTTTTCATGGGAAGCTGATCAAGTGCCATGTTATTCATGCAGGAACATTGAGGATCTCGATCCTTTCCTCCCAAAAAGGAAACAGATATGTGGAGAAATATTATATGCTACCTCTGCTTCTCCTTTCCTGACCCTTCTACTCATTTTGAAACCCATCTCTAGGAAGAGTTCTGTCATTCTTGAGACCTAATCCATAAAATGCAAGACAGGGCAAAAGACATGTTTTGGCAAAGAGAAAGCAAGGGAAATTTTCTTACTTATGTTTGTCTGGAGTTCTTAAAAAATCTTGCTGGGATATGTATTACTTTTGTAATGGAAAAGAAAAACTTCTGGGAAAACTTTTGATTTGGGCTGCATAAGTTCATGGGTGAAGATGTTACTTCCGTCTGAGTCTCTCTGAGAAGTTCACCCCAACGATGTGGGGTCAATATCACCTCCCTGTGTTCATGCATTATTTGCTCAGTAGGAATTCAGCCTTGGCCACAGAGTGTAGAACATTTCAACCTACTTATCTTTGCTTTGGAAAGAGGTTCCATCTAACCTTTTATGGTGTAATGGAAAAAGAGAGCTCTTTTAACATTCCTATACACTGCAGCTTTTCAAGGATGATGATCAGAAATACACACAAGATACTGAACTTCCACCTGTGTAAGACTGTCGTATGGCAGGAATTCCAGTTGTGCCAAGGCCAGCACTTGAGAGCCTTGATTTGGGGGGCTAGAAGCCCTTGAGCCCCAGATTTATGACCATTTCCATGTCTCAACCATCTTCTCCAGGCACATTCCTGTTAATTTATGAAACACAATTGCTCTAAAGGGTACAGGCCTGGGAGTGCAGGATTGAAATATTCCACCTGGCCAGACACTGTCATATGGACTAATTTAAGGCTTTGCTCATTTTAAAGGGGATATTTCTCACCCATGATAAGGGAACTTTACATGCCTTGTGAAGTGTTATAAAGTAGTCAATCCTGCTTGAAATGCTCAGAGAATACCCCTCACCAAAGGTCATTTGCTATTTCCATCTTCAGGGTTAACTATTCCTGAGGTTCTTGTCAGAGTGAAAAAGTCCTTTTCCTTTTTTCTTCCTTCCCTTACTTTTTTCTTTTAACGGTTAGTTCTTGAGCCTGCAGACCATGTCTAGATCTTTCTTGTAGAAGTGAGTGCCATAGCGTCCCTTTTCAAGAGCCTCAGTCATGCCAGGGAATCATTTCTAGTCCAGAATCATCTGGAACAGAGAGATTCAATCCTCCAAAGATATTGATCTTTCCAAAGACAAGCAAAACAGCCCACCCATGCCATTCTGTCTGCTTCCAAAGAACTCACTGGGCTGCCAGACGAACTGTGGACACAGCTCTCTTTTGACACGTCAGCTAGAAGAGGCACCACTGTCCCCATGACATACCTTTGCTCACGAGTCTTAGACTCTTGGGAACTCTCTGTCCAGCACAGGGGGGCCCCATTACCCAAGGCGACAAATAGTGACTGTATGTGCCGAGTGTATATAGATTTGTGCCTCTCATAGGCAAGAAATAATGTCCCCTGTGAAAGGAGATATTGTTGTTCAGTCACTAAGTTGTGTCCAACTCTTTTTGACCCCATGGACTGCAGCATGCCAGGCTTCCCCGTCCTTCACTATCTCCTGGAGTTTGCTCAAATTCACATCCACTGAGTCGATGATACCATTCAACCATCTCATCCTCTGTCACCCTCTTCTCCTCCTGCCCTCAATCTTTCCCTGCCCTCAATCTTTTCCAATGAGTAGGCTTCTCGAATCAGGTGGCCAAAGTACTGGAGCTTCAGCATCAGTCCTTCCAATGAATATTCAGGGTTGATAAAAGGAGATATCAAGAAATATCAGTTATTTAGGCTGAATCAAATCAAAACAGCAAGTTCTTTCAAATTTGACTTACTTGAATGAGTTAAAGCAGAGTAGCCTCAGTCTTCTGATTTTTCTTTTCAGACATGTATGTGTGTGTGTGTGTGTGTGTGTGTGTCTAGATAGAGCCATAAAGACACATAAACTTTTCTTTCAGCTGACAGTGAAATCGACATAGGTTTCAAAAACACCTAATTCCTAGGAGAAGTGGACCCAGACTAACTGGCGTAGTTTGGGTATGTGTGGTAATGTTGGTTGTCAGTCTGTTATGATTTGCTTTTAAATATTTATTTGTGAAATATAAATCTTGCTAAGATTGAAATCTGTGAGAGAGAAGTGACTCTTGCTTTTGCTGCTGCTTAATGGAACAGTTGAATCTTCTTGGAAAACAGAAAGATTCCTTGTATAAACACATCATCCCAGTGAAGTATGAAATAACAGTTCTAGAAAATGCACTCCTACCCCTTCACATCTACAAATATGTCACTCTAGATCATAGTCTATGTGGTTCAGCGGCTACGAAAAATGTGAGTGACTCTGAAAATGCTGAGAAATTAGAGTCTATGTCATTAAAATGACAAGCATTCAGTTGAAAAACTGAAAAAAACATCATTAGGACATTTCCAGATTCCTTTCCCATTGATCCATCCCCGTGGCTAATACAGTATTTGTTACACAAAAATCTCAGTCACTGTTCCGTCTTCCTGGTGGACTGGTCTGGTTTCTTTCTTTTTTTTTTTTGAAATTTTATTTATTTATTTTTTGGCTGTGCTGGACCTTTACTGCTGCAAGGGCTTTTCTCTAGCTGCGACAAGTGTCGGCTACTCTCTAATTGCAGTGCTTGGGCTTCTCATTGCAGTGGCTTCTCTTGTTGCAGAGCACAGGCTCTAGGGTGTGTGGGCTTCAATAGTTGCAGCACATGGGCTGCATAGTTGTGGCTCCCAGGCTCTAGGCATAGCCTCAATAGTTGTGGCATATGGGCTTAATTGCTCCACAACTTGTGGGATCTTCCCCGATCAGGGATTGAACCCACGTCTCTTGCATTGGCAGACAGATTCATTACCATTAAGCCACCAGGGGAGCCCTGTGGTCTGATTTTATCAGCCAGAATGATGCTTTAGAATGTTAATTTTCATTCCATAAAAAAAGACTAGGTCTGAGCTTCAAAGGCTGCAGGACATCAAATGTGTACAAGTGCTTTGGATGGCCACTTTCCCAGGAGTGATGAATTTGCATCCTATTGACATGAGCTGTGATACGCATGGGAGCCCCATGTCTGGAGACTTGTTGGGAGAGTACACCCTTTCCTACCTCTAATATATATGGGTAAACTATTCTCACCTGTAAACGTTCTAGTCCACTTGGTCAGTTAATCCAATCAGCAAGCATTGTTTTCATTAAGACCCAGAACACTGTTCCATCTTGCAGCCAAAGACCCTTCCGGTAGTGAATGGGAAGGGATATGAATGAGGAAAGGACAGTAGGTACCAGCAGGGAAGGCATCATCCATTCTTTGAACAATAGTTTACTAGAGTGTCCACTTTGTACCAGGCATTGTACTAGGATTACAAAGACACAGCCTCTGCCTTCCAGAAGCTCGTGGAATAGGAGGAGAGATAGGTGTATAAATAGACTCAGTGTGGTAAGAACAATGGTTGAGACAAATTAGACTCAGGTTTCCCTGCCTAAGCAGCACTGATCCCTAAAAGAACACGTATTGACCAGATGTCAGTGGGGAGGAGGGCGCTCTGGGAACGGGGTCAGTGGTGCCCTGGAGCTGGTTCAAATCAGTTCACTAGGACTGATCATTAAATATTTAGGAATCTTGCAAGCTGGTTGTAAAACATGGTCATTATTAACAATTGGATTATATTCATTTACAATTAGATAATATGAAAAGTAAAGATAACAAATACTGAAAATGTATTACTTCCTAATTACGGTATTACATTTTACTATTATCTATGCCTCAAGGGTTTTTAGGGCTATTGTATTAATATGTGTATGATGGAAATACTGTCTAATGGTAGCTACTCTTCCCAGCTCCACATTAACTCATATCAGGTTAGACTGAAATTGACTGTGATGGCCATGTTTACCCCAGGAAAGACACAAGGGCTACAGATCAGGGGTTACTTCCTCCCCAGAAGGTCATTTAACAGCAGGCGAGGACAAGACCACAGAAAATAAAGGTGGGCCCTCCAAGCTGAGTGGAGAGCTGGGGAGAGAACCCAGCAGGTGGAAGGTATAGGAGGCCAGACCCCACATGAACTTGCAGCCACCTTGAGGAGCTGGGGCTGGAGACGTCAAGGAAGTTTAGGAGGGGTGATCATCCTTACAGAAGCGGGGAGCATCACCTGCTTGGAGAGTGGCCAAACTAGAGGTCAGGGACACCTGCTGAGCTAGATGGACTCACTCACCGTGGGGGAGGCATATTCTGTGAGCCCAGGGTACTGAATTTTCGGTGTCTGGTCCATGAGTACTGGGAGAGACTATCCAGCAGACAACTGGGTGCTTAAACGAAGCTGCAAAGGCAGCTGGGCTGGGGCCCTCGGCTGGACACCATCAGTGTAGGGACGGTAGTGAAAACTTCAGGGCATGTGAGGCTGCCAAGGAGAGTGTCTAGAGTGGAAAGAACAGGAGGTGGAGGATGGAGCAAAGGGGAGAAGCAAGGTGCTGAGGGAAAAGGGCTGGACAGAGAGGCTCATTCAGAGACTCACTTTTGAGAACAAAGCAAGAGAGAAGGCCAAGAAGAGGGTTTCAAGAGGAAGGAGAGAGAGGGAAAAGGAAGAAGGAGGGAGAGACCTGGAGTGAATGTTTAGTCAAGACAGATCTTTCTTCACTCTAAAATAAATGAAGAGGAAAATTAAAAAAACACATGACCTATGAAATAATTCTGTAACATGAATGAAGATAAACACAACACTCAAGAAATGTTAAAATTACATATTGAAACAAAAAATTGCCATAGAAAATAGAAGTAAATTTAAGCTACATTTGCTAGAAGGCAAAATAAAAATTATAGACTCCATGAAATAAAAGGTAAAAAATGAGATGAGTCAATATTGTGATATAAAGGAGTTGTCAAAATTAAGAAAATAATGAAAGAAAGCATTTAATGACAGTGGGATTTTGAAGGAACTTAGCATAAACTATGGTTAGTACTGACACAAAATAAATTCAAGCCGTGAAAAGAAAGACTGGCTTGGGGCTTTATTTCACAATAGAGAAAAGGGCAAACAGGTCAAAATTATCTGAAACTAGGTCTGGAAGTAGAGGATAAACAACAGAAATCTAGATTTTTAATAATATTATAAGGATAATATATGATAATATAAGGCTATTAGAAAAGAAAATCTTTTTAAGTTGAAGCAAGACCTACAATCATGGATCAAAGCTCATTATATGTCAGGCAAAATTAGTAAGAAGAGTCCAAGAATAGACATACTCTATTGAAACTGTTGAATATTGAGGGGAAACTTAACAGTAATATGAAAGGGCCAACACAAAGAAAACATCATTTAATTTAAAAATACATGAATGGAAAAATATATTGAGTCCTTGATTAGAAAGAATTCCATATTACAAAGATGTTAATTCCCCTCAAACTAAGAAAACTAACTAAAGTTAGTGTGATCTTAAGTAAAATACCAGTGGGATTATTTTCAAATTTTTCTAAAAAGTGCTTCTGAAATTAATTTGAAGTAATGGAAAACACTTGATAGGAAGACGTTGAATACAGGGAAGAAATAAATGAGAGTGAGGAAATATAGCTGGGTATAGACCATTCCTGGGCTTCCCAGGTGGCGCTGGTGGTAAAGAACGGACCTGCTAACACAGGAGACAGAGACACGGGTTTGCTCCCTGAGGCGGGAAGATCCCCTGGAGGAGGGCATTGCTCCACGCCAGTATTCTTGCCTGGAGAATCCCATGGGCACAGAAGCCTGGCGGGCTATAGCCCATAGGGTCGCAAGGAGCTGGACACGACTGAGGCGACTTAGCATGCATGCATAGACTATTCCTATGGCAGGTTTTGTATAAAAAGAAGAAGAAAGGTGGGATTGAGTCATATGAGAGTTTTTTAAGGTGAAAGAAACAGTTAACCAGTTGATGGGAAAAGACTGAAAATTTGGGAGAGTAAGAATGCCCATGGGAGAATGTACCAGAGGAGACAAGGGGAGGGAGAAAAAGGCACAGACATATCTAACTAGAAGAGAGGATATTCCATCCACAAAGTCTGGAATCATGAAGAAACATAAATAAAAATTTAATAATAAGAAGAATACATAATAACATACAAATTCATAATAACATAAACTGTAAAATAGTATTACAACAGCTAGTATATTAAATTGATGCAAACCTAATATGCTGAGCCTTGCGCTGAAGCTGGGGAAATGATGGTCAACAAGACAGACATGGTCTAGATCCTCTTGGAACTTATAGAGTTCAGAGGGCAGACAGACAAAATGCAAATAAACAAAATAACTGTAAATTAGGATGAAACGTTTGGGGGAAATGAACATGGCAATAGGAATAATGGTGGGAAGGAGGAAGGACAGTGCTTAGGGAGGCCCAGAAGGTCTTCCCTGAAGATATGATATTGAAGCCAAGGGCCCAGAGAGGGGAAGGCACCTGCAGTTCAAGCAGAGAGAAGGGTGGTCCAAACGGGTAGCAGGCAGAGACCCTGGGTGAGGTGGGGCAGCGTGGTGAGGCCGGTGTGATCAGGCAATGTGAGGTCTGGGGGAAGGAGGCAGGGAGGCAGTCATGCAGGACCTTGGAGGTGACAGCAGGGTTTTGAACTTTTATCTGCAGTGCAGTGAGAAGGCACGGGTGAGCTGGTACCACCAGACTGGCACATTTATCTCCAGGCAAGAATACTGGAGTGGGTTGCCATTTCCTTCTCCAGGCAACCTTTCTCACCCAGGGACCAAATACGCGTCTCCTGCATTGCAGGCAGACTCTCTACTGCTGAGCCACCAGGGAAGCCTGCAGAGCTTGGTGGTGGATAGTCAAAAGAGAGGGAGAGTACAGGATGATCTGCAAGTTTCTGGTGTGAAAACTTGCTCCCCACTGGAAAAGATGTGGTTGGAGGGTGCCCAGAAATAAACAGATAAGACTTGATAATAAGTCAGGCAGGGCAGGCTAAGGCAGGCAGCCAGGGCAACCTGAAGACCTTCTGGGCTCTGAGATCAGATCCAGATGAAAGCAATGTTGAGAAAGTTGTTCTAGGATGAAAATGCCATGAATAAAAAGAGTGGAGAGGCAGGCCAGTAAGTAAGGAAAATCACTCAGTCGTGTCCCACTCTTTGCGACCCCGTATCCCCTGGAGAAGGAAATGGCAACCCACTCCTGTAGTCTTACCTGGAGAATCCCATGGACAGAGGAGCCAGGCAGGCTACAGTCCAAGAGTGGGACACAACTGAGCAACTAACACTTTCACTTTCTGCTCTATACAGTCTGTGGAATTCTCCAGGCCAGAAATACTGGAGTAGGTAGCCTCCTTCCTCCAGGGGATCTTCCCAACCCAGGGATCGAACCCAGGTCTCCCACATTGCAAGCAGATTCTTTACCAGCTGAGCTACCAGGGAAGTCCAAGAATACTGGAGTGGGTAGTCTATCCTTTCTTCAGGGGGTCTTCCCTACCCAGGAGTTGAACCGGGGTCTCCTGCATTGCAGGCAGATTCTTTATCAGTTGAGCTACCGCGGAAGCCCACCAGGGCATAATTCAGGGCAGTGAGGATGTTGAGGAGGGACTAAGAAATTTAGAAGAGATAGTTGGCAGCCCTTGGAGATAAAGAAAAGAGAATCAAAGGTGAGATGAAAGATGAATGATGCCAATGTTCCAGAAAAGGACAGGTGGAGAGATGAGGCAATTTCCGATAATGTTTTAAAATGATGACAGGGCTCCCAGACGGAAATGTCCATCAGCCAATAAATACAGTTAATGGTATCAGATCTGATGTCTAAACTGGTTGCCAAATGGACTGCATGCTAGGTAACTGAGGGTGACTTTCTCACACGTGGATTCACAATCTTCCAAAAATGTGAAAACACCAACATTCACTTAACATTCACCAACACTCACTTAACATTCAATCTGCATTTGCCAATCAAACCATGCTCAACATAGCTAATCTCTGAAAATTCAGAAATTTCCTTTAGGTTCTTACCATGCTTCAGGGTTACCATTAAGAACATGAGTTATGGTTGGTTTGAAACTTTGAGATGGAATTAACATCCTCTTTGGGAAAACATCCTTTTTGAACCTTGATAGATAAAATGTACAAAGACACTGATCTCCACCTTAGAGGGCTCCTGTTCTCTCCCTTCTCAAAATTTACACATTCTTTTTCAGTGTTAGCACAGCTGACTAACATTTTATTTTCTGTCTTTGCTTTCCCCACCTATCTCAGAAGCCATATGGTAGGCAGCTAATAATGTGGTTTGCAGAACAATGTACCTGGTTGCCTCTGTTCACAGCACAGCAAAAACTTGCTCCACCCACTCAGTCTCCGCAGTCTCCCCTGCTGACAATCCCCTTCTCCCCTCCTAGCTCCCATGTCTTATCTTCCTTCCCTTAAATGCCTTTTTCTTTTCCTGCTTCAACAACTTCTTTCTTTCCCTCCGGCTCACTTGTCTTCTGTCTCAGTTTGCCTGCTCACCCAACTTCTCCCCTACAGAGCTCAGAGATTCAGAACAACACTTGTCTGAGCAATGACTGCCCTCCCTGACTTCTGTCTGTTAAAAAAGAAAAGAAAAATCCTTGTCATCCAAGCTTCATGACTGCCTGGATTTCCCCATAAACTAAGATTTATTATGTGTATACAATGGCGACCCCCAGGCTATGCACCTTGAATGCGTATCACGAATCATCGAGGAGAAGAGTTGAAGCAAGCAGTGTCTTTGTTTTATCTGGAAAGCTTTATTTTTATAATTATTGAAGAAGATAATAAACAGAATCAAATTAATACTTTGCATGGCCAGAACAGCGGTTGAGGTCAAAAGTCACTGAGAGGGCAGCATGGCTCTCCTTGGGAAGCTTGAATATTGTGTCCACTGTGTCCTGTGTGAGTGGACTCAGGGGACAGCAGAGCGACCCAGGGACCACCTGGGAACCTTCATTTGCTGATCCTTGACTTAACGCTTCTCTCTTTCCCTCTCTTCACCCCAAAGCCAAAAAGCAAACAGGAAGGTAAAAGAGTTGGGAGATTTGTTTGGGATAGAAAAGGATGGTTGAATAGAGGAAAGCGTTCCTTTTTTCTTATCTCATAATGGATCGCTTTCCACCCAACCAGCTGAATCACTGCATAATTAGCTTTACTTGTTAAGACGAACCGAATACTAGGACTTTGGAACGGTCACTTCATCAATTCAGGCTTTTAAGTGCTCGGGCCTGGTGCACTGGGAAGACCCAGGGGAATCGGGTGGAGAGGGAGGTGGGAGAGGGGATCGGGATGGGGAATACATGTAAATCTATGGCTGATTCATATCAATGTATGACAAAACCCCCCCCCAAAAAAAAAAAAATCCAAACAAGATGATATTATGTAAGAATCAATGTGGGGCAAATGGCTAATACTGTGGCCAAAATCCTTGGTTGACCTCAGAGTAATCAATTCAGGCATAAATAACCTCGGGGGAGAAGTTTCCTGGGTCAGTCACCTCTAACTGTTCCTTCAAAATTGAGAACAAGACTCTGAATTGGCCCTTTACTCACTAAACTGATATTCTGTGGCCCCAAATACTCATTTTGTTCCAGAGAGATATGGCTTTCCTCAAAGCTTCTGTTAGGAATATAGACACAAACCAAGAAAGAACTCTTTTAAGCAACTACCATGTCTTTCTGGGCCTTCTTTCCATTTATGTCTGACTCATCAGTTACATGCTAATGGGGTTTTTCACGTTGAAATGTGTATTAAATGTTGAATCATTGCACTTCCCTGGCAATCCAGTCGTTAAGATTCTCCACTTTCACTGCAGGGGCCCAGGTTGGATCACTGGTCCTGGAACTAAGATTCTATCCGCTGCATGAAACGGCCAAAATAATAATGATGATAATAATGTTGAATCTTTCGTTGACATTAGGATTGGACTGAGCCTATATCATGAGAACTAGAAAAGGAAATGGCAATCCACTCCAGTACTCTTGCTTGGAAAATCACATGGACGGTGGAGCCTGGTAGGCTACAGTCCATGGGGTCGCAAAGAGTCGGACACGACTGAGTGACTTCATTTCACTTTTCACCTTCATGCATTGGAGAAGGAAATGGCAACCCACTCCAGTGTTCTTGCCTGGAGAATCCCAGGGACAGAGGAGCCTGGTGGGCTGCTGGCTATGGGGTAGCACAGGGTCGGACACGACTGAAATGACTTAGCAGCAGCAGCAGCATATCATGAGAACATATCTTAATATTAATAGTTCAGTTAGTTCATTTAAAAATCCTGGATATTGTGTCACTATGATGTCAAACAACAAGTTTAATTGACTTTAACAGCTATAAGTACAGCCTCTGAGAATCTAAAACACATGCATCGCAGCTAGGAGTTGCATATTCTCTATCCCAATAGTCATTAGAGGCTATAGTCAAATCTGAAGCTCTTTTTTTTTTTTAAAAAAAACTCATAGACTTTATTTTTAGGACAGTTTTAGAAGTTCAGAAATTTTATAGAAAAAGGAAGCAGAAAATACAGAATTTCAATTATTACCCCTCCCCAGTTTCCTCTGTTATTAACATCTTAACTTAGTGGACTTCCCCCAGGGACTCAATGTTAAAGAATCCGCCTACCAATGCAGGAGACACGGGAGACACAGGTTCGATACCTGAGTGGGGAAGATTCCCTGGAGGAGGGCATGGCAGCTCACTCCAGCATTCTTGCCTGGGAGATTGCATGGACAGAGGAACCTGGCAGGTTATAGTTCATGGAGGTCACAAGAGAGTTGGACACAACTTAGCGACTAAAGAACAACTACAAACCTTAGTATAGTACATTTGTACAATTGATAAGCCAATATTGATACATTATTAACTGAAGTCCACAGTTCACACTAGAGTTCCCTCTTGGTATTATACATTCTGTGGGTTTTGAAAAATGTGCAGTGACATGTATCCACCATTACGGGCTCAGACAGAGTAGTTTCACTGCCTCCCAAATCCCCTGTGATCTTTGTTATCCTGCCCTCCCCCTGGGATCTCTGGAAACCAATGAGCTTTTTAACATCTCCAAAGGCTTGCCTACTCGAGAATGTCATAGACGACATTACATAGCATGTGGCCTTTTCAGACTGGCTTCTTTCATTTGGCAATACGCATTTAAGGTTTTTGCACATCTTTCTGTGGTTTCATAGCTCATTTGTTTTCATTACTGAATGATATTCCATTGTACGGATGTACCACAGTTTGTCTACCCATTCTTTTTTTCTATTATTGTATACCTCCCATGTACTCTATATTCTACCTAATTCTATGAGGGCTACCAAAAATTCTGAAATAGCTTTATTTTCAAGGTTACTTCTAATTATGACATTAAAATATATGTTAGACAAAATAATATAAAAGTATATTTGAAAGCATTGAAGTATATGGTTTGCACCAAAGAAATGTGTGCTATGAGAGTGAAGCTCTCAAGGAAACATGAGTCTCTTGAAATTAGACACATTTTTTTTTTCTTGCAATATGTGTCCAGGGTCCAAAGCATTCATCGGATTTTCAAAAGGATATGTTGCACCTCCACCTAACAGTAAGAACCATTGAAGAGATGAGGAGGGTGCCAACAATCACTACAGCACAAACAGATGGAGAGGAGCTAGTGACGCTAGTAGGGCTTGACCTGAAAACTGAAGGGTGATGGTAGGATCTGGTTTGGTGGAGCAAGCAGCACACAGCAAGAGTAGAAGGGGGAAAGCCGGGTGGGGCTGTGAGATAGGGAGGAAGAATAGATCTGAACTGTGAACAGATGAGAAGTAAGGTTGGCTAAGAAAGAGAAGTCCTTCAAGGTCCAGCAGTTACTTAATTTGAAATTATAAGCTGCAAAATGTCTTATTCACCCCAAATACAATGCCCCATGCCAACTGTCGGTTTGCATGCGTGCATACACACACACACACACACACACACACACACACACACACACTCGTGAGTGATATCCAGAAGAATATAGCTTCCTGGTTCCCTTTGCCACGTCTGTGGGGAGAAATTCCCATGTAGCAGAGCTCTAGATTAGCAAGTCCATGTGAAACCGTGAATCCTGACCTGGAAGGAAGGGTGGAGGTGAAAGGAGGGATGGTTCCCTTCTGTTAAGTCAGCTTAATCTCAGCTCTTGGCTCTGAAACACTTTGCTCATTTTCCACTCTATAGCATGGATGAGAAAATGCCCTGCAAACCGTAGAGCACTTTGTAATTGTTCCTGCTATTATGCTGTCCCAACTCATGTGAAATATGTTTCCTTTTCTTCTCTGCTTTTCTAAATCAAATCCATCCCTAAATGTTTGGCTCAAAATTTAAGCTTTTCTTGACTATTTCAGCAGACTGTGATCTTTCCATCCCCTAAAAGTCAATAGAATTTATAATATGAGTCTTTCGTTTGGCCTGTATCACATACTGCCTGGATATTATTTGATTGTTCATTTCTTCTGGGTTTCTCTTCTGCCTAGTACTATAAGATTGTGAGAGGCATTCACTGATAGATGCCATGTGCTAAAACAGTGGCACATAATAGATGTTCAATAAATACTTTTAAAATGTACCCGTGACAAATGGGATACCTGCAGAGATGTTTTATGCTAGTTTTCTTCCTCACAAAGTTTTAATTTGTGCCATTCACCTGATAGATATCCACTCGATTGCATGTGTAGAACTGGTGATCCTAGTTAGCCATGAATTTGGCAGGCTATAGACAGATAGCCCATATGACCCTTCTTGGTGTAGGTCAGATGATGTTACATCAAATACACACCGCTCCTCTCTTCCATTACCATTTTGCCTTGTTTCCTACTGATGGTCTCTTATCTGAACCTCATGCGTGTGTGCTAAGCCGCATCAGTCATGTCCGACTCTATGATCCTATGGACTGTAGCCTGCCAGCCTCCTCTGTCCATGGGATTCTCCAGGCCAGAATACTGGAGTGGGTTGCCTTGCCCTCCTCCAGGGGAGCTACCTGACCCAGGGATCGAAACTGCATCTCTTATATCTCCTGAATTGGCAGGCAGGTTCTTTACCACTAGCACCACCTGGGAAGCCCCTGTCTGAACTTCAAATAATACCAAATGGTGCTTATAACTTAAAAAGTGCATTTTTCAAGACATCTCTTTTGGAGGAGAGGAATAAGAGTAATCCTTTCTCTTCTCCCTCATTCATCCTTCGCAGCAGGCTTGATCTAGTAGACAAAGGCCTGGCTCAGAGCAAGCTCAGCTCCTCCGACTGTCTAAGTAGACAGGTGCCTGACCCTTCTCACTGTTCCAACATCCTGGCTAACCAACTTTTCTTCGTGGAATTCCTGAAGCATAACCACCTACATGGCTATGAATGTTTTAATTTGAATACTGAAGTGAGTTGCCATGCCCTCCTCCAGGGGATCTTCCCAACCCAGGGATCAAACCCATATCTCCCAAGTCTTTTACATTGGCAGGTGGGTTCTTCACCACTAGTACCTCCTGGGAAGCCCAAAGTTCTCTAATAACTTGACGTAAAACATAGCATCTTCAACCTCTGGGAACTGCAGAGAGAATAAAGACAAGAGAGTGGGTGATAATACAGGCCAGAAGCCAACCACCAAACAGATCATGAGTCAGGCTGGTTGGCTCTTTGCCTGAGAGGGATTGCGTCTCCACCAAATCTTGCAGAGCTGGGGTCCAGGTCTCAGCCTTGTGGTTTTGATAACTCTGTTTTTTTTGGTTTTCATTTTATCCAAGAGTCATCAGGATCTGATGAGTTGATTCACTGTAACCAAACCACAGACTAGCTTTGTTTTTCCCCCAAATCACAGCACCAGTGTAGGAGAGTGAGAGATCTACATCCGAGTGTTTAGTCCCGTTGCCTTCTGATACATGGGCTTCCCTGATAGCTCAGTTGGTAAAGAATCTGCCTGCAATGCAGGAGACCCCGGTTCGATTCCTGGGTCAGGAAGATCCACTGGAGAAGGGAAAGGCTACCCAACCCAGTATTCTTGGGCTTTGCTCATGGCTCAGCTGGTAAAGAATCTGCCTGCAATGCAGGAGACCTGGGTTCAGTCCCTGGGTTGGGAAGATCCCCTGGAGAAGAGAAAGGCTACCCACACCAGTATTCTGGCCTGGAGAATTCCATGGAATGTATAGTCCGTGGGGTCACAGAGTGTTGGACATGGTTGAGCGGCTTTCACTTTCACTTCTGATGTACACAAAACTGATAAATTACATTTCTAAAGGGGAGAGAGCTTGCCAGACACGGAGGCAAAGTCTACAGGGCACTTGCTATGGTGAACAGCATAGCCTGATACACACACAAGTCCTGCTTTGGAAAGTGCTTTCCCAGGGAAGAGAATGTTATGGCATGGAGATGCAGAGGCACTCTCTTCCTCATCACTTTTGTCTAAATTTCATGAAAACTACCACCCGTTTACATGTCATCATAAAAAGCATCTTTGGGGGCTTCCCTGGTGGTCTAGTGGTTGAGAATTCGCCTGCCAATGCAGGGGACACGGGTTCAATCCTGGGTCCAGGAAGATCCCACAAGCCGAGGAGCAACTAAGCCCCCATGCCACGAATACTGAGCCCACACTCTAGAGCCCAACTGCTGAGCCCATGTGCCGAAATAACTGAAACCTTCGAGCCTAGAGCCTGTGCTCTGCAACAAGAGAGGCCACCGCAACGAGAAGCCCTGCAACGAAGAGAAGCCCTGGCTCACTGTAGCTAGAGAAAGCACGCATGCAGCAATGAAGACCCAGTGCAGCCAAAATCAAATAAATATTTTTTAGAAAAAAAAAAAGAAGATGCATCTTTGTTTATGTTTAGTATCTTTGTTCCACGCTACACTTTAAAGGGGCTTCCCTGGTGGCTCAGATGGTAAAAAAATTCACCTGCAATGCAGGAGACCGGGGTTCCATCCTGGGTCAGGAAGATCCCCTGTAGGATGGAATGACAACCCACTCCAGTCTTCTTGCCTGGAGAATTCCAAGGACAGAGGAGCCTGGCAAGCTCCAGTCTATGGAGTGGCAAAGAGTCGGACAAGTCTGAGCGACTAACACTCACTTTTATTTGCCCCTTTAAAATTGGAGTATATGTGCCTTGCAATGTTATGTCAGTTTCTGCTGTACAATGAAGCGAATCAGCTGTATGTATGCATATATCCCATCTCTCTTGAGCCTCCCTCCCACCCCAACCCCATCCCACCCACCTAGGTCACCACCGAGCTGAGCTCCCTGCTCTCTACAGCAGGTTCCCGCTAGCTAGCTATTTTATACATGGTGGTGATACATGTCAGCCTCAGTTTCCCGATTCATCCTTCCCTCCCTTCCCCCACTGTGTCCACATGTCCATTCTCGACTGCTGCACCTCTATTCCTGTCCTGCAAATAGGTTCATCTGCATCATTTTTCTAGTATCTTTAAATCATACTGAAAATTCTTTTAATTCCAAAGTATGCAATCATTGGCTCAGTGGTAAAGAATCTGCCTGCCAATGCAGGAGACATAAGAGACATGGGTACAATCCCTGGGTTGAGGAAGATCTCCTGGAGGAGGAAATGACAACCCACTCCAGTGTTCTTGTCTGAAGAATTCCGTGGACAGAGGAGCCTGGCAGGCTACCATCCACAGTATCAAAAAAAGTCAGACAAAACCAAGAAACTGAGCATGCACACATGCATGCAATCATTGCAAGAAAAGGAAAAAAAGAAAAACACCAACTCCAAAGATGTGCAAAGAAAGTTAATCACCTCACATCTCCATTCCTGACCCTTGTCATGACCAAAGTGGAAAGACTGGGGTAAGCAACTTTCTGCACCTTTTGCCAGGATCACACAAAGACACACGCAGCACAGTTAGGAGTTTTCAAATTCTTTTTACAAATGTGGGCTTACATGAGGCACCTTACTCTGAAACTCACTTAATTCATCAATGAATTATTGAAAAAAATCCATTATTTTTTAGTGGCTACATCATGTCCCCTGCTTTGGGTAGATATGCCTAGGGTCCTTCTTCAGATCAGAGTCTAGTCTTTGACCATGACAAGAACAATAAACTATTAAACAATAAGGTGTCAAACACTCCCATGCCTATATTGTTACATATTGATCTTCTCACTTCTAGAAACTGGATTCCCCAAAGAGAATGCCTTTTTTAAAGAAATGGTAGTTTCAGTTGTATAAGCTGTTTTTCATAAATTGCAGTGAATTTTGCTGACCATTTCTTAATGACACAAAGATAAGGACCTTACTTTTATCAGAAAAATCTGTCTCCTCATTACACGAAAGGGCTGTTAAAACCTATGGGATGTGAATTCTTGTAAGAGTCTCCGTCACCATGGGAGAAAGTCCCTGATTTAAGCATTTTGCCCTTTTCATAGTGTCTGAGAATGTTTGAACTGGTCTAGCCCAGTGGGCACTTAAATAAATATTCATTGAGTGTTGAATACATGAAGGTCATCTTGTTCAAGTTTCTCATTTCACACATGGGGAAATTGAAGCTCAGAGGGTTAAGTGAGGCACAGCTAGGGTGAAAGGAAGGAAAAAGTCCAAGCGATCTAAGCTGCAAAGAGATTTAGGGGCTTGGAGTAGGGAGGGGAGGACTTTGGGGTGTGGCCATGAGTACAGGACACACACAGAGGTCGAGAGAAGAAGACTTACAGAGTTTGTGCATTAAGAATACGATTCTTTTTTGATGTTTTCTTGAATGGCAGCAGCCAGGGTTTAAATTTAACTTTCCTGCGATGATTTCTTGTGACCTCTATTTCTTTGAACATGACCTGGTGCAGAACCAGACCTTTGGTGGTTCAAGGACTGTGAGGTTTCCTGTAATCTGCATTCCTCCTCCTGGACACTCCCATAGACCTGTTTGCTAGTCCCCATGTGGTTAGATGAAGCCACAAGACTAAGTTACAGCCCTTGGAGTGAAGACAGAAGAGAGGAACACCACGCATAGTCCTCACCCATGAAAACCTCCCCCTGGGAACCCCCGTTCTCTCTTGTTTCTCAGCTGGAAGCCAAGGATCCCAAGGTCCCACACACCAGTGGAGGAAGCCTGAGTCCCTGCATCACTGCTCAGAAGGCCACCTGCTAAACACAGACTCTGGACTGTTATGAGACGTCAACTTCCATTGTGTTAGGCTGTTGTAACTTTTGATCTGTTACATCAGCTGTGTTACATAACTGGGGCCATGGCTTCCACTGTACCTATTAGACTTTCTTTTTGTTTGTTTGATTTATGAATAAGCAGACATAAAATCCAGAACCTGTATCAATCAGCAATGCCACCATGATTACACCCACTAAGTCATACAAAGTTCATGTGGAGACCTAAACCTCCCACCTTAATTACCATGAGACTGAATACATAGGAGCAAGTGAGAAAATGGTCTGACATTAACATTTTTCTACCTACCATGTAACTTCATTTAGTTTGATCCCAGTGCAAACTTGATTTATTTCCTCCAAGAGTTTAAGGAATCATTTCTCTTTTTGAGCATTGTTTTTTTGCCAATTGCCCAATCACTCATGCTATATTTGTTGTCTTGATAGGAGGGGAGATTTACCAAATAATTGTTTAAGTTTTTCTTGCTTTAAAGGTAGGATAAAAGGTGAATAGAAAATAGCTGTGGAGGAAAAAGAAAAGAGGATGAAAGGAAGCTACTGGGACTTGAGGTGTTCCTGGGCTTCTCAGGTGGCAGTTGTGGTAAAGAGCCCACCTGCCAATGCAGGAGATATAAGAGACGCAGGTTTGATCCCTGGGTCAGGTAGCTCTCCTGGAGGAGGGCATGGCAGCTCACTCCAGTATTCTTGCCTGGAGAATCCCGTGGACAGAGGAGGCAGGTGGGTTACAGTCCACAGGGCCACAAAGAGTTGAACATGACTGAAGCAACTTAGCACACACACAGGCACAAGCTGTTCCCATTGTCAAAAAATCATACTGTTAATGGTTGTGGTTGAAATAGGGGACATTTGAATATTTCTTTCAAGCACAAAACCTGAAGGATGCTCCTGGCCCTACCTGCACTTTAAACTAGAGCTCCACTGGCTCTATAGCTCAGACAGATTATTTAGAAAGCCTGAGATCCTGATGCAGCCTTTTGGGCTAGAAGGATTGCCATGTGATCACAGGTCTGTGGGATAAAGGGGCGTTATTGTAGAGAGGTAGGTACACTTGATGATGCGGAGAAAATGATGGAACATACAAACAGATGCCTTGGCATTTCACCCATGGACCTAACTAGCCATGTTGTTCAGATGACAAAGTCAAAGTTGCTCAGTCGCATCCGACTTTTTGCGACCCCATGGACTATAGAGGCCATGGAATTCTCCAGGCCAGAATACTGGTGTGGGTAGCCTTTCTCTTCTTCAGGGGATCTTCCCAACCCAGGGATCAAACCCAGGTATCCCGCATTGCGGGCGGATTCTTTACCAGTTGAGCCATGAGGGAAGCCCAAGAATACTGTGGTGGGTAGCCTATCCCTTCTTCAGTGGATCTTCCCAACCCAGGAATCGAACCGAGGTCACCTGCACTGCAGGTGGATTCTTTACCGACTGAACTATCAGGGAAGCCCTCAGATGACAAAGCAGCAATTAAAGCTCAGTGGGGGGTCGAAGGAAGAATTGACCTAGAACTAGACCTCAACATACTATAGAAGAAAATTCTCTTTCAGGATACAGTGATCTGAGACCATAGTAAAAAGATCCTCAAATCCTAGTCACCGGGTTGGAAATTTTATTAATAAAGAGATACTAAACATATAGCTATAGCCTCCATGGTGGCTCAGTGGTAAAGAATCTGCCTGCCAAGCAGGAGATGAGGGTTCAATCCCTGGGTCGGGAAGATCCTCTGGAGAAGGAAATGACAACCCACTCCTGTATTCTTGCCTGGGAAATCCCATGAACAGAGGAGCCTGGCAGGCTACAGTCCATGGGGTCACAAAGAGTCACACCCAACTTAGTGACTAAACAGCAGCAGCAGAAAATGTATATGTATTTTCTGTAACTTCTCCAATTATTACAAAACAGACCAAAAAGTGAACAGGTATATCTTGGGGTGGGTGTGTGTGCTAAATCCGGTTGGAATGATACACCATCACACCAAGGATGTGATTCCACAAATAGGCATACAGAGCTGGGAGAGGGATTAAGTCTTCTTTTGGTTATAGTTTACAAAGTGAGATTGATCTAAACTCACAACCTTATAGCTCTTGTTTCCAACATCCCTTTCTATATTTCACTCCCTACCAGCTTGGACTCTTGCTCCAAAATATTCAGTGCTTCTCCTTTGCTGATAGAAATATAGAGTTGAACATCCTTGACACTAAAGGCTGTCTGCAATATAGGTCCAATCTGTCTACATGTATTTTGCATTCATTCTCACTGAACCTCTGTCCTCTGTTGAGCAGGGCAGTCTCCATTCAGATGCGTGACTTTCATCCCTCCATTCCCAGCCCTGAACTTTTCCTCCCTGCCTCCATTTGTCCCTCCAGCTGGATCCTGTGATGCTCTGAGCACAGCTCAGCATTCTAATGCCGCCCCCTTGGTCTAGCTCCCCCCTCCCAAGGGCAGGTACACAGGATCGTGTGCTTGACCTGATGCTCTGCTGACTCTGGAAATTCTCAATAATTTCTGAACTAGAGGCTCACATTTTCAACTTGCACTGGGCTCCACAAATTATGTCACCAGGTCTGTGGGTGGGAACTATTTATGTGGACAACTCCAACACACTGCTTTGTGTTTTTATTTAATTAAAAATGAAGACAAAGCTTTTAACATACCCAGAGCACTTTCTGTGTACAAAGCAATTTTATACACACCACCGCATCTAAAGGCTTCCCTGGTGGCTCAGCAGTAAAGAATCCCCCTGCCAATGCAGGAGACTTGGGTTCGATCCCTGGGTCAGGAAGATCCTCTGGAGAAGGAAATGGCAACCCCTCTCCAGCATTCTTGCCTGGGGAATCCCATGGAAAGAGGGTTCCATTTTGGTGGGCTACAGTCCACAGGGTCGTGAAGAGTCAGACATGACTGACTAAACAACAACACCACATCTAAACTACCAGACAAACCCATGGAGTGAGGAGGCTGAATTCCAGCAGCAGTTGTGGGTCTCCAGGCATTTCTGAACCCATCTGAAGCCTTTGGGCATTTCCCTTTTAGCTTGTGTTCACATTTTCCAGCACCTCTTGCTCTGTAATTGTTATAATAATCAAAGTTCAGAGTAGCCTATGTTTAGCACTCTGGCCTCCAGTATTCGTTTCCTTTAGCTGGTGTAATCAAGTACCACAGACTCAGTGACTTAAACACCAGAAATATATTATCTCACAGTTCTTGAGGCACAAAGTCTGACATCAGTGTCTACACGCCATGCTCCCTCTGAAACCTGTGGGAGATCCACCCTTGCCTCTTCCGAGGATGCTCTGGCAACCCTTGGCACTCCTTGGCTCGTGGGTGCATCCCTCCAATTTTCCATTTTCACAGGGCCTCCTCCCAGTGTCTCTGCCTTCACATGGCTGTCTTCTCATAAATAAGAACATCGGTTCTTTTGGAGTAGCACTAACACTGCTCCACCACCACCTCATACTGATTTAACTAATTACATCTGTAATGGCCCAACTTCCAAGTAAATTCCCATTCTGAGGTGTTGAGGGCTAGGACTTCAACATGTCTTTTTTGGTGGGAGACACAATTTAACAGGTAATACTCCCCCCACCCCCACCCCTACCCTATATACTGCTAGTCATTAAGGTCTATAGATTCCAACTCTGGAATGTCTCTCTCTTTTTCTAAAAAAAAAAGAAAAAAGAAAAAAAAATGTGTTTGTGCTGGGTTGAGGCTTGTGGGATCTTTAGTTGCAGCCTGTGGAATCTAGCTTCCCAACCAGGGCGCAAACCCAGGTCCCTGCATTGGGAGTGCAGAATCTTAGCCAGTGGACTACCAGGGAAGTCCCTGGAACATCTCTTGAAGCCAGTCATTTCTGCTGTCACCACCACCATGGCCCAGGTCTCACTCATCCTCTGCCTCCTAATCTTATGGCCTCTGATCTATTCCCACTTTGCAGTCAATAAGGACTTTTACAAACCCTGATCTTGTCACCCTGTAACTTTCCATTATCACTTTCTGTTATTTCTCGATACATCCCAATGTTCTGATGAGGTTTATAAGGCCATGCGTGACTTAGCCCACTGCCGCTCCCATCTCCCTCCATTCCACCTTCCCCATCACTCTTCCTCTTGCCAGCCTCTTACTCATCCTCTATGCTCCAGGCAGACTGAATTCCCCCAGTCAAGGGCCATGACCTCTCATTCCCCAGACCCCCACACTACCAGGAACTCTGCCCCGCTCTCTTCATCCTTCAGTGTTTGGCTTACATATCACTTCCCTGGGATGTCTGGGCAAAATTAGCCCTAAGGGGGGCATCCACAACCCCCTCTATTTTGTTATCTATCAAAGAGACTGCAAGGAGATCCAACCAGTCCATCCTAAAGGAAATCAGTCCTGAATATTCATTGGAAGGACTGATGCTGAAGCTGAAACTCCATTACTTTGGCCACCTGATGTGAAGAACCGACTCATTGGAAAAGACCCTGATGCTGGGGAAGATTGAAGGCGGGAAGAGAAGGGGACGACAGAGAATGAGATGGTTGGATGGCATCACTGATGCAATGGATGTGAGTTTGAGTAGGCTCCGGGAGTAGGTGATGGACAGGGAGGCCTGGCATGCTGCAATCCATGGAAGTTGCAAAGAGTTGGACATGACTGAGTGACTGAACTGAACCGAACCAAAGAGAATCCTGAAATTGACAGCCATGTAATTTCTGCCTGGCTTCTTCCTTCAACCCCAAAAGGAAGGCAAAGGTTTAAGTCCATCCACACAACAAAATCCTAAGGTGCTTGGAAGAAGAAAAATCTGAGGGTAAAATGAAAGGAGATTTAATTATTCTTGTCAAGCACTATGAGTTTGAATCCACATTAGTGTTTTTCCAGAAATGCAATATATATATATATATATATATATATATATATATATAAATTACTTGGAGTCAATGGATCATCCTTGACTATGGCTCTAAGACAGAATTTCATGGGCCTCAGAATTTCATGAGTTACTCTCCTGCGCATGTGCCCTTTGTCCATCAAAGCATTAACCATATTATACTCTTATGTGTATCCTTGTCTCTCTCCCCACTAGACTGCAAATACCCAGCACAGGACCAGGTGCATGGTGGGTAAGCCCTCTAAAGATTGACCGATGAATGAATAAATGATGGAAAAGAAACGAAGTCACAGAAAGATGAAGAGATTGCCCAAGGTTGGACCACAAGTAGGATGTAGAGGCAGATATTGAACTTGGACTAGCCTAAAAGCCACATCCTTGGGCTTCCCTGGTGGCTCAGTGGTAAAGAATCTGCCTAAAATCCAGGCAATGCCAGTTCAATCCCTAGGTTGGGAAGGTCCCCTGGAGGAGGGAATGGCAACCCACTCTAGTATTTTGGCCGGGAGAATCCCATGACCAGAGGAGCCTGGCAGGCTACAGTCCATGATGGGGTCGCAGAGTCAGACACGACTGAACGCACACACAAGGCCATGTCCTTAGCCAGGGGGTGATGAGCTCTAGAGCCCGACACCTGGGTCTGCCTTGTCACAGTTGCATTGTCAGTATGATCATCATTCCATTTCCACGGTAGGGGTGGGAGTCAAGATCCCCCATGGATACAAAAGTCTGGGGAGCCTCAAGTGATAGACAGATTAATAGTAGAGTCTTCTCCTTAGAAATTACTGAGGTTGATTGAATCTGAGGATGAGGAACCCTGGATATGGAGGGTGACCATACATACTTGTTGAATGAGAGAGAAATAAAAAGAGGCTAATAAAAGAGAATGGAAAGAGAGACTGTAAAGATAAATAAAGAGGATAGAAAATGGAGAAGGAGAGGAGGAAGGGAAGTCAGAGAGAAGACAAGAGAAGTCCATGCCTCCTACCTAGACTCAGAGCTAGTATCTTCTGGCCTCTCTCACTCCCCTAGTATTTACGGTTCTCTAGGATGTGCCAGCGAAGAAGGCAATGGCAACCCGCTCCAGTGTTCTTGCCTGGAGAATCCCAGGGACGGGGGAGCCTGGTGGGCTGCCGTCTATGGGGTCGCACAGAGTCAGACACGATTGAAACGACTTAGCAGCAGCAGCAGCAGCAGGATGTGCCGGACACTGTTCTAGATTTTCATGATACATCAGCAAACAAAAAAGACAAAGTCTCCAGACTTTGTGGAGCTTACATTTTAATAAGGAGAATCAGATGATTAAAAATGAACTTAAAAATAAGTAAATAATATGTTAGTAAATAATAAATACTATGTAGAAAGATAGCGGAATAGAATAAGGGCAGTGATTCTTATCCTGGAGTTCTGTATCCATGAGGGATTCATGGATAGAATTCAGGAGATCCGTGAACTTACACGGGGAAAAGAAACGACGTCTTTATTTTCATGAACCTTAAATCTTCAAATCTGACTAAAGGCAGCTAACCACAGGAGAAACTGCAGAACCTGTGACGTGTTACCAATGGAAGTCACAGGTATTTTTATGTTGTATTGACAGTTGTTATGGGTATCTTGAATTACTTTTCATATTCATTAAATTTTGTAACTATTGGGCCTGCAGTTAGATTTTGTTATTTAATGTCTTTAATCAATAAAGAAACATATATTTGGTAAGTATCTCAATATGATTAGATTTTTTGTAACCTTATGTATCTTTCTAAATGCATCTTAAAGCATTTCTCTAAGGAGCCTGTCCCTAGGCTCCACCAGACTGTCCAGGGAGTTCATGGAAGAAAAAAGGTTAAGAACATGGGGAAGGGAAACGGGGTGCAGCAGAGGACAAGGGGGTGAGCAGACAGGGTGGGCAGGGTCAGTCTCACGCCTTATGTCCTCTTGAGCCGACGTAGTTCATGCTCTCCTGGGCCGTCCCCAGGCATGGCCTTGGCTTTGCCCAGAGTTCAGACTCGGGTGCCCTATGATGTATTCTTGTCATTCACCAGTGAGTTTTCCTGATGAAAGAACTCTGACCCCTTCCTGCTGCTCACCGCCTTCCCCTCTCAGCGGTTTTTTACCACAGGATATAACACCTGGCCTTCCCAGGGGGCGCTCGTGGTAAAGAACCTGCCTGCCAATTTAGAAGACATAAGAGATGAGGGTTCAATCCCTGGGTCAAGAAGATCCCCTGGAGGAGGACATGGCAAGCCCCTCCAGTATGCTTGCCTGAGAAATCCCACAGACAGAGGAGCCTGGTGGGCCGGGGCTACAGTCCATGCGGTCGTAAGGAGTCGGACAAGACTGAAGTGACTCAGCACACATAACACTCAGGAGTTTAGAATCAACAAAACAGGGTTGAAAGAACACAAGGAAATTCAAGAATATTAAAAAGAAATCTTATTTTGTGTTGTTGTTCTGCCTTCTATTGAAACATCCAACTCAACCAGACAAATTAGTCAGGCAGTATACGTCTCCTCAAGAAGAGATAAGCAAATCGGCAGTTTCTGAGTGTTGATGAAGTGTATCACCTATAGCGAATGGAATGTGAGCTGAAGATACAGCCATGTTTTTCAAAAGGAATTCTTTAAAGATTCAAATTTATCTCACATGTACAGTGAAAGTCCTCAGGCTTTTGTGACAAAAGGTCCTTTTTTAAAAACAAAAAATTACACTTTGAGGCTGCTGAAGAGTTTTTTTAAATCTACAAATAGACTAAAAAAATAAAACTATCTGGAAACCACCAAATTCAATTCTTCGTATACAAAAGATGTGAGCTATTATTTGGGGGCTTCCCTGATGGCTCAGCAGTGAAAAAAAAAAAAAAACAACTCCACCTGCAATGCAGGAGATGAGGGTTTGATCTCTGGGTCAGGAAGATCCCCTGGAGGAGGAAATGACAACCCACTCAGTACTATCACTGAGAAAATCCCATGGACAGAGGAGTCTGATGGGCTACAGTCCGTAGGGTCACAAAAGAGTTGGACACAATTGAATGACTGAGCACACACACACGAGCTGTAAGTTATGAGAGCCCCAGCTGAAGGAGATGTATGACCTCACTCCTCTGATTTAACAAGAAGCTTGGAAATTAGTGGTTCATGTCCACGATGTCAAGGCTCTGGGCTGACACCTAACAGCCTCTTCTCTTACCAGTGGCTGCCCCAGACCAGTAGCTGTTGAACTTCCCTTCTGTAACTGTATTCCTTAGTGAGTGAATTTAAAATGCAGAATCCCAGGCACTACCCCAGAGATTCCCGAGTCAGTAGGCTTGGGGTTCCCCCTGAGGAATCTGCATCTTTAGAAAACCCCTCTGGAGTTTTGAAGCAGGTGACCCAAGGACCTCACTTTGAGAAACACCATGTATCACCTCTCTCTGTGTGACCTCCCCACTCCTAGGGATTAGTCACGCATTTTATGCTGATGACTCAAAATTCTATCGCCCAGCTCCCTACACCCACTTGGCAACTGAGCATCCCTATCTGAATATTTCATAGGAACCCTAAACCCAGCAGTTCAAAATTGAACTCATTTTCTCCCCACGCCTGGCATATATAGAATAAAGCCCAAATTCCTTGACTTGGCATCCAAGACCCTGCCTCTGTCTTCAGCTCCATCCCGGACCACTGCCTGGGCCTTCTTCTCCGTGTTTAGCAACATTCTGACTTCTTGCAGATCCTGGACACACATGTCTTTCTATATATTGTCCCCTGGGCAGAATCCATGCTGCTGGACTCAGACACCACTCTCCCCCCGCCTATAAACACACTCCTTGCTATTTGTCCTTCTGTGCCATCTTTGGACCACGCGCATCCTTTAATTGCTGTACTCACCAAATGGTATTACACTCTTTACCTGGAGGTTTTGAACTTGAGCTCCTCGAAAGCGGGGAAGGGGGCTCTGTGCCTTATTCTTTTTTTACTCTCACCTCTGTGTAGAGTCTAACACATAGTAAGCAATCACCGAACATTTGATGAACTGAATTTCTTGGTGAAAAAGAAAGGAAGGAAGAGAGAAAGAGAGAGAAAGGAAGAGAGAAGCTTGATTTGAAAAGTTGAAAGGAAATTCTAGAAGTGCTTTGTTATGAAAAGGGAGGAGATTGATTCAAGTAGGATGAAGGGATTAACAGCGTCTAACTAATGTTTGTCTAGAGATCAACCAGGGGAGGGGTTGGAAAAGGGCACTCGATTTGGCATCCAGGAATTCACAGCAGAGTCTGCCCTGCCAGCCCTCGGCCCTTACGGTCAGTCTCCCTGCGGGGGTTGCCACAGAGGGGCAATCTTACTTTCATGTCAGTGGGAGGAGACTTCATGACACAATTTTTGCACAGCACAAAAATGCCCAATCCTGCTGATTAATCACAGAGCTAGGTTTAACTTGGCTTAACAGGACCCTCGGGCTTTTTAAAAGAGCTCTCCTGTGTCCACCCTCTTTTCTACATCCGCTCCTGAGCTAGTGGCTTCCCTCTGCGCCCTGTCTTCCCAGTTTGTCCAAGTTCAGCCTGGACTGCACGTCAGGCAAACCAAGCTGTTACCCATCTCCTCTCATCACAAACATTTCCCTGCAGGGCTGGATTGTTTCTTTTCCTCCTCAGATCTGCCCAGACCTACCATTCCTGAAACCCCAACACAAACACCCTGTCTTCCGTGTGTGTACATCACACCTTCTTTTACATTCATAGGCTGATTATGGTTTGGGGTGTTTTGGGTTTCTTTACTTTCTTCTCTTTTCTGCGGAATGTTGTTCCCTCTCTCTGTCTTTCCTGAATCCCTGTTCAGGTGTCTGATCATTTTTCTTCTAGGAGCAGAAGTGGAAAATGAATGATGTCCCCCTACTCCCCTGATCTTGTAATTCCTCCAAGGCTGCCATTTCCACAATCAGATTCCCTTCACCCTGCCAAGCCTCGCTCTACCCTTTGCCCTTAAAGCCACAGCTCCTGTTTTTCCCGGTTTGAGTGCAGTGTCCAGCCTTTCACATCCTCTGTGGTATAATACCTTGCTTCTGGAGGTTTTGTTTCAGGAGTGTCCTGTAGTTATTAAACATCAGTTCTGTGCAAAATGTCTCATTTGAGACAATCAAAGGTTTAAAGCAGAAATAAGAAGTAATTTCTTTTTTAAAAAATGATTTATTTATTTTTGGCTGTGCTGGGTCTTTGTTGCTGCCTGGGGCTTTTCTCTAGTTTCAGTGCTCAGGTTTCTCACTGCAGTGGCTTCTCTTGTTGTGGAGCACAGGCTCCAGGGCCCTGGCTTCAGTAGTTGCGGCACGTGGGATCAGCAGTTGTGACTCCCGGGCTGTAGAGCAGAGACTCAGTAGTTGTGGCATAGGGGCTTAGTTGCTCCTTGGCACTGGGATCTCCCCAGATCAGGGATCAGATCCATGTTCTCCTGCACTGGCAGGTGGATTCTTTACCACGGGGTCACCAGGGAAGCCCAGGAATGTCTTAAGAATAACTAAAGCAAATATAGGCTTGTATTGGGACTTGTTAAGAAACATAATCATAAAAAAGAGGAAAGGAGAGAAGAAATCATGTGTAGAAGAGGGAGAAAGACGCAGAGAAAAAGAAGGTGAGACAGATACGCCGTCAAAGAGGCAGAGGGAAATATCCAAAGAACCAGAGGCCAAAAGAGAGGCGTGATCTGAAAAGAATACGGAAAAGTGAATCACCTCCCTCCCACGCACTGGCCACATCCTCCAATACAAAGCCACAGGCTCCCACCCAGAAATACAGACCAAGATGGAAAATGCGGGTAGCTCACAGCAAGAATGAATGAGGGACCGTCGGGCTGAGAGGAAGGAAGAAGACGTGCACACCTGAACACACACCCCTCAAAGAGAAATGTCTCCATCTTGTGGCCTCGAGGATAGTGTGGTGCTGTGCATTTTCACAACTATAGGCACAAAAAAAGAAAAGACCTTTCGTCACTGGTTCTGTGAGCAAAATGAACCTGAAACGAGGTCCAAGCTCCCCCGTGTTTACTCTACTAACCCCTGAGAAAGGCAGTGCCGTTTTGTAGAAAGGCAAATGAAGAAGAGAGAACTGCTGTAGCGAATTACTATATCCTTTCCAGTTCTCTTGCCTTTGCTTTATGTTTCTCAAGTGTACCGAAGTTAAGTGGTCTTTCGGCAAACCAGAATTCTCTGTGGTGTAAAATACTGAATTTGTTAAATGAGCTAATATTTGTTAACTTCTTAGGTGGCTCAAGTGGTAAAGAATTTGCCTGCAATGCAGGAGACCCGGGTTCGACCCCTGGGTTAGGAAGATCCCCTAGAGAAGGGAATGGTTATCCGCTCCAGTATGCTTGCCTGGAAAATCCCATGGACGGAGGAGCCTGGAGGGCTACAGTCCATAGGGTCACAAAGAGTCAGACAGGACTGAGCAACTAACATTAGAACACTGTCTAGGGGCTCATGTGTTTATTAAATAAGCAAAATACAATGCCTACTGTCTCTAAACCAATCATGCTAGCTCCTGGCCCTATCTCAGGTCTCACCCCAGGACTTGGGTCTTGCTCTGGGTCTGGAATGCTATCTAGTGCCCTCTCCTGGTATCTCCCTGACCCTTTTCCCCTCCTCCAGTCTCCATCCATCAAACACTGCACATTCTTTTCAGCTGAATTAAGAACCCTACATTTGCCCCATAATTAGTCTCACGAAAGGACCGATGTCACTCTTGTTGCTCAGCCCTTTGGACGCCCCCCCACCTGCATCTCGTGTGACCTCTGATTAGCACGGCTGACCTCACCTCCCTTTGCAGTGGTTTCTGCCCTGGGATGTCGAGGGGCCATGCATCAAAGTTGTCCTGCTTCTTCCCTGCTCTCTCCCGCTCTTTTCTCTCTTCCCATCTTTCAAACGCTGGTGCCCTGTGGGCCTCCGTCTCAGACTCTCTCCCTTCCAGCTCTCACGCTGCCCCTCGTGGCATTTCACTGTGTGGTTTATATCCCACTCTCACCTGATTGCAATCACTGGAGAGAAGAGAAACAGGTAAGTGGACTCAACCTGCCAGTTCATGAAAACATACCTAAATCCATTCAAAGAACATCTCCCCACCTATGCGAAGCCAAGTATGCTGGCTCAGCTGACTGTCTTCTGCTGAAGTTGTGTATCACGTGGTTCGGCTTTGGTCAAAGTGACTGAAAAGCGGGTAGGGGTGGGAGGAGGCCTTGTCTATTTGGCTGCATCTTCTTCTCCTTTTATGGGACTCCAGTTCCACGCTCATTTCCTCCTTCCTATAGGAAGGAAGCTGCCCTCAAGATGTTTCTACTGGACACAAGTGATCTTTCTTCACTTTAATTCACCTCCTAGGGGATGTATATTAGTTTGCTTGGACTGCTATACTGCAGGCAGCTTTAACAATGGAAATTAATTTTCTCACAGTTCTGGAGGCTCTGAGATCAAAGCGTTGACAGGGTTGGTTTCTTTTAAGACCCCTCTCCTTGGCTTGCAGAGGGCCTCCTTTTCCGTGTCTTCATGTGACTTTTCCTTTATATGTCTCTGTCCTAATTCCCTTTCTAGAAGGACCCTAGTTGTACTGGATTAGGGTCCACCCAAATGACCTTCCTTTCACTCAGTTACCTCTTTAAAGACCCCCACATCTCCAAATATAGTCACCATCTGAGGCTCTCAGGTGTTAGGGCTTTAACCTATGAATTTTGGGAGGACAGAGGAGGCATTCCAGAGAGTGAGACTGCCTAGAGTCACTCATGGCTAGACAACAGCTGGGACGAAGTTAGGAGCAACTACTAAACGTGGATCGGTGCAAGCTCTGAGCCGAGGGACAGGCAAACAAATGTGTCATGGACCTTGCCCCAGGATGCTGCCAGCCCAGTTGTGGGGACAGGGCGCTGCTACAGAAAAGAAGAGTCAGCCATCTAGACTGGGGTGTGCAGAGCACAACAGAGTGTGTGCAACAGGCAGGAACTGTGCTTCCTAGAAGAAGAGATAAACATCAGCTGGATTGGTCACAGGGAGGTTTTCATGATAAAAATAACAACCTTTTATGGAACTCTACTATCTGTCAGCCCTTTGTACACATTTTATCTCTAATCTAATCCCATCCCAGGGGCCGTGGGGAGGACTGTACAAAATAAATTACACCAAGTTCTTGGTGGTGTGCTTGGCATAAGGGAGCATGCAATAAATGACAGCTAATTATTCATCCAACAAATATTTGTGCAGTACCTGCCATGTGTCGGGCAATGTGCTCACTGCTGGGGATAGAACATCAGCCAAGATGGTCTCTGTCCCCATTGAGCTTACGGTTTATGTGCATTATCCAGTACGGTAGCCACTAGCCTGGCTACCATAATAGTTGGCTATTAAAGTTAATTAAAATGAAAAATTCAGTACTTCAGTCACACCAGCCACACTTCATGCACTCCACAGCCACCAAGGGTTACATTTCCATTCCTGCAGAAAGTTCTATTAGGTAATACTGGAAAGGGATGAGAGATAAAACCTATATGGTAAAGGTCATGATAGAGACTTATAGGTAGCATGGAGGAACAATTACTATTCATGTTATAATCAAGATGTGGACACTGAAGCTCTGAGAGGATAAACTATTTGATCAAATTCACACAGCTACTAAGTGGAAGAGCTGGGATTGGAACCGAGGCCTGTCTTAATCTCATGCTCCCTCAGGCTGTTTTGTGGAGGAAATGAGACAGGCACAGGTAGTCTGTTTAAAGACAGAAGATGGAGAAGCCATCCTTGGTGGGGAAATAGCAGCTTGGACAAAGGCACAGATGGGCAAGGCTGGCAGAGGACCATGAGAAAACCAGTCTGGCTGGAGAGGCAGTGACTTGCTGAACTCAACTTATGTGCTTAGAAATGTAAGTCAGAGCCTGCCTGCCTTGATTAAGAGCCAAGAAGCAAGGAAATTCAGCCCTGAGTGCAGAGGTTGACTCTTTGAAGGATGTTAGCAGGAGCATGGCATGGTCAGAGCTGTGTTTTGAAGGCTGAAGTGCTTAGGGTAAAGTGGGCTGTGACCTGTAGACGACAGGGGGGATAGAAGGAAGGGATGAATAATGATGTGAAGCAAAAAACACAAGAGAGGGAGCCAAGAGCTTAACCCCAAGATTGATTGATTGATTGATTTTGCTTTCTCCCTTTTTAAAAATTTTAATTTTATTGGAGTATAGTTGATTTACAATGTGTTAGTTTCAGGTGTACACCAAATTAATTCAGTTATATATATATATATATATATATATATATATATATATATATATTCTTTTTCAGATTCTTTTCTCATATAGGTTATCACAGAATATTGAGTAGAGTTCCCTGCATTATAAAGTAGGTCTTTTTTGGCTATCTTATAGATAGTCGTGTGTATATGTTCATTTCAAACTTCTGACTTTTTTCCCCTTTGGTAACCATAAGTTTGTTCTCAATATCTGTAAGTCTGTTTCTTTTTTTGTAAATAACTTCATCTATATCCTTTAAAAAATTAGATTCCACATATGAGTGATGTCATGTGATATTTGTCCTTCTCTCTCTGACTTACTTCACTTAGTATGATAATGTAGATCCATCCATGTTGCTGCAAATGGCATTATTTCATTCTTTTTATGGCTGAGTGATATTCCATTGTCTATATGTAACCACATCTTTATCCATTCTTCTGTTGAGGAACATTTAGGTTGATTCTGCATCTTGACTATTATGAATAGCACTGCAATGAACACTGTGGTGCATGTATTTTTTCCAATTATGGTTTTCTCCACATATACAACCATGAGTGGGATTGCTGGATCATACGGTAGTTTTATTTTTTAGTTTTTAAAGGAATCTCCATACTGAACCCCAAGATTTAACACTGTATAACACTGGACAATATACTTCATTTCCCTGGGCCTCATCCTTTCAGTTCTAAGGGGGCATGGCTGGCCCAGGTGATTTCTGAGAGCCCCTTCAGCAATGGTAGTCTAGGATTCTGCAAATCAGAATGACATTAGGCTCAGAGAAGCAGTGCAAAGTGTAGCATTGAATACGGGGCAAGGAAGACAACAGAGTCAAAGGTCATCCGTGGCAAAGGGGGAAAGATGTGCTATTAACAAAACAAGGTGAGTTTGGGGGTTTTTTTGGAGGGGGAAAATAATGGTTTGTTCATTATTTTACATGCCCCAAATACAGACTTTAAACTTTTTTTTTTTTTTGACCCATGACCCACAGCAGGAAATTCAACTTGTATCTTGGTCCAGTACAGTTGTCCAGTATATATAAATGAAACAAAGTGTTTATGAAACAAATAATTATCCTTTCTAAGGGCAATGGCGTCTAATACTTTCTATTCTAGTACATTTTATTATTTTAAAAAGTTGGTTGCCGTCCATTGAATGTCTGTTATGATCAATTACTGTGTCACGACCCACAGTTTTAAAAACACTGCCTAAGAGGAAGATCAAGTCTTCTTAAGTTGGGGGCGATGGCAGGCATCCCATCAAAGAACCCAAGGCTAGCTGCAAGAGTAAACTGGCGAGCCTCGGGGCTGGGGAGTCTGGAGCGCTTCTGAAGCTCTGTGAGGCATGAGTGTTGAGGAAGGCAGAGGCCTGGGAACCAATCGGTGGCAACTACTCGTCTAGGTGATAAGGGTTAGGGGATTAACCCTCAAGACCTGGTAGACCTGAGGACGGGGGCGGAAACCAGATTTCCGCAGGAATCCAGCGACCACCCGAAGGCTGCATTTCTTAAGCGTTCGCGGAATGGCTCCCGCATCTCTGACCTCATTTGGATTTCCAAAGCTCCTCCACTCACTCAAGCGTCCGGGGAGGACCGCGTGCGCCCACTCCTCCATTCATTCATTCATTCCAAACCCATCTCGGGGAGCGCCAACCAGGTGCGAGAAAGGGCGAGCCGCCGGCGGTCGAGGCTTCCCTTCCAGTCGGTTTCCCTCCCGCCCAGCTCGCGCGCACACAAAGTTCTGGCTGCCACCCCCGCGGACCGGCTTCCCTTTGCCAATCAGAACCTAAGCGCATGCACCGCCGCCCGGCGGAGCCGCCTAACCTCCCCGGCTTCCCGGGATCCGCCCCCCACCCCCCCACCTCCCCGCACCGGCCCGGCAGCTCCTGCCCTGCGCTCGGCCTTCCCCGCCTCGCATCCGTGCCATCGGCGCTCGATTGCGCGCGGACTCCGCGCTCCGGGCTCGCTCGTCGCTCGCGCTCGGCCGCCGCTCCCGCCCCCGCCCCCCGCCCCCCGCCCCTCCCCCGGCTCCTCCCGCCCCTCCCCCGCCTCCCGTGCAACTTTTGCCGGAGCCCCCCCCTCCCCAACACACACAGCCATGCTGAGCTGAGCCCCGGCCGGGGACTGGCCGCGCGCTGCCCGCCCCGGCTCCCGCCCCACCGCGGACCCGCTCGGGGGCCGCGGCCGCTCGGCCCTCGGCCTCGGCCGCTGCGCCCGCCCGGCCGCCCCCCGGAGCCCCCGGGAGTCCCGCGCAGGGCCCGGGCCGCGGCGGCGGCGGCGGCGGCGGCGGCGCCCGGCCCCCTCCCCCGGCGCCGGCCAAGTGAGGCGGTGATGCGGGCGCTGGCGGCCCCGGCTGCGCCGAGAGCGGAGACACAGGCTCAAGATGGCAGATTCCGACTGAGGCTGGGGGGGCCGAGCTCGCGCGCCGCGATCCCTTCTCCGTTGCCATGAATCGCGGACACCCCGGCCCCGATGGCCCCCGTGTACGAAGGTAAGCGGCGCCGGCCCGCCGACTCCGCCGACCCCCGCCCGCCCGGCCGTCCGGCCCCCGGAGCTTTGTTCTGCCCGCGGCCCCGCGCCGGGCAGCACCCCCACACCCCCGGCCCGCAGACCCCCGGCGCCCGGCCCCCGCGCCCCACCCCCGGGGCTCGAACCGGTCGCCCGCCCCCCTCCCCGCCACCCCCTCCGTCGCCCGGCGATCGGCCGGGATCCGGAATCAAACAGATCTTATTCCCAGGGTGGAGAAAGAGGCGGGGGGGTGGGGTGGGGGGGGTGTGCGAGGGTGGGCTACTGGCCGAAGAAAAGAAATTGGGTGGGAGGGGGCGCCGGGAAAAAGACAGACCCGTGACGGTGCTTTTTATTTATTTGTAAGAAATAAAGGTGATGCGGTGTAGCTTTTCATCTCCACCCCCCGCCACTAAAGAAAATTACCTTTAGGGTGATCTGTTTCCACTCTCCGTCCTCCCAGCTCCTTTCCCGTTTCCCTCCACACCCCCCACCCCCCAACACACACACACACACACACACACAACACACACACACACACTCCTTTATTCTTCGCGAGCCTCAGATTTTGGGGGGCTGTCGGATCGGAATGTGCGGGGCTAGGTGATGAGAGGGGGGCAGAGAGGAAAAGTCCATTTCAGAGCCAGGCAGAACAATGAAATAGGCGAAAATCTCCCCGCATTAGCGTGTGTAAGGGAAAATGTAGTTTAGGTTTTCCAGTCGGGGAGGCTGCCAAGACGCTGGTCTCGATCGGTTTGGGTAAACCTGCGCGGTGCACCTTCTTCACCTGGCGCTGGGTCCTTTTTCTCGTCTGTCTTTAGGAAGAAAGACCAGAACGGAAGGCACAAATACTCCGTTTCCCCTGCAGTCCCCCTCTCTTTCGTTTCTCTTCAGTCAGTTCTGTCAGCTTCCAGCCAGAAATCAAACCGGAATCAACTAAGTTTTTACACTTCGATGTGTTTTTTGTGTGTGTGTGTGTGTGTGCTTGTAGTAGGAGGGATTTTGAACCAAAGGGTGTCTGATTTTTTTTTTTTTTTTCAGTCATTTTCCTCGTGAAAATGTCTTTCTCATGAAATCATTGAAGTAGCAGCCTTTACATACTTTGAGCGTCAGTCCATCTGGCTTTCTTTCGGTTTTGTTCAGATATCCTGTGGATGAAATAGCAAATGAGAGGAGGCAAGGGTTTGTGCGGGAATGGAGAGAAGGGGAGAGGTTTTAATCCTCTATAAATCCGGAGAACAGTCATGGCCAGTGAGACAGGGAACGCATTAATAGTTTTATCTCTGTTATAAAGGCAGATTGGAAAAAAAAAAAAAACTTATCTGAAAAGAAAATCTGTTATTAGTTCCAGAGCTCCAAATGAATTAGGTTTCTGGTTGGAATAAAGTTACCAGTCAGGCCCTGGGTAACGAGGCTGTAAATAACCTATGGACTGTAAATATTTTTTTTCAGACTCTCTTAGAAACAAAGGGGCCTGTTTAGAAGGCAACAGAGAGATGTTATTCCAGGGGCTTTCCTCTTTGATTCTGAAGAACACAAGGTCCATTTAACCATTCAACAAAACAAAACAAAATTTCTGATCACTCCACCACGCAGAATGGAGCCAGCCCGGTTGCTGTGTGAACATGCTAGGAGGACCCAGTTGGGCATTCATTGTTCCTCTGAGTCTCTGGGAGGGGGCTACATTCAATGCTCCCACTGTCTATGGAGTGTTAAAATGAAACAATTTTCTCTTTATTAAGTACCTCTTTGAGACTCCCTCTGCTGGACGCTCAGGGTGAGCATTGGAGAAGGAACTTGGCATTGAATTCAGAACTATAGTAAAACAGGCTGCTTTCCCTTTCTCAAGGGGCTGGGTATGTGGGTTGGGATGTATTTTGTCAACTTTGTAGAAAGCCGTCCTGGGAACCGTGCTGTTCCCCTCCTGTTCTTTTCATTCTAAATCCATACGGAATGTAGGCCATCCCCCTGCGGCTAAGACTTGGCACTCCGCTTCTTCCTACAGTGCTCTTTTAGCGCATGACACCAGATAAAGACCTGTGGGTGTGTACGATGTTGTGGTTTAAGCATAATCTCAGATCTCAAAGGTCTGGAGCTCACTTTTTTTATTTGCAAGCCAGCCTTCTGTGTCCCAGCTGACCTACGTGGCCACTTCTGCCACCCCTGGGTCCCTCGGTCTTGTGTGCGTGCTCTCTTGATCATTCCTGGGCATTGTGTCCTTTGATTCTGCGAGAGTTTCTTCGAATCTTTGTAATTCTTCTCTTCCTCCTCACCCCTTGTGAACCAGTCCAGCATCACTGCCTGAGCTCAGGCCTGGGTCTTTTTTGAAAGCAACTGTTGGTCATGCTCTGAAGCAGACAGGTGACCCCTCTAATCAGGCATTGCACTGCGAAACCCACATTTACTTCCTGTGATGAGTGCCTCTAAAACTTCAATGACCTCCTTTTTCCCTTCTTTGGCAACGCCCGCTGGATTTAGCGAACCTGATTTTTACCACATCCCAGTCGGAGCACATGGACTCCTTGTGTGTATCCCAGAGGAGCAGGGCTTTTCCTGTGGAATTCTCCAAGAGCGATTTCTGATAGTTTTCACACTACTAAAAGATTTGAACCCTGGATTCTTCTCAGAAGAAGGATAATGACAGGTGAGGCATTTAAGCCAGAATTCAGGGCTATATTCATTTATTTAAATAGGGTGCATTTGCCCCAGGCTAGGATTTGATGTAAAGGCCTGAGTGCATTAGTGGAGCATTCTGAACCGCCAGGTATTTAGAGAGAAGTGATCTGTTTGAAACAGGGTATGTTTGATAATACAAATTAACAGATAGGAAAGTGTCATCAGCCTTCCACAGCCTGCTTTTAAGGATAGGCTTCTAAATAGCATATTAGTTTTCAATGGCTTGGTACTGATCAAGTTAAACTTCTTTTAAAAGGTTTATTTTCTTTAGAAGGTTAAACATTCTCCTTGCAGTTATGTCTACTCCATCAACTTGCTTAGCAAGGCTTTTTCCAACCTGTAGTGCAGAGGCCAACCACAAAGGTTTCTAGTGCCACAGGTGCTAAATTAGAGGACCCTGAATTGTATTCTACTCTCCCTGGGCTTGTACCTTGTCCACTAGTGTTGGCTCATACAGTCAGACTTCCCCAAACTGTAGCATCAAAGTCTGTCATCAGATGGGCCTGAAGACACCTACCAAGAAATGGATTCTGAATCATCTTCCATTAAAAGAATTTGATGACACATGTTCAGAAATATCTTTTCCTGTGTTTATGTTTTATATTTTTAAAAATGAGTAAGTATAAATATTGTTTTCCTTCTTACCACATTTGAGAAGTGAATCAAGGCTCATTAATTTTAATCCCTGATCCTGGACAGTGTGGTACAATATGCAAATCAGAGAAGCCTGGGCTTTGACTCTAGCTGTATGGCTTTGGGCATGGTACTTAACTTCTCTGAGCTTTTTTTTTCTTTTTTTCTTCTTTTCAAAGCCTTATTCGATTGTTCAGGGCTCCATTAGAAACAAGTATATGTAAAGCGTTGGGCTGTAGTAGGCATTTTCTTAGTACATGTTAAATCCCTCTATCTTTTGAGCTGCTTACAGGCATGATGACTCCAGGGAAAGAATAAGCCACAAATAGTTTAGAAAACCAATAATAGCAACATTTCAATTATTAATCTCCTGCCATTCCTTTTCCATTTTGGGCACCAGCAACAATAAGCCCCCTATGGCCAGGGAAGAAAGAGCCTTTTTTGACCCTCTCTGTGACCTTTCCAGAGTCTTTATTCCCACTGAGCTTCTGCTGGTTTCAGGTAGAAGATTTCTCTTCTCCTGTGGCACATTCTCTGCAGCTCTAAAAATGAAGCAATAAACTGTTCGAACTGAGTTTCAGGGGCTGCAGCTGTGCCTCTGGGAAAATATCCCAAAGTGTGAAAGATAATCTTTGCCCTTTATCAGGATCCATTGGTAACCCAGACGGCCAGCCAGGAAAGGGAGCGCCCCGAGGTGGCTTACTTACCAAGGGCCTCAGAGGGGAGACACCCACCCGACCATGAGCCAGGGACTAGATCCATGCATCTAATGTGATTTTCCTACAAAAGATTTTTTTGATGCTTTTTGCAAGTTACAGCTGCTCATATTCTTCATATTTTATTTTTTGTTTCTTTATTTCTTCCTTCCTTCCTTCCGTAGAGACCGATCTTGAAGGAACTACCTTTGAGTGGAACAAAGTAGCAATGCTCAAAAGGGTATGATACGTGAACATTTTTTATTGTTCTCCAAACATGTCATTTGCCAGTGCTTTCTGGTGGTCTTATGATGACAATTCAAGCTCTTCAGGTTGCTGTCAAAGGCGAGTTTCAGAATAATGCCAGCAGATGTTATATAACATCCGATGAAGCATGAACTTGAAAGGCCCCAAATCGTAATAGTTCCATTTCGTGTGGCAGTATTGCATTGAGAAGGGTGAGGATTGGAGGCAGAGAAAGAAAATGGAAAACCTGGAATATAGGAAGGTCTTTATTTTTCCTCTAAAAGAAGCCAAGATGCCTGAAGTTCACGGTAATAATTGTGGCTTAGTTTGTGGCACACCTTCTCCCTACGTTGACCCACTTGTCCGCCTCACAGACCCACAAAGTAGATACCTTCACCCCCACTTTATAGACAGGGTACTACTTTAGAATATCCATTTCACAGATGTTTGTGTGGGGTCCCTGTCCTTGAGTTCAGGGGGGATGGGAAGTGAAAATCAAAACTAAGCAAGAGCTGAACCGTGGTCTGACTCAAGATAGAATGCCTTTATGTGTGTGCCTTTAAGAACTTTAACCAGTTCTTAATTCTTACATGCTCATGTTTCTTGAGGTATAAAGGGAAGACCTCCGTTTCTTTATTTTCTCTAGAAAGATTTTGTTTCTTTGGGATCAAAAAAGTACTTCTGAATGCAGAAAATACCTATTACAAATCTCCTAGAAATTTCCCTGGAAATTACCATCTCTAATTTGCAGAAGATTCCGTCTTCCTCTTTCATTACTTACATTTTATACCTTTGTAAATGCACCACATTTCTGATTTGCACATGCCACTTGGAGACTTTCTGTTTTTGGCATTTGGCGTCCCCAGCTCTAGCACCAGTGGACCTATTCATCTTACATGGCTGTCGGAGAATGAATTCCTGACTTTGCTGCCTGGCTGAGATCCTTAATTCCGGGTAGCTTTGTGATACTTATTGGTGGGGATATAGATTGGGTGGTCACTCTGTAGATCTCTCAAGGAAGGAAGTTGTGGAAGAAGAAGACCAACTCCGCCTCGTGGGAGCATGGATCTCAGAACAGGAGAGGACCTCAGGAGAAATGAGTTCTCTCTCTTGCATTCAGGAAGGTGAATGGCCGTGACTTGGAATTGTCTGTTCACCCACAAATTTTTTTTCCAGGAAAAGGCCACCCTAGGAACTCCCTCAGTGACCAATTCCAGTATTCTGTTAATCTGATCATCAAGAAACTCTTGGGTCGGCCTGAGATCTCGTCTGCTGTCATTCAAACCTGTTCTCTTTTACTCAGTTCCTTTTTCTGAAACCTTTCATATACTTGAAGGCAGTAACTGAGTCACGGTTGCTTTTTCCTCACAGAGCCTGTTTTGGGTCCTCTCCCTCTGAGAGTTCTCATTTCTCCACAAAACCAGAAAAAATGGTGGTGATCAAAGCTGGACACAGTTCTGTAATAATGGTCCCCTTACTTCAGGGTTCTTGCCTCACGGAGAGCCCCTGGAGGGCAAGAATCAGGTCAGAGTCATCATTGTGTCCCCTGTAGTAGCCATGCAGTTCCTAGACCTAGTAGGTGCTTCATAAATACTTGTTGAATTGACACTTCCTTTTAATATATCTAAGTAATAACTTTTGTCACACCAGCCCTGGACTGGTTAGTTAGCTTGCTCTCCCCTCGGTTCTGATCTTTATTTTTCCTGTATGTACTTGTGTCTAACCATCCCTCACCCTAACAAGGCCATCTTCTGTTTGACCCTTTGAATTTCACCCTTCTGTTTGTAGCTCTCTAGAACCTTACTTAACAGATCCTACATACAGAATGCGGCTGACATAAGTCATTAAAAAAAAAAAAAAGTTGAACTACTCTCGAAAGAAGAGGAGAGAGGGCTCAGAAGAATCTTGAAAATTTGATGCAGTATTGGTTCATTCAGGCTTAGAAAGGACACTTGTCAGATTCTTTAGAGGTTCTGAGTCAGCCAAAGCCATACCTGTTTTTCCAGGTTCTCTACAAGTCAGTGAGGTGTTCATGACACTGGTTACAAGTCAGACTTGTAGCTCGTATCCCTCCATCTTTGATCTAGGGCCAATGGAAAAGACAAAAGATGTGATGGGCAACGTCATTCAATTTGCGATTTTCTGATGGGTGACTTTACCATTAGAAAGTAAGCTACTGAAATAGTTGCCAATTTTTAAAAAAGCAGCAGACTTTTAAAACTGCAAAATAATTGTGTGGTTTTCCAGTCACTTATTTCTAAACACAGCGTTGAGGAGATTTGTAGTGTTTTTGAAAGTGGTCTGTTTTAGCAACTCTTGCCTAACTTCTTTTGCTCTAGTAGGTTCTGATTAATTAAATGCCACTGTGTTTAAGCAGAATTAAGATTGATTGACTGTTGCATGTGCTAATGTTGTAAACTTCATAAAACCTTCATTGTCACAGAAAGAATGCGGTTTAATATGTGAGTGGACAAGGGATTTTCTCCCCAGGTTGTGCTGTCTGTCCTCAATGAAAGATCATTTTGGAACCTGCCATAACATTGGGTTATGGCACTTTGGGTTTACTTAGTTACAGACTGCATCCTGATGCTGCAGTGAGGTTTTTTTTTCCCCCTCTATTGGTACCATTTTCCTCTATATCAATATTACCCTTTGATTCAACCTATGGAGTTGAATATAAAAGGCTGATTTTCCAAGGACTTACATAATAAAAGTAATCTATCATGTCAGTTCTATAGAGAACTTCTAGTTTCATAGCATCAGGGAAGCAGATTTAAATGATATGTGTGTCTGGAGTCCTTTCAAAAGTCATATGGTAAAGCAATTGGGAACCTCTGGTTTGTTGGTAGTTGTGGAATTTTGATTTTTTTTTTTTTCTCTAATGAAGAATTAATAGAGCTCTGACCAGAAAAAAAAAAAAAAAAAGTGTGTAAGTTCTTGAAATTTTGCAGAAATTGTAGAAAGGCAGCAAGTTACACCCTGCAGAATTCTGTGTCCACCACGCACTAGAATCCAGGCTGATAGAAGGAGTTTCTGCAGGAGAGTAAATTTCGAGGAAATTTGTGATGGTGGGCGGGGCTGGTGGGAGCACACACTGCTAAAACAGGTAGAGTTTCAGCTCCAGTGCACCTGTGATCACCGTGACTCATTAATGAGTATGACCTGCACCGTCAGGAAGAGGTTAATCGATGGTTGTTCTGTTCTGTTGTGAGACTGGGAATGTCTCTCATGTGGTACAGAAATGTTTCCATTAGAAAATGGTTATAAATAAAGAAACTCTTTCATTTAGTTGTTCCGTGACTTATTCCCCCAAAAGGATTTAAGGCCTCTTAAAGAGTTAAGTTCCTGGAAGAGGGGAATTAATTCATATAGACCAGTTCTGTGGCTCGACCTTATTTCCAAAGATGTCAGATAAGTGAGGCTGTCCTACCCGGAGTGACAGCGGAAGCCGTCACATCGCTTGTGCTGGCATGACCAGGTGAACAAGCAGAGGGCCTAATGGAATTCATTTGCAAAGTCATTTTTGCTTGGCTGGAGTGGTAAGCACAAAATAGACCAGCAGAGGAGATCGGTAAGTGTTTGGGATCAGTTGTCCAAAGGCTTTTTAAAACGGGTGCTAATTTGAGAGGTATTTTATAGTGCCGAGAAGGGGACTAATATAATTGAAATGATTCTTGAACAAGGTAGTTTTTCCTGGCTTAGGTATGACAGAGGGAGTGAGGCAGCCGGAGGGCGAGCCATGTGGTGTAGGGGAAGGTGTATGCACAGTGGTGAGGGACCTGGGTTGCTGTTGCGGTCACACGGAAGAGCGCGGTAGAGCACCAAGCAGCATGCCTGACCCGAGGCTTCAGTGAATATTTATTCCTTTCCCCATTCCTCCCCAGCCCATTTGGCGGTGATCTGGGACCAGGGAAGCTTGCTGGTGTTAGCAGTACCATGATATTTACAGTCTGCCCTCTATATCCACAGCTTGCACATCCGTGGAGTCAGCCAACCTCGGATTGGACATATTTGGGAAAAAAATTGCAGAAAGTTTCGAAAAGCAAAGCTTGAGTTTGTTGTGCTCCTGGCCATTATCTCCATAATATTTACATTGTATTTGATGTTGTAACTAATCTAGAGCTGACTTATAGCACACAAGCGGATGAATGTAGGTTATGTGCAAATGCTACATATTTTTACATAAAGGACTGGTGCGTACAAGGAGATTGGGCTCCTGGAACCAATACTCCTCAGATAGCACCGGTCGACTTTATTCTGTCTTTCTCGGTAATCTCTTCTTTTTATAGGCTCTCTCGCAGTTTATACTGGCATCACAGTATTTCAGGATCTTACTGGGTTACAGTATAACCCCAGGGAAGTCTTCGCACACTTGTATCCACCTTAGACACTTGAGGAAACTGAGGCCAGAGCAGGGAGAAGAGGCTGCCTCTGCATCGTCTTGAGAGTTGGAGCGGGGGCAGAGTAAGGCGCCCCCCCAGCACACTCCCCCAGCCGTGGGCACAGAAACTCCCAGACATCAGCCGCTGAGTGAGGCTTTGCTGGGCTGCACAGCCCGTGGGAGCTCCACCGGGCTGGTTCCCACAGGGCTGTCAGAACCACAAACCTTCTCCCCCAGTCCAGAGGGGGGTCCCAGGCTCCAGCCCCCCTGGGTGCCCTGCGGCCCACAGTGCCTCCCTGAGCCCATCTCAGAGGGCTCTTTCCCACCCCCAGGAAAGCAGGCCATGTGCCTTCAGCACCAGTGTGTAAAGGGCCTTCTGTCAGGAATTGTTTCCCTGAGCAAATTCTCAGCTTGTCATCTCCAGCTACTTATTAACAAAGACACACACACACAAAGTCACAGAAGAGAAACCAATACCATTGTGAGAGGTTTCACAGAACCTCAGAGCACTTTTCAAGTCCTTAAGTGGCTTTAAAAAAAAAAAAATGTTGGGGATTCCCTGGCGGTCCAATGGTGAGGACTCTGCTGCTGAGGGCCTGGGTCTGATCCCTGGTTGAGGAACTAAGATCCCACAGGCTGCGCCACATGCAGAATAAAGTTTTAAAAAATTAATTGATTTTAAAAAAATACTGAGCTTCAAGTCATCCTTTCCCTTTGACCTGACCAAACTTGACCCCTATCCCTGTTGTCAGGCATGCCATTCTAACCCCAGACCGAGTCCTGTTGGGGTGGCCTTCTGTCTTATGCTGCCCCGCACCTCCCTTGGAGCTCTTCCATCCTGACGAGTAATGCTTCGTAGTATTTGAACACAGACTTTCACATGAAAGGTTGGCTTGACTTGACATTGGGGAATCCTGGGGCGATGGTGCAGGGCGGCCTGCAGCCCACCAGTTCCTGGGTTGTGTGTCCAGCCTACGACCACCCCCACATCCCCTTGGACCTCGGGGTGCCTCCTGGCCACCTGCTCGGTCCCCTGCCTGGGGAAGGGACCTGCCCTGGGAAGGCCTGCAAGTAGGCGCGAGGTCTTTTGGACAGGGATTACCAGGGACCCAGAGCATGGTCTGGGAGAGCACCTGGGGAACCTGGGGACACCTCTGTCCTTGGGGAGGGGTGGGGCTGAGGCCTGCAAAGTATGGGGTTCAGGGCTGGAGCCCTGCTGCCCTGTTGTGAGAGCCGTGCTTATAAAAGCTTGGGCAACAAAGGCGACCCGACAATATTTCCTGTTTATACAAAGTCCTGGCTGCCGATTGCTTCACTGGACACCCTGCTCCTTTCTTTCCCTCCTCCACCTTGATCTTCTACTTAGGGTTGCTCCATAAAGCAGGGTTGATGAAACTGCCCCATTTCCTGTTCCTGGCTGCGGAAAGTCTGTTCCTTCCATAGTGAAACTCACCAGCGAGCCCAGTGCATCCCGCAGCTCCTACCTCTTGTCTGTCTCTGCCACTGACACAGGCAGCCGCTCCTCTTTCTGTCCTCCCCTTTGATGTCATCTCACCCCTCTGCTTCCACCTGCTTATTATTTCCCACTCACCTGCCCACAGCCAGCCAGGCTCCTCCCATCCCCGACTCACCTGCCCACAGCCAGCCGGGCTCCTTCCCTCCCCGACTCACCTGCCCACAGCCAGCCGGGCTCCTTCCCTCCCCGACTCACCTGCCCACAGCCAGCTGGGCTCCTTCCCTCCCCGACTCTGTATATCTTGGCCGTGTGTCTGCCTCGTTACACTCCCGTGGGTGTCAGGGTCCAAGAGCAGGACACTGGGCCTCTCTCTGGGGAGCATTTGTGAGGGAGAGCTGTTTGGGAGAAGTGCTCCTCCAGCTTTGGGAACTGTCAGTCACCTGGAGGGCCTGTTAAAACCGATCCCTGGGCCCCACCCTCCCAGTTTCCGTTTCTGTAGGTCTGGGGTGGGGCTCGGGAATTTGCATTTCTAATTGAGAGCCCCAATTTTAGAGAAATGCATTCAGAATGAGAAGTCCGGTGCGTATTTAAAATCAGATGGTAGTTGCTTTGATGGAGACTTGCCTTGGGCTGGTGGGAGTCAGAGAGCCCTGACTGCAGCTCTGATTCCCTTCCTAGCTGAGACAACCTCCAGCTTCCAGCCTTCCTGCCTCAACTCTGGGAGGGATGAGGCTCCATCTTCTCCGGGACCCATCTGTACATGCAGGGGCTACTTCCTCTTCTCTCTCCAGAGCTGGTCAGTCTGTAGTTCATTCAGTTTAGTGCTGGGACCCCAGAATTGAATGGGCAGGTATGTCTCCCAGTAACAATATATTATTATTATTAATCGACATAAACAGCGCTATGATTTTCTCCATTTACAGAAGAGGAAATTGAGGCTTAGAGAGACTAACTAACCTGTCCAGGATCTCATAAGCCAGGGCGGGAGCCTTCCTGACACTGGAGTGTTCTTGACTTGACTGGGCAGCCACCCAGCTCCACAAGGGGCAGTTGGAGGGGTGCAACATACAGCAGGGAGGATCCCCAGTAGGAAGGATCTGGGATCCTTCTTGGAGCAGGGGTGGCCACGGTGGGGGCTGATGGTTCTAGAGCATTGAAGTCACAAACGCCCGTTCCCCCACCCCCACTCTGCTGTCCCATTCGCCCCCTCTCCATCCATTAGGAACAAACGAGATGGTGAGTGTCAAGCAAATGAGATGCTGAGTGTCAAGCTCTTAGTCTGATAGCTGGCGCAGAGGAGGGTATAGTTCAGGGCAGCCAAGCCATGAGCCCCTTTGAGCAGCTAAAACGGAGATCTGAGAATAATCTTACTGAGAAAAAAAGTTAGGGAAAGACGATAACAGCTAATACTTACAGAGCCCTTGGAAGTTCCAGTTTTGTTCTCAGGCTTCAGTTCTATTAAATCATCGTCACCTTGTAGTAGTGCAGCAGGGTAGGTTATGTCCCCGCTGTGTTACACTCCAGAGGTACTGGAAGGTTCAACCGCTCCCAGGTGGCTGAGCTGAGGTTACCCCCATCCCTGGCTCCTCCCACCCCCCAGTAGCCTGGACTCAGAGCCCCTGCCCCTGTCCACTGGGCTCTGGCTGCAAAGCAGAAAGTCCTTCCAGTCCCTTCCTTGATAAGAGAAATTTGTAAATATGTTGGTTCTGCCCCGGAATATAAGTGTTCTTTGTTTCAATCAGGACCTGAATAAATGTTTTAAAATTTGAAACACTGATTCGTTTTGGTCTTCTTGAAAGAGAAGGTGGTGGGCGCGTAGAACAGTCAGGTCTGAAAGATAAGAGCAGTGGAAGAACCAGCTCTGCCATGTGTTAAGCCAAACCATAAAGCTTCAGATTTGGCATGAAACTGGACAGCCCCATCAGTGGGCAGAATAGGTGCTCCAGATTTAAGGCCCTGGTGTCCATGCATTTAATAGATGACGAAGGAGTTTCCACGAAGCAGTCGGGAAAAGGAAACCTGATTTAGCAAATGGGGACGGGACCGCATGATAGCAATTTGAAAAGTCTCAACGGATGGTATCACCTCACATCATTATACCAACATAAATTCTGTGTGATTAAAATGTTAAATTCAACAAAAGTCTGTTGAGCGCATTCAGGAAGCCAGGGATTGCTCTAGGTGCCAGGAGTGCAGCAATGAATGAAACAGATGAGCGCCCCTACCCTGAAGCAGCCTGCGTTTTCATGGAGAAAGGTAAAATTTATCAGTGGATTAAAAAAAAAAATCCATTTTTAAAGAAAGCTGGGAGGAAACAGAAGTGGTATTTATTAAACCTCCAGAGGGGTTGACATTTCTAAGTTTAGAATCTGTCAAAGAAATCACTGAGGAAAATATTGGTAGTTTTATTAGCGTAACATTCCCCAGATGTTAAAGTTGTTTCTGGTTCTTCTATCCTGAATCATTCCTCAGTGTCACTCGGGGTAACATTAAGGGGTGTCTGGGTTTTAGGATCGGCTCTTCAAAGAAACATTATTAGATCAAGGGGTATGACCATTATCTGGTCCTAGAGGCAGACCAGGCTTCCCTGGTGGCTCAGTGGTAAAGAATTTGCCTGCAGTGCAGGAGTCGCAGGTTCAATTCCTGGGTGGGGAATATCCCCCTGGAGGATGAAATGACAACGCACTCCAGTATTCTCGCCTGGAAAAGCTCATGGACAAAGGAGCCTGGCAGGCTACAGTCCTTGAGGTCACAAAGAGTGGAACATGACTTAGCAGCTGAACAACAACAACAACAAAGATACAGACCACCAGGTTAACCTAATTTCCTCCCCTAAGTGTTTTCATATTAAATCAAAGCACCTTGATAAAGATTTAAGTTCACCTGCCCGCTAATTCAGGAAGGCACAGAGTTCCTCCTGCTCTTGGGGGTCATGACCATCCCCAAGGGCTTTCACACACCACCTCTATGAATCAGCGACTCCCAAAGTTGTGTCTTTACCTAGACTTCTTTTTTGAGCTCCAAAGTCACAAAGCCAACAATCTACATGACATCTCTATTTGGATGTCTCACAAGCATCTCAGACTTAATGTGTAAAACAGAAAAATCTTGATGAACCACCCTAAATGTGTACTTCTCCGAGAAATCTTTATTTCCATAAATAGCATCTCCTTCCACCCAGTAGTTCACATCAGAAACCAGAGAGTCATCCTTAACTTCATTTTACTTTATATTTAATCCTTCACTGAATTGTATTGATTTTTGCCTCCCCAGTACAGCCATTCTTGTTTTTCACTGTGGTTACACTCTGTGAAGTCACTGCGGGTGCCACCTTAGGGGACGATGAACCCCTGCCCCTAGGATTGGCTTCCTGTGAGCCTCTGGTCATATTTTCATCAGCCGATCACTACAGAACCTTGTGTTTTATGTGTGTTTTTGTTTAATGACACCTTCTTTAATACATACTGTTGATTGATTAGCGTTGAACTTGCAGCCCACAACACTATAGCCCATGGTGTAATGAAGCTTACCTAACACATGTATTTTTCTGTAAGACACATCTCAGCCTGCTCACACTTAGAAACACTAGACACCCATTCATCATGATGCTTGGGGGTCTTTTAAAAATCCCAAACAAAAAATACCCCCAAATGTGAAAAACGTGGTACTAAACAGACCATGGAAAGTAAGCTTGCTTATAGTGTTGATGTTAGAGCTGAAACAAGAAGTCGGAGCTCGACCTCATTTGACCTCGGCTGGGAACACAGGCATCAGGCATCAGGCAGCCCAGATTTTTCCTGACAGTGTGTGCATGCCCGGGGTGACTGTGAAAGTACCTGCCGAGGATTGATTTTGAAGTTACAGATAAATATTAGCGAGATTATGGAATCTGCAAATAGCGACAATCAGTTTTACATAGTGAACTTTGTCTCTCTCCACTGCCACCCGCCAGTCCATTGGTCAGCAGGCTTTCTCTAAAGGACCACGTAGCAGATATTTTAGGCCAAATGGCCTCTGTCACAGCTACTGGGTTCTGCCCAGATAGTGAAAGCCGTTGTAGACCATACGTAAATGAGCAGGCGGGGTGGTGTTCCACTAAAGCTCTGTTTACACAAACCAGCTTTGGGCGGAATTCTGCCTTCAGGCTGTAGTTTGGACCCCTGTAGCCTCATTCAGCTTCCCAGGTGGCTCAGAGGGTAAAGAATCCACCTGCATTGCAGGAGACATGGGTTCCATCCCTGGGTCAGGAAGATCCCCTGGAGGAGGTCACAGTGACCCACTCCACTATTCTTGCTTGGAGAATCCCATGGACAGAGGAGGAGCCTGGCGGGCTACAGTCCGTGGCATCACAAAGAGTCAGACACGACTGAAGTGACTGAGTCCGCACGCAGCCCCGTCTAACCCAGCTTCGCATCTTCTCTGCACTGCCTTCCCGACCTGTCCCACCGTCCCACCCCCACCCCCCATTCATTCTTGAACTTCCAACTAATCTCCACGTTGATTTTAAGTGTAACTCAGATGTGACCACTTTGGAGTCACAATAGGGGTGGCCAGCCGGCTTCCCCTGACACTTGGAGTAAACTCCCAAATCCTGAGTCACATGGCTACCGCACAGCCCCTGTGGATTTCTGCAGCCTCACTTTAGGTCAGCCTGCCCTTTGCCCCTGGGAGACCGTCCTCTGCTCCTTCCTGCTTCAGCACCTTTGCTCACAGTCTGGCGTGGAAGGCTCGCCCACCCTCTGCCTGGCCAGCTCCCGCTCACTCTGTAGTCACAACCAAAATGTCACTTCCTCCTGTAAAGTACATGCCCCCTTTCTGATCTCAGGACACCCTGCTCTTTTTCTTCGTGGCACTTGGCATGTTCAGGCACCCATGTGTTTGGGTGTGTTTGTTTTCCATCTGCCTGCTCCATCGGACCACACACTCAAGGAAGATAGAGCCTCAGCTGTCGTTTCTGTCTTCTCTGCTTGAGCTGCCTTCACATGCATTGCAGACACGTCCCAAGACTTGTTAAAGCAGCACGCGTGACTGTGGAGCATACTTTTGTTTGTACCAATCTTTGTATGAAGATCTTTCTCTGTATAGAAACCTGGAAAAGTCACCCGTCTAGAGCCTCTAGTGTATCTTCTCAATTTGAGAGTGATGATTAGAGAAAGTCATTCTGATAGCGAATCTCTCTGTGGGTGTGAATGTGTGTCTCTGTTGTCAGAGGCTGGCTCTGCCATCAGGTACACCTAATCCAGGGCTTTCTCCATGGGACTCGAGTGCTGTGTTCAGTCCTGTTGGTCTCCCTTTTCTCCGAAAGATTGTTTGAACTTTGCTGGTAACGTTTTCACACGAGGGAAGTGAAAGTGAAGTGTGCTTGACGAGGCATTTGTGGTACCCCTTTTGAACACTGACTTTAATTTCTTCTCTAAAAGCATCAACCCACCCCTCTCAGACCTTAAGTGGTATTAGTTTTTTTCCTACAGCATTGCTATAGCCTGGGGAAGAAATCTTTGTCTTCTCAGAGAATCGTCTAAGCAGCAAAGCTCCAAATTGAGGAGCATTCCAAGAACTCTGCCTGCTCACGATAGACAGACCACTTAGCATATTTTAGGAAGATCGTACATCATCTTAGATGGTCTTTCATAGATTAGCAGTGATGAAATTTAAAACCTTATTTAAAATCTTCAAGAGGTGTACTATAGAAACATCACTTACGGCATCATAAAAAGTTAGAAAAGAAAAAGGCAAGCAAAGGGCTGCCCTGGTGGTCCAGTGGTTAAGACTCCACGTTGCCAGTGCAGGAGGTATAGGTTCAAACCCTGCTCAGGGAACTGGAATCCCACATGCCATGTAGTGCAGCCAGGAGATTCAAAAAAGTAAAGAAAGGCAAGCAAACACACCCCTCCTTTCTCTTTCCTTTCTCTAGAGATTACCGCTGTTAACTTTGTAGGTCTTTTTCTGTGCATATATATGTACATATACTCTTTTACACCAAAATGATGTAGTAAAAGATCTGCTTTTGTAACTGGCTTTTTTTTTTTTTTTTTCAATGAACAGTTTCCAACCTTTATTTCAGCACATTATTTTTCCTTTACCTTGTCCATATTCAGTTTTCCATTATTGATTCCCAAATGTCCTTTGAAGCCAGTTTGTTGAAATCAGTATCTAATCAAGGGCCACGCACTACATACTATATCTGGTCGTAACTTTCTTTTCATTTCCCCGCCTGGCACACATTCTCTCTCTCTCTCTCTCTCTCTCTCTCTCTCTCTCTCTCTCTCTCTCTCTGAAGAAATGGGCCAGTTGCCCATAGAAGCTGTTGTCTTCTAGATGAGCAGGGTTTCTTCCTTGGGTGGTGCTGAGTTTGATTCTTCATCACCTGTATCCTGTATATAGGGGCTCGATGAATTCAGGTTCGTCATTTGGGACTAGAATACCCCAGCGTTGATTCTGGCCACCAGCTTCAGTGTCCAGGGACCCACTCTTAGTGATACTCAGATTAACCTCTGGATGAGGGTTATGACAGCCTGGACCCTCCCCTGTCCATTCCCCTTTTCCCCCGTGAGACCAAAAAGTGATCTGTGAGGTGTAACTTTGGCATACAGACCATTTTCTGAGGGGTTATTGCACCAAATGATCATTCTTGGCTTCCTGAACTCATACATTTCATTAAGTTTTGTAAAATGGTGTTTTCCCAATTCTTTGATATCCTGTGTAAAGTAAAGCTTTTCCTCTTGCATTGGGGCCATCTGGTTACCCTGAAATAATAGTTCCCACTGGTAAGGGAGGATCTTTGCTAATACGCACCCTTTCCTTGGGCTTCCCAGGTTTTGCCAGTGGTAAAGAACCTGCCTGTCAATGCAGGAGACATTAAGAGAGGGCATGGCAACCCATTCCAATATTCCTGCCTGGAGAATCCCATGGACAGAGGAGCCTGGCGGGCTGTGGTCCATAGGGTCGCAAAGATTCGGAAACGACTTAAGTGTCTGAGCACACACATGCAGGCAGCCTTTAATCATTAATTGTCAAAGTAAGAAGTTGCATAATAGCCATTTAAAATAGTGAGAAATGAGTGTTTTTCTGCCTTTTTTAACCATGTAGTCACGGATTTTTATTGATTTGGTATGTTTTAATCATTAGTCTTCTTGTGACAATTCTAGGCAGTGAGACCCCTTCAGCTAGCTCATGTGACCTCTTGACAGGACCTCTGCCATCTTGAAAAGCTTTCCTGCTAAATGGCACAAATGCCCCAGACTCGTCTTGGACTTCGCAGTGGTATTAGACAGTGGTGTTAGAGACCACAGTTTGAACGTTAGGAGTGATTATTGCTACAGAGATGACTTTTTTCCTAGAAAATTTCAGTGGACAGAACTGGAAAGTACATGTAGTTAAAAATTGAGAGTTTAGATACATATTTAATTTAGTTTTAATTACCCTGTGCTTTCACTTATTCTCCTCAATTTTATCATTGTAACTCCTTTCTCTAAGAAAATCTTTATTCTAGAAAATCTTTATTTCTCCTTCTAAATATAGGAATTAAGTTTTGGAATACTAATATTTATATTATTACAAATGCTAAAACTACAGAAGAAAGTTTAACACATCTTTGTAATTTTTGTCTTTTCCTTAGCATGCATCCAACTATGGATATACAGTTGACCCTTGAACTACACAAGGGTTAGGGGTACCAACCCCCACCCCTACCCCCCTCAAAGTCAGAATTTCGTGTATAACTTTTGACTTCCTCAGAACCTACTACTGATAGCCTGCTGTTGACTGGAAGCCTTACCACCAATATAAACAGCGAATTAGCTCACATTTTGTATATCACGTGTGTGTGTTAGTCATTCATTCGTTTCTGACTCTTTACGACCCCATGGACTGTAGCCCGCCAGGCTCCTCTGCCCATGGAATTCTCCAGGCAAGAATACAGGAGTGGGTTGCCATGTCCTCTTCATGTTACATGTATATCTATATATATTTTATGCATTCATGACATAACCTAACTTCTTCTTGATTTTTTTTATATTTCTAGGGCTACACAGTTCATCTGTAAGTTTTTTCAAATTGTTGCAAATCTACAAAAAAAAAAAAAGTCAATATGTTTACTGAAAAATAGCAGTGTATAAGTGGACCCATGCAGGTCAAACCCGTGTTGTTCCAGGGTCAATTGTGTAATTAAAACTGTGTTCTGAAATCTCTAAAAGTAAATTTTTCATCAAGGTGACTATGTCACAGTTTAGCATATAATTAGGTTCGTAGCTTTCAGCTTTGAAATTGTAATTAAGAAATTTTATAATTTAACTTTTTTGAGAGAGGTAATGCGTTTTCATGACCAAAAGGTCAAAAGTATACCAATATTAAATGTAGATGACAGGTCTGTGGGAATTTAATATGTTATTCTTTCTACATTTTTTTGTTTGAAAATTAAAATAGTTAAATTTAAACTATATAGAAAGAATCAACTATATATGCACAATGAAATTTTTACTTTGTTCTCTCAGGATAGCCATTTTTATTAGTGTCTTGCTTGACCCTTTGACTCTTTTGTTTTGCAAATTTAAATTGTGTGAGAGTGTGTGTGTTTGTGTACACTCATTCATTTATACAAAAGGTAACATAAACATTGTTCTACATCTTAACTTTTCTCTTAAGAATATCTTCTGGAACTCTCTCTATATTAGTACGTAGGGATTATCCTCAGTCATTTTTGTGGCCACAAAGTACCTGTTTTGTTGACATATCAGGTTAATGGAATATTAACATAATCTTGAATTACATCCAGCCCTCTGCTGTTAGCAAACCATCTGGAGTGTGTCACCTTATAAACATGTCGTTGCATACTCATGCAGGTGCATCTGTGGGACAGAATCCTGTAAGTGGGATTGTATGGTCAGAGGGTAAGTGCATCTGTAACTTTTAAAAGACAATGGCAAATTCCTTCAGTTAGGATTTGTATCGTGTTTCACTAGAACAAGCCATATGTGAATGTGCCCGATTCCTAGACTGTTGCCCATAGACTCTGTGGTCACACTTTTGGATTTTTGCTGGTGGGTGAGAAATGGTATTTCAATGTAGTTTTAATTTGTATTTCTTTTATTATAAGTGAGGTTGAGCATCTTTCCATTTGTTTAAATGCCATTGGTATTTATTTTTATGCAAACTGTTTTCCTACTGTTGTTGATCTTTTTCTCCTTTATTTCTAAGAGCTCTTTACATATTGTTTGTGATATGAGTTGTAAATATTTTTTTTGGTTGGTCATATATGTTTTCATTCACTGATGGTGGTGTCTCTTGCCCTTTAAAAATCTTTTTAATTTTATGTAATCACTTTTACCTTTTTGTTTATAGCCTCTGCATTTGAGTCAGAGTTAGAAAGACATTACCTTTTTCAAGTTCCCTCTGGTACTTCTGTGATTGTGTTTTTCCATTTATATCTTTGTTCATTTGATGTTTATACAGGGTATGCTCTGAGATTTGGTGCCAACCTGATAGTTTTCCAATATACAATTGTCCAAACACCATTTACTTAAAAGTTTATATTTTTTCCACAGTATCATAATGTCTACTTTATCGTATATTTAATTCCTGTAGGCTCAGGGATCTATTTCCAGACTCTCTATTTTTCTATTGGTCTGTCTGTTGCTAATTATTGAGATATATATTGTCTTTTATTATATGAAAGGACTAGTTTTCCCTCATTGCTCTTTTCAGAGTTTTCCTGGCTGTTCCCCTTGTTTGTTTTTCCATATGAACTTTGGAATCAACATGTCTTGATTTTAGAAGAAATCTGTTGGTATTTCCATTGGGATCACATTAAATTTATAAATTGCTCAGAGGGAATTAACATCTTTACAAGACATTGAATATTATCTGAGTTCGTGTGTTCTTTCCATGTGTTCTCTTCTTGTGTACTTCAGTAATGTTTAAAGTTTGCTTAAAGCTTATGTAGTTTACATCTTAAGTTTATGCTTGTAAATAGTCTTTCATTGTATTCTAATTGGTTGTTGTTTATATGTATGAAGACTGTTGATTTCCATATGTATTTTTAGCAGCTTTACTGAGCTGTAATTCACCATTTAAAGAGTACAGTTCAGTGGTTTTTAAGATACATGCAGAATTGTGCAGTCATTACCCCATCTAATTTTATAACGTTTCCCTCACTTTTTCCGAAAGAAACTCTGTGCCCCTGAGTAGTTATTCCCTAGTCCCATTCCTCATTCCCTGGAGATCACTAATCTACTTTCTGTTACACAATTTCATATAAATGAAGTCATACAACACATGATCTTTTCTGTACCTGGTTTCTTTCATTTAGTGTAAGTTCTTGCATCTTGTAGCTCATGTCTTTTTTTTTTTTTTTTTAATCATAGCCATCCTTTATGGGTGTGAAGCAGTGTCTCCTTGTGGCTTTGATTTTCGAATTTCTGTGTGTACTTAGTTTCTTTTTGTCACCCACTCTAGTGAGACTTCATGAGGACTGGAGTGGGCTTTCAGTTCTAAATCCCTAATGCCTAAATAGTCCCCAGTAGCCTGGCAAATATTTGGTGTTACTAGATGCTTCTTAAATGAATGATTGGATCTATTATATTTCTAGACCACCTCTACTTTTAAAAGTTACTGTGTGGTTTAGCACACATAAATTAATTATTTTACCCTAGGCAGAATATAATTAGAGGATGGATTTTTCTTTTTTTTCTCTAGAAAAGAAAGTTGTGTGTTATATCCAACAGCCCTGTGAAAACAATTTTGTGTGATATATGGTTTGTGATGGCCAATGCTACCTTCTCTTACATTAGCATGAATGACTGAGAGTTGCTGAAACTTATGTCTAGGAGACTCATTATCTTTGCAGGAGGATGATATTATGCCCTAGATTCTATTGTTGGAGACTTCTTTGTAAGATACATAAGATAAACATGAGAAATTAGGTAAAGGTGTTCTGGTCCTGGGAAGGGAGTTTTAAATGAGATAGATCAGCTCAGGAATATTTCAGAAGTTGTACGTTTACCAGGGGCTGTGTTCCAGAATTTCTTTTATAAAGTGGTTATGTGGTTACAGATCACATTTAACAATAGAAAAAAAGTGGTGCATTAAAGATCAAGGTCTCAAGCGAGCCTGAAACATTAAAGAACATTAAAGAGCACATGGCTGATGAATGAGTGTAGGTGGGGGGTGCGGTGCACGGGAAATCTCTGCCTTCTGCTCAGTTTTGCTGTGAACCTAAAATTGCTGTTAAAAAAAAAAGTATAATAAAAATTTTGAAAAAATAGCATAACTTAAAAATATATTTTATAGAAAAGGGAAATAATTTAATGCCAGAAAAATAAGATTGAATACAAATTATTTCTCTTCAATATCAGCGTATGAAGAAAGATACTTTATAAAAATAGGTAAGATTGTGTGTGTGTGTGTGTGTGTGTGTGTGTGTGTGTGTGTGTGTGTGTGTTTACAGGAGACTTTTGATTACTCTCCAAGGGTTTTGAGATTGACAATACTGGAATTTTTTATTGCCTCAATTTTGTTCAAAAGATGTGACTTTCAACAAGGTTACCCTTATATTATTAGGCATGTATGGGTTGAGGGTGGGAGAAAGAGACAGATTGATTAATTCACCGATTCCTTCATTTAAATAGATTTCCTTAAAGAACCTGAGAAACGGGAACGGTAGGATAGAATATGGCCCTAAAGCATCTGAATCAGCTACAAGAAAACATTCGTCTGAAAGGCACTAGTTGAGAATTGAACGATGGGAGGCAGAAGCAGTATCTGAAAGGCAGGGTGGGTCAAAACAGTAGCTGTGGACCCACTTGGAACCCGTGATCTGAGGAGCCACAGGAGGCACATGTAATCAGACCCTCAGGAAGAACGTTTTCATGCTGAACTGTCTCTACACGTGGACAGTGCTGGGGATCAGAGACTCCTTTCCTGCTGAGGTGTTGGAAATGAGCACCTTCTGGTGGGACCGCTGGAGAAGTTGAGCTTGGTGTCCTTCAGAATTCCTCCTGAGAGAAGGTACAGTCCCGGTGTGTCTGACAAGTAAGGGTCCAGCTCTGCTCATGCCCTCCACTCAGAGGTGCTGATACATCAGTTCTCTTCTCCACCAGCACAGATGAAGCTTCAGCTGGATGTTTCCCTGACCCCAAACTAGGTGACCGCATGGAGTAGCCTCCCATTCATGCTCCTCCTGTCATTGTGAGAGACTTGGATAAAGTCACTGTCGCTCTTCACATGGTTCTGAAATGAAAGGACAGGGCGCCCAGCGTGCTGTGTTCTCTCCCCAGTCCTGTGGTTCAGGCCTGACCCCCAGCTTTCACCCGCTCTCTTAGGATGTGGACATGGGGATCACCTGGATACGACCCTGGACCGGAGCAGGGAGCCTGGCTCCTAGCGGCTCCCCTCTGTCCTCCACGCCGCTGAAAAGTCAGGTTGAGCAGCCCAGCTGCTGCCCTCCTGCTCCTCGGATATTCAGTGCAACCTTTAGTCTAGGAAAGGTGCCAGTCTTCGCTTCCAAGAATCATATCTCCCTAAATGGGGCAATCTGCTTCAAATGCCTTCTCGCCTGGCGCCTTCCCTGTCCCGTGATTGGCACAATTAAAGCAACAGTTTCACCTTTTTAACTGCATGTGTGTATGCATGGGTGTGTTTTCATGCCTGCCCATGCGTGCATGCCCATAGCACCAGCACACCATGCTTCCACCCTCAGAGTGGTCATTTTCAGAAGCGTGGAGCCAGAGATTAAGATTTACTTTTGTGTTTCTCTTACTGTGCTCAACCTAAGAAAATTTTCAAGCAGTTCGGCTACTATGATGCACGAGGTATTTTGCATGCATGCTGGACTGAGAGATACCTGTCTGGGTGGTCCCAAGTTGGAATTTTGCTCTATCACTTATGACACTGGCTATCTTTCTCCAGTCATCTCTTCCCTTTTCTCTTCTTGCACTCACCATTCGCCACCTGAGAGAGAGAGAGTTGGGGCTGGCCTCAGCAGGACATGGAGAAGCCTCCCATGGTTGCTCATCCTCTCTGATTTCAGTTCAGCTGATAAGCCAGCCCCTTCAACCGAGCTCCTTTGGACTCTGGGTTTTCATTACCTGCCACTCGTCTTAAACCAGAGGCTTCTCTTCAGGGTGTGCCGGTGACAGCTTGCTGCCCTCTCCTGTGATCAGGCAGCCAGTTGCAAGCACTTTACTCTCAGCAGTCAACCTTACAGCAGCAGTTGAGGCCCACTGGGTGTAGAGCCCTGCGTTAAGTGGTTCAGCCAGAGACAGAAGAGAAGACACCTAAAAGGTACCGAAGGACCTTGGGACAGACGGCCACCCATGGTCTCCCAGCTTAGATGGACATGGGATTGGCGTTGACTGCCGGGTCATGGGGACAAACCTGTCCTCACTTGTGCCTTGTCTGTCACCTGGGTCCCCTTGCGATTAAATCAGATGTGCAGACGTTCAGGCTGTAGCATTGGTGTTGGACTGACATTGTAAATTAAGGAATTTTCGACCTCACCTTGCAGCCAAGCAGGTGCGGCCAGTACCCCATGTGTTCGGCAGTTTTATGGCTGTGTTTCATTTCTACTGCGAGGAAGTACAGACTAGTGAGAAGTAGGGTTTGCTTTACAGAAGATGACTTTGGAGAATCATTCCCTCCTAAGGAAACACCTAAAGGCATGAGGGGCTATTGGGTGTCGTGGTCCTGACCCCAGGGAGTTAGCTTCGGGTGCCTTTAGGAAGATGCTTGGCTTCTTGGTGGTCTGGAAGGAAGATGGCTGTGGCTTAGTGCATAAGGGAGAGAGTGAGTGAGTGTGGAAGTGAGACAGTCACAGGGCAGGGAGGTCCCGCGGTGGGGTTCCTGGATGGCACAGGAGCCTGACTTGGTTTTGCGGTGTGCAAGGCCACGTGGCGGCGGGAAGAGCTCTGATGTGCCGTCTCTCGGGCGTCTCCAGGACAACGGTACGGTGTCATGGGGACCACAAGAGGCGCAAAGACTCAGAGTCGGAGCGACTGACCCCTGAGGTCAGAGGATGGGGGCAGTGGAGAGGAAGGAGACACAGCCCCCACCTGGCCAAAAGGAAGACAGATCAGTGTGTGGGAAGAGGCGGAGGTGTGGGTGGAGTGGAGTACATTAAAAATATTATGCTTGTTTCTGAGCATGATGCGTGTAGCTGTGGAAAAGATAGAAAAGACAGCATTGTCAATGACCTGAAGAGCAGTTCATTTAAACCTGGGGGGCACTTGTACCTGGTCCAGAGAAAACCCAGGGTGTGCTGCCCAGTGGAGTACAAATCTCCCCTGGCCTCCCGGACCCCTATCCTCTGCATTCTTTCGTAGAAGGGCAAGAGCTGTTCATCTGTTAGTGGGCGGCAGGGTAGGGGGGGATTTGGTGCTTGTGTAGAGTTTCTGAAAGCGTTAATCAGATGACTCTGGAGGCCTCCCGACGTTCCAGGGAGAAGCTGGAGGGCCATGTTTGGAGCAGTGTTCTCAGGAGGGTGCATTTCTTAGGGTGTCTGCCTCCTCCAGCTCTTCCTCATTTCTCACTTAACTCTGTGTTTCCCAATGGGTGCGTTTAGTGTCCAGCACTTAATGATGATAAAAATTATTGTGTGTGGTTGGCCCAACAGCAAACCATGTGTGTTCATCCATCCACTGGTCCATCCATCTGTCTGTGGTTGCATCCATCCAGGTAAACACTCACCAAACAAGGAGCCTTCCTCACGGCCCTCAGCTGTTCTCCTCTGCCTTCAGGTAGAACCGGGTACGTGCCCTGCCCAGATCAGGGACTCCCAGGCTCAGGAAGCCGTCAGCTTAGACTCATCAGGATTGGATTCTGAGTCCCGAGGGGGAAGGTGGGAGGTGGTGATGGAAGCGAGGGAGGGTGATGTGTGAACCAGATCCAGGCTCTGCCAGAGGAGAAGAAAGTAGAGATGGCTGTGAGGAAGGCAACTTAGAGTGTCTGCTGCATCATGTTAGTTTTTTTAATGTTTTGTTCTGATTGTGTCTTTTTTTTTTTTTTAAACTAAAGCAGTTTCTGAATTTGGCTTGGTTTACTATGATAATTATTTCAATTGGGTTCTATTCAATTAATTATTTATACCTCATCTTGTTCTACAAATTATGATCGGCTTTATAGGATAAACTCATAGACTATAATCACCCGTGCAATACAAAAAGGAATTTAAGAGCAGAACTGGGAAAAACGCAAATCAATATAGAAGTTCAAAGCCAGGAGGAAAAAGGAATCTCAGATATGCCAACAGTGAGACCCCTGCGTTGGCTTCAGCTGGGCCTCACATCGTCTCAGAGCTTCACAGGATCAAAGAGCAGTGGTTACTTCAGTAATTCTTGCCAGAGAAGGAAGACGTCCCACATCCTCAAGAGAAGCAAAGAGTTTTTTTGTTCTTTGAAACTCAATTTTGCCTGTGGACTTTTATCTAGGAAGAACCGAGTGGTATCGCGACCGGGGTGTTGAGCATCCCCACAGCAAACGAACAGCTGGGCTCTTAGAGCTGCTTCTCACATCAGCCCTCATTGGAAGTGCCAGGCATAACATCAGAACGCGGCTCAGTCGGTGGCATTCTGGCCGCCTGCTGGTGTGGTATGATGCGATGCCCAAAATACCCAGTGGAAATGCTGGTCTCTGTGTCCATCAGTCTTTACAGCCATCACTTCCTTTAACAGAGATATGTGTGTGTGTGTGTGAATAGGTATGTGTGTATATGTGTGCAAAGTGAAGTGAAAGTCACTCAGTCGTGTCCGACTCTTTGCGACCCCGTGGACCATACAGTCCCTGGAGTTCTCCAGGCCAGGATACTGGAGTGGGTAGCCGTTCCTTTCTCCAGGGGATCTTCCCAACCCAGGGATCGAACATGGGTCTCCCACATTGCAGGCGGATTCTTTACCAACTGAGGCACCAGGGAAGCCTGTATATGTGTGTGTACATATGTTAATATGAGATACCGTGTGTGTGTGTATACATACATGTATATATTATGGGGCTTCCCTGGCGGCTCAGCAGTAAAGAATCCACCTGCAGTGGAGCCACAGGAGATGCGGGTTTGATCCTGGGTCGGGAAGATACCCTGGAGGAGGGCATGGCAACTTACTCTAGTGTTCTTGCCTGGAGAATCCCATGGACAGAGGAGCCTGGTGGGCTACAGTCCATAGGGTTACAAAGAGTTGGACATGACTGAGGCAACTTAACATTCATGCACGTGTGTGTGTGTGTGTGTGTGTGTGTGTGTGTGTGTGTGTGTGTGTAGAGAGAGAGTTCACACACATATATACACGCACATATGAAGAGATGGTTTGAGGTTATATTCCATTGCCTACCATGTTGTTTTCTAGCTCACTGAGGCTTTGGAAATCGACCTGGTAAAGTTGACATCTTCTCTAGAAATTAAGGACTCTATTTGAAACACTCACAGAGGAGAGTTCTATTTTTGTAAATAGGATAATTGGGTGGAAAACTGTGCTAATATCTGTCTTTATTTAACCACTCCCAAGGACAAAGCCTAACAGTTAAAACCATGAGGTTATAACCAAGAAACCACCATTCACCCAAGGACAGTGTCATCTCTATGATGTGGGGACCTCCAAAAGAGTGGGGACCTCAAAAGCCAGACCACCCAGTCCCATCCCGTCATCTCAAGTGTGTGAATGGAGGGTGGGAATGAGCAGGAACAGGGCAGGACCTGCAGAGGAGGGACGAGTGGGCAGCGATGCCTCCTCTAACCGCCAGGAATGTTTTGCGGCAAGTAAGAGTTTATCGGGGAGGAAGGGTTGGGGAGGGGCTTCCCAGGTGGCCCGAGTGATAAAGAACCCACCTGCCAATGCAGGAGACCTAAGAGATGCGGATTCAATCCCTGGGTCAGGAAGATCCCCTGGATGAGGGCGTGGCAACTAGAGAATCCCATGGACAAAGGAGCCTAGCGGGCTACAGTCCATGGGGTCGCAAAGAGTCAGACACCACTGAAGCGACCTAGCACACTCTCACAGGGTTTGGGGAAGTGTCACATGAGGCAGTGATTGTGTCCTGACAGGTGATGTTTATTCTGCATGACGTTCGATGACCTTTTCACCCTTGTGCAGATGTGAGCAGTGATGGGCGGCAGCCTGGCATGGGTTGTTATACAATGTGTTCAGTAGCGCAGAAGAGAGTAGGGGTGGGGTACAGAGGGAACGATCATTTATAGAGCTCCCACTATGTAGCCGGGCTAACACGAAATGGTCAGGGGTGTGACTTTGCCATCAGAGGGACCTAACTCTCAACTCTAAGCCTAAGTGTGCACATTCAAAAGTGGGCATAATGGTGGCACCCTACCCCGTGAATACATCGTCAGTGCTCAGTAAACATCATTATAAGATTGATGACCATCATCAGGTCTTTTTCAACATAATGTGAGTCGAGTCTCATGCTCCCCATATTGTGTGTGCTGAGTTGCTTCAGTCGTGTCTGATTCTTTGCAACCCTACAGACCATAGCCCACCAAGCTCCTCTGTCCATGGGACTCTCGAGGCAAGAATACTGGAATGGGTTGTCGTTGCCCTCCTCGAGGGGATCTTCCGAATCCAGAGGTCGAACCTGTGTCCCTTTCATATCCTGCATTGGCAGGCAGGTTCTTTACCACTAGTGCCACCTGGGAAGTCCACTCCCCATTTTACAGATAGGTAGACCGAGGCTTGAGAGGGTTGATTACTTTGTCCAAGATCTTTCATCAGTGTTGAAGCTGGAAGTCAACCCAGGTTTTCTAGCACTGAAGCCTGTTGTTTTTCTCTGCTCCATGATGCCTGGATTTATAGATAACTCTCCTGTATCTTGCAGTTCGGATGTGTAGGCTGTGAACCAAAGCACCTTTCTGGGTCCCTGGGCTGGTGGATGACTTTCTGTCCTTGATGACCACAGTTGATAAGCTTGGGCAGTGACTTGTATGATAACTGGAAAGCAGCACTGTGATAAGGAGTCTGAGTGAGGAGAGATTTTTTTCCCCAATCTGTTTGTCATGCTACCTGGAGATCGTACCTATACAGTGAGATGGTTTGATTGGATGAGTGTGGAGGAACTTCCCAGCACTGATTTGGGAACCGTGACAACTGTGACAGTTTTCCTTTGGCACTTCTGTCAAAGTCCAGGTTTTGGGTTTTGGTTTTGGACCTTGTTAAATCTAGTATCGTGAGCTTGAATTGCCCTGATGGATAATGGAAACAGCATTATGTGGAATAAGCTTCCGCCTGGGTCACCACCTGCTCCCACAAACCTCAGTAGCTTCTTCTGAATCTTCTCGTATTAATAGGAGAATGGAAAACAGATGGTGTGCCAGGAGGAGTGCTTTTTCTTGGAGGCTTGAGGGCCCATTATGGGTTGAATTGCGTCCCCCTCCAGATTTCAGCAGTGAAGTCTGAGTCCCTGGAACATGACTTCATTTGGATATAGGATTGCAACAGATGTAGTTAAGATGAGTTCATACTGAAATGGGGGACCCTAATCCTGTATGACTGGTGGTGGTTGTTTAGTCGCTAGGTCATATCCAACTCTTTGCAACCCCGTGGACTGTAGCCCATCAGACTCCTCTCTCCATGGGGATTCTCCAGGCAATAATACTGGAGTGGGTTGTCATGCCCTCCTCCAGGGGATCTTCCCAGACCAGGGGTTGAACCCAGGTCTCCTTCACTGGCAAGCAGATTCTTTACGACTAAGCCACTAGGGAAGCCCCTAATATGACTGGTATCCTTGTTAAAAGGGGGAAATGTGGACACAGGCTTGCACCTTGATAGAACATATGTGAACAGAAAGGCAGACAAAATCACTGAAAGACTTCAGGTGATGCATTTTCAATCCAGGGAGCACGAAAGGTTTCCAGAAGCCAGCAGAAGCTCGGAGATGGATGTGGGACACATCCTTCCTCAAAGCCTCAGAAGGAGCCAGCCCCGCTGACTCCTTGACCTTGAACCTGTCATCTAGGTGATCAGTCAGTTTCTGTTGTTGTCAGTCATCCAGTTTCTGGCCCTGGGTCCCAGTAGCTCTGACAAGCTCAAACAGAGCCTGTGGAGAAACAGTGATGCGTAAACCCCGGAGAGGACCAAGAGTCAGTCATACGCTCGGGTTACTGTTTCCACTGGCACAGGAGTTGGATGCAGGGCTGAGGGCTCAGGACGTAGAAAGAAGAGAAGCACAGACAAGCAAACCGCCTTCTGAAGAAAGTGAATGCTTATTGTGTAAGGGCCATTGTTCTGAGGTGGCCTTTTGCCTTGCTGGACTTTTTTTTAAGGAAAGCAATTTGTCCTTTAGGGTTGGAAATATATTTTCTCCAGGACATGGTGATGGGTTAGTCTCTAAGTCGTGTCCAACTCTTGGGACCCCATAGACTGTAGCCTCCCAGGCTCCTCTGTCCGTGGGATTCTCCCAGCAAGAATATTGGAGTGAGTTGCCATTTCCTTCTCCAGGGGATCTTCCCGACCCAGGGATCAAACCCAAGTCTCCTGCATTGGAGGCAGATTCTTTACCCACTGAACTACAAGGGAAGCCCTTCAATACTTAAGGTGATGGTTTAAAAAAAAAAAAATTGGTCCCCTCTAAGTTTAAGTTTCACTGTGCAGAAATGCTTTGTCCAACAGAACTTTCTTACTGATTATAGTGTTCCAGATCCATGCCCTCCAGCCTGGTAGCCCCATGCTCCTGTGTGGCTGTGTGGTACTTGAAATGTGGCCAGTGTGGCTGAGGAACGAAATTTTTAAAATTTTAGTTTCTGCCTGTGGCTAATGGCACCATGTTGGGCATTGTGGATCCAGAACATAAGAGTAACAGTGGGAAAGGACCCAGGGGAGAAGACTGAGGTGTTGGGTCTTTACTGAGGCTCAGGGGAAGGTTGGGTTAACTGGTCACCCTGGGTTTGCTAGTGCCCCCCATGTGTGGCCTTGTCCTCACCTAATGGGGCTCTGAAAGTGTGAAAGTGTTCATCTCTCAGTCGTGTCCGACTCCTTGCCACCCCGTGGACTGTAGCTTCTGTCCATGGGATTCTCCAAGCAAGAATATCGGAGGTGGATTGCCATCCTCTTCTCCAGGGGATCTTCCCAACCCAGAAATCAAACCCGAGTCTCCCGAATTGCAGGCAGATTCTTTACCATCTGAGCCACCAGGGGAGCCAGTGGGGCTCTGGTGGGAGTCCTAGAGAGGTAAATACAAGCAGACATCTCTAGATGCTTTGCTAAAAAGATGCTTGAGACAGGGCTTCCTCTCGGAGTCCAGATCGTCTTAGACGGTGCCGTACTCGGTAGAGAGATGGGGCAGGCGAACGAGCGGGAGCGGAGGGAGCGGGGAAGCTGGGTCTGTGGGTCCAGGTGAACCTCAGTCTCTCAGGTTGTGTGTACTTGCCCCGTCCCGCCTGCAGGGACGCATAGACCCAGCATTAAGAAGTCAATGATGCCCAGGTTAGAGCACCTTCTCTGAAGGCAGGAGGGTCACTCCTGCAGTGTTTTGCACTGGATTTGCTGTGTGCAGATGCCCAGTAAAAGTTCCCAGAGCTCAGCATCCCCGCCCCTCCAGCTGCATTGATGGCTGCTGGGTGGAATGTGCAGGCCAGGGGATGCTAGTTTGGAGAGAGTGCACGTGGGAGGTTTCAGACCCTAAAATGGAACCACAGCCAGGCGCTCTCAGATTCAGTTTTGTATGGAGCAAGAATGGGTCCCCGTGACTGTGTGACCAGCCCCGGACAAATGACTGTTGTCATTGTCTCACCTCTGACTTTGGCTCAGGGCCCCATGCCATTTAAAAATCCTCTTTTTTCCAACTCTAGCTATCATTTTGATTTCACAGAGAAGCAAACAGTTCATCAAGTCTTGTGATTTTTCTAAACCCCGAGTCAAAGGAGGGGTGTCACGCGGAGACGCTCTATGTGAGGGTGCTGCCTGTCTCTGTCCTGCCCCCCTCCGCTGCAGCAGACTGGACTTAAGTGTGGGGGGGGGGGCGGCGGTGGAGGGGGGCCGTTGCAGAAGGAAGGGGCGGATTCTCCTGACTGAGCTGGGAGCTGGTGGATGTTCAGCCGGAAGTGTCTAGGCCTTGGAGGGCTGCTGCTGCTGCTGCTAAGTTGCTTCAGTCGTGTCCAACTCTGCAACCCCATAGACGGCAGCCCACCAGGCTCCTCTGTCCCTGGGATTCTCCAGGCAAGAACACTGGAGTGAGTTGTCATTTCCTTCTCCAGGGCATGCATGCTAAGTTGCTTCAGTCATATCCGACTCTGTGTGACCCTATGGACAGCAGTCCACCAGGCTCCTCTGTTCACAGGATTCTCCAGGCAAGAATACTGGAGTGGCTTGCCATTTCCTTCTCCGGCCTTAGAGGGCAGGGGTTTTCATTTGAGAGAGGTTAGGGAGAGAAACGGGGTTGAAGGAAAACTGCTTGTCAGCACACTCAGTAGCTTGTTGTCATACCTGGGGGCTTGGAGATCTCAGTAAGTAATGGTCCTTCATCATGGCTCACGCTCACACAGACAACGTGATGATGTCTTAGCCCACCAAAGCACAGGCTCCCTCTTCTCCAAGAACTCATGAACTTATTGCGGACAGTATTGATTTGATCTGGTCTTTGAAGGATGGGCTTGATTCGGATGGACCTCCAGGGAGCCCGAGGGTCCTCCAGGGGGCGGTCCCCAAGTCTCAGCTGGCGACAGTGGGTGACTGACTTGGTCCGACCAGTGCAAGTTACAGGTCACAGGGTTTTCCATTTGAATGCAACGATTTGACTGTAGTAGCTGTCAGCAGATGGAAGAGTTCAGAGAGACTACACGGAAATAATTAATAATTTGCAGGTGCAGCCAGTGGCCCTGGTGTCTCCGTGTGCTGTTCCATTCCAGCAGAATCCACGCTCCCAGCCCCACCTGCTCCGCTCTTCCCGGCTCTTTTATTTAATAACCTCTCTGTGACCTATTCACGTGAGGTCACCCACCTCCTCTTCTCTTTTCCTGTGTCTTGCCGCCACTTGCTGTGTAGGATTTTACTGGTTGCGGGTGGCAGTGACCTCTTGAGTCTGTGAACATGTATTGAGTCCAGGCCGGGGCTTGCAGGAAGCCTGCACTGGAGGAGGGTGCACGCTTGGGCCCAGTGAATGGGGGGTTAAGAGTCGTGGGCTCCAGGCGCCACCCCAGGGACGTGTGGAAGGCAAGCCTGGAGAATGGTGATGATGGTATAGTCATGGGAGAAAGGGAAGACAGGAGGGAGGAGGAAGAGGCTTGTGGGATCAAGGTTATGAGATTGAGTCGAGACTTTTTGAAAACTTTATTTATTTTTGGCCCTGCTGGGTCTTTGTCGCTGCACAAGCTTTCTCTAGTTGCAACGAGCAGGGTCTACTCTAATGGTATTGTGCAGGCTTCTCATTGCGGTGGCTTCTCTTGCGGTGGAGCACGGGCTCTAGGGCAAGGGCTCAGTAATTGTGGCACATGGGCTTAGTTGCTCTGAGACATGTAGGATCTTCCCAGACCCGAGATCGAACCCTTGTCCCCTGCATTGGCAGGTGGATTCTTAACCACTGGACCACCAGGGAAGTTCCTGATGTGTGACATTTTAAGTCTGGGACAGGACATCTCCGTGGAGCCAGTGAGCAGGTATTAGAGTATTCAAGACCCCAGAGCTGTAGCAGGAATGCCTTTGATTTCAGCTCCCTGGTGATTCAGGCAGTAAAGAATCTGCCTGTGATGCAGGAGACCAGGCTTCAATTCCTGGGTCGGGAAGATCCCGAGGAGAAGGGAATGGCAACCCACTCCAGCATTCTTGCCCGGAGAGTCCCATGGACAGAGAGGAGCCTGGCTGACTACAGTCCATGGGGTCGCAGAAGAGTTGGACACAGTTGAGCGAGTAGCACTTTCACTTTTCCTTCCCTGCTCTTCTCAAGTGGTTCCCCGAAGAGACACTTCAGATTACGGGGGGGGGGGGGGTGGGGGTGGGGTGGGGGGGAGGACGTTCCTTAAGTCCCCCAGGGCTTTATCCTCACACTCAAATGCTAACTCCTGAACTCCCTGCTCCCACTAAGTAGTTCAAAAGCTCTGAGGGATCCTTGGAACAGTCACACCCTGGTGGGACTTTTCAGAGCCCTCCCAGTGTCGGGAGAGAAATTGCAGGGTAACTGCAAAATAGCATGAGCTCTAACCGGCTTGAGTGATCTCCTGGCTGGATTGCGGGGGTCAGCCAGCACGTTTGAAGGTCGCTGAATACCCGTTGACCCGTGTGCCCCACCTGGGTGAACTCCGTCTGCCTTTTCATTCCTGGCTAATTGCAGCAAACAATACACCGGCTCGTCTCCTGTAAAAGGAGAGGGGTGAGCGTTCCCACCAGCCTTGCCGCCTTGGTGGGGCAGGTCAGTTGACTGCCTTGAAGCTCCACTTATTCATCTGAAAAATGAAGGGACTTGGCGAGATGCCCTGCAATGTGACTTCCAACACTAGCATTTTTATGTCGGGCAGTGATCCTTTGTCTGGGGTGTGCTATTTTTTCCATAGGAGCCGTTCGGCTGTTGCCAGGTAGCTTGTCATCTTGGCAAGAAGCAGCACGATGAGGTGGCCAGAATATAACCTTTGGAGTCAGTGACCCGAGTCAAAACCATCACCCCAACCCATGGCCAGTCGGGCACCTCTTGCCAGTTTAGCTGTACCCCGCCAGCCCTCAAGTCTCCTCACCTGCAGAAAGGGAATGATGACACATGGTAGCTTCATTGGGTGTTAATATGTATCGAGCATCTACCCTGTGACTCCTTTTCCAAACAGTTTTATTGAGATACAATTCATATAACAGAAGATTTATCCTTTTGATAAATCCCCGTCCTCCCCTCCCCCACATCCTTAGACCGTCTCATCTGCTTTCTGTCTCAGTGGGTCTGCCTGGCCTGGATGTTTCATATAAATGGAATTCTAGAACATGTGGGCTCTTGCGTCTGGCCTCTTCTGCTGAGTGTAACGTTTTCATATTTCGTTCCCGTTGTGGTGTGTATCAGCACTTCAGTCCTTTTCATCGCCAGGCAGTGTTCGCTGTATGGATGCACCGTACATACAGCGCCTGGTGGGCATTGCGTTGTTCCCACTCTCTGGCTGTCATGAGTAATGCTGTGAACACCGGTGTACGAGTTTCCGTGTGGACGTGTTTTCTCCCTTCTCTTGGTGTCTCGTGATTTTGATTTGCATTTCTTTATTGACTAGTGTTGATGAGCATTGTTCGTGAGCTTATTAGCCATTTGTGCATCTCCTTTGGAAAAATGTCTACTCAGATTCTTTGCTCGTTAAAAAAATTGGGTTATTTGTCTTTTTTTATTGTTGAGTTGTAAGGCTTCTTAATTTATTCTAGATACTGTGCCTGCCTTTAAAATCGGCATGCAGTCGATGTTAATTGCTCTTACCAGGATTCTCAGAAATCTGTAACCTTTTAGGTGACATCTAGAACTAACTGCCCAGACATTGAATGCCCAGTATCCTGAGTCTTTTTTTTTTAATATAAATTTATTTATTGGGTCTTAGTTGCTTCACATGGGATGTTCATTGTACATGCAACCTTTAGGTTGCAATGTGCAGGTTCAGTTGCCCTGCAGCATGTGGGATCTAGTTCCCTGACCAAGGATCGAACTCAGATCCCCTGCATTGGAAGGCAGATTCCTAACCACTGGACCATCAGGGCAGTCCCTGAGGTTTTTTTTTCTCTTTTGGTCTTCACTGCTGGGCAAGGCTCTCTGTCATTGCGATGAGCAGGGATTACTCTTCCTTGCGGAGCACAGCCCTCTCACTGTGGTGGCTTCTCCTGTTATGGAGCACAGGCTCTGGGCACAGGCTCCGTAGTTGTAGCACACGGTGTGTAAAATCTTCCCAGACCAGGGATTGAACCCACATCCCCTGCATTGGCAGGCGGATTCTTATCCTCTGTACCACCACGGAAATCCAGTATCCTGGGTCTTAAATCCTATCCTTCTGTCTCTTATAAAGCTCTTGGCACAGAGTCCTCAGCCTTTTTGATCCTAGAGCCCAAATTTGGAACCTAGAATCAGGGGTGGTGATTGAGGGTCTAGAAAGGAGTTCTGGTGGGACCCATGGAGCAGTGGCTACTTCTAAGTCTTGTTTTTTTTCTGGATGCAGAATGTAGAGGCGGGGGGTAATTGTACAGCTTTCTCAGCTGCTGCTGCTCTAGGGTATCCTTTATCCTGGTTGTGGGTGTGTCGGGGCTGAAGACCACGTGGAGGTACATCTGAGAACGTCATCTTCTTTCCATAGTGCCGCTGCCACGGTGAGTCACATGTTTTCCAAGAACTATTTGGCAATTTCAAGTCGTATATAAAAATGTCCCAAGGAAAGTCACGGGTCTGTTTTAAAGAGAAGGCAGTTTTATGGGAAACCCTGGAAGCTACTGAGAGGACCTGGAAATGATTCTGTGTCCTGAGACCCATACTCAGCATCTGAGACATGTCCTGTCCCTGCTGCTTCTATGTCTTTGCAGCCACCGTCCTCTCTCCCCGTTCGCCCAGCCTGGCATGGGTAACCACCCGCTTTCTGCCGATTCAAATCAGATCACCCCTCAAGGCCCAGCAAGGTCTCCTGCCCCTCCCAGAAGCCTCTCGGGGCCTCTGAAGTTAGGGTCCCCTTCTCGCCACACACCAGGGGAAGGGAGCCTCCCAGAGAAGCAGAGGCCTTTGGCAGTCCCCACTGGACGGACCCCCTTGGGAGCGAGCACCACCAGTTTTCAAAACTGTCAAGTCACACATCTGCCCTGAAGACATGGCCTTACCTGGGATGTGGATTTGAAGGGTTTTGGACAGATATCATTGATTTCTCCCCTTAAGTCAGTTAGGACAGTTTCAGATCACGTTAATGCCCAGGAAATTCCCTCTAGAGGACAAAGCCAGTCCAGTTGCATTTGGATGATGGCTCCTTACTTTTAAAGGGTAGGAGGTCCCTCCAGATACGCAAGTCCACAGTCACGCAGTTTGTCTCTGTCTCTTTCCTGCTCCCCTGCACATGTGGGCCTGCCGCTGCCTGGCTGCCACCTTCCTGATTTCTCAGAAAAGCCCACTCTACCCTCAGAAAGTGTGTCATCTACTTGGAAGGGTGAGATAAGTCAGAAAATTGTCTATTGTTAGAGCCAACGCATTCCTTGGAGATTATCCAGTCTAATATTTGCCAATCTCCCATGTTGACCGAAAACCATTAAATGCTTTATGTGGGAAAGGAAAGGTTTCCTTTGATAAATGACTCTGGGCTGTGGGGCATGTTTGTGTGGCCCTCTTGGAGACTCGCAATGTGCAATGGTGTGTTGCAGGCTCTGAGAAGTCCTGCAACAAAGACAACAGCTTAATTTTATTTAACCCGGCCTTCCTTAAACCATTTTGATCACAGGTTTTGTTCTTCTTTTTCCATAACAGATATTTATAGCTCCCAGGTCACCAGGCACACTTTGGGAACCGTTACCTCGTTCACTGACGAGGAAACCTGTGTTCAGAAATACTAGGTGACTTGCTCAACGTGAACACAAAGCCAGACTTGAAACCAAATTTTCCAACTCCCAATCCATTGTTCTTTTTACAAATAATAACCATAGCATGCTTGAAAGAGGGTGTTTAAAACACTGTCGTTCACATTATTAATGAAAAACACACAGGCTTTAGGATAATAGTGACCTGTACGTGAACCCTGGTCCTGTCATTTTACTAGACTGTGACCTTCAGCTAAGCCTTTTAGTCTCTCTGTGTCTCTTTTGTAAGGAGAGGGTGACAGTTACAGCCTCATAGGGTTGGTGTGAGGAGGAGACGAGATGGTACATGTACGGCTCGCGTCTGTGTTCACATCTTTGGTTCCTCAGACTTTTCTCCTTAGATCAGGCACTAAACCCGCTTCTCTGTGATTGTAAAAGGCCTAAGCATGTTACAGACACCGAGAAATCAATAACAGTGATCGTAGTGGATGGTGCTGACTTACAGGATAAAGGCACATGGGATAGCAGCAATTATCTATGGAAATGCAGAGCTGCATTGAGCTGCTACATATTCATGGAATTAAGGGGGCACTGATGGAGGGATGGGCTTGAACGTGTAGATTGCAAGGGGCCCGGTGGGCAGCCTCTGTCCAAGGTAGGAGCCATCCAGATCTCAAGCCCCACCCCCCCCCACCCCACCCCCCCCCCCCCCCCCCCCCCCCCGCCTTGCCTTTCTCCATCCCCGCAACAAGGAAATGTGGTGGAGGTTCCTTGTAAAACACATAGCAGTTTGCCTTGAGAATACAATTTAGTTTAAAACGTTTGGCAACAAAGTTTGTCCCAGGTGGGAGAAGTAAACCTTCATTTTCATGTGACAGGTTGCGGGAGAACGGGGCAGTGCAGGGCCCAGAGTTCAGGATGGCAGAAGGGCTGTGACGGAGCCCAGGTTTCCCCAGGGCAGAAATCATCCTCACCTCCGCAGCCCATCCCCCTAACCACAAAACTTGCCCATGTGACTTTTGCACTTTTGCAGAGGAATTTAGTATCTGTGGTTTTCGGTCAAGATGGGAAATTGGAAAAGATTAGATTGAATAATCTCCAAGGAAACTTCTGGCTCTAACAGTGGACAATTTTCTGATTTATTTCACCCTTCCAAGTAGATGACACACTTTCTGAGGGTAGAGTGGGCTTTTCTGCGAAATCAAGAAGGTGGCAGCCAGGTAGCGGCAGGTCCACACGTGCAGAGAAGCAAGAAAGAGACAGAGACAAGCTGCGTGACAGTGGACTTGCATATCTGTCTAATGTGAAGCTCGGACATTTGTTTACCACCAGCTTGGAGGGACCACAAACGAGCCTGCTACTGGGTTCAGTTGCATCGATGAGGGCAGCTTTCCTGGGATCAGCCCCAGCCCTCGGCCAGGGGTGTATTAGGACTGACAGGCGACAGGCCCCGAAGGCCCTGTCCCTCTGACACCCCCCTCGCATCCCCATCCCCTGCCACCGTCCAATTGCTCCCTGGATCCCCCGAGGTCCTCACCCCCTTCTCTCTGCCAGTTTCCTGGCAGCTGGTTTGGGGAGCAGTCTGCGGTCGACAGTAAATCACCCTCCCCGGGCTCTGCCGTGGCGAGGGGAGCGGCGGGGAGGGTGCCGGCTTGCGTCGTGCTGCAGCTGCCCTGGGCACACAGGGCCCTTCGCCTGGCACCAGCATGTGACGTGCCAGCCCCGCCTGCCCTGCCAGGTGCTGGGACGGTGCGGGGCTGGGCGTGCTGCTGGCACCCAGCATGTCACAGCTTCCCTCATTTATTTACCTTGAGTCAAACAAACCCCGGCTCCTGCTTTGAATGGCGACTGCAGTTTCACAGGATGACAGAAGGGCAGCCGTGTCTACGGAACTGCCTGCTGTGGGCTTTACCCGAGACCACTGTCTGGCATGGCTCTTGGGGACTTCAGAGGCCACTCTGGGAAACAGCGTGGCAGTTCCTTAAAAGGTTAAACCCAGAGTTAGCACACAGCTCAGCAGGTCCACTCCGGAGTCTCCACCCAAGACACCTGCAAACGTCTGTCCACATGGACTCCCGAACACGAGTTCTCAGCAGCGTTGTCCAGAAATATAGCCAGAAACTAGAAACGACCCAGATGTCCATCAGCTGACGAATGCGTCAGCGAATGTGCTGTATGCAGTCCATGGCACATTTGGTAGTAAAAAGGAATGAAATGCTGATACATGCTACGACGTGGATGAACTTTTTAAAATGAGGTTAAGTGGAAGAAACCAGATACAAAAGGCCACGTTATCTGATGTAATTTATATGAATTGTCCAGAATAGGTAAATCCATGGAGACAGAAAGCAGATTAGCTGTTGCCAGGGGCTGGGGGAGAGGGAACAGGACTGCTAGTGGGTGTGGCATTTCTGTTGAGGGGAGTCAGAATGTTTGGAATTATTTAGTATATAGTGCTGGTGATCGCCCAACTCTGAATAGACTACCAGCCACTGAACTGTGTCTTAAAAGAAACTGTGTTTTATGTGATATGCGATTGCAGGTCAGTAAAGCTTTATTAGAAAATGGCTCTGAGCTTGCTGTTGCAGTACGGTGCTCTGTGGACATAGATGTATAGGCTAGGAAACAAATGAAAAGAGCGGAGAAGAGAAGCCCCAGGTGGCGGGTTGGGGTGAGACATGCTTTGAGGGGACATCGAGTGTCCTCTGAAATCCATGACATCTGTTCAAATTTTGGCGGTACCCTGAACTTCCTGATTTCAACCCCCCATCTGCAAATAAGTTCCAGTTGGACCCAGAGTTCGGATGAGAGTTCACCCTCACCTACTGAAAACACATTTTATTTGGAAATAATTTTAAACTTAACAAAAGTAAAAATAATGCGACGAATAGCCCCATTCTTTCACCAGGTTCCCCGGTCATCATTCTGCACCATTTGCTTTTTTCATTGCATTCACTCACACGCTCCCTCTTTCTCACTTCCACTCTGTTGTCACACATGTGTGTGTGTGCATACAGATTAGTATATATGTAAATGCTACTTGCTCTGAGTGATTTGAGGGTGAGTTATAAATATCATGGCCACTGATTTCTGCACCATCTGATACAGTAACCACCAGCCACAGAGGGCTATTTAAATTAAAAGTCCATAAAATGTGGAACTTCCCTGGCGGCTCAGTGGTTAAGAATCCACCTTGCAACGCACAGGACTCGGGTTCAGTCCCTGGTTGGGAAAATAAGATCCCACATGCGGCAACTAAGGCCTGACACGGCCAAATAAATAAATATTTTAAAAATATTTTTTAAGAAAGTAAAATGTAAAAAAGTTCCTGGGTCACACCAGCCGCACTTTCACGTGTTCGGCAGCCAGGTGCGGTTAGTGGTGACTGTGTGGGTCAGAAGCGGTTCCGGGCGTTTCCAGCTCTGGCAGAGCTCCAGTGGACGGCCCTGCCTCCCCCAGGCGCCTCGTGTGTGCCCTGTGTCCTGAGGACAGGGCGCCGTGCAGTTCCCAACTCAGGAGAACTTAGCCCTGATTCAGAGCTCCCGTCTCAGCCACAGTTCGTACTCCAGTTTCGTCAGTAGACCCAGTGACGTTCTCATTCCTTGCGGAATGAGGTCTGCAGTCTTGTCTGTGGCCCAGATCAGCCTGGTCTGTGCTCGGGGGAAGCATGTGAACCACATAGAGACGGTTCAGATTTGTGCTGGGGGTTCCTTCCCTGTGGCTCTTCTTTTCACAAACTTGAATCCTTTCTCTAACTCATGTGCTGGGGCCAGCTTGCATTTCCTTAGCTCTAAAGTGACCTTGCAGGAAACTTCCCTGGCAGTCCAGTGGTTAAGACTTCACCTTCTCATGCAGGGTGTTGCCGGTTCGATCCCTTGTCAGGGAGTTAGGCTCCCACGTGCCACGGGGCCAGAAAACCAAAACATAAAACAGAAGCAATATTGTAACAAATTCAGTGAAGACTTTAAAAATGGCCCATATTAAAAATCACTAGATATCTTTGTCACGGGCTGGAGAACCCCCTTCCCTGTTCGACACTGATGTTGGGTGTCTGAGCAGGTGAAGAAGCTCTGCTCTTAAAGCAGCAGGAAAGATTTCCTGTGAGAAGAAGACAACTGGCCTCCCCAGCAACTGCACTCTTTTGCTTTTATTTTGATAACTTTCCACATTTCAGCCTGCAGTCAAAGAAAGCCTCATCTTGTTGCCCGTTGGTTTTCTGTTTTGTGGCTGAGTCATGATTCCGGGGCTCTGCATCACTTTGCAGGGCGGCTGGGGCTCCAAGGGGCCTCCTGCCTGAACCCATCGTGGAGTAGAGGCCAGGGGGTCCCCGCCTGGGGTTGCCCTGCCCACTTGCCCAGGTGCTTCCAACCCTGGCCCATCTTCAGCCCACTTCACCCCCGTCCAGGGAAACGTGGACTCTGGTGATCTTTCAGCCATGCTTTGGATGAGACGTGGGGGAAACAAGCAAATTGCAGAGCGGTTTCTGCTGGTGTTGGCTCACCCTCCAGGGGGTTCTGGTGACTTCATGGAATTTTACGGCAGGAGTAAGAATAGAAAACAGATTCCTGGGTTGCTGACTTCACTTCCACAGGGCACCATCCCCATGACTCTTACCATGTGGAGAGCGTGAAAGCTGGGAAGCAAGAAATCTACAGGCTTATGCATTCGCCTTTCTTATATTTCTTTCCATTTGCCCCTTAGAACGTATGCTCGTACCTTCTCCCACCTTGTAGTTTGATTCAGCATTTCTTAGAAAAATGTTCAGCAGAAAAAAGATAAGAATCACCGAAGAACTCAGTGGGGATCTTACATGAGCCGTATAGCTTGAGCCAAGAAAGAAAGAAGAAATGGAGTCCTGCAGAGAGAGTGGAAATGGAACTGATAGCTTCATTTTCAAACTGAAAAAGAATGCAAAGGGCTTGGCTGGCAGGGTCAGGACCTTGAGGCGGGGCAGCAGGCGCAGTGGAGTTTCTGCCCTTCCCTGCCTTCTGAGAACTGACCCAGGAAGGACTTGCAGTACCAGGTCCCCTCCCCATCTGAAGGCGTGAGCTGAGTGCATTTGATGCTGCTGAAAGAATCAGAGCCCTGGCACTGCCTCCAGCCATCAGAGGAGAACATAAGTTCGGATGCTCTGCATTCACGTCTCCTGTATGACAAGAGGTACCCTAGGGACTTCCCTGGTGGTCCAGAGGTTATGACTCTGTGCATCCAACACAGGGGCTGCAGGTTCAGTGCCTGCTCAGGGACCATCCCGCATGCCTGGTGGGGCAGCAAAAAAATTTTTAAAAGAAATATCTAATTGGCCAATTTGTTCTGATTGATCCGTGCATTTCTTTAAGGGTTTCTGTATGTCCTCCCTCAGGGTTGCAGGTCTTCGAGCTTAAGGACTAAGGTTCTGTGTTCTCTGTGAGCGTCCCAGCTTCGGCCGAGGCCAGCATCACAGGACAGGGACACATAGGCCCAGCCTGAGCACTGGTTTGTTTCAGGCCTTGGCGGTAACATGCACTGAGTATTGGGCAGGCTAGGGGCTGGCAGGAGGGCGGTGGGGGTGGGGGGTGTCCTTTGCCAACGAGTGTCCCCTGCTTTCTGCTGACTGGGTTTCCTCGGGGAAACACTGCAGCCACCCTGTCCCTGGTGTGTCCCAGCTCTTTCTGGCAGCAGAGTCCTCATTCCCTGGGAGCCCCTGTGTTCCCAGGGCCCACTGCCCAGTCAGCCTGGCCATGCCCACCAGGCCATGCCTCCCTCGGCCATGCCAAGAAAGGGACCAGCCTTCCCCTGGGCTGTCACCGTGACGCAACATTATCGTGGACGCTTCTCCTGGCTTCTGCCTTCCCCGCCGGTTGCCAAGGTCTTTAACTGCCCCTTGGTCTCTTGTCTGTGACCTTGCTTTAGTTCCACACGATGCCACGGTTCCTCTAGGATCTTACCTCCCAGATGCGCCTCCAAGGTGAGCAGGTTGCCTCCAGGCTTATGCCCCAAGTCTGTTTTTCCATCCCATAGCCCTGCTAGTCCTTTCCTCCCCACCTCTCCCCTCAAGCACCTCTGCAACCCCTCACCCTCTCCCGGATACAGGTGAAGTCTGGCGCAAAGGCCCTCTGCATCTAACTCCAGTCTCTCCAGGTTCATTTGCGCTGTCCCTGCAGGAGCCCTCCCCACAGTCAGACCCTTCTTCCTTGTGTTCCCTCTAGATGGCTTCTGCCCTGCTTTTGTCTTAAGTGATCTAATTTTTACATCATACCTGCAAAAACTACCCCAGGTCCTGTGGGCTTATAAAACTTAACACCAGCTCTCATCTTAGTCCCTAAGCCTGATGTGTGTCCCCTGGCCTCTGTGCTCCATTGGCCCCCTTCTTCCTCTTGGGGCGTTCTCCTGCACCTCCACCCTCCCTGTGACCCCTCTAGCAGTCGGTCAGTAACGGTTATGCCTGCCTTCTGCGGTCAGTTATCTTGTCTCATTATCACTCATCTTGTTGGTCTCTTGAAAAACAGTAGTGTTGTTTTGCACACTGCCTCTAGCCTTGCTTCAGCACTCCAGGCGGTGCCTGGACACAGCAGGCGCTTAGTCGCTATTTCTGTATGCCCACCATGGCCTCTAGAATCCTCAGCTTGGCAGATCTAGAAATCTGACTTCGTAAATTCATCAAGCATTCTGAGGGTCAGCAGGACCGATTCCTGCTAACCGATCTTAGAGAAGACTGATTCATCTGAATTATTTTAAGAGAGACCTACTCCTCGGCGTTCATCTACAGGGGCATTCCCTGAGTCACAAGGTCCTTTCCGGAGTCCCAGTTGGAAATCAGAGACTGCTTACCGGGCACAGAATTTGAGCACTAGGCATTCTGTGCTTTTCCAGATCCCTATAAATTAGGAAAACATTCTCTGCTCCAGGGATATTTCTCTCTCAAGAACCAGTATCTGGCATCTAGATGCAAATGCCTTCTTTCCCCCTCTAAAACAATGAAAAATCTCAGACTCTTATTTATAGACTTCACTGGGACAACGTCGCTTATTGTCACATCAGCCCTCTTTATTTTGAGATGTTCTGCACATTATAGTTCCCAGATTTATAGATATTCTGGTTATTTATATTTTAGGCTTATCATGTTTGAGTCACAAATAAGATGACATCTTACCTCCTGGTTTGTAATTGTTGGGGATTCTTTTAGGATCTGCAGATCTCTATTTATGAAATAGTGCAGCATAACCCGCCTGCTAGGGGAGTCATAGATGCTGTGGCACACATCTAGGCATCTCAGTCCCAAATCCCATATAAGTCAGGAATCCAGAATAGTGTTTGTTTGGCCATTAATGAATCAGTGGTACCCTGGACATGTGAGCAGTGCTATTTTTAAACCCATTGCTGACCTCAGTGATAAAGAGGGTACAGACTGTGCCTTGCCAGGCTTGTGAGCTTACCATGAGTAATACCCATGGTTATTATGATGTCAGAACTTGAATATTCTTTACCAAGAACATAACCATTGCATCACGCAGCTGAGGGCAGTGTGTGAAAAGTCCATTTTCCCCAGAGAACGCGATAGCATAAGCTGGTTCTCCCACAAAGGCGGGGAAGCCTGAATTCTACAGTGCCAGACTCCTGCTTAGATTTGGAGAACAGCTTCCCGTTTTTGTCACCGGGAAGTTATTTGCTTCAAAGTTTCCAAGTGAGAGGCATTTGTGATGGGTGATCCTCTACCTCCTGCTTGCTCAGGAAAGTACCAGCTGGGGATGAGTGGGTGCACACCTGAGGTCACTAATCGCTGTGAGGGTCAGGGCTGTCCCATCATTGGACACATTGATCTCAGGAAGCATTTTCTTTCTTCTTTTTAAACTAATTTTTATTTTCACTTGTAAATTCTTGGTGTTTTTTTTTTTAACTGGAGGAAAATTGCTTTACAGTATTGTGTTGGTTTCTGCCGTACAACAATGAGAGTCAGTGGTAATTATACGTATATTCCCTCCCTGGGGAGCCTCCCTCTCCTCCCTGCCTTCCACCCTTCTAGGTCATCACAGAGCACCAGGTGGGGCTGCCTGTGTTATATCCGTCCCGCTCTCTTCTTCCTCCTCTCAGGAAGCATTTTCACAAAGCACAGAAGTGATGCTAAACTATGGAAGCTAAGGATTGAACTATTTAGAATTTTTTAAAGTCGTCTCTAGAAATGTGTGCTCTGATTTTGATGGGTGAGGATGCTGAGCACCCAAATGTAATTACATTCAAGCTCATTAATCCAGACTCATTAGGGAGTGCAGCGTCAAGGAAAAGCACAGTACTAGTTAGGATGGACTAAGTTATACCGCGGCAGCAGACATCTTCCAGCATCTCAGGGACTTAAAATAACAAAGGTTTGCTACGTCATCTTGCTGCGGGTCCCCCTTGGGTCAGCTGGGGTCTTAGCCCCTTCTCATCCTCATTCACTTCCTACTCCCACCCCTGAATCATCACTGGTTAGTTTAGCAAGGGATAGAGGGATCAAATAGGCCAATTGCACACTGGCTGTGAAAAGGTTCTGCCCAGAAGTGGCACTTCTCACTTGGCTACTTTCTATTGGCCAAGTTTAATCGTATGGCCAAGACTTACTGTAAGTCACTTGGCTTTAGCTACTTGAGGTATAACAGGAATTTTCAAAGTGAAGAGCTCAGGACAGTTTATTGGGATAGAGAAGAAAATATTGGGGGCTTCCCAGGTGGTGCCGATGGTAGAGAACCCGCTTGCCAGTGCAGGAGACATAAGAGACACAGATTCAATCCCCGGGTCAGGAAGGTCCCCTGGAGAAGGGCATGGGAGCCCATGCCAGTATTCCTGCCTGGAGAATCCCATGGACAGAGGAGCCTGGTGGGCCACAGTTCATGGGGTCGCAAAGAGTTAGACACGACTGAAGCAACTTAGCTTGCATGTACAGAAGAAAACATTAGACTATGTATATTTTATTTCATCCTTTTAAATATTATATTTTTGTGTTTTTAATAAACATAATAGTAAAATAGAAGTATATAATTTATTAAAAATAAATATCACATGTGTTAGGAGTGTTCAGTTTTTTTTTTTTACTGATTGTCAATCAGAAATGCTTAGGTCATAGTTTATACAGTAGACACAAATGTGCAATGAGTATGTTGTACATAGAAAGTGACTTCCATTTATGACCTGGAGCAATGCTTTTTAAAAAAAATTTTTTTTTTCAAATCGAAGTAGAGTTGAATTACAGTGTTTTGGGTGTACGGCAAAGTGATTCAGTTATACATATATATTCTTTCTCAGATTCTTTTCCATTATAGGTGGTTATAAGATATTGAATATAGTTCCCTGTGCTATACAGTAGGTTCTTGTTGTTTATTTTATATATAGTAGTGTGTAGGAATCGTGCCTTTCATTCAAACGTTACATGGAAAAGAAATGCAATACATTTTTAAGGTTAAGTAGGTAAAAATATGGGCTTCCCAGGTGGCGCTAGTGACAAAGAACCCACCTGCCAGTGCGGGAGACGTAAGAGACACAGGCTCAACCCTGGGTCATGAAGATCCACTAGAGGAGGGCACGGCAACCCACTCCAGGATTCTTGCCTGGAGAATCCCATGGACAGAGGAGCCTGGCGGGCTACAGTCCATAGGGTCACAGATTCAGACATGACTGAAGTGACTTAGGATGCATGCACAGGTAAAAGTAGAGTTTTTATCTCAATCTTCTGAATCCATCCAGTTTCCTCTGTGTCTTCCTGAGAATCCTTGGAAGTTGCTTTTTTCCTAACCAGACCTCCCTTTCTGTGGGGAACAGCATTTGAGACAAGTGACAAATGAGCTCTTATCCCATTTCATCATGTGTTTGCCTTGTCCAGTCATTCAGAAATAGTGGACCGAGTCCTCGTCAAGCCAGGCATGGTGCTGAGGAGGCCCCTGGTACCATGTGAGCTCCGTCCATCACAGCCAGCCATGCATTAGCCGGGCTGCATGTTCCTGGGCCTCAGCCAGCCGGCTGACCTCTCCTTTCTCCTCTGTCACCAACACAGAGCTCACCCTGGGCCACACTGCGCTGTGAGAGCGTGACACTGATGCCTCCCCTTCACGCCAGGACCCTAAGAGGCACCCATTTCAGAGATGGGAAAACTGAGGCTCAGAGAGGCTGCATCACTTGCTGAGACCTTGCAGCCAGCAAGCAGCAGAGCCCGCATCTGACACAGTGGCCAGGAACTCAGAAATAACCTGAAATGAGCCTTCGGAACACAAACCCTGTTGAGTTGGGACCAGCTATGTCACCAGCTGCCATCCTCTGTGCCCCAGAGCAGGACACATGAGAGCTTTCTGACGTCTTCACTGTGCTCCAGGGGGGGCGGAGCAAGACCGGGTATCACCGGAATGGGTACCTCCCCTCAGGCCGTGTGCCAATGGCCGGCACTGTGGGGTTGCTGGGTCATAACGACACCAGGACTGGTTTGATGACAGTGACTCACAGCATAAAAATGTCCTTGCAGCAGCCCAAAAAACCCGCTACCATCTACACGGTGTAGAACGGGCTATTGGTCGCCTGGCCAAGGGATCCCTGTACCAGCTGATTTTTATATCTGCATCATCTGCACACAAATATTGTAAATAATATTGTGCTGCATTTTTATTATGCTTTATAGTTTACAAAGCACATCTCAGTGTTGCTTTATTATTCCACCTATGCTCACAATACCATTTCACTGCAGTCTGTTTTCTCACTTTTTCCCCATCTTTCATTTCTCTTTCCTTTTCCTCTTTCCCAACCTTTCTCCCTTCCAGCATCCCAGCCTGCTTTCCCCACCATTCCTCTGGTTTTTCTTCGCTTTGCACTATCAGGAAATGCTTCTTCTCTCTCTCCCAAATTGATCGCTAGTTGAGTTTCATCAGATGTCACTTTTAAAGGCAACTGAGAGTAATGAAAAAATTCTCTAAGGAGCAAGGGAGCTGTAACATAGAGTTACTGTTGTAAACAGTGGTCACCATTTAAATCAAGTAATGATTATATTACTGGGCTTTTAAGAGGAGGAAGGAAGGAATTTGGTCTCTGAAGAGAACCCAGAGGAAAGAGTCCCATGCACTTGGCCTCATGGGCATGGCTGGGTCTGGATGTGGTGGTTAATGGTGGTTTAGTCGCTAAGTCATGTCCAACTCTTGCAAGCCCATGGACTGCTGCCTGCCAGGCTCCTCTGTCCATGGGATTTTCCAAGCAAGAACACTGAAGTGGGTTACCATTTCCTTCACCAGGATCTTCCCCACCCAGGGATCGAGCCCTGGTCTCCTGCACTGCAAGTGGATTCTTTACACACTGGGCTACCAGGGGATCTGGATGACATCTTCACAAAGTTTTCTTTGCAGGTGGATAGCAGTCTTATGAGCGAAGTGTTCAAAGAAATACAGAAACCCGAGACAAGAGGCAGCGAGCTACAGGTGTTGCACTGAGCATGGGATGCCCTGGTTTCTCTGAACGACAGCAAGAAGCTGAGGTTTCTTGAGAGGGCAGGTGTGAGGAAGTGTGGCAGGGACTCCTTAACTGTCACTTAGCTGGCGAGGACAGACTGAATTTTTCTCTGCCTTCCGGAGAAGTCGTGTGGTTGTAAAGTCACACGTCGACATGAAGAACAAGTATATTTGTTCAAAGAGAGGGAGTGTTTAGCACCACCCCCCACCCCAGGACCTTAGTACCAAAACTGAGATGGGGCTTTAGACTGAGGAGGCGTCTACTGTCTTTCAGCTGGGAGGTGGCGAAGACAGGCTGTCGGGGCAAACTGCCGTTCGGCCAGTGTGACTCTGCAGTTGTTATAAATACTTTATCACAGCTTGAGCACAAACATGTTTCTTCAGTGAAATGCATCTTGAATTATATTCCAGAGGGTGTGCATTTCTGAGGACTGCTGTAGCAAAGTGCCACAAACCAGGTGACCTAAACCAACAGGTACTTATTTTCTCAGTTCTGGAGCCTGCAGGTTGGAAACCAAAGTGTCAGCAGGGCCAGGCTCCCGCCGAGAATCTAGGCAGAAGCCTTTCTTGCCTCTTCCCAGCTTCCGGGGCACGCTCCAGCCAGCCCCAGCATCCCTCGGCTGGCAGCTGCATCCCTCCAGGCTCTGCCTCTGTCTTTATAGGGCATTCTCTGTGTGTGTCTTCTCCTTTTCGTATAAAGACACCAGTCTTATTGGGTGAGAACTCACCTTAACACCTTAACTTGATTGTACCTGCAGAAAGCCTGTTCCTAGATAAGGTGGTGTTTACAGGTACTGGGGGTTAGGACTCCAACATATCTGCTGAGGGGATACTTACTAATATAATTTACCTAGAGTAACAGAGCAGCATAGAATAATGTGTGTGTGTGTGCACACTCAGTCATGTCCGACTCTTTGCAACCCCATGACTGTAGCCCGCCAGGCTCCTCTGTCCATGGACTCTCCCAAGGCAAGAATACTGGAGTGGGCTGCTATTTTGTTCTCCAAATATAGAGTAACAGATATACATAAGTTGTTGGGTACAAAAGAGTTGGCAGCAGCGCTGTAGTAAGAAGAGCAAAATGAAAAAGAGTAAAATAGATTTTTCAGTTTTGATCCTGAGTGCGCCAAATATTTCTGAAGTGAAAGCTAGGTTCACAAGACAAGTTTGTTGTGGGCTGGGTAAGGGATGGATACCCATGGGTACCCATGGGATGGGTAAGGTTAAGTAAAATGCATAATTAGGTAAGAGGTGTTTAAGAATAACTACTTTTTTTGGCCTGAAAGAGGGAAAAAAATAAAAAGCCTACCAGATTTTTAGTCTTGATTTGGACTTGGTAAACCATTTCTGAAGGACAAGCAAATTCAATTGAAGGCTTCCCTGAGCATCACCAGACATAGGGGTGGCCCTGAAGAACAGAAGTGCTTCATCCTCACCTAGTCTGTGACTGATTTATCTCTTGAGTGTACTCGGTCTCCTTCAGAAATGTTTGCACACCCAGAACCAGAGCTAGAGGGACTTTCCTAGTGGTCCAGTGGCTTACACTCCACGCTCCCAGTGCAGTGGGCCCAGGTTCAATCCTTGGTTGGGGAACTACATCCCACATCACAGCTAAGAGTTCTCATGCCGCAACTAAAGGTCCTGCATGCCACAACGAAAATTAAAGATGCTCTGTGCCAGCTGGTCAAATAAATAAAATAAAAAAAAATAAATGTTTTTTTTAAAAAGAAACTAGAAACTTAGTTTACTCTCCCATTTTGGTGTTATTAATTTGTGACGTTCAATTCTCTTTTATACCAGAGTGACTGCCATTATTCCTTGATACACATTGCAGAGATATTCCTGCATGACTTTTTTTGGAAGCCCTGCACAAATCACCTAAACTTATGCAGAATTTAATTTAAAGTATTCACTTAGCTTTTGCTTGTATAATATTTAACTAACTGACATCCCCTCTGGGGTCCTTTGAGGCAAGACATAGGGAAGTCGCAGAGTGGACTGTCTTGTCTCCAAGGAGGGAGAAACAAAGAGAGTTCTTAGAATATAATGACAATATGTCCTGAGAAAGTTACACTGTAGCAAAATGCTTTTGGTTTCCTTAAACCTACCATTAAGTGTGGAATTGTCTCCCCACCTGTAAAAACTCATGTGTTTAATTCCTAACCCCAGGACCTCACAAGGTGACTTCAGTTAAGGGAGGGTCTTCACAGAGGCGGTCAAGTTACAGATTGTTGAGCCTGGGCCCTCGCCAATGAGAACGCCAAGTCCTAACCACTGAATCTCCAGGGAGTTCCCTTGAAAACAGTTTTTGAGTTTTGAGTGTATATGTGTGTGTGTGTGTGTGTGTGTGTGTGTGTGTGTGTGTATAAAATTTGTTTTCCTCTCATTGATCTTCCAGTTTCCTAAAACAACCATGCATGTTTTATCGTATCTTTCTTTCCTTCACCAGAATTCTCTTGGATTGGCAATTTTCAGATTGCTTATGAACTCTTGGTAACATGGCCTCTAGCTAATCAATTTGTAGGCTGCGTGTACTTACCCACAACAGTGAAAGGCTGGTGTATCCACCGTAACTTATGGCTTAGTCCCAAGCAATGAGGCAGAGACATAGAAAGGGGAATTGGGGAGGCACGAAGCTTTCAGAGGTGAAGTTGGCGACTTTCAGAAAGAGAAAGTCAGTCTGAACATGGAGAAGGGCTGATTTGGATGAGTAAGGAGCCAGTAGGTAGATAGGTATGTGGAGAATTTGCAAACAGTAGGAAGAGGATACTTTCTCAACTGAAGAAACACAGCTTATGGTAGAATTTGCAGATTCAAAGAAGATGACGTAAAGGAGTTTGAATCCTAAGAGAATCCTATTTCTTGGGAAAACAAGGAGCATAACACGGTGCATTTGGTTCTTTTCCCAGGGGAGCACCCCTTCTTTCTCTCCTCCTGACCCTGTGGGGGGGAAGAAATGGGCTGGTGGCTTATTCTCAGCCAGGCCCTGTAGCCCTTTTTCTGTTCCCTTAATTGTTTGTTTGTTTGTTTGTTTGTTTCATCGTTTTATCCTTGACGTCTCCGTGTGACTCATAGTGTTTGACAACGTCTCTGCCCCCAAGGATTACTTTATTTGCCATCTGTTCTACTTTCTACACCGTTTCTCCTGGGGAGCAGCTTTTCCCACATGGATTCCATGCTCATAGATGTGTTGGGGACAGCCCTCAGGTCAGCGACCCCTTGCCCATTCTCCTGTCCTCATTTTTCTCCTGGTACCTATAGAACATCTCTGCTCTGTCATTACTAATCCTACAGTGAAATCTCTCCCAAACCAAGCTCTCCCTACTGGACTCTGCTCTCATCTTTGGCAACACTGGTTCCAGTCGTGAAACATGAACCTTTGATTGCAGTCTTTTTCCCTTTCCATATTTTTGTCACTCTGACCTGCTCATCTTTGTTGAGCCATATTTTGGGCTCCACCCCTTTGCCCTTGGGCTTGTGCATGGACTGGTTCAGGGTCACCTTGCCCTCTTCCGCCTCTGATTCATGCTGTACAGGCTGAGCCCATCTTATTGATTTCCATTCTCTTTCCAAATGGTTTATCTTCATTTGAGATTCAACTCAGCAAATGGGAAGTAGATGCTTGATCGTCAGTGACCAGCAGCTCCTGACACTGTGACTTTGGTAAATTCAGCACTTCCTTGTCTCAGAGTTTCAGTATGGAGGGTCGAACGCTGAATATTTCAACTTAGATCTCCTCTCACTGCTTGTCATTCAACTTGTTTGAAAACACACTTCATTATCCCATGCCCTAAGAGAAACAACACTTTCAGACCACCTCCCGTCTTCAGTGTCACCATCCGTGGAACCCCACTCCTTTTGGCCCCCAGACATTTATATTTGATTGCTCCCTCGCCTTTGCCCTTTTGTCCCATCCATCAGTGTGTCTTGCCTCTCTTCTCTGCAGAGTCTTGTTTCTGCTGTTTTCTTTCTGTTCTTTCAGGCAATTCTTTAGTCCAGGTCCTCACTGCTGGGAAAGCCCAGGTCAGCTCACCAAGACCAGTGTTCTGTCCACTATGCCACTATGCATCAGAGAAGTGAAGTTTACCTCTTTCAGGAGGTAAATTTATGTGAGTAGTTTTGAATGGTTGTATTTCTCCAGTGTCATCCTAACCAGAGGATAGAGAAATGCTAGCGACTTGGGAGCACTGTTGTGGGGTGCATTGATTTCCCAGGTGGTGTGCAGTCAGCCTACCCCCTACTTTAGATCAGTCTCCTCTCACACATCAGGTTTCATTTTTTCTTGGCTGTTATGGTACCTGTCCCCTTAGTTGGTGCTTTGACTCCAAGACTCTGAAGCATGAAGAAGAAGAAAGGGTTAACAGCACAGATTTGTGAGTCAGGCAGACCTCAGTTCAGATCCCAGCCCTGCTGGTAGTGGTAGAGTGAGCTTGGACAGGCTAAATCATCTCCCTAAACTCAACGTGGACTACCGTGGTGGCTCAAATGGCAAAGAATCTGCCTGCAATGGAGGAGGCCTGGGTTCAATCCCTGGGTTGGAAAGATCCCCTGGAGAAGGGAATGGTAACCCACTCCAGTATTCTTGCCTGAAGAATCCCCACGGACAGGGGAACCTGGTGGGCTACATACCATGGGGTCACAAAGAGTCAGACATGACTAAGCAACTAACACACTTTCACAGTCAACTTACCTGTCTTTAAAATGGGAAATGCAGGAGAAGGAAATGGCAACCCACTCCAGTATTCTTGCCTGGAAAAGTCCCTGGACAGAGGAACCTGGCAGGCTGCAGTCCATGGGGTCACATGACTGAGCATGCATGCATGAGGGTGGAGGGAGATGAGTTGGTAGCAATAAACTGGTAGAACTAAAAATAATAATAAAAAAAAAAAAAATGTGAAATGCACCTGACCTTACAGTTGTGAGCTATGCACACCTAGAGTCTGACACAGAGCAAACCCAGTCACAACAGTTGCTCTCCAGCTTGTTAATTGCATGTTAGATGATAGTAAAGTGAAGATCTAGTGGTAGGGCTTCACACCAGCTTTTTCCGTATTTAAAAATTACTTCTAGAAGGTTGAAGTTATCAGAAGATGACAATTCTGGGTAAGTAGACTGTTGGGGCACCAGTGTAGACTAGTAGTTATGTTGGGAATGAACATTTGTTAATGTATGACTACTAGTAAAAACTCCTAAGTTGCTGTTTCCAAGCAAAGCCTCATCTTCCTGAGGGTAGGGTCCATAGTGCTGGCTGCAAGCTCCCAATGCCCAGTCAGCAGGAGCTGGAACACTGCCCTTCAAAAGACACAACATCTTTCTCACTGCAGCTCAATTCTTATTTTACCTCCCCTGTAAACCCTTGCCTAACTGTTTAGCCCATGGTGATTCTCGCCTCTGAACTCCTGTTGCATTTATTTTGGCAAGTTGCTTATGTTGATCAGAATTGGCAGATGTCCTTTTTACTTTGCATTGACCTTGGCAACCCCATGAGATTTTAAGCTCCTTTAGCACAGAGCCAATGTCTTAGATATCTTATGCTTCCTTTTGTACCCAATTCCAGCCTTTTTATAGAAAGAACCCTTAATGGAATCAGTAGTATTGTGATTGTCCTTATTGATAAAGAATTCTGTAGAGCTTGTGGTTGATTCTAAACTGAGTTCTGGTGGGATAGACTATACATTTAACGTTATACAGCTAGCAGATAATTAGACTTTGATGGAAAACTATATACAAGTTTCATGGACATTTAGTATACACTGTTTTGGAAATATATCATTTAGAAATGGGCTAACCTGAAATTATTTTTGTACTTGTGAAATAGAAACTTGACAAGCAGGATTACTGTCATTAAAATTTTATGAATAATGTTATATATGTCAATGAAGAAGTTTTTTCTGTTAGCTTTCAACCCCCAGAGGCATCAAATTATGGTAATCAAGGATTATACTGATTAACTCTTTTGTGTTTTTAAATGTCCATTCTGATGCATTTTTCTAACATTCATATATTTTTTATATTTTTTGAAATATTCTGTGATTTTATTATGTCTTATGTACATAATGTGATTCGTAAGAGAGAGCTAGCAGTCAGCTAGGTATGGGAATTAATCCATCCTTTGAGTTCTGGATTCCAAAAAAAAAGAGGTCTGTAGCTTCTATCGAATGCTATTTGGTAGAAGCTTGTGTCCGAAGGACTATAAAAGTGGTGAAGCTGGTACCTTTTAAACTAAGGTGTTCTCTTTTTTCCCCTAGGTTTTTGTTATTGTTGTTGTTACATCATGTGGTTTGCAGGATCTTGGTTTCCCTGACGGGGAATCAAACCTTTGCCCCCTGTAATGGAAGTGTGGACTCTTAACCACTGGCCCACCAGGAAATTCCCAAACTAAGACGTTTGTGATTCCATTCTCTTTAATGATGTAACTGGATTCTGGGTGGTGATCTGCAACACCAAAATTAAACTTTACATCCTGATAAAAATGGTGCCACTGTTTGGCTTGTAATTCCTTCCCTTGAGCTTTGAGAGATTCCAGTGCAATTGAATTCAGTTTAATTTTTTTTTTTTTTTAATCATAATTGAACCCTCACTCATCCCTGTAGTTTCACCAGAGTCTGATCTTCCAGTAGATAATTTTGGGGTGGTGAAATGAAAAGGAAATGTACTCAGATGTGAAGCAACTCTTCAGTTCATCTAATTGTGAAATATAAAATTATGAAGAAACTAAGCAAATAAGTGGGGAAAAATGAACTAAATAAGCCAATCCTTTAACAAATGACCTTTTAAAAATGCTTGTGACTTAAGAGCTCAGAAAGATCATGAAAATTTTTTAAACTATCCTTTTTTTTTTTTTAAGGTGGAAAAAAATTATTCTTCACCCTAGAAAAATAAATTTCTCATTGAACTATTAAGACAAAGAAGGCACGTAGAGTTACCCAGGTTTGAACTTCTGGGGCCAGGGTCTGTTTTTTCCACTTTATTATAGGTGCCTAAACCCATCACTTGACTTCCTAGTTTTCAAACTAGGACCTTTGTAAGAATGAAAGTAGGGCGGGTGCCCTCATTAATCGAATTGTTGTAACAGGGGTAATTCCAGATTGTCCCAAAGTCAGACGTATATTTACTCTGTTCATGAAAAATCTGGCCTGGAGCCTGGTACATACTAGGTGCTCAAGACTTTAACTTCTGGAGAATCATGAGACTCCTAAGTAATGGGGTTTGAAATCAAGTGTGATCACATCTATGGACATAAATGGCTTCTAACTTCCCTGGTGGCTTAGGCGGTAAAGATCCACTTGCAATGTGGGAGACCTGGGTTCAACCCCTTGCACGGTGTAAAGAACCTACCAAAGCAGGAGACACAAGAGACGAATTCAATCCCTGGGTCAGGAAGATCCCCTAGAGTAGGAAATGGCAACACACTCCAGTATCGTTGCCTGGAAAATTCCATGGACAGAGGAACCTGGCTGTCTCTAGTCCATGGGGTTGCAAAGAGTCGGACATGACTGAGCGACTGAGCACACACATTTAAAAATAGTTTTTTGAAGTGCAGACTTATATGCATGCTTTTAAAAAAACATTTATTTATTTATTTGACTGTGCTGTGTCTTAGTTACAACATATGAAATCTAGTTCCCCAACCAGGGATCGAACCTGGGCTCCCTGCATTGGAAACAGAGTCTTAACCACTGAACCACAAGGGAAATTCCACATGATTTTTTTTAAAATGCAAAATGAGGATGTGAATAAAATGACCAAAAGAGAGCCCAGTGCTTTTCTCTGCCTTTAGCATACAGGCTGTCAAAAATGCACCCTAAGTATCAGGAGCCTGAATTTGTTTGGGGTGTGTGAGAGGTCTTTTGTCTTTGTTGGTAAGAAGAAATACCTTCTTACAAGTCATGGGCTTTAATTCTGCTGACTGTAGGATGTATCTTAATGCCCATTTTATAGGGGCTATATTTCATTTGCCCCATGCAAGGAAGAATATATTACATACAGTTGTACTAGTTGACTTAAAGTTTAATAAATTTAAGTGCCTCTTACTGGTCACTTTTATAACATCCACATAAACTTGTATCAGTAACATTAAAAAGCACACAAGGCCCTGATGAATATCTAATAGTCAGTGTTGATGATTTTGACCTCGTTATGAGACAGATGGTAACAGGGCTATGCCTTTTAGAAGCCGGAGTTCTAAATTATGGTGCCTGGCTGTGCGTTCATTTGAGTGACAGTGCGACCATCATGTCAGGAGTTACCTTGGCAGGCTACGCAGGCTTTCATGAATTGGTCTGGCTCTCGTGGCCCCTCTAGGGAGCAGGTGTTGAATTTTGCAGATTTATCCTACAGTGATTTCCCAGGTCCCTCCTCATGAGCTCAAAACCACCCCCCGCCACACCCTAGTCTCCCATGGAAGGAGGAGAAAAATTCTTTTTCTCTTCCAAGAGCCAAATAGGAAGGGCAGAGATGACTTAGAAAGCAATTGAGATTGTGCCGTAAGATCAAACCGAAAATGTCCATTAACCCCCCTGCCTTTTCTGAAAAGAAAATCGACCAATAAGGAGGGTGGCAGGCCTTGCAGAGTACAGAGTTCAACACAGAGAGAAATGAAATGAAACAGGACTTGCCTGGTGGCTCAGTGGATAAGAATCCTCCTGCCAACCAGGGGAACATGGGTTTGGTCCCTGGTCCGGGAAGATCCCACAACTTTGTAGCTTTCCTCAGAGCAGCTAAGCCCATTCGCTACAACTGCTGAAACCCACATGCCCTAGAGCCTGTGCTCCTCAACAAGAGAAGCCTCCGAGCATGAGTAGAGAGTAGACCCTGCTCACTGCAACTAGAGAAAGACCATGCAAAGCAACAAAGACCCAGTGCAGCCAAAAAGAAAAAAAGAAAGAGATGAGAGGAAATAGCTTGAAAACTAAGATCATGGCATCTGGTCCCATCACTTCGTGGGAAATAGATGGGGAAACAGTGGAAGCAGTGTCAGACTTTATTTTTTGGGGCTCCAAAATCACTGCAGATGGTGACTGCAGCCATGAAATTAAAAGACGCTTACTCCTTGGAAGCAAAGTTATAACCAACCTAGACAGCATATTAAAAAGCAGAGACATTACTTTGCCAACAAAGGTCCATCTAGTCAAGGCTATGGTTTTTCCAGTGGTCATGTATGGATGTGAGAGTTAGACTGTGAAGAAAGCTGAGCACCAAAGAATTGATGTTTCTGAACTGTGGTGTTGGAGAAGACTCTTGAGAGTCCCTTGGACTGCAAGGAGATCCAACCAGTCCATCCCAAAGGAGATCAGTCCTGGGTGTTCATTGGAAGGACTGATGCTGAAGCTGAAGCTCCAATACTTTGGCCACCTCATGTGAAGAGTTGACTCATCAGAAGAGACCCTGATGCTGGAAGGGATTGGGGGCAGGAGGAGAAGGGGGCGACAGAGGATGAGATGGCTGGATGGCATCACCGACTCGATGGACATGAGTTTGAGTAAACTCCGGGAGTTGGTGACGGACAGGGAGGCCTGGTATGCTGCGATTCACGGGGTCGCAAAGAGACGGACACAACTGAGCGACTGAACTGACTGACTGAGAGTGGGAAACATAAACACTGTCGCCTTCTTCGTCCCCAGCCTTGGGGGATCTGAATAAATCTAATGCAAAAGGTGTGCATTGGGCTCCCTGGGGACTCCATTAATCAGGAGGTTTTGTTCCAGAAAAATATTCTCAAAAAGAAGTGTTTGCATAAGTTTGGTTATTCCTGTAGGATTAAGACTAAGCTATGCAGCTACCAGCAGTCTTTTATAAACCCTTATAGGTTGGAGATTTAAAAATAAATTATTGTTGTTGTTATTATTGGAGACTTTCTTTCGCTATATTTTCTTTGAGCAGTTTGCTTTGCAGAGCAAAATGACCTCTGCTAAAGAATAAGGGTAATAAGACTGTATTGGCAAACCTCCAGCTCCAAGATAAGTAAGCTTGGGGATGTAATGTACAATCTGATGACTGTAGTTAACAAGCTGTATGTATTGTATCCTTGAAAGTTGCTAAGAGAGTAAATCTTAAAATGTTCTCATCACACACACACAAAAGGTAAGGTGTGAGGTGATGGAGGTGGTAACTAACCTTATGATTATCATTTTGCAATATCAACGCATACCAAATCATCACGTTGTACACATCAGACTTCCACAATTTCATGTCAGTTACATCTCGTAAAGCTAGGGGGTTGGGAAATAAGACTGTATCAGGACTTGTGACTGGTTCTTAGAACAGTGGCTGCTGATCTTATGAAGGGGCAGCAGTGGCCATACCAGGCCAGGCTGGTGTGGCAAAGGGCATCTCTAGCCATGCAGATCTCTTCTCTGATCCTGGGACTCTGTCACCAGAGATAGCAAATGACAATTTCCAGTTTTATGCCCCCTGGCTGTCATCCCAGTAGCAAACAAGTTATAAGCCATTCTCTTCCCCTTTGTAAAATTCCACTTCTATACCCTGGCCTTTCCACCAAGATTTTTTGAAACAGTGAAAACAGAGAATAGAATTGCATCTCCTTTATGTAACTTCAGCATGTTTCTTATGCCACCTCTGACCTCTTCACTGCACAGCCCGCCCCCATCCCCCAGCAATTCCTTGGCCTTAGTCCTCCTGCCTCAAAATACCAAGGATGAAGAAGTTAGGGGCAAGCTTCATACCAGAGAATAAAGGAAATGCTTACTGCTTTGCCTTTTCAGGGATAAAGTTACCAAAAGCCAAGGGATTGGTCATTTATATATTGTATAAAATATCTGGAACAGTTGTTGTTCATTCGCTCAGTCATGTCTGACTCTTTAAGACCCCATGGACTGCCACATGCCAGGTTTCCCTGTCCTTCACCATCTCCCAGAGTTTGCTCAAACTCATGTCCATTGAGTCAGTGATGCCATCCAAACATCTCATCCTCTGTCATCCCCTCCTCCTCTTGCCTTCAGTCTTTCCCAGCATCAGGATCTTTTCCAGTGAGTTGGCTCTTGGCATCAGATGACCAAAGTATTGGAGCTTTGGCTTCAACATGAATCTTTCCAATGAATATTCAGGGTTGATTTCCTTTAGGATTGACTGGTTTGATCTAGAACAGTATGGTTATTTAATACTGATGTATATAGAATAGACATTTTCTGTGCTATTATAGAATTGAGGGGAAATTGACTTGAACAAAAAGTACAGCAGGATGAAACAGGCTAAGTTTTGAATTCTGAATGAGCAAGCCAGAATAGTCTTGTTAGGCAGAAGGCTGTCTACAGAAGTGTAGTCATGTCACACAAGTAGATACTGGAGTTCAGGAACCAAACAAGACAGGAAGCCTCTGTCAGATCTATGTGGTCAGGGTCAAGGTAGGGTTCAGAGCAGGTGTTGGGTGTTGGGCTGAGGTTGACCCTGGGAAGTCAGAGCACATCAAAGATGAAGTATAGATAGAACACAGTTGCTGACACCAGAACAAGAGCTACCTAGGCTCTGCCCTGTTTTGGGTGGAAAAGTATAAGCAGGTTTTTCTTTATTCTCCGGAGAGAGGCCAGGTTCCATAGGTACTTGTGACTGGTGATTACTCTATTGTTAGAGAACTAAGCTCTCCTGGAGGCCTGGTCAGATAGAGTGCTTCATTCTATCAACTGAAGGCCTCCTTTATATAACAATCGTGGCTTAATGCTGGGGGAAGAAAAGAAGTATGGGGTGTAAACTGTACCACATGCCCTCTGAATGTAGCCTCGTTATGGAAACATGACTTAAACATGGAAAAAGTTACATAGCACAAAATCTTAGTCATTCAACTCAAGACAAGATATTCTGCAAGGTAGAAATGAATTTGTGAGCAAATGGGCAGTGCACGTGGTAAGTGGCTTAGAAACAGAGAATTGGGAATATCACTGTGGGTTGGCGGTGTCCAGGGAGAAGAGGCATCTGAATTGTTTCATCTTTGGATAACTTGAGAGAAGTGGTGAAGGCATGCCAGATGGGTGTAGGGGGCACTGCATAAAGAGCATGGTGTTAGGAAACAAGAGAGACAATCTAGAAACAGTGAGCAGAACAGCTTAATTAGAACTGAGGGTTCAGGAAGGTTAATAGTTGGAGGTAAAGCCAGCAAAGCAGTTCAAATCAAAATGTGAAGGTGTTAAGAGTCCTCAAATTTATCTTCTAGGCACTAAGGAATCATTGAAAGTTTTCGGACAGAGGAGTGACATACTTAGAAATGTTCTAGGAAGATAATCCGGTGGCTGAATATGGGCAGATTGGGGGAAGAAAGAGCGCTCAGGTAGGCCAGATGTCTGTGCTTTCTTTGCTGTACTGGAGAGTGATAAATGTTTTCACTGTGGAAGTGGCAGCAAGAACAGAAGCAAAGAGGTGGTTACAAGAGACGTTTTGGAGGATGGAGAAATAAGAGTCCACACCTTCTTGTCCATGGAGGCCAAGAAGAATCATCAAAGGCAAATCAACAGTTTTGGAACCAAGTGACTAGAAGAATATTTTATGAACAGACATGGGGAAATGATCACGGAGGTGAAATGGCTCGATTTTTAGGAAAAGATAGGGAGTTCATCTTTGGAAGATCATCTATGATATTGTAGCAGGAGGCAGAAATAACCTTCCTGGAAGGCACAACAGAGCAGTTGGCCTGTGCTGAGCATGTGGGGGTCGCCTGCATAGAGATGAGAGCTTAACTCCAGAGAGAGCAAAGTCCAAACATTGGCGATGCCCGCATTTTAAAGGAGGAAGAGGAAGCAGCCGGCACAGAACAGCACAGGAAGCTGTTCTGCTCACTGTTTCTAGATTGTCTCTTTTGTTTCCTAACACCATGCTCTTTATGCAGTGCCCCCTACACCCATCTGCGATCAGATGTGGGATGGGGAGTTTACAGATTCACAGGGCACACAGATAAGAGCATCAAGAAGGAAGTCGTGGTCAGCAGTGTCAGATTGGTCAGTTGTCAAGAGGGCAAAGAATAGAAGCTGAAAAAAGGCCATTTATTGGGCAGTTAGGAAGTTGTTTACCTTTAAGAGGGCACTCCTCTCCAGGGTGTATGTGTGCATGGGTGGAGAGGGATTAAGGAGTGAGCCTTGAAGACAAGGGAGCATCAACCACTGATTACAGGTGAGAAGAAGGGAAGGATCAAAAGGGACGGATTCAGCTGGTACTCCCCTTCCGAGCTGAGAGTGTCCATGTGCACAAAGTGAAGGCAGAAGAAAAAGACTGTCGTTGATTCTTTTGGCAAAACTGTATTAAGTACCTGCTAAGAACTTGGATCCAGTTAACACAGAGAAATTGAAAAGCGAAAGAGAACAGACCATGGAGGGAATTCAAAAGGAAATGGGAGAGGCTGAATCCTGAGAATCCGGGCAACTTTTAGTGTCAGACCAGGGAGACCCTTCTCCTGACACCGGAGAGATGGAAGAGAGGATGGAGGGCGGGGATAAATTCAGGGGTGTTTCGAAATGAAGAGAATAGACGTGGAAAGCAAGGCTGCTGGCCTCAGGCTTCTGGACTATGTGGAACGTGGGTTGTTGCTGAGGGAAAAGGTAGATGAGATCAAAGGGAAAATGTTAAATAACCACCCACAGGCAATGTTAGGGGGTCGGAAAGACACACACACTGGGATCACTTAACACCGATAATGCTCCAGAGAAGCCACACTTTCTGTGTGCTTTTATAGGAAATGTCTCTTAACTACACTTTAGAAGATGGGCAGTGTTTATTTCTGCTTTTACCTGTAAAGACTTACCCTTCCTCATCGCCTCGTTACTTTTCCTTAATTCATTGTCTGAATTTTTGTCTGTGTCCAGCATATCCATAGTTACAAATTGCACAGCTATTCCATAGTTATGGTCTTCTAGATTACTGAGGTTCCTTAAATTGTGGGTGAGGTTTTGATATGAAATAATAATACTTTCTAGATAAATTGATCGATACATGACTTTAGCAGGAAAAGTGAGTAAATAGAGCCCATGAATTATGCTACCCATTCCCCCTAGCCTCCCCCTCCCCCCCGCAAAAAAAAGTTGATAAAATGATTCAGACTATCTCAGTGAAAACGTCAGACCAACTGCTGGTCGATCCAGCCCTACAGAATGATTTAAGGTGACTAAGACACCAGTGGGTAATTATGGTTCATCCGGAAGCTAGCAGATCACGAGTGGCTCCGTGATTGGACCTGTGTGGGAAGCTTTTTCCTCAAATGAGCAAGCCTGACACTTGCAGTGCCTGGGTATGGCCAGGGAGTACCGGAACCGTGTGAGACAACTAAGTATACGACAGGTAACTGGGCCACCTGAGGCAGCCTTCAGTTTTAACTGGGTTGCCACCCGGTGAGAACTGAAGAAGAATTTGTTTCTATCGCAGACAATATTTATTAGAAAAAAACCCAACATGGTGAACTAAATTCTGGTATTCTAATTCCATCTCTGAGATATGGCCGTATTCCCACCCTATGAGTCTTCTGGAACTCCTCGGGCCCACAGGCTTAGTGACCAGACTGTGCTTCTGGGTGGAATAGATTCGATTTTCCAACCTTTTTTTTTTTTAATTTATTTATTTTTTTGGCTGCGCTGGGTCTTCATTGCTGCATGCGGGCTTTCTGAAGTTGCGACGAGTGGGGGCTCCTCTCTAGTTGCGGTGCTCGGGCTTCTCGTTGCGGTGGCATCTCTGGTTGTGGAGCACAGGCTCTAGGGCGTGCAAGCTTCAGTAGTTGTGATGCACGGGGTTAGTCACTCCACAGCATGTGAGATCTTCCCCGACCAGGGATCGAACTGGCGTCCCCCTGCGTCGCAAGGCACATTCTTCACCCCCGGACCACCAGGGAAGCTGCTTCGCCCTTGCTTTGAAGTGGGAAGACAGTATTCTCTAGGACCCGTGCCGCCGGTCAGAACCCAAGGGCCCGTGTCACGTTCATTCACGCAACGGCAACTCACATATCTCTTTCTCCCCCCGCAGGTATGGCCTCACATGTGCAAGTTTTCTCCCCTCACACCCTTCAATCAAGTGCCTTCTGTAGCGTGAAGAAACTGAAAGTAGAGCCGAGCTCCAACTGGGACATGACCGGGTACGGCTCCCACAGCAAAGTGTACGGCCCGAGCAAGAACGCGCCACCGTCCCAGCCAGCCGCCGCGACCGTCAGCGCCTCCCTGCCCATCCCCAACCCCAGCCTCCCGTACGAGCAGACCATCATCTTCCCAGGAAGCACCGGGCACATCGTCGTGACCTCAGCCAGCAGCACTTCCGTCTCCGGGCCCGTCCTCGGCGGACCGCACAACCTCATGCGTCGCAGCACTGTGAGCCTTCTTGACACCTACCAAAAATGCGGACTCAAGCGGAAGAGTGAGGAGATCGAGAACACGAGCAGCGTGCAGATCATCGAAGAGCACCCACCCATGATCCAGAACAATGCGAGCGGGGCCACCGTAGCCACTGCCACCACCTCGACTGCCACCTCCAAAAACAGCGGCTCCAACAGCGAGGGGGATTACCAGCTGGTCCAGCACGAGGTGCTGTGCTCCATGACCAACACCTACGAGGTCTTAGAGTTCCTGGGCCGAGGGACGTTCGGGCAGGTGGTCAAGTGCTGGAAGCGGGGCACCAACGAGATCGTGGCCATCAAGATCCTGAAGAACCACCCGTCGTACGCCCGCCAAGGCCAGATCGAGGTGAGCATCCTGGCGCGTCTGAGCACAGAGAGCGCCGACGACTACAACTTCGTCCGCGCCTACGAGTGCTTCCAGCACAAGAACCACACGTGCTTGGTGTTCGAGATGCTGGAGCAGAACCTCTATGACTTTCTGAAGCAGAACAAGTTCAGCCCCTTGCCCCTCAAGTACATTCGCCCGGTCCTCCAGCAGGTCGCCACCGCCCTGATGAAACTGAAAAGTCTAGGTCTTATCCATGCCGACCTCAAACCGGAGAACATCATGTTGGTGGATCCATCCAGACAGCCGTACAGGGTGAAGGTCATCGACTTCGGTTCCGCCAGTCACGTGTCCAAGGCTGTGTGCTCCACCTACCTACAGTCTAGATATTACAGGTAAGGCCGTATGCCCTGAGATGAGAGATGCTGAATGCCCAGTGGCACTCACAAGGCATGTGCCGTGTTGGTCGCTGCCGGGTAGATAAAATTGCTGCTCTCAGTGGTCATGATTTAGTCGGGAAATTAGGACATGTGCACTTGGGAAACGATGATTAGAAGTCACGTGAAAACAGAGCCAAGTAAGATTCTTGGCACAGATGTTCAGAGTTGGGAGGGATTCCTGGCAGGGTGGGGCTGGGGCTAAGAGCAGAGGCATGGCAGGGGAGTCAGGTCGTCATGGACAGATAGAACCCAGATGTAGGTGAAGGAGAGAGAGGGACACACATTATGAAGTCGCTCCAGCAAAATGCACAAAAAGACTCACAGCGGACCAGGAGGACTCCCCACCTGGCCAGAACAGAGGATCCATGGAGGGGTGGAAGACCTGATCACAACGATAGGTTGGGACCAGGATGCTGGGGTCTGAGCTACCAGACTACGGGGTTGCAGTTGTGTTTGTAAACATGGAGCAAGCACTGAAGCATTTGCCCAGCAGAGGGTAATGGGATGAAAGTGATGCTCTGAGAAGGTGGCTCTATGTCTCTGTATAAGGAGGAGGCCAGGGGAGGGTCTGTAGCCTGGGGACCAGGCAGCCTGCTCTGGTGATGGGAGAACTCCAGGTTTGGGGTCAGGAGGAGGATTGTAACATCCTTGGTGGGAAAATGTGAAACTTCCATTCCTTCACTCAACAAGGATTTATTTCACTTCTTTCATGAGCCAGGCACAGCGCTGGGGACAGGAACACAGCCAGGACAGCAGGGGCAAGGCCCTCACCATCCTGGAGTCTGTAGTATCTATACAGCTTCCCACCCTTAGCTCCGTGTCAAAGTCACCAGCGGGTGGACGGAGCTTTAAAAAAAAAAAAAAAAAACACCTGATTTAGGTCCCAGTCTCTGAACGGACATCTCTGGGGGAGGTGTCCTGCAGGGGTGATTGTGGGTGATTGTCACGGCTCTCCTGGGGCTCCCAGCCCTCAGCCAAGGTTGAGAGGCACTGCTCAGGAGGGACCCAGATGAGAGCACTGGCTCAGGTCAGGGCAGCTCGTTGCTCTACTCACTAAAGTGTGTGGCTAGGCTGGTTGCCTCGTTCTCTTCCTCCTTCGTTCCTGACCCATAAACTGGGTGGGTCCGGGCACCAGCTGTGTAGGGCTGTTGGATGATGGAGCTGGGACATGGTTTGGATGCTCGGCTCTGAGTCCGGCACGTGGTGGATGCCCAGGGCTTGGATAGAAATGGGAGCAAGTAAGTCTTTTCTGGGAGACGGCAGTGGTCTGCGCTTGAGGGAATGTTTGAACGGTCCAAGACTCGTGGAGGTTGGCAAGAAATGAAACTAAAACCCCCACGAGAAGATGGGGGCTGACAACACATTTAGGAGGTTGACACGTGAGCGGTAAAACCTGAATCCCTCGACTTCATCGTTCCTAGGCCCTGTGGGCCCGGCCCTCGAGGGTGCACATGCTTTCCGCTCACCCATCCATCCCGGCCACGGAGGAGGTGAGTGTGTCTGAGCCATGTGGGCACAGCCAGCCCATCAACCCATTCTGAGGCCATCCTGGCGCCTCCCCACCTTGTCTGCCCATCTGCCCACCCCTCCACCTGGCCAGATCTTCACAGGTGCCCTCACCCCAGGGTCTCATGACCCAGCCCAGCCCTCACCCTTGAGTCTCCATCCATGACCTCGCGCCCCCTCCCCTGGATGGTCTGTGGCCATGAGACAGGCATCCCCATGGTCCCCCACTTCCCTCATCTCAGTCCTGACTCAAACAGGTTTGCAGGCCATTCCACCTGTTCCATCCACCACCATCCCCCCATCCCTTCTTGAGCATCCAGGGAGGAGCCTCGTGTCCGTGTCCCCTAGGTTTCTGGAGGGGTGACTCTGTATTGCTCACCCGGTTCCTCCACTCACCTGCTTCTTAAGCCTCTGTGGTCAGCTGTCGGACCCTCAGCCCCAGAGCCAAGCAGAGAGGGAGGCTGTAAGGCTGGTGCCGTGGCCGCTGCGGAAGGGGGCCTGGGCCTCCACCCCAGGGGAGGGTGTGAAGGAGGTGGTTGGGCAGGGCTGGGATGGCAGGCGTTCTCTTCAAGTGCCCTTCTCGCAACGTGCAGTCTGGGTGGCATCACGTAGGCTCACCCGCCCATCTGAGGGATTTTCAGCGCTGTAGCCAGCTCCCCGCCGCCGTGGTCCCTCTACGCTTGGGGGTGCCAGACCAGCATGTCAGAGGCCACTTCTTCCTGGGTCTTGGCCTGAATTTAGGGTGAACTGCAGCAGAGTCAGGATGCTCAGGCTTTTATTATTTTGTTAAGTTGATGCTGTTTAGTAAAGAATACTGGCTTTATTCATGTTTACTAAAAATCGAACCCAGCAACTTGTAAAAAGGCTTTTAAAAGCTCTGTTTAAAAGGCAGTGCATACTTAAAGCAGGCATCCCTGGTTGCTCAGCTGGTAAAGAATCCGCTTGCAATGCAGGAGACTCTGGTTCGATTCCTGAGTCAGGAAGATTCCCCTGGAGAAGGGAGAGGCTACCCACTCTAGTATTCTTGGGCTTTCCTGGTGGCTCAGATGGTAAAAAATCCACCTGCAATGCAGGAGACCTGGGTTCAATTCCTGGATTGGGAAGACCAGCTCAGTTGGTAAAGAATCTGCCTGCAATGCAGGAGACCCGGGTTTGATTCCTGGGTCGGGAAGATCCCGTAGAAAAAGAAATGGCAACCGACTCCAGTATTCTTGCCTGGAGAATCCCATGGACAGAGGAGATTGGCAGGCTACAGTCCATGATGTCAGAAGAGTCTGACACGACTTAGCAACTAAACCACCAGCAACTGGAGGAGGGCATGGCAACTCACTTCAGTATCCTTGCCTGGAGAATCCCATGGACAGAGGAGCCTGGCGGGCCACAATCCATGGGGTCACAAAGAGTCGGACATGACTGAAGCGACTTAGCATGCATGCGTAGTTGCTTTAGGGATCCCACTTTCAAAGGGGAGAAGGTTTACATTTCCTGCCCTGTTTTTGAATGGACAGTACTAAATGTCTCATCCCACCCTCTTCCCCACCTAGCGATGTGGAAACCTTATGATGTAGAGATCTTCCTGTCCTCCTGGGAGGGAGGGGAGGTACCTGGAAAAGTAGGTGGGTCTTGGGAAGCAAATAGTTTTCCCCAACTATTAGGCATGTGCTTGGTCGAGGTTCAACACGTTGCTGTAGGTATTCTGTGGGGCAAGCCCGACAGTGTGTTTCTTAGGAAAGAAAGGCTGCTTGTTTTCGTTGTTTGATGCATGAGTAACCCCTTCCAACCTGACCTTCCAAGTTGAAGGTCAGTTACTTTGTTAAACCAACCGACCATACTGGTCCTCAGACTTTATTGTGCATAAGAATCACCTGGAGAGTTTGTTAAGAACCCACTTATGCCACAGTCCTGCCCCAGACCCACTGCACCCCAGTTCTCCAGAGGGGGACCCCCAGAGACGTCTTCCCCTTGCACACGTCCCAGGACTCACCACGGGGAATCAAAGGTGAGCTTGTGCAGGTGGTCAGAGACCCACTCAGGGAGATAGGAATTTCCTTAGTGGAGTCCCCTTTCAAGTGCTCACTCCCCGAGGAGTGGATGTGGAGGCAGTCCCGGGCAGGTCTGTGGACACACCTGGGAAGCCCCTGCTATTTCCCTGCAGCAGCCCTGTCTTACCTTCTGGGTTGTGTTCCAAGACTCCCAGTGGGTGCTTGAAACTGAGGATAGTTCCAAACCTATGTATTCCAATCCCCAATGCTTAGTCCTCAGTCATGTCCAACTCTTTGCAACCCCATGGACTGTAGCCCACCAGACTCCTCTGTCCATGGGGTTTTTCAGGCAAGAATGCTAGAGTGGATTGCCATTTCCTTCTCCAGGGGATCTTCCGACCCAGAGGCTTCGCTGGTGGCTCAGTGGTAAAGAACCCACCTGCCAGTGCAGGAGATACAGGAGAATTGGGGTTGATCCCTGGGTTGGGAAAATGGACAGAGGAGTCTGTCAGACTACATACAGTCCATGGGGTTGCTAAGACTTAGATATGACTTAGTGACTAAGCAACAACATGCTTAACATAGATCTTAGCAACCTCAGCATACCTTTTTTCTTTCCTTATTTAATGGAGAACTTTCACCTTTTCACTTAAAAGAAGCTCTTTATGGCTTCTCTTTGGTATCTCTGAATTGCCAGCATATTACTACTTTTGTGGTTTGGGGCTGTTATTAAGTAAAATAAGGGCTACCTGAACACAAGCACTGCCATACCACAGTCTGTCCAATCGTCAGATTGGCTACCAGGAGACATTACTGGGGGCTCATGGGCAGAACATGCTGAGCGAAGGGGAGATTCCCGTCCTGGCTGGGATAGACTGGAGCTTGGTGAGATATTATCATGCTCCTCAGACTAGCAGGCAGTTTAAAATTTAAAAATTGTTCGTTTCTGGAATTTTTCACTTAATGATTTTGAATTGAGGTTGACTATGATTAAGGGGGAGGGACTACTGCATTTGATTCTACATCGATGCCAGTTATTTTTCTTTTTTTTTGGAGCAAGCAGTAAATCGATGCTTGGATATTTCCACTGTCAGTGTGACCGGCAGACTGCAAACAAGACTAAATATTAAACTCTACCCAGGAAAAACAAAAAGACATGCCATTCAGGCAGGAGATAGTGATTAAAATGTGTGAATGTTTTGTTTGTTTCTGCTCCAAGCTGTTCAAAATACTCTTGTCTAGATTTCGTTTGAAATGCTTAAGACTATTACCAGGACCAAAGAAGTAGGGGTGTGTGTGCATAAAAATTTAGGACATAAAAAATGGCCAGTAATCTTTTCCTTTAGAATAATCCAGCCTTTTTTGCCTGGTTCTAAAGGTTTCAGACACTATCTTCAAATTGGGGGTTGAGATATATTTTAATTCAGTTCAGTTCATCACACGTGCATTGGGTGCCTACCATCTGTCCTGTGGTGGATGTACTGAAGGGTAGGAGAGATAAGACACAAGATTTCCAATCTGGAGGAGTTTATGGTTTCTCTGAGGAGATTAAAAGACACAAGCAGATTGCCTGGAGTGTAATTCTGATACTTTGATATTGCAAATGTTTGATCACTCAGCAGATACTCATTGAGACTCTAGGGAACCTGTGATGAGAAAAACCGGTAAAAGAGATTCAAAGTCAATGAAAGATTTTGTAAGATGGATTAATAGGGAAGATTTATAGAGCACAGCTATATATTGAAGGACTGTTGAGGTCCATCTTGAAGGAAATGTGAGAGGGGGGTGGGGGGCAGCCTGAGAGGCACGAAGACTAGAATAAATAAGGGAATATGGTGGGGGTGGGGAAAACGACATGAGACCTGCAAGTAGTTGGAGGCCTGGGTTGGAAAGGAAGGGTTAGGTGAGGGAGTCCGGACAGTGGAGAATTTTAATTGAGGCTTCAGGGGCTTGGATTTAACAAAGGAATAATTCAGTGACATTAAGAATATTAGTGAAGTTAATCAATTGAAATTGTGGGAGAACGCAGAGGCTAGGAGACAATAGTAGTTATTCATGAATAAAGGGAAGAGGCCATAGATTATAACGGGGATTCCCCCACCCCCGCCAGTATAAATGTGAACACGTTTTTTTTTTTTTTTTTTGGCTGCTCTGGGTCGTCTTTGCAGTGCAGGGCTTCTTTTGTTCTTGAGCATGTGGGATCTTAGTTCCTCTTGTTGTTGTTCAGTCACTAAGTCATGTCTGACTCTGCAACGCTATGGACTGTAGCATACCAGGCTCCTCTGTCCACTATCTGCCGAAGTTTGCTCAAACTCATGTCCATTGAGTCGGTGATGCTATCCAGCCATTTCATCCTCTGCCACCCCCTTCTCCTTTTGCCTTCAACCTTTCCCAACATTAGAGTCTTTTCTACTGAGTCAGCTTTTCACATCAGGTGGCCGAAATATTGGAGCTTCAGCTTCAGCATCAGTCATTCCAGTGAATATTCAGGGTTGAATTCCTTTAGGATGGACTGGTTGGATCTCCTTGCAGTCCAGGGGACTCTCAAGAGTCTTCTCCAACACCACAGTTCAAAAGCATCAATTCTTCAGCATTCAGCCTTCTTTATGGTCCAACTCTCACATCTGTACATGACTACAGGAAAAACCATAGCTCTGACTATACAGACCTATGTCAGCAAAGTGGTATCTCTGCTTTCTAATACACGTCTAGGTTTGTCATAGCTTTTCTTCCAAGGAGCAAACATCTTTTAATTTCATGGCTGCAGTCACCATTCGCAGTGATTTTGAAGCCCAAGAAAATAAAGTCTGTCACTAATCCCACTTCTAAGGGAACAAACCTGCATCCCCTGCCTTGGAAGGCAGATTCTTAACCACTGGACACCCAGGGAAATTCTTGTGAACATTTTTAATGCCTTTAGATTCTGGTATTGGATTGCAGAGTTGGCTAGAGGGAATAGGTTGGTTGGTTTGTTTTGCTGTCTTTTGTTCATGGACTCTGCTTTCCCTAAGGCACAGTTGTGAGGCTCTGGCCTCCAGAACCTGGTTTCAAGTCCCACCAGTGCTATGAAGTAACAGGCTCTGGGAGGAGAGTTGAGAGATTTTAGCCCTAGCCCTGGCCCTGTGCATCCCCAGCTGACTGTGTTCCCCTGAGTTGGTGTATTGATAGAATAACCACTGTGAGCTGTCCCCACTCCCCCAACTGGATCCCATTATGACCAGGGCCTGTGCTTCGTCCATGGCCAGGGGACAGTTTCCTCTCCTGTGGGCTGACCTTGATCTCATCAGCTCACACTGGGGACCCGCCATCACCTCCTCCCCATCAACAGGGAACACGGCATCTTCCAAAATGCCTTAAGTCACTTCAAAAAAGGGGCATAACTTAATAAAGCCATAAAAATAGTTTCCAAAACTGCAAAGCTCATACAGATTAAAAAGGGTAAAAGATTCCTGAGTGGAAGTTAGGTTTGACTGAAAAGAAGAGCTCTGAAAGCAACTGCAGGCGTTAGTTTTTTTCAGTTAATTTGTCTTTCATTACTAGTAGATGCAACAGGAAAGGGTGCTAGTTTACCCTTGAGAATATTGAGTGAAATCTTCAACCCACTGGCAGTCTCATTCACCCAGACGAAGGAGGTGGTTTATAAATACATGAAAGCTTTTAGAGTTGCGATTTCTTTTCTGAGGAGAAGTAATCAATAAGTTATCTGGGCTGTTAGGTTATCTTTAGTTTTCCCTTGCTTTTCTCTCAGACCTTGAATTGTGTGGTGAAATAATTTGAAATTGGATTTTGCTTTAGTATGAAGTAAAGGGAGAACCCCTCTGGTTTTTTTTTGAGTGTATCTCTACCCCAGTATTCTAGTCCTTCTTACACACACACACACATGTTCACAGTCACGCAAATAAACCCGGATGACACAGTATAAACCCACACATGGCTTAGGCACACCTTGTGAGCATCTTGGTGACAGAAACTAGCTCCCAGCTCCAGCAAAGATGCTGACGTACACAGATGCCCGCCACATGTAGAAGGACACACACACCCACAACTTCACAGACACGGAAAAATCACATAAATTCACAGATCACATGAGCCAACCAGAGTGACCCTGGAGGCCAAGGGCCCAGGTGCAAAAGCAGTGCTGATGCCCGGGAAACTTGACCCAATTTTCTGGCTTGCTGCAGAACTACCATCCACACGTCCCCAAACCTGAGGATGGTAGGGCTGGAATCACTTTTGAGCTGAGGGTATGAACCAGTCATTTTCAAAGTGTGATCAAAGGACCCTTCTCCCGCAGTACCAACCAGGTGCCTGTTAAAAATGGAGATTCCTGGGTTGCAAAACAGATCTAAGAAACAGGCTCTCTGGGGGTGGGGCCAGATGATTTAAACAAGCTCTGCAACTCATTCTTTTTTTTAAAGCCACTTTATTGAGGTATGCCTTGACATACAAAAAGCCTTACATGTTTAATGTGTACAGCTTGATGAATTTGGAGGTAAAACTGTCACTGCAGTTAGTGCCCTAAACAGATCTATCACCTCCAGGAGTTTCCTCCTGCTTTATTTCTTTATTTACATTTTAAAAATTATTATTTTGTCCTTTGAGAACTGTTGCTCAAGTTGGCTTGGATCCCAGAGTCCGTCACCCTACAGAGGGCGTTACTACTTGACCCATCAAAATGGGAGCGGTGGGGCCACTGTTGACAGCCGGGCATGGAACTGTTGACCTTTCACCTCAGTGGCTGACAGCCCCTCCTCGGGGCCCAGTTGTTAGATTCCTTGTGGTCAGACCGTTTATGCTTCAATGGTGGTGACAGTGAAGATCCAAAAATAGTTGGCGCATGGGACAGGAGGGGTTTATGTGGGTTGGTAAACTGACAAGTGGGTGGTCGGGAGTGGGGTGTGATGGGGGTGGGTGGGCGTGGGGAAGCATTAATGCATGGCGGAGACTTTAATTCACGTGGCTCTTTGCATAATCTGCAATCGATGTGGCATTTACAGCTAAGTAGTTACTGAACTCTCCCCGTGGCCACAGCTGGGTTTGAAGCTGTAATCCTCATTTCTGGACCCAACAAGTAATTTTTTGAATTCCAAAGATGTGCCAGGCACTGTGCTTTGTGCTGAGGTTTCAAGAGGCCAGTAGGAGTGCCCTCAGCCGTGCGGCTCTGCCCCCAAGCCTGTCACGGAGTGAGCTGTCCCCCGGGGAGGCAGTGGGGGCGCGTCGGGCTCCTCGGTCCTGGTCTGCCCCGTGCAGATATCTTGTTAAAACCCGAAGGCAGACTGCGTTGCCTTTGAATGGCTCTGTCCAGTCTCCCTGGGTGCCCTCCCCAGGGAATGCCGCCCCCCCCACCTGTCTTTGCCCCACCCCCCCCCCCCCCCCCCCCAGCAGCGGATCTCTGCCTCACAGCTGGGACAGACCTGGCCATCCTCCTGCACCCCCTCACCAGGCTTCCAGAGGAGGAGGGAACGCCCAGCCTCAGCTTCTGCAGGGCAGCTCCAGTCTGGACTTCACTTCCTCCCTGGGTTCCATCAGCTGCTGGCTCACGGGGCCTTAAAACCGGATGGAGGAGCTGGGCTGTTGGTGTTGAGTGTTGGGCCCTGGCCCTCATTCCTGGGTAGAGATGGAGATGGTGACATTGCAGAAACAATTGTCATGGGTTAGGTCCCCAAAGCAGAGCCCAAGGCAGAGCTTGAGTGCTGCACGTCTATGTGGGAGAAGACATCAAGAAGCTGGGGGGCAGGGGGGCAATACTGCCGGGAGTTAGGGGCCAGCTATAGGCCTCAGGGATCTTGCCCCAGGCAAGGGGAGGCTGGGGTTCTGGGGCTCCCCACCCAGAGACTGAGGGCCCTCAGGGGCATTGACCGTCCTGTGCCTTTTCGTGGGCCAGGCTTGTTCGAGTTCTGGGTGGGCTTGAGCAGACGCAGGGGAGCCCGTGAGGCAGAACAGACCACATGACTGTGGCCGAGATCAGCGGGAAATGTGACATGGGTCCCAGGAGCCACCAAAGTGTGAGCTCCAGCCCCACACCCAGGGATCCGCTTTGTCCTCCCCGCCAATTGCAGGTGTGGCATTTTTTACAGAAAGGGAATATAGGCGAAGTGCCTTTGTAGACAAATTTAAGTATTAGAGGCTAAGAATTTGGAACTGAACTCCAAATTTTGGTTTTGGAGTTGAAGAATCTAACTTAAAAGCTTTAAAAAAAAAAAAGAGTGAATTTTGCCTCCACCCCGCTCCCTTTTGATCTGTCCAGCCTGCTGGCTAGACATGCAAGATGGGCCAGGCTCTGAGAGTGAAAATACCTGAGCAGGGGGAGGTGCCTGAAGCATGAATCTGTCAGAAGCAGTGGGGTGAGGGGGAGGCGGGTTCTCTCCCTTGGTGCTCAGTAGCTATTGTAGGTGCTGGTTCCCCAAGGCACCTTTGTCAAATGAATGGGCTGGTGACCAGCTGGCCAAATGAATGGATGAAGGAATGAATAGATGGATGGATGGATGGATGGATGGTTGGTTTCAGTGGCCTCGTATGTTTATAGCTCGACTCATACTGTTATGCACCAGAAGCCCCCCACATGCCCAGCTTCTTGTAGTCTCTTCCTACAAGTCCTCTCACCATTGCCCTAAACCTTGGGCTCATGGCATCCAGCATCCCTGAAACCTGGATCATACGGGTCCGCTTAATCAGCCTTTTGAGGAGCAGACACATCTCACCAAAAATGTTCATTCCATCTTGCCTTTCTACCTGTGAGAGTTCAATTTGAAACCCGAGGACAGCTGACTCGGCTTTTAACAGATTAGTTCCCCGAAATCAGCCAACATCTGTCATGTCCCATTACACCTTTACAGAAAATTAGAAATGACTTCCCCGCACAGAGAAGGGGCCGAGCGCAGCACGACCTGACCAGGGAGCCTTGCGCGAGTGCAGGCCGCTGACCCCTTCTCTGCTTCCTGTTTTGTGAGATGTTCCGAACATGCTCGTGGCGGGCCCTGTAACTTTGCCTTCTTCCTTAGGAGCTGAGTGTACAGAGCTCTCCCATAGAGGATAAAGTAAATCACCCACCGCTCAGTGTGTGCCCGGCACGCGGCAGGCACTCAGCCCACGCCAGCTGCTCTTACTGCTTTCCCTGCTGCGACTCTTAGCATCATTGTCATCATTCTTACCGTCCTCACTCTCTTGGCAGAGACCTGGGTGTGAATTCCAGATCTGCTGCTTTATAGCTGTGTGACTTCAGGTGAGTTCCCAAACCTCTCTGAGGCTCCCTGTTCTTTTTCTTACAAGAGAGATATGAGAGCGGTTCTCAAGGTGGTTCTAGGGACCAACCAAACCAGATGGCTGCTGTGTGTGGCTCGCCCGTGTGCACCTTGCCTCGACCGTTAGTAACCATCACGCTCCCCGCTGGGCCCCCTTGCTGGTTTATGTGCCTGGGGCTTAGCATCTGTTTTCTTTGACCTGGTATCATTGTTAGCTGTAGACATCCCCAAACTCCTTGGGGTCACATGTCATTTCTTTTTCATCTCTTGTACATGTGGAGGCCCAGCACCTCCTTCACATTCAGCAGGCGCTAAAGGACTGTGTTTGGTGGGCTTCCTCTGGTGTCAGAAAGAGACAGTGTCCAGTGCAGCGGTGAAGGGGTCAGTGTTCGAGGAGAGGAGCGACCTCTCTTCCTGAGTCAGGAGAGAGACACGGGTGCAGCATTCTCGACTTGAGGGCACGGGCCCGGCACGCTCCTGCCGCTGCTCGCGTTCACTGCTCGCGAACAGCCGCTGCTGTTCGGATCTTCTGCTTGACTGGGGCACACGAGCCTCAGGGCGGTGGGGAGCCGTGTACCAAAACCTCGGGGCGGTGGGGAGCCGGGCACACAAGCCTCACGAAGTTACCCTGCATCTGCCACCTGCCGTGCTTCCTGCATCCACTCTCCACCTCCGCCAACATCAGAAAGGTCCAGGGGCCAAGACTAGAGTGATAGGCAACACTCTGCTCAAGGACTGACTCCCTGAAGGGGTGTGTGTGTGTGTGTGTGTGTGTGAATGTTGTATGTTTATGGCGTGTTTGGATGTGTGAATGTGTGTTGGTGTGTATATGTAATGTGTGTTTTTGATGTGTGAATGTGTGGTGTGTGTGATGTGTGGTTGGTGTGTTGTATATGTGATATGTGTTGTTATGTGGGAGGTGTGTTGGGGTGTGTGTGTTGGTATATGTTGTATGCGTCTCTGTGTTGTACATACGAAGTGTGTACTGTGTGTGGCATATATGTTACTGTGTATTATCTACATGACAGGTGTTGGTAGGTGGGGATGTGTGAGTGTTGGGGGGGTGTGTGTTGCTGTATGTTGTATATGTCTGTTTTGTATATGTGGGGGTGTATTGTGTATGGCATGTGTGTTTGGCATGTGTGTATGGCATGTGTGTATATTATATGTGTGATAAGTGTTGGTAGGTAGGGGTGTGTGGCCGGGGTTGGTGTGTGTGTGCTAAGTTGTGCGGTTCAGTGGCAGGAAGTAGGCTGATCTCCATGTTTGCCATCCCTTCAGATCCGGCTTTGTGTGGCTACAGAAGTGTACCCTCCAGTCACAACCTAATTTATGTCATCATTAACCATAAAAATCAGTTTTTTGGCCAGAACATGAGGGAGAGACCGTGGGTAGTGTTTATTTACCGTCCGCTGACCTCCAGTGAAGGCTTTCCAGTCTTCTTCTCTTTGTAAATTAGAACTTATATTGGCAAATAAAAATGCACTAAGTGTGACCCTTCAGAATAGAAATAGCTCTGGCACCGAGAGTCAGACGTTGTCATTTTTTGTAAAAGGTAAATATTCACGGCAGGGAGACCTTTGGGAGGTGGCATGGCTCTGTGTCCCGACTGTCGAGGTGGTGACGGGTTAAAACTCATAGAACTTACACAGAAAATTTTTTAAATTCTGAGTGAACATTTAGAGTCTATTTACCCCAAAGATCTCCAAGGAAACTGTCAGTAACATTAAACCCTTAAACTTTATCTCGCGTCGTTTCTCTTCCTGTTTTTGTTGTGTTGTGTTTTGTTTGGGTAAAAGAGATATCTTTGTCCATTCTGTAACAGGATGGCCAGCAGGGCAACAGTCATTACTGGAAACGGCCGGCCCCGGGGAACTACGAAAACAACTCTGGGGAATAAACAGCTGCTGGTGACGGAGTGTTTCTGTCCCAGAGTTTCTTTACATGTGCTGGTCCATGTGTAGTTCACGGACTTGTCCTCTCAAAGTGAAGGGCAGTGACCGTTAGAAGAAGAGATGTGAGGGACTGTTACCTCTGAAATCTCAGAGTCCAGAAAGAAGACGAAGAAGACTTTGTGGAATCTGGTCATCCAGCCTTACTTGTGCCTGCAGAGCCCTGCCCTTGGCTTTACCTCATTATGGCCTTGGCCAGCAAACCTGGGAGTGAAGCAACATCGTTTTCGATAAAGTAGCTTTCCTAAAAACCAAGCTTTTCCCAACGGCAGGCCTCCCACCTGTGAGGACATTGGCTTTTCACCGAGGGGTGACTGGTTTTGTAGGAAGGGTCTTTTATCCCCTCAAAGAGAGGGCACCTGTGCGCCATCTTGGATGCAGTGGGTTCTGCTGGGTGCGTTCTGAGTGACAGGCCTTGGAGACGGGGCCCCTGTCCCCAGTGGTGATCCCGGGCCTGATGAGGCCGGTTCCCAGCAGCATGACCTGAGCCATGCACCCCAGTGACTGGGCCATGGCCCAAGGCCACACGCTGGGCCCAGAGCCACGGGCCCTTCCGTTCCCGCCCCACTGACAGGAACTTTTCACTCGTTTCCTTGGGAGAAACAGGAGCGTCCACAGCATGTAAATGTCATTTCACTGTGCCCTCTGCAGCTCTGAGGGGCCGGTTGAAGACGGGTTTTCTGTGACTTTTCTGCAGTGGGAGGTCGGAGCTCATGGCCGCCCCTGCCCTGTCTCCCAGACCTCTGTCTCTCTCTGTCAGTTCCAAGGAGCACCAGGGCATCCTTGCTTGCCCTTCCATGTGTCCTTTCCTTCTCAGAAGATGCCCCCTGTGACTCCTCCCTTGATTCCGTGTCCCTTCCTGTTTCCTGCTGCACTCCCACGTCCCGGTTCAGAATCCCAAGTCCTGTTCCAAGGCCCCAGCCTCTCCCTTGCACCCCCCAACCTGCGCCCTCAGCCTAGCATCCCTCCCCCACCCTCCCCGACACCCAGACCCTGAAACCTAGCCCTGTCCCACTCCCTTTGTGCAAGCCAAGTGCCAAATCCACCACAACCAGAAATAACCTCTTCCTCTGGAAACATTCGGACGCTGATTATTATTCACTCGTCCATTTGACCTCCAAGGAAATGATACACTTCCTGGGACCAGAGTCTGGCTCTTAGACCCCGTGAAAGAACCAGGGCTGAGGTTAACAACCCATGTTCCAGGGAGCTGGCATGGCCAGCCACCGCTGGTGCATCTAGAGAGGTGAGATGGAGACAGAGACCTGGGTCTCAGCGTCCCGCCTACCATGTGACTCCTGGTGGGTCTCCTAACCTCCCTGACATGCCATCTCCTTAGTTGGACCAGGTGACGTAGCACACCTGGGCCGTGGGCACCTGGAAGGTCTGTGTGAGTTCACCCCTCTGTGCTTAGCCTCATGCAGCCCTGCGAGCCTCAGGCATAGTGGAGACCGTCAGTGTTACTATTTCTAACCGTGCCCGGCCTTTCCTTTCTATCACTGGCTTTTCCTTTTTCTTCTCTTCTTCTCCCTGTGTTCCCAAGGTACTCCCACACTAATCCAGGTACATCGGCAGTGGTGGGACGTCTCAGGCACCTCCATAAGTAGACTCTGGAGACACGATTAAGCGAGACCTTGGCTCTCAGAGTGTTACCAGTTAATTGCTTTGCTGCCCCCACAAGAAATGTACTCATGTTACTTCTCAGTTTGGGGCCATGCAGACCCAAATGAGGTTCCTGCTGGTGCGGACAGAAATAGTAAGATTGAAGATAGATTTTTTTTCTGAAAATGAGCCATTAGCATTTCCCCCAACTTTTCCCAGTTGGTATTCTGTGTCATGGTTTGTATAGAAAGACCCATATCTGCATCTCGTTGCTTTACTTTACAAGCTCTGTTCAGCAAGGGATGTCAAACATCTGTGTGTGTGAGGCTGCAGACCCGTGTGGACACACTCCCCACCCTCCCACCCCCCAGCTTTGGGGGATGAGCCACAACTTCTCTGGAGAGAGCATCTCTTAGGAACACACCCATTTGGACAGAAGTCTCAGGAACATGAAGCCATCAAAGAATTCAGCGAAAGTGCCGAGTCTGCCAGACCCTGTCTGGGTGGGAGCTAACAGCTTGTATTTGCCTGGGCCTTTGGTTGTGATGGCGGCTTGCATTTTCTGCGCCCCAGGGACATGGCTTTATGTGACCATAACACCAAGGGTAGCTCTGGCAGCATCGTCACCATCTCACTGTGTGGTCAGTGGCTTGTTAGGGGTCACCCACGTGTTGGTGACTAGCCCCACGGGTGCAGCCTGCATGTCCCACTCTGTCCAGGCGATTCCTGCCCTGGTTGAGGCGCCCTGCCGCCACCAGCCAAGGAACCTAGAACAACGTCAGATGCAGAGGCAGAGACCCGGTCTGCACGCAGGCCCAGGAATGTATTTGATGTGAGCAGCCTCCTGTCCCGGCTGCTGTCCTCCCCACTCTCCTCTGGAGGGACCGCGGAGCCATGATTGGTGTTCCCGCCACGTTGGGAAGCGCCTGCTTGGTTCCGCACCCAACTCTCGGATTTGCATACTGCTTGCTTTTGTTTGTTGTTCCCTCCCTGTCCTGGTGTCAGTGAAACACGGCATCCTTGACACGCAGGACAGGAAGACATCCGCGCACACTCAGAAATGAAGGAGTCTGAGTGGGAGAGCCCGCGGTGAATGCGCGCAGCTGCAGTGCATGTGCATGTCCTTTGGGGGTGTCCTGCACGCCTGCACCTCGCCCCCTCCCTGCCTTCGGGGACAGGTCAACCTCGACCCCGAGAGCTTACACTGAAAAATGTAAACGGGCCTGAGCTGTGGTGAAGGGTCCCTCCACCCAAAAATCTAACTTCTGGCTGTGGAAGGAAGGCACGCACAGTCTAAGCGAGGAGGGACCTTGTACATATTCATGGGATCCTTCATTCCATCTAGCCATCGAGACTCACCACACTTAAATACTTGCAATTTTGCCTGCACAGCATGAGAATTGTTGGGTTTGTTTTGCCACAGAAATTGAACATTTCTAATGAAACATGACAACCTCGCCTTTCTTAGCAGGTGGTGGGGGGGTGCTCTTCTGCAGGGGATTAGTTCCCTGCCGCCCCTGGGAAATGAGATCGTGCCAGGTGCTGGCCAGGGAGATGGAAGAGCCCAGCTCTTCACCTGGGTCTCAGGGTGCTTGCTGCCCAAGCTGCCCCGCAGTAACAGAGCACCCCCCCACCCCCGAGTCCTTAGGGCGGCCGTTGGATAGAAGCCAGGGCTTATTGTGTTTCTTATTTATTATACCTCGGTTCTTCAAGGTCTTAGACTTCATTTTTCTATTCATCTGTGTTTAGTCACTTTGCTCTCCGGTGCATCTCTCCCTTGTCTGCTGTAAATTCTTGTGGCTTTTAAAGTCTGTATTTTAGGCCTCCTTGCATTTGATGGAACTTTTGGACTTATGTTTGTTTTGTAATTGTGTCCTAGGTATTAGTCCTGGGCAACCACCTAGATTGCTAATGTCCTGAGGGTTCTGGTGATTAACATATTCTTCCATACTTATGAGAGGGGGTTGAGGATTAGAGATTTCACAAGAACTGTTAAAGGAAAGCTGTTACATAAATTCCCTAAGCCTTTCATAGCCGCAAAGGTCAGCATTAATCGTTTCAGGGCTTTTTTTTTTTTCATAAATTAGATATGTTTAAAAGAACTATTTCAGGAGGCTTCATACATTGCTGGTGGTCAAATAAAATGGCACAGCCACTGTAGAAAGATTTGGCGGTTCCTCAAAACTGTAAACGTAGAATTATTCCAGAGGCACTGAAAGCAGATACTGAGACAAATACTTATATGTTCATAGCAGCATTATTCACAATAGCCCGCAGGTGGAAACAACCCCAATGTCCAGTAGGGGATGAATGTTTAAACAGATTGTGGTGGATCCCCACAATAGAATATTATTAATAGTCAGCTATAAAGAGGACAGAGGTACTGACACATACACTGCAGCATGGGTGTACATCCAAAGCACTGTTCTGAGTGAAACAGACCAGACATAAACAGTCGCGTGTTGTGTGATTCTCTTTATATGAACAGAGTGTACTAAGTTGCTTCAGTTATGTCTGACTCTTTAACCCCATGAACTGTAGCCCGCCAGGCTCCTCTGTCCATGGGATTCTCCAGGCAAGAATCCTGGAGTGGGTTGCCATGCCGTCCTCCAGTGGATCTTCCTGACCCAGGGGTTGGACTCACATCTCTCATGTCTCCTGCATTGGCGGGCAGGTTCTTTACCACTGATGCCACCTGGGAAGCCCAACAACAGGGCAGATAAACCCATAAAGACAGAATGCAGATTAATGGTTGATGGGATAGGGAGTGGGGAGAAATGGGCGAAACTGCTGAATGAGGAAGAGATTTTTTTCTTGGGAGGGAGTGATGGAAATGTTTTGCAACTGGGTAGGGGTAGTGATCAAACAACACCGTGAATATACTAAATACCACAGATTGGTAAATTTTATATTATGTGTATTTCACCTCAATAAATTACTTTTTAAAAAGAAAGGAACTTTTTCAGGCTAAAAAGTTGGAGTGGGATGAGATTTTATTGGGACCCAGAATTGTTAAAAAATGCCAGCTTGAATCTGAGTAGCTTTGAGAACTGTATTTGTGTGGTAACTATGGGAGCTGATTTTAAAATCCTTACAAAAGTAGATTTTTTATGTTCATTTATACTTTTCTGGTGCTGGGCCAAAACACTGAAGTATATATATATATATATATATATTTTTTTTTTTTTTGACTTGGCAAGAGAAGGAACAGCTTTTATTTATTTATTTTTTTAACTATTTATTTGGCTGAGCCGTGACTTAGTTGCAGCATGCAGGATCTTTAGTTGTGACATGTGAGATCTAGTTCCCTGAGCAGGAATTGAACCTGGGCCCCCTACACTGGGAGTGTGGAGTCTTAGCCACTGAACCCCCAGGGAAGTCCGAGGAACAGCTTTATCTTTACTCTCTTTGAGGTCGCCGGATACCCAGAGTATAAAAGTGGAAGTCGATGCTTCTCTGAGGAGACTGATCTTACCTGCAGAGCAGGGTGCAGTGTGAGCGGTGAGCCGGGGGTCCTAGAGCCAGGCTGCCTGCCTTCCTTGCTTGCTCACTCGCTCGCTCTCTCTCTCTCTCTCTCTCTCGCTTGCTCTATCTTATGAGGGAGACTAATCTTGGTCTTTAAAAAAAGAAAAAAGACCTTTGTTTATGACACTTTTAGTATTCCTAAAGTATATGGTATTGTTGGTTTTTAGAGCTGGCAAACCTGAAATAAAATTCTAGTTCTGCAGCTTCCGGACTGTGTCCTTGGGCAGGTTATTTAACCTTCCTAATCCCTTCATCAGGGACAACAACACCCTCTTAGAAAAGCATGAGGATTAAATGAATCCACGCACGCAGGGCCTGGCCCGTGGAAATGCACAGAAACGTCAACTTCTCTGAAGAGGAAACCGCTGAGAGTGTATCCCCAGAGGAATGAGTACCCCAGGGAGACACAGGTCCCTTCCTTTCGTGCTTGCCTCCCATCTGGCCCTTTCCCCCCTTCCTTACATCTCTGCCTCTTCTGTGTCACACCCTTTCTTGGCTCTGCCCTTTAGAGGAAGTGCCACGGTACCTGGGTTTTATTTGTTTTCATATCAGCTGTCTTCCCTAGTAAAAACTTTGCGTTTCACCCTCCTCCACCCCGAATTGCCACGTAGATAATTAAATTTTATTGTCACTAGCCTTTAGATGAAAAACGAATTTGCATCTTACCACATGTATATTTAACATGTGTTAAATATATACATATTTTAATATGTAAATGTTAAATATAAACGTATACATATGTTAACATGTATAGTTAACAAATCCTTTGAACCTGAGACCAAAGTGAAAACTTTCGACAAAACGTTAATTGGCACTGTGAGCAGGATTTGTGAGACAAAATGCTACTCTTTAAGAAAAAAAGAGATTAAGGTTGATGAAATTTTTATTCCCAGATGGGAAGATTCACCTTGTTGCTCATTAGCTAGTGAATGGGACATATTCTCTGGATTATGTGAGAATTGGAACCTTAAATTAAAGCGGGCCAAATCTTCAGAAGGCTTCCCTGGTAGCTCAGCTGGTAAGGAATCCGCCTGCAATGCAGGAGACCCCCCCGGTTCAATTCCTGGGTCAGGAATATCCGCTGGAGAAGGTAACCCACTCCAGTATTCTTGGCCTTCCTGGTGGCTCAACTGGTAAAGAATCCACCTGCAGTGTGGGAGACCTGGGTTCGATCCCTGGGTTGGGAAGATCCCCTGGAGAAAGGAAAGGCTGCCCACTCCAGTATTCTGGCCTGGAGAATTCCATGGACTGTAGTCCATGGGGTCACAGAATCAGACACAACTGAGCGACTTTCACTTTCACATATATATTTATTTGCTTTTTCTGCCCCTACCATCCACAAAACCAACCTAAGTTCCACAGACATTCTCTTACACCAAGACTCCTTGCCTTGGTGTCCGCTGCTCTGCAATATGCTTTTCCCTCCTGGCCGGTTTTCCCACATTCATAATAGGTCTGCTCTTCTCTAAGTCTTGACTTACGGCTTTTCTTTCCCCCTTCATTCAGGAAACAGTTACTGGATACCTTTCATAAGCCAGGCAGTGTGCCGTGATGAATCCAGAAGTAGACCCCTCTCTCAGGAAGAATCCAGTAAGGGAAATTGGAAATCGCTATGATCCAAGCTAAGCTGCCTTAAATGGGAGAAGATTTCACTAAACTCTGTTTTTATAGCTCTTTTACTCCCCAGTCATGCTGCCCCGTCATTTGGGGTAATTTGTCCAAGCCATCGTTTTCAGGGGATATTAGTGACAGGTTTTGTAAATCTTCCTTCCCTAGAGTTTTCTCCTTTTTTTAAATTTAATGTGGCCCATTTTTAAAGTCTTTATTAAATTTGTTACAATATTCAGTTCGGTTCGGTCATGTCCAACTCTTTGTGACCCCATGAATCGCAGCATGCCAGGCCTCCTTGTCCGTCACCAACTCCCAGAGTTTACTCAAACTCATGTCTGTCGAGTCAGTGATGCCATCCAGCCATCTCATCCTCTGTCGTCCCCTTCTCCTCCTGCCCCCAATCCCTCCCAGCATCAGGGTCTTTTCCAATGAGTCAATTCTTCGCATGAGGTGGCCCAAGTATTGGAGCTTCAGCTTCAGTATCAGTCCTTCCAATGAACACCCAGGACTGATCTCCTTTAGGATGGACTGGTTGGATCTCCTTGCAGTCCAAGGGACTCTCAAGAGTCTTCTCCAACACCATAGTTCAGAAACATCAATTTTTCGGCGCTCAGCTTTCTTCACAGTCCAACTCTCACATCCATACGTGACCACTGGAAAAACCATAGCCTTGACCAGACGGACCTTTGTTGGCAAAGTAATGTCTCTGCTTTTTAATATGCTATCTAGGTTGGTCTTAACTTTCCTTCTAAGGAGTAAGCGTCTTTTAATTTCATGGCTGCAGTCACCATCTGCAGTGATTTTGGAGCCCAAAAAAGTAAAGTCTGACAGTTTCCACTGTTTCCCCATCTATTTCCCATGAAGTGATGGGACCAGATGCCTTCATCTTAGTTTTCTGAATGTTGAGCTTTAATGTTGAATTTAATGTTACAATATTACTTCTGCTTTATGTTTTGTTTTTTTGGCAGTGAGGCACATCCAGGATCTTAGCTTCCTGATCAGGGATCCCGGGGATTAAACCCACACCCCCTGTGTTGGAAGGCAAAGTCTTAACCCCCAGACCACCAGGGAAGTCCCAACAGTTTTCTCATGAGTGTACACTCTTTCTCCTCTCAGAAGTTTGTATTGGTTGTAACAAATTATCTGTCCCGTAAGTCACTCAGTACAGCAGCTCTGGTTTGTTCCGGTTTTGTGCTCTTCTCTGGCCTCTCAGAAAACTTTCTAACATCCTCAAGCTCAGATAGGTCCATTTCTGCACCGTGAGTACAGAGGTTTTCCTCCCGGTAGCCGTGAGGTCAGGTAACTGGGCTGACGTTATCAGCTCCATTTCATGGTTGGGGTGGCCCCAGGAGGTCGTGTGGTGAGATCCCCCACACCTCCCACCAAGGCCACCCAGCCGGCCGGGGATGGAAGGTGGCTTTGGACCTCTCGGTGGCCGTTCAGTTACGTTTAGGCCTCCCCCTTCGCTCTGGAACCGCCGCTGTGATGGGCACTCTGGTGGCAAGGGACCGCTGTTCCCAGAGAACCAGCTGCCAGCAGCCTCCCCCTCTGATGCTGGCAGGCCAGAGGGAGGGAGTGTGAATATTAATAAACCATACGTCACTTTCATTACTTTTTCATTAGGTTTTCGTGGAGACGGTGTTGGCGAGTGAAGCCCAGGCACCGGGCTGAAGACAGGCATTTTGTTTTCATGACAAAATGGCGAAGATGCAGCCAGAGGAGGGCATGTTTAGGAGCAGCTAGCCAGGAGAAGCTGGCTTCTAACATGGGGTGACCCTGGGGATTTTGATGTTGTGACTGTCAGCCGAGGCAAGGCGGATAAGTACCGTCGTTCAGTAGCGTTTCAGGGAATTGCTGATGTGGCTGCGGCGGCATCTCGCCCCACACGCGATGCCCCGTCGCTCACCCACGGTTGGCTTGGGAACCTCGCTCTGCACCCCACTCACCGCGCACCCCCCGGCCCTCATCCCTCACTTTCTTCCTCTCCTCAGCGGCATCCTTCCACCAACCCAGAGCAGACACTGCCTCCCCCACCCTCGCGTTTCACCATCTGTCTCCATTTTTGCGTGACCGCGGACAGCACTGAAGTGTACACAGGTGATCGGGCCAGCAGGTGACCATCGACCCCTGAACCCTCGCCTGGGGCCCTTTGAGACCCAGGTAGACCAGAGCAGAGTTCCCACGTGTCTCCAGAGACAGGAGGTGGTCCTACCTGGAAGAACGTGCCTTTGGTCCCGTCCTGGGGGAAGACGGCCCAGGGAGCTCTGAGCCAAGTGTGGCTGGGGTGTCACGGTCAGGGCACGTCCTGTCTGTGGGGGACATGGGCCTGTGCCTCCCTGGGCCGGGGGACAGAACCTCACTCTTGCTCATCTCTGCTGTCTGGTGGCACCCTGACGGCGGGCGTGTCTGGGCAGGACCGACCGTGGGAGAGCTGCGCCAGCACGAATTTTACTGAATACGTCTCTCGTGAGTCAGGAAAATGAAATGAATTTTGGCCAAGTCAAAATTAAATCGTCTTATTTCAGCAAGGTCAAAGGAGAAGCTTGAGAAACCCAAAGTGCTGAGGAATACAGGACACCTAGTCTTAACCATTCTTGATTACTTATTGAATAGGGAAAAAAAAAGTATGTTCCTCCTTTTTCAATTCCAGATTTTTTTCCCTCACTTTAGAATGAATTATTTTAAGGAGAGCTTGCACTTTTTATGCACATAAAAGTGGCTTATTTTTAGGTTGGATTATTTCGCTTGGATTATCACTCCTTTCATGTATTTGATTTGCAGCAAGTATTCATTAAGTGCTTACTGCATGCTCCATACTGTATTTTAGTGCTCCGATGAATGTGGATTTTTTTAAGAAGTGCTCATGTGAGTTGCACAATATTGGAGACAGAAGAATATCCTGTATGTATAAGTTTTCCCAGGTGACTGAAACTTACCGATTTCAGTACCATACTTGAAAATGGTTTCATTTTTCTGGACAGAAATCTAACAGGAAGACATCAGAGCACCCACTGCCTTCTTATATGGAATAGAAGACAAAGGGGGAATGGCTCTGATGTTGAATAAACACCTGCTAAAGGCCAGGGCGTCATTATCCCCATTTAATAGATGAAAAAGCTGAGTTTCAGGGAACCGACCGCCACATGTCACAAGGCTCGTAACTAGTGCTGCTGGAATTGGGTCCAGAGTGTCAGACTCCCAGACACAGATTCCTCCTACCAAAGGGTGCTCTCTCCCCAGCTGAGCCTTTTCTTAATCCCTCAGGGTTATCGTTATGATGTGATGAAATGTGCTCATCTACAGACATGCACTTACGTATTCTATATAGATGTTTCATTCTCTCTGCTCCAGAGTTAAAAGGCTCCCGTTATCTATATTCATTGAGTTCTTAAAATAATAACTAGAGCTGCCATTTGTTAAATGCCTATTATGTGCCTGGAACTTCACATACATTATCTCTTTTCTCCACGACTCTTTGCAGCTGAGTATTATCCCCGTTTCATAGATGAGGAAGTGGGCTCAGAGAGGTTAAGAAGCCCCCCACCCTAGGATCGTACAACCACTCAGTGATAGAGCTGGGTCCTTCTGCCTCCAGAGCATCCACGTTTTCTCACGGTGACTGTCCCCTGGTCCTCCCAGGGTTCAGCCATCTATGCTCACTGCTGTCAGTACACTGACCCCTCCCGCCTGCCATAGTGACCTTCTAATCTGTTTGTGACTGCAGAGTCAAGTAACCAAACTTGTTAAAGGTATTACAAAAATATTGGCACAGGAGCCAAAGGACCTGGATTCTGGCCTCAAGGCCAGATGTGTGATCTTGAGCAAGTCATTAACCTCCTGAAGTCTCAGAGCTGGATGCTCCTAGTTTCTGCCTCCCAGCTGAGCCTTGATCACACATGTAGGTAAATTCTGAGTGTTCCCTCCACATAGTGTGTGTAGATGAAGTTATGTTTGGTACAGATGCATGTCACTTTTTTTTTTTTGATGCACATAGACATTCTTATGATTCATATATTGAAAAACATTACTTGGTTACCATAGCTTTTTGGCATTTGGTATTTTCCCAGTTGGAAGATAATAGAAGTATAGTTACTTCATGTGGCTCTTACTGTCCCACCTCCGATTTACAGAAGAGGACAGAGTTTTCCTCAATGTCCGGGACATTCCCCCTGATGCCGTGGCCAGTGCTCCCTAAACACAGGCAGGGGAGCCTTAGTTGATGTGGTCCCTGGGCCTTCAACCCACCAGCGTCTGCTTTTGGTGCTCCAGACCCGCCGAGCGCAGCTGCCCCCCAAGTGTGTGCCCTGCTGTCCCTTTGAAATCTGTCATCTCTGCTGCTCCCTGTCCTCAGGTCCCTGCCATCAGGCCCCTGTGCCCCGGGCCACTTCTGTCTCCAACCCCGTCAGGGAAGCTCTGTGTCTCTCAGGATTGCTGGCTCATTTCTACCGACCCGTTCCTCCTCTTTTTCTGATTTCGAGTTAGGTATCTGTCAACCCCATTAGTCTCTCACAACACTCAAGCCATAATGTGGGAGTTCTGAGCCAGTTGAGTGGAGGTCAGGCATCACCTCCAGCCAGTGGGAAGTGGGGTACCGGTAGGGATGTGAAGCTTTGCATGGGGACAGCTCCGGTCTGGGCTCATTAGAGGGAAGAAAGTGCAAGAGTTAGTCGCTCAGTTGTGTCCAGTTCTTTGCGACCCCCTGGACTGTTACCTGCCAGGCTCCTCCATCCATGGGATTTTCCAGACAAGAATAACTGGAGTGGGTTGCCATTTCCTTCTCCAGGGAATCTTCCCCACTCAGGGATCGAGCCCAGGTCTCCCACATTGCAGGCAGACTAGCAGAAAGAATCCTGGACAACTTCAACAGTCTAGCGAATACGTATAAATGATATTGTATGAAAATAACTTGGGGCTGTTTCACAGGAAATATTTATTTTCTTTCTAAATGGGATAGCAAAATGATTCTTTCTCATAGGAAAAGAGGTGACATAAATAACTCCAAGGTGATGGTGCTTGTACTGGCTAAACCTTAATCATGAGAACTTCAGGGGTTGGTTTTGTGGGTGAACTTCATTGTGACTGGATTAGGCAGCCTCCTTAACACCAGCAGAGTGGGGCCACCTCTCTCTGCCTGTGCCCGACTTGGTCGATGTTCACTTGTAGGGAGCAGGCCTCCCTGACAGATGTGCACCATTTCCCAGTTCTTGGGAGAAGACCACAGGGTCCAAGGCTGCTTTTGTCCCCCTTCCCTGGCAAATCTGGCATTCAACAGGCACCTCCTGACTATAACAGGGTTGTTGCTGTTCAGTCACAATGTCTGACTCCTGTGACCCCATGGACTGCAGCACGCCAGGCTCCTTTGTCTTCCACTGTCTCCCAGAGCTCGCTCAAATTCATGTCCATTGAGTCAGTGATGCTATCCAACCATCTCATCCTCTGTCTTCCCCTTCTCTTCCTGTCAATCTCTCCCAGCATCAGGGTCTTTTCCAATGAGTCGGCTCTTCACATCAGTCCTTGTGATGAATATTCAGGGTTGATTTCTTTTAGGATTGACTTGGACTCCTTGCAGTCCAAGGGACTCCCAAGAGTCTTCTCCAGCACCACAATTCAGAAGCATCAATTTTTCGGCTCTCAGCCTTCTTTATGGTCCAAGGAGTAACAGGATTATTCTTTAGCTATTGTGCTGGGTCACCAACTGGCAATTATGTTTTCATGTTGAGAATTTCTCTTCATATGCCTTATAAATATTGGGGTTTGACTTGCATTGATATCTGAAGACATGAACTCTTAAACTAGAAGTAGGCTTAGGGAGTAGGGATGGGAAAGAGTAAAAAGAAGAATAAATAAAACTAGAAGTATAAGTATATTTTAATACACAAAAGCTCCAGAAAGTACCCCAGAGTCTTGTAAGTTAATGGACCTTTTCACCAACTTTTTTTTCAGGTACATAAGCAGAATGCCCTTTGTAGTGAACAGTAATATTTTTAAGTTGGTTGTCCAGGTGTGGGTCAGGTGGGAGGTGGGAAGAGGGATAGTGATTATACATGGGCGTTCATTTCTGATGTTAAAAAAATAGTAATCATCGGAGACATACAGGTGATAGACAAATATTACCTCATACCACATCATTCAGGGAAGCATTTGATGCTAAAATTGTAGGTTGGAGTTGAAAATAAGTTAGAAGACCAGCCCTCTGAGATGTATACCTGTAGCTGGGAGCAGACCCCCGTGAACAGCCCCCAGGAGAGAACCAGACAGCATCCGACAGTTCCCACGTCCTGACTCTTGACATTTGACCCAGACTCTAGAGGTGGGAGACAAAGAAGCCAGTTCTCCCAGACCTTCCTGGCTTTTCCAGATTCGGGCTGCCCTCAACTGCTTCTGACATGAAGAGGTCAGGTTGTCTCTGGTGGCTCAGACAGTAGAGAGTCCACCTGCAATGCAGGAGACCCAGGTTGGGAAGATCCCCTGGAGGAGGGCATGGCAATCCACTCCAGTACTCTTGCCTGGAGAATTCCGTGGACAGGGAAGCCTGGTGGGCTACAGTCCATGGAGTCGCCAAGAGTCGGACACAACTGAGCTTCTAAACGACAACGACCCAGTGAGCAGCATCGGCCACGGGAGTTGGAGAGGATGAACGTGGAGAAGTTCGAGGAACCTGCAGAGCCAGCAAAGAATCTGGTTAGTGAGAGTCCTCCATGCCAGAGCCCCACGGTCAAGGAGGAGCAGGACCTCAGCAGGCTGGGGCAGTGAGCAGGATGAAGCATGCGTGCGTGGCTGTGAGTACGGGTGTGTACACACAGTGGCCACTGGACTTGTCCCTCCAGACCCAGTGGGACATCTGTGTTTGTCAGCCTTGGCAGCAGCTTACAGCGGACTGGGATGATAGGAACCCGTGTTGCCGGAGAGACTCACCCCCAGATGTGCTCAAACTCAGCTCTGCAGCACATGGCTAGGAAGGGCCCCAGATCAGCAGCTTCTCAGAGACTTTTGCCCTCTCTGTGGGAAATTTTGTTTCATCTCACATCTAGATTGTTCTCTCAACCAACCAGCCATCCACCAGCCCCCAAACTGCCTCACATTATTGAACATAAACCTGTGCTGTTTTGGCCAGAATTTCATTTATGTTGGAGCAGGAGGGGCTGATCATTAGACCCGCTCTGTGCTGCTTCATGTTTGCAAGTTGAAGAATCCAGGGAACTAATATTTCCTACGCAGTGCTGGCCTGCGGGTCCTGGCAAGGGTGCCTGGTGGTGGATGGGACACGCGGATCGGGGGATTGAGACAAAGGTGGGGGCATAGCACCCGTAATACCCTTTGTTCAAATTAAAACTGAAATTCTTAAATAACATCAGATGTTCTGTGTTCAGCATGTTTGTCCTTCTTTACCAATGTGCTCCATATCCCAAGCACCTAACAATGCTTGGCACATTATAAGAATTCAATGAATATGTTGCTGAATGTTACAGATAAACTTTTTAAAGTGGTAGGCATTTAGAGTTTTGAAGAACACATAAAATTCCATCACTGATCACTTACCTTTAACAGCTTAGTTAAATCCTGGATGAGTGCATGTGTCTCTGTGGACACCCCCTCTGTCTTCTGTGGAATGGCCACAGGGCTCTGGATGTTCTGGCTTCAGAAACTCCCAGGTAGCGCCCCTTTCTCCCCTCATTTGCACGGATCCCTGTTTCACCTTGTGATGAGTAGCCATGGCCTAGTAAAGGAATCATTTCATAGACCAAATGGCCGGAGTTTGCCCTCCTGCTGGAGAGAAGGGAAGAATTTTTATCTCTATATATCTATTGATTTTTTTTTTTTTTATTTTAAACTTCCCACCCCAGCTATTTAGAATTATTACCTGAATTTTATAAGAGCCAACGTCTGGTTATAATTATTTCCTTTGCAGAGGCTCTAACTCAGAGTCTGTTGTAAACTTCTCAATGGAGTTGTTTTTTTGGATGCTGGAAGAACACATATATTTTACTATCCAACATTATTTTTTAAAGTGTTAACATTTTTTAATAGAGTTAAACTTGAGTTTCTTTACAGTTATTGATGATACTCACCAGGTTGCCATGCCCCAGCTTGTCTGGGTGAACAGCCCAGTCCCTGGGGGTCCCAAGAGGATCTACCCTTATTCTGTAAAGTTTCCCAACCACTAACCTTGGCATTAATTCAGAAACAAGAATATTTCCTACTAAGGTCTTGAAATGATATTTTATTAGTGACATGAATTGTTGAAAATATTTTAGACATGTTTAAAATGTTTACATATTTAACATGTTTAAAAGTAATCATTGTACATCCATGTTAGTCACAGCATAATTCAGAATAGTCCAAAGGTGAAAGGGACACAAGTATACATAAATGGATGAAGAGACCAACAAAATGTGATGTGTGTGTATAGGAAGGAATGTTATTCACACTTAAAAAACAAAGAAATTTTGACATATGCTGCAATATGGATGAATCTTGAAGACATCAAGTGTAATAAACCAGTCACAAAAGGACAAATATTGTGTGATTCCTCTCATATGAGGTACTTACGGCAGTCAAATTCATAGAGACAGAAAGAGTGGTTGTTGCCAGGGGAAGGGAAGAGGGGAGATGGGGTGTTGTTATTTAATGGGTACAGACTTGCAGTTTTACAAGATGAAAAGAATTCTGGAAATGGATGGTGATGGTGATCACACAACAATGTGAATGTACTTAGTGTCACTTACCCGCACACTAGCCTTCCCTCATAGCTCAGTCGGTAAAGAATCTGCCTGTAATGCAGGAGACCCGAGTTCAATTCCTGGGTCGGAAGATCCCCTGGAGAAGGAAATGGCAACCTACTCCAGTATTCTTGCCTGGAAAATCCCATGGACAGAGGAGCCTGGTGAGCTACAGTCCAGGGGGTCACAAGAGTTCAATACGACTTAGCAACTAAACAACTACCACCACCCACACACTAAAAAAAAACACATACATATATGTTTGTGTTTATAAGTATATATGCGTGGATAGACAGGTAAATATCCTTTCTCCAATTCTGAGCCTGTTAAATTTTCACAGCTATTCTCTAAAGCATCTGCAGCCTTCAAAATCACAGGCGGGGAAAAAAAATCTCTGTGTGTGTGTATTGTGAGCAGCCCAATGGAAGCCCACATAGGAAGAAACTGAGGCCTGCAGCCAACAGCCAGAAAGTAACTGAGGCTTCCTGCCAATAGTCATGTAGGTGAGCTTAGAGGCAGATCATGTTAATTACAGCCTCATGAGAGACCCTGAACCAAACCACACAGCTAAGCCACTACTGTATCTCCCACCTACAAAAACAATGAGATAATGACTGTTATTTTAAGCCACTGAGTTTCATGGTAATTTGTCAGCCTTGCAACAGATAGCTAATACGGGGTCTTACAGTATTTTTATCTCAGTACATGTAACCCATGTGTGTGTATGAAACACACAAGCTTGATGTGGTCATAGTGGTCGTTGTCCAGACTCTTGAGTTTGAAAGTCAACCCCCACAATGGGTAATACTCGGTATCACACAAAGAGCAAGGTTTTGTTCAGTAGTTACTAAGTGGCCTTATGGGATGGCGTGTCAGTGGTGAACGTGCCTCTTCTATAATGGGGGAGGCATGTCCTCCATCCACCACCAGAGAGTCTCCTCCTGCTGCTGTGTCGCTCCACTGAGGCCTGGACCTCTCCTCCCACCTGCTCCGCATCTGGGGCCTCTGCTGTCCTGCAGATACAACTCGGGGACAAAGGCCAGAGGAGGGTCTTTGCAAAGCACACAGCTTAGAGTGGGGAGCTGGGGCCGGCCGTCAGACTCCTGACTGGAGCCGTCTGGCACAGTTCTGCCCCCTCCATCAGAAGGAGGAATAGGTTCCTAGTAATACTTCAGGAAGGATTGCTATTGACCCTGATCCTAAGTTTTACTGTTAGGTACATTCGAATCAGCAGTAGACATGCACGGAGCACCCGCCGTATACAAGCCAGGGTGCCTGTTGTGTGGAGAGCACAGAGGAGCAGAGCCTTGTTCCCGCTCTCAAGGGGTGTTCATGCCTCCGGGGGCCCAGGCTGAGTACATTCATTACTGCCCTGACCCCAAAAGGACCCTGAGGAGGTTGAGTGATGAGGGAGAGCTTCCCATCAGAGGTGGTCTCCAAGCTGGGCCCTGAGAAACAGAGAACTGCAGTCTCCTTCCTTGGTTCTCAGGACCCTTCATCCTGACCCTTTACTGCACATCTGTGCTGGTAGATCCGGCTACCACTACTCAAGTCTGAGCTTCCTGAGGAAGCTCATCTAGAGATGGGTGTTATTAGCGTCTCTATGTGTGTCTTATCACAATGCTTGACTCACGGGAGGCCTCAGAGGATCTTTATGATTGAATGAACAGATGAAAAAGTGAGTGAATATACATAGTGATGATTGATGAGACTGGCAAGGTAACTGGGGCTGAGTTGTAAGGGCCTGGGATGCCATGAATACTGAGCTAATAATTGGCCTCCAGGGGTGTTTTCCTTCTCACGTGGAAGCAATGTGGCCTACAGTCAGCGGCACCAAGGAGAGATGGAAGCTGGGGGCCACATCGGTGTGTTGCTATAGCCCCGGCATCACCCAGGGTCTGTCCCCAAAGGGGCACATGCCGTGTGACAGCAGTGAAAGTGAAGTCGCTCAGTCGCGTCCGACTCTGTGCGACCCCGTGGACTATAGCCCACCAGGCTTCTCCGTCCATGGGATTCTCCAGGCAAGAGTACTGGAGTGGGTTGCCAGTTCCTTCTCCAAGGGATCTTCCCGACCCAGGGATCGAACTCAGGTCTCCCACATTGCAGGCAGACGCTTTAACCTCTGAGCCCCCAGGGAAGTGTGCCAGCAGTAGGGGTGGCATATTAAGAGAAGGAACCAGAGCTGAGGGATGCAGTTGTGATTCCTGGGCTAGAAAAATCAGAGCCCACTGAGGCCAAGCCGTCACGGGCTGGGGCAACTCCCAGTCCAGAGGGAGGCACTCCTGCACGTGGGTGGCTCCATGGAGGTGCATGGTGAGATTCTGGCTCAGAGAACTGGAGGCCCTCTGCTCCCAGGATCTGTGGATGCCGCCGTGGACTGGGCTTGGCCAGAGCAGGGTCCAGGCTGCATTCTGGACTTTGCTTAAAGAGCAACAGAACATGTCACGTGAGAATCTTTAAATGTGCCTCCGGATGGTAGCTGCGGCAACCCTAATTTCCATGGAGTAAACAGAGCTTAATTTGGATTCACAGAAAATGTGACTTTTTTTCCTGCACGGCATTTAATGATCATTGGAGATGATTTTTCACAGTCACCTCTTGATTGTTCAGGCTGATGGGAGGAGGAGATGGGAAGGTGGGTGGAGCTTTGGGGTTCAGTGTGTAAAACAGCAGGTAATGCGGAAATTGGCTCTGGAAGTAGATTCTTGCAACACGGAAGGAACCTAAAAGCAGGATTTCTTCCTCTCTACTCACCTCCATCCTGTCTGCCGTCCTCATGTGGGATGGCAGTGGGCTTCCTTTATCAAGACGAGCCAAGAACAAGAGGGATTAAAAGCCAACACCAGAGAAAAGGTCGCATTGGTTTCGTGATGGGGCAGGGAAGAAATTGACCCAATTAAGACTTCAGAGGGCTGCCTTTAATGGCCTCTCCTGTTCATTTTTATCAGGAGAGGCGTGTTACCAGCTCCCCCGAAGTGCAAAGTCTACCCGAAATAGAGATTGAAGAGTGGCTTTGTCATATAATGAGTCAACATCAGCCGGGAGGAAGGATGAATATAGCATCACGATATTCTCCACAGGCAGGCACCCCGGCCCGAGGGGGTGCTGTGGTCTAACCAGAGGCCCTGTGGTCTGTCGGGGGTCCTCATGACAGACAGGAGACACAGTATGTGGAAACAGCCTTCAAAGGATATGCAGCACCACCCTCGGGCTGTCCTCCGAGCTTTATCAGGCGCTGTGTCCTGAACCGGGAGGGCTGTTCCCTTCTGTTCTAGTTGGAAAGTTCTGGAAGCACATTTAAACACACACATGCCCACAGGCATGAGCAAGAGTCTGTCTTCTAAAGACTCTTGAGCCATCTGAACATCAAGTTAAAAAATGACCTGCCACTTTGGAGGCATTCTTCAAGCCAGTTTTGGATACCATCCCTGGTAATTCTGTTCCTGGGGACATTCAGTACCGTGTCTGTCATGGTCTGTACTTTTCAAAACATCCCTTGCCCCCCACAAAACCTTCATAAGGCAGCATACTCCAGACACCCAAGGCACCTCCCCATGGGGCAGGATTTTAAGTCAGCAACATAAACTTACTATTGGGTGAAAGTGAGTCGCTCAGTCATGTCTGACTCTCTGTGACCCCATGGACTGTAGCTGGCCAGGCTCCTCTGTCCGTGAATTCTCCAGGCAAGAATACTGTAGTGGGTTGCCATTCCCTTCTCCACAGGGATCGTCCCAACCCAGGGATCAAACCCGGGTCTCCCACATTGCAGGCCGATTCTTTACCATCTGAGCCAGCAGGGAAATGCTTGCTATTGGATACCTGAGCCTGAGGCTGCCCCCTCCAAGTGCCCCAGGGCAGGACTCTTGTTCCAAAGCCACGTGCCCACAGGAGCTGTCAGGGCACCAGTTAAACTGGGGTGATGATCAGGTTCCTGGTGGGGAGGAGGCTTCATAGAGCCAGGTCCTTGGGAAGCAGGCTGGATCCCACACAAGCAGTCCTGGGGCAGAGGGGCCCTTCCCTGGTACCTGCATCCCAGCCTGGTTTGAAAAGCACTTAGATTGGGCTAAATTCTGCTTGAAGAGTCTTGGGTTGGGGGAGGGGCATTTTTCAGAGATCAATTTGCTTTAGCAAATTCTGTGTTTGCCCTTGCTTGCCAGCCTTCCTACCCCATCCACACTCTCCTTTGGCTTCATCTGTAGAAAGCTTTGCACCCCAGGGTTCTGGCTTTGGGTACCGAGAGAGACTAATGTCCGTGTCAAAGTGATTCCTGATAGAAGGCGTCTTAGGTGTTAAATATTTATTTTAAGCGGAATGTTCTACTTCTGAGAGGTTAAAGAACAAATGTAATTTCATGCAGAGCCTTTTACTAGTCGGGGTGTGAGTGTCTTTTGGCTTTTTTTATTTGGCTCTGCGGCAGCCGACTAACAAAATGCGTTCCTGAGATGAGCTGACAAGAGTGCAGAAATGAAGAAATAAACAAAAAGCCATGTTAATTTCAAGCTTCAGTAGGAATACAAAAAGAAATATTAACATTTGCTGAATGACAAATAATGAAACGGCTAGGAATTTTTAATGCTTCTAGCAAGGTTTTTGTAAGCTTTCATGGAATTTTATCCCAGTCGAGTGTAGCACATTTATAACTGGCAGCACCCCATGATGGCGGCTTGATAGGAGGTTTAATTTCAGGATGGTCCCTCCAAGCATATGGGGTTTCTAATACGATTCCATAGCCCCATTTCCACTGCTCTAATCTGTTTGGAGTGGCCACATCTCCTTAGCATAATCTTCACAAGTGCTTGTCCACAAAGTAAGAGTTGCTTTGCCTGGCTAGAAGGACGAGCACAGAGCTGTTGTGTTGTTATTGTTGTTGTTTGGGGTACGTGTAAAAAAAAAAATACATGTGTTAGCCTCCATCTCCTGCTTAATACCAGGTTTCTTTTATGGTCATGTTCTTTAGAAGTCAGTCCTCTCACCTTAACATCGAATTTATTGAGAAATACTAAAGTTCTAAACACTTTTATAATTTTAAAAATTTATTTTATTAAAAACCTTTCCAGCTTTATTGAGATACAGGTGACATATAACATTGCATATGTGTAAGGTGTACAGTGGGTTCAACACACCTTTTTTTTTTGTTTTTGTTGGAGTGTAGTTGATATACAGTGTTGTGTTCATTCCAGGTGTAGAGCAAAGTGAATCAGTTATATGTATACATGTATCCACTCTTTTTTAGACTCTGTCCCCATATAGGTCATTAGAGAGTATCAAGTAGAGTTCCCTATGTCATACAATAGGTTCTTATTTAAAGTTCTAAAATTTGTATGCATGTGTCAGGTAGACATAAGGTACTGTTTACTTAAATTTTCTTTAATTCACTTTAGTCACAGTTTTTTTTTTTTTTAATATTTATTTATGTGGCTGTGCCAGGCCTTAGTTGTGGTATGCAGGATCGAACCCAGGCCCCCTGTATTGAGAGCACAGAGTCTTAGCCCCTGTACCACCAGGGAAGTCCCCATTCACTGTTTCCTGAGCACCCACCGTGTGCAAGGAGCTGGGTGAGTGGTCTTCTCCCGAGGAGCCACCCTTACCAGGTGCGGATACAGAAGCATGAGGTGTTTGGTGGTAGAGAGAAGGTGCCCTGGCAGGTCAGAGGCAAGGGAGCTTCATCCAGCTCCTCCGGGCTGTCAAAATCATCCTCACCTGTCTGTCACCCCTACACATACCCAGGACCGGCCTTTGACTCCGTGTACCCAGCGCTGAGCACACAGCGGGCGGCCCACAGGTGTTGCTGAAGGGGGCTGTTGGGGGCAGCAGATGCGTGTAATGGTGGAGGGGCCTGTGAGGTGGGCAGAAGAGAGCGTGGGACGCTGACAGTCCAGCAGTGAGTGTAAGGAGACCCCAGGTGAGGAGGCCGGCCTCTTGGCTAGAAGGCCCGAAGGGGACGGTCAAGGGCTCTGCATGGCGGGGCCCAGCCTTGGGACATCTGCTGAAGGGTCAGCAAGCCGTGGCTCATGGGCCAGCCCCGTCCCCTCATCGCCAGGAGACTGTGGCTGCACCTGTGCCCCCGCAGGCCGAGGTGAGTGGTTGCAACAACCTGGCCTGAAAACTGAGATCGGTTTTACATGTCCCTTCACTGGTGGCTCAGATGGTAAAGCGTCTGCCTGCAATGCAGGAGACCCGGGTTCGATCCCTGGGTCGGGAAGATGCTCTGGAGAAGGAAATGGCAACCCACTCTTGCCTGGAAAATCCCAGGGACGGAGGAGCGTGGTGGGCTACAGTCCATGGGGTTGCAAAGAGTTAGGCACAACTGAGCGACTTCACTTAGCTCACTCACAGAAGGAGGGTGGCAGCCTCTCCTCCGACGAAGGAAGAAGGATGAGTGGTCAGGCACCTTAGGACCATGTTGTAGAGGGACAGCCTGCACCTGGTCCTCCTGAGCCGAGGGCTGCCCTGACGGGAGGTGTGGTTGAAGACCGTTGCTGCGGCAGTGATTCACACCAAGGAAGGAACTGAGTGTAGGAAAACCACCAAGAACCGCAGTCAGTCACCTGCTGAGGCGTCGTGGAGGGAAGTACGTGGCTTTGAGTCTCAGATGAGAGTTGGCTTGGCACACTTTGCCCCTGGACTAGAAACCCTCGCCCTCTCCTAGTCCTTACCACTAGCTGGGGGTCCACCTCAAAGCTCCTTCCAAAAAAAACGCACGTCAGTTCCACCCAGCTGACTGTGCCCTGACTTGTGGTGCTGTTTGTCGGAACACCTGTCTCTAAGCCTGTGCACATACCCTGAGGCCAGGGGCTTCAGCCCGCCACACCTCTCTCAGCGGTTAGCTGATATTTTTAACATCACTAGTCACTTCTAAATGTTTGGTGACGAGATAGTCACCCAGCAGGACGTGTTGTTAGAGAAAACATACCCTATCTCGTTCCATATTTTAGTCAGAAAACATCAGGCTGATAATTGTAAGAGCAAGCATCTGTCTGTCTGACGAAGCCACGTCCATCAGATAGAGCGGTTAAACCCACGTCAGTCATTTTGGTACAATAAAACTAAAATTAGACACAGCGCAGACACAGAAAAGATGAGAGCGTTTATCCAGACGTTAGCTTAAAGATTTACAGAGGCAGATGCTAAGGTGTCTGGACTCCTAGGACGGTTCAGTTCGATGGTTCTTACAGAGAAGAGCCTGGGTGAATGGAGGGAAGGTAATGGCCAGGGCTGGAGCCCCAAGGTCACATCCAGCACCCCTTTCTCGTCTTGAGGGTATGAGAAGCAAAAACGTCAGAAGCATGAATCCAGTTTTACTTGGTAATATTCATTAGTGACCTAAATCAATGGAGAACCTTCTACTTAATGGAGTAATTAATTTGCTCCGGTAATTGACATTGGGAACAGAAGATGAATTGATTAGCATGATTGCTGTGTTCCTTTTTCTTCCTTTTGTGGAAAGGAGCCGCTGTCGGGTCCATGCCAGGTTTGACATCAGGGGCCAGGCTGGACCAGTCGGCCTGAGATTCGTTTTTGCTCTTCTCCTCACAGCTTGTCTGGTGCCCCGCTCTGTGCTCCTGTTCCTACATCATCCACAAGCCAAGGGTCCGTCTCCCCACCTTTCCCTCCAACACCTCACCTGCTCAGGCTCCGCCCACACCTCGCTCCCCACCCCCCCACCCTGCCATGGATTCGAGCTGTCTTGGTCCTTGTGGATCCCTTTCTTTAAGTCACCATTTTACCTAATCAATACCAAGCAGTTTCTTGTGTAATGTTTCTTGTTGCTTTATATGTGGGATAAGGGGAAAGTATTAAAAGATTAAAGACATACATCTCTGCCTCACTTTGCATAGTGTGAAATTGGACCTCTCTGCTCTGATAAGCCGCCTTCAGCACATCTCAGAGGGACAGAGGAGAGGGTGTCAGGCAAGACACCTTATGCACTGTGAAGGCCACACAAGTTGTAATTACCGGCACCGTAATTATTTTGGCGTATGTGTAGCTTCTCTACTGCACCATAATTATTTGGGGGTATGTATAGCTTCTCTACTGCGTTTATACTGAAGATCCCCAAACCGAAGGTCAACAGATTTTTGAACACCACTCTTTTGTAAACGAGCTTTACCCTCGCCAGACAATGTGCTGCAAATAGACGGTTTTAAAAGCAGACTTCCTCCGGGTACCTACTGCCCTTGCAGGTCGAAGGACAGCGAAGACCCACTTGAAACAGTGAGAGGGAACTCAAATGCAGGCACCTGGGCCCTGTCCTGCCTGAATCTCCCCGCCCTCCCCACCTGCCCAGAGTCGTACACAGATGGCCCCGCAGACCTCAGTCCCCGGGGGCTCCCCCAATCTCATCTTCCTCCATTTAGTCTTACAAAAAGAAGCAGGCAAAGCTGGACCGCCGCTCGGAGAGAGGGAATTTGGCCGGCTCCTCCTCTGTGAGGGGGAGAGCAGAGCCGACAGAATATGAATGAGAACCAGAGTACATCATTGTCAAGGTCAGGCGCCTGCCACCGCGCTCTTCATTCGCTGCCAGCCAGCATGCTCCTTCTGTTTCTTCCCAGCTGACACCCTTTCAGGCTCCGCGTTCTCAGCCCATCCCTGGGCCCCAGAGTAGGTGGGGGTGACTCTGTAGGTCTCTAATATCAGTTCCTGGCCATCCTCTCCCCCCACACCTCCCCTCCCCCCCCATTTTTTTTTTCCATTAAAATGTTCCAACCACTGCTTTTCTAATCACCACTGTTCTAACCACTGGGACTTTCTGTTTGAGACAGATTTATGGCTGTTAAAATATTTGTCTTAATTGTTGCAGGTGGTAATTTTGCCTTCTTGGCTTTGTTCCAACTTGCATTATTATTTTTTTTTTGCAAGAAGGATACTGAATGTATTATAAAGTATTAAATCATACCATGACTGAGAATAGTAAAATTTAAATTCTTTAAATATAATAGGAGTTAAAGACGGGATAGTCATGTAGAGGACAACCCACCCTGACTAAATAAATCATGATTCTGGTTTAATGACCTTAATTGACCCCAGAATTAATAAAAATGTTACTTTCAATTGTTTTTTTAAAGTTCTTATGCTCTGGAGACAGGACTTGAACTGACCTTTCTACAATCAGTTTATGATTAGTTGATAGGACATATTTAAAACTGCCCCAATTTTTCTTATAAATTTGACTAGTCTTCCATATCAAAGATATTGTATAATCTCACACCAACTTAAATGTAATGTATTTTCAAATCACTAAGTCAATAGCTAATCAATTCTATTAGCATTCCAAGTATTATATGAGGTAGAATGTAAATTCTGTGAGGGCAGCAATGTTTGCAGGGCGTGTGTTTATTTTATTCACTATACTGTCTCTAGGATCTAAAACAATGCCGAGCATGTGTTGTGGTCACTAGATAAATAATGAATGAATGAATGATTAAGTGAGCTATAGACAAACTATAAGAATTAATAAAAATCTTTTTACAAAAATGCAGAATATATCATAATGTTAAATCACAAACGTGTCATTTTCAACTAAGACTGTAAATACCAACATACCGTGATTGATTGTACTTCACAGATAGTGTGGTTTTTACAAATTGAAAGTTTGTGAGCGCCCTGCCTTGCCAGTTGATGGTTAGTATTTTTCAACAATAACAACATATTTTTTAATTAACATATGTGCCCTTTTTTAGACACTTAATAGACCACAATATAATGTAAAAATAACTTCTATACACTGGGAAACCAAAAACTCACGTGACTCACTTTATTTTGGTGTTCTAGAACCAAACCTCTGAGGTCTGCCTGTAGTGATCAAATGGGAAGAATTAAAACAGTCTGCATTGCCCACCTGAACTGTAGCACTCAATGCTCAGACTCTGGTAATGCCCGCTTCTAATAGACGCACTGTAGTCACTGCATTAGAACTTTACTCAGAATTGAAAGTACTGTAAGGGAGTCCAGTCTGTTTGGGTGCACAGATCATAGAAATAGTTCTTAATCGACCTTGATTTTCTGATCTGTATTCAGCAGTCTTTATAGAGACTGGCATAAAGCTGGGTGCAGAGCAATCACAATATTAGAGAAAATGTCACGTTCGCAGTTCTTTTGAAGTCTATAAATACAAAGTTAACCAGTGTGGTTTTCTGTAAACCTGTCTTTGGTGTAATTACTATTTCTTTTAATTATTCTACCTTTACTCTTATAATCTTCTGTTGTGTTTGACATGCCAGTTTCACGTCACCGAATTCCAGTTGTAATACTGTGTTTTCAAGTATTATAAAAATATCTTAATGTTCTTTCTGTTGCAAATTACTCCTTTGGGTTCACTATTTCAAATTGTGGGTTTTAAGAGTGTTACTTTTCAAGTTGTAGTTAAAACTAGAAGATGTGAAGAAAAAAAAAAAAACCAAGAAACTAAGATGTTTAAACTTGGTTGAAGACAATCCAGTTTGAGTATCAGGATAAGAGGTGCGACCCCACCCCCCACCCCCACCCCCATGGCACTCCCTTCCCATGATCAGTAATTATGGTCATGTCACACCTGCCATGTAAGAGTCTAGAATCTTAATGATGGTGCGGGCCCTGGGGGGACCCTTTGGCTCTGTCACCCCTCCACCAGTTGTGCGGGGAGAGGTGTCCACTGAAGGAAGAACAGCTTCTTGTATGACTTCTGAGACTTCTCAGGCTGGACTCTCCAACCTGTAATGAGAGATGAAGATGTTTAGCCTCTACTATAAGTTCTCACTTGCCCAGTGTCCGAAAGCAATTTGAGAATAATTCAAACCAAATCTTTCAGTAGAGCTAGTAAAGAACTAGGGCTTCCCAGGTGGTGCAGTGGTAAAGACTCTGCCCGCCAGTGCTGAAAACACAGGAGACATGAATTTGAGCCCTGAGTCAAGAAGATTCCCTGGAGAAGGAGATGGCAACCCACTCCAGTATCCTTGCCTGGAAAATTCCGTGGACAGAGGAGCCTAGCGGGCTACAGTCAGTGGGGTCACAAAGAGGTTGCAAAGAGACACGACTGAGTGACTGAACACAAAGCACTGTAAAGAACTGGATTTAACTTGTTAATGGTGCCACATTTTGCCCTGTCTTAGAACCTCCATAAATATAAGATTAAAATGATGGACGTGACAGGAAGTAAATAAAGCCAAATTATCCCAGTTTAAAATTCAGCCATGGGTATGCCTGTGCCTGGCTGTTGTGTTGACCTCATTGCCATATGACTGCCATCAATAGCTCTTTATATTTAATCCATTTCCTCTAAAAGCCACACTAACACATTTATAATGTGTGTAGACTATTTTTTCCCATCACAGTTGATGTAGTCGCACAATCATTATTGAAGTCTTTTGTGAGATATAATCTTTTTGATTATCCTAGGATTTTCTGCTTCATTGCTTAAGTTTTTTGGTGACTGTGGTACTACTGATGCTCGTGGAACAATTTGGTGAGACCCAGGAATTTCCCACTGTGTTTATGTGGTTTCAGGGTCATCTCTGCATTCGCCAGATGGAATCTCTGTTAGAACAGTACTCATCAGATAATTTATAAGAACCTTTTACGGCTGTGTTTTCTCATTCACAAATGAGTCATGAAAAACTGGATTTAAGAAGAAGTTTTTAAGATCTTTCTCAGTCTGCAGAAGAAAAGCTGGGTTTATTAATGTTGCGTGCGTGCTAAGTCTCTCCAGTCGTGTCTGACCCTGTGCCCACCAGGCTCCTCTGTCCATGGGATTCTCCAGGCAAGAATCCTGAAATAGGTTGACATGCCCTCCTCCAGGGGATTGTCCCAATCTCACTGTCTCTTGCGTCGGCCGGCAGGTTCTTTACCACTAGCACCACCTGGGAAGTAGCTATCTCCCCTGCCAGATCACCACCTCCTCAAAGTGAGAGATCACCGTTGCTGTTTATGGTTCATCCTTTTAAAGGACTTAAGAGCAAGCTGAGTACACAGTAACCCACTGGCCTAGGTGATAAACCTCCTAAGTAGGAGGAGAGATTCTTCAAGAAAGGTCACTCCCTACCCAGAATAATAAACCCTCCTCTTTTTAATGTAATTGTTATCTAAAGGGATTAATTAACCCCAAGGAAGGAATGTTAAGGCCACGTTCTTGGTCTTGTTTTTGATAAGAAAAATGAATTGAACCTTCTGTAAATTCTACACCTCACATTAGAAAGCAAAGGTTAAGTTGATCCTGCCACTTAAATTCTTCTGTGGTTGATTATTTGCCAAATATCTTGAAAGTTAAAAGGCATTTAGACAAAAATCAATCAATGTAAATAGTTACATTTAGAGGAATAAAAGACAGTCATCAGTCATTTTTTACATCTCCATTAACCACTTGAATTCAGAGCTGAATTCTGTCTCAGCTAAATAGAACAGCTAATATCCAATCAAATGTGCAATTTTAGCATTAGCCAGACAATCCCAGAAAATCTGAATAACATTTGTAATTTTAGTCACAAAAATAATGGCATTAAATGCTAATAGAATTGATTTCATTAGTTAATTTCTTCTAAGTCAATCTGGAAGAAATCAACTTGACAAAGCAGGTGAGTGATGTCTCACCAGCACCCAGTTAAAAGTAAATCATGTCTGGTTCCCACAACAGGTAGCATTAATCAGACTTATTTGGTTAATAGTAAGTCATCTGACTATTGTTGCATAAGATACTGTTGATTTTAATTGACTCAAATTTGATAAATTTTAATTTATTTAATCATAAATGCTCTCTTCCCTCTTACCTAAAAGATAACCCAGGTGAAATAGAATGTATTCATCACTTATTACATATAAAACCAGATTGTTCTATGTGTAAAGGAAATTAACCAATATGTTTTCGTATATTATACAAACGTACAAACTTTCTCCAGGGACTATGGCTTTTTTGGTAAGAACTTCCCCTTTGTTATTGGTTTTCTTATGATAAAAACCAACAAGTCAATGCCATTTCTGAAATGGCAGTCACTCTTTTAGGATCCTGCAGCAGTGACTTAATGCAAGGGGTAGATCAAAAATCATAAAATTGAATTTGAAACTCTATGTTTGTACAATGCTACTAAAGATCAACTTAGCCAGTTATAACAGCAACCATAAATAGTTTTAAATTCTTTCACCTGATCATCTCATTCCTTAAAATTATGACCAATTGATTTTTAAAAGTGAAAGTGAGGTCGCTTAGTCGTGTCCGACTCTTTGCGACCCCCTGGACTGTAGCCTACCAGGCTTCTCCATCCATGGGATTTTTCAGGCAAGAATACCAGAGTGGGTTGCCATTTCCTTCTCCAGGGATCTTCCTGACCCAGGGATCGAACCCGGGTCTCCCACATTGCAGGCAGATGCTTTACCATCTGAGCCACCAGCATGTATGTAATTATCCAACTATTGTTGGACAGTTGGATATTAGAATTGAATGTTAGAGACAACAGAATCAACAAATGAGCAATGACAGATGAAAGCTTGAAAATGGAGTATTAATAGTCAGGTGGAGTCTGTATTATAAGTATAAAGATCAAAAGTATACAAGAGGGGTTCCAGACAAAAGAGTGCAAAATTATATGTGGACTGTGATTAAAATGATATGAAAAATTTTAAGTGAATAACTTTTGTGTTATATTAGTAATCTAGATTTCTTTAATGTTAATTTTTAAAAATATTGTTACAAAGTTGTTGAATACATTGCTTAGCATATTTTTGTTCCATAGCACTTCAAGGAGGAATTGAAAGGATCAGCCAAAATGACTGCAGATCATACCATCAACAATAAGGTGTCTCTTGGTGCCATTTAGCAAATGACTGCATCCATTTGTGGCATCCTCAAAGAATGTCTGCACTTTCTAAGCGTCCTCACCAACTCCCAGAGAGTCATTTACATGGTGGAACAATTTCTTCTGGAGTGTCTTATCTGTCTAGTTAAAACCTCAAGGAGGAAGATGATATTTGCCAGTCCATAAAATGACATTTGGCCACCTGACCTTTGACTTTTAAGAAGTGCCAGAGGGTCTTTAATGGTTCAAGTGAGCCTTGGATTTCTGTGTTATCGTAGTGACACAGTGACAGCCCCTCTCAAAAGAGCATGCCTTGGCCAGCCCCTCATCGAGTCTCAGAAGGCTGAACTCATGGTCGCTGGGTTACAGGTTAAGGATAGCTGGGCATTCCCACCTCTTTAAAACTCTGATTTACCTAACACATATATTAGCCTTTTTAATGAAAAGAAGGGCGGCCCAAAGAGTGAAATACTTGCTCTTCACCTATACCAATAAATTATTTTGAAAAATTGCAATTTACCAGAAACGTACTCACCACGTCATCTCTGTCTTTTTCTGGGTGTATTTTTTTCATATTCTTCTTTCTTAAAATTTTATTGGAGTATAGTTGGTTTACAATGTTGTGTTAGTTTCTCTTGTACAGCAAAGTGGATCAGCTGTAAGTATACACATCAGTCAGTCAGTTCAGTCGCTCAGTCGTGTCCGACTCTTTGCAACCCCGTGAATTGCAGCACTCCAGGCCTCCCTGTCCATCACCAACTCCCAGAGCCTACCCAAACTCATGTCCATCAAGTCGGTGATGCCATCCAGCCATCTCATCCTCTGTCGGCCCCTTCTCCTCCTGCCCCCAACCCCTCCCAGCATCAGGGTCTTTTCCAATGAGTCAGCTCTTCGCATCAGATGGCCAAAGTATTGGAGTTTCAGCTTCAGCATCAGTCCTTCCTCCCCTTTTTTTGGATTTCCTTCCTATTTAGGTCACCACAGAGTGTTGAGTAGAGTTCCCCATGCTATACAATAGGTTCTCCTTAGTTACCTATTTTATACAGAGTGTCAGTAGTATATATATGTCAATCCCAATCTCCCAGTTCATCTCACATGCCCCTTTCCTCCTTGATATCCATATGTTGGTTACTACGTCTGTGTCTCTGTTTCTGCTTTTCAGACAGGTTCATCATACTTTTGCTTGTGCGATGTTGCTGGCCCTCGTAGAAACTGACCTCTGGCTACTAATGGTCACTGCCCATCCACACAGTATATTAAGTAACTGCCATATTGAAACCACCATCTAAGCATCACCATGTTTTTGTTTTAAAAAGTTCCGCCTACTGACTTAACTGATTTTAAAGGACTCACAGTTTAGTTGGAAACAGAACAACTGAAGAACATTCCCAAAGTTCAAGATGAACTGGTCATGCCATAAGTATTTGCACTGAACCCCCAGTTCTGGGTGATCCTCGAGTAGCAGGCTTAGATTAGCTGAGGCCTGGATGTCCCAGCTGGAGTGACTATGCGTGTAAGAGAAAGTCAAGTACCAGGTACCAATTTTTAAAAAGGGATGAATTTGGTAAGGTAGTGAGAATAAAGAGCAGTTGTCAATTTCTGGAAAGCGAGTAATGGAATAAAAATTATGACTAGGGGACGGATTCACTGATGAGTGTGGCCAAGGGGCTGAAGACAGGAGTCCACCCAGGAGAGCTGGGTCAGTGCCTGCAGCACTGGGGCGTCTGCTGAGAAAATGGGGAAGACAAAAGTCAGATCTTTTACAGAAAAGGAATCTGCTGGGTTTCATAAAGTACTGGATGCGAGATGAGAAGAAGGAAGGGTAACCAAGGGGAAGGAATTCTAAGCATTTGGAAACTGTTGTTGTGCAGGTGTTGATGACAGGCTGGAGACAGAGTACCTATAATAAGACGGAAGAGGGATTCCAGGCTGCTTGTTTGCTGTGTTGTCACTCTCCGGTATCAGTAGGATGTTTATCTGGACAATTAAGGTATAGAATTCTGGAGCAGTTAGGACCAGAGATTAGACTTGTCCGTTTTGTGTTCTTCAGATGAGTGCACATGCAGAAGGAGGACCCAGTTGAAAGTCAAGGGGAGGGGCTTCCCTGGTGGCTCAGTGGTAAAGAATCCACCTACCGATGCAGGAGCCACGGGTTTGATCCCTGGTCCGGGAAGATCCCACATGCCGTGAGGTCGCCCAGCCCATGTGCCACAACTACTGATGCCCACGCTCTACCAAAGAAGTCACCACACCATGAGCAGCCTGCGCTCCACAGCTTGAGAGAGGCTGCGTGTAGCAACGAAGACCCAGGACAACCAAAAATAAATAAATAAAATTATTTTAAAAAAGAAAGTCAAGGGGAGGATTAAGTCAGTGGTGGAGAGGGGAAAAGAGCCAGCAGGGAAATAGGGCCACAGTGTGATCTCAGACCCACCTCACTGCCGCCACAGAGGCCATCCGAGGGGACACTCTGTGTCCTCCACAGGGAATGTTCTAACACAGCAGTGCGGACAGAAGCCACGTGGTGAGATGAGGGAAGGAGTTTTCAGGGGTCCAAGCGGATTGGAGTAGTTGAGAAAGGAGGGTGAGAACAAAGCAGATGACAAGGGGAAAGGGAAGATGAACGCGGAGTGACCCGGTGAGGGTTTTCTCAGTCAGAAGCCTGGGTGTAGAGGCATGGAGGGTGAAGGGTGGTGGCAGTGAATCAAGTGATCAGGTGTGAGGACAGAGGGTCCCCGTAGGAGCCGCCGCTCTGTGGGATGCCCAGGCACCCCTTCAGCCTGCTGGTGACATTTGCTGGACCACACGCTCTCAGAAAACAGGTGAGCTTGAGGGAACGCTGGAGACAGAGTGGAGGAGGTCTCTGGGCTAGTTGCTTCTTATCAGTTGCTGTCTCTAGCTTCCAGGTTGGAATGTGGAACGTGCTGGTCTGTCAAGGTTAAACTGTACAGAGTCTAACTGAATTTAGCTTTTATATCTTTTCTGTTTGTCTGTTTTTTTCAAATGTCTCAAGAACCCAGTTTTACCTGAAGCTATTAAAGTTCATTTGGTTCCTAATGCACATAAACAGCATTGTACGTGCTAAGCCGTTTCAGTAGGGTCCAACTCTTTGTGACCTGTGGACTGTAGTCTGCCAGGCTCCTCTGTCCTTGGCATTCTCCAGATAAGAATACTGGAGTGGGTTACCATGCCCTCCTCCTCCAGGGGATCTCCCCCACCCAGGGATCAAACCTGAGTCTCTTATGTCTCCTGCATTGTCAGGTGGGTTCTTTTCCACTAGAGCCTCCTGGGAAGCCCATAAACATCATTATTTAAAAGCTAAATGAAGTCCCTCTCCACCCACAGTTAACTCTTAAGGTTTTCACCCTCTAGCTGAGGGGTACTAGTCCCAACACGGGCAGCCAAAGTCCGTGGCTCTTCCTAGAGAACTTTCGCTGTCATCTCACATCTGAGGTTCAGACAGTCGAGGAGCCCGTGGGCTGTGTCCCCCAGCTCCTGAGTGGCAGAGGTGCCTCTGTGGGAGTAAACTCCCTTCCGAGCTAAATGGAGAGCTCGGCTCCGGGGTCTCCAGTCCGGTCTTCTGGGTCGTAGAGGCCATTATCCTGTGACTCCACGGCTATCAACATTCAAATGAATATTGTACAAAGAAGGCAAAGGTCAGTAAGGACCAGAATTGAGAGGAATAGCTTCATGGAGGAGGGGGCCTGAGGGGCCCCTTGAAGATTAGGTAGGAGTGAGCAGGGCAGAAAGCAAGGAGAGTTTATGAGCTGAGGGCAGTGGAAGCAGGACTCAGTGTGGCCAGCAGCGGACAGACAGGAGGCACCAGAAATAGAGCTGAAGATGGCCTAGTGCAGTGGTGATGCCAGGAATGTCTTGAACACAGGGCAACATAAAGTAAGGGGCATTTTAGGAAACTTGCTTTGGCAGTTACACACAGGAGAGCGAGTTAAAGAGACTTGTAGAATCCCAGGTGAGAACCCGGGTGGTAAATATGTTGTTGATTCCCAAGAAGACTGTGAAAGGGATTAATTGGCAAGTGGTTTGTATACAACTGTGGACTCATCGTAAGGTCCCAGTTATTTTCTTCATCACATTTTTGGAAGGATAGATCTACAGTGGGGAGGGGTGGATAATAAGCAAATCCTTACCTTTCTATAGTGATTTTCTGCTAAAAGTCCATTCTAAATTTCAGCTCAGCATTTGACAGGTGTTTGAAACTCTAGGAGCAAGATGGAGAAATACAGACCGGATGGTGGTAGATTTTAGCTGGTGGGAGGAACACACCCAAAGATCATGGGTTAAAGAATTGTTCCATGTGAAAGGTCTCTGATAGCCGCTCCACAACTCTAAGTGAGGGAACTGAATGAAGACATAAAAGGCTTGTTCATCAAGTTTCTAGGTGACACAAACTGGAAGAATAGCTATGTTCCTGGATGGTAGACTCAAAATTGGAAAAGATCTCAATAGGACCAAAGCCTAAGCCAAGCTCACCGTGTAACATTTAGTAAGAATAATATCGTCTTAGCATGGTATTGTTAAAAAATCAATTAACGGAGGAAACCTGAATTAGTTGTGGAATATGGTAAAAGACTCTGGGATGTAGGTGGGGGTGGGGGTTTTGGGGGAGAGAGTTATGTAAGGCTGAGTGGTCGGTACAGGAGAGCTGTCGAAAGACTTCATGCAGAGACTTCCCTGGTGGTCCAGGAGCTTGGACTCCACGCTCCCAGCACAGGGAGCCTGGGTTTGATCCCTGGTCAGGGAACTAGATCCCACAGGACACAACCAAGAGTTTACATGCCACAACTAAAAGGAATCCTGAGTGCCGCAACTGGGACCCAGTGCAGCCAAATAAATAAATAAATATAATTTTTTAAAAAAGAGTTCATTCAATTTTTAGACACCATGCAAGACATGTAGATTCATCCTGCACCCCTCCAGTGGGCACATTTAGGGAATTTCTAGGGTTAAGCAGATTCAGACCCAGTGAGCAGCTCATCAATGGAGGATTAAACAGCTTTGATGAACAGTTGTCAGGGAGGCTGTAGAAAGACTCTGATATTGGGTGTAGGGTTATACTCCATGATTTTGCATGCATTTTCCAGTGATGTGCTGGGGACTTGTACCAGCTTGCAGGGGCTGATGGTTAAATAATCAGGAATCTTGCAAGCCAGGAATTCAACTATTGGTAGCTTGAAATCAGCCGTGGGGGGCTTTCTTTATACGATGTGTGTGCATGCTAAGTCACTTCAGTCGTGTTTGACTCTTTGCGAACCCATGGACTGTAGCCCGCCAGGTTCCTCTGTCCATGGGATTCTCCAGGCAAGAATACTGGAGTGGGTTGCCATGCCCTCCTCCAGAGGATCTTCCTAGCCCAGGGATCGAACCCACGTCTCTTAAGCCTCTGCATTGGCAGGTGGGTTCTTTACTACTAGCGCCCCCTGAAAAGCCTTCATTTATACCATGGAAGCCTGCAAATATTATAGATGACCCGCTCCATCCCCACCCAGCATCAGCAGGCCAGCACACCACCAGGATTGTCCAGAATAAAGAGTGTCTGTTGGAAGCTGTGAGCTTCTGGAATGTGAGACAGCAGATCGGAGAAGGGAACATCCCTGTTTACGTTCTTTGGACTTTTCAGATTTTCTTTCCCTCCATTATGTGCAGCTCCCATTGTTGGTGCTCAAAGCACTTCCTATCTCCTGCCAAGATCTGAGGCCTGGGAGTTTCTCTGACACTGGATCTGCCAGGGAAACTCAGATACCTTCTGTTTCTTGGAATAATTCTTTCCTTGTTCAGTATCTCGACTGGCTGGCCCTGAGCAAGAGGCAGCCCCACTCCATTCTCAGCACCAGCCGAAAGAATTGTGAGTCACAGATGAGTTCAGCCATCGAAACAGGATTTGGAAACACACGGGCTGCAGAGAACATGTGGTCACAGGTACAAGAGCGAAGTCCTCCCTGCAGGCTATATGGCCCACAACAGATCTCAGATCAGTCTCTGTGCCCATGGTTCATGGGCAGAGAGTAAACAATGATTTTCATCCTATTGTTTCTCTCTCTCACTTCTTTTTACGGAGAGGATTTGAAGAAAGCCTGAGTCATGTAAAAGGGAAAAGCAAATATCCTGTGGTAGACAAGACAGAAGTCAACTGTGGTCACGCAAATACTATTTGAGTTTGTTCTGAAGTTCTTAAGTCAAGAAACTGATTGTTTTCACTTTTCTCGTATGTCTACTATATCCCACTTGAAACCCCAAAGGCTTTTCTGTTTTCCCCAGTGCTGCTTTCTCCCCATTCCCTCCTGCTATTGGTTCCCCAGGAGAAAGAGACAGTAGCACCCAGGAATAGGTAGGCTGTACCTGGGGGAATAGTCTGTCTAGTCAAAGCTATGGTTTTTCCTGTAGTCATGTGTGGATGTGAGAACTGGACTATAAAGAAAGCTGAACGCCAGAGAATTAATGCTTTTGAATTGTGGTGTTGGAGAAGACTCTTGAGAGTCCCTCGGACTGCAAGGAGATCCAACCAGTCCATCCTAAAGGAGATCAATCCTTAATATTCATTGGAAGGACTGATGCTGAAGCTGAAACTCCAATACTCTGGGCACCTGATGTGAAGAACTGACTCATTTGAAAAGACCCTGATGCTGGGAAAGATTGAAGGCAGGAGGAGAAGGGGACGACAGGGGATGAGACGGTTAGATGGCATCATCGACTCAGTGGATGTGAGTTTGATTAAGCTCCAGGAGTTGGTGATAGATAGGGAAGCCTGGCGTGCGGTAGTCCATGGGGTTGCAAAGAGTCAGACACAACTGAGTGACTGAACTGACCTGGGGGAATGGGCCTTCCAGGAAAGTTCACACTGCCAACCAGGGAACAGTCTGTATTTGATAAAAAGTTTTCTTGCCAAATAAACCTATCCAAAGGTGATTTTTGAGCCATAGAGCAAGCTAGTCTGAACCTCAGTATCCAATTGTTTTTAACATGCAGTAATGTGTTGTGAACCTATAAAGAGGTCTGTTTTAGAAGTGACTAAACCTAGTGGCACTAGTGGGAAAGAACCCACGTGCCAATGCAGGAGATTTAAGGGAGGTGAGTTTGATCCCTGGGTTGGGAAGATCCCCTGGAGAAGGGCGTGGCAACCCACTCCAGTATTCTTGTCTGGAGAGTCCCATGGACAGAGGAGTCTGGCGGGCTCTGGTCCATGGGGTCACAAAAAGAGTTGGACATGACTGAAGCGACTTAGCAGGAAACCCAGTGAGGATGAGCTCTGTCCTTGTATGGAGATTAGAGTGTGAAGAAGGGTCAGAGAGACCTGAATAAAGGTGGAAAGGCGAGACAGGAAGAAAAGGCAGGAAAGAGAATGCAGCTGTAGCACCACCAGGTCTCAGGCTAGGGACATATCCTTAGAAAGGTGTAGGCCAAGGGCAAGGAGTAAAGAGGAAACGGGTCCTACTGCAGAAGCTGTAGGATGACAGGAGGTGGTGACTTGATGATCATATTAACCACAGGCCCATCCCAGGACCCCAGGAGGCCAGGGAGCAACCTCAATCTAGCCTTACCAAAGCCCCAGTTTGGGGTTGGAGCTCTGTGGAGCCCACAGGCTGGGGCTTCTGCAAGCCCCTTGCCCCTTCTGGCAGCAGAAAAATAGGGGCCCTGTTGGTTTTGGTTGGCCACATGCTGTCTGAGAAATGGCCTCACTGAGAAATATCTGCTGGTCAATATCTCACCTTCTGCAGTCAGAGCTTCAGGGAAATGAAGCCATCCTGTCCTAGACTGTATGTAAAGAGCCAGCTTCATATATATGAGATCTAGAAAAATGATACTAATGAGTCTATTTGCAGGGCAGGAATAGAGACACAGTTATAGATACACAGATATACAGAATGGACTTGTAGACTCAGGGGGAAGGGGAGGAGGGTATGAATTGAGAGAGTAGCGTTGACATATATACACTACCATGTGTAAAATATTTAGGGAAGCTGCCGTATAACACAGGGAGCTCAGCTCGGTGCTCTGTTGATGACCTAGAGGGGTGGGATCGGGGGGAATATATGTATTCTTAGGGCATCCCTGGTGGCTTAGCTGGTAAAGAATTCGCCTGTAGTGTGAGAGACCCAGGTTCGATCCCTGGGTTGGGAAGATCCCCTGGAGGCGGGCATGGCAACTCACTCTAGTATTCTTGCCTGGAGAATCCCGTGGACAGAGGAGCCTGACGGGCTACAGCCCATAGAGTCACAAAGGGTTGGACACGACTGAGCGACTAAGCGCAGCACAGCACACGTGGCTGATTCACGGTGTTCTGCAGCAGAGACCGACACGACATTGTAAAGCAATTATACTCCAATTTGAAAAAATAAACAAAAACAAAAAAAAGGCAGCTTCTCCCCTGAATACGTGGGGTGCTGCCTGGAAAGATGACAGTGACTCAGGTCATTTTCTGTCTCCTGTGGTTCAAGAGGAGAACCCTCCTTAAGAAAGACTGGTCAGTGCCTGACCTTCTGATACAAAATCATCGAGTATTTTAGCAACTTGCCAAGGTTCCGCCTGAAGAGGACTACAGTAGCAGCTGGACTAGGGGGCACTTGAGATTGGGAATATACAGAACAAGGTCTTAGCTGCCTCTGAAGCATCTCCTAACTTTGAGGTACCCATCAGAACTCCAATTGCCCCCTCTCTTTACCCAAGATGAAGTCTTATTAATTAACCAAATCTATGCTTCCAAAGGCTCTCCTGCATCAAAACTTCTAGTATTTGGTTCCAGTAGTGTCAGCATTGAGATAGTTTCTATGAAAAAAATTTTGTTTTTGCCTCCCCACTTCTCATGGAAATTACTCCATGAAAACAGTGGGGTTGAAAATTCTTGGCTCATCGTCCCTTAATATCTTGGTCATATCTATAGCATACATTGAATAATTCACTGAGAAAATTAAGCTTTGACTAATAGTCTTTCACATGTATTGACACTCCGTTGATCTTTACCCCAATATATAAGGTGACCAGGTAGGAATTATTCTTACCATCCTAGAGTTGAGAAAACTTAGGCTCATAACAATTAAGAGACTTAACCAGGAACAGGTGTAGAACCCAGGTCTCCTGATCCCTGATCCAGAACTTTTAAAGGGAATCTTGAAGGATGGTGGCCAGGTGTGCGGTGTGAGGCAAAACAAGACAAGTTGTGTTTCAGTGAGCACCTAATATATAAGACGAGGGGCAGAGGCATGGGTGTCCAGGAAAAGATGATGTCATGGTTTTTCATCAAGAAGCTTACAGCTTAATTGGAAGGATCAAACTGCTACTCCTATAAACAATTAGCCTTAATGAAGGTGAGTGAAGGGAAAGAAGAGAGCTCTGGAATGCACCAATAAAGTCTCGGGGGGAAGAACTAGAACTGAATGTTGGGCAGAGATAGGACTGCATAACCAGAGACCGAGGGACTGGGAGCGGAAATGGGGAGTTAGTGTTTAATGGGGACAGAGTTTCAGTTTAGGAAGGTGAAAAATTCAGGAGACAGATCATAGTGAGAGTTGCACAACAATGTGAACATACTTGGTGCTACTGAACTGTACAGTTAAAATAGTACCTTTTATATTATGTGACTACCACAATTAAAAAAAAACAAAAAACTTTTCTTAAAAAAAAAAAAGCTAGCAAGCAGGGCCTTCTGGCCAGGGGTCGTTTGGGTGCAGGCAGAATATGCAGGAACTGTCCAGTCTAGAGATGAGGAGCTAAAGGTGAGGTCCACAAGCTCCACAGAGGTCAGACCGAAGAATTTGGACCAGTAAAGTGAAGAACTGAGTAGATGAGGTCTGAAGGGACACTGGGGTCATCCTGAGTCTGTAAACAGCAGATCATGACCTGCAAAGGCAAAGCAAACGGTATCTAACAGAGAAGTCTCCAGGCTGGTGCGATGCCTCCTGTGAGAGGTGGTGAGCAAGCGGAGACGGAGAGCAGTCTGGGGCTCCTGGTGGGGAAGAGCGTGGGTGAGGCTAATAAAGAGCATCGAGCTGGACTCTGAGGATGTTCACAATTTGACTAGGAGATGGAGAAGGTGCTTCAGGTGAAGGTGACACACAGAAGAGTAAGGAGTGAGAAGGGAAGATGCTGGCTTGAAAGAAGGTATTAAACAGAAACGGATAGGATAAAAAGATGGGAACGGCTGCTCAGGGGCTGGGAGGCAATTAGAACTTGGATTGCATGGGGTAGCAAATTGGAGGAAGGAAGTTGGTATGATGAAAGCAGTTCTGGGAAAACAAGCCTGGCAGCGTCTGAGACAAGGTTGGAAGGGAGAAAGATTAGAGGCAGAGAAACCAGCCAGGAGACTCTCAGAAATCTGGGTAAAGCCCCTGGGAGTTGTGGCACTGAGAGGGAAGGGGGAAAGGTGACTGTGAGAAACAAAGAAAGCGGAAACTTGGGATTTAAGGGAAGATGCCATGGGCAGATATGACTTGAGGGCCCTAATTTTGAAGATGAAAAATAATGGTTCTACTGGGATAAAATGGGGTGATATGGGAAAGGAACCCCATTTTGAAAGGGGAAGGCGATAGTTCCATTTGGGGCACCCAAGTAAAGATACTTTTGTCTTTGAGAATATGGGCCTAGAGGTGAAGGGCTTGGGACTGATGTCTGATGGCTGATGCTTGACAGTGAACCACAGTGAACGAGTGCCACTGGAGGGATGGGGGTCCACAGTAAGGAAGAGGAGGCAGAAAGGAAAGACAGGAATGACGGGAGAAACCAGTGGAGAGCCAGTGAAACACATTTACACATCTGAATGGATTTGGAAAGCGGTCCAGTGGTTAAGAATCTACCTTCCAGTTTGTGAGACGTGGGTTCGATTCCTGGTTGGCGAACTAAGATCCCACATGCCTCGGGGCAAAATAAGCTACAACTACTGAATCTGCTTGCTAAGTCCGAGCACCACAGTGAAGACGCAGTGCAGCACCCCCCAAAAAAGAATGAGTTGAAGATTATCTGATATCAAAGAGAGGGGAGGATCTTCCCTTGCGGCGCAGTGGATAAGAATCCGCCTGCCAATGCAGGGGACACAGGTTTACTCCCTGGTCCAGGAAGATCCCACATGCTGCAGAGCAGCTAAGCCCGTTTGCCATAACTACAGAGCCCGCACTCTAGATCCCGCAAAGAGGAACTACTGAGCCCAAGGGCTCCAACTACTGAGTCCATTTGCTGCAAACTCTGAAGCCCCTAGAGCCTGTGCTCCACAGCAAGAGAAGCTCCCGCAATGGGAAGCCCACACACCGCAATGAAGAGTAGCCCCCTGCTTACCACATCTAGAGAAATAGCCCTCGAAAAGCAGCAAAGACCCACTGTAGCCAAAAACCAAATGAATAAAATTTTAGAGAGAAAGCGGGGTGGGGGCAGGGGGCGGCGGGGAGGCTAAGGATGGGAACTGAGAAGGCCAGTGGGTCTGCACAGAAGGAGGTTGTGTTGCTACAAGAGCAGTTTTCCTAGTGGTGGGGGGCTCCCCACCCACCTGGAATGATATGCTGGGCCCCTGACTCCCTCACCCCGGCCTTCTCAGCTCTGACTGGTCCTCCAGGGGCTTGATAGGAGAGAGCTCTTTCCTTCAAATCTTAGTCACAAGTAATTAATGCTTATGTTTCTAAACTACAGATCTAATCACACATCTTAAGTTGGCTGGGTGAGTTACGTGGGCAGTGGCGGAAGGTCTGAGGAGAAGGGGAGCCCACTGATCAGAGGGGGCATAGAGCGGCCAACACTGCTTTACTTATTTATTTTTTTAAAATTATTTATTTATTTTACTTTACACCATTGTATTGGTTTCGCCGTACATTGACTTGAATCCGCCATGGGTGTACATGTGATCCCCATCCTGAACCCCCCTCCCAACTCCCTCCCCATCCCAGCCCTCTGGGTCACCCCAGTGCACCAGCCCCGATCATCCTGTATCATGCATCAAACCCACACTGGCGCTTCGTTTCACATATGATAAATTTACATGTTTCAATGCCATTCTCCCATATCATCCCACCCTCGCCCTCTCCCACAGAGTCCCAAAGACTGTTCAATGCTTCCATGTCTCTCTTGCTGTCTCGCATACAGGGTTATCATTACCATCTTTCTAAATTCCGTATATATGTGTTAGTATACTGTATTGGCGTTTTTCTTTCTGGCTTACTGCACTCTGTATAATAGGCTCCAGTTTCATCCACCTCATTAGAACTGATTCAAATGTATTCTTTTTAATGGCTGAGTAATATTCCATGGTGTATATGTACCACAGCTTCCTTATCCATTCGTCTGCTGATGGGCATCTAGGTTGCTTCCATGTCCTGGCTATTATAAACAGTGCTGCGATGAACATTGGGGTACATGTATCTCTTTCAGATCTGGTTTCCTCGGTGTGTGTGCCCAGCAGCGGGATTACTGGCTCATACGGCAGTTCTATTTCCAGTTTTTTAAGGAATCTCCACACTCTTCTCTATAGCGGCTGTACTAGTTTGCATTCCCACCAACAGTGTAAGAGGGTTCCCTTTTCTCCACACCTTCTCCAGCATTTATTGCTTGTAGACTTTTGGATAGTAGCCATCCTGACTGGCATGTAATGGTACCTCATTGTGGTTTTGATTTGCATTTCTCTGATAATGAGTGATGTTGAGCATCTTTTCATGTGTTTGTTAGCCATCTGTATGTCTTCTTTGGAGAAATGTCTGTTTAGATCTTTGGCCCATTTTTTGATTGGTTCATTTATTTTTCTGGAATTGAGCTGCAGGAGTTGCTTGTATATTTTTGAGATTAATTCTTTGTCCGTTGCTTCGTCTGCTATTCTTTTCTCCCATTCTGAAGGCTGTCCTTTCACCTTGCTTATAGTTTCCTTTGTTGTGCAAAAGCTTTTAATTTTGATTAAGTCCCATTTGTTTATTCTTGCTTTTATTTCCAATATTCTGCAGGCGGGTCATAGAGGATCCTGCTGTGGTTTATGTCGGAGAGTGTTTTGCCTATGTTTTCCTCTAGGAGTTTTATAGTTTCTGGTCTTACATTTAGATCTTTAATCCATTTTGAGTTTATTTTTGTGTATGGTGTTAGAAAGTGTTCTAGTTTCATTCTTTTACAAGTGGTTGACCAGTTTTCCCAGCACCACTTGTTAAAGAGATTGTCTTTTCTCCATTGTATATTCTTGCCTCCTTTGTCAAAGATAAGGTGTCCATAGGTGCGTGGATTTATCTCTGGGCTTTCTATTTTGTTCCACTGATCTATATTTCTGTCTTTGTGCCAGTACCACACTGTCTTGATGACTGTGGCTTTGTAATAGAGACTGAAATCGGGCAGCCAACACTGCTTTAAAAGGAAGAAGGAGGGACTTCCACGGTGGTCCAGTGGTAAAAAATCCACCTTCCAATGTAGAGGATACAGGTTTGATCCCTAGTTGGGGAACTAGGATCCCACATGCCACGGGGCAGCTGAACCTGTGCACGGCAAGAGAAGCCTGTGGGCTGCAAGGAAAGATCCTGCATGCCACAAAGGAGACCTAGCACAGACAAAAATAAAAATTTTTTTAAAAGGATGAAGGAGAGAAGGGAAAGGAGAAAAGAAAGAGGAAGTGAGCACGTCTGAACCCGAAGCAAAGGCCTTGCAGCAGGGGATGATCAGCGGCTACAGAGGGAGGCAGACAGCACTACCGGCCCCTCCTTCCTGCATCTCCAGGAACCCAGGACCGGCCACTGCAGCTAACGGCTTAACTCATGATACACCTTCCCTTTGTTCCAAAGGGAAGATCGATGTCTGCTTATCTATCACCCCTTGCTTCATCTGCTCCTGCTTTGTTTGCCTTCTCAGTACTTCTGCCCGCTGTTTCCCTGGTCTGCGTTTATTGCGATGGCGCTCCCTTGGTTACTGACAGCTGACGTTGACTCTGCACCTTGTGGGCACCTGGAATTCAGCCACTGGCTGACAAACCGCAGCTCCAGGCTGAGGACCCTCATCCCCAAAAATGCTTTCTGATCCTTTTGAATTCCTCCATGGTCATAACGGCCCTTCATGCTAGTGCGTGGTCTTCCATTGCTCTGCGTCCCCTCTGCCTGTGTAATTGCATGTGATCAGAAGGAAGGCAGAATTGAATCCTAGAGCTGTGGTGTTGGCAAGGACTTGAGAAATCACCCCATCCAGCCTCCCACTCATGAGGAATCCCTGCAACAGCTTTTGTTTAACTTATTAAATAAATAGCTTTTCTCTTGATTTAAGCTGTTCCCAAAATAAATATTGGGTGGGCGATCCAAGGAGAGGTTTGAGAGTTGATATTACCAAGAATATCAAGACAAGCTCACTTTTTGAAAAATCAGAACTTGGCTGGATTTGTTAAGCATCCTCATCGTGCTTGGCCACCACCCCCTCCATGGAGGCCGCACTGATGCTATCATGGGGGGACCCAGGGGATCACATGACAGGTCAGTGAAACCCAGTCCACAACAGAGTCACTCCTTCCTAAATGTGTGAGGCAGCTCCTAAGATGTGTTTCGAATGACGTTTACCTTGAAGAGCCCCACTCAGGCAGCAGCCACTTCTGTGTGTCCCATACCATTAAGCCCACTTGAACATGGGTCTGTTGGGTCTCCGCACCATTAGGATGCTGTTTTGCTTCTCTGTCATCCAACATGCTAGGCTGCACGTATACAAAACTGTTTCATGTTACTAAGGACCAAGTCTTTGGGGCCAGAGGGGTGGGGTTTGCTTTCCCCACACACACAATCACTGGGAAGGAAGAAACATTGAACGGGTGGAAAAGCTTTGCTAACATGACGGAAAACTTGGCATCATCTATCATGTCCTGGGCTGTGCCCCCTGAGGCTGTGTGGCTCACTTCCTTTCTCACTTCTCACCTCTCAGTGGCATCGCCAACAGGACATGAAGACCTCCTTCCGAGGTCCGTGTGTCAGGCCCTTACAGTGTATGGCCCTGGTGGTGGTGTTTGGTTGCTCAGTCTTGTCCGACTGTTTGTGACCCCATGGACTGCAGCACACCAGGCTTCCCTGTCCTTCACTATCTCCCAGAGTTTGCGCAAACTCATATCCATTGAGTCGGTGATGCCATCCAACCATCTCATCCTCTGTCACTCTTCTCCTCCTGCCCTCGATCTTTCCCAGCATCAAGGTCTTTTGCAGTGAGTCGGTTTTTTGCATCAGGTGGCCAAAGTATTGGAGCTTCAGCTTCAGCATCAGTCCTTCCAGTGAATATTCAGGGTTGATTTCCTTTAGAATTGACTTGGTTTGATCTCCTTAATGTCTCAGGGACTCTCTAGCACCACAGTTTGAAAGCATCAATTCTTGGGCACTCAGCCTTCTTTACGGCAGTGGTATGGGAGGTGTGGTTTGTCCCATGCAGTATCTAACCCCACCATCTACTTTATGACATTTAATAATCCCCAGTGCCATCTTCTCCAGTTACGCATGGTTAGAGACAAACACTCTTGTGTCTGTACTTTCTGAGTAAAGGAATCAAAGAATAGGTTATTATCTGACCTCAGGACTGGGGCACCGGAAATGCAGAGTTAGTGTCTGCTGTCCTGGTGTCCCGTCCTTGTTCCCCTGGACACTCCTGTGTTCTCCTGCCTCTGCGCCTTCACTTACAGTTTTCCCGTCTGCAGGCCCTCTCCCCCTCCTGGGGCCCTCCAGAGTCAGCTGAAAGTCTACCACTTCTAGTGTGTGAGTCGCTCAGTCGTGTCTGATTCTTTGTGACCCCATGGACTGCAGCCTGCCAGGCTCCTCTGCCCGTGGAATTCTCCAGGCAAGAATACTGGAGTGGGTAGCCATTACCACCCCTGGTGGTCACAGTAAATCCTACCTTCTTGCGTTCTTCCCAGCCTGGATCGAGTCACTGAAGTCCACTAGAGTGTAAGCCCCAGGAGGGCAGAGACCCCTGTTTTTGTTCATTGCCAAATAGTTAGCACCAGGACAGAGAAGATGCTTGATAAGTATTGTTGAATGAAAGACAGCGATTACTGTCTGTAAACTTAGTGGCCATCCGAGGTCTATCCCTTCTGTCCGTGTTCATCCTTCTGTTCGTGTCCACCAGCTGCTAAGCTTCTTGAGAACAGAAACCATGACTTTGTATCACCCTCTAGTAGAGTCTGGAACACACGAGGAGCTCCATAAATACTGGTGATCATATTTACGACATGATCACTCAGTAATGTTCGCTGAGCGTGGGGTGGGCTGGGGGTGGGGAGGCAGGCTGAGTGTCTTTCTCTTGCTCTTCTGAAAACCACCTTGAACAGCTTTTTAAGGAAGCCCAAGGGCCCCTGTCCTCCCACTCAGCACTTGACTGTTTAGAAAGGATAGTCTTAAGAGCATGACGTTGTTAATACTGCATTCCTCGTCTATAAATTTTCGAAGGACTGTGTAGAATTGTTCAGGAATCAAGTTATCCAGGGATTGGTTAGTTAATTCCTGAGAAAGCCACTCTGAAAACCGATTTTAGTCCTATTTCAAATGGAGAGTTGGGAGAGGGCCAAAAAAGGGTATATTATTGTATCTTGTAGGAGAGACGAATCCAGCAGATATTCACTGAGTTATGGCGCCAGAGCCTTCCTTTCTTCTGTTATTGTGAATTATTGTGCTCGTCGAAAGCCAGGTCAGCAGTGAGACTCCGGCATCCCACTTCCTCTCAGCTGAGGTCTTCTGTAATGGAGACCTTCATAAACAAACACTGCATACACTTCACGTGGGATCCTTCTAAAGTTCATGCTGTTTAATGTAAAGTGTAATCACTGTTGTACATTCCTTCGAAGTTCTAAAGTGTCCCTGGCTTCTGGGGTAGCTGTTGACGAAACGTTCTTTTGTTTAATAAAAGATAATTAGCTTTATACCACTCAAAAAAGTCTTCAGTATAGAAGCTGAAATCAGTCATTTTGCTTAGCTACTCCACTCGTCCTTCCTCTTGCCTCTCTCCTGTGGGTGGCAAGCTCACATGCCTGTAGGGCCAGGCGGGTAAAGTCAGCGAGCTGTGAGGGCACAGCAGGAGACACACCCGTATGCCATGCGAGGGGGCAGGGCTCCCCAGCCCAGGCTAATTGCTGCCGAGCACAGGCCTGTAGCCCTGAGTTGCCAGAGCCCCGGAATTTCAAGAGAAGCCAGAAATCCAGATTTTTAAGAAATACCACTTGATTTCTAAATGTTAACAACTAATTCAAAAAGAATTTTTAACTCTTTGCAGGCCAAACCACTTATGTGTCTGTATCACATGCTTCCTCCGGGGTAGCAGTTTGCAACCTTTGTTCTGTCTTTCAGGCGTTCCTGCCTCTGGGCACTTGAAAGTCCTCCTTGGTCATTGGTTTCATTGCGCCACCTACTTTTTTAAGAGGGTGATCACTGGCATGCAGACTGTGTATGCCCGCAGAGAAGGGACCAGGAGGAGCGTCTAGTACAGCGATGGGCACCAGGCAGATGCTCAGCTAAGGCTCGTCTCGAGAACAAGTCTCAGGCTTTTTTTGCATGGTCCCTCCTCTCTTAGAAGTCTGGTCACACATGGGTTTTAGTGACCCATCATTGCATAGCGTATGACCTCAAAATTCATTGACTTGAAACAATAATATATACATGTATTATCTCACAGTATCTGCGGGCCAGGAATCTGAGAGCAACCTGGCTGGACAGTTCTGCTCCAGTTCTCTCACAGGGCTGCAGGCAGGTTCTCAAGGCGGAGCTGCAGTTGTCCGAGGACTTGGCCTGGGCTAAAGGGTCTTCCTCGGCGGCTCTTTGTCCTGGCTGGTGTCAGGAGGAGACCTCAGTTCATGCGGGCCTCTCCACAGCACTGCTTGAGCATCCTCACAACATGGCCACCGTGTTCTCACGGAGTGATCGATCCAAGAGAGAGCAGGGTGGCAGCTGCAGTGTCTTTTGTAACCTGGTCTCAGCAGTCACATTATTTCTGCAGTATGCTGTTGGATTCAGTGCGGGAGGGGATTCACCATTGACTATGACGAGGTGAGCGTCTAGCAGCCATCTCGGAGGCTCTTAGATGCTGTGTGTCACAGCTGCCCTCACAGTAGTCACGAAATCCTTTTAGTTTATTTTGATTGTGCTGGGTTTTCATGGCTGCTCGCTGGCTTTCTCTAAGTGTAGCAAATGGGGGCTACTCTTTGATGTCTCATTGCAGTGACTTCTCTTGTGAAGCCTGGGCTCCAGTAGTTGTAGCATGTGGGCTTAGCTGTTCCACAGCTTGTGAAATCTTCCCAGATCAGAGGTTGAACTGGTGTCCCCTGCATTAGCAGGCAGATTCTTAGCCAGTGTACCACTAGGGAAGTTTGGTAGTCACTAAATCCTTTTTAAACAGATGATCACTGAGAGTAGTTAAAAAAAAAAAAAGAAAAAAACTAAAGGAATAACACGTATGCCCTAGTGATTTATCCCTAATATTCATCTCATTTACTATTGTGTTCTTGAGATGAATTTAACCTTGGGAATTAAATACCCTATTTTTATATCCTGTCTTAAAATTGTCATCCCCCAATGTGTCAAAAATCACTTTCAGAAGTAGATTTATAAATTCTACCTGTATCACCTCTCACAGTGATAGACTCAGGTGTACTGTTTGCTTTTCAGAGAAGGGCTTTCAATTACCGCTTCCCTCTGTCTGCTTCGCGGGGGTTTCCCTGTTCTCATATTCTCTGGATTGTCTGAGATGACACTTCTCTAGTGAGCCTAATGTTTTTTAAAGATTTGAAAGGAAAATCCCCAAAAAGTAGTGTCCTGAGCCAAGGATGGTACCCGCTTTGGTATATTAATATCATTTGTGAAGACTAATAGCCCCCAGAGACTTCCTGGGACCCTCTGAATTGGTAGGAGAGGGGTGCCAGTTTTCAGAGGGTCAGAAGTTCATGCCACTGTATCTATTTCAGGTATACCCTGTGCCAGCCCCCACCCCAGCTCCAGCAGCAGGACCGAGTGGGAGCTGCTGCCTGCTTCCAAACATAGACACACAAAATACACACACACACCACATACATCACTCAGGCTGCACCTCGCAGACACACAGACACAACACACACACACCCCACCCCCCGCCCTCAGGCTGCACCCTGCCTTTGCTTCCTTTAAGACCACCCTAAATACTCATTTTAACCACATTTCGCCTCAATAAAAATGTTCAGGGGAAGGAAACGTGCCCCACCGTGATTTCCCCTAGGAAAATCCCTGCTGGTAGCTAGTGCTTATTTGTTCAATAAACAAAACCTTAGTCTGGGAATTGACGGTCAACACCAGGCAAATCCACACTAGTGTGCCTTGCGCAGTGCTCTGGGGCCAGCGCGTCTGCGTGAGCAGCCGGGGGGGCGGGGGGCGGGGAGAGGGAGCGGGGCCCGCCTCGCCCCGCCCACTCCGCCTTAGCCCCGGTCACCGAGAAGGGTATAGGTAGATGGAAATGAAATGCATAATTCATAAGGCCTGTAGTGGCGTCCGATCTGTGGAAGGGGAGTGGTAATTACAGAACTGAGAAGGGAGGCTGCAGGCGTGGAAGTAACCTTTATAGGTTAGAGGCTGCTGTGATAGATGGCCCGCATTGTTCTATGCCTGACCTTTTTCTGAACTTCCCTTTAGAAGAACAGAGGAAATACACTTCTGCCTTTTCCCATATTGTTTGTGAATAATACCTTCATATGCCAGCTTTGAGCGTGTTTGTGTTCTTGCGTTTGGGGGTTTTGCTTTCCTTGTCCCCTCCCCCACTTGGCCCCAGGCTTTGCTGCTTCCCATAGTAAAATCTAGTAGTCCCTAATTACTTCATCCCAGTATTAATGGTAAATATAGAGGCTACACAAATATTTGTCCATACTGAACACAGTTAGTACTGGGAAAGAAAAATACCCACGTAGCATCATTTCCCCACCTCTGCCCCCTGCCTTTCCCTCCCAAAGCTGGCTCCCCCAGGCAAGCAGGACAGGCCTGAGAACGGTCCTAAGGATGATGCAGATGGGCTGATGACAAAGGTGTGGGATGTGGCCTCTCAGTAGGGATGATGGAACCGATGACAGACCTTCAGCCCCACCTTGCAAAATGGAGTCATTTTCACCAGATGTTAAGGTGCACCTAGGAATGAAACTCACATTTAAACTGCTGATGCAATCGCAGAGAAAATAAAAAACATAACCAGGCTAGGGAACATGTGCCGTATTTCTTTTATCAGCCTTACCTCTACGCAACCCCAAGTCCTCCATGTTGTACATGCCACACTTCCTCCAGCGGTATTGATTTCCTGGTCTGAACTGTGAGTCCCCGGTGATGGCCGTGTGATCATCTGAAGCCTGTCAGCCTCTGTAAAGTCAGGGGACCCCAGAAGAGAGAGGAAGGAAGACATCTGTTTGATTTTTTTCACACAAGTTAGCATCGTGAAAGAGTCAGGCAGAAATGTTCCACTTAGCCGCCAAGTTGAATCTAGAGTTGAATCTTTGGAGGTATTTGGGGTTGTTTTGTTTCTTGAAAAACAAACCCTTTTTGAGCCTGAATGAAAAGGAACCAGACAGTTGTGGCAGAGGCTTTCAGTGAGGGGTCAGAATTTGGTTGGTTAACGCTGATTGAACACCTGTTGTGTGCAGGCTGCTCTCTGGAGGCTTAGCACTTCCTTAGGAAGCACATAGGCTCTGTCTTCTCAAGGAGCTTTTGATCTCATGGGGAAAGCCAGGACAAGCCCAAATGCACACATACAAAGACCTGCTTATGTAACTGACACTCTACAGAGGCAAGGGTGACAAGCTCGGTTACTGTAAATGATTTTTCAAAACTTCGTATCAATGATGGCTCCCTTTCTTTCACACATTCATTTAATTGCTTGTTGTTTCTTTTTTTTAGTTGTCTCTTTTAAAATCTCCCTAGCTGCCTCCTCTCTTTCCATCTCCATTTGTTATTTCTTTCCTCAATTCCAGATAAATAGTTTCTTCTCTTCACCTACCATTCCTCCATATCTTTTAAAGATACAGACTTCCTAAGTCAAGCTTCTCCCATTAAAAATAAAGGATTTTTCCATGGAAAGCCCCATTACCAGAGAAGTACTAGAGAGGGCTGACTTGTTCTCTAGCCCTTCTCTTGCCTGACACATAAACACATGCATGTGCGTGCTTAATCATGTCCAACTCTGTGCGACCCTATGGACTGTAGCCCACCAGGCTCCTCTGTCCATGGGATTCTCCAGGCAAGCATACAGGAGTGGGTTGCCGTTTCCTCCTCCAGGGGATCTTCCTGACCCAGCGGATCGAACCCACGTCTCCTACATTGCAGGTAGATTCTGCTGCCTGAGCCGTCAGGGAAGCCACACATACATCAGTGATGCATAAACAACAAATAGTAAGAAGTCCCCGCGTTGACTTCTTCCTCAGAAAATGACTTTCGTCAGCGGGCGTCTGTGTGTTGAACATTGACTACATCCTGCAGGGTCTGTGGTAGGAGAAGGAGACTGAGGGCTCTGCCTCTCCCAGCCCGCGCGTGTGAGGCGTGACCATCCGTACGTGTGGAGGGCCCGCCCCCACAGCACCTGTGCCAGACATACAGAGGGGAATAACAGACGCCCACTGCCTCAAGATGCTTCCGGTCCAGCTGAGAAGCCACTGATAGATTTTTCTCCTTTTAAGAAACAGTGATCAGGGCAGGGGTGAATGAAAGACTGGAATGGGCAGATGTATTGTGGGGACACAGACTCAGAGAGCGCCTTGGTCAGGACAGAATTCTAGAGGAGGCAGGATTCGAGTCGGAAGCCTTGACGGCCAGAGGAGGGCTGTCCATAGAGGCAAACTGGGGGTGTGGCTGGGGGTGGGGGGCGAGGGGGGTTGGAAGGGATGCCGGGCATGCTGCCAGGGCCTCGTCCTGACCGCCCTGACGAGTCTGGATGGTTCTGCCCTGTTGCCTCTTGTGCTCCCACCAGGTAGTTCCCCCCCTTCCCTCTCAAGTCCATCTTCCTTTCCTATTCCTCTTGAGCCCCAGCCGACTCACATGCAGTACCCTATTTCTACACTCGGGTTAGTCCACTCAGCTAGGGTGGGGTTCGGTGCTCCAAGGAACAAGATGAACATTTTAATCTCTTTTGCTGAAGGCTGCTCCATTCCGAAGGCAAGATCCGAGAGTCCCAACTCTTGGGTTACAAAGAGGCCCCATTGTTTGGATGAGAAAAACAAGTTTCTGGATAGATGAGCAGTGGTGTTCTCATCTGGGGGGACAGCCTGCTCCCCTTCCACCGGCAGAAACGTCTTCCAGGCTCTCGTCTGCAGTGTGCTCTGGGTCTGTCACGGTGATGTCCCTGGCTGTCCCCGGTGGCCTCCATCCCTCTGTCCTGCAGCAGTCAAAGGACGGGGGGCCTTTCAGAGCGTACATCCACCCCTGCACTCCGGCAGCCACTCGTGTTAGCTGCAAAAAGCCAGCTTCGTTTTTCCTCCACGACCCAAGTGAGCACAAGAAAGCAACTGCAGTTTTGTTTTGTCTTGTTTCCAGTTCCTCTAGGAAAAGTTGAGTATTAGGTTTTCCCGAAATCAGCTGCCTTTGGCTGGAGACCTGGGATTTATGCCCCACTCTCTTGTCCTAACATTGGAGAAGGAAATGGCAACCCACTCCAGTGTTCTTGCCTGGAGAATCCCAGGGATGGCAGAGCCTGGTGGGCTGCCGTCTGTGGGGTCGCACAGAGTCGGACACGACTGAAGCGACTTAGTGGAGGCAGAGGCTTGTCCTAACTCCCGTCGGAACAAACAACCAGCCACCACGGGGGCCACATCTTTGCCCTGACCAGGGCAGCTCTGAACAGACCCTCTGCAGCATGTCCTGCGGTAGAATTGAGTGAAGAATGGTACCTCCATTCTCCTCCACCCATCTGGTCTCCCGGCAGAGCCAGCCTCATCCACCTGGCTCTTCCTCCACACACCTGTCCACATGCAGACAGGACCCTTCTGCATTCTGTGGACCAGAACCTGCTCCATCGGCCAGGATGGCCGCTGGCTTTAGTTGAAAACTTGCTTAGGTAGTGTATCAGCTGGCTTTGACCCTTCTTTCTCTGTAATTCTCTACCAACAGCGCAGTAGCAGGAGGGAGGCCTTGTCTGAGGATGGAAATATCCCCATGGCTACAGGGAAAGTGACCCTCCAGTATGTGTTCAACATCTTTACTCAGCAGGCTCCTCTCCATATCTCAGGTTTCGGCTCTGGCTCTCTCGATTGGTACGTCTCCAATTGGTGACACCGAATGCATCTCGCTTTCAAAAAGGAGCAGGTTTATCGCCAGGCCCTGTCTTCCTCACCCCCATCCATCAGCCATAAAGACCACCTCCTGATTTAGCCCTGTGAGCCACAGAGTCAGATGGTGCCTTAAGAAGGGAAATAACCCAAGGATGAGCCTTGACTTTGGTACCGTTCACTTGCCAAGAGCTGGGCATCAGGGGGCCCCACGCAGGACAGCATACTGGCTCTCCAGCCTTGTGCTGGTTCAGTCCAGCCCTGAGAACATTTCTGAGAACTCCCTATGGGCCAGTGGAAGCTAAGTGTTAACCAATGGAAAGTTTTCCACTGAAATAAAAAATTTCTTATAAGTAAGTAATAGTACCTTCTTAGTGTGCTTTCATTTGGGATAGAGGCTGTTGTTCTGTCGCTAAGTCACGTCTGAGTCTTTGTGACCCCATGGACTGCAGCACGCCAGGCTCCCTTGTACTTCACTGTCTCCCAGAGTTTGCTCAAATTCAGGTCCATTGAGTCAGTGAGGCTATCTAAACATCTCATCCTCTGCTGCCCCCTTCTCCTTTTGCTTTCAATCTTTCCCAGCATCAGGGTCTTTTCCAGTGAATCAGTCTTCACATCAAGTGGCCAAAGTATTGGAGCTTCAGCATCAGTCCTTCCAGTGAATATTCATGGTTGATTCCCTTTAGGATTGACTGGTTTGATCTTCTTGCTGTCCAGAGGACTCTCAAGAGTCTTCTCCGGCACCCCAGTTTGAAGGCATCAATGACTGAGCCTTGAGTTAACTTACTCAAAGGTATGAAGGAGACCCCTCCTTTCTTCCCGGCCTGACATCCCACTTCCACCCCACTGGGGGTGACACATAGCCACTCTGAATAAAGTGGAGGGGCTGCATCTGCCACAGGTCTGGAACTGAAATTCCAAATTCCCTCCCAGTGCAGAGAAAAGAGGAGTGGCCTCAGGAAGCAAAGGGTGAGGCCTTCTTGATATCATCAGCAGACTTCCCGGGGAAGCTCAAAATGCAGTTTCAACCCTCAGTTTCAGTCAGCAGACTAGCAACAAAGCAGAAGAAACAGTCAACCAGCAGAACTAAAAAGAACATCCAAGGTTTTGCAGCCAGCTGCCCTGGGCTTTGCGCTGCACTCCTATCACTGTGAGCTGGGACTCTGGTCTGGTCCTCCTGTTAAGGACCTGATCCCTGGAGGTGTGGGGGCCACACTACAAGATGCACACACTCCTGTACAGGCCACGTGTCACCACCGCATGCAGAGAGGGGCCAGTGTGCAGGAGGGGCTTGGTGATGCCCACCGCATCTCTCCACCCAGCTGTGAGTGACACTGGACGTTGCTTTCTGATAAGCCACGGAGCTGTTATGTTTTTGCTCTATGCACTTCTTTTTAAATATGTTGTCCTTCACAATCAGTCAAAGATTTTTTTAATTTTATAAAAGAACCTGGAGCCGTACATGTGTAAAAAGAATCCCTAGGTGTAGTTCAGTTCAGTTCAGTCACTCAGTCGTGTCTGACTCTGCCACCCCATGGACTGCAGCACGCCAGGCTTCCCTGTCCATCACCAACTCCCGGAGTTTCCTCAAACTCCCATTGAGTCAGTGATGCCATCCAACCATCTCATCCTCTGTCACCCACTTCTCAATCTTTCCCAGCCCTCAATCTTTCCCAGCATCAGGGTCTTTTCCAGTAAGTCAGTTCTTTGCATCAGGTGGCCAAAGTATTGGAGCTTCAGCATCAGTCCTTTCAATGAATACTCAAGACTGATTTCCTTTACAATTGACTGGTTTTGATCTCCCTGCAGTCCAAGAGACTCTAAGAGTCTTCTTCAACACCACAGTTCAAAAGCATCCATTCTTTGGTGCTCACCCTTCGTTATAGTGCAACTCTCACATCCATACATGACTACTGGAAATATAGCTTTGACTAGGCAGACCTTTGTCAGCAAAGTACTGTCTCTGCTTTTTAATATGCTGTCTAGGTTTGTCATAGCTTTTCTTCCAAAGAGCAAGCATCTTTTAATTTCATGGTTGCAGTCACCATCCACAGTGATTTGGGAGCCCAAGAAAATAGTCATTGTTTCCATTGTTTCCCCATCTATTTTCCATGAAGTGATGGGACCGGATGTAGACATGTGCCAAAATCTGAGATTCCACTTCCCTGGCCAACAGGTGCTTCCATAGACATTTACTGAGCATGTACTTTCGCCAAAAGTATGAGCATAAAATCTGGTAATATTATAGTCCCATGGGGTGTTAGAAGGCAAGAGCAGGCATTTTCCAGCATCCCCTGACTTCATGATAACAAGCCCCAGAGACCTGAGAGATACTGGGTCACCGGGTTTGGGGTGGGCTGAGTAGACACAGTACAACAGTACATGTCAAGAGGATAAGGAATTCCAGGACAGGGTCCATGTTTTCGAAATGACCTATTATGGGGTCCAAGTCATTCTTCCCAGGAACATTTGTTAAAGTGATTTACAAAGAATTAGAGGCTAACGTCAGAATATCCCCTAGGTATCTGGGAACTGGTTTCTGAATTATACCAATATTGTTAGAAGCCTTTGGAGATTATAGTCATTGAGTTCCAGATCCAACCTTTTCTTCTGGTACATAAGCAAGAAGGTTAGATTTTAGCGCTGAACTTTGCAGAGTTGAAGCCGAGCTGGGAACCAAGGGTCAGCACAGGGGTGGGGAATGGGAGGGTGGAGATATGTATGCGTGTGTGTGTGTGTGTGTGCATATATTTAGTGTACACCAGGCAAGTCTTACTCAGAGCGAAAATGTTCATTGCCAATACAAATCCAAAAATTCCGCTGTGATTCTAACATTGTTCTGAAGTGGTTGGTTGACTCAAGGAAACGCACTTCCTGTGGGAGACTGTCCAAGTGTCGCGTGAGGATGATGTCACCAGCACAGTCAAACCCTGATTATATATAATCAACTTTCCAGGTGGATGCGATGCTTTGTTCTGATGTCTTGAGCAATTTCTGTTCGTGAGAACTGGAGATGCTCAATTATAGCAGCATCACCAGTGAGGATCTTGAATCCTCACAGCACACACACACAGTTTTATGGCTGTCCGCAGTGGTCCCGAGAAAGAACTTCTAGAACCCCTCTGAAACAACTTCATTGCATATGTAACATCAAGCTGGGGCCGCCACAGGCACCAGTTGGGTGTGTTCCTGGCTTCCCTTCTGGAGTCAGAGCCTTGTCACTGTCAGATGACAGCGTCCTCCTCATCATACTACAAGGCAGATCTTCTTACGGAAGAAAATCTCTTCTGTGGAGGGTGTGCCTCTTGGGAGGCACAGTGTTTGGTTGGACTGGTCTCCTTACCACCTCGTCTCCAGGCAGGCACACACAGTGAGAGGGCTCCTGGTCAACCCCCGCCTGTGATTTGTTCCTGGAGCTGTGTCTCTGAGTCACTGTGTCTTTCACCCGTTTGTCAAGCACCTCAAAGACAGAGCTGCTTCTTTACTGTCTCCTGTTTGCCAGGGAAGCTGTATCTTTTTCAAAATCGAACCCCAGGTTGACCTTGGATTAGCCAGGCCTCAGTTGCTATCTCCACTTGGACCTTTCTGGGTCCCCCTGACATGGTACCAACCCATCTTCTAGGAATACTGCCCCGAGGCACTCTCCACCATTCACCTTTCAGGTTGTCTTCTGTGAAAATCCTTTGGGCTTTGGGGTCCAGTGTCCCTAAAATAGCCTCCTCTGAGTCCTCAGATTTCTGCTACTCCTAGGGTCCTGTGTTGCCTTGATGTAATCCTTTGCCTCCTAGTCCAGGTCACCAACTCAAATAGTGCCTCTGAGCGGGTGTCAGCCTTTCCAAGTCTCCTTATTTTTGCGGCGGAAACATAAGATTTAACAACCCATCTGAAATACAATTTTACATTTTGATTGCTTCTGCCCCAGCCATACTGAGGTTACTTTCAATCTACATATATTTGTGGGAACAGGCTTTTTCACTGCAGTTCAATTCAAGTACACCTTATAATATCAGTGATTATAAAATACCATGGACTAACAGAGTGTCTTGCTTCCAGAGAGTTCAAACTGCTTTACAATTCTACCAAACGTAATTTATCTTCATAAGCTGCTGCAGAGACAAGGAAAAAAGCAAGATTAATAATCACATTTTATAGATGGTGAAATAAAAACCCAGAGAAATTGAGTAACATTTTTCCAGAAATGCACAGTCCTTCCTGTGCTCTGTGATTAGTGTTGCAGATTTATTGCCCAAGTTGGGAGTGGCTGTGAACCTTGCACTTGTGTTATTAGTGTGGATGATGGAGACATGAACTTGGCCGGGGAGGTTGGGTAAGGAAGAGCTTGTACTGTGAAAGGTAATGCAGGGTTAGGGTCATGCTCTCCAGTAGGAGGACATGGGGGGTTGTGGATGAGCAGTATTCTTTCTAAAGCTAAATGGCGAGGACTTCGTTGTTAGATATATTAATCTTTGTACCTTTTTCGTATAGATAAATGAAAAAACTCTTTAATGGTTATGCTTTAATATATTTAAATAGTTTTCCTAATGTTTCAATTTATAAGGAAGAAAATGGACCTTTAAAATGAGGAAAGGGGGGCTTCCCTGGTGGTCCATTGGTTAAGAATCCGCCTGCCAATGCAGAGGACATGTGTTTGATCCCTGGTCTGGGAGGATCCCACATGCCGTGGGACAGCTGAGCCCTTGTGCCATAACTCCTGAGCCCATGCCCTAGAGCCTGCAAGCCACAACTGTTGAAGCCTATGTGCCTAGAGCCTGTGCTCTGCAACAGGGAAGCCACTGCAATAAGAAGCCATCACACCACAACTAGAGAGTAGCCCCTGCTCTCTGCAACTAGAGAGAAGCCCATGCATCAAGAAAGACCAAGCGCAACCAAAAAGTAAATAACATAAATAAAACTTTTTTAAATGAGGAAAAAGGGTGCTCTTTATCTAATTGCCGTCCCATGGACTAAGACACATTGTACATAATACATAAGTGATATACTGTCTGTTGACTGCTTTCGCCAGGCCAGGCCCTGTGCTAGGTGCTCCTATGATGCTGTTTCATTTTATCCTCCTACCAACGTCAGGAAATTGGTATACAGCCACGACCTGATGGCACTGTGAACTTGGGGTCCTGAGTGTTTCCACTCAGCTCAGGTGGTGTCCACGCCTCTGTCAGGGGTCATTCCCCCATGGGGTCACAGCATCTGCACATGATCTGGGAAGGCCTCACTAGCTACATATACTGTCAGGAGAGCCAAATATCAAAGCTTAATCACTGGTGTGTCGAAAATGACAGTTGTTCGTTCTCTTTCTATAGAAAGATAGAATTTTCCATGTCTTGCTATGGAAATGTTGGAGAGGAACAATCTCTCTTTCTTAGGTGCAAATTTTGTCTGACACTTCGTGTGTGTTTCAAGTATTTTTGATGTCCCAAAATAGCAGCAAGGAGCCTCTGTAAGAGGATTCCATGGGCTGGTAAATGAGGGTTGAGTCCCTGACACAGCCCGGGCAGTTCTGAGCCCAGAGGGGAAAGGCCATGTCCCAAGCTGGCAGCCCTACCCGCTGCGGACCCTAACCGAGACCAGAGACAGCCCTCATGCAAGAGATCAGGATATGATTTTTTTTTCTTTTTTTTTAAAGCATGTAAACTTTGAAATAGAAAGGCCAAGTAGTCTGCCTCTTGTCTTAGGCAGTGTTGCCAAGGAGATGGCGCCAGCTTCAGGGAAAACTGGTGCCTGCTGAGGGTGTGGGATTGAAACAGAAAGGTTTATTCCTTCTGCAGAGGTGTGGTGAGCACCTAGGTGCTCCATACCTGTGCTAGACTCCAGAGGTGCAGCCAGAGGCCAGGGATGGACGTGTACTCACCCCGCCCTGTGCCTGGAGGCCACCTCGCCCATTCACCTCCCCCCGCCCCGCCCCACCCCCTAGGCTTTGCATCTCCTGCATGTGTGCTGGCCGCAGGCCCATTGTTGCCTCCAACTAGACAGTGAACTCCTGGAGGAACCACAGGGTCTGGTTTCTGACCGTCAGCACCCAGCACAGTGCCTGGCACATAGAAGATGCTTAGGAAAATGGCAATTGAATTATTCCCCACTAAGTGACTAAATGAGGGGTGCTAAACTCTGTCTTTGGATAACCCCTGCTAATAATGGTTTCTTCCCTGAAGAATGAATACACCTTAGCAACCATCGAATGTGCTTCAGGTGCACTGAACAAAAAGAAACCGATTTTAGACTTGACTTTGAACATCCAGGAGCTTGGAGCCTTACAGACCAGTGGAGCAGGGACCAGGCATCTGCCCGATCATAGCAGAGGGGTCTTTGGTTCCCCAGGGATTACTGAGGGGCCAGATAGAGAAGTACCTTCCTGACCTGAGGGCTCGTGCTGAGCAGATTTTTATGAAGCATCTGCTGTGTACCAGACTGAGACTCAAAACACAGGCCCTGCCCTTGGGATAGTGGAGGGCGAACACCCGGACATACATAAACAACAGTCGTTCAGTCGCTCAGTCGTGTCTGACTCTTTGCAACCCCATGGACTGCAGCACGCCAGGCTTCCCTGTCCTTCACTGTCTCCCGGAGTTTGCTCAAACTCATGTCCATTGAGTCAATGATGCCATCCAACCATCTCATCCTCGGTCATCCCCTTCTCCTGTCTTCAATCTTTCCCAGCATCAGGATCTTTTCCAGTGAGTCGGTTCTTTGCATCAGGTTGGTCAAAGGATTGGAGCTTCAGCATCAGTCCTTCAGGTGGTCAGTTGGTATCTATTGGACCGATCTGGTGGTTCGTGTCTGTAGGTTCATCACGCAGTCCACCAGCACCGAGAGCAAGGTGTGTTTGAGTGCGGAAGGGGCGGGGAGGACAGGCTGTCTCAGAAGTGTGACCAGCATGTCATGTGTGCAGACAAGAGGACACAGCCTTTGAATAGGGAAGAGTTTCAGAGTAAATTGGAAAAGGTTGAACCCAAAGGCAGGAGACCAGTAGGGGTTTACAAGAGAGGGCTGGACCACAGAGGGCTCCAGCAAGCCTACAGTGTGGAGCTGAGTGGATGATGGCTTCTAGAGGAATGGGAAGAGATGGGCCTTTATCAGCCCTGCCCATTCACACACACGGAGGCCCACTCTTCCCCAGGCGAAAGGCTCGCGCCTGGGCTCCTGTTCCTTCATGAAGATTCGCCCCTTCCACCCTCCTTTGTTTGCGAGCCTTAGAACTTTCCATCTGAATCACATATTTTAGCACTTTCTTATATTTAATAAAGGTTTATTCAATCTACAAATCCTTACTGATTGGCTCCTAAATGCCAGACCCTGCGCTGCCGTCATGGACGTAGCAGAGGAGACAGACACAGTGAGGAGGTTATTGGGAAAGTGCTGTAAAGTGACATTTATGGCACTAGAGATGGAGACTAACCAGTGTCAAGGGATGCCTGTCGGTGGCGGTGACAATTAAGCAGAGGTTTGAAGGATGAGCAAGAAGGAAGCCGCCACCTGAGAACCAGCGGAGAAAGCATTTGACGCCGAAGCAAGAGCTCCTCAGGAAGGCTCAGGAAACTGGTTAGGCTGGGGCTTACTGAACTGGGAGAGCGGACTGGATGACTGCCAGGCTGGGCAGGGCCCAGCGGGCGCAGGGGACTGAGAGTTCGTTCTCAGGGTGGCAGGGAGACTGGGAAGGACTTCACGCGGAGGGCCTGTGACCTGTTGAGCTGGTAGAGAGTGGACTGGAAGAAGCAGCAATGACGTGGAAAGATGGGAAGGCCCAGGTGAGGTGGTCAGAGCCAGAGCGGTGGCTGCAGAAGTGGAGAATCCAGGGCCAATTGAGCTACTTCAGAGCTGCCATTATTGAGTGGCAAGGATATAGAGGGAGAGAGAGGAATCAGAGATCAATCCCAGGTTTCCAGCATGAGTAATGGGGCAGGGTGGGGAGGGGAGTGCGATAGTAATTCCATTTAGTGAAACAGAGGACAGAAGGAGGAATTATTTGGGGTGGGAGGGTACAGAGAAGAGTGCCCTTTTAAACGCAAGTTGAGGTGGTCGAGAGATATTCCAGTGGAAGTGTCCGGCCATCAGAAACATAAAGCTGGAGCCAAGAAAAGTCCAAAAAGGAGACAGACTTTTGGAAATACACAAAACGGGATTTAAACTGCTAAGAATGGACACGGTGACCATCGCAGTTTCCTAGCGTTCAGAGATGAGTACCACAAAATACATGACTCAGAGTAACAGAGACTTGTTCTCTCAAAATTGTGGAAGCTAGGTGTCCCAAATCAAGGCCATGCTCCCTCTGAAGCCTCCAGGGAGCGGCCTTCTTGCCTCTTCTAGCTTCTGGCTCCTTGGCTTGTGACAGCATCACTCCAGTCTCTGCCTCTGTCTTCACATGACCATCTTCCCTCTGCGTATGTGTCCAGATCTCCCCCTTCTTCCGAGGACACCGGTCATACTGGATGAAGGATGCACCCTGCTCCAAGACGACATCATCGTAACTGATGACATCTGCAGTCGCCCCGTTCCCAAAGAAGGGCACATGTTGAGCTACTGAAGATTAGGACTTCAGCATGACTTTGGGACATGGTTCAACCCCATAAGAATTACCTAGAAAAACAATGAAACGAGAGAAGAGAAGGGGTTCTGGGGCTTTGCCATCGGCAGCACTTGGATAGAGGAGGACAAGCCGTGAGCAACAGAGCGGAACAAATGCAGGAGCATGTAGTGTCATTCGAACCAAGACTATGTGTTTCAAGACCAGACGGAACGATCACCTGTGTGGAAGAAACAGGACTGTCAGGCTCCAGAGCTGAGAAACTGACCAGTAGACGTGACGTGGTCCCTGCTGGCCTCGGCGAGCTCCGAGCTTGAGTGGAGCGGAGGGGCACGTCCAGTGAGAGGAGGAGGGAAGATGCGAGAGGCAGAGCAGTGGAAGCTGCCGGAGATGACTCTTCAGAGATTTGGCTTTGGAAGGAGAACAGAGAACTAGGGCAACAGCTGCAGGGAGCTGAAGGGATTAGGAGAGGTTTGGTTTTCGCGTGTTTTGTTCTTGCGTTCTGTTTTATTGTTTTTAGACGGGAGACACTGGAGCGAGGGTGTGCGCTTGGACTAGGTCTGTTTGTGTGTGTGTGCGCGTATTGTTTGTTTTCGTGCTCGACTTCAGTTGTCACCTGTGCTTTGGTGTCGCCTCCCCAGCGACCCGTGGGGGACAGGGTCTGCAGGGGAAGGGGGCTGCACCTTCTGTTTCTTTTGTTTCCCAGCTGCCCCGCCTGATGCCCACACATTTGCTCACTAGGATCACAGCAAAAGAAATCCTCTGCCATACATATCGTGACACCAGGAATTGCTGTCATTCCGTTTTCTGATGGACTAAACAGTTTTTTTAAATATTTACTTACTATTTATCTGGCTGTGCTGGGTCTTAGTTGAGGCATGAGAACTCTTAGTTGCAGCATGTGGGATATTACTTCCTCAACCAGGGATCGAACCTGAGCCCCCTGTATTAGGACCTCGGTGTCTAAACCAATGGGCCACCAGGGAAGTCCCCAGCTAAATGATTTTCACAGGTCCCGTTCCTAAAACGCGAGCCTGCTGTTTCTCGCCCAAGAACATCATTGTCATGCCCTTTGCATGACAGTCTTACCTGTTGGATTCTGCTGGGCAGATCATCAGGGAACAGAATCTGGGAAATGGGTTTTCAGGAGTTCCCCGTGGTCTGCTTAAGGGCATGAAAAAGTAGATGCCCTTAGTGAAAGTTAGTCACACAGTCGTGTCCAACTCTTTGCAATCCCATGGACTGTAGCCCACCAGGCTCCTCTGTCCTTGGAATTCTCCAGACAAGAGTACTGGGGCCTGAGGACCAGTTAATTAATCTGACAGGAAGGGCAGCCTCATGGTCAAGTCCCGAGATGGCCCCACGGAACCAGAGCAACCTGACCCTAAGACCCGACCTGGAGACTGGAGTGTCCAGGCTACAACGGCCAAAGGGACAGGTCACAAGAACGGGGACAGATGTGCTGAGATGCCTGATTCTGAGCCAGCAGCAGCTGCCACAGGAGGGGCTTCTCAGGACCAGAACAGGTACCTCCCCGAGGAGAGGCCCGAGCCTGCACGTGAGAGGAGGCAGGTGGACACATCTGACTCTCGAGCAGAGCAAAGCAGGTTCTGCCACATGTGTAATAAGAGTTGTTTTCACTATCATGTTCTTTTGAGATACTCCCTTCTTTTCAAAAAGATGTGTTGGTTTTTTTTTTTAAATCAAAACCACTGCGGAAGAGATGGCATTGCTGGAAGCAACCTGCGGTAGTCTCATCAGTTCCACATAATGATCTGTGGCTCTGGAAGCCCTGGTGTGTGGGGGCACTGCTCGACACAGTGACCTAGACCAGGTCGAAGGTCCCATGACCTGGGACAGTCCAGCAGTGATGCCTCCCCAGGGCATCCGTGCCGGAGGGCAAGAGCTGTCCCCCACGTCCACACGAACCGTCAGCAACTAGGCTGGGAGGAGACAAAGACCAAAGACAGGGCGAAGTGCCAGGCACAAGCACTGGAGCAGAAGACACCCAGCAGCGAGGGGACGGGGACAGGGGAGACCCCTCAAGTAACAGCTCGCTCCCTGGCCCTCCGCGGCAATCCCCGCCTTCCAAGCCCATGGAGACCCAGCCTTGGCCTCGCCGCCCAGACCACGATCTCATAGCTCTGGAAGCGCCAACAGTAGTGCTGCCTCTCCAGCTCCAAGGAAGGGAAGAGACTCCTTTTCACATTTGAAAAATCAAAAGACTTGATAGCAAGACCTTTTGGTTCTTATTTGTTTTTTCAGAACCATTATGTAGAGAAAAAAAAAAAAAAAACAGCAATGAGAGCCAGTTGAAAGGAGCAGGCAGGGAGATGCTTTGTGGGCAGGGAGAATTCAGCTCGAAGCTCCAACAAGTGGAGGTGCTCTTGGCACCCCCTCACTCCCTCCTCTCCTGCTGGCTGGGCAAAGATAACCCAGATAGAGAAAAGTCTCCCAGCTCCTGGGCTCCCCCTCCAGGCTGCTAAAAAGGTGGAGTTGCATCTTCCTGGATCACTTCATCCAGGGGGCTGTTGGTAGAGAAAACAGAAGTTGGGCCAGTGCATCAGCAGAGTGCCTTGAGCCACGTTTAAAAAAAAAAAAAAATCTTAAACTGAGTTCATATCTCATGCTCTGAACGTGGTGTTCTCCAAAATGTACCCCTAGCAATCATGACCAATTCCTAGAAAAGCGGAGCTACTCTGTGGTCTTTGGTTTTGATTACCAACTACATGTGAAATTTTCTCTTTGAGTTTAGGTGATTTCCTTCAGAAGTTCCAGCAGGTAACCAGGCTTATCATGTGAAGGAACATAGTTTCTAAAGTTAGGAAAGGGTTTATAATGGAATTCTGATTAACAGATCATGAACCAGGTACTATAATCGTCATAGTAGAGAATTCTTTAGAAGATAACAAAAAAACAAAAGTAGTGTTTCCTTGGAAAAGTGTGATACAAACTCCTAAAAAGGGATTGTTGACATAAACAGATACTGTGTTTAATCCCATTCTGGGTGGAGGCAACTTGTTTTATATATGACTGAAAATAGAATACTTCTGCTTCAGAATTCCTTTGTAAAAACTGAGCATCCTTGGGACTTCCCTGGTGACCCAGTGGTTAAGACTCGGAGCTTCCACTGAATGCTCAGGGTGCAGGTTTGATCCCTGGTCAGGGAACTAAGATCCTGCATGCCACTCAGCAAAAAAAAAAACCAAAAACCTGGGCATTCTCTAGAGGTTGGTTTCCTGGGTTTTCAGCTACAAAAGATAATTCCTGAGTATCTCAAAAGCGTTGATTAGCTCATCTGGCTGGAGCGTGATGGTAATGAAGCAGTAGCTGTGGTTCCCTCTGGGTCTGCTCTACAACCTCAGACCTATCATGCATCTCAGCCAGTCATCCAACCAGGCTCCCTGCTGAAGGGAGAACCAGGCCAAAGTATGCAGGGATCATTGCAACCCAGCTCAAGAACAACAGAACCTTGAGGGGGTCACTAACGATAGCTTGGGTTTGAAAGACTGGATTTTGTTGTTGTTGTTGTTGTTGTAGAATTCATATAGAAATAGCTTCCTGCATTTCCAAATTGCTAATGACATTTTTTTTCCCATTCTTCCTTTTCAGGGCCCCTGAGATCATCCTGGGTTTACCATTTTGTGAGGCAATTGATATGTGGTCTTTGGGCTGCGTCATCGCAGAGCTGTTCCTGGGCTGGCCGCTGTATCCAGGAGCTTCAGAGTACGATCAGGTGGGTCCAGATAGCACAGGTGCTCTCAGCCAGCTCTCTTCCTTTGTCTGGATGGGCACCCCTTTCATAACCTGACATAGGGGCGGGGCTCTGAGGTGTGATACTGTCTCCCAAACCTTGCTTCCTTTCGATCGCTTTTTTTTTTTTTTAATTTAGCCACGACTTTTATTGAAGCATCTTATCTGTGTTGTCTCCTTAAGTACCAGAATCCAAATTTACAATTGAGGATCGCCTGGCTTTTCTTTGTTCTTCTTCCTTTTCCTTTGATTACTTCTTTCTCTCCCTATAAAATTGTCGTTTTTCTCTGAGACGCTAGAGCCGTTAGTATACCACGTGTGTGGTGACAGGAAAAGCCCTGACCTCATTCCCATCTTTCCTTGCAGATCCGGTATATTTCACAAACACAGGGTTTGCCAGCAGAATATTTATTAAGCGCAGGGACAAAGACAACTAGGTTTTTCAACCGGGACACGGACTCGCCGTATCCTCTGTGGAGGCTGAAGGTAGGAAGAACACACACCTCGTTCCTCACCAACACCCAGCTTTTGGGGAAGAAGGTCCCATTTGCGGGGAGCCTTTAAATGAGGCATGTGGGTCCTGGCTCTGACTCTGATTGGGCCACGGGGGAGGCGCGACTGTGGTTGATACCTGGTGGATGGATTTTCGAATGTTCAGAAAGCACCGCTTTGCTTGACCTACTGCCTTTGCAGCTCAAGCTCTGATTGCTGAACTCCCTCGATTTCATCCAGTAAACCTGGACGACCTGCCTGGTTGGCTACTGGATAGAGAAATGAAAGACGTGAACGGCCCCCCTCCCTTAAGGAGCTCCCAGTGCAGAGGGAGACTGAACTTGTGTGACAAGCCCTGCCCCCTCCCCATGACCAGCACCCTGTTTCAGGCAGGAGCAATGTGGGAGCCTGGAGGAGGGAGGCTTGATTCCTGCTATGGCAGAGGGTTGAGGAGGAGCATTTGAGCCAGGCCCTGAAGGATGCAGAGCGCTTTGCAGGAGGCAACACAGTATCCCAAGGCTCCGGGAGGGCTCTGCTGGCCCCCCAGCAGGTGGTGTAGCGCCTCACTGCACACCGTAAACTCGGGCAGTTTGACTTGAACGGAAACATATTTTGCTTTCACTTTGATCTGTGCCTAGTAATTAAAATTAATGTTGTTTTTTTTTTCCCCTGGGAAGGAGAAAATAATATACATCTTAAGTGTGTTTTGTGTTCATTTTAGGTGTTTCTTTATTTTTTGCAAGAGTGTGGGTGGGTATTTTTTTAACAGAAACCACAGCCAAACTGTAATACATTTAGAGATAATGCATGGTCAGTGATGGCAAAAGATTTAGAAAAGAGATCTGGCAGCTGAGCAGGCCTCTGAGGCTCTTGATGGGAGGCTGGCGTTTGGCAGCTGTTGAGGGTGAGCGGCTCAAGGTCAGGTCCAGTGAAAAAGAGTCCTGGCGGGAGGAGGCTGAGGCCGGCCAGGGGCGGGGTTCACTTCTGCGTCTTAGGAGCCTCAGGCCTTCGTGGCCAGCTGTTCCTGCGTCGAAGCCTGGATCTTAGCAGCTCCAGGTGTGCTGTCCTTGACTGAGTCTTGGAGGATCAGTTACCTATGATTCATGAATGAGTCCAAAATCCCATAGTCATTGGAAACAGCAGCTTCCTAGACTGAGGCCAGTTCAGGAACTGGACGTGTGTCCCCTGGACCCAGACAGAGGGGACTGCCAAGCAGACTCCGGAGCCAGCGGTCATGGGACCTTGGCAAGCTCCTCAAGCTCTCTGCCCCCGTTTGCCCCTCTGGAAGATGGGCTGGTAATCAGCCTCCCTAATTTGGCTGTGAAGGGCATTACATGAGTTCACGTGCTTTGGAACAGTACCTGGGGACTTCCCTCGCAGTCCAATGGTTGAGAATCCGCCTGCCAATGCCGGGGCCTCGGGTTCGACCCCTGTTCCAGGAAGGCTGCACATGCAGAGGGGTAACTAAGCCTGTGCGCCCCAACTACTGAAGCCCGCGTGCCCTAGAGCCCATGCTCCACAATAAGAAAAGCCACCACAATGAGAAACCCCCAGTGGCCACAACTGGGGAAAGTCTGCACGCAGCAAGGACACAACACAGCCAAAAATAAATACATAATTAAATAGATAAATAATTTTTTCAGAAAGTAGTGCCTGACACATAGGGAGAGCTCTATCTGTATGAGTTTGATAAGTTAAAATTTTAAAATATGCGGACAAAGGGCTTCTGCTTTTCCACATATGAAACCTAACCGCATCCCTTAAACTTAGGGGAGAACATGGTTCTCTTGGGGTTGTGGCATATACTGCCTTCCGGGGATCCCCTAGACCCAACTCAGAGCTGACCCCCGCAACAGGTGTTCATGGGAAGGAAGGAAGGAGGAGGGGTGACCTAAGTGTGGAGCAGGAAGAGAGGAAGGAATTCCTGGGCAGGTCGCTTTAAGAATCCTGTCTCCTCTGAAAGGTGGGAAAAGATCCTCAGGGGGAGAAGCAGAGGTTGACAGGTTTGGGTCACAGTGATTAGGAAATAATTCACATTACCAACGGGCTCTTGCCTCTCTTGACCAGACACCAGATGACCATGAAGCAGAGACGGGGATTAAGTCAAAAGAAGCAAGGAAGTACATTTTCAACTGTTTAGATGACATGGCCCAGGTAAGCTCCGTGGGTGAGTATACAGTGTTAGCCCTTTCAGAGCCAAGCACAACACTTCTGCCGGAGTAATTAACAGAGGATGGAGGGTAGAAATCCACCTGTGGTGGCTGACCTTGACCTTAAACAATGATATGTCGGCCTTAGGAAGTATACCACTGGGTTTGTGGAACATTTTTAAGACCTTACACCAGCTCTTTAAAAATAGCTTCAGTTTACTGGCTCTCAATTGTAAAATAGCACTGGCCAATCTTACTGATGTCTTCATGAGAAGAATTCAACCCCATTAGTTCATTTGAGTACCATGATGAGTTCTCTAGTGCCACCTTAACAAGGGGCCATAAAGTGGTGACTTAAGACAACAGCGTTTATTCTCTTGCAACACTGGAGGCTGGAAGTTTGAGATCACAGTACCAGCAGTCCATGTCCCTTCTACCAGCTCTAGGAAGAAACTGGCCCAGGCTGTTCTAGTTTCTGGTGGCCCCCAGTAACCCTCGGTTTCCATTGAATTGTATCTGCATCCCCCAATCTCTGTCTCCTTCATGTGGCCTTCATCCCTGTGATCCCTCTTTTCCCTGGGTCCAAAATCTCCCTTCTTTCTCTTACAAAGACACCAGTCATTGGCTGTATGGCCCACTCTACTTCATTGCGACTTTAACTTGGGTACATCTGCTGAGACTGTTTCCAAATTAGGTTCCATTCCCGGGTACCAGGCACCAGGACATCCATCTTTTGTGAGAACACAACCCACTGCAGTCAGTCTCTCTCAGGTCACCTTTGTGTCCAGAGAGAATTCTAGAATGTCAGCTATTTTTAGAGTAAAACCTAGTCTAAAATCAGGGCAACCCAAAGTGAGTTTTTTTCAAAGCCATGAGAAACACAGCTCCAGACCAATAAACACTTAAGCACACTTCTTACTAAAGATAAGCATAACCAAAACTCATGACTCCAAGTAAAGTATACTTGTCAGTTGATGAGAAGCTTTGATTTTCTGAGAAAACTGAAATTGCTTTCCAGTGCATGTCTTGGGGCGGGGCGGGGGGAAGAAAACACCACAAAACAAGGCTTTTAAAGGTCATCCTAGTATCGGTTTCCCAGGCAGTACAGTGGTAAAGAATCTGCCTACTGATGCAGGAGACACAAGTTCGATTCCTGGGTCAGGAAGCCCCTGGAGAAGGAAATGGAAACCTGCTCCACTATTCTTGCTGGGAAATCCCACGGACAGAGGAGCCTGGCGAGCTACAGTCCACAGGGTCACAAAGAGTCGGACATAACTGAACAACTGAGCACACGCAAACACTTAGACTTGCTCTTGGAAGAAAAATCTTGTGTTCAGATATCCTGCCTGCCTTCACCAGAGGCAGTCCCAGTGAACCCAGGGACTCGAATAACTCAGACCCTGGCTCAGGAGCTGCAAGAAGACTGACCCACTGTAGGTGTGGGAAGCAGGCCCCAATACCTCTCTTGGAAGGTTAAAGAAATAAACCTTTTTGCATCTTAGTTTTTACTGCTTGGTTGTAATTATTGTTTTTTAACCATGGGAAAATATATGTAGCCTAAACCCTGATGCTGGGAAAGATTGAGGGCAGGAGGAGAAGGGAACGACAGAGGATGAGATGGTTGGATGGCATCACCGACTCAATGGACATGAGTTTGGGTGGACTCCGGGAATTGGTGATGGACAGGGAGGCCTGGCATGCTGCGATTCATGTGGTCACAAAGAGACGGACATGACTGAGCAATTGAACTGAACTGAAAATGGTACAACTCTTAAGTATACCATTCAGTACATTCACATTGTCATAAGCTCGGTCTCCAGAATTCTTTTCATCTTATGGTTCTTTTCAATGAGGCATGATGCAAGGTGCATTTCAACCTAACTGATGAAAGCAGGAGCCAGCTGCACCCGCACATTCATGTGTGTGCAGGTGCCCACAGGGGCCTCTCTCTTCCCTGAGGAGCCTCCCCTGGCCTCTCCTGCAGAGAGAACAGCCATGACCTGCAGGCAGTGATGACCTGTGGCAGCACCCTCCACGGGGCAGACACAGCCTTCTGGGGGTTGGGAAGGGGTGACCGGGAGATTAGGATGGAGCCGCAGAGCACAGAATAAGAGGAATGGGGCAAGGGAGGCCCAGCGGGGTCTTGGTAACTTGTCCCCACTTGCTTGCAGGTGAACATGACAACAGATTTGGAAGGGAGTGACATGTTGGTGGAGAAGGCAGACCGGCGGGAGTTCATCGACCTGCTGAAGAAGATGCTGACCATAGATGCCGATAAGAGAATCACTCCAATCGAGACCCTAAACCACCCCTTCGTCACCATGACGCACTTACTCGACTTTCCCCACAGCACACAGTAGGTGTCCCGGTCGGTGCTTTATCCCAGAGGTCGGCAGACTTTTTCTTTAAAGCCCCAGGTAGTGCACATTTCAGGCTTTGTAGGGACTTCCCTGGTGGGTCCAGTGTTCAAGACTCTGAGCTCCTTTCAACGCAAGGAACGCAGGTTTGATCCCTGGTCAGGGAACCAAGATCCCACATGCCTCAAGGCCCAGGAAAAAAAAAAAAATTCAGACTTTGTAGTCGTATGGTCTCTGTCACAACAACTCAGCTCTTCCATTAGAGTTGAAAGCAGCTGTAGACATTACAGAAACCGACAAGGGAGGCTGTGTTCCACTAAAACAGTATTTATAAAAATAGTCGGCAGCCACATTGGGACCCTGGGCTGAAGTTTCTTAACACCAAAAAGAGGGAACAGTGGGGAATGAGAGGGCAGAGGCTGGGTGGACCGGACCCGGGGTGTCTGCACCAAGGGAGGTGCTCAGAATGGCAGCATCTGTGATGCAAAGCCATGTGCAAGCCAGAGGTCACGTGTGGACTTGGTCCCGTGTGGATTGGGACCTGTTGGTTTGTTCATTCATTCATTCATTCACAGGGCTGGGCCAGGAGCTGGAGGCAGTGGGGAGCAGAGCCGATGGCCACCCTGGGGAGTTTAGAGTCTATAGGAGGGAAAGTGAAAAGTGAAAGTTGCTTAGTCATGTCTGACTCTGTGACTTCATGGACTATTATAGTCCATGGAATTCTCCAGGCCAGAACACTAGAGTGGGTAGCCAATCCCTTCTCCAGAGGACCTTCCCAACCCAGGGATCAAACCCAGGTCTCCCGCATTGCAGGTGGATTCTTTACCAGCTGAGCTACCAGGGAAGCCCCTATAGGAGAGAGGAAGGCACTAAACCAGCAATCCTCAAATAACCAGGCTATTCTCAGGGGATACAAAGGGTGAGCAGAGCATGTAATAAGGGGACCTTGCTGGAGGCAGGGCGGGGATGACCCACGGACGTGACCACCCAAGGAGAAGGAGGTGCTTGGTGGAAAGGCCAGCAAGAGCAGAAGGGGCCTTGCCAGGCGGAGACCCCAGCATGGGCAAGATCAAGCACAAGAGCCTGGGGACAGGGAGAGGTGAGGCCTCAGGATAAGCCAGTGGCAGGGCTTCCGTGTTATGAATTTCGCTCTTTCTCCTAAGAGTAATGGGAAGTCATTAAAGGATTGATGGCCGAGGAATGGCTGATTGGAGTTGTGTTAAACAAAGATCGGTCTGCTGTTGCTCGATCAAGTCAAATAAGCTTGGAAAAAATGCCCATCAGATTTGGCAACTTGGAGGCTGCTGTTAACTTATGGAGAGCTGTCTCCATGGATGGTAAAAGCAGAAACCAGTTTAGCAGGCTGAAAGGTTGAGGGAGAGGTGAAGAAACAGATGGTACCCTTTCAGGAAGGAAGGCTGTGTTAGGGGAGGGAGGAAATAGAGGGCTGACTCGGGAAGGCCCAAAGGGGAGTTTTCTTTTCACACGGAAGAGACTTGAGCATCTTAAGAGGCTGATGGGAAGTGCCTGGTAGTAAGTAAAAGATTAAAGATAAAGGATACTCAGAAAATGTTTCTCGAGGTAGTGGGAAGGACCAGGATTCAGAGGGCAGGTGGAGGAATAGGCAACATCACAGGGGGTGGGCAGAGGAGAGTGCGTGGCTGTTCCAAGTGCCTGGTGCAGTGGAGGAGAGTTCAGGGGCTTCTTCCACCAGCTTCTGTCTCTCCTTGTTGAAAACAGGGTATTGGTGGTTAAAGGAGGGCAGGAAAGCTTAGGTAGCGGAAGGTAGCAGAGACAATTGAACAGAGAAACAGAGCAGAATCGCTGAGTATGGGGGTTGGATGTGAAAACCGCGGGGTATAAATGAACTCCCCAGGTGAAGGCATGGAATCAACAGGGTCCTTCCAGGTTGGCGTTTGGCTGGGCTGCTAAGAGAAAAAGATTGACACAGATTTATGATGTTGGCAGTGAAGAGACTGTAATCCAAAGTCATGGCTATGTGAGGCTTAGCTAAAAGAGAAAGGAAGTGAAGCTGGAAGGGGTCCAAAGAGACTGAGTGGTCTGGTCAGCTCAGAGAATGCTTAGTATAGTGATAGTTGAACTAGCCAGATGGGTGGAAAGTGTGCTCAGCAGGTGGGATGCTTGAATTTGTGGTTGTGGAAATGGCGTGGTTTCAGGCTTGACGGTCTGGAGTGGCTGGTGTTGACAACAGGTCCCTGGAGATGAAAAGGAACTAAGGAGCCAGGGAGTCCGACCAGGAATCAGGGTGACCTCCGAAGGGCTTCCCTGGTGGATCAGATAGTAAAGAATCTGCCTGTAATGAAGGCAACTCGAGTTCGATCCCTGGGTCGGGAAGATCCCCTGGAGAAGGGAATGGCAACCCACTCCCAGTATTCTTGCCTGGAGAATTCTGTGGACAGAGAAGCCTGGCGGGCTACAGTCCATGGGGTCGCAAAGAGTCGGACACAACTGAGCAACTAACACGTCTACTTTTTCACATTTGGAAGTCTCCCAGGTGGGCAGGACTGAGCTGGTGGCCTGGCCTCGGTGACTGAGGGGGAGAGAAGAGAAGGGAGGATTAGTTTAAGGAGGCGCCATCACAAAGCGCCACTGAGTGGCTGAGTGTCATAAACAGCAGACACTCACTTTCTTATTCTATAAGTCCACGATCGAGGTGTCCGGCAGAGTTGGCTTTTTCTGTGGCCTCTCTCCTCGGCTTACACACAGCTGCCTTCTGCCCATGTCTTCCCGTGGTCTTCCTCTTACGCTGTCTGTGTCCTGATTTCCTCCTCCTTCTAAGGAATTGAATCAGGGCCCGCCCTAATGACCTCATTTCACCTCTTTAAAGATCCTATCTCCAAATTCAGTCCCATTCTTAAGTACTGGGGGGGTTAGAACTTTAACATGTGAATTTGAGGGGCACAGTTCATCCTATAAACAGAGAGTAAGGAGAGAGATCACTTCAACCTCTGAGGCACTTGGGACATGAAAGAATAAACAGCCCATTCCCTGGGTGTCTGCAGGGAGAAGCAGGGTGCTCAAGAGAGCAGCAGATTTCAGGTGGCATCAGGAGAGAGAGGGATACACGGAAGAGCCTGCAGCTAAGACAGCCGTGGGTCACCATGGGCCCCGCCACGGCCAGAATCAGATCGGGTCAAGTCTCAAGGCTGGATTTGACCCTCAGCAGCATATGAGAAATGAGGGTGTGGCACCCATCACCAATAGTGCTTCCTCTCTTTTCGGTCTGTTCCTTACTAGCTGTTGTTGAGCAAGTCAGATTGTATTGCAACAACCAGATAGTGCCTCTGCTTTAGAAGCATGCTTGAAACAACCAGACCCGAGTACAGAGAAGGAACTGGGACCCATCCCTTGCAAACTCTCTTTACAGGATTTGTCCTGTTTCTGGGTATAGGAGGGGTAAGTCAAGGGGTGTCAGTCTGAACCACAGAAGAAAGGCAGACTTGGCGATTTACTGCATAGGGCCCCCAAAGATCAGCCTTGGTGTCATCAGGAGTGAAGTGGGATGGCTGAGAAACAGCTGTGGATAGGAGATGCAGGGGTGCTGGTGAGACGGTTCGTGGTAGCCACGTGCACTGTCAGTGAGACATTAGTGCATGCCCAGCCATGTCCAGCTTTTTTGTGACCCAATGGACTGCTGCCCACCAGGCTCCTCTGTCCAAGAAGTTTCCCAGGCAAGAATGCTGGAGTGGGCTGCCGTTTCCTTCTGCATGGGATCTTCCTGACCTATGGATCGAACCCACGTCTCCTAAATCTCTCCTGCATCAACAGGTGGATTCTTTACCATTGAGCCACCTGGGAAGCCACCTGCACTGTCAGTGAGACAGTCTCATGCATAAAGTTTGAGGCTTGGCTGGATGACCTCAGGGTGCTGCCTGTCTCTTGATTCTGCATGGAAGCAAATACAGGATGTTTCACTGTGTGTGGTGAAGACCCAGCACGGAAACCATGGGCATCAGCTCCTAACTCAGAACCTGGTGTGGAACCAGGGGACGCACTGACAACTTAGGTTTCAGAAAATAGGTCTCCGAAGGAAAGAAGGGTCTTTGAGCACAAAGTAGGCCTGATCCCCAAGTAACCCTAGAATTTGCTGGGCAGACCATGAAGAAGTCTGGGGCCAGAAGAAACCTCCAGCCCACCCCTGGGGCTGGGCCAGGGCTGCCCCCACATCTAGATTATCAGATGAAAGAGACTCCACTCGTTTCTCCATGCCAAGATTCTAGTGCACAAATTCCTTAAAAACTATTCTCAACATTAACCCAGTGTGAAAGTCCTTCCCTCTGAAACTAAGAACTCAGATCGTTTCAGTTAGAGAATTCGGAGTCTGAAAGCTTTGTGTTGAATTGTCGAAAAACCACTAATGCATTAAATACGGTCCAAAAGAACACAAAGTCCATTGTTTTATTCTTTCAGCCTCCATGTGAGAGCACTGAGCAGTAGGTTTGGTACTGAGTCGATGCTCGGAACGTGTTGGCATTGCCAGCATTCGTGTTTTCAGCTCTCGGTCACCGGAGAATATGTTTTCCTTCTTTCCAGGGTCATCAGTCATTGTTTACTTCATGTGCGTTGTGTGGCCAGTGTAAGTCATCACCAACTCACAAAGAATGTCTAGGTCAGTTCAGGAAATCTTTCACAGAGAGGATGTTTTGGGATAGCCCACAAGCATCTATTTGGCCCAGAATCTCGCTTACCTGTAGTACAGTATGTAGTTGTCATCTTAAAATGGTAGAATTTTATTGTGACTATACTACTTATAATTAAGTATTTTAAATGGAAATTGAAATGGGATCTTGCTATCCTAAACATTAGCATTTGAGGAAAAAGGAAGTTTAATTAGAAGAAGACCCAGAAATGAATGAGACTTGGCGGGCACATGTGTTCAGTGTGTCTCTTTCAGACCCCATGGACTGTAGTCCACCAGGCTCCTCTGTCCGTGGAATGTTCCAGGCAAGACTACTGGAGCGGGTTGCCATTTCCTACTCCCGGGTATCTTCCCGACCCAGGCAGAGATCAAACCCTCGTCGCCGGCATTGGCAGGCGGATTCTTTACCTCCACACCGCCTGGGAGGTGCAGACGTGAATGAGAAACAATGTACAAACAGTTGAAAATCCTGTGGTGGGTTTTCAAGAACTTGGTCAAGGCCACTTATGGCTTTCTTTGTCCTTGATGCTGGTGTCCGCAACACTTTTATACTTGAATTTCATAATTACGAGTTTTGTTTTGTTTTGTTTTGATTCAAGAATGCAATGCAAGAAGAAAAAGAGGGAGAGAATTTTTATTTTATGTAACTGGGTAAGAATCAGAAAAAAGAAAGGAAGAATGAAGGAAGTTAAAGAGAATGTACATGTCTACGTGAAGCTCTTGATCTTGGCAAATTACCTATCCCTCTCTGCTTTATCCTTACTTGCAAAATAGGGACAACAGTTGTCTGTCTTCCCCTCATGGTTGTTGTAGGACTGAGTGAAAGAGTGCTTGTGAACAGCCGCCACGCTGTCAGTAAACTTCACCGCTATTAGTAGTTGTTAAAATCATTATTCTCCATCCATGCACAATCCAGGGAGGAGCAGGAGTGCCAATAGGTCCTAATACCGGGTTGGCTATTCTTTGGCTGACCCCTAGATGGCGCTGGTGCCCTGGATTAACTGGAAAGGGTGTGGGCAAGGAATATGGAGGCAGGTCATCCATTGCTGACGGTCCCAATCAGAGAACTTACATGTTTATATATGGGCCAGAAACCACTTTGAAAGCCAAGAATGAGCTGTGGAAATTAGGAGACAGATCAGCAACAGGAGGAAATGCAGTGAGAGCCAAGAGGTCTGTTTTGTGTTGGTGGAGAACTGTTACCCACCCAGGATGGGGAGGAGGCAGTGAGAAGGTGTGGGGTGGGAGGGGGCGGGGAGCAGAGTGGAATTCCTGTAAATACTACCAACTCTTGCAAATGCAGACATTGCCTGAGAAATCCAGGAACCTGAGACCCAAAGTGAAGTGTCTTGGTTGTTTTGTTTATTAGATTAACTCTCCTCTCTTTTTCTCTCTCCATTTTCTCCCCTGTAATTCCATGTTACTGTCTTTCCCTGACACCTCTGTCTCTGCCTTTTGCATGAACAGCGTCAAATCATGTTTCCAGAACATGGAGATTTGCAAGCGTCGGGTGAACATGTATGACACGGTGAACCAGAGCAAAACCCCTTTCATCACGCATGTGGCCCCCAGCACATCCACCAACCTGACCATGACCTTCAACAACCAGCTGAACACTGTCCACAACCAGGTGAGTGGGGAGCAGAGGGGAAGGCAGACGGGGGGCTGACAGAGCAAAGGTCAGGGATTATATTTTCCCACCAAGCTGAGTCAGGAGACAAAACTCCAATATCATATACAACAGACAAAATCCCTCTACTGTCACGTTCAACTCTGCAAGAAGGTGTTTGTCCTCGTCGTTATTTCCTTTGAGATCCTCAGGCATTCTTTGTATTGACTCCTAGCCCCTTGAAAGGTCCCAGAAATGACTCACTAAGAGAGTTATTTCTGAGATGGTACCTCCTACTGCTTTCCTGTCCTGCTATGAGAATAAGGTAAAGGAGATGCTGGGATCCTCTCATGTCTGACATCTGCCTGATGGAGAATTCTAGAACTGGAAGGGATGGATGCTAGCGGTCATCCAGCTCAGGCCCCAGGTCCTCATATCCACACTATTGGGTCCACATGATCTCTTTTCAACACAGACAAAACCTGTCCTTTTCCAAGTCTTGTCACCAGAATCCCAGCAGTGAGAACTAAAAGGGGGCCCACAGCTTTCAAACCTCTTGCAGAAAATTTGCAGAATCTAGCACCTAATTTACTGCTGGAAATATGGATGATACCCAGGAAATATGTACTATATGAAGAGTCTCCAAGCCCTTGCTCAGGCAGCCTCTGGTATCTAAGAGACTTTAACTTTTATTCCTACCTACCAGTATTACCAGTTCCCCCAAAGAAAGTGTCCCTAGATTTTCTTCGGTCTTAGTATCGGTCTTTAATGATAACAACACACCTGTGTATGCGTGTGTGTGTGTGTATACACGCACGTACCACACCCCTCGACAGCAGAAGAGCATATATGTTCCAGTGTGAATACTCTGCCTGGCCATCCACTCTCTTTTGACAGGTCCCGTGCTCCCATGAAGAGTCACTGACCCTGCTTCCCAGGCCATTCCCAGCACGTTTGGTTGCTAAGGCCCAGCTTTCCTTCCCAGCCTGTTCCTCTCCCCCCTGTGCCCACCCTCTAGGAGAGGCTGCCTAGAATCTGCTGCCCCCTGGAGGCCACTGGTGTCCTTACCGTTCTCCTCAGCCGGAAGAGTTCATTTCTCTAAGGCCTGGAGTCCCATGCGATAAACATTCCCACCCAGCGCCTAGCTCAGTCCTCAGGCTAAGGCAGCCACCGCCACTCAGGTGAAGTCCTTGACAGAATGACCACGGTGATTCTGCTCTTCGTCACCAGAGACCCAGCACGGTGAGCGGACCGTCTGGCTGGTGCCCTGAGCAGGGAGAGTAGAAGATACATTGAGACGGGAAGTTGGGCCTAACTGTGAGGAAGGAGGGCCAGCCTAAGATGCGTATACAGTGTTCATTAGGCAGCAACCAGAGACTTGTGAGCAGAGGTGGCATCACACACAAAGTAGTCATTTGGAAAGAATGTTCTAGCCTCTGTGGCCAAGAAGAATTAGAAGAGAAGTGGAGACCAGAACATCACTAGTCAAGGCCTTACAGGTCCCAGGCCCCAGGACAGAAGGCCTTAGCGAAGGAAGTAGTGGTGAAAAAGAGGGAGAGGGTCCCGGGGACATTTGGAAGGAAGGAGCAGCAGGACCAGTGGCTGACCAGAAGGGGGAGCCACTGAGCACCCGTGTGGGGACCGGGAGGAGACTGCTGCTAGTGCCCCAGGGAGGGAAGCCAGGAGGCAGGAAGAGGAGGGGAGAGTGTGGACTCTGGTGTGTAGAGGGCAAGGGGCTAGTGGAAGCTGTGTCTGAGGGGAGCCTCCAGGAGAGGTGAGGCTGCAGAGAGAACAGAGAGGAAACACAAGTCATGCCGCTGGTAACAACACAAAATGCTGGCCCCGTGCAAATGACTATAAAATAGATGAACAACAAGGACCTACCGTACAGCACAAAGAACTGTACTTAGTACCTTTTAGTAACCTGTGATGGAAAGGAATAGGAAAATCATATGTGTTTATTCCTTTCACTAGAGTTTCCCTCTGTTAGAATATATACACATAACACAACATTGTAAATCAACTACACTTCAGCAAAAAATAGTGATAAGAGATGCTGGCCACACATGTGTCACACGTGCATTCCCAGTCACACTACCTGCAGGCTGACTGTGTGATGCTGCACAGACAGACATTTGTTGTTACAATAATATCTTAAAATCTAAACATGGGCAGTACCTAATTTGGTGATTACTTTCAAACAAATTCCTTGCTTTGCACTGAAATTCAGCATAAAATATAAGTATAAAAGACATGTAAAATGAGACTTTATCCTTTTCATCAAATTTGACACATATGCATACCTTTCCTAAGGTCCTAATTTCCTGATACCCTTGTGGCTCTTTCCCTTTTTACTTTTTTAGTCCTTGTAGCCTCTAGTAGCAAAATGTCTCATAAGCAAGGTTGACAATGAAGCCATGGGTTACTCCACGTATGTTACTAAACAATCAGCATGAAGAAGACTGAGATGGGGTGAAACTGGAAAACTGCCAATGTAGAATTCCTTTTCCTTCCATGACCTTGCTTCACATGGAAGTTCAGCCTCAAATGCTGTCTCTTTCTGAAAGAGAAGGGAGAGAGGACATAACTGCAGTGTCTGTCTAACACAGCTCCATTGAACTTAACCCATCTCAAGTTCTCTTGACCCCCCGGCACCTTCTCCTTGCCCTTGAGCCTTAGTTGTGGAATGCCAGCACGAGAATGCACCAAGTTCCAACAAGCAGCCCGAGCCTCAGCATGTCCCCCTGTGTCCCTGTTTCCGTAGTGTTACTTCTCCACAGCAGCTGTGGTCTGTGAACGTCTGAGGGCATCTGTTAAAGTGCTACCCTTAGACCTTGCTGCCCAGGCCCTCCCCAAGCGCGTTTGCTTCCGTGTCAGGCTCCGGGAATCTGAGACCCGGGGCCTGGAGGAGCCACTTCTAGTTTCGTCCTCCCCAGTAGAAACCAAATCCAAATACCTGCACCCGAAGGCCCTCAGGTTGTGGGACGGAGCTGGGGCGTGGAGAGAAGGCAGGCAGGCACTCGCCTCCATATTCCAGGGCCCAAGCCAAGGAACCCGGATTAAGACTCAAACCAAAGCCCTCCAGGTGGTTATAAAAGTGTTTATGTCTGAGTGGAAGGGCAGATCATAATTCTTTCTAGCCAGTCCTTAACTTTGCAGTTTAGACTTGACATGCAGGCATCCGTGTGCACTTGCAGGCCCTGCAAGTATTAGGAACAGGCCCTGAAAATATTAAGAACAGGCCCAAATCTAAGCATCAGAGGTGATTCTGTGTCCTGGGCTGCAGGTGCCTACTTTCCCCTGAGACTTTCCAACTGTATTTCCACTCCCCTATTTTTGCTTTTTTTTTGGCTCATTGTTTTCATTCATTCGTTTGCTCTTTTTTGAGTTCATTTATTTTATTTAGATCCATGTCTCCCAACATGCCATCTCCCTCATGTTTTATTTGTTTTATTTTTGTCTAACCCCACCATTCCTTTAGGCTCCCACCTCCACCAGTGCCACTCTTTCCCTAGCCAATCCCGAGGTCTCCATACTAAACTACCAATCTGCACTCTGCCAGCCCTCAGCGGCATCCATGGCCGCGGTGGCCCAGCGGAGCATGCCCCTGCAGACGGGAGCCGCCCAGATCTGCGCTCGGCCCGACCCCTTCCAGCAAGCACTCATCGTGTGTCCACCCGGCTTCCAAGGTAAGGCGGAGTGGACCCAGCCTCCCACCTGCTTCCACCAGGACCGCCTCTGTGGTGCTGGCCCCATGCTTTTCTGTCCTGCTAAAGCCCTCTTTGTTTCTTTCTGCGAGAGCCCTGGCATCACTGAACTTGAGGGCCCCCATCCTGCGGCGGCCAACCTAGAAACAATGGACTTTGGCTTCTGCATCAAGTCCGTTCCTTGTTATTCGCACCACCTGCCAGTGGTTTTGTCCTGGCTCAGCCGCCATCTGTAAATCAGCGCATTGTGTTTGCTCCCATTGTTATGCTGATGTCAGCTCTCGCGGTGCCTCCCGTGGAATAACCTCTGTGTGGATTATCTATAGCACACTGCCAGCCTCTGACAGCGCACTAGTCCCCGTTCTTGTGAAGAATATAAACCTCTCTGAAAAGTACTTCCTGGCCAGTGCCCCCCACCTCTCTGGCCAGGCACCCCGGCACTCTTCTCCTAAAAATTCTAAGCGAGAGTTGACCGGGTACCTGGTTATAGTTTACACAGAAAACTCGAGAATTTGGTTCTGAAAATGCCCTGGTGTGAGTCTGTGTGGTTCAGTTTGAGTCAGTGCTGTCCCAGCAGCCTTACCCTCTCTCCCCGGCTTTGACCCAATATCTTCATGACAAGAGCAGCTGTTTTCCTGCTGTAATTTGTCAGCATAACTGTTCCACTCTTGGCTTTAAAGACTCCTTAATTTGACTGAGTCTTTGAAAACATTCAGAAAGGTCGGGGTTTTTTTGTTTTTTTTATTTTAAGTTAGAGGGAATTCCCTGGTGGTCCAATGGGTAGGACTCCACGCCTCCACTGATGAAGGCCTGGGTTCTATCCCTGGTCGGCAAACTAAGACCCCAACAAACCATGTGGCATGGCCAAAGAAAAAAAAACACACAAAAACACTTATTTTTAAGTTAAAAACTGAGGCAGGGAAGACTTCCAAAGGACCAGGCAGTGTCTTGTGGGGACTAGTGCAAAGGGATGTTGAGGGCTGACAGAGCGGCCAAGGAAGCTCTGCTCATCCAGCTCTTTCCAGTTACTCAGCCCTTCTCCCCCTCACTCCTTGTCTCCACTAGGATTGCAGGCCTCTCCCTCTAAACATGCTGGCTACTCTGTGCGAATGGAAAATGCCGTTCCCATCGTCACTCAAGCCCCAGGAGCTCAGCCTCTTCAAATCCAACCAGGTCTGCTTGCCCAGGTAATTCTTTCTTTATTATCACTGGTATTACCACGATCCATGTTAATGTTGTTCACAAAAGAGATATATCGCCGATAATTCCCTCCCTGGCAGTGAGTTAGATGCCTCAAGTCATTAGAATATATCAGTAATATTCCGAATGATCCCCAGGTGAATTACCTTCCTAAGTATCTAGCTTACAGTTCCAAGAAGAAATTTAGACACAAGGGGAGTCTGGGGAAATTTATTATTATTGTTGTCTCTTTATAATGCAGATTAATATGAGACCAAGGTTTTAATCCTAACTCTACTAATAACTCTCTGTGACCCAAGGCAAGTCAGTTAGTATTTCCTTATTATAAACTAAAACTATTTTTTGAAAGCAGAGAGCCTTGGAGATTATCTCTTTGTTTCCTAGTTGAAAACCAGGATCACAGAGGCTTTGGGCTGGAGCCTTCCTTATCTGTTCACATACATACTCTGGTAGATTCCTCGAATGAGATCACAGAGGTGAAACTGGTTGAAAATTTGTGACGTGTTATGAAAATTTTAGGTAACAAAGTGGTGTAATGATAATAAGTAATAGATCCTTAATGTCACCTGGACATTAATAACAAATACATCTTCGTTGTGCTGAGCACTTTATAGTTGTTATTGATTTAATCCCCACAATATGGTAAAGTATTTGTCTCCTTTTGACAAATGAGGCACAAGCAGCGGCTCAAAGTCACACAACAATTAGGTGACAGAACCAGGACACAAACCCAAGAAGTCTGACACCAGCACGCATATTTTAACCCATCATGCTATACTGTTTCTTTATCATGGTTTCTGTTGTTGGGAGTCAAGGATAGCTTGACTGAAATGTTGTCAGTTTAAAGCACCTTTGTTTTTTAAATGAAGTTGGTTCCCAAAGACACTATTTATGGTGTCTTTTGTTGAACAGAAGTTTGGGGGTTAATTTTAATGTAGTCAAATTGCATAGGTGTATTTTAGACTCATGGGGTGCCCTGGCGACCTCAGTGGTACAGAATCCACTTGCAATGCAGGAGACACAGGTTTGATCCCTGGGTCGGATCCCCTGAAGAAGGAAATGTCAACCGACTCCACTGTTCTTGCTTGGGAAATCCCATGGACAGAGGGGCCTGGCGGGCTACAGTCCATGGAGTCACAAAAGAGTCAGACACAGCTGAGCAACTGAACAATAATTTTGGACTCACTCTGTTCTAGTTCATTGGCCTCTCTAATAATATCCTGTTGTCTTTACTATTGATTTTATAACTTTAATGTATGTCTTGATATCTGGTGGGGAAAGCCCTGATCCTATCACGTTCTTCAAAATTTCTTGTCTGTTCTTGTCCCTTTGCTTTTCTGTGTGAATTGTATCTTCACCTTTACATAAGAATTTTAGTTCCAAAAGAAACAAGACAAAAACCCAGCACCCTGATTTGTGTTTATTGGACCTGCATTGGATTTATATTCACTTTTAGGAAAATTGACATCTTTGTAATATTGTCATTTCATCCTTGAACACGGTATATAACTGTGTATAAGTTACCTTTTATTCCTTTCACTAGAGTTTTCTTTTGTTAGAATCATCCCTAAATACTTTACAGTTCTGTTATTAATAACTTTATTAACTATATTTTCTTATTATTTGTCTTTGGTTAATAGGAATATAACTGGTTTTGCTCCACTGAGTTTGTATCCTTCCAAACTCTGATTAGTTCTGATTGTTTCTGTGAATTCCCTTGGATTTTCTATGTAGACTGTTTTTCATTTATAAGTGATACAATTTTGTTTCTTCCTTTCCAGTCTTTATAACTTTTATTTATTGTTCTCATGACACTGTGCTAACAGTACCTCCAAAACAATGTTTAATAAGAGCGTTGATATTGAGCATTCTTAACTTGAACTTAACTTTAAAGGAAATTCTTCTTGCTGTTTGCCACTAGAAATTTCGTTTAAAGAGTGGTTAGGAAAAAAAAAAAAGAGTGGTTAGGGACATTTTATGAAGTTTGCTAATTTTTTTGATGAATTAATGTTCAACTGCATCAAATTTTCTTTCTCCACCTATTGAAATTCTCCTGTGTTTTTGTTCCTTCAACTGTTTATGTAGCAAGTTACTTAATAGATTTTGTAATGTTAAATCATCTTTGTATCAATATTTTCAAGGTGAACTTTATTTGATCATGTGGTCCTTGACGTGTTTGTATGCTTTTCAATTCTGGATTGTTTGTGAATACTGCAGTTAGTATTTTTGCATCTATGTTCATACGTGAGGAGGTGGCATGGATTTCTTTTTCTTATAGAATCTTTATGTGTTTTGGGCATGGAGACTACACCCAGGCTCATAAGATATGTTGGATATTGCTACTTCTTCTGTTTTCAGGAACAGCTTGTTTGAGATTGACACTAGCCATTCTTCATCTCTTTGTTCTTATGTCCAGATTGAGACTGCAGATGCCCAGTCTCACCAGTTTCTGGTGGCACACACAATTCTGTCTTGCTGAAAGTTTAAATAGAGAACCTTCGATATATAAAGCACACCTGTACTGCTTCCTCTCTCTCTCATAGCTCCCTTTTGTTTGCACAGTTTTGTAGTATGGAGTTCAGAAAAGGCCCTGGTAGATCAAGAGAACTACCACTCACTCCAGGGGCACAGCAGCCTGTTCACACTTCATCTGACTGGGAGCCGACTTCAGGCCAGTTTCCCGGTGCTGCTCCTCTGTGAGCCAAAACCTGTAGAATTCACACGTACTCTTAAAGCGTACACATATGGATCCTTTTTTTGTGTTTGCATACTTAACCCTAGGAAGCCAGGAACCATCTCCGAAAGAAATAATACATAGCATCGCTTACCAGCTAAAGTAGATATTCCTCGTTGTTCAGTTCGGTGGAAACTAACAGGCCCAGCATTTCCTAATTTGTCTTAGTCCTTTAATCATAGCAGGGAAGGGCTTTAGCAACTGCCTGCTTGAACAGGAGTCCTTGGAGCACTATAAATCTCCAAGTGGATTTAACCTACAGCTTTAAGTGGGGAAGTGAACCAAAAATACATATTCAAGGATTTTAATTGCTACCATGTTTATAACAGGGAACTGCTGGAAGCAATTTGAATGTTCATCAGTAGGAAATTTGTTTAAATTGATAAGGGCATAAAATGGAACACCACATAGCCATCAAAAGGACATGGTAGACCAAAGTGCCTTGATATGCAGAGTTGTCTAAGAAATATTAACTTTAAAAAAAACAAAAAAACAAGAACTATCCCATTCTATCCAGTGTCACCGTGTATCTTTTTTGTTTATTGATTGCTTTTGATTTTTCTTACTTGTCACCGAATCCATGCCAATATGTTAGCCTATTAAGGTGGAGCTTTCTCCTAGATATTTTTTAATGATCCCTTCAAAGAAAAAAAAATAAGCAACTTTCAAAACTAGGCAGATCCTTTACCATCAGAGCCACCAGGGAAACCCTATAAAACTAGTATGGCAGCTATTTTTTTTTAAGCAATAATTACACATTGACACTGATGCCTTCATTTTTCTTGGGGTTAGGTTAGGTATCAGGCAGAGGTACTCCAAATATTATTACTTTAAATATATCCCCAAATTTCAGTATATTTCTTTTTATCTAAATGTTTAAACCTTTTCAAAGAGTTTGTGCATGTTTAGAAATAGTCTTTTGAATCCATCCCTCATGTTAGCTTTGTTTGCTCTGCCATTTTCCAACCTCCCCTCTCCAGTAGCATCATATGTCCCTAAAATGGGAAACAGTCTCTCTGGTGCACCCCAAAGATGTGTCTCTGGAAATAATCACAACTTCTCATTTCAGTAAAACGAGGGTGATCATATGGATCGCCTTACCAGTAATGCTTTTTTGGTATTGCCTAAAAAGAGCTTTCACCTCTGTCCGCCTAGTGCCCAGAATTGGCATCTTGACTACCATCAGAAATTGTGAATGAGGGACTTCCCTGCTGGTCCAGTGGCTGAGGCGCCATGCTCCCAATGCAAGGGGCTCAAGTTCAATCCCTGGTCAGGGAAATAGATCCCACATGCCACAACGAAGTTCACATGCCATAACTAAAGATGCTGCCTGCCACAACAGAGGTTGAAGATCCCACGTGCCACAACTAAGACCCAGCACAGCCAAATAAACAAATAAAATAAATTTTTAAAATTTTAAAAAAGAAAGAAATTGTGCATGAGCCAGTAAAGGTAGAGAGATGGGAAGTACACGTCTTGATTGAGATGGTATTGAATTTATCTCACTTTTCAAACGGCAGGATCCCAAACCCCCAGGACCCCAGGATATGGAGATTTCTGTTTGCCAGATCCTTGTAGACTCTGCCCTGCCGTGAAGAAGTTTTGTGCATTCTTCTAACCAATTAACTCATATCACCTGAACCCCTTTAAATGTTTCCCTGAGGCTAAACCATTGTCTTGGACTCTTTAAACTGTCCAAAATACAAAACTTCAAAGCTTCTCAAAGCCTTCTCTGGTCATTTTAAGCAACCAGTCTTTCCAACCATTCTGTCTTGCTGTCTGGGTCAGTCTTGCTGGGTGCTTGATATTGCTAATAAATAAGGAAGACTTTTTCATACGACTCTTAGGCACCTGATCCTGAACTGGGCCATCGTTTTTGTGTATCACCTCCATAAAAAGAGTAGTATATTGGCTGAGAGCATGGGCTCTGGAATTCCACTGCCCAGGTTCAGATAGCAGCCCCTCCACTCACTGGCTGTTTGACTTCGGAGAAGTTATTTTTTAATTTAAATTTAATTCTTTTTCAAAGTAATACATGTGTCTAATTGTTACAGTTAAATGCTACCACAAACTTCTAAGAAAATAGTGGTCTCCTGCCTATCCCATCAGCAATTTCCATTCCCCCAAAACTATCATTTTTTTAATTAATTGATTAATTTTAAATGGAGGCTAATTACTTTACAATATTGTGGTGGTTTTTGCCATACACCGACATGAACCAGCCATGGATGTACATGTGTTCCCCACCCCGCCCCGTGCCAAACCCCCGTCCCACCCCCTCCCCATCCCATCCCTCTGGGCTGTCCCAGTGCGCCGGCTCTGAGTGCCCTGTTTCATGCATTGAACTTGGATGGTCATCTGTTTTTTTAACTGTTTCATTTAGTTATTTAAATCTATGTTTCTAGATAGCATTCTTTAACTGTTTCTTACTGATTTTTCCACTTTAGGTATCAATCAACCATGGACGAATGCTTAGCCCTTTAACCCTCCATCCCCAGAACATAAAGTCCACTCGCATGCACACTCTCTTCCTCTCTCTCACTTTCCCATTCTCCCTTTTCCTCCCTTGTAAGTTTTTATTCAACCACTTTATATTATCTACTTAATTATTATCATCAATATTGTATTGTATTATTCTCAGCTGAGCCTCATACTACGATTCTGCTTCCTTTCCTGTACAACTTTTTTTCCTGGAATTAATATTGTCTCATCTTTTCATTGGGTCAGTTTCCTCTGTATGTGTTATTATGCAGCCCCAAAGTCTTCCAGGGCTCTAAAAGGCTTGTGTGTTTGATGTATTGGTGTCTTTGAACATATTGAGAAGTTCAGTGGCTGTTGTTTTTCCTCCTTTCTGAAAACTTTTTAAGACTTTCCTTGTCCGTGGTGGTCTGAGATTCATGGCTACATGCTTTCTTATGAGTCTTTTAGAATACACTCTCCGGTACATCCTATTTGCCCTTTTCATCTGGAGAATTTTCTTTTATTTTTGCCTTTGTTAACTTCTTCCCCTCCATCTTCTCTGTTCCTTCTTTGTGGAATTCCTGTTAATTGAGCGCTGGTACTTCTGAACTGATCTAATGATTTTCATATCTCCCACCTTCACCCCTATCTACCTTTTCTCTGTATATATTCTATCTATGCTACTTTCTAAAATTTTCCTATCTGTATAGAATTGTTCATTTCTATTGTCATTGTTCTCATTTACAAGAGTTTTCTTGTTCTCAGAATATAAATATATATCCTTTATATCTCATTTCATGGATATATATACACGTTTAGCCTCTTTGAGGACACTAATTACATATTTTTTAGATTTTCTTCCAATTCCTGTACTGTTGTTGCTCCTCAGAGTTTCATTTTTTGTTTTAGTCTCCTTCATGATAGGAACTTCCTTTAAAGTCTGGTGATCCTTGGCTGTTCATTCATATCTAAGACTGAAGGACTAAAAGCTGACTGGAAAGCTTCAGGGACAGGGGCGTGGACTTCTCTATCAGATAATAAGGAGTGACCTCAGCATTTTCATTGGCAGGTCCCCTCTCATCGAATGTACCTATAGTATTTTTCTCTTGGAATAGTCAGTTTCCCTGAAGAGAATCCACTAGGTTCCTGCTTTAAGATTGTGGGTGGGGGTGGGGGGTAACAATCCTTCATACCAGGAATCTGAGGGTGACAGAATCCCAGGGTTTAGTATTTAGACTTGACCTTACATTCCTTCAGTCTGTGAACTTAGTAATCACTCTTCTGTTTTCCAGCTTCTAAAATTCTGTTAACTGTTACTGTCCCTCCCTGTTCTCTGTATCCTTATAGATCTATATATTTTTTTTCGTTCCTTCACTGTCATTTTAGTTGGACTTAAACGAAGGAGAGCTGTAAATGTATGTTTAATTTATTATATGTCCAGGCAAGCTATTTAACTTCCCTGTGTTTCAGTTCATTCATCTGAGAAATGGGAGGGGAGAATAGTCCCTACCTCACAGGATTGGTGTTAAGAGAAAGTCAGAGAATCCATTTATGGTCTTAGCTCTATGCTTGGCACACAATGTGCATCCACAAATATTGGCTCTAATCTTACAGATTATAAAGTAGTAATAAATTATAGGAATATCTGATGCAAAGTGTTGTCTCAAATGAGTTGAACATATCCATCAGTGATAGAGGTCCAGAAATATCTTTTTACCCCATCTCTTTGAGGTAAAATGCTAAGATTCATTTTAGGGAAACAGGGAAGAAATAATGTCCTTAGCTTGATATCAAGATTTATTATTTCAAAATGACATTAAGTCGAAACACAGGCTTTTCATGGGATCTGAAATAAGTTCCAGACAAAAGCAGTAGAATTCTTATTGCCAATGAGATGATTATTCATTTAAGCTTTTGAGCTCATAATTATTTTAATCAATTAAATTATTTTTCTGCTTACTGTGTTTGAATTCCATAAACCTGAAATACAGCTAAGTATAGTTAATTGCCTTGGTAGAATTGCTTCTTTCATTTTATCAACAAACATTTCTTAAGCACTTATTGTACAATCTGTGGTCCCGAAGCTTTTTGACTATATTGTAAAAGATCAGTAAGCAAACAGGCATATCTAAAAGGCATAAGAGATCTCACTGAGTCTCATGTGCAACAGTGATAAGAGGATAGACCAGGTGAACTATGCACTCAGATCTAAGAGGAAGCCGTATCATTTTAGTACACATCACTGTTTATGAAGTTTTGACTCAGATTTATAATCCATTTCCTGAAGTGCTTGTTTGTTGATATGAGCCAAAACACACATATTGAACATATGCACAGTTTGTGGAGCACGACATCAGATTAATTAGCCAGTGTTAGTCATCTCCATCCTGATGGGAAGAGAGAGAGAGAGCTAAGATCCCAAGCCTTTAAATCCTTGACCTACCCAAGAGGTATTTTACCTTAGCAGCGTTCCTTCAAGTGTCCAACTTTGGACAACTGTTCAGAGTGAATCATTTAATAACCAAAGGCAAGCAGAATAGTGACTGAGGATACAGAGGGGTCAAAACACAACACACACCCACACGTGTACACACGCACACCTGTAGGTCTATTCAAGGAGGAATCGGGAAAGTTCATTTTTAACTTTTTAAGGAATAGCTTGGTGTTTATAAAAAATCAAACTGTGACTTCCTCACTGTTTCGTTTTTGCCTTGAGGAGTCAAGGTATTCTCAGTTAAGCTCAAGATCCCAGCTAAGAATTTCACTTCACGCTTGTTTGCCCTCGGATGTAGGCAGGTGTCAGATACTTGGTGATCTCAGAATTATGTTAACTTAGATTCAGAAGATAACACAAGTTGTACCTCTACATTCTAACTGCTAAACAAAAGGTAAAATATTAAATAAAGGATACTAGGCAGAAAACTTCTTGAGGGCAAGGAGTTACCCTTGTATGACCCAAATCAACTCCCTCAATCTCTTGCGCACAGTTGTGTCACAAAACAAATCAATAAGTGAACTTTGGGGAATTTTAAGCATTGTTCATTAGAGCAGATGTATAAATAAATCATTCTTCAGTGTGAATGAATCGCTTCCATATAGTTCTTTGCCCATATACCTACCTATTATCTTCTATTGACTTCACAAGTGTTCATTTTATCTGCCCTGGTGTTTGAGGTCAGAGAGCGGGTCTCCACTGTCTCACCTATCAAGGGGTCTAGCACAACCTTGAGCACAGAATAAGCGCTTGACTCATGCCAACTGATTTATGATTGTCAGACATAGTGATAGCAGGTGTCCTCTGTCCTGCAGCAGGCCTGGCCAAGTGGGACCCAGCAGATCCTGCTTCCCCCGGCGTGGCAACAGCTGACCGGCGTGGCCACGCACACTTCGGTGCAGCACGCAACTGTGATTCCTGAGACCATGGCCGGCACCCAGCAGCTGGCCGACTGGAGGTGAGCAGGCACAGGCGGGGCTGGGATGGGAGGCTCGTCCACCCCTGACCCAGAGGGCGGCCAGGCTGGCCAGTACCAGAGTCCCCTGCTTTGTAGAGGGCTTTTTAAATTAAAGAGAGTAGCATGTGGCCTGCCTGGGTTCAATCCCAGGTTTGGGAACATCCCCTGGAGGAGGGCATGGCAACCCATTCCAGTATTCTTGCCTGGAGAATCCCATGGACTGGGGAACTTGGCAGGCTACAGTTCATGGTGTCGCAAAGAGTCAGACACGACTGAGCAGCTAAGCACACAAGCACCCCATGTGGCCTAAGGCTGCAGTGTAATGAGAGGTTATTTTTAAATAAATGTACACCAGGACACCAGCCAACCAGCTTGGTTACTTTAGGATCTGTTGTCATTTTGAACTCCAAATCCAGTTCCATTATCTGATCACCAGTGTGATTCACCAGACTCAGCTTGGGATGATTTTTGGTTGTTTCTCTGAATTCAATTCCACTCCCAGAAAACAAAGATCTGTTACCCATGAAAGGATGCAGAAGAGATCCAGTGGCTCCTAAGCAATTCTAGGAAGTGTTCTCGAGGCGTTTTCAGATGTGAGCACGCTGGAGTCACATCAGACCTCCTGGGGGAAGGCTTGACAGACAGGGGTTTATTTCGAATGGTAAACTCTGCTGTGTTTGCTGAGTGTGTCTCTTCAGTTGATGCTCATATCTTTGAGATCAAAGTACACTTTCCACAGAGCTGAGAGACATCCAGCTGACAGCCACAAGCACACCACAATCCCTGCATGTGTTTCCAGAACTTTCCACCCCATCCTACTCACCAGCTTCATCACTAACATGTGGCTCTGTTGTTTTTATGGCCACTTTCCTCTTTTCCTTATACCTGCCACCTATACCATCCCCACACCACCCACAGTGTCCACTTTCACCAGTGCAGAGCCAGATGGCAGTCCCCCAAGTTGGCCCCAACTTCCCATGGCCCTCTGGGCTGTCTCTCTTTCAGCTGAAGCATCAGAGTAGGTCACACCCTTCACCCTCTGACAGTCCCCAAACCAGCCATGGAACCTCCCGACAGTTCTTTTCCTGTCCTGTAAGACTGCTGTGAGTGAAGAGCTCTGATGAAAGGCAGAGACAGGCCCCCAGTTAAGCCTCAACTGCAGCATCCTCTGTCCTGCCATTTAGTTTTCTAATTACTAATTTATTAATTCTAATTTAGTAGAAAGAAGAGAGGAACATAGGCTGTTTATAACAGTCCCATTCACTTTCCACTGATAACACTATCCCCCCACGTCCACCCCCTCTCACTGGAAGCACTTTCAAGCCAGGTAAACTGGGTTCATTTCTGGCCCTGCGTGACCTGGGAAAAGTTACTTAAACCTGTATGAGCCTCAGTTCTTCAGTAGAGACAGTAATGCCTATTCATCGAGTTGTTAGGAAGTTTAAGATAAAAGACAAAGCACTTGACTGGATTTAACATGTACCATTCCAGCCCCAGGCTTCCCTGGTGGCTCAGTGGGTAAAGGATCCGCCTGAAATGCAGGAGACCTGGGTTTGATTTGAGAAGCTCCCCTGGAGGAAGGAATGGCTACCCACTCCTGTATTCTTGCCTGGAGAATCCCACAGACAGAGGAGCCTGCCGGGTTACAGTCCATGGGGTCGCAGAGTCAGACATGACTGAGTGAATAACATTTCACTGCATACCAGCGCCTGATCCATGACAGGCAGCAATAAATCTGTTATCTGCCCTTCCCCCGTTCACAGCATGACCGCTCAGCAAGACCACCTTCCCTCTCCAGCTCATTAGCAGCAGCAACCAAGTGGAAAGCTGTTTGACCAGTTGTTTTTTTTCCTTACCCCTTTTTCTCCCAGAAGACCACAATATGCTGTACTTCCATTTTCCTTTGTCTTTCAGCATTTACAGCTTATTTCAGAGATACTGACATTCTTAACTCATTCATGCACATCTTATCTCTCATCCCTCCTCATCTCTTAACCTGGTTACCACAGTAGAGACCTAAAGCCAACACAGTTTCTTTTCAGTCTCTTCTCCATTTCATATGTAGCCCAAAGAACATTTGGAATCATGGCTAGTGCTAGACCTGTGTCAAAGGGGAAAATGCCATGTCTGTAGAAGAAATAGCAACAAAATAAAGGAGCTATAACATCAGTTTTTAAAGTTCATTTAAATGTCCAAAAGACTATCAGGATCTCTTCAAAAGTGTCTCCCTACTTCTTTTCTTTGTGTTCAATTTTTTTTCCTAAATTTCATAATATTTTAAAAATTCATATGAACTCTCCTATAGCTCTTCATTTTACCATGTATTAAATGAGTTTTTATGGGCAACTCTCTAAATTCATCATCACTCTTAATATTTCTGTGGGGATAAGCCTAACAGCACCTTACAACCCAGATCTCACATAACCCATTTTCAGGATTATGGCTGCCAATATTTCTATCAACATGTGTCTGTTACTAATTTTCTCTTAGTACCAAACTCTATACATGTCTAGTCAACCTTCAGTTAATCTAATTGTTCATTCAGAAAGCATGTAACTCACTGATCAGCTGCTACATTCCTGAACATTATGCTAACTGCTGAGAGAATTCTAAAGAATGTTAACACTTCCTAATGCCAGAAAGACATGACTCCCAGTCTTCAAAATTTGTTTTTCACATAAACTGCAATATTCTCTTACAAAACGGTATTACTAAGATATCCTGCCTACCTCACAGAGTGGTACAACCCATTGAAGGCACTTTGTAAATTATAAAATAAAATACACAGCCCAGGTAGCTGTTTAGGGTCTTAAAGAGCAGAAGGGAATATTTATTTCCTCTCCCCAGAACTTAAGCTGAGTCCGCCTACTTGGCATTCTCCCCACTTGAAATATGCCCTTTCTCACTCACCAACAAATTGTGTCCATGCCACTTAAACATTCCTATACCAGAGACACCCAATGAAGTCACCTGGGAAGGCTCATCTCTTCAACAACTCTCCCCTCCGTGTGATTTTAATTTGACTTTTAATGGGGGGGGAGAGAACTTTATCTTCTAAAGGAGCTCTTGTTTCTATTAAACCATCAAAGAATCTGTTTTCCTATCTCCCTTTCAGGAACACGCATGCTCATGGCAGCCATTACAATCCCATCATGCAGCAGCCTGCATTGTTGACTGGTCATGTGACCCTTCCAGCAGCTCAACCCTTAAATGTGGGCGTGGCCCACGTGATGCGGCAGCAACCTACCAGCACCACCTCCTCCCGGAAGAATAAGCAACACCAGTCCTCTGCGAGGTAGGTGTGTAAGAAGTGTCAGAGGAAGAAAACTTCAAGGAGATTGGAAGTAAGATCTGGATCCCTGGAATGGGATTTTGAAGGAGCCACTCATCCTAAGGCCTATGTGAGTGCTGGCCCTACCAGCACCCTAAGGGTGGGGCCGTCAGACCACAGTGTTCAGTGTCCATGTCTTGAGTGATTTTGTCCCCTTCCACTTATCTAGAAAACACTCAGGCTGCCCTCTGAAGATGCATTTTTGAAACCATAACTTTTTTTTAGAAGTAGTAGAGAAATGTGTTTTATTTGAAGTCTAATGTCAGAAATTTAACTCATTCAGCTATTTTCTAAAATATAAGCAATAACTGGTTAATCATAGACACTACCAGAAGAACAATGATCTTTCCCATTTCCTCTAAATCCAGTTTCATCTCCATGAACTCTTTAAAAAAAATTAAGATTGACCAAAGGCCATGTGCTGTTTGATTCATCTTATATGGTATTTAGGGAAAGATAAAACTATAGAGTGTGTAGATTGAAGATTGCTAGGAAAGATTGAAGGTAGGAGGAGAAAAGGACAGAGGATGAGATGGTTGAGTGATATCACTGACTCGACGGACATGAATTTGAGCAAGCTCTGGGAGATAGTGAAGGACAGGGAAGCCTGGCATGCTGCAGTCCATGGGTTGTAAAGAGTCGGGCACAACTGAGCAACTGAACAACAACACTATAGAGACGTAGATCAGGAGCTGCTAAGGACTAGAGGGAACTTTATAAGGTGATGACAAATTTCTGTATCTGCATTGTGATGGGCATTACATGACTGTACATTTGTCAAAACTCATCAAACAATTCAAAGGGGTGTCTTACACTATATGTAAATGATACCTCAATATACCTTACTTAAAAAAACAGAGATTTCCTAACAAACAAAAAAATTGATATCAAAATTGTATGGCTGTAAAATTATTCCTGCATCTCTCTCCAGTGGCTTGGAGGTCCTTAATTGCTTATTTGGAATAGGTTAATCAAGAGAAGTCAAGTAATACATGAAATGTCTAGTGAATTTTATACTTCCTTGTATAGCAAGATGCCAGAAATTAGATCTGCCTCTTTTGATTCTTTTTCATTTGAAAGCTAATCCAAGAGCTGACTTCCTGAAGTTGTCATCCTTCCTGAATAAGATTCTTACTTGGTTGTTTCTGACAACTTAGGGACATTCATGTCAGATCAGTGGCAGCTTCCAGAATGCTTTTGTTTGACAGCCCTGTGACAGAACACCCATGTCTGTGTTAGATTGGGTGGCACCAGAGGCCCCTGTCTCAATCCTCACGTGCTATCATGCTCAGTCTGGTGGGTGGTCACCAGAACCCTGGTCTGGCTTGAGCTTAGCCTCTGTGTGCTCACCTTGGCAAGGTAGGGGCAAGAAGAACCCTTAGCCTCTGACCTGTTGGTAAGTCCCTCTTTGTTGCCTTCTTACCACCCAGCTGGCTTTAGAAGGCTCACTGCCAGTGCATTTCAAGATCAGTGGGACTATAGTGAAAATTATGGGTTTGCCTATTTTTAAGACCAATGCCTTAGGCAAAACAATTGGAAAAACCAGAAGGCTCTCCCCTTTGGTAGGCAGTACCATCAGGCATACTTTTCTTTAAAAATTCCAAGTAGACATATTTTAACTGCTCAAGTAGTGAAAACTTAATCTCAAAATTGTACTGTGTTAGTAATAACAAATACAAAGTTCTCTGGTAAGTACAAATAATAGAACAATCTTATCAGTGAAACTTCTTATTAGGAGCCCCCCAAAAGGAACAAGCAACATATCTGATACCGACTAAATAGAAAATTAAATAGACCCACCTTTATGGAGTAATTTTCATTTAATTACCTTCCCTTTAGCTAGAAGGTGCTAGAATCTCTAAGGACATATCACAATCTTAAGTTTCATTATAGGCTGGCTTTGGTCTCATTGTATAGATACAACCAAGGTCAGCAATGGTTGATGGGGAGGGGAAAGGTAAGGTCTTTTTTCTCTAACGTTACCAGAAACTACATTGGCTTTTTTGATAAGTAATTTCTAGTTGGTCAAAATCAAGAGTTACAGGTCCCTTAAGCATACATTTTCCTTTTTCATTTTTCCTGGTTTTTCATTATGATTGAAACAGACTGGTAAGCTTCCTGTGAGGCCCATGTGTCAAAATCCAGGATTTGTTTTGGGTTTTTTTTTTTTTTGGTTGCACTGCGAGGCATGTGGAATCTTAATTCCCCAACCATAGATTGAACCCATGTCCCCTGCATTAGAAGGCAGAGTCTTAACCACTAGACCGCCGGTTAAGTCCCCAGAAAAATAAATTTTTGAAAAATTATACCCCCAGAGATACTTTTATGGTCATGTCCATTTCCCAGAGGAGGAAGGAGGCAAAGCTACACTTTAACCTTAGATCTTTTAGCTCCAGGAAGTCTTAGGAAATGAGTGTTGTCATTGAATTGGTGGTAAACCAGCCATGAGCAAGGAAACAAAAGCTTTATGTGCAAATATCTTTTCTTCCACCTCCCTCCAAAACAAGATCTCACTCAGTACACTGGGGAAGATGACAAGATTGAACTTACGAAGTTGGGCTTTAACCCTGATGGCAGGGGGCTGCATTGGGGCAGATGCCCCTGAAACTCCACCACCACCACCACCACCACCACAAGATCGGTCTAGTCCTTGGGCACAGTCCTCTGTCCTCTCCTGAGGGCCCTGGCTACCCACTTTGTCCCACAGCGGACAGAGCCCAGAGAAGCCAGGATGCTGCCCTGTCTGTGTAGCAATTGAAAGAAAGAGCCCCACAGGCCACCGCCTCTGCACTCTGGTTAAGCTCGAGTATGCTGGTCCTCTATCCGATTTATGGAGATTTTGATGACTTACAATGAACGGTGTTGGATTCGTGATCTCCAAAGAAGAAGATTTAACTTGGGGACCAGGGACCAGGCTTGATCACTCAAGAGCTTTTGTATAGCAGAGTTTTATTAAAGTATAAAAAAGGGACAGAGAAAGTTTCTGACACAGACATTGGAAGGGGGAGGGGGAGTGCCCCCCCTGCTAGTTTTAGCAAGCTGTTTTATGTCTATTAGAAAGCTACTAATCAGATAGAGACACCTCAAGGCTGAGGGAGTTTCACCAGGCCCCTCTCCCACAATATACATTTTTGAGATAGGATGGCACAGGTGTGTCATCCCCCAGCCATAAAACAATTGATATGAATACTGGTTTGTTGAGCTATTATCAGCCAAAAGTTAGTCTTAGGTGGAACCATTTTGAAGAAAGGCAAATTCCAAAGCAAATACATAGTTTCATTAACACAGCTTAAGAAAAACATTTCCATAAGAAAAACGCATTGGTGAGCTCAAGGTTTGAGAAAAGTTAAGTTCAGGTGGAACTAGGTGTCATCATGGCAACAGAGAATTTTAAGAGAAAAAATTCTGACACTTGTAGTTTGTTTCCTCCTGCCGCTTAAGGGAGAGATAAAAAAATGTCTGACACTTGCAGCCTGTTTCCTCTGTTTGGAGACCCGAGGCCTGTTACCCTCTCAATTTGGCCATGGTGTTTGTAGACAGTTGGGCTTCTTGCAAGGAGCTGCCGGCCCTGACCTTCTCCATGAGCGTGTGTGGCTTTGTCGTTCCAGAAACGTCTCCACCTGTGAGGTGTCCTCCTCCCAGGCCGTCAGCTCCCCGCAGCGGTCCAAGCGCGTCAAGGAGAACACGCCGCCGCGCTGCGCCCTGGTGCACAGCAGCCCCGCCTGCAGCTCGTCCGTCACGTGCGGCTGGGGCGACGGGGCCTCCAGCACCACCAGGGAGCGGCAGCGGCAGACGATCGTCATCCCCGACACCCCCAGCCCCACGGTCAGCGTCATCACCATCAGCAGCGACACGGACGAGGAGGAGGAGCAAAAGCACGCCCCCACCAGGTGAGGCCGCTGCGGACACCAGGGAGGAGCGGAGTGGGGGTGCAGTGCTCACCCAGAGACGGTGCTGGGCCTGGACCACTTCCCCGTCATCCAAAGTGATGATCCATCCTTCTCTCCTGGCTCCTGAATCCTGGCCTTGCCAGGTCCTGGAGCACTGAAGTGATTTCAGGGGATGGTCCAACAGATTTGGGCTTCTCTGGTGGCTCAGACTGTAAAGAATCCACCTGTCACACAGGAGACCTCCGCTCGATCCCTGGGTGGGGAAGATCCCCTGGAGAAGGGAATAGCAACCCACTCCAGTATTCTTGCCTGGAGAATCCCCATGGACAGAGGAGCCTCCTGGGCTATAGTCCGTGGGGTCGCAAAGAGTCGGACATGACTGAACGACTAACACTTCACTTTCTACTTTTCAAACTGATTTCTATAATTATTGAAAGCCAAAAATAATTTTGAGTCAGTTTGGTCTTAAAAAAATAGTTATAGGCCCTCTACATCTGGGGGACGTGAGACCATAATATGGCACACAGTGTCATTATATTTCAGCCCTCATAAGCTAAAAAGTCTCTGCCTCGGGCTATTGAATGTATTCCCAGTTGGTCAGGCTGTTTCTCAAACATTGCCTTGGCTCTCTCAAAATTTGAGGTAATTGTCCAACTAATCAGAAATTTCCCTGCGTCTGATTAACCCAATCTTTCAAACTGCCAGGTGGCCTTTTATCCAGAGAACATTACTGTTTATTCCAAAGTAGTAAGAACTCATTTCACTCGCTGTATGCTTCTGGGGGAGAGGGAAGAAATATTTATTATATTTGTGAAGACTGTTAAGCCTGGTGCCAGAGCCTCTTTCCTGTGCTTGCCAGCCAGACTGAAACAGCTTGGTGTGAGTTTGGGCTGTCTGATGGTCCCCTGGAACTTTTCCCTCCAGTCAGTCTCCTGGTCTTTAGCATCCCTGGGCCTCAGGACCTTGTAGATCTGAAATCTTACAACCCCAACCTGCTGGCTCTTCCCACTGGGACCCAGGACCCGGGAAGGGAGGCCTGCCAGTCAGAGCACATCCTGTAACCCAATGTGAAGATAACATTCACATTTAGGCCCAAATTATTAATTCCTAATTGGGTACAATGTCACTGATTATAATCACAAATCCTTTTGATTAGATAATAAATTCTTACCTTTGAAATCATTACACGATGTGCTGATAGACTGATTAAAACATTGTCACTACAGCTATTCCTTCCTGCATGGGGCATTGCCTTCCCACCTCTATAATGAGCTCAGCGTCTTGTCTTTTCACGAGAGGGCTTGTGTAGCACTCAATCCAGTGTCCTCTTTAATTGCCCAGCCCAGTCTTCTGTGTGTCTCAGAGAAGCATGTGATGGAGCATTTCTGTCCTAGCAGTGGGTCAGGTGCCAGAGGGGCCAAGGAGCTGAGGGCTGGGGCGTAGCGCCTCACCCCCAGCCTGCCTGTTCCAGAACTGGCCTCAGTTTCCTTTGTTTCCTTAGGAGAACAGTCCCAAGCTGAGTCCATGCCCCATGCCTCCCAGTCCCTTCCCAGAGGGAAAGGCTCCTCCCAGCTCCAGCCCGGGCCCTGGCCTGGAGCAGCGTGTCCACACATCTGTGGCATCAGGCATAAGAAGGACAGGCAACCTCACACGGCCCTTTGCCACAACTGGAAAAAGGCAGTTTTAAAATCTGACAGTTGACTAGATTGGAATATCATTTTAACATTTGAGTTGACACGGAATCTCGACATATGTGCTCAGGAGAGAACCGAATAGTGGATCTGAGGGGAAGGAGGATGAGAAAGCCATCTCTCCACCCATCAGGCCGCTGCCAGGGCCGAGGGCACAGAGCAAGCCGGAAGTGCAGCCTGCTTCTGCAGCAGCCCCAGGGCCCAGAAAGAACAGAGCTGAAGCATGTGGCAGCATGGGAGGACCTTGGTGTCAATGAGTCACGACTTAGGGGAGGGCAGAGAAGGGGCCGACGGGCAGGTGCATGTGTGAGCGCCAGCCAGAGTTGGTGAGTGACAGTGGGCTGCTGAGTACCAGAGATTCGTAACACGGAAGATGCAGGGGCCGGCCTGCCTGCCCGCCCAAGCTAACAAGATGCACCAGAGACATCCCGTCAAACATGGGAGGCTGCAATTGGAGGCCAGAGCAAAACTGAGAAAGGTGTCAGCTGTCCACAGGTGTGATGGGAAGCTCACAGAATGAGAAAATAGTGTTTTCCAGAGAGATCAAATAACTGTTGCCTTGAAGAAATGTTTGAGGACCCAGGAAGGCAGGAGAGGGTATTGGAGCCTGTGGAAGATAAAACAGAAACCAGTAGCTATTTTGTTTATAGAGAAACCATCGTGTAATGTGACCACATTAATGTGACTGCATTTTGTAATGAGGAGAAAGATAGGAGGAAATATGAGTACTCATTCTTAGAAATCAGACTATCGTAAAATTTAACAGGGTAAATATTTATTGGCCCCACTGGTAAGATATTATGCTCGGAACCACAGGTGCTGCATAAATAAGGTAGACAGTCTCTGTCCTCAGGAGGTTTGCAGGGTAATAAGCAAGATAAGACATGTACAAATCTTCATAACACGAAACAGGTTACCAGGCCCCTAAAAACTAGCAGAGGACTGTGGGGATTCAGAGGGGAAATAGTTTGAGGAAGTAGGAAAGAGGGGGCTTTTCAAGGTCAGTGGTCCTGATAGGCTTAGACAATGGGCAGAGGAGGTGAGGCTGCAAATTCCAGTGAGATGAGTGGTGGGTGGAACCTCACCGGTGGGCGGAGCCTTAGGTGGGCAGAGGGGGATCAAGAACAGGTGGGGTTTGCTGATAAGAGAAAGTGGGAGGTCAGGACGAAAGGGATTTCAGAATGGAAAGGGGGATTTGCGGGAGAATCTCCCCTTAGGTGGGCGTGGCCAGCTTTCCGAGGAGATGCTAAGGAGCTCCCAGGAAAGCATCATTTCTGGGAAAACAAGGACGGGACATGCCCCCAGTGCAGGCCACTGGGGAGCCGCCTGGCCACCCTCGGACTGTAAGCTTCTCTACCCATCAGGGCTCCAGTGGACGCGTCCCTTCTTGACCCTGACCGTCCTCATTCCCAAACCTAATTTCTCCCAGCTGTGAGCAACTTGATTCTGCTCTTCCGTGTTCTGACCTCATTTCCTATTTGCAGCTCAGCCCCAGTACTAGCCCTGTAACCCTGCCTGAAATGCCAACGGCCTCCCCTTACCTGACTCAGCCTCAACACAGCCTCTGGAGAGTTGAGGGATGGGGGTTGGGGAGTTCCTGTGATGCTCACAGGGATGTTGAGCATGGGATCACATGGCAGCGTCTCTTAGAGCCAGCCTAAGACAAGTAATCCTTGATGGCTCAGTGGTAAAGAATCCACCTGCCAATGCAGGAGACAAGGGAGATGCAGGTTCAATCCCTGGATCTGGAAGACCCCCTAGAGGAGGAAATGGCAACCCACTCCAGTGTTCTTGCCTGGGAAATGACATGGACATATGAGCCTGGTGGGGTACAGTCCATGGGGTTGCAAAGAGTCAGACACGAGTTAGCCACTGAGGACATAAGCACAAGCATGTGGGTAAATCTCCAGGACCAGGTGACATTGTCTAGAATTTTCAGAGGAATGTCAAGGCGAAATTATCGTTCCCGACCCCCAGCATGTGGCACTGTTAGCTGCCAGAGCAGATGGACACTCAACAACTCCTACTTGTGAGAAGGACTCCAGAGTGTGAGGGGCAGGCTGGGGGCGAGTGAACCAGACAGGAAGGGGACTGTAACAGACATTCCCCAGGGGGTTTCACCTGTACTGTCTCTGCATCATTTGATGAGATAGACAAAAGGCTGGCAGTTGAAGTCCCATTTGATAGATGAGGGAACTGAGGCCTGGGAAAGGTAAGTGACCCAGACTGGCAAAGGTTCTAAGTAGCAGAACTGGGATTCAGATTCCGTGACAGTGAGGAAATGGCAATCTTAATTACTGGCAAAAATAATTGATTTCTCTTTAGTCATTAATTCAACACATTATAAATTATGTCCTCGGCCTGCTCTGACCATCACCCATGGTCTCACCTGCTGCGTGCAGGGCACCAGGCCAGGGCAGTGGGGAGTCCAGGGCATGATCACTGAGCCCTGACTGAGGCCAGGCACTGGTTGAGTGCAGCTGCTCTAGCAGCAGGCCGGGCAGAATTCAGCTGTTCTCATTTCTTCGAGAAGGTTTGAAAAAGTGAGGAGGCCAGGCAAGACCCAGTAGCGTCCTCTTTTTCCATGTTGGATGAGGGGGCCCTGTGGTCATGGCTAGAGTTGTTTGTGTAAAGATAGAAAACAGATATGTTTTTTGGATTCCCCAGGATTTGGTAGTAGAACCAGTCTTACTTTAAATACACATAAATGATTTTGATGAGAGGAGCAGCTGACTCTCTGCATGTGCTGAATAAGCCATCTTTTCTCCCTTGAAATTTCCTTGGAGAAAGTTTATGGGCGCCGGTCTTATTATTCAGACTTTTCTGCCAACCTTGCCTTGTGCTGAAACTGTCTTTTAGGGGCCATGAGGCTACATCATACAGGCTTCCAGAGTGTGTGACCAGAGTGGCTCATTTCAGCTGATCCATTAGAAATCATTTTGCCCGGTCTCCATTATTCATTCATTTATCTGCTCATTCAATTATCTATTTCTGGTAGACAGGGTTCATTTACCAAGGTCATCAGGGCACTGCTGTATCTTGCATCACTTTGCAAGTGATGCTTAGAGCGTCACAGCTAATCTGACCAAAATGTGAACTTCCCTAGGAGATTGATTCATCATTATCCCTAAGGATTTTAGACAGGGATCATTCTGAAACTGTTTATCCCCCAAAAGTGTGACCACCCCCCCCCAAATGTTCTTTTTGACACTAAATTGAAAATCCAGATAAATTACTATAGAAAAGTCACAGTCAGGAAGGTGATGTGCTGCTGTCCAAAAGACTGTCTGAAGAATTAACATCCACTTAACGGGGGATAGCACACACACCCACTCAGGCCAACTTCGTGCTGTGCTGGTGGCGTCAGAGCCAGGCCTGAGGAAGGAAGCACAGGAACCCAGCACGCAGTGTCATTTGGAGGGCTTTCTATTTTTCGGTGTTAAGTTAAATCTGATGACCAATTTCCATCACCTGACTCTTCCCGGGAGATGTGAGTCTTGAGGAGAGTACTTCATGGCTTCCTCTCTCCTGGGCTTCAGTCAGAACATCCCAGTGGTTAAGGGCTGCATTTTATGAAAAGACTGCATTTTGAAGAGGAGATACTACACCCAACTGCCCCAGCCGCCAGTCCTACACTTCCCCGTGTTACAAAGCTGTTACTGATGTGTAGCGATGACCTGATGTCCTCCCTGCCTTCTGCAGGGCAGAGGGAGGAGGGCAGGAGTGGTTTGGAAAGCACAGGGCAGAGCCGTGCCCAGGGGATGGACCCAGCATGATCAGGAGAGACTTGGAGGAGTGTAGAAGGCAGGGGGCAGAGTGAACACCGGCCACTGTGCGTGATGCCTGAAGACCAGGGCCACCCATGGCTCCTTCCAGACCCCGTTTCAGATTTCTACAGAAGGTAGTCAAGTTAAAAGTGATCATAATGGTGACGTGTGTATATGTGTGCATATCTTGGGGCTTCCCAGGTGGCGCTAGTGGTAAAGAACCCACCTATTGGTGCAGGAGACATAAGAGATTCAGGTTTTGATCCCTGGGTCAGAAAGGTCCCCTGGAGAAGGAAATGGCAACCCACTCTAATATTCTTGCCTGGAGAATTCCATAGACAGAGAAGCCTGGAGAGGTACAGTCCATATTGAGGGACATACATATATGGATAATGTAACTCAAATGGAATGTATGCACCAAATTTAAAATGTTGAGTTTTGTTTTTTGGTCCTCAGTTCAGTTGCTCAGTCGTGTCTGACTCTTTGAGACCCCATGGACTGCACACCAGGTCTCCCTGTCCATCACCAGCTCCCGGAGCCTACTCAAACTCATGTCCATCAAGTCGGTGATGTCATCCAACCATCTCATCCTCTGTCATCCCCTTCTCCTCCTGCTCTCAGTCTTTCCCAGCATCAGGGTCTTTTCCAATGAGTCAGTTCTTCGCATCAGGTGGCCAGAGTATTGGAGTTTCAGCTTCAGCGTCAGTCCTTCCAGTGAATATTCAGGACTGATTTCCTTTAAGGTTGACTGGTTGGATCTCCTTGCAGCCCAAAGGACTCTCAAGAGTCCTCTCCAACCCACAGTTCAAAAGCATCAATTCTTCGGCGCTCAGCTTTCTTTAAACTGGAGGCCACGTGATGCACTGGGAGGAGCACGCTGACCTGGTGGCACTGGCACCCCCGTCCCCCCACCCACGTGAAGGGCTAGTTAAAGGCTGTCGGCCGTTTATTTCTGGTTGGGTGGAAGGGGAGTGGGAACAGCACAGCGAACAGTTCACACCCTCATGCCACTGTCACCGACTCGGCCCTGGTGGAGCCCGCAGGAGGACTCTCAGTTGCCTTACATTCTCAGTCCTCATGGGTAGGAGGAGCCGTGTAGCTGGTGATGAAGAGGGAGTGCAGGCTCTGGACAACCCAACAGCAAAAAAAAAAAAACAGTAACTGAATTTAAAAGTGGGCTAAGGATTTAGATAGAGTTTACTTAAAAGATGTACCAGCAGCCATATGAAAAGTGCTTAGCCTCACTCATAATCAGGGAAATGCAAAGCAAAACCATGGTGTGATATCACGTCACACGTGGCAGGATGGCTGTTACCAAAAAGACAAAAGCTGATGTGTTGATGGAGGAAGTGGAGACGTTAGAACTCTTGTACGCTGCTGGTGGGAGTATAAGTTGGTGCAGCTACTATGGAAAACAGTATGGAGGTTCCTCAAAAAAAATTAAAAATAGGGACTTCCCGGGTAGTCCAGTGGTTAAGACTCCATGCTTCCAATGCAGGAGGTGCAGGCTCAATCCCCAGTCAGAGAACAAAGATCCCATATTCTGTGGGGCTCAGCCAAAAAGTGAAAAACAGAACTGCCATGTGATCTAGCAGTCCCACTTCTGAGTGTTTATCCAAAAGAATTAAAATTAGAACCTCAAAGAGATACCTACACTCCCATGTTGCCTGCAGCATCAGTCACGATAGCCAAGATGTAGAAGCAACCTAAGTGTCCATCAGATGAATGGATAAAGAAAATGGGACCTGTTTGTACAGTGGGATGCTGTTCAGCCTTAAAAAGGAAAATGTGCAGTATGCGACCTCATACATGAGCTATCTAAAATAGTCTAATTCACAGAATCAAAGAATTATATTTCGGTTGCCAGGGGCTGTGGGACATGGGCAGTCGCTAATCAACAGGCATAAATCTCAGTTACAATGAATCAACTTCAGAGATCTGCTATACAGTGTCACTGATACCATATTGTATACTTAAAATTTTAAGAAAGTAGATCTCATGTTGCATATTCTTACCACAATGAAATAAAAAGTTTTAAATAAACTAAGACCACACTCAGTCACAAAAAGAAAAAGCAGAAGAAGAAGAATGCTAGCTCTTGGTTCCAGCCCAGCTCTGTCCCTAACCAGCTATATGACCTTGAACAACCAAGTGACCTAAAGCATCCTAAAGCACCCAACATTTTCCTGTTCTCAAAATGAAAGTTATCACTTTCTCCACCTTATAGTCCGGCTGTGAGGATTCAAGGGGATAAAACATGTAAAGGACTTTGAACAGTAGTTGTGCATTCAGTAAACATTATCTATCTATATTCAGTAATCAGTGTCATGATAACAGAAGAGCAGTTTTCGCATATAGTGTAGATTATGGCATGGAAAGTTCATTGGTGGAGATGAGTTTTGACTCTGGTCCTACAGGGTGGAGTTGACCGGCAAATAGAAATCAGAAGCATATTCCAGGTAGGGTCATACAGAGAAGGGGTCGAAGAATTGTGTCTGATTCTCCAGCCATGTTTTCTCCATTGGGGCTGATTTCTTTGCTTCTTAGTTCCTTGTTTCTTTTCATCACTTGAAAATGATGAAAATCATCTATTGCCATGACAACACAATGCAGTCGTGAACTCCGGCAGCTTTGTTCTTTATTCAGAAGTGATGTTCTGTCGAGGCCATTTAAGCAAGGATTTCTCATTCTGCTCTTGTCACTGTCTGTCTCACTTCCATTAACCAATTCATAATGGGATTGATAAGCTATCAATAATAATTAGACACTGTCGTGGGATGAATCCCAGCAGAATCGACATGTAGGAGCTAAAAGAATCCGTAGTCACCATGTCAGATGCGTGCTCATTTTTAAACTGACTCATTTAACAGCTTCCCATTTGTTCTTTAATCTGCATAGTACATCAAGTAGAGCACAGAAATTCTAACAATAGAAGAGATTAGAAACAGAGCTATCAAATTAATTCACCTCTTCCAAACCTGTCACATGTAAACCCAAAAAGGTAGGTATATCAGCGTCAGACTGTGTTGTACCTGTCTGCTCGTCAGGCATGGGGACTTCCAGCTCAGAAAAAAGCGAGGAATCCCTGAAGAGCTCAGAGAGGTTTTATCCCACACTCCTGATAGATATCAAGAAAATGGCATGCAGAATTCCTCGACCCCTTTGGTGGAAAGAGTCACTACCTGTTAGGTTTCCGTCGGAAGATGGCTTTCAGTTCTGAGGGGTCATCTAGATCAGCTGTCAGCTTTATAAGACTCTTGCCAGAAAGCCATCCTTCAGTGACAGGAAGCTCATTGGTTCATGAATTGGCCCACTGTATGTTCAGATGATTCCAGTTGTCAGAAAATTCTTACTTGTATTGACCTGAAGCCTCTCCGAAATTTCTAACTTGAGTAAAGAATTCCAAGTACGTCCACCTTGAATTCAGTTACAGCTTGGCCAAAATTAGTTGGGGGGGCGGGGGGTGTTTAATTTGCCCATTTTCTATTTGTGTGTTAGTCCCTCAGTCGTGTCTGACTCTTCGTGACCCCATAAACTGTAGCCTTCCAGGCTCCTCTGTCCATGGGATTCTCCAGACAAGAATACTGGAATGGGTGGCCATTTCCTTCTCCAGTGGATCTTCCTGACCCAGGGATCAAACCCACGTCTCCTGCATTGGAGGCAGATTCTTTACCGTCTGAGCCACCGGGGAAGCCCTATTTAATAAACTACGCAGAACCTAAGGAGGATATTTAGTCAGCAGGGAGTGTCTTGGCCTGGGTCTCCATGAAAAATACACTTACTAAAAGGATTTATTTTCTCTCCAAATTAGGAGTAAAGCAAATCCTCTTTTAAATGTCTTTAAAAATAAATATTTGGGGACCCACAAGTGGCTTCTTTAATGCCACCCTCCCTAACAATTTCATAGCAGGTTAGAGCTGGAGGGACATCCAGGGTCACCCCAGTATATCCAGGCCTCTGCCCAAGGTCACACCAATAACATGGACCACAGCGCCAGGCCTAGAGCGCCGGCTCAGAGGACACATTTGGCAACAGCCAGCCTCTGTCCTTCACGTGGGGCCCGCCACCCACAGGCTGCACCTGCAGCAGAACATTTCTGCGTTTAGTGAGGTGACCAGATGAGTCACTGTGTGTGTGTCATTTAATCAGGCGGAACTGGCTGTGACCGAAGCCGAGAGTGAAGGGCGGGGCAGGCTAGCCGCACGCTCACAGTCTCCCGGCGCTGACCCTGGTCCTGGGAGCATTTTGTGATGGTGCCAGGAGTGGGAGGTTAGAACTGGGGGCGTTTCCTCTAACAACATCTTATGACACAACAGATTGCTCACAGGCCCGCCCCAACCCCGCAGAGAGCAGCTGTGGCTTCTTTCGCCAATTTTTTTTTTTTAAAGGCAGCTCTCCTTCCTCCCAGTGTGTGGTAGGTTAATCACTCAGTCCATCTCTTTGCCACCCCCTGGACTATAGCCCGTCAGGCTCTTCTGTCCATGGATTTTCCAGGCAAGAATACTGGAGTGGGTTGCCATTGCCTTCTCCAGGGAATCTTTCCATCCCAGGGATCGAACCCGAGTCTCCTGTTTCTCCTGGATTGCAGGCGGATTCTTTACTGCTGAGCCATCAGGAAAGCCCCGGTGCTCCTTCCCATTTCCACAGCTTTCCAGAACTCTTGCTGCTCTCAGATTTCATGTCCCTACTTTGGAGGCTTGGGGACCTTTCCCCAGTGCCCCACTTTCTAGTTCTTCTGCCACATCTGAGTTGTTTATCCCCACCTACTCTGTGAGTCCCATTTGCTTTCTTGTCCCTGAATAAGCAGATGGACTTTAAAACTTGAGATATAATTTGCGTACCATACAGTTCACCCATTTAAAGTGTCCAATTAAGTGGTTTGGGGCCTATTACATTAATTTTTTTTCAGTTGTGGCACTCAGTCTCAGTTCAGTCGCTCAGTCATGTCCGACTCTTTGCAACCCCATGAACCGCAGCATGCCAGGCCTCCCTGTCCATCACCAACTCCCGGAGTTTACCCAAACCCATGTCCATTGAGTCGGTGATGCCATCCAACCATCTCATCCCCTGTCGTCCCCTTCTCCTCCTGCCCTCAATCTTTCCCAGCATCAGGGTCTTTTCCAATGAGTCAGCTCTTTGCATCAGGTGGCCAAAGGATTGGAGTTTCAGCTTCAACATCAGTCCTTCCAATGAACACCCAGGACTGATCTTCAGGATTGACTGGTTGGATCTCCTTGCAGTCCAAGGGACTCTCAAGGGTCTTCTCCAACACCACAGTTCAAAAGCATCAATTCTTTGGCGCTCAGCTTTCTTTCTACTCCAACTCTCACATCCATACATGACTACTGGAAAAACCATAGCCTTGACTAGACGGACCTTTGTTGACAAAGTAACGTCTCTGCTTTTAAATATGCAGTCTAGGTTGGTCATAACTTTCCTTCCAAGGAGTAAGCATCTTCTAATTTCATGGCTACATTCACCATCTGCAGTGATTTTGGAGCCCAGAAAAATAGTCAGCCACTGTTTCCACTGTTTCCCCATTTGTTTGCCCTGAAGTGATGGGACCGGATGCCATGATCTTAGTTTTCTGAATGTTGAGCTTTAAGCCAACTTTTTCACTCTCCTCTTTCATTTTCATCAAGAGGCTCTTTAGTTCTTCACTTTCTGCCGTAAGGGTGGTGTCATCTGCATATCTGAGGTTATTGATATTTCTCCCAGCAATCTTGATTCCAGCTTGTGCTTCTTCCAAGCCCAGTGTTTCTCATGATGTACTCTGCATATAAGGTAAATAAGCAGGGTGACAATATACAGCCTTGACGTACTCCCTTTCCTATTTGGAACCAGTCTTGTTCCATGTCCAGTTCTAACTGTTGCTTCCTGACCTGCATACAGGTTTCTCAAGAGGCAGGTCAGGTGGTCTGGTATTCCCATCTCTATATATATATAATAAAGTTTGCCACTTTAACCATTTTTAAGTGTACAGTTCAGTGACACTAAATACATTCACAGTGTGTGCAGCCGTCACCATTATTTCCAAAACTTTTCCATCACCTCAAACAGAAACTTTGTACCATGAAGCAGCAACTACCCAAACTCCTCTCCCCACCCCGCAGCCCCTGGTAACCAACCTCTAATTTACATTCTGTCTCTATGAGTTTGCCTATTCTAGGAATCTCATATAAGTGGAATCACACAGTATCGGTCCTTTTGTGTCTGGCTTATTTCACTTAGCATAACATTTTCAAGATTCATCCGTATTGTAGCATGTATCAGAACTTTATTCATTTTTATGGCTGAATACCATCCCCTTGATCAGCTGATGGGCACTGAGGTTATTTCCACCTTTTGGCTATGGTGAAGACTACAGCAGTGAACATGAGCATACAGGGGTCTATTTTGGCTTTCGGTTCCGTTTTGTACTTACCTAGACCAAAATCACTGGGCTATACAGTAACTGTTTACCTCAAACTATGTTTGAGCAACAAGCATGTGGGCCTTTTGCATTTCAGCTGTTATAAGTAGAAAGTGTAGTTCTTTATCCCCTGCAGTAGGAAATGGCAACCCACTCCAGTATTCTCGACAGGATAATCCCACGGACAGAGGAGCCTGATGGGTTACAGTCCACTGGGGTCAAAGAGTCGGACATAACTGAGCGACTGAGCACACATGCGCATAGTTTTTCTTAATTAAGATATATCCAGTTTATCAAAGTTAGAATGAAGAGCTATAAGTATACACAATCAATTCATTCCTTGCCTTCTTCAGAGTTCTTAATTATCATCTGCACAGCTCACTTGACAGTTCATCATGGAAGTCTTTATGACATCCTTTCTCTTTAACTGATTATTTTAAAACTTTTAGTGTGTAACTTGTCATATTTTTATACAATCCTTCACTGAGATTTTAATCATTATACAATCCTTCAGTGAGATTTAATCATCTCCTAGGGCGGAGACACGTATTATATTTCTTTATACAAAAATTCCCTGTAGCACCTACTATAGATCTCCAAGGTATCTAACTGATGGGTTTTAACTTCTTTCCTATCAGTCTTCTGGTTTATTCCTAGACTAGAAACTTTCCCAGCAAGTCTGTACCTTCATAGAACTCATTTTGCCTAGAGATACTTTTTCCTGCAAATCTGTTTTCACATGTTAAATGAGGTAACACTAATAATAGAAGCTAGTTTTCATAGAATATTTAGTCTGTGTTGTATACCATTCGAAATACTTTGTGTATTTTCTCATTTGAGTCTCAAAACAAGCCTGTGATGTAAGTACTATTATTATCTACACCTTACTGATAAGGAGATTGAATCGCTTGGAGGTTGAACAGCACTTGAGGTTGAACAGCTGGTGGAGGCCACCAGCACTTGCTGAAGACATCTGTCTGCCGGCCTGTGTCCTTACCCACAGACGCAGAGAGGGACGCTTCCACCCTGATCCAGAGGGGACAGAAGTGAAGCCCCAAGAGGAATTATCCAGCCCAGATGTCAGCAGTGCAGGCATTGGGGAGCAAGGCATCAGGCCTCCTGTGAACTCACTCCCAGCCCCTCAGCCTTTTAGCCCTGGGGTCCAGTTTCTCATTTCTCCACTGCCCTCAGGTGGGGCAGAGATCAGTCTTGGAATCTGGCTGTCACTGGCTGTGTGACCTTGGGCAAGACACCTGGGTTGGGAGGTGGCAGTATTGTGGCTCCATTAGGCGCTCTATAAATACCGGCTTCTTAGCCAAGTGGTTGGACATTGACCATCTTACTTAGGCAATCGATATTTCATAAAAATAGATGATCAATATACAAAAATAGGTGCGATCCATTTTTACACCTTTCACAATAAGCAACCAATTCCCTATCTGTCATCCCACCAGCCTCTCACTGAGCTGGGAGGCAGACAGAATTGGTTCCCAAAGTGGCAAACGTAAATATCTCAGGAAAAAAGAAATGTGCTGGCCCAGAGCCAGGCAAAGCCTGTTCTTCCCCATCAGTGTGTGAAGTCTCGGTTCTAGAATGAAGACCAGGGGTTCAGAGCAGCGCCCTCACAGGCATCTTTTACCCCACCCCACCCTCGGCCCAGCAGTGGAGAAGCTGCAGGAGGGTCAGGACTTCCCTGAGATGGGGACTTGGGGGTCTTGGGTGGCCTACCCGACAAAGCCATCACCCATCCCATCCCCAGAGCGGAGAGGTAGCTGAGGCTGTGGGGTCCAGCTCCAATTACTCCTCAGCTGTGTGTGGGATTAGCGTGGTCAGCGCCTCACTCTCCCATCCCTCTCACTGCATCCCAGCCCCTCTTGGATGCCTTATCCTCTCTTGCCTAAATTGGCGGGGTCTCCCAGGCCCCGAGCCTAATAAAGCTTATGCTCTTCGTTCCCAGGGGTGTTCTTCCACACCACAGCCTCGGGTTGCCGGGGTCTGGCTGGGTGCTTTGTGTGCTTTTATGTCCCTCCCTGGTGGCTGAGAGGGCGCTGTGTGAAATGGAATAACTCCTGCCTTATCAGTAAACAAGGATGTCACAGCCATCAGCGATTTCGGGCCTCCAAATATAATGTCAAATGGAGTATTTCCTGCCGTAGTAAACAGGGATGTCACAACCTAGCTATTTTTCCTTAATTGACAATAACCTTTTGATGTTCAGACTACTTGCCCCTTGCTACAAACTTCTCTATAACCTGATTCCTCCCCCTACCTCGTCGGAACAGTTATCTCAGGATCACTTGAGATGCTGTCTCTCGGACTCCAAGTCCTAGGTGGTGGTTGTATCGTCACTCATTCGTGTCCAACGCTTTGCAACCCCATGGACTGCAGCACGCCAGGCTTCCCTGTCCTTCACTATCTCCCAGAGTTTGCTCAAGCTCATGTCCCTTGAGTCAGTGATGCCATCCAACCATCTCATCCTCTGCCATCCCCTTCTCCTCTTGCCCTTAATCTTTCCCAGCATCAGGGTCTTTTCCAGTGAGTCGGCGCTTCACATCAGGTGGCCAAAGGATTGGAGTTTCAGCTTCAGCATCAGTCCTTTCAATGAATATTCAGGGTTGATTTCCCTTAGGATTGACTGGTTTGATCTCCAAGCAGTCCAAGGACTGGGAATTCCCACCAAACAAAAGATAACTCTCAGTTTCTAGGTTGTGACTTTTTTAGTGGACGACTGCCATGCAGCTCTGGGCTGCCAGTGCTTCCCCGGCAGGTCTGCTGAGCCCTGCTGCATGGGGGAGAGCCCAGGCCTGCCCAGAAGGTTCTCTCACCCCATTTCCAGAAGCTTCTGTGGGCCCCACTCCAGCCCCTTCTCTTGCCCTCACATCTTCCCCACCCCCACCCCCGCTGCTGAGATTGGTGACTCCTGGGTTTCCCCATTTGGGTTCTAGAGAGCAGAAGTCACATTCCTACCCTCTCTCCTGCCCTCCTGCCCCTGCCCGCAGCAAGTGTGGCTCTGCCCAGCCAGTCGGGTGTCTCACCTCACAGCCTCTCACAGTCCTGGTCTCTCCCTTTGCATTTCCAGCACTGTCTCCAAGCAGAGAAAAAATGTCATCAGCTGTGTCACGGTCCATGACTCTCCCTACTCCGACTCCTCTAGCAACACCAGCCCCTACTCCGTGCAGCACCGCGCCGGGCACAACGCCACCACCTTCGACACCAAGGGGAGCCTGGAGCCGCATTGCACGGGGAACCCGCGGACCATCATCGTGCCCCCCCTGAAAACCCAGGCCAGCGAGGTGCTGGTGGAGTGTGACAGCCTGGGGCCAGGTAATTCGGGGCGGAGCTGCCAGGAGCATCTCTCTGGAGGCTGGTTTTCTGCTTTCTGCAGCTCACAGTCTTGTTACAGGAGCACTTAACAAGCCCTGGGTGTGGGGAGTGGGTGGTTAGTAGATCTTCACCAAGGATCCTGCTTGAAAAGATTCCTTGTTGTCAGCCCAGGTGGCCAGAGATGACCTCATATCTGTCACAAAAACTCCCCCCTGTGATGACAGCCACCTCCTTTCTAAACTATATCTCATGGACGGATGGATGGATGGACAGATGAGTGGATGGATGGACGGATGGGTGGGGAGTTTGCAAAGAGTTTGTCGCCTGAGTGGGAACAAGCCTGGTCAGCCCTCAGTGTTTCCTACTGAGGGTGGCTTTCTTTGCTCTCAAGAGACCGTCCTCAGGAACCACATGTTCTGGAATTATTCCATTTGGGCACCCCTTAGGTTTCTCACACCTGGTGGCAGTGCAAACATTGAGGAGAGTGAGAAGGGAGCCTTTCTTTTGTAAGAGGGGTGAATGCGAAAGAGAAGGCGAGTAAGGAAACCAGTGGGTCCTAGGGCCAGTGCACCCATTTAGGAAAAGACATATCTGAAAGTTGAGAATCTGGGCATTGACTCCTCAAACCTTTCCTGTCCTCGCACCCTTAAGTCCTCAGGTCGCCAGCATGTATCCCATTTATAAAGATTACAGCCTTAAATGCACACATCTTGGTGTGAGGGGCTCTCCTGCTTAATTAACAGTGACGGTGTCAAGACTATGTTGTTGAAAACCTTAAGACCAGCAAGAAGAGAAGGACATATTCTTTTTCATCTGTAATCCAAAATCCAAAAAGCTCTGAAAATCAGATTTTAAGTTCACAGCAAACTCAGCTGGTAAAACCAGACCTGAACTAACCAGAGACAGTTTGCAAGTCCCTTTGTCATATTCCTACTTGTGTCATAGTCATATCTGTGCCACTTAGTGAAATGTCCCCGTATTTTATAACAGAAATATTCACTTCTTTTTATTATGTGGTTAGTGCCCAAGGCTTCTTTGGGGGTAACCTAAAATGTTGAATATGTATCAAATTCCCTTCTAAAATCTAAAAGTCTTAATTTCAAAAGTGTCTGACCCCAGGGATTTCTCATCAGAGATTGTCGATCTACAGAATGAGATGATGAGTGTTGTAAATTGAGGATGCCCGTGTTCCAGGACCTCTCAGAGGAACTCCGTAGTAGTAACGGCCCCTTTACAATTCAGGACAGTGGTCTGTGAGAATTGGCTCAGAACAGACCTTACCCAGGTCCTCTGGAAATTCATAAAGGCAGGGGTTGCTGGGCGGGGAGGTGGGGGGAGGGGGGGGCAAGTAACTGATGCTGAAATTCCCTTGGCCTTTTAAACACAGAGGAGGATGCATGAGAGAGTGGCCACATCATTGCAGGTTAGGCATCCTCCAGCTCAGAGCTTTGTTGGTCTTGGTCCTGGCAAAATTGGGAGTTATTGAAACTTTAAGATGAAGTGGTCCAACCCCTAGTTGAGACAGGTGAGGAAACCAAAAGCCAGCTTTGCCCCGCCTAACACAGCAGTTTTCTGTCAGGACCCAGAACAATAGTGAGATGGACGGAGGCAGCTTTGTGGAGCCCACAGGTCACCCTTTTCACATTCCGTTGCCCGTTTCCACCATCAGCTATTGTGCTGTGGGCCACCTATGGCAGTTTTGAGGACTCACCCCACTACATTTCCGCAAAGATTGTTAGAGCTGAAGGGATGAGAATCTCTCAGCGATACACTGGACCAAAAAAAAAAGGAAGTTATTCTCAGAATTCTCAGAAAGGCTGCTGGTTCTAAAGCACCTCATGCTGCTGTCTCTGGGGAAGCCTGTGGTGTGATTTCCTGATGTAAAGAGAGGTGTATGTTCCCCTGTGAGGACCTGCCTTCCTGGGAACAGCAGAAGGCAGGAAGGAGCTTCATTTTGGTCCCTGTCGGCCCACCAGCCTGTGGTGTCTCTCAACACTGACACCCACTGTTAGCGGCACAACCCTGCTAGCTCAGCTCAGAAGAATCAGGAGAGCAGCCTTCCTCGGTCTCCTGGGGCCCATTCGGCCCCTTTATGGCCAGAGTGTGAACCGGCCCCCTTTGTGGGATCCCAGGGTTCCCTGAACCCTCTCAGGTCAAGACAGAGGCTGTGCAGTCCATTTTCTTTCTCTTTTTTTGGTTCATCTTCTCTCAGTGCTCACCCCCTCTGTGGGTCCCAGTTCAGAAGGGATCCCTGAAAATGTCTCACGTAGCCTCCTCAGGTCTCAGAGTAGTTAAGGTTCTTCTGGAAGGCAATAGAACAAACTCTGCACTGTCATAAGGAAAATGCAGGACTGAGGGAAAGGTCAACCACTAAGTCCCGGATGGGACAGAACTCCTTGATCTGAGCCACTGGAGGCCCAATGCCTGCCTTCTGGGCACTGCGTCTTCCTGACCCAGTGACCCCCCCAGGCTCCCAGTTTCCCTGTCCCAGAAGACAGGACTTAATGGTTCCAAGTTGGGGCAGACATCTGTTCCTTGAGCATCAGCCTCAGCCAAGGAACAGGGCTCAGCCATAAAGACATCAACCATAGCTAACACTGTTAAGAGCTGAACACGTGCCACATACTAAGCATTCTATGTCCTTTAACTCAGGTAATCCTCACAATGACCCTAACGTAGTTTCCATTACTCTCCCAGTTTTCCACATGGGAAAACAGATTCACAGAGAGGTTAACTCCGCCGTGGCCATGTGGCTGGCCTTCCAGGGCTCACCCAGGATCTGAAGCACTCTGCCACCCACCTTGTGCAGACAGGGCCACCAGGGGCCACCCATGAACCCAGGCCCATTCCCAAGCAGCAGATCTTTGAGAGCAGCTAGGAAAGATGGAGGGCAAGAGGAGAAGGGGACAACAGAGATGGGGTGGTTGGATGGCATTTCTGACTCAATGGACATGAGTTTGCGCAAACTCCAAGAGATGGTGAAGGACAGGGAAGTCTGGCGTGCTGGAGTCCACGGGGTTGCAAAGAGTCGGACACGACTTAGGGACTGAACAGCAAGGCTCGGATAGAGAGCTCTGTACATCCTTCCAGCTCCAAAATAGGCCCCAAGAACTTGACCTTCAGCACTTGCCTTCTCCATTCTGAGGTCACTTCATTCCTATCCGCAGGAGGAAATTCCTTTTTAAGTCTCTTGGTCCCTTTCAAGACCCTCTTCCCTGATTCTGGGGTCCCCTGCTCTGGCAACTTGACAAGCTCTGACCCAGCCCCCCACGCCTGTCCCTGCGATGATGGTGGCCTGGCTCTGTCACATCCATTTCATCTGAAGCTCTCTAATTTCTTCACTTACAGGCTCAAGCTATGGGTCCCTTGCATTTAAGAGTTTCTCCCTCAAGTATAATTACCACAAAGTTCCCAGAGCATTGACACAGGAGCAGAGAGGTGCCGTCCACAGCTGGGCCAAGGCAACCTGCACATATGGTGATCTGCAGGGCAGGGAGGAGCTGACCACCAGCACAGCAGCCCCATGGCTGAGTGATGGAGACTGAAGTTGTCCTGATAGCCAACATCTGCAGCTTTCCATCCTTCACCCTACAATGGGTCCCCTGAACCCTTCCCTCAACCCCACCCCCAGGTTTTGGGGGACCTTTGAGAGTCTAACCAGGTTTGGCCTGAGCACAGACCCTGACTCCATGACGCAGGTCAGCTGTATCCACCAGGGCCAGGCTGGCTCCTGCTCTCCTCGAAGCTTGTGAAGAATACAAATTCCTGGGCATCTCGCACTTCAGTGGATAGAATGGGAGGGCCACTGAGCACCAATGCACAGTTGAATTTGGGATCTCTGCTAGGACCCGCCCCTTCCCAGCAAGGCAGCTCTTCTTTTACTGGGGCGGGGGTGGGGGGGACGGCTGTTGCCTCCGGTAGGAGGCTCCTCTCACCCTCGGGGTGCTCCCCAGTCTCCTGCTGCTGGTTCCCGATTTGCCTTCACTCTCCAGCTTTGTTTCCATCAACAGTTAATCAGCATTCTCTCTTGCCGGCCCCAGCCTCAGGCATCTCATCATCATGACTTTGATCTCATCACCCTGGGATTTGTAATAGAATTGATCCAACCTAGTTATGTCAAGTATGCTTCATTAATTGTTAGCATCCCTGCCCCCTAGAACAGCCAGAGGGTGCGGAGTGTGCTCAGTCACTCAGTTGTATCCGATTCTTTGTGACCCTATGGACTGCAGCAAGCCAGGCTTCTCTGTCCATGGGATTCTCCAGGCAAGAGTGGGTTCCCATGCCCTCCTCTAGGGGATCTTCCAGACCCAGGAATCAAATCCGCATCTTTTGGGTCTCCTGCATTCACACGTGGATTCTTTACCACTAGCGCCACCTGGGAATGACCAGATGTGCTCTTTTTACACTCACAGTCCTGGGGTGCCTGATTGAGACTGCATCTTTTGTGTTTCCCAAAGATGCTCATCCCCAATAAATCTTGCGAATTCTCACAGCTGACAGCACGAGAAACAGCCCTGCCTTCTGAGGTCCTGGGTTTGTCTTGCCACTTCTCCTTTTTCTGGGGTCTTTTCTTGAAGTCCCTACTCTGGGAGGCTCCCTGAAACGTGGATGGTTTTAGAGTCGGGGAGTCTGCAGAGGACACTGCAGATTTTGGCAAGTGTCTGGACTCCCTGTGCTAAAGGCCTGTTGGCATTCACTGTGGATCACTTCCTCTTGATCTAGACAAAGCTTCAGGACAGGAATACCTGATGTCAGGAGAGACACTGAGAGGTAGGCGATCAGACACACTCAATTCCATATGTCCTGTGTCCTTGCACATGGTCCTCTGACTTTGCCCCCTGGAGACACACATCCCACTCTGCTGGGGATTGCTGTTCACGGGTCACTCGGCACCAACAATGACTGAAATGCTTTCTTTAATATAAACTGCCTCCCCCTTTTCATTTTATTCTGGTTGTTCCCCCGACCCCTGGATATATTGTTGTTGTTCAGTTGCTAGGTCGTGTCCAACTCTTCATGACCCCAAGGACTGCAGCCCTCCAGGCTTCCTTGTCCTTCACTATCTCCTGGAGTTGCTCAAACTCATGCCCATTGAGTCAGTGATGCCATCCAACAATCTCATCCTCTGTTGCCCGCTTCTCCTTTTTCCCTCAATCGTTCCCACATCAGAGTCTTTTCCAGTGAGTTGGCTATTCACATAAGGTGACCAAAGTATTGGAGCTTCAGCATCAGTCCTTCCAGTGAATATTCAGGGTTGATTTCCTTTAAGACTGACTGGCTTGGTCTCCTTGCTATCTGAGAAACCATAGTCCCTTTGCTGAGACTCAGTTTGGGTGGTGGTTTGGGGCCTATTACATTAATTTTTTTTTTCAGTTGTGGCACTCAGTTCAGTCGCTCAGTCGTGTCCGACTCTTTGTGACCCCATGAACCGCAGCACGCCAGGCCTCCCTGTCCATCACCAACTCCCGGAGTTTACCCAAACTCACGTCCATTGAGTCGGTGATGCCATCCAACCATCTCATCCTCTGTAGTCCCCTTCTCCTCCTGCCCTCAATCTTTCCCAGCATCAGGGTCTTTTCAAAGGAGTCACCTCTTTGCATCAGGTGGCCAAAGGATTGGAGTTTCAGCTTCAGCATCAGTTCTTTCAATGAACACCCAGGACTGATCTCCTTTAGGATGGACTGGTTGGATCTCCTTGCAGTCCAAGGGACTCTCAAGGGTCTTCTCCAACACTACAGTTCAAAAGCATCAATTCTTTGGCGCTCAGCTTGCTTTCTAGTCCAACTCTCACACCCATACATGACTACTGGAAAAACCATAGCCTTGACTAGATAGACCTTTGTTGACAAAGTAACGTCTCTGCTTTTTAATATGCTGTCTAGGTTGGTCATAACTTTGCTTCCAAGGAGTAAGCGTCTTTTAATTTCATGGCTGCAGTCACCATCTGAAGTGATTTTGGAGCTCAGTGTCACCAGATAGTAATTCTAAAGTCCATCAGGGTTTGCTCCCAACCAGTGGAACAAGCTCCAGCCTAGGTGTCATTCCAGAGTCAACATCATCACTGGGTCTGGGGGCAGTGCGGCTGATGGGGGGATCGTCCAGTCACGGGACTGTGTCCTCGAAAGACTACTGTTGTTCCCCTAGGGCAGGGTCTTCTGAGCAGCCAAGGACCTGTGACTGACCTTTGCCCTTTTTCTCTTCACAACACAGTCAACACCAGTCACCATTCGTCCTCCTTCAAGTCCAAGTCCTCCAGCAACGTGACCTCCACCAGCGGTCACTCTTCAGGGAGCTCGTCTGGAGCGATTGCTTACCGGCAGCAGCGGCCAGGACCACACTTCCAGCAGCAGCAGCCTCTCAATCTCAGCCAGGTAAGCACAGGTACCCCCACCATCCCCCCCCCACCCCCCTCCTCCCACCAGCTCATCAGGTGCCCTGAGGTAGCAGGAAGTGCCCCAGTGAGCTCTGGTGTTCACCTTCTGCTGCGGGTCACCTTGGGGAAGGTGGATCCTCAATTCACGGAGAGCCAATCCAACGCAAAATGACTTGTCTAATGTTCGGAAGCACTTAGTGATGCGGTACCTGCTTAAAAATAGTCTGGCCCACATGTTGCCGTTTCAGCCCAGCAAAGGGTAAAACACTGGGTCCGGGCCCACTTCCGGCCAGAACCCCAGAGACAGACCTGCAGTCCAACCAGGCCAGGCCTCCTGAGTCATTACAGTGAAGGAGGCCTCACACAAGGACCCCAAATCCAGGAAAAGAGCCGGCGGACCTGGGAGACGGTGGGTGATGCTCAGGGGCGTATCAACCAGGTGGTGTCTCCACAGGCAGCACTCGGCCTGTGTGTCTAGGATCACTGGGGTCTGAATTGCAAAGTGAACTCCAGCCCTGCTTCCTTAGCAGCTGGGAGGTAAGATAAGGCCATGTGTGTGTTGTGACTTAGCTTCTTCGGCTGAGAGAGGGTGGCTTCATTTGTATGTGACTTCAGAAGACGGCGACGTTTCTGAGAGCCTGCTGTTTAGGGAGCAGGACTTCACGATGAAACAGAAAAGTGGTCCGCACTCAGACGGGCCCGTGTGACCCTTCACAGCTGCAGGATGGCCTCGGGAGACACGCTGTCCCCTGCTGCCTCTGCACCTGGTTCTGTCGGTGTGTCACCCGGCTCAGGAAACAGGGGGGCACCGCCTTGCTTCTTGGACAGGCTGATTGATATTTTTCCCAGCACGTGAAGGACGCGTTTTCTGCAATCCCTGCCCTCCTGACTCTCCTCCCCAGTCCTCACTTCCGCCTTCTCCCCAGTCCTCACTTCCGCCTTCTCCCCCAGTCCCGCCTCCTCTTCCTCATTCTCTGCCCGCGCCCCACCCCATGCTCTTCTGCGCATGCGTATGTCCAGCCCCCGCAACGCGGCCCTCCTGGTTCTTCTCCTTCTCCAGGCTCAACAGCACATCGCCGCCGACCGTACCGGGAGCCACCGACGGCAGCAGGCCTACATCACTCCCACGATGGCCCAGGCTCCATACTCCTTCCCGCACAACAGCCCCAGCCACGGCACTGTGCACCCCCACCTGGCCGCTGCTGCCGCCGCCGCCCACCTCCCCGCCCAGCCCCACCTCTACACCTACACGGCGCCCGCGGCCCTGGGCTCCACGGGCACCGTGGCCCACCTGGTGGCCTCCCAAGGCTCGGCGCGTCACACCGTGCAGCACACTGCCTACCCGGCCAGCATCGTCCACCAGGTCCCCGTGAGCATGGGTCCCCGGGTCCTGCCCTCACCCACCATCCACCCGAGTCAGTATCCAGCCCAGTTTGCCCACCAGACCTACATCAGCGCCTCTCCAGCCTCCACAGTCTACACTGGATACCCACTGAGCCCGGCCAAGGTCAACCAGTACCCTTACATATAAACACTGGAAGGGGAGGGGACGGGAGGGAGGATGGCCAGAGGGAGAGGAGGAGGGATGGAGGGGGGAGCTGGGGCTTTTGTACTGAAGATGCCGCACAGAAACAATGCAAACGGGCAGGGGTGGGGGGCAGGGGGCAGGGACGGGACACAGATGAAACTTGAACTAGGAAGTAGGAGGACTGAGAGCGGAGGAGAGAACATTTTGAAAAGGAAGGGATTTAAGGAGGGGGGAAAATCTATGCTTTTTATTTTAAAAAAGAAAAAGGAAAAAAAAATAAAAATAAAACGTCAGTAACAAAACAACCACAGCTCACGAACCCGTTCTGCACCAAACTGGAAAGAAGGAGAAGAAGAAGAGCCATGGAAGAGTCCAGAAGTAGGGGGAGGGGGGCCTCCGTTTTTGAAGAACTTTATGAACTTTTCAAAGGTTATTTTCCTATGGCAGCAAGTGACGTTTAAGAATTTGCTGTCAGGGACACCTGATATGGAAATCCAATAGATTTTTAATAATTGAACGTAGGATTAGGGATTTTTCCAGAACTCTAAAGGGTCAACAACCCTCTAGAAAGCTCAGGCCGTGGCCTGAGGAGGCTAGTGCCTGGGGGTTGGGCCAGGGTTGGGGAGCCTGGTTCTGGCCCACTTGCCGGGACCGATGGGAAGGGCAGGTGGCTGGGCTGAAGGAGGACCCCGGGAGAGGGTGTGTTTTCTCTTTCTGAGCACTCTGGATAAATCCCTAAGCAATGATATTCCTCAAATGTCATTAATGATGTGTGTTGCAAATTCTCGCTTTTTTTTTTTTTTTTTGGTCTTTTCTGAAGACATCTTTTCTCTTTGAGTGCATCCCGCATCTCGTAGCGTAGGGCTCGCGGCGTGCCAGCACCCTGGTAAATGTAGCAATGTGCACCTGTCTGTGCTGCTTTGTGTTCACCCCACTGATACCAATAGACTATCCTCACTGTAATTGCACAAGAAAGGCGATCTCACGCAGGCACGTCCCCCACGCGGTGGTCCAGGTGCGCCCTCCCGTCCCCGGCACCGCCTCCGGCTCTCGCAGACTTGGTTTTTACATCCTTCCCTCCTAGTGCCTTAGCGACCGGGGATGCGCTTGAGGGTTTACTTCCACGGTACTCCAAGAAGCCGGCTGAGGCGAGTCTCAACCTCTCAGCCCTTCTTCTGTGCTGTTGCAACATTTTACTCTGGTCTTTTACTTTTTTTTTAAAATTTTTATCTTAATAATCTATTGTCTTTCCCCGGGCTGTTTGCTAGCAGAAGAGTGTCAGGGAACTGGCAGGGGCTAGGAGAGCCAGTGGGTGTGGAGGGGACTGCGGGAGGTGGATGGTGGTGGGTGAGGCTGACGCTGGAGATGGCTCGGCATGGCTTTTCCCTGGTGGACAAAGCAAGAGAAACTGACTCCCCACCCTGCACCCTCACCCAGTTCTGCCCCCAGCAGGCTAGCTCTGCCGTCTGTGGGACCACAGGTCCCATCTCAGTTTCAGGAATGTTGGCCTTGAGAGGAACGGCCTGCGGCCTCCAGGCCCGGCACTGGTTTTGGGTTGGTCGCCCGCAATCGGCAGGGCGGAGAGCAGGCCTGCTCGCCCCGTGTTCTCAGACCCGCCCCACACTCCACTCCGCCAGCCCTGCCCATCTGGCCTCTGCTTCCACCCTCCCACCCCACCCAGGCTGTGTTTTGCTCTCAACCATTTTGCCAGATTCCTTTCTCTGTAGATAACCGCCAACCGTCATTTGCTGCTAAATCTTTACTCGCGTTACCCAGGCCTACCCCAGGCATGCCTTCGTTTCTGGTCTTTGAGGGTTCTGGTGGGCAGAAGGCTGGAGGGACACTCACGAGGGTGAGCCAGTGATCTTGGACCGCCCTTGGGAAAACACACCCATGGGCAGTCAAGTTTCCAAGGAAGTTTGTCATTTGCCTTCTGTGCATCGTTGATAATGTTCTGGAAATTTCCTCAGACTTTGAACACTGGTGGGGGTGGGGGTGGAGAGGCCTCTCTTATTCATAGCAAATTACTGTTACACACGAAAACGTTGGGAGGTGCTGACTGGTCCCAGACGGGATCTTTAACTGTGGGCCTCATTGTTTGATGCTTGATGCGTAGCCCCTGACCCCAAAGCCAAGTTTCCAAGGTGCAGAAGGATCGCTCCCAGTTTCGGACAGCAGTCCACACCCACCCTCCCTCACTTTCCTTCCCCATCCTGCGGTCTCCCTTAACGATCTACTGTGAAAGGTGTTTTTAATCTTGATATCTGACCTAATTCAGTAACGAAGCCCAGCCCTTACCTTAGCTCTTAGCTGTGAAATGTGAAATAACTCTGGACATAACCCCTCTCCAGGCATCAATTCTACTTATCCTACAAAGAAATCGGTCCCCAGGTTGGAACCAGCTTATTCCCGGCCTCAGCCCGGAAGGGAGGAAGGACCCCGTGTCCGCCGGGGAGTCGCCTGCGGCAGGACACGACGGTGTCCTCCCGGTACCACACTCAATGCGTCTTTTATCTGGACGTGGGGAAGTGCCGCCATTCCGAGACAACCGGAAAGTGGTCCATGGGGGTGGGGGTGGGGAATGTGCCGGAGGACACGTGAGCCCGAGCACTCACGGAGCCACACCTGCCTGCAGACCCATCCCTCTTCTGGCCTCGCGGCATCCAGAGGGCAGCAATGCCCCGTCCGACCCTCCCCGTGCCCAGTCGCACAAGTCATGGCTGCAGACGAGCCAGCGTTTTTGCCTTATTGGGTAGCATACTGGACCCCTGGTACTGTTCATTTCCAGCGCTTTTTAGATCTGATCTTTTAACAGGAAAGGACAACATAGCCTTCCATTTTAATGAAAATTATTTTGTCTACTTAAGTTGGAAGTTACTCTTTCACCTGACATTTTCTTTCCTTTCCTTCCTGATCAGGAAATGAAAGTTTCATGCTGCTCATAAAGATAATATTATTGTACTAATTATTTTGGTTATTAACCTTTGTAATTATTATCCTAATCATCATTTTGATATTTTAGTTGGGGTTTTAAAGTGCACATTTATTCCAAGTATCTTTGTGTTTTCTCTTTAATATTTAAATTTATTTTATTATATCTGTGAGTATCTGAGTAGACAGGAGGGACATCCAGATGTCCAGTTTTGTCAGACCAAAAAGAAAAGAAGGAAGGATTCAGGAGTCAGGAAAAAGCTGTCAAGAATGATCCACCAGATAACAAAAGTCTGAAGAAGAAGTAAAGCCTTTATCTCTCTGTAAGCCAACTTGGGCTCTGGACAGCATGGTCCGTGGTCACCATCAAGACTGGATTTTTCTAGACTCTCAGTGGCCTGGGAGGAGATCTGAGGAGGCATCTTGGAGGCTGAACCCTCAGCATGGTCCTCTCTGACCTTCCCTGCACTTCTGAAATCTGCTAAATAGACCCTGGCCCTGCCTCACATCTGATACTGACCTGTCAAGGAAAAAAAAAAAGCCCCTCTGCCCAGAGCTGATCCAGCCCCCTCCCTTAAAGTCCCCCCTTTTCCCATCAGCCCACCAGAAGTGTGGCTTATACCCTTCAGTGTATAGATAATGTTACCTCCTAGAAGCCACTGGAGGTAACAAGCTGGTGGAAGGTGCTTAGGCAGGTGGTGCCTTCCCCTGGGAGATGTCAGCCTCCCTGCCCCTCACAAACTGCACTGCCTGCTTCTTCGGTCCCTGCCCCCACCCAGTACATCTCAGCACACAATTCTAGGGAAAAACTGTGGAGCAGAAAAAGTAATAATAAATAAAAGAGGGATAATAGGAGACCAAAGGAGCACTGACCATGTCCGGCAGGTCCTCAGACAATGCGGGCTGCTGCCCCCCTGAACTCATTGGCCAGTGGAGGGGCACAGTGGGGCCTTACAGCCATGCCCACTGGGCTCCGACTATGCCCTTCAGTCTACCGTGCTGGGTGCCATGGGCTTTTAAAGTCAGCTTGAGGTGCCCACACGCTGCCCACCGAACCCAGAAACTACCAAGCCCCAGGTGGGTGAAGGAAGGCCTGGAATGACGGGCTTCACTGAAGCTAATGAAGGGAGACGCCAGGCCGTGCCCAGCCCCCAACCGCTCAGCGAACATTAGTATCCTCCCCGCATCCCCACCTCCCTTTTTCTTCCAACCCAAGCACAAAGCTGTGGCTCTGAAGCCCTCGGAGAAGACCCTAGTGGTAGAGGCAAGCCCCTCCGTGGGTTCACTTAGCAGCTGCTTGAGCTCCCACCCCACCCTCCAACCCTGAGTTGCCCTGGCAGGTAGGCTGAATAAAGGCTGCCCATCCCCAGGACCCAGCTCTCAAGTGAAGAGATGCCAACCTAGTCTTCATGTAGACCACAAATAACCTAGAACATCATCTGCCCTGGAATTGGCTCCATCCTTCTTTACTGAAGCAACGTGGTTACGTTGCCTCAGGGGCAGACTGAAAAAAAAAGGTCAAGGGGAGCCTAGTAACCGGAGCCCTGGGAACCACAGGCTGATTTGCTTCTGCTCGGCAGAGCCGCGCGGACCCCTCTGGGTGTTTGCACCGCTGTCTGCTTTTAGTGCCTCCTTTCAGGATGTTTTGGCTGTTTCCAAGGGAAGGGTGAGCAGGCCGATGGGTGGGAGAGTCTGAGGCTTGGTGCCAATAAATACTGTGAAGTGGAGCATGTGGTTGGTCGAATTCAGAGGGAAAGGAAGGGTTGGTTGTCTCCTGGACTGTCTTTGCATTCTGGCCTTAATGGTGGTAAGTGGCTGGCGGGCTGCAGGAGCCAGAAGACTCAACCTGCCCAGACACCAGACTGTGGGATGTAAGGAAGGCAAGGAAAGATCAGCCCAGCTGCTAACAGGCAGATTTCCCTCAACCAGATCTCTGGAATTGCAGACACTCATTTTTGAACAAGCTCGTGCTGGAGGATTTGGGTTGTGTGAGTGTGTGTGAGTGAGTGGAGCAGACTTTCTTGGAAACTGGAGGAAGGAGATGAGGAGGCTTAAGGAACTATTGCTGATGGGCTGTGGTTGATGAAACGTGGGTTGACGGGTCGGCCCCAGCTTTATCCCGGGTTCTCTGGTGCTGGGGGCGGGGTGGGATGTGGGGCTCTCCATGGCCTGTTAAGTAGCTGCGGGGACAGAGAACAGAAGAGAAAAACAAGGTGCTCTCCAGCAGCAGAGAGGCCAGGGCTCCTTCTGCAGGTCGCAGAACTCGCCCGGCGCTGCTCAACACCAGCCCAAGCAATTCTGCCGTGAAATATTCCAGCCCCAGGGACCCCAGTTGCTTCTTGCCCCTTCTCTGTGTTTTCTTTCTGGTGTGTCTTAGAGATTTCAGATGGGGAAGCCTCAGAGTTGAGCAAGCCAGAGCTGTCCTAACCAAATTGGAAAGGAAGGTGAAAGTGTCCTTTCTTTAGCCAAAGACCCTCTCCTCAAAGACACCCCCAGATGTGGACAGAATGGCATTCCTCTCTCCTTCCTCTCCCGGCAATAATGACTCTGTCAGTGATGCGATCCCGTTTATGTCCTTCTCTTGCTTTCTGTTGCCTGACTTGTTTCAGGTTTTTTGTTTTTGCCTTTATTTCAAAACTGTGCTCTTCTTGTAAGTGGAGAGGAGGTTTTGTAACCCCCAAATGCTGCTGCTGTTGGGAAACTGGAGGTACCGCATGGATCTGTGGGTGGAACTCACCCCGAGTTACCTCGGGTATCGGCTGGAGCAGACCAGCCAGGAGGTGCAGCTCTATCCGGGTCAGGTACGCACCAGGGCCAGGCTCAGAGGGTCAGTGTTTTTCCACTTCAATGCCTTAGGACTCTCACTTCTGAGTTCCACAGATGGGACTCAGTGAAGAGTTGGAGATGGCAAACTGATCTTTAAAGGCAGTAGAAACCCCTTGAAGGCTTTTGGCACCCTCGCTCACTCGAGCAACCCAACCTAGGAGAGGTTTTTCCCATCCTTCTGGCAGCTCCCAGAAGTCCAAGAGAGCCAGCTCTGAACCAGTTCTTCATTTGAGACTCAGTGAGAATCTTCAGAGAAGCGACCCTTCTGCGGGGCATGCTTTCTCAGGGTACCTCTGCCAGAAGGGACCTTCCTGATGCCCCAGCTTGAGTCCCAGGAACCTCTGTGAGCCCCTAATTGCACTCTCATTGCATTAGAATTTCACATTGATTGTCTCTCTGTTAAAACTTGCCATGTCCCTCAAGTAGGAGCCCACATTTGTTGAATGCTTTCAATACACCAGGCTCATCCCAAGCCCTTAGTGAGCACGGCCTCCCGGTACCCTCAGGCCCACCCCCATTCACAACACCCCTCTCCCCCATTTACAGAGGAGGGAGTTGATGAGACAGTCGACTCTCTGAGAAACTAGGCTGTGTTAAGGAAAGGAAATACAAGGATTTGGGGGTGACCCCAAATCCCCAAGCTTCTAGTGAAATGTTGTGTTCTTAAGACCTTTACTAACTGAATTTGTTTCACTTGTTAAATAATCATCAGTGAGTGGCCTCGTGTTTCTGGTGAACCATCGAATGATGCTCCCATTGACTGTGTGCCAGACACTGTGCTGGAAGTCGCTCCTGTTTATCCCGTTTCATTTCATCTTCATAACAGCCCTATGAAACTGGCAGTACCGGTCTACAGATGAGGCAGACGGCTTGGTGAACTGGTAACCAGCCCAGAGTCACACAAGCCAGTTGGGGAGGCCGGCCATGACTTGGGTTGCCCAGCTCACAGACTCCAGCCTCAGCTGTCTCCTGGGTTTATGTGCAAAGAAGGGCCTCAAAGGAGCGTTGCCCCATACCACCACCCTGCACGTGGAGCTCAGCAGAAGGTCTGTGTGTAGAGGGGGTCCTGAATCTGATGCAGGCAGCAAAGGCAGAATTAGCTTGACTTTTAGAGAAAATCTTAGGGGAGTTTCTTTTGATTAATCATAGTAGAGTTCATTTTTTATTTCTTTTCAGTGTACCAACTAGCTTTAGTAGTGCTGCTGCTACAACAAACTCTTGTAAGAGTGAAGAAAAAAAAAGTGTTCTTTTTCTTCTTTTAAAAAAATATTTTTTTCTTGCTTATAGTTAATTCTAGAAAGGCAATACTAAAAGTATATATTTTTTTCAAAATACTATTTTTTACTGCACTGATAAATATCATAACGACTCTGGTCTCTGTAATCGATCCACTCTTCAGCTCTGGGTAGAACCAAAGGCAGGATTCACACCAAAATTTGTAAATATCATGTGTGAGTCTGGTGTCCAGGAACTGTTTTTTCTTTGTGTTTAAAAAATTTTTTAAAAAGGAAAAAAAAAAAAGGAGAGAGACAAGATCAAGATGATGTTTAGAAAGAGGAACAAAATTAAGTTTTCTTTCAAGATAGCCTTCTCAAAGAAATGGGAAGCAACCGTTGTGCAAACTGAAGAAAAATTAGCCAACTTTCAGGATACAAGGAAGGAGAGCCTCTGGCTGAGGTGGGAGATTAACAGTAACATAGAAGCATGTTTCCTTTGGCTGGAAGGTGGCAAGAATTTAGCAATGCTTTAGGACTAGATTTTTAATTTTGTGGAAAACCATTACCATTTGTTACGGAATATCTCTGCAGTTGTTTGGAATGGGGTTTTCAGTTTTTTTTTTTCCTTTAAAAACTTCCTTATTGACTGGCTCCAGGCATGTTTGCCTAAATCCTTAGGTAGTTTACGCAAGTTCTAGAGTCTTCTAGAGCTTTAATTCCATTGGAAGCAACCCAGCTAATCAGAATTTGAGATCCTGGTTGGTTTGAATAGGTATTCTGGAATTCTGACAGAACACCTGAAGACTTTTTATTTATTTTTTTTTTTTTGTAAGAAGGTTTTAGATACGTTACCTTACACAAACTGTGACCTGATGGCAATAATTACCTCAAATGTGGGCATTCATCCTGGTTTTAGCCTTTTTTGAAATCATGTAGCCAGCTTGCTCTTGGAATTTAAAAGACTCTGAACTCCGTGTGGGCTGAAAATAACGATTACTACACACCTTGGTCATTGTTGCTTAAGTGAACTCTGAAAATAGGTAATCTTTACAACAGAAATTAAACCAAGGGAGAGAGTATTCTTTGTGTTTTGTAATCAAATGTGATTTTCAAATGCACATGTTTAAGTATATATGTTTTTAGCTACTGTAAAATGCTGTTAGCCTTCTAAGATATCAAGAGAGTCACGTTTTAAATGCATAAACTATCAACAATTGACTGTGGATAACTAAACATATTTCTGGCCACGTTTTATAGTTAAAGTATTTTATAGTTTACATTTAAACTGGTACTTTTTAAAGAAAATTTCTGTTTATAACTGACATCTTCAGACCCCAGCAATTGCCTCTTCAGTTGGAGGCCACATTCCCCCAAGGCAGGTGTGTTCTGCCCCTACTGTAGCCCACCATGAGCGTGTCCATCCGTAGTGCTGGTTTCCATGGGAACTTGAGAGAATGAGCAGGAAGAGGTGAGTCCACAGCCTGGGCCAGGTGCAAAGATCTGCCACGTGGTATGCACACTGGTGGTCAAGGCCTTCTCTTTGACATCTTGGAAGAGGCAGAGAGAATAGACATCTGGTTCATTAATTTTGTCTTGATTTGAATGTTTAATTTATTAATCGACCCACTGACTTCCAGGCACCAGGCAGTAGAAGACACTGGGATTCAGGTGGCCCCGAAGGTACAGCTGCTATTTCTGGGGCCCCAGCAATACTCTGATTGGTGTTTTGCAGGGGAGAGTCATACATCCCCGTTCCTATTTTTACTGGTGGGTTTTCCATATATCTGCTGTCATTTATTCCTTTTGTCCTTTAAAACAAAGTAAGTGTAAAATTATATGTTTACTTTTTACTCTTTGTCAAACTTCTGTTTGAAGCCTAGGTCATTAGGAGGTGGGATCTAGATTTTTTTTTTTTTTAACAGCTCAGAGTTTTATTCAGTAAACAGAGGGTAGGTAGTACATCCTCCAGGTGTGAGGGCAGGCCAACCCCAAAGGAGAGGCCTAGACTTTTTTTTCTAGAGATTGTAAGTGCTGCTGAGCAGGCGGAAGGGACTGGAGACTGAGGGGCAGCTAGAGGGTCAGATGATGAGATCTATCCAAGTAGAGGTCACAATTGAGAGGGCCCATTGCCATGCAGAAGCAGCCTGGAGGGCACTGGTTGCCCTAAGTGTTTTGGTTCATTTCTTCTTTTGTGCCACAACCTTAGCACAGAGGACCTGCTGTGATCTGAAGGGCGTTCCTTTAGCAAATAACCCCTTAAGAACTGCAAAACACCTGGGACCAGGGAACTGCGTGGTGGTTCTTAATGCACTTGCTTTTCCCCTGTGAACTCTGTTGATAGCATGTTCTTATCACAGTATTCGGTTGGAAATATCACTGGAAAATATTTTTTGTCTTGCCCCTCGTAATTCAACTATCACTTTCCTCTGTTTGGTTTTCTCCCTGTGATTTAAATAACCAAATATATTTTATGTCATTGTCTTTGGGGCTTAATCATATTTTTTAAAAAACAGAGGAATAGAAATTGGCTTTTTTTTTTTTTTTAAGTAAATATGCTATATCTGAAAAAAGGGCTCTGCCTTCTCTCTCCTTTCCTTTCAGCCTGCCTCCACTCCAACCTCCCAGCACCCTTGCCCGCTTCTTGTGTTGGGTCACTGCTCCCCCCATCGCCCCCACACGTGGCCACCTTGGCCTCCGCCCTGCTGTCCCCACAGGCCCATCCATGCCCAGGCACCCAGGACTCCCAGGAAGCTCTCAAGAGCCAGGAAGAAGGACCCACCCAGCCTTGCCAGTGGTGGTCTTGCCTCCCTGTTAGATATTCGCCTGCTTGGTTGAGGGGCAATGGATTTATTTTTATTATTATTTTAATAGTTTGGCTCAGGTTATAAGGAAGAACTTGGGAAATGGAAAGTGACTTGACCATGCCCATCCTTCGTAGCTTTCTGTGACTTCTGAATGGAACCTAAAGCGTGCCCCACCCCAGCTCCCTCTCCTCCCTTCCGGCAGATAATCCTGTAGACCGCCTCCGCGGCACGTGGTTTCTCCCTGCCGTCTCATCCTTCCCGTCACTTTCCACCCTTTCACCGTTGCGTTACTGCTCCTTTAAAGCTTTCTCCCATGGCTTTTACAGGGCACAATCATTTCTGGCCCCCAAAGCACCTCCTCATCCTCTTTGTGTGCGTTTCTTTAACCAAATGAAGTAGACCCGGAAGTCATACTTTGGGGCGGTAGGATTTCTAGTCTAGGAGAATCACTGTATAGATAATAGATGTTGATATATATGTGTGTGTATATATATATCAAACCAAATTTCGGATAGGAAAAGTATAGCTTTATGGATGAGGAAGGAGAGGAGCTTTTGGAAGCTGGTTGGTATATCAGAGGAGCCGGGGATGGCCCAGGCTGCACCATCGCACGGGGACTGGAAAAGCAGGATGCGGGGGACCCGGGCACCGCCTCGGGCTGCAGTGGAGGCAGGTGGCCCCGAAGGGTACTGCTGCTCTCTCTGGGTCCCCAGTGACAGGGAAAAGATGAGTGTTGGGGGAGCGGGGAGGGGGGCGGGTACAACACATCAGAATGACTGGAATTTTCCATCCCGTTTTGCTTTGACCACATGTACTGAGCTGCAGCCTCTGATATTATACCCCGTTTCCAAAAATGGTATCCGTTAGGATGGAAAGAGAAGGCATCTGTAGAAATGTTTACCTTTCAACTGCCCGCACATCAGGACACTCTGGATAGAAAGACAAACTCCCCAGAAAGAGCAGGGAAGAGGAGATCCGGTGAGGCTCGGTCACCGGTCCAAGGAACGTGGCTCCTCCCCAGGGCCATCTCGCCCAGATCTTCTTTACCAGGTCATCTCAGCTCAATTACCCTATGGAAGCCCTGGTCTGTTGTGTTCCTTCACTGTACGGTTTCTGTAATGAAAAAAAAAAAAAGTGTTAATCCATGTTAATCTTTGTGAAAATTATTGCGTGCAACAGTATTTTCTCGTGTACCTCTTTTTCCTATGTGAATTGTCCCTCTTTTCTTTTTTTATTTATAAATGTCTACTTTTTTTAAGAAAAGACAAACCAATGTGTTGTAGGCCTATATGTAACCTATTCCTTAGTCTCATATTATAGGTATGTTATAAGAATGGATATTTTACTTGGCTTTAGAATGTTTTACAAGAAAAATAATTCTTAACTGATCAAGTCCTTGCTACTAAAATGCTTGTGTTTTTCATCATGACGTCGTGTGCTTCTAAATTAATGATCATTTTCGTTGTAGAAAAATGGAGTGAATTTATATTAGTCTTGGAAACTAATAATAGCATTGTAAATTTATGAGATGATTTTAACAGAAAAAAATTATAGAAGAATATAGTTATTTTAATTGTAATATTACTAACTGTAGGGTGAGAAAGGGGGGGTCCCGTTGTGGTGAACTATGTTATAGCTTGTTACTCACAGTTTCTTTTTGATCATTTTTTCGGTCTCTGAGGTGAAACGAGTTATTAATTAAAATTTGTAAACTCACATATGCATATTGTATATGTGTAGAAATGTAATCACACTTTGTCTTGGAATTACATTAAACTGTTTGGAATCACTGTACACTCGGCCTGGCATGTTTGTTTATTCTAGAACCAGACCAGTTCTGAGACTGCAGAGATTATTAATACGAGCCACAGCTTAAGTTATTTAGCCCTCTGGAAAATATTTAATACCTCTGAACACGTTCATAAGCCGCCACTGCATTTGAAATCTGCCGGCGGGACTGTATGTGCCTTAAGAGGGGAAGTCTTGAGGTCATGTCACAACCTGCTCCCGGGCAGCTGGACAGGGGGTCGTCTCCTCACTCTCACTGACTTGAGCCATTCCAAGCCTCAGCGTTTCCCTGCTCCATCCCTAAGGGCTAAGGCGTTGCTATCATCTGCCGTCCCAAGCACTCCCCAAAGTCATCTGAGATCTGGGTGGGGGGGTTACCATCCTGTGTACCCAGGCCCACCATCTCACCAGACTTCAGTGCCAGGCAGCCCCCCACTCACCAGCACCAGGGGCCCCCCAGCACTGCCCACCAGCCACTCTACCGCCCTGAGAAACTCCACTTCCCTCTGACTGGGCCTCCTCACCCTTCCAGCAATCTTTTATGTGTGTGTGTGTATATATATATATATATATATATATATATACACATATATAACCACCACAAAGTGGTTAAAATGTCCATAACATAAAAGTTACCATCTTAACCACTTTAAAATGTACTGTTCCTCCAACTAATAAAAATAAATGGGAAAAAAGAAAAGAAAAGAAATTATATAATTTTATTAAAAAAATAAAAGCAATTAGTTTTTAAAAATAAATAAATAAAATGTACTGTTAATGACATTAATGACATTCACAATGTTGTGCAAACCTCACCACTAGCTATTTCTAGAACTTTCATCATCCCAAACCACCTTCTACTTTCTGTCTCTAAATTTGCCTTTTCTAGACTGAACAACAACAAAGATACTTCATGTAAATGGAATAATACAATATTTGCCCTTTTGTGTCTGGGTATTCAACAGTGTTTTCAAGGTTTGTCTGCTTATGTTACAGCACGTATCAGAATTTCATTCCTTTCAAAGACTGGTACCACTCCATTGTATGTGTACACCACATTTGGTCTTTCCATTCTTCTGGTAATGGACAAGTGAGTGTTTTCCACCTTCTGGCTTCTGTGAACCATGCTGTTGGAAACACGGGGGTGTAAGCACCTGAGTCCCTGATTTTAGTTCTTTGGGATAAATACCTGAATGTGGAATTGCTGGATTATATGGTAATTCTTAACTTTTTGAGGAATTGCCAAAATTTTCCACAGCAGCTGTACCATATTACACCCCCGGCAACTCCAGTTTCCTCACGCAGCACTCTTATCCTGTCCTGCATAGCCAGTGTTCTTGAGCCTCGGGACTATCAGGCTCCTGGGCCTCCATTTTCTGTGTCTCCTGGTTTCATAAGGTCCCCAACCAGCCTAAACTCTCCCTACCCACCTTCTCTTTTTTTTGGCCGTACCACCTGGCTTGAGGGATATTAGTTCCCCGACCAGGGATTGAACCCACACCTTCAGCAGTGGAAGCATTGAGTCCTAACCACTGGACCACCAGCGAATTCCTTCTTCCCAGGTGGTGCTAGTGGTAAAGAACCTGCTAACCCAGGAGACACAAAAGATGCAGGTTTGATCCCTGAATTGGGACAATCCCTTGGAGTAGGCGCGGCAACCCACTCTAGTATTCTTGCCTGGAGAATCCCATGGACAGAGGAGCCTGGCTCGCTATGGTCCATAGTGTTGCAGAGTTGGACACGATGGAAGCAACTTTGCATGCACGCCCTTCTCGCTGGTACCCTGAGCCTCCTGCTACACCTACTTGCTGTAAATTTAATCATCTATGGCTCTGCTTTTCCACCCTGGTTCCCAGAACCACGGGGACCTCGGGCCAGCATCCATGCTTGTCATTGGCTCCATCTGTGGCTGATTGGAAACTTGCCACTCTCTCCACCCCCAATCCCTACTCTCTAGGGTCACCCAGAGAAATCCAGGCCCCCACAGGGGTCAATCCCACCCCCTCCCGAAGCCTGTGCCTCACACGCCTTTCACCCTTCAGCCTCAGAGGAAGAAGGGCCTGCACCCACTGCGTCCCTTCCTCTCTCTAGAGCTCTTTCTGGTCAAGTGTCTGCCCTTTACCTGGGATTCTCCTGCTTGTCTCACACCTGGTGCCCTTCAAGAACCAGCCTGAGTCATCCCTCTGGTGGGCTTGTCTTCAGGTTCCTGATAAGGTGGGTGTCCCTCACCCAGGTTGCCAGCCCCTTGTGCATAATTCTTACCAAGCCACAATGTCAACCTTACTTTCCTGATTTTCTTTCCCTATGGACCACAGATCCCTTGCAGGTAAGGATTTTTCTCTCATCTCTTGCTTCCATGGCTTCTATTACCCTGCTAGGCAGAGTAGGAGGTCAAGAAATATTTGGATAAATGAACATGCTACATCAGGCTGCATTCATTGCCCAGTCTACCCACCTTCCTGCCAGCCAAATTCCATGTGTCCCAGAATTCAGGACCAATAAACTCTAAATGCAACTCAATCAAAACTCAAGTTCTGTAAAAATCCATGCCAAAAATTTTGACAGAACTTCAGAACTCGTCCAACAAATTTCTTCAGTGAGAAATGCACTCCAGGGATCACAACCCATGGAAATGGAGGGAGAAGCAGACACTATATTCCAAGTGAGATAAGAGAGGGTCAACAGGGGGATACAGGGCAGCTATGCTTAAGATCTCACCATTAGTGTCTCTGGAAAGTTATTTAAATCTAAAGTGAAAAGACAGGAGAACAAATATTGTTTATTAATATATACATATGGAATCTACAAAAACTGGTACCAATGAACCTATTTGCAGGGCAAGAATAGAGACATAGATGTAGAGAACAGATTTGTGGACACAGTGGGAAAGGGAGGGCGGGACAAATTGGGAGAATAGCGTTGACGCTATCATGTAAAAAATAGATAGCTAGTGGGAAGCTGTTGTAGAGCACAGGGAACTCAACTTGGTGCTCTGTGACGACCTAGAGGGGCGGGATGGGGGAATGGGTGGGAGGGAGTTTCAAGAAGCAGGGGGTATATGTATACATATTCCCAGGTGCCTCAGTGGATAAAGAACCTGCTTGCTAATGCAGAAGAGATAAGAGACCCGGGTTCGATCCCTGGGTCAGGAAGATTCCCTGGAAGAGGGCTTGGCAACCCACTCCAGTATTCTTGCCTGGAGACTCTCCATGGACAGAGGAGCCTGGTGGGCTATGGCTCGAAGGGTCGCAAAGAGTCTAACACAACTGAGGCTACTGAGCACGCACGCATGGCTGATTCACATTGTTGTACCGCAGGAAAATAAATAAAAATTTAAAATAATAATAAAGTGAAAAGACAAAGCTACTGCTGTCAATATGTTCCTCCAAGCAAATAAAAAAATAAAACTGCTTTCCTTGAACTAATGATGAACAGAAAGTGGAATACTAGAGACCGGTAATAAATACTATTTCCCAGCAGAGCTAAGGAGTTCCTAGAGGAGGGCCAAGCCAACAGGTAGGTGGCGCTCTCACCCAGCAGGCAGCTCAGGACTCTGCTCCCTGGCGCTTTGCTTTTGGGGGGGAGGTGCTCCCACCTCACCAAGCTCCCCTTCCTTTGGGGGCGTATTATTGGCTCCTGGAGGTCCTGCCCGAGAGGCTGTTCCAAACAGCCACGTGCACTACGTTTTCGGTAAGAGTCTGATTTACATGTTTCCTAGCTGTTCCCTGGGAATAGCTAAGCTTAAGCAAATAACCACTCCAGTATTCTTGCCTGGAAAGTCTCCATGGACAGAGGAGCCTGACATGCTATACAGTCCATGAGGTTGCAAAGAGTCAGACACGACTGAGCGACTAAGCACACATACACAAACAAATATCAAGTGTAAAAGCAGAGAATACACCAAGAGCAAAGTGTAAATGTAACACTGATGGGGCGGGTGTCTTCATGACCTCTTCACTGTGTTCAGTCCCTCTCTTCTGCCCTTGGACCCTCCCTCCCCAACCTGGCACGATGTAGGCCCAACTTGATCCATGCAAACATCCTCCCACAGATCTTCCTTAGAAGACCTACTTTCCTTACGCTGCCTGGTGCTGCTTGAGGTTTGAAACCACTCCCTCCCACCACCAACCTCTTCCCCAACACTCCAGTCAGCAACAACCCAAATCCTCACTCTACAGGGAAGAAACAGCCAGAAGTCAGATAGTCCTCCAGTCTTCTGAGCCTGAAACCATGCATGATGATTAATCAAGTCCATTCCACCTGCCTCCGCTGATCCAGAGCGCTTTCACAATCGTGTGTCCTCCAAGCAGCTCATTATCTGAACAGTAAGATCTCTGCCTGAGTTGTTTTCTAGGAATTTGGAGTTGCAGCTGCGTCTAGTTCATCTGAGCCAGTTAAAATGGATAGGCCAGCGACCCTCCAGCTGGACCCCTGCAGAGGCTGGTAGCTTAGTTACATCTGCACAATGATTCCAAACCTTTTTCCAATCACTGTGCATCAGCAAGACAAAGTTGATTTGGTAAGACGACCATCTAATTCCCGTTCATGAGTGCTCTCTTTACACGCGCCCATCTATAGATCTAGTCCCATCTACTGACACATTCTGCATTTGACAGCACATATAAAACAACACTGGAGTGCAGGTACCCTTCTCAAGAAACCACTTAATATCTGCTTCCATGTCTTTTTGTATTCTGTTTGGATGTCTTATTGATGTGGCTCTCAGACTGTTTATCTGCTGCAGACTAAGAGAGTTCCAGAAAAACATCTACTTCTACTTTATTGGCTATACCAAAGCCTTTGACTATGTGGATCACTACACACTATGGAAAATTCTTCAAGAGATGGGAATACCAGACCACCTTACCTGCCTCCTGAGAAGTCTGTATGCAGGTCAAGAAGCAACAGCTAGAATCTGACATAGAACAAGGAACTGGTTCCAAGTTGGGAAAGGAGTATGTCAAGGCTGTATATTGTCACCCTACTTATTTAACTTATATGCAGAGTATATCATGCAAAATGCCAGACTGGATGAAGCACAAGCTGGAATCATAATCACAAGGAGAAATATCAATAACCTCAGATATGCAGATGACACCACCCTTATGGCAGAAAGCAAAGAGGAACTAAAGAGCCTCTTGATGAAAATGAAATAGGAGAGTAGAAAGTGAAATAGGAGAGTAGGCTTAAAACTCAACATACAAAAAACTAACATCATGGCATCCAGACGCATCACTTCATGGCATCCAGACCCATCACTTCATGGCAAATAGATGGGGAAAAAGGGAAACAGTGACAGACTTCATTTTCTTGGGCTCCAAAATCACTACAGATAGTGACTGCAGTCATGAAATTAAAAGGCACTTGCTCCTTGGAAGAATAGCTATGACCAACCTAGACAGCATATTAAAAAGCAGAGGCATTGCTGACAAAGTTCTGTCTAGTCAAAGTTATGGTTTTTCCAGTAGTCGTGTATGCATGTAAAAGTTGGACCATAAAGAAAGCTGAGCACCGAAGAATGAATCCTTTTGAACTGTGGTGTTGGATAAGACTCTTGAGAGTCCCTTGGACTGCAAGGAGATCAAACCAGTCAATCCTAAAGGAGACCAGTCCTAAATATTCATTGGAAAGACTGATGCTGAAGTTGAAGCTCTAATACTTCAGCCACCTGATGCAAAGGACTGACTCACTGGAAAAGACTCTGATGCCGGGAAAGATTGAAGGCAGGAGAAGGGGACAACAGAGGATGAGATGGTTGGATGGCATCACTGACTTGAAGGACATGAGTTTAAGCAGCTCTGGGAGTTGGTGATGGACAGGAAAGCCTGGCGTGCTGCCATCCATGGGGTTGCAAAGAGTTGGGTACGACTGAACGACTGAACTGAACTGAAGCCTGTGGACCAGACTGCTTGTAAGAGAAAAAATGACCCACTGATAGATAAAAAGCCAGAACCAGAAGGGAAAAAGTGGGTGCTTGGAAGAAGCCCTTCTAAAGGAGAAATGATTGCCCCAGGTCTTAAGATAGCACTGGCCAATGAGGCAGTAAGAGAGAAGGCATTATCCATAGCAGAGCGATTCAGAGCATGGCTTTGGAGTCAGCTATACTGGGTCCAATTCCAGGCTCTGTTGTTTATGATGGTAAAAGCTGGGAGATCACTTAACCTCTCAAGCCTCAGATTTCTTATCTGTAAAACAGAGATAATGCCAACGGTGGCAAAGACTAATTGGATATTCTCAAAGCCTTTTCCTCTTCTTGCTGAGCACACACCCAGATTATATTTCCTAGTTTTCTTCACACAAAGATATGGCCGGCCCAGGACTTCTCTGGTGGTCTAGTAGCTAGACTCCAAGTTCCCAATGTAGGGGCCCTGGGTACAATCCCTGGTCAGGGAACTAGATCCCAGATGCTGCAACTAAGAGTTCATACACCAGAACTAAAAGTTCCCGTATGCTGCAACTAAGACTGAAGCTCCCAAGTGCCGCAACTAAGATCCAACACAGTCAAATAACTATATTTTTTTAGAATAGCCAGTCCTGAACCCTAAAAAAACTCTCATACTTTTGTCCACACTCTCTTTCCTCAATTTCTGGCCAAATGTGGAAGAGCTAATGAAGGACTTTGAAGGTTTAGAGAACCATGGAACCACTAAATGACTTCATGGCCTCCTAATAAAACCACACTGGACAAAGCCACAAAGAGTAAGAAAAAGACTTTTTATAATATTTAAGCCACTGAAATTTTGTTTGTTATACCAATTGCAGTTTTGATCCCTAGGTTGGGAATATCCCCTGGAGAAGGAAATGGCAAACCATTCCAGTACTCTTGCCTGGGAAATCCCATGGATAGAGAAACTTGGTGGGCTACAGTCCATGGGGTTGCAAAGAGTCGGACACAACTTAACCAGTAAACGACAACAACAAATTATAGCAATTAGCCTATCCTGACTAATATAGACACTGGTTCCTAAAAGTGAGGTAATACTGTAGCAAGGGCTTCCCTGGTGGCTCAGAGGTTAAAGCATCTGCCTGCAATGCAGGAGACCCGGGTTCGATCCCTGCATCGGGAAGATCCCCTGGAGAAGGAAATGGCAACCCACTCCAGTATTCTTGCCTGGAGAACCCCATGGATGGTGGAGCCTGGTAGGCTACAGTCCACGGGGTCGCAAAGAGTCGGACACGACTGAGCGACTTCACTTTCACTTTCACTCACTGTAGCAAACAGCTAAAATAAAATCCATGGCATTGGCTTAGCAGCTGGACAGAGAAATGAAGAAGCTGATTTCAAGAGTTGGAATCATGGTGACCCACACTTTGCTTTAATAAAACATTGGATGCACGTGCAATTAAAAAGCCTGATCAGTCTGCTGAAAATATAGAACTAACAAGTCAGTCTGGTAAGTTAACAGGATAAAAGGTGTGACAAACCCAAACAGCCTTAATTGGCATCCAGGAAGGAGAGAAAAGAGTCAGGCAGGAGAAATATTTAGAGACAGAGGTAATGAATCTTCCAAATTTTATGAAAACCTCAACTTTTAGAATCAAGAATCTCGTGCAGGGCTTCCCTGGTAGCTCAGTAGTAAAGAACCTGCCTGCTAATGCAGGGGGACATGGGCTTAATCCCTGGGAAGATCCCACATTTCGAGGAACAACTAAGCCCGTGTGCCACAACTATTGAGCCTGTGCTCTAGAGCCTGGGAACAGCAACTGCTGAGCCCATGCACTGCAACTATTGAAGCCTGAGCACCCTAGAGCCCATGTTCCGCAACAAGAGAAGCCACCGCAATGAGAAGCCTAGGCACCGCAACTAGAGAGTAGTCCATGCTGCAACAAAAACCCAGCACAGCCAAAACTAAGTCAATAAATAATTTATTTAAAAAAAAAGAATCTCATGCACACAACAAGCATACAGCTGAAAGATATTTCTCAGCCTCCCACAACCTTCCTGGTCAATGAACTGTGGATGGAACATGTGCCACCTCCAGGCCCTTGTCTAGTCTAGGGTAAGATATGCTGTGATCACAACAAACCCAAAATCTCAGAGGCTTTCTCACTTACACAGTCTGCTGCAGATTCAGACACCCTCCAAGGAACCCATTCTCCACATACTGACTTAGCATTTCAGCATGCTTCAGTCTTAGGAAGCCTCCAAATAGAAAAATTATGACTGGCAGTGGAGGAGGGGGCAGTATAGAATATGGAGGGGTGTACACTGGTTCTTAAATGTTTCCACCAGGAAATGACATGTCACCTTGCCATGGTTAAAGCTCTGGTGTCACCTGACACCCACCTTCAAACAGGCCCGGAAATAGTCCTTCTACATACCCAGAAGGAAAGGAAAGGGAAAATTGGTACCTGGTAGCCTCATCTACCACATCCCCAAAACACGTTCTGTGTGAGCCTCTATGTTCCAAGGCCCTGGATGCAGCAACACTTTTCCATATGGTTGACCTGCATTAGTCTGCAGTGTGAGCCACAAAGGAATCTTTACTTGGGTAAGCCTCTGAAATGCAGGTACTACAGAAGCTAGCATATTCCAATCCCCTACTCAACTTACATCATAGTAAAAAAAGATAATAACTTTTCATTAAGCACTTACTATGTGTGTGAAGTGCTTCGCACAATGCCTGGCCTTATTATAAGCTCTTAATTAGCGTTCATTATTATTATTCCAATTTTGTCTTAGATGTGTATGTCTTTGTTCAGATGGATTCTGTGCTTTAAAAGATGCTAATCGACATTGCAAGGTGGTTGAGCATCTTATCTCTTTCTCTAAAACATCTGCAAGTTTTCATACTTTCTGTGGGCAGCTGGACTAGCAGTGCAGATTTCTGAGATCAGAGACGGCATGGTACAGAGGGAAGGAGCATGTGAACTAGGAGTCAAGATCAGTTCAGCACACATTCATTGAGCTCCTTTAGTATGCACCAGGCTCTAGAGAAACAAAGGAGCATGAGAGTGGATCCCTACCCTCTAGGGGCTTACACTTCTGCGTGGATGGTGAACAGGTGAACAAATAAAGCATGATATGTGCAATAAGAGGATCAACAAGCAAGAGAGGAGCCACAAGACCTGAAGTCTAGCTCTGCCACTAGATGCGAAACCTTGGACATGTTATTTAACCCTCTCTGGGCCTCATGGATAGTGAGAATAGGGTCAATCATTTTTTATCCCTGAAATTCTAACATCTACAGTTCTCATAATCCTGTGAGGTAGGCCAGGCAGGCACGATTTCTACTTTATTAGAAGTAAAGCCTGGGGTCTGGGAGGTTGAGCACAGCGGTCTGAGCTGCACGCCTGCTCATCGGTAGAGACAGTCCCATACTAGATTCCAGCAGGTCTCCAGAGCCAAGAGGAAGCATGTCCCCTCCAGGCTGAGGGTGTATCTCTGATGGGTATGGCAGGAAGTTTTCCGGATGCCCCCCCTGTGTGAACCTCGTACTTGCTCCCAGTTTGAAGTTCTTCACCCGCTCATGGTGTAAGTACACAGCTGACAGTGGACATTTCTGAAAACCAAGTGGTCTTTCACACACAGAACAGAGCGACATTAGCATAATTATCCTGGAGATCACAGGAATCTTCGGCAGCCAACCCCAGTCACTGCTGGAAGCCCTCCCTGGGTCTGGTCTCTTGGTCCTCTGTGAATGATGCAAAGAACATCTTAGAAGTGGAGGGACGTCTCCCTCTCGCTCACGTGCTCCAGGCCACCCCCACTCAGGCCGCCCAGTATGTACCTGCTTAGGGAATGTGAGTGAGCTCACTTAACTGAAGCAAAACAAATTAAAGATCTCATCTTGGCCGGACCTCTAAAATCATGCCACGCCCACCAAAGCCTAAAAGACAAGTCTCTGACAGACAGCCGGCCACTGCTGTCTGCCCCAATGGCAACGGGTGAAGAGATGACACTAGCCAGCAATCTTATTGTCACCACTAACAATTTTTTTGAGCATATGTTATGTGTGCTACAAAGAGCCAGCAACACATAGTCCCTGCTATTCAGAGGCTTATAATCAGACGACAAGAGCGGTCAGATGAGTGAAGAGATGCGTCACAGATGAGAAGTTCCACACTCTCGGCCCTGTGAGAGGCTCAGTCTTCGGGGCCGCAGGTGTTGGGGGAGGGCGTGGTCACCGAGGGCTGCTGCCGACCCGGAAGCAGTCCCAGGGAGCGCGAGCTGGACCTTGAAGCGAGAGAAGGGCCGTAGTCAGTATTTGCGTCACTCACGCTCTATGGGAAATTCCGCCTGAAAACCATATGAAAGCGATAAACGTGCGCAGGAAAAAAAAAAATCGCCGAGGGGCACCCCACGTCCTCTCCCAAGGTGGCTCCTTCTCTCCCCCACCCCCAGGCTTGTGACGTAGATACAGCAAGCCCCTTAACCTCCCTGAACCTGCTTCTTCATCTGTTAAGGCTGTAGGAGAATTTACGAAGCAAACACCAGTGAACCTGTCAGCACAGCAACGACCCTTACCCCCCAGTGTGTCCTGCTAATAAAATCCCTCCTCGCGCCATCTTCACAGCCAACGTCTGAGCGTGGCCTGGGGGGCGAGCTCCAGCCTTCCCGCCCCCTCCAAGGGCTACTCAGAGGATAGCGCTGCGGTGTGGCTTCAAATCCACCCAGGCTCCCAGCTAAGCACACTCTCAACTCCAGGCGAGTCGCCTCAGAAGGGAAAATCTTCCAAAGGGGTTGAGGAGTGGGGCTGGAGGGTGGTCCTTTGGACCTTGCCCCCTACACTTCTCTGTAGCCTTTAGTGAAGTGAAAGTCTCTCAGTCGTGTCCGACTCTTTGCGACCCCATGGACTACTATGCAGTCCATGGAATTCTCCAGGGCAGAATATTGGAATGGATAGCCTTTCCCTTCTCCAGGGGATTTTCCCAACCCAGGGATCGAACCCAGGTCTCCCGCATTGCAGACGGATTCTTTACCAGCTGAGCCACAAGGGAAGCCCTAGCCTAGGTCTCTCCCTAACCGCCCCCACCCCACCCCACCCCGAGACCCTCGCCCAGGGAGACAGCTCTGAGCTCCAGGCTTAGAAACCCGCAGAGGGTCTGGACTCCATGCTGCCGCCTGTGGCCTCAGGAGGAACTGCACGCCCACCCAGCCTGGCTCTCTGCCCACGTCGGAGGCGTGGGTGACTGGCTGGGTGTGTCGCTTTTTTAATTTGCTTTTGGCCGCGCAGGGCAGCGTGCAAGATCTTCCTCGACCTGGGATCGGATGGATCGCGCCCCCTACAGTAAAAGGCGGAATATTAACCGCTGAACCTCCAGGGAAGTCCCTGGCTGGTTTATAACCTTTGAAAGGATTTTCAACGTTTCTCAAGTTTGGCGTGCTGGTGTTTTGTTTTGGTGTTGTGTTTCCTTCCTGGGTAGGAATAGATAAGAAAACTCTGAAAACATACATGACCTTGGGTCAGAGTTCCTTTTGCTCTTATTCAGTCGCTCAGTCCTTTGTTTGACTCTTTACAACCCCATGGACTACAGCTTGTCCGGCTTCCCTGTCCACTATCTCCCTGAGTTTGCTGAAACTTATGTCCATTGAGTCAGTGATGCCATCAAACCACCTCATCCTCTGTTGCCCTCTTCTCCTCTTGTCCTCAATCTTTCCTGCAAGAGGGTCTTTCCCAGTGAATCAGCTCTTCAAATCAGGTGGCCAAGGTTTTGGAGCTTCAGCATCAGTCCTTCCAATGAAAATTCAGGGTTGATTTTCTTTAGGATTGACTGGTTTTGTTGATCTCTTTTAGCTTTAGAGTTCCTTTAGTTTTGCTGAACTGATTTAGAATTGTTGAGCCGCCCCAGGACAAACCCAAGGTTTGGAGAGCTCACCTGCCAGTGTGCCCTGAGGCATCAGGCTGTGGAGCTGAATGAAAGATAAGATCCCGAGGGCCTGGGTTCCTATTCCCTGCCCTCCCACAGTGCTTCCTCCGCACCCCCTCATGGCTCCCTTCTTCCCACTTAAACCCACAGAACAGGATGAGAGCACAGCCCTGCTCCTCATGCCTTGGGCCCTGCCCAGGTACAGTTGGGTCACCTGTGGCAGCATAACCCACCTCAGGTCCTTTTTAAGAGACTTAAATGAGGTAAGACTAGCATCACTGACTCACTGGACCTGAGTTTGAGCAAACTCTGGGAGATAGTGGAGGAAAGAGGAGCCTAGTGTGCTGCAGTCTGTAGGGTCGCAGAGTCAGACACAACTCAGCGACTGAACAGCAACAACAAAGGCTTTGATGGGAAGACCATCTTTGATAGGAAGACACTGGTGAGAACCCCAGGCCTGTGTATGACTGAGAACAGGTGTGAGTGTGAGACACACCCCTACTCACCCTTCAGCCCCCGCCCAACCCAAGCAGCAGCAGCAGCAGCTGACCACTTCCTCAGTCCTCAGCCCCTCAAAACACTTCCCCACAGGGGCTGGGAAGGCGGTGGGCTTCAGCCAACCCCCCACAGGCCACCGCCACCACACAGCATTCCTTTAACCTCTTCATTGCACAGTCAGATTCCACACTGGCTTCCCCATGAAGATAAAATATGAAACCACAAAATACCCATATTTTACTAAATACCTGGAAAGCTTTCAGAAGAGTCCACAAAACCGAAGCTGACAGTTGTGTCTGAAAACTGAGAGTAAAAGGAGTGACCGGAGCAGAGCAGGATGTGTTTCCCTCTGAGCTGTTTTCTCAGAAAATGGGGCAGGACCCAGATTCACAGACGCACCTCCTAGGCAGCTCCTGCCTGTATCTCACCCGGCCATGGGCTGGGGAGGCCCAAGCCCCCCCACCGCTTGCTCTGGGCTCTAGCTTCATGGCTGGAGAAGGTGGCACTTGCAGCCGCTGCAGGCCCAGGGGAACCACCAGCCTCTGCCCCATCCCCCTTCCTTCCCTGCAGACCAAGGAGGGACAGGAAGGGGCCTTCGAACCTGCACAAACTCTTAACCAACCCAACATGCACATCATCTCCTCCCATCCTCCCGCCTCCTTCACTCCTTCCTCTCCTAAGGCAGAATAAGCATCCCTCGGCCATGTTCCAGAATGTTCTGGTGCTTCCCAAGCTGGTCCCTCTGCTCCCTGTGTGCTCACTTGGGAGATAAAGCTGTTGATCCCCCTGCCTGGTGTGGTGTCTGGCACGTGATAGGTGTGAATAAATGTTTGTCATGTTGAGTCGAATGGTAATGATGACGCCAGATGGAGCACACCCCTCAGACATCTAAGAATAACGCAGTGGTCTGGCAACATTAAACGGTGCCCTGAGGCCACAGACCGTGTTTTTGGCCTTGGTTCCTTCACATGTTGCCTGCCACACCAGTGCCTCTTGGTGGTCCCTCCCTAGACGGGCACCCAGAGCCATGCCCCCCTCCCCCAAGCCACGATCATGGAACAAACGGCAGCCGACTTCTCTGGACGCCAGTCATCTCTTTATTCCACCGGTGACCAACAGAGCAGCACCACGGACCCAGCAGGGGCCTTCCTGAGACCCCGCGCAAGGCCAGAGGGGTGGATGCAGGGGCCAGGTGAGGGGCTGCCCTTCCTGCCTCCCCAGGAGCCAGGAGAGAGATGCCTGGGGAGGGGTTCCGTGTGTGCAGACAGTACGGCAGTCTGTCAGCCCCCAGCCTTCCTCAGAGCACCAGGGCCTCCAGAGGAAGGAATGCTCCAGGGTGGGGCCAGGGAGAGACCTGCTGGGCTGACGAAGGGTAGACTGTGAACTTGAGCGGGCGCTGTGTGCACGCGTGTGCATGAGCAAGTGCGTTGATGTGTGTGTGTGTTTGGGGACGCGTGCCTACATACTACTGAGCTTGTGGGAGTTGACTGCTGAGCCACAGGGCCTGCCTGGGGCCAAGGGGACCAGGGACCAGGATTCGGGGGCTGGGGGAGAGCACCCAGGGGCAGAGAGCATCCTCCTTGCTGCTTCGCCTTGGAGCGGAGCCCCAGGCCAGCAGGTCTCAGAGCCTGGTTGCAGGGTGGCCTCTGGCATGACCCACCTCACGTGTAGGCCATCTTGCTGCACACCCAGGGCCGGGTCATCAGGCAGTCTGTTGACACCAGCCTGGTGGGCTCCACGAAGACGCACTCCCCAGGGCCCGCGATGGGGAACCTGTGGCCAGGAGAGAGGAGACCAGGCACTCACCGCTGGCAGATGCCACCCGTTGCTGGGCAGCCCCGGAGGCCCTGTGACTCATCCTTCCCTCTGGAGCTGCCCTGCTCTGGGACAGTCCACCCCACAGACCTTGCTAGTGTGGCTCCCACTATCTCCCAACTCTGTACCACAGCTCCAATCGCCCTGGTGACACCCACAGATGTATCCTGGATGCACCCTACGCTCCCCATCCAGCTTCCCCATCCTGCCTCCCCATCCTGCCAGGCTCGGCTCACTCGTCCCAGGAGACTGGGGCCCTGTCTAGGACAAGCCTCCCCTGACCCCACCTCCCCACGGCACCCAGCCTGCACCTCTTACAGCTATTAATAGCACAGGGGGTTCTCCCTGCCTAAAATCATCCCTTTTGAAGCTCAACATTTCTTCTTAAACTCATTTGGTCACCCTGACCCGAGCCCCCTACCACCAAGGCCAGAACAAGGTTCTCAGAGGGCATCAGAAGGACCCCAAGAGGGAGTGGGGAGGCCAGAACCACCTCAGAGTGGTCAGAGAAGCGTGGCCCCAAGGCCCGCTGGTTGCTGGGTGGTCAACATCCTGGGGCCTCTAGCCTCCAGGGCTTCCAGGGTTCTAGTAGCAAGAAGCTTTGAGAAGGGGAGAGGCAGGGGCAGCAACAAGGCAAGACTTTCTCAGCCACTTTGAGAACAGATTGGGGGATGAGGTCAGGACAAGGAAAGAGGAGAAAAAAGGAAGGGTCAGTGAGCACAAAGAGAGGCACTGAATGAAGAGTTCAGGAGACAGGGAGATGGGGGAATAGGGAAGTCTTCATGGCCCGAGGGTCACATCAGGTCAGCAGCTGCGCCCCCACCCAACTCCTCGGGCCCAATCCTCCAGCCTTAGGGTCTAGATCAGAGGCTGAGGTTCTTACGCCCCGTGTGTGCTGACCTGTGTCTCCCTAAGCCTAAAGTGCCACCCCCCCCCCCCGCTGCCACCATCACCCCACACACCCACCACACAGATCACACGCTCACTGCCACACCATATGGGCCACACAAATAATACCACCCTGGCACACGCCACCAACACCCTCAAGGTGTTTTCTCTAAGAGGACCCTCCTGGGACCCGTAGTTCAGACCCCCTTTCTCCGTAGTAAAACTGTACAGGCGGCACGTGACTGCCCAGCACAGAGGTCCCATTTCCTCCCCTCTCACTGTCAGGCGGGGCCATGTGGCTAAGTTCTGCCCATGCAGAGGGCTGTCCTGGGATATCCTCCCCTTTCTCTGAGCCACACTGAGCCATGCAGAGCAACAAGAGAGTCACAAGATGGAAAGAGCCTGGGCCCCTTCCAGCAGCAGGAAGCTCCAATGCCTTCGTGGAACAGGGCCACCAAACCAGGCTGGACTTTACTGGGGAGAGAGTAGTAAAGCCATTCCCATGCCCGGGTCTCTGTCCCTCACCCCTGACCCTACAGGTGAGTGACTCTAGCTAACACAAAATCAAGTTGTCCCTCAGGAGGTTCGTCTGGGAGGCTAGGTCTTCCCCAGTCTAAGCTCAGTGGTCAGAAGATGAAGCCTCGGCTCACGTGTCCGGGTCAAACGGGTCCCCATTGACCCAGTGGAATTCGTCCCCCACTCTGCGCAGGCCGATCCAGGGCTCCCTCCGTGTGAACTTGAACATGAATTCCTGCGCCAAGGAAAGAGGGAAACCTCAGAGTCAGGTACGGCCTCCTGACTGCTCACACATCCCCAGATGAACCTTAACTTGGAAGACTGGCTCTCAAGATGTGTGGACACCATGAGAGTGACACCTCACCGCACCCCAGGAGTGAGGAGCTGGGTTTACAGATGCACTGCAATGGCCTTCAAGGGACCTGGACTCTGGGGATGCGCCAATGGGGCAGGAACCCTGGAACAGGGTTTGTCTCCTAGCTTGGGGACCCAGCATGCCAACATTCCTGATTTTCAGGAAGCCTGGGATTGCTTGATGGGTTATCTGGGACTGGCTATCCTGGGCCTTTCTCTGCAGAAAGGGGCTATCAGATCATGTATCAGAGACAAACAGAAGTGATTTTAGATTTTGAATTGCACGAACCTACAAAATTCAAAAATGGCCAAGAGATCTATTCATTGTGTTACATTCATATTTCTAAAGATATAACTATTTGGGGTGTTAGGTGGGACCTCAGACCCTGATTTGGACTAGTTGAAGATGCCAATTTGATACACTGGAGAGGGTTGCCATGCCCTCTTCCAGGGGATCTTTCCAACCCAGTGATCGAGCCCAGGGTCTCCCGCACGGCAGGGGGGTTCTTTACTTTCTGAGCCACCAGGGAAACCCTCACATTTCACAAGTGCCTGTATAATTTGTAATGCTTACACTTGACTGTGTTGAGCTCAGCAAGCCAACCTTGGATGGACGCAGTTGGCCTTGACAAGAGCAGTAAGAACAAGAGCCCCTCGTGGAGCTGCTCAGACCCCACTTGTGGAGCCCACGTGCACACCCCACCTGTCTGCAAACAGGTCACAGGGGACACCAGGTCCTTGGGCGTGGCTCTCCCGCATGGCCCCGCCCCTTTCACCAGCCCGCCCAGACCCCACCACGCCACGCCCCTGCCCCGGGCACTCACCAGCTCTTTCTGACTCTGGATCACAGCAAGTGCCGCCTCGTGGCTGTGGCAGTACTGCCGGCCCGTGTTCCAGTCTCTCGGTTCCTCCGAGAAGAAGTAGCATTTCCTTCCGTATAGCAGCCAGTCCTCTGGGCAGGGCGCTTCGCACTTGATGCAGCCCTTGGAGGCTGCAGGGAAAAGGAGGGACTCAGTATCTGCCAGCATGGAGGGTCTCTGCCCGGCCCCCAAGAATCCCACTTGGGACCCCCTGACTTTGGTGACCATCAGTCACTCATCTCAGGGGAGGGCCTGTCACAGCGCCTGGCAGGTCGGAGGCTGGGGACTACATGAACTAGGAAGAGCAATTTGGCAGGGACACCCCCACGAGGGGAAGTGACAGCAGGTTAACCCCCAGATTATGTTCTCCTCTCTCTCTGGGCTCCCAGAGGTGGTGTGAAACCCAAGAAATTCAGATTTGAACCTGGTGACCACGCATCCTCTCTCTTCAGCCAGATTAGGAACCATCCCCCCCACCCCCACCCGCTCTCATTGGCCACACCCTCATCGGCTACGCTGCTGAAGTGTTAGAAAGTTCCTTTTCAATGTTGAGTCCCAACCTGCCTTCCCGTTGTGACCTAGCTTCGCGGACCCAGGATCTGCCTCTTGAGTGACCCGGACAGACCTGGTCTGCCTTCTCCTTGAGGACTGACCCACACTCCCCTCTTCCAGAACTGAACAGACACCATCTCTTCCACAATCCCTTGGAGGGGATGCTCTCCAGACAGTCTCCATCCTGCCTGCCTCACTGTGATGTGCCCACGTGACCCCTAAAACTGCCACCAGCACAGGCTGGGACACATCAGCTGTGGTCCGCCACCCAACAGCAATCGCCATAGCCCTTCTGGCTGCCGTGGGTTTTCCCGTCTGCAGATGCTCCAATGAGAAGAACCTGTGGGTATGTGCATCGGTGCACTTTTCTGGGAAGGAAGCCCGGAGCTTCCATGCGATTCTCTAAGGGCCTCCTTGCCAAAAGGAATTCAGCCATACTCTTCAACTATTTTCCTATGATCTCCTTCCAAGCCAGGTCCCCCTGCCCAGAACATGTGTAAATCACATTTAAATCTAAATGCAGGATCTTGTGTTTATTTCTTCCACAGTCGCTTCATTCACGTTGGCTTATTTGAGTCTTTAACGATGAATTTTAATCTCGATTTCTTTTTCACCTGGCCTGTGGAACATCCCTCTTGGGGTTGTATTGCCTACAAATTCCATAAGCATAGTTTTTCATTTGTTCTCATACAAGAAGGTTTATTAAAATGTAGACCAGGACAGAGTCAAGAACAGGCCCATGGTACGCAAGCACCCAAGGGAGCTACTGCCACGCCAACACCAATTAATTAATTAATGGGCACTTGGGCATTCCTGTTCAGTGAGCTGCAGGCCCACTTAGAAGTACAGGCCATGCTTTTCCATGAGGATCTCCAAAGACTGTTGTGCTTTCCTCCACTCACAATATGCTCTGTTTACACCTTGCCCTGCCCTCCCAACATAGCAGTAGAATAGTTTAATTTGTAGCAATTAGTCTAGGAGAATCCAAACTGGTGGTGAATCCAAGGTGGTCACCACCTTCTTTTCTAAGCACCCACAGTGCCCTGCTTAGCCTGCATTGCCCTACAAGTGCAGGTTGGCTAGAACTGATATTATCCGTGGATTTTCCTCCCATTTTGAGGTGTTAGGATTAAAGCTTCTCAAAGATTAAAGACAGAGGTCCTGAAATCATTTTGGCTTGAACCCATTACAAGCAGCAAAGCCCCAGGTCATATAGCCTCACCGGCTTGCTTATAGCAGTTTCCTCTCTTTGATTCCTCCTTCGACCCTTTCGGTCCTGCCTGCCACTGTGTTTCCCTGGACGCTCCTCCTCAGAATGTCCTGTTCTGTGTTCCTCCTGGTCTCCAGGAAACTATTCATTCTTCGGGGTTTACCACATGTGTTCCCTGCTCTGGGAGGCCCCCAGGCAATACCCTATCTCTGGACAAGGGAGTAGATGTCATACTACACTTTAAAAAATATATATCTCCAGCACTTAGCCCAGGGCCTAACACACAGCCGGGATCAATAAATGTTTATTGAGTGAGTGAATGAGATCTTTAAGGCCCTTAACCCCAAACTGTCTCTTTCCTGAGGCACTGCCCGCCTAACGCACACCAAGTTTGTTCAGCATTCTTGAAGCATTTTTGTAATGGTACCTAAGTAACATCTCCACTTTCGTTGCATGGCTTAGTTAAGGGGATGGATATATTGATTTGTGAACATATTATTTTAGGCTAAAATGTCATCTAGAACCAATACCCTATTTCCTATTTACTTTGACCCCCACAAAGTTGATAATGTGTCTGGAACCTTTCTTGACCTAATTAGACATGCTTTTGAAAGGTGTGTAGGAAATGAATTGCAAATGCTCTGACATCCATGCTCACCCAAGATGCTCATCACCACCAGGATGGCGAACAGAAGCACTGCAATGGCCCCCAGCAGGAGACGCGTGGTGGTGTCTGAGGAGAGAGAAAGGGATTGATTATGGCCCATCCCCACCGCCCATCCCCACTGCCAACCCCAAGTCCTGATACTGAGAAACTGAGGCTGAGCCCAGCACTCTGTGTTTGAACAAGCCCTCCAGGGCAGTGGTCCCCAACCTTTTTGGCACCAGGGACCGGTTTCATGAAAGACAATTTTTCCATGAACTAGGGAAGAGGGGGAGGGATGGTCTGGGGATGATTCAAGTGAATTACATTTATTGTGCCCTTTATTTCTAATTTAATGCCAATGCTGATCTGACAGGAGGTACCAGTTCACAGGCTGGAGGTTGGAAACCTCTGGTCCAGGCCATCCTGATGCTGAAGTCTGAAATGCCATTCTCAAGCACAGGTTTGTCTGATTCTGTGATACTTCTGCTTAAAAACCCTCCCTCAGGGCTACACACTTGAACTCTTTCTGTGGCTGTTAGCACTTTCCAGTCTCTCATATCCTGCTGCTTCTCTACCTCATCCCTAGTTTCAGCCAGACAGACTCCTTGAAATACCCCAGTTCATCCTCTCAGCCCTGTGGCTGGATCTTTGCTCCCAAAGTGCTCCTCTTCGACTGCTGTCTCTTGAAATTCTGCCCCACACCCTCCATCCTCTTCAGGAAGGCTTTCCTGATCCTCTGGCTTCTCCCTTTAAAATTTTATTTATTTGTTGTTCTCACCCCAAATTTTAATTTGATTTTTTAAATGTTCATAGCAGGTTTATTCACAATGGCATGAAAACGGAAACAAGCTAAATGTCTGTCAAAGGGAGAATGGATAAAATGTTGAGCATTCATTCAGTGGAATCCTGCACAGCAATTTTTTAACTTTCTATTTATATTGGAGTGTAATTGATTAACAGTGATGTGTTAGTTTCAGGTGTATACAGCAAAGTGATTCTATATATATATATATATATATATATATATATATGTTCTTTTTCAAATTCTTTTCCCATTTAGGTTGTTACACAATATTGAACAGAGTTCCCTGTGCAATAGAGTAGGTCTTGTTGGTTATTTTAAGCATAGCAGTGTGTACATGTCAATCCCAAACTCCCTTACCATCCCTCCCCTCAGTCCTTCCCACTGGTAACTATAAGTTCCTTCTCTAAATCTATGAGTCTGTTTCTGTTTTGTAAATAAATTCATTTGTATCCTTTTGGGTTTTTTAGATTCCACATATAAACGATATCATACAATATTTGCACTTCTCTGTCTGACTTTACTTCACTCAGTATGACAATCTCTAGATCCATCCATGTTGCTGAAAATGGCATTTAATTTGATATTTAATGAAAGAACCCTTATAGACTTTAGACACAGGGTCTTTGAAAGTTTTGTTAATTGTGATAAAATACACATAACATAAAAGTTGCCTTTTTAACTATGCTCAAGGGTGCAAGGTATGGTGTTAATTACCTTCACAAAGTTGTGCACTCATCCCCATGATCTACTTGTAAAACTTTTTCATCATCCCAAACAGAAGCTCTACTGATCAAGCATTAACGCCTCATTCCCAACCCCCTCCAGCCCCTGCTAATCTCTCATTCACTTTCTGACTCTATATATCCACCTGTCCTAAGTACCTCATGTAAATGGAATCATATCTGTCTTTTGGGGTCTGACTTCTTTTGCTTAACATATTGTTTTCAACGTTCATCCATATTGTAGCATGTATCAAAATTCCCTTCCTTTTTGTGGCTGAATAATATTCCATTGTATGATTACATATATTTTGTTTATCCATCCATCCATTGACAGACAGTTGGACTGCTTCCATCTTTTAGTTATTATGAATCATCCTGCTGTGAACATTGGCCAACAAAGATCTATTTGAGTCCCAGTTTTCAACTCTTTGGGGTATATACCTAGGAGTAGAATTGCTGGATCATATGGTAATTCCACATTTAACTCTTTGAGGACACACCAAACTGTTTTCCACAGCTGCAACACCATTTTGCATCCTACCAGTGATGCCGACACCACATGTTCTAATTTCTCCATCTCCTCACCGACACTTGTTAGCTTCCACTTTTGTTTGTTATAGCCATCCTAGTGGATGTGAAAAGTGAAAGTGAAAATCACTCAGTCGTGTCAGACTCTGTGCGACCCTATGGACTGTAGTCTGCCAGCGTCCTCTGTCCATAGAATTCTCCAGGCCAGAATACTGGAGTGGGTGGCTGGTCCCTTCTCCAGGGGATCGTCCCAACTCAGTGATCAAACCCAGGTCTCCCACATTGCAGGCAGATTCTTTACCATCTGAGCCACCGGTAGATGAGAACTCCCTTTTTGTTTTCAAGTCCTTTAAAAAATTTTTATGTTATATATGTGCATAGATGAAAGAACCACCTCCAGCCCACCACTGGGTTGTCCACCCATGTGATCGAAGTACCAAAGTCAAGAGGAAGTATCTATTAATAGAAACCTCTACAGCAATTCAGCATTCCGGTGACATCCAAGTGCCTGATACTGTTTCTAGTAATTCATCTGTATGGTACTTCACAACAGATTGGGAAAAGAAACCTGGTTCTTTATCAAGGATCTGCAAAACAACAGATCCAAAGTCAAGAAATCTACCAGGCTTCACTAAACAACCAAAGAATCACCCCTTCCATAGAGGTAACTACTTCCAATTCCTTCAGCGAACTCTTTTGGTATTTACCTCCAAATCTCTAAAAGCTTTGTGTCAAGAAGTCAATGCTGCTCAACTTTTCTATTTAAGACATTACTCATTGACGTTCCACAGTAATGAGGAAGATTTAATTCTCAGCATTATTGTCCCACCCTGACCACTCACATACTACTTACCCTCTCAACATCATAGTTTGGGTTGGACTGATACTTTGGTGAGGGGTTTTTTGTTTTGTTTTGTTTTGTTTGGCCATGCCACACAGCTTGTGGGATCTTAGCTCTCCTGACCAGGGATGAAACCTGCGCCCCCTGCAGTGGAAGCGAGGAATCTTAACCACTGTACCACCAGGGAAGTCTCAGTGTTCTTTTCTTTTGACAATGTAAATGCTGCTCCCAGCAATCTCTGCAGTGTATTACGATCGTTATTTCTACACAACTTCTTGTTTCCCTGTAATTAATCATTTTCCTTTGCCTACACTTCTGTGTGTTCATTCTGCTCCTTTAAGCTGATGAGGCAAAATCAGGAATTCTACTCCACTTCTGTCTTAGTCTGCACAGGCTAACAAAATCCCTAGACTGGATTGCTAAAACAACAGACACTTCTCTCTCCCAGTTCTGGAGGCTGGCGAGTCCAGGATCAAGGTTACCAGCAGATCCATTCTTGGTCAGGGCTCCCATGGTGGAGTTAATGCCCTTACAAAAAGAGGGCAAGTCACCAGAGCAGAGAGCGGAAGCCCTCATATCCACTTTGCCTTTTTGCTCTATTTCCTGAAGATTTTTTTAAACTTTATCTTCCCACTCTCTACTGAATCTTTTATTCTTATGATTATTTTTAACTTCCAAGGTTTTCGGGGGTTTGTTACTGCTGTTCCCTGAATACGCCCTCCTAAAGCATACTGTTCTTATTTTAATGATGCAAAATTTTCTCTTCTCTTTCTGAATAATACTGACAGTTTTTTAGTTGATATTTTTTGGGAGAAGCAGGAGGGCTGGGGGAGAGGTGGGCAGAAAGTTTAGTCTGTATAATTGCTGTTTTTTCCAAACTGCTTTCCCCACCCTGTTCGTGTGTTTTAATCTCTAGCTTCCATGTCAGGACAAGACCCTTGGTTATTTGTTCACAATTAAGGCAGGAGAAATAAGACTTTATTGGTGCCTTTGAGACCGTGAGAGGAGCTTATTAACTGTGGAGGTCATGGCAGAGTGACCTGGCTGGGTTGGTCCTCAAGGCTCTCTCTTTAACACTTGATTTTATTATTTTTTTTAATATTTATTTATTTGACTGTGCCTGGTCCTAGTTGCGGCCTGTGGGATCTTAGTTCCCCGACCAGGAATTGAACCTGGGCCCCCTGCCTCGGGAGCACCGGGTCTTAGCCACTGGACCACCAGGGAAGTCCAGCTCTCTGTTTGTGGACCTCCTTGAGTTTCTCCTTTCGGGTCAGCGTCGCTGGGGGCTGCCCCTCTGTTTTCACTCCTGCAGGATGTAGTCTTGGCTGGGAGAAGAGGAGAGGAGGCCATCCTCAGCCCTCAATCCGTAGATGCTGCCTGTTTGCTGTCAAATGTGCTGTGTCTGGAGGCCCTCTCTCCCCAGGGCAGAGGGCTGGGGAGAGGCTCACAGAGTGGGAAGAGAATTGGGGTCCTGAAGTTTTCCTAACAAGGGTTCACCCAGCCCTCCTGACATCCACTCCCTCTTCACTCCCTGCTGTGCCGACCAGTGTGGGGTCCTGCGTGCTCCTCTGCTTGCTGCACTTTCTAAGGCCGGGGGAGTCAGTGTCAGTTATTGATCATTGATCATCATCACTGATCATCATCATTGATCATCATCATTGATCCCTAGCTCCCAACTGTGTTGCTATTGTTTTCTCTCCTGTTCTTGTTATTCTTGTGGTCTTTTTAAAAAATTCCTTTATTGGATTTTTAAAGGAAAGAAAAATGCATGTCTTCAGTCTGCCATCTTTACTTGCAAGTTCCTTTATTGGGACTTCCCTGGTGGTCCAGTGGTTAAGACTCTGCGCTTCCACTGCAGGGGGCATGGGTTCGATCCCTGATCAGGGACCTAAGATCCTACATGCTGCAGTGACCCCCTCCCAAATAAAAGGAAAAAAAAAAAAACCTTTTACTATTGTATTAGTGAGTTTCAGAAGGGAAAGAAAAATGCATGTGTTTAGTCCGCCATCTTTACTTGCAAGTCCAACAGACATTCGGGAGTCCCTCCTATGGGCATGGTTTGTACTGACCACTGAGCAGGATCCAGAGGCGGGTGGCTCCGGGCCCAGTGAGAGCAGAGGGCTGAGCCCCCTCTGTGTCGGCTCTGCCATCCCCAGGGGCTGCGTGTTGTAAGGCTGATCCCCTTGAGCTGCATGGTGGCTGCCCGTGGCAAGCACGCTGTGTGAATCCTTCTTTTTCCTTCCGTAAACACCTCTCAGTCCGCATTGTAAACCGCTTCACCCGGGTTCACATCCCAGCTCTGCCACTTTCTCGTGGCAAAGTTACTCAGCTTCTATTTCATTTTCCTCGTCTTTAAGACGAAGGCAGCATAGTATCTGCCTCTTAGAATTTTATGAGAATTCCACAAATAGTGCTTAGAGCAGTGCCTGGCGCGGTAAGCTCTCCCTCAGTGTCAACAGTCACCATCATGATGGTTCTCGGCTCACGGGCTCCCTGTGGGCAGTCGCTCAGCCCCCCAGTCGTGTCCGACTCTTCACGACCCCGTGGACCGTGGCACACCAGGCTTCCCTGTCCCTCACCGTCTCCCAGCGCTTGCCCAAGTTCATGTCCATTGAGTGGGTCCTTCTGGGTAAGGGTTGTGCTTTCCTCACCTTTGGGTTCCCTCTAACAGGGCGCAGTCATCGCCTGGCATGTTACAGAGCACCCACTGGGGCTGGATACACACAGGGAATCTAGTTGCCCTGAATGATAGTGCCCTTGACCATGTGGATATACACCTGCTCTCAGGGAAAGGGGAGTCTGTGCCCGCATCTCCAGCATCACCAGAACGGAGGACTCTCCCCGTCCTTCATGGGATAACTGCCCTGGACACTGTGCTGTGGACAGACAGAGGACACGCTACAGGATCTGACTCTTCGTTTACTCCCGAGGGTGGCCTTGGAGCTGGACCACCCCAAACAATGTGGTATTAGTTTCCTAGGTCAACATAACAAAGCGTCACAAACTAGGTGGCTTAAAACACCAGAAATGTGTCATCTCATAGCTCTGAGGCCCAGAAGTCCACAATCAAGGTGTCAGCAAGCCATGCTCCCTCTGAGACCTGTAGGAAAAGTCTTCCTGGCTTTGTCCTCATTTTTCCTGGCTTACTGGTGATCTCTGGTCCTCGTGGGCTTGCAGTTGCATCACTCCAGTCTCTGCCTTCATTGTCACATCCTTCTCCCTGTGTGTCTGTCTTCATGTGACCATCTCTTAGAAGGACACCAGTCACATTGGGTTAGAAGCCCACTCTACTCCAGTATGCCCTCATCTGAACTAATTACACCTGCAGGGACCATATTTCCAAACAAGGTCATAATCTGAGGAAGTGCGGAGTTAAGATTTCAACACATCTCTTAAGGGGATACAATTCAAGCCAGAACAAATGTCTAACTCAGCAATCCTTCCTTGTATGCACTGGCCTTTATTAAATGGAGTTTGAGGGCGCAGTTTATTTATGTTATAAATGCGTATGATTTAGCCTAATGTTAGAAAGAACAACTGAAAAAAATTTGGCTCCCAAGCCCAGACAAATCCTCCGACAACACTCATATCACAGTGCAAAAGAGACTCATAGCTGACATCCCTAAGTTGACAGTCAAAAACTCTCCAATGTAGAGTTTGGTAATTTTTAACTTTTTAAGAGGCTTTGCTAAATGCGTGTGTGTGGTTTTGAGCAGGAAGTTGTGGGTTTATGCCTAATCAAGAAACTTTCAACATTAAAAATTCAGAATTGGTGAGCCTTGAAAAATCTATAGCCTGAGATTTGCAGAATCATCTGTGGTCCCCCCCTCCTGTACCCCTAGGCTGCTTTTTCCTCACCCCCGCACCCCCAGTGCCAGAAATATTCCCATCTCCAATCACCTCCAATCTTTCCAGCACCCAGATGGCAGCTCTGGATCACTTTTGCAACCTGTCCCCCAAGGCTGTAGGGTGGAAGGAAAGGTTAAGAGCCACAGGGAGAGGACTCGATTGGAAGAATTTCTGTTTGGCTTCCTATTTATAAAGCTAACTGTTCATCAAAGGAAAGTCTTAAAGACCTGGGCTCTAATCCCAGCTTTAGATTTAAGATGTTTTCCACGTCACTTAACCTGTGAAGAGGAAAAAATATCTGCTGGAGGCGGCACGGTCGTCTGAGGAGCACATGGAGGAGAGCTGCGTGCGTCACAAGCACAACTTGATTCTCTCCAATTAGCCTCACCGAGCCCTGTGTCCTTGGTAAGGTCAGGACGGGGTAAGAGCTCTCACGTCAGAGGGACTTGTGGCAAACCCAGCGGGGTTTCACGTGTGACAGAGCAATGTATGTCCTTGGGCAAGACACTGAGCCTCTCTGAGCCTCAGTTTCCTCACGTTTAAAATACACACAGCACTTACCCAGCCCGTGGAAGGGCAGACGTGAGGGTTAAATGTGACAGTTATATGAAAGCCCCAGCATGGGGCTGGCATGTAGTAGGGGCTTGATAAATATTCAGCACCTGGTAATAAAGGAGCAGAGGCCCCCCGAGGGTTCAGCTTGGTCAAATCAAGAAGTCTCAAGACAAGGACTTCCCTGGCTGTCCAGTAGTTAGGGCTCTGCACTTCCAACGCAGGGGGTGAGGGTCCAATACCTGGTCAGGGTATTAAGATCCCACATACCCCACAGCTCAGCCAAAACAGATGCTTGGCTAAGCAAGGGCTGCAAAATAAATCTCTTGGTCCACAGACATGGCAGACCTCTCATTCCATCACGAGGGTTTCGTCATGGGCTCATTAGGTGGGCCCCAGTTTGATCCTCGGGTCAGGAAAATCCCCTGGAGAAGGGCATGGCAATCCACTTCAGTATTCTTGGACCTTCCTGGTGGCTCAGACGGTATAGAATCTGCCTGCAATGTGGGAGACTGGGGTTCAATCCCCGGGTCGGGAAGATCCCTTGGAGGAGGGCATGGCAATCCACTCCAGTATTCTTGCCTGGAGAATCCCATGGACAGAGGAGCCTGGCGGGCTACAGTCCATGGGGTCGCAAAGAGTCGGACACGACTGAGTGACTTAGCATACACACAGTTCGGGGTGGGGTGTGGACTCACAGTAGGCGGACCAGCAGTCAAAGGATTTCAGTTGAGCAGACAGTCACACACTTTGCCTGGGTTCCCCCACCGGGCTCTAGGGACTGGGGAAAGGGGTCACCTCCACACACCCTACACCCCAGCACCTCTGTCTGAGAGGCAGAAATCTCTTCTCCACCAACTTAGCAGGTGGGGAAACTGAGGCTCGGACAAGTTTACAAACCTGCCAGCACAGCACACTGGCAGTGAAAGGATCTGGCTCAGGCTTAGCCAACCCCAGAATCCGTGCTCTCTGCCTCTCAACAGGCTCCCTTGGCCCCTGCCACGATCTCTTCAAGCACAGGGATGTTCCCTGTGCCAAGAGGTGCTCCAGGACAGTGGGCCCTCCAGGATTGTGTGTGGGAGGTGAGGAAGAGTGAGTGGGGGGGCGGGGGGGGCGGGGGAGGCCAGCACAGGGCAGGACCTTGGAGAGCACCACCCTGGTTTGAGAGCTCCCCTCTCCCTGCCCAGGCAACACCCAGGAGATGCTCAGGGGACCGGCAGAGGGGAGGCCCCCGGCAAGGACACAGACTCCACGTGCTAAAACAATGGGAAAGGCCCATAGGCCCCAGAGGCTGAGCCCCCAAGGTCCACAGGCATCAGAGTGGGCCTGCTTCTGACGGACCATGCGAACGAGGCCAAGGGACCAGAGGTGCCCCGAGACCCAGAGTCAGGCCAGGTAGGGAGCCATGCCCGGACAGGTGAGATGAGGCTGGGCCACAGGTAGACACGGACCACAGGATGGCCCGGAAGACCCAGGGTCCTGAGAGACCCCCTGGACCATTTCCTGCCAGGCATGCAGCCTCTTCTTCAGCATAACTTGCAGGTGGTCAGCCCAGTCACCCCTGGGAGTAGGAAGCAGACGGGGCCAAGGTCAGGATGCGGAGTAAGACAGGAGGCGCCAAGCCGGGGGCGTTGAAAGAGGCCACACCACCTCTGAAATGGCCCTAACCCCTGGGGGTTAGAGCTAGGTTGGGGCAGATCCTGGAGAAATGCTTACGAATGAATGAGTGGAGAATACAGGCAAGAGGCGTGAGCAACTTCAAGAAATAACTTGGGCGGGAGGGAAGCTGGGTGTCACATGCAAATCTAACAATGTGCCTGGAGACGCATGTCATAGAGAGGGGTCTGTCCACCTTCATCCTGCTCAGCTCTTCTCAGCCCGAAGCCCCTCTGCAAAAGTTCTTCTTCTCCAAGTTCCAACATCTTTGCCTCCTTTGTCCCAAATCACCACCCAGGTGTCCAGCTTTATCCCCCAGTCTGCACAGCCCCTCCTCAGGCCATCCGTGTCCCCTGGTCCACCCACCTTTGGGCCAAATGCAGACACGGCTGACCCCACCTCTCCCTCCTCTGCCAGGCTCCTGCCCTGGCTGGCACTGATTATATTCCTCCTCTGACCACAGCCCCACCTTCCTCACTGACCTGGCCTTGGTCTGATCCCTCTGGGCCACCACCACTTTTCCAAGGGCAAACTCTCTTGGAAAATGAAACCCACTTCATTTTCATTCTATGCTTTAAATCTCTCCGTAGTCGCTTCAGACAAAGTCCAAACTCTTTGGCAAGGCCTGGGTGGCTGTTCACAGTCTGGGTCCTCCAGAACCCTCTCTTCTCGCCCCTCCCCGATCCTGGTGTTCTGAAGGTCAGTTCCCCACAAGGGACAGGCTAGCTCTCAATATTTGACCCTTGAACATGTCACTCCTTCTCTTTCCATATGTCTATGAGGTCACCTACTCCAGGAAGCCCTCCTATCCTGATACTCCTTCCCTAATGGCTGGGTGATTCAGCTTAGAGCTTCCCTTAGCTGATGCTGTCGAGGTCCTCAGCCTTGGGACTCCGGGTGTCAAGAGTACCAAGAAACTTCCAGAGGACAGCCTTCTGGCCACACCTCCCACACCACACACCACCAGAGGCCACACAAGCAAACTGGGAGAACTCACGAACTTAAACTCTTTTCCACTTTGGTTACCGCCCCCCTTGGCCACTCAGGGGTCACCTCCTGAGCCCCTCTGACTCAAAGAGGTAGGTGAGGCCCCTGCAGGTTCTCCAGCCCATCACCTCCAGGCTTCCCCCCCACCTCCCAGCCAACCCCCTCTCACAGGGCATTAACACCGTGTCTGGGGTCTACAGCTTTTGCGCTTTGCCCAGGACGATTTCACAGCTGGAGAGTCAAGCCACTCTCTCTATATATGCCTCCCAGGTGAGTGCAGGACAGTAACCGCCCCCTTCACTCATGAGGAAATTGAAGCTCAGAGCGTGAAACCTACTCCCAAGGTCAGAGTGTGAGTTAGCTGCAGAGATAGGTGGTCCCCAGTTACCTCCTCCCCCCTGCCCCGCAGTGTGGCATCCAATGCCCTGACATCCATCCTCAGGGGTCCAGAGTCGCCCTCCCCGCCCTCCCCACGGGAGATCGGCCAAGGTTACTCTGTCCCGCCTCTCGCGTCCCACTCACCGCTTACCCTCCAAGGCCGCTTTCCAGCTGGTGCTGCCCTCATAGCCCGACCCCGATCGCCGCAGCAGCCCCTCTGGACCGCGGCCCTCCGCCTCGGCGGGCGAGCGCGGCCTGGGGGCGGCAGGGGCTGGCGCAGGGCGAACGGCGGGAGGCGGCGGCGGCCGGGTGCGCGCGGGGGGCTCCCGGGCCGGCTCCATGCCCCGCGCTCCGCCGCGCCGCGCCCGCGCTCCTGTGCCGGGGTGCGGGGCCCAGCCCCACGCGCACTCGGCGCTCCGCGCGCCCTGCGGGCCCCCCAGGCCGGCCTCAGTGGGCTAGGGCCGCGGCTCGTGCAGGCCGGGGCTGAGCCCGGCTCCCCGCGCCGGACCCGCTGCACCCGGTGGCCGCCGCCGCCGCCGCCGCCGCCTGGGTCCCCGCGCGCCTGCCCGGCGGAGCCGCAACCTCAGCGCAGAGCCGAGGCGCGGGGGAGGAGCGCGGGGAGGCGCGGGGGCCGGGGCAGGGCGGGGGCCGGGAGCGAGGGAGGAGGCGCCGGGAGCGCGGACGGCCCCACCACCCGGGGCCGCCGGCCTCCCGCCCCTTCGGCAGGAGTCCAGATGCTGCGGAGCAGGGATCGCGGCACCGGGAGCCCGGAGTCCTGGCTTCCAGTCCACCTGCCAGTTTCTATTAAAACGGGAAATCAAGTTCCCGCGGACGACACAGCGAGGCTCAAAGAAGATGAGGGGCTTTCCTCCGGGCCACCCTGGAGCCAGAGCAGAGGGGTGAGGGCTGGGACGTGGCCCAGACTCTTGGCAGATGAGAGAAACGGAATCGGTGAGCACGAGAGAGCCAAGGGCCGAGGGGGCGCGTGGAACAGTATTTCCAATACACTTAAAGTTGACTGATCCTCTAATACGTGCCAGGAGTTTTTTACAAACCTTAACTGTCAACATCCTCAGTTTGGGTTGAGAACGGGGAGTTAGAGAGGTCAAGGGCATTGCTGAAGGCTGCACCGTGCAGGAGCGCGTTAGGCCACTGTTCTACTTTGGGGCCAGGGCTTCCTGTATGGTCTTCAGTCAGCCCGCTCCTTCCGTGGTTGACCCCAGGTCACCTCAGGCTCCACGAGGAGGCTGGCATGTCCTTCTCCAGGCCCCACCCCACGTCTCTTTCCTATCTCAGTCTATGATCCCTCATTCTCAACCCTCCTGCTCTCTCCCCCACCAAATCCAGTAAGGTACCAACAACTCCTGTGAATTCTCCCTTTCAGCGGCTCCATCAGTCCACCCTTCTCTCTTCCTTGAAATACAAGTCCATTTCACGTCTTGTCGGATTGCAACCCCAGCCTCCTAACGGTCTCCCTCAACATTGCACAGCCATAATCACTACCTAATTCCAGAACATGTTCACCATCCTAGAAAGAAACCTGGTACCCATCAGGCAATCACTCCTCATCCCCCTCTCCCCCAGCCCCTGGTAACCGCTGGCTGCTTTCTGTCTCTGTGAGTTTGCGTGTTCTGGATATTTCATATCAGTGGAACCATACACTGCGTAGCCTTTGGTGCCTGGCTTCTTTTTACTTAGCATGGTTTTGAGCAGCATCCTTGTCAGTCCTTCATTCCTTTTCATCTTGGTCTGTTTTGAGAGTTGCTGTCCTTTCAAGGTTGTATCTGAATCCCCAAAGCTTACAAGGGACATTCCGGCTGACACCTGCCCTCTGAGCTGAGCAGACTCTGCTTCCTGGCTTTCATGAGATGTGGAGTCTTTGCTAGCGCTGGCGCTCTGGGGCCAGAGCTGCCTCTCCAGGCCACCCGGCCATGCGGCCCCTCCAGAGGCTCTCATGGAGTCGTGGTGGCCCTGCTGCCCTGAAGGAGTCCCCAGATTTCTCTGCCCTTCCTGGGCAGGGGCCCACCCTCCTTACTCCACCACTTCTCCAAAGTCTCTCTCTAGGACACCCCATCATCTCATCAGTGGCCTTAGGTTCTTAGTATAAATCAGCTTCATTTTCAAGCTGCTTTGCTCTCTGCCCCACCAAAATTCTTAAGGCAAGGACATACAAAGCCTGGTGAATTGCTTACAATCAGGCTCACTGGGTAAAGAATCTGCCTGCAGTGCAGGAGACACAGGAGACGAGGGTTTGATCCCTGGGTCGGGAAGATCCCCTAGAGGAGGCATGGCAACTCACTCCACTATCCTTGCCTGGAGAATCCCATGGACAGAGGAGTCTGGCGGGCTACAGTCCATAGGGTTACAACGAGTCAGACATGACTGGAGTGACTGAACAGGCACAAGAAATATGTAGACAGTCAAACAAAAATTTCACTAGAATAGGGTCTTCCCTGGTGGCTCAGTGGTTAAGAATCTGCCTTCCAATGCAGGGGACATGGGTTTGATCCCTCGTCCAGGAACTGAGATCCCACATGTCACAGAGAAATTAAGCCCACACATGCAACTAGAGAAACCTGTGGGCCACACAAAATATCCCAGATGCTGCAACTAAGACCTGATGCAGCCAAATAAGTAAATTTCATTAGAACAGATTATTTTCCTGCTAGCTGTTAGTGTGATGTATGTTGCACCCGCATCCTCACATGCACTGAGTTGTTCTGGAATGATGGTGTCTGCTATGGTGTTTGCTAGACCAGGAGGGCACAGAATTGCGAACCCAAATGCCCAGGGGCAGACATCTGAAGGAAAGAGGGAGTAAATCCTACCAGCGGGGGACTGTGGAGGACCCCCTCACTCAGGTCAGCAGGTCATGGCCAAGTGGGAACATTGCTCCATGGTTATCAGCGCTTCCCAGCATTTTGGTATTTTCCACAGGGGTTGGAAATATGAGTTGTTATATGAAACTTGATCATTTCTAGTTCTGGCAAACAATTCATATTTTAATAGAAAACTTGTATAAGTAAAAAAATAACAACACACACACACACACACACACACATCTATAGGATTGATTCAGCCTCTGAGGTACCAGTTGACAATCTCTGATTTAAGGATATACTTGATATCAGGGACCCCATATAACACAAGACATCACAAACCCTTAGGAAAAAAGGTTACTGGATGAGACCCATGAGGGCAACTGTCTTCTAATTAGGCAAGGGCCTCTTTTACTGGCCTGTCTCCGTCATCTGGAAGGAAACTTCCTCACTGCTTATTATGTGAGCATAGTGTGTGGGAGTCCTTATGGCTATGAGCAGGTGTTGAACTGGGAGGTATTAGGAAAGGCGTTTCCATACAGATGAGGGCTGACCCTTTATACTGGCTATAGGTTTTTCCTCTTATTCCTTTGGACTGGGCTTGAGAAATCACACTACCTTCTCCCCATAAGTCAATGGCATCACCTGAGATCTAAAAGCTGACTGCATATTACTGTGGGGTACCAGGAAGGGCTTCGCTCTTGGCAATAAGTAGGAACGGATCATTTATAATAACAAACATAAATAATTCACTTATTGTCTGTAAGTTAACGAAGTAAAATAATTGTGAAGCCAACACAAGGAGAAGACAAACTAAATACTGGTAGTAGAATATATTTTGTCACATGATTTATTTTGGCATCATCTCCTTCACAAGTCTATTCTTGGCTGTCAACAATCAAATTCTCATTGCCAAGTCCATGTGACTCTTGCCATATCACTCACAATGCTGCTTGGAGTCACGGGGTATTCAAGGTCCTTTTTCCTTGAGTTCAGGAAGTCAGTTAGTTAGTGTTAGACACTCAGTCATGTCCAACTCTTTGCAACCCTACGGACTGTAGCCCACAAGGCTCCTCTGTCCATGGGATTCTCCAGGCAAGGATACTGGAGTGGGTTGCCATTCCCTTCTCCAGGGGATCTTCCCGACCCAGGGACTGAACCCGGGTGTCCCTCATTGCAGGGGGGTTCTTTACCCTCTAGGCCACCAGGGAATTCATTGTCCTTTTTATAGCACAGAAGAGACATCTATCTGTTGAGGTTCCTCTCCAATGGGGCAAAGCCTCCCCCTGTCAAGTTGTCCTGTGTTTCTCTCCGGAGCATGGCTCATCTGCTGAAATAAGTCTCCACTCCCCTGTCCTGTCCTTCTTTGTCATGGGTCCCCAGTGATGTGATTTGTCCTCTGCCAGTTTCGATCAGGCCAGATGATGACTCTGACTCTTTCTCATCCTCCACCTAACCCTAATACACAGACTAAGCTTACTACCCTGAGTAGCGCACACAAGTAGATTGTTCAAGCAGAAATAATGATCATAGTCAAAAGACTTCAGCCAGGAGATTTTCCAACCCCAGAGTCAACTGTGAGACACATTAAACAACGACTCTGTGGCCCAGGAAACGAGCGTCAGTTCCTGGACTTGTGCACAGGGAAAGAGATGAGGGACTTCCCTAGGGGTCCAGTGGCTAAGACTCCATGCTCCCAATGTAGGGGACCCAGGTTCCATCCCTGATCAGGGAATTAAATCATACATGCCGTAACTTAGAGTTTGCATGCCACAACTAAAGATTCCTCATGCAGCAACAAAGATGGAAGATCCTGCATGCTGTCACTCAGAGTCGGCATAGCCAAATAAATAAATAAAATTTTAAAAAAGACAACTGTGATAGTGTTTCATTACACTATGGGAGGAAGGGATAGTTAGGGAGTTTGGGATCGACATGTACACATTGCTATATTTTAAATGGATAACCAACAAGGACCTACAGTATAGCATAGGGAACTCCACTCAACGTTATGTGGCAGTCTGGATAGGAGGGGAGTCTGAGGGAGAAGGGATACATGTATATTTATGGCCGAGTCCCTTTGATGGCCATTGATAATCAGCTATGTGTGTGCTAAGTCGCTTCAGTTGTGTCCAACTCTTTGAGATCCCTTGGACTGGAGCCCTCCAGGCTCCTCTGTCCCTGGGGATTCTCCAGGCAAGAATACTGGAGTGCGTTGCCATGCCCTTCTCCAGGGAATCTTTCCCACCCAGGGATCAAACCTGTGACTCTTAATGTCTCTTGTATTGGCAGGCGGGTTCTTTTACCACGAGCCACCTGGGAAGCCTCCAATACAAAATAAAAAGTTTAAAAATTAAAGAAAAACTTAATGTCATCCCCACCAAAAAAATAAAAATAAAAAGAGGACTGTGGTGAATGAATCTTGGAAGCACTGAATAATTTTGTATGGTCAGCGGTTTTCCAAAACTTGTCCATAGACTGTTCTCGGGAAAGAGGAGAGTCCACGGAAATTGAAGCATGTGAGAGTGAAAGGGGATGGTGGGCAGGGCAGCTGTGACGTCCCCACGCGGGGGCTCTTCTGCACCTCTGGTCACAGGCTGGGGCAGCAGGACCTGGAGATTGCCCTGGGGCAGAGGCTTCGTGAGCCAGCGCTGGTTTCTCTGACAACACGATCCAGTTGGGATTCCAGGGGCTTCCAGGCTGTTCTTTCCAAATGCCGTGGAGTAGGAATGAAACCACTGACTGCCCAGGTCATAGCCAGGACTCTGTGCCTTACCTCATCAGGATTTACTTGTTTAACTTCCTCTTGCTTTTATTTTCCTTATCTGAAATTCAGCATCTACCCCAGTGGGTCGTTAGGAGTAATGAGCTTATAGATGCGAACCATACAAGAGACACCCAAGTGTCAGGTCACGTTACTGGCCTCCTCAATCTCAACCTTCTCTCTGGCTGTTTTCTGCCTCTCAGGCTGTGCTCCCAGTGCCCCCAGCTTGTTGCAGAAAATTCAGCTTTTCCAATAGAGCTTGACCAGACTCTCAGCCATACTGGATTGCAGGTCATAGGCAAAAAGGGGCCTCTCATAATAAAGCTGTGTTTCTTTCCTTCCATGTATGTTTTAAGTAAAATACGTGCAAAGTAATATTTACCATCTTAACCACTTTTCAGTGGCTCTCAGTATGTCACATTTTGTGCAGGCGTCACCACCATCCATCTCCTGAGCTCCTTTCATCCTGCAAAACTGAAACTTGGTGTCCACAAAACAAGCACTTTCTGTTTCCAGCTCCTCCCAGCCACTGGCAACCACTGCTCTACACTCTTTCCCTCTGAATTTGACTAGTCTAGGCACCTCATGTAAGTAGAATAGTGCCCTTAGTCTGAACGGCCACAATTTAATCAGTTGCTTCATTACCATGTGATAAGAATGGCCAACTTGCTACCAGGAAGAGAAGGATCTCCACCTTCTTTGACTCAGCTGATTCAGCATGCTGGGGTCCCTTGCCATCCCTCATTTATTTGTTTATTTATTTGGCCACACTGAGTCTTAGATGCAGCACCCAGGATCTCTTATGAGCCATGTGGGACCTTTTCCTCGTGGTGTGTGGGCTCCGGATCGCACAGGCTTCAGTAGTTGTGGCACACAGGCTTAGCTGCCCCAAGGTACATGGGATCTCAGGTCACCAACCAGGGAGCAAACCCATGTCCCTGCACTGCGAGGCAGATTCTTAACCACTGGACCACCAGGGAAGTCGTGCCAGTCCTCATTCTTGATGCCAGTTTCCATAGCAAGACTCTTCCTAGGGCGAGCTGCCCAAAGCCCGGCCCAATTGGCTTAGGCAAAAAAGGAATCCATTGGCACGTGTAATTAAAAGTTCCGGGTGGAGAGGGAGGGCTCCAGGTAAACGAACCAGACTCTTAAAACTATGCCATCAAGACAAGCATCTCCCTATTTTGGCGCCATTCTTCTTCATATAGGCTTCATTCTCAGACTCCACATGATGGAAACTGCTCCAGGACCACATTTTCCTGGTTCCAAGTTCAGTAAGAAAAAGAGAGCTTCTCTTACCTTAATAATTCCGATAAAACTATGGCCCTCACTGACCTTGCCAGCATCTGGGTCATGTGTCCACCCTTGAAATAGTCTCGATGATAAGATCTGGGTCGTTTGTCCAAGGCTGTAGCTGAGGTCAAGGCCATCCTCACCCACATCATAGGACTGGAGGTGGGGAGGAGACAAAGGAAATGCTACTCTCACAGGATGAAATGCTACTCTCCCGGGCTGCTGGGCAGGAAAAAACCAGTAAGCGTTTCCCATATAGACAGTGGAACAGGAAAGCCCTTTAGAAAGAATAAGGTAAGGACTTTTTTGGTGGGCCAGTGGCTAAGATTCCGTGCTCTCAATGCAGGGGGCCCAGGTTCAATCCCTGGTCAAGGAACTAGATCTCATTCGACGCAACCAAGTCCTAGTGCAGGCAAATAAATAAAGTTCTTTCAAAATAAAAAATTGCTTAAAAAAAGAATAAGGTAAATCTGTATCTGTTGATTTGGAGCAATCTCCAAGCTAAGCTAAAAAAGGAAGATGCAGAAGAGTGGCAGAGGGTATGTCCATGCCTGGCCACCAAAAGATGAGGATGTGTGTATGGGTGCTGGTACAGAAATGAAGATTTTTATGAGAATACACAAGAAAGAGTTAATGGGTATTTATCTCTGTACAGCAGAACTAGGGGGTGTGGAAGGAAGATATTTTTTGTTTTCCATTCTTGTGCATTTTCATTAAATATCAACTGACCAGAGGCCCCATTAAGACCATATTTAAGTTGCATTCAGAGCACCTATGTCAGAATTTTTATCTCACAGAAACCAAGAAAGATCACTGGGAGTAAGGACTCTGAGGTCTGGCTGAGGTTTTGACTGAGGGGCAACGGACATGGGATAGCAAGGCCAGGGGCCTGGGCCAGGAGCCGGGCAAAGCAGGGCCGCCACTCATGTTTTCTGTGTCAGGGGTGGAGGCCGGGGAGACCTTCAGAAGGAAGGGGAGCTTGAGGCTCAGCTCTGAGAGCTCACAGCTGGGGACAACCCTCCTTTTTCAGAAACAGAGAGAGTCAGCATGTGAGTGGGCCTGATCTGGAGTCCAGAGCATCTCTGAAAGGAGCTCAAAGCAGTTACAAGTCCACTTAGATCCCTCTTTGGTACCCAGGCTCCAAAGACACCCCAGAAGTGACTGATTTTGATTCAGCCATGAACCCACTTACCATTATTTAGGGTGATTACCATTTACATCGGGGCTTCCTCGGTGGCTTAGTGGTAAAGAATCTGCTTGCAAAGCAGGAGACATAAGAGATGCAAGTTCGATCCCTAGGTTGGGAAGATCCCCTGGAGGAGAGCATGGCAACCCACTCCAGTATTCTTGCCTGGAGAACCTCATGGACAGAGGAGCTTCATGGGCGGTAGTCCACAGGGTCGCAGGGAGTTGGACATGACTGAGCAACTAACACAACAACAGCTGTGTAGCAGAAACATTCTGTAGATCGCTTAGGCGTGTCACATCGACTCCGTGGTATCCTGTCTGAGGCCAGGACAGTGTCTGCTCCTGTGTGTTAAGACTTTACCAGCTGCTGCTCAGGTGGCTTGGCCAACTCACAACTGTACAGAGTTAGGAACCCAGGAGACACCCTGGGGCTCATGACCCAGGAGCTTCCAGCCACCTTCCCAGACACCCCACAGCCCCCAAATCGGAAAATCAAGCCGACAGGGATCAAACAGCCTTCCGTCAACAAATTCTGTTTAACAGTTACCGAGCAGTAAATACACACTGCGCAGGGCACAGAGCAGGTGCTGGGAACACACGGGCCAAGGCCACACCCAGGCCCAGCGCTCAGAGCTTCACGACAAGGGCCCCACCAGTGCACGGACGCTGGGTCGCTTGGTGAGCGTCCTGGGCACCAGCTCTGACACTGAGCTGGATTTGCTGATGGAAGCAACTTCTGCAGTCAAGAAAAGCTAGTCTTGGGACTTCTCTGGTGGTCTAGCGGTTAAGACTCCATGCTCCCAGTGCAGGGGGAGTGGGTCTGATCCCTGGCTAGGGAACCAAGATCCCACATGCTCTGCAGCCAGAAAAGAAAAAAGAAAAAAAGCTAGTGTTGGCCAAAAGATTGACTTTATGATGAGAATGATGTCTTCAATAATAATCCTGCTCCAAACCACTGCCTCATGCATTAGTCTTCTCCCTGGAGAGTAACAGGAACCAGCAAGGGACTTACCCTTGTTGAGGATGAAAACCAAATCTGACTTTGTACCTTTTTTCCACAACAACCAAAATAAACACATTTTTAAAATTATAAAGCTAATACAGAAGCTGTTTTCATGCAGGCAATATAAAAATGTTTTAATTTTAACCTTTCACTAGAGTTTGGTATACTCCATGTGCTTCTAAGCACTTTTCAATATATGTAAAATAAGTATTTATGATTATTTTTTACAAAACTGAAGCTAATACATCCTGCAACTTGCTTCTGTGTCACTTCCTATAGCTCTATAGCATTCTTTTTTTTAACATATAGAATTCCACAGTATGGAGATACTATAATTATTATTACTTCACTATTCTCCTATGGATGGACATTTAAATTATTTGTAATTTTTTTAATAGTACAAGCAGCGCTGTGATAAATATTCTAGCACATTTACTTCTGTGCCCTGTACAAGTGTTTCTATGGAAGAAATTTCTAGAAGGGGAATTACTGGGTCAAAAGTTCTCTGAAATGGTTCAACTCAAAACACTGTGTTTGTAAACATTCTGCAGAGCCGAGAGTTATAAAATAATGCACAAGATTAATTATTCAGAATGAGAGTTGAAGTGTGCCCAAGGGTATGCTTCATGCCTTTGCACTGCCTGGTCAGAAATATTCCACTTTCCTCCTGAGGACAGGAAATCAGCAAAGCAGGATTCCTGAGCCGGGTTTCCTTGATCCCACTGCGGGAACATGTGAAGGGTTTTGATGGCAGCGTCAGAGTCATTCATGGACTGAACACATCAGTTGATCCCAGGAGGGAAGGGACCACAGGTGAGCGTAAGCCCCGACTCCTACTAAGTGCTGTTCTGAAGAGAGAACAGCGCCCCCAAGAGGCGTTTAGGTGTCAGCACCGGTCCTCACACAACGGCTGTATCTCTTCCTGCTTCGTTTCTCCCTTACTCCAAACCCACCCAGTAAATAATTGCAGTCTAAACCGCTTAAAGAAAATTAATACCATAAAACCCAAGAAGACTCTGGGTAAGTTGTAGTGAGTCTAAGTCTTAGTGTTCTCATTTTGTGTGACCAAAGTCCTATGATATGTAGTCGTGCGTAGTTTTTCAAAGGCGTAGAAGAGTTGTCCAGTGAGTGGGCCTCACTTAGCCAGCATCCACCTCTCACTGCCCTTTTGCTGTTGTCCCTGCATTACTGAGGCCTTCCCAGGTGGCATTAGTGGTAAAGAACCTGCCTGCCAATACAGGAGACATAACAGATGCAGGTGGCATCCCTGGGTCGGGAAGATCCCCTGGAGGAGAGATGGCAACCCACTCCAGTATTCTTCCCTGGAGAATCCCACGGACAGAGGAGCCTGGCGGGCTACAGTCCATAAGGTCGCAAACAGCGACTGAAGCGACTTAGCACACAGGCACGCATGCAGTACATTACTGAACAGTAAGCGATGCTCCAGAAGTGACACAAACTGGCACAGTGGTTTGAAAAAAGGTCACAAAGTAAAAAAGAAACTAGTAACAAGTAGACAAGTTAACAAGTGGTTAACTTGCAGTATTAGAATAAACTCAGGAACACTCTGGATTGAGATTTTTTAAAGTATAATTGGTTTATAATATTGTGTTAGTTTCAGGGGTACAGCAAAGTGGGTCAGTTGTATTTTTCAAATTATTTTACATTATAGGTTACTACAAGATATTGAATATTGTTCCCTGTGTCATATAGCAAACCATTGCTGCTTATCTATTTTATATATAGTAGTGTGTACCTGTTGATTCCATACTCCTAATTTATCCCTTCCCTGCCTTCCCTTTTGGTAACCATAAGTTTGTTTTTTTATGTTTGTGAGTCTGTTTCTATTTTGTAAATAGATTCATTTGTATTCTTGTTTTTAGATTTCACATATAAGTGGTATATGATATTTGTCTTTTTCTGTCCGACTTATTCACTTAGTATAATCATCTCAGGGTCCATCCATGTTGCTGAAAATGGTGTTATTTCACTCTTTTTTACAGCTGGGTAATATTCTGTTGTGTATATATACAACAAAACTTCTTTCAGATTGAGATTTTTTTTTTTTAAGGAGCAACTCAGGAGTCAAATAAACCTAAAAAGCCATGTCCCAGGGTTTTGCAAATTCTGCACTGTTGACATGTTGGTCTGGGTGATGCTTTCTTACAGGAGTAGGCGGGTGGGGGGGGGCTTTCTTGTGCAATGTAGGATGTGTAATGACAGCATGAAATGAAAAGTGAAATTTAGTCACTGAGTCGTGTCTGACTCTTTGCAACCCCATGGACTGTAGCCCGCCAGGCTCCTCTGTTCACAGAATTCACCAGTCAAGGATACTGGAGTGGATTGCCATTTCCTTCTCCAGGGGATCTTCCCAACCCAGGGACTGAACCCGAGTTGGGTTCACTGTCTCCTGCATTGCAGACAGATTCTTTACCATTTGAGCTACAGGGGAGCCCGAAGGACACCACGGTGTCTGTCTATCCACTAGATGTCACTAGCACCCCCCCCCCCCACACACACACACCTAGTTGTGACCGTCATTAAATTCTCCAGAGCCACTGCCACGTTTGAACAGTTCAAGATTTAAGAGGCGCCTGGGAAACAGGTCTCTTGAAGACAAAGCAGCTGCTGAGGACTCTTCTCCCAACCATGTGAGCTGCTTTGGACTTTCGGTAGTTACTATGAGATGTTTTCCCTCACCCAGACCAGAAGCCCGAATTTGGCAACCGCGGGGCACAGTGAATAGCCAACAGGGAAGGCGAGTGTCCTCTGGGGGCCAGAAGCCAAACAAGAAACCCATAACTTGGTTTCTGGGGCAGCAGCTGTGGTGGCAGGGAACACTTCTAGAAAACTGAAAGTTCTGGGGCTGCCTTGCCCAGAGAGAGCTTGAGCAAGAAAGCCCGGGTGAGGGGGCGGGTTGGCGATTGGAGACTTGCAGGCATCTTCCTGGGCTTTCGGAGTGGATGCTGTAGTGGGGGGAGGGGGGAGGCAATAAACCTCACCCAGGTGGGGTAGTTTGCTATCAGGAGACTTAAGGAGAGAGGGTAATGACTGTTGGCAGGTAGGGGGCGCTGTTTTAGATGGGGTGATCAGGGCCCAACATCTCTCTGAGTAACTATTAACTATCAAAAAGAGGAACCTGGCATCTTACTGAGTGCTGAATTCCCTGAACCTTACACAGCGTCTGGCACACAAGCCATCTTGGCAAAAGCTTCCTGTGATATGGCACAGGCTAGTTTCGGCCCTAGTTGGCCTGTTAATTTACCACTGGGCCTGGGCAAATCAACGCCCTGCAGTAAAGCTCCTTGCCCCATCTCCCTGAGGGAGTTGTTTCAGAACCAAAATGAAACATACACAAAATATATAGTACTGCGAATTAATATAACGGGTGAAGATTCAAAAGTGGCTTCCAGTTACCACTTTTCAAATATGCCCAGACAGCATCCCTGTGGCTCAGTGGTAAAGAATCCACCTGCAATGCAGGAAACGCAGGTTCGATCCCTGAGTGGGGAAGATTCCCTGGAGGAGGAAATGGCAACCCACTCCAGTACTCTTGCCTGGGAAACCCCGTGGACAGAGGAACCGGGGCTACAGTCCACGGGGTCACAAAGAGTCGGACACAACTGAGCACCCTCGGACCAATTCCACAAGCTTCCAGACACACCGCAGAGCTCTCATTGTTGCTGCTGTTGTTTGTTTTGGCGAAGTCGCTTCAGTTGTGTCCGACCCTTTGCGACACTATGGACCGTAGCCCGCCAGGCTCCCCTGTCCATGGGATTCTCCAGGCAAGAAGACTGGAGTGGGTTGCCAAGCCCTCCTCCAGGGGATCTTCCCCACCCAGGAATCGAACCTACATGTCTTACGTCTGCTGCGTCGGCAGGAAGGTTCTGTACCACTAGCGCCACCTGGGAAGCCCGCTGTTATTATTATTTAAGTTGTACAATTGCGAGCACACGGAGCCACTCTGGTTTTTCTAGGAACCCGCCCGGGTCTGACCTTGCTGCGGCGCGCGGGCCGCCACCTTGGCCGTGGCCTTGAGCCTGTGTCTTGGAGGCCGGTGCTCAGCCGTGAGCGTTCTCTCCCACTCTCGCAGGGCTCACGTCCTGGCCCTGAGATGGTGCTTCACCTGAAAACATCTTTGGGGGGCAAAGCTGGTCCCCAGCGGGTAACGAGGAGCCACTCCGCGTGTGCGCACAGCTCCGGAGCCGCGGGAAGCTGGGCTGGCATTTGTGTGCCCTGCTGGGGAAGGACATCCCCGCTCCCGGGGGGCCTGGAGGAGGAATTGCCCCCCAGAGCCACGCCCCCGGAGTCCCCGGGCGAACCCGAAAGCCAGCACCTTCCGCCTGCACCCTCTTCTGTCTCGATACCCTCCAGAGACCCCGCCTCGGCGGAGAGGCAGGCAGGCGGCGAGCGGCGCCGTTTCCAGCGATATTTCGCTTTCTCTTAACGCAGGGTCGCCATCTAGCGATATGTAAGGGTATCCTACCACGTTCTAACTTCTGGTGGCCGAAGTACACCTTTGGAACGTTCCGGAGAGTGCGGGAAAGTTCTGTGGAGGGGACTGGACCCTGTTTCCAGAAGGCCTTGTTGGGGGCGGATGAGGGATGGCGCTTCCCTGCCCGACAACAACGCGCGGCCTAGGGCCATCTCCGTGGGTGGAGGCCGGTCTGGTCCAAGCTCTGAGTCAGGCAGGCCTCCTGTCGAGGATGCCTCGCTCTTCAGAAGGGCCGGCCGGTGGCCCCAGAGAGGTCGGCTCAGAGCCACCTAAGACCTCTCTGGGAGAATTCTGGCTCAGGGTACCCCACTACTTGTCGGGACTGGGGAAGGTGTTCAGGGAGACCAGGGTGTTGGAGCGCCACCAGGGTTAGCCTGAGTGCACCCTCCCTGCGTGCACCCCAGGTTAGAGACTCAGAAGACCCGGCGGGACCGACCTCCGAAGTTTCTGGACCGGCCTGACCCTGAGCCACTTCATCCCCACCAGCCCACTTGCTCCAGAACAAACCCAGGAGGCAAGTGGTTTCTGCAGCTCAGCAAACAATCAGGTGGAAAGGGACTCCAGTCTCCTCTTATTCGGACACCCCCCACCCCCGCCTTAGGGGTTTTCTTGCAGTCCCCAACTTGGCATCATGGAGGGAAGGCACCACCCCCCTTTTAAGAGAATAGCCTCTCCCCACAAGCACTGAGCTCTCAAAGGCTGCTGACCTCCTTCCCTATTTGGGGTGGGGGGGTGGGGGAGGAGGATGGGGAAAAGGGAAAGTTTTCAATAGGCACCACTCAGTAAGCCCTGTGAATAGGCTTGCTCTGACGGTTGGCCTCCTTGGACTTAAAATGTGGACCACCCAGCACTTCTTACCCACATTTGGAGCCTTGGCTGCCATTCTTTTTTTTTTTTTCTCACTGACTTGGCTGTGCTGGGCCTTAGTTGTGACATCATTAGGTGTAGCAAGTGGGATCTAGTTCCCTAACTAGGGATCGAACCTAAGCCTCCTGCATTGGGAGCTCCCAGTCTTAGTCACTGGACCACCAGGGAAGTCCCAGCTGTCATTCTTGAGCAACAAGCTGTCCCCAACCCATGTGGGACAAGTGCATGAATAGAAGCGGATACAGACTGAGAACGAAGAAAGCAATCAGAACTGCCGTTTACATCAGTGTAGGCTGCTCACTGAACACCCAACGCCTGGCCGGGGGCGGGTGGGGGGGGGCGCATTAGGATCTGGAATTCAGCTCTTACCTGATCGCCATGTCACCTGGAGGAAAGGGCACATTTTTCAAATCCACCTCCTCTCTGTGAGCCTGCCCACACTGGATGGGGGTGGTGGGGCTTTTCCTAATTCTCACAGATCGGGGCCAGCTGCAGCTTTCGAGGAGTTAGGTGACTCCTTGGAGAACAGGCTCCTGCATGGAGCCCCAGCCCATGACTCCCTGGCTTCTCTGGACCCCTTCTCACCTGTGTTCTCCCACATGTAGAAATCCCTTCCCGAGTTGCTCCGCGTATTAGCGGGAATGGCAAATCTTTTCCTGTGCCTGTGGTCTCCACCAGGGGGCGCTGCTGGGGAGTGTAACGTCAAGACTTACAAGGTTTGCAGGCAGAAAACGTGTTTGCACCACTCTGCTGACTCTAGCCTAGCTCTTCAAGCCAAGCTGTGAATGGCTCACCTTCGTTTCTCTTGTTCCCAGACTATCTCAGATATACAGACTCTCTTCTGTAAATAGAAATGTCATTACAGTTCTGGCGGACAGAGATTAAGGTGGGCCAAGAGTGAGTTTATGTTCCCACCACCTGGTCTGTAAACATCTGTGTAGTGGAGCACTTTTTGATGATGTTTGAAATGGGACAATGAGGCGTTTCCTTGTGGCCTACCAAAGGCCCGGGTCAGTGTGTTTGTTTCCTGGGGTTGCTGTAACAAAGTATCATAAACGAGGTGACTTAGAACAGGGGTCCCCAGTGTCTGGGATCCAGTGCCTGATGATCTGAGGTGGAGCTGACATCATAATAATAGAAATAAAGTGCACAGTAAACATAGTACCTTGAATCATCCTGAAACCATCCCCTCCCCAGGTCCATGGAAAAGTCTTCCATGAAACCAGCCCCTGGTGCCAAAAAGGTTGGGGTATCACTTGCTTAGAAAACAGAAATGTCCTGTCTCACAGTTCTGGAGTCTAGAAGTCCGAGATCAAGGCATCAGCAGAGTTCCTCCCTTCTGAGGGTTGTCAGGTAGAATCTTGCCTCTCTCCTGGTTTCCAGTGGTTTGCTGCCATCTTTGGTGTTCCTTGGCCTGTAGACACATCTCCGCCATCCGCCTTTATGTTCACATGGCGTTCTCCCTGCATGCATGTCTGTGTCCAGATCTCCCCTTTTTCTGATGGATTAGGACCTTCCCCAACGGCTCAGTGGGTGAAGAATCCCCCTGCAAAGCAGGAGACACAGGAGATGCTGGTTCAGTCCCTGGGTTGGGACGATTTCCTGGAGGAGGAAATGGCAACCCACTCCAATACTCTTGCCTGGAGAATCCCATGAACAGAGGAGCCTGGCAGGCTGCAGTCCATGGGGTCGCAAAGAGTCGGACATGACTGAGTGCATGCGCATGCAAGCAGGGCCCATCCCAATCACCTCACCTTAACTAATTACATCTGCAAGGACCTCAGCTCCAAATAAAGTTACATTCTGAGCTACTAGGGATTAGGACTTCAAATACGCAGAATTAGGACCTCACAAATATGAATTTGTGAGGACACACTTCAACAGATACCATTAAGATCCCCAAACAAGATAGCATTAAACCCCTCATCTTCTCCTCCATTTCCATGGTGATGGGAGGAGGGGAGGCTGGAGGGACAGAAAAATTCAGCTCATAAAAGTTACTAGAAAGCTTTTCTTTCTGTGTCAGGTTGAATTCAGAAACCTGTCTGATCTCCAGTAAAATCTCTTAAGATAAACAAGCCAGACAGTCTCAAATTTATGTGTCTCCAGACCCCAAAGCAAAGGGAGGCTTTGGAGCCCAAACAGACCCGAGCTGTCTCAGCAGCCAGAGAAACATAAGTCTATGAAAAGCTGGCCTCCTCGGCCAGAGCCATCATCATCCTTGCAGGAGATTACCCCTCCAGGTTTTTAAAATTATACCTTATCTTAATCATCACAGTGAAGGTCTCTTCAAAATTAGCCATAGCTTAAATGCCTGTTTCAGTCATTGTATTTTGCTTGTAGAAATGGCACAGTTCTGGCTCAAAATCACTGTTTAATTCTCAGGCGCAGTGGCCAGACTGGCTCTCCTGCTGTCTGAGTTAGGGTATTTAAATCTGCTATGTATGAAAGTCATGTAATCCCAGTTTGGGGGTCTGAGGAGACAGGTGGAAACCAGCCTTCCATTGGCCTATGAAAGAAGCTTCATGGGCAAAAATGCAGTGGAATAGATAAGCCAGATGGTTAGAGCTTCAGCCTATAGACCAGGGGTCCTTACCTTGCTGCTCATGGGTGGGCTTCAGGGAATCTATGACCCCCCCAACACTGAAAACTGCAAAGTGTATGTATTTTACTAGGGAGAGTGTTCCCAGGATTCACTGGAGAGTAAAAGGAGTCTATACATAAACCAATTAAGAAATACTGCCCTAAAAACTCCCATCCCCTCACACATCTTTATGGTAAATAAGTAGATTCAGTTTTCTTCTAAAGCATAGACATTCATCATGAGATTGGGAATTGATCTTGACCATGGTTATCTCCCGATCTGAACCCCAAAGGAACTTCAGGATTGTGTCTGTGGATCTCTAATTTGGATTGGTGCAGGCTAGGTTCTGTGGTCACAGAATGGCCTGTAGTGTGGTCCCTGTGGCCTGGGTTCTCTGATGGGTCCCCAGGAATAGTAGTGTCTGTTCCTTTATAGAGAAAGATGGACCTTGATGGAGTCCATGAACTCGGTCCCAAGACTGACAGGGATGTGAGACCCTTTCCCTAGAAGTTTGCCTCTCTAGGGGGTTTTTGTTCACATCACCCAGAGCTGAGTGACCAATGACTTCTACTTGACCGCAGATTCACAGTGTCTGTATTTAGGCAGCAGCTGGTCCTGCTCTCCCTGTCTCTCTTTCTCTCTCTCTGTCTCTCATTTGTCTGCCCCTCTGCCACCACTGTGTGTGGGCACGCTCAGTCATGTCTGACTTTTGCAACCTCATGGACTGTAACCCGCCAGGCTCCTCTGTCTATGGAATTTTCCAGGCAAGAATACTGGAGCGGGTTGCCATTTCCTTCTCTAGGGGATCTTCCCAACCCAGGGATCAAACCCGAGTCTCCTGTGTCTCCTGCATTGGCAGGCGGATTCTTTACCCCTGCGCTACCTAGGAAGCCCTCTGCCCCTACTCTACTGTATGATAAATAGATAGATGATGAAAGATAGATGTTAGATAGATAGCTGTATACCTTCATGGTACACGGGAGGGAAAGTTCTCAGTCTGCATTATTATAAAATGTCTAGCTTTCCCTGCCAGATTTATTTTACAAAAATAAAAGAAATTTTAGCAAGCCGTTTAAACCATTTTCCTAAATAGATTTCCTTCACAGCCAGAGATCTCCAATAGTCTCCCCATCAGACATCAGTTTTTCACTAACTGATGACTTTGACTTTTAGTTTGGGGAGAGAAGGCCTCTTGTTTTCTACTTGCCTGCATTTTTGCTTTAACATCTTCTAGAAAGCTGGGGTGTTTTGATGCACGTGGACCGCATCTGGGAATATCTCCACCTCACTCTGTGCTGTGAGCATCTCCATCCAGCCATCCCCCTCCTTGTATTTGACAGGCTGGCAGCCAAGTCACATGCATCACGGGTGCAGGACTGGGGAGGGTCTGCACAAACACACTCACTGTTTGGAAAGCATCTGTACGACATCACCGAGAGCCAGGTCTGATGAAAACCCCCTCCCCAGCTTAGTCTTTCTCACGGGCGTTAATGCCAGTGCTCCTGGCCTTCCCTAAAGGCCGTGATCATTACCAGTGTTATTAACCCGGGCAGGGAAGAGCCTCATAAGGCCTGCTTCTGTGGCCATGGGGTGTCTTGGCATCAGGTCAGCAGGGAGGAGAGGGGGCCAGGATTTGGGGGCAGTGTGTGGAGAATCCCTTGGGTCCCCTGGCTGCTCCCTCATGAAGGGGGTGGGTATCCCTAGGGGTAGGGTCACCGTGTAAGTGTGAGGCCCCTCTTATTTCTCACGTGGAAAGTCCTTGAGGATGTGGGGCCCTTCCAGTATCTGAGACGGGTCTCGGGAAGCACCACCTGTCTTGAGGTGGGTGGAGGGACTCGGGACAGGTGGAGGCAGGGAGAGTGAGCCCTTAGAAAATGGGGATGGAGCGGGGCCTAGGAGGGCAGGTGACTCCTTGCCTGAGACAGGCGGCCCCTCATCTCCGACCGGCAGAAGTAACCAGGGCAGCTCAAGCCTGACAGAGTCAAATCTAGGCCTGAAAGATGGTCAGGGGACCCCCTTGCGGGCTGTGCGGTTGCTGGGACCTCTCATCTCGCCTTTTTTGTCCTGAGTGGCCCTGGGCTGCCTGCTGTCTGCGGTACCACCATGTAGCCTCGCACCGGGCCACACTGGAGCAGCCCACCCTCCTGGGAAGACCAGGCTCTTTGTCCTCACTGAGGTCTGCACTGTAGGCCTTGAGAAGATAGTTGGGGTCTTGCAGGGAGACCCCCACATCTTCCACTGTGGTCACTCACCCCTGGGGCCTGGGCGCAGGGGTGTGCTTGACCAGGGTGTGCTTCAACAGTGCAGGCTGTGAACTCCCCTGGACTCTGATGTGAGCACAAGCCCAGCATCTCATCACCTCTGCTCCTGACAGCAGGGAAGAGACAAAGCCGATGGGTAGGAATGATCTGATTCGAAGTTAGCCACCTCGGTGTCCTATAGACTCACTACCAAAAGAGAGGTATTTTCTTGCTTCTTCCTCTTCAGAGGGCGGTTGGACTTTTTGTCCTAGAAATTGAATTGTTCCTAGCCCCAGGGGAGAGTTGAGTGCTTTCATTTTTAAAAGCCTGCCTAGACTCATAAAATAATCATAACACAGGAGGTTTTGGATAGAGGAAGACTCCATGGACTGAGTCCAAAGAACAGCCTGAGGCTGGAGGGGACTGGGTGGGGACAGGTGTTCCCACAGTGCCAGGTGCCTGCCCTGGAGGGTCAGGGAGGGGCAGGACCTCAGCCCAGGGAGGGCAGGAGTGGATGTGTGTGGAGCTGCCTCTGGGAGGTGCGGCCCTGGAAGGACGGCAGGGAGGAAGGAGTCTGTACCCCAGAGGCTGGATTTGTCAGGGTCTTTAGAGAGACAGAAACATTGAGGACATAATGTTTTTGTCTGGTCGCTAAGTCATGTCCAACTCTTTTGCAACTCCATGGACTGTGGCCTGCCAGGCTCCTCTGTCCATGGGATTTCCCAGGCAAGAATACAGGAGTGGGTTGCCATTTCCTTCTCCAGGGGATCTTTGCGACCTAGGGATCAGAAGTGTGTCTGCTGCATTGCAGGCAAATTCTTTACCGCTGAGCCTCCAGGGAGGCCCATTAGAGACATACATGTGTATATATTTCCTATATATATATATATATATTTTTCCTGTATGTATAATCAGGAGCCGGCTCATCCCGTTATAGAGGCTGAGCAATCCTCTTTGCCCCTCCTTGTCTCTTTCCGCCCCTGGTCTCTTGTTTCCTGCACCTGCCCCCATCCAGGTCTTTCCACGTATGGAGCCCCAGACCCCTAGAGGTCAGCTGCAGTGGGGACATTAATCCATAGGAGAGCTGGGTCCGTCCCACGCGTCACTGTCTACTCATCAGGGTTCTCTGTTCACACAGGTCAGTCACTTACAGGCCCAAGTGCACAGCATCAGTGTGCTGCGTTGTAGGGGAACGGATTCTAGGAGTGGAGATCCCAGCAAGGGAGGCTCTTCGTTTGGACACGCAGGGAGCAAGGAGCTGATGACTCACGGAGCTGTTTTCCTGCCCTGTTATGGCGCCTGAGTCTCGGGTGAGCCTGCACGCGTCGGGCGGGACGTTTTCTCATCCCTGCTGCAGCCCTCCCTGTATCTGCACACCTATCTGAAGGCCATCATGTGTTCCTCCACGGGCCCCACACTCATCCCCCCTCCAGCTCAGGTGGATCCCCCACCAAATAACCGAGGCAGAAGCAGGACGCCATGCCACTCCCAGCCGACAGCTACTGTCTCAGAGAGCAAGATCGGGGTGAGGAGGCGGCTGGAGGAACTTGAAAGTAAGTAACTGCCGAGTGACTGGGTCAGCTCCTTCACCTCCGCCTCAGCCCGTGACTTGCAGGGAGCCTCCAGAGACCCGGAGGGAAACCTCTGGGGGCCCGGGCAGGCAAGAGGTAGGAAATGGGGAGAGAAGCTGTGTCTGGGGTTCGGAGATAGACGACCACATCCCGTCTCCCACTTAGCAGTCGTGTGATCCTGGCAAGTGCCCCAAACTCTCTCACTCTGAGTTTCCTGTAAAGTAGGAATTTTAGTGATTTTAGTGTCTTCTCCACAGGGTTATTAAGATGAAGAGTAAATAGACCTCACAGCCGAATGCACTGTACCAAAATAAACTGACTGGATCCGAGTTTGAAACTAATTGGGGGGAATTTAAACACGGTCTCCGTAACAGCATCTGGTGTGGAGTACTTGTTCATTTCTTGGCACAAGGATGGTCCATGCTGTGCTGAGTCATTTCAGTTGTGTCCGACTCTTCGAAACCCCGTGGACTGTAACCCGCCAGGCTCCTCTGTCCATGGGATTCTCCAGGCAGGAATACTGGAGTGGGTTGCCATGCCCGCCTCCAGGGGGTCTTCCTGGCCCAGGGACTGAACCTGCGGCTCCTGCGCCTCCAGCATTGCAGGTGGATTCTTCACTGCTGAGCCCCAGGGAGGCCAGGGGACCTCCGTAGAACACTATATTCATGAGTGATAACATGCTAAAGTATTTAGGCACAAGTTTCTCGAGGTCTGAAGCTCATTCATGTGGTTCAACACCAACAAAAAGTACATTTGTGTGGAGAGAACCACAAAGCAAATATGATGATTTGCTAACCGTTGGAGGCTCTGCAAGTGTTCGTGTTCACTGGGTGTGCTTTCATTTTCCTTAATGTTTAAAATTTGTCAAAAATTGGCAGGGGGTTGGGGGAGGAAGAAGAAATGAGACAAGACATGTCAAGCACCCTGCCCAGCACCCATTCAGCAATGTTTATTTCATAAATATTCATAATATGTCACCAGGGGTAATGTCAGCAGAGAACCATAGAGGGGCCTGCCAGGTACTGTCCTGGAGATACAAAACAGTGGCTGCTAGAGGGCCGAAGACAAACATTAAATGACAAAACAAATATATGGACACGTTGGCCCAGGACAGTGCCGAGTGCTATGAAGACAGTCACAGGTGACGGACCGGGGCCCTGGCTTGGGGGCTCCTGAGGTTCTGAGCAGGTGGAATGTGAATTGAAGATGGACCATGCCAGTGAGCCAGCCGTGCGGAAACCTCCCCCTCCCCATCTGAGCATCTGGGGCGGGAAGGGCTCAGGATGCCGCAGGGGGTGACATCAGCCAAGAGCCAGGGCTGGGCGTGTTTGCTCCCTCTCTGGGAGCAACCAGCTGTGGTTTAGTTTACGCTCAGACAGGCCAGATACCATCAGCCTCCTGGAGCAGTGAACTCTGCGGTTTGCCAGCAGGTGACAAGGGTACCGGCTGGGCCACTTCCTGGAACCAACTCGTGATCTGGAACGGGCCTCAAAGGGAATCTCCGTGGCCCTCTTCACTGAGGCTGCCAAAGATACTTGTCAGCAATGCAGTGAACAAAGCGTGTTCAACCTCATTCACGTCTCAAGAAATGCAAGTTGAAATTTCACCCATCAGATGAGTAATGACTAAGAAAATATCAAGTCCAATGAAAGAGGGAACATCATAACAGATTCCACAGGCATTTAAGGGAGGGACTTCCCCATGGTCCAGTAGTTAAGAATCTGCCTTCCAATGAAGCGGACATGGGTTCCATCCCTGGTTGGGGAACTAAGAGCCCACATGCAGCAGAGCAACTAAGCCCACTGGTCCCAGAGCCTGCATGCCGCAGTTAAGACGTGATGCAGCCAAATAAATAGATTAAAAAATGTTTAAATATTAAGGGAATATTTTGAACAATATTTTGCCAATATATTAGAAAACAGGCATGAAATGGACAAACTCCTTGAAAAACACAACTTTCCCAAACTGACATGATGAAACAGAAAATCTGAATATTGTAGTCCTATATGTATTACAGAAATTGAATTTCTTATCAAACTTTTCCTACAAACTCCAGGCTCAGGTAAGTTTTACCAGTGAGTTTTCTTGCTTCTCCTGTATTGGCAGGTGGGTTCTTTACCACTAGCGCCACCTGGGAAGCCCCCTTGTCTCTAGAGAGCTGCTCAACTGGGAATTGTGACAACTCCCAGCTCCAGGTCTCTTAGAATCAAGTGCCAAATTCCTGCAAGGGACAATCTGATTGGCCCAGCTGGGTCAGTGGTGGTGAATGGTCAGGGTAAGCTGTCCCCCAGACAGGGAGCCATCTGAACTGGAGACACTTGTATTGGTTTCCTAGGGCTGCCAAAGTACCACAAGCCCAGTGGCTCAAACAATAGAAATCTATTGTCTCACAGTTCCAGAGACTGAAAGTCCAAGATCATGGCATCAACAGGGCTGGATCCTCCTGTGGGCTGCAAGGAAGAACTGGTCCCAGGCCTCTCCCTGAACTCTGGTGGCTTGCCAGCGATCTCTGGCATCCCTTGACTTGTAGGCACTTCACCCCGACCTCTGCCTTTGTGTTCACAAGGCGTTCTTCCAGTGCGCATGTCTGTATTCACACCTCCCCTTTGCATAAGGACACCAGTCATATTGGATTACCCTACTGTAGTGTGACGTCGTCTTAACTAATTACCTAATTTCAGATAAGGATACATTCAGAGGCTCTCGGGGTTAAGACCCTTGGGGCAAGACAGGGTTGTGGGACAAAATCCAACCCATGGCACAGCTGTTATGGACAAGGTCAGGAGAAAGATCTGGGCTGGAGAGAGAGCTGGAGACTCCCTGACATGACGGCGGGTGGAGAGCTCTGGGAGCAGACTCAAGGAGGAGCAGCGGGGCAGTAAAGGAACCCCAGCAGAGTGTGGGGCTGGGAAAGCCACAGAGGCCTGGGGCGTGAGGATGAGGCAATGACGGACAATGGCAAGAGCTTCCGAGAGGTAAGAGGTACTGAAGGATGTCTGCTGGATCTGGTGATACATTAGGTTCTTGGCAAAGAAGGCTGGCAGACTAGCGAGGGCTGAAACAGACCATAAGTGGTTTAGGAGTGCTTGGGATGTGACGAAATGGACAGAGAGGGGCACAATTCTCTTGTTAAAGAAGGTTGGTTGTTATGAGGAGGAAATAAATAGGGTGTTGGCTAGAGTGGATTTGGGGTCCAAGGAGGCATGTAAAGCTTGATCGTGTTTAATGATGATGGGAAAGAACCAGTTGAAAAGGGAGAGACTGAAGTCAGAGGACAGACTTCCCTGGTGGTCCAATGGTTAAGAATCTGCCTAGCAATGCAGGGGATGTGGGTTCGATCCCTAGTGGGGGAACTAAGGATCCCATATGCCAAGGGGTAAATAAGCCCGTGCACATCTCAACTGTGGAGCCACATACCACAACTGGAGAGTCTGTGCACTGCAGCAAAATGATGTGATTGAAGATCCTGCTCTCCACAACTAAGTCCCAATGCAGTCAGATAAGTAAATATTTTTTTAAAAAATAGGAGATCATTGTGGTGCAGGCTCCTAAGATTTACCCACATGCCAGGCACACAATCTGTGCTCTATAAATAGTGGTGAACTGAAATTATGACTGCAGACAGAAGGGGACAGAATCCAGAAAGCAGGTTTGAGGGACAGGCCAGGCTCGCACTCTGCTGCCCTAGGTCTCTCCACTCCTGACCCCTCAGCACCAGTGCCCATCACCAGCTTCCCACGAGCACTGTGGTCTACAGCTCAAATTCAAGATGGACTTCTGAGCACCTCTGAGTCTGGAGCTCAGCCTGGGCTGGTGGCTGTGGCCAGGGGAGCCAAGCCTTGGCGTCACCCTCTGAGGAACTGTGTCACCATGAAACACATCATGTTTTCCTCGCTGACTCTCTCTGAGTCAAAACACCTGGAAGATAAGAAGCCTTTAATTTTTATAAACTACATATGTGATGATCATCATCCCAGGTGAAGATATTTAAGCAGGAAAGCAAGTCAGGACGCTTCCCTCTCAGCTCCAGTCCACACTGAAAATGGAAGAGCGGTCCATCTCAACAGGGACAGCGGCTGCCCCTGAGAGGTGACATCCAGGTACAGAAGAGAGCTTTTCTTTATATTTTATATACTTGTTGAACTATTTTCATTTTTATAGTAATCTTTACTAGCACTAAAAAAACCTACTACTAATATATGTCATCTCTTTAAAAACTGAATTTTTATGTAAGAATATACATACTTTTTGAGAAGGAAATGGCACCCCCACTCCAGTATTCCTGCTTGGAGGATCCCAGGGACTGGGGAGCCTAGTGGGCTGCCATCTCTGGGGTCGCACAGAGTCGGACATGACTGAAGCGACGTAGCAACAGTAGCATACATACTTTCCAGTAGTCATGTACAGATGTGAGAGCTGGACCATAAAGAGGGCTGAGTGCCAACAAGTTGATGCTTTCAAACTGTCGTGTTGGAGACTCTCAAGACTCCTGAGAGTCCCTTGGACGGCAAGGAGATCAAACCAATCTGAAATGAAATCAACCCTGCATATTCATTGGAAGGACTGATGCTGAAGCTGAAGCTCCAGTACTTTGGCCACCTGATGTGAAGAGCAGACTCACTGGAAAAAACCATGATGCTGGCAAAGATTGAGGGCAAAAGGAAAAGGGGTGACAGAGAATGAGATGGTTGGATGGCATCGCTGATTCAGTGGACATGAGTTTGAGCAAACTCTGAGAAATAGTGAAGGACAAGGAAGCCTGCTGTGCTGTAGTTCATGGGGTCCCAAAGAGTCGGACACAACTGAGCAACTGAACAGCAACAAATACATACAATAAATACCTTCTCTTTCAAGAAATTGGAAACATTGCAGATCAGTTTAAGTCTCCTAGACAACCCCTGCACCCATCCTCCAAACAACCTACAGCAAAATCCACTAGTATTATCACTTTGGAATGTATCTTTCCATATCTTTTAAAATTCATTTTCATGAATATATATGTCCTCACATTAAATATATAGCCTGGGTTTGGAAGACATTAAATATAAAGTGTTCTCATATTGTGTTTTCTTTCTGCTGGACTTTTTCTCCCAGTCATTTGTCTTCAGGGAGCTTCCTTTCTAGTAGTTTAACTGCCCTCCTAAGATCCTTCCCCTTCACCGCCTCCTTCCTTCTTTACCCCAGGAGTAACAAGTCTGTGGTCTTTTCAGATGCTGTTCCCAAGACCACTCCAGCAGAAGTCCCTGGAAATAGAGTTGCCTGGTTTGGTGAGTAAAAATATAGGAGGCAGGGACTTCCCTGGAGGTCCAGTGGTTAGGACTCCACCTTCTGATGCAGGAGGTGTGGATTCAGTCTCTGGTTGGGGAACCAAGATCCTTCATGCTGCACAGCATGGCCAAAAAAAAAAAAAAAGTAAATAAAATCACATCATTTTAAAAAAAGAAAAATGTAGGAGGTAGGTTAAATTTTAATTTCGGATAATGGAGCACTTGGGATGTACTTATCCTTAAAAAGAAAACTTTTACTTATCAGAAATTAGGATTGAACTGAGTGGACTGTATTATATCTTCGAGCCCTGGGGCTGTACTGTACCATACAATGTGTGCTAAGTCGCTCAGTGAAGTCCCACTCTTAGCAACCCCATGGACTGTAGCCCACCAGGCTCTTCTGTCCATGGTATTCTCCAAGCGAAAATACTGGAATGGATTGCTATTTCCTACTCCAGGGGATCTTCCCGATCCAGGGATCAAACCAGAGTCTCTTAACGTCTCCTGCATTGACAGACAAGTTCTTTACCACTAGCACCACCTGGGAAGTCCTGGGGCACTTGTTGAAAATTGCCCTCTTTATCCCCTTATGAGATTCAGTAGGTCTAGGTGGAGTCCACCAGGAATCTATATTTTTTAATGGTATTTCGATTACTGGCCCCAGTGAAAATACACATTTTCAAGCTTATTAATCTCTCAGTCTTTATTGAGTTAGCACAGTGGGAGTCGGGCCTCCAGAGTAGATGTCCCTGCGACTTCTGCCTTGGGAGTGACCTCTCGGTGTTCCGCCCCTTCCCCGGCTACTGCGTCCGGATCTCAGCTCTGCTGCTTTTGCACAAGCAGGCCCATTCCCTTTGGACCCGCTGATTTTACTGAGGTCCCAGGATTTCTACAGGCTTGGCCAATCGCTCTCCGCCCAAGCTATAACTCTCAAAAATCAGCACAGTCCAGAGCGCTAGAGGGGGAAATGATTGGGGTCAGGGACAGGAAAGAGAGGAGTCTGAGCTCTGGGATCCCCCTTATGAGTCTTCCCAGCTCTGTCTTTCTGAGTAAAACCTCAGTCAGTCAGACGGCGGGCCACAGCCAATCCCAGCCGGGGCCCTTGGGCGGGCCCTTGGGAGGAGGAAGTGGGTGTGGCGACGAGGAGGGGCGTGGCTTGGCCACTTAAGCGACTCCTCTGGACCAATCGCAACCCGGGAGGAGAAGCTAACTCCCTACCTGGCCCAGGTGCGTCCCGCTCGGCATCTCTGCTGCTCTGCACACAGGATGGAGGGGGACCGGGAGGCGCGGGGGGCGTCGAGGGAAAACCGAGCTGGGGCCGAGTTCGAAATGGAGTCCTTGGGAAGCCAGGTCCCGGAGCTGGAGCAGCCGCAGGTCCCCGCGGAGAAAAGACGCCTTGAGAGTCCCGAGAACAGCTTGAGTCTGGCCCCCGCCAAAGAGGCGGCGGGCGCGGGCCAGGACCTGTCGGGCGGGAAGATGCTGCCCTCGCCTCGCCCAGCGCCTCTGCGATTGCTGCCACCCAGCCTGGGCTATGGCGCCTTCCGCCGCCAGGCGTCGACGGGCCCGGAGCCGCCGTCTCCGGGCCCCGCCGCGGCCGAGCAGCCCCGGGACGGCGAGGCGCCGGAGGCCGAGCTGATACCCAAGGCCGCTCCGGGTGAGCCAACTCCGGGCACCTGGACCCCGGTGGAACTTCAGGTGGACGTGCGCGTGAAGTCCGTGGGCTCGGCCGGCGGCAGCCGCGCGCCCTCGCCGGTGCCCTCCACGCGCTTCCTCACGGTCCCGGTGCCCGAGTCCCCGGGCTTCTCCCGCCACACCTCCCCCGCGCACACGCTCCTGCGGCGGACCCCGTCCCCGGGAGGCACGAGGGGCCGCGGCACGCCGCCCGCCGCCTCCGGGACTGAGCGCGGCCTCGACGCCGAGGGCTGCGCCAGTTCCACGGAGGGGGGCGCAGAGTCCCCGGGTTCCCCCACGTGCCGGTGCCGCTGCCGCTGCCGGGAGGACGCCGTGCTCCTGCCCCACGCCGAGCTGTACGGCGACAAGAAGATGTCCCGGATCATAAAGCGCGTAGGTAAGCGCGCGGGCGCCGGGAGCAGCGCTGCCCGGTGGGGGTTGAGCCACTGGGGCGGAGGAACCCCCACCAGGCCTCTCTGGCTTACAGCCAATAACTTTACTGTCTACGTAATTATAATTCAAATTATTGGTAGTAAAAAAAAATAAAAATAAAACCACTATTCTCCCTCCCTGACCCTCCAAGAACTTTCGCGTTCCGTCTTAGTGTGCGCAGCATCTTTGAGAAGTAGAGGTGGAAGGAATTCCAAGCGCGAGGAAGGCTTTCGGGATCATGTGACGGTGGTGGCGACCGGGTAGAACAACCTAATCCTGGCTCTGGCTGGCCGACCTCTCTAGGCCCAGGGTTCCTCTTTCCCTCCCATATATTAGAGATCACCTGGCCCCTAACACTCATCCATTCAGCAGCTACTGCGTGGGGACAACAGGCTAGACTGGGCGGGGGTGGGAGAGGCGTGCCCCGCGGCGTGAGGGTTTGCAGTGAAGAAGAAAGATCCTAAATATAAAAATCCTGGACACGGAAGCAGAAGGGAGTGGTTTGTGAACTTGAGGGCATGGGAAAGCTTCCCTCAGCTAAGTCTTGAATGCTTAAGCAGTTGCCGGTGGTAGACTCCTTCTAGGTAGAAAGCCAGCGGGAACAGGGACCCTGTGGAGCTAGACACAGGCACATTGCTAAAAGCTTGGCCAGCGGAGAGGAAGGACGGGTCAGCTGGACAGGCTCCAAATCCCGAGGGGCTCTATACCGGAGGTGAGGGGCTTGTTCTTGGACATGGTAGAGTTCAAGGACTCAGATCACTCAGGAACTTGTGCAGAGTTGGGTGCGAGCACACTTTCTGTAGAAGTGTAGTCGTTTTCTGGTGCTGCTGTAACAAACTGGCACAAACTTAGAGGCTTAAAAAGTCACTACTTTATTATCTTGTGGTTCTCTAAGTCTGGAATCTGATGTAGGCTCTGGGGTCTAAAGTCCAGTTATCAACCCCCGTGATCCATTCTGGGGGCTTCAGGAGATGGTTGTTTCCTTGCCTTTTCTGGTTTCTAAGGGGGATCGAGTTCCTTAGCTCATGGTCCTTTGTATATTCAAAACCAGACAATGTCTGCTTGAAGCCTCCCACTGCCATCTTTGACTCTCCTGACCTTCTGTCCCACTCTTCCATTTATAAGGACCCTTGTGATTACATTGGACCCACCCAGAAATCCATCCCAAGGTCAGCAGATAAGAAACCTTAATCCCCATGTACCTGTAACCTAACATATTCCCAGGTTCCAGGGGTTAAGACGTGGACATCTTTGCTGCCATGCTATGTGTGTTCAACTGTGTCTGACTTGTTGCAACCCCATGAACTGTAGCCTGCCAGGCTCCTCTGTCCATGGAATTTTCCAGGCAAGAATACTGGAGTGGGTTGCCATTTCCTCCTCCAGAGGATCTTCCCGACCCAGGATCAAAGCTGTGTCTTCTTCATTGGCAGGTGGATTCTTTACCAGCATCTTTAGGGGGATGTTATTCTGTCTACCATAATGAGTCTATAGCTTTTTATCAGATTAATAATAGAAGTTGCTCAGTCATGTCCGACTCTTTGTGACCTGATGGACTGTAGCCTGCCAGGCTCCTCTGTCCATGGAATTCTCCAAGCAAGAATACTGGAGTGGGTTGCCATTCCCTTCTCCAGGGAATCTTCCCGACCCAGGGATTGAACCTGGGTCTTCTGTGTTGCAGGCAGATTCTTTACCGTCTGAAGGGTGGGGTGATAAGGAGATGACTAGAAAGTGGGCTCTGACAGCACTGTGGAGGAAGGTTGGGACAGGGATGAGGTTGAAGGAAGGCAAACCTTAGGAGGTGATAGCAGTCATTGAACAAGAGATGATGAAGAGATGATCTGTGGCAGGGATGGGAGGGAGGGTTCAAGAGGTAGGGTTAGTGAGCAAGGCCACTGTGCCCATGAAGATGCGCGAACAGGAAGAGTGGGGATGCCTCCCAAGTTCTGATCTGAGTAGTGGAGTGATGGATTCATTGGGTTATCCTTCCAGAGTGGAGAATGGGGAAAGAGGTGAGGAAGAAATAAGCAGGTGCGTTTGGGAATTCCAGGTAGTGATGTCATTTAAAGGAAGAGGAGTCAGACGTCCCTGGCAGTTCAATGGTTAGGACTCCAAGCCCCGACTACAGGGGGCGCAGGTGCGATACCTGATCTGGGAATTAAGATCCTGCATGCCATGCATCACCAAAAAACAAAAGGAAGAGGAGCCAGTCACAGACTGGGAAAGAAAAGAATAGGTGGTAGGAAGAGAATCAGGATACAAAGAGGCCGCAAAAGGTGAGAGTTTGAGGAAGATGTGGTCAGCAGTGTCCTGGGGAGAGGCAGACTTGGGGAATGCTGCCACTTAGGAGCAGTGCTCTGGGCATGAGGCAAGGAACCTGGGGGCGTGGGGATGGATCTTGAGGGTATAGGGGGAAGACACCTGGCAGAAAATACTGCAAGGTGTACATAGACACTGCTGCTTTGGGCTTGCTCTCTGGGAAGTGTGGGATCAAAGAACTTTAAGGTCCACAGCACCTGGCTGAGGCTGGGTCTGAGGGAAGCTGCCTGGATGAGGAACTCTGCATGTGGTTTCTGCCTACTGTGGCCTTTACCAACCTGGGATCAAGCTAGTGACCTCAACAAGAGGGCACTCGAGGGCACAGGCTGGGGGACTTGCCCAGGCCCCCAGCACAGTAATGCTGCCAGCCAGCTGTTTCCACGTCCCCTCCTTGAGAACCCGGGAGGGCGGAGGCCACTGTGGAGAGAGTTAGGGGACATACTGCTTTGTCTCTTCACTGCTTTTGGGGGGCAACTGTCCCAGAGGCGCTGGCCCCATGTAAACTGAAAATCCCAATGCAGGGAGCCTGAGTTCAATCCCTAGTCAAGGAACTAGATCCCACATGCTGCAACTAAGACCTGGCACAATCAAATTAATAAATATTAAAAACAAAAAAAAAGACTCAGGGAATGTTCTCTATGGCAGCATGCAGCCCAGAAGAGAAGCTGCTTTTTGCAGACAGCCTAAAACTGTGGGGACAGCTGGATCCTCGGATGGAGAATATGCCCCCTTAGGTGTTGGTTTAGAGTCACCTCATCTGGTCCCAAGGCTGGATTAGGTGTCTCTATTCTGTGTTCCACGGGCCCTTGTGCTGCCCAGCTCCGCATCCCTCTTGTGAGTATCCTCAGGATTCCCAAGCCCCGTGGGGCACAGCTGGTGACAGCTCACATCTCACCAAATCTCTGACACCTGGCAGTGCTCTGTAAATCAACACTCAATGAATGGCACTAACTTCAGAGTGTGAGCACGTGTCAGGAACGCTTCGTCCCCAGCCCAGTTAGGGCAGGAGAGCAGCAGTTGGATCTCAGTGGTTGTCCAACCCGCTGGTGCCGGTCGCATTGTGCTCAGCACATCAGGTGTGGAGGATAGGAGGAAACAGAGTCCTGACCCTGCCCTCCGGCAGACCTTACTCTGGAGAAAACAAAAGGGCCTGGCAGTCTGCTATGGCATGGGATGGGGGTGGGGGGGGGGGCTACATTCAGAGGAAGAATGTTCTCAGTGTCTGGAGGAAGTGGAGCCAAGAGAGTGGTGTCCAGCATGCTTGAGCTCAGCCAGAGGGACAGAGGCCACCAGCCAAAGCAGACTGACCTGCAGGTCTCTCAGTGGCAGGAGCCCTCTGAGTCCTCTGGTAAGCTTTGTATTTGGAAGTGTGTATTTTAGTTTTTATGATGACCCTTGGCTGCCCCAGGTGAATAAACTGTAAGTCCCCCCAAACCGGCTCTACCCCAGCTGTGGGATTTGACTACAGGAGGAAGCAGGTGGTATTTCAGTTGTGGGGCGGGAAAGGTAGTCAAAATATAGAGAATGACAGTGGATGAGCAGTGAAGAAAAGCAGCAGAGGGTGTGACACTGAAGATGTCAATACCTGATACAAAAAGGGAATTGGACAGTGGGAATATACAATGTACGTGGCTTTTTTTTTTCTTAATGGAATTAGCCTTTTCAAAAGAATGAAATATTTGCCACAGACTTCTGCTTCTAGACTTTGGGAAACATGACTGATTTCCTCACACTGATTATGCAGCATTCCTGACCCTCATCCCCAAGATCTGGATAGGTCTGGGGCCCCCTGCAGCAAGATGTTTTTGCTCTGATTGATTTCACACCTGAGTTGTGGTCGAGGTCCCATCCTGAGCGCTTCAGATGCATGTGCCTTTCTGGGTGGAAAGCTGCTTATAACTATCGATGTCTGTGAGCAAGCATTGACTATGTTTTATTCTCCAAGTGTTCCCCTCTGGTCTCCCCAGTTATTCTGTATACAGGGCAGGATGTGACATCTGAACACGTTCTATCTCTGAGTCCTTCCTCTCTCCTGGAGTGTCCCCCATCTTCCTTTCCCCTCCGCAGCCTCATTCCAGCCATCTGGTCCCCTGGTCCCTGAGTGGCTGACAGCTCGCATTTGTCTAATGCTCTGCATCCTGCAAAGCTCTCTTTGCCTGATGCTTCATCAGTGGTCTCCAGTGACCTGGAGCAAGAGAGAAGAGGCAGGTGTGATTCCAACATTAAAATGGGAAAGCACCAAGAACACTTGAGGGGCCCATGGAGTCAGGACTTGAACTTGAATTGGAGGGTCTGTTGAACTTTGAATCTAGCCCTGGGCCCGCCCTCCTGTGAAATTTTATCTCCTGGCATCTTTGCCTGTCCCATTAGCAACCTGAGTGCGGGGACCTTGTCCCATCCTTGGTGTTGTTGGTGCCTTGCCTCTAGTGCACATCAGGTGCTCCATTCATTGTTGTTAGCCACTCCCTCACTTGAAGAGAATCTTGTGTCTCCTAGTTATTTAAGAAGTGGAATATCTTCTAGCAGTTTTCTCCCAAATATGAAGTTTGGACCTAAGTTGGATGGTTTTCCCTGGTGTTATGGGCCGAGGGGGTGGGTGCTGAGGTGGGTGTGATGCAGCATGGTCCTGAGTTGCGATGATCTCCTAACCTGTGTCTCCTGGTTGTCCCCTCCCCCTCTCCCAGGGCTGCCCATGTACATGAGGTCCCTGCGCTGGGCCCTGGCAGTCATGGCCGTGCTCCTGGCAGTGTTGGCGGTGGCCGTTGTGGCCCTGGCCTCGAAAACAGGTGTGGATCTTCTTCCCCACCATCACCCGTCTCCTCCTCCTCCCCCATTCCCTTTCCTCCCCTGCTCCACCAGCAGGGTGTCTAGTCCTTCCAGCTTCTTTGTGAAATTAGTAAAAGACATCCCCAGGGACTCTCCTGGCAGTCCAGTGGTTAGGACTTCGCCTTTCAACGCAGGGAGTACAGGTTCAGTCCCTGGTTGGGCAGCTAAGCGCCCACGTGCCGTGCGGCCAAAAACTCCAAACATGAAACAGAAGTAATATTGTAACAAATGCAATAAAGACTTTAACAAATGGTCCAAATCCAAAAAATCTTTTAAGAAAAAAAAAAAAAAGACACCCCCCCTGGGCAGATGAACAAAGATAGGGGGCTCAGTGAGCAAAGGTAAGGCATTAGAGCCCCTTCCTGGTGGATGCAGCTTGTGCATAAGCCTTCTCGGTGCTCGCCCCGCCCCCCCGGTGCTGGTTTCCCTCTCCCCTTCCAGGCTCGCCCGCTCCATGATCCGCACCTGCCCCCTGATATTTGAACATCCATACCAATCCTGAGCAGTTTAAACTCTGTACAGTTTACCCTGTGCTCACCTCCGGTCTCCGTGCCACAGGGACCAGATGCCGACCGTGCCCCCCGGGCTGGATGTGGTCCGAGGGGCAGTGCTACTACCTCGCAGCCGAAGCCGAGGCCTGGGAGACCAGCCAGGCTTTCTGCTCAGCCCACCACGCTACCCTCCCCCTGCTGAGACACACCCAGGTGAGAAGGGGGGAGGTGGGCAGAGGAGGGGCATGATCCGAAGACCGTAAATACACTTGCAAAGAAAAAGTACTGAAAGGAAGTATACTAATGGTTATCACTGGAGCCACAAGTGATTATTTTTCTTCTTTCAAGCTTTTTGGAATGTTCTAGGTGTTCCACAAATAGTATGTTCTAGAAGTAGGGGGAAATGCTAGAGGAATGGTAGCCCAAGAGATCAGAATATAATGGTTTCTGCCCGACCCAGCCCTGCTGGGTCTGTAAAGTGAAGGCCATTGGGAACTTGGTGGGTCCCTAGAGAGTGCCTGGAGCTGATGGAGGGTGGAGGGTGAACTGGGCAAGGACTTAGCAGCCCATCTCCTGAGACCCACTCAGCGTAGCAAGTGTCATCAGAAAACTGGTGAAGCAAAAGGTCCCTGCCCTCCAGCCTCCCTTACATCAGACAGATTTGGTCCACAATGACTTTGGATGTCACCTGAACAAATGGCCTCCCTGTGACTGGGGTCCTCCAAGAGGGGAGATGGGCTGAACTACCCCAGTTGCAAATGGGTCTTAAATTCTTTTAAAACTTAGCACATAGGATCAATCATTTGTGACATAAGTGTATATAATCAGAACATATATCACAAAGTTTTGATAAGCCTTTTTCAAAAATGCCCCTTGGAAAAAGACCAAAGTGAAGACTTGGGTCTCAAGCAGTTAAAATCCTGAATATGCTGGTTGTGGAGCTCTAGAATTCTCCCGAGTTCTGGATGAGGGCCAGAAGCTGCAGGAGGTACCGAGGCGGAGGTGGGAAAGAGCAGCTGAGGACAGGCCGGCGGCTGATAGAGGGGCCGGGCCGGCTGGCAAAGGCTGGGCTCACAAGCTGGGAGGCACGGGACCCCTGGGACACGCCAAAGTGCCAGTAGTACACACAGCCCGATGATAGACACAGCTCATCTTCCTCAAGAGGTTAAGAAGAAAGTTTCAGTGCTTCACAGGTGGCACTAGTGGTAAAGAACCCGCCTGCCAGTGCAGGAGACCCAAGATGCACAGGTTTGATCCCTGGGTCCGGAAGATCCCCTGGAGGAGGGCATGGCAACCCACTCCAGTATTCTTGCCTGGAGAATCCCATGGACAGAGGAACCTGGCAGGTTACATTCCATAGGTTGCAAAGAGACACGACTGAGGCGACTTAGCTTGCACACATGTGCCATCAATCATTAGATTCACTGGCCACTGGTTTAAGATCAGCTTGGTTTCGCAGGGGTGGGGAAGGAAGAAGATTCTTGAAATGTACACACCGACTGTAAGCCACATCTTGAGTGCAGAAAGATGAAAACACGAATAGATATCATAGGATTCAGAAAATCATATAGCTTAAAACATTCAAATATTAACACAGAAATGTTTGAAGGGAAAAAGTAGAATGGTGGTTGCCAGGGGGAGGGGGAAATCAGAGTTGCTTCATGGGTGCAAAGTTTCAGTTGGGAAAGATGAAAAAGTTCTGGAGATGAAGGGGGCAGTGATTGTCATATAGCAGTGAGTGAACCTAAAGCCTCTGAGCTACACACTTTTTAAAAATGGTACATTTTATGATATGTATAGTTTACCACAGTTTTTAAAGAAGAAATGTATGAAAGCATGGAAAGTAATTTACCTTAATTTTAAGATGTAGAACATAAGCTTTCAGGGAATATCAGGATCACATCCCCCACCCCCACATTGGTAGCAAAATTGGAGACTTACCAGCTAGAGACAGTGGCGCCCAATGTCAGTGCCACCCTTGCAGAGCTTTCCTTTGAGCTGTAAATTACTCCAGAGTTTCTGTACTTAGTTGCTCAGTCGTGTCTGACTCTCTGCGACTCCATGAACTGTAGCCCGCCAGGCTCCTCTGTCCATGGGGATTCTCCAGGCAAGAATACTGGAGTGGGTTGCCAGGCCCTCCTCCAGGGGATCTTCCCGACCCAGGAATCAAACCCAGGTCTCCTGAATGGCAGGCTGATTCTTTTCCATCTGAGCCACCAGGGAAGCCCCCCAAATTTCTAGAATTTACTTTTGTCTCTAGACAGTGCTTTTCCCACACCACAATTTTCACTAACAATGGGAACAGGTTAGTGGAGTCTGAGCTGCAAGGAATGGAATGGGTGGAGCTGAGTGGGGAAGGCCCAGGGAGAGAGCCAGATGGCCTGGGGCTACGACAGAGAAGGGCAGGATCACCTTGGCAACGCCAAGTATCAGATGAGGTCGTGTATGTTGGGGTCAGACACAAAGCTTTACACAGCACCCAGCCGACTGGAGACTAATTTAATGAGTGTGTACTACACGCCCTTGGCTTTATGGACATGATCTCAGGCCTCATTCAAACATCTCCCCCACTTTACAGGGGATCATACTGAAGCTCTGAAAAGTCAAGGAACTTGCCTAGGGTCACGTAGCTTGCAAGTCACAGAACCAGAATTTGAGTGAGGGGCGGCCAGGCCCCAAAGCTCTCCTCTGCAGTGATAGTCACCTTCTCAGTACTGGTAGAAGCTCCAAGATCTGGTGATCAGGCAGTGACTGCTCCCAGGAGGTTGGGGCTGGGTAGCGGGAGGCCCAAGTCTGCTGCAGCCACAGTTGCAAGATGCTTAGGGCTGCCCTGCCCTCTGACTCACAGCTCAAAGCCAGCCCAGGTTCCTTCTCATCCCCTCCAAAGCTCCCACCCAGCCCTACCCCTGGGCCCCGGCCTGTGGAGTCCAGCCAGAGAGGGAATGAAAAGCCCAGGAACGGCTGTGTGTGCCTTGTGCAGTCTGGTCTTCTGGTCTTTGGGATTTCAGAAGGGGTGAGGTTGCCACCCCTCAGTCTGGAAGTTCTTTCAGGTTCCTTTCCCAGCTGTTGACCAGCTGATGTTCCTGAAAGGGGTGGGTGGGGGGTGGGTCTGCACCAACACCTCTGGGTGCAGGGCTGGCCTCACAGCTCGCCTGTTACCTGTGGCCCTTGCTGGTTATTGGCAGGGACATGGGGGCTGGGGGTTCATTTTGTTGGGCTGGTCTGCTGTGTGCTGGGCTCTCACGGTCAGTGATCGATAGGGCAGGCCCCCAGTCCTCACCAAGTTCACTGATACAGAACACTGACAAGTTCGGTGTCTCACACCGTGCTCCAAACTATGAAGGTTGTGGTGATCCAGGGGAGGGGTTCAGTGCAGTGTCCCTACAGAAAGTCACCTTTAAACTGAGGCCTGAAGGACAAATAGGAGTGTCATCAAGGGGGCAGGCATCATTCTGTGCTTCCTTTCTGTGGGTTTTATTTTTTTTTTTGGCCACACTGCACAGCCTGTTGGATCTTAGTTCCCCTACCAGGGCTTGAACCTGCGCCCTCTGCAGTGAAAGTGCAGAGTCTTAACCACAGGACTGCCAGGAAAGTCCCCACGCTTGCTTCCTCATCCCCAAGGTCAAACATAGAACTTTTGTCTCTAGTCCTGAACACTGATAGAGAGGAACTAAGCCTAGGTCAGATGTATGCCAGGCCACTTCCTGTCATCACTAATGTGTGTGCTGCTCAGCGTGGTGAGCGCCATGGGCTTGCTGGCATGGTCTGCTTTTTTCCACTTGGCGTTGTTTTATATTTACATTTTCTTGCCTAACTGCGTGTTCGGTGTGCCTGTCATCTTTAAGAGCACTGTAATTTTCCATCATGTTGATATCCCATAATTTGCCTAGTTATTTCCTGACTGCTGAGCATTTTGGGTGCTTTCCATTTTATCTTTATAAATAGCAGCAGGAAATTTTGAGAATGTTCATTTTCTCTTTCTGTTGTTGGATTTCTTCCCTAAAGTGGAATTACCCATCTGAGCATTAGGAACCATGATACCGCTCTTGTGACATAGCACAATTTATGTTCTGGAAAGATTGGGCTGGCGTGGACAGCTGCCCCACCCTTCCACCTTCCAGTTCCCTACACCAGGGCTTAGGATATGGAGACATCTTTTTTCGAGTTGAAGATTTTTCTTTAAATTGGAGGATAATTGCTTTACAATGTTGTGTTGGCTTCTGCCACACTATAACGTGAGTCAGCTTTAAATATACATACCTCCCCTCCCTCTTGAGTCTCTTCCCCACACTGCCCCCTCAACATTTTTAAACAGTTTTTTTGCTTTAATTCATTGCTAAAAACATCATGACATTGAGGACAAGTATTTAAAAGAAAAAAGCGTCTCCAACAGCTCTCTGAACACTCTTGTTTTGATTTTTGTTGTTCCTCGTGTGTCTGTGTCCAGGTGTACACATTTTTTTATTCTTATTATCAGGCCACAACTTTAATTCAGCTTTTTCATGGACTGTAACCCCTCACAGACTGTAACTTTTCCCCATGTTGCCCCATGGATTTCATACTCACCCTTATTTTTAATGGTCCTTCTTTAAAACATCTTTTATTATTATTGATTTTGGCTTCACTGGGTCTTCATTGCAGAGCAGAAGCCCTGGAGCATGAGGGCTCTGCAGTTGTGGTTCTCAAGACTTAGTTGCTCCTTGGATGTGGGATCTTAGTTCCCCAACCAGGGTTCAAACCCTCGTCCCCCTGCATTGGAAGGTTCTTACCCAGTGCACCCCAGGGAAGTCCCCTTTAGTGATCGTACCAATACTTTCCCGAATGGATGTAATGTAGTTTATTCTTCTTGCTGGCAACTGTGGTGTTGACCGTCCATTCCCTGACCACCTCTGCAGCCTCCTGCCCAGCGAGGCTACTTGCTATCTATCACCTGGGTTTCTTTGTAGGCTCCCAGCTTTCCCCATGCCTTTCACCGTCTTCTCGGCGCTTCCTTGTTTCTCCTCCTGCTCAGTATCCATCGTGCGTTGCTCGTGGGGATGGAGGATCACATCCACTCTCCCCTTGAAGGCTGAGCGGGGATCGCCCCTGTTTCTGGTCCCCAAGCCTGAGCACAGTGCCTGTCAACCAGCAAGCATCCAATACAGCTTCCCACTTCATGCGTTTGGGGAGAGATGAGTCACGTCTCTGGCTTGGGGAGTTGGGGACTTGTGGAAGCTGGGGTGGGGGGATCGGACAGGGGCATGGAAGCCCAGGTGAGCCGTACCAGTGACCCGAGAAGAATGACCCACTGCTTTCCTCCCTCAGGATTTCCTGAGCAGACACCCGGTCACCAAGTACTCCTGGGTGGGAGCCCGACGAGGCCCCCAGGGCTGGCACTGGATCGACGGGACCCCCCTGCCACCCCAGCTGTGAGTGACCGTGGGCCTGGGTGGCTGGCCCCTCTGTCCCCAGTTTGCTAGCACTGGGCCCCCCGTGTGACCAGCGTGACATCACAGCAGCACCAGAGGGACCCGGAAGCCTTCCCCTTCACCTGTCCCCAGGTTGAGTCCTCTCCCACCCCCCGCCCCTTCTCCATCCCCCTCCTAGGATGGGTTTCTCACCCCATCCCTTGTTGGGTCCCCCATGCCTTTGCGCAAGGACTGTCACCCCCTTCTCTGGATAAGGGGTGTGCCTCTTAAAGAGGTTTGGTGGTTTGCCCAGAGCCACCCGGCTGACATCTGGGGCAGGATGGGGTGCGGCCTCCTGGCTCCTGCCCCAGGGCTCTTTCCCGACCCCGGGCTCCCGGCGGCGACCCCAGCAGTACCCAGGCAGCGGCCGCACAGGCCAGGAGGGCCCGTGCTCCTGAAGGCCTCTCTGTCCTCTCGCCCTCCCCCAGGCTCCCAGAGGAAGACCAGGACCAGCCGGATCTCGAGTGCGGGCGCCTGGAGGGAGGCAAGCTGGTGGCTTCGGACTGTGCCTCCCCCAGACCCTGGGTCTGTGCCAAGGGGACCAAGTGAATTGGGCTTCCGCCTGCCCTGAGTCTGCTGGGGGCATGCGGCCCCTGGGGAGGCCAGGTTGAGAGCTGGGGCAGCCACCTCCCTGGACCCGGGTGCCCAGGTCTCCCCGCTCGGTGCTCGATGGTCCTGCCTCAGCGAACCAGGGAGCGGGTCCCAGGACAGGAAGCTGGGGTCTGCGGGAGAGAAGAGCTGCGGCTGCCCCAAGGCTGAGCCCCCCACTGGATCTCCAGCTGCTGAAGTGCATTTGCTGTGACCCTGTGTGTTTTTTTTTTTTTTTTTAAAGAATTCTAAGCCTGTTTCTCCCTTGTTAAACCAGCCATTCCCCATTCCCTCACGTATCTGCTGCCTCACAGGTGCATGCCCTTTCAGAGAACAGAGGACTCACAGGTGATCCCAGCCTGGGTTCTCCTCGAGCCCATGGAGGGAGGCTCCTATTTCATGCCTGGGATTTGGCAGCAATGACGTCATTGCTATAAAGACCCTTTCCAGGCGGTCAGATGCATCCACGGAGTGTGGAGGATGGGGCAGGAGAAGGGGCCGCCCCGGAGGAGAGAGGAAGCAGGTCCGGTCCCTGCCCCGGGAGCCGGGGGAGAGTAAGGTTCTTTGTGCAGACCGTCATCGGAGGGGTTGCTGGCGGGGTATCCACCTAGCTGATGCCAGAGGCTGAGAGGACGTGGCGAGGACAGAGCCATCCAGGCAGGGGGAATCAAGGGAGCACCCCCTCTTGGTTGGTGAAGCCGCTGCAAAGCTTGGGTCTGAGAAAAAGGAATCAGAAATGTGGGGAGGCGTGAGGTAGCCCTGCCTCTCACAGCTGTGGGGACACAGCCTGGAGATGCCCCCCAGTTGAGGTTCAGTGAGGGGTCTTCAGGTTGAAGGGCATGGCAGCAAAGTGGGGGGAAGGGAGAGAGACAGTGTGTGTGTGTGTGCACGAGCATGCACACAGGCTCACTCAGTTGTGTCTGACTCTCTGCAGCCCCATGGACTATAGCCCACCAGGCTCCTCTGTCCACAGGATTCTCCAGGCAAGAAAACTGGAGTGAGAGGGGCCATTTCCTCCTCCGGGGGATCTTCCCAACCCAGGGATCGAACCCACGTCTCTTGCACCTCCTGCGTTGGTAGGTGGATTCTATACCACTAGCACCCCCGGGAGGCCCTTCCGGGCTAGAGAGGCTTCTCCGAAGGAAAGAAACTACCTGCTCTTGCTTATGGTGCCAATCAGGCGCAAACCAACCTTCCTCTTTAAAGGCAGACCCGGCGCCCAAACTCCTCAGAGAAAGCTCGAGTTACACTAAGAGCTTGTACAGAGTGTGTGGCTGCCTGGGAGAAAGGGGTGGAGAGCCTTGAGAACACACCCGACGAGCAATAAAAATCTTAGAAACACGCTGGTGTTTCTCATGACTTCCTTCCAACTACAAATTAGCCCAGAGCTTGATGATGTGTCCCGGTTTAACTCTCTTCAGAGCCCTTCTCGGGGAACGTTCTGGTGTTGGCAGGCTGGTTTCACGTCAGTTTCAGGGTCACCACCGGCTTGGGGCCTCTGGGCTCAATGACACTTAGGCTCACCTGCGGTGCTTCAAGGACCCAGGTGCCCAGGGTGGGTGGTGTGAGGCTGCGGCGTAGAAACCTGAGAGTTTCTCTGCTTCAGTGGGTAAGGAAGGAGAGTAGACGAGTGAAGTTTGATCTACCAAAGGAGGAAGCTCCTAGTTACTGTCCAAAGTTGGCAAACCAAGGAATAGCAGTGTACACTTATTATTTAGAATTATGGAGACAAGTACTAGAAGAAATGGGCTTCCCTGGTGGCTCAGCTGGTAAAGAATCTGCCTGCAATGCGGGAGACCTGGGTTCAATCCTGGGGTTGGGAAAATCCCCTGGAGAAGGGAAAGGCTACCTACTCCAGTATTCTGGCCTGGAGAATTCCATGGACTGTATAGTCCAATGAGGTCACAGAGTCCGATACAACTGAGCGACTTTCACTTCACTAGATTGAAGTGGCAAAAATCATTTCAGATGGCCACCTTAAAACTATTTGATGGTGACAGGAGTCATGAGAGTACTTGTCTTGAGGCAAGGCAGTATTAATTTGGCAGAGGTGCCAGTGAGTATTTGAGGATGCTGGAATGGTCTGGATCTTGATGTGGGTGAGGTTAGGTGGATACACGTGTAAAAATTCATCAAGCTGTACACTTAAGGTTAAAAAGCTGTTCTAAGGAACAGGAGTGAGATTACAAGGGGACTGATGTTTGTTCTTTTTTGTAAATATACATCCTTTAGTCCTATTAACATAAAATCATATTAAAAAAAAAAAATACCATATTTGGGACTTCCCTGGAAGTCTAGGAGTTAAGACTCCCAGCTTCCCCTTCGAGGGCTCAAGTTCGATCTCTGGTTAGAGAACTAAGATCCCTCTTGCTGTACCATGCAGCCAAGAAATAAAAAAAATTAACTAAAAATCCTGTATTTGGGTACTACTTCGATAAAAAGAGAAATTGAAATGTTTAAAAGGTCCAAAAGATTCTGATGTGCAGCCTGGCTTTAGAACTACTAGTTTTAGAAAGGGTTCCTGTGACTGTAATGCCTGTTCTTACAACCTGTAATTATTTCTTACATCAAGATGTGTTTTCACAAGTTTCAGCCTCACCTCACCTTCAGAGCATGTATTTCCCTTTCTACTAAATGGAGGCTGGGAAAGTTACACAGCAGGTTGGTCTGCATGGAATTCCTCTTGAGTAATTTTTCTAGGCTCTTTTCCCACCGGGCTCTGCCAACTGCTGCTGTTTGAAATCCACACTACTAATGCTGCTACCAGCACCTACTTGTTTCTTGGAGCTTTGGAGAACAGCCTCTGATACAGGCTGGCCCAGCAGGTCACAGCAGCTTCTGAGCTGTGGACACCTCGCTTGTGGACGTCACCTGTGTGCAGCACACACAACTCATCCTGAGATGGGCAGTGGGTAGGTACCGACCCCCAAGTCAGGTTTTTACCAGCTTTCCTGGTGAGACACTGTCCAAAAGAGTCTATATTGTCACCAGGAAAAGTGTATTTTGTCAACTTCATTGAGGTGTAATTTGCAAAGAAAATGCCCTCATCTCAAGAGTACCTTTTGGGACCACCCTGGGTGGTCCAGTGGTTAAGAAGCCACTGCAGGGAGCATGGGCTTGATCCCCGGTCAAGGAACTAAGATCCCGCAGGCCTCACAGTGCAGCCAAAAATAAAAAATCAAGAGGGTACCTTCTGAAGACAGTAGGCACTGCCAGTAAAGACATGGAGTATTTCCAACATTCCAGGAAGTTCCCTCCTGTCTGTCTGTGGTCTGTGCTCTCTCTTTCCTGACCTCCAGCCCCAGGTGAATTGAAGTTTAGCTTGTTTTGGGATTTCACATAACAGAACTGGACATTATGTACTCTTTGTGTCTGCTTCTTTAGCAATAGCACAAGGTTTTAAAGACATGTTCAGGTTGCCACATTTACTGATAGTAGTTCCTTTCTGTGTAGGGATAAGTCACAATCTGTTTATCATCTCTCTAGTTGGTTATCTCCAGGTTACGGCCATTATGAATACAATGCTATGAACATTCAAATGTAAGTCTGCGTGTGGAAGCAGGCTGTCAGTTGTCTTGAGTATCTAGGAACAGGGTTACTGGCTTGTATGGTATGGGTGTGTGTTCAGGCAAAGCAATCACTGGGGATACTGGGCTTCTCCCTATAAGCTCCAACCCCCTACGGCCACCGTGGGGCAGCCATGTGGTTTGGCAGTGACCCCAGTTTGAGGTGAGGGTGAGCAGTGATAACCTGGGAGGTACCTGATACATCTAAGCCTATCGTACGCCGTGCAGTCCCAGCCCCCTGGCCAATGTTTGGTTCAGGAGCCCAGACCTAAGGCAATTAGGAGTGTCACTAACTCTGTCCACTTTGCTTGGTTTCCAAGTGGGAACTTGACTCAACTGGGCCACAGACCTAAGCAAAGATGGCCTTGCTCTTTACAGACACAGGACGTAGTGGTTTTGAAACCATACGTGATGACTGATCAAATCCATTTCACCTGTCTCCACTAAAAAGGTTGTTTTAACACCTGGGTATCCTCCCAAGCAGCAGGTAGCCTGAACAGTGTCTGCCTGGGTTATTTTCTAGGACCCTGAAGCCTCAGCTAAGCCAGTTAAGGCTGGATGGAACCACCCACCCTCCACCTCCTCCAGTGTGAGTGGGTGCCCGCTCTCACGACCTCCTCGTAGCTTAGTTACACCTGCTCAGGATTCCTGCACCTCTTTCCAGTCTCCTCTCCCCATCCCTCAGCAGCTCTGCATCTGTCATCCTGTACATACTCTGAGCCCCTCCCTTTCTGGAAGGCAGATTCGAGATCTGAGATCTGTTTTCCCATCTCCTCTCTTGGCTGGAATAAACCCACTCTTTGTCCCCAAACCCGGCATCTCAGCGTTTGGCGCTCCGTGCGATGCGGCAGGACAGAACTGACTGGGTAACACGTTTGCGGAGCCAGGTGGGGCGGGGGGGAGCAGGTGGACCTTATGCTTGTTGGCCCTTGGCTGGTACTGAGAGCCCGCGGACAGGTCCAAGCAGCTGCCTGGTCCGTTTGTTCCAGGACCTCCCCCAAATCTCCCTGCCAGGTGCCACCGACATTTCATTTCTCAGCAGCTGGTTTGGAAGATGTCTTGTGGGTGAGTAACTGCGTTAAAGAAATCTAGCAGTGCTTAAACCGTTTGATAATCCTGACCAGGTCATAGGCTGGGGGGCCCGTCTAACTGGAGGGATTCTGGCAGACAATACAAAAGGTCACAGCTGCTGAGGTGCCCTGTACCTGGGTTGGAGGCCAGGGGTTTTTGGTTGCTGATATTGTTTGTTTGGGTCTTACTTGTCTCTGTCCATCTTCATCTGATTGTTTCAGTTGTTCAGAATCACCTGTTGCGGGGACTTCCCTGATGGTTCAGTGGTAAAGAATCCGCCTGCCAATGCAGGGGACAGGGGTTCAAGCCCTGGCCTGGGAGGATCCCACATGCCATGGGGCAACTAAGCCCGAGCACCCCAGAGCCTGCACTCCACAACTGGAGAAGTCACCGCAATGAGAAGCCCGTGCACCACAACATACAGTAGCTCCTGCTCTCTGCAACTAGAGAAAGCCCATGCATGCATCAATGAAGACCCAGCCCAGCCAAAAATAAGTAAATAATTAAATAAAAGAATTGATACTTGGGGACTGAGCTTGGTAATGGCAGCAAGGACCCTTAGAAAAACTTCATTATTGGGACCATATGGAAGCAAAGCCCCTTCAAAACGGGAAGTACTGTTCCCCCTGGCAGCCCTCTAGGCTGCATTTTCCAAAATTGGGAGACTTTCAGTTATGAATCCATGGAAAAGAAAGTGATGGTACTTTTTGGTAACACAGTATGACCACAACATCCTGTAGACTCCCGAGCAAAATGGCCTGTAAATGGATCCTGCATTTACCATGTCCCTCTGCAACTGGATTTACTTTGTAAATAGGAAGAAAAATGGGATGAAGTACCATAGGTACAGTGATTGTATCAGAATAAACCTGTGCAAAGATGTCAGGCTATGGTCCAACAGGAAGGAAGGCAGAGAAACCTGTTTTGCCTAGTCCTAATGAAAAGGGGGATTTGCTGTCAACCCTATGCGAGGCAGCTGCTTCTCTTTTCACTGTCTGAGCGCAGCCTCAGGCTCGGGGCCCTCTGGTCTCTGAGGGGCCCACAGGAGTGATCTCGCCCTCCTCATACCTGTCATTTGACTGGGCCAGGGAGCTACACAAACTCAGATGGGGCAATGTCCACCAAGGAGAGTCCCCACTGGGGCTGTGAATGCTGAGATCAGGCAGCCGATGGGAATGATCTGGGTCCAGTCTCACTTTCAACTTCAGATTTATTTAATTGGAAGAACAATATACCAACTTACTGAGACAAAGCAAAGAGAAAGGAAGAATTCTTTTTTCATCAATTTTTTTTTTTTTTAATACTCCAAATCCGACCTGGGCAGGTGTCAATACTGAATTCAGAACTCATTCAATACCCTTCTCATTTCAGAAGATCGCAGAATGGTGCTGGATAAAGCTCATGAGGAGGCTGTGCTGTAGACCTGGAAAGCCGGCGTGGGAGGCTGTGAGCATGGCTCTGTCAATAGCACATGCTAAGTGGGATGTGAATGCTGGGATAGGCCAAAACTTGAGACTGATTCAAAGAGGGATGCACAAATGAAGAAGCTTTAATAAAGTACAAGAGATAAAACGGAACCCAAATGAGGGTCTTTCAGAATTTCTAGCAAGGGTCTTCAAAGCTTAGAGGCATTATACAGATACAGACCCTGAGGCCCCAGAGAATTTAAAGGTGGTTAATAACACACAATAAACTGGAAAATTCTGAAAGAAATGGGAATACCAGACCACCTGACCTGCCTCTATAGAAACCTATATGCAGGTCAGGAAGCAACAGTTAGAACTGGACATGGAACAACAGACTGGTTCCAAATAGGAAAAGGAGTACGTCAAGGCTGTACAGTCACCCTGCTTATTTAACTTATATGCTGAGTACATCATGAGAAACGCTGGGCTGGAAGAAGCACAAGCTGGAATCAAGATTGCTGGGAGAAATATCAATAACCTCAGATATGCAGATGACACCACCCTTATGGCAGAAAGTGAAGAACTAAAGAGCCTCTTGATGAAAGTGAAAGAGGAGAGTGAAAAAGTTGGCTTAAAGCTCAACATTCAGAAAACTAAGTTCATGGCATCTTGTCCCATCACTTCTTGGGAAATAGATGGGGAAACAGTGTAAACTGTCAGACTTTACTTTTTGGGGCTCCAAAAATCACTGCAGATGGTGACTGCAGCCATGAAATTAAAAGACGCTTAGTCCTTGGAAGCAAAGTTATGACCAACCTAGACCGCATATTAAAAAGCAGAGACATTACTTTGCCAACAAAGGTCCGTCTAGTCGAGGCTATGGTTTTTCCAGTGGTCATATATGGATGTGAGAGATGGCCTGTGAAGAAAGTTGAGCGCTGAAGAATTGATGCTTTTGAACTGTGGTGTTGGAGAAGACTCTTGCAAGTCCCTCGGACTGCAAGGAGATCAGTCCTGGGTGTTCATTGGAAAGATTGATGCTGAAGCTGAAACTCCAATACTTTGGCCACCTCATTCGAAGAGCTGACTCATTGGAAAAGACCCTGATGCTGGGAGGGATTGGGGGCAGGAGGAGAAGGGGACGACAGAGGATGAGATGGCTGGATGGCATCACCGACTCAATGGACATGAGTTTGAGTAAACTCCAGGGGTTGGTGATGGACAGGGAGGCCTGGCGTGCTGTGATTCATGGGGTCACAAAGAGTCAGACATGACTGAGCGACTGAACTGAATAAGACTTATTGGTCAGAGTGCCCCCCCACCCCACTTCCACCATACACAAGAAATGGAAGGTGCTCTTGGAATGCCTATGTCTTAACCTGTTGAGATTGCCTGCAGTTTCTAATAGCAAGGCAGGCTCAGAAGGGAACAAGAGAATGAAACAGGCCACTCTGTCTTCACAGAGGGAAGAGGTGGACCAAGGTGAAGACCCTACAAGGGACTCGGCAAAAGGTAGGAGGCCCCAAGCTTCTACATGAATGGGGCAATCAATAGTGAGACCTCTGGGACTTCCCTGGCGATCCAGTGGTTAAGACTCCACACTTCCACTGCAGGGGGTGTGGGCTTGATCCCTGGTCGGAGAACTAAGATCCTATATGCTACATAGCACAACCAAAAAAAAAGAGACCCAGCCCAACCACTGTGCATTATTTCAAACAGGAGAGCCCTCAGACGAGACTGTGTCATCCTAAGGAAGACTCTGGAAGAAGATAAAATAAGTGGCGCATCAGATGACTGAGATAGATGAGAATGATAGAGACCACAGAACTCAAGGGCTCCCCTCAATCCCGCCAAGTCCATCAATTTCCAGCATGTAGAACCTCGCAGGACTACGACAGTGAGAAACCAATTTTTGGACTTTCTGATCAATATGGGGGCCACTTAGCTGTTTCAAATATCTGGCTTTCTAAACTTTGAGACTATGTTTGTAACTAAGGTGTCTTGAGAAATTTTGAAAAAGCCTGGTCTCCAATCTCTAGACCACCAGATGGGGAAGACTCATGTGAAGCAGCTATTTTTTTTTTTTTTTTTGGTCACATTGCTTGTGGGGTCTTTATTCCCCAACCTGGGATTGAACCTGGGCCCTTGGCAGCGAAAGTGCCAAGGATCCAACTGGGAGGGACTAGCGCCTCCCTGAGGCAGCTACGTGCTGTGTGGCATGTGGAATACTCCCAGACCCGGGATCAACCCGGTGTCCCCTGTACTGGCAGGCAGAAGTTCCCCAGGAAACTCTTAAAGGAGGGGACAACGAACCTCTACCCTGCAATCTTAGAAGGGTGAACATCTACAAGACCAGTGCCATCCTTGCTGGACTGGACCTTCTGAGGAACACGATGGAAAATAGAGACCCTGTTACAGACGGGAAACAAACCTTGCCCAAGGTCATCCAAACCTTGGCTGGTTCTATACCCCTGACACTGACTTCTCTGAATGGGCAAGTGAGTCCCTAGCAGATCTTAAGTTGCTTTCCAGAAAGAAGCCGTGAGAAAGAAACTAAGGTGAACAAGACTGCTGCAGTGCTGGCTTTGGTTAAATAAAATTCTTCAGAAGGTAAGTTACTTAAATAACTTGTCAGGTTACCAGAATGACCGTTCTTTTGTCTTTTCTGTACTTTTGACCTCCTGGGCTTGGAAGAACAATGATTAGGATTTCTCAAACTCTGGCAAAAGCAGGTACTCTCTCTAGCTGTTGGATATATTACTCCAAACCTTTTTCTATATTTGATCATGCTGACCCCTTAGTTATGCCTGTCAGCACTTTCCCACCACCTCTGCCTTCACTGACACTTGGGATAGAGAACCCTCAGATATTAAGGTCATGTTGGACTAATCAACCCAACTTCCATTCCCCCCGGAAGCTGAAACCTGGTCCTCTCCTTGTGTCCTCAAATAACCCTGGCTGTCTTTCCCCTTTAAAAGTCCACTTGGACAGGATATTGTAGCAATCATACTTAATTTTCCTGGCCCATGTCCCTTCCATATTTAATATCTGAGTGTTTCAGCTAAACTGGTTAACAACTGAGGCACTTGAGGTCAGAGTCAGTCACTGATCCCTGACTTGATGTGTGATTATCAGTATGTCTCGCACGTACATTCTGTGTGCCTTGCCCTCCCCTCCCCACCAAGGTCCATCTTTTTGATTACCAACTTTGGCCTATGAATGCTGAGACAGCTGGCACATAGGTGCTGTTTGCATATTGGGGTCAAAAGGTTAACTTGAAATCAGGAATAAGAGTATTTTCAAATGAGTGCTAACAGCTTCTTTACCCAGGTCCTTGTTAGGTCTACACACCCCTTATCGGCAAAAAGTATTCAGAGTGGGCACTGCCACTCTTTCCTCAAGACTGAGGCACAAGGGACTTTCTCAGTGGACGAGTGGTTAAGAAAATGCGTGTCCACTGCAGGAGGCACGAGTTCAATCCTTACTCAGGACACTAAGCTCCCACAGCTGTGTGGTACAAAAAAGATAAATTTTTAACACTTAAAAGGTTGAGGAATGATCAAAAGATGCAGTAGACCGAAATGGTGCATGAGGATGAGTCAAATCTGCTTTATCTGCCTCACACTGATCAAGGTTAACATATGTATGTTTCCTAAGAGGCCAGGAGCCTGAACACTAAGGTAGATGGCTGGGTTATTGATTCCTCAGGCACTTGGGAGTCTCAACTGCACCTGGTGCACATGAACTGGTTAAGGCTGGCTAGGACCACCCACCACCCACCACCCACCCTCCAGCGGAGCATGCTCAGACACCTGCAGAGGCCTGTAGCCTAGTTCCAAGAGGTCAGAATGATCCCTGCACCTTCTCCGACCACCTTTCCCCATTCACCCCACACCTCACACGTCCCTGCTGTTTTTTATTGAAGTACTGTTGATTTACAATGTTGTGTTAATTACTGCTGTATAGCAAAGTGATCTGGTTATACATACATATTTAATACTTTTCCATTAAGGTTTATCATAGGGTATTGAATATAGTTCTCTGTGCTATATAGTAGGGCCGTGTTGTTTGTTTATTCTTTACATAAAAGTTTACAGGGAATTCCCTGGCGGCCCAGTGGTTAAGACCCCACGCTACCACTGCAGGGGGCCTGGGTCTGACCCCTGGTCGGGGAGCTAAGACCCCAAGAGCCATCAGGTGCAGCCTAAAAACTCCCAAAAAACCAAGTAACCAAAAACCAAACCTTCACCCCAACCTTCTACTCCATCCCTCTTCCTCTTTTATGGTTCCATATGAATTTTAGGATTGTTCTAGTTCTGTGAGAAACATCATGAGTAATCTGACAGAACAATGAACCTGTAGAATGCTTTGGGTAGAATGGGTATTTTAACAATGTCAATTCTTCCAAGGCAAGAGCATGCTGCCCTGCTTTGTAACTCATCATCCTATCGATACTCCTTAGACTTTGGGGAAGCGGGTTTAAGATCTGTTCTCTAATCTCCTCACTGAGCCGACTTGACATGAAACCCTCTTTTGCCTCAAACCTTGGCATTTCAGCATGTTGGTTCCCTGCATGTCAGGCAAGACGAAGCTGGTTTGGGCACAATTCATCTGGGCTATCCAGTGCTATCCTGAGAGCGGAGCGCTCACATGGACTCAAGCATGTGAGTGTCCAGTGACCACCTTGTGTAAGGCTGCTGGAGCTGGGTCTTGTTACAAGCAGTACCCAGGTACAGGAGTGACCTTAGAAGCCTCTCCCAGAGCAGCAGCAGCAGATTCAGGTGTGGGCACTTCCTACAAGGCTTCACTTGGCTGAATCCTCGACCGAGCGCCCAGTTCTGCAAGCCTGAATGCCTTGCTTGCAGCCTGAACCCTGTTGTGCTGTCGGTTTGGTTTGACCCTCGGTGTAGACCCCAAACCTCTAACATCCTGGTCTCTGCTGGTACCTGGAAAACATGGAGGCCCACCTCGAAGTTCAGACCACCTGCTGCCCCCATCACCCAAGTCCTGCTCAGCTGTGGCCCCAGCACCACTCACTCCGCTGGCAGTCCCCTGCCTGGCCCTCCGAGTCAGCCTCTGCCACCCAACCTCTCTTCTCAGCCCTCTCCTGCCTTCCCTGACTGCTGAAGTGTGAGACCTTTTTTTCATTTTCAAATTACAACAGGTAAAGAAAGAACAACTTTGTATTGCCTTGTTTATACTGGGGGAAGTCTGAATACCAGTAATTGAGGTATAATGAATAATGGATGTTAACGGCTTTTTTTTGGATAGGAAAAACAAAGAACTTTCTTCCCCCAAAATATCAGTACAGCATATTGTGCTGGATTAAGATTGCAAAGATTCTCAGCTGTGCCAGAGCCGAACCTGAGAGATGTGATCCTTAAAAGGATCTTAGTTATACTCACAGATCCTTATATTACTTAATATATTTCTCAGCTTTTCTAGAATCACAAGGTTAACTACTGTTTCAACATGAGTGGATATATAGCTTTTCAACGCAGAAATCGTTAGTCTCTTTACATTGGTTACACCATGTTTTTATTTCGGTTTGCTCAATGTGAAGAAAAACAAAACAAACAAACCCAATTTCTTCTGCAGGTCTGGTCCTTCTCTACAGTGGCTGTTACAGTCCTGAAGCAGCTCGAATATAGTCAGCAAGGGCCCAGGTGGAGCAACAATTCATCTTGAATCTTTGTAAGTATATATTTATTTCCTTTGGTGCCTTGCACAGTAAGGCACTATAATAACAGAATAGAAATGGCCACAGCAAATAGCTCTAGTGACAATTTACTAGACAAGTTACAGTTTAATGATGGTGGTGGTGATTCTTTCACTTTATTATTTTTTACAATAAGGGTGTCATCTTTGTACTCCACACACACAAAATAAAACAAGTGCTTATGAAAGTCCCTGCCCCCACCCCCCATCTCAAAACATCCTGAATGTAGCTATTCAAGAAGAACAGAAAAATCAAGACATGTTTGATTTCAAAATTTCAATAAAAAAGCAAAGTATGTAATGCAACAGCTGTTCAACTTCCAACTCTAAAATAGGCACCGTTAGACAAACAGAACTCCTTGTATTTTAAATTTCTCCAGCACACATTCCAGTATAAATGTTCTGAACTGTAATCAGCTAGTAATTAATAATGGGAATAGAACCTTAGAACAGAAGTTATATTGCTTCCTTGTACCCCTTTCTCTTACCACTAGAGGGTAGAAGTGTCAGGGGTATAGAGTCAAAGGAAGAAGGATTAAAAAGAAATTCCCAAAGTCGCTGTTGTTTGGGACTAGAGAGGAAGACAGCATTTTACAAATGTTCAAAAAATCCCAAGGCAAGTAACACAATTTATTCACTATCAGTCCTACTAGAAAGAATAAAGACATCTGTGTCTTATTATATAAAACTGGACTTTCAGAAGTGTATTACAGGTTCACCAGAAACTACGGATATAGTTTTAGGCTTCATCAAAGAAAACAAGTACAGACTGAGTTAGATGCTGTACACCTAGCCTAGCTGGTCGGTGTCTGGAACTGCTCACTGCGTCACCCCAAACAGCTGTAAACTAAACAACAGTATGTAACTCCAGAAGAAGCTTAAGGATTGAGGATATGTACACAGCTAATTATATCTCCCCTGCTTCGCGCTCTTCAGAGCTCCTCCTGTCTTCTGATCTGCCATTAGCGCTCTCATAGGACCGCTTCTTATCTTTTCGATCTCTGTCACGAGGTGATCTGTCTCTTGAATTCCTGTCTCTGTCACGTGATGCTAAGTCTTGGTCTCTGAATCTTTCTTTTGAGGATCTGAAAAATATTAATTTGAGGAGCAAAATGTGTTGGGAAACCCAAAACCCAAATGAAAGAATTGGATAAATATTAAGGTACTGATTAGTTGAAGATACACAGAATACATCTAAGAAAGAGGAGTCAGTTTTCTGACAGAAAAGAGCACAACTATATTTGGTAAGGGTACTAATTAAGGAGATGGGTGAAAACAAAGAGCTAAGGGTAAAAAACCATAAGCCAAAATAATGATTTCCAAGACAGTCTCATTATCTCAGAGGCAACCCTAAAGCTTCTCCAGCTCACAGCAAATGTATTTAATATGAAAATATACAAGATAATACCTTAAAAATGTTATCCAGCATTTTAAAAACAGAATGTACATTCCAAATTAGATGGAAAGCACTGACTTATGATAGGAGTCAGGAACCAATTTTTCTTTGCTGTCTGGCCAGAGATGTAAAGATTTTAGGTGTTACAGGTCATGTAAGTGTGGTATATTCTTCCTCTTCCTTTTGTCAACTCCTAAGCAATATAAAAACCATCATCCATAGCTCCCTGGCTATATAAAAACGGGCCAATGGGCCAATTTGGCCTGCAGGCAACAGTTTGCCAACGTTCAACTTAGATAAGAGAACTACTCAATGATATGGCTTTAAGTAACCACTGATTATTTTAAAACTCTGCTTTATTCCTCCTGAGTTAGCTCATTCAACCAATAGGAAAAAAACAGAATAAAAGACAGGTGATCACACTATAATAAATCTTGATTAACCGAAACTGTTTCTTAATACCACCTTTCCATTCCCATACCGAGCCAGTAAGAAAGGTAAATATAAGCTCATACCAGAGATTCAATCAGAAGGAAAACCAAAAGACACTAGGGGATCAGAATTAATATGGAATCTTGTATACCTTCAACATCTAGAATAAATTAGGAACATATCACATTTATTTGGTTCTTTACAGGCGACATGGTACTTTTACATAATTATCTCACTTAACCCATGCTCAGAATTAGGATCTGAAGCCTGATTAAGTAATACTTTCAACTAAGGCAAGGGAAAAAAACACTACTATACTAGGCAGCTTTAGAAATATCGTTTAAAAAGATTAAACCAGAAAGGTTGAAAGATTAAATGTCAACTTTGAGCATTCTACTGAATTAAGGTTTTAATAAGCTTAATTTTAAAATGATGTTAAATCACACTCCACACATCCCACCCATGTCTTTGTAGGAACGGAATATAAGGAGAGAAGACTGAGATGCTGCCTAAGAGTAAGGACAGGTACTGCGGGTGAGTCCCAGAGAAACGACGACAGACTGTGAGATGAGTATCAACTAATATTTTGCCAGAGGTTACAATGTCCTGTACAAAAGCAGTTTTTACTCAGTATACCAGTAATTCTGATGAAGCAGGTACTCTTCTACTAAGTAGATAAGGAAAGACAGGAGGGGTAATTAGATAATTCGGCCAAGGCCATTTTCACCCAAGTAGTCTGACTCTGAAGTCTGCACTGTATGCACCTGAACACAGCAGGCAGCAGAAAAATGCACATGGTCCTCATTTACCAAGGGTGGCTGTTGCCAGGAAAGGCTGCAAGCAGAATCTACTAAGACCAGTACTTCACAGTTGAAGCAGAAAACGCCAAGTTATTAAAGACCTTTAGCTGGGATTTTTACCTTGAAATTAAAACTGTTACTATGCAGCAGTAACTTGATATTCTCTTTTATATCAAGTAGATTTCAACAGCAATTGCTCATTTTCAGCAAAAAACAAAATACTGCTTTGAGACAGCAATCTGAGTATCAAGATTAGAAGTGTTCTTGAGAAAAGAAATACTTCTACAAAAACAATCCTCTTTATGAACAATATGCTAAAAATATTGGATGAGGGATGTCAGGTAGTATGGTGGTCAAATTTCCTATATTATCTTCATAAACACAGGAAACATTAGGGACTGGGTCCCCGAAGAAGGAGACTTCATGCCTACCCCGCCATCGCCACCACCAATGACAACATTTAAAGAGTGCAGAGATACCAAAACAATGACGGGGGCCAAGGTGACAAGAGAAATTATCTAGACCTTCTACCAACCAGCAAAATGATACTTAAAATTTACAGTGTAGGTAAGGTTCATGGAGAATTTTTTAAAATGTGTTTTTCTGGGCACTGTACTGTGTGCCTAGTTTTAATGATATAAGTGACCTAGAAGCACACTATGAACAACTCTGTCCCTTAAAAATTCACAAATTCCCAGCTCATTCTTTGCATGTGCCTGTAATATCTAAAATATCTCTTTCCTACCTGGTTTTATCTATTCAAATTATACCTACTCTATTTAGGCTTTAGGCTACTCCCTGAAGCTATCATTTTTAATTACTCTGATATTTCCCTCATCTAAACTCCCAGGTGGCACTAGCAGTAAAGAACCCGCCTGCCAACAAAGGAGCTATAAGAGATGCAGGTTTGATCCCTGGGTTGGGAAGATTCCCTGGAGAAGGAAATGGCAACCCACTCCAGTATTCTTGCCTGGAGAATCCCGTGGACAGAGGAGCCTGGCGGGCTACAGTCCACGGGGTCGCACAGAGATGGACACGACTGAGCGACTGAGCACTAGCACTAAACTCCCATACTGTTTACTCTGATTCCAGCTTAGAACTTAGGTTAATCTCATTACTGTCAAAATATTAGTCCTGTGTCCTAATTCACTTGAATAAAGTTGCTGAACTACCTTTTATATATATATATATATGTTTACTAGGCCTAGTACAGTAGAAGAACTACTTGGTTTTCTAAGAGTAGAACATAAATGTTCTCACCAAAAACAGCAAAAATATATGTGAGGTGATGGATGTGTTAACTAACTAGATGGGAGGAATCCTTTCACAATGGACATGTATAGCAAATCACCACAATGTACACTTTAAATATCTTACAACTTTGTCAATTACACCTCAATAAAGCTGGAGGAGGGGGAGGGAACCTACTTGGAACAAGGCGAGAAAATAAAAAATAAATAAAAGGGCCTACCATATCAAACTCAGTCTGTGAGCAGTTTCAGGGAATGGCTAGCTAAGGCGCCAAAAATAAAAAAAGGAATCTGCAGAAAGCTGTTAGAAATTTGTCACAGGTTTTATGTGGAGTAATAATCCATAGAAAGCTTGAGATTAGTAGATACTAGGCACTCAAAAAATGTTTCTGTTCCATAGAAATGACCTGGCTTAAGGGCCATGATGGGACCTGAGAAGTTTGGGGAGCTTGGTCTATACAGACCATGAGTACAAAGGCTCCATCACATTCTAATCCTTTGTCCTGATTAGACGTTCAAGTCCTTTAACATACCTCACCCTGGGTTTGCCCTCCCTGCATGTTTTGAATTTTCATGCCAGTGATGTCTAACTTCCTTAAAATTCTGAACCTGCCCTGCCAAGCTATCTGTATATAACATTGCATACCTATAGTGCAGAATAAACAAGAATATACTGAATTTATCTGCTCTGAAAAAGTACACCAGCTCCAAGAAGTTTAGAAAACAGTAAGTCAAGCAACTCTTAACAAAAGGACTTCTCAGAGTTCCTAATTTGCCAATACATACTGAAGAAGCTCTCACAGTACTGGTACCTAAAATTATTTGCCCATAAAGTACTTTTCCCCAAGACACACTAACCAGAGAAAAGCAATAACCTCGGCACGTATTGGTTCCAATTTCTTACTCTGGCTCATAAGTATATTCTTTCTGAACTACCCATATAATCAGGGGAAAAAAAATGTTATACACACACACACAAATGTGTACAAATTACCAGATGCAAGTTCAAACCACTAGTATTCCAAGTCTAAACTGTAAAGGTAGTTCCATATCCTCCTATGGACCTCAGTACCTCCTCCTCGATCGCTCTCTGCTCCTGTCTCTAGAACTGTGCCCACTTCTCTGGTGGCTGCGGCTGCGACTACGGCTGCTGGAGCGGGATCTGTGGCGATGGCGTTTCTCCCGGGATTTGGATCGAGTTCTCCTTTTCCGTTCTCGTGACATGGAGCGAGAGCGATGTCTGCGATGCTCCCTGGACCTGGATCTAGAAAAGATATTTAATTTTTAGTTTAGTTGGCACTAAGTTTCTCAATTACTAAAGCCTACTCTTTACGGAGAAACTTACTTAATGCCAATACTATTTCAAATCAGCTAAATCTACACTGAAATAAACTGCTGGTATATTAAGTAACTACATACTAGAATTTTTAAAGAAGAAACAGTTCTCAGGTCAGTGTTGTATAAATTTACATCGGGAGTATTCTTTTAAATGAAGGAAACAATCTATAATACTACTACATGCCAAGGACTATATTACCTACATGCTTTATGGATTTAACTATGATTTTTAGTATACTTTAGAAACAAAGTATGTACCTGGTGTACATGATCAGAAGGGAGGAGACACATGAGAAAGAATATTGTTTAGGGTAAGTTTTAACTCACTGAATTGGAAAGGTTATATGAATATCCAAATAAATTTAAATGCCCACAATATGTCTTGTCAGTGTAATCAAAACAGTTAAGACAGTTCTCTATGCAAGTAGTACATAATTTATTGGGAAGAAAAAGATTAAATGTGTAAATCATTTTAGAGAACTTTAAACTGCAAAAAAATAATATTTACAACAAGTATGTAGGCATATAGAGAAGGAAAAACACTTCTGTAGCCTCTGTTGGGTTACAAAACTAACTTATGTATTGTGTATTTGGTCAGGGTGGGGACAACATATAGAGGATATAAAACACTTGGGAAACAATGAGGAAGAAATAAATGAATATTGTTAAGAGTGATGGAAATGTTCTAACCTAGATTGTAACAGTTGCACAACTTAAAAATTTACTGAAAAAATCAACCTGCAAGCTTAAATAGGTAAAACTTATCAGATGGTGTGTAAATAATGAAATATTTTCTCATAATCTGATTACACTAAGTTCAAAAGCACATTATTCCAGGAAGTTATAAACTGGGTTTATTTTCAAGTGACTACTTTGTTACAGTTTAAAAGTATTCAGCTTATATCAACATTAGAAAGAAAGGCATCTACTGTGGATCTAGTATCAATCGCAGCTGAATAGTGTTTCCACAATTAAGTATTTCTGAGAAGAAACACAGGGAAAAGAGAAAATCCATTCCATGTGTTTTTATCAAATGGTATTTTCTTATATCACTCACTCTGAGCTATTGTAACAAATTATTTCCCCAAGGCGTATTTCATTTTACTTGACAATAACTGTCTGGTAAAAACATTTCCTGAGTGCCTACTGCACTGTTCCAGGTACTAGGGAGATGGAGCAGCACATACGGCAAAGTCCTTAACCTCATGGTGCTTAAACTCCAGAAAGAGGCCTCCACAGACATGTAGGCAGCAAATAAAAGATAGGTCAGGTAGTAAGGACATGGCAGAAGGGTAAAAAAGGAGAGTGAAATTAGACAGTCCTCTTTTATACAGAATAGGCAGGAAAGGTTTTTCTTATAAAATAGCATTTAAGCAAAGATGAAATGAACTAAGGAAATCAGCTAATCAGGGAGCACAGAGAAGAATGCTTCAGGTAGAGAGAACACAGGTGCAAAGGCACTGAGGGGGAGAAAGTTCACAGAACAAAAGAAACCCTTCTGGCTGTAATGAGATTAGCAAGGGGGAAGTAATATCACGATGACCAAGTACTTTGTCATTCAAACCAGGATGCTTTCAGTATTAATTATACAGAGGAAAAGAGGGAGCTATTAATAAACGTGCTGAGACAAGAAATAAACCGTAACTCTCCTAGGGCAGATTGATCACTCCTCTTAAAAACCATGGTGAGGATTTCAACTTCTCCTCTGAGTGAAATAGAATACTTTTAGAAGGTTTGAAGACAGAACTGATTTGCTTTATTCTACTTTTTAAAGAATACATTTTTTATTCTTATAAAAAACAGACTGAGGCCAAAAAGGGACGTGGACATGAATAGAAATTAAGAGACTCATTAAGAGGTTACTGTAAATAGTGAAGTAAAACGTGGCTTGGACTAGGGTAGTAGAAATTAAATATCTAGCCTGAATGTCTAAGGATGTTCTGTGTACAAAGGGTTTAAATTTCTCTCCAATAAAGGGACAAGCCTACAGTAACCAATCACTAAAAAATCATCATTTAATATTTCTACTTCTCATCCTGGATTGAGAAACTCGCCACCATATAAATTAGCTGATACAACTGGTCCTGACTAATGTCTTAGTTTTTCAGTGTTTTAGGCAGAAACACCACTGAAAGATGCTAGAAAGTACTAAGTAAGTGTTAGTCACTCAGTCGTGCCCAACTCTTTGCGACCCCATGGACTGCAGCCCACCGGGCTCCTCTGTCCATGGGATTTTCCAGGCAAGGATACTGGAGTGGGTTGCCATTTCCTTCTCCAGGGGAAATTCCTGACCCTGGGATCGAACCCAGGTCTCTTGCACTGCAGGCATTCTTTACCGACCGAGCTACAAAGGAACCCTCTCCCCGCCACCAAAAAAAAGTACTTAGTACTAAAAAAAGTACTAAAAAGTACTAAGGGACATTTAATAGACACACAAGGTTTTGCTTTTGTAACAGCAAATGCTCTTATTCTTTAGAGTCAAGAACACATAGAAGGTTTCAAAATGAAGATGTGATTTGAGTGAGAGCAATGGAGGAATTTGGGAAAAAAGCTTCAAAAGTCCACCAATACTAAGGCCAAAGATCAAAATTACGTCTTCTCCTCTTTCTCTTCTAAGGATGTGAAATGCCCCATTAAAGCTTTATGTGATCCCTGTACAAAGGGAGAAGTAATAAAGCCCAGGTCTAGCTTGGGTGCAAACTAAACATTTTCGTTTCCCTTAATTAACTCACTATGGATTCCCTCATTCAAAACATATCTATTTATTTGTATTTTGAACAGATACAACCTCTTAGAATGTGTTTCTTAGATGTACCACCCAAACTGATTTTTAAAAAATAAATCTTGTCACATGCATACTCTGAGCTTCTAAACAAGATTTTAATGAAATATTCTGAAATATTTTTAGCTTTCTCTATCACTTCAGGGCCCTGTATATAATTTACTCTGATAAAACTAAACTGTAGCTCATGAGTATCTTCTGACCAACTTCTTCTCAAATGACACTGCTCAAATATGCACTACAAAAGAATTAAGAGTACTAATAAATTCTCATTCACTACCCTCGAAAAACACAGCTTCATCACTTATCTTGTATAATACCTACCTTTTAGGATTCTTGCTATGTGATCGAGACCTAAAAAAAGAATTCTATTTTTAGAAAAATAACTATAAATAAGGAAGAAAAGGTACAATGTGCTATTAAAATTACATTCTCATTTCTAATTTTTATGTTAACTTTATAAATACAAGACACATGTGTGTATACACAAATATTCCCCAAAAGCACCACAAACTTTACAGACTTTTCCACTCTGGCATACCCATTACCTAGGCTACCTGGCTCTTAAGAATATGCTCCTAGAAGACTTAAAACACAATGCAATTCACTAATTCTCCAAAAACCACCTCCCAACCTGGAAAGAATTCTTTGTTATTTACATCTGTCATTTCGTCTTTCCCTCTGGGAACAGAATAAAACTTCTGAGGGACACATACTCTGGAATTATCACCTCATACGATGACCCCTAAAACACTCAATTCAATCTTACAATGTTTCTTAATATGACACACAATTCTCTGATATAAAGTACTCCTCATGTTGCCCAGCACACAATTAAAGCTCAACAGATAGTAAGAGCAAATATTATGGTTACCAGGAAGTTAAAGGGTTTTTTTTGGTGGAGTGTATATAGCTTGGTTGAAACATGAATGTGGACCGAGCCTCATATAAGCCATAACTGTTTCCACCACTCACTATCTGTGGGGCCTGGGCAGATTATATATCTTCCCACAGCTTAGTTTGCCATTTGAAAAAGAGAAATAGTAATAAAAAAATTCACAGGGGGCTTTCAAATAATAGATAAATTAATATAGGAAGTCTTATTAGCACAGTAGCTGGAACACAGTAAGCATCCAGTAAAGTGATAATTTTTATCATTATCCTTTCAACACCATAGTTGGAACCCCATTTTGTGTATAATTTTATACTTACTAGTAGTTTCCTCATCTTCCATACTTAGGGTCCTTCAAGTTCACATATAGTTAAAAAAATTTTTTTAAACATTTCTGAAAGTGTTAACATTTCATAACCAATATTAAAAGAAATATGGCATTAAAAGAGTAAGCTGTGATGTACTTTCATCTCTGACAGATGTGAAAATGTAGTTCTGCAAAAATTCTTTTTCTTATTTGGCTGTCATCTCAGATGTATAATTTATATTAGTGGCAGTATATTCTGTTGAATTTTAACTTAAACTGAGATTCAAATTCCATTTATATTATCTTAAATATTACAATACTGGGCGCTATTTCCATGAAAACTTAGTATACACAAAAGAGAACAGAGATTAAGCTCTGAGGTAAAATTTACTAGTAAATGAAGAAAATATATCGATGGAAGAATAAAAGCACTTCCTCTAAACAGGAACATGTCCATATACAGCTTTGTTTCATTTTTGTCATCACAGTGCAAAAAGATTACCTGTTAAAAGCCATGTAACAAAGATGAAGTCAGTTTAAGTGTCTTGAAATAGATTGCATGTAACATGCTCAAAGTTTGGAGGAAGTGGACATAGCCGAGTCACATATTATCAAGGGTTTTAATTAACTTAAGGACATCTACTGAAGAGAAGCTATTTAAATTTCAGAGAAATATAACACCATTAAGGAAACACTGTAAGTTAGAATGACAGGTAAGTCTTTTCTGGCACATCCCTCCATCTGAAAATTGTTGAAGTTTTTAAACATTTTATCACACAACTTGCTGCCAATGGGTAACAATGATTCAGAACATGCACACATTCTAATTATGAAGAATCCTCATTTTATCAGCTAATATACCAATATAAAAAGAACTGTGCATATTTAGCTATTATTAAATTAATAAAAGTTTTAACAGTTTATAGCTTCTAAATTGAAGAAATACAGAATCAAAGTAGCATGTAAAATAATCAGTGAAACAGATAAAAAACCAACACACCCAGACCTTCTATCAACAAGTATGTACCATAAAATAGCTCTGTGCCAGTCTGGCACAAAGTGAGCCTATTATGATAATCAAAGGGCTAGAAACCGGCCTTGCTATAAATCTTCTAAACATAAAGATGTGAGGGGCTCTCGACTCCCTCTTCCCTACATTTTGAAGGAAATCTCCTGGACTTAAACAGTCATTAATTAATATACTTTAATAAACACTGTTTCATATGGTAATATTTTTAAGAGTAAACAGAAATTTCCCAAGTCCAGATTTATTGATGTCTAAAATCTTATACACCATCACATCTTTTTTAGAACCAGGAATGTCCCACTTCAGGTACTTGGACTACTCCAGTAATTACGCCATACCTCCTCAGCTTCTCCCTTTCTTCTCTCTCCCTTTCTTCTCTTCTCTTCAGGCGCTCCTGGTTTCTTTTCTCCTGCTTCTCAGCTACAACTCTCTTAAAACACAATGACAGTTCAAATAATATTAAATGAGAAGCATTATTTACTGGGCCCATTCTTAGCATTATCCTCAACTTTACCATATCTAATATCAAAACTTTTTAATACCAATTCAATGTGAAGTTTTGTCAGGTATAATCATTAAGCTTACAAGTCTGGTTTCTAAAATGTTTCCTCTTTTTCATATAAAATTTCGTATTTCTCCATGACTTCTTATTGATATTTCAAAATCACTTTTATAAGATTTTTCTCCTCTTAGTATCTTCTAAATTCTTTAAAAATGATTTTAAAAATCAATCATTATAAATAATTGTTTCCATGCTTTTTTCCAACACAGAAATGTCTTGTTGACGTCTGGTTACAACCCTGATGCTACTGCTTTTAAAAATACCAGTGAAACTCTCAAGAGTTCTGCTGCTAGGTCTGTATTTGGTACCCAATCAGGTACCATTTTTATCTTTGAGCCCAATGAATTATTTGCTATGGTGACACTCATTTTGTAATTTCAAAAAACTTACCCAAGATCATCTAAGCTACTCAGAATACTGACAAGAGCTCACAATAAACTAAAAATATGGAGACATCCCTAGGTGATTCTGATTCTGCTGCTGCTAAGTCACTTCAGTCGTGTCCGACTCTGTGCGACCCCATAGACGGCAGCCCACCAGGCTCCCCCATCCCTGGGATTCTCCAGGCAAGAACACTGGAGTGGCTTGCCATTTCCTTCTCCAATGCACGAAAGTGAAAAGTGAAAGTGAAGTCTCCCAGTCATGTCTCATTCTTAGCGACCCCATGGACTGCAGCCTACAAGGCTCCTCTGTCCACGGGATTTTCCAGGCAAGAGTACTGGAGTGGGTTGCCATTGCCTTCTCCAGATTCTGATTCTACATTATTTTAAATGCCCAGCCATGGATGCTAGGTTAATTTCAGTGATAACTACACAAAAAGTCACTACTGGTGTTTGCCATCTTTGAGATAGTCCTCAATTCATGACAAAATGCGACAGTGCTAATTAAAAAAAAGACAAAAACAACTAGCCACAGCAGACTGTTGAAATGTAAATTGGTTCTATCCATTGACTGTGCTTACTTTCAACGGTTTAGAAATATCCTTTTCTGTCTTTGCTAACTTATCTTCTCAGAAGAATTCGGCAGACAAGTAAGAGTTGTGTTGCCTTTCTCACATCAGTCTATATATTTAAATGACACAGACTGTCCATTTAAAAAAATAGGTTTCTAAGTTCTGAAGTAGGAGCAGAAGCATAAAACTAGAGGTTCTAAAGTCTGCTATTTAGTGAACTGCAAAATATTTTAAATAAATATTGGATCACTTTTTTAATCTTCCCTTAAATGTTATATTAACATTATTACCAGGTTTTTTTTAAAAAAAGACAATATCATTGGAAATTTAAGGGGGCTCGTATGATTTTATAACCCAGCTTGCAAGATTCCTACCTGATTCAATATAATGTCCAAGACAAAATGTTATCTCCACCAAGAATAAGAAGATTTTTAAAGTTTATCAGACATCCATTAAACAAGCTGCTATTTTCATTTACAATCCTACACAAAATCCTATAATCTGAATTATTAACACATTCACAGTTAAGAATAGTCTTCAATATCAAAGAAAAATACTACACAGAAAGACAAATGAGTGGCTATAACTGGACAAAGTGAGGGATATTAATTTACCAATGTACCTTTAATTCTTCAAGCTTCTCTCTTATTTCAATAAATCCCAGGTGCAGTTTACCCCCAAAATGATCAGCCAGTCGTCTGTCATTATCATGAAGACCTAAATAGGCAGAGCAAACTTCACAGACTCGAAGTTTCTGCTGCTGGAAACTGGAAGCTGGCATAGAATTCCGATAAACTTCCTAAACAAAAGAGAAAAACCATGTTCATATAAACTGCATTCAAATCACACAATTAAACAAAATTCACTACGTTCACACCAAAAAAAAAAATTAAAAAATGCTTCTAGCGAACATACAAAAGTATGGCTATTTTGTCACAAAATAGATTCCCCCCTTACTCCCATACTCTGTCCTCAGGACTTCTCCACTAGAAATGAAAGATCAGAGCCTCAAATTACCTTTTGCCAAGAACTACAATAACAGTAACACGATATAACTTTCTTCAAAGGTTTTCTCAATGTTCTGTTTTCTCTATGTTTTTGTTAAAAATGAGATTCAGCAACCCCAAAAATATACATCAGTGAAGAATCAAGGAGGTAGTCGCCCATGCTTGCAGAAAAGGAATGCATGTCTTCCATACAGCTTCCTCCCACGTATCATTTTCCCCACTATGTAAACACAGATAAGGCCTCCAAATGAGAAAACTTCACCTCAAACAGAGGGGCTCTATAAGACATAGATGAAAGGTGCCTTACTGAGATTAAGAGGTCTTGGACTCATCATTTTATTTATATTAAGTTCATTAAGGAGATGACAAATTAGTGGATTTGTGCATCCACTCTATCCTTTTTCCTTATACTGACAGAATTCTGATCTGTTTGAGGCAGCAGCATGCCCAGCTCAAAGCATGACATATCCAAGTTTCCACATAGCTTTGGCTAAGGAAATACAAGTGGACACTGCTGGAGACAATCTATAGGAGGTTCTTTAAGAATCTGCCTTGCAAAGCAAAGGACACCGGTTCAATCCCTGGTCTGGGAAGATCCCACATAACACAACTATTGAGCCAGCACTCTAGAGCCCGTGCTCTGCAACAAAAGCAGTCACTGCACCACAACTAGAGAGTAGCCCCATTTCCCATAACTAGAGAAAGCCCACACGCAGCCAAAAATAACTGAGTGAAGTTTAAAAAACAAAACAAAAAACGCAGCCTCCACTTTGGGTCCAGTTTTTGTATACCAATTTTTTTTTAAAAAGCAATGGGAAAAATGTCTATTTAGGTCTTCCACCCATCTTTTGATTTTTTTTTTTTATATTGAACTCCATGAGCTGTTTGTCACTTTGGAGATTAATCCGTTGTCTGCTGCTTCATTTGCAAATATTTTCTTCCTAAATAAGACATTTCTCCCATTACTAGGGATTTCCTATTCGCTCCAGTTGGTAGAATCTACCTCCAATGCAGGAGACCCGGGTTTGATTCCTGGGTCAGAAAGATCCCCTAGAGAAGGAAATGGCAACCCAATCCAGTATTCGTGCCTGGGAAATTCCATGGACAGAGGAGCGTGGTGGGTACAGTCCATGGAGTTGTTAAGAGTGGAACACGACTTAGCAACAAAACCACATATTACCACGTGTGAGACAGACAGCTAGTGGGGAGCTGCTGTCCAGCACCACCGTGTCCTGTGGTGACCTAAGGGGCAGGCTGGGAGGGCGGCTCTAGAGGGAGGAGATACAGGTATACATGTGAACAAACCACCAACACATGCCTTTGATAGGCTGTGACATTGTTTCAATGGTATTCCTCTCAAAAATCTAATGGAAAGAAATACTGAGCAAATCCAAAGTGAAGGACATTTTACAGAATAACAAGTCTATACTTTTCAAAACGGTCAAGACCATGTAAGACAAAGACTGAGGTACCAGATTAAATTAGACTAGAGAGACATAACAACTAAAATGCAATACATGATCCTGGACTGCATCTTAAACAAATAATTTTTTTTCTTTTCTGAAAATGAATATTATTGGGACAAATGGTAAAATCTAAAAAGTCTTCAGATTAATAGTATTGTAACAATATTATTCCGTGATTCAGACAACTGTACTGTGGTTATATAGTAAGATATCTTTGTTTTTATGAAATACACACCGAAGTACTTAGGGATAAAGAGGCATCATTTTTATAACTTATTGTCAAACAGTTCAAATATACACACACACATACACACACAGAGAGATGTAGGAAGAGAATGGTAAAGCTAATGCGGTAATATGTTAACATTTGAAGTGTCTGTGCGAAGGATACAGGAGAATTCTTCACCCGATATTTTAACTTTTCTTAAAATATTTCAAAATAAAATATTTTTAAAAAGAAAAACCGAAAGCACAAGACAGGTCAACTCAATTTTTGTGCCTTATTATTCCTCCTCTTTCCACTGAGGGAGAAATGAAAGGCTTTAGGCATAGAGGTCATGGTGGTACCACAAACTGTTTATTTTCCGGACTGACATTAACTACATTTAAAGAAATCCTAATACTAAAAAATTAAAACTACCTAGAATGGCTACTTGGTATACCTTTTCCCATCCTAGAACCTTTTAATCTGTATCTCTGTATTCAGAGTGGATTTCCTGCAGCTAGTACACAGTTAAGTCTTATTTCTTTTTGTTGTAAATCTAGTCTCACGATCTCTTTTTAATTGGACTATTGAGACCATTTATATCTAATGTAATTATTGATACACTGGGTTTAAGTCTACCATCCCACTATTTATTGTCTATATGTCTAACCTGTTGTGTCTTTCTTTTCTCCTGCCTTTCTTTTGGATTAAGTACTTTTTTAGGATTCCACTTTATGTCAGCTATTAGTTATACTTCTTTTTCTGCTCCAGTGGTTTCTCTATAGTTTACAGTATACAACTTCAACTTATAAAAAAAGCCAGAATCTTTAATAACATCAGACAAAGGAGATTTCAAAACAAGGGACATTAATAGGGACAGAGAAGGACATTTCAAAACAAAGGGTTAAATTAATCAAAAGACATAAACCTTAAATGTCTATTAAGCTAATAACAGAGCTCCAAAATATATGAAGCAAAAAGTGACTAAATGGAAAGCATAAAGAAATCCACAATTAGACTTCAATCTCTCCTCTCAGTAAATATTAACAGTAGAATAAATAGGCAGGAAAACCAAGAGGATATAGATGAGTTGAAAAAAATCTATCAACTATCTTGACTCAAAGACATTTACAAAACACTTAATTTAATAAGGCAGAGTATCATTCAAGTGCAAATGGAACATTCACTAAGACAGGCCATAGGCAGGGTCACAAAACAAGTACTGACATATTTAAGAGAACTGAAATTCAACATATTTTCTGACCACAACATAATTAAAATCAGTAAAAATAAAAACTAAACATATCTCTTAAAACCCACAAGTCAGAAAAGAAATCATAAGCAATATTAGCAAATCTTTAGAAATGAATGGAAATAAAAACACAACATATGAAAATCTGGGAGATGCTACTGCTGTGCTTATAAGAATGATCCAAGGGGGTTGGAGGAGGGAAGGATTGGAAGCTTGGGAATAGCAGACACAAACTAGTATATACAGTATGGATGAACAACAAAGTTCTACTGTATAGCACAGGAACTATATGTATATTTAATAATCCATGATAAAATATAATGAAAAAAAATATATATATGTAATAAATGAGTCACTTTGCTGAGCCTGCTAAGTTGCTTCAGTTGTGTCCAACTCTTTGCAACCCCATGGACGGTAGCCTGCCAGGCTCCTCTCTGTCCAAGGGATTCTCCAGGCAAGAATACTGGAGTGGGTTGTCATGCCCTCCTCCAGGGGATCTTCCCGACCCAGGGATCAAACCAGTGTCTCTTAGGTCTAACCTGCATTGGCAGGCAGGTTCTTTATCACTAGCACCACCCGGGAAGCCCAGAAATTAACACAACACTGTAAATCAACTATACTTCAGTGAAAGTAAAAAAATGAAAAATAAATCAATAAACTAAAGGAATGCTCTAAGCTTCTGCCTCAAAAGGCTACAGAAATAAGAACAAATCAAACCCAGGTGTGATACAGTTAAGAACAATGTAGACTATGGCAAAGGGAAGAGTACCATCTTATTTGAAGGTATTCGATTTTCTAAAAAACATCGGGGGGAGGGGCAAAAAAAATTAGAACTTTGTCCGCAGGATAGCAGATTTTGAGCTGTGCTGTGGAGGAAGAATGAGAGGAGGCTTCCAGTGTGCTAGCAGACTGTAATGAGGATGGAAGAAAAGGGAGAGTACTAATAGTTGCATGAGGATGGAGAAGGGGGTAGGGTAACACAGTGACCATGGATATCAATACTGTCTGTGTGTATGAAAGACGTTGTTTAGGTAATTTCATTTCCAGTTATAAATTTCAACAGATCAATGACTCTAAATTCCAGAACAACCACTAGTTTTGATATACAACCCACTGGCACGACACAAACTAGCTGTATGCTTTTAAACTAGTTTAACTTTCAGTAATTTCTGATCTAATATATGTTCTTTTGCAAGTACAGATGCTGAGGCTCTGTCAACTGTAAGTATAAACTACCTCTGCTTCTCTTTTCTTTGCCCGTGCTTTTTCCACTTCATCCATTACTTTCTGGGATTCCTCCACATTTCCTTCAGCTCCTAGCTGCTCCACCTTGGCCAACAATTTACCAATTTCTTCATTTAACTCATGAACACGTTCTGCCTAGAAAGAAACAGAAAAGAAGATCATGAGTAAAAAGCAGCATGTACCGAAGTTCAAAACATTTCCTAAGTGCTCAGAAAAGATGTTTAAGCTATCTAAGGCAATAAAACTAATACTTTTATCATAAATGAATTGGTGGACATTAGAATATTTTGAGCCTGCCTGCCTTTACTTTAGTGAGTTCAGGGAGACAACTGATCTCAATATAACCATTGCTTTTTAACCTCTGCTTTGGCATTGTATCCAAGTATAAAATACATTTTCTTCCACAATCTGGCACTCTGTACCTTTCCAAACTATCCCTTTCTGTTCTCTGACTTGACAACAAATCTACTGTTACGTGTTTCCCAAACTTACCCTGTTGTTTTCTTCCTCTCTGACTTTCCACATACTGCTCTCTCTTGCTAGGATATCGTCCATTATCTTCTTGACCTGCCTCGTGTATGTCTATCCATTTATTAAGATCCAACTAAACAGTCTGTTATGTGGACAATCAATAGCCACACCCCACCCTCACTTAAGACACTTAAGCAGAGTGTGCCATACCCTCCTTTGTGCCATCTCTGTATCTTCTATGACAATTACTTTTATCTATATCACATCACTCTGTATGCCATTTTTGTATTTCCAATGCCTAAGATATTATGCTCAAATATGAGTAAAAGAAAAGAATTGACAGATATTCTTTAAAGTGAAGATATGGCTTTAGAGTCCAACATATCTGGTTTATGGCCAAACCAATTAACAGCTATGTAACTGTGGCCAGATTACCATATCTGAATCTACTTCCTCATCTGAGAAGTAGGGATAATACCTACCTCTAAAGTTTGTGAGAAATGAGAAAATGTGCCTTGTATATGCATGCGGAATATTACTAATATTCAGTATGCCAGCATGGCACCTTTCTCCCGTGGTCCATCCCTTTCCATTGGGGTTATTTCTTTCCTTGGGTTCTGATATACCACCTCATCACCACCGTTATGGGTATCTAGTTCATTCCTATTGTTTTAATGGCACATGACAGTCTTTATTCTGGCTACAAAATAAGTATTCAGCCTGTATGGCCAATTAGCAAAAAAGGTTTTGATTTGACATTGACACCCAGTCCCAACAAAGTAGTGTCCAATAATCTTTACTCCCTAAATTTCCCTCAATCCAAGATATTTGTTCCTCAAAGAAATTCCCAACTGTATTATCACTGTTGTCCTACTTTAACAAAATGGTATCTTCCTCAAGTATCTGCCACAGAAAGGCTGCATTAGTGACCAAAGCTCTTCACCCTCCCTGCACCTGTGCCCTTTGCTATGTGAACACCATCACACGCTGACTCTGACTTTGGGCATGTAACTAACTGGCTTTGGTTAACAGGATAGTAGCAAATATGACAGAAGGGAAGGCTTAAAACTGCTTGTACGACGGGGCTTGATACTACTGCACCTCTGCTACCACCATGAGAATACGTCCAGGCCAGACTTCTGGCCTCCAGGTGACTGGAAGACATGAGTGAGCCCAGCTTAGAGGAGTAACTGTCTAGTCAATTACAGCCTAAGTAACTGATTACAGACTCATGAGCTAAATAAATTCTTAATGTTTTAAGTTTTGAGGTAACCTGTTAAGACAGCATTTTTATAGTGATGGATAACTAATACAAAGCTTTATAAACCAATACAGCTGGGGTCTAGCCAACCACCATGGATCTCTTCCTACCATGACATATGAAATCCCTTGTACTTTAGGACACCTATCTTTACAGTCCCCATATTAAGAAAACCTTCCAGACAAAGTTGGTTATACATAATCCCCTCCTCAGACAAGGGATCCATGTCACTTTGTACACACATATCTGAGCACTACATTTAATGATGTCACCTAAACTCTATTGGGTAACTTTGTCTCCATTCTGCATTTTCGTAAAATGTGCCAGACTACACTGAATGGTACACAACATTATAAAGCAGTGAGTCATCAAATCAGCAAAAGTCAACATGTGGACTTCTGAACTCTGATTCAACACACCAACTCTACACAGGAAAATGAACTCATTCTGAGTATTAGATAATATTAAAAATTTGTTACCTTTATGAATGTAATTTTGTGGTTATATTTTAAAGGTGAAATGATATGACATCTACAATCTGCTTTTCAAATAATAAAACAGCAGAAGACTGATGCCTTTGAATTCATTGGGATTCACTGTACTTTTTTTCTACTTTATGCAGAAGTTCACAACAAAACATTTTTGCCTAAGAATGAGCTACTGATACACACAACAACTTGTATGAAACTGAAGGAAGTTGTACTGACTGTAAAAAGCCAATCTCAAAAGGGTACAACCTGCATGATGCCATTTATGCAATATTCAATGAAATAACATAATTACAGAGATGGAAAATAGGTTAGTGGTGGCCAAGGGCAAGAGAAGTAGAGGAATGAGTGTGCCTATAAAGGAGTAACATGACGGAGTACTGTAGTGATGCTACAGTTAAGTAACTCAATTACAGTGGTAGTTACCCATTACACACGTGTTGAAATTGCATACAGCTACACACACATGCACAACTAATGAAATGTGAATAAAATGTAAGGACTGGCCCAGTATCAACTTCATGACTTTGACACTATAATTGTGTAAGATGTTAACATAGGGGAGGACTAGAGGAAGAGTACACAAAATTTCTACATAGGTCTCTGCAATCTCCTATAAATATAATTATTAAAAAATAAAAAGTTATAAAAAGTATACCTCAAAGTATAGTAAGGAAAAACTACTTTGTATTAATGAAATAATTGAACATCTTACCTTTGCTGCAACTTCAGCACTAATTTCTTCTTGAGTTTCTGCTAATCTTTTCTTAGCCACTTCTGTTCTTCGATCACAATCTGCAATGAATGACTGCAGATGATCCATAGCCTACAAAGTTTAATGAAGACGATTACTGTAAGAAAAATCAACTGTATCCATAAATATCTTTACTCAAAAATTGTACTTTATTATTTAAAATGCTATTATGGGGATAAAAAAAAATAAAAGTGAGTTCAACTACAAACTGAAAGCCACTATCATCATCTATCAAGTCTACAAAAGAACAAACAAAAAATTCCCAGAAAATGTAAGGCTGTAAGGAAACTGCCACTCTCATACTTTGCTAAAGGAATCACAAACCAGTGCAGCCTCAATAAAAAGGCAATATGGTAATCTTTATCAAAAGCCTTAACAATATGCCCTGATTTAGTAACTTTTACTTCTAGAAATCCATTTTAAGAAAGTAATCAAAGGTATATGGAGAAATTAATATTCAAAGATGTTCTTCACAGTGTTAAATGGGGAAATATCCAGGTAACATGTAGAAATATAATCTTCAGTCATTTAAAAAAGGTGTTAGTAGAACATGTAAGGACCTAAGAAAATGTTCATGCTTCATTTGTAAATAAAGTTACAAAATGTTATACGCAGCAAGAGCCCAATTTTGTAAAATAAAAAAGCACTAGAAAAATGGACGAGCATCCATTAAATATTAACAATTTCTGAATATATGGATAATTTTTAGTAATCTGTTTTTCTGTGTTCTTCAAATTTTTCACAATGAAAATGTTACAATCAGGAACACTTGCTCTTTTCTCAAAGAATAAACCACTGAGAATTTTGCAAAAATCTACATCAGTATTTACATAGATTTTATCAGGCATATGTTAATATGTCTATAAATAAATAACAGTTCACATAAAACTAAACTTTAAAGATGTATTCCCAACCCAACCAACTTAGACTTTCATATCTTACTGTGCAGAAATACAGCTAATTCAAAACTCCAATGTTTAAATATATAAATTTATTAGACACATATAAAATTCTAAAAATGGTTATTTAACCCATGCATTTCATGAAAATGTAAAACCTTTTATCTGCGATGAAAAAGAAATAGTTATTTAACTCTAATTAACTTAAATTTTATCTTTAAAAAAAGATGGAACTAATCAATAAGTAGTGTTGGGTCAACTAAGCAGCTATGTAGAAAGTGAGATCTATACCTCAATTCCTTGTAACAGAATAAATTTAATCACAGGTTCAAATACATAAAACAAAGCCATAAATATACCAGAAGAAATCATGAAATAGAATTCTTATCACAGCAGGACAGGGAAGGCCTTCTGACTTAATTTAACAGATTTTTAACAATTAATAAACTACACAAATATTCTGCATAACTCACAACTCCCAAAAAAGAAATAGAAAAAAACCCTTATCTGAGACAAGGGACTAATTTTCATCACATATATAAGGTGCTATTTAGTACAAATCAAGTAGAAAAATACTAACATCCAGGACTTTCCTGGTGGTCTGGTGGCTAAGACTCCCTCTTTCCACTACAGGGGGTGTGAGTTTGATCCCCGGTTGGGGAGCTAAGATCCCATATGCCACATGGCAAAAATTAAAACAACAACAACAACAAAACCCACAAACATCCAAGATTAGTAAACAGCACCCCCCACACAGACACAAAATGTACGCTGAAAAGTTCACTGAAAAGGGCATATAAATAGATCCTAAATACATGACAAAATTTCAAACTTACTTATAATAAGAAATGCAAATTAAAATTATACTTATATTCCATTTCATTTATTCAAGCTGCAAGGAAATCATGACCAACACACTATGTGGCATATGGGAAACAGTTTCAAACATACTTGTGGGAGTATAAATTGATCGTTCTCATGGAGACCGACCTGGCAAAACTGCTCTTTGACTGAGTTATTCTAGTTCTAGGAATTTATTCTGTAGATACCTGACTATATATAAACACAATGCATTATTACTTACCATAACAGAAAAAGACTGAAAACCCCACACCCTTACAACTAGATGTTGGTGAATTTCTGCAGTATTTTATGCCCAGTGTGCGTTAAATCATAACAAATTCACTTAAAGCATTTCCCCAACTGCTCCAGCCCCATATTAAAATTATGTTTACATAGATGACTTCATTTCCATTAGCAGAAATTCTTGGAAGTTCAGAGAAGTAAATGGGGTGGGGGTGGGGTGGTGGCTATTTACTACTTTTCTCCCAAACCAAATAAACCATCTATTACCTCACTGATAAAATATACCATAAGAAAAAAATATATATATATATATACCATAAGGTTTATGGTCAACAGTATGTTTTATGTAATGCTGATTGATATGTTTCCTACTTTAAAAAAAAAAAAACTCCCAACTACTCTCATGTTTGTGTAAAAAGAATAAAGAGTTTGAGCCTTTTAGATACCTATATAGCATCTTCTATTTCCTCTAGTATTTCTTCTCTTACACACATTAAAAAAAAAACCACTGTCCTTAATATCTTCCCTCTCTTTATATGTATATTTATAGATACAAAAAAGTATGAATATAAAAATTCAGTTAAGTATTAAAGGGTTTTATATACACTAGAAATTAGCTGTTTACATTTAAGATGGTATTTTCTTAATCACAAATACCTAATTGGGAAGAATATCCTTAATTTTCAAATCAATATATGAATTACACAACTTTCACACGCTTTCATCTCATATTTTTCAAAATTATCATTAGCTAAGAAAGCACATAATCTTACTAAATTTAGTACTACCTTTCATGTGTGTGTTGTGTGTGTTAGTTGCTCGGTTGTGTGTCCGACTCTTTGCAGACTTCCCTTAAACCACCCTTTGTATTAACCACAAAAAGATCATTTTGCTAAGAGGCTTATCCACTAAGAAATATCAATCTATATTCAAAATATTATACTGCAAAAGGTAATCTAACTTGTTAAAACAAAATGACATACATCAAGTTCAAAGAAAAAATCTTGTTCTTTGGATGCGATTTCATAATCTGCTCTTAAAGCCAGGTCATGGACTTTCAGACATTCTCCAAGATCCATTCTCTGGAGGAGGAAAAAAGACACATATTATTAAAACAGAAAATACTTTTTTCAAAAATTAATTAATAATCACAGTTCTCTTCAGAATAATTACTGAGTCATACAGATGCTTCTTTATTTATGGATTTTCAAATCATGCAAAATTTCACAGACAACTATAAAACTTGGTACCCAAAAAAACCCACATGAATTCTATCTACCAACAGATGAGAATCATGATTACTTTTGTACTTAAGAACAAATAGAAAAGGAAAAGCCTGTCAGAAACTGAAAAAAGCTTCTCACTTCTATCTCAAAACATATTTCACTTGGTTGTTTAACACAAAAAAAGATAAATTTAAAATCAAACTAGCAGAATGTGTAAACCAAACTGCTGAATTATAGTCAGTACTCTATGAGTAACATTCTAATTTTCAAATAAAGATGGAGTCCTCAAACAACAGACTGGTAATCTTGATATGGATTCCAGACAAGACTCCAGATGAACTAGGAAAGAGGTAATTTATTAAAACCCATAACAATTTGACAAAGAATAAGTATCTATCCCCAATATGATTAGCATATGCAGGAAAATAAATACCTACTTGGTATTTATTTATACCAAGTAGGTATTTATTTCAATAAGGAATCTAGTAGAAACCTTCTATGTAGACATTGTTTACCTTTCCTGGTGGCTCAGACGGTAAAGAACGTGCCTGCAATATGGGAGACCCAGGTTCAATCCCTAAGTTGGGAAGATCCCCTGAGAAGAGAATGGCTATCCATTCCAGTATTCTTGACTAGAAAACTCCAGGGACAGAGGAGCCTGGAGGGCTACAGTCCACAGGGTCAGAGAGTCCAACAGGACTGGGGGCTAACACTTTCACTTTTTCACCCAATTCGAAGCTTTCCTCACATGAGACAAAAATTTCTAAAAATATGTTCATTTTTACATGTATCTGGGCAACTGATAAGATATTTCATGAAATCCTTTTAGAAGCACATTGTGTAAAAAAAAAATGGGCTTGCTGTAAAGATAATTAGATGTGATTAAAGGTGATCAGAGCACAGCAGATTTTCCAATTGGAGTTATGCTATCCCATCATTGGAATGTCACAGAATCTCTATAAGGGTGTAAAAGGGAATACAGTAATTCAAAAAGCTAAATGTTCCTTTTGTATATATTACACAAACTATATATAAAGTAAAACTACAAAACAACATTGCAGCAGTAAAGTCATTCCTTCAACTGAGTACCCAACTTGTGCCAAGCACTATATTAGGTGCAAGGGACATAGCGCTAAACAACAAAGATATAGTCTCCGACCTCACAGAGCTGACATTCTAGAAGAGGAGGAGCAAATAATAAACCATATTTGTATCTCTGAACAACATTAAGTGATCCAGCAAAATAGTAACACTCCTATTTACTAGGGGAAGCTACTTGGGATAAGGTTGTCAGAGAAGCCCTTTCTGATGAGGCTACATTCCAACTGGCTCTAAAAAGTGGGAGGAAGCAGACTAACCTTAGGGAAAGCTAAGAAAAGAGTCTTTCAGTTTTACAGATTTAGAAAGCAGATCTTTAAGAAAATATAAACAAGTGTTACTCAAGAGGGAAGTTTCTAGTAGCAGGGAACAGGACTAACATATCTATAGCACGAAGGTCTGGGTCTTACCTCTGTATATATTATCTAAAAATGACTCTGCCTATTTAACATTTTTGCAACCACCTAGACATATAGAAGGATATGATCAACAATTCTGTGCAATATCCCAAGCTAAAAAGGATAGTGAATTCATTGGATTAAGATTAAAAAATACTGATATATCAGATTAAATTTAATATAAAGAAATAAGTACAAAGTTCTAAAGGACTTCCCTGGTAGCTCAGATGGTAAAGAATCTGCCTGCAATGCAGAAGACCCAGGTTCAACTCCTCGGTCAGGAAAATCCCCTGGAGAAGGAAATAGCAACCCACTCCAGTATTCTTGCCTGGAGAATTCCATGGACAGAGAGGAGCCTGGCAGGCTACATACAATCCATGGGGTCACAAAGAGTGGGACATGACTAAGTGACTACTATTTTCACCTTCACAGTTACACCAAAAAATCAAATTTATAAATAACTAAGTATAAGAAAAAGATAAGACAAATTAAAAAACTTGCTAGTCCAGAGTAAGGGTTACAGGGTGGCATGACTGAGATCAATTTAAGTGATACAATAGTAATTTGTAGGATATAATATGAGCAAGTGAGATCACTCTTACTGAAGGCTGGTTTAAAAGCAAGTCCCTCTCTTCCAAAACACACATTCTGTGTGCTAACACATTTCAAAAGTGATATGAATAAATCAGTGTCTCAAAACAAAGCTATGCAAAATAGCCAGAGAACAGATGTAACTAAACTAGAGAATTAAGATGTGAAAAGTCAACTGAACTTTTTAATATGAAACAGATGTGGATTGTATTATGGCCCCAAGGAACTCCAGAGTCAGACTTTAGTCCTCTTAACATAATACATTCTAATGCTTAGAGTTTTCAAAAGATGGACAAGCTTTCTTCGCAGTTACTTGAGTTTCCAGGTAACTGAGAGATTCAAATACTGTTTAGACAACTACTTCTTTGGGGTACCCAAATAAAGAATTCGAACATCAGGTAACTGTTAGTCTTTTTTCCAACTCTGAGATTTTATGACTATCTTTAAAAAAAAAAAAAAAAGGTTCTCAAAACTGTATTACCTTGCTTCTTAATTATGTAAAGGAACGAATGGGAAAATATAGACAATGTCCTCAAAGTTATCCTTTGGGAAATAATAAGAACTATTCACCACCATTATAAAAGCCATCACACTAATGGTTTAAAGCAGGCTGGAACCCAACCCCCAGGCTGGAAGCAGTCCATGGCCTGTTAAGAACCAGGCCGCACATCAGGAGGTGAGCAGTGGGTGAGTGAGCCAAGCGTCCTCTGTATTTACAGCTGCTCCCCATCGCTGGCATTACCACCTGAGCTCCACCTCCTGTTGGATCAGAGGTGGCATCAGATTCTCACAGGAGTGGGAACCGGCCTGTGAACTGCACATGCAAGGGATCTAGGTTGCTCCCTACAAGAATCACTCTGAAACCAGTCCTTCACATTCAGTCCGTGGAAAAATTATCTTCCATGAAATTGGTCCCTGGTATCCAAAAGGTTGGGGACTACTAAAGTGTCATCCTCAGTGATGCTGAGGATGCTGAGATTTTTTCAGGTTCCAATGCTTACTCTCAACCATCAGTCCAGGGATTAACAAACTAAGGAGCTTTCCAGTGAGAAGAAACAGCAACAGAAACTTTCAAAAGATTCAAAGCTGTTTATTAGGCAATGCTTATTTAAAAAAAAAAACAAAAAACAACCCAAAACTAGAAAAACACTTACTACTCTTTAAAAAAATTGCAGGAAAATAAGAAAGGAATGAAAGAATGGCAAAAGAATGTTCTTACCCTCTGTTACACTAGCCTGTTGATTTAATAATATCTTAATATTACTCATCCCAACAATCGTATTTACATATATTTCCACAGCTATATAGTTGTTCATGCTATGCCTACTTCATCAAATGTTAAGATGTCAAGAGTTGGAAATGCCTTCAATCTTGGGAGCAGTTCTGAATCTGAACTTGGATTTAAATATTATCAGTGGAAGCTTCTGAAAATAGGCCCAAGCCCTAACCTCCAAAAACTGAATTGTAAAAGTCCCCCATAAGTTTTTAATGTACAGTGTCGTGAACCACTAGCTGATCTACTTTTATTCCCATTCCAAAGACAACGGAACTGAAGCACATAAAGACTGACTTCTTCAGGGTACTTACTAGGAAATCTGGTTAGCAGATTTCTGGTCTAACACCTCTTCTGCTTTATTATGTTAATTCCAATTATTTCAGTACTAACTTATCTTTTAGTATTTTTAGTTGACAATCATCCCCCATAACATCTAAGAAAGCTCTGCATACAACAGATATTCAAAGCAGCTGTCTACTGCCTTTACTTCAGCAATCTCCCTTATTTTTATCTTGTGCATAACTATATTTAAAATCTGTTTTAAAAAACATGTTAATTGCCTCACTGAGCTTAACCTAAACATCTGCTGTCCACCCATACTACCCTTTGGCAGGAATTCCAGGCTCCCCCTGCCCGCCTCTATCTTTAAATTCACACCACACAACCAATCAAGAGAAAAGCAACTACGTGGATCAAGAACAAAATGAACACTAAAAAAAGATCCAATTATTTCACTATAGCAAAGTTGGAATTTGGGTGAAAGGAGTACAGCTGGGGGGAATATATGCCTTGTAGGGGACTTATGGAAGGGAAAATGTGAACTCCACAAGGATAAAGAATTTTTTCTACTTTATCCACTACATACCTGGGTCTGTACATCAAAATGCTTAAAATATTTAACCTTTATTGAATGAACAAAACTGGACAGAGAAGAACATGTGGCACAGAGGCTCCTGGACTTAATTAAGCAAGGGTGGTTAAGATGGAGCCCAGGGCAAAATTGGTCTGAGCTCTGAGAGGGAAGGTCTTCTTAACCTCTCCTTGAATTTTTTCCTTTTGGAGGCTCCCTTTCTTCTTAACTGCTTTGAGTTACTCTTTTCTGTTTTTCCCTATGCACTCCTCTCCTCCAGGAAGAAGACTTACTTGGGTTTTTCACTACGGTGGGCTAAAAGCATCTGCAGCTTTAGTCTTGTCTAGCTCATCAAAGTAGATGTGGGGGCCAAAGCCGTAGGAGCTCAAAGAGCCTAGTTATAATGATAACTCCCCCCAACCCCCCAGCCCAATAGCCTCAGTGCTTATTTCTTCAGGGACCTATCAGGACAACAGGTGTAGCAAGGTAGATTTTCAGAATTCTAGATACGAGTCATGTTTTTTCTTCAGTCTGTAACATCATTACTAAGCACTTACACTGGCATCATGTTGAGCACATGAGTATTTAACAAGCCAAAATAAACTCAACAATTACCGCCACTGTAAAACTGAGTGAAGGGAAAGTACAGTAATGCTCTTCATGACCCTAGTAATGTAATTAAAAAGCCACCAGAGCCAAGCAAGGTAGAACCACACCATGACTAAGCATGGACCTGACTCCATCACTGATGGTGCAATAGTGCTTTGAACACTAAGTGCACGGATATTTTCTGTTGCTATTGCTTCTCTTTTGAAATAGCTGAGCTTCAAACTGAACAAAATAAAATGTTTGGTCATTTATTTTAACCTAAAATAACTACTTATGATGAAAGCCACAGGAAGAGTTTAAAATTTTTAAATTTAACAAGTAATTTACTTTATAAATTCTTTCCACAAACTTATTCTTGGTGTTTTAATGAATGCACATTTAAATTCTTATATTATTGGGGAAATGGATAAATTCAGTTCTGCATTTTGCCCTCTCCATCCTAAATCCATTTTTTCCATGAAGTCGATCAAATAACTATACCTGATTGTGCTAACAGAATTCTCTTACAACCTCCCAACATTTTATGTTTTACTGTTTAACAAAGCTGATTCTGTTAAGTGCTTTTTAACTGTTCTTTTGAAACTCCAACACAGATCAGGTTTGCATAACCCACAAGTTAACCATTTTTAAAGTTCATATATAGACACTGCTGTGAGGCTGAATATTTTGTTTGGATTTTTTGACAATGGTTGAATTAAACGTAAATAAAGATGTATATACAAGCATTTCACTGCCATACTGCACACCAAAAACAAGAACAATTAAGAGTCACTGGATAAGTAACTTAAGGAATGGCTATATTGTGAAATATTACATCTGCATTTAAAAAATATAGACCACTGATACGGAAACTTCTCCAAGACAAGTGAGAAAAATTTAAAGATGCTATTTGTTAAAATACACACATCACACATACTCGCAAATGTACAGAAAGAAGAGTGGAAGATGCACATTAAATTGTTAACAGGGTTTAGTTCTGGGAAGAGGGGTTATGATGAACAAGGGGAAACTTTCATGTTTTATGCTTTTCCTCTTATACTTGAAGACTATATTGCCGAAGTAATAAATAAAATATGACAGACCAGGCACTGACCTGGTCTGAACTCAGAAAATACCCCATTTCCTCATTATCCCATATCTCATTATCCATTTAACTGTGAGAAATTCACTTAATCTCTCAGAACTTCTCTTTTCTCCAGGAACTTCAGGACTGCAGTACGACTTACTTACAGACTGACTACATTGTGGAAGATTCTGAATGTGAATCAACACATGCAGAACTTTCTCTGGGGGCAGAGAATGCTGGGCTACTTGGACAGAAATATGACATGATAAAACCTGTTTCAGAAGCATTAACACCACACTACTAGGTGGACGAACATCCTTGTCAGACAGCAAGAAGTATAAGAATGGACAGCAATATTGGTAAAGTACTAAAAGGAATACATACCAACCAAAGAAAAAGTAAAACAAAACCATTACAGCAGGGCAGAGAGCACAGCAAATACAAACCCTTAGTCTAGCATCTGAACCATTCCATTCATGGTTCCAATGCCAATGCTATTTTCCAAAACACAAAACATCTATAGTTTGACATTCACATCTTCACATTTTACATTTTCACTGTCTTCCTCCTCCTCACATTTATAAAATCTCACTCTTCCATCCATGTTCAGTGCCTACCTTAAGACCCAGCTCAATAACAAGAGAAAACTGAATAAACTATGGAAAACAGTCTTGAAATAACAAAACCTGGATACGAGTTTCAGTTATGCCACGATTTTTTTAAGGTTTTTCTTTTCTAATTCCAATGTTGGCACTCAAAACTAACAAATCAAACATGAGTGGTGAATGAAGAGGAATGGGGCCCACAGTACGCGCACCAAGTAGCTCCTGCCTTTCCACCACTTCCCCACTTATTAACTGCCCATTCTCACTTGAGTGTTCTTCCTCCAAGTTCACTTTTTCCTGAGTGGATAAAGAAAACTGAAGTTCTTTGTTTACCATTTCTTAATGAATGTTTTTTGATGAATACAGTAGAAAATATTTTCTTATCCATTTCTAATCTTAGATATGCAAACATAACGGGATAAAATTAAAACAGAAGGCCTTGCCTCACAAAGACTATCTAATCAAGGAGAGAAAGGATATATATAAACAAGATAAAACAAGTGACCACTCGGTAATATGGAGGGCAGGTACTCCCCTGGGGTTCAGAGCAATCACATGTAGTTTCCTAGGCAGGATTTTAAATTTGTAGAGAAAGGGTTATTCCAGGCACAGAAAGGGGGATAGGCAATAATGAACATGCTGGGCAAGGAAAGCAGTGAGACAACAATGAAAAAATCAGTCTGGTTCAAACAGAAGACCAAACTGATTTATTTATTCAAGGAAGAGACAGATCCAACTAAAGATGTTCAGATTTTTGACCATATATTAATACATAATAGTTCCCAAAAGTTTTTGAGTGAAGGCAACATATGCCAAATTTATTTCCTCTCAGGAATAACTGGCTTCTTTTCTCCACATTTAGAACTCTTCAAATGTCATCTCATCAAAATGTTTTCTCCAGTCGTCCTGTTAGAGCAGCCCCTTGCCCACTGTCCCAGACCTAGCCACCCATTTTTGTCACAGTGCTTGCAACATTTCTGAAATCACAGTATTTATTTTCACACTTGACTGTGAAAGAAACTTAGAAGGTAAGCTCCCATTACTAAAAGAGAAACCCCTATATACTTCTGTATCTCCAGCATTTTTGCATATGGCACATAGCAGGTCCTCAATATGTATTTGTTAAGTGAATGAATGAATGAATACTAATCTCAGCAATCAGCAACACTCCCAGAGATTAAAAAAAAAAAAAATTCATTTCTTGAAGAAGAATTTTCTGTTCATTTTTACTGTGAATTTTCTTTACATTTTCCTTCTAGCCCTCATTAATCTGATACTCTTGCTCACCCTTTTCTATTTCTTCCTCTGCTTAACTTCATTGTTCCAAACACTGTAATACTACAAAGGGGTAGGAACACACAAAAATCTACCTAAATTTGGATATTTTACAAATTGCATTATACAAACACATCAACATATATGCTTATATTTTTTGACTTTATAGACCAAAAAAAAGTCTACGGGGTAATATATAGCCAAGATGTTTTAGTCAATATAAATCAGAGTAAAACACCAAATATTTTTAAAAGTTTCCTTTGTAACTACCCTTAAATAAGGAAGGATTATACTAAGTCATTTGACCTTGCCACCAGCACATCAAGGTAGAATGCATCACATTTAAAAAAAACATTTTCAGTGATAAGACATTTCATGACTTTGCTTGATGTCTGCAGTTATTACCTGTACAATAAAAATATGTTTCAAGTTTTCATCTATTATTATATGTTTGCTCTGTGTTCACAGCCTGTATCTTCTGAACAATGCATTTATAACTCCATCCCACCTTTCTCAATAAATAGCCTCAGAGAACACACTACTTCAGATTTGTTAAAATGCACTTTATAAAACTGTTCCTACGTCTAAAAAAGACCTAAAGAGTTCAGAGACAGAGTGATGATTCCTAGTTTTCAAATAATAAACATTTATCGAGAGCCATTGTACAGAAAACCAAACTTATGGGAACTACCTGGCAGCTGCGGAGGGTCAGGTTCAATCCCTGGGAACTAAGACCCACAAAACACCCTGCCCCGCCCCAGAAGAAAAACCAACGTGACAGCGAAAGATACTGACCAAGTGCCAGGGGATTAAAAACAATCTGCTTGCACAATGACTTCCAGACCTCATTCTTCTTTGCTTGGAAGTTATTGGTCTTTACTACTTTATAGTGTTTCAAGAGTTATCCTAAATGACAGGTCCAAAATGTTAAGATTTACCTCAAAAAACAAACAAAAGGATGAAAAGGACATTAAGTAATTATAAACGAAATAAGGTAGCTGTGTGTAAAATACTTATGAAGCTGGTATATGGGTCTATGAAGTTCAGTATACAACTCTTTTACATATAGTTAAAATTTAAGTTTCAAAAGATTTTTTCCTCAAACTGATTCAGTAGCACAGAATAAAAATGAAAAGTAAAATTAACTTGTATTTGATCTACAAAGACTGGACATCAGCACAATGGATGCATGTGTATTTACATATATGTACTTTTGTATTTAATCATTAATCCAAGTGTCATGGACAAATAATGCTGACTGATCTTAACTAGAGAGACTAAAGTAGATCAAGACCCAGAGATGGTCTCAGGGTCTCCTTCTGAAAGACTACTTCCACAAGCCTAAAGTATATTAACTTATTTTAAGAACATGAAATGAATGCCCACAAGATTATTCAGAACAATAGAAAAGGGTTATTTCCTAAGGACAGAACCACCTGAAGCTGAATAGTTCAGGGTATTCATATCCCAAGTCAATAATACTCCAAATTATATTCAAGACTTGGTTTCAAATTTTTTTTCTTCTAATGTGGACCATTTTAAGTCTTTTTTGAATTTGTTACAGCATTACTTCTGTTTCATGTTTTCATTTTTTGGTCTCAAGGGACTGAACCAACACTCCCTGCATTTGAAGGTGAATTCCTTACCACTGGACTGCCAGGGAAGTCCCCAGGACTGGGTTTTTCTTTTTTTAATTGCAGGATAACGCTTTACAATATTGTGTTGGCTTCCGCCATACAACAATGTGAATCAGACACAAGTACACTTATGACCCCTCCCCCTCCCTCCTCAGCCTCCCCAGCCATTCCCCACTCCTATCCCTCCTAGATTGTGGCACTGTACTGGGTTGAACTCCCTGAATGTAAATTGATACAGCCGCTATGGAGAATAGTACGCAGTTTCCTTAAAAAGCTAAACTATCATATGATCCAGCAATCCCACTACTGGGCACATACCCTGAGAAAACCATAACTGAAAAAGAACATGTACCCCAGTGTTCAGAGCTGCACTATTTACAATACCTAGGACATGGAAGCAACCTAGATGTTCGTCAGCAGATGAATGGATAAAGAAGTTGTGCTACATACATACAATGGAGTATTACTCAGCCATAAAAAGGACTAGGTTTTTGAAGTTTGGCAGTAAAGATCAAATTATTCACTGGGAAGTTCTTAATGTGCCTCTGATATCCTAGGCCTCAAATGTATTTTTAATGTAAGGCATTCTCTAGAACTGCTTGTTAAAGGAATTTTTGTAAGAAACCGAGACTAAAATACCAACAGCAAGTTTGATAGTGTAAGAACACCTCAAAAGCCAATTCTGCTAAAAACCTGGGTTATCTGGCAGTTTCACAAATTGGGAAGCTCTAGAAACTGGGGTCATAGAAATTAGGGGGAAAAAATTTCAAGCTAGTAATCTGGGCCCGTTTTTTATTTTGCTTTCCTTCTTTTTTTATTTTAGCCATGCCACAGCAGCTTAAGGAATATCTCAGTTCCTTGACCAGGGAATGAATCCAGGCCACGGCAGTGAGAATGCTAAATCCTAATCACTAGATCACTAGGGAACCTAATGTTAAAAACACTTGCTTAAAAATGTTTAAGTGTCCCAAAACAAACCCTTTCCAGAGAAAAGGTTATGAAGGTTTAAATTATCTACAGACTTTTTCACATATGCATATGAAACCACTGCTGGCATGTTTTGGTAAGTAATTCAAAATCAAGATACACTCCTTATCCATTAGAAGGTTAACACTTTTTTCCACAATCATCAATTTTTGAACTTAAAGCTAGTTCTGAAAAACACTTGTTTCATGTCCTACTTTTGGGTGATTGATTATTCATGTTAACACAAGGGAAGAACACCATTCTAGATGTTAGAGACACAGCACTGAACGAAACGTGTCTGCTCTCACTATGCAATTTACATTCTACTTAGTGACTAAGAAAATTTTGTGCAGGTTTATTTCTTATCACTGCTTCTCTAAACTTTCGTGGCTCCTTTAAATTTGTACTATCAAAGACACTTCAGCAGTTGTTAAGTTCAGGTTTGTAGGTATTCAAGGAGCTGACTTGAACCAGGTCTCAAGAGAGAGAAGCAATAAAGGAGTTCTGATTAATAAAAATTTCATTTTGGATAAAACCCAGAACCTACTGGGGACACTGAGGATTTTTGACAACCAGTACTCCCACCCAATCACTTCGAAGAGGCAGATAAAATTTTACCCTATCCCTGTCCCTAAGTATTTCTCCTGGAGTCCGAAGTCAAGCGGGCCTTCGGAAGCATCACTACAAACAAAGCTAGTGGAGGTGATGGAATTTCAGCTGAGCTATTTAAAGTCCTAAAATAAGATGCTGTTAAAGTGCTGCACTCAATATGTCAGCAAATTTGGAAGACTCAGCAGTGGCCACAAGACTGGAAAAGGTCAGTTTTCATTCCAATCCCAAAGAAAGACAATGTCAAAGAATGTTCAAACTACTGCACAATTGCACTCATCTCACATGCTAGCAAAGTAAAGCTCAAAATTCTCCAATCCAGGCTTCAATAGTACGTGAACTGAGAACTTCCAGATGTTCAAGCTGGATTTAGGAAAGGCAGAGGAACCAGAGATCAAATAGCCAACATCCACTGGACCATAGAAAAGGCCAGAGAGTTTCAGAAAAACATCTACTTCTGCCTTATTGACTACACCAAAGTCTTTGACTATGTGGACCACAACAAACTATGGAAAATTCTTCAAGAGATGGGAATACCAGACCACCTTACCTGTCTCCTGAGAAATCTGTATGCAGGTCAAGAAGCAACAGTCAGAACCAGACATGGAACAACAGACTGGTTCCAAATTGGGAAAGGAGTACATAAAGGCTGTATATTGTCACCCTGCTTATTTAACTTATATGCAGAGTACATCATGCAAATTGCCGGGCTGGAGGAAGCACAAGCTGGAATCAAGATCGCCGAGAGAAATAATCAGCAACCTCAGCTATGCAGATGACACCACCCTTATGGCAGAAAACAAAGAGGAACTGAAGAGCCTTTTGATGAAAGTGGAAGAGAGTGAAAAAGTTGGCTTAAAGCTCAACATTCAGAAAACAAAGATCATGGCATCCAGTCCCATCACTTCATGGCAAACAGATGGGGAAATAATGGAAATAGTGACAGACTTGATTTTCTTGGGCTCTAAAATCACTGCAGATGGTGACTGTAGCCATGAAATTAAAAGATGCTTGCTCCTTGGAAGAAAAGTTATGACCAACCTAGACAGCATATTAAAAGGCAGAGACATTACTTTGCTGTCAAACGTCTGTCTAGTCAAAGCTATGGTTTTCCCAGCAGTCATGTATGGACATGGGAGTTGGACCATAAAGAAAGCCGAGTACCGAAGAAGGCATACTTTTGAAATGTGGTGTAGAAGACTCTTGAGAGTCCCTTGGACTGCAAGGAAATCAAACCAGTCAATCCTAAAGGAAATCAGTCCAAATATTCATTGGAAGGACTGATGCTGAAGCTCCAATACTTTGGCCACCTGATGCAAAGAACTGACTCACTGAAAAAGACCCTGATGCTGGGAAAGATTGAAGGCAGGAAGAGAAGGGGACAACAGAGAATGAGAGGGCTGAATGGCATGACTATATGGACATGAGTTTAAGCAAGTTCTGGGAGTTGGTGATGGACAGGGAAGCCTGGCGTGCTGCAGTCTGTGAGGTTGCAAAAAGTCAGATACGACTGAGCAACTGAACTGAAGTATTTCTCAAAATCAGCTCTTTACAACGTAAAACATTAAAGAAGCATTTGGATTAAAATAACTCTAAGATTGCTTTGTGGTATAATATACCATGATTATTTGTGAGACATCTGAGAAAGACAATTTCTCTGAATCTTAATTTTTCTATCTATATAAAACGATGGCCTTAAGCTAGAAGACATGATGGCCTGTCAACACTAAAATTATGCTACAGTGAAGTCTGTAAGAAAATTAGTAGGGGCCATTTTTGAATTTAGGATAGATGTATTATGAGTATACATTCCCATCCCTGCAGATCTTTGTTTCAATCTCTGATGCCACCTGCTTCAAATTTAATGCCTTCTGTAAATTATTACCATTACATACCTTTTCCTCAGGTTACTAGAAACTAGATGCAAAGATTTTTTTAAGCACTTCAATATCCTTATCTTTCCTTAGGTAATATATGAACCAGAAATAATGTGGTTTATTTTGGTGGAGGGAGGGAGCAGGGGGCGATGACAACTCTTAGGTTTTTTGTTTTGCCTAAATCTGAAAGGGGGTGCTGTTTACTTTATTCATGCCAAATATAAAGAGACAACTAAATGGACCAAAGGATGAAGAGTGAGACAAACAAAAAGTTCTAGATGAATACGAAAATAATCCAAGCTTTTGAAATAGAAGGAAATGGCAATCCACTCCAGTATTCTTGCCTGGGAAATCCCATGGACAGAGGAGCCTGGCGGGCTACAGAACATGGGTCACATGGACTTAGCGACTAAACAAACAACTATATTTGTATGTATGTATGTATGTGTGTGTGTGTAAACACTGTGTGTGTGTGTAAAACACTGAATCTCTCTGCTGTATACCTGAAACTAATACAACTTTGTAAATCAACTATACTCCAAAAAAATAAAAAAGTTATACCAAAGTACCAGACTAAAGAAAAGTACAATGCTACAGGGGCATTTTCATCAAAGTGAATTTCAAAAATATTCCAAATTGTCAGTTATGAGTATATTTTCAGAAACCATACCCTTTATCTCCAAGTACTCAGTATAAAGTTCAACCTTTTTATAATAATAATAAAGAAAAGCCAGAAAATATATTTCTGTATTATCTTCTGCTAAATAATCTAGACCACTGATGAGTCCTATTCTGCTGGAAGTGACAGATCTGAGGAACAAGATCTGGAAAACTAAAAGGCAACTTTCAGTTATAAAACAAACAAAAAGCACTATTAAATCAACAGTTACAATTCGGTTCTTTTCATCTTTGATCCAACAGGTCAAAAAAGTATCTTCAACATAGAGAGATGTGAACTATTAGATTCTGTGCCAGAAAAGCATTAGTCCTACAGAGATTGGTTGCTAAAGAAGTCAGAGCTCTGTAATTAAAAACCACATGTACATAGAATAAAGTGCTATAAACAGCCCTTTTTAGTATTATAGTAAGGGTCATGAGACAATCACTCATGGGTGGTTTCAAGTTCTTAAGTTCACCACTCTAGGCAACCTTGGACTGTTAACAAAATTCTAGAGCCAGCCCTGAAAATTTTGCTTAAGAGGCTCATAAGAACTTAACTACATCCTTACATAAATGACAATCTCTTGCCTATTAAGCTGACATAAAGAAGATATGTCTCATAAAGAACTTTCCTAACAAGTGCCTTTCGAAGGTCATTCGCTATTTTTCATGTGATTCAAAACATCAATTTTAAGCTTCACTGTAAGAAAAATGTTACAAATTAAAATAGTATTTTTCTATCATCAATTTTAAGATGCACATTACAGAGATAAATCCACCAGCAAGAATTTTACAATGAAAGTCTAACACCAACATGATGAAGGATTAAGTATTACCTACAGAGTGTAAGATATAGTGAATAAAACTAGAGCTCAGAAAATTTGGTTTTGGTCCCAGTTTTACTTTAAATCAACAGAACTGAATGATTTTGAATAAATCACTTTACTATCATTAAGGCTAACTATGGAACATATACTCAACAAATTGTTTTACCCAATATAGAAATAAATGAGTGTAACTGAATTATATAATTATAAAATGCAAAAGAACAACCGTGATGTCAGATTTTTTAATTATTAAATGCCATACCTGAAGAATGTAATAATACGTCAGTCTTGCTATTGCTGGTTTTAAAGTACCAAAAACTTAAATTCTGCCACTTATCAACTAATCTTGTTCACAAAATTCATTTGAAGTGATAATTTATCCATTAAGTATCATTAAGTGTTAAAACAGTAAATGTGAAGAATCAAATACCACCACAGATAACTACAGATAATAGAGATTTCAATCATATTACAGCAGAGCAGAATATTTTAATTATGCAAATCCTAAAGAGTAGATATAAAGGTTTAATAGAGATATCTGTCACGGTCCTAATTCAAGCACTGAGAAACCAGCATGCTTGCCTTGTAATATACTGATACTTAAAAAAAAAATAAGTATTTATATATTTTTTAAATGTTAGCACTTTTATTCCTTTTAACTTATATAATATAGTTTCAATGGTCCTTCCTACTGGAAAAAGACAAGTATAGTAGTGTTAGCCACTCAGTCATGTCCGCCTCTTTGGGACCCCATGGACTGTAGCCCGCCAGGCTCCTCTGTCCATGGGATTCTCCAGGCAAGAATACTGGAGAGGACTGCCATTCCCTTCAGAGGACCCTTCCTGACCCAGGGATCAAAACCAGGTCTCCTGCATTGCAGGCAGATTCTTTACCGTTTGAGCTACAGGGAAGACCAAAATACTGAAGTGGGTAGTGGTAGTCAGAATACTGGAGTGGGTAGCCTTTCCCTTCTCCTGGGGATCTTCCCAACCCAAGGATCGAACCCAGGTCTCCCACATTGCAGGCAGATTTCTTCCCCTGAGCCACAGGGGAAGCCCAAGAATACTGGAGTGGGTAGCCTATCCCTTCTCCAGCGGATCTTCTTGACCCAGGAATCAAACTGGGTCTCCTAAACTGCAGGTGTATTCTTTACCTACTGGGCTATCAGGGAAGCCCCCAAAAGACAGGTTTTTGTTTTTGTTTTTTTTAATAAAAAATGCCTGGATACCTGTACATTTGGGGTATTTTACTCCTCCTATCAAAAAGACACCACTCATGAAGACTCCACATTTCCACTGCAGGGAATGTGGGTCTCATCCCTCATCAGGGAACTAACATCCCACGTCTTACAGCAGAAGAAACCATTCATTTAGACATCTTTAATTAAGGGACCTCACTGCTTCTGCAAATGAAGTATGAAATCCTTTCATTTTAGAAAAATGACAAAAGTCAGCTAAATATTTAGGCCCTACCAGCCCTCCTCTGCTATCCCTGTGACCAGGCGCTCTTGAAAGTATCATTTCAATCAAATCCAAAACCCAGGTAACCAAATCCTTTTTTCTAAAGGTCCATGATCATGTGATTTATCCACCAAATTAAAAATAATAATACTTTAAGGTAAACTAACATCACTAGATGTAGAATATAAATTAAGTGAGCTTTATGTATTATCAGGAGTAAGCAAAATAGTAAGTGAGTTTTAACCAACAATACTACTCACAAACTTTACTGTGAATTTAATTACCAACATACTGCTTCACAATAATTTCTACAATACAAATGTGCAGAAATCTTAATGAAAATGTAAACTGTTTTGGATAAAAGTCTACTATGCTCAACACTGAAGCAAACAATTTAAAAAATCATTTACATTATTTCTAAACTAAAAATGTAACTGCTGTATTATAACTGCCTCTTTGTTCCAAATAAATGCTCTAAAGAATGGCAAATATTATAAAGTAAAATAGCAATAATTTCTGTGAGGAATCCCATTATTGCAGAACTAAATAATCAACCTGAATATAATGGATGTAAATTTCTCTGCTAACAAGTGTTTTTTTAAAAAAATCACTGCATAGTAATTTGACACAAAACTAAGACTTTATCAAGTAGTTTGTTTTTGTAGTATACCAACAATAAAACAATAGATTTAATAAATACATACAGTTCCAGACAGGACATCATGGGGGCAACAGTTGAGAAGGTGACTCTTGCATACTCTGTCATCACTGAATTTGATTCGTTGACGAGTAGTGTCTCCTGTAATAGAGGAAAGTTAATAACATTCAAGGTTAGACATTTGGAAAATATGTATTTTCTGAGAGCCCTACTAACACTAGCTTTTTATGTGTGGCTATATACACACATTTATAAATCACCTCAAGAGGGGTTAGTTTATATAATATCCTACAGAAAAACTATTTTAGACAACATGCAGTTGCAGTACGTGTACTGCACATGTAATTCAAACAGTCAAAGTGGGAAAGCAATGCATTCTGTTAAACAGAGTACTTCAGAAAAGCACAGGATTTAGAGCAGGAATGGACCTTAAAGATTATTGAGTCCAACTCCTTTATACTGAAGATGAGAAAACTGAGGACCCAAGAGGTTAAACGACTTGCAGCAGACCCACTAGGAGAATTTCTATTGGTATACGATGTTCCCTATGTTGACACTAAGCACTGATTTATTCTGTAATTATTTACATTAATTGAAAAACATAAAAAGTAATCTTGCAATCATTGCATACACACTGCGAATCCCCACTGAACCCCAGACGCCATTTCTTCCACTATTTTGTTCCAGCTGAAGTGTCTCCCTTTTGCTGCTGGGAGGAGTTAGAGAGGGTAGAATGACGTGTTTAAGAGTGTACAAACCTGGAAGAAGGACTTACACACCAGTCAAACAAAGGCACATTGCCTAAATGAAACATTTAACTTAATGGCTCCAAAGGTTCCATACCTCCCAAGTTTTAGGTAGTCTGTGCTATAAATGGCCAAAGTGGGTACATTTAAATTTATTCTGTCTTCATTTAACACAATACACCTCCTAGGCAACAGAAGCTTCCGACCTGCTAGTCAAACATGCCTATCTACTCAAAACTTGAAAAAATCTAAGAAAAAGAAAGGTAACTATCTCTAATAACAACAACAAAAAAATAGATGTTAGTTACGATTTTTTTTGCTTCAAATCTCTTTGGGAAGGGGTAACTCTTAAGGATGGTTTCCTCTAAGGAGACTGATTAAGCCCTAGGAAATGAAAGTGTTTTATTTTTAGCCTTATATTGACATAGTCATTGATGAATGAAAACCTACTGGTGAATTACTGAAGCAAGAACTGTTGGTACCAAAACAGACTGTAAATAACACTGTACTAAAACTTTCATCGATGAAGAGATTCAATTGTTTGTTTTTCACATGTGAGTAACAAAAAAGGTTAAAACTTTACCCCTTTCACATGGTATTATTTTAAAGAGCTTAACTCAAAGTCAATTAAATACTATCATTTTTAGGTGAGGAAGATTTTGTTCAGATTGTTTTAACTTGGTTAAAAAGACTTAAAGAACACATAATTTGCAATCATGGTTTATAAAATGTTAAGAACAGTAACTTATCGCTAAAACAGCTTCAGAGCAGTTCAACAATAGGTTTTCTAGAGGCTAGTCTCTAGTTAAAGTATGTTATTTTTGACACCACAATTTGGAGTAATTCATTTAGTGTTCACGCCTGCTACTATAATAAAGGTTATTTTGATGGTCCTTTTTTCCTTTTAAACACAACTGCTTTTTGTTCCACATTCATTAACACATCTGAAAAGTTAGTGATAACTCACGGCTCGGCGAATGCGGGGCCTTTCTGACACTCCCTTGCAGATTGAAGTAGGCAGGCATAGATACATTGAACCTTTACAAATAAAACAAGGGGCCAGATTGTTCAGTTTGTATAGAATAGACTCTGCCAGCAATTTCAATACAGCATCTAGAAGTACATGTTGACTGTAAAGATTCTTGTATATGAAAACAAAAGTGAACAAAATCAGGGCTGGTGGGGGGGTGTTTTCTGTGTTTTGACTTAACAAGTATAAACCCTGGAGAAGAATATGACTGATCGTAGCTAAAAGTCCAAGGCTGGAGCTCTGTAAAGTGGTCCCTGGGCCAACTGGGTTTTAGAAAAAAATTTTTTATAAAGCAAATTTCATCAAGACTGATCAGGGCCTTAAGCTCATGTCAGACTGGTACTCTGATGAGCTCACATCAGAATGGCAATGCCAAAAGCCATGAGGCTTTTTGCTTCCTCACATGTAAGAAAAAAATATTTTACCTTAAATCTGTACTCAAATTATGCTAAGAAATTTAAACATAAATTTTTGAAGAGGAAAAAAACTTCTAGAAGTCCCCTGCCACAATTATCTAAGCTTTTCAGTAATGCAACAGCAGTATCGTTTCAGTGCTTTGTCAAACTAATGGCTCAAGAATATTTCAAGCCAAGCTTTAGAGTAAAATTAAGATTTTAGAAGTTTTACTAGTTAAGCATTTTGTAAGAAATCACAACATAAATCCAATATTAACATATGTGCCTTGAAGACACTGCTATCAGATAAAATGTAAACAGTTTCAAATATGAATTAAACAAGATTATCCCAAATGAGTTTGGGAATACTAAAAAAAAGTATCAGTTTCTATAAACACCAAAAAGTATTTTTAATTAATCTTCACTGCATATAAATGTCTGCTCTATTTGATAACTGCAGCAAACACAATAAACACAGTTATCAAACATCAGCCTGCACAGTAATCTTTATAAACAAAGAAATAATAAAATTCCTAATAATTTGAGATAAAAAATGAAAAGGATTAGCAACTGAGTATCTGTCTATTGCTATTTTTAAAATTTCACTTAAGAGACCTTAAGGTTAACATTCTAAGATAATTTGGCTATATTACCATGTAGTATTTAATAAATTTATTTGGGCTTATACCATGAAAGTATCATCTGACTAATCAAAGAATTTTAAAATAAAAATACTAGCAATTTTGATTTCTGTCAATATATCTGGCCCAAACCATGTTTTTCAAAAGAAACTAGGTAAAACAGCACTCACTGAAAAACAAAGTTGGGGAGAGGGGCTGTAATTAACAAGGAACAAATATGAACCAAATCTCCTTACAAGAAATTATTTTATTAATCAAATGTACTTCAAATATACTTTATCTTTGGGGTTTCTGGGTATGTATTCACTATAAAAATAACCTAAGTTAAACAACTGCCCCATTACACTAATACTGGATCCAAACCAAAGAATCAAGCCGACTCCTGAAGATATCCTCTGTGCCGGGCAATGGGTTTACAAAGAGGCATTTAATTAAGACAAGCTCTCTACCCTCAAGGAGCCCATCACTTTCCTAGAGAAAAGAGGGTATTTAAATACAGTAACAACAAAAGGGGGCATGATCCAAGTGCCAAATGAATGTTTATAATGGATGGAATACTATCAAACAGTAGTACTTCAGGAATTCTAAGACTACAATGACCACAAGGACTGAAGAGGTTAGAGGAGGCTTTGTGCAATAGATAGAAGCCATTATTTGAAGGAAAGATAGGACTTAGACCAAAAGAATGGGCAAAGAAGAGCATTCCAAACTGGCATACCATCTTTGACAAAGGAAGGCAAGAAGGTTTGGGAAATCATATCTGGCTTTGGCAAATGGTTTCATGTAGGGCAATAGCAAGATTATTTTCAGGGTAAAATCTTGTTTCTTTAATTTCTTCCCCCAGATTTTACATGTGTAAACAAAGAAAAAGCTTAAAAATAATGAGGCAGAGATTAGATCAAGTTAACACAATTTACAACAAAATGCCCTACCCATAAAAATATGGCAGACTCTCTTCTCTATAACCTCCATGATGCTAATTAATTAGGCTCTGTAGATAACCATAATGGTAAGGATTGAGATTAAAACCTTGATTTAGAACTTTGAAAGAAAAAGTGTTCTTTATTTTAAAGGAAGCACCAAAATTTCTATTTTTTCTACCAAACAACTAACTTCAGAGTAACCTCTCTCTGTTCCTCAACCCCCTCAAGGGCTTCATGAATCCTAACCCATATTTGGGAACAACTAAGTCACAGGTGTACAATAAAAACTAGAACGCACGTTGTTCCTCTTAAACAATGTTCCTCAGTAACATTAATGGAACCTGAGGTGCTACCAAAGCAACTTCACTCAGGGAATATGGACAGGTCACTCTAAAAAGGCGACTTCTGTCCAAACTACTCAAAAGCTACTATTCTCAAAATCCCCTTCAATCTGTAGGGAGAAAAAGCTAGGCCCACTGTAAATCCCAACACTGCCACTGTATGGTCCTGCCTCTTCTGAAACAGACTTGCATTTAAACTGCAGTAGTAACACTTAAAATTTTGGCCTATATGGTATCTAACATCGTTTTACATGGTGCATGCTATTTCCCCAATATCCACCCCCTCCCTTCCAGTGCCAACCACCCTCTCCCTCCCATACAAACAATAAATCAAATCAATTTTCATAGATTTAGGTGCTATTTTTAAAAACATCAAAATTTTACTTTACCCATTCTCTCCGATGCTCCCTGTATTTTTTTAAGCTGTGAGTGGATGACCATGCTATGTGATCAACAACTGTGAAGGCTAAGCAAAAGTGAACTGAGTTTAGTATTGTAATTTCAAAAGAACCTTAAAGTTTGTAATATTTGACATATATAATGGTATGCAGAATCCTTATTTTACTGCATTTTATCAGGCATTAATGGCAAGCAATTTATAAAAACAACTAATTAGTATTTCTTTTGTACAGAATTAGCTTAAAGCTTAGCTTAGAGAAAACAGAGGGAAAAACTCAACAGCACACAAAGCAAACAGAAGCATCCTAGTTTAGAAACGGGGCCAAGAGGGGAAAAGCTCTCCCACGTTCTCTGATGTGACAATCAAATCCTTCCCCTCCCCACAGGTATACTTGTTGGGGCCCTGTGTCTCTGTTGGCTGGGGCAGAGTAGGCTCACTCCCTCTGGAATAAATGCCATACTCTTTCAGTGAAAGAAAAGCCAGAGCTACAAAGAGCAGTGAATAAGCTTTAAGTTTCTTTAAGCTTAAAGTTTCTTATTTCCCGTGCCCTCAAATCTTCACATGTTCCACCTTATTACCATTTCTTACCAACATAGGCTATGAGTCCGCAGAACGTGGAAACTATATAAAGACCAATTTCTAATCTAGTGCAGAGCAGGAAGAGACCTGTCCTGTGTTAGTAAACACTCATCTTCATGTTTCTGTGAAACTCTTAGGTCTTCTTGTGGAACCAATAGCTACTGCTGCACAGTAACTGTTACAGTAAAGAACAACATTGACCTTTTTTTACAGCTTTCTCCATCAGTCTCACCAACTCCCCTAACTTCTCCCACCTACCTTTGTTGTTCCTTTAGCCTGAAGCTCATCTATAACCTAAATTTAGCCTAAAGCGCACCTATAAGAATGCTTTTAAAATAATCTTCAAAGAAAAAACTCATTACTCCATTTACCTTGTTAATAAATACACTGTTTAATTCATCATATATTTATACACTACAAAGTGTTAAGTTCATTTTATGAAAGCATTCACTACCAGGTCTTAAAATAATGATCATTGATGCTTTGAAAATATTTAATATGACCTGGTACATATGAAACTTTCCAGGAACATATTTATTATGTAAGGAAAGGAAAGAAAAAATACTCAAAGATGGCAGAAGGAAAAACTAATGAGGGCATTTTCCCTTCCAAATGTAGTATCAAGTCATTTCTAACAGAACTTAGGAAATCACACCGAATACTAGTAGAGGCTTTCCTTTCCCCTAGAAAAATCCAAAAAATAAAGGTATTAAAAGGCTAGCCCTCCTAATTCATATGGTTTATCATCACAAATAGGTACTTGTATCACCCTCACCATCATATTCCCCATGACAAGCCCATTTTTAAAATGCAATGCCCACTGTGGAAGAAATTTCCAAGACAAGTTCGTTCTTGCTGAATATCAAAGACAAATAATGCTAAAATAATTTTTCAAATTTTCCAGTCTATTTGTCTGTGAAAAATCCATATAAAAATATTATAAGGAATGAAACAGAGAAACAGCCTTGTAACAGGAGAAAAAGCTTAGGGTCTTTAAGAGCTAAAAGAATGGTAAAGGAAATGTTCAAAAATAAATACTAAAGTAGCTGCATTCCAAGAATTCTATCCCACCCCTTGCCACAATCCTGTTTTCTCTCATTATAAAGCAGAGTCTTGGCCACTGGCAGGGGTCAGAGCCATCACACTTCCGCCAGGGGATGTATGCTTTAGGAAATCAACATGTTGCTCCTCTTAGATATAAGGCACACAATAGAAGTGTGTCTTGAATAAATAGTTATCCACAAATGTAGTCCTAAAAGTGGATTACATATACGTTGTTTTATGGTATATGCCATTAAGGGAAGTCAATTATTAAAAAGTTGTAGCCTGCTAAATTTTATATTTTGATGCTTACTTCAGAGCTGCAATTCTGACACAGTAACACTCATACTCTGGATATCTGGTGCCTTCTATCATCCGCAACGTTTTATACACAAAATTAGAAGTAACAAAAGCTATCTCTGACTATGAAGAAATAGCTGAAAAGAGCAGAAGAAAAAGTATTTGGCAGATCTGTCTATTAATGAGGCAAGTTTTCAATGGTTGGTGATTGCTATAAAAGCTAAGCGGAGCCTCCCCAAATCTAAAACAAAGTAAAGAAACAAAAATGGAAAAGAAATGAGAACATCAAAGGACAGAAGTGACAGACAACTCAATGATAAAGGAATTTAAAATGAAAAAACAGATTAGCATGAAGGAGACTGAGCCTTGTAAGTACTGAAACAACACAGAAGAAAATCCACTGACATATTCACAAAAAATGCCTTTGGGGGAAAGGACTAAAACAGTGAAGGAGAACCTAAGAGACTTCATTTCTAACACTTTTTTTTTTTTTTTAAGGGAAATTTACAAAACATTTGTTCAGTCTTAGAGATGTTTGGCAGTCTTTTTTAACATTTTTTCAAAATTAGATATCTATATATGTAATCAGCATACAGAATTTATCACTTACTGTACCTCTTCACTCCCTACTAGACTTTCAGTCCATCTAGGGTCAGAGTCTTATGTCACTACTTTATTGCAGAGTCAAATGACAAAAGCAGCAAATATGTCCATAATCTCTAAGGAAAAAAAAGCAAGAAAAATCTGAAGCAACCCAGCAACCTAGGGATATTCAGGTTCTAGTTGCACCAACAATTACTACATCCTAAAACACATAGGCCGGTATCAGAATACCATGTCTGGGGAAGTATTCCCTGTAATATTATGAGGCAAATTAAATCATTTTATTTATCCTCATACCAGAATTTCTGAAAATACATGGTTTCTAAAATCTGAGGGGAATCAACTTTTCCTTATTAAGCATGCCCTGACGGTTCCCTGCCCATAATGCAGAATCACAGCACTTCTCCCCAGTTTCTAGTCCATGAGTTTTCTTTGACAAATAGCCAGCACCTTTTCACAATCCCACTGTGAAACAGGCTGGTGAAATCCTGCAGAAATACTGACCACCACAGACCGGAACATTAATGGAGAGGTAAGATCAAGCTAAATAGGCAATTTCATCCTAGAAGTCTGAATGGATCTCTCTAGGGACTTCTATATCTGTCCATCTTATGGGTGTGTATTTCTATTTCTAAGGAAAAGTCATTTCTACTTAGGGGCTTAGATATGTATAGTTCAAACAGCTTTCCTTCCATGTAAGGAACTAGAACTGCATTTCCTAAAGTACAGAATTTGTACAAAAAAGTGATTTTTAGCTGTTACATAATTTCACCAGCACGACATTTTGAACACCACTCTATCACTTAGTAGTGATTATATATCATGATTAAGTCAGGAAAAAAGTTCCCACTTACTGCCTAGTATGTGTCTAATTAATACATCTAACGAGCTCTAATTTTCAGCACAGGTAAATGACAACAGAATCTAGTTTTCTCTTATAACACCATGTTGTTTTCACTGTATTTATTTTCCTGGTGACATAAGCTTTCACTTTAAAGTTAACTTAAATTTTCAGAAAGTGAGTTGACAACTAAAAATGTTAAAACAGGGTAAAAAATAGTAAAGTGATATATGTGACTAACATTTGGGAAACATTTATCTAGAACAGGGTTTCTCAAACTTTCAGTGTGCATCAGAGTCACATGGAAGGCTTCTTAAAACACAAATGGCATGCACCCAACCCCAGAACTTCTAATTTGGTAGGCCTGGAGTGGTAGGTCCAAGAATCTGTATTTCTAAGAAGTTCCCAGGTGATGCTAAGGTTGATCAGGCACCACACTTTTGAGCAACACTGATCTAGAACAACGGTCAACATGCTTTTTCTTAAAGGGCCAGATGGCAAATACTTTAAACTTACCAGCTTTCTATCTCTGCTGCAAAGCAAAGCAGCCATAGACCATATATACACAAATGGGCACAACAGTGTTCCAACAAAACTTTATTTACAAAAAGCGAGTGGGCCACAGTGCCAACCCTGATCTAAAACACACCCTCAAGAGACAGAGAAGAGTATAATGTTTAACATAGCAGTAGGACAGAATATAGAAGCCGCCAAACAGCAAGGTACATACACTATAGATACTATACATAAACATCTAACCAATTTTATTGAAAGGAAAAACTTTGTAAAGTTTAACTCTGAAAGAGAAAACTGATGTCTGCAGAAAACTGAGGTCTCAAGAAAATAAAAACAAAACAATTTACCATGCATTCAGGAGACATGACAAAAGATTCAGCAAGGGCAGCTGGTTAAATTCTTTTCATGTAGAATCACAGAGGTCAAACATCATTGCACATGGTTCACAACTAAATTAGAACATAAGGATCAGTATCTAGTGAGTGCTTTTTTAAGAAAAAAGTTTTAAAGACTCCTTTCTCTAGCCCATGTTAAATAGCCAAATATAACATTTATTCAGCTGACTGAGTTATTTTCTTCTAATGGCTTTGACTTTTCAAGTCTTAAGCTACTTAGTTAAAACACAAAACTGTAGCTAATTTCAGAGTTTTTATGAACTACTTTTCTCTACATCCTCAATAATCTTACATAACTGATTAAATGATCAAATGGCCTTGCCTTCTAATTTCTATCCTAGCAGCTGCTAGTGTATGAGAACTTAAACTGGAAAGGAACAGAAAGACTTTTGCAGGTGCTGAATCCATAAGATTCCTGTCATAAACTTACCCTTCCTCCCACTCCCTCACTCTTTCTCCAGCAAAATGTTCCAACTTTCTTCATCTTCTTACCCACAATTCTGCCATACACTGATTATTAAGTTGGGTAGTACAGTCATGTATGTGTCCTCAATGAATATACTAACAGTCCTGAGCTTTTAGGATTCCGTCCATTTTAAGCACCTTTCTGAAATTCCATTCTTGAAGAGTACCTCTCTCATTTATCTAGCCTTGCCCACAGTTTTAAGCCCTCTGCCTATCCTTGCAACCTCGAATTTGCCTGAATCCCTAGCAACTCCGAGGTTTAATATTTATATGAACCACCTGGTACTGAACACTGACTCACTAACCCTCACCCACATCCATGGCAGCTTACTTGCCTTTAACTTCCTGCTACCCATCTTAAAGATAGAGCTCACTAACATTTATTCCCATATGACATCTTAAACAAACCAAATCAAAGTATTCACTTGCTGCTTATAAAGCTTATGCACTGATAGACAAAATGATCTCTTTGGCTTTTTTTTTTTAACCAAAGCAAAGAATGTCTCAGAAGCACAGGTTTCCTTGAGGAGAGCTAAACTGTAGAAAATCCAAGAACAATGCAGAGTTGTAGGAGGTAATATTATTATTGTTTTCTGAGTTGTACTGTAGTCAGAAATATCATTCAGAGTTCAAAACTAGTTTTTTTTAAATGAATTCACTATGTGGGTGTTAACAGTTTTCAGTGTTTTGATATGCTTGGACCTCTGATAAAATCCTATATTTACTAAAACTGTTTAACTTTATGTTTAACTATTTAATGTTTGTTAAATTTTCTTAAAATATCAAAAGAATTCACAAGCTCTAGAATTAGATATATCCCATTATTATTTCAAAAAATGTGTGCTTACATATTAAAGGCTATGCCTCCTTCACTTAAAATGAATAATCCAAGTGGAATAGAAGAATGATTTACAACTGACCAAGAAATAAATGATCCATTATGTTAATGAGAGAAAATGAGGAGAAAATGCTCTCGATGTTGATGACAACTCAAGGAACACAGATTACAGTCAAGGTGATTTTATGAAGAAAATCCACTGACGAGAACACTAAAATCTTTGATTCAATATTTATTTTGAAGAAAAGCAGCGTGGTCATGCTGTCCTATATGTTCAACAGTTACGTATCACTAGTACCAGGAACAAATAACTGATTTTCTGAACTGCATTTTCCTGATTATCTCCTAGGGTGCATGTTCCTTTAACTTTACATCCTGTAAGATATAACCACCATACAATACAAATGACCAGCAAAAATATTTAATTATGGTTAATGTACTCTGTTAACTGAGAAAGTACATCATAGGTTCAGAAAGATTATCATCCAAAACAGCTAAAATTACCTGAAAGCTTTAACTTGCCCTGAACATTCCCTAACCATAATGGACAACAAATGATGCTGTAAAATTCTAATCTATATTCTGAGCCCTATAGTCTACTGGTTGTTTTTGAAGGCAGATTGCTATTTCTGGCCTGATATAACCTTTCAGAGATGGACTCTGTTCCCATTTAAGAGTTATAAGCAATTTAAGAGGTATGGAATCCTTAAAACTACATTCTGTAACTTCCCTAGTTGCTAAACTTAGAAAGTAATCTAAATATACACCCTCAATTTTGTTTAACTCCTATCCCTCAAATCTTGCAAGACCTTTCTGGGGTCAGGACTAGAGACCTCTCATAAGTAAACCGTACTTGCTGGCAAAAGGGCTTTAGCTAAGGGACACCCTTTCAACTAAACCAACAGAACAAAAATGACTAGTCTGTGTGAGGACACTAGGTTCCTCCAATCATCACACAGACAATTCAACTGAACCGCTATTTGACTTTTCCTGTGTTGCTTCTCCTTTTTAAATGGAATATTTTGGGGAAAACAAATTATCCCTCTCTTTTCTGTTACTGCTAACAACCAAAACAAAGTATTTATAAAATTTAATGTATCTTAAGATACTAATATCTACCTATGGTTTCTTCCTTTTAAAAAATTTAAAATATACTTATTTGTCAACATTTTTGAGGATAACATAAGAAATTACTTGGCTTCTCATTTAACAAAGTATAGATTTAACTTGAGGCAAAAAAGGTTAAGTGACTTACCCAAGGTTACAATTAGAGGTACAGCTGGGGCTAGAAACCAGGTCTCCTGAGTCTCAGCCCAGTGCTCTTTTCCTTAGCCCATGATGCCTTATCAGAAAAATCCAAATACAGTCAGACCCCCAGTTACATGGGTATGAGTTACACTGATTCACATATACAAACTTTATATAGTGTGACCAATGTTTCAACTCACGCGGTACCCTGCTTCCATTTATGCAGTATGCCAGGCATCGGCACGATTTTCAGTGGCACACAGGCGGTTGCCACCACCAGGGCCCTAGGCAAAATTGCAAAGAAGGCAAAGTTTGTCTTTGGCCCTCCCACTTCCCTTATGCATTCCTCTCCCACCTCCTGGTCATCCCCCTGCCCAGCCTCCCAGCGCGATCATGCTGCCCTCTGGTTGTTCAAAGCCTCCCACTTCCACCACTCACCCAGGACTGTTCTTTCTGGAAGTGCCCAGTGATCCAAAATTACCTCACCTTTTCCCTACTAAAAGTCCCTCTTCTGAGAATTTCAGTAAAGTTTTGGTCATCTACATGATTAACTGATTTAAGTAATTCCAAGTTACATTTAACAGCCAAATCTCCAAGGAGTTTAAAAAGGAACTAATTAAAAATTCTGATTTGGGGGCGGGAAAGAGGAAATAAATCCTCCTTAGAGGGACAAAGGAAGTACAGGTGCCCTGGCTCCCTGCGCCACTTCAGACTCCCTCACAGACAGCACTCTAAGGGCAGAGGGGGGTTACTGCCACCCTGACAAAAAGGCAGTGGCTGCTTTAGAGTCAGTCTCTGGGGTTAAAAAAAAAAATTGGACACAGCTGCTTTAAATACTCTCCTACCTACCTTCTCCATCTCTCTCCCACCCCTTGGACCCCACTTCCACTTCTTAGTAACCATTCCCTTAAGCTGTTCCTGTGTCCAACACAAAGCTTCCCATTATATAATTTCAAATTACATGGTGTTATTCAGGAAGGTGTCCGTATTCCCTATCCTTGGATAACTTGAAGTTGACTGAATACTTAAAAAAAAAATACTAATTATTTGAAGGTCCTGGATAAGATGAGTATATAAACTCATTAACTATGTGGTAAGAAGGAAAAGTATGCTCCGATTCCTACGTACATAAAAGAACTAATCTGGGTATCTAAAAAACATTCTCCTTGAAAGTAGTATGTTTCTTACTTCTAGCCCAACACAGCAGTGAAAATCCAGTCATTTCAGCTAAAATAATATCGTGGACTTGTAAACATGAGTTCATGGGTAAATCCTCTTAGTCTGGAGGCAAAAAAAAAATCCAGTAACAGACACATAAAAATATAAATTTATCTGTATACAAAGCAGAGTGGATTTTAAGAAACGCAAGTTTCTGCGGATTACACACATAGGAAAAATATGTATGTATGTATATGTGTGAGTACACACACACACACACACACACATATATTTTAATTCAGTTTTACAATAGTAGATTGCAGTCTAGTTTGGAAATTTATCAGGTGATAATAGTTGCTTTGATCCAACTGCCCTCCCAGTAAAATTAGGAAACTAAATCCATGAGGAAGGTACCAAAAATGGCATCCAACTAGGATTAATAGGATCGTGTAAACTATGTCTTAAGTAAAATGATTTCTATAATTTTACTACAAAGATTAGTTATTCTGTTAGTTAAAATCCTGAATTAAGCCCCTTCTTCAAAATGGAAAAGGAGCAATGTTAAATAAACGCTACAGTTTTAAAACCACTCTAACCTAAAAGTGAAAAATGTTAACTGATAGAAGTTTCTCCAGTGGCATTTTTAATTAATGCTAACTTTCAAGGGTTTACTACATAAATAAAACTCATTTCCTTCCCAATCTTCCTCTTCTCTATACACAACCACAAGTAGGTTTGCGATCTACACCTACTTTTCTATACGTTCTAAGAAGAAAAGTTCCAAATATGGGTTTTTATTAAAACTGAATTATGAACACTGATAAACCATGCAAATTATGTACTGCTAAAAACATTTGAATTCAATAAAATGTTTTAAATCTACTCACATTTTGCTGCAAAGCACTCAAGGAAATTCTAACAGCAACTGCTCAAAAGTTAAGTGTGTGCCTTTTCTCTTACATCAAACAACTTAAGTAACTTGTCAAGAAAAAAGCATTGGTTTAATGGCTAAGAAACTATTTGCCTGAACAAGCAACATACAAAAATGAGCAAGAATTGGCTTTGTTTCTAACAAAGTAGTGGACTAGACCCTTCCTCCATATTAGCATGGGCTTCACTCGAATTTCAAAGAGTGTATTACTAATTACCATCATCAAAAAAGCAACAGCATTTCGTCTTACCTAGAAATTCTCTATGACAAAAAGATATCCAGTCATTAGTGGTTCTTTGTACAAACACTAACCTAAGCGCCTAAAAGCATCGTTGTTTCCCTCAATTTTACTTCACTGGGCACCACATTTTCAAAATGGTTCTATTCGGGGCACATGCAAAGTTCGTCAATATTTACTGAACAAAGCGTCTATTAAATTGTCTAACAAAATGGAGGTCTCTCGGAAAAAACAGGCCGTAACATTATTTTCACAAAATGGGCCAAACACACCCGCTTCAGGAAACCATGGTTTGGGTCAGATTTTCCCATAAGAATGGTGGTTTCATCTCTGGGACTGGATTCTAGGAAAGATTTTCTCCGGACCCAGGTAAAGGGGTGGAGGGTGGGGACCATTTCTCTCTGGATACTCCGCAGGGCGGCGGCGAGGGCTGATCCCACAGCTTTGGGTTAAGGAATTAGTTCAGGGGGCGGAGGCCTTAGCGGTCCGTAGGTACCTAACCAGCGACAAGGCAGGCCGCCCGACTACGCATGAGAGACGTGGGCTCTCCCGTCCCAGCCAAGTCAACACTCGGAGCTCAAACTCTCCTTTCAGGCTCCAGGCCCCGCCTGACCCCATTGGCAGCAGTTCCCGCCAATCCGCTCGGTCGCCGCCCCCCGGGCCCGCCTGCCCAGCCCTCATTGGATGGGACGGGAGCCGGGACCTCGTGTTACCAATCTGGGAGCCCCTTACTCAGCCACACACACAAGCCCAGGTGCGCCCGCGGAGCCCCTTCCCCATCCCTTCCCCCACCCCCAGGGCACTGGCAGAGACTTACCGTCCCGGGAGGTGCCCATCAACTGGTCCAGCATCGCGCGCATCTGGGCCTGCGCCGACATGGCGGCGGCGTAGCGGGCGGGCGGGGGTGGGGCGCAGAAAGGGCCCTTTCGGGCGGGGGGGACAAGGGGAAGGGGTGGGGGGAGCTGAGACGCTTGTCTCTGTCGCCGCTGCCTCGAGACGTGCGGAAAGGAAGCCGGAGGGGTTGCAGGAGAGTCCGGGCTGCGGCTCCTCACGACGACGCGTACGTGGAAGTCAGCAGCCCCCGAAAGCGACCCTCGTTCCCTCTCTTTCCGTCGGTTCCTGGGACGGAAGCAATACCGGCTAAGCAAGCTCTCGTCTCCAACACCGCCACCCGCCAGGAGACGTCAGCCCCCCCCTCCAAGTTCTGACGCCGCTCGCCGCCACCGTCGCCGCGACGTGAGCGCGCACGCTCCTCGCGCTTGGTCGTTTCCCGCGGGGGCTCCACCAACTGGCGTCTAACTGTATTCGCTCCGCCCGCCCCGCAAGGGGTGGGGGGTTCCACCCTAACGTCTCTCGGGCGCGTGCACGCCCGCCTCTCCCGCCCCTGCCTCCAGATCTCGCGAGACTCGGGTGCCTCAAACCGGATCCGCCCCGGGCGCGAAACCTCGCTCTCCCCGCTGCGGGTCCGCTAGGGCTTCGCCGCACGGTGTGCTGGCGAGCCAGACCCAAGTTAGCCAGTGGGCCAGAGGGTTAGCCAGAGTCGAAAGTAAGTAGAAACCGCATCTGGCATTTCGACGGAGGTTAGCAGCGTTAGTAGCTATTATGGGCGTCTTCCTGACAATACTCATTGACCTGACCAATTAACTCGTTTTCACAGACCCAGGGGCCTGTAATCATGTAGACTTTTCTCATTGTGACCCGACTCTCTACGAAAGAAGCCCTGGAGATCTGACAGCTGGGTCGTTTTCCTTAACCTATGCAGAGAGGCTTTAAGCCGCCCAACTGGACTAAGTTAGGTTCAGGAAATAACGCCTGAAGTTAATACACTAGGAGCAGGCCATCCAACCCATTCGGATTTATCATCGTTACTTAGCAGGAAGCTGTTAGCCTAAATTAGAAGCTATAAAAATTAAGCAGTATTCTAAGAAAGGAAAAGAGGTCATCTTGTAGAGAATTTTTTTTCCTACTTGATAGCTAAATTTGAAGGATGAGGCCTTTTTGGTATATCAGCTTTAACAATGGAAAAGAAAGCCGGTGGGTTGGGTTAGCTTAGCCATCACCCTGCGTTCCAGACGTAGGTGGACGGATTCCTAACTGTGGGACCTTCAGTGCTTTTTTAAATTAAATCTCAACCTCCGATGAAGTTATACGTATGTGAGGACTAAATGAGCTCACAGAAAATACCTATCCCGGAGCCTTGTTTTAACCTTTATTGTAAAATAATAATTCCCTAAGAGGAGACACAGGTACTTTGAAAAGGAAATAATGGTGAAAATTTTTGTTGCATTAAAATGTTAAATACATTGCCTTTGAACTTTATTAGCAAGATAAATTAAAAATGTACATGAAATAGCAATTGTAGCCTCAAGGTGCACCCCACTACACCCTTTTTATTCGGCCCTCCGGTGCAGCTTGGGAGGGAAGGCTCTGAGAATTAACCACTGGCCCCACCGCCAGGGAAGTCCCCAAAGATCCCTTTAAAAGCATATTGGTGAAGTAAGCCAGAAAGTTAAAGACCAATACAGTATACTAACGCATATATATGGAATTTAGAAAGATGGTAACGATAACCCTATATGCAAAACAGAAAAAGAGACACAGATGTACAGAACAGAATTTTGGATTCTGTGGGAGAAGGCGAGGGTGGGATGTTTCGAGAGAACAGCATCAAAACATGTATATTATCTAGGGTGAAACAGATCACCAGCCCAGGCTGGATGCATGAGACAAGTGCTCGGGCCTGGTGCACTGGGAAGACCCAGAGGAATCGGGTGGAGAGGGAGGTGGGAGGGGGGATGGGGATGGGGAATACTTGTAAATCCATGGCTGATTCATGTCAGTGTATGACAAAAACCACTACAGTATTGTAAAGTAATTAGCCTCCAACTAATAAAAATAAATGAAAAAAAAAAAAAAAAGCATATTGGGTCTATCTCAGAATCATCGCAGTGTTTAATAACTGAAAAGATAGTTTCCTACCAGTTATTCAGAGAGTTGAAAATTCAAACAACTCCAAATACGTGGAATATCATCCTTTGGAAACTATATACAGTAAAAGAAAAGTTTACAAATTAATACGTGTGAGAGAAATGCACCATTAAATATGGCCGTCCCTGGTGGCGCATGAGGTCGCAGAGTGGGACACGACTGAACAACTAACACTATTACATGTACAGTATCCTTGAGTTCAGTCGTTCAGTCGTGTCCCACTCTATGACCCCATGGACTGCAGCACGCCATCCTTAAGAGGAAAATATACTGAAATATTGAAATGGTTTGTGTTAGTGAAGAGAGTTTAGTTCTTACTTTCTACCTTTCTGATTGCTCACATTTTAGATAAATCTCCTATTTTCAGAAAACATAGTTTTTGTCTTTTTTAATAATCTGATATTCACTGCCTTTTAATTGAAGCATTTACTCACTTATATTCATGTAATTACATACGTCCTTGAGTTTAAAGCTCTTGTCTATCTCACCTGTTTTTAGTTTAATTTTCTCTCGTTTCTTGTCTGCTTTTTAATCATTTCATTTTTTCCCCTTCTCGTAGTTTGGAAATTTTAGTCGTTTTATTCTTTTAGCAGTTACTCTAGAAGTTATAAAGGGGTGTTTTTAATGTATCAAAGTCTAATCAATGCATTTACACTTCACCCAGAGAGATAATACAGAGAACCAAGAAAACTAACTCCATTTAAACCTCTTCCCAAGATAACTGCACGTGTTAGTCATATGGTCTAGATTTTTTGTTTGTTTTTTCTCTTTTTTAGGCTGCACCCCAGAGCTTGCAGGATCTTAGCTACCCGATTAGGGACTGAACCTGGGCCCGCAGCAGTGAAAGGGTAGAGTCTTAACCACTGGGCCACCTGGGAATTCCCAGTTCATTATGGCTTTTTAAAACAAAATTTCATATCAATGTTTGTTTATTTACCACTTTTTCTTTCTTTCTGGAATCTCTGCCTTTCCACCTCGCATCATTTCCCTTTTGTCTGATGTTTAAACTTTAGGACAGGAGTCAGCAATATACAATTCACTCATCAAATCCAGGCCATTGCCAATTTTTGTGACTAGGTTCATTGGAATACTGCCAGGCTGTTCATTTGTTACTGTCTACAGTTTCTTTAGACTACAACAGCAGAGTTAAGTGGTTGGCAGATACCATACCCTATGGCCTGGAAGACTGAAATATTTACTGTCTAGCTCTTTCAGGACACTTGCCTGACCTGCCTCGGGGTTTGCTTTCATATTGGCTTGCTAGTAGAGAACTCTGCCATTTTTGTTGATCTGAAAAGACCTTTATTTTGCCTTTCTCAATTCTAGATGAATATTCTAGGTTGAAAGTTATTTTCTTTTGGCACATAGACGCTATCATTCTTCTGCCTTTCTTGCTCCTGGGAAGGCAGTTCTCAGTCTGTCATTCCTTTGAAGAAAGCTGGGCTGTCTGCTTTCAAATTGTGTTCTTTTTGCATGTATTTTTCTGCAGCTTACTGTATCTGGGTTTGGATTTATTTTTATTCTGCTTGTGATTCATTGAGCTTTTAGAAACTGTGGACTAACATCTTTTTTTTAATCAATTTCAGGAAAATTTTTAGCTATTCTTGAATACGGTCATTCATCAACTTCTGAACCTCCAAATCAAGTTTTCATTGTTTCCTCTATATCTCTTTATTCTCTTTGCATTTTCCACCTTGTTGTGCCAAGCTACCTTCTTGATGCTTTTTTTCCTGATGAATTTTATTGTTCACTAACCTCCCTTCAGCTGTATCTAGTCTGCTGTTAAACCTATCAAATGATTTATTTATTTTTTCAGTTATAGAATTTTTATTTGGTTGTTTTTCAAATCTAAGTCATTTTTTATGGTTTCTGGTTCCTTGATTAAATTCCCAAGGTTGGCTATTATTTGACCCAGTGATCATAATTGTTTTATAATCTGAGTTTGCTGATTATAATATCTGAAGTTTTCTATGGTTCTGTGTCTGTTATTTCTCCTGGATTTCCCTTTTGGGGTCTTGTTTTCTTATGTATCTGATTATCTTTGTCTGCTGAACATGTACTTGAAAACATATGTGTAGGATATAATGCTGTCTTTCTCCAGAGGATTTTTATTTTATTTCTGATAGTAATTTGAAATACATGTCAAGGATCATCATAATACAAATTCAATGCTTTAATTTCTCTTGACACCAAAATGGCAAAAATCTGGTCTGAAAGGCTGACAAGGACTTTTTTATTTCCAGTTCACCCTTGAGAGTTAACTCCAGAGTGCTAGTTTAAAGTGAGTGTGGGTTTCTTAGAGTGCTCACCTTGGTGGGCCAGAGACTTTGTCTTTTGCCTCCCTAACCTCTATGATCCCACCAAAAGTGCAGGTTAATTTCAAAACTGAAGCTATTGCTACTAAATTGGCAAATGCCCTGAGGCCAGAAATATGCCTTTGTGTGCTGCACTTTTCTTGTTTCTTGTCTTCTAAGAGTTGGCCTACTGCTTTCCTACTTATCTTAGTAGCTCTTTAATGATTTTAAGAAATAAAATATTTCATCCATGGTTTTTAGCTGTGTTCAACCAAAGTGTTAATGTAAATTACCTAGACTGTCATTAACAGAATTAGAAGTTTGTTCTCTTTGTAAACTTTTTTAATTTTTAAAATTTAGTAACTGTGTATTACTCTTATCCAAAAAAACAAAACCTGTGAATATGTCTTTGTGTACATTCTAGCAATGATATCCATTCCTTTAGGAATAAATTGTCATAAGGAAACAGGAACTTACAAGAGTAGTATATACTCTTAATCTATACATGCCATCACCTAGGTAATTAAAAATTAGAATAGGTACAAGGTTGGTGCAAAAATAATTGCATTTTTTCATTGTTAAAATTTGCTGTTTGATATTGGAATACTTTCTTAAATGTGGTTATATTATACTTCATTTTAATGCACATTTCTTGCTTTGCTGTTTGCTAATGACTTATTACTTGCTGTTTATTTTATATTTATTTTAGACTAGGAAATGATGTTAGACAAAAAGTAAATTTGAGCAATTTTCTTATTCGAGTTCAAAATGGGTCATAAAGCAGCAGCAACAACTCTGAAACATCAACAAATTTGGCCCAGGAACTGCTGACGAACATACAGTGCAGTGGTGGTTTAAGAAGTTTTGCAAGGGAGATGAGAGCCTTGAAGATGAGAAGTTCAGTGGTTGGCCATCAGAAGTTGATAACGATCAACTGAGAACAATCATCAAAGCTAAACTTCTTACAACTATACAAGAAGTTGCTGAAGAACTCAGCGTCGACCATTCTATGGTCATTTGGCACTTGAAGCAAATTGGAAAGGTGAAAAAGCTCGATAAGCGGGTGCCTCATGAACTGACCAAAAATAAAAAAAAAACGTCATTTTGAAGTGTCATTTCTCTTATACTGCGCAACAGCAACGAACCATTTCTCGGTCAGATTGTGACATGCGACAAAAAGTGGATTTTATATGACAACCAGCTCAGTGGTTGGACTGAGAAGAAGCTCCAAAGCACTTCCCAAAGCCAAGCTTGCACCAAAAAAAGGTCATGGTCACTGTTTGGTGGTCTGCTGCCAGTCTGATCCACTGCAGCTTTTTGAATCTCTGGGACACCATTACACCTGAGAAGTATGCTCAGCAAATTGATAAGATGCACCAGAAACTGCAATGCCTGCAGCTGGCATTGGTCAACAAAAAGGTCCCAGTTTTTCTCCACAAGAATGCCCAACTGCACATCGCACAACCAATGCTTGAGAAGTTGAACGAATTGGGATACAAAGTTTTGCCTCATCCGCCACATTCACCTGACCTCTTGCCAACCAACTACCACTTCTTCAAGCATCTCAACAAATTTTTGCAGGGAAAACACTTCCACAACCAGCAGGAGGCAGAAAATGTTTTCCAGGAGTTCATAGGATCCCAAAGCATGGATTTTTATGCCACAGGAATAAACAAACTTATTTCTTGTTGGCAAAAATATGTTGATTGTAATGGTTCCTATTTTGGTTAATAAAGATGTGTTTGAGTCTAGTTATAATGATTTAAAATTCATGGTCCAAAACCACAATTACTTTTGCACCAACCTAAATAGCATACATTTTGCTAGCCATCCAGAGTGGACAACTCTTCATTTTATTGTAATTTATAAACTGATCTAGTAAATAAAGGCTATATAGTAAAATTTAATATTGTAGTGATTCTTTCATCTTGAGTACCTACCTAATAACAAATTTTATAAACTATTCCTGTTAATTTAAATACAGGTTAAAAAAATCAAATTCTGGGGTAATTCCCTTGTGATACAGTTGTTAAGAGTCTGTACTTCCACCACAGGGAAGCACTGGTTAGACTGCTGGTTGGGCTAAGATCCTGCATGCAGCATGACCCCCCACCAAAAAAAAATCGGTGTAAATTATATCTTTTTAGTTGAGTGATTAAAAATTTACCTTACAAACATAAAGTGCCTTGGATTAGCCTGCCTTTAGTTCAAAACTACGCTGCTTTTTTTCCACCCCACATAATCCTAGTGAGAACCTTTTGTTCTTATCATTATGTTTGTATTTGTGTCTTGAACATTTATCCATACAAAGGACAAGCAAAGTACTAATGACTCAAAACCAGACAGAAACAGTCTAATCAAAATTTATAAACATTTGAAGTTTATGGAGAGGAGAAATAACAAGACATTAGAGACATTACTTTACCAACAAAGGTCTGTCTAGTCAAAGCTATAGTTTTTCCAATAGTCATGTATGGATGTGAGAGTAGGACTATAAAGCTGAGCGCCAAAGAATTGATGCTTTCTGAACTGTGGTGTTGGAGAAGACTCTTGAGAGTCCCTTGCACTGCAAGGAGATCCACCTGGTCCATCCTAAAGGAAATCAGTCCTGAATATTCACTGGAAGGACTGATGTTGAAGCTGAAACTCCAATACTTTGGCCATCTGATGCGAAGAATGACTCACTTGAAAAGACCCTAATGCTGAGAAAGATTGAAGGTGGGAGGAGAAGGGGGTGGCAGAGGATGAGATGGTTGGATGGCATCACCAATTCATTGGACATGAGTTTGAGTAAACTCTGGGAACTGGTGATGGACAGGAAGGCCTGGTGTGCTGCAGTCCACGGGCTCCCAAAGAGTTGGACACTACTGAGCAACTGAACTGACTGAAATAGCAAGAACCAAACCTGAACTGAGTGAGCTACTTGATTGGTCTATTAAAGACAGAAGTTTTAAAAAGTGAAAAGAAGATATCGAAGCCACAGTCAGCCCCATAATAGGCATTTTTAAATGCTTGTTGAGGGAATTCCTTAGCGGTCCAGTAATTAGTACTCGTCGCTTTCAATGCTATTGCCCAGGGTTCAAGCCCTGGTTGGCACACAGCACGTGCAAAAAAATAAAAACCTTGTTGAAGGAACAAGAAAAGAAAGCAAAATTTAACTTGAGAGCTAAAGAGTGAATAGGAATTAGCCTGAGAAGTGGGGGATAGTTGGGAGAAAGCTTTCCATGCATATGGAACAACAGAACGTTGAAAGAGAGTCATGGCTTCTAGAACTGAATGAATTTCTATATGGCTAGACTGTCAGATGTAAAGAGGGGAGAGATGAAGCTAAAGAGATTTATTGGGCTTACTGGCGACCAGCTTCAATAAGATGATCATGGCAGCTCAGACAGGTCAAAGAGCCCTTAAAAAGGTGGTCTTGGGATGCCATCCGAAGTTGGCGGCAGCTGCCAGAGCCCCGGCTCCAGCTCGGGTGCCTGCGAGGAACATCAGGTATTTAGCTTCCTGTGGTATACTGATGAGCAGAACTCTTCCACTACATACCTCAATTTTGCCTAAGAAGATACATGCAAGAACCCTCTTCAAAATTGCTGCACCATTAATAAAAGAATATTCAGAAAGGAGAATTGTAGGCTATTCTATGCAGGAAATGTATGATGTAGTATCTGGAATGGAGGATTATAAGCATTTTATTCCTTGTAAAAAATCAGATATAATATCAAGGAGATCTGGATACTGCAAAACACGATTAGAAATTGGGTTTCCACCTGTATTGGAGCACTATACATCAGTAGTAACCTTGGTGAAACCACATTTCATCACATTTCAGTACAGCTGAAGGCATCCTGTACTGATGGGAAGCTCCTCAATCATTTGGAGACTGGCATTTTAGCCCAGGTCTTCCTGGCTACCCAAGAACTTGTACTTTGGATTTTTCAATTTCTTTTGAATTTCACTCACTTCTACACTCTCAGCTTGCCACATTGTTTTTCGATGAAGTTGTAAAGCAGATGGTGACTGCTTTTGAAAGAAGAGCGTGTAAGCTGTATGGTCCAGAAACAAACATACCTCGGGAATTGATGCTTCGTGAAGTTCATCACACGTAAAGAAAAAAGGAAATGGTCACCTACTTGTATCTAGTTTATTCATTTTTAGGAAGTGCTTTCAGAAGTCAGAAAGCATTTGTCAAACCCAGCTTTTATTATAAACCCATACCGTTGAAAATTTGCACTTGGAATATGGAACATGTACATAGAATTCAATCAAGTATAATTCAGAGTAGTATGTCTATTAGCATATTTACAATAATAGGATATCATCACTGTTGCTGGAATACTGATATCACTCTTTTGAGCAGAAATTGAAACTGTAAATTTAAACCTTTTAATTATCACCTCACCTGAAAGAGGGTGGTTGAAATACTCACGCAGTGTGTACTGTATTAACCGTATCACGTTTAAGTTATTAATTTCAGACTATTTATAACTTACTGTCTTAGGGCCTGCCTCATGGCTTAGGATATTTGAGTAATCATCAGATGTTTAAAGTAAAAACTTTTACTTAATGAAGGTTCCCCGGCACTTTTCTTATTTTCAAATTGTTCCTATGGACAGTAGTAGATAATTCAGTATTATACTAAGGTTAGCTTCCAGATAAACAATTATTTTTTATTTTTAGTTTTTGGTGAGTGGTCCAGAGAGTTTTTTTTGGTCCAGAATTTTTTTTGGGGGGGGGCCAGAATTTTAAGCTACTTTTCTCATAGTTTGCAACCCTCTCCCTGATACTTTGACTGCTGTGTCAGTAATGCTGAACCTGTGTCAAATTTTGTCTACAGCAGTGGGCAATAGATCAAGATAAGTTGGTTGATATGTCTGCAGCACCATGCATCTTTATTTTCTATTTATTGTGTGTATTCACTTTCGATAATGTATTTCAAACTGATATTTTTGTAAACACATCAACATAAGGACTGAAGTGGTAACTTAATAATTTACTTTTTGTAAAAAAATAAATAAAAAATAAAAAAATAGAGATTTAACAAGGGCCAGATCCTAGAGGACCTTAAGTTTAGCTTGAAGGGTTATAAGCTGGAGAGACAAGTTCAGATCTGTACATTACGGAAATTAATTGACTGAAGAGCGTAATTTGGATTTAGTGAGACCAATTAGGGAGGGCAAAGGGTCAGAGAAAAGATGCAAGACATAAGGTCTGCAGTAGGGTAGTAGCAATAGAGGTTCAAAATTCTTAGAGGGTAGAATCTAACTTAGTGATTATTTAACTGAGGATGTGAAGGTAAGGAAGCAGTCTAGAATAACTCAGATTTCTGACTTGAGTGATTGAGTAAAAATGTTAGGGAATGCCAGAGAGATTTATGGGGGAATGAGGAGGTTCCATTTTAGATGCACTGAACTTGAGAGGCCTTTGAGTCATCTAAGTGGTGGTTTCTGGCCACTGGACATACAGGTTTTTATAACTTGAGTGGGGTGGGGGGCATGGACTGGAGTTAGCCCGTTGATAATTAAAGCCTTGGAATGGAGGTGATGAACCAGGGAAAGCACATAGAGTATGAGGTTAAGGACCTAGGTCTGCACCCGGGAAACACCAACATGTAAGGGGTATGCACAAGAGGACACTGAAGACGAATGGCTCGGGTGAGAAGAAAACATAAAATGTACCACAAAAGCCAAGAGAAAAAAGGAAGGAGTGGTTAATAGTGGCAAATGCTCCTTAGAGCTCAGCAAGATAAGGAATGATCCATTGGGCTTAGTGGATGAAGGTCATTTGTAACTTGCAAGGCAGTTCTAGTAGGGGAGAAACCAGACTGCAGTGGATTAAGGGTGAATGGCCATGAAAAATGTAGAAAATGTCATGAGACAACATGGATTATTAACTTCAAAATCTGTATGCTGAGCCAAAGAAGCCAACTTAAAAACAGTACATACATATTATGACTGCATTTGTATTAAATACTTGAACAGGCCAAATCAATCTACTGTGACGACAAGCAGGTCAGTGGTTGCCTGGGACCAGGTGTGGGGAAGAGGGGATGTCTACAAAGGGGCATAGGGGAACTTTGAGGGGCGGTGAAAATATATAGCTTTACTGGGGTGGTTCGTCATTTGTTGAACTGCATATTTATTATATGTAAATTATACCTCAATAAAACTTAAAGTTTAAAAAATACAGAAAGTGAGGACTTCCCTGGTGGTCCAGTGGTTGAGAATCTGCCTGCCAACACAGGGGACACAGGTTTGATCCCTGGTCCAGGAAGATTCCTCATATTGTGAGACAACTAAGCCCAAGCGCCACAACTACTAAAGCCCATGCACCCTAGCACCTGTGCTCTGCATCGAGAAGCCACTGCAGTGAGAAGCACACAGACAACTAAAGTAGCTCCCACTCGCCGCAACTAGAGGAGCCCACATGCTGCAAGACCCAGCACAGCCAGAAGTAACTAAGAAAAGAATTTTAATGTAGAAAATGAAAATTCATTCAGTTCACTGAATACATTCAATTCATTGAATACATTCAATTTGTTTGCAAAGAGGAACAAGTTAGAAGATAGCAGCTGAAAAAATATTTGAGATAAAGCCGATTACAACTGAGCCTTGAATGACAGGTGTTTGAATTGTGCTGGTCCACTTATACCTGGACTTTTTTCACGAGTAAATACTCGAGTACTACCGGATCTGTAGTTGCTTGAATCCACAGATGCAGAACCATGGAGGGCCGACTGTAGTTATACTCAGAGTTCTGTGTGGAGGGTCAGTGCCCCTAATCCTCCAAATTGTTCAAGGGTCAATTATAGTTGCTTTTAGATGGAACAGCCTTGAGCATATTTAAATACTAATAAAATTCAGTGAGAGGAAGCACTTAAAGGATAGCAGGCAAGAGACACTAAAGTGAAGGAATATGATAAAGCATGTACCACATCAAAAATTAGAATAGTGAGCTAACAGGTGCCCAAACCTCAGAAGTCCCTATTTTTAGGACATTCCAAGTATAGAAAGTTTATCGCCAATACAATTCATATTCCACAATCAATTCCTTCCATTTTTAATGCTTAGTTAATTCTGGATGGTAAGACCACTGATAAGAGGTACAGATTGGTTATATATGGACAGAAATGGCCTAAACAAATCATTTAAACCATGGGAAATAATTTATTTCAGAAGACTGGTGGCAATAAGGCTTAGAGAAGTTGTTGTTTAGTTGCTAAGTTCTGTCTGACTTTTGACCCCATGGACTGTAGCTCGCTAGGCTCCTCTGTCCATGGGATTTCCCAGGTAAGAATACCGAACAGGTTGCCACTTCCTTCTCCAGGGCTTAGAGAAGGGTTCATGATAAAAGAATAAGGGTACAGTGGTTTAAGATGAAAATAAGATTTTCTTTGTCAAGCACTTATGTATTATGCAAATGTTTTATGTAACTATTATCTTCATTTGTTAAAACTACCTTGTTGGCATACTTATTCTGCAGAAGAGGGAACAAGTCCAGGTCTATTAACCTAGCCAAGATCACACACCTTATAAAGGTGGGATTATAAAGGTGGTAAACTATAAAGGTGGGATTAAAGCCTATGTCTGTATTTCAGGCTTCCTCGGTGGCTCAGCAGTAAAGAATCTGCCTGCAGTGCAGGAGCCAAAGATGTGGGTTTGACCCCCAGGTCAGGAAGATCCCTTGGAGGAGGGCATGGCAACCCACTCCAGTATTCTTGCCTGAAGAATCTCAGACAGAGAAGCCTGGCAGGATAGTCTATGGGGTCACAAGGAGTAGGACAAAACTGAAGCGACTGAGCATGTACACTGTATGATTTCAAACCCATAGTATTTCTTACCCTGCTATGCAGGGCTTGGGGTTGAGTGGTAAAGAATCCGTCTGACAAGCAAGAGATACAAGTTTGATTCCTGGGTTGGGAAGATCCCCTGGAAAAGGATATGGCTACCCACTTCAGTATTCTTGCCTGGGAAACCCCATGGAGAGAAGCCCGGTAAGTTAGTCCATGGGGTCGAAAAAGAGTTGGACAGGACTCACTGACTAAACAACAACTTTGTTATGCAATTCTGCCTCAAATCTCATACTTTAAAAATGCTATGGAAATTCCCTGGCAGTTCAGTGGTTAAGACTTGGCATTTTCACAGCTCTGCGTTGGGTTCAACCCCTGGTCAGGGAACTAAGATCCCACAAGCCATGTAGCCAAAAAAAAAAAAAAAAAAACCAACATTATTATATACAGCCACCTGGGTATATTAATATTTTAACAAAAGCAATCAAAAGATTGGTCTATCTTAATCCTTTTGCTTTCTTCATCTTAGTAAAGTAAAACATCTTCAGATAATAAGATACCCAAGTGGCACTAGTGGTAAAGAATCCACCTACCAGGGCAAGGAGATGGAAGAGATACAGTTTCAATCCCTGGGTAGGAAACATCCCCTGGAGGAGGAAATGGCAAACCACTCCAGTATTCTTGCCTGGGGAATCCCATGAACAGAGGAGCTTGGCAGGCTACAGTCCATGGGGTCACAGAGTCGGACACAACTGAAGTGACAGAGCACACACACATGTATGAAACAAAGCAGGGGAGATGGGATGCTAAACATTTTTACTTTTTTGATCTGTTCAATTGAATAGATGCTTGGTTTGACCTCTTAATACTGTTATTTTCATGTTAATCTCTTAGAAGAAAAAGATGATGTTTTGAAGTACTTTATGAGTGTTTGTTTAGGTTTTACTCCTAGTGAGTAGAACTGAGCTGTGCATTCAAAACACTGAATAACTGTCTATGTAAGTCACTGTGGAAGACGCTTTACAAAATACAAAAATGAATGAGGTGTCTTCCTTACTGTAAAGGAGCTGACAGTTCAGGAAAAAAGACATTATATGTCTATGATTATACTAGAAGAAACTGACATATACCACAAAGGGGGCACAGGTAAAGAATTATTGGTAGTTCAGAGAGAATTTGTATTTAAGGAATTCAGGATGCTAGAGGCAAAGGAAACATTTAGGAGTCTAGTTTAATGGTTCAGCCCAATGATTTCCAGTGCTTGAAACAGGAGAGAGATAGTGATGCTAACAGTTCTTGCAGAACTGTTTTTCCCTCCAAACTTACTGATGGATGTGGAGAGTGAGAAGAAAAATACAGAATGAAGCTCAAGTTCTTGACTTTTTCAGCCAAGTGCATGGTAGAGTCCTTCACCTTCATAAAGAATTCAAGAAGAAGAGCAATTTGACATGGAGGGTAGAAGGCAGAGGGAAGAGAAGTCAGTGTGTTAATTCCATCACCCTCTCCCTGGTTTTCCTGCAGCCTGTACCTGAGTGGTGGCCGTGTTCTCATACTTAAGGGTCAGGCCTAGGGAGGTACTAGCTCTCCACTGTTGTAGCCCATCTTGTTCACCTTAATTCAAACCACATCTTTATATATATATATCTCCCGTCACTAACTCTCCTCAATAACCCTGTTTGAGCATACCATCTGTTTCCTACCAGGATCTTAACATCGTATTTGTGTACTTTTAAATAAAAGGTGTATCTGTATAATTATTTGTTTAAGGACAGGAAACATCTAGAAGGATGCACACCAACTGTCAGCAGTTTTAGTTTTAGGACTGGTAATGGGTTTGGAAGAGGGGAGGGAAAGACAAGGGAAAAGATGAGAGGGCTTTATTTTATATGTCTATACTATTTGAATTCCTTAACAATAGGCTGTATTACTTTTTAAATTGAAAAATAACTAAGAGTATTCAAAGTAAATCAAGAACATCAATCAGCCTAGTGTAAGAACTTCAGTAAATTCACTGAAGAGTAAAAATGAAACCTCCCTGAGAAACACTCAGTCAAGAAAATTTCAGAGAAAACCCCTAAACTTTAAAAAAAAAAATTTAATGATAAATACATATTGACAGAAATTAATAAACTCTTGCATGAAGACAGCATCCAAGGAACTTCTCCATTTTCATGGCTCCCAGCCCTTCCCTCCAGGCTGCTGGGGCAACTTGAGACCCACTAAGCCAGCAGACTCCTCCACTGAGCGCTCACCCTTGCCATGAAATTCCTGATGAAGGGCCACATGTTCTCGAATGCTGCGTAGCAGGCAGAGATAGGTGGCAGCTTGGAAATGAAGCTCATGCTGGGCTCTGCACAGCTTCTCACTGGTGACCTGGAGAAGCAGCAAGGTCAGATAGTCTATTAACAGCCCAGCTGCAGATACAGGGCCACTGTATAGAGACAGCATTATTAAACAAGCATTCTCTAGGATAAAAGTAAACTGCACATAGGAGATACAAACATTATGTTTGTGTATACTTAATACATCTGTAATTTGGCCACCTGTTAACTGAAGAATTTTACGAGGAGTTTCACTGAAGCATATTAAACAAGCATTCTCTAGGATAAAAGTAAACTGCACATAGGAGATACAAACATATGTTTGTGTATACTTAATACACCTGTAATTTGGCCACCTGTTAACTGAAGAATTTTACGAGGAGTTTCACTGAAGCATTTCATTGAGTGTCCTCAAATTTTAATACTGGAAAAAAAAGTTACCTCGTTTCAACATCCTCATTTAATGAATGCGGGATCTAAAGCCCAGAGAGGTTCCATGGTTGGTTAATGCAGAGATGGCGAACTACAGTCAGATCACTAATCATTAATGTCACCTAAGGAATAAAATACAGAACTTTCTACCCTTCAAACAAATGGACTGCTTTATTTTATGTGACTGTGGACTGGTTAATACGGCACATGCCTTTCAATGAAAATTAAAAACTTATTTTGTCCGAAAAATAGTTTTGTCTTCACCAGTAACAAAATGAAGGTTTTATATATATGAGAATCATATGTTCATATTACTTAATTATACTCCCTCTCACAATTTACGTTTTCATCTAAAAAATTTATATTCTGATGACCTTAAGCTGGTCATAATTAACTTTCATATTAAGTACATTAGCACACAGACTTTACTTGACTAGTTTTATGTTCTGAGGCTTCACAGCAGGAAAGGGGCAGGAAAGGTGAGAGGGAGATGTACGCATAACCTCAAATGACTTAAGGAGCCCTGACCAAGTGTGGATTAAGCTCTGGGCACCACTGCCTACATATGCTTTTCTTTGACCTTTCTTTACTGGAATATCTAGGTTTGGAATCTGAAAACTAGTATGTCTGATTTAAGATCTGCATTTCATATATATGAAAATATAAGCTGCTCAAAAACAGAATTCATCTGTTTTAATCAATTTAACTTTTATAATTAAAAATTTATGAGATCAACACTAACATTATGAATGAGTAACATTCATCTCTTAAGTCTAGTTTGATAGAATTTGAAACAGGAATTCCACCTTAGTATAGGACAGCACATAACCAATTTGATTCAGCTAAGCCTGAATTATGAGAAGTGTCAGTAATATAACTTAGTAAATGAACCACCAGAGATCAAGAGATCTAATGAAATAGAAAGCTGTATTTTCCCTATGGAGAAAGGGGAGACCTCCCCCTAATTGAATTCCTTCAACCTACAGAAAGGAGAGACAATGGGCAAAGATGATTACTGAGTTAGCTCTGAGCCAGCAGGAAATACAAACCATACCCAATTCCTCTCATGCAGTCCAGAGAGTTGTTTCTAGAATCTTTAGCATGAAGTTCACATTTATTCCCAAGGGTTTTCACAGCCATTTCCAAGCCTCTCTCAAGGGCAAATAATGTTGCTTCCATACGGCATAAACTATAATCTTGTCACCTTAAGAATCTTAAGACTGACTTCCTGTTACATTTACAATAAATTTAAATTCCTGCCTACCTCATCTTCCTCCACTTCATCCACCACACCCTAAGCCTTAGCTGCTCTCAACTGTCAGTTCCTCTCCCCTCTTGGCTTTCAGTCGTGCCGCTGCTTGGACTTTTACTAACCCTCATTTACTTGCTAACTCTAAAGTATTCTTCAAGTTCCTGGGTAATAAATTCCATCCTGTAAAGCCTACCTCTTCTATATACCAGGACTTCAGGCATCTCTACTCCTTTAGCACTTGTTTATTCTAAGTCCTTGGTCAAATGGCTCCTCAGGTGGAACGCAAGCTTCTTAAAAAAGACCCATGTGGATCTTACTCGTCATTTTTAGTCAAGTTCCTATTAGTACCTAATATTGTGACCTTTCAAAACTCAGTTGAACTTTAGTTCTGACATTTTGCATTCTAACTTCCATGGCTCAGAAAATCAAGAGTTTAAGATAATGGTTCTCCCCTTTCCACACTGCTCAGAGGACGCCAGGCTTCCTTCGCTAAAGACCAAGCTAATTATTCAACTTACTTCTGAGATAGGTTGCAACTTCTTTCCAAGCCAGATCAGTAACTCTCAATCTAGTTGGGCTTGTATAGGTCAACTGTCCCTGAGTCTCAGCTCCCCATTTGAAAAAAGAAACTTTCATCCTATCTTGCCTATCCGGGGTAAATAGAGTGCTGGAGTGCAGAATTCACAAAGGAATTGTCCAAGGATGGTGGACGTTCATATTTATCTGCTACAGATGGAAAAATTGTTACTTGGTCATATATCACACTAATGTTGTAACTTGCAGTACCACCGCATTAGAGGTGTCTAGTTCAGCTCTACAACGTGCGTGCTTAGTCCTGTCCCACTCTTTGGGACCCGGTAAGAGTGAGCTCCCATTTCCTCCTCCCGCGGTCCTTCCCCACCCAGGAGTTGAACCCGCGTCTCTTCAATTAGCAGGCGGATTCTTTACCACTAGCCAGCTAAAAGGGGCGGCGTAGTCATGCTCTCCAAGTAGCTCCCAATATCCCTCTCCGTATCAAGAACTCCTCAGAATAGCTCTCCTAGGGAAGGCGCGAGTGGGATAGATGCTGTGACTAGTAACCCTACACTCAACATCTTTCTGCTTGTCCGTTTCTTCCATTTCACTTTCCTCTAACTTTCCCATCCACACAGGCCAGACAGCCAGTGTAATCTCCAGGGACGGCTCCACCCCAGGACGACTGCTCTCTCACGCCAGTCCTTGCTTAGGTCTTAGACCAGGGCCTAGGGCCTGGGTCTGTCTGGAGGAAGCCTGGGCCCCAGAACTGCGGCTAAGGCCAGGCGCGCTCCATCTCGCCCAGACCCGACTCTCCTCCCTCCCCGGAAAGGGGACGCTGGAGTACCCGGACACGGGCTTCCGTACCCGATGTGCACGGAAAGCTTTGACGAGGTACCGATAGGCTGCGGTGTCGCGATAGGGTCGGCCTGTGGCCGCGTTCAAGTAGCGCAACTCCCGTAGAAGGCCTCGCCAAGTGCGCAGCGGTGACCCTAAAGCCGCCATTTTCCCGTCGTCGGAGTCGGCTACGGGACGGCACCCTACAACCCTCCTACTCCCTCGACCCCCCTTGCCCGCCGCTTAATGGTACGGTCGGGACCAGACTGCAGGCTCCCCCTATCGACTGCAGGACAGTGGGATGTCTCACTTCCTTTCTCTGCCGAGCAGTATTAATCGAACGCCGAGCGGCTTCCTAAGGTGTTAAGAGAAAAGCAAACGAAAGCCGAGTGTAACTGAATGGCCTGGAAAAAGCCTGGCGGAGAGAAAGAAGGTCCTTGTTCGTTTCCTGACTGCGTCACGTCAGACGCCATTCGCTGACGGAGCACCGCTGAAACTGGAGAAAATGAGGGCATGTCGCAAGTGGGTGTCAATTTAAAATAGAAAACTTTGAGATTTTATTTATTTCTAAAGGAAATATCAAAATTCAACCTATCGGCTTCCCCAAAATCTTAACGAGATTACGGCTCACAAGGAAATGGGAGTCTATTGATTCTCGCAAACTGTAGCCCCAAACTTAGAAAAACCACGCATACACTTCCCATCTTTAAAAAGTAAAATCAAGTTAGCATATTTCGCTATAATTGTTTAAGAAGGGGAAAAGGCAAAATTTTTACTGAAAAGTTGATTTTAAAGGGGGGAAAAAAAAAACCTCATCACCCCAGATGGGACTCGAACCCACAATCCCTGGCTTAGGAGGCCAATGCCTTATCCATTAGGCCACTGGGGCTTCTGTGAATAACGCGCTCAAACAACCCTTTCAATTTTTTTCCTTCCTGGTACGTCATATGTCAGAATTTCCTTCTAACCTATCCTAGGTACCCACACTTAGTACCAATAATGAGGAACGAAGCATGCTGGGAATTGTAGTTCAAGAAACAAAAGCCCGCGTTACAGCTCCAAAGGTTTTACCCTCGAAAACAACACCGAAGCGCCGGACGGTGAACGGGCACGCGCACGGTTTTGAGTACACGTTTCCTACGCGGTACCCCCACGCCTGCGCAGAAGCGCACATACGACATCGGGGAGCCGAACCCTCTTGGGAAGCTGGCTGACTCTTCGAGATTCACCTCTAGAGTTTCTGTCGCGTTGGGTGTTCTCCGGAAACAGCCGGCCCCTTCCGGCGTTGTGGCTTTCCCGGACTTAGCTTGCCCTCCATCCTGCCATTAGGTGGCGTTTGTGGTGGTCATTTTCTGTTTCCGGTTGAAACTCAGGCCATTTCCGCGGAGTAAGGGGCCAGTTAGACACGTTTATCTTGCGTTCTCCTTTGGCAGCTCAGTGGGAAACATGGGACAGCAGGGAATTGGAATTAGTTGATTAATTAAGAATTAGTTAATTGGAAACAACTAGGAGTTTATTTTGGTTCTTTATCTAGTTGCATAAATTGGACAATTCATTTCTGAGTCTCAGCGACATTCAGTTCAGTTCAGTCGCTCAGTCGTGTCCGACTCTGTGACCCCATGAATCGCAGCACGCCAGGCCTCCCTGTCCATCACCAACTCCCGGAGTTTACTGAAACGTATGTCCATCGACTAGGTGATGCCATCCAGCCATCTCATCCTCTGTCGTCCCCTTCTCCTCCTCCCCCCAATCCCTCCCAGCGTCAGGGTCTTTTCCAGTGAGTCAACTTTTCACATGAGGTGGCCAAAGTGTTGGAGTTTCAGCTTCAGCATCAGTCCTTCCAATGAACACCCAGGACTGATCTCCTTTAGGATGGACTGGTTGGATCTCCTTGCAGTCCAAGGGACTCTCAAGAGTCTTCTCCAACACCACAGTTCAAAAGCATCAATTCTTTGGCACTCAGCTTTCTTCACAGTCCAACTCTCACATCCATACATGACCACTGGAAAAACCATAGCCTTGACCAGATGGACCTTTGTTGGCAAAGTAATGTCTCTGCTTTTTAATATGCTATCTAGGTTGGTCATAACTTTGCTTCCAAGGACTAAGCGTCTTTTAATTTCATGGCTGCAGTCACCATCTGCAGTGATTTTGGAGCCCTAAAAAATAAAGTCTGACACTGCTTCTACTGTTTCCCCATCTATTTCCCATGAAGTGATGGGACTGGATGCCATAATCTTAGTTTTCTGAATGTTGAGCTTTAAGCCAACTTTTTCACTCTCCTTTTTCAGCAAGAGGCTTTTTAGTTCCTTTTCACTTTCTACCATAAGGGTGGTGTCATCTGCATATCTGAGGTTATTGATATCTCTCCCAGCAATTTCGATTCCAGCTTGTGCTTCTTCCAGCCCAGTGTTTCTCATGATGTACTCTGCATATAAGTTAAATAAGCATGGTGACAATATACAGCCTTGATGTACTCCTTTTCCTATTTGGAGCCAGTCTGTTGTTCCATGTCCAGTTCTAACTGTTGCTTCCTGACTGGCATGTAGGTTTCTCAAGAGGTGGGTCAGGTGTCTGGTATTCCCATCTCTTTCAAAATTTTCCACAGTTTATTGTGATCCACACAGTCAAAGGCTTTGGCACAGTCAATAAAGCAGAAATAGATGTTTTTCTGAAACTCTCTTGGTTTTTCGATGATCCAGCGGATGTTGGCAATTTGATCTCTGGTTCCTCTGCCTTTTCTAAAACCAGCTTACCCCTTGCTTAAAATCTCACAGTGGCTCCCCGTTGCCAGTAAGATAAACTTAAGACCACTGGACCCTACCTAAATTGATCTTTGCCAATATCTTCAGTTAAGTTCAGTCACTTAGTTGTGTCTGACTCTTTGTGACCCCATGGACTGCAGCACACCAGGCCTCCCTGTCCATCACCAACTCAGAGTTTGCCCAAACTCATGTCCATTGACTTGGTGATGCCATCCAACCATCTCATACTCTGTCGTCCCCTTCTCCTCCTGCCTTCAATCTTTCCCAACATCAGGGTCTTTTCAAATGAGTCAGCTCTTCACATCAGGTGGCCAAAGTACTGGAGTTTCAGCTTCAACATAAGTCCTTCCAATGAACACCCAGGACTGATCTCCTTTAGGATGGACTGGTTGGATCTCCTTGCAGTCCAAGGGACTCTCAAGAGTCTTCTCCAACACCACAGTACAAAAGCATCAATTCTTCAGTGCTCAGCTTTCTTTATAGTCCAACTCTCACATCCATACATGACCACTGGAGAAACCATAGCCTTGACCAGATGGACCTTTGTTGGCAAAGTAATGTCTCTGCTTTTTAATATGCTATCTAGGTTGGTCATAACTTTCCTTCCAAGGAGTAAACATCTTTTAATTCCATGGCTGCAGTCACCATCTGCAGTGATTTTGGAGCCCCCCCAAAAATAAAGTCAGCCACTGTTTCCCCATCTATTTGCTTGAAGTATGGGACTGGATGCCATGATCTTAGTTTCTGAATGTTGAGCATTAAGCCAACTTTTTCACTCCCTTCTTTCACTTTCATCAAGAGGCTCCTTAGTTCTTCTTCACTTTCTGCCATAAGGGTGGTGTCATCTGAATATATGAGGTTACTGATACTTCTCCCAGCAATCTCGATTCCAGCTTGTGGTTGATCTAGCCCAGTGTTTCTCATGATGTACTCTGCATATAAGTTAAATAAGCATGGTGACAATATACAGCCTTGACGTACTCCTTTTCCTGTTTGGAACGAGTCTGTTGTTCCATGTCCAGTTCTAACTGTTGCTTCCTGACCTGCATATAGATTTCTCAAGAGTCAGGTCAGGTAGTCTGGTATTCCCATCTCTTTCGGATATTCTCCCCTTAATTGAAATTTGTTTATCCAGCTCTCAAAGATGTTGCAAATTTTGCCAGCTCTGAGAAAGCAGGAGAATAATTGGAAGTAGGTTTTCAATAACTGTTGGTATGTTATGGTAAGGGGCAATAAGACAGTTCTGAGTTCCTTTTTACTGAACTGCTAAGGGACTCTTTTCTTCCATTTTTAAACAAAAGCAGAGTAAATAGATAATCGTAAAATGTTAGTTCCGTGTAGCCACTGGTCACCAAAGACGGCCTCCTAACAAGTTTCCCCTTTCATACATACGTTGTTTTTTACAACAAGAGGCGAAGCGTTTTACCCATCCTTCCCACCATTCCTGCTCGTAAATCTGAGCAGGCTTTGTGACCAGCTTTAACTAATAAGTAGAATGTTCTGGGACTTCTATGGTACCCCAGGCTTTAAAACTGTTAGCTTTCACAGTGTGTTTCTTATCTAGCTACCATGCTATGAAAACCACAGGGCTCATAGAAGAACCCTGAGACAGGCCCACCTGAGCCCTCGACTGATGGCACTAATTACCAACCAGGGAAGTGGGCCATCTTGAATGTTCCAATCCAGTAGCACCCACAACTTATGATAGTCTTAACTCGTGTCATATGTAGCAGAGAATTGCCCAGCTGAATCTAGTCAATCCAAAGAAACGTTAAAACAACATGACTGTTGATTGGGAATAAATTCCACTAAATTTTAGAGCAACTGTGTCAACAGAAAACCAAATCAGCCAATGCAATGCCTCTTTAATTAAAAGTGTTAACAGTCAGTTAAAACCAGTACTGTCTGTCGAATTTGACCTTATATAATCTAAGGTTGCAAGGGTGCACACTGTGTCCCAGGGCATTTCACAAGCAACGTCTCATGGGACCCTATGAGGTAGTACTCTGATTTTACCTACTTAGAAATGTGGGAACAAGCTCAAGGCAGTTTCATGGTTTAGTTTTAGTCAGCTTTACTGACTGCTCAGTGACAAAGCCAGCATTTGCTCTCAGGCAGTCTTAACTCCAAAGCCTATTTTTTAAACTTAAAAAAAATTTTATAGCAGAAAAGGGATTTTTTACGAAAAAGAGGTGGGATCATAATCAGATCTTCTGGGTAAGGTTAGAGACCAGGTTTGGAAGCTACACAGCCAAGAACCTCACCTAAAAGCCTGCTCCAGATGTGGTCCAGTGAAAACAGCAGCAGCCCCAGTCACTGCAGCTTGCAGTGCGGACACAGGGACGCTGCACAGGGTCTGGACACTGGCACCAAAGCTGTGGCTCCAGGACACTGGCTGTAGCTGGCTCCTCTGCTCCAACTTGTGCCAGAATGGAGAAAGTCACTACCTAAGAGTCAGAGCTCTGGGCCGAGTACTTCTAATAAACATGGCCTGGGTCATGTTCCCATGCTGGTCAGAGGCGGCTGGGAAAGCAAATACTTTGTCATCCAATGAATTTTTATTAAGCTTCTACTATGAGGCAGGCACTTCTAGATGCTAGGGAAACAAAAGCACAAGTAGTATAGGTCAACCTTTCCTCTACTCGTGAAAACTTCCATTCTAGAAAGGGGCAGACAGACAATAAGCAAATAAACAAGCATAACATAAAATTTGTCAAATGGTGAGGAGTGCTATGAAAAATAACTAAAAGCCAGGGGCAGGGGATTGAGACCTGTTACAGGTTCTGAGTGGTCCTTCTGGATAAGGTAAGGACATTTGAGCAGAGACCCAAAATGATGTGCAGAAACTGCATCTTTAGCTTGTGTGTATGTGTGTATGTGTACCCACACTTTAAGTAGAGACCCTACCCCCATTTCGCACCCATTGTGAGGCCACCGATATCCTGTCCTTCAAGCTCTATGAGGTACAGGAGGAGTTCTGGGACAAGTTTTCTCTGCCCAGAGAAACGGAAGAACAACCTTGGAGGTCTAAACTCTGCAACTACACCAGTGACTGGCTACCTGGCTGTGCACGTGGGAATCAGGGTAATTTTAGTGGGAAAGAGACAGGACTGATGAAAGAGGGTGATTCTGAGATGAGACATATGTAGGCACTTGCTTCCCTCAGTTGGGATTCTAGAGACGTGTGTTACAAGGCAGTGATTTCTAAACTTCTTTGTGTACCCACAGTGGTAAAAATCTTGTGCCTCCCCCATAAGTCTTTGTATTTATTTTAAAATTACATACATGTACTATTGATTCAGTGTAGTGTATATATTTAAAACATGCACAAAATAGAAATAAAATGTTTTTTAAATGAAAAACAGCATTTTGAAAACATTTTTATTGTATTTATTAACAGTAAAAAAAAAAGTCCTGATTTCTCTCGGTAAAGAAAGATGAACATACTTTATTGAAAATGCAGTGTAATACAGTATGTTTTATTATTTTGAAAATCTTGGTCTAACACATTTGGGGCAACAAGATCACATAGTGATAAACATTTCTAAACATCCATTTTCAAATTTCTTAATTGCATGAGTTTCTTTTAAAAACGCAGTCACTTACAGCTTTAAAAAATTACTTTTAACTTAAAGAGAACCTTTAAATATGTTCATTTCTTTCAGAAGATCAGTTAGGCAGTTGTATCCATCAGGGATGAACCAGAAAAAGAGAAACCACTGCAGGCTTTTCAAACAGAAAGCAACCGAGTGCAGGGCATGGAGATGCCCGATGGCACTATTAGAGGATCTGCAGGAGTCAGGGGAAGTTGCCACTCACATTCAGCAGTTCAGAGTATTGGGAGGTTGTGGAGGTTGCTGCTCTAACATAGGTCGGGAAATACAGGGAACCCCCCCAGTGCTGATCAGAGCTGCTCCCCCGCCCCCAAGTACTCATATAGGAGCTGATAGGAGATTACACGAGCTGCGGAGAACTTTGAAGTCTCCACAGACCGCCCATTTTGCTAGGCGCTGCTGCTTTTCCCTCCCACCTACAAAATACCCTATGAATACATCTGGCAGAAAGAAATCACATCCAGAACCTCGAAGCCAAGGAGTTTGGGAAATGTTTCCATAATTCTAATCCCTGTGATACATAAAAGGATATAGGAATGAATGCCGGCTGCCAAAAACCAGGCTGTAGCCCACACAGCAGCATACTCCTGAGCCTCTTGTCATCACAGAAAGGGACAGCAAGTGTGAAACACTCGCCCCTTTCGTAAAAGAAAAATAGGTAAATTCTAAGTTAGACAGCTCTTGTAAATCCTTTTCAGCAAGCTAATCACTGCATCAGTGTAGCTTATGTGTTTTTATGTAGTCTACTTCCCATTACATAGTAGTTTCTGCTTTTTAAAGGTCTTACTTTTAAAGAGGTTAACCTTACCAATAACACCCTGTAGCATATAGACTGCAGTATGTTATAACACTCAGAAGCAAAGGTTGCTATTAACCAGCAAGCCAGACTTGCTAGATGTAAGCAGAAAGCAATTTATCCCTCCCACCACTGCTGCTCATGGACTTCCTCCTCTCTGGCATGAAATCGTGGGTGGTTCACATAGCTTTTCCAGGGAATAACAGGCAATTATTTTTTTTCCTCCCCTCCCCCCTCCCCCGACCCCGCTTTGGTTTTTTAAAACGTTCAACCTGTTTAACATTAAAACTCCAGACTTGTTTCCATAAAACTTCTCCCCTTGTCAGCTGAGGCTGCCACAGGCTGAAGATGAGCACTTAGGCCTGCAGGATACAGCCTAGTTCTCCATCTCCCCTAAACTACTCACCGGCTCTTCAAATGTAAACTCTTCCTGGAACAAGCTGGATTTCTATAAACAGAAAGCAACGTTGTTTTCTCAGGAGTGCCCCTACACACTTGCTGTAATGATTTGTTATGCTGGGATGAAATTCACGGCTTTTTATCTCTTAGGTGACAAACAGGTTGAAGAGTTATCATTTTAAAAACAGTCTTTTTTTAAGATATGAACCAGTCTCATCCAGTATCAGATCAAAACTGCAAATGCCAGTTTTGAGTTAACCTTCTCTCCTCCTCCAGCCGGGAAATGTGAAGAGAAGGGGGATCAGGGTCAGGGTCATTTCTGTTTCTCAGTCCCTCTTGCCTCCTTGCTGGCTGCTGTTCCAGCCGCAGTTGCAGCACGGGAGAGAAGAGATGGTAGAGAGAGAAGCTGGTGTCCATGTCCTCTAGGAGCAGCAGATTCCAGCGTTGCTTCTTTTTTTTTATAGCTCAATACTTTCTCTCTGGGGATCTCTCAGCTGCAGTTCCCTTGTGGGCCATGTCTTCTCTAGTTACTCAGGATGCCTGCACTGGCCACTTAAGTTTCCAGAATCCGCCCCCCACTGAAGTCATTTCATCCATCCAGGTGTTCCCTTTGGCTGGGTTCCTTCTTAAAATGAGCAAATCTGGTTCCCTTTCTTGAGAACCACATCAGACCCACAGGAACTCGGGAACTTTGGCAGTGTAAGCCACTCCCCATGCAGCCTTCTTTCTGTCTTCTCCAGGAGCTAGTCAGCTACTCCTCACTTGTCTTTAGACTTTTAAAGGAGTGAGACAGACTCCCATGTCCTCAGATTCCACCGGAGGTGGGTCAAGCCCTCCAAACGGTCCTGCGGAGGGGCCCCCTCATTTGGCACGAGTTGAAGAGGAAGCACCCCCACCCTCTCCTGCTTGGGCAGCAGAAGGGAAACGTCCAGCATATTGACAACTGCTTCCAGGGGAATCTTCTCACATTCTCTCACGGAGCCTGGAGGCAGGTGCCGAGCCAGCTCATCCGTCCCAGCAATGAGCTGGTGCTTCCCAGAATCCGCTTCACAGTCTCTTAGCACGTGGCGCACAGGTAAACTAGTTCCCCTTCCCTTTAGAACGTGGATGGACTTGGCACCTACTGTTTTGTTCTTGGCCTTTGGGGTTTCTGGTGAAACTGACACAGAGAGAGTCCCACTTTAGTAAATGAAGGTACCATTGTCAGACCTTCCTTATGGAACCCCCGTTCTTTCGTCAGGAGGCCGGAGGCACTGCCGGCAACATGGCTAGTGAACTGGACTGCCTGAATGTACAGTTAATACAGAACTATTAATATTTGTTTTTTGGTTTTAGTGACTAAGTCATGTCCGACTCTTTTGCGACCCCATGGACTGTTGTCCACCAGGCTTCTCTATCCATGGGGTTTCCCAGCAAGAATATTGGAGTGGGGGTTGCCATTACCTTCTCCAGGGGATCTTCCTGACCCAGAAATTGAATGCGTGTCTCCTGCACTGCAGGCAGTTTCTTTGCCCTTACATATTAAGTATAATCTTATTGATTTGTTAAATTTCAATATTATATATGTTTATGGGGCTTCCCAGGTGGCACAGTAGTAAAGAATCCACCTGCCAATGCAGGAGATGCAAAAGATGTGGGTTAGATCCCTGCGTCAGGAAGATGCCCTGAAGAAGGAAATGGCAACCCACTCCAGTATTCCTGCCTGAAGAATCCCATGGATAGAGGAACCTGGTGGGCTACAGTCCATGGGGTCGCAAAGAGTCAGACATGACTGAGGACAGGGACCTTGACCTTAAAATATGTTTATATAAAGAGATAGCTATTTTTATGGAAACTATGTATAAGACTCTTGTTTTATTTTTTGCAACATGAAATCATACCTTTAATCTCTTATCATGAAAGCACCATAAAAATATGCTTATAAAAATTCCCCATAAATATAATTTAGAAGGAATTTTATTAACACTTCCTTTATTGTTGGATATTTATGAACTCTAAATTTTCTTGATTAAACATAGTGCTGGCATGAAAATCTTTGTGCAAAGGTATTAGCTGACATTCTGAAATATTTCCTAGAAGTTGAAAATTACTGTAAGACTCTTGTTTTTCACATTGTGGAAGATTAGATGTGCAGAGAAATCTCAATATAAGACATGTTAAAGTGCTGGGTGAAATTTCCATACGCATAAAAATATTTTTTTTCAAAGTGTGAATGAGTAAAAGAAGCCAGAATAACCAAAAATCAGAAAAGAAAAAATGGAACAATAAAAGTAGCATTTACCCTGAGGGATAATCCTGGTGGCCTGCTACCCCGGTGGCCTAGAGTGTGGGTTTTAGTTTGCCTTAGTGAAAGTGAAAGTCGCTTAGTCATGTCTGACTCTTTGGGACATCATGGACTATATACAGTCCATGGAATTCTCCAGGCCAGAATACTGGAGTGGGTAGCCTTTCCCTTCTCCAGGGAATCTTCCCAACCCAGGAAATGAACCCAGGTCTCTTGTATTGCAGGCAATTCTTTACCAGCTGACCACAAGGGAAGCCCTAATTTGCCTTAGGCAGTCCAAAAAAAAGAGAAAGCCTCAGATCACCTTGTAGGAGGTCAGATCATGTTATTATGCTCCTCAGTTGTGTCCAATTCTTTGGGATCTCACAGACTGTAGCCTGCCAGGCTCCTCTGTCCATGGGATTCTCCAGGCTAGAATGCTGGAGTGGGTTACCATTTCCTTCCTCCAGGGGATCGTCCCAACCCAGGGATTGAACCTCTATCTCCTGCACTGGCAGGCAATCCTTTACCACGGAGCCACCAGGGAAGGCCAGGTCAGATAATAAACTCTTACAAAATGATGGCAACCCCAACAACTAACCTTATTGCTGGGAATGAAAACAATATCCCTGACCTCATCGAGAGGAGACTTTTCTGTCTCAGCTCAGGGCTGGGTGGCATGTGGGGAAAAGCTTCTATACAAGAATTCTTAACCACCAGCAGTAAACCACTCATATACATATGTGGCTGGAAAGTCATCCTATCTCTGTGGCCTTGAAATCCTTAAGCTGAACATTTAGTTTGAAGTGGTCTTGGATTGGTAATGTCCCTAGAAACCTGGAAGAGGCAAACTCAAATACTCTTTAGAGGAACACACTTTAAATCCAGGCCTCAAAGAATGCCCGAAGTCAAAGTACAGGGATACATTAAAAAAAGAAGAAAAAGAAATCACCAAACACATGCAGAAATAGGCCAGTATAAGCAAGTTAGTAGAAAAACTATAGGACTGGACCTACAGTTGGTTCAAGATCTGACTCTGGTGTCTGGAACTTTATGGGTCTGATGCTCCCAACCCACTAAGCACATGCTAAGGCCCTGACCTTGGCCTCTCTCTTTAGTACACTTCACCAGCTAAGAATGCTGCCAAACCCAGGAAAAAATAAGCTCACACGTGAAAATGAGATATTTGAGGAGTATAATCACAACAGAGAGACAATAAATGGAACATGCCGTGCTAGACAAACCAGAATGAAACAACACTGACCAAAAACTTAAGCATAATAAAGATCCTCACAAACAGGATAATAGTAAGAAACAAGCAATTATGTAGAACTAAATGGAAATAGATATGAAGTATGTAATAGCTGAACAAACCCAATACAGTGGATAAAAACAATGGCTACCTAGCTGATATTCTAAATGAATAATCATCTAGATCAGCTCAAGGAATCTTCTTAGAAGGTATTGGAAAGAGATGGAAAATATGAAAGAACATTTAAGAAATAATAAGGTCAATATCTGAACAATATGAATCCCAGAAAGAGAGAAAATGGATTTAGAGAAGAGATACTTAAATCATAAGAAAGAACTTTCAAAAATGAAAGATAAAAAGGACTCCAAAGGTCTCACAGAGCACCAAGTAGAAAAATTATGGAAAAATCAAAATTTTGACATATTACGTGAAATTTAAGAACATAAGAGGGAGGGGATATGTTTGTACTTACGGCTGGTTCCCATTGTTGGACAGCAGAAACCAGCCCAACATTGTAAAGGAATTATTCTCCAATTAAAAATAAAAAATTTTAAAAAGACAAAATGCTAAAAGCTTCTGGAGAGAAGAAGCAGAAAGTTCACAAAAGCATAAGAATTAGATTTATACTAGTCTTCCTAAAAAATACAATGGAGACAAGAAAACTGGTGAAGTTATATATTCTAAGTGAATACAGAATATATTTTCCTAAGAAAAATAACCTAACAGTATTATATCCAGCTAAACTGTTACTTAAATGTAAGGGCAGAAAGATGATATATTCAAACATACAAGGCCTTAGAAAATTTACAGCACAAAAAGTCTCTTTGAAAGCCCTCCTGCTTAAGTGAAATGAGTCAGAAAAAGTAAAAAACTGTGTAATATCACTTACATATGGAATCTAAAAAATACAGCAAACTTGTGAATATAATAAGGAAGGAGACTCAACAGAGAATAGACTAGTGTTTACAAGTGGGGAGAGGGAAGTGGGTAGAGTACAACTTAGGTATAAAATAAGCTACAAGGATATACTATACAACATGGGGAATATAGTCAATATTTTATAATAATAAATGGAACAGAACCCTTAAAAATTATTAATCACTATATTGTATACTATAACATAAAATATTTTACATCAACTGGGAATGTAAAATGGTCAAGCTACTGTGGGAAACAGTTTGGTGTTTCCTCAAAAAAATTAAATATAAAGTTACCATATGGCCCAGGAATACCATTCCTTGGTATATATACAAAAGAACTGAAGACATATATTCCACAAAAGCTTGTACACAAATGTTCATAGCAGCATTATTCATAATATTCAAAAAGTGGAAACAGCCCAAGTATTTATACTAATAAATGGATATATAAAAATGTAATATATTCATACAATGAAATACTATTCAGGATATAGCTTGGATATTACATTTAATATTAGGGCAAAAATATATCATAAAGAAAGATAAGCAACATTATATATTGTTGAAAACAAAAATATATCAAAAAGATATAACCAAAACAAATGCAACATTGTAAATCAACTATACTTCAATTGAAAAAACAAAAGAAAAAATAGATATAACCATAATGAACATATATTCACTCAATATATGCCAAGACTGAAGGAAAAGGAAGAAGATGCACATAAACAAAACAGAGAATGAGAGCAGGAAAACAAATACAGATACAACAGAGATTATAATGTAATATAATCTCTTTTATTTTTTAATAAAAATAATTTTTAATACACTTCTAAGAAATTGTCTTCAAGTGGATTGATCATATATAGGTGCTATGGGACAAGCAATTGATGTAATTCAACTCATACTTAACAAGATTTCCAGAAAACTAGGAATAGAATTTTAACTTCATAAAAGCTATATACCAAAAATATAGAATAATTGCTATACTTAAAAGAGAAAATTTTCCCATTAAAATAAGAAACAAAGATGGGAGCCCTGGCTGTCCAGTGGTTAGCACTTGGCCCTTTCACTGCTTGGGCCCAGGTTCAATACCTGATGAGGGAACAAAGATCCTACAAGCCACATGGCATGGCCAAAAAAAAGAAATGAAAAAATTGGAAGAGGAAATTAACCTGACATTATTTGTAATTATATGATCAACTCAGTTGAAAAATTAATAATCAGACAAGTAATTAGAAGAAGAGAGTAAAGTTCTGGATACTAACTCAATTTGTGAAATCAAAAGCACTGATCCCAAGAAAGCCACTAGAAAATATAAGAGATTAACATAACCATTTGTAAAAACAACAAATCTAAAGTACCTAGAAATCAATACATGAACAATACCTTTACAGAGAAAACTTAAAAGCTTTACTAGAAGACATGAAAGAGGATTTTTAAAAAGAAGCGGAACAAGAAGCATATCAAAACTAAGTGTGGGTACCTTTGGGATAGAGGGAGTGGGGGAGTAAGAAAGGAAGGAGAAACCTAATTTATCATAAAATGAGGAAACAAGGGCTTCTATTAAGAGATGAAAACCATGTGCTATGGATTAAGGCACATAATTAATGCACTGCTTTGCATTTGCGGTAAAGTAAAGCAGAAATAAACTATACAGAACACATACTGACATACAGTTTGAAAATGCAGCAGCAAACTACGACGGGAGAGGCAGTGATTGTCAGAGGGTTATGTGTGAACCCTGACACTCTGAGTGCAAGCGCAGAGACAGAGGTGAGACTGAATCACTGGATAAAGCTTTATTTTTCTTCATGGCTTTATTTCAAGCTTTACTTCTCTTCAATACAAGTGGAGAAAGTGGAAGCAGTGACTTGGACTCCAATCAGTGTGGACGGCGAGAAGCTATGATAAAACTAGACAGCATATTAAAAAGCAGAGACATCACTTTGGTGACAAAGGTCTGTGTAGTCAAAGCTAGTTTTTCCAGTGGTCATGTATGGATGTGAGAGTTGGACCATAAAGAGAACTGAACACTGAAGAATTGATGCTTTTGAACTGTGGTGTTGTAGAAGACTCTTGAGTCCCTTGGACTGCAAGGAGATCAAACCAGTCAATCCTAAAGGAAATCAACCCTGGATTTTCACTGGAAGAACTGACGCTGAAGCTCCAATACTTTGGCCACCTGATGGGAAGAGCCAACTCATTGGAAAAGACCCTGATCCTGGGAAAGATTGAAGGCAAAAGGAGAAGGGGGTGAAAAAAGGGCAGAGGATTAGATAGTTAGATAGCATCACTGACTCAATAAACATGAATCGGAGCAAAATCTGGGAGACAGTGAAGGACAGAGGAGCCTGGCATGCTGCAGTCCACGGGGTTGCAAAGAGTCTGACACGACTTAGCAACTGAACAGCAACAAAGCTAGGTTTACCTCTAGACTGCTCATTACATGAACCAAAAGATTCCCTCAATTGTTTTGCTTAATAGACTTTTAGAGCAGTCTCCCTTTACTTTTTATGCCAAGGGATTGACACGTGTGATGGAAGAATTTTAACTGGTATTTATATCCACTCCTGTACTTTTAAATATATATTTTTTAAGATTTTTTAAAAATACTGGTTTCACTTCTATATTTGGGGAAATCAGAGCAAGAGGAAGCATGAATTAACGGGGGGCAAAGAGAGGCAGAAAAGAGGCAGAATAGCAGCCACCCTGTGTCAGCTCTCATGTGCGAGGCACTGTGCTAGGTGCTTCCCATACCTCGTCTCCTGATTCAACAACAAAACCCACCACTGGGAATCTTTCCCTGCAGAAAGGAGGAGGCTGAACGGGGAGCCACATCTTGTCTGAAGTGCCACCTTCATAAAGTGGACCTCAGAGCCCAAGTCTAATGTCAGCCTGTTCTGCACGCTGTGCCACCCTAGTACAAAAACGATAGTGGGGAAATAGCGAAGGGACAGACACAGGGACACAGACGAGGCAAATATACACAGAGACAGAAAAAAAAACAAGCCACGTCAGGGCACATTCCGATGAGGAAGAACCATCATACGAGCCGATATACCTGTCACTGCCCTTTGAAAAACTCATGATCTCACCTGCAATGTAATGCAATCCTTCGAGCACCCAGAATCAGTTCTTCTGCTTTTACTTCCAATTTTCAAAACTCTTTAAAAAAATATTTATTTTCTCAAGTATTCCTCAAGACTTTACATGGATATGAAGCAATGTCACAGATTCCAGACACTTGAGTTTCAAATCTGGAATGTCAGTCCTTATTATCCACTACAAAACAAGCCTGTGACTGCTGGTTTGGTTATGCATACAGACACCAAATACCTAAAGGATAGCACAATTTGACCTGTAACAGTTATCTAACCATTCATCAATAACTGTGGTACTGTAACTATGGAATACTATATGAACTGTCAACAAGTAAAGACAGATCTCTATATATTGACATGGAATAACCTCCAAGATAATGTTAAAAAGTTGGATACATATTTATACTTTTAACTGGAGAACTTGGTAGCAGTGGTTGGTCCGGGGAATAAAAAGGGGGACAACGGGTAGGAAAGATGCTTTGCATTCACTGTACAATCATGTATTTGGTATTTTTTCTTTTAACCAAGTGTAAGAATAATCTTTCCCCCTACAATCTTTATATCAAGCAGTTCAGTTGCGTCTTCCCTCTAAACCAGATCCAATTTTGGGGTCTGAGTGGAAGAAATAAATTATTTCTTTCCCTTCTCCCAGTGATTAGATAGCAAGAGGCTCCTTCCTATTTTTTTCCCCCTTTTCTACAACTAAGCCCACCTCTTTGTTTCTTTACAAAACTCCCAAACCAAAACACTTATTCATAGTATCCACGTTCATTGAAAATCCACTTATGTAAAAAGATTTTTAAAAAAGCACTTATCTCACCATTCTTTGTATTTTGAAGAACATGTATGTCCATGTTTTTTTTTCCTTCTGTGCCTATGTATGTGCATTAACACTTATAACTGCTCTTTTATTTATTAATAATACATGGACATCTTGATCATTTATCTTAAAACAATTTTATTTAGTAGTGTGATTTTATTCACTCAACGAACCCCTCCCCAGCACATTAAGCTGTTTCAAAATTTTACTATTATGAACAACACACATGAACACCCTTGTATGAGTCCCTTTTGTACAGAAACCTTTGTACACATCCCTTTTCCCCCTAGAATATGTTTGTAAAAACAAAGTTAACTTCTGCCTTTGAGCTCCATCTACAGTTGTCGCTTTTCCTAACTAGCCACAGACACTTTTCTGCACCAAAGCTAAGGTTGGAGACGATTTCTTGACTACATGGACAAGTATAAAACATACTTGCTGCTTCAGTTTTCTATACTCCTGTGAACCAACCCCTCTGGACATCTGTCCCTCATTCAATTCAGCCTCAGAGAATAGGCTGCATTTCTGTTTAATTCTTGGCTCTAAATTGACTTGGTTATTCTGAAATTCTTAATTCCTTGGGCCATGTTTTTTCTTCTTAAAAACTTCAAAAAAAAAATATATATATATACCATATAATCCATAATAAAACAGAACTAGTATAAATGATAATAAAAGCTAACATTTATCTAGTACTCACTATGAGTCACTGTGCTAAGTGCTTCACATGCCTTACATAATGTAATGTTAATCAAAGTCACATGAAAAAAAGTATTCCACAAAGAAGCTTGAGGAAATTATGGCTTTAAAAAATCCTGTTTAACAATGGCACTTTAAATATGTTAATCCACATTTGCAAGATGGTAGTCAGATTAATTAGCTACAGATTTCTTGAGGGGCTGTTACTCCCAAAAACACACTTTTGCAAAACTAGACTTAAATGTTGCTAGTTTTTCGTAAAAGCACTTGCAGCCTACCCTCTCCACCCTGCCTGAGGCCCATGTCTTTAAACTTCTTCATCTTAATGACAGTGCACTGAAAATACACTTAAATACCAGGACTGTTTATATTTGAGGGCATATGTTCTTTTCTGTATCTTATATGCACATATACACTTATAAATGACAAAACTGTTCAACTTCTCTCACAAATTGCTATCTTTTCACCCTCTTTCCCACTCCCTACCTGGATTTCTAAGGTTAAATTCTTTTTTTCACTTTTTTCTCATGCCAATATTTTCCCTAAAGAAGTCCTCTACAAGTAAGACTAAAAGATGCTTACCTATGCAACTAGGTGAGCATCCTGTGTCTACAACTGCAAGCCCTGACCCTAGGTGAGCATCCTGTGTCTACAACTGCAAGCCCTGACCCTAGGTGAGCATCCTGTGTCTACAACTGCAAGCCTTGACCATGGAGGCAGGCACGCGTACACAGGCACACACCCTCTAAGCTGAAGGAAGAACCTAGTAGGCCTGCATTCCAGGACTCCCACAGTCTGGCTTCCTCTAGTCACCCCAGAACCCACCTCACACCAGCCTGGCCTCCTTCCTGTTTCTTCCTAAGTCTGCTCAGGATGCTCCCTCTTCCTCCTTCCCAGTCAAATCCCATTTATCCAGGAAGGCCCAGTTCAAACGCCATCAACCTGACAAGGTCTCCTCAGATCTTTCCAGCCCATTTTCTCCCCTGCTCTGAACTCAAGTGGCAAGTGGCCATGGACCACACCTTTGTGACAGATTTTGAACTGCTGTCTTTTAACTAGTCATATGATTGCAGACTATTTGTAAATACATGTAGGGTAGGGCCTATTCCCTGATTTCTATATCCCATACTGCCCAGCACAGTGTGAGAGGCAAGAGATACTCCAGGACCACTGAAAGAATGAGATATTAAAATTCAAGTTAACTCAATGATACAACAGACACAAGAATAATATGTACATTCCTCTTTATTTAATACAACAACACGTAACACATACAAAAAGAAAAAACACTCATGTAAAAGGCCCTGTCGTAAAGGATAGACAGGAAAACATCTACACAATCAAATAAGGCTCCTGCTTTAAAACAGGGGTTTGCTTAGCTACACTTGGAATATGAGCAAGGCTGTTGCGGAAAAAAAAAAAAAAAAAAAAATCCCTGCACTGAAGGAGTATATATATCAATGGGGTCAATTTACTAAATTCACAAGATCCACATCTAGGAATGTTTAAGTCCTCTCACATATCCAAAAATCATCAGGGTTTTATGAAATGTGATTTTTTTGGGGGGGATAAAAATTTTTACCTGTCCTCCTTTCTTCTTAGAAAATAGTGACAAGAGCTCTCTAAAAACTAGAGACCAGCAAACTGCCCAAAGTTTGGAAAGCTTTACCATTAAAGTTCAAAAAGTGTGTAGAACTGAGAATTCAAAGGCAAGATGGCACTGGGAAGAAGAATGATCAGAAGTCTGATCATTTCCTGATCAGTCACGAGGAAACACAATGGAAACATCTAGGCTCAGTGCAGGGTTCGGTAGCAGCAGTTTGTCCATATTCCTGCTCTGATTAGAGCCGGAAATTAAACAAGCACCAGTTCATCTCAAAAGAGCCTTATACAAACATACACACATACATACCCACACCCATTCACATGTCATCACCACCCCCTTTTATTTAAATTTATTATTATTTTTTTTACTAAAATAATACAAAAAAGGGAGACAGGTATATTTACAAAAATCCATGGCTGGTACAGTACATAATTTTTAAGACACACTAAATGCTACAATCTTTCAGGTCCTGAGATTATTACAAATATCAACTCAAAGCTGTGTTCAGGTCCAGTTTTAAAGGAGGAAAAAAAAATTCCCAAAATATTAAGTCACACATATTTAAATTTAAAATACAGCATATCCCTTCAAGTTAGCAAAAACGCACCTCCCTAAAAACAACTGCAATATGGTAGTCAGGGCCTTTCACCCAGAGGAGCAGCAATTATTTAGGCTCCTTCCTTCACGATGCATTGTAAAACCTGTTGGCATCTATATAAAGCGGGGAGGTGGCTCAAGAAAGAAGATGCTGTGTAACCGGAAGGACATTCCTTTATAGAGTGAACATTCACTGTATAAATAAGTCCCATTTTTCCTTCTGTTACCAAACAAAAGTCTTTCCTTTATCAAAATTCATACTGCAAGAGTTGGAAATATGTGCTTACTCAGACTAAAAATCAGAATCCTTATTTTCAATCAGTTATAGCAAATCGGTCTGCAGTCCCACGCTAATTTTTACAACTGCAAATAAATTTTCTTGCTTGTAATAAACGAGAAAAGAAAACACTCATCACTTGGTTACCTTGGGAGACTTTGATTAACTTATTATTTGGGGCACAAAATTTTCACCAGCCAGAGATTTCCTTTCCTTTTCAGCTTGCCAGTGTTTAGCAAGCAACAGACAAGGAAGGGCAAGCCCCAAGATTTACATACTCTTAAGAACAATTATATATTTTTGATACATTCTATAATTTTTGAATGACAGCCAACAAAAGAGCAGTACAAAGCATGAATCCCTTCTCTGGAGGCTGGCCAAAAAACTTGTGTGTATGTTGGAAAACCTACCTCTACTGGTGCAAGGGCCCCTTGCTTATCTACAAGTCTCAGAAGGTCTATGTAATTAATTATGTAAGCATAGCCAGGATTTTAAAAGTTGGCCAAACTTGGTCAACTTTCCGACTACCTATATAAAACAGTAATAACTCTGTCAACTGAGAATAATTTCTCTTTTAATGCCTCTGGCCAAAATTGGGGGTAATTCTTGGTAATTTCACAGGGACAGGAAAGAAAACCCAATATGCTGGCACAGGGCTCACGACCCCTGCAAACAGATGAGGGAAGCAAAAGAGGAGAGAAGTTTATGGCCAGAAGAGTGTGAAATGTAATGTAGCAGGTTGTCACACAGAAGAATATGCCACTTGGCTAGTCTTGGTTACTGCCAACTCCTAAATGCTTGGAGGGCAGATGGAACTGTCAAATTAAAAAACAGAGTATCTTCACATTATCTAAGGTAATAGTCACCTTGCTTGTGTTTCAATTAGGTTTCCATTAGTGCTTTGTTACAAAATATTTTAAAACTAGACAAGATAAAATAGAATTATATTATTATTGGCAAAACAGTAACAAATAATATATGGAGCATTTTCTGAGGAACCTAAAATTGGTACTTAGGATTCATGTGGCCTTTCTGACGCAGACCTTTGTAAAGTAGGTTTATTCCAGAGGAATTAATGAAAAGAAGCAAGGCAGACTATTATGTGAAATAAGAGCCCAACAAATAATAAAAACAAATAAGAGTTCTCTTTTGAATAACCTTGAAAAGTATCAAGAGGAGGCCATGTAATGTAGCTACTACTATATTATATAGTAGAGAAATCTATTTTTAACACAAAGGAAAAGAGAAAAAAAATTCACGTCACCAGTGATGATTTTAAGTCCTGGGCATATAGACCCCCTTAATTATACTACTGAGATTTATTTATTTATTTATTTATTAAGTATTCTTGACCTGTTTGGGTAACAGTTCGGAAAAGTGTCCAAAATTGAAGTACTAACCTGCTCTAAAATGGACATATGAAAGAAAGTCTGAAAAGCAGAAGTATTACATATTACAGTATGAGGAAATTAAATAAAGATCACAAATAGCTACTTTCAAGCAAATGGTACTTTGGGAATATCTGAGAAAAATATCAAGTTATTCAAAGGCAGCCTGATTAAAATCCTACCAGTCCCTGTCTGAGTGTGCTGGGAAGTAAACAGTCTCCTACAACACGCCTGCAGTCTTTACTTTCAAATTCAGTGGGGACCCAGCGTAGATGACCAACACGGATGAGAAAAGGAGGTGAAAGTTGAAGCTTTCCTCCCCAGACTCTCAACAACTTTTATTCTAGTGCAGCCACTGGCTGATGCAATGGTTAACTTGAGGGCTCAGATTAGAGAAAAGAAGAATGAAAACTAAAGAAAGTAAAGAAACAATGAGAATCTGACATTAATATTTAACGCCACTTTGTAATGATAGTATGACCATCTGTTTATTAGCTCCACAAACCTGAACACTGTGCCAGAGAATAAAACTTTCTCAGAATTGAACACTGGGATGGTTTTATCTTAATAACCCGAAAACATTCCATGATTCCAACTACAGTGTGCACCAGAATCTGTACTTAGTTTCTGAATATAAAGTTCACATTTTAAGACAGATGGACACACAAAAAATATCTCTATTTTTATGTTTCCATTAATTTTCCCAAGAGGAACAAACACACATTCAACAAAACCCTTATGCCTTATTTCTTTGGGTAGAAGTCTTAATTAACATCTGTTATTTAAAGAATGGAAAAAAGGAAGAATGTGGAAAACTTGTATGTTTATCTGCATAGTTGATATTTAGAGGCTACTAACTAAGGCTTTATCTGGAAAACACAACAAAAAACCAAAAAGTGACTTTTAAGGAAAAACGTCCTGTCACTAGAGAGTAAATGGGCCTCAGCCAGTTCTGGGAATTAACTCAGAGGCTTTGTCTACTTGGGCCTGGGGCCTTCTCCCTACTCACTCACACTGGATCATTTGTTCCTAATCCCCTGACATTCTCCTTCCTGACCCTGAATATGTGCTACAAAGTCTACACACATCTCCTCGCAAATGGTGCTCAGCATCTAGCGCTAACATAGAAGCAGCATCCAATGTTTCCTGTTGTTACTGTTTTAAATGATAAAAGGAAAATTCTATGTATTACTGCTTCATATACTTGATGGAGGGTAGGATAAGATGACCTTCCTCTCCTCCCTGGAGCTGGGAAAAATATATTTCTTTGTGCTCCCACCCTTCCCACAGCTGCTCCAGCTAGGAAGAGAAACCTGCCTCCTCTCTCCCATTTTTCTGCAACCTGAGCAGTTGATGGCTCCCACTCTTTCACGTTAAAGAAGCATAAATTACACAGGTAGACTGGCTACAGTACACCTAGCAGGCTGTGTGTAGTGCTTGCCCCTTCAGTGCAAAGCTGGATAAACCTATGGTTACAGGAACAGTACACAATCTCCGTAAGAAGGAGACCCCCATTCATTCTTAGAAAGTTAAAAGCTTAGCTATATCCATCACTAAACAAGTAATATAAGGAAATTAGGCTGAGAACATGGCAAAGTGAGGCAGATAAAACATTTGGGATCATTAATCAACTCTAGTAACCAATCATTCACGCTTTAGCTAGCTTCAGCTCCACAATCTTGGCAAAAATCACACATGTAATAATACCATGAACAGCTTAAAAAAAAAAAAAAACTATTTATAATTAGGAAACTTAGTGTTATTTACCCCTCCCCTCTTATTAACCTGAAACTAAGCATTTTATCCAACCACAAATATAATATGTTTAAATAACACATATGTATCTAAATTAGAATTCCAGTGATTTTTTTAAACCTAAAAATCATATGGTGCTTTTTATACCCATCATAGGGAAACATTTTTTTAGCCTCTGCAGGAAGATGATAATACTTTTTTAAATTATATAGGACATTTTAGAAAAACTCAAAATATTTTTGAAAAAGTCTCTGATATTCCTGGGAGGTAGGTGAATATTATCATACCCAATTTTCTAATGGGTAATCTGAGGCACAAAGGTTAAACGATATTCCCCCTAAACACAATAATCAAAGAGTAACATGACTGACCTGAGGCCACCTGATAACAGTCTTGCTGTCAAGTAACATTGCCAGGAGCCTCTGCTTTCTCCTTTTTGGCCACCAGTCTCCTCAGTTAAAATGTATTTAAAAGGGGGCATTTACTAGACATATTTATACTGGATTTTGAGGATTGGTTCAACTTAGTCTCCCTTCACATGTCACATCTGTTTTCGACAAGAAACAGATGAACACTAATTACTGGTATTATGTTATTTTGCTCAAGGGAGAAACAAAAATAACCATTAAATCATATTAGGCCAAATGTAATTATTCGGCAAATGAGAAAACTGAAGCTCTCTCAGGAATGCCATGGGTTATATAAGTGTTTCCCTCCATATCTGAAGTCCTTCTACTTCTAAGTTTATTACCCTTTTGACAGATATGCAGCTATATGAATTCTTCAAAACCCATTTTCCAGAAGAGTATATGATGCATTTTTAACATGGACAAAGTTGCTAACTTGCTTCAAAACTCAGAAACAATACCATGGTTCTAACTCTAGCTCTCCCATGTCTTTAGCCTTGCCTGCCATCATGTACCTTATCAACTTGACCTGGAAAGACTCTTGTTATCCCAATGCTTTCTCTAGTATTACACATGCCAAGTCTGAAGGGCACAGAGCAGTGGATTACTCCAGGAACAGACAATGAGTCCACTAAATTTATTTTAGTTATAATAACTGACTTATTTTATATGTAGCTGTTGTTCCTGTTAACTTCTACAAACAGATATTCAAAGGGCGAAGACAGTATCTTGTGAGAAGACAATTTCCCAATCTACCCATTCAAATCAACTAAAGGCAATGGAATAAACAAGGCAGAAATTTTGCAAACATTAAAATAGGGGAGTGCTTGGAAAGGATGCAATGGTACAGCAGCTACTAGTTATATATATATATATATATATATATATTACATATGTATACAAATATACACACATATATATGTATGCATGTATGTGTGTATCTTACACATATATCCATATACATATAAAGAAGAAGAATATTACAGCATGACATGATCTTGGCAACTCTGAGATTCTTCCTCCTGAATCCCCTGACGTTATTAGCCTGTACTTTAGGATATCTGAGAACAGTTTCAAAAGAGGGGAAAAAAGAAAGAAAAAAAGGCACTTAACAAAGACAAAGCCTGAATTGAATATGCTTTAGAGGAATAATATAAGCCATTTTACCAGAGCTAAGAAATGATTTACAGAGTTAAACCTTTCCTCTTAAATTTTATAAAATAAAACTGTCTAACATGTTTCTAATCATTTACCTACTACTGCATTTTTCTTCTGCATCATTATTACAAAAACAAAAGCCCGCTAAAAGCAAAAACCAAAACAACAGACAAACAAAAACCACCATACATGCACAACAGCAAGTAAAAGTGCCCTTCTGAGAACATAAGGTCAGCAGAAACTACAGTGCTGAAGCACAGGGCAAGTTCTCAAGTTTGGCCTGATTGTAGATTTCTCTCACTCTTCTAATCTAAAACAGGACAAAATAAACATCAACCAACAAAAAGAGCAAACAAAAATTCAAAACCTAAATGATGAAAAGAATACAAGGACCAGTGTGCTTTTATGGTAACACCCTTAAAATAAAGTATCCTAATTCTATACATGGGTCAAAGTATACGACAAAGCCTCCCAGAAATAAAGAACTGTAAATTGAAGTTGAACATTACAGGCAAAGTTCATTTTACAAATGTAGCAGCAAATCTGATAGATTAATTGGAGTTCTAAGAGATGATCCCAAGGGACACAGTATTCGCGTAATCAATGGTAGTTTGAATAACAGTAGAATTCCATTTCAGAAAATGTCTTGAACCAAGTAGAGGTGGAAAGGGGGTGTGGTAGAGAGCAACGAGAGGAGAAAGATTAGAGGTGTCTGCCCTTTCCAAATCTGGGTAGTAAACAATTTAAATCTGCTTTGGGGGGAAAAAAAATCCTGGGTTAAAAATCATTTTGTAGAAGTTGTTTTCATACAGGTGTCAAACCCACAGCATTCAAACAGGTGTGTGCCCGGTTCTTCCTTCTAGCTGGGTGATATGATAAACCCTATTGAGCTTCTATGATATTAAAAAAAAAAAGAAAGAAAGAAATTTGGGCTAACAACATCCATCAAAGGGGTGGCAGGCATGAAGGAATGTGCTGACACAATGCTCTGAGTCCCTCAAAATCAAGACTTGGGGACCTCAGATGAACTTCACTTCTTCCCCCAATACTTAATCTCTTCAGTTGGTTTTAAAATCATGATTTCCTTTACCCTCTGATCTCAGAAGCAGATGAGAAAGAATTATAACTGACTGGTAATGAAATTATTGCTTACGTCAATTGTGGAGGCTCTGAATGAGCTTGACACTTTGCTCTCAGTCTCCAGCCGAGGCTCAGCACTGCTATCTCTGGAGACAGCTCTGCTGATCATTCATTATTGCTTGTGAATACTGAGGATTAACTTGTATGTACAGTAACAGCTTATACGTCAGCGAAGGCAATTTAAAATACAAGACCGTTGAAAACAGTTTCCTTTTCCTGAATCAAGAATCCCACGGCATGGGATGTAACTGTGTGCTGACTACCTTTACAACGGGATGTTGCTAATGCTCTTCAGAAAAGACACACTGCTCTATAGCCTTTCCAATTACTCTCCACTTTTAAAAAATAACATAATTTGATTTTCAAGTGCAAAAATAGAATATGAGTCACAAGCCTCTGTGCTAAAAAATAACTGATTTGTATGTATGTTTTTAGTAAGAAAAGCTGTAAAAATAGGTGTCTGTACAGTATGGACACCACTTTCAATGTTATGACCTAGAAAAGAAATAGGTATTTACATGCAGTAACTCTTTGATCATACTTTTTAAGAAATATAAGGATGTTTATTTCATTTGTACAACATAAAAGGGCAGTCTTGATTGAAATGGATGAAGCTAGTGAAAATGTGGCGGGGGTGAGGCAGCAGTTCTCACAGAATCAGGATTGAAGAGAACAGAATAAAATCTTCACAGAGGAGGCCTCAGAGCCCAGGGCCCTCAGGTGTTTATAAAACGATATGGGGGAGGAACTGATAATCCCACTCTTCTCGAATGAAGACAGAATCATTGGGGGGGGGGAGGCGGGGGCGGTCTTCGGATGGTGTCGTCACTCCAAATCTTTCTTGTGACGAGACAAAGGACCGAGGAGCATACACTCGCCTGACAGTGTGATTCAGAGTTGATGGGTTTAACAAATTAAAGTTGTCATTCCTCAACTTAAACTACCACTGAACTCATCTATCAATAAACATATGTGTACAAAAATACACACACAGATGAACACATGCACCACCCTCCACCAGAAGAGAGACAAATCTGCATTGTGTTCTCTCCTTGTTCAGGGAAGTAAAATGAAGGTGGCTTCTCAAAGGAAAATTCTTAAAGATTAGCAGACTTTTTTTCCCCCTCTAAATTAGATAAAAGCAAGAGGTATGCTACAATGGAAGAACTCAAGAACTGGGTAAGCTTCCCTGGGTAAAAAAAACCGAACAAACTTTAATCAAACATTCTCCATTCAAATCAAACATATCTGCAACATCCCAGTATCCTTCCAAATATCTACCAGGGTTGACAGAACATTCTTATTTGCTTTACTGATAAATTCTTAGAGGCAAGTAATTATATCAATGATTCCTTTGAAATAACCCTTTCCCCTTATTGTAACAAGTTCTTGGAACTAAAGTTTTCAGTTATTAACTTTTTTTTTCTGCTGTAAAGTAAGCCAATGTGACTCTGAAGTCAAAATATGGGCTTACAGATCTAAAGTATTCTGTGTTAATTTATTCACAGTCCTAAAGCCTATTTGGAACTTTTGCTTATGAAAGGAAAAAAGGGCCTGATTAATACCCTTATCTGGATAAATATTAATGGTGTTGGGTGACTTGTAATGAAAACATATGTAAGAAATCTTGCTACTACCAATCTGGTGCAATTTTTTTAGGTGTCTGGCATTATTAATGGACCAAGCTTACACCATTCTTGTGAACAGTTTGAAAACATTCAGAAGCCTAAACAGGAAGAAAAAGACTAGAACAATGATGTGGTGAAAAAAGTCAACAAAATGTATCCAAACACTATAAATTTCTCCCTTAACATCCTTTGTTGAACATGCAATTTGCATGAGGAAGCTCTAGTAACGGAGTCTTATTATCTGCAGGTTTACTCATATATCAATACTCTAAGTATTAGTAAAACTTTAAAATTTCAAATGCTCCAAATCAGTTTCACTACAGTGGATATAGGGAGTAAAAATACACTGATTGTTATAAAAATAATCCCCTGTACACAATGATCCTAATTTAATTCCTCCCTTTAAAATACCATCTTCAAAATTCCCCCCAAACACATATATGCCGTTTGAATGACCAATGAAGAAGCACTCCAATACACACTTATACCTGTTTATATCAATAGTTAATAATCACCTGAAATACCACTAGCAAAAAAAAAACAGAAAGAGAGGTTCTGAACTAAAGTGATGTTGGGGGAAATTGACAATTCATACTGGCAGGCCTGCAAAGGCTAAGTGGACCAAAGCTGCAGTCCTACAACAAAGATCCCCATTTCTCAAGAGGAAAATGTGAACACAAGTCACATTTTAACATCAAGAATGGAAATAAGAATTAACCAGTCAACACCAGATGCACAAATCACCTGAAGGAGAGAGTTAAGTACCTGCTTCTGAATGGAAGATGTAATTGACCCTTTTACAAAAAGGGGACATCTAAGTTTCATCTGTTATGAGCAACAGCCTCAATTTTTTGACTTAAAAAAATGTAATATATATCACTGTGCTAAAATAACGTTCCTGAAGCATCTTTAGTCCACTGATTTACACAGGAGTTGCTACACATTGGAGAAGATTCAAGTTTGTTCAGGATTTTTGAGGGTACATAATTTATACTCAGCTACTGTCTGCATCAGACATAGGACCATTAAATTTTTTTTGTGGAAAATTTGTTGCATAGTCCACTCAGACATGACCATTACTCCTGACAAACTGGCCTAATTTGGGGTATACTGCCTTTTATTATGCAACTATGTCTACAAGTGTTCAGATCCAACCCCCAGGATGGATGGAGTTTACCCAAATCCTCAAATTTCCTTCTTCCTGCCCAGGGAAAAATCAAATTTGTATTTCTGTGGGTTTGACAACTGAGTCTCTTTCAAGTCAGTTAATATGGTAACTTTGTCTTTCTTTAGAAGAGACCAAAGGTCACACTTAACTTTGCACAAAAGCATTTCTTCCTCCTGCACCTGGCTTTACTCAAGTAATGTTTTCTTTTCTTTTTCCTCCTCACCACAGTGCTTGGGACGAGAGAATGTAAACATCGACAGAACAGCAGCCCTATGACCACACGAGTACTTTCCCATCAGGTAGGTTCCAACAGCCAGCCAAGTGTGTCGTCTCCTGTGCTTGCTGCGAAGTCACTGAGATTTCCGTGGTAACTTAGTGTCCCCTTTACTTTGGCCTCCATCTGAGAAAAGAGGTGTTTAATCAGTATGGGTCGGCATGTCATAAAAAATAAAAGCATATGAAGCAAAGTAAACAATTCTAATTTTCACATGGATGACGACATTGCTAGAAAGATAACCTTTAGTACCTTACATGTTACAGCACAAAGAAGTTGACATATAAACAAGAATGATTCTCTTATCTCAAAATGACTATGGTTTAATTGGTTTCCAGTGTCCTACAAATACTATTTCAACAAGTTATTTGTTATCTACCTTATAGCCAACTATGTCAAATGCTTCGAGGATTATAAAGAGATGGAAAAACACAATCAGTCCCCCTCCTTCAAGGAACTTATCACATTTTTTGATTCCCTTAGAAAACAAGGTCAACTTCAAGGTCAACTTCATTTTCATGCAAGTGAAAATTTCTTACCATGACATAGCAGTTAGTAACTCTCAATTATTTATGCAAATGAATGGACCACACTGGGAGTGAAAACTCCAGCTGCATCTTTGTTTTTAGTCCTAACCTGGCAAACGTAAAAGGTAGGAAAGTCTGCTACGGGGAGAATGATTTTTCTAGTTTTACGTATGGCTATGTAACTTATACTGGGAAAATGCTAATCACTATACTTAAACTGGACAAGAGTAGGACTGGGTGACCTTGAGGGCTGAAAAAAAAATGTAGAAAATCTCTTATCATTTGTTGCCTTATCAAGGAAAGTTAAGCTCCACCAGGCCTGAGTATTCTTGCCTGGAGAACCCCATGAACAGAGGAGCCTGGCAGGCTACAGTCCATGGGGTTGCAAGAGTCGAGTCGGACACAACTTAGTGACTAAACCACCACCACAAGGCCTGAGAGAAAAAGGCAGGGGGAGGCAAGAATGGCAGAATGCACAAGTGTCAAGCAGCAAATTACTGCCTTACAAGAGTAACCTTAAGCCTGGAGGAGACCACTGAAGTCACAATGTTGAGTCCACTCCTGTGATATCTAAACTACTTGGGTAAAACATAAGCAAAACAAAAAAACTGCCTCTACTGAAGAAAAGATGTATCAATGAAACAAGATAACAATTTCAAAAGCTGTATATACAGAATACTATTTAAGTGAACTTTAGTGAGAGTATCTAAGGAATTGGCATTTTCATTTATAATAAGGTATCATACCCTTGCATTTGTGGGAAGAAATGATTTGACTTGAGACACGATTAAATTCACAAAACAGCAGGGTGGGATTTTGCTAAAAGAAGCTTTGGATAATCAGCAAAATAAAATACTCATATTAGGTACTTCCCTCATGGTCCAGTGGTTAAGACTCCATGCTCCCAATGCAGGGGTCCTGGGTTTGCTCCCTGGCCAGGGAACTGGATCCTACATGCCTCAACTGGCAGTGTTACATGCCTCAAACAAAGATTCTGCATGCCTCAACTAAGACCTAGCACAGCCAAATAAATTAATTAATTAATTAAAATATTTTTTAAAAAAATACTCATATTAACCACACTGTGAAATTCTTTAGACCAGGGTTTGGCGACTATGGCCCTTAGGCCAAATATGGTCTGTTACCTCTTTTTGTGACTAAAGTTTTACTGGAGCCCAGTCACACTCATATTATGCATTATCTAAAACTGTTTTAGTACTGCAATGGCAGAGTTAAGTAGTTGTGATGGACTATGTGGTCATGCAAAGTAAACATGAAATATTTACTATTTTCATCTTTGTAGAAAAAGTTTATTGGCCCCAGTCTTTAGACTAGATGCGATTAGAGAATTAACATTAACTAAGCTCTTACCATGTACGTGATACCATGCTAGAAGCTTTAAATATTTTTGTTAAATTCTCCATAATAAGCCTATTAAAAACATCTTGCTATCCCTATCAACGGAAGTGATATTCGAACAAACTACACTTGCTCAAAGTGGCAATTCTAGAATTCAAAAATTCCAGCCTGATTCTCAAATTTAGTGTCTCAGACTTTAAAATGCTTTTTAAATGAAAAATTATAAACTTTTAAATTTTAATTACTTGGAAAATACTGACAGTCTTATTTCCTGTCTCCCTCTGGAACAGAGGTGCTGATCAGATAACAAGATAATGTATCTAAATCTGGAATATGAGGGTCACATTGAACCACAAGAATCCTGTGTGCCTAATTCCCTGCAGATTTCTACCAGTCTGCCCACAAACATATAGTTCTCAGCTGGACTCACCACACCAAGCAGCTGTCAAAACCCAGGGTGGAACTGCTTTAGTCACAGGGCAATTTTCCTTAAGCATTTAAACCTAGTCAAGAAGTTCAGGACGATCAGGATTGTTGACATTTGTGCCTCCTTTGTGTAAAGAATCTGCCTGTAATGCAGGAGATTCGGGTTTGATCTGTGGATTGGGAAGATTCCCTGGAGAAGGGACTGGCAATCCACTCCAGGATTCTTGCCTGGAGAATTCCATGGACAGAGGAGCCTGGCGGGCTACAGTCCATGGGGTCGCAAAGAGTCGGACACGACTGAGCGACTCATACTTTGTTCCCACACTGGTACAACTGTGGTCTTGTGTTCATTCTCTCAAGAGGTTAGTCTGGGGCAGCTTAACACTTGGGTGTCTTAGAGCATTTACTACAACCTACTGCCTCAAGATTGCTCTGAAGCTCCCATTTCCACTTTGTGGTCAGCTGTAAACTTGTTCAAGAACCATTTTAAATGCAGTGGCCAAAAAGAACAGTGAGGCCCTAGCCAGCTTTCACAGTTAAGAGAAAAGCTGAGCTGCTCAAAGATGCTGAAAATGGCCCTCAGAATACTATCGGCATTTTACTGGGGTCAGCTGCTGATGAGAGCAAGAATCTGGAGGCCAGGGCTGGGTGCAGCATCCGCTGTCCAACTCCAGACCTCAGAGCATCTAGCTGGCCTGCAAGTATGTAACACAGAGTCTGAGATCACATGAGGTTAATAAGGGCAAGGAGGCAGAGAAGAGTAATGGTTAGGAATACAGGCCATGGAGTCAGACTTCCTGGATTCTATCTCAGATTAAACACTTATTATCCCATCAACTTGGGCAAGCTGCTTACCTCTGATTCCCTTTCCTGAGTTTCCTGATCTGTAAAATGGGGATTGTGATCTCATTCACAGGTTTACTGTAAGGATTAAATTAGTGTATCACAAGACTATCTGGCACTTTGGAAAATTTCCATAAAGGTCAAGTGTGATTAACTACTGGACATGATTTTTGTATACTGTCTTATAAATCTTATTCTTTGTCCTCATTCCCATATAACAAACACCTTCAAAAAGGCTCTCTGCACATGTAACAAAAGATCTCCTTTACCTGTTTCCTTTCTCTGAAAAGGCATTTGTTGCCGATGAGCATTTGCTCCAATCTTTGTCATTCTCTCATATTGTTTTCAGGAAAGATTTAATATATTGGTAAACCTGTATAAATGTTAGCTAGAGGAAGAAACAGGGGCTCTCTTACCATTAAACGTTTGCTGTACATGTGCAGGCAGAGGTGAGTGGGAAAGCGCTGCTGCGTGCTGAGCTCCTGGCTGTAAACCCTTTAGTAAATCTGGGGGGAGAACACACTTGTCAGTGATCTTCTTCAAACTAAGATCCGAGCCCTCTTAGATACAAAAATGAAAATAATTTATCCAATGCAAGCACAGACCTCTACTTCAAAGCTTTTTTTAAACTAGAGTACATACATTACGTGTATAAATATAAATGTGCATGCAAATAACCCAGGAAATCTGACTTTCTCTTACTATAAATTTCATTAAGATAAAAGTGTGGAATAGCCAGTTAACTTTAGAAACTATTAAAAAATTTCAGAGTCCAGTAATTACACTTATTTTATATATACACATGAAATAAACTGGATTTCTTTTAAAAAGAAATTCTATAATCTCCACTAACTCCAACTGGACTGCTCTCAATTAGTATAAATTTGTGAGGTTTCCTGTTCTGTCAAGACTAGGTAGCCATGTAAGAAAAAGAGCCCCACTTACTCTGAGTTAGGCTATGGTGGAAAGCGGCTGAGGTAGATCCCGAGGTGGTTGTCACTCCAGCTGTGTCCGTTCCAAAGCCAAGTAGCTCCAAGGGAAACTGGAAGGGCATGGTCACTGGAACAAGGCCACCCAGCATCCCAAAAGGAGTCACATTTTGATTTGTTACAGACAAAGGTGATGTCATGAGAGTCAGAGGTGAGGCATTAGCCAATAATGATGCTCCTGCTGTGGACTGCGGAAACCAGGGGTCAAAATACATAAGAAATCAAGTCTTTAACCTGAATTGATTTATTTTACTTAATATCCTCATGGACATGAGACTGTGTCTTACGTCTACTCTAACAGAAACTCTGGGAGACAGAAATGAAGGCTGAAGTGTAAATTACATTTCAAAGAGTGACCAATACTGGCTTTGAAAATACTTCTACTTAGCTCTTCATCACCAGTTAAGTTTCCTTAACTGTTACTGCAATGTCTATATTAACACCCATTCCTCTTAACCCACTCATTTCTAAACTTGGATTTCCGCTTTTGCTTTGACCTCTCCATCTGACACAGGGAATTAATTCCATATCATTTCAGTTCGGTCTCTGATCTGTAATTTAGCTGTCTTTTTGGGCACAACGTCTGCAGCTTCTGTTCTAGACTATTACTCTCTCAGATCCCTCAACTCCATACCCTGTACTTTCATCGTTAACGGCCATCTGTGTTTTCCTCTTCATAAGCTTTATCTGCCTCTTCCTCAAAAGCTAACCACCTGACCTATGCCATGAATACCACTCCTGCAGAACTTTCTGTCACAAATGTCAATCAAGCACTGCACTTTCTCTGCATTTCCTCTGCTTTTTGCATATACAGAGACCCCTGACATGTCTTAAAACCAACTGTCTTACAACCAACCATTACTCCTGGCTCTTCCCCAACCCCTAGCAACAACCTGACTTATGTATATTTCTTTTATTATCAAACTTATTGAATGGCAGCCTTCATTTTCCACACTATCTCATCTCTTCTTAACCCCTGAAAGCTGATTTCCAATTCCACTACATTTCTGAACTCAGACTCCTAAGGCAAAAGGTAAATTACAGTGTTTTGACACTCCCCTACTTGGGCTTTGATGCCATCATTATGAAGAAAAACACTTTGAAACATGCCAGCACTGATAAGCTTTCATCGAGAAATTACTGAAATATACTCTATTAAGCTAATTTAGTTCTTTGAACAATTTTCTATACAGCAAATAAACATTTTTTTCCATTCCGACTTTTTGTGTGTACTTAATAAAGATTATAACCAAAATTTCTCAGTAGCAGATATTACCTACTATATTTGCAATTGTGAGGTTTCTTTTATAGCCTTATTTTATCAACTCCAAATTTCTGTGGTTAAAAATTTTCACAGTTCTAAGTTTGGTCAAGAAAACTGAATTCTCTGAGTTTTTGTTAATCAATAATAAGCATTAGCAACTGTTACTTTTATTTTGTATACTGATGATTTCTACCAGTAGACATTATTAATAAAAGGCTGGTCATTTTATTTCTCAGTTAATCTATAGGAAAAATGCAGGTGATTTTCCCATGCAAAAATGCCACATCATCTCATGTGTCTATACATTCAATGGTCCACACCACTGCTGAATGAAAAAAGAACATCCTTAAAAAGCTTTCTATTCTGTTTTTTCACTAGTTCTCCAATTGCCTTCCCTTACCTCCTTTATTTATGCCTCAAATTTGTACCTATAGTTCTGACCTCTCACCTCAGTTTCAATCCTGGTTAGCTAATGGTTTAGTGAAGAATTCCACTTGGATATCTAACCTCACCTAATTGGTATGCTCAGAATTGAACTCATCATCTGTTACAATCATTTCCCTCCCATATATGTTAACTGCTAAGATCAGTAGTTTCAATTCTTTCCCACCACTCAAGGCTTGAAATCTTAGTTTTTAAGCAACACAAAATGAAAGACAAGATGAACTCATATTCAACATATCTTTTTTTTTTTTTAAATCACAACTTTCTCCTACATTTAAGTAAGTGCAAATCTTTATCACTTTACGCTTGGACTTAACTGTTTTTATTTGCCAGTCGTTTACCTCTCTACTGTGCCAACCACGATGTCAAAAATGGGTGATTTAGGAACAAATTACTAACTTAGAAACAACAGTGGTTTGAAGGAGAAAAAGGATCAGTATCAAGAGTTAACAAGGGTTTTCTCTTCTTTTTCATCAACATTCTACTACAATCTCAGGACAATATGGGGAACACACTCTAAAACCATGTTTCCCAAGTGAAGCCCTCCTGGTGAGGAACATTAAATACTGCTAATAAGGAGAACTCTTATGCTTTTCTGGAGTAGGCTCATTAAAGCATTAAAGCTGACAGAAAATGTAAATTAGGGCAACTTCCAAAATTAAGTTATGTGTATTAGCAATAAAAAATGGCACCAGGCCGTAACTAATATTTTATACTTATAAAAACCTTCCATATCCACTTTTGTTTATAAAACTAAAATGAAACACCAGATTATCTAAATGTTACATGTGCAGTTATAATTTTCTCTCACAGAAGATGGAGACCTTTTAAAAGCGGGGTATCCATTGTTGGTATTATTTAGAAGCATTACAGGAGAAGCTATCAACATGAAGCAGGCAAACAGTTCAGGATAATGCCCCATAATCAGAAATATTTTCCACGACCTCTACATTTCATCTCCAGGGGAAAATATAAAGGAACATTAGATTTCTTTTTAACAACATGTTTCATTTTGGTGAGTACATCTGCCCCCCACATTCTCTACAACACCCAGAATGATTTTTTGAAATGTGTATCAGACCATACCACTCCCCACCAATGGCTTCCCACTGAACACAAAGTAAAAGCCCAAGTCCTTATTGTAGCCCCTAAGGTCCTCAATCATATGGTTTGGAGTTGTTTTTTGACCTGTCACCTCCCCATCTTTCCCAACTGTCCAGCCCTGTCAGGCTCTTTCCTATCTCAGTGTCTTCACATCTACTTTCCCTTTCTTGCCTGGGCTGTTTGCTCTTCTCTCCAAAAGGCTTGGTCCTAGTCATTCAATTATCAGCTCAAACATTGCCTCTTCCAAGAGGCCTTCTCCATCTCCCTTATCCACGTTAGCAGCAATCACACTTTATCATATTATTGTTTTTATTTTTACAGCACAAAGTATTTTTAAGTACTGTGTTTTGCTTATCTTCATCCTAGAATATATGCCCCATGAGAGGGGGCATGATCTTGACTCACCCCAATTTCCCCAGCACCTAGAAGAGTGCCTGGCACATATTAAACACTTAGTAAATATTTGCTTAGTGAATTATTTTGGAAATTATAGAGTGGCAAAGACTGGATTCACAGAAAATCAATGAGCTGAAGGGCAAGAAAGAACAGGAAAGCCTTCAGTGCAAAGTTATTAAATAAAAAGCAGGTAGAGATCAACCTGAACCTAGAAAGACTTTAACTTTGATTAACCTCAGGACCTGTCATGTTCACATCTGCACACAGCTAAAGACATCTTTCAGAGGCAAGTGGCATATTTTATAGACTTAGATAGGAAATCTGTTTTTCGTGTTGGCCAGCTTTAGAAAGACAGGATCTAGGTGCCACAAGGTAGCTGATAAGACATCATTGATGTTGTGTTAAAAAAGAGAACAAAAGTTAGGAATAACCTTATTCAATTACTGATGTTTTCTTCAGTCAAACCAATAAGAAAGACAAAAAGGATCAGATATGAGGCAGGAACATTAAAGTCTCCAAATCATAAAGCCATTTTTGGAGAGGAAGAAATCAGAAGAAAGGAGTTACATTTTAGAAACACAAATTTTGCCATGTAGGTTCCTTGGTAAGAAACTAACTGGTAAACAATAAACCAAATTGTTCTTTTGGGATAAATGATCAAATGTAGGAAGTTTTCCAGGGGGTGGGGGGTGGGGGTGGAAACAGAACTGATAGATTCTGGAGATGATGAAAGATAGAGGGAGATTTATCTTTAAAGAAAACAAAGTGAAAGAAAAAAAAAAAAGCAAATTTTAACTCCAGAAAATAAGCCCAAAATTTATGATTGAAACCACCTGTTCACAATAGTTAGCTCAACACAGACAATCTTTTACAAAGTCACAGATTTAACCAAAAGTTGTAATTTTAGTCTCTGAAGAGAATGGGAGAAGTATAAGACAGTTAAAAGCCTTATTTATCACAATGAGAAGCTGAAAGATAACACTAAAAGAGACTTCTATTCATTCTTATTTTTAAAAAACACAAGAGAAAAAGCTAACAGTTAAAAGTAGTTGACAATAGGAAGGAGGATATGGGCCATGGAACTGTCATTTTGGTTATTATAATCCTCTCACATACTCCTATGATCAAATTAAAGACTGATTTCAAAAACAGTCAACATTTTAACAAAGATAATAAACTAAGAATGCAGACTAAGTCCTAGACGTTAGTTGTAACTTAAATTTTCACATATGATCCCTAGGGGTTTTTTTGGCTATTTTCTTATTTCTGATAAAAGCAAAATCATATGGATAAAACATCTATAAATCCTAGATTTCAATTAATGAAGTATCAGATAATGGAATTTTGTTCTATATTAGAATTTTAGAATTCATTCATTCCTAAGCCTATAGTAGAGGCAGAGTGATGATTTGGGTTTTAAGTGTACATTGAATACCAACACTTAGCTTGTACTGAACAGCAGGAAATCTCTCAGATACCATGTGGAAACTTACTTCATTAGATGTTCCTATTCCACATAAATAAGAGGCAGTACAAAGTTAGAGCACTTTCTTAAACAACAGAGTTTCATAAATAAGTCATATTTTCAAAGAGTAATTGAGAAGCCAAGAAATAACACCATAAAATACTATTTTTTAAAAAGCGTATGAAACATAGTATTATGTAAAATCTACTTTCTTGAAGAGTCTAAAAAAAGTATCTGGAAAACATCAACACTGGTAAGACGATACATGACTTTTCCCTCTTTAAAAATTTTTTCTGAATTTTACCAACTGTGAACATGGATTATGTTTCAAGGGAGGGGGGAAAAAGTTAAAGAAACCAAATGAGTAAAGTGAAGAACAAATCTGAGAAAGCCTCAGAATACAAATAAGTGGTAGACAGATGAAAATAATAACAGAAAAGATGACATGAAAGGCAGAGAGATGAAATATATGAGCAAGAGAGCTCTCAAAAAACCTCGGCAAATGGATCAGAAATAATAATCAGGCCCATAACAGAATAAAATATTCTTGAGCTGAAAAAATGAGTGGGTCAGAGACTGAAAGATATTAATATTTTCTAGGTACAAAATTAATGAAAACTATCTAGATAAACCTAGCCATTATCTGGGAACACCTGATTTTCAAGGAAAAAGATAAAATGTGATTAGCATTTAGGCAGAGAAAATACGTTACTTATAAGGAAACAAAAAGTCAGAATGGCCTCAAAATTTTTTATAACCTTAAATAGTAAGGGTCAGTGGAGCAGTATTTATAAAATCTGGAGTGAGACACTTAGTGACCTAAGAAATCTGAATCTATTCAAGTGTGACAGAAATCATCAGGTATATAAGTGCTGAAGTAAAACAACATTCACATTAGCCTTCTTGAAAAGATTTCTTGAATTAGGTACTCCTGCTAACTGAGAGAGAAATTTAAATGAAAAACTCATGAATGGGTAAAGTGTGGTATAAACAGACTACTGATACTAATTTGACAGAGAATTATATATGAAGAACTGCAAAATTTATAAAAAATAAAAATTTTATTCAAAAAGACATGGTTAAAGGAAAAAATAATATGAATGCATAAATTTGATTTAAAAAATTATGAAAGTTGACAGGAGAAAGGGACTAGGACAGGGAAAAGAAGAGACAAGTTAAGGTATGTTAAAATCATAAGTGACTATTTTGTTCTGGACTTTGATAAGATATAGTTTTAAATTTTGAAAAATTTTGAAAGCAAGCATGTGATAAAAAAAAACACATCCCAACAAAAATGTTGTCCCCAAGATTATCCATCACTGTGATGTCAACATCCCAGAAGTTGTAAATTATAAACAACTGACACATCATGATAAGATCATTGAACTGACTGAGAGAAATTACACCGCCTTACACTTGATCATGTGCGTGTATCTAACATACATACCTGCACACTGGCTGTCACCACTGAAGACCCTGAGGCAGAGGATGGTCTATGTGGAGTAGACAACGGTTTAGTAGCACCCTGTGTTCCACTTCCTGTTCCCCCAGAGAGACTAGTCCTATTAGCTCCGCTTGAGTTAAGGTTGCTACCTCTGCTGGCAGGTACATTCACTGCAATTCCACTCAAGCTATTCTTCCCAACAGTTCCAGTGGATGGTGAGTTTGTCAGCTTTGAAGGGGCCTGAAGATTTTTTGTAGACGGAAGGCCTGAAGTGCGATTCAAGGGCAATAAATTCAAGGTGGGAGACTGTCTGCTGATGTTCATTCCACTGGGCTGTTTATGGACTGGGTTGTTACTGCTCGAGTGGCTACTCTGGGCCACTAGTGCATTTGGACTGGAAGAATTTGGGGACACAGTAGGTTTGGGAGTTGGGTTGGATTTAGATATAAGTTTAGTTGATACTGAAGGCTTAGCTGACTGAGAGGGCTTGGGTGAGGCAGAAGGCTTAGGTGAGGGCAAGGGTTTAGGAGATGTGGCAGGTTTTGGAGATGAGGCAAGTTTTGGGGATGCAGCCATTGAGAAGGGGGACTTGAAACCCTGCGTGGAGATTTGTGACACCATCGCCTTGGCTAAATAGTTAGTGGAGGTAGTGGTGCTAGGTACTGTCCTAGAAACCAGGGAGTGGGACCCTTGAGAACCATTTCCAGGTGGGGGTGTAGATAAGGGAAGGCGGTACATAAGTGGCTTGTCTGAAGTCTTAGTAAGTGGGGATGAACAGGAAAGCTGGGGGTTATTACTTAACTTCACCACTGGGTTGGTCTGTGATTTACTAATAGTCGCTTGTAATGGAGACACATAGTTCTGCTGGACAGCTGAATGCTGGTGCACCTTTGTTACTTGTGTTAACGGAGAAGCGTCTTGGGCCTCTGATGTTCCCAGAGTATGAGAAGAGGCAGCAACTTGGGCTTGGGAAGAGGAGGAGATGTGGGTCTGCGAAGAGGAAGAAGCATGAATCTGGCTTGACCTCTGTAGTCCTTGCTGAAGCAGCCTGGCTGGCAAAGGTTCTAAGGAAACTTTCGGGTTCTGAATTGAAGAACCAGCAATAAGGCCTGAAGAGATGCCAGTATGAGCTAAATCCTGGGGTTTCTTTGGTACTGGCCCTGTGTGGCCAGCAATAAGACTCGATGAATGTGCAGTCTGAGTAGAATCTAGTTTTTTGGGTGTAGCCAGTGGCAGTTTACTCATGATACTTGCTAATTTTTCTTCTCTCAGTCCTGGACGAGGTTTTGCAGTTGGCATACTTATCCTTGAGCCAGCTGGAGGGCCCTTGTTCCCATTGTTGATAACAGCTAAAGCTTCAGAAACAAGATCCAGTGCAGGTGGATGAAAGGAAAGTTCTTCATCTAGTGAGTCATCAAGGCAGATGGTTTCCTGCACTGGCGTGGAGCCAGAACTGGTAGAGGCCACGGCCGATGTGCTAGAGCTCGCTGAAGGACCACCAACTGAAGCCACCGAGGATGCAGGAGTTTTCTGGTCCTTTTTTGGACTACACTCCTAGTGTTAAGAAGCATTATATTGGAAAAACAAAAACAATTAATCAAAATTTACACAGTATTAGTTTTTAAAGGATTAGAATTCTCATAATTAAAATTCTACAAGTCTCTTTGCCTTTATCTTAGGATTTTACCTATCTTGTGTAGTGTGGTTTGCTATGATAAAGACCATCACTCCCAGCTTCCTTGCATTTTGACCTCTTTGTATGCCTGTCTTACCTACAGACAGTACATAGAGAAAACGGTACATCAAACTGGTAGATGATTCAATTCAAACACACTTAAATTGTGCTTTCTATTCATTATGGTAGAAGTCATTTATAGTTTATAAATTATAATTTATTCCATGTATATTCACTATGAGCAAGGTACTATGCTAAGAAAACAAGAGTATTAGAAATTAAAACTCTAAATACCTAAGAGAGAATTAAGAATTTAACCTTCTTAAAATTCAAGGAAGAGATATTAGAGCAGTTTAAAATACTTAAAGAGCAAAAGCATTAAAAAAGTATCTTTCTCAAGAAAAATATGAAGTACTTGACATTTTATTTTTAAAATTAAGAAGAAAACTACATAAAAATCATGTCAAACTTTCAACTAGTTTTTTAAAAAGAGAAAAATCCAAATAAACCCAAAGCCATATATATTAATTTATACCACCACAGCACTTACCTTAACTATGGTGGGGAAAGCATGGAGAAAAAGTCTCTACCATCTACCTTCTAAGGTATTATGATAATAATAAATAAGAACAGTAAATTCTTATTTCTCTTAAGAATACCACTGCACTCTAACTTTCTTAGCAATTTCTCTAAAACTTCTAAAAAGCCCTGACTGAAAGCCTCAATGCCTTTTAGCAGTCTGAAGTGTAACTACATTAAGGGCAAGGCTGTCTGCTAAGATGAACAGATGAGACAGGACTACACTGACATACCATTCAGTGAAAACTCCATTACTAAAAAGAGGACAGAAACTGAGAGTGAGGGAGTATATCAAAATAATATTGGTAGTGTTACCAGTATAAAATTGCCATTTTAAAGTAACTTCTTTATTAGTATTTTTTCTTTATAAAAATAACATTTAATCCACCCAAGAGTACTGTGTAGATTTATACTGGCAAATTGTTTAGGATATATATTTGAGTGGAAAAAACAGGTTATTTCTTTTATATAAAATGTTAATTCAATCTGGATAAACAAATGGCTGGATGGGCAGATGGATCCGGAAGGAAGGAGGGGAGGCAAGGACAGATCCAGAAGAAGGGAGGGCAGATGTGTACCAGAAAGAAGCTTTTTTTCCTTTGTGTGAGCAGAAATTTCAGGATACTTTTACTTTCCTCCTTCACTTTTCTATATTGTTTGCATTTTCTCCTATAAGCATTCCTGGTATTACCTTTATAACTGAAATAGGTGTTGAAGGGGCATTAGAGCAGGAAAAAAAAACACAAAAAACAAATCAGAATACAGCTTTTTCCATTTGGGGGAAAGGAAAAGGTAAATTCATGACAAAGATGAACAAAACAGGACTACTCTGGTGGTTCAGTGGTTAAGAATCTGCCTGCCAAGGCAGAGGACATGGGTTTGATCCCTGGCCTGGGAAGATCTGACATGCCTTGGGGGCAACTAAGCCCATGCCCTACAACTACTAGCATTAACTACTGAGCCTGTGCCTAGAGCCTGTGCTCTGCAATGAGAAGCCACAGCAATGAAAAGCCCGCATTCGGCAATGAAGAATAACTCCCACTCAAAGCTACTAGAGAAAGCCCGTGCACAGCAACAAATACCCAGTGCAGCCAAAAATAAATTTAAAAAACTTTTTTTTAAAAGATGAACACAACAGATTATCCCACTGTACCATCCCAACACACCCCTTATCAGAGTTCTGGTAAATTTAATCATATGTTTAAAGAGATGTAGCAAAATTTAACCAACTCTTTATGGTGGGTATTAGGAGTTTAAAAATAAGTCAAATGTCAAAACAAAGCATGAACCAATAGATTTAACTAAGAAAAAGAAGACTACTTAATCTATATTCAAAAAGCCTCTAACACTATTAACTTAAGAAGAGCACAGAGTAGAAAATACAGATCTTCTGGCCATAACCTCACAAGCAAAGAAACTCTATTCAAAGAGTGAAGACTATGGGAAAAGTCTAAAATCTAAAAGGTGTGGGCTTTCATTACAATTTTAATTTCAAATGATTATAGTTTTCACTTCTGGAGGTTATAGTGGGTTGGCCAAAAGGTTCATTTGGTTTCTTCCATAACAGCCTACAGAAAAACTCAAACTTTTTGGCCAACCCAATGCTTGGTTCAACTCTGCCTTGTCTATTTTGATGTTTTTTTGTCCCCCCTTCTACATTTTTAAATATTAAATAACTTAAGTCACTTTATGTCCTAACCATAATAAATCCATCACTTGCTGTTCTCAGGGATTCAATTCTACTGGTTGTCTTGGCTGACCCACTCATAGTAACATTTCCTCACAACATTTCCTCACGTATCCCGTATTTTCAGATGTTTGACACAGTATATATAGTGGCTAGGATTTGGCGCTTTCACCGCCACGGCCTGGGTTCGTTTCCCAGAGAGGGAAACCTTTCTTTGGGCTTCCCCAGTAGCTCAGCTGGTAAATAATCCGCCTGCAATTCAGGAGACCCCGGTTTGATTCCTGGGTCTGGAAGTTCCCCTGGAGAAGAGATAGGCTACCCACTTCGGTATTTTTGGATTTCCCCAGTGGCTCAGATGGTAAAGAATCTGCCTGTAATGTGGGAGACCTGGGTTTGATCCCTGGGTTGGGAAGATTTCCTAGAGGAGGGCATGGTAATACACTCCAGTATTCTTGCCTAGAGAATCCCCTTGGACATAAGAGCCTAGCAGGCTACAGTCCATGGGGTCGCGAAGAGTGGGATACGACTCACCAACTAAGCACATACGTAATAAGCCTTTGAGGCCTGGGATGAGGGTACATTATTCCAGAAAGAACGTGATTTGCCAGTGCCCTGGGTTAATACTAATCTAACAACTTTTAAGTTATTTTCCCAGCTTGAGGTTTTCCCAGATTACGCAGGTTGTATAAACTAATCTCCTAATCCACAGAAAATTTTCAGGAAGGACATTCTTTCCCTAATTCAGAACCATGGCCAAAACACACAAATTTCTTAATCTTTTTACTGGTGAGTGGATTTCTTTTCCAGTCCTCTCTTTTACTAAAAATGTCATCCTCTGAGAGTCCCAGGTTTATGGAGAGCTTCATTCCATTTCCCAACCTATTTAAGTCTAAGAAAATCTTATCAGCTGTGCTGTGAAAGGTGACAGAAATCAGCAAATGCACCTAAGGGCAACTGAAGTTTCAGTGACAGATTAACTTTCTGACAGCTACTCCTTTGCTTTGAGACAAGGATTTCACTCATTCAAGATCCCAGTCATGCTTTTAAAAGCTACTTGTCATATTAATATTTTATCCAACATTTCTAAGTAGTACTAAGCCTTAGAATTCAACTAATGTATGTAAACTTCCCATTGCCACAGTTATCTATTCTCCCAAATACAATGGTTCCAGAATTTTTACAATGCTTGAAAATACCCATCTTAAGAGAACAGTACCTAAATCTATGCTAAATGCCATAAAACCTTTTCATCATAAGAATGCATTTCAATAGTCACCAATTATCACTAACTAAAGATTTAGTTCAATACTTACCTTCACTTTGGGTTTAGGTGGAGGAATCACCTTTTTCTTTGCCCTAAGAGAAAAGATTAAAAAGGAGGTTATCTCAATAGCAGTTAAGTCACTCATCAGGAAATTGTAACACATATTTTTGTATGTAAGTATTCAGTTTATATGTGAATATACAGCAACATTTTTACTAATTTCAATTAACTACAATAAAGGTCAAACCATTAGTAAAATGTAGATAAAATTTTTTAAATTAAATATAATTGCTAAAAATAAAAATTAAAACTCAAAACATGCTAACGAAGCTGCCTAAAGGACACTTATTTCAAAGAATTGGTAGGAATTTGTAATTATTTATAGAAAAGAGCTTTAAGGAACTTCAAGCTCAAATTAAACCATGCTAAGAGGTTATAAATGACATACTATTTAAAAAACAAAACAAAAAATCCTCAAGTTTTTTAAGAAAGTTATTTTTAACATAATAGTTCAAGTAAAAAATTTTAAAACTGACAGAAAAAGGGCAATAGAAAAATACCATGAAAGCTTAGAACATTTGTGAACCAGTGTGAAAAAGTGAAAAGATTAAAAAAATCTTAAGGGTTCTTTAGCACAAGAAAGTACTTACATGTTTGATGAATAATTAAACAGTTGTAAAGCTAAAAGTATCTGGATATTTCTGAACATTGTCTGAATATTTCTACTTCACTAAGTTAAATTAACAAATGTCTAAATAAAATTTTACAGTCAATCTATAACTTCATTAAGGCAACAGTAATAGTCATGACTTCCAGGCCTATATTATCACACAGATTTCTACTTTCTGATACAAAACAAAACAAAAAGTTAGCCATAATAATGAGGCTACTAAAAAAAAAAAAAAAAAAAAAAAAAAAAACTGAGGGAAAGGATCTATGTGAAACTTGCTTTAGAACTGAAGAAATAAATTATTTCTATACTTGAATTGTAATGGGCTTTTAGGAGTATAGGGAAATTAAAGGCCTGAAATATTGACACAAATACACATAAATGCATAAAAAAATATATTTACTCCCACCCTGGGATATGTAAACCACCTGCAACAAAGTAAACCTATAAAACCAAACTACTCCAAATTTATACCCAAAAAAAACAAAAATAGCAAGATCTGAAAACCAAAACCAACTTTAATGTATCTCTGATAGTAAACTAACAAAGTGTCCTTCCTAAAAGCTGTAAAAAAAAAATTCTATCTACTGCAACTATACATAAGGAGAGGGGGAATTTCGTAACACTTCCCAGATAGTATCCAGACCTCTTAGTGGAGTACTGAACTAAAGTTGTTCAGTAACTTCTCAGTGACCTGCTAATTTTATATTTTAATAACCCTTAACACTACACTTCTAGGCTATAGAGAAGGAGCCTTAAGTTGTAAGGAAAAATAGAATCCTTGTCAAGATAACCAGTATTCACCCAAAAATATAACCACAGGAAAAAACCTGCCTTTTTACTAGAGACCATTCTTGAACCCTGGTGGCTCAGACGGTAAAGCATCTGCCTATAATGCGGGAGACCCGGGTTCAGTCCCTGGGTCAGGAAGATCCCCTGGAGAAGGAAATGGCAACCCACTCTAGTATTCTTGCCTGGAAAATCCCATGGACAGAGGAGCCTGGCAGGCTACAGTCCATGGGGTCTCAAAGAGTCAGACACGACTGAGCGACTTCATATTCTTTAGTAATTACATCACTAATGAAAAGATCCACTTTGGGACAGAAGAAAGGACATCAAGAGTACACTAATTTTGTGGAATAAAACACGCTGCAAGGCAAGGCTAGGTAGGATATATACAGAACTGTCGTGGAAAGCAGGAGGCTAACAGATTACCTTTGTAGATGGTTATTAAGAGGGAAAGAAAAAGGATACAAAAGAACTGGAGGGCAGACTGTCCAGGAACAAAGGAAACCACTGAAGCCTTCCTATTTAAATGGCTTCTCACCACCAGATTTCAAACCAATATGTTACATTATGGATTCAAGTTTTTAGAGACTAGCCTGAGAAGTTCATTAATAGAGAAATGTGTCCTCAGGTCTAGAGAGTCAACAGTTAAAATGATTTTTTTTTAAAAGCTGTGTTAAGACAGATTGTATGTTTAAGTCCTATTTTACCTAGGATTTAATGAATATTTTGTTTACTAAATATTATAATGTGAATAAAAATAAATGAAGATATCTGGGGTCTGCATTTACTCACGGAGCAGAAGTAAGATGATTATGTACACTCCGACTTTCCTTAAAAAGCATTCTGGAAAAATTAAAAAAAAAAAAAACAAGTTATTTTTCCATAGCAAACAATAACAAGATAATCACTTTGTCATTTTAATCATTTGATACTCAATAGACTACTACTTGCTATTTACCAAATAAAGACTTAACAATGGCACAGTAAATTCAATAACCTATTTTATGCAAAATTTTATATTACCTCTTTATTTAAATCTTTTAAAAGATTTCTGTTGATTTAAGATGAACACTTTAAGGATGACAGGTTGAGACAACCAGGCCTATTAATTTTAACATTCTATACTTAACTCTTTAAACTGACCTACCCTTAGTTTTTGAGATACCACTCTACACTGACTGTATTTTCAATAGAACTAAAGTTGTGCCTCTTTTTCTGCAGTCTAAATCTTGTATTCAGTTACTTATCTTCAAGATACCCATATAAAGTTCCCCTCCCAAGGTTCATAACCTTCTTCCCCCCTCCCTTTTTCTCTATTAGGAAATTTAGGTGCAAAAAAGAAAAAGTGGTCAGTTAAAGAGAGTCACTTTTATGTGTATCTCTATGTCCATATGACTTTTAAGTGAGTGAAGCTTTCAAAGTAGGCATCGTCTGAGATGACTTATAGAATGTCAAACACACGAGGTTCTTAGGAAAATGAATGTAATATGTGTGTATATTATGTGTCTTTAATAATAGCAATAAGAGAGTAAAATAAAATCTAGGATGTCACATTTCTTACCTTGCCTGCATCCAGCCCTTAGGCCACAATGGTTTCACCTCTGTCTCCATAAAGGATTTAAGATAATCCTCAGCAGACTGGCTTTTATTTGGCTCTAACTCATAGCATCCCAATTTGATCTCAACAAGGTTACATAACAAAGTTCTAAACAGATTAAAAATATATATATTTATATATAAATCTGACTGCAAATTGTAGAAAATTAAGCTTGAAACAGATTTTTTTAAAAGCACACAAATCTGACAGCAATAATAAAGAATATTATCTGAAGAATTCAGAAGATGACATGAAGATAAATAATTTCTAACATACATCATTCAGTGCACTATAGCCAAATCCCCAGTATAAGATAATTCCCTTTGGTACCTTTAATCCAGGCACCAAAGTTTAAAAGGGGTAGTCCTACAACTAAACCCTCTACTAGGAGTACAGAAATACTGGTAAGAAAGATGACTGGTTACACAAACGTACTGAGTACTTCACCTCTGAAACCAGTATGACTTACTCAATAATAAGATTAGTTTGTGAAAAGTACTATGTGAAAATAAAAGTGATAGAACTCTATGGATATTAGAACCAAATTAATTTCCCTTGAATGAAATTTTCCTACACACTAACTTCTGGTTGCTTCTAATCGAGTTTTCCATTTACTCTAGATTCTTTTTTAATGAGAAACCGTAGAAACTGTACTTCTGCATTGTCTATTTGGTTGAAAGTGAAGGTTTTCATTAAACCTTACCTAATGGTGTCATCCCAGTGGAATTTCTTTCTTGGTCCTATGACACGTTTCCCCGGTTTCTCCTCGTCATCTTCCTCGGACCCATTTTTTTCTCGTTCTTCATCTGTTTGAAACCTAAAAGTGGAAAACATTTTATGCAGCAAAGTTTTAACCCAACATTGCTATAATATGCTCCTTGGATACTTGTTGAATTGCTTCAAAGACAGGGTAAGTAAGGAATTTAACTTTCCACATAATACTTTGAATTTGAAGTGCCTTATATAGCACTCTGGTCAATAAGGTCTTCAAATTCTAATATAAAGGCATGAACACTTATCTTTTGTATCCAACTGCAACCAGTCAAGTAGGTCAACATGTGAAATGTCTTATCAGGGTCAGCTCTAGCTTTGATCACACTCATGCACAACACAACATCAAAAGACCTTTTGCCTTTCACCCCAAAGCAACTGAGTGGGAAGTGCCTTACCATTTAGAAAATATTCAATTATGCCACTCTAGTGGTTTAGGTGGATTTCTACTTAAGACCAATCCCTAACAGCTACAGGTATTTCTCAAGTGCAAAAGCCAGTCCAAATAGAAGAGGTACATACTTGGCACACTTAGCCTGATTACGAGCCTGGCAGTCCTCCTGGTATTTAAATAGCTGTTCAGGCATGACATTGCTGACAGCCAGTTTCAGCTTTTGCAGAGGTTCTCTTAAACGATCATCCTGAGGGAAAAAAAACTAAAAGTTTTTTCAAGCATATTTACATAGCCTGTTTTGTAAGCAGGTCCTCAAAAGATGAAATCTGGGTTTTAGATATTGATCACACAATTGAAATGTTAGCATACTCAAATACAGACATTTCTTCTACAATGCTGACTTTTCACAATGCACACTAGATACAAAATTAGGATAACCATACTTCTCAGACAGCCAAACAGAGTCCCAGTTTTTGCCTGTTGCCTCAGCATAATTAACAGTGTTCAATTACATTCTTAAAAATACTCCATGTTTGGGCAGTAAATTATATGCACACTTTAACTATAATACAAAGATTAAATAGAGACCAAAATCTAATAAAAATAAAATACAAATATTACTAACAAGCATTTTACTTATTTCATGCATACCAATTACTATTGCTGCACACAGAACAGTGTTTGCTATAAAATACCATTCTTCAAAATGTGAAATCCAGTATCATGGTTTCTATGTGATCTTAAGAATTATATAGTTGAGACTATCTGCCTGGGTAAAAGTCAAGTATCCATCAACAGTTAAATGAATAAATTAACTGAAATATATTCATACAATGGAACACTGTACACACAGCAGTAAAAATGGAGTCCCACTACACGTAAAGACAGATAAACCTGAAATGCATAATGTGGAGTGTAAATAAGCAAGCTGAAGAGGAAAACAGACACTGTTTCTCCATTTATATGAAGCTCACAAACATGCAAACCACACAATTTGTTTAGGGGTACAAAGGTACATAATTATACCACACGAAGAAAAGCAAGGGTTAGATAAATGTCTTCTTCCATAGCTAACATTCCACAGTCCAGGAAATCTGAGACCTCAAATAAACTTCATTTGTTCATTAACCTGCTTGAACTGACAAAGAACTGTAGTTTCTCAATTCAAAGAACCATTTTATTAATGGAAGTATACAACCTGTAACACAGAATTCCATGCCAAAAGCAGAATTAGGGTGGAAAGGATGGAAAAGACTTGGATCTGGCCCAATGTATGGAAGAACTTCCTGATGTAATGAAACACTTAGAGGGGTTGTAGTGGAAAAGAACCTAGTAAAACACTGATGATTACAATGAATAATCTTTGAGTTAACATGCAACCCTGTGATTCTTTCCATTGGTCTTCATGTCTGTGTGAGTGTGTCTGTATGGGTCCATTTCAGGAATAAAAAAATTGAGTGACACATGTCAGATTATTTCTTGAGGATACAGTTCTGTCAGCTATGAAATGAAGTTAATTTATCTCATCCAGGAAGCATTAGAAAACATTATTTCTCATCAAAACTTATCAACTGTTGAAAAGCAGTTGTATCCCAGGCCTTAAAAAGAACATTCTGTGGTTATTAAATATATATACTATGACTATGGTTATTAAATATATATACTATGACTATAAAGCAATTAATATGCAAAAGCAGCAAACAGAAGCCAGTCTCTTTACAGTTCTAAAACCCCAAATGCAGTTATTACTATTCCCCTTCTTACCTGGACATTGAGATGTAACTTCTTCAGACGTTTTACCAGTGTTTCTTTATTGCATGGCACGAAAGCTTCAAGGTGGGAGTAGACACCACTACGAATGACAGGGCCCAGTTCCTGCAGCTGTAACTCAATGCTGACCAAAAACAATAACAAATAAGTAGTAGAGAATTTCTTTTAGGTAGCGACAAACAGGCAAGGAGACAGAGGCAGATTCTTTTCTCATTTTATACTTCCCTGATTTCCCAGACAGCATTGTTCAAGTAAAAAAACAAAAAAACCCAACATAAATAACAATGCTATAAAAAAATTTCAATGAATCTAGTTTAAGAGTAGAATTTATAACCCTAAACAAGATGGCAAATAATTTGCTTTTTTTAAATTGAAGTATAGCCAGTTTACAATATTGTGTTAGTTTCAGTTATACAGGAAAGTGATTTAGTTTTATATATATACTTTTTCAGATTCTTTTCCATTATAGGTTATTATGAGATATTTAATATAGTCCCCTGTGCTATACAGTATCTTTATCTATTTTACATATCATCATCATGTTAGTCACTCAGCTGTGTCCGACTCTTTGCAACGCCATGGACTGTAACCTGCCAGGCAAAGAGTTCTCCTTGAGCCTGCAGCCAGCAAGGCATGGAATTCTCCAGGCAAGAATACTGAGTAGGTAGCCATTCCTTTCTCCAGGATATCATCCCAACTCAGCGACTGAACCCAGGTCTTCTGCACTGCAAGCATATTCTCTACCATACAGCAGTGTGTATCTGTTAATCCCTAAATTCCTGGAAATTCCCTGGTAGTCCAGTGGTTAGAACTCCATGCTTCCACTGCAGGGGGCAAAAGTCTGACCCCTGGTCGGGGCCCTAACATCCCGCAAGCTGCACAATATGGCCAGAAAAAAGTCCTTAACTCCTAATTTACTCCCCTTCCGGTGCAAATAATTTTTTTTTTTTTGGTCTTTTATTTTTAATTGGAGGATAACTACTTTATGTTATGTTGGTTTCTGCTGTACAACACCACCACGTCAATCAGCTATAACCAAATAACTTCCTAATGATAGGGGTAAAGTCTCCATTTTTGCGTAAAGCACAGGAACTCCACTATTAACCAAAAACTCATTTCCTCAAAGAGATTTCATAATTCCCCTCACCACCCTGCAACCGTTATACTAGAGTTACAATTTCTGTAAGTTCTCAGAGTAAATTTTCCTTAAACGTGTTTGAAAAAATTACAGATTCAGAAGAGGCTACACACATAGATTGTTTTATCTATCTTTTATTGGCCTTATTGTGCCTCCACTGCACAAACTAGATATTTATTAGTTTATTCAATATACTCTAATTCTCCAGTTCCTAAAGGGTATTTAGCCAAATAGCTGCTTTAAAAAAAAAAAAAGAGTTTGTAACAGCCACCATATTCTTAGCAGGACAAGTCTATAATAAACAGTTGAGGTTTCTTTAAGATGGAAGACATTATATCTGGCAGCTACTACTGTAGAAAGGTGAGAACAGATGTTAATTTGAAGGCCGAGACCAAACTGGGGCCCTTGGTAGCAAATTATGTCCAAATCATCATGTTCTTCTATAGGAGAAGGTGCTGACAGACTTAAATACTTTCACAAATGTAGGTGCATCCTAAGATTCAATTAACAGCTTTTGGGGAAAAAAAAGAAACCAGAAACCCTGCCAGATCAAATGTATCTAACACTTATAATATACACTGCAATTTCAGAAACAGTGAAATGTGGAAAACTAACTATACACCTTAGAATTGACAGTATAAAATTTTTAGGATTAGAGAAGCCAACACAATAAAGAAATAAATGAACAGAAGTTTAAGACCTACTAGAGCCAGAGGGTCAAATGCAGAGGTTCATACGGAAGATAATCACTATGGTCATGAGTTCTGTGTATAAACATTTGGTTAAATAATGTGGTTAGAACTTATTAAAGTCTAGACTCTGAGTAGGAGGCATTTTAGGCTTGTCCCATTATAAAAGGTTAGTTAAAGCTGAAAATAAAATAGAAACTCCAAGTAGTAAGAGATTCCAAGTAAGAACAGATTAAATCAATGACCTACTTATAAAAATTAGTGGTTTCCAAAGAGGGGGTAACTCAGAAACTGGAAGCACTGACTCTGCTCCCAAGCCCCTATTAGGTAAAAATTAGAGAAAAGGATTAACCCTAGAGGTTACTGACTGTATTGGTCTATCCCAAATAGATACAAATTCGTATCTGAGAGCAGTTTAAGTACACATCCCTCACATATATACTTTAATATTTTTTTTCTAAGAATTCCAATCTTTTAGTATATGGGGACGACTAAAATTTACCTAAAAAACTTCATGGAATTACTACTCCAAATAATCGTGTATCATATGCCCTGAGACAATCAACTCAGTACAGAGAAATAAGGGATGTTTGTTCAGGAACGTGTAAGAAGACAAGAGAGCATAAGAAAGTTACTAAAAGGAAAAAAATTCAAAGCCTGAACACTAAGGCTTGTAGAATTACAAGAACACTCTCTGTGAAATAAAAAAACAGATGGGCTCAAAAAAAGACTAGAGGATTTAAGACGGACATGGCAGGAATTAACAGAGAAGCCTGTTAACAGAATACTGGTAACTGGTATTCTGCTTTCTTCAGATGTTATGTCCCAAGTATGACCTTTTGATTATCAAAGAGAGAAAAAGAGTTGTCCCCTTACAGAAGAGTAAAATAAAAAATGACTGTCTCAGTCACAGGAAAAAGATCTAATATAGTAAACTTGGGCTATTAGGTAAAAAGAAAAAGAGCTAGTCAGATCCCTGATCCTGGAATCTGGGGCAGCTCTGATAAGTAACGGTTACACTGGTTACTGAACCTAAGGTTTAGAAGAAAGCTAGGTAAAAGGACGTGGCACTGACAGGAAGCATTTGCAAGCAAACTGAATAAACCTGAAAACCTTTGGCTAAAATAAATAACAGGAACAAGAAATTCCTCTGTCTCCATGCTAGTCCATGGGACCAAAAGATTTTTTTAAGTACTTCAGGAAAAAGAGAGAATGCATTAATTAAAACAGTTATCAAAACCAGAAAACCAACTCATCCTTTATATCTCATGAGAAACTAACTCCATTATATATTTAAAAGACAGGAATTATAGTATTGGAAACATTGCCTTGTTTCTGTATATATGATGCTACTAAACCACCAAAAGTAGGTATACATTATTTTCATCAGAAAGGAATTTACTGCTTTCCCCAGGACCACTTCTCTTTTGCCCATTCCTGCCTGTAGTCAATTATATACTCAATTTCTGGAACCACGGTCAAAATTTATAAGCCAATAGGTTTATAAATACAGCTTATTTGACCACAATCTTAGAACCTGCAATTTCATTAACATCAAATTCTAGCTAAGGGTGAATATTATCACTGATTTAAATACTGTTTGTTTCATAAACCAGCTTTTACCCTTTCCTTTCCAATTGAATACCTGTCTTCTCTACACTGCCTCCATCCTATCCCATAACAATGATTCTTCATTAAACCATACTTTCCATTTGGATATAAAATGTTTGTGTGAATTTTAATGTAAACAATCAGAGATGTCTCAAAAAGATATCTTCACATAACATGACAAACACTGCATTTAAACGTAGGATAACATTCAACCCCATACACTGGTCACTTGCTCTGGTGGTTTTCCCACTGGAAGCTTTGATTATCATAAGGGGTCAGGGAGAACCACTGTACAAAGACACATAGTTTTGCTAAGAAACTTACTCATGCATGTTGTGAGGCCAAAAGGAAAGAGCTAAGGCCCGAGACTAACCAACCAAGCAGCATCTGCACGTCAAAGGTCTACAATGTTTCTTAAAGAATTCTTACGGTTTTTTAATCAAAGAAGAAAATTACTTACTCCAGAAGAATATTATTCATATCCTGTGTAAAGAATTTTTTCCTTCCTTCTTCATCAAAAAGTTTGGCAGCCTACAGAAACACAAGATTGTCAATAAGACCCTCAATAAACATATTTGTTTCCATATCTATTTACTTTAGAATAAGCTCCTTGAGGGCGGGGCTAAGATTAGTTTCACTTCACATCCCAGCTATTATCTGGCATGACAGGGAATTAAAGGGTGCTGAGACAAAATTTAGCATACATAACATTCTTTCCTATTATGTCTGTATTTCATTTTTCTGAATTTTCCCAAATCCAATAAGTTATACATATAAGATTTTCTAGTGCTATGGGTATCTTGTGTATTTTGAGTATCTGTTAGTTTTATTAATTCTTGCTGTTGTCTCCAAGATGACAGAAAGCTGCTGTCTCACTTTTTACTAGACAATATTGTCTAACAACATGTCTGATATTCTACATACTGTACACATTACCATGTTTAATCTTCATAACACCCAGTGACAAGGGCATTATAGCCCCCATTTTAGAAACAAGGAACCTTAACCTAAACGTGATATACCCCCAAATCACACTGCTAGTGAGTGGTGGATCCAGGACTCAGACCAGGAGCTTTCTGACTTCAGCTGTATAACACTGTGACTCTGTACAAAGATACTCAGCTTCTCCAGCCAGTCTGTGAAGTGAAAGTCGCTCAGTCATGTCCGTCTCTTTGCAACCCCACGGACTATACAGTCCATGGAATTCTCCAGGCCAGAATACTGGAGTGGGTAGCCTTTCCCTTCTCCAGGGCATCTTCCTGACCCAGGGATCGAACCAAGATCTCCCCCATTGCAGGCAGATTCTTTACCAGCTGAACTACAAGGGAAGCCCCGCAGCCAGTCTGAGTTCCACTTAATTACTAACAATGAAAAAACTGGCCGTGGTCATTATCCAGGGATGAGCAAAAATCAATTCAATGAGGATAAGAATGATATTTTCATCACTGTGTCACCTTAACCAGTTTACCAGAAACAAAGAGTATACAAACCAATACACTACCACAAGTAAAATTTACTGGGGAAATCACAAAAGACACAGTTTATCTTAAGACACCCAAGATGTAAAACATCCTGATTCAATAATCTGAGTAGGAAATATGCTGACTCTGTCAACTCTGTTGATAATTTTATACTGTTTGACAACCTCACATGCTATAAATAGATGAGGACAATTTTGGGGATATGCCTCAGCATTTCTTAGAAATGATGAAGACTGGGTATGTGTATGGAGAAGAAATACAGGAAGAAAGCCAGAACAAAAACTAAACTTTAAGAAAAAAAGACATCAAGAGGCTGAACACTGGAAGAATGTTACAAAGTGAGAAAAGAGCTACAAGAAGCAAGTCCTTATCAGACAGAGGTGAGCACTGCAAGCAGTTATGAAACCTTACTTCCTGAGGAAAAAATACCATCTCCTATTTGAAAGACAAAAATATGGAGAATTTACAGATACTAGCAAGTGAAATGAATCTTCTTACTGATAATTTCCTAAGAAGTTAGGAAGTCCTGCCATGGCAACTACAGAAAGAGTTTTAGTATATGAGATATGACAGCACCTGACAAAACTGAAACACACTCATTGCTCATCAGTTTCGTGTACTAAGTGGGAAAGAAAGGCACACAACACAGTGGACAGAGCGCAAGTTATATACAGCGTGATGGTCCTCCCTTTCAATTCTGACTGTGTATTACGGCTCAGCCACTTCCACTCAGGACACTGTCTCCTCAACAGTAACTGGGGTCCTGAGAGCACTACACTCAGTACACAGTATAGTTATTTGCTAAATAAATAATAGCTATTATTATTAATTACATGTTGAAAAACCTGGATTATATCCCTAGCACTTTTATATTTAAACCATCAAAGAAACTAAAGATTTTAGGGGCAATATGGGACAGCAAAAAGCACGTACCTTGGAGTCAGGTGAACCCTTGTGTTTAAATTCAGGCTCCACCACTTACTATTGTAGGGCCTGACCAAGCTACTTCATCTACCTCCACTTAAGTTTGTTAGCCATAAAAAGGAAACAATACCTTTACTTCATACAGTGGTTAAGAAGATCAAATAAAAAATCTATATGATTAATAAGATGACTATATATTTGATAAGCACAGAAAATAGCAAGAGTGAAAAGCAAAGGAGGGGAAAGAATAAAACAGAATATAAAAGAAAATGACAGAATAAAGATTATATCATTATCATTATAACAGCTGTAGGTAAGAGAAAATCTTAAAGAGAATCTTGAAATGATGAGAAAAGCTATTCCATGCAAAAATAAAGAGAAAGGAACCCACAGTAAAATCAGACAATACTGAATTTGAGATAAGAAACATTAATAGCACAGACAGGGCCATCTTCAAATGATACACATCACAACAGAGATTGAGCCAGCAAGAACTGTATGGGCCAACAAACAACACAGCATAGACATAAAGCAAAAATCATGGCAATGAAAGTCATAACCTAAGAAACACTGGCAATGAGATACTTGAACACACTTCTTTAAGTCCTGAACTAACAAATTACCTTAAAATAAGTAAAAATTTTAGAGAATTTAATAAGCGGTGACCTCAGAAGAAATGCTAAAGAACAAAAAATAGAAAAAGAATAAAATTGATAATTAGAATCCATGAGTCACCTGTTGGAAAAATTAGATAGATCTCCTGCTCCCCTAATCAGATACTTAAAATTTAGAAAGAGTTAAGAGAAATAAATACAACATGGAGATGATTAATAAATTTAAAATGTGATTTAAATGGCTACTATAACCCTAGAAGAGACAAGTTATAAAATATACTTCTGTTAACAATTATTTTTTATTATTTAATAATTTTTAATAATTACAATAATTATTTTTAATAACAACATATTTGCAAATGCATGAAATAAAATCCAGAAAAATAGTTTAATAATGGTTGTTCCATACTGGGGGTGGAAAATGTCTGATTATCGGGCATGTTTCCCTCCCTAAGTGAAAAATACAACTTATATTGAATATATAACTTCTGTAATCAGGGAAAAATAAAATAAAAAGAGGGCTAAAAACATGGCATGGGTTTAGACAAACATGCCAAAGTAGTATACACTTATTTGTTCCTACCTTCCCTGTATTTTCTTTACCAGGCTATGTAAGCCAATAAAAATTGTATTTATGAAAATTATACAGAAAAATATAAGATGAAGTGAGGTAATAAAACAATGAACTGTATCCATGTTATGTGTGCATTTGTGTTCAGTCACTCAATCAAGTCCAACTCTTTGCAATGCCCTCGGCTGTAGCCCACCAGGTGCCTCTGTCTATGGAATTTTCCAGGCAAGAATACTGGAGTGGGTTGCCATTCCCATGTTATAACTAAACTTAAAAGAAAAAGTATGCACAGATCCAATGCTTAAAAGGAAACATAGAAAATAAAGTTACTTAAAAGTATGTTAGGATTATAGGTTATTATTTTTGCTTGAAAATAAGTATTTATTGCTATGTTTATGCAGCAAACAAAAAACAAGAGAATTATCACACTTACTACACGGAGGTCTTCGATACGTTTTTCAAGGAGGACAGGCAGACCCTCTGGGAGTGTAGGTACCACCTTGGGCATAACTTGAGAGGCATAGGTTGGCTGGGTGGTGTTTCCATTCTCTCCCCCTGACTCTGAGAGGGGGCTACCATTAGAAGCAGCATCCAGTAATCTGTCAAAGTCGAAATCATCTAGCATCTCTAGGGCATTTTCAGCTTCCTGAAATAGTTCATGTTCATTTGTGCTAACAAAGATGGGGAGGTCCGGATCAGCACTGTTCAGATTCAGGTCCGAGACATCATTTCCCAACGTTACAGCAGCAGAGGGGGGGTTATTAAGAGAGGAGGTTGAGAAGTTCACTGGGGTTTTAGGGTTAGATTCCTTCTTTAATGCATCCTTCTCTTTTTGAAATTTTCTTATCATGGCAGCTAGAGAAAGAGAATCTTTATAACGTTTCTTCTTTTTTTCAGATTTGTGTGAATTTAGAGCCATAACCCTGTGAAGAAAAACGTGATCAGTTAGGTTTTGTATGATTTCAAAGGTTAAAACCCCATGGAAATAAGGAGGCATAGAGTTAAAATAACATCATCTTCATCATCTGGAGTGTCATTTATGAAAGGCAGATGGGTAAATGGCCATTAGAGTGAATAAAATGAAAGGGATAAAGTCAACAGAAATAAACAACACTATTAGAGCTCTGGTTTATTGAGTATACAAAGTTAGGGAGCTCCCTGTGGTTCAGTGGTGAGGACTCTGTGCTTTCACTGCCAAGGGTGCAGGTTTGATTCCTGGTCAGGGAATTAGATCCCACAAGTCACAGTCAAAAAAAAGAAAAAACAAAAGTATATGAACTTAAATTCCTACACCTTTTGGAATGTTCTTCTTTGTCACATCTATAAAGTAGTCACCTAAAGAATTAATGAAGTAAAGAACTGCACTTTTGCTGAAAACAGAGTTGACTTTAATAACAACCAGAGAAGCCTATATAGTACACCTTCAAACCCCAGGTGGTTCGTGCTACAAACTGCCAAAGGAATGCAAAATCCTCTGAGTCAATCTGTGAGCCTTCATTCATCACCATGTCATCTATCCAGACCTCGTTCTGTCTGCTACTACCTTCTGATCCTTTTTCACTTTGCATTTCTTCTCTCTGAGGGTGTGGGATAGATACATGTAATTTTCAGTGACAACTTTCTCCCTGTGATGATTATAAGGAAAGGGTGGTCTCGGTTTAGCTATCACTTTCTCTAAGAAATCTTTTCTAAATTCATTGGCTTATATGCTTCTATGTGCACTACAGAAACTAAAAATGATGATTAGTGCTTTGAAGGTAGGCCACTGTTTCATTTCATACTGTTATATATCCAAAACCCAGACAGTGTCTGGTATGCAGGAATTATGTTTGTTGCTCAGTCGTGTCCAACTCTTTGGGGACCCCACTGACTGTAGCCTGCCAGGGTCCTGTGTCCATGGGATTTCCCGGGCAAGAATACCGGAAGTTGTCACTTCCTCTTGCAGATCTTCCCAACCCAGGGACTGAACCTACGTCTCCTGCATTGGTAGGCGGATTCTTTACCATTGCACCACCTAGGAAGCTCAATCTCATGTATCAAAAGTGAAAGCGAAAGCAAGGTCGCTCAGTCGTGTCCGACTCTTTGTGACCCCATGGACTGTAGCCTACCACACTCCTCCGTCCATGGGATTTTCCAGGCAAGAGTACTGGAGTGGGTTGCCAGTTCCTTCTCCAGAGGATCTTCCCAACCCAGGGATTGAACCTGGGTCTCCCGCATTGTAGGCAGAAGCTTTACTATCTGAGCCACCAGGGAAGTCCCTAATCTCATGTATAGGAGGAGCTAATTACCTCCTTACATCAACTCTTGAGATTTTGAGAGTCCCAAATTCAGATGTATCTCTTCCTCTGCTAAGGAGGGGAGAAAAATCCAGCCTCTCACAAGTTTCTGTCCCTGGGCTCTATCTTAAAAAGCCATAGAGAAGTAGGGACAACTGGTAGTTTCATGATTGTAAGGTTCATTTTATTCTTATGGCTTTTTATTCCATTTCTCTCTCTCGCTCTCCTTTTTTTTTGGTGGCTGTGTCTCTCGACGTATAGGATCTTAGTTTCTAACCAGGGATTGCACCTGGATCCTGGCAGTGAAAGCACCAAGTCCTAACCACTGGACGGCCAAGGAATTCCCTCTTATGACTTAATAAGCTTTCGAGAAATTCTACTTGGCTTTTTAGAGGCAATATCATTACCTAAAGTGACAAGCATTAAGAATAGCTAAGTAAAATCAATGACTTTTAAAAAATATTAAAACGACCATCAATCATTTACATAAGGATTAATGCCAATTCTCAGACCCTGGGTATCTAAGCTTTGTTTTAGTTCAAAAAATTAAGAAAACGTGTTCCATTTTTCAAACTGATTCTTGTTGATAAAATGTTGTAACGAAAAAAAAAAGTTGTAATGAGCAAAATACTTAATGAACAAATATGTAAATCTGATTTAAAACACCTAAAGTCTCTAAGATGACTTCTACTTAATAATAAATATTATTAAAATATAAGTCAATAGGTCACTGACATTTATAATTACTGTATTAAATTAGATCCAGCTAAGTTGAACTAATTAATGCTAAATATATCTTTCTAAAAAAGGAGTGCTTGTCATGCTACAATACTAGTTCCCTCATTATGTCTAATTTCACTTACCCCAGTTGTTTGGGTACTTTTTTCCTTGGCTTCTTCTCCTTTTCCCCTTCCTCTTTCCGCTTCCTCTTCTTCATCTCAATATCATCTTCTTTTATTTTGGGAATCTATAAAATGATAAAATATATCACTTACCTAAGTGTTACTGCCCTACTCTTTGATGATACCAATCCAGGGAAAATGGTTTTACTCAAATTTCAGGCTGCATTAGAACTCCTTGTTAAAATGCAAATTCTTTGGGTCCATGAGAACTCCCAAACCTTGGTTTTGGCTCAGTTATCTGGGGGAGAGCCTTTTAATCTGCATTTTTAACAAACATTTTGATAATTCTGGTGCAAATATGTCTTTGGCTCACATTTCAGGAAACATCTAAAGACATTTTATTCATTTCTCAAATACAATATATACATTCTATAAAATCTGTTTTACATCTTAGAAAAAGTAACTGCTATTACCAGTCATTTCCATATCAAGTCTTAAGCTAGGGAGGTGCAAGGGGGGATCAGGATGGGGAACACATGTAAATCCATGGCTGATTCATGTCAATGTATGGCAAAAACCACTACAATTTGTAAAGTAATTAGCCTCCAACTAATAAAAATAAATGAAAAAAAAAAGTCTTAAGCTATCCTAGAACCACAACCTTATCCAGAAACAGCAGACTATTAGACTAGATACGGAGAGAGAAGTTTTAACAGAAAATATAATTCTATTATGATATAAAAATATATTTTCCCGTATTTATATAATTTTACTTTAAAGCATGTAATTAACTATAAATTCATTAAATAATGATTAGCATTTTACTTTTCCATATATTCACAGCTGTAAGGCACAAGTAAAATTCAAAAGCCACATCCTTTTAACTGAATGCTCTCACTGCTGCTGCAGTGCTGGACAAACTCACTTTGGGTGGCTTGTGCTTTTGGTTGTCTGTGGTGTCGTCTTCTTCAGTATCTGAAGCTTGGCGAAACTGGAGAGTGCCAGTGTTGATATAAAAGCCTCCATATTTTGTTGTTAGAGAAGCAGGAACTAATTCGTCATACTAGATTGAAAAAAATTTTTCAGATATATCTTACTAACTTTAATTCTATAAATGCGTCAAAGAAATTCAATCCCGTCAGCATCTTCCTTACATCTTAACTACAAAACTAACTGCAATGAAGATGTCTGTGAATAAATTTAGAAACAGTTAGTATCTGGAACAGAAATGAGCTCTGATCATTCAGTATTTATTAAAAAAAGAAACTTCTCAAACACTGAAGCTAATTCTAAATATATCATCTGCTGAGAAAAACTTAACAATCACTGATATTCTTAATGACAAATGATTCTGATGAGAAATTGAAACAAGTTAAAACAAAAGACTAAATGGCCAGACAACAAATGAACTTCACTTCTTACCAATATTGGTATTAATACATAATTTTATTCATAAATAGATTATAAAAATTAAAGGTTATTTCTTCTGCCTTAGTTCTAAGCTTTTAAGTAAGGAATATTTTTTAAACATATAAAACAAAAATAAGTTTTAAAGGGAAGTAGAAAAAGAACTGCCCTGTTCAGTAAGCATACACTGAGAATCCAGATACTTCTCTGAAAAAGATTCAAATTGTATAAATCAGTATGAAGATCTGGTCTAGAATATCACGTTAAGCTGATGTCCTCTAAGCTTCAATTTTTTTAAAGTTTATGTATGTATATATTTATGGCTGCGCTGGGTCTTCTGTTGCTACACCGGCATTCTCTAGTTGTGTAAGCCTGTATTTTAAGTTTTATCTTATCTCACCTGAAGAAGAAAAAACAAGCACTAAATTGAAGGTCAATCTTAACTAAATGAAGGTGTTTATGGCAAAAGAGGAAAAAAAGGAACTACTTATCTAACAGAAGCAAGATACCTGCTACCTGGGGTCCCCAGAACTCTACTTAAGGGTTCTCTTCATATTATATAATTAGTCTTTAAGAAAGTTGTAGTTGTAAGGAAAATTCTTTTGCCATGGGCAAAAAATATACAGAATATATTTGTTAAACATATTAAGGCTAAATACAAAACTTGTGATTTTAAACTGTATCCTTTTTTTTTTTTTAAACTGTATGCTCTTAAGTTACATGGAGAATGGAGAAAGCCTGTACATTTAATGATTTTGAACCAAAACTGAATGATGTTAGAAAAAGAAAAAAGGAACAAACTCCTTTCTTGTTGCTCCACTTGAGGGGTTACTACAAAGACCTACGGCTAAGACCTTCAGAAAGGGCCCAGTACTATCTGTAAGTAAAGGAGTGACGTGAGGAATAAAGAATTAAAAGTGAAAAGAACGGACTTCCATGGTGGTCCAGTGGTTAGGAATCTCCACATTTATCTGGAGAAGAACATGATGCTGAAGGATACATGCACCCCAGTGTTCACTGTAGCACTGTTTACAATATCCAAGGCCCAGAAACAACCTAAATGTCCAACAGAGGAATGAATAAAGAAGATGTAGTACAAACAAGAAGGCACTGCAATGAGAAGCCCAGGCACTGAAACTAGAGAGGTGCCCCGGCTTGCTACAACTAGATAAAGCCCACGCATAGCAATCAAGACCCAGTGCAGACAAAAATAAATAATTTTTTTAAAAGTGAAGTCTCTCTAGTAATTATTTTGAAAATGTATAATTGTGATAAGACAAATACACCTGCACTTTTTGCTTACATAAATTTGTATAACGCTTTATAATTTTTATCTTCCTCATATAAATTATTTCACTTGGTTCCCCTGATCCCCTTTGGAGGCTAGGAAGGCAAATATTACTCCCATTTTATAAGTGAAAACCAAATTCAGAGAGGTCAAGAACTTTGCCACACTAACAGTATTGGTTTATGGCAGTGTCACTGACTGTTTTCCCAACCTACCCACTATAATAAGCAGCATCTTGTGTTAGAAACACACTCATCACCAGGCTACCAGACAATGTGGAGGTGCTCATTATCTACCTTCTTCAGCAGTATTCTGCTGAACTTTCCCTATCAGAACACTCTTCAGGAGAACAAACTCTTTATGCATATTTGATTTAGCCTTTTTAAAAAAATATAACCAAGTGGACTACAATTGTATTTGATAAACCTAGCAACCGTACTAAAGTGACACAACCAATAAGACAGAGCAAGGATAAATACACAGCTTCCACTGCACTGTGAGTTATAAATGTGCCAAGCATTTTTTTTTTTTCTTGCAAGGTACAGGATATATTCTGGGGTTGTTTTTGTTAAGGTAACACTCATTTATAACCTTACATAAGTTTCATGAGTATATGACATTTCTACTTCTGTAATAATTTTAGCCTTTTAAGTACAGTGTATTAAGAGGCAATGGATCACTGAACTTGCAAACCAGATTTATTAGATCCTTTGCCAACAGAGATGCCTAGCTATTGTGACCCAGAATAAATCACTTAACATCAATACTTTGCGGCTGCAAAACAGATTCAATATTACTTACTTCACGAAGTTCTAGTGAAATTTAAAAGACATAACCTAAATAAAAGCATTAATCATGTCTGGTATTATTTCAACAATGAAAAGATTTCCTTTGTTTTTTTAAAAATTTGGCAGCATGCATGTTAGACTCAAAATAATCTTCAAAAGCATTTATTTTCAGACATTACAGTAGTAAGTATAAATAGTACACAATTCTTAAAGTGAATCAGAACCAGATTATTTTCAATCCCTATTGAACAATATACAAATAGAGAAAGCCTACTAGTGGGAATTTCCTAGCGGTCTAGTTGTTATGACTCTGCACTTTCACTTCCAAGGGCCCAGGTTCAATTCCCAGTCAGGGAACTAAGATCCCATGAGGGTGACACAGCCCCAAAAAAAAGCCTATAAGCAATATACCCATTGGAAAAAAACAAGAAAATCATTTGGTTGGCTCATAAGTGTTTTATGTCTGAATCACTGAATTATTTCATGTAAAAATGAAATAAGCTGTTAAAGAAAATGATGCAAAATTATTTTGCAAGTCAATAAACAACCTGTTTTAGTTCAATTTCCTCCTATAAAACAGGGACTGAAATTGTCCTATAAATATGTCAGTAACTGTATAAGTTATATATACATATATATAAAAAATAAATATATATTTATATATATATATATAACAACAATTTATACCTACAAAATTTATCCTCATTTATTAAAGCAGTGGCTTTCAAATTTTCTTCATCAGCCCAAGTGGAAAATACATTACCCATCAAAACCCAGTGCATGCATATAAACACACACACACAATAAAAATCGCATAATGTATCAGTAGCTTACTATAACAGCTCCTACTCTATTTCATTCTCTTTGAAAATGCCAGTCAGTCTTTAAATTGATACACAAAGAAATTACATTTCACAAAAATCGGTTTGAAAAACACTTTTATTCAAATATTTGGAATGCTACAAAGGAAAATACTAAAAATGCTCTTTATGAAAGGCTACATACCATATGATTCTAACTGTATGATGCTGGAGAAGAGGCAAAACTATGAAGACAATAAAAAGATTAGTGGTTGCAGGTGTTAGGGAGGGATGAATAGGTAGAGCATATTATTTTTAGGGCAGTGAAACTATCTTGTATGACAGTATAATGGTGGATACACGTCATTATACATTTGTCAAAATCCACAGAACGTACGACACCAAGAGTGAATCTGAAGGTAAACTATGGACTCTGGGTGATGATGTGTTGATGCAGGTTCTTCACCTGTGACTAGTCCACTCTGGCGGGGGAACACTGGTAACGGGGGGAGCAGTGCATGTTGTGAGGGCAGGGAGTATATGGGTAATTTTTGCACCTTCCATTCAATTTTGCTGTGTACCTCAAACTGCTTTAAAAAAGTTAAGTTTATTAATTAAACTCAAACAAGGGCTCTATGTCAACCCAGGGGGTGGGGGATGGGGAGGGAGATGGGAGGTAAGTTCAAAAGGGAGGGGATATGTGTATTCCTATTGTTGCTTCATCTTGAGGTTTGACAGAAAACAACAAAATTTTGTAAAGCAATTATCCTTCAATAAAAAATTTCTAAAAAAATTTTAAATGCTATTTATGTAAGCCTGAGTACATGCAATGTTCATTCATACACGGCATGGCTAAGTTTCCTCTTGGGTTATTTAGAATTCAAAATCTACTTTGCATAGAGTGTTAACACCAGTACTGTTGCTTTATACTTGCTTTATGCTTTTTGATGGGCTTCCCTGGTGGCACACTGGTAAAGAATCCACTTGCAGGAGCAGTAGGAGAGATGAGTTTGATCCCTGGGGTGGGAAAATCCCCTGGAGAAGGAAAGGGCAAACCCCTCCAGTATTCTTGCCTATGAAATCCTACGGACAGGGGAACATGATGTCCATGGGATCGCAATGTCCATGGGATCACAACAAGCTGGATACAAATGAAGCGGCTGAGCACCCACACAGGCATTTCAGCATGTCATTATCTTGAGTCTCAGAGTACATAATTCTGCTGGGCAAGTCAGTCATAACAGAGAAAACTGGGTGATGCTAAAATAAAAGACTTGCTCCTGGTCCACGGTGAATTAGAAAACAAGTGGAGTCTAGAATCGAGTACTTTTGACTTCAGTGTCAAATCAAGGTCAAAACTCTTTGAGACCATTCCATGCCCGAACCTACAAAAAGGCTGACAACCTTTTTGGTAACAGAAAGTCCTCTCAACTCCAAAGGACACTGTCAACATTTTACTTCTACAGAGTAGGCTTGCAAACCAGTTTATGTCAGGAAACCAAAGTAACACAGGAGTATGACAGGGTATGTATGCCTCATGCTGGAAGTCCTTCCTATCACTTTCCTACCACTACATGCCTTGTCATCCTCTACACAACCAAGCCCTGTAGTAACAGGAAAAAGAGACACTAATTTGCAGGTAGTCTAACAGCCACCTTAGTGTCACTTTCTGTATATTCTAAGCAGTCACTACACAGTGCAGGGGATATCATAATGCAGGGATTAGATTATTCCAGCACACTGAGAAGAATGTAAGAACATACAACTTACCAACCCCTAAACATGGCATGCCTTTATTTATTTGCTATGCGATCAATGGACTGCTGCAGTTCTGAAATGCTCTCCTGAATTCCTCTTCCTTTTATAAAAGAAAGAAGATTCCAGGGGGAAAGCTGTAGGGCTTCATCAAAACAGATTGTGATGAAGGATAGCATTCAACTATCACCACTGTAGTAAGGATTGGCAGCAATAAAACCATGAAGCACAATTTCAAGCTATCTGCCAGATTAACTACAACCCAGCAGCCTCAGTCTTCAAAATCTCATGGTTCTTATCTGAAGGTGTTTCAAAACACACCTGCCCTTGGGAACATCGATAAAAACTCAAGGTGGAAATATTCTCTGATGAATAAATCCCACTACTAGAAACTTAACCTATACATATACTTTTACTCCATAATTATCTTACATGCCTACTCAAGTACACAAAGAAAAATGTGTACTACTGATGGCTCAATTACTTGTAAGCACATAAAACTGGAAACTTCTTTTTTCTTTGGCCACACCATGCAGCTTTTGGGATTTTAGTTTCCCCTCCAGGGATCGAACCCAGGGTCCGACTGAGAAAGCACCGCATGCTAACCAGTGGACTGCCAGGGAATTCCCAAAACTGTAAATGATTCAGACATACATCAAAAGGGAATCAGTAAAAACACTTGCTGAAACATTTATTTTATCTTTGAATTCCACTACCCAAATAAACAAAGAAGTGCTTTTATATTAAAGACAAATTACTCACAGCCTCTGAGTTATCAATAAATGGATCTGTCTCATCATAGCCAAAGCCTATATCGATTAAATCTTGTAGCCGATCCTTCCGGTGTTTACGGGGCTTCCCACCCTGTGAAGAACAGATATGTTAGGCTGAATCAGTACTCATGCTATTTCCATAAAAGTATAAAATACCTGTCAGAAGAATCTGCAAATGACTTCTGTAATAATACCCCTCAGAAGGTTGAATTTAAATCCCCTCACATTTTGAACGAAAGCTGTACTTAGGGACTCGCCTCCAAAGTAAGTTTATAGTGAAAAACCTGGCTAACGTTACTCAGCCACATGATCAAGGTCGACACCAACAGTGATAAGTCATATTGGTACAGCATTACTCTTGACACGATGTGACACAAATTGCACTTAAACTTTGCAGTCTTCCTCTCAAAAGCCTGTCACCTCAGTTATTGGTTAACCATGACATCATGACAAAACAGAACCACAAGAAAAACACCAAACTCAACTGAGGGACATTCTTACAAGTAACTGACCAGTATTCTTCAAAGTGGTCAAGATTATCAAAAACAAGAAAAATCTGAAAAACCATCATAGTCTAGATAAGCTTAAAAAGACAGAAAAATGAAATGTGATCTGCTCTCCTGCCTGGCATGCAGGCACTAAAAAAGGACATTGGGGGAAATAAGCAAATCTTGAATAAAATGCAGTATCAATTAATAGTAATGTACCAGTGTTGGTTGGTTAGTTGTAACAAGTCTGCTATACAATCATGTTACAGGGGAGACTGGGTGAGAACTATATGGAAATTCTTTGTATTTTCAACTTTTCGTAAATCCAAACTATTCTTAAAAGTATTTTTAATGTCCTAGAATTAATTATACACATAGACATACAAGAAAATAAAAAATGAATGCATGGAGAGACTGGTGAAATCTGAATAAGGTCTACGGTCTAGTTAACTTTATTGTCCCAATGCCTATTTCCTAGTTTTGGTAACTATAGTTAAGTCACTACTGAGAAAAACCAAGTGACTGGTACAAGGGACCTCTCTATATTGCAACTTCTTGTGAGTCTATAGTTCTCCTGAAATTAAAAGAAAACAAAAACTTTTTTAAGTAAAACCACATCAAAATCAAAAGAAGCAGTTAGTATGGACTCCATTATTCATGTCACACTTTATTGAATCTACTGACTGATTACAGTATAAAGAACTCAGTCTATCTCAGGGATTAAATGGTACATGTATTCTAAAGGTTATATATAAGCTTTCCATAAGCACTTTAACTGAGCAGGAAGGCTAGTATTATTATGGCACTATTAAAATGAGTATTTAGTTTCATCTCCAAGAGTCATTTTAGATATGCAAATTGACTCATGCAAATTCAACTCTACTTTCTAAGCATCTTTCTAACAGCTGCCGGACCCCATGATTTTTGTGAAGCAGGAGTGGGGAAAAGGATGCTCAGAAAGCAGAGAGAAAACCAACAGGGCTGAGGGTCCTGCCTGCCCTCATGCCACCAATGAGTGAGAATGAGCCCTGGAGAAGGTGTAGTATGTGAGACCGAACACTCCTATGGTTTACATTTCCACAGTGCACGTGTCTCTCAATGCACAGTGCATTTCACCGCTGGAAACAACGGTGAAAGATGGCTGAGTTTTCTGCAACATAGCTCTTAAATGAAAGCAAATTACTTCATCTATTTCCACGTGAAGAAATGGGGATCTCTTCCAGTGTTTACATTAAAAAAAAACAAAAACAAAAACAATTATGATGGACTTACTGAGAAATGTCTCCAACATAAAACCATTTCCTTTTTAGGTAATTTTGTAAGGTAATTCTGACTAAACGCTATGCTTGTATTGCATATTAGTGTTAAAAAAAAAAAACCTACTCCCCATAACTATGACTCCATTGTATGCTTTTCAGTGAACAAAACTGTTTAATACCATCACCAGTGAGAGTGTCATTTTGGTGTGAGATAAAGTAGTTGCTCCCACGTTTTCAGCTTTTACCAGTTTTAAAAGCAATTTGGAGACCAACACAGAGGGGCAACGCTTTTATTTTGGAGGATAAAACAACTGAGTTCAGTTCACTACAGTCGCTCACTTGTGTCCCCATGGACTGCAGCACACCAGGCCTCCCCGTCCATCACCAACTCCTGGAGCTTGCTCAAACTCATGTCCATTGAGTCGGCGATGCCATCCAACCATCTCAGCCTCTGTTGTCTCCATTTACCCCCAACTTCAATCTTTCCCAGCATCTGGGTCTCTCCAAATGAGTCAGTTCTTCACATCAGGTGGCCAAAATATCGGAGCTTCAGCTGCAACATCAGTCCTTCCAATGAATATTCAGGAGTGATTTCCTTTAGGATTGACTGGTTTGATCTCTTTGCAGTCCAATGGATTCTCAAGAGTCTACTCCCAGCACCACAGCTCAAAAGCATCCATTCTTCAATGCTCAGCTTTGTTTATGGTCCAAATCTCACATCTATACACGACTACTGGAAAAACCACAGTTTGACTAGATGGACCTTTGTCATCAAAGTAATGTCTCTGCTTTTTAATATGCTGTCTAAGTTTGTCATAGCTTTTCTTCCAAGGAGCAAACATCTTCTAATTTCATGGCTGACAGTCACCATCTGCAGTGATTTTGGAGCCCAAGAAAACAAAGTCTGTCACTGTTCCCATTATTTCCCCATCTATCTGCCATGAAGTGATGGGACCAGATGCCATGATCTTCGTTTTCTGAATGCTGAGACTTAAGCCAGCTTTCTCACTCTCCTCTTTCACTTTCATCAAGAGACTCTTTAGTTCTTCTTTACTCTCACCCATAAGGGTGCTGTCATCTGCCTATCTGAGGTTATTGATATTTCTCCCGGCAATCTTAATTCCAGCTTGTGCTTCATCCAGTCCAGCATTTCTCATGATGTACTCTGCATATAAGTTAAACAAGCAGGGTGACAATATACAGCCTTGATGTACTCCTTTTCCAATTCAGAACCAGTCTGTTGTTCCATGTTGTTCTAACTGTCGCTACTTGACCTGCATACAGATTTCTCAGTATGTACAGTATGAAAAGGCAAAAAGATAGGACACTGAAAGATGAACTCCCCAGGTCAACAGGTGCCCAATATGCTACTGAAGATCAGTAGAGAAATAACTTCAGAAAGAATGAATAGATGGAACCAAAGCAAAAACAACAACCAGCTGTGGATATGACAGGTGATGGAAGTAAAGTTCGATTCTGTAAAGAGCAATATTGCATCAGTCACTCAGTTCAGTCGCTCAGTTGTGTCTGACTCTGCGACCCCATGGACTACAGCATGCCAGGCCTCCCTGTCCATCACCAACTCCCGGAGTCCACCCAAACCCATGTCCATTGAGTCGGGGATGCATTCCAACCATCTCATCCTCTGTCGTCCCCGTCTCCTCCTGCCCTCAATCTTTCCCAGCATCAGGGTCTTTTCCAATGAGTCAGCTCTTCGCATCAGGTGGCCAAAGTATTGGAGTTTCAGCTTCAACATCAGTCCTTCCAATGAACACTCAGGGCTGATTTCCTTTAGGATGGACTGGTTGGATCTCCTTACAGTCCAAGGGACTCTCAAGAGTCTTCTCCAACACCACAGTTCAAAACCATCAATTCTTTGGCACTCAGCTTTCTTTATAGTCCAACTCTCACATCCATACATGACTACTGGAAAAACCATAGCCTTGACTCAAGGGACCTTTGTTGGCAAAGTAATGTCTCTGCTTTTTAATATGCTGTCTAGGTTGGTCATAGGAAACTGGAATGTTAGGTTCATGAATCAAGGCAAATTAGAAGTGGTCAAACAGGAGATGACAAGAGTGAACATCAACATTATAGGAATCAGTAAATTAAAATGGACTGGAATGGGCGAATTTAACTCAGATGACCACTATATCTACTACTGTGGGCAATCCCTTAGAAGAAATTGAGTAACCATCAAAGTTAAGAAGAGAGTCCCAAATGCAGTACTTGGATGAAATCTCAAAAATGACTGAATGATCTCTGTTCCTCTCCAAGGCAAACCATTCAATATCACAATAACCCAAGTCTGTGCACCAACCAGTAATGCTGAAGAAGCTGAAGTTGAACGGTTCTATCAAGACCTACAAGACCTTCTAGAACTAACACCCAAAAAAGATGTCCTTTTCATTATAGGGGACTGGAATGCAAAAGTAGGAAGTCAAGAGATACCTGGAGTAACAGACAAGTTTGACCTTGGAGTGTAAAACAAAGTAGGCCAAAGGCTAACAGAGTTTTGCCAAGAGAACATACTGGTCATAGCAAACACCCTCTTCCAACAACGTAAGAGAAGACTCTATACATGGACATCACCAGATGGTCAATACCAAAATCAGATTGATTATATTCTTTGTAGGCTTCAGCAATATGTGAACCACGAACTTCCAGATGTTCAAGCTGGTTTTAGAAAAGGCAGAGGAACCAGAGATCAATTGCCAATATCCGCTGGATCATCGAAAAAGCAAGAGAGTTCCAGAGACAAAGCCTTTGACTGTGTGGATCACAATAAACTGTGGAAAATTCTTGAAGAGATGGGACTAACAGACCACCTGACCTGCCTCTTGAGAAATCTGTATGAAGGTCAGGAAGCAACAGTTAGTACTGGACATGGAACAACAGACTGGTTCCAAATAGGAAAAGGAGTATGTCAAGGCTGTATATTGTCACCCTGCTTATTTAACTTATATGCAGAGTACATCATGAGAAATGCTAGGCTGAATGAAGCATAAGCTGGAATCAAGATTGCTGGGAGAAATATCAATAACCTCAGATATGCAGATGACACCACCCTTATGGCAGAAAGTGAAGAAGAACTAAAGAGCCTCTTGATGAAAGTGAAAGAGGAGAGTGAAAAAGTTGGCTTAAAGCTCAACATTCAGAAAACTAAGATCATGGCATCCAGTCCCATCACTTCATGGCAAATAGATGGGGAAATAGTAGCTGACTTTACTTTGGGGGGGCTCCAAAATCACTGCAGATGGCGACTGCAGCCATGAAATTAAAAGACGCTTACTCCTTGGAAGGAAAGTTATGACCAACCTAGACAGCATATTAAAAAGCAGAGACATTACTTTGCCAACAAAGGTCCCTTGAGTCAAGGCTACGGTTTTTCCAGTAGTCATGTATGGATGTGACAGTTGGACTGTAAAGAAAGCTAAGCACCGAAGAATTGATGGTTTTGAACTGTGGTGTTGGAGAAGACTCTTGAGAATCCCTTGGACTGCAAGGAGATCCAACCAGTCCATCCTAAAGGAGATCAGTCCTGAGTGTTCATTGGAAGGACTGATGTTGAAGCTGAAACTCCAATACTTTGGCCACCTGATGCGAAGAACTGACTCTCTGGAAAAGACCCTGATGCTGGGAAAGATTGAGGGCAGGAGGAGACGGGGACGACAGAGGATGAGATGGTTCGATGGCATCACCAAGTCAATGGACATGAGTTTGGGCAAACTCTGTGAGTTGGTGATGGACAGGGAGGCCTGGCGTGCTGCAGTTCATGGGGTCCCAAAGAGTCAGACATGACTGAGTGACTGAACTAAACTAAAAGTGGGAGAAGCTCTACAGAGTTAGCAAAAACAAGACTGGGAGCTGACTGTGGCTCAGATCATGAATTCCTTATTGCCAAATTCAAAACAGCACTGATGACATCCACAAAAAATATGGTGGGAGGGGGGATCGGGATGGGGAATACGTGTAACTCTATGGCTGATTCATATCAATGTATGACAAAACCCACTGAAATGTTGTGAAGTAATTAGCCTCCAACTAATAAAAAAAAAAATTAATTAATTAAAAAAAAAAAAGTAGAATTCTTCTCAAGAAACACCAATGGCAACAGACATACACAAATACACATAACATATGGATATGCTTAAATGGAACACAGACAATAAAGTGTCCTTGTTTTTCTCACTTGCCAGATCTGCATACTGCAGCTGTAATGCTATGTTACAGAATTACAGTGAGAAAAAGAAGGGGAGGGTAGAACATATTTCCATGTTAGAAGTTATTCTACTGAGAAAAAGTAACATAAAAGCAGTTAAATACATGATGGACTGTTTTTACCCAAAAATGAGAGTTCTAATAAATTAAAACTCTAAAGACAAAAACTAATGAGAAACACCAGCCCTGCCAGATATTAAATACATTTAAAGGTATAGGAGTTAAAATAGATATGACAGGGGGGAAAATGAATTTTATATGAAAAAGGCAACACTGCAACTCAATGGAGAGCAATTAATAACTAAATGGAAATAAAATAAGATATAAATTTCATCTAGCAAATTATAAACTTTTCAAATTCTGGCAAGATGAGGAAGAAACAAGACTTCTCCAACACTGCTGACAAGAGTGTAACAGGAGGGAAAGGGACAGGGCACAACTTTTGAAAGAATGACATAGCCCAAAGACACAACATAAACTGATTAGAATCAAATGGGACCAAGATGGCAGACAAGACTAGGCCTTGATCCGCAATCAGCAGAAGAAACGCCACACCCAGAGCGGCCATGGCAGTTCCAGCCCACTGTTAAAAGGCCAAGAGGTACTCGGTGACTGAAATACTGAAAATCTGCACCCCTTCTCAAAAACAGCTGGAATAACCCTCCCACTCATTAGCATATGAAATTACCCAGCCGATAAAAACTAACTACACCACATTTCGAGATGGACTCACCCTCCACAGACTCACCTTGTCTGTAGAGTGTGTTTCTCTCTGAATAAATCTGAATAAATCTACTTCTTACCTATAACTTTGTCTCTCACTGAATTCTTTCTGTCATGAGACATCAAGAACCTGAGCTTCATTAGGTCCTGAAACCAGGTACCATGAGTTTTGGCTGGGTTTGAGTCCCAAGCAAGATTTTGCCTGGATCTGAGTCCCAGCCACGTGGGTTTCAAGTCCCAAGCAGGGTTCTAGTTGAGTTCGAGTCCCAGCCACATGGATTTGAGTCCCAAACTGGGTTTTGGCTGGGTTCAAGTCCCAGCACATGGGCTCAAGTCCCAATCTATGGTAAATGGTTTCAAGAGTATACCAATAAAATTTTGGAAAGCAATCTAAAAGAATCTCCAAAGATTCTTCCATACTCTCAGCTCTGGCTGCAGCAGACCTAGGTCATGCAGCGATACCCACCACAGAGCTGCCGAGTAGATGACCCACAAACTGCAGAACAATTATACCAAAGATATTCTCACACTGTTAAGAAAGTTCTAGGACCCACAACAGATTTCCCAGCCTGGGGATCCGGCGAAGGAACTGAGAACCCCCAGGGAATCTGACTTTGGAGGCCAGTGGGATTTGATTACACAACTTGCACAGGACTGGGGAAACAGACTCTTGGAGGGCAAAAACAAAACCTTGCATGCACCAGCAGCCAGGAGAAAGGAGCAGTGTCCCCAAAAGACACTGAGTCAGACTTGCCTATGAGTGTCCAGGAATCTCCAGTGGAGGCATGGGTCCACAGTTTCGCCTCAGGCCAAGCAACAAGGAGGGAACACAGTCCCACACATCAACAGAATATTGGATTAAAGATTTACTGAGCAAGGCCCCACCCATCAGAACAAGACCCAGCTTCCCCCTTAGTCAGTCTCCCCATCAGGAAGCTTCCATAAGGCTCTTATTCTTCTCCAACAGAGGGCAGACAGAATGAAAATCACAATCACAGAAAACTAACCAAACTGATCACATGGACCACTGCCTTCTCTAACTCAATGAAACTATGACCCATGCCATGTAGGGCCACCCAAGATGGACAGGTCATGGTGGAGAGTTCTGACAAAACATGGTCCACTGGAGAGAAGGAAATGGCAAACCACTTCAGTATTCTTGCCTTGAGAACCCCCTGAACAGGATGAAAAGGCAAAAAGATATGCCACTGTAAGATGAACTCCCCAGGTGGGTAGGTTCCCAATATGCTACTAGAGAAGAGTGGAGAAATAACACCAGAAACAATGAAGAGATGGAGCCAAAGCAAAAACAATGCCCAGCTGTGGATGTGACTGCTGATGAAAGCAAAGTCTGATGCTGTAAAGAACAATATTGCATAGGAACCTGGGTCCATGTATCAAGATAAATTGGAAGTGGTCAAACAGGATATGGCAAGAGTGCACATCAACATTTTAGGAATCAGTGAACTAAAATGGTTTGGAATGGGTGAATTTAATTCAGATGATCATTATATCTACTACTGTGGCCAGGAATCCCTTAGAAGAAATGAAGTAGCCCTCAGAGTCAACAAAACTGTCTGAAATGCAGTACTTGGATGCAATCTCAAAGATGACAGAATGATCTCTGTTCATTTCCAAGGCAAACCATTCAATATCACAGTAATCCAAGCCTATGCCCCAACCACTAATGCCAAAGAAGCTGAAGTTGAACAGTTCTATGATGACCTACAAGATCTTCTAGAACTAACACCAAAAAAATTATGTCCTTTTCATCATAGGGGACTGGAATGCAAAAGTAGGAAGTCAAGAGATACCTGGAGTAACAGGAAAGTTTGGCCTTGGAGTACAAAACAAAGCAGGGCAAAGGCTAACAGAGTTTTGCCAAGAGAAAGCACTAATTACAGCAAACACCCTCTTCCAACAACATAAGAGATGACTCTACACATGGACATCACCAGATGATCAATACCAAATCAGATTAATTATTTGTTTGCAGCTGAAGATGGAGAAGCTCTATACAGTCAGACTGGGAGCTGACTGTGGCTCAGATCATGAACTCCTTATTGTAAAATTCACACTGAAATTGAAGAAAGTAGGGAAAACCACTAGACCATTCAGGTACAACCTAAATCAAATCCCTTATGATTATACAGTGAAAGTGACAAATAGATTCAAGGGATTAGATCTGATACAGTGCCTGAAGAACTATGGACAGTGGTTCATGACACTGTAGAGGAGGCAGTGATCAAGACCATCCCCAAGAAAAACAAACACAAAAAGGCAAAATGCTTGTCTGAGGAGGCCTTACAAACAGTTGAGAAAAAAAGAGAAGCTAAAGGCAAATGAAAAAAGAAAAGATATACCCATCATAATGCAGAATTCCAAAGAACAGCAAGGAGAGACATGAAAGCGTTCCTAAGTGATCAATGCAAAGAAATAGAAGAAAACAATAGAATGGGAAAGACTAGAGATCTCTTCAAGAAAATTAGAAATATCAAGGGAATATTTCATGCAAAAATGGGCACAATAAAGGACAGAAACGGTATGGAACTAACAGAAGCAAAAGCTATTAAGAGGTGGCAAGAATACACAGAAGAACTATCCAAAAAAGATCTTTATGACCCAGATAACCACAATGGTGTGATCACCCCCCTAGAGCCATACACCTTGGAGTGCAAAGTCAAGTGGGCCTTAGGAAGCATCACTACGAACAAAGCTAGTGGAGGTGATGGAATTCCAGCTGAGCTATTTCAAGTTCCTAAAAGATGATGCTGTGAAAGTGCTGCACTCCATATGCAAGCAAATTTGGAAAACTCAGCAGTGGTCACAGGACTGGAAAAGCTGAGTTTTCATTCCAAAGAAAGGCAATGCCAAAGAATGCTCAAACTACTGCACAACTGCCCTCATCTCAAATGCTAGCAAAGTAATGGTCAAAATTCTCCAAGCCTGGCTTCAACAGTATGAGAACTTCCAGATGTTCAAGCTGGTTTTAGGAAAGGCAGAGGAACCAGAGACCAAATTGCCACCATCCACTGGATCACTGAAAAAGCAAGAGAGTTCCAGAAAAACAACTACTTCTGCTTTACTGACTAGGCCAAAGCCTTTGACTATGTGGATCATGACAAACTGTGGAAAATTCTTCAAGAGATGGGAATACCAGACCATCTTACCTGCCTCCTGAGATATTTGTATGCAGGTCAAGAAGCACCAGTTAGAACTGGACATGGAACAACAGACTGGTTCCAAATTGGGAAAGGAATACGTCAAGGCTGTATATCGTCACCCTGCTTATTTAACTTATATGCAGAGTACATCACGTGAAATGGCAGGATGGATGAAACACAAACTGGATTCAAGATTGCTGGGAGAAATATCAGTAACCTGAGATATGCAAATGACACCACCCTTATGGCATACAGCGAAGAGGAACTGAAGAGCCTGTTGATGAAAGTGAAAGAGGAGAGTGAAAACGCTAGCTTAAAACTCAACATTCAAAAAATGAAGACAGGGACTTCCCTGGTGGTCTAGTGGCTAAGACTCTGTGCTCCCAATGCAGGGGGCCAGGGTTCAATCCCTGGTCAGGGAACTTGATCCCACATGCTGCAGCTAAGGCCGGGAACAGCCAAATAAATAAATAAAATAAAAAAAAAAAAAAAAAAAAAAATGAAGACTATAGCACCAGTCCCATCACTTCATGGCAAGTAGATCGGGAAACAATGGGAACAGTAACAAACTTTATTTTCTTGGGCTCGAAAATCACTGCAGATGGTGACTGTCAGCCATGAAATTAAAAGACATTTGCTCTTTGGAAGAAAAGCTATGACAAGCCTAGACAGCATATTAAAAAGCAGAGACATTACTTTGCTGACAAAGGTCCATCCAGTCAAAGCTATAATTTTTCCAGTAGTCATGTATGGATGTGAGGGTTGGACCATAAACAAAGCTGAGCGCCGAAGAATTAATGCTTTTGAACTGTGGTGTTGGAGAAGACTCTTGAGAATCCCTTGGACAGCAAGGAGATCAAACCAGTTCATCCTAAAGGAAATCAGTTCTGAATATTCATTGAAAGGAATGATGTTGAAGCTGAAGTTCCAATACTCTGGCCACCTGGTGTGAAGAACTGACTCACTGGAAAAGACCCTGATGCTGGGAAAGATTGAAGGTGGGAGGAAAAAAGGGATGACAGAGGATGAAACGGTTGGACGGCATCACCAACTTGATGGACATGAGTTTGAGCAGGCTCCAGGAGTTGGTGATGGACAGGACATGGCTGGTGTGTTGCAGCCATGGGACCACAAAGGGTCAGACACAAATGAGCTACTGAACTGAACTGAACTGAAGTTTTAAAACTTCTTATTTGACTTGATAATTCAACTTGCTCTGAACCACTAGTTAGATCCAAAAGTATCAGATAAAAATGCATGCTATGGAAAGAAATGCATAATCTACAGATTCAAAGGAATTCCTATCATATAACCAACAGCATTTTCCATAAAATTAGAGCAAAAGATTTTACAATTTTTATGGAAACACAAAGGACCCTGAAAAGCCATAGCAATCTTGAGAAAAACAGAGCTGAATCAATTAAGGTCCCTGACCTCAGACTATACTACAAAGCTACAGTCATCAAAACAGTATGGTACTGCCACAAAACTCCAGAGATAAATACATGTACATGTGGTCACCTAATCTATGACAAAAGAGGCAAGAATACATTAATACAATGGAAAACGTACAGTATCTTTAACAAGTAGTACTAGAAAACTGGACAGCTACATGTTAACGAATGAAATTAGAACATTTTCTAACACCACACACAAAAAAACTTCAAAATGGATTAAAGACTTAAATGTAAGACTGGATACTATAAATCCCTAAGAGGAAAGTATAGGCAAAACACTCTCTGACATAAATCACAGCAAGGTCTTTTTTGATCTACTTCCCAGAGTAATGAAGATTAAAAACAAAAGTAAATAAATGGAACCTAAATAAACTTAAAAGCTCTTGTACAGCAAAGGAAACCACAAGCAAGATGAAAAGGCAACCCTCAGAATGAGAGAAAATATTTGCAAACAAAGCAACAAAGTATTAATCTCTAAAATACACAAACAGCTCATGCAGCTCAGTATCCAAAAAAAAACCCAAAGAACCCAATCAAAGAATGGGCAGAAGATCTAAATAAACAGTCCTCCAAAGAAAATATACAGATGGCTAAGAGGCACATGAAAAGATGCACAACATCACTAATTATCAGAGGAATGCAAATCAAAACTCCAATGAGGTATCACCTCACACTGGTCAGAATGGCCATCATCAAAATATCTACAAACAGTAAATGCTGGAAAGCGTGTGGAGAAAAGTGAACCCTCCTACTCTGTTAATGAGAATATAAATTGGTACAACCAATATGGAGAAGAGTATGAAGGTTCTTCAAAAAAACTAAAAATGGAGCCAGCATATGATCTAGCAATCCCCCTTCTAAGCATATATCCAGAGAAAATCCAGAAAACATTTCCTAATATGAAAAGATACATGTACCCTGATATTCATTCCACCACTGTTTACAATAGCCAAGACATGGAACAGTTATACACAATGGAATATTACTCAGCCATTAAAAAAGAACGAAATAATGCCATCTGCAGCAACATGGATGGATCTAGAGATCACCATCCTGAGTGAAGTCAGATATCGAAAGACAAATACTATATGTTATACTTATATGTGGAGTCTATAAAGAAATGGTATAAATGAACCTATTTACAAAACAGAAAGAGAGTCACAGATATAGAAAACAAACTCTGGTTGCCCAAAGGGGAAAGGCTGAGGGGGGAGGGATAAATTGGGAGATAGGGATTGACACGCATGCACTGCTATGTATAAAATAGGTAACTAATAAAACCTACTGAATATCACAGGGATCACAGGGATGTACTCAATACTCTATAATGACCTGCATGGGAACAGAACCTAAAAAAGGTGAATACATGTGTAACTAATTCACTTTGCTGCACAGCAGAAAGTAATACAACATTACAAATCAACTAGACGTTAAATAAAAGAAGAAAGTAGGGCTTCCCCGGTGGCTCAGTCATAAAGAATGCACCTGCCAATGCAGGAGACACAGGTTCGATCCCTGATCTGGGAAGATTCCACATGCTGTGGAGCAACTAAGCCTGGGCCCCAGAACCACTAAGCCTGTGCTCTAGAGGCTGAGAGCCACAACCACTGATGCCCGCCTGCCCTAGAGTCTGCTCTGCAACAAGAGAAGTCATCACAATGAGAAGCCCACGCGCCACAGCTAGAGAAAAGCCTATGAAGCAACAAAGACCCAGCACAGCCAAAAATAAATAAAATTTCTCTTAAAAAGTGAGTATATATATTTTTTAAAAAGCAATATGTTAGATGTCAGAAGGACCTTAGGTTTAAGTATGAAGTCTTTGTCCTGAAAGAACTTGAAAATAATCTCCTCAACAAATTAACTGAGCACCTATCAAGTGCCAGCCTTCATGGATATTATAGTACTGTGGAGAAGACAAAGATTAAATAAATGGTAAATAGGAAAATATAAGTAGTACTGGGTTTTTTCTTAATAGAAGACAGAACCAAGGCTTTCCTGAGATATTTATACCCAGACAAGGGTGAGAGGAAGTAATCACTTGTGGAAGCCCAGTTCACTTGGGAAATAACCAGTTCACTTGGAACTGGGAAGTAACCTAGCAAGATTAGTGCTTTAACAAAATCATTCTGGCCACAGTGGTAGGGAATGAACACAGTTGAGGAGATCAATTAGGAAAGAAAAACTGCAGAGATCTGCAAGAAAGTCACAAGTTACTGGGGGCATAAAATATATACTTAAGTATCAATCATGATGAAGACGACAGCCACCATCCACTGAGTGCTAACTTTGCATCAGCACCTATACTAAGTACAACCGTGTATTATTTCACGTTTAACAAATGGGAAAAACTAAAGCTTGGAGAAGATAAATAACTTGTCTAAGATCATAGAGAAAGCAAGAGAGTCAATTTTCAAACTCATGACCATCTGACTCTACAGTATCATTCTATTAAAAGTTCTGTAAGAAAAGGAGGGGACATATATATACCTCTGGCTCATTCATGTGTTGATGTATGGCAGAAACTAACACAGTATTGTAAAGCAATTATCCTCCAGTTAAAAATAAAGTTTTTTAAAAAGTTCTGTAAGAGAAGTTACAGAACCTCTGGGTCATTTTTCCACTCAGAGACACATAAAACTCAATACAAAACACCAGTGTTCATCTCCAAATTAGCTTCCCCACTAGACGTGTCCGTTTTATTCTTCTACTTTTCTGCCTTAAAGTTTCATTATTAACTAAAATTACACAATTTGATGACACTGGGCTGTTTATTATTAACAAGGATGTGGAACAATTCAAACCCTCATGGCTGGTGCAAAATGATACACCCACTTTGGAAAAGTCTGACAGTTTTTTATCAAGTAAACACACACTTATCATACGACCTGACAATCCCTCTCTTACTATTTCCTCAAAAGAAATGAAGACATACGTTCACACATACACTTATGTTCCAATGTTAGAGCAGCTTTACTTTCAGCAGCCACAAACTGGAAATCACCTGTGCCCATCACCCATCACCCAGCAGTACATTCACATGCTTTGCAGCAATAAAAATAACTACTGATAACATGCAACACTTGGATGCACTTCAGAAGCATTATACCACGTGAAATAAACCATATACAAAAAACTGTAAGATAACATATATAGGAAACACTAGAAAAGAAAAAACAAAACCTGAAGATCTATACAAACACAAAGTAGATTAGAGGTTGCCAGGGGCCAGGGCTGGAGGGGAGAGGGTTATCTGTAGAGAACTAGAAGTGAATTTTCTGGGGTGATGAAACTGTTCTGTATCATCATTGCTGTAGTGGTTATAGGACAGCATACATTTATCAAAATTCACCAAACTGTATATTTAAATGAATGAACTGTATTTAAATTATACTTCAGTAACGATTTTAAAAAACTCTTCATTAATACTTCTACTTCAACTCTTTCTCCTCACAAACCTTTGTTCATATAATTGCTCACATCTACAGTTTCCTCTCCATTCTAACTGCCATTGTTTATAATCCTGGCCATTGTTTTCACTTAAATGTAATGAATGTCTTAACTAGCTTCTCCTTCCTCATATTAGGGGGTTTCCCTGGTAGTTCAGATGGTAAAGAATCTGCCTGTGATGCAGGAGACCTATGTTCAATCCCTGGGTGGGGAAGATCCCCTGGAGAAGGGAATAACAACCCACTCCAGTATGCTTGCATGAGAATTCCACAGACAGAGGAGTCTGATGGGCGTTGCAAAGAGTCGGACACGACTGAGCGACGGACTACTAACACAACACTTACTAAACCACTGATACTTTCTGTATAATGGTGGAAGTTGTATCTCAAAGCCTGTTGTATCAGCACTTCAGAGAAATAAGGATTCTGCTCAATGACATACTGACAGGGGCTTTGGGAAGGTAGTCATACATACAGAATCAGTGCCTGTCTCACAGTTCCCATTGATGAGGTTCACATTAGAGTAACTGTTCAGTGCAGTTCATCAAACATTTTATTTCCTCATTCAGTTCAGTTCAGGCACTTTGTGACCCCGTGGACTGCAGCATGCCAGGCTTCCCTGTCCATCACTAACTCCCAGAGCTTGCTCAAACTCATGTCCATCGAGCCGGTGATATCCAACCATCTCATCCTCTGTCGTCCCCTTCTCCTCCTGCCTTCAATCTTTCCCAGCACCAGGGTCATTTCCAATGAGTCAGTTCTTCGCATCAAGAGGTCAAAGTATTAGAGCTTGAGCTTCAGCTTCAGCATCATTCCTTCCAATGAATATTCAGGACTGATTTCCTTTAGGACTGACTGATTTGATCTCCTTGCAGTTCAAGGGACTCTCAAGAGTCTTCTTCAACACAATTCAAAAGCATCAATTCTTCAGCACTCAGTTTTGTTTATGGTCCAACTCTCACATCCATACATGACTACTGGAAAAACCATAGCTTTTGTCGGCAAAGTAATGTCTCTGCTTTTTAATATGCTGCCTAGGTTTGTCGTATTACTTCCTCATGTCAATCCTCCATTCACCCTGTGTAGTATCATCTAATATTTCTAAAATATCATTTCATAACAATTCTTTGCTCAAAATGCTTCAGAAGCATCCTATTACAAAATAAATCCAAAACTCTTACTATGGCATTAATTAAATGCCTTCTACATGCTAACTCAAAACTCTCTTTCCAACTTTCTTCTTACTTCAGCACTTTAATCCATTCAGTTTATATACCCACTCTCCTCCCAAACATGCTTGTTTATCTTTCCTCATGCTTTCCCCTTATTTGGAATAATCTCTTACCGCTCTCTGAATACTCCCACCCTTTACAGCTCAGCCCAAGTTGTAAAGCTTTTCTCCTAGATGTTTTCCACTCAAAATCACAATTATCTTTTTCTGCTCTCTTAATGTATTTTTTTTGTCTAGGCACAATTAGCTGCCTATAAAAGATTTATCTAGGGAAAACTTGAAAAACAAATAGGTTCTATTTTAATGAGCACAATAAGACTTATGCATAAGTCCAGTAACTTACACGTAAGGAGAGATTTAGGAACATTTAAGTCTAGTCAAAGATACCAATAATTACCACTGGAAATGACAGCTGTTATTAATAGCTCTGAATCTCTATCTATTATATTCAGTAAAATGTTTAAATAAGTAAATGTGACACTTGTCAATAATAGCAACCAAAATGGCTAATACTTTACCTAACTATAATAGTATTAATCTAACTAAAATGCCTCTAAAAATAGGATCTTAGATGTATAAGGGTGTTATTTTACAAGCTCATATCAATTATAGCACCATAACAATGATAAAGGTATAAATTATATATACTATGACAAATCTATTCAATATTAACAGCCATTTTAAAACAATGTGGTAGAAGAATATTCAGTAATATAGAAGGTAACATGAACAATTTACCAAATGATATGTATAGTTCAGGCTATTCACAGAAAAAGTAATACTGATGTTCACTAAGTATCTGGAAGTGCTCAACTTAACTGGTAATCGTGGAAACATTAAAAATAACAAGTTGCTTATTCAACTATCATACAAATAGAAGGATCTCATTTAAGAAAAACACAACAATATATGTCTATAGCTATATACATAGCTTTATATATATAGAGCTCAAAGAATTATAACCAGTGGATAACCATGGTTATTACCAGTGTGAAAGAGATATAATTGGAGGTATCAGTGAAGGAAGACTTTGGCTGGCAAGATCTCAGTTCCCCAACCAGGGACTGAATCCAGAACTACAGCAAAGAAAGTCTGGAATCCTGACCTCTAGGCCACCAGTGAATTTTTTTTTTAATCTACAAATATTAAAATTCACCTAAAGAAACCCAAGACAGATTGGCAACAGGCTGTATTATCATGTCTTTCCTACTAGGACTATTTTGAGCTGCTCTCTTGTCCAGCATCTTTAGCAAAAATACTCAGCAGCATCAAAGCCTTATCTGATAAACTGTCTGGCCTCCTGCAGTTAGTTACACTTTACATAGTAAATGCATCTTATAACAATGCAAATTCTATTTTCCAAATTTTAAAAAGCCTTTGAATTTTGCTACATCTAAGATGAAGAAAAAATCCCTTTAAATCTATTCCTGGAGGGCACTAGTTCACATACCATGACTCAGAAAACAATGGCTTACTGAGTCATTAGTACCTGCTTAACCTGATAATCAGTGTTTCAAGCCAATGAAGTCCAATTACACTGGAACATCAGAATGGAAAACAAACTTACAGGATGCCCTATTGCCTCCAAGTTATAACAACGCTAAACTAATAACCAACTTTCACTGATCACCTACAGAAGACAGAAGCATGACACTGTTAAGACCCCAGTTTGACAACCGAGAAGAAAATATCTGCTGGTCATACAGATAGTTGTTGCAGCCCCATCACAACCTTATCTTCCACCTTTACTAATTTCCTTAACCTACCAACAGAAAAGGGTAGAGATTTAAGTCAGTGGAAAGTCAGTCAAGAGCTGACTTAACAACACAGAAACAGTATACTCAGATTTCTATAATCACCACTTATGGATAAAGAACCTTCCTCCCAAATACCCTAAAACTGCTGATTCTCAACTATTCCCATGGGATTTAAAGAAGAAGAAGAGAATTTATTTAGATTAAAAGGTCAAGGACTTAAAAGGGCATGTCATGGCAAGCAATCAGAATTGTTAACTGCAATAAAGAAACTATTATTTGAGAGGAGAATCCTCTCTTGCCCTTTGAAAAACCACACCCATCAGACTGCTTTAAAAGGTTATTATTTTACATTTTTATTGTATTTGCAGTACCACACTACTACTGATCAACAGAACTTAAATACACTTGTGTTTCGTAAGTAGAATTTATTTTGTGGTAGTATTAACAAGCTGACCCAAACTGCTTTACCCAAAGTCCTACCCAAGTTGATCCTTAGGGATGAGATCTAGTATAAGGCCAAAACAAATAGAGGAAAACCAGCCCAGGAAGTTCTCAAGGAAGCTCGAATGCCTCAGCAAGTGTGGATGATGATCTAATAATATGAAAAGCAGACAGAATCCTTAAAATTCCCAGACAGGGTGCATAAAATGCTTTCTGATATCCACTTACATCAGTCTCACATTTGAGGACACTTTTCAAACAATTTATACTTATTTTAAGTACAAAAATATATTTCCTTTCAACTCAGTTTAGTATATACTATGAAGAAGCCAATTTCATTGAAAATTAGTTATGCCAAGATAGTGCCATTCTTTAAAACATAATTGAACAAAATAAGTTTTATAAGCCATACCAAAAGAATAGCAAGACTTTTTATATACTTTATTAAAAAGTGTTAACTCTACTTCATCAAACTCCTTACTTATAACACTGCTCATAACTTTTACACCATCAAATCTACCCCTATCCTGTCTTTTAAAATAAGTATGAAGCTACTTAAGAGTTCAGAAAGTCCAAAATCAAAGCATCAGAGGTGGTATTCAAAATCTATGTGTTATAATAAGCAGATTTTAAAGTCATGATGTGACTTCATAAAGGCTAATAAATGCCTGGCAGAATACATGTCTTCGTGTTTAGAGAGTCATTGAGATTCAAATAGTTTTAGCTGCAAGGTATCAGATATTGGGTTAAGCACTTTCATTTAGATTACTGCATTTATATCCAGTTCTAGGACAGGATGATCTTTCAAGATGCTGGGGTAAGAGAGTGAGAAAAATCACTAAAACAAATCTTCCAACCACCACATGCCATCCTATGGCCTCACAGGCTTAGAAAACATGTCTACACCCATCAAACCAAACCTCGTTTAATGCGCTAATCTAGAGTACACATGGCCTCAGAAAAACATACACAACCTAGAAATACCTAAAAACTGAACTGGAAAGTACTATACATATTTAGCCTCAACATGTGGAGCCTTAAGACTGGGAATGAGGAAAGTTATGGTGGTCTCTTTAAATTATATTCTACCTCCTGCCTACAATAACCAACAAGACAAATGTCAAATGTCAAAACTTGGACTTAGCTATTTATTATCAGTGTACAACAACCATTTTGATATATTCTAGGTAGAAGTAAGTGTTGAATACTTATATTGCCCTTTTCCCAAAAAATAATTTAACAACTGATGCTGAATGCATACCATCACATACTGCAGAAACACATGCTGCGGAAAATTCTTCAAGAGATGGGAATACCAGACCACCTTACCTGCCTCCTGAGAAATCTGCATGCAGGTCAAGAAGCAACAGTTAGAATTGGACATGGAACAACGGACTGATTCCAAATTAGGAAAGCAGTATGTCAAGGCTGTATATTGTCACCCTTATTTAACTTACATGCAGAGTACATCACACAAAATGGTGAAATGGATGAAGCACAAGCTGGAATCAAGATTGCCTGGAGAAATATCAGTAACCTCAGATATGCAGATGACAACACCCTTATGGCATAAAGCAAAGAGGAACTGAAGAGCCTCTTGATGAAAGTGAAAGAGGAGAGTGAAAAAGCTGCTTAAAACTCAACATTCAAAAAACAAACACTGTGGCATCCGGTCCCATCACTTCATGGCAAATAGATGGGGAAACAATGGGAACAGTAACAGACTATTTTTTTGGGCTCCAAAATCACTGCAGATGGTGATTGCAGCCATGAAACTAAAAGATGTTTTCTCCTTAGAAGAAAAGTTATGACCAACCTAGACAGCATATTAAAAAGCAGAGACATTACTTTGCTGACAAAGGTCCATCTAGTCAAGGCTATGGTTTTTCCAGTAGTCATGTATGGATGTGAGAGTTGGACCATAAACAAAGTTCAGTGCTGAAGAATTGATGCTTTTGAACAGTGGTGTTGGAGTAGACTCTTGAGAGTCCCTTGGACTGCAAGAAGATCAAACCAGTCAATCCTAAAGGAAACCAGTCCTGAATATTCATTGGAAGGAATGATGCTGAAGCTGAAGTTCCAATACTTTGGCCACCTGATGCGAAGAACTGACTCATTTGAAAAGACCCTGATGCTGGGAAAGACTGAAGGCGGGAAGAGAAGGGGACAGAGGATGAGATGGTTGGATGGCATCACCAACTCGATGGACATGAGTTTGAGCAAGCTCTGGGAGTTGGTGATGGACAGGGAAGTCTGGCGTGCTGCAGTCCATGGGGTCACAAATAGTAGGACATGACTGAGCGACTGAAATGAACTGACACACTGTCACATTATCTGACAAGTGATATAACAGGAACTATGACAGACAATAAAAATAGGACAGAATGGGGGAAAAACACAAACCAATCATTCAATACAGGGTTCTATACTCCCCATAATTTCTGTTATCACTGTTTTTCAACTACCAAAGCTGTCTCAGTCCTTCTATCCACAAGCAACGGCTTCAGGATAAAGCACATCCTATACTCCTCAGGCAGCCTTCCCTTCTCCCTTAGGTGGTTGCCTGCTCCCCCTTTACATAACTCCTCTCCAGCCCAAGTAACAGCCAGACATACTAAAGACCACAAAAAGCCCACAAACTAGCCTCACAGGCTTTCCAACAAATCACAGAATTTATCACTAACATCTCTCTTAGACCCAGCCACATCTCAGTGCATCCTATTTTTCTCCATATCTGGAAATCCCCAGCTGAGTTTAGCTTGCCCGGTTCTCTGAATCTTCCGATAAATACATGCTCCACCACAGGAGAAATGATACAGGCTCCCATGTGTACCACCAGCCACCCTGCTCACAGAAGAGAAAGGGCAGAACGTAAAACATACATGAACTGATGAGTTAAATGTATTAGGGAAAAAAAAAAAAAACAATGAGTCAAATACACAAAGATCTCAAACAAAAGCTTGAGAGCCAAATCTGGCCCTCAGATATATTTTGGCTAGCCCAGGAAGTGTTTGAGTCAGAAGCCAACATTTAAAAAGTAAGAATAATAGAGTAAAATCCAGATTTCAGCATTCTTTTGAGAAATGAAAAGATTTGGCAACCCTAAGGCCAAATTCCTGCAAAGTTAACAAAGGCTGCTGGAACCGAGCAGCAGTGTCCCCTTTAGATAGGGCATGTGCTGTCTGTCCCTCATTTGGAAGAATCCCCCAGCTTCATTGTCCATCAGACTTGCTTCACTGATTGATCAGTGCACAGCTGAGGACATCTGAATTTGCTGCTCCTGAATTTCAAACACTAAAGTAACTACAGGACAGTAAACTACAGGGCAATACATATCCTCATCTGTTGTTTAACCGTACTCTTTTGTGAGAGCCTAGGCTTGGAGAAGATATCTTCTCCCAGGTCACTGTTGGCAAATAATTTTTCTTAAAGGGCTCCAAATAATCTATTGTGGTCTGTAAGAAGACACAACAGTTAAGAAGAATATGTAACAAGTGATTGGAGGACCAAAGATAAAGGCTACATGGAACAGAATGCCTGAAGGAAAAGATCAGAATCAGTGGGGTTGTCAATTAAGAGGTTAAAACCACAAAGAATTTATGACATGTACAGAATAAGAGCAACTCTCTACAAGAATGATAAGCTTTAATTTGTTTTATCCAATGAAGTAATTCACTGCATAGGTCTAGCCCTCTGGGTAATCAGGAGGCCAGGTTAATATATCTGCCTAAAAGGGAGAGAAAAATATTGGTGTTTTAATGTATTTTTTTGCAAAATTAATCTGTTACTTGCTATTTCCTGAAATAAATTATTTTTCAGAAAAAAGAATGATATGTTTAAGTGACTAAACAGCACTTCACATTTAGATAGCACTTTAAACATTTTAAACATTAACGATCTATTTTTCATCTTATACTGACAAAACCTTTGTGTTATAAAGTTGACTAAGCAGACCTTACTTTCCCCTCACACATACTAAAGCACAAAAAAGCCAAGAGGTTTCACTAAGGTAACCCAGCTAGTTATGGCAAAGGGAAGATCAGAATGCAGCTTCATTAAATCATAATCCTGGGCTCTTTACACTACAACCCGCTGCTGCCGCCGCCTCTCATCCACTGTAGCCTACAAAGGGTGGAAAGCAGGTTCAAAGGATCCATTCAAGTCTCCAAAATTCCTCCCAATTTCAAGAATGAGACTGGCTCTTCTACTCAATTTTAGGTCCCCAAAGGAGAGTCATTCATTTCCATAGACACTGCATTTGTGTGTCATATATGTTTCGTCTTCCCAATTATTTTTAAAGTTTCTCCAGGAGGCAGCAAATAACATGATTCTTTGTATGTCCAACATAAATACTCATATATTTTATTATTTATATACAGAATTTAACAAATTATCTTCATCTCGTTCCAAGAAACAAAAGGTCAGAAATAACCTTAACTAATTTTCAGAAATGATGACAAGGACATCTAAATTATATGACAAATGGGGGAAAAGTAAGAAGAAAAGGTAGCTAGGGATACAAGTTTTATTTGTGTTTTATAAACCTCAAAAAACTCATCTTTTTGTCATATGCACAAAAAGTAATCAAACTTTGGTGGGTTAACATTTTGCAAATATCTAAAAGACTTTCTTTCAGTTAAAATATACATATGGTGCTTATATAAATAATTGTCATTTATGTATAAATATACATATAGACATCTGCACATGCTCTCCTTAAACACCGATAAAAATTCTCTGCTGTTTAAGAGTGATCTTTTGTGAAGCCTGGAGCTGGACAAGATATCTTCTCACAGGTCACTTAAAAGAGTCTGATGATTTTCTTAAAAGGTTCCAAATAACTTGTTATAATATCCATACTTAACATTCACTGTTATGATATTCATGGCATGCTTTTAGATTTACATAAAACCTTGATGAGGCAGAATATTTTAAATCTCTACTTAGAATGAAATAAAAGAGACCGCAGTCAAAATAAAAAACTAGAGAAGAGATATAGTCCATTAATTTCAATGATAACAAGAGTAACATTTTATCCCTGCAAAATGACAGTGCCTGAGTATATCCTAATCACATAAAACAATTTTGCCTATCAACCAACTTCTTTTGGACACTGGTTTTTCTATGCCAAGAACTATCTAAAAGATCCCCAATAAGATTCAATGCAAACTGTGAGGTTCCTTCCTTATAGGATATGCTGGAAATCTTCCATTTCCAAAGGGCAATTGTAACCCTTGGTTTTATAACCCATGGGGAAACAAAACATTATAGTAAGGGTCTTGGAGGGAGTAGAAACTAATAATTGAAACTCCTAATTTGATAATACTGTATATACCCAAAATATACATGCATTAAATCTTTTGACCTAAAAAATTCCCTTCTAGGAATTTGTTCTACAGATAAACTTGAAGAAGTGTGAAATGCCATGCTACTAAATAATTTACTGTAGCGCTATTAGAAGAGCAAATTTTTTGAAACAATTTTGCAATTGTGTGGGGACCAGTTAAATAAACTGTGTTATTTCCATACAACGGAATACCATGTAGCTTTGAAAAAGAGAGAAAGCTCTCTTTGCCTGGATATGAAAAAATCTCCAAGATAAAGGAAATGAAAAAAGCAAAGAGCAGAATCATGTATTCTGCAATATGTGTAAAAGGGTGGTGGTAGGGGAGGAATAATGTATACAGGAAGATACACATAAAATATCTTTGTGAAGGACACTCAAGAATACTATTTGCCTCTCGGAAATGAGATTAGGTGGGTGGACAAGAGAATAAAAGGAAGATTTTTCATTCCATACTTTTGAATTTGAACCATGTAAAATGTACTAGCTGGTTAAAACACTAAATTTAACCAATGTATTAATTTGTATAATAATTATAGACAGCTATTCCAGGATTTATAATCTGAGAACAGTGCATTATAATTAACACTACAAATCACTGTAACAACTTTGGCTATTCTTTCCATCAGTTCACCCCTCAAGATATTATACAGCCACAGAATACAGAGCCAGAGAAGGGTATGAAAAATCTGAACTTCTCAAATTTACAGGGAAGAAAACTTTGGCACAAAGAGGTTAAATAACCTCACCAATGGATACAATTAGCAGCTGGCAAAGTATGACCTAGAACCTGACCCACATTTCAAAACGTTCTTGTATTTTCCTCCCCTCAAACTGTTTCCTCATTACCACAAACAGCCAACAAGTGTTCACCAAGATCACCAAGAAATGACAGTTACTACTATAGCCACCCTAACTGCATTCTGAAGGTAACATGAATGACAGGGCTAGTGTGAGCTGATATCCTATCTCTGTGAGATACTTTTCAGTGCTCTCAGGGGACCCACAAGAGGTAAGGTCTTGCTTCTCTTGGGTCATGTCTGAGCAAAGAGACAGGGGTAGTTAAAGCCATAGAATAAACATGGGGAGGGCATGGGAGGGATTTACCAACAAAGTCAATTACACCAGGAAAATTGAGAATAATAGTAAGCAACTTCACAATTACGTAATTCAAATTTATTTTTATATTAAAACAAACACTAATCTATTGTGGCACAGTTTATAAAATGCACAAGGATTTTTAAGGTAGACAAGGCACTTATAAAGAAACTTCATGCTGCTTCTGATTGATCCTGATCTCAGTGGCCTAGAAGGACACACATTCAAAATCTCTTAAACACTTAAGAGGCAGGAAAGCTTAAGAACTACTACACCAAAGGAATTGAAGCAGTGTTCTCAATGGCAGTGGAAAGAGCAAAGGATTAAGCTAAATAGACCTGGATATGCAGTCTCATTTCTGACATCAGTACATGTGACCTTAGATCAGTTATTTAACCTTAAGCTCAGACCTGTTTCCTCATCTATAAATGTGGTCAATGTCATTTACCTTGCAGTGTTGTTACAAGGATTGTAGATAATGATAAGCAAACTGCCTACCAGAAGGAGTACAAGAAATGACAGTTACTACTATAGCCACCACAAACCTATCAGAATCTTCATTTGATCATCTAACCATTTATTTGGGTTCAATTTATTAGAACAAGATAATGTGAGCAATGGATGTCATAAGCCCTTCCTACAAGTCACAGGTGAAAAAAAATAGGCCAACAGGATAAAATTACCTGAGTGAAGTTTATTATACTCACATATTTCATTTCAAACTTCTTAGCCAACATTTCCACTTCTTGCCTCTCTTGATGATCATCACTGAATGGGTCTTCTGTGTAAACGGGCTTTTTCTGATTCAAAGTGAATAGTAAAAGAAATAGAAGTATTAGTATTACTTCAATTAGAGTCAAATATATCTTTAAACTTAGTAAATGAGTCAATTTTTCCAAATATTAACAAACAAATAAATTAGAAGCATTAAAAGTAACTAAAAAAGAAACTAACACTGTAAATCAACTACACTTCATTTGAAAAACCCATTTTAATTTTAAAAAATTCAAAAATTAAAAAAAAACTAGGAAGAAATGTTGGTTCATAGCAAAAATATTTGCAGTTTTAATGGACTCTTACACATTTTAAAGTTTTTCAACAGTTAAAAACTCAACAATTCAAATTGTCTTCAGTCACAAAAAAATCTATGGTTACCCCATCCAAAATAAAAAGGCCAAAGAAACCCAAGAAAATTAGGTAAAAAATAAAACAAACCACCTATAACTGTACTTTGATAACTTCCCAACAAAGATTAACCAATTTGGTCAGAAAACCTTTTGCTTCTAAAAGTTTATTACAATAATCATTTAATCATCTGCCCTAAGTTAGCACTGGAGTATCTGTAGCTGCTACAGCTTTTTGCTGAGGCCGAGCACGAACAAGCTCTGTATCACCTACATCCTGTCAATGAATATCCATTCAAGGGATTCATACGACTTCTAAACAAGGCAGAAAAGTTCAATAGCTACAGATCACATTATCAAGGCTTTCTTTTAGCAGGAAGAGTTAAAATCTACTATAAAGCACAGTTTAAAACATACAGCTAGGATCCCGCATTTACCACCTACTAATCAAAATAAACAAAAAGACACATCACATCTTTTACTCAAGCTTACTATTTCACAGACACACTTCATATATATATATAGATATATTTCAATTTACAAAAAAAAAAACACAAGTAGCTACATATGGATAAAAATGCTATTTTTATCTAACTATGAACAACTGACTAGAAAGTTCATGGATAAAAAGGCTAGATGCTTTAACTGACGTACCATCTTCAAGCAGTAATTAAAATGAAAGTACATTACAGCTGAAACAGTAGACACAGATTTGCCCTGAAGGTCAAGGAAAAATGTAGAAGGGATGATGTTTTGCAAACTTTGAAACCAAGATATTTCATCCTGGCTATAAAGGCTGAGACATGATTAATCAAAAAATATGGACAGAATGAATACAAAACAATTCATCATACTTAGGAGGCATTAGAATAAAAGGATACATTTTAAAGCTTAAAGGAATTTTTAAATCAATTTGGAAAATTATCTATTATAATAAATAACATGTTTATAGAGTCCTTTATCCCAACAGGAGTTATCAAAGGAAAATATAAATATGACCTAAAGGAAACAAATCAGCAGAAAGGTGATGAAACAAGAAAGAAAAGAAATAAAACATAAACGAAAGAACAAAAAAAGAAAGCAAGCAAGCAGAAAGGTAGTAAAACAAGAAGCACTAGGCATGTTCAGGGTTCAGCCTTAACATGAGATTAGGGTTAGGGACAGTAAACAACCACTATGCCTTGCCATTATAAACTTTTCCCTCATATCACTATGGAGTCCAAATACTACATCTCATTACTGATCTGACCCATTTCTGTATGAGCAAATATAAACACATGAATAGATATTTTAAATAAGAATCACGTTATATACCATTATCAAATATTTTATATGTGGATTTTTACATAGGCAGCAAAATTAAATCACTTATTTACTCTTGATAATCTATAAAGATAAATTTAAGGAAACTGACTCACTTTCAAAATTAAATTATTTTTCAAAAAAAATTACATTTTTCAGGTGAAAAGACCTAATAATTAGTAAATACCAAAATAATCAATCAACCCATAGGCAAAATTGATGCAACAATTATTTCCTTAGATGTTAACTAATTAACATCATTTTCAGGAGAGCTTTCATATATGTTATCCAAAATATGCAGTATGACAAATAATGGAATACCACAGAATGCTCTGGTAACAGTATAATCACATTACCACTGTAATTATATATTTTTATACAAAATGCTCAATTAATCATGTTTATGGAAGATGTTTTCTGGTTAAATAATTTTCTGGTTTACTAAGAGTTAAAAAAGAATTTCTTGTGTATCAATTCCCCTGAGCCAGAAAAGGTGAACAAATTACTCTTTCAGGATAGAGATGATTACAATGCCTCCACCTCAACCAGGATCAATACTCTGCAGACAAAGTTAAGGGTTTAGCTAATCTGTGTTCTGACAACTAGAGTGGGTTTTGTTTTCCGTATTTTGCCAAGACCTGCTCATTTGATTATGTTTTCTCTTATAAATAAAAAGTTTAGAAAAATTCCTGACTGCATTCAGTTAATTGGGGTTTTACTGTTCATTGTGTATTTATGAAAGATGATTTAAATTCACCCCAGTACAGATTGTACTCACATGTAACAGATTTTTTATACTTAAACATCTATCAAGTAAACTCTTACTGGGTGGTAGACAGCTACCTCAATGTTGCAGAAAGTTTTCTTCTTTTAATTTTACAAGATCTCTTTTCCTTCCCTTGCTACTCTTAACCTGCTACATAGTATGTTGTTCAATTACAATAAGGTAAAATAAGGGTTTCCCTCATAGCTCAGTAGGTAAAGAATCTACCTGCAATGCAGGAGACCTGGGTTCTATTTCTGGATCAGGAAGATCCCCTGGAGAAGGAAACGGCAACCCACTCCAGTATTCTTGCCTGAAGAATCCCATGGACAGAGGAGCCTGGCAGGCTTCAGTCCATGGGGTGGAAATAGTTGGACATGACTTAGCCACTAAATCATCACAAAATTTAAAAACTATTTTGAAAATATTCCATCATCATGAAAATAAACTTGACTCCTCCTGAGGGGAAGAAAAACCAAAGCTGGGAATCGCCACTTTGCAGATTAATTCTATTGCTTCCATTTTGCCTTTTCCTGGTTTCTCTTCCCAGGATTTCCTTTCATGGAAATGTGACAACTTCATTTAGAAAGGTGTTTTCTATACTTCCTTATGTAATAAATATGTTCACTGGGAATAATCATAGGAAAATCTGGCAATATGTTGCAAACACACACTGTATGTGTAACTAATGGATATTTTGGTTCAGTGGAATATGTCAAATGACATATAGCTGAATGTACACAATAACTAGACTAATACACCACAAATTGATAGTGTAAAAGAAAAATTAAATGAATTATTCACCTTTCTCCTAGTACATGAAATTATTAGTTCTGATATTATCCAATTAATAGGGTAGTGTGTCAAAATCAACTTCATAATTAAAAGATACATATCTATTATTAGTTTATCATCCCAGGAATATTATAGCATAAAGATCATAACAGAGGTCTTTGTATTTCTACTATAACTCTTATTTCAGTTCAATTGGGCAGGACTTTCTAAATTTATACTATATGAGTTAATTAAGAATTCTGTTTTTATTAAGAACTGGTACTAGCATATGGAAAAAAGTACTAATAAGATGACATATGAGCACTTTGAGAACCAGCCATCTCTTTGTATTCTGCTGGACTAAACTCCACAAGCCACAATTAGAACTGTGTTTGGCACCCAGTGAGAAATCAGTAAATGTTAGTCCTTATTATGTATTTTTCCCCAATATAATCACCTATAATTTATGAAGCAGATTAAGGAGTACAACTGCAAGCCTTCTTTAGATTAGAAGATCAAATATAGCAGAATTTTTTGGAAAAATGCTCCAGTCCAATATTCTCAAGATTCTTTGGAGGAAAAATATGCCATCACTTTATGAATAACAGGGGCACTAAAGTGAGTCTAAAGGGCAAAATGTTACGTGGAAATGACCAAAATGATCTCTATCCTTAACAATTCATTTTGGTTGCAAACATTTAGTAATGATTCGATTACACAATAGTATTTGTAAATAATGATCAAAAGATTAGCTAGCTTTACAACAAACAAAATCTAGTGACATGGTTTAATATGGTATTTTTAAACTAAGTTATTCATTTCAACTATAAAGATAATCGAGGATGAAAATAAAACAAGTGACTTCTGGGGTCCATTAGACGGGTGCTAAAGCAAAACCTAATAAACAGCATAGTCTCTAAACAACAGAGGAATTTGTTCTTATTACTCTTACTCTGTCATTTCCCTTTCTAGCTTACTTCTGAAGATCACCAACCAACAATAAAAATTACAGCTACCAACAAGCCCCTCTCTTATCTCCATTGTTCACCAGTTCCACCAAAAGCATACCTAGATATTTTTTAATAAAGTTTTTAGAAATTCAAAGCTAACATTTTCATCACTCTCCAAAAATCAAATCACAATGGCCAAGTGCAATATCCTTCAGCTAGGACCAATAAACTAATGATATGTACACTCAAATAAGAATATGGTGGTAAGCACCAAATAAAACGAGAGACACCCTCCCATTCAATTGCTGCATGAACACTAGAGAAAACAAAGCTTAAAAGGTTTACCAATATCAACACGAAAGAGAAAAACAAGGAACCAGATAACTAGCCCAGGTATCCTTCATTCTTAAAGTGGAATCCTTAGTCTGAAAATGTTTAGATTACTTTTAAATCCCCTTCAATTAAGAAAAATACCCCACGCTCAGCAGCACATCTCAGCGCCCACAACAACAAACAGCGACGAAGGTGAGGATGATCCTGGAGGGGTTACACAATGTCTCTGCCTCACACTGGGGGGCGTGTCCCCCAGGTTTTCTCTTCCTTTCTACCGAAACGACTGCTAGAGGTCCGCAAGCAAAACCTAACAACGCAACTTGCAGGGGCCCCAGGTTTTTTCTGTAGAAGGCAGAGAGGAAACCTGAGGTTTCGAAAGGTGCAGGGGAAAGCCAGATCCGAACAGCGTTTGGAGCGGGAGCGGGAGTAGGATGCGGGAGGTAGGGGAGGACGGTCGGTGGAGCGGGTAGGAGCCTCGGCCAACCCAGGGGAGCAAAGGAAAGCACACCCGCTCGGCCCCTGCCCCTTCCAGCCACCCTCTGCGGAGACCCGAGACGCGCAAGGTGGGCGTCGGAAGGTGCAAACCACTGGGGGGAGGCGGACGGGTCTCGAGGCTCCCGGGGTCTGGGGGATGAGGGAGGGATCTTCTGTACCCGTTGTTCTCCACACAGCAACAGCTCCGGGTAACTGAACTCCACGCAGCTCTCGTCGGTGGGATCTTTGAGCACCAGCTCCAGGCGCACCGTCTCCCTCGGCGGCCTCGGCTGCGGCTCGGCCCGGGAAGCCGACTCCCGCGGCGGGGGCGGCTGCAAGTGCAACTGCGGGAGCGGCGGCGGCGGCGGCTCGGGCCTCGGGGGCTCGCGCTGCAGCGACATGGGCGGCTCGGCGCGGCTGACCTCGCGCTGGGGGAGCGGCTTCTCCCGCGGCGGGGGCTGCGCGTCCGACCTGGGGGTAACCTCCCGCGGGGCCGGCGGCTCCGTCCGGGCCGGCTCGCGGAACGGCTGCGGTTCCAGCCGGGGAGGCTCGCGAGGATACTCGGGTTCGCGTTCGGCCCCCGGGAACTCGGCCTCGCGCCGCCTCACCGGTGACAGGCTAATAAACGCTACTCTGCGTGGCTCCGCCATCCCCACTGTTCTGGCCCTCTGCCTTCGCTCGAGCCGGCGCTCGGTTCTACGCCGAGTTGTTTGCCCGCCTGCCCTTCCTTTTGCTTTCCGTCGCTTTTCTTCCCTCCACCACCCTCAGCCGTCTCCGCCGACGCCACCGTGAGTGCGGACTGTGCCCCCTTCCCCGCCACTATGTTCTGACGGGCACCACCGCCATCGCCAGGGTCGCCGCAGCCGCCATGTTGGATCCCCCACATAAATAGAAGCAGGCCGCTGAGCGGGCGCATGCGCAGACAGGAGACGCTCGCATCCACCGTCGTGGATGTGGCTCAGTTTTCCTCTTTTCCTCCCAACAGTCTGGAGTCCAGACAGGTCAACGGAAGTGACATCATGGGAGGACCGGTTCCCATGGAAACAGAGACGCTGTCTGCGCCCTTCCTAAAGGGGAGGGATCTGGGGGTTCGCGAGAAGCTTCCTGTTCGCACCTGGAAACCGGAGGGGCGCGCAGTGGCTAGCGTGGAGATGTGCCTGGGACCGACCTAGCTATGGCGCCGGGTCGTCTCTCTCTCTGTCGCTTCTAGAGAGTTGGGGTTGTCAGCTGGTTTGTTAGTCAAGGCCGATGCGGGGAAAGAGTAGAAGGCCGCAAACGGGTGTCTGCCCGCCCAGGCCCCCGGCAGCCCGAAATGTCAGGGGAAAAAGGAAATGGCTAACTCCAACCTGATTCACCCTGCGGCTTCCTTGCGCAAAGCGCGACGTTGACTCCCACAGGCCTGCCTTTCCTAAACCGACTCCTCTTTTTTTGGCGGGGAAGTGGGGCGGAGGGGGGGTCGGACTGCGCCGGGGATTGTGTCACAGGGTCATAAAATGCCCAGTAACGTTTTGCAGTTGGGAAATTGTACAAGCCAATGAACATTTCTGGGCTCATTCATAAAGTCTAAGCTGTTTAGTTTACCAAAAAATTCTCAACAGAGTGTGTTGGTATTTTATGAGACTCTCTTGAAAGTGAAATGCTAGATGATCCATTTCTGGTAGGAAAGGAGCCTTAGTTGGAAACGACTCAGGCACACCCGTCATAAACTAATTGAAATTCACCTTCAAAAGAATGAAGGTTACAGTCCATTTGATTAATAATCCATTTAATGGAAAACAAATCTGAGAGCTTGCCCTCCACGCCTTCTGTTAACTCCATTAACCAGGTTAACAGTGTTAACGCCTATGGGTGACTTTGAGTCAGTGTGATGTCGTAGACGAGTTATGAGTAGGTTCTGGGTTTTTTTGTCTTCATATTATTAATACTTTCATATTGTATAAAGATGGTGTTGGAATCGATCGTTCTGATATTCCCTCCCAGCTCTCAACTGCTAATATGAGAATGCTAGTTTTGGGGTCATTTGAAGAAGCTGGGAAGACGTCAAAGTCAATTCTCATTCAAAGTCAAAATATCCTTATCTAAAATACTAGGTTACCTAAAAATGTGTCAGATACTCATGTAATCTGACTGTAACGCTGTGAAGTGAAAGTCCCTCAGTCGTGTCGAACATTTTGTGACCCCATGGACCATGACATGACATTTGACATTGAAAGTCGCTCAGCCGTTTCCGACTCTGCAACTCCATGGACTGTAGCCTACCACGCTCCTCCGTCCGTGGAATTTTCCAGGCAAGAGTACTGGAGTGGGTTGCCATTTCCTTCTCCAGGAGAGCTTACCAACCCAGGGATCGAACCCAGGTCTCCCACATTGTAGGCAGACGCTTTACCGTCTGAGTCACAGTCCATGGAATTCTCCAGGCCAGAATTCTGGAGTGGGTAGCTGGTCCCTTCTCCAGGGGATCTTCCCAACCCAGGGATTGAACCCAGCTCTCCCGCATTGCAGGTTGATTCTTTACCAGCTGAGCCACAAATGAAGCCCACATAGGACTGTGAGTGCAGGCATCCTATTTTTGTTATCTATAAAATATCCTCTGAGATCAAGCTACTCGTACCTTTTTAATGGATAATTACTATCTAAAACATCTTCACAGCAATTTTGATAACTTTACAGACTCTCAAATCTCAGGTTGAGGATCAATGTTCTGTCCAGGGTGTGGTAATCTTACACTTGTGCTTATAGAGAAAGGGCAAGTCAATCTGATCCTTAATTTAATGCTTTTCCCTTAATGTTCTGTCCTAGAGGCAGAGCAGCAGGATTGTCCCCAAATCCCTGCCTTCCCCAGAGTGAATTTAGCAATAAGCTTAAAACAGCTGCTTTGTGGAGTTAAATAGGAAAAACTTAATTGGTAATAGCGAGACCAACGGAATTAACACGAATAGGTAGATTTAAAGACAGCTCAGTGTCATGTTAGTCCTTTTTATGTTAATCCTCTCTGAGAATGAAAGGTTTAAGACTAGAATGTCTTGGGAAGATCCAAAGGCAGAGTATCACTGAGAAAGAAACTCAAGTGCAAAAGGTCTGTGTAGGGAGTGAGCTTGGTGAGTTGGACAAAAGGTCAGAGTGGCTGGAGCACAGTGAGCAAGATGGGGAAAGAGGCAAGAGACAAATCTGAGACAAGAATAAAATTTTATTTCACACCTTACAAAAGGATAAATACATAGTGAATCAAAATTTTAAATGTAGAAAAAAGAAATAAAAAAACTTGAGAAGTAATCAGCTGAGATGTTTTTAAAAACTCACACTAGGAAAGGCCTTTCCAATTATGATTGATAATTTTGACTATTTAAAATAAAGTTTTTTGAAAATAAATTTTATGAAAGAAAAATAGCCTTAGTCAAAAGACAAATTGGAAAGAAACAATTATAACACATTTCATGAAGGGTGAATTTCCCTGATAATAATCAAGGAGAAACAACAACAGTACCCTGGCAGCTCAGTGGTATAGAATCTGCTTGCCGTGCAGGAGCCTCAGGAGAAGCGGGTTTGATCCCTGGGTCAGGAAGATCCCCTGATGAAGGGAATGGCACCTCACTCCAGTATTCTTGCCTGGAGAATCCCATAGATAAGAGGAGCCTGATGGGCTACAGCCCATACGGTTGCAAAGAGTCAGACATGACTGAAGAGACAGCACGCATACACACAATAACCTAATAGAAAAATGGGGAAAGATGAGAACAGATAGTAAAGCACAAAATTCAGGGGCTAATATTATGAAATTAAATACATGTCTGAAAAGACATTTGTTCTACTACATATTTGGATGACAGTTTCTAGTTGGAAACAGTTTTTCCTCAGAATTCTTAAGGCTTTGCAACACTGTTTTAAAGCGTCCAAAGTTGCTACTGAGAGGTCCAAGGCCATTTATCAATTTGATTCTTGGATATTAGTCTGCAACCTGTGCCGACCTCCCCCATCATAAGCTTTAGTTCTGTTTGTCACCAATGTTCTGGTAATTATCTTTTTTAGTTCCACTGACACACAGGACAGATGCCCAGGTCTCATGCCAGTTTCCAAATAGTGGTTGCAACCGTAGCAGGTGAGCATGAACTTAAACCTGGGATTCTTTTTTATTTCTATTTTTTATTTTATTATTATTTTGGCTGCACCTTGCAGCATGTAGAATCTTAGTTCCCCAACCAGGGATTGAACTTACACCCCCTGCACTGGAAACAGAGAATCATAACCACTGACAACACCAGGGAAGTACCCTGTATTCTTTTTTAAAAATAGCTTTTTTATACCAAAAAATCATATATATATATTAACAAATCTATATATAACACACATATTTTATTCTTTGGAAGGACTGATGCTGAAGCTGAAACTCCAATACTTTGGCCACCTGATGCGAAAATCTGACTCATTTGAAAAGGCCCTGATGCTGGGAAAGATTGAAGGTGGGAGGAGAAGGGGATTACAGAGGATGAGATGATTGGATGGCATCACCAACTCAATGGACATGAGTTTGTGTAAACTCTGAGAGTTGATGATAGACAGGGGGACCTGGTGTGCTGCAGTCCATGGGGTCACAGGGAGTCAGACACAACTGAGCGACTGAACTAATGACTGTATACGTTTGTCAAAACCATAGAACTGTAAAAAACATACATTTTGTGATTTCCACAGTCCTTGCCCAAAAGGACCTACGGCCATTTACTCAGATGACAGTAAACTGAGGAATACTTGACTTTTCTGAGGACTGGGAGACCCAAAGTCCTAGTTGACATTGATACAGAGACCCAGGATGTACCGTTGCCCTTTTGGTACAGCTTTGGAGTCTGGGAGCCAAGTAATAAGTTCAGCCCTGGTCCAAGTCCAGCTTATTGTGGGTCTGCTGCTTGGCAGACCCACCTTGTGGTCATTTCCCCTTTCTTTAACATATAATCAGGATCTACAAACTTGATAGTTAGAGAAACCCCAATGAGTCCTCATCCCGTGATATTGGAGCCTTTAAGGCACAATAGAGTGTGAATTATCTTGTGTCAAATTAGATGTCAAAGCTTCATGCTTATTATGTAATGACAGTGTAATAATTCTAGAAGAACACAATATGTCACATTTCCAGATTAAGCAGTCCTCACACTATTTCCAGCTCACAGGAAAGCTAAGTTTGAAAACACAGGAAAATTTTAAATGATATTTCATCACAGCGAAATTTCTTCACAAAAATAAAATGTGAAAATGAGGCTGCAGTGTTTTCTGAGTGGCTCATTTGTTAGTCAAGCTAGGAAAGCCATTTACCAATGGAGAGTTAATTAAACTGTGTTTGCTTGTGGCAGTCGATGAAAAATGTATGCAAATAGAATAAATCAGCCTTTTGTCAAGAACAGTTGTTCAAGGTGCTAAGATATTGGGAGCAACATCAACAGTCAGTCCAAAAACAAGGCAAATGATTTGAGTGGTTTCTGTGGGCTCTTTGGTCTGAAGTCTACTTTGAAGTGAAAGTGAAATTTGCTCAGTTGTGTCCAAATCTTTGGGACCCCATGGACTATACCGTCCATGGGATTCTCCAGGCCAGAATACTGGAGTGGGTAACCTATCCCTTCTCCAGGGGATCTTCCCAACCCAGGGATTGAACCCAGGTCTCTCACATTGCAGGCAGATTCTTTACCAGCTGAGCCACCAGGGAAGCCCAAGAATATTGGAGTGGGTTGGACTGTGAGGAAAGCTGAGCGCCAAAAAATTGATGCTTTTGAACTATGGTGTTGGAGAAGACTCTTGAGAGTCCCTTGGACTACAAGGAGATCCAACCAGTCCATCCTAAAGGAGATCAGTCCTGGGTGTTCATTGGAAGGACTGGTGCTGAAGCACCAATACTTTGGCCACCTCATGCAAACAGTTGATTCACTGGAAAAGACCCTGATGCTGGGAGGGATTGGGGGCAGGAGGAGAAGAGAGGATGAGATGGCTGGATGGCATCACCGACTCGATGGGCATGAGTTTGAGTAAACTCCGGGAGTTGGTGATGGACAGGGAGGCCTGGCGTGCTGTGATTCATGGGGTCGCGAAGAGTCGGACACAACTGAGCGACTGAACTGAACTGAACTGAGCCTATCCCTTCTCCAGGGGATCTTCCTGACCCAGGAATTGAACTAGGGTCTCCTGCCTTGCAGGTGGATTCTTTACTAGCTGAGCTACCAGGAAAGCTAAAGTCTACTTTGCCTGGTTATTAATATAGACACTGCAGCTTGCTTTTGATTATTATTTGTATGGTATATCTTTTTACATCCCTTTCCCTTTTTTAATAATGATTTAAAAATCACATAACATTGACGATCTTCATCATTTTTAAGTGTATAGTTCAGAAGTATCTTCATGTTGTTTTGGAACAGATCTCCAGAACTTTTCAATGTTTTATTTACTTTATATTCTAGTTTTATTGAGACACAGTTGATGTACAGCAGCACTGTAGAAGTTTATTTACAGTATGTAGCATAATGATATGACTTCATCATGAATTACCACAAATTTAGTGAACATCATCATCTCATTAGATACAAAAAATAAGAAATAGAAAAAAATACTTTTCCTTGTGATGAGCACTCTTAGGATTTACTCTTTTGACAACTTTTATATATAATATACAGGCTTTCCTCATAGCTCAGTTGGTAAATCATCTGCCTGCAATACAGGAGACCCGGGTTTGATTCCTAGGTTGGGAAGATCCCCTGGAGAAGGAAATGACAACCCACTCCAGTATTCTTGCCTAGAAAATCCCATGGACAGAGGAGCCTGGTGGGCACAGTCCATGGGATCACAAGAGTCAGACATGACTGAGTGAATAAGTTTCAGTTTAGCGACTAAACCACTACTACCATATATAATGTACACTCCAGAACTTTTTCATCTTGAAGAACAAGAAACTCTATATCCATTAAACAATTCCCTCCCTGCCTCTGGCAACTACTATTTAACTTTCTGCTTCTATGAATTTGACTGCTTTGGATACTTCATGTAAGTGTAATTCTGTAGTATGGGAGCTCAGAGAAGTCCCAACAATTTTTTCAAGCAACCACACCTTGCTTGAAAGTTTCACTTGAGGAAGATAAGGTAATATTCTAGGGCAGGAGTCAAAGAACTCTTTTTGTAAAGAATCAGTAAACATTTTAGGTTTTGCAGACCCAAGAGGCAAATTGAAACTCTTCGGTAGCTATTTACATGATAAGAGAAAAAACAAAGCTCTCCAAATTTCTTATTGATGAAATTAAAAATAGAAACTGACCACAATTTTTTTTGGTAATACAAGTTTCCTAACAAGAACAGAATCCTCCTCAAGTGGAAGAGTCAGACACCATGAGTCTCCTGATGGGACAGGCACCCCTTGTTGCAGAGCACAGGCTCAGCTGCTCGGACGTCAGTCGCTGTGGCATGCGGGGTTAGTTGCACCATGGCATGTGGAACCTTCCCAGAACAGGGGTCGAACCCATGTCCCCTGCACTGGCAACAGATTCTTAACCCCAAGACTGCCAAGGACATCCAAGAGTATCTCTTGAACATTTACTGAAGAGTGGAACTCCTGGGTCATAGTATGAAGCTAAAGTTTACAAAAAAGGTCATACCATTTCTCAAAGAATAAATGAAAGTAGGTAAATAAGAACAATTAAAGTTAAGATTAAACATCTGTAAATATTAGTCAAGACTTCTTTTATGTTATCTTTATCGGACATAATTATTGACTTATTCTCTATGTGGTTAAATTCTGTACTTCAAGTTTCATCTTAAGAGCACTTCCCCTATGTAGCCTATTCTGTGTGGCCCATCCAGCATTTTTCCCTGTCACATTTTCTCAGTAAATGTATTAATATAAGCTATACTAGCCTATGATTTCATTGCTTTTACAGTACCTTGCAATTATTCTTCAGGTTACTGTTACCTACATTTTCATCCTAACATATACTTTTAATTTTTAAGACTTGAATAACATGTCTCATCTCCACCATATTAATAGCTACTTCTCAGTTAAAAACTAGCAAAGGAGGGTATAATTATATGTCTATGGAGGAAATGAAAATTGGAAGGGCTCATGTAATTAACTGTACATAGTATGTATGTGTAGTTTATACACAGTGGGTAAGATTTATACATGTTTAGAGATGCAATAAGAATTCCCTTGAAATTTTTGTTATGCATAAAGCTATGTCAAGTTATGATGCAGAAACCCAATTCAGAACCCCATCAACAGAGATTCCAGGTGTTTTTTTTTTTCCCCTCTAGGGAGTTCATTTACACAGATGGATTGAGTTTTTTATCTGCTTGTATTTCCCTTTTTGCTTTGGTTTGTGGGAAGCTTGAAGGTAGATTTCTGGCCCATTTTTCATAATTCTGGTATGTATTTTTGTGTATTGACTTCACTCTTGCCTTCCTTTTTTTGACCAGACTGCATGGCTTGTGGGATTTCAGTTCCCTGACCAGGGATCAAACCCAGACTCTCCGTAGTGAAAGCACAGAATCCTAACCACTGGACCACCAGGGTATTCCTTCCTTTACTCTTAAATGCCTTCTATTTGTTATATATATATGTATGTATGTATATATTTGGTAATTTATCTCAAATCGTTTCTAGAACACAGTAGAAGTAACTGACCAAATAAATACATGAATCAATACACACACACACACACAAAGGTGAATTAAATCAAATGCTTCTGTAATTTGCAGTATGGGTGCTCACATCTGTGTTTCCCACTGCCCTCTCTCCTGAGGTTCACCTGGCAGCCTCCTGCTTTCCTATATCTGAAGTTTGTAAACTGTGTTTCCTTGTTCGGTAGTCTGAGTGGTGGGGTTGCGGTGTCTGCTTCCTTTTCTCTTTTTCCCCCAACCACCAAGGCAGTCCTTCAGTATTTGGAATCTAGACTTTATTTCAAGGCAGGGGTTTGATAAAGAAAAGAGTGCAAGGTTGTCTATACACTACACAGTCAATACACATGCATCAGCTGATTGTGTTCACACATCCTTTTGGGGTGTGGCTGCCTCATAACGTCACATATTACTCCAGAGTCGAGGTAGGTTGTGGGCACATCATCAGGTCTCTAGCTCTGCTTTTCTGAGAGCATCTCTAAATAAGCAGATGACTGTTTGAACATTATCATAAAATACATACAAACCTGAGAAGTATTTTACAGGATGAAGAAGAAAGATGACTATTTATCTAAATCATATTAAGAGAGTCATAAATACAGGAACTAGTAAATCAGTAAAATTAGTAAAAACTAAGATCATAGCATCTGGTCCCATCACCTCATGGCAAATAGAAGGGAATAACTGGAAACAGTGACTGATTTTCTTTTCTTGGGCTCCAAAATCACTGTGGACAGTGACTGCAGTCATGAAATTAAAAGATGCTTGCTGCTTGGAAGAAAGGCTATGATAAACCTAGACAGTGTATTAAAAAGCAGACTTCACTTTGTCAACAAAGATCCGTATACTCAAAGCTATAGTTTCTCCAGTAGTCATGTATGGATGTGAGAGTCAATCCATAAACAAGGCTGAGTGCTGAAGAATTGACGCTTTTGAACTGTGGCGCTAGAGAAGACTCTTGAGAGTCCCTTGGACAGCAAAGAGATCAAACCAGTCCATCCTAAAGGAAATCAACCCTGAACAGTCATTGGAAGACTGATGCTGAAGCTGAAGCTCCAATCCTTTGGCCACCTGATGCGAAGATCCAACTCATTGGAAAAGACACTAATGCTGGAAAAGGTTGAAGGCGGGAGGAGAAGGGGACGAAAGAGGATGAGATGGTTGGATGGCATCACCGACTCAATGGATGTGAGTCTGAACAAAGTCCAGGAGGTAGTGAAGGACAGAGAAGCCAGGTGTGCTGCAGTCCATGGGGTCTCAGAGTCATATACAACTTAGTGACTGAATGACAACAACAAAAGTAAATCACAAATTCATTTTTGTTATTAGAAAGTAGATATAACTATTGTGATTTAATGCCCACTAGCTTGAAACTTTTTAAGTGTATCAAGCCATAAAGAAGGAAAGCAGTCCTTTGGCTTCTGTGTACTTGGATATACGTTGCATGTGCTGCACATGTGGCAGAGGTCTGGGCGCCTTGGAAGCTGTCGAGTTCCAGGGTCCATTCTGGTTGCTTCTCCCAAATGGGGAAGGAGGTGTCCCCTATACATGGATACAAACATTCCCACTGCCTTATTTTATCTCTCAGCAGCTTGTTCCTATTGAGGCAACAATCCCGTTACTGTGTTTTGGTGGGTGTACTCTTAGACTGAGTTTCTTAAGGATCAGGATTGTGCGTTATTTCTCTCTGCATCTCTAGAACCTAGTATATGCTTGCTGCGTTATGCTGTGCTTCGTTGTTCGGTCATGTCCGACTCTTTGCAACCTCATGGACTGTAGTTCGCCAGGCTTCTCTGTCCATGGGGATTCTCCAGGGAAGAATACTGGAGTGGGTTACCATGCCCTCCTCTGGGCGATCTTCCCAACCCAAGGATCAGACCCAGGTCTCCCACATTGCAGGTGAATTCTTTACCGTCCAAGCCACCAGGGAAGCCCAGTATATACTTGGCACACCAGAAAACAATTACTGCTATATTTAAAATGGATAACTAACAAGAACCCATTGTGCAGCATAGGGAACTCTGCTCAATGTTATGTGGCAGCCCGGATGGGAGGAGGGTTTGGGGGAGAACGGATACATGTACATGCACGTCTGAGTCCCTTCACGGTTCACCTGAAACGATCGCAGCATTGTCAGTTGGCTATATCCCAGTACAAAATAAAAAGTTCAAAAGAAAAAAAAGAAAAATTAGATGGGAACAAGAATACATGAGGTCAGATCTCACAAGTACCCTGCTCTTCCAGTTACTATGTTTACTTATTCAGTCAAGTATTTGGAAGCTTTCTACACATGAGACTTGTATAGTGTTGTGTAACGTTTGTTAACATTGTATAACGAACTTCTGGAATGCACTGTGACATAATAGAGAGCCCAACCTAACATGGCTAAGCAGGAAATACGAGCCTTAGTGGACAAGGCTGCTTAGGGCTGTCTATTTTCCTCTCAGAAAGAGTAACTTGTGGAGAGTAAAACTTGGTGTTTCCCCCTTCACTCTGAAGTCAGGAAAGAAAGAGGAGAAGGCACATTATAAACCCACTGCCCATACTCACCACACTTAACAGAATACTATAAATAACCAAATAATAAGCTTTAATTTAAATATGTTACAGTGGAACATAACAATTCTTTTGAAGTATAAAAATAACATTTTTTCCATTTGCAAGTAGTCTCTGCTGCAGAGTGTAAGGAGCACACTGATGCTATGAATTGTACACGTTACCACTGCATTCCCAAGCCTGGACCCTCTCTTCTCCATGCAACACTGCTCTGCAATCTTCAGGCCCCGCCAAAGGGCCAAGCTGCTTCAGAAGTAGCTATCCTTAATAACAGAATTGGGTAGTATCTCTCTTAAACTAGTCTCTATGGGGTATTGTGGCGGGGGGGGGGGGGGGCGGTCAGTTCTATAGATAAAAAACTTTTTAAAAAGTTAATCTGAAATTCTGGAAATTGCTCTTTTTGGAATATCTGTTTTTTCCAGGAGACAGAAAAATGGCAGGGAGAAGCTGGAGTGTGAAGATCAACAAGAGCTCATTTAAAAGTAAATTGCCATCCATGAAAAAGCTTTCCAAGTATAGGAAATTTGAAAATAATAGCAACTAACTGGAAGACAAATTTCATTTGCAAGAACCACTGAAGAGGTCCATACATCTTTTTCTACTGTCACGTTTCCTAATATTTTGAGTGAGGTAAGTAAGAATCACAAGGATTCTAAAGATTATGGCAGGTTCTGTCCAGATCTGATCCACCTAGTAACTTAGATACTGAGAACCAACGAGTGAAAAAACAGAAACAGTAAACAGCTTTTGTATATAAAAAATGGTGGTGTAATTTTGTTTTCAAAACTCAGCTATTCGGACCAGTTTATTTTGATTTGTGCTTTGACTTGATTAGATCTGGGTCTAACAAAAGACTGGAGAACTGGCCATTTTCCTGAGTGGAGATGGGAGAACCCTCATAATCGTCCAGAAGGCAAAACCCTCTGCCATCACTGACTTTCTCACCTCCGCTGCGCCGACTCCCGCCATGTTCCCATCTCCATCCTATACAACTCCTTCGTCCACAGTGGATGCTGGGGCGGGTGGTGGAAAACCTGACACAGTGCTTATAGGAATTCTTGTCTTTAGTGCTTCAAGAACTTGTGACTTTGAGTTCTCCCGCTGGGTAGGAATGGCTCTGCACTTTCTGTATCTGTAATGCTGGTACCTTCAACTAGTAGAAACAAAGTATGTAATACAGAAACAAAGTAACTTGGTACATAAAACGTCTAGCTCTATCTTCTGAAAATAGGTTGTGAGCCTAAAAATGCTCAGTTGTGTAAGTTGTGTTGCGAGAGCTCAGCAACATTGGGCTGGAATATGGCTTAGGACAAAGTCCAGCCATTAGGGAATCCCCCTCAAAGAACTTTACATGATTCATATTCTATTATCATTACATTAATAAATAAAATAATCTCTGGAGCCCTACTTTCAAAAATTGATGTTTACTTAGTGAGATATAGGAAGGAATACCTAACCTGTAAGATTACCTAAAATATAATGGAGAAGTGACTGATGAGACCTGTATACTTTGTTTCCTGAATATCTTTAAAATGTCCCACACAGATTTTCTTCACATAGAACTCACCTTTTAAAAACTGCAATATACATGTTACTCTTCTATAACATGTTATTATCATCAACAATTCAACTATCAAAAGAATAACCCCATAAGTCTATTATCTATGAATGCCTGGACAGTTTGATAAAGGATCTTACTGCCATTCTTAGAACCATGTAGCTATTTATAACTTCTGCTCTCCTAAGATTCAGAGATGCATTACAAAACTTTTTACGGATTTCCCCAGTAACACAGTATCATGTACACAGATGGCTAAAATTAAGATGACAGAAATGTGACCCTTGAGCAGTAAAGGCATCTGTTATTGCAACTTGGAGAAAATGCCATGGAATGCTAATAAATAAAAAAAGTTTATGTCATTCTCCTTAAAGTCAGTAAATTACATAAGAGTGCTCTGAGTATTTTTAGAATAAAGGCACTGGACAAGTCCAAAGTCTTATTGCTCGTGGGATCACATGGGAACCACAGCCCAGACTACAGCTCTTAATTCAGTCAGGACGCTTGGTCTAAGCTAGCCAGTCACTGATCTGGAGGCTTGGAGACCAAGGAAGGAGATGTCAATCAACAGAGCCCTGTCTCTCACATAAACTTGAGGGAAACGATCTCCAATTTTATGTCAGAGTGTTGATGGGTTCCGGAGGACTTGGGGGCTGTTTTAGACAGGCACTCTGTTTTCCTTGGCCCATTTCTTCATGATCCGGATGATGTACTCGACTTGCGTGTTACCCGTGCTTCTCAGTAAGTGGAGCACTTCTCGAAGGGTCTCTCTGAGGAAACGGTGTGAAAGGACAAGAATGCAAATTAACAGCTAAAATAACTTGTGACGGTTCTTCACATCCTTCTAGCAGGCATATCTGCCGACTCTTTTCCTGAGTTTTCATAAACCAATCACAGACTTCCTAGCTTTCTATTTTTACGGTGCCATAGTAAAATGGAAATTCTGTGAACTCCTCATCAATCTGTTTTCCTTGTTTGCGTGCACACACACACATATACACATATGTTTTCTTTGTCTATTCTGACATAAATATTTCTGTTTCTATGGTTATTCTGTAGGACAGAATAGAAAGTGTGTATTAAGGAGCTGGGTTCAAATTCTAGCTCTGTGCTAACAGGTCACTTAACTTGACTGAGTCCCAGACTTCTCCTTTGTTTAATGTGGTAATCACCCCAAACTGGGTGTCACTGCCATAAATGGAAAATGTCAGAAAGCCGGGGTATAGGATCTCTTCAAGAAAAGTGACACATTAATAAATACAGAAGAGGGGAAAGTTAAGGACCAAGATTTGGCAAATATGCAGTATTTATATCTAACTAATTTAAATTTAATTAAAATTAAAACTCATGTTTTAAGTAATACATACTAAATCTTCCCTGTTACATCATCATATCTATAAATGACTGCCTACTGATCCTCTTCCCTAAGGGTTCTCTCATATTTTCTCCTTCTTCCCTCAAGTATCTTCCTTTTTTTTTTTTTAGTTCTACCAGTTTATTGCTACCAACCCATCTCCCTCCACCCTCGTGCACACATGCTCAGTCATGTAATCCCATGGACTTCAGCCCACCAGACTCCTCTGTCCATGGATTTTTCCAGGCAAGAATACTGGAGTGGGTTGCCATTTCCTTCTCCAAAGTATCTTCTTTCAACTACCCAAATTCTTTTAAACTTTTAATAGTACTAGAAATATATACAAGGTAGGAACTTATTTTTGATAGATTATTTACTTATAAAATAGTCATTATCTTCTATCATATGTCAGTAACAAATACATTCCAAACAAATTACTTTCAGAAGATGGAATTTAGTTTTCAGTAGTTTAACTTTTATTACAAATGGAACTATATACCATGTAATTTTGTGTGGTCTAATGTCTCAATATTTCCTGAAATACGAGAAGGCAAAAAAAAATTAATTTTTAACCATACTCACTCCATTTCTAATTCTTTGAGGTCTAAACTAAGAGACACAAGAAAAAAACCAACAGGCAAAGAAAAGAGCAGAAGAGATTGAAAAGGACATTGCTTGTGAAAATGGCAGTATAAAACTTAAATTTTCATTCATCATTCTAAAACGTCATTATTAATTTTTAGTTTTCAGAGGACGTTACCCAGGAAAACAATTGTCACCCCCCAGGAAAGCAGCAAGTGCACAGAATAGTGTCTCTTGTCTGTCTACTTACTTGGGTTCCCTCCCAGCCAAGATCATCTGGAATATGCCCACACAGGCACCCCGCTTGCCTTCCCAGTATTCAGGGTTGGGGTCCAGCCTCTCTAAGACATCAAATGCTTTGGCTGAATAGTAAAACTGGCCCATCTGAATAAAAGAAAGTATTGTGGTAATACTTATAGTCAAAAGATCCCACAGAATGAAACTAAATGTAAAGATACCATGAAACAGAACTATATAGTACATAAAACAAGTGCTTGGGTAATGACAACATTCTTAGTTAGCAAATTAACTTCTATTCCTTATTAAAACAAGAAGGGAAATCACAGTTTTTATACATGGGTTCCGTTTAAATCCTCTTACCTTCATTAAGTTTTCAGCAATACAACATTTCTTCTACATATAGTCAAGTTATGCTATAATCAACACATTTGTCATTTCTTCTAATTATATTCTATTTTTGAGGATAAACACTGATGACTGATCCGAACTGGTTACTTTTTAAGTTTCCTCAATGCATTCTATAGATGACTACTTTCATTCATTTTCTGCTAATTTGATCATGTTTCACCCAAGAGGATGGTCTTTCCCTGACCTTGGCCCTGTCATCTCAGAATGCCTAGATGTATACTGACTCCTAAATAGCAAACCTCTTAAATATTTAATTCATTTTGACAAACGTCTCTCCCAAACACACTACACTTCCATGGCCTTGTACAGTATGCTATCATTAAATTTTGCTTAGATGTTGTTGTTGTTCAGTCGCTAAGTCCTGTCCAACTCTTTGTGACCCTATGGACTGCAACACACCAGGCTTCTCTGTCTTTCACTTGCTCCTGGAGTTTGCTCAAATTCATGTCCATTGAGTCAGTGATGCCATCCAACCATCTCATCCTTTGTCACCCCCTTCTCCTCTTGTCCTCAATCTTTCCCACCATCAGAGTCTTTTCCGAAGAGTCAGCTCTTCGCATCAAGTGGCCAAAGTATTGGAGCTTCAGCTTCAGCATCAGTCCTTCCAATGACTATTCAGGGTTGATTTCCCTTAGGATTGACTGGTTTGATCTCCTTGCAGACCAAGGAACTCTCAAGAGTCTTCTCCAGCATCACAGTTCAAAAGCATCGATTCTTTGGGGCTCAGCCTTCTTCATGGTCCAACTCTCACATCCGTACATGGCTACTGGAAAAACCATAAGGACCTTTGTCGGCAAAGTGCTGTCTCTGCTTTTTAATATGCTGTCTAGGTCTGTCATAGCTTTTCTTCCAAAGAGCAAGCATCTTTTAATTTCATGGCTGCAGTCTCATAAATGTACAGGGTTACCAATTTCACTGAAGTCTTCAAGTTGCTGGGAAATCCTCCCTTACTTAGTGTGGTTTAATTACTTCTCCTTTTCCATAAACTGTTGTTTTAAACCTTTGCCAATTTCCTTAAGATCTCTATTGCATTCTTAGCTTAGCTTTTTTCTCTACTTCATAGGGAAGACACAACTTTCCTGCCTTCCCTTCAAATTATACTTCATTACTCTGCCTATCTCACAGAAAGAAGTGTTCTTATTCCTTTTCAAGGCTAATCCTTCTTCCTATATTCACCTAAAGTATATATATATATATTTATTTATTTTGTAAAGAAACACACCAAATGATGTGAGAAACATACATGCACAGTTTAATGACTATAATGTCAATACACGTGTAACTACCACCCATGTCAAGAAACAAAACATGGACAGCAAAACCAAAGCTGTGTCTCACTTCTATACCACAGCCCTCTTTCCCCCTATTTTCAGTAACTACTAGTCTGACTCTTACGGTCATCAGTTCTTTGACTGTATAGTTGTATCAGCTTTGTATATATGTTTAGACAACATAATTGAATGCTGCCTCTTAGTACGTTAACTATATGAAATAATGCTGTAAATATTCTTTTGTGGCTTTGTATATGTTTTTACAATTTATCTATATTGTTGGATATAGCCCTAGTTGGGTCATTTGCTAAAGCCTTTTTGATCCCATGGTGGTCCCATGGAACATCAAACCCAGGAAACTGACATCACTACAATGTATGTGTGCACTTTTGTTATTTCATCAAATGTGTCAGACTCATGTAACCACCACCCCTATCAAGACAGAACTATTCCATCACCACAAAGCTGTACTCTCCTCCCAGCTGACCATTCCTAACCTCTAGCAATCATCAATTTTTTCTACAGCTCTATAATTTTGTCATTTCAAGAATGTTTTATATATATATATATACATATATATGTGTATATATATATATGAAATCATATATCAGTTTTTTAAAGAGTTTTTTTTAATGAGCTATTATTGATTAAGTTGATACTAGACTCTCTTTACCTAATGTTTTCCTGTCTTTTGAACAGGAAGAAATAGTCCCCAAATAGTTTTCAGAATTTGAGGTTAGTTTTGCAAAAATCTTTTAATCTATAGGATAGGGCCCCAAACTCTTCCCTGTCTTTCCAACTCCCTACACACACACACACACACACACACACAAAGCTCCTCTTTTACTAAATCTGACTCCACTTTTTCTGGTTCCTTTGTCCTTCCTGTCCACTATTTGCACCAACGTTTCCCAAAGGTTTGGTTTGGTTCTTCTTACTTGACTCCCTTATCTGGGAAATTTCACTGTTTTTCAGGGCATCTATTACTACTGAAGTGGTGATTTCTCCAAATCTGTCTCTCAGTGTCAGAGGACACTGTTCTTTTTTTCTAATGTATTTATTTTTGGCTGGATTGGGTCCCCATTGCTATGCATGAGCAGGGGCTACTCTCTAGTTGCAGTGTGCCGGTTTCTCACTGAGATGGCTCCTCCCATTGTGAAACACTGGCTCTAGGGCAAGCTGGCTTCAGCTGTTTTAGCAGGTAGGGTCAGTAGTGGTGGCACCTGGGCTTGGCTGCCCCACAGATGTGAAGTCTTCCCACACCAGGATCGAATCCATGTCCTCTGCACTGGCAGGCACATTCATAACCACTGGACCATCAGGGAAGTCCAGAGGCCATCATTCTTGAGCTTCAGAACGAAACTTCCAACTGCCCGATGAATATCTCTACCTGCATGATACCTAAAGAGGCATAGCCTTTAGAAATCTAAAACCTCCTCTCTAAACCACTATTTCTGTACACATTATTTTCACATTTCATTTATATGTATACATATTTTATATACACATAAAATCCTGCCTATCTCGAGTTTAGTTCATCTATAAAAGGGATGACATTTCTGATATCACTATGTGAATTCTCTCACCTATGACCATTTAGTCTCCAGGACACTTTCCCCTAACATTTAGTCAATGCACCAATGTGATAATTATCTTCACTTTCCCCTTAGAGTTCACTCAGACTCACCTTGTAGCAGTCATTAGCAATGAGTTGTAGGAGGCTAAAGGACTCGCCAGAGGTTTCCATTTTGAGATAAAGCTCCCAGGCTAGTCTTGGCTTCTTATTCATAATGTCTACAAAGAGAAACAAAGATTTATGTTTTCTAAATGTACAAGCAGTACACTTCTGCATCTTGCTAGTCTATGGATTTGCTTTTATGTTAGAAACATACTAAGTAATAGAAAACAGTGAACATTTTACATGAAAAGCTTGCAATGTTGGCATTAAGCTGGTTTCCCATCAGGACTCTACATACAGTGCTTAAAATACTTGATTTTCAGTAGTTCTCACTTTGCTCATATGCTTAAAAAGTCATCTATCATTCATTCAATCCCACCCATACAGTTTCAGCCTCACTTAGAAGATCTAATTGCTAAAATTTTCCTAAGACATCAAAAACTTACTGAACATTTTAAGTCCAAGTGAAAAAAGAAACAAACAACACTGGAGACAGAGAAAGACAGACAGAGATGATAGGCCATATATATACATATATATATATTGTGCACACAAAAATTATGTTTTTGACATTTTACTACTTTTCAGGCCTGCATCATAGTGAAAAGGTAAAATTAACATAATATCATTTAGTAAAAAAAAAAAAAAAAAAGCAAAGTAAACTGAGACTCTGGAAGCTGGAACACACTAAAGAAAGAACTTGGCATGTTTTAGGACTGTTGGTGCTAGGTCACTGTCATATGGAAGAACTAACCACAGGGCACACTTATATACATACGTACACATGGCCACCTTTACTGAATAGTATTAACAACACAATCTCAGAGTTTAACCACTCTACAAAACAAAATTAGAAAATACTCAATAAAAGGAAGATTCCTCTATAACGTTTAAAAGAAGAACTCACAGCACCGAGCTAACCAACTGAGGTAAATGTAGTCATTTTTCATCTTCTCATTTTGGATTAAAAGGAAAACCTGTAAGAGGAGGGAAAAGGGAACAAACATACAGATGCTTTTACAGTAAAAATATCCACAGCAGCTTGCCTTAGGCTAATGAGCATTATAATGACCAAATTCTACACAGGCTGCTAAGAAAAGTGAGGGATAAAATCGTGGTGATTTTAACACATTTCTCTCAGTTATTGAGGCTTCCCTCGTAGCTCAGTCAATAAAGTATCTGCCTGAAATGCAGGAGACCTGGGTTTGATTCCTGGGTCGGGAAGATCTCCTGGAGAAGAAAATGGCAGCCCACTCCATTATTCTTGCCTGGAGAATCCCATGAACAGAGGAACATGGGCTGCAGTCCATGGGATTGCAAAGTGACTCAGGATGAGCCCTCAGTTATTGATATCACAAGGTGACATGAGGTTGGTAAGGATATAGAAGATTTGAACAGAATAATTAACAACTGCACGTGCTACTGGGCAATAAAGCAAGTCTTAACAGATTTTAAAGAATCCGTGTTATACAGACCACACTACAATTAAGTTAGAAATCAAAATAACCTGGATATATATATTTCCCCTCCTGATTCATGCTGAGGTTTGACTGAAAACAGCAAAATTCTGTAAAGCAATTATCCTTCAATAAAAAATATATTAATTAAAAAAAAAACCTGGAAAAGATAACGTACATACTTGAAAATCATGAAAAATGTTTTAAAATAACTCACAGTTAAAGATAATGAAAAGATCATTTCTAAACACAATGGAAATTGTAAAACACTTAGAATTTCAACAATAATAAGTTGAGTCATTTGTTGAATAATAACAAAACTGAATTAAGTAACTCAACTGAAGCATTTTGAATCATTTGGATAAGCAATCTATGGAGTGAGAAATCAAGATAGTGGTTAACCTTGTGGGAAAGGGACTGACTGACTCCAAAAGGGGATGAGAGGGTTCCCCAGCTTATGATAAAATTCTATTTTATGATCTGGGTGCTGACTATTTGGGTATGTTCACTTTAAAAATTCATCAAGCTGTGTACTTTGATTTGTATACTTTTCTCCAGGTATGTTACGTCTTTATAAAATTTATCCAAAAAAGGAAAACATGAATGTGGCTATATGTGTATGTCTCTCAATATGGACTGTAGCTCACCAGGCTCCTCTGTCCATGGGACTTTCCAGGCAAGAATACTGGAGTGGGTTGTCATTTCCTTCTCCAGGGGATCTTCCCCACCCAGGGATCGAAACCAGCATCTCTTATGTCTTCTGCACTGACAGGAGGGTTCTTTACCACTAGCACAACCTGAGAAGCCCCATAAAATTTATCCAAAAAAGGAAAACATGAATGTGGTCATAAAATCTATATATTTATTTATATTGTACTTTTTAATGTAACCTAAGAACAATGGAACTTTCAATAATCCTTTAGCTTTAAACATGTATTTCAGTGAGAAAAAGATAATGTTTTTAGATAGAATCATTCAAAAGTCTTCAAAAGCAGGTACCTACCTCTTCACCCTCACTGGTATTGCCAGTTGCAGCTTTGGCTTGGGCATAATTAAAGTTAAAGATGTCATCATTATAGAAGTAACTCTGAAAAACATCCCAAGAACAGGTCACATTGAGCTTTAACATATAGAATATAAAAACAACAGTTATACCAGATAAACATAAAAACAATTTTGAGGAATTAGCTGATAGATACCACTACTACTCCCACAGTAAAAGGGTCATCTCCAAAAGTACCTTATCTGTGACATATTATATAGAGTATTTTGCATACAAAATCACCTAGAAAACTCTACACTGACCTTAAATGAGTTGAGGTAAATCAAGACATCATCAAATTGCTTAAGCAGGAAGAAACAGGAAGCCATGCACTGCCTTCCTGGTATTGTATCTGAAATGGAATGGGAAAAAAAACAGGTGTGTTCATGAAACTAAAAGTTCTCTTTAGCTGAAATTTGAGTTATGTTATAATTTAGTGACAAGAAATGTATTCCAAGACATCTCTCTAGATTCTGAAATTAGATTCTGTTCAGTGGACAGAACCTCGGCATGTGGAAGTCACAGTACTCAAGAATAACCAATAATCTCTCCTGCGGTTAACTCTAAATCCCACATGAGCATGTGTCCTTCAGGCTACAGTTTTCCCCAGGTCTTTTTTCCAGGGCTTTGATTCTCTCATTCAGCTCCAACACCTGCACATTCAACTAATATGAATTAGTACCCATCATTCCTCACCTAAGACAACCTAACACTTCTGATCTCAAATGGAGAAATATTTGGCCATGGAACCATCTGATCCTGATTCTGACCAACTTGTCTGATAACAGATTCCTATTTGAAGTGGCAGAGGATTTGTAAAATACCCTACCTTCACCACGGTCACTCCTGATCCTCCTTCCTCTGTTCCATTTTCCCCCTATAACACTTATCACAGTCAGATATATTATATAATCTATTTCTTATGTCTATAGTTTGTTCTCACTAGATGAACACTGCACAAGGGTAGGGGAACTGGTTTGTTTTGTTTACTGCTGTATCCCCACACCTCAATAAATTTTTGTTGTAAGAATGAAGTGAAATGGGGAAAGAAAATGTTATCCAATAAATGGTTTTGGTGGAACATTTGATAGAAAATGAATTCCTAGGAGTGATCAGAATATTTAATAATCACTTCAGCATGAACACTGTCAGAATAGATGCCAGCCATTGAAAACAGGTACAGCCAGCCATACTAGTTTATACTGGCTAACTATCAGCCCATTTTAGATGCTGTTTTCAAAATTTACACTCAATCTGGAGTGATAAGATCAATAGTTTAATAACAAAAATGAAGCCACGAAACTACTGGCAAAATATAGGTGAATATTACATAACTTCAGAAATAAAAAAGTATTTTCTAAGCTTGATACCCATATAATAAATCATTATAGAAAAGATATATGACAAATGTTTTCATATAGGAAAAATACCATAGGCAAAATTAAAAGCAAATGACCTTCTGAAAAAATAACTATAGCATGACAAAGTTTTATACCTAAAGAGCTCTTGAGAAATGGATCAAAGTGAAAATTCCAAATAAAAAACAGAATCAAATTTTTAAAACTCTTATGAACTAGAGAATATACTTATTCTCTGTTTATGTATCCTCTCATCCCATTTTAGCTGAGCTGTTAACAAGGGCTAATCTAATATTCTCTCCTGCGTCTGAGTTCCTACTTTACAATGGGAAACCTAACAGATATATCCCTGGACACAGAATCAAACTTCACCAGTCAATATACGACCAACTCCAGTGATAAATCATGCTCACATGTACAGATTCGAACATACCACATTCGCTAGCTGATCCTCCCACCAACTGGAAGAACTGCTGGGCAATTTTCATATGATCCCTCTAAAAAACCAAGGAGAACTGATAAGAGGAATAAACTGAAAATATATTATTTGTATTACACTTTATGGTTTCAATATATCTGTCAGGATTTAACATATTTTAAATTCTCCTCAAATCAGCAGTACTAATTTTTTTGTTAGTATCACAAACTAGAAAATGACAATCTATAATTGAATTAAAACCTAGTTAGGATCAGATAGAAAAGAGGAGAAAAAAAAATTCAATTCCCAAATTCTATCTTAAAAATACCTTCATAAAAAAAAAAAAAAAAGTACCTTCATTAAATGAACTCACTCATTCATTCATTCAACAAATATTTATTGCTTTTATCATATATCAGACCTTATGGTAGGAGCTATGGCTAGAACAAGGAGTAATTTAGTAAGTAAAATCATTCATTTATTCAATAGCAATTTACTTCCTATTTGAGGCAATTTGGACCGAGCTGCAGATAAAAAGATTTATTTACATCCCATTTCATTCCAAAAAGAACTTACTATGCCATATTCAGGTGAATAAGAGCTTAATTTTAGTCAGTGTTTTGTATTTATAAAAAACTTTCTCAAAGAAACAATTATTCTCATCTTATAGATGCCAAAATTATAGCTCAGAGGTATGTAAGGTTAAAAAAAAAAGCCAGTGAAAGTAAGAATGAAGTTTTGCAATGATTTGCTATTGTTATTAGATAAACACATTGTTCAACAATTGGCCTTTCTTTTCCCTTAAAAAGCAGTAATTCTTATGGCTATAGCTTTCTATTATTTTTTTTAATTTTTACTCTATTCTACTCATTTTTTGGACAAGCCACATGGTTTGCAGGATCTTGTTCTCCATCCAGGGATCAAACCTGGGCCCTTGGCAATGAGAGCACCAAGTCCTAATCACTGGACAACTGGGGAATTCCCCTTTGTTGTCTTCAAATAGCACAGAATTCTTGTCACAATGGAAAATGGATTGGGGGATATGGAGAAATAAAAGGAACTGCAGAGGAGCCTATTTGTAAGCTTATTACTAGTTGAACTTTGACATTCATTTTTATTTTTTCTACACACTGTAACTTTGCAAACTATAGGTACCAGTGGTTTTATACTCACTGAACACATTTCCTGGCCAAGGGCTGCATTGACCACTCCTTTGAGGATGTACTCCTGGAAACATGGAATATCAGTAATTAATTTAAAAGGAATATAAAACTAAGAGATATCTCTCAAAAAAAAATCATTTGCATCAACTCAATGCTTTATATATATTATCAAAAGTTACCCAACGTCACTTTGCTCTGTTCTATCCCTGGTAAGAATGCAAGAATTAGGAGACTTTTATTTGGTTCTCAGGAAAGTGTGCATATAACAGAATTCATCATATTTGTAAATTCTCAATCTTAAGCAGAAAAACTCAATGGATCTTCACAGGAGTTTTATTTTTATTTCAATTCAATGTAAAAAATTAACCATAAAATGTTTATGTAACAATTTTTACACTTTATCAGCCACTGCCATTCTCTGTGATCATATCACATATATAGAATTATCCCTTTCTAATGACGTATTAACCTTCCTTTCCTCAAAAAAAAAAAAAATCCTCTGATTCTCATTTGTAACGTATTCTCATTTTGGAGTCCTGAGGGCTTACCTGTACCCCTTCAGACTGGGTTCTATTCATTAACAGATACTCTCCTTGGCTTTATGAATTTTTTGTTGCTGTTGCACCGCACAGGATCTTAGTTCCCTGACCAGAGATCAAACTCATGTCCCGTGCAGTCAAAGTACGGAATCCTAATGACCGGAGCACCAGGAATTCTGGTTTTTATGTGGGTACTATTTTTATTTAAGACAGATCTTAAAAAGAATAAAACAAAAGATGCTGAAGCTCTTAATACACTTGAGAAATATACCAACTTAGACCTGGAAATATTTTTCAATCTTTCACTCAATAGTGGGATGCCCCAGTACATGCTTAGAGTTCATAGTGCTCGAGACACAATATAAACGGTGCCTGACTTCAAGGAGCGAACCACCAGCAGGGGACAAAGACACAGTACAGACAATCATACTGGTGACAGAAGTCTCCATGTCTAGTTTCATCAGAATTCTAGATTTCAGTATTTTCAAACCTCAACCCTTTTGAGGAAATGACCACATTTATGGAAGTTTACAAATATCAAAAAAAACCAGAATATTGATTCTCATATCAAAAGTCTCATGTAATATTCCCAGATCAACATACACAACTTTCCTGAGAGTCTACAAGCAGGAATCTTCCCTAATAAGCCTTCCAACTACCTTTCAACAGAAATTCCACCTTCAACAGAACTTGATTAGTAAAAATGTAACATACTGTCAATTACCTGAGGAGTAGTAGGTTCCAGATCCTTAATTAAGTTATAAGCTTCTTGTACATCATCTGAAATATAAGAAATAAGTAGCCATATTAGTCTGTATCCTAGCAAACTTTTCTGAAACAGCTGCCCCAAATGATAAGGTCCTTCAAACATTCATGAGAAGTATGATTTGCTTTTCTTGTCTCTTAACTCTCCATCAAGTTCAATGCTTAGTAGTAGATAACCAAATACCTGTAGGAAATCCATATTAAGCCATGAAGCACTTAAAGGTTCAAGCTAAAAATAAGGAACAGGGAAGTATATGCTTATGGCATTGTAATTATATAAGAAAAACATCCATTTAAAAATATATATATATGTGTATTATATATATATATATATATATATATAAAGTACATAGGAGTAAAATGACACTAAGGCTGGGATTCGCTTTAAAATATTTCACAACAAAACTGGAAGAGGGCAGATAAATGAAGAAAGACTGGCAATAGCTACAAGACTGTTGTATCTGGGGTTATTATTTGGGTGTTCATACTATTAACTTTTGTTTTGTTTATGTTTGAAAGTTCTTAGAATAAAAATTAGTTTATAAAATACACAAGGTGTTTATTTAATTCTTGTCCAAAAGCTTATTTCTTTGTGCTGATGTATCAAATTAGAGAGCACCATCTGCAAGTTCATGGTCTCCTGTTAATAAACACTTCACATTTCCCTCAATGAGGAATATGTTGTCTGGCTGGTTCCCACCATGCACCTTCAAAGGCCCACACTTAGTCTGAGGCCCATGGCAGAGTGCCAGCACCACTGCATGGGAGCTCCCACCCTGTGTCCACAACTGCGAGATAACAGACTGCTTGGGCCTGTGTCTACAATTTATCCTTACTTAGAGGCAACAAATACCATGCTCACTTCGCATCTTAATATTTCGCAGAAGCTGGGGGTGCAAGCAAACAGAAAGACAGATAATTAGAGCAAATACAGTTAATGATGAGAAAGAAAAGACACAAGGAAGTGTAGATGAACATTACACACAGAGGAACACACAAAAAAGAAGGAACGAGGGAGGGAAAGGAAAAACAACAGAAAACCTGAAATAAAATGAATACAGGACAAAGTGCAGAAAAATAAGAGGAAAAGAATGGGTGAGAGATTGGAAGCAACAGAAGAGGAAAGAGGAGATAGAGAGAAAAGGCACAACAAATAAATATGAATAAATTTGTTCTGTCCTGTGAACCTGCTGCAAATACATTTTTGGAAGTATTATGAAGTGATTTTAAAGGTTAAGCAAGTAGTTCAGTTAGAGAGTAAATGTTCTAAAATATCTTCCATAGGCAAGACCAAGACACATTTCTCTTACCTTGACGAAGATAGTAAATCACTAAGTTTAGCCTAGCTTCAGGAATGACATCAACCAGGGGAGGCAAAACCTGCAAAGCCCCTTCTCCTCCTCGGAAAACTACCTAAAGACAGAAAAACTATTATTATGGCAATAAATATGAGTATGTTTATTGGTAGAAATACATACGGAGCTGACACAGTTACTCTTTGAAGGGAAGTATATATTTTTGAAGCTTTGTCTATACACACATAACCTTGACCTCATTTAAAAAAAAAAGCCATCCTAAGGACTTCCTTGGCAGTCCAATGGTTAAGACTCTGTGCTTCAAATGTAGGGGCTACAGATTTGATCCTTGTTTGGGGCGCTAAGTCCCATGTGTGTCACGGCCAGAAAAATAAAGTCATCCTAAAGGTAAGAAATAGAATAAAGGCATGGTCCTATTGCATATATTTCCTTTTCTCCTCATAGGAATTGTACGAAACTCTTAAAGTACCCAATAATTAATGAAACTTTTTTCTAGACAGATATTCTACATTAAAAACTCCATAAAGGAATTTATGAAATCCTTCTGAGATTATTTCCTCATCTCTAAAAGGCATTAGTAATGTCCACCTTTTAGAGTTACCATAAGGATAAAATAAGTTGAAGTGGGCTACATGCATGGCATATTGTAGGTTATATTTTGTTTTATTAAAATATTAGTAACTATTTATTAGCATCTACTATATGCCTGGTATTGTAATACCAGGGCTACACCAGGAAAAAGTCATTCTCCTGTCTGTATATAGTCTATACTCAAATGGGGAGAGACCTTCAAAGAGCAAACTTAAGTATGCTGTCATATGATAATAAAAGCTACAGAGAATAGCTAAAACAAAAATACCATCCATGAAAGGATGGTTTTAACATGCTGTTTTGTACCCAGAGCCTAGCACAGTTTCTGACACATACACACATTTGTTATTTCACAAATATACAGAAATCAAGGCAATCAAGCATAAACTACCTAATCTCTTCTTTCTATATCAAAATATCCATCTGGTCATCTTATTTGGTTCTCCTTTTCTAAGACGCTCCTTTCCCTTGCCAAGATTAATTCCTACAATTGTCTTCTTTGATGTCATGATTTTAACTCCATATGGATTTTGTTTCTGTATTAATATACTATTTCATTAATCCTGGTCCCACTTCTCAACTTTAAATATGCACAGAGGTTTCTGCTGTCTTGAAAAATCTTCACTTCACTTGGTGTCACTGTTCCTTATGAAGAGCACTGTACTCTTTTTCCTTTTTTCAATGCCACACTTGCAAAGTAAGTGGTTTGCTGTTTCAACTTTCTCTTCCTCTCACTCCTTCACTGCCCAGAAAACTTGCTGCTGCTCTCTGCACACTAATAAACCCATTCTACAAGTCACAAATATCAAGCCCTTTGACCAAATTCAATAGACTTTCCTCTCTTCTTGCTCCATGACACATCTCCAGTTTTGACACCGGTGGCCATAGCATGACAATAAAAGTGCTATTTACTAAATGCTTACTATACGCTGTATACTGCTAAGGTACCTTACATATATTACCTCATTTCATCTTCACAAGGAAATAAGGTAGGTGTGTGATTTCCTCTGTTCTACATAAGAGAACATAGAGACTCATCAGTGTTTAGTGACTTACCCAAAGTTACAAAGCTAGTATATGGTGTACTTGATTTTGACATCAGGTCTGACTGCAAAAGCTGATGTCAGTAACAATTTATAGTGCTTAATATTTTTTTCAGGTTTTGTCTTAAACTATAAAATTAATCTGTATTTACTAGAAAAAAACTTACATGTAGTATTACAACAGACAAAAGGGAAATTACCATTTTCTCACTTTTCTTTTTAATCCCACCCTCCAATTATAACTCCCATCACTAGCTGATATGCACCTTCCAGTTATATGTACATATAAAGGTTCTTTATTCTGGCTATGTATTATAGCCACTTGGAAAACTTTTAAGTATTGATAGTTGAACTTTAGCCCAACCATTCAATAAAAATCTCACACATTAATTTTTTAAAAAATCTCCTGGGTGATTAAAATGTGTAGATGTAATGACATTACAACTTCTGTGGTGGCTTCTCTGGCGGCTCAGACAGTAAAGAATCCACTACGATGCAGGAGACCTGGGTTCAGTCCCTGGGTTGGGAGGATCCCCTGGAGGAAGGTGTGGCAACTCGATCCAGTATTCTTGCTTGGAGAATCCTTATGGACAAAGGAGCCTGGCAGGCTACAGTCCATGGTGTCGCAAAGAGTCGGACACGACTGAGTGACTAAGCGCAGCACAACACAATGACATTAAGTCAGAAGTAACCTACTTGTCCATCAACAGCTGAGATGAATGGACAAAGACGACGCGGTCTGTATAGACAATGGAATATTGCTCAGCCATAAAAAATAATGAAATTTTGCCATTTGCAACATGGATGGACCTGGAGGGCATTATGCTAAGTGAAATAAGTCAGACAGAGAGACAAATACTATTTGATGTCACTTATATGTGGAATCTAAAAAAAATGCAACACACCAGTGAATAGAACAGAAAAGCAGCAGACAGACTCACAGATACAGAGAACAAACTAGTGGTTAGCAGTGGGGAGGGCAGTCTGTGGGGGTTTGGGGAAGTACAAACTACGGGGGGTAAGATAGGATATAAGGATGTATTTGTACAACAGAGAGCACAGAGCTGATATTTTGTGATAACTGCAAATGGAGTATAACTTTTAAAAATTATATAAAAATTAGAAAAATTTTATAAAATGACTGTTGGCCATTGAACAATGGTGAGGGGGATTGTTTAGGGGTGCTGACTCTCCACACAGTTGAAAATTCAAATATGATTTACAGTCAGCCACCCACATACAGAGTTCCTCCATATACGAGGATTCAACCCACCTCAGATGGTATAGTATTTATGACTGAGAAAAATCTGTGTATGAGTGGACCCATGCATTTCAAACCTGTGCTGCAGAAGGAGTTGTACATTATGTAAGTGTTTTCTCTTGCCTGCCCTTTTTTGCGTTATTTTCTTATTCTCCTCTTCCAGCTCCTTAAATACAAACACTCTCTTGGAACCATATTTCTCTCTTTTTAAACTTCTCTTTGGCTATCCCTACTCTTATGAAAACTCCTAAACCTGTCCTCCAGTCTTAATCTCTTTCCAAGTTAATTTCCAGACTACTCTAACATATCATTCTCCACAAAAATTAATCTGGGTTTAATTTATAGACTAAATTAGAAGTGAAAAGGTTAGAGGCAGAAGCTCATAATGCAAAATAACCTCAGAAAACTCTGTGATGGAGGCCTAAGTTAGAGGAGGAATGGGATATGTATAGGAGACACTGCCAAAGAAGAATTAATAGCATTAAGTGACTGAGTATCCGAGATAAGGGGGAAGAGAGAGTCTAAACCAGCTACAGTTTTCAGCATCGGTACTGGGAGACTTAGTGCTAATGAAGGTACAGAGAAATTAGAAGGAAAATGTGTAGCTATTATTACTGCCATATGCACACAAGGAATCTGAAACTCAACAATAGGGAGTAAATTGCTCAGGGTCCCCAGGTGTCTGAGTTGAATACAGCTGCTCTGCACCCACTTTACTGCTGAGTCAACTGAATCAAACTTGAAACGTCATCGGAATCTTTTTTTTTAGCAACCATCCCAGTGCAAATTTCTGTTCCAGTAAATTCAGTCAGCTCACATACATCTTCTTCATTCATTCATCCAATGTCCTTGCCACAAATGAACCCTTTAAATCCAAGTAATTCTTCAAAGACCAGCTCAAGTTTTACTTTCATCAGAAATTAAAGGATTTTCACTTTCATCAGAAAGTAAAGGATATGTTCCTTTGTCTTCACCAACAAAATGAACACGTGGATCTCACTGCCTCACACTTCTAAATGTTAAGTATGTGTTACTGCCTTCCCAGTAAGGAAAGAACCTGATATCTTAAACTCATTCTCTCTCCTTGTTGAACTCCAAGTTCAACAACACTTGGAGTAGAGAAATACTTGTTGAGATATCTCCCTTCATTCATCTTCCCAAAACCACTGTGATGTACTGAAAAGAGGGTAGGCCTCAAATCAAGACTGGAAACTCTTATTCACCAGATTGTGCCTGATGAGCTCTTTAGCAAATTCAAAGGAAGAAGAAGTGTTGTCCATCAAGCTTTTGAGTTCTGCCTGAAATTAAAAAAAGGAAAGACTTATGAAAATGACAAGTGTATAGTTCTTACATCACCTGTAAGAATTACAAAGTTTTATAGCTTACAAAGAATTTAACATGCTGCCTCCTTTGTTCTGCAGAGCTCTGAGAAATAATCAATGTAACTATTATTTTCATTTTACAGAAGAGAACCTTAAGGCTTATAAACATTAAATGACTGAACCTCTAAGCAGAAAGTCTGAAACTGGTGAACCCAAGTCTGAAGACTCCTAGAGTTAGTCTTTCCTTTCAGGTGATAAACTTTTAACAACTAAGGTTGGTTATTTTTCTTTATTTAACATTTTTAATTAACCTATGTATTATTTATTATTTTTGACTGCACTGGGTCTTCACTGCTGCACGTGGGCTTTCTGTAGTTGCTGTGAGGGGGGGCTACTCTTCATTGGAGTGTGTAGGCTTCTCTTGTTGCAGAGCACGGGGTTGAGGCACTTGGGCTTCAGTAGATGCAACACTCGGGCTCATTAGTTCAGTAGTTGCGGTCAAGGGCTCTAGAGCGCAGGCTCAGTAGGTATGGCGCACAGGCTTTAGTTGCTCAATGGCAGGCAGAATCTTTCTGGACCAGGGATTGAACTTGTGTCTCCTACATTAGCAGTCGGATTCTCAACCACTGTTACACCAGGGAAGTCCACTAAGGTTGATTCTTCAATCTGACCATTCCACCTGTGTCCTGAACTTTCCTATACTTTCCTCCTGCTGAATTGGCCTTTATTTACATGATGCAATTAATGTACCTTCTCCCTTCTATGTTACTATTTATTAGAACTATCAGATCTCTTTTGTTTTATCCTGCTTCTTTAACTTCCCCTAGAACAAACGGTCAGACATTTCTACAGTGTCTTTAGTAATGTCTGAGGCTTATTTATCCACTTCCTCAGCTTTCTGCTATTCCTTCTTGCCAATCTATAGTTTTCTAATTCTCACCTTCTTTTTCTACCTCCATCAGTGGATACCTAAGATTTTCTGGATAAAATAATTAAATTCTTGACTGTTCTCACTAAGCACTACAAACTTGTTCTACCTGATGTCATATGGGAATGCACACTTATTTAGCAACCTTTTACTAATCTCCTCTTGTCTATAGCAGGAATTCCAAAGTCTTGGGTAATATTAGGCTAGTTCAGCAGTTTTCAAGCTTTTTGATCTCAAGATCTTTTTTAAACCTTAAAAATTACTAAGCATCCCAAAGAGTTTTTGTTTATGTGGGTTATAGCCATTCATATATATTATATTAGAAATTAAAACAGAAATTTAAAGTATTCAATTAATCAAAAGTACTAATAAACTTACTACACATTAACACAAATAACATATTTTTCATTTAAAAAAAAACTGTATTTACCAATAAAAAAAATTTAGTGACAAGAGTGGTACTGTTATGTATTGTTGCAAGTCTCCTCAATGTCTGCCTTAACTGTTGACAGCTTGATTGGCATATCTGTGCCTGCAATCAATCTATTTTGAAATCATGCTGTCTCTGGAAAACTTCACTGCACATTCAAAAATGAATGAAAGTGAAATCTTTTAGTATTATGAGGCTAGCTTTGATCTCAGACAGGGCCAGCCAGGACGAAAGGGGAGGCAAGTGAGATGTTCAGGGCATAAAATTTAAAGCAGCACTCATTGCACATGAAAAGATGCTCAACATCATTCTAGCTATCAGGAAAATACAAATCAAAATTACAGTGAGATTCCACTCCACATCCACTGGGATGGCTAGGATAAAAAAGACAGAGAATAACAACTATTGGTAAGGATGTAGAAAAATTGAAACTCTTACACACATTGCTAGTGGGAATGGAAACTGGTGCAGCCACTTTGGAAAATAGTCTGAAAGTTCCTCAATTAAATATAACTCCCGTATGACCCAGGAATTCCATTTCCAGGTATATGCCCAAGAGAAATGACACATATTCAAAACAAGCCCCAAAACATGTATATACATGTTACAGCTGCATTATTCATAGTAGGAAGAATGTGGAAACAATCCAAATATCCATCTCTGACAACTGGAAAAATACAATGTGGTACATCCATACAATGGAATATTATTTGGTGATAAAAATGAATGAAGTACTGAAGCATGCTATAACACAATGAACTTCATAGATATTAAGCTAAAGTAAAACAGGCCAGTCATAAAAGATTATATAGTATTAATATGTGACTCCTTTTTAGAGGAAATATCCAAAACACACACATCTATAGAAACAGAAAGTGGATTAGTAGCTGTTTGGGGTTGGCGGGATGGGGGCTGATAGCTATAGATTACGGAGTTTCTTTTTGAAGTAATGGAAATGTTTTAGAATTGACTGTGGTGGGAATTCCCTGGCAGTCCAGTGGTTAGGACTCAGCACTTTCACTGCCAAGGGTGTGGGATCAATCGCTGGTTAGGGAAGTTAGATCCTGCAGGCTGCATGGTGTAGTCAAAAATGGGGGGGGGGTAGTGTTTAAAAATAAGTAAATAAATGAATAAAATTGACTGTGGTGAAGATTAAACACAGTGGTGAATACACTAAAACCCACAGAATTGTATGTTTCAAAAGGGTGACTACATGGTACGTTAGTTATACCTCAATAAAGCTGTTAAAACATAGAGGTATAAATAGAAGACGTAGGTCATCTTAATTTAGAGTTAAAATGACTTGTCTAAAAGTACAAAAACATGATAGAAATCATGTAAGAAATATTCCTCATGATACACATGCTTTCATATTCAAATTTTCTGTTTCCTATATTTAAAATGAAAATCCCTTATGATTATACAGTGGAGATGACAACTAGGTTCAAGGGATTAGATCCGGTAGACAGTGTCTGAAGAACAATGGACGGAGGTTTATAACATTGTACATGAGGTGGTGACCAAAACCATCCCAAAGAAAAAGAAATGTAAGAAGGCAAAGCGGTTGTCTGAGGAGGCTTTACAAATACCTGAGGAAAGAAGACAAGCAAAAGGCAAAGGAGAAAGGGAAAAATATACCCAACTGAATGCAGAGCTCCAGAGAACAGCAAGAAGAGATAAGAAAGCCTTCTTTACCGAATAATGCAAAGAAATAGAGAAAAAAAATAGAATGAAAAACACTAGAGATCTCTTCAAACAAACTGGAGATAACAGGGGAATATTTCATGCAAAGATGGGCACAATAAAGGACAGAAATGGCAAGGAATCACAAAAGTAGAAGAGATTAAGAAGACGTGGCAAGAACACACAGTAGAACTGAATGAAAAAGGTCTTAATGACCCAGATAACCACAGTGGTGTAGTCATTCACCTAGAGCCAGACATTGTGGAGTGTGAAGTTAAGTGGGCCTTAGGAAGCATTACTATGAACAAAGCTGGTGGAGGTGATGGAATTCCAGCTGAGCTATTTCAAATCCTAAAAGAAGATGCTGTTAAAGTACTGCACTCAATGTACTAACAAATTTGGAAAACTCAGTAGTGGCCACAGGACTGGAAAAGGTCAGTTTTCATTCCAATCCCAAAGAAAGGCAATGCCAAAGAACGTTCAAATTACCATACCATTGCATTCATTTCATATGCTAGCAAGACTATGCTCACAATCCTTCAAGCTAGGCTTCAGCAGCAGATGAACTGAGAACCTCCAGATATTCAAGCTGGATTTAGAAAAGGCAGAGGAACCAGAGATCAAATTGCCAGCATTTGCTGGATCATAGAAAAAAGCAAGGGAATTCAAAAAAAACATCTATTTCTGCTTCATTGCTAAAGCCTTTGGCTGTGTGTACCACAACAAAGTGTGGAAAATTCTTAAAGAGATAGGAATACCAGACCGCCTTAACCTGCCTCCTGAGAAACGTGTATGCAGGACAAGAAGCAACAGTTACAACTGGACATGGAACAATGGACTAGTTCAAAATTGGGAAAGGAGTACATCAATGCTGTATATTGTCACCCTGCTTATTTAACTTATACGCAGAGTACATCATGTGAAATGCAGGGATGGATGAAGCACAAGCTGGAATCAAGATTGCCGGGAGAAGTAGCAATAACCTCTGATATGCAGATGCTACCACTTTAACAGCAGAAAGCAAAGGGGAACTACAGAGCCTCTTGATGAACGTGAAAGAGGAAGGTGAAAAAGCTGGCTTAAAATTCAGCGTTCAAAAAATGAAGATATGGCATCTGGTCCCATCATTTAATGGCAGATAGATGGGGAAAAGTGGAAACAGTGACAGATTTTATTTTCTTGGGCTCCAAAATCACTGTGGATGGTGACTGCAGCCACCAAATTAAAAGATGCTTGCTTCTTGGAAGAAAAGCTATGACAAACCTAGACAGCATATTAAAAAGGAGAAACATCACTTTGCCGACAAAAGTTCACATAGTCAAAGCTATGGTTTTTCCAGTAGTCATATACAGATGTGAGAGTTGGACCATAAAGAAGGCTGAACATCGAAAAACTGATGCTTTTGAACTGTGGAGCAGGAGATGACTCTTGAGAGTCCCTTGGACAGCAAGGAGATCAAACCAGTCAATCCTAAAGGAAATCAACCATGAATATTCATTGGAAGGACTGATGCTGAAGCTCCAATTCTTTGGCCACCCAATGTGAAGAGCTGACTGTTTGGAAAAGACCCTGATGCTGGAAAAGTCTGAGAACAAGAGGAGAAGGGGTAACAGAGATGAGATGGTTGGATGGTATCACTGACTCATGGACATGAGTTGGAGCAAGCTCCAGGAGTTGGTGATAAAACAGAGAAGCCTGGAGTACTGCAGTTCATGGAGTCCCAAAGAGTCAGACAAGACTTAATGACTCAACAACAACAACAATAATATTTAAAACATGTATTAGGGTTTGGTCTTTTCAATCTAACTTGTCAATCTTTGTCATTAATTGAGAAATAAAACCTTTTAGATATAATTACAGATAATTTGGATTTGTAAAAGGCAAAACAATAAGCTTCTAGAATATCAGAGAACAAAATTTGGGTTAGGAAATATTTTTTTAAATAAAATACAAAAAGCACTAAACATAAAGAAAAAGATAAATCTAACTATGTTTCAGCCTATAAAATCTTTGATAATTGCTCAGTTCACTATTTACTATGTATATAAAGTTAAGGACTTTATATACATCACAAAAACCTACAATAATTCAGTATTGTTATTTTGCATACTTTGTACTGAAACCACATAGCTAGTAACCTAAGATTGGAATTTGGATAAAATTTCTTTGTCCTCTGAAACTATTCCTTCCTTTCACAAGCATCCTATACTCACTGCTTCTATTTCTTCATCATCTACTTGTCTTTCTTCTGCCATATCCCTTAGGACGTTTCTCAGTCCAAGAGGTTACTCATTCACTCCTTATCTCCTTGACATCTAGCTTCAACACTCAATAATAATGATACCCCAACCAGTGTAGGAAATCCCAGTTATGAAATCCAATGGCTTTTTCTTAATCTTCATCTTTATTGACCTGTTTTGAACTTCCTCCTTTTTTAAACATGACTCTCCCTTAACCTGTTAGTCATATTTTAAATTTCTCATTCAACCATTACTTCATTGGCATCAACTTTGTATATACATTGTGCCAGGTCCTGGGATACAAATGCCACAAGGCTCAACCCTCAGTAAGCTTATCTAGATTAAAGATAATTAAAGCAGGTTCATGAGGCCTTGCTCCATTAGGACCCACCACCATCTGGACCCTAAGGGCCCCCATGCAGCTCAGTGCCACGGCTCTGTGCTACCCCATGATCGTGGGTGTCAGCAAGGCCTACAAGATGACTAAGAACGTGAGCCACCAGAGCTATGGCCACTGTTACTGGGGGCACCTCACCAAGAACAAGCCTCATGATCTGAGAGGTCTGCAGCTTCACCCCTTAGGGGAGTGGCAAGCCATGGAGCTGCTCAAGGTCTCTGAGAGCAGGCCTCAAGTTCATCAAGAAAAGGGTGGGGACACACATCCATGCCAAGAAGAAGGGAGAGGAGCTGAGTAATGTCCTGGTAATCACGAGGAAAGTCACAGTCAAGTGCAGAGCTCCTTCCTCTCTGTGAATAATAAAACTTGTCCAGGAAAAAAAAAAAAGGTAATTAGGCAACAATAAGCATGATTTTATATAGATATAAAATCATATATAATAGCCATATTATTACCAATTATTTGTTGGTAAGATATAATAACCATATTGTTTGATTTCATATATGTATATATATATATATATAATCATGCTTGTTATTTGGTAGCTGTATTATTACTTGTGAATGTGTGTATATATATATATATATATATATAAGTTAAGAGCAGAGAAGAATTGCACACCTAAATTTACATTAAATTTTAGTGGTTAAGTCTATGGGCTTTATTTTTTGTTTTGTTTTGTTTCTTTTTTTAAATTTATTTTTTAATTGAAGGGTAATTACTTTACAGAATTTTGTTGTTTTCTGTCACACATCAACATGAATCAGCCACCTATGGGCTTTAGAGATCTGAATTTCTCACTTGTTAGTTGTACAACTTTGGGTGAGTTGTTCAAAGGACTTTAAGAATTGAATGAATCATTACATAATATTTCATGCTTACTATAGAAAAGCAGAATGTTTTGGTGTTTGGGGAGAGAATGAATTATACAATACAGAGCCCATTATAAAAGATACTAGAGGAATGCTTGCTTTTAAAAGGTTTAATAAAACTATCGTAAGTAAATACAAACTATATCCTATTGCTGTAAAAAAAAAAAAAGAAAAGAAAGCTCCTTAGGGTACATTTGTTATAGTTATCCACTGCTGGAGAACATTATACAATCAATATGTAATCTGCACATGCACAATTTCAAATGAAAAAGCATGCTTTTAGTGAACAAGAAGTACAATTTGCTGTCCTGAGTTGGATAGCATTACATTTAGAGCATATTGGTTAGCCATGTCACCCACTCCAGACTATGGAAAGAACATGTGCAGACAAAATATAAACATTTAAAAGGTTGGGCCTTATGCCAAAATTGGCAAAGCCCCCAAGACTGACTCAATATAGAAAGACAAAAACATACTTCTTTTATTTATTTTAACCTAAACTCTAATTAAAGATCAAATTGCAAATCCAGTTTACTATTAAACTGCTGATGCTGGAAACTAGTCAATTAGGCAGGGACTCTAGCTGAAATGAGGATATCCAAGAATGTATTTTATTTCATTACATAAAGCAACCATTCCATTGCATACTAAGCAATTTAATTGTAAGAATTTCTTTTGCCTCAAGTGAGCATCTTTATCAACATAAGCCATGAAAAGTGAACCTGAGCAAATGTTAAGGATATGTGTTCTCCATCCACCAGCTGATAAATGCTGTTTCACTCAGCAACTCAATCTGCTGTTAGTGTGAAGTATATTAATAGTGCTTCCTGCTATTACACAATAAATTTTGCTTTGATATAGTACTTAATTTTCTAGTTTCAATTTCTTACTCTCTCCCCCTATTCTGGACTTCCCAGGTGGTGCAGTGGTAAAGAATCTGCCTGCTAATGAAGGAGGTGCAGTAGATGCAGGTTTGATCCCTGGGTTGGGAAGACCCCCTGGAGGAGGAAATAGCAACTCACTCCAATACTCTTACCTGGAAAATCCCATCGACAGAGGAGTCTGGCAGGCTACAGTCCATGGGGTCACCAAAGAGTCAGACATGACTGAGCACAATCATTCCTTCCCCTACTCTAGGCTGGTATGATGCCACTTACACTATCTTTTGGGCAGAGTGTTGACACATAAAGAAATTTTGCATTTAAATTTTGGTGGCTTCCAACATCAACTAAAATAATGGCCAAGGAAGTAATTTGTACTCACGGACCCCCCTCATAGGGTTAACCTAAACATATCTGTACACAAAGTATATTCAAATATATATACCGAATCTGTATAGATATAGAACATGCTATCTATATATCTATAGATCTATTTATATCTATGTTTATATGTATATATATGTGTATGCATGTGTTTGTGAGTAGTTTAATAAAATGAGATCATGATGTATGGACTTCTCTATACTCTGAGTTTCAAATAAAATGACAGCTATAACAACAAGGAAAAAAGAAAAAAAGAGAGCTATATTAACAGAATTTATCCACAGGATTGTGAGGGAAACTAAAAAATGGATACAAAGTATTCTGCACAGTGCCTATAAGTTAACCACTTTCTAACTACTTATAAAATGCCCCCCACTACTGCTTCTGGGAGTAACCTTAAAGAGATACTGAAGTATCACTAAGCAGAGAAAGGCACTCCAGGAAACAGAATGCTGCGTACAAAGCCATGGCACTAGGAGGATATGAGCGTGTGAAAAAAAACTCAATGACTGGACTGAAGAGAGCAAAGACTAAAGGCAGGAAAATTATTTAAGGAGTTGAAAGAAAAGGTAAGGAATGCCTGAACTAGAGCAGCGGCAAAGGAGAAGAACAGAGAAAAGAGGTATCTAGAACAGAACAGAAAGGAACTGGTAGAAAATGAGACTGCGTATGAAGGAGAAGAGAGTGATAGATACTCTAGGTTTCTGATTACATGTTGATGACTCTGAGCCACAAACATATTTCAGAGAAAGAAGCAAAAATATTTGGTTTTTAACATACTTAAGGTAATGTAAGACATAGATAAAGATCATCTACAGTATATCAGATGCACACAGAGAATTCAGAAGTCAACACTCTTTGTTAGAATATCTGGTAAGTATAAATATTTATACAGTTGGGTTCTTACAGAATCACACTGGCAATAACAAAGGGATATTAATCAAGAGTAACAGATAATAGTTTTATCAATAACCCAGGAAGTGTAGGGTAATTCAAACTGGAATGAAGTGAATTAAGAACAGATTTCATGAGGTACCATTACACGCCAGTCAGGATGGCTGCTATCCAAGAGTCTACAAGCAATAAATGCTGGAGAGGGTGTGGAGAAAAGGGAACCCTCTTACACTGTTGGTGGGAATGCAAACTAGTACAGCCGCTATGGAAAACAGTGTGGAGATTTCTTAAAAAACTGGAAATAGAACTGCCATATGACCCAGCAATCCCACTTCTGGGCATACACACTGAGGAAACCAGATCTGAAACAGACACGTGCACCCCAGTGTTCATCGAAGCACTGTTTATAATAGCCAGGACATGGAAGCAACCTAGATGCCCATCAGCAGATGAATGGATAAGGAAGCTGTGGTACATACACACCATGGAATATTACTCAGCCGTTAAAAAGAATTCATTTGAACCAGTCCTAATGAGATGGATGAAGCTGGAGCCCCTTATACAGAGTGAAGTAAGCCAGAAAGATAAAGAACATTACAGCATACTAACACATATATATGGAATTTAGAAAGATGGTAACGATAACCCTATATGCAAAACAGAAAAAGAGACACAGAAATACAGAACAGACTTTTGAACTCTGTGGGAGAATGTGAGGGTGGGATATTTCAAAAGAACAGCATGTATACTATCTATGGTGAAACAGATCACCAGCCCAGGTGGGATGCATGAGACAAGTGCTCCGGCCTGGTGCACTGGGAAGACCCAGAGGAATCGGGTGGAGAGGGAGGTGGGAGCGGGGATCGGGATGGGGAATACGTGTAAATCCATGGCTGATTCATATCAATGTATGACAAAACCCACTGAAATGTTGTGAAGTGATTGGCCTCCAACTAATAAAAAAAAAAAAAAAAGAACAGATTTCATCATTACCTCAGCGGCTTTGCCGTTGTAAAGGCGAAAATGGTTACAGGCCTTGAGATTGAGTGCGATGGTGCTATCAGGAATTTGCTGAAGATAAACAGCCAGGACTTCTTGAGACACGTCATAGTAATCCAGCTTGTAATAACATAGGGCCACATAAACATTGAGGGCAAGGTATTCCCTATTAGAAGAAAAAATTAAGGATTCACAATTTAAGTCTACTTCACAAAAATGTTGTCAAACTAGAGACATTTCTTACTGGCTCAACTGGACAGCAAGACAAAGAGGACATTTCTTTTTTTAAAGAAAAAGGCAATATGATCAGTGTAGCATTTTTCTTTTTGTGTTATAGTATTTGAGTGTTTTGATATAAGTAGAGTAAAAGATGATGACTAGAGGAGAAAGGGAAAAGTTCAACCACTACCTGTTCATGTTAAAAAAACAAAACTAATATAATCCATAATGACGTATAAATGCAAATAAGCTGACACCATACAGAAGATGGACAGACAAGGCAAGTGGATTTGATGACTGAGAATGGGAACAAGTGGGAGACTATGAACGTAAAGCAAAAGAGGGAGAAGAGAGATGGATGAGATATTTTGGGATGTTGAAGAGAGACTAAGTAGTCAGTGATAAAGTTGGAATACTAGTTCTTCAGAACAGTTTGTTTCTAATTTTGTTAGCAAATTACCTTCAATGTAACTACAACACTGAACAATGATACACCTAGACCATGCATTTTCAACAGGAGTGATATCACCCCCAAAGGGGTGAAAATTGGTTCTTATGGAGAGATTAAACATAATATTTATTTTATATATATACATACATACAGATATACATACAGTACATATACATATATCTGTATACAGATATACATACAGTACATAACCAGATATACAATATACTTGTGGTACTGAAACTTAATGGGAGGGCAATTAAGAGGGGGAAAGACAATCTAGACAATAAGGAGTCTAGACAATAAGGAGATCTTAATCTCACCAGATTATTGGCTAAACAGATTCGAACACACAGTGATATTAGAACCAAAGGACACTAGGTCCTCAGCCAAACTGGGTACAGAAGAAAGTAACAAAATGAGAGTTCAAGGAGGCACAACAGGACTCACACCTGTTATCTAGCAGTATTCGCTTGTAAATATCAATAGCTTCTTGGTAGTGAGATCGCATATAGTGGATTGAGGCCAAACTGAGTTGATCTTCTGTGATATCCTGAAGATTCTGATGGAAGTTCATCAATTTCTTCTCATCATTAAACTAAAATTGTAAGAGAAAAAAGACATATAAAAATTCATGTTAGAGTATGGTTAGAGAAATCAACACTTATGTAACACAAATTTAATTCCCCACTTCCTCAGCCACTTGCCTGTTCTCCCTGTTTCCCTTCAGCTCCCAGTGTTCTCTATCTCGCCTTCAGACAAAGAATAAAATAGTCTCCAGAGGCAGAGTCTTAGTCTTTAGTTACAACCCATTAATTACTTGACCCCCCTCTTCTTACTTTCTGTTTCTTTTCTATTTCTTTCTTTATATCTTCTCCCTCCCTTTTTATTTTCTATGTTTCTATCTTTTTTATATGCTGTTTATAAGAGACACATTTAAAATAGGACATAGAAAAGTAAAGAATGAACAGATATAAAAAGACGTAATAGGCAACCACTAACCAAAAGAGAGCTGATAGAGCTACACAAACATGACAATGTAGTGTTTACATGAAGAGAGAGTTTTAGAGATAAAGACAGATATTTCATAATGATAATGATAAATGTTTCCATTCACCAAAAGGACATAACAATTCTATATCTGTATGCACTTAATGAGAGTCTGCAAAACATGTAAAGCAAAAATTGAAAGAACTAAACAAAGAGAGATAATTACAGCATGAAATTTTTAAATACACCAAAAATAATTATTTTCAAGTACTATCTACAGATAAACTCCCTGTAAAATAATTTAGCACTATCAATTAACAGCTTTAAATTTTTATTGTTCATACTCAATAACCCAATAAGTATATTTCTAGGATGTTAGAATTACATTTTTATAATTAAAATCAAAATCAATCTTGAAGCCAAATAACTAGGAAATGCTGAAAGAATTGTGGCACATGCATATAATGGATTGTTATTTAAAACGGATGGGTTTGAAGACTAGTGACTCAGGGATACGTTCACAATTTAAAGGTAAGTTGTAGAATACAAAAGTATATATTTAACATAAATCCCATTCTGCAAAACAAATGAACAAAAATACAAATATGCATATAAAAAATAATTATCCTTAAAGGGATATGCCAAAAGGTTGAAATATAGTTAACTTTAAATATGGTAGACGTTTGAACAAACTCTGAGAGATAGTGAAGGAAAGGGAAGCCTGGTGTGCTGCAGTCCATGGGGTCACAAAGAGTCAGACATGATTTAGCGACAGAACAACAACAAAAATATCTTTTTATTGCATATTTATATTTTGATTACTAGAATGTGTGATTTTATAATATGAAAAAGTATTAAGAAATAATTTTATGATGATAATCAAAATTATTGCCATAAGGCAGGCAATTCAGAAAAGTACGTATTTATTTTCAGGAGTCAGGACAAGGCATCTTTGCTTCTGCTTCCTAAGAGACAATAAGATGGTGGAAACAAACTAATCTTAAAAGACTATTGCTTAAGAAGAACAAAAACCTAACATCTCGGAATAAATTAACAGGGTGAAAAACATTAATGGGGAAGAAAAATCCTATAAAACTAATACCTGTATTCTACTTGCTCTAAACATATCATTAACAAGAATTTCTACTTAATTCTCTTTCACCCATGTTGGTAACAAGAAAGAAAGAGAAAAATATTTTAAAAACAAAAGTTTTAATTTATGTCAATTAAAAAAGAAAAACAAGATTTTACATTAAAAAAGGTGAAATAAGCACAAAAATACCTTGTGAGCCAAGTGGAAGAGGAGGCGGTTTTGAAGTCGGCTTTTTGGAGCTGAGAAAAAAAATCCAAGGTGCTTATTAAAGACCTCAATTGTCTATGGCACTTAGTCCCTTGTAGGAGTGACATGAGACTCAGATAAGGATATTCCCAAATCCTTACCCATGGGATCCTGCTATGTCTCTGCTATAAAATATATTTTAGTCTAGTCCTACTGCAGTAGAAAGAACATCATCAAGGACCAGAAGGAAAACAGTCTAGAGTTCTGCTCGTGCCCACCCTGGTTTTCCTGGCTCTGTCGTGGTAAAGCACAGCCTGCACTCTTCACGGTGCCAGCAGCAGCCCCTCCCGCGTAGTTCACACGCGGGACCAAACACGAAGCAAATGGTTGTGGTCATATCAGTACATACAGGAATCCAGTTGAGAGAGTCATTTCCTAGGCAGGTTGATAAGAAGTCTAGGGGTCCCCAAGGAGAGAGGGGTCTGGAATTCTCAAGAAGCAAGAAAATACAAACTTTTTTGGTCCTTCAACATTCCTTAGGATCATATAACAATAATGTATCCTGCTTGAAGACAGTCTCCAGAAAAAACCTTCTGGCTAATCCTTATCTTACACCGTTACACCTTATCTTAAGGTGTAAATTATGGGAGTAAGTCTAGTGAGGTCTTTACAACCTCCAGACATTCTTTTGATTCACTGTCAAAACTAATTAGAGAGTATATAATTCCATTGCTAACACTAGCAAGGGGGTACTCTTTCTGTCCCCTTCTGATGCCTATGTCAGAAGCTTTCTCTATCTCCTTTATACTTTAATAAAACTTTATTACACAAAAGCTCTGAGTGATCAAGCCTCGTCTCTGGCCCCGGATTGAATTCTTCTCCTCCGGAGGCCAAGGATCCCAGCGTCTTTGCGTGTTCAACAACAACCTTTCAGTGTTGTCAATTCCCTCTGAACTCTTCTTTTCATAGTTACACTGCCATGTTTTCCTAAATGGGGCTTCCCAGGTGCTTCAGTGGTAAAGAATCTGCCTGTCATTGCAGGAGACGCAGGTTTGATCCCTGGGTCATGAAGATCCCCTGGAGAAGGGAATGGCAACCCACTCCAATATCCTTGCCCGAAAAATCCCATAGACAGAGGAGCCCAGTGGGCTACAGTCCATGGGGTTGCCAAGAGCCAGACACAACTGAGCACACTCGCACGCATTTTCCTAAATACTAGCCCATTGTCCACAGATCTGGCATGATAATCTGCCATCTAAAAGAGGTAGCCAAGCAAAACGGTTAACATCTTTTAAATTCCAGATCCCCTTTGTGCTCTTGGAGAATTTTCCTAATTCTGGGCACTCAATATTATTAATATATCTCTTTACAACAAAAAGTCATACTTCAATGTTAAAAAAGAAAAAATATATATGGAAAGAGAGATAGTTACCTTGATCACCTTACATGCATCTAACTGTTCTACACACAAAGTCTAGAAACATGAGCTAAATAACTCAAAGACCGTTATAACCGAATTGGGAAAAACTACATCAGTAAATTGAAACAACTTGGGTACAAATCAAGAGATTTTCCATGACCTTGAACTGGAATTCTATCTAAATATGTATTTACCAGTTAATTCTCTAAGAATTCTACCCTGGAATACACTCGTCGCTCCCATATTTCCTAACAAACATTCTTTTGCCCACTTTCTCTATTTTTCTTTGATTTTAATTTGATTCATACTCTAATTATTCTTAATCTTTCCTCCCATATTTCCATTTTGCCCTACACTGATTGGCAAATCTGAATTCACTTCTCCTAAGATGACTGACCTCATAAGTCAAACAAAAGGGAAGAAATTTGGATTCTTCAAGCTGAGATTACTAGGCTTGTCATTTACAAGTAGGGCAAGAAGCTATAAAATCCACATTCATGAGAGCTTGAACAACTATACCCAACTCCTCCCACCAGCATGAATGTCCCACCACAGGAGGGCCTAAGAAAGGCACCTTGTCTTTTTCTTCTCTCATCCTTCTGCTTTTTGGCTCTAGCTTCTGGGGAGGTAAGTGGGGAGGGTTAAGGGTAAGGCACACAGAGATTAATTCTGCTGTTAAACATAAAGTTGCTAAGATCCAATATTCTTTGAAGAGTAGAGCTTTTCTTTCTTTCTTTTTTTTTTTAGCTTTCTAATGTCACTTGATTTTTCCTCGAGAAAGGTATTAAGTAAGTTTAAAAATCTCCAAAATGACTCTTAGTATTAGTGATGAATATCAGATATTAAAAGGGCTCATTTACCTTTAAATCCAGCTGCTTCAGCTTGTTTATACATTCCAAGAAAAAAGTAGGTACAGGCTAGGTTCACCCAGACTTCAGGATTGCAATTTTCTTCTTTTGTTGCATTTTCATATTCCTGAAATATACAATAACCAGTGATCCCTTATAGCAGTAAAGCAATCAATGGGCCATTCCTTTATGTATAATGGAATAGGAGTTCTTGATTGGGCAACTTCACATTTAGGAGAATTCTATTTGCTCCTTAGGGCTTCCCAGGTGGCGCTAGTGGTAAAGGACCCGCCTGCCGATGCAGATGTAATTTCAGTCCCTGGGTCGGGAAGATCCCCTGGAGGAGGGCATGGCAATCCACTCCAGTATTCTTGCCTGGAGAATCCCACGAACAGAGGAGCCTGGCAGGCTACAGTCCAGAGTCGCAAAGAGTCGGACACAAATGAAGTGACTTACCATGTACACACATGTGCTCCTTATATTCTATACCTGTAATATTAAATACTGCAGTTAGGGCTCAAGCCTACCCATGTGGGACTGTGGCCCATAGAACCCTACACTTAGTTTTTTTTTTTCCCTTTTAATATTGATATGGGCTAACAAACTGCAGAAATGAAAAACAACTAAAATATTTTCTTTTTGCTAACTTAAAAAGACATTTAAAATGCATAGTTTCAGCTAACTTAAAATCCGATAACCTTAATATGCTACAAATTTGATTTCATTCTAATTGTTTTCTGGCTTTGTTTACTTGGCTTTACATTTTAAAAATTTGGTCTTTGAGGGTTTTTCCCTTCCCTGTTAAGGACAGTTTCTGAAATTCACTTTGTCAACTACATTTTCCATATACTGTTTTACTATCAGTCTTCACCACATGCCTATTTTCTTTCTTACTCCATTTGAACTACTCTCTCTTCTCCTAAATCTTTCACAAATACTACCAGCTTCTATTCTGCCCTCTTCACACCTTCACTTTTCTTTCACTGATTTTGTTGCTTTTGTTCATATCTGTTTCTCATTACCTGATCTCGGATATTTTTCATTTTAGTAGTGCAGGCTTTTAATATCCTTAAATTACATTTTGAGAGTGAGAATACATAAGAAAGGTCAAAACGATTTCATTTATGAGTTAAAAATTATAGACATAAAAAAAAATTATTGACATAAGGCATCTACAATTTTTATGTACAGCCATAATTCCATAGATTGTTAATTACATTGTAGGGTTTACAATGACCAAGAAAAACAACTTTCAAAACTATACTTTTAAAAATATTTAAAGAAATAATATATTAAAAAATATAAAGATAAAATAATTTTTCCTATGTCTAAAATTAACCTTGCAAAATAACCACGAACTATTTTGGAGAAAAGAATCATAAAACTTTTAATCAAAAGGGCTTATTTTTCTTCTCCTGAAGATTTCCTTAAGAAAGACTAATATTAATATATTGAACAATCTCATTAGTATATATCTAAAAGGAAAAAGTAAACTAACATTGCTACATATACTTGAACATATATAGAAGATTTCTGAAGCAATATATCAAAAAAGAGCCGATGCTTACTTTGGTTAACAAAGAAATAGGATGGAGGAAGGCAGACAGGGTGACTTTTTTCCTTTTTCCTTTGTTCCCTTCTATATTGCTTGAATTTTACCATGAGCATGTATTATTATAATACGAAACTTAGTAACATTTCAAAACCCTACAGTTACTTTAAAAAAAAAAAAATTTAACTAACCTCCAAAGCTCTCTTGTAGTCACCCAGGTGAAAAGCACAGTATCCAATCCACAAATTAGTATCCTCTTCTTGTTCCCCAACATGACGTTTGAACTTCACGTTAAAATTTCATGAAAAAAAAAAAATCATGAATACTTTGAATGGTAAGCCCTTGTTTAAAAAACTGCTATGTTAAGTTATTAACAAACAATAGGAAATTGCAAGTTATGGAAGCAAGATAATCTCAGTTTAATCAAACTGATACCCACAGAACTCAGCACAATTAACTACCTTTTCCTCAAATATTTCACAATTGTTTTTGTGTTTACTGACACCTTACTCCAGGAAGTATCTAAGAGTTAGCCTCATAACAATTCTGGATGATATATAAGGATCATAAGAACTCTGTGAAATATTTAATGCCAAATAACTGAAGGTTAGAAAAATTAAGCAGTGACCTCAAGGCCACACACAGCCAGTTAAGAGTGGTGCTAGGGACCACGGAGCCAACTGATTCCAAAGCCCATGTTTTCACCCTCTATCCCATGTTCTACTGCATTTAACTTCACACTTCAAACCTGTCCCATGAGCACACACATATATTTATTCATAGGTTATAACTTTTCACTGAAGACAAGGCATTAAATCATTCTATCACCCTTGAACAGGCTTGCCAGGGCCTACAAGAATTAAAGATTTTAAAAGACCACTGAATCATTTATGTCCATTGTAAAAAAATATTCATGAATTCATCATCCAATGAAACAAAAGTCCTGTTTTGGAGGAAAGGTGTGAGATCCTAAAGGAGAAGTCTGAATTACCATGAGGTTTTTTGTTTTTTTGGCAAAAGGAGATTTTTTTTTTTCCCACTCTATGTGGGAATAAGTCAAAAGCATAAGTGAAAAAGTAAAAATTAAACAGATCATTGTTGATTTGTAGTGACCTAAACAGAAAGGAAATCTAAAAAACAGTGGAAATATTTATGAGTATAACTGATTCGCTTTACTGTACAGTAGAAGCTAACACAACATTGTAAAGCAACTATAATAAAAATAAGATAAAATTTTAAAAAACCAATCATTGTTAACAAAGCTTCAGGTGCCTTGACCAGTACAAGAAGAAGATATCTGTTGATACTTTGTCTAAATAAAAACTTACTCTTATAGCTAACTCTATAATATTAGAAATTCTCCTCTCACCTGGAGAAGGAAATGGCAACCCATTCCAGTATACTTGCCTGGAAAACCCAATGGACAGAGAAGCCAGGTGGGCTACAGTTCATGGGGTCACAAAGAGTCAGACGCGACTGAAGCGACTAAACAATAACAACCTCTCACCAAATACTGTGAATTTGAGTGCAGTGCCTTAAGTCGGAAGAAACTCTTATTTGAGGTCTCCCTGAATTTGCCCCTGGAATTCCCTGGAGCCACAGCAGAGCTCACAGGCCCTTCCTCATCCCACACCAGGGCAGTTCCCATTCCGATCCATCATGGCACTTTGGCTACCTAAGAATGAAAGCATAGAGCTGAGCCTCCCTGGACAACTTAAAGGCAGCATGGGATCACACAATAAGGAAAGTGTGGTCACTTCCTTAAAGAAAAGAGAGAAGAGAAAAAGAGACTAACAAAAATCACACATGTATCTACCACTCAGTCCACTGATTTACAGAGCTAGAGGGTCCTTCCAAGGCAGCTCCCCTGATTTAAAGATAAGAAATCTGACACCAGAAAAGTTTAAGCAATGTGCTCAACACCAGCACACTAGCAAGAAACACAGGACTTTACATGCAAGACTGAGAAAGATATATAAAGCTGATTACAACACTTATTGTTGATAGAGTAATACGGCTGTTGTAGTGCTTTAGAGAAATGATTATGGCACAACACAACTGGCTGTGCTGTCAAAACTCCTCCCCTCTTTGTTCTTTGGTGCGCCCCTTCATTCTCTATAACATGTTCTTCCCACAAAACCATTTCCCAAAGTGCAGTATCAGTGGACCATCTACATCAACACTTAGGCTATTTGCCCAAAATATTGGGTTCTTGAGTTTCCCTGGTGGCTTAGATAGTAAAGAACCTGCCTGCAACTCAGGAGACCTGGATTCAATCCCTGGGTCGGGAAGATTCCGTGGAGAAGGGAATGGCATCCCACTCCAGAATTCTTGCCTGGGAAATCCCATGAACAGAGGAGCCTGGTGGGCTATAGTTCATGGGGTCAAAAAGAATTGGGCATGACTGAGCAACTCACACACACAAGGTAGGAGTCCAGAAATGTACATTTAAACAAGTACCACAAGTGACTCTTATGAGTATTAAAAGTTGAGAACTACTGCCAGAGAGATTTGAAATATCTTCTGAAGATACAGTATTTCAGACAATAAGCATGAAACATGGTAGAATTATTTAAATTTGATCAAAATGTTATTACATATTAATAGGAATAAATCATAAACTTGTCAGGGGGTGGAATAGGCAATGTGTGAACTGACACTGTATTAAATGCCCCTCTACATTTTTAGGCTGGATTTGCCATCAGTGGAACTAGACATAATTAAAAGTGTCTCTCAAGAAATAAGTCTATCATGTAAAAAAAGAGAGAGAGACAGAAAGAAGTCTATCTTTTTAGTTCATTTTTAGTCAGGTTTATAGTTAACCTTGAATCTGTGCCTGACTAGATTTACAGGAAGTCCCAGAATGCACCCACCTGTTCAATGCATAGCAACCAGCATTCACCCATGCATTCCTCTATATGATGGTTATTTACGTTCTAAGAAACAACTTTCTTTGGACATTACCTCCAACAGGGTAATAGCTCCAGTGAAATCTCTTTGTGAAAGTAGCTCCTCCAGCTTTGGAATCTTCCTACCTTTCTTCTTTCTTTTGTCAGTGTGCGGTGGGTCCCCGCCTACGGCAGGTTTGGCCCTTGAAAGCATCTGTGAAAGAAACAACAAAGATAGCTGTATGATCCCATTCCCGGGGTCAATTTAAAAACGAGAGTGACAGCTCCCGGATTCATAAGTCAAATCCTGAACAACAAACCCCTTGTAAGCCTATTTAAACTCTTTCCGTAACACGCATTTTACTAAAATGCGGTGCTTGAGCTGAACGAAACCGCTATCCCCTACTTCTTCATCTCCTCCAACAAGAATGAGGTAAGAGATGCTTTCGGGTAGCTATTGTCATCTCAGCCTTCCCTTGGTCCGCTTCCCATCTCACACGCAGCTCAGGAGTGGGAAAACGGAGAAGCAGGAGAGAAGAAAGCAACGATGTTTCTACAGTTGCAGCCCTGTCCTCGGTGGGTACATGGGGGAGGGCACAGACATCTGCCTCCGTTAACACTCCTAAACTTAAACCAGAAGTGTGCTAGGAATCTCTAATCTCCAGTCCCAGGACCTACTCAAACTTATTCCTCACTATTCAACGCCACTAACCATCTTGGCGCCGGTCCTGTTAACCCCCTCTGCAGACAGACAGCAGAAAGCCTGGCTTCAGCGCGCCTCAGCATCCACAAAGCTCGCTTGGTCTCCACGGCAACCCCGCCAGGAGACTGGCCCTCCCGGAGTAGCGCTCGCCGGAGAACTGGTACCCTGCGCATCTTGGTTCCCATTGGCTTATCGCTGCTGCCGGGCGTGAAAGGTTTTCTCTCCGCATGAAAGTGTCTTTCTCTGTACTGAGAGCGAGAGTTTGTCTGTATTTCTGTGAGTTTACATTAGGAAAAAGCTAATTAAAAGTGACACGGTTTTTCAAAAACAGGTTTCCCGGGAAAGTAATTTTCAAGGACCACTTCCGATTTGGACCGCGTTGGACTCCGGAGCTGCCTTGGGAGCTGTCTGGCACGTGATCGCGGGTCTCCTGTGCTGTGCGGCTTAGAATCAAATTTCTCCCGGAGCGAGTATGCTGATGTTTGGAGGCGGGAGTTACCCTGAATACGATTTCTTATTTCCGTAGATACATCTCCATTATGATGTGACATTATAATTCCTACCTAGAATTTAGAATAGAACCTCTCGTTCGTTAGAAATAGGGAAACACAAGATTAAGTCACAGTGGCCAATGCAGCACCCATCTTGATTGTTTCTAAAGGTCTGATGCAATATTTTGAATATGTAAATTAAGGTAACTGGAGTGAAATAATTAAATTTGTTTTGGCTGGGGTGTGTGTGTGTGTAAGTTTTGTTGTTGTTTGGCTGTGTCACGGAGCTTGTGGGCTGTTAGTTACCCAAACGGGTGGAGCCGGGACCCTCCTGAAGCTGGGAATTCTAATCACTGGTCCGCCAGGAAATTCCAGGAAATTGTTTTTAAGGGTGTGGAGAAAGGGTTTAAAGATGTATAACGTAAGAGCTGTGAGTTTTAAGTTTTAGTCAGGGTCTTTCTAAGAACTAAAGCCCAAGAGAACCACTTGGTGCACTCTGAAGCAACCACTCAGTAGAAGTAAGGGAAAAGTCAGTTCATGCATGACTTTTGGCTGGGGGATACCTGCAGTCAAGCATGTATCTTGGTAAGATTACAGCTAATCATAAAGAACAGATGTTTCCAGTTAATCTTTTTAGCTTTTCTATGTATGGAGGATGGAAGAATCTAGAGTCATTAAAATTCTTCCGGAGATACACTTTTGACTACCTATGAAAGTGAAAGTGTTAGTCACTCAGTCCTGTCTGACTCTTTGCAACTCTATGGACTGTAGCCCAACAGGCTTCTTTGTCCGTGGGATTCTCCAGGCAAGAATAGTGGAGTGGGTTGCCATGCCTATCTCCAGGGATCTTTGTGACCCAGGGATGGAACCCAGGTCTCCCACATTGCAGGCAGATCTTTACTGTTTGAGCTACCCAAAGCCTGGGACCTGTCTGTACACATGTGCATCCAAAGCACAGATGCGTCATCCTGTTTTTACCTTAAATTCTTCCAAGAGTCCTACTGTCAGTCTGCAAATGTGGTGAGTTTACAAATGAATCCTTGTGGAAATGGGTGGTGAGCAATGATCTTTGTCTTAGCCATCCTGATTTTGGGGGGGATCTAGGGATGGAGCAGCCTGGTGGGCTGCTGTCTATGGGGTCGCACAGAGTCGGACACGACTGAAGCGACTTAGCAGCAGCAGCAGCAGCATGCTTGTATGTTGGAGAAGGAAATGGCAACCCACTCCTGTATTCTTGCCTGGGAAATCCCATGGACAGAGGAGCCTGGCAGGCTATAGTCCATGAGGTTGCAAAGAGTCAGACATGACTGAGTAACTAAAACACACATGTACACACACATGCACAGACACATGCTTATATGTTGACTTTAAAAAGTGCACAACCTAAAAGTTGAGAGTTATGTTTATTCACGGAAACTTACTAAGGACTATAGCCTGGGAATTAACCTCTCCGATGGCTCTGAGGAACTGTTCCAAAGAGATAAGAGAGGAGCCAGGGTATATAGGGATTTTTGTTGGAGAACAGAAGTAGTCAAACTTCAAAAGACTACTGTTAATTACAAAAAAAAAAAAAAAATACCCAACATCTTAAGGACTTCAGTGCTTTTTTATGTATGGGAAAATGGAAGTGACTGGGCTCGTTGAAATTATTCCTTTGATATGCATCTTAACTATCCAGGGCCAGTGTCCTCTTTTTCTCCATTCTGAATTCCACTTAAGAGGCACTGTCAAGACAGCTGCAGTGACTGTTGGTTTGATGGCAGAGAGCACTCTGTTTACTGAAATAGAAGACAACATTTTTTTGTCTAGAGGTAAGGCTCCTTGTAGCCGGGATTGTAACTGTTGCACCCAAGGGACTGTACCTTACAAAAGATAGGGTCTGAACACATAAAGCTGAGCGCCAAAGAATTGATGCTTTTGAACTGTGGTGTTGAAGAAGACTCTTGAGAGTCCCTTGGACTGCAAGGAGATCCAACCAGTCCCTCCTAAAAGAAATCCAACCCTGAATATTAATTGGAAGCACTGATGCTGAAGCTGAAGCTCCAATACTTTGGCCACCTGATGTGAAGAACTGACTCATTGGAAAAGACCCTGATGCTGGGAAAGATTGAAGGCAGGAGGAGAAGGGGGAAGCAGAGGATGAGATGGTTGGATGGCATCACTTACTCAATGGACATGAGTTTGAGAAGGCTCTGGGAGTTGGTCAAGGACAGGGAAGCCTGGTGTGCTATAGTCCATGGGGCCACAAAGAGTTAGACACGACTGAGCGACTGAACTGACTGAACACATTTGCTGGAGAAGGGTCTTAGTGGAGCACACACACTAAGGTGGAGACTTCGCGTGTCAGAAGCTGCCGGAGTAGAAAGAACTGCTGAGAAAAGCCAGTGCCACACTGATTGCCATGCTGACATGCAGAACCTGTGCCTGCCATCTGCACTGAGAATGCCTCCTGTCCCTGACACCTCTTCAGAGTGGTTCCTGTATTTTCTTTACTATTGGGTGTGACTAATTTGAGTTTATTGAGTGCAATAAGCTGAGTGATTTGAACTTCTTACACAATTGGCTCATGACATATTTTATGACTCCTCAATCCCATGATTCTTACCTGGCCTTGTTGCTTTGTCTTATGACACCCACACACAGTAAGAAACTATAATATGTGTTGTTTGGGTGACTTAATTTATCTTACTCCTGAACCTGAAATAGGCGGGAAGGGGGCAGGGCACAACCTTTAAAAGAATGATATAGCCATAGGACATGACAAAGTCTGGTTAGAACCAACTGGATCCAAGATGATGAAATAGTTGACTTCCAGTAGACCTTTGAACCTCATCATTTGCTCCTGTAATACGCTGTTGTTGTTTAGTTGCTAAGTTGTGTCCTATTATATTAACATAAGCTAAATGACACACCCACTAGTGCCATGACAGTTCTGAGGCTGACCATAAAAGGCTAAAAAGTGGGTGGTAGCCCAATTCCAGGAAGTCTCTGTCCCTCCCCCAAAATAATTGAAATAAACCTCCCACTCATTAACCTATGAAATTATCCAACTCATTAAAACTAACCATGCCATATATCGAAGCTCTCTCGCACCTTCTGAGGGCCCATACTCTGTCTGTGGAGTGTGTTTCTCTCTAAATATATCCACTTCTTACCTATCATTTCATCTCCAAATTCTTTGATGATGAAGCAAGAACCTCATATTCACCAGGAACAAATCCAGTAAACACAGCTGCAAGGGTAATCTAAAATCACTAAATCATGGAATATTAGAGCTTGAAGGGACCTTTAAAGGACATCTAGTCCAACCCTCAGAATTAACAGACTAGGGAACTAACATCTGGAGAAGTGAAGTAATTCTCCCAAGTGTATAGACTGTTGTGTTATAGTTGAATTACATTACATACCCCCCTGAATAACTTGCCTATTTAAAGACTCGGGTGTACCATAAGCTTACAGAAGGAATGTATGATTTCCTAGATTCTTCTTCATCCTCATTGTGCTCCAGTTCTTGCCCCCCATCCCATCGCCAAACACTTGTAGAGTAAATGAGTGTCTACTTGTCTTCATTCCTTGATATATACAGCTTTGTATACACACAAACAGGGCTTCCCAAGAATCCACCTGCAATGCAGGAGACCCCAGTTCAATTCCTTGGTCAGGAAGATTCCCCTGGAGAAGGGATAGGCTACCCATTCCAGTATTCATGGGCTTCCCTGGTGGCTCAGATGGTAAAGAATCTGCCTGCAAGGTGGGAGACCTGGATTCGATCCCTGGTTTGGGAAGATCCCCTGGAGGAGGGCTTGGCAACCCACTCCAGTATAGTTGCCTGGAGAATCCCCATGGACAGAGGACCCTGGAGGACTACAGTCCATGGCGTCGCGAAGAGTCAGAAATGACTGAGTGACTAAGCGCGGGTGCTGCTGCTGCTGCTAAGTCGCATCAGTTGTGTCCGACCCTGTGCGACCCCACAGGTGGCAGCCCACCAGGCTCTTCTGTCCCTGGGATTCTCCAGACACTGGAGTGGGTTGCCATTTCCTTCTCCAGACTAAGCATGGCACACACACCCAAACATGGATAAAGACACATACAATGGGCATATGCATAGTTCCCCTTCTTCCTCCAGCCTTTGGCAACCACTAACCCATCTCTCTCTGTGGATTTGACTAGTCTGGACATTTCATAAAAATGAAGCCATACAGAGGTCCATATAGCTTATGCCTAAATATTGAAAAACTTAAAATCATCCTAGCAAACTGTTAAAATATTTTATCCTCCTACCTTGACAGATACACCATGATGGACAGGGTCACGTTCCAATGTAGAATTCTCAGACTTCCTGGAATCCTGTGGGGGGAGGTGACAGCGTGCAGAGGGCTGCCCCCAGCCATCACTCAGCCCTTCCCTTCTCAGCCCAGGCTCCATCCTGCCCCACAAGGGGCTTTGTGCACATGGGTGGACACCCTGCCCGGCAGCGCAAGCATAATCACCCACTCTCTAATGAGCAATCATCCTGGCAGATCTAAAGGGAGGAGACTTGCTCAGGCATGGAAGCAGGCCTGGGGTGTTATGGGCAGAGGATTGGGCACCATAGCATGGTGAGAGTGCTGCAGGAACCCCTCAGCCACACACATGGCCTCTCCACACCTGGGGCAGGGTGCAGTCAGGGCATGGAGCCCAGGGCAGGGGCTCTGCTCGCCAAGGTCTAAGGGCAGTGTTGCTGATTACACTGTAAACAACCCTGTTGATTTTGCTAAATCCATTGAAACGATCCCCAGCAGTTTGTGACACTGCTTTCAACCTGTAAGTTCCTTTAGGGGCTGTTTGAACTGTAGCTGTAATGATGAGGGCTTCCCTGGTTGCTCAGTTGGTAAAGAATCTGGCTAGAGTGCAGGAGACCTGGGTTTGATCCCTGGGTTGGGAAGATCCCCTAGAGAAGGACATGGCTACCCACTCCAGTATTCTGGCCTGAAAAATCCTGTGGATGGAGGAGGCTAGTGGGCTCCATGGGGCCCACTTTCTGCGGGCTGCATGGGGTTGAAAAGGATTGGACGTGACTGAGTACAGCGTTCTGTCTTTCTTCTGCCTGTAATTATGAAGGTCAGAATATGGCAGTTGAGTGTAGTTGAGAAGAATCTGTTATTCCCAGATATAGCTCTAAGAATCTAGGGTGTTGTGAAACACTTAATAACATAGATACATGAAAACTGGTTGCGTGGTTAAGAGGCAAAGTTGGAATTTGCAACTTTACCGCAGTTGCAATAGAGCAGCAATATCTGAGGACTTGTAAAAAGTAACATTTTTCCTTATCACAAAAGTACTACATATTCACCATGCAGTGAAGATGCTAAGACTTAAAATGAAGAAAGTATAAATGATCTATAACCACTTATTAACACTTGCTAACATTTTGCCTTTTAAAAAGTGATTTATTCAACTAGTACTAAGGATAATGTAATCATGGCTGAGCTACTAATAAACTGGAAAACTAGTTATAAAAAATCTGTAGGTGGGACTTCCCTGGTGGTCCAGTGGCTAAGACTCCCCACTCCTAATGTAGGGGACCCAGATTTGATCCCTGGTAAGGGAACTAGATCCAGTTTGCTGCAACTAAGACCCAGCACAGCCAAACAAATAAATAAATATTTTTTAAAATCTATATGTGATGATTGCTGAAGCTGGGTGATGAGTAATGAGTGTTTATTATACTATTCTATTTTTATACGGAAATTTTCCATAATCCAAAAATAAAAAAGACATTTGAAAACTCCCAAAATTTTCTGTATGGCTAAATTTTTAACTGAAATGAATTAAAGACATAGGAATCAATATTTATTTCAATATAAAAAGTAACTTGCATTTATACTAGTTAAAACTAAGTCTATGTGATGATACTAGGCAAGCTGATTTTCAGCTTCTGATTGCTAATGTAATTGTTATTTGGTGAAGTGATAATTGGAAAATCAGAAAGCCATATAGACATCATCACGTGTACAAAGGAAAAATACCAGGTATTGCAGTTCCATGATCCTTAGTGAAGGTACTTCTTGTGTTGGCCAGCTGCTGAGATGTGGGATCCTCTTCAGATTGTCCATTTTAGTTCATTCCCTACTGCTGAGGGCTGGCCTTCTCAGGTGATGCTAGTGGTAAAGAATCCACCTACAAATGCAGGAGATGCAGGAGACGTGGGTTCGATCCCTGGGTCAGGAAGATCCTCTGGAGAAGGAAATGGCAACCCACTCAAGTATTCTTGCCTGGAGAATCCAATGGACATAGGAGGGGGGCAGGCTACAGTCCAGGGGGTCACAAAGAGTCAGACATGACGGAAGCGACTTAGCACCTAGTGCTGAAGGCAGCTCCTAGCAAGAAGTGAAGGTGACATAGACGCTTGTGCTCTGGAGTCAGCAAGACTCGGATTTGAATATTGCCTTCCCTGCTTCCTACCTGTGGACCCTGAGCAGTTCACTTAACCTCTCTGAATTTTATCCTCTGTAAATAGAGACACTACACTAAAACCCGCCTTGCTGATTTGCTTAAAATTCACCTGAGAAAGGCGATGTAATGCTTAAGTCTGTCAGGACGTAGACTGCCTACATTTAGTTCTTGGCTCCAGAGCTTACTTTAGCTGTGTGACCTGGGCAAATCACTTAACCTCTCTGGGCTTCAGTTTTCTCACTCGTAAATGGAAAATCATAATAATATTTACAGTTCTTACCTCCTAGGTCCATTGGTTGTGAAAGTTAAATTACACACAGAAAGCATTTAGAATAGTCCTGTGCACACAGTTCAGTTCAGTCGCTCAGTCGTGTCCGACTCTTTGCGACCCCACGGACTGCAGCACGCCAGGCTTCCCTGTCCATCACCAACTCCCGGAGCTTGCTCAAACTCATGTCCATCGAATCGGTGATGCCATCCAACTATCTCGCCCTCTGTCATCCCCTTCTCACGCCTTCAATCTTTCCCAGCATCAGGGTCTTTTCAAATGAGTCAGTTTTTCACATCAGGTGGCCAAAGTATTGGAGTTTCAGCTTCAACATCAGTCCTTCCAATGAACACCCAGGACTGATCTCCTTTAGGATGGACTGGTTAGATCTCCTTGCCATCCAAGGGACACTCAAGAATCTTCTCCAACACCACAGTTGAAAAACATCAATTCTTCGGTGCTCAGCTTTCTTTATAGTCCAACTCTCACATCCACATATGACTACTGGAAAAACCATAGCTTTGACGAGATGGACTTTTGTTGGCAAAGTAATGTCTCTGCTTTTTAATATGCTGTCTAGGTTGGTCATAACTTTTCTTCCAAGGAGCAAGCGTCTTTTACTTTCATGGCTGCGTTCACCATCTGCAGTGATTTTGGAGCCCCCCCCCCAAAAAATCTGACACTGTTTCCACTGTTTCTCCATCTATTTGCTGTGAAGTGATGGGACTGGATGCCATGATCTTAGTTTTCTGAATGTTGAGCTTTAAGCCAACTTTTTCACTCTTCTCTTTCACCTTCATCATGAGGCTCTTTAGTTCTTCTTCACTTTCTGCCATAAGGGTGGTGTTATCTGCATATCTGAGGTTATTAATATTTTTCCTGGAAATCTTGATTCCACTATGTGCTTCATCCAGCCTGGGATTTCTCATGATGTACTCTGCGTATAAGTTAAATAAGCAGGGTGACAATATACAGCCTTGACGTACTCCTTTTCCTATTTGAAACCAGTCTTTTGTTCCACGTCTGGTTCATGGTCAGTGCTATTATATGTGCCTCCATCTTCATATTATTTTCTTACTGGAATATAATTTTCATGCCGTAAAATTCACTATTTTTAAGTGTACAATTTAATGGGGTTTTGGTGTGTTTGCAAGAATGTACGTCACTATTATCTAATTTAAAACATTTTCATTACCTCTGAGAGAAATGCCCCTGTAACCATTAGTGGTCACTCCACATTCACTCTTATCCTATGCCCCTGGCAACCATTTACCTATTTTCTGACTCTGGACATTTCATATAAATGGAATCATACAGTGTATGACCCTTTATCTTTGGCTTCTTTCACTCGAGTCATGTTTTCCAGTCTCAATCATGTTACAGGGCATATTATAGTCCATTCCTTTTGGTGGCTGAATAATATCCCACAGTACGACTATGTCATATTCACTAAAGCACGTAACACAGCAAATGCTTAGGGCCTGGTGGTCTTATCAGCATCCCGCCCGATACCATAGGGTTCAGGGTACCGCTCCAGCCCTATTTTATCCCAAGTGGATTAGCACTCAAGAAAGAGGCCCCGGTTGTGAAAGGTCACCCACACAGCCGGTTGGGCTGTCAGCCCGCCTTGCCCAGTTCTGCCTTGACCTTCCATATAGTGTTCTTAGAAATCACAGTTCCCAGTTGTCTCTTCCCAGCCACACACAACCTGATAACCTGTTGTTACTCCCACTCCCTGTCATCTGCTCTTCAATAATCTGTTCTTTCGTTCCTCCTCTGGATCTGATGATCGCCCCGGATGCCTTCCACAGTCCACACTGTTTTCTGTTTTGGACCTTTGTTACTTTGTATGTTTGGGTATATTATATTAATTATCCATGGCTGCATAACAAATTTCCCCCAAACTTAATAGCTTAAAGCAATCAATATTCTTATCTCCTGTAGTTACCTTGTAGTTCCTGCACTGCTAAGTAACTCAGCTGGGTGGTTCTGGCCCAGCGTCTGTTCAGGTTCAAGCCAAGCTGTTAGTTGGGGGCTCTAGTCATTGAACCACTTGGCTGGAGTTGAAGGGTCCCATTCTATGTTCTATGGGGCTTATCCACATGCCTGGCAAGTTAGTGCTGGCTGTGGACAGAAGGCCTTTGTTTCCTGTCATATGGACCTCTCCACATGAGGGTCCTCATGATGTATCAACTGGCTTCCCTATAGCAAGTGCTAAGAGTGAATCAGGAAGTCACAATGCTTTTTACGACATAGCTTTGAAACTCACACCGTCATTACTGTCCTAACCCACTGATGAATTATGCAGATGAGTCCTATACGGTGTGGGAGGGTGCAAATATCAGGAGTTGAGATTCCCTGGGGACTATCTGGCTGTCCCATCAGGCCCTTGTCTAAATGCCTGTTGCCTGTGCTTTCAAACCAGTCTTAACAACAAGATTTGCAGCCTGAAGTTCCTCATTTTAACACCACCAAAGCAAAGCCTAGAAATTCATTCTCAGAGAGAGAAATGACCCTTCTTACTCTGAAGTTACCCCTCCATCTGTTTATGCCAGCTTCATCCCTTCCCAGGTCCTTGCTGCTGCAGGTTCAACCCAAGGAAATCCCCTCTGCCTTCCCCTGTCTAGCTGACTAACACCTCCTCTGACTCCCATATCTCCTGGAGAACACCTGTTTGCCATGGACTTTGAACATGGCACGTGACTCAACCCTCCAAGGTCTATGTACTTTACATTTCTATGACTTGGCATAGCTGACTCATCACTGCCTGGTGTATGTTTTGCTTCCCTCCCCGATTGGTGGTTCAACTGACTCACGTAGCCTGATTTCTTGTTAATGTGTCAGAGCAACTGTAGCTTTGCTCCCTCCCCAGATGTATTTCTTTGAAATTTTCACCCTCACCCCAGATCTGCCAGTAAAATAACAGCAATATGTAAGCAAGCAAACAAGAAGTCTCTGTAGGGATTTCCCTGGTGGTCCAGTGGTTAGGAATCTGCCTGCCAATGCAGGGGACACAGGTTTGATCCCTGGTCCAGGAAGATTCCACGTGCCTTGGGGCAACTAAGCCAGCCTATGCACCACAGCTTCTGAGTCTGCACACCTAGAGCCTGTGCTCTGCAAGGAGAGAAGCCCCTGCAATAGGAAGCCCACACACCACAACTGGAGAGTATCCCCCACTCACTGCAACTAGAGAAAGCCTGTGAGAAGCACTGAAGACTGAGTTCAGTCAAAAAAAAAAAAAAAAAAATCTCCCTGGCTACCCAAATAATTCCTCTCCTCCCTTCTCCTCTCCTTATCAATCCTCTAAAATGAGTGATGTATTTTGATTTCTAACCCGACCAATCTGAGAAATCGCCTCCATCAAGTAAACTGGAATATAAAACTGTATACAGACTTTATTGACAGAGGAGCACTCTCTCAGGATGTAGGGATTTAAGGGGGTACAAGGAAGCTGTCCCAGGTGGCTCAGATGGTAAAGAATCTGCCCACAATGCAGGAGACCCTGGGTTCCATCCCTGGGTCAGGAAGATCCCTTGGAGAGGGGAATGGCAGCCTGCTCCAGTATTCTTGACTGGGAAATCTTATGGCCAGAGGAGCCGGTCAGGAGACAGTTCAGGGGGTCACGAAGAGTTGGACACGACTGAGCGACTAACACTTACACCTCCAAGGAAGCTGTATGAACAAGTAACCCAGATCTCTATATCACTCATTACACTTACACCAGCACCACCGCCCCCCCAGATACACCAGCTTTTACCTATGGCCATGTGAGAAGGCTCCCATATAACCAATAAATTCCAAGCTGGGAGTATGAGTCACCTCAACATGTGGGTATAAGCTGAACATGGAAAGCAGCTGCGTTACAGTCACACTCGGGGGGCCCTTGAAAGATGGTGGTGACAGAAAATCTCTCCAATAGGAGGAACCCTGAGATGTGCGCCTGGTCATCTGAGTTGTGTGTAAAGACAATGGCCTAAGGTTTGAACACGTATGGACTCATGGACAGTGATGTGTGGCCTGGCTGGTGGGTGGAGGACCTGAGAGAAAAAGATTGTAAAATTGAGAGACAAGAGCTGGTGCAGAGGCTTGTAGGTGGATGTAAAGGAGTGGACACAACATAGGAAGTTGTTCGTATCCCATGTTAAGCCCATTTGTAAATATCTATTCCAAAAGATGTGCCAAGCAGACAAAATAACTTGGCCAGCTTTCTCAGAGCCACTCTCCCACCACTGCTGAATGATGGGTACCGAATATAGCTACTGCCACTGCCAGATGTCCAATCTGTTGGCCATCAAGACTGAGGCTAAATTCTACTCCTTGAGGAAAGCAATGGGATACATGGTGACCAGCTGACTGCACTGTGATCTCTTTTTCTCTGGAAGGACCAGAGGTTTGCTCTCTCAGGAACAGACACTGATTCCAGGTATGGGGGTTGCCTTTTCTGCTGGCAGGACTTCAGTAGTGCCACTCTCTGGGTGCTTAATCCACAGACATGGAATCCCACACAACACAGTATCTGACCAGAAAACTCTTTTCATCACAAGAAGTAGAAGGAGGGGCCTATGAACATGGGATCTACGGGTCACATCACTGTGTAACCTCAAAGCAGCTGGATATACATGAAATATTGGAATAGCAAGTTAGAGACGCAGCGGAAGCTCCATCATATAGGTGATACACTGCAGTGATTGATGTCAAAAGCTCAGGTGTTTGGCATACTGGTGCTGAATCAAATCTCAGAGACAGAGTTTTGGGTGATGCAGAAAAGGATAGCTTTATTGCTTTGCCAGGCAAAGAGGAGCTAATGCCCTCAAGAAGAAGTGTCTCAACTTGGGGAAGATAGTGACAAGTTTTCTAGCAATTGTTCACAGAGGGCGTGATCAGCTGGTGGACTTTCTTCTGATGAGTTGGCGGTGAGGTAAGTGAGTCCACATTGTCAACCTTCAGGTCTGACTAGTCTGGGTCTATATGCTTGTGGGCACCATACCATCATGAATCATTAACTTCTCCCACCTGGAGGGGGTTTCAGTATTTGCAAAATAGCTCAGATATTTTTGTGTGTATCCTTTGATGGGGAAATAGGACTTTGCTCCAAGGCTGCTTGTGACTGTTTGCTTCTCCTTGGTCTCCCATTCCCTTCCTTCCCTAATTAACAATGGCTTGACTCTGCCCATTGGAGCTCAGGGAAGGTCATGGAGGCTGACTGAAGGCTGTTTCCTATAATCAAAGAAACAGGGGCTTAAAGGCCTTGTGCACTGGAGCCCCATAGAGCTCTGCACCGTATCATGATGACATTTCCTCCAGGACATCAGAGCATACACCTTCGATCAGATAACAGCATGGTGCTGTGTCCACCATAGAAAGAATACTTGTATCTTTCACAATGGGTGGAAGTGTGAGTGACCCCAGTTAGTATCATCCCAGTGACCCACTGGGGAGGAAGAAACTTTCCCCTCCCCTTCTAGGGTCTTTTGGTTGGTCTAATAATTAAACTGACAGGAGAAAAATTCATGAGAAAATTAAGCAAAAATTTATATACATGTATATATATATATATAAAACTTGGAGTAACAGGCAAATTTGGCCTTGGAGTACAGAATGAAGCAGGGCAAAGGCTAATAGAGTTTTGCCAAGAAAATGCACTGGTCATAGCAAACACCCTCTTCCAACAACACAAGGAAGACTCTACACATGGACATCACCAGATGGTCAACACTGAAATAAGATTGATTATATTCTTTGCAGCCAAAGATGAAGTTCTATACAGTCAGCAAAAACAAGACCAGGAGCTGACTGTGGCTCAGATCATGAACTCTTTATTGCCAAATTCAGACTTAAATTGAAGAAAGTAAGGAAAACCACTAGACCATTCAGGTATGACCTAAATCATATCTCTTACGATTATACAGTGGAAGTGAGAAACAGATTTAAGGGACTAGATCTGATAGAGAGAGTGCCTGAAGAACTACGGCCGGAGGTTCGTGACATTGTACAAGAGACAGGGATCAAGACCATCCCCAAGAAAAAGAAATGCAAAAAAGCAAAATGGCTGTCTGAGGAGGATCTACAAATAACTGTGAAAAGAAGAGAAGTGAAAAGCAAAGCAGAAAAGGAAAGATATTCCCAGTTGAATACAGAGTTCCAAAGAATAGCAAGGAGAGATAAGAAAGCCTTCCTCAATGCAAACAAACAGAGGAAAACAATAGAATGGGAAAGACTAGAGATCTCTTCAAGAAAATTAGAGATACCAGGGAACATTTCATGCAAAGGTGGCCTCAATAAAGGACAGAAATGGTATGGAACTAACAGAAGCAGAAGATATTAAGAAGAGGTGGCAAGAATACACAGAGGAACTGGACAAAAGGGATCTTCACGACCTAGATAATCATGATGGTGTGATCACTCACCTAGAGCCAGACATTCTGGAATGCAAAGCCAAGTGGGCCTTAGGAAGCATCACTATGAACAAAGGTAGTGGAAGTGATGGAATTCCAGTTGAGCTATTTCAAATCCTAAAAGATGATGCTGTGAAAGTGCTGCACTCAATAATATGCCAGCAAATTTGGAAGACTCAGCAGTGGCCACAGGACTGGAAAAGGTCAGTTTTCATTCCAATCCCTAAGAAAGGCAATGTCAAAGAATGCTCAAACTATTGCACAATTGCACTCATTTCACACGCTAGTAAAGTAATGCTCAAAATTCTCCAAGTCAGGCTTCAACCATACATGAACTGTGAACTTCCAGATATTCAAGCTGGTTTTAGAAAAGGCAGAGGAACCAGAGATCAAATTGCCAACATCTGTTGGATCATTGAAAAAGCAAGAGAGTTCCAGAAAAACATCTATTTCTGCTTTATTGACTATACCAATACCTTTGATTGTGCAGATCACAGTAAACTGTGGAAAATTCCAAAAAAGATGGGAATACCAGACCACCTGAACTGCCTCTTGAGAAATCTGTATGCAGGTCAGGAAGCAACAGTTAGAACTGAACATGGAACAGCAGACTAGTTCCAAATAGGAAAAGGAGTACGTCAAGGCTGTATATTGTCATCCTGCTTATTTAACTTATATGCAGAGTACATCATGAGAAACGCTGGGCTGGATGAAGCACAAACTGGAATCAAGATTGCCAGGAGAAATATCAATAACCTCAGATATGAAGATGACACCACCTTTATGGCAGAAAGTGAAGAGGAACTAAACAGTCTCTTGATGAAAGTGAAGGAGGAGAGTGAAAAAAGTTGGCTTAAAGCTCCACATTCAGAAAACTAAGATCATGGCATCTGGTCCTATCACTTCATGGCAAACAGATGGGGAAACAGTGGAAACAGTGGCAGATTTTATTTTTGGGGGCTCCAAAATCATTGCAGATGGTGACTGCAGCCATGAAATTAAAAGGTGCTTGCTCCTATTAAAAAGCATAGACATTAAAAAAAAAATCACCCTTTTCCCACTTGAAAAAAAAAATAAATAAAAATAAAAAGCATAGACATTACTTTGCCAACAAAGGTCCGTCTAGTCAAAGCTATGGTTTTTCCAGTAGTCATGTATGGATGTGAGAGTTGGACTATAAATAAAGCTGAGAAGCAAAGAATTGATGCTTTTAAACTGTGGTGTTGGAGAAGACTCTTCAGAGTCCCTTGGACTGCAAGGAGATCCAACCAGTCCATTCTAAAGGAGATCAGTCCTGAATGTTCATTGGAAGGACTGATGTTGAAGCTGAAACTCCAATACTTTGGCCACCTAATGTGAAGAGCGGGCTCATTTGAAAGGACCCTGATGCTGGAAAAGATTGAGGGCAGGAGGAGAAGGGGATGACAGACGATGAGATGGTTGGATGGCATCACTGATTCAATGGACATGAGTTTGAGTAAACTTCAGGAGGTTGTGGTGGACAGGGAGGCCTGGAGTGCTGTAGTCCATGGGGCTGCAAAGAGTGGGATGTGACTGAGGGACTGAACTGAACTGATTGAACATTTTTGCTTGTTTTAAGTCTTTGTTGAATTTGCTACAATATAGCTTCTCTTTTTAAATTTTCATTTGTTGGCTACAAGGCATGTGGGATCTTAGCTTCTGGACCAGGGATGGAACCCACATCACCTGCATTGGAAGGCAAAGTCTTAACTACTGGACCGTCATGGAAACCCCCAAGAAAATTAAGCAAAGTTTAATAACATGGATATGTTGGATTTAGGCTTCTCAGGTGGTGCTACTGGTAAAGGACATGCCTGCCAATGTAGGAGACATAAGAGACTTGGGTTCCATCCCTGGGTTGGGAAGATCCCTTGGAGGAGGGTACAGCAACCCACTTCCAGTATTGTTGCCTGGAGAATCCCACGGACAGAGGAGCCTGCTGGGCTGCAGTCCATGGGGTCACACAGGGTTGGACACGAGTAAGTGACTTAGCACGCATGCATATATGGAAGATGCCTTGAAAGAGACTTGGGAACACTAAGTAACTCCTCCAAATAGCTGAATCCCTCACCTCAAATACCATCTTTAGCTTAAGATAAAAGAGGATGTTGAGGGTGGTGGTTTGGAACTTCAAAGGGGAGGAAGGCAATTCACATGGAGATGGAAAGACAAATATTTGGTAAATAAATGTTTGCTGGGTCACACAGAGACAAAGGGTCACAGAATGGACTCTGATCTCTAGGCCCTGTTTAGAGTTCCCCCACCACCCACAACCTGGATTCTTTACAGGTACCTCTGGTGATAGCTCTATTCCAGAACATACCCTCAACTGAAATTTTTTTAGCCAGTTGTGGGAAGGTCAGAGTTTCTTCCTGAGTCTTTTGGATCTTAATTACATTCAGCTGGGAATGATTCTCAAACTAAGGAGATATTTTGGGGGGTGTCAAGTTTAGGTCTTCTACAAACCCACTGGTCTTCCACTGTTCCTCACAAATCTAGGCTCTGCAAAATTAGAGGTCTTGGTCCCCAAAAGGGGCACATTCTTACCTGAGGATACAGCAGATGTCCCACTGGATTGTACACTATGGCTACCACCAGACACTTTGACCTCCTGGTGGTGAGAGACCAGAAGTAAGATAAGAAATGACTGCCTTATCAGAGATAGCAGAAGGAAGTAGGGCTATTCTTAGAAGGGGGAGAGAGGAATCTGCGTGCACTCCAGTGACCTATTTGGGTGTCAGCTGGTACCTTTTGCCCAACTGTGACAGAGAATGGACAAGAAAAGAGCAGCAACAGTGGTCTGTGAAGGTGTTCGGACCTCTTAGGAATGAGGGTTTGGGGTACCCACCCTGGTGGACTACTGAGACTCACCTCACCTAGGGTGAGGGGAATTGGAAATGGATAATCATCAAAAAGTCTACAAATGCTGGGCAGGGTGTGGGGAAAAGGGAACCCTCCTACACTGTTGGTGGGAATGTATTAAATAAATTGGTTGCAGCTACTATGGTAAACAGTAATGGAGGTTTCTTAGAAAACTAAAAATAGAACTACCATATGGTCAAACTATTCCACTCCTGGGCATATATCTAGAAAAGATGAAAGTTCTAATTTGAAAAGATACATGTACCCCAATGTTCTTAGCAGCACTATTTACAATAGCTAAGACACGGAAGCAACCTAAGTGTCCATCAACAAATGAATGGGTAAAGTAGATGTCAGACATACAACGGAATAAAAAAATGAAATAAATCCATTTGCAGCAACATGAATGGACCTAGACATTATCATACTAAGTCAGAGAAAGACAAATATTATATAATATCACTTACATGTGGAATCTAAAAAAGAGTACAAATGATCTTACTTACAAAACAGAAACATACTCACAGACAAAGAAAATAAACTTATGGTTACTCATGGGGAAGGGAGGGAGGGATAAATGGAGAGTATGAGATTAACAGATGTACACTACTATATGTAAAATAAACAACAAGGATTTACTGCACAGCACAGGAAACTATATTTTATATCTTGTAATAAATAACAGAATCAAAAAAGAATATAGATATATACATATGTATAACCAAATCACTTTGCTGTACACCTAGAACTAACACAATATTGTAAATTAACTACATTCAATAAAATAAGTAAAAAGAAAAAGAAATGGATGGTGGTGGAGGGACATGATGAGGGTCAGTTGTGGTTTCTACAACCAGCTGCAGTGGCAGAAGCTATTGTGTGTGCTCAGTCACTTTAGTCCTGTCTGACTCTTTGCCTCCCTGTGGACTTGTAGCCCACCACGCTCCTCTGTCCACTGAATTCTCCAGGCAAGAACGCTGGAGTGGGCCCAAGCCCTTTTCCAGGGAATCATCCCAACTCAGGGATCCAACTCAGGTCTCCTGCACTGCAGGCAGATTCTTTACCATCTGACCCGCCACGGAAGCCCTTCACTTCATCAACTTCCCTCTTCTAAGTTTCTTTTCAGGAAGAGTGGCCCAGTGAGCCCTGAAGAAGCTGTTCCCTGACTACAGGTGGAGAAACAAGATCCACATGTCACAAAGGGTGGACATGGCATCACTCAGATGTCCCTTCAAGCCAGGATTGCTCCCTGGCTGCAAGGAATGTGTTTAGCTGAGAGCACCCAGCTTGCACTCTTTCAGGCTTCACCTCAGCAGCTGAGCTGAAGTCACACACTTCTCCAGTGGCCTCTGCTAATGGCCGTCTGGGACAGTGGTATGAGGGCCTAGGCTACCTGCCTGAGCCTAGTCTCCTGCTCAAGTTGGACTGGCAGAGACTTGGTGATGTCTACAATGAAACCTGATGGCTCCCATAGACCAATCTTGGCTTCTTCCCTTGACTTTCTTTGGTGTTACCCTCCCAGCAATCTTCTGTATTCTTAACTCCATAACAGTGTCTGCTTCCTGGAGAACCCAATCTGTGACAACACAAATTTCCTAAATCTCTGCTTTTTTCCTCTCCACAGCCCCTTACATTTGTCTCTCAGATCCTCAAACTGAGGGGAATTTTATATCTCTACTCCCAACCACTCTTACCAAACTCTATTCTTCTCCAGTCTCCTATATACCTGTCCCAGCATTTAACCATGGACTCCCTTTTGTTTCAATGTTTGTTCATCTCTTTCCAAACATAAGGTCCTTGACTACAGTGATGATTTTTTAAACTTCTATATGTTCATGTTACTGAGTCCAAGCTCGCTCTGCTCTCGCATGACAGGCCAATGAATCTAAAAGATAGGTGTTAAGGCAAGGAATATGACTGTATTCTGAAAGCCAGCTGAGAAGATGGCAGACTAATGTCTCAAAATAACCTTCTTCTTGGGGTCTTGATGCCAAGTTCTTTTATAGAACTATAGAGAGAAGCACTGAGGAACTGAAGTCAGGAGGCAGAACAGAGGAGGAGAGGTGGTGAGGAAGTAAAGTAAAAAAGACCATCAGTCTTGGAAAACATCTACAGGAATGGGACTGGCCAGCCTTTGGAAGAGATGTGTTAATCTCCTTTTCACAGTTGGGCAGGGTCGGATTATCTATCAGCTGAACAAAGACATTTTAGTTTAACAGTCAGGCAGAGGGGCAGGGTCCATTGAGGCAGGCCATTATGTATGATTAGAATCACAACAGCAATGAAAAGCAAGTCGAAGAATCAGTTCCAACATGGAGTCAGAATTGATTCTTCTTTGAAACATTCAGAGTGACTAAGTAAAGAGCCACAGGGAAGATATTGTGGTGAATTTATTTGATTTCATATCGAAAGCCCAGTCCATATGATTATATGTAGAATCTAAAAAAAAAACAAAAGGTACAAATGAACTTATCTACAAAACAGAAATAGAGTTACTGATGTAGAAAACAAACTTATAGTTATCAGGGGGTAAAGGGGGGAGGGATAAATTGGAAGATTGGAATTGACATATACACACTACTGTATATAACATCAGTTCAGTTCAGTCGCTCAGTCGTGTCCGACTCTTTGCGACCCCATGAATCGCAGCACGCCAGGCCTCCCTGTCCATCACCAACCCCCGGAGTTTACCCAAACTCATGTCCATCGAGTTGGTGATGCCATCCAGCCATCTCATCCTCTGTCGTCCTCTTCTCCTCCTGCCCCGATTCCCTCCCAGCATCAAGGTCTTTTCAAATGAGTCAGCTCTTCACATTAGGTGGCCAAAGTATCGGAGTTTCAGCTTCAGTATCAGTCCTTCCAGTGAACACCCAGGACTGATCTCCTTTAAGATGGACTGGTTGGATCTCCTTGCAGTCCAAGGGACTCTCAAGGGACTTGAGAAGTTCAAGGGACTTCTCCAACACCACAGTTCAAAAGCATCATAAAGACCTACAGTATAGCATAGGTAACTCTACTTAATACTCTATAATGGCCTATATGGAAAAGAATCTAAAAAAGAGTGGATATATGTAAAACTGATTCACTTCGGTGTACACCTGAAACTAGTATAACATTGTAAACCAACCATACTCCAATATAAACTTGAAAAAAGAAAACCCAGTCTGTGGGAACCTGTCAGACCATAAATCAGGCCAAGTGAATCAAAGGCAACTATAAAGTAACAGCTAAAAGGAACCCAGATTTTGCTGGTTTTCATACCAAAGTACTGTATTTCTAAGACACTGTTCATCAGTCATGAATTACCAACCTGAGAATGCCCATTCATCATTTTGAAGAATTTTTAGTTTGACTATTGAGCTCTGTCATTAAAAAAAAGCTTTATGACTTGTCTGAGCAATGACGTTCCACTCAGGAGTGTTGGGAGGAAAACCTTTTTCCTATTCCAATTTGAATCCAGTCATTGGGTCTTGCAAATTAACTGGCAGTAGACAGATTAAAAAGAGAAAGGAAAAAAATAAATAAATAAAAATAAAAAGAGAAAGGAAAAAAAATAAAAAGAGAAAAGAGATTTATTTAGCATTGGTGGGGGGAAGCTTTCAGTAATGGAAACCTCCTGGAATTGCCTGAAATCACTTTATATATCTCAATTAACAAAAGGGTTTCTTTTTTAGGACTTCAGTAGAAGGGTAGGGAAGGTTCTGTCTGGCTTTTTGATGCTAACTGCAATGGATATTCTGTCTCCAGGGCAATTGAGTTAGCAGGAAACTCCGTTGGAAGGGGGTGACAGGTAGGTGCATTTTCTGGAGGCCCTTGCTTTACTCATATTAAGAGAAATTCAGATAAATTTCTTTCTGCATCCTCTGTAGCTCAAACGTCTCCACTTTAATCTTTATATGGTGGTTCAGATGGTAAAGACTCTGCCTGCAAATGTGGGAGACCTGGGTTCGATCCCTGGGTTGGGAAGATCTCCTGGAGAAGGGAACAGCTACCCACTCCAGTATTCTGGCCTGGAGAATTCCATGGACAGAAGAGCCTGGTGGGCTACAGTCCATGGGGTCCCCAAGAGTCAGACAGACTAAGCAACTTTCACTTTCACTTTTTTCTTTTATACCAACTCTGGGGGCTTAAGGGAGTCCCCACTGAAGCGGAAAAGATTGTGTCCAAATATTCAAAGAGAGGAAATCTAGCTGAAGTCCTGGGATGTGTCTAAGCATGCCAGGCTGTGACTAATTGCTATCTGAGATTAAGCCGTGTCTGGGGCACCTCTGTTAAGGTTATAGGCAAGCAAGAATGCCTCAAGAAGTGGTTCTTCAAAGAGCTCAAAAGAAGGTGAAAAAGCGGGAGAGCAATAATGATTGTTCTTGGAGAAGGTCCGGTGCTGACAGAGACACTACCCAGCGGTCCTGGCCAGGCAGACCTCAATCTGGAGTCTGGGGGCAGATTTGGGAAACCTTGGGTTGTATTCCGGCTCCAGCTTGTCGGCTGTTTGCTCAGATTACTTCCTGAAGGAGAGTGAGGATAATACTATCTAACTCGTGGAGCTGTGAAGATTCACTGATGCTGAAGCTAAAGCTCCAATATTCTGGCCACCTGATGCGAAGAGCTGACTCACTGGAAAAGACCCTCATGCTGGGAAAGATTGAAGGCAGGAGGAGAAAGAGGAGACAGAGGACGAGATGGTTGGATGGCATCACCGACTCGATGCCCATGAGTTTGGGCAAACTCCAGGAGATGGTGAAGGACAGGGAAGCCTGGCCGGCTGCAGCCCATGTGGTCACAAAGAATCGGACTGAGCAACTGAACAACAAACAACAACTAATACCGGAGGCAGGGCGCGGGGCTCAGAGCAGGCGCTCTCTTGGGTCCGTTCTTTCCGGGGATGGGTGGGGTAGAGAACAGAGGGCTCCTCAAGAGGGCTCCCAAGACTCGCGTCATTCGCCGCTACGTCTGGCTTATAAAAGCTCTGCCAGAGCCCAGAGGTTATTTTTTTCCCCCCCTTTTAGTTTCTCTTCTTTCCGAAGAAGCCTCTCGGCGCTCAGCTGGGGAATCTGAGCCTCCAGGAGACTGGAGACGAGGGGGCAGCCGTCCGGTGGTCTCCACGGTCGCCTGCAGACAAGACCTCACTTGTTCGCTCCCTTTGCACGAGGTGGCTGTCGCGATCGGCTTTGGATCTGACGCAGGGACCGGGGTCGGTGAGACCTGGCCTCTCGACCCGAGCTTTTCGGAAACCGAAACCGCCCGGCTCGGCTAACGGGCGGCGGACAGCGCACGCTCGCTCGCTGTCCCCGGGCGCGCCCAGCCCGCGCGGCGCCCGCCCCCCGCCCCGGGGACTCTAGTAAGTTTCGATTCTCCCAGCAGCCGAGTCCCGCGCGGAGGTCAGGCCGGTGCAGCGCGCCATGGCGGACCCCGGGGTGTGCAGCTTCATCACCAAGATCCTGTGCGCCCACGGGGGGCGCATGGCCCTGGAAGCGCTGCTCCGAGAGATGCAGCTCTCCGAGGCGCAGCTCTGCGAGGTGCTGGCGGAGGCCGGGCCCGACCGCTTCGTGGTGTTGGAGATGGGCGGCAAGGAAGGGGTCACCCGGTCCGTGGTGGCCACCACTCGAGCCCGGGTCTGCCGTCGCAAATACTGCAACAAACCCTGCGGGAACCTGCATCTCTGCAAGCTCAACCTGCTGGGCCGGTGCCACTATTCGCAGTCGGAGCGGTGAGTGCCCTGAGCGGGAGGGGCGGCTCCCCCGGGTCCCGGCTCTGGGAGGACCGAGGCTGCTGCTCTGGGAGGGGCGCGCCCTCGCTGGGACCCCGCGCTCTATGCCTCCGCCTCGCTTCTCGCGGAGCCCGCGCTTCTTCTCTTGGAGATTTCCTCCCTTCCAGCGCCGTCGGACCTTTCCTCCAATATGGCTAGGGCGCTATTGCCCCGGTGAAGACTAACGATGAACTTCCCACTTCCATAAGGGTCTGTCTGCAATGCGGAAAACCCGGGTTTGATCCCTGGGTCGGGAAGATCCCCCCTGGAGGAGGGCATGGCAACCCACTCCAGTACTCCTACAGTCCATGGAATCGCAAAGAGTCGGACACGACTGAGCAGCTAACACTTTCGCTTTTCTCGTAAGAATAAAGTTCTTTGGGGCATGCCAGGTTCTAGAGGGTTTGGAGGCAGGTTTGGGAACAACCGAAAATGCCTCCACTCTCTGGAAACTAGAGTCTCTCCCTCTCTGCTACCTTACCCGCTAGGGGATTTTGTGTGGTCTTCCCAGACCCCCAGGCGCGCCTGACCCGCGGGATCTGTCTCCATCGCGGCGCCTGAGGGGCTCTGCTTGGCCCTCCATTCCTAGCCGCCTCTCTCCCCCATCTCATTATCCCTTTTCTGATATCTGACTCTAGACCGCTCCACCGGACCAGAATGGTCCTATTCGAGGTTACCTAAGATGGGTCCGCTCAGAAATCCTTCCTCGTGGTCGCCACGGTGGCCTGCATTTTGGCCAACCACCCTTTGACCAAACCACTCTTGGGACCACTCTGAGACAGTGCTGCAGTATCTCCCTGGCAGCCGCTTCTGTGTTTTCACTTGTTTTGTCTCCTGAATATAGGTGTGCCCCAACGTTTGGGTTAACCCTTTTGATGGACCTGTCTTCCACTTCTCTCCCCGAAAGCCCTGACTCCATTGGGTTCTGTTGTCACATCTACAAAGATGGCTGCCTTGTGTACTTCCCCAGGCCTTTAGTAGACTCTAGGTTCTTCATCTCCAGGTGTCTGAGAAGTATCTGCCTCTAAATATCCTGCCAATCTGAGTCAAACCCATTTTCTTTCCCCCAGGGCAGGGTTTCTGACACTCCCCTCAACCTCTTCTTCCTCCTTCACCTTACCTTAACCATTAATCAGTAAGTCCTTTCATTGGGCACTCCTGAGCCTTCCCTATCTATTTCCTACTTTTCAATCTCACTTCTAAATGAATGTCTTGTTGAATTAGTGAATGATTTTCTCTGACCACAGTCTTTCCCCCCATCTTTCCTATCTGTATGTACTTCCGCTAAGTTGTTTTTCTTGATGTAGCACTTGTCACACTTCGTGCCTCCTTAAAAACTTTTAGCGGTGTCTTAGTGTCCAAAATGGTGGTCTTCAAACTTTTCAGCCAGCACGTATTCACCAAGAACTTTAGATTTCTCACTCCCAATATTTGTGTGATAAAACATACAAGACAGAGGTTGTAAATGGATGAGATTAGATGATTTTTTTTAATTCGTTTAGAGCAGAATTTTCAAAATACTCCATTGTTTTTAAAAAGAAATATTTATTATGTTGCGAGGCAACAATTTGAAAGTCTGTTTCTGAGTTTTAGGAAGGTATGAGTTTGGAAGAAGTCATCTAAGTCAGCAACAGATGAAACCAGGAAGGGGGAAAAGAGGGTAGAGATTAAGACCAAAAAAAAAAAAAAAAAAGGAAGGAACATTCTAGTGCTCTACCAAATAACAACAGGGATGAAAGGCTTTGTGGTCTTTTCTGTTTTGTTGTGAAAAATTCTTCACCAGTTAGTGCTGGCTTTTAGTTTTAAATACATAGGCTTCTTGTCTTTACAATTTTTTTTACTATGAGTATTTTCAACATACACTAAAGTAGAGAAGAGAGAATGATGAACCCCTATGTACCCATAGTTTCAACAGTTTTCAAAGTAAGGCCAGTCTTGGCTCATTTATTCTCCCCTTCCCATCCCTATTCTCAACACCAATGTGTTATTTTAAGCCAAATGCCAGAGTTTAGTTGCTTTGTAAATACTCTAGTATCTCCAAAGATGAAGGACTCTATTAATATAACTGCAGTGTAGTGATCACTTTTTCTACAATTATAACTTTAATATCATATAATATCAAGTTGGTTTTCAAATTTCTCTGACTGCCATATATTCAGACTTGCATTTACAGGAAATAAAACCTGTGCAGACATAATCCATAATCATTTTAATATGTTGCAATATATCTAATATATTTAGAAACTTAGTTTTATTACACACAGTACATTTAGAAACTTTAGTTTGTTGCTTTATAATTATTATTTTTTGTTGTTTGAAACATCAAAACTGTTTTAAGTTCATAAGTTGGGTAGTTGACCTGCACTTTTCTATATTTTAAAGGTGGAATAGTATGTTCTATATAAATAATATGATCTGTAGGAATAATTTAGTTTATGCAAGTTTGGGTGGATTTTCTGGAGAATTAATAAAAGTCTTTTTTCTTTTTTTCGTTGAGTGATAAAGTCTTATTTCTTAAATGTATTGGTCTAGTCATATTTTAAAATTGTTTTTATATAATTTTTGAGTTTGAGGATCAAAAAATTTTAATCCATTAATGTAAATCATGTCCTCATAATAAGGACCATTGGGAGAATTCTTTTTCTTTTGCCTCAAAGCCTAGAAAATATATTATTTTCCCCAAGTATGTTTTAAAATATTCTCCTTTTCTTAGCAACTTATAAAACCTCATCTTCTAAAAGATGGGTTTGACACAAGGGAGTCTAAGGGCTTTCTTTGTGGATTACAGGGTGATGGGCTCTGTTGACCAATCGATGCCTATGTTGAGATTACCGTTCAGTTCAGTAACTGTTCTCTGTTTGTATGAGGACTGTTTGCCTTTTGCTGGACTTCTAAATTTTCCTCTGTATTACTATTATTTATGGATTGGATTTCTCCTATAAATTCTACAGTTCTAGTCTTTCCTTTTAAATTGCTTTTAGCTAGACATTTTAGTTGATGACAGGGCTTGCTTCATCGTTGGAAAATAGTTTAGGTCCTTTGTTGTGGGTATTTCTTTTTGCTTTGCTGAAATAGACACCCACACTTGGAGTTCTAATCTCAGTTCTGACACAAGTAATAACCACCATGTATTGAACAAATAACTGTGTACCAAGCACTATGACAAGCACTTCAGAGATGGTATCCAAGTCAGTCTCTGTCTTGACTCTTGAGGTAGGTGTTGTAAACTCCATCTAACTGTTAGGAACTTCCCTGGTGGCTCAAATGGTAAAAATCTGCCTGAAATGCAGGAGACCCGGGTTTGATCCCTGGTCCCTGGAAGATCCCCAGGAGAAGAAAATGTCAACCCACACCAGTATCTTTGCCTGGAGAATCGCATGGCAGAGGAGCCTGCAGGGTTACAGGCCACAGGTTCGCAGAGTCAGACACGACTGAGTGACTAAGTTTCAGTTTCAGTTTAATGTAAGGAAACTCAGGCCTAGACTGTTTAGAATTTTACCAAAGGTCGCATAGCAGATAGCTGACAAAGTTAGTGTTGAACCCAGATCCACAGAACGTCTTCTTTTTTAAAAAATATTTATTTATTTACTTGACTGCAGTGGGTCTTAGTTGCAGCCTTCAGGGTCTTAGCTCCCTGACCAAGGATCAAACCCAGGCCCCCTGTACTGGGAGCACAGAGTCTTAGCCATTGGATCACCAGGGTAGTCCCCTGTAGGACTTAACTTAGCTACTGGTGTTGTCAAGTAGCTGTAGGAAGGGTTGATCTTTCATTAATTCAGGTTCAAGACATTTTTTTGTAAGCATGGTTTCTGTTTAACTGTTTAAAGCAGGCTCTCCGAGTGCCTTCAACTAGCTTTGCGGTTTCTGCTGCTGTGGGTGTATCCTCTGGGCTCTTCCTGTTTGTATGACTTTCCTGTTTGCGTAATTGAAACTTTGGGTGGGGGTGGGTAGACAGGAAGAGAATGAATCGATTATTTCATAAATTAAAAAAAATGCAAAGAATAGTATAACAAGCATCAGAGTCTATATATTCTGAGTATATTACAAAAGCTACACTATATAAAACAATATATAGTATAATAAGCTTATAATTCACCTCTCAATAAATATTTACGATTTTTCATCTTTGCTTCTTTTATTTTAAAATAAAATAAAAACCATAATATGCCTAAAGTTATTGTTTTTTTCTCTTCTGTAGTCTCGTTTACCTCTTTCCCCAGAAACAAAATCTCAGTCATGATTTTGGTGTGTGTCCATGATTTTAAAATTTCCTCTCCTCTATGTTTTTATTCATAGACAAAATATAGTGTTGCTTTATGTGTTTTAGAATTTTTACTCATTGTTATGTTTTGAAGATTGATTCATGCTGTTATAAGGATCTAGTTTATTCATCTTAACAGCTGTATAGCATTTCATCATATGATTTGTACATAATAATCATATGATTATCCCTGCAATAATGGACATTTAGAATATTTCTAAGTTTTTGCTACAAAGAAGCATGCTGCCAAGAGGCTACTTGTCTCTTGGTGCTTATGGCAAAAGCTTCTCCAAGGTATATCAGTGTGCTGTGCTGTACTTAGTCATTCAGTCATGTCTGACTCTTTGTGACCCCATGGACTGTAGCCCACCAGGCTCCACAGTCCATGAAATTTCCCAGGTAAAAATACTGGAGTGGGTTGCCATTCCCATCTTCAGGGGAATCTTTCTGACCCAGGGATCGAACCTGGGTCTCCTGTATTGCAGGTAGATTCTTTGCAATCTGAACCATGGGGCCAATTTACGTTTTTATGTTTGGTAGTCTCACTTTCCTGATTTTATAGACAATTAGCACTTGGTATTATCAGACTTTTTCTTTTCTTTTCCTTTTAACTTTTTGACTGCACCATGCAGCTTGTGAGATAAAAATCTTGGTTCCCTGACCAGGCATTGAACCTGCAGCCCCTGCAGTGGAAGCGCAGAGTCTTAACTGCTGGACTGCCGGGGAAGTCTCTTTTTTTTTTTTTTTAACTTTTTGACTGTACTTTGCAGCATGTGAGATCTTAATTCCCTGACCAGGGACTGAACCGCTGCCTACACTTTGTATTTGTGCTAATCTGAAGGGTATGCAATCGTATCTCATTGTTTTAATTTTAAAATTATTTTCTTATGAAAGTTTTTAATATGTGTTATTTATTTGCTTATGACACTATATACATACAGTGAAATATGCTTCAGAAATAAAATATTACCAGTTAAAAGCCCTAGAATTCTCACCTTTGATCAGTTCAGTCCAATCGCTCAGTCGTGTCCGACTCACGGCAACCCCGTGGACTGCAGCACGCCAGGCTTCTCTGTCCATCACCAACTTCCGGAGCTTGCTCAGACTCATGTCCATCGAGTCGGTGATGCCATGGGATGGTTGCATGGCATCATCTTTGATTATCGTCGCCATTTTAGAGGTGATAACTAGTGATAAACATAACAGCTTTAAGTATGATTGACTAATAAACATTGTGCATATTTCGGGTGTACAATGTAGTATTTTGATATATGTATACATTGTGTAGTGATTCCCTCAATCAAGCTGATTAACCTATTTATCACTTCATCTATTTACACCCATTTTTAAAAAGTTTATTTATTTATTTGGCTGCACTGGGACCTTAGTTGCAGCACATGGATCTTAGATCTTCATTGTGACATGCAGACTCTTAGTTGTGGCATGAGGGATCTAGTTCCTTAACCAGGGATTAAACCAGGGCCCTGTAAATTGGGAGTGGGAAATCTTAGCCACTGAGGCCACCATGGAAGTCCTATTTACCCCCATTTTTTAAAATGATGAGAACATTTAATAACAACTCTCTTAGCAAGTCTCAAGTATGCCGATATTTATCATCAACCATGGTCACCATGCTGTACCTTAGAGATCCAGAACTTCTTCATCTTATAGGTGAAAATTTGTACCCTTTGACCGACGTCCCTCCTCCTCCACTCAAATCCCTGGCAGCTACCATTCTACTCTCATATTCGATGTGTGTGACTTTCTTAGATTCCGTATGTAGCTGAGATCACGCAGTTTTTGTCTTTCTGTGTCTGGCTTATTTCATCTAGCATAAGGTCTTTTAGGTTCACACATGTCACAAATGGCAGTTTCCTTGTTTTTATGACTGAATAACGTTTCATTTTATACATCTAAACCACATTTTCTTTATCCATGCATCTGCGGATGCTCACTCAGGTTGTTTTCATGTCTTGGCTATTGTGAATAATAAGGTGATCAACTTGGGAGTGCAGATATTTCTTCAAGATAATGATTTCATTTCCTTTGGATATACACCCAGCAGTGAGATTACTGGATCATATGTTGTTCTATTTTTAATTTTTTGAGGAACTCCATTCCATTTTCCATAATGGCCATACCAGTTTACAATCCCACAACACGGTTCTGCGTTTGATATTTATTTTCCCCACATGTTTATTGTCTTTCTACACATGTATTTATTTCTAAGCAATAGTTAGGATTGTTTTGCCTGTTTTCAAGGCTGTAGATTACATCAGTGATTGGGTATGCAAATATTGGCTTTATTTCGTCTTGTTTGCACAGCATAATGTTTGAGACTCACTCCTGCTAACAAAGCCCTGTTTCTATACCACCTTGCGACCTGGGCAAGACAAATTTCTGCCCTGTGCCCTCTGCTGTATGGTCCTAGTTCTAGCCCAAGTGTATACCCAGTCACCTTTTGAGGAGTCTGTGGAGTTAAGGAATCGTGCTCATCTAGACCCTGTAACCTCCCTCCGGGGCCCTCCCCCACCCCCTCATCGTTCTAGACTATGCTGTGGGTTCCCAGAACCCTAGAATTCCCAAGCCCATTTCCAGGGCCTGAGTGGGCCTCTTCCCTGGGTCTTCCGACATGCGGAAGGAATTTGGATGTACAGGCTGGCATGTTCATTTCCTCAGTCTGATGGCACTAGCAATGTGGGACAGAGCCTGATGGGGAGAAGAGAAGTGATGGGCTGGAGGTGGGATCCAGGGCTGGCTTTCTTCATTCTACTGTTAATATATTCTATCACAGAACTCAAAGGAGTTTGAGCATTCTAAATTTGAACTTGGCCTTCCAGGTCATTATGAAAGTGCGTTTGTCAAGATAGGAAGAGGGAACATATTTTATTGAACCATTTCTTAGCTTGATTAATTACTTCTAAGTGTTTAGGTACTTGAGTCCTGGATTGGAAAGGTTCCCTGGAGAAGGAAATGGCAACCCACTCCAGTATTGTTGCCTGGGAAATCCTGTGGACCGAGGAACCTGGCAGGCTACAGTCTGTGGGGTCACAAAAGAGTCAGACACGATTAGCAACTAAACAACAACAACAACAACACTGGCCTCCAAACCCCATCATTTTAAGAGAGGGACTGCTCTAGTTCTTTCTTTTATAAACAGTTGCTTTCTTTTGTACAAATGTGCACTATTTATGTATCAATTTTTTTGTTATTAAAATAGAGGTTGTTTTCAGTTTTTTGTTATTATAAACTAATAATTTAGAATATCTTTCTTTGTGTACACATGGAAGAATTACCTAGGTATCTAGTAGCAGAATTCCCATGCTTAAGTTTTAGGGGCCAATACCAAATCTCCAGGTGTGCATACCAAGTTTTAGTCCCACCAGGAAAATATGAACGTTCCTTTGTTTCATATCCTTGCCAATTGATGTCATCAGCCTTTTACAAATTGTGCCAATACAAGGAATGTGAAGTTGTACCTCATTATAGTTTCGACTGTTTATATATTGTTAGTCTCTAGCACCTTTAAGTCATACTGCTTGTTTCAAAATTTTTCTTAAAATTTTATGCAATTTTAAAAAGTTTCTTTCCCTTTATAGTTATTACAAAATATTGGCCCTGTTCCTCATTTTGTGCAATATATCCTTGAGCCTATCTTACACCTAATAGTTTATATCTCCCACTGCTACATTTCTCCTCCCCCGACCCCCACGGGAAACCACTTGTTTGTTCTCTGTATATCTGCGGGTCTGCTTCTTGTTATATTCACTGTTTGTTGTATTTTTTTAGATTCATATATATGTGATATCATACAGTACTTTTCTTTCTCTGTCTGACTTATTTCACTTAGTGTAATAAGTGTTTCTGCAAACGGCAAAATTTTGTTTTTTTATGGCTGAGTAGCATTCCATTGTGGTATTCCAAAGTATACTACATCTTCTTTATCTATCTGTCTGTTGATGGACTCTTTGGCTGCGTCCATATCTTGGCAATTGTAAATAGCGCTTCTAAATACTGGGTATGTGTCCTTTTAAATTGGTGTTTTTCCTTTTTTCAGATATATACCCAGTAGTGGAATTAATAGATCATGTGGTAGTTTTTATTTTTAGTTTTCTGAGAGACCTCCATACTATTCTCCACAATGGTTGCACAATGGTTGTACATTCCCACCAACAGTGTATGAGGGTTCCATTTTCTCCACATCCTTGCCAACATTTGTTGTTTGTGTTCTTTTTGATGATAACCATTCTGACAGGTGTGAAGTGCTATCTCACTGTGATTTTGATTTGCATTTCTCTGATAATTAGTGATGCTGAGAATTTTTTCATGTGTTTGTTGGCTATCTGTATTTCCTCTTTGGAAAAATGTCTATTCAGTTCTGCCCATTTTTAAATTGTTTGATTTTGCTTTGATGTTGAGTTGTATGAGCTGTTTATATATGTTGGATATTATATACGCTGGTTATTAATCCCTTATTGGTCATAGCGTTTGCAAATATTCTTTCCTATTCAGTAGGTTGTCTTTTCATTTTGTCGATGGTTTCCTTTGCTGTGCAAAATCTTTTCCATTTAATTAGGTCCCATTTGTTACTTTTTGCATTCATTCCCTTTGCTTCAAGAGACAGAGCCAAGAAAAATATTGCTATGGCCCAATGCTTGTTTTTTAAGTTTGTCTTATGTGGTGTCTGATTCTTGGAAGTTGGTTCTTATTTTCATTTTTCTTTTTCTGTCCTCTTAGCAATCTATTTTTGCCTGTAGTTGCTTTTATTGCATTTTATTTCTTATTGTAAACTGTACAGTTCAATGGCAATAAGTACATTCATGATGTTGTGCAACCATCTCCACTGTCTGGTTCCAGAACATTTTCATCATCCCCAAAAGAAACCCCACACCCATCCATGGGCACACCTCATTCTTTCCTCTCCACAGCCTCTGGTAACCTCTAATCCACTTTCTGTTTGCATGGATTTGGCTGTTTTGGAAGTTTCCTGTAAATGGAATCATACAATATTTTCCCTATTGTATCTGGCTTCTTTCACTTAGCATAATGTCTTCACAGTTTGCCATTTACTTCTGCATGTTACATGTCTTTTGTTGGGGTATATACCCAGAAGGAATCTCCTTGAAAGTTCCCTTTGTTACTAATTGTGCTCTGTCCATGGAGTCTTCCTGAAATTTTAAATAAGTGACAAAAAAAAAGTATCTGATAACAAAATATTTTCTGCCTTTTACTTAATGTAGAGGTGACAGAATTAAATATTTAAGGTAAGTATAGATTTGTTTACATAAAAAAGTTCTAATTGGATTACTACTCCTAACCACATTTATTTCCAAACTGGTATCTGTGACCTTTGGGCTTCTCTGGTAGCTCAGACGGTAAAGAATCCACCTGCAATGTGGGAGTCTTGGGTTCGATCCCTGGGCTGGAAAGATCTCCTGGGGAAGGGAATGGCTATCCACTCCAGTATATTTTTGCCTGGGGAATCCCATGGACAGAAGAGCCTGGCGAGCTATAGTCCATGGGGTGACAAAGAATCAGTGATCTTTACCTACAGACTACTTTATTTTTTTTTTAATTTTTATTTTTTTCATTTATTTTTATTAGTTGGAGGCTAATCACTTTACAATAATACAGTGTGTTTTGTCATACACTGACATGAATCAGCCATGGATTTACATGTATTCCCCATCTCGATCCCCCCTCCCACCTCCCTCACTACCCAATCCCTCTGGGTCTTCCCAGTGCACCAGGCCCGAGCACTTGTCTCATGCATCCAACCTGGGCTGGTGATCTGTTTCACCCTAGATAATGTACATGTTTCGATGCTGTTCTCTCGAAACATCCCACCCTCGCCTTCTCCCACAGAGTCCAAAAGTCTGTTCTGTACATCTGTGTCTCTTTTTCTGTTTTGCATATAGGGTTATCATTACCATCTTTCTAAATTCCATATATATATGTGTGTTAGTATGCTGTATTGGTCTTTATCTTTCTGGCTTACTTCACTCTGTATAATGGGCTCCAGTTTCATCCATCTCATTAGAACTGGCTCAAATGAATTCTTTTTAATGGCTGAGTAATATTCCATGGTGTATATGTACCACAGCTTCCTTATCCATTCATCTGCTGACGGGCATCTAGGTTGCTTCCATGTCCTGGCTATTATAAACAGTGCTTCGATGAACATTGGGGTGCATGTGTCTCTTTCAGATCTGGTTTCCTCGGTGTGTATGCCCAGAAGTGGGATTGCTGGGTCATATGGCAGTTCTAGTTCCAGTTTTTAAGAAATCTCCACACTGTTTTCCATAGCGGCTGTACTAGTTTGCATTCCCACCAACAGTGTAAGAGGGTTCCCTTTTCTCCACACTCTCTCCAGCATTTATTGCTTGTAGACTTTTGGATAGCAGCCATCCTGACTGGCGTGTAATGGTACCTCATTGTGGTTTTGATTTGCATTTCTCTGATGATGAGTGATGTTGAACATCTTTTCATGTGTTTGTTAGCCATCTGTATGTCTTCTTTGGAGAAATGTCTGCTTAGTTCTTTGGCCCATTTTTTGATTGGGTCATTTATTTTTCTGGAATTGAGCTGCAGGAGTTGCTTGTATATTTTTGAGATTAATCTTTTGTCTGTTGCTTCGTTTGCTATTATTTTCTCCCAATCTGAGGGCTGTCTTTTCACCTTGCTTATAGTTTCCTTTGTTGTGCAAAAGCTTTTAAGTTTCATTAGGTCCCATTTGTTTATTTTTGCTTTTATTTCCAATATTCTGGGAGGTGGGTCATAGAGGATCCTGCTATGATTTATGTCGGAGAGTGTTTTGCCTATGTTCTCCTCTAAGAGTTTTATAGTTTCTGGTCTTACATTTAGATCTTTAATCCATTTTGAGTTTATTTTTGTGTATGGTGTGAGAAAGTGTTCTAGTTTCATTCTTTTACAAGTGGTTGACCAGTTTTCCCAGCACCACTTGTTAAAGAGCTTGTCTTTTTTCCATTGTATATCCTTGCCTCCTTTGTCGAAGATAAGTTGTCCATAGGTTCGTGGATTTATCTCTGGGCTTTCTATTCTGTTCCATTGATCTATATTTCTGTCTTTGTGCCAGTACCATACTGTCTTGATGACTGTGGCTTTGTAGTATAGTCTGAAGTCAGGCAGGTTGATTCCTCCAGTTCCATTCTTCTTTCTCAAGATTACTTTGGCTATTCGAGGTTTTTTGTATTTCCATACAAATTGGGAAATTATTTGTTCTGGTTCTGTGAAAAATACCGTTGGTAGCTTAATAGAGATTGCATTGAATCTATAAATTGCTTTGGGTAGAATAGCCATTTTGACAATATTGATTCTTCCAATCCATGAACACGGTATGTTTCTCCATCTGTTTGTGTCCTCTTTGATTTCTTTCATCAGTGTTTTATAGTTTTCTATGTATAGGTCTTTTGCTTCTTTAGGTAGATATACTCCTAAGTATTTTATTCTTTTTGTTGCAATGGTGAATGGTATTGTTTCCTTAATTTCTCTTTCTGTTTTCTCATTGTTAGTGTATAGGAATGCAAGGGATTTCTGTGTGTTAATTTTATATCCTGCAACTTTACTATATTCGTTGATTAGCTCTAGTAATTTTCTGGTAGAGTCTTTAGGGTTTTCTATGTAGAGGATCATGACATCTGCAAACAGTGAGAGTTTCACTTCTTCTTTTCCTATCTGGATTCCTTTTACTTCTTTTTCTGCTCTGATTGCTGTGGCCAAAACTTCCAAAACTATGTTGAATAGTAGTGGTGAGAGTGGGCACCCTTGTCTTGTTCCTGATTTTAGGGGAAATGCTTGCAATTTTTCACCATTGAGGGTGATGCTTGCTGTGGGTTTGTCATATATAGCTTTTATTATATTGAGGTATGTTCCTTCTATTCCTGCTTTCTGGAGAGTTTTAATCATAAATGGGTGTTGAATTTTGTCAAAGGCTTTTTCTGCATCTATTGAGATAATCATATGGTTTTTATCTTTCAATTTGTTAATGTGGTGTATTACATTGATTGATTTGTGGATATTAAAGAATCCTTGCATTCCTGGGATAAAGCCCACTTGGTCATGGTGTATGATTTTTTTAATATGTTGTTGGATTCTGTTTGCTAGAATTTTGTTAAGGATTTTTGCATCTATGTTCATCAGTGATATTGGCCTGTAGTTTTCTTTTTTTGTGGCATCTTTGTCTGGTTTTGGAATTAGGGTGATGGTGGCCTCATAGAATGAGTTTGGAAGTTTACCTTCTGCAATTTTCTGGAAGAGTTTGAGTAAGATAGGTGTTAGCTCTTCTCTAAATTTTTGGTAGAATTCAGCTGTGAAGCCATCTGGTCCTGGGCTTTTGTTTGCTGGAAGATTTCTGATTACAGTTTCGATTTCCTTGCTTGTGATGGGTCTGTTAAGATCTTCTATTTCTTCCTGGTTCAGTTTTGGAAAGTTATACTTTTCTAAGAATTTGTCCATTTCATCCAAGTTATCCATTATATTGGCATAGAGCTGCTGGTAGTAGTCTCTTATGATCCTTTGTATTTCAGTGTTGTCTGTTGTGATCTCTCCATTTTGATTTCTAATTTTGTTAATTTGGTTCTTCTCCCTTTGTTTCTTAATGAGTCTTGCTAATGGTGTGTCAATTTTGTTTATTTTTTCAAAAAAACAGCTTTTAGCTTTGTTGATTTTTGCTATGGTCTCTTTAGTTTCTTTTGCATTTATTTCTGCCCTAATTTTTAAGATTTCCTTCCTTCTACTAACCCTGGGGTTCTTCATTTCTTCCTTCTCTAGTTGCTTTAGGTGTAGAGTTAGGTTATTTATTTGACTTTTTTCTTGTTTCTTGATGAAAGCCTGTAATGCTATGAACCTTCCCCTTAGCACTGCTTTTACAGTGTCCCATAGGTTTTGGGTTGTTGTGTTTTCATTTTCATTCATTTCTATGCATATTTTGATTTCTTTTTTGATTTCTTCTATGATTTGTTGGTTATTCAGAAGCGTGTTATTTAGCCTCCATATGTTTGAATTTTTAACAATTTTTTTCCTGTAATTGAGATCTAATCTTACTGCACTGTGGTCAGAAAAGGTGACTGGAATGATTTCAGTTTTTTTGAATTTACCAAGACTAGATTTATGGCCCAGGATGTGATCTATTCTGGAGAAGGTTCCGTGTGCACTTGAGAAAAAGGTGAAGTTGATTGTTTTGGGGTGAAATGTCCTATAGATATCAATTAGGTCTAGCTGGTCCATTGTGTCATTTAAAGTTTGTGTTTCCTTGTTAATTTTCTGTTTAGTTGATCTATCCATAGTTGTGAGTGGGGTATTAAAGTCTCCCACTATTATTGTGTTACTATTAATTTCCTCTTTCATACTCATTAGTGTTTGCCTTACATATTGCGGTGCTCCTATGTTGGGTGCATATATATTTATAATTGTTATATCTTCTTCTTGGATTGATCCTTTGATCATTATGTAGTGTCCTTCTTTGTCTCTTTTCACATCCTTTATTTGAAAGTCTATTTTTATCTGATGTGAGTATTGCGACTCCTGCTTTCTTTTGTTCTCTGTTTGCGTGTAATATTTTTTTTCCAGCCCTTCACTTTTAGTCTGTATGTGTCTCTTGTTTTGAGATGGGTCTCTTGTAGACAACATATATAGGGGTCTTGTTTTTGTATCCATTCAGCCAGTCTTTGTCTTTTGGTTGGGGCGTTCAACCCATTTACATTTAAGGTAATTATTGATAGGTATGGTCCCGTTGCCATTTACTTTGTTGTTTTGGGTTCACGTTTATACAACCTTTCTGTGTTTCCTGTCTAGAGAAGATCCTTTAGCACTTGTTGAAGAGCTGGTTTGGTGGTGCTGAATTCTCTCAGCTTTTGCTTCTCTGTAAAGCTTTTGAATTCTCCTTCATATCTGAATGAGATCCTTGCTGGGTACAGTAATCTAGGTTGTAGGTTATTCTCTTTCATTCCTTTAAGTATGTCCTGCCATTCCCTTCTGGCCTGGAGGGTTTCTATTGATAGATCAGCTGTTATCCTTATGGGAATCCCTTTGTGTGTTATTTGTTGTTTCTCCCTTGCTGCTTTTAATATTTGTTCTTTGTGTTTGATCTTTGTTAATTTGATTAATATGTGTTTTGGGGTGTTTTGCCTTGGGTTTATCCTGTTTGGGACTCTCTGGGTTTCTTGGACTTGGGTGGCTATTTCCTTCCCCATTTTAGGGAAGTTTTCAGCTATTATCTCCTCGAGTATTTTCTCATGGCCTTTCTTTTTGTCTTCTTCTTCTGGGACTCCTATGATTTGAATGTTGGGGTGTTTCACATTGTCCCAGATGTCCCTGAGGTTGTCCTCATTTCTTTTGATCCTTTTTTCTTTTTTCCTCTCTGCTTCATTTATTTCCACCATTTTATCTTCTACCTCACTTATCCTATCTTCTGTCTCCGTTATTCTACTCTTGGTTCCCTCCAGAGTGTTTTTTATCTCATTTATTGCATTATTCATTTTTAATTGACTCTTTTTTATTTCTTCTAGGGCTTTATTAAACATTTCTTGCATCTTCTCTATGTTTGTCTCCATGCTATTTATCTGTAACTCCATTTTGTTTTCAAGATTTTGGATCACTTTTATTATCATTATTCTAAATTCTTTTTCAGGTAGATTCCCTATCTCCTCCTCTTTTGTTTGACTTGGTGGGCATTTTTCATGTTCCTTTACCTGTTGGGTATTTCTCTGCCTTTTCATCTTGTTTAGGTTGCTGTGTCTGGAGTGGGCTTTCTGTATTCTGGAGGTCTGTGGTTCCTTTTTATTGTGGAGGTTTCACCCAGTGGGTGGGGTTGGACGATTGGCTTGTCAAGGTTTCCTGGTTAGGGAAGCTTGTGTCGGTGTTCTGGTGCGTGGAACTGGATTTCTTCTCTCTGGAGTGCAATGGAGTGCCCAGTAATGAGTTTTGAGATGGGTCTATGTGTTATGTGTGACTTTGGGCAGCCTGTAAGTTGACGCTCAGGGCTATGTTCCTGTGTTGCTGGAGAATTTGCATGGTATGTCTTGCTTTGAAACTTACTGGCTCTTGGGTGGTGGTTGGTTTCAGTGTAGGTATGGAGGCTTTTAGATGGTCTCTTATTGCTTAATGTTCTGTGTAGTCAGGAGTTTTCTGGTGTTCTCAGGTTTTGGGCTTAAGTCTCCTGCCTCTGGATTTCAGTTTTATTCTTCCAGTAGTCTCAAGACTTCTCCAACTATACAGCACTGATAATAAAACTTCTAGGTTAATGGTGAAAAGATTCTCTGCCATGAGGGAAACCCAGAGAGGTTCACAGAGTTACATGAAGAAGAGGAGAGGGAGGAGGGAGATAGAGATGAGCAGGAGGAGAAAAAGGGGAACTCACGAGGAGAGAGACAGATCTACGCAGTTGTCTGTTCCCAAAGTGTTCTCCGTAGCCCAGACACCCACAAAGATTCACCGAATTGGATTGGGAAGAGAAGGGGAAAGGAAGAAATAGAGGTGTTCTGAGGTAGAAAACGGAGAGTCAAAATTGGGAGAGAATAATCAACACACTCCTGAATAAAAATGGGAACTGAATATTGGATTCTTAAATGTCCAAAGTTTATATCATATACAGAAAAACAAAGATTAAAAATCTAGAGTAGAGGTTAGACTCTTAAAAATACAATATTAAAAACAAAAACACAAAAAATTTTAGAAATATATATGAAGTTCAGTTTAAAAATAGGGCTTCTCTCTCTTTTTTTTTTTTTTTGCAAGGTTATAGTGAAATGAAAATGAAAATTAAGGAGTAGTAGAGAAGTAATAGAGGACTTTAAAAGAAAATAAGAGAAAAAGAAAAAAGAAAAAAATTTTTTCCTAATTAAGAAAATCGTAAAAATATGTGAAAATGAAAGTTAAGGAGTAATGGGGGAGTAATAGGGAATTTTAAAAGAAAATAAAAGAGAAAAAATAAAAAAGAAAAGAAAAAAATTTTTTTAATAAAGAAAAAAAGGTAAAAATATATCTAGGAATTTCTCTGGAGCTGTTGCGGTCAGTGTGGGTTCGGTTCAGTTTCAGATAGCTCCTCATTCCAGCTTACACTTCTCGATATCTACCGGCCCCTTCCGGTGTAGTTGGTGTTACCTACAGGGATTTTAATCTGTTGCACCGGTCCCTTCTGAAGAGGTTCCCTTTGTTTATTTGGCTTCTGTTTGCCGGTCTCTTCAGTGCCTAATTTCCACCCTGACACAGGCGGGCGGCGGTGGCCTCTTGTTCAGGTTCGCTAGTTCCGTCGTGCTGCGGGGAGTGGGGGCTCTGCTTTCCCTGTCTACGCTGCTCAGGCTCCCGGCTGCTCTATATGGAGGGCGCCCTGCATTGCGTGCAGTTCCAGTTTTCGGGTGTTCCACAAAAGCATGGACTCGGTTGCGCCTGCGTTTTGTGCCTTCCCCGCCGGAGCAGCTCAGGCAGCCAGGAGCTTGACGGGCACACTCTCCCCGGGTGCGGTGCGCCTTCTCCCCTCCACGGTCCCAGCCTCAGTTTCAGCTCGCGCCGGTGGGGTGCGTGCACCCTGTGTTTAGCCGCGACCCTCCCGGCGGATGTCGACCATCCAGAATTTCAGGAAGTCTTTGGTTAGAAACTGGAGGCCTGTTTGCAGTGTGGTAGGGGATGCCGCCTTTGGGGCCGAGTTTGCCCCTTTCCCCTCCCCCCTGCCTCCTGCCTCTTGTGGGGCTGGGCCGGTCAGCAGCTGGCTAGCTCCTCTGGACTTGCTCAGACCCTTTGTTCTGCGAACGGCCGGCAGTGTGTTCGGGCTGGTTAATTTTCTATCTCTCTTTTGCTGTCCCACAGTTTAAGTTGGTTTCTCACAAAAGCTTCCTCTGATTGCCCTCAGGACACTCAGGCCCAGTCCTTACCCTAAGCAATGCCACCTGCTCCTCTCCGTTCTGCCCCCACTTGCTGGTGGCGGATGCGGGCGTCTGGGGTACTTTTCTGCTGGGAGTTGCTTTTAGGCGTGTAATCTGTGGGTTTTATTTATTTTCCTCCCAGTTAGGTTGCCCTCCGAGATTCGAACACTTCCCCCAGACCCGCCAGTGCGAGGGTTTCCTGGTGTTTGGAAACTTCCTCTATTATGACTCCCTTCCCGGGACAGGTCTCCGTCCCTAGCTCTTTTGTCTCTCTTTTTATCTTTTATATTTTGTCCTACCTCCTTTTGAAGACAGTGGGGGCTGCTTTTCTGGGCGCCTGATGTCCTCAGCTAGCGGTCAGAAGCTGTTTTGTGAAGTTTGCTCTGCGTTGAATTGTTCTTTTGATAAATTTGTAGGGGAGAAAGTGGTCTCCCCATCCTATTCCTCTGCCATCTTGGCTCCTCCTCCTACAGACTACTTTAGAATTAGCAAGGTCCCAAGATGGTTTTAGAAAAGGAATAAAAGAAGAACTTCAGATCTCAAGTCCAATGAGAAATCAATTTAACCAAATTGGGGTATAAAAGTTGGACTCAGTTTGGGAGAAGAAAGTGGAGACCTCATTCATGATCTTTGAATGCTTCCTCACTGAGAAGAAATTAATATGTTTCAGACCTAGGACTTACCTAGTGGTCCAGTGTTTAGGACTCCAGGGTTCCTCTGCAAGGGGGGGCTGGTTTGATCCCTGGTCAGGGAACTAAGATCCCACATGCTACATAGTACTTCCTGCTCTTCACTGTCTTCACTTGCTATGCTTTTTCTTGGTCCTGATGTGGACTTAGGGCAATGATGCCAAACTTTCGCTGCACATTGGAGTCACTTGAGGAATCTTTTATAAATACTGGTGCCCAGATCTTACTCCTGGACATTCTGATTTAATTGATATAGGGTATGACTTGGGCATTGGGATTTTTTAAAAGACCATGGGTGGGGCTTCCCTGGTGGCTCAGTGGTAAAGAAACTGCCTTGCCAATGCAGGGGACAGGTGTTCAATTCCCAGTCGGGGAAGATCCCACATGCCTTGGAGCAACTAAGCTTGCGCACTGCAACTATTCAGCCTGCACCCTAGAGCCTGTGCTTTACAACAAAAGCAGCCACAGTAATGAGAAGCTCTCGCACCGCAACTCAAGAGCAGCCTCTGTTCTCTGCAACTAGAGAAAAGCCTGCACAGCAACCAGGACCCAGCACAGCCAAAATAAATAAATGAAATTATTAAAAAAAAAAAAAGGCCATGGGTGGTTCTAATGGGCAGCAGAGTTTGAGAACCCCCCTAATTAAAAGGACCAGAGAAGTAGGTCAATCTGGGGAGCTGGTCTAAAGTGTTGTGGCACCTGTATGGTTTGCCTTACTTTTGGTACAGTTATAGATTACAGTCAGTTCCTCCACCCTGCACCGCTCCCCTTCTGGGAAACTTGGCCATCTGCACCTGGGGCTCACCACAGTCGGCACTCAGGGGTGCCTCTTCTCTGCACCCAGTAGACTCTGCGTAACACGGTTGCAGTTAAAGCAGACCGGTTCCTTCGGCTCCACCCTTTCCCTTCCTGCTCGCTGGTCCTTAGACTGCTCCTGTGTTCTCCGCTGGTCTACTCTGGTTTTCCCCCACCCAACTAGGGGTTCCCGATATGGTGAATCACTCCTGCCTCTAGTAACCGGCAACTGAATCTCAAACGTCAGAGGTACAGTCATATAGAGAATAGGAGTCTCATGACCTGGACACGTTTCAGGGCTGGTGTGATTGACGCCATTTTATTCTGTAGACTAATGTTCTCTAGATTTTTATCTTTCACAGGCCTTGGTTTCTTTCTCGCCTGGCTGGCATTGTGGTGAGCTATTTCCTGTGTTCTACACAAACTGGCTAGCTCTTTGATTCTGTCCACCCTCCCCCCATGAGGTGTTGGGGAGCAGAGCAGGTGAAGGGAAGAGGTATTTTGATACAAACAATGGTTGAAAAATAAGACTCTCTAGAGAGTAGATGTGTGGACAGTGGGGGAAGGAGAGATTGGGATGGATTAAGAGAAGCACTGACATATATACACGCCCACGTGTCAATTCGATAGCTAGTGGGAAGCTGCTGTGTCACACAGGGAGCTCAGCTCAGGGCTCTGTGATGACTTCCAGGAGTGGCCTGGGAGGGAGGCTCAGGAAGGATATGCATATGGCTGGTTCATGCTGTTATAGAGCAGAAACTAACACAGCACTGTAAAGCAATTGTATTCCAATTAAAAAAACAAACCGGGGCTCCCCTGGAGGCTCAGTAATAAAGAGCAGGCGATAAGGGTTTGATCCCTGCTCTGGGAAGATCCCACATTGCCTCGGAGCCGCTAAGCCCGTGTGCCTCAGCTATTGAGCCTGTGCTCCAGAGCCCATGAGCTGCAACTCCTGAACCCTGGGCTCTCTAGAGTCTGTCTGTGCTCCACACCAAGAGAAACCACCACATTAAGAATCCCCCACAACTAGAGAGTGGCTTCTGCTCACCACAAGTAGAGAAAAGCGCTCGCAGTAATGAAGACCTACACAGCCAAAAAAAAAAAAGAGAGAGAAATAAAATTATTTTAAAAAATAAAAATAAACTAAAACCAAGACTCTCCCTAAGGTTATCTTTTTCTCATTGGTCTGGTTGTGGAGCCTAGGGTTGACCCTATGTTTACTGATTTGTGAAGTGCCAGAGCTCACACGTGTGAATATCTAGTTCAGGAACCTAGCTTAGAATTTCATCCAACAGGTCCAACCAGCAACTCTCAGCCCTGACTGCACAATGAAATCATCTGGGGTCCCACTTCTTGTCAAATTAAATAACCATCTCTGAGGGCGTGGCCAGGCTTAGGTATTTCTCAGCACTGCCCAGTTGGTTATTATGTGTAGCCAGGGATGAGAACCTCTCTGCAGGCTAGACTTCATCTGTGGTTGGGCGAGCACTTACTGCCAGGGTTAAAATAAACTTTCATTCTGTGGCTGGAAGAAAAGAATGAAAAGCCTTGTTTTTAGGCTTTTGGCTTGAGATTCTTGAGAGAGCTTCTTGCCTCTCCCAAGGCCATCTTCGCTCTTTTTAGAAAAGTTATCATTTCCTATCCCAACTCATGCTGTTTGAAGTTTATCTACTCCAAGGGCAGGCAGCCTTCTGCAAATGCTTGTTTCCCCCTGGGCAGCTCATAAGGGCTGTGGGTGAGCTCTTTTCTGCGCTGGGAGGTGGGGAGTCCCATGGCTGTGAGTCAACCCTTTGTTGGAGAAGGTCACCTTGAGCATGCTTATCCAGATGTGCTCTTTGGCCCAGCAGCATTAGCATCACCTAGGAGCTTGTGAGAAATGTACACTCAGCCCTCATCCCAGACCTCCTGATTAGGAACTCTGGGGGTGGTGTCTAGCATTCTGTGTTCTAACAAACCTTCTCAGTGATTCTGATGTGAGCTAGAAAGTTGAGACTCTCCCTGTAGGTCTGGGACAGGGCCTGAGCATTTGCATTTCTGACAACCTCCTAGGTGATGCTGATTGGAGGACTTCACTTTGAGAACCACTGGTTTTGAGAACCCCAAGAGGCCTTGGGGGATTTTCACACTGTTTCCTGGCTAAAGCCTCATAGCCAGTATTAGGGGCCTGGAACTGAGACAGAGTGATCAGAAGAAAGTGAGAAGGAAGCTTCTGCATCTTAAACCTAAGCATGACCTCCATTAAGCCCTGACCATGACAGGTTTGGCTGAAGGCTGAATCAGTCATCTGCTGAACTTGTTTCCTCAATGCCAATCATGAGAAACAGTTTCTTTTCTTTTTAAAAAAATAATTTATTAAATGTTCATGTTTGCTTGATGAAGTACTAGACATAGCCTTTATGGATCTGGGAACTGCCATAGAAAATAGACTAGCATAAGTGAGTGTGCTCAGTCGTGTCTGACTCTGCAGCCCTATGGACTGTAGCCCACCAGGCTCCTCTGTCCATGGGATTTCTCAGGCAAGAATACTGGAGTGCGTTGCCGTTTCCTATTCCAGGGGATATTCCTGACCCAGGTGTCTCAGTGGTAAAGAATCCTCCTAACAATGAAAGATGGTTCCTGCATTGGCAGGAAGATTCTTCACCAAATGGCACTGCCTGGAAAGCCTGAAATAGTTTCATTTTTTCTTTTGGCCTCGCTGCGATGCATGCAGGATCTTAGTTTCCTGACCAGTAGTTGAACCTGTGACCCCTGCAGTGGAAGCATGGAGTCTTAACCACTGCACTGCCAGGGAAGTCGCAAGAACCAGTTTCTATCATTTATTGTGTTCCTCCTACACCATATTCTTCCCTGGTAGCTCAGATGGTAAAGAATCTGCTGGCAGTGCAAGAGACCCAGGTTCTATCCCTGGAGAAGATCTCCTGGAGAAAGAAATGGCAATATACTCCAGTATTCTTGCCTCCGGTGGACAGAGGAGCCTGGTGTGATACAGTCAATAGGGTTGCAAAGAACTGGACATGGCTTAGCTATTAAACATAACAGCAATAGGGAAACAGTGACTGGGATAATAATCTAGCATGGCTTTCTTTTTTTTCTTTTTGGTTTGGAAAATTTTCAGTCCTGTCTGTTTTTATTTTTCCAGATTATGTTTTTAATTTTCTTATGTTGCGTTCTGGGTTCAGTTATGAGCTCTTCCCCTTATTTGAGTAACCTTTTATTTCTCAATTTACCTAGCCTCAGTTTCCCAAAATAAAAAGTAAAATATTTCCTCATAGGTTATAAAAAACAGATCCAGTTCCTGTCACTCAGAAAATGTGTGAGAAGTGTTAGTGTCCGTACTTCTGGTCTTACTTGCATGCGTACGGGCTAAGTCACTTCATTTGTGTCTGATTCTGTGGACTGTAGCCCACAGACTCCTCTGTCCATGGGATTCTCCAGGCAAGAATGCTGGAGTGGGTTGCCACTTCCTCCTTCAGGGAATCTTCCCAACCCAGCAATCGAACCCTAGTCTCTTGTGTCTCCGGAATTGGCAAGCAGGTTCTTTACCACTAGCGCCACATGGGAAATCCTTGGTCTTATTACTCCTCAGACAAGTGAGTGAGAACTGCCCCACTTTTTTTGAAATTAAGGTGGAGATAAATCCTCTAAGAAGCTTGGAGAAGTCTAGGAAATGTGGGAAAACAGAACAGGGCCTCCCAGGGATGGAGCTGCAGGTCAGAACCCAAGGCAGGATATGACATGTTGCTGACTGAAGCTGGGTTCAAGGTGAGGATTATAGAATCTAGAGGAACAAGTAGTTTGCCTGAGGATGGAGATGAGAAATGAAGAGTGATCTGGCCCTCAGACAGGCAGCATCAAGGACCCAGCCAGCACCACGTGTGCTGGAAGGGCTCCTCCTATGGGCATGAGTGTCTTAGGTGGGCTGGGAAAGCCCAGACTCTTGGGGCTCCAGGCAGAGGGCTTCTCCTTGGCTTGCCTGGCTGCCTTTAGTTATTTAGAGGAAATGCTGACTTCCAGGACCTTGGAAGTGCCCCACTGCCCCTTGGCAAGGGCAGAGCAGGTGCTAGACAGGTAAGACCGAGGCTGTATCTTGCTGGAATCTGGAGAGGGGCTGGGTCTTCACGTATGACCGTAATCCTGCCATAGGGGAGGTATGATGTCTTGGCATTGTGACCACAGCATCTGGACTGAAGCTCAAAGGAGAGAAAGATTCTTAATTCCTCCCCGCTCTGAGCCAGAGGGTAGAAGCTGCCCAGGGGTGGGGTGTTTCAGTGAGCTCATTTTCTGCTCCAGATTGAGAGGGTCACTAGTGGCAATGCGCAGGGGAGTGAAAGGTCTAGAGAGGTAAGGAGGCTCACACATGTCTGGCAAAAGCTGTACTGGAGGGGTTTCCTGCTTTGGGGTGGAGGCTGGGCCCCTTCCTGCTGTGGAATCTCTTCATAGATGCCCCCCTCCCATGATGGCTGGGAAAGAGATAAGGTATAGTTTTGCCTAGCCCCTGAGAGCTCTGGGGAGTGGGGGCTGTGGGGGAGCAGTTATCTGAAACCACAAACCTCAAGAGCAAGCAGAGAGCTGATGTCAGCTCTATCAGGGAGTGCCAGAAACACACTAAAAGCCAGGACTCCTGGTGAAGAAAACCAGGAGAATGCACGCCCTAGAAAATGGGTAGGATACAGGCTGTCAACTGAGCCTGACCACCTGCCCTTGACTTTTGCATGAAGCAGGGAGTGTGGGAGGGCTGGCTGGGTTTTAAGGGCTCGGGCGGTGGCTGCCATGACTTTTCTTTTGGGGTTCCTACAGTTAGATCCAAAAACAATGCTAGAGTGTTTCAGAAATGCCTCACACACAGACAATGGCATTTGAATAGTGACTTTCAAAGACCAAGTCTTAGAGAATAACTTTTTGTAGACGTTTACATTACAAAAATCACTGTCAGTTTCAATAAGATAATTTTGCAGTCAGTTGCATTTCTGTCTACAGTGACAACGAAAAACAGTAGTGACAATTGATTTATGCTTAATATTTGGAAAACAAAAGAGAACTGTGAAAAGAAAGATTTTGATTCTCAGTAAGAAAAATAGAATAAAACTTGAATAAATGAAGAGATATTTTCTGTCCTAGAATCAGAAGATTTAAAATAGTAAGATGACATAATATCTAATCTAATGTATGGAGTTAACACAAATTAGATTCCATATGATATTTTGTGGAAATTGACAAAACAATAATACAATTTCTATAGAGAAAATAATGGTTAAGCACATTAAGAAAATTTTTGAGAAGAAATGAACCAATAATAGGATAAATTATTCTGTTAATATTTAAAATGTGGTACGAAGGACATTTATATTGTATGGTATCAGATGCAAAGCAGAATAGTAGATTGATAAAAACATAAGGATTCCCTGCATTCTAAATTTGCTAAAAAGTTAACAAACAATAGTTCTGGACAACAAAATAGTAAGAAAGGAATCCTATTTAATAGACCTTACTGAGAAAAGATATAAAGCACTTCTGTCTTCCTCTGATGCTGGTTGTCAGAATGAGCTCCAGATATTTTAAAGCTGAAAATATCTCTTTTAAAAGTGAAACAAAGTGATATATTATAGTTATCCAGCTGTGGTGGAGGAATTAATTTCTTGAGTATTAAAACAGTGGGATAAATTACAAGTGGTGAATTGGAAGGATCTGATTGTATAAAAATTGAGCAACAGCAAGCTTGATAAGTTCTTGATAAAAAGGGAAAAGTGCAACACTATTTGGAATAAACAAGGCTGGTAAAGATTAGTATTAAAAATATAAAGAACAATTATAAATCTATAGATAAACAGTTAAAAGATATGAACAAATAGTATAAGAGGAAATACGAGCATCAAACCTACATTTGGAATATTTCAGTCTTGCTAATAATTAAAGTGCAAATTAAAAGTATGACTCTATTTCTTAGTTAAGTAGCAAAAGTGATAAAACTGTATGTTCCTGTGCTTGGAGGGAAATAGACACACTCTCTAGATTTATGAGTATGTTTTCTGCAGAGCAGGAGATGAAAATGAAACACTCACCACTTAGGCAATACTCTCAAATAAATCTCAAGAAAATAATGTGAAAGAGGAAAGGCTTATAAAGGTTATATAGTGAAATTCTGGCCATTACCTAACCACCTGACTATTTGTTAATGGTTGTACAAACTGGAAAATATTAACATCCCATCACATTAGCAACTGTTAAAACCATAAACCTGAGGATGTTGGTGATATTATAGGGAATGTACGTATATAAGTTAAGAAGTAGAAGACATTTGTTAGGTGAACATTGGTAATTGTCAAATTATGTTTGTCTAATGAAAACATCAGTGCTGTCAGCGTCTCAATGCTAGGTCTAATAAGTCAGTGCTTGTGGGATGTCAGTGTGATTATAATTTGGGGTTCTTGTTGAAAGGCAGATTTTGATTCACATGAACTGGGGTGGAGCCTGGGATATTCTAAATTTATGATAATGGTAAAGTTACTCCTCCCACCTCAATTTTAAGAGCAAATGCTTAAATCTTTGCCATGCAGTCTCGTGGACACTAGTCATATGAGGCTATTCAATTTTAGATTAATTGAAATAAAATGGAAAATTTAGTTTCCTAAGTCTTATTACCTATATTTCAAGTGTGCATTAGCCATGTATGGCTTACATCCCAGAAAGCTCAGATTATAGAACAATTCCATCATCACAGAAAGTTTTGTCAGACTTAAATCATCAATCTTAAAGTGAAGGGGATTTTTATCACTTTCTTGGTAAAGTTGTTTGAAATATGCGATTACAAGCTTGTTCCATTCCTTTGTGGTCATAAACCACATAGGTATACATTCATAGAAGTGATGAAGCAAGGGACAGTTTTATCTAATTTAGTTTGATCAATAAAATTCTTTTATCCCATTGATTTTATTGTCATTCCATAGATGTGTTATCCTAATTATCATTTGCCTCTCAATGGGCAATCATTTCCACTAAACTGGTTTCAGTTTCTTTGCTATTTTTTACTCGTCTTACGTAATTAACATATACTAGAGGAGACATTTAAAGAAGGATTGCAATAAATTAAAGTATAGCGTGTATGTTGTTAATCAGCTATACCCCAATACAAAATAAAAAGTTAAAAAAAAAGAATACATGTGTATAATTTATAAAGAGATCCTCACATTCTCTTTTCCTATCTAGGTGTTTCATCAATTTATATTTTTATTTAAAGTGTATTTTTGAAGCTGGACCAACCTTGTGTTCGTTACCCAAGGATGTGGGCATTGATTTTCATTTGAAAGGTTTCCTGGATGGTTGCTTTTTCTTTATTTTCTGTGAAGTGGAAACGCTGACCATTGTTATTTTCTTCCAGGAATTTATGCAAATATTCTCACGAGGTTCTCTCCGAAGATAACTTCAGGGTCCTGACAAACCATGGGCTCTCTGGACTGAACCAAGAGGAATTAGCTGTGCTCCTTCTCCAGAGTGACCCTTTTTTTATGCCCGAGGTAAGTTCTGATTCCTCAGTTTGAAAGGCAAGGAGAATGCCTTTGGCAGGGTGGTGTCCTGTGTGTGTTGGAATGGGAGCAGAGAAAACCCAGCACCGGGGCTCTGCAGGTGGCAGTCAGCAGGTGGCTGTTGCTAAGTGATCTGGAGATTCCAACAGTTTCCTTCTTATTTGAAGTTTAATAAGTATTTGAGCCTGGAATGCCTCCTCCCCTGGGCTGCTCGGGAACCCTGTGTGAGCAGTGTGATCTGAAGAACTAGCAATGAGACCTTACAGCCGAGTGACTTCCTGGAAGAGGTGGGCTTTGAAGCAAGGTTTTGGAAGATGACAGGGTATATTGCTTGAGGCTAAGTTGTAGCAAAGAGATCTCAAAATGCAGGGATTCAAATAAAATATTACTGTTTCTCCATCTCTTGGTAGTCTAGATCTGAGGTCACTAAACTATAGTCCATGGACCATATCCCACCTGCCGCCTGTTTTTGTAGTTTAATTGGAACACAGCCACACTCATTCATTTATATATTGTCTATGGCCACTTTCTCATACAAGAGTAAGTTGAGTGTTTGCAACAGAGATCGATGGCCTGCCAAGCCTAAAATATTTACTATTTGATCATTTATGCTAATAGTTTGCTGACTTTTGGTCTTGCCTAGAGGTAGGCAGGCAGGTAGTCTGATGGTCAGGCAGCTGAATTCCATGATGTCATGTAGGCACTCAGGCCAGCAGGTCAGCCTTGTTATTTTATATATAATAGATCTGTTTTATTACTGGGCCAGTAGATATGTCTGTTCTCTTTTAACATATGGCTTCCTCCTCACGGTACAAAGAGGCTCTTCTCAGCGTTATCATTTTTTCTAGCCAACAGGAACGTAGAGAAGGAGTAAGTAAAAGACAAGCTGCTTCCTTTTTAAAAAGATGTGACTTGGAAAAAAAAAAAAAAAAGAAAAAAAAAGAAAAAAAAAAAAAAAGATGTGACTTGGATATTGTATCTCATTCATTGTATGCTCCATCTCATTCGCCAGAACTTATCACGTGACTGCACTTAGGGAGAAGGCAGCCTGGGAAAGGTAGTTTTCTGGCTGGGTAACTACATGTCCAGCTAAAACTTGGAAGCTTCTATTATTAAAAGAAGGATAAGAATGATCTCAGATAATTAACAGTCTCATCCATATAGGAATATTGACTTGAAAATCAGAGGATGCTGCTTAAAAAATGGTATCTGAGAATGAGCTGAGAAAAATCCTTGGGTAAAGAAGTTAGCCTCACACTGGAAGAGAGGCCCAGAAATGTAATGGAAGCCTCAAGTTGAGAGGGTGGAAGGGACTGAGATAAGATAACAAGGTTGAAATTCGGTCGTGCTTTTATGTATGACAAGATAGCTATTAGGGACATCTGGAGGGTTAAACATCTTTTGACTCTAAGTTCAGTGTGCTTCCCTGAGGACTTAGGAAAACTTAGGACACGTGGGTTGATTTTGCGTTGATTACTGAGCTCAGGCAAGATAGGAATGCAAGACATCTGTAAAAATGTCTTCAGAGAGGAAGGGTGGGGAAGGAATATTTAACTATATATAACTCACTTCCCCAGGCATTCTTTCATTTAAGTACTTGAGTTTCTCTTTCTCTTTCTCTCTCTGTTTCCAGGAACCCAAGGTTCAGAGGTCTTATCTTAGGATCTCTGTGGCCCTTGGCCTATGTGCCAGCCAGCCCAGTCCCTCCTGGCTACCAGTATGGGGAAAATGCCTTACACCCTAACTCATTAAAGGTCCCATTGACTAACAGAGGCACCCTCTCCTTTCCCTCTCATGTGAAAGAATGATGACAGCTTGTCATGACTCTTGAGAGAGTGTTGCCCGGGGTCCAACCTGGTGTTAAACTTGCAGGGTTGGAAACGTCACTCACCAGGTCAGCTCTCTGCTGCTGTTCTCCAAATCACCAAGGACATGCTATATTTCGTCCCTGGAGAATAAGAGGAGTGGCGGCTCTTCCTTTCTCTAGGAAAGAACCTACTGGATGGTGCTGTTGCTGACTTGGCCCAGTAAAAGCCCATTGACAAAAGCGCTGGGAGGCTTCTCGTAGGAGGAGGCTGACCTTAATCACACAGAGAGTCTGAAGTGTCACCTGAGGCTCCCTTACAGTACCCATGGATTTTAAGAATTTGGTACCCGTGATTAGAGGGTAGGGTGGAACTGTTTGTGCTTGAAGTTTATTTTTAGCCAATAACTTAATTGCCTTTCACCACATGTAGGGGTAGGATCACAGACTAGCAGACTGCACTGCTTCCTGGGACCAGAGGTCTGAGAAGCTGTTTCCTCTGATGGGAAATCAACTAGAGCATTGATGACATAAGTCTGTGTTTGACCATTCTGGGCAAGAGTTGTCTCTAAAGGAGTGTCTTAACTTGGGGGAGGAGGGTGGAGTATTTTCAAGGTTTTAGCAGGGGAGGGGAGTGGTCAGCCAGAGTTCAGCTAGTTCCAAGGATAGTTGATCAAGGATGGTCCCTCCGTGTCTCTAAATTCTGTCTTTGCCACCAACTACCTATGTGATCTTGGACAAGGCATTTCATCTTTCAGGGTCTCACTTTACTTACTGTTTGCTTTGCAGTCATTCAGCTAACACTCAGGAGTGCCTGCAAGGGTAGCACTGAGTTAAATCCTGAAGCCAATGGTGGACAAGGCACGTACCTGCCCTCAAATACCGAACACGTTCACACTTTTCCACTTTGCCTTAACCTGTGAGACCATAAAAGCATGAACTTCCTGGTATATAAACATGGATAATTGAAGCTCATTTATTAAAAGGGAGAAATGGGTCTCATTTGTTCTGGCAGGAGCAGTCTTTCTTAAACATCAGAATAGTATTAGGAATGTTAACCGAAGTATCATCTGTGAAGTTGCTAATAATCCTTGTTTTACTTGAGCCTCGATAATTCTGGGTCTCAAGCTTTAGTGTGGGTCAGAATCACCAGGAGTGTTTGTCAAACCCAGATTGCTGGGCTCCTCCTCTGGTCATTCTGACTGTAGATACAGGGAAGGGCCCAAGGATTTGTATTTCTAGTTAGTTTTCGGTTGGAGCAGATGCTGTTGGTCCAGGGACCACACTTTGAGAACTGTTGGCCAGGAGTCTTGATTCTGGCTCATAGACTCTATCACAATGATAGGTATTTGCGTCAGGTTTAGAAGTTGTTTGTATGACTCAATCATGGTTTAATCCTTGTTTTTTCCACCTCAATACATCACAGAGGCCCATGTTGATCTGGTTTACTCAGAGTCTGTTGAAACAACTTACAAATGCTTTCGTGTTTAAGCCTCTTTGTGTAATGATTCAAACATTTGCATCACATTTTGTATTGTGCACATTATGTATTTTATTATTTAACCTGCTCCACAACATGGTTAGGTGAGGGGAGCAAATATTTTTGTCTTTTACAGCAAGGGCAAGAGGCTGGGAGTAAGTAAGTAACTCAGATGTGAAGTCACGTATAGCTCCTTCTAGCTGCAGACTTCAACCAACATCCCCTAGTCTTGTATCACAGGGTCTGGCCTTCCTGACGATGCTTCTCCTGCTCTCCTTTCAGTAAGAATTACATCTCTGTAGAGCTAGATATGTAGATACACCTATTTACATATAAAAATGATCAGCTATCAGTTGGTCTTTTGAGAAACTGCCACATTCTGCCTAGCTCCCAGCAGCTGAAGGTAAGACCTCACATCCTGTTTTTTTTTTTCTCTTTTTGACTGCACCACGTGGCACGCAGGATAACCCGTGCCCCCTGCAGTGTTCTTCTAATTGAAGATGGTCTTTTAATTGAAGATGTGTTGATATCCAAAGGTGGGCCTTCCTCTTTGGGATTCCTTTATATGTAGGGGTCCCTTTGGGTCCTGTTTTGTTCTATCTATAGCTGGCCGTCTTATATTGATTCTTCCCAAAGAAGTTAATAAAAGTCAAGTTTCTTTTAGTTAGTTTGTAGGCCTCTTCTACCCCAAATAAGTCACTGATTGAATATAACTCAACAAAGATTATAGAGTCATACACATACATTTTTTTCCTAAGATATATCTCTGCTTGTGCTCACGTGCTCAGTTGTGTCTGACCCCATGGACTGTATCCCACCAGGCTCCTCTGGCCGTGGGATTTCCCAGGCAAGAATACTGCAGCAGGTTGCCATTTCCTTCTCCAAGGGATCTTCCTGACACAGGGATTGAACCTGCGTCTCCTGCAGCTCCTGCATTACAGGCAGATTCTTTACCTGCTGAGCCATCAGGGAAGTTTATATCTTTGCTTCTGTTTTTTCTTTTTCTTTCAGGAAATAAGAAAACATGCATTTTTTTCTTACCAGGAAGTAAAAAAAAATGCATTTTTATTTATTTAATCAATATTTATTGGAGTACAGTTGATGTACAATGTTGTGTTAGTTTCAGGTGTACTGCAGAGTGAATCAGTTATACCTATACATAGATCCAACCCGTCCATCCTAAAGGAGATCAGTCCTGAATGTTCATTGGAAGGACTGATGTTGAAGCTGAAACTCCAATATTTTGGCCACCTGATGTGAAGAACTGACTCATTTGAAAAGATCCTGATGCTGGGAAAGATTGAAGGCAGGAGGAGAAGGGGACTACAGAGGATGAGATGGTTGGATGCCATCACTGATTCAATGGACATGAGTTTGAATAAACTCTGGGAGCTGGTGATGGACAGGGAGGCCTGGTGTGCTGCAGTCCATAGGGTCGCAAAGAGTCGGACATGACTGAGCAACTGAACTGAACTGAACTGATACATAGATCCATTCTTTTTTAGATTCTATTCCCATATAGATCATTATATTTACACGAACTTTCCTTAACGTGTGGCATATAGAGAAACATGTTTTCTTTCTGGATCTTGTTTCTTTCTTCTGTAGATATGCAAGAATTATAAGGGTGAGGGTGGAAGACAGGTTTGTAACCAGCAGCCCCCTTGTGAAAGACTCCACGTCTGTGAACACTTTACCCGAGGGAACTGTGGTTATGCCAACTGCTTCCGGTCCCATAACCTGATGGACAGAAAGGTGCTGGCCGTCATGAGGGAGCACGGGCTGAGTTCAAGTGTGGTACAGAACATCCAGGACATCTGTAATAGCAGGCACCACCGGAAGAAGCCCTCAGCGTGGAGAGGTAAGCTTGGGGGCCTTCTTAACAGGATAAACGGAAATAAACAGAAATCACAAGGAGAGGGAATCGCTACTTATACTCACTCTACCTCATCATGTAAAACTACTTTCCCTTTCAGACCTCGTCGATACGCATACACAATTTTTACATAATTATGATCATAGTATATGTGTGATTTTGCAATTTGATTTCATGCTATTCCGTGCATCCACACCACACAGACACACTTCACACTCGGGCATGTTGCCAACATATGCACCTCTCACTAAGGAACATGTGTCACACGCCATATGTGCAAACCTCACGTACACACACATACACCCCTCACATATCCACTATGTATGCATATCACACACACACATGCACACACTTCATATAAACATATATGAACCCCACATATAAACATCACATACAAGTACACCACACTTTTTGCACACACGAACACACATGCTCACTCCATCCCTTCTCTCTGCTTCCTGGGGCTGTGACTTAACATGTTTCTAGAAAGAGGTCAATTTTTTTTTTTAATTTTGGATATCACTGACTTAAGCTTGGGCATTTGGGGGCCAGATGAAAAACTCTGGATAATTCCAAGCTTCAGTGAAATCAGACCTTTCTTTATTTTCTTTTTTTGTTGTTGTTTTAAGTATTGTGACTTCTTAGCTTAGGTACACCTATGTCACAATATGGGTGAACTCTAAGTGATTTGGGGCACTCATCTCTGATGAGCACTAGTCTGTCTCTCCAGATTTGAACTTGAAGTCTGTCTCTCTGGGACTTGAACTTGAGGACTGTGGACAGCCCCACCTAAGACAGCGGGCATTTAGGAGCTGCATCTAAGTCCCATGAGAGAAGCCTAGAAGAGCCAGGGTTGGCTCAAGCTTTATCCTAGGCCAAAGGTGGTGTTTTCTGCTGGGCTGGCAGGAAGGGGGGATTCTTCCATTGTCATAACCACCTTGTCAAGATTTTCACACAAATTAATTTTTTTTAGCTTTTTATTTGATTTTGGAGAATAGTCAGTTAACAATGTTGTGATAGTTTTAGGTGCACAGCAGAGGGACTCAGCCTTATATATACATGTATCCATCCTCCCCCAGACTCCCCTCCCATCCAGGCTGCCGTGTAACATTGAGCACAGTTCCCTGTGCTATACTTGTTCCTTGTTGGTTATCCACTTTAAATACAGCAGTGTGTGTATGTTGATCCCAAATTCCCTAACCATCCCTTCCTTCCATCCTTCCCCCGCTGGTAGTCATTAAGTTCCTTCTCTAAGTCTATGAGTCTTTTTTTGTTTTGTGAATAAGTTCATTTGTATCATTTCTTTTAAGATTACCCATAGAAGGCATGTCATAGGATATTTCTCATCTATTTGACTTATTTTACTCTAGTATGAAGTAGTATGACACTAGGTCCATCTGTGTTGCTGCAAATAGCATTATTTTGTTCTTTTTTTTTTTTTTCGTTCTTTTCTAATGGCTGAGTAGCATTCCATTGTATATATGTACCACATCTTCTTTATTCATTCCTCTGTCAATGGACATTTAGGTTGCTCCATGTCTTGGCTGGGCTTCCCTGGTAGCTCAGCGGGTAAAGAATCTGCCTGCAATGCAGGAGACACTGGTCCGATTTCTGGGTCGGGAGGATCCCCTGGAGGAGGAAATGGCAACCCACTCCAGTATCCTTGCCTGGAGAATCCCCATGGAGAGCAGCCTGGTGGGCTACAGTCCATGGGGTTGCAAAGAGTCGGACATGGCTAAGCGACTAAGCACAGCACAGCACGTGTCTTGGCTGTTGCAAGCAGTGGCGGCGTTTGACTCTGCAGGATTGCTGAATGGTAGTGCCAGGTTAATTCACTGCTTCTCCAGCATGAAAGTTTAGGGCTCTGAGGTGGAAAGAGTGAGATCCCTAAGAGTGGTCATGGGGAATTCCTGAAAAGAGTTTTAGACCTCCAAATATACTTACCCACGAAAACGTCTGAACCTCTTTTGCCCACTGACGAAGTCCCTCCTTTTCTTCTCTCCTGCTGATACTGTTTCTGCTTTACCCCACTCTCATTTCACCCAGCCCCTCTGAGTCCAGATGGGAGGTGGGTACAAAGTTAGTGACATTAAAGCTAACTTTTGTTGTTTGGTTTTTCTTTCCCAGCTCCTCCTCCCCATCGTAGAGACCCGGCCTACAGAGGGAGGAGTAGGAGCAGAGACCGGGGCAGCGAGGAATTTCATCCAGCAGCTTCAGCTCCTGCCCAGAGGTCCTGCCCACCCAGCCCAAAGCCTGCCGGCCACCGCGGCTCTGTCCCGAGTGATGGGTCTGTCGAGGATCTTGCCCACAAATTCTCGCATCTGGGAAGTCAGGAGTGCCCCGCACCTGCCTCTGTCCCGTCTGCAGCTGCCAGTCTTGGAGGAACCAGTCAAGGAGGAGGAAGCCAGAGTCTTGCAGAGAACGGCAGTGCAAAGGATCTTCTCTATGGGAATGATAGCCATGGTTTCTTCCATTTTGATGTGAAACCACCCTTCAAATGGGGGCTCCCTGCATCCTGGCAGAATGACCAGGACACCGGTAAAAAGAGTTGGATTTCCTCCAGTCCAGCCTTCTCCTCTCCTGGTTCTCTGCGAACACCTGAAACCATCACCACCAGAAAGAGCACCGCTGTCGTTTCCTCGGACCACGTGAACGCGGAGCGCAGGAGTGGGAGTCAAGATGGCCAGCGTTTCCCGCTTTTTGATAATAACGCTGATGGCATGGCCGTAGATACCACTTCCACGAGACTGGCGAATTACCAAACCCCAAGCAGTAGACAGAGAGAAAAATCGTTACCTGGGAATCCGGACACTGGAACACCTCGGAGTCATCTGCCCACCGCTGGCAAGATGACTGGGGATGCAGCTGCAGCCTTTGTTAATGGTAAACACACAGAAGAGCCCTTCTGGGCTAGTCAGTCTGTCCACAGTGCCACTAGAAGGATGGATTAAGTGATGGATAAAACTACTGTTGTAGGTAAAACTGGTGCCGCTGGGTTTGGCTTCATGGCGGCAGTCAAAGGGAAGAAAGATGTGTTACACTCTGGAATTCGGGGGTTAACAAGCAGGTCCTGCCCACACGTGGGGAGCCCTCTGCCCCCGCACAAGGCAGCACTTGCTCTCCCCAAGGTCCCTTCTTTTTCTTTTCTATAAACAAAATATTTTATACAAGGATGTTAGAATGTTATTATTAATTGATATTAACGTACGTAAAGACACTGTAGTTAACACAAAGACATGTACAATGAACATTTCATTTATATTCTTTAACATTTTTCTATATCTAGTTTGTTCATAGCTAAGATGATATTGCACAAGCAATTTTTTATGTTACATAAAGTTTTTACTAATTTATAATTTAACATGTCTCACCTTGGTACAAGGATTCATAAACATCATTTTTACCAAGGTCCCTTCTTTTACACCTTCCTTAAGCAACAGAGCTGCAGTCTAGGGGACCCATGGTCAGAACTCTGCTCAAATCCTTGTTACCCCCTCCAGTGAGATGACAAGGGGGGCTCCAGGCTGGGTTCTGTGTGATCACTGAGGGACAAAGAGGGTCTGCATAGAGTGGCCACGGCTGGTGGTTTCTCTTTGGGTGTTCCTTAACAGTACTAAAGGGTTTTGGTTAAGGAGTGGTACTGATGAGGACATACGAAGACAGAAGGACCAACCCTAGAACTGTATAGAGTAAGTTGCTCTATTTATTGAGAACAGGAATAGTTCAGCCACGGTTTAAGAAAGCAGCGTCACACTAAGGAACCCTGACTTCATGTTTGTTTTCATGTCTGGGTTCTCATGAGCAATACATGAATCGTAAGAATTTTCTTGAACCTGGCCCCCATTTCAGATATTCTTTCCCACTGTTAGACCAGGTATCTTGTTTTTTTGGTTTAAATGTTACAATTCGCTTACATGCATCCTCTTCTGTTTTATAGATTCTGTACCTGACGTTGCAAGTCCCACATCTTCCACGATGAATGAACACAGCTCAAACGAAATTTGTCTTGACCATCTGTATAAGGGTTGTCAGCTTAGTGAGTAACTACCTTAAGGACTTTCTAGAAGCAGAAACATTATTAATAGTAGTATGGCTAGCATTTATTGAATGTTTACTATGTGTTGAGTGCAGTGCTGAGAATCTTACATGCATCTTCTTTGACCTTCAAGTCAACTTTAGGTTCTTTTGTTAATTCATTTTACAGATGCACAAATAGAAATTGGGTTTTCACCCCAAACCACTTGACCACTGCATGATATTATACTTTCTCCTTTTACAGTTCAGTTTTAGGTGAACTCTTACACTTAATCAGGGACCCCTCTTTTTACATACTAAAACCAAACAGCAGTAGCAGTTGTTTAGTCACTAAGATGTGTCTAACTTTCTACCCCAGGGGCTGCAGCAGCCAGGCTTCCCCGGCATCTGTTTACTGTTCTATCTCACCAAGCTTCCTGTAGAACTGTTTCCCACAGGACTGCTTGGGTCACAGCACTTCCCTGTCACTCTTGCACCACCCTGTTCCTTTCATGTCTCTGCCCCAGGCCTATGCGTTATGTCTGATTCATTTATTTGATCACTTAATGGTCTTAGAGTCATTCGCCTTGTGTCTGAGGAGCGGATTCTGCCCTGTGTTCTCTAAATCAAAAATCTTTAACTTCCACAAAATTTATTTTTAACTAAGGTAAAACACATAACATAGATTTTACCATCTTAACCATTTTAAGTATACTGCTCTGTACTGTTGATTACATCATTCATATTGTTGTGCAACTAATCTCCAGAACTCTTTTCGCGTTTTGAAACTGAAACTCTGTACCTCAGTTCAGTCCCGCAGTCTTGTCTGACTCTCTGCGACCCCATGGACTGTAGCACACCAGGCTTCCCTGCCCATCACCAACTCCCAGAGCTTGCTCAAACTCATGTCCATTGAGTCGGTGATGCCATCCAACCATCTCATCCTCTGACGTCCCTTTCTCCTCCCACCTTCAATCTTTCCCAGCATCAGGGTCTTTTCAAGTGAGTCACTTCTTCGCATTAGGTGGCCAAAGTATTGGAGTTTCAGCTTCAACATCAGTCCTTCTGATGGATATTCAGTACTGATTTCCTTGAAAACAACTCTGTACCTATTAAACAACAACTCCTCATTTCCGCCTTCTGGCAGGGAAGCCCCTGACGACTGCCATTTTGCTTTCAGTCTACGAATATGACTCTTCTATGTCCCTCATATGAGTGATCTCACACAATATTTGTCTTTTTCTGACACTGGCTTATTTTACTTAGTACAGTATCCTCAAGGTTCAGCCATATTATAAGCTTTGTGAGAATTTCCTCCCTCATGAAGGTTGAACACTATTAGATTGTATTCTATCCCATTTTGTTTATCCACTCATCCACTGATTGGCACTTGAGTTGCTTCTACCTCTTAGCTATTGTGTATAATGCTGCTAGGAACACAGGTGTACAAATATCAGTTCTTGCTTTCAGTTCTTTTGGGTATATACCCAGAAGTGGAATTGCTGGATTATGTGGTAAATCTGTGTTTAAGTTTTTAAGAAACTGTCACACAGTTTTCTCTAGTAGCCGTATCACTTTACATTTTTATCAGCAATGCACAAGGGTTCCAATTTCTCCATATCCTTGCCAACACTTGTAAATTTGTTTTTGTTTGTTTATTTATAGCAGCATTCTCGTGGGTGTGAGGAAGGTTATATTTTTAAATCAGTTAAATTCCTGGCAGTGACATTTCAAAATGATTTAAACAATGCAAATTGTGAAAAATAGAACTGTTTTCTGTCCTCCTGTATTATGAGCTTCTAACATTAATTCATTATTCAGCAAGCATTCATTGAAAGGGCATCCTCTGCATGCCTACTCCTCTGCCAGTGAAGCGAGGAGACATAAGCTAAATAATGATGCAGGCCTTTCTTCAGTAAGTTTGTCATTAAGTGAAAGTAGCTCAGTTGTGTCTGACTCTTTGCAACCATGGACTGTATAATCCATGGAATTCTCCAGGCCAGAATACTGGAGTGGGTAGCCTTTCCCTTCTCCAGGGGATCTTCCCCACGGAGGGATTGAACCCAGGTCTCCCGCGTTGCGGGCGGATTCTTTCCCAGCGGAGCCACAAGGGAAGCCCAAGTTTGTCATTAAAGCCGGGTATCAAAACATCCACAAATTTGGAAATTCCCTGGCAGTCCAGTGGTTAGCCCAGTCTGTGCACTCTCACTGCCAAGGGCTTGGGTTCAATCCCTGGTCAAAGAATTAAGATCCCACAAGCTGTGCAGTGTGGCCCGAAACTAATAGAACATCCACAAATTAGAGAACTGCATAAAATAAGTAAATACATAACTAATAAAGCACAAACTGTGTCCAGAGCACTGGTTGAGGGAACATAAAACACAGGTCAGGTCAGAAGAGCACGAGATCAGTGAGAGAATTCTGGAAGAGATGAATTCTAGGCCAGGGCTTCCTAGGAAACACACAGGCAGTTGCCTCCAATAGAGAGCAGTTTGTCTCAGTACATGAATGTAGAGGGAGGTGCGGAAAGGATCGTTGTAAATTTCTAATGACCTCAGATTTCCATGTGGGTAATATGGCTCTTTTTTTTGAAGGTGAGAGGACAAGGGGACAACAGAGGATGAGATGGTTGGGTGGCATCACCAGCTCAATGGACTTGAGTTTGAGCAAGCTCCGGGAGTTGATGATGGACAGGGAAGCCTGGTGTGCTGCAGTCCATGGGGTCACAAAGAGTCAAACATGACTGAGCGACTGAACTGAGCTGAACATGGCTTTTGGGGGAGTGGGGAATTTTGTTTCTGACGAGTCTCCATGGGTAGTAAATGAATCTGGAGATAGGAGCTGGAGACAATGCAGGTAGGGGCCGGCTTGAGCACAGGTGTAGCTGGAAAATGTGCCTACCGGGCTGGCAGGGTGAGAAACGCGGGCCTTGATGGGGAGAGTCAGCAGTGAACTTGGTCAAATTGCTCAGACCTCTTTTCTATCTTTGTAGAGAGCTGCAACAAAGTTCATTTCCACCTGCCCTACCGGTGGCAGATGTTTCTTGCCAACAGCTGGGTGGACATTCCATTCATGGAGGATATTGAGAAGGCCTTTTGTGACCCCAAAAACTGCAGGTAAGTTGGTGGTGGGTCTGGCTTGTGAAATCTACATCATCATCAAAGGAGACCCTAGTGCTGTGCTTATGGGAAGAAGAAAAAGCAGTTTTCCTTCAGAATCCCATTCAGGTTAACTCTTGAGATTAAAATGGCAAATGACTGCTGAGTTAATAAAGATGAAGGAATAAGTGGGGCAGATTTGAAGTCACCCAGAGCCTGGCTAATACAAGAGACTCTGGGAATATTTGCTAACTCAGGTGAAATAAACAGGGACACAAATATTTGTTCAGTTAATATTTGTCTGAATAACCAAATTCATAGGTTGGTTTGCAAACCTATGAGCTCAGAAGAGCCTTTGGCTTAATTAATCTCATTGTTTGAGAAAATGATATGAGTCATTTCATATAGTGCTAAGGCAGAATTTTGTTATATACTTTAGCATTTTATACTTGCCTCTATATTTGCTATTTTCTCTATCCTGGAGGTTTCTAAAAGGCTTCTTTATATTTCTGTTTCTGTTAGGGCTGATATGGGTGATGCTACCCATGACCATATTTATAAGCTGCATCCTACTTTATCAGGAAATACTTTAGGAGGGAAAATACAGACTTGTCACCGTCTTGAAATTTAGTGAATGTCTGGTGGAGAGTGTGTTTCTGTATTTTGCCACTAGAGGGTGGTGTCAGCCATTTTGTTTCTAGGTGTGTTTCTCGCTCCAGGTAAATCTGAAGCAAGGCTTTTCAACCTTAGCGCTGTTGACTTTGGGGCCCAAATAATTATTTGGTTTGCTGGAGTATTTTAACATCATGCCTGGTGTCTACCCACTACATGCCAGTTGTGAGAAACGAAAATGTCTTTTGACATTGTCAATGTTTCCTGGGTCTAATATCACTCCTGATTGAACATTGCTGATCTAGGAGGTATTTTGTAGAGCAGTAACTCAAACTTTTTGGTTTCTGGAGCCCTCGATACTCTTAAAATGTACTGAGGATCCCAGAGATTTCAGTTTATGTGGATTTATAGTATTGATATTTACCATGTTAAAAGTCACAACTGAGAAAAATTATTTACTGATTCGTTAAAAATAATGATAAACTCATTTGTGTTAACATAACATTTAAAGATAATTATATATAGTTACATGCATACATGAACGTATGTAAGTATAACTATAAAAATAACTTTTCCAAAACCAAACCAAACCAAATTCACTGAGAAGAATGACATTGTTTTATATTTTTGCAAATCTCTTTATTGTAAAATCAAACATTGTGTAGCCTTGAAAAACTCCACTGTGTACCTGTGAGGGTATGAAAGTGAAAAAGGTGGGTAATGTTCTAATATTATTATGAAAGTAACTTTGACCTTGCAGGAGACCCTGCAAAGGAGACCCTGAAAAGGGCTCGAACTACGCTTTGATAATGGAATTCTCCGGGCAAGGATACTGGAGTGGGTAGCCATTCCTTTCGCCAGGGGATCTTCCTGACCCAGGGATTGAATCCCAGTCTCCTGCACTGAAAGCAATTCTTTACCATCTTTGCCACCAGGGAAGCCCAACTATTTAAATAATGTACAATAATTGAAAAAACTGACCTACTGTGAGTTTCAGAGTTTCTAACATTGAGCCAATCAATTGTTTTCTTTTGGGGATATTTTTTGAGGGAAGAACACATTTTGTGATTCCATTAAATATATGGCAGGTTACGTTACCTCTCTGTATTTCAGTTTTTCTTTTGTGTGTAAGACCGTAAGCTGTATAAATGGAATTCAGAGACCCCTTTCAACTCAGTTTTTAATTCTTCCCTCTTATTAAGAAGACCAGAGTAGAGAAAACAGAACCATTTTGCTTCAGAGAAGCATTTTATTAATGCTAAACTTTCCCCTCTCAGCGTTTCTGTTGGCAATTATAACATCAATTTCCAGAAGATGATTTGTGATTTTAATCCTGTCCGACGTATCTCCACACCTTCATCCGTCACAAAGCTGGCCAGTTCTCTCTTTACCACAAAATGGATTTGGTACTGGAGGGATAGAACTGACAAATGGGTTCCATATGGGGAGAAGGTGAGTAACATTCCTTCTTGTGCATACTCTTGTATAAACTTGACAACTTCAGAAGAATCTAGTAGTACAGTGTCTGACACCTATGTGGTTACCCATGGAGCATGGATGTGGTAGAGAAAGTGGTGTTTTTTAATATTATACTCAGCAAGCATGTATTCCGACTACATTATAAAAAATAACTATTTTTAAGAAACTACTTGATATATGAGCCAGCCAAATATCCCTCTTTCTTCATTATCGGGGACTGTGGCAGAACCTTGAGAGAGCTTTTTATTCACTAGTCCATAAATGGGCAGAGACTACCCGTTTCAGCCAGAAAAGTAGGCAAGAGTGAGAAATCAGAAAATTGATACATATGGTTGCTAGGATTTAGTCAGAGTCTGTATTCAGATGAACTAGAAGGTTTAGACTAACCCCCACAGGGACATAGTAATAGGGGAGAGAAATTTAGACAGGCAGAGGTTCCCTCTAGTGTCCCTTCTTCCTTTTGATTCAGATGATTAAGCAGAGAGGGAGGCAGCTAACATAGGCAATGAAATTGGAGTGATGAGAAAGAGAAAGGAAAAGAAAAGCAAGAGATGGAAATGAAGCCAAAGGCAAAAAAGGGATGAGGATATCCCAGCATAAGTTGCTGGGCCATACATTTGGTTCTTAGCTCCCAAGCTGCCAAAGCAATCAAAGAAATACAATCTATTACAAGATACCTGGGGCTTCCCAGGTAGTTCAGTGCTAGAGAACCCGTCTGCCAATGCAGGAGATGCCGGAGATGCCAGAGCTGCAGGTTCGACCCCTGGGTTGGGAAGATCCCCTGGAGAAGGAAATGGCAATCTGCTCCAGTAGGAGCTTGGCCGGCCACAGTCCATAGGGTCACAGAGTCAGATACACCTGAAGCGACTCAGCACGCAGCACACAGTCAAGCTTAGTAGCACGCCTTCAGGGGCAGGAGTGTATGACCTGAAGGAATTGCCCAAGGTGAGGGCAAGCCGTAGCTCTAGAAAGCCAAAATCAAGGCTGTCATGTAGGCACAAGGCAAAGGTAACAAGACCTGGTTACTGAGACTGAGGTATAAATTCAAGTCTTGGAGAATATGTAATTGAAGGCTCTAGTGTTCATTCATTCACTCACTCACTCATTCAGAACTGGAGTTCTGAATGGGCTAGAGGAAGGTCCTGGAGATTATATCTTTACATTTTGGGGGTGTTCCTTGCCCCATCACTCTCATTTGGACAGCGATATACCTATTGGATGGAGAAGGAAATGGGAAGCCACTCCAGTATTCTTGCCTGGGAAATCCATGGACAGAGGAGAGTGGTGGGCTACAGTCCATGGAGTGGCCAAGAGTCATGACTTAGCAACTAAATAACAATGCATCTGTTGGAGTTTTATGTGCCTTCACTCCAGCTTTTAACTGTTCTTTCTCATTGTGTGATGAGACGATAGCTGTGATGGTCTACTTCATGACAACGTTTTGGATGTGGTTAGACATCTTGTATCGGGTACAAGTTGCTCTGTACACTTGGGTCATATTTTATGGAATATGTAAATGGGCTATTGTAAAACAGCTCTATTTTTCAGGCCTCCACCTAGGGTATCATCAGTTTCAGTAACATAGACTCCATACAGCGGAGACTAAAGAAGGGTGTGATTTGACTCCACCCAAGAAGCCTTTACAATCTGGTTTGGGTGGCAGGATGCATTCCTGTCCAAATCCCATGGCTGAAATAAAGTTAAGAAATAAGATATCATGATAGGAATCTCTTAAAACCCTACCCTGAAGTCTTTACCTCTTTATTTTATTTTTTTAAATAGAAAGACAATGAGCAGATTTCAAACATTGACTCTTCATACCTGGAGTCTCTTTTTCTATCCTGTCCGAGGGGAGTTGTGCCGTTTCAGGCGGGTTCACAAAACTACGAGCTGAGTTTCCAAGGTAAGTGTCTGCATTTGGCAGTGTGGTGCCTGTCCTTTGAATCTGGCCTGTGGCATCCACGCAGGAATGGGAACAGAGCCGCGGGCATGCTGCACCCAGGACTGGGTTCTTTCTAGCACGGCAGGACCGGCGGGTGGGAGGCGATGGCAGTCTGAAGGGCTGCGCTCTAAGCCCTGACTGTGACTCACAGTAGCTGGGAACAGCACCTGGCACCCTGTGAAATGGGGGGATTGGATTACATAGCCTCTGTGGGCACTTCCGGTTCTGCCATTCCAAATTCCTTATTCTAGGTGGGCTGCTTCCCGGAGACAGATTTCAGGTGTTAACGACTGCAGGAGAGACCTTGCGACTGTGGGTCCTTCAGAATTTTAGAGCCACGCTGTTCCTTTTAGGCTTCGTCATCTAGGTCAATGCTTTTATCCGTCGCCTTTTCTAAAGACTTTGAGTTCTGCCATGTTTATTGGAGCCCCCATAAAAAGATTTGGTTACCTTCTGCCCATCTGCCTGTTGTGTTTAGTAAGAAACCAGGGCAGAAACTGCTCTCCCTCTGAATGTACTGTCCCATCGGCTGCCTCTGTGCCCCCTGCCCCCAAATCCCGCCCCCGCCCCCACACCCCTGCCAGCCCCGTATATGGTCAGATACGTGCCCTTTCAGGACTATCCTTATAGATGCTTTGAAAGAGATGAAGGAGACTTTTTCAGCTCCTTGACATTCCCAGGTGGTACCCGAGATTTGGGCCCTGTACCAATTACTGTGTTAAGTCACGTAACTTTTCACGCCTTTTCTTTTTATTTGGCTGTAACATGTGGGATGTGGGAGCTTAGCTCCCTAGTTAGGGATTGAACTTGTGCCCCATGCATTGGAAGTGCAGAGTCTTAACCACTGGACCATCAGGGAAGACCCCAAGTCACATAGCTTTGAGGGAGCATTATACTAACTACAGTGGAAAGCATCCTGGCAGTACATATCAAGAGATATTAAAATATGCTTACTTTTTTATTCTCAGGAATCTTTCTAAGGAAATAATTCACAACAAGAAAAAAAATAAGCTATAGACATAAAGGTCTTTATTAAAGCCTCCTTATAGTACTAAATAGGAATAGCCTGTGTACCAGTAGGATTGTGACTGAACACATTAAAATATTACATTTCAGTGGAGTATTAGGTAGTTGTTAAAAATTATGATTGTGAAAACTGTGCCTTAAAAGCAAAATTTGATACTGTTAAATGAAGAAAGCCAAACCCCAAGTTTATGTTTCTGTAATTAAAACATAAATGAATATTTTTTTTAGGAATGAATTTTTAAAATTTAATGTGTGTGGTACATGCAACAATGTGTGCATATGGACCAAGACTAGAAAGCAATAGACGAAAATAAAAATTTCTTCTGTTGGGTGGTCAAATTAAAAATGGACTTAAATTAAATTTTTTTGCAGTGGTATTCTATTGTTCTGACTGTTTAAAAAGGTGGTGGAGAGATGAAAACCAATATATCTTGTTCCTGAATCTGGAGAAATTTTAATTCCATATATTTGTTCCCTTGGTTCATAGAAGCCAGTCCAGAGAAGTTTTCAGTGTTCCAGACTATTTCCTTTCTATTTCTAATATGCTGTTTGTTCATTAAACTAGTATTTGAGCTGTGTTGCCAGGCATTAATCTGAATGCTGGCAAACCAGGCACCTTCTGAAAATAATGACAGCTTCAGGCAAGATGAAGCAATGTGATGAATCCCCAAGAGAATGGAGGGCTTGTGGGAGGGTGCCTGCTTTTATCTCAGGAGGACACTTTGGAAGGGAGTGGGCAGCCCACGCATGTGAAGGAGGTGTGTGTAAGAACTGAGAGCAGACATTGAAACTTAAATATTTTACAAGCTGGAAACGTCCGGAAGGTTTTGAGCAGAGTTGAGGCAGGATCTCTTTTCCTTGTTGTTTGTTTTGTTGATGTGCATGTAAACCTACGGTGAGGCATAATTGGTACAATCAGGTATATCCATTTAAAGTGTCTAGTTGGATGAGTACTGACAAATGCATGCAGCTGCTATCCTAATCAAGACCTAGAACATTCCCATCAATCCAGAAAGTTTTCTCATGCTCCTTTGTAGTCAGTCTCCCCTCTGCAGCCAATTTACTTTCTGTCATTATAATTTAATTTAATCTATTCTAGAACTTCATATAATAGAACTTGGTGGTGTGTGCTCTTCATATGGTTGACTCCTCTCAGAATACTGTTTTTCACTCATCTATATTATTGCATGTAAAGTGGTCCTTTTTCATTGCTGAGTAATCTTCCATTGCATGGATATACCATAGTTTCTTTAACCACTCACCTGTTGATGGATATTTGGATTGTTTTCACATTTTGCTTATTATAATAATGCTACTAGACACACCGAAATGCAAATCTTTGTGTGGATGTAGATTTCTCTTGGATAAATACTAAGGAGTGGATTTGTTGGATTGTATAGGTAGTGTATGTTTAGCTTGGTAAGAAGCTTCCAAATTCTTTTCCAAAGTGGTTGTGCCATTATATACTTTTACTAGCAATGTATGATGATTTACTTTTTAAAGAACTCATGCTGCAGCGTAGACCCAGGTGTACAACCTGCATGAGTTAAAAACAACATTTCACATTTGAGGTAGGAAAATACTTTCAAAATATAGCTACCATGTTCCAACCCATAATCACTGATGCCTGGTTGAGGACAGTGGTCATGGGTGAGGTAATCTGGCTGCCCTAGTTCTCTTTCCCACCTGACTTTGATTGAAAGATTTGATTAATTGCAATTTGCCCATTTACCTCTTTGTTTTCTGGGTCTTATACCAAGGCCAGTGAAGGATATTCATTTTTATCATGAGCAGTTTCCATCTAAAAGGATTTTCTCGATTCATGCATGTATAGTTGAGTCATGAATATTAGCTATGTTAGTAGTCTCTGAAAAATAAAGATAAATCATTTCCTAGGACCAATTCATGATTTGTGTTTTCTCCTTGTTTTTCTGTCTAAAGGAATGATTCAGACAAACATAGTTTCCAAGACCCAAAAGGATGTCATAAGAAGGCCAACATTTGTGTCTTACTGGGATGTGGAGCAGGTGAAACGCAGACAAGAGTGAGTGTCTGAAACACTGCTTGCTGGCACACATTTCGATGTTCAAGTCACTCATGAATCTGGGACCCTGGTTTCTGAAATGTTCATGCTCACATACACTGCAATTCCCTTTTGCTTTGACTATGAGTAAGGTACTGGCTAAGTAGTACAGTGTGACTAAAAGCATTCTAGAGTAGGAAGTTTGTCTTTTCCTTAGGTTCACGGGGGACTTTGAGCAGACCTCTTACTCTGGGCTGTTTCCTCAGCTGAGAATGGCTGGCTGTGCCTAGGAAAGAATCAGATGCACCATTACTGGGTTTTTGTTCTGCTCTGGGTTCTTCTGAGTATCTTTAGTTTTGTGGAATGGATTTACAGGGGGTGGGAGGTTGAAGGAGAAATGGAGAGAAAAAAGGGATGTAGCAGCTGTCTAGTAAAGCCTTTGAGGAAAGATAAAGTTGATGAAAATGGATTTTTTGAAGGAAATTTTGTTGTAAGGGATTCAGTGTGACAGCTCTGTCTGCTCATGAAATCCAGTCAAAAACTACATTGCTGGGACTTCTCTGGTGGTCCAATGGTTAAGACTTGATGCTCCCACCGCGGAGACCTCGGTTTGATCCCTGGTCTGGGGACTAGATCCCACATGCCACAGCTAAAAATCCTGCATGCCGTGACTATTTGGTGCAACCAAATAAATGTAAAGTAAAATGAACTGAGAAAACTGTTTGTGGGTGGTTGTGGAAAGAAGTAGCTTGAATACAATACTTTGGCCACCTGATGCAAAGAACTGACTCATTGGAAAAGACCGAGATTCTGGGAAAGATTGAAGGCAGGAGGAGAAGGGGACAACAGAGGATGAGATGGTTGATGGCATCACCGACTCCACGGATGTGAGTTTGAGCAAGCTTCGGGAGTTGGTGATGGACAGGGCAGCCTGGCATGCTGCAGTCTATGGGTCACAAAGAGTCAGACATGACTAATTGACTGAATTGAACTGAGCTTAAATCCCACTATCACATACCCAGAGGAGACACACGGCTTTAGGATAAAATAAAGGCTGTGAGTGCTACTGTGAACCATCTGAAGAGAAGTGAATGATAGCATTTTTGATGAGCACCTTACAACAGATTACTTGAATCTGTTTTGCACTATGCCAGTACAGTATGACGGAGAAGGCAATGGCAACCCACTCCAGTGTTCTTGCCTGGAGAATCCCAGGGACGGAGGAGCCTGGTGGGCTGCCGTCTATGCAGTCACACAGAGCTGGACACGACTGACCGACTTAGCAACAGCAGCAGCAGTACAGTATGAAAATCAGAGCTTAACATATAAATTGGGACCAGCTTCTTTCATTCCAAAAGGATTTTCATTTTATGAAAGGATGTTTTTAAAGAGTTTTTTCCTTAAAGCGTTTTTTAAAATGTAATTTTCTCATAATGGAAAATATCAAACTTAAAGAAAATTATGTGATAAACCCCTATGTACATGTTAGGGGTTCTCTATTTCAGGGTGGAGAACCCTCAAATGTATGGTTACTCTGAATACAGTTCATACAGGAAAGACAGGGTTCTTTTCCCTATACCACTAAAGTATTTAAATATTTATCATTTGGCAAAGAAGCTGTAAGACAAACTTTACTTTTTTAAAAATATTATTTTTTGGCCTTGCCTCAAGGCACATGGGATCTTAGTTCTCCCACCAGGGATCAAACCCATGTCCCCCTTGTATTGGAAGCATGGATTCCTAACCATTGGATCACCAGGGAAGTCCCCTAGCCTTACTTAATGCTAACACATTAGGACTTAGAAAATTTCCAGAGGAACCTCAGCTTAATCGAAGCACAGAAAATCACTTGGGTGTATCAAGCAGGGAGCCAGATGAATTTCTTTCTCTCTCTTGTTTCTAGACATCAGCAGGGGCAGACCTCGTCAGAACCTTACGTCAAGATACATCTTCCCCAACCGGACACAAGCGTCTCATTCTCAAATGATTTTGAGGTACTGGCCTTTTACTTTGTAGTGGGTGAATTGTTTAAAGATGGAACAAAGTACTTTGCTACAAATGTGTGTAGTTGAATGAATGAATGAGTGAAAGAAGTGAATGAATCACTTCTGCAAAACTCTTGAAACAAGATTCAAAGGCTAACATCCAAATGGTGGCTGTGTCATGTACCACTTTCCCAAAGGAGAAGGGCACCTCATTGTTTCCAGAGTTCTGGCACACACGATCGCCTTGGGACAGATGCTCATGACAAACTTGTAAAATAGATATTTGCTTCTCTACCTTACAGACTAGCAAACTGTAACTCACAGTGAGAGCAACTTGTCCATTAATTGGAGTTAAAAAACAGGTTTCTATGGGACTCAAAGTGGGCCTCAGCTCATCACCTTACCTGGTTGGGGCAACTCTTTTTAAAAACATTTTATTTAGTTATTTATTTTTGGCTGTACTGGGTCTTTGTTGTTAGTTTTCTCTAGTTGTGGCAAGCAGGGGCTAATCTCTAGCTGCGGTACACAAGCTTCTCATTGCAGTGGCCTTCTCTTGTTGCAGAACATGGGCTCTAGGGCATGCAGGCTTCAGTAGTTGCAGCACACGAGTTCAGTAGGTGTGGTGCCTGGACTTAGTTGCCCTGCAGCATGTGGAATCTTCCTGGACCAGGAATTGAACCCATGTCCCCTGCATTGGCAGGTGGACTGTTAACCACAGGATCACCAGGGAAGTCCTGGGGCAAGATTCTTCCTGGATCATTTTGCCACATCAGAGGCTAGCTTTGGGTGCAGGCAACTCTGCTTGGGTTCCTTGGGTACCTGCATTGCCTCTGCCCCTGCACTGGCTTTAAACAAAGAACTCACCAGGTCACTGGACTGAATCACACACCTGGGGGTTGGGGAGGGGAGGAGTGTGTGCTCCGTTTGCCTTCAGGCTAATGCTCTGTTAGCCTTGGACAGATGGCCTCCGGGCCATCTAGTTCATCACTGGAATGAACTATCAGATGTGGAAACCCTAAGCCAGCTTATCCTACCTGCTGTCAGAGGCCTGGCAAGGATACTCCATGGCATAGATGGCCACACACATGGACATGTGCTTCAGTTGTGTCCGACTCTGCGACCCTATGGACTATAGCCCTCCAGTCTCCTCTGTCCATGCGATTCTCCGGGCAAGAATACTGGAGTGGGTTGCCAGGCCCTCCACCAGGGGATCTTTCTGACCCAGGGATCGAACTCCCAGTCTCTTTGGATCTCCTGCATTGGCAGGCAGGTTCTTTACCACTAGCACCACCTGGGAAGCCCACAGAGGGACATGATGTGAAGGTGAAAGTCGCTCAGTCGTGTTTGACTCTTTGTGACCCCATGGACTATACAGTCCATGGAATTCTCCAGGCCAGAAGACTGGAGTAGGGAGCCGTTCCCTTCCCTAGGGGATCTTCCCAACCCAGGGATCAAACCCAGGTCTCCTGCATTGCAGGCAGAGTCTTTACCAGTTGAGCCACAAGGGAAGCCCCATCATGCCTTAAATATTTCCTGCTTCACATTTACATATTTTTAAATTTCTTTCAGTTGCTTGAAATCCATAACAATACTCCAGAATATGTTGAAGTAAGTGATCTTTTTAAAGCTTCCATGAGAAATTTCAAGATTGAAAAGATAAAGAAGGTCCAGAACCTACAGCTCTTGAAGGCTTTTGAAAGGTGAGTGGCCACCTTATCAGGCTTCCCTTGACATAAAGTTTGAAAGGATTAGTGAAGACCTGTCTTTGAAGATTTATATTCACTTTTTCATTGTAGCGGTCAACAGTTTCTTCAGTCTGTAGTTGTATTTTCATAGTGTAAGCTCAAATGTCTCTCTTTCAGTTTTAGCTTTACAATTAGTGCTTTCATGTGTCTGTCATTTAAAAGTTTATATGTATTTATTTTTTTATAGCTATTGCCTTAATGTTAGTAGCTCCATTCTGAAAGCTGGTGGAATACAATTTTAAGATAATTAGACTTTAGTTGGGATTTACATTATTAACTGGAGTGGGTGAGGAATGTTCTCCGTGTTAAGTCTCATGTTTTCCATATTAGCAAGAAAAAGGAGATGAAGAGAGACGAGCAAATCCTATTTTGTGCAGCAAGACGCAGCAACGTGTCGTCTATCTGTAAGAATAATTTTGACTGTCTCTCACATGGAAGTCATGATGCCAAATATGGAAAAGGTTTGTATGGAATAGAGAAACTGAACTAGTAGAGCCAACACTCAGCTTTACTATACACGCTCCTATTATGAGATATATGTAATTATTTTGTATTAACCAGCACCTCCAGGCTTTTGCATTCCTGGAGAAAAATAAGCTCATGTTAATCTGAAATTTCCACATTAGAGTGGGAAATCACTGTGGGACTTGATTCCTGCACTTTAGCCCTGCTTCCTTCCTGTCTTCTGTGTTTTATGGGAAGGGTGGGGTGCAGAGACCAGAGCACCTCATATATCTTGCAGAGTCTTCCCTCTTGTTGATGACTTTGTCTACCATTGCTCCTCAGTTCTGGCCATGGCTCTTCCTGACCTGTGTCCATCCCTTCTCTTGCCTCTGATGGGTTCTAATCAAAGATGGAGATGAGGTCTTTTCCCATCACAGGCCATGCTGGTCACACCAAATCTTTTCAGCTCTTTCTTTTTGTTCCTAAATTTCTTCATGCAACTCAAAATTCAGAAACCCAACCAAACAAAAACCAAAGAATCACTCACCTTAAGGCAACAAATAATAGTTTATCAATTTCAATTAATTTTTGTGCAGAATATCAGATTTTGCAATATAAACTCCTTTCCTTCAAAGGGCAGAAAGACACTTGCTGTTGTTCAGTTGCTAAGTCATGTCCAATTCTTTGCATGGACCAAAGCATGTCTGGCTCCTCTGTCCTCACTATCTCTTGAAATCCGCTCACACTCACGTCTATTGAGTCGGTGATGTCATCCAATCATCTCATCCTCTGTCGCCCCATTCTTCTGCCCTCAGTCTTTCCCAGCATCAAGGCCTTTTCCAATGAGTCGGAGCTTTGCATCAGGTGGCCAAAGTAGTAGAGCTTCAGCTTCAGCATCAGTCCTTTCAATGAATATTCAGGGTTAATTTCCTTTAGAATTGATTGGTTTGCTCTCCTTGCAGTCCAAGGGACTCTCAAGAGTTTTCTACAGCACCACAATTGGAAAGCATCAATTCTTCAGTGCTCAGGCTTTTTTGTGATCCAACTGTCACATCTATACATGACTACTGGAAAAACCATAGTTTCGATTATATGGACCTTTGTCAGCCAAGTGCTATCTTTGCTTTTTAGTGTGCTCTCTAGGTTTGTTATAGTTTTTCTTCCAAGGCGCAAGCGTCTTTTAACTTAATGGCTGTAGTCACCATCTACAGTGATTTTGGAGCCCAAGGAAATAAAATCTGTTACTGTTTCTTTTTCCCCATCTATTTGCCATGAAGTGATGGGACCAGATGCCATGATCTTAGTTTTTTGAATGTTGAATTTTAAGGCAGCTTTTCCACTCTCCTCTTTCACCCTTGTCAAGAGGTTATTTTGTTCCCTTGGCAATAATAAAAATAAAAATAGGAAATTTAAATTTTTCAGGAAATGGTTGTTGCTCTTTTGAGTGTGGTGATATCAGTGACTATCAGAGGTTGTCTTATAGTTGAGGACGATAGATTGAGTGTCTGACCAGTTCTGCCAGGATCAACTGTTGGCTCATGTCACATCTCTCATCTCTCCCTTTTCCTTTGCCCAGGACCTTCCCATAGTAGTAAATGATGTTTCTTCCTTAAAATGTACACAATATAAAATGGCCTCTGTTGGAGTATCTTTGGTTTATTAGTTACAACTCAACTTGCTTGCATGAACTGGACCACTGTGATGTCAACAGTTGGTCATTCTACCCAGTGGCTCAACATTGTATCTGTGAATTCTGCAGAGTTGCAAATGTTTCTGTTAATTCAGTAACAGAATTAATTCAGGTTAGTTAATTCAGGTTATACACTGTATTCAAGTGTACTTGCATAATAAACATTTTCCTAAGTACAAAGAAAAGTTATTAGTATCAGTAAGGTATTGCTGACATATACTTGGTCGATGCCTGTCACCTGATTATGTGTAAATAATCTTATAAATGACATACCTTCTTTTATAATAGTTCTTAATCTTTTTCTTCTGATTATTTCTAGGAATCTACTTCACAAAAGATGCCATTAGTTCCCATAAAAATTGCCCGTTTGATTCCAAAAACATCGTTATGTTTGTAGCCCGAGTCCTGGTTGGAAATTTCATTGAAGGCCATATGAGTTACCAGAGACCCCCTCCGCGGTATGACAGCCTTGTGGATACAAGGTTGAATCCCTCTGTTTTTGTCATCTTTCAGAAAGATCAGATTTACCCAGAATATGTGATTGAATATACCGAAACAGAGAAACCCTGCGTGATTAGTTAGAAATGATGGCTACAGCGTCATAAAGGATGCCATAACCACTCTGTTCACTTACTGAACCCAATCTCCCAGAAGGATAATAGTTAAACTTACATCTTCTCTCCTATAAATGCCTTGGATTAGTGGTTCCCAAACTTTGCTGCTCATCTGAATCATCTGGTAAGTGTTAAAGAACTCCACTGTCCAGGGGACTTCCCTGGTGGTCCAGTGGTTAAGACTCCGCACTCCCAATGTAGGGGGCACAGGTTCAATCCCTGAACTAAGATCTGGCATGCTGCACAGTGCATGCAGCCTTAAAAAAAAATTCCGCTGTCCAGATTACACCCCACTCCAACTAGATCACTTTTTTGGGGTTGACAGCCAAGAAGATGATTGAAATGTGTCATAAGTTTGGGAATCACTCATTACCTTAGATGTAACTGGTAAAGACTCACTTCTACAGCTTCTGTTAATGCAGCAACCTTTCTCCCCCAACTACTCTTAGTTGATTGCGTGATTTGGTTTTGTTTTGGTTAAATTGAAAGAAAATTTATTTGGGAAATAAAAATAAGTGAAATCTAAAAATTCCTATTGAAATAAGGACATAAGACAGTACAGCCTTGGAAAATTGTGGAAAGCTGGGGGAAAATACATAGGAATATAGTTGCAGGGGGTGGAAACGTAAGGGCAATTTAAATGCTAGCAAGACATAACTGCAGTACTGTACCTTATCTCTGTGGTGAAACTGATTTGAGGGCATGCATTTCTTTATCTCTACGTTTATTTAGGGTACTCCATCCAAGTTGACGCTTTATGAAATGCAATAAAAAGAGCTGCTAAGTATGGCTCAGAGCGCAGCAACCAACTGTAATTAACTGCCCATTTGGGCAAAGTAGACATTTATATTCTAACTAACAGAGAAGGCTTTTTTCAGGTCAGACATACATGAAGTGCTGGTATTTTGGGTGGACCGAGTTGCAGTAACCAGATTCACACAATCACGACTGATAAATCCGAGTGCTGTTGTAGTCGTTCGCTATGTTAGTTGAGGCTCACCAAGCAATTAGGGCCATTCTACTAAAGGATGGGCCCCCTAAGGAGGTGAGGTTAGTTTCCTAGGGAGACAGAATCAAAACGAAGGGAACAGTGCTGCAAACAAGCCTCGCGCCTGCGAGGGGCTTCTTTTTCTAAATATAACAGATTGTGTGGAATTGTAGCACAATCAGTTTTTAGAGCAGCTGAGGTGCCTGGACCAAGAGTTCCTTTCTTATTATGAATGAGGGCTTTCCTTCCAATTTTCAACATTCCATACCAGTCGCCAACATTTCATGTTATAATTACTTCCAGCAGATATGTTATAAAAATTAATTAGCATTAGAGTTGATTTTATATTAGGTTTTGGATCGGTGCAAAGATCTCTACAACTCTCTGACTTGAAAGGGCTCCAACAGGGACTTACTTCCCTGGCAGTGCAAAGGTTAAGGCTTCAAGCTTCCACTGCGTGGGGCACGGGTTCAAACCCTGGTCAGGAAACCAAGATCCCATATGCCACGTGGCCTGGCCAAAAAAAGTTAAAAAACCTAAAAAAAAAAAAAAAAAAAAAAAATCTACAGATTGTCGAAATGGAGAAAATGAGGAAGTACTATATTCTTGCAGGCGAGCTGTAGGTCATACACGAATGTCTAGTGAGACATTCTACATTCGTACAGGGTGCAGAGTAATTCCTTATTGTGAGCAGCTGCCCAGGGCACTGCCAGATAGTCAGCATACTTGGCTCTCACATACTACATGTCTGTAGCGCCCTCCCCCATAATGATGGCAGCCACAAACCTTATCAGATCTAGTCACCATCTTCAGAGCAAATAATTTGTATGATAACATCCCCTTTGCTGTCCTGAGATGATTCAAATACTACAATCTACATGAATTTTTTTCTTAAGAAATCAATTTATTGCCCTCACTATTATAATGGAGAAACAGAAGGCAAGAAGTTTGTAATAATGATAAAATGAATATCAATATGTAAATGCTCCAGCATGACCATGCTATACGACATCATGAAATAGATATTTACTTCTACTGATAATGAATAGGTTTGGTTTTAAGAGTCGATCGGAGGCTACTTCCTATAAAGAAGTACTGGAAAGATTAGAAGTATAGGTGACACCAGAATGAAAACCAGTATTAGGGTAAGTCATAACAGACCATATACCTTTTCTGCATGTAGTTAGGGGAAGAACGAAATTATCTTAATTGAAATAAGTTTAGCAGGACAAGACAAATGACAGATTGTCTAAGAGGAAAAAAAGAATTATATCCTTTCAGGCGAGCTGTAGGTCCTACATAAGTGTCTAGTAGGACCTTAGAAAGTCGTATAGAGTACCGAATAAGTCTTCTTTGTATGGGACTAACCCATACACCATAGGGACATTTCTTATCCCTAGCCGGATCCACCCAATGCCAGTAAAAGTCCGAAATTATTACAAAACCAACAACCCATCAATTTCCAAAAGACCACAATGAGACTCACTCAGTTAATATCTAGCATCTTTAGATTAGCTTACTAGCCTTCATAAGGAGTCCTCCTATAGATTAAATTGGATGCTTGCCTCCTAAATCTCTGGTTTTAAAAACAGTTTGCATCTTGCTTTGATTATTTTTAGCACCTGTCTGATTTATAGTTGTCCGCTTTTCGCATTAGAGTGTAAGCTCCATGAGAGCCAAGTCACCCTGTCCTGTTCACTGTGCCACACTGCATACCCAGCTGAGTGCTTGATACACTGGATAAATTTTGTTGAATAAAGTTCAGCTTCTTATAATTCAGCAGCTGAGTTGTATTTCTTCTTGTTCTCCTCCCAGCTCCATTTGAGATTGTCTAATACAAGGAAATAAATATTAATTTTGGTTCCACTGCCTGTATTTTCTCTATTTCCAGGTATCTCCTAAAAGGAGACACCTGCAGACACCTGTTTTTTCAATGGGGGGGTAAAGGATGTGTGTTGCCCCTTCCAGCTTCATCATTCCAGGACTCAATGACCAAGGAGCCTTTAGCACACTGCCAGGGGAAGACTGGGTGGTGGTGATGGGGAAGCCCGCAGTGGGTTGGTACATCTTGTTTAGGGGAGAGGGAGACAGTGGAAACTGCTGACACCCCTTAGGAGTGGGAACAGGGCCAGTGGGAGGCAGCTAAAAATGTAAATGATCAGCAGAGTTGTCCAATTAGTAACGCCTTCAAAAGTCCTTCTCTACTCTTTTTTTTTTTTTAAAGGAGTATTTGTATTTATTTTGGTGGCACTGGGTCTTTGTTACTGCGTGTGTGCCTTCTCTAGTTGCAGAAAGCGTGGGCATCTCATTACATTGGCTTCTCTTGTTTCAGAGCACAGGCTGTAGGTGCATGGGCTTAGTTGCCCCAGGGCATGTGTAATCTTCCTGGACCAGGGATCCAACCCATGTGCCCTGCATTGGCAGGCAGTTTCTAGGGCTTCCCAGGTGGCGCTAGTGGTAAAGAACCTGCCTGCCAATGCAGGAGACAAAAGAGACACGGGTTCGATCCCTGCAGAAGGAAATGGCAACCCACTCCAGTATTCTTGCCTGGAGAATACCATGGATAGAGGAGCCTGGCGGGCTGCAGTCCAAGGGGTCGCAAAGAGTCGGACACGACTGAAGTGACTTAGCACTAGCACTTCTTAACTGCCAGGAAGTCCCACCCATTTGTTTTTAATCACAAAGCTTTGGACGGAGACAGAGAACATCTATATGGCAGCACGTGCTGCTCAGTTGTGTCTGACTCTGTGTGACCCCATGGACTGTAGCCTGCCAGGCTTCTCTATCCATGGGATTTCTCCAGCCTAGAACACTGGAGTGGGTTGCAACTTGCTCCTCCAGGGGATCTTCCCAACTCAGGGACTGAACCCGCGTCTTCTACACTGGCAGGCTGATTCTTTACCACTGAGCCACCTGGGAAATATGGTAGCATTCAGTTCAGTTCAGTTCAGTCGCTCAGTCGTGTCTGACTCTGCGACCTCATGAACTGCAGCACGCCAGGCCTCCCTGTCCATCACCAACTCCCGGCGTTTACCCAAATTCATGTCCATAGATATGATTAAAGTGAAGGTAAAACTGCCATTTGATTTGGACATCAATGGAAATAAAATAATATATAGCCAACCCATCGCTGTCAAAGCGCCCACACTAGAATATATAGAAGTGACATCAAACCAAGCAAATGTTTTGAGTTTTTCCATTTAGTTATATGTTCTATTTATTTATTTGTCATAGCAGGCTCTCAATTTTTCAGAAATGTTTGATGTTGCTACTCCCCAAGGTTCGATCCTCCCACCTCTGGTTTTCTTTATTTGTGCTGAGTGAGCTTATCAACTATCAAAGCTCCAATTTCCTTATACTCTGATGACACTCAAATCAATATTCTCTTCAATCTTTCTTAAGCTCTTGACCTGTAAATTCAACTGCCCACTGAGCATCTTCCCATGGACCATCCACTGCAAACTCAACACAATAAAAATTAAGATAATAATCCCTCAGCTGTTTCTCTTCTGTTTTTTTCTTAATCCTGTCTTGGTTTTCTAGAAATCCATTCTTTATTACGGGTAGAGATCTTTCCAAAACATCTATCCCACATTAGAAGTGTTCAGGAAAATGACAGGTACTTTTGTTAATTATGAAAATAATGTTAGGATTATGTCGGGAAATCTACCATTTTTAAAAGTCATGCCTAATGAAATATTTAGGATTGAAATATCTAGAAATATCTACAAATTGAAACTTACAAATTCTCAGCCAAAACAATCAGGCACATAAAATAGGACAAAGTGTTAAGATTTTATAACTCGAGGAAATCGATATATATGGGTGCTTATTTCACCATCTTCTAATTTCCTGCTTGAAAAATTGTCTACTACTAATTAAAAAAAAAAAACACATAATAAAAAACACCTATCCTGGGACTTCCCTGGTGGTATAGAATTTAAGAATCCGCCTGCCAGTGCAGGGGACAATGGTTGGATCCCTGATCCGGGAAGATTCCACTTGCCAAAAAGCAACTAACCGCATGTGCCACAACTACTGAGCCTGTGTGCTGAAATTATTGAAGCCTGTGCTCCGCAACAAGAGAAGCCACTGCAGTGAGAGGTTTGTGTACTGCAACGAAGAGGAGTCCTGGCTAGCTACAACTAGAAAAAGCCCTTGAGTGGCAATGAAGACCCAGTGCAGCCGAAAATAAGTATTAAATCAAATAACATTTATATGTAATATTATATATGATAATTTTATAATATAATATTAAATCATCATAAAAAACACTCATCCTCCAATATAGCCAAGCACTTTTTTTTTTTTTAAGATTTATTTATTTACTTATTTCTGGCTGTGCTGGGTCTTCACTGCTGCGTGAAGGCCTTCTTCAGTTGCAGTGCGCAGGCTTCTCATTGCAATGGTTTCTCCTGTTTCAGGGCATAAGCTCTAGGCGCATGGGCTTCAGTAGTTGCCACATGTGGGCTCAGTACTTGCGGCACATGGCTTAGTTGCTCGTTGGCACATGGGATCTTCCTGGACCAGGGAGAGAACCCGTGTCCCCAGCATTGGCAGGTGGATTCTTTGCCACTGGGCCACCAGGGAAGCCCCTAGCCAGGCACTGTTTTTAAGCGCTGGGGATACAGCAAGGAACAAGACACACAAAATTGCTGCCTCCAGAAGATAGAATTCTACAAATACATGAATAAATAAGAAGAAAAACATGAGCGAGAAGTTCCATCTAGAGACCAGGGTGCTACTTTAGAGTGGGAGGTTAGGCAAGGCCTTACGGAAGAGAAGACATTTAAGCTCAGTGTTGAATGACAAAAAGAAGACTTCTAGACGGGGATGCCGAGGAGCATTCTAGCCAGAGGGATCACTCCCCAGCTGAGATTCCTTTAGTTGCTTCCCAAAGTCTTCTGGAAGTCCAACTTTCTTAACATGGCAGAAAAGATCTTCGAGGACCTGGCCAGTGGACTTTCTCTTTAGCTTCTTCACATGCCATTAATTTATTTAATCTTCACAACCACCTTGCAAGACAGCAACTCGACCAGGTGAGTTCCTCAGTCATGTTTTATCCATCCCAGTACTCCATGGCTGCATTAAGAGTTGGCTCAAAAAATGCTCATTAAATCAGCATCGCCTTGGGCAAAAAGCTCTTTAACAAAAGAGCTTTTACAAAAGAGCTCTTTCCTGGTGGCTCAGATGGTACAGAATCTGCCTGTAATGCAGGAGACCTGAGTTCAATCCCTGGGTGGGGAAGATCCCCTGGAGAAGGGAATGGCAACCCACTCCAGCATTCTTGCCTGGAGAATTCCATGAACAGACTGTATTCCTGGCAGGCTACAGCCCATGGCGTTACAAAGAGACACACAGGACTAAGCCACCAACACTTAGCAAACCTACAGGTCTAAACCAGGGCTGTCTAACAGAAACAAAGTCAGCCCCGTGTGTAATTTTACATTTTCTCATAGCTGCCTTAGAAGTGAAAGAAACAGATGAAATTATAACGTTTTATTTAAATATTATCAATTTAACATCGTTACTATAAAATTTTACAGTTTCTGCATTCTAAAGCTTCCAAATCCAGTGTGTGTATATTTCACACATCCCACCTCAAACTGGTCACATTTCAAGCACCCAAAAGCCACCTGTGGCTAATGGCTAAGTCCTGAGATCACCTCCCTAAGGCCTCCAGCTATTCACCTTCTACCACATTACCTGTTCCATCTTCTTTGCAGCCTTTACTAGTATCTCCCAATTCCCTCCGAGTATACAAGGCCCTCGAGGTGAGGACTTAAGCTTGAAGGGTGCCTGACGCAGAGCAGGCACCGGATCAGGATTGTCCTCGCCTGACCTGCGCCCCTGATGGACCCGGGCCCCGGGGTTGTCCTCTTGCACGGCCGTCCCTCACCCGCCCTTTCTCAGGCCCTTCCAGGCAACCGGGTTTGAAGTCGTGAACGTGACTGGGAGGAGTCTGCCCGCCTCGGATTTCCGCACAGGGAGCCGGGCCGCGACCATGGCGGAGCCCACCGTGTGTTCCTTCCTCACCAAAGTGCTGTGCGCCCACGGCGGCCGCATGTTCCTGCAGGACCTGCGCGGCCACGTGGAGCTCTCCGAGGCCCGGCTGCAGGACGTGCTGCGCCAGGCCGGGCCCGACCGCTTCCTGCTGCAGGAGGTGGAGGTGCGGGAGGGCCCGTGGGACGCCGAGGCCGAGGTGGCGGCCGGCGCGGGCGGCGGCGGCGGCGGCGGCGGCGGCGGCGGCGGCGGCCCGGCGGCCTGGCGGGTGGTGGCCGTGTCCTCCGCGCGCCTCTGCGCCCGCTACCAGCGCGGCGAGTGCCAGGCCTGCGACCAGCTGCACCTCTGCCGCCGCCACATGCAGGGCAAGTGCCCGAATCGCGACTGCTGGTGAGGCTGCGGGCCGGGCGGGGTGGGGCGGGGCGCGACGGTCTCGGCGCGGGGGCCGCGGGCCTGACCCGTCCGGGCGGGACCGGGACCCAGAAGGAAAGGAGAACGGGGGTCGTCGATCCGGGCCGGACGACCCCCTCTGGAAGGGCAGAAGGGAAGCCCCTGGAAGGGGCCCCTCCGTGTCCTTCGGGCGGAGGCCTCCCCCGCGTTCCCAGCTGCGGAACGGGACGGAAGATCGTCTCGATTTGGGATTCTCAACCACCTCTCTCCGCCTCCCCCCGCGCCAAATTTGCAGCTTTCTCTCCTTCCCCGCCCCCCATCCTCCACAACGGGGCCGGGATAAATCAGGACTTTTGAGTTCATTTCCTCCAGGGGCCCTTTTGCGGCCATTTGCGGACCCCGTGGAATTCACGGATCCTTTGTTGAAAAGATCGGCTCTTCCCACTTAAACACAGTTTTAGCAGAAGAGAGTCTGTGCTCTGTGGGTTTAGAACGCGCGATCTAGGTCGACCCCCGTCAGGAAACGGAGGGTGGGGTGATTTGTGTGAGGTCCTTTGAGTCTGCCTCCTGACTCCAGTCTTCCTCTGTCGACTCTAGCGCCCCAAAGTGGGTGGGGGAGGAGGCAGGCATTCTTTTTAAGGTTGGGGGATGGTGGGCTGGGCAGCCGTTTGGGGTGGAGAAGGCCAGTGCAGACGTCTGCCGACACCACCCGCTGGGACCCTCTGTTAAAGCAGGTGACTGGGGGAGAGGGTCCCCTTGGCCGTAAAGTGTCTTTGTTCAGCGTGAAATGGCTTTGGGAGGGGAGTTACTTTATCCCAGCTTTCTTATTATCAGAGCTTACTAGACCGTAAGGGGGTCCAGGGCTTCTCTTGTGGCTCAGACAGTAAAGAATCTGCCTGCAATGCAAAATCTGCCTGCAATGCAAAATCTGCCTGCAATGCGGGAGACGCGGATTCGATCCGTGGATCAGGAAGATCCCCTGGAGAAGGCAATGGCAACGGGCTACAGTCTATAGGGTTGCAAAGAGTCGGACACGACTGAGTGACTAACACACAGGATACACACACTAGATTGTAGTTGAAAGCCACCCTAGGATAGGGATTTGACAATCTGGCTCCATCTTCATCTGGGCCTCTGATCCAGACCTTTGTGGTTCTAGGTCTACCTGCACCCTTTCTCATGATATCCACACGCCTGTCAACATCCAGGTTCTGAAAAAACAGGGACTGTTTGGTCTCAACGAGGCCCAGCTTCGGGTCCTGCTTTTACAGAATGACCCCTGCCTTCTACCAGAGGTGAGTCACCAAGCAGTCGCCCTCATATTGCCTGAATCCATGAAAAAAGTCAGGGAAGAACATCAAATGTTTGCTTGCCCAAGACAGCCTGAGGGGAAGGGGGCAGGTGTGGACAGTGGTGACCTTTCTGGACTCTCTGATTTTATTGGGCTTTAATACACTTAGACATACAAGGAGTGATGGACCTGTGTGGGATAGAAATAATAATAATAATGGTTTATGGATTTTTTTTTTAGTTCTTACTGAATGCTAAGTATTGATAGTTCAGTTGTCTTAAGCTATTAGTAACCGGTGATTGAAGTATGCCTGTCCCCATTTTACAGGTGAGGCAACTGACGTTTGATTAAATAACTTGCCCAAGGTCACATAGTAAATGACAGATTTGAATTTCGTTTTGTCTGATTATGAAGCCTTGGTTTTGTAAATTACCTGTTTATACTTCTGCTGATTTTTCTATCCAGGCATTTGTCTTTTTCTGTTAATTCATAAGGTATCTTTAACGACAAATCCCTTTTTGGGTCACATTTGTTACAAGTATTCGCCCCCATTTATTTTGGGGGGCTTTAGATATTTTAATTGCTTTGCAACTCCATAATGTAGTTTCAAATGCTTACAAAGTACTCATTATAACTGCTACAATGGCAAAATTAGCACACTTGTATCTGTTTAGCTATACACAAAGAATTTTTCAAACAGAAGGGTTGGAATCACCAAAGAAGATATTACAAGAGGCCTCCAATTAAAAGTAGAGTTTTCTAATCTAGCACAATGATTCTATGATAGACACTTTCTATGTTGGTGGCGCTAGTGGTAAAGAACCTGCTTGCCACTTCAGGAGACATAATGAGACACAGGGTCCATCCCTGGGTTGGGAAGATCCCCTGGAGGAGGGCATGGAAACCCACTGCAGTACCCTTGCCTGGAGAATCCCATGGACAGAGGAGCCTGATGGGCTACAGTCCATAGGGCTGCAAAGAGCATACATGACTGAAACGACTTATCACGCACACACCTTGCCAGAAAGGGGATGGGAAGAAGGGAGGATGTTAGGAAAACAGAGTAGCTCATGGTTGTGGTCCCACTTTAACTCAGAGTAATTTCAGCGTCTACAGGGAAGAAATTCAGAAGGCGAGGGGTTTGAGCTAGAATCTTTGGTAGCTAAAAAATTGGTAGTTGGTAGAGGCTGCCCTCAAGGCAGCAGTCTATACTCAGAAGTCTGTAGTCAGCCTTAGGAGCTGACAGGCTTCTACTTGGCATCCGTGTGCTTTCTGATTTCAGGTTCTGAAGCCAGGTTTGGTATGTCATGAGCCAGATTCATTCCAGCAATGTTGCCTGATGCAATCCCAGCAGCAGCTGGAGCAGGTTCTTGGCAGGAAGGGAGAGGAGGATACGGCACCTGTGGGACAGGGTCCAGTCTGTCCTGTCTCCAAGAGAAAAGACAGTGCCACTTTTATTTACCTTTAGCATTCATGGATTTTTTTTCGACTAATAGAAACTTAGTGTTTTTATATTGTTAAACTTACTGAATTTTTTTCTTTGTGGCTTCTCCCCGAGTGTCCCGGGTCCAGCCTCATTTTGTCGTATTAGTCTGTGTCAGTGTTCTGTGAACAGGTGATGGGTTGGCTGCATTTATGACAGGAGCCTGCCTTCAGGTTGATCATCTGAAGCTGGTGGTGTGTGTCATGGGGGCTTCCCAGGTGGCGCTAGTGGTAAAGAACCCGCCTGCCCATGCAGGAGACATAATGAGACATGGGTTCGATCCCTGGGTAGGGAAGATCCTCTGGAGGAGGACATGGCGACCCACTCCAGGATTCTGGCCTGGAGAATCCCATGGACACAGGAGCCTGGGGGGGCTGTAGTCCATGGGGTCGCAAAGAGTTGGACACAGCTGAGGCGACTTAGCACACAGCACAGTCATGCGGCACAAAACACGGCCACTTAGACAGCAGGGACCATGGACAAGCAGCTGGGTGAGGCAGAAACGGTACCTCGCATCTCATGTGTGAAAATACCTGATGATCCCTTTTTACCCCTCTCCCAAAGATTCAGTACATAGTGCAGGTCCAGTGTATGTAAGACATCAATAAGGGGTGGGACTTCCCCGGTGGTTCAGTGGTTAGGACTTCCACTGTACTTCCACTGCAAGGGGCGCAAGTTCCATCCCTGACTGGGGAACTGAGATCCTGCATGCCATATGCCCCCCCCAAAAAAACAGGGGGCACATAGCGCAGTGTGCATGGACATGCCAAGTTGCTTCAGTCATGTCTGACTCTGTACGGCCCTATGGACTGTGGACCGCTAGGCTTCTCTGTCCATGGGATTCTCCAGGGTTGCCATGCACTCTTCCAGGGGATCTTCCCGACCCAGAGATGGAGCCTGCATCTCCTATTTCTCCTGCATTGGCAGGCAGGTTCTTTACTGCTAGTGCCACCTGGAAAGCCCAAATATTGTGATATTATGATTTATAATAAGAAATATATATTTGCTCTTCATCTCTGCCTATGGCACAGAGTTCCTAAAACTCTTGAAATTTCCTGAATGTTGAGAGCAATAAAACATTACTTTTATTATGTTCATGTGATGACTTTTGCAACGTCCCTAGGTGACATGGGGACTGGTTTCCCTAAGAACCAATTACGTGATTAGAGGGTTGGAACTTTCAGTTCCATCCCCAGTCGTGGGAGGGTAGAAGGCCTCGAGGTTGAGTTCAGTTACCAGTGGCCAGTGATTTAATCAAGGAAGCCTCCATAATACCTCAACAGGATGGGCTTTAGAGAACTTTCAGGCTGGTGAACACATGGAGGTCCTGGCAGAGTGGTGGCCGTAGAGAGTCTGGAAACTCTGTACACTTCCCCCATGCCCTTTGTGTCTCTTCCATCCAGCCATTCCTGAGTTATATCCTTTTGTGCTTCCCAGCTGGTGCTAGTGGTAAAGAACTGGCCTGCCAGAGACGCCAATTCGATCCTTGGGTCAGGAAGATCCCCTGGAGAAGGAAATGGCAATTCACTCCAGTATTTTTGCTTGGGAAATCCCATGGACAGAGTAACCTGGCAGGCTGCAGTTTGCAGGGATAATAAACTGGAAATTTAGCAAGCAAAATGTGTCTTTGAGTTGTGTGAGCCTTTCTAGCAAATTAGTTGAAACAGGCAAGGGGTTGTGGGAACTTCTAATCTGTAGCTGGAGGATCAGAAGCACAGGTGTCAACCTGGACTTATGATTTGTATCTGAAGTGAGGGCAGTCTTGTGGGTGGTAGTTTAATTGCTAAGTCGTGTCCAACTCTTGGAATCCAATGGACTGTAGCCTGCTAAGCTCCTCTCTCCATGGGATTTTCCAGGCAACAATACTGGAGTGGCTTGCCATTCCCTTCTCCAGAGGATCTTCCTGATCCAGGGATCGAACCCGGGTCTCCTGCACTGCAGGCAGATTTTTTTTTTTACCAACTGAGCTTCCAGGGAAGTCCTAGGCTTGTGGGACCAAGCCCTAGGCCTTAACATGTGCGATCTGATGCCATTCAAAGTCTGTCTCCTGGAGATTATGTCAGAATTGAGTTAAATTTGTGGGATGCCTCTTCAGTGTCAGCTGAGAATCACTTGGTGGTGTTGGAAAACACACATGTTGGAAATATGAAAATATACTTTGCTGATACATTTGAAAACTTTCATGAAATGGGCAAATCTCTAGAAAAATATTGCAAGTCAATATTAATTCAAGAATAAATAGGAAACCAGAATCTTTTTTTTTTTAAATAAAAGCATTCAAATAAAAATGTAAAAAACTCACAAAATCAGAATGTTCGGTAAGTCTTCTACAAGAGAGTATTAAGCTCTTACGGATCTATTGCTCAGCTTTAACATATCTTGAAGGAATAGATTATTCCGATTTGGGAGCTAGATCTGGGATCTGGGATCTGGGATCTTTGATCTCTTGTACATTCTGGAACCAGTATTACACTGTTTAATGAAAGTATGTTATATTTTAAGATATGATGAGTCTCTATGCCTTTACTCTTTTTCAAATGTTTTCCCTTTAATCCATTCTCACTTGTTTCCTTTTTCAGATAAGCTTTTGCAATCATTTAAATTCCTAAAACTGTTTTATAGGAATTCTTTGGGGGAAGTAGGAGTTGCACTAAAATTGTGTGTTCATTTCAGAAAATTGGCATCACAATTGCAAGTAGGAAGCCATTAAAAAAATTTATTGATTGAGATATAATTGATGTACAGTAAGTAGTAAGTTAGTTTCACATGTATAATGTTTAAATACATTATGAAATGATCACCATGGTAAGTCAAATAACGTCTGTCTCCATACAATTTTTGTTGTTGTTGTTCAGTCGCCAAGTTGTATCTGACTCTTTGTGAGCCCAAGTTTGCCCAAGTTCATGTCCAGTGAATCAATGATGTGTTGGATGGCATCACTCCATACAGTATCGACCATATTTTTCTGCTGCATATTATGTTTGTGTGACTTACTTTATGATGGGAAGCTTGTACCTCTTAATTCCCTTCAGCTATTTCACCCATCCTCCACCTCTCTGTCCTTGGGCAACCACCCCCTTGTTCTTTGATTCCATTTGTGGTATCAGTCTCTGGTCATCTGGTCATTTGTGTCCGGTAGAACTGCCCACATTTTAGGTTTGGCTGTGTTCCTCTAGTGTCATTTAACATGTTCCTCTGTCCCCTGAATTTACTGTAAATTGATTGATCTGGAGCTTTGATTGGATTTAGGCTTGAATTATGTAGCAAGAATTTTTTGTACATGTGGTATATTGTGAGGGTGACTAATGGTCCCCATTTGCCTGGGACTGAGGGGTTTCCAGGCTTGTCAGACTTTCCTGCTAAAAAGTCATATTTCCTATTGTCAGGAGGTATACAATGTCTGGTCCCAATGCAAATATTAATATTGCTCCTTTAAAAATGCCCTTGTCTGGATAATAAATTATCTAATCATGCTGCCTGTCCAGATTGTTTTCCCTGGAGGCAGAGGCTGACGTAGGGATTGAGGTGCGTGAGATATATTGATGGAGGGATCCTTGGGAAAAATCTGTAAGGTAAAACAGAGGGAGGGGAGAGCTACAGGCAAGATGGAATGGCCCTGACTTGATTCACACACAGGCTTGGGAGCAAATATCACTAGCTTTGAGGTTCTAGCTTTGAGGCAGAGTCCAGCCTTTTGTACCTGCATAGAAGTCACTCATTGGCTACAGGCTTCGGGAGAGGAGGGCAGGCCAACTGAGAGTCAAGGTCAGAGAGGGGCAGCTGAATGTTAGTTGAACTAGGAGAGATGTGGGCCTTCCCAGGTGGCTCGGTGGTAAAGAATCTGCCTGCCAGTGCAAGAGACGTGGGTTCAATTCCTGGGTCGGGAAGATCCCTTGGAGCAGGAAATGGCACCCTGCTCCAGCCTGAAAAACCCCTTGGATGGAGGAGCCTGGTGGGCTACAGTCCATGGGGTGGCAAAGAGTCAGACACGACTGAGCCACTGAGTACACACAGGAGAGATGTGAGTGGAGGAACTATTATATACCCATCTGCCTTTCACCTATGGGGACTTTAACAGCCATCGATGATCAGAGGGTGCCATTTAGAGAGACTGCCCTTAACTGTCTTGAGATACAGTGAAAACAAACATCCTAAGTGTTGCTTCATTTCTGTACCAGGTCTGTTTGCTCTACAACAAAGGTGAAGCCCTCTATGGTTACTGCAACCTCAAGGATAAATGCACCAAGTTGCACGTGTGCAAGTCCTTCGTCAGGGGAGAGTGCAGGCTGCAGAAATGCAAGCGGTCCCATCAACTCATTCATGCTGCGTCCCTGGAGCTGCTGCAGGACCAAGAACTGGAGATCTCAAGTGTTGTGAATTTTCAGATCATTTCCACCTACAAGCACATGAAGCTGCACAAGATGCTAGAAAACAAAGGTGAGACTATCAGAGATGAACAAAACACTATCCACAGTGTAATGCTGAGCTGGAAGTGAGTCTGGGGAAAAAGCATTTCATAGGTTGATGGCTACTGGGTCCTTGGGAGGCTTCATCAGTCAGTGTTCTATGATATTGAGCTGTGCTTCTAACCAAAAGAGGGAGGCTCAGGTTCGAGTTTATTTTCAGCACTGCCCCCAAGTGTTTGGACAGTGTAGCTTCTTGGTAAGCTGAGGATCAGGAAGTTGGAATAGCAACCTTAACCTCTTTGTTAGGAAAAAAGAGGGCTTCCCTCGTAGCTCAGTTGGCATAGAATCTACCTGCCATGCAGGATACCTGGGTTCGATTCCTGGGTTGGGAAGATCCCCTGGAGAAGGAAATGACAACTCACTCCAGTATTCTTGCCGGGAGAATCCCATGGACAGAGGAGCCTAGCAGGCTATAGTCCATGGGGTTGCAAGAGTCGGACATGACTTAGCGACTAAACCACCAGGAAAAAAAAGGAGGAAGGTGGGCTAGAAACATATATACTTATCCATACTGGAAACATAAGGATAATGTAGAGATGGCTTTCTTTTTTTAAATTGAAGTTTTTTTTCTTAAATTTTTAGGAAATTTTAAGCACACTACAGAAGAGTTTGGAAAATAGAGAGTGGAAATAAAACTCACATATGACTCATTCTAATCCACAATAATTGGTACCATTTAATTACAGGTCCTTCAGTCCTATTACTAGAAAATACCAGTCCAGTGGTGGTCAGAGTCTGTAGCAGTTTAGTATCTTTTGTTCTCATGTTATACAGCATCATACATATCATCCCATATTGCTGCGTAGTCTGTCCTTTTTTAAGGTCTATAAAGTGTGGGCTTCCCTGGTGCCTCAGAAGTAAAGAATCCACCTACCAATGCAGGAGATTTGGATTCAGTCCCTGGGTCGGGAAGATCCCCTAGAGAAGGAAATGGCAACCCACTCCAGTATTCTTGCCTGGGAAATCCCATGGACAGAGGAGCCTGGTGGGCTGCAGTTCATGAGGTCAAAAAGGAGTTGGACACAACTTAGCGACTAAACAACAACTAAGTGTAGTTTGGTCTTCTTTTAATTATAGTGTGAGGGTATTTATTCCATGAGATTTGCTTACAGCTGAAAACCAGAGGGTAGTAGGCTTGGAAGAATTGCTGACGGAAAAACCAGATATCCAAAATCAGAGTCTCTAAGCTTTAACATGGAAGTTCCTTGTGTTGGGATGGTAGAGACTGACTTGATGAGTGGTGGCTTGAAGGTAGGGGGGACTCTGTATGTATCAGTTTCAGAGGCTGTGTCAGTGGGTCCCTAAATGGTGGCAGGGACCTCCCAACCTATATGATGAGTAGGGCCTGCCCCTGTCTTCATCTGGTCTTATTTAATGGGTCTCTCCTAACTATGAAATGTGACTTTCTGCTTGCTGTCGAGACGTATAAGTACATGTGTAATTTTTTTAATCCAGAAGACATGAACTCTCTAAATCCCGAGCGTTGGGAGTTTTATCACAGATCTGACTAACTTGGGCTGATGCTCCCAACATAAAATGAAATTTTGAGTGATAAAGGAGTATCTTAGGAAACCTCGTCTCTTTCTTCTTCTTTTTAGATGGTTCAGCTTCTCCTGCTGAGCATTCCCAGGGCCTTGAGAAACGAGGAGGGCACGTAGCTGGGGCTGCAGAGGCCCGACCTCTGGTCTCTGGCCCTGCTGCATCGGCCAAGAAGCCGTGTGCTGGCAGACCTTAAAGGACGTCAGCAGGATAAGAAGAGTGTCCAGTCGGAAGGTCTGAAAACAAGGCTTCTGTTGAGATTTGGTTTGTAACTGTTCATTCACTTAATCATTGATTAATGATAGCCATAATAATACCTACCTCACAGGTTGTGATGAGAATGAAAGAAGATGGGAAAGGAGAAAATGTCAGATTGGGAGGATGAAATTGGGGCTGAGTGGTTAGGGGTGAGGTTGGACATTAAACAGGATAAGAGAGGGTAAAACCTGGAGGGAGATGAGGTCAGTCCTGGGCATATCCTGCAGTTCTGGAGAGCTTACCCAGGCTAGCTGGCCAGAGCCCTTAAAGAGACAGACTCCTGCTGACCTGTTCTGGAACCTAACCAAGTGCCTATCTATACGTCCGTATACAGAGTTCATCTTGTGGTGTTGAGAGAGTACACACACTTTATGCTGCTTTTTTTTTTCTGTTCTAATAGTCCATAAGCATTTCTGCATATGTGTTCACATTTATCAAGCATCATCATTTTTATGCACAGATACCCTCATATATCATCCTTTGCTTCACTAGTTCCATTATTCTGGGATATTTTGATTCTTCCCAACAAATTTTGAATACAGCTCTTCTTAAAATCCACATAATATTAATTTTTAAGTTATTCTTTGCTTTTGCTTCACCTATATAGTTGCTGAACGATACTATTGATTTTCATTTCTTTAAAAATATATGCAGGAATTCCCTGGTGGTCCAGTGGTTAGGACTCTGTGTTTCCACTGCAGGGGGCATGAGTAAAAAATATATTGTCTATATCTGTATGCCAGTAAATACTTTTCTGTGTGTCTTCTCTCTCTATGTCTTTATTTTGTACAGTTTGTATGTGCCCTTGAATTGCCGGAGCCCTCCTCTGTGCTGCTGTGAGTTGGCCTTTAATTAGGCTCCTTAAAGTTTTTGTAAAAGGATGATGACTGTATATGATATGATATCCAGCCCTTGCGAATCTACCCTCAGCCAACTGCACAGAGAATTTAACTTTTGGGTGCTCACCAGAGATTTCTACCTCACTCTGTCTACTTTCCATTTCTTATTAAACTTTTACCAAAGCTCAGATTCCTATAGTGTGAAGGAAGTGTAGCTCCTACATTCCTCCTAGCTGTGTCCATTCTTTCTGTGATTAAGATGAACCATCAGAAATCTAAATACCTTGCCCATTCTGAACTGACTTCCTGCTTCCTCCTTTCTCTCTGCCCCTGTCTACCCAGCTCTCTGTTGAGTTACACCCCATGTTTAATTCTTTGTTTTCATGAAGGGGTACCACAGAGATCAGCTTTGTGAATTTCTTTCCTGTGTTTGTTGTAGTAATAGCCCAAATATTGGTGTGTAAAGTTGTTTTCTTTCTTTCTTTTTTTAATTTAACTGTCTGGCAATAACATAACATTTGAGGAATAGGCCAAAGTGGTGCGCTTTTCATCCAGCTAAATTTATTTAATTTAGAAAATTTTTAATCATGAAAATTTTTCTTTTCCGTTGAGGGAGATGAGTGAATATGTCCTTTGTAAAGTGAGAAAGTGCTGTGTTTTCTTCTGATGGACAATAAGAGCCATGCAACTTATGCTAATCCCTTCACTTTGATTGCCAACAACAGTATTTCTGAAAATTCTTAGGTTTTGCATATCTTGTTTCTTTTTTCTTTGTTATGATTTCTCCTGGTGGTAATTTTTTAAGAAAAATTTTCACATTTTATTATCACTTACATTTTATTATTTTACTATTTCTTTTGTAAGCCATGTTAAATCCTTAATGGAAACAGTGTAGCGTATAAAAGCATATTCTTTACATCTTTGGTAGATTTTTACATTATTGTGTTCTTTTTGTATACCTTTTTAAAATTTTATTTTTGTATCTCTTATGATTAAGCCTTTATATATGAAGTTATTGACTCTCTAATCTTTGTTGCAATATTTTATTCAATTCTATAATATTCCATTTTAATCTTTGTTCCATTAGTAGTCATTCTCTATAAACATTTTATGTACTCGTACCTGTCTCTCTTATTTCATCTTGATGAGTCAGCTGTTGGAGAGTTATCAGCTTAGAGTTTTCTTTGGCAATTCATCAGGGCTTATGAGATGAAGCTGCACATCTATAGGCTCCCTAAACTCCAAATACCCTAAATTGAATGACTGACTTTCCTTTAGACTTCTTCCTCCTTTTGTTCTTACTTTTGAAGTGTCCCCACCAAATGACTTAAGTGAAAACCCTGTAAAGTCTCCTATACTTTTCCTTTCTCCTTATTAGGAGAAATTGTTAGATTGGTTACCCCGTGTTGGAGAATTTTCCACCTTAAAAATCTCTCAAAAAAAAAAAAAAATCTCTCAAATTTTTGTCCTTCTCCACCCCTTTCTTTGCATCCCCAACCCACTGCCTTTTTCTAAGCCCTCATCACTTCTTGTATTTATTTTAGAGATGGATAACTCCATGGTTTTCAAGTCATGTCTTGTTAGAATTTTGTGGTAGGAGTTGGTAACCCCATTGTAATGTGCACTTCAAGGATGGTAGCACCATTGTAATTTTTCATATAGTAGGCCTTTGCTGATGTCGTTGAACTCCTTACCACCCTTCTCTCCCTTTGCTGTCTGGTTGACCTTTTGAAAATGCAGACCTAATGGTTTCGCTTTTCTCTGCCATACCCTTCATCAGTCCCCATCACGGAGGAGAGAAGTCATAAAACTCAAATCCCTACAGGGACTAGACAGTTGAGGTAAATGGACAACGTGAGATGGATGTGAGAGGAATGGGAGGAGAGAGGAAGTGCTGTGCCATATTGTCCCATCTGAAAGGGGCACCTGCCACCTGCTTCCACGTAGGGATGCAGGACCCAATTTGACATATCATCCAATTTGTTAAAAGAAGCCAAAAATCCAGAAATTCTTATGAGCAGTTTGCTGAGTTTTAAATATTGACTTTCAGTTGAGTTTTTAAAATGCAGGTCAATATCGTGCGAATTGACCTACTTGCAGTTTTTGGAATGTGCCATTTTATCTTGTGATTCTGTTTGTAAGTGATGCTCCTTCTAAGTAATGCTCTTTCCTTCCTCAGCCCCAAAACCTGGCGAAATTAGGTTCTTTAAGATTCCAGGTTAGCCTTTCCTGACCCCAAGACAGGCAGTTCTCCTTGTGTTCTCCAGGCTCTAGTGCTTACTACATTACATTGCAGTGCTTGTGTTTTTATTCCCTGGCTTTGAGCAAAGACATTATTTATTCTTCTTGCAAATTATACACTTGGTGGTTAAATATTTTTTGCCATATAATGAATTAAACTCTGCATTTTAATCTGTTGAATCAGTATCATATGGCTCTTCATTGATTCTCTTTCTCCTCACATATTTTTAATATTAAAAAAATATTTTTCCCGTAAGGAATGTCTTATATAAAGTAAACATCCTTTTGATACTTCAATTTGAATTATCTAGGTCTAAAATTAACTCTTTATGACTTATGTTTATGACACTAATTCCTTCCATCAAGGACTAAAGTCTACATTATTGACATATTTCTTGATTTCTTTCTTTATAATTTGTTCATGTTTTTGTCTAGATCTTAAATATCCCTTATTGCATGAATTCTGTCCTGGCTAAATATATCAGTATTGCTACTCAGTATGGGACTCTTTATCGTTAGAATGCTATTGATTTTCAAAATATTTGTCTTTAGATGAATTGTCTTCATCCTAACAGTATTAGATGGTTTTTATTTATCTTTTCTTATGTATTTCTGTTATATCTTTGGTGAAATAAAATTGTAATAGCACATTTTGGATATTTCTTTATTAAATATGAAGTTAATTGCTGGTGTTAAATAAATATTCTCTATTATGATAAGGGAAATAGCATCTTTTATCTTGTTTCTTGGAAGCTTTTGGTAGGAATTGGTATCTTTTGATATAATCATAATTTTAATCATTTAAATCACCTAATATGATTATATTAATGGTTTTCATGATATTAAAACATCTTTAAATTCTTGAGTAATCTCCACTTGATAATGGTATATATCCTTTTAATGTATTCTTTATCTTATTTGGTAATTTTCAAGTATACACATCTAAACATTCATAAATAAAGTTCATTTACATATTATGTGTGTGTAGTAAGTTCCTTTTATTGCTTTATTCTGAAAAAAATATTCTAGGTACTGTTTTGACTTTTTGTAAATTGATATGTAATGTTATTATAATTTTTATTAAAATTTTTGTCGCGCTTTATTGAGATGGAATGACGTATAACATTGTGTTGGTTTAAGATGTACAAGATGATCTGATTCATCTGTATACATGTATATACTTCCAACTGTTTACCACGATAAAGCTAGTTAGCACATCCATCCCCTCACATTCATTATTAACTTTAAAATAATGTATTACCGTATCATTAGGAATATTTTTCCAAAAGATTTTTTGGGGGGAAAATATATCATTGTAGAAGTTTTGGAGAGTACAGGAATTAAGTAGTAGGAGAGAAGTCATAAGCACCCATAATACAACTGTGTAGAGACAATCACTGTTAATAATTTAGGATATTTTTTCAATCTTTTTTCACAGTATTTTTTAAAGTCTTTGTTTATTTGACTGCCTCAGGCCTTCGTTGTGGGACGTGGGCTCTTTGTTGTGTAGCAGGGGCGTCTCTCTAGTTGTGGCACATGGGCTCAACAGCTGTGGCCTGCAGCCTTAGTTGCCCTGCAGCGTGTGGGATCTTAGATCCTCCACCAGGGACTGAACCTGCATCCCCTGCTTTGGAAGGTGGATTCTTAACCACTGGACCACCAAGGATGTCCCTTATGTACATACTCTTAAATATTGAGAGTATACCATAAGTGCAACTTCATATTGATTGATATCCATCACTTCTGGATTGATATTATTTTGTCAGCATTCCCCCACACGATTGAAAGCACTCATATTTGGTAGCTGCATTATATTTTTAAGGTATCATTTATTTAATCATAGTTCTATGGTCGGGCACTTATTATTTGTTACATTTTAGGACACGATTTTTTTTAGAGTAGGTTTATGAGAGGAAGGTAGAGATGTCTCATATACCCTCCACTCCCATACATGCATAGCCTCTCCCATTATGAACATCACTTACCAGAACAGTATATTTTTTAGCAAGAATGTACCTACTTTCTGGAGAAGGAAATAGAAACCCATTCCAGTATTCTTGCCTGAAAACCACATGGACAGAAGAGCCTGGCAGTCTACAGTCCTTGGGGTCGCAAAGAGTTGAACACAACTTAGAGACTGAAACAACAACAAAATTTACATCATTATCATCTAAGGTCCATAGTTTACCTTAGGGTTCACTCTTAGTGTTGTATATTCTATAGGTTTAGATAAAAGTATAATAACATATATCCATCATTATATTAATAATGTGTGTGTGCTCAGTCTCTTCAGTTGTGTATGACTCTGCAACCCCGTGGACTGTAGCCTGCCAGGCTGCTCCATCCGTGGGATATCCCAGGCAACAGTACTGGAGTGGGTTGCCATTTTCTTCTCCAGGGGATCTTCCTGACCCAGGGATTGAACCTGCCTCTCCTGCGGCCCCTGCATTGCAGGCAAGTTCTTTACCGTCTGAGCCACCAGGGGCCATACAGAATATTTTTACTGCCTTGAAAAGTCTCTGTGCTTTGCCTATCATCTCCCTTCCCCAACTTGGCAAACACTGATCTTTTGATTGTTTCCACAGTTTTGCTTTTTCCAGGATGTTATATAGTTGGAATTGTACACTACATAGTTTTTTTAGATTGGTTTCTTTCACTTAGTAATATGCATTTAGGTTCCTCCATGTCTCTGGGGGCTCGTTTCTTTATAGTGCTGTATAATATTCCATTGTCTGAAGGTACCACAGTTTATCCATCTACCTACTGAAGGACATCTTGGTTGCTTCCAATTGTAATTATGACTAAAACTGCTAAATAAGTCCATGTTGAGGTTTTTGTGTGGACATACTTTTTCAACATCATTGGGTAAATACCAAGAAGTATAATTGCTAGATCATATGGTGAAAGAATATTTAGTTTTATGAGAAACCACCAAACTGTCTTCCAAAGTGACTGTACCACCCTTTTCTTGCCTTACCACACTAGCAAGGACTTCAGTTCTATGTTGAAAAGAAATGCTGAGAAGGGACATTCTTGTCTTAAAGCTTTGAATTTCTCACCATTTAGTATGATGTTAGCTGTAGGTTTTTTGTAGACAGTCTTCATCAACTTGAGAAAGTTCCCTTCTACTCCAGTTTACTGACAGTTGGATTTTGTCAAATTTTTTTTCTGCATTTATCGATATAGTATGATTTTTCTTTTTTAGTCTGTCAATGTGATAGATTATAGTAATTGATTTTCAAATGTTGACCCAGTTGTCTTGTGTATCTATGATAAATCCCACTTGGTCATGGTGTATAATTCTTTTTGGACATTTTTGGACATTCAACTTGTTAATATTTTGTTGAGGACTTTTGCATCTGCGTTCACAAGAGATATTGATCTGTGTGTGCTAGGTCGCCTAGTCATGTTCGACTCTGCGACCCACTGGACTGTAGCCTGCCAGGCTCCTCTGTCCATGGGATTCTCCAAAGAAGAATACTGGAATGGGTGCCATTTCCTTCTCCAGGGGATCTTCCCGACCCAGGGAAGACTCAAAACTGAGTCTCCTGTATCTCTTGCATTGCAGGCAGATTCTTTAGCTAATGAGCCATCCAGGAAGTTTTCTTATCTTTATATGGTTTTGGTATTAGGTTAATGTTGGCTTCATAGAATAAGTTACTAATTATTTCCTCTGCTTCTATTCTTTGAAAGAGACTGTGGAGAATTGGCATCATTTTTTTCTTAAATGTTTGGTATAATTCACCGATGAACCCTTCTGGGTCTCTTGCTTTCTGTTTTGGAGGACTATTCATTATTGATTCAATTACTTTATTATCTATATGATTAAAAAAATAATAATGATTACTTTGATAAACACAATAAAAGTTTTTTTTTTAATGACATGAAATTGGAAAAAAGAAACCAAACCCAGAATAATGCTGGCAGTCACAGTCTACTGAGCATAATGAACGAGGATGTTCACAAAGAGCACACAGAGATTTATCTCAGTGATTACCCTTCCACAGGTCAATAAGATCAGTCTGATATTTGGCCAATTACTGGTGAAACTTCTCAGTAAGGAAAAGCTCTTGTGCAAGTAGGTGGCACAGAGAGCCAGTTCTCTGGAACTAAGTCTGTTCTTAAAAGGAAAAGAGCTGAAAACATTTCCCTTAATATTTGCCTCATTCAAATGATGCTGACTGATAAACTGTGCTTCTTGGTTCATATTCATTTAGTTAAAATACTTTATAAAGATATTGATAGAATTAATTATGTCAATATTAAGAAGAACAATACAGTAACGATTCTACGTTTGTTACTATTTTATTTATTTTTTTATTATTATTTTTTTGTTACTATTTTTTTAATCTCAAAGGTTGATCATGTGAACTGAAGGCTTCTAACATGGTTGATGCCCTAAATGTGAATTTACATTTTTTAAGCTTGTTTCTGAGATATAATGGGTGCCCTACCGATAAAATGCAAGGACACTCTTTTTGTGGTATCTGCTGAAACTGACAAGATCTCCTAAAATACCAGTGAAAGCATTTGAAACAAAAACCTCAACATCAAAAAGCAGTAGAAAAACACTCAAAGAATGAGGGAAGGGAGAACATAGCCTGAGGGGAAAAAGTTATCTTACAAAAAGAACAATACCCAAACTAATTGTAGAAGTATTAAATTTTAAGCAGAATGTTAGATCTACTTGGGATCTCATGAAAATGCTAGAGGAAAAACAGATTAGGATGAAAAATATATTAATGTATTTGTAAGAGCTGTAAAAATTAAGGTAATACTGAATTGTTTTGTGCTTAGTAGAAGTATATAACTATATAATTAAACCTATACTATATCTAATCAGCAATGCTAAATATTAATTAAAAATCAAATTCAAGACAGAGGGATTGAGTAAGAAGAGTTATAGTATGACTAGCAAAACTAGGCAACAAGACACAGAAATACAATTGAAGGTTCAAAAGAATTTCTGAGGAAGTGCTAGTCTAGCTGCATAAACAGCATTGTAATAGAAGAGCATTTCCTAGGGCTAGAAACAGAAATAAGTTGTGCTTGAAGTTCAAAAGTACACCTGGGGTCCTGTCAACTACTATCATTTAAAATAAGAAACCTGAATAAATATTTTAACTTGCTGAACTTATACAGAATTCTTTAAGCAACCAAGAAGGGGTAGATAACATGGAAAGAAATATCAAATAGAATTATTTGGGGACTTGAAATGCAAATAAAAGGCCACAGGGACTGAAATCAGGATCTTTAAGATACATTGAGCTAATGGGTCTCATCGGTGATAAGAAATAGTGATACTTATAACAGCTTCCCTTCATTGTACCTTTCCTGTGTGATAGGAAAGTCCTAAGTCCTTTTTAAAACATATTTGATTTATTTTTTGACCGCCCAGCATGTGGGATCTTAGTTCCCTGACTAGGGATTGAAACTTTGACCAAGATCCCTTGGAGGAGGGCATGGCAACCCACTCCAGTATTCTTGCCTGGACAGAGGAATCTGGTAGTCTGCAGTCCACGGGTCGCAGAGAGTCAGACACGACTGAAGCGGCTTAACGTTCTCACACGCCCTTGCTTTGGAAGTGCGGAGTCTTAACCACTGGACTGGCTGGGAAGGTCCCTAAGTTCTTTAAATAGGCGACCTTATTTAATTATCCAAACAGAGATGAGTTAGATCAGTACTGCCCTTAGACCCGGGCAAGGGGGTCGCTGCGCTGGGCCTTGGCTTTAGAAGTTCCTCTCTGCTGACGATTTACATCTTTTTAGGTCCCAGGAAAATCTTTCTCTACATCTCTTAAACTATGTCCTCAACACAAAAGGTGATCGCCGGACTTCCCTGGTGGTCCATTGGTTGAGAATCCACCTTGTAAAGCAGGGTACTTGGGTCTGATCCCTGGCTAGGGAACTAAGATCCCACATGCCGAGGAGAAATGGAGCCCACACGCCACAGCTAGAGAATCCTGGCACTGCAACGAAAGATCCCTCAGGACGTAACAAAGATCCTGGATGCAGCAACTAACTTGTCGCAGCCAAAACAAAGTGATTGCTTCTGAACGCTGTACAGGTCTGTGGGTTGTATTCCTGCCAACAGTGGAGACAGGTATGGTTTTAGGCTTTGCAAAGGATTTCACTGGTGCAAACATGCAGGTAAGCAAAAACAAACGAACTTGTCAAGTCCTGCTTGTTAGAGTGGATGTGAAAGAATCTTTCGAAATAAAATAACATTTCCCAGTAGTTTCCAATGTCCATTTCCCTTCCTCTTTGTGTTCCAATCAGCAGTTCTGCAGACACAAATTAAATAGTATTTGCTGCTAGTGCACACAGAGACTGGGGAACATTTTGCATTATTAAACAATTCATACTACTCTTCAACATTTATAAAGTAGTTTTCTATGTAATATATGAGACAAGATATTGAGTCCTTAGGCATTACACGCACACTGAACTGGGTATTGAATAGTTTGATGTTTTATTTTTATTAAAGGATCCTTAATTGAAACATGTATATTATCAAGTGTGAAACAGATCGCCAGCCCAGGTTGGATGCATGAGACAAGTGCTCAGGGCTGGTGCACTGGGAAGACCCAGAGGGATGGAATGGGGAGGGAGGTGGGAGGGGGGATCAGGATGGGGAACACATGTAAATCCATGGCTGATTCATGTCAATGTATGGCAAAAACCACTACAATACTGTAAAGTAATTAGCCTACAACTAATAAAAATAAAGGAAAAAAAAAATAAAGGATCCTTAAGATTTAACTAAATTTAACTAAAAATTGAATGGGGAGTTTCACTTCACTTCATGATGCAGAAAGTCACAAGAAAAAGTCAGATCACCTACAAAATCGTAACTTTTCTCTCTTTTTTTAAGTTTTCATTTCTTTTTTTGACTGTGCCACACAGCTTGCACGATCTTGTTTCCCCAAACAGGGAGCAAACCTGGGCCCCTGGCAGTGAAAGAGCTGAGTCTTAACCACTGGACCACCAGGGAGTCACCATAACCTTTCTTGAGCTCGTAAGAGAGCTGTGGTCACAAGTCAATCAACTTCACTGAAACCCAAAGAGTGACAAGATTCTGCAAAGAGACACATGACACAAAAACAAATTCACCTTTGAAAGAGCACGTGGCAGAAATGGCCCCCATTTCTTACCCAAACGGGTAAGATGAAATCACATACATTTTAACAAATTCTTAAATGCCGATTGTGGGCTAGCATGTCAATTTATAGTAGGTGTAGCAGAGGGAAACACAGAAAGTTACGTAAGAACAGCCAAAACAAACAGACTGCAATGATTAATAGGTAATCTCAAACCCCAACACACACTTTCAAAGACAAGATGACCTCCATATTATAGAAACGTTTATGAATGCAGCAAAAGATAAAGAAATTATAATACTCAGTTGGACAAGGGACTTGAAGGCTGTCACTCTCAGGCACTGCGGGGAAAGGGTCCACTGGAAGACAAGTTGGCAAGCTCATAAAAGGTCTTAAAAATACACATGTCATTGATCAAATAATTTCAGTGTCAGAAATTTATCATGTGATAATAATAAAAAAATATGTAGAGGGATTTACTGACAAAGTTGTTTATGTTTGTTAGGGTCATGGTGAGAAAGACATGGCACGCTTAAACTGGATAAGTGGGGCGAATTTAATGAAGGACTATTTACAAAGACATGGGTCAGGTGAAGGGAAACCTACCAGGGTTGGTGGGGTACATGGGCCTGCGGTGATGAGGGTACCAACCTGAGCATGAGGGTGCGGGGCGAGGGCCTGTTACAGGAACCCAGGGAGAGTAGCCACTTGAGAGAACCTCCCACCGGGTACAGTCAAGTTCTTTCACTCATGGACGTGAACAACTAGTAGCCCTTTAGGGAGGACCTGCGGATATAAATACCTTTGTCTTCCTTTTCTCTGTTGTCTAATTTCTTGCTCCCATTGATTGAACCCACAGGAGGCCAGAGAAAAAGGAAGGTCAAAGATGCAGTCTGGCAAAGGTCAGCTTCCTGAAGCAAATAGCATGGTGGAGAGGGAAGGATGGACATGGACTAATAAAATATTGACCACAGTGTCTGATGCAGCATTGCCTATAATGGTAAAATGTTGGAAACCACCTATATATCCAACATTAGGGAACTCCTGAACAACTTAGGTTCATATCTGGGAATACAGTGCCACCATTAAAAATTATGTCTGCAAGTATTTACTAAGGTGGGAAGATATTCATAATATACTGTTGAGTGAAACAAAATTTTATCTACAGCGTGATCCCAATTTTATATTAGTATTGTGTGTGTGTGTGTGTGCACACACACATGCGCACACGCACAGATGCATTTGTAGTGTCTGGAAGAATATTTGGTCTAATGCTAATGGTGCTTCTTTTGGAGTGGTGAGATTATAGGGCATAACTTTGCTTTTTGGTATGTTCTGCCTTTTCTGCAATGTGTAATAAAAAATTAAAGTTATTTTTTGAAAAGTGAGAAATATGGCATAATCCCAAATTAATTCTGTGCATTAAATAGGTGCTATTCTTAAAACTGATAAGGAAAATTCATTAAAAATTCTATTAGAAGCCAATTTCAATTTTGAACATGGTTACAACATTCTTCAATGAAATTCTAGCAAAGACTTGAGCAACAATAATTACTGTATATAATTAGATGCCGGTAACAATGCTGAGTGACTTACCCAATTCTCTATCTTTTTCATCCAACACTATGAAGTAGGTATTAACCTTTTCATTTTTAGGCAGAGAAACCAAGGCTCAGAAAAGTCATTCTCAAAGTTATGTGGTTATTAAATGACAAAACAGTATTCAAAGTCAGATCTGTCTTCATCTAAAATCTGTGTTGCAGGGAGGCCAGCCTGGCACTCTGTGATGACCCAGAGGGGTGGGATGTGAGGAGGAGACAGAGGTTCCGGAGGGAAGGGATAGATATATAAATAATTATGACTGATTGTATTGTTGTATAGTAGAAACCAACACAAAATCATAAAGCAATTTTCCACCAATTAAAAAATAAATGAAAAAGTAAATAAAATCTGTGTTGTTAACCACACTATGACTAAATAGAACTTCTCTTCAAGTACAAGATGAGCAGGTCACAAAGAAAACTCTGAATACATTACTTCATGGCAGCAACAGAATGATTAATGAACATCAGAAGATTATAAACACTGCACAGGCATTGTATAATATTTAAAAGACTCTCTGAAGCTAAAACCAGGTGGATACTTCATTAACTTGGCATCTATATCTTTAATACAAGTTAAAGAGACTCACAGACTTAGTTAACAAATTTATGGTTCCTGGGGGAGAAGGGATACTTAGGGAGTTTGGGAAGGTCATATACACCCTGTTATATTCAAAATAGATAACCAACAAAGACCTACTATATAGCACATGGAGCTCTACTCAATGTTATGTGCCAGCCTGGATGGCAGGGGGGTTTAGGAAAGAATGGCTACATGTGTATGTATGGCTGAGTCCCATACATATATATGACTCCCTTTGTTGTTCACCTGAAGCTACCACATCATTGTTAATCGGCTATACCCTAATGCAAAATAAAGAGTTTAAAGTTCGGAAAAATAAAAATAAAAACAAGTTAAGATGTGTGCATCAACTATACTTCAATTAAAAAAAAGGTCAACATCAGATTAACCACAAATTAACTGGTCAATGTCATAATTATTTAGAATATTTTTAGGGATTATTGTCATTGCTTTTAAGATGGCAAGAGTAGTTAGGAAAAAAAACCCATATAGTATGGAAATTCAATCAGTAAATATTTACTGGGAACATACTATGTGTCAGGCATTGCCCAAATAGTGTCAAAGGATAATAACAGCTGACATTAATGTAGAGTTTGCTATGTGCTAGACTAGACTCTTTTCTAAGCAGTTTAGATACACCAATCAATTCTTATACAACCCCACGAGATAATGACTGTTACTGTTCTTCCATTTTATAGATGAGAACACTGAGGCACAGAGGGGCTAGTGCATCATATAGCTAATAAGTGGTGGGGCTGTGACACAAATATAGGTTAACCTGGCCTAAGAGTCTGAGCAAATAACCATTATGTAAAACTCTCCTCTCTAGACAAGGAGCAATGCTCTCTGTCCTCAGGAAGATTAAGATTTAATGGCAAATACAGACATAAAACCAAATACAAAATTAAATATGTGGTTTCAAATAGTAAATGCTAAAAAAGGTAGACGAGACTAAGAGGAATGGCTTACTTAGATGCGGACAGGGCAGTCAGGGAAGGCTGGAGTGAAAAGCCCGTCAGAGGAAGGGTGGGTGATTGGCCAGGGCTAGTGTGAGAGCCCGGGAAGGGGCCCTGGGGTGGTGCCTGGAAGGATAGTCCCAGACGCTGCACATCCCTGAAGGAGTCTGTGAACATTTGCTGGTCAGGCCAAGCAACTGGTTTTATTTGAAGAGTGATGGGGAGATTTTGAAGTTTGGATTTTTTATTTATGGAGTGTTTTTGTTCATTACAGATGCTTCATCTGCAGGTGTCTTTTATTTTTTATTCACCTGATGGCTAAGCCATCCTACCCATGGGACTAAGGCCAGCATCTTCTGTGGTCACAGGTGACGGTGGCTGAGTTCCTTTCTGGCCTGAGCCTCAGGCAGACAGATATTTCAAATGTGGAATTTCAAATTGATTCTTAGAAGGTTAGAGAGGCAAAGTGCTGAGGGTGGTATGAGGTATAGTTACTTTTATGATTATTCCCATTTTGCAGATGAGGAAACTAATGTACAGAAAGTGGTGTTTGCCATAGATGTCAAATACTCATCATGGACCAGTGAAAGTGAAAGTCGCTCAGTCATGTTTGACTCTTTGTGAACCCATGGATGAATTCTCCAGGCCAGAATACTGGAGTGGGTAGCCGTTCCCTTCTCCTGGGGATCTTCCCAACCCAGGGATCAAACCCAGGTCTCCCGCATTGCAGGTGGATTCTTTACCAGCTGAGCCATGAGGGAAGCCCAAGAATACTGGAGTGGGTGGCTTATCCCTTCTCCAGCAGATCTTCCTGACCCAGGAATTGAACCAGGGTCTCCTGCAGTGCAGGCGGATTTTTTACCAACTGAGATACCAGGGAAGACAAAAAAAAATAGTATATATCATGTGATGTGCTGTGCTTAGCCATGTCCAACTCTTTGTGATCCCATGGACTGTAGCCAATCAGGCTCCTCTGTCCATAGGGATTTTCCAGGCAAGAATACTGGAGTGGGTTGCCATGCCCTCCTCCAGGGGGTCTTCCCAACTCAGGGATCGAACCCAGGTCTCTGGCACTGCAGGCAGATTCCCTACCATCTGAGTCACCAGGAAAGCCCATCATGGACCAAGTCCAGGATTTATTAGCGAATTTGAATAGTGAGTTATAAGTTGGCAGTTTCTATACTCCACTTATCACACAGCAGTCATTGTACTTCATTTTCATGATCGAGCTGTTCCATCCAATATGGTGGCCACATAGATATTCAACTTTAAATTCATTAAACTGAAATAGCATTAAAAATTCAGCTCCTTAGTCACACCTTGGATGCTCATAGCAGCTACTTCATTGGACAGAACAGATTTATAGAACAGTTCCATCATCGCATAAAGTTCTTCTTGACAGCACTGGCCTAGGAATTTCTTAATTTGCTCTTTTAAATGGTGGAGGAGTTCCACACACAGCTGTTTGTGGGCAGATAATTTTATCATCCAGTTTCTCACAATTTTCACCAGAGCCTATGAAATTCAAATTTTGTAAGCATATCTTATTGTTTGGAGATTGTCATCACCTAAAGGGCAGAGATTGTGTTCTTTCTCTTTTTCTGTGAAGAGCTTTTAAAGTCATTCACTAAATTTAATAAGCTTTTGCTGATGCCAATGACTGTAGCTCTACACAAGGCCGAGCTAATGTCACGTCTGAAGTGACCTTTTATGTTTTTTAAGCAATCACTGGTTGACGGTTCACAGTATAGAGCAGAGGAATCCAGCATTTCTTTCCTTTTTAAAGTTTTATTTATTTTTGGTTGTGCTGGGTCTTCATTGCTGCACATGGGCTTTCTCTAGTTGCGGCGAGCGGGGACTACCCTTTGTTGCAATGCATGGGCTTCTCATTGCAACGGCTTCTCTTGTTGTGGAGTACAGGCTCTCGGCCCACGGGCTTCAGTACTTGCAGCATGCAGACTCCATAGCTGTGGGTCATCTGCTCTAGAGTTTGGGCTCAGTAGTTGTGGTGCGTGGGCTTAGTTGCTCTGAGGCATGTGGAATCTTCCCCCAGACCAGGGATCAAACCTGTGTCCCAACATTGGCAGGTGGGTTTCCATCCACTGTACCACCAGGGAGGTCCCCAGCATTTCTTGATGTACTTTGAAGTCTGAGAAGTTACTCTGTCTGTGTAAAGTTGGATGAGAAGATGCCCTGGTACATTTTTCTGGCTCTGGTACCCAAGGACCATGGACAAACTCATGCTCCCCTAATTAATTGATTAGGTTAATTGTTCGTGGGGGGCAGGGAAGGGTGAGCTTGGAGCTTAGTTCTTGTACATCCAAGTATTAACTGAGCCCTACAACCTGCCAAGCACTATGCTAGGCATCCAGGAATGAAAGAGGTGGAAATGAGCTGGTCTCTGCCCTTGAAGAACTAGCAGGCACATGTAGATTTACTGCACGTGGTCAGAGCACTGACCGAGGTATCCCAGGGGCTGTGGGAGCACAGAGGAGGGCAACAGATCCGGGTTTGGGGAGATGAAGGACCAATGAGTGGAGAAGTGAAGGATACAGCTCAAGAGCAGAGATCTCTCCTAGGAAGGGTATCCATCTAGGGATGTGAGTGAGCAGAGTTTTTTAGAAAAGCAGGGAGATTAGGACAGATCCACAGAGTGGGTTTGGCTTTCCTTACTCGGGTCATCGATTCTCACTCAGGCCCAGATGGAAGAATGAGGAAGGGAACTGAGTGATCATCATTCTCCTCTGAAGTGGAGCCAGAGTCGATGAGTTCTAGAACCCAGTCATATGTGAGCTGGAGTTAGTAGAATGCCAGAGAAAGAGGGTGATTCTAAAAACAGCTTTTCCCAACTGCTGCCACGGTTCTCCCCTATGGGTTTTTTGGCACTTCTTAGGGGAGCTGCCCGTGGGTTTGGGGCTATAGTGGGAAACAGCCGAGGAGAGTGTGGGCAGAGAGTTGAGCTGGTTGATCTGTGGTTTGTGTGCTGTCGGGAGGGGACTGGGGAAGGAGGTAAGGGAAACTGTAACAGACAGGGAGGCGAGGCTGGGAAGCCTGCTTCAGGAACATTCTTATTGTCATTATGGCCAAGAAACGGTGAAAGAGAGACAGAAGTCTCTGGCTCAGTCTGTCTGAGACCAGGATCCTGGTTTTAAACCTTGTACCCTTGGTCACTGGCATTGGAGGATCTCTTTCTCCACTGGCTTCCCTTTAGATGGGCAGGAGGTCTTTCCTAGAGCCTGAGGTCAATTTAGGTAGTTGTTTGGCTTAGACCATGGCAGGTCTAAACTCTGCTTGCTACAATCTAACCATACCTATTTGTTCTCCCCAAATTCCTCTAAATAGCTCTTCCTCCAGTTAGCAAGTGGCCCATCCTGTGTCCACAATCCATTCATTTCTACCTTCTTGCATTTAGAATTTCTACCTTGCCTTTCTTTGCCTTGTCTTCCCACCCTTGTTTTCTCTGCAATACCCTCTCTCCTTTTTTTAAAAAAACTTTTTGGCCACACTTCTCAGGCATATGTGATCTTAGTGCCCCCACCCCCACTCCCACCCCCACCAGAGATCGAACTCTCACCCCCTGTAGTGCAAGCGTGGAGTCTTAACTGTTATTAGGGTTTAAAAAAAAAAAACAAAAACAGAAACCCAAATTTATAGTCCCAAACCTGCCACGTAACACTGAGACTTAGGGTGTTGGAAAGGGAGAAATCATGTTAAAGACCACCAAACCCTTTATCTGAACTCATCTTTATCTGTCCTTTCCTCTCCTCTCTTGGAGGAAGACATTTCTAAACCCTTTTTTATTGTAAACACAAATATGACAGCATCTTAAAGAGAGACTACCCTTAATCTCATCATCTTAATGCAACAATTATAAATATTATACCATTCCTTTCCAGTCATACTCATTGTTTTACATCATCTCATAAACCACTTTATATTTAGTTTTTCTCCATTTAACAACATAACCCAAACACATCTTTAGTTTCCTCACAGTTATTATAAGAGAAGCATAACATTGCCTCTTGTTACTGTAATGTAATTATATCAAGCCACTCTCCTGATACTGGACAGGGGTTGCTGGCTCATCCTGTCATTTTTTTTTTTTTTTTTAATCACAAATAATGCTTTTAATTATTTAGCTTCTTACAGTATTCACATAACAGAAACTGAAAACTCTGTGTTGTTGTTTAGTCACTAAGTCATGTCTGACTCTTTTGCGACCCCATGGACTGTAGCCCGCCAGGCTCCTCTGTCCATGGAATTTCCCAGGCCAGAATACTGGAATGGGCGCCATTGGCTCTATTTTTCAAAAGAATTACATGCTGCTCTTAATTCCATCTCCTCTCAATTCTGAGAATTTATATCAATTATCCTTCCCTTGTATTTTTTTTGAGGTTAATTTGTGTTTTTATTTGCCAGTATAATTTAACTACTGTGGCCTGCAAAGTTTTTGACCTAAGAGATCAATTTTACATCACAATCCAACACACACACACACATATATAATGTGTATACATAAGTAAAAGTGAAACAAAAGTTTTGCCAAAAATGTCTACCCTGAGTGTTAATTTTTTTTTGAGACTTTTTTAAAAAACAGTTTTAGGTTCACAACAAAAATGACAAGAAGATACAGAAATTCCTCATATACCCCCTCCCCTGGAAGAATAGCCACTATCAACCAGGTGGTACATTTTTTTTTTAAATCAAGAATGAACTGTACTGATACATCATAATCAACCAAGGTCCCTACTTCATCTTAGGGTTCACTTTAATGAAGTCAGTAGTGTTAAACATTCTAAGGATTTAAACAAAAGCATAAAAATACATGAGCTTACCCGGTAGCTCAGCTGGTAAAGAATCCATCTGCATTGCAGGAGACCTGGGTTTCATCCCTGGATTGGGAAGATCCCCTGGAGGAGGGCATGGCTACCCACTCTAGTATTCTTGCCTGGAGAATTCCATGGACCAAGGAGCCTGCCAGGCTACAGTCCCTGCAGTCGCAAAGAGTTGGACACGACTGAGTGACTAAACACAGCACAGCACCATAAAAACACATATTCATAATTATAATGTCATTCAAAGTATCTTCCCTTGCATTTTATTCTCTCCCTGTTTTCAATACCTTCTCTTCTATCTACAGAGATGTTCAGGCTTATCTAACCTAAAACATATTTCAACCCTGCCGATACCATTCTCTGTAGCCTCCAGTGTTTTCCAATCAGCTCATTCTTTTAGTTACCCTTGTTATTACCCTTCTCCACCCCCATTTCAGCAGTCTCCTTTTAATGACCACATCATCAAGCCCAAAAAGATCTCAGTCCTTATCATCCCTGACATTGATCATGCCCTTCTGAAACAGTCCTCCAGGCCCTTGATGATGTCACTTTTCTGTCGTTCTCTTCAGCTTTCTCTCAGTCTTTCTCTGCTTTTATCGAAACCTCCTTTTTAGTTTTTCCAAAATGAAGGTCTCTCTGAAGCTCTTCAGCCCTCTTCTCTGCTTTCCCCTCTTCCCAGGCAGAGTCATTTACTTTCACATCTTTAGCTAATACTTCTGTGCAAATGATTTCCATATGTGTACTTTTAACCCTACTGGCCTAATCCTCCAAGCCTGAGGCTCACCTTCACCACCCACTGCTCATGCTAACATCATTCCCTGTTAGCACTGGGTGCTAACCCAGCTCCTCGAATTTAGCTCCCACCCCCAAGCTTCCTTTGGCTTACCCTTGCACATATGACCTCAAAACCTCTGAATCATCTTTTATTCTTTTCTTTCCTCATATTTCATCAGCTGATTTAACATCCAGAGTGGTGGTGGGGTTGTTCAGTCACTAAGTCGTGTCCAAGTCTTTGCGACCCCAGGAACTGCAGCACGCCAGGCTTCCCTATCCTTCACTATCTCCCAGAGATGTGTGTGTCTCACCTGTTTTCTAATCTCCACTCAAACACAAAGAGATTTTAGTCAAAATACAAAAGCATTATGCTTATGTTAAAAATGCAAGTGATATAATTTTATTATACTCTAATCTGATGTATTAACATAAAGAGTAACAAATGAATGCTCCTCTCTGTAAAAGTGAACATTCCTCTTCAAATATGTACTCCTCAATCCCTTTCCAAATATTATTTCTTTTCCCAGTGGGAAAGTGGATTTCCAATCAACACACATTTTCCCATTAACAGGATTACACTATACTGTGTCTTGCTTTCTCTCCTTCATTATGAGGTACATAGATCTTACATGGAACAGAATAGAAGGTCCAAGGAAAGACCCACATATATGTTGTAATAAATTTTTAAAAAGTATAAAATTGGACTTCCTTTGTGGTCTAGTGGTTAAGATTCTACCTGCCAATGCAGGGGACATGGGTTCCATCCTTGCTCTGGGACAATTCCACATGCTGCAGGGCAACTAACACCATGCACCACAACTGCTGAAACCCGTGTGCCCTCGAGCATGTGCTCTGCAACAAAAAAAACAACTGCAATGAGATGCCCATCACAACTAGAAGTAGCCCCCAATCACCGCAACTAGAGAAAACCAGCATGTAGCAGTGAAGACTCAGTGCAATAAAAATAAATATTAATTAACATGATAATATTATTATATTAATAAAATAAAAATTAAAAAAATATAAAATTGATTCTTATGGAGAAAGGATAGTCTTTTAACAAATGGTGCTATAATAACTGGACATTGTATGGGAAAGGTTAACGGCAACTTCTATCTAGCAAAATAAATAGAAGTTGACTCAGATGAATTAAGAGCTAAACATAAAAGCTAAACATTATATTTCTAAAAGAAAACATAGGGTGACCCACCTCCCAGAATATTGGAAATAAAAGCAAAAATAAACAAATGGGACCTAATGAAACTTAAAAGCTTTTGCACTACAAAGGAAACTATAAGCAAGGTGAAAAGACAGCCCTCAGATTGGGAGAAAATAATAGCAAACGAAGCAACAGACAAAGGATTAATCTCAAAAATATACAAGCAACTCCTGCAGCTCAATTCCAGAAAAATAAATGACCCAATCAAAAAATGGGCCAAAGAACTAAGCAGACATTTCTCCAAAGAAGACATACAGATGGCTAACAAACACATGAAAAGATGCTCAACATCACTCATCATCAGAGAAATGCAAATCAAAACCACAATGAGGTACCATTACACGCCAGTCAGGATGGCTGCTATCCAAAAGTCTACAAGCAATAAATGCTGGAGAGGGTGTGGAGAAAAGGGAACCTTCTTACACTGTTGGTGGGAATGCAAACTAGTACAGCCGCTATGGAAAACAGTGTGGAGATTTCTTAAAAAACTGGAAACAGAACTGCCATATGACCCAGCAATCCCACTTCTGGGCATACACACTGAGGAAACCAGATCTGAAAGAGACACGTGCACCCCAATGTTCATCGCAGCAGTGTTTATAATAGCCAGGACATGGAAGCAACCTAGATGTCCATCAGCAGACGAATGGATGAAGAAGCTGTGGTACATATACACCATGGAATATTACTCAGCCATTAAAAAGAATTCATTTGAACCAGTTCTAATGAGATGGATGAAACTGGAGCCCATTATACAGAGTGAAGTAAGCCAGAAAGATAAAGACCAATACAGTATACTAACGCATATATATGGAATTTAGAAAGATGGTAACGATAACCCTATATGCAAAACAGAAAAAGAGACAGATGTACAGAACAGACTTTTGGACTCTGTGGGAGAAGGCGAGGGTGGGATGTTTTGAGAGAACAGCATCAAAACATGTGCATTATCTAGTGTGAAACAGATCACCAGCCCAGGCTGGATGCATGAGACAAGTGCTCAGGCCTGGTGCACTGGGAAGACCCAGAGGAATCAGGTGGAGAGGGAGGTGGGAGGGGGGATAGGGATGGGGAATACATGTAAATCCATGGCTGATTCATGTCAGTGTATGACAAAACCCACTACAATATTGTAAAGTAATTAGCCTCCAACTAATAAAAATAAATGAAAAAAAAAAAGAAAAGAAAACATATGGGAAAATACTTGTGACCTCGGGTTAGACAAAAATTTTCTTAGGACATAGAAACCAAAAGCAAAAATATTTACAAATTGGACCTCATCAAAGTTAAAAATGTCTGCTTTTCAAAAGACATTGTTAAGAGAACAGAAAGACAAGTTATGGACTCAAATAAAATATTTGCAAAAATAGTTGTCTGAAAAAGAATTTGAATACAGGATAAATAAAGATACTTACAACTTGATAATAAGAAAACAGTGCAATTATAAAATGAGTAAAAGATTTACACAGGCACTTCATCAAAAAAGAAATATTAATGGGAAATAAACACCTGAAAGGTGTTCAATAACATCCGTCATCAGGAAAATGCAAATTAAAGACCATAACAAAATATCACTACATGCCTACTGTGTGTGTGTGCTCAGTTGATCAGCTGTGTCTGACTCTTTTGCGACCCCATAGACCATAGCCCACCAGGGTCTTCTATCCATGGAATTTTCCAAGCAAGAATACTGGAGTGGGTTGCCATTTCCTACTCCAGGGGTCTTCCTGACCCAGGGATCAAACCCACATCTCCTGCATTGGCAGGTGGATTCTTTACCACTGAGCCACCTAGGAAGCCCCACATGCCTACTAGAATGGTACAAATTAAAATGACTGATAGAAGCAAGTGCTGACATGAACAGGGAACAACTGAAACTATCATACATAGCTGGTGAGAATGTAAAATATTATATCCACTTTGGAAGACAGTTTCGTGTAAAGTTAAATATATATTAGCCACATGACCTAACAACTCAAATCCAAGGTTTTTACCTAAGAGAAATGAAAACATTGTCACACAAAGACTTGGAAGCAAATGTTTATAGCAGCAGTATTCATAACAGCCAAAACAAAACAAAATTGAAAACAAGCCAAATGTCCATCAATTGGTGAGTGGATTAACAAACTGTGGTATGACCATTCAACGGAATACTAGTTAGCAATAGAAAGGGACAAATTGCTGATATACGCAACAACTTGAATGAATCTCGAAGTAAGCAAGAGAAACCAGTCACAAGAGGCTACATATATTATTCCATTTATATATGGAATTCTGGGAGAGGCAAAGCTATAGAAATAGAAATCAGATTGGTGGTTGTTAGGGGTTGGGATAGGGGCAGGGGATAGACTGTGGGCTGGCACAAGGGAACTTTGTAGGGCAGTAGAAATGGTCTGTGTCTTAAATGTGGTGGCAGTTACTTGTTTGTCAAAATTCATTGAGCTGTAGGTATACGTTAAAAGAAGTGAATTTTATCTGATTGAATTATTTGACTGAATTTACCTGTCTGAATTAACCTTGATTAAAAAAAGGAAAAAAAAAAAAAAGGAAAAGCAATGAAGAAAAAGAAAGGAAGAAAAAGCAGCAGAAACAACAGCATATATATTCCCAGGTGGCTCAGATGGTAAAGTGTCTGCCTGCAATGCGGGAGACCTGGGTTCGATCCTTGGGTCAGGAAGATCCCCTGGAGAAGGAAGTAGCAACCCACTCCAGTACTCTTGCCTGGAAAATTTCATGGACAGAGGAGCCTAGTAGGCTATAGTACATGGGGTCGCAAAGAGTCGGACACGACTGAGCAACTTCACTTCTCTTTCTCTGTGTGTGTGTGTATATATATATATATATAAAATTTTCTGTACCAGATGGTGAACTGATTTTAAATTATGATAGATAAGGCTTAATCATCCTCCAAAATGGATATACCAATTTACACCTCCACCACTAGAACCTGAGAGTGCCTGTTTCCCCACACTCTGACATGAATGGATATAATCAGTTTTTTTTAAAGGTCTATTTGATGGTGAAAAAACCTATGATCCTTTATACTTCAGTCATGCGCTGTTAAGATCTTGTCCTAATCAGTCTCTTCACTTGCAATCTTTTCTCTCTCCAGATCATCTTATATATGGTTAATTGAGTAATCCTTCTTGTGTTTAGTTGTAATACTACCTCAAAAAAATCATTAATGATACCCCAATTGCTTACAAAGTTAAGTCTAGACCTTCTAGCCAGGTGTTTGAGTCCTTAGTCTATCCCAGCTTCTCTAAGTTTCTGTCTTACCATTTTTAGTAGAAAGTTGGACTCAGACTTCTAGCTCAATGGTTCTTATCCCCTCCAGTTTTATTGAGGTATAACTGACATATAAGATGGTGTAAGTTGAAGGTGCACAAAGTGATAATTTGACACTCAGATATATAGTGAAATGTTTATTACAATAAGGTTAACACAACTTCTACCTCACATAATTACTGTTTTGTTGTTATGTTAAGACTATTAAAGCTCTGTGCTCACAACTTTAAACTATTATTGATTACAATGACTTTGCCGAACATTAGATCCCTGGAACCACTCATCTGTTAACTGAAAGTCTGTACTCTCTGACCAATATCTCCCCATTTCCTTCAGTCCTTGGTAACTGCCACTCTACTGTTTCTATGAGCTCCATGTTTTTAGATTCCACAAATAAAGGAGATCGTACAGTATTTGCCTTTCTCTATTTCACTTAGCATAATGCCTGTGAGATCTATCCATGTTGTTGCAAATAACAGGATTTCCTTCTTTTTCACAGCCAAATAATAGTCCTCTGTGTGTGTTTGTGTGTGTGTGTGTGTGTGTGTGATTACTTTACCATTACCTTTTTTGGTGAGTGCTTAGGTAGTTTCCATGTTGGATCTTAGTTTTGACACGCTGGCTCTCTAGTTGTGTCTTGCAGGGTTAGCTGAGCCATTGCATGTGATGTCTTACTCCCCAACCAGGGATTGAACCCACATCCCCAGCAGTGAAGGTGGATTCTTTTTTTAAAATTTTTGGCTGCACTGAGCCTTCCTTGCTGCTTCAGTTTTCTCTAGTTGTGGCGAGCAGGGGCTGCTCTTTAGTTGCGGGGCAAGAGCTTCTCAGTGCCGTGGCTTCTCTTGTTGCAGAGCACAGGCTCTAGGGCTTGAGGGCTTGAGTCGTTTGGCTCACAAGCTCCTTATCTATGAAGGGCTTGGTAGTCGTGGCATATGGGCTTAGTTGCTCCTTGGCATGTGGGAAATCCCTGACCAGGGATCAAACCTGTGTCCCCAGCCTTGGCAGGCAGATTCTCAACCACTGGACCACCAGGGAAGTCCTGGAAGGTGGATTCTTAACCACTGAATCATCAGGGAAGTCCCTGAACATTGAGTTTTTTTGCCTTCAGAGCTGGGAAACTATGAGACACTAGGAATCTCATTTTTCTTAGAGAGTTGGTGACCTTGCCTCATTCCTATTGAAGTTGCAATTTCTATTTCCAATTGATGTTGATCTTTTCTTAATGGCTGGGCAAATATTTCATTTTTCTTGAATTGACTTGCAGTTTGTGAGAGCACCTCCTTTCTCTCACACCCTGTCTTCTGGGGTAGGTGGAAGCCTCCTGGAGGCTAGGGCCAGATCTGAAAGGTTGAACTTCTTCACTGGGCAGGTGGATTCTCCGATTCAAATCAACAAATGGATAACAAGGTTTGACTGGTGCTATGGGCAGTGCTAAGCAGGATGACATCATCTTTGAACTTCCTATTAATTGGGCTGGAGACACAAAGCATAAATTCATAAAAGATAACATTAATAGGACAAGACAATTTAAGAATCACCCAAGGCAGGGGTCTGTGGTCAAATGAAGTGAAATCGGAAAATGAACATCTAGGGCTGATATCCAAGGACCAGATGTGCACGGATAGGCAGTGTCTCCATCTGAGTACTAACCTGCAGATTATGAGCTGAAAGCAAGGTATGCAAAGCTCCTTATCTATGAAGGGAGGTGATCAAGGTGCTAAGAACAAGGACTGTTTATGATCAGGAGGGATTAAAAAGTACAAAACCAAATAGGAATATCAACAAAAGTTATCTTTAACCTTTATTCTCAATTATCTTCCTCCCAATTTTTAGTATATGTGCTGCCGAAGCACTCAATTATCTTCCTTGAAACTAACAGGTAGGTACTTAACAGGTAGGTACCTCAGCCTTATTCTGAGCAAGGGCTATTACTAATTCTCCAATACTCTCACCACCAGACAGGAAGCCTAGTTGGGCTGGAGCTGCAAGGCTGGGCCTTGCAGGGAAAACAGACTGGAGAGCAACCTGCATCCTTTGTGGGTGATTCACACTCTCCACAGTCCATTGTAGTTTCCCGGGGCAATACAGTGTCCCCAACTCACACCTTTCATAATCTGACTGGTGCAAGCATTCCAATAGGACAAGATCGAAAACTGTCAATTCCACGTTCCAAGACCTTTAGTCCACGGGGTGTCCTTGGAGTTACACACTCTGTGCACAGCAGGCACCAGACAAATGTCAACTCATATCCTCGCGTTCCTGATCCTCGCACCCAGTCCGAACTCTTCCGAACTCTGGCATTCTCTTTCCCCTCCCAAGACCACTGCTTTCCCTAAGACGGCCTGGGCGTGCGTGGTTCTCTCCCCAGTCAGTTCAGTTCAGTCGCTCAGTTGTGTCCGACTCTGTGCGACCCCATGGACTGCAGCACGCCAGGCCTCACTGTCCATCACCAACTCCCGAAGTTTACCATAACTTATGTCCACTGAGCCGGTGATGCCATCCAACCATCTCATCCTCTGTCTTCCCCTTCTCCTCCTGCCTTCAATCTTTCCCAGCATCAGGGTCTTTTCCAATGAGTCAGCCCTTCGCACGAGGTAATGGAGTTTCGGTTTCAGCATCAGTCCTTCCAATGAACACTCAGGACTGATCTCCTTTAGGATGGATTGGTTGGATCTCCTTGCAGTCGAAGGGACTTTCAAGAGTCTTCTCCAACACCACACTTCAAAAGCATCAATTCTTCGGCGTTCTGCTTCAATTGATTCTGTAGGCGCCTTCTGCAGGCCTACTAGGTGCGCGATTTGCGGGTTTTCCGGGCCCAGAGCATCCTGTCTGTTCGTTTCCCAGTCACCTGGTCCGGAGGCAAGACCTGCAGGCGGGAGACAGGATGGGTAGGGCGGTGCGCGCGCTTTCCTCTCCTGCACGTCGGACTCTTGCAAAGGGGCCGCCGATTTCTCCTTCGCTTTGTGCCCGCTGCAGCCCCGAAGGCTGTCCTACCAACGCAGGAGCCCCACTCACACCTGCTGCCCCGCACCGACGGGAGCCAGAGGAGGAAAGAGGCGCGCCGCGCTCGCGCGGGCCAGGTTTTCCGGCTCTGGCCCCTCCTCGCGGCGCCCCCTCCCTCCGGCCGCCCCCGGGGGGCTGGACGCCGGGCCACCAGGGCGGCGGGACCCGGCGTTCGGTGCGGGTCGGGCGGCGCCGGCCGCCACCTGGTCCCAGGCCTCCCGCGTCCCGCGCGCCCCCTCCCAGGAGGCGGATCCCGGGGGGCGGGCCGGGCCCGGGCCTTGCGCCGCGCAGCCCCCGCGCGCCCGCGCCCGCCGCCTGGCCGCCCCTCAGGCAGGTTCCCGGCCGGCCGGGAGGTGGTGCTCGCCTCTCCGCGCCCGGGCCCGCGCGTTGCTGGGCAGCGCGTCGGAGGCTCCGAAGTGGGCGGAGCGGCGAGGCCGGCGTGCGGCTGGCAGCCCCCGTCCGTCCGCGGTTCCGGCCCCCGGCCCGCCCCCGCCTCGCCGGCCTCTCTCCGCGCCGGTGCGCGGCGCCCTGTCCCAGCCGCCGCCGCCGCCGCAGCGGCCGCCCCTCCCGGGCCTGAGAGCGCAGAGCCGCGAGGCCGGGCCGGGGCGCCGGCCGGGACTGCCGGGGGCGCGGCGCCGACGCCGAGGCGCGGCCATGGAGGGGAAGACCCGCGCCGGGGTCGCGCTGGTCCCGGGGCCGAGCGGCCGCGGGCCTTCCGCCCGCCGCGCCCGCCGCCGCCGCCGCCGCCGCTCGGGGCTGCTACTCCCCGGCCTCTGGCTGCTGCTGCTGGCCCGGCCGACCTCGTGCGCCCCAGGTAAGCACCGCGGAGACCCTCCGGCGCGACCCTGCCTTTCCTTTATCGCTGCTCTTTTCAAAATCCTGCTTTCCCCGCCCATCTTTTATTCTCCACCGCTCCCTCGCCCTCCTTTCTGGAGATGCTTTTCCATTCTCGTTGGGCCCAACAGATAAAGGCACGGAAAAAATAATACGAAAAAGCAAGCAGATTCTGGCCAATCTTGCCAAAGGTCTGCAAAGCTTATTCTGCTATCCACGGAACCCGAGGCGGGTCTGGCGGCTTCATCTCAAAATGTGTCTTTATTTTTCCCTGCAAAACGCAGGCACTGGAATTGTGTTTGTGCATGGCTGTATGAATATGGTTACAGCAAATTTGGGGAAATACTTGATGGTCGGGGCGAAAGGGTACATTCGGTGAGTGTGCTTTAAAGCAGTGTTGCATTACTCTGGGTGGCCCTGCGTCCCCCAGATGCAGGCAGCTGGCCGTGTCCCCCAGTGCACCAGGACACAAAGAACATTCAAAGAATATCTCTTGGAAAGCGCCCTGGCCATGGATCTTTCCAGGGAAATAGCTATTGCTGTTACTTCTGCAAAGGCATTAGTACAATAGAGTGTGAAAATATTGTGATTCTTAAGTGTCAGGGCATGAAAGGAGTAAGGGTTGTTTTTATAATAGAGGCAGTTTACTGACTGTTAGTCAGCGTGGAATTAAGAGGCATGATTTATGAAGAAGCATGTGGGCGGGTTTTGTTGTTGAGGAAATGATTTAATTCCTATTGCTCCTCTGAAATGTTTATTTGTCCACCCTGAGCATACACGCAGGATGGTCTGCAAACCGTCTCTGAACTGACATGATGCAAGCCGGTGATTGCCCCAGCGCGTGCTCGTGCGCGTGTACACACACACACACACACACACACACAAGCGCGGGCACACGCACGACCACTTTGGGGGCAGGAAAGGTGGAGTGAGCAGTGTGCAGAGCGGCTGCATGCTGAACAAAACCAGAAAGCTGTGGAAGCAACTCCAAACCCTCCCTTCTGGTGGGATCAGTGCCAGAGGACCGCCAAGTGGCTCTGGGAGGAAATGGAACACGTTTGAAGGTGTCCCTGGACCTCACTGTCGGAATTATAACCAGTGCCACATAGAGGATTGGACACAAAAGCACAGGAAGGGACTTGAGGGATCATAGACTGGAACTGCTCCTCTTACTGAAGAGGAAATTGAGACATCACTGACTTGCCCAAGGTCACAGGCTAGTTGGTGCCGAGCCCTCTGTTTTCCATTCGCCTTATGGCGCTTAACCTGTGAACTTAGGCACACCTGAGACCACTTCATAGCTTTCCCATAGCTGGGTGGAACCCTGCTCAGGGAGCCACAGCAGAACCAGGGGGGCAAAATGGGTCTCTTTCGGGCATTTGAAAGAGACAGCATTGCCTGACCCAGTGCCTCAGCTCTCAGTCTTGCTCCTGTGTGTTCTAGCCTGTGTGTTGAGAGAAATGGAGATCCTGGGCTTTACGTGAGAAGAGGTAATCATGAAGCAGGCTCTTGGCTTTAGTCAAGCAGTAAAGCCCATCTGATACTAATGGATTCATCTGTTAAGGGAAACGGCAAACTGATTGTTTCCATTTACTGAGTGCCGTCCTGTGTGCCGGGCGCCACATTTTATATACATGATCTGATACTCTGTGAGTTAGGCATTGTTATCCCCATTTTACAGATGAGAATACTAAGGCTGCAGGAGTTTGGGTTAGTTTGACTCCAGACTCCATGTACAGTAACCTCTATACAGCTTCCTCATGTGAATATGGCCATCTGGATGTGCTGTAGATGTTGTGGGTAATACAAGTAATTCTCTTGATAAATTTAAAGTAAATGGAGCTGTTTGTACTGTCCCTCCATAATTTTCTCTTCTCTAGTCTTTTCCTGTGCCGCGTAACCTCCAATGCAAACATTAAACGTGGAGACTTGAAAGTCATTTTATATCCACTCTAGAACCGACATCATAGAAGCAGAGACCTCATCCTTTCGCCGGTTGGTGTATTGGGCCCCTCAGGTTTGTATAGCTGCTTCTAGGCTGCATCATAGGATGGGAACTGAAGAAGGGGAGGACACGGCGCCTGTCCTCAGGGATCCTGTTGGGACCCAAAGCAGCTCATAAGCAAGACCAGACCCCATGTGGGCTGTCCCCGGGCAGGAAAGGCAGCAAGGGAAACAGCTTTCCAGGGAAGATCTCTTAAAAGGTGGCACCGATCCTCTGGAAGGCTGAGAGAGTGATAGTGGCGGAGGGTGACTTCCTAATGTGGGACCCTTGGGCATGGTGAGTGGCATGTGACCCTGAGGAGATGCTGCGTTTCAGCTGTCTGGCCCATGTCTTGTCTCTGTGCCACTGGGACCCTCGGGCTCCTCGTCCTGAGAATTGTATTTTCCCCATTGGAGTGAGGCTGGAGGAGGCTATGCCAAGCCCTGCTGTGCTGGTTCTCTTTCTGAAGAGTAAGTGGCATTAGAACGTGGCGTGTCTTTCTCCTGCCTTGGGTCTCCTAGGTTAGGCACTTACTTGTTCCTTCTGTGGCTGCCTGTAGACTCTCTCCTCCTTCCACAGGTTTGTCTTTGCTTGGTAACTTTGTTAAATGGAGTCCACCCTCCAGTTATCCCCATATTTCAGTCTTTATATAAATTTCTGTGTCTTATTGATTTCTTGCCTACTTCTGTTTCATTCAGTGTTTTAAATGTGCCCCCTCCTTTTTTTTTTTTTTTTTGGTTGGTTTAAACATTTATAAGTTTGGTCTTGACGGTTCACTGTTGTGGAAACAAGTTGTAATGCTTTGGACTTGTTTTTGAAAGGAGTGCTTTAGGAATCCTACATCCACCATGTAAAAAGAAAAGATTATATCCCACTTCTCCATTTTATTCAGGGGTAAGTCTTTCTTAAGATAATAGTTATTATGAAATTGAAACTTTGAAAATTATCGGAAGGTACAGATAACAGGTATCCTTAATCCCACAACCTATAGCTAACTCTGGAAGTAACTTTGTCTTTGCTTTGTTAACATAAAAAAAAAATTTGAATTTATGTATTTACTTTTTTCACTCAATATTTAACTTAAGCATTTCCCTATTCATGAAAAATTCACAGTTTCCATCCTAATAATTTACTCAATTATCCTTTTATTATTTCCAGCTTTTTTTTTCCTGTTATAAATAATGCTGTGATGAATAGGTATATAGGTAAGGCTTTGTCTAGATTTCTTTGTGTGTGGGCTCTTTTCCCCCCTTAGAATACATTTCCAGAAGAGAAATTAGACTACTATTTAGATCTAAATCCACCAGCCTGGATCTTTGCATATTTTGTTTGGTGTGCTGGGTGTCTAATACATGTCTCGGTAGGTGGTTGTTAAAGGAATCAGCTTCTTACATAAAACTGTAATGCTGAAATTACCCCAAGCAGTCTATGCAGTTTACTGTTTTACTTCATCACTGCCAGCATTGAGTGTTACTTTTAAAACTCTAGTTAATTTGTAACACATTGCTTTAATTTTTTATTACTTTTGAGTTGAATATTTTGTGTTTATTTTGTATTTGTAGTCTGTGAATTTTCTGTTTTTTCTTATTTATCCATGATATATACGTATAGTTTAGTCACTGAGTCGTGTCTGACTCTTTTTGACCCTGTGGACTGTAGCCCTCCAGGATCCTCTGTCCTTGGAATTTCCCAGGCAAGAATACTGGAGTGGATTGCCATTTCTAGGGGATCTTCCCGACCCAGGAATCCAACCCTCATCTCCGATATTGGCAGGCAGGTCCTTTATCACTAAGCCACCTGGGAAGCCATACACACACACACACACACACACACATATATGTAAATTTTTTTTAAAAGATAGCAACTGTTTTCCCCCCCTCCTTTTTGTTGCATTCTCCCCCTCCTAATGGATTTTCCTTTAAATTTTACATAGTTTTGAAATTTGATTATTTTGGTTAGCAAAATCTGCCATTTTGTTTTTTCATTGCATGTATGCTTAATGGCATGTTAACTTTTTATGTTACTTAATGCACTGTTTTATTATGAGTGTTTTCAGTTGAATATTTGCTATACTTCTTGAGTGGTGTAGTAGCCTATAAACGAAGACTTAGGTAAATGTTCTGAAGGTGTGATCTAGACCCCTGCATCATCACCATCCCTCGGGGACTTGGGGGTGCTTGTTAAGAATTTAGATTTCTGCAGCTCTCCCTTCACCTACATTAGAATCTTTGGTGTTAGTAACTGGGAATCTTCCTTTTTTCACAGCTTATTTTTAGGCACTTTGACCTTTGGAACTGCTGATCCAGATACCATAAACCCATAGTTGAAAGTTGATGGCATTTGGGGGATAGTCCACTTAATATCTTGCAATTGTTTTTTCACTGTTAGAACAATTGATTTAAAACCATGATGTTGAAACTGATTGGGATTCTATCTTGTTTGCTTGGTTGTCTCTGGGTTGAGAATCAAAGGGCATGGAGGAAGTCATTTTAAATCCTCACCTCCCCAGCCCCTTGGGAACAGCTGCTACAGTCTTTGTCAGGAAATGCCTCATTTAATCCTGAAAACAGAACCCAGCCAGGGGTTGTGAAAAGTCACCGGGGGCCTGGGAGCCACAGGTTTTTCTCTCAGTGCCCTGGGTGCTAGAGGCAGCTAATTACTGTAATTATAATTACACTAGGTTGATTTTCCCAGCTAGAAAGATGCTGTTCTCACTGATCTAATTTGTTTCCAAGTTGTGACCACCCACCTTTCATCTGCGGGCTTGCAGTGACATGATTTCTCTTTCATGTGCTTAGGCAGCACAATTTGTTGGAAAGTACACCGAATTGTGAGTTAGCAAACCTGAGTGTGCTCTTCTCAGCCGATGACTTGCCGTGTGTCTGTGGACAGGTTACCCTGTGCTGGGTTATCTCATCAGTGTAAGCAGGGTTCGCTGAGATGATCTCTGAGTACCCTTTAGCTCTTACATTTCAGGTCCACAGGTTGGATGCATGTGTTATAGCAACTGTCCAGCTTCTACCGAATGTCTGTGAGTGTCACCGTCTCACTGTCCTGTAGATGTTCTAGCTCAGTGACCTACTGAAGGCCATTGTGTTCAGTTCTTCTTAAAAAAAATACTCTTTCCTCCTGCATCCCCGCCCCCAGTACACCCACCGTGTTCATTTTCTCATGAGCCCCTGCATCCTAGGTCCATACTCCCACCCCACCTCATAAATCTCCTACTGAGAGCGCAGGCTGTGGACTTAGACTTAGGGGATCTTGAAAAAAACGGGAGCCCCTACAGATACAAGGAGGGCGGGAGGTGACCAGATTTGCCACTTATTGAGTTCATGGGGTTGATGGAGATTTTGAAAACATATATATTGACTTGGTTATGTTCATAGGCGTCATGGAAGAATCAGTAAAGCAGTGGTTGAAAATTTAAGAACGAGTAGAAGCACATAGAATCCCCAGTGGCTCAGATGGTAAAGCGGGAGACCCGGGTTCGATCCCTGGGTCAGGAACATCCCCAGGACAAGGAAATGGCAACCCACTCCAGTACTCTTGCCTGGAAAATCCCATGGACGGAGGAGCTTGGTAGGCTATAGTCCACAGGCTCTCAGAGTCGGACACGACTGAGCACATAGAAGTAACTGAAGGATAATTCTCCAAAGTGAGAAGCCCCTTTGGGCAGGCAGGCTTAACATAGCTTGCACAGGAGAGAAATAATAATGGGAGAAGGAACTGGAAGGGACTGGTGGGAGGTTGGGAGTGAAGCCTGAGGCGACGGGAGATAGCTGTGGTGTTGCCAGGGCACATGTGATGGCATTTGTCCTGTAGCATCTGACAGGCTGTGTGGGGCCAGGGGAGGTGGGCGGTTGGCTTGTGCCAGGGTTGGGAATCTTGGGCAGACGTGGTCAAAAGCCAAGGGGAGTGGGGGGATTTGTGAAGACATGGTCAGGTGGTGCGGTGCAGAGTCTGGGCTGGATGAGGAAGGAAGGGGAGGAGGAGGGGAGAAGGACTGAGAAAGGGGGTCTGGGGAGATCCCAGATAGCAGCGAGGTGGGAGGCAGGCTGGAGGGATGGCGGTTTCAGAAGTGAATCAGTGCTGCTGTTGGTCTCGGTTAAGGTTGTGGGGTGTGGGTGCAGGAGCCGGTTGTCGGAGTGGACCATGAATGCAGGCTCTGGGTGATTCCTCTGTGGGTGCCAGATTCGCTAGGAGTGAGGTGAGAGGACCGGGAGCTGGGCACTGAGTCTTCAGTAAATGAAGGGCCGTGACCGCCGCGGTGGGGAGGAAGCGGCCCTTTAGTCTCTCCACCCCTCTCTCCATCACCGCTGCCCCTGTCCAGGCTCCCGTCCTCTTCTCCCCCGTTACTGCTCTGGCTCCAGCCAGTTCATCTCCCTGCTTCAGCTGGAGGTCCTTGTGGAAACCAGGCTGCTCACGTCACATCATCACTTTCTCGCTGAAACAACTGGGGGGCTCCCACAGTTTCATGCTCCTTCAAGTCCGAGTCCACAGCCTGGGCGCTCAGGATGAGGATTGTGCCAGGGGTGGGAGCCGGGATGTGGGAGGTGGGCGCTCACGAGAACGTGGACACGGTGGGTGCAGGGTCTCCAGAGTACTTGTGCTGGAAAGGGCCAACGAGAGGGGGACGTGACAGGATCTGACGCCTGAGGGTCGCCTTCCTCACATCCTCCATGGTTTCAACCTCGGGATGCACTTGACGGTGACTGGCTGGCCGGGGGTGGGGGGTGTCGGGGGGGAGGCCAAGTCCTGCGTCTCTTCGGGGTGTGAAGTGGGTCGCAAGTTTGCGGAAGATGAAGAGGGGGCAGGTAGGGGCCCCCGAGTGCCGAGTGCCGGTGAGGAGGGGGTGGGCTGGAAGAGGAGAGGGATGGTGCTGGGAGGGCCGATGAAGGTGGGAGCGAAGACTCCAGGGCTTTGGGGAGGAGGGGACTCCAGGGAGAGCGGAGGAGAGCTGGAGCTAGGTGGTGGGGGGACAGGGGCGGGCTGAGGAGCAGGTGACCATTCCTGGGGATGGCGGATGTTCTCAGCCCTCTGCTGAGAAGAAGGCGGGTGTGAGAGGGGACGGCGAGTGTGAGGAAATACGCTAGCTTATGGAAGGAAGCCGAGAGGAGGTGAGTGGACGAATTGTCAGGTCTTAAATGGCGTGGGCTGCAGTTGGGGGGCCATCTTGGCAGTGGGCGAGCCGGACACCATCTGCTTGCCTTTCCTGGGAGCCCCGGCCGGATACGTGCAGTGACAGCTCCCCTGGGCGGTGGGTGGCCCATCCTGCCAGGGGGTCGGGGCCGGTCGGGGGCTCCCGCTCTTGGTGCCGGGCCGGTGTTGGTGACCCTGTGGAGTCCTGGGGAAGCCCTCCAGCTCCTTTCTTTGCTCTCGCGTCGGGGCCAGTGGAGGGAGCCCTGCCTCACCGTGATGCCGAGATTCACGTTGGAGCCACACAGCCTGAAGGGCCGTGTGAACACGGGACGCCCTGCACACACACAGCAAATGGGGAGCCCAGGAGACAGGAGTGAATGGCGGGGGGGTTGCTAGGCCTTTGTTCGTGCAGGTTACGGGGCATGGAGCGGCCCCCAAAGCTCCCCAGGAGTGTGTGAGGAAGGCCCTCGCCAAGCTCTGCTTGGATCTATGGAGTATACAATTTATGTCCAAGTGGTGCTAGTGGTAAATAACCCACCTGCCAGTGCAGGAGATGTAAGAGTCTCAGGTTCGATCCCTGGGTCGGGAAGATCCCCTGGAGGAGGGCACAGCAACCCACTCCAGCATTCTTGCCTGGAGAATCCCATGGACAGAGGAACCTGGTGGGTTGTGGTCCACAGGGGTCGCAGAGAGTTGGACACGAGAGGGACTTAGCACACTCAGGTTCGAGAAGCTCTGTCCTCGGCAGTGTGTCCTTGAGGATGGGTACATTTCCCAGACCTGGTTTCACCTATCAGTAGGGAGTCTTTAACTGGTAAAAATGCAGGTTTTAAGTTGGTTGGGAAGCAGGGAAGGAGCAGCAGCAGGTTCAGAACTGGGCTGGTGTCTGGCAGGTCGTGTAGCTCAGAACCGCCCCTGCTCCGTGTTTCCCCTCAGCCTGGGCCAGCTTGGAGGCCTTTTGCTCCATCCTAGGTGGCCCTGCACTGATCTCCAACCCCACGGATTACAGGAGCGCCTGGAGGTAGCTGAAGCAAACAAGTGTCAAAAGTGAGGCGAAGGTGGAAGCAACTCAGATGTCCATCAACAGACACGAACAAAATGCGGTCTGTCCGTACAAGGGACTTAGTATTCCTTCTTAGAGAAAAAGGGAAGTTCTGACTCAGGTTGCAACATGGATGGATCTTGACATTAATGCTAAGTGAAATAAGACAGTCACAAAAAGGACAAGGTACTGTGTGATTCCGCTTGTATCTAGAGTTGCCAGAATTGCGGAGACAGAAAGTAGAGTGGAGGTGGCCAGGGGCGGAGGGAAGGAGGGCAGGGGAGCTGTGTTCAGTGGGTGCCGAGTTTCACTTTTGCAGGATGAAAAGCGTTCTGGAGATGGGTTGTACAACCATGTGAATGAACCAAACGCTACGGTAAACTGTATGATATGTGGAGTTTTTTAAAATTGCAATTAAAAAAAAAAAACCTAAAGTGAGGCTGAATGGGAAATAGCTGGTCAGGTAGCAGGAGTGAACATTTGTCAGAGCTGGGATCCACGGTGGCCTGAGGGCAGGGCCGGAGCACAGGATGGGTGCTGGCTGTGGGAACGTGCTGGCTGACACAGGTGACCAGCAGAGGCCAGACCTGATGGGGACAGGTCGGCGGCTGGTGGCTAGGACAGCAGTCACATTCCCTGCTCTTGGCCCTAAAGCATCATCAAGGATCTCCAGGCTTCTCAACTTCAGGACTGATTCACCTCACCTCACTTTCCTAGGTGGCGCTAGTGGTAAAGAAACTGCATGCCAATGCAGGAGATATAGGCGTCACGGGTTCCAGCCCTGGGTCCGGAGGATCCCCTGGAGGAGGGCATGGCAACCCACTCCAGGATTCTTGCTTGGAGAATCCCATGGACAGAGGAACCTTGTGGGCTTCGGTACATAGGGTCGCAAAGAGTGGGGCACGAATGCAGTGACTAAGCACGCACCTTCACCTTATACTTTATCTCTCACCTCACCTTTCACCTCTCACCTCGTTTCACCTCACCTCAAAGCTTCCTACCTCACCTGTCACCTTCCTCTTTCACCTCACTTTTCACCTCTCAACTCCTCTCACTCCCCCCGTTTTGTTGGAGGATAGGCTGGGGACAGGGCTGGGAGGGGGTTGAAATTTTCAGCCTGGGCCAGGATAGAGTCTTTAAGAATTCATAAAACCAGATTCTTCTTCCTTGCCCTTGCATTGGGCTTTTAAATATTTGGATGCATTTTCAGACTTATAATAGCCTTATTTTTTCCCGTCTATTCTGATTATACAAATGGTATGTGTTTATTGAACTAATCTGTACTTACTGTTCTCTGTGCCTGGAACATTCTTATCTCAGCTGTGATCTCCATGGTTTACGGGCGCCCCTTCCTTCAGGTCTGTGCTCAGACCTCATGTCATCAGAGACGCCTTCCCTGACTCTGTTTTAAAGAAACCGCAGCCCTTCCCGAATTCCTTGCGTCTGACCCTGCCTTGGTGGTCTCCACGGCGCTTGGCACCACCTTCTCCGTGTCTGCTTCTTCTGTCTCCCTCCAATACAGAGTAAGCTCGGCGGGGCCCGCCTTGGTCTGTTTTGTCCTGTGTTGTTTCTCTGGGTAGCAGATCCTTCTTGAGTGCCTACTCTGCGCAGACCCTGCCCTGGGCCCTGGGGATGCCTCCGTGAACAAAGGTAATTTCATGGCGTGTTACTTGTTGGTAAATGCCGTGAAGAAATGGAGCAGGTAGAGGGCTTGGGAGCGAGGCATGGAAGCGGGAGTCCAGTGGCGAGGGAGGCCTCGTTGAGCCCGTGGCTGTGTTAATTGCTGGGGCCTCCATCATGAAGGGCCACAAAAATGGCAGCTTAAACAGCAGAAATTGATCGCAGCCCCGTGCTGGATGCTAGAAGTCCCCTGTCTGCAGGGCCGTGCTCCTCTGAAGGCGTGGGGTGGGGAGGATCTGTCCTGTCCTCTCTCCTGGATTGTCTCTTGGCTTGTGGCAGCGTGTCTTCAATTTTTCCCCTTTCTGTAAGGACAGCCATTGGATTGAGGGCCCACCATACTCCAGTATGACTTCATCTTAGCTTCTAACATCTTCAGTGACCCTGTTTCCAAATAAGGTCACATCCTGAGGTACTCGGGGTTAGGACTCCAACCTGTGAATTTGGGGACGGGGGACATGGTTCAACCTGAGACAGTCGCATTTACTCTTAAGATTTGAAGGAGGCCAGGGGGCCAGCCAACTAGCTCTTTGGGGCACAGTGTTTCCTGTGGATGAAGCAATCAGTGTAAAGACAGGAGTGTGCCAGTGTTCGGGGAGGGATGGGAGGAAAGCCAGTGTGCCCAAAGAAGAGAGGGTGGAGATGGGGAGTGGAGACAGGGGCTCAGATGTGGGAGAAAGTGAGTGTTGGGTGGAGCATCATAGGTGTCATCATCATCACCCCCAGTAAGGTGAGAATTAGAGGAGGGATGTGATGAGGCTTAACGCGTCAGATTTATGGCACATTAAATGCATTCTGATAGTACAAAAAGATGAAAGAAAGTGAAAACCACCCCAGATCCCTCTACTCAGAGATAACCACTATACCACTCTGGTATCTCTCCTTTCAGACTTTTTTAGCATGTGTAAGCACATACACATGAAGGAATGGTACTGTCTTCTATGTGTTGTTTGCTAACTTCTTATCACTTTACACTTGCTCATAGAACCTTCTTGTCAGGAAATATAGGTCCACATCATGATTTTACTCAATGCTGTGGATGTTCTATACTTTATTTAATCGGTTCTCTGTTGATGGATAATCACATCTCTTTCAGCTTTGGTGTGATTAAAAAACACTGCTATGAGCGTCTTTGTGTGTCTATCTTTATACACTTTTCTAACTATTTCCTTAGGATAAATTCCCAGAAATAGAACTGCTGGACTAGACAGTATTCATATGTTAAATTTTAATATATATTACCAAATTGGTCTCTCAAAAGGTTGAAGCAATCAGTGTTCTCCCTAGGAGTGAATTGAGTGCCAGTTTTACTCCACCTTTCTATATAACAGATTGTTCCCAATCTTTATTATCTTTGCCAAAATCGTAGGTAAAAAACATCTCCTTTAAAGTTGCACTTCCTTGTTTGTTAGTAGGCACTCAGGCCTTTGGTTTTTTTGTTTTGTTTCTTAAAGCCTTTTTTTTTTTTTTTTTTTTTAATATGGACCATTTTTAAAGTCTTTATTGGATTTGTTATAATATTGCTTCTATTTTATGTTTTGGTCTTTTGGCCACGAGGCATGTGGGATCTTAGCTTCCTGACCAGGGACTGAACCCTCACCCTCTGCGTTGGAAGGGGAAGTCTTAACCACTGGACCACCAGGAAAGTCCCCTCAGGCCTTTGATTGAAGCCCCCTTTGTGTTCCTTTCTCTGGTTTCCCTTGTAGAAAGCTCAAGGCTAACCTGGGAGTAATAATACCCAACAATTGTAGCACGCTAGGTGCGTGCCAAGCATTGTGTTAGGCACAGTGTATCTTGTTTAATGTATATCAGAACTCTAAGAGGTAGGCACTGTTATTGTCCCCATTTTACAGATGAGAGAAATAAAGGTTAGAGATGGTCACACACTTGCTCAAGGTCATACAACTAGTAGCAGTCCTCCTCACCCTGGGGGTTTCTTTTGCTCTGGGTCTAGTTAGAGAATGACTCCATGATCTCTGCTGTTGAAATGCCGGCTCACAGGCTTTGCTTGCTTGGTCGAGTGAGCTCTATGGACCCAGAGCTGCGGTCACAGCCAGCTGTGGCCCTCGCCAGCCCCCTGCCTGTGTCAGATGTCCTGGCTCTGAAGGCCAGCCCAGGGCTCAGCACATATGGGAAGGTGCTCACCAAATAGTGGTTAAGAGAAATGAAGGAGGCAGGCTTTTGAAAGTTAGGATATTATGTGAAGGTGCCATTTTTTTTTTTTTACTTTAGCATATTAAAATTTTTTGAAAGTTTCAGAAAGTTAAAATTCATATTATGAACCCATATTCCATATCCTCCAACACAGAGGATAAGTGTTTTCTTAATACCAAGTGACATTTTCTTACTGCATTTCCTTTTGTATCATGTCCTGGATCATATCCTTGTGGTTTTGATATTTCTGCTTTGTTTTCGACTATATTATTTAGCTGTGGCTTGTTTCTGATAGCAGAGTGTGTGGGTTGTTATACATCCTCTTTGTTAATAAATTGGTGTATGACACTGGTTTAAAATCAATTTCTCATTAACTTTGAAATTTTGGTGGGAGGAAGTCAATGCCTTAAAATTAATACATTGTTTGAAACCCAACCTGAGCACCAAGCTGTCCTACTTTCATTGTTTTATATGCCCCTTGAGCCTTTTTAGCTCTTAATAAGACACAGTGTATTCATACCTTGAGTTCTTGTCTGGATCTGGCTTTAAAGTTTAACCTTCTAAATAATTTCCAGGAATCTTAGGCCTGAAACTGTTTTGCCTATTTTTTAATCAGTGTTTATATTGACTTTGACCATTGACATCTTCCAAGTTCCTCTTCTCCTTCTTACAACTTAGGGTTCAGCTCCCCATGAAAACAAAACAACATATACTTGTAGAAAATGTATTCCGCCAGTCAGGATAAACTAGTTGTGTTGCAGAAACAACCCTCAAACTTCAGTGGCTTTCATTCTGTGTGTTTGACTCCACCATCTGATTTTACCCTTTACTTCTTTCCTGCACCTTTTGACTTTTGTCTGGCTCTAGAAATTTTGCTTTCTTGGTTCCTATGTTTGTTTTCATCTTCATCTTGGGTTTTCCAGTGCATGTCTGGGGTAAACCAGATGTATGGAGGTTCCCTTTATTTATACATGCATACATTATTCAGCTAACTTTTTTTTTTTTTTGCCGTGCCACACAGCTGATGGAATTTTAGTTCCTCAGCCAGGGATTGAGCCCAGACACTCGGCAGTGAGAGGGTGGAGTTCTAACCATTGGACTGCCAGGGAAATTCCCTCAGCTAACATTTTTTTTTTTTTCTGGAGCACTCACTACCACTTGCTGAATGCGCTAGACGTGAGGATATTAAGAATAACATGACAGTCAGTCATGGCCCCAAGGAACTCCATCCAGTAGAAGAGAGAGTGCTATGCATAAATAACTATCCAGCAGTGTGCTAAGTGCTATAACAGAAGACTGCAGTGGTGATACAAAGAAGTCAGTAACTGGTGGTAAACGTAGGGTTGAAGAACTGTGGGATATTTTGTTTTAAGATGGGATGGACGATGGAACATTCTTTTAGTGCTGAAGGGGAGCATTGTTTCAGTTATCTCTTGTTGCATAACAGATCACCCCAACATTGAGTGGTTTTAGACAGTAATGGCATTTTATTCCTAGTGATTCTGTGGGTCAGGAATTTGGACAGGGCTCAGACGGGCGATTCTTCTGCTCCATGTAGCCTGGACTGTGGTCCCTGACTTGGCTTGTGGTTGGTACTGGAACTTCCAAGAGGGTTTCCCTCCTCTGTCTAGTGTTGTTATGCCCTTCCACATACCTTCCCGCTCTCCTCCCACGTGGCTGTCGTGGGCTCCCTCAAAATGTAGTGGTCTCAGGATGGCAGGACATCACATTTGGCTTTCAAGAGGGATAAAGCAGAAGCTACCAGTTCACTTAAGATCTGGGTTCCCCTGCTGCATTCTTTTGGTCAGAGCAAGTCACAAGGCCAGCCCAGATTCAAGAGGAGCAGGGAATAGTAGCTAACCATTGGTGGATGGAACAGCATATGCTTATGAAGTGATGGTGATCATCAAGATTATCTACCACAAGCACAAACTGGTTGAGGATAAAGGAGGAAAAGGTAAAATCACCAGGGCAAGTTCTCAGAAGAGACACAAGTAAATTATAAAAGCAATAGCAATTATAATAACTTGTTCGTCGTCCAGTCGCAAAGTTGTATCTGTCTCTTTGTGACCGCCCCCATGCAGCACGCCAGGCCTCCCAGTCCCTCAGTATGTCCCAGAGTTTGCTCAAGTTCATGTCCACTGAATCAGTGATGCCATCCAACCATCTTATCCTCTGCTGCCCTATTATAATAGCTAACTCATATTTAATGTGCACTTACCACGTGCCAGGCATTCTTCTAGCCACTTGACATGGATTAATAGTATTATTTTGTCCTGGCAACAACTCTATCAGCTACAACTAACTATTAACTCCATTTTACAGATGAGGAAACTGGTACCCAAGAAGATGAGGAACCTCACCTTAGGTCACACAGCTAATAACTGGGAGAGGAAGGATTCAAACTCCGGGGCACTCTTGGACAGGAAGAATGGTGCTGCTTCCACTGAGCCAGATGGACTGGAGGGAGTGATGGGTACAGGTGTGGGTGGGTGCAGGTGAGGGGTGTGGAGATGATGCTGTGGAGGAACTTAGTTTTCTTTTTGATGGTAGGATGGTCATCACTTCAGTGTAATGGGGCAGGGGCAGGTTGAACTTTGTGCAAAAAGTGGTTTTTAAGTGTACTGTCTGTGGATCACAGCAGAAAGAGCAGAACAGGAAGCCATAAGGCACATCGTCTGTACTCTCTCCCATGCCGTGGAGTTCCAGGGGTCAACTCTGCTGCTCCTGGACCTGGTAGCCCCATCAGCCTTTGACAATTGAGGTTGGGACACCACTCTAATTCCAGCTTTGATACACCGTATCCTGGATTAACTTTTGAAGCCTCTGACCAGACTAGATCTTATCCATGTCAGGGAACTGGCAGTCTTTTCCGTCTTTGCCCTCTAGTCCTGAGCACTGACCCGGTACAACACAGCCGTGATGTTTGCTGAAAATTGTTAGTACTGGAGTGTTTAAAGATGGGTCACGTCGGGCTCAGAGACACAGTTCCCACCCAGGTGCCCCGTGATCATCACATATTCTTTGACCCTGCAGTTTAGCTCTTTGGAATTTACAAAGTTATAATTCTTTGACAGTAACACTTACATAATTTTATAAAGAGATTTGTTAATACATCCTCTAATCAAGAAAAAGTTTCTAATTTAACATAAGTTTAAGTCTTATTTTGTAAGCAAGCATTCAAGACACATTTCATGCTGAAATAATTGATAACCAATGTCAGGGTTAAAAATGGTCATAACAATGATTACATTTTCTCCATTTATAAAATCTGGGTTCTAACTGCAGGCTCTTTATGGGAAATGAATACAAAGACCCTTTGCCCTGTGCAGTTTGGGCCTCTGGGCCACACACCCTCACTCCCTGTTTCCCATGGTGGGATCCCTGTTAGAGTTAGTTGTCTGTATTCCACAGGGTCCAGCATTAGTAAATGAATGAGGACTTATCATCAATAGTGCTTATTTATTTATTAACTTATCAATTTTTTTTTTTTATCAGTGGTACTTTTTCTAGTTGTTTATGGTCATGATTTCTATAGTCTTAGTTTTGATAGGTGGCTCATTGCCAAGAGGGAATAAATGAATCTACACCAGATTTTTTTAATACTACTTAAGGTTGTTTGGTTAAAAAATAATGGATTAGAGGGACTTCCCTGGTGGTCCAGTGCAGGGGGTTGCAGGTTTGATCCCTGATTGGGGAACTAAGGTCCTACATGTCCTGTGGTGTGGCCAAATGGAAAAAGAAATATGAATGAGAACTTTTGGCCCCTGAAAAAACAAGTCTGTATTTCTTTAAATAGTGGAACTTGTATGTCTGCCTGAACAGGAACAGTTTCTGAGCTCTGCCACGTTGTTTGGATCATATCGGATTGTTGCTGAGTGAGGCAGAGTGTCTGCCGTCCACATTAGTTAGGGGCAACTAGGCAGAAACTGGGTGTCTCCGGACCTGGGAGAGAAAGAGTAGATGGTGGGACAGTGAGGCAGCAAGAAACTAAACCGGGAGGGAGAAATACAAGTTTTAAAAATAATCCCAGGCAAAACTGTTGTCATGGGTAGTATTTGTCAGGCTGTTAAATAGTTCCTGAATCATAGAACTTTGCAGCTGGGAAGGTGTGTAAATATTCTTATGTGTGTCAATTTCTACTTCTGTGGCCCTGACAAGATGCCCCGGGGCCTGCACCTTGGGGATCCAGGCTGTAGGAGACGGAGACTGGTCTTTAGGGCACAGCCAATTGGGTGAATTTCAGCTTTTATTATTTTTCTGTTCAGGATTCCAGTTCTGAGGGGAGAGTCTGGGGCTTGGGCTAGGTGCCCGTCCCTTGGCCCTGAGCAAATGGGCATCTTTAGTGACAAAGGCATCTTGATCACGGTGGAAGGAGTGTTCCCCAAAGCCATACTGGGGGAGTGGGTGCCAGGTGGGCTGAAACTGCAGGTGTCCACTCCTGCAGCCTGCATGTGCATCACATCCCCACTCACGCTCAGCACATATTTTCACCTGTTTACATACATACACCTACTCACAGATAAATATGCATGTATGTACATCCAGAGGAAGACACTCAAAACGTGAGGAAAGACAGAAATATGTATTAACAGACATTTTCACAAATAACTACATACACAGACGCATGAGTAAATAAAAAAGCATCCTGTGTCCAGGTACATAGGTTAATAGAAGCACATACAGAAATACACACATATAGATACATGGACATACACGGTTAGTTAGACAGACTGGGGAGTACATGCCCTTGGCAGAGTGCCTGGGTGCTTGGAGAGAGAATGCGTGGGGCAGAATGGCTGAATAGTAGAGGGTGGATGAGGAAGAGAGTAGAGGGGACAGCCAAGATAAGGAGGGGACAGCAAGTGACATGGCGTGTGAAAAGGGTCCACAGTTAACATGCGTTAGCAACGTAGTTGGCTGGGATTCATTAGTTGACTTTGGGTTTCTGCTTGTCTTTTCGTTCTTGGGGCTCTTGGCTCTGTTCCTGGTCAGCATGTTCACTGAGTTCATTGGATCAGAAGGGCAGTGTGAGGCCGCACATGGCAGCGTTCCTGGTTTGTTGTCTTCATTTTTCTTCGTCTGCCTTTACCAGTGCAACAGCCTTCCTTCGCTTTCCTGCTTCATTTCCTGTCCTCCGTGACGCCGCTCAGGCCACATGTTCTTTCCCCATAAGGGGACCTGTGTTGAGTTCTTTGTGTCTCAGCGCCTTTGCACATGCTGTCTCTATGCTGTTCCTTCTCCTGGAATGCTCTTTCTCTTCCTCATTTCCTTGATTTTCCTCCATCCTTGAAATCTCAGCCTAGATATCACCTCCTGGAGGAAGCCTTCCAGAAATCCTGGAAAGGTTTCGATGGTCTATGTACACCGCGTGATAGCACTGACCACTCTGGGCAGTATTTGTTTTTAATTAGATTGGAAGCTTCCTGGGGGTAGAAAAACGGTTCCTTTTCCAATTCATGTCCTCATCACCTAGCACTGTGGCTGGCCCTCAGTGAATGTTTGTTGACTCATTAAATGGGTGATTGAAGAGAGGAGTGATCCTGTCAGTGAAAGACTGAACGGATGTGTGATTGTGCTGTGTGCGCTAAGTCACTTCCGTCATGTCTGATTCTTTGCAGCCCCATGGACTTTAGCCCGTCAGGCGCCTGTGTTCATGGCATTCTCCAGGCAAGAATACTGGGGAGGGTTGCCATGCCCTCCTCCAGGGGATCTTCCCTGCCCAGGGATCGAACCTATGTCTCTTACATCTCCTGCATTGTCAGGTGGGTTCTTTACCACTAGTGCCACCTGGGAAGCCCCATATGTGATTATATAAATGGTTGATTGAACCAGAATAATGACTCAGTGAATGTATCAGGTGCTTCTTAAAGCCAGACTTCCTTTTATCTTTCACTGCCACTTACCATCTTCCTCCTCCTGAATTCTAACTCAGGACTCTTTTTCAGACCCTCTTTCCTTTCTTGAAGATTTTACTTAGTCTCTCGGCCCCAAGAGTCACCTCTCTACTTTTGGGCCTCAAAACTACATCTTTGTCCCAGACCTTGACTTGAGCTTAAACACATGTGGATGTTAGATGTCATTTTAAATTTAATCCTGTCAGTGCCTGAGTTTCCTGCATGTCATTGATTCTTTCTTTCATGGGGTAAGAGAAGTTTATGTTTCTGATCATAAATAATACTTAGTCACAGGAGATGCAGGTTCTATCCCTGGGTCAGGAAGATCCCCTGGAGGAAGGCGTGGCAACCCACTTCAGTATTCTTGCCTGGAGAATCCCATGGACAGAGGAGCTTGGCAGGCTACAGTCTATAGGTCGCAAAGAGTCAGACACGACTGAAGCAACTTAACATGCATAAATAATACTTATTTATATATTCTTTGGAAATATGGAAATATATTTAGATGAAAATAAGCACCTTTATTTTTACCATCTAACAATAACTATAGTATAACAGTTTGATATGTGTCTTTCTTATCTTTTAAAAAACATGTATACAGGTATATATAATAGACTGTTTTGTAAAATGTGGTCATACTATCTGTATAATTTTCCTAATTGCAATTTTCATTTGCAATGAAATGCAAAATATTTTCCAGGCTATTACATATCCTTTAAAATATTTTTGATGGTTGCATCAGTTCAGTTCAGTTCAGTCGCTCAGTCGTGTCTGACTCTTTGCGACCCCATGAATTGCAGCACGCCAGGCCTCCCTGCCCATCACCAACTCCCGGAGTTTACTCAAACTCATGTCCATCGAGTCGGTGATGCCATCTAGCCATATCATCTTCTGTCGTCCCCTTCTCCTCCTGCCCCCAATCCCTCCCAGCATCAGGGTCTTTTCCAATAAGTCAGCTCTTCGCATCAGGTGGCCAAAGTACTGGAGTTTCAGTTTCAGCATCAGTCCTTCCAGTGAACACCCAGGACTGGTTGGATCTCCTTGCATAGTATCCCTTTATAGAGCAGAATTTTTCAAGCCATTCTTAGTTTGATGTCTACATTGATCCTCATTCTTACCATTTTATACATTTATGCTCTGATGAACCTCTTCATACATAGATCTTTGGGCTTCTGGTTATTCCCTTTAGGGTTAGATTATAGGAGAATCACTGGGTCAAAAAGGGAAAACCTCTGTGTGTGTGTGTGTGTGTATGTATGTGTAAACCAGAATAATTTCCAGAATATCTATCCCAAAATATGCCATTTGTTTGGGAATTTAGAAACAGCTTTATAGTTTGTATGAAAGTGAAGAAAGTGAAAGTTGCTCAGTCGTGTCTGACTCTTTGCTACCCCATGGACTATACAGTCCATGGAATTCTCCAGGCCAGAATGCTGGAGTGGGTAGCCTTTCCCTTCTCCAGGGGATCTTCCCAACCCAGGGATCAAACCCAGGTCTCCTGCATTGCAGGCGGATTGTTTACCAGCTGAGCCACAAGGGAAGCCCAGAATACTGGAGTGGGTAGCCTTTCCCTTCTCCAGGGGATCTTCCCAACCCAGGGATCAAACCCAGGTCTCCTGCATTGCAGGTGGATTCTTTACCAGCTGAGCTACCAGGGAAGCCCATAGTTCGTATAGTTCAGCAATTTTCCAGAAAGAGAATCCCTGTCCGGGACTAATATTTCTTCCCAGCTGTGTTGTCTGATTGTCTTCTACTGCATCTCATTGTGAACAGGTGTTTACCCATAAAGCAGTCACTACCCTGTGCACACCTCTCGAGATCCAGAGCCCAAGAGTCAGAGGGTATTTGGGAATCTTGGCCACACCGGGGATGTGACCAGCCATTGCTGTTACTTCCTGGGGGATGGGTGTGGGGGTATGATCTCGAGGTGAACGGATGGGAGTGGGAGGAACACGTGATCTTTTGGGAGCACACTTTCTGCTCCTCCTTCAGGGTTCAGCCCCAGCTGTCTTTCCTTTGTTGAGCACCTCTTTCCTGATCTTCCTTTGTGCCACAACTGTGTCCATTGTCTCTATTTGACTGTTCCTACTGTGTGTGGTACAGTACTTCACTGGCTGGTTATCATGGTAAAAATACCTAAGATTTTCTCTTTCATCGTGGTTAAGCGCACAGGTTTGCAGGGTATTACATGCATTCCCATTGTCGTGCAGCCATCGCTGACCCTCTCACAGCGAAACCCTTACAGTGACTTATTTTTAGTTCTGTTTTTACTATCAGACTAGCAGCAACTCAGGAACAGGGACAGTGCCTGCAGCTCCCAGAAGCCTGGCGCTGTCTCTGGCACATAGTGGGGGTGGTGACTTGAGTCCTGGGCGATCTGTTGGGGGGAGTCTTTCCTGTGCTCAGCCTCTGGGGCATCGTGCCTCGAATGCTCCATGGCTTTGCTGTCTTCTTCTTCTTGCCCTGGGTCGCTGGATCTGCCTTCCAGATGCACCCTCACATCTGCAGCTTCTCTTCCCCACCTTCGTTCCCATCACCTGGTCCTGACAGTGCTCAGTTTCTCCTGCACTACGCGACTCTTCCTTATGGTTCTTGCTTAAGGCCACCTTTCCCCGAAACTTGAGTAGCTCTGTATGATTCATTCCCTTCCTGGAGAGGCAGAAGCTTTAATGAGCCAGCAAGGATGGCTGAAGACAACTTCTGGAGGGGAAGCTGAGGTGGAAAACTGACTCTGGCATCCTTTGGGAGTAGAGGGGCCCAGAGGCAGAGAAATACCCTGAAAGTTGTAGGGGAGGAAGCAGACCATTTTTGGCCAGTGCACAGGCACCCTGGGGAATTTCTTTTGGCTGTTGCAGAGAGCCTGCGCCTTGGCAGGGGGTGGATGTTCAGGATGCCAGGCCAGCTTGTTCGATCAATTTTTAACTGCTTAGTCTGGCACTTCAGGTCCTCAGGAGTCTCATCCCATTATCCACCTATCTCCCATTACACGTCTGAACTGCCCACCTGACCCAGGTTAATTATGCCCCAGATGGCCCTTCTGTGTTCTGTCTTTAACATCTTCCTCATGCTGTTTTCCCCAAAGGCAGCATCTGTCCAGGCTTTGCCAGTTTGCTAAATTCTCACTATCTTCAGAGCAAAGTTCAATACTTAAGTTTACTGACAGAGTTCAATTGCCTGAATGCCCTCCGCTTCATATTCTTTTAGCAGTTTCTCTGTCTGTAAACACCCATACATACAGCCCCTTGTTTGGAACTAATTTTAATTATTATTCATCTAAGTTTCTCTGGATCCTATCTCCATGACTATATCATTGGCCCCTTGCTAGCATAAAGCCTTGCGTGTAGTAATATTATTGTTGATGACTAATATAACATTTCATTGGAACTAGGATGCCATTGAGAGTGAGATAGACTAGTTATTTTCTGTGCTCTGAGGAAGAAAAATCATGAAGAAAAAACATTGCCACTTACATGACAGCACACCCTTGGTTGCAAATTCATCCTAGTTTCTTATAGACATGAAAAAAAGATGTGTCTTTGAATGAATGAATCGTAATAGATGTGAAATAAGTGTTTATTTTGTTTCATGTGTGTCTGTTTTCTGTTCGTGTTGTGTGGAAGATAGATGAGAAAGTTTATGAAATTACAGGGTAAGGTCTTAAAATTCTATTTCTTGAAAATTTTAAACTGCCATTCTTTCTCTTTTTGGGAATAGGAATCGCATGACCTCCTCTTTTGAATGGAGCACTACTACTTCCTTTCCTAATGCAGCTTTCCTCATTTTGTTTCACTCATGTTTTCTTTCATGTTTTTTTGCTTTTCCCTATAGATTTTTTTTCAGATTGAGGTTTTTTTTCTTTTTTGGTGGGAGCAGTGCTTTATGGAGGAAGGTGACCCTTAAAAAAAAAAAGCCTATAGGACCTTCTAGAACACTTCATCAAGGAACCAGGAATCTTTTTAAGATTATCACAAAGTGACAGAAATGATCAGAGTTAGCATCTATGATGCCAAATGCAAATTTCAGTGGGTGAAAAATGCATTTTTGGACTAGAGTATAACTACTTTGCTAAAGTGGCCCATTAGGTGATCATAATACTAGTGACTGGGTAGAACTTCAGACCCTGGGGATTGACACCAACAACATAGGTTCCGTCTCATTCATCCTGAGTGATTTTCATGAACATCACTTGATGTGTAGAGTCCTTAACTTATTCCTGGGAATGACATCTTTCTGATTTTACTAACCAAGAAGAGTGGAACAAACTTATTTCCCCTGAAGGTTCTTGGTTATTAAAATTCTCACTTGCCTTAGCCTGGTTCTTTTGAGTGCCTCATCTTGTTTAAACCTGGAACCCCGAATTCTTCTTTTCCCAGGCCATATTATGAATGATTGTACTAAAAGCTGGCATTTTGGAGGGATAGCTTTCCATATGTTTGTTCAGTTTTTCTGGGTCTTAGGCACATTAGAATCAATCTGCAGAGTTTCAGAATCCCAGTGTGTACCCAGACAGACTGAGTCAGAACCGCTGGGAGAGGGACCAAGGCACCAGTATTCTGGTCAGTGCCGCAGACGATTCTGATTGGCAGCCAAGGGTCCCCTGTGCTATTTTAATCTATCTAATGACCCTGTGGAGCATGTATTTTCCACATTTTATGTTTGGAAACACTGAGGACAGGATTGATCAACCTAGCATTAGTGGAGATTCACACCCAGTTTGTCTGATTCCAGAGACTGTTCTTTCAGTACTTATCAGTTATGCTTTGGAGCCAGACTGTTTGATTAAAACAGAGCAGGGGCATCCTGCAGTATTTACAGAGGTCCCTCTGTAACATCGGTTCAGGAAGTACTTTTAAATTCCTGGTTAGTGTGCAGGCATCGATATTGTGTTCTTTTCTCCTGTAGTCTGCACATCGGGACGTACAGAATTTCTGTCAGATCAGGGGTGTGTTTGCTGATCAGCATTTTATTATTGATCACTCAGATAGTCCATGCATGATCCCAGGGGGATGAGTTGTTAAGTTTTAGGTACTTTATTAAAAGGTGTGCTTCTCTGGAGTCAGTTGTTCTGTGGGGAGAGCAGGTGGTGGCCTCTAATGAGTGGGTTGATAGCTTAAGCGTGAGCAGTTGTTCACCTGGGATCAGCTCTCGCAGAACTGTGGAGACGGACATAAACAGTCCCCTGGGCCAACCCCATGGGTGCAGAGCGTCCTCCAAAGAGGACACGCACGGGGAGGAGGTCAAGGGTGCATTCCAGGTAAAGCCCAGGGAAGGGAAAGAAAAAGAGAAAGAGTGCGGGGTGGGGGGGGGGGGCAGCAACAGGGTTAAGGAGAGGGGTCCAGGGAGAGGAAGCCTGTGATATTTGCAGGAGAGAATACCCTGAGGAAAAGGGAGAGAAGAAGTCAGTTGATGGAGGGGTCCTGCGGAGCCTGCCTTCTGCGATGCTGTGTTTGGGATTCAGGTTATTCAGAGGAGAAGATGAGTGGGTGGGGGAAGGGAGAGGTGCACCTGACCTTGGGGATGAAGGAACGATAGGGAGGTAACTGTGGTGATGGAGCGGGCGGAGATGAGGGTGAAGGTGGCAGGGGCCTCGTGTGAGATGGTGCCGATAGTTTCAGCAAAGTAGGAGAGATGATCTGATGGGAGTGTGAGGTTTCAGCCCCAGGGGAGAGCAGGAGCATGGCAGCTGCTGTGGCGATGGAGAATTCTCTTGCCTGAAGAATCCCATGGACAGAGGAGCCTGGCGGGCTACAGTCCATAGGGTCGTAAAGAGTCAGACACGACTGAAGTGACTTAGCACACACATTCTTTATATATGTATGTATTTTTTAGTTGATGATGCCTGGTCTTAGTTGCAGCATGTGAACGCTTAGTTCTGGCACATGGAATCTAGTTGCCTGACCAGGGATCAAACCTGGGTCCCCTGTGTTGGCAATGTGGAGCCCTAGCCACTGGACCACCCGGGGAAGTCCCTGGAAGTGATTCTTCTTGTGCTGAATAGTTTTTAAATGACAAGTCCCCTAAGGCATTTCATATAGAATTTAAAGATTCCAGAGGCAGTTTTCATACAGCTTTTTGAGAATTCATCTCACAGCCCAAATTTAAGCTCACACAGTGTATTCTCTTTTCCTGAAGCCTAGTAAGGCTAGAAAGAGGGAAGACTTGTAGGCAGCCTTTCCTTTTCCAAACAGTAGTTGAGTGGCTTTAACTAAGTGAGCAGCTTATTGTGGGTGTTTGGATCTGTTAGAAGTGTCTTAAGGATTTTTCAAGTTTCATAGAAATTGAGCTTTTGAAATTTCATGTATTTCTCTCTCTACTTATCTGTCTGTGCCTTCGCAGGGATACGTAGAAAAGTGCGCTTAAGTGTTTAACCCAGTGAATTTGCACATTGTTGTTGTTTGGTCTGTCAGTCTTATCCAACTCTTTGCAACCCCATGGACTGTAGCCCGCCAGGCTCCTCTGTTCATGGGATTCTCCAGGCAAGAATACTGGAGTGGGTTGCCATTCCCTTTTCCAGGGGATCTTCTAGGAATTGAACCCTTGTCTGCTGCATTGGCAGGCAGATTCTTTACCACTGAGCCACCAGGGAAGCCCTGCACAAACAATGCAGGGGCATAATAACACTGAAATCAAGAACTGGAATGTCACTTGCCCTTCCAAAGCTCTTCTGTGTGTTCTCTTCTTCCCAGGGTAATCCCTTTCCTGGTATAAGAGCTGAAATGGTAAATTAGCATGTACAGTCACGTCATACACAAACTTGTCTACAGCTTGTTGCCAGGGTTTGGGTTAGTTCTGTGCAGATCTTGAAGTAAGGTGGCCTCAACCATCTTCCTGAAAATGTAGTGTCAGTTAGGAGGCTTGTGGCTTGGCGTGGGCTGCTGACTTCAGATCTGTTCGTTGCACTCGTGGACTTGCACAGGCTGCCCCAGACTGGCTCAGATGTGTTTGCCTCGTGTGTATGACACACCCGTGGGTCTCTGGGATCCTGGGCTGTTGCAGGTGGTTTTGGATCTCTCCCAGGTCCTGGGTATCCCTGGGCCTCTGCATTCATTGCAGGGAATGCCGGCGACTCCTAGGTATCTTTAGGGCCTCTTCATCCTGGCACAAACATCTCTTCTACTCTGACTTCGAGCTCAAGCCTGATGAAGTGGTTTCATTGACTTGAAGATTATTTGTAAATGTCAGAAGATTTGCCAGCATTTAAAAATTGGGAGATTTCACATCAAAATGTAGATGTGTGTCTTCTCTTGGAATGAACTAATACTTGGCCTCACCAAGCCTGCTTTCCTCAATTGGGGCACTGTGCTGGGACTGAATCTCTGTGACCCCCTTTCCTCCACCCTGTCCCCTTTATTTTGTGAGGTTCTCTCCTGAACCTCTTCTTGCGTCTCTAAGTATTTGTGTGTAAGAGTCTCCTGAGATTGCGAAAGGAGAACCTTCAAAGTCTCCAAAACTTTGGTATCTTTGAGGTTTTTCTTAGTTCCAGTAACTTAACTATTTTCCAGCAAGTTGAGAGGTTCACTCCTGAACCTCTTCTCCCCCTTGCTTCTCTAGGCATTTGTGTTGAAGAGTTTCCTGAGATCGCAGATGGAGAACCTTCAGACTCTCTGAAACTTTTTGTATCTTTGAGGGTTTTCTTAATTCCAATAACTTAACTATTTTCCAGCAAGTGTATTATCTAAACCCTGGATCACAAGCTTCTAGCCAGAATCACAGGCATGGTATTATACTTTGCTTAAAATTTTTTAAAATTAACCTTTTATTGAGCAGGTCATACTTTCACATGGTTCAACACTTACTAATGGAGTGTGTCACCCCATCAGTTTGGAGAGCACCACCTGGGCTGTCTGACCAAAGGGTCAGGTTCTCAGGGCTGGAGGCTTGCATGAAAACCCCGATTCCATGACTTCTAGCAGCCAGCCTTTGCAAGTTCCCTGACCTCTCTAGCTTTAGTTTCCTCCTTTGTAAAACACCGTGTTGGGGAAATTAAACAATATAATGCCTCCAGGGTGCCTGACACATAGCAGGCAGTCAATAAATATTAGCATTGATTGTCTAAGTGAATGCACTGCTGTGGCTTTCCTGATTCTGCTGTGGGTTTTCCTACATCGGATGGCAGTGGGGGCACCAGGGTGACTTGGGGGTTATTTTCCCTAGGCCTCCCCAGTGAAGATGCAACACACAGCAGGGGTTCTTCGCTGGGCCAGTATCGTTGCAGGGGCGTTTGTTGTCATTGTCAGGGTGGGGATGAAGACTTTACAGCCAGTGGATTGGGAGTTCAAAGAACTGGGGACCTCCAGGTGCCTCTAATAGGACTGCTTTAAGGCCTGCATTTTCATTTTTTAAAAGTTCTGTTTTAAGGTATTTTGGGACTTCCCTGGTGACTCACTGGTAAAGAATCCTCTTGCAATGTAGGAGAAGCAGGAAATGCAGGTTTGATCCCTGAGTCAGGAAGATCCCCTAAGAGGGCATGGCAACCCACTCCAGTATTCTTGCCTGGAGGATCCCCACGGATAGAGGAACCTGGCGGGCCACAGTCTGTGGGCTTGCAGAGAGTCAGACATGACTGACTGACTGACTGAGCACGCACAGGGTATCTTTGGTCTCTGAGGTCCTTTTCTTTTTGTCTCTGTAGCCAAGCAGAAGAATGAGGAATTGTATCATGACAGTGGGGTGGTTTAAAATTCTCACTGAGGATGCCCTGTGTTCCTTATTTAAATAGCATCAGCAATCAAGAGCCTTTTTCTTAGAGGCCACTGATGCCTCTCAAGAAATCAACCAAGGCTTACACACAAGCAGGAGGAAAAAAAAAGTTTATTTAAAAGAACAAATTGTAACCAGTGTTTAAAAGCAGAGAATAGAAACCTCCCTCAGTAAATGTAACAATGTGTATACTTAATTATTTGATTTCATAATCTTATGTTATTCCAGTTGAGGAAAGGGAGAAGATGGGAGGCAGATAAGAAACACAGGACTGGGGAGAGGCTGGCGAAGGATGGAGAGAGACTTGGGGAGAGGTGGTGGTGGGGGGGTTAGTGAGCTCAGAGAGGGGGAACCAGCTTAAACATGTTCTTTGACAAGCTTGCTGTTGACCTAGACTTGTGGATACATTTTAAAACTGCCACTTAGGTTAAAATTGTTGTGTTTTGAAGGAATTTTATTAATAATATGCCTAGAAGAAAACATGTTAGCAGTCTGGTTTTGAAGTGGGAATAGTTAGAAATCAGTCTTTGGGTAAGATGGCACGCGTGAGTTCATGCTTTAAACATTGGTAGGTGAAATGCAATCCCTTGTGGCTCAGTTCGTAAAGAATCTGCCTGCAATGTGGGAGACCTGGGTTCGATCCCTGGGTTGGGAGGATCCCTTGGCGAAGGGAAAGGCTACCCACTCCAGCATTCTAGCCTAGAGAATTCCATGGACTATACAGTCCATGGGGTCACAAAGAGTTGGGCATGACTGAGGGACTTTCACTTCACTTCACTTTGTTAGTCTCAAAAACAGGATAACCACCTCTGTGGATCAGAAGTGGAACAGAACTTCAAATAGTGGGGCCAAGGTCAGCTTCTGTAAGGTGGGGGGGCTTGACTTGGAAAGTGCGAAGTGCAGCTGAGAGCTAAACGCAGCAGATACTAACAGCTCAGAGATGGTATCCAAGCATCCACGGCCAGCAGCTGGGAAGAAGTTGATTAACACTTTTCTTTTGAGACGCTTCAGTAACTGGCCCACTGGCTAGAAGAACAGGGATGGGAGTCTTAGAGATGATGCTGAGGCACTGGGGCAGGTGTTAACCTGTGCATTCCTGCCCCCTTGGAGAGTCTGGAGAGAGGCCTGGAAATCCATATTCTTAAAAGGTCTTCAGGTGATTCTGAGAGCAGGACCACTCTGAGAAACACTGCACTGGTAGAAAGAAATGACAGCTTAAGAGTAATGAGAACTTACCAAAAGTAAGTTGGGTTAAGGTTTACTTTGCACCTAGGAGTTTTTGTATTCATGCCCTGGGACTGGTGGCTTAAAAAAAAAACTGTAAGACTTCCTTGGTGGTACAGTGGATGGGAATCTGCCTGCGAATGCAGAGGACACGATTTCAATCCCTAATGTGGGATGATTCCACATGCTGCAGAGCCACTAAGACCTGTGAGCCACAACTACTGAGCCTGAGTTCTAGAGCCTTGGAGCCACAGCTACTGAGTCTGTGTGCTGCAGCCACTGAAGCCTGAACACCTGGAGCCCGTGCTTTGAAACAAGGGACGCCACCAAGATGAGAAGGCTGTCCTCTGCCCCGAAGAGTAGCCCCATTCACTGCAACTAGAGAAAGCCCACAGGCAGCAATGAAGACCCAGTGCACCAACGAATAAACTGTAGGAAAACACACACAACCTGAAATTACCATTGAAAATCCTACTGAAAGTGTGTAGTTCTGTGGCATTAGTACATTTGCAGTGTTGTGTGGAACCACTATTCTCTGTCTGGTTCTGTTGTTCCTGCCCCCAGCCCTTAGCAACCACTAATCTGTTTTCTCGCTCCCTGGGTTTGTTGACTCTGGATATTTCATGTAAATGGAATTGCACAGTATGTGTCTTTGTGGGAGTGTCTGGCTGCTCTCACTGAGCATAACCTTTTCAAGATTCATCTGCGTTGAAGCCTGTTTGAGTACCTCGTTCTTTTTTACGGCCGGATAAAATTGCACTGTATGGATACACTACACTTTGTTTATCCAGTCCTCTGTTGATGAGTGTTTGAGTTGTTTCCAGGGGTTGGCTGTTGTCAGCAGTACTGCTAGGAACATTTCTGTACAAGGTTTTGAGCACCCGTTTCCAATGGTTTTAAGTATATATCTAGGGATGGTATTACTGGGTCATATGGTGATTCTCTGCATAACAGCAAACTCTTTACCATAGTGGTTGCACGAGCAGTATATGAGCGTTACAGCTACTCTACATCTTCCAGAACTTTTTTTTTTCCTTTTTATTTCTTGTTTTAAAAAAATTTCTGGCCATCCTAGTGGGTGCAAATTGGTGTCTCCTTGTGGTTTTGACTTGCGTTTTCCTAATGACTAATGACATGGAGCATCTTTTCTTGTGCCTTTTGGCAACGGTGTTGCTTTTAAGTAGTCACTGTGTATTGAGGTGGGTGTTGTCTTCTTAATGCAGAGTAACAGTTTTGAATGTTGTTGGTGCTGGAGGCAGACAGCCCAGAATCCTAGTCCTGACTCTTGCCAGGCTTTGGGCAAGCTAGAATTCTCTGAGCCTGCCTGCCTTGTTGGTGTAACAGCGATGCTAACAGTAGCTTCCTTGGAGGGCTTTGTGAACAACAGGAAGGGCCTGTTAAAGCATCTGGGCACAGAGTGAGCACTCTGGAGCCATTGTCTTCATCTTTGTCACAGACGAGGAGCTCTGTCATCATATCTGTGCTTCTTTCCTTAGTGTTGAGGATGGCAACCTGGAGGGACACATTGTAGTTGTCGTCTGCTGTGTGAGGCCCTGGGGGACCGTGTCTAGGTTGCCAGGGATAGTGAACGTCTATATTCATTGCTTGAGTTTTCCTGCTTCTGGCCCAAACTCCAGTTTATCCGGGTTGTCAGGGGAGTAAATGTGTTACCAGCCCAAAGCCCAGGAAAGCCCCTTTCCTGGAAGGCTCCCGTGGACCTGGGCAACTTTTTACCAGTTTCAGAGTCCTCCTGGGGCAACACCCTGTGCGGTCCTGATGCAGAGCTGAGCCAGGAGCCAGCTTCGTGCCTCTTTGGACTTAATGTTGAGATGTTATTTTTACTGCATGGTTCTTTTAGATATTGTTTAATGCCTTTCAAGTTGGTAGGGCTGTATGGGCATGTAAGGAACATTTGGGAAGCCGTTTTTATTATATAGAATTCTTGGGGCGTCCCTGGTGGCTCAGCGGTAAAGAACCCACCTGCCGATTCATGGGTTTGATCCCTGATCTGGGAAGGTCCCCTGTGTGCAGAGCAGCCAAGCCCGTGTACCACAACTATTGGGCCTGTGCCCTAGAGCCTAGGAGCCCAACTACTGAACCCATGTGCTGCAGCTCCTGAAGCCTGCAAGCCCTGGAGCCCATGCTTCACAACGAAGAGAAGCCGCTGCAATGAGAAGCTGCAGCTGGAGAGTAGCCCCCATTCACCACAACTAGAGAAAAGCCCGTGCAGCAACTGAGACCCAGTGCAGTCAAAAATAAATAAAAATTTAAAAATCTTAAATACATATACATAATAGAATTCTTGTTTGCTGTGTAATTATGAAGATTTTTGCGTATAGCTATTCAAGAATGATAATCTAGAAATGTGCCTTGAAAACTTTTGAGTGCATTTCAACACACTGTCCCCAGAGAGGTTGTGTGGTGTTGTGAGAGAGCAAGGGGCTTTGGTGGTTGATGGATACGTGTTCAGACCTGAACCACTTACTGACCGTGGGCCTTGAACAAGGTACTTCATCTTTTGGGCCCTCATCTCCTTCAGCAGTAAAGTGAGGAAGATAATGGGTCCTAGCGGCTGGCAGAGTGGTGGTTACTGTTGAGAAGAGCCTGTAAACCTCTCACTTGACCATTGCAACATGTTCTTTTTTTTTTTTGCTATGGTAAAATATACATAATATAAACGTTTCCATTTCACTGATTATTAAGTATACAACTCAGTGGCAGTCACTGCAACATTTTTATTGTTGCGTTATTTCTTCTTTTTGCAGCATTTAGCCTCTCTCATCATCATACCTGGAGGTCACACCTGGCAACAGGTGCCCCTTCCCCTCCCCTCCTGCTTGCCCCAGGCTGGTGAAGTTCAGTGAGCTGCAAGTTCTCTAGCACAAGAGGGAAATGCAGGTGTTCGGGGAGGCTTGTCTATTGATGGAGTCTTTCTCAGGGTCATTAAATGGTTCTTTGGGTGGTATTAACTCTCATTGCCAGTTTTGGAGGCAAGGTCTCCTGCTTCTGTCCACACAGGTATTATACTGTTTATTAACATCTGACTATGGGATAGGGAAGAAAAAGATTTCAGGTTCTTTTTGGCTGTTTTCTAGAAACTCTAATTAAGAGCTTTGGGAAGAAGTAGAAATTGAAACTGTTTAACCATCATGTCTTAAGGTTATTTTGGTACTTCATTAATCTCTCCTTTGGACAGGGACTAAAATAAATGTACTGCTTTGGGAAATATTCTGCCATTTCTATTTCCTGCTCCCTTGCTCCTTCATAATTGGCATAATTTCTAAGATTTCCTTGATTCTTTTTCACTGTCTTTTTGGAACTTTGAACTCCAGAGAGAGAGAGACAGACAGACAGACACACAGACAGACATAGAGCTTTACTGTATTACATGCACAGTCAGTCATTTATAAGTAATCTTTCTAAAGAAAAGTTTAGGAGTCAGCATCTTTGTATTGAATTCCTAATTAGGTGACTTAAGAAATGTTCTCAAACACACACAAATATGTTATTGTTTCAGATACCAAATAATAATTATTCTTTCTGTAATTGTATCTGTGAGCGTTAGGAATATCTTTAATTAAGGTAGAGTTAAGAAACTCAACCTTCTTAATGAAATAGCAGATGTAAGCAGTGATCTTTGTGACTGCTTCATTGTTTGGTGAGACGTTGATGGAGAGCTTTATGATGGATAGAGCAGGCTGTCACAACCTAAAGCCCTGGATGAATGTTAGTATCACTCCCAGTGGGACAGCTAGGGATCAGGCACCTCCTGATGTGATGCAGTGGACCACCTGGAAAGTATTCTTGCCAAAAACATTAGTCTTGAATGTAGTAAAGCCTCTTGATATAACACCCAGTTTATAGAAAATTCGAGGGTTGGAAGAATATGTGAAATGACACCATGAGAATATAGTCAACTAAATATAGCACATGGGCTGTCTACAGGGACAAGCGACCTTTTCTCTAGCAAGTGAATAATGAGAGATTTGAAAAAGAAAAAAGGTAGGTGAGACCTGTTAACCAAATAAAAGGGACTTGGGAGACACATCACCCTAAGCAGTTGTGCACCTGTTTTCAATCTTGATTTGCAAAAAGCAATTATACAAAAGTATTTTGAGGCCATCAAGGAAAGCTAAGTGTGGGATGGATAATTAGATGATATTAGGAATTACTTTTAATTTTGTTGGCTGTGATAATAATTGTGGTTATGATTTTTAAAAGCCCTTATCAGAGACACTGAAGTAGATACTAGTGAAATAAATGGTGTCTGGGATTTGTTTTACTTTCATTTACAAAAAAAAGCTGCGAGGAGGGATAGATGAAGTGAGCATGGCAGAAAACTGGTGTTCACACTGGGTAATGTGTCCCAGTCTTTCAGCTTCTGTAAAAAGTTAAAAATGCCGAAATTGGTTTATCGGTGGCATTTAAACACTTCCCTTTAAATAGCGAAAACAAATACAGAACTCTCCAGGCTGGTAGAACCTCAGCTTTTGGAAAATTGCCTTTTGGCTTATCTGCATATTTGGTCTGGTTGGTTTCTTGGCAAATTAGTATTTACATTAACTTCATGTTATTCCTCATCCTGAAGTCCCCAGGAGCCCTCAAATAAACCAAGAGAAGTCATAATTACAGATACTTAGAGAGTTAACGCTATGGATAATTGCTAATCAGTAGGCTGTTCATACCAATAAACAGGCAAAAGAGGGGGTTTGGGGAAGATTGTCAGTGAATGGAAATAAATTAAGTCAGGAGGAGAATAATTTGTGTGCTTGACTGAGTTGGCTTGTAGAAGTGTATGTAAAGAGCACTCTGTATGGTAATGATCGCTAAAGGTGGTCTCTTCTGACTGCTGTAGAATCTGGGGCTCTCCCACCACGCCTTAAATGAACATAGCACTGTAGAGTGTGGGGTCAAACTTGTTTCTCTCTCTCCCTCTGCCTTGTTGAAGTCATTTGACTTCAGTTTGTTACCATCTCTCTGTAGAAGATCACCAAATCGGTATCGTTGGCCCAAATGACTCTGCTGGGCACTAGAATCACATTTCCATCCACCTGGACTTGGTTCCCCGCCTTCCATGCCAGCCTCGCCCGAGCCAGGCTCCCCAGGCTGGCTGAGCACATTCACACCAGCTCTTGGTGCTCTGCCTTGGGTGCCATTCTCACCAGCCCTGCCTTTTTTCCTTAGCCGCCTTCTCAGTTTATAATGATTGTCTCCTCTTCTCCACTGTGAGGTCCCCGAGCAGGACTCCTTTCTGTCTCGGTTGACACTTCATGCCCTGCACTTTGCTTCCATCATCAGTAGACATTTGTTGGATTTATGAGTGAATGATTGATGAATGAATGGACATGTCTGGCTCTGGGCTAAACCTGGAAGGCAGACTGGTGAACGATACAGTTTTTTCCTCCAAGCATCTTGGTCATTGGCTCAGGGAGGGAGATGAGTAAGCCAAACGTTACAGTTTTATGAGAAAAGCACACACAGGTTCTGGAAGTGATGGGAACAAGAAGTCTGGGAGCATGATTGGAGTTAGGGAAAGGAGGAGGGATGGGTGTTTATAGGAGAGGAACCAGTCTTTCCAAAATTAGGGCAGTCAGAGAAAACATTGCATGGTGGGAGTGTGTGGGCTGGTTGTCAGGGAGGTCACACAGCAGGACAGGATGTGACCGGAAGATGGGGGCTCTTGTGGCACAGCTGAGGACTTTGGATTTCCAAAGGCTGTTAAGGATCCCGTGGAGGATCTTAAGCCTGGAATGTCGTGGAAGGATTATTTCTCTTCTCGCTTTAGAGAAACCTCAAATGCACAGAAATGGATGGATCGGATCTGTGTGTTAGAATACCTTCCAGATGGGTTGAAGGTGCTAGGAGAGGCTTCAGGAGTTTAGGGTGGGTTGTGGCTAGTGGGGAGAGACCACAGGCCCGATGGATTTCCGTGGGCAGGAGCACACTTCTGATCAGGCTGAATTTCCTGACGATTACAGCATTTCTTAGCATGGCTCCCCTTGAGTCTAGAGCCCTAGGGGCTGGGACACATGGGAAGCAGGTAGTCACACAGCTCTCGGGAGGCTGTGATGAACAGGAAATTGTCACGTCGGGGGTGTTCACCCTTACTGGGCCACCACTCTTTGTACTGGTGGTGTGTGATACCACTCAGGAAGCACTTGTCACCACAGCCACTTCTTTGTCATCACAGGAATGTTAAAGGATCCTCTGGGTTCTCCTGGTTCTTGAACCAAACTCAGGGTGAGCAAGGAAGCAGGGTTTGTGTCCAGGGTGTCAGAACATCCCTGCCTCCTGTGTCTCCAGGCCCTTGGAAAGCCCGTCTCCTCACAGAGGCTGATGATGATCAAGTAGTGGTTAAGGGCCCAGACTTCAGTAGTGGCGGGGATCAAAGGATTTGAGAGTGAATTACAAGATCCTGACTGTGAGAAAGACTTATTAATATCCAAAGAGGAAGGATCAGGTTTTTTTAGGGGCCTGTTAGATACCTATTAGATACTCAGAGCTTCCCAGGTGGCTCAGTGGTAAAGAAACCGTCTGCCAATGCAGGAGACACGGGTTCGATCCCTGGGTCAGCAAGATCCCCTGGGGAAGGAAATGGCAACCCTCTCCAGTATTCTTGCCTGTGAAATCCCATGGACAGAGGAGCCTGGCGGTCTATAGTCTGTGGGGTTGCAAAGAGTCAGACATGACTGCATTAGATAACCAGGTGAAAGAGTCTGTAGTGGGCAGTTGAATCTGTGACTCAGAATTGCTTTGGACTCTTCTCTCCTGCCCCATCCATGTCATCAGTAACTAGCTTTATTACTGGCCTTCTGTGCAGTCCCTCTTGTAACTTCTCTTGCGTTCTCATCTGTCACACAGTCCCCTCTCCTTGCCCCTTCGGCTGTGTACCTGTGGGTGCGATTGATGTTTTGTGCTTCCCTCTGCTCTGCCAGGTTGTTATTTTTCCCCCCGCTGCACTGTAACTTTGAAAAGAAGCCCACTTTGCTGCAAATATCCAGTGGCTCCCCCATTGTTCACTGACACTCTCACACTCCTCAGCCAACTTTCCTAGTGTTCTCTCCAACCAAGTGGAGCCACTACTGTTTGTTAGCAAACACACCCCACATTGTCCAGACGTGGAGCCTTTAGCCTTTGTCCACGCTGCTACTTCCAGGCAGCATGGCCCCCCACTCTCTCTCTTAAGCCTCTGGCTCCCTTGATGTAAAGTCAAAACTCAGTTTAGAGGTGAATTAAAGTATTGAGCCTGTAGCATAGGCTGTTGACTGTTGGGAGGAGAGCTACCCAGGAGGCAGATGTGTCTCCTGGTCACTGGGTTTCAGGCGCGTGTGTTTGTGCGGAGACTGATGGCCTCGGGCTCCCATGTTTGGGGGTGAAGTGCCTTCTCATGCTTAGTCACAGGACGTCGTGTGCCAGTCCAGCCCCGACTGTAATTGGAGATGGAAGATTATCTTGACGCTGATGGTGTCCTTTTCCCTGTTGTTCTGGGACTGTGTTTTGAATTAAATTGTTTTAGAAACAGATGGCCGACTGAGAGTTTTTTCGCCTTTGTTCTTAGTGAATTGAGTATTTAGTTGAGTTTGTTTTGGTTACTTAAAGTGCTGACAGCCTTGCTTTCCAGGTTGGTAAAAGAGGATTGCATTTTATTTAGGAAAAAAATAAAGTGCGACCGAATATCTCCCAACAAATACTCTGGAACATGCTTTGAATTAAACCAACATTTTAATATCCTTACCTCCTCAAATGAGAAAATTGTGCAGAGAGAGAGAGAGGCCCAGATCCCAATGGGAAGCTATCCTGGTGTTTTAGCTATAATAGTATGCATTGTGGAAAAGCTTCATGGACCCATTATTTCAGGATTGTATGGTTGCAGTTGTTGTTTTATGAAGTTGCTCATTAGCTCTCTTCTTGTTTCAGTGATGTCACTAATTGTTATCTGTATCTCCATCTCTCGAGGAGGAAGTGGAAGGTATGACTAATTACAGCAGATTTCTTCTGGGGAGCTGAGCAAGTTTGATACAGAACGGAACCCTAGAACCTGGTTCTGTTATCTGTGGAAGGTTCTGGAGCTGTCGTCTCCCTCTCTGACCGGGATTGTATCATGCCAGTGCTGTGCTTTTTATTAGCTTTTATGTTTCCAGTTAAAACGGAAGCCCCCACTACTGATGTAGTAGCCATTTGCCAGTTTGGGGACCACCCCTTCCCTTTCTGGGGAATCCATATTATGTTAGGGTCCAAGGGCTGCAGGGAGGACCGGCAGTGTGGCATGTGACCTGGGCGTGGCTGGGGGGACACTCCTGGCTGGACTTTGAACTTGGCGGGAGTGAGGTCATGAAGCAGAGGCCCAGAGGGTCCACTTACAGCTGTGCCAGTGTTGGTCCCGCCGGGCGGCGTCGGCTGCCACCCCGTGCAGAGACGCCAGCCGGCTCCCTCACTGCCCGGCCTCACTTGTCTCTCAACTGTGTCCCGAGCCCGAGCCAGCTTGTTCGTTCCGTGGACCCTCTGGTGTTTTTCCACTGAATCCCCTCCTGCTTATGTGGCCAGAGCTGTTTCCACTGCGAACAACAGAGAACCCTGACTGAGAAACCCTCACAGCTTGAGGAAGCAAGCAAGCATTGGGTCGCATGTCAGGCCTGGACAGGGGAAGTCCACACTTTCACCCGTTTTCAGGAACCTTGTGTCTCAGGAGGAGAAGAGGGAGCTGAGACCCAGGGATGTGAGGTGAGTCACTCAGGGTCGGCAGCTCCTGAGCTTGTGAGCCGGACCCCAGACCCACAAGTTTCCTGTCATCTCTGCTCCATCACAGAGCCTTTTGCTCGAGCCAGGAATGAATGGTGTTGTCTTGGTCACTCGAGCCACCCTAACAAAACACCAGACTGTGTGACGTCAACAGGAATTAGCTTCCTTCTAGTTCTGAGGCTGGAGTCCATGATCAAGGTGCCGGCAGGGTTGGTGTCTGTCGAGGCTCCACTCCTGTGCTTGTGGATGCTGCCTTCTCGCTGTTTCCTCACATGGCCTTCATGCCCAGGCACCTGGGGCCGGCGAGCTCTGGTTTCCCTCTTCTTATAAAGAGGCCGGTTCTGTCGGATCAGGAAGGACCCCACCCTCATGACCGCCTTTAACCTCCATCACCTCCGTGAAGGCCCCCATCTCCAAACACGTCACAGTGAGGGTTAGAGCTTCAACACAGAGACCTGGGCAGCACTGTTCAGTTCATGACAGACGGGAACTATGGCGTTTCAGGCAGTTTATTGTTGTTTGTGATTTAATAAAAGTTGAGAAACAAAGGATATCAAAAGAAGATTTATAAAAGTTTTTACGTAGTACTGAGGTCTTAAAATACCCAGGTTTGGCCGGCACGCTCAGTCGCTTCAGTCGTGTTTTTCTCTTTGTGACCCCGTGGACTGTAGCCCGCCGGGCTCTCTGTCCATGGGATTCTCCAAGGAAGAACATCCAAGGAGTGGGTTGCCATTTCCTCCTCCAGGGGGTCTTCGTGACCCAGGGATCGAACCTGCATCTCTTATAGCTCCTGCATTGGTAGTTGGATGGTTTACCACTTGTGCCCCCTGAGGTCTTTAAAATCCTGAGGACTGGCCAGCAGTTACTATTTATTCGCCTTGAGGTTGAGTCTTTTCTGTGCAGGGAGCTCTTCGGTGATTGTTCTTTGGCTGAGCCCCCGGATCCAACCTGAAACGCTGAATCGGGAACCACAGTTCCCAAACCACATGGGACCTGTGAAGCCTGCCCTCTGGTTTCAGACTGTAGCTCCCCCAGCAGAGCCTGGCCATCTCCTTTGGTGTCTGTTTCAGCATTCTCCACTGACCTGGTTGCTGTCGTCCCCACCCCTCCCCGGCCAGAATCCCTTTCAGCACTCTCCAGCAGGTCCGTGCATCATGCCCTGTCTGCACTCACCCTCTCCTCCAGGTGAAGGTCAAAGGCTGCTTCCCCTCTGGACCCCGTTTCCTTCTTCCTTCCCAGCCCCCTGGGCTCTTCCCTCGTCCTTTGCATCTTCCACTTCTTCCTCTCTTATGGATTGTTCCGTCAGCATTATTCCTAGTCTGTGAGCCGGACCCCAGAGAATGGTGCTTGTGCTTGGCGTTAGTATTACCCACGGCGTGGTTTTCGAAACACAGGTTCCACCACAGCAGGAGCAGCAGCAAACACAGACACCCACACTGAGTCCTGAGCCCCAGGCCCACCTGCTGAGTGAGAACCCGACTTAGTTTTATTTGGAAAGCATCTTAGACATTAAGCAAAGTTGCGAAATTAGCAGAGTTCTCATAAGCCCACTTACTCAGCATCTCCTCTTGACCCTGGTTAACCTGTTCTTCATGCTGTAGTAGGAGGGACTTTTAGATCATTATTCTGACCGTGTCATTCTTGCTTTATGCTTTTAAAGGATATCATGATGGCTTTTACTCTAGGGAAGAATTTAAGCTTTCCATCCTAAGACACAGACACACAAATCTCAATTACAGAAAAGATTGATAAATTTAACCACATTAAAACTGATAATTTCTGTTCATCAGAAGACCACATAAAATTCAGATGTTATTTATGTTACTATATATATGTGACCTGATAAATGTGTCTTTATAAGTAGTATTTCTTATCTACTCAATATTTGGTAATAAAAACAGTACCACTTGGAAGAGAGCGTAGAAGGTAGGAGGTAGCTGGTTGAAGCTATTAATAGACAGTTGGGGTTGGAGAAAGAAAGAGAAGAGACACATTCTTTTCTAAACCAGGGAGAGAAAAATGAAAGGTAGAAAAAGGAGAGGATGGTTTTAAGAATGGCACTAAAATCCTTCTTAGGACAGCCTAAGAACTAGGATAAAAGGTGCTGAAGATTTGCCACATTGGTTATTGGTTTAATTATCTGACTGCTTTTGTTTTCAAACACCTAGAGATTCTAGCGGGCTCTTGTTCTGTGGCGGACCTAATAGCCACGGAGTGGAGATGACTCACCCTGCTTTGCAGACTCCACAGTTCAGCAGAGAAGCAAAAGTAATGGTTCTGTTTGGATGAAAGCTCTTTAGAGGTTTTTGATGTTGTCGTCCCTTGGGTTTTCCAGGCCAGCTCTCAGAGGATGTTTTGTTTTCTGAGCGCCTGTGCCTGCAGCTGTGAGCTGCCCCGCGTGGACGGTGGGACCTCAGAGCTCAAACAGCATGCCTTGGCATAGGTTTCAGGGGCACAGAATTTAGCATGTGCTTTCAATGCATTTATAACACAACTTAGCATATTTTTCAATGTAATTTCTTCACTAGCAATCTTAATGAAATAGGCTGATTTGCCTCAGCCTGGTGTGGTGTGAAGAGCATTCAACCAGTGGGGGCTTAGGAACCTGCCTTTCTAGGCTGGCTCTGCCCTGATGCTATTTTGAGCAAGTCAGCTTAAACTCTGAGCCTCATTTGCCATGCGAGGGGGTTGCCAAGGTCTTAAAGGATCCATTCAGCTTGAAAAGTCCACGATGCCATGTTTGACTAGTGTATTTAGGGAGGGTTTCCAGATGGAAAAATACAACTTTCAAAAAGGATAAATACCAAATTATGCATGTGTGAATGAGACCAGCAACTTCCTAGAGACTGGCAGCTCACACATGAGTTTTAAAAAAGTTTTATTTTTTAAAATATTTATTTATTTGTTTTGTTTTTTTTGGCCATACTGTGCTGCTTGTGGTATCTTAGTTGCTCGACCAGGGATTGAACCCAGGCCCTCAGCAGTGAAAGCATGAAGTCCTGACTAACTATTGGATCACCAGGGAATTCCCAAGATTTTATTATTTTTTTTAAAGAACAGTTTTAGATCCATTCAGGTAGCAAAATTGAGAGGAAAGTAGAGAGATTTCCCATATACTCCCTGCCCCCACCCACGCATAGCCTCCCCCATTGTTAACATCCCCCCACCAGATGGTACGTTTGTTACAGTAAATGAACCTACACTGACACAGCATTGTCACCCAAAGTCTAGTTCACTTTGGGGTTCACCTTTGATGTGCTTTCTACGGGTTTGCATTGTGAATTTTTCATCACTATGAATCTGCATGGCACTTGGGCAGCTTGGCAGGCACCTACAAAGGAGAAGGGGGTGCGAGGTTGTACCGTCTACACAGGAGAAAGTGGCTTAGTACTTTTACGCAGAGTGTGGTTGGGTCTGGACCCACCTGGGTGCTATGCAGAAGCTCAGCGGGCCCTCTCCTGGCCCGGCCCTGCCCCACAGTGCCCGTATCTTAACAAGATCCCCCATCTCACGTGTATCATCCCCATTCCTTTCTCCGTGTTGTCCAAGAGAGAACCTTGCACACTTGTGTGAACTTGAGAGCTTGAAAATTGATCTCCAGGGCTTAAAATTAGAGTCTTGGAAGCTTTTTCTGCTGGGAGAGACTCACCTGGGTTTTCTAACCTCTTCCTGAATTAACTACAGAAGTGATTCCCATGGCATTTCGGCGGCTGTCTCTTTAGAGCTGATTTCTTTCTCCTGGGACTTGGCCAAAAGGAGGGGGGAGAAAGCACCATGGCTTGGCTCACCTCACAGTTCTTAATAGGAAGTTTTTGTTCCTCTGTTTTACTAGCCAGGAGAATTTTTCATTCTTTTGATCACTTTGCCTTCCCTGTTCCCTGTCCTTTGTAGGCAGAATTGATTGAATTCTAAGTTGCATCAGATACTTGGGCTCATAAATTAGCCACTAAATGCTTCTCTCTTTGCTGTTTTATCTCTTGCAGTTTTCCAGTGCACTTATGAGTATGTTTCTGATTCAATTAAAAAGGGATCTTTCTCTTTCTTCAGGTCTTCTATTTAAAAATAAATCATAGCAGAGTTTTCAAACACATAAAGTAATTTATTCTTAGGAAAACTTTTAAATCTATGTGCTGCATAGTTGCATATATTATTATTTTATTACTTCTCAAATTTATCACTTCTTAACCTTTACTATGGAGGAGAGCAGCTGCTACTTTACTGTATTTGTAGTAAGTATTGTCTTTACTTTTACTCATGCTTGGAATATGGTAGGTAAATAGTAAAAGCATATAGACCAGAAATGCTAGAGCTTAGTTGTATGGAAGACAACAGATACCTAATATATATTGCTATGAAAAAACCTAAAATCTCTGAGAAACAGTTTTCTTCTTTAATTATCTATTCATTTTTAAAAGTCATATTCCACAGAAAGTGAGCAGCTTTAAAGTAAGCAGCTTCTGTCTGGTGTAAATTTGTAACTTTCAGATGCTAACCGAACCAGCTAGAAATAGTTCATCTATATAAATATATGATTGAATATAATTTACAAGTTTTAGTGTGTACACACAAGATCTATTCAGTTTTGTCTAAATGCTGCTCTTTCAACTTCTATGCCATGTAACAAGCTATTTTAATTCTGTATTAGGTCTCTTGTAACCTTACAGATTAAATAGCATTTTTATTGTTCATTTATAGCATCCATGCTTGTTTAGATTTAACCACATTTTTATCATTCCTTTATTCTCAGATCTTCCCTCCAGGATAATCACCTTTTCTTTTCATGTATATCCTTGTTTAGAGAGGCTCTTCTATTGGTCTTCTGTTAGTATAACCATTTAAAAAAAAGATCTGAAACTGTCATTATTTTTAAAAATAGAGAGTACTGCTGGTTATTCAAGTCTAGATGTCAGATGTTTCCTCTCAGCATGTTGAAGATATTACTGTTTCACTGTTAGTTGGCTCCTAGTTCTGTGAAGTAGTTACGTGATGGTTAATTGCCATTCCTTTTCTCTTACTACCTGCACAATTATTATTATTTATTTATTTGGTCTTTGGTGTCCTATGGTATCATAACGTGTGTTGGTATGGGTTTTTAAAAAAGATTCACCTGATTTGTGATTCTTTGTCTTCCTGAATTGAAGGATTCATGTCTCTTATTGAAGAGTTCCTAGCACTATCTCTTTTAATATTGCCTCCACTCAATTCCCTCCACTACTTCCTTTAAAACTTTGATCCAGTGTGTGTTGTACTATCTCATTCTGCCTTGTATATGTTCTATATGTTTCTTTTGTATGTCTCCTCCTTTTGTTCCTCTGTGCTCCATTCTGAATAATTTCCAGGTCTGATCCCCAGTTCACTAAAGCTCTCTTCAGCTATGTCTGAGTTGCTGTTTATTGTGTATTTTATATTGTATATTGAGTTTAAAGGGCTTCCCTGATAGCTCAGTTGGTAAAGAATCCACCTGCAATGCAGGAGATCCTGGTTTGATTCCTGGGTTGGGACGATCCACTGAGAGGAGATAGGCTACCCAGTCCAGTATTCTTGGGCTTCCCTTGTGGCTTAGCTGGTAAAGAATCCACCTGCAATGCGGGAGACCCGGGTTTGATCCCTGAGTTGGGAAGATCCCCTGGAGAACGGAATGGCTACCCACTCCAGTATTCTGGCCTGGAGAATTCCATGGACTGTATAGTCCATGGGGTCGCAAAGAGCCGGACACGACTGAGCAACTTTCACTATTATTCACTATTGAGTTTACAATGTTTAATTATTATATTTTTTCATTTCCAAATGTTCTTTTGGTTGTTTTTCAAATCTTTCTGGTCAATTTTTTTCATAGACTCTTGCTCCTTATTCATGTTTTCAGTTCTTTCTTTATTATTTAAATGAATTAGACATACTTTGAAAAATGTACACCATTCCAGTATCTGAAGTCTTTACAGTTCTGATACCATTTGTGTGGAATTCTCTTTTCACTTTTGGGGGAGGTTTCTCTTGACTCTTTTTCATAGTACCTGAATTCTTATGTATTTTGTGATTTTTAACTTTGCACTCATGACTGAGCATTAAGCTGACTGGTGCAGTGTCCCTGTAGGCTTTCTATTTAAATATTCCTCTAAGACCTGTGCCCTGGGCCTTCCATCAGGGGTCTGGGCCATTGTATTTCCTGCCTCTCTGTACAGTATATCTGAATTATAGGTGGAAATACCTAAATCACTTAAATGATCATGACACTATCCCAAGGATGAAGAATATGAAAGTTTGAGAGGATGATAGAATGCTTTTGGCACATATCAGAACTTGGTCCTCAGACACGTTCATTCACTCATTTATTCATTCATTCACTTAACAGCTGTTTATTGAAATTTACTGATAGCTCAGTTCCTAAAGATTTCGCCTGCAGTGCAGGAGATCCCAGTTCAATTCCTGGGTCAGCAAGATCCACTGAGAGGAGATAGGCTACCCACTCTAGTATTCTTGGACTTCCCTTGTGGCTCAGCTGGTAAAGAATCTACCTGCAGTGCAGGAGACCTGGTTTTGATCCCTGGGTTGGGAAGATCCCCTCAAGAAGGGAATGTCTACCCACTCCAGTATTCTGGCATGGAGAATTCCATGGACTGTATAGTCCGTGGGGTTGCAAAGAGTCAGACACGACTGAGCGACTTTCATTTTTCACTTATTGAGCTGTTAGTATAAGTCACTCACTGTGCTAGGCACTAGGGAGAGAGATCAATAGTTTCTGTCCTCAAAACGCTCAGAGTGTAATGAGCAGACAGTTCATTTCAGTGGGACATGATCAGGGATGTGGCAGGTAGAAAACTAGGGAGAGACACTCACCTGCCTTTGGAGCATTGAGGAGGGAGGTGGTACCTGGGCTGTATCTGCAGGGCCGGTAGAAACAATCCAGGTGGAGAGCAGGGGAAGGGCATCCCAGGCAGAGAGAGAGGGGAATGTGCAGATCACTGAGCCACAGAGGATCTGGGCTTGGGGAACTGCAGGTAGCTCATTGGGCCAGAGCGTAGTTGGGACGGTGTGAGTGGAGCAGGGAAGGATGAGAGGTGAGCCTGGAGGTAGTCTGCAGCCTGGATGTGGAAGGCCCTATAACCAGGAAACTGCTGAACTCTCTTCCCTGCGTACTGAGTGATGCTGTCAGAGTAGTCATGTTCATTTCTCATAAGAGCCAACTCTTCTGAAAGAATAGGAAAACGGGCTTGGGCATCAAGGCAGGCTTCTACTAAGATTCCAGCTCCACCTGCATCTGGGTGGTCACGTAACTGATTTAATTACCTTCTCCGACCTTCTCTTTCTCAGCGATAAATGAGGGAGAAGAGATGAGACAGCTCCGTAAGTCCTCCTCTATTTATAGTATTCTGTGGGGGTGTGAGAAGGCAAAAAGAACATGTCAGTGTGTGTATACAGAAAGACAGACCCAACATGCTTAAGTAAAAAGTGGTGCTCAAATTTATGAATGTTTGCAGGTATTATGCTGACAGTTAACTCTGGCAATTTCTGGCTTTCAATTGGTTGTTTAACTTTTTTGAATCGTGGATATTCAGTGAGTGGGTATCTGTTGATGGAGAATATTTTCATATCTGAAACAAAATGTTAGCAGTGTGACTTTTCATTGCCTTTCAACTGAACTTGGCTGTTATTTTCTTAGATGAGCTCCGTCTGGAACAGCACAATCTTTCTTTCTCCTCCGTGGAGCTCATGCTGAGGGAAAGCACTGTGCCCAGCACTGCATACGTGGCCTTAACAGAAACCGCTCCAGGGTCCCCGCAAAGCAGTTCTCTCCACGTCACATCATCTCCATCCACCACGGCTTTTGATACAGCCTTTTTTAACCAAGGAAAATGGACCCAAAGTACAGCAGATCCCAGCATCTTTGCGGCAAATTATGTGGCAGTGACGAGCAACGAGGTCCTGGATGACGATGAAATGGACAACTTCTTGCCAGAGACTTATTGGACCGCCTCGCGCGTGGTTTCGCCGGTACGATACGTCACAGTCAGCCCGCCGGAGCTGCCCAAGGAAACCTTAGACTCCGTGCTGACTCCATCGTTACCCGTCATACCTTTACAAGATGAAGAAGTGACATCAGCCTGGCTAAACACAGTGAAACAACCAACCACGTATGCTGAGCTCCCTGGTCATTTCAGTGCTTTTCGGTCAGCTTTTCCCACTTCCGAGGGCATAATTCCAATGCCTAGTAGGAATTTGCCATTTTATCCTTCTGATGCTTGTGGGCACATGTCAAGCAGGACTTTGCCAGAGATCATGGTTTCAGGAGCACAGGGCTCAGGAACCCTCCTTCTTAGCTCGCAGTCTTCAGAGTCCTGGCTACCAGGTGATGATGTTACTCAGCAGCCATCTCCCCCATCAGGGCAGGTCTCACCGCCTCCAGGGGATGCTCTGGCCACAGATACAGACAGGTACCCTGATGTCACCACTGCTTTGGGTCAGAGCCTAGACAAAACCGTCCCTCCAGGCACACGCCGTTCTGCAGCTCTGTCGCCGATGGTCCTTGCTTTCAGCAGCAGCAGTGCACACTGGGCTTTGTTTCCAACTCCTCTGGCGTCTGGATCCTTTTCTGCTCAATCCGCCAGTGTGTCACATAACCCCTTTCTTTCCGGCGACTCCCGTGAGGCATCAGAGTTGCCTGGCCACTCAGTGGTCCCAAGTGGTGCGGGTGACTCCCATGTCCGGAGCCCGGTGTCTTTGTTCAGGCAGTACACGCAGTATGTGTCCTGCACTGAGGTGTCCTCCCGGCCCGTGCTGTCAACGACCTTCACGGAGAAGGATGCGGGATCGGGGGATGGTGCTGAGACCCTGTCCCCCACCCCCTTGGGAGCCAGCAGCATCTCTCCACTGAGCAGCGTCATCACGGACTTCCCTGAATTTGAGGAAGAGTCTCAAGAGTTCAATACGCTTTTCCCCTCCAGGCCGATGGTTCCTCTCTCTTCTCCGTCCGGGGAAATCTCAGCCACCGGCGTCGGTGTTTCAGCCGAGGGGGAGATGAGCGGTGTTGTGACCGTGCAGGTGTACCCTCTCCGCGGCCGCCTCTCGGAACCTGTGTCACCCGATGCTGCTCTGGGCTCCTCCTCTATCGCTCAAGTGATGCCGTCCAGCGTGACAGCCGTGCCGTCCTCGGTCACCCCCAGCATCCTTCTCAACTCTTCTTTCCCCATCACAGCAAACAGAAACACACCGTCGCTTGCCGTCAGCGGCCCAGGTCTTTTTCCATCTTACAGTTCGGACCCGCCGGCAGAGTCTTCGCTTTTCCCGGACCGAGAACCTGTCAGTTTTTCCCAACATGAAACTGCAAGTATTTGGGGTTCTGCGTCCAGCTTTTTCTCTACTCCACCACTGGAATACAGCAGCGGGGTCCCTCCGTCTTCAGAAGTATTTGCTTCTCCGTCTCTGAGGTCAAGGGATCTGTCTACCTTTGTTTCTCAGGCGTTTTCCAGCTTGGTTGAGACACCTACATTGACCGACGTGATCAATTCTCAGTCACCGCAGCTCTCTGTTCCCGGCTCCACAAACCTGCAGTTTTCTCAGCCCTGGCCAAGCTCAGACTGTCTTTTAAGCGCGTTCACCCTCCTCCCTGGTTACTCTGAAATGTCACGACACTCCAGCTTTCCCTCTGATTCTCTGACGTTTTCCGAAGCGCCCACAGTGTCGCTGACAGATACTGAAGCTCATTTTACCTCAGCTTTCACTGAAACTACCTCCTCTGTTGAGTTTTCACTCATGTCCCGTGAATCCGCAGTCACCACGCTGGTGCCGTCCAGCTCCGAGCCCGTTTTGACTGCTGACTCTCACTTCATGTCACTTTGGACTGCTGTCCCTACTTCAGCTATTTTAACTGAACCTTCTCTCTTTTCAACCCCGACACCTTCTGGTGATATCAGTGCTATAAACCATCACACGTCTGTCTTACCCTCTTTCTCGGAAGTCACCCCGACCAGCACAGTGCTGGTCACCGCCGGGTATCTGCCGTCAGCATCCTCGTCTGTTCCTGACGTGACCCCCTCGCCTCTGCCTACAGAGCCTACCGGTGGTCCGCGTGGGCTGTCCTTCACACCCGCGGATTTGCCGAGGAACACCTCCGCTGAACCAAGCACATCTGGTACCAGTGTTGCCCCTGAGAATTCTGGTCACACCACCCTGAACAGCAGACCCGCCGGTCAGGATCCCCACGGGGGCGGCACGGTTCTCCCCGCACTGTCCCTTCAGCCCGTGACCACCCCCACTCCCGAAGCATCAGTTCATACTCCAGCGCTGGTCACCACCAAGTCGCCATATGTGTGTGATATTACGGTTCCTGACGCCTATCTGATCACAACTGGTAAGGCCCTGCTTCACATCCCTTCTCTCAGTTGGGGTGATGTTCAGAAGGTGCTCATAGGAAACACGTGTGTAAAGTGCAGCATTGGGGCAAAGTATAAGCTCTGGACCCAGACAGCTCCTCACTGCTGTACCAGCTCTCATGAGTTCTCTGGGCAGTTAGCTTCTCTAAGCCTCTGTTTCCTCAACTGTTAAACAGGGAGGATGGTGGCACTTACTTCTTTGGATTGTTATAGAGATTTCAATGCGTTAATGCATATAAAATACTTAACCCAATGCCTGGCCTATATAGTTAAGTGCCCACAAAATATTACAGATGAACAGCAGTGAAAACAGATTTAAATGAGCCTTAGAAGTGTTTGCTAGGATCTTTGTCTTTGGAGCTCATAACCCATTGGATGCATAGATGACACAGTTAAACACCTTCATGTTTAGTTCAAGCAGTTAGTTGGACAAATGTGTAAGGGCCTCTACTGCAATTTCTTACTCATTTACTGTTCTCACTTTTCCTGGAAAAGAGGGGGCACTTTGTTCTTACATGAAAGTGTTAGTCACTCAGTGGTATCTGACTCTCTCTGACCCCACAGACTAGCCTGCCAGGCTCCTCTGCCCATAGAATTCCCCAGGCAAGAATGCTGGAGTGGGTAGCCATTCCCTTCTCTAGGGGATCTTCCTGAGCTAGGGGTCAAATCTGGGTCTCCTGCATTGCAGGCAGATTCTTTACCATCTGGGCCATCAGAGAAGCCGAGGAGAGCAACATGGGGTGACTTAGTATCCTCTGAACTGGGTCACAGACCTTGACCTTCTCCCCGGCCTGCCGTCTGAGTTACCGGCCGACAGGCAGCAGCTTCTCTTGCAGCTGCTCGGCCACTTTAGTTGCAGAAAACTGGAGTACCCCGGATGTCATGTCTGAACAAGTCTGGCGACTGTGGCCTCCCGTCAGACTTTCCCACTTGTTCCTCCTGAGAAGTGGCAGGTGTGCATTAAGCCAGTGTCCTGTTCATACGCACTGAAGTACAAAGTGCGGTTGATCAGCAGCCTGGCTCTGCTTGTTGGTTGGGATGGGGATGCGGGATAGAAAGGAAGAAGATGGCAGGAGAGGTGGAGCAGGCAGGGAGCCGAGTGGTCAGGGAAGGTGGAGCTGGGAGGAGGGAGGAGAACGCACTGGGTCTTTTTTCTCCACACTGAGACCAAGGGAGCCCATTCATAATGACACTAACCTGCCTTGCAGTGCTGGCCCGCAGAGCCGTGCAGGAGTATATCATCACATCCATCAAAGAGGTGTTGAGGACCCATTTCAACCGTGTGGTGGAGCTCAAGGTGGGTCCGCATGGTGTGGAAATCTGCAGGGGGAGCTTGGCTGGATTGCACATCACAGTGGGAGCAGGACATTTGCTTTCCTCTTCCCCCCTCCCTCCTCCTGGTGGACACGTTCTCTTCCTTTGGATCACCCCTCAGACATCCAGTTCTCCAAGGAAGCCTTTCTGACCCCAGATGAGGCCAGGTTTAGTCCATCAGGGGGCGTGTTGGCAGAGTGGGAACAAAGGGCTGTAAGACTTGAGTCTGGGGTGATGCCCTAAGGATCTCGCTTCCCTTGATATACATGAAAGGGCTTGGATGAGAGTTTAGAGTGAGTGTGTATGTATGTTTCTGTGCGTCGCGTGAGATGGGTTTCTAGGTGCTTTAGGCTGGATTCCTGCTGGTGCCTCCTGTCCCTTGCTGCTGAGCTCACAAAGCCACATTCTAGCCTGGCGTCATCTTGAACAGAGCCACGAGCCATGTGTGGCTGTTGAGCACGTGGAATGGGGCTTGTCCCGAGTGAGATGTGCTGTCAGTGCAAGATACACACCAGATTTCAAAGACTCAGTGCAAAAGGGAATGCAGAGTATCTCATTAATCATGTTTTTGCATTGCCTGCAATTGAGATGACATATCATATATGGTTTAAGTAAAATGCTTTAAAATTAATTTCACCTGTTTATTTTATTTTTTTAATGTGGCTACTAGAAATTTAAAAATTACATATGTGGCTCAGGTACTTCTTGTGGATAGCTCTGCTTCATAGATTAAGTGCTCCTTTTTATGTGGGTTAAATACAATAAAACACCTTGAATTTTTCTTAATTCCTTATTTGGTTCCTATTATTAACTATTCTTCTTTTTCACAGTCCTTGCTCTTGTAATTTTGTGCTTTTGTTGAGAAAGTTGACAGATATGTGAGAGGAATAACTAAAATAAAATTTTAATTATCTCTGAAGCCATACCCCTTCATTTAAAATTATTTTTTTAACTTTATTATTTTTCTACTCAATACAACTTCCTTTACTTTGAATTATGTTACCCTCAAATTTTCTATTTAATGTCTTTTGTCTTTATAGGTTTATGAACTATTCGCTGACTTCACTTTTCTGGTAACATCTGGTCCCTTTGTTTACACGGCAATATCAGTCATCAATGTACTTATAAATAGTAAACTTGTACGAGACCAAACTCCTTTAATCTTGGCTGTGAAACCCTCCTTCCTTGTGCCAGAGTCCAGGTTCCAAGTTCAAACAGGTAAGAAGACTTAAGTATAGTTTTTCTGATTTGTAAATAGAGTTTCATTTTATTTTTTATGTTTTAAAATACTTTGGGGAGGATTGTGTCGAAATTTGTTATTCAAAATTTCAAAAAACTTTATAATGATGGAGAATTTCCAGCTTATATAAAAGTGCACAGAATAATATAATGAATCCCTAGGTACTCATTGTACGGCTTCAACAATTGGTGGCTCAGACAGTGAAGAATCCGCCTGCAATGCAGGAGACCTGGGTTCAAACCCTGGGTTGGGAAGATCCCTGGGTTGTGAAGATCCCCTGAAGGAGGGCATGACGACGCACTCTAGTATTCTTGCCTGGAGAATCCCCGGGGACAAAGGAACCTGCAGGGCTACAGTCCATGGGGTTGCAAAGAGTCGGACACAACTGAGTGACTAACACACAACAATTTTCAGCTCCTAGCCAGTTTTGTTACATCTTTGTCCCCAGATAAACCCCCTCCTCTCATGTTATTTTGATATGGCCTCGTGTCATCTCATTCATAAATATTTTAGCCTGTGACTCTAAAAGGTAAGACTATTAAACATATATATACACACACATAAAACATACACATGCATACATACACACATCTATTCACAGTATCATTGTCACACCCCCTGAGATTAGCTGTAATTCCTTAATGTCATTTAACTTTTTATTATGGACTTCTAAAAACATACAGAAGTAGAAAGAATACTGCAGTTAGCCCACATATGTGTATACAAACTTAAAAAATTATCAACATTTTCCCAATTTTGTTTCTTTTATCTCACACAGATTTTTTTGAGGAAGCTAGAGTGTTTTAAAACAATATCAGATAACATGTCATTTCACCCATACATACTTAAGAATTCATCACTAGTGAATTTATTTATATTTCAAATGTTTCAGTGTTGTATCTTTTGATGCCCCAGTTATTATCTTAGATATTTTTCCATTTTAAAATGGTATGAGTCACTTCACATTGCATGTAGTCCTTTGGTACAGTTAGCTTTCCACATTTCCGTGATATGATACATGTAAATAATATATCATGGACCCTTGTACACTGTTGGTGGGAATGTAAATTGGTGCAGCCACTATGGAAAACAGTATGGAGGTTTCTCAAAAACCTGAAAATAGAACTACCGTATGACCCAGCAATTCCACTCTTGGATGTGTATCCAAAAGAATGAAAACACTAATTTAAAAAGATACATGCACCTCAGTGTTCATAGCAGCATTATTTTCAATAACCCAAGACATGGAAGCACCCAAGTGCCTATCAACAGATGAATGGATGAAGATGTGATGTGTGTGTGTGTGATGTGATGCTCAGTCATGTTAGACTCTTGGCGACCCCATGGACTGTAACCCGCCAGGCTCCTCTGTCCATGTGAATTTCCCAGCAAGAATATTGGAGTGGGTTGCCATTTATTCTTCCAGGGGGTCTTCCTGACACAGGGATCGAACTTGCATCTCCTGTGTTTCCTGCATTGGCAGGCAGATTCTTTACTGCTGAGCACCTGGGAATCCCTATATATATATATATATATATATATATATATATATATATACTCTTCATCCATAAAAAGGAATGAAAATTTTGCCATTTGCAAGAACATGGATGGACTTAGAGGGTATTATGCTAAGTGAAATTAAGTCAGACAGAGAAAGACAAATACTATGAGATATCACTTATGCAGAATCTAAAAAATAAATCAGGCTAGTGAATATAACAGAAAAGAAACAGACTCGTTGACAACAAACTAGTGTTTACAAGTGGAGAGAACCAAGGGTGGGGACAATATAGATGTAAGAGATTAAGGGGTTGCAAACTACTATGTATAAAATAAATAAGCTACAAGGATATATTGTATAGCACAGGGAATATAGCTAGTATTTTATAACTATAAATGAAATATAGCCTTTAAAAATTGTGAATCAGTGTGTTGTACACCTGAAACTTACATAATCATGTACACCCACTATCCCTCAGTAAAATAATAATTTTATAGAACTTAACCATGTACTATGGGTCAGAGTTCATTGATTTAGACACTGGTTTGTCCCTCTCCTCATTTTAAATACTCAAGAAACGCCTGGTTCAGGGGACTGTGTTGCTGTCCTTCTTTTCAGTGCTACAGTTTGTGCCTCAGAGTGTGGACACCGGCTTCTGCAACTTCACCCAGCGCATCGAGAAAGGCCTGATGACAGCTCTCTCAGAAGTGAGGAAACACCGGCAGGGGGGGTACAACCTCACGGTGCAGGTGAGCACAGCCTTGAGTGCAGAGCAAGATGCTTTATCTTTTGAAGAGGAACCCGTTTCTTAATGGTTTCTTTCAGACACACTTAACTCTTACTAATTCCCTACAGCAGAGGAGATTCGGTTTTCATGGATTAGAGAGCATCTCTTTCCATGGCATTGAGCCCACAGAGCATGAATAGACTAAAGTATATTTTGAAAGTTTACGGAGTGGCCCAATAACCAGGGAGCTCAGATGTGGTGAGCTGAAGAGAGATGGGCCTATGTGGGAAATGTAAGAATGTTCTAGAAAAGAACAGTATCAACTTAAATATCCAATGAGGGGAATGCCTGAATACACCAGAGTTTCATAGTATGGAATTTCATTTTATGGAATACCATGAAATGCAGTGCTTCACTGTATGAACAGAATATGGTACTAATCAAAGAACAGGCTTTGTACCACATGGAAACTGATGTTTTTACATTTCTTTGATATTTATTCCTCCATATTCTTTGTTTCTCTTTTTTGAATTCATGTTAAAAAGATTTTGGTGATCCTGGATTCCCCATGCATATTAGTTACTTTTTCCATCTCTCTCTGTCTTTAATATTTATGTATTTTTGGCTGGGTCAGGTCTTAGTTGCAGCATGTGGGATCTTTTGTTGCGGTGTGCAGGCTCTTCATTGCAGCGTTGGGGCTTCTCTCTAGTAGTGGCACAGGCAGGCTCAGTAGTTTAGGCACATGGGCTTCATTGTCCTGCAACATGTGGGATCTTAGTTTCTGACCAGGAATCAAACCCAAGTCCCCTGCATTGGAAGGTGGATTCTTAACCACTGGACCACCAGGGAAGTCCTTCTACCTCTCTTTGAAGTTCCCTACTTTTACAGATTTCTAAATCTTGTCCTCCAAGTTGTTGATGTAGTCTTCAGCTGTGTTCATTACATTGTTCATTTCCTCTATTGAATTTTCTTTTAGCTATCATTTGTTTTTCATTGTTATTTGTTCTTTGTTTCATTGCAGGCTTCCTGTAATAATGCAGGCTTGTCTTGAATGATGTTACAGTATTCCCTTGAAAGTTTCTGAGTATGTTAATTAGAATTTTTAAAAGTTGTCTTCCATGTCCTAAGTTTTCTCTGCATTCTTTGCCATTGTTCTATGTTTATCTTGGGTCTTCACTTTCATGCTAATAGTTTTCTGTAAGCATCTGCTGACCATTAGTGGTTGTCTTTAGGAATGAGGAAGAAGGTGGTTTTAGCACCTCGTTCATCTTTCCCCTACAGCTGTAGAGTCTGTGTCTACATCATCCCTCTCTCCTGATGGGAGAGTTCACTGGAGCCTTGGGTACCAGGCAGTATTTGGTCAGGGGCAGGCAACTGTCATATGAGATGAGGAGGTTGTATCCTGGGGGTGAGGTGTGTTGATGTATTTTTCATGGTAGAACAGCTCCTCCTTTTCACTCCTTTTCCTTCTTTGTCGCCTGTGTGCACTGTGGTTATTTTCACCCATCTTCCTGCTTAGAGGCTGCCCCACAACGGGTCTTGGGCCCTCTCAGACCAGGAGCTCATCTTCCTCAGGGAGCAGCTCTTCAGCTTCCTGGGGTGGAGCTGGGGCTGCTAGCCCTTCTGAGTTGGCCTGGGTGGGACGTGGGAAGGGAGAGGGGTGGGAGATACCCGAATCAGTGGTTGGCACCCAGCCTTTACCTAGTGACCCCAGCGGCTGTCCTGCAGCCCACTCTGGTCTCAGTTCTGCAGATCTCTGGGAGGAGGCCTCCTGGGGCCCCTGGAGGAGACCCATCTCAGTCCACTGTGGTCTGTGCATGTGTGTGTTTTGGGGTTTTGGTTCCCTCCGTTTTGGTTTGTATCAACATGATTCCCACCCTGTCTCCAGCTTCCAGGAATTTGACAGAATCTCTGGTTTTCTTCTTTTCTCGGTGTCTTTGTAGATTTATTCCCCTTTGTTCATCTTATTGTTATATTAGTGGGATTTGGGGTGGGAACGAAAAGGGGAGCAACTATAAATACATGTGCTCAGTTCTCTACTTAATGTAAAAAAACGTTTTCAATAAACTGAGGGTTTTAAATTATTACAAAAGGGAACCTGGCTGTGAAGCCAATTACTCTTCCTTTAAAAATATTCTTAAAAAAAAAAAAAATTTGGTGAGGGAAATTGTGAGAGAGAAATCATAGTCAAGCTTTTAGCTGGACGTTTTAATTTATCTTAGAAACTTATTCCGATTTCTTTCTTTCAGATCTTGAATATCACTGTGGGATCTTCGAGGCTGGCTCCTCGCCGGGGCCCTGTGAACATCGTCTTTGCTGTCAGAGGCTCGCAGGGGTTTCTGAACGGATCTGAAGTGAGCGAGCTGCTCAGAAACCTGAGCGTGGTGGAGTTCAGTTTCTACCTGGGGTACCCAGTGCTTCAGATCGCTGAACGTGAGTGGTGCTCTCCCGGGGAATGTGACTGGGAGCGCTTGCGTTGGTGGACCTCTTCAAACAGAATAGCTAGCAGAAAGGCAGAATATAAATCAGATGAAACTGGAGCTCCTCAGATCACGTGGAGGTGGGCCTCCAGAGCCCTCCTCTCCCCCCAGGCTTGTGTTGTTATTCTCTTTAGAGAGCCAAGGGTGCCATCCGAGATTATACCAGTCCTGGAAAAGGTGAAACCAGAGGGACTGAGTAACAGATCTGTGGTTACCAGGGGTGAAGGGTGTGAGGAAAGCAGCTTGGAGTAGGGGGAGGGGGGAGTGATGAGAGTGTCTTGTATATTATGGTGGTGGTTACACACCTCTATGCACTTGTCAAAACCCATAAAACTGTTAGGTTGGTGCAAAAGTAATTGCGGTTTTGCATTGTTGAACTTCGCCATTTGATATTGGAATACCTTATTTTTTTTTTTTTTCATTTATTTTTATTAGTTGGAGGCTAATTGCTTTACAATATTGTAGTGGTTTCTGTCATACATTGACATGAATCAGCCATGGATTTACATGTATTCCCCATCCCGATCCCCCCTCCCACCTCCCTCTCCACCCGATTCCTCTGGGTCTTCCCAGTGCACCAGGCCTGAGCACTTGTCTCATGCATCCAGCCTGGGCTGGTGATCTGTTTCACCCTAGATAATATACATGTTTCGATGCTGTTCTCTCGAAACATCCCACCCTCGCCTTCTTAAATAAACTTGGTTATGTTATATATCATTTTAATGCCCATTTCTCGCTTTATGTTTTTTTTTTTTTGCTAGTGACTTGTTACTGGCTGTGTATTTTATATTTATTTTAGACTATGGAAATGATGTTAAACAAAAAGCAAATTTGAGTGATTTCCTTATTTGAGTTCAAAATGGGTCGTAAAGCAGCAGAGACAACTTACAACATCAACAAAGCATTTGGCCAAAGAATTGCTAATGAATGTACAGTGCAGTGGTGGTTCAAGAAGTTTTGCAAAGGAGAGGAAAGCCTTGAAGATGAGGAACGTAGTTCGGAAGTTGACAATGGCGTTGAGAGCCATCAGCAAATCTGATCCTTTTCCAACTACACAAGAAGTTGCTGAGGAACTCAACATTGACAATTTTACAGTCATTTGGTACTTGAGGCAAATTGGAAAGGTGGAAAAGCTTGATAAGTGGGTGCCTTGTGAGCTGACTGAAAATTTTAAAAAATTGTCATTTTGAAGTGTCCTCTTATTCTAGACAACAAGAGTGAGCCATTTCTCAATCAGATTGTGTTGTGGGATGAAAAGTGGATTTTATATGACAACTAGCAATGACTAGCTCAGTGGTTGGACCAAGAAGAAGCTCCAAGATACTTCCCAAAGCCAGACTTGCACCAAAAAAAGGTCATTGTCACTGTTTGGTGGTCTGCTGCTGGTCTGATCTACTACGGCTTTCTGAATCCTGGTGAAACCATTCCATCTGAGAAGTATGCTCAGCAATTTGATGAGATACCCTGAAAACTGCAACACCTGCAGCCAGCATTGGGCAACAGAAAGGGCCCAGTTCTTTTCCACAACAACACCTGACCACATGTCACACAACCAATGCTTCAAAAGTTGAATGCATTGGGCTATGAAGTTCTGCCTCATCTGCCATATTCACCTGACCTCTCACCAACTTACTAGCACTTCTTCAAGCATTGTGACAACTTTATGCAGAGAAAATGCTTCCACACCTAGCAGGATGCAGAAAATGCTTTCCAAGAGTTCATCAGATCCTGAAGCATGGATTTTCACACTACAGGAATAAACAAACTTATTTCTCATTGGCAAAGATGTGTTGATTGTTTTGGTTCCTATTTTGATTAATAAAGATGTGTTGAGCCTAGTTATAATGAATTAAAAATCATGGTCCAAGACCGCAATTATGCTTGCACCAACCTAAATATACAGCAAAAAGACCAAGGTTTACTGTGTGTACATTTAAGAAGAAAAACAAAGCAGAAATGAAAACCAACAAAACCTTCCTTCCTGGTGGAAACAGTTCAGTTCACAGTACAAAGGGAGTGGAGTCAGGATAGGGGAAATATTTACTTCAAAAAAAACAGTAGATTCCAGAGTTGAAGTCAAGGGAAAGAAAAAGATATCAAATTCTTTTTCAGAATGGAACAGTCAAAAGGCTTAATGATTATTACCGTGTTTTGTGTGTTAGTCACTCAGTCGTGTCTGACTCTTTGCAACCCCATGGACTGTAGCCTACAAGGCTCCTCTGTCCATGGGATTCTCCAGGCAAGAGTACTGGAGTGGGTAGCCACGCCCTCCTTCAGGAGATTTCCCGACCCAGGGACCAAACCCAGGTCTCCTGCATTGCAGGCATATTCCTTACCATTTGAGCTACCTGGGAATCACCTGGGAAGCCCTTATTGTTATTTTAGTGTAGTGTTAATTAAATGAACTTTCCAGTGGTCATGTATGGATGTGAGAGTTGGAATGTGAAGAAAGCTGAGCACTGAAGAATTGATGCTTTTGAACTGTGGTGTTGGAGAAGACTCTTGAGAGTCCCTTGGACTGCAAGGAGATCCAACCAGTCCATCTTAAAGGAGATCAGTCCTGAATATTCATTGAAAGGACTGATGCTGAAGCTGAAACTCCAATACTTTGGCCACCTCATGCGAAGAGTTGACTCATTGGAAAAGACCCTGATGCCGGGAGGGATTGGGGGCAGGAGGAGACGGGGACGACAGAGGATGAGATGGCTGGATGTCATCATCGACTCGATGGACACGAGTTTGAGTAAACTCCGGGAGTTGGTGATGGACAGGGAGGCCTGGCGTGCTGTGATTCATGGGGTCGCAAAGAGTCAGACACGGCTGAGCATCTGAACTGAACTGAAGTGAATTAAATGAAAAAGGATAACTTGTAAAATGCAGAAGTAGACAGGGATGAAATTGTTATTTACGAATAGCAACTTTCAGTGATACATTGTGCAGGTATGGATGAAATAATAAGTATGCCAGACATTGGGTCACTTTACCCTGTCTGAGTCATTGCTGGGAATTTCCAGGGCTCTGAGGAACACGGAGTGAAAACTGGTTGCTCTGGAATTGTGACATTTCAAGGGGAACTTAAGGGTGAGCTCTGTGAAAACAGTGTCCTATGATGTCGCCCTTTCTTTCCTTTTCTCCCTCTTTCTCCTGGAGGCTGATGTGCTCAGGACCCTGTCACTGTCTCTGCCTTCACCCCAGCCTGGCACCCTAGCCTTGCGCCCACAGGCAGAGCTGATTAGTGAAGGAGAGATGGCATATTGTGACTTTATCCCTCACTCCCTAGAACACTCACCTTTCTGACTGTTGCAAACATTTTTTTTTTTTTTTAACAGATCTTTCCCCTTTTCTAACTCTTTCCTTCCTATAGCCTTCCAGTACCCACAGCTCAACTTATCTCAGCTGTTGAAGTCCTCCTGGGTAAGAACAGGTATGTTTAACTTACATAATGTTTTGAGAAACTGTAAGAGGAAGAAGCCTGTGCTGGGGTATTGAGAGGGACACTGCCTTTCCTGTTTCTGAGCCCTAAATTCAGGGCAACATGTACCTTAGATTCCTGGCAAAGAATGAATGAGAAAAGGGATTCAGATTCGACCGCGAGAATATGTCCCACTGAGTTATGGCACAGAAAGGATTGGCTTTCTTTAAAATTCATACGTCAAGTCCAGGACAAAGTCTAACAGGAATTGACAGTCTTCTGACCAGAACAGGACAAGGTTCCCAAGCAAGCATCTCTTCTTTTCCCCTAAAAGCCTCATATGTCTGGTTTGATAAGGACAAATAAGGTAACTTGGTGAGCAGTTAAGAAGCGTGTTTTAAAGTCTTGTGGGCTTGGGTCAGATATTCATAGCTGTGGAATTGCAGATAAAGGCTTTTTAACTTGGGACACAAAAGAGTAAAAGATGCCCAGTCTACGACAGTGTGGAAGCAGCCTGGTACCTCACCGGTCGTGGGAGGAAGCTTGCAAAGTGGGGATCATCATTATGGACAGGTTCCTGGGCCCTGCAAGTTTTCATTGCTCATGTACAACATGATGCCTGATAAAGGCCCCACCTCTTTGCATGGTACAGTGGCTTTATTTTCAAAATAATTTTCCTAGTGGTTAAGTGACTTGCACGTGGTCCTATCTCAAAGGGGATTTGAGCCAGTTTTGGCTGAAAAACTCAGACTTTTTTTCTTCTATACCATGCTGAGAAGCCGTTGTCTGTTTAGATAATCCAGATGTCTGAAGACAGGCTTCCTTATCTCAAGTCAGTTAATGAGTCTGAATCTTGAGTCAAGACAGAATATGAGCTCAGACCATTTACAGAAATTTTGAAATGAGTGCAGACAAAACATTTGATCTTGTGTAGGAGCTCTTAGTGGAAAAGGAAATGGCAGCCCACTCCAGTGTTCTCGCCTGGAGAATCCCAGGGACGGCGGAGCCTGGTGGGCTGCCGTCTATGGGGTCACACAGAGTTGGACACGACTGAAGCGACTTAGCAGCAGCAGCAGGAGCTCTTAGCTCCAAAGCTCCTGCATTGCTGAACTCCTGGGACTTCTAGCCACCAGTCTTTGTGAACTTTAGAGATAAGACCCATGACCTATCCTCCCTGGGGCTCTCCCGCACCCCATTCATCTTCCCTCTTTCCTCTTTTAATGTCTCCTTCCTAGGGACTGGCATTTTATAGTAAGCCTGGGTTAATTTCCTTTGCACACACTCTTTCCTCTCCACTGTTAACTTGTTTGGGGGCCTGTGTGTGTTTCACCTTGAATGTAGTCCTCCTGGGTGTTGTTGAGAAGCAGCTCCAGAATGAAGTGTTTCAAGCTGAGATGGAGCGCAAGCTGGCCCAGCTGCTCAGCGAGGTCTCCACCAGAAGACGGATGTGGAGAAGGGCCACCATCGCTGCTGGGAACAGCATGGTGCAGGTAAGGAGACGGCCGGAGGAGGAGGGAGGGGAAGGAGAGAGGAGTTGTCTAAAAATGCGCCGTGTTTTCACACAAATGGAAAATGCCAGGAGAAGAATCTTGATAAGTAGACTGATTGCTCTCTTCAGCGGCAGTGAATGCGTCAGCATTTCAGTTCCACTAGAGTCTGGACAGATACTTCCCGAATCCTTAATAACTGGTCAGTGCAGCAAATGGCCTTGTGGGGACCACAGCAAAAGAATGTATAAGTGGATTGCCACTGGATGATCTGATTTTTCAAAGAGTAGTTTTTTAGTTACCAAAACAGTTTTATGGAATGGTAAGCATTATTGATAGCATCGTAGAGGTAAACCATTCAGCTGTGAGAAACCTTGAGAAATGGGAAAGAGGAAGATGTTGTCCTCTATTCCAGCACTCTGTCTTCCCCGCCTCCCGCCAGCCCTGGTTGTCCCTTGTTACCCAAATTGTCTTCACTACATAAACTGGCAGAAAGGTTGCAATGACAGATCCATTTGAATCAAAAAGTGACCCATTTAAAAACGCATATACTCAAGAGTTGGGGGTTGGGGCTGTAATTAATTCCCATCTTGATATGAATTACATTATTTTGGATTTTTGTCTTTACCAATGCTGACTTGTAAAGCTAGGGAAATGGGATATTTGGAGCAATGCCATTTCAGAGACGAGAAGCCAGGGTGAAACCCCAGCGTGCAGAGATGTGGAGACTGGTGGTTTAGAGGCTTTCGAGAGAAAGATGTGAAGCTGACACTTGGGTGGGGAGCTGGGCAGTTTGCCGAGAACTGGCATCATCATTATCCCTCAGCTCTTTTACTGAGTTTTTCCCTGTAAATGTTGCTCTTTATTTTCCCTCCCAGAAAGGTGGTTATTAGGTTTCTAAACTAGTTACTTTGCCAGATGCTATAGAATATACAGAAATTGAAAAACTAAAAAAAAAAAAAAAAAAAAGAGCAATATTAAGCAAATAACTATAATACTAAGAATAAAAATGAACATTAAAAGCCTTGCCTTATTTAGCAGCCTTGGCTTCATATAGCTCAAGGTCTGGGTGGAGGTTAATTTATGCACATAAAATAGCTGTAGAGGACCATAAAATTCCATAATGATGTGTTTAATTAGTTGTGCAAGTTCCCTGAGATAGAAATGTGGAATCTTTGAAAGTTAACCAAGTCATCCTAGGCTCATGGTGCAATCTAATGAATTGCTTAGAAAACATGCCCTATGTGTCTTCCGCTTTAGAGTGACCAAACATGGAGATGTAGGCAAGGATTTATGTACAACCAGGACTCTTCATCAAAACATAATGCTATGGCTGATTCATGTTGATGTTTGGCAGAAACCAACACAATATTATAAAGCAAATAAGTTAATTAAAGAAAAAAACATAATGTGTAAAGACCCTATTGTATAGCACATGGAACTCTACTCAGTGTTATGTGCTAGCCTGGATAGGAGGGGAGTTTGGGAGATAATGGATTCATGTTTTATATGTATGGTTTAGTGCCTTTGCCGTTCCCCTGAAACTACCACAACGTTGTTAATCTGCTAAACCTCAACACAAGGTATTTTTGGTGTTTTAAAAAAAAAAACAAAAAAACCCATAATGTGTAAAAGTGAAAGTATTAAAACAAGCTCAATGTCCAGCAATTAGAGAATGGGCAGATAAACTGTAGTGAAATCTTTATGTTAGAATGTCCCATTATCATTTTTTTTTTTTTTAATTAGTGAGGGAATATAGAAAAAAGCTCAAGTAAAAAGAGGCTATAAATGAATATATGCAATATAATCCAAATATTAATGTACATATGAAAAAATGACAGGAGGAAATATGCCAAAATATTTGCAATGATTTTCTTTGGTTGACTGAGTTTCAGGTGATTTTTGTTTTATCCTTTATCCTTATTTTTCTTGTTCTTCAAAATTTCTCCAATGAGTGTATAATTTGTATAGTTGAATATGTGATTTTAATCAGAAATTTTTTTTTTTAAATAAAATAGAAAATGTTGCCCCAAATGATGACTGTCACAGCCTGGTTTTATGGATTTCAGATATGAATCTGATACGAAGTCATCTAGAAAGGATGTTGGGATTAGATTTTACAGACTGTTACTTTCAGATTGGAGAAGCATGTAGAATTTTTAATCAAGGTAGATGTCACTGGATATTTGGGTGTATGGTTTCTGCAAGAAGAAGCATTTCTAAAACTTATCAGAACTTTAAAGTGGAATAAATAGGCACATAGGTAGACAGGCAGGTGGATATAATCTATTGCACTTCAGTAGCCCTTTATAGTATTCCATTCTAAAGGCTAATGAAAATCAACTATTATAGCACAGTTCTGGGGGAGGAAGTAGGTGGTTAGGGAGCAGAAGTGGTCAAGGAACTAACTTAGAAACAGCAAATGAAGGCCTAGAAACAACAAATGAAGGCCTGGACAGGTGAGCCGTTCTTAAGATGCAGAGGTATAAAGAACAGATTCTCCAGGGATGAGAGTTTGGACTTATGTTAAGGATCTTTATACGTGATCTGGAAGTAGGCGTTCACAATGAAATCATGAAATAGTGGCCAAAAGTTTGCCAAAAGTTTCCAGTGGTGAAGAAAGAGGCCAACAGCCATGTCCAGAGCACAGGGCACTATTACAGTTCTGTATTGTGGCTAGTAAAGTAGCAGCTACATTTTGCCAATGGCAAATGTAGAGCCCAAACATTCAAATTATGTGTCTAAAATAGAGGGCTTGGGATTACCATTGATCATTCTCTCAGAATGTCAGTCCACTATTTTGCTGGAGTCTAAAGGGGCCATAAAGCTGTATATTACTAAGAGAAATAGCAACAAAGTAGAAAGCTATACTTATGCAAAACTGTGATATATCAAGTGTCCTAGATTCTGAAGTACTAATGTAACAGGACTTCCCTGTTAACACCAGAGAGATAACAAATTTTGGGACAAGTCAAAGTATTGACGCAGCAGATAATGAGTTTATGAGATTTTTTCAACTTGCTTGTGAAGTAATTGACATATAACATTGTGTAAATTTAAAGTGTACTGTGTGATGATATGATTTATGTATGTTGTTTAGTTGCTAAGTCATGTCCAACTCTTTTGTGACCCCATGGACTGTAGGGGGCTCCTTTATCCATGGGATTTCTCAGGCAAGAATACTGGAGTGGGTTGCCATCTCCCTCTCCATTGATTTATATATACCTTGTGAAACAATTACCAGTATAAGATTAGTTAGCACATCTATCGCTCACATACTTTTTTTGTGTGTGTGGTGAGAACTTTTAAGGTCTATTCTCATAGCAGCAAGTATGCAGTACAATATTGTTAACTGTAGTCACCATGCTGTACATTAGATCCCTAGAACCTGATGACTGGAAGTGACCCCCTTTGACCACCATCACCCCATTTCTCTTCCCCTCCACCCTTGCAACCTCCAATCTACCCTTTCCATGAGTTTGACTTTTTTAGATTCCACACATTCGTGAAATCAGACAGTATTTGTCTTTGTTGGACTTACTTCACTTAGTGGAATACATTCAAGGTTCATCCCAGATAGTTGCAAATGATGGGATTTTCTTCTTTTTTGGATGAATACTATTGCATTGTGTGTGTACACACATGTGTGTGTATCATGTCACATTTTCTTTATCCATTTGTCCATAGATGGACACTTTAGGTTACTTCCATGTCCTGCCTGTTGAATCTAGTGAACTTGGGGTGCAGATATCTTGTCAAAGACAATGATTTCATTTACTTTGGATATGTACCCCAAAGTGGAACTCCTGGACCACATACTAGTTCTAGTTTTAAATTTTTGAGGAACCTCCACACTATTTTCCATGGTGGCTGTACCAACTTGCGTTCCCACCAGTAAGTGCACAAAGGTTCCCTTTTCTCTACATCCTCACTAGCATTTATCTCCTATGTTTTTGATAATAGTCATTCTAATAGATATGAGGTGATATCTCACTGTGGCTTTGATTTGCATTTCCATGATAATTAGTGATATTGAGTTCTTTTTCATGTACCCATTGGCCACTTGTGTATCTTTGGAAAAATGTCTATTCAGATCCTATACCCATTTGTTTCCAAGGGAGATACCAAGGGAACATTTCATGCAATGATGGGCACAATAAAGGACAGAAACAATATAGACCTAACAGAAGCAGAAGATATTAAGAAGAGGTGGCAAGAATACACAGAACTGTACAGAAAAGATCTTAAGACCCAGATAACCATGATGGTGTGATCACTCACCTAGAGCTAGACATTCTGGAGTGTGAAGTCAAATGGGCCTTAGGAAGTATCACTACGAACAAAACTAGTGGATGTGGTGGAATTCCAGTGGAGCTATTTCAAATCCTAGAAGATGATGCTGTGAAAGTGCTGCATTTAATACGCCAGCAAATTTGGAAGACTCAACAGTGGCCACAGGACTGGAAAAGATCAGTTTTCATTCCAACCCCAAAGAAAGGAAATGCCAAAGAATGCTCAAACTACCGCACAGTTGGACTCATCTCACACACTAGCCAAGTAATGCTAGAAATTCTCCAAGCCAGGCTTCAGCAGTATGTGAACCGTGGACTTCCAGATGTTCAAGCTGGATTTAGAAAAGGCAGAAGAACCAGAGATCCAATTGTCAACATCTGTTGGATCATTGCAAAAGCAAGAGAATTCCAGAAAAGTATCTACTTCTGCTTCATTGACTTTGCTAAACCCTTTGTGTGGATCACAGCAAATTGTAGAAAATTCTTTAAGAGATGGGAATACCAGACCACCTTATCTGCTTCCTGAGAAATATGTATGCAGGTCAAGAAGCAACAGTTAGAACTGGACATGGAACAACAGACTGGTTCCAAATTGGGAAAGGAATATGTCAAGGCTGTATATTGTCACCTTGCTTATTTAACTTATATGCGAAGTACCTCATGCAAAATGCCATACTGGATGAAGCACAAGCTGGAGTCAAGATTGCTGGGAGAAATATCAATAACCTCAGATATGCAAATGACATCACCCTTATGGCAGAATGTGAAGAGAAACTAAAGAGCCTCATGATGAAAGTAAAAGAGGAGAGTCAAAAAGCTGGCATAAAACTCAGCACTCAAAAAATTAAGATCATGGCATCCAGTCCTATCACTTCATGGCAAATAGATGGGGAAACAATGGAAACAGTGGCAGACTTTATTTTCTTGGGCTCCAAAATCACTGCAGATGGTGACTGCAGCCATGAAATTAAAAGATGCTTGCTCCTTGGAAGAAAAGATATGACCATCCTAGACGCATATTAAAAAGCAGAGACGCTACTTTGCCAACAAAGGTCCATCTAGTCAAAGCTATGGTTTTTCCAGTGGTCATGTATGGATGTGAGAGTTGGACCATAAAGAAAGCTGAGTGCTGAAGAATTGATGCTTTAGAACTGTGGTGTTGGAGAAGTTGGAGTCCCTTGGACTGCAAGGAGGTCAAGCCAGTCAATCCTAGATGAAATCAACCCTGAATATTCAATGGAAAAACTGATGCTGAAGCTGAAGCTCTAATACTTTGGCCACCTGATGTGAAGAACTGACTCACTGGAAAAGACCCTGATGCTAGACAGTGTGTTAAAAAGCAGAAACATCACTTTGCTGACAAAGGTCTGTGTAGTCAAAGCTTTTTTTTTTTTTTTAAAGAAAGCTGAGAGCCGAAGAATTGATGCTTTTGAACTGTGGTGTTGGAGAAGACTCTTGAGTCCCTTGTACTGCAAGGAGATCAAACCATTCAGTCCTAAAGGAAATCAGTCCTGAATATTCATTGGAAGGACTGATGCTGAAGCTGAAGCTGTAATACTTTGGCCACCTGATGTGAAGAACTGACTCTTTGGAAAAGACCCTGATGCTAGGAAAGATTGAAGGCAGGAGGAGAAGGGAACGACAGAGGATGAGATAGTTGGATGGCATCTCTGACTCAATGGACATAAGTTTGAGCGAGCTCCAGGAGTTGGTGATGGACAGGGAAGCCTGGTGTGCTGCGGTCCATGGGGTTGCAAAGAGTTGGACATGACTGAGTGAACTAAACTGAACTGAATTGATGCTTGTTTATTAATCAGATTTTTTTTTTTGCTATTGAGTTTTATGAGTTCCTTAATATATTTTGAATATTAATCCCTTATCAAATACATGATTTGCAAATATTTTATCCTATTTCATAGATTGCCTCTTCATTTTGTTGATTGTTTCTTTTGCTGTATAGAGGCTTTTTGTTAACATGTAGTCCCATTTGTTTATTTTTGCTTTGTTGCTTGTGCTTTGAATGTCTTATCCAAAAACCATTGCCAAGACCAATGACAGAGCTTTTGTCATATGTTTTCATGTAGGAGTTTTGTGGTTTCAGGTGTTTCCATTTAGAGTTAATTTTTGTGTGTAAGATGGTGTCCAGTTTCATCTTTTTGGATGTGAATATCCAGTTTTCCCAACTCCATTTATAAAAGACTTTCTTTTCCCCATTGAGTATTCTTGGCTTTTTTGTCACCAGGGTCTTTTGTGGTTTCATATGAATTTTAGGATTGTTGTTTTATTTCTGTAAAAATGCCATTGGAATTTTGGTAGGGACTGCGTTGAATCTGTAGATAGCTTTGGATAGTATGGACATTTTAACAGTATTCTTATGATCCATGAATATGGGACATATTTCTATTTATTTGTGTAATCTTCGGTTTCTTTCATCAGTGTCTTATAGATTTCAGTATACAGATCTTTACCTCCTTGGTTAAATTTATTCCTAAATAGTTGATTATTTTTGATGCTATTTTGAATGGGACTGTTTGTTTCTTTTTCAGATACTTTGTTATTAATATATAGAAATACAAGTGATTCTGTATGTTCATTTTATATCTTACAGCTTTACTGAATTTACTTATTCATTCCACTAGTTTTTTGGGTTTGTTTTTGGAGGGTCTTTAGGGTTTTCTGTATATAATTTCATGTCATCTACAAACAAAGACAGTTTTACTTCTTCCTTTTCAATTTGGATGCCTTTTATTTATTTTTCTTGCCTGATTGTTCCACTTAGGATTTCTAGGATTGTGTTGAATAGGGGTAGTGAGAGTGGAGAATCTCATCTTATTCCTGATCATAAAGGAAAAGCTTTCAACCTTTTATCATTGAGTACAGTGTTAACTGTGTATTTGTCATATATGATTTTTTCTATATAGAGATATGTTTCTTCTGGACTCAATTTGTTGAGAGTTTTTATCATAAACGAATTTTGAGTTTTGTCAAATGCTTTTTTTTGCATCTGTTGATATGCTTGTATGATTTATTGTTGAATTTGGTTTGCTAAGATTGTTGAAAATTTTTGCATTTGTGTTTCTTAGAGATATTGGTCTGTAGTTTTCTTTTCTTGTAGTGTCTATGCCTGGCTTTGGTATTTAAGATAATGTTAGTCGTATACAATCAATTTGAGAGTGCTTCCTCCTCTTCAATTTTTTGGAAAATTTTGAGGTTTTAAATTTTTCTTTAAATATTTTATAGAATTCATCAGTAAAACCATCTGGTTCTGAGCTTTTTTTTTTTTTTTTTGGATGGGAAGTATGTGATTACTGATTTAATTTCCTTACTCATTATTGGTCTGAATAGATTTTCTATTTCATCATGATCCTGTCTTGGTAGGTTGTATATTTCTAGGAATTTATCCATTTCTTCTTGGTTGTCAAATCTGTAGGCATATAATTGTTCACAGTAGTCTCTTTTGATCATTTATATTTCTGTGGTATCTAATGTCATGTCTTCTGTTTCATTTATAGTTTTCGAGTCCTATCTCTTTTTATTGGTTCAGTTTCAGTTCAATTCAGTCACCCAGTCATGTCCAACTCTTTGTGACCCCATGTACTGCAGCATGCCAGGCTTCCCTGTCCATCACCAACTCCCGGAGCTTGCTTAAACTCACATCCACCTTGAGACTTGTTTTATGGCCTAACATATGATCTGCCCTAGAAAACGTTCCATGTGTACTTGAGAAGAATGTATATTGTGTTGCCATTGGAGGGAATGTTCTATGTATGTTTGTTAGGTTCATTTGGTCTGCAGCATTGTTCAAATCTGCTGTTTATTGATTACTGTTTGGATGATCTATCTCTTGTTGAGAGTGGGATATTAAAAAATTAATGAGACTTATTATCTCAGGAGCACTGGTTCTCAACAGGGGATGATTTTGCCCCCCAGGGTACATTTGGCAATGTTTGGAAACATTTTTGGTTTTCACAGCTGGTGAGGAAGGACATGACTATTGCTACCGGCCTTTAGCAAGTTGAGGGCAGAGATGCTGCTAAACATCCTATGATACTTGGGGTAGTCCCACATCAAAGAATTATCTGGATCAAAAATGGCAATAGTGCCAAGGTTGAGAAACTCTGCCCTCGAAGAACAGGGAGAAAATGCTAACAGATTTGAGAAAGGATTGGCTAGAACCACTAATAGTTTGAGAGAACCAGGGGTGTTGGGAGGATGACAGCACTCTCCCGTGACCTGTTGGAGCTGGTTGATAGCAGTTCTAGACTGGACTTGGTATATTCTATGTACCCTCCTTGCTCCTTTGTCTCAAAGGAGACTTTGAGCAAAACAAAGCACACTTGTTATTTCTGCAGAGAGGAACTTTCATTTTAACTGTTTTTCTTCTCATCAAGAGAGCATCTTGGGGATTCTGGGATCTGGAGTGGTGTAATGACCTTATTAGGAGGATAGGAATAAATCCTGAGTAGCACAGTCAAGGTTGAGTGCTCCCAAGAAAGGGCATCTGGAAACGTGAGCTTCTAAAACACTAATGGTTTCTGTTATCTTTCAGGTGGTAAATGTGTCAAGGCTCGAGGGAGACGACAATCCCGTGCAGCTCATCTACTTTGTGGAGGATCAAGATGGAGAGAGACTCAGTGCAGTCAAGTCTTCAGATCTGATTAACAAGATAGACATCCAGAGAGCAGCCATCATCTTGGGTTACCGAATTCAAGGCGCTGTTGCCCAACGTGAGTGCATGAGGCTTGGCCCCTCATAGTCATCTGTGCTGAGCTGGGGTCAAAAGTCAGTCTTTTTTTGATGGTAATCTCTGAATTTAAAGCTTTCTTATGTGTGCATAGTAGATTTATGTCTTATATCTTTATTATTAGGTGTCACTTATACAAGAGGTCAGTCATTAAAATTAGTTTGCCAGGACCTTCTTTATTTCAGTTGCATGTAGTTGTAGCATTCACTGTTCTTTTTCTTACCCAGCATTTTATATTCATAGTGTTATAGTGAGTTTTAGTAGCTTAAGTTAACTTTAATATTTTTCCCTTCTTCCTGTACTAAAAAAAAAAAAAAAAGATTTATCCTAGGTAAAATACTGTATTTTCTCTGTATTTATTCCAAAATCTTATATGTCACATTTTGAATGCTGGGATGGGGACAGTGAGTCAAACAGGAAGCTGGGAGGTACCTTCTGAATTTATTGGCTTCCTCCTGGGTCTTATAATACAAAGACGTCCTTGATCCTTAGCCTTTTCAATCCTGTTTCTCTCCCACCCTGTCCTTACACCACTCATAATTTAGGGGTGTTTTGATATCTCTTTATTATTGCTGGAAGAGTCTGGGCTCCTGCCCCTCCTCGAGATGGCTATTCTCAATGCCTTTTTTCCCCCAACTCACAGATTTTGGTTATTTAAAAGTAAGAAAAGGAGAGACATGAAAGAGTATATTTTTCTAAGTATGGCTTTCTGAATCAGACTACTATTTTAATGTGGGTGTTTTTCCTTTATGTTCCTGGGAGCAATCCTCGTAAGAGCCCAGAGATATTTCCTCCCAACAACAGTAAAGGGATAGCTAAATGTTTAGAAGGAATTTAGCATCAGAGAGTGTTGAAAATCTCCCCCCAAATTTCAGCAATGAAGGCAGTTCTTAAAAAACAACAGCTTTGCAATGATCCTCAGTAATGGAATGTTCTTTGTAAGAGCTGTCCTTGGAAACTAATGAGGAAGAGGGTCAGTGGGCACACTTGCTCCATTTTATAGGTGATCATGGGAGAGTTGAAGCAATTAACCACGGGTGGTTTGTGTTTGTGTATTTGAGAGATGATTGTGTATTGGTGTGTTCTGTTTCAAAGCAGCCAGAAAAAATAATGAAACACTTACTTACGTTTCTTCATAGATGGTATTTCTGACTGTTGGATGGGTGCCCCAGTCCAGCTGAGCACTCACTTTTTTTAGAAAAGATGCATTGCAGTAGACTCTGGGCACTTTTCAAGGCTATTTCCATCTGCTTTTGCACCTCTCTTGGCTCATTTTTGTGCTGAAGACCACGGGGGTAGCAGTCCTGGGATTGGAAGCTTCAGCCAAGACTAGAGCCAGCCCCCAAAACAGCTGTGGACCCCATGTCAGGCCCTCATTTTGATGAGTCACAGGGTTTTACTAGGTTAGAACTAAGAAGAGTCTCAAGTTGTCCCAGCTCCCCAGTTTGGTTGTGTAACTCCAGTATTGTCAGTTGTTTTCATGCAAGATAAACTACATGTACAAGCTATATTCATGGCAAACTAAAAGATCCAAACTGTTAACACCCTGTCACTTTCCCCATTTCCTGCAGAGTCTTTGCTTTGTAATTTGTACTTCTTTCAGAGTGCACGTGCTTTAGAGGGCTTGCTCCCTTCCCTGGTCACTCAGGGGCCTAAACCCAAACTTAACCCAGCACTAAGCATCTCTTTTTATTGTTACATCTTCGAGTGAAAACATTCTGATCCCGTAGCATGTGTTAACCATTACAGGATATGAAAAAAGTATAAAACTTAGTCCCTGCTCAAAAAGACTGAGGTTGTGTTTGAACAGACAAGGCATAGAGTTATGACCATATTAATGAGCGAAGTAGTATTGTATATCAAGGTGATACATTTATGTAATAACATGCATCGTGAAAGAACAGCACACTACTGTTTATAAGACAAAGACATCCAAGGACAAAAGAAGTTAGACAAGGGGAATCCACTGTTGTCATGGAGAGGTTGTTGTGAAGTGACCGTAATGGATGAGGGAGCTGGGCAGAGGGGAGGGGGCGTTTTAGTTTCCAGAGCCTGGTAATTGGAACCTGAGCTTTAAAAGGACCAGAAAGACTTGAGCTTTTAAGAAGAGCTGAATCTTGCAAGAGAAGAATTATAAAATGAAGAGCATGAGGGCCCAGTACTGGGAGGCTGGGTTAGGGAGAGGAGCCCACGAAGGAAATTGAGGACCGAGTAATGACAGGATGACCATCCAAGGCCATGGGAGATGGGGGGGTTGCGGTGGGAGGTAGCGGGGCGGAGGGCGGAGGATTCAGAATGTGAGTTGAGGGGACTTCCTTGACGGCCCAGTGGTTTAGACTTTACTTGCCAGTGCAGGGAATGTGAGTTTGATCCCTGGTTGGGGACCTAAGATCCCACATGCCAACAAGCCAAAACATAAAACAGAAGCAATATTGTAACAAATTCAATAAAGACTTTAAAGATGATCCACATCCAAAAAAAAAATGTTTTAATGTAATTGTAAAATTGACAACTGTACCTTAAGTAAAGCGGTTTCAATGCAAATTCCTATTTCAAGGGCTTAGAGAGAGACCCAGATGAGGAATGAAGACAGTGCTCACAGACCCCTTACTGGGATTTCTGATTTTTGGTGAGGATTAGAAATCTTGCTGCAGTGAGAATTTAGGGAGGGACCTGGTAGAATAAACTGGATGTCAGGAGAATAAGCTGGACGTCAGGAGACCTGGAATCAACCTCACTTGGCCATTGCATTAGCGTTGTTCCTTTAGACGTGTCATGGATGTCACTGTGACATCTGCTGTGTTGTAGCTGGAACATCCTGAGTTGTGTTTACTGCATCCCGTTTTTTGTCTTCAGGGGGTCATCATCTCTCCCCAGTTGTCTTGAGCTGAAATGACGTGGGAGGGTTTCTGCTAGTAGAGGGGGCATTCACTGTCCAGTAAAGGAGCGCAGAGGACTCACCGGGAGACCTTGCTTCCTCGTGTGCAGCTGTGGACAGGGTGAAGAGGCCGTCCCCCGAGTCCCAGAGCAGCAACCTCTGGGTCATCGTGGGCGTGGTCGTGCCGGCGCTGGTGGTGCTGGTGATTGTCGTCATCCTCTACTGGAAGCTCTGCCGCACGGACAAGCTGGACTTTCAGCCTGACACCGTGGCCAACGTTCAGCAGCGGCAGAAGGTAAGGGGCGGCCCCTCCACCCCACGTTCACGTGAGCGTCTTGTGGGCTGGGCTGGGGCGAGTTCGGGCTCCTGGTACTGAAGGACGGGGAGAGGGGCTGGTCAGGAAATCTTCCGGGCCTGCGGGTGGTGTCCCTTCACTTCCGTGTTTGTTTGCTGAAAGCCAGGTCTTCTGTAGTGTTCAGTACCTGCCCAGAAAAAGAAGCTGTGTAAAGATGCAGTAATGCTGTGGGCTCCGAGTTCCACTGTGATTTTATTTTTGAGATATTCAGTTACAAAATCATATCCATTCTGTGCATGAATTCTGATCTATTTTAACCCTGGACGCATTCAGAGAGCAAGAACCAAGGTAGGTTTTCTTTGATCTACAACCCCGCTGGGTGGCTCCTTTATTTTCTGTCTACCTTACTGCAAGCCTACTTATCACCTTGATCAAAAGCACTTAATCATTAAAAAGTGGTAATATGTGCCTTTTTCATTTTGATTATATATATATATATGTACGTACATAATGAGTCTTTATTTGACAACCTTCAAAAAAAAGTTCGGAGTACTAGTCAACCAAAAGGAATTCTGTGTGGTCTTTCTTGTTAACAACACCCAAAATGCATCAGCTGCAGTTTCCAGATTGGGATACTTTAGGGAAGAACAAAACAACCTGAGTACAAAATTTTCTATTTTTTTTTTCCACATCCCCCCTACCCAACCCTACTCTGCAGTCTTTTAGAGTTAATTAATCTTACACCTAATTTGACAGCAGTTTCTTTCTTTATTAGCAACTCTTTTTCCATGTCTTTCCAAGGCATTCCTTGGAAATTTATAATAGCAGTTTTTAGTGTTTATAATGGCAGTTCCCTTCTCATACTTATGTTTCAACAGTATCTGCAGTATTTGTCACATATAAGTTTCAGAGCGAAGACACAGCATCTTGGTCAGTGTCTGGCTCCTCTGGTGAAGCCTGAACATGCCAAGTAAGAGAAGAGCTGGTTAGGTGCAAACCCTGAGCTCAGCACGCCTGTCAGCCTCACCCAGGGCATGAGAAGTGGTGGCTACCGACTCTAATAACATGTATCCACTATGGGTCATACATTTAGAGGACTTGATGAACTCTAAGAGTTTAGTGAGAAAAAGAAATCAAGAGGCAGAAGAACAGAAAATAAATGACCACCCTATTAACCTTCTAATTTTACTCTGATTTTCTGGGTATTAAAAAATCCTGTACATAATAAACCTAGACCTGATGGATGAAAAAAGTGAAAGTGAAAGTCACGTCCAACTCTTTGCAACCCCATGGACTATACAGTCCAGGCCAGAATACTGGAGTGGGTAGTATTTCCCTTTTCCAGGGGATCTTCCCAACGTAGGGATCGAACCCAGGTCTCCTGCATTGCAGGTGGATTCTTTACCAGCTGAGCCACCAGGGAAGTCCAAGTTAATTCAGCACTATTTAAAGTAATTTTTGGGGTTGTTTCTTTGACCACACTGTGCAGCATATGGGATCTTAATTCCCAGACCAGGGATCGAACCCACATTCCTTGCATCAAAGGTGTGGAGTCTTAACCACTAGACCACCAGGGAAGTTCTGATGGATGAAAAAAAGAATTTAAAATTTATTTTGCTTGTAAAAGTAAATGAAGAGCATTCTTCTTCTTATGATTTAACTAAGAAATGCAAACTCTTGATTAAATTGCAAGCTTATGGTTATCCAGCATTTTGGAAGCAGTTTATACATTAAGGTTATATTTATTAGCCATCTTCATTTATTATTGACATAATCTGCTAAGGTTGTTTTGTTGTCAGACTGGTGAATAGCATGGAAAAAACCTGGGGGGTAAAGTCCTTGATGTACTAAATGATTCATCGTGTGACTTTCACTGTGGTGACATCAGCAATTGGTTTGGAAATGTTTCGGGTTCTGGTGAAAGAGCACTGTCAGAGAGATTTAGCCAGTGTAGACGGTTCTGTATTTGGGTCTGTACTGTGCTGTGATTCCTCACATAAACACTCCTGTGGAAACCTATCCATTGTCTCTCACTTCAGTAAACTGTCAAGAGAACCACATCCCTGAAGTTCACAACGGACTGTTCTGAAATATTCTAACCACTGTTGCTGCTATCCCTCAAATAAACAATTTCCAATAGAACTTTCCACTTTTGGAGTTGTGTTCTTCTGCATGTGCTGCCTGGGTTGGTGCATTCACTTTTACAGCATCTTTTCAGGAAAGGTTTTTTGTACCAAGGATTCCGCAAGAGAACAGGTGTCCTTGACTTGGTTAGAAGTGTAGCAGGGTCTTTGTTTTGCTGGCATAAGAGCCCATCGTTTGGATCTTGTCATGTTTTTCTAATAAGAAGATGATGCTATCCCTTTAGTTCAAAAACAAGCATCTCTGCTTCATAAGTGTTTCTTCTAAGATTATCTGACAATAGTAAAGTGCCTCTAGCCTATTCTTCAGGGCACTTTGCAAAGATGCTGTCTTCCCTGTGACTCAAAAGAGCAGAGGCTCTTTTTCCTTCTTGTGTGGCTGTTTTCACTCTCTGCTCTGCTCACCCCGCCCCCTGATGCTGCTTCACTGCTGTTCTCTGAAATCTTTTAGCAAATCCCAGAGCTGCAAACATCTGGAAACAATAAATCTGCTGACCCCAAATCCACACCCCTTTCTTCTTGTAACCAGAGGGAAACCTCTTCCTATTGTCTGAGAGTAGATTAGTTTTGAAATATGATAAGAGAGAGAAGCCATTCTGTCCTATTTTGAGGCACAGTCTTTTAAAATTTTGAATGATAAAAAGAAAAAACACAAACCCTAACGCATGTCTTTCTTTTTATCTGTATTCTCTTTAATCTGTAGCCCGAAGGCATCACTTTTTACTGCTACCAGTAAAATTACAGCTTGGACCCGCCTCGCCCTGTTGAGGTTCTATTTAAAGACATGAACAGCATTGGCTTAGATGTTGCCTGCTTGGTGAAAAGTTGTTCCTTCTGATGGGGACGTTCCACACCCCGTGGTTGGCCTGGGACCTGGTTCCTGGCTCGCGGGCACCGTGGGCGGCCGGATGGGGCTGCCTCAGACGCCGCGTGTTCATTCACCAAGTGCTGAGCCTTTGCTCTCCGCCCAGCAGGGTCGGGCTGTGGACCAGTGCAGATAACATGTGGCCCCTGCCTTTGAGGGCTTTGATGAGGGAGGGAGCGGCTCAAAGCCAACACACAGCAGCCTCTGTCCAGGGCTCTGGGGCAGCTCAGATAAGGGGCTGAAGCTTGGAGGCTGAGGAGGGGAAGCCAGAGGAAGTGGGCCCAGGTGGTGGGGGAGGGCAGGTGTGGACGGCCGGAAGGATGGGGCGAAGGTGAATGTAGCGAAGGGCACAGCCAACACCAAGGTGACAGCTGTAGGCAGGAGCGAGGCTTGGAGGGGTTTCTGGGACGTGCCAGGGGGTGGAGGTGATGCTCTCGGCTTGGGGGAGCTCTGAGGGGTTGTCAGTGGGGAGAGTAGCTTGGATGCATTGATTTATTTTTGTTTTCAAATTTAGTTGCATTGGGTCTTTTGGTGTGTGCGCGGGCTCTTCGTTGTGGCGCGCAGGCTTTCTCTGGTTCCAGCGGGAGCTTCTCCTGTTGTGGCGGCCAGGCTTTCTCTGGTTCCAGCGGGAGCTTCTCTTGTGGCGCCCAGACTTTCTCTGGTTCCAGCGGGAGCTTCTCCTGTTGTGGCGCGCAGGCTTTCTCTGGTTTCAGCGGGAGCTTCTCCTGTTGTGGCGCCCAGGCTCTGAGCTCGTGGCTCAGACGTTACAGTGCTGCATGGGCTCAGTCACCCCAAGCACAGGGGATCTTAGTTCCCCGACCAGGGATCGAACCCACGTCCCCTGCATTGGGAGGTAGATTCTTAACCATGGGGCCACCAGGGAATCCCCTGGATACACTGATGTTTGAAACAGTTCCTGAAGAGGGCAGTGTGATCAGCAGGTTGAAGTGAAGCTGGAAGAGATCCTTCCATCTGAGCAGAGTTCGTCTCATCCCTTCTCTGCAAGGATCGTGTTAACACCTAAAGTGTTGGTGGCTCCAGGGTGTTCTGGGTCATCTGAGCAGGACTTGCCAGGGCCAGGGGGTGGGAGGATCTTGGAGAACTGCTTGCCCACCTCCTAGACCTTGGGGTGAGCCGTGGCCCCACGCTGGGCTGCAGGGGAGACCCGGGGTGGCAGGAGGCTCGCCTTGTCTTCACCCCCTCAGTGGAGACAGCATGGTGGCCCTGGTGACTGCCCCCCCGCCCCCCCCCCGCCCGAACACATGCATCAAACAGCAAGCGCTTAAACAATGGCGCTGTCTTGGAGGTGGTGCGTTTTTATTCAGCCACTTTGGGGGTCGGCTCTGCGGTTTCCCTTGTCATCTCAATTGCTCCTTCCTAAGGGGGCTCAGGCTAACCCGAGTCCTGGGGACTTCACTCTGCGTTGTTCCATCTGGGTCGTATTATATTTATGGCTCACACATTTTAAAATTCATCCAGCATCTCTCCTGTTACTTGGCTGACCTGCCGTACCAGCCCACCCCAACTTGTCAGCGACATATTCCAGTGAGACACAGACAGTGGAGTTGTCCCCTCTGTGATACATTAAAGAAGGAACAAAAGAGCTGTCTGCTTAGAAAAACTGGGTCCTAATAGGAATATTGAAAGCACTCGTGAATCTTGACTCTTATAAAATGCTGATTGACGCTTTTTTTCTGCATGTGAAGGCTGGAAGCACAATATGCCAGACTTAACTCTATAGATTTTTTTAAGACATAGAAAAGCTAGAAAAAGTGTTCTGGGAAACAGAGAAGAAACAAAGGGAGCTAATAGTTCCATAAGTGAGGGGAGCAGTGTTTTCTCTAATTTTTTCCTTCTGTGTGGAGATGGCCTTTGTTTTGTGTATAAGCAGACTGGTTGCCAAATTTCTATTGTCATAGGAGGAGGCGACTCACCCAGCCTGAGAGAAGTCAGGGATCTAATGAACGTATTTAAAGATGCTAGTTGGAATGAACCAAAGCCAACAGGACTTTAAGGCTGTAATGGATGTGTATTTCATTTATGATGTATACCCTTTTCTTGGTTCCCCACAAAATCCAGTAAGTTTGGTGACCTTTTTTAAATTTGTTCAGTCATCAGATATTTATTGGGGGTCTACCGCAGGTCACGTTGCTGAATTAAAACATTTTGTATCTAAATTTATATCTATAGTTTTATCTGGTCTCTGAAAACTCTCAACTGTCTATTTATATCAACTTTCATCGACCAAGAGCAATAATATTGCTGTCAGTCTCATTTGTTTGGTGCCTTGGCATTTATGAAGCATTTTGACATTGTCGGGGAGGAAGGAATTTTATAGGCTGGTCTACAAATTAAATCGACCTGAGACAGATTGACAGGAGGAAATCACAGAAAGTTTCAATAACATGGGTTCATAGGAGAGACCCATGTATGGAACTGAGTAACTCACCACAATGGCCAAAGTGCTCACCTTAAATACCACCAGCAGCTAAAGACAAAAGAGGATGTCAGAGGCAGTGGTTTGGGACTTTAGAGGGGAAGAAGGCAGTTCACAGGGAGATGGAAAAGCAAAGGTTTGGTAAATAAATGCTTGGTGAGTCTTGCAGAGATGGGGGACCAGAGAGGAATTGTGATAGCTCTCTTTCTGGAATAGGTCCTCTGTCTGTATTTTTTAGGCAGTTAGATGGGGGAATATCAGAGTTTTTCCTGAGTCTTTTGGGCCTTGCTTGTTTTCATCTTGAAATAATGCACCTACCAAAGACACATTGTTGTTCAGTTGCTCAGTCGTGTCCGACTCTTTGTGACACACGCCCCACCCCCCCCACACCCCCATGGACTGCAGCACTCCAGGCTTCCTTGTCCTTCACTATCTCCTGGAGCTTGCTCAGACTCATGCCCATTGAGTCGATGACGCCATCCATCTTGTCCTCTCTTACCGCCTTCTCCTCCCGCCCTCATTCTTTCCTAGCAACAGGGTCTTTTCCATAAGTCGGCTCTTCGCATCAGGTGGCCAAAGTATTGGAGCTTCAGCATCAGTCCTTCCAATGAATATTCAGGATTGATTTCCTTCAGGATTGACTGGTTGGATCTCCTTGCTGTCCGAGGGACTCTCAAGAGACATTTGGGGATAGCAAATTTTGTTCCCCTATGATGTATATATATGTTTCTTTTTTTCTTGCCAAGGTTTTCATCTTTTTTTTTCAGTTTTTAAAAAAACTTATTTTTAATTAGGGGATAATTTTTATAGTGTTGTGTTGCTTTACAACAGTGTGAATCAGCTGTAAGTAAAACTATAGCTCCTCCCTCTTGAGCCTCCCACCCCCCTCTCTAGGTCATCACAGAGCACCGAGCTGAGCCCCCTGTGCTATATAGCTGCTTCCCACTGATGTACGTTTCTTACATAAACCTAAGAGTATATCAGGGCAGGCATTTAGTTCCTAGACCTGGCTACACAGGCTGTACCAAGGAGGCAATGCTGTCTATATTCTTCCCTTATTCACTTTAGAGACCTTTGCTTAGAGGAGGCAATCTGTGGCTCATCCTTCAATTTTGATAAAAGCAAATCGTCTAACTCTCAAAAGAGGAGATTTTGATGGTTATGATTAGATGACTATTGATGATATCTGTTACTCTCTCATTTAGAGGAAATTTATGGAGCTAAAATGAGGTGTAGCTGGGGCCAAGCAGCCCCATGGATGAGAGATGTGTCTCTCCTGTAAAGCAGGAGAAGGATTCTTGAGAAAGGAGGAACCAGAAGTTTATCTACAGAGGTTGTCTGTTTGGCGTTTGATTGCTTTAAAAGGAACACATGCCCCCAGGAAGGTGTGTGTGTGTGTATGCATTTTCAGTTGTGCCTGACTCTTTGTGACCCCATGGACTGTAGCCCGCCAGGCTCCTCTGTCCACGCAATTTTCCAGGCAAGAATATTGGAGCGGGTTGCCATTTCCTCCTCCAGGGGATCTTCCCGACCCAGGGATCGAACCTGTCTCTTGCATTGGCAGGCAGATTCTTTACCACTTGCTCCACCTGGGAAGCCCACAGTCCCAGAGATTTGCAGAGCCCCGGTGAAGATGGCTGGGAGGTAGGGGGAGTCATGGAGATGCAGGTTTGGGCTCATTGTTTGGGAAACTACGTTTTTGAGCCAAGAAATGTGCACCACGCACAATCTGCCTGTGTGTGGTGAAGTTGACTGCTGGTAACAAGATGTTATTAATTTAGAAAATATAGGCATGCCAGTCTTTGCCTTTTGTTTCCAAGCAGCGTTTTTGTAAGCATGATTTATATCAAGTTCTGTCCCCCTCTGCTGGCGTAAGTCGTTATTGCAGACTGCTTTCCTTCTACCCATCCAGCCTAGCTTTTTAGTGCTGAAAGACCTTAGAGATCACAAACAGAAGCCACTGATGTTGTCACTCACCTGTATGTAAGGTTAGCACAAATACTGCAAAACCTTTCACTTCCACATGCAGTATATTGTCTAGAATGGCTCCTTAGATGAGTTGGACTTTGTCTTCTGAGTGATAGCACTCTCTGTGAGTGTAGAATTCAGCCTGATGGAATTGCATGGGGACTCCTGCCAAAGAGACCCTTGGGACCACTACTAATACGTGGTTTATTTTCCTCTCCTTTGCAAGCGAAGCAAAGGAGACAGTTAATACCCACCCCTGGGTATTACAGTCTGGCCTTCTCTCATTCCCCTCTGTCCTGACCCTTCTAGTGCAGCTAATGTGATCTTTTACCAGATCTCAAGTCTTCTCTGGTCCCTGATGCAATTGAGGACATTCTCTGAGTAGCCACCTCTTTTTATTTATACATTCGGTCTGTCCTTTGGGTCCTAGCACAATTCCCCATTCTCTGAGAAGAGTCTCACCCCATGAGCTATCCAGGCTTGGGTCATTGCTGTGACAGTGGTCAGCATTGTCTTCTGATGTCTTATATCGTGGTCTAACTTTTTAATGTTTGTATTTTAATCTGTAGCAAGTATCTGTCTTTCCTGAAAACTCAAGGTATAATTCTTGCACGGGTCAGTGTTCTAGAGATGCATGTTGAATTTGATGGGTAAGATTGCAAGCACACTCTTGGGTCAGAAGCTGGCACTCACCATCCTGCTGGCACTCACCATCAGCTTGATTGTCTCACTTGCGTGTGTGTGTGTTTCAGTTGCAGATCCCTAGTGTGAAGGGCTTCGACTTCGCTAAGCAGCACCTGGGTCAGCACAATAAGGACGACATACTGATCATTCACGAGCCAGCCCCACTGCCGGGACCTGTGAAGGACCACACCACACCCTCTGAGAACGGAGATGTGCCGAGCCCCAAGGCAAAGATCCCTTCCAAGAACATCCGTCACAGAGGAAGGTTCTTACTGGGCTTTCTGTATTGTTTGCTATTGCGACCCGCGGTTCTCTTTTCCATTTGTCAGTTTCCAGTAGCAGGAGGGCTGACGGTGAGTGTTGCCCGAGTCTGCAGCCTGGAAGACTGATGAGATTGGCCCCCAAAATCAGCACACCCAAGGGCCCTTGATCCGCTCTAATGGACTCCCAGAGGAGGCCCGTGGGCTTTCTTTCCCCAAAGTGGGTAAGGTTATGAATCACCGATCCGTATGCTTTGGTGGTCCCCTTGGAACTTCATTTGGGATTGACCAGCTCGAGGGTATATATTCTGGGGTGACCACACTAGGCCCTCTGGAGGTGATGTTAGGAATAATGTACAAAAATGTATAAAAAGTGCATGGCTTTTGATACACACTTGGCCAGCATCGGCTCTGCCCTTGACTGTTATGCCAGCGGCTGGAGCCGTGGCTTCCTTGCTTGATCTGCAGGTGACCTTCATCACACCCTGCTTTCCTTGCGTGGCTTTTCTCCATCTGCCCCTGCTGTTACCCTCGTTAGCATGTGTGCATGGATTCTTCATCACCCTGCACCCAGCTCCCCTTTCCCAGTTAATTCCCATTCCTCTTACCAACATTAAGCACACTGGGCACTGCTCCTAACAGACTACCTACTGTGACCCTATGGCCCTGTGAGACGGGCTGCCCTTCTCTAAAGAAGACAATGTGCAGGGTCAGGTTTTATTTACTTGTGTTTAGGTCAAAGCATGATCAGGCTTTGGTATTGAAGCCCCCAATTATCAGCCTTCTTTTGAGCTTTGGAATGCCAAATTCTGGTTTTCTGTTGAGAGGGGAAAAGTGTGTGATCATACCAACATTCAGAATGACATTGTAATTTCTGATTTATCAGAAAGCATACCCCAGGGGTTCTGGCCTAGTTTTAAGAATTTAATGAACGTTAGAACATGATCTTTACAAAAGAAGATGAATAATGTAGAGAGAGATCATTTGCTTAATTATTTTGCAGAGTGAGAATAAATCAAATCATTAAAGATTATTGAATATGCTAGTACAATTTAACAAAGTCTTTTTTTCTTATCTGGAAGCCTCATCCTAGACACTTAGTCACAACATCTCAATGGTCTGCATGGTTAATATCACAGTTTAGCATCCCTCAGGGGCACTAGAATGTCTGGGCATTTCAGAAAGTTTAAAGAGAAAGGGTGTTAACTGATTAAGTCTTTTCAGTGAATCCTGGAGCAACTTGGGTTCTATGACACACTTGCTTTTTTAAATATAGAATCAATTAACAGCGATAATCATTGCCTTTGTGTTAGAAGTGTAGGCTTCCTCCAAAGATTTGGATTTATATGGGGTGACTGCAGAATGACCCTAGCTTCCTAGAAATTCTGCAGGCCCAGCTAACTCCTAACCAAACTTGAATCCCAGATCCTCTGATCCAACCCACACCAGTCCCAGGTTGCCTGGGAGCTTGGGGGGGTGGGGGGACTGTCCTCCAGCGAGTACTTGCTTTCCTAGCATTTGTCGAAATGAGCCTGCTGAGCCGTTTAGTAAGGCATGTCATGCTGTCCTCACAAGGTAACTGTGCTATCAGTGTGGTCCTTGAAGATGCTGCACCTCGAAACAAGGTTTTGGACCCTTTGACTTCTCCCAGTTTTGCCCAGAAGCCTGGCTTCCCCATCCAGATGAATGTGACCTTTCTACCTGCTTTCTTTCTTTTTCCTAACATCTGCATTTGTTTTGTGTCTACAGAGTTTCTCCCTCAGATGCCGACTCCACAGTAAGTGAAGAGTCCAGTGAGAGGGACGCAGGGGACAAGACTCCAGGAGCCGTGACCGATGGCAAGTCCCACAGAGCCCCACAGAGTGGTCTGTGACCCTTCTTGTTCTCCACTTTAAAAGTAGTAATTATGAGGGACTTCCCTAGCAGTCCAGTGGTTTGAACTCTGCCGTTTCATTGCAGAGGGTGTGGGTTTGATCCCTGGTCAGGGAACTAAGATCCCACAAGCCCTGCGTTGTGGTGGAAAAAAAAAAAAACCAAAAATGTCATTATGAGGTTCTAGTAGGCTAGACTCTTATACTGCTTCAAATGCAGAACATAAAAATACCCTGTGCATTAGAATATTCATCATTCATACAGTGGATTTTTCAGATTAATTGTCACCGTCTAACGCTGTATCAGTGTCTGCATTGAGCTGGTGGGCCAGGCTAGAAGTTAAGACATTCACTGATGTGAGGTTTTGAGGTTACTGGTCATGTTTGAACCTAGTTTGGGGTCCTAACAATTTTCCTCTTCAAAGGACAAGGAGGAATCCAACTAAAACTGCATCCAGGGTTCAGTGACCTTCTTAGGAGCCCATTTAAGCATTTCACAGCTGTCACTGTCAGCAGGCTGGTTATTTACTTATTCTAGGTCCAAGGGCTTTATATTTGGTCCCATTCCTAGGCCTGTCTTCCAGCAGATAGTTGAGCGTGGTCAGATGGTTGCATGTGTTGTCAGATGTTGTTGCTTCTTTGGCCAGGTTTGAAATGTACTTCACTTCCCTTCTGAAGAGTATTGTCATAAAATTCATGTGTCTTGCAGTAGAACTTAGCTCATCGGCCTTACTAGACTTGGAACCTTTTTTGACCTGATGACAGGGTAGCTTTGGTGTTAGTTTAATAGATTCTGTTAAATAAATGCTCTTGTGCTTGCTGGAACTTTATTTTTATTTCAGGGTTGTGTTTTAGTAGTGCAAAGAAAAGGGAAGTGTCTCTGGATATCATTTTATTACTTTTTTATTTGGCTGTGTCACGCCTCTTTTGGGATCTTAGCTCCCAATTAGGGATTGAACCCAAGCCCTTGGTAGTGAAATTGCAGAGTCCTAACCACTGGACTGCCAGGGAATTACCAGGATGTGATTTTTAATAGTAATTTTTATACTTACGTTTTCCATGACAAATATCTCTGTATAAAATTGCAGTACAGACTGAACCATCTTCTGTAAATGAATAGATTATGGACAGAGTTGGAGAGCCTATTTTATCCACTGTCATGTTTGTGACCTTGTATGTCCCTTAGTTGTGGGAACTCCTCTGGGACTAAACCAGCTGATTTTTGAGATGCCTTCCAGTTGTTTCTTTTTTGGTGTTAAAAACAAAAACAAAAAAGAAAAACCTTAGAATAAGGGAAGAATTTTTTTCTTTAGATCTATAATGATCTAATTTCATAGAATCTTAAAAATTAGTTAGCACCATGGTAATAGGTGCACTGTTTCAGATAGACAGGATTAAAATCTAATTTTGATCCTGGGAAAGAAATATTTGGGGGAAAAAAATCAGCTCTGGAGCTTCTTAATTTCTGTTAATTGTATGTCTGAGTAAATCTTCCTCTTTAGTTCCTGTTTTTAACTCCTTCTGTACTTAATTGCTCAGTCGTGTCAGACTCTTTGTGACCCTTTGGACTGCAGCCCACCAGGCTTCTCTGTCCATGAGATTTTCTAGGCAAGGATACTGGAGTGGGTTGTGATTTCCTCCTCCAGGAGATCTTCCCAACCCAGGCGTCAAACCATCGTCTTCTGTGTCTCCTACATTGTAGGCAGTTTCTTTACCCACTGAGCCATCAGGAAAGCCCTTTAACAATCCTTGCTAATAGTATTAGAACCAGTATATTATACATGACTAACAAAAGTCAAATATCACTCTCAACATATATTCAAAATCCAGGTAGTAATAAGCATGTCAGTGTTGGGGCTTAGAGTTGACTATGGAAGGAGATAAGTGGCCTAGACATTCTTGTGGGTCCTAGAAGGCTCACATGCCGCTATTTTAATTTAAAGATGTACTTACTTATTGATAATGGAATTAACATTCCTTTATAAATGTTCTGTTGCTTCAGTATTTCAGTAATTCAGATTGCCCTTTCCTGTGTCATTCTGTTCTGTGGACATCATCTTACACTATAATTTCTATCCTTATTTTTTTTGTTTTATAATTTTTTAAAAGATTTTAATACCTACTTGCCTTAAGGCAGTGTTTGCGCTGCATTGATCTATGTAGCCCTTGTACACTCCATTGTCATTATTATCCAGGCAGTTTTTTAAAAAATTGTGCAGTGGATAGCAAACGATAAAAATATGTATTATATGTAAAATAATATGTGTGTTACATATGTATACTAATCCAGTTTGTTTATATATATATGTAAGGAGATATATATATATATATATATATCTCTTTAATGTATGAATATGGCAAACAATATATCGCATTTTTTAGACTTTTGGAAGGGCTGAGTTCTAGGCAGTCTAGAAGTTGAGGCTTTCTGTGCATCTCCTGCTTCTCCTATTGCAGCTGGTGAATTATAGAGCGAGGATCCAGTTGAGGGGTGGGAAGGGCCAGGGCAGGACTCAGTCCCAGGCCTGCAGCCCCGGTGACCCAGGCAGGCAGATGACATGAGCGGAGGGGCCTTTCTTCCTGTCACCTTTGCACCCTGGTTTTTTTTTACCATCCTGGAGGAGGCCACCTCTGCCTTCAGTATCAGTGACTTAATGGGACACCCTTTGTGACATTTGCCGTTGGTTTAAAAGTTTGGGTTAGCAAGGCGGGCCTTATCTGGTGGAGCTAATTATCTCCTGCTAGGCTTCATGCCTGTAATTTGAGTAGCTCCCTGGTGAATGGGGCTGTCTGGCTGGGTTTGCATTATACAAAGGGTCAGGCTCCCTCCGGGCAGGGAAAGAAAGCCCAGGAACAGCCTGAATGCAGACAAGTGTGCCTCCTCGCTAAGAGACATCTTCATTCACAGAGTTAAGTATGTAATTTCTAATTACTTGGGATGAGTATTACTGAACTTAAATGAATATAATTCAAATTGAGAGGAAATACAAAGATTTGTGTCCCACTGCTGTGCATTCCTTATATAAAGTATCAACTACTACTCCGTACTGCTTTGCTCAACACATTTTTACACTGAGGGAAAACCTCTACATTTTTCACTTATGATTGAGGTTTCAAAACTCAGGCTTTTGTTTAGAAACAGTTTCTACATGCCCTTACTCCTTCTCTTGGCCTGTGTGTGTGTGCTCAGTCATGTCCGAATCTTTTGCAACCCCTTGGACTGTAGCCCACCAGGCTTTTCTGCCCATGGAATTTTCCAGGCAAGAATACTGGAGTGGGTAGCCATTTTCTTCTCCAGGGGATCTTCCAGACCCAGGATGGAACCCATGTCTCTTGCGTGTCCTGCATTGGCAGATGGATTCTTAACCACTAGCGCCACCCAGGAAGCCCCTCTCTTGGTGTTTGGCCATTTATTTTCGAGCAATGTTAGAGTAGCCCAGAGGTGACTGTGGCTTAGAGGAAGGGCATCAGGGATCTTAGTGCATGAATTTGGGAGTTCTTTTCATCTATTTGGCCCTTCTTAATCTCTCTCTTTGCTTTTTAAAAATAAAAGTTTATTGAGATTATTTCTGTTATAAAAGTAATACTGACTAGAGAAAATCCTCATTATAGAAAATACAAAAAAGTGGAGAAAATGACCCATTACACCAAGATCCAGTCTCTATTAACATCGTAACGTGTTTTTCTTTTTTCTATACATTTAAGTGTCTTTCTTCTTTGCAGTTCTGATTACTAAAAAAAAATTCATTGTGGTGAAATATATATAGCCCTAGAATTTACCCTTTTAACCATTTTTTGAGTGTTATCTGCATCTCTTTGTAAAGAAGAAACTAATTCCTTGCAGCAGCAGCTTTTTCTTCTCTTTGACTCCTCAGCTTCATTTTTTGCTGCATTAGAACTGAAAAGCCAGCAGCATTCACCATTAATCAGTACAGCAGGTCCACAGTCCCCCTGGTCTTTTTTTTTTTTTCCCGACGGTAAGTTGCCTTGGCAACTAAATTTATATCACTCTCACTCCAGATGAGCATGGACGTTCAGAGCTGTTATAAATGTTGTCCTCCCCGTTCTGTTAATTGCTCCTGGCCGGCCACCCTCAGGTTCCTCTTACCATTTACCCTGTCTTACTGAAGACTTGGAAACACCTTTAGACAGAACAGGACCATCTGGGGCACAAAGTGTCATAATGATTTTCTTATCTTCCCTACAGATATCTGTAATTATTACTGAGGTTGAAGGAGACACTATTTAACCCAGACAGTTTAGGCTCAAAGAGTGACATTTCAAGTATTCTGCCATGGAGTTGTGGATGTGTTTTTGGTCTGGGACCCATCTAAGGATCCTTTAGGAAATAATCCGTAATAATTGTGATGGTTTGCTCTTTTCTTAGGGTGATGGTGTTTACTAACTCTGCTCTTCCCTCTGTTCCAGGGGCAGCACCCAGTTCGGGGAACGAGCAGCACTCGTCAGCCTCCATCTTCGAGCACGTGGACAGGATCTGCCGCCCCTCGGAGGCCGGTCGGCGGGTCCCCAGTAAAATCCAGCTGATTGCCATGCAGCCCATCCCGGCCCCTCCAGCCCCGCATCCTGCCCTGGCCGACCGCGGGGCAGAGACCAACAGGATTCACAAGGAGGTATCTGCTTTTATGGAAAATTACTGTACTGCTCCATACAGTAATTAAAAAAAACGAAAAAGCCCTTAGATTCTGATTTGGTCAGTGCTTAAAAATGAGTGAAAGTTAGTGTCAAAAGGTCACTAACAACGTGAGCTCCTCACGTGTGTGCGTGCATGCAAGTTGCTTCAGTTGTGTCCAGCTCTTTAGGACCCCATGGACTGTAGCCCACCAGGCTTCTCTGTCCATGGGATTCTCCAAGCAAGAATAATGGAGTGGACTGCCATGCCCTGCTCCAGGGGATCTGTCTACCTGACCCAGGATCGTGTCTCTTATGTCTCCTGCATTGGCAAGCGAATTCTTTACCACTAGCGCCATCTGGGAAGTCCCATGAGCTGCTCACGACGATTCTTAATTTTAAATCTGCTACTCAGTATTTTTAGGTCAGATACTGATCATGGACACTAGTGGGCACATTGGGAGATGTGCAGACTAAAGACCAGGGCCGGCTATCCTTAGAAAGTCCGCCTTAGCCTGTGGCTGGGGTTTGGGAATGAGATTTTGGAAAGATCCCCACCATTCTCAGAATGGAGTGGCTCGCTGTACCTAAACTGTTTTTGTACAAACAACATGATGTATGCTGAACAGCTCTTCCTGGAGTCTGAAATTTTGGTACATGCTAGGCAGAGGGTGCCTATGTGAGCAGTCTCCAGTGAAGACCCTGTGAGCATTGAGTATCTAATAAGCTTCCCTCGTAGATGTCTGGCACGTGTTGTCACAGGTCATTGCCGGAGGAATTCAGCACACCCCACGTGACTTTACCGGGAAAGGACTCCTGGAAGCTTGTGCCTGGGTCCTCCAGACCTCATCCTATATGCCATTCCCCTATGCTGGTTTTGCTTTGTAGCTTTTTGCTGTAATAAATTGGACTGAATGCTGAGTCCGGAGGGTTCTCCCAGTGAATCACTGAACGCTGAGTAATCTTGGGACCACGGTAGATTCTGTGAACTCTGATAGAGCTGCTCTGGCCCCAAGATCTAAATCATGATTGGTAAAATACCCTATTCTAGTGACTCCTGGAAGAGTGAGTTAGATCTGCTTTCTTCCTAAGATTCTGGAATCAGAGGCCAGCTCGAGTCACTGTTAAGCTGAACTTGAGAAGTTTGACCTGGGCTGGACCATGAGTGCAGTGAATAGTATTGAGGGCCGCACGCATGACAGCATCGTGGCTGTCCGTTTCCTGCCTCTAAGAAATACCTGCTGCTCTGTGAGTTCTGCCAGGTAAAGTAATAATTGGTACAACTGAATCCTTAAAGTGGATCATCTCATAGTAGTCTCATCAAGAGTTCTTACACTGTCTCCTCTCCATTGGCTCCTTGCCAAGGACGTGACCACAAGAACGTGCATCGTGGGTTCAAGGTGGCATGTGCTGTCCCTTCTCACCAATGCTTGGGAGCCCTGGGGTTGCTCACATGACCCCTGTCCTAGCCTAGACCTGTTGCCATCAGTCCAGTGTTGCAGATTGTCTCACACCAGCCGTGAGTAAGCACTCTCGAGTGGGTTCTCTGTGTGACTGAAAGAAAGATGAGAATGAGCTCACCAGGCCCATGGCCTCACCACTGGAAAGCGTTCATCTCCACTTTGTTCTTTTACTATCTTTTTAAAATGTATCTGATGGATACATAATGGTATAGGAAACATATATACTGATTATGAAGCATAAAATGAAAATCCAACTTAAGAACAAGAGCATTATCAGTTCTGGTGGACCTACCTGTATGGTAGGTACGGACATCTCAATGGAAATGTTTTCTTCATAGGAGGTTCTGGCGCAGATTCCAGGCATATCTTAGTCCTCCTATGAGACCTCATGTATTTTAAAGAACAGATCCTGAAAGAGTTAGAGGGGCTTCCTGAATTATCCTGCTGGGAAGTTTGTCCAGACTCTCATCTAGCTAATCCTCCTTCTCAAAGTCTCAAGGAGGACATGGCTTCTGGTCTGCTGTGGTGTGGCAGACCGTGTCCTGTCTTGGACAGTGTCCTGTTGTCTCTTTCCAGTTGGAGTCCCATCTTGGTTTCCCTTTTCCCCCTCTGTCTCCCTCCATCTCACTTGCTATTAAATTCTCTGAAGCAGGGCTAAGGGATTTGAAAATGAGGTGATGTTTGTTGATGAAGGCAGGCATTCCCTGTCTGCTCTCCACCAGAGCCCAACAGACTGACCGCTCCCGGAGTCGTGGCCTCCTTCTCCTAGACATGCATCTGCATTCCTGCTTCTGGCCCTTGGCCTCTGCCCACTACCCTTTCTCCCCAACACTTCCAGACATAGTTCACGCCCCATGGAGCCAGGAGGATGTGTTTCCATACTTGCTGATTTTCTTCTTTGAGGAGAGGGGTCTCCTGTCAGGGGGCTTGTTTCGGTAACACTGAAACATCATTAGTAAATGGCTATTTTATTGTATAGTGCAAATATCTTCTTTGAACAGTTTTAATTTAAAAACTTATTAAGTAATGATACTATTGGGTATGGAAAATATTTACTTTTTTCTCAGGGAGAATTACATCTAGGAATTACTGCCCCTCAGCATCTTCAAAGTTGCCACTGGACGATTTCCTGGGTTTGAGTACTTTTGCCTTTCCCAGGTCTCGCAGTGGTACAGAATCTGCCTGTCAATGCAGGAGATGCTAGAGACATGGGTTCCATCCCTGGGTCGGGAAAATCCCCTGGAGGAGGAAATAGCAACCCACTCCGGTATTCTTGACTGAAAAAATACCATGGACAGAGGAGCCTGGGGCCGCAGAGAGTCAAATAGGACTGAGCGCACAGGCACGCATGTCCTGTTTGGGGGCCATACCGAGGCTTCTCCGCTCACACGCACCACGGGGAGGGTGGGGACGCAGCTAGGGGACGGTGGCAGGCTCTCCGCGGCTGGTGTCCTTGTCACCCCTTTGGGCCTCTTGGGAGCCTAGGACAGCTGTGTGTGTGTGTGTGGGGGGGGGGGGGGGGTGTCGGAGGGAGGGCAGGGGAGAGACACAGGACGCCTCCGGACTACTTTGTGCACGGGTCCGTGGAACCGTGGAAACGGTCTGTCTCGCTCCCCAGATCCAGACAGCGCTGCGGCACAAGTCTGAGATCGAGCACCACCGCAACAAGATCCGGCTGCGCGCCAAGCGCCGCGGCCACTACGAGTTCCCGGTGCTGGACGAGCTGTCGTCGGGCGACACGCGGGAGCGCCACCGCGTGTACCGCAGGGCGCAGATGCAGATCGACAAGATCCTGGACCCCACGGCCAGCGTGCCCTCCGTGTTCATCGAGCCCAGGAAGAGGTGGGCGTGCGGCCGAGGGGGAGGCCGACCCCGCCTGGCGGTCGCCTGCGGGATCTCCGGGCTGCCGGCAGGGGGCGACCCCTCCTGGCGGTCGCCTGCGGGGAAGGCTGCTTCCACCCCAGTTACCCCGGGACTCGCCATTCCCGGGTTTCCTGTCTCCTGGCATTCAGCTTTCTGAAACGGGGGCCCCTTCCTTGTCAGACGCTGAGCCCTGGCTCCCCCTCCCCTCTGTCCTCGTCCTGCCCTTGCCCCCGTGTCATCACCACCCTCTGCTTGCTGGATGCTCACTTCTTTTCCCGCTGGTGCCCTCAGCCTCTTGTTCTCTTGGTTTCCAAGACCCCTGCTCCTTAAGGGGGAGGCGTTTTCTGTAAGGCCAGCTCTCATTTGCGTCTTGCTCTGCCCAGCCCTGAATTGGATCAGGCTTCTTGTGGGTGGACCCTGTGCCCCTGTACTGGTGGGGCCCCGAGTCTCCACCCAGCTGCTCCCCACAGATGGGCCTGCCGCCCTACCAGGCGATGGCCTCATCGCCCTCTAGACATTCATCTACATTCCCGTTTTTGGCCCTGGGCAAGATCCCAGCTTCACCTCACACTCTCCCCACCTCCCTCCTTATTGATTATTTTTGTTGGATAATTTGGACGTATCCAAAGCTCCTCCTCCCTCTTCAAGACCTAGGTCAGGTCCCAGTAGCCAGCGACAATGTTATTCTGTGTTGTTCTGTGTGTTTAGTATTGTCTGCCCAGGTGGACTGTGCCTTTCTTAGAGCAGAGACTGTGTTTTACACGTTTATGTCCTGCGGGGTGTTTCATACAGTGGCCAGCAGGCCCTAGGTACTCAGAAAACCCTTAGCCTTCAGTTCATGAGCCAGGGCAGGAAAGTTATTTCCTATGAAGATAATGTCTTTTTCTCCTGGCAGCTCCAGGATAAAACGTTCCCCTAAGCCACGCCGGAAACACCAGGTCAACGGCTGCCCCGGAGATGCTGAGAAGGACAGACTTATCACCACAGACAGTGACGGCACTTACAAAAGGCCGCCTGGTGTCCACAACTCTGCCTATATCGGTTGCCCGGTGCGTACGCTGACCCTTGCGTCTGGTGGCCAGCGGGAGATGAGTGAGAAGTGCCCCCTGCGGCCACGTGTGGGGTTGATGCTCCAGGGCCAGCCGGCTCGTGGGGCGCACGTGGGTGGGGGCGGGGATGGGCCGCTCATTTGTGAAGAAACTTGAGTCCTGGAGACCAGGGGGCTGCTGGGGGCGCCCTCTGGAAACATGCTCAGTGTTTTTCTTTCCTATGTGCAAGCCCCGTCCTCTCGGGCTTCAGGACGGGCACTTTTGGGGATTCACTGGAAAACAGAAATGTCCAGAAAGTTTTTTTTTTCCCCTTCCCCTGGTTGAGGGAACTGTTTGGATTTCTTGGTGGTAGAGGGGATATTTAGGGTTTTGTGTCCCGTTCTGCTCTTAGAGGGCTAAGATGTTCCCTGTGTGTGTGTGTGTGTGTGTGTGTGTGTGTGTGTGCGTGCGCATATATATATATATATGCATATATGCATATGTATGGCTTCCCAGTGGTTCAGCTGTAAAAAATCCACCTGCAGTGCAGGAGATACAGGTTCAGTCCCTGAACTGGAAATATACCCTGGACAAAGGAAGTATTCCTGCTGGAAAATCGTAATCCATGGGGTCGCAAACGAGTTGGGCTTGACTGAGTGACTAAACAGCAATGTGTGGGTGTGTATATATATATACATGTGTGTGTATATGTGTGTATATATATATATATATATATATATTTCTAGTTTTAATGGAAGAAAGAGCTTAATGGAAATGAAGAAATAGGGACTTAATTTTTTTGGAAGGAAAAGGACACAGAGTTGCTTGACGTGTTAAAGCAGATGTTGACAACATTAAGAAACATACAGACCCCACTAAGTAGAGAAGAAAGGGCTAGCCTCCCCAATGGACCATGAGAAATACAGATATAAAAACACCCCAAGATGGAGAGGAGCCCCAGATACCCAGGTATCTTCTTGTTAATCCATTTTTATCCACTGTGTCCGGCAGCACTGGGACACACAGTGGATGTCTGTGACTCTGTGCCAAGGTGCAGCCCTGACAGAGCTATCTTTGTTAAAGAAATGAGCGAAAAACATGCCCTCGGAGAAAGAGTTTATGATGTACATGATCACTTCAGATAGAGCTTATGTAACCAGTGTTTTATTTGAGTTTTATATTTTAATCCCTCAAATGACACAAATATCTAACTCTGAGAGATACTAAGCATAATTACACATGTGTGCCAAATGCCATACTGACATTGGGACTAAATATAATTGCATCATGATCGTCTGAGAGATGATCCCAGGCTTCTTTCCCCAGGCTTTTTTCCCCAGGCTTTTCCTTGGAATCTTATTGTGATTCTGGTGTCCTAAGACTGTCCCTTCCTAACCGGCTTGTGAGGGTTGATGTGATTCCTGAGGGCTGGAAGGTCTACAAATTAGGCTCCTTTGTTCCGCAGCAGGATGAATGAAAGAGTCCTTTCTGAAGGCTGTGAATAAATTCCTCCGGTGGGGGAACCAGCATTGGCAGTTCTCACAGTAGATGGCGATCTTGAGCTGCCGCTGTGTTTTTGGACCAGTGTTGGGGCGTCTGTGGTGTCTGGCTTGATCCTGGAAGGGATGTATCCTTGGCTCCCCAGGATGGTCCCTTGGAGCTTTTGTTTTTGTCTAATCTGGAACCTCAGAGACCGTGTTGTGTGAAACTAAAGAATAGATTAGTTTTCTGGGAGAAATATCAATAACCTCAGATATGCAGATGACATCACCCTATGGCAGAAAGCAAAGAAGAACTAAAGAGCCTCTTGATGAATGTGAAAGAGGAGAGTGAAAAAGTTGGCTTAAACCTCAACATTCAGAAAACTAAGATTGTGGCATCTGGTCCCATCACTTCATGGCAAATAGGTGGGGAAACAGTGACAGACTTTATTTTGGGGGGCTCCAAGATCACTGCAGATGGTTAATGCAGCCGTGAAGTTAAAAGACTCTTGCTCCTTGGAAGAAAAGTTATGACTTTTCTTCTGCTCTTAGAGTGCTAAGATGTTCCCTGTGTGTGTGTGTGTGTGTGTGTGTGTGTGTGCGCGTGCGCGCGCGCATATATATATAGACAGCTTATTAAAAAGCAGAGACATTACTTTGCCAACAAAAGTCCGTCTAGTCAAAGCTGTGGCTTTTCCAGTAGTCATGTATGAATGTGAGAGTTGGACTATAAAGAAAACTGAGTGCCAAAGAATTGATGCTTTTGAACTGTGGCGTTGGAGAAGACTCTTGAGTCCCTTGGACTGCACGGAGATCCAATCAGTCCATCCTAAAGGAGATCAGTCCTGGGTGTTCATTGGAAGGACTGATGCTAAAGCTGAAACTCCAGTACTTTGGCCACCTGATGCGAAGAACTGACTCATTTGAAAAGACCCTGATGCTGGGAAAGATTGAAGGCAGGAGGAGAAGGGGATGACAGAGGATGAGATGGTTGGATGGCGTCACCGACTGAATGGACATGAATTTGAGTAAACTCCCGGAGTTGGTGATAGACAGGGAGGCCTGGCGTGCTGCAGTCCATGGGGTCTGCAAAGTCAGACACGACTGAGCGACTGAACTGAACCTTCAGGACAGGACTGAACCTGTCCTCTCCTTCCTCTCTTAATGATCCTAAATCAGGCTTCTTTCATGGTGGCCCAGACCATCCTTCTTCTCTTTGCTTTTTTTCTTAGCAGAAAGTGCAGAGTTTCCTCCCTCAGCTGGAGGGAAGAAGCTCTTCCCTGGTGAGTACCACCTCAATCAGCTGCTTCGTCCCAAGTGGCTCCGATTTGCAGAGGTACCCTAAGAAGTCATTCTTCCTTACATGGACTTTTTACTTTCTCTCCTTAAAATTATGAAATATATACTTTATTTTTTATTTTAATACTTAAATATTGTATGATTTTGTTTTAATTTTTATTTTATATTGGAGTGTAATTGATTTTGGGCTTCCCAGATGGCGCAGTGATAAAGAATCTGCCTGCCAGTGTAGGAAATGCAGATTCAATCCCTGGGTCAGAAAGATTCCCTGTAGAAGGAAATGGTTACCCACTCCAGTATTCCTGCCTAGAGAAGCCCATGGACATAGGAGCTTGGAGGGCTGCAGACCATGGGGTCATAAAAGAGTGGGACCAAGCTGACCACACACACACATAGTTGATTTACAGTGTGTGTTTCAGGGGTATAGTAAGGTGATTCAGTTATATGAATATCTTTTCTTTTTCAGATTCTTTTCCAGTATACGTTATTACAGAATATTGAGTAGAACTCCCTGTACTTGTTGATTATGTAAATTATGTGTGTGTGTGCTCAGTTGCATCTGACTCTTTGAGACCCCATGTACTGTAGCTCACCAGGCTCCTCTGACCATGGAATTTTCCAGGCAGGAGTACTGGAGTGGGTTACCATTTCCTACTCTATGGAATTTTCCATACCGAGAGTTCAAACCCTATCTCTTGTGTCTCCTGCATTGGCAGGCAGATTCTTTACCACTGAGTCACCTGGGAAGCCCATTTTATATATAGTTGTGTGTATATGTTAATCCCAACTTCCTAATTTATCCCTCCCCTAGCCTACCTTTCTCCTTTGATAAAACCATAAATTTGTTTTCTAAGTCTGTGAGTCTGTTGAAATGTATACTTTCAAAGATAATGCCTTTTTGAGCACTCACCTTTTTACAGGTAGTATTTCATCTTGAAGGTTATACTACGCATACATGCTTTTGAACTATCTTGAATTTTGTGCTTTCCCCTCAAAATATCTTCTTGAGAGCTTTCTTCTCCTGAAGTAAAAGAAATATTCCTGGATTTCTCGTAAATAGGGTTACATTATAAATCAGGATTCAGCACACTATGACCCTCAGGCCAAATCCAGCCTACTGCTGGCTTTTGTAAAGAAAGCTTTATTGGGACACAGCCACACCCATCATTTTTGTGTTATCTATGACTGCTTTTGCTAAGGTGGCAGAGTTGAGTAGTTATATGACTCACAAAGCCTAGAATATTTACTCTCTGGCCCTTTATGGAAGTTTGTCAACCCCAATATAATTTATTTTCCAAGTCACACCCTTGTGAGGGTGACAGAAGATGGTATTAATTATCCTAGGATAACAAGCATGAACCGAGATTGTCCTGGACCAACCATAGTACATCATCACTCTCTTATAATATGAAGGATTGCAGAGAGGCACCAGAATACATCATAAAAATAACATACCCTTTTTTTGTTTTTTTTACTAAAGGTAAAAAAGTTCTCATATATTTCTGGGGAGTGATAGGTGAACATGTATTTGTGCCAAGGAAACAAACTGAACATCAAAGTCATCAAACTTGGATTCAAGAGAATGAAATTCAAATTCCAACTCCTGGGTATCCTAGGTAGATCTCATCTTCTGTTGATTATAGTACCATCTGTTAAGTTCCATCTACGTGTGAAACACTGTGCTGGATGTTGGGACACAGGAAAATGAATAAAACCTCTTCTTGGCCTGCAGGTTGCCGAGAGTCTAGTCTGTGAATTTGGGGGTTGGGAGCAGCAGGAAGACCAGAGAGCAGGAAGCTCTCACATCATCACTCTACGGCTCTTTGCCTTCATGGCAGGATTCATGGGACCAATGAGACTCCAAGGGAACCTACCTTCACATCTTTGCAACAGGTCTTTCTTGCTATAGAAGTTATACCTTCTTTAAAGTGACACCCACTGATGCTGAGATTGGCAGTGGCTGTAGCTTTTGGGGACCCTCCTCAAATGTAAATAGGGTTTGTCCCCCATTTGAATCTCAGTTTGCCCTGTAGCCACAGTGCTCGCTTCCATGCGGTGCAGTTATTGAAAACCACCACCAGGAACATGGCTTCTGGTTTTAGAGAGACCCTCTTAATTACCAGTAGGACGTTTCTACAGATATACTTTTCTTTTTCGCCATGAGGTGTTGGGTTGGTGGCCCTCTACTCATCACATTCTTCCTGATCTGCTCCTCAAGAAAACCAAAAGCAGGAGAAGGTATGAATGTGGGCTATTTTTGTACCTTGTAAGGAGAAGAACACAGAGTCTTTCCAATGTTGTGTCACAAGCCGGAGACCTTTGGAGCCCCAAATCCTTCCTCGATGATGAAGCCGCTTAGTGGAACTTTACTGGGATATTGTAATTTTGGAGAAGCAGTCTTTGAGGACCCAGTGTGTGTTACACCTGGGGGTGAGACCACCCACTCACTGTTGTGAAGGACGGAGCACTGGCCCATCTCAGGAGCCGTCTCTGCCCAACAGCACTTGTTTCTGTGGAGGACGAGGGCCCAGTGGTGCCACAGCTTCCAGGTCTGCCAAGAGAGTCCAGAAATCTGAGTTTTCGTAGGAAATTTTCGGATTTTTAAAATATTGACTATTTTTTAAATACTGCGTGGGCCTAGCACAATAGGTTTGTGAACTATTGGTGGGTTTGCCAGTTCGTAGTCTGTTTTTCTCTTTGTTTGGAATTACACAACTGCTGCTCTTAAGTGTTTGATGCTGGCGTGAATAATAACTGATCCTCAGTGTACAGACAATAGTCATTAGGAGGTGTTTCAGACAGTTGACTAAAAGTAAGGATGTGACTCTGGAATAGAGATTTTCTTTGTAAGAGATTCACTGATCCAAACAAATATGGGAATGCCTTCCTTTGGCCCTTCTGTGGGATGATCCAATCAGCGAAGCTAAAACTGTGGACCTGTAGAGTAAGCAGAGGATTCCAGGAAAAGGTACCCACCCAAAAAGAGGTAGCAGAAGCAGAATTTATTTTCTTGGACTCCAAAATTACTGTGGACTGTGACTACAGCCATGAAATTAAAAGACACTTGCTCCTTGGAAGAAAAGCTTTGACAAACATAAGACAGTGTATTAAAAGGCAGAGACATCACTTTGCTGACAAAGGTGCATATAATCAAATCTATGGTTTTTCCAGTAGTCATGTATGGATGTGAGAGTTGGACCATAAAAAAGGCTGAGTACTGAAGAATTGATGCTTTCGAATTGTGGTGTTGGAGAAACTTTTGAAAGTCCCTTGAACTGCAAGGAGATCCAACCAGTCAATCCTAAAGGACTGAAGAATCCTAAGGAATATTAATTGGAAGGACTGATGCTGAAGCTCCAATAATTTGGCCATCTGATGTGAAGAGCCGACTCACTGAAAAAGACCCTGATGCTGGGAAAGGTTGAAGGCAGGAGTAGAAGGCAGAGAATGAGATGGTTGGGTGGCATCACTGACTCAGTGGACATGATCTTGAGCAAGCTCCATGAGATAGTGAAGGACAAGAAAGCCCAGCATGCTGCAGTCCATGGGGTCGTGAAGAGTTGGACACGACTGAGCAATTGAACAACTTTTTCTTTGAGGACATGGGGTCACCAGCCCACTGAGTAGAACCTCTTCTCTTCAGTGTCAGTTGAAGTAATTTTAATTAAAAATTTTAAATTGTTACTTATGTCCCTGCCTCATAGACAGTGGGTATAGTAGGTAAACTTTTCTTGTTGGCTCATGTTATCCAGGGACGCCTTTATTTTAAGAAAGTAGTTTCTGAACAAATAATAGATACTATTAACTGTTTATAAAGAGTTGTTGCAATAAGTGTTAAAAAGGTTTATACACACATAGTTGTAACATGGTGGTGACTTTGAATTCTTTGGGGTTGTATAGGGCTGTTCTATTATTACTAGTCAATAGACTGCTTTAGTGGAGGGTTTCTGTATCTATGGAACGTCAACTAGGTATTTTAGTATGTAAACTCTGACACATCATTTTTGGTTGTTAGGGGCTCTCAGGAAAAACATGAACTTCCAGGTACTGAGATACCTTTCAGGGAGTTCATTGAGTTTTGCCTGACAGATAGTTGTTGAATATTTTTACTTTTTTTCTGATTTCAAACTTTTTGCCCTGATGAAAGGTAACACACATTCCTCGGCTGTGATTTGAAATATTTTTATGGTAAACCCATTCCTCAATGGCAGTGAAAATGGTTACAAATTCTGTCTTGGTCCTAGAATTTTGTTCTCCACAGAAGCTTGTGTCGGATTCTTTTTTTTTTTTTTTTTAAATATAATTGCTTTACAATGTTGGGTTCGTCTCGGCTGTTTAGTGAAGTGAATCAGCAATGTGTATACATATGTCCCCTCCCTCCTGGATCTTTCTCCCACCCATCCCACCCCTCTTGGTCGTCGCAGAGCCCCAAGCTGAGCTCTATAGCAGCTTCCCACTAGCTGTCTGTATTACACACGACAGTGTGTAAATGTCAGTGGTGTGCTCTCAGTTCATCCCACCGTCCCCTCCCCTACGTGTCCACATGTCTGTTCTTTATCTCTATCCCTGCCCTGCAAATGGGTTCATCTGTACCATTTTCTAGATTCCATTTATATGCATTAGTACGCAATATTTGTTTTTCTCTTTCTGACTTACTTCCCTCTGTATGACAGACTCTAGGCCCACCCACATCTCTACAAATGACCTGGTTTCGTTCCTTTTTATGGCTGAGTGATGTGATTCTCCACTTTGCTGTTTCCCCCACTGTAGTCTGATCCCGACCTCCCGGCTGACGTGCCCACGCCGTCATCGGCTGAGCTGGGCAGGTATCCAGGCCTGCCCTTCCCGGCCTCCCAGTACATCCCGCCCCAGCCGTCCATCGAGGAGGCACGCCAGACCATGCACTCCCTCCTGGACGATGCTTTTGCCCTGGTGGCCCCCAGCAGCCAGCCCCCCAACGCTGCGGCTGCAGGCCCTGGGGTCCCAGCCGGCCTGCCCGTGAACAGCACCCCTTCCCGGGAAGAGAGACGAGCCACCCAGTGGGGGTCCTTCTACAGCCCGGCTCAGACGGCCAACAACCCGTGCAGTGTAAGTGTGGACCTTCTGGAATTCTCTCATGGGCAAGATGTTGGAGCTTTGTTGCCTGACTGCCTCATTTTCAGGATCCCTGCAATACCCTGATTGGATTCGACTGGAATTAAAGCTTGTATGATGAGTCTTAGTTTTTATCATCTTCTAAGTTAATTCTCAATGTTGAAAACATCGTTTTATGCAACTTGGACATTTCATGGAGGTACTTTCCTGAATTTGCCTCCATGAAAGGTATAAAATTCATTGTCATAAAATATATGTGGAGTAACTGTCAAAATTCATTCTCGTTGTTTTTTTTGTTTGTTTAGTTGTTCAGTCCTGTCTGACTCTTTTGTGACCCCATGGACTGTAGCCTACCAGGCTCCTCTATCCCTTGGTTTTTTCCAGGCAAGAATACTGGAGTGGGTTGCTGTTTTCTACTCCAGGGGATCTTCCCAACCCAGGGACAAACTCATAACTCCTCCAGCTCCTGCATTGGCAGGCAGATTCTTTACCAAAGGGAAGACGTGGCTCTGTGGTAAAGAACCCACCTGCCAGTGCCGGAGACATGGGTTTGATCCCTGGTTCGGGAATGTCCCTTAGAGCAGGAAATGGCAACCCACTCCAGTATCCTTGCCTGAGAAATCCCATGGACAAAGGACCCTGGTAGGCTACAATCCGTGGGGTTGAGGAAGAATCAGATAGGACTTAGAGACTAAAAAAAACAGCCAGAAAATTTTCATTGATGTCTCCATAAAAGACACAGTCAAGAAGGTCCTAGAGTCATTCAGCTTCTTTTTGTAGGCCCCTGGGACCCAAGAGGTGAGGTGAGGCTCTGGGAGTGGAGGCATCTAGTCCACCAGTAGCCAAACATAGTCATTTTCAAATACCAGGTTTCCATCTTGGGAGCTGACATTTCAGTGCTTCATCTGTTTTGTTATCCTTTATTTGTTTATTTTTATATTCAATCAGTGCTTTCAAAGGTGCCTTCTCAAGTCAAGGACAAGAAGTAAAACTCAAGGACGTAATATTAAATATTATCTTTTGCTAATTTCAGATGATGAAACATTTGATTCTGGAAAGATGTTAATAGGTTACAGTTTAAATTTGTTCTTCAAGGAGTGTTTATACAGGGTTCTTCTAGTTTTGCTAACCATATTAAGGTTAAATTGGGTGGTAATAAGCATATGTTAAAAGAATTTTCAGCTCTGGGGACTTCCCTGGTGGTCCAGTGGTTAGACTCTGTCCTCTCAGTTCAGGGGACCCAGGTTTAATCCCCAGTCAGGGAACTCGATCCCACATGCTGCAACTAAGAACCAGCACAGAAAGATACATTAAAAAAATTTTTTTTAAAGAAGAATTTTCATCTGTGGAATTTTCAAAGTAGGCTCTTAGCTAGTTTCTTTCAAGGCATAGTGAGCACATGCCGGAGTGATCAGAGCCACCACACAGGAGAAAAATGCTATCCAACCTAGCCATTGTTGGTTTACATATTAAAATATAGATTGTTTCAGCAATAAAGGTTAAACCATTTCATAATTATAGGTGATAGGTAATTATAAACTAGTAGTTTATAATCTTTAAGGAAATGGATGATACAGAACAAAACTCAGCAATGAAAATGAGTTTGACCATATCTGCTGTCTGTTTACTTTAAGCTTGTCTCACCTGTTTGTTCATTCAGATGTATTTATGGAGCACCTGCTTTGCTTGTTGAGTGCTCTGCGAGGTGTTGGGGTCACAGAAGTGCACAACATACAGCTCCAGCTCCTGCATCCCAGTGGGGATATGTGGACAGTGGAAAAAGTAACTCAGTGCGGCATAGGGCAGGTGTCAGGCAGGAGGAGAGTATGTGGGGGAGCCCTTGACCCAAAGTGTTCGGGAAGGATTTTCTGGACAGAATGACATCTAAGTGGAAGTCTGAGGGCAATTAGTGGTTTCAGTTAAAGAAGAGTATTCCAGGTAGTGGGGAATCTAGCAGAGACCCAGAAACAGAAGCATCTGGTACAAACTCCCTCTTCTGGACAAAATGGAGGAAAGGCTCAGGATTTATCCTTCCTCCAGAAACGAGTAAAAATAACTGAACAAAATGTATGGGTTTTCACCACATTGGACTTGAGGCAACAAAGAAGAGAGATCACTGAGAGATGCGTAGAACCCTCCCGTCACCCCAGTTCCCATCTTGAGAGAGTTTCTAGCTATGGTGCGGGGAGGAAGACTCCAGGGAGAGCTCCATGGTCTCCCCGAGGTGAGACAACGGAGTGGAGAGTATGGGGAGGAGAAGAGAGCTATGGTTCACAACAGACAGTGCAGGAAAGCAGAGAGAAGCACAGAGAGATGCTTCCAGAGATTGCAGGGAATCTTCATTTGAGTTTTGATCAGTTTTAAGGTGTGAGGAAACTACCCCAGATGAGGGAAAGAACTGCCCCAAGAAATTAAAGGGAACCATCCTTAAAGCTCACAGAAGCATGGGGAAATGTTCCTGCTGTGGATTGAATTATGTTCTCCCAAAATTTGTATGTTGAGGCATAAGCCCCCATGCACATGTTTTGGAGACTGAGTCTTGAAGGAGGAAGGTTGAATGAGGTCATACGGTTGCATCCCTGATCTGGTAGAACTGGTACCCTTATAAGAAGAGGAAGAGGCACCAGAGCTTGCTCTCCACCGTGTGAGGACACAGCAGGTAGGCAGCTGTCCACAAGCCAGGAGGAAAAACTAGCAACAGCTGAACCCTGCTGGAAACTTGACTGTGGATTTTCCACCTCCAGAACTGTGAAAAAATTAATTTCTGTTTTTTAAGCCACCCAATCGGTGTTTTGTGATGGCAGCCTGAGATGACTATAGTTTGTGTGTGTGTGTGCAGTGTAGAAGACCTCATAATTCGCGGAGCATCAGTTAGAGTACTCAGAAGAGTTTTGCCTCAGTAGTGGGGCAAATAGCCCCGGGTTAAAGCTGCTCTCATTCTACCTAACACAGAAAAAGTAAGACCTGAAGCTGAACAAAGTCAGGAATATTTATGTAGAAAACCAAAAATATACAGCATCCAGCAAGGTAAACTGAATAATGTCTGGCATCCAATCAAAACTAACCGAACAAGCAGAGAAGCAAGAAAATGGTACAGATTATAGCAGTAGTAGACAAAGATATTAAAAGAATTATTATAATGGAGTTTTGTATGTTTAGGAACCTAGAGGAAAGATTGAACACATTAATTAGAAGCATTGAAAAATTTAGAGGATACAGATCAGAGTCAACCTTTTAAAAATATTTTTTATTGATATTTATTTGGCTGCTCTGGGTCTTATTAAATAGTTGTGGCGTGCAGGATCTGGGATCTTCGATTTTCATTGAGGCGTGTGGGATCTTTAGTTGTGGCAAGACTCTGAATTGCAGCATGTGGGGTCTAGTTCCCTGACCAAGGGTTGAACCCTGACTCCCTACATTGGTTTCTGTTCTCACAGTAGAGAAAGCAGAATCATCTCTTCAGAATGAGAGAAGTGTAGCAAGGCAGGAGGGTTGATGGAGAGTAGAAACAGGAAATACTTACGGAGGAGAATGAGGGAAAACAGACTAGAGACATGGAAGTAATCACTCAGCCCTGAGGCCACTATTGAGACTGACGGTCATGAAATTATAGTGGCACAAATTAAAGTTTTGTAGTTTACCAGCATTCAGATACCCAGGTGTAGACAAGGAGAGAATAGGCAATTGGATTGATCCAGGACTGGGGCTTTATCAGGCATGTGTGATGATAAGACAGCTGGGAAGAGATGTACAGGTCAGAGGGTACAGTGGAAGTGATGGTAGATTAGCACTGGAAGGGGAAGTGGAGGAAGCTGAGGTTGATTAAATGTGCTAGAGCATTGGAGACTCTTCCTCTCAAATCTATCCACTGTATTACACTGGTGGAGTCGTCATCATCTCTCACCAAGATTATTGAAAGATTTCCTGTTCATCTCCTTGCCTCTGGTCTTGAAAGGAGGGTGTCAGGGTGGTGGCTGACAAGTAAAATGCTGTTTATTGGTTTGAGGAGCTGAGAGGCTAACACAGTAGATGCATCTATGAGGGACAGGAGGACTTGAGCGAAGAGGGAGACCTTCCAGGAGCCTCTTGGGCTAGTCTCATGTTTTCCTAAAGGAGAATTCTCATCTCACTTCCCAGCCTATACTTGGTGGCTGCTGGCATCTACATGTTGCTTCTTTCTGCTCCTTGAGTTGTTCGGTGCAGAAATTTGTGGCCTTCTTAATTGCTCCCTAACTGATAGAAGATGTACGTGTCCTGTCCTCTGGGAAGCATAAATAGTTCTTGGCATTCAACCAGTTTTTCCGAATCATTTCCCCCCCTGAATAACCAGTGTCCATTTAATCTTCATATTCATTTCTTTCATTCATGTCAGGGAAACTTCCTTTCATTTCTGAAGCAGTTTTCTTTGTTGGATTGAAGATACCAATTGTTTTTATGTTGGCTCATGTTTGTCCCTTTTCTGTATCTGTCAGTTTATCTGCAGCTTTAGCTACTTTGTTCTTTTTTCTCTGCCTTCAATTATGATTGAAGGCATTGATTTGATTATAAGTTATATCTATTGTTTTCCCTACTAGTTGATTATCCTTAGTGTTTTGATGGGGGTGGTAGCAATTTAGTGGAAAACCAGATCATTGGTTGTATTTGGGCATATCTAATATAACTTAAACATGCTTATAAATTGGTTGTAAAGTTACTGTTTATTGCCAGGAAGAACCTGATCACCTTTTATTTGCTTCTTTTGACTATAGTAAAAACCACTGAAATGTGGATTTCAGGATGCCTTCAGTTACCCCATGAATATAGACCATCTGACAACACTTCTATCCCTTTCTTGCCAGTGTAAAAGTGTTAGTTATGCATTGGTGAGTCAGGTGAGACAGGTGGTATTTCTGCTTTCCTAAGTAGAGTTAACCTCCTTGGATTTTTCCTCCAAGTGGCAGGTGTAAATACCTGAGATTTTACTAGCTCCTTGCCATCTGGTTGCTTTACCTCAGGCCTCTCCCAGGCTCCATCCATCACTTGTCTTTCTTGCTTTGTTGGCTTGTTTTATACTGAACAGAAAGAAAGAATGCATTAAAATGGGATTTTTATTCACCTAGATGATTGCAACCTTAAAATTCTCTTTGTCCTCCAGACTTTTTTTTTTAACAAGTGTGACCCACGTAAAGGAAATGCCTGCCATCATTGGGGGTATGTAGCCTCTAGAAAAATAATACCCTTTTTCTAACTAAAGTAGAGTAGAAATGCCTAGCACTACGGTAATAGATCAAGTAAAGAGTGGTCAGCTACTTTGCGTTGTTTTTCTTTTTAGTTTTTCACTTATTGGACCTTGTGAAATCCCAACAGATAAACTGTAAAGTCTTGACCTTTTTTATTAATATTATTTTGCATGTGAATATGTTTTTTAAAAAAGCCAAACTCTGCTGAAAGCACAGGGGCCATTTTATTCTGTGAAGAATAATCTTGATCCAGTCTCAGATTTCTGTTTAATTATTTGGAAAATAAATAGACTCTCCTTTTCATCCTGTTCCTCTCTTCTTCCATAATCCCCTTTGGCTTATTTTACCTCAGTTGTGGAACTCGAAGGGGTTCTAAATCTCTCTCCCTTTGCCAAGGGAAGGGAAGCAGTGAGGGTCAGAGGTGAAGTAATTTGAGTACATTTTCAAGTCTAGCAATCCCTTTGGGACTCTATGAGGTGCAGAGATTGTTTTGTCCTTCTTGGCCTAAGGTAATAGACCAAGGGAAATAGAATGAATTGGTCAGTGTGTCTGAGGCCAAAGCTGCTACTCCCTATCTGCTCCCCCACCGCCCCCCCGCCTCCTACCAGTAGAGATTTATTTAAGAGGGAAAGTCTGGTTTTAGAAATCATGGGTGGTGCAGCCCAGTGATTAAAAGCATAGTCTTTGGAGTCAGAAAGATAGATTAGGAGGACACTGTTTAATTTCTTTGTGTTTTGGTTTCATCTGTAAATAGTAGGTAATGAACCCTTTTTAGCATTGCTGTGGACCTGAGTCAGTGTTCATACAGTGCATAGCAAAATAATAATTCAGTAAATGGCAGCTTAAGAAAAAAAAGATCTCATATGAGAGCAAGTCCAGAAGCAAGGCTGATTTAGTAACTTAATATGGAACTCCTATCCTGGAGCCAGTTAATTTAAACTGAGTGGAGTTGGGTGGACGCTGTCCAGAGTTACTATCCTACTAAAATATCTGACTCCAAAATCATGATTCATAGTTGTCGAAAAGAAGTGTTAAAAGTCCAGGTCCCGACTATGCTAGGGTTAGGATATATTGATTTCATGAGGAATGCAGCATAGATCTAGATTTCTTTAAATCTGGTGCCATCTTGCTTTAGTCCAAGAGTATTTGGTTAGTGCAGATTAGTTCAAATAAGAAGAGTGGATTGAAGGACACCTGGACATCTTATGGTATTTAATGGCGGGGAGTATGGCTGGGCCTCCTTGGAATTAGTCAGAACGGAATGTGTTTACTTCATCTTTTAGGGTCTCTCTCAAATTACGGTTCTTCTTAAAGTCTTTCTCTTTTTATAGCATTGTACAACATGGAACAACATTTGCATTGTTTAGTTTCTTGAGTGTATTTGAATTGCTGATAGGCACCCACTAGATCTGGTGACCATTGTGGTCCATGTTGATGGAGTCATTTACAGTAAATATGGCCACGAAGGCCCATCTTATTAGCAGAAGATACAGGTTTGTGGAGGATAAGCCTGCAGGGAAGGGCAGGTGCAGGAACCCTGTCTCCTGTTAATATTTTTACAAAAGAAAGAAAGGTCTGGAAGCTAGTTGTGTATTAGCCCAGTTCCCCAAACTGAAGCTTCTAGCATTATATGGTGGCGGAATGCCGTGAAAGCATGCTAACTTTTTATGAGAAAATAAATCTCTTGGAACTTGATCCTGCAAATCTAAATTTGTAAGTTTGCTGTTGTCACTTCGTAATAAGGATTGAATGTTAATCTTCATTTGAATTTCTTCCAGAGATATGAAGACTATGGAATGACTCCCCCATCAGGCCCATTACCAAGGTAAGGTTTTTAGGAGAAAATGTATCAGGACTTTTTCACATAGGCTGTTTCTTAAATTTCGCAGCTTTGTTTCTTTTAGCTAATATGAACAAATACAAAACTCGGAGTTGTGTGTTATCTTGATGTAACCAGAAGAGGAGGAAGAAAGTTAGAATTTAAGTCCTGCTTCCAGTAATGACAGACTGGATAATTTGCTCATGATAACTGGAAAAGCTGGACAAGATTTAAGAACAAAAACAAAACACCCGGTGGCCATCAGGGCAGTGAAACAGAATGGAGCCAAGATCCAGCAAATCCAGAGAAGTGAGCCCTGCTTTGGGGTCCACTTTCTCCCCCGGATACTGCTGATTCCAGACAAGGCGGCTGAGAAGCTGAGCAAAACTTTTGACAAGATTCATGAGATTTGAAGTCTTGAAAATGCACTGTATCAAAAGTTCTGGGGGACTTTCCTGGTCGTCCAGTGGTTAAGGCTTTGCCTTCCAATGCAGGGGGTGCAGACTTACTCCCTGGTAAGGGAGCAGAGATCCCCTGTGCCTTGTGGCCAAAAAACCAGGTCATAAACAACAGAAGCAATAGTATAGCAAGTGCAGTAAAAGACTTTTAAAATGGCCCACATGAAAAAAAGTCTTAAACCTAGGGAAGTAGAAGGAAGGAAATAATAAAAATAAGAATAGAAATTAATGAAGTAGAAAACAAATGCCATGCTAGAGAAGATCAGCAAAGCTGAAAGTTAGTTCTTTGAAAAACTCCTAGAAAGAGAAAACATGAATAGTCCTATAACTATTAAAGAGATTAAAATCATTATTAAAATTCTTTCCACAAAGAAAACTTCAGGGCCTGGTGGCTTCAACAGTAAATTCTACCAAACACTGAAGGAAGAAAAGATACCAGTATCATACAAAATCTTTTAAAGAACAGAAAACAAGAAAACACTCCTTAACTCATTTTATGAGACCAGTATAACCTTGATAACCAAAACCGGAAAGGACAAGGACATTGCAAGACAGGAAACATTAAGGGCCAGTTTCATTCATGAACATAGATGCCAAAAATTTGAAACTATATTTTAGCAAGTATATCCAGCAATATAATACAATAGCTTATCACATCATAATCAAATTGGATTTTTTTCCATCAGTATAAGAGTAATGTAATATTTTAAAAAATCATTGTAATTCACCACTTTGAAGTGAATAAAGGAGGAAAATCATCTCATTTCAATAGATACAACATTTGATAAAGTTCAACATCCGTTCATGGTAAAAATCTTTGTAAACACAGGATAGAAGCAGACAGAGAGGAATCTGATAAAAAAGTATCTTGGCAAATACTGGTTAATGGTGAATGTTAAAAACTTTCCCTTTGAGAACAAAAGCAAGACAAAATTGCTTGCTTGCATTACTTCTATTCAGCATTGCCCTGGTGATCCTAGCTAGTATAATAACGCAAGAAAAAGTAACAGAACGATTAAGGAATTCAAATAGAGAAATAATACTGTTATTATTCACAGATGATACACTTTTGTAGTAGAAAAATCCTAAAATGTCAATACATGAATTGTTAGAATTAAGGAACTTTAGCAAGATGGCTAAATAACAAAATCATAATAATTAAATTACAAAGTAGTTGGATACCAAGATGAACAAGATCAGTATACAACATTATAAGACCAGTATACAAAAATCTGTTCTGTTCATGAGCAATGACAGAAAATAAAAAAATTTTAAAGGTACTATGTAAAATAGCATTCAAAAATACGAAATACCTCAGGATAAATCTAACTGAAGATATTCAAGCCTTCTAAAGAAAGGTATTCATGGATTGTGCAACTCTTTTAAAATATCAAATCACCCCAACTGGTCTACAGATTCATTGCAGTCCCATTCAAAATCCCAATGGTTTATTGCATTTTTAATTTATTTTTAAAAAATTAATTCATTGATTATAATTGGAGGCTAATTACTTTACAGTATTGTGGGGGTTCTGGCCATACACTGACATGAATCAGCCACAGGTGTACATGTGTTCCCCTGTCCCCAACCCTCCTCCTACCCCTCTCCCCATCCCATCCCTCTGGGCTATCCCAGTGCACTGGTTTTGAGTGCCCTGTTTGATGCATCAAACTTAGACTGGTCTTCTGTTTCACATATGGTAATAGACATGTTTCAATGCTGTTCTCTCAAATCATCCCACCCTCGCCTTCCCCCACAGAGTCCAAAAGTCTGTTCTTTATATCTGTGTCTCTTTTGCTGTCTCTGTTGCATTTTTTAATATGTGGAAATTGATGAACTCACTCTAAAATACATGTGGATTTGCAAGGGGCCAAGAGTAGACAAGACACTTTGAGAAAGAAGAATAAGATGTTAGGACTGTATTCTGAATGTTGCAAATTACTGTCAAGGAATGAGGAGTGTGGTGTTGCTATAAAACAAGACAAGTAGACCAACAGAACAGAAAAGAGCATTCATAATCAGACCCACATGTGAATAGACAATTGATTTATTACAATGAAGGAATTGTAATAAAGAATTAGTCTCAGAAATCACATTCAACTATCCCTTGAATGATTCAGCTATCCCTTTAGTCACACAGAAGTAGGAATGTTATCTGCTTTCTCCTTACTTTCTCTTTATTTGCCCTCATTTTCAGAAGATTTTGTTTTATTTTTCCCCAACCCTTCTCCCCCTCTCCAGGCACTGCTTTGTGGTCCAAAAGCAACAAAGTAAAGGGAACAGGTGGAGATTAGATGATCCAGGGCAAAAGCTAATGCTAGGGGGACCACATGATCTGGTTTTGCCTGGTTCAATCCTAATTTATACCTGTTGTTCAGCATAATTGTAAATTCCACTCTCAAAAGTGTTCTGGTTTGGATGCTAAATTTTATGGTCACCCAAGGTAAATTAGAATATTTGGATCACACAGAACTGTCTGAGTATACAGTTCAGGATGAAAGGGGTGTAGATATAGGCAGGAGGGTGCTAGTTGACTGGATAAAGCAGAAATCATTAATAAAAGGCAAGCTCTTGTTCCTAGGTGAATGGTCCAGAGATTATAATTAACTTAGGTGAGCTCTAGTTTACAGGGCTGGATGGAGGAGTGTGCATTGGTTAAGCTCTTAGATCTGTAAGGTCAGAGATGTCAGACACCTCTTTCTGAGGTCAGTCGGAAACAGCAGCAGTTCTTTAAAGAGAGTAATACAGGTTGCCTGGGTTTTAGTTTATGGACTGTACTCCAGAAATGACAGTGTAGAATCAGAGCAAGTTAGTGTACTTTCTCATCAAACTGGTTTAATCTATTAGTCAGTTCAGTTGCTCAGTCATGTCTGACTCCTTGCGACCCCATGGACTGTAGCACGCTAGGCTTCCCTGTCATCACCGACTCCTGGAGCTTGCTCAAACTCATGTGCATCAAGTTGGTGATGCCATCCAACCATCTCATCCTCTGTTGTCCCCTTCTCCTCCTGCCTTCAGTCTTTCCCAGCATCAGGGTCTTTTCCAGTGAGTCACTTCTTCATATCAGGTGGCCAAAGTATTGGAGCTTCAGCTTCAGCATCAGTCTTATATTCAGAACTGATTTCCTTTAGGATTGACTGGTTTGATCTCCATGCAGTCCAAGTTTTAATCTATTAATTACTGGTTAACTGTCATTTGCAAGGAATTATAACTAAGCCATCATTCTTTTTTTACTTTTGAGTATCTTTAAAAGAGTGGTTCTCAGGGTGAGAATCTCACCCTGAGATTCTGAGGCTTCTCAGAATCTCAGGGTGAGATTCTCAGATCCCTAGAGGGTCCTTGAGGCCCATTCAGGGAGCTCTGTGAGGTCAAAGCTATTTTTGTAATAATATAAAGATATCATCTGACTTTTCTCATTGCGTTGACCTTTGCACTGAGATATGAAAGCAGTGGTGGGTGAAGCTGTGGTGCCTTGGCTTAAATCCAGACAGTGACACCTAGCTGTTCAAGGACTCATTCCAGTCTTCTTCACTGCTGGGCAATCACAGATTTTTTATTTTTGTTTTTTTACAGCATTTTTTAAAATGCCAGTTTTATGCTAGTGTATCATTGAGGTAGTAAAAGTAAATTTTAAAGATGTATTTATTTTTGGCTGTGGTGAGTCTTAACTGCTGTGCAGGCTTTCTCTAGTTGCGGAGAGCAGGGGCTACTCTTCGTTGTGGTGTGGAGGCTTCTCGTGGCAGCAGCTTCTCTTGTTGTGGAGCACAGGCCCTAGTCTATATGAGCTTCAGTAGCTGTGGCTGTGGGCTCTAGACGCAAGGGCTCAGGAATTGTGGTGCATGGGCTTAGTTGCTCCATGGCACGTGAGATCTTCCCAGACCAGGGATCCAACCTGTGTCCCCTGCATGGGCAGGCGGATTCTTAACCACTGGACCACCAGGGAAGCCCCAAAATTAACTTTATTAAACCTAGACCCTAGAGTCCCTTAACAGTCTGGATGACAGGAGAGGAGACACATATAAACCACTTCTGCTGATTTTGGCCTTAGAGTTGAGAACTGATCTAACTGTTGCTATGTTTTTGCTTGAACAAACACCCTGTGGACTTTTGTTTGGCTTCGAAAATGAGCAGTGGGCAGGAAAACAGCTGACAGCAGTTATTGCCAATGATCAAATTGAGCTTTCAATTGGAAATTAAAATTTTACGAACTTTTCTGCTGCGGTGACATGGACAGTTTCCTTGTACTTAAAGCCTTTTCTGATGAGCTTGATGGTGATATTAATGAATGTGACTGTGAGTTACTGTAAGATAAAATGTGTCAATATCAAGAAAGTCTGCATAATTCAGTGAACCAGTATTTTCCAAATGAGCAATGTCATACAATCATGCATGAGTCTATTCAAAGTGCAGGGAAGACCAGTAGTTTTAACATAACAGAAGATGAAAAGTTCTTTGATAGTTTCAGAGTCAATGTTGCCACTAACCTTCATAGGAAATATTGTTGGGTTTTGGTATGGTTTCAGAGAAGAATGTTTAATGGAAATACTATTTGAATATTATTTGGAAAGGCTATTAAAATCTTCCTTCTTTTTCCAACTACATATTTATGCTTTTCGTCATAAAATAACTGATGGAAACTGATTGAATACAAAGTGTATGAGAATCCAGATGTCTTCTATTAAGGAAAATTTTTTAAAAATGTAGAACACTTCTCATTAAATTGGGGGGAGGGGGGCATGCAGGAAAATATGAGCTTCCCTGGTGGCTCAGATGGTAAAGAATTCACCTGCAATGCAAGAGACCCAGGTTTGATCCCTGTGTCGGGAAGATTCCATGGAGAAGGGAATGGCTACCCACTCCAGTATTAGTTAATTCTGTGAAAAATGTTGACATGTCATAGGTTTAATATTGTTATTTTTAAATGAATTTTTCATTTGCTCTGTTTTAATTTTGAACCTGATCCTTAGCTATAGATATGTTCCACATAAACAAGAACTCTTGAAAGTGTTAGTTACTCAGTTGTGTCCGACTCTTTGTGACCCTGTGGACTGTAGCCTGCCAAGCTCCTCTGTCCATGGGGTTCTCCAGGCAAGAATACTGGAGTGGGTTGCCATGCCCTCCTCCAGGGGATCTTCTGGAGCCAGGGACTGAACCCCAGTCTCCTGCTTTGCAGGCGGATTCTTTATCATTTGAGCCATCAGGGAAGCCAAATAAACAAAAGCTCTTGTGAGCCCTTCCCTCATAGCTCAGTTGGTCAAGAATCTGCCTGCAATGCAGGAGACCCCGGTTCAATTACTGGGTGGGGACGATCCCCTGGAGAAGGGATAGGCTACCCAATCCAGTATTCTTGGGCTTCCCTTGTGGCTCAGCTGATAAAGAATCCGCCTGCGATTTGGGAGACCTGGATTTGATCCCTGGGTTGGGAAGATCCCCTGGAGAAGGGAAAGGTTACCCACTCCAGTATTCTGACCTGGAGAATTCCATGGAATAGTCCATGAGGTTGCAAAGAGTCGGACACCACTGAGCGACTTTCACTTTCCCTTGTGAGTCCTTATTTTCATGAATCCAACTATGTCCTAAGACTAAATAGTTTGAGAACCACTGCTTTAAAGCACTAGTTTTCAGCCTTGATAAAACTGAGGAACATCAGTGGAGCTTTAAAAACTACCATGATGTGGGTCCCATGTCTAAAGATGCTATTTTTGGGAGGTCTGGGGTGTGGTGTGGGTTCCCCAGGTAACGCTAATGTACAGCCAGGGTTGAGATCCACTCCTTTAGTCGACTGCTGGAGATGAATGGGCACTGGAGCTTGAGATGCACCCTTTTTGGGTCTGTAAACTAGAGCATTTTTTCTCCAGTCATCCGGCAGATTGGTCAAGCATCAGCTGTGTTCCAGCATGTGTACTGGATGGTGTATATATAGTTTGTAGCACAGGAGATTTGTCAGGGAGCAAATAGAGTCCCTGTCCTCAGGGAGCCCATGTTCTGGGAGAGGAGATGGTTAATAAGCCAGCAGACACATAAGTCTTATATTGCTTCAGGGCTGAGGGTGGACCTAATAAAATACCAGAACCAGGCAAGTGTGGTCCTAATGTTTGGGTGTGCTTTGCCTTCAGACCCGGTTTCGGACCCGGTTTGCTGCAGTCTTCGGAGCTGGTGCCTCCCGAGCCGCCACAGCCCCAAGCATCGTCCGAAGCCACCTCATTTGCTGCCCGAGGGATCTACTCTGAGGAGGGGCCGTCAGTGGCCCGGCCTCGGCCTGTTGGGGGCACCACAGGTACACGCGGGCGTTTCTTTTTGGCTAAATTTTGCAGAGAACATTTTAGACTTCAGGGTGTCAGCATCCCAGCCCTGGCCTCTTCTGGCGGTGAGCTGTGTTCCCTCGGATCCTGTTGGAGATGCATGGCTGGGAAGTGGGAAAGGACAGAGTGGCTGAGATCCCAAGACCCGGGGCCTCCAATTTGTTCCTGAGTCAGAGTCTCGAAAACAGTCCCTTTATGTGAAATTCCCAGCGCATGTCTTCTAGGGAAAACGTTTCTGAAAACTTACAGTGAACAGAAACACCTATTTCTGAGTGCTTACGATGGCATGAAAACAAGCGTTTATTTTAGAGAAGGCAGTTTCTAAAAGTCGATCCACAGTGACTACAGGGAGATTTGTGTTTTATTTGGTCACTTCTGGGAGGGTACAACCACGGTTTTCTCCTCGAGCCTTACCTCCCTCGTTTTTCCCCTTCTACCTTTATCTTCTCTTTTCTAAAATATCCTTGTCATTTCCCCATGCCTTTATGCCTGTCCCTTCTCTGCAGTCACTCATGGGCAGAGTCAGCAGTGGAAGGTCAGGGGAAGCTGGTGACAACATGAAACTGCTCTAGGTTTTTTCTACCTGCTCTTTCAGATCATCATTAAAAGAACAGTCTTAGAAGATAACAGATATAAAGTGCTTAAAATAGTGCCTGACATATCACAAATTGTAATAATATTAGCTGCCATTATTATTATTACTACTCTTATATTATTTCTGGTGATGGTGTAAATCATTAAATTTTTGGAAAGCAGCTTGGCAATATAACTTTGTGAGCCTTTGATTTCGTAATTTGGGAATATGGGCTCCTCCCTGTCCCCCGAAGAGATCCAAATTATTGGAGAAAAACTACATGTGCAAGGATGTTTACTGAAGCATTATTCAGAATAGCAAACAACTGTGAGCTCCCTCAACACCGAGTTTAAGGGCATCAGTGAGTAAACTTGTACAGCCTTTGAAAATGAAGAGCTCAGAGCCAGAAAAAGGGAATTTAAGATTTCCTGATTGCCTCCTATGCGTTTGGTACTTGACCTATTTTCTGTCTTTTAATCCTTGAAATAGCACTGTGAGATAGTTTTTTTTTTTTTTTTTAATCTCCATTTGAAAAGTGAGGCATTGAGTCTCAGCTGGAGTGATTACTGGGTGTCCGAGGTCACAGGCTTGTCAGTGGTTGAGCTGGAATGCAAACCCCTGCCGGCTGGGGGGTGATGGGCCACTTGAATTGTGAGGGAGCCTGTGCTGTCTCGTTAAGGGAACAAAGCAAAATACAGAATCATGTCTCAACTGCGATTTCAGCTGCTGTTGCAAGTCCAACACAAAGGTATGCCTTTCTCCCCGTGCGGTTGTCTGAGCCATCACAAGTGATGACGAACACTGCTGGATTTCTGTCCTTTGCAAGGTTTGCTCAAACAATGTCTGTTGGGCAATGTCCATTGTCTGATAGTTCCAGTAATTTTAATAGTGTTAGGAATCTTCAGTAACAAATGCTTCAGGACAAGTGCTCCTGTAGAGGACATTTAATAAAAAGTATTAGATTAACAGAGGCTGTTAATTAGGTAACTAGAGTGGGAACAGCCTTGAAGATGGAGAGGTCTTACCTCTGGAAAACCCTGAACCTTTGTGGGACTAGCCTGAGCATCCCAGATGAATAAGCTGATCCTAGGTGCATTTGGAGATCGATGTTTTATTTCACAGCATTTAAAGATCTGTTTTTTCTCCCTCGATCCGTTGAATAGGGTTATTTCCATATGCCAAAGTTGATGGGAGAGAAAAATATGTTATTTAGAGGCTAGCTTTCACAGCCACACAAGGCTATGGCGTGCCTAAGTGTAGAATGAGCGCTAGCGATCATCTGTCTTTGCTTCACTATACCTCGATGAAGAGGTTGGGTGGGTGGCTTTGTTGACTGAAAAAGAGGCACAGCTCGAGAGGTGAGTTTTATTTGGGGCAAAATGAGGACTGTAGCCTGGGAGACAGCACCTCAGATAGCTCTGAGAGACTGCCCCAAAGAGGCAGTGGGGGAAGGTCAGTATATGATTTTTATGAAAGGGGAGTTCCGTGCAATCAGGCACTTACTTTACAAGAGGTTTTCTGCTAGTCACCTGGAGCTGATGTCATCACGAAGGGATTTAGTGCTTTTCTGGATGTGAGGAGATGCAAAGATTGGGATCCTGAAATCAGTTCCTGAAAATACCTAACTCTCTAAAGACCTGTTCCACCAGATTCCCTGGAGCAGAGTGTCTCACTCCACCCTGAACTCCCTCGGGGTGCTGAAGGTCAACAGCTGCAGCAGCTCAGGGTTCAGTCTCCGCAGAGGCAGGTGACAAATGCCCTTGTTGTTCAATCGCTGGCACATGCTCTTGGCAAGTACCCATTTGTCATGGATAGTTTTAAATTTTTAATTTGGTGTGACTAAATTATGAAAACAGTGTGAGTGTAACAAAAATGTACTTTAACATTTTGAACTCAAATACACACACTGCCTGTTTAAAAAAAAAAAAAAAAGGCATATTGCATTTTCATTTCCTTGTGAGTCTGAAAGTCATAAGAAAGTACTAGGTTTCAGCTTCTTTATGGCTCCAAAACCTTTCACTTCTTTTTTTCTGAATGAATAAGGTCCCCATTATCTGTAGCCTCTACAGAAATGAATGGAAGGGCCCTCCATTATCCCCTTTCTTCCCCGTCCTTTGATGTCTGACCAGGAAAATAGGAACATCACTAATAGCCACTGTATTGAGAGAAAGTAACAGCCCACAAGCCCAGAAGCTCAGGTCTGGTTTTCTTAGGAAGTGTCTTTTCTGGGGGTAGAATTGGTGCCACATTTGAACAATGCTCGTGTCCCCAGGGGCGTGCTGAGGTCAGAACCAGAGTGTTTTCACTTGAGCAGCCTTCCACTCCCCTGCTGGTGTTCACGGGCCCCTCCCTGTGTTCCTCTAGGCTCTCAGATCCAGCACCTGACACAGGTGGGAATCGCCAGCAGAATCGGAGCTCAGCCAGTGGAAATCCCACCGGGCAGAGGTGGCCAGTATGGGGGGCCAGGCTGGCCTGCCTATGGGGAGGACGAAGCCGGCCGGAGAGAGGCTGTGAGTATCTCGTGTTGGGATCATCGTTGAGAATTCAGACACGATGGGTATGGATTTCAGTTTTATAAGATGATTTCAAGAGCTATGGGGACGAATGATGTGAAGGCTGCATAATAGTATGAATGTATTTAAAACCACTTAAGCATGGTTCAAATGGTAAATGGTATAGCTGCTGCTGCTCCTGCAGGGCAGATCTCTCTTTAAAACCTCCGTCACCATTTTTCTCCTTGAGTGTGTTTTTCTTTTCATACAGTCGTGCATGCATGCTAAGTTGCTTCAGTTGTGTCTGACTCTGTGCGACCTTATGGACTGTAGTCCGCCAGGCTCCACTGTCCATGGGATTCTCCAGGCAAGAAGACTGGAGTGGGTTGGCACGCCCTCCTCCAGGGGATCTTCCCGACCCAGGGATTGAACCTGTGTCTCTTTTGTCTGCTGCATTGGCAGGCAGGCTCTTTACCACTAGTGCCACCTGGGAAGTCCTTCTTACAGCCTGTAGATGGTAATTCCCTCTAACCAGACTGGGAGACTATTGGCATTGAAATCTGGAAATGTATACTATTTTTCTCGAGGTAGATTTCAGGCTTGAAGTAATGAGGTTTCTAAAATAACTTAAAAATAACAAAAGCAGTATTCATTATGGAAAATCTGCATAGAGACCTAAGTAACAGTTACTTTTTCCCCTCATTTTTTTCAATTATGGTAAAATACATAGAACATAAAATTTACCATTTGAACCATGCTTAAGTGGTTTTAAATACATTCATACTATTATGCAGCCTTCACATCATTCGTCCCCATAGCTCTTTTCATCTTATAAAACTGAAATCCATACCCATTAAACACGAATTCCCCACTCTCCCTCCCCCTAGCTCCAGGCACTACCTGTAATTTTGTCTCTGTAATTTTGACTTTTAAGTCGTGAGTTTGAAACTGTAAAAGCTGGACTTGATCTTTGGTGTGATCACTATATAAATATTCCCAATCTTATGTACCTCCTTGCTCAGCATTTGAGTTTTATTGTGGGTTTGTTAATGTCATTTCCATTATGACCACCGTGTATGTGTGCTGAGTCGCTTTAGTCCATGTCTGACTCTTTTTCGACCCTGTGAACTGTAGCCCACCAGGCTTCTCTGTCCATGGGATTCTCCAGGCAAGAATACTGGAGTGGGTTGCCATTTCCTCCTCCAGGGGATCTTCCCAACTCAGGGGTTGAACTTGGTTAAACTTGGATCGACGTGAGTTCAATCTATGGGTCAGAAAGATCCCCTAGAGTAGGAAATGGCAACCCACTCCAGTATTCTTGCCTGGAGAATCCCATGGACAGAGGAGCCTGATGGGCTACATACAGTTCATGGGGTCTCAAAGAGTTGGACATGACTGAAGAGACTTGGCGTGCGTGTGTTACAGTCTCAGGTCTGCACTTTACCTTTGCTGACATTTTGCGTTTTCTGTGCCTGGCTTAGTTTCCTGAGTTGTTTTGGGTTTTCCCATCAAATCCAATGTGCACTTTTTGAGGGCTTCTTGGTCACAATTTGGAGAAGTGAGATGTGGAAGTTATTCCAGGGCTCACATGTCCTGTTTACCAGGCTATCAAGTTGCTCTTACCACAAGTGAAATCACAGATGTAGTGTGTGCATGTGTGTATAAACAGATTTTTTCCACTGAAAAAATGTGAAAAAAATCACTGAAAACTGTAATTCTTATCAAAGGAATGCCCGGTTAATCCATATTTTGCCAGTGTCAGCGAAGCTAACGTGTGTTTTTGTGCAGATAGCTTTAAAAAAAAGAAAAAAAAAAAGCTATACAGAGCACTGACATGCAGACACACAGGCGGATAGGATAGAAGATGATTTTGTGATCTTGTTCCTGTTCCATGGGCCCAATATGTGTTCTCGTCACCCCTTCCTTGAGTCCTGGACTCAGAGCAAAGGCAGTTGCTCTTCCCGTCGGTCCGTCTGCCAGTTTCTGCATATCCCTCTGAGCAGACATCCTCATCAGACCTTGCCCTCTCTGGGATGCTCCAGCCTCCCCCCCTGTCCAGCTCTGCAGGGCCCTTCCGGGTTCCCCAGTGGCCCACTCTCCTTCTACACATGGCAGCACAGGGATTAGCCAGTGGGGCCAACCATGCGTTTATTCTTTCTGTCTTTAAGCAAGTGTGTATAGGCCCTTGTTAAATTAAGTTCAGAGGCTTCTTTATTGGACTACTTTCCCTTGAACAATTTCTCTGCAGTTACATCTTTGCATTCTGGTGGTGGGAGACTGAGTTGTTGGTTGGGAGGTGGGTGGAGAGCATCGGATGCCAGTTTGCCTCTGATCTTCCCTCCTGTTTTCCTGTGTTTGCCATGGTTTTTTAGACACATGTGCTCGGACATCAGGAGTATTCATCCCCGCTGTTCCAGGTGCCAAGGACTTCAGGCCGGGAGCCCTCAGCTCCTCCCGGGAATCTCCCTCACAGGGGGCTGCCGGGTGCCGGATTGGCCTACCCCACCAGCTCCACGGAAGACCTCCAGCCCGGCCACTCCTCAGCCTCTCTCATCAAAGCAATCCGCGAGGAGCTCCTCCGGCTCTCGCAGAAGCAGACCGCTGTGCAGAACTTCCACAGCTGATCAGCCTCGCCTTGCACATTTGCCAAGTATCCGCTTCCTGTGGAAGCAAGACTAAAAGGAAGTCAACTGAGCAGGTGTTTTTAAGAGGAGGAGCATCTCCGGGGCGAGGGGCCCAACTAAGGGAACAGGTCGCGATTTTAGAAGATGCCCCAAGTCACGTGACAGCCCATGATGCTTTTCATACGTTGGCAGTTTTGTGACCACCTGGGTTCAGTTGAAATTTATGTACTTTTGGCCAAAAGCCAGCAGCACTTCACAAAAGACCAACCACAGTTCTAAGCTAATGAAATTCCTAAGTTAGTCTCTCTCTCTTTTTTTTTTAAGGTGAAAGATGATAATGTGTAGATGGTGTAGGGATTAAAGGAACCTAGTATTTCCGTGGGAAGATGTGACTCAGACTGGTTTGTACAATGAACCTGCTGCTTTGTTTTCTGAGAAAAGAGTTTTGAAGACATTTTATTAACGGCTTGATTTTCACCCTCTTTTTCCTCCATAGGAACTTTTTTTAATAGTAATATTAACGACATGAATACTAAGACTGTTTGGGAATTTAAAAAGCTACTAGTGAGAAACCAAATGATAGATTGTAGAGCCTGACGATTTGAAACAAAGCCATCAACTGCATTTTCCTTCTTCTGGTGCTACAGCTCCAAGAGCCCCTTCACCTTGTCTGTGAAATGCAACTTTGGCTTTCTCAATGGAAGAACATGTGGAAGGTTTCATTTTGTTCTAGAAAGAGGGGAAAAAGCCTCTCCACAGAGGAAAAGCTTAATATTTATTTGGTTATTCAAAATACATATCAAAGTTTAGATTTACACTCTTAATTGTATTTGCCATTTGTTGATTGGCAGAGGCAACTGCCTATTGCATTTCATTTGAGTACATATCTTCATCAAGGCCAGTCCTATAGAATGAGGCTTTGAGGAGGTCCTGACGAATCCTGGCACTTTGCTGATAAGTTGCTCCTGACTGTGAATGAGGAATCTTACATGAGCAAAAATGCTTTGTCACAGTTCCTAGGACCACCGAATGGTTAGTTATTCAAGAATGCATCTGTGGTAATTGCAGTCCCTATGTTCGAGACCTGGAAACGAGTTCTGTTGAGCCTCTTTGTAATGAGCCAAGAAAGGAAGGAGAAGCTTTGAGACCACGAGGGAGAAAGAGTTGCTCCTAGTTTCTGATTTTATTGTGTATAACTGTGCTGAGTGACTGATAAAACCACCTTTGGGCCTGACGGAGGGGTCCTCTCACTTGAGATTGCCTCCTGAAGGGTATAGCTCTCCGCTTCCCGAAGTAGAGTAAAGAATAGAGTAACAAGGGCTGTTCTGTTTTCTGGGACCTGAGTGGAATGAAGAAGAACAGATGCAGATAATACTTTGCCATGAATCCTTTTTTATTAGCTCAATTAATATATTTAATTAAACAACAGATACACAGGCAGAATCTGGGGCTCTGACTAATCAAAATCTCTGTATTTGTGTCAAATTTTAAGAACCCCGAAGCAGCTAAAATAGGCCCCCAAAGTGTAACCATTGGGTTCCAGTGTTATGTTTCTGCACTTCCTGCACTAAGCCTGTTATGTGGACTCAAGAGTCTCACAATCCAGGGAGAGTCAGTTCTGGGATATTAAAATGTAGGCATTTTTTATCTTTACGCCTCTGAAACAGGAGAGGTGCAGAAGGATGTCTGTTGAGAATGTGAAATAAAGTAATGGGAGCTCCTTTTCACGTACTCTTCCCTGGCGCCAAAGAGCAGGGGAGAGAGGACCCTCATGTGGGCTTGATCTCTTACCTCTCAGTCTTGATTTAATACCAGACTTGCCCAGAGTGGAGGGGTCTCTTTGCCTGTCATTCAGAAATACCAGGATCCTGAATGTGTAAGGAAGAATTTCAGAGATTCACGCAAATTTTTACTTTGGACACCTTTTGGTGAATTCAGCTTGAGTGCCAGCTGACAGCCCCTCCCCTCCCCTCCTGCTCAGTGTCCTAAGTGTTCGTACGTGGAGTGTACAGATGTGGTTACCTCCTTAGCACATGGCAGAGATGGGCCTCTGTTTTAAACGGGGCTGCGGTAGCAGTTTTGATGCCTCTCAAGCTAGCATAAGGGGATTCTGTCTATATTTTTCTTCTTAGAAGGGATACACTTTTAAACCAACATCAAGACCAAAAATGACTGTTATAGACAACCGGTGGTATGTGGTGGGTGTGAGCAGGTGGGTGAGATCCCCAGCACTCTTGCGTTGGTTGTAAAGCACACTCAGTTTGGACTCAGTTTTACTGTCAACTGACCCAGAACACACCAGCTGTCGTGGGAACACCGCCCCGAGTGGGGCTTCAGACACTCAGTGAATGGAATCTACTTCAACGAGAGGTCCTCGTGGCAGTTGTGTGGCTTTGGAGTTCCATTTATTGAAACACTGCAAAATGAAAACTGACATTTTATGTCTGTTCTTTTTTTCTGATTTTAAAAGTTCTCATGGTAGTATCAAGAGCTATACATTTGAGTCGGAGTTTTAGAGGAGACTGTTTGGAGAAATGGTCATTTTCAGATTCTGCACAGTCACTCCCTGGCTGTGTCAGGCCCCTTGCCTGAGCCTTATTCTCCCCATCAGCCTCATGGGAACGGGCCTCCCCTGCGCACCCCCCCACCCCCCAGGAGTTCTCATTGCAAGGATCAGGTGTGGTCATGTGGGCAGACACCCCTTGAGGAGGGACCACAGAACACTGTGAGAACATGGGCTGTCTGTGTGATGGTGCTGGGATGGACCGTCCGATCTGCTGTGACCTCCCAGTGAGTGAGTTCACGTGGAGGAAACCAGAGCAACACCAGAGGCCCCATGGGACTCCACTTCCTCCCTCCTGATTTGCTTTCAATTCACTTCCTTCACCATTAACTTTCAGTTCTCATGCATTGTTTGGATTTTCTGCTGTTTCTGGCACCAAACATGAGCCCTGCCTTCTGAGATGTTCGGATCTGAATCAGACAACACCCTCGGGTGTAAAACATGGAAGAGATGGGAAAATAACATGGTTTAAACATCAGTAAAATGCACCGAAGTACACAAGTACATTAGAAGGAGGAATGGAACTTACACGTTCGGAAACAGTGGGATCTTGGGGAGAACTCAGCATCAGAAGCCACGGAAGACAAGAGCTTCCCAGGCACGTGGTGAGATGGTGTGGGAAGAGTTGAGAGTGGGCCTGGGGAAGGATGGAGAAAGTGGTGAAGCTGCCATTGAAAATAACCTTGAACCTGGTCTGCTCCAATATGGAGACCAAATCCCTAACTGCACCACTGAAGGAGTTTTGTAAAGAGGAAGAAGTGATGCTATGAGGAAACATTTGCAGGAACCCACCAAGAAAATGACCAGGCCTGGGAGGAAGGTCTGTGGAGAAAGACGTCTGTTCTGGAGGGGACGGGAGAGTCCCAGCACTGCCAGAGGGCCAGTGTCAAGTGTGAAAGACGTCCACTGAGGTCTGCTGCTAAGAGCAGATCTCAAGGGTCCGTCATTCAGCCACATTTAATCCTTTGTGGAGTGTAGTGGGTTATAAGTAAATATATTTGACTTTACAGCTACCTACACTTTTTCCTCCAAATTGTATTTAATTTCAGAGCGTCTTTTCATTTTGGTTGTATGTGGCTTTTGAGCTGCAGACTAAGCCAGTTTCTGCCAACCACAATTTTTCAGGGCATGAGGCCTGTGATGCAGGGCACAGGTGAAGGGACGCCTGGAGGCTGCGGGCTGAAACAGGTAATTCTGTGCTTTACGAGCCTCCCATTCAACTGCGTGACAGGGTCAGTGTTCACTGCGTTTGCACAACTTAGTGCTCCAGTGACCAAACCAATCACTCGGACACAGATTGGCATTTGTAGTTAATTCAGGAGTTAATCATTAAATGCATCTCTCTCTCCCTTTCATATGAGATTCCTAGACATGAATGAATTTGCTGATTGGAAGGAGAGCTGGTGAAAGATTCTGGGTGGGTGGGGAGGGGGTTCCAGTCTTAAGTACCACACACGCTTTAGCTGTAGATGTTTTAGCCATTTCATTTCTACCTCCAGAGCAGGTCCCCAAAGCCAGACTCCAGAGCCCACCTAACCCACCTTTGTTCCAGGCAGGAGCGTGAGGAAGTCCACTTCTGCACCCGCATGTAGACCATTTGAGCACACAGCATGTTTTTATGGGATGGTAACCTGGACTTCATTTTTACGTTTACTCTAGCACCGTCACGGATATTCTTACAACAGGTGAGAGGGGTTTCCATCAACAGCTGCTGTAACACACTCATACACTGTATTAGGCTTACACTTGTTACCTAGTGAACAGGGAGTGTGTGCATTTCTGGTTTCTTTTGCTACCCTTGGAGGCGATTTGCAGTGCTTAAGACTCCTGTCTCTAATTTTATGAAAAAGACTTGAAAACTAAAACCTCCCGGTACGATCCTAATTCCATGCTGTGTGTGTAACAGTACACTTGACAATTTATCTTAACACGCCAGCAGCGTTGACATTTAGCAAAAGAGTATCAGATGCCTTGGAAACATGAAACAAAGTTGGGAACCAGTGAGCAAGAGAAAGAAGGAAGGAATGTCACCCTCTGAGACACCCTTCTCGAAATTACTTTCCCACGGGGTAGATCATCATACAGATTCTTTGCTTTTCCGTCTTTCTCCGGGTTTTTCTGCTCTGGGGCCGCTTCACATTTAAAGAAAGAGTGGATAAGTAGAAGGGACAAAGAGAAAAATTGAAGTGATTTGGGTCTCACGGTCCCTGATTCCACGGAATCTTTCTGGACAGCTTGGAACGTCATGAATGCCCCTTCTCATGTCCACCAGGTTTCAGCGTTCATCACTTGACTCATTGAGTGCAAGGTCAGAATAGTGGCGGGTCAGCGTCTAGCCAGGCTCCCCAAACTCTTCCTCCTGCAAATGTGAGGAAGGAGGAGGGAACCCTAGGGGAACAGAGGCTCCACCAGTGGACTCCGTTGCTCTAGGCAGCAGAGGGTTAATTTCAGAAAAGGGGAGTAGAAATTCTCCACTTTGCCCTCCTCCAGGGCTGGTCTAGGGAGCATGGGGGTGGAGTGAATTGCACCCTTCCAGGAAAGGCTGCCAAACCGAGCACTCTGGGGTGCCCACTGGCCACCTCCGACTTTGTCAAGGTCCATGTTCTTCTGAGTTCCTGCACACTCATCCCTAGATTACGAGTGTTAATGTACGAAAAAATGCAGGGTAAATTGAGGCCACTTGTGGCATCAATCCTGCAACTTTGAACTTGACAATCATGGTTTGCTGGTCTCAAACAGGCCCTTAAATTTCAGTGTGGGTAAATGATTTAGTAATTCGACCCTCTCTTCTCTTTACTGGCAATGTTTCTTCCCTTCAATTAGCTGCACCGTTTTCTAATGTGCTGTAGAGTTTTTGAAATAATTTATGCAAGTGTTTGGTTTCCATGTTTACAATTTATACAGCTTTCCTAGCATTTTAAATGGAAATGTCAATAAATGCTCTGAATTGGTGTCAAGTGATATTTTCTGTTTATTTCCTTTGCAACATGATAGTTCTCTCATGTGCAAAATGTGGAAGTTGAATGCAGTGTTTTTTGTTCTCTGATTTTCGTGTCCGTCGTGAGAACACCTGATGCTTTCATTTTCCAAGGAATTAAGTTGAAAGTAGTCTATTCAGTGCATGGAATTTGCAGAATTGTTGTCACTCAAGGTGGTTGGCGCCACTCCTTTCATCTCACTATTTTGCTTTACAGGCTCTCCACTAATCAAATCGATGGTTCCACTAAGAGCAGATTCATTTTGGAATTAAAAGATTAGGACTATGATCTAGAAAGATAACTGAGAAGATCCTCATCTATGCAAACTTGAAGGGTAATAGGATAAACCTGGAGTTGTTTATGAAACTCAAGAAAATAAAAACCCCTTGAAACTGAGAAAAGCAAGAGGAACTGCAAAACACAGAAGAACACAACAAAGGAAGGAAATGTGGAAACCTGGATAGAATTCTGGACAACAAAAAGGTTATCTGGGAAAAAAGGGTGAAATCTAAATACAGCCTACAGTGTAGCTAGCAGTATTGTACAGAGGTTCCTTTATTGATTTTGCTAACTTTAGTATTAGGGGAAGCTATGGAAAAGGTATACAGAAACACTCTATTTTTGAAGTTTTTCTCTAAAGTTAATTGAAATTTTAAAAACTAATCTGGTACAGATAAAGCCCAAAGGTCCTCACAGAGACTATTAAGAGCCTGCCCTGGGCATCCATGACCCAGAACTTGCCTCACTTCTCAAGGCAGTCAGCTCCTGGTGAAGTGGAAACCACAGTTAATGATTGCAAGTCTTGGCAGAAAACAAGGCTTCATGACGGAGAGTTCACAGGATCAACCAACAAGGAGAACTTGAGCCTAAAAATTGGAGGGAGTAGACCACTATGAAGAAAGCTTTAAAGTATGTTTCCACTGTTTACAGAGCTTAAAACTAGTAAACAACAGAAAGACAGTATCAGGAAAGTTGAAGCACACTGACAAAACTGAAAATCCATGAAAGAAGAAGGGATTTTTAAAAATACATATATACACCCTGGTAAGATATGCCAATACTTTAGACATACCTGAAGAAATAAATGTGATAGTTTTAAGATACTTTTATATTCTCTTTTAATCAATATTGAATTGAAAGTCGCTCAGTCGTGTCTGACTCTTTGCAACCCCGTGGACTATATACAGTCCGTGGAATTCTCCAAGCCAGAATACTGGAGTGGGTAGCCTATACCTTCAGCAGATCTTCCTGACCCAGGAATCGAGTCAGGGTCTCCTGCTATGCAGGCGGATTCTTTACCAACTGAGCTATAGGAAAGCCCTGTTATACTTCAGATTAAAACCAGGGGACCACCTGGCACATCATGTTCCCCTACAAGATTTCACATGGTCTGGTTGTGAAAAGGTTCAAAAGAGTAGAACAGGGAATTAGGAGAAGCAGCTAAGGCTTAGGAGAAAGGTCAGGCTGGTCCCACACCCAGTCCCACTGGGTTGACTTAAATGTGGATTTAAACCAAATTGGCATTTTTTTCTCCCTCTTTCTCCTCTTCCATGTTGCACCTGCCAAGCACAGCTTCAGGTAAGAAGAAAACAATAAGCAAAAACAAGTAAGAGATCCTTGGTCCAGTGCCTGGGTTAGGTGATTAATGAAATATTTTTATTGTTGAGTTGCACACTATTTATCTAGTAACTTTCTTCCTCTAAAGATCTCCTTCACCTTCCTTGCTGGACCTTCCTGGGGGAGTAACTGGAGGTGGTATGTGTTTGATCTATCTGGTGTTGGGAGACTGGAACAATTATAGTCACAAATTTAAGTAGCCCACTTTCATGTAGTTAAACTACTATTTGTCATACTTGTGCCAAAGGATAGAATTACAGAAGTGTGGGACACAGAACATATCTGGACAACTCTTATTGTAAAGTTTTAGGCTCATAGGTGGTTACATCAGTACCCTGAAAATACTCATTAGTGTAAGTATTTAGATTTTGATTTTGTGATATAGTGATATTCCTGAAATCAGTGGTTTCTTTCATTTCAGTTCAGTCGCTCAGTTGTGTCTGACTCTTTGCGACCCCATGGACTGCAGCACACCAGGCCTCCCTGTCCATTGCCAACTCCCAGAGCTTACTCAAACTCATGTCCATTGAGTCGGTGATGCCATCCAACCATCTCATCCTCTGTCGTCCCCTTGTCCTCACACCTTCGATCTTTCCCAGCCTCAGGGGCTTTTCCTATGAGTCAGTTCTTTGCATCAGGTAAGTACTGGAGTTTCAGCTTCAACATCAGCCCTTCCAGTGAATATTCAGGACTGATTTCCTTTAGGATAGGCTGGTTGGATCTCCTTGCAGTCCAAGAGACTCTCAAGAGTCTTCTCCAACACCACAGTTCAAAAGCATCAATTCTTTGGTGCTCAGCTTTCTTTATAGTCCAACTCTCACATCCATACATGACCACTGGAAAAACCATAGCTTTGACTAGATGGACCTTTGTTGGCAAAGTAATGTCTCTGCTTTTTAATACGCTGTCTAGGTTGGTCATAACTTTTCTTCCAAGGAGTAAGCGTCTTTTAATTTCATGGCTGCAGTCACTATCTACAGTGATTTTGGAGCCCCCCAAAATAAAGTCTGTCACTGTTTTCATTGTTTCCCCATCTATTTGCCATGAAGTGATGGGACCTGATGCCATGATCTTAGTTTTCTGAATGTTGAGCTTTAAGCCAACTTTTTCACTCTCCTGTCTCACTTGCATCAAGAGGCTCTTTAGTTCTTCACTTTCTGCCATAAGGGTGGTGTCATCTGCATGTCTGAGGTTACTGATATTTCTCCTGGCAATCTTGATTCCAGCTTGTGCTTCATCCAGCCTAGCATTTCTCATGATGTTTCTTTCATTTAGCATTTTACAATTCTGAGATTTTTCTAAAGAAAACATCAGTATGAAGAGTTTTTTGTTTTGTTTTGTTTTGTTTAAGAATGACTTAAAAGCTAAAATGGAGTTGCTGCATTTTAGTACACATGTTGGTCTTCAAACCAAAGTAGTTCTCCATTGTGCCTGTTTTTGAAGAATAGTAGAGATGTTCTGCTTTTAGAAGAAGTGAGAAGTAGCTATTCCCTTTAGAAATTCCTAAAGCTGTGTGTGTGGGGGTCGGGGTGGGGGTGGGCTGTGGCGGGGGAGGCAGGGAAAGAAAGAAATCATGACCTGGATTTGAAGTCAAGAACCAGCAGGTGTTTTGAATGTTGGTTTCCTCTTATATTTCCCTGATACTGTTCTTTCTGGATTCTTTGCAAGACAAATATGATACACAAGTTACGAGTAAAGTTCTTGAAAAAAAAAAAAAAAAAAAGATGTAATTAACCAAATTTAAATCAGAACATCATATTATTGCAGGTAACCCATTAACCCCAATCTTTTTTCATTTTATCTTTTCTGGACAAAATGTAGATTAGCAAAAAAGGAAATAAAAACCAGTATAACTTCACCATTAGAGATACTGCAAAAAAAATTTTTTTTTAATTTTAATAAATCTCAGTCAATTTAATCTTGTTTGGTGATTGGGACTGATCAGGGTGATTTACTTTCTAATTGATCTAAGAAGCTATTGATTTGGTTTCCAAAGTATACCAGGGCTGGGGGAGGGTCAGGAGTAGGGCAAAAGCATTAGAATTGGTGCAGGGTATAAACTGGAAAGAAGAGTGGGCTATGTGCCTGGGGACCTTCCATTGCTGGAGGAAAGTGGCACCATCACCTTGAGAACCCCATCCCTTTGTGGCTAATTCTGCGGCTGCCTCTAGGGAGCACTGCCCGATTGACCTCCTGACACATTTCATGGAATTTTGCAGGAACTTCACAGTGCTTGTAGCTGAAATAGAGGACTTCACGGACAGGGAGGCCTGTTCAGAAAGCGATATCCCATTTCTAGCCTCGGCTTTAAGGTAACTCAAAAGCTCTGCCTTCTGCACATAAGCTGCTTTGGGGGGGACTCTGGTGAAAAGTGTCTGCCTCCGTGTCTTTTTCTTCAGGCTGACTGGACACAGATATCAACTTTCCATAACACATTTCCTCCCAGACTGCCTACCTGTCTCTCCCCAACCCACTGATGGATGAACCAAGAGTAACATCTCAAGTATTTCTGTAGGATCAAAAGTTGCTTTAGCCTATGACAGAGTCCTCTGTGTCTCAACCCCTTTCTGGATAATTAAGATTTCTGTCTTTTGAAGTTACTGGCCCCTGGACCTCAGAAGTTAAAGAGTTTGTATGCTCTTTCCATCAATGGGTTCAGAGTGACTTACTGAATTTGAGATGCCTCAACATGTAGAAGGATGGTATTGTGACAAATGGCAAGCAGAATTACAAATGAAGTTGACAGGCTAAAACACAGGAAAAGGATGTTAACAGAATTTCATTTATTCCTATAAAATTTAAAGTTCTACTCCTCCGTTTAAAAAATCTATAATATGCATATATGATAAAGGGAATATGGTCTAACAGGATTTTATGGGAAAAGATTTGAGGATGTTAACTGACACTCTAGGGACCATTAGGAGCACTGGAGATGTTTGGGGAGCAACCCTGACTTAGACATTATAAATAGTAACATGTTGCCCTGTAAGAATTTCTATCTCCCAGGTCGGTTACATGAAGAATCCAGGCACCCTATTTTGAAAGAAATGTTCATGAATTGAATGGAAAGACTAGGAGAAAGGGAGCCAGAATGTAAGGACTGGAAACCACCTCCTTTGAGAAAGAAATCAAGAAGCTAAGTGTTTGCCCTGAGGAGTGAAGGCTTGTAGGAGACAAAGCTATCTTCAGATGTTCAAAGTGTCATCATGAGAAAGAGAATTGACTTGCTTTACATATTTGATTGTATTCTGGAAGACATAACTAACAACCCAAGAAAGTCCGTCTTGGCCCACTTAAAAGAAAGAACTTATCAATGATTTCAGTAGGTCAGCACAGAAAAGTCATCTCCAGAATTTCTTCCTGTTGGCCTCTCATGAGGACCTTCTTCCATGGCACTAAGCCTGTCCCCCCATGGCCTCCAGCAGAAGGACTGTAACTCTGGGCATTGAGACCTCCCTTCCCGCTCAGTTCTTTTCCAAGATGCTCATGGGGCAGTGAGGAAGAAGGGGAGGCTCTGGACACCTGGAATGGAGATGATGCTATGGATAGGACTGAAAAAAAGCAGCTCACGCTCTCCCCAGAGTCAGTATGGTGAGGGGACGTCCATCTCCCTGCTTCATTATGCTTAGTTATGCCATAAAACGAAGGAAGGGCTAGATGTTGTTTAGTATGTTTAGATGATGTTTAGTATGAAAAAGTAGCTGTTAAAAAAAAAAAAGTAGCTGTGAATAAAGTTGAATGGCTTAAAGACTTGCTTCTATAGTTAGAACATGGTGTGTTATATGTATATGAGAGTGAACAATTTCAATTCCAGCGTTGAGAATCTCATGGAATGGCAAATAAATTTGCTGAAAACTGACTCGTCTGATAATACCTCAGATACATGAGTGCATTCATTAAATAAACATTGATCGAGTACCAGCTCTGTGATAGGTGCTGTTATAAGCACCAGGAACTTGGAATACACTGGGGAATAAGACCAATCTCATGCTCCAATAAACAGCGTGGAGGCCATCAGTCTCTGGAATGCTGGCAAAAGAAGTTAGCTTGGACACAGCGTGAAAGAGGAATAGGAGGGGGAGGAGAGAAGGGAGAATTCAGACAACTCTTTTCAGGCACTTTGCTGAGAAGGGAAGAAAAGGAAAGGGGGAAGACTGGGCTGTAGGGTGAATGATGTAAGGCTGCCAAATAAAATACAGGGACCCCGATTAAGTTGAATTTCAGACAAACAGGAAGGCTTTGTTTTCAGTTTTTAGTATGTCTTAAATATTGCATGATGCTGCAGTCCATGGGGTTGCAAAGAGTCGGACACAACTGAGTGACTGAACTGAACTGAAATATTCCATGAGACACACACACAAATATGTTATTTGTTTATCTGACACTAAAATTTACCTAGGTGTCTGTGTTTTTACTTGCTAAACGTGGCAACCTTAAAATTAATGGATACAGAGTGTTGTGAGCTAATGGGGGTGACCCATGGAGTGAAGACAAGAGAAGAAAGTGAGGAGGCTGGGATTCAGTGGATGATGGGGGAAATGGCGTTTGGAGGAGTAGGAATATTATCCCATTGTGCAAGGAGGGGCGACAGAACACAGCCCAGATTCAGGTCAGTCTGTAGAGATGCAAAAACTGACAAATTTTCTGCTTCTGAGAAAAAATTGATTTCAAATGAGTAGGCTACCATTTCTTTCGATTTATTGGCTTAGGATTTTCTAGTAGGCAGCAAAAATATTATTTCGCAGTCAGAGAAGTCAAGTTGCTCGGTGGTGTACGACTCTTTGCGAATTTTCCAGGCAAGAGGACTGGAGTGGGTTGCCGTTTCCTTCTCCAGGGGAATCTCCCCGACCCGGGGATCAAACCCAGGTCTCCCGCATTGAAGGCAGACGTTTTACCCACTGTGCCACCAGGGAAGCCCAAAGATTGTCTGATTTTGTGCTTTTTATAAGATGAGCTCTGCTTCATTTTCCATGGCTTGAAAGATACATTCAAATTAATTGTGTTTGTTATTTGGGGTATCATGGGCTTCCCAGGTGGCCCAGTGGTAAAGAATCCACCTGGCAATGCAGACACGCAAGAGAAACGGGTTCAATCCCTGGTTTGGGAAGATCCCCTGGAGTAGGAAATGGCAACCCACTCCAGTATTCTTGTCTGGGAAATCCCTTGGACAAGAAGCCTGGAGGGCTACAGCCCAGGACTTTGCGAAGAGTCACACAACTAAGCACACGGACAATGGCTGAGTGGCAGGGAGCTATTTCTTTTACATTTTTTATGGCCCAGAATATAGTCCATCTTGGTGAATGTTCTGTGAGTTTGAGGGGAATGTGTAATCTGTTGTGGTTGGGTGAAGTAGTCTATGAATGACAATTAAATTCAGTTGATTGATGGGGCTGTTCTGTTCAACTATGCCCTTACTGATATTTTCTGCCTGCTGGGTTTGTTGCTGATAGAGGGGAATCGAAGTCTCTAGCTATAACAGTGGATTTATCTGTTTCTCTCTGCAGTTCTATTAGTTTTTGCCTTGTGTATTTTGTTGCTCTGTTGTTGGGAGTATGCGCAGTAAGAATTGTTATATCTTCTTGGAAAATTGGCCTCTTTATCTTTTTGTAATGCTTCTCTTTATCCCTGATAAATTTCTTTCTCTGAATTCTGCTCTGAAATTAACATAACTGTCCCAACTTTCTTTTTGTTAGTGTTAGCATGGTATATCTTTCTCCATCTCTTTACATTTAATCTATGTGTTTATATTTAAAGTGGGTTTCTTGTAGACAACATGTCGTTCAGTCTTTTTTTTCCCCTATCCATTCTGATGTTCTTTTAGTTGGTTTATTTAGACCACTCACATTTAAAGTGATTATGACATGTTTGCCATATTTGTTACTATTTTCATTCACTTCTGTTTTTTTGTCTTCTATTCTTTTAATACCTTCTTTGTTTTTATGAGCATTTAGGGCTTCTCTTGTGGCTCACCTGGTAAAGAACCAGATCTGCTGGTAAAGAATCTGCCTGCAGTTCGAGAGACCTGGGTTCAATTCTTGGGTTGGGAAGATCCCCTGGAGAAGGAAAAGGCTACCCACTCTAGTATTCTGGCCTGGAGAAGTCCATGGACTGTATAGTCTATGGGGTTGCAAAAAGTCGGACATGACTGAGCGACTTTCATTCACTCACTCACTATATCATTCCATTTCTCTCCTCTCTTAACATTTCAGTTTTACTTCTATTTTTACTTTCTTAAGCAATTGCCCTAGAGTTTGCTATACACATTTATGACTAGCCCAAGTCCACTTGCAAATACTATACTGCTTCACAGGTGATACAAATACCTTGTAACAGAGTTTCAAGGTAACAGAGTTTCAGCTTTACATGTTGCATTGAAACAGGAAGACTTGATGGTCAATTAAATACATACACATGTGCTACCCAGACATACCTGTTCTCCTATATAGTGTTGCCCAAGGTTACTATGGGGGCTTCCCAGGTGGCACAGTGGTAAAGAATCTGTCTGTGTCTCCAATGCAGGAGACACAAGAGATTCAGGTTTGATCTCTGGATCGAGAAGATCCTCTAGAGAAGGAAATGACAACCCACTGCAGTATTCTTGCCTGGAAAATTCCATGGACAGAGGAGCCTGGTGAGCTACAATGCACAGAGTCAGATATGACTCAGAATCAGATATGACTGAGCCCATGTGCATGCATGCATGGACACACACACATATGCTTACCTGCAGCTTATTCAAATGGCTTTCAAATTTGGATGAAATTCCTTCCAGGCTTTTCCCTATGCTTCTTACTTTACATAGGTGAGGGACATGTAATTTTCTATCCTGTTTTCTTTTTTTAGCATTGTCATAAACAGTATCTCAGGTCACTAAAGACCTGTGTTTAGACCTGTTTTATGTCTAAATAGATATATTTTTTCCCCAAACTCTTTATAACTCATTATCTTATAGCTTGACTATATCTGAGTTAATTTCTTCACTAAAAACATTTTTCCTTTAGTAACTTGATTACATTTTTTTCTTTATAAACTTTTGTGGTTGGCACTCCTGTTTCCTTTAACACTCCAAGGAAGGAATTCCTGGTTCCTTCACCATTCTTGCCTAAGTATGAAAAGTGTAATTAGTTCTGGAGATGGAACTTGGAGATCAGGGTATCAGCATAGTGGGGTGAGGCACCCCTTCTGGGTTGCTGACCTCTCATTGTATCCTTTCACATGGTGAAAGGGGCCATATGTTTTTCTGCATGATATTCCTGTCTGTGGATCTACCATAATTTTAACCATGTCCCTGCTGTTTTGCTCTTGTAAATAATGCTGTGATAAATATCTTTGTATATAAATGGTCTAATTTTCAGATTATTTCTTTAGAATAAATTCCTAGAGGTGAAATTACTGAGGTGAATAATCTGAATAGATTTAAAGAGTCGTATTCCATATCATCAATTATTTTTTAGAATTCCTGGGCCAATTTATATCCTCCAGGTCCACCTTGAGAATACATCTCATTGTATCCTCACCAGCATTGAGTAATACAATAATTTTTTGTATACTTAATATTTTATAATTTGACCAATAAAAGAGTTTCCACATACTTTTCATAGTTATCATTTTATATCTGTGTAATATCCCATAGTTGTATTACCTTTCCTTGACCTTGTTCTTTGCTATTTAGTGTTCTTTTCTCAGTAGGTTACATTATCTTCAATAGTGAATACTGGAAACAACTATTACTTTTCCAGATTATTTCCTAAGGGTTTTTTCCTTTCAATTAATTTGCTTTCAATATAATTGGAATTTAAGGGACTCTTTCATAGTGTGATGAACATAATTTTCTGGAAGTCATCAAGCAGACAAATCATCTTTCTCAAGGTGTAATTAAGTGTGTGTGTGATGCGGGTGGGGGGAGGGGAGGGGGAGGGGCGGGCAGAGCAGGAGATGGAATCTCTTGGCCTCTAAGGTCCCTTCCAATTCTGTGACTCACTACATTGTTCCCACATCCCAGGCAGTCTTTTTTTTTTTTTTTTTTTTAGCTGGAGGCTAATTACTTCACAACATTTCAGTGGGTTTTGTCGTACATTGATATGAATCAGCCATAGATTTACCCAGGCAGTCTTGCTGATGAAGATTTAAAGCAAAGAATTCCAAGCCTGGAGGGGATCAGATTTTTTATTATTATTGTTTTTTGGCCACGCCACACAGCATGTGGGATCTTAGTTTTCTGACTAAAGATTGAACTCACACCCCCTTCATTGGAAGTGCAGAGTCTTAGCCATGGACCTCCGGGGAGGTCCCTAGATTTATGAATATTTTTAATCCAAGCTGAGCTGCTTAGACTGATGTGACTGATATGACAACTCACATTATCTCCTTGGATTTCATTGAAACCCCTCAGATGCCTGTAAAAGTAATTTATGTAGATAACATTGAATGTTAAGCTAAACATCTCTGGGCAAAAAAATTTTAAATATTAGCCACATTGTATACCTTAAATGTATAAAATTTTTGCCAATTATAATGGACTGAGAAGCCTGGCAGGCTACAGTCCTTGGGGTCACAAAGAGTTGGGCAGGACTGAGCAACTAACACTTTCACTCACAAAGCTGAAAAAAGCAAAAACTGTTCTCATCCTCAGACTGTCGTGGAAGTCTGATTTGCCTTACATGCAAATTGCTCCCATCATACAGGTCTTATCCACCAGACTCCCTGCCACCCCCCACCCCACCTCTAGCCCCACTCCTGGGGTTCTTCAAAGGGGATTGCCCTTGGAAAGCTGAAGGTAAGAAGTTTGGTTCTATTGAGTTGGCAGCCTCCCATGTGACTTCACCCAGGGATGGGCTGGAAGGCTGACATCCCTGAATACAAACTGGAGATGTTATGGTACTCTGGAAGGTTCCTTTTACCCCCTGGAACATTTAACTCTTGCAGTGGTGTATCATCTGTGGAATTATTTTAAAATATTAAAAAATAATTCTTAAAATTATGAAAACCCCCTGCCTCCCTGACATTTACATTTAAGTGTTCTATAGAATCTGAAATATCCTCAGCATAAGCCCTGTAGGTTACTATGTCCGAGGTTTGCTCATTATCTTAGCGTGGAACTCAGCTGTCATCCAGCCTTGTGGCCCACTCTGTTGTTTGTTCTCACTGCTGGATGGACTTTCAGAACTGACCAGTAGAAGCTAAATTTTGGTTCCTTTCTGGGAAAAACACACTGAGATATCATCATAGTTCCAAAAAGATCCATCAGAGTTGCTCTCTTAACAAGACAGCTTCTCTGCATTTCCTCACATCTGGCAAAACCCTGGCATATCTGAAGGTGAGAAATCTGCCCTGGAGCCGGGAATTAAGTAATCAGGCAGAAATTTTTATTTTTCAATTTAGCTAAAAATGCACACTTGCCAAGAATTTCATTTATAGTGTGTGTGCTCAGTTGTGTCTGATTCTTTTGTGACCCCATGGACTGTAGCCTGCCAGGCTCCTCTGTCCGAGGAATTCTCCAGACATGAATACTGGAGTGGGTTGCCATGCCTGCTCCAGGGGATCTTCAGGACCCAGGGATGAAACCCACAGTCACTGCACTGGCAGGTAGATACTTCACCCCTGAGCTATCTGGGAAGCCAGAATTTCACTTATAGATAACCTTAAAAAAAAATCGCATTGAAAAGAAAAATGCTGATGGAAATCAATAGCAATGCAATCTTCAGATTCAAGATAAAATTGAATAAATTGAATTCAGCATCTAACAATGGGAATGTTATGTGTATTCTTGAGTGAGGCATGGAAATGATGGATGTCTATCCTGGAACAGGGAGATAGAAACAATGAAAAGTCAATTTCAGTTTCTGGGACAACTGAATGAAATAACTGTATGCCAATTTAAAAAGCAAGTTATCCTGTAATACTTTAATTAAAAATGTGTTTCTCCTGCGACACAGCGTCACTGTAGTTGGGAGTATTTGCCCAGGGAAATACATTCACAACCCCAGAAAGGGAACTTCTGAGGATTTCGGTGGCAGTGTGGTGTGGAGGTGGGACTTGGAGCCAATCTAGGGGTCCATTCCTGGGAATGGGGAAGTGAGCTGCGATTGCTCATTGGTAGAACCCTGTGTAGCAGCAAGACGCTCTGGTCTTACCAACATAGAAGAGCAAATAGGTCTTAAAAACATCACCAGTGTGTGAACAAAGTAAGAGGGAGGATGAGATCTAGCTTGTGTGAATTCAAAGTACCTACACTGATAATAGTACTTTATATTTTACAGGAGCCCGTATAGGCGCTATAGGGTCGCCTTAGGGGATTAAAACAGAATACGAGAGAGATGGGGGTAAAAGGGAATACAGAGTAAATGAAGACAGGCTTGACTGACCATTGACTGTGTATCATACATTTTCCCCCAAATAAATAAGTGAGTACAGTTCTCTTAAGAGAAAACAAATACTTACAATTTTGATTTATTCAGTGATCCTAAGAATGGACCTGATAAACTAATTTAGGCATTAAAGTTTGGTGCTAGTGCATAAGACACAGAAGTTACCTTCCTCTAAGTGTTTTCTGTTCAAGATTTTAAATTCAAGGATATTTAATTTGATGCATAAAAAACCGCCCTTCTCTGGAGTGAGTACTAAGATTCTCCCAGATACTTGTATATCTGCTTTTAAAAATAGACTTTTGCTTTTTGGGTCTTTAGGTTTGGAGCAAAACTGAGTAGAAGGTACAGAGACTTCCCATAGATCCCTGCCTCCACAATGCAGAGCCTCCCCACTGTCAGCATCTCCCACCAGAGTGATACATTTGTGACAGAGCCGACATTGACATGTCATCATTATCACCTGAAGTCCATGGTTTATATTAGCGTTCACTCCTGGTGTACATTCTATGGTTTTGGACAAATGTATACTGACATGTATCCTCCGTTATTGCCTCATACAGAATAGTTTTACTGCCCTAAAAATCCTCCATGAGCAGCCCCTTCATCCCTTCCCATCTCCAACCACTGGTCTTTTTTTATTTTACTGTCTATAATAGTTTTGCCTTTTCCAGAATGTCACATAGTTGTAATCATTTAGTATGTAGCCTTTTCAGATTGAATTCCTTCACTTGGTAATGTGCATTTAAGGTTCCTCTATGTCTTTGCATGACTTGATAACTTGTCAGTTTTTAAAAGAATATTTGATTTCATCATCTCCAAAGTATAATTATTCCCTATATTGCATATATTTCTTATAACAATACAAAATTTGAGAAAGAAGCTACTTGCTCAACCAGTGAAAACACAAATATTTGCTTACTCTTCCCGAATCAGTTTAGCTCTTATTCCTTCTTGGTAGGAGTGAACATGTCACAGAAGAAGTGTAATGAATGCATTTGTGGGCCTGTCTGCTTTCGCGGGGAGGGAGAATGGCTTCTTTGACTGTGGAAACTGCGTGACTGCGTGTTTGTCGTCCACCAGACAGTGTTGCTATCTGTGCTGTGGCTTTTTTCATCGCTGGCACTGTATCAGTCTGGCCAAAAAAAAAAAAAAAATCAAGTTTTTTTTTAAACTTTAGCCTTTTCAGGAGTTTGCTTTGTTTTGTTTTTTTGGCCATGCTGGGTGGCACCAGAATCTTAGTTCTCCAACCAGGAATTGAACCCATGGCCCCTGCAGTGGAAGCTCAAAGCCCTAACCACTAGACTGTCAGGGAATTCCCATTTCAGTACAGTTCAGAGAATGCATTTCCAGATATGCTATAAAGCAAGTGTGTTTTGTAGCCAGACAAGCATGTAACAGAAGCCAAGTATTACATCTTATGTGTCATTTCTTTTTTCTCAGGTTTCGGCATAGAGGTTTAGGACACCTCTATGCAAATTTTAAAAGGTGCCCATTCCTCAAGGTAATCTGGGTAAGTGGATGTGAATAACCTGAACTACACTCGAAGAGCTTTCTAGATCCCAGCAGGCAGCAGCCTCCGCCCCACACTTGCTCTTGCGCTCATGCGCACTCCAGGCCCCAGGCCCTGCCTTGGGTTCCCAAACTCTCTGTGTTCCTCTCCCCAGGACCATTCAGAGTCAGGTGGGGAGCAGGGAGGTCCTCGCGTGGTGGTGTCAGGCAGTAGGTAGGGAGTGGACCAGTGAGGGAAGTGGGCTCGAGGACCTAGTTGTGGCCAGAACACTGTGTGCATGCTCTCCTGAGTGTGTGCACAGCCTTGCGTGCAGTGTGGGTTGATTAGAGGACTTTTCTAGAAGGGGGCCTCCCGCCACCCCAGGACTGACATGAGAGCCCTCGAGTCCTGCATTTCCCACCCCTGGCTTCCCCCAGCTCTCACACAGTAAGTCTGGCTGCGATGGTGCTTTCATGCTGTGCACAGTTTGTGTGTGACCCTGGGGCTGGCATCTGTCACCTCCAGGCTGCATCTTCCGAGGCAGCATCTCCACCCTCTTGACCTGTTCATGGGCAGGTAGTGTGTGGTGTGGAGAGGAGAGCCATCCTGGGCCGTGAAGAGGTGCAGAAAGGCAGCCTGGGCCTTCCTTATTCCTTCTGTAGGTTCACTGCAAAATTGTCCCCAAGGGTGATTCACTCCATGTGCCCACAGCTTAAAGCTCCATAGGAAACCATCCTGCCTATCTGTTCACATTCAATGCTTCATTGCAAACCCTGGGCACCAGACTCCGCTTGATTTCAAGTTGAAGCTGCTCATTTTTCAAAAAGCCAACTCTTTGTATTAGTCTGCTGTGGTTGCTCTAACAAAGTACTGCAAACAGGGTGGCTGAGACCAATAGAGATGTACTGCTTCATTGTTCTGGAGGCTGAACACCTGAGAGCAAGGTGGTGGTTCCTTCTGAGGGGCGTGGAGGGAATCTGTTCCAGGCCTCTTCCCACCCCTCACCCTGCCTCTAGCAGTTGCTGCTGACCTTTAGAAATCCTTGGCTTGTGAATATATCACCCTGATCTCTGCCTTCATCACCTGCATCCACCCTGTGTGTGGTGTGTGTGTATCTGTATTGAAAATCTCCTTTTTACAGAAGGACACATCAAATTAGAGACCTGTTCCAGGGTAACCTCATCTTAATTCATTACAATTGCAATGACCCTATTTCCGAATAAGTTCACATTCCAAAGTCCTGGGGGTTATAATTCCAACATGAGTTTTGGGGGACACATGGAATACTCAGCCCATAATACTCTCTCTCAATAGCTTGCTTCATTTTGACCTGGTAACAGGAATCTCCCAGATAAAAAGATCTCCTTCAGGATGCAAAGAACAAGACAAATATTTCAACAAAGAGGTCAACAAATCATCACTGTGGAAATAAGCAAAGACCACCCAACTAAGAACAAGAAAATACTATTTATTCTGGGAGTCAGCCACCATCATTTATGTTTGGCAGAGACTCAGATGTAGGCAGGGGCGTGAGAAGGCTTGATGGTGAAAGGAGGGAGGCTTCGGATATTCAGGTGTGCTCCATCAGAGGCTGTAGGCCTGGGATGACTGTTGATGGACTGAGGAGGAGTTGGGGCATTCTGTATGATTGGCCAGGGGGCAGATATTTGGCTTCCTGTGCTTGATCCTAAACTATCTGAAGCTGTCCATTATTAACCAAACCCTGGCTGTCTGAGCCAATTGCTGTGGAGGTGGTTTGATTTCCTGGATTAGTTGCTGAAGCTGGTGGGTTGGCTTCCTGGACTGGTTGCTGCAGATTGTGGGCTAAAGTTCTGTTTTTATATATGATCTGGCCCTTGTCCATTTGTATGTTGAATCTCTCATCACAGAATCAACTTTTGGGCTAGGTCTGCTAGGTCCTTGTTTCCACAAATGACTTAATTATGTGTAGTTATAAACTTACGAAAACAGTAATTTTAAAATTTCCCAACCTTGAAACCTCAAATTTCCCCAAGAGCCTCTTTCTTTGTCTTCATGGCTCTCTCGCTTCACTCTGGTGGTTTGCACAGGCCAAGCTCCTGGGTCTCCTCTGATGCACTAACTCATCAGATGTTTGTTGAGTTTTTGCTGTGCACTCACCTCTGGGCCAGTGGAAGGAATCAGAGGTGGAAGACATAGTTTCTGCCTTCAGAGAGACCAGTGAGAGAGGCAGGCAGGTAGACACTGTCATCCACAGTGCTCAGTTGTCAAAGGTAAACAGAGCCGGACACTAAGGTGGTGAGCACAGGTGTTAACAGGAACTACTGCAACAGAGAACAGAGTGTAGGATAAAACTGCACAGACGTGACTGGGTGTTTTACAGGGAAATGAGGGAGCAGGGGTGGGTGAGGGGGCCTCAGTAGAGTCAGGGAATTGCGAAATTACAGAGTAGGTGAGTGTGAATGCTGACCAGGTCAGCTCTGCTTACTCTCTGGCAGTCATTGAAGCCAGGCTTCTGTACGCCCCCCAACAGAGACCAGAGGAAGAGGGAGACAAAGGCCCTGTCCTTCCTGATGATTAAATTTTAAAGGAATGGCTTTCAGGTCTTGAGGTATAGGAGATATGAATGGATGAATGGATGGATGGATGGACAGCATCAATATAGAGACATCTCAATAGAGACATTGATCTCGATAGAGACATCTCGAAGGGACAGAGGAAGAATTCACAACTAAGCTCTTTCTAGTAAATGCTCTAAGTATGGTCAGGGCCTCTTGTCAGGCACTGGCTGGAAGAAACAGCAAGTTCTTCTGGCAGCCTTGAGCTTTCTCAAACAGGCACTTTAAAGGGGGCTAGGGCCATCCTAGGGATGCAGTTCTTGAGCTGTTGGAAACTGGGTTAGTGTTTGTTCAAGTCTTTAATATGGGGGGATGGGTTGGATGAAGTTATTTAGGTTGAGAGTCTGTAGATTGTATAGACCAAGTTGAGGCCTAGTGGAGAAGAAGGCTCAAAGGAGTTTGGTCAAGGGGAGAGTGTGTGTGTGTTTCATTTTTATTTTATTTTTGACTGTGCTGGGTCTTTGTTGCTGCATGCAGGTTTTCTCTAATTGTGGAGAGCTACTCTTCATTGCAGTGCATGGGCTTTTCATTGCGGGGTTTCTCTTGTTGCAGAGCACGGGCTTTGGAGTGCGCGTGAGCTCAGTAATTGCAGTTCGAGGGCTTAGTTGCCCCGAGTCATGTGGAATCTTACTGGGGCAGGCATTGAACCTATGTCCCCTGTACTGGCAGGTGGCCTCTTTTGGTGTATGTTTAATTTATTTATTTTTAATTGGAGGGTATCTGCTTTACATTGTTGTGTTGGTTTCTGCTACACATCAACATGAATCAGCCATAGGTATACATATGTCCCCTCCCTCTTGAACCTCCATCCCACCCCTCTAGGTTGTCACAGAGCGCCGGGTTGAGCTCCCTGCATCATACAGAAAATTCCCACTGGTTATCTGTTTTACATATTGTAGTGTATATGTTTCAGTGCTACTCTCTCAATCTGTCCGACACCCCCAGTGTGTCCACAGGTCTGTTCTCTATGTCTTTTTGTCTCTCTATTGCTGCCCTATAGATAGATTAGTACCATTTTTCTAGATTCCATATATATGCATTAATATATGATATTTGTTTTTCTCTTTGTGACTTAACTCTGTATAACTGGCTCTAGGCTCATTCACCTCACTAGAGTTGACTCAAATTCATTCCTTTTTATGGCTGAGTAATATACCATTGTATATGTGTACCAGAACTTCTTTATTCATTCATCTGTTGATGGACATCTAGGTTGCTTCCATGTCCTGGCTGTTGTAAATAGTGCTGCCGTGAACATTGGGTTATATGTGTCTTTTAAAATTGTGGTTTTCTCAGGGTATGTGCCCAGAAGTGGGATTGCTGTGTCATATGGCAGTTTTATTCCTAGTTTTTAAAGAAATCTCCATACTGTTCTTCATAGTGGCTGCACCAATTTGTATTCCTACCAACAGTGTGGGAAGGTTCCCTTTTCTCCAAACCCTTAAGGGGAGAGAAAGTCTTTGTCACAGTGCTGCCCTGGAGGTGAGCACAGGCCACTGAAGTAGGATGTACATGTGTGCATGCATATGTGTGTATGTCCAAAGAGGAGAGGATAACTTGACTTGGAAGACAAATCCCAATAAACCAAATGAATCCAATCAGGAGAGAGGGAAGGGAGGGAAGAGCAAGGGCAAGTCCAGGTTTATGGGACCTAAAATGTATGTAATTAGAATGCCCTCTTCTAAAAAAAAGATACAAAATAAGAAATACAAAACTAGATTGAAGGTCTTGGAGAGGGGCAAACAAGAAAGAGGACCAGAAATTAAAGCTTCTCTTGTTGTTCAGTTGCTGAATTGTGTCCAACTCTTTGTGACCCCATGAACTGCAGCACACCAGGCTTTCCTGTCCTTCATTATCTCCTGCAGTTTGCTCAAACTCATGCTCATTGAGTTGGTAATGCCATCTAACCATCTCATCCTCTGTCGCCCCCTTCTCCTCTTGCCCTCCATCTTTCCCAACATCAGGGTCTTTTCCAGTGAGTCGGCTCTTCACATCAGGTGGCCAAAGTATTGGAGCTTCAGCTTCAGCATCAAGTTTGATTTCCTTTAGGATGGACTGGTTTGATCTCCTTGCTATCCAAGGGACTCTCAAAAGTCTTCTCCAGCACCACAGTTCAAAAGTATCAGTTCTTTGGTGCTCAGCCTTCATTATGGTCCAACTCTCACATCTGCCCATGACTACTGGAAAAACCATAGCTTTAACTAGACGGACCTTTGTCAGCAAAATGACATCTCTGCTTTTTAATGGGCTGTCTAGGCCTGTCATAGCTTTTCTTTGAAGAAGCAAGCATCTTTTAATTTTGTGGCTGCAGTCACTGTCCACAGTGATTTTGGAGCCCAAGAAAAGAAAATCTGTTACTGTTTCCACTTTTTCCCCATCTATTTGCCATGAAGTGATGGGACCAGATGCCATGATCTAAATTTTTTGAATGTTGAGTTTTAAGCCAGCTTTTTCACTCTCCTCTTTCACTCTCATCAAGAGGCTCTTTAGTTCTTCTCTTCTTTCTGCCATTAGAGTGGTGTTATCTGCATATCTGAGGTTGTTGATATTTCTCCTGGCAATCTTGATTACAGCCTGGCATTTCACATGATGCACTCTACATATGAGTTAAATTAGCAGGGTGACAAAGCTTCTCTTGGTTCATGGCAAATCTGCCTCTTGGGAAGGGTATGTTTCAGACTGTGAACAACAAGAGTGAAGGCTTGGAGGATAGAGAGAGAACTGAAAGAATTCATAACTGGGTGTGTGTGTGAAGGATACAGAAGAGAAAAAACTGGAGAAGATCCTGTGGGTCAGGTAGAAATATGGTGTTTACTCTGTCATATGTGGGTAGTCACTGGAGGATTTAAGGCAGGTGAAAGTGACTCAATTCCTTATTCACGGGTTAGACAGATCACTCTGGAAAGAAGTGCAGAGGATGGACTGAGTCAGGTAAGGCTGGTTGTAGATCCAGGGAGAGGTTGTCTGCCCGGCCCTCCTGCCATACACTGACGAAGACCCATGAATGTCACTGTATGTCCATATGTGACTTCAATACAGAAGTCAGGACTCTGACAGAAAGAAACATTCTTCATCAAAAACATTTTTAGACTGTTCTTTCTCTAAGTTTAAAAATATGCGTTTGTGTATTTTTGTGGGAAAGAGGCCCAAGTTACCCTAAGACTTGTTTTTTATTAATCTTGCATGGCATAATGTTTCATTTTAAATAGAAAAATCATATATTTGGTTTATTTGTCCTTGGGTATCATGCATCTAAAAAGGAATAGATTTAAAAAGTCAGATAATTGTGCTACACCTTAATGTTTAAAGATTCTATAGAAATGCCCCAAACTGGATATGCCCTGTGTTACATAGTCTGTAGCGGTGCTGAGGACCACATTGATCCCTGAGGGCAAAGTTTTTTAAATGAAAAGTATGTCTCCCGTGAGGCAGATCCTCCTGCTTATCACAGGAGACTCTTAGGTGGACGTCAAGCCTCGGTTTTCCCTATCAGGTGTTCCTTTTTAATTTCCTGACAAGTCTTTGCTTTGCTAGAATAAAGAATTTCCATGTTGAGGGTAGATCTGAGAGTTAGCATCTGGGTCACATAACCATCAGATGATATAACCATCTTTCTTTCCAGTCTCAAAGAAAAGAGTGCTTGTTTGGATCTGATCTAACTTTGCTTTTGTGAAAGAAAAGCAAGTCACAGAACGCCTGAATTTCACTGTGACAGTGGCAGCGACTACATGTAGTTCTTTTCAGTGTAGTCTGAGAGTCTACTCGTTGTCTCAGGCGCCAACTGGTGCTCTGACTCTCCCCTCGTTAAAGCAGCAAATGCCGTCTGGCCACCGAGGTCCACACATGCATAAAAGAGATGAGAGCCCCGCTGCTCTGGTTGCAAGGAAGAGCCTCACACCCACTCACTTACATGCAGAACCTCAAATAGCTTCCTGAGCTTTTGTAACCTGGTTTGCGTACACGTGTTCGATCCAGTTCTTACATTTTCCAATTAGAAGGCTGATGCTCAGCAAGGCAGCGTGAGTCACTTCTGTTCACGTTTGCCGGAAATAAATCTTAATCTCCCTTCCTTCTTTTTTCTTTTTGAGACCGTGCTCTTTCACTATTGCACACTGATTTATTTAAAAAATATTTGCAGATGTTAAAGCAAAGTTGGTTTCACACTGAATCTTTTCATCTTGAAAGAATTAAACCATCATGTATGGTGGAAACTGCTTGAATTTCTAAAAGGGTGAAGCACCACCCAGGTGTACATCCATGATGTAGCTCAGGCTTTTATAGATACTTGTGTCCATGTCATCAACACTCTGGAATAATAAGTCCATCCTGTTTCACTGATTAAACAACTAAGATTCTAAAATGATCTGGCTCTTCAGAAGAGAGCAAACTGTGCTGGGTGATCCCTTCAGTTCAGGGAAATTTATTCAGACTTTCTGAAAGAGCAGTAGGGTGGCTTTGAATCATTTGCCACCTCTAGAAAATATTTCTTCCCATTTTGGAGGCCTCTCACTTTTCCTTTTTGTATTATGATTATTTAGAGTTTATCCAATCTAAACACATATTCGCTGTCAAAGGGCAAACATGTGTTCTTAAAGAGTTACTGTCTTTCTTCTGATGACCCCACCCGTCTCTCCTCCTGACTCCCGCTGGAAGAGTTCACAGTGATGCTGACATCTGGGCCCTAACTGATTGTCCCTAAGTTGGCCAGAGTCAAGTGGCTCCTCCAGAGGTCAGTTTTGTCAACCAGCTCCAGAAAAACGGAGGTTCTGGATGCAGAGCAACGATCAGAAAATTTGTCTAGGCCAGGAATTCATTCATTTGTTTATTCATTCATTCATTGGATAAACATTAAGAAGAGCTTTTTATACCCCCAGCACATGAGGAAGTACAAGCCAATTGTGACGAGGCCTGTTGTTCACCATGACTGTGCTCAGGGCACCACACAAGAGCCCGAAGACCACCAGCTCCTGGTCCCCAGAAGACAAGCCCAGAAGCTTGCAGGCAGAGCAAGCATTGGAGCTGGGCTTTGAGGAATGGCTTTCGTTCTGGAGGTGGAGGTGGAAGGCAGCCACCCCTGCGGAGGGAATGGCAGCAAAGAAGTGAAAGACGTCAGGATGAGGGGAGAGACAAGCTGGGGGCGGGGAGATCCTGAAGGCAGTGAGAACAAAGTGAAGTATTCCTGACGTGGTGATGGGCTGGGGTAATGGGGGCCAGACCTAGGCTGCCGGCAGGGAGAATGGGCAGGCTGGACATGAGGAGCCGTCAAAGGAAGAACAAGAGCCCAGGAAGCATCGGATGTGGGACTGAGGAAGCTGCCAAGGTGGCTCTCACATCTTGAAATGACAGTGATGCCCTTGACTAAAATAAGGGACAAAACACAACAACCACTTGTTTTTGGTGAGAAGGTTCTGAGTTTTGTTTTGAATGGGGTGACTATGAGACTGAAGTTTATGTTTCTCATGTACCACATACTTGGAACGCAAAAGAAAGTGATGCTCAAAATGCAAGCAATTCCCCACTCGCCACACAAAAATACAAGCAAAGGAGTCAATCAGGGAGATGTCAGGTTATAAAGGACCCAAGTACATTTTGAAATTAGGTGTGTTGGCAGCACTGGTCTTGTCTTTCTTGGATCCCTGTCTCCTCCTTTCGTTTTTAAAAGTAACTGAAGGTTATGAGAGTAACAAGACTTTGGGACTTCAGTGGTCGTCAGTTGGTTAGGATGCTGAGCTTTCCCTGCCAAGGCCCGGGTTTGATCCCTGGTCAGGGAACTAAGATTCCACCAGTCACCCAGTATGGCCAAAAAACAAAACAAACCCCCAAAACTCCACACAAACAAAAAGGGGTGAACGGACTTTGAAATATTGGAAACCACATCAGCGCTTTCCCCTCCTGCTATTACCCACAGCTTGGTGATTGACATTCTTGGCACTAGGATGCTAAGTCTCAGGCTTGCAAGTCCTTGGGCTCATCTGGAGTGAGCTTCATCAGCTTGTCCACACAGAGCAGAATAAGGGTGAGAAACAAGAGACTCCATCCAACAGCTGCCGCGATCCAGCCGTATTCATCTACCCCCATGTGGCAGCACCGGGCTGCTTGTGGGCAGAAGTCAACGTCTGGGGGAGAAAGGGCAAGAAGGACAGGGTCACCCCAGCCTCCCTCCCCCCCAGGCTATTCATAACATCAAGACCAGTAATAACAGGATAGCCCCATTTACTAAGGCACGCCCTGCCCTGTGCTAAGAGCGCTACACATGTTCCCTTATTTATTCCTCACAAAGTGGATAGGCACAGTATTCCTCCTGTTTGACATGTAGGAACTGAAGCTGTCACCTGCCCAGGGTCACGAGATGGCAGAACTAGAACTCAAACCCATGTTTGTAGGAGTCCAAAGCCACGTTTGTAGGCTCTACATGTTGCTGCCTGTTACTCTCCTTTGTTATGCCCAGAAGTAAACACAAGTGGTCATTCAATGGGGGCAGAGTCAAGGAGCCAAACTTAAAATAAAGCAAACTTCCCATTAATTAGACATGCACCACAGTGGTTGTTTTGTGAAGCACTAGGCTCCTTAGCACTGCAAGTCTTCAAGGGGAAGGTGAACAGAAGAATGCAACAGGTACCAGAATGAAGCCCCTGCCTCAGGCAGGGATTGGACTTGCTGATGTTTAAGATGTTTCCACTCCCAAACTTCTATAAGCATTTGAAGTCAGGGGGTCTTTGACAGTTGTCCTGAGGATAGGCCATTAAAGCCATCTGTACCAAAGAGTGTGAGCTCACATGGGGACCATGGCCAAGAGAGCTTTGTAGACGTGCCCGGCAGACAGTTCTGGGGCCGTGAACAAACCACACTGGGGCATGAGAGGGCCGGGCAGGCGCTCAGCCACTCAATGCCAATGAACAGAAAGCGAGGAGGCTTAAGTGTCCCTCCCTGTTCCGAGATGAGCCCTGGGCTAGGGCAATTGCCAGGAGAAGCTTACTGGGGCACTGCTCCAGGGTCTCAAGATTCTCTGGATGGTGGACGGTCAAGGTCGAGTTGCCGCCGCTGCTTGCTTCTGGAAGAAAAGACAAATGATAGTCTCAGGCAGTAGGAAAAGCCATTCTCAGGCATGGAGTTGGCAGTCTTTGTTGTGAATCAGTAGTGAGTATTATGACAGTATTATAGAAGTTCCAATAGCGGTAACGTTGAGATTTCTTTCAGCAAAGTTCTGTTATAGCCTGAACTTTGTCTCCTAAATTTGGTAGTGGTTTGTTATGGAAATAGGGCTTTAAAGAGGCAATTAAGGTTAAATGGCTAAATTAGCCCAGTGTGACTGGTGTCCTTGTAAGAAGAGGAGGAGACACCGGGGATGGGAACTCACAGAGAAAAGACAATACGAGGACCCCGTGCGGAATGGGATGATCTGCGAGCTGAGGAGAGAGGCCTCAGGAGTAAACGCACCTGGTGACACCTGGAGCCTCCTGATCTGTGAGAAAAGAGGCTTCTGTGGTTTCAGCCTCCCAGGCTGTGGTGTCTTGTTGGGCAGCAAACTCACACACTCCTCTTTTCCTACCACTTCCTATTCCCATTGAGATGCTTTATGTTTATATCTCATCACCCTTCTGTCACCAAGGGCCTCTGTTTAAGCTGGTTTCTATGCAGGTAAGTACATCTAAGAAGTGTTTTGTTTTGTTTTCTTCTAGCATATATTAACACAGTCACTTAAAAATCTGCCATGTCTTTTCATAACTAGCTTCAGTTTCCTTCAAAAGCTTGAACTAAAAAACATCAAAATCTGACCCTGATTCTTTATTTCTGATAATTATGATGTTAGTACTCAGAAAAAGGGTGTGAAAAATGTCAACACCCTACTAGCAAGTTGAGAGGTTTCTAGCATATACAGCACTTAGAATTATACAGCCCTTGATTATTAAACAAGGCACACAATGATAAAAAAAACACTTTAGCAGAAAATATCAGAGTTTGGGGAGTGGGGAGGGATTACAGAGATGAACATAAGGACCCCCAGGAGAGAGAAACCATGGGCCGTGTTCCCTACCATCACTGAGAATAAGAAAGTAGGCAGTCTGGGTCCACTCTGTCTAACATGATGGCCACAAACCAGAGTGGCTATTTTAGTTTATTGAAATTAAATGAAAACTTCAGCTACTTGGTCATACTAGCCACTTGCCAAGTGCTCAGTCCTGTGGCTAATGGCTACCATGTTAGAAAGATGGCACAGATATGGAAACTTTCCACAATCAAAAAAGTTCTGTTAGAAACAAACTCACAGACTTAGAGAACAAACTCCTGGTTTCTAGGGGGCAAGGATGTGGGGGAAGGGATAGTTAGGGAGTTTGGGATCGACATGTACACACTGCTGTATTTAAAATGGATAACCAACAAGGACCTATTGTGTAGCACAGGGAACTCTGCTCAATGTTCTGTGGCAGCCTGGATGGGAAGGGAGTTTGGGGGAGAATGGATACATGTATACATATGGCCTAGTTCCTTTGCTGTGCCCCTAAAACCATTGCAACATCATTAATCAGCTATACTGCAATATAAAATAAAAAGTTTTTAAAAAGTTCTGTTAGACAGTGCTGACCTAGGTAGAGCAAGACCAAGAGAGCATTTGAAAGAATCTCTCTGGAGATTGTATGACTGCTAAATCTGCTTCTTTGGCAACGACAGAAAAAAAGTTTGGAAACTCTCCAGGCCCCACTGACTCTAGGTTAGCATGTCCTTCAAAGGTGCTTGCTGTCACATAGCAGAATAACTTAGGAGGAAACTCCTTGATTAACCAAAGCCATGAAATTTCTGCTTAGACTGATTTTACACCACCCCCTCCCCAGCCACTCCAGTGTCCTGCTAAAGTATAGTAACTACCTTGATGCACTCTGATTGCTACTGTAAATTATTTACAGCTAAATGCCTCAGAGCTTGGTTTTTATTTGCTTTGGAAAAATTGATTCCTCCATGTTTTAATTTCCCTTGTTACCCGAATAACTTCCTTGACCCTGACTTTCATCTCCCCTCTACCTTAGTAGGAAAGTGGTCCTGGTCCAGAACTGGTGTGTGGAAAAAAATCAAGTTAATGAAACACTAGTAGTAGGTTAACCCATATGAAATAGCCATTTCTATAGGTCCAGAATTATTCAGTATCAGACATTTTATATGGTTCAAGTTGAATAACCTAGTATAAATTCTGAAGAATTGAAACATCACCCACCTCCCTCATAAGCAAAGCCAGCCAGGAACTGGTCTCATTTGGAGTCACTTCCAAAGTAAAGGCTACTGGAAGGATCCAACCATTCATGGCAGTGAAACTGGTCAAGTGTTTGAGGCCTTCTCCTAAGCAAGGCACCTCCAGGGTAAACAGAAAACACTCTTACTTAGGGGTAATATTGGAAAAGTTAAAGGAACATGCTAACCTTTGTTGAGTGTTTGAAATGAAGTGAGAGTGTTTGAAATGAAGTGAAAGTGTTAGTCATTCAGTCGTGTCTGACTCTTTTTGACCCTGTGGACTGTAGCCCACCAGGCTTCTCTGTCTGTGGAATTCTTCAGGCAAGAATACTGGAGAGGGTTGCCATTCCCTCCTCCAGGGGATCTTCCCAAACCAGGGATCGAACCTGGGTCTCCTGCATTGCAGGCAGATTCTTTACTGTCTGAATCACCAGGGAAGCCCCATTGGAGTGTTTACCACGTGCTATTTCATTCAAAGTTCTTTATGTGCAGTTACCCTATTTCATCTTTACAACAACCCTGTATGATTACATGCATACATCTTTACAACAACCCTGCACTATGATTATCTCCACATTAGATACGAGGAAACTGAAGCCCAGGGAGGGTAAAGAATTTGCTCGAGATCACACAACTAGCCAGTTGTGGAAGCCAAAGTTGAGTTGAGGCTCAAAGGCTTGAGAGCCCACCCTCTGAACCTCCCGAGGAGAGACTGTGAGAAGAGAGATGGATACTGCCTGGCATGGGGGACAGTGAGGGTTGGCTTTGAGAGAGGGAGAATCTGTCAGGAAGCAGGGCAGGCTGTTCTGAGGAGCCAGGTCAAAGCCAGAGGCAAAAGCCAGGACCATGAGAATGGGAGCAAGGTCCCTGATGTGCAGAGCCCAGCCCGGGAGGACACTTCCTAACACCCCCCCCTCGGCCTCCCTGAGAAAGTGGGGTGATAATCCAACATCTCCTGAGCCGGGTGAGATGGGGGAAGGTTTAACAGCAGACGGCAGCCTCGTGTGTTGAGGTTTGGCGAAAGTTGCAAAGGATGCCCAGGGTCAAGGGACAGACGGAGGTCCTTAGGTGAGAAGAGGGTATGAGAGGAAGGATGACAGCCACAAAATACAGAACTGCAACACAATTACCCTCAGCAGGCACCGCTGAGACACAGCAGCCCAGAGATGCCATTGTAGGTGTATCTCCCGTCTCTGATGGGAGGGACTCCTGGTCGCTCCCATCTTGGCTGACTCTGGTCTCAGGTAAACCCGCTTCCCACCCTACCCTCTCCAGCCTAATCCTTCAGATGAGAAAGCCCTGTTTCCTCTTTCCTTTGAGCAGGACCAACCCGAGCCAAGGAATCCTCCTCCTGCCTCCTTCTCTCCCACACCCTCCCTCCCTCTTCCCAGCCTGGCGAGAATAAAGCCCACGGTTCTACCTGCCAAGTAAACGCGGTGGAAGGAGAGGAAGGCCAGGCTGAGGACCAGGGAGGCCCAGGGTGCCAGGTGGAGGCGCTTCATGCTGAGGAGAGAGGCTTCTGTGTGCACTGTCCCTGCAGAGGCGAGCTGAGGACCGCCTGCCATGCACCCCGTGTGTGTCTCGTCCTGCGAGAGCTTGAAAACAATGCTGGCAGAGGTGAATTTCTGCTCTGTGTTTGGGGGAGAGGGAGGGGGTGGAGCAAAGGGAGCTTGGGCTGTCACACCTGGCTTTCACCTCTCCAGGAGGGAAGCTGAGCTGTGTTGGCTGGGGGAGGAAGAGCCGGTGACTTTTGCGGTTCTTACTTAGCTTCCATTTTGTCCCTGCTAAGAAAAAAGAGGACAGGGGAGGCAATCTGGGCCCTGGTGGTTCCTTGAAGATGAGTTTGCTGTCTCTTTCACTTGCAGGCTTAGGTGCTTTATTCCCTAGTCCATCCTGTCCAATATTTTCTGAGCCCCTATCCTCTTGCTAGGGACTTCCCTGGTGGCGCAGACGGTAAAAATTCTGCCTGCAATGGGGGAGACCCGGGTTTGATCCCTGGGTCAGGAAGATCCCCTGGAGAAGGGAATGGCAACCCATTCCAGTATTCTTGCCTGGAGAATGCCTATGGACAGAGGAGCTGGGCAGGCTACAGCCCATGGGGTCACAAAGAGTCAGACATGACTAAGCAACTATAACACACAGACACACTCTCTCTTGCTAAAGTCTGGAAATACGTGCCTTCCACTTTGCTTCTCAGCAGCAGTGGGCATCACCTGCTGCCGCATAAGGAAGATAGCATTTGGGTTGGGTCTTGACGGACGGTTAGGGTTTTGACAGGCAAAGAGGAGAAGGGGGCCTCATAGGCAGAAGGGATGGGTAAGCAAAGGCCCGGAGGTAAGAGATGCTCAGAAGTCCATTGTGGCCAAGAGGCTGAGTGTCCCTTGTGTCAGGCTCTGGGGCTGAATTGTCAAGAGACCAAAGGGAAGTTTTGTGAAGATTTTGAACTGAGTAGTCATTTGATTGAGGGGGCTTCCCAGGTGGTGCTAGTGGTAAAGAACCCATCTGCCAGTGCAGGAGAGACATAAGAGATCTGGGTTCTCAGAATTGAAAGAGACATGTGTAACCCAATGTTCATTACAGCATTGTTTACAATAGCTAGGACACGGAAGCAACCTAGATGTCCATTGGCTGATGAATGGATAAGAAAGCTATGGTGCATATACATGATGGAATATTACTCAGCTATTAAAAAGAATGCATTTGAATCAGTTCTAATGAGGTGGATGAAACTGGAGCCTATTATACAGAGTGAAGTAAGTCAGAAAGAAAAACACCAATACAGTATATTAACACATATATATGGAATTTAAAATGATGGTAACGATGATCCTATATGCGAGACAACAGAAGAGACACAGATGTAAAGAACAGACTTTCAGACTCTGTGGGAGAAGGCGAGGGTGGGATGATTTGAGAGAATAGCATTGAAACATGTATATTATCATATGTGAAATGAATCGCCAGTCCAGGTTCGATGCATGAGACAGGGCGCTCAGGGCCGGTGCACTGGGATGACCCAGGGGGATTGGATGGCGAGGGAGGTGGAAGAGGGGTTCGGGATGGGGAACACATGTACATCCATGGCTGATTCATGTCAATGTATGGCAAAACCACTACAATATTATAAAGTAATTAGCCTTCAATTAAAATAAATAAATTAATTAAAAAACAAAAAGAGATCTGGGTTGTGTCCCTGGGTCGAGAAGATCCCCTGGAGGAGGGCATGGCAACCCACTTCAGTATTCTTGCCTGGACAATCCCATGGACAGAGAAGCCTGGTGGGTTAGAGGAACCTGGTTGGCTATGGTCCATGGGGTTGCAAAGAGTCGGACATGACTGAAGAGACTTAGAAGGCATGCATGCACAGTTATTTGATTGAAACACCATCTTCAGTCCAAGGCATTCATTGAGGGCCCACCATGTATTTGAAAGGCACGATCCAAGGCATTTGAGACCCAAAGATGATTAAGATTCAATCCCTCCTCTTGATGTCTGCTCACAGTGCAGCCGTGAGGCCAGGCGGTGAGGAAAGAACTGGGAGGCAATATGGCAGGACTCAATGTGGGTCTCTTCCTGGGTGATGGGGATAAAAGAGGGAGCAGGACTTCTACCTGAGAGGAGCAGGGAGAGACTCACAGAGGAACTGACCTTTGGGCTGGGTATTGAAGTTTGCGTGTGCAGGTGAGAGTAGATGGACCTCTTGCGTGAAGGAATGACACCTACAAAGATGGAAGAACTGTTGTGTGTGCTGGCTGGCCGCCATGGTTTTGCTATGGGCATTATGTTTCTGTGCAAGCTTGGGTCTGGTTGAGAGAGTGAGGGATGAAGTGTAGCTCATTCAAAGCTCTGTGGCAGCATTACAGGAAAGGGGACCCCTCCCAGGGCTCTAGAGTGGGCTCTTGTCTAACACTCAGAAGGAAATTGTTTGAGGAGACGCAAGTCCTGACAAAGTAAGAGACTTTATTGGAGAGGGGTGCCCCAGGGTCCTTCCTGGGGGCTCAAGCAACTCTCAACCAAGATGGATTCCAGTGCAAGGGCTTCTGGGAGGTTGGCAGGGCACATCCTCTCCTCCCTCCTCTTTTTGCCTCCCCCCGCCCCCGAATTCTCCCAGTTGGTTTCAGCACCTGCCTCATGTTCCTTATGAGACCTCCTGTTGTGAGATAATTCACGCAAGTGGTTATCATTGTGCCTGGCCTGGGTGGCTGATTTTAATCAATGGCTACATACCAGGAGGACTTGTAAGCCACGGGTCAAGCCCAGAATAAGGATATCTTATTGTTATGTATTGGGCTTCCCTGGTAGCTCAGCTGGTAAAGAATCTGCCTGCAATGCAGGAGACTCTGGTTTGATTCCTGGGTTGAGAAGATCCCCTGGAGGAGGGCATGGCAACCCACTCCAGTATTCTTGCCTGGAGAATCCCCACAGACAGGAGCCTAGTCTGTGGGTCCCAAAGAGTTGGACAGAACTGAGTGACTTAAGCACAGCACATTGTTATACATGAGCCTGGAGGAGACACTTTTTTTCTAATCTACCCAAAGGTACAAATAAACAGTGGCCCTCTGCTCTTGGGTTTGGGAGCTGGGAGCAGAAGTGCTTTAGGAAGGCTTATCTTCAGGCAGTGTACCAAAGTCCAGTTTAGGCCTACCACTCGTTTGACTATTCAGCAATTACCAAGCCGCTGCTGTATCCAGGCCCTTGGGAGTCGGGGTTAGGGGGTGGGGGTCTGATGTGGGTAAGGCCACATAGCCCCTGTCCTAAAGAAGCTCAGGGTCCAATGAGGAAGATGGATGAATAGTGAAAACACAGTGAAATAAGTGTGGTGAGGAGGGTTGGGGCCTCGAGAATTCAGAAAACATTTCACAATGGAAGTGGCACTTTGACCTGAAACCTGAGAGATGTGTAGTTTGCCAGGCACAGGAGAAGGGACCAGTGTGTGCTTGGCCTCTGAGGCATGACTGTGTGCCTCTTGTTTGGGGAGTAATTACTGTCCTCGGGGTATGGGCTGGGTCACTGTGTGTCTGGTTAAACTGAGAACAGATTGTAAGTGGGCCTACATGCCAGACTGAGGAAATTGTCTAACATGTATTTGGGGCACCTACAGGGAACTTGTAGACGTGGCCACCTTTGTATTTCAGAAAAATATAGGATAAAGGGTGGGTCTGGGTTCAGAGAGATTATCCAAGAAGCTGTTGCAGAAATCCCAGACAGACATCAAAAGACAGACAGACAGACACACACACACATATGTGTGTGTATCCCCTTTATGAATAACAAGCTTGTCGTGGCGAAGGGACTTGTAAAACTCAATGAAGCTATGAGCCATGCCCTGCAGGGCCACCCAAGAGGGATGGTCACAGTGCAGAGTTCTGACAAAACGCGGTTCACTGGAGGAGGGAATGGCAAGCCACTCCAGTATTCTTGCCACGAGAACCCCATGAACGGTATGAAATGGCAAAAAGATGGCACTGGAAGATGAGCCCCCCAGGTTGGAAGTTGTCTGGTATGCTTATTAGGGAAGAGCAGAGGGCAATTACAAACAGTTCCAAAAAGAATGAAGTGGCTGGGCCAAAGCAGACACGATGCTCAGTTGTGGATGTGTCTGTTGGTGAGAGTAAAGTCTGATGCTGTAAAGAACAATATTGCATGGGAACCTGGAATGGTAGGTCCATGAATCAAGGTAAGTTGGACGTGGTCAAGCAGGAGATGGCAAGAGTGAACATCAACATTTTAGGAATCAGTAAAGTAAAATGCACAGGAAAGGGTAAATTTAACTCAGATGACCATTATATCTACTATTGTGGGGAAGAATCCCTTAGAAAAAGTGGAGTAGCCCTCATAGTCAACAAAAGAGTCTGAAATGCAGGACTTTGGTACAATCTCAAACCAACAGAATGATCTCAGATCATTTCCAGGGCAAACCATTCAGTATCACAGTAATCCAAGTCTATGACCCAACCACTAATGCTGAAGCAGCTGAAGTTGACCAGTTCTATGAAGACCTTCAAGACCTTCTAGAACTAACACCAGAAAAAGGGGTCCTTTTCATCATAGGGGACTGGAATGCAAAGTACTCAAGAGATACCTGGTGTAACAGGTAAGTTTGGCCTTGAAGTACAAAATGAAACAGAGCAAAGGCTAACAGAGTTTTTTCAAGAGAACGCACCGGTCATAGCAAATACCTTCTTCCAGCAACACAAGAGACGTCTCTACACACGGACGTCACCAAATGGTCAGTACCAAAAGCAGATTGATTATATTCTTTGCAGCCGAAGATGAAGAAGCTCTGTACAGTCAGCAAAAACAAGACCTGGAGCCAACTGTGGCTCAGATCATGAACTCCTCATTGCAAAATTCAGACTTAAGTTGAAGCAAGTAGGGAAAACCACTAGACCATTCAGGTATGACCTAAATAAAATCCCTTATGATTATACAGTGGAAGTGACAAACAGATTCAAGGGATTAGATTTGATAGAAAGAGAGCCTGAAGAACTGTGGATGGAGGTTCATGACATTGTACAGGAGGCAGTGATCAAGACCATCCTCAAGAAAAAGAAATGCAAAAAGGCAAAATGGTTGTCTGAAGAGACCTCACAAATAGCTGAGAAAAGAAGAGAAGGTAAAGGGAAAAGAAAAAGGGAAAGATACACCCAACTGAATGCAGAGTTCCAGAGAATAGTAAGGAGCGATAAGAAAGCCTTCTTAATAACAGTACAATGAATTAGAGGACAACACTTGAATGGGAAAGACTAGAGATCTCTTCAAGAAAATTGGAGATAGCAAGGGAACATTTCATGCAAGGATGGGCACGATAAAGGACAGAAACAGCAAGGAGCTAACAGAGGCAGAAGAGATTAAAAAGAGGTGGCAAGAATACACAGAACTGTACAAAAAATGTCTTAAAGACCCAGATAACCACGATGGTGTGGTCACTCATCTAGAGCCAGACATCCTGGAGTGTGAAGTCAAGTGGGCCTTAGGAAGCATTACTACCAACAAAGTTAGTGGAGGTGATGGAATTCCAGCTGAGCTATTTCAAATTGTAAAAGATGATGCTGTTAAAGTGCTGCACTCAATATGCCATCAAATTTGGAAAACTCAGCAGTGGCTTCAGAACTGGAAAAGATCAGTTTTCATTCCAGTCCCAAAGAAGGGCAATGCCAAAGAATGTTCAAACTACCACACAATTGCACTCATTTCACATGCTAGCAAGATTATGCTCCAAATCCTTCAAGTTAGGCTTCACATAGCAGTATGTGAACTGAGAACTTTCAGATATACAAGCTGGGTTTAGAAAAGGCAAAGGAACCAGGGAGATGCTCTTGATACTGTTTTCCTCTTGGGTCCCCACAGAGATGACATTACTTAATAGATTGAACACTTTCTTAGATTTTTTTTTTCTCCCATTTTTGATCTCTGTTCTCGACACTTCCCTCACAGTACACCCTTCAGTGAGCTTCACAGACTAGGGCTGGTTTATCCAACAGGCACTGAAGATGACAGCAGTATGTGGTATCTATGGGATTCTCAAGGGTCCCGAAAATGTTTGAGACCTGAAAAATGTTTTCCGATCCAAAATATGAACAACAGCAGCAACAACCAAATCTTTTCCAGCAAAAACATTTATTTCAGGAATTCCTGGTGATCCAGTGGTTAGGACTTGGTGCTTCCACTTCAGGGGGCAGCTAAGATCCTGAGTGCTGTGGCAAGTACAAAAAAAAAAAGAAAACATTATTTCAAAAGCAAAGTTATATAATTCATTTCAAACATTTAAATGGAAATAGTTTAATGTAGGATGTTGTCTGCATCCTAATATGTTTGATGTGAGCAGAACATGTCCATCCAAAATGGTCAGAGCCTGGGACATAGATTTGAATCAGCCCTGGATGGGACTGTTGTGATGAGGGTTTGAAAAGCACACACCCATCAACTTAGATGCATCATATTAGATGCTTCAACTTAGACAGCATCATATCAAGTCATACAACAGAAAGTAATTCTGGGCAGCAGTGGATGTAAAGGGGATGGCAATGACCCCCCCCCCCCCCTGTTTTTTTTAAAACACATTTTTAGTTCATTTGGGCCTGTCTTAGAATAGGTGTTTGCAAGTCAATTTTAAAACCAAACATTCTCTTATCAATAGATGAAAAAATTTTATTATCCTAAAATAGGATGGACTTGACTGGTCTCTGATAGCTCACTAATTCCCCAAAGAAGGGCTGTGTGGTCACTGTTTTATAACATTATTAGCTGTCTTTCATTTTAACACGTCTATAAATAGTAAATCCATGCAGTTGGTTACCTTGCCTCATCTTTCATTTTACATCAGGTTTGCTTTGGAAACTATACCAGGAAGTTGCATTGCTCAAAGCTAGACATTCTGCAGGAACTTCCTCAAGATTTTTTTTTTTTTTTCTCCCGTGGTTGAGATGGGTGTTTGGTTACACACACTTTAAAGTCCAGACTAACGTACTTGTGACCAAGCTCCAAGTTGGGGTTGGGGTGACCTAGACGATTGGGTTCCAGGGCCCTCCAGGGCTGCCTCCAATTTTATCTTTTGTCCTTGATACAATTTCCTTTGAAAAAGAGAAGAAGGGGAACAAAGTGTTTCCTGTACTAAATGATTGAAAACCAGGATTCTGTGGCCTGGAATGGTCTCTGTGTTTGGGAAGGATATTTTATGTTGAGAGAATTTCCTTTGTGATTTTATATATATATATATATATATATATATATATATATATATATATATATATATATATACACACACACACACATATATATTATATATAGATACAATTTATTTTATTGAAGTATAGTTAATTTCTGCTGTACAGCAAAGTGATTCAGTTGTACATATATACATTCTTTTTCTTATTCTTTTTTTACTGTGGTTTATCACAGGATATTGAATATAGTTCCCTGTGCTATATGGTAGGACCTTGTTTATATATTCTATATGTAACAGTTTGCATCTGCTAATTCCAAACTCCCAATCCATCCCTCCCCAGCCCCCCTTGTGATTCTGATTGACCCCTCTAACTGCCCCTCCATCTCTGGCTTTGAACTTGGGGCTTTCATTTCTGCTTCATCCACTCTGAGAATCATGGTCCTAACAACACTTGTGTCTGCTGTCTCCTAACTTCCCAGCAGAGATGAGGTCTTTGGTTCTTCCTATGTGTGGCTTTGTCAGTATCCCTTTTCACAAAACAATGTTAGTTGCTAGTTGCTTATGGGACTTGAACACCTAGACCTTCCCCTGAGCAACACTTGGTTTATGGAGGAGCTTCAGTTCAGTTCAGTTCAGTTCAGTCCAGTGGCTCAGTCGTGTCTGACTCTCTGTGACCCTATGGACTGCAGCACGCCAGGCCTCCCTGTCCATCACCAACTCCTGGAGTTTGCTCAAACTCATGTCCATTGAGTCAGTGATGCCATCCAACCATCTCATCCTCTGCTCTTCCCTTCTCCTGCCTTCAGTCTTTCTCAGCATCATGGTCTTTTTCAATGAGTCAGTTCTTTGCATCAGATGGCCACAGTATTGGAACTTCAGCTTCAGCATCAGTCCTTCCAATGAATATTCAGGACTGATTTCCTTTAGGATGAACTGGTTTGATCTCCTGGCAGCCCAAGGGATTCTTAAGAGTCTTTTCCTACACCGCAGTTCAAAAGCATCAGCTCTTCAGTGCTCAGCTTTCTTTATAGTCCAGCTCTCACATCCATGCATGACTACTGGAAAAACCATAGCCTTGACTAGATGGACCTATGTTGGCAAAGTAATGTCTGCTTTTTAATATGCTGTCTCAATGGAGGAGCTTAACTTCACCCAATGTCATTCAGTTATGGGTGTATGGTTTGGAGAGAATGAGGAGTACCCTAGTAAGAAAAATGGAGAACTACATAGAGTCAAATTGAGATCATATGGTAGAGTTGATAAAAGGAACAATGTGACCAAGGCCTGGAGTCCACTATTTGGATCATTTCCAAGCAGTTACTGGGGGAATCCATTCAGCTTGCTCTTAATCCACAGTTGCACTAGAGGTTGGTGATACTGTGGCCAGGACAGAGGTGGGTTTAACAAAAAAGAATGTGACTTCTGCTTGGCTAAGTCCATTTTCCTCCTCGGCCCTGGATTTCATTATTTCCCATCTTCTCAGAGTATATTTCTGAATTTTCATCCATATGGAAGTTTTCCAGGTATCATTTTGTTTTTGATTTCTAGCTTAATTCAATTGTAATCTGCAAACATACTTGGATGACTTTAATTTTTTTATTTATTAAGAACCTTTACATGGCCGTGGAGAAGGAAACGGCAACCTATTCCAGTATTCTTGCCTGGAGAATCCCATGGACAGAGGAGTCTGGCAGGCTACAGTCCACGGGCTCTCAAGAGTCGACACGACTTAGCAACTAAACCAACCACCATCGTATGGCCAACTTTTTTGAATGTTTGATGCTACTTGAAAAGTCTGTTTTGTGTAATTGTGGGGATTTCAAAATTCTGCCTTAAGTTGATTAGATTAAGAATGCTAATGGAAAAAAAAAGAGTGCTAATTGTGAACAGCTTACATCTTCTATCTTAAATATAGCGGTGTGTCCATGTAGTCCCAAACTGCCGATCTACACCTTCCCTCCCCTGTAATGGTATGTTCTTTCTCTAAGTTGGTGAGCCTGTTTCTGTTTTGTAAATTTCTAAATAAGTTCATTTGTGTCACTTTTTTTAGATTCCACATATAAGCCATATCATGATATTTGTCTTAGAGTGAATATAATTTAAAAAAAATCTGTGTCAGACAACTTCAGTATCTGCCCACTCTTGATCTATTTCTACTGTCTATTATTTCTGCTGGTTTTCATTCGTGTTGTTGTGTTTCCTTGTGTATTTTTTATTGTATGAAAAATTATAATTGCACACGATTGTTTGTAGAAATAACTTGAGACCTGGGATGACCTAGGATGACACATGATTTTTTAATTTTTTTGGTTGCTTTAATCAGGCGCTTGTGGGTACAACAATATGCCCTTACGTCAGTCCATGCTTAGTAATTGTGATGATTTATAGCTAACTTGTAGACTTCGTTCAGGTCAGCTTATTTTGGTCACCTTTCCTTCAATGGGGCAGCTCTTTAGAAATTTTTTTCCTAAAGGAAATAGTCAGAGGTGAGTGTACATACACATGCACAAAATGTATGTCCAAGATTCTCCATCTCAACATTACAATATTTATGATGAGAAAAGCTTAGAAGTGGCTTATGATGGAATAAAATGTTAAACACTTTTTAAAATTGAAATCTTTGAATAACATTTATTATTCGGGAAAACACTTGCTATATAATACAAAGCAGAAGAAGCAGGATATAAAACTATATATTCCAGTATCACTCCAGTTTTGTAAGACCTGCATATACAGAGAAAAAAGTTCAAAAAGCACCCTACCAAGATGTTAGCAGTGAAGTGAACGTCGCTCAGTCATGTCTGATTCTTTGTGACCCCGTGGACTATACAGTCCATGAAATTCTCCAGGCCAGAATACAGGAGTGGGTAGCCTTTCCCTTCTCCAGGGGATCTTCTCAACCCAGGGATTGAACCCAGGTCTCCTGCTTTGCAGGCGGATTCTTTACCAGCTGAGCCACCAGGGAAGCCCAAGATGTTAGCAGTAGTCATATCTAAAATTAAAAGAAAATTATTATTTTCTTATTCACATTTTTTTATGTTGTTCAAATCCTCTATAAGGAATGTGTATTACTCTTAAATCAGGAAATAAAATCAAGTTATTACATTTTTTAAAATAGTAGTCCACAGGAAAGCAATGCAGTCACAATGGAGTAGATAGACCATAGTTTGCAACATCTGTCTGATTGCCTGGGGAAAATTTCAATGTCAGGAAATCTTTCCCATTTAAAAAATAATCTTACTGAAGTCTCAAGTTGCATATGCTACAGAGAACTGCTTACTGATAGTCTCTGTGCTTGAGGTGCCCAAGGTATATAACAAGAAGTGCAGACACATCCAAGAAGAAGACTGGAAATAAGACTCAGAAAAGAACACCAGCAGCAACATAGAATCTCAGTGTTGGAAAGGCACCTACAGGCCTCCTGGCCCAATCCTTCACCCATAAGAATTCTCTCCTACAAAAAAGTAGTAGGTTACAGTTTAGTATTGCAGTGTTTGACCTCTCAAGGTGATTACTTGGACTTCACTAAAATATGTCAAGTGACAGGTTTATTACTAACTTTGAAGGCAGCCATTTCCAAGGTGGGGTAGCTCCAGCTGGAAGAAAGTTAGTGAGTTACTAGCCCGGAGCCCAGAAGGGCATGCTACGGTGAGGTTAATCAGCAATGGAGGGAGGGCCGGTTTGACTCCCAGCCTCTCTGATTGGCAGTGTCTGGCTCCCTTCAGTTTCCAGTCTGACCATTTGTGCAAAACGCTTCTGTTGGCAAAACAGAGCTTGTGGTCAGCTTCATCCTTTGTTTGATAAACAGAGATGTGTGTTCCCAAAAAGTAATTTTAAGCTAAGGTTTTTGGGAAATAAGCTGCATGTTTGTAATAAACAGCCATTTTTTTTTCTTCCAGTTTTGTCTACATGAAACTAAAAAGGACCAGGTAGTATTCAGCTGAGTGAGAGGTTGTTGGCCCTCTCGTTCCAACATCTGACTTCTCTCCTACATGGCCTTACAGCCTCTTCTGTGATGTTCCATCACTCTCTTTCTCTCTCATTTTCTCATCTCTCCTGCCCAGGCTGCCCAGAACCTCTTAGGGTCAGCAAAACCAACCCTGAGTCAGGAGTCCTGGATTCCAGTTTTCATGTTGTCACTTCCTGTGGGAACTTGGGGGAGTCACATCACCTTGCTGATGATGTTACCCGAGAGAGATGGTGGGTGTGGGTGTCTGTCTGGGAGGGAAATCCATGAAAATGGAAAATTCAAGCCTGGGGGAAAGTCCAAGGAAATGCTGTCTTCAATCCAATGTGGGAAGACTTTTGTCTGGGGTCCTCGGGACTCCCCAGAGGGAATAGAGGGATTTTGCTCCATATGGTGCCTTCTCAAAGGGATGGCAAGTCCTGTGGGAAACAAACTGGGAAGATGTGGGGCTGAAGCGAAAACCTTGTGTCAGGAGCCCTGGCTTCTGCACCCAGCTGTGTCCCTGAGTAGCTCTGTGACCTTAAGCAAATCCCTCACCTCCCTGGGCTTGTTTGCTCATCTTTAAAGTAAAGAGATTGGATTAGATCTCTAAGTGTTCTTCCAGCAGCATGAGTCTATGACTCTGTGCTCAATATTGTATATTAAACAGAGAAAGAGAAATGAGCTAGTAAGGTTTTTTTTTTTTTTTTAAAGAAAGTAGAGGTAGAAATTATGCTGGGAAGAAGCTCCCTAAGAGAGTTTATTTGTAAAAAAAAGATTTTTCTTTTTAAAAAACTTCTGTTTATTTTTAATTGAAGGATCATTGCTTTACAGTATTGTGTCAGTTTCTGCCATGTATCAGCATGAATCAGCCACCGGTATACATATGTCATCTCCCTCTTGATATTTATTTATTTATTTTTGGCTGCACCGGATCTTCCTTGCCGCACGCAGGCTTTCTCTAGCTGCAGTGAGCAGAGGCTACTCTTCATCATGTTTCAAGGGATTCTCATTGTGCTGGCTTCTCTTGTTGCGGTTCTCGGGCTCTGGAGCGCAGGCTCAGTAGGTGCGTGGATTTAGCTGCTGTGCGGCATGTGGGATCTTCTCAGACCGGGGATTGAACCCACGCCCCCTGCACTGACAGACGGATTCTTAACCACTAGACCACCAGGGAAACCCCCTACTAGAATTTAGAGTAAATATTATTACAGAAAAGGTGAGTCACTGGGGAAATGCTCCCCAGTGAAAAAGCTAGAGATGCAACAGGTAAAGTCTGTCCATGACAAACCTAGAGGCAGTATGTTCTCTTTGTGATGAAATGTTATTTTCCTAAATCTCACTCAAGTCAGACTGTGACTTGAAGACAAGAATGAAAGGGCTGTAAAGTAGCTCTGCTCTGGAGAGAAGGGAAATGGAGTCAAGACTGAGGCATGCTGAGGTGGAGAAAAGGGGAACCAGAGGGTGCCATGATGGAGGGTCTTCTCGGGAACAAGGTGGTCATGGGCTGAGGGTGGGAAAGGCAGTGAGATGGGATGGAGGGGAAAGAAAAATGTTGCTGTCCCTGAGAGAACCGGGAAGGCTCTTACTCAGGGCATGATCTAGAGGATGGAAAGCTATAGAACAACAGTGAGGGCTCAGTGGACACTGGATGGCACCAATACATCCTGAGACCCATCACTGGAGCAGGTCCAAGGCCCAGTGGGAGCAGAAATGCTCACGGCAGGGGACGGTCCTGCCTCCAGCCAGCATACATAATATGGTTATTGGTGTGCTGATAACATAGACTCATGAATGTTGCTGTCAACAGACTGTGCATGTTGTTATGTGTGTGAAGCTGAATGTCATTTCCTCTCTTTTGAACAACTTCAAATCATTCTCTTTCCATCTCCAGCGCTTTCTCTGTTAGAACCTGTTGCGGAGGCTCCTGGATGGTGGGTTCAGTGCCTGGCCTGAAGCGGACAAGTGCGAGGTAAGTGGATGGTAAAATCAGTTCTTTGAATGAAGGTGATCAGGCCAGGTTTCAGTTCAGAGAGATCAGATATTGTTTTAGAAAAATCAGGTTGCTACTGTTGCAGCTGACCTATTTTTGGAATTTCTGGCATAAATTTCATGCAAGCATTTTGACTTTTCTCCACTTAACCCCTTTTCATTTTTTTAAAGATGTGATTAACATTCAAAAAAAGTATTTATTTTTAATTAAGGGATGATTGCTTTGGTTTCTGCCATACATCAACACCCTTTTCATTTTTTAAATTATGATATCCTGTAAATTGATCTAGTAGAGCTGAACATGTGGTTGTACCCAGCGTCATCCTAATCCCAGGTCCAGGGTTATGAGAACAAAGGAGGCCCTTTGTTTAAGGTCTGCCTTGAAGGTGTATGAGGTGAATGCTCCCCCCTTCAGCTTCTCAGGAGCCATTTTATAGACAGTCTGTAGGGCATGAAAGTGTCTTGCTAGAAGCCTTCATGGACGAGTATGTAGTGGCCGCACCTGGCATTGTGCTCCAGACTTTCTAGAGAGGACAGTGGTATTAAACACTCAATGTCAGAAACAATGTTCATTTGGATAATATAGGGGATTATTTGCTGTAAGTGGTAAAAGATCTACCTGTCAATGCAGGAAACACAAGACATGCGGGTGTGACTCCTGGATCAGGAAGGTCCCCTCATAGGAAATGGCAACCCACTCTAGTGTTCTTGTCTGGTAAATCCCGTGGACAGAAGAGTGTGGTGGGCAAGAGTCCATGCAGTCACAAAGAGTTGGACACGACTGAGCGCTCACGCCTTTGCCCTTAATAAGGTTCAGTTCAGTCACTCAGTCGTGTCCGACTCTTTGCGACCCCATGGAGCACAGCACGCCAGGCCTCCCTCTCCATCACCAACTCCCAGAGTTTACTCAAACTTATGTCCATCGAGTTGGTGATGCCATCCAACCATCTCCTCCTCTGTCTTCCCCTTCTCCTCCCGCCTTCAGTCTTTCCCAGCATCATGGTCTTTTCTAATGAGTCAGTTCTTTGCATCAGGTGGCCAAAGTATTGGAGTTTCAGCTTCAGCATCAGTAAGGAACTACTTAGTAAGGTAGTTTCTCTCAAGACCTAATGCCAAATTTAACTGTTATTTGGGATTTTAAATACATATATATTTAAAATATTAAACTTCTTTTTTTCTTATTTTTATTGTAGTATAGTTGATTTACAATATTGTTCATTCCTGTTGTATGGCAAAGTGACTTAGTTATATTCTTTTCCATAATAGTTTATCATAAGATTTTTTAAATTGGAGGATAAGTGCTTTACAATATTTTCTTGGTTTCTGCTGTACAAAAACATGAGTCGGCTATCAGCATATATATATATATATTTCTTCCCTCTTGAACCTCCAGGCCCATGCCAACTTCCAGTCCTTTATACTCTTAGAAATTACTGAGAGCCCCAAGGAGATCTGACTTTTGTGGATTCTACCAACTTGAAACTTATCATACTAGAAATTAAAACTGAGAAAGTATATTAAATTTAAGTATATTAATTTAATATACTTTAAAAGTATATTAAGTCATCTGAAATAATATTGACCTGTTATATGTTGATATAAATATATATTTTAAGGAAAATAACTATATTTCCCAAAGCAAACAATTTATGGAGAAGAGAGACATTGTTTTATTTTTGCAAATCTCTTTAAGGCCTGACGATACAAGACAGTTTTCGTCTTTTGCATCTGTTTTTTCATTTAATCTGTTGCTATTTGCTATTTTTGAGAATATTAAAAAAGTCTGGCCTCACTTAGATTTTGTAGTTTTAAAAAGAGGGGAAATGTTTTACCAGATTTTTCAGAGAGCTGTGGATATTTTTCTTTGATACTATACCAAAACTTAACAAGTAGTAATTTTTAAAAGCTTAGTTGCAATGTTGGATCTGAAACCAAATCAGTGACTTTTTCATTAAAATCTACTGGCTAATCGTTCACTTTTGATGAATCATTTGCCTGTTCATGATTTTATAACATCATCCTGTAGTCATTTGGAAAATATTGGTACATTCAGTTATGCAGATCTTCCAATGTTGTCACATTTCATGATATGATACACTAAGAGAAGATCATGTTTATTAATATCCTCACAGAATTAGCCCCATCAGAAAAGTTTTTAGTCTTAGGAAGCTGTCAAATCTTGGTGGCAGCTAAAAGTTTTCTAAAATTGTATCTTCATCATTGGCAACACATACTGTCAGTTGTTTTCCTTTGAAGTGACAGAATCATTTGGATCCTTTTTTGAGAAAATGCCTGCCAAATGCCAAAATCTGTCAGCTGCTCTTTCAAGTAAAAAATTCTGTGAAAATAGCAGCTAATTCAGCCTGCAAGTCAAATAATTGCTTTTCTTCTTTATGCTGTAGAAGTGTTTTTTGTCTACTTTCCATACTGTCATACAGGATATTAAAAATAAAAAACATTTCCTCTTTGGCCTGGACCACAGCTCCAGTCTCATACCTGGTCCACCCAATGCTATTTTTTCCTCCTCTTCAGTCCACCCTGTCATTAAAAGTGTATTTTCAAAGCTTCACACCTATCTAGGCCTTCTTGTTGCTCTTGGGACAAAGACACCATCTCTTTTTAATTATTATTAATTTATTTGGCTGCACCAGGCATGCAGGATCTTTGTTCTTCGTTGCAGCATGTGGGGTCTAGTTCCCTGACAAGGGATCAAACCTGGGCCCCTGCACTGGGAGTCTTAGTCCCTGGACTACCAGGGAAGTCCCAAAGACACCATCTTTAACACGGGTCCTGAATTTCCTTGTCCTTCCCACTTGCCCAGCCTCGTCTCACAGACCTCCTTCCTTCTCCCTACACGCGCTCAAGAGCGCCTTCCCTGAGCCAAGGTTGGGTCTGGTTATCCAGCTCAGACAGCGTGTACCCTCCTTCAGGGTGTTCATCCCAGTATTTGACACTGTTGGTCCCTGTGGTTATTTGAAGATTTGATGACTGAGGTGATAGTGTCTCAGCTCTGGAGCCATCATCTGGTTCAAGTCCTTTCTTTACCACGTACTAGCTGAGTGACCTTGAATAGGCCCCTCTCTCTGCCTCAGTTTCTGAATCTGTAGAACAAACAATCAAGAAACAGGGATCCTAAAACCTATTTCTTAGGTTTCTGTCTTAAATTAACCCATGGGAAGCAACATCTGCGTGTTAGCCATTCACATTAATTAGGATTGTTGTGTCCGACTCTGCCGGGCTCCACAGGAGCAGGAACTGTTTTGCCTGCTTTATTCTAAGCAGTACCTAGTACCTTCCCTGGCACATTTTCTTTTATTGTCATTAAAACTTTGATTTTAATTGTTTAACTGTCTTCAAATTAATAAATGGATGTGAATTTTAAAAATCAAGTAATAGGAAGGATTTATTTTAAAAAATGCTAAAGTCTCCTGCCATTCCATCTACAGTTTGTTCTATAGCAAAGACTTCTTTTTTTAAGATTTTTTTTTTTTTTGATGTGGACCATTTTTAAAGTCTTTATCAAATTTGTAAAACTATTGCTTCTGCTTTATGTTTTGGTTTTTTGATGGAGAGTCATGTGGGATCTTAACTCCTTGACCAGGGATCAAAGCCACACCTCCTACATTGGAAGGTGGAATCTTAACCACTGGACCACCTGGGAAGTTGCCCTAAGAGCTACTTTTGACTTTTTTCTTCTTGTGTTTACCTTCAACATGTTCAAATAATATGCTCACATTGCTATTTTTGATTTGTCTGTGTTAGGTATCATCTATTGACTTGTATACAGTTGTCCCTCTTAATCCCAGGTTTCCCCTTCTGTGGTTTCAGTTGCCCTCAGTCAGCTGTGGCTTGAAAAAATAAATAGTGCACTGTTCTGAGTCATGTCATAAAATCTTGTGCCATCCTGCCTTCATCCTTCTAGGATATGAATCTTTCCTTTGCCCAGCCTGTCACTTAGTAGCCCACTTGGTTGGTTATCAGATTGGCTGTCAGGGTATCAGAGTGCTTATGTTCTTGAAACCCTTATTTTACCGAGTCATGGCCGCAAAGCACAAGAGTAGTGATACTGGCAAGTTCCTCCTTAGAGGGTGGTTATAGGCGAGGAAACAGTATTTGTGAGAAATTGACAGGACAAAGAAACTTAGATTTGGGGTGTCCAGCTAGTGAAGACTCGAAACATCGTTTGGGCTTGGGGCAGTAAATTAAAGAAGTCACGAGGTTTGTTCACATGGGCTTCCTGAGTTCCATAGTTGATAAGGGTGTCCTTCTCCAGAGGCAGGGAGAGAATCTTTCACATAAGAGATTTATTTCCTGCTTGCAGGGAGACTGGGTGGGGGTGTGTGTCAAAGTGTCCCACTTGAGTTGACTTTCTTAAGTAACTTTAATTCAACAGAGTGCCAGTTGCTCAGTCATGTTTGACTCTTTTCAACCCTGAGGACTGTAGCCCGCCAGGCTCCTCCGTCCATGGGATTCTCCAGGCAAGAATACTGGAGTGGGTTGCCATTCCCTTTTCCAGGGGATCTTCCTGACCCAGGGATTGAACCCAGGTCTCCTGCATTGCAGGCAGGTTCTTTACTGTCTGAACCACCAACATGCTATTGAGGCACCACTTGCGGTGACCTACCCTGGGCCCCAGCTGCACCCTGGCTGGGAGGAGCAGAAGTGCTTGGCTGATCAGGTGCTGGCAGAGGTGAACATTCTGATTATCTCACCTGACAGTACCCCAACACAGGTTAACGAGGAATGCCTTGTCACCACAGGTGGGCAGGGAGTCCAGGCGCCCCACTTAGCCTTCTCTGACACTACCCTGGGGGTGTTGCTTTGGTGTAACTGCATGAGGGAAGAAGTCCAGGCATGGTGGCCTGCGGCCACATTTTTTTTCTGGGTTGTTTGGCTGGGTTAGAGTGATCTTATCTGAAAGTCTTTCTGGCTAGCCTGCCCCCTTCCTGTTCCTTTGGCTAGAGAGAGCAGGCTTTGGAAATTTTTTCTTTTTTTTTTGTCTGCATATCTTGCTGGATTCTGCAGCACTGCATCTAGAATATATGAAGCAGAATAAAACCCATAGGACACACCCCTGCCTTGTTCCTCAGACCTGGAGGTCCTTAGACAGTCTATCTTCTCTGTAGCTTTTGGAGCCTTCTAAAATTTATTGTATATATATTGTTCAGGGTTTTTACTTTTTCTTCTTGATAAGTAAAACTGCTTCTACTCTATCCTTCCAGAAGCAGAAGTCAAAGTAATATTTTAAAACTGTTAATCTAGGAATTTCCCTGGAGGTCCAGTGGTTAAGACTCTTCACTCCTAATGCAGAGGATACGGGTTCGATCCCTGGTTGGGGAACTAAGATGCTGCATGCCACAGCGAGGCCAAAAAAAAGGAAAAAAATGAATCAAATAATGTCACTCCCCTGCTTCAAATTTCCCAAAGGGCTTCCCAGTGTGTTCAGAATAAAATCCAACTTTCTTATTGGCCCATCAGCTCTCACATGGCTTGGCCCTTGCCTCCACCTGACACACTTCATATGACCTCTCCCCACCCCTCCCGTGTTCCAGCCACACTGGCCTCCTTTCTGTTTCTTGAATGTGTTGAGCTTTTTCAGACCATAAGACAATATCATGCAGTGGTTGTAAACACAACCACTGTGTCAAATGACCTGCCAAGAGTGACTGTGTGACCTTGGGCAAATGACTTAGCTTCTTTGTGCCTCCCTTTCCTCATGTGTAACATGAGAATAAGAACACTGCTGTAGGGTTACTAAGAAAATTAAACGGGCTGATACAGGTAAAGTATCTAATTGTGTTCTACAGTCAAAACAATGGCAAGAACTCAATAGATACACTAGCTATTGTGATGATGTCGCTCCCCAATGTCACACCCTTGCTCTCACATCCAGGTTCCTGCTGCCTAGAATACCCTTCCGGCAGCTTCTTTTTGCAAAACCAGCCCATTAAAAAGTCTTTCACACCTCAGCTCAAATGCTATCTCCTCTCAAATGAGAGAGGTCTTCCCTGACCATCTATCTAAAATAATCTCTCTTCATTTCTCTAAAGCCTAGCTTTCTATAGTTGTACTCTTTGTAATCTGCAATATCTTGCTAACTTATTACTTGTTTACTGTTTGCCTCCTTACATCTGGACATAAGCTTCATGAGGGCAGGGCCTTGTCTCTCATCTACTGCCCTATCCTCGAACCCAGAACAGGATGGCACATAATCTGTTCTGTTCCGTCGCTCAGTCGTGTCTGACTCTTTGTGACCCCATGGACTGCAGCATGCCAGGCTTCCCTGTCCAATACCAACTTACGGAGCCTGCTCAAACTCATGTCCATTGAATCAGTGATGCCATCCAACCATCTCATTCTCTGTCATGCCCTTCTCCTGCCTTCAGTCTTTCTCAGCATCAGGGTCTTTTCCAGTGAGTCAGTTCTTCACATCAGGTGGCCAAAGTATTGGAGTTTCAGCTTCAGCATCAGTTCTTCCTGTGAATATTGAGGACTGATTTCTTCTAGGATAGACTGGTTGGATTTCTTTTCAGTCCAAGGGACTCTCAAGAGTCTTCTCCAACACCACAGTTCAAAAGCATCAATTCTTCGGCACTCAGCTTTCTTTATGGTCCAACTCTCACATCCGTACATGACTACTGGAAAAATCATAGCTTTGACTAGACGGACCTCTGTCAGCACGTCATAGTGAAGTGAAAGTGAAGTCGCTCAGTCGTGTCCAACTCTTTGCGACCCTGTGGACTGTAGCCTACCAGGCTCCTTCGTCCATGGAACTCCAGGCAAGAATACTGGAGTGGGTTACCATTTCCTTCTCCAGGGGATCTTCCCAAACCAGGGATTGAAGCCGGGTCTCCCACATTGGAGGCAGACGCTTTAACCTCTAAGCCACCGGGGAAGCCCCAGCACATAATAGACCCTCAAAAAATACTGAATGGATGAAAGAATTTGGGTCTTTTACAAGTACGTACTTACTACAAACAATGCTATAATAGACATGATTGTAATTAAATTTTGATTTGTATCCTTAAATTATTTTTTTAGGATGAACTGAGAGTTCTGAGATTATTGGGTCAAAGGACAAGCATACTCCCATTCAGACAGATTGCGCCAATTTAGAGTCTTGCCAGTGTCATACAGGCATGCTGACCTTCTGCACCTTTGATTTGGGGCTCTAGGAGAAGAAAATAGCAAGTCTGAAAATAACCTCTCCTTCCTATACTTCCACACACTAAAGAAATATCTAAGATCCTATTTTATTTTATAGATTAGGACACTGAGAGAGAAATGAAAGTGATAGTCACTCAGTTGTGTGACTGATAGTCACACGATAGTGACTCTTTGTGACCCAATGGGTTATTACTCGCTAGGCTCCTCTATCCAAGGGCTTCTCCGGACAAGAATACTGGAGTGGGTTGCCATGCCCTCCTCCAGGGGAATTTCCCTACCCAGGGATTGGAACTCATGTTTCTTACGTCTCCCGCGTAGGCAGGTGGGTTCTTTACCACCAGCGCCACCTAGGACACTGAGACCCTGGGATTAAATAGCTTCCCCAAGGTCACACATGGTCAAAGGCAGAGATGGGGTCCTGACCCAGGCAGTTTGGATCTCAACTCTGCTCTTAACCATCAAGATGTATTTTTTTTGTATTTGCTTCTCTGTTATTCCTGAGCACCAGGACCTTTGAGAGCTACTGTTCCACCCACTGACCAAAAGACACGGCACTCGGAGTTGGGGCGAAGAGCAGAATGGAAGCGGGGAGGAAGGGGAAGAAAGAAGAGGGAGGCACCGGTTGGGGCAGGGGCTTCTCTCGCCTTGGTCTGGAGCTCATCTGATGGGACAGGCAGAGTCAACGCTGGCGATGCCTTTGGTAGTTTTCAGTTCTGAGCTTCCTGCTTTGGTTTGCCAATCCTGAATTCAGCCTTGGAAGCTAGCTTTGCCCAGGTGAGTCTGGACTCTTGAATGGGTTTGCCGGGTTGAAATGGGTGGTGTGGCCAAGTTCTGCTTCTTAAGAAGCCCAAGTGGTACCTTTCCTCCAGGGCTCTCTACTGCCCTAGGTGCAAAACAGCTGCTTCTTAGCTGATTGTTTGCAAATTGCATTCACCCTTCTTCTCTGTTTCCTCCCAACTAAAGCTAGATTTTCACCCTGTGTTCTCAAAGGCAATGGTTCTTATTTGGTCATACACAAAAATCACCTGAGGGGCTTACTAAAAAGGCAAATTTTGGACAATCTGGGAAATTGAACACTGATTGGATATTTGATATTAAGAAATTATTACTGAATTTTTACATGTGACCATAGTATTGTGTGTATAACATATACAGAGAAGAATCCTTATCTTTTGTATCTTTTGAATATTTCGATATGCATGTATTTTGAAAGAAAAATATGATGTATACGATTAGCTTCAAAATAGCCCAGAATGGGTAGGAGAAATGAGTAGGGATTAGAGGATACAAAATTCAACAACTGTTGCTGCTGAGTGGTGTGCACATGGTGGGGCGGGGGCGGGCTTCTTTATACTATTCTCTGTATTTGTGAAGATGCTTTAATATTTCCATAATAAAGTGTAAAAAAACCAAAAGGTACCCTCCTTATTCCAGGGTACATTTTACAGGCATCCAGTATGGCTGTGGGGGGATCTACTCACTTCACCTGGAGAAAAGACTTTACAAAGGGAACTCAGGTGGCCCCTGCAGAGAAACACGACCTCATTGACTCACCCCTCACGCCTCTGCCAGATAAACGGGAAAGAGCAGTCCTCAGTAAGGAAATGGTACATCCCTACATCGCTCAGCTGGCCCTTGTCAATTCACCTGGGCCGCAGGAAAGCTGAATTTTAGCTGTAGTGTATATATTTAGATGGGTTTGTATAGTCTCCTTTTGAAGTGTTTTGTAAATTAATTGTTGGTAGGGTAATAATGAGTGTGATGTGTTCCCCCCACCTCCTTTGGTTTTCCAAAACTATTTTTTTTAATGTTATCTCATTTCTCCAGCGAAAAGAAGTGTTTTAATACGGTGTAATAGATAACGTGGCTCAGCTGGTAAAGAATCCGCCTACAATGCGGGAGACCTGGGCTCGATCCCCGGGTTGGGAAGATGCCCTGGAGAAGGGAAAGGCTACCCACTCCAGTATTCTGGCCTGGAGAGTTCCATGGACTGTATAGTCCAATGGGGTCACAAAGAGTGGGATACGACTGAGTGACTTTCGCTTCACTTCAATAGCTATTAAAACGCAGGAGGGTTATCTCTAGGGCTCTTCCCAAACCCTCCCCTCGCTGGGGGGTAAGTGTCTTCCTTAGAGAAGGAGGTCTGACCCCCGTGGGGCCCCAAGGTCGTGGCCGAGGGCACAGGTGGGGCGGGGGAGGGAGGGGGCGTGTGAGCAGGGCCGGCCGGCGGGGCAGGTTTGTCCTAGCCTCGGACAGGCCGGTGTTGATACAACACAGCCCGCCTCGGGCTCTGCGGGCGCCGAGGGAGGAGAAGCCGCGGGAGGGGCTCGGCGGTCGCTGGAGGGAGTCGCCTGCGGAGTCCGCGGCCGGGCTGGTCCCTTCCGGCCGCCGCTCGCGAACCCTGCCCTCCCCGCCCGGCCAAGGAAGCCGCGGGAGTCCCGCGCCCAGGACCCGCTCGGACAAGGCTGGGGTAGGAAGGGAGGGTGCTCTTGGGTCTGCAGGAAGCTCATGTCTTCTTCTGTGTCTTTTCTATGAAAACTTTGTGTTGCTTGCTAGAACCGGCCGTGTGAAAAATTCATTCATCTGGGTGTCTGCAGGCAAAAATGGAATATTAGAGTCTGCATTCGGGAGGGTCGGAGGAGATTTTTGCCTCTAGTCAGTAAATCCGGAAATGTGTTTTGAGCCTCTTCTTTGGGATTGAGCTAGACGGGTGATGGAGTGAAAAAGAGTTCCGATCTCGTGGGTTTTTCTGGCTAGTGGACAGAACAGACAGGAAGCAAGTAATTGCAGATGATTGTATTTGATTATATTCTAGGAGGGCTTCCCAGGTGGCTCAGTGGTAAAGAATCCACCTGCCTGTGCGGGAGACATAGGTTTGATCCCTAGGTTGGGAAGATCCCCTGGAGAAGGAAATGGCAACTCACTCCAGTATTTTTTTTTTTTTTTTTCCACTCCAGTATTCTTGTCTGGGAAACCCCATGGACAGAGGAACCTGGTGGGCTACAGTCTGTGGGGTGGCAGAGTCGGATCTGACTTAGCCACTAAACAACATATTCTGGGAGCATAAAGAAGGGGGCTTAGTTTGCTCTGAGTGTTGGGGATCGGGAGAGGAGTATGGAAGAAGAGGATTCTTACCCAGAGAGGGGGGAATGACAGGACTATGTGGGGTATGGGGAACGCAGGGTGGGGAGGAAAGGGTTGAGGTTCTTAATCTTGGGAAAGCCTGAACAAAGGTCCTGAGGGGGTTCTCAGAGAAATTCGGGGAAACAGGAAGGGAGGGTCTAGGCCAGATGATGCACACAGCCCTTCCTTGGCTACGTCAAGGGTTTTAGATTAACCTGTGGGAAAATGGGACAATGGAAGGATTAAAACAAGGGGGATAAACCCAGTGTTTATACATTATAAAATTATAAGGAAAAGGGACTCCTTCTGGGATGTGTGGTGGTTCTTCCAAAGGTTGGGATCTGAGGAAGACACTTTGGTTTGGCAGCAGTAGGGCAATCCGGAGGGTCTTGGGTGAGAGTGGGTTCTAGGTGAGTATCCTTTTTCCTTATAGAGGACATACAGATTTATTTCATTCCTGCTGACTGCACAGAGTTCTGTTGTATCAGTTTAATCTTTCCCCCTGTTGATGGATATCTAGGTTAGGTCCATTTATTATAATTAGTAAATACAGTGTTGTCAGAAACATCCTTGTGAGTCTATTTTCCCTTACATCTCCGAGTTTATCTGGGTGAAGAGCAGTGGAAATCTTGTGTCATGGATATGAATAACATAAAGTTTGGTGGATACTGCCAAATTGCTCTCTAAAAAAACTATACCAAAAAAGTGCTCTACAAATGTACACTTCAAGTATCAAGTGTCTGAAAATGCCTGCTTCCTCACACCTTCTCCAAATGTGAGTTCATTAATCGTATTTTAAAATCTTTTGCCAATCCGATAGGTGGTGAAAAGTAGTACCTTGTTGCTTATGTTTTTAAATTTAGGAGAGATTCCTGTTGCATTTTTTTCTTCTGTTGGATTTTAATATAACTCAGCGACACATTTGTTACCTCAAATATCTTTGTGTCCCGCAGACCAAGGTTGAGCCAACATGGCGTCCATATTCCGAAGTGAGGAGATGTGTTTGTCACAGCTCTTCCTCCAGGTGGAGGCCGCATACTGCTGTGTAGCTGGGCTTGGAGAGCTTGGATTGGTTCAGTTCAAAGATGTAAGTACTGCATTCATCGGAGACCAGAAGAAGGTGGAGTTTCCACTTCTTGTTGGTGATTAAGGGCAGGGAGAAGCGCCCTGGGCTGGAGAAATGGAATTCAGTGGTTCTTGTTCTTCTGGCTAGAATTTGTGATAACATTGGGCAACTGACTTGCAAACATTTCTCCCTTCCTCCTTATGTGTCACCTCTATAGGAATGTTTTGAAACTCTAATATAATAAAAAAGATGACATTGTATTTTATTTCCTATGTACCTCTTCAAGACATTTGATATATCCAGTGGGCACGTGGATTACCAACTTTATTATGAGGGCAAAAAGCACTGCTTCCTGACCAGTTAGTTTGAGGAAAAAGTATCTTGGGAGTCCACAGTCTCTTGAGGGTGATATTCTCCAGCTAGATTGTATTTTTTCCCCTCCCAGTTTTATTGAGATATAATTGACCTATAACTCTATATAAGTTTAAGGTGTTTGGCATAATGACTTGACTTACATCATAAGACTCTTACGATTTACTCTCTTAACAACTTTTGTATATAATATACAGCAGTGTTCATCATATTTATCATGTACATTATATCCCTAGTACTTATTTGTCTAATAATTTAATTATCTAATAAGTTATCTCATAATTAGATAAAATTATTTCTCTAATTATCTAATAATAACTTATTTATCTAATAAAAGGCAGTTTGTACCTTTTGACTGTTTTCATCCAATTTCTCTGTTACCTCACCCCCCACCTCTGGTAACCACAAATCTGACCTCTTTTTCTATGAGTTTGTTTGACTTTGAAGTATGCTTGACCTACAACATTGTTAGTTCCTGGTACACCACAATACCAGCATATCAGTATTTCTATACATTTCAAATGATCACCATAATAAGTCTGTTTACTGTCTGTCACCATAGGACTGTCTTAAGTAAGTCGGGGTATCACTTCCCAGAGGCAGTTGAGATCCTCGCCAAAAGCATTTGAATTCAATTTATAAAATGAGACTCACTAAGTCCATTCATTTTCTCACTAAGGTCCAGTCAAAACTTAGCCCTTCAGAGAAGGATCATGTCTTTGCAGCCCTAGTTCCAACTCAGGAGCTGACATGGGGTAGTTCCTTAATAACATTTATTGGGCTGAGCTGAGGGGTCACCAGCACAAAAGGATGCTGACTTTTTCTTGAAGACCAGGGTCCATTGCATGGAGCTGTGCTGTTTTCAAGGTCCTATTGTATTCATGACTCCATTGAGGAATTCAAAGCAATTGGGATAGTAAATGCAGCTAAAACTTAAGAAAAGTTTACAGAGGCCAGAGCTTGAGGCATTTGGGGAACTGAGGGTAAGAATATCAAGGTGTGTTTTCACTGGAACTCTCCTGTCTTATGCATGTAAGTATCTAGTCCTAAAATGATTCTAGTAACATTCTGCAGCATTAATGATAATAATAGCCAAAGAGAATGTGTTGGCAGTGGTTGCTACTAATGTGTGCCTTGTGGCTTTCCCCTCCCTCTAGTTAAATGTGAAAGAGAGCCGCTTCCAGAGGAAATTTGTGAATGAAGTCAGAAGGTGTGAATCATTGGAGAGAATCCTGCGTAAGCCAGTTTTCTGCTTGCAGTCTGAATGTGCACTGGCAGGGAGGGAAATGGTTTGCAGGGGTGATGTCCTGCAGTCTGCCCCTATGTGTGATACTGCTACTCTAGGGGGAGGCAGATCCTGGTTGGGGGCAGAGGGGGCTAGAGATGGGGGGCAGGTTCTGTGGCAGGTCCCAGGGCAATTCAGGCAGCTGAGCTGGGAAACGCATCTGTCCTACTTGACCCCATTTCTTAGGTATGAGAAAACACACTCACCTTGGGCTCTCTGGTGGGGTTTCATCCTTCAGGTTTTCTGGAAGATCAGATGCAAGATGAGATTGAGATTCAGGTGCCTGAGAAGTCCCCGCTGACCCCTTTCCCACGGGAAATGATCATCCTGGAGGTAGGTTCTTTCCGACTTTACAGAGGATGATATCGAAGTCTGTCTCCTGGGAACCCTGCAAGCCTCTCATGGTCCTCTACCCCATTGCTGAAGGCGTGGATGTAGGTTTATGTGTTGGTCCACTTTTCAGTGTTATTCCCCCTGGAAAAGCCCCCTGTGCAATTTTTAAAGTCACTCTTGCATCTGTTGGTGGCCATGTGTGTTGTTTCCATGTCTTGGCTATTGTAAACAATTCTGCAATGAACAGGAGGATGCCCATTTCTTTTCCAGATATGATTTCCTTTCCTTTGGATAAATAACCAGAAGTAGAGTTGTGGGATCCAGTGGTTTGCTTCTTAATTGTCTGTCTGATGCATTGGGTCCACTCTGGATTGAGGCCTCTTCTCAGATTGGCTTCTGAGGTCAAGTGGGAGAAGGTAGCAGTTTTCTTTAGCTAAGGCCTGTATGGCTGGAGGACCTCTCCCTTTCTTTCCCTTCTCTGTCAATATGCTTTTGTAAAACACTGAGTATTGCTGTGCACAAGACACCTTGGTGAAACATGACCTTGCCTCTAGGAGCTTCTAGAGCAGCCTGTGGGGAGAGGAGAGAGGGTGAGCCAGGGGGAGAGGATGTCAAAAGGTTACTGTTGTTGTTCCGCGCTAAGTTGTGTCTGACTCTTTGCAACCCCATGGACTGCAGCATGCCAGGCTTCCCTGTCCTTTACTATCTCCCAGAGTTTGCTCAGACTCATGTCCATTGAGATGGCAATGCCAATCCAATTATCTCATCCTCTGCCACCCTCTTCTTTTGCCTTCAGTCTTTCCTGGCATCCAGGGTCTTTTCCAATGAATTGGCTCTTGGCTTCAGGTAGCCAAAGTATTGAGGCTTTAGCTTCAGCATCAGTCCTTCCAGTGAATATTCTTTAGGGTTCTTCAGTCCTTTAGGATTGACTGGTTTGATCTCCTTGCAGTCCAAGGGACTCTCAAAAGTCTTTTCCAACACCACAGTTCAAAAGCATCAATTCTTTGGTGCTCAGCTTTCTTTCTGGTCCAGCTCTCATATCTGTACATGACTACTGGAAAAACCATAGCTTTTGACTGTATGGACCTTTGTTGGCAAAGTGATGTCTCTGCTTTTTAATATACTGTCTAGATTTGTCACAGCTTTCCTTCCAAGGAGCAGCATCTTTTAATTTCTTGGCTGTAGCCACCATCCACACTGATTTTGGAGCCCAAGAAAAGAAAATCATTTACTGCTTCCACATTTCCCCCCTCTATTTGCCTTGAAGGGACCTTGCCTGATGGGAGCAGATGCCATGACCTTAATTTTTTGAGTGGTGTTGAATTTTACGCCAGGTTTTTCACTCTCTTCCTCTTCACCCTCATCAAGAGGCTCCTTAGTTTCTCTTCACGTTCTGCCATTAGAGTGGTATTATCTGCATATCTGAGGTTGTTGATATTTCTCTGGGCAATCTTGATTTCAGCTTGTGATTCATCAAGCCTGGCATTTCACATGTTGTCAAAAGGTGGGCAGATCAAAATCCTGGAAGGCCCTGTTGGTTTTTGTTTTTTTTTTTAAAAAGAACTTTTTATCCTCAAAAGAGAAAGGGCTCACTAAGAGAGGTGAGCAGGTAAGGAAGAGCTTCATTGATTGAGCCTTATCTCTGGCTGGGTTTTCTCATGTGCTTTTTTTGTTTTCTTTTAAGATAATTTAAAATTCTTGAAATTGTTGAAGCCACCAGTGGTATAAATCTAGATTCTCCAACAGAAACATGAGACTGGCAAGACTGACAACTCCACTTAAATATATTTTCGATCTTGTCATATTAAAATCTGGATATTTGAGGAGAAAGTTTTAATCCCTACAAATAGGATTTCCATAAAATCATCTCCAGTTTCGGTCCTACCACTAGTTTTCTAATACCAGCCTGGTTAGTTACCAGCTCCACTCCTGCTGCCATCCCCCTCACCTTCCCAAACACCTACAGCTGTTCTTGTAAACTGTGAGCTGACTTAATGGCTCATGTTTCCACCATAATCTTTTTATATATTCTTTTTCAGATTCTTTTCCCTTATAGGTTATTTTGTGCATTCCCAGTCACTCAGTTGTGTCCGACTCTGTGACCCCATGGACTGTATCACTCTACTTTGTCACTTCCCTGCTTGAGAGTGTTGATGGTTTCCTTCTTGCCTGAGTCAGGGCCATTGTGGCCAGCAAAATCTGCTCTTCTTGGCCCTGTCTTACCTCTCAAGTCCTACAGGCTCCTTGGGCTGGTTCCTTAATTGTATACTACTCTTACACATTGTTGAGGATCCCAAAGAGCTTTATTTATGAGGGTTATATTTATTGATATTTACTGCTGGAGAAGACTCTTGAGAGTCCCTTGGACTGCAAGGAGATCAAACTAGTCAATCCTAAGGGAAATCCACCCTGAATATTCACTGGAAGGACTGGTGCTGAAGCTCCGATACTTTGGCCACCTGATGCGAAAAGCTGACTCATTGGAAAAGACCCTGATGCTAGGAAGGATTGAAGGCAGGAGACGGGGATGACTCAATGGACATGAGTTTGAGTGAACTCCGGGAAATAGTGAAGGATAGGGAAGCCTGGTGCTGCAGTCAACGGGGTTGCAAAGAGTCAGATACAACTGAGCCACTGAGCAACAACTGCATTAGAAACTAAAACTAAAAAGAGTAAAATATTTCTTAATTCATTAAAAATAATATCTCCTTATATGTTAATATTTTTAATGAAAATGGTATTTTCAAAGAAAAAACTTTAGCGAAGAGTGATGTTGTTAGCAAATTTATTATGTTTGGCTTAATAGAAGACTGACTTCGTGTGCTTTGAATCTGTGTGATATGTTCTCATTGAAGTATATGAAGAGAATTTAGTCTTGAAAAATAGGTAGTTGGACAAGGGAGGAGTGTTTTAATAGTCTTTTCAAATAATTGTGGATATTCTTTGATATTACATTAAAATTTGACAAGCATGGGGACTTTTGCTTTTGTTAAACAGGTAACAAGTATTTTTGTTTTCAAATTGACATAAGAGATGCAGGTTCAATCCCTGGGTTGGGAAGATCCCCTGGAAAAGGAAATGGCAACCCATTCCAGTGTTCTTGCTTGGAGAATCCCATGGACAGAGGAGCCTAGCGGGCTACAGTCCATGGGGTCGCAAAGAGTGGAATGTGACTGAATGTCTGAGCACTAAAATAACCAGTGTCAGTTTGGAAACAAATATACTTGTTACCTGTTTAATGAAAGCAAAAATCTCCATGCTGATATGTGACTTGCCCCAATGCCTTGACTTCTCATATAGCTCATTTTCCTTCCCCAGAGTGTTTTCTGGTCCTCCCCATTTGTTAAGGGAACTCCTGAGAGTGTATGACCATGGCGGTACTTGTTGTTCAGTTGCTAAGTTATGTCTGACTCCTCGCAACCCCATGGACTGCAGCATCCAGGCTTCCCTGTCCTTCACCATTTCCCAGAGTTTGCTCAAGCTCACGTCCATTGAATTGGTGATGCCATCCAACCATTTAATCCTCTGTCGTCCCCTTCTCCTCCTGCCTTCTATCTTTCCCAGTATCAGAGTCTTTTCCAATGAGTTGGCTCTTTGCATCAGGTGGCTGAAGTACTGGAGCTTCAGCTTCAGCCTCAGTCCTTCCAATGGATATTCAGGGTTGATTTCCTTTAGGATTGACTGGTTTGATCTCCTTGCAGTTCAAGGGACTCTCAAGAACCTTCACCAGCACCGCAGTTTGAAAGCATCAATTCTTCGGTGCTCAGCCTTCTTTATGGTCCATCTCTCACATCGTACATGACTGTTGAAAAAGCCATAGCTTTGACTGTACAGGTCTTTGTCAGCAAAGTGATGTCTGTATTTTCAGCTCCATAGTCTTGTTGAGTTTGACTGAACAGGCCTTTCAGCTTCAAGCTACATTGTGATGCTCTGCATACTTGATATTATTTGTTGTGGTTAATGTACAGTAAATGTCATAGTGCTTTCTGCCTGGCTTACTTTCTTTTTCCTCCTGCAAAGACTGCTCTGGAAAAACTGGAAGGAGAGCTTCAGGAAGCCAATCAGAACTATCAGGCTTTGAAGAGAAACTTCCTAGAACTGACGGAATTCAAACACCTCCTGAAGAAAACCCAGGACTTCTTTGAGGTTGTAATTTGGGGACTGTGTATTCAAGGATCCTTTTCTCTAGAACCTCAAATTTCTATTTTGACAACTGGTTGTTTTGGAATATGAGTAAATTGTGATGTTTCTGTCATCTGGCTGGGCTTTGGCTAACAAGGGTTAGGGTGGCATGTGGCATTGGTTGAAATGAATGCAAAAATATTAAGGAGCTCATTAATAAAGTACATGGCCCAAATGGCCCAGAGAGAAATGGAAGTCAGAAAAAACAACAGTTAGTTTGAGCAGATTTGGGATTTTGGTAGGAAGAGACCTTGTTTTAAATGCAAAGTTAAATCTTTATTTGAAACAGAAAACTAGATTAGGTCTAAGCATCATGTCTTCTGAATGCTATTTGTAGAAAATTGAGTAATTATATAAAAGCAGACAGAGCCATGCAATGTGGGTGCTTTTAAGATAGTCTAAGTACATTTAAATGAAAATAGTGATTCTTTGATTTTCAGACGGAAGCCAACTTGGCAGATGATTTCTTTGTAGAAGACACTTCTGGTCTCCTGGAGTTAAGACCTACGCCTGCGTACATTAGTGGAAAGCTGGGGTTAGTGAAACTCCTGCTGTAAAAGTGATGTGTAGATGGGTCCCTGGTCTGTATGCTCAGTGCCTGGCGTGTGGTAGATTTCCCTGACTGTTTGAGTGAATGAATGAATGGACAAATAATGACTGACAAGAGGACTATTTCACATGATTATAGGCCTCCATCCAGTAAAAAACCCAAGTCTAACCTGACCTGGCTAGTGGAGTTGTAGGTAGTGTTACCTTTTTGATGGTGAGACTGACATTCTTGAGTCTGAAGAGTGCAATGTTTATATTGTCTCCACGTGGGAAGGATGTAGTGATAACTGTTTAGATGGAGTTTCTTGACTGTCCCTGTCTTTAGAACAGGGCTATGGGATACATGTCTTTTTTTGCCTTGTCTCTGAAATACTGTTTTGATAATGGATTTGGAGTGTGAAGTTTGAAGTGTAATTAGCAATGAGGTAGTTGGGCAGTCATGTCTTCCACAAGTAAAAGTAATAGAGTAAGATAATACCCACCAAAATGTGTGATGGTTCAAAATGGTGGGATTTCATTTACTGTTGAAGTAAAATTGAAAGTGAGTTTTGGAATTCTAGTTCTTTATTCAGCAGATACTTAGGGGCCTGCTATTCGAGGCACTAGACATTGAAATTGGAATGGAAAGGAAACTATGTTTTGAAAATTTTCAATCAGAAGATTATGTTACTGGACAACATACATTTACAATAATGGGCCAATGAAAGTAACCATTTTAAAGTTAATGTGGGGACTTCCCTGGTGGCCCAGTGGCTAAGACTCTGTGCTCCCAAAGCAGGGGGGCCTGGGTTCAATCCCTGGTCAGGGAACTAGATCCCACATGCTGCAACTAAGATCTGGTGCAGCCAAATAAATAATTAAATATAAAGTTAATGTGAAAAGTTTGAGTTATACAATCATCTAGGTATCTAGATAAGTTTCTAAGTAGAGATGTATATAAGTCAATACATATATCTCAGTCTTAGTACATTATTTATATAAATGCATAGAGACCATTTTGAGCAGATTAAACACTTGCTTTTTTTATCTACAATGATATAATGAATGGTCTATCATATTGTTAGTTGCAAATAAGTGAATGTATAGTATTGGGATGATTAAGGACATGTGGACATGTCAAAGGAAACAGGAGGTCAGAGGGGAGTTGGGGTACATCGGGACTGGGATCCAGAGTGCTAAGCAGGGCCATGTCCTTCCTTCCTGCTCAGAGGGCAGTGGGCTTCTACCTTTTGGCTGCTTATCTTCACATCCCATGGGGTCTTCTGCCTGTACCCACTCCTTGTTCCTCAGTAACATCTCTTCTTCTGACTGCTCAGGTTCACAGCCGGTGTGATCAACCGGGAGAGGATGGCTTCCTTTGAGAGGTTGCTGTGGCGAATTTGCCGAGGAAACATCTATGTAAAGTTCAGTGAGATGGACACAGTTCTGGAAGATCCGGTTACAGTGGGTATCTCAGGCTGCAGAAAACATTCTCTTTAAGTTTCCTGTAGCCCCACCAGAGGGGTTTGCCCTGCCAGGGGGGTTTTGTTCTCTCAAATCCTGAATCTTTAGCTCTATGAAGTTAATATCAATTTCCTTTTTTTCTCCTTTCTTTTCTTTTTTCTTCCCCATCCCTTCTTTTTCAAAAATACCTATGAAAGGTCAGTTCCAGGACTGAGTCTTGTTAGCACTTCATAAGTGGTCATTCCTCCAAATGACTTAACTGGACCAGTTCCTGGAAACTTGGCTATACTGGTGCCGTATGGGTCAGCAGATGTGTCTTCATCACAAAGCACTGATCACTGATGTCGGTCGGTGTGCTCCAAGCTCCAGGGTGCACTCAAGCAGAAGATGTTGTTCAATGGGGATTCTGATTCAGTGGGTCTATGGTGGTGCCCAGGAGCCCACATTGTTAACCAGCTGGCGATTAGTTCCTGGTAGTCAACAGACCATATGTTTGGAATGATTTTGAGGGTCTCCTTCACTGAGTGCCACATGTTACTGCCACTAATTCTGTAGGATTTGCTTCTTCCACCTGTCTGGTTAGTATTTAAATCCACTTTTTCATTCCAAGAGGCTTGGTTTATTTCTTTAAAAAATCATAATCTAGTCTAAAAAATAAGGGTTAAAAATGCAATTTTAAGCTTTATTTCATGGAAAACAACTTCATAGTTAAATGAGATTTAAAATAAGAAAAAAGTTTGTATTTAAAAAGTGCAAGACTTCACCATTCTCATGTCTTTATTTTTATTTTTTTCTTGTGTTCTTTTTCTGTAGTCCATAGCTATAGGCAGGTGTGATTTAATATGGTTGTTAAAACCTGGAAATCTTTTTTTTTTTTTTGCCTTCTGTTGATTTTAGATAATATAAATGCCCTCCTGTATTATAGTAGGTCCTATAAATATTAATATTTTAAAATGTGACATTGAATCACTACTTTTCATAATCATGTTTTGACATTCTGTAGTCCTGGTGGTAAAGAGAGTTTTTATAAAGTAAGATGACTTTAGCCTGATGACTTTGAAGGCCACTGAGCAGATGGTGTGTGGTCAGAATGGATTCCTGGGCCTGGTGAATCCAGAGACAAGAAGATCTAAGAGATTCAGCAAAGGACCATGGGTGGGAGTGGTGCTCCATGAGTGAGGGACCTTTGGAAATAATCTAAAGCAGGTGGCTCCCCGAATCCTAAAATACCCCTTTCCTGCTCCCGTGAGCAGCTACCAAAGAGAGTTCATTTTGATATTATTTTCAGTTGGTGCCTAATGTTTCCATTGAGTTGATGTGACATTCACTGTTTTTTTTTTTTGACATTCACTGTTTTTAGACACTTAATTTCCAATTTTTCTCCAGAATATAGACACTATGATAAGCATCTTCATGCATGTGAATTTTTGTTTACTTCTGGCCTAGTTCCATGATATGAATTCAAGGAAATAGGATTGCTGGCTTAAAGGGTGTGGGCATGTTCATGATCCTTGATGGGTCCTGACAAATAGCTTTTCAGTGGAGTCATACCTGATTCCAAAGATACCTGAGACGTAAGTCATGTGTGATGAGTGTGTTGGATTTGTTATCACTTTTCCAACAATGGGTTTCATCATTTTACCTTCACTCCCCACCCCAAACTAAATAAGAGTAAAAAAGTGCATTTCTTTGCTTACAGTTAAGGTTGAACATTTCCCTATATGCTTGTGAAATACCCATTTTCCTTTTCTTATGAAATGTTAGACTTGGACTTTAAAAATGCATTTAATCAGTGTTCCTTTGGGCATATACAGTGAGTATGTGAGTCAAACATTAGACCTGGCTCTTCATTGTTATTGTTCAGTTGCTCAGTTGTGTCTGACTCTTTGAGACCCCATGAGCTGCCACACACCAGGCCTCCCTGTCCTTCACTATCTCCTGGAGTTTGCTCAGACTCAGGTCTATTGAGTCAGTGATGCCATCTAACCGTCATCCTCTGCTGCCTCCTTCTCCTTTTGCTTTCAGTCTTTCCCAGCATCAGGGGGATCTTTTCCAATGAGTCGGCTCTTCACATCAGGGGGCCAAAGTATTGGAGCTTCAGCATCAGTCCTTCCAATGAATATTCAGGATTGATTTCCCTTAGGATTGACTGATTTGGTCTTCTTGTTGCCCAAGGGACCCTTAAGAGTCTTCTCCAACACCACAGTTCAAAAGCATCAATTCTTTGGTGCTCAGCCTTCTTTCTGGTCCAGCTCTCACATCCCTATATGACTGCTGGCTCTGTCTTTGTTAAATGTCAAATACCATTCATCCCTGAAGTATAGATGTTGTTTATGAGTTAACTCCGGTGAGCTAGGTCAGCTACTTTTACTTTAAGCCTCGCATATCCTGGTTCCCTCTCTTCTGCATGTTTTCTTGTTTATTAACACATCTCTTAAACACAGGGCTCAGAGCTGAATACAGGGTTCAGCTGTCATCCCTCTGGTGTAGCAGACAGTGATGTTGTCCCTCTGAGGCTGTATCAGCCTGCCTGAGGCCCCACCCAGCCTGCCTCCATGGCCTTGACCTCAATCATAATATTACTAACTTGAATCAACTGGGAAAAGTTGAAGTTTTCCAATTTTAAATTTAGAAAAAATAAACTCTAAACACATACATTTTACTGTTCTGATTTTCCAGAGAGAAGAAATTAAAAAGAATATATTCATCATATTTTATCAAGGAGAACAGCTCAGGGAGAAAATCAAGAAGGTCTGTGATGGGTAAGCAACTATTAAAGGTTCTTTTCATCAGCTGTTTGGGTCAGGATTAGTTCAGGGTCTGTGCAATAAATCCAAAATAAACTTCCCTGGTGGCTCAGTGGTAATGAATTCTCCTGCCAATGCAGGGACATGGGTTCAGTTCCTGGATGGGGAAGGTCCCCTGGATAAGGGAATGGCAACCCTCTCTGGTATTCTTGTCTGGGAATTCTCATGGACAGAGAAGCCTGGTAGGCTATAGTCCTTGGGGTCGCAGAGAGTTGGACACAACTTAGCAATTGAACAGCAAGACTAGAGTAGAGCTTCTTTGAGGTTGCTTAAGGTTTTAGAATAACTTTCCCACGTTTGATAATAGAGCTAAAAAGGCAACTGCTTTCTAGTAACTGCGGGAATAGGAACAGAGAGATCTTGATGAGTAAAATTTAAAAGGTCGAAAAAGACATTTCAGTTGATTTCTTCACATCCCCTTTATCAGCTGCTAAAGAACAAGCAAACTGCATGCTTAGTTGTTTCTGAGGTTACTGAATCATCTTATGTGCAGCCCCTTAGAAGCAGAAATTCAGTAGAGAAAAGACACCAACACAGTAAGTTCTGGGGAGAAGAAGAGACTAGTCAAGCTTGCAGTTGTTTTTATATAACAGTTGGTGGGTTTTGTGGTTTGAGTGGAGCCCATTCATATAATAGAGCCACAGGTTTAATTCAGGTGGTGTGAGCAATGTGTTGGGAATCTTAGGATGAGATCCATTGTCTGGCTGCTCACTAGATGGTTACTGTGGGGGAAGGTGGTCATCTAACCAAAGTGGACAAGGGATGGGTTAGTAGAAAAGGATGTGCCTGTGCTTCTTGGCAGTCACCCACGTGTGTCCTGTGGAATGTTTGAAACACAGGTTTCGAGCCACTGTGTACCCATGCCCAGAGCTGGCGTCGGAGCGCAAAGAGATGCTACAGGGTGTCAACATGAGGCTGGAAGATTTATTCACCGTGAGTGAGGCATTCAGGCGTGTGACGTAAACACCTGCCATTTCCTTGCTCCAAGGTTGGCTGGAATGTCTGCTATGCTTGTCTCGCTGTTGCTGCAGAAGGCTTCATAATTAGGAGACGGATGGCATTCACTAAGCTCGTGGTGATTCTGCTTGTCAGGGATGCTTTGCCTGGGCTTAGAGTTAACCACAGCCCTTGTTAGCTTTCAGTTCCCCACCCCAGGCTGATAAAAGGAACCTTTTATTGCCAGACTGGCCTAGGCCACCTCTGTGATATAACTCACTAGCCAGTGAAGGCGAACAGCCAGTCTTGCTGATTTTTTTCTCCATGGAATTGCCTGGTTGTGTGAGCCAAGCAATTAATTCTGTCAAGGCAGTGAGTCAGGTTTCACATATAAACACGCCCCCAGTTCATATCCTCTTACTGAATCTGTTGTCACCTAGGATGGCTCTCAAAACATAGGACTTTTCTTCAATAATAGTCATAAGCTTTGTGAGTAATCCCTGAAAGCCACTGTCCTATATCAAATGGTGTATTCCAGATCAGCCCTGTCCAATAGGTGGTGGCAGAAATGTTATATAACGTGCGAGTCCAGTGTCATAGCCGTGAGCCACATGTCACCCCTGAGCATTTGAAATGTGGCTGGTGCCCCTGGGGGAGTGGATTTTAATTTTTATTTAGGTCAGCACAGTTCTAGGTCCTCAATGAGTATCTTTAGAAATTAGATGTGTGTGTGTTCATCTTCCCAGAAAAAGCAGTGTTTGATTCTCTAATCCTCTCTCTTCCCTCTTTGTCACTTGTCAGGGAGACTCTTTCCTTGAAGCAATTACCCCTGAAGTCCTTTCCCCCGAATATTTTGCCTGGTTTTATGAAAACTGCATGAGGAGGAACTTACCTAGGGGCTCAGGGGTTGGAACTCTGTGCTTCCTCTGCAGGGAACTCGGGTTTGATCCCTGTTAGGGAACGAGATCCTGCATGCCAGGTGGCACAGCCAAAACAAAGCAAAAGTCTCATGAGGAGGATGAAAGTTAGGCTAGACTTACGCTTAGGTTTCAGATATCTTGGGTAGCCCTGTGTAATGGTTACTGAAAGGGTTATTGGGTTGTATCATCAGAACAAAAACTGGTTCCATTTAAACAAATCCTATGTGGGCCAGATCACCTATCATTCCTTCAGTCATTAATTCGCTTACCATTTATTGGAGAGGTTTGGTATGTAAGGCATTTCAATAGATGTATTAGTTTCCTTTGGCCGATGTAACAAATTACTGCAAACTGGGTGGCTTAAAATAATGAAATTTATTCTCTCACGGTTCTGTGGTGAGAAGTCTGAAATCAAGGTGTCAGCAGAGCCAGGCTTCCTCTGAAGGCACTAGGAAAGGATCCTTGCTTGCCTCTTCTGCTACAGTTTGCATGTTTGTATCACCCCAAAATTTGAATATTAAAAACCTAATGCCTAGGACTTCCCTGGTGGTCCAGTGGTGAAGAATCTGCCTGCCAATGCAGGGGACATGGGTTGAACCCCTGGTCCAGGAACTGAGATACCGCATGCTGGGGGCAACGAAGCTCATGCAACACAACTACTGAGCCCGTGCTCCCTACAGCCCGTGCTCCCTAACAAGAGAGTAGCCCCTGCTTGCCACAACTAGAGAAAGCGCGAGTGAAGTAATAAAAAGCTTGTGTGCTACAACAAGGCCCAGTGCAGCAAAAAATAAAAGGCAACAAAACCCCATAAAAACCTAGTGACCTGGATGATGGTATTGGGAGATGGGGCCTTTGGGAGGTGATTAGTTCATGAGATTGGGGTTCTCCTGCATGGGATTAATGCCCTTTTAAAAAGACCCTAGAAAGCTGGCTTCCCCCTTGTACCATGTTGTGTTAGACTTTGAAGTCTGCAGCCGAGACAAGGGCCTTCAACCATGCTAATCTCAGACTTCCACCTTCCAGAACTGGGAAAATTTTTTGTTACAAAGCACCAGTCTATGATATTTTATCATAGCCGCTTGAGTGGACTAAGGCATCTTCCCAGCCACTGGTGGCTGTCAGCCATCCTTGCTGGTCCTTGCTTTGTTGATGCATCACTCCAGTCTCTGCCTCCATTGCATGCATCTTCCCTGTGGGCCTCAGTGTCCAAATTTCTTACAAAACACTGGTCATACTGGAATAGTGCCCACCCTACTCCAGCATGACCTCATTTTAACTCGATCACATCTGCAAAGCCCATATTTCCAAGTAAGATCATGTTCCCAGCTACCAGTCTTAGGACTTCAGCATGTCTTTTGTGGGGACACCATTCAACCCATCACAATAGTACTATAAGGAGTTTAGAAGAAAAGGAAGATACAATCCTGGCCTCAGGACTTTAACCTCTAGTGCAGGAGGTCAAGGCCTGGTGAGAACTGCGAGGCAGAGGAGTGGCCAGGAGCCAAGGACGCCTCCAGGTCTGGCTATCCTGCATTTTTGCCATGCTATCTGGCATCTCCCTGAGTGTCCTTTGTTTTGTGGGTGCTGTTTTTTCGGCCAGGTGTTAACACAGACAGAGTCTCACCGTCAGAGCCTCCTGCAAGAAGCAGCTGCCAACTGGCACTCCTGGGTCATCAAGGTGCAGAAGATGAAGGCCATTTACCACATCCTGAACATGTGCAACATCGACGTCACCCAGCAGTGTGTGATCGCTGAGATCTGGTTCCCGGTGGCAGACACTGCGCGCATCAGGAGGGCACTGGAGCAAGGCGTGGTGCGTTGTGGGGATGGGGGCGCAGGGGGTGGGGGGGGTCATGTCCAGTTGAGTGGGCCCTCTGCCAGGTGTTCAGATTGCTAGCCTCCTAGATCATGTGACCCTTACCTGGTAGGATTGTCTCTGTCTTTACGCCTTCGGTCCTTACCCAGTGTGTGGGCACATGTCAGAAATGCCTATTCTTCTGTGCTTGACCCACAGGCAACATTTCTTTGATCTTAGCAAGAATGTACTGGGCACTGATGTGCTGTCATTCCATTAGCTTTGTCGGGCTGGAAAGACAGATAACCAGACACCTGCAACAATAGCCAGAACGCAGGGAGTGGCTGGCTCCCCACGCCTGCCGCTGTGCTAAGCACTCACACACCTGTGTAACTCCTACCGTGCTCTTGAGTCCTCTCTCTGCCCAGTGCGGGGCCTGTCTCATCACCTATTTGCCCCATTGAAATTTGGGAGAGGGTCAAGGCCATTAGGAATATAGAAACAAAATTTGGAAAGTGAATAAACTCTTGAGAGAGTAAGTAGGAAGGAAGGGAGGAAGAGCAGAGGGCTCAGAACTGTGCATAACATTTGCAGGAGCTTGAGGATGGAGATTGCCAGAGAGTCAGGAGGAACTCGACTCTCTTTGACAACTCTCCTTTAAGATAAATTACATAAGTACTAACTTCAGATGATATCATGAGTCTCAGGTTAAGAAATTGTCCCAAGTTCACCGAGTAAGTGACAGGAGTTGGACTGTGATCCATGTGCTTACACCCAGCCGATGGCTTTCTTCCTAACATCTTCTCATATGTTCTTTTTGCAGGAACTAAGTGGCTCCTCCATGGTCCCCATCTTGACAGCAGTGCAGTCTAAAACAGCTCCTCCCACCTTTAACAGGACAAATAAATTCACAGCTGGCTTCCAGAATATTGTAGATGCATATGGCATAGGCAGTTACCGGGAGATGAACCCAGGTAAAGGAATCTGATGTGTTTCTCAACCAGGCAGCTTGAAATGAAAACTGAATAAGATTTATCACAGTGGTGACCTTGGCAATTCATTGCTTTGAACTGTGACATTCCTAAAATCTTACTTGGTTTTCTAATGCCCCAAATTGTCTTTTGAAATGGTGATTAGCAAGATTTGCTCCTTGACAGGATTTCACCTGTTCTCAGGCAGACAAATTCAGTTTTCATTTTCTTACTGATTCAGTGAGGGTCATCTTAGGCATCTTCAAGTCATATAGTGTTGTGTGGGAGAGATGGCAATGGGCACAGATAGGACTTTTACTCAGAAGACTGGATTCTCAGTGATACTGTATCACTGAGTCTGATTTGTAAAGTAAGGGGGTAGACCAGATGTCCATTAGCCAAGTAGTTCATGGTGCTGCTGTTCTCCAGCCTGGGTCTGAATCTAATTTGTGACCTGTATTGTAGGGTCCTGTGAGTAATTGCTGGAGGTGTGTGGTGCATGTGAATGGTTGGAAAACAAACAAAATGTGGTAGTGGACAGGGTACAGAAAGCACTTAGAGAGAGGAAACTGGTTTTAAATCCCATTAAACTTTGTGATCTTGGGGAAAGTCACTTTTATTGGTGGTGTTCAATTGCTAGATCATGTCCGACTCTTTGCAACACCATGGACTGCAGCATGCTAGGCTTCCCTGTCCTCCACTATTTCCCGGAGTTTCAAACTCCTGTCCATTGAGTTGGTGATGCTATCGAACTATCTCATCCTCTGTTGCCCCCTTCTCCTCCTGGCTTCAATATTTTCCGGCGTCAGAGTCTTTTCCAATGAGTCGACTCTTCACATCAGGTGGCCAAAGTATTGGAGCTTCAGAAGGCCACTTAGCTGCTCCATAACTCAGCTCATCTGTAAAGTAGGGAGTAATAATATTTACCAACTGAGGAGTTAATGTATGTGAGGGCTAAGTGAGTGTCAGGGGTGGGGATGGTGAGGGACGACAGAGTCAGAAAGACGCAAGGGACCAGCTTGTAGGTCATGGAGCCTGGTAGGGAAATCTTTGATGTGGCTGAAAGAATGTTGGGAGGACTCAGGCCGCTGTGATCTCACTTCTACAGCTCCCTACACCATCATCACTTTCCCCTTCCTGTTCGCCGTGATGTTTGGAGACTGTGGTCATGGAACTGTGATGTTCCTGGCAGCCCTTTGGATGGTCCTTAATGAGAAACACTTGCTCGCTCAAAAGTCGACCAATGAGGTGGGTGCCCATCAACTGTCTCACTTGTTTCCTTGGAGGTTATAAGTAGAATATGAAAAATGTGTCTGTTGTTTTCACTGTGGAAATAACATGTTTTGAAAAGTAAGGGAAAGATGGAAAGTTAAAAAAGGGACTAGAATTCAGCATAAAAATTCCTGGCCAAAGGTAAATCCTTTGGATGGTTTGGTACAGTACCATCTTTGTTTATTGTATATTTTTCAACGAAGTATTGATCTTTTCCTTTACTTTTCTTTCCAACATTGATTTTTTTCCCCCTTTGATTAGAAAAGTGATATATGTTTCTTGTAAAAATTGGGAAAATACAATAATCTAACTACCTAGAGAAAATTACAATTAATGCCTTTTTTCTGTGCTTATACACAAGTATATAATTTTCTAAAATTGAGATGAAATAGTCCATGTTAATTTGTAGCTTGCTTTTTTTTTTTTTCACTCAAAATATCACAACTATTTTTTCATGGCAGAGCCCTTCTACAATCAGCCCATTCTCAGTGTCTTTATGTAACACTGAGAAATCCTGAATATCATGTCTTCACATCAGTTCACACTTGAAATTTACATATTTTCCATGAAGTCCCTTCACAGTATTGTGAAGATTGGGATAACTCAAGCCTGCATTGTGTCAACTTAATCAATTCAGTTCAGTCATGTCTGACTCATTGTGACCTCATGGACTGCAACACGCCAGGCTTCCCTGTCCATCACCAACTCCCAGAGCTTGCTCAAACTCATGTCCATTGAGTCGGTGATGCCATCCAACCATCTCATCCTCTGTCATCCCCTTCTCCTCCTGCCTTCAATCTTTCTCAGCATCAGGGTCTTTCCCAATGAGTCAGTTCTTCGCATCAGGTGGCCAAAGTATTGGAGCTTCAGCATCAGTCCTTCCAGTGAATATTCAGGACTAATTTCCTTTAGGATGGACTGGTTGGATCTCCTTGCAGTCCAAGGGACTCTCAAGAGTCTTCTCCAGCACCACAGTTCAAAAGCATCAATTCTTTGGTGCTCAGCTTTCTTTATGGTTAATCAGTTAGTATCACTTTGTGTCCATTGTGGTACAATTTATAAGCTGGATGCATACCTTTTAACTCTATCCTGAATTTTAAGAATACCTGCCATCTTTAATACTAGTTGACTTAAGTCAAGCTAGTTCAATGATGTCATAGCTAGTCAAATCATAAACAGGGTTAGTGGGAGAATCAACCTATGTCCAATAGTGTTTTCCATGACAAGCATCTTGACAGATATGCTTTCCTATAATTAATATTTAAAGTCTCATACTTAAGCAGTTTTGAGAATGACTGATATATATCAACCAGTCTTACAGAAAGTGCTTTCCTTTTCTTAGTGGATGTGCTTAGAGACTCAGCATTATCAGTAAAAGTGACATGTTAGTCCTTAGTCATGTCTGACTCTTTGCAACCCCATGGACTGTAGCTCGCCAGGCTCCTCTGTCCATGGGATTCTCTAGGCAAGAATACTGGAGTGGGTTGCCATTCCCTTTTCCAGGGGCCCTTCCTGAGTCGGATCGAAGCGAGGTCTACTGTATTGCCAGCAGATTCTTTACCGTCTGAGCCACCAGAGAGGCCCCCTCAATGTCACAAGTGTAGGTTTGACTCGAATACAATTTAGCAGCGTAAGTGGCAGCTCTGTTCTTGTCTCCTGGAAGGAGTAAGACAGCAGTTGCTCACTTTCAAGCGCATTCGTTACAGCGGACACTTTTCTTCAGTTACATTTTCTAACCAAGGCTGAATTAAAGGCTGTGAGGCTATGTGGTTTGTTTCCACAATAACTGCCATTTCAGGACTTTTCTGGATCAGCTCTAGAAGCTCAGGAAGACCCGGGTGGGTGTGCCCTTTCTGTCTGGATCACTTTGACCCCCGCCTGGTGGCCGACACGGCCCCTCTGTGCAGGACGCCTGGGTCTTGGCTGCAGCTGTCCGGTGGTGCTGGGGGCCTCCTTAAAACTCGTCTCTGGGGTCTGGTTCAGAGCTCGCTGACGGTTGTCCTCTGACTTCCTGGGGCCAGATTTGGAACACCTTCTTCCATGGGCGGTACCTCATCCTCCTCATGGGCATCTTCTCCATCTACACGGGCTTGATCTACAACGACTGCTTCTCCAAGTCTTTGAACATCTTCGGCTCTTCCTGGAGTGTCCAACCCATGTTCAGAAATGGCACATGGAGGTAAGTTGGGACAGAGGTGGGTCACTCACTGGTCATCCAGGTGGACTCAGTTTGCATGCCCGGGGCCTTCTGTGCCTCATTCTGCTCAGAGGTGTGCCCACCAATTGAACAAATACTTCAGCGTTATCTATGGAGTGTGAGACCTTGTGTCACTTCCTCAGTTAACTGTGCTGGTCACTGTAATGCATGGAAAGTTTTTTCAAAACTTCAGTCAAATTGTGTAGGTATCCTGGAATGCATCCCACTCCCAGGCAGTGTTGTGAAAACAAGGGTGGGTCAGGTATAAACTGGGCATCAGAGTAGCAGTCATGAAAGCAAGAAGACTTTGGGAGAAGAAGGTGGCATTGAAACTTTCTTGCTTGGCCTGGAATCGGAAAGAGAGTGAAATTATGCATCCACGTGCTTAGGAGGCTTTGCTTGAAGAGAGACTGATGCAGGTGTTGAGCTGTATAAATGATTGGTTTCCAGTGTTCAAAGCCCCAGGCTTAGCAGAAGGGCATTATCTTTGACTGCTCAGAACAGCTTGACTGGTTAAAAGCAAAGGAAGAGGTTTTGCACTGCTCATTCCCTGTATTTGCCTTGCGGGTGACAGGGTGAGGAAGGCAGGGGATATTGTGGGCTGGCTGGCGGGGAGAAGTCTTGGCTTTAGGAAGGAGAGACCTGGAAACTCTCCGCATCCCCTCGCCTGAGGCACACTTCCCGCAGGCATCCCTGGTTATTGTGCCATATTTCAGACACACAGTCATCAGAATGGAAACAGCACTTCAGGAGTGGAGATTGGGGAAAGGGAGAAAGATTTTCGAGTTTGAGGAGTGGGTCAGTGTGATGAATTGAGGGAGGAGGACAGTGGAGGAGAGGGAGCTTCAAGGGAAACCAACGGGAATGTTGACGACTTTGTGATCTTTGGGGGACCCCAGGCTGCCGGCATCACACGAGATAACCAGGGAGCTTCTAGGTTACTTTACTGTTGTTGTTTTAGTAGCTCAGTCGTGTCTGACTCTTGTGGCCACGTGGACTATAGCCCGCCAGGCTCCTCTGTACATGGGATTCTCCAGGCAAGAGTACTGGAGTGGATTGCCATTTCCTTCTCCAGGGAATCTTCCCGACCCAGGGATTGAACCTGTGTCTCCTGCATTGACAGGCAAGTCTTTACCGCTGAGCCACCAGGAAATAGGGGCTACATACCAAGGCTGAAAAGCCTCAGGTAATGTTGCTCACGTCTGCCCCACAGATGCTTCAGGTCAGTTTCGGGTTTCTCTGTCTTGCCCTGGAGCATCCAGGGGAAGTGACAGGAGAGCACCTCGAGAAAGGAGAGACAGATGCCTGACCGGATGCACATTCATTCCTCCATGTTTTCTCTCTCAAGCACAGTAGGACTTTCTATTGAAGGCATGTCAAGGGTCTTACCAGCTTGCTAAATCTGCGCTGCATATTGTAAGTGGGGAAAGAGAAAACACCATCCATCTCATCCCAGGATTTCTTAGGAAAGATTCAGCGCAGGGTTCCTTTTGATGTGGAGCGTCCTAAGTGCATGTGAGGGCTTGGTGCTGACTGAAGGGGGGCTCAGAGGGGCTATGGTAGTGCTGGGTGTGTGTTACCGAGGCTCCGTGAATCTCCTTTTAGTCCCTCTGCTGGGTCCAAGTGCCCTGTAGTAGAGGACAGGAATGTTAATAAATAAATAAAAATGAAGAAGAAAACATTTTGCAAGATTCCAATTACAGATGGCCATGTCTATGGTTTTTTTTTTTTTTTTTTTTTTTGCAATTAGTATCCTGGAGAGATGCCTGGAAGAACAAAACTTTCATCCATTTGAAGACAGCTTGCTTACTGCTGCTCTTCAGGTTTGCACTCATAAGCATAGTGATAGACTCAGAAACGTGTTAAATTGGCAAAACTTTATCAAACCATGCACCCAAATTTTCATTTGCCCTGGAGTGTGCCTGGGAAAGGTCGGAGTCCTATGGTTGGCTGTCACTCTGTAAACGTGGGACAGAATATTGTTCTTTTGTGTGCAGGCAGATGACCTCTGCCCCCAATTCCAGACTTTTGAGGCCATGCCTGGACTGAGGCCCCAGGCTGGGTCCCATACCCACACATGGATGGACTTCAGCAGGGAGGCGAAGGGAAGCCACAGGCATCCATCAGAGTGGCAGAGGGCACAGCAGAGGGTTTTGGTTACAGGCTACAAGCTAAGTCTTGGGCCTGCTTACCCTGACAGTGGGTTAGAGACACTGTCACAACCTCCTTCACTGGGGACCGTGCACCACTCTCAGTAAGAGGCTATTAGAAGGGCTTTGAGGATTTGGCCTCAGGGAGGATAAGGGGAAGGTTAGGTCATTTTTGTGGTTTGGATAGTGTCCTTATCTTGAAATGTCCATGTTTTGACATTAGATATGATTGTGGAATGGTCTTGTTTTTGTCTTGATCCACCATGGTCACCCTGTGGCCTTATCTGATGTTCTGTGAAATTGCTTATGTTCAACGGCAGATACTATGGCTTGGCTGTGGGCACCAGGCCAATTTCCTCTTTTTATTTTGTCACACAAACACATCTCTGATAGTGAAATCCAGGCATTTGCACTGAGGCGTGCCTTTTGGACTGGGGTCTGGGTGTGAGATGGCCAGTCAGGCCCAGCTGCCTCCACTGTTGCTGAGAGCCTGGTCAGCGTAATCAGGCTTCCTGAACTCCCCGAACTGGGCTACAATACCACCACCACACTAGCTGCAGGAGGGAGGGAATGTGTTTCTAGGCAGCCTACGTTACCGACGTTCTGTTCTTCATCCTTTCAAATACTCAATCTTGGGTCCCTTCATAGACATGTGCTCTTAAAAACAAAAACAAAAAAAATTAAGCCCTAATGTTCTTAACCCCGTTAGGTTTGCACAGAGAGTAAGAAGTTCTTGCTCTTTGACATTTGTACTTCTGAGTGAGAAGGGGACACAGATTTAAAGGCAGTCAATGGACCATAATTTTAGTTCCCGGAGGTCAGGGGCCACGTGTGAAAGCCAGTTCACTCCTCCAGGATCAGCTCTTGTGCCCCCAGGGGAGATTTCCCAGGCTGGTCCCATGGCTGGATTTTATTTCTTCTATGCTTCCCTGGTTGTTCAGCTGGAAGAACCTGCCTGCCAATGCAGGAGACACTGGAGACGTGGGTTCAATCCCTAGGCCAGGAAGATCCTCTGGAGAAGGACATGGCAACCCGCTCTAGCATTCTTGCCTGGGAAATGCCGTGGACAGAGGAGCCTGGTAGGCTACACTCCATAGGGTCGCAAAGAGTCAGATACGACTGAGTGTGCATGTACGTATGCTCCTGTCACCCCTTCCCCTGCCTCTTTTTTGATGTAGGGTAGTTTTTTCTTTACCTCATCGGGCTGAGAGCCCTTGGGAAACTCAGACTGTGACCTCCTTGGGAGCCAGAGGGTATTTTCTGTAGTTTAGCACATAGTGCTTATTCAGCGAGTAAAAGTCAGTTTCTTTGTGACCCCATGGATTGTAGCCTGCAGGCTTTTCTGTTCATGGGATTTTCCAGGCAAGAATACTGGACTGGGTTGCCATTTCCTCCTTCAGGGAATCTTCCCAACCCCAGGATCGAACCCTGGTCTCCTAGCATTGCAGGCAGTGTCTTTACTCGCTGGGCCACCAGGGAAGCATGGTTATTTCTTAATTGAATGAAACAGTTGGTGAGTCACACCAACAGTTAGGCTTTGATTGGCTGCTTGCAAGTGGATGACTGATGTTCCCGTAGTATTTTTCCTACCTCTGGTTGATCACTGGCTTTGTTTTTGTTTTTCCTTTCGCTCTCAATAGCATGCAGGTATTGAAAATGAATCCACTGTTGCAGCTGGACCCAGCTGTTCCAGGAGTGTACTCTGGAAATCCATACCCGTTTGGAATTGATCCGGTAATAATGTCTTCTGAGGTTAAATATTATGTAAAATGTCTTGCTGAGGAGATTTCTTCCCCTCCTCTGTGTGGAGGAGAAGGAAGTGCTAGAACCTATGAAACCCACAAACATGTGTTGAGATAGAAGAGCAGGTCATGGAGGTGTCTGTGACACACTGCCCCAGATTTGAGTACACATCCTACTTGTACCCTGTATCCAGCCACTGGGCCATTTTCCCTGCAGTTTCCCAAACATCTGCCTCTTTCTTCTCAACCACACCCTTGGTGGTTAACAATTGCTTCTTTAAAAGGCACTTGTTTACCTGGAAAATATGCTTATTAGATAAGCAATTTAGCATCCTAGCCAGGTTCCCAACTTTGGCATTTTCTTCCAATGATTAACGTCTTAACTTTTTCCTAGAGAAGTATGGATTTGCTTTTATGTTTGCTTTATTTTACTGCATAGAATTAGAGTTTTAAAAAATGTGTTAACTCTGATTGGTTTATTATATCTACCTCAGTTGGATTTGAGCCAAACAAAGGTGTTCCTTTGCCCAAACTTCAGGTGCAAAGCGATTTCGAGGTCACGCACGCATGTTAGTGCAAAGCCACTGGTACTGTGGCTTTAGCACATATCACCACCAGGTGGCAGACTTGTGCTCCAAATGAGCACAAGCATCTGGACCTGAACTTGGCAGATACGGTTGATAAACGTTTTCTCCATGCTCTTTTTGTTGGAAGAGAACCTGAGACCACAGTTTTACTTGCTGACAGTTGAGAGGAATAATGTTGCTGTTGTTCAGTCACAAAGTCGTGTCCGACTCTTTGCGACCCCCTGCACCGCAGCACGCCAGGCCTCCCTGTCCATCACCAACTGTCAGAGCCTGCTCAAACCCATGTCCATTGAGTCGGTGATGCCATCCAACCATCTCACCCTCTGTCGTGCCCTTCTCCTCCTGCCGTCAGTCTTCCCCAGCATCAGGGTCTTTTCCAATGAGTCAGCTCTTCGCATCAGGTGGCCAAAGGATTGGAGTTTCAGCTTCAGCATCAGTCCTTCCAATGAATATTCAGGGCTGATTTCCTTTAGGATGGACTGGTTGGATCTCCTTGAAGTCCAAGAGACTCGCAAGAGTCTTCTCCAACACCATAGTTCGAAAACATCAATTCTTCGATGTTCATCCTTCTTTATAGTCCAATTTTTCACATCCATACATGACTACTGGAAAAACCGTAGCTTTAACTATACAGACTTTTGCTGGCAAAGTGATGTCTGCTTTTTAATATGCTAAGTTTGTCACAGCTTTCCTTGCAAGAACAAGTGTCTTTTAGTTGAGGGATCATACTGGCCCTAAAATTGGTTCTCTGATCTCTCCTCTCTTGGGGTTCACCCTCTCTTCAGTTTTGAGTTCTCCCACTTTCTGCCTACCTCCCCTCTCTCATAAAAACAGCAAGCATCACTCAGGATTGGTTTTTACTTGACACTTGCATTTTAAGTTTTATCAAAAGAGGTTAAGTCCTTGAAGGCTTGTTTGTAAGCTGCAAGGTGCTAAAAATAAATGCAAGTTGTTATTTTTATAGACTGGAAGGCTTTATCTTTGGTTCTAGGAGTTTCACGAGTAGCAGGCGGGCAGAGGAGGAGTATAGATGGGTGTGATTTTTAAGGTCTGATTGACCTTCCTTTCCTTTGAATATCATTGTTTCTACTGTCCTTTCTGTTCCCTTCACAGCCCCCATCTGATGCATCAGCAAATCCCATCTGCCCAATTTTGCTCCTCACAGACAAAGGGAGAATAGTGTATTTAACCTTTCAAAACTGAGTAATCCAGTCTCTGCGTGCATGCTCAGTCATGTCCAGCTCTTTTGCGACCCTATGGCCTCTAGCCTGCCAGGCTCCTCTGTCCGTGGGCTTTTCCAGGCAGGAATACTGGAGTGGCTTGCCATTTCTTCCTCCTGGGGATCTTTCCAACCCAGGGATCAAACCTGCATCTCTTGTGTCTCCTGCATTGGCAGGTGGCTTCTTTACCACTAAGCTACCTGGGAAATGGTTTAGTCTCTACTCTGCATTCAATTTTGTCATCTGCCCACTAGTTAGAGAGAAAAATGTGAGGGTGAAAGGCAAGGCGGGGTGTTGAAAATAATAATTTTTTTCCTAGTAACATTTAGATTTTTGAAATGTTTTATTCTTTTTATTATAAAGAAAAATAATACATCTTCAACACAATGAACATGAGTTTGAGCAAACTCCAGGAGATGGTAAAGGACAGGGAAGCCTGGTGTGCTCCTGTCCATTGGGTGGCAAGGAGTAGAACGTGACTGAACAACAACAATACATGTGATTAAAACTCCACATAATGCAAAAATTATTAAAAATGGGTTGGCTTTCTTGCCTTTCCTGTTCCTACAATCTGATTCCCCAGAGATAATCTCTTTAATAGAACATTTCTGTGCTTATATTATTAATAGCACTTATATATATTAATGAAGGGTTTGATTTTTACATAATGTAAATTTCTACAGCTGCATTGATTAACTGTTGAGCATCTATTTGTGAATCAAATTGCAAAATATTTGAGCATCAGAGCTGAGGGGACTTTCTAAAAGTGTTTGTAAATATTTTATAATAAATGAACATTACACAGTGGTTAAAAGCCTGTGATTTAGAATCAGAAAGCCTGTGTTTAAATCTTGGCTTTTCTGTTTACTTGCTATGTGGTTTTCAGCAAGTTATCATCTCTGTGTCTCTTTCCTCGTCTGTAAAATGGGTATAATAATAGTCCTTATAGAGTTTCTCCGATGAGTAAATGGATTTTATAGGTAAAACACCCAGAAGAGTCTGGTGCATACAGAATAAATGCCCCATTTGCTATTATATTACTTCTCCCTGAATGTGTAAATAACTTAGTCTCCCTGATATTTTGTAAATATGCTTCTCTGTAAAATGGAATCACTTAAAACTATCTCATAGAGTTTTTATTAGAATTGAATGAGATAAATATACTTAAAGGGCTTAGTATGTGCCTGGTACTTACCCATGAACACTTTTAGCTTTTCCAGGCTGGGTCTAAAGTGTACAGGTAACCCTGCCGTCACCGTGTTGAGTGATCCTGTGGGTTTTGACCAGCCAGGCAGGCGAAAGGATAAGCAGAGGGTGCAGGACAAGCCTGGTGCAGCTTCGATGCCAAGGGGGTTGATCAGGGCAGAAGAAGTGCTTTCCTGAGTGACTTTCTCAGAGCAAACATAGCTCTAGTGCCTTCTAGACTCTGGTCTCATGTTTTTTCTTTCTTTAATTTTGGGGAAAGTTACTTTACAATCTCGTGTTGGTTTCTGCCACACAACAGTGCAGATCAGCCGTACTCACCCACACACTGCCTCCCTCCCCTCCCCATCCCCGCTTCTAGGTCGTCACAGGGCCCCAGGCTGGGCTTCCTGTGTCAGAGAGCAGCCTGGCAGCAGCGGTCTGCTTTGCACATGGCAGCGTGTGCACATCAGTGCTGCTTCCTCCGTCTGGTCTCATGTGCTTCTTGTCTTGTTTCCCTTCCAGATTTGGAACTTGGCTTCAAACAAGCTGACGTTTTTGAACTCCTATAAGATGAAGATGTCAGTTATCCTGGGAATTGTCCAGATGGTTTTTGGTGTTATTCTCAGCCTTTTCAATTACAGGTAGGTTTCGTGATGAACTTTCTGCCTGTTGGTCTGACCACATTGGTGATGAGTGGTGACAGAGCCACCAGTTCGGTCCTGTGTCCATCTGTAAGTTTCCTTCCTAAAGTGTGTGAAAGTGTAATTGCTCAGTCGTGTCCAGCTCTTTGTGACCTTATGGCCTGTAGCCCACTAGGCTCCTCTGTCCATGGGATTTCCCAGACAAGAATACTGGAGTGGGGAAGCCATTTCCTCCTCCAGGGAATCTTCCTGACCCAGGGATCGAACCTGGGTCTCCTGCATTGCACGCAGATTCTTTACCATCCTGGGTCTCTTGGCTTGAGCTTGGACAAGCTGATTTGCCAGAAATGATACCTCTGTTTCTCCTGAGCTGAGTGCACCTTTCACCTCAGAAATATTAGAGAGTTCAGAAGAGACTGCAAGCCTGCAATGCTGTCCTTGTTGCTGTTTGGCCGCGTAGTTGTATCCGACTCTTCGCAGCCCCATGGGCTGCAGCCACAGTGTTCTGTGTGCGCAACCCGCCAGGCCTCAGGTGGTGCTATGTCTGGGCTTAGCCCCACTGCATTCGGGCCAGAGTGCCCTCAGATCCTGAATTCCACTTGGTATCATTTCTTCATACTGGCAGCAGCCTCTCTTTCACTTCTTTGGTGGTTAATTTCTCCATCTCTCCTTTCCATTTTGCTCTATCTCTACCAAAGCTTCTCAAACTTGTATATTTGTGCTAAAGTTGTAAATGCTTGAAAACAGCCCATTTAGAAACCCTTCGTGGACATGGCAGCTTGTCAGTATCCCCAAAACCCACCTGCCAGAAGGTCAGTAGTGTACTGCAGAAATGATGCAGGGTTTAGAGTCAGAGATTTGACATCCAGAATGGCAACCCACTCCGGTATTCTTGCCTGGAGAATCCCGTGGACAGAGGAGCCTGGCGGGCCGCAGTCCTTAGGTCGCAAAGAGTCAGATCCGACTGAAGCGGCCGAGCAGAGCACACACAGCGCACGTCACTGTGTGGTCATCGACATGTTGCTGGACGTGTCTGTGATCCACCAAAACCCACCTGCAGGAGGTCAGTACCGTACTGCAGAAGTGATGCAGGGTTTAGAATCAGAGATTCGACACGCTTGTAGCTGTGTGATCGTAGATGTGTTGCTGAACGTGTCTGTGATCGTTTTCTTCCGCAGAGTGGCAATAGAGGCGTCAGAATGGGTCAGTTACTGTGTAGTAACAAACAACTCCCAACTCTCAGTGCCTCCAGACCATGATACATGTCATGGTGGGCCACTGGGGGTGCTGCTCATCTTATCCTCACACTGGGACCAGGGCTGATGGGCGGCCACCTCCTCGAAGTTGCCTGTTGCCGTGGCAGGAGAGAGTGGTCAGTTACACACTGACTCTTAAGCTTCCACCCAGAGTAACACATGCCACCTCCGTTCCCGTTTCATTGACCAGAGCCAGTCATGTGGTGACCCATGTCTATTGGAAAACCAATAGACTAGACACATGGTTCTACCTGAAAAATAAGAACTATTTAGAGAATAAGCGAATGACAGTGCCTTGGTACTACTGCCTGCCTGAAAGGGCTGTGAGAATTACATGAGAGGTAAAACCAGGATAAAACCAGAAAGGACTTTCTGGGTGGACTGTGATTAGCATCGTGTGTCAGGCCAGCCTCAACTATCTCTCTCAATCCTGCTTTATCATGAGGTCTCCATTTTCCCTGCAATAGCTCTTATAATTAAAACTGATGTCTTTCTGACGTTTTACCTGGGGGTCCCCCAGCTTAGACTCGTGGGACTCTCTCTGTGTCTGAGAGCAGGAGCTGACAAACATTCTCTGTAAAGAGCCAGGTATAACCATTTTAGGCTTTGCAGGGTAGGTGGTCTCTGTCACTGCTACTCAATTCCAGTGTTGTAGTGTGAATGAACACTGCCACAGACAGTACATAAACAAATGAGTGTGACTGTGTTCCAGTCAAACTTAATTAAAACTGAAATTTGGATTTCCTATAGTTTTCATGTGTCATAACATATTATTCTTTTGCTTTTCCCCAAAACATTAAAAAATATAAAAACCAGGCTGTACAAAACTAGGTAATGGGCGCAGTTTGGCTCATGGGCTGTTGTTGGCCAACACCTGTCTTAGAGCATCCTTTTGAGAATAGCTGTCAAGCCTTGCGTCTGTATCCTTATGCCCTTGACTGTGTAGATATGAATTGGGTCTGCACAGGAAGCTGTGGCTGGGTCACCAGCTGTCAGTGTGAACCTGTTCTTTGCCTCATGACTTTACCTTCTAGACCCTGGTTCTCTCTGACCCTTTTGTACAAAAGCACCTTTCTTTCTCATTTTTCCATCCATGCATCATTACTACTTGCCTGGAGAGAGGATGCAGTGTTCAAAAAACAAAAAAAACAACACTTGGTACTTTGAAGAGAATGGTGAGTGATTGGCATTCCTTCAATGTTCTGTCTTGTATGTGTGTTTTCCACCCCCAGGTTCTTCAGAAACACTCTGAACATCATTCTGCAGTTCATCCCTGAGATGATTTTTATCCTGAGTCTTTTTGGATACCTGGTCTTCATGATCATCTTCAAATGGTGCTCCTTCAACGTCTTTGTGTCCCGGCGAGCCCCGAGCATCCTTATCCACTTCATCAACATGTTCCTATTTAACTACAAGGACCCTTCGAATGTACCTCTGTACCAACATCAGGTACTTCTGGGCTTTCTTTTTCTTTTAAGCATTTCGATTATGTCAGATCTCTCCTGCTCTTGGGTTTTGCAGAGAGTAAATTATCTGTAAGACTGAGCCATCTCAGCACCCAGCGTGTTCGGTTCTTCAGATTTCAGAAGGCCCTGATTGAATGACTTGTCCACATGCTGAGGGCAGTGCTCTGAAGCAGCTCCAGTGGTTTCTGTTTGGGTAATGCACCTGAGGGGTTATAGCCATGGGGTTGAAAATTGGCTTGTACCTTGTCTGTGAAGAAAGAGAAAAATAATCCTTCAAATTGATTGGCTTGAAACTATAAGTCTAAATAGTACCTTAAAATGGAATAATCTTTTATTATAAAAGTAAACTCTAGTTGTTGTTTAGTTGCTAAGTTGTGTTCAATTCTTTGAGACCCCATGGACCATAGCACGCCAAGCTCCTCTGTCCATGGGATTTCCCTGGTGGTCCAAAGGCTGGGTCTTTGCACTCCTGGTGCAAGAGGGCCCAGGTTAGATCCCTGGTCAGAGAGCTGGATCCCACATGCCACAGTCCAGTAGATAAATATTTGGTGGGCTTCCCAGGTAGTTCAGTGATAAAACAAAATCCTGCCAATGCAGGAGACACGCGTTTGATCCCTGTGCCTGCCGTGAGTGGACACCCCACACCGCCAGACTGACAGGTCTCTCTCTGCAGTGGGAATAGCCCATGATGGGAAGGCTGGCTAATGGGTCCACTGAAACGCTTCTGATCTCTTCAAATGAAGTGTGGTTGATCGTGTGTATTGATCATGTGTAGTTGATCCATATATTGATCATTTGTATCATATAAAGTATGCTGTACAGTCAGCTTGAAATGCTAAGAGCTTTCCATTTCGGTCTTTCAGCAAGAAGTCCAGAGTTTCTTTGTTATCATGGCTTTGATCTCTGTGCCGTGGATGCTTCTGATTAAGCCGTTTATCCTTAGAGCCAACCATCGGAAATCCCAGGTAAGCACCATCCACTTCAGTTCCCTCACTGTGGGTAGGAATGCGGGTTCCCTGGAAATTTAAGCCAGGGGTTTAGAGATAATGCTGGGTTTACCAGGGCCTGAAGGGCCTGCTGAGGTGAGGGTGGTGAGGTAATGAACTGGCCCACCCCAGGTATGCTTCCTTCTGTAGAGCTCAGCTTTTCTTTGGGGTCATCTCGTTTCCAGCATAATTGTTGTTCAGTTGCTAAGTACTGTCCAATTCTGCGATCTCGTGGACTGCAGCACGCCAGGCCTCCCTGTCCCTCACTGTCTCCCAGAGTTTGCTCACACTCATGTCCATTGAGTCGATGATGCCATCCAACCATCTCATCTTCTGCCAGTCTCTTCTTCTGCCTTCAGTCTTTGCCAGCATCAGGATCTTTTCCAATGAGTCAGCTCTTTGCATTACGTGGCCAAAGGATTGAAGGTTTCAGTATCAGTCCTTCTAATGAATATTCAGGGTTGAGTTCCTTTAGGATTGTCTGGTTTGATCTCCTTGCTGTCCCTAGAACTTTCAAGAGTCTTCTCCAGCACCATAGTTAGAAAGCATCAATTCTTAGGCACTCTGCCTTCCTTATGGTCCAGCCTAATGGTCACATTTAAATCTTATGTTGTGAGTTGTGCTTGGGGTGTGTGTGCTGAGTCTAGGGTTGGCTAATAATCTCTAGGTGTCTGAATGTGTTTTTCTTTTCAGTTAAAAATAAGTCTTATACTACAGGTTTAGTGTGTACTGAACATTGTTTTTCATAAAGCTGTGGGCTTTTACTATGTTATGTTGGGCTTCCCAGGTGGTGCTAGTAGTAAGGAATCTGCCTGTCAATGCAGGAAACATAATATGACAAGGGTTCAATCTGGGTCAGGAAGATCCTGGGGAGGAGGCATGGCAACCTATTCCAGTATTTTTGCCTGGAGAATCCCATGGACAGAGGAGCCTGGTGGGCTGCAGTTCATAGCGTCGCAAAAGTCGGACATGACTGAATCGACTTAGCATGCATGCACTATATTATGTTACACATCATGTGAGGAAACTAGAGGAGTAAACAAATTCAAATAAGTCCGTTCTTGTTTATTTGTGATTTTCACTCTATTTCTCAAACACCAGTTTCAGCCCACTTCCTCCTTTTGTCTGAATTTCTCCCAAGCCTCAAGTTTATTCAGGGGGTGATAAAGAATTTACTGTCTGCCTAAATCAAATAGGAATAAGGAAGATCAACTGTCCAGGAAGCTTTTGAGTCTAGAAATGACACACAGGTGCTGTTTGAAATGATCAGTCTCTGCTTCCCTCTGATAGTGCAAAAGATTAAATGGGCTGTTCTGAGATCACATGTATTTTAAGTGGTTGTGAATATATTTAGATAAACCTTTTTTTCTAAACTCTGACCTGGCCGACCTTTGTGTCAGGGATCTAGGTCGGATGAGGCTGAAGTTCAGGAGGTTCGTCCCTAGGTGGCGCCCTCTTTCTAAATCACCTGCCCCTCCCACTCTTTCCTGCCAGCCTTGACTAGATCTAAAGCCTGTCTGAAATATAATTTATGTGGGATATAAACACATAGGAAGGCAAAGCAAAGAATACCTGTTTATTGTTTGGTTAATTGGTGAGAGACCAAGATGATGAAGGAGAGCTGAGGTGGACCATTGTCCAAATAGGTGATTAGTGTTTGAAAGGAAGGTGGCAAATGTCTTTTCTGCAGACATAGATGCAGCTGTTTTTCCTAGAAGCTCCACCTGCCCGTAATCCAAGGGCTGGGTTCCTGCTGGCTGTCCAGAGCCCCGGGAATCTCAAACCATAGCTTGTCTTATTCTTTGCTCAGCAAAACTATTTAAATAGTGGTGGAACTCAAAGTGATGGATTTCTCCCTTCTCCCCACGGATGACTTGTACAATGGGGAAGGAAGTAGAGGTGTTTCTGTGGTCTGCCACCTTGGATGGTACCTCCTAGACTGGCTCGGGGGACCTGCTCCCAAGGACTGCTTGGAGGTCTGTCTCCTTGGCCCTTGGAGTGTAGGGCTGTGGGTTGATTCCTTAGGCTGATTAGGTGGTCCTTTCTCATGTTAGAAACATTTCCTCCCACCTCCATTCACGAGATGATTCCATAATGGAATTATTTGGCCCCTTCCCAGTTCCCTCTATGAAACCTTAAAGAGGCCCAATACATAGACATTGTGAACAGATTTGTTCTGATGGGCCTCAGGGGATGTGAGCAGAGGTCCCATTTCCTCAGTCTCCTTTGTAATACTATTATGCTGGGTCCCTGCAGAAAGCTAAGAAGAAACTATGGCAGAAAGTGAAGAAGTACTAAAGAGCCTTTTGAAAGTGAAAGAGGAGAGTGAAAAAGTTGGCTTAAAACTCAACATTCAGAAAACTGAGATCATGGCATCTGGTCCCATCACTTCATGGCAAATAGATGGGGAGACAGTGACAGACTTTATTTATTTTTGGGGGCTCCAAAATCACTGCAGATGGTTACTGCATCCATGAAATTAAAAGACGTTTGCTCCTTGGAAGAAAAGTTATGACCAACCTAGACAGCATATTAAAAAGCAGAGACATTACTTTGCCAGTAAAGGTCTGTCTAGTGAAAGCTATGGTTTTTCCAGTGGTCATGTATGGATGTGAGAGTTGGACTATAAAGAAAGCTGAGCACGGAAGAATTGATGCTTTTGAACTGCGGTGTTGGAGAAGACTCTTGAGAGTCCGTTGAACAGCAAGGAGATCCAACCAGTCCATCCTAAAGGAGATCAGTCCTGGGTGTTCATTGGAAGGACTGATGTTGAAGCTGAAACTCCAATACTTTGGCCACCTGATGTGAAGAACTGACTCATTGGAAAAGACCCTGATGCTGGGAAAGATAGAAGGCAGGAGGAGAAGAGGGTGACAGAGGATGAGATGGTTGGATGGCATCACCGACTCAATGGACATGAGTTTGAAAAAACTCTGGGAGTTAGTGATGGACAGGGAGGCCTGGCGTGCTGCAGTCCACCAGGTTGCAAAGAATCGGACACGACTGAGAGACTAAACTGACTGACTACACATATACAAGTACACAACTGATAAGGGCACATATTAGTGACGTATCACAACATGAACACACTTGTGTGACCAGCACTCAGGTGGAGACTCAGAGCATCATCAGGCCCCGAAGCCCCTTTGTGCCTGCTTCCTGCCCCTCTTGCCCCAAGGTTGATCATTATCCTGATTTCTAACACTGTAGTTAGTTTTCCCTGTTCTTGAACTTTATTTAAATGGAATCATGCACTGTGCCTTCTTTTGAATCTTCCTTCATTCGATATTATATTTGAGAGATTATATGTATATGATTGGCATATAGTATTCCCTTGCATGGATGTGCCACAATTTAGTTATCTATTCATGTATTGATAGTTGTTTTTCAGTTGCTCAGTATTGTCCAACTCTTGCCACCCCATGGGCTGAAGCCCGCCAGCCTTCCCTGTCCTTCACTGTCTCCCAGAGCGTGCTCAAACTCATGTCCATTGAGTTGATGATGCCATCCAACCATCTCATCCTCTGTCACCCTCTTCTCCTCCTGCCTTCAATCTTTCCCAGCATCAGGGTCTTTTTCAGTGAGCCGGCTCTTCACATCAGGTGACCAAAGTATTGGAGCTTCAACTTTAGCATCCGTCCTTCCAATGAACATTCAGGATTGATATCCTTTAGGATTGACTGGTTTGATCTCCTTGCTGTCCAAGGGACTTGCAAGAGTCTTCTCCAGCACCACAATTTTAAAGAATCAAAGTATTGGTAGTGTTTTTGGCTTTTCCAGTGTTAGTAATTAATACATAGTGCTGCTGTCCACAACCTGTGTCTGTCTTTTTGCACCTGTGTTTTATGTGTTTTTAGAAAGGTGCAAGTAGCTAATTTAAAATTAATTACTATTTTATTTCAGATAGTATCCAGCTCAGACATTGTGAGATGTTTATTAGGGGGTGTAGAACAGTATATTTTGAATGGGAAAAAGAGTCAGTGAGATTTATCAAGTCCCCCAGATCACACTTCTACACAATTGTTTATGCTTACTTGAAACAATTTCAGGATATGTCCAGAGAAGGCTGGCATTTAGGGGATGGAACTAGAAAAATTTTCTTCCATTTCTTCTTTGATATTGTCTTCTTTAAGTTGACAGAGAAAATAGGATTTCAAGAAGACAAAGTAATGTTAACTTGAGTTCTTTTCCTCACCATGGAGCAAGGAACCACAAGGCCAAGGGAAAAGGTTGACCCAGAGCCCCCTCTTGATACCCGGCACCCTGGAATTCCTGTCCAGAGGGACTCAAGCCCACTTATGGGTCATACAAAGGGCCAACCACACCACTGGGTACCGCTGACCCTGGTGTGGTCAAGGAGCAGCAGTTTGTGGGGGAGTATGGGTGGGACGTAGACATCTGGGGTGGGAGTGCCCACACATGTGCCCACAAGGCCATGGTCCCTATGCTGTGAGATGAAATCAGAGGTGAGAAGGGAAGGGCGACATGCCAGGGGCAGGGCCAGCTATCCTGAATTTGCACCTGGCTCTCCAAGCTCTTGTGAGAATTTATTTGCCTAGATAGAAGCCAGAATATACTTTGTTTGGGACTTTGTTGGCTTGATTTATACCTAAAAATATTTAAACATGTGTCACGTGGACTTTCATTTGTACCCTGGCCTAAAGGTCTGCAAATATTAGGTGCAGATGTGCTGAAGACAGAAAGCTAAAGATGCTTTCATGCCTAATTTGCAATACCCTACCTGTGAAACCATTCTAGGAACAACTTTGGCCATGGGACAGTAAGTTTCAGGGTGACTTGAGTTCAATATTCTTTTCAGACTCAAGGATAAAATCAGGCCAAATTGAATGGCAACTACGCCTAGATTTTTTCCCCCTTGAATTCTTTTCTTAGCTATTAAAAAAAATTATTATAAGTTTTTATTTTTATTTATTTTGGGCTGTACTGGGTCTTCATTGCTGCATGGGCTTTACTCTAGTTGTGGAGAGCAGGCGTTACTCTCGAGTTGCAGCGCTTGGGCTTCTCATTATGGTGGCTTCTCGTGTGGAGACCAGGCTCTAGGCACACGGGCTTCAGTAGTTGCAACTCATGGTCTCAGTTGCAGCTCCTGGGCTCTAGAGCACAGGCTCAGTAGTTGTGGCACATGGGTTTAGTTGCTCCCCGGTAGGATCTTTCTGAATCAGGGATCGAACCCGTATTTCCTGCATTGGCACATGGATTCTTTACCACTGAGTCACCAGGGAAGCCTCTTAGCTCTTTTTATAAAGTAATGCTTTTATTTTAAAATGTGTGTCTGTGCTGGAAAAGTCATTGTCTAGTCCACCTGGGCTGTGTAACAAAATACCACATCCTGGGTGGCTAAAACAATAGATATCTATTGCTCACAGTTCTGAAGGCTGTATGTCCACGACCAGGGTGTCAATATCATCACCTTCTTGTGAGACCACTTTCCTGGTTTACTGCTGGCATCGTCTCTGTGTGCCCTTACCAGATGGAGCTAGGGGGCTCTCTGAAGCCTCTTTTATAAGGGCACTAATTCCATTCACAGGGATTCCACCCTCATGACCTAAGTGCCTTCCAAAGGTTCCACTTTCTAATAGTTCCATTTTTGGGGGTTAGGATTTTAACATCAACTTTGTGGGGGTCACAAGCATTCAGACAGTAGCACTCATTAATCCCTCCTGGTTAGATTTGCTTGTAGAAATCTGGCTGTTTGGGTCACAAGACTGTTGGCGTATTGTAAAGAGCATGATTAATCTGGCATCTTCTGGAACACCATGGAGAAAAGTACATGCCCCGGATCAGACTGCCTACTGACTCTACTCTGCCACTAACTAGCCTTCGCTAGCTGTCTAATCCTGTGGGTTCATTTCTTAACCTTTCTGTACCGTAGTGTACTTTTCTGTACAATGAGGGGATAATTGTGTTTACATAAAAAACATTGTTACAAAGCCTAAATGAGATAATGGAGAGTTTAGAACAGTACCTGGAACATAGCTAATAGTAAGTGAGCGCCTTTATTTTATAGAGAATGTTGGTGATCCTAAAAGTGAATCTGACATTTCATGTTCTTGTTTGCTGACAGCTGCAGGCCTCCAGGATCCCGGAAGACACCACGGAGGACTCTGAAGGTGACAGCTCTGGTCACGGTGCTTCTGCAGGCGTCCACGGGGCTCAGGATGAGGACGATCAAGAGGTATTTAAGGGAGCTCCCTGGTGGCCTAGTGGTTAAGGTTTGGCGCCGCCTCTTCCATGACCTGGGTTTGATCCCTTGTCAGGGAACTGAGAGCCCAGAAGCTGTACAGTCAAAATATTAGGGAAAAAATGGCTTATTTAAAGAAAAGGTATTTGGGACTTGACACCCTATGCAGGCTTGCAGTTTGTACAGATTCTAGAGGTCAGTTCTAGCCAGGGAGGATGCTCACGTATTTAACAGCCAGTAGTATGTGGGCACCAGCCCATTAGATTGGACTTAAGCAGTAAAGCTGGGAGGGTTGGGAGGACCCTGCTGGTGGTGGCCTTGTCATCCCTAAGTCATGGGGAGTTGGGGAGATCCCAGGGAAGGGGGAGCACTTGAGTTTACAGCTACCTACCAACCAATCAGGGGCATTTTTAAATTTTGCCCAGGTACTGCTCTGAGTATGAGGTGCATATCGGCTTCAAGTTTAGTAACATAGAAGCTCCTAAATGTTACTGAGGACTCCTTGGCTCGGAGCTGTGCCGCTGGGAATCTGCTGGTTTATTTTCCCCATCAGTGCCCTCACTTAACAACCGCAGAGCCCAAATCTGGTCCCTTATTTATCTTGAAGCAAGAGGTGGGTAATTAATTAATTGCCTGAGCAGCTGCCATCGCCTGCTCCTGCCTCAACCCTGGCTTTCTCGACTTTGTTCACTTATCTTTGTGACATTGCCTCGCACATGAATTCCCAAATTGAGTTCTTCTCTCCTGCCTCCTGTCCCTTTCTGTCCAAGGGCAGCCACTCCGCTCCTTGGGAATGTGCCATGTTTCCCCAGAGAAGGCAGCTGACTGTTTTTATCCCATGACTGAAGTCACCCACAGTCCTGAACCCCGGGTTGGGGGTTTTAACTGGAGCTGTCTTCTAATTCTGGAGTGGAAAGAGGGTTCCTGTGAGGCCTGAGAGATGCTATAAGTAGCTCCATTTGTGGTATTAATTACTTTTTAAAAAAGTATTCATTTGTACCAATGGATAGTCAGAATTACTGAAAAATTGGATCATGGAAAGTTTTCCCAACAAGATTCCAGATATATAGAGTAACCCTTGTTAGTGGTGATTGATACTAGCAGGTCTTTGAGACCTGCTGGAATGTTTTAGAATCCAGCCCACACATCTTCTGACTCATCAAGCCCCAGCCTGTCTTGTACAACCTCCCTCAGCCATCTTCCTCGTTCGCCTCAGGATATATCCAGTCGGTGTGCCCCTGCCAGCTCCTCCATGAACCGGCTGCCCTTGTAGGGGCAACTCCAGCCTCTGCTGGACGGCTCTTTCCCGCAGTACAGTCGTACCTGGGTCTCCCAGGGCAAAGGACATACAGGCTCGACACGACTCAGCCACACCTCTCTCTGACTAAGGTTCATTCTTCGCCAGACGTTCCTATGTTACCGTGACCCCTCTCCAGGTCTCCCCCCACGTCTGTCCTCACCAGCGATTAGCCCAGCTCCAGGTTAACATCTCCAGCACACATCTCCAGACTTCCAAGTCCACCCAACACTTCTGACATCAGTCACAAGTCTGGGGGTGGGGAGCCCTCAGATTCCCTCGGGTTGAGTCATTTGTAGACAGTTCACAGGACTCAGGAGAATGCTATACTTTCAATTGCAGTATTATTTACAGCCGAAGTCTGCACAATCCTCCAAAGAGGCACATCAGCGGAACCTGACCCTGGAAGGTTCCAAATGCAGAGCTCCCGTGTCCTTAGGGATGCACGACTCTCCTGGCGTTGACCTTGACATGCGGCTGTGTCACTGTGTTGCTTAGCAGGTTCCGAACGCAGAGCTCCCGTGTCCTTAGGGACGCACGGCTCTCCTGGCGTTGACCTTGACATGCGGCTGTGTTACTGTGTTGCTTACTCAGGAAGCTCACACCGCTTCTGTGTTTCATGTTTAATTGGGGTGTCATTACGTAGGCGTGACTGACCCAAGTGCAGTCCAGGTGGTTGCACTCAATCTCCAGCTCCCTCCCTGGAGCTGGGTTTGGGTTGACAACATGTGGCTCAAAGTCTCAAGTCTCTAACCACATGGTTGGTCTTTCAGGTGAGGCCAGCTCCCACTTAAACTACCAAAGGCCTCTGTATAGATACCTCATTAGCAAAGACAATGAGGTGTGGTCCCAGGGACCAGTGCAGCTTGAATATAGACTTTTCTTTCACTTGGGAAATCTCAAGGGTTTTGAGACTGCCTCCCAGGAGCCAGGACTAAGCCAGACCTGTCTTTGGCTAAGGTTCATTTTTCACCAGACATTCCTATGTTACTGTGATCTCTCTACCTATTTCCCCCTCATTCAACTAGAAATGTCTTCACAGCAGAGCCCAGGCCTTCTCCATGTATCATTTGTAACGTACGTGTTCGCGTAGAAAGTACTTGATAGAGTAACATCAGAAATTCTGTCTTTCAGTTCAACTTTGGAGACGTCTTTGTGCACCAGGCCATCCACACGATCGAGTACTGCCTGGGCTGCATTTCCAACACAGCCTCCTACCTCCGGCTTTGGGCCCTCAGTCTGGCACATGCACGTGAGTGAGTGGGCCGCCCAGCAGGGTGACCATCACACGTCCCTTCGGAAACAGATGCAATGTACTTGGAGGCGAAAGTGCCTTCTGGGTTGTTTCTGGTGTGCTTGCGAGAAGAGTGGCTCTTCTTTCAAAGTGTTGGTAGAAGTGACTTTTTTTCAGTAGGTCTGGCTTTGTGTTGCTGAAATGGTTACCCTCTGTATCAGCTTCCTGTTGCTGCTGTAACAAATTATCACGAATGTAGCAGACGTGACTGGGTGACTAAGCATAGCACACAGCAGCTTCCAACACTGTGAAATTGACTATCTTACAGTTCTGGAGGGCCGAAGGCTTCAAAACAAGGTGTTGGCAACTCTGGCTTTTCTGGAAGCTCTTGGGAAGAATCTATTTCCTTGCCTTTCCTAGTTTCTACAGGCCACTTGTATTTGTTGGTAAAGATGCAAGCCCCAAGAATGACTTAAATCTGGAATCTTGACTCATGGACTTACTTTGTAAAATCACTCTTGATTTCTGCCCACGTCTCCAGTCTTGACTCTTGGTGTTTCCCTCCGTGCCCCGACTGGCTCTCTGTTACGCCCACCCCCCTCCCCATTTCTTGTGCAGTGGCCACGAGGAACTGCCCTGAGGCTCCTGAAGATGCCACGCCATCTGGGCCCCCTGTGTGTTTGCCCTGCAGCCCCCTCGCCTGTAATATTCTTCCCTTCTTTAACCCTCTCCCCAGCCGGATGTCCCATTCCTCCTCCAGAACTCAGCATGGTTGGCACCTTTGCTGGTGGTCCTCCTCCCTGGCCCCCAGTCTGGAAGGTGCCCTTCCCTAGGTTCTGGAGGTGCTCTGACCTAGTACAGATTGTAACCCTGTCTTGTTAGCCTGTCTCCCTACTAGATTGTGAGCTCCTGAAAGGTAAGGACCCTGGCTTTTAACTCTGCATTCCCAGCCCTGGGCATCATGCCAAGAACAGAGAAGCCAGGCCAAAGTGTGTGCTAAATAAATAGAAACCAAAGCAGTGAAAATGAGCCTGGTTATTGATTTACAGCAGAAAAGCAGGTGCTCAGAGTTAGTGTGGTCTTGACTGCTTTGGCTGCTTGTTTTCTTGTACACACTCCTGTGATGATAGTATCTCCCTGGAAGGGGGAGTGAGAGGGCTCTTTGGTGTCTCTTCTTATAAGGGGCTCTGATACCATCATGAGGACCCTACCTTTGTGACCCCATCTAACCCTAATCATTTCTTTTTTTTTTTAAAGTTGTTTTTTGATGTTGACCATTTTTAAAGTCTTTATTGAATTTGTTACAACACTGCTTGTTTTATGTTTTGGTATTTTGGCTGCAAGGCATGTGGGATCTTAGTTCCTCAACCAGGGATCAAACCTTCAGCCCCGGCTTTGGGAGGCAAGGTCTTAACCACTGGGCAACCAGAGAGGTCCCCCTATTCAGTTCTTAAAGGTCCCATCTCCCAAGTACCATCACTTGGGGGTTAGGGCTTTAATATATGAATTTGAATTCAGTACATATTAAATCATACTACATGTATTCTTTTGTGTTTCACTTCTTTGGCATTAGATGTTCCTTCATGTTGCTGCCAGTAGCTATGATTTGCTCACCTTCACTGGTGAATAATGTGCCATCATATACTTGTCCTCTTGATGGAAACTCCTCCAAAACTGCTGTAGATGACTGTAGGCAGGTAACCTAGGGTGCAGATGCCCACGTTCTCCACTGTGAGTGGAGTTGCTGAATTGTAGGGTGTGCAGATCCAGGATTACTGTATGAGGGTAATCTGCATTTGCCCAATAAACCACGTGGTTGAGAGTGTTTCTCTTGTGTCTGGCAGAACTGTCTGAAGTGCTCTGGACAATGGTGATGAACATTGGCCTTCGCATACGAGGCTGGGGAGGACTCGTTGGGGTCTTCATCATTTTTGCTGTGTTCGCTGTTCTGACGGTAGCCATCCTTCTGATCATGGAGGGCCTCTCCGCTTTCCTGCATGCCCTGCGGCTGCACTGGTATGAACTGCTTGTAGCGTAGATATGCTCTCGGGAAAGAGGGTGGATGGGAGGGAGGGCTAGCTGACTGGGTTCAAATCCTGACCTGTTGTGTGATGTTAGCAACTCCCGTGCCATTTTGGAACCTTAATTAAGTCCCTTCTTGGTGTAACATTAAATGATGTCTTATACACACACACACACACACACACACACACACTGACTGCTCTAAAAGGCATGTTAGTTCCCATTCACTCCTTTGAAATGTTCATTTGTTATTATAATTGGCTTCAAAATAAGGGACACCCTAACTATTGGTAAGATGACGGATTGGAAAGGCTCACAGAGGGAGATGCTGAGCGAATCTGGGCTCTCTGGCCCTTGTTGCTGAGTGTGGGAATTACACTAACAGAACAGGCATATAGTTCTCGGAAAAGGGAAACTCAAGGAGGGTACCCCCCAGGAGGAAGGCTCTCACTGGCATTAGATGTCCTTGACATTCATAGATGTGTCCAGAGATGATTGGCCATCGCTGGACTGATGAATATGCAAACATTTGCTTAGGGTTCTGTTTCTCTCCCGGGTCTCTTTTCAGCCAAGAATTTTGGGTGTGTCATCTCTACTGAAGCATCAGGTTTCCCATATGTCTTGACCAGACTCTCCTTAGCTTCACTGAGGCTTCCTCCCTCCATCTTTGGCCATTGTTCGTAAAGAAAAGGTTTTCCATCTCACCTGTTGATTTGAGAGAATCATAGCCTTCCCTGCCCGAGGCTATACCATTATTTCTACCCATGTCATTAGAGAAATGAACTCTGCAACATAATAACACAGAAATGACCATTTATGGTATCCGTTATGTAAGTTATAAAAGTGTAAGTCAAGACTCTGGTGGTTCTGCAGTTATGTAAGCTCCACAGTTTAAGATCAGGATGGAAGCAAACCACCTTGTACAGCCTGGCGATGCGTTGTCTCGTGACCGTCTCCTCAGACAGTGCTGCCCAGAAAGGACTTCCCTGGGGGTTGGGGGTCTAGGGGAGGTTATGCTGTGGTCCCTGAGGTCACTAGTGAAAGCCTAGAGAAAATGGGGAATGGAGAAGAAGGTGTCGGGGGAGGCAAGAGAAGGATTTGAAAATAAACCCCCCAAACCTCAGGATTCCTATGATGACTGCCAGGGGTGCCTTCATCACCTGGTGCTTGATTTTACACTCTCTCCGCTTCTCCCTTCCGGCTGCCAGCCTCTCATTTCTGTGTTCAATTCCTCTTCTCCTTGCCCCCAACAACAGGGTGGAGTTCCAAAACAAGTTCTACACCGGGGCTGGTTACAAGTTCTCTCCATTCTCCTTCAAACAAATCCTGGATGGGACAGCTGAGGAGTAGCTGCATGTCTGGAGGCTGTGGCCACCTCGTCTGCTGGCCACCTCCTTCCTGTTCCAGTGTCCGTGCCAATGAAAGAAGTTTCGTCTTGTCTTTAAAGTCAGCCTGCGCACGGCCATCAATGGAATGATTGTTCTCACTGACTGGAGGCAGGAAGCCCTGTATTATTTATCTGTAAGCCCTGGGATTTGATATGACTTCACCATGTCATAGAGAAACTACATGGGCAAGTCATTTCAACCTGGGGCCTTATTGTCAAATACAAAAATGATTGCGATGAGGGGAGTGGGACTGCCAAACTCATGTTTTCATGTGATTAAATTTTTGGGCCATTCACTCTTTCTTTAAGATTTTTTTTAAAGAAAAGTATTCTGTAAAATTTAGTACTGATAAGGATAGGCCAAAGCTAAACAATAGAGTTATACAAACAGGGAAGGATTATGTTTTTTTATTCCTCATTTCCTCCTTCCTCAAACACCTTCTTTCCCTTGTCTGGGGTTAAGCTTTACAGGATTAGGAACTTTCTCATGAATTTTCACTCCAGGTGAGGAAGAACAGATAATATTCTCTGCTGAGAGGGAGGGCTGGGCCCCAGTGTGGCTCTCTGAATCGTTAAATCCTGTGGAATGAAGTGTGACAACCTTCAGCAGTGATTTTGTTTATTCTCAATGCACATTATGCTGGGGTAACTGGGGAAAGGGATCATAGGCTTCAGCAGGTTCTAGAAAATGGCTTGCAGGGAAGGAGATGGCCGGACAGCCTATCCTGATGCTTTCTGGGTCAGTCGGCCCCAGAGTCATTTCTTAGGCACCCACATTGGCAAACTTCCAAGAGCCAGGTATAGAATAATATGTGTTCTGTCAGCTAGTCTGAAGGGCCTTTATCCAGATTCATTACCATCTTTACGGTAACTATGGGGTTCTCAGGTAACTCAGTATTAAAGAATCCACCTGTGAATGCAGCAGATACAGGAGATGTGGGTTTGACCCCTGGATTGGGAAGATCTACTGGAGAAAATGCCAGAACACTCCAGTATTCTTGCTTAGAGAATCCCATGGACAGAGGAGCCTTGAGGGCTACACGGGGTCACAGTGCACGGGATCACAAAGAGTCAGAAACGACCGAGCCAGACTCTATGGGTAGAATTAAGTGTCATTAACACTGGTGTCATGCTTTATAGTTTACAGAGCACTTTTATGTAGGATCTAACTCATAATCAGATTGCAGAGGATCTGACCAAATGCAAAACCGTCTTTTGGACAGATCTTTTTTTTAAGCTCCCATCGGCCTCTCTGCACTGTGGGGTTGACTGGTGCTCGTGGAAGTGTCCATGTTACCTTCCACGTCAAGTGTCATGGCTTGTCCAGCACAATTTAAAGCACAGTTAGGTGCTCAACAAGTATTACTTTAGTGATTAAAGCAGGCTGAGCCCAGGAATAATAGTTGGAGTCAGAAGATGTATATCTGAGTTCCCACTCTGGTACCTCATCAGGTGTGCGCTCGGGCAGGAAATGGAGGTGTTCCTGTCATTGCCAAACTGTGACTAGCACCCTCCACCCCTGTGGGTTGGGGAGGGAGGTGCAGTCATAGAGCACCAGGTATGGACAAGGTGTTCGGCCAGTGGCACTGGTGGGAGGAAAGGACAGACTAAAGCTGGGTGTGGTGGCAATTGTAAGTCCATAAATGCCCATGCTGCCAAGGTCACCAGATGGTTTCAAGCTTCTCAGCTCATCACTGCCCGTCTCAATGGCTATCTAAAAATATGTGATGCTTAGGTGAATCGCAGTCTTTTGCCCTGTAATTCTAAACAGTGATGACTGTGAGGATAGGCGTGAAGGAACAAAGCTCTCCCTTCTGCCCCTTGCCTGGACCCCTGCTCTTTCAGAAATTCCCAGCCTCCCTGTGATCGACATAGCAGTTTCCTCCAAGGATTGGCAGTCTCTTTCTTTCTCAATGAGAGATGTAATTTCCCCTTTAAAAAGGGATTGGGTGAAGGGCTGCTGAGAAGAGGGTGTGACCTGAATGTCATTCATTAGCCCAGGACGCTGGGTTGTTCTTCAAAGAATCTGTTCACAGAACTGAGTCGAAAGGAGGAGAGAAGATCTGAGAGCTGGGTTTCTTGGAAAGGGAAGTCCAGAAGCCCACAAGAGGCCCTGCATGGTCCAGCTTCTGTGTAAGACTTGGCTGCAGTAAGGTAGAGAAAAAGAGCTCGAAATAGGAAAGTTTTCCAGTAAGTATACAGAGGTAAGAAACTCTGACGGGTAACATAGTTCTGGGTTTTTTTCTGCTCTGGGGGGCTTAGGGCATTTGACCGTTAGTGCTTGGCTGAATACAGATGAAGTATAAAAATTTCACTCTTCTTACTGATGATATTATAAAACAAATTACATCACACTCAAATTCAGTTTTTAAAAGCTTTACATGGCCCAATCATCTCTGGCTAAAAAATTAAGCACAGCAAAATGCAATAGAATAAAATGTCCATCAGTCTCTTTGAAATTGTTTTAATGAAATCTGAACTCCTTCTGAATCCTGGAGTTTCACAGTGAATCCCCAATGTGTGAGTTCTTTGAAGGCGGGCAATGGTTACTTTCCATTGAAATTTTTCAGGAGTGATAGTGAAGGATGTGAAGCATTCTTCCCCATGTTAATCCATATTCTTTTGAATTGGTCTGACGGGTTGTCCATCCACCATGCATCCACCAGTCCCTCCATCCATCACTCCATCTCTCCCTCCATCTGTCCATCCTCTTCCTAGGCTAGAAGGGATTTAGAATGACTTAGGGAGCCGAAGAACAGAAAATGCTAACTCAGCTCTTCCAGAGTTCCATTTCAGCATTAAGATTGCAAGCTCTATCTCTCAGTAACATTCCTCAGTCATATCCATCTCTGAAACATTTTGTCCTGTTTATGAAAACATTTTATGAAACTGGCTGAAACGCAAGAAAACAGAATACTTTCCTTATCTGTTAACTTCAAGTTAGTATTTGATTGTCCTCTTAATTTCTTGGAATGTAAGCCCCTTTATAATTCATAAATGTGAATACCAAAATCCTAAAAATATCCAATCAACACCCCTGCGGGTCACCCCCGCCCCCAGAATGCCCCCACCAAAGGAAACTTGCTGTTGAAAGCCCTCTATAACTTACTAGGGCATGAATGAGGACTTTTTCTGTGGCAGGTAGTTGGAATATTTGTTTTTTCCCCTCAACCTTTAGCAGCCTCCACTGACATAGAGAATACATCTGAGCCTTGACCGTTTTTAAGGGCTGGTCTTGCATTTGAGCCAAGACGTCTTCAAGACAGACTGATATTACAGTCGGTGAAATTGAGCAGATTCACTCCTTTGAGTGAGTCACACATGACTGCCCACTTTTTTGTCTAGCTTCTCACCCTTGCACCAACTAGGCTCTTCCACTTTCAAAAGGTCTTTCTTTCTATAAAATACACCGATTTTACAACTGAAAGCAATGTGCAGCAAGAGCATTTTTAGTGAAAATTAATCCATTTTGTTTTACCCTTCGTAAATGTAAGGTGATTGAATGGGGTGGGTGTTACTGTTAAATATCTGATGGGAGTTTTTTTGGTCTTATTTTCCAATAGGCATATGGCACATGTGAGGTCTTCCTAACACCACTTAAGTTGACTCTTCAAGTGTAATCAGTCTATTTTGGGAAGCAAGCTACCTTCCTCTCCCCCCCACCCCCCAATTTGGATAGTTTTTCATTTGAGTCCTAGGTGTTCTCATGTTGGCTGAATATTAGTAATAATTGCCTTTGGAGAAATACATATTTGATAACTCAGTAGATGCTTAACTTACCCTGAGTGTATTTGACTTGTGACTGTGGTGAAATTTTGTTAATACTTTGATGAGAAACAGTACTATCGTGAGTGCTTGTGTTGCAGTGGGCACTGTGTCATATTACACAGGCATCGTTTCATTTAATCCTCAATCCACTTAAGAAAGTTTATCGGCTAAAAATCACACATACCTGGCTAGTCTGAGTATAGTGGTGTTTACAGTTAATCATAGCTACTTACAGACTTCTTTATTCCTTCTCTACTCCCATTGCTTCACTTGACAAGCCTAAAGAAAATGCAGAGACACACACACAAGAGAGCTTTCTTTTATCTCCATGGAAAACGTGTCTGGTGGTGAACAGGTCAAAGCTGTAGAAGAGCTCCACATCATGGTTGTCAGGTCCCAGGCTCTTTTCTAGCTTATGCTCAGACTTAGCAGAGAGTTTCCATCTTTCCAACTTCATATCTGTTATCACCACCCAAAATGACTGCTGAAGCACCAGCTATCATGTCTCCATGATCCAGGCAGGAGACAGAGGGGGCAAAAGAGGACTTTCTCAGAAGCATTCCCCAGCAACCTCAACCTGTATCTCAGTGGTCACCCAATCAGCAAGGTTCAAGGGAAGACTTGTTACTGGGAGGGCAGCAAGCTGCTTCTCCTGAAAGTGGATGGTATTATTTTTATTTTCAGATGAGGGAATGGAAAAGTTTCAGTTGCTATCTCACCATGGCTACTACCAACTTCCGTTTCTCCCTCCCTGCTTCCTCTCTCCCTTCCTTCTTCCTTCTTACCTCCTTGTCAGCCCTAATTTCTCTCCTCTCCTTTTCTTCCTTCTCTCCATCCCTTTCCCCCTTCCCTTTTCTTCCCTCCTTTATCCTGCCTTTTCTTTCCTCCTTCCCCCTTCTCTCCTTCTTCCCTCTCTCCCTCTTCTCTTCTTCCTTCTTTGCTTCTTACATTTAATTTATGGCTCAGATGGTAAAGAATCCCCCTGTGATATGGGAGACATGGGTTCGATCCCTGGATTTGGAAGATCCCTGGAGGAGGGCATGGCAACACACTCCAATATTCTTGTCTGGAGAATCCCCATGGACAGAGGAGCCTGGTGGGCTACAGTCCATGGGGTCGCAAAGAGTCGGACATGACTGAGTGACTAAACATGCACACACACACGCACACACACACACAGAGGATACCTAAAGATTTTAATTTCTATAACTTGGTCAGTTATTATAGAAGTGAACAATTTTCCAGTTTTATTTGCAATTTCTTTATCCTCTTGGGAATTGCCTTGGTTATATAATGTGCTCGTTATTCCACATTCCAATAAAAAATGTTATTCCAACATTTTTTTTCTTGAATTTATGGTTTATATCAACTACAGACATCTGCTACCTATATAATGGCTCTTCTTGTTCTTTTAATTTTTGAAATTGTGCTAAAAAATACACATAAAATTTACCTTTGCAGCAATTATAAAGTGAACAGTTCAGTGGCATTTAGTTTTATAATTTAGTTACACAATTTTGTGCAACCATCAGCACTAGCAATGGGGGCTTTCTGTGCCAGGCCACCTTGTAGACTTGTGGCCAGTCAATGACTTGATTGTTTCCAGGTCAAGAGCCTATCCTGACCCAGGAGGTCAAGGCCAGTGATGGAGGGCAGGTGGGGCTCATGGCATAGGGGACAGTGACTTAGGGAGCCCTATGACACATCAACTGTGCATCCTCATTGGTTCATTTCTTCCAGAATTTCCATGGTAACAGACATAGCCTTTCTAAAAACTAAATAATGCAGAAAAGTGTAAAAGGAAGAAAGAAAAAGCCACCCTAAATTCTACCAGCCAGATAATTCTTTCCTCACCTTTTTCTCTTGGCCAAATCCTCGTCCTTCAGGACTGGCTGCCCTAGGTCCCAGGACTGGGCAGACCAGGGCCTCTCTTATGTTGCCAGAGCAACCTCTGTCTACTACCCCTGGACCACGTGGCTCCCACCTCGATACTTGACTTTATCCCCCGTTTGTATGTGCTTTGGGGACAGGAACCCTTTTCACTGTATTTTATTGTCTGATACATGGTGGTGTTCCATAAATACTTGTTGAAAGACAAAACACAATTTCAGACCTATCTCTGGAAATTTCTATGTAAGTATCTATTCAAATGAAATTTTATGAACTTGGATCATTGTATATATGCTTTAGGTACACACATTTTGGGAAATGCTTTTTAGCACCAAATAGACTTTCACCTAAGAGCTTTTAAATGGCATTCTGTTATAGGAGTGTATTTTATTATAATTTGTTTGGTCACTTCTTGACAATCACCGTTGTTAAAATAACAGTGTGTTGAGCTTTCATACACTTTATCTTCATCTACCATTTTGATTATCGCCTTAGGATGAATCCGAGAAGTGAAACTGCTTAGTCAATATTCTTTCATCTTTGCCCAGCTGCCTTCTGGAACGGCTGTAGTCATGTACTCTCCTATCAATATCAGGGCCTGTTTCACTTACACTGGGTGGTGGTGTTTTTCTTTTTTGCTCTGGTTGCACTGCGCAGCATGTAGGATCTTAGCTCCCAACCAGAGATGGAACCTGCGCCCCGCCTGCATTGGAAGCACAGAGTCGTAACCAGTGGACCACCAGGGGAGTTCCTACACTGGGTATAATTGATTTTTTATATTTTTTCAAATTTGATAGAGGAAAATGGTAACTTGTTTTAACTTGAGGGCATAGTTCTTGTCATATCATGGAAAGCTTGTCATATCATGGAAAGTGAGTAGTATGATTCTCTTCTTCAGTCAAGAAATAGATGAGGACTTTCCTGGTCATCCAGTGGCCAAGACTCTGTGCTCCCAATGCAGGGGGTTCGGCTTTGATCCCTGGTCAGAGAACTAGATCCTACATGCCACAACTAAAGATCCCGCATGCTGCAATGAAGGTTGAAGATCCAGTGTGCTGCAACTAAGATCTGGTGCAGCCAAATACATTTTAAAAAAATATCAAAAAAAAAGAAACATGAAATCACAAATGTGAATCTCCTTTCCTGCAATCAGCTTTAATTCAAGAGATACTGTGAAGCGATTATCTTGGACCTGACAGCTTTTGCCAGGCCCTCTGTGATGAATCACTTTGCTGATAAGAGAAGGGAAGTTTGTAGGATGTTTATGACCCACGGAGCTACCTAATCAGTTAAAACAAACACGTTAAATTAAAACTCGTCTACTTGGTAGTAAGTGGCAGATTTCCTGGGTTTCTCCTCCTGCCACTCAATACTTTAGTGAGCAGATTCGCTGGAAGACTGCTTTATTACTCTCCTAAAATGTAAGCCTTTATGATTGTTAAAATTGTAAAACATGTTTAGATTGTTATGAGAAGTCGTAAAACTTGACTGGTAGAGATTAAGTGTTGATTGACGATTGAACTTACTGTTAAGCATTTTAGTTGTAACTGAACTTAAGATGAACTTACTAGGATTTTCAAAAATTATTTTCCCACCAGACTAAATTGTTTTATTCTCTAACACTGTGCTGTGCTTAGTCGCTCAGTCATGTCCGACTCTTTGCAACCCTATGTATTGTAGCCCGCCAGACTCCTCTGTCCTTGGGGATTCTCCAAGCAAGAATACTGGAGTGGGTTGCCATGCCCTCCGGCAGGGGTTCGTCCCAACCCAGGGATTGAACCCAGGTCTCCCATGTTGCAGGTAGATTCCTTACTGTCTGATCCACTCTAGCACTGTAGATGGCCATACTCACTTTTGGTTTTTAAGTCTGCTGTCATGATATTCATGGCTGTTCTTTAGGGGGAAGAAATTGGATATAATTGACATGTAATAAAATTCACCATTTTAGAGTATATATAATTCAGTGATTTTTAGTATAGTCACAAGTTTGTACGGCCATCACCACCATCTAATTCTCACTGAGTAATCTCATTGTCATACTTTGGTTAAGTTAGTACTTCATCTCATCTGGAAACATGATATTCAGTCATAGCTAATTTTTAATGTGTACTGAAGTCCTTTTGATAATTAACCAAAGGTGATTTTTCTCATAAATATTTTAAAAGTTACCAGGCAAAGAACACCCCTCCAAAAGGTATTTGGACAACAGTTGGAAAGAGAACATTAGGTATTTCTGGAACATTCCATCTTTGTAAATTTCAGTCTCTCATATGGTCCAAGAGACCAATTATTTTTACTTTTTCCGCTCTGTGAAAATAACGGCCTTCTGTACTTTTCATGATCTCCTTTGGGAGAGAGGATTTCATGAACTCATTTCTGAGCATTATTGATTTCTCTTCCATCTGGAATATTTCTGTGTCTGTGACAGAGTTTTAAGGAAACAAATAATATCTACTTTACAGTATGGTTGTTTTTGTGTGTATCTTTGGTGTCCCCAGCTAGGTTAAAAGCTCCTTAGGGCAGGGGATGTGTCAGAGGCTCCTACAAACCCTCCACAGGAGCCCACACAAAGACACAGAGATGGCACTTGGCAAACATTGATGACCTTGACTTGCTTCTTTGCAACTGCTCTGCAGCTATTTATGTTCTGGGAAAAGGGGACCTTTGAGTTCTGCTTCTGCTACTTACTAGTGGTCTGATATTGGAAAAGTTACATACAAATCTCAGAACCTCCTTTTTGGAACTATTTATTTTGAAAAATGTTACACATCTGCAACAGCAGAGGACAGTCAAACCCCAATGTACCCACTATCCTCCTTAAATAATTTTTACTATAAGGCCATTCTTTTTCATCTACACACCCATCCCCTTCTGCACTCTATTCCTAACCCACCACTGAATTATTTTAAAACAAATCCCAAACATTGTTGTATCTGTAAATATTTCAGCATATATCTCTAAAATATAAGGATTTTTTCTACCATGGCCATAATGTCATTGTCCCACCTAATGATGTCATCACTAATTCTTTAATATCATCAAACTTCCAAACTTTCTTAAATTTCCCTGATTTTCTGTCATCTTTGTCATCTCATTCTCTTGTTGTTTTATAATTGATTTGTTTGACTGAAGATCCAGGCAAATTAACTCATTTATTTGGTTGGTTTGTCTCTTTTCTGTTAGTCTATCCATTCTCCTCTCCTCTTTTTTATTTTCCATTTATTTATTGAAGAAGTTGAGTCATAAACCTGTAGAACTTCTTGCATTTTGGATTTTTCTTTTTGTATCCACGTTGTGTAGTTTGCAGCAATGAAATTAAAAGACACCTACTCCTTTGAAGGAAAGTTATGACCAACCTAGACAGCATATTAAAAAGCAGAGACATTACTTTGCCAACAAAGGTCTGTCTAGTCAAGGCTATGGTTTTTCCAGTGGTCATGTATGGATGTGAGAGTTGGACTATAAAGAAAGCTGAGTGCCAAAGAATTGATGCTTTTGAACTGTGGTGTTGGAGAAGACTCTTGAGAGTCCCTTGGGCTGCAAGAAGATCCAACCAGTCCATCCTAAAGGAGATCAGTCCTGGGTGTTCATTGGAAGGACTGATGTTGAAGCTGAAACTCCAATACTTTGGCCACCTGATGTGAAGAACTGACTCATTTGAAAAGACCCTGATGCTGGGAAAGATTGAGGGCAGGAGGAGAAGGGGATGACAGGGGATGAGATGGTTGGATGGCATCTTTGACTCGATGGACAGGGAGGCCTGGCGTGATGCAGCTCATGGGGTCGCAAAGAGTCGGACACGACTGAGCGACTGAACTGAACTGTGTAGTTTAGCATTGTTTCTTCATCCTTTGTATGAAATGGTGTATGTGTGTTAGTTGCTCAGTTGTGTCTAACTCCTTGTGACCCCGCTGACTGTAGCCTGCCAGGCTCCTCTGTCCATGGACTTGTCCAGACAAGAATACTGGAGTGGATTGCCACTCCCTTCTCTAGGGGATCTTTCCAACCAGGGATCAAACTCTGCTCTCCTATATCGCAGGCAGATTCTTGACCATTTGAGCTACAGGAAGTATAAAATGGTAGGTAGAGCTAGAGGCTCAGTCAGACCCACGTTCAGTTTCTTTTTATGAGACTACATCACAGGTGATGTTGTATATCCTTCCTCATGCATCTCATCAGGAGCCATGTTGCATCTGATCATCTTTAGTGGCATGAGGGGCCAGTGTCAATGGGGTCAGGGGTGTTATTAGTCTTATCTGTTTGAATAAAGTTCTCTATCAGGTTTTTACCTAGTTTATCAGCCATTGATGATCATTACTTGGATCCTTTATTTTGTTAGGAGTTGCAAAATCATGAACTTTAATTCCATCCTTTCTGTATGTTTTAGCTGAAATGAAAGAATACTTTTAAAGTTTCACAGACTGTTTGGTTACTCTAAAATACAATCTGTACAAGAAAGGCAAGATACTTACTAGTTTTCAGAATGAGTTGTTTTCTTAGTATTCTCCAAAGATGATCAGTGAGATTACCATTTTAGCAATCCTATGAACAATGGATTTTGATATCTCTGGGCTTTAATTCTTTGCAGCAATTTTTCTTCTTTAAATATATATGTGTGTGTATGTATATATATATATGTATCTATAATACATAATGAATTCATTGATATTTCCAATTCAAAATTAGAATGTAAAGTGTTCATATAACTTTTGATTTTTGTATATTCTTTCTCTTACACTGAAATCTTGGTTCCTAATAATAGTAACATAACTGCTTTATCCTACAATATACTTGTATCAGAATAATGATGCCAATATTATTGCTAACAGTATAATTAATGAGAATAGATTAGGGTATCTGTTTATCCTACCAGGGGTGTAGAATGAAATTACCATTATAAACCTGTTTAAAAATTTTTTCCGCTAATTTCAGCTTTCCTTGTTTTATTCTTGTTTTGATGTTTAGGGTTAAGTTTTTTTTTTTTTTTTAAGGATTAAATACCCAAGGTGAAAATTAGTTAAGTCACTCAGTCGTGTCCGACTCTGCGACCCCGTGGACTGTAGCCCACCAGGCTCCTCCATCCATGGGATTCTCCAGGCAAGAATACTGGAGTGGGTTGCCATTTCCTTCTCTAGGGGATCTTCCCGACCCAGGGATTGAACCCACGTCTCCTGCATTGCAGGCAGACGCTTACCCAAGGTAGAAGGGATAAAAAGAAAATCTATGGGTTTCTGTCAGAATTAAATGAAAACAAGGTGAGAAAGAACACTATAATATCTGATCATACTGTAAACCATAGCATTTATGGAGCAGTAAAGCATTGGCTATTGTGATTATTTCTCTGCCCACCCTCATTCCCAGTCAGAGAACACTATTGGTTAAACTGTCAAGAGCTCACCTGGTTCCCGACTCCGGGTTGGTTACTAGCTTCTAGGACTCAATTCTTTCATTTGGCCATTCAACCTCTCCATGATTTAACTTCTCCATGTTGCAGGTTTTTCACTTGTAAAATGGTGATAAATTACAATACCTACTGCACTGGTTTTTGATGAAGATTAAAGGAGAATATGCACTCGATTTTATTTCTTTCCTTCTTCCTTCCCCAGTTTCCTGCATCTTCCCTCTCCTGTCTCCTGTAGGAAAGCTGTGTGAGGAATCCAAACCATTTGAAAGATGACAGCCAAGCAAACAGAGCCAGTCACTGTCATTAGCCTTCGGGAGCTGAACCTAGGGACCTCAGAGCCACAGCCGAGAGGTAAGGGGACCGTAGAAGTCTCTGATCCTCAAGTTACTGTTGAATCCCTCCTCTTCTCTGTATTTACTATTTTTATAGCAACAAATTGGTTTTCCAACATCCTCCAGAGTGAATGATAATCCATACACCTTGCCTCCCCACAGAGGCTGTTCCTTTCACTCTGTTTTTCCTTGTTAGAGTCAAAGACGTTCACTGTGGAAGAAGCTGTGGAGACCATCGGATTCGGACGCTTCCACATTGCCCTGTTTCTGATCATGGGCAGCACGGGGGTGAGTGCTTAGAGATGATTTATAGTTGGATATAGGAGTGTGTATCTGTTAATCCCAGACTTCTAATTTATCCCTCCCCTGCCCTTTCCCTTCTGGTAACCGTAAGTTTATTTTCTATGTCATGAGTCTATTTCTGTTTTGTAAATAAATTCATTTGTCAATACTCATTTAAAAAAAAAAGGTTTAAATTGAAACACTGGAAAGAGAGGCGAAAACTATGGTATCATTCTAAGTCAGATTAAACACGTGGTTCACATTTTATGCATAACTATCACCTGGATACCTGTTGTGATTACAGATTCACTGACCCTGCAACTGGTACCCCTGAAGGTTTGTGGTGCCACTGAAGGTAGTTGGAGTTCAGGGCCCCACGTGTCTGGAATGTGTGTGTAACAGCATCACGACAGTCTCAGTCCATGACAGGGACTCCGAGGCCTCAGACGTCTCTAAGGTCTTCAGAGGTCTTTTGCGGTGCTACTCCTTCATGACTGCCCCTAGCTTCTGGCTGGTCCTTCTCCCATAAGGCTATTAAATCAGAGTAGGACAGAGCCTTATCCCTTATTGACTTATTTCCTTCTAAGACTCTTGAGAGGAGTGGAGTCCAGATTAATACTGACCTAACTGCTCTAGGTGAGTTTAATATATAAGTATTCTTCTGAGATCATCAGGTCACTTCTTACACATGATATTTTTTGGACTAAAAAGTACCAACTATTTGAATTCTAAACATGACTATAATACTCTCCAAGGAGAGATGAGCCATTATGATATATTTCAAATTCCCACATATTAGCTAACATTAGCCATGCCTGTTTCATCCCAGACCTTCAAGTTACACAAATACAAGAAGTACCATAATAAACACCCCATACAAATATTCTGTTATTATTCATAGAATGTGTCTCAAACAAATGCACCTTTCCCTCCCTTTAATTTCCCCTTTTTCTTTTAATGTCCTTCAGACCCTGTCAATGATATCATTATTCATCTGTTCCTCCAGGCAGAAAACCTCAGAATGATCTTGGAATCTTCCTTGTTCATTATTGCATTGAATTTCTATCATCTAACATCTACTTCTTCCTTTCCCTGGGAGATAAACTCATCCTGGAATGAATTACAAGATATGGACAGAGGAAGATATTTCTTTCAATAGAAAATATAAATATTTAGTAGCACATCTTACACTAATTTTACTAAACAGTCATTCTTTCCTGATGATGAGCTCGTATTGTTTTGTATTCATTGCTTATTTTCTAACTTTCATGAATCTTGCCTCCCCACTGCAGCCTCTTGAAATCGGGGACTATTTCAACAGTCCATTTGCAAAGGATACGCCCTGAGATCTCGAGGATGACACGTATAGGACAGCAGTGTTGGGCTGATGTAAATGCTGGTGAATAACTTGGGTCATCTGCCAACTAAATGACCCCCACATAACATCCTCATAGTGTTAAATGCAAAAACATGAAACATCACAAGGGAATACATGTCATAAATCTTGAGGGACCCTCTCAAAATTGTTCAAACCATAAATGTTACATCCATGAAAGCCAAAGTTGTTCTGTAGTTCTTTATCCAACTAGCAGGGCTGAGTGAGTATGTAATAGGTAGATCCTCCTTAAGTGGGGGGCAGGAAGGAGGAGGTTAGGACTGGAAGGATGACAGGCAGACCTGGGAAGCAGGGACAACAGGCCAGCACTTGGACACCGTGTTTTCCTTCCTTCTGTTTGAGGTTGCCGAGGCCATGGAGATCATGTTAATAGCGGTTGTGTCTCCTGTCATCCGCTGTGAATGGCAGCTGGAGAACTGGCAGGTGGCATTAGTGACCACGGTGAGTGCCCACTTCCTGTGCCGAGAATGAAGCAGCTGAGGCCCCAGGGTTTCCACTCCCCTCCCTCGTCCCCCTGGCGGAGGGCCACGGAATCCCTCTCTACCTGCTGTTTTGGTTCCCAAACTAGCATTTGAGGCCTTTCTCCCTTTTCTCTTTTCCTCTAGGGAGATAACCTTGAACTGCTCATTTTCCAGACCCTAGCAGGAGCCCGGAAGAGACACAAATCAGAGAAAGTGCGCCTTGGCCAAATTTGGGGATTCACAAACTGATAGGAGTTTAAAAAAAAATCAAGTGGCTGACCTAGAGTTGATGTTGAAAGAGATATATATTTGACAAGGAAGGCCATTAGAAGAAGAGTAAAAGGGAGCAGGGGGCTTCCCTGGTGGCTCAGATGCTAAAGAATCCGCCTGCCCATGAAGGAGACATGGGTTTGATCCCTGGGTTGGGAAGGTTACCTGGAGAAGGGAATGTCTACCTTCTTTAGTATTTTTGTCTGGGAAAACCGTTGGACAGAGGAGCCTGGCAGGCTACAGCCCATAAAGTCGCAAAAGTGCAGACATGACATCACAACTGAATAACAACAACCAAAAGGGAGCACAATGTGTGACCCCAAAGTACACTGCTTTGGCATGTGGATTATTTTGAGCTGAGGGCACTTGAGACCAAGCAGACTCAAGAGAAACTTTTACATTTCCCTTAACTACATAAAGAATTTAGATAAGGGGCCTGGCTCTCAGAGACAGAGAGTTATTGCCAGAGATAACTTTCATCTGAATGACCTATCCATGTGGCAGTGCAGACATCTAATTACCAGACATCTGTTCTTCTCATTGTCCTGTGAGTGACCTCCCTCCCCTTTGAGGCATATAAGCCTCAACTGTCCAATGTGCCCTTGGGTCTTATATTTTTATGGGATTCTTTTACGTACAAAATTAAACTTGCTTTTCTCCTCTCAATCTGCCTTGCATGCTAAGTCGCTTCAGTTGTGTACGACTCTTTGCCACCCTATGGACTATAGCCCACCAGGCTCCTCTGTCCACTTGATTCTCCAGGCAAGAATATTGGAGTAGGGGAAAAAAAAAAAAGAACCCTGGAATGGTTTTCCATGCCTTCCCCCAGGGGATCTTCCCAACTCAGGGATCGAACCTGTGTCTCTTACATCTCCTGCATTGACAAGTGGGTTCTTTACCACTAGCGCCACCTGGGAAGCCCCTCAATGTGTCAATTTATCTTAAATCAATTTAATTATTGGACCAGCCAAAGAGTATAGAAGGGTAGAGGGAAAATTTTAACCCCCCAACAAGAGGCAGAAAATCTTGCCATCAACTATCATCATCTTTCAAAAAAAGAAAGGCCATGTGAATACCAATTATCGGAAAGAAAATTATTCCAGAACAAGAGCCCTTCATAGTTAATAAATTTGGATTTATGCAAAATGTGTCACATTGTTTTCATTTCTACCATTTTGCTGAGGATTAGGTTTCGTTATGGTATGGCATCCGTCCCAGGCTTGGCATTGAAAAATCGGCTTTTCCCCCCTTCAGTCATGTCCTAGAGAGAACAGTGCACAGAAGAAAGGATGGCTTTTGTGGTTCAAGTATAAATATGATTTTTTTTTTTTTATTAGTTCCCTGTGGAAGAAATGCTCTTTTTTTTCTAGGACCCCTGCTTCTACCTGGTGTCAACGATTTCAGGGGTGGAAATCATCAACCTCTGACATCTTAAAAAGGAGTCAGGGGAGAGTTTTGTGAAAGCCTATTTTTCAACTTCCAACCCCACCCACATTTTGTCTTCTTTGTTTAGACGGATGAATGCTTAATGCGGTAAATTAGCATATTGTAAAAATGCTGCTTAGAGGATAACTTCTTCTCAACCCACCTCCAGATGGTGTTTTTTGGCTACATGGTATTCAGCATCCTCTTTGGCCTCTTGGCTGACAGATACGGCCGCTGGAAGGTAGGCTGTCTTTAAGGGTGATCTGGAATTTTCTTTTGTGTGTTCTTTTGTGGTGATGTGACCACTGTTTTTCTTGTGGGTTTTTTTTTTTTTTTTGGTGTTTATTTATTTGGCTGCAACTGGTCTTAGTTGGGGCACACAGAATCTTTGATCTTCATTGTGGTGTGTAGGATCTTTAGTTGCAGCGTATGGGATCTAGTTCCCCAACCCAGAATGAAACCAGGGCCCCCTGCATTGGGAGCTTGGAGTCTTAACCACTAGACATCCAGGGAGGTCCTACCACTGCTTTTCCTTCATGGACATTTTTCTATCAATACCTAAGTGAGAGAATATGGAAATGTCCTTCTGTGACACCTTGTCTTTTAGCTTTGTCATCTTTCCCCAAGACTCTTGTCCCCGTAGCTGATCCTTGTACTCCAGGTGCCGCTGATGGATGTGTGTAATTAGAACACAGCAGATAGAATGTGGGGGCTGCATGTATAAACAAGTATAAACATAAGCAGTTTCGCATTAGTTAACTTGGGTATAGCTTTGAAACTAACCCACTTGCTTGATGTCACACATACTGAGATTCAACATCGAGACACAGAACTATGTTTTCTGATGATAAACCCAGATCTACCTATCTTGTGTGATATTTGGTGGGGAAGACCTCTTTAGGTGTAATTACAAAGGAAGACAGTCATAGGCTGGGATGTGTGTTTCAAAGTGCACAAAATATCAGATTTTGACAAGTGAATATGAAAACATAAGCTTTGCAAAAAAAAATGTAGAGAGCACAAAAAGGCATTTTACAAAAGGAGACATACAAATTGTCAAGAAACCTTGAAAAGCATTCAGTCACAGGAGTTATCAGAAGCAAAATTACACAGCGAGATAATTTTTCATTGTCAAAGCCATATCAAACGTCAGGCCCATAAGGAATTTTTCTTTTTCTTGAAGAACACTGCAAGTGTCCAGACACCCTCACGTACAATTGATATAATATTTCTGACCATCAATTTGGCAGCATAAACCAGGAACCTTGAGAATACCCAATCTCCCTGTCTGACAGTTTGCCTTCCAGAAATCTATTTTATTTAGATCATCAGAGAACCCCAAAGATTTATGCAGAGTGTTTCTCTGCTGATTTTAATAGGAAATATAAAACCATCTCAGCAGTCAATGTAGGGGAAAGGTTTATGCATTTCATTATATTATGTGTGTTATGGTATGTCTTTTCAATGGAATATTTTGCAACTATTAAGGATATATTTTCCCTTAGTAACAGTGAAAATAGGATAAAACTATGTTAATAGTATTTTCTCTGGATTGGAGAAGCAAAAGTGATTTAAGTATTTTTATATCTTTTCTTTTTTCCATATCTTCTGCTATAAACTTGTATTATTCTTATAATTACCAAAAAAGCAAATCCCTTAAAATTTCTCCCTATACTCATTCTGCTTATATTCTCATACTCATGTTCTGCCCTGGTCCTGCCATCCCTGTTTGCTGGGAGGGTGAGTTTTGCGTCCTGCTTTACATGTTCATTTTCCACTTATGAGGGTGGACATCTTGAACGAGTTTTGACGAGTGGTCTAAACTTAAAATGTTGGGGCTTTCAGACAATAAAATGATATGGATTATATTTTTTGATGATTATGAGAGATTAGCGAGTTCTCTAAAGATTAGCTCCACAGAGAAGCAAACATCTGGATGAAATTAAAAATCACCTTCAGAAGTTAAGTTTCTTCCTGCCCTTCCATGGGAGCAGATCCCATTAACGTCTCCTTTTGTTGCTTCAGATTTTGTTCATCTCGTTCCTGTGGGGAGCTTACTTCTCCTTGCTGACTTCATTCTCTCCATCGTACATCTGGTTTGTCTTCCTGCGGACCATGGTGGGCTGTGGCGTGTCTGGCCATTCACAAGGGTAAAGATTTTACCTAAAGCCCCCCCGAGGGAGATACTATGAAAACCCATAGTCACATTCACTGTGGTTAAGAGACTAAGAGCATCAGTAAGTTGCAAATGTATAGACTTCACTTGTACTAATCTTTTCTTTTTTGAGTTTTTTCCCCTCTGGTGATGGCTGCTTATCCCACTGGAAGTTCTTTGCCCATGAAAATGATGTTTGATGGTAAGGCTAGCAGGGTGTTAGATCAAGGATGTCTTAATTTCCTTGTTCCTAAGGCTGATAAGCATTTATTTTTTTTTAGATAAATAATATTTTGTGAGACTAACTGCAAACAAAAAGGGCCATACAAAGTAGGTAACAAAAATGATGTCAACCCAAACACAGTTTCACTTCCTTTCAACCCAAACACAATTTCTTGAGAATTTCTGGGAGACTTTAGTTTGACCATAAGCCGCTGTAACACTCAGGAATAACCGTTTTAAAGTGCCTGTAACTGAAGACCATTGCAAAGTGAGTTTGCAAAGCAGGTGAGACATATTGAAACAGCTGGGCTGCTGCTGGCTTTTTCTCTGCCCTTGGTTAGTTGTGTAATGTCTCATCATACAGGGTGTGAAAGTTGTTATACAAAATGTTCAACAACTTGGAAGCCTCCATTTAATTAACAAGGCTCCTCCAGCTATTCTCTCCTGGGTGCCTTGCAGCAAGTTGCCCTTAGAATATATTAGAAGTCAAAGCACCTAATTATTACCCTAATGGTTTAGAGAAAGAATTGTTCTTCCCTAGAGGATAAGTTAAACATCACTCTGAGCTCTGACACCCTAATGGAGTAGAAGTAGAATTTGAAAACATCCCTTAGGAAGCAGCTCAATAAATATGTTGAAACTCCATACCCTGGTTAATAATGGCAACAGAGAATAACAGTTAGAAAATGGATGGGTTGGAAGTCCGTTTATTCTGCTGTTCAAAAAATTAATATGGACTTAATTAGAAACCTGTGCTTTGACTATCATCATTGGTTGGAAAAACTATTTACCTTCTCTTGGGTGTATTTTAATTTCCCACATATGTTTTGGTAAAGGGAATTGGGCTTGACAAAACATTTTGCCAGTGTGTCTTTCTCTTGGTGAAAGAAATAGGGCTAATATCTCTTAAATGGTAGAAGGCTTCAAATAACTTTGGGAATAAAAAATGTAAACAGAAGAGCACTTAGAAGTTTATTTTTTATTGTTTTCTTTTATGGGTTAATGATTATATTTTAGTGTATGATTGCATAGGGAAAGCTTCTGTTTCTCTTTACATACTCAGTACTTAAATATGATACTGCTGACACCAAATGCATGGATTTTTTTTTACACACCAACAAATCCTGCAATATCAGCTGGGTGTTCTCCAACATCAGAACATCAACATTCAGTTCTGACCCTCACTGAGGTTAGTATGGACCTGACAGGTTTAGGGCTCAGTCCCAAAACACTCCTTATGTGACTTATATGCAGAGTACACCATGCGAAATGCCCGGCTGGATGAAGCTCAAGCTGGAATCAAGATTGCCAGGAGAAATAGTGATAACCTCAGATAGGCAGAGGACAACACTCTAATGACAGAAAGTGAAGAGGAACTAAAGAGCCACTTGATGAAGGTGAAAGAGGAGAGTGAAAAAGCCGGCTTAAAACTCAATATTCAAGAAATGAAGATCATGGCATCTGGTCCCATCACTTCATGGCAAATAGATGGGGAAACAATGGAAACAGTGACAGACTTAATTTTCTTACCTTTCTTTATAGTTCAACTTTCACATCCATACATGACTACTGGAAAAACCATAGCTTTGACTAGACAGGCCTTTGTTGGCAAAGTAATGTCTCTGCTTTTTAATACGCTGTCTAGGTTGGTCATAACTTTCCTTCCAAGGAGTAAGCGTCTTTTAATTTCATGGCTGCAGTCACCATCTGCAGTGATTTTGGAGCCCCCCCAAATAAAGTCTGACACTGTTTGCACTGTTTCCCATCTATTTGCCATGAAGTGATGGGACCAGATGTCATGATCTTAGTTTTCTGAATGTTGAGCTTTAAGCCAACTTTTTCACTCCTCTTTGACTTTCATCAAGAGGTTCTTTAGTTCTTCACTTTCTTCCATAAGGGTGGTGTCATCTGCATATCTGAGGTTATCGATATTTCTCCCAGCAGTCTTGATTCCAGCTTGTGCTTCATCCAGCCCAGTGTTTCTCATGATGTACTCTGCATATAAGTTAAATAAACAGGGTGACAATATACAGCCTTGGCGTACTCCTTTTCCTATTTGGAACCAGTCTGTTTTTCCATGTCCAGTTCTAACTGTTACTTCCTGACCCACATGCAGATTTCTCAGGAAGCAGGTAAGGTGATCTGGTATTCCCATCTCTTGATTAATTTTACACAGTTTGTTGTGATCCACAGAGTCTAAGGCTTTGGCATTGTCAATAAAGCAGAAGTAGATGTTTTTCTGGAACTCTCTTGCTTTTTTGATGATCCAGCAGATGTTGGCAATTTGATCCCTAGTTCCTCTGCCTTTTCTAAATCCAGCTTGAACATCTGGAAGTTCACGGTTCATATACTGTTGAAGCCTGGCTTGGAGAATTTTGAGCATTACTTTGCTGGCATGTGAGATGAGTGCAATTGTGCAGTAGTTTGAGCATTCTTTGGCATTTCCTTTTTTAGGGATTGGAATGAAAACTGATCTTTTCCAGTCCTGTGGCCACTGCTGAGTCTTCCAAATTTTCTGGCATATTGAGTGCAGCACTTTCACAGGATCATCTTTCAGGATTTGAAATAGCTCAACTGTAATTTCATCACCTCCACTAGCTTTGTTTATAGCGATGCTTCCTAAGGCCCACTTGACTTCACATTCCAGGATGTCTGGCTCTAAGTGAATGATCACACCATCGTGATTATCTGGGTCATGAAGATCTTTTTTGTATAGTTCTTCTGTGTATTCTTGCTACCTCTTAATATTTTCTGCTTCTGTTAGGTCCATACCATTTCTGTCCTTTATTGAGCCCATCTTTGCATGAAATGTTCCCTTGGTATCTCTAATTTTCTTGAAGAGATCTCTAGTCTTTCCCATTCCATTGTTTTCCTCTATTTCTTTGCACTGATCACTGAGGAAAGCTTTCTTCTCTCTCCTTGCTATTCTTTGGAACTCTACATTCACATGGGCATATCTTTCCTTTTCTCCTTTGCTTTTGGCTTCTCTTCTTTTCACAGATATTTGTAAGGCCTCCTCTGACAGCCATATTGCTTTTTTACATTTCTTTTCCTTGGGGATGATCTTGATCCCTGTGTCTGTACAATGTCATGAACCTCTGTCCATAGGTCATCTGTCTATCCGATCTAGTCCCTTAAATCTATTTCTCATTTCCACTGTATAATTGTAAGGGATTTGATTTAGGTCATACCTGAATGGCCTAGCGGTTTTCCCTACTTTCTTCAATTTAAGTCTGAATTTGGCAATAAGGAGTTCATGATCTGAGCCACAGTCAGCTCCTGGTCTTGTTTTTGCTGACTGTATAGAACTTCTCCATCTTTGCTTGTGATGAATATAATCAATGTGATTTCGGTGTTGACCACTGGCGATGTCCATGTGTAGAGTCTTCTCTTGTTTTGATGGTTAGATAGCGTCATCAAATCAATGGACATGGATCTGAGAGAATTCCGTGAGACAATGAAGGAAACAGGAGTCTGGCATGCTACATTTTGTGGGGTCGCAAAGAGTTGAATACAACTTAGCAACTGAACAACGCTCCTAGGGCATAGGTGTGTTCACCAGCCTGGATTTGTTACGGATTTTTATGAACCCTGTCTGTTATGGATTTTTATGGAGGCTTCCTCATGTAGTCATGATTGATTATTAATTTGTTTTCCAGCCCCTCTCTTCTCTCCAGAGGAGGGGGGATAGGGCTGAAAGTGCCAAGATTCTAATCATGGCTTAGTGTTTGAAGACCAGCCACCATCCAGGATGCATCAAGCATCACCTCCTTAGAATAAATGATGCTCCTATCATCCAGGAAATCCCAAGGTTTTCAGGAACTCTATGTCAGGGACTGGCGTCAAAGACCAAGTATTAGCAGGAACCAGGGCTTCCCAGGGGCTTCCCTCGTAGCTCAGTTGCTAAAGAATCTGCCTGCATTGCAGGAGACCTGGGTTCCATTGCTGAGTCCGGAAGATCCCCTGGAGGAGGAAATGGTGACCCACTCCAGTATTCTTGCCTGGAAAATCCCATGGACAGAGGAGCCTGGTGGGCTACAGTTCATGGGGTTGCAAGGATTGGACACAACTTAGTGGCTAAACCGCCACCAGGGCTTCCCTGGGGGCTCAGACAGTAAAGAATCTGCCTGCATCTCGGAAGGCCTGGGTTCGATCCCTGGCCTCAGAAGGCCTGGGTCAGGAAGATCTCCTGGAGGAAGGCATGGCAACCCACTCCAGTATTCTTGCCTGGAGAATCCCATGGACAGAGGAGCCTGGTGGGCTACTGTCCATGGGGTTGCAAAGAGTTGGACATGACTGAGCATCTTTCACTTTCAGGGACAGAGACCAACATATGTATTTCTTATCATTTTACAGTGATGAATTTTTTTTCTGAGTTCTTTATCAAAGAAACAAGAAAAATTATGATTTTTTTTTTTTTTTTTAGAAAAGTGTGTTTATTTATTTTTGGCTGTGCTGGGTCTTCATTGCTTTGTGCAGGCTTTCTCTAGTTGTGAGCAGGGCACTGTTTGTTGTGGTGCTTCGGCTTCTCACTGTGGTGGCTTCTTGAGTTGCAGAGCATGGGCTCTAGGAACACAGTAGTTGTGGCACGTGGGCATAGTCGCCCCATGGCATGTGGAATCTTCCTGGACCAGGGATCGAACCTGTGTCCCCTGCATTGGCAGGCGGATTCTTATTCACTGTGCCACCAGGGAAGTCCAATGACTGTTTTATAAGAAGAGTTATTTGGTTTTATAAAAGCGTAATTGTGTTTTCCCCCTTCCTGTTTAGGCTAATCATAAAGACTGAATTCTTGCCTACAAAATATCGAGGCTACATGCTCCCCTTGTCTCAGGTGAGTTAAGACAAATTCTACCCAGTCTTTGGATCCTGTACAGAATGGTGTAGATGGTTTTTCTCCTGGTCAGTTAATGGTCCTTTGATCAGCACACTCCTGTTACTTGGTACCAGCCAAAAAGCATTAGGGATGCTTGACCACAGAGGTCAATTCCAAGGCGTTCTGAGCCAGGACTTCTATCATCCACAGCAGGATTTAGAGCACAGTAACCCCTTCCTCAGGATACAGTCCACTGGCTGGTTTCACTAGAGTGACAGTCGCTCAGGAATGCATCTGCGATGAACATTCTCTCCCCATTGAGTCTTCAGTGGAGGCACATAGAGTCTCCCTGTGGACAGTAGTGTCCGTAACTGGCCTGTGCCTGTGAGCACTTTTGTAATAGCCTCCTCCCAGCTGAGCCGTTTCTCTAGGTGAGAAGATGAGGATGCTTCCCGCCCCGCCTCAGACCGCTGCTGGCTACTGACTAGTGGTTTTGCACCTGAAGCTCCGTCAGTCTAGGAGCCCTTGTACCGTCTTTGATGTCATCATTATCCTGAAGCCCTGACTTTCAAAGGACCCTGGAAGGTGATGACACTTCCTGCCGAAGAATATATTAATATATTTGGCAATGAATAAAACAGTAGGAGAATATTTAAAATTGTATTTTTAATTTTTCTGACACTAAATTTAGACAACACCAACAAAAAATGTAGGCAACCAAATGCTAAGTCTTTATATCCCTCCCAGCTTTCTTCTTATCTTTGTCAAGATAAATGCCCACACTTTCAATAGTTAGGGGTTGGGTTTTACACTTAATGTTATTTAATAGACATGATCTGGTTCAGGCTCATCTGTGAACATTTTCTCTTCCATCTACAACTTGCTTTTGTCATGATCCCATGTCATGACATGGTTTTATCTTCTCATTGCTGGTTTTATTTTCCAGGTCTTCTGGGGTCATCTAATTGATGAATCCAATGATTTTAGGTGGCTAATGAGTTGGCCAAAAAGTTCTTTTGGGTTTCCCATAACATCTCAAGGGAAAAACCAAACAAACTTTTTGGGCAACCCAATATGTTTCTTTCCACTGCCCCCCCCCCCGCCCCCCCCCCCCCCCCCACCAAATATCTATCTACAGCCAAGAGCATCTTCTTGAACTTCAGACCCAGGTAGTCAGTTACCTGATAGTCCCTTGACTATCCTGCAGGCTCCTCAAATACATAGAACATTCATAGACCTAATCTTTGCGTCCTCCCCTGGAGCCTTTTATGTCCGTATTTCCACTGCCAGCAAACACTGTCCCCTCAGTTGTCTGAGTCACACACTCAAGAGCTGACCTGAACCCCTCCCTTCCCCTCGCCTCCATTCAATCACTCACAAAGCCCCACTGATTCATATCCTATTAGGGGACCTACAACTGTAGTGTGTTTGTGCTTAGCCGCCCAGTTGTGTCTGACTCTTTGCAACCCCATGGACTGTGGCCCACTAGGGTCCTCTGTCCATGGAATTTTCCAGGCAAGATTACTGGAATGGGTTGCCATTTCCTACTCCAGGGTATCTTCCTGACCCAGGGATTGAACCTGCATCTCCTGTATTGGCAGGCAGATTCTTTACCACTGAGCCACCATGGAAGCCCTGGTGCAGTGTCTAACAGCAAATCCTGTTGCCTTTACTTCCAAAATATGTGCCAAATCCATCAAACAGGAAAAAAAAATCGTGTTCTTCTTATCATTTCACTACTAAAATCCTTTTCAGTGCCACATATCTTGTTACGTGGTCTGCTACAGTGACTTCTTACTGGCCTTCTTACAATTGCTTCTTCAGAAAGATCATCCCAGATCACGCAAGTCACTTCTTTTTTTCATAGCTCTTTCCACTTTCTGAAATATTCCTGTTGTTTTAAAAATAGACTTCCTTGGTGATGAAACAGTTACCCTGTAAGTAGCCCCACAAAGGGTCTTTTAAGATATTATCTTCTCTCCATCTCTGTGAGGTGGAACAGAATTATCATCTATTCTTCACTTCCACTGGGAAAATAATGCTCACGATAACACTCAGAATTGTTTTAATTCCCAACTCATGAGGGTGGCTGCCATGTTCTTTGTTGATATAAAATAATCTCAAGATAAATTTTTCAGGACAGAAAGCAGTATTGAGAAATATTTATACTACGTTACCATTTTAAGCAAGGAGCAAAACATATCTTCATTAGCTTGTGTACGTTTAGAACAGCTTCGGAAGGATGGAAGAAACTGGTGATACTGATTTCTTCTGAGAAGAGGTACTGGATGGAAGGAAGCTGAGAGAAAAGAGCAATCCATTCACAGTGCTCTCCTTTGCACCTTGAGTTACGAGCCAGTGGCTGTATTTTTTATTCAAGAAAAGAAAGTTTATGTCTTGGGCCCGAGGTGTTCTTAAACTTTGATGGCATTGCTGTCCCCTGTCTTGCCAAGCCTCCTACCTGTAGACAAGCAAATGGGGTCATGGAGAAGTGAAGTAGCTTCTCCAGCTCATCCAGGCCTGGAGGTGGGGCAGCTCCTCAGTCAACGACACTGCCCCGTCTCACCCTGTTACAATGCAGGACGGGGCGCTCCTGGAGTAGGGGTGTGGAGTGCATTCAGTCAGTTCAGTTCAGTCGCTCAATCATGTCTGACTCTTTGTGACCCCACGGACTGCAGAGTGCCAGGCCTCCCTGTCCATCACCAACTCCCAAAGTCCACCCAAACCCATGTCCATTGAGTCAGTGATGCCATCCAACCGTCTCATCCTCTCTCATCCGCTTCTCCTCCTGCCCTCAATCTTTCCCAGCATCAGGGTCTCTTCCAATGAATCAGTTCTTTGCATCAGGTGGCCAAAGTATTGGAGTTTCAGCTTCAGCATCAGTCCTTCCAATGAATATTCAGGACTGATCTCCTTTAGGATGGACTGGTTGGCTCTCCTTGCTGTCCAAGGAACTCTCAAGAGTCTTCTCCAACACCATAGTTCAAAAGCATCTATTCTTTGGCGCTCAGGTTTCTTTATAGTCCAACTCTTACATCCACATGTGACTATTGGAAAATAGGAGGGCTTTAACCTTCCTTCTCTCCCCCAGGTTTTCTGGTTGGCTGGCTCCCTGCTCATCATTGGCCTGGCCTCTGTGGTTGTCCCCACCATCGGGTGGCGCTGGCTTATCCGCATTGCCTCCATCCCTGGCATCATCCTCATCATGGCCTTCAAGGTGACCAAGCTCATGGGCTCCCTCTTGACCTCCCCTCTGGTTGGCAATGTGGCCTTCTTGGCCCACAGATATCTTTCTCATGTCCAGGACCTTTCTCCTTTATTTAAGTATCTGTTTCCGTCAGTTTATGTGAAAAGGGTATTTTGGCAGATTTAATGCACAAGCCATCATGAAGCTGTAAATGCAGGATATGTTTGGGGGAGAGCAGGGAGGCAGGGAATTCTAGAGTGAGGGGTACTGGGGGGAGGCCAGATGGAAAGACAGGTCTGTGTCCAGGTTACAAACAACCTGGAGGACCAGGGGCCCTGGCTGTGTGGAAGGGGTTGTATGCTGGGGAATAGGTACATGGGTATGTGGAGGCTGGGTGGGAGGGAAGATGGAAAAGGTCAGAAAAGCAGTTAGAAATGATCAGATTAATCCTGGTGGGTGATGAGGATGACCTGAACTGCCCTCTGGCCGGGGAATGGGGAAGAGGTTACTGCTGGGGGAGATGCTTTGCTGAGGAAGAACCCACTGGTCTTCACTGGGGGAGGCATCAAGGGCAGGGGGCCCTTCCAGTTGATTCTCAAGGTCCTCATGTCAGTGGAAGGCTGTGCTGTTTTCTGAGGGTGGTGTTCAAAGTATGCCACCATCAGTGGCTCGAAGGCCTCTACAATCAGGATGGTTCCCCTACTTGTGGTTCCTGCACTGTGGAGAGTTCTGGGGTTCCTGGGGAGGGCCTGGGTGATGGAGCAGCAGAAAGGCACCAGGGAGCCCTGGGCGGCAGCAGGAGATTCAGTGTAAGAATTTCATTGTATTAAGTAGGTTGGGCCAAACTGTGTGAAGCTCGGTATCGATCCACTGTCATCCTAGATAGGACTATGAGAAGGAGAAGGCAACTTTTTGTTCTACCACGACTGTGCTGGTATACCTGCCTTATTGTTGCCGTGAAGCTTGCTACATCCTTTCCCATCTCCGGAAACTGGGATGGTGCAGTATATGGAACTGTGATAGCTCTATCTTTGGGGGCCACAGCAGTTGCAGCTCTGTTGTTCTTTGTCACCTATGCCCAGTTTATTCCTGAATCTGCTCGGTTCAATGTCTCCACTGGGAACACTCCGGCTGCCCTGGCTACGCTGGAACGCATTGCCAAGATGAACCGCTCAGTCATGCCAGAGGGGAAGCTGGTGGAGCCCATCCTGGTGAGTTCCTCTCCAATCAGGGGTCGCCAGAAGTCCCCTTAGTGGTGGAAGGTGAGAGGGAAGGCGACCTGAGCCCTCCAAGGGCAGGATTAGGAAAAGAATGGAGGAAATTGAGACTAAATCCAGCTCCACCTTAAGCCTGGTGGAGCCAAGTTATGCAACATCACTTTCTTTTTCCAAATTTTATTGAAGTATAGTTGATTTTACAATGCTGTGTTTAATTTCTGCTGTATAGCAAAGTGACTCAGTTATGTATATATATTTTGTTCATAATTCCTTTCCATTTATGGTTTATCATAGGATATTGAGTATAATTCCATGTGCTATACAGATAAAATAGTCCACATCTGCTAATCCCGGATTCCCAATCCTCCTTGCCCCTCTACCCCTCAACAACCACAAGTCTGTTCTTTATATTTGTGAGTCTGTTTTTGTTTCATAGATAAGTTCATTTATGTCATATTTTAGATTCCACATATAAGTGATATATGAAATTTGTCTTTGACTTACTTCACTTAGCATGATAATCTCGAGGTCCATCCATGCTCCTGCAAACGATGTTATTACTTTCTTTTTAATGGCTGAGTAGTAATCCACTGTGTGTGTATATGTGTGTGTGTATACACACACACACACACACACACACACACATATATTATATATATACACCATATCTTCTTTATCTATCAATGGACATTTAGGCTGTTTCCATGTCTTGGCAATTGTAAATAGTGTTGCAATAGGTGCATGTATCTTTTCGATTTATAGTTTTGTCTGGATATATGCCCAGGAATGGATTGCTGGATCATATGGTAATTCTATTTTTAAAGTACTTTAAGGATTCTCCATACTAATTTCCTTAGTGGCCACACCAATTTACATTCCCACAAACAGTGTAAGAGGGTTCTTTTTTTCCCACATCCTTTCTGGCATTTATAAATTGTAGACTTTTTATTGATGGCTATTCTGCCTGCCTGCCTGCCACCACTTTCCTCATCAACAAAATGGAAATAATAGCACCTGTCTTACAGAGCTAGTCACATGATATTGCCACACTGTTTATAGCTGAGAGATTGTTCTATAATTTTATTTTCCTTGTATTGTATTGGCCTTGTCTTACTGATATCAAATGTATAAACCTCATTAAATGAATTTTTAAAAGCAAAATTTGGCATTTAAATCTATTTTTAGGGTCATTATCTATTGAGAGTTATTGACGTTTTTTACTTTTTTATTGTTGTCAAACTCAATTTTTACAGTTCCTTTTTTGTCTCCCTCCCCTTTGTGTTGGGTTAATTTGGTTTCTTATTTAATATGTAAATGCTGGATCTGTGTGTGTTTAATTGGGTATAATAAGCATGGAACAGATCTAGCTTTGCCATATCCAAATAGCTAACCAGTGGCACTGATGTATTTTTGAATAATCCATCCCCTATGTATTTGAATTTATTGCTGAATATTACATTCTAAATGAGCTTCCCATCTGGTGCTACTGGTAAAGAACCCACTTGCCAATGCAGGAGACTCAAGAGATGTGGGTTTGATCCCTGGGTCAGGAAGATCACCTGGAGAAGAGAATGGCAACCCGCTCCAGTATTCTTGCCTCAAGAATCCCATGAACAGAAGACCCCAGTGGGCTATGGTCCATAGCGTCGCAAAGAGTTGGACACGACTGAAGCAACTTAGCGGGCATGTTCTAAATATTAGGTTTGTTCAAATATATATGGGATTTATTATATACTAGAACATAAATTGTTGGTCTCATATAACAATTATAGTATTTTATAATAAGTTTTCATACTTATAAAGTATGTACTCATTATCAAAGTTCTTTTTCAGAATTTTCCACACTATTTTCTCAGGCTTATTTTTTATTGTTGTTGCTATTGTTGTTCAGTCACTAAGTTGTGTCCGACTCTTTGTGACCCCATGGATTGCTGCACACCAGGCTCCCCTGTCCTTCACTGTCTCCTGGAGTTTGCTCAAATTCATGTCCATTGAGTCAGGGGTGCTGTCTAACTGTCTCATCCTCTGTAGCCTCCTTCTCCTTTTGCCTTCAATCTTTCCCAGCATCAGGGTCTTTTCCAATGAGTCAGTTCTTCACATCATGTGCCCAAAGTATTGGAGCTTCAGCATCAGTACTTCCGATGACTATTCAGGGTTGATTACCTTTACAATTGACTGGTTTGATCTTGCAGTCCAAGGGACTCTCAAGAGTCTTCTCCAGTACCACATTTTGAAAACATCAATTATTTGTCATTCAGGCTTCTTTATGGTCCAGTTCTCTACCATACTTGACTACTGGAAAACCATAGCTTTGACAGTACAGACCTTTGTTGGCAAAGTAATGTCTCTGCTTTTTGATATGCTGTCTAGGTTTGTCATAGCTTTCCTTCCAAGGAACAAGCATCTTTTAATTTCATGGCTGCAGTCATCATCTGCAGTGATTTGGGAGCCCAGGAAAATAAAACCTGTCACTGCTTTCACTTTTTCGTGTTCTGTTTGCTGTGAAGTGATAGGACCAGATGCCATGATCTTATTTTTTTGAATATTGAGTTTTAAGTCATCTTTTTCACTTTCCTCTTTCACCTTCATCAAGAGGGTCTTTAGTTCCTCTTCACTATCTTCCATTAGAGTGGTATCATCTGCATATCTGAGGTTGTTGATACATCTCCTGGAAGTCTTGATTCAAGTTTGTGATTTAACCAGCTCAATATTTCACATGATGTTCTGTGTATAAAAATTAAATAAGCTGGGTGACAATATACTGCCTCGATGTACTCCTTCCCCAATTCTGAACCAGTCAGTTGTTCCATGTCTGTCAGGGAATGTTTGACGGGAGGATTCCTACGTGCTGTCTCTCAGGAGTCCTTTGTCCCTCTTCAAGCGGAACAGCATGCTGCTCCCAGGGACTGAGGTCATTGTGTGAGGCAAGCATGAGTCTCCTTTAGTAAACATTCTCCTTAGGACAAAACAGCTTAATCTCCTTCCCCTTACTTGAGATATAGATTGTCTCCTGACCTTGTGACTAACGTTACCCCTTGTTCCCTTGGTAACGGTTGCTGTACATTTGGTTTTCTGATCTCTATCATTCCCGAAAGAAGTTTCTTGTACTGCAGCCTATATATACTCACAGAAAAATCATTAAAGCACCTTTGCTCCATCAGAGCTTGGGTCCCCGGGTCTTTTCTCTCTCTCTCTCTCTCCTTTTCTGGCTGACTCTCTGGAGCGTGGAGACCCGTCGTGCTCACTTTTCTGCCCGGGCTTCTAAGACCCCCTCGAGAGGGCGCCTGGTGCCTTCGTGAGCGATGCAAGTCCTGTGTCAAGGACTTTATTGGTCCTCTGCGTAAACCAAGGGACATCGGCCTCTTTCTCTCTTTCACTTTCTTATCGTCGACTCCGTACCTCCAGATTCCGGTCCTTTAAAGGACCCCAACAAATGGCGCCTGAACAGGGACACTGGTATACGTGGAATATCGGGCGGAATGACTCAGGGACCTATTGAGGTCGGTAAGTACTAAGGCATGGGTTAAACGGCTGGCCAGCCCCATTATTTTTCTACTTTACTTCACCATTTGTTTAAATTTCAGGGACTTCTGGCTTCACGGCAATAAATAGAGGCTTGCCTTCAAACAGTAGTTAAACATAATCCTTAGTTTCCTGATAAATACAGCTTTGATTTAAAAATTTGGCTCCAAGTCAAAAAAAATGTTAAATGAGCAGCCAAACAAAAAAAAATATTCCAATTGATCTCTAGCCCCTATGGGCTCTTATTAAAGCTGTAATTCTGCCATTTCAAGATACATTCTAGCCCTTCCAATATTCAGCAACAGATAAAACACTTATTACATAAATATCAATTAAATGATTAAACTTTACAAAAGGCCCAATTAAAACAATACAAAATATCTCAAAATTTTCTTACTAGCTCTGCCCCGGCTGCTCCAAATGCTTCTCCTCTGCCAACAGTCACAACTCCAAAAGTCTCTCATTTATTAAAACCTAATAAAAAGTTATGCTAATGTTTTAAACTAGATTAAAAGCTGCTATTTCCCATACTATAATAAAAAAAAAACCCAAAAAACAGCTAAAAAAATTACTTGCTTATAAAAATACAAATCAAAAATGTCAAAGAGCTATAGCTGCAATTTGTGAAACTAAGACTATTATTGATTATTTAAAAGCTTATTGCAATCTAAGATCAAAAACCCAAAAGATGCAAATACTGATTGAGACAATGACTACTACCTTTAAAAAGAAAAATAAAAGATGCTTTAATTGTAAAAATAAAAATCATTTAAAAAGGGACTGCCCTAAAAAGGCTAATAAAATACCAAAAAATTTGCCCTCACTGCCATAAAAAAATACACTGGGCCAAAAGTTATAAATTTAAATTTGATATTGATAAAAAACCTATTCCAAAAAACTCCAAACAAAAACAAATTCTATCTTTTCCCTCAAACCCTCAACATCCGACAGTACTGCCGTCTATATACCAGCCCTAAATGATTTTTTTCCTTTACCTTCAAAACAGTCCCTACTAAAGTGCCTACCAAACCTTTTAGACCCCTGCCCCCACAAACTTTTAGTCTTTTGCTTGGCCGATCTAGTCTGACTTCTAAAAAAATTACTGTTCACCCTAAAATAATTGATTCAGATTATAAAAGAGAGATTCAAATTCTGATGTCATCTCAGATTCTATAGCAATTCAAAAAGAGAGACAAAATTGCTCAATTACTTCTTTTACCTTACATTTCTATTAATTCCTCTGATAATATACAGACAGATGGGTTTAAAAGTACAGATCAAAAACAGTCTTTATAGACATCATTAGTATCTGAGTATGCCTGACCAAATATAAATATCAAAATTAATGGTAAAAGATTTTCTGGTCTCCTCGACACTAGATCTAATATTACTATTATTTCCAAACACTTATGGCCCAAATCCTAGCCTGTATAAAAGGTCTCCTGCCAAATTACAAAAATTTCTCAAACTAAAATACAAAAAGTATATCAAAGTGTTCAAATATACTCAGGTAAGAGACCAAAAGGCCAACCTACAACATTAAAACCTTATGTGATAAATATACCCTTTAATCTAATAAAAAGGGACTTACTTATACAATGACAAACTCAGATATGCATTCCACATTTTTCCTAGGGGCCACTGCTCATTTAACAAACAAAACAATTATTAAAATAACTAAAAAAAATTATGAGCCTATTTAGACAAAACAATGGCCCCTTACAAAAAAAAAATTACAAGCTACTAAAAAACTTATAAACACACAATTAAAATTAAAACATATTAAAAAATCTTGCTCTTTTTTACAACCAAAAATCCCATCACCTATTACTATTCCTCAAAATTGGCACATTATTATTACTGATTCACAAGATTGCTTTTTAAATATACCTTTACACCCTTTAGACCGGGAGAGATTCACTTTCTCTCTCCCTTATCCTAATCATATCGGGCCTCATAAAAAATTTCAATAGACTGTGTTACCTCAAGGTATGCTTAACAGTCCTGCTGCTGCTGCTGCTACGTCACTTCGGTCGTGTTCTACTCCATGCGACCCCATGGATGGCAGCCCGCCAGGCTCCCCCGTCCCTAGGATTCTCCAGACAAGAGTACTAAAATAAGATGCCATTGCCGTCTCCCTAACAGTCCTAATATTTGTCAAAATTTTGTAGCCAAGGCTTTACTTCCTATGTGACAACAATTCCCTCATGCATATATCATTAATAATATACTATAGCTACAAAAAAAAATGATATTTTTGACACTAAATGGCTATTATATTCTTTAGACTCCAAAAAAAACTGATAAAAATAAAATATTTTTTAAAATTGCAAAACCGGTTCTTCTTACATGTGCAGTTAAAAAAAGGTTAACTTGTTAAAATATTTTTTTTTTTTTTAGAGCTCCAGTTCTGCCTAAAAAACAAAAATAGGCCTAAAAAAAAAACCTTAAGTTAACTCTTATCATGTCCTTAAAATACACAGCCCACTCTATCTAAGACTCCAGCCATTAACAAATTGGTGGAGCTCAAAATAAATAAATAAAACAAAAAGATATTTTAAATTTCAAACAAAAAACTATGCCTATATATCTAAAATTATCTATGTCTCAATATATGTCTTTGTTTTTAAATAGTGTAGAGTTAATGAACTCTATTTAGATTCAGCTTTACATAAACTAAAGGATATTCAATGTTGGGTATAATGTTTATTTAAATGTAAATATGATTTAAATATAATTATTTGTTAATCTAATTGAGACATGTCTTGAGTCATCAACATTATATAATACTTTTATTATGCCTTGGTTTAAGGTAAACTAAGTTTGTCAACAAAAGGGTAACTATATATATATATATATATACAAATATATAAATGAGATAAAAACTTTTAGATAAGCTCTATTAAAAATAATCATATTTTTGATAAAATGATCTATTATCTATAATCTAAAGCCATCTCTTGAGATTGGAGTGACTTAGGTTTCTAAAGTTGTGCTAAACTAAGTAGTAAAAGTTTGTTAAATGGCTGGGTCATTTCCAAATAAAATAAGATTTTAAAGCGTTAATTGTTAAACATTGACGTACTCTTAAAAGAGATTTTTCTTACAAAAGAGCTAAAGAGATTTTAAGCTGTTAATAAATATAAATATATATTTATATATAAATAGATATATATATAATATAATATGATTTTAAAAATATGTTCAACGGTCTATAAAATGCTAACATACAAGACATTTCATCGTTGCTATAAAAAAGTAAAATATATGCTTTTAATAAAAAAATATAAAAAATGGCAAATAAAATAATAAATACAAAAATATTTTTTTAATTGTTAAAACATTTATTATAAAATAAAGTGGTATTTACATAAACTTTACTAGACTAGTTTTTCATTGTCGTTCTAGCTACAACAAATGTTCTTTCTCCAAATTAAACCAAATTAAAAACAAAAAAAAAATTCTAAAAAAACAATATTTAATAAAATTAACTTTGGTCAACAGATACATTCAGACCACAAATATATTAAAAAATACAGTTAAAATGCTTGGGTGGATCACAATAAAAACCACAAAATATAGTATGTTTATTTAAAATAAACATTAAATTTGTTTATTATGCTATCATACTTTGTTTTGGCCTTTTAACTTTTAAAGATATTTAGTGCTAAAATTTTAGAAAAGCTTATGACAAATAAAAAAAAATTTTATAACAAATTGATGTAACTCATTGTCCTAAACTTTCTTCCTCTTCCTTCTTACATGTCTCAATCAATACAAATTCTTCTTTTCTAGGGGCAACACCTCTCTAAGGTAAGACTACACAACATGTTATAACTCACCGATCAACTTACTTCACAATAATGAAAACACCTAATTCTATAAAAACAGACAATGACTCTGCCTATATTTCTAAGCAGCTCAAACAATTTTTACATTCATTCTCTATTAAACAGATTACAGACATTCCTTATAGTCCACAAACACAAGACATGATTAGACAAACACATTACACACTGTAACTACAAATAAAAAATTAAATAAAAAAAAATACACAAAAACACTTTCGTCTTCCTTGTCCAGAGCAAACTTTGCTAGATTCTGGTCTAGTGTAGTCTTTAAGCCTATAACTATTGTTGATATGACTATTTCTGTTCCCAATGTGTAAGATTCTTAAAACAGGACAAAAAAAAAAAAAAAAAAGACACCATTTCCCAAATAGATTATTTATTCCTAAAAATATCAAAAATGTAAAATGTTTGCCTTCTTTTCAAGTCTGTCTTAAAAGTATAATCATCCTCTTTAACACACTGAACAGTGAGATTCAACAGTTACTAAGCTACATTTCTTTTTCAAAGACAAGGTCAAATATATTTAGATATAAACAACATTTCATTTGTCAAGTTGTTCTGCATCACGTTTTCAATAATTTCACTTAAAAAAAAATATTTAAATGGTTACTCCTAATCCTTTGCCCCAAATAACACAAACCACAGCCAAATACCAGTCCCAAACAGATTTCTAAATGATTTTTTTTCTTTTAGACTAAAATATTTCCTAAAAATGTTTTCATCATTACCGCTTTCCTCTCTTTTTATAACTATTGTTAATATAGCCTTATTTGTTTTAAAGTTTTTAAACTTACCACAAAGAGATGTTTTGACAAAAGCAAAAAACAAACAAACAAAAAAAAAAGTTTTAAAACATTATAAGACACTTCCTTTCCTTTGCCCATTTGATATCAAGACGGGTTAACTAATCAATAAAAATCTAAAAAACTAATCTTACAGGAAAAAGATATGCTTCTTTTCTCCAAATAGATCCAACAAGCTCACATGACTTCCTCTTCAAAAAATTCAACCTAAGGGGGCCCCCAGCATTCAGACTAAAAATAAAACAACAAAAAACCCCCCCAAAAAAAAATCCAATATAAGCCATAGCAACATTAAAAATTTCCAAAAAACGCCACACTCGATGTCATCAACCTTATGATCTCCCTACTTAGAGACAGATAAAAACCCTTACTAATTAAACTAAAAACCTGATTTCTCAACAAAAAATGCCTCAAAATCCTAAAAATATTTTTCTTCGCTATGCTTGCTTTGCTTGCTTTTGCTTCCCCCGCTCGGGCTGACTTGATTAATCACACTTACTGGGCTTATATACCTAACCCCCCTTTTTTATTATAGGTTGTAAAATAGACAGATATAAAACCAATCATATCCACTAATGAGTCAACACATGTGCCTCCTCCTTAAAACTTAGAGGGGCCCTCTCATCCTAAAAAAAAAAAAAAAACTAATTAATATCGTTCTAGGTTATAAAGTCCTTCCTTTATGTATGGGCCCAGCAAAATTATGTATAAACGTTAGTCGACAAACTTGGGCTTTCATCCTGCCTCCAAAAAAAGATTTTCAGACACTACTTAAATTATTTACTGCCCTTTCTTTGTCAGTAAACCATGTTTATACTACTAAAACTTTAAAAAAAAAAATTAAAAAAAAAAACCAAAAAACAACATGCCAAGGGTTTACTAATAAAAACTTTAAATATATTCCTGTTCACTGAAACAAATGTCAGGCCAAACCAAAAAAATTAATGTTTATAGCTAATCATACAATTATCAATTAGAGACCCCATAATATGTGACTATTAAACTGCTCAGATGATATTAACAATACTATATATGATTATATTACTCAAGTAACATAAAAGGTTACTAATACATCAGTAAAACATTACCATGACAGAAGACTTCTTGGCTAGCTTGATGATAAAATGGCCCCCACCTCGTCCTCAAATCATCTTTGATAAACAGATTGGGCCTAAACAATGGGACATCTAAAAACTTGCTGCATACACCAAAAAACTTGAGACTTAGACCAGACATTCCACGGGGACCAATCATAGCTATAGCAATTATTTCTTTCACTATAATCAATCATATTTTATACAAGCCTATGTTCCACTTCCTTTTGTTATAACTATAAAAAATTTACAATTCAATAAGACTATACGTTTTATAACTTGCATAAATTACAGATTATATACTTGTCTTAACTCCTCTATTTCCTTAAGATATGATTCTCTTTTAATTCTTTGACCTCGACTTAGTCTATAGTTACCAATAAATCTCCAACGGCCCTGGGAAAAAGGTCCCATGGCTAGACTTGCTTCCCAGTTGCTTACTAAATTGCTCTAGCGATGTAAACGATTCATTGGATGGCTGATTTTTGGCATTATAAGATTAATAACTATTTGCACCATTGCTGTCATCACTAGTGTTACTTTACAAACTTCAATTCAAACACATAATTTTATCCAAAATTAGACTAAAAATGCTCATACTATGTGGGCCACTCAGTCTCAAATAGATAAAGATATTCAAAAAATAATACAAAAACTAAAAACAGCCATCAAATGAGTTAAAGATCAATTAACAGATGTACAAAAACAGGTGATGCTAAAATGTGACTAAAATTCTACTCAATTTTGTGTTACTCTTGTTCATTTTAATAACAGTGCCTACAACTAAAAACAAATCAAGTTTCATTTACAAAACATACATGATAATGCCTCTCTAAATGTACAATTATTACAAAAAAATATATAAAACCTTTTCTAATAATCTGCCCTCTTCCACTAGTATGAAAACTTTAGCTATACAATTGGCTAATCAATTATCTGGGCTAGACCCACATAAATGGTTTCAAAGCCTTATTCATAACATTGGGTCTAAAACTATAATTTTGGTGATTGTCTTAACAATTATATTTGTTATCTACTGTTGCCTTCATGCAAAAATTGTCAAAACTAAACAAACTCTGATGGTCAAAACTCTTCTTACAAATATAAATAAATAGGGGAAAATTGTCAGGGAATGTTTGACGGGAGGATTCCTACGTGCTGTCTCTCAGGAGTCCTTTGTCCCTCTTCAAGCGGAACAGCACACTGCTCCCAGGGACTGAGGTCATTGTGTGAGGCAAGCATGAGTCTCCTTTAGTAAACATTCTCCTTAGGACAAAACAGCTTAATCTCCTTCCCCTTACTTGAGATATAGATTGTCTCCTGACCTTGTGACTAACATTACCCCTTGTTCCCTTGGTAACGGTTGCTGTACATTTGGTTTTCTGATCTCTATCATTCCCGAAAGAAGTTTCTTGTACTGCAGCCTATATATACTCATAGAAAAATCATTAAAGCACCTTTGCTCCATCAGAGCTTGGGTCCCCGGGTCTTTTTTGTCTCTCTCTCTCTCTCTCCTTTTCTGGCTGACTCTCTGGAGCGTGGAGACCCGTCGTGCTCACTTTTCTGCCCGGGCTTCTAAGACCCCCTCGAGAGGGCGCCTGGTGCCTTCGTGAGCGATACAAGTCCTGTGTCAAGGACTTTATTGGTCCTCTGCGTAAACCAAGGGACATCGGCCTCTTTCTCTCTTTCACTTTCTTATCGTCGACTCCGTACCTCCAGATTCCGGTCCTTTAAAGGACCCCAACACATGTCTGGTTCTTAACTGTTGCTTCTTGACTTGCATACAGGTTTCTCAGGAGACAGATAAGCTGGTCTGGTATTCCCATCTTTTGAAGAATTTTCTATAGTTTTTTGTGATCCACACAGTAAAAGACTTTAATGTAGTCAATGAAGTATGCTGTAATTAGTAATATAATGTAGTCTGTAGTAAGTAATTAGTTAAGTAATGTAGTCTGCTTTAATGAAGCAGAAGTAGATGTTTTTCTGGAATTCCCTGCTTTCTTTATGATCCAACAAATGTTGGCAATATGAACTCTGCCTTTCTAAACCCAGCTTGTACATCTGGGATTTCTCAGTTCATATACTGCTGAAACCTAGCATGAAGGATTTTGAACATACCCTTGCTAGCATGTGAAATGAGTACAGCTGTACAGTAATTTGATCATTCTTTGGCATTGCCTGCTTTTGGAATTGGAATGAAAACTGACCTTTTTCAGTTCTGTGGCCACTGCTGAGTTTTCCAAATTTGCTGACATATTGAGTGCAGCACTTTCACAGCATCATCTTTTAGGATTTTAAATAGCTCAGCTGGTATTCCATCACCTCCACTAGCTTTGTTTATAGTGATGCTTCCTAAGGCCTACTTGTCTGCACACTCTAGGGTATCAGATTCTAGGTGAGTGGCCACATCATTGTGGTTATCCGAGTCATTAAGATCTTTTCTGTATAGTTCTTTGTATTCTTGCCATCTTTTCTTAATCTCTTCTGCTTCTGTTAGATCCTTCCCATTCCTGTCCTTTATCATGCCCATCCTTGCATGAAATACTCCCTTGATAGCTCCAGTTTTGTTGAAGAGATGTCTAGTCTTTCCCATTCTGTTGTTTCCCTCATTTCTTTGCATTGTTCATTGAAGAAGGCTTTCTTATCTCTCCTTGCTATTTTCTGGAACTCTGCATTCATTTGGGTGTATCTTTCCCTTTCTCCCTTGCACTTCACTTCTCTTCTTTTCTCAGCTATTTGTAAAGCCACCTCAGGCAACCACTTTGCCTTCTTGCATTTCTTTTTCTTTGGGATGGTTTTGGTCACTGCCTCCTGTACACTGTTACAAACCTCCATCCATAGTTCTTCAGGCACTGTCTACCAGATCTAATCCCTTGAATCTATTCATCCCCTCCACTGTATAATCATAAGGGATTTGCTTTAGGTCATATCTGAAAGGCCTAGCAGTTTTCTATACTTTCTTTAAGCCTGAATTTTGCAATAAGGAGTTCATGATCTGAGCCACAGTCAGCTCCTGGTCCTGTCTTTGCTGACTGTATAAAGCTTTTCCATCTTCAGCTGCAAAGAATATCATCAATCTGATTTCAGTATTGGCTATTTGATGATGTCCATGTGTATAGTCGTCCCTTGTGTTGTTGGAAAAGGGTGTTTGCTGTGACATGTGTTTTCTTGACAAAACTCTGTTAGCCTTTGCCTTGCTTCATTTTGTACACCAAGGCCAAACTTGCCTGTTACTCCAGGTATCTCTTGACTTCTTACTTTTGCATTCCAATCCCCCAAGGTGTTAATTTGTTTTTTCTTTTTGGTGTTAGGTCTGTAAGGTCTTGTAGGTCTTCATAGAACCGTTCAACTTTGGCTTCTTCTGCATTAGTGGTTGGGGCATAGACTTGGATTACTGTGATGTTGAATGGTTTGCCTTGGAAATGAACCAAGTGAACCAACCAAAATTGAATGATTTTTTTTTTTTAGAAGAACTTTAAAGTGAAGTGGGAGTGAAGATCTATTTAAACCCTGTTTTCATTTCCTTTGGATATATACCCAGAGGTGGGGTTGCTGGATCATATGGCAGTTCTGTTTTTAATCTTCTGAGGACTGTCCATACCGCTTTCCACAGTGGCTGCACCAGTCTATGGCAGAGCCTGATCTTGACCCAACTCTTCCTCCATGCCTCAGATGGGTCCAGGGCAGCAACAGCTCTCCCCACTCACCTCCCCACATCTTACTCCCTCAGGCATCATATGCCCACAACAGGAAGGTGATGTCAAGGGTACAGGTCTTCTGTGCCCTGCACACAAGTCAGAGGTGGGCTTTTCTAGGGTCTTCCTGACTTCCCAGGGCATCACTGATGACAAGAGCACTGTAATCCCACTGCCACCTGACCTGATGCTGGGTGTGTTGTGAGATAGAATGTGCTTGATAATAACGCAAAAATGAGAATTAAATGTCCCAAACTTCCTCACATTCAGTTTTTGTTTGGTAAGGTGTTCTCACTTTGCTTTGTGGAGTGTTTCCCCTAATTATTCCACATGCCTCAAAACCCACTTGTGAAACAGGAACCTTGAACTTTCTTCCAAAGAACTAAGGATGCTTCTGTTATTCTAATTTATTTTCTGGATTTTGGAAATAAATTTTGTGGTTCAGAGGTCAGGACCCTACTATTAGGCAGTATCAGCTCTCTCCTACCTTTCTACTAAAATACTGACAATTCCATCTTATCATGCAAAGCATGGTGGGAAGACTAGTTGCCAGGCAACAGGGATTAGATGAAAGAAGCTATTATGCTTTGTAGAAACTGGCACATAATCTCTAACTGGCTGTGAAATTTTGATTGTCAACAGCATAAAAAATAAAATTGGATTCAGAGAGAGAAAAAAATTTAGAGACAAAACCATGGACACTGAACCATCATGAGGGTCTGATTGTAGAGTTTTTTTGATGTGGACCAGTTTTTTAAAGTCTTTATTGAATTTGTTACAGTATTGCTTTTGTTTTGTGTTTTGGTTTTTTGGCCAGGAGGCCATGTGGGATCTTAGTTCTCCGACCAGGGATCAAACCTGCACCTCTGCATTGAAAGGTGAAGTCTTACCACTGGACCATCAGGGAAGTCTCTGATGTGTATTGTTTTTTTTTTTTTTTTTTTAACTGAGTAGTTGTTCCAGGACTGTGGAGCACTGAGGTGCACTTCTTTCCTCTTTTCTTTTGCCTCCTCCCTCTTCCACCCCTCCTCCTTCCATCTCCTATCCCACTGGGTATTAGTTTATTTGGGCTGCCATAATAAAACAGCATAGACTGGGTGTCTTAAACAACAAATATAATTTTCTCACAATTCTGGAGGCTAGATGTCCAATGTCAAGGTGCTGCAGAGCTGGTTTCTTCTGAGGCTCCTTTCCCTGGGTTTTAGATGTCCGTCTTCTCCCTGTGTCTTCTCGTCATTTTCCCTGTGTGTGTGTATTCTGATCTCTTTTGGTCATATTGGATTACAGTCCACCCTAATGACCTTATTTTAGCTCATTTAATTCTTTAAAGACCCCATCTCCATTCTCAGTCATCTCTACAACCGCCCCCTTCCCTCCTCCCTCTTACATCCTTCTCTTTTCTCCCCCTTCCTTCTTTCTCCCCCTTTGTTTCTCTTGACTTCATCTTGCTGCCTCCATCCCTCAAGCCCATTAAATGATTCTTCTCCACTGTGGTCTATTGAGCAAGGCCTTGTGAATACAGAGCTGTAAGCGATGGACCCTGCCTTAAGTCTCCTAAATCTGGTTAGAGAGGTGAGACTCACATAGCAAAGTATCAATAGCATAACAGAACCCAGATGCCTAGAACCAGGTGAGTGGCCCAGGCAGCAGGGTTTGGAGGATCAGAGCAGAGAGGTGACCGTGAGCCAGGTTGGCAGAGCCACCTGCGGAGAAGTGGGGACTGAGAGGAGAGGCAGCCTTGGGGAGGAAAAAGGCCAGGCAGGAGGAATGGTGTGAGCTGAGACCAAAGGTAGGGATGAGCAGTGAATTCGGTCACATAGGTGGTTGTTAGGATGCTATGTGGAGGAGGCCGGGCAAGATGCTGTGGGCGGTGGAGCCTCTGCAGCTTCACTCCCGAGATGCTTTGGGGGCTGTCTGAGGTCAGGCCATGCTGTGAAGGGGCTGAATAAGTCCACCCATTTGGGTTGTATGGTCAAAGGTTCAGAACCAAATGACTTATTAGGATAAAGTTTGTCTGTGTATATATAACTCAGCTTTCTGAATCTCCAGTGACACTTGGGGAGGTGAGGGGACCATAGTTGCATCTAAACTCAGGGGACATGGCAGAGAGGCAGGTGGGAAAGAGAGAAAGACCCAGACTGGCTCTGTCTCCAAACAGCTGTGTGATCTTGGGCAAGCCACTTACCCTCTCTTGGCCATATAGTCTGTGTTGGAAAATATGAGGATAGGGCTGGATCAGAGGTTTTCCAAAGATGAGTGACCAGAGTCCTGAGATATAAAGCAGATGAAAGCAGAGTGTCAGTGGCTTGAGTCCACACCCAGTGAAATCTAGGAGCTGAGACTGAAAGTTACAGAGGCAAAGGACCTCTGAGTTCTCTGGAAGCTCTTCCTGTGATAACAAAATCCAGGACTCCCAGACCACACTTCTGGTCTCCCTGGTCGGGGGGCCAGGGGTGAGATGTTGTAATCCCAGGTGGATTTGTGAAAAAAGAGTAGTTGGTTTTCAGCTGAGCACCCTCCACCTGAAATATTCCTAGCTTTACATAAAAATCCATTACTGCCTAGTCCTGTATAACTCAGCCTTATTTTGACCCAAACATACTTAATAGGCACTGGCTATGGACAAGAACTTTTACTAAAGACACACAAAGAAATTGGACACTATCCTTTTTTCAAATTTAGGCCACTTGTTTTTTACACGAGGCTCACACTTTTTAAATATTAGGGTTTCTTCATCTTAATGATCTCCATCAGTTTCATAGCTGTTTTTGTATCCTCCTATTTTCTGTTCTCTAGTCTACCTCTCACCAATACTGGTGAGAAGGACAAGGGTGAAAGGGTTAGAACCTTAAATTCAGTGGGTCTTGCTTGGTACTTGCCAGTGATAATAAAAAGTATGCAAAGACTGATTGACTGAGACAAATGTGTTAAAGACAGTATTTATGGGTTTGGGTGAAGGATATTCAGGGAGCGGAGTGGCCATCTCTCTGCACGAATTTCCACATAGTTCTTGCTTTCTCTGATCTAAAATTTTAGAGTCACCTTTGCCCATACTTAACCTACTTAATCTGTCCTATCTCTCCCTTTCACTACCCCAGGAAAAGAGAGGAAGATTTGCAGACTTATTGGATGCTAAATATTTACGGACCACGTTACAGATCTGGGTCATATGGTAAGAATGGTATTATTTCAAAATTAGGTTTGGGGGGTTCAAGAGGGAGGGGATATATGTATACTTATAGCTGATTCACACTGTTGTATAGCAGAGGCTGATACACCATTGTAAAGCAATTATACTCCAGTTAAAAAAAAAGAAAACCTAGGTTCAAATAAACAAATACTTTCAGTGGGAGAAAGTCCACTGAAGTAAATTCCTCCTGAGTTCTCTAGGGAGAAAACACAAGGCAGATACCAGTAATGCCTTATCTTTTTGCTTAACACCACAGACCAAAAAATAGATATAAAATAACAGTATAAAAAGAGAGAAAAAAATCCAAATCATCTATAACCAGGTTTTAAAAAAATTTTTCATTTGAGTTCTGTACTAACCTTTTGCAGCCTGGTCTCTTCCCTCATCACTTTACTGGAACTGATCCTTGAGGTCACTGAGAGTCAAATTCAAAGGAATAGATTCAGTGGTTCTCTCTGTGCAAAGATTTTCTAAACAAGATACAAAAAGTATGAACTCTAAAAGAAAAGATTGATGAGTTTGCCTACATTAAATTAAGAGCTTGAAAAGTAGGCCACCAACTGAGAAAAGAAATTTATAGTATATTATGTCCAACAAATTATCTATACATGTTATATATATTATTAATATATGTTACTATTGTATAACTTATTTCAACAAGAAAAGCATACCTGACCTGGTAGAGAAATAGGTCAGAGACTTGAACAGCCGCTTGACCAAAAATATGTATCAAATAAATACATGAAAGCATGGACAACCTTAAAGTCTCCAGGGAAATACAAATTAAAACCAAATGAGAAACCATTGCAAATCCACCTGAATGGCTAAGTTAAAAAGACTGACTGTATCAAGCGTCGGGAAGGATGTGAAGTAACTAGAATTTTTATACACTGATGATTGGATTTCAAGTCAGCGTGACCACTTTGAAAAACTGTTTAACGATTTCTACTGCAGTTGAAAGTATGCATAACCTATGGCTCAGCAGTTTCACTCCTAAATTTATATTCAACAGAAGTGCCAAGTAAAATAAAATAGCATTATTTTATTTGTAACAGCTCCAAACTAAAAACAACCCACATGCCTATCAACAGTATAATGGATAAATTGTATTATATTCATAACATAGAATACTGTACAATAATAAAAATGAGAAAACTGGTGTTCTGCCCTCAACATGGCTCAATCTTACAAATGTAATAATAAGCAAAGCAAGTCAGACACAGAATACATAATACACGCTTCCATTTATAGAAAGATTCAGAACAGTGGAAACTTAACGATAGTGTTTGAACTCAGGAAATTGGCTGTCTCTCTGCCTTTCCCAGATATAATCACTAAAAGTGCATTGATGTTTCTCCTTTTGAGACTTTTTAATTTTTAAAATACTCTCAGTATTTGGAAATTAAGCAAAATTTAAAGTTACCTTAATAGCAAGGTGATTATTGTCTTCTTTTTAAATATTTCATGATGAGAATTTCCAAGCTCACATGAAAGCAGAGAGGATACCTTGATGAAGTCTAATTTACTTGCCACTCAGATCTGACAATCACAGATATTTACCCATATTTGCTTTGGCTGTTTTTCCTGTTCTGAAGTATTTCCAAGTAGGCCCAACACTTTATGCCATTTCATCCCCAGGTTTTCATTAAGAGTCTCAACTACTTGAGGACCTTTTCTTAGATGATTCCAACCCTATAATCACACCAACAAGGTTAACAATTGTGGGAATCACCTAGTGGTTCATTGGCTAAGACCCTGTACTCCTAATGCAGGAGGCCTGGGTTTGATCCCTGCTCAGGGAACTAGATCCCATGTGTTGCAATTAAAGAGCCACAACTAAAGATATTATTTGCCACAACTAAGATCCGGTGCAGCCAAATACATAAAATTAAATATGAAAAAATATTAACAATCATCACTAGTATCATGCAGTGTGCAGAATATATGTAATTTCCCCTAATTGTCCCCATATGTGTTTTACATGTGGCTTTAATAACCATTTCCATAAAACAGGCATGAGGGGGGCTTCTGGGAGGCTGACTTTATTCTTTTTCTTCACTTTGATATATGAATTTTTCTGTATGTTATGTTTATATTTAAATAAAATAAAATTTATTTAGATATAAAACATTTATATTTATTTTAAATATATAAAAATATTTAAGAATAGACCAAAAAAAAAAAAAAAAAAAGAGAGAGAGAGAGAGCAAGAGGAAGGAAATATAAAGCAAAAGCAAAAACCTTGCATGGCTTCCTGACCTCTGAAAGGCAGAATTCTAAAGATGACCCCTGAGATTTCCAACACCTGGTGATTCCATCAAACACTCACTTGACTGTGGATGTGAAGGCAGAGCATAGATGTAATAAGTATGGTTATCTGACCTAAAACAGGGAGCATAGCCTGGATTAGGCAGGTGGATGCAATCTAATCACCCGAGTCTTTAAAAGTGGAGAAGTCTCTCCAGCTGGAATCAGAGCTGCAGCAGAAGGGAAGTGTGGGGTAAGGCAGGAGCACGGGGCGGACACGACTGCTGTCGCTGGCTCCGCAGACGAGGAACAAGGGGGCCTGCAGAAGCTGAAAAGCCCTGGTCAGCAGCCAGCAAGGACGTGGACGTGGGTCCTACAGCCTGTGCAGCTGGGTTCTGCCAACTGTCTGGATGAGCTTGAAGATGGATTCTCCCATAAAAAGTGGAGCAGCCCCGCCTACACTGGCGTTTCTGCCTCCTGAGACACCGAGCCGAGAAGTCAGCCAGACCCACTGAAGTGCTGACCTCCAGGACTGTGAGATAACTGTGAACTGTTTCAAGCACTAAGTTTGTGCTCACATGTTGGAGCAGCTGCAGAAAAGGAAACTGTTACCCAGTCTAGGCTTGTGCTGCTCGCTGCATGGCAGGCAAGTAGAAGAAAAGGTGTGGAGGCAAATGATAGTGACTTTATCCAGAATGCCAGCAGACTGAGAAGATGGTGGACTAAAGTTTTAAAGAACCATCTTAACCTAGAGTAGCATTCAGGCTGCTCTTTAGCTGAGGGAAATGTGAAGGTGGGAGGGTTCGAGAGGAGAGGGTCAGGATGAGTTGCAGACTTCTTGGAGCCACTGGCCTTCAAGGGAAGCTTAGCCTTTCTTTGTTCTGTTTGCTCACAAGGCTGGATTATAAGGTTTCTGCAAAATTTCAAATCAATATTGGTTATTTTTATTCTACCACCCTTATCTCTGCTTATTTGCAAGGTTTCTAGGCTGAAAACGAACTTACCTACAACTAGTAGCTATAACTAACCCGGGACCACCTGGGATGGGAACTTAATAAGCTGTTTGGGCACAAGCAACAGTGCTCTGATAGCTAACTCTGTGTATTCAGGGCTAAAGTAACAGAGTACATGAGCTGAAGAATGAAGGGGGCAGTTTCAACATGGTGTTAGTTCTGTTCTGACTCTGTGACAAAACTCTCTCCTGGCCTGAGGAGTCCTCTGAGCCCTTTCTGCTTTTTCTTGCAAATCCATTTCTCACCGTGCAGTCTCTGGTGAAGGCTACTCTCCAGTCTCCCCCTGAAATGTGACCCTACTTTCCCCTCCCCATCTTTCCCCTCCCACACACCGTGCCTTCCACCTGAAAAGCTCTCCCTGCTTCTCCCCGCCTCTCATGGGGCTACCCCTTCTTCAGGCCTGGAGACAGCCTTTCCTGATGTCCATCTTTTCTTGCTTCCAGGCTGGGCATCTCTTTTGCCTACTACGGGGTCATCCTGGCCAGTGCTGAGCTGCTGGAGCGGGACCTAGTCTGTGGCTCGCGGTCCGAGTCCGAGGTGGCCGTGACCGTGGGGGTCTTGGAGGAGAGCCAGAGCCCCTGTTACTGCCACATGTTCGCTCCCTCCGACTACAGGACCATGATTATCAGCACCGTTGGCGAAATTGCTCGTAAATGTCTCTCTCTGTTGGGTGGCTCTCTGTTTGGGGTGGGGGAGGGGCAACTCAGAGCCTCACAGAGAAGAGTGGCCTGTCATACACTTGGCTCCTGCCTGGTAGGACTAGACGAGTCCCCAAATCATGCTGACGTGTCTCCAGTGTGGATGCAAGTGGGGAGGGAGGACAAGTCTGGAGACATGAAGCTTTAAATTACTTAATCGAATCAATTCTAAGATGCATTTCCCCACATTGTAATGTCTCTGCAACTGGGATGTGTCTTGCAATGACTTGTTAGGTTTCCCTTTGGAAGCACTGTTTCTGCTTTAATAGGCATAAAATAATGGTACTTAATCATTAGCACCTTGGACTTCCCTGGTGGTCTAGTGGGTAAGACTCCATGCTTCCACTGCAGGGGCTGTGGGTTTGATTCCTGGTTGGGGAAGTTCCACATGCTGCATTATGTACCCCACCCCCCCCCCCCGAAAAAAAAATTCATGGCATCTTGAATTTGAAAAACAGCATAAAATATTTAAAATATAGATCGAACAAGTGGGCAGTTTACAATAGACATATATACAGTAATACACATCCTGGACATAAAATATACGTCGCATACACCAATGTGTTTTTCTCAGACCCACATGGGGAAAGGATGTGAAAAGAGCATGATGTTGATGACAGTGTGACTGTTCTTGGCTGCAATACCCATGAGGTTTGAATTAAGTTGTTTCTTTATGAAATGACAGGGAGGAAACCATGTCAGTGTTCATAAATGCCATTTGCTGTCAAAGTTCTGAAAATTGCCTTTGTTTTTTTCCAGTGAATCCTTTAAACATCCTGGGCATTAATTTCCTGGGGAGACGGCTGAGCCTTTCTATTACCATGGGATGTACAGCTTTATTCTTCCTGCTCCTCAATATTTGCACCTCAAGGTATTTGCTCTCTGGTTGCTTTGGAACAATCTAGTTTTGAGCGGTGGTTTTAAAATGAGGTCTTCTGGGGACTTCTCTGGCGGTCCAGTGGTTAAGACTCCGTGCTTCCACTGCAGAGAGTGCAGGTTCAATCCCTGGTTGGAGAACTAAGATCCCACATGCCCCATAGCCAGAAAAAAAAAGTGTAAAATAAATAGAATGAGGTCTCCTGACCCATGGCCTTCAATGCGGGTCAGGAACAAGTCCCTTTCCCTTGGAAAGTAGAGTACAAGCTGCCTCTGCCCCTCCTACTTCTTTTTTCCCCCTGAATAGGACTAGCCTGGGGGCATTCAGTTTGCTCACCAAGATATTTAGCATCGTTTTACGAAGTTTCCTGGAGAATGGGGAATTTGGCTGCTGACCAAATGAGCTGCACCATTGTCAAGACAGTGATGTAGACAGCATACCTGTGGTGGAAAAATTCATTGCACTATGAATTTGTGACTCTAGGGTGACCTCATTCATAGTATGTATGACTTATTCTGCACACTGTACCGTTTTGCAGGAGTGGTCACAGAGGTGTGCTCACCTGGGGTGGGGGGCAGGCTGGAACGGCACACTCTGGGGGAACAGGATTGAAGGTCTGGGTCAGGTTTTGCTTTAGGACCCCACGGTCAGGCCAGCTGATGAGCAGCACCCCGGGGTCCTGGCCCCCGTGGGTGTGTGTGTGTTGGCCGCTACAATGCACCGGGATGGGGGCCCCGGAAGGTCCTCCCATGCTGCCTCTGTGATGTCTCCCTTTGGTTCCCTAGCGCCGGCCTCATCGGCTTCCTCTTCATGCTGAGGGCTCTGGTGGCAGCCAACTTCAACACCATCTACATTTACACCGCTGAGGTTAGTTTTGGGGAAGGGGTTGCTTACATCACGGTGTTGGTCTGTAGATAATGCATCCCTGGCTTCTGCTGACTTCTGATGAGTTTCTAAAAACATCCTATTAAAATGACACCAGAAAGTGTATTTGATGTGGTCTTTCTCCTGCCCCATGGGGTCTAGTGAAAGCCAGTCTCTGAGAAGAAAGATAGGACCTTCTCCCTTTCTCACTAAATCACATTCATATTAAAAAAAAAAAACCAACAAAAAACCTCATTGCCCACGTACCCTGCTTCCCGAAGAAATAGGGCCCATACCTGCATGTTGCTGATAAAATGTAAAGCACCCTATTTCTCTCTCTTTTTGAAATTAGAATGTACTTTTCAACTTTTTTCTTTTGAAAGATCACATCCCACTCTGTTGTTTGTTGTGTGTGGCTTAAATTCAAATATAAGAGTAATTTATCTTTAATTTATTGAATTATTCCATATACTTAATACATCTACTTCCGAGGGGGCTCCTCAGAAAGCCCCAGTTTAAAGAGCAAACATTCCTAGAAATAAGCAATGTCTGAATAGGAAACAGTATTTTAACTGGCTTTGTCTTTCTTTGAGCTAAAGAAAGTGGTACTGTAGGGACTGCTAAGGCTGCATTCATTTGCATATCAGGAAAGGTAAAAGTCTGTTCAAAATACAGATATTACATATCAAAATCATTAAAGCTACAGGAAAAAAATATTCTTTTCCTCTCATGCAGATTAACAATAGGAAATTATAACATATTTGACATATATCAGTACATATACTTCATTTGGTTCCATTGACAAAATCTTCTAAATTGTGAATTTGTAAACTTAAAGGTCTATATGTATTGTGGCATACCTCTAAAATTATATTTGGAATATTCAATTTAACATTTTGGAATGTGTTCATTTAAAGGGTTGTTTCTAAGTATTTTTCCCCTGATACTTATGGCTTAAAAAAAAAATCAAAGATGTCTTGAATTATTTCATCTCCTAGAACTGTCAAAACACAAAAATATTGATATTAGAGCAAAGGTCATCTATATGTATCTGAATCCATTGTTTTCAATAGCCAGTAACCTCATTTTCCACAAAAAAAGAACTCCAGGAAAAGGCACTCAACCCCTAGGTCATCTTTTATAAATATAGCGGTTTCCCCTGGGGCAGGATAGCATCTTGTTGCATCTGACAGATGGTGTGTAGAGAGATCACATGCTTTACTTTGGTGAATTGATAAAAACTGATCAGTACTACATAGCATTCAGAGAAAATTTTCCAAAATTAAGAAGCATTCTTTCATATATTCTCCCTACATATTCTCCTATAATCTTCTTTATTAAATATTTGCCTATCAAGGATTCTGTATCAATAAAGTACAGATTTTTGGTGGTGGTTTAGTCAATAAGTCATGTCCAAGGGTTGCAGCCCCATGGACTGTAGCCTGCCAGGCTTCTTTGTCAATGGAATTTTCCAGACAAGAATACCAGAGTGGGTTGCCGTTTCCTTCTCCAGGGGATCTTTCTGACCCAGGTTTGAACTTGGGTCTCCTGCATTGCAGATTAATGAGGTCTTGCTATAAATGAAAGAAAGCAGGCTGTGCCATATGGTTTTGTAGTGCAAACACGGTGGATGGTGTAGTTTGTATCTGACACTTCAGTCAATTCACTGTATCTATATTAAAGATTTGCTTGGATTGTTATTATTTGGGGCATATTTTCTTTCCATTCAGTAGACCTCCTTTATATGTTTATAGCTCTAAGGTGGAACTCTATCTGATTCCAAAGTTTAGCTTTCTAAAATCACATTTGGAATATTAAACACATATTTTGGAATTTGCTCACTGAAAGGATGATTTCTAAATGTTTATTACCTGATAGTGTTAAAATTCAAAGTTGTATACCTGAGAAAATGAACATCTTCTATTCTTATCCTATCTATATAGACTATTTGGCCTTTTATATATTATCAAAGCCTGACCCAGGGAGGGAAGAACAGAGGACTTGGGAAAGGAGGATTCTAAACTGATGCTCTCTACACCGCCCCCATGCAGGTCTACCCCACGATGATGCGTGCTTTGGGGATGGGGACCAGCGGCTCCCTGTGTCGCATTGGAGCAATGGTGGCGCCATTTATATCCCAGGTACAGCCCAGCGGTCTCTGTAGGAGGATGGATATGTCTAAGGGAGGCGGGGAGACAGTGGCCTGGGTCCCTTCAGGTTAAGGGTTTAACCAAAGATTTGTCTGCTTGAGTTTCCTTGAGCTGCTGTTTTCTCATTGGTGAATTTGGTGGGAAAAGAGGCTAAATCAGTGCTTCCAGTCAACAGCATGTATTGCGTCATATGAAGGGTTTGGATTTTCCTGGCCATTGTTAGCAGAAGATGCCAAAGACACAGATGACCCAGGGAGCTGGAGCCGTTGAGTGACAGTGGGCTCCAACTCTGCTGTCAAGGGTGCAATTGAAAAACAGAACACAAACATGCGGGGAGGCTGAACCAGGGTGAGGCGAGGTGGCCCTGGGAAGGGCAAGTCCGGCACTCAGGCAAACCAGTTGCAGGCTGGGAGAAAATCCAGAGGTGGTCGGGACCATGATGGGGGGCCCTTGTGTCAGGAGGGAATCAGGCAGATACAGTAACCCACATGGTCATGGTTCCTCAGAGGGACCAAACAGCTTGCCCCTCGGCACTGGTCATTCTGTTTGGCCACAAGAAGTGGAAATCAGCCTGACCTGGCTGCAGCCAAAAACAAGAGTGGGGTTGGGCCCTGGGTGGGCCTGATCCAGGCTGTAAGCCTTGTTGGGGACCCAGGCTCTGCCTCCTCACATTTGTCTAGGGCCTGTGGTCACTGAGCATTCAGACTGTGTGCCCTCAAGACCAGTGTGCTGTGCTTGCCCATGGACCTTGCCGCCTTACAAATCCCAAACCTCTCTCCTTAGATCCAGCTACCAGAAGATACCAGTGTGCTCTCTAAAACCCAGAAAGATGCTCTCCCTGCATCCCACTGGCCAGACCTGGTCAGGTGTTCATACTTGAGCTACATCAGTTGCAGCCAAGAGTCAGACTTACGCACAGAAGCAGCTGGGGATGGGCAGTTTTTGGAGAAAGTTTTGGGTTGACATGGGCTGAGCAGACTGTAATGTGTATTTCCTACCATTTAACAGAGGATTTTGCTACCACTTTTCTTAAGACTATCTTGGGCATGTTTTGCCTTCTCATCTTTATTTATTTAAAAGTTTTATTATTTTTTGGCTGCCTTGGGTCTTAGTTGCAGCACTTGGGATCTTTCATCGTGGCGTGAGGGCTTCTTTCTAGCTTTAGTGCACAGGCTCTCTAGCCCCTCGGCATGTGGGATCTTAGTTCCCCCACCAGGAGTTGAGCTCAAGTCCCCTGTTTTGGAAGGTGGAGTTTTAATCGCTGGACCCTCAGGGAAGTACCCACCTTGTCTTAATTTAAAATGAGGGCAGATTTGGTCTTGCAATTTTGCTTTTCAGAGTTCTTTTGTACTTATTATTTTACCATTTCAGAAAAGAACAAAATGGTGAACGGCAGTAGTAACATATTGATCCTGTTGATCACACTGAGGTATGGTTGGTTTTCCAGACTTTAGAAATAGAGTCTTTTGGGCTTCCCTGCTAGCTCAGAGGGTAAAGAATCTGTCTGCAATGAGGGAGACATGGGCTTGATCCCTGGGTTGGGAAGATCTCCTGGAGAAAGGAATGGCTACCTACTCCAGTATTCTTGCCTGGAGAATTCCGTGGATAGAATAGTCTGGCAGGCTACAGTCCATGAGGTCGCAAACAGTCACACAGCTGAGCGACTAATACTTGCTCAAACCCTCAGTAAGTGTTAGCTAATAACAGTAACAATGATCAATAACAATCAATGCAATGTCACGGTCTTTGTAGATTGGGGCCTGGGGACTGGAGTCCACAAGAAGGACGCAGGGGACCCAAGTCTCAAGTGAAACAAGGGTGCTTTATTTGAGAAAAAGGCATGTTCATATATCTTCATACAAGGCAGCTTTAGGCGGTAAAAAAAAAATCGAGCAAAAACAAAGCCAAGCAAATAACAATCTTCAAAGGGCCAGAAAGCATTCCATATCCTGAGTAAGAGGGGCATAACTGAATAGATTACCTTTAAGAAAAAGGTCACTGAAGGGAATCACTGAAGGGAGTCACTGAAAGGAATCCAAGCAGGTGCCCTTTCTCATGATCTCCGTCCTGAGAACTGCATGGAGCTCTGCTCGTTCTTGTTTTCCAGGAACTGATAAGGAATAGAGAGTCCTTGAGAAACGGCACACAGAAGAAAATAACATATTGGATCCCTTAAAGTTGAACGTCCCCTGACAATTCCCCCCTTTTTATTTTTCATAATTGGGGGTGACTGTAGATACTTTTGTGAAAAAGGCCCTGACCAATTGAGTTTGTTTAGTTTGAACAATTTTGGTTGAAAGGTATTGGTATATTACAAATATAAGCACCAGGATAATTATCAGCATTATATTTCCAGATCCAATACTATGTGTAATGCTTTGAAATCATCTTCGAGGGTCTAGCCCAGATAATTGATCAGCTAGCTGCTCAGCTAAGGTTTCCAAATTGTTGGAAGAGGGTAGACTCTTAGAGAAGGTTTCAAGGATTTCCTTTTGCAACAATTGTGCCTTTATGTATATCTTGCAAATGAAATTTGATTTGTTCCCAATTGTAAGCACTATGGTTGAACCAAACAGGAGTGATACAAAATTTAGAATTCCAATCACAATTTAATAATACTTGTTTTTGTAAATCTATTAATTGATCTCCAACCCATTGGATAGCTGTTTTTAATTCCTGAATTTTATCTTGAACTTTTTCATCTATCTGAGCCTGAGTGAGCCATATAGTATGAACATCTTTAGTCCAATTTTGAACAAAGTTTTGTGTTTGAATTGAAGTTTGTAAAGCAATGTCTGTGACAGCAGCAGTGGTGCAAATGGCTATTAACCCCCAAATGCCAAGAATCAACCATCCAATGAATTGCTTAGATCGTCGGAGTAATTTAGTGAGTAACTGGGAGGCAAGTCTTGCCATGGGACCCTTCTTCCAGGGTCGTTGGAGATCTACTGGCAACCACAGACTACGCTGAGATTGAAGAATCAAAAGAGATTTGTTTTTTTAGAGAAATAGAGCAATTAAGACAGGTATACAATTTGCAATCTATACAAGTCACAGGATGTAAAGTCTTATTAAATTGTAAGTTTCCTATGGCTATAACAAAAGGAAGGGGAACACAAGCTTGTATAAAATATGAATGATTGTAATGGAAGGAATAGTTACTATGACTATGACTGGTCCCTGTGAAATATCCAGTCCAAGTTCCAAGTTTTTCAGTACTTGTAGCAAGTTTCCAGATGTCCCACTGTTCAGGCCCAATTTGTTTATTGAGGACGATTTGAGGACAAGGAGGTAATATTCCCCTGTCAAGCCAGCCAAGAAGTCCTTTGTCATGGAGGTGTTCCATTGAACTGTTGGTAACCTTCCATGCTACTTGAGTAACATAATCACACATAGAACTGTTAATATCATCTGAGCAGTTAGATAACCACATACCATGGGGTCCCCAGTCAACAATGGTGTAATTGGCCACAACCATTAATTTCCCTGATTTACCTTGACATCTGTCTCAATAAACAGGAGTATATTCAAAATCCTTATAAGTAAACCCCTTACATTCCAACTTTTGTCCTTTTCCTAGAGTTGTGGTAGTATTGACATGGTTCTCATAAAAGGACAGGGCAGTAAACAGTCTACACAGTGTGCGGAAGTTCTTTTTTGGAGGCAGGACGAAAGCCCACATTTGTCAACTAACATTAATACACAATTCTTCTGGGCCTATGCATAAAGGAAGGATTTCATAGCCTAGAGAAATGTTAGTCTTCCTTCTTCCTCAGAATGAGAGGGCCCCTCCAAGCTCCAAGGAGGAGGCATATGTACTGAGTCATTGGCGGATATGATCAGTCCTATATCTGTCCATTCTGTAACCTGCAATAAAGGGGGGTTAGGTATATAAGCCCAGTAAGTGTGATTAATCAAGTCAGCCTGAGCGGGGGAAGCAAAAGCAAGCAAAGCAAGCATAGCGACAAAAATATTTTCAGGATTCCGAGGCGTTCCCTGTTGAGAAACCAGATTTTCAGCTTGATTAGTAAGGGTTTTTATCTGTCCCCAAGTAGGGAGATCATAAGGTCGATGATGTCGAGTGTGGTATTTCTTGGAAATTTTTAAAGCCGCCATGGCTTGCACTGGAAACTCCTCCTCCTGGGGATTTTGCTGTTTCTTCTCTATCTTGAATGCCGGTGGCTCCCCTGGGGTGGATCTTCCAAAGAGGGAGCCAACTGATTTCGTTGGATCCATCTGGAGAAATACAAGCATACCCCTTTCCCTGTAATATTAATTTTCCACATTTCCATTGTTTAGTCAACCTGTCTTGATACCAAATGGGCAGAGGAAGGGAGGTATCCTTCAGTGCCTTGAAATGTTTTTCTGCTTTTGTCAAAATATCTCCTTGCGGTAAGTTTAAAAAATTTAAAACAAATAAAGCTGTATTAACAGTAGTTATAGGATTAAAGAATATATTGTGTTGGAATCTAGTAAAGTCTGCTCTGGATAAGGAAGATATAAGTGTTCCTGTGTATTCCCCCTTTTCAAATTTTTTTATTTGTAGTTTCAGTGTGTGATGTGCTTGTTAAACTATGCCCTGTGCTTGTGGATTATAAGGAATACCTGTAATATGTTTAATAGAAAATGATTGCAAAAATTGTTTGAATTGCCTAGAAATATAGGTAGGGCCATTGTCTGTTTTTATAGAACTAGGTGTTTCCATTATTGTAAAGCAAGTTAATAGGTGGATTATAACATGTTGTGTAGTTTCACCTCAGGGAGGTGTGGCCCATATAAAAGAAGAATTTGTATCGATTGAGACATGTAAGAAGGAAGAGGGAGAAAGTTCAGGGCAATGAGTTACATCCATTTGCCATAGTTCTTTGGGTTGTAATCCTCGAGGATTGATACTTTGTGCAATGGGTCGAAGATGTAGGGTCCTACAAGTAGAGCAATTATTAATGATTTCTTTAGCATGTCGGTATGCAATTTTCCAAATTTGATGTAATGAGTCAGAATTATTGTGTAATAGAACATGTTGCTCTTCAGGAGTAGCAGAAGAGACAAGTTTATCAGCTTGTTCATTGCCATGAGCTATAGGGCCAGGAAGACAAGAATGTGTTTTGAATATGGGTAAAATAAATGGGGGAAGTGTGGTTCTTAACAATAGATTGTAGTTCAAGAAAAAGTTGTTGGATAATAGATTGATTAGAATTTATGGTAGAAGTTTCTATATTTCTTAATACAAAAACTGAGTATAAGCAGTCAGAAACTATATTGATAGGATACAAATGTAGGTGAGTAACCTGAATGAGAGCATATAATTCATTTTTTTAAGCAGAATGAAATTTAGTATAAAAGACTATATTCTTTGAGAGACTAGAATGAGGCTTTGACATTTTTAGTCCTATCTATATAGAAAACATCAGTTTGAGGTATAGGTTGTGATGTGACAATGTGAGAGATAATAAATTCAGTATTTTTGAAGAAATTCCAGAGTTTGTTAGAAGGATAATGAAATGAAATTTCTGCAAAATATTCCAGGAAGGCTATTTGGAAATCGGTAGAAGTTTGTAATGTGTTCTCAAATTGAGGTTTATTAATAGGTACTACAATTTTATGAGGATCGGAGCCAATTAGAGTCTTAGCTCTCTTTCTTCCATTGATAATGATTAGAGTGATCAAATCAAGATACGGTGTAAGTGACTTTGTCCCTCTAAAATGGCTATAGATCCTTTCTATTGGGTATTCTTGTTGGGTAAGAAGTCCTGTGGGAGAATGGAGAGAGGGGAGTATAAATAATTCTAGAGGTAAATCAAGTCTAATACGAGTAAGAAATTGTTTTTGCAATTTATTTTGTATTAAGCAGTTTTTCTTGTGCCTCTTGTGAAAGTGAATGAGGGCTATTTAAATCGGGATCTCTTTTTAAAGCATTAAATAAATTAGTCAGTTGATAATTTGTAATGTCTAAAGAGGGTCTAATCCAATTTATATTGCCTAACAGTTTTTGAAGATCATTCAAGGTTGATAATTTATTAACATGAATCTGTGTTAGCTGGGGAGTATGTTGTCTATTAACAAATCTTAAGTAACAGTCAGGTGTAGATGTTTGAATCTTTTCAGGGGCAATGATTAATTTAGAAACTTTACGCATTGTTGAGCTATGTCAAACATCTGTTGAGTTTCTAAAATAGATGGAGCTGAAAACAATATATAATCCATATAATAAATAACAAGAAAGTCAGGAAATTGTTTTCTTACAGGTTGAAGGGCTTTGGTTACATAATATTGACACATGGTGGGAGAATTCATCATTTCTTGAGGCAACATAGTCCATTGATACCATTTATGAGGCCTGATATGATTATGATAAGGAAGAGAGAAAGCAAATCTCTCTTGGTCTAGAGGGTGTAAAGGGAAAGTAAAAAAGCAATCCTGTAAATCTATAATAATAATATGCCAGTTTTGAGGAATAGTGGTAGGTGATGGAATTCCTGGTTGTAATGCTCCCATAGGTTTCATAGATGTACTAACTTTTCGAAGATCTGTTAAAAGACGCCATTTGCCAGATTTCTTTTTTATTACAAAAATGGGAGAATTCCAAGGGGAACAAGATTCCTCAATATGTTTTAATTTCAATCGCGTACCTATGAGTTCCTTAGCAGACTCTAATTTCTCTTTTGTAAGGGGTCATTGCTCTGTCTAAATAGGCTCGTCATTTTTCCAAGTTATTTTAATAATTGTGTTGTTTGTTAAATGAGCAGTGACCCCCTAGGAAAAATGTGGAATATATATTTGAGTTTGCCATTGTATAAGTAAATCTCTTCCTATTAAATTAAGGGGTGCATCTATCACATAAGGTTGTAATGTTGCAGGCTGGCCTTCTGGTCCCTCATATGGATATATTTGGACATTTTGATAAACCTCTTGTATTTTGCTTTGAAAAATTCCTGCAATTTGGCAAGAAATTCTCTGTATAGACCAATATTTGGGCCATAAATGTTTGGAAATAATGGTAATATCAGATCCAGTGTCAAGAAGACCAGAAAATATTTTGCCATTAATTTTGATATTTATATTTGGTTGTGCATATTCAGATACTATTGATGTCCATAAGGACTGCTTTTGATTTGTATTACCAAGTCCACCTGTCCATATACCATTAGAGAGGAGTTAATAGAAATGTAAGGTAAAAGAAGTAATTGGGCAATTTTGTCCCCCTTTTTGAATTGTCATAGTATCTGAGATAACATCATAATTTGATTTTTTTTTCTTATAATCTGAATCAGTTATTTCAGGGTGAATAGTAATTTCTTTAGAAGTCAGACTAGATTGGCCAAGTATAAGGCCGAAAGTTTGTGAGGGTAGGGGTCCATAAAGTCTGGTAGGTATTCTAGAAGGAACTGCTTGAGGAAAAAGAAGAAAATCATTTAGGGCTGATATATCGACGGCAGCATTGCTGGATGTTGAAGATTTGAGGGAAAAGATGGAGTTTGCCCCTCGTTTTTGTCTATGGGGACCCAGGGAGTCCCCATCTTTGAGTTTCCCGAAATAGGGTTCCCTTCAACACCATACTTAGATTGACATTTTTTTCACCCAATGTACCCTTTTATGACATTGAGGGCAGACTCCTGGAGGTTTTTTTAATAGTTTTAATTTTTTCTGTGTGTTTGTTAGGGCAATCCTTTTTTATTTTATTAAAATTTTTTTTTTCAAATGGTAATTTGATTTTTATTTATTTATTTTTTGGGGGTGTTGGGGGGAGACTTTTATTTATTTTTCCCAATTATTTTTATTAGTTGGAGGCTAATTACTTTACAATATTGTAGTGGTTTTTGCCATACATTGACATGAATCAGCCATGGATTTACATGTGTTCCCCATCCTGAACCCCCCCTCCCACCTCCCTCCCCATCCCATCCCTCTGGGTCTTCCCAGTGCACCAGCCCCGAGCACTTGTCTCATGCATCCAACCTGGACTGGTGATCTGTTTCACACTTGATAATATACATGTTTTGATGCTGTTCTCTCAGATCATCCCACCCTCGCCTTCTCCCACTAGAGTCCAAAAGTCTGTTCTATACATCTGTGTCTCTTTTTCTGTCTTGTATATAGGGTTATTGTTACCATCTTTCTAAATTCCATATATATGCATTAGTATACTGTATTGGTGTTTTTCTTTCTGGCTTACTTTACTCTGTATAATGGGCTCCAGTTTCATCCACCTCATTAGAACTGATTCAAGTGAATTCTTTTTAATGGCTGAGTAATATTCCATTGTATATATGTACCACAGCTTTCTTATCCATTCGTCTGCTGATGGGCATCTAGGTTGCTTCCATGTCCTGGCTGTTATAAACAGTGCTGTGATGAACACTGGGGTACATGTGTCTCTTTCAGATCTGGTTTCCTCGGTGTGTATGCCCAGGAGTGGGATTGTTGGGTCATATGGCAGTTCTATTTCCAGTAGGGCAATCCTTTTTTAAATGGCTCTTATCTCCACAAACAAAACATCCTTCATTCCCCTTTTTAAAGGCAGCAGCCATTGCTTCAGCTAACATTTGCATTTTCTGAGTTTCTGATCCTAAGTTGAGACAAGCCTTCAAATAATAACATTCCTGGTCTCATGAATTGGAGCGATGGCTCTTTGACATTCCTGATTTGCATTCTCATATGAAAGCAGTTTTTCTAATTGCACTCTTGTTTCTGACAACATTATAGGAGATAGCAACTCCCAGTCTAGTTAAAACATCAGCATAGGCTTCATTAGGCCCTTGTAATATCTTTGTGTAGTTACTTTTAGGTTCCCTTTGAGGAGTAATTTGATCCCAAGCTTCAAGGGCAACTTCTTTCAATTGTTCATGCAACAAAGGAGGGCATTGTGTCTGAGCTTTCACTGAATCAAATTGCCCCATACTGGTTAACATTTTAAAAGTAATTTGGTTTTAGGGAGTGCCAGCTCGAGCATTAGAATTGGCATGATTTTGGGTCACATCGTGAAACCACATTATCCACTGAAGCTATTTTTCTGGTTTAAGAAGAGCTTTTATCAAAATTCACCAATCATAAGGAATAAAATTTCCAATAGAAGATGCCATAGCATTTAGAAGTTCTTTAGTAAAAGGTGAATGAGGGCCGTATATAGTTACAGCCTTTTTCATCTGTTGCATATGAGAAAAATCAGTACCTTCATATTGAGGTATTAGTTGCCCTTGAGCATAAACATTTCCTAACACAGGAAAGGCAAAAAGATCATCGGCCTCAGAGACTTGAGATTGCAAAGTCAGTAAATCAGAAAGCCTTCACCATGAAGGAGAATAAGTGGATTGTCTGTTTTCATAAATATGAGTGTGTGTTAGGGGCTTATCATTTTCATCAAAAAAAGTATTGTTGGCTTTAGTGTCAGTGAGAGCATCAGAAGAATCATCATCAGATTCATTTTGTCCTCTAATTGAGGGGACCTTCGGTTTCATGCCAGTTACAAGAGGAGGAGGAGGAGTGCTTGGGACAGCTGGAGCAGGGATGTTGGGAAAATTTTGAAACATTTTATGTTGCTCTAATTGGGCCTTCTGTAAAGTCTTATCATCTAATTTATATTTGTATAATGAGTGTTCTGCTTGTTGACGAAATCAGGGGGGCTAGAATTGCCTTGAAATGGCAAGATCATGGCTTTAATGAGGGCCCACAAGGGCCAGAAATTTATTGGAATATTTTCTCCCCGTCTTGCAGCTTGTTCAACATTTTCTTTAACCTGGTTCCAAATTTCTAAATTGAAACTGACTTCATCAGGGAACCAGGGATTATATTTAACCACTGTTTGGAGACAAGCCTCTATCTGTTGACGTGAAACTGAAAGTCCTTGAACCTTAAATAAATGATGAAGTATAGTAGAAAAGTGGTGGGGCTTTCCAGCCATTTGTCCTATAACCCCACACTTACCGACCTCCATAGGTCCTAACAGTCACTCTGTCAACTTGCCAAGGACGTCCACCAGGTCCCTGTTCAGGCGCCACCTGTCATGGTCTTTGTAGACCGGGACCTGGGGACCGGAGTCGACAAGAAGGACACAGGGGACCCAAGTCTTGAGTCAAACAAGGGTGCTTTATTTTCAGAAACGCATGTTCATATATCTTCATACAAGGCAGCTTTAGGCAGAAAAAAAAATTGAGCAAAAACAAAGCCAAGCAAGTAACAATCTTCAAACAGCCAGAAAGCATCCCATATCCTGAGTTAGAGGGGCATAACTGAATAGATTACCTTTAAGTAAAAGGTCACCGAAGGGAGTCACTGAAAGGAATCCAAGCAGGTGCCCTTTCTCATGATCTCAGTCCTGAGAACTGCATGGAGCTCTGCTTGTTCCTATTTTCCAGGAACTGATAAGGAATAGAGAGTCCTTGAGAAATGGCACACAAAAGAAGAAAATAACATATTGGATCCCTTAAAGTTGAACGTCCCTTGACAATGCAAAATCCTAAATATTCAAACAAGTATTTCTCAACAACAAAACTACTTTTTAGGTCTAGTTGAGTTATTTTGATCACAATGAAATTGGAATGTTTTGCTTTCCTTACAAGGTTTAGAATGGGAAGTTAGAATCTAGGAAGATTTGATTGCTTGTAGAATATTTGCCTGGGGTTTGGGGTGGGGTGGACTGTTCCAAGCAGACAGTAGAGCTTGGTGTCACTCTCATAAGTTCATCAGTCAGTGTACCCTTGGACGTGGTTGTCAGACTTCGGTGCATATCAGAATTACTAGGGTAACTTGATAAAATGAAGATTCCTGGACTTCACCCAGAAATTCTGGTTCTTAATATGAGATTCATCACCTATAGTTTTAACAGAGGGAATCCAGTGTCATTGGTCTGTGGACCAGTGAGAGGTGTGGCAGCCAATGAGGAGTTTGGCTTTACTTTCACTTTTCTTTCTATTCCTTCCTTCTCTTCCTTCCCATCCAACTCCCCTTCCATCTCACCTCCTCTTTCTTTTGTCTTTCATTTACTTTGGTGACTCATTTGACAAGTTATTTTCAGCATAATTCTCTACAAACTCTAGGTACTCACTTCACAGTTTGGCAGTTAGAATGCCAAAAGGGACTCCATAAGCTACAATCTATAATTGATAGAATAGAAACAAGGATTTATAAGCGACTTCTGTACTTCTACTGCAGGGAGCATAGGTTTGATCCCTAGTCTGGGAACTAAGATCCTGCATGCCACGAGGCTCAGCCAAAAAAAAGAGAGAATTTATTCCAATTTAATATTCAACCAACATTTGTTGCATGCTTACTCTATGCCTGGCATTGTTCTCTTACAGCAGTAAATAAGCCAGACCAGGTTCCAGTGGTGTGCCAGAACTGGCCTGCCCTGGCTTGTGAAAACTGTTAAATTTTTAGGGAGTAATTTTGCAAGCTAGTTGATGTCACATTGCAGCTTGAAATTAGCATGGTGGTGGCATTTATCCCACGGGCACAGGCAAATACTATATTAGGACTGTTTTTGGAAAGCCTGTTAAACATTTGGCAGCATGCCACCACAAGATTCTTGATTTCAAGAGGCATAATTTCAAGAGGGTCTTTGTAACTGGGGTTCCCAGGTGGCTCAGATGGTAAAGGATCTGTCTGCAATGCAGGAGACCTGGGTTTGATCCCTGGGTCGGGAAGATCCCCTGGAGAAGGGAGTGGCTACCCACTCCAGTATTCTTGCTGGAGAATTCCATGGACAAAGGAGCCTGGCAGGCTACAATCCATGGAAGTGAAAAGAGATGGACATGACCGAGTAACTAATGCACACACACGTTACAAATATGCAAAAAATCAAAATGAGTCAAATAAATTATTGGTATATCTTAATTATTTGCATATCTGTAAAGCACTCAATTGGAAAGTAAGTTGGAGGCAATGATAAGGAATGACAGGCCTTCCCCCTCCCTGCCCATGCCACACCCCATCCTTTGCCTCAAAATTACTTTCCTGAAAGATAAGTTGAAGTAAAATCCATACATTCCATTAGGGGCAGTCTGTTATAAAAGTCAAGGCTTCATATAGCCAATCTTATATAGTATGTATAAATGCAGTGTAGCCTTTAAAAATTGTGAATCACTGTATTGTGCACCTGTAACTTAAATAGTGTTGTACATCAACTATACTTCAATAAGACAAAATTACAGGAAGACACAAGACCCCTCTGGGGAGATGACATGGGAGTTGAGACCCGAAGTGTGGGAAGCTAACAACTCATAAAGGGTAACAGCAGTCAAGTGAGATAAAAGCTGGTCCAAGGTCCTGGAGCAGGAAGAGCTCAGTGTGTTCCTGGAATAGAAAATAGCTATGGTGAACAAAACGCTGAGATACGGGAGAGTCAGGGCTTCCCTGTTGGAGCGAGTGGTAAAAAACCCACCTGCCAATACAGGAGATGCAAGAGACACAGGCTCGATTTCTGGATCAGGAAGATCTGCTGGAGGAGGAAATGGCAACCCACTCCAGTATTCTTGCCTGGAGAATTCATGGACAGAGGAGCCTGGCAGGCTACAGTCCATAGAATCACAAAGAGTCAGGTATGACTGAAGAGACTTAACATCTGTCTCCCAGGCATACTGAGGACTGGATTTTTTTCATAGGAGAAGTGGAAAGTAATTGAAGGGTTTCAAGCAGCAACGTGACCAGCTTTTATATTTGAAAAAGAGCACTCTGGTTGCTAAAGGGTTAATTGTCAGGGCATTGGGAGAGGGCAAGAGGGGAGCAGGCTTATCATAAGGTACTCATTTGAAATGGGAGATTACAGAATTCTGGAAAACCCTTTTTCTGATAGTGTGGAAAGATTTAAAAGTTTAAAATTTAAAAGTTCTGCCTAAGAAAAACAAACAAACAAACAAACAAACAAACAAAAAGCCAAGATAAGGATGAAAAACACACCTTTACTTTCTAAGGGCTTCAAAAAAACCCTAATTGAATTGTCACAGCTGAGCAATGATTTTTGTTGGCCTGTTGAATACCTAACCCTCCAGAGGCATGAAAACACTGGGTTCAACACATCAGATAATAATACACAGAACTTCACCAGTTAATGGGAATGAAAAATCTATCCATTTTCTAAGATTGATTCCTCAGTTCAGTTCAGTGGCTCACTCATGTCCAACTCTTTGCGACCCCATGGACTACAGCACACCAGGCCTCCCTGTCCATCACCAACTCCCAGAGTTTACTCACACTCATGCCCATTAAGTTGGTGATGCCATCCAACCATCTCATCCTCTGTTGTCCGCTTCTCCTCCTGCCCTCAATCTTTTCCGGCATCAGGGTCTTTCCAAATAAGTCAGTTCTTCACATCAGGTGGCCAAAGTATTGGAGTTTCAGCTTCAGCATCAGTCCTTCCAATGAATATTCAGGACTGATTTCCTCTAGGATGGACTGGTTGGGTCTCCTTGCAGCCCAAGGGACTCTCAAGAGTCTTCTCCAACACTATAGTTCAAAAGCATCAATTCTTTGGCACTTAGCTTTCTTTGTAGTCCAACTCTCACATCCATACATGACTACTAGAAAAACCGTAGCTTTGACTAGACGGACCTTTATTAGCAAAGTAACGTGTCTGCTTTTTAATATGCTGTCTAGGTTGGTCATAACTGTTCTTCCAAGGAGCAAGCATCTTTTAATTTCATGGCTGCAGTCACCATCTGCAGTGATTTTGGAGCCCCCCCCCCAACTAAAGTCTGACACTGTTTGCACTGTTTCGCCATCTATTTGCCATGAAGTGATGGAACCAGATGCTATGATCTTTGTTTTCTGAATCTTGAGTTTTAAGCCAACTTTTTCACTCTCCACTTTCACTATTGTCAAGAGGCTCTTTAGTTCATCTTTGCTTTCTGCCATAAGTGTGGTGTCATCTACATATCTGAGGTTATTGATATTTCTCCCAGAAATCTTGATTACAGCTTGTGCTTCATCCAGCCTAGCATTCTGCATGATGTACTCTGCATATAAGTTAAATAAGCATGGTGACAATATATAGCCTTGACGTACTCCTTTCCCGATTTGGAACCAGTCTGTTGTTCCATGTCCAGTTCTAACTATAGGTTCTTGGCCTGCATACAGATTTCTCAGGAGGCAGGTAAGGTGGCCTGGTATTACCATCTCTTGAATAATTTTACAGTTTGTTGTGATCCACACAAAGACTTTGGCATAGTCAGTAAAGCAGAAGTAGACATTTTTCTGGAACTCTCTTGCTTTTTTGATGATCCAACAGATGTTGGCAATTTGATCTCTGGTTCCTCAGCCTTTTCTAAATCCAGCTTGAACATCTGGAAGTTCATGGTTCACAGTATGTGAAGCGTGGCTTGGAGAATTTTGAGCATTACTTTGCTGGCATGTGAGATGGGTGCAATTGTGTGATAGTTTGAGCATTCTTTGGCATTGCCTTTCTTTGGGATTGGAGTGAAAATTGACCTTTTCCAGTCCTATGGCCACTGCTGAGTCTTCCAAATTTGCTGGCATATTGAGTTCAGCACTTTCACTGCGTCGTCTTTCAGGATTTGAAATAGCTCAATTGGGATTCCATCACATCCACTAGCTTTGTTCATAGTGATGCTTCCTAAGGCCCACTTGACTTCACATTCCAGGATGTCTGGCTCTAGGTGAGTGATCATACCATCATGATTATCTGGGTTTTGAAGATCTTTTTTTTGTACAGTTCTTCTATGTATTCTTGCCACCTCTTCTTAACATCTTCTGCTTCTGTTAGGTCCATACCATTTCTGCCCTTTATTGTGCCCATCTTTGCATGAAAATTTCTCTTGGTATCTCTAATTTTCTTGAAGAGATCTCTAGTCTTTCCCATTCTATTGTGTTCCTCTATTTCTTTGCATTGATAACTGAGTAAAGCTTTCTTATCTCTCCTTGCTATTCTTTGGAACTCTGCATTCAAATGGGGTTATCTTTCCTTTTCTTCTTTGCCTTTTGCCTCTCTTCTTTTCACAGCTATTTGTAAGGCCTCCTCAGACAACCATTTTGCTTTTTTGCATTTCTTTTTCTTGGGGATGGTCTTGATCACTGCCTCTTCTACAATGTCATGAGCCTCTGTCCATAGTTATTCAGGCTCTCTTTCTATCAGATCTAATTCCTTGAATCTATTCAAGGAATAGAGTGTCAGTTCCACTCTATAATTGTAAGGGATTTGATTTAGGTCATACCTGAATGGTCTAGTGGTTTTCCCTAATTTCTTCAATTTAAGTCTGAATTTGGCAATAAGGAGTTCATGATCTGAGCCACAGTCAACTCCCAGTCTTCTTTTTGCTGACTGTATAGAGCTTCTCCATGTTTGATTGTGAAAAATATAATCAATCTGATTTTGATATTGACCATCTGGTGACGTCCATGTGTAGTCTTCTCTTTTATTGTTGGAAGAGCATGTTTGCTATGACCAGTGCATTCTCTTGGAAAAACTCTATTAGCCTTTGTCCTGCTTCATTCTGTACTCCAAGGCCAAATTTGCCTGTTACTCCAGGTGTTTCTTGACTTCCTGCTTTTGCATTCCAGTCCCTATAATGAAAAGGACACCTTTTTTGGGTGTTAGTTGTAGAAGGTCTTGTAGGTCTTCATAGGACCATTTAACTTCAGCGGCTTCAGCATTACTGGTCAGGGCATAGACTTTAAATTACCGTGATACTGAATGGTTTGCCTTGGAAATGAACAGAGATCACTCTGTCGTTTTGAGATTGCATCCAAGTACTGCATTTCAGACTCTTCTATTGACTATGATGGCTACTCCATTTCTTCTAAGGTATTCTTGCCCACAGTAGTAGATATAATGGTCATCTGATTTAAATCCACCCATTCCAGTCCATTTTAGTTCGCTGATTCCTAAAATGTCAATGTTCACTCTTGCCATCTTCTCTTTGACCACTTCGAATTTTCCTTGATTCATGGAATCAAGGTTCATATGCAATATTACTCTTTACAGCATTGGACTTTACTTCCTTCATCAGTCATATCCACACCAGGATGTTGTTTTTGCTTTGGCTCTGTCTCTCCATTCTTTCTGGAGTTATTTCTCCACTGATCTCTAGTAGCATATTGGGCACCTACCAACCTCAGGAGTTCATCTTTCAGTGTCCTATCTTTTTGCCTTTTCATATTGTTCATGGGATTCTCAAGGCCAGAATACTGAAGTGGTTTGCTATTCCCTTCTCCAGTGGACCATGTTTTGTCAGAACTCTTCACCATGACCCTGTCCATCTTGGGTGGCCCTACTTGGCATGGGTCATAGTTTCATTGAGTTAGACAAGGTTGTGGTCCATTTGATCAGATTGGTTAGTTTTCTGTGATTGTGGTTTTCAGTCTGTCTGCCCCTTGATGGAGAAGGATAAGAGGCTTATGGAAGCTTCCTGGTGGGAGAGACTGCCTGAGGGGGAAACTGAGTCTTGTTCTAATGGGTGGGGCCATGCTAAGTAAATCTTTAATTCAGTTTAAAGATTTGAAGATTTGATAAAATTAGATTTAAAATCAAATCCCATACCTGCCAGAGACACTTGGAGGGCTCAAACATACCTTGTGTGCAGCAGGACCCAGGGACCCTACAGAGACTGAGACAGAACCGTGTTTGTGTGTCTCCTGAGGAGGTACAGGTCAGCAGTGGACTGCTGCAGGGGCAGGGACTCTGGGTGCAGTAGACCAGGGTATGGCATAAGCCCTCTTGGAGGAGGTCACCATTAACCCACCGTAGAACCACCAGAGTTTACACAGGACTGGGGAAAAAGACTCTTGGAGGGCACAAACAGAACCTTGTGTGTACCAGGACCCAGGAGAAAGGAGCCGTGACCCCACAAGAAACTGGCCCAGACCTCCCCGTGAGTGTGCAGGAGCCTCCAGCAGAGGCATGGGTCAGCCATGGCCTGCTGCATGGTCAGGGACACTGAGTGTAGCAGTGTGTGCATGGGATCTTTTGAAGGAGGTTGCCATTATCTTCATTACCTCCACCATAGTTTGGCCTCAGGTCAAATAACAGGGAGGGAACACAATTTAATAAAATCTTTAAGTGATTCCTAGTAAGCAATAAGCTTACTGAGAAACTATGTTGTCAAAGATGCACAAGTGCATGATTCACTTTCGTGTTAGTCGCTCAGTTGTGTCTGACTCTTAGTGACCCCATGGACTGTAGCCTGCCAGGCTCCTCTGTGCATGGGATTCTCCAGGCAAGAATACTGGAGTGGGTTGCCATTTCCTTCTCCAGGGGATCTTCCCAACCCAAGGATTGAAACCTGGGTCTGTTACATTGCAGGCAGACTTCTGCATTGCAGGCAGTTTCTTTACCACTGAGCATCCAGGGAAGCCTGGTTCATAAATACGTTTGTGTTTATTGTATTTGGCCCCATCACTTCATGGCAAATAGATGGGGAAAGAGTGACAGACTTTATTTTTTGGGTATCCAAAATCACTGTAGATGGTGACTGCAGCCATGAAATTAAGAGACACTTGCTCCTTGGAAGAAAAGTTATGACTAACCTAGACAACATATTAAAAAGCAGAGACATTACTTTGCCAACAAAGGACTGTCTATTCAAAGCTGTATTTTTTCCAGTAGTCATGTATGGATGTGAGAGTTGGACTAAAAAGAAAGCTGAGCACTGAAGAATTGATGCTTTTGAACTGTGGTGTTGGAGAGACTCTTGAGAGTTCTTTGGACAGCAAAGAGATCCAACCAGTCCATCCTAGGGGAAACTGATCCTGAGTATTCATTGGAAAGACTGATGCTGAAGCTGAAACTCCAATATTTTGGCCACCAGATGTGAAGAACTGACTCATTTGAAAAGACCCTGATGCTGGGAAAGATTGAAGGTGGGAGGAGAAGGGGACGGACAGAGGAGGAGGTGGTTGGATGGCATCACTGACTCAATGGACATGAGTTTGAGTAGACTCTGGGAGTTGGTGTTGAACAGGGAGGCCCGGTGTGCTGCAGTTCATGGGGTCACAGAGTCAGACATGACTGAGTGACTGAACTGAACTTACTGTATTTTCAGTGATTTAAGAGATTTCAAAGGCAGTTTTGACCGTATGTGATTTTTTTCCTTCTGCTTTAAATACAGAAAAACTACAAAGAAGAAATAAAATATCACTACCTAATATTTTACTAGAGATAACAAATATAAATATGTTAATGAAGCCCTTACTATATGTATAAGCATATATATAAATATGCATATACAGTATACTCAAATATAATCATAGTTTATATACTTTTTATATCTTCTTAATGGATTTAAAACTCTTTATTGGAATAATTCTTCAGTTGTTAGCATGATATTTAATGATGGTATTATTCATAGGATGATTCTACATTGTGAAATCTATATTGATTTTTAAATTTTATATAAGTGTGGTTGAATTACACTATTCTTAGTTTTAGGTGTACAGCAAAATGATTTGGTTATATATACACATATATTCATTCTTTTTCAGATTCTTTTCATAATAACTTAATCTGTATAGTTTATTACAGATTATTGAGTAGACCTCCCTGTGCTACACAGTAGGTCTTTACTGGTTATCTATCTGATATATAGTAGTGTGTGTATGTTAATCCCAAGCTCCTAATTTATCTTTCTCCTCCTCATTTCCTCTTTGGTAACCAAAAGGTTGTTTTCAAGATTTGTGAGTCTGTTTCTATTTTGTAAATAACTTCATTTATATCATTTTAAAAACTTAGGTTCCATATATGATATTTATCATTCTCTGATTTCACTAGTATGATAATCTCTAGTTTCATCCCTATTGCTTCAAATGGCATTTTGTTCTTTTTATGGCTGAGTAGCATTCCATTGTCTATATGTACCACATCTTCTTTATCCATTCATCGTAGATGGACACCTAGGTCGTTCCATGTTTTGTTTACTGTGACTAGTGCTACTGTGAACATAGAGGTACCTGTATCTTTTTGAATTATAGTTTTGTTTGTATATAAGACTAAGTCTGTACACCAAGACTGGGATTACTGGATCATATGGTAATTACATTTTTCATTTTCTGAGGAATCTCCGTATTGTTTTCCTTAGTGGCTGCACCAATTTTCATCCTGGGTCAGGAAGATTCCCTGGAAAAGGGTGTGGCAACCCACTCCAGTATTCTTGCCTGGAGAATCCCACGGACAGAAAAGCCTGTTGGGCTAGTCCAGAGGGTCACAAAGAGTTGGACATGACTGAAGTGACTTATCACAACAGTGTAAAATGGTTTCCTTTTCTCCACACCCTCTCCAGCCTTTATTCTTGTAGACTTTCTGGTGATTACCATTCTGACTGGTATGGGGTGGTACCTCATTGTAGTTTTGATTTGCATTTCTCTCATAATTAGTGATGTTGAGCATCTTTTCATGTGGTTTTGGCTATATGTATATTTTCTTTGGAGAAAGGTCTACTTAGATATTCTGCCCATTTTTTTTTTTTTTTTGGATTGGTTTTTTTTTTTTTTTAAACATAGAACTGTGTGAGCTGTTTATATATTTTGGAGATTAATCCCCTGTCTGTCACTTCACTTGCAAATATTTTCCCCCATTCTGTGGGTTGTCTTTTCATTTTGTTTGTGGTTTCCTTTGCCATGAAAAAGCTTTTAAGTTTAATTAGGTCCCATTTGTTTATTTTTTGTTTTTATTTTTATTACTCTTGGAGGTGGATCAAAAAGTTATTGCTGTCATTTATGTCAAAGAGTGTTCTGCCTATGTTTTCCTCTAGGAGTATTTATAGTATCCAGTTTTACATGTAGGTCTTTGATACATTTTGAGTTTATTTTTGGGTATAATTTTAGAAAATATTCTAATTTCATTGTTTTACATGTAGTTGTCCAGTTTTCCTAATACCACTTATTGAAGAAACTGTCCTTTCTCTATTGTATTTTCTTTTCTTTGTTTACTTATTTCTTTATTTGGCTGTGCCAAGTCTTAGTGGTGGCATGCAGGATCTTTGGTCTTTGTTGAGGCATGTGGAATTTTTAGTTGAGGCATGGGTAATCTTTAGTTGTAGTGTGTGAACTTTTAATTGGGGCATGTGGGATCTGGTTCCCTGGCCAGGGATCAAACATGGTCTCCTGTATTGGGAGCGTAGAGTTTTAGCCATTGAACCACCAGGGAAGCCCCATCTATTGTATAATCTTACCTCCTTTTTCATAGATTAGTTGACTATAGCTGTGTAGGTTTATTTCTAGGCTTTCTATCCTGTTCCACCGATCTACATTTCTGTTTTTGCACCAGTACCATCTGTTGTGATATTTGTGGCTTTGTAGTATAGTCTGAATCAGAGAGCCTGATTCCTCCAGCTGTAATTTTCTTTCTCAAGATTGCTTTGGCTATCCAGGGCCTTCTGTGTTTCCATACAAATTTAAAATTTTCTTGTTCTGTGAAAAATGCCATTGGTAATTTGATAGAATCTGTAGATTTGATTGAATTCAGTTTGATTGAATCTGTAGATTGCCTGAGATAGTATAGTCATTTTGACTATTGATTGTTCCAATTCAAGAACATAGTATATTTTTCCATCTGTTTGTGTCATCTTTGATTTCTTTCATCAGTGTCTTATATTAATAGTTTTCAGTCTTTTTGACTCCTGAGGTAGGTTTATTGTTAGATATTTTATTCTTTTTGATGTGATGTTAAATAGGATTGCTTCCTTAATTTCTCATTCCACTCTTTTGTTGTTAGTGTATGGGAATGCAAGAGATTTTTGTTTTGTTTTTAATTTTGTGTTCTGCAAGTTTACTGAATTGAGTTCTAGTAGTTTTCTGGAGTATCTTTAGGATTTTCTATGTATTGTGTCTTCTCTGAACATGGATAGTTTTACTTCATCGTTCCTAATTTGGATTCCTTTTATTTCTTTTTCTTCTGATTGCTGTGGCCAGGACTCCCAAAACTATGTTGAATAAAAGTCATGAAAGTGGATATCATTGCCCTGTTCCTGATCTTAGAATGCTTTCAGCTTTTCACTGTTGGGAATGATGTTAGTTGTGAGTTTGTCATATATGGCCTTCTTTAAGTTAAACTAAGTTCCCTCTATGCCCACTTTCTGGAGAGTTTTCATCCTAAGCAGGTGTTGAATTTTGTCAAAAGCTTTTTCTGCATCTATTGAGATGATCAGATGGTTTTTATTCTTCAGTTTGTTAATATGGTGTATCACACTAATTTGAGGATATTGAAGAATCCCTGGAATAAATCCCATTTGATCATGGTGTGTGATTCTTTAATGTATTGTCAGATTCAGTTTGCTAGTATTTTGTTGGGTATTTTTGTGTCTGTGTTCATCAGTGATATTGACACATAATATTCTTTTTTTAAAAATATCTTTGTCTGGTTTTGGTATCGAGATGATGGTGGTGTCATAGAATGTGCTTGGGAGTGTTCCTTTTTTCTCTGGAATTTTTTGGGAAAAATTTCAGAAGGATAGGTATTAATTCATCTCTAAATATTGGATAAAAATCTCCTGTGAAGCCATCTGATCCTGGACTTTTGTTGGAATTTTTAAAATCAGTTTTATTTTTAATATCTATGATTGGTCTGTTCATATTTTCTATTTCTTTCTGGTTCAGTCTTGGAAGGTTGTACTTTTCAAAGAATTTATCCATTTCTTCTAGGTTGTTCATTTTATCAGCATATAGTTATTTGTAGTAGTTTCTTATGATCCTTTGTGTTTCTGTGGTGTCCATTGTAACTCTTTTGTGTCCATTTTTGATTTTATTGATTTGAGTCCTCTCTTTTTCGGGTGAATCTGGATAAAGATTTGTCACTTTTGTTTATCTTTTCAAAGAACCAGATTTTAGTTTCATTGATCTTTTCTGTTTTCTTCATTGCTATTTCATTTATTTCTGCTCTAATATGATTTCTTTCCATTCCTCAAAAATTTTTAAGATTTTTTTTATTCTTCTTTCTCTAGTTGTTTTAGGTGTAAGATTAGGGTGTTTATTTGGGAATTTTCTTGTTTCTTGAGGTAAGGTTATATTGCTATAAACTTCTCCCTTAGAACTGATTTTTCTGCATTCCATAGGTTTTGGATCATTTAATTTTCATTGTCATTTGTCTCTAGGTACTTTTTATTTTTCCTCTTTGATTTCTTCAGTGATCCATTGGTTGTTTCATAACATATAGTTTAGCCTCCACACATTGTTGATTTTTAGTTTCCCCCCCTGTAATTGATTTCTAATCTTATAGATTTTGGTTAGAAAAGATGCTTCTATGATTTTCAATTTTATTAAATTTACTGATTTGTGGCCCAACATGTAATCTATCCTGAAGAATGTTCCACGTGCACTTGAGAAGAAAGTGTTTTCTGCTGTTTTCAGATAGAATGTTCCATAAATATTAAGTCTGTCTGGTCTAATGTGTCATTTAAAGCCTGTGTTTCCATATAGATTTTTTTGTCTGGATGATCTGCCCATTGGTGCAAGTGGGGTGTTAAAGTTCCCCACTATTGTTGTGTTACTGTCAGTTTCCCTTTTTATGGATCTTAGCATTTGTCTTATATATTGAAGTGCTTCTTTACTAGGTGCATATATATTTAGAATTGTAGTAAACTTCTTGGATTGATCACTTGATCATTATGTAGTATCCTTCTTTGTCTCTTATAAGTCTTTATTTTAAAGTCTATTTTGTCTTATATGAGAATTGCTACTCCAGCTTTCTTTTGATATCCCTTTGCATGGAATACCTTTTTCCATCCCCTCACTTTCAGTCTGTATGTGTCCCTAGATCTGAAGTGGGTCTCTTATAGGCAGCATATATACAGGTCTTGTTTTTGTGTCCATTCGACCAATCTGTATCTTTTGGTTGAAGCATGTAATCCACTTCAGGTAATTATGATATGTATGTTCTTAGTGCCATTTTGTTGATTGTTTTGAATCTGTTTTAGTAGGTCTTTTTTCTTCCCTTCCTCTTTTGTTCTCTTCTCTTGTGATTTGATATCCATCTTTAATGTTGTGTTTGGATTGCTCTTTTGTGTATGTGCATCTATTGTACATTCTTGGTTTATGACTCCCACCAGGTTTTTGATATAGCAGTCTGCTAAACTGCTTCAGTCGCGTCCAACTGTCTGTGACCCCATAGACGGCAGCCCACCAGGCTCCGCCGTCCCTGGGATTCTCCAGGCAAGAATACTGGAGTGGGTTGCCATTTCCTTCTCCAGTGCATGAAAGGGAAAAGTGAAAGTGAAGTCGCTCAGTCGTGTCCGACTCTTCATGACCCCATGGACTGCAGCCTACCAGGCTCCATGGGATTTTCCAGGCAAGAGTACTGGACAGTCTATATCTATGTATATATATGATACACAAGATTGTTTTAAGTTGCTGGTCTCTTAATTTCCATGCATTTCCAATATTCTGCATTTGTATTCTCCTCTTCTTACAATTGTTGGTTTTGATACCATATTTGTGTGTGGATGATTTCCTACCTTTACTTTAGGTTTGACTTTACTGGTGAGCTTTCCTGTTTGTAATTTTCTTATTTCAAGTTGTGGCCTTTTCTTTTCCACCCAGAGAAGTTCCTTCAGGGTTTGTTGTAAAGCTGGTTTGGTGGTGTTGAATTCTTTTAACTTTTGCTTGTTTGTTAAGCTTTTGATTTCTTTGTCAAATCTGAATGATGGCCTTGCTGGGTAGAGTAGTCTTGCTTGTGGGTTTTCCCCTTTCATTACTTTAAATATATTATGCTCTTCCGTTCTGGCCTGCAGAGCTTCTTTTGAAAGATTAGCTGATAACCGTATGGAGATTCCCTTGTATCTTATTTGTTGCTTTTAATATTTTTTCTTTGTCTTTAATTTTTGTTAGTTTGATTAATATGTGTCTCAGCATGTTCCTCCTTGGGTTTATCTTGTATGAGACGCTCTGTTCCTCCAGACTTGAGTGTTTCCTTTCTCATGTTGGGGAAGTTTTCAACTATAATCTCTTCAAATCTCAATATTGTCTCAAGTTCTTTCTCTCTTTCCCTCATATAATAGGGTGAAGGATGTGAATGTTGGTGCATTTAATATTGTCCCAGAGGTCTCTGAGAGTATCCTCATTTCTTTTTATTGTTTTTTTCTTTATTCCTTGGAAGTGATTTCCACCACTGTCTTCCAGCTCACTTATTTGTTCTTCGCCCTCATTTATTGTGCTATTGTGCTATCATTCTACTTTTCATTGTATTCCTTCATTGTATTTCCTTGTATTCCTTTTTCAGTGTATTTTTCATTACAGTTCTTGTATTCTTCTTCCGTTTATTTTTTAAATCTTCTAGTCCTTTGTTAAGCATTTCTTGTATCTGCTTAGTCTGTACCTCCATTCCCTTTCTGAGATCTTTGATTATCTTTACTGTTGTTATTCTGAATTCTTTTTCAGGTAAATTGCCTATGTCTACACCTTTAAGTTTTTTTGTGTGAATTTTTTTTATCTTGTTCCTTCGTCTGAAGTATATTTCTCTGTCATGTCATTTTGTTTAATTTGCTGTGTTTGTGGTCTCCTTTCCCCAGATTGAAGAACTGTAGCTCTGCTTGCTTCTGGTGTCTGCCCTCCTGTTGGGGAGGTTGGTCCTGGGGTTTGTACAGGCTTCCCTGGTGGGATGGACTGGTGCCTTCCCACTGATGTGTGGAGCTGGATCTTGTCCTTCTGTTGGGCAGGGTCATGTCAAGGAGTGTGTTTAGAGGTGGCTGTGTATTCATTATGGCTGTAGGCCATCTGTCTGCTGATGGGGTGTTCCTAACCTGCTGGTTGTTTGGCCTGAAGTGTTCCAGTACTGGAACCTGTAGGCTGTTGGATAGGGCCAGGTCTTGGTGCCAAAGTGGTGACCTCCAGGAGAGCTCACACCAATTAGTATTCTCTGGGGCCTCTGCCACAAGTGTCCTAGCCCTCTCCCACCTCCCCAGGAGACCCTCTAAGATTGGTGGGTCCAGCCCTGGCTCCTATGGAGTTACTGCTTTGTGCTGGGTCCCAGTGTATGTGAAAACTTGTGTGTGCCCTCCAAGGGTAGAGTCTCTGTTTCCCCCAGTCCTATAGAGCTCCTGCATGCAAGCCTCATGGGCCTTCAAAACCAAATTCCCTTGTGGTTCCTCTGCTCATGGATCTCCTAAGGGTGGCTGTGGTTCACACACTCCTGGGTTAGTGGGGGCAGTCCTTTGTGCCTGCTCGTGGGTTTTGTAGTGGAAATCTAGTTGTAGAGGTTCCATGCCCACCTCTGGAGCCCATGATGGTAGTGAAGATTCATGCCCAGCCCTGGAGCTCCTGTAGATAGTAGCCTAGTGCCTGAGAATGCTCACAGGGAAAGAAGCTCTTATGGTGGTCCTGCCCCTCACCTCTTGTGTCCCCCAGTAATGGCACTTTGCCTCTATGGCAGGCCCAGTCGTGTTTACAGTACACCCTCAGTTGCCACAGTCCAGCCTCTTCAGGCCATCCCTGCTCATCCATCCCCGGTCCTCTTCCTGAAGCCTGAGCTTCAGCATCCAGCTCTCACTTTCACTGACAGATGAGCATCTCAGCCTGGGAAGCATAGGACAGCAATACTGACCTTCTCTGCAGGTTGCTCTCAGTTTTGCCTTCCATGAACCAGTTTCTGAGCTCTCCTCCAAGGCTCTGAAGCTCGCCCTTGGTCCAGGCTGATCTCCCCCACGATGGAGGGGGCTTCCCAGGGAGTAGGAACCTTTTCTCCTTCACAGCTCCTTCCATAAGGTGCAAGCCCAATCCCAATTCCTTTCTTTATCTTTTTCCTTTTGTCCTACCTGGTTAATGGAGGTTTTCTTGCCCTTTTGAAAGTCTGAGGTCTTCTTTTGGAATTCAGCAGATGTTCTGGGTGAATCCTTTTTCACTTGTACATGTATTTTTAATGTTTTGGTGGGATAAGGTGAGCTCCATGTCTTACTCCTCCACCATCTTGATCCCATCCTCATGTTCTTTTTAATTGAAGTATAATTGATGTATAATGTTATACTAATTTAAGGTGTACAAACATAGTGATTCCATATATGTATGTATTACAGAATGATCACAATCAGTTTAAAATTCATCACCATACATATACATTTTTCTTTTCTTATAATGAGAACAGTTAGGATTTATTCTCCTAGTAACTTTCAAGTATGTAATACGGTATTAACTATAGTTGCCATGCTGAACTATACTTATTTATTTTACAACTGGAAGTTTGTACCTTTTGATCCCTTTCACCCATTCCAACCCCAAAGAAGGGAAGTGCCAAAGAATGTTCAAACTACTGTATAGTTGTTCCCATCTCACATGCTAGCAGACTTCCCTGGTGGCTCTGATGGTAAAGCGTCTGCCTACAATGCAGGATACCCGGGTTCAATCCCTGGGTCGGGAAGATCTCCTGGAGAAGGAAATGGCAACCCACTCCAGTATTCTTGCCTGGAAAATCCCATGGATGGAGAAGCCTGGTAGCCTACAGTCCATGGGCTCCCAAAGAGTTGGACATGACTGAGCGACTTCACTTTTCACATGTTAGCAAGGTAATGCTCAAAATCCTTCAAGCTAGGCTTCAACAGTCTGTGAATTGAGAAATTCCAGATGTACAAGCTGGATTTAGAAAAGGCAGAGGAACCAGAGATCAGATGGCCAACATCTGTTTGATCACAGAGAAAGCAGGGAATTCCAGCAAAACAACTTCTGCTTCATTGACTATTCTAAAGCCTTTGACTTAAACTGTTCCAAAGAATATCAAGGAGAGATAAAAAAGCCTTCCTCAGTGATCAGTGCAAAGAAATAGAGGAAGACAATAGAATGGGAAAGACTAGAGATCTCTTCAAGAAAATTAGAGATACCAAGGGAACATTTCATGCGAAGTTGGGCTCAGTGAAGGACAGAAATGGTGTGGACCTAACAGAAGCAGAAAATATTAAGAAAAGGTGGCAAGAATACACAGAAGAACTGTACAAAAAAGATCTTCACGACCCAGATAATCACGATGGTGTGATCACTCATCTAGAGCCAGATATCCTGGAATGTGAAGTCAACTGGGCCTTAGGAAGCATCACTATGAACAAAGCTAGAGGATGTGATGGAATTCCAGTTGAGCTATTTCAAATCCTGAAAGATGATCCTGTGAAAGTGCTGCACTCAATATGCCATCAAATTTGGAAGACTCAGCAGTGGCCACAGGACTGGAAAAGGTCAGTTTTCATTCCAATCCCTAAGAAAGGCAATGCCAAAGAATGCTCAAACTACTGCACAATAGCACTCATCTCACACACTAGTAAAGTAATGCTCAAAATTCTCCAAGCCAGGCTTCAACAGTACATGAACCATGAACTTCCAGATGTTCAAGCTGGATTTAGAAAAGGCAGAGGAACCAGAGATCAAGTTGCCAACATCTGTTGGATCATCGAAAAAGCAAGAGAGTTCCAGAAAAACATATATTTCTGCTTTATTGACTATTCCAAAGCCTTTGACTGTGTGGATCACAATAAACTGTGGAAAATTCTAAAAGAGATGGGAATACCAGACCACCTGACCTGCCTCTTGAGAAATCTGTTTGTAGGTTAGGAAGAAACAGTTAGAACTGGACAGGGAACAACAGACTGGTTCCAAATAGGAAAAGGAGTACGTCAAGGCTATATATTGTCACCATGCTTATTTAACTTATATGCAGAGTACATCATGAGAAATGCTAGGCTGGATGAAGCACAAGCTGGAATCAAGATTGCTGGAAGAAATATCAATAATCTCAGATATGCAGATGACACTACCCTTATGGCAGAAAGTGAAGAAGAACTAAAGAGCCTCTTGATGAAAGTGAAAGAGGAGAGTGAAAAAATTGGCTTAAAGCTCAACATTCAGAAAACGAAGATCATGGCATCTAGCCCTATCACTTCATGGCAAGTAGGTGGGGGAAAAATGGAAACAGTGAGAGACTTTATTTTCTTGGGCTCCAAAATCACTGCAGATGGCGACTGCAGCCATGAAATTAAAAGACACTTGCTCCATGGAAGAAAAGCTATGACAAACATAAACATTAAAAGCAGAGATATCACTTTGCCGACAAAGGTCCATATGGTCAAAGCTATCCTTTTTTCAGTAGTCACATATGGATGTGCGTTTTGGACCATAAAGAAGGCTGAGCACTGAAAAATTGATTCTTTTGAACTGTGGTGCTGGAGAAGTCTCTTGAGAGTCCCTTTGATGGCAGGGATTCAAACCAGTCAATCCTATAGGAAATCAACGCTGAATATTCTTGGATGGACTGATGCTGAAGCTCCCATGCTTTGGCCAACTGATGTGAAGAGCCGATTCATTGGAAAAGAGCCTGATGCTGGGAAAGATTGAAGGCAGGAGGAGAAGGGGACGACAGAGGACGAGATGGCTGGCTGGATGGCATCACCGACTCAGTGAACATGAGTTTGAACAAACTCCAGGGGACAGTGAAGGACAGAGAAACCTGGCATGCTGCAGTCCATGGGGTCACAAAGAGTCATGACTCAGCGACTGAACAACAACAACCCATTTCACTTTCACCTCCCGCCACTGGCAACTACCAGTGTGTTCTCAGTATCTGTGAGGGTGTTTGTTTTTGATTTCACATAAGGGAGATCATACAGTGTTTGTCTTTATTTGGCTTATTTCACTGAGCATTGTGCCCTTCAGGTCATACATGCTGTTCCAAGTCCCAGGAATTCCTTCCTTCCCTCCTTTATTTATTTGTTTGGCCATGCTGGGTCTTTGTTGCTGCACACAGGCTTTCTCTGGTTGCAGCAAGTGGCGGGCTACCCTTTGTTGTGGTGTGGAGGCTTCTCATCGCTGTGGCTTCTCATGTTGCAGAGCAGTGGCTCTAGATGCGTGGGCACTGGTAGATGTAGCATGTGGGCTCAGCAGTTGTGATGCATGGGCTTAGTTGCCCTGAAACATGTGGGATCTTCCTGGACCGGGGATTGAACTTGTGTCCCCTACATTTACAGGTGGGTTCTTAACCACTGAATCACCAAGGAGGGCCCAGGTTCCTTGTTTTTTGTGGCTCAGTAATATTCCACACATATTGCATTTACTTTATATACGCATCCACCAGTGGATCCTTAGGCTGTTTCCATATTTTGGCTATTGTAAATAATGCTGCAATGAACATGGGAGTGTAGATATTTCTTTGAGTTAGTGTTTTTGCTTCTTTTGGATAAATACCCAGAACTGGAATTGCTGGATCATATGGTAGTTCTATTTTTAATTTTTTTGAGGAATTACTATACTGTTTTCCATAGTGGCTGCGTCAATTTGTAGCCCCACCATTGGTGAATGTAGGGTGTTAAAGTTCAAAAGTATTCCCTTTTCTCCACATCCTGTGATCTCTTGCCTTTTTGATACTAGTCATTCTAACATGTATGGGGTGATATCTCACTGTGGTTTTAATTTGCATTTCTTTGGTGATTAGTAATGTTGGGTATATTTTTATATACTTGTTGGCCATCTGTATGTCATCTTTGGAAAAACGTCTATCAGATCCTCTTTACATTTTTAAATAGAATTTTTTTTTGTTATTGAGTTGTAAGAGTTCTTTTTATATTTTGGATATTATTATTCATTCATTGGATATGGGGTATTAAAGTCCCCTACTATTTCTGTATTGCCATCTGTTTCTCCTTTTAGATCTGTTAGCATTTGCTTTGTATATTTAGGTATTCCTGTATCAGGTGCATGAGTATTTAAGATGTTATATCCTCTCATAGGACTGACACTTTTATTATTATGTAATGACCTTCTTTGTAACTTCTTTTTTGTCTGATAAGAGTATAGCTATCCTAGCTTTGGTTTTTCCATTAGCATGGAATACCTTTTTTACTTTATGCTACTGTGAGGCTTACATAAGACATCTGAGAGATACAACAACCGATCTTTGTTTGATAGTGATTTAAGTTCAAATGCTTTCCAAAGCACTACATTTTTACTCCCACCCACATTTTGTTTTTGATATGACAGTGTGTGTATTTCTGTCTTGTGTATCCATTAACACATTATTGTAGTTATTTATTTATTTTTATTACTTTTGGAGTGGGCAGAGGGAGAGCAGGAAGATGTGCCAGCCAGTCTCTAGGTCTCTGGAGAGGATTGTAGTTGGTCCCTAGATGTGTGTTTAATTGGAAGCCTGCTGCTCAGGTTGCAGCTATGAAGATAAACTAACAGGCCTCTTTCCAGAAAGAGGTTTCAGTCTGCTGAGTCTCTGCAGCTGTGCCCGGGAGTGTAGGCAGTTAAGAACTCTTTCTCTGCTTGTTATCATCTTGTGGGACATAGAAACAAACTCTGCTGGCCACCAGAGCCAGGCAATCAAGGGCTGTCCCCTGGGCAGTAGCCACAAAATTGGGACACGGTACATGTACACAAGCTCCTTTCTGGGAGATACCAGCGATCTGGAACAAGACAGAAAGCGCAGAGATGGCACCTGCCAGCCTCCATGTTTATGGAGTATCTTTGTAGAGTAGGCTCCTGGATGGATGTTGTTAAATTACCTCTGTGTGAGCTTCGGGTGAATAGCTAGGTAGTCCTTGGGAGCACTCCAAGAACAATGCTCAGTTTATGATAACCCGGTCTCATGAGCCTCATGGATGCAAGCCCTGTTGACTTTCAAAACTAGATGTTTTGGGGGCTCATCTCTCAGGTGCTGGTCTTAAAAGCTGTGGTGCCAGATGTGGGGTTCAAACCCATCACTCCTCATGGAGAAGCTCAAACTTGTGAGTTCTCCTCTTATCTTGTTTGGGAAATCCTATGGACAGAGGAGCCTGGTAGGCTACAGTTCAAAGGGTCACCGTCGGACACGACTGAGCAACTAAGCATGAACTGGGGGAGGGTTCATGGTAAGATTGTGTCTCAGCCTGTCCTACCCATTTTGATGTGGGTTTTTTTCTTTGCTTGATGTGTAGGAGTTTTAAGCTAGTTTTAGGATATTGTTTTGTATGTAGTTGTAGACTCAGTGCGTCCATGAGAGGAGGTGAGTTCATCTTGAACCCAAACCTTCATCAACTTTTAATAGCCTGCTTTTGGCATGCAACAATATGTTACAGTCATTTTTCATGCCAATGAAAATAAAATTCAAGCCCTTTTTCATGCTGAAAAATGTCATATGTATACTCCAAATGTTACTTTAAATCACTTTATCAGTTCTGTGTAAATGTCTAGACTATTTGATATCTATTATAAACTACAGTTATAAGTATCCTTGTTCTTACATTTTTATCCAAGTATGCAATTACCTCTTTAGGATCATTCTTTAGAAATTGGATTGGTAGGTCAGGGGGTCTGCTCATTCTCCATTTTGATACACTGTGCTAAAATTCTCTTTAGGAAGATTGTGCCAAAGTGGTAGGCCCCACTGTTTCACGTACTTGTCAACTGGTTTTGTTCATTTTTTTCATCTTTGCCAACCTTACCAACAATAAATGATATCCCTTTGTTATTATAATTCATATTGCTTCAATTAGGAATGAAACTGAATGTTCCTTTCATATTTTAATTGGGTATCTACTTTAGCTTGCCGACTCCTTGTCTATCTTAAATTCAGTTTTAAAACATTGATTTGTGACAGTCCTTCATACCTATAAAGTATTTTAGTTACTTTTCTGATATACTGCAGATATTCCCTCCAATTTTTCATTTGTCTTTCACTCCTATTTATGCTCCCCTTTCTTTGTACAGGAACTTAAAGTTCATAGGCACTCAAATATATCAGTATTTTTACTTACAGTGTCTGGGTTCTGTTATTAGAATGATAAGGATACACATCTCTTTTCTTCCAGTCTTTCTTTGGCCTTGTGTTTTTTGGGAGAAAGGGTGAGTAAGCTTAAAAAATTTTTTTTTTTGCTGCATTGCATGGCATGTGGGATCTTAGTTCCCCCACCAGGGATCAAACCTGTGCCCCCTGCAGTCAAAGCATGAGTCTTAACCTCTGTACTGCCGGGGAAGTCTCTAAACTTTTTATTGAAGTATAACAATACGTGAAATATGAACTTCCAGATGTTCAAGCTGGTTTTAGAAAAGGCAGAGGAACCAGAGATCAAATTGCCAACATCTGCTGGATCATTGATAAAGCAAGAGAGTTCCAGAAAAACATCTATTTCTGTTTTATTGACTATGCCAAAACCTTTGACTGTGTGGATCACAACAAACTGGAAAATTCTTCAAGAGATGGGAATACCAGACCACCTGACCTGCCTCTTGAGAAATTCGTATGCAGGTTAGGAAGCAACAGTTAGAACTGGACATGGAACACAGACTGGATCCAAATAGGAAGAGGAGTACATCAAGGCTGTATATTGTCATTGTGCTTACTTAACTTATATGCAGAGTACATCATGAGAAACTCTGGGCTGAAGGAAGCACAAGCTGGAATCAAGATTGCAGGGAGAAATATCAATAACCTCAGATGTGCAGATGACACCACCCTTATGGCAGAAAGTGAAGAATTAAAGAGCCTCTTGATGAAAGTGAAAGAGGAAAGTGAAAACATTGACTTAAAGCTCAACATTCAGAAAACTAAGATTATGGCATTTGGTCCCATCACTTCATGGCAAATAGATGGGGAAACAGTATAAACAGTGGCAGACTTTATTTATCGGGGCTCCAAAATCACTGCAGATGGTGACTGCAGCCATGAAATTAAAAGACGCTTACTCCTTGGAAGGAAAGTTATGAGCAACCTAGAGAGCATATTAAAAAGCAGAGACATTACTTTGCCAACAAAGGTCCGTCTAGTCAAGGCTATGGTTTATCCAGTGGTCGTGTATGGATGTGAGAGTTGGACTATAAAGAAAGCTGAGTGCCGAAGAATTGATGCTTTTGAACTGCAATGTTGGAGAAGACTCTTGAGAGTCCCTTGGACTGCAAGGAGATCCAACCAGTCCATCCTAAAGGAAATCAGTCCTGAATATTCACTGAAGGACTGATGTTGAAGCTGAAACTCCAATACTTTGGCTACCTGATGCAAAGAGCTGACTCATTGGAAAAGACCCTGATGCTGGGAGGGATTGGGGGCAGGAGGAGAAGGGGATGACAGAGGATGAGATGGTTGGATGGCATCACCAACTCAATGGGCATGAGTTTGAGTAAACTCCTGGAGTTGGTGATGGACAGGGAGGCCTAGCGTGCTGCAGTCCATGGGGTCGCAAAGAGTCGGACACTGAGCGACTGAACTGAACTGACCATACTTACGTGTGCTCAGTCATGTCTGACTCTCTGTGACCCCATGGACTGTAGCTCGCCTGGCTCCTCTGTCCATGGGATTCTCCAGGCAAGAATACTGCAGTGGGTTGCCATGCCCTCCTCTAGGGGATCTTCCTGACCCAGGGATCGAACCTGTATCTCCTGCATTGGCAGGCAGATTCTTTTACCACTGAGCCACCTTTGAAGCCCCCATAACATACATGTAAAAGTGTTCAAATCACTAAGTCTACAACTTCATTTTCACAAAGTGATATGTATCCCAGATTCTAACCCAGAAATCCCCGATCTGATGTGCCCTCTTTCAGGCCATCATAGATAGTATCAAAGTGTGAAGTCAAATGCAGGAAACAACTTTATGATTTCCTGAATGTCAGCCCAGTTGTCCCTACACTATTTATTGAATACCCTCTTTTTTACTTATGGATTAGAACTGTCTGCTTATATTCCCACAATTACTTGGTCTATTTCTAGCTTTGCTATTTTAGTCCATTGATCTGTCTGATTTCATCATTGTCATATTCTTTTCATTAGTCAAAAGGGGTTTATAGTATATTTTCAAATTTGGCTGTGTAAGCCCCACCTCAATGCTATTCTTTCTCAGATAACCTTTAAAATCATTTATTTGCAATATGCCTCATTTGTCTGCCCAAATCCTATTAAGATTCTAATTGTTAATTCATTAAATGTATGAGTTAATTTAGGAAAATTTGATTTTTTTCTCTTAATGTTGTCTTCCCATGTAAAAACAAGGTTTTTCTCTCCATTTATTCCATGTTCCTTGCTGGGATTTTATTGTTTTCTTCAAATAGATCCTGTACATCTTGTTATGTTTATTCTTAGGCATTTTAAGGCTTTTCATTATTATTGCAAATAGATGATCTTTTTTTCATTATAACTTCTAGTCTAACATTTTAGTTAGTTATTTGTAGTTAGAGAGGCAATTAAGTTTTTTGTTTATGGATTTTCAAACAGACAGCTTACTGAACTCATTCCAATGGGCTTTCATTTGATTCTCATGAGTTTTTCAGGCTTATCATTATATGTGTCATGTGATTCCAATCTATCCCTCCATATTGAATCTTTTGGTCAGCATGTTAAGATTCCATAGCTTGCAGACTGTAAAACTCATTTTCTCTTCTCTGCAGCCACACTACTTAAAAGAGTTCTTTCTCTTCACTGTATTTATTTCTTTCCCCCTACTCACTCCTCCTGTCCCAACCTGGCTGCAACCATTCTGACTCCACCAAAATGCTTCTTGCTATGGTTTCTCTGGTTCCACATCTCTAAATACAATTGTCCTTTTAACCCTCCATCTCGTGGGATGGCTCCCTCTCGTTAGATTCTGATGGCCACACCCTCGTGCTCTCCCCTTCCCTGGCATCCATCACCTTGCAGTCTTTCTCCTGCATCTCTGCTGCTCTTTCTGAATCCATGGTACCCCTCCCTCTGCAGTTTATTATTGAGAAATCTTATTGCTCAACATTAGACCCTCATCTTTTCATATTTTTACTGTCTACTTAGGTGATTTCACCCATTTTTGTGATTTTAATTACCAACTATATGCTCATGACACCCAACTTTATATCTCCAGATCAGGGCTTTCCTCTGAGCTGCACATTCACACATCCAGTTGCCCCCTCATTTCTGCTCGAATGTCTCAAGCTCATCTTAAATTCACCACGGCCAATATTAAAATCGTAACATTTCTCCCCAGATCCACTCCTCTTCACAGTTTCCATCAGTGCATGGCATCTGTGTCCAACCTGACAACTGTCCTCTGCTCCATTCTCATTGTCGTAGCCAGTCCCCAAACCTGGATTTTACATCCTGATAGACACCAAGTTCTTAGCCTTTTCTCCTTTTCCACCAGCACCACTGTGGTTTGGCCTCCCGTCGCCTTCACCGGACGGCGGGTACAGCAGCCGGCCCGGCTCCTCTCCAGGCTCTTACTCGCCTTCGTTCCCTCCCCGCATCTGCAGAGATCTTACATTGTTCTCACACTTGAAACCCTTTATCATTTGCCCCTGCCTTTCCTCAGTGATAAAGACCAAAATCCTCAACCACGGACTGCAGGACTCTAGCACTGAGACCCCTATCTGCTTGTAAAATTTCAAATACAAAAATGTGTAACTGAGAAAAGAAAAATTCTCTGTAATTCTATCACTAGAGATAACTGCTGTTATCTCTTAACAGTTTGGGGTGTATTCTTTCAGATGTCTTTTTAATGGATATATTATCTCTTTTATCTGTTCTTATACTAGTTTTGTATGTGTGTATCTATAAACTTATTACATATATGTAGATAGAAGTATGTCATAAATATCTACATCTTTCTACATGTCTACCTGTTATGGTCACCTGCAGAGACGATGGAACTTCCCCCCTCCCCAACTCTGCCCCCCAAATAAATATTTGGGGTTGGATGTCAAGACTGATCACACACACACATATACCAAGAGGGTATGAAAGGTTTATTGCTTAGTTACATAGTTGAGGTCTCTGGGAGAGCAGGCAAGGAGATTGGTTGGAGTTTTTCTTGCAGCCAGATTTGAGGGTTCCTGTCAGGAACACAAGTCAGGGGCTTGTGTGGCTTGAATCTCCTGTCAGCACCAAAGATGAAGCACCCAGTCTTTCTGTTCAGTTTGTTTAGAAGTTAGAGTACAAGGGAAGAGGGAAGGGTGAGGCTTAATGGTTGTCAGCTGTCATGAAGTAGAGTCAGACTCCTCTTTACACTATATGTCCTCATCTGTGAGTACACATGCAGACAGGTTCATGTTCAAACATATACACAGCTGCCCATCCATCAGTCTATCCACACACATCTACACACATATCTACATACTGCAACTGTCTTTTCAGCATTAATGATTGTTTTATGTGAGTTTGTGTAATCAACTTCATTATTTTATGTAGATGTGTAGCCTTCCATTGCAGAGATGTGCATAATTAGATGACCATTACCTTGGTGATGAAGAAGTTGTCTCTAATGTTATTTCTTTCTGCTTTCACAAACAATGGGACCGTTCAACATCATGCAAACCTTTGTTCCTGTGCAACCGTGTTACTCATTGAGTGCTTTTATGTTCCAAATATCGTAAAAACTGCCTCAGATTTTTTGAAGTGATATTCTAGTGGAGAATAGGCAAGAGACAGTTTGCTAATATATTCAATATATATATATAATATATATATATATATATATTATATATATATATAAACACATACAAAACGGAGGAAGGAGGTGGTGGTGGGGGTGGTCTGGTGTGTAGGGTGGTTCAGTAAAGTCACTCGGTCATGTCTGACTCTTTGCGACACCAAGGACTGCAGCAAGTCAGGCCTCCCTGTTCATCATGAACTCCTAGAGTTTACTTAACCTCATGTCCAAGGAGTTGGTGATGCTATCCAATGATCTCATCCTCTGTTGTCCCCTTCTCTTCCTGCCTTCAATCCTTCCCAGCATCAGGGTCTTTTCAAATGAGTCAGCTCTTCGCATCAGGTGGCCAAAGTATTAGAGTTTCACCTTCAGCATCAGTCCTTCCAATGAATATTCAGGACTGATTTCCTTTAGGATGGACTGGTTGGATCTCCTTGCAGTCCAAGGGACTCCCAAGAGTCTTCTCCAACACCACAGTTCAAAAGCATCAATTCTTCAGTGCTTAGCTCTCTTTATAGTCCAACTCTCACATCCATACATGACTACTGGATAAACCACAGTTTTAACTAAACGGAACTTAGTTGACAAAGTAATGTCTCTGCTTCTTAATAAGCTGTCTAGCTTGGTCACAGCTTTTCTTCCAAGGAACAAGCATCTTTTAATTTCATGGCTGCAGTCACCAACTGCAGTGACTTTGGAGCCCCCAAGAATAAAGTCTGCAACTGTTTGCACTGTTTCCCCATCTATTTGCCATGAAGTGATGGGATTGGATGCCATGATCTTAGTTTTCTGAATGTTGAGTTTTAAGCCAACTTTTTCACACTCTTTCACTTTCATTGAGAGGCTCTTCAGTTCTTCTTCACTTTCTGCCATAAGAGTGGTGTCATCTGCATATCTGAGGTTATTGATATTTCTCTGGGCAATCTTGATTCCAGCTTGTGCTTCCTCCAGCCCAGCATTTCTCAAGATGTACTCTGCATATAAGTTAAATAAGCATGGTGACAATAAACAGCCTTGACGTACTCCTTTCCCAATTTGGTACCAGTCTGTTGCTCCATGTCCAGTTCTAACTATTGCTTCTTGACCTGCATACAGATTTCTCAGGAGGCAGGTCAGGTGGTCTGGTATTCCCATCTCTTGAAGAATTTTCCAAGTTTGTTGTGATCCACACAGTCAAAGGCTTTGGCGTAGTCAATAAAGCAGATGTTTTTCTGGAACTTTCTTGCTTTTTTGATGATCCAATGGATCTTGGCAATTTGATCTCTGGTTCCTCTGCCTTTTCGAAATCTAGCTTGAATATCTGGAAGTTCATGGTTCATGTACTGTTGAAGCCTGGCTTGGAGAATTTTGAGCATTATTTTGCTAGCATGTGAGATGAGTGCAATTGTGTGGTAGTTTGAGCATTCTTTGGCATTGCCTTTCTTTGGGATTGGAATGAAGACTGACCTTTTCCAGTCCTATGGCCACTGCTGAGTCTTCCAAATTTGATGGCATATTGAGTGCAGCACTTTCACGGCATCATCTTTTAGGATTTGAAATAGCTCAGATGGAATTCCATCACCTTCACTAGCTTTGTTAGTAGTTATGCTTTCTAAGGCCCACTTCACTTCTCATTCCAGGATGTCTGGCTCTATGTGAATGATCACAGCATTATGATTATCTGGGTCATGAAGATCTTTTTTGTACAGTGTTTGTGTGTATTCTTGCCACCTCTTCTTAATATCTTCTGGTTCTGTTAGGCCCATACCATTTCTGTCCTTTAATGAGCCCATCTTTGCATGAAATGTTCCCTTGGTATCTCTAATTTCCTTGAAGAGATCCCTAGTCTTTCCTATTCTATTGTTTTCCTCCTCTTCTTTGCACTGATCACTGAGAAAGGCTTTCTTATCTTTCCTTGCTATTCTTTGGAACTCTGCATTCAAATGGGTATATCTTTCTTTTTCTCCTTTGCCTTTGGCTTCTCCTTTTCACAGCTATTTTAGGGTCTCCTCAGAAAACCATTTTGCCTTTTTGCATTTATTTTTCTTGGGGATGGTCTTGATCTCTGCCTCCTGTACAGTGTCACGAACCTCCATCCATAGATCTTCAGGCACTCTAACAGATCTAATCCCTTGAATCTATTTGTCACTTCCACTGTATAGTCATAAGGGGTTTGATTTAGGTCATACCTGAGTGATCTAGTGGTTTTCCCTACTTTCAATTCAAGTCTGAATTTTGCGATAAGGAGTTCATGATCTTGAGCCACAGTCAGCTCCTCGTCTTGTTTTTGCTGACTGTATAGAGCTTCTCTATCTTTGGCTGCAAAGAATATAATCAATCCGATTTTGGTATTGACCATCTGGTGATGTCCATGTGTAGAGTCTTCTCTTGTGTTGTTGGAAGAGGCTGTTTGTTATGTCCAGTGTGTTTTCTTGGAAAAACTCTGTTAGCCTTTGCCCTGCTTCATTCTATACTCCAAGGCCAAATTTGCCTGTTACTCCAGGTATTTCTTGACTTCCTGCTTTTGTATTCCAGTCCCCTATAATGAAAAGGACATCTTTTTGGGGTGTTAGTTCTAGAAGGTCTTGTAGGTCTTCATAGAACTGTTCAACTTCAGCTTCTTCAGCATTACTGGTTGGGGCATAGACTTGGATTACTGTGATACTGAATGGTTTGCCTTGGAAACAGAGATCATTCTGTTGTTTTTGAGATTGCATCCAAGTACTGCATTTCAGACTCTTCTAATGACTATGATAGCTACTCCATTTCTTCTAAAGGATTCTTGTCCACAATAGTAGATATAATGGTCATCTGAGTTAAATTCACCCATTCCATTCTATTTAAATTTGCTGATTCGTAAAATGTCGATGTTCACTTTTGCCATCTCCTGTTTGACCACTTCCGATTTGCCATGATTCATGGACCTAACATTCCAGATTCCTATGCAATATTGCTCTTTACAGCCTCGGGCTTACTTCCATCACCAGTCTCATCCACAACTGGGTGTTGTTTTTGCTTTGGCTCTGTCTCTTCATTCTTTCTGGAATTATTTCTCCACTGATCTCCAGTAGCATGTTGGGCACCTACCGACCTGGAGAGTTCATCTTTCAGTGTTCTATATTTTTGCTTTTTCATAGTGTTCATGGGGTTCTCAAGGCAAGAATACTGAAGTGGTTTGCCTTTCCCTTCTCCAGTGGACCATGTTTTGTCAGAACTCTCCATCATGACCCATCTGTCTTAGGTGGCCCTACATGGCATGGGTCGTAGTTTCATTGAGTTAGACAAGGCTGTGGTTCATGTGATCAGTTTGGTTAGTTTTCTCTGATAAGGTGTAAGGTGGTTACAGAGGGCATTTACAATAGGGCAGAGTCATGTGGGAGTGACCATAGAGTATGTTTAAGGAAGAGCGTTCTTATGTAGGAAAAGCCTCCTGAAAAATTTTTAGGTCAAAGGGTGTGTATATTTTAATTTCAGTGAATCTTATCAAATTATATTCATTTAAAAATTTTATATACCCTTGATAAGTAACACAATTTTAAGCTCCACTCTTTCTTTCCATCATCACCAACCCCTCCCTGCCTTTTTTTCATGTTGAGTGTTTTTTTGCTTCTATTTTTTTAATTGGAGGATAATTTTTTTACAATATTCTTGGCCTCTGCCATACATTAACATGAGTCAGCCACAGGTATACATATTCCCCTCTCTCCTGAACTCTCTTTCCATCTCCTGTCCCATTCCACCCCTCTAGGTTGTCACAGACCACTGCCAAACCCCCTTTTTAACCTTATTTGATATTGGTGGACAATAAATTATATGGTGTCTTAATGTGTACTTTGTTACTAGTAAGGGTGAGCATCTATCCTCTGTTTATTATCTATTTGGTTTTTTTTGTGTGTAAGTTTCTTATTTATGTGATTTGCAGAATTTCTGCAGGCCATGAACTATTTATTATAGTACAGATATTTTTCCCTTGTTCATGGTGTGCCTTAAGATGTTACTAGTTACTAGTCAAGTTTTTGGCATATACAATTTAAAACTTTTTGTTGTCAACATACCAGTTATTTTCACCTAAAGAGTTAGTGTTTTGGGTCATGTTTAATGGCCTTCAGCACCAACTAAGCCATATTTCTAAAAACATTTTTAAAACAGCAAAGCCTTTCAGTGTTTCATCTAAAACATTAATTTCAAAAAAAATAAAACATTAATTTCTTTGATTTATTTACAGTTTACTAATGCTTAAGCCCTGAGGTAAAGATCCAGCTTTAAAAAGCAACACCATGCTTAGCTATCTTTCCTGGCCCTTAAGCATTTGTCTGCTTCAATTGATTCACGGGCTCCTACTGTAGCAATTCAATTTCCATATACTTGGATCTATTTTGTGACTCACTGCTTTACTGATCTATTTTGGCATCAATATCATATTGCTAATGATTAGAACTTTGTTTAGTGGCTCTTGGGTTAATCACCTCCTCAAGATTCCCTTACCCGCACAATGTTTTCAGAAGTTTCTTGAGCTTTTTAAACATGTTAATGATTAGAATCAACTTCTTTTTTTTCCCCCTCCAAATTGACTCAAAAATCCTACTGGGATTTTACTTGAGATCCATTAGAGTTACTACAGATTACCTTGAGAACTATTTTTAGAAACAATACTATTTTTCCATCTAAGAACAAATTTAGTTTTCATGTCCCTTAGTAAAGTTTTAGTCTTCTTTATGTCTTACACATTTCTTAAGTTTATTTCTAAATACTTTATTTTTATTCCTATTAGCTGTGTCCAACAAACTTAATATGCTGTATTTTCATTCCCCTCAATGTTACTTTTTATTTTTCTTGATGTTTTGATGCATGGATTATTTAGGAGTTTGGAAATTTTGCTGTTATATTTGTTATTTCTAACTTTGATAGCATTTTAGTCAGAGAACACATTCTATGGTTTCAGTTCTTCTAAATCCTTAGAGGTTAATTTTATGGCCCGGAATGAGGTCAGTCTTGGTGAATGTTCCATGGTTAGAAAAGAATATGTATTCTGCTGTTAGGTGAGGTGTTCTATAAGTGTGAATGAACTCCTGTTGGTTGATGGTGTTATAAAGGTTTTTATCCTTGCTGATCTTCTGTCTAGCAGTTCTGTCAACTGTGGAATGGTTTTTACTAAAACACCACCACAGTGGCTTTTTCAGTTTTTACTGAAAGGATGTAATCTGAAGCTCTTCAGTGTATAAGCCTTTAGGAGTGTTGCTTGTTGGACTGAATCTTTTATCATTGTGTAATATCCCTCTTTGTACCTGGTGTATGCTGATCATTAGAAGTAGAGATTTACAGATCTTTGTTTTTAATACAGTGAATCTGGAGTGGGGCCTGAAAAGACTCATTTCTACCAAGTTTCCCAGATGATTTTTTAATATTTTTCACTTGTTTGGTGGTGGTTTTTGTTTTGGGTATATATCAAAAATACATTGCTGTGTCATATGGTAGTCCTATTTTTAGTTATCTGAGAAATCTTGATACTGTTTTCCACAGTGGTGGTACCAACTTATATTCGCATCAACAGTGTATAAGAGTTTCCCTTTCTCCACATCCTTGGCAATATCTGTTATCTGTGAGCTTTTTGAGGCTAGCCATTCTGACAGGTGTGAGGAGACATCTCACTGTGGTTTTGATTTGCATTTCCCTGATAATTAGCGATGCTGAGCATCTTCTCATGTGCCTGTTAGCCATCAGCATTTCCTCTTTGGCCATTTTTGTAATTTAGGTATCAAGAGTTCTTGCTTGCTAACAATAAAAATTGGCTTGGGTTAACTTAGGCTTAGAGGACTTTATTGAAAGAACATCCAGTAACACCAGCTAGATTGCTGGAGTCCCACTAGCAAGCGGAGCCCAGCACCCTCTAGGTGATTTCCCTCCCTGATCCTGGCTGTGAAGCACAGTTCTGTGACCTCAACTGAACCCAGCAGGGTCTCACACCATCTTGGACTTTGAATCTGGTGCAAAGGATATGAAGTGGAGCTAGTTTAGAATTATTCAGGGGGTGGTAAGAATTTTGGTGTCAAAATAGAAGTGGCAGTAAAGGCAGGACCTAGACACTACATTTATTCCCAAAAGACTTCCTCCTGGTTCATCCTGTCAGAACTGAAGAGGGCAAGTTGACTTTTAGCAGAAGGGGTATTGCAGGAAAGGAGAGGGTTACTGGTTAAGCGAGCTGAATTGGTATGAGAAGGGGTAGGAAAACAGGCGGCTCTCCCATCTTCCTCAGGTATTGGTTTGCTCCGATGATGCCCAAGGGGTGGGTGCAGGGAGCAGTCTGACCTGGCCGGTGCATGTTAACATCATGCCCAGCTTCTGGAAGAGTCACACAAAATGCCTACAAAAGCTTGGCCCAAATAAATACTAAATCTAGGATGTCAGAATTGCACAATTTACAGAATGGCTGCAAAGCCTTTCATTTATGTATTTGGTGGGATGAATCCTTATTTTCCCTTTGGCCTGAAGATCAGTTGAAAAGTGACTGGGATGCAGTATATTGAGTCATTCCTTGTGCTTTGCAGGTTCTTATGAGTGCATCGTTCCTGGGGGCCCTGTGTCTCTTCTCGTCTGTCTGTGTGGTGTGTGCCATTTCTGCATTTACTCTTCCCATTGAGACTAAAGGACGGGCCCTACAGGTAAGTGATGTGGGAATCTAAGTATTCTCAACGAATACCTTTTGACCAAAGGAAATGAGCTTGGAGTATGAAAATTCTTTTAGTGATAATGCCCAAGCCTGTGCTTACGTACTGGTACATTTGTTTAGCAGGTTCCAGTAGAAAAACTGGGTGTTCCAGTGTTCTTCCATGTAACTTTGAGCAGCACACTAAGTATTCACTTCAAACCTTTGCTTCCTGTAAAGCTTGAACTGGGATTAAAATGAGTATTACTGATACCTCAGCATTCTACCATTTCCACTTTTCTCTCTGTATATAAGCACTGCTGCAGAGCTAACCATGGCCATAGGGTCAGAAACAGCTGTTTGCATTGCCCGTAGGATCACAGAGTCTTTACTGTTGGTCCCGCTATCTTCCCCTCAGTTTTCTCAGCTGCCCGTGCTAAGAGTGGAGGCAAAAACTTCCACCCTGCGTCAGCTGCCATCCAATACTGACGCTCAGACACCAAGGACATAAAAAGACATCCCAGGAGTATAAGGTGTGCTTCTGGGGGCAAAGTTGTGTCAGAGACAGCTTCTCCTAGCCCTCTGCCCTCACAGTTGGCTGTTTCCCTGCCTTAAACACAAAGCTTATTGCTGGTATGCAAGGGCACGTGTGTATGCGCACACACGGGAAAGGGGGGGAAAGCTGAGGTTAGTGTATACAGTTGACCACTGAACAGGGGATTAGGACACCAACCTTCCAGGCTGTCAAAACCCGCAGTATTAAAAACTTAGTCAATCTTCAGTGTCCACAGTTCCTCACATCTGCAGATTCAACCAACCATGAACTGCAGATCATACAGTACTAGAATATTTACAGTTGGAAAAAAATCCACGTAAAAGTGGACCTGCACAGTTCAACCCTGTGCTTTTTGAGAGTTAACTGTAGTTTGGCCGATCTGAGTTACCCCATCTAAATGGGGCTGTGAAATCATTGTGCTTGTTTGGCTGAATGCAGCCTTCCCTCTCTCCCATATCCTATTTATAGTGAATCATGGGCACATGTTAATTATTTGTCCTGGTACAGATGTGTTTTGTTGTCTGAGTAGCTGGAAGACACTACTGAGTAAAGAGGGGGAAAGCACAATATGCTAGTGTCAATTTTTTCTTGTCCTAGATTCAAGATATGTTATTCTGTTTTCCCTTTAAGGTAACATGCATTTTAATCACAGATTAGATAACTTGCTAAGTAATTATAAATTTAGGGCTTTGTTTAGGTTTCTTACTTAGAAAGGTGACCTAATCATTGAATCCTTAAAGCCAGGGATTGTATTAGGTGATTCAGATGATTCCTTTTAATTTTAAATAATAGGATTATCACACTCTTCACACAGTTGAGGAAAGAAAGGCGAGGGAAAGTTGAGTAGCTTGTATAAAGGAACATGCTAAATACAGAGGCACTGGAATTTAAACTAGCTTGCAAAATTAAGTGGTCCTAAATCTAATGCTAATTTTCTATGGTGGTGGTTTTTTAAAGTAGTAATAATACGTATAAAATGAAATCTGGCTCATCATCTCACATGCTTTATGGATTTCCGACTCAAGTCATATGAGCCACTGACAAAAACCATTCCCTTTTCTGTTGATTGAAATAATTTTACATGTCTGTTTATAAGACTTAATGTTAATAATACCAGTTCCTACAACTTTCATATGCAGATCCAATAAATATATTTGTGTGGGAATGTAGCCCTTGATGGCTCTGCCACTCAACGGCTGTATGTCTTCGGGCAAATCTCAAAAGGTGTAAGTCTGCATCTCAGTGTTCTGAGCACTTAACATATGAAACCACCTAGTGACCAATACAGTAAAACTTCTAAAAATGTTTAAAACATGCCCCAAATTTTACCTTTCAACAGCACAGACAGCAGCCCAAATAATTCAAATGAACCAACCTGGCCAATAGTTAATAGTAGTAATTCCACTTTAGAATTACTTTAAAAACTTATTTTGATGAACCTGGTAAATGATTAAAAAAGAAGGTAAGTATAATGTGATTTTTTTCCCCTAAATGATATCTGTAATTTAATTATAAAAGCACTATTGCATTGTCAGGTCCACAGGTAAAAATGTTAGACCCTTAATTCCTTATTAAGAACCTCCTCTTACTAGTTTTTAGTGTCAGATAGCTGAATGTGAAGACTTCAAAAAAAATTAAATGTATTATCTATTACTTCTTTCTCCAGCAAATTAAATGAAGATCTGCAAATCTATGTCTACCAAAGAAGAAAAATGTATTTTTATCTTCACAAAGAGCTGTGGCACATTTAAAAACACCTGGTTTAATTTTGGTACACTACTTGGTAGTTAAGAAATTGATCATGTATTTTTGAAAAACAAACATGAGGATGAAATAAGTTAGCTGTATATATAGTCTCTTAGGGAAGAGATCAATAGAGAAGTTTCATAAAATATACATTAAGGTTGGTGAGGGATATCTAGGAGAGATGGGGAGGGAGAGGCTGGCTTTCATTGCTTGGCATCAAGTCTGTTCATGTTTCTATGAATAAGTAATAAGTATCAGACAAAACCTATACTTGATATTCTCCCATGAGGTATACAGCAAAAGCTGTACTGAAATTTTTTTGCTAAGACATGAGTTTGAGGTGGTATCATTAAGCCTTTCAAAACAAATAGAAGTCATCACATTCACAATTAAAATTAGCATACTTAAATTGTGACCTCCATACTTTATAATGAAAATTACTTATTCATAAAAGAATGTGCTTAAATTCATTGCAGTCTTGTGTATATGATAACCAAGTAGCTGGGAATAAGCTTTTTCCCAGACATTCTATTTTGACTCTAGTTTCATTAGAGTATAGCAAGCTTTTCTACATGATGTAATTATATACCTTTGGAGAACAACCACTTGCATGCATATCATAGCTGTGCACATAGGTATGCTGTGGAAGAAAAACACCCACGTTTTTACATTTAGTCTTTTGTTGCTCTTTGGATTTATGGTAGACTTCTTAAAAGTGGAATCCATACCCAATGACTTGAATCCCCTACTCCTTCCACCCCCATTTTGCAATGGGGAAAAAAAAAAATTGTTGCTGCAATGATGAAGTGTCCCTGGACTAGCGAACTCTGTGTGTGCAAATCATTCCTATTTGACCTACAGGCACAAATGGCTTGAAGTCAGGAAACTGACTATAAAGGGCCAGAAAGTAAACATTTTAGACTTTGAGCTACATATGGTCTCTGTTAACATGATTAGCTCTCAGGCTGTATAAAAGGAGGCCGTAGGCTGAATTTGGCTAATAGGCCATAGTGGTTTTTTTGAAGTAAGTTTGAAAGCTCAAGATGGAGCCACTCCTGCCCAGGTGCCATGTCAGCAAACCAAAACGTAAATAACCTTCATGTCCCTGTAAATGGTCCACTTGACCAGAAATATGGTACATCCAGTTGGCCAGACTCCAAGCCAAGTGTGGCTCTCTACTCACCTCCTTATTCCTTATTTTTTATCCTCCTGCCATCAGCTCCCCTTTACAGTTCTTTGGGCCCCTGCAAGTGGAGAGTGCCTGCTTCAAGTGTCAAAGTTTGTTTGGATTGCCTAAATCATCTTCTTTGATCATCTGTAACAGTCTTTGGGAGGGGGGGAGGATGGTATCCCAAGCTGACTTCCAATGGACTGTGGGACAAGATGCATAGGCAAAGAGTCCACTGAACCCTTTGTGTTGTTTTTCTCATCATAACCAAGGGCAAGCCACTTAGGGATCTGTGAGCTCCGACCCCTTGTACACAGTTCTGATCCAAACAAACTTTATGTAAGGGGAAAAAGAAGTGTGTTTGCGTATACTCATTTCCCAGAAAAGTTCCAAGACAGCTATATTGGGAACCCACAATGGGTGGCAGCAGTTAGGGGATGCATAAAGAGAAGTCCACAGCAACAAGTGTGGGGAGACTTGGAAAATAAGAAATTAGAACTGTTTGAACTAATGGCACAACAACATCTAAGTAGCACAAGTCGTACTCTTAAAAGTCATTAGGGCAACTGCCACTTTTATAAAGAAATTTTCTCATTTAAAGATTAAGTAGCTCAACTGCTAAGGGGAATCTTGAAGCCAAAGATGTAAAACTGGTGAGCATGGATCAAACACTTGAAAGATTTTAGAGTGCCTCCCACCTAAATCTAAGACTCATGTGCTTAGATGGTCATGGAATGGGTTACATTGACACTGGGACACCTGACAACCTCAAGAAAAATTCTGTGCAACAAAGTACACTGTAAAATACCACCAGATCCCCAACCTAGCCGAGTACATCCCTCTTACATAGTAATTTGGTTCCCAAAGACCCAAGGCTTACCTAAGAATCGAGATCCTTGAGTTTCAGAAAATTGAGCAATCCACCTTCCAGCACACCTGCTTATTTTGTCATAATAATTGTGGTCCTGAAAGCTGCAGAAATGGCAAAATCTAAGACAACCTAGCATTTCAATGGCCATCATCAGGGACATTCCAGTTAGATACACTGTTTATTTAAGAACTACCTGTGAAAGTGTTCCCAAACCAACCAGAATGGGATATCTATTTTAATTGCTATGCAGCAGACCCCAAAACACTGCAAAATTCCAAAACAGCTTCATTGAAAGATTCAGTGCTAAGGGTATTGAAAAATCAGAGAAAACAAGACAGACCTGGCTCCAACAACTATTTTTCTTTACCTGAATACTGTCTCCTAATCGTCTTAACTGAACTGCCTTTCCACTTTGAAGAGACAAGACCAAAAACATTCATCAAGTTGGTTTTAAAACTGCAACAGCTCCAAGGCCAGATAAGTAAGGTAATAAAACCCCCTCCTCTCGAACTTGAATACCCGCTTATCTACTATCAAAGGCGGCCCTTCCAGGGTGAATGGGACTCTGAGGGATTTTCTGATAAACTCTTAACAGTTATTCCCTTAAACAGCCAAGGGCAAACTAAAATAAATGGAAAACCTTGTAAAATCCTAGTAGGCCAGAACTTACACTCTTTACTGTAAACTCTGCTCACTGGAGTCTGTAGATCGGGATCCCGGGAAAACCCACAGAAGCTAGCCAAAAGTGAGAATTCTTACCCAAGTCAGCTCTTGTTGGTCCCTGGAGTTTCTGGTCCAGAGAGAAAATTCACGTCCTTCCCTTTCCAAATGAAGACTCTTAGGAATCTGGTTTGGGGAACTCATTGGTTATTGATCCTTTCTCTCCCAGGAATAGCTATTGCCTTCTTGTATCCTGAGAACTGGCTGGCCTTTCTGCCTGCTGACACATGGGGGTTGTTTGTTCTTGTGTATGGAGGCAGTTCAACTATCAGGCCACAAAATATAGTTGGACAGAAATGTGGGTTGCATCACATTTGCAGCTTACCAACTGTTGCCAGCTTCTCCGGAAACTGTCCAAGTACTTTCTTTTGGCTATCTTTGGGAGTGACTGGATCTAGGGAGGGTAGTAGCTCTTGGTGTTTGTTCAGTACAGCCAGGAACAGTCACTGTCCAGTCTGAAATTTGGTGTTGGGTGGATGGTCCCCTTGGTATCTTTCAGGTTGTAATCCTGTAATCCAATCCTATTTCCTGTTTCCAAATTGAGTCTTTGTAAGACCAGAAAAAGTTCACCTATCCTTTTTACTAATCAGAACCTCTCTCCTATCTCACAAGGCTTGTGAAAGTGAAAAGTGAAAGTAGCCCAGTCATGTCCAATCCTCAGTCCATAGAATTCTCCAGGCCAGAATACTGGAGTGGATAGCCTTTCCCTTCTCCAGGGGATCTTTCCAGCCCAGGATTGAACCCAGGTCTCCCGCATTGCAGATGGATTCTTTACCAGCTGAGCCTCTAGGTAAGCCTCAAGGCTTGTAGGTATTGTAAAAATGCTGGCTTCAGGTAACATCTTTCTTGGAGGAAGTTGAATTCTTTGTCGATGCCTGTTAGATGTTTGAGTGTCTTTGCTAGGAACTGAGGTTCCTCTTTTTGGAATGCAAACTTCAGGGAGGAAATTTACAAAAAAAAGGGGGGTGGGCAGTATTTGGAAACTAGGCAAATGAAAAAAATCTTAAGTAAGTCTTCTCCACAAATACTAGTAAAAGTTTAAACTATCTGAGCAAGTAACCTTAATTCATTCCATCTGCCAGAAACACAATTTGGATCCAACTATTTTTATAAACTAGTGAGTTCTGAATTATCATACCCATCTTGTGGCTAAAATTGTTAAACAAGCTGTAAGATCAGTACACAGATCTTATGTCTATGTGTATATCACAGATGTGGGATTTTGTTCTTCTGGATGGTGTTGCCAAAATTTGTGAAGAGCTCCATTAAACGGACTTAAAGACAAACAGAAGTTTATATAAATCAAATAAACTCTCAGAAATATAGAAACTAAGCCAAATATTTTTCAAGTTCATGGGATCTAGGATCATCTTTGGTTAAAAACAGTAGTTTAAGTTTTGTCAGTTTAATTAAAATAGACACGTCTTTGAAGTTATCAACATTAACATAATGTGGGCATACAACTTTTATTCTATCTAGGCTTACTAAATGGCTTCCCTCATAGCTTAGTTGGTAAAGAATCTGCCTGCAATGCAGAAGACCTGGGTTCAATTTCCTGGGTTGGGAAGATCCCCTGGAGAAGGAAATGGCAACGCACTCCAGTATTCTTGCCTGGAGATTCCCATGGACAGAGGAGCCTGGCGGGGTACAGTTTGTGGGCATGCAAGAGTAGGACACGACTTAGTGACTAAACTACCAGGCTTACTAAAAGTCAAATAAGTTCCTGTTATTTCTTTTACAGAATTTGTCAGCAAGGAATTAGATGAAGATAATAGCAGTTTAAAGTCTCATGAAATTTTCATGAGTAATCCAAACATAATTGTTAACAAATAAACATAAATAAGTTTATAAAGGAGCTTTTCAACAATAATCATGCTTTATGGTATATCTACTTAAAAATTGTTTCCAAAATCTTTTTGGTACTTGAAACCTTAAAGTCATACTGAGATTAAATGATGGATATTTATTGAATCATTTCCAAGTAAGAGAAAACTCTGAAATATTAATTACTGAGCATAGACTTACAGAAAAACCAAAAGATATTTGGAACATGTTTTGTGTCACACTGAAAAATTTCCTGTGAGGAAGAATATACTTCCAGAAATTATTGCAAAAGCTTTATCAGATAAGAAGTGATATTTAATTCTGTTAGGTTATTTGTGCAGGCATATGTTATTAATATGTTATCAAGAAATTATATAAAATTCCAGATAACCTGACATTCTCATACAATGGTATCAGTCATAATTCCAGTTATTATCTTAAAATGTTAGATATCTATTTGTAGCTCATAGAAATAACCACATTTTGTCAATTCCATAACTAAACTCTTTTCAGCTCTCTAACCACTAGTAAAGTCTTGTCATTTACAGACAGTTATTATTTTATTCTGATCCTTTTACAAAAATGAGATTCATGCAAAGTACCCTACCAAGTACTCTTGACCACCGACACTGCTGTTAAAGTGTCAAACTTTTTGTCCTTATTTCACAACTGTGTAAACATGGAAGACCTCAAAAACTGAGGAGGAGGAGTAGCCCACATCAAGGCAGACTGCTTTCTCCCAAGAATGTTATTCCTCATATACCTCAGGCCATTTCAAATTGAACAAAATCCAACTTCCAACCAACTGTTAGATTTGCGGTGATGCTGGTGATCCCGTAGTTAATTATTTTTGCCCATCATAAACTTCCCCCCTGTTTTCCAATGCCTTAGTGTCTTTGAAACAAGCTCACTTGATAAACACTTCTGGAGAAGTATAGACCAATTATATGAAACACATAAATAGGCCAACTGGCTTTAAGAAGTATCCCCCTCATCCATATTTCTTGACTTATTTGATTCTAGTTAGTTTTGGACATGGAAACCCTGGTTCAGGAATACTTTTCAAACCATTGGTATTATTTTGATGCTAATAACTTTTACCTCCCTACTAGGCTGTGTTCTCACGAAAGTTTTAAATGCATGTGGGGTAGCCACTGACCAGCTAACGACTGTCTGATCAAAGAGAACAGAACATAACCAGTTCCAAGAATACAAGCCTGACATCTCTTCTGAACATTACACTAACACCCAAAGTGGAAATATTAACTGAAAGTCATACTAGGATGGATATTTTTAATTGAAACTCTCAACTGGTCAAGAGGATGATCCAAAGGTGGTACCAGGCCTATTCTAGGCCCAACATGAAGCCACTTCTGGTGGGAGTGCTATGTACACAAACCAAAACTTACTTTCATTTCCCAATAAATGCTCTACTTGACCAGACATGCCATACATTCAGTCAGCCAATCACCAAATGTCAAGCAATTTCTGGTCTCTATACGTTCTGGTTCTTTATTCTTTACTCCATAAAACTTCCTGCCGTCCATCCCATTTTGTTGTTCTCTGGACCCTTGCAAATGGAAATTGCCTTCTTCATGAAGTGTTGAATAAAAGTTTGTTTGGATTACCTAAATTGTCATCTTTAATACTTTTAAATCGTTTGTAGACCTTAGTCTAGTTATTAGAAAATTTTAGGCCAAAATATTTTTGATGCAAAGATGTCTTGGGTTAGCCAAATAGCCCTTAGTGGTTCAGTGGTTAAGACTCCACCTGCCAATGCAGGGGACATGGGTTTGATCCCTGGTTGGGGAAGACTCCACATACTCAGGGACAATTAAGCCCGCATGCCACAATTTGAGAGCCTGTACATCATGACTAACATCTGAGGCAGCCAAAAAAAAAGAAAAACAAAACAAAAAAACCCATGACAAACCGTAACTCAAAACCCTAAAGCTGACCTTAGCAGTAAATAGTGCTTAAAACTAAAGAATAGCAGTGATTGAAAACCACTGACAAAACTGATGCTTAAGCACCTTCCCAAGGATTTCAGGAACTTTCAATGTGGCAGTATCCAAGCTTAAGATACTATACAATGTTGTCTAGAACTGTCTAGTACTCAAGCTTCCTAGAAGACACTAAATTAGTCTACAGCAAACCTTATCAACATAATTTTAATTCAGATAGTGAATTTCAGAAATCTTTTATAAACTCATAAATATTGCTTACCTTAATTGTTTCAGGCACTAGTAGAAATGGAAGTTGACAAACGTCAAGTCATTTAACTTTTTTGGATTGGTTTCACAGTCCACTAAAAGACAATACTAGGTGAGGTATTAACAATAGTAACATAACTCTAATCTCTGTACAAGCATATTTTGCTTTATGCAATAAGACAGAGGTTGAATGTCTGGATCCATAGTTTTATGTATAGAAGAGAATTTGATTTTTTAAAATCTCTTCAAAGCACAGTTTACAGTGGCCAAAAAAATCCTCCTGTAATATGAATGTCAATGCCTTTATTTGGGACTTATTGTGTCTTGAGTTTTCTTTACACCCTCACCAGTAAATGCTTTAAACAACTGGATTAGAGAACCAGCATCATTGCCAAAGCATGGCCCTTAATGGCTCACTGACACCCTCCTCTTCCTGTTTGCCAAATTAATTTTTTGCTTATCTTTTAAAGTTGGTGAAATCCCTATGTTAGAGTTTTGTTTTTGCTTGTTTAAAAGTCTTCCTATTATTTATGGACTAGTAGCTATGGTCCATAGGGTTGCAAAGAGTTGGGTATGACTGAAGTGACTCAGCATGCACAGCTCATCCCTAAATAGACCAATTTTATAGAGGAACATACAAAGGACACAAAGGAGACCCACACTAGTTAATGTTCTACTGAATGACAAAGAGTAACTTTTCCATTAAAAATTCCTTGTCGTGGTAAAATATTCACAGTAAAAATTCATCAAAGCTGATTTTTATTAAAATCAAAGCACCAGTTGACTCTCCCAAATTAAAAACAACAACAAAGACTACTGCCTCAGATATCCTTCACAAGCAAAACCTTCATGGGGAGAGAAACTGTGATCTGATTGGCCAGCATTATTCTCTTTCAAGAACATGAACCACCAATATGTGAATTTTAGTTAATTCACATCCAAGATGACGGGATAATATACATAAAGAGACATGAATTCTTAACTTACATGATATTATAAAAAATTTAAAAAAACACATATGTGCATGGTTATTTTAAAGGAGGGCTTCTAAAGATCCCCTGGAGAAGGGAAAGGCTACCCACTCCAGTATTCTGGCCTGGAGAATTCCATGGACTGTATAATCCATGGGGTCGCAAAGAGTTGGACACGGATTGAGCGACTTTCACTTTCTATTTCAACAAGCAATTAGATGGTTGAACTCATGGTTATGTCCATAATTTTAATGGTCAATCAGATCACTGTTTCTCTCATTCATAACAGATACAGATGAAAAGAAAAATAAGAAAAGAAAATAAGTACATCTTCTATTTAAATTTAAAAACCTTTTGCTCTCGTGAAGCAACCTACTGCTGGGATTCGCGTTTATCTGTAGACCAAAAGGAGTTAGTTCCTCCTTTCATTGTCTAACTAGTCTCTCCATGGAACCTAAATTTAAAAGTTTAAGCAGTGTTAACAGCAAGAGAAAACTGAAAGGCAAATTCATATACTCACCCTTTCGACTGTGGAATGAATCTTTTTGAAAGTAGTCCTAAATTGTGTTATGTCTACACTACTGTGTAGTAGTAAAATGTGGAGCCAATTCTTTAGCTTGGAAAAGAAAGTAAAGCTACCAAAAGAGGACATTTTTCTTTTAGGACCTTCCAATTTCCTACCCTTCAATTCAGAAAAGAAAAGCAGGGCCTGTTAATTCAAAGGACAGGATAACTGTATTGCCAGATAGTATTTGGAATTTAATATGATATACATTATCCTTGTTAGTCACTGACTGTGTATTGGGTTTTCTTATTGATGGGAAAGATCAGATGCTTGGCACCTGGGAAAACTTTTGGTGAGCTGGACTGAGTCAGTTCTAGCTGCCACATGGCCTGCTCATCATGTGATCCCCCTTCAGCCTGGGAGTCCTGCAGATATAACATGAGGCTCTTGGTTCTAAATCTAGACGGCAATCTCCAGGAGTTTTTGATCAGAGGTAAAAACTGGAGTTTTGAAAGTTTAGGTCAAGGTTGCTTGAGTTGCACTGACCTTTTGAAAGGAATGCTCTCCAAATGGGCATGAGGTATAGTCAGGCTCTTCTGATAGCTTATTTCTATTATATATAATTTAAGGACTACTTTGCTGGGATCTGCTGGGATCCACCTGGACACATAGGCACCTGTTAATAAGGTCACAGGACTTTAAAGACTATCAAGAAAATGCTTTTGGAGAGAGAAACTCTTTAATATATGTAGTTGTCAAGTGCCTTTCATTCAGCAATATATGTGTGTGTGTGTGTGTGTGTGTGTGTGTGTATATAAAGGTGAAAGAAAAATATTGTTTTAAAAGATTCATATGGCACTGAATATGGCAGTGAAAGTTCTGGGTACATCAGTAGACATTCTGGCTCAGATGCATTTAGGAAATTATAATTTTTCACTCTTAAGTGCTACTTCCCTTTGTGATCATCCTCAAAATTTATCTGCAGTGGCCCCCTTTAACTAAGGAGACAAATGTGGAAGAAGAAAATGTCCTAAGGAACTATTCTAACATAAAAACAATCAACTGATTAGCAAAAGCTCCATGGCTGCTATGCTAAAGATGCTGGAACAAAGACGACAATCAAGTGGTAAACGCACTGTTACCAAAATCTGTCTGTCTTTGGAGAATAAATGCCAAATACATACTCAAAACCATACAACAACAACTTGCCTGAAACACCTATTTGGAAAAGTGAATTACGGTTTCTTAACCTTTAATACATAATTGACATATGGACTAAACTGAAGTCTACACAAAGTGAGATGCTCTTGCCAATAAACTATCAGTATTTTCTCATTTTATCTTCAGCAGTACCTGAAAACCCAATGACTTAGCCACAGGGCATTTTCAAATTATCCATTTGAAGAAATAATACCATGTGGATAAAAGTAAGTCCTCTAGGTTTAATTCATGGGACCTGACACCATCCGAAGGATAAAATTCTGTCAAGTCAGCTATATTTTTATTCTACTGGCCTAAGAGGAAAATTTCCTCAGCCAATTGATGTTTTATAAATAAAGGTTTACTTCGGCAAACTAAAAAATTTCATGTATTCTGTCAAATGTTAGATTAGGAAATGGCACAACAATTTTCTTCTATCTTAATCTAGTTACCTTCCTTGATACTGAACAACAAGTAAAAGGAATACATGAAAGTCAATTAAACTAGCCAAGGCTGACCCATTAAGAATATGCTTGCCCTCAGAAGGCAGGTCTTCTCTCTCTCTCAATCAAGAGAATGAAAATGAAGCCCAGATTAAGTCAGAAACAATCAATTTGAGGTTCCGATTCTGAAAAATAGATGCTTTAGAAAAAATTTAAATTTCACTATAATTCCCTCTAACTGCCTGCTTCTAAATTCCACAAAAGACTTTCATTCCAATTTATAAAGACAGATGAAAACCACAAAACCTGGTCCCTTTCAGGGGAATTTGTATTTAATGCCCCAAAGGGTATAAGTTGAAGAATCTTTACATCAAATATGGCACACACTGCTGTATTTTCATATTCTGGATGGCTCCACTAAAAGCCATACTGCAGACAATGAATCTTGTTATAAAAGGATCATCTGCACAGTTAAAATGCAAACACCAGTCCACACACAGACACACAGCAAAACCAAACAAGTATACTTACTTCCTTCCCCGGTGGAAGGGAGGTTTTAGAAATGTATGAAAAATGGCCTTGAAAACCTGCTATATCAAACACCTCTACAGACAAGAAAAAAACAAACAAAAAAAAATCAAACATTTGTTTTCCTTTTTCTTTAATACAGTTGCCATCTTACACGATATACTATTAGGCACCTTCTTAAACAGCATCTAGTCTACCTTCTCGGTGCGCCGGTGGGCATTCTAGGATAGAACTCTTATTACCACTGACATTCATGGAGCACTGTACTGATGTGCAGTACACCTAACTCGTTGGTCCATAATTGAGTAGTGGTATTTTCTAAAAATGGATTAACGCACACATCCAGACCACATTAAAACTTCAACTTAGAGTTCATACAAAGTCCTTTTCTATAGTAGCTGTTACTCAGGACTGCTGTTTGAAATCCAGGAAGTGGGAAGAATGTCTTATTTTGTTGTTGATGCTTCTTTCTTCCTTTCTCCTTCCTTCCTCCCTCTTTTCCTTTCTTTCTTAATAAGAAGGTTAAAAGAAATGGGTTATTAAGGAAATCAGAGTCTAGTAAACATTGAAAACTTAAGATGGTCACAAAGTCTTCTTGGTACTGATGTTAAATTAGTGGCAAAATGTTTTTCGAAAACAAACAAAAATCTAAAAACCAGCTCAGGCCAGTGTGCTTATTTAAGCAACTGGCGTTCCTCTATGCTCTTGAGGCGTTTCTTCCGGGGCTGTACAAAGTCATCATCTGAGTCATCACTAAATTTATTATCTTCTGAGTCATTTCTGAATTCTAGTTTAGGAAACCTTTTTTCTGGATAAAGATTCTTCAGAAGTTCTTCAAAATAGCTTTCAAGTTTTATACCAGCATTGGCCACTTCTGAATCAGGCTGTTGAATAAAAATAAAAATATGAAATAAAAAAATGTTTAGTCAATAATAGTAGATTTCTTACATTTTTCTCCCTTTTACCTGAAGATTATGAATATCAGTGGATTGTTTTACAAGAAATGTTTACCTATAGCTTTGATGTAAAGTAAATAATAGTCTGGGGCAAGACAAAGTCTAGAGAAGAGCAGATAAGAAGTAAATAAAGGTGTTGACTTATCTAGATTACCAAAAAGATATCAAAGAGATGCTGTAATCAGAATCCAATAACAGGTATTTTTTAGAACAAATAAAATATCTACCTTTGGAATGAGTAACTGATACAAAGGACAAACTATCATCAAAAAGCTTTACGTCATTTAGATGATAAAGTTTTTGAGAAAATTCTTAATTGAGAATTATTTAAATCACATTCTTAATATTTCAATATCACAAAGACTAGAGTCTGGAAATGCCATATTTCAAGAAATAAAGGTGAGAATGACAAAGCATGCTTCTGGGTTAGATAAAGATATTTTCTAAACTGTTTTTAAGTTGTCGACTGTAATTTGCATTCCCACTCACCATATAATAAGCCTTTGACTATACATGTGGATAACGTTTTCCTAATGACCTCTTTCATTCCCTGACATAGACTCAAACTTCTGAAAATTTATGCTACCACAGATAAATATCTTCATCTCCTCATTTGTTGGTAAGGTGTTTGGTTTAACATTACTTTCACATTGCTATTTTTCTCCCCTTCTCACCTCATTGAATTCAGCACAGTTTTGAAAGATCAATCTAAAATCAGCTACAAAATCTTCAGGCTTTGTATACATGCAATAATCTTCTTGTAGTCTTTTCTTGATGGTTGACAAGTCCATTGGATTTTTAATTATTTTGTAATAATCAGGCACCTTTCAAAAGAAATGTGATGCTATAATAAATAAATTCTACCTGGTCCCATATAAATTTTATAGGTAGTAGTATATAATTCAGATTGTCCTTACTGCTTTTCTCAGTTCTGTTTTGTCACTGATAAGGAAATATATTCAGCAAAATTTGCAAGCACTTACATGCTTCCAAACATTGGTAAATGTTTTGTGTCACTTTTATCAAAAATTTTCATCAGTTATTTTTAATGAAAAAAGCCTACTACATTTTCCCTCTTACTATTCTCCTTTTTCATTATTAAATAAAAAAGCAATCATTAGAAAAAGTATTACTTCAGGTAAGATTTGACATGTTTTTGCTGCATATGTTATAGCAAGTGGGCTCTGAATCTGGGTTTGAACCACAGTTCTGCTACTCAATAACACTCTCCTGGGTAAGTTACTGGGTTCAGTCATTTCATTGAACCTGTTTCTTCAAGTTTCAAACAGAAATAATTCTACTATTCTCATAGCATTTTGTAAAGATGAAATGAGATAATACATATTAAGGGGGCCTATTTTGCTGCTTCTATTATTCATGCCAAATGTAACAGTAGGTCAACATTAGAAAAAGCACCAAATTCCAGGTCACATTTTTAAGTGAATTAACTTCTTATTGGCATATTTTTGCCCTGCTTCTTTTGGGCACAAAGGGCCTTCCCCCCTAAAGACTATTTATAGTGGACCCTCGAACTGTGCAGGTACACTTATACACAGATTTTTTTCCATGAAATTCATACAGCAGTACTACAAAATCTGTGATTGATGCTGCAGGCTGACTGTAAAGTCACATGAAGACTCCACTGTGCAGAAAGCTGGTACCCTCAACCTCTGTGTTGTTTTAAGGGTCAACTGCATTTCTTTATCCGATCTTAACTTCTCAAAACTTGTTTACAAGGAAAGAAGTTCACTGCTTCTCAGCTCAGTGTAGTTATTTGTCTAATTTTCTAATGTTGCTCAATTAAAAATTTTTTTTAACAAATCTATTAGCTTTTTAAAGGAAATTCAGATGTCAGAGAATAGAACGCATTTTGAGTAGCAGGTTCTTTCCAGCACTCTACAATAATGCACTAAGTGAAACTGAAGCTTGCAAAGTGGTGTCTGACTCTTTGCAGCCCCGTGAACTACACAGTCCATGAAATTCTCCAGGCCAGAATACTGGAGTGGGTAGCCTTCTCTTCTCCAGGGGCTCTTCCTAACCCAGGGATCAAACCCAGGTCTCTCACAATGCAGGTGGATTCTTTACCAGCTGAGTCACTAGGGAAGCCCATAATGTACTAAAGTCACATCTAACTTGAAATATGAAGCTTTTGAAGTCAGTGGTAAACATACACAGCTCTTCCTCTATTGCTAATGTCTACTTCTTAAGATATACCCATTTGAATGCAGAGTTCCAAAGAACAGCAGAGAGAGATAAGAAAGCCTTCCTCAGAGATCAGTGCAAAGAAATAGAGGAAAACAATAGAATGGGAAAGACTAGACATCTCTTCAAGGAGATTAGAGATACCAAGGGAACATTTCATGCAAAGATGGGCTCGATAAAGGACAGAAATGGTATGGACCTAACAGAACCAGAAGATATTAAGAAGAGGTGGCAAGAATACACACAAGAACTGTACAAAAAAGATCTTCATGACCCAGATAATCATGATGGTGTGATCACTCACCTAGAGCCAGACATCCTGGAATGTGAAGTCAGGTGGGCTTTAGAAAGCATCACTACGAACAAAGCTAGCGGATATGATGGAATCCCAGTTGAGCTATTTCAAATCCTGAAAGATGATGCTGTGAAAGTGCTGCACTCAATATGCCAGCAAATTTGGAAAACTCAGTAGTAGTGGCCACAGGACTGGAAAATATCAGTTTTCATTCCAGTCCCAAAGAAAGGCAATCCCAAAGAATGCTCAAACTACCACACAATTGCGCTCATCTCACACACTAGTAAAGTAATGCTCAAAACTCTCCAAGCCAGGCTTCAGCAATACGTGAACCGTGAACTTCCAGATGTTCAAGCTGGTTTTACAAAAGGCAGAGGAACCGGAGATCAAATTGCCAATATCCGCTGGATCATCAAAAAAGCAAGAGAGTTCCAGAAAAACATCTATTTCTGCTTTATTGACTACGCCAAAGCCTTTGACTGTGTGGATCACAATAAACTGTGGAAAACTCTGAAAGAGATGGGAATACCAGACCACCTGACCTGCCTCTTGAGAAACCTGTATGCAGGTCAGGAAGCAATAGTTAGAACTGGACATGGAAAAATAGACTGGTTCCAAATCGGGAAAGGAGTCCGTCAAGGCTGTATATTGTCACCCTGCTTATTTAACTTATATGCAGAGTACATCATGAGACATGCTGGGCTGGAGGAAGCACAAGCTGGAATCAAGATTGCCAGGAGAAATATCAATAACCTCAGATATGCAGATAACACCACCCCTACGGCAGAAAGTGAAGATGAACTAAAAAGCCTCTTGATGAAAGTTAAAGAGGAGAGTGAAAATGTTGGCTTAAAGCTCAGCGTTCAGAAAACTAAGATCATGGTATCCGGTCCCATCACTTCATGGCAAATAGATGGAGAAACAGTGGAAACAGCAGCTGACTTTATTTTTTGGGGCTCCAAAATCAATGTAAATGGTGATTGCAGCCATGAAATTAAAAGATGCTTACTCCTTGGAAGGAAAGTTATGATCAAACTAGAGAGCATATTAAAAAGCAGAGACATTACTTTGCCTACAAAGGTCTGTTTAGTCAAGGCTATGGTTTTTCCAGTGGTCATGTACAGATGTTAGGGTTGGACTATAAAGAAAGGTTAGCGCTGAAGAATTGATGCTTTTGAACTATGGTGTTGGAGAAGACTCTTGAGAGTCCCTTGGACTGCAAGGAGATCCAACCAGTCCATCCTAAAGGAGATCAGTCCTGGGTGTTCATTGGAAGGACTGATGTTGAAGCTGAAATTCCAATATTTTGGCCACCTGATGCGAAGAGCTGACTCAATTGAAAAGACCCTGATGTAGGGAAAGATTGAGGGCAGGAGGAGAAGGGGATGACAGAGGATGAAATGGTTGGATGGCATCACTGACTCAATGGACATGGGTCTGGGTAGACTCCGGCAGTTGATGGACAGGGAGGCCTGGCGTGCTGCGGTTCATGGGGCCGCAAAGAGTCGGACATGAGTGAACTGAACTGATTACTTGAAGTCTGCACCTATAAATCAAAATGTGTACAGAGATGGGAGGGGGGGCACGGGGGTGTCTTTACCTGAAATGGAAAGTTTCTTTCCCAATAGCTTTAGGATATAGATACCTAAAACTCCTGAGAGAAATAATTGATATAAATCATCCCAGAGAATAGTAAGTAAAATACATGAGAAGAAAGAATACATGAAAAAAGAACAGAAGTTTTGGGGCAGTTAGTTAACATTAAAATGTAGTCAAGATTAAAGCATTCAGTATGTATTAATGGGGCTTCCAAGGTGGCTCAGTGGTAAAGAATCTGCCTGCCAATACAGGAGACGCGTTGTTGATCCCTTGGTCGGGACGATCCCCTGGAGAAGGAAATGGCAACCCACTCCAGTATTCTTGTCGGAGGAATCCCATGGGCAGAAGAGCAAGAGGAGTGACTAAACAACAACAATGCAGTAAGTTTTAAGATTTTGATTAATGTAAGAAATTTACTGTTGAAATATGGTACAGAAACTAGATTCTCATAAATCAAGTTTCAGAAAAATCATCCCACTGTACAAAAATGCATTTTAATACTTTAATGCACCATTAATACTTACGGTCAGAGGAACTGGGTCTTGAAAAGCCAGGCTCATTTCATGGCAGTAAAGAAATAAAAGTAGGCGTTCGCACTTCTAAGCATAAATAAATAAATAAGAAATAATGAAGTCACAACTAATTTTTAGTAGCAATATTAATAGGTCTAAAAGTACCAGAATGAAAATTAAAACCAGATGAATACACAGTATCACTAGAAACCTATCTGAAGTTTTTAAAAATCAAATTTCCACTTATCTCTGCAATTTTTATACTGAATTACTAATAGTCAATAAAATGACTCATAGTCAATAAAAGAACATCATCTAGGTGTTAAGCGATCCAGAGGTGGATCTCTATCCATGGGGTGTTGGGTCCTAAGGTCCCTCTCTGAATGCAGAGGTTTCCATCATGCACTCTGCTATTTCTCTGCTTACAAGTCTACCTCAGTAACCACCGTATCTCAGCGATACTGCATGTTTCAGCCCTCTCTTGCATGACAACTTTCATACTGACTGTTCTACTTAATAATTTAGCAAAGGAGCTTCTTTAGTAATAAGTAAGGTTAAATACATTAGCTGGCTTTAAGGTATAAATCCAGTACCACTGGGTGAAAGAATGAGTTATTTCTAGGAAGAGTAAATAGAAAAACCCATCTCTTTGCTGCCAATTCTGAACAAATTCCAAGGAAGAAAACATATCTGTAGTAGAAAATAAAACTGAAATTTATTAAAGGTTGGCTAAATTTAAAAGTCCAGACCACATAAAGGATATACAGTCTACCGTGTTCAATTACTATATTTTAAGCTTCTAGGAAATGTATATATAACACATTGCTATTTTATTTCATTAAAAAGTTATAATCTGCCATTATTTAAGATTTTTGTATCCTGTGGAAGAAAAGTACTAAATTGATAATACACTTCTTTGATGACGGCACAGCTGCATTACAATGATGGGGCATCTAACCAAAACAACTAAGTTTAACAGTTTAGGCTGGAAACTTACCCTTTTATCTATTGGTGTTAGTCTGACAAGGCCTTCAGTTTTCCTTTTTTCTGAGTTGTGAATGGGAGCATCACAATCATATTCAACTTCGGGTTTAGATAAGTCTCGGCAGAAAGTGCAGATCCACTCTCCACTGTTGGGGGAGGAAGTATCTGACTGAGTTCCTGCTGCATCACTCCTCTCCTCACCACCTCCCTTTCCCACCCTGCTCCGTGCCATCTGTAATGCAGAATTATTTACTTGGCGTAACTGTTAAATCATTGAGGATTTACCACCTATCGCCTATGTACATGGCACCATGCTGAGAGCTTACCAACAGAAATACAGTTCATGGGCCTAAGGGGTGTTAGTCCAGTGAAGGGGGCATGAAACATACACACAAAAGAAAACAAATAAAACACACACATTAATCTATGGCTGATGTGAGGCACAAATGGCATTTTCCCCCAAATGATTAAAGAAAAAGAAACACTCTTGGTACTATTCTTGTAACTTTAAAGTTTGAAATTATACAATGGTTGTTCTCTATTATTATCATCTCATAAGGTCTAAGAATTTACTGAAGATGTTTATAAATAATAAAACTCAAATGCCTGGCAAATAAGATGCACTAAATTACGAAAGTTGTGCATAAGAACCATTGTTCTTCATGTAATTCCCTTGTGATAATTTAAAAGGCCAGCTATGTTTTTTTTCCTTGACATAACAGACTAGGTTTTTGAGAGATGAGAGAAGCAAAGGAAATGGGAGACAGGGTATGGAAAACCCTATGCTGAACATTTTCGCATATACATTTATGCCAAGTGGATTTCTATTTAAATTTTTACAAAGGTTTTGTGTTTTAAAAAAAAGGCTTTGTGTTACAGGATCATCAAATGTCATTGCTGTTATTATATATAGTGAAAGATTGTAAGCAAGGGAAGCAAGTGCCATCTTACCTTGGAAAATTTGCCAGTGTGGGCACGTGACAAGAGAGATGGAATACTTTGGGACACTTCTCACAGCACAGGAGTTCCCCTCCATTCTGACAAACTGCACACCAGTCCTCATTGGGGTCATCCTCTTTCCTCGTCTCCCCAACATGAAGGGGAGACTTCTGGGAGGCATCTAGCCACTCAGACTTTCCATTTGAGGAGTTTTCCTGGTGAAGTCCAGGTTGATCTCCTGTGCTGTCAGGGGCATCTGATCTCAACACAGACTCCTCAGACGCAGCGCTCTGACTGCTATTTAGAAGCAGGGAGGTGAGTATGCTTCTTGGATAGTTGGTCTGCAATGGAAAGAGTTAACTATGTATATGGATTTCTTATCTGCCATTCTTTATCAGCACTACCGCAATTCTGGATTTAATTTGCTTACTCATGAGCACCTGGTTATTTCAAAGGCGTCCATGAATCTGCAGGAGAGCAGAGTGTGCTTACTGCTAACTGGCCCTAACGGTAAAGAAAACATGGACCTCTCCTGAAAAACATCTTCCAAATGGAAGATCAGCAGCAGTACGGGGGTGTGGGATAATACAGGAAAAATCTTTTCGACGGCTTCAGAAGTGGGGGAATAGGTGGTTAGTGTAGAAGTCAACCATGTAAACTGTAAATACATTTTACTGGAGACGTTAATTCAAATTATACCCAAACACAAAACATTCCTACTGTAGATTTTTTTTTTTTAAATCATTCTTAGAAAGGTATACTGCTTTAATTCTCATTGGTAATTTCACCTCTCCAAGTGCCATTAATAACTTTAAGGTGAACCTAAATTTTATGTTGGAGCCTAGAATGGTGAAAATTTAAAATTAAGAACTAAATCTGTTATTTCCTTTAAATGTTAAAATAAATTCTTAAGTAATAAAATGTAGGTTCAGTTAAAGGCATGGTTATTCTAATATCATTCTTTGGAGATAATTATTTTCAAATTATTTAGCTTTTTCCTATGCTAGTTAGTTCTATATTTCTAAAGAGTATGTTTATACTGTAATTTTCCAGATTTAAATTTTAAAGATTTTCTATTTTATTACACATGTATGTATTTTTCATACTATGCAAGATTAGATTTTCCTTCCTGACTCTCCATACCCTCCTTATACTTAACACAACATTTATGCCATCTTCTTAACATAGTTTTATTAAGCACTGATTTCTTTTTAGTTGGCAGGGGCAAGTATAACTGTTATAGCCAGCATTTATTCTAACTGGTCAGTATCACTGCTGTACTGGTTAAGTATCCTGAAAAATCAATTTTTGGTCAAATGCATGTTCAGGTTATATTTTGATTATATCTAGTTCTTGTTTAAATTTGTATTTCAGTGTTTATTTATATCATTATGACTACTGTTCATTGCATAACCACAGTATGTACTATGATCATTTCCTCTTTTGTCTAACTTTTTGTTTTTGACTATGAGTCAATAATTGTTGTTGGTCAGTTAAGTCATGTCCAACTCTTTGTGACCCCATGAACGGCAGCACACCAGGCTTTCCTGTCCTTCACTATCTCCCAGAGCTTGCTCAAACTCATTTCCATTGAGTTGGTGATGCCATCCAACCATCTCATCCTCTGTCATCTGCTTTTCCTCCTGCCCTCAATCTTTCTCAGCATCAGGGTCTTTTCCAATGAGTCAGCTCTTTGCTTCAGGTGGCCAAAGTACTGGAGCTTCAGCTTAAGCATCAGTCCTTCCAATGAATATTCAGGGTTGATCTCCTTTAGGATCAACTGGTTTGATCTCCTGTGTCTCAAGAGTCTTCTCCAACACCACAGTTCAAAAGCACCAATTCTTTGGCACTCAGCCTTCTTTGTGGTCCAACTCTCACATCCATACATGACTACTGGAAAAACCCCAGCTTTGACTATGCAGACCTTTGTCAGCAAAGTGATGTCTCTGCTTTTTAATACACTGTCTAGGTTTGTCATAGCTTTAGTTCCAAGGAGCAACTGTCTTTTAATTTTGTGGTTGCAGTCACCGTTTGCAGTCATTTTGGAGCCCCAGAAAATAAAATCTGTCACTGTCAATTACCTTTCTCTAAAATTTAATCCATTTGCTTCTTTTTCTAGATATCCAACTCTAAGTTATTCTCACAATCTCCAACAGGGTTATCAAATGCTTCTCCATACTGTCAAAGTTTTTTTCTCCCCCTTCACACATCCCTAATGGAGTCTTCTGTCCCCCTACAGGGTATACAAGTGGAGCTGTTAAACTGGGGACTAACTACCCTTTTCTTTGCCTCTCTTCTGTGTTAGATCCTATTTCTGGGATTCTATGTCTTCCTCTTTCTGGGTTTACTTCATTTTCGATGAAGCATATTTTCAAATATCTTCCTCAGAATGAGTACATGCAATTAAACTTTTGAGAATCTGCATGCATGTCTAAAAATGTTTATTTCATCTTTATACATAATCATTTGAATGGGTACAGAATCCTCCCTAAAAAATATCTTTCTTCACAATTTTGATATTTCTCTATTCGTTTCCAGCTTTGCGAGTCTGTGTGGAGGACTTGGTGACATTAAAATGTCTGATCCACATTATGTAAGGTGTTTTTCTCCTCTGGAGGCTTTTAGAATCTGTTTAGAATACTGGCATTCTAAAATTGATGATGGTACATATGACTTGCATTTTTTTTTTTCATTTACTTGTTTTGGTACTTGGTAGGCCCTTACAACTCAGATGCTCATGCCTTCCCAGATGCTCATGGGCTTCCCTGATAGTTGGTAAAGAATCCGCCTGCAAGGCAGGAGATCCTCGTTCAATCCCTGAGTTGGGAAGATCCCCTGGGGAAGGGAACAGCTACCCACTCCAGTATTCTGGCCTGGAGAATCTCAGGTAGCAAAGAACTGGACACAACTGAGCAGCTTTCGCAAAGAGTTGGACACGACTGAGCAACTTTCACTACTCACTAGAACTGCCCTTCAGTTATAGGAAGTTTCCATGTAGTATTGCTTTGACAATTACCTTCCATGTAGTTTATTCTCTCTTTCAAATACCCAACCTCCTCATTTAATAAGCCTCTTGTTTTGATCTACTGAGAGATTTCCTCAAAGTTTTCAACCTTTAAGTTGACTATTTTTCCTGCCTTTAAATACAATAGCTTTTATTTCCTACAATCTATTTAAAAGTTCCTTTCATCTTATCCCTCAAGTAGGAGTAGTACTGCAATCATAATTACATTTTGAGCCCTGGATTCTTCATCTGATTCTTGTTTCACTATTACAACAGGAAAATCGTAATTTTCAGGTGGTCCACTGTTTTCTTGTTTTATTCGAATTGGCTCCAACATGACCACTGGGACTTTGTGTGTAGAATCAGCTCCTGCTGGTTTGCTGGAAGAGCCAGAGCTAGAAATATAAGAAAAAAGGAAAGAAAACAAAATCTAAGAAAGCTACTCAAAGTATCTTAAAAAGAGGTATAACAATAGCTTTATAGGAATAATGCTGTATCTTCATGGCAGTGATAACTGTGTTACATCAGTAAAAATGATACATAACTGAAATGCATCTGTTGTATGCAAAATAATTTATGTATAAAAAATGTTCCATGTGTTAATCTACCTAAATAGTTACATTATATACCTGGAGAGATGTTTAAATACATTTAAATAAATCCTGAATTAAAACTGACTTCAATATTCTAAGGTTCTAAAATTAGGCAGCCAGATCTTAGAACCATCTTAGAATTAGCACTTTTTTTAGTCTTTCCCATTTCCTTCTCTAGTCAGTGAAAAAGAGAACTCTAGGCTCAAAGAGTAAGAGAATTAACTAGGGACATAATTCATTTGTATGAGAGAGTTAATTCTTAGGTAGGTTGGTAAGAAGTCTGGGGTCCTAAGGAGAAAGGGGTCTGGGGCTCTTGAGGAAAAGAAAAAGACAAACCTTTTCCTACATTCTTGCATCTTAGTCACATAAAACTTTTTTTGTGTGTGTTTGTGGTAGAGTTTTATTAAAGTATAAAAAGGACAGAGAAAGCTTCTGATACAGACATCAGAAGGGTGAAGGACAGTGTGTCCTCACTAGTCTTAGCAAGGGAGCTGTACACTTTTTCAATTGGTTATTACAGTCAAGGTTGTAAAGGTCTTATCAGGCCCACTCCCACAATTTACATTTTAAGATGACAGGATTAGAACTAACAGAATACTATACAAAAAAGATCTTAACCCAGATGGTTTCTAATAACCAAGATGGTGTGATCACTCACCTAGAACTTTTTTTTCTTTAAGCCCAGAGCTAATGATTACACAACAAAACAACTTATCTTGCTCAAGGGTATGTTTTTCTTTAAACTCTGTACCAATAATTATATAACAACAGTGTATCCTACTCCAGGACATGTTTCTCCTTCTTAAGAACTTTCTGACTAATCCTGTCATCTTGAAGTGTATGTTGTGGGAGTGGGTCTGGTAAGCTCTTTCTATTGTTAGTTCTAATCCCATTATCTTAAAATGTAAATTGTGGGAGTGGGTCTGGTTAGACCTTTACAACCTTGAGTCAGTCTTTTGATTTATTGTTAATAACCAACTGAAAAAGTATATAGCTTTCTTGCTAAGACTAGTGACTGGGGCACTCTCCACCCCCCTTCTGATGTCTATGTCAGAAGCTTTCTCTGGCCTTTTTCACTGTAATAAAACTTCTGTCACAGAAAAGCTCGGAGTGATCAAGCCTGGTCTCTGATCTAGAAGCTAAACCTTTGGAGATAAGGAATCTGAAGGTAAGCTATCAGAACTGCTATTTTAAAAAACAAAAGTTTTTACAGATAGGTACTATGTTCTCTTAAATGCAAATATCTACCCTTCAGAGTATGTTTCCTCCATACGATTAGGAAGTAAGAATTGGACTCACTATTCTTACTTCCTAATCGTATGGAGGAAAAACATACAAAAACCACTACAATATTGTAAAGTAATTAGCCTCCAACTAATAAAAATAAATGGAAAAAAAAATGTGAGCAACAAGGGAAAAAAAAAAAGAATTGGACTCACTACTGATGAGAAATTTGCAAGCAGTATGAGTGGTGTGTAACGGAAATTAAAATACAATTTCAACAACTGTAAATTAATTTATTTTAAAGCAAATTCAACGCGTGGTATTTAGAAAAGTCAGAACGCCAGTTTTAGTATAAAATTATTATTTGTTTTCCCTAAGTTTTTATTTGTGCATGTCCCTATACAGTGCAGTGTGTTACACATACATCATTTCTGCTTTTTCCTTGCTAGTATGCTAAACTCAAATGTATTTTCTAATTTTCAACACATGCACAGATCTTTTCGTATCTTTAAAGATAAAGATACAAAATTGATTAACCCCTTAATTGATTTCACTAACATGTCGTATATAATTATTATACACTGGACAGTAAGTTGTGTCAGTTTACCTTCCTCGGCTCCCAACGCTGGAGGCACTAGGTGAACGTATTGGCGGGTGGACACTTGTCATAGTAACAGGTCCTGAGGAGGAAGAAATCATACACATTCATAAAATGAATATCTGTATTTAATTCCTATTGAATGTTCTCACTTAGTACTACAACTGAAACTGGAAACACATAATGAAATTATATTAAACAAAAAGTAATTGCTGAACTCCCAGCAGAGCTGCAGTGCCCTGAAGTAGCAGGGCTGTTCAACCTCAGCACCACTGACAGTTCAGTTCAGTTCAGTTCAGTTCAGTCACTCAGTCGTGTCCGACTCTTTGCGACGCCATTTAGGGCCAGATAATTCTTTGATGTGGGGGCTGTATGTGCATTGTAAGGATGCCAAGCAGCCCCCTTGGCCTCTACCAGTCATTAGATGCCAGTAGCATCTCTACATACATGGCATCTAGGGGTGTAAGAATCAGAAATGTCCCCAAACACTGTTGAATGTTCCACATCAGAGTAACCAGGGTAGGAGCTTAGTGAGGACACTAATGTCAGCAAAAGCTTCAGACAACAATAAAAAGTTGGTTGGGCTGATATAAAAGCAGTCCAAGAAAGAAATCCACACAGAGACTAATAATGGAAGACACTGGAGCGATGTGTAGAAGGTACTTTGCCCTGTGCTGGACACAGAGTCAGTACTGAGTAAAGTTAGCTTTAGTAATCCTGCTAAAATGGTTTCCAGAAATGTGTCAAGTTATACTCCCACCAGCAATGTATCAGAGCATTTCTCCCATTACATCCTTACCGATGAGTATTTTCACTGTTGAAATCTTGCTTATTCAATAGTTAGAAATCATGTCTTTTGATTTCATGACTACTCCTGAGATGGAACCATGCATCTTTCTTCCTCCCGCCCCCTCACTTTAGGGAGTTATTTCCTCTTTAGGGAGTAATCTACTCATGGAGAAGGAAATGGCAATCCACTTCAGTATTCTTGCTGGGAAAATCCCATGGACAGCGGAACCTGGTGGGCACAGTGCCTGGGTCACAAAGAGTCAGACACGACTGAGCACGTGCACTGCAGGGTCCTTTGGTGATACTGTGTGCTTTTCTTATTCATTTGTATGAACTTGCTACATAATCAACAGTTTCTCTGCCATCTTTTGTCAACAATTTCCTTTCAGTTTGTTTATGTTTTAAATAAGTACCTCTCTTAAAATTCTAAAACTGCTTTATTATGTGGGACTAGTGAATGGCCTGAGATTCTCCTCTTTCTTTCCTTATTTGGTCTAAGGCCAAAGTCTCTGGGAGTAGCAACATTATAAGGCCAAGGTATCTGGGAGTAGCAACATTAGTCAGAGGGCTTCTCTCTTGGAGGAAATAAGTAGTTCTGTCCAAAATTCTTAAAACACAAACACCAAACCAGGGTAGGAGCAATCAACAAAAAAAGTGATTGTTACTGAGACATTTTAACTCTGGGCAGATTCTATACAAAAAGAGACAATACTATAGGCAACTTATCTAAAAGAGAAAGTAAAATAGCAATTTCCTCCTAGGACTGTGTGCTATGGTGCCTCTAAGTTCTCTTGAAACTGAAAATGTTGAGAGGCTTAACCTTTGCTTCCCACTTTGAAAGTACACTAATTTCAAAGATTACCTAAAACACAGATCCATTTTAATCATCCGAGAGAAAAAGGGAAGGTGGAGGGCGATCCTTTTTAAATTATTATTATAAGTGAAAACTGAAAAACACTAGTAAAACTTTTACAAGTCCACGTCACCTGCAAGGCCTGGCGATGGCACTGATGAGTTTGGGGACTGGACAGCTCTGTTTGAGGGTGGTCGTGGCTGGCCATGGTCGGCACTCGGATCTTTCCTCACGATGTTGTCCAGCATAATAGTACTTGAACAGTCAATCTGGTAAGAAAAGAAATTATTTCATGGCGTTCTGACTCGGCTACTTCAAATTTATAAGAAAATTTTAGTAGATGTAAATATCCTTTTGAGAAGTTCTAATGTATATTTTCCCCATAAACAATCCTGGAAAAAAGCTCTCATACTTCTTAATATTTTCTCATAGTAAATATACCGAGGTCACACTATTTCACAGCTCATATAAGCCAGGAGAAAGGAATACTGTGTGCTACCTCCTTAAAAGTGAAAAAAAAATTATTTTAAAAATTTTATTTAAAGATAATGGAAGTACCAATTAAAAAAAAACTTGGTGAGACGAGCAGCAAAATTTCACATTTTACAAATTTCTTTAGTGTCTGGCTTAATAACAGCCAACTGGAACCTGATATATTTTCTCGATCTGCTCCGATGCTGGTTGTGGCTAAAGAATATGAAGAAAATCTGGTCTTACACAGGGAGGACCTTGTAGTCTCTGAAAAGGTTGTACAGACCCTCATGTTCCCAGCCCATACTCTGAGAACTCATGCTCTGGTATGCACTGGATAGATGAAACAAGTCCACATATCACACATTTTGAGAACATTAACTTCACTTAAATACATTATTAATGTTTGGTAGGAAAAATCTGATCCCCTGTAGATTCTTGCTTTAACACATTTATAAGCAATTGACTGCTAAGCCAAACTACTGATAAATTTCTACTAAGACTTCTACTAAGATTCAAATTTTTTAAATTTTATTTTTTATTGAAGTATAATTGAATTACAATGTTTTGCTAATTTCTGCTGTACAAAAAAGTGATTCAGTTATACATATATATGTTATTATTCATATTCTTTTCCATTATGGTTTATCATAGGGTACTGAATATAGTTCCCTGTGCTACAGTTCTTTGTTGCTAATCCTTGTTACTTGTGTATTCTATATATACCAGTTTGCATGAGCTAATCCCAAACTCCCAATCCAACCTTCTCCTACCTCCCTTTGGATGCAAATATTTTTAATGCTTAAATATACCATTTGTTTCCTAAGGATGTCTTTGTGATTAAACTCCAGCTTAAATTAAGTTCCAGCCTTTCTCAATCAAGATTCTTCAAGAAAATTAAGCCCTACATTCCAAGGGCATAGACTGTATATAATGAATTTACTTCTTGCCTCTGCATCTAGAATGGTACTAGTTATGAAGAAACCTTGGAAGGATGGAGGAAATAGTCCATCAAAGCAGTTTCTTTCTTCTGTGGTTCAGATGAGGAATCTCAGTTGAGAAAGGCTGGTACACAAAGGGTCATCTGTATTTGAGGGCTGTAGTGGAAATTTTACTTTCTGTGGGTCTTCTTTCAGCTGGGGGAGGAGGGAAGTAAATGGGGTTATTTTCCTTTGATATTCTTTGGGCACTACCTTGGCCAATACAATACTATGGCCAGAGTGCAAAAAGTACTGGATTGACTAGATTTGTTAGATCTTAATGTAATAAAAGTTATTTACACTGTGGAGGAATACTAAAAGCTAAAATAAAATTATAGGAATGAACAAAAGTTTTCCTATTATCTATGCATGAAAATAAATACATATACTCTACCCATCTAAATAATATACAATTATTTAAAAATGAAGTAGCTCCAGTAAGGTTAGTGATTCAACTTTTAGGAAATGTGAATTGATCTCAGTAATTTGAAAAAGTAAATAATATAACATTTTAGATTTCCTTCACAATCCTATAAGATTTCTTAAAAGTTCTTAATGTTTGCATGAGTGATTACCTAAGCTTGTAGGATGAAAAAGGTGAAACATATCAACTCATGTGTAATTGATTTGTTTCTTCAATGTTATATTTTCTGTCTTGAAAAAAAATTTTCTTTTTGAGCCATGCCACAGGGCATGTGGTATCTTAGTTCCCTGACCATGGATCAAACCCACACCGCCTGCACTGGAATTGCAGAGTCTTAACCACTGGCCTGGCAGGGAAGTCTCAAAACAGACTAATTAAAAAGTCATACTGACAACCAGTTTAGAGGTAAATGTTATTTAATTTAAATAAAAAAGAAATCAGAGGTAATATTGCATTTGTCAGTAAAATGTTATCATTTCTCTTATTAAACCTGTCTCCAACCCTTCTGATGTCTTAAATGTTAGCCTTACTCTCTAACCCTATTTTAATAAATTACATTCCAGCAATTCTTCTCCCATGTTTTCACTTCCCTCATTCCCTAGCTTAGATTCCATAATTAATCACCGTAATCATTCACTAACTCAATAACTCCAGTGCCCTGAAAGACATTCTACAGTATGTTTAAATGTTAATACTAATCTTTTTATGATTCCTGCTGTTACAAAATTTTTAAAGGATAAAAACAACTTCCAAACACAAACACACAGCCTATAATCCAACACACCCATGGCCTTTCACCAGATTCAAGTTTAGTTAAAATTTCTGAAACAGATTTTTTAGTAGAAATTTTGTGTATACTTACATCTGGAAGAGAAGGAAGATTGTAGGGACCTCCCACCGGTGAGCTCAAATCAATCACAGGTGAGCCAAAAGCCTTCGCATCATACCCTGCGGCACTAGTAATGGTGGGGCTGGAGGGAGTAGAGGACGTGCTGTTGGCAGTCGAGGGGGCCGCGTGCCCACTGCTGATCTGCCACTGTGGTAGCAAGAAGGAAGAAGAAAGGTTGCTTATCAGCAAGCCTGTTACATAAAATGTCCATCTAATCCCTGTTCCAGATACAAGACAAAGTGAAAGACACATTCTACTATTTGAATTCAACTGTAATTTTCATGGAATGGGGAGAGGACACTGGTATATATAATTTTCAGTAATTCTCTCCAAACATAAATAATAAAAAGCACTGATTTCTCCCGGAAGACAACAGTATACACCGAAAACCACAGCACCCAGTCTTGGAAAGCTTATAAACATCAGAAAAGAAATATAAACATGTACATAGCAACTACAAATAAAGACAGAGCACTGAAAATGCACATTTTCTTCTGTCCCTACCTGATATACCTGAAACTAAAATGACAGTTAAGGGAATGTCTTTTTTTTTTTTTAAACAACACATTGACCCTAAAGACAAAGAACTAAAAACAGGACAATCGTTGAGAGTCTGTTTAAGGATTAAATCTTATGTTCCCTTCCTACTGTAACTACCCCCAAAATAATAAGGACTTCCTTCACCTCCACAGAATAAGACTGGAAATTATGTTTCCAGAATAGGTAAAACAGTGTCTTTGGACTCATGGGCACCAGGCTCAGTTGAAGGCAGAAGTATTACACTGAAAGTGAAATGAAAATGAAGATTAAGAAACCATACACACACTGAATGCTGAGCTTCAATGAGCATCAGGCCCTGCATTTCAGGCATGAAACAAAGAGATCTTTTGGGAACGGAACCATTACCTAAAGATGGCGACATCAGTAACTCTCCTAATAAACATGCCAAGCAGCCCTCACACAAGAGCAAAATTCAGCATTAAACAACAGCCCCACATCCCAGCTTTCAGTTTTTTTAAAAACACCCATTCCTTATATACAAACAGGCAACTAAGCATCAAGAAACATCTGAGAAAACTGTCATTTGTGTTACAGGTTGAGATAAACCCATTAATACTAGGAATGCTAAAGTAAACAGAGATGAACCACCCTGCTGTCTAAAATTTACTTTGAAACCTATCAAAAGTAAGAAGGTTTGACTGATGGATAAATGGATATACAGATAACAAATGAGACAGCAAATAGAGCAATCTGTCCCCTATACAACTCTCTCAACTAAGTTTGAAAATTTTATGATAAAATACTTGAGGAGAAAAAAAAGCAGCTAAGAGGTATCTTAAGACTATGCAGAGGAAAAAACTCCCAAACACAGTATCATTTATATAGGGACAACACAATACAGAGAGACAGTGACAGAAATATTCTAACTTTGAAAAACCTAATTTATAATCTTCACTGAAAAAACTAAGTAAAAAACTCTGTGAATATGAATGCCTACTTAACCACCTACCACCCACCCCTCACACCTATCCATCCATCTGTCTCTCTCTTCTTCCTTCCCACCCCAGAACAAGCACAGTTACAGTTCATGTGTATCTTTCCAGGTTTCTTCTATGTATATGAAATTAAACAAAAAAAATAAAAACACTCGCAAAAATTTGATGTTTCTTCCCATATATACTTAGAAGATCATATATAGATTACTGCCTTTTCTTATTAGCTAGAAAGCATTTCCATCGTACCAGTATATTATAATTTAAGCGATTCTATTAAGACAAACTCTCCACTATATTTTCCTCCTAGTTTATTTATTCATTCATGTTTAGACTTTTGACCAGAAAACATTTTAAAAAACACTCTTAGTGTGTCTACACGTTAAAAATAATACACAGAGGACTTCCCTGGTGGATCAGTGGTAAAGAATCTGCCTGCTAATGCAGGAGACACGGGTTTGATCCCTGATTCTGGAAGACCTCACATGCCGTGGAGCAACTAAGCCTGTGTACCGCAACTATTGGGCCTGTGCTCTAGAGCCCGGAGCCACAACTATTGAGCCTATGTGCTGCAACTACTGAGCCGACATGCCCTAGAGCCTGTGCTCCACAAGAGAAGCCACTGAAATGAGAAGCCCGTGCCGTGCAGTCAGATAGTAGCCCCCTCTCCACAACCAGAGAAAAGCCCGAGCAGCAGTGAAGACCCAGCACAGCCAAAAATAAACAAACAAGCGAAGGCTCAGCAGCTGTGGCTCCTGGGCTGTAGGGCACAGGCCTAACAGTTGTACACAGAGCAACCGAGGCAGCACAACAGTCGCCCCAGTGCGTGTGAGACGTCCAATCAGGGGTCAGACCCATGTTACAGAGTATGAGGGAGATAAACAGGAGTACCCAGAATGTGGTCGGTGCTTTTATACACACTACCATCTAAGTCTCAGCACAACTCGGCAAGGTACTCACTCATTTAATAGTAGGGGCAAATGAGATTTGAGAGAGTAAACTTGTACAAGGCCACAAAAAGTATTAGGAAAATAATCAGAATGTAAGATCTATGGTCTCTATTCACCTCATCTCTAATGATGAAATATAGATAGGTATAAATTTTATTGAAAATAATTAAAATGTCAAAATGTCATTTTAGAAAATTTATATCAAGGTCAAAGTAAGTATAAAAACACACAGATACAGCATGTGTACTTTTAGAATATTACTTTAAAATCATTTGATTAAAATGAATATCACAGAATTATGGGGAATAACATCATATTCTTTATTTTGGTCTTGGCAAAAAAAATTAAACTGAAATCAATCTACTAGTTATAAGCTGGAAAGACCTGACACAAGTTATTTGGAGAAGATGAAGTGCTGGGAGAACTTTAGCTTCTTAAAACAGTAATACCTAAAAAGCATTTTACCTGAAAACATTAAGAATATAAATATTAAACCTTCTAAAATTTAATGTATAACCTTAAATATTAAACTTTATCAGGTGTATATGTACTGTATAATGCTTAATACTGAATACAGTCTTATATACAGGTGTGTATGTGTATGTGTACATATATACTGTTTAATACTTCATATTAAAACTGTGTGATACTAAGTTTGTTTCCAAGAAGTCTCCTTGAAACACTCTGAAGATTCATTGATTGGTCTCTTTTGAAGTATGCCATCTGTATTTGTTAGAATACTTCCATACTCACCTAAAAGCTACACACGTTAATATTGAAAAATTCATACCCATGACTGATTATTCAGGGTCTTAACTTCTGTATAAGTAGCTTGAGTTTTTCTTGTTAATTACAAAGCATTGAGATCCTTTCTCCTAGCTCTGTCTCTTTAGGTCTGTATGTAATAAACTTTGTAATTCACAAAGTAATTCACCTGTTTTATGGCTTGTTGAGCCAAGAAAGCCATCTGCAAGGGGTTGGGCTTCATTGCTTGTCGTGGCGTATTCTGGTTTGATGGGTATCTTAGTTGTTGATGATGAGGAGGGAGAACTGGTCCATTGGGCTTGGGGCTATGATTCTGAAAATTTATCAAACGTGGAGGAGGTTGCTGGAAAAAAGACATTACATCAATTCAGTGGCAATCAGCTCCTGAAAGACGAATTACAGAGAACTCTATTTTATAACTTTTATAGAAAGAAAGCAATTCTGCCACAGATGAATCATTTATTAATATTACAATAAGGGTATGGGGGGAGGGGACAGCCGCCCAGAATGTGTATAAGCATTTAAAGTAAAGAAGTTTTACTAGGAAAAGACCCTTGGGAGAGGATTTTCCAATCAGAGTTAGATCTAGACCACAATGGGAAATGGGGAAAACTTGTCTTTGGGATTTTTCTAAGTCCCTGATGACTACCTTCTGCAAAGAATTGCCCTCTTCAAATCTAAAATAATATGATAGTAGAATAACAATTACTGATAGTTACTGAGTAGTTATCACATGTTGAGTACTAGTTAAAATGCTTTACATGTGTTAACTCATTTAATCTTCACAAAGATCCTCCTCGGAGGCAGGGATTGTCTCTGTTTTACAGAAAAGGAAACTTGTCCAAGATTAGCAAAGATAGGAAGGAATGGAGCTAAGATTTGAACTCAAGTTCTCCGGCTCTAAGGTCTGTGCAGACCTCTAAGGTCTGTACTCTACGCAGACATTAATAATGAAAACACATGATATTAACAACATATAAAAATGAATGAATTTTAGATCTTATTGAGATCAGACTACATGCCAGGCATTGCAATTGGCGTTTTACACGTTATCTCATTATTACTCCCCTCAGTCAGTTTAGAAGCTCAGTTGTGTCCAACTCTTTGCAACCCCATGGACTGCAGCATGCCAGGCCTCTCTGTCCATCACCAACTCCTGGAGTTTACTCAAACTCACGTCCACTGAGTCAGTGATGCCATCCAACCATCTCATCCTCTGTCATCCCCTTCTCCTCCTGCCCCCAACCCCTCCCAGCATCAGGGTCTTTTCCAATGAGTCAGCTCTTCGCATCAGGTGGCCAAAGTATTGGAGTTTCAGCTTCAACATCAGTCCTTCCAATGAATATTCAGGACTGATTTCCTCTAGGATGGACTGGTTGGGTCTCCTTGCAGTCCAAGGGACTCTCAAGAGTCTTCTCCAAAACTACAGTTCAAAAACATCAATTCTTCTGCACTCAGCTTTCTTTATAGTCCAACTCTCACATCCATACATGACCACTGGAAAAACCATAGCTTTGACCAGATGGACCTTTGCTGGCAAAGTAATGTCTCTGCTTTTTAATATGCTGTCTAGGTTGCTCATAACTTTTCTTCCAAGGAGCAAGCGTCTTTTAATTTCATGGCTACAGTCACCATCTGCAGTGATTTTGGAGCCCAAAAAAATAAAGTCTGTCACTGTTTCCACTGTTTCCCCATCTATTTGCCATGAAGTGATGGGCCCAGATGCCATGATCTCAGTTTTCTGAATGTTGAAGTTTAAGCCAACTTTTTCACTCTCCTCTTTCACTTTCCTCAAGAGGTTCTTTATTACTCCCCTACCCCTGCCATTTTACAAATCAGGACACTAAACATTAAAAAGCTGGGATAACCAGAAAAAGTCACACAACTCATTAAAGACAGCACTATGGTTTTAATCCAAAACTAGTCTGTCATCTCATTAGTCAAACATGTTCTGGTGTTTAACTGGGGGTTGAGGTACTAATCACAGTTTAGAGGGTGAGTTTCTCTAAAAGAAAACAGATTTTGAAAGGAAACCCTTCAAGGACAGCACTGGTTGATTACAGGACAGCGTAAGGACAAGTTTAGTTTGCTCACAAATGCTACCCTTAGAAATTGACACCAGTGTTCCACAAAAAAGGTAACCTTAACATTGCAGTCTCATCTTGACTATCCAATTATACGGTTGGCAAATTATTGCAATGTAAATACTTATTTTCAGACTATATTAACTGTATATGACCAGAAGTTCTCAGAAAGGGAACTTATGAACCCCCATATTCAAAAAGGGGGCAAATAAATGAATTTATAAAGCTGAAGTAGCAACATCTTAAGGCGGACAGCTATAAAGTGTAGACTTGCCCTTTTTTTGTTCTTTTCCTTCTCTCATTTTTGGAATTTATCTCCTTTCCTGGGTAAATGTCTTCTCTTTCTCCTCTCCTGCAAATTAGCTGGCACTGGGTTTACACTTAGTAACTTACAAGAGTGACCAGCAATTACAGACGTAATGAAAAGTAGACTTAGACACTATTTCAAGATCAAAGGAAATTCTGTGGATGAAGAACAGAAAAATATGAGAAAAAGAGAGAAAATGCCAAAATTTTACAAAAGCCTGAAGCCATAGCAATTCTTGATTCTTCTATTAAAGTTTTTCACTTGAAGGGTTTTTTTTTTTTTTTTTTTTTACTTGAAGGGTTTTATATCACAGAAACACAAACAAAAAATAATTGGGGAAGTATAGTGGAAAACTTCTAAATTCTTCCAAAAGACTATTTTTTAAAAAGTGGAAAAGCACCCAAAATGATCCTTAAGGGAGAACAAAAGCAGATAAAAGTTTTGCCTACTCCTGCCCTGACTGGGATTTATATATTGATTCAGTCAAGAAATGACATTCAGGGGAAAGAAAAAAAAAAAAAAAAGACATTTGATGCCAGAGTACTATACTCCTATGAGAAATCAGTGTGGAACTGGATGTCCACTCTCCCATCAAGGAATCCCAGTGTAGAAAGATCTAAGGTGATTGATTTTTATCTCCTCTCCTAAACTGCTATCGTTGACTGAGTTAATTTCTAAGAACTCCACGACAGGAAAAGCAACTTGAAAGAACAGGACTAGAAACTAGTTATGAACATAAAAGAAACAGCAAAACCAGTGCTATTTTAATTAAATGGAATTAGCCTGCAAGAAGGAAAAAAGGGAGAGAATAGAGAAATAATTGAGAGCTTAAGTAAAGTGACATATATTTATCATTATCCTCACCCTCATCGTAAACACTTTTATTATTATAGGTTGTAATTGTATTCTAGGTCAGTAGAACCATGAAGGATAGCAAATGTCCTTCTAACATCCATTCACTGTTTAGGAAAATTAATATATACAGAACAGAAAATCTGACCCAGGAGTGAGAACCATTAGGCATACAATAACAGACTCAGATTTAACAAACTTCGAGCTGTCCACTGCAGTACGACAGAGTATGCTGGACACCTCTCAATAAAGAGATGCAGAGTGTTTATTAGTTTGTACCACACAGTCATATAACTGTGTAGTCTAGCTCTGTATCACCCAGTTCTTTAATCATTCAGATTACATGGCTATTTTCAAAGAAGGAAGAAACAGGGAACTCCTAAGTAAGTGATTTTTAGAGCAGGCCTTTAAATTGACCTGTGTCTTCAGGCTAGAGGTAGAGTATGACAAAGAGGCACACATATATACCTGTCTACAGACAGATATTTTACCAGATGTACATGCAAATAAACTGCTAGAGAACTAAGAAAGCAGGTAAGCAGGGCAGTGTAAAAGTTTAAAGAAGAGGGAAAAAACTGATGAGTGAAAAATGTAGGAGCAGATATTTGGTAGAGAGAAGATAAAAATGAGAGATGACTAGAAGAGGGTTCAGGGGTCACCGAGAAGGGACAGAAAAAGAGCAGTGTGCGAAGTAATGACGTAAAGATGAGAAAATTACAGCTGATATTCTAACAACACGGGTTTAGACTGTGTAGGTCCACTTAGACAAGGATCTTTTTCAATAGTGAATACTTCAGTACTGCACAATCTGTTTAGTTGAATCCTCAAATGCAGAGCAGTGGATATGGAAGAACCATGGCGGGTGGCGGGGGGTGGCTGACTGTAAGTCATATGTGGATTTTCAACTGTATGGAGGGTCAGTGCTTCTAACCCCTGAATTAACTGTTCAAGGGTCAAATGTGTTGATAAGTGGGAAAATTAGGCTGTATAATAAAGATTGTACATTATATATATATATCATACAGCAGTACACCACAGAAAGAAATAATAAGATCAAACAAATTTCTGAGATAAGCAGGCTAAAGGCTCTATCAAGGTCACTTCTGTTTGGTTACTGCTTCTATAAATAGCTGTTTCCGAGAATGTGACTGAATTACACAGCATCTAGTAACTGCCTCAGTTCCTCACTTTTTAATGAAAAGGGAATTAATGCAAATGATGGATTTATCCTGTTTCAGGTTAATAAAGTAATAAAAATCACTTTTTCCATCTTTCAGATACTCAGATAAATATTAGTCATGTAAATGCTTAGCACTAGTCACTTATTAAGTATTTTCTCTCTTTTCCTCATCAAATATATGTCCAAAACAATTTCGGTGCTCTGCAGTCTATCCGCAATATGTTACTCTGCAGTCTGGGGCAGGGAGTAACAAAAGAATTCCTCCATTTTCTTAACAAAATTTCAACCCTGCCAGTGACCCACAGAACACTCACCAAACAAAGACCTTTTAAATTGCTTGCTATTTGCTTCCTTTAAAAACCTGGGTTAAAACAAAGTTCGAAAGCAATAATCAGCTGGTCATACTAATTAATATTCTCTTGGATTTGACATGTCTTCTTAATCAAATTACCAGACAGCCATAAATCACAAATAAAATCACCTCATGGCTACACAGAAGCAATTTAACAAAATCAGGATTCACACATGCCCATAAGTCTTATTCAGGGTTGAAGCAAGTCTCCTATGAAGATCATCTGTCTTGTATAACTGCTACCAAAACATGCTATTATGCCCATTAATTGCTTTTTCACAAAAGAACTGCATTCTGTATGCATTCCTCTTAGTGCTAGAAAAACACTAGTAAAAAATTTCTCCTCTAATGACATGTTTCCTTTTAATCAAGTAATAGATAGTATTCCTGATTCTTTTTTTGTTTGGTTGATCAAAAACTGAGCTAAGTCCTGTTCTCAAGCATAATGAGAATTCTTAGTCTAGTTCTGCATGCTTTGAACATTACTAATACTTATTAATCCCTGTGCCATTTCATTTGAGTCACTTACTGCTCAGTTCAGTCACTCAGTCGTGTCTGACTCTTTGTGACCCCATGAATTGCAGCACACCAGGCCTCCCTGTCCATCACCAACTCCCAGAGTTTACTCAAACTCATGCCCATCGAGTCGGTGATGCCATCCAGCCATCTCATCCTCTGTTGTCCCCTTCTCCTCCTGCCCCCAACCCCTCCCAGCATCAGGATCTTCTTTGCATGAGGTAGCCAAAGTATTGGAGTTTCAGCTTCAACATGAGTCCTTCCAATGAACATCCAGGACTGATCTCCTTTAGGATGGACTGGTTGGATCTTGCAGTCCAAGTGACCATAGTTCAATAGCATCAATTTTTTGGCGCTCAGCTTTCTTCACAGTCCAACTCTCACATCCATACAGGACCACTGGAAAAACCATAGCCTTGACCAGACGGACCTTTGTTGGCAAAGTAATGTCTCTGCTTTTTAATATGCTGTCTAGGTTGGTCATAACTTTCCTTCCAAGGAACAAGCGTCTTTTAATTTCATGGCCGCAATCACCATCTGCAGTGATTTTGGAGCCCCCCAAAATAAAGTCTGACACTGTTCCACTGTCTCCCCATCTATTTCTCATGAAGTAATGGGACCAGATGCCATGATCTTAGTTTTCTGAATGTTGAGCTTTAAGCCAACTTTTTCACTCTCCTCTTTCACTTTCATCAAGAGGCTTTTTATTTCATCTTCACTTTCTGCTGTAGGGGTGGTGTCATCTGCATATCTGAGGTTATTGATATTTCTCCCAGCAATCTTGATTCCAGGCTGTGCTTCATCCAGCCCAGTGTTTCTCATGATGTACTCTGCATATAAGTTAAATAAGCAGGGTGACAATATACAGCCTTGACGGACTCCTTTCCCGATTTGGAACCAGTCTGTTGTTCCATGTCCAGTTCTAACTGCTGCTTCCTGACCTGCATACAGGTTTCTCAAGAGGCGGGTCAGGTGGTCTGGTATTCCCATCTCTTTAAGAATTTTCCACAGTTTATTGTGATCCACACGGTCAAAGGCTTTGGCGTAGTCAATAAAGCAGAAATAGATGTTTTTCTGGAACTCTCTTGCTTTTTTGATGATCCAGCGGATATTGGCAATTTGATCTCCGGTTCCTCTGCCTTTTGTAAAACCAGCTTGAACATCTGGAAGTTGCTGAAGCCTGGCTTGGAGAATTTTGAGCATTACTTTACTAGCATGTGAGATGAGCGCAATTGTGTGGTAGTTTGAGCATTCTTTGGGATTGCCTTTCTTAGGGATTGGAATGAAAACTGATCTTTTCCAGTCCTGTGGCCACTACTGAGTTTTCCAAATTTGCTGGTATATTGAGTGTAGCACTTTCACAGCATCATCTTTCAGGATTTGAAATAGCTCAACTGGGATTCCATTACATCCTCTAGCTTTGTTTGTAGTGATGCTTTCTAAAGCCCACCTGACTTCACATTCCAGGATGTCTGGCTCTAGGTGAGTGATCACACCATTGTGATTATCTGGGTCATGAAGATCTTTTTTGTACAGTTCTTGTGTGTATCCTTGCCACCTCTTCGTAATATCTTCTGGTTCTGTTAGGTCCATACCATTTCTGTCCTTTATCGAACCCATCTTTGCATGAAATGTTCCCTTGGTATCTCTAATTTTCTTGAGGAGATCTCTAGTCTTTCCCATTCTGTTTTTCCCCTCTATTTCTCTCCATTGACCACTGAGGAAGGCTTTCTTAGCTCTCCTTGCTATTCTTTGGAACTCTGCATTCAAATGGGAATATCTTTCCTTTTCTCCTTTGCTTTTCACTTCTCTTCTTTTCACAGCTATTTGTAAGGCCTTCTCAGACAACCATTTTGCCTTTTTGCATTTCTTTTCCATGGGGATGACCTTGATCCCTGTCTCCTGTACAATGTCACAAACCTCTGTCCATAGTTCATCAGGCTCTCTGTTTATCAGATCTAGTCCCTTAAATCTATTTCTCACTTCCACCTTATAGTCATAAGGGATTTGATTTAGGTCATACCTGAACAGTCTAGTGGTTTTCCCTACTTTCTTCAGTTTAAGTCTGAATTTGGCAATATGGAGTTCATGATCTGAGTCACAGTCAGCTCCTGGTCTTGTTTTTGCTGACTGTTTAGAGCTTCTCCATCTTTGGCTGCAAAGATATAATCAGTCTGATTTCGGTGTCGACCATCTGGTGATGTCCATGTGTAGACAGAGTCTTCTCTTGTGTTGTTGGAAGTGGGTGTTTGCTATGACCAGTGCATTCTCTTGGTAAAACTCTATTAGCCTTTGCCCTGCTTCATTCCGTACTCCAAGGCCAAATTTGCCTGTTACTCCAGGTGTTTCTTGACTTTCTACTTTTGCATTCCAGTTCTCTATAATGAGAAGAACATCTCTTTTGGGTGTTAGTTCTAAAAGGTCTTGTAGGTCTTCATGGAACTGTTCAACTTCAGCTTCTTCAGCGTTACTGGTTGGGGCATAGGCTTGGATTACCGTGATATTGAATGGTTTGCCTTGGAAACGAACAGCGATCATTCTGTCGTTTTTGAGATTGCATCCAAGTACTGCATTTTGGACTCTTTTGTTGACCATGATGGCTACTCCATTTCTTCTAAGGGATTCCTGCCCACAGTAATAGATATAATGGTCATCTGAGTTAAATTCACCCATTCTAGTCTATTTTAGTTTGCTGATTCCTAGAATGTCGACATTCACTCTTGCCATCTCCTGTTTGACCACTTCCGATTTGCCTTGATTCATGGACCTAACATTCCAGGTTCCTATGCAATATTGCTCTTTACAGCATCGGACCTTGCTTCTATCACCAGTCACATCCATAACTGGGTATTGTTTTTGCTTTGACTCCATCCCTTCATTCTTTTTGGAGTTATTTCTCCACTGCTCTCCATTAGCATATTAGGCACCTACCGACCTGGGGAATTCCTCTTTCAGTTTACTTACTGTAAATCAGTTCAAATTCTGAGAAACAGGGAGTATAAATTAAGAAATAAAAGGAACTGAAAATAATGAGACAATTTTTGTGCATTAAAATAAGAATGGTACATGGGGGAAAAAAAAGACTTGTTCTAAATGGAGTGGATAGAAGCTTTGTCTATAACAACAGCAGAAATGTATACTGTCTAATATTGCAACTCTTCTAACTAATGTATGGTAATTAATCCACAGGATCATGATTTTGATTCATGCTCTGAACTTGTTACTGTATTGTTAGTACTGTTGAGTTTATGACTATATGAAAACATGTGTAGACTCTTCCACCCACTCTACATCACAAATAGAATTTACATGCATATTTTCTTCAGACCCTTGAGAGGGATAAGTAGAAAATAAACACATGCTTTTCCCATTTCTTCACCAGTGATTGAAATCTTTGTTATGAATTAAGAAATTATACAAATAAAAAGATGACAAAACTTAAAAAAAAAACTAATGGTGCATGGTACATTTGCTCAAATAAAGTTTGAAAAAGGCAGACTTCTAACAAACCACACCCTTGCCCTTTTCTATTTCATTCTGTCCTAGTTTCCAGATGCACTGGGTTTTCTAAATGCTGCATCTTCACAAAGGACAGATACCTGAAGCATTAGTCATCCTGAAGCACTAATGTAACAATTATGAGTTACAGGTACACAAGTTTCCCATCAATCATATGCATGGGTTATTCAGGAATGCAATCATTTATCCTCTGTTATAAAGATGACAAAAAGCAGATGAGAATAGATGTCCCAGATGAATAAACCATTAATTTCTTTTTCAGAAGGGCTACGAACTAGAGTTAAATTAGGGACCCTTGATGCGACAACTTTTTATAAATTAATATATTTAAATCATGGAGGAAGGACACCTTGGTTATTTTAGCAGCTGCTGAATACAACTGTACTATAATTATCTAAGTTAGGACAGGCCTGCTTCCAAATTTACCTGGTGAGAGATGGAAGGTTGCTGGATGGGCCCCTGCATTCTAGGGTTTGGTAAACCCACAGGTGCTGGCCTCCGTTGCACCTGTTGCCTCTGAGCCATTACCTGTTGCTGCATATGCTGGAGTCGTAACTGAGCTAGGCTGATCTGGGTTGGAAACTTGGATAACTGGTTTGAAGATAAACCACCTGGTGGCTGTGAATTCTGTTCCACGACAGGATTCTGCTTAGGCATTTGTGGTTGACTCTCTTTATCTTCAATTACTAAAGAACCTAATCAAAGAGAAAAAGTTAAGTTCTAAAGATTTTCTGATAGTAACATACCGTATTTTGTAAAAGGCTATCTTTGCTCATTTTCAGGATTTCCAAGGAACTTCTTTTTGTCTTAGGAACCCTTTACACACTTAAAGATAGAAACTCCAGAGTTTGTTTATGTAGGGTCTATCAAACAAAATCTACCACATTCAAAACTAGAAATGAGAATTAAAAAATATTTTTCCATACTAATTCATTTAAAAGTGACAACCCAGAGTAACATATTTTTATGAAAAAAAAAACAAAAAAAAAAAAAAAACAACTTTTTTTTTTATTTTCAAAAAAATTTAGTGAAGAATGGCACTATTTTACATTTTCAAACATCTCTTTAAATGTCAGGCTTAATAGCTGAACTCTCATAACTGTTTCTGCAGTATCTAATATATTGTTTAAATTGAAATACATGCAGAAAACCCAGCCACATATAGGTATGTACTTGGAAAAAGGATACCTATTACCACCTGAAGGAGCTTCAGACTACACTGTGAGAACTGCTGTTGTATAATCAAAACAAAACACGCAAACCTGACACTGGATGTGAGAACAATACCACAGAGTATTCCTGATTCAGTTATCTCTCTACGACTTAGCAATTGAATGACAACAGCTAGTTCTTTAAACCTTCACGGAGCAAACTATGTTAATCCTCTGATGGCGAACACCATGCTTTATAACTACACTGTTAAAAGAGATTAAAGCCACCTCTCACAAGGTCTGGTCCAAGAGTAGGGCAAAGATTGATTTCTTCAATAGCAGAGACTCAAAAAGTTCCTGATTTACTAAGCATATGCATCCTTAAAAATATGGTTATCATTCATTAAATACTTACTCTGTATTAGGTACCGTGACAGGAGATCTATGTATATTGTTAAAATCCTTCATACAGATAAGGGATCTAAGGTTCAGAGTGACCAAACAACTTATCCAAAGTCACAAAGACACTAAACTGAATATTCGTCCAAGACATTACTTTTCCCTTGTACTCTTCTATAACATGTTTCTCAGAAGCCATAAACAAACAAGCTTGGGAAAGTTGTATCCTTCTCAGAAGATTTAAAATGTGAATCTCACTTTAAATGACAATTTATAGAGCTATAGCTACAGTAAAGGATACTGTCTTACAAATTCCTCACAAATAAGAGGTGTTTTTGTTTTTGCTGATTCAGATTTACCTAAACTATATTCACTTATGTGTGTACAGTTACATATTCTCTTAATTTTACCTATGTCTACATCATGTGGACTATTTTTTAAGTGATATGCTTATAAGTACATATAAGGCGACAAGACTGTTTCTGTGGATATAAAGCTGTGACAGATTCTCTGTATAGATACATATGTGGTGGAGGGTAGAGTAGGGTAAGAGATAGTTATATACATGCTTTGTATTAAGATGCTTCTTTAGTTATATAGGTGAGAATATGTATGATTCCAGCTGCTGGCTGTGTTATCAATCAATAAGCATGTACTTCTAAACTGTGCTGAGGAGTCTCACCTTATCATTTCTTCAAATCTTATTACCATTCTTTCTGTTCTCATGTATGGATGAGATTTATGTAAGCATATTTCTTCCTTTCTTGGAGTGTTCTGAGAGCACTGGCTCTCTTTCCAGCCAGTTCTTTCTTACCCAGAATCTAGCTTAGACAATGAGAGAGCAACCCTATTTGATGATTTTGAAACAAAGTCAATGAGCCCAAAAACTGCCAAAAGGTGGTTAATGAAGAATGTATATGAAAGTCTTATTTCTGTTTCTATAATTTCCCTGTGAGAAATTAAGAAAGGAGGCAAAAATTGAAGATTTTTTTACTAGCACATAATGTAACAAGGACTGCCTGCAAGGACATGCGATGTTACCAAATGATAATAAAAGTCCCCCCTTTTGATAACTCAGTAGGCTCTAGTACTTCAAATTTGGGCAGTTATCTGTATGCATGATACACTTCAATTAGGAGGTTAAAAATTATTTAATTATTACATAAAAGGCAAAACAAAAACAAAAACAAAACAGAGAGAGAGAATTCCTCCCTAGCAAGAAAAAGCAAATAAATGAACTATTAGTACCTGACAACTGGGTCTCAAGAGTAAGTAAGCCAATAATTGTATGAGGAATACTGTTTTAACAGAAAACATTCTAAAAAGTACTATATAATGGCAGACATATGTCAAAAGTTTTAACAACTATTCTGATAAATATGTCACTAACAGTACAAACAAGATTCTACTTGCTTGAAGAAGAAAAGCAACTCCTAAATCCAGAAGTCTAGACACTCAGTGAGTCAATAAAAGGATGTTTCATATCACTCACATATTTATATGTGTGTTTATATTCATGCATGTGTCACACATATACACACACTAATGAAATACCAGGAAAAATCTATATCTTTAAAACAAGATAATAAAAATACTTAGAGCATGGAAGGGAATACATTTTCAACAAACTCATAATCATTAAGAGTTCCAGAAACAAATGGCACTTTGAGAAAATCGACATAACAGCCTACCTAAATTGATTATATTTTGAGCCCAGAAACTAGGATCACAGTGAAACTGGATGGTATTGTTGGTCACTGGGGAAGCATCACACCTTGCTCGAAGGAGGTGCCGTAACCGGTACGTAATCTAGAAGAAAGCAGAGAGACAACTAAGCATCCAAGTCTTTCTTAGGCAAATAATTTATCAAGTTCCCAACAAATACATAAAAAATGCTCTCTGTATCACATATATGCCAACACAAGTGTTCATATGTAAATTATAAAAAGTGGACAAACAACACAGTTTTCCTTCAAAAATGTGTTAGAAATACAATTCTGTTTTACTGTTGAACACAAAACAAACCTATCCTAAAGTGATAGGTTAAAGTTAGTTCACTGAATTACAGGAGTTTCACAGATGCACCACCCATATTTGTAAAGTAAAATCACATTCTGCTTTTGTTTTACTTACTCTTTCAGAGAATTCAGAGTGGAGATTAGGGGGCTAATGGATTACAGAAAATACAAATGAATCTCTGCTCAGGACATTAAGTACAGCCTTAACCAGACCTGCTAGTAGGATGGCTCTTCTTGCTCCTGTGCTGTGAATCTCAGTCATCACACCACCTCCCACCCTCCTCCACACTGCAGTCCTCAGTGAATGCTCAGTCATTCTCTCTCAGTCTTTAAAGAGTTCAGCTCTTGGCTCATGATCACCATCTCCAATATTATTCCTGCCATAATCCTAGATGGGCCACAGGACTGGAAAAGCTCAGTTTTTGTTCCAATCCAAGAAAGGCAATGCCAAAGAATGTTCAAACTACCACAACTGTGCTCATTTCACATGCTAGCAAGGTAATGCTCAAAATCCTTCAAGCTAGACTTCAACAGTGCATGAATCGAGAACTTCCAGATGTACAAGCTGGATTTAGAAAAGGCAGAGGAAACAGGGGTCAAATTGCCAACATCTGCTGGATCATAAAAAAGCAAGGGAATTCCAAAAATAACATCTACTGCTGCTTCACTGACTCTGCTAAAGTCTTTGAACTGTGGAAAATTCTTAAGGAGATGGGAATACCAGACCACTTTACGTTTCTCCTGAGAAACCTGTATACAGGATAAGAAGCAATAGTTCCAACCAGTCATGGAACAACTGACTGGTTCAAAATTGGGAAAGGCATACATCAAGGCTGTATACTGTCACCCTGCTTATTTAACTTCTATGCAGAGTACATCATGTGAAATGCCGGACTGGAGGAATCACAAGTTTGAATCAAGACTGCCAGGAAAAATATCAACAAACTCAGATATGCAGATAATACCACCCTAATGGCAAAAAGTGAAGAGGAACTAAAGAGCCTCTTGATGAAGGTGAAAGAGTAAGAAAGCTGGCTTAAAACTCAACATCCAAAAAACTACGATCATGGCATTTGGTCCCATTACTTCATGGCATATAAAAGATGAAAAAGTGGAAATGGTGGCAGATTTTATTTTCTTGTCTCCAAAATCACTGTGGACAGTGACTGCAGCCACAAAATTAAAAGACGCTTGCGCCTTGGAAGAAAAGCTATGACAAACCTAGATCACATATTAAAAAACAGAGACGTCACTTTGCCAACAAAGGTCCATATAGTCAAAGTTATGGTTTTTCCAGTAGTCAAGTATGGATGTGAGAATTGGACCATAAAGAAGGCTGAGCACTGAAGAACTGATACTTTTCAACAATGGTGCTGGAGAAGACTCTTGAGAGGCACTTAGACTGCAAGAAGATTAAAACCAGTCAATCCTAAAGGAAAATAACCCCGAACATTCATTGCAAGGACTGACGCTGAAGCTGAAGCTCCAATACTTTGGCCACCTGAAGAGAAGAGCCTACTCACTGGAAAAGACCCTGATGCTGGGAAAGACTGAGGGCAGGAAGAGAAGGTGGCAACAGACGATGAGATACTTGCATGGTATGACAATCAATAGACATGAGTTAGAGCAAACTGTGAGAGATAGTGAAGGTCACAGAAACCCAGTGTGCTGCAGTACATGGGGTCACAAATAGTCAGACATGACCTAGCAACTGAACAACAAATTCTGGATGATTTTATATACAATTAGATGACCTTTCTTTCCAGATTATTCCCTCTAGTGCCCAGATCCCAATAATCCTACAAACCCTAAAGGTCCTAGAAACTTTTGCTCTTAAAATTTTTCCTGTCCTTTGACTTTATCTTACCTCCCAATCTTACAACATCCTTCTGAAGTGAAGTGTTAGTCACTCAGTCATGTCCAACACTATCCGTCAATTTCTCCTTAAATTTCAGGAGTAATCCTCATAATCATTTCCTTGCATATATTCTCAACACCTTCTTCTCACATGTCAAATTATACACACTCCCTTCTCCTCAACCTTTCTCTGAAACACCAACCAACAAACAACACTGGTTAAATCTAACTTTCTAATGACTGTAATTGGACTGGTAAAAGGGACTCATCAGACTTCAAAAACACAGCCTATTTACTAAGGTTCACAGGCTATCATATGACATTCCTCTGGTCCTTCATGTCCGTACTCTCCTAAATGACTATTTCAAATGACTATCTCTTACCAAACCTCCAGCATCTCCTGAAAAAAAAAAAAAAAAAAAACACAAAAACCAGGAACACTCAGAGACCTTCCACAAAGTTCCATCACCTACCAGTACTAGTGGTCCCTCCTATCACAGTGGATTAACTGGCCAGGCTTCCAGCTAAAGCGAATCATGCACTCATGCAAGTCCAAGTGTTAGTTGCTCATTCGTGCCCAACTCTCTGCAACCCCATGGACTATAGCCCACCAGGCTCCTTTGTCCGTGGAATTTCCCAGGAAAGAAAACTGGAGTGGGTCGCCATTTCCTTCTCTAGGGGATTTCCAGCCCAGGGCTCGAACCTGGGTTTCCTACATTGCAGGCAGATTCATTACCATCTGAGCCACCAGGGAAGCCATTACACTTGCACAATAGGGCCCAACACCCTTGCTGATTCAAAGACACTACTCAGCAATTTTCTCCCTTCAGGCTTTCAGTAGCTTTTCACACAGGTGATCACTTGGCCCTCATGGAAGCAAAGCCTTTTCTTCATTTGGCTTCTAGCGAGCTACAGTCTCATGGTTTTCCCCTTATTTCACTGGCTGCTACTTTTTAAGGTCACTGAGTATAGGTGTGTGTCCCAGTGTCACATCTCAGTCTCCAGGGTTGGTTCTTCCTCCTTTCCCACACCAGCATGTCTTGCAACTGCGCTCTCTCCTACACCCACATGTTTTTTAGAGATCTCATCCAGTCTCGCCATTTACCCAACTCAAATCTGTATCTCAGTACTTACTCATCCTACTGCGTGTTCATTCACTGTGTTCCTCTCAGGCCTCCTTGTTGTCCATGTCACAAGTAACTCCCATCTCAGTCTCTCACTTGCTGTCTGTACCTGTGCTCCACCTGAATACTCTCTGCGAGTATGTGCCTGGCTTGCTTTGTCACCTTCTTCAGGTGTTTGCTCAAATATCACCCTCTTTAGGTAGAATTCCCTATCTGAAGCCACAATCCTACCCCAGTGCTCCCAAATTCTTAACTTACTGTTTTCTCTACACACTCAACACCATTCAATGGTCTATATATTTTACTTGTTTTGGTACTGTCTATCTCTCTTCACTAAAGTACAGCTTTTTAAGGGCCGATATTTTGCTTTGTTTTCTGTTCTCTTAGTATTTAGAATGCTTACTTAAATATAAAACAGGCATTCAATAAATGTTGAATAAATAAGTTTGCTTCCTTTAATTGTAAATTATCTCAAACAGCTATACTAAATTCTGAGTAAAAAATGTTTATTCTGGGACAATGTGGAGTACATGGCACAGTGTTTGGCAAACAGCACTCAACACAACGCTCTTTTCCCTAAGCTTTTCTCATTTCCTTAATTCTTTGCATCTTAGTAATTCTCACTATAAAACATTCTCAATATGATGCTAATCAAAAGAATGATACCCCAAATTTTTCCTTTGTAATATGCTTTATCATTTTCTAAAATCAAATAATTTATTTTGAAGTAATTTTAAAATTGGAGAAAAGTAAAAATAACCCTTCACTCAGATTTCCCAACTGTTAATATATTAAGCACATTTATTTCAGGGTCCACTCAGGGATTCCTGTGCACACACAATACCATTACCAGTCTTTTTACAGACCTTCTGATATAGCAAGCTGAAGACATTAGCTTCTGTCTCCTTTAAACACTCCAGTGAAGATATTCTAAATCAAAGATCCTCTAACATAAGCAACAAACTACAAATTCAGAAAGTAACTCTGTTGCAACACAACCACTCAACCCAGAGACTTCCTTCTAATGCCAACTGTTCCCACAGTGACTCTTTCCAGGATGCTCACTACAAATATAGGTTGCATTCAGTTGCCATGTCTCTTTGGTCTTTCCCTGACATGTATGTCTTTGATGATTTCAGGCTTTATATTCAGTAGGATGACTTTCAACCTGGGTTGGAGTGTATTTCCTCCAGTATAGGTGAAATATTCTTGTCAGGAAAACCACACAAGTGATAATGTGCACTTCTCAGGGCATCATATTGAGAAGCTCAGGATATAAACTGTCCAACCATTGCTGATACTAATCTTCATCACCTAGTCATTCTGCTGCCCAGTTTCTCTACTGTAAATTCACCACTCTCCCTGTTTATAACTGATCAGTATTTTGCAGAGAGGTATTTCAGGGTTATATGAAAACCCTATTTCTCACCAATGCTCTATTCACTACGTTAGTACCCAGTGATATAACTCCTTTTGAGTTTCCTCTAAGACACTAGGTGGCTCAGCTGGTAAAGAATCTGCCTGCAATGAGGGAGACCAAGGTTCAACCCCTAAGTTGGGAAGACAGCCTGGAGAAAGGAATGGTAACCCACCCCATATTCTTGCCTGGGAAATCTTAAGGATAGGCAGAGGAGCCTGGCAGGCTACAGTCCATGGGGTCAAAGAGTTAGACACGACTGAGTGGCCAACACTTTCACTAAGACAGTGACCAAAGTGCTTCTTTATTTTCACTATTCTTTCTCTACTTATTTATATTCTCACCATAAACTCTTCCCTTCTTTTTCATTTGCCTATTTTTCTCATAATGGGCTCATTTATTCCTACTTAATCCAATGTGTTGTAACCCATTGTTTATTTAGTTTGAGCCTCAAATTTGTGGGTGTGCCCAGCGTGACCCACTTAGGCTGGATCCTGGTCTTTTTGACAAGTCTTCATCATTTCATCAGTGCAAGATATTCTGGGTACTACTTTCCCTCACTTTGTTTGCTATTTAGAAACCCACATCTGGAAGGACAGTGGGTTCACTGCTACTGAGTATAGCAAACATATGCACATACACATACATACTTATCCATCTATAATTATTTCCAGATCTGTGTACACGAATAAAACTCTGTTGTTGTTCAGTCACTCAGTCGTGTCTGACTCTTTGTGACCCCATTGACTGCAGCACGCTGGGCTTCCCTGTCCTTCACCATCTGCCAGAGTTTGTTCAAACTCACAGCCATTCAGTCAGTGATGCCATCCAACCATCTCATCCTCTGTCGTCCCCTTCTTCTCCTGCCTTCAGTCTTTCCCAGCATCAGAGTCTTTTTAAATGAGTCAGCACTTTACATCAGGTGGCCAAAGTATTGGAGTTTCAGCTTCAGCATCAGTCTTTCCAGTGAATATTCAAGGTTGGTTTCCTTTAGAATTGACTGGCTTCATCTCCTTGCAGTCCAAGGAACTCTGAAGAGTCTTTTCCAACGTCACAGTTCAAAAGTTTCAATTCTTCGGGACTCAAGTCTTCTTTATGGCCCAACTCTCACATCCATACATTACTACTGGAAAAACCATCGCTTTGACTATATGGGCCTTTATTAAACTCTGAGTTCATAATTATACCTCTATCTTGCTTTATTCTTTTTTCTACATTTCTAAATATCTTCTCTAGTAGGAAACAAACAAACCAACCAACCAACACTTGGCTGCCATTGCCCTCCATGTATTTACTTACTGGCTCAGTCCATATACTGATACTGCTGCGTAACGTAACCAAATCCACATGACACTCTGCTTACTGCCTGTGTTCCCCACTCACCACTTTCACGCCTGTGGCTGGGGCTGCCTCTGTGTGGTCTCCCAACTCTCTTTACTACCCTGAGTCCTCATAGTCACCATGCGAAAGGCTGCATGCCAGGAAGTAGAGTTGATCATTCTTATTTTAACAATCCTTTTTGGCACACTATAGAAACTTAGCACTTCCAATATATGAGTTTTAGCACGGAACTTGAAAAATAAAGCTTTCTTGCCCCCCAAAATTATTAAGTCAGAAACATAAGTACTTCCTTAGATGGTAATCAGCTTAATTAGAGGAACTATAAGGTAAATCACTTGGAAACACTTTATTTTTCCTTTGAGATACTATGCTGTAAATTCCTTCTTTTGCTGATGAGAAACTAGAAGACATGGGATTTATTTTTAACTCAGATAATTAGTACCTATTTGCTAATTAAGTTGTGGCATGGTCTAAAAGTAATGCTAAATTTGGCCAAACTCTGTTCTTTATCTTAGATAACAATTTCTGCTGTATTTTACTGACATTCAATGTAAATATATAAAACCTCTTGTCAAATTATATTACCCATGTCAAATGTAAACCATTATACTTATTGAAACCCTTGATGCATGTTTGAGATAATTCTGAGGAGTCATAAACCTTGACTAGTGTAAAAGATAAATAACGGGTCGTTAAATGTATTTGTTGATGTCTTCAGATGTATCTGAACTTAAGTTCAGATTTCACACTGAAAACTTAGCTACTGTTCAAAAAGCAAAAGAAAAAATTTTTTAAAAATATGAAAGATGTCAAAATAGCTTTTGAGATGGCAATACTGTATACTGCCTCCTTTCTACTGAAATTAAAATAAAGAAATTTAGTATTTGAGTTTCCAATCCTGTAAAATATACCAGAAAGTTTTACCTATATTTATTTATAGCTTCTGACAGTTGATATTATCTAACACCTTATTTATTTACTATCAATCTTTCACTGAATTCCTATATATCAAGCACTGGGTAACATAAAATTTCTACCCTTAGAGAAGTAAAAAGTCAGACTTCTCTGGTGGTCCAGTGGATAAAAATTTGCCTGCCAATGCAGCAGACCTGGGTTTAAGGCCTGGTCCAGGAAGATCTCAAATGCCGTGGAGCAACTAAGCTTGTGTGCCACAATTACTGAAGCCTGCATGCCTGGAGCCTGTGCTCCACAAGAGAAACCACAGCAATGAGAAGTCCACACACTGCAACAAAGAATAGCCCCTGCTCACTGCAACTAAAGAGAGTCCACAGCAATGGAAACCCAGTGCAATCTTAAAAAAAAAAAAAAGGAAAAAAAATCTAATGAAATTCAAAGAAAAATATGCAAATGTAATAACAGTAGATAAAAATAAGTAACAGTATGATGGATATATGCATAAGGGCTTTGTAAACACAGGGAAGGTTAATCCAACCCAGTGTTGATCATGGAAGGCTGCCAAAAGGAATGGAAGACAAATCTAAACTAAACCTGGTAGTCCCTAAAAAGAAACAGCATCCTAAGAAAGGGTAACAGTAATCCAGGCAAAAGAACATGATATATTCTGAGCACTGAAGACTAAAAGTAAGGAACTGCAAAGAGATATTCAAGAAACACAAAGAAGGTCTTTGAAGGTTAATTATATAGGAGAGAAAGGGAGTAAAAAAGATTGTGGAATTCCCTTTTACTGCTTATATACTCTAACTACTTAACTACTTATATACTCTAACAGTTTCTTAGTCACTAGCATTACAAAAATACTCATTGCTAGTACACTCTCTTGGTCTCCTCTGCCAGTATTTCTTACCTTTCTTCTAAATAACACAAGGATAAACTGAATGTTTAACAGATGAGAGAGGAAACCTAAGGAAATACTGTGAAAATGTTTTCAAATATATTTAAAACTGGACTTCTGAAAGGATTCTCCTATTCCAATGGGTTTGGTCTTTTACTGAGTATAACTCCTATTGCCAAAAAAAAAAAAAAATGAACTAAGAATCTCAAGCTAAGCTTGAAATTTCAGGCCAGTAAGACTTTTCTTTTTAATTTTTAAGCATATAAAAGTCATTATTTAAAAAATAACCTGAGAAAACATGTCTATATTTATGAAGCATCGAAGCTGTAAAGGACAGAGTTGCATAGTACAGTGAATTTCAAATTTTCTTAGGATAAAAATCCTTCTAAATGTTTACAAGCAATCACAAGCTTCAGCTCTGCATTCGTCACAGGTAAATCATCTTACTAGCTGTATCTGCTGCCAGCGATGCAGCAAGGCCCGCCACAGTTCAGTGAGGCAGGAAGCTGGTGATACTGGTTCCTTACGCTTCCTTGTGTCTATTTTCTCCTGTGTGTGATACAGAGAACAGTCTCCCTCTCTATTTCAAGAGCTCATTGTGCAGATTAAGTAATCCTATCCTCTAACTTTACTGTTTTCTTACTATAATCACAAACAAAATAGTAGAATAAAATTAGAGAAACATTAAACTGATAAGGAGACTATCTGTGCAAATATGCTTTCTTATGTACAAATAAAAATATTCATTATGGGTCTAGTAGAGAAAAAGATAATTCTCTCACTTTCTCCTTTATCTGTGTTTTGTTTGACTTACAGGAAAATATAAGTAACAGAAAAAGTATGAACTGTATAGAAGCTGTTTTTCATTAGACTAATGAAGCAGTAAAAAAAGAAAAAGAGAAAAACAGCTCAAGATTGAGAGAACATATCATTGATAATTATAAAAGAAAAAAAATCTTAAGAGTTGAATGTAATTCATGATTAGGAACAGTTTTAGAAATAGTTACAAATCAGTTTTCTAGTAAGTCACTCAATATTTGAACCTAGTTTACACAAGTTTATCCTGAAATGCATTTCCTTATTTCAATATAGTCATAGAAAATTTCTTCCATAAAACAGAGTAGGTGAACAGAAAACAGATTTGGATGTCATAATTTGATTTCAAAACATAAATCTCTGGAATCTTTAAAACAAGTAGAGCAGAGTTTTTAAGAATGCCTATACAGGACTTCCCTGTGGCTCAGATGGGAAAGAATCTGCCTGCGGTGCAAGAATGCCTATATGGTGTGACTCCCACAGCTAAATGTCTTCTACATCCTTGCTACTAAAGATGTGGTCTACAGACCAGCAGCGTTAGCATCACCTGGGAGCTTGTCAGAACCACAGATCACATCTACTGAACCAGAATCCTCAGGTGATTAGTATGCAGTAAACACATTTTCAGTACCAAGGTTCTAGACTATTCTGAAAATAGTTGGACAAATGACAGCCACTTTTCTGTAGCAATGGGGTTGAAATATCCAGCACCATATATCACTGACAGGGTAAACAATGCAGTGTTGACAAGAGGAACAAAGCCTCTGGGTTTGGCTGTCCAAGTTGGAATTTTGAGTGGCCTTATGCGTGTTAATTCATGCTTTGGTTTCATCACTCATACAATGGGGGTGGATAGGTACACCCATCTCATAAAAATGATGCAAAGTTTTAAATAAAATATTACATGAAATGCTTAGAATTAAGTGCCTGGCACACAACAGGTAATCAGGAAATGTTTACCATTATCATTATTGTTAGTATTAAGTTCAGTTGTCACTAAGGGAAAATTTGGAAAAGAACAAAATAGAAGTGACAGTGGCAGAATAAATTGAAGACATACCTAAATCATGGGAGCTTAAAGATTTTTTAAAATCAAAATATTTTGATTGATAAAGATTAGAAAAAGGTAAAAAGCATTTAAGTATAGATTAATAAACATTTACAAATTTTGAGCATTCTAGTAACTCCACTGTATCTCTCTATATTAAACCACACAGTTGATCTTACCAGTCGCTTGCTATAAAGTAATGCTGTGCTGCTGCCACTGGAAACTGCCCATTTAGAAAAATGCATGACATGTTCCAACTGTTTAGAAAGTCCAGCCACTTCCTGCTGCTGTTGCATAAGTTTCATTCGATGATCTTTTGCAAGACTCTGAAAATAAGTTTCAAAATTAGTTTTGCATGTAACACATTTTAATGATTACCAAATTAAGATAACGACCACCTCTAAGAACCAAGTGACAATAACTTATCCCTAGGTACAAAAGATCACTTTCACTGAAGTAAAAATCATGTCTCCAGTGTCACAGTCACCCCAATGCTACCATCTCTGCTGCCCAAGGTCTTGTGTTGGGTATTACATATTCTGGGATTTAGGTTTCTGTTCATCCATCTTCCAGTATCCAAAAAGGCACAAAACCATGGATTAGCTATCTTTGTGACCCTATGGACTATAGCCCACCAGGTTCCTCTGCCATGGGATTCTCCAGGCAGGAATACTGGAGAGGCCTACCATGCCCTCCTCCAGGGGATGGTCTTGACTCAGGGATCAAACCCACGTCTCTTATTGCTCCTGCATTGACAGGCGGGTTCTTTACCACTAGTGCCACCTGGGAAGCCCTTTAACAAAAGCAAGTGCCCATTAAATTCAACACTAACAAGTAAAATAGGTGTACCACCCAACAATCTAGTAAAGCTACCAGATCACATGATTTACTCAAACACATGATTTCCCCTTTCAGGCACTCTTATCCTGATTGCAGCTACTTTGTGCCAAGTCACACCACATGGTAGACAATATTTATGCTTTCTATGTAGTAAGGAAAAAAAGGGGGAAGCATATAATTTTTGTCTATTGAAAACTGCCATGAACCAACTGATACAGTGACTAATGGAATGAATGCACTCTCAGAAAAGCCACAGAAAAGCACACTACAGAATTTTCTCCAAGGGAAGTACACAAACAAGAACATAGGTCAGTCCAGAGGAGAAGAAAGCCCCACTAAATGTGGGCTATTTTAAAGGTCTCTACCCCCACGGTCTCCTTTACCTGGCAAGAAAAGGAGGAGAAAACAGGACCTTTCACTGGCTCTAAGAAATGTTACGTAAAATTGCTATACTCCAATATGGAATTATATTCTCAACAGAAAAAGTGAACCTACACCCTGGCTTCAAATTTGGAAAATACATACATGCTAAACTGAATTAGAGGCTTCCCTGGTGGCTCAGATGGTAAAGCGTTTGCCTGCAATGTGGAGGACCGGGGTTTGATCTCTGGGCTGGGAAGATCCCCTGGGGAAGGAAATGGCAACCCACTCCAGTCCATGGACGGAGGGGCCTGGTGGGCTACACAGTCCATAGAGCTGCAAAGAGTCAGATATCACTGAGCAACTTCAAAATGAATTAAGTCATTGCAGTGACTACTAATGGCTTTGTTGTGTCTAATCTTAAGTTCAGAGATGATTTGCTAGGCTCTCTCTGACCACACAAAACCTAAGTGTTTCTTAAAGACATTCTAGAAAGAATAGAAATTCTGTTGACTTTTACAGATGTTGCAAATTGAGAATCAGAAGCCCAAATTTCTTGGTCTTCTATAGTAATAACTATTTGGCTGACTTTTTTCAAGTTATTAGAAAACACTGATTACATTTATTTGCCTTAAAGGAGGATCCTATGAACCAGGAGAAAGGGTATGAAGACTGACAAGAATACTTAAAAGTCACTGTAAAAATTGTAAGTCAATATATAAAGTTGATTTAAAATAATATTGATGACCAAGTTTACTTTTAGAGATTTGAAGATGTAGTCATCTTGTGTTCTTTCCTGGATTTTTAAAAATCAAGCGACCCTGATTAACAGTGAAATTTGGAAACAGCTACGGCAACGTGTGCACTATTCACTCTGAGAAAGCAAATCAGTGTGACATCTGATTATAAGTAGAGCTCTCTGACATCTTTTAAAATAGTTTAAATGCTTCTAGCTAAACAAACCAACAACCTCCCAATGCACCCTAGAACCTTGAAAATATAGTTACTATAAATGAGGTCTGATTCCTCCTAGCCAGAAAATTTTTTCACTATGTATTTGTTTCCAAAAGGAGAGAGAATCATTTTGGTCTCTGCTTCCTGTATGTTTGATAAACCACGGGAATGATCATGCTTTTCCAAGAGGAAGAGATCTTGCTGACAAAGACCTTACAATTTTGTCGACTATAGATAAAGAGGTTGAACTAACTTATTTCTATGAGCTTTCTTCCCCTTAAATCTTCAAACATTAGGATTCTTTTATTCTCTTCTTAATTTTCTTCTCTTCTCTTAAAATCCGTTTGTACCAATATATTAAAAGAATACCAAAATATCATGCATTAGTGTTGCATTAAGATACCATGTAGAAGTTGTAGCTTCATATTATTTGAGTCAAACATTTACTCTGGATCTTGACCTTTTATGTGTGTAAAAAAGCTGATTAAGACAGTAATATTTTTCTTACCTGCAGTGAGAAAAAACTATCCTAAGTACCTTGAGCATCACTCCCTGAGTACTGCTTTCACAATTAAGACTGTTGAGGGGAGGAGGCACAACCTTTTATCTAATTTCTCCTAAGGTTAAACGTATATATTTGAGATTTAAATATAGCTTAGGGTAACTTACTGAAAAACTTTGCTGCACTGCTTTGGGGACCCAAAGCTGTCAGTTCAATGAATCTCTAAAATAGTTCATCTTGTTTTAACATTTACCAAGCTCCTCCTGCAAGCAAGGCATTATGCTTTGTGCTATGAAGTAAACAATAAGGAGTAAGACATTCCTAGTGTATTTTAAAGTCATAAATGGTCACCTACAAGGTAGAGCCTAAAATATTACTGAATCACAAATAAAAACAATTGTATGAAAAAGGCTATGATTCTAAATTCACAAATACATAAGAAAACACTTAATACAATCACTACTTTTGTCCCATTAACAGTAACTTACCTCAAGCTGATGCAGTAAAGCTTTACCTTTTTTATTTATTTCTACCATCAATGTAAATATGGCAACTTTAATGTCCTGTTCCACCTGCTTCTGATTTTGATTTACTTCAATTATCCTGAAAATTAAACAAAAGGGGAAAATCTAAAATCTAAGGCATATTTGTTTTACAATACGCAATATTGATTTTCTAATGTCTAAATTAGACCAGAAAGTTTTCAGCTCTTAAAAGCTTGGCTGTTCCTAAGGGTCCTTCAGTTTAAATTGACTTTCTTAAAGATGAGAGAGCAAAAATATAATTCTTCCAAAAGACAGTCACTTCAGTTCAATCTTAAAAATGTATAAAACTGTAAAACAATGAACACATTTTAAGGAAATAATATTCAGAAAAATTATGATGACATGTGGAAAATTTCTCAGCCTGTAAGGACAGACAAAAAAAAAAAACTTATAAACAAGATAAGGAAAACCATGACTCTGAATTCTACTGTATTCACTGCAACTAAGAAGTAGAAAAGCTTAAATGTGTCACAATTATCTTAGTCATCTGAACTGCTGCCCATTCATTCTATCTGAATAAAAACCAAAAGACCATAATAATAGTTAGCTACTTTTAATAACACATTTGTCTTGAAATAAGCAGCCAAATAACATTATGTTTTTACATACCACCATACATTTTTTCCTTTGATCAGAGAAAATGTTTTCATGGAGATCAAGATGGATGAGAAAAAAAATACACAGCATCAAACCAGAATACCTTATAGAAGCAGATAAAAATGAGGCATCCACCATCAAACATTATGAGGTAAATAAAAGGCTTCATTTCTTCTGTCTGCTTCTCCCATAGTTATCTTCCAAAACTTAAGATCAAAGGGGCAGGGATTTTATTCTCTGTTGGAAATTCTTTTTTTAAAAATTATACTTGATTTACAATGTTGTATCAGTTTCAGGTATATGGTAAAGGGATTCAGTTACACATACACATATATGTATTATTATTATTCAGATTATTTTCCCTTATACATTACTACAAAATATTGAGTATAAGTTCTCTGGGCTATTTATTCCCTGCCATGTTGGAAATTCTTCAAGATAATTATTGAACATCAACATTGGCTATCGGATCAAGGAAGTAAACAACCTCAAAAAACAAACAAAAATCTCATGATGGTGGAACAGAATGAAAAAAGGGACAAGTAATACCATGTTTGCATATGAATAAAAATGAATTAATAGCGAAGCCAGTCCAGTAAATTTAACCTTTTTATAATCAAGTAGGCTATAAAGATATTAATAATTAGCAACTAATTCAAAATTTTAAATTCTTACCATTCAAAAAATAAAATCCCTCCATATCATAATGTATTATTTTTAAAAACTAGTATAAACTTTTAAAAAAAGTAAAACAAATTTGGAAAACTCACACTGTCTGATTTTAAGATTTACTATAAAAAGTTCTAGTCATGAAGCAAGCGTGGTATTAGCAAGAAAGAAAATGGAATGAATTGGAAAGTCCAAAATAATATTATACATATATAGTCAAATGATTTTCTACAGAGGTGCCAACGCAGTTTAACAGCAACAGGATATAGTCTTTTCAACAACTGGAACAAGGGTTGGAATAAATGGATATCTTTTTTTTTTTCTTTAAAGTAAACTTTGGCTCAGAACTCATACCATATACACAGTGAAAGAAAAAAAGTCAAAAGGGTGAATTTCATCAAGGGTGGATAGTTTATATATATATATATATATATATAATTAGTTATTTTGCAATTGCTACTCTTTGCCATTAGATGGGAAAAACTATCCTTATCATTCCATAAATATTCATTATATACTTCCCATTACTTAAATACAAAAATTTTAAACCCACCAGATATGTCAATTTTGCCAAATACAGTACTTGGTTGGAATATGGCAAAGAAAATAGTATTTGGTCAGCTACAGTTTTTATATGAAAGAGAAAGGTAAAATGAAATGAGAGCTAATAACAAAAGAATAATAAAAACTAAAAGACACACCACAGAGCTTTTATTACCACAAGGTATAATAATAAATAGATATAACAACAACACCACCAGGTTATCAAAAAAAGGTTAAATTATACTTAAAATCTTCTTTAAGAAAACCAGGTAAACCAAGGAATTCCTTGGAAAATAGTACCAAATGTCCCACCTAGCCATGCTGCAAAATGATCAGAGTAACAGATTGTGACAACTGATCTTAAGGAAGATGAACTGTAAGAGGCTGATCTATTTTTTCCCTGTGAACAGCACTGAAAACTCCTGCAAGGCCTCCCTTATTCAGGCTCTTTCTTGATCTTTTTAAGCAGTGACATGTTACTTCTGTGTGCACAACAACAAAGGAAAGGAGTCATGGAGTTTCACAGGTGTTATACAAATGTCAGTGTGGGTCCCAAGTGGATAAAAAGGGGTACCAGACAAATTCCCTCTTCTCCACAGAGGTCAGTGGTTTTCTCCCTCAATCACTGAACTGTAAGACATGGACAGCTGATGATTTGATTCCTTGGAGGACAAAAGTATAACAGGTAATATGTAGAAACTCTTTTAAGTATTGTACCTGTTAAAGAGTAAAAGGTATGTGAAACAGTTTTATAAGCCCTGTCTCCTGATGTTCTATGATATGTTCTTCTTCCTTAAAATAGCAAGTATTTATCTAATTGTTAAAATACTTTACAGTTTTTATATCCTGGCATTTCTTGGGAAATTGGAAAATAGCAAATAATTAAAAATTATTATTAATATTTACCTGATAAATGAGCTGTTAATAATAACAAAGTTTTTAAATTTCATGGCCGAGACTAATACTCTCAAACTTTCCAGAAATTCAAAGTTTCTGGACAAGTCTTATCAGCTCTGTGTTATTACACCCATCTGGCAACTCATTTGGATGTACTTCACCATGAGTTGAGCAAACTGTCTGTTCTTAAAATTAATATACTTAATACATTGTATATAAAGATGATTTAAATAATACCACAAATATAAATTTACCTGTTTTGGATCTGATTTCCTGTGAATTTTATATATTTTGTTTTTTCCATCAGTTTGGTGATTAGTGTATCTATGATCACTTTCTGATTCTGAAAAGCTTCTTCTATAAATTGGTATCTGAAAAAATAATAAGCAAATTATTTCACACAAATATGTCTGTCTAAAATGAGGAAAAGCCCCAAAGCAAACAAATAATAGAAGATTAAGATAATGGGTATGCTTAGTTGCTCAGTCGTGTCTGACTCTTTGCGACCCCATGGACTGCAGCCTGCCAGGCTCTTCTGTCCATGGGATTCTCCAGGTAGGAATAATGGAGTGGGTTTCCATTTCCTTCTCCAGAGGATCTTCCTGACCCAGGGATTGAACCTAGGTCTCCCACAATGCAGGGCCATCTGAGCCACCAGGGAAGCCCACTTGTATGATAATGGGTATAAAGGATGTAAACAATAATTAAAAAAAAATACCAAATATATCCATAGAAGGCAGCTTTTCCCTTCATTATCCCTTAAGAACAAGGGAGTCTTTATAGATATTACTAAATTAAAAGGACTCTTCTGATCCAACTTTTCACTATGACTATTTCATTAATTTCTGCATTGTATCTATCATATCCTTTTTGCTACTGACTTTGGGTTTAATTTACTGTCTTTTTTAACTTGAGATAAATGTTTACTTTATTTTTTATCCTTAACATAGAATATATGCATTTAATGATAATTTCCTCTAATCACGGCTTTAGCAGTATACCTCAAGGATACTTTATCATTCAGATAAAAATATTTTCTATTATCTATTGGAACTTCCTTGATGCTTTATTTAAACTGATTTCTAACTTGGGCTTCCCTGGTAATTCAGCTGGTAAAGAATCCTCCTGCAACACAGGAGACCCTGGTTTGATTCCTGGGTCAGGAAGTTCCCTTGGAGAAGGAAAAGGCTACCCACTCCAGTATTCTGGCCTAGAGAATTCCAGATTCTCTGCTTCCTTATTCAGCCTGGAATGTTTTAATTTGGAAACTTTTATCCATCCATGTTTATTATAACTACAAATATATTTAGAGATCTACCAACCTATCAAAGTATTATTAAATACCACTTGCTCTTTGTTCGTTTTTTCTTCTTTGGTCTGAGTTTAGACTAATTATTAATTTTTCCACTTCCTCTGTTATCATGATAATCATATTGATTTTTACTACTCTTTTAGTAACTACTTTCTGCATTAGAAAATGCATATTTTGACTTATCATCTAAGATTAATTTATATTTACTACCGTCTTCCTAAACAATGCTAAGGACATGAACTCCATATCCTCCTAACACGTCTGCTGTGTGACATATAACACACACCTGACACATACTAAGACATTATTGTCAAGTCAACACTTATTATGATTTACTCATACTTATTTTAACTACTACTCTTTCCATCACGCATCACCTACTGTTTTTCTTCTGCCTAAAGTGCTTTTGTGAGTATTTACCAGGGATATATTCTCTGTTTATTTTGTCTGAATATGTCTTTCTCATTAACTCTCATCTCTGAAGAATATGTTCACTGGGTATAGAATTTTAGTTTTATAGTTATTTTCTTTTTCAACTTCAAAAATATTACTTTACTTTTAAATTATCCCGCTGAGGAGTTATGAGGCTTCTAGAATATGAGCTAGATATCTTCACATTACAAAGTGCTAAGCCGTTATACTCTGCCCTCAAATGCTGCTTCCTTCCCATTCTCTCTCTCCTTCTTGGAGCCAAATTACACACTGTGTTACATCTTTTTGATCCATTTTACATCTTTCTGTTTATCATGCTAATTTTGATGTTTTCTTAATTTTCTTCCAGTTCATGAATTCTCATTTACTAGCATGTCAAATCAGCTCTTAAACCCTTTACTGAGTTAATCAGTTATTGTAATGTTAATTTCTAGACATTGTTCACATTGCCTTGTACCACATTGCCTAACATATTTGGTTATTTCTAATTGTGTGCTGAACCCATTTTGCCAAACTCATTATTAAATAGATTTGAGGTCTAGGGTGATGTCTTCTTCCAGGGAGGATTCACATTTTATTCTACCAGGTATCTTGAGGCACAAGCAGTATGATTTCAGTTTAATCCAACTTTAGGTACTGGTTAATTTGATTCTGCATTTTAGTTCTGGTGAGGAACTATTTACTAACTAGTTGATCTTTATCAAAATAGTGTCGACTTTCAGGATTCCAACGCAAGGCAAGGAGAAGCCTTTAGCCCTTGTGACCCCGGAACTCCAATCCCTGTCTTTTAGGTGTGAGAACTTGTTAAAAGCACCCTTCAACCTCTAGGCAAATGCTTCAAAGGGGAAAAAAGCCTGTACCATTCTCTGTCCCCACTGCAACCCAATCCTGATCTAGTAATTATTGTTGATGTTCAATCGCTAAGTTTGGACTGACTTTTTGTGACCCCATGGACAATAGCCTCCAGGCTTCTCCTGTCCATGGAACTTCCAGGTGAGAGTACTGGAGTGAGTTAATAATTCTTTATTACCAACTCTAAAATATCCATGGTTTCTATATTTTGTCCATGTTTTCTAGTTACCTTCACTGGTATAGTGAAAGTGAAAGTCGCTTAGTCATGTCTGACTCTTTGTGACCCCATGGATGATACAGTTCATGGAATTCTCCAGGCCAGATACTGCAGTGGGTAGCCTTTCCCTTCTCCAGGGGATCTTCCCAACCCAGGGATCGAACCCAGGTCTTCCGCACTGCAGGCAGATTCCTTACCTGCTGAGCCACCAGGGAAGCCCCTGAGTTACACTGGTATAAGCTCACTGGTATGGCTGGTCCAAATTACCTAGTCTGCCACTACTGGAAGCCTAGACTTTTTAAAGCCAATTGTATTTATATCAGCGTATCATAATCTTACTGTTTAATTCAGTTGTTGCTAACTCAAATGCCAATGGAGGACAGATGTAAAAGTTAGCTGTAGTAGGAACTATGATGAATTAGAGAAGTATGACTATTTTAAAGAGGACTAAAGTTAAGTCCAGTCAAATGCTGACATGAAAATATATGGCGCCTAGGGCTACAACAGATTCAATTTTCTTTAAAAACAAAACAAAAAACCAAAACGAAAGACTTACAAATTTTTTAAATGTAAAATCTCATCTACAATGCTGGCAACTAATTCTATATATTTTTAAAGTGTGCAGGCCAGTGGTTTTCAACTGGGGTGATTTTCCTCCCCAGGGCATTTGGCAATATCTGGAGACATTTTTAATTGTCACAATTGGGAGAATGCTACTGGAATCTAGTAAATAGAGGTAAAACACCATACAATTAAACACCATACAATGCACCAGATAGGCCCTACAACAAAGAATCACTTGGCTCCAAAGTCAATAACACCTAAGTTGAAAAATCCTTTAATAGGTCAACATACTGCTAGCCAAAGGAAACATTTACAGACTGCCATTTTGCTGTGATGCCAGCAGTCATCTAGTCCTCCTAAAGCTATATTATAAATCTATGCATATAATCAAAGATGCAGGTACCTATGTTCTTTATGTTCTAGTAACTGGCAATCCCGACATGTCAGTTTGTCACATGTTTCACAGTAAAGCTTCAGCTGCTCCTTCTTATGAAAAGGACAAAATACTGGTCGTTGACTGGTCACACCAACTGCCTCTGTAGAGACATGCGGGAGGGAGCAAAAAGAAGAAAATTAACATAATTAAACAGTAAATAACTATTAGAGTGTTCATTTAAATTCAAATCCACTGAGATGTAAAGGAGGTACACCTTCATCACATCACCATCACCACTAGGTTTCACAGACAGTAAAATATCAAGTAGTTTTTTCATTTCTGGAGGAAAAGATGAACTTTTCACTTTAAATGTTAACATTAAAATTAATTCATGAGAAAAAGAAAGTGTATAGCTTAAAAGATGTCTTATGAAAAGTTATGACCAACCTAGACAGTATATTAAAAAGCAGAGACATTACTTTGCTAACAAAGGTCTGTCTAGTCAAAGCTATGGTTTTTCCAGTAGTCAAGTAAGGATGTGAGAGTTGGACTATAAAGAAAGCTGAGTGCCGAAGAACTGATGCTTTTGAACGGTGGTGTTGGAGAAGACTCTTGAGAGACCCTTGGACTGCAAGGAGATCCAACCAGACCATTCTAAAGAAAATCAGTCCTGAATATTCATTGGAAGGACTGATGCTGAAGCTGAAACTCCAATATTTTGGCCATCTGATGTGAAGAACTGACTCATCATTTGAAAAGACCTTGATGCTGGGAAAGATTGAAGGCAGGAAGAGAAGGGGACGACAGAAGATGAGATAGATGGATGGCATCAAAGACTCAATGGGCATGAGTTTGAGTAAACTCTGGGAGTTGGCGATGGACAGGAAGGCCTGGAGTGCTGCAGTCCATGGGGTTGCAAAGAGTCAGACATGACTGAGCGACTGAACTGAACTGAACTGATGAAATAAAAGAAAAAAATCTTAAGAAATAGCCCAGATAAGTGAGTGAAACCAACTGGAATTCTCCTTATTCCAAATGTAGTTTTTGTTTTTAATGTGCGATGCAGAAAAATCTAATAAAAATGTACAAAAGAGGTGATGGAAAAATTATTTCCCCACTTTTGCAAAACTCCTAACAGAGGATACCCACTGACATAGAGATAATCATAAAATGTACATTATTACATTGTAGTCATCCACATACAACTTTTTAATTAGTTATCTAGGGTGGAGATAAGACCAGGTAATGCTTATGTTACAACATTAAATGGAAACGCAGAATACAAATAAATAAAATGACTGATTAAACAATACTAAGGTAAGCTGATAAAGGACAGAAATGGTATGGACCTAACAGAACCAGAAGATATTAAGAAGAGGTGGCAAGAATACACACAAGAACTGTACAAAAAAGATCTTCACGGCCCAGACAATCATGATGGCGTGATCACTCACCTAGAGCCAGACATCCGGGAATGTGAAGTCAAGTGGGCCTTAGAAAGCATCACTACAAACAAAGCTAGTGGAGGTGATGGAATCCCAGTTGAGCTATTTCAAATCCTGAAAGATGATGCTGTGAAAGTGCTGCACTCAATATGCCAGCAAATTTGGAAAACTCAGCAGTGGCCACAGGACTGGAAAAGATCAGTTTTCATCCCAATCCCTAAGAAAGGCAATCCCAAAGAATGCTCAAACTACCACACAATTGCGCTCATCTCACACGCTAGTAAAGTAATGCTCAAAATTCTTCAAGCCAGGCTTCAGCAATACGGGAACCGTGAACTTCCAGATGTTCAAGCTGGTTTTACAAAAGGCAGAGGAGCCAGAGACCAAATTGCCAACATCTCCTGGATCACCGAAAAAGCAAGAGAGTTCCAGAAAAACATCTATTTCTGCTTTATTGACTACGCCAAAACCTTCGACTGTGTGGATCACAATAAACTGTGGAAAACTCTGAAAGAGATGGGAATACCAGACCACCTGACCTGCCTCTTGAGAAACCTGTATGCAGGTCAGGAAGCAACAGTTAGGACTGGACATGGAACAACAGACTGGTTCCAAATAGGAAAAGGAGTCCGTCAAGGCTGTATGTTGTCACCCTTTTTATTTAACTTATATGCAGAGTACATCATGAGAAACACTGGGCTGGAAGAAGCACAAGCTGGAATCAAGATTGCTGGGAGAAATATCAATAACTTCAGATATGCAGATGACACCACCCTGATGGCAGAAAGTGAAGATGAACTAAAGAGCCTCTTGATGAAAGTGAAAGAGGAGAGTGAAAAAGCTGGCTTAAAACTCAACATTCAGGAAACTAAGATCATGGCATCTGGTCCCATCACTTCATGGCAAATAGATGGGGAAACAGTGGAGGCAGTGTCAGACTTTATTTTTTTTGGGCTCCAAAATCACTGCAGATGGTGACTGCAGCCATGAAATTAAAAGACGCTTGCTCCTTTGAAGGAAAGTTATGACCAACCTAGACAGCATATTAAAAAGCAGAGACATTACTTTGCCAACAAAGGTCTGTGTAGTCAAGGCTATGGTTTTTCCAATGGTCATGTATGGATGTGAGAGTTGGACTGTGAAGAAAGCTGAGCACTGAAAAATTGATGCATGTGAACTGTGGTGTTGGAGAAGACTCTTTGAGAGTCACTTGGACTGCAAGGAGATCCAACCAGTCCATCCTAAAGGAGATCAGTCCTGGATGTTCTTTCGAAGGACTGATGCTGAAGCTAAAACTCCAATACTTTGGCCACCTCATGAGAAGAGTTGACTTGTTGGAAAAGACCCTGATGCTGGGAGGGATTGAAGGCAGGAGGAGAAGCGGATGACAGAGGATGAGATGGCTGGATGGCATCACTGACTCAATGGGCATGAATTTGAGTAAACTCCGGGAGTTGGTGATGGACAGGGAGGCCTGGCGTGCTGTGATTCATGGGGTCGCAAAGAGTCGGACACGACTGAGCGACTGAACTGAACTGAAGGTAAGCTGAGGGGAATTAAAAATAAAATTAATGAACTAAAAATATGTGGAGGGCAACTAGATAAATTTAGGGATAAACACAAAAAGTTAAACTACTGTCTAGTTTATCAAAAAGAAGGGAAAACAAAATTCTGGAATAAAAGGAAAATAAATAACCAGACAGAGAAAGTTAGCAATGTATTAAAAGAATTTTAAAAGCACAATACAACAAGACCAAATGGAATGAATCCCAGCAAAGCAAAGATGGCTCAATACTGTCATAGCTTCCCTGTTCCCATCTCCTTGAGGTTCAAGTCATCTGGGCATCACAGTAGATGATGGGTAGTCAGACATCCTTGCTTGGCTTGGGACATCCTGGTTTGTGCCTGCTCTTCAGGAATAATTATATTATTATAGCACCTGATTTAGATAATTAACATGTCACCCATTTATAGGCTTCTTTTATTTATGAGGAATTTTGATTCTGACCCACAGTCATCCTCGTAGCCCTAAGTTGCATCATGATCAGCCCGGATGATTGAGAAGTCTGTAGAGAGCACCACATAAAGACAAGCCTCTCAGACTTTTTCATCTCTAGAGACCTATACTTCATTTTAGCTATTTATACCGTTTCACATATATCATGGTCTCACCCTAGATTTTCTATTGTCTGTTACTATTCCATTTCTGTAATCATAAATTCAAATATCCCACTCTAATAACCTCTACTTTCTAACTTTCCAATTCTTCAACTACTCTCATTATACCTCACTGATATCTCCAGTCCCTAACCACTTCTATCCCAACAACTTCACTTTCTTTCTACAGTTAAAACTCCAAATTCTTCATGTCAACACACGCCATTATCCGCATCATTTACCCCTTGGAAATCCAACTAAACTCCAACCATAAATAGTTCAATTCTTCTCCTCTATAAACATCACACTCCAGGGGACTGACAGAGGAAGTTTTAAGTGCTATATCAAATGCAACCTTGATGCTACCAAGTAATCTTATTTCCAAAGCTAGAGCTCTCTTTCAACTGAAGCTATTTCAAGTATCCTTCATGTCCCTTACCTTTTAAGTCCTTAATTTTTCTAATCTCTTTTTCAATAGACATTGGACTTCACAGAAAAACAAGTCTTTCTAGTACTAATCTATTAAATTTACCTGATACTATACCTGGCCTTTTCTCTTTTTTCTTCATTGGTGTTCTTGGAAATTATATCCCTTTTGCTGTGTCTCAGAACTCCTAGCCCCATCTTTTACTACACTTCTTGCATCTTACTCTCAGATACAATCAGTGTTCTCCCTCTGGAAATTTGTGCCATGTGCTTTGGTTTTCTCCACCCTTCTCATTTATGTGATGAACTTCTATTCACCTTTGAAGTCCCAGATGTGGCTTTCAATGTAAATCCTCAAGTCTACGTTTCGTACTCCTTTCATGTGCGTCTACAGAACTTATGAGGCTAAACTATGATCGCTAATCTTTTCATAGTCTTCATCATACTGATACCTCCTGGAGGGTGGGAAGTACCTGTCTTACTCACTCCTTCATCTCTTTAATCTAGCAAAGTTCCTAGAATATAGAATAGACATTCAAACCCTTCTTGACTCAGTGAATAAAAAGCAGTGAATTAATTTTTAAACAAAAATATATTAGTGAGCCGTAAAGATGAACGAAGAGCTGATAAATATTACAACATGGATAAAACCTGAAAACACTGAGGTAAGTGAAATAAGCCAGACATTGAAGGACAAACACCATATGATTTCACTTGTATGAGATATCTAGAGTAAGCAAATTCATAGAGATAAATCATAGATTAGAGGTTAAAAGGGGCTAGAGAGGAGAGGGGAATGGGTAATTATTATTTATTGGGTACAATTTATTTTGGGGGTGCTACGGAAGTTTTGGAAATAGTGGTGATGGTTGCATAACACTTTGGATACAATTAATGCCACCAATTTGTACACTTAAAAATGGTTAGAAAGTCAATTTTTAAGTTACATATATATTTTACTATAATGTATTAGTTTACATTATAAGCAACACAACAAAAATGCACAAACCATCATCACATAAACAGCAAAGCTTCTTTAGTTACCTACATAATAAATATCACGAAACAGGTTTAATATAAGAATATCAGTGAGAAAAAGAGTTGTAAAACTTCTTTTAACTCACCCACCCCTTATCATCTTAAAAAGAAAGAGATAAAGAAATTTTAAAAGCAACTTTTTTTAGTTATACATTCATACCAAATTAAGGCATTTATAGGAGGAGGGTTGTGAATAAATAATGCAGAAGAATTCTAAATCTACTCAACATTTACTTACCAACATTTACAAGTATTCAAGTTCAACTACAATAGACTTTCTTGTATTGAAAGAAAGAGTATATTTAATGTTTACAACTGTATCAAAACAAGTTAGTATGGGAAGGAAAGAATGATCTGGGAAGGACAGAGAAAAAATGAGATTTAAAAACTAATTTATTACCTGGAGATACTTCCTCTTTTTGTCTCACAGTGTGGTCTTTTGTGAATTTCACCCTTTGATGAGCTCTGATGCATGTCTTGCAGAGCCATTCAACACACTCCACACAAAACCCATTAGCTTCTGCATTGTCCTCACAGCTTGTACATACCTAATAAAAGAGACATGTCCCATCAATTTTTGAGAATAAAGAAAAGGTGGTCACACAACTAACCACACATAAATGAACCCATACTTACCAGAAGAGTAGTCTTAGGCAGGTTACTTAGAATGCTCATCTTAAAATAATGGCAATAACATGAATTTTACTAAGTGGTTATGAAGAATAACATGGGGGAAGTCAAACATTATTGGAATAATCACACTAATACGAAACTACAGATTGAAAAGTGCCATAAAGGAAAGGTATAAGAAGCTATAAAAACATATGATGGGCGAAAGTCATTTGTGAGTAGGGCTGAAGTGTTGGGGAAAGTGAGGAGACATCACCCAGGCAAGGCTTTCTCTGAAGAGATCATATTTGCACCAAGATAAGAAAGCTGAGTCATCAATTACTGGTGAAAGTCTTCTAGGCAGAGAGAAAAGCATATACCAAAGCCTCCAGCAAGAACATGGCAGGTTCAAAGAACTGACAGAAAGCCAGTACACTAAAGTGGAGAGATCAAGAGGAAGACTGGCAAGAGAAGGAGCTGATGGCAAGGCAGGCAGAGGCCAGACAATCACATGACACTTCTGGTCTTTGTCTGAAGAAGTCTCCTAAAAGTTTTTAAGTGATGTGGCCAAAAAGTGCATTTTTAAAATCACAGAAAGTGCACAACTGTCCCTGCAATGTAGAGACCAGACCAGAAAAAGGGCAAGTGTTTCTGCACAGAAGGAAGTAGGAGCCCTTTGCAGTGCTAGAAGTGGAGATGAATGAAGGAGATTTGGGAAGTAAAGCTGACTGGTTTGGAGGATGCCCTGGATATGCGAGATGAAGAGACAGCAAGGGCTAGTACCTTTTCCCCAGCTTGTATAACTGTGTAGATGTTGGCCCTATTTTCTAAGAACAGATGCTAAAGTAACACAACACATAAATAGTCCTCATAACACCATTTATGATTGGGAAAAAAATGTTTTCCCCTCAGTCAGTGGTTTACATTAGTCAAATTCTAAATACCTGGATAATACTTCTATAACCCAAACTTGCTCTTTCTCAGTTCTTGCCTTCCACCTTTCTAACATCATTTGATGCCACTCTTATGTCCTAGAAATAATTTTGATTCCTTGACACTTCCAGATCCTCTTATCTCCCAGATTGCCTCTTTGGATCCCACCACTACTCTTTCTCCTCTGGATTCTGTAAATTTTTGTTAGGTTTAAGGATTGGTCTCATCCACTCCCTCAGCTTCAACTATCATCTCTATAAGGATGTCACCTGAAACTTAATCTCTACATTCTGGAGCAAAAAGGAGTAAGGGATTTCTATACATACTTTTAGGGAAGGATGTCCACTATAAAAAGTAAAACTAAAAGCTAAGTGTTAAAGCATACCATACTACTGCTTATCTGAGAAAGACGCAGATGAGCTGGAATGACTTATTTGCTTAAATCTTTAAAATAACTTAGATTATAAAACAATATTAAAAGTGCAAGGATAAACCATAAAAGAAATCAAATGGTTAGCTGTAAGATAAGAGAAAAAATAGGGTAGGTGAAGATGGAGATAGAAGTTTGAGTTCCCTGAAAACATTCTGTGTCATAGATTTTTCTTTGGAACCAGTATATAAATATTTTATATGTAGTTTCACAAATTTCAAATTAAAAAAAAAAAAACTAAGTTCAGTTCAGTTTAATCGCTTAGTCGTGTCTGACTCTTTGTGTCCCCATGGACTGCAGCATGCCATCACCAACTCCTGGAGCTTATTCAAACTCATGTCCATCAAGCTGGTGATGCCATCCAACCATCTCAGTCACAGTCCACTCCTGGTCTCATTTTTCCTGACTGTATAGAGCTTCTCCATCTTTGACTGCAAAGAATATAATCAATCTGATTTCAGTATTGACCATCTGGTGATGTCCATGTGTAGAGCTGTCTCTTGTGTTGTCAAAAGAGGGTGTTTGCTATGACCAGTGCGTTCTCTTGGCAAAACTGTTAGCCCTGCTTCATTCTGTACTCCAAGAACAAATTTGCCTGTTAATCCAGGTCTCTTTTGACTTCCTACTTTTGCATTCCAGTCCCCTATAATGAAAAGGACATCTTTTTTGGGTGTTAATTCTAGAAGGTCATGTAGGTTTTTATAGAACTGTTGATCTTCAGCTGCTTCAGCATTAGTGGTTGGGGCATAGACTTGGATTACTGTGATATTGAATGGTTTGCCTTGGAAAGGAACAGAGATCATCTGTTGTTTTGAGATTGCATCCAAGTACTGCATTTCGGACTTTTTTGTTGACTATGAGAGCTACTCCATTTCTTCTAAGGAATCTTGCCCACAGTAGTAGATATAATGGTCATCTGGGTTAAATTTACCCATTCCAGTCCATTTTAGTTCATTGATTCCTAAAATGTTGATGTTCACTCTTGCCATCTCCTGTTTGACCACTTCCAATTTACCTTGTTTCATGGACCTAACATTCCAGGTTCCTATGCAATATTGCTCTTTACAGCATCAGACTTTACTTCTATCACCAGTCACATCCACAACTGGGTGTTGTTTTTGCTTTGGCTCTGTCTCGTCATTCTTCCTGGAGTTATTTCTCTACTGTTGTCTAGCAGCATATTGGGTACCTACCAACCTGAGGAGTTCATCTTTCACTGTCCTATCTTTTTGCCTTTTCATCCTGTTCATGGAGTTCTCAAGACAAGAATACTGAAGTGGTTTGCCATTCCCTTCTCCAGTGGAGCATGTTTTGTCAGAACTCTCCACCACGACCTGTCCATCTTGTGTGGCCCTACATGGCATGGCTCATAGCCCTAAAAAAAAAAACTAAAGCCCTAAACAAAACCATAAACAAAAGCAAAATGAAACAAATGAACCTGCCTATCAAGTGGGTGACTTAACCATATAGGAAAAAATTACTTATTTTAAGTAACCTTAAAACGTGATGATTTGGTTGAATATCCCCAGTACATACATTTAGTAATTGTTACCTTGTTTTCTGTTTTGACAGAGACAATTCTATAATTTCTACTTTCAGTACTAACTCTATTTGTCTTCACTCTTACTCTGCAAGCCTCATTTATGCTTAATGAGCTGGTTCCACATTAGAGTCTAACAATAGGTGGTACTGGAGGAAGATTGCAATGCCAGAGGAAAAGATCATCTTAGTTGGCTTCCTATTTGCTCAACTTTTCATCTATAATTCTAGATTCGACTTAAAAATGTCAATATATCCTTGATATATTTTTCCTTTTTCCTCCCTCTTTTAAAAATAAGAAGCATTTGCTACATCATTCTCTTGAAAATCATAGAAAAATGGCCAACAAAGTGCTCAAGAGCATCTATATTATGTTCTCCAAATACCATTTCAGACTAAAAGGAACCAAGGCTCTCAGAAGAACCAATTCCTGCTGGTTGAAGGTATAGAACAGAAAATGAACAAGATCTTGTCAAAACAGAAAGCAAGAGAGATAGCAATGACTACTGGGCTGTGTCGGAAGGACTCAGGAATCCTCATTGCCAAGATGGCACAAATTGAGCACCAAAAAGAATAACTACAACACATTTCATTTTAAAACTCCATGAGTTAGTTCATAACAATAAGCACACATACCACTTGTTAGTCACCTCTGAAGAATCTTAAGAAAATAAATCACTACTCTAAAAATTAGCAACTCAAGGGAAAGAATTGAGCATTTATCTACCTCTCCTGTAAACCTAAGAATAAATGAAGGATGCTTTTCTCTTCCTATTCCAGTTGAGAAATAAAGGAGAATGACAGAATGAAAATGTCATCCTTTTTCAAAGTCTGAGTGAAATATGGAATCCTGGCAGTGATCATTGATGGCCGTTAACATCAGAAAAAAGACAACCAAGCATCACAATCTTTCTGCTTGAAAGACACACAGACATACGGATGGAACTATTCTTACGTCCTCTCACCCAGTGGGACTCAAATATAAACCAGCCTCTACATTTTTATCACCAGTTTACACAAAATACAGCAGAGAGGGAAGCATGTCAAATGACTTAAGAGGTGCACAAAATTCAGAATAAGGCTAATTTTACTGGACTAACAACCCAGTTTACCCAGCAAATACATTAAAAGGGAGGAGAAAGAAAGCCAAGCAGGGAGAAGGGATAATTTGAAATTAATTAACGATATGCTTGAGACAAACCAATCAAATGCATGATAAGTTCTCCAGTATTCTAGGCTGCCACATTAAGAGGAAGCAAGAGACTCAAGACTTAATACACTTACCTGATTAGACTTTTCTACTGTACTGCTGGGAACCTCAGTAGTGTCCTTCACAAAAAAGTTATCTATGATGTGTCTCTCTGCACACTCTTGGCTGCAAACAGGACATCGAATGACTCCAACTGGGAAAGACAAAATTGTATTTTTAACTTTTTTTTTTTTAATTGACACATAATTGATATAACACAGTAAGTTTAGGCTGCACAACGAAAGGAACTGATGTCTGAATATATTGCAAAACGATCACCACAAAAAGTTCAGTTGAAATCTGTCATTGTACACAATTACAAGTTTTTTTTATTTTTTGTTTGGTGGTGAGAACTTAAGATCCATTCCCCTAGCTCCTTTCATATATGTGATACAGTTTTATTAACTATAGTCCCCATATTGTACATTATATCCCTATGACTTACTCATTCTATAACTGGAAATTTATAACTTTTGACCCTTCTCACCTTTTGCCCACCCCCAACCCCCTACCCTCATGCAACCACCAATCCTATTTTATATCATAAGCTCACATTCTAAGTTTTAAAACAAACATATGGAGTCCTAACCCAACACATCTCATTCAAACTGTGAATGAATTCTTTTACAGGTCCACTCTCTTCAAATTCATACCTGTTGTTACTTAACATAAAGCAGTTCACTTTTATGTACATATATGCATTTTATACTTGTGTGCTCTGTGTGTGTATACATATAGTGTGTGTGTTTATGTGTATGTCCCACACTAGTATATTAAATGATGAAAAAATGCTCATAACTTTAAATGAGATGCTCTTCCAAATAAATATCCCCTCAGGCTATTCTTTTTAATGTTTAGCAACTTCTCTCAGAGAGATGTGCAGAATCATATGGACCTTCCTAAAGGAATTAAATTAGACTTCTGGTTCTCTCTCGACCTACAAGATCAGGATTGCTAAAAGTGGAACACAGACATACTTATTTTGTTTAGAATATCCATGGGAATTCAGAAAACACCAAATTTGCTTCCTTTAAGTGCAAACAGTGTTCCTTTGGGGGAGGGGAGATCTTTCACAGAGCTCGTCCCCGTGTCCCATTTCCTTTTGTGGGAGTTGTGAAACAATAAATGAATGAATTAAAATCTAAATTTTTAAAATCTTAATTAAAAAAACTAAAACTATCTCACAATAACAAAAATACATTAAGTACTTAGGAGTAAAGTTTTGAAAATGTGTAAGGTCACTGTGTAGAAAAATGTTAAGCTTATTTAGAATCATTAACAAAAAATACCTAAGTAATGAAAACACCATGTTCTTGATGGTGAAGATGCCAAGTCTCTCCAAACGTATCTATAGATTCAATGCAGTTACACACACGACAGATGTGGCACTAGAAATTGGTGGGAAAGGGGAGGAAAATGTCATGGTGCTACAGCTCTCTACAGTGGGAGAGGGATGAAATCAGATCCCTACTTGACTTAATTCAAACTTTTGGATAGGACAGATGAAGAAGTTTAAAACTTTCATGAGGAAATATAGGAAAGTATCTGTGTAACCTTAGAGCTGGAATAAGTTTCTTAATCAAGAAAACAAAAAGCAAGAGCATAAGGGAGAAATGAATGAATTCAACTTCAGTAAAGTTAATAACTACAGTTAGGCAAAAGATTACCACGAAGAAAATGGGAAAATAAGCCCTCAATTGGGAGAAGGTATAGATAGAACATAGAACTGACAAGAAATCAGTAATTCAAATCTGTAAAAATGTGGCAATGAACTTCATAGAAAGAATTGAGCATTTATCTACTATGTTAATAAACATGCTGTTCCTTATTCCAGATAAGCACAGCTAAAGACTCTACACATTCTATACACAACTGAGAAAGGCAGAAAGGAGGCAGGCTGTCTAGAGACCTCAGGACCCGAAGAATGACAATGGTGAGTTTGCTGGGTTTTCTTTTAGCCTCATATATGCTAAAGTGGGAGCTCATGTAGCTGTCAACTCAAAAACACCAAAACGTATTAAAAAAAAAAAATCACAAAAGGCTGCTCCCTCTATTCAAAGGACCAGGAACAGTGCAGTCTGGCAAGACAGAAAACTGCAGCTAAACACCACAGAAAAAACACTGTTTCCTCTCCCACCAGCAGAGTTTCAGTGGGAAGCTTCAGCTTCAACCCTGGCCAAGCAGAAACCAGCTGCCGCAACCACTCCCTGCTGCCTGTGTCAGAGAAGCCTGGTGGGGAGCTAGGGCTTTGGTCCTCACTGGGTGGTAATGAGGCCCCCAGCAGTGTCCATGGAGATGACGTGAGGAGCCTGATTTTTATGCCCAGAACAGTAATCAGGTACTCCCCCGCCTCCAGGCTGAAGGCCTGGTGTAAAGTCCAGACCTCCCTCATCCCTATATCCCTTCTACTTTGATGTGTCAGTGAAGAACACATGAGAAACACTAAATAGGCACCCATACCCCTATCATCCAGGGAGGTATTAGCAGTGCCCAGTGGGAGCATCAACTTCCACACCACTGACCAGTGAGGAGGAAGTTCTCTCACCAGGACAGCAAGGGATGCAGCACAAGAAACTTAAGACTTCAACCTCCATCTCATAGGAGGTAAGAAATAATAAATGTAAGAGAAGAAATCAATAAAATTGAAAAACTGAAAGTTAATTCAACAAAAAGTTTGTGATTTTGAAAAGGTTAAATAAAATTAACAAACCTCCAGCAAGACTGATAGAGACAAAGGAGAAGACACAACTTACCAAACATAAAGAATAAAAATGGGGATATCACTACAGACCACAAGACAGCAAAAGGATGACAGGAAGTACTAAGAACAGTACTCACACAAAATGACAATACAAGTGAAATGGACCAGTTCCTCAAAAGGCACAAACCACTATAAAATAATTTGAATAGCCATTTAATTATATGGAAATCAGTTCTAAACAAAATTAAATACTAACAAACATGTATAGTTCTAGTATGCTGAAAACTACAAAATTTAGAAACCAAAAAAGATCTAAATATATGGAGAGACAATGTTCATGGATAGAGATAATCAATGTAGTAAAAAGTAATGTGATCTACCAGTTTAACAGAATTCCTAATACAATCCTAACATTTCCTTTTGCAGATAGAGACAAGATTGTTTTAATATTTATATTAAAGGGCAAATGTGCTATAATAGCTGAATGGATAATGGAAAGAAGAATAAAGAATTACTATCCAATTTCAAGACTTACATAGCAAGAGTAATTAGGAATGTCCGTTATTGACCATAGGATAGACACACAGATAAACGAAAAAGCATAGAGACTTGAAACAGACCTACACAAGTAGGGTCAACTGATTTTTGACAGAGGTGTAAAAGCATCTTTATGCTGACTAACTACAAAATGTTGATAAGAGATACTGTTCGTAGACTGAAAGATTGTTGTTGTTCAGTTGCTCAGTCATGTCTGACTCTTTGCAACCCCATGGACACCAGGCTTCCCTGTCCTTCACCAACTCCTGGAGCTCGCTCAAACTCATGTCCATTGAGTTGGTGATGCCATCCAACCATCTCATCCTCTCTTGTCCCCTTCTCTTCCTGCCTTCAATCTTCCCCAGCATCAGGGTCTTTTCTAAGGAGTCAGCTCTTCACATCAGGTGGCCAAAGTATTGGAGTTTCAGCCTCAGTCCTTCCAATGAATATTCAGGACTGATCTCCTTTAGGATGGACTGGTTGGATGTCCTTGCAGTCCAAGGGACTCTCAAGAGTCTTCTCCAGTAGCACAGTTCAGAAGCATCAATCCTTCGGCACTCAGCTTTCTTTATAGTCCAACTCTCACATCCATATATGACTACCAGAAAAACCATAGCTTTGACTAGATGGACCTTTGTTGGCAAGGTAATGTCTCTGCTTTTTAATATGCTGTCTAGGTTTGTCATAAAGCTTCTTCCAAGGAACAAGTATCTTTTAATTTCATGGCTACAGTCACCATCTGCAGTGATTTTGGAGCCCAAAAGAATAAAATCTGTCAGACTTAATTTTCTTGGATTGAAAGATGCATCACAGTAAAGATGTAAATTCTCACCACACTGGTCTGTTGGGCTAGGTGTATTCCTATCAAAATCGTAGCAAGATCTTTTTGTAAATATACATAAGATTATTCCAAGATTTATGTGGAAAAGGAAAAGAACTAGAATAGCTAAAACAATTCTGGGAAAAGAAAAATACAGTGAAAAGAATCACTATCCAGTTTTAAGACTTACATGCAGTAATTTAGACAGGATGGTATTGGCAGGATACATGCATAGATGAATGGAATAGAATACAGCAACAAGAAATACACCCACACAAGTAAGTGCAACTCATTGTGACAAAAGCGTGAGAATTTTCCACAATTCAGTGGAAAAAGGAAAGACTTTTCAACAAATGGCTGAAACAACTGGGTACTCATAGGAAAAACTGGACTTCAACTTAACCTTCACTTTTTATATAAAAATTAACTCAAGGTGGATCAGTTTTAAATATAAAACATAAAACTAAAATCTTTGGAAGAAAACAAGAGAAATCTTAAGAACATAGGACTTGTTGAAGGTCTTAGATATATAAAAAACCCAATCCATAAAAGAAAAATATGGATGAATTTGATTTCATCAAAATTTAAGACTTTTGTTCTGCAAAAGACCTATAAAGAAGATGAAAAAACAAGCTATGCACTGGGAGAAAATATCTGCAAACCACCGATCTGACAAAGGATTCACATCTACCATGTATAAAGAACTCTCAAAACAAAAACAACCCAATTAGAAAATGGACAAAATACATAGAGGACATGCAATACCAATAAGGATATGCACATGGCAAATATGCACATGATAAAATGTTCCACATCACTAGCCATCAGGTAATAAATACAAATTAAGATCATGATGGGTTATCAGCACAGAGCTATTAAAAAATGTGGAGATATTAGATCTCTTACACATTCCCACTGACAGTGTGAAATAACAGAGCCATTCTGGAAAACAGTCTGGCAGTTTCTTAAAAAACACTAAACATAACATTTATCATATGAATCAGCAATCTCACTCCTGAGCAGAAATAAATTTAGGTTCACACAAAAATCTGAACTGCTACTGCTGCTATTTAGTCACTAAGTTGTGTCCAACTCTTTTTCGACCCCACAGACTTCACAAATCTTAATTAAGTGTTATTCATACGAGCCCAAAACTTGAAAGGACCCAAATCTCCTTTAATAAGCTAACGGTTAAATAAACTGTGGTACATCCATACCATGGGATAACAGTTGCAATCAAAGGGAACTAATTATTGATAGGCAGAGCAAACTGGATGGATCCTAAAGGCATTAGCGTGAGTTTTTTAAAGAGTCAATTTCAAAAGGTCTTATGAATGATCTTACATAACATTCCCCAAATGACAAGAATACAGAGATGCAAATGCCCATCAGCAGGTAAATGGATAACCAAGTTATAACATATCCTTATGTTAAAATACGACTTCACAATGACAGGAAATGTCTACTGATAAATGCAGCAACATGGGTGAATATCAGAAAATGGCTATGCCAAGTAAAAGAAACCAGACACAAAAGAACACACTCACTGTATGACTGCATTACATGAAAACCTAGAAAAGTCGAAACTGTTAACAAGAGAAGGCATATCAGTGATTGCCAGGGGCTGGGTAGGGGAATTCACTGTGAAAGGGAACAAAAGAATGTTTTGAAGTGATGCAGATATTCTGTGTATTGGTGTATTGATTGTGGCACTGATACCAGACTGTATACAATTATCAGAACTCATTGAGCTGGACACTTAAAATCATGGAATTTTATTTTGCTTATGACTTATAATTCAATAAAGTTGGACAAATGAAAAAAATATATTATTAGGCATATAGGAGCAAATGTTCAATATACTTCAGTTTGACTTTTACAATAAAAAGTCCCTATCATAAAAAAAAAAAAAAAGAATACAGAGATGCAAAACAGATTAGTGCTTTGCCTGAAATTAGGGACAATGTGGCCTGGGGGAAGAGGGTATGTTTGACTATAAAGAGGTAACAAGAGGGAGAGCTTTGGTGATGGGATTGTTTGGAACTGTTCTGCATCTTGTGAGGTTATATGAATATACACATGTGATTACTTTGCCAACAAAGGTCCATCTAGTCAAGGCTATGGCTTTTCCAGTAGTCAAGTACGGATGTGAGAGTTGGACTGTAAAGAAGGCTGAGCGCCAAAGAACTGATGCTTTTGAACCATGGTGTTGGAGAAGACTCTTGAGAGTCCCTTGAACAGCAAAGAGATCCAACCAGTCCATCCTAAAGGAAAGCAGTCCTGAATATTCATTGGAAGGACTGATGCTGAAACTGAAACTCCAATACTTCGGCCACCTGATGCAAAGAGCTGACTCATTTGAAGAGACCCGGATTCTTGGAAAGACTGAGGGCGGGAGGAGGAGGGGACAACAGAGGATGAGTTGATTGGATGGCATCACCAACTCGATGGACATGAGTTTGAGTAAACTCCAGGAGTTGGTGATGGACAGGCAGGTCTGGCGTGCTGCAGTCCACGGGGTCACAGAGAGTCAAACACGACTGAGTGACTGAATTGAATTGAACACATGTAATAAAGTTGCATTAGAACTATACTCACTATCGTAACAGTGTTCATTTCCTGGATTGATATTGCACTGTAGTTATATAAGAAGTAATCACTGGGGAAAAAACTGGGTACAAAGGACCTCTCTCTAACTTCCCATCAATATATTATTTCAAAACAAAAAGTTAAAAAAAAAAAAAACCAAAACAAATAACTAAGCTTTATTTAGTGCTCTTCTTGTAGGTAGTATTTTATCCTCATACAGAGGAGGAATGAAGACAGAGACTCAGATTAAGCTGACCTAGGTCACACAGTAGTGGGGTTGTGATTTGAACCCATGGCCAAGTGACCACAGAAGGCAGGCTCTGTACTGCCACACTTTACAAAAATGTCATAGAAAGCTATGGGGTCACAGATTGCATCACTGTGACAGACAGGATATTAGTGCCTGAATTAAGAACCCCATTTGTGTATGGTGGTGAATTTAACCTAAGTGAATTTAAAACCAAGTAAACGCTACCTCAACAATACTCTGTTACCCATAAAAAGTTAGCGGGTAAACATAATTTCTATTCAAGTCTGAGTACACTTAAAGTTCCTCTATACAGACACAGATATGTAGAGAACGGACTTGTGGACATACATGGTGGAGGAAGAAGAGGGTGGGACGAATTGAGAGAGCAACACTGACATATACACACTAACATGTAAAACAGAGAGCCAGTGGGGAGCTGCCGTATAACACAGGGAGCTCAGCTTGGTGCTCTGTGAAGACCTAGAGGGGTGGGGCGAGAGAGAGGCTCAAGGAGGAGGGGATATTTGTATACGAACAGCTGATTCAAGTTGTTGTACACCAAAAACTAACAACACTGTAAAGCAATTATCCTCCAATTAAAAATAAAATAAAGTTCCTTTATACAGACTGATAGAGATCAGGATCTGGAATATATCCTTCCAGAAGTTAGAGTGATTAAAATCTGATTAACTAAAGAAAAATAATTCTGTGAGAAGTGTGAAGATACTTTCTTTTTAATCATTCATCACTGTGTGCTTAATGGCCATAGTTGTTTCTTTCTGGTATTTATAAGGTTGAAAAAGTTCTAAATGGTGCATAGACTCCTGTAAGTCTGTTTTCAAATATTACCTTTGATGACGCCTGCACCCCGCCCCCCACCACCACTCCCTGCACCTTCCTGCATAAGAAATTCCCCTAATCCTGCTCTGATTCTTCTCTCTTGGGCAGCTATTCTTCTATTTCATTCATATTTATTATTTATCATCTGGCTATCACAAGTAAAATGTAAATCATCTGCTGAGTTCACTGATATTCCAAGCACCTAAACATGTACTTGACACATAGCAGTACTCGATAATATTTAGTGGATGAGTGAATGAACTTCCTTAGTGATGCACACACCTTGTGATTCACACTTTCACCATGGAGAAACTCTGCAGCACTGGGAAACATGCTCAAAAATGTTCACAGCACTATTTTTCATAAAAGTCCACAATGAGAAACAATCTAAATGTCCATCAACAGTAGAACAAAAATACTATAGTATATACAAATATTATAACACTATACAAGTTGGAATCAAGATTGCTGGGAAAAATATCAATAACCTCAGACATGCAGATGACACCACCCTTATGGAAGACAGCAAAGAAGAACTAAAGAGTTTCTTGATGAAAGTGAAAAAAGAGAGTGAAAAGGTTAGCTTAACGCTCAACATTCAGAAAACTAAGATCATGGCATTCAGTCCCATCACTTCATGGCAAATAGATGGGGAAACAATAGAAACAGTGACAGACTTTATTTTCTTGGACTCCAAAATCACTGCAGATGGTGACTGTAGCCATGAAATTAAAAAATGCTTGCTCCTTGGAAGAAAAGCTATGACCAACCTAGACAGCATATTAAAAAGCAGAGACACTACTTTGCCAACAAAGGTCCGTCTAGTCAAGGCTATGGTTTTTCCAGTAGTCATGTATGGATGTGAGAGTTGGACTATAAGGCAAGCTGAGCACTGAAGAATTGATGCTTTTGAACTGTGGTGTTGGAGAAGACTCTTGAGAGTCCCTTGGACTGCAAGGAGATCCAACCAGCCAATCCTACAGGAACTCAGTCCTGAATATTCACTGGAAGGACTGATGCTGAAGCTGAAACTCCAATACTTTGGCCACTTGATGTGAAGAATTTACTCATTGGAAAATACCCTGATGCTGGGAAAGACTGAAGGCAGGAGGAGAAGGGGATGAGATGAGACAGAGGATGAGATGGTTGGATGGCATCACTGACTCAATGAACATGAGTTTGATTAATCTCCGGGAGTTGGTGATGGACAGGGAAGCCTGGAGTGCTGCAGTCTATGAGGTCACAGAGAGTCAGACATCACTGAGTAAACTGAACTGAAACTGAAACGACAATGAAGTCAATGTATGTAAACTACATATGGCTGAATTCTCAAAAGTATGTTGAGTGAAGAAAGTCCCAGAAGAATATATATTATACTCTATGCTGCTGCTAAGTCACTTCAGTCATGTCCGACTCTGTGAGACCTCATAGTAGGCAGCCAACCAGGCTCCTGCGTCCCCGGGATTCTCCAGGCAAGAACACTGCAGTGGGTTGCCATTTCCTTCTCTAATGCACGCACGCATGCTAAGTCGCTTCAGTCGTGTCCAATTCTCTGTGACCCTATGGACAGCAGCCCACCAGGCTCCTCTGTCCAAGGGATTCTCTAGACAAGAATACTGGAGTGGGTTGCCATTTCCTTCTCCAGTTATACTCTATATCAAAGTTCAAAAATACTATTTAGGAAAGCATGTATAGCAGATAAACTATAAAGGAAAACAAGAGAATGATTAATACAAAATTCTGGATAATGGCTATGCCAAAGAAGGAGGAGAGAATAAGCAGCTCCCCTGCAATACTAATTTTATCCCATCTATCTTTCATGAACCAAACCACTTTGAAGGCCTAAGAGCACATGGAAATAAACGAGTGCAAGCCAATGAAGCTTCAAGCCTAGTCTAGGGATAAGAGAGCCTGAGGACTAGTAACCCTCACAGCTACCCAGCTCTAGTGTATTAAGTATCATCCCCACTGTACTGATCAGGAAACTGAGCCTGTGGTCATTCGACTACTAAGTGCCAACTGCGGAATTTGAAATCTGCCTAAGGATACATCTTGTGTACATTCTACATGGAAAATATTTAAATGAAAAGGATATGCATGCATGCTAAGTCACTTCAGTCGTGTACGACTCTTTGCGACTCACTGGACTGCAGCCCACCATGCTCCTTTGTCCATGGGATTTTCTAGGCTCCAGATAAGAATATTGGAGTGGTTGCCATGTCCTCCTCCAGGGGATCTTCCCAACCCAGGGATCGAACCCGTGTCTCTTATGTCTCCTGCATAGGCAGGCAGGTTCTTTACCACTAGCACCGCCTGGGAAGCCCATGGGATATAGCACAGACTATAAAGCTATATGCCCTATATATTATTCCTCTTTATTGACTGTTTTATATCCCTGAAGCAATCTTTATGAGACTCTATTTCCTCTTCTGTAAAGTAACAGCAGCATGATAATCATGACAATGGTTACCATATTGACAATTTGTGCTTGTTATTGTGCTAAATATTCCATGCTCAATAGAACAAAATCTGAGGCAGAACTGTTATGAACATTTTATTAATAAATGTATAAAAAGGGCCTAATGATGTTGGGCTGGTACCTGGTAAACCTGTGCATCACACTCTGTGCTCCCAATTAAAATCAGATTAATAGTTGAGTCCTTCTGAAAGGCTCAGCACAACATCACCTACCTCATTCCCTCAGTCACAGAGGTACCTTAACCTAAAACAAGAAACAATGAGGCCAAATGCTGGTCAATCTCAAATTTGCATCTTTACCCATACTTCATTCCCAAGCTCAAGATGTACCTTGTCAGTGTAAGAAAAAAACAAAATAAAACAAAACAGGCATTGTGTATTATACAGTAAACACCTGAACACTTATATGAAACACCTGAACACTATTCTGGAAAGGGTGGGAATACTGCAGAAACATAATACAACTCCCAGTTTTGAAAAGGGAAAATTTGGAATCTGAAAGGCAAGCAGGGAGCCAACTTCAATTCAAGAGAAATAGAAAGCAAACATACCAGTACAAATTGCTTCTCTTTGCTGATACCAGAATATGTGCTAGGTACAAGCTAAATAAGGAAATCACCTATTTATTAATCAAGTTGAAACAACTAACATTTCTGTATTTATCTGTGTTTTAAAGGAAAAGGGCTGTTGAAGCTATTACATAAATTTTTGTGTTTGCTAAAAAAAATCATGAAAAAAATCATGAAAGACTGCAAGGAGATCAAACCAGTCAATCCTAAAGGAAATCAATCCTAAATATTCATTGGAAGGACTGATGCTGAAGCTCCAATACTTCGGCCGCCTGATGTGAAGAGCCAACTCATTAGAACAGACCCTGATGCTGGGAAAGATTGAAGGCAGGAGGAGAAGGGGACAAGAGAGGATGAGATGGTTGGATGGCATCACCAACTCAATGGACATGAGTTTCAGCAAGCTACAGGAGATGGTGAAGGACACGGAAGCCTGGTGTGCTGCAGTCCATGGGGTTGCAAACAGTCAGACATGACTGAGTTATCAAACAACAACAACAAAGGTCACAAAAGAACATGGCTGATATAAGAGATTAATGACAGATCATAAAGAACACATTTATAAAAGCAGCTGGATTTAAGCTTTAGTAGATCTGGTTTTATTCTTTTCTACAGAATAAATGTTTACAGTTTGAAGACATAAACTCCATAAAAGAGATGAATGTGGATTCAAAGCCTCTTACTGCACACTGGATCACAGACATAAGTAAGCTGACGGTTAGGACCATGAGATGGATCACACCAGTCAGGCAGGCATGGGAGAAAAGGAGAGATCTATGAAATGGAAAATGGTGCTCTGTCCATGGTCCTGTCAATACTATTGATGGCTTGCTACTTAAGTGTATGAATGTATATATAATAAAAGACCCAATTAAAATGCTACCTACAAGAAACCCAATCTAAATATACATACAGGTTTAAAAAAATCAAAGTATGGAAATATAAACATATTCAAATAAAAAGCACATGAAACCCGGAGGACTGTATAATTTTATAAGACAGAGTAGACTACAAAACTACAACTATTATCAGATATAAATTTAGGACAGTGTATAATGATAAAGAGCTTGGTTCCTTATGAAGACACACAATCCTGAATGCTCAAGTACCTAATTAACAGTGTCAGAACACATAATGTAAAAACTGATACTTAAAGTGAAAGAAAACAAGTCCGCACGACGGTTGGAGATTTCAACTCTCCTCTCAGAAATCAATAGAGCAGTAGACAGAAAATCAGTAAAGACAGATTTGAACAAAACCATCAAATAACTTGATCCAATTGATGTTTAAAGAATACCCAGTGTTAGTAGAATACATATTCTTAAAGTGTGAATGGAATATTCACCAAGATATAATATATGCTGGACAATAAAACAAGTATAAAAAACAAACACACACAAAATATGTTCCATGTGAGAGAGCTAATTCTTAGGTAGGTTGATAAGAAGTCTGGGGTCCCCAAGGAGGAGAAAGTTGTCTGGGGCTCTCTAGGAGGAGCAAAGGATAAACATTTTTTTTTCTACATTCCTGCATCTTAGTCACACAAGACTTTCTTTAAGCCCAGAGCTATTGATTGTACAACAAAACAGCTCATCATGCTCAAGGGTATGTTTTTCCTTAAACTCTGTACCAATGATTATATGACAACAATGTATCCTTCTTAAGAACCTTAACTAATTAATTCTGTCATCTTAAAAAAAATGTATGTGTGTGCATATATATACACACACACATTTTTTTCGTGGGGGTGGGGCGGGTGGAGACTGCTATGGGTCTTAGTTGTGGCATGTGGGATCTAGTTCCCTGACCAGGCAATGAACCTGGGCCCCCTGCATTGGGATTGTGGAGTTTTAGCCACTGGACCACCATCATCTTAAAGTGCATGTTATGAGAGTGGGTCTGGTAAGATCTTTCTATTGTTAGTTCTAATCCAGTTATCTTAAAATGTAAAGTGGGAGTGGGTCTGGTAAGACCTTTACAACCTTGAGACAGTCTTTTGATTTATTGTTAATAACCAATTAAAAAAGTATATAGCTCCCCTGCTAAGATAAGTGACAGGGCACTCTCCCTCCCCCTTCTGATGTCTATGTCAGACGCTTTCTCTGGCCTTTTTCACTGTAATAAAACTTCTGCTACATAAAAGCTCTGAGTGATCAAGCCTGGTCCCTGATCCTGAAGCTAAACCTTCAGAGATCATGAATCCAATATCATTCACTGTAAGCTATCACATGAATACAATGAAATAAACTTAGAAATCACTAACAGAAAACTGGAAAACTCCCAAATATTTGTAAACTGAACAACTTACTTCCCACCATGTGTTAATGAAAAAAGGTCTAAAAACCAATGATCTAAGAATTCTCTTTCAGAAGCTAGAAAAGAAGAGCAAATTAGTCCCCCAAAAAAGTAAAAGGAAGGAAATAAATAAGGAGCAGAATACAATAAACAGGAAAATGGGAATAAAGAGAAAAAAAAAAATCAATGAAACCCAAGACAGACTTTGGGGTGGGATAAAATTAATAACTAACCCAGAAAAATGACCAAAATGCAAAGTAAAACAGGCCATTTCTACAGAGTCCATGGAGCTTTAAAAAGTATGGGAATATTACCTGTGATGACCCAAGGATGAAAGAGCAGATAAGGAGGGTCTTGGAAAGCAGGAAGGAAGAATCAGGCCCTTATTGTCCTTCCCTCCATGTTGTAACTATTAATGGATTTCGGGTCCTCCTGAGTAGTGTAACCTGTCTCCCCTCCTACCCCACAGGGAGAAGGTAATTGCCCTACTCCTTCCCCCACCCAGTATCCAATCAGCAAATGACCTACAAGACCCCATCCCACTCCTTGTACTCTGGGTATAAAAGTGGACTAAGGAGCCTGGTTCTCTCTTGAGCTAGTCTGCTGTTCTAACAGCATCTCCTACTCTAATAAACTTTATTTCCCTCTCATTCTGTCTCATATCTGGAAGTTCTTTTCCAACCCACGCCCAGACCATGACATTATCAACCCGATTAAATAGGTTGATTCTTTAAAAACATAATTATCAGAATCTTCTCAAGAAGAATCAGAAAACCTGAATAGCTCTATATCAATTAAAGAAATTGAATTCATAATTTAAATTTTTCCCATAAACAAAGTTTAGACCTAGAAGAGACCACTGGATTCCAAACATTTAAAGATAATTCTAACTCTAAACAATTCTTTTAAAAAATAGAGGAGGGGCACTGCCCATCTCATCTTATAAGCCCAATATTACCTTGATACTAAAATCAAGGAAAGAAAAGTACAGACCAAAATCTCATTAACGAAATATCAGAAAATCAAATGCAGAAATACATGAAAATAATAATACATCATTTAAGTAGGGTTTATTACAGAAATGAAGAGCTGGTTAAGCATCCAAATCAATTAAAACAATTCACTATATTAATAGAATTAAGGAGAAAAACCATATCTTTGAAAAATTCAATACCCACCCAAGATAAAAAACAAAACCTCTCAGCAACCCAGAAACAGAATGAAACTTCCTCAACCTGATAATGACCATGTATTAAAATTCTGCACCTAGCATATTTAATGATGAAATACTGAAATACTGTTTTCTGGTGTGACTTGGAAGAATGTAAGGGTGTCCACTCTCACAAGTTCTATTCCAAGCTGTTTTAGTTTCTTTAGATAAAGATAATATTTTTTGTTTTTAAAGTTTACTTTTAGTATAAAATTATTTTTGAATAAGTAAAACATTTACTCATCAAAAGTAAAAAAATATATTAGAAAGTATACCAAGTTTCTCTTTTGCCCCGATCCCTCTATCCATTGCATTCCATCTGCTCCACTTCCCTATAGGTCACCATTTTTATTAAACCATTTTTGTGGTTTATCCTTTTAAGTAACTTTTTCACTCCATAAAAGTTGTTTTTGCAAAAATTCTTTTTGAAAAACAAAAACAAAAAAAACTAGCAAACTACTATATACATAGTGTATAGCATCTTCTATGGAGTATTGTTGCCTAACAAAACTTAACCTGATTTTAATCAGTTAAACTTCTAGTTGAGGGGAATTACCTGAAGAGCCTATGAGGGAATACCACACAAATCCAGAATGCAAAATATTTTACAATCCAACTGATTGCTTCTCTCCAACATGTACAAAATAAAGACAGGAGAAAATAAAAGACAGGAGAGGGAACTATTCTAGATTAAGAAAGACTTAAGAAGTATGACATCCAAACATGATGGCTAATCCTTGGCTGCTTTCTGGTTAAAACAGCTTAAAGCTGAGCTTCCTGGGTGGTGCAGTGGTAAGGAATCCATCTGCCAATGCAGGAGACAAGGGTTTGATCCCTGATCCAGGAAGATCCCACAGGCCATGGAACAACTAAGCCCATGTGCCAGAACTATTGAGCCTGTGCTCAACAAGAGAAGCCACAACAGTGAGAAGCACATGCACCACAACTACAGAGTAGCCCCCACTTGTCGCAACTAGGGGAAAGTCCACACAGCAACAAAGACTCAGCACAGCCAAAAATTAATTAATTGATTAAAAAAAAAAAAGCACAAACAGCTTACAGCACATTTCTGGGGGGTAAATGTGAAGACAGACTTGTACTAGAAAGAACACAAGGGAATAATAGCTATTTTAGTTGTCCATGGAAATTATATTGGGATTATCAAGGTTACTTTTTTTTGGAGATGCTAGTTAAACTATTTTAAGGATGAAATGCCAAACCTGTGATTTACTTCAAAGCACCAAAAATAAATAAAAATAAATTAGTATTAAAAGCAGGAAAAATATGTTGCCAATTTTTAAGGCTTTATGTATGCTTTTTCTTAATTAAAAAAAAACTGGATCTAGTTACAACAGAAACAGAGTTACTCAGGTCACTACCAGCTGGTAAAGAATCTACCCGCCAATGCAGGAGCTGCAGGAGATATGGGTTCAATCCCTGGGTCTGGAAGATCCCCTGGAGAAGGAACTGGCAACCCTTCCAGTATTCTTGTTGGCAAAATTCCAGGGACAGAGGAGTCTGGTGGGCTGTAGTTCATGGGGTCACAAGAGTTGGACACAACTGAGCATGCACAAACAACAGAAAAAGGCATACAACATAGAACATGATAAAAACTGAACTCTCTCAGGAAAGTCCTAAGAGATGAAATAAATACACCATCAGTTTTCGTCTTAAAAGGATCTACTTTATCTACATTGTAAAATTCTTCTCTCCTGCCCTTTGGATTTTATAATACTAAACCCATTATAAAATCCAGCACAATAAAGCACTCTCAAAGCAACAACAGCAACAGATATTGTCACATATATAAGCCCTGTTTTTCTCAATATAGTAAAGATTTACAAAAGGAAAAAAATAAAGTAGCAAAAAAAAGCAGCAAAGAATGTCATTAAAAAAAAAAAAAAAAAAAAAAAGGCAGCCATCAGGGATTGGGTTCTCTACCAAAACAAGCATTAAGCTGGAAAAAATGATCAAAATCAACTAACCCAGAACTATGAAACTGGTTCAGACATTTACAGCAATCAAGGAAGACTTTAATGAAGGAAGGGGCTGCTTAGGTAGGAGAGCTGCTTGCATGAACCAGCTACCATGCCCAAATATCTTAAATTCTGCTGCAGAGTAGGGACAGCAGCCCACATCCCTGGGGTGGCTGGCTGGTGTAGGTGGGCAGTAAGGATCTTGTACTCTAAGATTTGGGGGTTATGTGATTTAGTTAACATGGGGGTTCCCTGATGGTCAGCTGAGATTCTTGACTTTATTCAGCTCCCCTGCAGCAGCTTCTCTGGCAGCACACATCAGAACATTTAAAAAGGAATACACACTTTTAAATCTACACATTTAAGAAACCTCTGAGAGGTCAGGTCACAGGCTGAGATAACAGGTCAATAACACATACAAGTAAGGCTTTGCATAAAGAGTTTGGAAAAGTTGCTATACAGATACCTGAAGACCTCAACAAGCAACAAAATCAACCCCTGAGGAGGAGAACCTGACTTCCAGAGTTACCACAATACTCAAAATGTCCAGTTCTCAACAAAACATTACAAAGAAATCAGGAAATATGGGTTCATTCATAGGAAAAAAGAATTTGACAGAAATGGTAGAGTTGAATAGGCAGAAGAAACAAACATCAGCAAAGCTGAAGATATGGCTATTACCTTCCAGTCTGAGGAGTAACAATGAAAAAAGAATGAAGAAATGCTCACTGCAACACTATTTACAATAGCCAAGATGTGGAAGCAACATGCATGTCCATCAACAGATGAATGGATGGATAAAGATGTGGTATATATACACAATGGAATATTACTCAGCTGTAAGAAAGAATGAAATAATGACATTTGCAGTCACATGGATGGACCTAGAGACTGTCATATTGAGTGAGGTAAGTCAGATGTAGAAAGACATATCATATGCTGCTGCTTATATGTGGAATCTAAAAAATATGGTACAAATGAACTTATTTACAAAACAGAAATAGAGTCACAGATATAGAAAACCAACTTATGGTTATGGGGGGCGGGGGTGGAAGGGCGGGAAGGATAAATTGGGAGATTGGGATTGACAAATATATAGTACTATATATAAAATAGATATTTAATAAGAACCTACTACGAGCACAGGAAACTCTACTCAATGCTCTAACGATCCATAAGAAAAAAATCTAAAAAGGAGTGGATATATGCATATGTATAACTGACTCAATCCTCTGTACAGCAGCAACTAACAACATAAATCAACTATACTCCAATAATTTTTTTTAAAAAAGGAAGAAAAGAATAAAGTGAACAAAATTTGAGGGACCTGTTAGGTACCATCAAACATACCAATGTAAACATCATGGCACTTCCAGAGGAGAAGAGAGAGAAAAAGGCAGGGAAAAAATGTACAGAAATAATGACTGAAAACTTCCTAAATCTGATGAAAGACATGAATCTATATGTCTAAGAACCTCAACAAACTCCAAGCAACATAAACTTAAAAAGATCTTGTTAAGAAACATAATAATGGTCACTCTCAGTTCAGTTCAGTAGCTCCATCATGTCCAACTCATTGTGACCCCATGAATCGCAGCACGCCAGGCCTCCCTGTCCATCACCAACTCCTGGAGTTTACTCAAACTCATGTCCATTGAGTCGGTGATGCCATCCAGCCATCCCATCCTCTGTCATCCCCTTCTCCTCCTGCCCCCAATCCCTCCCAGCATCAGGGTCTTTTCTAATGAGTCAACTTATCACATGAGGTGGCCAAAGTATTGGAGTTTCAGCTTCAGCATCAGTCCTTCCAATGAACACCCAGGACCGATCTCCCCTAGAATGGACTGGTTGGATCTCCTCTAGAGCCTTCTAATTTTTCTACTCCTCAGGGATTACTAAGTTTTCCTCACTGACTGCTGGAGCAGTCCATTTGTGACTTTTCCAAACCAGTTTGCAATGTATGAATTCCTTATGAAGTGTGGTCTCTTCCATACTATTTAGTGACCAGCCAGTAAACTGACAAAAATTTCCTTAAATGCCTGAATCCAAAAGGAGAGAGGTAGCACCTCTAAATCTCAGCAAAGCCAGAGTCCAGCCCTCTAGTCCTAAAGGATACATGAGACTGATCAAGACACACAACCTCCAAGTTTGGAGCCTTCTTACCATTCTGCAGCAGCCTCTTCCTTTATCAAGCACTCCTCTGGTTCTTTTGAGTGTGTGATCAAGGTCCAGAGTCTGAAATTGCTGATTCTAATAATTTTTTTGCTTTTTTAAAATAAATTGTTTCAGTGGAGGGACTGATCCCTAGAGAATGCTGAAGTGTGTATAACTCTAAAGGAAATTTCATACAAGTAATATAAAAAAGAAAAATCATAGGCCACCTATCTCCTAAACATGGAAGCAAAAATCCTAACAGTAGCAAACTAAATTCTGCAATGTGTCAGGAGGATAATTTAACATCATCAAGTAGACTTTGGCCTGGGAATGCAAGCTATTCTACTATTAGAAAATTAAATCTTTGAATTCATCACATAACAGATTAAAGAAAAAATTATTTTCACCAGATGCAAAAAAAAGTGTTTTCTCTGGGTTGGAAGATACCGTGGAGAAGAAACTGGCAACCCACTCCAGTATTCTTGCCTGGAAAATCCCATGGATGGAGAAGCCTGGCAGGCTACAGTCCATGGGGTCGCAAAGAGTCGGACACAACTGAGCCACTTTACAGACAGCTTTAACTGCAAGCTTCCCTCCGCATTCTCTTCCCACTGATAAGATCCCCTAACAAACCACCCCTTAATCGAAGAGAACAGACAGTTTCTGCTGATCCTTCAACAGTGGGTTTCGGTTCCTTGCCAGCTCACAGAATCATTCACACACGTCAGGGAATCAGGGGACATCCTACTTTCAGAACAGTACATACAAAGCCTGCCTCCTAGAGTACCTGGTGGCTGACTCTGTCCCTGTGTGGCCTTGCATGGCACGTGGTGTCCTCCTCCACCACAGGTTGTGAGTACATGTGACTAATACACCACTGAACATCTCATTTGTCTAGTGTTAGGTGTGGTGTGTTGGGCCATTCTTATGATGGGAGTCTCTCCTTCACCAATAGGATAGGAGTTGTCTATTAAACAATACATATTAGATGTTTAGTTTAGTAAGTTAATATCTATAATCTTATAAAAGAGATGTATGAAATCTTTATAGTAAACCTTAAATGTAAAACTTTTCTCTGTGAGATCAGGAACAAGACAGAAGCACCACTGGCACCACTTTAATTCAACAGTGGACTGGAGATTTTAGGCAGCATGGTAAAGCAAGAAAAAGAAAGGTTTAAGGATTGGAAGTGATGAAATAAAAGTGTTGTTATTCACAGAGTATAAGATTATTCACAGATGATATGACTGTATATGTAGAAAAGCCAAAGGTATAGAGAAATTACTAGATTTAGTAAGATTCAAAAGTTACCAAAAAGAAATATATATATATATATATAAAATACTTACAGGAACAATTATAAATATTTAATGAGTTACTTAAGAAAAATGTAATAAGAGTTATGGATTAGAAAACATTACCAACATATAAATTCTCCCCAAATTGAAACAATTTTCCACAATCAATATCCTACCAGTCTTTTTGTGGAACTTGAAACTGGATTCTAAATTCCATATGCTAATTCAAAGAGCTAAAGATAGTCAAAGGATGTTTCTTAAGAATAACAATAAATAGTGGGAGGGGAGGTTTACACAAGGACCTCTTACCTGCTATTAAAACCTGCTGTAAAGACATAGTGTTTCAGAAAGTATGGCATTGGTTGGGGGAGTGACAAGTAGACAGAAAGATCAGAACTGGCTGAAAAACAGAGATCAAGTACTGAGAAACAGACTCATGCATATACAGAAAGCTAATAACTGATAAGGATGGCAGTGCGCTGGTAAAAGAATGGTATTTTCAACAATGGTGCTGGGGCAGTTAAGAAAAAGTTAAACTAGACCCTAACCTCTTGTCACACATACAAATCAACTCGACCAGAAACATAAATGTGAAGGGCAAAACTACAGAACTTTTGAGAGAAAACAGGAAAATAATTTCATCACTTTGGGGTATGGAAAGACCTTAAAACTAAAGGAAGATTCATTAAATTAAGTTTGGCCGGGAATTCCCTGGTGGTCCAGAGGTTAGGACTCCATGCTTTCACTGCCAAGGGCCCAGGTTCAGTCCCTGGGCAGAGAACTAAGATCCTGCAACTCATGTGGCACAGCATACATCAATCAGTCAATAAGCAAGTAAACAAACAAAGGTCTTGTTTAAGAGACCCTATAAAAAAGAAACAATGGCAGAAGGTATCTAGAACGTTAAAGAACTCCTATTAAAACAAATCAATATAAAGATAGGAAAGAGACTTGAATAAGCACTTCACAATAACGGAAATTCAAATGGTTGATATGTGTATCAGATTAAAAAAAAGTTAAGAAGAAACACCCATCAGATTGCCAGAAAAATAAAAGGAAGGATAACATCAAATGCTGGTGAGCATCCACATCTTAGCCAACAGGAACATAGACTAGTTGCTGGTGGGTGTATGAGAGCTGGTAAAAAAAAAAAAAAAAAAAAAAAAAAGAGCTGGTAAAAGTTAAATCTAATTTTTGCATACCCCATGACCCAGAATTCTACTTTTCAGTAAAACACACACACACACACACACAAAACTTGAGACTCCTGTACATGAACAGCAAGATACATTAATGAGAATGTTAATAGTTGAAACAAATAATAGCTGTCCAAAATGAGCAACATTTCAAATGCCCAGTAACAACAGAAAAATTGTGGTATATTTGTACAGTATGTTATTAAACAGTATCAAAAATGAATGAACTATAGCTTATATGCAGTAACATGTATGACTCCTTCAATGATTAATGAAAATAGCAAGAAATGAAATATACCAATGTTGTTCCTTTTACACAAAGTCCCCAAACAGACCAAATTATATTTACCATAGATGGGGAAACAGTGGAAACAGTGGCTGACTTTATTTTTCTGGGCTCCCAAATCACTGCAGATGGTGATTGCAGCCATGAAATTAAAAGACGTGCTTACTCCTTGGAAGGAAGGTTATGATCAACCTAGACAGCATATTAAAAAGCAGAGACATTACTTTGTCAACAAAGGTCCGTCTGGTGAAGGCTATAGTTTTTCCAGTGGTCATATATAGATGTGAGAGTTGGATTATAAAGAAAGCTAAGTACCAAAGAATTGATGCTTTTGAAGTGTGGTGTTGGAGAAGACTTGAGAGTCCCTTGGACTGCAAGGAGATCCAACCAGTCCATCCTAAAGGAGATCAATCCTGGGTGTTCACTGGAAGGACTGATGTTGAAGCTGAAACTACAATACTTTGGCCACCTGATGTGAAGAGATGATTCATTGGAAAGACCCTGATGCTGGGAAAGATAGAGGGCAGGAGGAGAAGGGGATGACAGAGGATGAGATGGTTAGATGGCATCACCGACTCAATGGACGTGGGTTTGGGTGAACTCCAGGAGTTGGTGATGGACAGTGAGGCCTGGCGTGCTGTGGTTCACGGGGTCGCAAAGAGTCGGACACAACTGAGCGACTGAACTGAACTGAACTGAAATGAGGCAAGTGACTATCTACGAGATGGGAAGGGATAATGGGAAAGGGAGACCCAGGCAACTTCTGGGATACTGGCAATGTTCATTTCTTGATCTAGGTGGTAGTTAAATGAGAGTTCACTTAAACTGTTTATTGCATGTGTGTTTTCGTCATAATTTTAAAAACTTTAAATGTCCTAATTTGGGGGGAGGGGGGAACCTATTCAACAAAACTGAAAAAGTAAGAACAGTTAGGAAATAGCTGAAACAATCCTAAGAAATAGAGAAAGCCTGATCTAAGAGGATTTAAAGAAAAGGGAACAGATTTCTGATAGATATGAAAAGAAAGTTGACAAAGTCAAGGAAGAAGCTTTGACTTTTAGCTTAGTACTTTTTAAATGTATACTGAATATATAGGAAAACAAAACACAAAAATAATGGATTATTTCACAATCAAGTTAAATATTTAAACAAATTGACTTTTACTAACTAAATAGTGTCATAGGTATGATTTTTAAGAGACTTTTTCTACTTTTAAAGACAATTTAATTTGCCATGACCTATTAATCATCATGCTTTCCAGTTCTTTTCTTTAATTCTGCTAATACATGACACCAAGTATTTTTAAGTTGTATAGGGTTATTATAAAAAAAAGGAGGCCCCTTGCCCAAGTGCACAATGAAAGATGATGGATAAACTCCCAAAACTCTTTCCCTCTTTATCACCCTAACATTTCTATTAGTTTTCCATTAAATCAAAATATGAGCATTTACTAATATTCACAACTGAATCACAGAACATATTACATTTATACTTCTCAGTGTTGCTGGATGTAATTAACAGTTTCTACATTTTATAATTTGCTTAGTTTTTAGGTATTCGTCACTAAATCAGCCCCGAACTTTCCAACAAATCCCTTTCAATATGTTCAAGTATATCAAGTGGTCTATGAATTTCACTTTTTTTTACTCAGATGTATCCTTCTCTGAAGTCTTTCTCCAGCTGCTCCCTGGTGGCTCAGTGGAAAAGAATCCACCTGCAATGCAGAGGACTCGATCCCTGGGTTGGGAAGATCCCCTGGAGGAGGAAATGGCAACCCACTTCAGTATTCTTGCCTGGAGAATCCCATGGACAGAGGAGCCTGGTGGGCTTCGGTCCGTAGGGTTACAAAGAGTTGGACATGACTGAGCAACTGAACACACATACATACATAAACATACACAATCTTCCCTCAAGTCTGCTGCAAGCTACCATCCTGGACTTTGCTTCACTATCATCCTGGAAATTCCTTGGCCTGATTCCGTTAACATAATTATCTATTTGCTTTATGCTGATGAAACAGGGAGTTTCAAAGTATCCATGTCAGAATAATAACTAAAAATAAGCCACAGAATGAAATATAAAATTTATTGTTCTGTTTAGGATATAACAATACAGTTAATGTTGTGATTTAAAATCAGTTGAAAAAATCCTTTACTATTATTATCAACCAGATTAAGACACTTGGTTGATTATATTCATTTGTTCAGGGGTGGGAATTTTTTTTGGGGGGGGTTGCTATTACTTTTTCTTTTATTATATAACACATTTATATTGTTTCAAAAATCAATACTGCAATATAAGTTACACTGACATGGGTCTGGTTTCATCCCTATCCCTTCCCTATTTTTCCTCTTGCCTCCATTAGTAGCCATTTTTAGTTTTTTATTATTTCTTTTAAAAATATAAGCATATATATTCTCTTTTTCCTTCTCACTTATTTCTCTTCTTCCCCCTACTTCTTTTTTAAAACATTATTTATTTATTAAAAAAAAATGTGTGCGTTAGTTATGGCACACAACTTGGAGCATGTGGGATCTAATTCCCTGACGAGGGATTGAACCTGGGCCCCTGCATCAGGAGTGTGGAGCCTTAGTCTCTCTCTTGCTTATTTCTTATTGTTACTGAGATACTGCTTTTAGGCTACCTCAGTGGACAGAGGTAAGAAACACACACTAACACATCTCACTCTACTTCTCGGACGTCAGCATGATATATTCTTTAGCGTCTTGCCACTTTCCACTCAGCAATACACCCTGGAATTCGCTCCGCAGCACACTGTGGAGATCTTCCGCGCTGCTTTTCTACATCTGCACAATGATACGGTGCCACACCAGTCTACTGCTAGTCACTCCAACTTTCCACTATTGCGAGCACTACCGCAACAACCCTGAGTATATCTAGTTTCACACTTCTGCAATCCTACCTTTGGGATATATTCCTGAAAGTGAATATTGCTGGGTCAATGAGGAAATGCATTTCCCATTTTGCTAGGTGTTGTCAAATTCCACACCACAGAAGTTCTACCATTTTCACATTCCCATCAGCAACACTGCTGAGTGTCTTACTTTCTCCAGTTTCATGTATAACATTTTTTTTTTTGCCATTGTATTCAGTGAAAACATGGTGTTTCACTATAGTTTTAATTTGTATTTCTACTATTATGAGCATATTGTCATGCTTACATGTATTACTTCTACTTTTCTGTTACCTAAAACCCACTCTTTATTAAATCTTTCCTTCTGCATTCTTTTCTTTTGGTGTCTTTCTACCTTTTGAGTATTTACTGTTTGTCATTTTCACTGATGTAAACATTTTACACTAAGAATTTTCTACTGATAATAGCTTTGGCTATAACCCAGATGTTCATGAGCCATATCCAGTCTGTCACCTGTTTTTGTAAATAAAGTTTTCTTGGAACAGCCAGATTAAATTATTTATATATCATCTTATGACTACTTTCACACTACAATGGAAGAATCTGAAAGTTGCAAAAGACAACATATGATCCACAAACTTTAAAATATTTACTATCCTACTTTTTTTTTTTTTTTTTTAAAGTTTACCGACCCCCACTATAAAGGCTTGATTCTGATGTGTTATGTCAGGAAACTCAACAATTTTATTTGAATTTTCATTTTAAGCCAAGAGTTGTTTGGCAGTATGTTTGTTAGTTTCCAGGTAGAAGGGTCTTTTTCAATTTTCTGTACTGATTTTTAGTCCAAAAATGTGGTATCTATTTCAGGGACGTTTTTGGATTGTTTTGTTTATATATCAATAAAAAATCATTTTTTTCATCAATGCTGCACATGCATTTTCAAGATGATGCATTCTCCCATATGTAATATACAGACGAGATCCACCTTTCGGTTGTGTTATTTAGGTCTTAAATAACCTAAAAAAATTTCTGGTCACTTGACCCATTTTCAACTGAGATTTTTCAGTCTTCTTTTATTAATATGCTCTAATTCTTACTGACTCTCCTGAAACTTTAAAAAAAATCATCAAAATTGTCATTAATATCAATCTGTCCAATAATACATTTTCATTAAGACTTGCGGCTTATCTTATGTTACCTCTTCAAAGAATTTCTAGCCTGAGTTCTACTTTGTGCAACATCAAAATAGTGACCTCTGTTCTCTTTGATTTGTCTGGCATATCTTTGTCTAACCTCTTATTCTTAACTTTCGATTTGTCGTTGTATCTTTTGCATACAGCACGGGGGCAGATTTTGTTATGTTAATTAACTTCAAAATATGTTTCTCTTAAGAAGCCAGTTAAGCTCATGTAATGATATGCCTGATATGGTCTCAATTCTGTCACAGAGAGACAGACTAAATTATTTCACTGTGTTTATTTCCTTTGTTCTTTTTTGCCCCTTCCGTACTTCTTTCGAGGCCTCTCAGGTGGCACTAGTGGTAAAAAAAAAAAAAACAAAAAACAAAACCTGCCTGTCAATGCAGAAGACATAAGAGACATGGGTTCGATCCCTGGGTTGGGAAGATCCCCTGGAGAAGGAAACAGCAACCCACTCCAGTATTCTTGCCTGGAGAACCCCATGGACAGAGGAGTCTGGCAGACTATATATAGCCCATGCGGTTGCAGATTTGGACACGACTGAAGTGACTTAGTAGATTTCTTTTGGTATCTAAGGAACAGTTTGGGTTTTTGTCCTAATGGTCCTTTTTAGATAAATACCTTTATATAACCTTAGTCCTTTCATAAATACTGTCTATTGATTCCCTAGTATAAGTAATATAGAAATCAGCTCTTTTTGCCTCTCATATCATCTCTGCACTGAATCCCCCAGTATCTATTTAAAGTAATATTCTTTGATGCCCTAGTGAATTTCTATAAGGCAATCAATAAGCCTATAAAATCATTTCTTGGTTGCTTGAAATGTATTCTCTAACAGCTTCCTCAGGAAAGATTTACATGAACTATATTTTTTAAGTTCTTGAATAATTGTATTATGTCTACCTTGTCAGGGCATGTAACAAACAAGTGAATACTATTTTGTCACCCCTTCTCCCTGTTATTAATATTAAATTCAATTATACAGTTAGACATAAGAATTTCCTGCAGGACATCTTCCCTGTTGTTTTTTGAAATAAGATCTTTTGACAGTAATATACAGATTCAGCAGCATAGTACTGGCATAAAAACAGACAAACAGATCAGTGGAATAGAACAGAGAGGCCAGAAAGAAGCCCAGACACACACGGACCACTGACACTTGACAAGGGCAGCGCAGCACAAAGAACAGCCTTCTCAACAGCAGTGGTGGGAAAGTGAAAACATCCACATGTAAGATGAATCTGGATCTACGCTTTATACCACATATCAACATGGACTGAGGACAGATCATTGATCTGAACGTAAACATAAAATTAAGAAACTTCATGGAGAAAACATTGGTGGTAAGTAAAGACTTCTTAGATATAGCACAAAAGAAAATAAGATAAATTGGACTTTATCAAAATAACGAATCAAGGATCCTTGGAGAAATAACTCAGGCTGGTACAGAAAAAGTATAAGACAAATCTAGAAACTCTTTGTTTTGTCAGAAAGTAAAGTTCAAAAATCAACAAGGCTGTGTCAAACAAGAAGTAGACTTGAAGGGGTCTGTACTACCCAAATGGGAACAATCTGATTATCAAAAAAAAAAAAAGGAAATGGATTATAACATATTAAATAAAAAACTCAGAGAAGCCCCTAATAATGATAAATAAATGAAAAAGGGAAATGTCACTGAAGCAGTAAAATGTCACTGAAGTAGTAAATTATCAACCAATAAGCATGGAATGATATAAAAAAATCACCATTTTGCAACATGACATTAACAACTGATAAAAGCACAAGTTAGCAGTGCATGTCCATCCAAGGATTTGGGAAACTGAATATTCATAGATCCCCAAACTCATAGGAAGTATTCATTACAAAAGGAACAAAAACCAAAATCTTTTGGGTGAAGAAAAGCATTCACCACCTTAACAAGTGAGTAAACTTGTTTGACCAAAACGAATAATAATCAGAAGAGAAGAGAAACTAAAGGCAAAAAAGAAAAGGAAAGATATACCCATGTGAATGCAGAGTTCCAAGAAGAGCAAGGAGAGATAAGAAAGCCTTCCTCAGTGATCAATGCAAAGAAATAGAGGAAAACAATAGAATGGGAAAGACTAGAGATCTCTTCAAGAAAATCAGAGATACCAAGGGAACATTTCATGCAAAGATGGGCCCAATAAAGGACAGAAATGGTATGGACCTAACAGAAGCAGAAGATATTCAGAAGAGGGGGCAAGAATACACAGAAGAACTGTACAAAAAAGATCTTCATGACCCAGATAACCATGATAGTGTGATCACTCACCTAGAGCCAGACATCCTGGAATATGAAGTCAAGTGGGCCTTAGGAAGCATCACGACTAACAAAGCTATTGGAGGTGATGGAATTCCAGTTGAGCTATTTCAAATCCTAAAAGATGATGCTGTGAGAGTGCCGCACTCAATATGCCAGCAAATTTGGAAAACTCAGCAGTGGCCACAGGACTGGAAAAGGTCAGTTTTCATTACAATCCCAAAGAAGGCAATGCCAAAGAATATTCAAACTACTGCACCATTGCACTCATCTCACGCTAGTAAAGTAATGCTCAAAATTCTCCAAGCCAGGCTTCAACAGTGAACCGTGAACTTCCAGATGTTCAAGCTGGATTTAGAAAACGCAGAGGAACCAGAGATCAAATTGCCAACATCTGTTGGATCACAGAAAAAGCAAGAGAGTTCCAGAAAAACATCTATTTCTGCTTTACTGACTACGCCAAAGCCTTAGACTGTGTGGATCACAACAAACTGGAAAATTCTTAAAGAGATGGGAATACCAGACTACCTGACCTGCCTCCTGAGAAATCTGTATGCAGGTCAAGAAGCAACAGTTAGAACTGTACATGGTGAGAGACTTTACTTTTTGAGGCCCCAAAATCACTGCAGATGGTGACTGCAACCATGAAATTAAAAGACGCTTGCTCCTAGGAAGAAAAGCTATGATCAACCTAGACAGCATATTTAAAAGCAGAGATATTACTTTGCTGACAAAGGTCCGTCTAGTCAAAGCTATGGTTTTTCCAGTAGTAAAGTATGGATGTGAGAGTTTGACTGTAAAGAAAGCTGAGCACTGAAGAGTTGATGGTTTTGAACTGTGGTTTTGAAGAAGACTCTTGAGAGTCCCTTGGTCTGCAAGCAGATCCAACTAGTTCATCCTAAAGGAGATCAGTCCTGGGTGTTCATTGGAAGGACTGATGCTGAAGCTGAAACTCCAATGCTTTGGAGTCAGAAGAACTGACTCCTTGGAAAAGACCCTGCTGCTGGGAAAGATTGAAGGCAGGAGGAGAAGGGGACAACAGAGGATGAGATGGTTGGATGCCATCACCGACTCAACGGGCATGAGTTTGAGCAAGCTCCAGGAGTTGGTGATGGACAGGGAAGCCTGGCATGCTGCAGTCCATGGGGTTGCAACGAGTCGGATATGATTGACAGGACTGAACTGATACTAACATGAGAAATAAAACACAGCAAAATCTGGTATCCTTAGTAAGGGGGTGTAAGGACAACACTCGCTAAGTTCTTACACGTAGACTTTATGCTTGAAAATCAGTTGGATATAGTCTCTACATTGGTAGGTAGATTTCTTTAATGCTGAGTCACCTTGGATATTGTTTTTCTCACCTTTTCTTCCTGTGAAAATCTCAAAATCTTTACAGTCTTCTGGACTCTAATGTTGATGTTGGAGTCCAGTGATAATCTGACATTCTTTGCATTATAAGTGATACAGTCTTTTTGTATAGATGTCCAAAATGTTTTCTTTAAAACCCTGGAACATGTTTCAGTGGTGGCTGTAGGTACATGATATGCCCTTTCAATATAGATGTTTATCATATTTTCAATGACATTTTCTTGGAATGTAATTTTTTTTTTCCTGTTCCTTTATTTTAGTACTCTTCAGGTACAGGGAAGCCTGGTGTGCTGCGGTCCATGGGGTTGCAAAGAGCTGGACATGACTCAGTGACTGAACAACAACTATTATAAATGTTCATTTATTTATGGGTAGGAGAATAGAAGATCTTGTCTTTTTCTCTATGAATTTCTTTGATCTCTTTCTCTACTTGTTTGATTTGTTTTCATCTTTTCTAGCCTTTACTTCTTTTATGGTAGTTTCTAGAGTGTCTTGGCTTCCCAGGTGGCTCAGTGGTAAAGAATTTGCTTGCCCATGCAGGGGATGTGGGTTTGATCCCTGGGTAGGGAAGATCCCCTGGGGAGGAAATGGCAACCCACTCCAGTATTCTCACCTGGAGAATTCCATGGACAGAGGAGCCTGGTGCGCTATAGTCCATGTGTTCACAAAGAGTCAGACTCAACTGTGGGCTGAGCACGAGGACAAGAGTGTCTATTCAAGAACTTTTCGTTTTAATTTCTGAAATACTTACAATTTTATTCCTTAGCTCTCAGTTTTTCTTTTCATGACTTCTGTAGCACAGTCATCTCATTTCTAAATTTTGTAATTCTGGTTTATGTTATTTTTACGTAACATTCTGTTTTACTTGTAGAAATAGGTTTCATTATATCTCTACTTTAAGACTAAGGTACAATGCTATCTCCATTTCTTTAGGTCTGTTATTCAGAGAGATGTTGTCTTTTTTTCTTATATAATATCTTTGAAAGGTGTAAAACCACAGTAGTATTCCATAATTCATATTGTTTTCCTATATTTGTAAGAGAAGTTTCCTATGACGAGTTGTAACAGGCTAATCTTTTATGCTGAAGTTATCTCAGAATGTATGCCTTGGGAAAGGGTCTGGTGGAACTTTTACAACCTAGAGGTATTCTTTTTATCTATTCTTAGCAGCCAACTGAAAAGTATATAATGTTTTGCTCAAATTAACAAAGTGGGTACTCTCTCTACCTTCTTCTGATATCTCTGTCAGAAGTCTCTGCTCCTTTTCAAAAAACTTCCTTGCTGCAAGCCTCAAGTGGTCTCTATTATCTGCTCAACTCGATAAAGGAATTTTTTTCCTCACAAGAGCCATGAGCTCAGGTACAGACTACACTCTGTGGCTACATCACATCAGAACCGGTTTCAGTATCACTATAATTTTGATCTTTAGCAGCAAACATGATCTGTAATCATAATACATTTTACTGGCAAACACCATCCACTTTGAGGACACACAGAGAAACCTTCTATATTTATGACTTTTCTTGCCTTCTCTCCTGTTTACAATAAAGAAAATGTTTCTTCTCCTATCCAGTCACCAATGTCTCTACCTATGCCTTGGATCAATCCTACTCTGCCTTCTCAGAGGCTTCACACAGTCACACATGTCTTCTTTTGTATGTTCAGTAGCTCACTTGAATGGATCCGAAAATAGATCTACAATATGACCCAGCAATTCCACTCCTAGTATGTATCTGAAAAGAGCAAAAATGCTAATTCAAAAAAGATATATGCACTCCAATGTTCACAGCAGCATTATTTATAATTGCCAAGATACACAAGCAACCTAAGTGTCCATCAACAGATAACTGGATAAAGATGATGTGGTATGTGTGTATACACACACACAGGAAAACTACTCAGTCATAAAAAACCAAAATTCTGTCATTTGCATCACCATGGATGGACTTGGAAGGCGTTAGGCTAAGTGAAGTAAGTCAGAGAAAGACAAGTACTGCATGATATCACTTACATATGTGGAATCTTAAAAAAAAATACAGTAAACTAGTGCGGAAAACAAAAAGGAAGCACGTTCACAGATACAAAGAACAAACTAGGGTTACCAGTATATATGTGTTTCTGTCAGGGGGCGGGGGGGTGGGGGGCGCGGTCAATATAAGGATAAGGGGAAGGAGATACAAACTACTGCATGTAAGACAGTATTGCACAACACAGGAACTATAGCCAGTATTTTGTAATAACTGTAAAATGGAGAGTAACCTTTAAATATTGTATAAACAATAAAATGCTTAAGTCTTTCCGAATTGCAAAAAGAACAAATATTCCTCAATTCCTTTTTTCTTCCCGGGTATTGCCTTATCCCTTTCCTCCCTCACCCAGAAGTAAACTTTTTTCTTTTTACAAAGTTGGTAAATTTTCCATCTATGTCTCTTTACCTCCTACTCACCCTAACATGGTTTTCCCTTTTAACTCTCTACCAAAACATACTTTTGCAAGACCTCCACGTTTCTAACCCTAAAATCCTCTTGGCCTCTCTTACTAGCCCTTGCAGGAGCTTGCCACTATGAACCACTGCTGCCTTTGTTAACACTTTCTTTTACTTCCATGATACTACATTTTTCTGGTTTTCTCCTACTTCTTGTCTGTCTCCTTTGCAGGTTCATTCTTATCCAGTAGTCGTTCAGTTCAGTTGCTCAGTCATGTCCAACTCTTCATGACCCCATGGGCTGCATCACGCCAGGCCTTCCTACCCATCACCAACTACCGGAGTTTACCCAAACTAATGTCCATTGAGTTGGTGATGCCATCCAACCATCTCATCCTCTGTCATCCCCTTCTCCTCCTGCCTTCAATCTTTTCCAGCATCAGGGTCTTTTCAAATGAGTCAGGTGGCCTGGTGGCCAAAGTACTGGAGTTTCAGCTTCAACATCAGTCCTTCCAATGAAGACTCAGGACTGACCTCCTTTAGGATGGAATGGTTGGATCTCCTTGCAGTCCAAGGGACTCTCAACAGTCTTCTGCAACACCACAATTAAAAACCATCAACTCTTCAGTGCTCAGCTTTCTTTACAATCCAACTCTCACATCCATACATGACTACTGGAAAAACCATAGCTTTAACCAGATGGACCTTTGTTAGCAAAGCAATGTCTCTGGTTTTTAATATGCTGTCTAGGTTGGTCGCAACTTTTCTTCCAAGGAGCAAGTGTCTTTTAATTTCATGGCTGCAGTCGCCATCTGCAGTGATTTTGGAGCCCTAAAAATAAAGTCAGCCACTGTTTACACTGTTTCCCCATTATTTGCCATGAAGTGATGGGACCAGATGCCATGATCTTAGTTTCCTGAATGTTGAGCTTTAAGCCAATTTTTTCACAAGATAAAAGTTTCCACAAGATAAAAACAAATTTTCACAAGATAAAAGTCCTCTTATACTTTTATCAAGAGGCTCTTTAATTCTTCTTTACTTTGTGCCATAAGGGTCGTGTCATCTGCATATGTTGATATTTCTCCCGGCAATCTTGATTCCAGCTTGTGCTTCCTCCAGCCCAGCGTTTCTCATGATGTACTCTCATGATGATTTAACTTAATATAAGTTAAATAAGCAGGGTGACAATATACAGCCTTGACAGACTCCTTTTCCTATTTGGAACCAGGCTGTTGTTCCATGCCCAGTTCTAACTGTTGCTTCCTGACCTGCATACAGATTTCTCAAGAGGCAAGTCAGGTGGTCTGGTATTCCCATCTCTTTCAGAATTTTCCACAGTTTATTGTGATCCACACAGTCAAAGGCTTTGGCATAGTCAATAAAGCAGAAATAGATGTTTTTCTGGAACTCTCTTTCCTTTTTGATGATCCAGTGGATGTCGGTAATTTGATCTCTGGTTCCTCTGCGTTTTCTAAAACCAGCATGAACATGTGGAAGTTCATGGTTCATGTATTACTGAAGCCTGGCTTGGAGAATTTTGAGCATTACTAGCGTGTGAGATGAGTGCAACGGTGTGGTAGTTTGAACATTCTTTGGCATTGCCTTTCTTTGGGATTGGAATGAAAACTGACCTTTTCCAGTCCTGTGGCCACTGCTGAGTTTTCCAAATTTGCTGGCATATTGAGTGCGGCACTCTCACAGCATCATCTTTTAGGATTTGAAATAGCTCAACTGGAATTCCATCACCTCCAATAGTTTTGTTAGTCGTGATGCTTCCTAAGGTCCACTTGACTTCACATTCGAGAACGTCTGGCTCTAGGTGAGTGATCACACTATCATGGTTATCTGGGTCATGAAGATCTTTTCTGTACAGTTCTTCTGTGTATTCTTGCCCCCTCTTCTGAATATCTTCTGCTTCTGTTAGGTCCATACCATTTCTGTCCTTTATTGGGCCCATCTTTGCATGAAATGTTCCCTTGGTAGCTCTAATTTTCTTGAAGAGATCTCTAGTCTTTCCCATTCTATTGTCTTCCTCTATTTCTTTGCATTGATCCCTGAGGAAGGCTTTCTTCTCTCTCATTGCTATTCTTTGGAACTCTGCATTCAATTGGGTATATCTTTCCTTTTCGCTTCTCTTCTTTTCACAGCTATTTGTAAGGCCTCCTCAGACAGCCATTTTGCTTTTTTGCATTTCTTTTTCTTGGGGATGGTCTTGATCCCTGTCTCCTGTACAATGTCACGAACCTCCATCCATAGTTCTTCAGGCACTCTATCAGATCTAGTCCCTTAAATCAATTTCTCACTTCAACTGTACAATCATAAGGGATCTGATTTAGGTCATACCTGAATGGTCCAGTGGTTGTCCCTACTTTCCTCAATTTAAGTCTGAATTTGGCAATAAGGAGTTCAAGATCTGAGCCAGACACTGAAGTGTGTAGCCTTTCCCTTCTGCAGGGGATCTTACCAACCCAGGGATGGAAGCCAGGTCTCCTGCACTGCAGGCAGATTCTTTACCAGCTGAGCCACAAGGGGAGTCCAGCAGTCATTACACGTAAGAATTCCTAAAGGCTTGTCCTAGGTAATCTCCACACTCTATTTTCTAAGAGCAGAAGAAGAAACAGAAGACAGCAAGAAGATAAAAAAGGAAGGGTCAGGGAAGTGGGAGGAGAACTTGAACAACAGGACAAGTCTAGAAGATTGATGAGGAGAGGAAGAAATAGAAACCAACATACATCAGTATAGAGACAGACAGACACTAAAAATATCAAGTGCTTTAAGCTGTCTTCCTGGCTAAGCTTAGTGATGAAGATATTTAGTTAAGAGATCCCCGGGAGCCTATCCATCCATAATCAAAATAAAGATACTCTGGTAATTATGACTGCTATTTAAGAATTTCTATTAAGAACTCCTATTAAGAATTAAGTATTAAATAATACTACTTAAGAATTTAAATTTTGTTGTACCATAATATGAATACCTATGAACTATTTTTATTAAAAGAAATCAAAACAAAGTTCTTTGAGGAATAGGATTGTTTTGCAACTTTAAAGAGAATGTGAAAAATGTTTTTAAAGACTAGACAAACATGCAAAAACATTGAGATAATTCAGCTGATAGTCATATTCATGCATTGTTTTAAACACAAATATCTGAATAAGCACCCTACATATAGTTTATGTATATATACTAAACACTACTGTACCTTGTACATAATAAATCACAAAAATATAAGATATTTTTAAAGAATGAAATACTCTTAAATGTATTTCTAATCATGAAAGTTTCATACCATTACGGACTAATGGTCCAAGATGTACTATACACTTAAGGCGTAGTTCATCATTAAAATAGTAAATGTCAATTTCAAAGAATCTTCTTATTAATTTTGAAACTTTCAGGTCCACTCCTTGTTAGACCTAGATAGTCACTGCTGTTAACTTCCTAACAAGACTGATGAAAAACCTATAATGTGTCAGTTCGGCTATTCTAATGTTATACTTGCAAAATTAGTATTATCTTTAAGATAGCTAAAAATGAGATTTCAAGCAATTTAAGCATGGTGGGAAAACTCACAACACCATCAACCCATACACCTGAAAAAATTAAACACAAAATAAGGCAGCAACCAGGCACTAACGGTTATAGCTTTCTACACAACGTGGATCTCCTCACCAGCTAACCCACCACTGATTGCATATTCAGGTGTCAAGAACGACAAGTATCTATCCCTCTACAAAACATTGATGACATTATCAAGTATGAGCAGTCCTGATTTCCAAGAGCTCAGCTTTCTGTCACTGGGGAAGAAGCAAGTCAACAGGACTCAATCTTGATTATAGATTTAACTGGAACTATCTCTACACTTTTAATTGCATTGGGGATCACTTTTTTTTTTTTTTAAATAATTTATCATTTTTTAATTGAAGTATAGTTGATTTACAATGTTGTGTTAGTTTCAGGAATACAGCAAAGTGATTCAGTGTTTTTTATATACATACATACATATATATATATATGTGTGTGTGTATATACATATATATATATATGAAAGTGTTAGTTGTTTAGTCATGTCCAACTATTTGTGACCCCATGGACTGGAGCCTGCTAGACTCCTCTGTCCATGGGATTTCCCAGACAAGAATATTGGAGTGTATATAAAAATACATACATATTCTTTTTCAGATTCCTTTCCATTATCATCATTATAGGAAATTAAGAATAGTTCCTTGTTCTATACCGTAAAACCTTGTCGTTTATCTATTTTAGAAATAGTAGTGTGTATCTGTTAAATCCCAAACTCCTAATTTATCCCCCTACCTTCTCCCTTTTTGGTAATGGTAAGTTTGTTCTATATCTGTGAATCTATTTCTGTTTTATAAATAAGTTCATCATTTTTTTTTTTTTAAGATTACACATAAAAATCATATATGGCATTTGTCTTTCTCTGACTGACTTACTTTGTATGATAACCTCAAGGTCCATCCATGTTGCTACAAATGACATTATTTCATTCTTTTCTTGTGGCTGAGTAATAAGCTAGGAAAGACTGAAGGTGGGAGGAGAAGGGGACAACAGAGGATGAGATGGTTGGATGGCATCACTGACTTGATGGACCTGAGTTTGAGTAAGCTCCGGGAGTTGGTGATGGACAGGGAAGTCTGGCATGCTGCAGTCCATGGGGTCACAAAGAGTCGGACGCGACTGAGTGACTGAACAGAACTGAGTAATATTCCATTCCATTCACATCTTCTTTATCCAGTCTTCTGTCAATGGACACTTAGGTTGCTCCCATGTCTTAGCTAATGTAAATAGTGCTGCTATGAACATTGGAGTGCATGTATCTCTTCAAATTACAAGTTTTCACCTTTTCCAAATATAGGCCCAGGAGTAAGAATTGCAGGATTATATGGTATTTCTATTTTTAGTTTAAGGAACCTCCATACTCTTCTCCACAGTGGCTACACCAATTTACATTCTCCCCACCAGAGTAAGAGGGCTCCCTTTTCACTATAACCTCTCCAGCATTTATTATTTGTAGACTTTTTGATGATGGCCATTCAGCATGAAGTGCTACCTCACTGTGATTGTGATTTGCATTTCTCTGATATTTAGCCATGTTGAGCATCTTTTCATGTACCTGTTGGCCATCTGGATGTCTTCTTTGGAGAAATGTCTTTAGACCTTCTGTCCATTTTTGAGCTTTTTTTTTTTTTTAATTGAACTATATGAGCTGCTTATGTATTCTAGAAATTAATCCCTTGTCAGTCACATTGTTTGCAAATATTTTACCCCATTCCTTAAGTTACCAGTTTGTTTATTTATGCTTTCCTTTACTGTGCAAAATATTTTAAGTTTAATTAAGTCCCATTTGCTTATTTTTGTTTTATTCCCATTACTCTAGTAGACAGATCCAAAAAATACTGCTATGACTTATGTCAAAGAGTGTTCTTCCTAATGTTTTCCTCTAGGAGTTTTATAGTATCCAGCCTTATATGTAGGTCTTCAATCCATTTTGTGTTTATTTTTGTAAATGAAGTTAGAGAATGTTCTAATTTGATTCATTTACAAGTAGCTGTCCAGTTTTCCAGCATTACCTATTGAGGAGACTTTTTCTTCACTGTATATTCTTACCTCTTTCGTCAAAGATGAATTGACCATAGATTTGGGGGGTGGGGTGGGTGGGAATCACTTTTAATGGTTATGGCACATGTGCCCTACATCTAAAAATTTAGGGACTTTTCAGAATCTGGAGACCACGGGACTTTGAGTGGCATCCATATGGAACTTCCCTAGGAATGGAGAATAGAGGGTTTTACACCAGGATCCTGGTAATGGCCTACCATGACCTTCAATCTTTGACAGTTAAAGTCCATAAGCTTATCCAAGCACATGTAAATTGTGTAACGATTTGCAGGTGAAAAAAAAACACAAAAGAGTCTGCACTAGAGAAATCTCATCACCTCCAAGGCAGCTGTGTATAGTTTTATTTTTGTCTTTTGCTTTCATGAAAGATTCCCAGGTCTCAATCTTCCAGGGCTCTAAGCACAACTAAATCTGGTGGGTAGGCAAGGAGAGATTCAGATACAGCACCAGGGACTGCCTAATTTAAAAGGGCAAATGACGATTATAGACATACCACTTGCTAAGCCAGGTATTCCCCAGGTGCTATATATGCCAAGAAAAGCCTTATTGCTAACTCACACAAAGGTACCTTTTGGGCTTGCAGCAACCCTGACTTCTCTTCATGATACGGTATGTGCAACACAGCCAAGTGGCATGCTTATTCATGAGACCACAACAATCTATACAAGCAAGTACTTTCAAATTTAATTTATGCGAATAAGTTCTAATGTTTTCTCTTCCTCACTAGGTATTTTATTTCATTATATGGCACACATTCCATTTTAGAGACTACTGGTCTAGTATATACTTGAAAATAGACAAGTAAAATTTGAGAAAGGGATCAAGGTTATAGGAAGATACAAGAGACGTGTGCATCTATGTGACAGTTTAAACTGGTGCAGTCTCTAAGAAGAAAGAATTAAAGGGAAAAGTCTAGAGATCTAAGGACCAAAGTTTGCTGATTACCACATCTGAGTAGAGAGGGAAAAAGCAATGTGATTAAAAAATGGTCTTCTGACATCCACTGTCCATCAGGACAGAGTAACTAACAGCAGGACAAGCTTGTCTGACATGAACAACTATATGTAACTGGGAAGAATACATATGAAGTTAACTGTTCTCAGGCACTGAACAGAGAAATGGATGCCAGTGATCCCTGAAAAAGGGAAAACTCAGGAAGTGAGCCCCTATAATATCTTGATTCTCTACCTGGGAACTATATTCTGGCTGTGGTACAGGGAACTAGGGCCTAAGCAGGACACAGATTAGAAGCCAGAGGAAAATTTGGGTGGTGAAATAGGTAAGCACTCGAGAGAAGGGAACTGCACAGAGGAAGGGTACCGCAATCTATGAAGGGTTTCTCTGATTCCTTGGCTGAGGCTACCATGCATGTGCAGGGTGAGACTTATAGAAGTTTACCAGAGAGCAGCTGCTAAGGGATTGAGAGGGGAACAAAGATATTAGAAGCCCACAGGGAAGAAAGAGAAAATAAATAAAAAGATGGCAATCTTAAACTGGATCATACTAATAATAACTTAAAATGTAAATACATTAAACAATTAAAAGTAAAATTTTACAACTTGGATAAAAAGCAAGACACAATCATACACTACCTCTAAGAGATAAAATATAAAGGTTAAAAGTAAAAGGATGGAAAAAATATACAATTTAAACACAAAGATAAGAAAACTGATAGCTATAATAAGATAACAGGAGTACATCAAGGCTGTATATTGCCACCTTGCTTATTTAACTTATATGCAGAGTACATCATGTGAAATGCTGGACTAGATGAAGCACAAGCTGGAATCAAGATTGCCTGAAGAAATATGAATAACCTCAGATATGCAGATGACACCACCCTTATTATGGCAGAAAGTGAAGAAGAACTCAAGAGCCTCTTGATGAAAGTGAAAGAGGAGAGTGAAAAAGTTGGCTTAAAACTCAACATTCAGAAAACTAAGATCATGGCATCTGCTCCCATTACTTCATGGCAAATAGATGGGGAAACAGTGGAAACAGTGACAGACTTTATTTTCTTGGACTCCAAAATCACTGTAGATGGTGACTGCAGTCATGAAATTAAAAGAATGCTTGCTCCTTGGAAGAAAAGCTATGACAAACCTAGACAGCATATTAAAAAGCAGAGACATCACTTTGCCGACAAAGGTCCATTTAGTCAAAGCTATGGTTTTTCCAGTAGTCATGTATGGATGTGAGACTTGGACAGTAAAGAAAGCTGAGTGCCGAAGAACTGATGCTTTTGAACTGTAGTATTGGAGAAGACTCTTGAGAGTCCCGTGGACTGCAAGAGGTCAAACTAGTTAATCCTAAGGGGAATCAACTCTGAATATTCATTGGAAGGACGACTGATGCTGTAGCTGAAGCTCCAGTACTTTGGCCACCAGGTATGAAGAGCCGACTCATTAGAAAAGACCCTGATGCTGGGAAAGATTGAGGGCAGGAGAAGGGGACAACAGAGGATGAGATGGTGGGATGGCTTCACCAACTCGATGGACATGACTTTGAGCGAGCTCTGGGAGATGGGGAAGGGCAAGGAAGCCTGGTGTGTGCAGTCCGTGCGGTCACAAAGAATCAGACACAACTGAGCTACTGAACAACAACAGATATCATGAAATAGTATGAAAGATAAAGAAGAACATTTCAGTGTTAGGGCAGGCAATCCATCAGTAAGACAAAGCTTCAAAATACCTGTAACAGAAACTAACTGGAAAAAAGGAATTAAGTGATAAATAAGCAATCATGATTGAAGATTTTAACATTCTTTTTTCCATAACTAATAGAACAAGCAGACAAACAAAAACAAAAAACAAACCTGACAAAAAACAATAAAAATATAACATATTTTTACAACACTATCAACTAACTTGACCTAATTAACATTTACAGAACACTACTCCCGGCAAACTGAGAATTTAAATTCTTTAAGTGCACATTCATCAAAACAGATGATATGCTAGGACATAAAATGTCTCAATAAACTTCAAAAGATTTAAATCCTACAGAGCATTTTTTTTTTACTCTAATGAAATAAGCTATCTAGAAAGTCCCCCATACATCTATAAATTTAACACACTTCTAGGCAACCCATTGGTCAAAAGATGAAACATCACTGAGCTCCTGAACACACTAAAAGGATAAAAGAATGTTATGAACAAACTCATGCCAATAAATGTACCAAATAGCTGAATCATATACTTTTATTCACACAATTTACTGAAATAGATTCAAGAAGAAAATAGAAAAAATCTGATAGCCCTATTTCTATTAAAGACACTGAATTCCTAATCAAAATCCTCCCCATAAAGAAAACAAGCCCATGTGGATTCACTAGTGAATTCTGTCAAATATTTAAGGAGGCATTAACATTAATACAAAAACTCTTTCGGAAAACAGAGATGGAGGGAATACCTCATACCATATTTTTAGGTATTACCTTGATGCCAAAATCAGGTAAGAACATAAGATAACTGTATCACCAATGTTCTTCATGAATACAAGAGAAAAAAAAGTCCTTAAAGTATTAGCAAGTCAAAACCAGAAATGCACAGAAAGGACAATACACTGTGACCAAGAATTCAAGACCGGTGTAACATATGAAAATCAATGTAAGTCACCACAGTAACAGGAAAAAAAAAAAAATCCACCAACATAACCATTTTAATAAATACAGAAAATGCATTTGACCAAATTCTTCATTCATTCACGGTAAAAACCCTCAAGACATTTGAAGCAGAAGGGAACCTGTTAATTTTTTGATAATGGGCAATTATAAAAAACAAAGCAGCTAACATATTAATGGTGAGCAACTTAATTTTTTTTAAAATTGGAGGATAATTGCTTTACAGTGATGTGTTAGTTTCTGCCATACAACAACGTGAATCAGCCATAAGTATATCCATGCCCACTCCCTCTCGAGCCTCCACCCAGAGCATGAGGTTGAGCTCCCTGTGTTATACTGCAGCTTCTCAGGAGCTGTGTTATGCATGGTGGTGTGTGTGTTTCAATGCTACTGTGTATGTTTCAATTCATACCACCCTCCATCCCCTGCTGTGACAGTGCCCAATTTAATGTTTTATCCCTAAGATCAGGAATAAGAAAAAGAACGTCATTTCTCATTTAATACTGAAACTAACTAAATTTCTCTGGAAGTCCTAGCTAGTGTAAGAGAAGAAAATTGTCATGAATAAAAAAAAAAAAAAGAAAAGAAATAAGTAAAACTACCTGCAACCAACATGATAGTCTATGTTGAAATTCCTAAGGAATCTACAAAAACTACTAGACTTAACTGAATTTAGCAAGAGAGTGGGATATAGTCAACATACAAAAGTCAATTGTATTTCAAAGTGTAAGCAACAATTGGAAATGAAAAAAATTTAAATACCACTTTCAATATTGTTAAAGAACATTCTATCATAAAATATTTCAGAACAAACTTCACAAAAGAAATCAGCTCCCAGAATTGATGGTTACGTGTTACAGACTGCCAGGGAACTGATGGACTCATAGTTTACTCTCCCTTTGACAACTAAAGTGACCCCTTTCTAAAGTGTGCTCAGTCTTCTTTAAAAATAGCTCTTAGAGCTTGCTACTCTTTGGCTGAACAGTACATCCCCACTATAAAATATTAAATAACATTGTAGCATTTCACAACATTATAACATTTAAGATCAGTTTGTCTCCTGATTTCATGTATTATAGTGTATCTAAAGAAAATATTTTCCAAGCTCTTCCCCCTTTCCTGGGCATTACTGCATACTAAGAAAAGTCTTGTGGTCACTCATTTTCTAACTGGTAGACATACAAAATTTAAACAATGTTCTCAATATGGGCTTGGCAGCTACCATGAATTGTGTCTAAGCATTTACAAAAACTGTATCTTTGTTGTTACAAATTAGCTTTGTTTCTTCTTTACAACAATCAAACCATTATGTTGATTTTTGTTAAAAAAAAAAAAAAAAGTTAAAAAACACTTCCTAAAGTTCATTTAGGATAACAAAGGGAGCACCAAAAAGCACTTAACAGAAAGGGAAACTAGGTTTGATGGCGCTGAGAACACTACATTTTCAATTTGGTCTTCATTTTCTAAAGAATCCTCTTTGAGCAACTGTACTTTGGAATAATACAGTTTGAACTAAAACACACACACACACACACACACACATACACACACAGAACAAAACCCAACCACTAGGGTTTATGATTATCTAGAACTCTTAAGTAAAGCTGTGACATACCGAGTTCTCTGGGGTGAGAGGTCTAGAAAACTATTTGCAACAAGCATACCAGGTGATTCTAGTAAAGTGAAAGTTTGAAAATCCCCTATCTAAATCCTTATGCTTTCTTTATAGTCCAAGTCTCACATCCATACATGACTACTGGAAAAACCATAGCTTTGACTAGATGTAAATCTGAGTTTAACTGCAACACATGTGGCCTCAACAAAACTAGTTTTGTTTGGCCTACAGAAAGAGTCCACACTGAGTACGTGTTAATTACTTGCCAATATTTAATACTAGATAAATGTTACATTTCTCCAGACCTCAGACTTCTCATTAAAAATTAAAGATCCTCCAACCCTGGTCCTGCCCTATCACAGGACAACCAGCTGAAGCTAAGTAGAGTTTGCTCCCTTCCTTTCTCTCCCACCATTCCCTATTTTACCCAAGCCTTCTAGTTCCCCATCTCAGTTACTTGCTTAGCTCCTGACAGGATTGTGGTTTGACCTTTGATGCCTGTCCCCACAAGCTCATTAGGAGAAGAAGAACAGAGATAATGAACCTTATTTACAGTTGATCCTTGAACAAGCTGGGGGTTAGGGGTGCTGACACTTGTGCAGTTAAAAATTCGAATATAACTTACCGTTGACCTTCCCCATGCCAGTTCTGCTCCTTGGATTCAACCCATGACAAATCATGTACTACTCTAGTATTTACTATTGAAAAAAAAATCTGTGTATTAGTGCACCCTTGCAGTTCAAACCGTGCTGCTTAAGGGTTAACTGTGGTTCTGAAATAAAGTGTCTATTAACTTTTGCTACAGCTAGTATTAGAATAAGTCTGCAAGGAGAGAGGAAGGAAGAAAATATTCAAGTTATTAAGACTCAACATAGTACTCTTAATTTATTGAAGATAATCCTAACTTTTTTTCTTTAGCAATATATGCGGAAGTATTGGTTTGTAAAAGACATCTTCCTCAGTATAAAAAAAACAAAAACATTACCTCCCAATTTAAAAGCTTTCCTGAACTCTGGCTTACAATACAAACACAAAGATAAAAAATATTTGGAGACTGCAACATTTTGAGAACTTTATAATTGCAAACTTGCTTCAGAATTGAGGATCAGAGCTTTTATCACTCATGTTCTCATTCATTCAGATCTAAATCTCAAGCCCTGGAACACAATACATCTTAATTCTAGAATTATGCAAAATTCAGATCCTAATTGGCTACTGGCCATTTTAAACATTTAAAATATCAATAAAAGCAACCCTTAAATGTGTCTAAAAATTAAGAACTAAAATTTAAGTTTCACCTGTACTAACTTTCCAACAGGTGGGCCATGTCAAGAGCAAATTAGCATGAAGGATCTGAGATTTTTACCCTACTTGCAAACTAACAAAGTACTAGCTTACCATGGAAGCTGGGAGAAGGCATGAGACTGGTGAATCCGAGACAAAGGGCAGTTTATTACTTCCAGTAATAACATAAGCCAAAGCATCAACACTTCAGCACTGGTTCCCAGAGCCCCAGTTCTCACCTGGCAAGGTGAAGAGGGTCAGTTGACACTTGCTTAAGCAACACAAGCAATGGGCTGTGTTGCAGGAGAGGAAGCCCAAGTTTAGGGAACCCTAATCTTTTATGATGGGCAATAAGCATGCCTGCCTTCTACCCCAGGAGACATTGATCTGTTACTATTGCACCATATACATGGTTCCTCTTTGCTGTGATGGTAGACACGGTCTCTACCATACAAGGCTTTTCCTTATACAAACATCCTTTAAAAACAGAAACAAAGGGCAGTCAGTCAGTACCTCCCCTGGCAAGCTCTGCAGAAACAGCCAGACTCATGGAAACTGTCTTTCAACTAGACACTGTTCCTTACATATAAATAAATCAAGAGTCTAACACTGCAACCTATTTAAAAGCATCAATTTCATGTGTTCTTTGATCTAGCTCAATTATTTAATTAGCAATTTTTCTGTAACTACATCAACTAGTCCCTTTTAAAAAGGCTGTATATGTAAAACCGAATTGTTTCCGTTTACTTTGTCTTTTTTAAAGGGAGGTGCTCAAATATTCGCCATGTAAACGTTGAAAACCTCAATTCTTCTACTACAAACAATTTACTGTGCTTACTTCAACTTTGTGTTTCAAAACCTGTTAACGTTAGCAATGGGACCTACCTGTCAAAAGTCTCATTATACGATAACAAACACCACAAAGAGAACAGTAACTTCAACATTTCCAGCTGCTGTCCACAAAATCCAAGAAAATGCTGCAATCCAAATCACTTTTTTCTATTTGTCTTTACCATTTACCGTCTCAGAACAAAATCTCCCCAAAGAGAAGCACCAGAAAACACCATCTCTTAGTTCCTTTGTCCCCATCGGAGAGAACTAAGGGCTCATCAAGGTAAGTAACCCCAAACACGCAAGACAAAAAACCAAAAAACAGAAGACGATATGTAACCAAAGAAAAGTCCCCACCACCGCATCTTCATCCCTCCCTTCCCCTCGCCAGCTCAAATAACGTGGGTACAGACGAGATGATTAGGATCACCTGGACAAAGCTGCGGGGAGGCAGAGGGTAGCGGTTAACTAGATGCAGCCGGCAAAGGGCCGGAGAGAGACAACAGTGCGCTCCGACTGAGGTTTACAAAAGTACGGGTTGCACGGGCCACGCAGCCGGGAGGAGAAGGCTGCGGGGCGGGAGGCTGGGAGCAGCAGCTCGGCCAAGTCCACAGCGCCGGGGGAAGTTGCTCGCGGGCCGCGCGGACGCCGCAGAGAGCGCGGGCCCTCCATGTCACCGCCGCCAGCACAGACCCTCCTCGCCCCTCCCCCGCCGAGCACCCCGGGCGGCGGCGACGTGACAGCGAGTCGCCGCGCCGCCCCGGGGCGCCGGCCTCCCCACCCCACCCTCCCCTCCCGCCTCTCACCTTGGGTCGCGAACGGCGAGGAGCCGCTGACCGGAGAGCCGGGGGCGGGGACGGGCGGCGGGGTTTCGGCGGAGCCCAGCATGGGCGCTGGCAGCATGAGGTAGCGCTGGGGCGCGGGCAGGCAGCGCTGGCAGAAGGAGTGCAGGCAAGGCAGCAGCTTGGGCGCCCGGCTCTGGATGTTCTGGTGGCACACGGCGCAAGTGTCCAACAGGTTGAGCCGGGCCGCCTCGCCTCCGCGCTCCGAGTCGGGGCCCTGGCGACTCTCGGCCTCGTTCTCCCCGCTCGGCGCCGCCGAGGGCCCCCCGGCGGCTGCCGCCGAAGCGGCCGCGGCCGCCGTCGCCGCCTTCTCCACAGCCACCTCCATTGTCCTGCCCCCGCCGCCGCCGCCGCTGCCGCCGGGAAAGGGGGAGCGCGTTCTCGGCCCGCCGCCGCCCCCGATAGACCTCCTTCTCCTCCTCCTCCTAGGCCGCTCCGCTGACCCGCAGGAGAGGGAGGGACGGAGGCGCGGGCCGAGGAAGCCTCCTCAGGCCCCGGGGACCCGCCTCCCGGGTGGCGCGGCCGGAAGAAGAGGATCTGTCAGCGGGGACTGCTCTTCGCATCGGGGAGGTTGCGCCCGGTTCGCTTCGCCAACCGCCGCGGCGCTCGTCGAATCCAGCCCGCCCTCGCCTCCCAGCCTTTCTCTGGGGCCCGCGAGCCCCACCTCAGGCCACGCCCCCGCCCTCCCTCTCCCAGCAACCGAATAGAAGGCAGGGAGAGAGCCGTCCTATCCCGCCGCGTCTGATCGGCGGGCGGGGCCTGCCGAAGCCCGCGAGGCTCAGACAGCTGCGGCCGGAGGCTGGGAGGTGGGAGGGCGCTTGCCCAGCCCCGCCCCCCGAGCTCCGGGAACCGCGGCCTCTGATTGGTCCTTTGTGTGTGTTTCAGTTCAGTGTGTTTAGCTCCCCTAAAAAGATTAAGCGTTTATTTGTTAACGATCGACCACATAATTCGGTCCGACTGTGTTAGCTCCTCCTATGGGGCGGGGCTTCACAGTGTCTACCCAAAGCTGTTAATTAACTGCTTGGAAAAACTATTTACTACTGCGGACAGAGGTCCTGTAGGAGGAGTAAATATGGTGGGAGGGTCGAAGGATAACGAAGTCGAGTGAAGAGCAAAAGGAAGAATTTTTCAAAAAGGGAAAATGTATAGAAAAGATATTGTGGAAGTAGCATGGATTTTGCCACCTGGATTTACTAATCTCTATGACAAGAGGGGAGGTTCTTTTGAAAGTCCGAAAATTTTAAAGGTTTTCCCCATGAAAAAGGTGAAATTAATTTTTAAATAAAGTCAGTGATTTGCTTTTTAGGTGAATAAAACTGATTTATTCTTCAAGGGATTAACGAAGACTGTTTTATTGCATAAATATGGCATCATTACAAGAAATGGAAATAAATGTCAATACTGATATCCAAATAATTCTAAAACATTCTTTTTCATTTCCCCAAACCCTCACCGCCCCTCCCCTCCCCACCCCCCCCACACAAACTTAGATCAGAAGTTACAGTATTTTCACCTTAAAAATGGCCACACTTTACAAAAGTATAGAGATAGGGTAGGGGAAACAAGCCTCTGTACACACATGACTGTGAGGGAAAAAAACTGTATGGAAGTGCCATTTTAAAGAATACATGAAGTGATGCTGGACCTTTGCAGAGAGTAGGATGGGGTCAAAATAGGCTTTGTTAAAATGGAAATGATCTTGTGTAGAGAAATGGTAAGTAGTCAAGATGGCGATAGTCAGGCTCTCTTGCCCTCCTTCGTGTAAAAAACAACTACGTGGTTATGTAACAGCTGAGATCATCTATAGCAATGCACACGTGCATTGTGATGCAATAACCTGCCAGATTGCCACCTTTGTTTTTGTATACCAATATTAAGCCCACCTGAAACATCCCTTGCTGCTGCATCAGCCACTGCAAATAAAGCATGTCTGCAGTTCCTATGGCTCCTCACATTTTCTTCCAGCTTTGTTGCTTGTTGTTGATTCAGTAATCAGCGAGACAATTAGCATAATGGGCAGGATACCTAGCAGGTAGGGGAGCCTGAGGCTCCAATGGATGGAGGAAGCCAGTGGCCACGGCATAGCATGTGGTACTTGGTGGCCGTGGTCCTCTCCATGTGGGCCCTGATGGAAGACCGGGAGGCGGCAGACAGGTCACTGGATAGCCTTGAAAAGATGTTACAGACGGCGAGTTCCCGTTTGCCGGACAAAGTGGCATGTACTGCTTCTGGCACTATGGGGTGGATTTTCCTGACTCCTCTGAAGGCTAATATGAATAGTGCCTGCAGGCAAGCTGTCCAAGTGTCCAAATTACAGAGACGAGACAGGAAGAAGAACGAGAGCAGAGTATATGTACACTGGAGCAAGAGATGAGTGGCCTTGATGAACCCAGTGCCTAGGGCAATGAAGAGTTAAGGGACAGTGATGATGAACGTTATCAGATCTTGGGTCGCTGCTTGTTAGCTTGGCCCATTGTACAGCAGAAGGTGAAACATGAACAGCCTGTGGCCCCCCGGGGTGGAGCAGACATCCTCAAGGGGTCCCCAATGTGACTGAGTTCACAACTTGTCCACCATATACCCAGGTGGAGTTGGTTAACTTGGGTAAGCAATTTGGGCAAAGCAAGGGGAACCCTTGGCAGCATGGCTTTTGTGACTCTGGGACACAGGAGTGGAAGGTATTATTTGTTCCGCGGGATGACACGGAACGGTGGGCATCTATAACCACTCAACCCTCGTTAAGACAAAGATTATAGAATGCTAGGCGACTCATGCAGGGGATACCTAGCCAAATGCCCTGGTGGAATGGATTAATGCTGCCATCTGCACTGTGTAGACGGAAGCGGCAGAACTCCTAGAACCCATAAGTGGCATACTTTTGCCGAGTTAACCCAAGTTGTGAGACAGCTAGGCATGAAACAGTCTTATGTTTAACCTAAATACTTGAGGTCTAGATGATGAGCATTTTACAGGCAGCATGCAAGATGGCATTTTGAAAAATGTGCCCCAATGGGGGCATAGTGAACAATGCCTTATTTACCTCTTTTGAATCCCTGAATGCTATTCTTGAGCCCTACATGGGACACCCCATCTATGAGGGAGGACTTGAGAAGTGGATGGGCAACGCCAGGCAAAAGGAAGCAGGAATATGAACACCCTGAAGGAGGGCCAAGCTGGTAAAGTCCCCATCCAGGCCACGTGGTTACAAATGTGGGCCAATTTTCTGGCAGTGGAAATTGACAGAAATAAAATTGGTAAACAGCCCAGTGCTACACTCCTAGAGTTATGGAGGAACTGAGACTGAAGCAGCAGTTTACCAAGTGTGGGAAACACCCACAGCAAGAGATACAGTTCAGTTAAAGATTACATGGCGCCCAAGGATGTTCCTTCAGATGCCCTTTTCCACTTTGAACAGGGCTCAGGCCAAGGTGCCCTCCTGAAGAACCCAAGTGGAGACCAGAGGCCCCATGAAGAACTTGCATTTCACTGGTCAATTCATTAGTGCAGAGAGTAATGGCTCTGGTTGCCAACAGTGCCGAAGGCAGCCTTCTTTGTGGCAAGTTGGAGCAGTTCCCTGGTCCTAGTGCACAAATTGATGACTATGGCAGCCAAACAGTTAAGGTAAAAGCTGTGTCCTTTTGGAAATTGGACGGCTCCTTGTGTGGATGTATACTGTGTGTATCCCCGATCATGGAATATATTTTGGGGATAAATATTCTACAAGGCCTAATGTTGCAAACCTCTGTGTGGGAATTTTGTCCCTGAGTGTGTATGGTGAAGACCATTGTGAGGGGATATGTGAAGCATCCCTTACAGTTATTGCCAGCACCTTGGAGGAGAACAGCTGTGAGACAATATTGTCTACCAGGTGGCCTGAAGAAATAAGCATTACCATCATTGAGCTGGCTAAAGTGGGTGTTGTACAGCCCACTCATAGTCCCTTTAACTCCCCACTGTGGTCTTTTCAGAAGTCTGCTGGCTCATGGCGGATGATGGTGGACTACAGAGAACTCAATAAAATCATGCCACCCTTGCATGCCTCCATACCACTGATCTGTGACTTGATAGACCAATTTACCACAATGTTGGGCACTTAGCACTTCGTAGTGGACTTAGCTAATGCTTTTTTCTCTACAGCTATAGCTGATGAGAGTCAAGGTCAACTTGTGTTTACCTGGGAGGGGAAACAGTGGATATTCCAGGTCCTTCCCCAAGGGTACCTGCATAGCCTAACTATATGTCACTGGCTGGCTGTGGGAGACTTAGAGAAATGGAAGTACCCAACATCAGTGAACCTGTTCCATTGTATTGATGATATGTTACTAACCTCTGATTCTCTTGAAGATTTAGAACAGTGTGCACCAGAGAGCATTTGGAATCATATGGGTTGGCCGAGAATGCCACAAAAATCCAAGGGCCTGGATTGTCTGTCTAGTTCTTGGGAAGACAAAAGTGATACTGGAAGTGGTAATTGATAAAATATAAATGTTTCTACAACCTATTACTTTGGCTCAATTGCAGACCTATGAGGGACTCTTAGGATACTGGAAGGCGTAATACCTCATCTTGCCCAACTGGCATGCTCCTTCTACTCACTTACAAGGAATGGTGGCCTGGAATGGTCGGCTATCATAGAACAAGCATTCTGAGTTACTAAGTGGACACTGTAGCAGGCTGAGGCATTTCAGATTATGGATCCCATTAAGCCCTCTGAGTTAAATACAAACATCACCCTTGAAGGGTTTGGATGGGTCTGTGGGAACAGCAAGAGTAACTACATGCCCCTATGGGGTTTTGGTCTCAATTATGGAAAGGGGCGGAAATGAGGTACTTGATGGAGAAGCAGCTAGCAGCTGTGTATGCCACTTTATTATCCACAAAAGTGATTACAGGGAAGGCTCTGGTACATGTTAAAACAACGTACTGGCTGGCTATGATCTTGGGTGTCATCTCCCAAGACCAGAGAGTGGCAAGACCCCAATCTTGGCTAAATAGGGAGCATATCTAGAACTAAGGAACTACTTGTCTGACAGTCCTTTGTCACAGAAGCTGCAGCATATTCTAGAGCCTGTTACATTTACAGTAGAAATGTTGGGAGACACCCTGACAATGATGGAACCAGGACCCTTACCATTTAAAGAAGGTAAACCACCAATAGATGTTCAAGCCAGGTACATTGATGGGTTCAATGGAGGCCAGGCCTCCTTCTGGGCTGCCACTGATATCCAGCTGGCCAGAGATACCATATGGTTTGATTCCAGAGTTGGTCAAAGTAGGCAGTGGGCTGAATTACATGCTGTCTGGATAGTGGCCAAGAATGAAGCAGTGTCCCCTTGCTATCTGTACAGATAGTTGGGTGGCTTATAAAGGTCTAATGTTACGGATCACCACATGGAAGGCACAGAACTAGCTGGTAGGCTATAGACCCCATGTGGGAGCAAGCCATGTGACAAGATCAGAGGGACTTAAGGCATGAGAAGGACATAACAATAATACATATGACTGGGCCTTTGCCTTTGGCGAGCCAGAAGAATGATAAACAGACATGCTTGTGCATGTCTGGTGGGTGGAACAGGCTCCGCCCAATGAGATAGCAGCTTGGGTACACCAGTGCCTGCACCATGCAGGGACGAAAACCATGTGGGCAGTCCCTCAAAGATGGGATCTTCTTATTTCATGGAAAGAGATAGCAGATGCCTGCCATGATTGCCCCACATGTGGCCAGGAGGAAACCTCTATCCCCATAGACTGGCAGCCACTAATGGACAAGTGGTAAGGGGAAGGGTCCTCTTGGCTCAGTGGCAAGTGGACTTGACAGGGCCTCTGCCAACATCAGACAATGCCAGCTTTGCACTAACAGCTGTAGACCCAGCCACAAGTTTGCTTTTTGCCTGACCATGTAAGGCCACAGGTCAACTCCATAGATTCAAGGAGCTTAAAGCCATCCTCTGTTGTGGTCCTTTAATGGACCGGAACTTGGTGGTACAGAGTCGATGATAAGAAAGTAAAAGAGAGAAAGAGGCTGATATTCCCTGGTTTACTCAGAGGACCAGTAAAGCCCTTGACACAGGACTTGCATCGCTCACGAAGGCACCAGGTGCCCCCTCAAGGGGGTGAAGGCACAAAGTGCCTTCTCTAGAGGGTCTTAGAAGCCCGGCAGGAAAGTGAGCACGACGGGTCTCCACGCTCCAGAGAATCAGCCAGAAAAAGAGAGAGAGAGAGAGAGAGAGAGAAACAAAAAAAGACCTAGGGACCTAAGCTCTGATGGAGCAAAGGTGCTTTAATGATTTTCCTATGAGTATATATAGGCTGTGGTACAAGAAACTTCTTTCAGGAATGATAGAGATCAGAAAACCAAATGTACAGCAACCGTTACCAAGGGAACAAGGGGTAATGTTATTCACAAGGTCAGGAGACAATCCATATCTCAAGAAAGGGGAGCAAGACTAAGCAGTTTTGTCCTAAAGAGGATGTTTACTAAAGGAGACCAAGCCTGCCTCACACAATGACCTCAGTCCCTGGGAGCAGCGTGCTGTTCCGCTTGAAGAGGGACAAAGGACTCATGAGAGACAGCATGTAGGAATCCTCCCGTCAAACATTCCCTGACAGTCCTCTAATCATAGAGAGTGATCAAAGCACCCATTTCACTGGAAAGAAGGTTTGGGAATGGGCACATAGACTGGGAATACAATGGATATTTCAAGTCCTGTACTGTTACAAAGGCGAAGCCAATTCTAACTCCATGTTGGAACTGTTTCATTGACCTGCTTTTTGTTGCTTTTGTTTTTACAATCAAACATAATGACCTGCCTCAGAGGACTCTGCGCCTCTGCCTGACTGTAAACTGAAGTGCCTTTGTTCAGCATATAGGTAATCTGACCCTGCCCATCTGTGAGTGTTGTTCTTCAGTCACTCAGTTGTATCCGGCTCTGCAACCCAATGGATGGCAGCATGCCAGGCTTCCCAGCCCTTCTACCATCTCCTGGATCTTGTTAAAACTCATGTCCGTTGAGCCACTGATGCCATCCAACCATCTCGTTCTGTATCATTCCCTTCTCCTCCTGCCTTCAATCTTTCCCAGCACCTGTGAATAGCTACAACAAAAAGAACACATCCTTTACAAAGGCTGGCCATCTCTTTGGAGATGTTTTGCAAGACTGAAGACCATTTCATTATTCAGTGTCCTATCTTTTTGCCTTTTCATACTGTTCATGGGGTTCTCAAGGCAAGAATACTGAAGTGGTTTGCCATTCCCTTCTCCAGTGGGCCATGTTTAGTCAGTTTGTCAACAAAGTGTGGAAAATTCTTAAAGAATTTTCTTCCACTCCTGCATCCCTCTGTGCTAATGTTAGCCTTGATCAGGATTATCAAGAGGCCTATAGTGTAATTCCTGTCCCTCATGGAACCTTGGGTATGTGGGTATGTGGGCCATATAGGTGGCATATTTGCCTGGGTATTGGACTGGACGTATTCTTGGGGCTACTCACTAATAGTGAGATACCAAGGGAACATTTCATGCAAAGATGGGCACAATAAAGGACAGAAATGGTATGGGCCTAACAGGAGCAGAAGATGTTAAGAAGAGGTGGCAAGAATACACAGAAGAACTGTACAAAAAAGATTTTCATGACCCAGATAATCATGATGGGATGATCATTCCCCTAGAGCCAGACATCCTGGAATGTGAAGTCAAGTGGGCCTTAGGAAGCATCACTACGAACAAAGCTAGTTGAGGTGATGGAATTCCAGCTGTTCAGTCCAGTCCAGTTCAGTCACTCAGTTGTATCCGACTCTTCACGACCCCATGGACCACAGCACATGAGGCCTCCCTGTCCATCACCAGCTCCTGGAGTTTACTCAAACTCATTTCATTGAGTCGGTGATGCCATCCAACCATCTCATCCTCTGTTGTCCCCTTCTCCTCCTGCCTTCAATCTTTCCCAGCATCAGGGTCTTTTCAAATGAGTCAGTTCTTCACATCAGGTGGCCAAAATATTAGAGTTTCAGCTTCAACATAAGTCCTTCCAATGAACACTCAGGACTGATCTTTAGGATGGACTGGTTGGATCTCTTTGCAGTCCAAGGGACTCTCAAGATTCTTCTCCAACACCACAGTTCAAAAGCATCAATTCTTCGGTGCTCAGATTTTTTTATGGTCCAACTCTCAAATCTATACATGACCACTGGAAAAACCATAGCCTTGACGAGACGGACCTTTGTGGGAAAGTAATGTCTCTGCTTTTTAATATGCTGTCTAGGTTGGTCATAACTTTCCTCCCAAGGAGCAAGTGTCTTAATTTCATGGCTGCAGTCACCATCTGCAGTGATTTTGGAGCCCCCCAAAATAAAGTCTCTCACTGTTTCTGCTGTTTCCCCATCTATTTGCCATGAAGTGATGGGCCCAGATGCCATGATCTAGTTTTCTGAATGTTGAGCTTTAAGCCAACATTTTCACTCTCCTTTCACTTTCATCAAGAGGCTCTTTAGCTCTTCTTCACTTTCTGACATAAGGGTGGTATCGTTTGCATATCTGAGGTTATTGATATCTTTCCCAGCAATCTTCATTCCAGCTTGTGCTTCCTCCAGTCCAGCTTTTCTTATGATGTATTCTGCATATAAGTTAAATAAGCAGGGTGACAATATATAGCCCTGATGTACTCCTTTTCCTATCTGGAACCAGTCTGTTGTTCCATGTCTAGGTCTAACTGTTGCTTCCTGACTTGCATACAGATTTCTCAAGAGGCAGGTCATGTGGACTGGTATTCCCATCTCTTTCAGAATTTCCCACAGTTTCTTGTGATCCACACAGTCAAAGGCTTTGGCATAATCAATAAAGCAGAAATAGATGTTTTTTCTGGAACTCTTTTGCATTTTCGATGATCCAGCAGATATTGGCAATTTGATTTCTGGTTCCTCTCTCTTTTCTAAAACCAGCTTGAACATGTGGAATTTCACAGTTCACTGCTGAGCTATTTAAATTCCTAAAAGACGATGCTGTGAAAGTGCTGCACTCAATACGCCAGCAAATTTGGAAAACTCAGCAGTGGCCACATGACTGGAAAAGGTCTGTTTCCATCCCAATCCCAAAGAAGGGCAATGCTAAAGAATGCTCAGACTACTGCACAATTGCACACATCTCACACGCTAGCAAAATGATCCTCAAAATTCTCCAAGTCAGGTTTCAACACTATGTGAACTGTGAACTTCCAGATGTTCCAGTTGGTTTTAGAAAAGGCAGAGGAACCAGAGATCAAATTGCCAACATCTGTTGGAGCATCAAAAAAGCAAGAGAGTGCCAGAAAAACATCTATTTCTGCTTTGTTGACTATGCCAAAGCCTTTGATTTTGTGGATCACAACAAACCGTGGAAAATTCTGAAAGAGATTGGAATACCAGACCACCTGACCTGCCTCTTGAGAAATCTGTATGCAGGTAAGAAGCAATAGAACTGGACTTGGAACAACAGACTGGTTCCAAATAAGGAAAGGAATATGTCAAGGCTGTATATTGTCACCCTGTTTATTTAACTTATATGCAGAGTACATTATGAGAAATGCTGGACTGAATGAAGCATAAGCTGGAATCAAGTTTGCTGGGAGAAATATCAATAACCTCAGATATGCAGATGACACGACCCTTATGGCAGAGAGCGAGGAAGAACTAAAGAACGTCTTGATGAAAGTGAAAGAATAGAGTGAAAAAAGTTTACTTAAAACTCGACATTCAGAAAACTAAGATCATGGCATCTGGTCCTATCACTTCATGGTAAATAGATGGGGAAACAATGGAAACAGTGAGAGACTTCAATTTTTTGGGTTCCAAAATCACTGCAGATGGTGACTGCAGCCATGAAATTAAAAGACACTTGCTCCTTGGGAGGAAAATTACGACCAACCTAGACAGCATATTAAAAAGCAGAGACGTTACTTTCCCACAAAGGTCCGTCTTGTCAAGGCTATGGTTTTTCCATTAGTCATGTGTGGATGTGAGAGTTGGACCATAAAGAAATCTGAGCACTGAAGAATTGATGCTTTTGAACTGTGGTGTTGGAGAAGAATCTTGAGAGTCCCTTGGACTGCAAGGAGATCCAACCAGTCCATCCTAAAGGAGATCAGTCCTGAGTGTTCATTGGAAGGACTGATGTTGAAGCTGAAACTCCAATACTTTGGCCACCTGATGTGAAGAACTGACTCATTTGAAAAGACCCTGATGCTGGGAAAGATTGAAGGCAGGAAGAGAAGAGGATGACAGAGGATGAGATGGTTGGATGGCATCACTGACTCATTGGAAATGAGTTTGAGTAAACTCCAGGAGCTGGTGATGGACATGGAGGCCTGGTGTGCTGCAGTCCAAGGGGTTGCAAAGTTGGACACTACTGAGCAACTGAACAGAGCTGAACTGAAGTGATGCTGGGCCATTGAAGAAACAGGGGTGGGGTCAGAAAAGCCTTTTTAAAATAGAAATGATCCGGGAAGAAGAGATGACATTTGGGGAGGCCAAATTAATCTTGGGGAGTTATTCTAGCTTTCCCCCAGGATGTTTCCTTTCCCAAATTATTCCTCTCTGAGCAGCCTCTTTTCCAAACAGATCCTTAAATCCAATCTCCATAGGCCTCCCTGGTGGTTCAGTGGTAAAGAATCCACCTGCAATGCAGGAGACATGGGTTCAATCCCTGGGTCAGGATGATCCCCTGAGGAAGGAAATGGCAACCTATTCCAGTATTCTTGTCTGGAAAATTCAATGGACAGAGGAGACTGGTAGGCTACAGTCCATAAGGGTCCAAAAGAATCAGACATGACTTAGGGACAAAATGACACCATTGGCCTCCAGAGTGAAGTTTCCTTTTAATGACTCTCAAAGGCTATTTATTTTATATAGTAGTAGTTTCTTAGATCTTAATTTGCATAAGAATCCCCTGCCAAATTTACTTAGTAGCTGGTTCTTAGACCCCTCCACAAATTCAATCTTAGTAGCATCTCCTGATTGTGATGTGGATGACCCAGGAATACCTTTACCTTCTGGTTTTGTTTGGTTTTGTTGTTTTAGTTTGAGCGTGCAGACATGTAGTACAAACTGCTCGAGTTAATACAGGAATTGCTCCGTCTAAGTTTCCACACCCCACCTGGGAACCCCTTGGAAAAATTTTTTTAACGATTGGTCAATCTATAGCTATGATCCAATGACAAGAAAAATGGCCTAAAAATATTAGATCTTTATTGACATAGGATAGAAAAATGGACTGAATTTCCCTATGTTCAGGCTTCCTTGGTGCCTTAGACAGTAAAGAATCTACCTGCAATGTGGGAGACCTGGATTTGATCCTTGGGTTGGGAAGATCCCCTGGAGAAGGGAATGGGACCTACTCCAGTATTCTTGCCTGGAGAATTCCATGGAAAGTGGAGCCTGGCAGGCTACAGTCCATGGGTTCACAAAGAATCGAACATGACTGTGCAACTTTCACTTTCACCTTTAGAGAAACAAATTTCTTAACCTATCTGTCACCTCTCCATGGTTTCATCTCCACAGACTTCTCAGGCTGAAGCTCCCACTACTTTATGCTCAGCAATTTTAACTGTTCCCTGCTTTGCACATGCTTTTTCCTTTGTTTTTAGATGCCCTTCCCTCTGTACACTATGTTTTTGAAACTGTATCTTGAAAATAGTCATATAGTAGGAATGCAAAATCTGTATTATACACTAATGCTTTTAATATGCTAATAATTCATTATAGAGGTGGTATAGAAGGTTCACTGGAGGCAGGCATGGCAACCCACTCCAGTATTCTTGCCTGTAGAATCCCATGGACAGAGGCTCCTGGGGAGTCTACAGTCCATAGGGCCACAGAGTCAGACACAACTGAGTGCCTGGCACACACACATACACATACAAGATTTAATCAGAGAAAGACAGATGCCTTTTATTCCCTCAAATGGGGGTGGTTTAGAAGAAAAAGGAGGTAAATAGGGAAGTCTTGTTTATAGAGTATGTGTGTGTGCTCAGTTGCTCAGTAATGTCTGACTTATTGTGCCCTCATGGATTGTAACCCCCCAGACTCCTCTGTCCATGGGATTTTCCAGGCAAGAATACTGGAGTGGGTTTCCATTTCATACTTTAGGGAATCTTCTTGACCCAGGGATCAAACCCACGTCTCCTGAGTCTCCTGTATTGACAGGTGGATTCTTTACCACTGAGCCACCTAGGAAGCCCCTTGTTTGGAGAGAATAATAAATAATAAAAGTAGTGTGTACATACTGATCCCAATATTTACATCATGCCAAAAATAAATTGTATGTACATATTGATCCCAAACTATAAATATTAAAAAAATAATGTGGGTATTAATAAATCTATATATTTACAGCAATTCACACTTTATTCTTCATTAATCACAGCCGTCTCTATTGCCCTCTGTTTTTCTATAATTCCTGTGGCTCACCACTGCATCCAAGGCTCTCCACAACTTCATCCCTGTCTAATATCCTTATCTAATCTTCCTGCTTGATCCTCACTGCTTTCTCATACCCATTCTAAGGTTCAGCCTAACTGGATGGCTTGTCATTTTCTACACAGCACCAGGCCCATGTCTACCACCACCTCTGAGAGAGGAGATATGGGTTGCCTGTGCTGGAAGAAAAGGGAGTGTCCAAGGAGAGCAAGAGCATTAGATGCTGGTGAGGATTTCTCATGACCACATCTTAAAAGGTAGCAATGGACAAAAATTCTTGAACTTACAAGGAAGTTTAACAAAATTATTTTGAATAGAACTCTCAGAGTTTGTGACACAAATTTGGACAAGGAGACGTTCAGATAACCCCTTCACTCAATCCCCTATAGCTTTTAAGGAATAAAGAGAAGATTATTGTATCTTCATTAATAGCCCAAAGGCTTGGATGACTTAAGCCTTCATTGTTAGGACAAGGAGGATGCAGGTGCAGGGATTATTTCAGTGGCTTCCAAAGAGATGCCAGCAGTTGAGAGCCAAAGAAAGCAAGGCACATCCTGTGCATGCCAACATAAACCAAGCATGCCCAAGGACCAGTGTCTCTCCCACTTTTACCATGACCCTATTATACCTGTGGTCTTCCAACTGGCCCCGGATAGAAGGAAGAATGAATATTGTACTGACCGACCTAAATCTGAAATGATGACCAAAACAAAAATAGAAACAAAAACCTAAAGTAACTGAGAATTTGACTAGATTAAGTTTTCTGCTCTCAGAAAAATTTTATTTATTTTTAAATTAATTAATTAGTTTTAATTGTAGGATAATTACTTTACAATATTGTGGTGGTGGTTTTTGCCATACATCGACATGAGTCAGTCATGGGTGCACATGTGTCCCCCAATCCTGAACCCCACTCCCAACTCCCTCCCCACCTCATCCCTCTGGGTTGGCCCAGAGCACTGGCTTTGAGTGCCGTGCTTCATGCTTCAAGCTTGCACTGGTCATCAGATTTACATATGGTAATATGTATGTTTCAATGCTATTCTCTCAAATCATCCCACCCTCACTTTCTCCCACAGACTCCAGAAGTCTGTTCTTTATATCTGTGTCTCTTTTGCCGCCTCACATATAAGATCATCATTACCATGTTTCTAAATTCTATATATATACATTAGTATACTGTATTGGTGTTTCTGTTTCTGATTTATGTCACTCTGTATAATAGGCTCCAGTTTATTCCACTTCATTAGAACTGACTCAAATGCGTTCATTTTTTATAGCTAAGTAACATTCCATTGTGTATACGTACCACAATTTCCTTATCCATTCTCCTGATGGACATCTAGGTTGCTTCCATGTCCTAGCTATTGTAAACAGTGCTAAAATGAACACTGGGGTATATGCGTCTCTTTCAGTTCTGGTTTCCTTGGTGTGTATGCCCAGCAGTGGGGTTGCTGTGTCATATGGCAGTTCTATTTCCAGGTTTTAAAGCAATCTCCACAGTCTTCTCCATAGTGGCTGTAATAGTTTGCATTCACACCAGCTATGTAAGAGGGTTCCTTTTTCTCCACACCCTTTCCAGCATTTATTGTTTGTAGACTTTTTGATGGCAGCCATTGTGACCAGTATGAGATGATACCTCATATTGGTTTGTATTTCTCTAATAATGGGTGATGTCGAGCATCTTTTCATGTGTTTATTAGCCATATGTATATCTGCTTTGAAGAAATGTCTGTTTAGTTCCTTGTCCCAGTTTTTGATTGTTTCTTTTTCTGGCATTGAGCTGCATGGGTTGCATGTATATTTTGGAGATTAATTCTTTGTCAGTTTTTCATTTGATATTATTTTCTCACATTCTGAAGGCTGACTTTTCACCTTGCTTATAGTTTCCTTTGCCATGCAAGACTTTTAAGTTTAATTAGATACCATTTGTTTATTTTGTTTTTATTTCCATTACTCTGGGAGGTGGGTCATAGAGTGTTCTGCCTATGTTTTCCTCTAAGAGTTTTATAGTTTCTGGTCTTACATTTAGATCTTTAATCTATTTTGAGTTTATTTTTGTGTATGGTGTTAGAAAGTGTTCTAGTTACATTCTTTTACATGTGGTTGACCAGTTTTCCCAGCACCACTTGTTAAAGAGATGATCTTTTCTCCATTGTAAATTTTTGCCTCCATTGTCTAAGATAAGGTATCCATAGGTGTGTGGATTTATCTCTGGGCTATTTGTTTCATTGACCTATATTTCTGTCTTTGTGCCAGTACATACTGTCTTGATGACTGTAGCTTTGTAGTATAGTCTGAAGTCAGGAAGTTTGATTCCTCCCGTTCCACTCTTCTTTCTCAAGATTGCTTTAACTATTCGAGATTTTTTGTGTTTCCATACAAATTGTGAAATATTTCTTCTCATTCTGTGAAAAATATTGTTGGTAGCTTGATATGGATTGCATTGAATCTATAGATTGCTCTCGATAGTATACTCATTTTCACTATATTGATTCTTCCAATCCACGAACATGGTATATTTCTCCATCTATTTGTGTCATCTTTGATTTCTTTCATCAGTGTTTTATAGTTTTCTATATATAGGTCTTTTGTTACTTTAGGTAAATTTTATTCCTAAGTATTTTATTCTTTTCATTGCAATGGTGAATGGGATTGTTTCCTTAATTTCTCTTTCTGTTTTTTCATTGTTAGTGTATAGAAATGCAAGCGATTTTTGTGTATTAATTTTATATCCTGCAACTTTACTATATTAATTGATTAGCTCTAGTAATTTTCTGGTGGTATCTTTAGGGTTTTCTATGTAGAGGATCATGTCATCTGCAAACAGTGAGAGTTTTACTTCTTCTTTTCCAATATGGATTCCTTTTATTTCTTTTTCTTCTCTGATTGCTGTGGCTAGGACATCCAAAACTATGTTGAATAATAGTGGTGAGAATGGGCACACTTGTCTTGTTCCTGATTTTAGAAGAAATGCTTTAAAATTTTCACCATTGTTGATAATGTTTGCTGTGGGTTTATCATATATGGCTTTTATTATGTTGAGGTATGTTCCTTCTATGCCTGCTTTCTGGAGAGTTTTGATCATAAGTGGGTGTTAAATTTTGTCAAAGGCTTTCTCTGTATCTGTTGAGATAATCGTATGGCTTTTATTTTTCAATTTATTAATATGGTGTATCACATTGATTGATTTGCAAATGTTGAAGAATCTTTGTATCCCTGGAGTAAAGCCTACTTGATCATGATGTATAATCTTTTAAATATGTTGTTAAATTATGTTTGCTAGATTTTTGTTGAGGATTTTTGCATCTATGTTTATCAGAGATATTGGCCTATAGTTTTCTTTTTTTGTGGCATCCTTGGTTTTGGTATCAGGGTCATGGTGGCCTCATAGAATGAGTTTTGGAGTTTGCCTTCCTCTGCAATTTTCTGGAAGAGTTTGAGTAGGATAGGTGTTATCTCTTCTCTAAATTTTTGGTAGGCTCAACTGTGAAGCCATCTGGTCCTGGGCTTTTGTTTGTTGGAAGATTTTTGATTACAGTTTTGATTTCTGTGCTTGTGATGGGTCTGTTCAGATTTTCTATTTCTTCCTGGTTCAGTTTTGGAAGGCCATACTTTTCTAAGAATTTGTCCATTTCTTCCAAGTTGCCTATTTTATTGGCATAGAGTTGCTCATTGTAGTCTATTATGATCTTTTGTATTTCTGTGTTGTCTGTTGTGATTTCTCCATTTTCATTTCTAATTTTATTGATTTTATTCTTCTCCCTTTTTTTCTTGATGAGTCTGGCTAATGGTTTGCCTATTTTATTTAACTTCTCAAAGAACCAGCTTTTAGTTTTGTTGATCTTTGCTATAGGCTCCTTTGTTCCTGTTTCTTTTATTTCTGTTCTGATTTTCTTGATTTCTTTCGTTTTACTAACTTTGGGGTTTTTCTGTTCTTCTTTTTCTAGTTGCTTTAAGTGTAAAGTTAGGTTGTTTATTTGATATTTCTCTTGTTTCTTGAGGTAGGCTTGTATTGCTATGAACCTCCCTCTTAGCACTGCTTTTATTGAATCACATAGGTATTAGGTTGTCGTGTTTTCATTTTCATTTGTTTCTATGCATATTTTAATTTGCTTTTTATTTATTCCATGATCTGTTGGTTATTCAGAAGTGTGTTTTTAGCCTGCATATGTTTGTGTTTTTCAGAGTTTTAATTTTTTTTTTCCTGTAGTTGGTATCTGATCTTACCTGCACTGTGATAAAAAAAGATGCTTAAATGATTTCAATTTTTTTTTAATTGACCAAAGTTAGATTTGTGGCCCAGGATGTGCTCTATCCTGGAGAAAGTTCCTTGTGCACTTGAGGAAAGGTTTAAATCCATTGTTTTTGGCTGAAATGCCCTGTAGATATCAATTAGGTCTAACTGGTCCATTGAATTATTTAAAGCTTGTGTTTCCTTGCTAATTTTCTGTTTGGTTGACCTCTTCATAGGTATGAGTGGGGTATTAAAGTCCCCCACTATTATTGTGTTACTATTAATTTCCCCTTCCATACTTGTTAGCATTTGTCTTACATATTGAGGTGCTCCTATGTTGGGTGCATATATAATTGCTATATCTCCTTCTTGGATAGATCCCTTAATCATTATGTAGTGTCTGTCCTTCTTTGTCTCTTATCATGGCCTATATTTCAAAATCTACTTTATCTGATATGAGTATTGCTACTCCTGTTTTCTTTTGGTCTCCATTCACATGAAATATCTTTTTCCAGCCCCTCACTTTCAGTCTGTATGTGTCCCTAGGTTTGAGGTGGGTCTCTTGTAGACAGAATATACAGGGATTTTGTTTTTGTATCCATTCAGCCAGTCTTTGTTTTTTGGTTGGAGCATTTAACTCATTTAAATTTAAGGTAGTTATTGATAAGTATGATCCCATTACCATTTACTTTGTTGTTTCAGGTTCATTTTTATAAACCTTTTCTGTGTTTCCTGTCTAGAGAAGATCCTTTAGCATTTATTGAAGAGCTGGTTTGGTGGTGCTGAATTCTCTCAGCTTAGAACTTTTGATTTCTCTTTCATAGCTGAATGAGATCCTTGCTGGGTAGAGTAATCTTGGTTGTAGGTTTTTCTCTTTCATTACTGTGGTATGTCCTGCCATCCCCTTATGGACTGAAGAGTTTCTATTGAAAGATCAGCTATTATCCTTATGGGGATCCCCTTGTGTGTTATTTGTTGCTTTTCCCTTGCCGCTTTTAATATTTACTCTTTGTGCTTAATTTTTCACCTTGGGTTTATCCTGTTTGGGACTCTGCGTTTCTTGGACTTGGATGGTTATTTCCTTCCCCATTTTAAGGAAGTTTTTGACTATTATCTCAAGCATTCTCTCATGCCTTTTCTTTTTGTCTTCTTCTCCTGGGACACCTATGACTTGAATGTTGGGGCACTTAACATTATCCCAGAGGTCTCTGAGGTTGTCCTCGCTTCTTTTTATTTTCTTCTCTTTCTTCCTCTCTGCATCATTTATTTCCACCATTCTATCTTCCATCTCACTAATCCTCCCTTCTGCCTCAGTTATTCTACTATTGGTTCCCTCCAGAGTGTTTTAAATCTCAGTTATTGCATTGTTCATTATTGATTGACTATTCTTTATTTCTTCTAGGTCCTTGTTAAACATTTCTTGCTTCTTCTCAATCCTTGTCTCTAGTCTATTTATCTGTAACTCCATTTTGTTTTCAAGATTTTGGATCATCTTTATGATCATTATTCTAAATTCTTTTTCAGGTAGACTCCCTGTCTCCTTCTCTTTTGTCTGATTTGGTGGGTTTTTATCATGTTCTTTTACCTGCTGAATATTTCTCTGCCTTTTCATTTTGTTTAGATTGCTGTGTTTGGGGTGCCCATTCTGCAGGCTGGAATATTGTGGTTCCTTTTAATTGTGAAGCCTGCTCCCTGTGGGTGGGGTTGGACCAGTGGCTTGTCAAGGTTTCCTGGCTGTGAGAATTCGTGTCTGTGTTTTGGTAGGCATAGCTGGATCTATTCTCTCTGGAGTGCAATGAAGTGTCCAGTAGTGATTTTAGGGGTGTCTATGGGTTTGGTAGGAGAAGGAAATGGCAACCCATTCCAGTATTCTTGCCTGAAGAATTCCAAGGACAGGGGAGCCTGGTGGGCTATGGTCTGTGGGATCGCAGAGTCAGACACAGCTGAGCACACAGCACATGGGTTTGGTATGGCTTTGGGTAGGCTGTTTTTTTAATGTTTAGGGTGTGTTCCTCTTTTGCTGGAGAATTAGCATGGTGTGTCTTGCACTGGAACTTGTTGGCTCTTGGGTGGAGGTTCGTTCAGTGTAGGTATGGAGAATTTTGGGTGCACTCTTGTCTATTAATGTTCCCTGGAGTCAGGAGTACTCTGATTTTCTAAAGTTCTGGAGTTGTGCCTCCTGCCTCTGGGTTTCAGTCCTCTTACAGTAGCCTCAAGAATTCTCCACCCATATAGCACAGAAGATAAAACCCCTAGGTTAATGGTGAAACAATTCTCCATAGCCAGGAACACCCAGAGAGATTCACAGAGTTATATAGAGAAGAGAGGAGGGAAGAAGGAGGTAGAGGTGACCAGGAAGAGAAAAGGTAGAGTCAAAAGGGGAGAGAACAATCAAGACAGTAATCAAATTCCTAAGTTAAAATGGATACTGAAGATTAGCTTCTTAAAGTTACAAAATTGATAACAAATATTAAAAAGCAAAGATTAAAAACCTAGAATTGAGGTTAGACTCTCAAAGATACAATATACAAAATAGAAAAAAAAAAAAAAAACAATATAAAAAATACAAAGCAAAATCAATCACAAATATTTTAAAAATATATAGAATTTTTTTTTAAATAGGGTTTTTTTAGAAAGGTAATAAAATAGTAAGCTATAAAAATGAAAGTTAAAGGAGTAATAAAGAACTAAAATTTTTTAAAAATTAAAAAGTGATAATAGTAAAAAATATATCTAGGAATTTCTCTGGAGCTATTGTGGGCAGTGTGGGGTCAGTTCAGTGTCAGATAGTCCCTTGTTCTGGCTTGTACTTGTTCTCAAGGTCTATAATTGCCCCTCAAATGCACAGTCTCAGCATTAACTGCAGGGTTTTAGTCTGTTGCACCTGTCACTTCCAGAGCAATTCCCCCTTCTTTGTTTATTTTGGCTTTCTCTGTTTGCAAGTCTCTTCAGTGTCTAATTTCCACTGACACAAGGGGGTGAAGGTGGCCACTTATTTAGGCTCACTTGTTCAGTTGTGCTGTGGAGAGGGAGTGACAATGAAAATACTGCTGGCATGTGTGGGGAGTGCTTGCAGTGGATGGACCACACTGTGTTTGCAACAACCCAAGGCAGCATGTATTTCCCGGGTCCACAACTACTCAGAGTCCAGGGTGATCTGCAAGGGCACTGTCCCAAGTGGGCCCTGAGTATCATGCACTTCCCAGGGCTAAGCCACTCAGATTCTCAGGTGCTCTGCAAGAGCACACACCCTGATGGGCTGGGTGTTTTGTGCCATTCCCAGGTCCAAGCCACTCAGGCAACCAGGTGCTTGGAGAATGCTCTGTCCCAGGTGGCCTGTGTGTTTTATGCACCTCCCTGGTCCCAGCTGCTCGGTTTCCCAGGTGCAACGTGAGGGCATAGTCCCAGGTGTACCATGTATCTCCTCTGGGGAGTGATCTCAGGCTGTGACACTCCTGGTGGCTGTGAACCATCTAGGATCCCAGGAAGATGTGGTGAGCAACAGACAGCCTGCTCACAGTTTGGTGGAAGATGCGGTCTCTGGGTCTGATTGCAGTGGCCCCTTGCCTTTTGGCTCTGGCTGTTACACACCTGCCTCTCTGCTGCTGGGAAGGGAGGACCCTAAATGGCAGCTGGCTTGCTCTCCTTTGGTATTTGCTAGGGCACAATCCTTAGTTCTGTGAGTGCACCAGGGGTCACCATGTGTGTTAGAGCCTTTTGTGAGAAAGGTCTTTTTTTTTTTTTTTTTTTAAACTCTCTGGCGATTCCAGTCTTTGGGTTGCTATTAGCTTCCTCAGATTGTCCTCAGGGCATTCAGGCCCAGTCCTTACCCTAAGGACCTATGATGCAACCTGCACCTCCCTGCCCAGCCCCCACTTGCTGTTGGCGGATGCAAGTGTCTGAACTGCTTCTCCATGGATAGTTGAGGTTAGGACCATATTCTATCTCTGTCTCTCTCTCTCTCTGTGTATGTGTTTCTGGTTAGGTTGCCCTCTGAAATTCAAAAGCTCCCCACTGATATGCCTGTTGTGTGGAAACTTCTCCTGCTTCACAACTCCCTCCCCAGGACAGGTCTCTGTCCCTAAATCCTTTGTCTCTATTTTCATCTTATATATTTTGTCCTACCTCCTTTTGAAGAGATTGGGCTGCCTTTCGGGTGCCTGGTGCCCTCCAGCAGCATTCAGAAGTTGTTTTGTGGAAGTTGCTCAATGTTCAAATGATCTTCTGATGAATTTCTGGGGGAGAAAGCATTCTCCCTGTCCTATTCCTCTGCCATCTTGGGACTGCATCCCAGAAAACTTTAAATTCAGTGCAGTTCAGTGCTTAGAACTCCTTGTTCTCACTGCCAAGGGACTATGTTTGATCCTTTTACTGAGTCCAAGCTCACTCTGCTCATCATGCAACAGTCCACTTAACCAAGAGATGAGGTGTTGAGTCAAAGAATACAGCTTTATTTGGAAAAGCTGGCTGACTGAGGAGATGGTTGACTAATGTCTCAAAATAGTCATCTTGTTGGGGTTTGGATGCCAGGTTCTTTTAGAGAACACAGAGGCTGAGGAATTGAGGAAATAAAGACCATTATCTTGCAAATATCTCCTGGAATGACCAACTTCATTCCAGAAGCACATCTACTTCTTCATTGACTACACTGAAACCTTTGATTGTGTGGATCACAACAAACTATGGGAAATTCTTAAAGAGATGGGAATACTGATTACCTTGAAAAACCTGTATGTAAGTCAAGAAGCAGTTAGAATGATACATGGAACAACTGACTGGTTCAAAATTGGGAAAGGAGTACATAAAGGCTGTATATTTTCACCCTGATTAACTTATATGCAGAGTACATTATGTGAAATGAATGAATCATAAGCTAGAATAAAGATTACTGGTAGAAATATCAACAACATCAGATGTGCAGATGATACCACTCTAATGACAGAAGGGGAAGAGGAACTAAAGAGCCTCTTGATGAAGGCGAAAGAAGAGAGTGAAAAAAACTGGTTTAAAATTCAACTTTTGTATTACTGAAGTTGAGGCCCTGAGAAGTCCTGGGGCACCAGGAGCCTGAGTTCTGCTGCACTTTCTCCCCACTTCCTTTTCATTGCCCAGGTTTCCTGGCCTTGAGGTTCCAGGCCTGAGGTGCCATGGACAGAAACTTGGCATATTCTGTTTCCTGTTGGCATCCATGAAACAGTAACTGGCTCCAGCATCTTCACATATCCTGAAACTACTTACCTATCTAAGAACCTCAGCATTATTGGCATAATCTCCACCTCACTATGTGTTTCCTCCCATGGAAGGAAGCTGAAAGAAGGGATGAGTCAAGTAACATAATAAACTTCTGAGAAGAGATCAAGCCCTGACCCTTTGGAGTGGGATCACTGACTCCAAGACCCTAGACCAGAGAACTAACCCTAGGGAGCATCAAACAGTGAGAACTCCCACAAAGAAAACCACTTGAATATAAGAACAACCACCAGTAGCACCCTGTGCAGGATGCCTCAACCAAACAACAAACAAAACAAAAATACAAACCCAATCATTAGTAGACAGGATTACCACCTCACTCAACCTTGCCCATCAAAAGAAACCAACAAACAAAAAACTCAGCACAAATCTCACCCTATAAGAAGCTTACACAAACCACTGGATCAACCTTAGGAGGGCAGAAATCAAAAGGAACAAAGAGTTCAACTTTGAAGCCTGGGAAAAGGAGACCTCAAACACAATAAGTTGAAAAAAAAAAAAAAATGAAAAGGCAGAGAAATACTGCACAAATGAAGGTGCAAACTAGAAACATAGAAGTCCAAATAAATGAAGAGGAAATAGGCAAACTACCTGAAAAAGAATTCAGAGTAATGATAGTAAAAATTATCAAAAACCTTGAAAACAGAATGGAGAAAATGCAAGAATCAATTAGCAAAGACCTATAAGAATCAAAGAATATATACACAGAGACAAACAACACAATTACTGAAATTAAAAATACTCTAGAAGGAATCAGTAGCAGAATATCTGAAGCAGAAGAAGGAATCCTTGAACTGGCAGATAAAAAGGTGGAAATAACTTCTGAAGAGCAGAAGTAAAAAGAATGAAAAGAACTGAGAATAGTCTCAGAGGCCTCCGGGACAATATCAAATGCATCAACATTCAAATTGTAGGGGTCCCAGAAGAAGAAGAGAAAAAGAAAGGGTATGAGGAAATTTTTTAAGAGATTATAGTTGAAAGGTTCCCCAAAGGAAAAGGAAATAGTCAATCAAGTCCAAGAAGTGCAAGGAGTCCCATACAGGATAAACCCAAGGAGAAACACACCAAGACACATACTAATCAAACTAACAAAGATTAAACACAAAGAAAGAATATTAAAGGCAGCAAGGGAAAAGCAACAAGTAATACACAAGGGAATCCCCATACATTTAACAGCTGATCTTTCAGCAGAAACTCTGCAGCCCAGAAGGGAATGGCAGGATATCTTTAAAGTACTGAAAGGGAAAAATCTACAACCAAGAGTACTCTACCCAGCAAAAGATCTCATTCAAAATTGATGGAGAAATCAAAAACTTTGCAGACAAGCAAAAGTTAAGAGAATTCAGTACCACCAAACTAGCTTTACAACAAATGTTAACAGGACTTATATAGTTGAGAAACATGAGAAGAAAAAGATCTACAAAATCAAGCCCCAAACAATTAAGAAAAAGGTAATAGGAACATCAGTTCAATCACTCTGTCATGTTTGACTCTTTGCAACCCCATGAACTGCAGCATGCCAGACTTCCCTGTCCATCACCAACTCCTGAAGCTTACTCAAATTCATGTCCATCGAGTCAGTGATGCCATCCCACCATCTCATCCTCTGTTGTCCCCTTCTCCTCCTGCCTTCAATCTTTCCCAGCATCATGGTCTTTTCCAATGAGTCAGCTCTTCATGTCAGGTGGCCAAAGTATTGGACTTTCAGCTTCAGCATCAATCCTTCCAATGAATATTCAGGACTGATTTCCTTTAGAAGGTACTGGTTGGTTGGAAATAGGAACATATATATTAATACATTACTTTAAATGTAAGCAAATTAAATGCTCCAACCAAAGACACAGACTGAATGGATACAAAAACAAGACCCATATATATGCTGTCTCCAAGAAACCCACTTCTGACCTAAAGACACATATAGATTGAAAGTGAGAGGATGGAAAAATATATTCCATGCAAATGGAAAGCAAAAGAAAGCTGGAGTAGCAATCCTCATATCAGACAAAATAGACCTTAAAATAAAACATGTTATAAGAAATAAGGAAGGACACTGTACTATGATCAAGAGATCAATCCAAAGGGAAGACATAACAATTGTAAATATCTATGCACCCAACATAGGAGTACCTCAACACATAAGACAAATTCTAACAGACATAAAAGGAGAAATTGACAGTAACACAATAATAGTAGGAGACTTTAACACCCCACTCACACCAATGGACATATCATCAAAAGAAAATTAAAAAGGAAACACAAGTCTTAAATGATACATTAGATGAGATAGACCTCAATCTTCAGGACATTCCATCCAAATGCAGAAGAATACACCTTCTTCTCAAGTGCACATGGAACATTTTCCAGGATAGACCACATCTTGTGTCACAAATAGTCTCAGTAAATTTAAGAAAATTGAAACCGTATCAAGCATCCCTTCTGACCACAACGTTTTGAGACTAGATATCACTTACAAGAAAAAACTGTGAAAAACACAAAAACATGGAGATTAAACTATGTTTCTAAATAACCAAAAGGTTACTGAAGAAATCAAAAGGGAAATCAAAAAATTTCTAGAAACAAATGACAATGAAAACATGGCAACTCAAAACCTATGGGATGCAGCAAAAGCAGTTCTAAGAGGGAAGTTTATAGCAACACAATCCTACCTCAAGAAGAAAAAAAAAAATTGAATAGACAACCTTTACATCTAAAACAACTGGAAAAAGAACAAAACCCCCCAAAATTAGCAGAAGGAAACAAATCATAAAGATCCAAGCAGAAATAAATGAAAAAGAAATGAAAGAAACAATAGTAAAGATTAATAAAACTAAAAGCTGGTTCTCTGAGCAGATAAACAAAATTGACAAACCCTTAGCCAGGGTTTGTCAGAAACCCTGAGAAAAGAAGAAAAGAGAGAAGAATCAAATCAAATCAAAATTAGAAATGAAAAAAGAGAGGCTACAACAGACAATGCAGAAATACAAAGGATTCTAAGAGACTATTATGAACAACTATATGGCAATAATATGGTTAACCTGGAAGAAATGGACAGATTCTCAGAAAATTTCAATCTTCCAAGACTGAACCAGGAAGAAATAGAAATTATAAACAACCCAATTTATAAGAACTGAAAGTGAAGCTGTGATAAAAAAATTTCCCAAAAAACAAAAGCCCAGGACCAGACGGCTTCACAGGAGAATTCTATCAAACATTTAGAGAACAGCTAATGCCTATCCTTCTAAAATTCTTTCAAAAAATTGCAGAGGAAGGAACACTTCCTTACTCATTTTACAAGGCCACCATCCCCCTGATACCAAAACCAGACAAAGACAACACAAAAAAAGAAAACTACAGGCCAGTATCATTGATGAATATAGATGCAAAAATCCTCAACAAAATTTTAGCAAGCAGAATTCAACAACACATTAAAAAGCTCATACTTTATGATCTAGTTGGGTTTATTCCAGGGATGCAAGGATTCTTCAGTATATGCAAATCAATCAATGTGATACACCATATTAACAAATTGAAAGATAATCTCATATGATCATCTCAGTAGATGCAGAAATAGCCTTTGACAAAATTCAGCATCCATTTATGATTAAAACTCTTCAATAAATGGGCATGGAAGAAACCTACCTCAATATAGTAAAGGCCATATATGATAAACCTATAGCAAACATTATTCTCAGTGGTGAAAAACTGAAAGCATTCCCCCTAAGATCAGGAACAAGACAAGGGTGTCCACTTTCACCACATTACTCAGCATAGTTTTGGAAGTCCTAGTTACAGCAATCAGAGAAGAAGAAATCAAAGGAATCCAGATCAGAAAAGAAGAAGTAAAGTTCTCACTGTTTGCAGATGACATGATACTATTCAAAGAAAACCCTAAAGATACTACCAGAAAATTACTAATCAGTGAATTTAGCAAAGTTGCAGGATACAAAATCAATACCCAGAAATCACTTGCATTTCTATATACTAACAATGAAAAATCAGAAATAGAAATTAAGGAATCAATTCCATTCACCATTGCAACAAAAAGAATAAAATATCTAGGAATAAACTTACCTAAGGAGACAAAGGAACTATACACAGAAGATTACAAGATACTGATGAAAGAAATCAAAGATGAAATAAACAGATGGAGAGATATTCCATGTTTCTTGGTAGGAAGAATCAATATTGTGAAAATGGCTATACTACCAAATGCAATCTACAGATTCAATGTGATCCCAATCAAATTACCAATGGCATTTTTCACAGAACTAGAACAAAAAATTTCACAATTCATATGGAAACACAAAAGACTCAGAATAGCCAAAGCAGTCTTGAGAAGAATAATGGAGCTGGAGGAATCAACCTTCCTGATTTCAGATTATTTACAAAGCTATAGTCATCGAGACAGTATGGTACTGGCACAGAAACAGAAATATAGATCAATGGAGCAAGATAGAAATCCAAGAAATAAACCCATGCACCCTTGGGTACCTTATTTTTGACAAAGGAGGCAAGAATATACAATGGGGCAAAGACAGCCTCTTCAATAAATGGTACTGGGAAACCTGGAGAGCTACAAGTAAAATAATGAAATTAGAACACTTCCTAACACCATACACAAAGCTAAACTCAAAATGGGTTAAAGACCTAAATGTAATTCCAGAAACTATTAAACTCTTAGAGGAAAATATAGGCAGAACACTCAGTGACATAAATCAAAGCAAGATCCTCTATGACCTACCTCCTAGAGTAATGGATATAAAAAGAAAAGTAAACAAGTGGAACCTGATTAAACTTAAAAGCTTTTGCACAGCAAAGAAAACTATAAAACTATAAGCAAGGTGAAAAGAAAATCCTGACAATGGGAGAACATAATAGCAAATGAAACAACTGACAAAGGATTAATTTCCAAAATATACAAGCAGCTCATACAACTCAATGCCAGAAAAACAAACAACCAAAAAGTGGGGAAAAGACCTAAACAGACATTTCTCCAAAGAAGACATACTGATGGCTAACAAACACATGAAAAGATGCCCAACATCGCTCATTATTAGAGAAATGCAAATCAAAACAAAATGAGGTATCACCTCACACCAGTCAGAATGGCAATCATCAAAAATTCTACAAACAATAAATGCTGGAGAGGGTGTGGAGAAAAGGGAAGGCTCTTGCACTGTTGGTGGGAATGTAAATTGATATAGCCACTATGGAAGAGAGTATGAAGATTCCTTAAAAAACGAGGAATAAAACCACCATATGACCCAGCAATCCCCCTCCTAGGCAAATACCCTGAGGAAATCAAAATTGAAAAAGACACGTGTACCCCATTGTTCATTGCAGCACTATTTACAATAGCTAGAACATGGAAGCAACCTAGGTGTCCATGGACAGATGAATGGATAAAGAAGTTGTGGTACACATACACAATGGAATATTACTCAGCCATAAAAAGGAACGCATTTGAGTCAGTTCTAATGAGGTGGATGAACCTTGAGCTATTATACAGAGTGAAGTAAGTCAGAAAGAGAAAGATAGATATCATATACTAACGCATATATGTGGAATCTAGAAAAATGGTACTGAAGAATTTATTTGCAGGGCAGCAATGGAGAAACAGACATAGAGAATAGACTTATGGACATGGGAGGAGGGGAGGAGAGGGTGAGATATATGGAGAGAGTAACATGGAAACTTACATTACCATATGTAAAATAGATAGCCAATGGGAATTTGCTGTATGTATCAGGAAACTCAAACAGGGACTGTGTATCAACCTAGAGGGGTGGGATGGAAAGGGAGTTGGGAGGGAGGTTCAAAAGAGAGGGGATATATGTATACCTATGGCTGATTCATGTTGAGGTTTAACAGAAAACAACAAAATTCTGTTAAGCAATTATCTTTCAATTAATAAATAAATAAATTTTAAAAATTCAACTTAAAAAAATCTAAGATCATGGCATATGATCCCATCACTCCATGACAAATGGAAAGGGAAAAAGTGGAAGCAGTGACAGATTTCATCTTGTTGTGCTCCAAAATCACCAAGGATGGCAACTGTAGCCATGAAATTAAAAGATTCTTGCTCTTTGAAAGGGAAGCTATGACAAATCTATACCTAAAAAGAAGGGACATCACTTTGCTGATAAAGATCTGTATAGTCAAAGCTATGGTTTTGCCAGTAGTCAGGTACAGATGTGAGAGTGGACCACAAAGAAGGCTGAATGCCAAAAAACTGATGCTTTCAAATTGGGGTGTTGAAGACTGTTGAGAGTCTCTTGGATTGCAAGAAGATAATACCAGTCAATCCTAAGGGAAATCAACCCTGAATATTCATTGGAAGGACTGATGCTGAAGCTGAAGCTCCAATATTTTGGTCACCTGATGCAAAAAGCTGATTCAGTGGAAAACACCCTGATGTTGGAAGAGACTAGGGCAGGAGAAGAAGTGGGTGACAGAAGACGAGATGGTTGGATGGCATCACCAACTCAATGGAGATGAGTTTGAGCAAACTCCCAGAGATAGTGGAAGACAAGGGAGCCTGTTGTGCTTCACTATCTGTGGGAGTTTGCATCAGGTGACCAAAATATTGGGTCCCAGACAGTCATAGAAGACTTTTGTTATGTTATAACAAAAGCAATGACAAGCAAAGGTTAAAGTCAAAGAAACAGGTCCATCATGGAGTCAGAATTGGCTCTTCTCAGGTACAATCCCTGCTTGAAGAACTAAGATCCTGCAATCTGAGAGGCAAGACCAAAATAAAAATAAATAAACCAGTATTATTTTAATTAAAAAAGTAAAAAAATCTATTTATGGCCTACATACTACTTGGGGATGCAGTAAAGGGTTAACTCAGTGTTGTTGGGTTACATAATCCTGCACAATCCAGAAAAAGCACTGGCCCTTGAGTAACTTCTGCTAGATGATCTCTGATCTGTTATCTTACCAAATAAGAGTAGTTTTGTACACTTGAAGTTTTGGGTCACACTCTGTGAGTTTGATCAGATAGTTTATGCTAACAATGGGAACACCAGTTTTTGCATACCTGAGGCCCTGGGCTGTGCTGTGTCAGTTTGACCTCTAAAGGGCTGGAGACTAAGTAGCTCAAGTCAGTCACATAGGGGCTGCATGTCTTTACAACTAACCCTCAATTAAAATCCTGGCTATCAGGGCTTGAGTAAATTTTGCTTTATTAGCTTACCTGTAGCTCAGATGGTAAAGAATCTGCCTGCAATACAGGATACCTGGGTTCGATTTCTGTGTTGGGAAGAACTTCTGGAGAAGCAAATGGCAATCCACTCCAGTATTCTTGCTCCCAAGAATCCCATGGACAGGGGAGCCTGGCAGGTTACAGTCCATGGGGTCGCAGAGTCGGACATGACTGAGCGACTACTACTATTACTACTGGCAACATTTTGCAGGTGTTATTTCATAGTTGGCTAGGAGAATTAAGGCTGTTTGTGGGATGCCAGTGTGAGAGGACAGCTGGAATCTTGCGGCTGGTTTCTCCTCGACTTTACACCTTTCCCCTTTGCTGATTCTATGCTGTATCCTTTTGCATAATCAACTATAGCTGGGAGTACAAAGACTTTCTGAATCTTGGGAGTGTTTCCAGCAAATCACTGAAACTGAGGGTGGTCTGGGGATACCCAATACAAAAGGCATGCTATTTCTCCTACTAGATTATAATTCCTTGAGGCTAAGAACCACTTCTTCTCTTCTGTATTCATTTAACATCTCACATATTTCATGGAGGCCAAAAATCTAGACCTTGCTATTTACCTATTTTATATATAGTACTATGTATCTGTTAATCCCTAAATCCTAATGAATCCCTCCCCTACCACTTTCCCCATTGGTAACCATAACTTTGTTTTCTATGTCTGTGAGACTATTTATGTTTTGTAAATAAGTTCATCTGTATCATTTTTTTAGATTCCACCTGTAAATGATATCACATGATATTTGTCTTTGACTTACTTCACTTAGCATGATAATCTCTTGGTCCATCTATGTACTGCAAATGGGATTATTCATTCTTTTTGATACTTGAGTAATATTTCATTGTTTATACATCCAAATTTTCTTTATCCAGTCATCTGTCAATGGACACTTAGGTTGCTTCTAAGTCTTGGCTATTGTAAATAATGATGCTATGAACACTAGGGTGTATGTATTTTTTTTCAAATTAGAGTTTATGTCTTTTCAGGATATATGCCCAGGAGTGGGATTGCTGGATCATAACTCTATTTTTAGTTTTCTTAAGAAAACTCCACACTGTTTGCAATTTACATTCCCACCAGCAGTGCAAGAACATTCCCTTTTTACCACATCCTCTCCAGAATTTATTATTTCTAGACTCTTTTATGATGGTCATTCTGACCAGTGTGAGGTGATATCTCATTGTGGTTTTGACTTGCAGTTCTCTAGTAATTAGCAATGTTGAGTATCTTTTCATGTGCCTGTTGGCCATCTGGATGTCATCTCTGAAGAAATGTCTATTTAGGTCTTCTGCTCATTTTTTGATTGTGTTGTTTGTTGTCTTTTTGATATTGAACTGTATGAGCTGTTTGTGTATTTTGGAAATTAATCCCTTGTCAGTTGCACCATTTGCAAATATTTTCTCTCACTAGGTAGGTTGTCTTTTCATTTTGTTTATGGCTTCCTTTGCTGTGCAAAAGCTTTTAAGTTTAATTAGGTCCCATTTGTTTATTTTTGCTTTTATTTCCATTACCCTAGGAGATGGAGCCAAAAAATATTGCTGCAATGTATGTCAAAGGCTGTTCTGCCTTTGTTTTCCTTTAGGAGTTTTATAGTATCTGGTCTTGTATTTAAGTCTTTAATTCATTTTGCATTTATTTTTGTATATGAAGTTAGAGAATGTTATAATTTCATTCTTTTACATGTAACTGTCCAGTTTTTCCAGCACCACTTATTGAGGACACTTTTCTCCATTGTATATTATTACTTCCTTTATTGAAGATTCATTGACTGTAAGGCATAGGTTTATTTCTATCCTATTGATCTTTGTGTCTGTTTTTCTGTACTGAGTTTTATTATTAGGTTAGGGATTGCAAAGGGGAAAAAAAAGAAAAAAAGCAATTAACAATTTCATAGATCAGGAGTAAGTCAATAAGAGGACCAAGAAAAAGAAAAGAGTGAGAATAAAGAAGACAATAAGGGAACACATGAAGGAAGACAAACACATGAAGGAAGACAAACAGAATAAAAGGGCTCAATCCCTCAATTCCTTCAATCTAGGAAGATCCCTGTAGAAGGGAATGGCTACCCACTCCAGTATAATTTTGTCTCGAGACTTCCATGGACAGAGGAGCCTTGCAGGCTACAGCCCACAGGGTTGCAAACAGCTGGACACAGCTGAGTGACTAATGCACACATTTGATCTTGGACTTTTTAGTCTCTTGAACTGTGAGAAATAAATTTTTGTTATAATTACCATGAAGTCTAGAGGATTTTGTTATAGCAACTCAAGCAGACTAAGAAACTCAACAATTACATGTAGACATCTACAGATTTATAAAGCCACTTTTAAGGATTGCCCATGATTCCATTATAAAAAAAATTATGGGAAAAGAACTATGTTGACATTTAAACTTCTATTAGTTAAGTTGTATTAAAAGTTTTGTGGCTCAAACAATAGCTAGTTATTTTCTTTTCATATAACAAATTCCACAACTCTGCTATTCAGTCATACAAGACAACAGATTCTTTCTAGCTTGTTATTCTGCCCTCTCTCAAAATGTTGTTCTTGTCTACACGGCTAGAGCTGACCCAAGCATCGTGTTTTCACTTGGGAGATGAGCACACTTAGTCACTCAGTTGTGTCCAACTCTTTGAGACCCCATGGACTGTAGCCCACCAGGCTCCTCTGTCCATGGGATTTTTCAGGCAAGAAATACTGGAGTGGGTTGCCATTTCTTTCTCAATGGGAGAAGAGAGGAACTGGCAATTGCCATCAGGTGATACAGAAGTTAAGCACTTACTTCCACTGATATTATGTTACAGGGCCACATGAAGTTTCAGGGTCAGCTGGGAAAGGTCTTCTGTAGAGGAGTAGTCATGTATCCCCTCAGGGGAGTGGAGATCCTCTTAGTAAAAGGATAAAGGAAGGTTAGGTGGGTCGGAAATTAGTAATCTGACATACAGTTGTTTGTTGCATTTCATTTATCTCTGTGACCTTAGGTTAAATTTCTAGAAGTGAAATTCTCAGATCAAGGGTTGCACAATTAGTTTCTTTATATGTACTGTCACACTGCCCTTCAGAAATAATTTGTATTACATTCCCACTGACATTATGTGAATACTGAATTTCTGACATCTTTGCCATTTTTCGAGTTAATCTTTCCAGTCTGAATGTCTAAAAAAGGTAAGTCATTATTAATTTTATCTTCGTTTCTTTTATTAGTGCTGAGAAAGAACTTATCTTCATATATTTACGGTTATTTGCATCTTTTTCATTTCAGATTGCCTGATCATGGTCTTGGCCTCTTTTTTTCCTATGGCATGCTCATCTTTTATCCTATTGTTTTGAAAGGAACCATTGTTTATCACACACCATATGGTGCAAATTTTTTTCCCAAAGTGCCGTTTGTGTTTTAATCTTGTGGATTTTTTTCCTTCTAGACAAAAATTGTAAACTTCTTATGGTCAACTTTATAATTTTTTTTTATGATTTGATTTTGTCATATTCAAAAATGCCTTCCATCTCAAGATTATACAAGTCTTCATCTGTATTACCTTCTAAGGTATAATTTTAACAGGTACATATTCATACGGCTAAAAAAATAAAATAAATCCTCATAGTACAAAAATCACTCCTAATCTCTTCTGTCTCATCAACTTCATGACCCTCCTCCTCCTCTGGAAAATTCACTGTAAGCTTATAATAGAATGAGAACAAGAAAGGCAAGTAAAACATTAGCTTCTTTTTATTTTTTTATTTGTTTTTGGCTCTGCTGGGTCTTCATTTTTGCTCAGGCTTTTCTCTAGTTGCAGCAAGAAGGGGCTACTCTCTAGTATGAGTGGACTTCTCATTGCAGTGTTTCAGAGCACAGGCTCTAGAGCATGCGGGCTTCAGTAGTTGCGAACATGAGCTCAGAAGTTGTGGTTCCTGGGCTCTGGAGCATAGGACCAATAGTTGTGCACAGGCTTCGTTGCTCCAAAGCAAGTGGGATCTTCCTGGACTGGGGATCAAACCTGTGTCTCCTGCACTGGCAGGCAGATTCTTTATCACTGAGCCACCAACATATTAGTGTATTTTAAAAATTGTTTTGACCTCATGGCTCCATTGAAAGGGCATCAGAGACCTTTCAGAGTCAGACTACATTTTCAGAACCACTGTGCCAGCCTGATGTGTGTGTATGCCAAGTTGCTTTAGTCGTGTCTGACTCTTTGCATGGACTGTAGCCCACCAGGCTGCTCTGTCCATGGTATTCTCCAGGCAAGAATACTGGAGTGGGTAGCCACTCCCTCCTCCAGGTGATCTTCCTGACCCTGGGATCAAACCTGGGTCTCCTGCATTGCAGGCAGGTTCTTTACCACTGAGACACTTGGGAAGCCCCATGCTAGCCTGATACTAGCAGATAAAAGACTTTTTATAAAAGCTAGCTGAACAGATTAATTCACTAAATAATTACACTTTTTTTTAGTGATTTATAATTTTTACAATGTTTCTAAATAACTGTTTTGTAGTATTCTTTATTTTTAACTTAAGCAATTATGGAAGTTCAGAATAAAGAGTAATGGCTCCCACGTGTATACTACTTCTCATGGTAACAGTGATAGCAATTTGTAATTTGTTGTATATACTTCTAGATCCTTTTTCTATAAATGAGTATTCATATATATGTGTGTACTGGGGCTTCAGGTTTCAGGGGGTAGGCCCCTTCCCAAATACACATAAATAGGATTGTGTTGCATAGGTTTTTTTTCTGTAACTTGTCCTTTTTGCTTTACAGTCTGGAGATCTTTTCATATTGTTACATATAAATGTTCATTAAAAAAAAAAACAACACAATATAGTAACAACTCTGTGACAGGGACATTTTATTAGTTGTGGGGAGGAGAGGAGGGAAAACCAAATTCATTCTTGTTTCCATATGGATGACCAATGTTACCAACCACAATCATTTAGATTAAATGAATAATTTAAATAATTCATCCATTTCCTCATTTGAAATGCTACCTGTAGCTTATATCAGATTTCCACATATGCATGGATCTGCTTCAGATACCATTTTATTGTCTGTTCCTGAATACTAATTTAATTTCTATATCTTTATAATATACATTGCTATCTAAGAGGTAAGTCCATTTTCCCTTTTAGTCTCTTTTCAACTTGTTTATTCTTTTTTCTTTTATATGACTATAATTTATTGAGCAGATATAATCATGAAAGTGAAAGTTGCTGGGTCGTGTCTGACTCTTTGTGACCCCATGACCTATACAATCCATGGAATTCTCCAGGCCAGAATACTGGAGTGGGTAGCCTTTCCCTTCTCCAAGGGATCGTCCCAACCCAGGATTGAACCCAGGTCTCCTGCATTGCAGGTGGATTCTTTACCAGCTGAGCCACCAGGGAAGCCCAAGAATACTGGAGTGGGTAGCCTATCCCTTCTCCAGCGGATCTTCTTGACCAAGGAATTGAACCAGGGTCTTCTGCATTGCAGGTGGATTCATATAGTCATAGTTTCTTTTAATTTAAAACAGTTTTAAATTTGAAATATAGCTAGTGTACTATATTATGGTGGTTTCAGGGGTATTAGTGATTTGATATTTGTGTATATTAAGAAGTGATCACTTCAGTAAGACTAGCAACCATCTGTCCCTATATGAAGTTATTGTAATGTTATTGATCATATTCCTTATGCATATATTATATGGCTGTGACCTATTTATTTTATAACTGGAGGGTTGTATCTCTTAATTTCCTTCACCTTTTTTGTCCCCACTCCCACCCACCTTGTTTAGACTATTCTTTGTTTACTATCCCATATACATTTTTTTCGCAAGGAAATGAAGTACCTTTATTATCTTCCATAATGTATTTAAGGAGTTTTGCTCTCAGAAGCAATTTGAGTAAGAATATAAATACATTTTTTTTTTCACAGTCATATATATTCTAATCAAGACCTATTGGGCTTCCCTAGTAGTTCAGTTGGTAAAGAATCTGCCTGCAATGTAGGAGACCCCGGTTCAATTCCTGGGTTGGGAAAGACCCACTGGAGAAGGGATAGGCTATCCACTCCAGTGTTCTTGGACTTCCCTGGTGGCTCAGCTGGTAAAGAATCCACATGCCATGTGGGAGACCTGGGTTCGATCTCTGGGTTGGGAAGATCCCCTGGAGAAGAGAACCTACTCCAGTGAGTAGAATACTACCCATTCCAGTATTCTGGCCTGGAGAATTCCATGGACTGTATAGTTCAGTTCAGTTTAGTTGCTCAGTCATGTCTGACTCTTTGTGACCCCGTGGACTGCAGTACACCAGGCCTCCCTGTCCATCACCAACTCCTGGAGTTTACCCAAATTCATGTCCATTGAGTCGGTGATTCCATTCAAACATTTTATCCTCTGTAGCCCCCTTCTCCTCCTGCCTTCAATCTTTCCTACTATCAGGGCCTTTTCTTTCTTTCTTTCTTTTTTAAAGGCCTTTTCTAATGAGTCGGCTCTTGGCATCAGGTGGCCAAAGTATTGGAGTTTCAACTTCAGCACTGTCCTTCCGGTGAATAATCAGGACTGATCTCCTTTAGGATGGACTGGTTGGATCTCCTTGCAGTCCAAGGGGCTCTCAAGAGTCTTCTCCAGCACCATAGTTCAAAAGCATCAATTCTTCGATACTCAGCTTTCTTTATAGTCCAACTCTCACATCCATACATGACTACTGGAAAGACCATAGCCTGGACTAGATGGACCTTTGTTGGCAAAGTAATGTCTCTGCTTTTTAATATGGGATCTCAAAGAGTCGGACATGACTGACTTTCACTTTCACTTTTCAAGACCTATTGTGTAAACTTTAAGCAATCAGGATGCAGTTTTTAAGGATATCAATTCTGATTATTCACTGAAAGGACTGATGCTGAAGTTGAAGCTCCAATACTTTGGCCACCTGATGCCAAGAGCCGACTCATTAGAAAAGGCCCTTAAAAAAGAAAGAAGAAAGAAAGAAAAAGGCCCTGACGCTGGGAAACATTGAAGGCAGGAAGAGAAGGGGATGCCAGAGGATGATGTGGTTGGATGGCATCACAGACTCAATGGACATGAGTCTGAGCAAGCTCTAGGAGATGGTGAAGGACAGGGAAGCCTGGTGTGCTGCAGACAGTGGGATCACAAAGAGATAGACACGGCCGAGTGATTGAACAACAGCAGCAACAATCATATAAAAAAGAAAAAAAGGTATCATATCACTATCCATATACATTTTACACATGGCTTATCAAGTTGTATAAAAAATCTAATTGAGACTTTAAAAAAATTATCTATTTTTGAACAGGAAGTACATGGGCCTGATTCAAAGTGTATTTGTGCATATTGGAAAGCAGTCATAGCAGATAGTATGTGGATGCTAATGGCTAGTAGAAAATTAATTTATGACTGTCATATCCTTAGTCTGTGACATGACCATTATTCTGGCTTTGGTTTGCACCTGTATTTTTCTCAGTCTTATTTGTATTGCAGTTAATTGTATATATAATTGTATCTCTCCCCAAAAGAAGTATGGGCTTCCCATGGGCAGCATTTGTGTTGACTTCTCTTTGTAGTCTAGTGCCAAGTATATAGCCCAGACCCTTGTGATGGCATTAAAAAGAGAGAACAAAGATTGGTTTTCATATGTAGGAAGGTGAGCTATATTAAGACTGGGCACAGCAGGAGTAGACACTGAAAACTGAAAACTATTGTCATTTGAAATACATAAACAATCATCTGCCTCCTAGAGGGAGAGACTAGATTTACATCAAGGTCAATCATCCTTGAGTTCCAGGAAAACCTTTCTAATGTCGCTTTACTTGTGCAAATGCAAAGGGTTTGGAATGAAGCTGTGGTCTAGGAGCTAAAATGCTCCTTGTTATTTTATAACATGTATCTTAATGCCAGGCAGAATTGGTATTATGTTTCCTTTAGACTCTTATTTACAGAAATGTTTGTTTCCTAGATTCCAGTTGTCCCAGGTAATCACTTCTGTGTATTCTTGGGCCATGCCTGTGGTTTTATCACTTATGCTCTTATTTGCCCACAGGAAATCACAGAGACCCTGACAGCTGTTGAAACAATATTCAGGCTTGGTCATCTTTTCATGCTAGAGGAGAAACTGTCCAAGGAACTGCTCTGATTTTGAAGCTATTTGACATAAGCTAGACTGTTGATAGCACATGGTTTTATTCAAGACTGAATATTCTGGACTTTGATAACTTTGCTAATATTGAATTATTGTATTCTTACATACTACAATATCTCTCAGAAAACATGTTAAATATTTCTCAACTAGATTAAATAAATAAACTATGTTTAGAGAAATGAAGAAGCAAGACCACATCTATATCTGAGAATAGGTATGGTGGTCACAGATTCTGGTGGTCACAGAATCTGTAGTCTCTTGGAACGACATCTATCCTGGGAAAGAAAACAAGAATATAGGATATGGGTGAAGGAAAACTGAATTCTACTCTGAGAGGACTTTCTTGGAGGCCCAATGGTTAAGACTTCACTCTTCCAACACAGAGGATGTGGGTTCCATCCCTGGGGCTGGGGATCTAAGATCCCACATGCCACACAATGTGGGTAAAGGGAAAAAAAGAGATTGAATTCTATTCTGAGCTTCAAAGAATTTGACATCTGGACTGCAGGCATTAGTGTGTGAGAGCTGTCTGGCTAGCAAGAACCAATTGCCAGGGGACTTACCTGGAGGTCCAGTGGCTAAGACTCCGCATTTCCACCACAGAGGGCCTGGGTTAGATCCCTGGTCAGGGAACTAGACCCCACAAGTCGCAACTAAGAGTTTGCAGTGGCCATTAAAGATCCCTCATGCCACAACCAAGACTCAGTGTGGCCAAATAAATAAATATAAATATACATTAAAAAATGTTTTTTAAAACAACCAAATGCTAAATTTTCAGAAATCTTGTGAGTTGATTGTTAAATTGTCAGTAGCTTAAAACTGGCCACGGTCAGAGTATTTACACCATGGAAATCAGCAGACATATAAATGGACACACTCTTGATTCCCCCAACCCCCAAACCAGTTAGACCTGTATTAGCACATCTCTTACTCCAGGTAAAGGAGACAGACTCACAGCATGGTGACATTCTAGACATTCCTCATCTGCTTGGGGCAGTCTCAGTGGACACCAATTTCCCTGGTGTCATTATTAATAGCTCCCCTTCCACTGTTGAAAGTATCTAGTTTGGACAGTAAATATTTGTTTATTCTAGCTCAAGGGCTGTCCCTTAAGGAGCAGTAGGATGGCTCTGCAGTCTGGCAGATGGCCAGGTTCAGGGACTCCTAGTTCAAGGCCCAAATTGGGACTTGGAAGTGCAGAGTTTGAGAAACACTATCTACCACTATCCTTTTGTTTAACATCTTTTAATTCATTCCTCCAAACACTGGTGCTAATCAAAAATGCATTTTCAAAAAACCTTGTTTCATTCATTTCAATGGGAAAAATTGCAATGCCTGAAATTTCAACCCAAGATCCCATATAATTTTTGCAGAAAACTATAATAACCAGGATTCCATCCCTGAGTCGGGAAGACTTCCTGGAGAAGGAAATGGCAGCTCATTCCAGTATTCTTGCCTGGGAAATCCCATGGACAGAGAAGACTGGTGCACTACAGTCCACAGGGTCACAAAGAATTAGACACGACCGAATGACTAACACTAACTATAATAACTATAACTATAATAACAAGTAATACAAATAAATGTAAATAAGTAATAAACAATTTGAAAATATAGACACATGAGTTGTATATAAAGTGAAATGTAATGAAAGGTTATTGTACTTGCCCAAAGATGAATTAAGGATCTGGTGGTGGATGGCGGAGGAGGAAGCAGGGAAGCATTTCTGGGAAGGGAGTGAAGAGGGGCTAATGGACGTTAAGATATTCAAGATCATGTTGCAGGGAGGAAGCCAATTCTGACTCCATGTTGGAACTGTTTCTTTGACTTTCTTTTCATTGTTTTTGTTATTATAACCATACTTAATAGCTTCCTTCAGAGGACCCTGCCCCTCTGTTTCACTGTAAACTAAAGTGCCTTTGTTCAGCTCATACAGAGATAATTTGTCTCTCCTTAACTGAGTAGAAGGGAGTTACACACCCCTTCCAAAGGCAAAGGCTGGCCATTACCATCTGACTCTTGGTGACCCTATGGACTGTAACCCACCAGGGTCCTCTGTTCATGGGATTCTCCAGGCAAGAATACTGGAGTGGGTTGCCTTGCACTTCTCCAGGGGATCTTCCTAAGCCAGGTATCAAAACTTCGTCTCTTAAATGTCTGCTGCATTAGCAGGCAGGTTCTTTACCACTAGCACCACCTGGAAAGCCCATCTAGCTCTCCCTAAAAACATTGTTAGCATTTTATTTTTTACTTTTTCATTCTGTTTACTGCACAGCTCTTTGTTCAATGGCTAGTGTTCTTTTCCCCTTCTTTCTGCACCATTTCCACCCCCCCCCACCAGTATTTGAACCGTTTGGAGGTTCATACTACTTTGCACTCGATATGCTCTTAAAAACAAAGCTATGACACAAAAAACCCCTAGAACAAAATAAAAGCTAAAGAGAAATGCCCTTCAAGACAGACCGAAGACTCCCTCTCCCTGAATGCACATGAAATCATATGCAATACAAAAGTCAAACATAGCATACAATTCAGATTTGTTCCATATGATATTCTTTAACTAGAAACTGTTGTGTCACGTGTATTAGTGAGTGGGTCTTTGTCTGAAATCATAATGTCAAAATATTGCTGCTTATAGAATATTTCTTTAGGATTTTTTTTAACATCTATGCACTGCTGTATTTGTTTAATATTTATTTATTTTTGGCTTCCCTGGGTCTTTGTTGCTGCATGTGGGCTTTCTCTTGTTGCAGAGAATGGGGGCTACTCTCTAGCTGCAGTGCTCAGGCTTCTCATTGCAGTGGCTTCTCTTCTTGCAGAGCAGGGGATCTAGGCACATGAGCTTCAGTTGTTGCAGCATGTGGGCTTGGTAGTTGTGACTTGCTGGCCTTAGAGGGTGCAGGCTTCAGTAGTTGTGGCTCATGGGCTTAGTTGCTCCGGGACATGAGGAATCTTCCTGACCAGAGATTAAACCCGTAGCTCCTGCATTGGCAGGCCAATTCTTGTCCATTGCACCACCAGGGAAGTACCTCTTTAGGATGTTCTTGAGTGAAAAAACATTATACTGTAGAATGAGTTGTCAGAAAAGTGGCATTATGGTTACTGTGGTGAAATGTTGTAAACAGAATAGCCTCTACAGGTTAAGAATGATAAATACAAAGTATTTAGCCTGTATACAATAGCACTGATGTGTTGCCATTCCATTTTGAAATCTCAGTATTTAGTAAAGACTTGTTAATTGTGCCAGGCATGTCTTAGCTTTCACTACTGGGAACAGAAGGAAGTGTGCATGCCCATTCGTGGGATCAAGGTGGGGGTGGGGACTCGAAAGAACACGAGGTTGATGAGACGTCCTTTAAACTTCTAAAGAGGAAAAAAATCACACTTTTCAACAGTTGCATTAGAAGTTCTAAGGCAATGGGGGACAGCCTTTAGAATGTTGATGAAAAATTATTACCAATCCTTAAACATTTTTTATATTATTTACTTGATTTTTAAAAAGATAACATCAGTTCATAGTTTTATGATTAAGTGTATTCCTAATCACTCTCCACGCTGAAAAGTATTCTCATGGGAGCAAGGTCTCTGTTCTGTTTCTAACATAATAATCATAGTGTTGCCTGTTAGGGCTTGAATGACTGGATGCCCTAGAAAGTTGTGAGGTCTTTCTTGAGCAGCCCCACCCCCTCTCATACCTGTCTCCCAAGAAGAGTTTATTCTCCTTTTCAGAACTCCAATGTTACTTATTTTGTATCATGTCTCCTTATTGGATTATGAGGGTCAGAAGCTCAGCTTAACTGCCTTGCTACACCCACTTGCCAGCACAGGACCTTGTACCTGGTAAGTGTTGAATAGCTTTGGGTTAAATGTTTCTGCACCTTGAGTAAGCTTATATCTTTGGAAATCTTTCTAAAAAACTTTCCCATTATTTCAGATTCCCTCTCCAACACCATTCCTACCTCAAAGTAAAAAGAGAAAAAGTTCTTGCAAAACCACAATTTCCTATAATTAGTTGTATAGGAAAAAAAAATTCATGTTGAAATCATGAGGTCCAATCATACACCATCCCCTGAGAATATTTTCCTTCTTTCACATAAGTATCAATCATTATCAAGAGAAATAACTATTTATTACACTCAAATCATTATTCATTACTCATAAATATTTGAGTTGAATCACTCCAGATGAGATTTGGTAATAAAAAATGCAATTTGAAGTCTCACTTTCTGTTGGACTACTTGATTTCAGAACTTCTTAGAGTTTCAAGTATACTTTTTTTCTAAATTGTACAATGAATGAATCCAGTTTGTCCCTTATACTGTGACCATCCATTCCCTGGAAATGGAAAACAGTATCTATTTAGCTCCTCTAGAAGCCATCAGCTGCATGATTGGTAGTTGCTATTTCCTATTTCTTTTTATAAAAGCTTAATATTATTTTTAAACATATTAATTTACTGGTGGAAGTATAAATCAGTTCTATTTGAAATATGTACATTTATACATTTGAACTAAAAATTCTACTGTTAGGACTTTATGCTATACTTAATGATGTTTCTATGTAGGTTCATTGGGGGATGTTAGTAACAGGGGTTATTAACATGCATTTGCAGGGAGCTTGGTACATATGGAAGCTCTCCATACCTTCTGCTCAATTTTGCTGTGAAAGTAAAACTGCTCTAAAAATGAAAGTCTGTTAAAATAAATAGAAATGAATAAATAGGAAAGACTAGAAGAGGAAGTCAAAGCATTAGTAATAGATGGCAAGGTAATAGATTCAGTAACTCATCTCCAGATTTTGTGAGTCACCTCTATCCTTCTTCTTCCTTCTTCTAAATTACATCTTCTTTAAAATATTGGAAGTAGGCGTAATTATAATACATTTATATTTTATAAAACTAATATAAGGCTATCCCACATCTCGGGAAACTTATGGGGGGAAATATTCTTTATAGAAGAATTCTAGATTATAATACAGAAGAATTGATAAAATTATGGTATTACCACACATTCCTTAATGAATGAATCTAGGAAACGATTGTCAATAGCTGCTAAAGCCATTAGGTGGAAAGTTGATGGGAAACTATAATGAATGGATTAGGTCAATAGCACCAGAAACCAAAATCAATGTTAATTATCACAAAAAGAGAGAACATTATTACATGCCTTTTGATGTAATGCAATAGAGAATGTATAGTGCCACCAATAAACTATTTGGGGGAAGAAAAGTCAGACTTGAATCTGATCAAGCCCCTGGATCTAACTACCAGTCTACAGAAAATTCAGAGAATTGAAGAACATGTTAGGGGAAAAATATGGAGATTCTGTTGGCCAAATCCAGAGTATGGGAAATTCTATACAAATACAAACAACTTGGGTTCTTCAACATTAACAAAAATGAAGAGACAGAAAGAGGGAGAGAAGAGGAGAGAGAGACAGAGACAAAGAAAGAGAAAAAGAATGAGAAAGGGAAAGAGAGAGACTATCTTAGGACATCAAACACATTTCTGTTGGGGAAGAAACTTTTCCTTTATCCTCACAGCTTCTCTAGAAGGCTTTACAAAATTTTCCTGTTAATCTAACAACAGATTAACAGGAGAAAGGGCATACACATTTATTTGATGTTAGAAGTTTTATGTGGCTTGAAGAGACTTCATAAAGAGAAGAGAAAACACCCACAAGAAGCAGCTAGGCTTGTAAACATTTAAACAATTCTCCAAAAGATATTACATTAAAAGAGAAATGACAAGACAAAGGAAAGGGACTTTGAGCTTCAAGAGGTGGCAAGTTGTAGGTAGGCAAATATACGAGGACACTAGTGGTGGATAAAGGCCAGTAAGTAAGATTTGTTTATTGTAGACAGTTTTTTCAGCTCCATCTCATCTTGGGTGATAAGGTTGTTATTTTCTTCCTTGTATGGAAAGTCTTTCTTTGTCTCTGTCTCTTCATTTCTTGTTAATGTTGAAGAACCCAGGTTGTTTGTATTTGTATAGAATTTCTCACACTCTGGATTTAGCCAATAGAATCTCCATGTTTTCCCCCTAACATGTTCTTCAATTCTTTGAATTTCCTGTAGACTGGTAGTTATATCCAGGGGCTCAATCATACTTAAGTCTGACTTTCCACCCTCCAAATAGTTTATTGGTGGTACTATACATTTTCTATTGCATTTATTTCAAGAAGAGAGGAGGATGCTTGGGAGCTCATCCTGTTTTTGCCTTTCAGTTCAGTTCAGTTCAGTCACTCAGTTGTGTCTGACTCTTTGTGACCCCATGAACTGCAGCACGCCAGGCCTCCCTGTCCATCACCAACTCCTGGAGTCCACCCAAATCCATGTCCTTTGAGTCAGTGATGCCATCCAACCATCTCATCCTCTGTTGTCCCCTTCTCCTCCTGCCCTCAATCTTTCCCAGCATCAGGGTCTTTTCAAATGAGTCAGTTCTTTGCATCAGGTGGCCAAAGTATTGGAGCTTCAGCTTCAGCATCAGTCCTTCCAATGAATATCCAGGACTGATCTCCTTTAGGATAGACTGGTTGGATCTCCTTGCAGTCCAAGGGACTCTCAAGAGTCTTCTCCAACACCACAGTTCAAAAGCATCAATTCTTCTGCATTCAGCTTTCTTTATAGTCCAACTCTCACATCCATACATGACCACTGGAAAAACCATAGCCTTGACTAGATGGACCTTTGTTGGCAAAGTAATATGCTTTTTAATATGCTAAGTTGGTCATAACTTTCCTTCCAAGAAGTAAGCATCTTAATTTCATGGCCTTTATCTCAAAATAATCCTCTTGCCAGAGGGACATACTATGGGGTGATATATTCTGATCTCCTATACATCTATAGATGAAATCTGCAATTCACATTAAAATTATCCAGTTTGGGAGGGGATAGATAGGAATGTACATAAATAAGATTGTGTATTGATACCACTAAAGTAAGATGATTTGTCTATTAGCTTCAATTTTGTATGTTGTTGGCTTGAATAACACAAGCTTGAACTGCATGGGTCCACTTATACATGATATTTTTTCAATAAATATGTTCTGTACTGTGAAATTTGGGCTTCCCAGTGGGGTCAGTGGTGGAGAACCCACTTGCCAATGCAGGAGACATAGAGAGGTGGATTCAATCCCTTGGTTGGGAAGATCCCCTGGAGGAGGGGATGACAACACACTCCAGTATTCTTGCCTGGAGAATCCCATAGACAGAGGAGCCTGGGGAGCTACAGTCCATGGGGTCGCACAGAGTAGGACACAACTGAAGTGACTTAGCACATGTGCACTGTGAGATCTGCAGTTGGTTAAATCTGAAGATGTAGAATTGCAAATAGGGAGGGTCACCTAAAAATTTATACTCAAATTTTCAACTGCATGGAGGGTCAGTGCCCTTAACCCTGTGCTGTTCAAGAATCAACTGTATATTTGGACCACAATAAGATATTTAAAACAAAGAGTCTAGGTAATATTAGATTTCCCCACCCAGTTTTGTGAGAAGTAACTTGCACACAAGGAGCCTGAAAAGCTGTACCCAGACATTTTTCCTTGTACTTAGTCTAAAAATGTCTAGCTATGTGTTCTTGTTAGAAAAAATTTCTATGAAAGAAATCTATGAACTGACTTTCTTCAAGTTCCCTTGAGTAAGATTGAAAGAAACTTTGACTATGCTTGCAATAAACTGTTGCCTTGACAATTATTTGAACAACCCTGAGAGATAGGTAGTGTAAATATTAGCATGCCCATTCTTTAGATAAGGAATTCTGAAACGCACAAAAGTGGACTTTCCCAAGGTCAGAGAGTTCCACCTGAATAATTGGAAGAATGATCAGTCATGTGATACTTAGTTGGGTGGTATATCTTCTGCTCCAACTGCTTCTCCACTGCCTTCCACTTCCTTGAAAAATGGAGGGAGATGTCAATTATTTTAACCCCACAGAAACCAAGCTCTCTGTGCTGCTGAATATTAGACATCCTGTTTTTTATCTTGACACCATTCATTTGAATTTAGATGTGCACAATGAAAGAAACATCCTCCTTTCTTTGTGGATCATTCTAATATATGATCATTATAATATCATACTACTAGAGCTTTACTAGGGGCTTCCCTGATAGCTCAGCTGGTAAAGAGTCCACCTGCAATGCAGGAGACCCTGATTCAATTCCTGGGTCAGGAATTTCCCCTGGAGAAGGGATAAGCTACCTACTCCAGTATTCTTGGGCTTCCCTGGTGGTTCAGGAAGTAAAGAATCCACCTGCAATGTGGGAGACCTCGGTTCAACCCCTGGGTTGGGAAGATTCCCTGGAGGAGGGCATGGCAACCCACTCCAGTATTCTTGCCTGGAGAATCCCCTTGGACAGAGGAGCCTGGCAGGCTACAGTCCATGGGGTTGCAAAGAGTCAGACACGACTGAGCAACTAAGCACAACAACAAGAGCCTTACTATAAGAAGATCACTTCGTGTATGAGAGGTGATTTTAAGGCCACTTAATGCTATTCATTTAGAGGAAAATATAGTACATCTCTCAGACTGGGTGTGAAAGGAATATAAAACACTGGCTTGCAAGATATGATGTCTCTTCTTTGTCAGTCAGACCACTGATATTCCTCGCATTCTATGCTCATTTTTGTTTTCTAAGTCATCTAAAATATTTCAGACTGTTTCAACTCTATCTGAAAGATATCAAAAAAATGCTTTTGTCCATTCTTGTTCCAGAAAATTAATGTGAAAGCAGAGTAGGCTTCTGGGTGAGGATGATGGTAGTTGTAACTAAAGTCATGTCAACTTAAAAAAACACAAAACACCACATAGCACAAGGGTTGTGAGTTTCAGTTTTATTCAGGGACCTAACTGAGGACTATAACCCAGGAGACAGCCACTCAGTAGCTCTGAGGAAGCTGTTCCAAAGAGGTGGACAGAGCAGCCGGTTTACATGTGAGTTTTGGCTGGGGGATATGTGTAGTCAGGGATACCTCTTGGCAAAAGATGCTGCTAGTCACAAAGAACAAATATCTCAAGTTAACGATTTTAGTGCTTTTCTATGTATGGAAAGATGCAAGCAACTGGATTCATTAAAATTCTTGCCGAGATATACATCTAACTGTCTAAGGGGCCTGCTTGTCCCAAGCACAGAGAACTCTGTTCTCGTCTTCATTTTCTCTGTCTGGAGCATAGAGTGTACTGTTGGTCAGAGACTGAAGGGGTTAATCGTTGTGTAACTGGGTGGTGCACAACACCTTTTGTTCTTTGTTTACAGTTTTTTAGACATAAATAAAAGTATAACCCAAAAGGAAGCTAGCACACCATTTAATTTGGAGACGCCAAATTCATTAAGTAGCACATAGGAGAATGAAATTGAAATGGAGCAGAACTCTATGGTCCTTGTCCACCATGTCCTCTGCCTGCCCTTTGTCTGAGGAAAAGCTTTAGCCAAAGACTAAGTTTAGTCAGAGAAGTGAGAACATGCAGAAACAAAGAAAAACAGTCAAAGGAGACCAAATAATGATGTTGTTGTTGTTTAACTGTCTTGTCCAACTCTTTTGCAACCCCATGGACTATAGCCCACCAGGCTCCTCTGTCCATGGGATTTCCCAGGGAAGAATACTGGAGTGGGTTGCCATTTCCTTCTCTGTGAGAACTTCCCGACCCTGGGATCGAACCTATGTCTTCTGCGTTGGCAGGTGCATTCTTTGCCACTGAGCCCCCAGGGAAGCCCAAATAATAATAGTTTCATTATTAAGCATAGTCAAGGACCTTTTGTTCCTTCTCAAGGGCTATAGATGATATTCTGAGCCATACCCTATGGCCTGTCATAGGTACTGAAACCTCCACCAGGTGGAGAAGTTAACTATGTGATGACCAGACTGTAGTCATGATATAAGTGGCCACAATTTCAAGAACTGACCTCAGAAATGGAAATAAACTCACCTTGGAACTGAAGATTAACAGTACTTAGAACAATCAAGATGATGCTGGTCAGACCAGCAATGACCAATTTCAGAGCTGACTGTGCTGTTTCTTCATGTAGCACCCTCCCTCAGCCTATGAAAGCTCTGGCCCACTGATTGTCAGTCAGAGGGAGTTGGCCTTTGAACAGAAGTCCACCCTCCCCCCTGCCAGTTTCCAGCATTCAAAATAAAGCAAACTTTCTTTTTCATCAACTTTGCATGTGTGTGTGTGTGTGTTAGTCACTCAGTCGTGTCCGACTCTGTGGCCCCATGGACTGCAGCCTGCCAGGCTCCTCCGTCCATGGGATTCTCCAGGCAAGAATACTGGAGTGGGTTGCTATTTCCTTCTCCTAACCTTGCCTATTTATTGGCTTTTGAGAAGCATGCAGCCAGACCCCACTTTCAGTTACAAAATGACATGTATGGGCTGTGAGTAGGCTTTCTCAGGGAACTCTTTTTAATGTGGAAAGACTAAAACATGCCCTAAGTATAAAGATAATAACAGAGCTTTCAGTCTATTAACAAATATTGATTGTTGACAGTACCACTTAGGTCAGCACTCTGACACCAGATCTCTATAAGCTGGAGGGAAACGGAAGCACAGTAATAACTTACTTCAGTTTACAAAAGAAAAGGCCAAGAAAGGGTGAACTTCAGCAAGAAATGAAAAACCACTTCTCCACAATCAAGGCAACCAGATTCTCTTCCAAATTTTACTCTAATAATTCTTTTTTTTTTTCTTGCCACATGGTTTGTGGAATCTTAGTTCCCTGACCTGGGATTGAACCCAGGTCCTCAACAGTGAGAGTGTGGAGTAATAATCATTGTACCACCAGGAATTCCCTCCTGCAATGATTCTGATAGTAATCTACTAGATACTGGTAAGTTTGAAGCAGAAGCAATGGAAGAGTTAGAACAACTTGGAACTCTAAACTGAGTTAATCAGTATTTAAAAAGATTAAGCAATTGAGAGGATAAGAGAGGGGAGAGGTAATATAAATGCTTTAAACCCTCATTTAACACTGTTGAAGTCAGTACATCTAAAACTAATTAATGATAAAAAAAATAGTATAATGAAAATATTAGCAGCCAACCTATTTTAAGTATTAATGGGGTAGGGGTGGCAAAATGAGTGAAAGGAGTCAAAAAGTATAAACTTTACTTATAAAATGAATAAGTCCTGGGAATGTAATTACAGCGTGGCTACTGTAGTTAATACTGCATGGCATATTTGAATGTTGTTTAGAGAGTAGGTCTTAAGAGTGGAATGGTATTACTATTGCTACGGTTATTTTTAAGTTAATCAGTGATGATTGCACAACATGTGAATATATTTATTGTCACTGAATTGCATACTTTAAAATGAATAAAATGGCTATCCTTACATATATTTTATTATAATTTTCTGGGTAACTGATCAAGATTATTTCAAAATTTTATCAACGACTTTATGAATTTAGGTTGGACTTTAAACAAGAAAGCCATGGACTTGCCTGGTGATCCACTTGTTAAGACTCTACAGTTTCAATATGGGGGCACATGTGCAATCCCTGGTTAGGGAACTGAGATCCCATATGGCATAGGATGTGGCAAATAAATAGGTAAACCATGATTAAAAAAAAAAATCCAACAGAGTTTGGAAGACTATGATAAGAAATATTTGGAAGATAAAAGGAGGAATGTTGTATAAACATTTAATATGATCTGATTGACACAAACTGTTAACTAGCATAAAAAGTCTTCTAAGTAATAGATGGATTTGGAGGAAAAGATAGTTTACAAATAATATAAAATATCATAGCTTCAGGGCTATTATAACAGGAGTATTTGGTCTATGGACCACAAACAAAAGGCTAATAGAAGATAAATGAACCCTTAAATCACACACAAAAATTGACTCAAAATGGATCAAAGACTTAAACATAAGACCTGAAACTATCAAGCTCCTAGAAGAAAACATAAGCAAACCACTTCTTGATACTGGCTTTTGTAGTGATTTCTTGATATAACACCAAAAGCACAGGCAACATTAGGTAAGTGAGACTATATTAAATCAAAAAGATTCTGCACAGCAAGGGAAACAATCAACCAAATGAAAAAGCAACCTATAGAAAGGGCAAAAATATCTGCATATCATATATCTGATAAAAACTAATGTGCAAAATATGTAAGGAACTCCTACAATTCAATAGCAAAACAAAGAAATAAAGGAAAAAGCCCCCACAGAAAACCAAAACAACAAGAAAAAACACACAAAAAGTCAAATAACTTGATTTTAAAATGGACAAGGGAACTGAACAGATGTTTTTCCAAAAAGAAGACATACAAATGGCCAACAGATTTATGAAAGGTACCCAACATCATTAATCATCAGAGAAATGCAAATCAAAACTGCAGTGAGATATCACCTCACACCTGTTGGGATAGCTATTATCATAAAAGACAAAAAATAACAAGTGCTGTGGAGGTTGTAAATAAAAAGGAATCCTTACATACTGTTGGTAGGAATATAAATTTATATAGCTTTTACCAAACCAGATTCATCTGTTGGATGTGCAGCAAGCTAAATGCAGAATCTTCCAAGATTTGCAGCAGAGGAAAGGTTTATCCACAAGGCAATTGAGCCAGAAGACAAAAGAACAAATCTCAAACCCACCTCCTTCAAGGCTGGGGGCTCAGGGTATGTATGAGAGAAAGCTAAGGTGTGGAGGTTATGGGGAAAGGTGATTGAAGATAAGAAAAAGGTGAGATAATAAAAAAAAAGAGAGAAAAAGGTGAGATAATCAGTGGTCCTCACAGGGCAACAGGTGCACCTAAGCTACAAGCTTCTTCACAGGATGAAAACGTGGTGTTAGCATGTTCTGAGGGTGGAGTTTTTGGCTCTGCGACTTCAGAAGGTCACCAATCAGACACTCATGCATGCCCAGTTGGAAGGTGATGGTCTCAACAAGTCTTAACTAGCCCAATCCCAAACTAGACACAGCTGACTCCAAGTTCCTGAAAAACAACTTGGGCAAATACCTTATTGTTTAGGCTTGGAGAACATGAAACTTTTTGTTAAAATAATTAAATAGAGCTTGATCAGCAAAGGCAGATTATAGTTCATTCTTTCTTCAGCAAGTTATAGTTTAATGGATCCAACTACTGATGACTACCCTTAGTAGTCACCATGGAAATCAGAATGCTGCTAAGTCACTCCAGTCGTGTCTGACCCTGGGTGACCCCATAGATGGCAGCCCACCAGGCTCCCCCATCCCTGGGATTCTCCAGGCAAGAACATTGGAGTGGGTTGCCATTTCCTTCTCCAATGCATGAAAGTGAAAAGTGAAAACTGAAAGTGAAATTGCTCAGTCGTGTCCAACTCTTAGCGACACCATGGACCACAGCCTACCAGGCTCCTCTGTCCATGGGATTTTCCAGGCAAGAGTACTGGAGTGGGGTGCCATTGCCTTCTCTGGGAAATCAGGATGAAGCTTCCTCCAAAAAAAATGCTGATAGAAGACAGACACATTTGAACCTTATAATAATGGTAATGTGAACACCTGGCACATATAGCAGACTTTTCAGGGAAAAGTCTCCGCATGGAAGGTGGCAAAAAGCCTGGTAATTTTTTACCCACAATAATGAGCAAAAACTTTCCACCATGAGTTCCCTCTACATAAAGGAGAGGTTTCATTTGCAAAAGATTTCAAAGAAGGATTTGTGGTTCTAAAAAGGATTAAAGTATCTAGGGTACTTAGTTTAATAAGAATAACGGAAACAGGAGGTCCCTGGTGGCCTGGTGGTTCGGATTCAGGGTTTTCACTGCTGTGGCCTGGGTTCAGTCTCTGATTAGGGAACTGAGATCCCATAAGCCAAACCAAAAAAAAAAAAAAGGAAGAATGAAAAGAGAAAAATACAGTAAAATGTAGGCAGATAGACATTTCTAAGTATTTCAGGATCATAACCCATTCCACAAATACCCTAAGTAGGGACACTATCACCCTAAGTAATAAAATTGATTCACTATGGGTCTTTTTCACCAACCTCTATAAAGACTTTGAAAAACCTTCAGGTTTATTGGCCTCCTAATATTATAAAATTTAAACTTTATTCAGTTTAGAGCTTCCGTTTTCTGTAGTTTGACTTGAAAAACAGAGTTGACCCCAAAGAAAAGTCTACCTTTTATTATAAGAATGATTGAAGGATTTAAACTATTCATCTGGAAAGTAATATAGAGTAAGAGCATATAGTAACTAATTGTGTATGTACATAGTAGATATTATTCAGACATAAAAAAAGGAGGAAATCTTGCTGTTTGTGACTACATGGATGGAAACTGTGGGCATTGTCATAAGTGAAATCAGTCAGGCAGAGAAAAACAAATATCGTATGATATCACCTATACGTGGAATATAAGAGAACAGGCAAACAAACAAACAAAAACAAAACAAACAAACAAACAAACAAAAAAAAGGTCATAGATACAGAGAACAGATTGGTAATTGCCAGAGGTAGGGGGTGAAGGGTTGGCAAAATGGATGAAGGGGATCAAAAGGTACAAACTTCCAGTTAAAAAATAAGTCATGGGGATGTACTATACCACACGTTTGCCATAGTTAATAATACTGTATTGTATATCTGAAAGATGCTAAGACAGTAGATCTTAAAAATTCTCATCACAAGAAAAAAAATTGTAACTATCTATGGTGACAGATGTTAACTAGACTTGTGATCATTTGGTAATATATACAAATGTTGAATTTAAAAAAAATTTTTTTTCTTTTTTTAAAAAATTAATTTATTTTTTGTTGAAGGATAAAAAAGGATTAAAAGAAAAGAAATGCCCACTGGTCGGATAACAAGTGATATACAAAAATCTGTCCAGGCACTACTTGGCTGCTGCTGCTCAGTCACTTCAGTCGTGTCTGACTCTGTGGGATCCCGTAGACGGCAGCCCACCAGGCTCCCCCGTCCCTGGGATTCTCCAGGCAAGAACACTGGAGTGGGTTGCCATTTCCTTCTCCAATGCATGAAAGTGAAAAGTGAAAGTGAAGCCGCTCAGTCGTGTCCGACTCTTAGCGACCCCATGGACTGCAGCCTACCAGGCTCCTCCCTCCATGGGATTTTCCAGGCAAGAGTACTGGAGTGGGGTGCCATTGCCGTCTCCGGTCCAGGCGTTACTTAACTGAATAAGTTTAGATTCAACTCCCTATAGGAATGACAAACAGAAAAGTCTACATGTTATAGAAAGAACATGGACCATTATATGTCTGAAACAGTGGTTTTAATGCACTTTTAGCTGGGTAGATCTTTTGAGAATATAATTTGTGGGCGATCACTGAGTTGCAATTTTCTTTATCTTGAGAACATTAAATAGCTTCCCACTCTAAATTTCAATAATTCTAGTCATTTAAAAAATAATATATTTGATGTTTAACTTAGTTATAAAATAAAGAGGTGCTCTATTTTTGTTAAAGCAACTAGATGAATAAACAACTAAAATTAGAGTTAGTTTATGCACACAAATGCCTCAAAATATTGAACAGTTATAAAGTTTTTATAGCTGATGAATAATTAGTGAGTGTTTTACTTTAATAAGAAATTTAAAAATAGCTAAATCTTTTCATTTGTAGCTCTCATGGAATGCAGACTAGAGAGTATATAATTTAATATACATAATAATCTCATGGACAGCTGGGAAACACAAAACTCATCTAAGAGATTGCATTTTTATTCATGTACGTGCAATTTACTCTAGAGTAGATTATTTTTTAATTGTATGTGTTTGAAGGAATTTAGTTATATCAAAAGAGATGAAACAATAACATATGCGTCATTCTGCAAGCTTTTACAAAAATACAGCAGACAATGAGATACTGCATTGTAGGCTTAACAGTTCTCTTTTTTCATGCTCCACAACCATCTGTCACATATTTTCTAGGACAGATCTGTTGTAATATCCTTTCTGATCATCTCCATAAACTTGTACAATTCTCTAGGAATGCAAATATTTTAAATATTTTGGCAAGTGGGAAATGAATAAATCAAGTTAGTATCCATTAAAATGAAAACATACATCTATCAAAAAAGAAAACCCACAGGAAATCACAAGGGACATGGAATAACGGGTTTAGGAAACATCTTGATTGTTTACAGGAGTGCATGCCTGCCTGTTAAGTATTTACATATAGCTAAGGGGAACAGGCCCTAATTCTACTCAGCCCCCCAAATCTCCAGACACACTTTCTCAAATAAACATGGTTCCACCTCTGTTAGTTGCTCCATTTCCGTCCATCTGTTTTGGTAATTGCTTTTCCTTCCTCATTATAGTTTCCAGTGTCTGGACAGGCTTATCCTGTTTCCTCCGGATGGTGTTTTTGTTTGTAGTCAGTTCCTGATTCCTCTTCCTGTTCCTTTTTATCCACTTTTGTTTGACCTCTTATTTGCACTACAGGCTCCTTACACAGAACATTCTAAGCATGATTCCAACAGTCCTCCAACTTTAGGCAAAATGGCTGGAATACTCTGGTATTTGACTTTAATATCATAATCTTTTGCATCATTATATACATATGCACAATCTTGGAAAATTGAGAACAGGGTAGATGCGGGAGTGGCTAAATGCTTTAAAAGTATTGTGGTATCTAAGTTGTATAGCTACATATAGACAACAATAGTCTATTAAATTCTACTTGGAAAGTCACAAAACTAGAGAGAGCATTTAACTCTGTTTTAGTGTTGGGACAATAGGGTGGAAAGGATATACATTGCTCTGAAGTCCAGCTAATAAGCTGTGAACTAAAAGAGAAGGTATCAAAAGCTGAAAGAAGTCACTAGCAAAAATGTCCAACTTGCTGCCAGGAAAAGGGGAACTCGGTTATAGCTATGGAGATGGGAGGAAGGAGTCGCTGGAAAAGACTGAGGGACTTGTTGAGACAGGCTATTCTCCAAGGGTTTCTTGTATTTCTGCACAACTTGCAAACAGGGCACTGATTGCCCTTTGATCTAAACTATGTTTCCAAGGACATTTGTTTAACAAACTGCCTTGGAAGATAGAGATAGTGTTTCCCCTCAGAGCAAAGGATAAGTTGGCTTGCTTTCCAGTATAGTAAAAATAATGTTTTCTTCTAGAAGGTCATGTATGCTTATAATTTTATAGTGCATTTTAAAAGAAATTCCTGTTCCCTAAGCCCAAGGTACCCTTCCTATAAAGGAACCCATTGTATGCATGGGTATAAACTGGCCCTCATGTCACCCTGTGAACACTGGGATTTGGGCAAATGGTGCAAAAATGCCTTACTCTGGCTACTGCTTTTGCTGTGAGTAATAAACTACCTGCATACCCTACACAGGAGTCTCCTGTCTTCCATAAGCATCCATGAAATTGCAGAAGCCTAACTAGATAACTAGCACATACAGTGAAATCTCAGATCCTCTCAAGTTCTTGATAGGGGCCCAAGCCCAGATTTTAGGATTATATGAGCACCTGATCCAGGGGAATCAAAGTAGGAGATGAGACATGGAACCAGAGGATTCAGCTTCCAAGTCAGTCAAAGAGGAACAGTTCTTGAGCCCTATTTCCTCATGAAATAGACACACAAGACTCCAGTCAAGTGCTAGTTCTCTGACTTGGAGTAAGCAGTGGTTTGGTGGTAGCCATGGTTAAAAACCCCAGGTATTCAAGAAGTCTGGGTAGAAGAGTTCAGATAGCTCTGCAGACTTCCCCATGGAGAATTCATGGGTGTTGCTGTCCTATAGTGCCATAGAAATTCCTGACACTTCAGTCTGTGGACATTAGTGAGTCGATAATCTCCAAGTTCTTCTCATCTGTAACTGTAGGCTTTACATGTGCCCCACAAGATTTCTTAAGGGAAGAGAGGATCAAGGTGAGTCTTCTGAGTGCCATTTTAAATAGCAAGTATGGGACAAAGACTGACATCAGACACCAGACCAGGAGTCGGCAAGCATTTTCTTAAGGGCCAGATAGTAAACAGTTTAGTCTGTCTGGGCTATTCCATCTCTGTAGCACATATAGAGCTCTGCTATTATAGGGCAAAAGTGGCCATAAGCTACCTTCCAATATAACTTTACTTACAGAAATAGGAAGCAGCTGAATTTGGATTGTGGGTGGTAGGTGATGACTATTGCACTAGAAGATTGCTCTCTATGGGCTAACTTCCATAGTGTATGACCTCAGTAATCCCTCTGGTTTGATGCTCTGCTTTCACTGTCTTAAAATTCCCAGTACTTTTCAAATGAGGATCTCTATATTTGCTTATATTCTATGTAGCTGGTCGCTGGTTATATATAATCTTTTTTGCTATCATACCTCTGTAGGCCTGAAGAAAACCAAATCGATCTGAGATACAGAGAGTATAATCATGAGATAAGGTCAGAGGTATGATATTAGTTATGTGCCAGAGAAGCCTTAGAGATAAAATGTTTCCTGGTCTAGCAGCAAGAAAATTAAGAAGCTGCCTTTTATCATAATAATACTGGCATATATAAAGAAAAGATGTGTCTGTCTGAAGAATGGCTATCTAGTGGTCCAGTAGGCAATATTCCAGACAGCTGTGGTGAAGGATTCTATGGGCATGGAATCAGAACACTTCCTAACACCATACACAAAAATAAACTCAAAATGGATTAAATACTTAAATGTAAGGCCAGATACTATAAAACTCTTACAGGAACTCTTTGACATAAATCACAGCAGGATCCTCTTTGACCCACCTTCTAGAGTCATGGAAATAAAAACAAAAATAAACAAACGGGATCTAATTAAACTTGAAAGCTTTTGCACAGCCGAGGAAACTATAAACAAGATGAAAAGACAGCTCTGAGAATGAGAGAAAATAATTGCAAATGAAGCAACCGACAAAGGATTAAGCTCCAAAATATACAAGCAGCTCATGCAGCTCAATATCAGAAAAACAAACAGCCCAATCAAAAAGTGGGTGGAAGACCTAAACAGACATTTCTCCAAAGAAGACATACAGATGGCCAACAAACACACGAAATGATGTTCAACATCCCTCATTATTAGGGAAATGTAAATCAAAACTACAATGAGATCACCTCACACTAGGCAGAATGGCCATCATCAAAAAAATCTATAAACGATAAATGCTGGAGAGGATGTGGAGAAAAGAGAATCATTTTGCAGTGTTGGTGGGAGTGTAAATTGATAGAGTGTAAATTGATAGAGCCACTATGGAGAACAGTGTGGAGATTCCTTAAAAAAAACAGAAAAAGCTACCATATGACCCAGCAATCCCACTACTGGGCATATACCGTGAGAAAATCAGAATCCAAGAAGACACACATACCCCAATGTTCATTGCAGCTGTTTACAATAGCCAGGATGTGGATATCTATTAATGAATGAATGAATAAAGAAGATGTGGTACATACACACAATGGAATATTACTCAGCCATAAAAAGGAATGACTTGGAGTCACTCCTAGTGAGGTCGATGAACCTAGAGCCTGTCATAGAGAGTGAAGTACGTCAGAAAGAGAAAAACAAATATAGTATATTAACACATATATATGGAATCTAGAAAAATGGTACTGATGAACCCATTTGTAGGGCAGGAATAAAGACACAGATATAAAGAATGGACTTTCGGACACAGAGGGAAGAGAGGGTGGGACGAAGTGAGATAGTAGCAATTATGTATATATACACTACTATGTGTAAAATAGATAGCCATTGGGAAGCTGCTGCATAACTCAGGGAGCTCACTTCGGTGCTCTATGATAACCTAGAGGCCTGGGTGAGAGGGAGGCTTAAGAGGGGGAGGATATGTGTGTGTGTGTGTGTGTGTGTGTGTGTATCTGATTCACATTGTTTTACAGCAGAAACCAACATAACATTGTAAAGCAATTATCCTCCAGTTAAAAATAAAATTTAAAAACTATACTTAAAACATAAAAAGTACTCTAGCACTCTAGAGGGGATATAATGTACTGCATTTGAATATACTCAATGATATTGCAATAATTTTGTATGGAGACAGATGGTTACTAGACTTACTATGGTGACCAATCCATAATGTATCTAAATGTCAAGTCACTATGTTATATACCTGAAACTAAAATAACATTGAATGTCAACTATACTTCAATACAAAAATAAAAAGGAAAAAAAAAAGAAGAAGAAAAAAGGATTCAATGTACAGTAGGAATCTGTTGCTGAAATGTCAAGGCTAAAGTCAGTAGGTTCCTAAAACAGACCACTTCTTGCCTTGTGTCCAAGTACTATAACTTCAATTATAATATGGTTTCTCATAGATGTTTCTACAAGAATTTACTATTGAGTTGGTCAGAGTAGCCAATCCTCTTGCCAGTTAAATTTCTCATTGTAGTTAAATACATTGGTACTGCCATTTACATATCAATCTGATACTTCAGTGAGCCTGGGCTCTTGTCAAATTGACAAAATTAATTGAAATGAAGACCCTACACAGAAGTGATGACTTTAGCAAGGCAGATGCCATCTTGAGAAGCCATCTTCTTCACCATATGCCTTCTTTTAGTTTTCATAGTAGGCTTTATCCAGGCAGTGCTAATCCATTAGAAACCTTTATGCAGAGAAGTTATAGCATTGACTCCAAATCTGGTGATAGTCTGAAAGAAGGAATGGATAGAGATAGATTGGTGGGGTAGAGTGAGAAAGGAAAGTAAGGAGGGAAGTGAGAAGGGGGTGGGGATCAAAAACATTCCATCATGTTTGGGTCTGATAGTTTACATGAAATCTCTAAGAGTTAGCCTTTCTACTCAGCCTAGTAATAGAGAGTGTAGAATTACCTCACATGTACCCTTCAACTCACCAAATGATCAGTGTGAAGACAGGATGAAAGGTAATCTTTTTCATATGTGGTGGGTTTGCCCAAGGACAGCTAAGATTTAGAACAGCATACTTTAATTATGAGGAATGTTTGCTTAAAGATATTTGATTACTATTAAATAAATTCCATAAGATCAATGTTTAATTTAAAAAAGGAAGTTTGCTTTTGATTCTAATAGCTGTAAAATTCTGTTAAAGAAAGAAATCAGAAGAATTTACTCAAATCCAAGCTTGCATAAATGAGACATGGAAAAATAAAATACAAGAAAGACATCATAAATGAAAACACATTTTCAACTTAGGTATGTCATTTTTTAAAAAAACATAGGATGACTTTCATAAAAATAAAAAATTAAAAGGTTATTTAAAAGTAAGTTATAAAAACCAAAGGGTAATTTATAAACATTGGTGACACGGCATAGAATAAAATGAGTTATAAATATCTGGTTTAGTACCTAAGAACCAAACAGTTGCTGAAGACTTTATATAAAGCAACCTACAATGCATGCTTTTTTGTTACTAAAAAGAAGATTTAGAAAGGTTCAAAAACTGTTAATTGATTACCTACGTTATGTAAAGGAACTATTGTAGGGAAATTAGAATACCCATATTATATCACGACAGAGTCTTTCCCTCAACTTGGAATCTAGTTGAGGGAGAAAGGGCACTCATAAAAACCAGATGAATTTTATGCAATATTGGACAAGTAAAATCATAAAAAGCAATACTGATAAAAATTTAACCCTTAAGCATTTTTATACAAATAGAACAATTTTTTTTTAATTGAAAAAATCACACGAGACTATTGGAGAGGAAATATTCTTGTTTGACTTTTCACCTTTGTGGTCATGCAAGTTAAAACAGCCAAAAGAATAACAGGAGAAAAGGCACACAGTTTTTATTTATATTTACATGCATGGGAGTTACAGGAAATATGTAAAACTCAAGAAGTTAAACTCAGGGCTTATAAGCCAAGTTAACAATAAAAAGGCAGGGAGGGTTTGGGCTTCAGGGGATGATAAATTGTGAGAAAATGACTAAGAAATATATGAGGGAACTGATAGAAGATAAGGGCTGTTTTAGTGAGGTCTATTTATGCAAACTCATCTTGGTGTTGAGTCCTTGTTTTCAGAGATAAGAACTGTACTTCTCTCTCTCTGATGATGCTGGGAGGCTACCTTCCTTACAGGAAATTTTATGCCTTGCTTTTAGGCAAATAAAGAGTAGGCAGAAAACTCTTCCCTAATCTGTTTATTCTTTATTATTACTATTATTATTGTTGTTATTTTGGCCACACTGCATGGCTTGTGGGATCTTAGTACCCTGACCAGGGATTGAACCTGGGCCCCAGTGTGAAAGCACCAAGTCCTAACTACTGGACTGCCAGGGAATTCCCCTAAATCTGTTGCTTCTTAATTGCCTTCAGCTCAAATTAATCCTCACGCCAAAGTGGTTTATTATGAGATTACTCTTGCAGATTAAGGCAGTTCACTCAGATGGCCAGGTTAAATATTTGTGATAGGAATATTGAGAAGAAAGATTACTCTTTGGGCTTCACGGACACGGGAAAGTTTTCCTCAGGAAGCGATGACAAATTTGCTATTTCCTATTATGAAATTTTGAAACAACTTTATAACAGTTTTTTACTGATTATAAAGTATTACATGTTGCTCAAAATGGAAAATTAAGAAAGTTCAGAAAAAAATAACTCCATCATCCAGAGATACCATCATTGTGACATTTTTTTTCCACATTAATTTTTAACCAATTTTAATTGTTATATTTTATATATGTAAGAACATGTAGCTGGGGTGGCAGAAAAATCCCTTTTGAATACCACATCTAATTAGTATGTACTGAAGTATGGAAAGTGAAGTGAAGTTGCTCAGTCATGTCCGACTCTTTGCGACCCTGTGGACAGTAGTCTACCAATCTCCTTCGTCCATAGGATTTTCCAGGCAAGAGTACTGGAGTGGGTTGCCATTTCCTTCTCCAGAAGAATGGAATGGAGAAAGCAACTAAAGCTCAGTCCAGTCTATGCTTTTTCATGTCAAAAAATGCATCTTGTTGTTGTTGTTGTTGAGTCATTAAGTTGTGTCTGACTTTTTGCAACCACATGGACTGCTTATCAAATCCTTGTTTTAAATGCTTGCCAAGGGGAGAGGTCAATAGATTCTCATTCCTTGTTAGAAACTTCTCGATTATATTTTAAACAGCTTTATTCAAATATAATTCACATACTGACCCTCTAAAAATACACAGTTCAATGGTTTTTAGTGTATTTGAGCTGTGCAACCATCACCACAACTAAACATAGAACATTTTACCTCAGCCCCAAAAGAAACCCAGTACCTGAGTAAGAGTCGTTCTCTCTATTTGCCCCAATCCTACCAGCCTATTCTGTACATTTCACAGGAATGGCATTATGCATTACGTAGTCTTTTGTGACAGGCTTCTTATACTTGGCATGGTGTGTAAGATTCACTCACATTGTAGCATATATCTGTACTTCATTTCTTCTCACTGACAAATAATTTTCCATGTATGGATATACCACATTTTATTTATCCATTCATCAATTGATACACATTTGGCTAGTTTCCACTTTTTTGCCAGTAGGAGTAATGCTGCCAGGATTTCCCTGGTGGTCCAGTTCTAAGACTCCGAACTTTCAAAGCAGAGGCCCCAGGTTCAATCTCTGGTCAGGGAACTATATCTCACATGTCTTAATTAAGAGTTACCTTGCTGCAACTTAAGGATCTTTTACGCTGCAATGAATATTGAAGAGCTCGAGTGCTGCAACTGAGACCTGAAACAGCCAAATAAATACTTTAAAAAAAGAGTAATCCTGGCATCAATCTTTGTGCATATGTTTCTGTATAGACATATGTTTTCATTTATCTTGATAGATGCCTAAGAGTGAAATTACTAGGTCATGTGGTAACTCAATATTTAACATTTTGAGGGACTGTCAGACTATTTTACGAGGGAATTGGGCCATTTTACATTCCCACACAATGTGTAAGGGATCCTGTTTCTTCACAGCCTTGCCAAAATTTTTATTATCTGTTTGATTATAGCCATCTTGGTGGGGGTGTGTGGTTTTGATTCTGCACTTCCCAGATAGACAATGATGTTGTGCATCTTTTCATGCATTTTTTGGCCATTCTCACATGTCCTCTGAAAAAATGTCTTTTAGATCACACCTGTCAAACAGTATCATCAAAAGGACCACAAATAACAAATGTCAGTAAGTGTATGGAGAAAAGAGAACCCTTGCACGCTGTTTGCTGGTTGGAATGTAAATTGGTGCAGCCATTATGGAAAACAGTATGGAGACTCCACAAAAAACAAAAAATAGAACTACCATATGATCCAGCAATTCTACTCCTGGGTATATACCCAAAAGACACAAAAACACTAATTCAAAAAGATATCTGCATCCCGATGTTCATAGCAGCATTATTTATGACAGTTAAGATATGGATGCAACCTAAGTGTCTGTCAACAGATGAATGGATAAAGAAAATGTGGTATATATACCCAATGGAATATTAGTTATAAAAATGAATGCTGCCATTTGCAACAATATGGTTGGACCTGGTCGGAATTTACATGTGTGCATGCTGTTGTTTCAGTCGTGTCCAACTCTTTGTGACTCTGTGGATTGTGGTCTGCCAGGCTCCTCTGCCCATGGGATTCTCCAGGCAAGAATACAGGAATGGGTTGCCAGGCCCTCCTCCAGGGGATCTTCCCTACCCAGGGATGGAAGTTCTTCTGCATTGGTAGGTGGGTTCTTAACCACTAGTGCCATCTGGGAAGCCCCTAGAGGGTATTACGCTTAGTGAAATAAGTCAAACAGACAAAGACAAAAACTACTTGTTATTACTTACATGCAGAATCTAAAAAATAAAAGAAATGAATAAATATAACAAAACAGAAGCAGACACATAGACATTGTCTGTACCAGTGGGGAGAGAAAGGGGGAGGGGCAAGATAGAGGTAGGGGATTAAGAGGTTCAAACTGCAATGTATAAAATATATAAGCTAAAAGGGTATACTGTAAAACACAGGAAATATAGTCAATATTTTATAATAACTTAAAAATTTTTTGTTTCAACAAATGAAAATTTGTTTTATCTTGGCTTCTTACTTTTGGCCTTTTCTAGGTTTGCTTTTGTTAACTTTTTCAGATTTTTTATTAGTACTTATGAAGAACTAAAGAGTCTCTTGATGAAAGTGAAAGAGGAGAGTGAAAAAATTGGCTTAAAACTCATCATTCAGAAAATCAAGATCATGGCATCCGAGCCCAACACTTCATGCAAATAGATGGGGAAACAATGGAAACAGCGAGACTTTATTTTTTTGGGCTCCAAAATCACTGCATATGGTGACTACACCCATGAAGTTAAAAGAAGCTTGCTCCTTGGAAGAAAAGTTATGAACAACCTAGATAGCATATTAAAAAGCAGAGACATTACTTTGTCAACAAAGGTCCATCTAGTCAAAGCTATGGTTTTTCCAGTAGTCATGTACAGATGTGAGAGTTGGACTATAAAGAAAGCTGAGCACTGAAGAATTGATGCTTTTGAACTGTGGTGTTGGAGAAGACTCTTGAGAGTCCCTTAGACTGCAAGGAGATCCAACCAGTCCATCCTAAAGGAAATCAACCCTGAATATTCATTGGAAGGACTGATGCTGAAGTTGAAGCTCCAATACTTTGGCCACCTGATGTGATGAACTGGCTTGTTGGAAAAGACCCTGATGCTGGGAAAGATTGAAGGCAGGAGAAGGGAATGACAGAGGATGAGATGGTTGGATGGCATCACTGACTCAATGGACGTGCGTTTGAGTAAGCTCTGGGAGTTGGTGATGGACGGGGAGGCCTGGCATGCTACAGTCCATGGGGTAACAAAGAGTCGGACACAACTGAAAGATGATTAGGTAATTGTTTAATCTTTCTCTTTTCTTCTAGAATCTCATTACCACAATTAACCTACCATATATTTAGCTCACTTTCTTTGTGACAAATATAAGTAAAAGTTTTATCAGTTCAGTTCAGTCGCTCAGTCGTGTCCGACTCTTTGCGACCCCATGGACTGCAGAAAGCCAGGTTTTCCTGTCCATCACCAACTCTTGGAGTTTACTCAAACTCATGTCCATCAAGTCGAAGATGCCATCCAACCATCTCATCTTCTGTTGTCCCCTTCGCCTCCTGCCTTCAATCTTTCTCAGCATCAGGGTCTTTTCTAATGGGTCAGTTCTTTGCATCAGGTCGCCAAAGTATTGGAGTTTCAGTTTCAGCATCAGTCCTTCCAATGAATATTCAGGACTGATTTCCTTCAGGATTGACTGGTTGGATCTCCTTGCAGTCTAAGGGACTCTCAAGAGTCTTCTCCAACACCACAGTTCAAAAGCATCAATTCTTTAGTGCTCAGCTTTCTTTATAGTTCAACTCTCACATCCATACATGACTACTGGAAAAACCATAGCCTTGACTAGATGGACCTTAGTTGGCAAAGTAATGTCTCTGCTTTTTATTATGCTGTTTAGGTTGTTCATAACTTTTCTTCCAAGGAGTAAGTGTCTTTTAATTTCATGGGTGCAGTCATCAGCAGTGATTTTGGAACCCCCAAAATAAAGCCTGTCACTGTTTCCCCATCTATTTGCCATGAAGTGATGGGACCAGATGCCTTGATCTTAGTTTTCTGAACCATCTTTAGAAAAGAGAAAAAAGAATGCCTAGATAAAGATCATTAGAATATTCATTGATTGGATAAATACATACTTTCTCAGAGGTCTTTAATTCCATTAAGGTTTACTAGAATTACCCAAACCTTTTATCAGGACTGCTAATTTCTTCCTAAGAGAAGACTATGAAGGAGTAGAAATTTTGGCCTAGGCTTGCTTTGGGATTTTTTTTTTTCAATCTATTGTTGTTATTCCTATCTCCTCAAACTTACTCAAAATAAACAAACAATTCTACATACAGCCAGACAGAAGAAGTCATCTGATAGGGAAATCCATCAGCCTGGACTAGATTTCTAAAATAATATTTGAACACATAACAAATTCCAAAAAGAGGTTTTCCAGCTCAGTAGTCAAAAGCAAGAGAAAGATGTTCTTTTATGGGCAAATCCTCTAGAAATGCCCTCAGGACTTTTCCTAAGGAAAAAAACAACAAAAACCCAACCACACTATAGGGAAATACACTTAAATAATTTACATGATAAATTATTTAAAATAATTTTCCCTCTGCTATTCTGAGTTCTTGGCTAGAATCTCTGTAATAAAAGACATTAACAAATGAAAAAGAAATACAAGTTTATTAACATGTACATCTACCTTACACATGGTTCATTGTCAGGAAAACTGAATAACTCCCTGAAATGGCCCAAGTCACCACCTTAAATACCACCCTCAACAAAAGACAAAAGAAAATACTGGTGGGGTAGGGTGTATGTAGGGAAATAGTTTTGGGAAGTTATGAGGAAAAGTTCTGTAGAGAAGGGTAAGGTCTTTTCCGCACGTTTAAGTAGGTGTCCTTTCTATTGACAAAATTCTCTTGTGGTTTAGAGTCAACCTTCTCTTCCTAGTGAGACAGGAATTGGAGTTCTTGTCTGTGGAGCCAAAGAATGGAATCCACAAACACCCAAACACTCATGGTAGCAAGCAAATAGGATTCATTACGGGAAGAAAGTACAAACCTCTCAGCATAGACACTGAGAGGGGTAAAGAGTCCCCCAGGGTGGGGCTTAAAGCTGTTTTTACATCCTTTTTAAAATCACATTATTATTTCTAACCAATCAATTTAAAGGTCAAGATACTTAACATCTTTATGGCTTCTCTTGATCCTTGGATTAAGTCACCAGCCTTTTTCATGCCCTCTGGCCATTTTACCAGGGACCAGATGTATGGTTTTAAGATTAAGGATCACCAGTTGTTTTTGCCTCAAGTATAGGGTATAGAATTTAATTACTGCCCTTCCCTAGATCTGAGGGTTGATAGTTTATCAGACTAAAGAACATTCAAAGAATTGAGGACAATGGAGTAGGATGTTTACTGAGAACAAGACTGAGGGTGGGAGCTCTATACTGTCTAGTAATTTCTACCTCACTGGGAGAGAGGGAGACACAAATGGAGATTTTCTTTATAAATGTATATTTCAAAAAAGGGTAACTTCAGCTCTTTTTTTCAGAGCTTGTCCTGTGTCTGCACTTTCCCAAAATAATCTTTATGCCAAAGAGGTACATTTTGGAGATAGCACATTCTTCCACTCTTCAGCACAACCAACTAAATGACATAACCCAACAAGGAGAAGATGCGAACATAGAAAAGACAAGAATGGGAGAAAATTATAAGAAGGGGCTATGTGTAATTGACGTACTTATCCATTGCATGCTTAGTCTAAATAATTATAAAACAGGAAGAGTATGTGTCATGATTTTTGAAAGAAATGAAAGATGAATGAGAGCAGGGGTTATTATAGATTTTGATTACTGCTGTGTCCTAAAAATATGGTAAATGCCCTCCCTCCCAACAATCAGTGGGCAAATGCCTTTAAAAGGGAGTTTCAGGGGTGTCTAGGCAGAGGGAGGGGCTACATGCAGAAACAGCATAGACAGCTCTGACAGTCATCTTGAATTGATGGCGCACTGATCAGAGTCATCTTTATTGTTTTAAGTACAGTTGGTCTTCAGTTCCAAAGTTGGTTTGTTCCCATTTCTTTGAGGCCAGTTCTCAGAATTGTGGCAGCTTACCTCATAACTACAGTCTGATTATTATGCAGTTAACTTCTTCCTCTTGGCAGGGGTTTAAGTATCTATAAGACAGCTCAAGGGACATAGCTCAAAATATTACAGCCCTTGTGGAGGAACTAAAGGTCCTTGACTTTGTTTAATGAATAAACTACTACTATTTCATCTTGTTTGATGGCTTTCTTTTGCTTCAACATTTTCTCACTTCTCTGATTAAGCTTGTTCTTTGACTTAAATTTTTCTGTAGACAAAAAGCAGGTGGAAGACATGAGAGGGAAGGACCATAGGGTCCTTCTCTATTTCATTATCTCAGGATACTTTCCCTTCCCCATCAATGCCGTTGCTTTAATGGAAATGTCCAGCACTGCAACTCTGCAATCCTTAGAGTCTCGTCATGGCATTAGTCCTTGACAGTGACCAGTGAAGGATGTGAGGGACTTCTCACAGCAGTCTTGGAAGCTTTCTAGTTCTCTTTGTGTTCTTAGTTGCATATGCATGGCTTTCAGTATATCTTTATCCTCTGGCATCAAAAGATGCCTAGTGATTTTACTCTTTAACATCATTATTACTGTCATAATGACTGACTACCCAGTGCCTTCCCTTTCACTTGAATTCAAACATCTAAAAGATAAAGTAAGATATGCTAAGTTTTTAAGAGCTTAAAATCAGTTGAAATTAGGCAGCACCAAACCACAGGGGGTTACAAGTGCTCTGCCCACAGGAACCAGGAAAAGGGACTTATATAGAGAAAATGGGGAAGCAAAGAAAGGAAGTTCATTGGAAGAGGAAATGGCAAACCACTCAGTATTCTTGCTCTGAGAACCTCAGGAACAGTATAAAAAGGCAAAAAGATATGACAGCAGAAGATGAGCTCCCCAGGGTGGAAGGTGCCCAATATGATACTGGGAAAGAGCAGAGGGCAATTACTAATAGCCCCAGAAAGAAAGAATCTGCTGGGCCAAAACAGAAACAACACTCAGTTATGGATGTGTCTGGTGGTGAAAGTAAAATCCGACGCTGTAAAGAAGAATACCAAGTAGGAACCTGGAATGTTAGGTCCATGAATCAAGGTAAGCTGGATGTGGTCAAGCAGGAAATGGCAAGACTGAACATCAACATCAGGAATCATGAACTAAAAAGAACAGGAATAGGAAAATTTAATTCAAATGACCATTGTATCTACTATGTGGGCAAGAATCCCCCAGGAGAAATGGAGTAGCTCTCATAATCAACAAAAGAGTCCAAAATGCAGTATGTGGGTACAATCTTAAAAATGACAGAATGATCTCGGTTCGCTTCCAAGGTAAACCATTCAACATCACAGTAATCCAAGTCTATGTCCCAACCACTGGTGCCAAAGAAGCTGAATTTGACTACTTCTATGAAGACTTACCTCCTAGCTCAGTTGGTAAAGAATCTGCCTGCAGTGCAGGAGACCCAGGTTCGATTCCTGGGTTGGGAAGATCCCCTGGAGAAGGAAATGGCAACCCGCTCCAGTATACTTGCCTGGAGAATCCCATGGATAGAGGAGGCTGGCAGGATACAGTCCATGGGGGTCACAAGAATCAGACACGACTTAGCAACTAAACCACCACCACCACCATGAAGACTTACAAGACCTTCCAGAAATAACATCAAAAAAAAAAAAAAAAAAGTCCTTTTTTCATCATAGGGGATTGGAATGCAAAAGTAGGGTATCAGTAAATACCTGGAGTAACAGGCAAGTTTGGCCTTGGAGTACAAAATGAGGCAGGGAAAAGGCTAACAGAGTTTTGCCAAGAGAATGCACTGGTCATAACAAACACCTTTTTCCAACAACACAAGAGATGACATCACCAGATGGTCAATAGCGAAATCAGATTGATTACATTCTTTGCAGCAGAAGATGGAGAAGCTCTATACAGTCAGCAAAAACAAGACCTGGAGCTGACTATGGCTTAGATCATCAGCTGCTTATAGCAAAATTCAGGCTTAAACTAAAGTAAATGGGGGAAACCACTAGGCCATTTGGATATATCCTAAATCAAATTCCTTATGATTATACAGTGGATGTGATGAATAGATTCAAGGGATTAGATCTGGTAGACATAGTGCCTGAAGAACTATGAAAGGAGAGGCAGTGACCAAAATAATCCCAAAGAAAAAGAAAGGCAAGAAAATGAAGTGTCTGTTTGAGGAGGCATTACAAATAGCTGAAGAAAGAAGAAAAGCAAAAAGCAAGGGAGCAAGGGAAAAATGTACCCAACTGAATGCAGAGCTCCAGAGACTAGCAAGAAGAGATAAGAAGGGCTTCTCCAATGAAAAATGCAAAGAGATAGAGGGAAAAAATAGAATGGGAAAGACTAGAGATCTCTACAAGAAAATTGAAGACATCAAGGGAACATTTCATGCAAGAATGGGGATGTTAAAGGACAGAAATAGTAAAGACTTATGAGAGGCAAAAGAGATTTAGAAGAGGTGGCAAGAACACACAGAAGAACTATACAAAAAAGGTTTCAATGACCCGGATAACCACCATGATGTGGTCACTCACCTAGGGCTGGACATCCTGGAGTGTGAAGTCAAGTGGGTCTTGGAAAGCATTACCACCAATAAAGCTAGTGTAGGTAATGATTTAAGTTCCAGCTGAGCTATTTAAAATACTAAAAGATGATGGTGTTAAAGTGCTGCACTCCATATGTCAGCATATTTGGATAATCCAGTGACCACAGGACTGGAAAATATCAGTTTTCTTCCCAATTCCAAAGAAGGGCAGTGATAAAGAATATTCAGACTACCAGACAATTGTGCTCACTTCCCATGCTAGTAAAGTGAAAGTGAAAGTCGCTCAGTCCTGTCTGACTTTTTGTGACCCCATGGACTCCAGTCGGCCAGGCTCTTCTGTTGGTGAAATTCTAAGGTTATGCTCAAAATCCTTCAAGCTAGGCTTCAGCAGTATTTGAATTGAGAACTGCCAGATGTACAAGATGGGTTTAGAAAAGGCAGAGGAACCAGACATCAAGTTGCCAACTTTCTTTGGATCATGGAGAAAGCAAGGGAATTCCAGAAAAAATATCTACCTCTGATTCACTGACTAAGCGAAAGCCTTTGACTCTGTGGATCACAACAAACTGTGGAAAATTCTTAAAGAGATGGGAATACCAGACCATCTTACCTCTTTCTTGAGACACCTGTTTGTCATCAAGAAGCAATGGTTAGAACCTTACATAGAACAACTAACTGGTTCAAAGTTGGGAAAATATTAAGACATGGAACAATGGATTGTTCAAAATTGGGAAAGGAGTACATCAAGGCTGTATATTGTTACCCTGCTTATTTAACTTACCGGAAGAGTATATCATGCGACATACCAGGCTGGATGAGTTACAAAATGGAATTAAGGTTTTTGGGAGAAATATCAACAACCTCAGATATGCAGATGATACCACTCTAATGGCAGAAAGCAAAGAGACTCTTGATGAGAGTGAAGGAGGAGAGTGAAAAAGCTGACTTAAAAAATCAGCACTCAAAAACTAAGATCATGGCATCCAGTCCCATCACTTCATGGCAAATAGAAGGGGAAAAAGTGGAAGCAGTGACAGACTATTTTCTTAGGCTCCAAAATCTCTGCAGATGGTGACTACAGCCATGAAATTAGAAGATACTTGCTTCTTGGAAAGAAGGATATGACAGACCTAGGTTACATATTAAAAAGCAGAGACATCACTTTGCCAGCAAAGATCTGTACAGTCAAAGCTACAGTTTTTCCAGTAGTCATGTAAGGATGTGAGAACTGGACCATAAAGAAGACTGAGTGCTGAAGAATTGATGCTTTTGAATTGCGGTGCTGGAGAAGACTGTTGAGATTTCCTTGGACAGCAAGGAGATCAAACCAGTCAATCCTAAGGGAAATCAATCCTGATTTTTCACCGGAAGGACAGTGCTGAAGTTGAAGCTCAAATTCTTTGGCCACCTGATTCGAAGAACTGACTCATTAAGAAAAGACTGATGTTGGGAAAGCTTGAGGGCAGGAGGAAAAAGGTGACAGAGGATGAGATGGTTGGATGGCATCATCAACTCAATTGACATGAACTTGGGAAAACTCCGGGAGATGGCGAGGGACCAGGAGGCCTGCCATGCTGCAGTCCATGAGGTTGCAAAGAGTGGAACATGACTCAGCAATTGAACAACAACAAAAAGAAGGAAATGGGGCAATTAGTTGTATAGTTTGCTGTTTGTGACTGGTTGAACTTAGTGCTTTGATTTAGAAAACTTGAGGCATTTTCAGGCCTAGATTTTGGTTGGTTATGTAGGCTGTGTCAGTCAGTTCAGTTCAGTCACTCAGTCCTGTCTGACTCTCTGTGATCCCATGGACTGCAGCATGCCAGGCTTCCCTGTCTATTACCATCTCCTGGAGCTTGCTCAAACTCATGTCCATCGAGTCGATGATGCCATCCAACCATCTCATCCTCTGTTGTCCCCTTCTCCTCTTGGCTTCAATCTTTCTCAGCATCAGGGTCTTTTCCAGTGAGTCAGTTCTTTGCATCAGGTGGCCAAAATATTGGAGCTTCAGCTTCAGCAGAAGTTTTTCCATTGAATATTCAGGATTGATTTCATTTAGGATTGACTGGCTTGATCTTGTTGCAGTCCAAGGGACTCTCAAGAGTCTTCTCCAACACCACAGTTCTAAAGCATCACTTCTTTGGCACTCAGGTTTCTTTATGGTTCATATCTCACATCCATACATGACAACTGAAAAAACCATAGCTTGGACTATATGGACCTTTTTAGCAAAGTAATGTCTCTGCTTTTTCATATGCTGCCTAGGATTGTCATAGCTTTTCTTACAAAGATCAAGCATCTTTTAATTTCATGGCTACAGCCATCATCTGCAGTGATTTTGGAGCCCAAGAAAATAAAGTCTCTCACTGTTTCCACTGTTTCCCCATCTATTTTCCATGAAGTGATGGGACTAGATGCCATGATCTCTGTTTTTCGAATGTTGAGTTTTAAGTCAGCTTTTCATTCTCCTCTTTCACTTTCATCAAGAGGCTCTTTAGTTCCTCTTTGCTTTCTGCCATAAGGGTGGTGTTCAGCATATCTGAGGTTATTGATATTTCTCCTGGCAATCTTGATTCCAGCTTGTGCTTTATCCAGCCTGATATTTCACATGATGCACTCTCATATAAGTTAAACAAACAGGGTGACAATATGCAGCCTTGACGTACCCCTTTCCCAATTTGGAACCACCCCATTGTTCCATGTTTGTTTCTAACTGTTTCTTTTTGACCTGCATACAGACTTCTCAGGAGGAAAGTGGTCTGGTATTCCTGTATCTTGAAGAATTTCCCACAGTTTGTTGCGATCTACATAGTCAAACGCTTTGGTGTAGTCAATAAAGCAGAAGTAGATATTTTTCGGGAACTCTAGCTTTTTCTATGATCCAATGGGTATTGGCAATTTGATCTCTGGTTCCCCTACCTCTTCTAAATCTAGCTTGAACATCTGGACATTCTCAATTTACGTACTATTGACCTCTAGCTTGCCGAATTTTGAGCGTTATTTTGCTAGCGTGTGAGATGGGTGCAACCGTGCAGTAGGTTGAACATTCTTTGGGATTGCCTTTCTTTGGGATTGGAATGAAACCTGACCTTTTCCAGTCCTGTGGCCACTGCTGAGTTTTCCAAATTCGTTGAGCACATTGAGTGCAGGACTTTCACAGCATCATCTTTTAGGATTTGAAATAGCTCAACTGGAATTCCATCTCCTCCACTAGCTTTGTTCATAGTGATGCTTCCTAAGGCCCACTTGACTTCACATTCCAGGATGTCTGGCTTCAGCTGAGTGATCACACCATCGTGATTATCTGGGTCGTGAAGATCTTTTTTGTACGGTTCCTCTGTGTATTCTTGCTACCTCTTCTTAATATCTTCTGCTTCTGTTAGGTTCATACCATTTCTGTCCTTTATTGAGCCCATCTTTGCATGAAATGTTCCCTTGGTATCTCTAATTTTCTTGAAGAGATCTCTAGGCTATATAGATGAGTAGAATTTGCCACCCCAAAATATATCTCTGGCATGAGGATTATTTTAAAGCTGGTTATTTTTAAGAAACTACAGATACAGGAAAAACTGAAAGCTGAGTAGTATAAGTTTCTCTTTTGTTAGATACATTTACACTTGTAAGAGCAATCTCCATTTCTAAGAGTGTGTCTCTTGCTTTAAGAGAAAGAAGATGGCATTGTTTCTAGAAACTCTTATCAATGCAGGAGGCAAAGAATTAAGTTTACATAACAATCTTATCCTTTACTGCACTTTCCTGGTAGCCTCCCATAACTGACTCCATCCACCCCTAACATCCTTTCTTATTTTTAGCAAAAAAGTGTTTTTAAAGTGATTGTGGAACAGGAGGGAAGGGGCTGGGCACAACCTTTGAAAGACTGACACAGCCTGAGGGCACAAAATATACTGAGTAGAATCAAATGGATCCAAGATGGCAGCCAAATCTACTTGACTAGACCTTGATAATCAGTAACACTCATAGGAACATATCAGCACCAAGAGACGCCATGACAATTCCTAAGTAGTTTAGTCGCTAAATTGTGTCCGACTTTTGTGACCCCATGGACTGTAGCCTGCCAGGGTCTTCTGTCCATGGGATTCTCCAGGCAAGAATACTGGAGTGAGTTGCCATTTCCTTCTCCAGTGGATCTTTGCAACCCAGGAATCAAACCCAGGTCTCCTGCATTGCAGACAAGTTCCGAGGCCAAACATCAAAGACCAAAAAGAGGGTGGTGGCCAATTCCTAGAAATCTCTGCTCTTTTTCCAAAATAGTTGGAATAATCCTATCACTCATTAGCCTATGAAGTTATCCAGTCCGTAGAAGCTAACCATACCACTTTTCAAGGCCACACTCAGCCCTCTGTGATGGCTCACACCCTGTCTATGGAGTGTGTTTCTCTCTAAATTAATCCACTTCTTACCTATCATTTTGTTTTTCACTGAATTCTTTCAGTGATGAGACATTAAGAATCTGAGCTTCATTAGGTCCTGAAACCAGGTGTGTGATCTCAGTTGGAAGATCATGGGTTTTGGCAGAGTTTGAGTCTTGATCACGTGGGTTAGAGTCCCACACTGGGTTTTGTCCAGGTTTGGAGTCCCAATCTGAGTTGAATGGTTTCAGTGGTTTTCCCCATTTGGGGGAGTTAGTTTTCCTGAATCTCTCCCATGTAAATAGGAGGTATATATGTTATTAAACTTTATTGTTTTTCTCCTGTTAATCTGTCTCATAGAAATTTGATTTTTTCTTAGGCCAACCAAAGAGCCTAGAAGAGTAGTAGGTGTGAAATAAAATTCTGATTTCATGGCAAGATGAGACACACTTAAACATAAAAATTTTCTCTGCCCTTTGGCCCTCTTCTACTGTGCAATGTGTATCTGTATCACATATTGACCAAACCCCGCCATGGGCAGAAATACCTGCTCAACCATATAGAGAAACATTCTTTCAACATCAACAAGACAACACCTTAAAGATAACATTCCTTTTTCATCTTGTAAGGAGTCATGATGACGCACCACTCTGTACTTGCAGATCTGGATTGTACAAGGTGTCAATAATAACGCTGAAAGCTTGGCTTCTCTGCATTGGTGCTGAATTGAATCTTTGAGACAGAACTTGGGTGAAGTAGAAAAGGATAGCTTTATTGCTTGCCAGGTAAAGGGGGCCACAGCAGACTCCTGCCTCAGAAAAACTATGTATCTCAACTCAGAAGGATTTGATGAGGAGTTTCATAATAATACTTCAAGGGTGGGGTTGCTGACAAGATTAGGGTGTGTACAGTGTCTCAGATGGTTTCAGTTCAGGTCAGTTGCTCAGTCCTGTTTGACTCTTTGAGAACCCCTGGACTGCAGCATGCCAGGTTTCCTGTCCAGCACTATCTCCTTGAGCTTACCCAAAATCATGCCCATTGAGTCGGTGATGTCATCCAACCGTCTCATTCTCTGTCGTCCCCTTCTCCACCTGCCTTCAATCTTTGCCAGTCAGGGTCTTTTCTAATGAGCCATTAGATGGCCAAAGTATTGGACCTTCAGCTTTAGCATCAGTCTTTCCAAAGAATATTCAAGGTTGATTTCCTTTAGGTTTGATCTCTTTTCAGTCAAATGGATTCTCAAGAGTCTTCTCCAACACCACAGTGCAAAAGCATCTGTTTTTTGGCGCTCAGCTTTCTTTATGATCCAACTCTCACATCCATACATGACTATTGGAAAAACCATAGCTTGGACTATATGAACCTTTTTTGGCAAGGTAATGTCTTTGCTTTTTCATATGCTGTCTCAGTTTGTCAATAGCTTTTCTTCCAAGGAGCAAGCATTTTTTAAATTTTATTGCTACAGCCACCATCTGCAGTGATTTTGAAGCCCAAGAAAATAGACTCTCACTGTTTCCATTTTTTCCCCATCTATTTGCCATGAAGTGATGGGACAGGATACCAAGATCTTTGTTTTTTGAATGTTGAGTTTTAAGCCAGCATTTTCATTCTCCTCTCTTAATTTCATGAAGAGGCTCTTTAGTTCCTCTTTGCTTTCTGCCATAAGGGTCATGTCATCTGCATATCTGAGGTTATTGATATTTCTTCTGGCAATCTTGATTCCAGCTTGTGCTTCAACCAGCCCAGCATTTTGCATGATGTATTCTGCTTGCAAGTTAGATAAGCAGGGTGACAATAGGCAGCCTTGATGTACTCCTTTCTGAATTTGGAACCAGTTCATTGTTCCATGTCTGGTTTTAACTTTTGCTTCTTGACCTGCATATAGATTTCTCAGGAGGCAGGTAAGGTGGTTTGGTATTCCCATCTCTTGAAGAATTTTTCACAGTTTTATTGTGATCCACACAGTCAAAGGCCTTAGCCTAGTCAATGGAGCAGAAGTAGATTTTTTTTTGTTGTTCTCTTGCTTTTTGTATGATCCAACGGATGTTGGCAATTTGATCTCTGGTTCTTCTGTCTTTTCTAAATCCATCTTGAACATCTGGACATTCTCGGTTCATGTATTATTGAAGCCTAGCTTGCAGAATTTTGAGCATTACTTTGCTACCATGTGAAGTGAGTGCCACTGTGCAGTAGTTTGAACATTCTTTGGTATTGCCTTTCCTTGGGATTGGAATGAAACCTGACCTTTTCCAGTCCTGTGGCCACTGCTGAGTTTTCCAAATTTGCTGACCTATTGAGTGCAGCACTTTCACAGCATCATCTTTTAGGATTTGAAATAGCTCAACTGGAATTCCATCATCTCTACCAGCTTTGTTCATCGTGATGCTTTCTAATTCCTAAGGCCCACTTGACTTCACATTCCAGAATGTCTGGCTCTAGGTGAGTGATTACACCATCATGGTTATCTGGGTCGTGAAGATCTTTTTTGTACATTCCTCTGTGTATTCTTGCCACCTCTTCTTAATATCTTCTGCTTCTGTTAGGTCCATACTGTTTCTGTCTTTTATTGTGCCCATTTTTGCATGAAATGTTCCCTTGGTATCTCTAATTTTCTTGAAGAGATCTCTAGTCTTTTCCATTCTATTGTTTTCCTCTATTTCTTTGCATTGATCACTTAGGAAGGCTTTCTTATCTCTCCTTGCTGTCCTTTGGAACTCTGCATTTGGATGGATATATTTTTCCTTTTCTCCTTTGCCTTTTGCTTGTCTTCTTTTCTCAGCTATTTATAAGGCCTCCTCAGAAAACCATTTTGCCTTCTTGCATTTCTTTTCCCTGGGGATGGTTAGTTTCCAAATTTTGATGAGTTGCCCTAGTTTCTTTAATCTTGCCTCAGGTGGTTGCTCCTCCCTTGATAAGTCAACCTTTGAATTTGCCCTTTGGGACTCAGGGATTGTCAAGGAGGTTGAAGTCTTGTCTACAAGGAACAGGGTGTCAAAAAAGGCTTCTGTCCCCAGGAGCTCTCAGTCCACTAGTTTCAATAATATGTTATTTAATATAGAGCCCTTTGTCTCGAAAAACTTACATAACTGTGCCTTGACTTCTAACAGGCAGTTTTTAGAGTTTTCTGAGATGCTCTTTCCAAATTATAATACTCAATTTGGCTTGAATAAAATTTTCCATTTCTTTCATAGATTGACTGATTAATTTTTCATGAACAAAGGAAAAAAATTTTCCAATAGCTATTGTGGCATTAAAACCATCTCAATCTAATTGCTTTTGTTTAGTTAATTTCACAACCCTAAGCTAATGCTGATGATAACTTGAGTCACTTTGATACAGTATCATGCAACAAATTACTAAGGTTCCATGCCTGTCATCTGCCACTCTTCTCTACATCAGGAATGAGGCTGGGTGCATTTACTGTTGGCCTGACCCTGAGAGTGAAGAAAGTTATTCTGATGTTCCTCAAATATATAAGCAACCTAATCTAGATGTCTATGTTGAGGGTATATTTTCTGGAGTCACTCCTGGTACCAATTAATTCTACTGAAACAGGAGGAAGTGGGCAAGGCACAACCTTTCAAAAAATGACATAGTCCAAGGACATGACATAAACTGATTAGAAAAAAACAGGTCCAAGATAGTGCATGAGTTGGCTTCTACTAGAATTTGAGCCTCAGTATACATACATTGTAAAATATCATCAAGTTAAATGACACAGCCACAGGCAGTATGACAGTTGTAAGGCTGACCATAAAGCTGGATAGTGGCCATTTTCTGGAAATTCCCACCCCTTCCCCAAAATAGTTGGAATACTCTTCCCACTCATTAGTCTATGAAATGACCCACTGTTTAAATAAATTTACTTCTAATCTATCACTTTGTCTCTCACTGAATTCTTTCTGTGACGAGACATCAAGAACCTGAACGTCAATAAGTCCTGAGACCAGGTGTGTGATCTCAATTAAAAGAACATGGGCTCAAGTCTCAATCTGGGTTGCATGATTTCACTATCAGCCAGAATCCCAGGAGGGAGCAGATGTTAAACTAAAATTAGAATGACTTGAGAAGGATTTATAAAGGGACTATTTGCAAATGTGAAGGCAAAGTTTAGAGAAACCACAACACCTTCAGAATAATGACTGCAGGGACCTATTAGCATGGAGATCTAAATGGGGCAAGGGAGGGATAGAGAGGTTAACAGAGACAGAGAGCAAGAGAGAGGGTACCTGACAAATTCTTAAGCTTAGATCAACTCAGTGACCGTGCAGGGAGGGAGCCAAGGGAGTGAATGCCCAGACCTCTCCCTCTATGTGAAAATGAAAGTAAAGTCACTCAGTTGTGTCCGACTCTTTGCGACCCCATGTACAGTAGCCTGCCAGGCTCCTCCATCCGTGGGATTTCCCAGGCAAGAATACTGGAGTGGGTTGCCATTTCCTTCTCCAGGGGATCTTACTGACCCAGGGATTGAACCCCGGTCTCTTGCATTGCAGGTAGACTCTTTTACTGTCTAAGCCATCAGGAAATCCCTCTATGTACTGATGTGTTATTGGTTTTCCCCATTGGCCAGCAAATATTGATCAGCTTCCTGGAGTGGGTATAGAAGTGGGGAGAGTAAAATGAGAAGAGTGAGCAAAGTATCTCCAATACAAGTGGCTAACTATATGCCAAGTAAAAGAGTATCAAAATAACACAAGGAAGAGAGGGGTCATTTTATTCATATCAAAGTTGAATACAAGAAAAAAAGTGACAAATAAAATAAGGCAACTCAACAAAAAGCCCCATACCACCTTCATGGACACTTTTTTTTTTTTTTTTTTTGCATCTGATAGCCTAGCTACAAAAATATGAAAAAAACTTAGCTGCAAGAAATCTAAGGAGAAATCAACAGATGGAATATAGTGATGTTCAGACATATTTTTGGCAAGACAAGGAAACTTTAAACAAAATTTTTTCTCTGCCCATTGGGCCTTTTCCTCCCCTCTAGTGTGTATTGTGCATCTGCATTAGTCAGACTTCCTTAGAAGATAACTTCTTTCTCAAGCTTATGTGGGGTCACGATGACCCACTACTGACTTTACAACTGTGCTTTTCCTGGTAACCTCCTGTAACTTTTTTTTTGTGTGTGTATAAGCCATCAACATGTCCTTTGGTGTATAATCCTTTGTTTCAAAAAGGTGTTTAACTGTGCTTTAACCTCTGATGGGTGGAACAGTCCTCAGAGCTTTTTGGAAGACTATCTCTTGAGTTATAATCCTAATGTTAGCTTGAATAAAATTTTCTATTACTTCCCTAGATTGACCAGTGGCCAATGTTTTTTTTTTTTTTTTTTTTTTTTGGCAACAGTGAGAAGCATTATACAATATTAATAGGAAAACCTGAGAAACTTCTAGCTATGATTAGGCTGCAAAACTGGAAGACATACCATAGAACAGGAGCTGGAGCTCTCCATAGAAAAGATGCAACAAAGACATGGCCAGAGTTACAAAGCTAAGATCCAAACACTGGTCTAGAGAATTTATAGTATTACAGCTTTCAAAACAGATGTTTATCAATTAGGATTCAATTCAGCTGCAATGAGCAGAAAGTCCCCAAATCACATAGACTTAAACAGGATATAGTTCAATGACCAGAGGAAGGCAGTCTAAGGTTGGTACGGTGGCTCTACACAAAATCCTCAGGAACCCAAGCTACTTTCATATTTCTGCCTCACTGTGTGTAAAAGGTGGCTTTTAGCTCATGGTGAAAGATGGAGCCATGGACTTGTTCATACTGTGGGCAGCAAGGAGGAGGAAGAGGGAAAGAACGGGTAAAGCAGAAGGGAAGGGAAGCTCTTGGGAGTTGCCCTACAATACTTTTGCTTATATTCCTGGGGCTAGAACTTAGTCATACTTCCATGTCTACATCACAGAAAATATAGAATTCTTTTTCATGTTCTGGCTGGCTGAAAATCTATGACTAAGAAAAATGGTGAGAGAAGATACTGAGAAGTAACCAGCAGTTAGTCTCAGCCACAGCCAGCCATTCACACACTTCCTGAAACACAGTCAACATTTCTTCTTTGTGGAAGAAATGTCAATGGTTTTTATTAGGTGAATAAATGAGAAAAAAAAAAAAAAAAAAAACCCCGAGAAATTTGGAGTTAGGTTGGAGTTATAGCCTCAAGTTCTGTTTTCAGTTTGACCCATAAAGTTGGAAAACCAGGTGGCAAGATAGTGCAAGACCAAGCCTGAATTTTCTTCTCTTGTTAATGTACCTGTCTCTGGTGTAGTAACACCAGATAATGGACATGAGAGTGATTGTGCAGTGAACTGCCCAGTTAAAGATCAAATGTGTTGGTTTTTTACTCTTCTTTATTGAGATGGTGCCAGAAATGACTTTGGACTCATTGATGGAACTTCTCTTAATGGTTCAGTCACCCTTTTTCATCATCTGTCTTAAAAAATGTAAATAATTTTACTTGGACTAGGAATAACTCTTGGCTCCTAGTTTAGTAGTCAAGAGACCAATGAGTCTTATATTTACAGGTATATAAGAATTACCCAGTACATTTGTTGAAAATTCTTAGTAATGGACCTTATTACCCAGATATTCTTATACAATGTCAGATATGGAGTAGGACTTGCAATCTACATTTAAACAAGTTTTTCAGATAATTTCAACAGTTAGAGTAGCACTATCAGAAACATATTGTGAGCCACACATCATTTTAAATTTCCTAGTAATCACTTTTAAAAAAGCAAAAAGAAACTCGTAAAAATAATTTGAATAATATATCTTATGGGGTGGTTTAGTTGCTAAGTCGTGTCAACTCTTGCGACCCCGCAGACTGTAGCCTGCCAGGCTCCTCTGTCCATGTGGTTTCTCCAGGCAAGAATACTGAAGTGGGTTGCCATTTCCTTCTCCATTATCTTATGTAACACAATATATCTAAAACATTATCATGTAGACATGTAATCCACCTAAAAATTATTAATGAAATATTTTACATTTTTTTCTACTATGTCCTCAATACCTGGCCTGTGTTTTTTATACTTAGGGCACACCTCATTGGGATCTGCCACCTTTCAAATGCTCCACCACCATGCGAGGCAATGGCTTTTACACTGGGCAGGGCAGTTTTTGAGGATTAGACAGCACTAGATGGAAACTATGGAGGTCAGAAACTGCATTTCATTCTTACATTTGTAGAGCCTAGCAAAGTGCCTAGAATACAGGAAATGTTCAAAAAATGTTGGTTGGCTGGCTGGTTAGTCACAGTAACAGTCTGAGCTATAATCACATGAAACTGTGTGCCTATGGCTGTTCCTATGGCAGGGAAAGAGCCCAGGGTTTTCCTGGGGGAAGGCGCAGAAATTTCTGGGGTGTTCAGAAATCTGCTAGGACAGTTAATAGGTGGTATTTAGAATTCTATTAAGAATAACTTCAAAGGCATGAGGGAGGAGGAACTCACTTCAAAGGCTTTAAGAGAAGAAATAGAGCAAGTTAGCAAAGACTGTTGCTAGGACAACCTTCCTAGGATTGAAAGAGGAGACTCCAACACTGTAGACTGGGGTTGGTATGGCTGTGATCTCTCCTTTTGTGATATACTCTCCTTTTGCCTGGCTCAAAGGAAGAACAGTTTTAAAATGGCCATTTAAAAGTGCAGTTTGGAGCCACAGGGCTATATGGCACTAAAAGGGTTTAAGAGCAAAGAGAAGGAAAAAGGACCAAAAGTTGATTGGAAAAGGGCCACCTGAAGTGAAGCACAATCACAAGGGTTCCTATTAAATTACTGGAATATGCAGTTCAAGAAGAACTTTTATCTCCCAGTTGCTGGGAGACTCCATTTATGGGAATCAAGGATAGGGAACAAAGTAAGTTTTCCATGGGGCTTCTCTGGTGGCACAGAAGGTAAAGAATCTGCTTGCAATGGAAGAGATCTGGGTTTGACCCCTGGTTAGGGAAGATGCCCTGGAGAAGTGAATGGCTACCCACTCCAGTATTCTTGCCTGGAGAATCCCATTGACAGAGGAGCCTGGTGGGCTACCATCTATGGGGTCTCAAAGAGTCCGACCGACTGAACGACTAACATTTCACTTTAGAATATCATTAGATCAAGCAGTTTAAAATTGTTGAGAAAGCCATTATGGGGAACTAAAGTGATTTTCTTTTCTTAAGTCTTATTCTCAATTTATCATTGAAATGTTTAAAAAGGTATTAGCTGATAATTAATTTTTAAGTTTTTAAATAAATTCTAAGTAGTGAACTCTTGTTGGGCAATTATTATATGCCTGGTATTCAGCTGAAGGCTTTCCATTTATTTAATTTCCAGAAAAAATGATTTCTTTTTAATCTACAAATTACTGATTTTTTTTTTAAATTGAAATTAAGAGAGATTAAGTATTTGTCTAAGAATTGTTTCTATAGGAACAATAGAACTAGGGATAATTTAAATGGCAACCCACGCCAGTACTCTTGCCTGGAAAATTCCATGGACTGAAGAGCCTGGTAGGCTATACAGTCCATGGGGTTGCAAAGAGTTGGACACGACTGAGCAACTTCACTTCCACTTTAGGAAATACTTGTATTATTCCTCATATAACCTTAATTAAGCTGTAAAATTCAAATTTGTACCATGATGGTAAATTCGTAGGGCCTTAGAGGATCTGATATTAACAATAGGCTACAATCGTAGATTCATATAATGAAAGTGACATTTGAGAAATCAGTTCAGTTCAGTCCCTCAGTCGTGTCCAATGCTTTTCAACCCCAGGAACCACAGCACACCAGGCCTCCGTGTCCATCACCACCTCCCAGAGTTTACCCAAACCCATTTCCATTGAGTTGGTGACGCCATCCTACCATCTCATCCTCTGTCCTCCCCTTCTCCTCCTGCCCTCAATCTTTCCCAGCATCAGGGTCTTATCAAATGAATCAGCTCTTCGCATCAGGTGGCCTAAGATTTGGAGTTTCAGCTTTAACATCAATCCTTCCAATGAACACCTAGGACTGATCTCCTTTAGGATGGACTGGTTAGATCTCCTTGCATTCCAAGAGAATCTCAAGAGTCTTCTCCAACACCACAGTCCAAAAGCATCAATTCTTCAGTGCTTGGCTTTCTTTATAGTCCAACTCTCACATCCATACATGACCATTGGAAAAACCATAGCCTTGACTAGATGGACCTTTTTTGACAAAGTGATGTCTCTGCTTTTTAATATGCTGCTTAGATTGGTCATAACTTTCCTTCCAAGGAGTAAGTGTCTTTTAATTTCATGGCTGCAATCCCCATTTGCAGTGATTTTGAGGCCTCCCAAAATAACGTCAGCCACTGTTTCCACTGTTTCTCCATCTATTTGCCATGAAGTAATGGGACCAGATGCCATGATCTTAGTTTTCTGAGTGTTAAGCTTTAAGCCAACTTTTTCATTCTCCTCTTTCACTTTCATCAAGAGGCTCTTTAGTTCTTCTTTACATTCTGCCATAAGGGTGGTGTCATCTGCATATCTGAGGTTATTGATATTTCTCCCGGCAACCTTCATTCCAGCCTGTGCTTCTTCCAGTCCAGCGTTTCTCATGATGTACTCTGCATATAAGTTAAATAAGCAAGGTGACAATATACAGCCTGAACGTACTCCTTTTCCTATTTGGAACCAGTCTGTTGTTCCATGTCCAGTTCTGACTGTTGCTTCCTGACCTGCATACAGGTTTCTCAAGAGGCAGGTCAGGTGGTCTGATATTCCCATCTCTTTCAGAATTTTTCACAGTTTATTGTGATCCACACAGTCAAAGGCTTTGGCATAGTCCATAAACAGAAATAAATGTTTTTCTGAAACTCTCTTGCTTTTTCAATGATCCAGCGAATGTTGGCAATTTGATCTCTGGTTCCTCTGCCTTTTCTAAAACCAGCTTGAACACCTGGAAGTTCATGGTTCACGTATTGCTGAAGCCTGGCTTGGAGAATTTTGAGCATTATTTTATTAGCGTGTGAGATGAGTGCAATTGTGCAGTAGTTTGAGCATTCTTTGGGATTGTCTTTCTTTGGGATTGGAATGAAAACTGATCTTTTCCAGTCCTGTGGTCACTGCTGAGTTTTCCAAATTTGCTGGCATATTGTGTGCAGCACTCTCACAGCATCATCTTTCAGGATTTGAAATAGCTCAACTGGAATTCCATCACCTCCAGTAGCTTTGTTTGTAGTGTTGCTTTCTAAGGCCCACTTGACTTCACATTCCAAGATGTCTGGCTCTAGGTGAGTGATCATTACCATTGTGATTATCTGGATCATGAGGATTTTTTTGTATAGTTCTTCTGTGTATTCTTGCCACCTCTTCTTAATATCTTCTGCTTCTGTTAAGTCCATACCATTTCTGTCCTTTATTGAGCCCATCTTTGCATGAAATTGTTCCCTTGGTATCTCTAATTTCCTTGAAGAGATCTCTAGTCTTTCCCATTCTGTTGTTTTCCTCTATTTGTTTGCAATGGTCACTGAGGAAGGCTTTCTTATCTCTCCCTGCTATTCTTTGGAACTCTGCATTTAAATGGGTATATCTTTCCTTTTCTCCTTTGCTTTTCACTTCTTTTCTTTTCACAGTTATTTGTAAGGCTTCCTCAGACAGCCATTTTGCTTTTTTGCATTTCTTTTTCTTAGGGATGGTCTTAATCCCTGTCTCCTGTACAATGTCAGAAACCTCTGTCCATAGTTCATCAGGCAGTCTGTCTATCAGATCTAGTCCCTTAAATCTATTTCTCACTTCCACTGTATAATCATAAGAGACTTGATTTGCATCATACCTGAATGGTGTAGTGGTTTTCCCTACTTTCTTCAATTTAAGTCTGAATTTGGCAATAAGGAGTTCATGATCTGAGCCATAGTCAGCTCCCAGTCTTGTTTTTGCTGCCTGTATAGAGCTTCTCCATCTTTGGCTGCAAAGAATATAATCAATCTGATTTTGATGTTGGCCAACTGGTGATGTCCATGTGTAGAGTCTTCTCTTGTGTTGTTGGAAGAGGGTGTTTGCTATGACTAGTGTGTTCTCTTGGGAAAACTCTATGAACTTTGCCCTGTTTCTTTCTGTACTCCAAGGCCAAATTTGCCTGTTACTCCAGGTGTTTCTTGACTTCCTACTTTTGCATTCCAGTCCTATAATGAAAAAGACATCTTTTTTGGGTGCTAGTTCTAAAAGGTCTTGTAGGTCTTCATAGAACCATTAAATTTCAGCTTCTTCAGTGTTACTGGTTGGGGCATAGGCTAGGATTACTGTGATATTGAATGGTTTACCTTGGAAATGAACAGAGATTATTCTGTCATTTTGGAGATTGCATCCAAGTACTGCATTTCAGACTCTTTTGTTGACTATGATGGCTACTCCTTTTTTGGTAAGGGATTCCTGCCCACAGTAGTAGATATAATGGTCATCTGAGTTAAATTCACCCATTCCAGTCCATTTTAGTTCACTGATTCCTAGAATGTCGATGTTCACTCTTGCCATCTCCTGTTTGACCACTTCCAATTTGCCTTGATTTGTGGACCTAACATTCCAGGTTCCTATGCAATATTGCTCTTTATAGCATCAGACCTTGCTTCTATCACCAGTCACATCCACAACTGGATGTTGTTTTTGCTTTGGCTCCATCCCTTCATTCTTTCTGGAGTTATTTCTCCACTGATCATCAGTAGCATATTGGGCACCTACTGACCTGGGGGTTCATCTTTCAGTGTCCTATGTTTTGGTATTTTCATACCGTTCATGGGGTTCTCAAGGCAAGAACACTGAAGTTTTGACATTCCATTCTCCAGTGAACCACATTGTACCAGACCTCTCCACCATGACCTGTCCGTCTCAGGTGGCCCCACATGGCATGGCTTAGTTTCATTGAATTAGACAAGGCTGTGGTCAGTGTGATCAGATTGGCTAGTTTTCTGTGATTGTGGTTTCAGTCTGTCTGCCCTCTGATGCCCTCTCTTAGTGCCTACCGTCTTACTTGGATTTCTCTTTCCTTGGACATGGGGTAAGATGTGTTTGAGACATACATTGCCCTAATGATATTAGGAGAAATTGAAATAAGCAGAAATTGGAGGCAAATGCAGTACTACAAGTAATTTGTCATAATCCCAGGAGGAGGTGGGCAGAGCTGGAGTATAAAAAGGCATTTAGGCATTGCCTTGAAGTCCAGTGGTTAAGACTCCAGCCTTTCCCTACAAGGGGCGCAGATCCAATCCCTGGCCAGGGAACTAAGATCCCACATGCTGTGTGGCACGGCCAAGAAAAATTTTTTAAAAAGGCATTTGTACACAGAAAAGGGAAGGTGCTGGTGATGATCTTTAGTGACTGGTCTCAACTACTCTTCTCTCTCTTATTTTCTATAGGGTTCTCTAGTCAGATCAGTGTGATTATTACTTCTATTCCATTTATTGCCACTTTGGTATTGAATACTGATTTCTCCAGCCTCATGTACCTTCCTTATGTTTTCCGTAGAGGAATAATTGGGTGAAGAACAGATTAATTCCACTCCCTTTGTCGAATGTGAAATTAATTTGCCCATTTTGTAAGATAGTGCAGAAAAGATTCAAAATTCAAGGAGGTAGACATGAGTCACAAGGATTTTTCAAGGGAATATTTTCTAACCTAATAGTAAGCCTAATAGTAACCTAATAGTAAGTAAGCTAATAGTAACCTAATAGTAAGTAAGCTAATAGTAACCTAATAGTAAGCCATCCTCAGAAGTTATCTGTACTTCTCCTCAACCCTTCTTGATGAGAGTGGCTTTTTTAATTTGAAAGTTCTAATAGTGAGGACAACCCTCTCCACCTCTCCTCCACCCCAAGTTCTCCTTCTCCCATCTAAGGAGAGGGAGATAGAGAGTCCTCCACGGAATTGAATACTCTAACTTTCTTTTCTGATCTAAATTTTGTTCTCCTGTTTAAAGTTTTGTTTTGCTTTTGACTGTGCCACACAGCATGCAGGGATCTTAGTTCCTCAACCAGGGATTAAACCCATGCCCCCTACAGAGGAAGCATGGAGTTTTAACTACTGGACCACCAGGGATTTCCCACGCCTAAATTTTTGACAGTGAAATCCATTTGTGGTACTCAAAGTTTTCTGCCAAAATGAAAGGGAATAGAAAATCTAGAAATTTGGGGATTTGTGGGCTTGGAAAACAGATTGCTTTTCAGCCTGATGATATAAAACTTAGATACAAAGGCTGATAACAATCCTCTTTGCAAGGATTAAATCAGAGATGTGACCATTATACCATTAACAAAACTCTTTACCATATTAAGGTGAAGTCAAGCAAATCTTTTTAGTTAGACCAAATGGCCTGGGGATGGCAGTGGGTGAAGTAGGGATATTAAAGGTATGGATCTCTCACTGGAGCTTGATAGTTAAGCCAGACAGAAATATGTGGTGAAAAAGCCAAAAAATATAGAATCTGCCCCTCCTCCCCCCAAAAAAGTATAGCTAGAAGTAAACTGTGTTTGGCGTTATTGGTGCTTTCAGTTAACTGTAATCAGAAAAGAAGCTGACTGGAGTAGGTGCCAGAATAACTGCCATCATGGACTAAAAAAGATATTATAATTGTTGAAGATATAAAATCATACTTAGCCCCCAACCGTCTATCAGCAGGAAACAGGTTAAAAAAGTTACTCAGTCCCCAAGGAGGACATAGTCTTCAACTCTCTTTTCAAATATAGCTGAGGAGCAAAATAGAAAAGGAAGGAAATTCCAGTGGGTGGAACTGCAGAAAGTCATGGACGGTGGAACCTTACCAAGGAGTAAACAGGAGCTAATATGGACCTGTCTCTGCAGTGTATCTCCTATTCATTCTCTTTTCAAATGAGAGTATTTTGTGTGTATACTGCATCTGTTCCCCCATGGTCCTTTGGTTGTATAAGGGATAAATATTTTGTACTTTTAACTCATAGGCATGATGTCTCAGATTTTTGTTCATCAAATATTCACTCCTCTCCACTCTTCTTTGTGTGGCAGTATATTTCCATTCTTAACACTTTAAACATGACCGAACTTTGTGACTTGTAAACCTCTAACTTGCTTTGGCTAATGGAATGCAAATGTATGGAAAGGCTTCAAATATTGAGCATTTATTTGGTTTGTGCTCTCCTGTGCTTATAAACTGCCACTAATTGAGCATATTCCTTTGACCAAGAATACGTGAAGACACCTGGAGAAAAACTGAACCAAATCCAAGCAAAACCAGAAATGTTTGTTTTAAACTATTGAATTTAGGAGTGGTTTATTACACATCACTATTGTATTAAGAGCTGACTAATACATTCATTCTTTGCATGAAGAGAAGCTATATCTGGATATGAAGTAAAGAAATAGCGACAATCTCAGATATGCAGATGGTACCACTCTAATGGCAGAAAGCAAAGAGAAACTAAAGAGCCTCTTGATACGGGTGAAAGAGGACAGTGAAATAGCTGGCTTAAAACTCAATATGAAAAAAACTAAGATCATGGCATCCAGTCTCATCACTTCCTGGCAAATAAATGGGGAAAGAGTGGAAGCAGTGACAGATTTTCTTTTCTTGGGCTCCAAAATCACTGCAGATGGTGACTGCAGCCATGAAATTAAAAGACGTTTACTCCTTGGAAGAAAAGCTATGACAAATCTAGACAGTGTATTAAAAAGCAGAGACACTACTTAGAAAACAAAGGTCTGTCTAGTCAAAGCTATGGTTTTTCCAGTAGTCATGTATGGATGTGAGAGTTGGACATAAAGAAAGCTGAGCACCGAAGAACTAATGCTTTTGAAATGTGGTGTTGGAGAAGACTCTTGAGAGTCCCTTTGACTGCAAGGAGATCAAACAACCCTGAATATTTATCGCAAAAACTGATGTTGAAGTTGAAGCACCAATACTTTGGCACCTGGTGTGAAGAGCTGACTCACTGGAAAAGATCTTGATTCTGGGAAAGATTGAGGACAAGAGAAGGAGGCGGCAGGGGATGAGATGGTTGGATGGCATCACTGATTCAATGAACATGATCTTGGGGGAATTCTGGGAGATGGTGAGGGACAAGAAGGCCTGATGTGCTGCAGTCCATGGGGTTGCAAAAAGTCGGACACAACTGAATAACAACAATGATGTTGAGACCACATATCATGCCATATGTAGAGTCTATCCTGACTTGAGCTTGATACTCTAACTAGTGGAGACTTTCAGACTGTTAACTTGGGGAGGTTGCGAATGCACTTGGGGTTTAGGAAGAGGAGTGAATTAAATAGTTAATGACCATAAGGTATACAGCAGTTGTCCGAACCCCCTCCCCCACTTGCAGGCACATAGTAGAATTGTATTTCCTGGCCCCTTGTGATTTTGAAGGGTCAAATAACTAGTTCTGATAAATGAGTTATGAGCAGAGTGACATGCATTTGCTAATATGAAAACCTCCAGGGCTTTCATGTTTTCTTTTCATTTTGCACAGCGATTGGTATTCTAGATTATGGATGCTCTGTCAGCCTGGGGCCTGACTAAGAACATAGATGATGTAGACCAGAGCCCCACAGACACGCAACAGAAGCATAGCATTAGTGAGAAATATTAGTCTTTGCTGTGTTAAGCTCACAAGGGTGCTGTAGTGGGAGGTAAGATCTTTCCCATCTATTTTTGGATTTGGATTTGCTGTCTGGATGTGGAATAGCTGGACTGATATTTTCCTAGCATTCATATTGAATTTTTTTTACTGCCCATTCACATTCTACTTGTTCAATGCCCTTGTTCTGCTAGTTATTAAATAATTTGAGAGAATTCCCTAATGGTTCAGAGATAAGACTCAGTGCTTTCACTGAAGTAGCCTGGGGTTCAATCCCTGCTTGGGGAATTAAGATTCTGCAAGACTGCACTGCATGGCCAAAAATAAAAAATAAATAAATTGAATACCATCCCCTTGGCTGGCCAAAAATAATGGAAAATGCACAGTATAATGTTGCAATAAACATTTTGATTATGGAAAATATTTGTTTATTCATAAAAATTTTAATTCTTAGATTACATCACTGGTATAGACTCCCCAAAGAAAACACATTATCTTACATTAATATTGTACTGTGCATGCATGCCAAGTTGCTTCAGTTGTGTCTTACTCTTTGCGACACTGTGGACTATAGCCTACCAGGCTCCTCTGTCCATGGGATTTCCCAGGCAAGAATACTAGAATGGATTGCCATTTCCTTCTCCAAGGGATCTTCCCAACCCAGGGATCGTACCAGTGCCTCCTGTAGCTCCTGCATTGCAGACAGATTCTTTACCACTGGGCTACCGGGGAAGCTCCTGTCATTGTACTAAGTAAGGTAAATACTTGCTTGAACCAGGAAATACCTAATGAGTCAACTCATGCTTATTTATTAAGACTAAAATATACAAGTCAAGACTCACTTGCCTCATTGTGCCCACGAATCCACAGTTATTTTGTGATAAACGATGCCCAGTTCTCAGCAATTCCCCACCTGGTAAGATATGCTTTAAAAGTCTCCCAGACTAGGCAATAAAACTCTAAAAATCAGTTCAGTTCACTCAGTCATGTCCGACTCTTTGCCACCCCATGGACTGCAGCACACTAGGCATCAGTGTCCATCATCAACTCCCTGAGCTGCTCAAACTCATGTCCATCCAGTCAGTGATGCCATCTAACCATCTCATCCTGTGTCAGCCCCTTCTCTGTCTGCCTTCAATCGTTTCCAGCATTAGTGCTGGGAAATGAGTCATCTCTTCACTTCAGGTGGCCAAAGTATTGGAGCTTCAACTTCAGCATCAGTCCTTCCAATGAATACTCAGGGTTGATTTCCTTTAGGATTCACTGGTTTTAATCTTCCTGCAGTCCAAGGAACTCTCAAGAGTCTTCTCCAACACCACAGTGCAAAAGCATCAATTCTTTGGTGCTAGGCTTTCTTTATGGTCCAAATCTCACATCTGTACATGACTACTGGAAAAACCATAGTTTTGATTAGACAGACCTTTGTTGGCAAAGTAATGTCTCTGCTTTTTAATATGCTGTCTAGGTTGACCATAGTTTCTCTTCCAAGGAGCAAGCATTTTTTAATTTCATGGCTGCAAGTGATTTTGAAGCCATCTGTAGTGATTTTGTAGCCCCCCAAAATAGAGTCAAATCACTGTTTCCATAGTTTCTCCATCTATTTGCCATGAAGTGATGGGACTGTATTCCATGATCTTGGTTTTTTGAATGCTGGGTTTTAAGCCAATGTTTTCACTCTCCTCTTTCATCAAGAGGCTCTTTGGTTTCTCTTTGCTTTCTGCCATAAGGGTGGTGTCATCTTCATATCTTGAGGCTATTGATATTTCTCCTGGCAATCTTGATTCCAGCTTGTGCTTCATTCAGTGTGGTATTTTGCATAGTGTACTGTGCCTGTAAGTTAAATAAATAATGTGAAAACATACAGCCTTGACATCCTCCTTTCCCCATTCGGAACCAGTCTGTTGTTCCATGTCCAGTTCCAATTGTTGCTTCCTGACCTGCATACAGATTTCTCAGGAGGCAGGTCAGGTGGTCTGGCATTTCCATCTCTTGAAGAATTTTCCAGAGTTTGTTGTGATCCACAGAGTCAAAGGCTTTGATGTAGTCAGTAAAGCAGAAATAGATGCTTTTCTGGAACCCTCTTGCTTTTTTGATGATCCAACACATGTTGGCAATTTGATCTCTGGTTCCTCTGCCTTTTCTAAACACACCTTGAACATCTGGAAGTTCTTGGTTCATGTGCTGTTGAAACATAGCTTGAAGAATTTTGAGTGTTACTTTGCTAGCATGTGAGATGAGTACAATTGTGCAGTAATCTGAACATTCTTTGGCATTGGCTTTCTTTGAGATTGGAATAAAAACTGACCTTTTCCAGTCCTGTGGCCACTGCTGAGTTTTCCAGATTTGCTGGCATATTGAGTGTAGGACTTTCACAGCATCATCTTTTAGGATTTGAAATAGCTTAACTGGAATTCCATCACCTCCACTAGCTTTGTTCATAGTGATGCTTCCTAAAGGCCATTTGACTGGCTCTAGGTGAGTGATCACACCAACCTGGTTATCTGTGTTATTAAAATTTTTTTGTTTAGTTCTTCTGTATATTCTTGCCACCTCTTATTAATACCTTCTGCTTCTGTTAAGTTCATACCATTTTTGTCTTTTATTGTGCCCATCTTTGCATGAAATATTCCCTTGGCATCTCTAGTCTTCTTGAAGAGATCTCTAGTATTTCCCATTCTATTGTTTTCCTCTATTTCTTTGCATTGGTCACTGAGGAAAACTTTCTTATCTCTCCTTGCTATTCTTTGGAGCTCTGCATTTAAATGGGTATATCATTCCTTTTCTCCTTTGCCTTTCTTTTCTCAAATATTTGTAAGGTCTCCTCAGACAACCATTTTTGCCTTTTTGCATTTTTTTTTTTTTCTTGGAGATGGTTTTCATCACCGCCTCCTGTACAATGTTACAAACCTTCATCCATAGTTCTTCAGGCGCTCTATCAGATCTAATCCCTTGAATCTATTTCTCACTTCCACTGTATAATCATAAGGGATTTGATTTAGGTCATATCTGAATGGTCTAGTGATTTTCCCTTTCTTTAAGTCTGAATTTTGCAATAAAGAGTTCATGATCTGAGCCACGGTCAGCTCCTAGTCTTGTTTTTGCTGACTATACAGAGCTTCTCCATCTTCAGCTGCAAAGAATATAATTAATCTGAAATTGGTGCTGACCATCTGGTGATGTCCATGTGTAGAGACATCTCTTGTGTTGTTGGAAGAGGGTGTTTGCTATGACCAGTGTGTTCTCTTGTTAACCTGTTAACCTCTGCCCTGCTTCATTTTGTACTCCAAGGTCAAACTTGCCTGGACTCTCTTGACTACTTATTTTTGCATTCCAGTCCCCTATAATGGAAAGAACATCTTTTTGGGGTGTTAGTTCTAGAAGGTCTTGTAGGTCATCATAGAGTCATTTAACTTCAGCTTTTTAGGCATTAGTGGTTGCGGCATAGATTTGTATTACTGTGATATTGAATGGTTTGCCTTGGAAATGAACAGAGATCATTCTGTCACTTTTGAGATTGCAGACAAGTGCTGAATTTTGGACTCTTTTGTTGACTGTGAGGGCTACTCCATTTCTTCTAGGTGATTCTTTCCCTCAGTAGTAGATATAATGGTCATCTGCCTTAAAATTGCCCTTTCTGGTCCATTTTAGTTCACTGATTCCTAAAATGTCAGTGTTCACTCTTGTGATATCCTGTTTGACAACTTCCAATTTACCAGTTTGCCAAATAGATGGAGAAACAACGGAAACAGTTGCAGACTTTATTTTCTTGGGCTCCAAAATCACTGCAGATGATGACTGCAGCCATGAAATTAGAAGACGCTTGCTCCTTGGAAGAAAAGCTATGACAAACCTAGACAGCATATTAAAAACCAGAGACAGTACTTTGCTGACAAAGGTCCATCTAGCCAAAGCTATGGTTTTTCCAGTGGTCAGGTATGGATGTGAGAGCTGGACCATAAAGAAAGCTGCATGCTGAAGAACTGATGTTTTTGACCTGTGGTGTTGGAGAAGACTCTTGAGAGTCCCTTGGACTGCAAGGAGATCCAACCAGTTCATCCTAAAGGAGATCAGTCCTGAATATTCATTGGAAGGACTGATGCTGAAGTTGAAGCTCTAATACTTTGGCCACCTGATGCAAAAAAGTGACTCACTGGAAAAGGCCCTAATGCCGGGAAAGATTGAAGACAGGAGAAAGAGATGACAGAGGATGAGATGGTTGGATGGCATAACCACCTCTATGGACTTGAGTTTGAACATGCTCCTCGAGATAGTGATGGACAGGGAAACCTGGCGTGCTGCAGTCCATGGGGTCACAAAGAGTCAGACATGACTGAGTGACTGAATTGACCAAATTTACCTTTATTCATGAACCTAACATTCCAGATTCCTATGCAATATTGTTCTTTACAGCATCGAACTTTGCTTCCATCACCAGTCATATCCACAACTGGGTGCTGTTTTTGCTTTGGCTCAGCCTCTTCATTCTTTCCTGAGCTACTTCTCTGCTGTTCTCCAGTACAATATTGGGTACCTACTGACCTGGGGGAGTTCATCTTTCAGTGTCTTATCTTTCTGCCCTTTCATACTGTTCATGGGGTTCTCAAGGCTAGAATATTGAAGTGGTTTGCCGTTCCCTTCTCCAGTGGACCATATTTTGTCAGGAGGTTTTTTAAAAAGAGTCAACTCTGAACATTGCTTTCTTAAATGTGAAGCTTCATGTACATGCACAAGGGTGATAGTAGCCCTTTATCACTGCTAGCAATAATTAATATCAAGTTAGGAAATCTTTGCTTATTTGAGGCGGGGATGAAGGGAGGAGTATTTTATTGCTTTAATTTTGAATTTAGATCATTCCTAAGTTTGAACATATTTCAGGTTTTCAGTATTCTTTCTACTAAATAATGCATGTGCTTGTACTTGTTCTTTTAGCCACTAAGTTTTGTCCAACTCTTTGAGACCCCAGAAACTGTAGCCCGCCAGTCTCCTCAATCCATGGGATTTTCCAGGCAAGTATACTGGAGTGGATTGCCATCTCCTTCTCCAGGAGATATTCCCGACCCTGGGACTGAACCCCTGTCTCCTGCATTGGCAGGCAGATTCTTTACTGCTGAGCCACCAGTGAAGCCCAACACATGTCGAGGAAGCCCTAAAATTAAGGTGCAGTATAAGGTACTGCTTTGAAATCTAGTGAAATTGAGAGGGCTTTCAATGGCCTATCTGGAAGTTCCCCACCTGGCTCTGTTCTCAGAACTAGGTGTTTTTGCCAAACAACCTTCCTTCTCAGAAGGACTGGGGACAGTTGCTGCTTACCCCTGAGTAGCGGGGCTTTTGCTCCCTGCATATAATTGGAATTACGCAAACAAACCAGTTGCATCCTTCCACAGAAATTGTGGGCACTCCACCCTCATGATCCTACAAGCCTGCTTTGCAGAGCATTGGTTGTTCACAATGTTCCCAAGTACCAGCCTTATGTTCCCTTGCCTGGTATGTCCTCCTTCCCAGGCTGTGATAATACACACTAGTAAACTGCTGTTGCTCTCACCTGTCTGGTGTCGAGTGTTGTGTCTTCAGCCAACCTGTTAATCCTAAGGCAGGAATCCCTTCTTCACCAGCCAGAAGAGGAGGTGGGTGATTAAAGAAATTAAGCAAATATGTGCCTGCAAAGTGTGAAGCAGTATGTCAGTTGGTGAGGCCACCAGAGTGAACAAAACATATTTACTCTGCCCTCACCAAGCTTACAGTTCTGTGAGGGGGATGGACATTAAACAAATAGCCACATGATAATATTATAATTGTTATTGTTGTTCAGTCACTCAGTCATGTCCGACTCTTTTTGACCCCATGGACTGCAGCACGCGAGGCCTCTCTGTTCTTCACTATCTCTTGGAGTTCACTCAAACTCATGTCCATTGAGTTGGTGATGCCATCCAACCATCTCATCTCATCACTCTTTTTCATTCTGATTTTTTTGTTGTTAGTTTTACTTTTAGAGTTCTTCCCTGTCAGAAATTTGGTAACTATTCATTTTTGCACATAAGTTTTTTTTTAAAGAAATACATGCACATATGTTACTTGCCCATGCAAAAAGTGTCAATAGCGCAAAAGAAAATAGAATGAAAAGTAGATTTCCTCTCCAAAACAAACCTCCATGATCCATGGATCTATGTTCTTTTAGAATTTTTTATGCACATACCCACATATAGCCTTTACAAATTGTCTTCTGTCCTTTGTTCCTTTTACTTAAAGATATGTATCAGAACTTTTTAGATCAGTGTATGTGTTTGTAGCCCATTATAAAAAAATAGCTACAGAATTTTCCACTGAGCATTTTAGGATAAAAAACTCCACCTCCTGTTTACTGTGTTGCATATAATGTTGCAATGAACAACACGTTTCTGTGTACATAAGTAAAGGTTTCAATGGTTAAGTTTTCAGAATTTGAATTGTTGGGTCAAGGTAATTGTTTATTAAGAACCTTCTATATATTAAAAAAATGAGTACTTTGTCAAATATTTTATAACTATTTTTTCTCAGTTTGTGATTTAAGTTTTTGTTTAGACCATACAGAAAATTTAAATGTTTATGTAGCCCAATTTGTCAATCTTTCCCTTTGTGGTTTCTGTATTTTGTTTAGAAGCCATACATATACCAAGATTAATTATGTTTCTTTTCTACTACTTTTAGGATTTAATTTTCACATTAAAATTTTTTATTTATGTGAAGTTTAATTTGGCAAAAAGAATGAGCTAGGGAGCCAAGGTAATTTTTTTCCAGATGGCTTCTCTGTGGCCCAACACCATTTATTACAAATCAATTTATTTTCTTTACAATTTTGGTATGCTGTCTTTACCTTATATTAAATTCCCACTTACCTTGAAATTTAGTTCTTTAGTTTATACTTTGTTCTAGTGATCTGTTTGTTTATTCATGCATCAGGACAAAATCTTTTAAATTACTATGCTTTATATGACATTCTATATATTCATTTTTATCCCATCTGCAATTGATTTTGGTATATGATGTTATATGAGAATGTAAATGTCAAATAAAGTTGCCCTATAGACAGAAAGAAGATAGAAGTTGAAGAAAATGGAGATGGTAGGTATAAGATCTCTCATGGCTTTATGAATAATTTTTTCATGAAAGGTAGAAAAAAGAGAAAGGATAGCTTACAACTATGGTACTTTTATCATTTTATTACAAAAAATATGTTATGATATTTAATATTACTAACAGTATAATAGATAAATATTGTTAATATATGACCATTTTGATCATTATTTTCTGTCCCTGTAGTTCTTTGAAATTGTTAAATTTTTCTATCTGAATAAATTGTGGAAGGCCCTATTCTGTTATTACACTTCCCTACCCTTCTCCCTTTATACTTTTTTCTTTCCTGTTTTTACAATTCTTTTTTAAAGATTTAAATACAAAATAATATGTTTGAATTTTGCCACAGGACTCCAGAGAGGAGCAGTACCATGATGTGACAAATATCTGGAGCAGAGCCCAGCATTTTCCTGCAACAGATTAGACTTGCCTATAATTATAAGCATTAGCTTCCTTTTGGTGAAATACAAAGTGAACCACATCTCTAAATAATACAGAAGTTTTAAACACTGGCAGAGTTTAAAAGTAAAACTACAAAAGAAAATGACACTTAGGTCACCTCCTTCTGTATGTATCTCCCAGAAATAGAGCTTAATTTCACAAGGAACACAGCAATTTAGGGTGGATTTCAGCTACAATTTTGTGGCAGACACAGTTCATGATAGCTTCTACCACAGAGACTTGAAAAACCAAATACTGCCTTCCTTAATCTTACTTGTAGCCAGCTGTGGTTGATGTGATACATTGACTGTTGGTGAATACTGGAAATTTTTTTTTCTTTTCTATGAAAGAGACAGCTACAGATCCAAAGTTTGTGCCTACCAACTTTCATATTGTTGCTGTTCAGTGGCTCTGCTATGTCCAACTCTTTGTGACCCCATGGACGGCAGCACACCAGGCTTCCCTGTCCTTCACTATCTCCCAGAGCGTGCTCAAACTCATGTCCATCGAGTTGGTGATGCCATCTAACCATCTCATCCTCTGTCATCCCCTTCTCCTCCTGTCTTCAATCTTTCCCAGCATCAGGGTCTTTTCCAATGAGTCATCTCTTCACATCAGGTGCCAAAGTACTGGAGCTTCAGTATCAGTCCTTCCAGGGAATATTCAGAACTGATTTCCTTTAGGATTGACTGGTTGGATCTCCTTGCTGTCCAAGGGACTTTCAAGAGTCTTCTCCAACACCACAGTTCAAAATCATCAGTTCTTTTGCACACAGCCTTCCTTATGGTCCAACTCTCACATCAATGCATGACTACTGGAAAAGCCATAGCTTTGACTAGATGGACATTTGTTGGCAAAGTAATGTCTCTGCTTTTTAGTACACTGTCTAGGTTGGTCATAGCTTTTCTTCCAAGGAGCAATCTTTCCTAGCACTTATATGCTTAAACCTAATCCTCAATGTGATGATATGAGAAGATGGGGCTTTGTGAGGTGATTAGGTCATGAGGTTGGAACCCTCATAAATGGCATTGTGCCCCTATAAAAGAGGACCCAGAGAGCACCCTTGTCCCTTCTGTCTTGTGAGGATACAGTGAACAGACAGGAAGTGGGTACACAGACACTGAATCTGCCAGTGCCATAACCTTGGACTTCCCAGTCTCTAGAGCAGTGAGAAATAAGTTATCTGTGGTTAAAGTCACTCAATGCATGGTATTTTTGTTACATCAGGCTGACATCATCTTTCCTCCCTTCTTTTTCTCTTGAAAGCAGATTTGATGTCCAGAGTTCTGAAAACCACTTCTTAACCATGAGTTATACTACAAGGAAGTCTCAGAGCCTTACCCTGGCCTTTGATGCCAGTGCTCCTAATCTCCAAATCTCTTGCTGTGATGAAACAAAATCCCTTTTGTGAGTCAATGCTGTTGTTAAGTTGATAACTCGTGCCTGACTCTTTTGCAACTGCATGGACTGCAGTCCAGAATCCTGCCCACCAGAATCCTCTGTCCAGGGGACTTCCTAGGCAAGAATACTGAAATGGGTTGCCATTTCCATCTCCAGGAGTTCTTTCCGACCCAGGGATTGAACCCCTGTCTCCTGCATTGGCAGCTGGATTCCTTACTGCCGAGCCATTTGGGAAGCCCAGTTAACTACTCTATAATGTGCTGCCAATGGACTGCAAGGAGATCAAACCAGTCAATCCTAAAGGAAATTAACCCTGAATATTCATTGGAAGGACCAATGCTGAAGCTGAAGCTCCAAAACTTTGGCCACCTGTTGCAAAGAGGCAGCTCATTGGAAAAGACCCTGATGCTTGGAAAGATTGAAGGCAAAAAGAGAAGGAGGCAGCAGAGGATGAGATGGTTAGATAGCATCACTGATTCAAGGACATGAATTTGAGCAAATTCTGGGAGATAGTGGAGGACAGAGGAGCCTGATGGGCTGCAGGGCACATCATTGCAAAGAATCTAACACAACTTAGCCACTGAACAACAACAATAAGAACAACAAATGTGCAGCCAAGAACGGTAGATGACAAAGTCTAATAACATATGAAATGAAACAATAATTTAAAGAATATAGTTAAGTACTAAACTTGTTGTAGGGAAAAGCCAATTCTGACTCCATGTTGGAAACTATTTCTTTGAGTTGCTTTTCATGGCTTTTTAAAATTACAATCATATGTAATGGCCTGCCTCAGAGGACCTTGCCCCTCTTCCTGACTGTTAAACTAAAGAGCCTTTGTTCAGCTCATAAAGAGATAATCTGACTCTGCCTGCATGCTGAGTTATTTCAGTCATGCCTGACTATGCAACCCTATGAACTGTAGCCAGCCAGGCTCTTTTTTTCATTGGATTCTCCAGGCGAGAATACCAAGAATACTAGAGTGAGTTCTCATTTCCTTCTCAATGGGATCTTCCTGACCTAAGGAGCAAACCCATGTCTCTATGTCCCTCACATTGGTTCTTACCACCTGGGAAGCTCACTGCCCACAGATGAATGGCTTTAAAAAAAAAAAAAAAAGGAGATTAGTATAACCTTTCCAAAGGCTGGCCATTCCTGAAGACCCCTTTACTTCCTCACTGCCTCTCCCTTTCTATTCTTCCTTTTGACTTTAGTTCTTCATTGCTTCTCTTTCTCTGACTCTGTAAAAGAACCTAACATCCAGACCCTGACAAGGTGGTTATTTTGAGACATTAGTCTGCCATCTTCTCGATCAGCCATTTTTCCAAATAAAGTTGTATTCCTCACCTCACCAGTTCATCTCTCAAGTTCATTGGCCTGTCACGCAGCAAGCAGAGCAAGCTTGGACTTGGTAACAAATTGACTTCTTGCCTACATAATTCAATGACTTTTTTCAATAAAGAGTTTTTTCAACTGATATACACAGAGCTAAAAAACATTTCAAGAAACAGTCTGCTCTTGCCACTAATTTTCTGTCTGATGGAAAATGAAATAACATTTCTTTCTTTTTTTAAAACGAAAGCTTAAAAAGTTCTTCATCCCCAAACTGTAACAGACATTTGTCTGTTTTATTATTATTACTAATTTATTTATTTTTTGGCTGTGCTGGGTTTTTGCTGCTTTGTGAGGGCTTTCTCTAACTGCAGAAAGTGGGGCTTTCTCTTCATTGTGGTGCATGGGCTTCTCATTGTGGTTGTTTCTCTTGCTGTGGAGCACTGGTTCTGGGCACTCAGGCTCAGTAGTTGTGGCACATGGGCTTTGTTGCTCCACAGCATGTGGAATCTTCCCCGACCAGGGCTTGAACCCATGTCCCTTGCACTGGCATGCAGATTCCTACACTCTCTTATGTGTGCAAGAGTCAACAGCATTATGTCTAATCAATGTACATATCTTAATTTATTTATTTTTTCCATTTATTTTTATTAGTTGGAGGCTAATTACTTTACAATATTGTAGTGGTTTTTGCCATACATTGACATGAATCAGCCATGGATTTACATGTGTTCCCCATCCTGAACCCCCCTCCCACCTCCCTCCCCATCCCATCCCTTGGGTCATCCCAGTGCACCAGCCCCGAGCACTTGTCTCATGCATCCAACCTGGACTGGTGATCTGTTTCACACTTGATAATATACATGTTTTGATGCTGTTCTCTCAAATCATCCCACCCTCACCTTCTCCCATAGAGTCCAAAAGTCTGTTCTATACATCTGTGTCTCTTTTTGTGTCTTGTATATAGGGTTATCATTACCATCTTTCTAAATTCCATATATATGCATTAGTATACTTTATTGGTCTTTATCTTTCTGGCTTACTTCACTCTGTATAATGGGCTCCAGTTTTATCCATCTCATTAGAACTGATTCAAATGTATTCTTTTTAATGGCTGAGTAATATTCCATGGTATATATGTACCACAGCTTTCTTATCCATTCGTCTGCTGATGGGCATCTAGGTTGCTTCCATGTCCTGGCTATTATAAACAGTGCTGCAATGAACACTGGGGTACATGTGTCTCTTTCAGAACTGGTTTCCTCGGTGTGTATACCAGCAGTGGGATTCCTGGGACATATGGCAGTTCTATTTCCAGTTTTTTAAGGAATCTCCACACAGTTCTCCATAGTGACCGTACTAGTTTGTATTCCCACCAACAGTGTAAGAGGGTTCCCTTTTCTCCACACCCTCTCTAGCATTTATTGCTTATAGGCTTTTGGATAGCAGCCATCCTGACTGGCGTGTAATGGTACCTCATTGAGGTTTTGATTTGCATTTCTCTGATAATGAGTAGATCAATGGAACAAAATAGGAAGCCCAGAGATAAATCCACGTACCTATGGACACCTTATCTTTGACAAAGGAGGCAAGAATATATAATGGAAAAAAGACAACCTCTTTAACAAGTGGTGCTGGGAAAACTGGTCAACCACTTGTAAAAGAATGAAACTAGAACACTTTCTAACACCATACACAAAAATAAACTCAAAATGGATTAAAGATCTAAATGTAAGACCAGAAACTATAAAACTCCTAGAGGAGAACATAGGCAAAACACTCTCTGACATAAATCACAGCAAGATCTTCTATGACCCACCTCCCAGAATATTGGAAATAAAAGCAAAAATAAACATATGGGACCTAATTAAACTTAAAAGCTTTTGCACAACAAAGGAAACTATAAGCAAGGTGAAAAGACAGCCTTCAGAATGGGAGAAAATAATAGCAAATGAAGAAACAGACAAAGGTTTAATTTCAAAAATATATAAGCAACTCTTGCAGCTTAATTCCAGAAAAATAAATGACCCTTTCAAAAAATGGGCCAAAGATCTAAACAGACATTTCTCCAAAGAAGACATACAGATGGCTAACAAACACATGTAAAGATGCATATCTTAATTTAAAAATAATACTATTGGGAGAATGGTGCCAGTAGACTTGCTCCAAGACAGAGTTGCCACAAACCTTCAATTTATAAAAAGCACAGTATCTTAGAAATACAATAAAACAAGGTGTATGTATATATATATGTATATGTATATATATAGTATATTTATATGTCTATGATCATTTTTACCCTTAATTTATACATGAGTACATGTATATACTCACTTACATGTATACACACATAAGTTATATATGCATGTATACGTATATATTCATTTATAGACTCAGTATATACACTCATATGTATGAGTCTGCAATTACATTGCTATGATATAATTATATATTTGCAGGCTTCTATAATATCATCTTGGGCTTCCCAGGTGGCTCAATGGTAGAGAATCTGTCTGGCAATGCAGGGGATGTGGGTTTGATCCCTGGGTCGGGAAGATCCCCTAGAGAAGGAAATGGTAACCCACTCTAGTATTCTTGCCTGGGAAATCTCAGGGACAGAAGAGCCTGGCAGGCTTCAGTCCATGGGTTTGCAAAAGAGTTGGGCATGATTTAGTGACTAGACAACAATAAAACCATCCTAACCCCTGTACCGCTGTCTTTAGCATTCAGAAGTTACTGTGTGTCTTGGTGCGGATTCCCTGTTTTGGGGATTCGCTCGGTTTCTTTCATCTGTAGATGTATGTCTTTTCTCAGGTTGTGAAACTTTCAGCCACTATTATTTCTTTGAATTTTTCAACCATTCCTCCCACCCTCCCCAGCCCCATTCTTTCTCTTCTTTTGAGAATCCAGTGATTAGATCTTTTGTTACTGTCCCACAAGTCCACAAGGCTCTAATTTTTATTTGTCCCGGGAAACTTTGTAATTGCACATAAGGGCATTTTTTGGTGATAGCTGCTTTAAAATCTTTGTCAGATAATTCTAGTATCTGTTTCATCTCAGAATTGGCCGTTGAATGTCTTTTCTCATCCAATTTGTGATTTTCCTGATTCTTGGTATGATGGGTGATTTTCTATTGTATCCTAGGCATTTGGATATTGTTAGGAGACTCTGAACCCTATTTAATCATATTTTAGTAGGCAATTAGTATGTAGCTCTTGGCTTACTTTCATGGGCTGTAGTTCCAAGGACAATTTAATTTTTTTAGCTCTTAAAGTGCTGTTATGTTCTCCTAAGTTCACTTGGGGCTGCCTTACCCTTCTCTGGCCCTGGTATTACCAGGTGGGTGGGGGAGGCATGAGCAGAACCCCAGGAAGGAAAGCAATCCCTGGGCTGCCTAATGCTGGCAGGATCCTTGATTCCATTTGTTTGACTTAGTATGAATAGAATGCTAGATTTCTAATTAAAAAAAAAAAAAAAATATATATATATATATATATATATATATATATGCAACAAGCAACAAAGGTTTACTGTATAGCACAGGGAACTGTAGTCAATATCTTATAATAACCCATAATGAAAAATAATCTGAGGAATAATTTATGTGTATATGTATAACTGAATCACTTTGCTATGCACCTGAAACACGGTAAGTTGACTATACTTCAATAAAATATGTATATCAAGAAAAAAAGTAACTGAAAGTGGCAGTTTAGAATTTCAGTTTATACAGTATCTTCAACAAAGAACAACAACAATAAAAAATAATAACAGGGCTTCCCTGGTGGTCCAGTGGGTAAGAATTCAGCTTTCAATGCAAAGGACACCGGTTAGATCCCTGGTCTGGGAAGATACCACATGCCATGGGGCAACTGAACCCATGTGCCACAGCTAACGAGCCCACGTTCTGGAGCCTGCAAGCCACAACTACTGGAGTCCAAGCACCTAGAGGCTGTGATCTGCAACAAGAGAAGCCGCCGCAATGAGAAGCCCTTGCACCACAGACAGTAACCTCTGCTCACAGCAACTAGATAGAGAAAGCCGGCTCACGGCAGTCCTGCCAAAAATAAATAAATAAATAGTACTTAAATAATAATAACAAGTTTAAAGGGAAATGACAGGACAAAGGAAAGCAGTTCAGGCTTCCAAGGGCCACAGATTGGGAAGGTAAATACATGGGAGGAAACTAATGGAGTAAAGGTTGTTTGGGGATTCCTCTGTTGCCATCTCTGGGCTGATTAGAGTCTGTCTTTAATAAGAGGAAAATTTAAATTTTGCATTTAGTCAAACAAGGGGAAATGTTTTCTGCCTTTCTTGATTCTTAGTTGCCTTCATCTTAAAAAACAAAATTCAGCTGAATAAATTTGAAGCTTCAGTTGGCTGTATTAAGCAGTTCATGAACTGGGCAGCATGCCATGTAGCAACTAGAATGGTACAAAACTGAAGGCTTTGATAGGCAGAAGAGTGGGGTCAGGGAGCTATTAGCAAGGAAGAGAAGATTATTTTTGGCTGGGATGTCTTCTTTAGGTGGTATGCAGACTGCCTCTTCTTCCTCTAAGATGGAGAGGGCCATGTGATAGTTGACCTTGCTGGGGCTGACAAGAAAATTTCATACTGGTTGAATAACATGCCACTTCTAATGAAGGTCGAAACTGCAATTAGGTCAGGTCCTAAATGTAGGTTTGGTATCATTAGCTTTAGCACAAGTGATGCCATTTTGGACCTGTGGTTTTTCTTTTACAAATTCAAAACAATATTTAAGTCAATGAGGCATATTTTGGGGGTAACAGTCTGGTTTCCTACAGGTGGAAAAGTTGGGAAACACCAGGACTGGATTGCCTTATGCAGGAAGTGGGGGCTGGGAAAGTAGGGGCTGGGAAATGCCAGGCCTCCTCTGCCCCGTCTTCCCTGACAGCCCACCTGCTGCCAGTGAGTTTGGAGTCATGGGTGGGGCTCTCTGTTAGATGTATGCTGGGCTTCCCTTTCTTGGTCCTTGAGCCAGAGGCAGCTTTTCTCAGGATTTCGTTTTGGCCTGTCCTGCTTTCCCACATCCAATTCAAGATACTTGGGAGAAAAAAAGTTGAACCCAGGGAACTCACGGCTTGTTGTTCCTCAATTCCTGAGGTCCTTAGCCAGTTTGCCTTCTCTTTTCCATTTTTCAGAGTCCTATTATGGTTGTTTATTTTTATGGTTGTCTTTAGAGGAGACGAGAAGAGCTTCCCTGGGGACTCAGAAGTCAAGAACCCACCTGCAAAGCAGGAGGTGCAGGAGACTTGGGTTTGATTCCTAGGCTGGGAAGATCCCCTGGAGGAGGGCATGGCAACTCACTCCAGTATTCTTGCCTGAAGAATCTTGGACAGAGGAGCCTGGTGGGCTAGGATTCATGGGGTCACGAAGAGTCAGAAACAACCGAAGTGACTGAGAACACACGCACACATAGAGGAGAGGAGCAGAGAAATGTGTGTAGAAGGAAAAATCTGCCATCCAGGTTAATTTAGACTGGTTATTTTTAAGGTCCCGGGACTTAGGAAGAACCTTTGACCTTCCTCTTAACTGCCTAACAGAATGTAGACAGGATGTGCTGCAGGAAGGGAGCATCACCATACTCAAACACAGCATGAGCTAAGTATGGAGACTTAGGAAGGAGCCTAGCAAAGTCTGTTAAATTCCTCTCTGTGTCCCTCTGTCTCTGCAAGGCCCAGGAAACATTTGTTGATCCTACCTTTGCTTTTCCATCTCCCTGTGAATTGCCTTCCTTTCCTCCCCTTGGGAAGTCCCAAACCACTACCTCCAACATCCTCTTTTGTCTTCAGTTAAAGGTGGCATTTATGTGAGTGCTTCAACTATTTTGGTAAGATACTCAGTTTTCCTGGGTCTCTCCCATGTATATATGTTGTTTTGTTTTTCTCCTGTTAATCTGTCTGACAACAATTTAACTTTTAGACCAGTCCAGAGACCCTAGAAGGGTAAAGGGAAAATTTTCCTTCCTGACAAATGGAGGCAGAAATGAGTCTCTGGAATTACTCCAAATAGTCAACATATAAAATTAAGTGCATGACAAAGCTAATAGAGGTAATGGAATTCCAGTTGAGCTATTTCAAATCCTAAAAGATGATGCTGTGAAAGCGCTACACTCAATATGCCAGCAAATTTGGAAAACTTAGCAGTGGCCACAGGACTGGAAAAGGTCCGTTTTCATTCCAATCCCTAAGAAGGGCAATGCCAAAGAATACTCAAACTACCACACAATTGCACTCATCTCACATGTTAGCAAAGTAATGCTCAAAATTCTCCAAGCCAGGCTTCAACAGTATGTGAACCATGAATTTCCAGATGTTCAAGTTGGTTTTAGAAAAGGCAGAGGAACCAGAGATCAACTTGCCAACATCCGTTGGATCATTGAAAAAGCAAGAGAGTTTCAGAAAAATATCTACTTCTGCTTTATTGACTATGCCAAAGCCTTTAACTGTGTGGACCACAACAAACTCTGGAAAATTCTTAAAGAGACGGGAATATCAGACCACCTAACCTGCCTCTTGAAAAATCTGTATGCAGGTCAGGAAGCAACAGTTAGAACTGGACATGGACAACATGGAACAACAGACTGGTTCCAAATAGGAAAAGGAGTCCATCAAGGCTGTATATTGTTACCCTGCTTATTTAACTTATATGCAGAGTACATCATGAGAAACACTGGGCTGGATGAAGCACAAGCTGGAATCAAGATTGCCAGGAGAAATATCAATAACCTCAGATATGCAGATGACACGACCCTTATGGCAAAAAGCAAAGAAGAACTAAAGAGCCTCTTGATGAAAGTGAAAGAGAGTGAAAAAGTTGGCTTAAAACTCAACATTCAGAAAACTAAGACCATGGCATCTGGTCCCATCACTTCATGGGAAATAGATGGGAAAACAGTGGAAACAATGACAGACTTTATTTTTGGGGGCTCCAAAATCACTGCAGATGGTGACTGCAGCCGTGAAATTAAAAGACGCTTACTCCTTGGAAGAAAAGCTATGATTAACCAACCTAGACAGCATATTAAAAAGTGGAGACATTACTTTGCCAACAAAGGTCCGTCTAGTAAAAGCCATAGTTTTTCTAGTAGCCATGTATGGATATGAGAGTTGGACTATAAAGAAAGCTTAGGCTGAAGAATTGATGCTTTCAAAATGGGATGTTAGAGAAGACTCATGAGAGTCCCTTGGACTGCAAGGAGATCCAACTAGTCAATCCTAAAGGAAATCAGTCCTAAGTATTCATTGGAAGGACTGATGTTGAAGCTAAAACTCCAATACTTTGGCCACCTGATGTGAAGAACTGACTCATTTGAAAAGACCCTAATGCTGGGAATGATTGAAAGCAGGAGGAGAGGGGATGACAGAGGATCAAATGGTTGGATGACATCACCGACTCAATGGGCATGAGTTTGGGTAAACTCTGGGAGTTGGGTAAACTCAGGGAGGCCTGGTATGCTGCAGTCCTTGAGGTTGCAAAGAGTCGGACATGAATGAGCCACTGAACTGAACTGAGATAGTTCTCATTAATGCTTAGCCAAAGCTATGAATAATTAAAAAACCAATTTTTGATCAATTATGCAGAAAAGATCAAATTGTTTTCCTCTCCTCTTTATAAAATATTATAAAATATGAAGAGGCAATCAAAACGTATATAGCCATGTATTTTGAAGATATGTTGCTGTCTGGAAAATCTGGGAATGAGAAACCATTTTATTTTTGAATCTAGCAAGTCTTGAATTTTTCATATTTCCTCTCAGTTTTCTTAAAAACAGGAGAGTTCCCTTTTAAGCTGCCCTCTTTCTACCTGTATGTTATAGGCAGGCAATAGAAGATAGGTTGCATTTTTCAATATTCTGCCTTGAAATCTCCTTAGCTAGATCATAGAGTATATTAGACACATATTCTAGTATTTTCTGCATTGTTGCAGACAAGGGTGTATTCATGTTATGCTACTATATAACAAGAGCCTCCTTTCCTCTCGCTTTCAATACGGTTTTTTCCTTACCTTTTACTGTAAGTCCTCACTGACAGCTTCCTCCAGGCTCTCAACTCTCACTAATAGTCTCCTCAAGGTCCTTCAAGGAGATCAAACCAGTCAATCCTAAAGGGAATCAAGCCTGAATTGGAAGGGAATTGGAAGGACTGATATTGAAACTGAAGCTCTGATACTTTGGCCACCTGATGCAAAGAGCCGACTCTTTGAAAAAGACCCTGTTGCTGGAAAAGATCGAAGTAAGAGGAGAAGGAGATGACAGATGGTTGGATGGAATCACTGGCTCAATGGACATAAGTTTGGGGAAACAGGGAAACGGTGAAGGACAAGGAGGCCTAGCATGCTGCAGTCCATGGGGTCACAAAGAGTTGGACATGACTTAGCAACTGAACAACAACAACAAGGTCCTTCTACCATCCTCCTGCTGCCCAGTCTTTAAGTCAATGTGGTGTGCTTTTGGGTTTTATTACAGGAGCACTTCACTTTTAGGTAAAAAGTTTGCTCTATTTATCCATTGCTGTGTAACAACTGAGAACTGCAAACTGCAAAAGCAACTCCATGCCTTCTCCCTCCCCACTCCACTCCCACCTCCAGACTCAGAGATCTGACCAAACTCTACCTGGCTTCCAGCAGCCTAAAGCCATGTCTTTGGGACAACCCTACATGCCTTAAGTTCCAGCCTGGAAAAGCTCAAGGCTGCCAAAAGAATAGGTTGTTTCTTTCAGTCAAAACCTTCCTCATTTTTCTTAAATCATTTGTTTTAGAAAACTTGCAATTTTAAATCTTTTCTCTGTTCCTTTGAGATGTATTTATCTCTTCTACAATCCAGGACTGTCTTTCTGGAGGACTCCCTTTGCAGTGTAATAATCCAGAAGGTTAGGGTCTTAGCAGACAGGGATGGTCTAATCACATCCCTTAAAATCTTTAGCATGCCTCCTTTAGCACACCACATGGTTTGGGGGCTGGGGCGTGGGGCTGAAGAATCCTGGAGGGCTTGCTGGTTGGGTCTGGCTTGGAGTCTCTCATGAAATGCTGGCAGACAGTGGCTAAAACTGGAACAGCTGGGGGCTACAGCAGCTGGATGAGATGGTTGGATGGCATCATCAACTCAATGGACATGAGTTTGAGCAAATTCCAGGAGATAGTGAAGGACAGGGAAGCCTGGCATGCTGCAGTCCATGGGGTCGCAAAGAAGCAGACACAAATGAGCAACTGAACAACAGACAGCAGCTGGGGGCTGGGGCTAGCTGGGGAACTCACTCACTTTCTGTGGTCTCTGGATCTGGCTGAATGATCTCTCTGCATGCATTGATCTGGGCCTCGGGACAGCTGGTTGACTTACATGCCAGCTGCAGATGTTCAAGGGCTAGTATTCCAGGGAGTGGAGGCTGAAGCAACCATGCTTCTTCTGATCTAGTCTTGAAATGCAGCATCTATTTCAGGCAGTCTAAATGTTAATAGAATGTTACAAATGTTCCTCTTGAGTCAAATTGCCTGGAGTAAGGGGGAGGAAAAGTAAAAAAGTAGGCCCATTTCATGATAAGAGGGTCAAGGTCACATTGCAGATAAACCCAAGGAATGGGGCCATTTTGGGGAAACACAGTTTGCCGCAATTATCTACATGTAAAGCATTCAGATTGAATATGCTATAGTCTTTTACATCCATAAATAGAAAAATAATTTTGTCCCTTCATTTTCTATTGGAACTTTAGTTTTTCTTCCTGATTTATGAGAGTTTGCAAAATTGTAGACATTCATACAAGACCTCTGAAGCTGGGAGAAATAGGACTTATAAACACTGTTAGAAATCTGTGCTTTCAAGACTTTTCTTACCCAATTCATGCTCTGGGCAACTGTGACTGCCAAACCACTTTCATTATTAGCTCTGGCATTCAAACCCAGGGACTTCAATCTCTTATGATTTTTTTTTTTTTTTTTGGTTGCCATTTAAAAACAAAGCAATAAAAATTGGTAGTGAGATATAAAAATTAATTACACTGATCTTTCTATCCTTGAAAGTAATTACATGCTCACTGGAGAAAGTTGAAAGGGTAAAGATAAGTAAAAATGGAGAAAATAAAATCAGCTATGTGGAGTTTGAACTTCAAAAACAACTCTAATCTCAACAATTGCTGATAAGAGGCAGGGTTGTGGGGTTTTGATTCATTTTCTCCTGTTAAGCTATCTAGGGAAATACAATAATAAGCAAAAAGTGCTTTTTCTCCCCCACTGATGATTTTTATTTATTATTACTATTTTTGGCCACACTGCTGCATGTGGGAGTTCCCTGATCAGGGATCCATCCCATGTACCTTGTAGTAGAGGCATGGATTCTTAACCCCTGGATCACCAGGGAAGTCCCCCAAAGATTTTCAACATACTCACTCCTATCTTTAATTATTCAGAAAGTGTCAACAAAAGAAGACAAAGATAGTCAGCTCCACACAGATAAAACCCCAAGTCCAAGTCAGAGCAACTTTGGGGGACTCCTAAGCAGATGAGCATACCTGGAAAGGTGTTCTCATGGATCTTGAGGGAAAAGTAGCTGTGAAGCCAGCTCACTTTACAGGGATCAGGATGTTGAGACGCTTAAACAGCTTCCTGCTTAGTTGGATGTGATCTACATATGATGGGGCTTCCCAGGTGGCGCTAGTGATAGAGCATCCGCCTGCCAATGTAGGAGGACACGAGACATGGGTTGGATCTCAGGGTTGGGAAGATCCCCTGTAGTAGGAAATGATACCCCACTCCAATATGCTTGCCTGGAAAATTCCATGGACAGAGGAGCCTGGCAGGCTACAGTCCATAGGACCACAAAGACTTGGACATGACTGAGCACACTACATATGATATGATGGACAGAAGCCTAGACTGTGGTGCAGCTGTTGGATCCTCACGTGGGATGGAGGTCTGTGGTTCCCCATCTTCATCTGCCTGTGTCATACTCTGTGCTCCCTGTATCAGAGTGTTAGCTTGGCACTACAGTTAGTTTTCTCCTTCTGCACTTTCTTCATTCTAGAGTCAGTTCAGTTCAGTTGCTCAGTCATGTCCAACTCTTTGTGACCCCATGGACTGCAGCATGCCAGGCTTCCCTGTTCATCACTGTCTCCTAGAGCTTACTCAAAATCTTGTCCATTGAGTCGGTGATGCCATCCAACCATCACATCCTCTGTCATCCCCTTCTCCTCCTGCTTTCAATCTTTCCCGGCATCAGGGTCTTTTCCAAGGAGTCAGTTTTTTGCATCATGTGGCCAAAGTATTGGTTTCAGCTTCAGCATCAGTCCTTCCAATGAATATTCAGGACTGATTTCTGTTAGGATTGTAAACTCAGACATAAATTATTTGGCAAGCATATTTTTCTCTAATCATTTTAGTATAGTCTGTTACAGAGCTAAATTTGTATTGTATATAATCTCTATATTTTGACTGTCACAATATATCACTAACATTTTTACATATAACAACCTATATAAACAGTCTTTGTACAGTAGTATTTCTGACCCAGAGATGCAGTCACTGAAGAATATTGGGGGTAGGAAATTTGGTGCCTTCAGGGTTTTCCCTAGATATTTTTCTACTACAATACTCCTAACTCCAGCTACAAATAGAAACATTGTTAACATTTGGTTACATATTTTTCCACTCATTTATTTCTCTGCAATTTTCTTTTTCACATAATTGATATTATATTGAGTATACTATTTTGTAGCCTGCCCTTTTCTATGTTTTACATATACATATACACTTTGACAATAATTTCAATGGCTTAATAATAATCTGTTATGATATATTACAATTTATTTCACTAAAAAACTATTATCAGACATTTTTGATTACCTTCAGTTTTCACTATTATCTAAAATAATGAGATGAACTTATTTGAAAAGGAACATTTTTGCAGTCATGATAATTTCTTAGAATAATGTTGAATTTTGGGATCAAAGAGAAATATTTAAGGCCTTTAATTTGTATAGCTAAATGGCCATCCAACTTGGTTTCATCATTGTCCTCCCCCACTGATACCTCCACATGTCAACGGTGACACATACTACAGTCAAAAAAACTTTTTTTTAGTTTGATGCAAAAAAATAATCACTGAAAATAAAGTCCAGTCCTTGTAAATTTAGATAGTCTTACACGTTCTGTATCATGCATGTTCCAAATTCTGCCTGTCTCTGTATATCTCTTCTATTTCACCTTATACTCTTCACTACCCTGCTCACTGTTGTTCCAGCTACACTGGCTTCTTTTATATTTTTGTTTCTCCTTTTTATTTGGATTTTGGCTGCACCACAAGGCTTATAGGATTGGAGTTCCCCCACCAAGTATCAGACCTGCACTCTTGGAGTGGAAGCTTGAAGTCTAAACGTTTGGACCACCAGGGAAGTTCCTCTACTGACATCTTTTACTTTTCCAAGGGACCACCTCTTTCCTGCATCAGGGTGCTCCTACATCTCTGCTCCCTCCCTCTATGTTGAATGCTCACATCCCTTCTTTGAAATCTCAGTTTCACATCCTCTGGTCTTTTCAAGTTTGATGAGGAAGATGACTAGGATGAGGGTGGTATGACTAAGCTAATCATCTATTATTGCAGGAAATAAATGTTACAATTAAAAATTAAGTTAGAAATTTGGCTCTTCTTTGCTCCACATGGGCTTCATCTTCCAAAAATCTAGTCCACATGGGCTTCTTCACATGATGTACCTGGGATTCCAGAGAGTTGCAGGAAGGGGCAAGCCCCAATGCAGTCTTTGCTTGCATCACATTCACAATGGGCTATTGACCAAAACAAATGGTAAGGTCGAGCCTAGGTTCAAAGGATGGAGAAATTGACTCTACTTCTTGATGGGAGGAAGCTCAAAGTCATTACAAAGAGAGTGAAAACAGGGATCTGAGAACTTGTGGCTATTTTGTAAAGTATTGTGCAAATACTGCCATTTTGTAAACAATCTGCTTAGCTATTTTCCTCTTTTTCCTTTTCCTTTTATTCTCGTCTTCCTTACCCTACTTCTTTCTTTTGCTTCTGGATATTTGTTTTTAAAATTAAGAGCTAGAAGTTTATCTTATTTGCTGTAACATAAAATAGTCAGAAATGGTCTGTCAAGGATGTGAGGGCGATCTGGTTGCGACATCTGTCACCCCATTGATCGCCAGGGTTGATTCGGCTGATCTGGCTGGCTAGGCGGGTGTCCCCTTCCTCCCTCACCGCTCCATGTGCGTCCCTCCCGAAGCTGCACGCTCGGTCGAAGAGGACGACCATCCCCGATAGAGGAGGACCGGTCTTCGGTCAAGGGTATACGAGTAGCTGCGCTCCCCTGCTAGAACCTCCAAACAAGCTCTCAAGAAATGGTCTGTCAATACTCTGCTGGCAAGAGTCATGGGGAAAGTTTCTTCTAAGTTCCTTAAAACAAAGCATCAGAAGTTCTTTAGGAGATTGAAAAGGTTATTCGTAAATTTAGAGAGTCCCTTCTGTCAACTCAGTCTGTTTAGTGGCTTAAATTAAACTTAGAGTAAGAATGAAGTTTTAAGTGGTCATTCTCTGTGAAGATCTCAGATACTCACTTAAATTATGAGAGTGAGAAAAGAATAGCCATTAAGCAATGCTGATCTTTAGCTAGAAAATATAAGGCTTTCAGTAAATTTGTTCTGAAGTCATTGTTCAACAACATTATCAATTTCTAGTAGGTTGTGGATAAGTGGATTTTTTAAAAGTTTCCATTTTGACTTATTTAGCTATTTCTTTTTTACCTTTCTTTCTTTTATCCTTCTTTTGGCACAGGGGATCCCAGTTTCTTGACCAGGGATCAAACCTCGTTCCCTGCATTGGAAGCTTGGCATCCTAACCCCTGGACCTTCAGGGAAGTCCTAGCTATTTCTAAAGTAGTATTTCTCAAAATGTATTCAGAATAATGCTAAATATAAAACATTTATGCTGCTTCCAATAAAAGTCATTAAATTATGGAACGGCTATATAGGACACTCCTCATTTTAAGATTCACAAATCTTCTCTAATCTTCCATATTAAAGTTTTAAGAAGTCCTGGTGTACCTTTTAACTGCTTCACTTAGTGTTTCATAAACTTATTTGACCATGGAAATCTTTATTTTTCAAGTCACACTCAACAATATTCTTCTGAATACAATTTAGGAATTAATTCCGTAGAAGAATGGCCCTTGGACAAGCAGTATACCTTCTAAAATTACTAAGAATAGAGACTAAGTAATGTCATTACTTATCTAAGGGTTGAGATCTCCAGAAATATTAGTCATCAGAGTTTAGAACACCTATAAATAAAGAAAAAGATAATAATAAATAGTGCATTGCTTGGCAGGAAGTATTTATTCAATAAGATATACCAAATTCTTTCCCAAGGAACCAAATAAGGATGAAAAGAAACCAGGTCCTACTGATGAATCATGGAAAAAATTTTTAAAAGAGTCCCCTGAATTAAGAAAGACAAACATGTCTGATTCTTGCTTTCTTCAAACAATAGTTTTTCTCCATGCTGTTGGAAAATAAAAGGATGAGAGATTTAGAGTGAGTGAATTGATATTCTAAAAATATAGATCCATAAAGGCAGATATTCTTATGGCGCATGAAGGTGAGATCTTTTTGTTCAGAAACCCATCCTGTCACGTTTACAGAAGGGGAATTTCAAACTGGAAAAATGTTACTCTACTGATCAAGTAGTTCATTGTCATATGCTACTTGGGTAATATTGACATAACTAAATGGTTCTGGTTCATCAGAGTTAAACAGTCTGCAGGATATCTGCAGTTTCTACAATCTTCTTTGGGAATGAAATTGTGAGAGGAAGATGGGATGGCTATGGAACAACTTAATTCTTCCAAAGTGGTTTTGTCTGAAAGAGAAGATGAGGACAGGCCTGGATAGCAGATAGTAGATAGGATGTTGATTTAAAAAAAGAAAAAAGGAATAACTTACATACAATTAGGAGAAATTTAAATATTTATCTTTTAAGGCTCTATCAATGTCCCTTTGCTTTAGACATATGGATGATATCTTCTGTTTGACGCCAACCTAATGGGAGTGAAATATCTGCTTGAGAAAAGGGAATGTTGGAGTTCCTCAGGAGAATAGTGGGGTTTTATGTCAGCAGGAATTCTGTCGCAGAGGTGGGGAGCCTGAATATTAAAAGTCTATGTTTCCGTTGGTGCTTGTTGATCTGTCATCCTATTTCCCTTTGCTGTTTTCCAGAATCATCCTTCTGATGACCTCGACCATGTATTACTGCCACCTCCTTGGGTAACCTTGCATCTAGGAGGCACATAATTTCATGATAGTATTTGATGGGACTGCCATCTGAAGTTTTAAAGGTTCTCTCTTTCCAAATGGCAACACGAGCACAAAGAAATAGGTAAGCATGTTTGGAGTCAGTATATATGTTTACTCTTTTATTAGTCCCCAGTTCTAAAGCTGTGGTTAAAGCAATTAATTCAGCCAGTTGAGCACTAGTCCCATGAGGTAGCAACTTTCTAGGGTTTCAAATAAAGTTACCACTTTATCGCCTACTTTAACTTCTCCTTTCTCTATAAAGGAACTGCCATTGGTAAGCATAGTTACATCTGGATTTTCTAATGGCATGTCTTTGAAGTCCTCCCTTGCTGAGTAACTTAAAGCTAGGACTTGATGACAGTCATGCTCTGATTTTTTATCTAATGACTCAGGAAGGAATGTAGCTGGGTTTAAAGTTGAGCAAGTTTTTAGCTGAGTTATGGGTCCTTCTAAGAGCAGGGATTGTTATCTGAATAGCTGGTTGTCTGATAACCACAATCCTCCCTTAGAGTTTAAAATTCCAGAGATATCATGTGAAGTAGAGACTACCAGATCTCAGTCCGTAATTAATTTAGTAGTTTCAGGAATGAATAGAGCTACCAAGGCCCCTATTTGCAGACAATGAAGCTATCCTTGAGTTACAGAATAGAGTTCTTTCCTCAAATAAGCAATAGGTTGTTGGGAGTTTCCTTTGGGTTGTGTTAGGACTCCCAGTGCTATTCCTGATCTAACTGTTACAAAAATGTTAAATTGGTTTCCTGTAGGCGGGTTGAGAGCAGGCCTGAAAAGAGCCTGTTGTAAAGGCTTAAATGCATGTATTTCTCCAGGTTCTCATTGTAATGCCTTTTGTCCTAAGTGTTTAGTGTCTTTTAATAACTTTTGTAGAGGTTGAGCTAGCTCTCCATATCCAGGAATGCAAATTCAGCGGTAGTCAGTTATACCAAGGAAACCATGGAGTTGTCTAACAGTACTAGGGAGAGGATGTTGCAAAATGGGCTTTATTCTTTCCTTCCCTAACGCTTGAGTTCCATGTGAAAGTTTGAGTCCTAAATATTTAACTTCTTGCTGATATATCTGAGCTTTAGATTTTGATATTTGGTAACCACACTGGGCGACATACTAAGAAAATCACAGGTTGCTTGGTGACATTGTTCCTTTGAGTCACTGCAAAGGAGAACGTCATCTACCTTTTGGATAATTTTTATAAGCTCTGGTGCCTAAAAGGCAGTTAGGTCACTAGACAAAGCCTGCCCAAACAAGTAAGGAGTATCTCTAAATCCTTGAGGCAACACTGTCCAAGTTAATTGGGTAGAGGAATCTGATGGATCCTCAAAAGCAAACAAAAATTGTGAACTTGGGCTCAGTTCGGTTCAGTCGCTCAGTTGTGTCCGAATCTTTGCGACCCCATGAATCGCAGTATGCCAGGCCTCCTTTTCCATCACAAACTCCCGGAGTTTACTCAAACTCATGTCCATCAAGTCGGTGATGCCATCCAGCCATCTCATCCTCTGTTGTCCCCTTCTCCTCCTGCCCCCAATCCCTCCCAGCATCAGGGTCTTTTCAAATGAGTCAACTCTTCGCATCAGGTGGCCAAAGTACTGGAGTTTCAGCTTCAGCATCAGTCCTTCCAATGAACACCCAGGACTGATCTCCTTTAGGATAGACTGGTTGGATCTCCTTGCAGTCCAAGGGACTCTCAAGAGTCTTCTCCAACACCACAGTTCAAAAGCATCAATTCTTCGGCGCTCAGCTTTCTTTATAGTCCAACTCTCACATCCATACATGACCACTGGAAAAGCCATAGCCTTGACTAGACGGACCTTTGTTCGCAAAGTAATGTCTCTGCTTTTTAATATGCTGTCTAGGTTGGCCATAACTTTCCTTCCAAGGAGTAAGCGTCTTTTAATTTCATGGCTGCAGTCACCATCCGCAGTGATTTTGGAGCCCAACCAAATGAAGTCTGACACTGTTTCCACTGTCTCCCCATCTATTTCCCATCAGATGATGGGACTGGATGCCATGATCTTAGTTTTCTGAATGTTGAGCTTTCAACCAACTTTTTCACTCTCCTCTTTCACTTTCATCAAGAGGCTTTTTAGTTCCTCTTCACTTTCTGCCATAAGGGTGATGTCATCTGCATATCTGAGGTTATTGATATTTATCCTGGCAATCTTGATTCCAGCTTGTGCTTCATCCAGCTGGACATTTTGCATGATGTACTCTGCATATAAGTTAAATAAACAGGGTGACAATATACAGCCTTGACGTACTCCTTTTCCTATTTAGAACCAGTCTGTTGTTCCATGTCCAGTTCTAACTGTTGTTTCCTGACCTGCATACAGGTTTCTCAAGAGGCAGGTCAGGTGGTCTGGTATTCCCATCTGTTGAAGAATTTTCCACAGTTTATTGTGATCCACACAGTCAAAGGCTTTGGCATAGCCAATAAAGCAGAAACAGATGTTTTTCTGGAACTCTCTTCCTTTTTCTTTTTTTTCTCTCTTGCTTTTTCAAAGATCCAGCAGATGTTGGCAATTTGATCACTGGTTCCTCTGCCTTTTCTAAAACCACCTTGAACATCTGGAAGTTCACAGTTCATGTATTGCTGAGAGGAATACAAAAGAAGCCATCCTTTAAATCTAGCACAGTAAACAAGGCTGCCATTTCTGGGATCTAGGAAAGTAAAGTATAGGGGTTAGGCACCACAGGATGTAATGGAATTCAGCTCAGTTCAGTTCCGTTCAGTCGCTTGTGTCTGACTCTTTGCGACCTCATGAATCACAGCATGCCAGGCCTCCCTGTCTATCACCAGCTTCTGGAGTTTACTCAAACTCATGTCCATCGAGTCGGTGATGCCATCCAGCCATCTCATCCTCTGTCGTCCCCTTCTCCTCCTGCCCCTAATCCCTCCCAGCATTAGGGTCTTTTCCAATGAGTCAGCTCTTCGCAGCTTCATTAATGAGACAAAGGTCTTGTACTATGCTCCAGCCTCCATTTAGTTTTTGTTCTCCTAGAACAGATGTGTTACAAGGGCTGTTGCACTCAATTAAGAAAAATCCCCGTTCTTTGAGATTTTTAATTAGGGGAATGAATCCCTGTCATGCCTATAGTTTTAGGGGTTATTGTTTTTGATGGGGAAATTGATTAGGTTCTTTAAGAGTTATCTGCGTTGGCTGAGTAGAGACTGCTCTTCCTATCTTTCCTCCAGTTGCCCAAAGCTCAGGGTTAATATCTATTTCTGTTAGAGGTAGACATAAGTTCTCTGTGGGTTCTATTTCATATGGATTGAAGCTTGCATATTAGATAGTATATCTCTTACCAGCTTGGACGTTGGGCTTTCTGGTATTATCAGGAAGGCATGGGAAAAGAGAATGGACTCTCAGTCACAACTCAATGGTTGTGTAAAGAATTTTGTAATCGACTTCCCAGAAATGCCACATACAGTGAGTGATTTAGTTGAGGGAGGTCCTGGATTAGAAAGGGGGGCTGAAAAACTGGCTCTTATATCAAGAGGAAAGTTATAGGGCAGTCTCCTATGGTCAGAATTACCTGAAGCTCCCGTGCTATGATGAGGACAGGAGCCAAAGTGCGAAGCCCTGGACCCCATCAAGCTTGATCTTGGGTCTGAGGAACTGATTTCAGAGACCTACGTCTCTGAGGGTAATTCCTGTTCCAATGATCACCTCACCAAAGGGGGCATGGTTTAGGTGGCAGTAACTTAGCCTGGGGGCATTTTCCCTTGAAGTGTCCCTCCTTGCCACAGAGGAAACAGGCTCCAGGCTTTAGCTTTTGTACTCCTGTCTTTGGAGCTCTACAGTTAATGCCCCATAGAGCCATAATGAGAGTTTCAGCCTTTTTCTTATCTCTCCTCTTTTTCTCCTTACATTCCTCCTGATCTCTATTATAGAACACAGATGTGGCAATCTTGAGGAGGCTCTCTAGATCTTGTTCAGAATTTTTTGGAACTTCATCTTAATGAATGAGGCTGATTGAGTAATAAATTTATCCTTAAGAATAATTTGGCCCTACATAGATTTTGGGTCCATTGGAATATGTTCCTTCAACATCTCTCTGAGCCTTGAAGGACTTTCCTTTTCTTCCTGATTTACTTTGGGAAACTGAGTAGCTTAAAGGCTTAGTTCATGCCTTCTTCAAAATTTCCATTGTTATTGTTCAGTGGCTCAGTCATGTCCAACTCTTTGCAAACCCATGGACTGTAGAACACCAGGACTCCTTATCCTTCACTATCTCCCAGAATTTGCTCAAACTCTTATCCACCGAGTCAGTGATGCCATCCAACCATCTTGTTCTCTGTCATCCCCTTCTCCTCCTGCCTTCCATCTTTCCCAGCCTCAGGGCCTTTTCCCATGAGTCAGTTCTTCACTTCAGGTGGCCGAAGTATTGGAGTTTCAGCTTTAGCATCAGTCCTTCCAATGAATATTCAGGACTGATTTCCTTTAGGATTGACTGGTTTGATATTGCAGTCCAAGGGACTCTCAAGAGTCTTCTCCAACCCCACAGTTTAAAAGCATCAATTATTTGACACTCAGCCTTCTTTATGGTCCAACTCTCACATCCATACATGACTACTGAAAAAACCATAGCTTTGACTATACAAACTATTATCGGCAAAGTAATGTCTCTACTTTTTGACATGCTGCTTAGGTTTGTCCTAGCTTTTCTTCCAAGGAGCAAGTGCAAACACAATGTTTAACTTGACATCTTTATGTTTTCTTTTGATCCTCGTATTCTTAGTTTTCTTAGGCGTTAAGTCATCATCCCGCAACCATTCCTCATGACCCTGGGCCATTTTACAATGGACCAGATATACAGGCTAAAAATTAATGATCACCAGTTGCGTTTCCCTCAGGCATATGGAGCAGAAGTTAATTACTACCTTTTCCTGGGTCTGAGTGCTGAGAATTTATCACATCAAGGACACATTCCTCTGAAAGCCAGGAAATCAGGACAAAGGGTATAATTTCAGGTTAATGGAGTGGGATATCTATTGAACTAGGACAAAGTCTCAGAGTTCCTACACTAACTGCCTAACAATTTCTAACTCATTACCCCATAATTGCACTCATTTCATATGCTACCAAGGTAATGGTCAAAATCCTTAAAGCTAGGCTTCAACAGAGTGTGAACAGAGAACTTCCAGATGTACAAGCTGGATTTAGAAAAGGTTGAGGAACCGGAGACCAAGTTGCCAACATCTGGTGGATCATAGAAAAAGCTAGAGAATTCCGGAAAACATCTACTTCTGCTTCATTAACTATGCTAAAGACTTTGACTGTGTGGATCACAGAAAACTGTGGAAAATTCTTCAAGAGATGGGAGTACCGGACCACCTTACCTGCCTCCTGAGAAATCTGCATGAAAGTCAAGAAGCAACAGTTAGAACTGGACTTGGAAGAATGGACTGGTTCCAAATTGAGAAAGGAGTACGTCAAGGCTATATATTGTCACTCTGCTTATTTAACTTATATGCAGAGTACATCATGCAAAATGTCCAGCTGGATGAAGCACAAGCTGGAATCAAGATTGCTGGGAGAAATATCAATAACCTCAGATATGCAGATGACACCATCCTTATGGCAGAAAGTGAAGAGGAGCTAAAGAGCCTCTTGATGAAAGTGAAAGAGGAGAGTGAAAAAGCTGGCTTAAAACCCAACATTCAGAAAACTAAGATCATGGCATCTGATCCCATCACTTTATAACAAATAGATGGGGGGAAATGGAAACAGTGACAGGCTTTATTTTGTTGGGCTCCAAAATCACTGCAGATGGTGACTGCAGCCTTGAAATTAAAGACATTTGCTCCTTGGAAGGAAACCTGTGACAAACCTAGACAGAGTATTAAACAGCAAAGACATTACTTTGCTGACAAAGGTTCACATAGTCAAAGCTATTGCTTTTCTAGTAGTCATGTGCGAATGTGAGAGTTGGACCATAAGGAAGGCTGAGCACTGAAGAATTGATGCTTTCTAACTGTGGTGTTGGTGAAGAGTCTTGAGAGTTCCTTGGATTACAGGGAGATCAAACCAATCAATCCTAATGGAAATCAACCCCGAGTATTCATTGGAAGGATTGATGTTAAAGCTGAAGCTCCAATACTCTGGCCACCTGATGTGAAGAGCTAACTCACTGGAGAAGACCCTGATGCTGGGGAAGATTGAAGGCAGGGAAAGAAGGGAATGACAGAGGACAAGATAGTTGGATGGCATCACTGACTCAATGGATATGAGGCCTGGTGTGCTGCAGTCCATGGGTTTGCAGAGTCCGATATGACTGAGTGACTAAACAACAACAAATTCCTTCATGATGACATCAGGTCCTCCTGACTAGCAGAAAACTTTTGTAAAATGGGTGCTTAATTGTATTGAATTCTCCCTTCACCAAAACCTTATATACTCGCCTTCCCCCACTGCCTCTTTGGAACAGTCTCTCAGAGCTATCTGAAGTGTTGCCTCCTGGTGTGCAATCCTCATTTTGCTCCAAATAAAACTTAACTTGCAACTCTCAACTTGTGCATCGTTTTTAGTCAAAAAAGTCACCCACCCAGCCTCTTCATTGAGGTATACTGAAGCAAAGATGGATGATATCTAGTCAACTCACTGAAAAAGACCCTGATGCTGGGAAAGATTGAGGGCAGGAGGAGAAGGGATCGACAGAGGATGAGATGTTAGGATGGCATCATCAACTCAAAGGACATGAGTCTGAGCAAACTCTGGGAGATAGTGAAGTGTGAGGCTGCCAGGGCTAACACCATGAGGCGGCCCGGACCTAAGTTTAGATTTCCCCGGAAATGGTAAGATTCCCTACCCCCATCAGGCCACCTGGAACCAGCCAATCAATATGTGCCCAGTAAGAAAAAGGGAACCTATCAGGGGAAAGCTGAAAAGCCCACGAACGCCCAAGTTTGAAAAAAGCCCGTGAAGGTTTGAGTCAATAAGATTAGTTTGCAAACATGTAACCAATCCGCTTAAGCCAGCTACCAACTGCTTATGCCACCCTATAAATTTGTGTAACAGCTTGGGCTCAGAGCTTTCTGACCCTGCACCACTGCGTTGGTTGCGGCAGTAAGCCCTGACTCGAGTCAGCAATAAACTTCCCTTTTTTGCGAGTTGCATTTTCTTGGAAGCCTTCTCTCTTCCCACTCGGGGATTCGGACATTGGACATAACAGAAGGACAGGGAATCCTTGCATGCTGCAGTCCATGGGGTCACAAAGAGCATGAGTGACCGAACAACAACAGAGAGGGAGAGGCAGTGAGGAAGTAAAGTAAAAAGGGTCTTAAGTCTTGAAAACCATCTTTGGGAATGGTCAGTCAGCATTTGGAAGGAGTGTGTGTATCTCTTCCATTCAGATGTGGGCATGGTCAGATTATCTCTCTATGAGCTGAACTAAAGTACTTCACTTTATAGTCAGGCAGAGGGGCAGGATCCTCTGAGGCAGGCTATTATGTGTGATTATAATAATAAAAGCTGCAAAAACAAGTCAAAGAAAGTTTCCAGCACGGAGTCAGAATTGGCTTATACTCTGCAGTAGAGTCAAAATTGGCTTCTTCTTTGCAACAGCTGGCCATTCCAGGATATATCTGCATGATAATGGCCTTTTTACTTTACTTCCTCAACTTCTGTCCCTCCCTGTTGTATAAAAGAATCTGGCATCCAGACCTAAAGGGAGAGGATTATTTTGAGACATTAGCCTGCCATCTACTCGGTGAGCTGGCTTTCTGAATAAAGTTGTATTCCTCGCCTCAGCAGCTCATCTCTTAGTTAATTGGCCTGTCATGGGGGAAGCAGAATGTGCTTGGACTCAGCAACAGGATTTCTGAGACTAGATCATAAAAAACCTTGCATCTTCCAAATGGACATCTTGGAATGATTGCTCTGAGGTAAGCCAGCTACCACAAAAGTCTATCCTACATATAACCACTGTGCTGTGTGATCACCCAAGCCAGTCATGTGGCGATGCTATGTGAAGAGAGGTATTTCCATACCTCTACTGTTTCCAACCCAGCCCAGTCACCAGACAGGCATGAAGAAGCCATCCTGGCCATTCAACTCTATCAGGCTCAACATGGAGAAAAACTGAGGAACCATCTGACAGTCAAAACTGGAGGCCCAGAAATATAACCCCACCCCAATTCTCCCTGGGCATTTTAGCCACCTAAAGTCCCAGTCATCATGCAGCAGAAGTGAGATAGTCCCACTTGCTCTGGTCAAATTCCTGATCTAAAAAATCATGAGCATAAAGATTAAAAAAGAAAAGATTGTTAATTTACACCTCTAAGTTTTGGAGTGGTTTACTTGTGTCTTAGTCCATTCAGACTGTTCTCACAAAATGCCAAAGGATGGGTGGATGGGTGGATTATGAAAATTAGAAATTTCTTTCTCACAATTTTGAAAGCTTGGAAAGTCCAAGATCATGGCACTAACACCTTTGGTGTCTGGTAAGAGCCAGCTGCCTGGCATTTTCCCCTGTAACCTTACATAGTAGAAAGGGGCAAGAGACCTTTATTAGGCCTCTTTTACAGAAGAACTAATCTTGAGGCAGGAGACAGTTGAGCCATCCAAGGGTAAGCTGTTGGAGTTCATTTCCTGTGGACAGAAGCTCCAAAATATGGATAGCAGGACAATCAAGGGAGGAGGCTGGGCCCTGCCCAGATAAAAGAGAAGAGACCACATATTTCTCATTCTTGTAGTTAAGGATGACAAGAAAACTCCTTCTTGACTAGAAAGCTCATTGAAGGTCAAAAGAGGAGTGATGTCAAAGTTCTTTGCTGGAATTCATGTTGGCTGAGAGATGCGCATGCACATGGAGGGATTCTGAGATATATCAAGTACAGACTCAGACTCAGGCCAATCAAAATGATTGGCTAAAGGAAACCCAGAAGAAATGCCCCAATATAAGTGATTTAAACTATCACGAGGGCATGAATTTCTCTCTCTGATTCCACTTGTGTGTCTATCCACAAATACTGTACTCTTTTGCCTCCTAATAAACATTTGTTTAATAATTTTCTGTCTTTGTGGGAATTCTTTTCTGCAAAACTGAGCGCCAGGGACTTGTTACTGACCACTGATCTAGTGGCTAGGATTCAACTCTCTCACTGCCACGACACGACCTCAATCTTTGGTTGGGAAACAAAAGCCTGCTTAAAGCCTCTGCGGGCCTAGGCCACCCGAGATCAATCCCACTCCTGAGGGCACTAAATGCTTATGATTTAAGCGCTCCCCTAAAGCTCCCACTACCTGATACCATCACCTCGGGGGTAGGACTTCAACATGTGAATTTTCAGTTCAGTTCAGTTCAGTTCAGTCACTCAGTTATGTCCGACTCTTTGCAACCCCATGAATTGCAGCACGCCAGGCCTCCCTGTCCATCACCAACTCCCAGAGTTTACACAAACTCATGTCCCTCAAGTCGGTGATGCCATCCAGCCATCTCATCCTCTGTTGCCCCCTTCTCCTCCTGCCCCCAATCCCTCCTAGCATCAGGGTCTTTTCCAATGAGTCAACTCTCCGCATCAGGTGGCCAAAGTACTGGAGTTTCAGCTTCAGCATCAGTCCTTCCAATGAACACCCAGGACTGATCTCCTTTAGGATGGACTGGTTGGATCTCCTTGCAGTTCAGGGGACTCTCAAGAATCTTCTCCACACCACAGTTAAAAAGTATCAATTTTTTGGCACTCAGCTTTCCTCACAGCCCACCTCTCACATCCATACATGACCACTGGAAAAGCCATAGCCTTGACTAGACGGACCTTTGTTGGCAAAGTAATGTCTCTGCTTTTTAATATGCTGTCTAGGTTGGTCATAACTTTCCTTCCAAGGAGTAAGCGTCTTTTAATTTCCTAGCTACAGTCACCATCTGCAGTGATTTTGGAACCCAAAAAAATAAAGTCTGACACTGTTTCCACTGTCTCCCCATCTATTTCCCATGAAGTGATGGGACCGGATGCCATGCTCTTAGTTTTCTGAATGTTAAGCTTTCAGCCAACTTTTTCACTCTCCTCTTTCACTTTCATCAAGAGGCTTTTTAGTTCCTCTTCACTTTCTGCCATAAGGGTGGTGTCATCAATACCCAGCTGTGGATGTGACTGGTGATAGAAGCAAGGTCCGATGCTGTAAAGAGCATTATTGCATAGGAACCTGGAATGTTAGGTCCATGAATCAAGGCAAATCGGAAGTGGTCAAACAGGAGATGGCAAGAGTGAATGTCGACATTCTAGGAATCAGCGAACTAAAATAGACTGGAATGGGTGAATTTAACTCAGATGACCATTATATCTATTACTGTGGGCAGGAATCCCTTAGAAGAAATGGAATAGCCATCATGGTCAACAAAAGAGTCTGAAATGCAGTACTTGGATGCAATCTCAAAAGTGACAGAATGATCTCTGTTCATTTCCAAGGCAAACCATTCAATATCACGGTAATCCAAGTCTATGCCCCAACCAGTAATGCGGAAGAAGCTGAAATTTAATGGTTCTATGAAGAATTACAAGACTTTTTAGAACTAACACCAAAAAAAGATGTCCTTTTCATTATAGGGGACTGGAATGCAAAAGTAGGAAGTCAAGAAACACCCGGAGTAACAGGCAAATTCGGCCTTGTAGTACAGAATGAAGCAGGACAAAGGCTAATAGAGTTTTGCCAAGAGAATGCACTGGTCATAGCAAATACCCTCTTCCAACAACATAAGAGAAGACTCTACACATGGACATCACCAGACAGTCAACACCGAAATCAGACTGATTATATTCTTTGTAGCCAAAGATGGAGAAGCTCTATACAGTCAGCAAAAACAAGACTGGGAGCTGACTGTGGCTCAGATCATGAACTCCTTATTGCCAAATTCAGACTTAAACTGAAGAAAGTAGGGAAAATCACTAGACCATTCACGTATGACCTAAATCAAATCCCTTATGTGAATTCTAGGGGGCCATAAATATTCACTGTACAGCAGCTATACAGCAAAAGACGACTGGATCAGGGAGAATGTTCTCTTACCTCCACTCATGCTGTCTGATGTTAACCAGGCTAAGAGCTGGTTCCCTGTGCTCTCATTGCTCTTCAGAGGTTTTAAGGGAAACAGCTGTCCTCTGACCTCTGGCATGAGTCCCTTGGCTGGGGGCCGAGAGAAATTGGTTACAGAAGATATGAGCGGCACACACCCAGTTTTATTCAAAATTGTTCAACTAGAAAATTACACCCCCCCCCCCCCACCAAAGCAAGGAGAACCAGAAACACAAATTCTAGAGAGTAAAACACAAGTCACAAAGAAATGGGAATTAGAATGTCACCAGACTATTCAACAACATTGGAGTAAGCTTTAAGGTAATAGAGGAATGCCCATAAAATTCTGAGTGAAAATATTTCTCAACTTAGAATTTCCTTCACTTGGGTGGGGGCCTTAGTTCCTGCAGAAGAACTCAAAGATATTGTTCTGTATATCCCTTGAGGAGGAACCAGGATCCTGCTTTAACCCCTGCACTATAGTTTCCTGATTGTTCCTCCTTTGTTTATGCATTCCCTTACTTCCCCAGTTAGCAACTGTTTGAATCTCTTCCTTGCAACTAAGGGAGGTCTAAGAGGCTTAAGACTCAAGTGGGTCTTAGGAAGCACCACAACGAACAAAGCTAGTGGGAGTGAAGGCATTCCAGCTGAGCTATTTCTGTTAAAGTGCTACACTCAATATGCCAGTACATTTGTAAAACTCAGCAGTGGCCACAGGACTGGAAAAGGTCAGTTTTCATTCCAATCCCAAAGAAAGGCAATACCAATGAATGTTTAAAATACCGCACAATTGCACTCATCTCATATGCTAGTAAAGTAACACTCAAAATTCTCCAAGTGAGGCTTCAACAGTACTTGAACTGAGAACATACAGAAGTTCAAGCTGGATTTTAAAAAGGCAGAGGAACCAGAGATCAAATTGCCAATATCCATTAGCTCATAGAAAAAGCAAGAGAATTCCAGAAAGACAGCTACTTCTGCTTCACTGACTACGCTAACACCTTTGACTGTATGGATAACAACAAACCGTGGAAAATTCTTCGAGAGATGGGAATACCAGATCACCTTACCTGCCTCCTGAGAAATCTGTATGCAGGTCAAAAAGCAACAGTTAGAACCGGAGTTGGAACAATGGACTGGTTCCATATAGGGAAAGTAGTGCGTCAAGGCTGTATATTGTCACCCTGCTTATTTATATATGCAGAGTGCATCATGTGAAATGCTGGACTGGAAGAAACACAAGCTGGAACCAAGATTGCTGGGAGAAATATCAATAACCTCAGATATGCAGATGATACCACCCTTATGGCAGAAAGTTAAGAGGAACTAAAGAGCCTCTTGGTAAAAGTGAAAGAGGAGAGTGAAAGAGCTGGCTTAAAAGTCAACATTCAAAAAAACAAAGATCATGGCATCCTGTCCCATCACTTCATGGCAAATCAATGGGGAAAAAATGGAAACAGTGACAGGCTTTATTTTCTTGGGCTCCAAAATCACTGCAGATGGTGACTGCAGCCATGAAATTAAAAGACACTTGCTCTTTGGAAGAAAAGCTCTGAAAAACCTAGACAGCATATTAAAAAGCAGAGACATTACTTTGCCAATCAAGGTCTGTCTAGTCAATGCTATGGTTTTTCCAGTAGTCATGTATGGATGTGAGAGTTGGACTATAAAGAAAGCTGAGTGCCAAAGAATGGATGCTTTAGAACTGTGGTGTTGGAGAAGACTCTTGAGAGTCTCTTGGACTGCAAGGAGAGCAAGCCAGTCAATCCTAAAGGAAGTCAATCCTGAGCATTCATTTGAAGGACGGATGCTGAAGCTGAAGCTTCAATACTTTGGCCACCTGATGAGAAGAACTGACTCATTGGAAAAGACTCTGATGCTGGGAAAGATTGAAGGCAGGAAGAGAAGGGGATGACAGATGATGAGATAGTTGGATGGCATCACCAGCTTGGTAGACGTGAGCTTGAGCAAGCTTCAGGAGTTGGTGATATACAAGGAAGCCTGGTGTGCTGCAGTCCATGGGGTCGCAAAGAGTCGGACACGACTGAGCGACTGAACTGAACTGAACTGAAGCGGCTCAAGTCTTTATCCTGCAAATAAGAGACAGGGACAGGGAAAGGCTTTTGGACCCTGGAGGGCCCTGGAAGGTCCTGCTCAGTTTCACTATCGGTCAAGTACAAAAGCGGAATAAAAAGTTTCAAAATAGAAAAATCAGAAAAAAATTGTGATGCAATTTTTTTTCAAGAAAGTACTGAAAGATACTCTATAAAAACAAAGAAAAAGATAGGGTGCAAGAAATAAGAGATTCAAAGGAGAAGAAGTAAAGGAAATTCTTAAGATGTTAGCTGTGCGGCTTCTAAGAGAAACTGTCTAGATCTAAGTTCCAGCTCAGTTCAGTTCAGTTCAGTCACTCATTCTTGTCTGACTCTTTGCAGCACACCAGGCCTCTCTGCCCATTGCCAACTCCTGGAGTTTACTCAAACTCATGTCCATTGAGTCGGTGATGCCATCCAACCATCTCATTCTCTGATGTCTTCGTCTCCTCCTCCAGCTCAGATTAAAAAAAAAAAAAACATGTCTGTGTTGGGGAGGGAGGTGGTTTAACCACATTGAAAAAATGTATTGAAGGTATTTTACAGAACTATTGGAAACTGTAGGAAGAATTAGTCAGTCACTCAAAGAAAATTAGCAAATTCACTCCAGATAAAAGAAAAAAATTATATAAGAAAAAAGTGTAGTCTTAATATACCCTCTGACTCATCAGGGAATTATATTTACATTGTCACAGTCGTAAGAGGGAAAAAAGTAAAAATGGGGTCAAAAATCATAAAGAGTGGAGGTGGGGAAAGAAAGCAAAAATTAGAAATCAGTTAAATCTTTGTCTATTATAACATACAAAGTTGTGGATATTGTTTAAAATAAATGACTCGGGATTTCCCTGATGACTCAGTGTTAGAGAATCCATTTGCCAATGCAGGAGACACAGGCTTGATCCCTGATCCAAGAAGAAGCCACATGCCTTGGAGAAACTAAGCCTGTGCACAACTATCGAGCCTGTGTTCTAGTTTCTGGAGCCGCAACTACTGAGCCTTCACACTCTAGAGCCAGTGCTCTGCAACAAGAGAAACCATCACAATGAGACGCCCACGTACTGAAACTAAAGATTAGCACACACCCCCCCCCCCCCCCCCACTCATTGCAACTAGAGAAAAGCCCTCACAGCAATGAAGACCCAGTATGGCCAAAAAAATAAAAATAAATAAATAACATTTGGAAAAAAAATACATGACTCAAGAGGCTATATGTATTTTATTTAGAAATAGGGACATAAACACCAGAAAAAACAGTTAAGTTGAAAGTAGTTTGTTCTATAGAGGGGAATGAGGGGAGAAAGGCAGAGGAGAAAAAAGAAATGCTGAGTCCTGTAAACTTTTTAGTACTATATGAATTTTAAAATCACTCGTGATACTTTTATAAATGTAAAAGGTCTTTAGCCTGGGCTCTTGTACATAGATATTAAAAATAAAATTGGGGCTTCTTAGGAATGAAATATATAAATACTTAATTTTTTTCTCTTTCTAAAAGTAGTCAGGGAACTTCCTTGGTGGTCCAGTGTCTAAGACTCCTAGCTCCCAATATGGTAGGCCCGGGTTCAATCCCTGGTCAGGGAACTAGATTTTGCATGCTGCAACTAAGAGTTCACATGCCACAGCTAAAAGATCATGCAGGTCACAAGTGAAAAAATAAAGTCCCACATGTCGTTGAGGCGGAAGGCAGATGGCCCGCCCCCCAGGGTAAAGTGATAGGAGATTCATTCCCTGTGGACCAGAACTCCAAGAGGAGAACGGCAGGACAATTAAGAGAGGAGACTGGGGGTGGGGGCTGGGGGAGGCGGAGAATGGAATCATGTATATGGATGGCTGATTCCCTTCACTCTTCACCTGAAACTATGACAACGTTGTTAATCAGCTACACCCCAGTACAAAATGTTTTTGGTGTTAAAAACAAAAATAGAGAGAGAGGTGGCTGGGCTTTGCCCAGACCACATGTTTGTCATTCTTGGTCAGGAGACCTCCCGGACTACACTTGTGCAGAAAGGATCCATGGAAGTCAAAAGGGAGTGATGCTAAGATATGCTCATTACCCATAGGCTTTTGTGGTAGAATCCATCTTGGCTAAAAGATGTGTGCACACACATGGAAGTTTCCTGAGATATACCAAACATGGACTGTGAACTTGGCAAGTCAAAATAATTGGCTAAAGAAGAAATGTCACATGTAAGTGATTTAAACTGCCATGGGCCTCCCTCATGGCTCAGGTGGTAAAGAATCTGCTTGCAATGCGGGAGACCTGGGTTCAATCCCTGGGTTGGGAAGATCCCCTGGAGAAGGGATCGTCTACCCACTCCAGTATTCTGGCTTGGAGAGCTCCATGGACAGAGGGGCCTGGTGGGCTATAGTCCATGGGTTCGCAAAGAGTTGGACATGACTGAGGGACTTTCACTTTTCAAACTGTCACGGAGGCTTGCCTCAGGGACACTTTCTCTGAGGCTGCCTGTGTGTCTATCCACATGTACTGTACACTTTTTCCTCCTAGTAAACACTTTACTTGTTTCACTACTCTCCATCTTTGTGGGAACCCTTTCCTGCTAAGCTGAAGGGCCTGGGCCTGTGTCATCCATCACTGGTCTGGTGGTTAGAATTTGGTGCTCTCATCATCGTGACCTGGCCTCAATCACTGGCTGGGGAACCGAAGCCCCACTTCAAGTCGCTGGAGGCTGAGGACGCCCGAGATCACTGTAACTAAAAAAAGATCCCACACATTGCAACAGTGACGAAGATCCCAAGTGCCACAACTGAGACCAGTTTAATAAACGAATAATATGTAAATAAGTAAATCAATAGATAAAAGTAATATGTTTGTTGCTTATCAAAATGAAAACTACAAAACTGCCCACTGAAGAAAATAATCATCACCATACAGAGTATTTTTACAGAATATTTCCTAGTTTTTATTTGATTTTTTAAAAATGATCTGGCTGTGCTGGATCTTCACCACTAGGCTCAGGCTTTCGCTAGTTGTGATGAGTGGGAGCTACCCTGTAGCTATGGTCTCACTGTGGCGGTTTCTTTTGCAGCGGCTCAGGGGCTCTAGAGCTCAGGCTTCTGTAGTTGTGGCGCACAGGCTTAGCTGCCCCGTGGCACATGGAATCCTCCCTGACCAGGAGTGAACTGTGTCCCTCTGCATTGGCAGGCAGATTCTCAACCTCTGGACCACCAGGGAAGTCCTGTATTCTTTTATTTTTATTGTGTACATAAATATTTTTATTTTATTACCTATTTATTGAGCAGTGTGAATCTGGGGGTGTCAAACCCTGCCCACGCTATGTTGAGTTATTTTTTTCCCACCCCTGACTTAATAAGACCTTGAAAGATGCTGCAATTTTCTTTTCAATTTCAGTTATGACATCAACTTCCATTTCATTTTTCTTCTAAGGCAATATCTTTTTCTGTCTGGCTTTGACTTGAGAATTTGTAGAGTACAGAAAGCGGGGTCCTCTCTTTCACTCTTTCTCCTCCCCTGTTTCAGTTCTTCCTTCTCCATTACTGGGGCCAGGAACAAGACTTAGAGAAAAGGAGGCAGGGCAGTGTATCTAACTGGGTGTATGCTGCTCTCTTTCTCTTGACTTCCTTGTGTTGTGGTCAGCAGCTAATTCATGGCAGAAATCAGAGCTCTCCTGTGCTGGCTCTCCTGTGACAAAGATGCAATTCCAACGTGCTGTATATGTTGATATTTTGAGAGGAAACACTTATATTACCTTAAAAAATTACATATCCAATGGTATCTAACAATTGATACACAATATCAATCACTTTCTGAAATATAGGACCAAACAATTCTTTAGCAGATCTTTTAAACCATTCCTTTTTTCTCCATTGACTCATTGTCATTCTATGTCAGAATAGAAAGAATATACACAGAATTTATACTATTGTAATATATTTTATGTTTAAAGGCCTTTTATTGATCATAATACATATGCATATCTGTATGTATATGCACAGCCATCCCTTGGTATTGGAAGGGGATTGGTAACAGGACCACCCCCCAACACCTCCATAGCTACCAAAAATCTGAGGATGCTCAAGTCCCTTATATAAAATGGTATAGTATTTGCATATAACCTACACACATCTTTCCATACACTTTAACTCATTTCTAGATTACTTATAATACATAATACAATGTAAATCTATGTAAATAGTTGTAAATACAATGTAAATGCTATGTAAATAGTTTTGGAGTGATAAATTCAAGTTTTGCTTTTGGAAACTTTCTGAAATTTTTTTCCTCAATGTTTTTAATTTGTGGTTGGCTGAATCCATGGATGCAGAACCTGCAAGAACAAAGGATTGACTGTATATGAATATATATAAATAATTTTTAAAGATTCTGATGATTTAGCTCTTAATGTGAAAAAAACTCTTCTTGATTGGGTTATCACTACAACATCTATAAATTTACAATTAATCAGAGCAACATAAATATTTTACATTTTGATGAATAATTATCAAATATAAAAAGTAAAATATTAATGGGAAGGAATCTCTTAATAAGATGGATGGTGCTCCTTCCCCAATTACTTCATTTATCTGTGTCTAAATTGCTACTTATTGCTAAAATGAGCGAGGGCTCAGCATCAATCCTATGCCTATTTTTCATCTTTATAGAAATAAGCATTGAGAAAATGTGATTACATGAATATGTAGATGAAATGGAAGGGGTTTTTTTTACAGTGATGTCAATCAATTCTTTGGATGCTTTCTGAGTTATTTTTGAAAAAGTCATACAGGTCTCTTTGTTCAAAATTGTTTTTGATGAGTTACCAGTTGGCAACTGAATTAAGTGTTCTAATTTTGTTAGGCAAATAATTGGAAATCATCTGACTTGCTAAAAGATTTATCTATTTGTATTTGTTGAGTGCATCTAAACTGCTGTCCTGTAGACTATTCTATCTATTTGATTTATCTGACTGCTTTCTCATGTCATTTAAACTGTTGTTACCCTGACCTCCATTTAGACCTGAAAGTTGTGAAGACTTGACTGTTTTTAGGTAAAATATAGTTGGTGAGAATAGTTCATGAGAGATGCCATGACTTTCACATTGCATCACATCAAGAGACTCATAATGTTAGGTGGTCACACTCTAATATGCCAGTGTTAATCATGGATTACGGTGATGACTTCTCAATCCTTCATTATGAGTTGTCTTTTCCTTGAAACCAGCTAGTAAATGGTGGAATGATGCTTTGGAATTACTGAATTATCCTTTCATTCTATTGAACATCATTGATGATTCCTTCGTGAGTCAGTTGCTTCCTTTTCTGGGCCTCTTTGCTTATTCTGAAAAATAAAATCCTAATAAAAACAGAAGAAAAATGCTCGCCATGTTTCCTTTCATTAGGATAAGGAGATGATACAATAGCTCTCTCCAATGGTGACAAGGTTTTAATGTGCCTTTAGTTTTGTTTTGTTTTTAAATTTGCATTTTGGTTTTCTTCCTTTTGAGTATTTTGATCAATTCAGTAGATTTTCACACATTCAAAAACATTTAAATCAAATACGCATGCGTGCTAAATTGCTTCAGCTGTGTCTGACTCTGTGTGATCCTATGGACTACAGTCTGCCAGGCGCCTCTGTCCATGGGATTCTCCAGGCAAGAATACTAGAGTGGGTTGCCATGCCCTTCTCCAGGGGGCCTTCCTGACCCAGGGATGAAACCTGCTTCTCTTATGTCTTCTGCATTGGCACACAGGTGTTTACAATTAGTGCCACCTGGAAAGCCCTTAAAAGAATCAGGGAAAAATTGTCCCAGTCTTAACCAGAGGTAGCTCTATTAATCAGGTTTTAATAAACTTTTGACATCACCTCAGTCCTGAAGTGAAAGTGTTACTTTCTCAATGTGTCTGACTTTTTGTGACCCCATGGATGGTGGCTTGCCAGGCTCCTCTGTCCGTGGAATTCTCCATACAAGGGTACTGGAGTGGGTGGTTCCCCTCTCCGGTGAATCTTTCCAACCCAGGGATAGAACCTGGGTCTCCCACATTGTAAGCAGATTCTTTACTGTCTGAGCCACCGGGGAAGCCCAGTCCTTGAACTCTTCTTTGTTTTTTATATCAACAAAATGTCTTTGGTATCAGTTAGTAATATTCCCTAGAATCAATCATTTCCCTAAGGAATACTGGTTCCCTTTAATGTAAACCTGCATTTAGACAACAAACTCTGGATCCTGGAAATGCCCAGTGCTACGAGAGTATTATTGTTTCTTAGACTTTTAATTGGGCCAAATCAGGAAAAATATATATAAAAATCATAAATGTATGTGCAATGAAAATGAACAAATGAATATATCTTTTACCTCTTATGCTGAAAATAAAATTTAGTTTTATTTTACTTGCTTCCAAATAAAATTAACATTTGCTTTTTCTTATAATATGCATAAAACTGTTTTATGCATATTTATATTATTATACATGATAATAATATGAATAATAATAGTAACAGTAGTAGTAGTACAACTACTGGAAATTAAACTGCCAAGTAAAATTTAAAATTTCTTTGCAATCCTTTTTATCTTCTTACTCTGAATATACATTCAAAGCACGGAGTGTTAAGATATTTTAAAGTAATCATTTTCTCATCAGAGTTATATTAGCAATTTGATTTGGAGTTAGGACAATTTATTTTAATTTGTTTTCAGCTTTAAAAATTGTCTTTTGTCTTCCTGGTTTAATTTGGTTTTGGATTTTTTTTTGGCCACACTTTATGGCTTGTGGGATTTTAGTTCCTCAACCAGGGATTGAACCCAGGCCCTTGGCAGTGAAAGCCCAGAGCACTAAGCAATGGAACACCAGGGAATTCCCTGTTTTTGGATTTTTAAAGCATTTAAGCATTCCAAAGGTCAAGATAATACAAAAAAGATTTAGTCAAAGAAGTCTTATTTTCATATGTATTAGGTATCTGTTGCTGCATAATTAAGTACCTGAGGTTTAAGACAGCAATTATATTGCTTCTTGACATTTTGTGAGTTTCTTTGACAGTTCTATTGTACTTGGTTTGGGTTTGGGTCACTTATATGATAGCACTAAGCTAGCACTGGGCTGGGCTGGAATCCATAAGAAGTTTTCACTTTCATGTCTCAGGTCAGTCGCTCAGTTGTGTCTGACTCTTTGTGACTACATGGACTTTAGCATGCCAAGCTTCCCTGTCCATCATCAACTCCCAGAGCTTGCTTAAATTCATGTCCATCCAGTCAGTGATGCCATCCAACCATCTCATCCTCTGTTGTCCTCTTCTCCTCCTGCCTTCAATCCTTCCCAGCATCAGAGTCTTTTCCAATGAGTCAGCTCTTCACATCAGGTGGCCAAATTATTGGTGTTTCAGCTTCAGCATCAGTCCTTCCTATGAATATTCAGGATTGATTTCCTTTAGGATGGACTGGTTGGATCTCTTTGCAGTCCAAGAGACTCTCAAGAGTCTTCCCCAACACCACCGTTCTAAAGCATCCATTCTTCAGCACTCAGCTCTCTTTATGGTCCAGCTCTCACATTCATACATGACTACAGGAAAAACCACAGCTTTAACTAGACAGATATTTGTTGGCAAAGTAATGTCTCTGCTTTTTAATATGGTGTCTAGGTTGGTCATAGCTTTTCTTCCAAGGAGCAAGCATCTTTTAATTTCATGGGTGCAGTGACCATTTGCAGTGATTTTGGAGCCCAACAAAATAAAGTCTGTCACTGTTTCCATTGTTTCTCCATCTATTTGTCATGAAGTGATGGTACCGGATGCCATGATCTTTGTTTTTTGAATGTTGAGTTTTAAGCCAGCTTTCTCACTCTCCTCTTTCACTTTCACCAAGAGGCTCTTTAGTTCCTCTTAACTTTCTGCCATAAGGGTGCTGTTATCTGCATATCTGAGGTTACTGATATTTCTCCTGGCAATCTTGATTCCAGCTTGTGCTTCATCCAGCTGGGCATTTTGCATGATGTACTCTGCATATAAGTTAAATAAGCAGGATGGCAATATACAAGCTTGACGTACTCCTTTCCCAATTTGGACCCAGTCCATTTTTCCTTGTCCGGTTCTAAGTGTTGCTTCTTGACCTGCATACAGATTTCTCAGGAGGCAGGTAAGGTGGTCTGTTATTCCCATCAATTTAAGAATTTTCCACTGTCTGGGCCCTTGGAAATAATTGGAGGCTTAAGTACTTCAAATTTTTCTCCAAGTAGCCACTTTTCCCCTAAGATGATGTCACATCTCACAAGTTTTCCCATGTGGTTCTCTTCAGTATAGTCTGGACTTCTTTATAACATGGCAAAAGAATTCCAGGAAAGCAGAATCTTGTCAAGTCTCAAGGTTCTGGACCTGGAACTGACACAGTGTCACTTCTGTCACATTCCACTTGTCAAAGTAGGTCAAAGGCCAGCCCACCTCTTGCTGGGAGTAGAATGTACAGAGAAAAGAGGAATTGTAGGTGACCATGTTTAGAGACCACTGACCACATCATTGCTATCTTCTTCACCCTATCCCTCTACCACAAACATTTTTAAGATCACTCTCTGATTTATCCTTATTATGATTCTTTTCACAAATACTAGCAAAAGTATTTGTGTACCTTGACTTCCTCTCCTTTTAAAATAAAAAAGTCAAATGATACAGCAAGTTTGCAGCCCTTGCATTTTTCATTCACTACATCCTAGGGCTTTTTATTCTCCATTGTACATAGTGATCCTCTTCATAAAGGTAGTTTACAGAAAGTCAGAACAGAGCCTCCTAGATTGCACTTGGGGAACATTACAGCCTATCCCCATACTTAAGTATGCTTTTAAGAGAAACCTTTAAATTACTTCATGGCACTTAACAGCAAAAAGAAAATTATTGGACCATTAGTAAGTAGTGGAAAAGTGTAAGTAGTGGACAAGTGTGTTAATTATTGCTGACATAGGGGAAGAAAAAGTTTTTTCCTTGACCCTCTTAGATACCCTGGCTGGGTCTCAAAATTAAACTGATAAAATAAATTAACAGAGACTAGCATAAAAATTCTATGAAAATTTTACATGTACATGGGAGTCTTCCCAAGAGAATGATGACCCAAAGGAATAACCAGAGTATGAGCTTTTATATGTTCTAGACAAAGAAGCAACTCATTTGTGATGATTTGACAAGACAAAAAGGTTTAGGCTAGAGGCAGTCAATGGTGAAGAAGTAACTAGGAAGATAGTGGTTTAACATGGTTTGTTCCTTGGCCTCAAATTCCCTGTATCTTATGATACGAATGTCTTTCTGCCTCCTGGTAGAGGGAAGGTGGCTCTCACATGGGAGATTTATGACTTGCTTCAGGAAAGAAGGGCTAGCTAGGTAGGGGAGGTCAGTGTGACCTTCCTGCTTCTGCTATTTTCTCAAAATTCCTCAGCTATTTATATTCAATATGCCAGGGTGCCATATTTGGGGGTAGTTTGTTTTGAACACCATCACCGTAAAGGGCATTATACCACAAAGTATACCACAAAGTCTATACCACAAAATAGACAACCCATTCCCCTTAAGATCCCTTAAATCCAATAAGAACATGTCAGGATATCTCTTCAAGAAAATTGGAAATATCAAGGGAACATTTCATGCAAGGATGGGCATGATAAAGGACAGAAATGGTAAGGACCAAACAGAAGCGGAAGAGATTAAGAAGTGGCAAGAATGCACAGAGGAACGGTACAAGAAAGGTCTTAATGATCCGGATAACGATGGTGGTGTGGTCACTCACATAGAGCCAGACATCCTGGAGTGTGAAGTCAAGGGCATTAGGAAGCATTACTGGGACTTCCCTGGTGGCTCAGACAGTAAAGAATCTGTCTATAATGCAGGAGACCTGGTTTTGATCCCTGGGTCAGAAGATTTCCTGGAGAAGGAAACGGCAATCCACTGCGGTATTCTTGCCTGGAGAATTCCACGGAGGATCCTGGCAGGCTACAGTCCATGAGTCACAAAGAGTCGGACTTGACTGAGTAACTAACACAAACACTACAAACAAAGCTAGTGGAAGTGATGGAATTCCAGCTGAGCTATTTCAAATCCTAGAAGATGATGCTGTTCAAGTACTACACTCAATAGGTTAACAAATTTGGAAAACTCACCAGTGGCCACAGGACTAGAAATGATCAGTTTTTATTTCAATCCTAAAGAAGAACAATGCCAAAGAATGTTCAAACAACCATACAGTTGTACTCATTTCTCATGTTAGCAAAGTAATGCTCAAAATCCTTCAAGTTAGGCTTTAACAGTACGTGAACCAAAAAATGCCAGATGTACAAGCTGGATTTCAAAGAAAGAGGAGAATCAGAGATCAAATTGGCAACATCCATTGGAACATACAGAAAGCAAGGGAATTTCAGAAATGCATCTGTTTCTGCTTCACTGACTATGTTAAAGCGTTTCACTGTGTGGATCACAACAAACTGTGGAAAATTCTTCAAGAGATGGGAATACCCGACCACCTGAGCTGCCTCCTGAGAAATGTGTATTCAAGTCAAGAAGCAACAGTTAGAATCAGCCATGGAACAACTGACTGGTTCAAAATTGGGAAAAGGATACAACAAGGCTGTATATTGTCATTCTGCTTATTTAAATTCTATGTAGAATACATTATGAGAAATGCTGAGGTTGGATGAATCACAGCTGGAATTGAGATTGTCAGGAGAAACATCAACAACCTCAGATGCACTGATGATATCACTCTAATGGGACTTCCCAGGTGGCTCAGTGGAGAAGAATCTACTTGCCAAGCAGGAGACTAGGGTTTGATCTCTGGGCCAGGAGGATATCCTGGAGAAGGAAATGGCAACCCACTCCAGTATTCTTGCCTGGAAAATCCCATGGACAGAGGAGCCTGGCAGGGTACAGTCCATGGGGTCATGAAAGAGTCGGACATTACTGAGCAACTTAACAACAACATCCATTCTAATGGCAGAAAGTGAAAAGGAACTAAAGACCCTCTTGATGAAGGTGAAAGAGGAGAGTGAAAACTCTGGCTTGAAACTCAACATTCAAAAAACCAAGATCATGGCATCCCATTTGATCACTTCAGTTCAGTTCAGTTCAGTCACTCAGTCATGTCTGACTCTGTGATCCCGTGGGCTCCAGCACACCAGCTTCCCTGTCCATCACCAACTCCCAGAGCTTGCTCAAATTCATGTCCATTGAGTCCTTGATGGCATCCAACCATCTCATCCTGTCATCCCCTTCTCCTCCTGCCTTCAATCTTTCTCAGCATCAGAGTCTTTTCCAGTGAGTCAGATCTTCACGTCAGGTGGCCAAAGTATTGGAGTTTCAGCTTTAGCATCAGTTTTTCTAATGAATACTCAGGACTGATTTCCTTCAGGTTTGACTGGCTTGATCTTCTTGCTGCCCAAGGGACTTTCAAGAGTCTTCTCCAACATCACAGTTCTAAAGCATCAATTCTTCAGTGCTCAGTTTTCTTTATGGTCCAACTCTCACATCCATACATGACTACTGGAAAAACCATAGCTTTCACTAGATGGACCTTTGTCAGCAAAGTAATATCTCTGCTTTTTAATACACTGTCTAGGTTTGCCATAGCTTTTCTTCCAAGGAGCAAGTGTCTTTTAATTTCATGGCTGCAGTCACCATCTGCAGTGATTTTGGAGCCCAAGAAAATAAAATCTGCACAGTTTCCATTTTTTCCCCATCTATTTGCCATGAAGTGACGGGACCAGATGCCGTGATTTTCGTTTTTTGAATGTTGAGATTTAAGCCAGCTTTTTCACTCTCCTCTTTCACTTTCATCAAGAGGCTTTTTAGTTCCTCTTTGCTTTCTGCCATAAGGGTGGTGTTATCTGCATATCTGAGGTTATAGATATTTCTCCTGGCAATCTGATTCCAGCTTGTGCTTCATCCAGTCTGGCATTTCACATGATGTACTCTGCATATAAGTTAAATAAACAGGGTAACAATATATAACCTTGAGGTACTCCTTTCCCAGTTTCGAACCAGTCCGTTGTTCTGTATCCAGTTCTAACTACTCCTTCTTGACTTACCTACAGATTTCTCAGGAGGCAGGTAAGGTGGTCTGGTATCCCCATCTCTTTAAGAATTTTCCAGTTTGTTGTGATCCACACAGTCAAAGGCTTTGGCATAGTCAATGAAGCAGAAGTAGATGTTTTTCTGGAATTCTCCTGATTTTTCTAATCACTTCATGGCAAATAGAAGGGGAAAAAATGGAAACAGTGACAGATTTTATTTTCTAGGGCTCCAAAATCACTGCAGACAGTGACTTTAGCTATGAAATTAAAAGACACTTGCTTCCTGGAAGAAAAGCTATGACAAACCTAGACAGCATATTAAAAAGCAGATACATCATTTTTCCAACAAAGGCACATAGCCAAAGCTATACTTTTTCCAGTAGTCATGTACAGATGTGAGAGTCAGACCATAAATTTGCTGACCACTGAAAAATTGATGTTTTTCAACTATGGTGCTGGAAAAGACTCGGAAGAATCCCTTGGACAGTAAGCATATGAAACCAGTCAATCCCAAAGGAAGTCAGCCCTGAATATTTATTGGAAGGACTGATGTTGAAGCTGAAGCTGTAATACCTTGGCCACCTGATGTGCTGACTCACTGGAAAAGACTCTGATCCTGGGAAAGATTGATGGCAAAAGAAGAAGGGAGTGGAAGAGGATGAGATGGTTAGATGGCATCACCGACTCAATGGACGTTAATTTGAGCAAACTCTGGGAGATAGGGAAGGATGGAGGGGCCTGGCATACTGCAGTCCATGGGGTCTCAAGAGTCAGATGACTTACCTACTGAACAACAAGCACAGAGGTGGGATTGCTGAATTATATGGTAGTTTTATTCCTAGTTTTTAAGGAATTGCATACTGTTCTCCTTAGTGGATATATCAATTTATATACCCACCAGTAGTTCAAGAGAGTTCCTTTTTCTCCATATCCTTGACAGGATTTATTATCTGTAGATTTTTTGATGATGGCCATTCTGACTAAAGTGCAGTTATACCTCATGGTAGTTTTAATTTGTGTTTCTCTAACAATGAGGAATGTTGAGCATCCTTTCATGTGTTTGTTGGTCATCTGTAAGTCTTCTTTGGAGAAATGTTGGTTTAGGTCTTACACCGATTTTTTGATTGGGTGTTTGTTTTTCTGATATTGAGCTGCATGAACAGCTTGTATATTTTGGAGCTTAATCCTTTGTCAGTTGCTTCATTTGCAATTATTTTCTCTCATTCTGAGGGTTGTCTTTTCACTTTATTTTTAGTTTCCTTGCCTGCACAGAAGGCTTTAAGTTTAATTAGGTCCCATTTGTTTATTTTTGTTTTTATTTCTATGACTCTAGGAGGTGAGTAAAAGAGGATCTTGCTGCAATTTATGTCAAAGAGTGTTCTGCCTATGTTTTCCTCTAGGAATTTTATGGATTCTGGACTTGCATTTAGGTCTTTAATCCATTTTGAGTTTATTTTTGTATATGATGTTAGAGAATATTCTGATTCATGCTCTTTTTAAAAAAATGTATTTATTTTTAATTGAAGGATAATTGCTTTACAGAATTTTGTTGTTTTCTGTCAAACCTCAACATGAATCAGCCATAGGTATACATATATCTCCTCCCTTTTGAACCTCCTGCCTATCTCCCTCCCCACCCCACCCCTCTAGGTTGACACAGACCCCTGTTTGAGTTTCCTGAGCCATAGAGCAAATTCCTGTTGTCTATTTATTTTATATATGGTAATGTAAGTTTCCATGTTACTCTTTCCATACAGCTCACCCTCTCCTCTCTCCCCATGTCCATAAGTCTGTTCTCTCTGTCTGTTTCTCTGTTGCTGCCCTGTAAATAAATTCTTCAGTACTATTTTTCTAGATTCCGTATAGGTGTATTAGAATAGGATATTTATCTTTCTCTTTCTGACTTACTTCACTCTGCATAATAGTTCCTAGGTTCTTCCACTTCATTAGAACTGACTCAAATGCATTCCTTTCTAAGGCTGAGTAATATTCCATTGTGTATGTGTACCACAACTTCTTCATCCATTCATCTGTCGATGGACATCTAGGCTGCTTCCATGTTCTAGCTATTGTAAATAGTGTTGCAATGAACAATGGGGTACATGTGTCTTTTTCAATTTACGTTTCTTCGGGGTATTTGCCTAGAAGGGGGATTGCTGGGTCATATGGTGGTTTTATTCTTAGTTTTTTTTTTTTAAGGAATCTCCATACTCTCTTCCATAGTGTCTATATCAATTTACATTCCCACCAACAGTGCAAGAGCCTTCCCTTTTCTCCACACCCTCTCCAGCATTTATTGTTTGTAGATTTTTTGATGATTGACATTGACTGGTGTGAGGTAATATCTCATTTTGTTTTGATTTGCATTTCTCTAACAATGAGGGATGTTGAGCATCTTTTCATGTGTTTGTTGGCCATCTGTATGTCTTCTTTGGAGAAATGTCTGTTTAAGTCTTTTCCCCACTTTTTATTTGGTTGTTTGTTTTTCTTGTATTGAGTTGTAATGAGCTGCTTGTATATTTTGGAAATTAATCCTTTGACAGTCGTTTCATTTGCTATTATTTTCTCCCAGTCTGAGGATTGTCTTTTATCTTGCTTATTGTTTCCTTTGCTGTGCAAAAGCTTTTAAGTTTACTCAGGTCCCATTTGTTTACTTTTGTTTTTATTTCCGCTACTCTAGGAGGTGAGTCATAGAAGATTTTGTTTCGATTTATGTCATTGAGTGTTCTGTCTATGTTTTCCTCTAAGAGTTTCATAGTTTCTGGTCTTACATTAGGTCTTTAATCCATTTTGAGGATGTTCTTTTACATGTAGCTTTCCAGCTTTCCCAGCATCACTTATTAAAGAAGCTGTCTATATCATGTAAAACAGATATCAGAAACATGTATGAGGATATTCACCAAGCTCTTTCTTGTCACTGAAAATATAAAAATGTGCCTTGTAGCATATTATTATTTTCCTTTATATTTTAAAATTCATAAATGTTTACTATTGTAATTCTAAGATAAAAAGATATATGGACAGATGGTGTACGGAGTCAGGCCAACCTTTGATGCCTAAATAATGCATTGCCTTCACTATCTCTCACTGCATTGTCTTTGTTCTCAAAAGTTTTCTCCCTGGGAAGTGACACATTCTTTGATAAAAGGAGAAGGCATGGTCATTATACAAAGATCAGAGCTATTTCTAATATCTTCTTTTAAAATATACCTAATTTCAGGGCTTCCATGGTCACTCAGTGGTGAAGAGACCACCTGCCAATGCAGGAGTTGATCCCTGATCCAGGAAGATCCCATATACTGCAAAGCAGCTAAGCCACAACTATTGAGACTGTGCTCTAGAACCTGGGAACCATGACTGAGGTTACGTGCTGCAGCTACTGAAGCCTGTATGCCCTAGAGCCTGTGCTCTGCAACAAGAGAAGCCCCAATTGGTGTAATAGAGAAAAGCCCTCAGAGCAACAAAGACCCAGCACAGCCAAAAATAAATAAACAAATAATAAAATATACCTGATTTCAGAACACAGATGAGAAAAAAAAAATCTCTTCCTCTCTCCATCCAGTGCTAGGGCCCTATACATTGAACTGAAACATGATAGATGAACAAGAGAAAAACAAGCAAGTTTATAAACATGTGTCACACATGTAACACTTGGGAGTTTTCAGAGATCAGTAACTCAAAAGATTTGAGGTTGAACTTATGCAGCTTCTTAGCAAAGGGATAAGAAATTCTTTTTTTTTTTTTTTTCCTGTTAAACAATGATTTTTATTGCTTTAGTACAATAGACAAATTTGTGCAACCAGGGCAGAAGCTGTGGATGACTCGTATTTCCAGGTGGGGGGCAGGACTCGTTTGGTCTTGTAGTATCGAGCCAACCGGTGAATACGGCTCTCAATCAGAATCAGACGGAATTTAGCATCTTTATCCTTTCTGTTCCGCTCAAGATGCTTTCGAACAGCAACGGCTTTCTTAATTAAATGATAGAGATCCTCGGGCAGGTCAGGAGCAAGTCCTTTGGACTTAAGAATTCTCAAGATTTTGTTGCCTGTCACAAAACGTACTTGTGCAACACCATGAGAGTCTCTCAGGATCACACCGATCTGGGAGGGAGTCAGGCCTTTCTTGGCCAGTTTGTAGATCTGCTCCTTCACATCGTCAGAAGTGAGCTTCAGCCAGGTGGGGATGCTGCGGCGGTAGGGCAGAGCCGACTGGGACAAGCCCTTCCCGGGAGCGTGCATGCGACCCATGATGGCGGCGGTGTGGTAGCAAAAGGAAGAAATTCTTAGAGAAGTGACAAGACAAAGGAAAAGGACCTTGAGTCTCTAAGAGAAGATTTTGAAGGCAAATATGTGGGAGACTAAGGGTAGATCAAGGCTAGTTAGTAGTTTGTTAAGTAAACTCTTCTGGTGCCATCTCCAGCTGACAAGGGTCTAAGTTGTCTCTAGTGACAACTTTTGTCCTTCCGGGTAGAGATGGAGGAGGGACACCTTTGTAAATTTATGTCTTCCTCTAACACAAATAGGAGGAAGATAGAGAATTTTTCCTGTATTTGCTGCTTCTTAAATGACTTTAGCTAAAATAATTCTTACATCAGAGAGGAATGTTGGACTTCCCTAGTGGTCCAATGGTTAAGAATCCACCTTTCAGGGCAGGGGACATGGGTTCAATTCCTGGTCCAGGAAGACTCCACATGCTGCACAGTAAGAAAGCCAATGTGCCACAACTACTGAGTCAGTGCCCCTAGAGCCTGTACTCCGCAGCAAGAGAAGCCACCACAACGAGAAGCCTGTGCACCACAACTGGAGGAAGGCTGCTTGAAGCAATGAAGACCCAGCACAGCCAAAAATAAATTAAAAAAAGAAAAGAGGAATATTTCAGGGTGCGTAAAGCAAGATAAAAAAAGAACGCTTTTGCTCTTCACCCAATTCTACAGGTTAACCTGTTACAGTTTCTGACCAACAGTAGTAGTCTGTGCTACAGACAGAGGAAATGGTGAGAACAGGGTGCTTTGTGCATTGGACAAGCAGGCCCCCTAGATAGTTATATGTGTATTTCTGGAAAAGGATTTTTTTTTTAATACTGATTTATTTATTTGGCTGCATTGGGTCTTGGTTGAGTCATTGGGATCCTTCGTCATAGCACACGGACTCTCTAGTTGTAGCACATGGGTTTCAGAGCATGCAGGCTCAGCAGCTGTGGTGTGCGGGCCTAGTTGCTCTGTGGCAAGTGTGAATCTTAGTTCCCCGACCAGGGATTGAACCCTTGTCCTTACATTGCAAGGCAGACTCTTAACCACTGGGCCACTAGGGAAGTTCCTCAGAAAGAATTTGTAATGAACCCAGATACCTGCATCATCCCACACATAGAAAAACACTGAAATCATCAACTAGAGATCTCTGTGCTTTGTAACTAGCAGTAACCTTTACCAAGATATATACTTTTTTTTTGTTTGAGTCACACTACCTGGCATGCAGGATCTTGATTTCCTGATTAGGGATCAAGCATCAAATCCCCTACAGTGGAAGTGTGAAGTTTTAATCACTGGACTGCCAGGGAAGTCCCAGACAAAGATGCATATTTGACTACATGATTCCCTAGCCAGAAATCATGTATAAACTGGCCTCTCTCTTATCTCTTCAGAATAGCTTCCTCAGAGCTCCTAAACAAGCCATCTCCTGGGCTATAGTTCTCAGTAAGGCCCTAGGAAAAACTTAAACTCAGTATTCTTACATTGTGCATTCTTCTTTCAGTTGATAGGTGACATTCTGGTTTCCTTCAAGAGCATCCCAGAGTGGGCCAAAATACCCTGTGTGGCTGAACCACTCTGGGACCATTTTGTCAGCTCCATCTCAGGCCCATAGTCCTACCCTCTCCCCTTTCTGCATGACTGAGCTTTAGCCTACTCACAAAGAATGCACCCAAGCCTGATTAGCCACTTATCAGCCTCTACCCTTGCCTTCACCTGATGTGAAAACTAGGAGAATGCCCTCTCCTGATCCTGATGGCTAATGGAGGTATGATGGTCATGAAATCCCCGAGGGGGAAGAGGAAAGCTCAGTTCCCATGGGTGTGAACATGCTTTCCCCAGTAGTCAGATTCTATCTTTAGCTCTGGCCTCTTTAAATTCTCCTGTACCCACTTTGTGTGGCTTTTAGGGGTGCAGAGTGCAGCTGAGAATGCCTCTGGATTATCCTTCTCCTGATCCTGCCTGTATGTAAATTACCCCAAATAAAGTACACTTCATGGAGTTGTCTGTTTTTTCAGTCTCAAAGTTCCTTCTCAGTCCAGAGGATAAATTCAATGCCCATGCTGTCCAGCATACCCAATTTCTCACACCATTTTTCTTCCTTTCCTAATATAAGTCAAGAAAAGACATGTTGACCTACTATGGGTTCATCATACTTTTGTTTAAGGAGGCTTCACCAAGACCAATATTATAACTTGTGCCTTTCTTAGATGTCCCATAGGTTTTCACACTGCAGCATAAGATTCAGGTATGCCTTTCCTTTCTAAAACTGGAGAAGGAAGATTGTGAAAAGGAAAGCAGAATCACCTTGTCTGTGGGTACTTTCTCAGCATGTATCAGTTTAGGAAATAGTACCTATGGAAACTGAAGATTCAGAAGAGCTTCAGAGAAGCTTATTGTATCCTCAACAGCATATATCCTCCTCTAAAGACTTGCTCCAGAGTGAGGAAGCTTCAGATGTTTAGTGGGACTACAACAGGTCTGCCTATGTTATTAGGTTGACGTTTCTCCTAAAAGGGAGGCATATGAGTCACCATTCTTAAGACAGATAGCCTCACATGAAGTTGTACTATGAGCTATCACCTCCTTTCATTGTATATTTTTGTACAACGTTCACTGATAGAAAAAAATATCCACAGCTTCACCTAGGTAGTTTCTTCATGGACCAATAACCCATCAATTTGCTAAATGTGTTTCCTATTAATAGTGTTTCTTTCCTAAAATCCAATTGTTTCATTCACTTTAACACACATACATTTTTCATAATAAAATTAATTATAGCAACATTTCAGAGAAGCTGAACTCTTTCCACTTAAAAAATATTTGATTAATATTATACCTTATACTCTTAATTGCTTATGTCATTTTTAAGATGAGAAATTATTCATTTGCCTCCAAATTACTGGCCTCATTAAACTGTTGGAATATCTTGAAATAGTATGTTAATCCTGCCAAGAAATTATGAAATTTGGCTTCTAAATTATACATTTAGGATGAAACCAAGAAAGCAGTCTGTAATAGTGGGTAAGAGCAAGTGCTCTGAGAGACTGATATATGTCATTCAAATACCACTTCCACCACTAACTATTATAGTTATATGAATGTGGCAAGTGATGTCAGCTCTCTGAATCTCAGTGGCATCAATCGTAAATACGTAGCTAATCATACATATATCATGAGTTAGTTTTGAGGGTTAAATGAATATTTAACATATAAAGTACCTGATATATTGGAAGCATTTATTAGATATCTGGTAGATGATAGTAATGTATCAGTGTAAATTCTTGCTACACTCTATCTCACTGAAAAAATGATTACCAAGTTTGTCTCATAACATTCTTAGATCTCTTTTTTCTTTTTCTTCTTAGGTCTCTTTATACTCTTTCATTTTAGTAACAGGAACTTTCTATTGAATGAAGTTGTACAGCATAAGTGAAATTATATCTGTTACTACCTGAATACTTTTGCCAAAATAAAAGTGTACTAGGGACTTCCCTAGTGGTCCAATGGTCAAGACTTCGGGATCCCAATGCAGGGGGCCCAGGTTCAATCCCTAGTCAGGGAACTAATCCCACATGCCACAACTAAAGACTACCCAGCAAGAGAGTGAGCACACTCACTCCCAGATGCATGGGTTGGCAAGGGGCAGGGGGATGGGCCATCACTTCTGCAAACTCTTTACCACCTCTTTCCACCTCACACAGTTGTCTGCCTTGGATCCTGCCTCCCTGAAACCCATTGAGGAGTTTGGGCTTTTTGAGCATGAGCTGACCTAGACTCCTTGTGTGGCGCCTTAAATAAACATTCTACTTTCCTTCACCACACCCGGTGTCGGCAGCAGACGGGCTTTATTGTGCGCTAGTGATTGGGACCAAGTTCAGTTTGGTAACACTATTATAGCACACACCACCTGGTTTTAGCTGCTCAGTTCTGTTCTCAACCATGACTAAATAGGAGCTTCTTGAGGGCAAGGATGATGCCTTTTTTATCTCTCTTTTTCTGAGAGGTGCTTTGCATTGCAGCCCAGGGAGGTGACAATGAAGTTAGGCGGAGGTTATTTATGGAGTCTGTGGAAGAAAACTGCACGTGTAGCTCATGTTACACAGCCTATTACTTAGCAAGGATATATCAGGAAAGTATTTACACAAAGCTGCATTGTGCATGTGCCAAGGCAGTTCATTAGCTGAACTGCTGAAGCATGAAAGCCAGGTTTATCCAGACATGAGCTATAATCTACGCTACAAAATCAGCCATGGAACAGTCTTCAGGTTGTCTGCAGCAGCTGGGGCAGCCTGGCCTACAGACACATCTAAGAGCTGACTAATCCCCAGAGCGAAGCTCAGGGTCCAGGCAGATGACTCTGTGAGGTGGAAAGAGGCAGTGAAGAGTTTGCAGAGGTGGGGGCCCGTTTCCCCTGCCCCTTGCCCACCCGTGCATCTGGAGATAGTGTGTGTGGTCACGCTCTTGCTCGGGGAGCTGGAATAGTTTGCTGTGCTTGGCAGAGTAACTGTGGTTAATTCTCAGTCACTGGCTACCATTGGACACACCTGTTTATAAGTCTGTCGCTACCACATTGCTCGATCTTTTCAAGTCTTCCTATGCAGTTGGCACCATAAAATAATTCTTTTAAAATTTGAAGACTAAGAGGAAACGAGTAACTGTTGTATGTTAGTCAGCGTTTTCCAGAGAAACAGGATCAACAGGATGTGTGTACACAGAGAAAGAAGGAATTGCTCATGTGATTACAGAGGCTGACACGTCCAAGTCTGCAGTGCGGGCCAGTGGTCTGATATCCCGGGAGAGCTGATGCTGCTGTTCCAGTCTGGAGGCAGTCTACTGAAGAATTTCCTGCTCCCTGGGGAGGCTGGTCTTTTTACTCTATTTAGGCCTTCATCTGATTGGATGAGGCCCATTTATAATATGGAAGGCAAGCTGCTTACTCAAAATTCACTGATTTAACCTCATTCCAAGCACTCTTCAAGTTGACACATAAAATTGACCAACACATGTTGAATACCTTTTCTGTGTCAGACTCTTCTAGATGCTTTGTCATTTTGTTGGATTTCCACAGAAACCCTATGAAATGTGTATCTTGTTTCCTCTGTGAGAAAACTGAGGCTTATGTGGCTTAATTCCCTTATTTAAGGATATAACGGGTAGGAATTAGAAGAGTATTCTAGGCTTCATTTATCTGCTTAAAAGTCTGTATTCCTTCCACCAAAAAATAAATAAATATAATATATTGGGAGAGGTCTTGTCTGTTCTGACACTTTTTTCTTCAGGAAAAACACTCCAGTTTCAACTCCTTTTTCAGAGGACTTCCCCCTACTTGGGTTTCATTGGTGGTTAAGGTGGTAAAGAAACTGTCTGCAATGCAAGAGACCTGGGTTCAGTCCCTGGGTTGGGAAGATTCCCTGGAGAAGGAAATGGCTACCCACTCCAGTATTCTTGCCTGGAGAATTCCATGGACACAGGAGCCTGGCAGGCTACAATCCATAGGGTTGCAAAGAATCAGACAAGACTGAACAACTAACACTTTCACTTTTCTCCCTCCTTTAAAAAAATCTCTTATTTATTTATCATTTATTTGGCTGTATCCAGTCTTGGTTGTGGCATGTGGGATCTAAGTCCCTGACTAGGGATCCAACTCCCTGAATTTGGAGTGCAAAGACTTTGCCACTGGACCACCAGGGAAGTCCCCCCACCTCCTTATTTCTCTGCCCACCCCCACCCCACCTATATACCAGGTTTTGGGAGGCAGTCATTTCAATTCCGTTCAGCCGCTCAGTCGTGTCCCACTCTTTGTAACCCCATAGACTGCAGCACTCCAGGCTTCCCTCCTCACCAACTCCTGGAGCTTACTCAAACTCATGTCCATTGAGTCAGTGATGCCATCCAACCATCTCATCCTCTGTCGTCCCCTTCTCCTCCACCTTCAATCTTTCCCAGCATCAGTGTCTTTTCCAAGGAGTCAGTTCCTCATATCAGGTGGCCAAAGTATTGGAGCTTCAGCTTCAGCATCAGTCCTTCCAATGAATATTCAGGACTGATTTTCTTTAGGAAATTTTCAAATCTCCACCCTCATCATCATATACTATAGATATGTATTTCTAGATTAAGTATCAAGGTTATTGTATTATACAGCTGATATCCTGAAATGGCTTGTAAGATAGACTGTATTGTGGGCAATATTTTCCTCCCCTGCCTGGGTAGCATTTCCTCTGCAATTATTCAAGGAAGTCAGGTTCATGGACTGGAGGTGGGGTAGGGTCCTGCAACTCGCAGCAACTAAGTGTAATCAGGTATATGTGACTCCATCTGAAATTCCGTTTGGTTATTCCTTAGCCTTTAGTGTTGCATAAGATCTTCCATCTCCTTTTAATAGTGTTGTGGGCTATTAAGGGCAGTTCCAAATGGATCAGAGTGTTAGAGCTGCAGCTGCATGAGGTTGGCAGCTCTAAGTAATGAGAGATTGCCAGGGAGAGGGCTAATCTTGGAGACAGAGTAGAAGTTTGGGTCCTAACTGCAGCAAACCACGTTGAGGATCCACTTTCACTGCCTTATTTGGAAGATCCTCATTTTCTGTCAGTAAGACGACAGCTTTCTTATATTTCTTCTATTATTTGGTACATAGGTCATCATATCCTGGGAAATAAAACTCCCAATTTTTTGTTCTCATATCATATTATTGGTCTCAGAAATGGCCAATGGTAACTTGTCTCTTCTCTTGAAATTTCCCAGAAGGACCTCTTAGGAATCATAGAACGGACAGCAAGAGCTTATGCTATAGGTTTGTTCTTTAACTTGAGTATTTTCAAGTTAATAATAATAAAGAAAAATGAAATTAGCCCTTTAACTTCAACTATTTTCCTCTCCCTCATATAATTATAGTTGATGACCAAGCACAGTCTTTTTTTTTTTTTAAAGGCAATTTTATTTATTTATTTTTGACTGTCCTGGGTCTTCATTGCTCTGTGGGTTTTCCTTTGGTTGTGGCAAAAGGGAGCTACTCTCTAGTTGCAGTCCATGGGCTTCTCATTGCAGTGGCTTCTCTTGTTGCAGAGGACAGGCTCTTGGGCATGCAGGCTTCAGTAGTTTCAGCACGTGGGCTCAGTCGGTGTGGCTCCGGGGCTCTAGAGCACAGGCTTAATAGTTGTGACACAGTCTCAGCTGGTCCATAGCATGTGGGACCTTCCGGGATCGGGGATCAAACCTGTATCTCCTGCATTGGCAGGCAGATTCTTTATCACTGAGCCACCAGGGAAGCCCCCAAGCACAGTCTTATTGTCACTTTTAATTCATGTCATTAGAATTTGTGAAATCATTAAGTTTGTGAAAACAAAGTCAGGCACAGACATAAGAAATTCACATCATTCATTTCAATGTATTATGAATCTAAAAATGTCTTACCAGATGGAAAGGACATGGAAACCATTCAGAGTAGAATAAAATCATAAACTAGGTTAGCTGAATACCAAACAAGCTTAAATTATAATTTTGGTGGAAACTATAGATAAATCTGACCTGGTAATTAGGTAATGTAAGTAAAGGAGACTGGGAGCCACGGCTGTAAGTTTACCCATCCAAATGGCATACATTTAAGGGTCCCTATTGACTTAGAGACAACAGAGAAAGACTCAAAATGGCAATCCAAAAAGTGGTAAAACTTGCTCCCAGGTATTTGAAGCTGTGCATCTCATGCATCTTATGGCAGAAAGCAAAGTAGAACTAAAGAGCCTCTCGATGAAAGTGAAAGAGGAGAGTGAAAAAGTTGGCTTAAAACTCATTGAGAAAACTAAGATCATGGCATCTGGTCCCATCACTTCATGGCAAATAAATGGGGAAACAGTGGAAACAGTGACAGACTTTATTTTTTTGGGCTCCAAAATCACTGCAGATGGTGACTGCGGCCATGAAATTAAAAAATACTTGCTCCTTGGAAGAAAAGTTATGACCAACCTAGACAGCTTATTAAAAAGCAGAGACATTACTTTGCCAACAAACGTCTGTCTAGTCAAAGCTATGGTTTTTCCAGTAGTCATGTATGGATGTGAGAGTTGGACTATAAAGAAGGCTGAGTGCCAAAGAATTGATGCTTTTGAATTGTGGTGTTGGAGAAGACTCTTGAGAGTCCCTTGGACTGCAAAGAGATCCAACCAGTCCACCCTAAAGGAGATCAGTCCTGAATATTCACTGGAAGGGCTGATACTAAAACTGAAACTCCAATAGTTTGGCCACCTGATGCGAAGAGCTGACTCATTTGAAAAGACTCTGATGCTGGGAAAGATTGAGGGCAGAGGAGAAGAGGACAGCAGAGGATGAGATGGTTGGATGGCATCACCAGCTCAATGGACGTGAGTCTGAGTAAGCTCTGGGAGTTGGTGATGGACAGAAAGGCCTGGTGTGCTACAGTCCATGGGGTCACAAAGAGTAAGACACGACTGAGCAACTGAACTGAACTGATCTCATGTTCCAGTTAAACATCTTGTTGATATAAAATCTCAGCCAGCCTTGAAGATAACACCAAATGTGTCTCCTTGGTGTGTACTAACTTACCCCATGAAGACACAGAATTAAATATAGAGAGGATGAAGTAGACCGAATCTAATACAGTGAATATTTTTGTCTTAGGTTTGGAAATTATATATGCATATGCAGTGTTTTAATAACTTATTTGGCATTTTAGAGAGTAATTTGGCATATCAGTTTTGGGATTACAATTTAAAATATGTGATTGAGTACTTGCTTAGTATATTTGATAGGATTTAAGAGTACATTCCAAATATGTAAAAATTTACAATATTAGATTTATAAATTATAGGAGTGCTTAGAAAGTTTATTTTTATCAGACAGTTGAAATTCTTTTTTAAAAAGTGAAATATACTGATTGTAAAAGGGCAATATTAAGTGCTGATTACAATATTAAGTGCTTTAAAAGAATCCTTAATTAATTGCTTAGATTTGTGGATTTATAAATAGCATGATAAGATACACAAATTTAGGTCTAAGAAACAACTCATTTTTTGCATTTGTAGCTTTAAAAAATAAATACTGAATTTGAAAACAGAAGTGACCTCTGAAGTAATCTTTTCACAAAAGCTACCCTCAAGGGCACCAAAAAACTCATATTGACTTTATTGGAGATGTTAATTTCATTTTTTCATAGAATGCATTGTCAGGTTGCCTAACATATTGTCAGAAAGATAAAACTTAAAATTTCCTTTTTCCTCACTCCTTTATTTTGAAACTTGACCTTCAGTTTCCTTCAAAATCTCTGTTCCTGGACTTTCAATATAAACATGGCTATGTAAGTCACATACTTGCCCTTCTATTTCTGAGAATAATAAGCACAACAGGAGATGAAACAAACCCTATAAATTACATTTTCAGTGAAACTATGGCTCAGACAGTGAACGACCCTCCTGCCAGTGCAGGAGACTTAAGAGATGTGGGTTCCATCCCTGGGTGGGGAAGATCCCCTGAAGGAGGAAATGGCAGCCCATTCCGGTATTGTCGCCTGGAGAATCCCACGGACAGAGAAGCCTGCCGGGCTACAGTCCATGGGGTTGCAAAGAGTCGGACACAACCCAACTACTAACACTTTCACTTTCACTTCATGAGACATATATAATTGGCATACCCTAAAAATACTCTAAAATTCTGAAAATAACATAAATACCTAAACTTAGGAGGGGAAGTGAAAAATGAAAGTGAAAGTCGCTTGGTTGTGTCTGACTCTTTGCGACCCCTTGGATCATGCACGGAATTCTCCAGGCCAGAATACTGGAGCCTTTTCCCTTCTCCAGGGGATCTTCCCAACCCAGGGATCGAACTCAGGTCTCCAGGTCTCCTGCATTGCAGGCGGATTCTTTACCAGCTGAGCCACAAGGGAACCCCAAGTATACTGGAGGGGAAGAGGGGATAGAAATACTGAGGTAGTGTAAGCTTAGTGACCACCTTATCCATGTTCACTAGAAGTCATGCACACAACTTAAAGACGACAAATCAAATAAGAAAATTATAAGCATTAAAGTAGTAGATATGCTAGGAAAGATAAAATTGACTAATATCAGCAGTAGAAATGGAATGGGAGAAAAGAAGGAAAACACAACAATAAATTTACTATCCCACATTTTAGGTATATGAATCAAGTAAGAAAAAGGAACTTTTTCTATGTATTTTTTAATGTATATTTAAAAGCGAAGAAATGAGATAAAAATGTGAAATGAGATCATTTAAGTAAGAGGTCAACTTCACTAGTTATGAGGCAAATGCAATTTAAATCATGATGCAACGCTACTACATACACAGAAAAATGGTTAAAATGAAAAAGGGAGGCAATACCAAGTACTGGTGAGGATGTGGAGCAATTGGAACTTTCATCACTGCTGATGGAAATGTAAATTGGTATAGCCACTTTGGTAAACCAGCAGAATACACTAAATTGCACATAAGCATATCTGCGATTTCAGCAGCTGCACTCCTACATATACATTCTCAGAGAAATTCACAGTATGGTCACCAAAATAAATGTACAAGAATGTTTATTGCAGCACTATTCAAGCCCAATCCTGGAAACTACTCAAATATTCATGACCCAGAGGATGGATAATTGATGTATTCGCACAATTCTATACTATATAGCAACTAGACTGAACAAAGTACAAATAGACACAATGATAAATCTTACAGGTATATTTCTGGGCCAGGAAGCCAGACACAAGAAAAGTACATAATGTAGTCTTCAATTTCTATAAAATAAAAAGATAGGTGAAGTTAATTTATGGCCTTAGTAGGATAACCTTAGCAGAACTGTGACTGCAAAAAGACCAGTGAGGGTTTTCTGTGATGTTGATCATGTTTGTGATTCTTGATCTGGGTGATGATTACATGGAGGTGTTTTCATTTTGTGAAAATTCATCAAGCTTAGGATTTTGTACTTTTCTGTAGGTATATTAAACTTTATAAACAAGTATAACAACAAAATAAAAGGAATTTAATGCAGGAAATCGATTACACATGTGATGGAAGAGTTGAGCAACAAAAGGCTGGTGAAGTAACTCAGAGACTAGCAGTAGTATGAAACAACAATGCCTCCACAGCTGGAGGAACAAAGGCAGTATTATTAAAGTCTAGTTATGATTTCCTTTGAACTTCTTTTTGACTAGTTCTCCACTTGGTCTTCTAAGTCTTTGGCCTGCTAAGCCCAGTTTTAGCAAGAATCCTGTTAAATTAGTCTAGTGATAATCCTTCACAGCTGATCAAATTCTCCATTCCTCATCTTGATAGCTAAGTCCTTGGTTTGCCTTTAACAAAAATTCTATTAGGCCAGTTGAACAAGAATTCCCCCTACCAGTTGAAGTAAGAATTCCCCCTATCCTTATCCTTTTAGTACTTTTCCAGTCTCTATTCTTTCATTCTGATTTTTGGTTATAAATCCTTAGTTGTCTTTGCTGTATTTAGAGTTGAACTCAGTTCTATATCAAGGTCTCTCTATTCCTATTGCAGTAGTTGGAATAAAATCTGCCTTACCATTTTTAACAAGCATCTGGTGAACATCTTTTCTAATTTTCCTGTGTACTAGGGTCAGGCTGCAGAAGCTGAAACTATAGCAGCCAGATTTGGAGACCCAGAGGAAATGAAGCCAAAGCCAGAGCTGCTGCAGGTGAGAGAGAGGAAAAAAGTATTTTTCTTCCAACTCTCTTAGATTCTCTAGCTGCGGTCCTGTAAATTACACTGACCAAAAACAGATGAATAAAGAAAAACAAACATAAGTTTATGAGAATGTACATGGTTCTTAATGTTAGGGGAACCACTGACCGAAACTGCCCACCCTGGGCAGACAAGACAGTAACCACTTGTGTGAGTTATCTTACAACAGGAGGTCTTGGTGAGAAACAGGGAACTAACAAGCTACCACCAACTGGAAGAATTTGGGAAAGGTCGAAAGGAGAGAAGAGACACCACTCCATATGTCCTCCTGAAACGGGAGGGAAGGGGGCATGGCACAACCTTTAAAAGACATAGCCACAGGACATGACAAAAATTGGCTAGAACCAACTGGCCTCAAGATGGTGGAAGATTCGACTTTCAGTGGACTTTGAGCCTCATTATATGCTCATTGTAATACGTTAGCATAAGCTAAGTGACATTCCCATCAGTGCTGAGACAGTTCAGAGATTGACCACCAAAGATCAAAAAGTGAGCAGTGGCTCAATTTCTGGAAATCTCCAACCCTTTCCCAAAATACTCCCACTAATTAGCCTATGAAATTACCCACCACATAAAAGGTAACCACCCCATATTCCAGGGCCTCTTGCCTCTGACATGGCCCCCACTCTGTGGAGTGTATGTCTTTCTAAATAAATCCACTTCTCACATATCACTGTTTCTCACTGAATTCATTCTGCAACAAGACATCAAAAACCTGAATTTCATTAAGTCTTGAGATCAGGTGTGTGATCTCAATTTAAAGGTCATGGATTCAAGTCCCAGTCTGGGTTTTGGTCAGATTTGAGTCCTGGCACATGGTTCAAGTCCCATTCTGAGTTGCACAGTTTCACTGCCAACCCCCCCAGAATCCTTCTCACTGGACTCTATCCTGGCTGAGCCATGTGCGTGCCGCCAGGAAGGACCCTGAGTCAGAACAATTAGCCAGACACAGCCTGGAAACTAACCCCTTTATCATAAAACCCGAGACTGACCACCACATGGCAGAGTAGCTCTTCTGGGTTCCCTTATGCTGCTGCTCTCTGTCCGGGTGCCCCTTTCCAATAAAGTCTCTTGCTTTGTCAGTACATGTGTCTCCTTCGACAATTCATTTCTGAATCTGAGAATGTTGGATAGCACCCTGGAAAGGGTTCCCTTACATAGGGAAGTGCCCAGAGATGAGTAATTCAAAGAATTGCTTCAGAATTTGGATATAAATACTAACAAAAAGTGGGAGAGATTTGGGTTTCTGGGCAGGGGAAGCAAGTTATAGGAAGGTGACAGAGGATAGTATGGTAAGCAAGAATTGTTTAGTAAGAATTGTTATGCAGATTTAAGTCAGTGCCTTCTCCATTGATAAAACTTGTTATGAGTCCTTTTCCTGTGAAGGGAGAGGGAGATTTCCTTACTAATGGAAATTTACTCTATAAATGTAAATTTCCTTTACAAAAGAAAAATCTGGGCCTTGTTCTTAGAGCTTTCCTTTTGTCTGCAGGTTTTCAATGGCCTTTAGCACAACATAATCCACATGCTAAAGAGGCCTATTTTGCAGCAGAACATCCTGGTATGTCACAGTGGGTGGTAGAAATACTCAGACTTCTTTTATTCTCTGCTTCCTGACCTCCCATCGCCTGCCAGTACCTCCCATTGGCTGAATCCAGAAGGAAACTAGACTCCCCTGGAGGCTCAGCCTGTAAAGAGTCTGCCTGCAATGCGGGAAAGCCGGGTACAAACCCTGGGTCAGGAAAATCTCCTGGAGAAGGAAAAGACAACCCACTCCAGTATTCTTGCCTGGAGAATCCCATGGACAGAGGAGCCTGAAGGGCTACAGACCACGGGGTCACAAAGAGTCAGACTTGACTGAGTGACTAACACACAGAAGGAAACTGGCTAACATAGTGAAACAGAGCAGATCATTGTGGGGCCCTCCCAGGTACAAACTTTTTCCTAGTCACCATTTCTTGTTTGCAGCACGTGAACCGAGAATTTCCAGATGGACAAGCTGGATTTAGAAAAGGCAGAGGAACCAGAGATCAAATGGCCAACATCCATTCAATCATAGAAAGAGCAAGAGAATTCCAGAAGAACATCTACTTCTGCTTCAAGGACTACATTATAGCCTTGGACTGTGTGGATCACAACAAACTGTGGAAAATTCTTTAAGAGATGGGAATACCAGACCACCTGACCTGCCTCCTGAGAAATCTGTATGCAGGTCAAGAGGCAACAGTTAGAACTGGATATGGAACAATGGACTGGTTCCAAGTCGGGGAAGGAGTACATTAAGTCTGTCACTCTTGATGTTGTCACCCTGCTTATTTAATTTATATGCAGAGTACATCATGTGAAATGTATTACATGTCACACGTGTGACATGAATGAAGATTGTGGAAGGAAATATCAATAACCTCAGATATGCATATGACACCACCCTTATGGAAGAAAGCAAAGAGGAATTAAAGAGTCTCTTGTTGAAGGTGAAGGAGAAGAGTGAAAAACCTGGCTTAAAACTCAACATTAAAAAAACTAAGATCATGGCATCCGGTCCCATCCCTTCATGGCAAATGGATGGGGAAACTATGGAAACAGTGACAGACTTTATTTTCTTGGCTTCAAAATCACTGCAGATGGTGATGTCAGCCATGAAATTAAAAGACGCTTGCTCCTTGGAAGAAAAGCTATGACCAACCTAGTTCAGTTCAGTTCAGTCACTCAGTTGTGTCTGACTCTTTGCAACCCCATGAACCGCACCACGCCAGGCCTCCCTGTCTATCACCAACTCCCAGAGTTTACCCAAACTCATGTCCATTGAGTTGGTGATGCCATCCAACCATCTCATCCTCTCTCGTCCCCTTCTCCTCCAGCCCTCAATCTTTCCCAGCATCAGGGTCTTTTCAAATAAGTCATCTCTTCACATCAGGTGGCTGAAGTATTGGAGTTTCAGCTTCAACATCAGTTCTTCCAATGAACATCCAGGACTGATCTCCTTTAGGATGGACTGGTTGGATCTCCTTGCTGTCCAAGGGACTCTCAAGAGTCTTCTCCAACACCACAGTTCAAAAGCATCAATTCTTTGGCACTCATTTTTCTTATAGTTCAATTCTCACATCCATACATGACAACTGGAAAAACCATAGCCTTGACTAGACGGACGTTTGTTGGCAAAGTGATGTCTCTGCTTTTTAATATGGTGTCTAGGTTGGTCATAGCTTTTCTTCCAAGGAGCAAGCACCTTTTAATTTCATGGCTGCAGTTACTATCTGCATTGATTTTGGAGCCCCCCCCCCCCCCACCCAAATAAAATCTCTCACTGTTTCCATTGTTTCCCCATCTATTTGCCATGAGGTGATGGGACCAGATGCCATGATCTTCATTTTCTGAATGTTGAGTTTTAAGCCAACTTTTTCACTCTCCTCTTTCACTTTCATCAACAGGCTTTTTAGTTCTTCACTTTCTGCCATAAGCATGGTGTCATCTGTGTATCTGAGGTTATTGCTCTTTCTCCTGGCAACCTTGATTCCAGCTTGTGCATCATCCAGCCCAGCATTTCGCATGATGTACACTGCATATAAGTTAGATGAGCAGGGTGACAATATACAGCCTTGACATACTCCTTTCCTAATCTGGGACCAGTCTGTTGTTCCATGTATAGTACTAACTGTTGCTTCTTGACCTGCATACAGATTTCTCAGGAGGCAGGTCAGGTGGTCTGGTATACCCATTCTTGAAGAATTTCCCACAGTTTGTTGTGATCCACACACAGGCTTTGGCATAGTCAATAAAGCAAAAGTAGATGTTTTTCTGGAACTGTTTTGATGATCCAGCAGATTTTGGCAATTTGATCTCTGGTTCCTCTGCCTTTTCTAAATCCAGCTTGGACATGTAGAAGTTCACGGTTCACATACTCTTGAAGTCTGACTTGGAGAATTTTGAGCACTACTTTGCTAGTGTGTGAGATGAATGCAATTGTGTAGTTGTTTGAACATTCTTTGGGATTGCTTTTCTTTGGGATTGGAATGATAACTGACCTTTTCCAGTCCCGTGGCCACTGCTGAGTTTTCAAAATTTGCTGGCATATTGACTGCATCACTTTAACAGCATTATCTTTTAGGATTTGAAATAGCTCAACTAGGATTCCATCACCTCAACTTGCTTTGTTTGTAGTGATGCTTCCTAAGGCCCGCTTGACTTCATATTTCAGGATGTCTGACTTCTAGGTGAGTGATCACACCATCGCAGTTATCTGGGTCATGAAGATCTTTTTTGTATAGTTCTTCTGTGTACTATTGCCACCTTTTCTTAATATCTTCTGCTTCTGTTGGATCCATAATATTTCTGTCCTTTATTGTGCCCATCTTTGCAGGAAATATTCCCTTGGTATCTTTAATTTTCTTGAAGAGATCTCTAGTCTTTCCTATTCTATTATTTTCCTCTAATTCTTTTCATTGACTGCTGAGAAGGCTTTTTTATCTCTCCTTGCTATTCTTTGGAACTCTGCATTCAAGTGGGTATATCTTTCCTTTTCTCCTTTGCCTTTAGCTTCTCTTCTTTTCTCAGGTATTTGTAAGGCCTCATCAGACAACCATTTTGCCTTTTTGCATTTCTTTTTCTTCTGTTATTAGGTATCATTATTTATTATAAAACTATGTTACTAGAATAATGTGGTGTTACTGCAATGTAGAGAATGGGAACAGTGATATAGAATAGAAAATTTAAGCATAGACTCCTATATATATGTGCGCTTGATTTGTGAGATAGTTGGCACTGCTGAATTGGTCCATTTAATAAATAGTACTGGGTCAATTGGATGGCCATGAAAAATGAAAGAAAATTGAACCTCTACATGGCATCATACCAAAATTCAATTCTAGATGGATTATTGACCCAACCGTGACAAGCAAAACTGGACAGCTTTTAGAAGGTAATATAAAAGTAAATCTTTATGACCTCAGCATTGGAAAAGTTTTCTTAAAATAAAAAGCACCAGAAAACACTCACCATAAATGTTAAATTTGATTTAAAAAGACACAAAATTTGATAAAATATTTAAAGACTTAAAAATGACAAAGAGTTTTATCTAAAAGACATGGCCTTCTGTAAATTAATAAGGAAAAAAAAAAAACTAGTTAAAAAAAAATGGGCTAGGGCTTCCCTAGTGGTCCAGTGGTTAAGAATCCACTTTGCAATACAGGGAATACCAGTTCAATTTCTGGTCCAGGAAGATCCCAGATGCCATGGGGCAGCCAAGCCTGTGTACCAGAACTACTGAAACCTGCATGCCCTAGAACCTGTGCTCCTCAACAAGAGAAGCCACCTCAATGAGACGCTCACACACTGCAATGAAAAGTAGCCCCACTCATTGCAACTAGAGAAAGCCCTTGCACAGGAATAAAGCCCCAATGCAACCAAGGGGAAAAAAAAAAAAAAAAAGAGCTCCAGAAGATCCAGAGGAGAGGGTCTTAACTGAAAAAAAAAAAAAAGTGGGGACGGGGGGAGGAGGGGACTAAATGTGCAGACAGTTTCCTCCTGAAGAAATTCAAATGACCAATGAACATATGAACATATGCCATCTCATTATTAATCACAAAAATGCAAATGAAAACCACAAGGACATACTATTGTGAACCCACTCAATTGATGAAAATTGAAAATCTGATAATAACATGTTGAGTGAGGAGTGTACAGCAATGAAAACTTTCATACACTGTTGACTAGAGTATAAATTTGATTAACTACTTTGGAAAACCATTCTTTATTACCTTGTCAAGTTGAAGATGCATGTATCTTTTACAATGGTTTTCAGACTAGAAATAACACAGATGCCTATTAATTGTATATTCATACAATGAAAATGAACTACAGGTACAGGGAATGTGGATGAATCTTACAAATGTAATGTTGAGAAAAAATATCTAGACATGATTGAATACAAAGAGACTGTTTCCATTTTTGTAAAGTACAAAACAGGTAACATTAAACAGTGGATTTGGGGATGATATCTGTGGTAGGCATAATAATTCTCCCCCAATCCCCAAGACATCCATCTGTTTTCCCAGAATTTGTAAATATGTTACTTTTCATGTCAAAAGGAACCTTCCAGTCATTCTCAAAGGTAGCTGTCTTGAGATTGGGCAGATTATTCTGGATTATCTAGGTAGACTGGATGTAATCATAAGGGTCTTTTGAAGTGAGAACTGAGAGCCAGAGAAAGAGATGTATGGAATCTCTTTGGAAGGAGGACAGAGAGATGGTACACTGCTCATTTGAAGAAGGAGGAAGGGAGCTGCCATCAAAGAATTTGGATAGCTGCTAGAAACTGGGGAGTCAAGGAGATTTTCTCTGAGACCTTCCAGAAAAGAACACAGCCCTGCTGATATACCTTGACTTTACTCAGCAAGATCTGTACTGGACTTGTAACTTACAGATCTCTAAAATGATAAATTTATATTGTTTTAAACCCTCAAGTATGTGGTCATTCGCTACAGCAGCAATAGGAAACTAATACAGGTACACAAACGATAAAATTATAAGTAAAAGTAAGGAAGTGATTGCCATAAGTCACAACGGGATCACCACTGAGAAGAGGTTGAAAAGGCAGTATGAACAGGAAAGGGTCCGTGTAAGGGTGGTGGGTGTTGGCAGGGTCTTGTCTTTCCTGATCTGGGTTATAGTTACCTGGGACTTTGTTTTCTAAATACATTGTGTACTTTATACACTTATATTGTATGCCCTTTTGTGCTCATGGGTTATATATCACAATTAAAGGGGAGAAAAGTTTTCTGCTTTCACAGGTTAGAGATAAAGTTCTTTTTTAAAAAAAAAAAGAAAAGAAAAGATGACCCTAGATGCTGAAAATCTTGAGAATGCTTCCTAGCAGAACCTTGGAAAGCCCAGGCATTATTACTCTTGTGCTCCTAGAAGTGCTAAAGAAGAGTAAAGACCATCAGTTTATCCAAGTGGGCTATTCAGCTATCCAGTGACTGCTCAGTGGTTCTTATACTGTAAATCCTCTGGCCAACATTTTAGCACATATAGGGTTGATGCCACCATCTAGCTGAATGTAGCTTGGAATGGTCCTACTCCTAATTCTTTGAATAGTGTTTTCACTGGCCCTTGTGATTGCAGCCTTTTTCTATTTAAACAGACTCCCATTTTGCTAGCTGTTTAGTTTGCAGAATGGTTGGCTTTAGTAGTTAAGATTCATTCACTCTTCCCTTTAGTGTCCTCTCTGTTCCAGGGACCCTGCTCGGCTCTTGGATACAGAGACAAATAGACCATGGTCCTTTACTCATGGGAACTCTTGAGTCATAGAAGGAGATTTAAGAGTGGATAAACGGTCATGTGAAAATTTCCCTTTGAGTAAGACTCTACAGAAACACAGAGGAAAGAGAATCTAATGTTACCTGAGAGATTAAGACAGGCTTCCTACAGGTGACAAATGGAATTAAAGAGTCAGTGTGGGTCCACTAGGGCTTCCCAGGTGGCTTAGTGGTAAAAAATCCACCTGCCAATGCAGTAGACACAAGAGACTCAATTTCGATCCCTGGGTTGGGAAGATCCCCTGAAATAAGAGATGGCAACACGCTCTAGTATTCTTGCCTGGAGAATTCCATGGACAGAGGAGCCTGGTGGGCATAGTCCATAGAGTTCCAAAGAATAGGACACAACTGAGCGATTGAGCATTCACATGCATGTGGGTTAACTAAGAAGACTAAGTAGGAAAGAAGGTATTTCAGGCAAAGGAAGAGCTTGTGACAAGTCGGTGAGGTAAGAGGAGCATGGCCCATTTGGGGATCTGTTTAATTCTGCTGGCCAGCTGGCACTGAGAAGCTGGGGGAGAATGCAGGGAAGAAATCTAGGCATCAGGATCGAAACCAAGGCTTCAGTGCTGAAGCACCAGGCACAGGAGAATCCTGGTTAGAAGGAGAAGCTGGAAGCATTTAACGTGAATCTGAAGTCAACATCAGACATGTAGCCAGAAGAATTTTTATAAATATCAGGGGTCATATAACAACTTAGACACAGAGCCTTTTCTTCAGCGATGGTTTTCTAGCTATTTACATAGCTCCCTTTAGTTTTCCCTGGCTTACTCATCTAACAAATATTTGTTGACTGTGTTCTGTATGTTAGGCACTGAAGTGAAAGTGAAAGTCACTCACTTGTGTCTGACTCTTTGTGACCCCATGGACTGTATAGTCCATGGAATTCTCCAGGCCAGAATACTGGAGTGGGTAGCCTTTCCCTTCTCCAGGGGATCTTCCCAACCCAGGGATCAAATCCAGGTCTCCTGCATTGCAGCTGGATTCTTTTACCAGCTGAGCCACAAGAGAAGCCCAAGAATACTGGGATGGGTAGCCTATTCCTTCTCCAGTGGATCTTCTGGACCCAGGAGTCAAACCGGGGTTTCCTGCATTGCAGGTGGATTCTTTGCCAACTGAGCCATGAGGGAAGCCCATGTTAGGCACCAGGCACTGGATATACAGCCCATGGGGTCACAAAGAGTTGGACATGACTTAGGGACAGAAAAACAACTGGATATACTGTAGTGACTGCAACATCGAGCATCTATTCTTGGGCCTTGCTTTTCATTTTGTGCAACTGTGGGAGTTACCACTCAGCAAAAAGGGCCATGCTGGATTTGAACCCTATGAGGATGGAATAGAGAGGCTTCTCCTGTGGCTCAGACGGTAAAGAGTAGGCCTGCAATGCAGGAGACGCAGATTCAATCCCTGGGTTGGGAAGATACCCTGGAGAAGGGTATGGCAATCCATTCCAGTATGCTTGCCTAGAGAACCTCAGGGACAGAGAAGCCTGGGAAAGACAGAGAAGACTGGTGGGATACAGTCCATGGGGTCACACAGGGTCGAACATGACTGAGCAACACACACACACACAGGATGGAATAGGTGTGCCAAATCTAAATATGTTGATGAATCAGCTTCCACCAGTGAATGTGGTTATTTTGAAAACAGTGATGATAGCATTAAAAAAAAATAAACCTGTTGTTTATGCATTTGGTCAATAATTTAACAGTGGGTAGAACCTAATCATAGTACCTATGATTCTAATACCTGAGAACTCAACTGCCTTTCTTCTTCAGAAGTGTCAGCTTAGTTGGGAGATCCTATAAGATAGGATCTTGTTTAGTAGGGCTAGCAGAGGGGATCTTGGGCACCTCAGGGAGCATTGAAGATAACTCTTGAGAATTAAGGAAGTTGTTTTTACTCTGAATGCAATTTAGTTAAGTTAGCTACACAAAGGGGATACAAGGATACAGAGAAAAAGGTTTGGGTACTTTTTTTTTCCACACCACACACCGTATGAGATCTTAGTTACCCAATCAAGGAATGAATCTATGCCCCCTGCGTTGGAAGCACAGAATCTTAACCACTGGACCACCAGGGAAGTCTGGTTTTGGTACTTTTTACATATCTCCTTTTTTTTCTTTTTCTCCTCCAGTGCATAAGGAGAGTATAAACTGTTGACTAAACTTCAAACTTAAGTGTTGTAAGTTAAGCAATAGGAAAGATTTTTTTTTCAGTACCATTTTAAATGTCCTGTCATAGGGAATCTATCCATTTTAGATGAGATGCTTACCATTGGCCCAACTGGCAGGCAGAGTAGACTGTGGAGTGGGCAGGATTAGGATGATTTATATTGAACCAAATGACTGCCAGGAATCCACTGCTCTCAGTGGAGCTTGGAGAGGGTGGGGGCAGGGAGGAGAATGGGAAAAGAGGGTAATAGTATCTCAAGCTCAGTCCATGAATCTCTTTATAGTAACTCTCTTGGTGATGCTCATGCCTCTAAATGGTATTAAATGTCATCAGTGGACTGACAATTTCCATGTTTATAACTAAGGCTCTGATCTCTGTTTCAAACTCCAGACGCATATTCAACTTCAACATCTCATGTGAATGTAATACACATCCTAACCCAACATGTCCAAAACTCAACTACTGCTCTCCCCCACCTCCCTGCAAGAAGTCCCCCAACTCCCTGCAAAACATCCCCCTCTCCAATTTAGCCTTCCTCTTGTTCTTCATTTCCTATGTCATTGTTCCAGTGGCTCAAACCAAACACTTGGAGTTATTCTCCTGTTCTTACTGTCTATCAGACTTCACATATGACTCATTCATAAATCCCGCTTATTTTTCCTTTATAGTGTATCTAAAGTCTGATTACTTTTCATGACCCACTGCTACTACTCTGGTCCAAATCCTATCATTTCTTGCTTTATTACTATTTCCTCTCCTTCTCCTCTTGCCACTCTACCCACTCTTCCCTCCATCCTCCACCCTCAGCCCAGCTAATTTTTTTCAACCACTGAATTGAGTCTTGTTATTTCTGGGCCCAAAATCCTCCTTATAATGGTCCCCCTGGTCTTGGATAAATTTGCAACTCCCTTACCTTTCTGTTTTATCTTCTGGACTCTCCCTTTTGACTCCTTTGCTTCCGTTATAGCAACTTCCTGGCTGATTTCAGATCCCATCATTTCCTCACATGCAGCTTTCAGTGGTGACTTGTATGACATGCTCTATTAGTCAGCTTGGGCTGCCATAACAATATACCATTGACTGGCTAGTATACACAGTAGGAATTATTTTTTCCACAGTTCTGGAGGCTAGAAGTCCCAAGTTAAAGTGCTGACTAACCTGATTCCTGATGAGAGCTCTCTTCCTGGCTTGCAGCATCTGCCTTTTTTGCCAAGTGAGTCATCACATCGGTTTTCCTGTGTAGTGCACACACACACAGATGCACATACACACACAGTGAGGTCTCTTCCTCTTCTTATAAAGCCCCAGTCCTAGAGGATTAGGGTGGTGGTACTGGTAAAAAACATGCCTGCCAGTGCAGTAGATGCTGGAGACTTGGGTTCGATTCCCTGGTCAGGAAGATCCCCTGGAGGAGAAAATGACAATTCACTCCATTATTCCTGCCTGGAGAATCCCAAGGACAGAGGAGACTGGCTACAGCCCATAGGGTGGGTAAAAACTTGGACCTGAATGAAAAGTGACATAGCACACATGCCTTATGACCAGATTTAGCTTTCCTTACCTCCTATTGACCCAGTCTCCAAATACATGAGAGGCTTTTAACACATGAGTGGTGGTGGGTAGGGAGAGGTTGGTGGGCAGAAATCAGTCCACAGGACCAGCAAAAAAAAAAAAAAAACCCAAGCCCAGAAACCTGGAAGCCTTGTATGATCTAGTTCTCACTTGCATCTCCAGGTCTCTCTCTTAACTTTCCCTGATTGTTACTTCACACAGGCTTGTTGTTCAATTGCTCAGTCATATCCAACTCTTTGTGATCTCATGGACTGTAGCATGCCAGGCTTCCCTGTCCTTTGCCATCTCTCAGAGCTTGCTCAAACTCATGTCCATTGAGTCACTGATGCTATCCAACCATCTCATCCTCTGTCATCCCTTTCTCCTCCTGCCTGCAATCTTTCCCAGCATTAGGATGTTTTTTAATGAGTCAGCTCTTCGTATCAGGTGGCCAAAGTACTGGAGCTTCAGTTTCAGCATCAGTCCTTCTAATGAATACTTAGGACTGATTTCCTTTAGGATGAACTGGTTGGATCTCCTTGCTGTCCAATGGACTCTCAAGAGTCTTCTCCAACACCACAGCTCAAAAGCATCAATTCTTCAGCACTCAACTTTCTTTATAGTCCAAATCTCACATCCATACATGACTACTGGAAAAACCAAAGCCTTGACTAGATGGACCTTTGTTGGCAAAGTAATGTCTCTGCTTTTTAATACGCTGTCTAGGTTAGTCATAACTTTTCTTCTAAGGAGTAAGTGTCTTTTAATTTCACGGCTGCAGTCACCATCTGTAGTGATTTTGGAGCCTAAAAAATAAAGTCTGCCACTGTTTCCACTGTTCCTTCATCTATTTGCCATAAAGTGATGGGACCGGATGCCATGATCTTTCTTTTCTGAATGTTGAGCTTTAAACCAACTTTTTCACTCACCTCTTTCACTTCCATCAAGAGGCTCTTTAGTTCTTCTTCACTTTCTGCCATAAGGGTGGTGTCATCTGCATATTGGTTATTGATATTTCTCCCAGCAATCTTGATTCCAACTTGTGCTTCCTCCAGCCCAGCGTTTCTCATGATGTACTCTGCATATAAGTTAAAAAAGCAGGGTGACAATATACAGCCTTGATGGACTCCTTTTCCTATTTGGAACCAGTCTGTTGTTCCACATCCAGTTCTAACTGTTGCTTCCTGACCTGCATACAGATTTCTCAAGAGGCAGGTCAGGTGGTCTGGTATTCCAACCTCTTTCAGAATTTTCCACAGTTTATTGTGATCCACACAGTCAAAGGCTTTGGCATAATCAATAAAGCAGAAATAGATGTTTTTCTGGAACTCTCTTGTCTTTTTGATGATCCAGCAGATGTTGGCAATTTGATTTCTGGTTCCTCTGCCTTTTCTAAAACCAGCTTGAACATCTGGAAGTTCATGGTTTGCGAATTGTTGAAGCCTTGCTTGGAGAATTTTGAGCATTACTTCGCTAGCCTGTGAGATGAGTGCAATTGTGCGGTAGTTTGACCATTCTTTGGCTTTGCCTTTCTTATGGCTACACACTCCAGTATTCTTTCCTGGAAAATCCCATAGATGGAGGAGCCTGTTAAGCTACAGTCCTTGGTTTGGCAAAGAGTCAGACATGACTGAGCGACTTCACTTTTGCTTTCGCTTTTGCTTTTCTTAGGGATTGGAATGAAAACTGACCTTTTCCAGTCCTGTGGCCTCTGCTGAGTTTTCCAAATTTACTGGCATTTACAGGCAGTACTTTAACAGCATCATCTTTTAGGTTTTGGAATAGCTCAGTTGGAATTCCATCATCTCCACTAGCTTTGTTTGTAGTGATGCTTCCTAAGGCCCTCTTGACTTCAAATTCCAGGATGTCTGGCTCTAGGTGAGTGATCAAACCACCATGGTTATCTGGGTCATGAAGATCTTTTTTGTATAGTTCTTCTGTGTATTCTTGCCACCTCTTCTTAATATCTTCTGCTTCTGTTAGGTCCATACCATTTCTGTCCTTTATTGTGCCCATCTTAGCATGAAATGTTCCCTTGGTATCTTTAATTTTCTTGACGAGATCTCTAGTCTTTCCATTCTGTTTTCCTCTATTTCTTTGCATTGTTTACTTAGGGAGGCTTTCTTATCTCTCCTTGTTATTCTTTGGAACTCTGCATTCAGAAGTATGTATCTTTCCTTTTCTCCTTAGCCTTTCGCTTTCACACAGGCTACCCAGGGACAATTTATGGCACTCTCTAGAGTCCTCACCAAGAAGATTTTATGTTTACATCTTTTCAATTCATGTCCTCCCCTGTAGGAACTCCATCCCCAGTGGTAGCATCTAATGCTTCCAATCACACTTGAAGTCCAACTTGTCTTCACACGGAGACTGAACCCAGTGTAACATGGTGGTGGTTTCTGTCCTTGGCAGTTATTCCTGCTAAATGTACAGCTGAGCTAGAGAATGCCTGGCCAACAGAGGGGTCTCCTGAGAATAACAAATAATTTTGACAGTGCCCTATATTCCAGTGGAGATTACATATCAAGAGTCATAAAAATATTCATGCACTCTGACCCACTTTGGTAATTCCACAGCAGGAGTTTCATCTCAGAGAAATAATTTAAAATAAGAAAAAAAGATCTGTATCTTTTTTTTATGAGGATAAAAGATTAGATAAGGTGCTTAGCATAGCTTCAGGGAAAGAGACACTCAACAAAGTGCTTATAGCACATAATTTGAAACTTCAAGAGAAAATGAGAAAGTTTTAAACTACAAATACCCTAAGTTTTAGGGAATAGAGAATGCTTGTCTTAGTGTTGTCGGGACCAGCCCAACAACAAACCGACCTGAGTGAGCAGTGCTGCAGAAGAATAAAGAAAAATATGACTCAGAAATAAAGTGGGGATCAGGGGGCTTAAGCCATTTGCAGGCAAAAGCCCAGATCCTAATCCTTGAATGCCTTTTACTGTTAACTTCTACCTCCTTATTCATGCTCTAGAGATATCTCTTCTTTACAATCTCAGATCGGGGATAAAGATATACAATGCACAGTCCTCAATCTCAAACCTTCAGGCCTTTCATGTCTTTGTTAAGCCCTTTGGCTCGTGATGCCCTTTCTCAGCAACTCCCTCAAGGCTCTGGTTTCAGAACAGTCACTAATGGTTTTCCATCAGTTACATCAGTACGTCAACATCTTGTTTTCAAGATGTCTTTCCATGATGTACTTTTTACTGCTCCCAGCCCTTCGCCTGGGGGTGATGAGAAAGTCATTCTTATTTTTCAAAGAAGCCCTGTTAGTTATAGTACAGGCCTGTGCATAGCATATTCCCTTCAAATGTTAGTTGCTCAGTTGTACCTGACTCTTTGCAACCCCATGAACTGTATGTAGCCTGCCAGGCTCCTCTGTCCCTGGAATTCTCCAGGCAAGAATAATGGAGTGGGTAGCCACGCCTTTATCCAGGGGATATTCCCGACTCAAGAATTGAACCTGGGTCTCCTGAATTGTAGGCAAATTCTTTACAGTTTGAGTCACCAGGGAAGAGAATGCTTATAAATTATAAAGTACCAATATGTTGGAGTATTTTACACTCACTGAAATAAAAAGTATGATTATTGTACAATACATGAAAAACATTTTTGAAACAAATTTAAATAAGAAAATTAGAACTCAAAGCATAGCCTACATTATATTTCAACTAAGTAAACACTCTATACACTTTCATGGTGAAAATTGGTACTAGCTGTACTTTGTTGAGTGTCTCTTTCCCTGAAGCTCTGCTAAGCACCTTATCTAATCTTCTATCCTCATAAAAATCTTTGAAAATAAACATGATTGCCTCCAAATAACAAATGAGAGGCTCAGAGAGCTGAGGTTAATTTAATAAACAAGTAGAAGAACAGATTGTTTAATCTAGATTTATCTGACTTAAAATCTTATGCATTTTCCTCTCTCCAAAGCTGCCATTCCAACCTTGGAAAGGAAAGGAAGCAAACAAACAAAATGAAACATAAGCACAAAGAATCTAGTTGTCACATAAAAGTAGCATGACTATAAGAGAAATTTACATTTTAGTATATTTTATTATATTTTGAAACTGATTTAATAATTTCTCTAAAATGTACCCAATAGGCGCTCCGGATCCTCACACAAAACACTGAGTGATATCCATGCATTACCTGAAAAATGTCAAGTTCAGTGTGTGCTTTCCTCCACTCCATTTTTATTTGAATTTACATACCAACCAGTGACCAAGAGCAACCAACTAAGAGTATTACTGTAGAAGTACAAAACCTCTTCTGAAGACAAAGCAAACTATAGTTCTAAGTTCTGCCATGCGAACTTCCAACACAGACAGCCTTTGAGAATTTTGTCTCTACATCAAACCAGAAGAGGGGAGGAATACTTACCCCACATCAGGCCAACAGAAAAAGACTTCAACAAGATTATTGGGAAAGATTAGAGGACCTATAAGGAGGGGAAAAGGACATTTCCCTCTTCTGCTCAGCGCTTGCTGCTGCTGAACTGCTAAAGCTCATGGACTCAGCCTGGTGAAGTCATTGGTATATAGAATGGTGAGAAATTTCCTTGGAGAGCTTGATATTTGTGCCCTGAAACCTGCGAGCATCCATGAGCCTAGAAACTGTGCCTCCTCCACTAGAGAACAGACAGAGGGTAACAGTGTGGTCAACTACATATATACCATCTTGCACTGCTAGTTTGCATGTGTTTCCCTTAGGTTAAATTGACCTCAAAGAATGGTGACAAAATTCTGGGTGACCATCTAATTATTCTGTTCCAGTGGGAAGCCTGCCAGAGTGAAGAGACCATAGCATTAGGAGACTGTGATTTCCACCACCACGGACTCTTGCTGAGGGAGAGGGGCTTAACAAGACCACAGGCAGATGGTACGTGGCTGGTGTCAGGATCCAAGCAGAGTCTTTTAAAGAGTTCATAGCCTGCATGCTAGCAAGAAAGCCAGTGTTTGGGCTGCATCAGATTACATAGCACCAATTAGGTAAGTTATTAGTCCCCTATTTTCTAATTCTACCTCCTTGGAGAAAGAAGAAGAAGCCAGAAGCCACAAAGAGAATAAACAGATGTATTAGTTATCTATCACTGCCTAACAAATTATTCTAAAACTTGCAGCCTAAGCCAAAAATGTGTGTGTGTGTGTGTGTGTGTGTTATTCATTCAGTCATGTCTGACTCTTTGTGACCCTGTGGACTGTAGCTCACCAGGTTCCTCTGGCCATGGAATTCTCCAGGCAAGAATCCTGGATTGGGTTGCCATTCTCTTCCCCAGGGGAATCTACCTAACCCAGGGATCAAACCTGGGCCTACTGCATTGCAGGCAGATTCTTTACCATCTGAGCCACCAGAGAAGCCCAAACAAAAAATAAATATGTCTTATCTCACAAGTTTCTGTTTTGCCCGATGTTCAAATCCCCGAGCGGGAAGAGAGAAGGCTTCCAAGACAATGCAATTCGCAAAAAGGGAAGTTTATTACTGACTCGAGCCAGGGCTTCTGCCACATCCAACGCAGTGGTGCAGGGTCAGAAAGCGCTGAGCCCATGCTGTTACCCAAATTTATAGGGTGTGCATAAACAGTTGGTAGCTGGCTTAAGCGGATTGGTTACATGTTTGCAAAGCAATCTTATTGGCCCAAACCTTCGTGGGCTTTTTTTCAAACTTGGGCGTTCGCGGGCTTTTCAGCTTTCCCCTAATAGGTTCCCTCTTTCTTACTAGGCGCATGTTGATTGGCTGGCTCCAGGTGGCCTGATAATCATGTTACCCTGGAAAACCAGGCCTACTCCTAATCTAGGCTGCCTGTCATGGCGTTAGCCCTGGCAGCCTTACAGTTTCTGTGGATCAGGAATCTGAGAGCAGCTTTGCTGTTGTTGCTCAGATGCTAAGCTGACTCTTTGCAATCCCATGTATTGCAGCACACCAAGCTTCCCCTGTTCAAACTCATGTCTACTGAGTCAGTGATGTCATTCAACCATCTCATCATCTGTCATCCCTTTCTCCTCTTGCATCAATCTTTCCCAGCATCAGATTCTTTTCTAATGAGTCAGCTGTTTGTATCAGGTGGCCAAAGTACTGGAACTTTAGCTTCAGCATGTCTTTCCAATGAATATTCAGGGTTGATCTCCCTTAGGATTGACTGGTTTGATCTCCTTGCTGTCTAAAGGACTCTCAAGGGTCTTCTCTAGCACCACAGTTTGAAAGCATTAATTTTTCAGTGCTCAACATTCTTTATGGTTGGTTCTCAGGGAGTGGCTTATTTGTGTGTGACTGGCTCAGGGTCTCTCAAGATATTATAGTCTAGATGTTGGCAGGGGCTGCAGTTATCTGAAGGCTTGACTGGGTCTGGAGAATCTACTTCCAAGGTGTCTCACTAATGTGTCTGGTGAGCTGAGGCTGGTTGATAGCAGGAGGCCTCAGTTCTTTGCCACATGGAACTCTTCATAAGATTGCTTGAGTGTATTCAAAACAGGGTTGCTGGTATTCCCAGAGCTAGTAGCAGTAGTAGTTTAGTTGCTAAGTCATATCTGACTCTTGCGGCCCCATGGACTGTAGCCTGTCAGGCTTCTCTGTCTATGGGATTCTCCAGGTAAGAATACTGGAGGGGGTTGCCATTTCAAAAAAGAAAGAACCAGTCAGAAGCCAAAGTATCACCCTTGAAATTCATGTGGGAGGGGGTTGCACGAAGGTATGAACACCAGGAGGTGAGAATCACTGAAGGGATGTATAGTTAAACAAAGCTAAACGAGGAAGAGGAGAAAGGCTTTGAACAGGACTTGTGACTAAATGTGTAATTTATTTTTTTAATATTTATTTATTCTGTGCTGGGTCTTAATTTTGGCATGTGGGAATCTTAGTTCCCAGACCAGGGATTGAACCCAGGCCCCCTGCATTGGGAGCTCAGAGTCTTAGCCACTGGACAACCAGGCAAGTCCCTAAATATGTACTTTAGACTGCACTGGATTTTTTAAGACCTGAAAGTGAACATAATTATTGAAATGGGCTTATAGCTGGAAGTAACTGAAAAAACATGGCTGGAATGGCAGCTAGTATTGAGGTCAGTCTGTAGGAATAGACGTCCTGGCACTTTGACTGACATTCGCTCTTGAACATGTATAGCATCTCCTCCAGCTATTAAAGTAACTTTATCTAACATTTGAGTGACATGGTAATGTTGAATATTTGCTACCAACTCACACAGTTTAAGTTGCTTGTATGTAACATTTTAGATGATTTAGGCTCTTGGCAATGTGATATGGCTACTGTCTTCCAATGTCCAGCACCAATAAATAGAAAGAGATATGGACTCCTGGTGTCTGGATTGGGAGCTTAGAGAGACCCAACTGTTGTATGATTTCTGGCTGGATGGGAAGTTGGTCAGGAAAGTAGGGCCTATGACAACTGAGAACCAGTCAATAAAAGGAAGGACCATCCAGAAGCTAAGAATTAGCAGCAAAGTAAGAAGTTAAGATTCAGTTGGTCAGGTCTATTGAAGGTTGTCACTTATAGGCTGGATGATCCCTTAGACTGCAAATTGTGCTGGACCTTCCTCCATTGGAATCTTGACCCTCTTGTCTCCAAGCTTCAGGGACATGAATACTCCAAGGAAAGAGCATTTAATATCTCCAACCAAATGACAAAGGAGGGATATTTGCTAATACTTGTGTAACTACAGAAATTACATCAGCAAAATCTATTTGTTTCCACCTCAGAAGTAAATCAAGCCCCACAAGTTCAGAGTGGTTCTTTGAAAACACATCCAGATCCTGTCACTGCCCTGCTAAAAAGTCTTTCTGGCATTCCTTCACACTTAATAAAATCTAATTTAAAAAAAAAAAAAGTTTTTGGCTGTGTGTATCCTGTAGGATCTTAATTCCCTGACCAAGGATTGAGCCTGGAGCCTTCACTGTCAAAGTGTGAAGTCCTAACCACTGGACCACCAGGGAATTTGCCATAAAATCTAAGTTTTAAAATACCATTCCTCAAGGGATATCCCTGGTGATCCAGTGACTAAGACTCCGTGCTCCCAGGGCAGAGGGCCCGGGTTCAATCCATAGTCAGGGAACTAGATCTCACAACTAGGAGCTCACATGCCATAACTGAAAGATCCCACTGCTGCAAACAAGAACCCGTACAGCCAAATCAATAAATTAATTAAAGTAAATAGTTAAAACATACCATTCCTCTGATTAAGAAAGGGCTAGCCAGATGGCTCAGTGGTAAAGAATCTGCCTGTCAATGCAGGAGACACCAAAGATCTGGGCTCAATTGATTCCTGAATCAGGAAGATCCCTTGGAGAAGGAAACTGCATCCTGCTCCAGTATTCTTGCCTGGAAAGTCCCAGGGATAGAGGAGCCTGGCAGGCTGCAGTCCACGGTGTCGCAAAGAACTGGACATGACCAAGCACTCACTGACTCAGACATTCCTTTTTGGGGTATGTATGCTAAAGAATTGAAAGCAGAGATCCAAACAAATATCTGTACATCCACTTTCACAGTAAGATTATTCACAAATGTCAAGAGGTAGAAGTAACCAAGCATTCATCAACGGATGTATGGATAAACAAAATATGTGATACACATGTAATAGAACAGTATTCAGCCTTAAAAAGGAAGGAAATTCTAACATGTGCTGCATCATGAATGAACTCTGAAGACATTATGCTAAGGGAAATAAGCTAGTCAAAAAAGGAAAAATAAAATAAAATGTTATTCTCTAGCCAGAGGAAAAAAAATTTCTTACCAAGTACCCTATTACACAACCCTCTGTCAAAATCTTTCAAGAAGAAAACTGGACAAAATATTTCGGTTGCAAAGCCTCATTAATGATCAGAAAAAACTTCAAAACTTAGAAATCAGGCAGAAAGGCACTTGCATGATATTTTTAATGTCCAACAAGCCCACTGAAGGATCCTTAGGCTCTGGGGTTACAATGCCTGTTGATTTAGAACCAGTCTTTTTATAATTCTGTCAAGTTGCAGATTAATTTATAGGAAACCCCAGATAAGGGGAGGTTCTTCAAAGGTTTGGGTTAATTGCTTTGTAGCTCATTAATCAGTTTTGTATCTTATGTAACAATATTAGTTTTAGTATTCCTTCTTTCACTTAATCCATTTTCTCCTGTTCCCTGGGAATTGGCATTGTTACCCAGCTGGTTCTGTCATTAATGAATTGATTAAAAGTTTTATTGGGCTATTTGTATGAGAAGTGTGTTTATAACATTTTTTCTAATCACATAATTTTTGTTTTCTGTTAGATTTCTGTTAGAAGTCAAAAACTTCTCTTAGATTTATTTAGGCATAGTTTTTATTTTATATCCCTCTGGATCAGACACAAAAGGGAAATATAAGTGAAAGAAATTGGTTAAGGAATTTCTGAATCCTCTTTATAGTTAAACGCTAGATCGTCTACTAAACTTTCCAATGCAGTGTCAATGTCTGTGTCTTTCCACAGGCAGTGGTGATGTAACATTCATTAGAACTGTGCTTCTGAATTCAGTTGTCTCCTGAATATTCCAATTCAGCAAGTTTGGATGCTTGCATTTTCTTGCTTTGCATGAAAGGTTTAATTCTTATTCAAATTTATCAGTAATGAGGTATAATACAGCTTCATCTGGTGGCTCAGATGGTAAAGAATCGGCCTGCAATGCAGGAGACCCAGGTTGGATCCCTAGTTTGTGATGATCCCCTGGAGAAGGGAAAGACAACCCACTCCAATACTCTTGCCTGGAAAATCCCATGGACAGAGGAGCCTGGTGAGCTACAGTCCATGGGGTCACAAAGAGTCAGACATAACTGAGCAACTAGGGTGCAAACACAGCTTCTGCTATAAAATCTTTTCTTAGGTTCTATAAAGCATTTTATTATTGCTTTGCAGAAAAATACGAAATTGTCTTTTTTTGTTTCTCAAAAAATTTTTTGCTTCATTATCATTGTTAACTGAAAACAAAATTCACAATGCGAGATTTGTGATTTAACTTTTATTTGAGGCCAGATGAGGACTATAGCCCAGGAAACAACCTCTCAGATAGTTCTGAGAGATTGCACAAAAGAGGCAGTGGGGTCAGTATATGCACAATTTTAGTGAAGGAGGGGATACACGTAATTAAACACATGTTTTGGCAGTAAGTTGCCACTAGTCATAAGAAGGTTGCTGCCAGTCATATGGAGCAGATGTTTTCATTAATGATTTTAGTGTTTTTCTGGATAGCAGAAGATGCAAGAAATTGGGCTTATAATACCTTCTCCTGAAAATAACTAACTACAGTATCTGAAGACTGTTCTGCCAGTTCTTCCTGGAGCACAGAGTGACTCCAACCTGGTTTCTGCCCTGAACTACTTTCAAGGTGTGTTGGAGATCAGCCACTGCAGTGGCTAGTGACTATATTCTTATAGAAACAGATGGAGAGTGACAATTTTTAGTTGGCACAGGCCAGGAATCCCTTGGGCTTGTGGGAACCATAGAGTTACCAAGAGTACAGAGGGAAGTGGGACAAAGCCTCTGTGTCTAGGTGGAGGGTTCCTGTTGGTGACTAGTTCTCAGGAATAGACATTGAGGGTAAGACATTCCTTCCCCAGGGAAGACACTATTCTAGCCTTGGATGTGAGGAAGGAGATAGATGGGCTCCAGGCTGGACACTAACGACTAACCTCCTGTTTGCATTTCCTGATACAGGAGTTAGGTGGGCTCCTAACTCCTAGATATTTACAACCAGTTCTAACCCTAAGTGAAGAGGAACTAAAGAGCCTCTTAATGAATGTGAAAGAGGAGAACTAAAAAGCTGGGTTAAAACTCAACATTCAAAAAACTAAGATCATGGCATATGGTCCCATCACTTCATGGTCAATCAGTTTCAGTTCAGTTGCTCAGTCGTGTCCAACTCTGGGACCCCACGGACTGCAGCACACCAGGCCTCCCTGTCCATCACCAACTCCCGGAGTTTACACAAACTCATATCCACTGAGTCAGTGATGCCATCCAACCATCTCATCTTCTGTCGTCCCCTTCTCCTCCTGCCTTCAATCTATCCCAGCATCAGGGTCTTTTCAAATGAGTCAGTTCTTCGCATCAGGTGGCCAAAGTATTGGAGTTTCAGCTTCAACATCAGTCCTTCGAATGAATATTCAGGACTGATTTCCTTTAGGATGGACTAGCTGTATCTCCTTGCTGTCCAGGGGTCTCTCAAGGGTCTTCTCCAACACCATAGTTTAAAAGCATCAATTGTCGGTGCTCAGATTTCTTTATAGTCCAACTCTCACATCCATACATGACCACTGGAGAAACCATAGCCTTAACTAGACGGACCTTTGTTGGCAAAGTAATGTCTCTACTTTTTAATAGCTGTCTAGGTTGTTCATAACTTTTCTCCCAAGGAACAAGTGTCTTTTAATTTCATGGCTGCAATCACCATCTGCAGTGATTTTGGAGCCCAGAAAAATAAAGTCAGCCACTGTTTCCACTGTTTCCCCATATATTTGCCATGAAGTGATGGGACCGGATGCCATGATCTTTCTTTTCTGAATGTTGTGCTTTAAACCAACTTTTTCACTCTCCTCTTTCACTTTCATCAACAGGCCCTTTAAGTTCTTCTTCACTTTCTGCCATAAGGGTGGTGTCATCTGCATATCTGAGGTTATTGATATTTCTCCCGGCAATCTTGATTCCAGCTTGTGCTTCCTCCAGCCCAGCATTTCTCATAATGTACTCTGCATATAAGTTAAATAAGCGGGGTGACAATATACAGCCTTGACAGACTCCTTTTCCTATTTGGAACCAGTCTGTTTTTCCATGTCCATTTCTAACTGTTGCTTCCTGACCTGCATACAGGCTTCTCAAGAGGCAGGTCAGGTGGTCTGGTATTCCCATCTCTTTCAGAATTCTCCACAATTTATTGTGATCCACACAGTCAAAGGCTTTGGCATAGTCAATAAAGCAGAAATAGATGTTTTTCTGGAACTCTTTTGCTTTTTCAATGATCCAGCAAATGTTGGCAATTTGATTTCTTGTTCCTCTGCCTTTTCTAAATCCAGCTTGAACATATGGAAGTTCAGCGTTCATGTATTGTTGAAGCCTGGCTTGGAGAATTTTGAGCATTACTTTACTAGCGTGTGAGATGAGTGCAATTGTACAGTAGTTTGAGCATTCTTTGGCATTGACTTTCTTTGTGATTGGAATGAAAACTGTTCTTTTCCAGTTCTGTGGCCACTGCTGAGTCTTCCAAATTTGCGGGCATATTGAGTGTAGCACTTTCACAGCATCATCTTTTAGGATATGAAATGGCTCAACTGGAATTCCATCACCTCCACTAACTTTGTTCATAATGATGTTTCCTAAGGCCCTCTTGACTTCGCATTCCAGCATGTCTGGCTCTAAGTGAGTGGTCACACCATTGTGATTAACTGGGTCATGAAGATCTTTTTTATATAGTTCTTCTGTGTATTCTTGCCACGTCTTCTTAATATCTTCTGCTTTGGTTAGCTCCATACCATTTCTGTCCTTTATTGTGCCCATTTTTGCATAAAAATTTCCCTTGGTATTTCTAATTCTATTGAAGAGATCTCTAGTCTTTCCCATTCTGTTGTTTTCCTCTATTTCTTTGCAATGATCACTGAGGAAGGCTTTCTTATCTCTCCTTGCTATTCTTTGGGACTCTGCATTCAAATGGGTATATCTTTCCTTTTCTCCTTTGCTTTTTGCTTCTCTTCTTTTCACAGCTATTTGTAAGGCCTCCTCAGACAGCCATTTTGCTTTTTTGCATTTCTGTTTCTTGGGGATGGTCTTGATCCCTGTCTCCTGTGCAATGTCACGAACCTCTGTCCATAGTTCATCAGGCACTTTTTCTATCAGATCTAGTCCCTTAAATCTATTTCTCACTTGCACTGTATAATTGGGTGGTGGGAGGGGTGGAAACAGTGACAGACTTTATTTTCTTGGGCTCCAGAATCACTGTGGATGGTGACTTAGCCATGAAATTAAAAGATGCTTCCTCCTTGAAAGAAAGATATGACAAACCTAGACAACATATTAGAAAGCACTTTGCTGACACAGGTTGCTCTCCTCAGCACAAAACAGGCCAATGAATCCAGGAGATTAGGTGTTGAGGCAGGGAAAACAACTTATTCAGAAAATTGGCTTACCAAGAAGATAGCAGACTAATGTCTCAGAGTAACCATCTTGTCGGTGTATGGATGCCAGATTCTTTTACAGAGCCAGAGAGAGAGAAGCAATTAAGAAGTAAAGTCAAAAGGCAGAAAAGAGAGGGAGAGGTTGTGAGGAAATAAAGGGCCATCAGTCTTGCAAAACATCTCTGGGAAGGGCCAAGCCTTTAGAAGGGTGTGTTAATCTCTCTCTCACTCTTTCTTTTTAAAATTTTTTATTCACAGGTGGGCTGAGAAAAGAAGAGAAGCAAAGGGCAAAGGAGAAGGGAAAGATATACCCATCTGAATGCAGAGTTCCAAAGAATAGTAAGGAGAAATAAGAAAGCCTTTTCAAGTGAACAATGCAAAGAAACAGAAGAAAACAATAGAATAAGAAAGACTAGAGATCTCTTTTCAGCAGTGGCCACAGTACTGGAAAAGGTCAGTTTTCATTCCAATGCCAAAGAAGGGCCATGCCAAAGAATGTTCAAACTACCACGCAAATGCGCTCATTTCACATAGGAGCAAGGTAATGCTCAAAATCCTTTTTAAGCTAGGCTTCAACAGAACATTAACCAAGAATCTCCAGATGTACAAGCTGGATTTAGAAAAGGCAGAGGAACCAGAGATCAAATTGCCAACATCTGTTGTATCATAGAAAAAGCAAGGGAATTCCAGAAAAGCATCTACTTCTGTTTCATTGATTATGCTAAAGCCTTTGACTTTGTGGATCACAACAAACTGTGGAAAATTCTTCAAGAGACGGGAATATCAGACCACCCTACCTGCCTCCTGAGAAACCTGTATGCAAGTCAAGAAGCCACAGTTAGAACTGGACATGGAACTGTGGACTGGTTCAAAATTGGGAAAGGAGTCCTTCAAGGTTGTATATTGTCATCCTACTTATTGAACTTACACTCAGAGTACATCATGTGAAATGCCAGGCTGGATGAAGCACAAGCTGGAATCAAGAGATAGTGAAGGGCAGGAAAGCCTGGAATGCTGCAGTCTGTGGGGTTGCAAAGAGTCAGACACAACAGTGTCTGAACAAGAACAACAGGTAGGCAGGGTCAGATTATCTCTCTATGAACTAAACAGAGGCATTTCAGTTTAACAGTCAGGCAGAGGGGGCAGAGTCCTTTGAGGCAGGCCAGTATGTATGATTATAGTAACAACAGCAACAAAAATCAAGTCAAAGAAAGAGTTCCCACATGAAGTCAGAATTGGTTCTTTCCTGCAATATAATGAATATTTCCCCTTCCATTTAAAAAATTGTGGTAAAATATATATACAACATAAGATTAACCATTTAGCCATTTTAAGTGTACAATTCAGTGGGATTAATTACATTTACCATGTTGTTCAATCACCATCACTATCAATTTCCATAACTTTTTTATCACCCCAAACAGAAACGCTGTACCCATTAAGCAGTAGCACCACAAAACCCCTCTTTTTAGCCCCTGGTTAAATCTGAGCTACCCAGGTGGCTCAGTGGTAAAGAATCTGCTTGTCAATGCAGGAGACACAAGAGACATGGGTTAGATTCCTAGGTCAGGAAGATCCCTGGAGGAGGAAGTGGTAGCCCGTGTCAGTATTCTTGCCTGGAGAATCTTATGGGCAGAGGAGCCTGGTGGGTTACAGTCCATATGGTCACAAAGAATTGAACATGACTGAGCACCCCCACACGCAACCTCTGATCTACTTTCTGTCTCTATGAATTTGCCTATTGTACCTATTTCTCTTGTGGAATCAGACAGTATTTATCCTTGGATATCTGGTTTATTTCACTTAACATAATGTTTTCAAGATTACAATGAGTCTTTTTATTTTCATTTTTACTTGTTTTTTGCTTTTTTTTTTTTATATGAGGAGAAATGTTTGGTCTACTACCCATTTAGAAATAAATCAGTGTAGTGATGTCTTTTATTTTTGTTTTTGCTTGGAGCATCTTTTATAACATGGAGTAAATGCTTAAAAATCTTATTTGTGTATTCTCCTTCCTTTGGTTTTGGCTCATGCACTTATGGCATGTTCTTTCTACAGGCACCTTATTCTATCTTCCATACCACCCCACAATTTCCCCTGCTCCTGAGATGTTTGCATATACTTACCAGAGTAACAAGAGCTCTTGACCTTGCATCTGGTGAAGCAGATGACATTATTCCTTGGATATCCTGTTCTTTCTCCCCAAATCTGGGATGGGAATATCTTGAAGCTGGGGTAAGAAAATGTTTTGGATTGCCTGCTGTTCACTGCCTTCTAGTTTCATTTCACATTCAGTCATCATTTTTCTCTCAGTGGTCATAGGCAAGATTGTGATTATTCCTTCAAGTTCCTTGATAGCTCATTTGGTAAAGAATCCGCCTGCAATGTGGGAGACTCTGGTTTGATTCCTGGATTGGGAAGATCTGCTGGAGAAGGGATAGGCTACCCACTCCAGTATTTTGTCCTGGAGAATTCCACAGACTGTATAGTCTGTGGAGTTGCAAAGAGTTGGACATGACTGAATGACTTTCACTTCAAGTTCCTCAGTTCCTTTTAAATGTTTTATATTAATTTTCATAAGCATGGCCCAGCAATGGCTAAGGTTCCTCCATGGCTCCTTCTCATCTGGCTTACCCTGGCCTCTGCTCCCTTTATCTCTTTTGGCAACATCAACAAAATAATAGTATTGTTGAGGAGAAAGAAAACGTTACTCTTCTAGGTTCTTCTGGCTAGTCTAAGAATTAATATGCCAGGAAAAAAATAAAATCTCATTTCATACAGACTGAAACTCCACATACATGAGAGGGCCAGAGAACCATATACTTGAGAAGTTTAAAGGCAGAAAGATAAAATGAGGCATATATATCATTCTGAAAACTAAGCAATGGGACAGGAGCCTGAGGCTTCCAAGGACATTCCAAGATCACCGACAGGATGATAAAGAAGAACACCAGATATTTGGTGATTAGCTATGTGCCCTGCCATACTGATGGAGCCACTTAAGTAACATTTATCTCTGGTAATAATTCTTCCCTAGGGGGAAAAAAAATCCCCAATTTAAATTCTTTGGGGTAGTTAAGGGAAGGGTAGCTGTTTTTCTTGAATCCTCAGGGTCTTGATTACCTTTAGCTAAAAAATAATCCTCATACAAAAGTGGGACATTTGGTGGAGACTGGTTCTGAATCCTAACAGTTGTGATAGTTGTGTAGGGGAAGCTACACAAACTCTTGGCTCAAACACCATCCCAGATTATAAAGGCCAGATTAACAAGAGAAAAACAAAAGTTTAACAAACATGTACACTTCATGTATACATGGGAGATATCTAGAGAAACTGAGTAAGACTCCCTGAAATGGTCCAAGACACAAACTTGAACAACATTTTCAGCTAAAGACAAAAGAAAGATGTAGGGGAGGGTGGCAGTCTAGATATGGGAGGTTAGCAGCAAGGAAAGGTAAGATTTTTTATGCAGATTTAACTGGGTGCCTTCTCCATTGACAAAGTTCTCTTGCTGTTTAGAGCCAAACTTTCCCCCCGGTACAGAGAAAGAAAAGAAAGAAAGAAAGTGAAGTCTCTCAGTCGTGTCCGAATCTTTACGACCTCATGGACTGTAGCCTACCAGGCTCCTCTGTCCATGAGATTTACCAGGCAAGAGTACTGGAATGGGTTGCCATTTCCTTCTCTGGTACAGAGAAGGAGACACAAATAGAAACTTCCTTTATAAATGTAAATTTCCATAGAAAGAAAATGCTTTTAGGAAATTTCCTGGTGGTCTAGTGTTTAGGATTTAATGCATTCTCTGCTGTGGCCTGGATTCAGTCCCTGATAAGGGAGAACTTAGATCCTGCAAGCCACATGGCATGGCCAAAATTTAAAAAAAAATTTTTTTATAGGTTCTCCTGTACCAGACCACCTGACCTGCCTCTTGAGAAACCTGTATGCAGGTCAGGAAGCAACAGTTAGAACTGAATATGGAACAACAGACTGGTTCCAAATGGGAAAAGGAATACGTCAAGGCTGTATATTGTCACCCTGCTTATTTAACTCATATGCAGAGGAAATCATGAGAAATGCTGGGCTGGAGGAAGCACAAGCTGGAATCAAGATTGCAGGGAGAAATATCAATAAACTCAAATATGCAGATGACACCACCTTTATGGCTGAAAGTGAAGAAGAACCAAAGAGCCTCTTGATGAAACTGAAAGAGGACAGTGAAAAAGTTGGCTTAAAGCTCAACATTCAGAAAACTAAGATCATGGCATCTGGTCCCATTACTTCATGGTAAATAGATTGGGAAACAGTGGAAACAGTGGCTGACTTTACTTTTCTGGGCTCCAAAATCACTGCAGATGGTGATTGCAGCCATGATATTAAAGGACGCTTACACCTTGGAAGGAAAGTTATGACCAACTTAGACAGCATATTAAAAAGCAGAGACATTACTTTGCTAACAAAGGTCCATCTAGTCAAGGCTATGGTTTTTCCAGTGGTCATGTATGGATGTGAGAGTTGGACTATAAAGAAAGCTGAGCGCTGAAGAATTGATGCTTTTGAGCTGTGGTGCTGGAGAAGAGTCTTGAGAGTCCCTTGGACTGCAAGGAGATCCAACCAGTCCATCCTAAAGGAGATCAGTCCTGGGTGTTCATTCGAAGGACTGATGTTGAAGTTGAAACTCCAGTACTTTGGCCACCTGATGTGAAGAGCTGACTCATTTGAAAAGACCCTGATGCTGGGACGGATTGAAGGCAGGAGGAGAAGGGGACGACAGAGGATGACATGGTTGGATGGCATCACTGGCTCGATGGACATGGGTTTGGGTGGACTCCGGGAGTTGGTGATGGACAGGGAGGCCTGGCATGCTGCGGTTCATGGGGTTGCAAAGAGTCAGACACGACTGAGCGACTGAACTGAACTAAACTGTGTCTGCTCTCCCTCAAAAATAATCAGCTGAAAATAATCCATATGCCCAAAGGCATATTTTGGGATTGCATACTGTTACCCTTCAATACCCATTTATTTTATCCTCAAGACAATCTTGCAAAAGAGATAGGGGTGAGGTTTATTTTTCTCACTTTACAAATGAAGAAACTTAAGGTATAGAGAATTTATTTATTTATTTTTTCCATTTATTTTTATTAGTTAGAGGCTAATTACTTTACAATATTGTAGTGGTTTTTGCCATACATTGACATGAATCAGCCATGGATTTACATGTATTCCCCATCCCGATCCCCCCTCCCGCCTCCCTCACCACCCCAACCCTCTGGGTAACTGGAGCCCATTATACAGAGTGAAGTAAGCCAGAAAGATAAAAACAGTAAAAGGCGAGGGAGGTATAGAGAATTTAGAGGACGGCACAAATTCATGGCGCTTATAAGTGGCAGAGCAACCACTGCAACCGTGATTAGTGATTGGTTGCTAGACCCCATCTCAGCCTGACAAAGAAAGCACTCAATAAATAGTTGTTAAATGAATGAATGATGTTCTTGTGTTTGTTCCTGTCTGATTGGCCATTCTGTTGACAGGCTTGACAAAAAGCCAACTATTTCTTAGAGTAAGCAGAGTTTTCCCACACCTACTTACTTCCAGGTGTCTCAGTAATGCTTTTGTTATTTGGACAAATTTTCAATGGATAATTTACTTTATCCAAGTGTAGGAGATCTTTAATTTATAAACATTCTCAAAATAATATTAGAGGAAAAAAACACGTGAGAAAGTAGAGGACTTGGTTCACTGTTCATTCACAAAACGCATATTTAGTAACATTTGTCTAGCACATTAAAACAGGAAGGAAGAGGGATAATGGAAATTGAGTTTGGGCCTAAAGGATGAAATATTTTTATAATTAAATAGAAGAAAGCCACTCATGGATTTATGGTGATAGTGAACCATGAATTGAAGAATACGATAAACTCTTTTGCACCTTAGATTCAAAAAGAAAAAAATATTCTACAGTATATATTTCTTTCCATGCAGTAATAGAGGAGACAAACAAAAGATCTAAGCCCTTCTAAAGAAATGTAGTTTTTGAATTTCACTTTTATTTTGTAAGTTGCATTCCTTTGGAGAAGTGCAATCTCCAAAGAAAGAAAATTCTTTTCAGAGTTGCAGTCCTCAAATGCAGGCCATTTCTGCCAGTTGCTTGCAGATCTTTTCTGCCACCTGGGGAGTTGCTCTCAATTGTATTGACTTTCTGTGACCTTCCTTTATCATGCAAACCAAGGCAGTCAAATTGGCTGAGCTGGGTCCTCCCCAGTCCCCAGCAGATGGTCATTACTCATAGCAAGTGAATGGTAGGATTATTGCTGGGCTCTGCTTCTGCCTACCACTCTATAAACCAGTACACAGGTTCAAGGTCCCAAGACTAGACAGATATTTGCCATGGCTGATATTCTGTCATTGCCTCTGGAATGAATTCCTATTTTGAAAACTTTAAATGTTTCCACATCACAAGTGAGGGCTGATCCAAAATATTATGCATTATGTAGCAGTTGGTTTGAATTCTTAAATCACTTACATGTAACAGGAGAAACGCTATTTCAGTGCTAGTCATGAGAGAAATAGAAAAAAACAATCTTGTTAATAAAAATATCTTGAAAGTTTTTGTTTTAATGAAAAGCTATTTTTTATGTAAACATAATATTTTCTGACTCTAAAATATCTTCTCTTTAGAAAAGCTGGAAAGCAAATTACAATGGAAAAAATCTGTTTAAGAATCACATCTCCCAGAGATGAGACAAATAACTTTTGGTTGAATCGTATTTACTTCCAATCTCTTATCTGTACACTTGCATTTTCACTAAATTAGAACTTGCTAAATATACATTTTTAATTTTTGCATTATTTCACTGAATAATGTTTCATAAATCATTGACAAATTTCATTGCTAATAATTCCATCAAAGTGTTTTTGAATACTGACATAGTTTATCATATAGACATCTCATTTTTTAAAAACTCAAGTTACAAAGTGTGAAAAGGGGTCCCTTGGGGACCCCTTCCAGGGCCCAAAAAGGGGCTCTTGTCTAACACTCGGAAATGAATTGTCCGAGGAGACACATGTTCTTACAAAGCAAGAGATTTTATTGGGAAAGGGCACCCGGGTGGAGAGCAGTAGGTAAGGGAACCCAGGAGAACTGCTCTGCCACGTGGCTCGAAGTCTTGTGTTTTATGGTGATGGGATTAGCTTCCGGGTAGTCTTTGGCCAATCATTCTAATTCAGAGTCTTTCCTGGTGTCACACGCATCGCTCAGCCAAGATGGATGCTATCCAGAATCGAGAGGGATTCTGGGAAGTGGACAGACACACGGTGTCTCCTTTTGACCTTTCCCGAACTCTTCCAGTTGGTGGTGGCTTACTAGTTCCGTATTCCTTATCAGGATCTCCTGTCATAAAACAACTCATGCAAATGGTTACTGTGGTGCCTGGCCAGGGTGGGCGGTTTCAATCAGTGTGCTTCCCTTAACACTTCCTGCAACAGAGTCACTTTTATTTTTTTTACTTTCTGTAGACAAAGATTATATTTTATGTATCTTGAAAACTACATAATGGAATCAATGCATGATTCTGCAACTTTTATCTATTGTCAGCATTGTCTTTTGAGATCTGTTGATCCATATAGATTGATTCTTTCCATAGAAATGGTAATCCATATTCTACTCTGTTGTTTAAATGCTAAGTCATGTTGGATTCTTTTGCGACCCCATAGGCTGTAGCCCAGCCAGGCTCCTCTGTCCATGGGATTTCCCAGGCAAGAGAACTGGAGTGGGTTGCTGTTTCCTTCTCCAGAGAGTCTTCCCAACCCAGGAATCAAAATCCGAGTCTCCTGCTTGGCAGGCAAATTCTTTACCACTGAGCTACCAGGGAAGCTCATTCTACCCTGTGAACATGCCAACATTTGTTTATCCATCTCCCAACTGACTGAGGAGCTGTTTTAAAAAGAAATTTTCTTGTTGCAATGTAGAATATATAAGGCTGCCAGGGCTAACGCCATGACAGGCAGCCTAGATTAGGAGTAGGCCTGGTTTTCCAGGGTAACATGATTATCAGGCCACCTGGAGCCAGCCAATCAACATGCGCCTAGTAAGAAAGAGGGAACCTATCAGGGGAAAGCTGAAAAGCCCGCGAACGCCCAAGTTTGAAAAAAAGCCCACGAAGGTTTGGGCCAATAAGATTGCTTTGCAAACATATAACCAATCTACTTAAGCCAGCTACCAACTGTTTATGCACACCCTATAAATTTGGGTAACAGCGTGGGCTCAGCGCTCTCTGACCCCGCACCACTGCGTTGGATGCAGCAGAAGCCCTGGCTCAAGTCAGTAATAAACTTCCCTTTTTGCGAATTGCATTGTCGTGGAAGCTTTCTCTCTTCCCGCTCGGGGATTCGGACATCGGGCAAAACACATATTTGTTTAAGTCTCTTTATGTACTTGTGTTAGAGATAATAAAGAGTGAAAAAATTTCTGTGTTGTAGGGTATGCTAATTTCAAGTTAATAGGTATTACTCCAATAATTTTTCAAACAAGTTCTAGCAATGTATATGTTCCTGTTTCCTCACATCCTTGTGAATACTTGATATTATATGACTTAAAAATTTTTGTCAGTCTTATAATTATAAAATATCTATTTACATTTTATTGTGTACTTTCCTGAATACTGAAAAGATCGAAAACTTTTCTACATGTTCTTTGGTTATTCTTCATTTGTGAATTGCAAGATCAATTCTTTATCTTAAGAAGAAACACAAACCAGGACTTACTTTCCTGGTGGTCCAGCGGCTCAGAGGGCCTAGGTTCCATCCCTGGTCAGGAAAACAGATTCCACATGCCACAACTGAAAATTCTACATGCCAGAACAAAGATCAAAGATTCTGCAGGCCACAGCTAAGACCCAGCACAGCCAAATAAATAAGCAAAAATAAAACAAATGTTATTTTTAAAAAATCCCAATGTAATTTCGATGTTCTCTTTGCCTCTTTTCATTGATTTGTTCTCTTTATATTCTGAATACTGTGAAAGAAAATTCATATTTTATGGCAAGACAAAGATTTAAACATAAAAAAATTTCTCTGCCCTTTTGCCTTCTTTTCCTCTGCTGTATCTGCATTATGCATTGACCAGACCTCCCCCATCAGCAGAAATACCTGTTCAAACCTAAACAGCAACATTCTTCTGGCATTAACAAGACAATTCCTTAAAAGATAACATTCCTCCTTAATCTTGTAAAGGGCCAGATCTGGATTGCATAAACTGTAAATAATACATCATTTATTATATAGCCCCTTATCTCAAAAACTTATGCAATAACTGTGCCTAAACTTCTAATGGGCAGAACAGTTCTCAGAACTTTCTGAGATTATAATTCTGAGGTTATAATTCTCAATTTGGCTCAAATAAAATTTTCCATTTTTTCAGATCAACTAATTTCTTTGTTAACATAATCTTTTGTGGTTTGTCTTTGAATAAAAGCTTATGACAATGATTTTGTTTGAAAGTTTTAATATCAAAGTACCAAAATTTACACTTTTTTCTTTATGATTTCTGTTTAAAAATTTTTTTATTTCGTTGTTAAGAAATCCATCATTGCTCCAAAGTTTTAAAAATATTATACATTTTCTACTGAATTTTAATTTCTATTATTTTTTATGAAAGTGTAGTTGCTTTATAGTGTTGTGTTGGTTTTAGGTGTACAGAGAAGTGATTTATATATATATATATATATATATATATATATACACACATATGTGTGTATATATATATATACACACGCACACATACATATATATTTTCAGATTATTTTCCCTTACAAGTTATTATAAAATATTGACTAGAGTTCCATGTGTTACACAGTAGGTCCTGTTGGTTATCTATTTTATATGTAGTAATGTATCTGTTGGGCAGGGCTTCCCTGGTGGCTCAGAGGTTAAAACGTCTGCCTGCAATGCAGAAGACCCGGGTTCAATCCCTGGGTTGGGAAGATCCCTTGGAGAAGGAAATGGCAACCCACTCCAGTATTCTTGCCTGGAGAATCCCATGGACGGAGGAGCCTGGTAGGCTACAGTCCACAGGGTCGCAAAGAGTTGGACACGACTGAGTGACTTCACTAATGTATCTGTATACATTAATCGTAAACTTCTAATTTATCCCTCCCTGAAATTTTTAAATAATTATTTTTACAATTAAGTTTGATATTCTTTTGGAGTTTTTTCATGAAATGAAATCTAACTTTACTTTTCCCATACGATAATCCAGTTGACTCAGGATCATTTACTGAGTTATCCATTATTTTCCTAGCAATTTGCTTTAACATCTAACACATTAGAGCCTCATATGATTGATTGTGTTTCTGGGGCCTTTCATATATTTGTTGGGCTTCCCTGGTGGCTCAGTGGTAAAGAATCTGCCTACAATGTAGGAGACCTGGGTTTGATCCCTAAGCTGGGAAGATCCCCTGGAGAAGGAAATGGCAACCCACTCCAGTATTCTTGCTTGGAGAATTCCATGGACTGAGGCGCTTGGTGGGCTTCAGTCCATGGGATTACAAAGAATTGGACACAACTGAGCGAATTAGTCCCTATATAATACTGTCTTCATTTATATGGCTTTATAGAAAATTTAAATATCTCCTCTTTTACTTTTCAGTATTATTTTAGACTTTTATTCTTTTACATGATTTTACCAAACTGTTGACCTGAAACAAATAGACAACCAGATATTTCTCCAATAAGTACTTGTTTATCCTGGATAGCAGAGAATTGCAATTCAGGGTCTGTAGTTATGGAGAGTCACATGCAAGTTCCTGAAGGACAAAGAAAGGAGCATGCTTTTTATAAGGAGGAAAAGGAAGATGGGAGGGCTATAGTAACCAAAGAAAACATGACTTTTGATTGGCTGAGTCCCTGCCAGGAAAGGAGTCTTTCTTTTTCCCATTGGCCTCTGTTACCATCATAGGGTATGAGAGCTCCCCCTCTGGTCTTCTAATTCTATTTAATTCAGGTTTCTATTGATTAATGTTTTACAATACCATTGAGGAGTTTAAAGATGATGTCTTCTATTCCTACTTTGCTAAGAGTTTTATCATAAATGAATATTGAATTTTATGATGTGTTTTCATCTAAATCTATTGAAAAGATTTAGCAAAGACTTTCTCTTTGTTAAATCTAACACTGTAAATTATATTGATAGTTTTTTAAAATATATATATTGGTAGTTTTGTGTTAACCATCCTTGAACTGACAAGAGAAAGTTTGCTTGATCATGACATATTGTTTTGTGGCCACACACACCACATTTATACTACACATCCTTTGCGGTTATATTAACTAGCTTTCCTTTGTTGTTATCTATTTCATTAGTTTTCTTGCTTGTTTTTATTCTGTCATTTTCCACATTTTATTTTAGTTTGCTTGCTTATTGTTATTCTTAATATCTTGAGTGGAAATGTTAAATTTATGTCTTCAAATTAGAGCATTCAAGGCTACAGATATTCCTCAGAGCATTAATCATGGCATATTTCACAAATTTGAAATGTAGGTTTTTCGTTGTTTTTTTTTTTTATTTCAGTATTAAATACTGCTCTCACTTTGATTTTCTTTTCAAATCATGATTTTTTTTTCCAAAAAATATATGCAATTATCTCTTTTTAAATTGGAACTCTCCCTAACACATACACAAAAATAAATTCAAAATAGATTAAAACCTAAATATGAGACCAGACACTATAAAATTTTTAGAGAAAAACATAGGCAGAACACTCTTTGACATAAATCACAGCAATATCTTGTTTGACCCACGCCCTAGAGTAATGAAAATAAAAACAAAAATAAACAAATGGGATCTAATTAAACTTAAAAGCTTTGGAACAGCAGAGGAAGCCACAAACAAGATGAAAAGACAGCCATCAGAATGGGAGAAAATATTTGCAAATGAAGCAACTGACAAGGGACTAATCTCTAAAATATCCAAATAGCTCATGCAGCTCAATATTTTTCAAAAAAGAAAACCACAAAGAGCCAAATAAAAAAATGGGCAGAAGATCTAAATAGGCATTTCTCCAAAAAAACATATAGATGGTCAATAAACATATAAAAAGATGCTTAACACCACTAATTATTAGAGAGATGCAAATCAAAACTACCAGGAGGTATTACCCCAAACCAGTCAGAACGGTCATTATCAAAAAGCCTACAAACAATAAATGCTGGAAAGAGTGTGGAGAAAAGGGAACCCCCTTACATGATTGGTAGGAATGTATTGGTGCAGCCACTGTGGAGAACAGTATAGAGGTTCCTTAAAAAAACTAAACCTAGAACTACCATACGATTCAGTGATCCTACTCCTACTCCCAGTATATACTTCAGTGTGTACTGGGTATATACTTGGAGAAAACCATAATTCAAAAAGATACATGCACCCCAGTGTTCATTGTAGCACTATTTACCATAGCCAGGACATGGAAGCAAACTAAATGTCCATAGATGGAGGAATGTGTAAAGAAGGTGTGGTACATATATACAATGGAAAGTTATTCATCCATAAAAAAACAAATAATGCCATTTGCAGTGACATGGATGGACCTGGAGATTGTCATACTGAGTGAAGTAAGTTAGAGAAAAGTATGATATCCCTTATATGTGAAATCTAAGAAAATGATAAAAATGACTTATTTACAAAATAGAAATAGACTCATAGATGTAAAAATCAAACTTATGCTTACCAGGAAGGAAAGATGGGGGGGGTTGTAAATTGGGAGATAAGGATTGACATATACATACTACTATATATAAAATGGATAACTAATAAGGATCTAATGGATAGAACAGGGAACTCTTCTCAATGCTCTGTAATGTTCTATATAGGAAAATAATCCAAAAAAGAATCTAAAAAAGTATGTACATATGTATAACTGATTCACTTTCATGTACAGGAGAAGTTAACACAACATTGTAAATCAACTATACTTTAATAAAAATTTAAAAAGAAATGGGGGGAGTGGTTGGGGAAGGGAAAGCTCTTTTTTACACCAGAATGCCAGCTAATGAATGCAGAACAAATGATTCAATTAGAAAATTGCCATTTGACAATGAACATAGAATAATTACCTTAGAGGAAAGTCATCAAGGGAGCCTAAAATGTATGAGTGAAATGTGATGACAAACAGGATTCTCACGTAGTGTCAAAACATCTCTCTGGGAGTGCTAAATCACTTCAGTCATGTCTGACTCTTTGCGACCCCATGAACTGTAGTACTAGTCTACCAGGCTCCTTTGTCCATGGGATTTCTCAGTCAAGGATACTGGAGTGGGTTGCCATGTCCTCCTCCAGGAGATCTTCCTGACCCAGGGATCAAACCCTCATCTCTTATATCTCCTGCATTGGCAGGCAGGTTCTTTACCACTAGTGCCACCTGGGAAGTCCAAAATATCTCTCTAAAAGGTATATATTGTCAACTGAAAGAAAAACACACAACATAAAAGCTGTAAGTTTAAGTTTTTTCAGACTTTTACTGAGGAATGTAGCCTGGGAGACAGCTGTTCAGTACCTCTGAGAAAGCTGCTCTGAAAACGTGGAGAAAGAAGCCAATTTAACTGTGATTTTTGGCTGGGGAATACAAGCAGTCAAGGATATATATATAGTGAAGTTGCTTAGTCTTGTCCGACTCTTTGTGACCCCATGGACTGTAGCCTACCAGGTTCCTCTGTCCATGGAATTTTCCAGGCAAGAGTACTGGAGTGGATTGCCATTTCCTTCTCCAGCAGTCAAGGATACATTTTGGTAAAAGATTTCTACTAGTCACAAAGAACAAATATCTCAACTTAATGATTTTAGTGCTTTTCTATGAATGAAAATATGCAAGAATCTAGGTTCAAAAATTTTTCTTCCGAGATTATATATCTAACTATCTAGGGGAACTGCTTGTCCAAAGCACATAGCATCCTGTACTTACCATCTTCTGGAACCAAAATCTTCATCTTGTTTCACCTTAATTTTCTGTCAGAAGCCCAATGTACACTGTTCATTAGAGACTTCAGTAGGTGAATCTGTGTAGAATTACATAGGGAGCAAAAATGCTCTTTTGTTCTTTGTTTTCAGTTAAGAAGGGAAAACAATAACATGTGGAGAAAGTTGACAGATATCGTCTTAACCATGTAAGATTCCCTGGAGGAAGCAATGGCAACCCACTCCAATATTCTTGCCTGGGAAATCCCATGGACAGAGGAGCCCGGTGGGCTACAGTCTATGAGGTCACAGAGTCAGACACGACTGAGCACGCACAAGCACTATCTTAATCATGTGATCAAGTTGAGTTCATTAGAAATGGTGGGGGGCAGGTGGGGGTGGGGAGGGAGGAACTTCCCTGGTGGTTCAGTGGTTAAGATTCCATCCTTTCAATGCAGGGGCATGGGTTCAGTCCCTAGTCGGTTCCACGTGAGGCAGAGTGAGACCAAAAAGAAAAAAAAGAAAAGAAACAAAGAAAGAAATGAAAGAAAAATGGGATAAATCAATATTTTGTCAACTAGGTCATGAACATCTCCAATTTATACTCGGATGGTTTTATCCATTACATAACATTTCCCCTTGAGCCATGGATTCCTGGCTTGTTTATCAGAAGCAATTCAAACCAACCAGCTTCTTCCTGTTAGCAGCATTCCATAGATAAGGACTCTCTTGCTAGCAAACCCCTTTAGCTCTTTTGTTAGGAGGTAATCATTAGCATGTTTCCAAAGAGATATGGTCTAGTCACCTGCCTTATTTCTGCCCTCACTCTCTATCCCCCCAATCAGAGAAGAGGAGACTGCAGGCTGATCACTTAACCCTTTCTCTCCCATTTGTGCTAAGCAGATTCAGTTGTGTCCGACTCTTTGCAACTCCGTGGACCGTAGCCTGCTAGGCTCCTCTGTCCATGGGATTCTCTAGTCAAGAATACCAGAGTGGGCTGCCATCCCCTTCTCCAGGGGATTTTTCCAACCCCGGGATTGAACCCACATCTCTTACATCTCCTGCAATGGCAGGCAGGTTCTTTACCACTAGTGCCACCTGGGAAGCCCTTCCTTCATAGACATCACAAATATATTCATGTATTCTTCTCTATTCATTTTTCACCCTGGCATGCTTCATTAAATAGAAATTCTTGGTCTAGATATAACAGTGTTTATCAGTAGTTTGCTTTAAAGTTTCTACTTTTGAAAATTATGTTTAGGAAATTGCTTCTGACCTCAGGTCACAAAGATATACTGCTTTATATCCTTCTAGGAACTATATTGGGTTCAGTTCAGTTCAGTTGCTCAGTTGTGTCCGACTCTTTGTGACCCCATGAACTGCAGCACGCCAGGCCTCCCTGTCCATCACCAACTCCCAGAATTTACTCAAACTCATGTCCATTGAGTTGGTGATGCTATCCAACCATCTCATCCTCTGTCATCCCCTTCTCCTGCCCTCAATTTTTCCCAGCATCAAGGTCTTTTCAAATGAGTCAGCTCTTCACATCAGGTGGCCAAAGTATTAGAGTTTCAGCTTCAACATCAATCCTTCCAATGAACACCCAGGACTGATCTCCTTTAGGATGGACTGGTTGAATCTCCTTGCTGTCCAAGGGACTCTCAAGAGTTTTCTCCAACACCACAGTTCAAAAGCATCAATTCTTTTGCACTCAGCTTTCTTTATAGTCCAACTCTCACATCCATACATGACCACTGGAAAAACCACAGCCTTGACTAGACAGAACTTTGTTGGCAAAGCAATGTCTCTGCTTTTTAATATGCTGTCTAGGTCATAACTCCTTCCAAGTGTTATGCCCGATGTCTGAATCCCCAAGTGGGAAGAGAGAAGGCCTCCAAGACAATGCAACTCACAAAAAGGGAAGTTTATTGCTGACTCGAGTCAGGGCTCCTGCTGCATCCAACACCGTGGTGCGGGGTCAGAGAGCCCCGAGCCCAAGCTGTCACACAAATTTATAGGGTGAGCACACGCCATTGGTAGTTGGTTTAAGCGGATTGCAAAGCAATTTCATTGGTCAAAACTTTCGCGCCCGTGGGACTTTCCTGGGGGTTTCCGCTCTGTTCCTAATTGGCAAACAGCAGTCAGTGTTAAGCGAAAGCTGATCCAGGTGGCCTGATAATCTTACCACCCAGAAGTAGGAAGGCCTACTCCTAATCTAAGCTGCCTGCCATGGCATTACTTCTGCTTGCCTCACACAAGGAGTAAGCGTCTTTTAATTTCATGGCTGCAATCACCATCTGCAGTGATTTTGGAGCCCAGAAAAATAAAGTCAGTGACTATCTCCACTGTTTCCCTATTTATTTGCCATGAAGTGATGATTTTAGTTTTCTGAATGTTGAGCTTCAAGCCAACTTTTTCACTCTCCTCTTTCAGTTTCATCAAGAGGCTCTTTGGTTTTTTTTTCACTTTCTGCCATAAAGATGGTATCATCTGCATATTTGAGGTTATTGATACTTCTCTCTGCAATCTTGATTCCAGCTTGTGCCTCATCCAGTCCAGCATTTCTCATGATGTACTCTGCATATAAGTTAAATAAGCAGGGTGACAATATATAGCCTTGACATACTCCTTTTTCTATTTGGAACCAGTCTGTTGTTCCATATTCAGTTCTAACTGTTGCTTCCTGACTTGCATACAGGTTTCTCAAGAGGCAGGTCAGGTGGTCTGGTATTCCCATCTGTTTCAGAATTTTCCACAGTTTATTGTGATCCACACAGTCAAAGGCTTTGGCATAGTCAATAAAGCAGAAATAGATGTTTTTCTGGAACTCTCTTGCTTTTTCGATGATCCAGCAGATGTTGGCAATTTGATCTCTGGTTCCTCTGCCTTTTCTAAAACCAACGTGAACATCTGGAAGTTCTCAGTTCACGTACTGTTGAAGCCTTGATTGGAGAATTTTGAGCATTACTTTACTAGCAGGTGAGATGAATGCAATCGTGCAGTAGTTTGAGCATTCTTTGGCATTGCCTTTCTTTGGGATTGGAGTGAAAACTGACCTTTTCCAGTCCTGTGGCCCTGCTGAGTTTTCCAAATTTTCTGGCATATTGAGTGTAGCACTTTCACAGCATCATCTTTTAGGATTTGAAATCACTCAACTGGAATTCCATCACTTCCACTAGCTTTGTTTATTGGGTAATGTTTTCTAAATCATCTCAGAGCTGGAACAACCCTCCAAAACTCTTAGCTTTATGCACACATCCCTGGTCCAACTCTCTGTGCACAGGGCATGGGCTGAAGGATCCTTCCTGAGAATTTGTCCTCACTTAAAACTCAACATTCAGAAAACAAAGATCATGGCATCTGGTCCCATCAGTTTATGGCAAATAGCTGAGGAAACAATGGAAACAATGATAGACTATTTTGGGGGCTCCAAAATCACTACATATGGTGACTGCAGCCATGAAATTAAAAGATGCTTGCTCCTTGGGAGAAAAGTTATGACCAACCTAGACAGCATATTAAAAAGCAGAGACATTACTTTGCCAGTAAAGGTCCGTCTAGTCAAAGCTATGGTTTTTCCAGTAGTCATGTATGGATGTGAGAGTTGGACAATGAAGAAAGCAGAGCACAGAAGAACTGATGTTTTAGAACTGTGGTATTGGAGAAGAGTCTTGAGAGTCCCTTGGACAGCAAGGAAATCCAACCAGTCCATCCTAAAGGAGATCAGTCCTGAATATTCATTGGAAGGACTGATGCTGAAGCTGAAACGCCAATACTTTGGCCACCTGATGTGAAGAACTGACTCATTTGAAAAGACCCTGATGCTGGGAAAGATTGAAGGTGGGAGAAGGGGACGAGAGAGGATGAGATGGTTGAATGGCATCACCGACTCGATGGACATGAGTTTGAGCAAGCTCCAGGAGTTGGTGATGGATGGGGAAGCCTGGCGTGCTGCAGTCCATGGGGTCACAAAGAGTTGGACAGGACTGAGTGACTGACTGAACTGGACTAGCCCACAGCGTTTAGAGAGCCATCCAACTCCAAGAACTCTGTGAGTCATTTTGCCTTCAGCTTCCTCATGCTGCTTGGACTTTCAGTTTGGCATCTTTTGGGCATCCTGGGTTTTGTTTATAGCTTGACTATGTACCCTACTTCTACCCCTCATTTTTAAAGTAAAGCATTTGCAGTATTTCTAGTATACAGCCTTGGCGATAGGCCATCTTTTTACTAACCTTGTCTTCTGTGTTAACCAAGCAGTTATAATTCCTTTCCCTTGTAATGACATGTTTTAGATCATTTAATAATAGCAATGGAAGAACTATGGTTCAGGCATCCAAAATGCAGCTGAGTGGCCATTGTGGGTGTGGTTTCCGGCACTTTCCTGCATCAATTCCTGAATTTTCTGAACTGTATCAAACTCAAGGATACCACAAGCCATTTTTCAAAACAATATCTGCTAGCCAAGTACAGTCTTATGGACTCAAGTTCTCCCCTTGTAACTGTGCAACAATTTCAGACCCCAAGGAATCCTTGCTAAACAAGCACCCTTACCTCTTATCAGCTTATACTCCTAATTTTTTTCCCCCTGCACTGCATGGCATACAGGGTTTTAATTCCCCAATCAGGGTTTGAACCTAAACCTCTTGTTGTGGGAGCTCGGAGTCCTAACCACTGGCCCTCTAGGGGATTCATTCCAATCCTAATTCTTGATGAACAATTTAGCAGTTGTTGCCTGTTAAGCCTCCTTCATTTTGTAAACCATCAGAACACAATTCAAGTGTTTCATGAGTCTGTCTCTCCCAGGTTATAGCTCTCAGCTTGAATAAAATTCACTTCTCTCCTTTGTTATGGAGTACACATTGATTATTTGCATTGCTACTTGTAACATCATAGAATAGAAATCTCTATTCTATGGGGGATAGGAAACGTTTGCAGGGAGATAACAAATACCTAAAGAAGAATTTTACGAAGGTTCTGCCTAATGTTAAATGTGATATGAATTTTCCTCAATGTATACTTTCAATCATCAGTAAAATATTATGTTTTGTTTTGCTCTCTTTTTGGTTGCCTGGCATGTGGGATCTTAGTACCTGACCAGGGATTGAACCTGCACCCTCTGCATTAGAAGTAAGAACTCCTAAGTGCTAGACTGCCAGAGAAGGTCCAAAACATTCTCTTCTTATCAATGCCTTTCATCAGTAGTCTGAACTTGGATATGGCTAAAGATTGAGGCTGCTCATGGAATCCCCTTAGGTTACAATTTGAGATTCAAATTCCACTTCTCATATTATCTGTTGGACCTTGGACAAATTCTGTAACTTCTCAGAGTCTCGGAAGACTCTTTTTTCTCTTTTCTATCAGAATAATATGTATCTCACAAGACTGTTGTGTTGAATGAGGAAGGTTGTGTATGTGACTTTTGTTCCTCTCTCCTCATGGAAAAGAATAGTAGGATGGAGAGTTTTCAGGGAGCATTTGGATTCCTTAAATAACTCATGCTCCAAAACTGGGTAAATAATTCAGCCTCAGTGTACCTTAGTCTCACTGTGTATAAAATAGTCTTTAAGATTTCTTTCAAATAAAAAAGTTTATGATTTAAGATTCTGTAACTATATTTAGGATAAAAGGCTGATAAGGCTTCTGGGCAGTTGTTTTTCTTTGCAAATATTTAATTAGGTTTATAAGTTTACAAAATGAAAGAAGTGATTTATGAGTTAAATATTTCCCAAGTTAGCATAGGGTATTTCTTAAATTACCTGCCTTATCCTCATACACAGTTATGTCATAACCAATTACAAGAGGTGTATCAAATAATTTAGTTCTAAAATGACTAATTTGAGTGGTAAATACAATGGAAGGAAGGAGGAAATCCAGTAGAGGGAGATCAGAATTGGAAAAATGTTGGGGGTGCATTGATACAATCTGCTTTTACTTTGGAAGTTTATTTAGACATTTATTTCTTAAAAAGCAACAGTAGACTAACTTAAGTCTTCTTTTGTTAATATGCCAATTTGATGATCATGGGAAATTTCTAGCTACTAGTAGAAACCAACTTTATTCCTCTAGCTCAAAATGACAAAGAACCAAGGGAAGCAGAACTGATAAAGATTCTCTCTGAGTATATTTTTACTTTTTTACAAGTTATTGATCTTCAGTAAGCTTCTTTTTGTTATAGGTGATCTAAATTGATCCATGGTAAATGGAAAATAATAGTCTATTCTTAAATAACTGTGAACAGGAGGTTCAAAACTAGCTCCTGTTGGAAGCAGTTGCAGAATGTTGAAGAAATCTGTACAGGCACACACATAAAGAGAACTCTCTCAGCAATGGAGGAGCAGCTGAGCTACGTTGCTGCAGAAGGCCATCGATCACATTTATTATACTGCAGACAGCAGCAATTTTAAGTGAGGCTGGGTTTCCTGAATGAATTCCAATAACTCAAGTTATGATTCCTAAACTGTGTGTCAGACTAATTCAATATTACTTTTAGGCTAAATAAATAAATAAATGTTGAAATTATTAGCCCCATAATATGGGTAAAAGAACATGATTTTATTACCCTAATCATTAATAACAGCATTACAAACCAAATGATGATTTTTTTTTTAAAAATCAAATAATGAGAGAAATTGTGCAAATCCAAATTACTGCATTACAGTTTCACAAATGGTCAGTTTTTTGGTTTGTTTTTACAGTAAAGATAAATTTATTTTGGAGTGTTATTTGAAACCTGAAAAATAACTTTTTTTTCCAAAATGGAAATGCTTTTCTTTTGTTTTTGTTGATTTTAAGTCATTCATGGTCATGAAAAAAGAATACAAGACATTTAAAAAGAATTTCCCTCATATAACACCTTTTGGGGATTTGTGTAAAAAAAAAAGTTAAATATTTTCCAGACTTTTAATACAGAGCTTTCCTTCCTTCCATCTGTCTATCCATCCATCCATGCCATCTTTCCATATTCAGAAGTAGAGAGGTGGACTTGAGGCAGGACAGAGGGGTTTCCCTGTTCCCAGGAAGTAGAAGACTCACAAAACATATCACCAGGGCATTGTTCAGGCTCCCCTGAGGACAAAGACAGGCAGACCTGCTGTAGGGTAGGGAGAGCTAAGTGCTGGGAGTTTGGGTCTCCATGCCCTCATTTCAGGTCAGTTTTTTACTAATGTGAGACCATGGGCAAATCATCTCGTCCTCATTTATAAAATATATGTTCTTTGCATGTTAGTATATCTTGAATTAGATTCTGCTTTATAACTTTGTTTTGAAAAAGGGATCATTAACTTTTGATAAAAGGTAATTTCTAAATTTATGAGACCATTTAATTGGTGGATGCTCTGAAATACTCTAACCAATATGTGATGCTGTATATATGTTTTCAAGCCCCGTAATGACCATTTAGCTAGCTTCCTTTAGGCTGAGTTTAAAACACTTAAATTTTGTTTTTGAGGAATAGAGATAAAACAGATGTTTCTGTTGGCTCTGAGAAAATGCTTTAAACAATTGATCATGCCTTGTCATTGATAAAATGATACTAGCACTGGGATCAGTAACACAGACAAGGGCTTGGGAGTGGTTGTCTATGCATGCAGAATTTCAAAGATGTGGGCCTCAGGAATACAGGGGGTTTTGTATGGAGCTGAATGAACCTTCCACAGTCTGAAAGACCATCTTTGGGAAACAAATATCTGGTTGCCATGGAGACACTCAAGGTGGATGAAGGATGGATTAATCAAAATACAGTAAATCCTTTTTACGAGCTTCCTAAGAAATCTAGTGTGACGTGCACCCTCTGGTCTGTCTCCTCTTATTCTTCCCTCCATCGCACAGGAAATCCACCATGGACTACAATGACACACACTGATTGTTCTGAGTTCTATGTACACACTAACAATACTCTCTCTTGCCTGAAAGGCATGATCAAACAAGCACAAGTGCTCTTCAAACATTTATTTTTTAAAATAGTTTCTGAAATGTAAGAAAAAAATCATCCTATCCTCTCTGCTGTAAAAAGAAAAGAGTGGTTAGAAATAGCCTCTGAAAATTGATTATTGAACTACATTCTCTGGGAAATAAAGGATATGAAATAATTTGTGCTGAGATAGACGCTGCATCCAGATTGAGTCTAAATGCACAACTGATCTGATAAATTTAGCTTTTCAATTCAGTAAAAAAAATTTTAGAAAGCCTTCTCAGTCCCAGTATCAGTTAAATAAAGCAATGAATCTAAATAAATTATTAAGTTGAATAAATTAAGTGAATAAATAAATTAAACGGCCTTCCTTCCCAACAAACTGACAGGCCAAATTAATCAAAATAGTTAATCCAGTTGTGGGGGACATTTCCAGAAGCCTCCAGTAAATCATTTTGGAGCAGCCAATTCAATTTTAAGCCTGGTCTTGAATAGTCACTGCGTCAAGTAGATTGGATAAGCTTGCACAGAATCAAGACAATGTAAGTAGGTTTTGGATGCTCTCCAAGAACAGATAGAAGTTCACAGTGAGGATGTCAGTTACTGCAGGTGAGGTACCCTGTACCTCTGTACCAGTACAGGGTACAGGCAGAGAGGTTTTCCAGGTCAGCATACCATATTTGAAACTCCAAGCGTTCTCACAGACTGAAGGGAACAGAAGATGCAAATTCCAAAGGAACTCAGCACAAAGTAAAAAAGTGATTCTCCATTCAGGTTGACTTTGCATGATTAGGGGTAGGGAAGGCTGGGAGTGGGTGCTACTGAATTTTGGTGGGTAGAAGACAGGGATGCTGCTAAACATCCTACAGTGCACAGGACAGCCTCTTGAGGAAAAGAAAAACGTTGACAGTGCTGAGGTTGAGAAATCCTGCAGAAGAAGAAAGAGTTAGTAGATTCTAAGCAGCACCTTAGAGTGAGCACATAATCACGGATATACATAAATTCTGAGCTAAGCAATAGGAATCCGCTCTGAGCTTGGAATCTGAAGACCTGAATCTCAATTGGAGCCTTGCTATTTATTTTTACCTGTGACTTGTCAAGCCTCTTTGAACCCAGTTGTTTAATTTGTTAAATGTTGATAGTAATATCAGCTTACATGATAGCAAGGATTGAGTGAGAGAACAGATACAAAAACATGGAATACAGGGTTAGTACTCAGGAAATAATGATTGGAAACAGACCAGCCAGCTTATCTTTTATGTGTGTGTGTGTTTGTTTTTGTTTTGTTTTGTTTTGAGGCAAGGCTGGTCAGTTTTGGCCAACAGTGACAATAAAAAGAAAAAAAAATGTTTGACATTTCTTATTCATTTTGGCTCTTGATGTATTACAGGGGAGGAAAGTTTTCTTCAACCCTCTTAGGCTAGATCTGAAAATTAAACTCATCTAAGACAGATTAACAGGAAAAACACGTATACATTTTACTGAATTGTTACAAATACATGGGCTCCTCCCCTAGAGAATGAAGACCCAAAGAAAAGGACCAGAGTTCAGTTCAGTTCAGTTCAATCACTCAGTCATGTCCGACTCTTTGCGACCCCATGAATCGTAGCACGCCAGGCCTCCCTGTCCATCACAAACTCCCGGAGTTTACTCAAACCCATGTCCATCAAGTCAGTGATGCCATCCAACCATCTCATCCTCTGTCATCCCCTTCTCCTCCTGTCCCCAATTCCTCTCAGCATCAGGGTCTTTTCCAATGAGTCAGCTCTCCACATCAGGTGGCCAAAGTACTGGAGTTTCATCTTCAGCATCAGTCCTTCCAATGAACACCCAGGACTGATCTCCTTTAGGGTAGGATGGACTGGTTGGATCTCCTTGCAGTTCAGGGGGCTCTCAAGAGTCTTCTCCACACCACAGTTCAAAAGCATCAATTTTTCGGTGCTCAGCTTTCTTTGTAGTCCAACTCTCACATCCATACAAGACCACTGGATAAACCATAGCCTTGATCAGACGGACATTTGTTGGCAAAGTAATGTCTTTGCTTTTTAATATGCTATCTAGGTTGGTCATAACTTTCCTTCCAAGGAGTAAGCGTCTTTTAATTTCATGACTGCAATCAGCATCTGCAGTGATTTTGGAGCCCAAAAAATTAAAAGTATGTAGACAAAGAAACAATAAATTTGTGATGAATTGAGAAGACAGAGATATTTGCACTATGAGTAGTCAATGACAAAGGAGAAACTAGGAAGATAAGATTTAGTTTACAAAGTTTATTTATACATATTTCTCAGCCTCCATTTCCCTATCTCTGGTAATAAGGGTGCCTTTCTTCCTCCTGGTACAAGGAGGGTGCATTCAAGTGGGGGATTGCTGTCCTGTTTCAGAGAAGAGAAAGGCAGGGGAGGTCAGAATGACCTTCCTCTTTCTGCTGTGTTCTTTTTTTCCCCTCATACTCCTTCTGTTCAAAATATTCAATACACCAAAGTGCCATATTTTGGGGTCACGTGTCTTTTCTTTTTCTTTTTTTCTGGCCATGCAGATGATATGCAGGATCTTAATTCCCCCACTAGGGATAAAAGCCTCTCTCACTGCAGTGGGAGCATGGAGTCTTACCACTGGGCCACCAGGGGAAGTCCCATGGGGTCCCATATTTTGAATCCCATTAGTATGACAGAGGATGAGATGGTTGGATGGCATCACTGACTCAATGGACATGAGTTTGAGCCATCTCAGGGAGATAGTGAAGGGCAGGGAAGCCTGGTGTGCTGCAGTCCGTGGGGTTGCGAAGCGTCAGACACAAGTGACTAAACATTAGTAGGAAATGATTTTTTGCTTAAAGCCTGCTGGATGTGAGGCTACAACGCAGCAGAAGGCTTGTGTATGGCTGAACCACACTGACTCCATTTTGTCAGCTCAATCTCAGGCCCACAGTCCAGCCCCTCCCCTTTCTGCATGACTGAGCTCTAGCCTACTCACTAGGAATGTGATAAGGAGCCAGATAAATTCTCTACGAACGTTTAGCTTTGCCTTCATCTGATATGAAAACTGCAGGAATGGCGTCTGCTGATGTAGACAGTTAATGCTCTCCAGGGCATGATGGTCATGAGGCCCTCCCTAGGGGGAAGGCGAGGAAAACAGCCCAGGTCCTATGGACGTGTTCCCGTAGTCAGATTAAGCTTTTAGGTTAGGCCCCTTGAATCCCCCCTACCTCTTTCAGCAGCACAGAGTGAAGTTTCAAATGCCTCTGGATCTTTGTCAGCCTGATTCTGCCTGCATATGAGTTACCCACAATGAACTTCATAATTGCACTACATGGAGTTTCCTGCTTTGTTTTTCTGCCTCAAAGTTCCTTCTCAGTTTGAAGGATGTTACTCAATATTCCCTCCATCTAACACTTTGCATTAGAAAGAAGAAGAGCTAGGAAAGGTGTTAGGGGAGAGGCAATGTGGAGGAGTGTACCTTAGGAAAGATGGATAGGAAGCATGGCATGCAGGTATCTGACAGAACTTCAAAAAGGAAGTTTTGCTGTGAGACGGGCAATGTACAGAGGAGCCTGGAGGGCTACAGTCCATTGAGTCGCAAGAGTCGGACACAACTGAAATGACTTAGCACGCAAGTTCCCACACAGGCAATGTAACCTTCTCTTTTATATCACTGAACAACCTTCAGTAAAGTGTTACTCACTCCCCTGTGAATTATGGGTTTGAATTCTTTTTGTTTTGTTTTTGATACAAGAAAGTGCAGCATCCTGCTCCAGAGTGAATACAAAGGACTGACACTAGTCCACATTAAAAAAAAAAAAAAATTACCCCAAACTTGGAAATAAGTCAAAAGGTAGTTAATGTCATGGGCTACCCTGGTGGCTCAGTGGTAAATAATCTTACACTGAGAACTTTAGCTTGTTGGTACAATTAATTAGAGCCCAGAGATTTAATAATGTATAATTCTTAAAGCTAATCTCTGGCAGTTATTTTCTTCTTTGCTTGGTAGGAAAGACAAACCTGAAGGTGATGGCTTTATTACCCTATAGGATTTTAACCACTGTATATCTTTATCTAACTTTGTTGGTGTTGTTGTTCAGTCCCTCCTCAGTGGTGCTCGACTCTTTACAACCCCATGGACTAGAGCACGCCAGGCTTCCTTGTCCTTCACTATCTCCTGGAGTTTGTTCAAACTCATGTCCATTGAGTCGATGATGCCATCCAACCATCTCATCCTCTGTCACGCCCTTCTCCTGCCCTCAGTCTTTCCCAGCATCAGTGTCCTTTCCAGTGAGTCTGCTCTTCACATCAGGTGGCCAAATGATTGGAGCTTCCACTTCAGCATCATTCCTTCAAATGAATATTCAGGATTGAGTTTATTTAGGATTGACTGCTTTGATCTCCTTGCAGTCCAAGGGACTCTCAAGAGCCTTCTCCAGCTCCACAGTTTGAAAGCATCAATTCTTTTTTTTTTTTTTAATCTTTTTTTCTTTTTTTTTTTCCATTTATTTTTATTAGTTGGAGGCTAATTACTTTACAATATTGTAATGGTTTTTGCCATACATTGACATGAATCAGCTATGGATTTACAATGTGTTCCCCATCCTGATCCCCTCTCCCGCCTCCCTCTCTATCCCATCCCTCTGGGTCTTCCCAGTGCACCAGCCCTGAGCACTTGTCTCATGCATCCAACCTGGGCTGGTGATCTGTTTCACCCTTGATAGTATACTTGTTTCAATGCTGTTCTCTCAGAACATCCCACCCTTGCCTTCTCCCACAGAGTCTAAAAGTCTGTTCTGTACATCTGTGTCTCTTTTTCTGTTTTGCATATAGGGTTATCATTACCATCTTTTAAAATTCCATATATATGTGTTAGTATACTGTATTGGTCTTTATCTTTCTGGCTTACTTCACTCTGTATAATGGGCTCCAGTTTCATCCATCTCATTAGAACTGATTCAAATGAATTCTTTTTAATGGCTGAGTAATATTCCATGGTGTATATGTACCACAGCTTCCTTATCCATTCGTCTGCTGATGGGCATCTAGGTTGCTTCGATGTCCTGGCTATTATAAACAGTGCTGTGATGAACATTGGGGTGCACGTGTCTCTTTCAGATCTGGTTTCCTCGGTGTGTATGCCCAAGAGTGGGATTGCTGGGTCATATGGCAGTTCTATTGCCAGTTTTTTAAGGAACCTCCACACTATTCTTTATAGTGGCTGTACTAGTTTGCATTCCCACCAACAGTGTAAGAGGGTTCCCTTGAAAGCATCAATTCTTTAGCGCTCAGCGTTTCTTACGGTCCAACCCTCACATCCATGCATGACTACTGGAAAACCCATAGTTTTGACTTTATGAATCTTTGTCAGCAAAGTAATGTCTTTGCTTCTTAATACTCTGCCTAGGTTTGTCATAGCTTTCCTTCCAAGGAGGAAGTGTCTTTTACTTTTGTGGCTGCAGTCACCATCTGCAGTGATTTTGGACCCCAGGAAAATAAAGCCTGTAACTATTTCCATTTTTTCCCATCTATTTGCCTTGAAATGATGGGACTGGATGCCATGATCTTACTTTTTTGAATGTTGAGTTTTAAGCCAGTTTTTTTCACTCTCCTCTTTAACCTTCATTAAGAGGCTCTTTAGTTTCTCTTCGCTTTCTGCCAGTAGGGTAGTGTCATTTGCATATCTGAGGTTGTTGATATTTCTCCCTGCAATCTTGATTCCAGCTTGAGCTTCATCCAGCCTGGCATTTTGCATGATGTACTCTGCATATAAGTTAAATAAGCAGGGTGACAATATACAGCCTTGATGTAATCTTTCCCAATTTGGAACCAGTCTGTTGTTCCATGTCTGGTTCTAACTGTTGCTTCTTTACCTGAATGCAGGTTTCTCATGAGGCAGGTAAAGTGGTCTGGTATTCCCATCTCTTTAAGAATTTTCCAGTTTGTTGTGATCCACACAGTCAAAGGCTTATCTAACTTAGCAATTTTATTTCAGCATTAACTTTCCATTTATTGTAAATTCTCAGTTTCTTAAATTCTCCTTTGGTTTTATTCTGCTAGTTCCTTTATAAGTTTGATGAATCACTGACATGTGCTGATTAAGAGCTATGCTTTTTAACATTTTGAGACTATACTTTGATACCCACATACTGACTTTGTGTGTTAGGAAGTTTGTCCCTTCCTTCAGTTCAGTTCAGTCATTCAGTCGTATCCAACTCTTTGCGACCCCATGGACTGCAGCATGCCAGGCCTCCTGTCCATCACCGACTCCCGGAGCTTGCTCAAACTTTTGTTCATCGAGTCGGTGATGCCATCCAACCATCTCATCCTCTGTTGTCCCCTTCTCCTCCTGCCTTCAATCTTTCCCAGCATCAGGGGCTTTTCCAATGAGTCAGTTCTTCACATCAGATGGCCAAAGCATTGGAGTTTCAGCCTCAGCATCAGTCCTGGAAAAGAATATTCAGGACTGATTTCCTTTAGGATGGACTGGTTGGATTTCCTTGTAGTTCAAGGGACTCTCAAGAGTCTTTTCCAACACCACAGTTCAAAAGCATCAATTCTTTAGCACTCAGCTTTCTTTATAGTCCAACTCTCACATCCATATATGGCTAATCAAGAAACCTATTTTCTTCAAGTACAATTTCTAGAAGGTAGTATATTATTTATTTTTAATAACAAAATTACAGGAAGCCTGAGGTCATCCTATATAAATTCTACAAATTAACAGCCTTATATTCATTGTGGCATCATTTACAATAGCCAAGATATGGAACATTCCAAATGTCCATTGATGAATGAATGGATAAAGAAGATGTGAAATATATATAGATATAAACATGTATATATATCATATATATTTGATACCACTAAGTCATAAAAAGGAATGAAATTCTGCCACTTGTGACAACATGGGTAGACCTTGAACATGTCATGCCAAGTAACATAAGTCAAACAGAGAAAAACCAATACTGTGTGATTTCATACATATGTGGAATCTGTAAAACAAACCAAACAAAATAAAAGCAAACTTATAGATATGGAGTATAGATCAGAGGTTAACAGAGGGGAAGGGGGTTGGGGGTGGGTGAAGTGGGTGAAGGAGTCAACTGTATGGTGATGGATGATAACTAGACTTGTGGTAATCACTCTGCAGTGTATACAGTTGTTGGATTATAACACTACATCTGAAACTTATATAATAATTTTGAAAATTTACAAATTAAATTCCTGCACACACAATAAAGCACAATTTTTAATCATAGTTATTTCTAGAATACTCAAGGTATTATGACTTAATAACTTGCTACAAAATAATTATACATTTTGCTTTCACAGAGACAAAATTTGTTTTATAGCAATTTCAATGCATACTTCCCTTTGTCTTATATCCTATAGAAATGCAATTTTTTTTTTTTTGGTGACTGTATACTTTAATAAGTTTTATTTTTGTCAAGCTATAAAATTTCATTGGCAATTATAACTGTAAGGTAACATCTATCTCAAGAGCTACAAAAAGTTATTGGAAATGTGTCCTGCAAATTATTACCGCAAATATACTGCCATTTTTAAACTGGAGTATTATAAGTATAGATTTTAGAAATCAGTTTAGGATTTTACTCCTTATACATTGAATTTCCATCAGTATCACTGTCCTTACTTTGTTCACCAATTTCAACTATTAGAATTTACACAGTTGCAGCAGTTTATTCTTCAAGTTATGTTTGCCATCTATGACACTGAAAGGTATATTCTTTCAGCAATTTAAAACTCTTCTTTAAAAATCATGTTGTTGTATGTAATACAGAGAAAAGAATATTGAATTTGAATTTTAGTTTTGAATCATAAATGGAATTCTCAGTTGAATCGAAACTTCTTACTCTTTTTGGTCCTAGAGAAGGGAAAGGCTACCCACTCCAGTATTCTTGCCTGGAGAATCCCCAGGGACAGAACTTGGCGGACTTCAGTCCATGTGGTCGCAAAGAGTTGGACACGACTGAGCAACTAAGCACCACACTCCTTTTTGGTATTGCTGATATTGGGAAAGTTATCAATATCAAGAGATTCTCAATAAACATTATTGCTTCATTTGTCTTTCAAAAAAGTATTAATTCCCTTGATGCTTCTAAGTGCATTGTGTACTTCGAATTTTTGTTCCTGCATCATTTTTAATTTAATGTCAACTTTACCAAAGCTATTACAAGTTAGTAGTAACCAAATAAATGTTGAAATGATTATTTTCAATCATACCTTGGACTTGTGTTGCAGAAAATGCACCACCACAGTGGTTTTTAACAGAACATTGCATTCTTCCTTTAAGTAAGTTTCTAGTGTCATGACAACTTCACTTTCTCATGTGAGGTTTTTTCCCCCCCAAAATGGCTTCAAATTTCTTACCTAAAATTGTTTTCAATAAACTCCAATATTGATGTCAAACAATTGTATGTTTTTTTTATCACTTTTAAACAAAACAAACAATATAGGATGTTTTCTCTTTTTTTCAGGGATTTGTTGCTATGATCCCTTATGTTTTCCATGTGTAGTTATGACACTGTCATACTCCTAGTCATTCAAATTATTTTGCATAGATTATTTTGTTTATTACTTGTAGAATTGTCTAGATTATTTTTGTAGGCATTCTACCGAGAATTGATAGTATCTGTGTCAATAGAGCTTAACTGTTTTTCCCCAGGAAACTCTAGCTCAAGGAGATAAGATTGCTAAACAGTAAATAACTAACTTCATCATTTGCTTCAGGAAATTTCTGCACACCAATTTATCAAGGCAAACAGTTACCTCACAGTGGAAAATAGCAAGTCATGTGAAAAGAACTGTGTGTTCACCTGGGCAAACAGCTTGCTTATCAGAACAAGAGTTTGTGCTTACAGACTTGATTCAAGACTTAATTTGCCCACTAATCCTAAACTATTAGGTTACAATCTTTGTCTAATCCTTACCAGTTCCCTATTTGGAAGAGCTTGCCTTAAGTTACCTGAACACAGACTGTTGAGACACTAACATTCTGTCAAGACGGCTCTCACTTGATACTGTGAGTCCAATACACTTGGTTTCCCCTGACCAACAGGTTTTTCTGATAGTTCTTGTGCAGTGAATATGCTATGCATAGATTTGTACTATAATTAACAGGCCTTCTTTGAAAAATAAGAATGACTTTCTCATCACCCTCAGGCGAAGGGCTGGGAGCAGTAAAAAGTACATCGTGGAAAGACATCATGAAAACAAGATGTTGAAATACTGATGTGACTGATGGAAAACCATTAGTGACTGTTCCTATAACCAGATCCTTGAGGGAGTTGCTGAGAAAGGGTGTCACTAGCCTAGACATGGAACAACAGACTGGTTCCAAATAGGAAAAGGAGTACGTCAAGGCTGTATATTGTCACCCCGCTTATTTAACTTATATGCAGAGTACATCATGAGAAACGCTGGACTGGAGGAAGCACAAGCTGGAATCAAGATTGCCGGGAGAAATATCAATAACTTCAGATATGCAGACGACACCACCCTTATGGCAGAAAGCGAAGAACTAAAGAGCCTCTTGATGAAAGTGAAAGAGGAGAGTGAAAAAGTTGGCTTAAAGCTCAACATTCAGAAAACTAAGATCATGGCATCTGGTCCCATCACTTCATGGGAAATAGATGGGGAAACAGTGGAAACAGTGGTTGACTTTATTTTGGGGGGGCCCAAAATCACTGCAGATGATGATTGTAGCCATGAAAGTAAAAGACGCCTACTCCTTGGAAGGAAAGTTATGACCAATCTAGACAGCGTATTAAAAAGCAGAGACATTACTTTGTCAACAAAGGTCCGTCTGGTCAAATCTTTGGTTTTTTCCAGTGGTCATGTATGGATGTGAGAGTTGGACTACAAAGAAAGCTGAGTACCGAAGAATTGACACTTTTGAACTGTGGTGTTGGAGAAGACTCTTGAGAGTCCCTTGGACTGTAAGGGATCCAACCAATCCATCCTAAAGGAGATCAGTCCTGGGTGTTCATTGGAAGGACTGATGCTGAAGTTGAAAGTCCAATACTTTGGCCACCTCATGCGAAGAGTTGATTCATTGGAAAAGATCCTGATGCTGGGAGGGATTGGGGGCAGGAGGAGAAGGGGATGACAGAGAATGAGATGGCTGGATGGCATCACTGACTCGATGGGCATGAGTTTGAGTAAACTCCGGGAGTTGGTGATGGACAGGGAGGCCTGGCGTGCTGCGGTTCATCGGGTCGCAAAGAGTCGGACACGACTGAGCGACTGAACTGAACTTAGCCAAAGGGCTAAACAAAGTCATGAAAGGCCTAAAGGTTTGACATTGAGGACTGTGCATTGTATATCTTTATCCCCGATCTGAGATTGGAAAGAACAGATATCTCTAGAGCACGAATAAGGAAGTAGAAGTTAATAATAAAAGGCATGCAAGGATTGGGATCTGGGCTTTGCCTGCGAATGGCATCAGCTCCCTGATCCCCACTTTATTTCTGAGTCTTATTTTTCCTTATTCTTCTGTGGAACTGCTCCCTCAGATTGGTTCGTTATTGGACTGGTCCAGACAAACAGTCAACATTATTAAAAATATACATACTCTTTTTCTAGTCATATAATGTGCTGAACACATTCCTATAAAATTTTTGCCTTTTAGAAATAGAAAAAAATTATATAATCTGTTCTACATAGTGTGTATCAGGGATTGTATCTAAAATAGGTGAGGGACTTCCCTGGTGGTCCAGTGGTTAAGAATCTGCCTTGCAATGTAGGGGATGTGAGTTTGATCCCTGGTTGGGAACTAAGATCCTACACGACATGGAGCAAGCCTGTGTGCCACAACTACAGAGCCCATGCGCCACAACTAGAGAGTCCGTGTGCCACAACAAAGGGTCCACACGAACCAGTGAAGATCTTGAGGGCCACAACTAAGACCTGACACAGCCAAATATAAAATAAAATAAGTAAGTGATACTTAGCACTTCTCACTTTAATCACGTTACTCAAGGGCTTCCCTTGTGGTTCAGCCAGTAAAGAATCCGCCTGCAATGTTGGAGGCCTACGTTCGATCCTTGGATTGGCAAGATCCCCTGGAGAAGGGAAAGGCTATCTACTCCAGTATTCTGGCCTGAAGAATTCCATGGGCTGTATATAGTCCATGGGTTCACAACGAGTTGGACACGACTGAGCGACTTTCACTTTACCAATCGCTTTATTTTTACTTTACTCAAATAGTGTTTGATTTGCTGTGATGTTTGTATTCTCAGAAAATGTTCTACATTTAATGTTATCACTTCTTGTGGTTTCTGACAGATGAAGAAAATTCTCATTTATTATGCTTATTAAGTTCTTAGATAACCTGAATATTAGTACTGTCACACCAAAACTGTATCATCTATATGTTTTTAACAATTTTGTGAGATATTTTATCTTATTTCCACATAGTTTCTATTTTATAGCATTAATAATTATAGCTATATTTAAAAATCACAGTTCAATTTCAAATGTATTACACTGTTGTTGATGTGCATTTAATTTTCTTCATGTTTATTTAGAGCATGTAATAAATGCTGCCAAACTTTCCAGGTGGCCCTAGTGATAAAGAACCTGCCTGCCAATGCAGGAGATGTAAGAGACTTGGGTTTGATCCCTGGGTTGGGAAGATCCCTTGGAGAAGGGAATAGCATCCCATTCTAGTATTCGTACCTGGAGAATCACATGGACAGAGGAGTCTGGCCAGCTACAATTCATAGGGTCACAAAGAGTTGGACACAACTGAAGCAACTTAGCACGCATACAAGGAATCGATATATACCCATGCACACACAAATTGTTAAAACTAAGAAACAAACACAGCAGGGTTGCAGGATACAGGATTAATATGCAAAAATTCAATTGTGTTGGGGCTTCTGATGTGGCGCAGTGGTGAAGAATTCATCTGCCAATGCAGAAGATGTGGGTTCCATCCCTGGATCAGGAAGATCCCTGGAGAAGGAAATGTCAACCCACTCCAGTATTCTTGCCTGGAAAGTCCCATGGACAGAGGAGCCTGGTGGGATCGCAAAGAGTCAGACGTGACTGAATGACTAAGCACGCAAACTTTGTACTATTATCAGTCTTGTCAATTTTTCCCCATTTTCAATGACTTTGATATAGAGATAAAATATAGATATCTTGGAAGTTGAAAGTTCTAGTAATATTTTTGAGTGTGTGTTATTTGGAGAATTTATGTGTTATGGTCCCTAAAATTTATTATTTGTAACATAAGGTGGACAATTATCAACCAGAACTTCCTTTGGATATTCAAATTATATGCATTTGTACCTGAATTTACATTGGGTTTAATAGTCTTTGGGTTTTTTTCTCTTCCAATTTAAATGAAAATTTATCAGTTGTGATTGACATGGAGAAAGATAGCAAATGCATACTGTGTCTAATCAGTGACACCTCAGAAATACCTTCTTTTGAAACTGGTAACTTTAAGTTCTTCTCCTTTTTCCTCCTGTATTTCACTTACTTTCTCAAAAAATTTGTGCAATTATACAAAAATATTTCTTTAATTTTCTCTAATGGAGCTCTGTTTTCTTATACTGATAACTTTTTAAAAATTCTTTTTTGACATCTGGAAAGAAGTTATGAATAACTTAATATCTTATAATTTGAAACGTTTAAAAAAAATAGGTTTGGGAAAAAATATAGCTATACAGTGTAGAAATCTGACAGATAATACCTTAACTAAATGATCAAAGTTAGCATTCTAGCAATGAGTGCAAAGGAACAAAATTTACCTATCCCAAATTGTCTCTTTGGCATTTGGATTATTTAGAGATATAAATGATCAAAAACCAAAAGACTGAAGAAGAAACTTTGACCTTCTCCCTAACTGCCTAAAAGAATGTAGATAGAGAACTTATTCTACAAAAGGAACTATCACCATAGGTAACGACAGTACAAACTAAGTATGGTTGAGAGGGAGGAACCTTGCAAAGTCTATCAAACTTCCTCTCCATGTTTCATTGTCTCTGTTGATCAAATGTTTGCTTTACTGTCTCCCTGTGAGTTGCCTTCCTCCTATTTGAAGCCCCAAACCTCTACTCACAACATCCTTTTTTGTCTTTAGCTTAAGGTGGTGTTTAAGGTGAAGGCTTCTGCCATATTGGTAAATTACTCAGTTCTCCTGGGTCTCTCCCATGTATCAGTTCAATTCAGTCGCTCAGTCATGTCCAACTCTTTGCGACCCCAGGGACTATAGCACACCAGGCCTTCCTGTCCATCATCAACTCCCAGAGTTTACTCAAACTCATGTCCACTGAGACAGTGATGCCATCCAGCTATCTCATCCTCTGTCGTCCCCTTCTCCTCCTGCCTTCAATCTTTCCCAGCATCAGGGGCTTTTCAACTGAGTCAGTTCTTTGCATCAGATGGCCAAAATATTGGCCACATTCAGCATCAGTCCTTGCAATGAATATTCAGGACTGATTTCCTTTAGGATGGACTGGTTGGATCTCCTTGCAGTCCAAGGGACTCTCAAGACTCTTCTCCAACACTAAAGTTCAAAAGCATCAATTCTTCAGCACTCAGCTTTCTTTATAATCCAATTCTCACATCCATACATGACTACTGGAAAAACCATAGCCTTGACTAGATGGACCTTTGTTGGCAAAGTAATATCTCTGCTTTTTAATATGTTATCTAGGTTGGTCATAACTTTCCTTCCAAGGAGCAAGCATCTTTTAATTTCATGGCTGCAATCACCATCTGCAGTGATTTTGGAGCCCCCCAAAATAAAGTCTGTCACTGCTTCCATTGTTTTCCCATCCATTTGCCATGAAGTGATGGGACCAGATGCCATGATCTTAGTTTTCTGAATGTTGAGTTTTAAGCCAGCTTTTTCACTCTCCTCTTTCACTTTCATCAAGTGGCGCTTTAGTTCTTCTTCACTTTGTGCCATAAGGGTGGTGTCATCTGCATATCTGAGGTTATTTATATTTCTCCTGGCAATCTTGATTCCAGCTTGTGCTTCATCCAGTCCAGCATTTCTCATGATGTATTCTGCATATAAGTTAAATAAGCAAGGTGACAATTTACAGCCTTGACATACTCCATTTCTGGTTTGGAACCAATCTGTTGTTCCACGTCCAGTTCTAACTTTTGCTTCTTGACCTGCATACAGATTTCTCAGGAGGCAGATCAGGTGGCCTGGTATTCCCATCTCTTGAAGAATTTTCTACAGTTTGTTGTGATCCACACAATCAAAGGCTTTGGCATAGTCAATAAAGCAGAAGTAGGTATTTTTCTGGAACTCTCTCGCTTTTTGAATGATCGAACAGATGTTGGCAATTAGACCTCTGGTTCCTCTCCCATGTGTACATGTTGTTAGACTTTTGTTTGATTTTCTCCTGTTAGTCTGCTCCTATCAATTTAATTCTTAGATCAGCCAGAAGAACCTAGAATAGTAGAGAAAAATTTCTCCCTCCCCGATATGAGACATGACATCATCATGTGCCTGCTAACATCATGAACTGAGGAGGAGTCAGTATCACTTGGAGACTAGAGATATCTTGGCCCCAGGCTGAGCAGTTGGAACTTGTCTCCTGTTTTCTCTTGAGATAAAGATAATGGCAGGAGCAAAATTCTGCTTGAGTAAAAGATAAGAAGGACACATTTTTGCAGGGGATCAAGGAGGCCTCCCAGACCACACATGCAAAGAAATACTCCTCAGGGGTCAGGGAAGGGAGGGGGAGCCAGCCTATAGTAGGTCCTGCCAGCCTCCCAGAAAACCTTATACTGAAATCCATCCTGGCTAAAAGATGTGTGTGCACATCAGGAAGGACCCCGAGTCAGGCCAAATGTGGGCAACCAGCAAGATGAATAAGAACCCAAAAAACTGGCTCCATATAAACAATGTAAGTCAATCCAAAAGCATATGGCTCACTCCAAGCCTGCTCATGTCTTCTTCCAGGGGTACTTGGCTTCTGATAAGTGCTTTACCCACTTCACTATCTCCCTCTCTTTGCTGAATTCTTTCTTCAAAGAAGGCAAGGATTGAGATCCTGATTCAAGTCTTCTGGGCCTCAAGGTCTAGTGGCTGGGTTTTGGTGCTGTTATCACTGCAGCCTGGGTTCAATTCCAGGTCAGGGAACTAAGATCCTTTTTCGAGTCACTGCATTCTGTAGGCCCCCTGAGATTAATTTCTGTGGTTTTCTTAACAAAACTCTTAACCTGAATTTATCATGAGGACAGATCAGATAACCCTGTGTGTCATTTTCCAAGATGAATTTTATGATACCAGATGGATGTTCTACAATTCATTTCAGTCCAGATACTAATAACCTGGAATTAGTACAGATATGGTGAAATGGGAATCCAAGTTCTTATTCTTGGAGCCAAAGAATGAACTTCATGAACGCACAAAGGGTCATAGTAGAAGTGAATAGGATTTTAGAGAAAAGAAAAGTACAAAGGCTCTTAGCATAGCCACTGAAAGGGTGTAAAGTGTCCCCCAAAAGGCAGGACTTATAGCAGTTTATATCCTTGCTGGTATTGTTCTGTACATTTTTGGTTGGCTCCTGTCCTTAAAATATGTCACTTCTAACCAATCAGTTTAAAGGTCACAATGTTTAATTTAACATTTTTATGGCTCTTGATCCTCAGATTAAGTCACCACCCTTTTTCATGCCCCCTGGCCATTTTACAATGGACCAAATGTATGAAACAAAGATTAATGATTACTAGTTGTTTTTCCCTCCAGCATATGGAACAGAAGTTAATTACTGCCCTTTCCAGGATTTGAGTGCTGATAATTTATCAGACTAAGGACACATTCCAGGAATTCAGGACAAAGGGTATAGTTCAAGGTTAATGGAGCGAGATGTTTATTGAAAATAAGACTGCGGTCTCAGAGTTCTACACTGACTGTCTAGCAATTTCTACCTCACTGGAGGTTATGGGACACAGTCCCACAAGACTGCCTCCACTTCAGATACCAGCTGCAATTCTTGGGTGTCCTCAAAGCACCAAATTTCTTCCCATCCAATCACAGATTTGGGGGTTCCCACAACCATGCTCCTCTGCTCAGTTTCGAAGGTTCTCTAAAATAGCTCACAGACTGCAGAAAACTGCTATACTTACAGTTTTATTATCAAGGATACAACTCAGAAACAGCCAAATGGAAGAGCTGTATAGCACTAGTGTTGAGGAGGGACTGGGGAGCACAGAGCTTTCACACTTTCTCCAGGTGGCTATCCTCCCAGAACACTGAAGTGTTCACCAACCCAGAAGCTTGCAGGACCTTGCTGTTCAAGAGCTTCTACTAAGCCTTCATTACCTTGACATGGTTAATTATGCCAACTAAAAGTTGAAGTTGTCACTCACCATCTGCTTCTATAAGGATGAAGTCACTAGGTACTTCAACCACTGATCTCCAACACACTGTGAAAGGAGTTCAGGGCAGAGATCAGAAATGAGGCACTCTGTGTTCTGGGAAAAACTGACAGAACAGACTTTCAGATATTTGGACAGTTTTAGAAGATTTTATGAGCCCATATTCTTGCATCTTTTCATATCTGGAAAAACACTAAAATCATTAATGGAGAAATCTCCTGGTGACTAGCAGCAACCTTCTTGTGACTACAAGCAACCTTCTGCCAAAATGTGTGCTTGATTGTGTATGTCTTCCCTTCATTAAAATCACATATATACCGACCTCCCCACTACCTCTCTGGAGCAGTTCCCCAGAGCTATCTGAGAGGTTGTCTCCCAGGCTATAGCCCTTATTAGGTCCCAAAGAAAATTTAAATCACATCTCTCACAATGTGCATTTTTTTTCAGTTAACGAAACATTGGTTTTGGGTGATTAAACTCAATCTCAAATGCCTCTTTACAGAGGCTGAACGTTCTATATTTCTAATCAGATGGCTGGGTTTTTTGGCAATAAGTGTCTATCCAGATGCTAGCTAGGGTCTGGAGTAACCTTATTAGCATAACAGGCACTTCTATCACTCAGGAAATCTCAAGGGTTTTAGGAGCTCAATGTCAGGAAAAAGGGACAAAGACTGAATATTTTTTCTAATCACAATATAGATGATTTACAGTGTTGTGTTAGTTTTTGGTATACAGCAAAATGATTCACATATATATGTGTGTGTGTGTATATGAAAGAAATTAATCCCTTGCCTGTCACATCATTTGCAAATATTTTCTCCTCTTCTGTAGATTGTCTTCTCATTATGTTTATGTCTTTTCATTTTGTCTTTGCTGTGCAAAAGCTTTTAAGTTTAATTAGATCCCATTTGTTTATTTTCTCTTTTAGTCCCATTACTGTAGGAGATGGAGCCAAAAAAAAAAACATTGCTGTGATTGATGTCAAAAAATCTTCTGCCTAAGTTTTCCTCTAGAAGTTTTATAGTATCTGGGACTATAGTTAGGCCTTTAATCCATTATGAGTTTATCTTTGTTTATGGTATTAGAGGATATCCTAATTTCATTCTTTTACATGTAGTTGTACATTTTTCTCAGCACCACTTATTGAAGAGACTGTCTTTTCTCTATTATATATTGTCTCCTTTATCATCGGTTAATTAATCATTAGTACATGGGTTTATTTCTAAGACCAAACATCATGTTTTATCATACCATAACCCCAAATTGGGGGATATTCACAAAATAACTTGCCAGTACTCTTCAAAACTGTCAAAGCCATGAAATCAACAACAATAAAACAAAATAGAGCAAAACAAACAAAACAAAACCAAATTGCCGTGGACTAGAGAAGACTGAGAAGCCACAGTAACTAAAGGCAACGAGGGACCTCAGACTGGACTCTGAGCCAGAAAAGGACATTAACTGGACAGCTGGTAATATTTGAATAAGATCTTTAGATTAGTTATTAGTATTGTTTATCAAAGTTAGTTTCCTGGTTTTGATCATTGTATGATGGTTACATGGTTCACATTAGGGAAAAGTGAGTGACGTATATACAGAGAATGTCTTATACCATTTTTGCCACTTCTTCGTAAGTCTGATATTATTTAAAAATAAAAATAAATGTAAAACAGTATGTATGCTATACACTCTAAATGTTAATAGCAGTTATTTTTATACTGATGAAATTTCCACAACATTAAGAAAATTCTTCCTATAAAATATATAGTGGGTAATCATTTAGTGATTTCTAGTTTATGTCTATGAAATGCTGCTTTTTGAACTTTTAGTGTTAAATGAATATTAGTTATTATGACATAGTGATTCATTCATAATGAAAGAATTTAAGAGATTTAAATTAGAAGCTCAATAATACCTTTACACTACTACAACAAACACATAGCTGATGATATCAACTACAATATGAAATTAGAGCCAGTGCTCTGGTAACAATAGTGAACTTTGTTTTTAATTTTATTATGTTCCCAGTCAATATATTATTTGGTGAAGTATATTTAAAATGGATTCTGTAAAACAATTCAAACAATTTTAGCCTTACTTTTTTCTTCAGGGGACTTCCTTCATAGCTCAATTGGTAAAGAATCTGCCTGCAATGCAGGAAATCCTGGTTTGATTCCTGGATCAGGAAGATCCCCTGGAGAAGGGACAGGCTACCCACTCCAGTATTCTTGGGCTTCCCTTGTGGCTCAGCTGGTAAAGAATCTGCCTGCAAGGCAAGATACCTGGGTTCAATCCCTGGGTTGGAAAGATCCCTTAAAGGGAAAGGCTACTCACTCCAGTATTCTGGCCTGGAGAATTCCAAGGACTGCATAGTCCGTGTGGTTGCAAAGAGTTGGGCATGACTGAGCAACTTTCACTTTAACTTTCTTTGCATTATGAATAGCAATTGCTCAAAGATCAAAGAAATACTCTTTTATAATCAATTATACTCATTATACCTAAATGTTATATTTCTGCCATGGCAAATGTAAGTCATCACTTTCAAGTTAGCTACTTTATAATTATTTGTTCTAATGCCATTTTCCAATCATCAGGTGTATGTAGTTTTCTACAAGGGTAAGCTGGTCTTTCAAATGAGTTTTCCAGTGGTCCCTGCTAAGTCGCTTCAGTCGTGTCTGACTATGCGATGCTATGGACTGTAGCCTGCCAGGCTCCTCTGTCCATGGGATTCTCCAGGCAAAATACTGGAGTGGATTGCCATTCCCTTCTCCAGGGGATCTTCCCGACCCAGGGATTGAATCTGTGTCTCTTACATCTAACCTGCACTGGCAGAAGGGTTCTTTACCACCAGCGCCACCTGGGAAGCCATCGGACACTAAATTTTCCAGAGGACCGCATTTGTGTGAGTCAGATTGGGTGAGGCGACAAACTAGACTGGGAAACTGAGGATGGTGTGGTCTCTGAGGATGAAAGTTGACTAGAAAGCGCTGGAGACTGAAGTTAAGGGTTAATGTAACTGGGAAGTCTGGAGTTTGTCTTCAGAGCAGCCAGGAGAGGTTTATAGCAAGGGATTTCCCTGACAACTGCCAGAAGTCTTCTATCTCTTTGTGCAAAAACAGCTCAAATGGGTTTGCTTTTTCTCACACTTGCAGGCCATGCTCTGGAATCGGAGTCTTCCATGATTACAGTCTTTCATGGGTAACATGCTTCCTTCCAATGTGGCCAGTGTCCTTGGGAAGCCAGATCCATGGCAGAGCCTAGGCTGGGGAGTCTGACAATTCAAGGGACTCTGTTTGTATGGGGTTACACTACTACTGGCAAAAATAATGTGAGGTGCCTACATTCAGACATTTAATAAAGGCCACAAGGGAACCTTGAGGTGAGAATAACCTAACATCACAGCTGCAACAGAAGGGGAAGGGCTGGATTATAGTCTAATAGCGCGAAACTGAAACAGTGCAAATATCCATCCTGAATAGAAAGTGAAAGTGTTAGACACTCAGTTGTGTCCGACTCTTTGTGGCCCCATCAACTATAACCTTCCAGGCTCCTCTGTCCATGGCATTCTCCAGGCAAGAATACTAGAGTGGGTTGCCATTCCCTTCTCCAGGGGATCTTCCTGACCCAGGAACTGAACCCAGGTTTCCTGCATTGCAGGCAAATTCTTTCCCATCTGAGCCACCAGGAAAGCTCTGTATTTACATACAATGGACACTATATAGTAATGAAAGTGAACGTCAGATACGGGCAAGTTTAAGACAAAGGCAGTATCATAAAAAGTATTCATTGAGAAACAGCATTGAGAAAACTGATTTAAAAAATTATAAAATTCCAAAATTTTAAAAAATTTTAACTGGAGGAGAATTGCTTTGCAATGTTGTATTGGTTTCTGCCATACAACAATGCGAATCAGCCGTAACTCCCCTCCTTCTTGAGCCTCCTTCCTACCACCCCCCCAAGTTCCATGTTTACACACTCTAAAAAAGTTTGAGACTTCTAATAATTTTTGTATACACATAAGCTCCCTAAGTAGATTGTAAACTTCTTGAAGATAGACAGGGAATATTATACTTATTTAATTTCCCTCTTCAATGCAAAGCATGTGGATAAAGGACTAGGAATGAAGTAATGGATGAACAAATAAATAAATGTAAAAGTGGTAGAAATGCTCCATTTTCTCCTGGTCACTGTCATTTGCAATTGTCCTGATCTAGTAGGTTCTATTTGGTTTGTCTGGATAACGTCTGGTATGCATACCAAAAGCCAGAGTGAGATGAAACTCTATTGTCTTGAGCTGAGCTGTTGGCTGAAGTCTAGAAAGGGGGTTAGGGCTCCTGGGAAGTTCTGTTACATCGAAAGCCCTCTTTAGTTTTAAAATATAATGATATCAAAACAAAGATTAAGTGTTGAGTGAAGGGAGAAAGCAAAGACATGGAGGAGCATAAGCCAAAGACACTGGTTCTCTTTCTGGTATCCCACTTAGGGGACAAGTGGCAAGTGGCAACACTCAATCTCCCTTGTGCTCAGTCATGTCTGACTCTTTTGCAGCCCCATGGATTACAGTCCACCAGACTCCTCTGTACATGGGATTTTCCAGGCAAGAATACTGGAGTGGGTTGCCATTTCCAACTCCAGGGAATCTTCCCAACCCAGGGATCAAACCTGTGTCTCTTGTGTCTCCTGTACTGGCAGGCAGATTTTTTTTTACCATTAGCACCACCTGGGAAGCACATTCCTCAAATGGGGTCAATAATACAATGATTCTCATGAGGATCACCAAGACTATGCATGCAGAAATGAATGGTTAAAAAATGGTTAGACATTTCTTAGTTAGACAGTGGTTAGACATTTCTTCTTCCTCATGTTGGGGAGGAAAAAATTTCCCTCTAACCTTCTAGGTTTCTCTGACTGGTGTAAGAATTAAACCAACATGACACAGAGTAATAGGAGAAAATGAAACAAAAGTCTAATAACATGTATACATGGGAAAGATCCAGGGAAACACCAAAATGGTCAAAGCCCTCACCTTAAACATCACCTTCAGCTAAAGACAAAATAAGATTTTGAGGGTGGGGAGAGTCAGTTATAGAAGGTGACCAGGAAAGCACAGTAAACAAGGATAAGGTTGTTATATACATATTTGAGTCAGTGGCTTCTCTATTGATATATTTTCTAGAGATTCTCCTGTTCCAGGTACAGTGATGGAGACACCCTTCCAAAAAAAGATTCTTCTCACAAATATAAATATATCTTACAAAAGGGCAACTCCTACTGGATTTTCAGGCTTCCCTGGATCAGATGGTAAAGAATCCACCTGCAAAGCGGGAAACCTGGGTTTGGTCCCTGGGTTGGGAAGATCCCCTAGAGGAGGGCATGGCAACCCACTCCAGTATTCTTGCCTAGAGAATCCCCATGGACAGAGGAGCCTGGTAGGCTACAGTCCATGGGGTCGCAAAGAGTTGGACACGATTGAGCGACTAAGTACACACTACTTAGTTTTCAGAGTTTTTCTAATGTCTGTTGTTTCTTAGAAAAAACTAGCCTAAAACAGTTGATATGCCAAAGAGATATATTTCTCAGTGGCAAATTCTGCTCCCCTACGTTTGCAAAGAATTTCACTTGTATTCCTGTTTTTTGTCTCAGGGTAACTTTAAAGATCGGAAAACAAAGGAGTTCTTCACGAACAGTTAATACAAAGAAACCATTTATGATTGCTGGGCAATAGAGCATGATTTACATTTTCCAAATTCTAAACTGAGAGGTCAGAAATGGTTTCTGGACATTTCAGCAACACTAGCAGCTCCCACAGATATCAGATTTTGTGTCTCCTTCTCACTCATTTACTATATAGATTCCCATTATTGCTTTAAATATTAAAAAAAAAAAACCCTGATGGATGAAATACCTATATAGAGAAGGATATAAAATATAATTATGCTAACTTGGAGTTCTTAAAGAAGCTGTTGCTCAGAGTACCTGGTTGTTGTTGAAATTTCCTGATCCAGACTTAACAGGTCACCCACTGCCAGTAGCAGGTTTTTTCTGGGATAGGCTCCAGTCCACTCGGATGAGTGGTGCCAAAACTGAGCAGGACCCTGTGGGGCCCCCCTGGATACAAAATCCCCTCTATGTGCTTAGTTTCTTGTTTGTAGAAAAGGACTTCCCTAGGACTTCCTAGTTTAGTTTCCTAGGACTTCCCTGAGTTCCAAAGAGCAGACTCAAGCAATTACTAATTAGGAAAGTGAGCAAATACAATGGAAAAAAGAAAAGGAACAGCAAGGATAGTTTAAAGAATAGGTCAGTGATAAAAGAATCCTAGTTCCTTCTTAAGGAATATTCATAACAATCTGATGCATTTATTTGAGTTGTTCTGCAGAAAATAAGACCCCTATCCAAGTATAGAAAGTGATTACATGATGACCATAAGCATGCAGACTTCAGACTAGTTGGAACCAGAAAGTTGATGGTTAAGATTCTTGAAACATCAACCTGTTACCTCATCACCAATTAATCAATAGAAAGTTCCTGAGCTGCAACCCGCACCGTAATGTTGCCTTTAAAGATCCTTCCCTGAAAGCCATCAGGGCATTTGGGTCTTTCGAGCATGAGCTGCCCATTCTCCTTGCTTGGCAACCTGAAATTAACACTGTGATTTCCTTTATCACAGCCCAGCATCAGTAGATTGGCTTTGCTGCATGGCAGGCAATTGGACACATGTTCTGTTCAGTAATGTTGCTGAGACCCACAGTTCAGGACTGAGGGGCAGAGGAGCTCCTGGCAGAGCTCCTGGGCCGGGCTGCGCGTGCTTCACAATGTGTTTCCTCCAATATGCCTCTCTTCCAGTTCTAAGAAGGGGTTTTTGACTTGCACCAGTGGGACAAGCAGAATGCAGAGGTGTGGAATGTGTTGTCTTCAATGTCTAAACAACTCCACCAGGTGCTGTGCTTTTGACTGAGGTCAGGAGTACTAGGTGTGAAACAAAACTAATATTTTATGGCAAGACACAAAACATTTCAGCATGAGAAGTTTTCTCTGTCCTTTGGCTCCCACACAGCTCAGCTGGTAAAGAATCTGCTTGCAATGTGGGAGACCTGGGTTCGATCTCTGGGTTGGGAAGATCCCATGGAGAAGGGAAAGGCTACCTGCTCCAGTATTCTGGCCTGGAGAATTCCATAGATTATTCCATAGGTTCACAAAGAGTCAGACACAACTGAGCAACTTTCACTTCACTCTGCTCTACTGTGCATTGCGTATCTGTATCACACATCGACCAAACCTCCCCAAGGGGATAAATACCTGCTCACCCATATAGAGCAACATTCTTCTAGCACCAAGATAACTCTTTGAAGGTAACATTCCTTCTTCATCTTGTAAGGGGTCACATGACCCACCAGTCTGTATCTGCAGATCTGGATTGTGTAAACTGTCAATAATACATCATTTAATATATAGCCCTCCATTAAAAAAAAAAAAGTATATGACTCTGTTTTGACTTCCAATGCATGAAACAGTTCTCAGAGTTTCCTGAGGTGCTGTTCCTAGCTTATAATCCTTAATTTGACTCAAATAAAATTTCTCTTTCTTTGTTAGATCAACTGATTAATTTTTCATTGACATAGGTATAGTCAGAAGCTTCTCCTTACAGTCAGTTGGAATGTCTCATTGGACTCCATCTCAAATTGCACCTAAAAAGATGACATGCTGAGCTGGTCCTACAAACCCTTTGAGGTTAATGACCCAGCCAACTGAGGTCATTGTCTGGACTATGTTGGCCCAGATCAGGACAACTCCTAGGCTATTACTAGGTGCTAGTACAGACAATACATGACCGTGCATCTGTGGTGTTGCCAAGGCCTGACCAGCCTATCCTAAACTGGATTAACATTAACTCAACCAACAAAATGAGGCAGGCACAACAAAGTTCCACCTCAAAAGGAAAAATATATTCAAGACTAAAATTACCTGGGACCCGAGGGGTCACATGCTTGCATAAACATGTGACTCACACCTTAAAAGGACAACTTCTGGGTGTAATGAAGCCTCTGCTTACCCCAGTAGTCTGTTGGGGACCATGTTTTATAAGAAGTTGCCACAGAAGGTGTGGCCCGGTTCATAGGTGTAAGATGAAAGTTTGATGGGATTCATTAGCAGCTGTGAGAATGGACACATCACCACCAACCAAGGATCAGACCCAATGAGCCGAGCAGGTGGCTGTGTGGCTAGCTATGCAGGCTATTTTCAAATCCCTTCCATGATACACCTTCATGGACTCCTGGGTCACTGTATGGTCTCCACTACTTTTTTTCCCTCTACTATTTAAATGTACAGAGCTGGGCATGATTTTGGTGGGCTTTTAGCACTGAATGAAGCAAAAGAAAGTTTAACCTTTCTTCCTTTAAAGCCATGAAGAGATAAAAATTAAGGTTCGGGGCAGTTGATGTGAGAGAAAGGAGTGATGGAGAGAAGTAGACAAGTAGGTCAGGTTCCCAGGTGCTCATCCTGATGCCACAGCTCACCCAGGGTGAACTTCTACCTGCCACTTTATTTCCCTGAACCTCAGTTTCCTCATATCCAAGGTCCCTCCCAGCACAAACATCCTACAATTGAGAACAAAGTAACTAATAGAAATTTTTATCTTCTTAAATCTTACTCTAAATGTATTTTATGATGTTTTTCTCATTAGAATTTTAAGATGTTTTTCATGCATAGGTGCAACTGGAGTGTTCCTGGGATGTGACTTGGTTTCTCATTTGTGAAGCAGCAGCCCAGTGGAGGAGATTGGTCACCACTACCCAAGAAGAGCCTGAGGCAGGAGGAGAGCAGGGATCATGATGATTTGAAGGTGGTGGATGTTAGAGTAAGTCATGGAGAAGAGTTCAGTTCAGTTCAGTTCAGTTCAGTCACTCAGTCGTATTTGACTCCTTGTGACCCCATAGACTGCAGCGTGCCAGGTTTCCCTGTCCATCACCAACTCCTGGAGCTTGCTCAAACTCATGTCACTGAGTCGGTGAAGCCATCCAAACATCTCTTCCTCTGTCGTCCCCTTTTCCTCCTACCTTCAATCTTTCCCAGCATCAGGGTCTTTTCCAGTTAGTCAATTCTTTGCATCAGGTGGGCAAAGTATTGGAGTTTCAGCCTTCAGCATTACTCCTTCCAATGAATATTTAGGACTAATTTCCTTTAGGATGGACTGGTTTAATCTCCTTGAACCTCAGTTTCCTCACCTCCAAGGTCCTGAGACCTTGGAGAAGATGTGACCACCAATTAACCTTTGAGCTGGACCAGGGCAGTGGGAGGCTTCTCCCTCTCTCCCCTGTCCTTGGAATGTATGCTCTGTCTACTAGTCTTACAGTTGGAACTATTTTCAAGAATGCATCCTGGATAGAGCAATGTGGTCTTGGGAACAATTGGACTGAATGTGACTGAAACTGTTAAGGTCTCTACACAAAGTTATGAGATTCTGGCAGTGGGTGCAAAGATGTATTGTCTCTCAGTGCCCAAGACAAGCCTTACAAGTAAGTTCCCTTTCTTATTCAACCCACTACCCACCAGTATTGATTGCTCTGCCTCTTTCTTCAGTCACTTCTTGCCCTCCATGCACAAAGGCCAGTGTGAGAACCCACATGGAACTAGGCAGTTCTGTGCCACCATCAAAAATTAAGAAACATGTACCATGAAGTAAACCAGTGTGATGATTTATAGTAAGAAATATATATTTGGGTTTTGTCCCTGTTTCTGTCACAAAGGGCCTAAAACTCTTACATTTTCTAGATGATAACTCTCCATAATTTTTGTTATACTAATGGAGTAACTTTTGGAAAGCCTTGGATCACCTAAGGATGGGGGCTTGTCGCCAGAAGAATCAACTAAATGCTTAGAGTGCTGGGTACCTGACCTCTAGGGAGGGCAGAAGAGCTGGAGCTTGAGTTTAGACACCAATAGCCAATGATTTAATCAATCATGCCTGTGTAATAAAGTCTCCATAAAACCTCACAAGGAAGGGGTTTGGAGACCTTCCAGTTGGTGAACACATGGAGGGACTGGGCGGCAAGTGGAGCATTCAGAGAGAGTATGGAGCTCTGAGCCCCTTCCCACATACCTTCCCCTAGGCACCTCTTCCATCCGGCTGTTCATGAGTCATGTCCTTCTACAATAAGTTGACAATCTAGTAAGCAAACTGTTTTCTTGGGTTCTGTGAGCCTTTGTAGCAAATTAATTGAATACAGGGAAGGAGTGGTTGGAACCTCCAATCCGTATCCAGTTAGATGCACAGCTGACAAACCTGGACTTGCACTTGGTGTCTGAAGAGGGCTGAGGGCTAAGCTCTTAACCTGTGGGATCTAATGCCAACTCCAGGTAGATAGTGTCAGAACTGAGTCGAATTGTAGGACATCCAGCTGGGGTCAGAATTGCTTGGTGGTACAGGAACTCCCTTCCCTTGTACACACACACAGGAACTGGGTGCAGAATCCTTAACTAGTTAACAGGCACTCAGAATAACATTGGTTGTCAATGAGGCAGACTGATGCAAGCAATCAATGTAAGGAACACACATATCTAGTTGGGAGTGCTGGATGGGAGAAGCGGTGTCCCTGCAGCAGGTGGTGTCTGCTACAAAGGCAGACTTACTCTACTTTGGAACTGTGCTCCCTCAATGGCACATGATCACGAAACAAGTTTGACTCCCTCCCTCCACACACCCTGCCTTCCTATTCCCTGACTACTCTAGACTAATTTTGTTAAGTCTTTCATTGTCTCATACTCCACTCCTTACTGTACATAGAGAAACTGGTATATGTAAACATACATAGTGCCTTTTCCCCCATTGTGCTTTTCTTTTTAACTAAATGTCCAATGTTGTACTTTAATCAAATGGAGGTGTGTTGGGAAAAAAAACCTGACAATGAAAAAAAAATACCCCCAATGCCTTGTTTTTTCCATTAGCGGTATGTCTCAGTTGATTTTTACTTTAAATTCCAAAGAACTATTCTGTAATGGCAGTAATATAAACAATTCCAACAACAATCCTAGGGAATCTTGTTTGATTGGAGAATTTAAATACTTTTATTGATTTATTATAAAACCAAAGACAAAGTTATTACTTCTTTTGGTATGTAGCTGCTATCTGTAGAGCAATCTGCTCTTAGAGGAGGAAGACATTACTTTAAAACAAAGAAACCCTACATAGGTTTCTCTTTAGGTCAATTTTCTTATTATGTAATTACATTTCTTGTCTTAAAAACACTTCACAATTGCTTATATTGTAAAGGAATGATTAAAATGTGAATTGATCATATTAAACTTAAGTTTTCCTTAAGATTAACTATTGTTAGCTGTTTCAAAAAAGATCTCTATTTTTGTAATTTGATATTTTTAAAAATTATTATTGGAGTACTGTTGATTTATAATATTGTTGTAATTTGATATTTGAATGGGAAGAATGCCCAGTTAACTATTTTCAGATAAAAAATCTCTAAGGGATACATGGCTGCTTCTCTGTCACAGCCAAAATCTTTCACCTGATATCCCTTCAAAACAACAAATATAAGGAGAAGTAATCAATCTTAGTATTAGTCACAAATCTAAACCTGTGACTGCGTGGGCACTGGGTCAACTTCAGTGCATTCATTTTACTGATTTTGGCCTGGATCTGCTGACTTTCAGAAGCCAAATCCTTGAAAGTTTTGGCATCAAACATTTTGGGGTTTTGTTTTCTGTTTGTTTTGCATATTTGGGGGCATCAGAGATGCCCCACTTGCAGTGGTTTTATCCATAAGTACAACCAATTTGCATGAATATCTTAGATTTAAATTTTTAAGTTAAAATTTATGTGCTTATCGAGTAATTATGATAGGCTGAGGAAAAAATACTTACTAGTAGTAAGGTTAAATTCTAGTCTAAAATTTTTGCTCAAAACACATGTGAAGTACAGTTAAATTATTCTGAAGAAAGATTTTTTTTTTAAAAGCAGGATTTCTTTCTTTCTATTAATTACTCTCTTATTCTATCTTTAGAATGGAAAGGTGGGCGCTATTACCCAAGTGCAGATGGAGGAACAATTAACAGTTGACCTGCAAAGGAGAGGGAAGATTTGTCCTTAGCCTTTCCAGGATCATAGGGCTTTGTAAGGATGCTCATCAGACCTTCTTGAACCTCGGTGATGTCACTGAGAAATAAATATTCTGTCACTTTGAAAACATTCCTGAGGTGGGTCAAGCATGATGTAATCATAACACAATAGATTCTTTTTATGAATATCAGGAGAAAACACTCCATGCTAAAATGAATGCCTTGCACTTTCTACTCCCATTTAAAATGGAAAGCCTGGGAAATTCACTACCAGCATGTATGACTCACCCACTAACCAAAATACCATGAAGTTGATGCTGGTGACAGCCAAAGTCTTCTTTCCATTCATCTTTAGGAAAACTCTAAGAGAGTCTGCTTTGAAATTTTTATCTGTATATTTATTTAACAATCATTAAAAGAGATTTTGTGGAGACTGTATTTTGCTATTTCCTCCTCTTTCTTCTGTTCCTCTTTCTTCCCCTCCTCCTTTTCTTTCCCCACAGGAGTTTCCATTTAAATGATGGTAATACATTCAGTGCCATCTATGGTTGTCCTTGGTTTGGAAATTGAATTTGGGTCACAGGTAGAGCTTTCTAGCCTTGCAATTGTGGAAATTTAGACCTGGGTTGGTCCTGATTATTTAGGTACCTGTCTGTATCAAAATTGTAACTCTGGTTTTCTGATTTCACAACCTGTACTCTTTCAATCACACCATTATTCTATTTTTATGATGGGATCCTTGTGTCATTTACATATCACCTTCAACTGGGAACTACTAAGTATTGTGGGGTTCCCCATTTGGAGGGACAAGGTTAATCCAATGGAATGTACAAATTTGCTGGGGCAGGTGGGTTTGGGTTGGGATTCATTTAGAGGAGCCACTTTCCTTAAGCGGTTACATTACTGAGAGAAGCCAAGTTTGGCCTTACAAAAGCAGGGCTAAGGTAAAGTCTTGGGGGAAATGGAAGAAAAACAGTGCTACAATAAACAGCAAAATTACCTGGGACGGTGTTGTGGGTTGAATTCAATTCTCCCAAAAGATATGTTCAGGTCCTCATCCCTGTACCCATGAATGTGATCTAATTTGGAACTCAAGATAAAATGGGCTTCCCGTTCAAGATGGCAGAGTAGAAGGATGTGAGCTCATCTCATCTGTGAGAGGATCAAAATTGCAACTAACTGTTGAACAACCATCAACAGAAGAATGCTGGAACCCACCAAAAAAAGATACCCTGAGTCCAAAGACAAAGAAGCTGCAGTGAGATGGTAGGAGGGGAGCAATCATGATAAAGTCAAATCCCATACCCGCCAGGTAGGTGACCCACAGAATGGAGAACAATAATACCAAACAAGTTCTTGCAGCATTGTAAAGGTTCTGAACCCCAGGTCAGGCTTCCCAGCCTGGGGATCCAACAAAAGGCCTGAGAATATCCAGGGAATCTGGCCTTGAGGGCCAGTGGGATTTGATTATAGGCATTCCAGAGGCACAAACAAAATTTTGCAAGCACCAAGACCCAGAGGAGAGGAGCAGTGACTCCCCCAGGAGACAGAACCAAAACTATCTGCTACTGTTGGAGGGCCTGTGTGGAGATGTGGGTCAGCAGGGGCTCACCACAGGAATTGGAAGTTCCCTCTTGGCATAAACCCTCTTGGAGTTTGCCAATAACCCTACCATAGACTATAGGGCTGAATTGCCTCAGGCCAAACAACTACCAAGGAGGGAGTGCAAGCCCACCCATCAGAAGATAATTGGATTAAAGCTTTACTGAGCAAGGCCCTGACCACCAGAGCAAGACCCAAGTTTTTCCCACCCCCAGTTCTTCCATCAAGAAACTTATACAAGCCTTTAGCCTTATCCATCAGAGGGCAGGCAGAGGAAGCAAGAGGAAGCACAGTCTTATAGTAGCTAAAACAAAAACCATATTACAGAAAGTTAATCATGAAGAAAAAACAGAAAGTTATGTCCCAGATGAAGGGACAAGATAAAAATCCCAGAAAAACAACTAAATGAAGTGGAGATAGGCAATCTTCCAGAAAAAGGATTCAGACTAATGATAGTAAAGATGATCCAGGATTTTGAGCAAAGAATGGAGGCAAAGACTGAGAAGATGCAAGAAATGTTTACCAAAGACCTAGAAGAACTAAAGAACAAACAAACAGAGATGAATAATAAACTAAAAGGAATCAATAGCAGAATAACTGAGGCAGAAGGACAGATAAATGATCTAGAGGACAGAATGGTGGAAATCACTGCTGCAGAACAGAATATAGAAAAAAGAATGAGAAGAAATGAAGACAGTCTAAGAGACCCCTGGGACAACATTAAAGACACGAACATTAGCATTATAGGGAACCTAGAAGACAGAGAGAAAGGACCTGAGAAAATATTTGAACAGGTAGTAGCTGAAAACTTCCCTAACATGGGAAAGGAAATAGTCAACCAAATCCAGGAAGCACAGAGAGTCCCAGGAAGGATAAACCCAAGGAAGAACATATTGAGACCCATAGTGATCAAACTGACAAAAATTAAAGACAGAGATAAAATATTAAAAGCAACAAAGGTAAAACAACAAATAACATACAAGGGAACTCCCATCAGGCTATCAGCTGATTTATCAACAGAAACTCTACAAGCCAGAAGGGAACACAATATATTAAAAGTGATGAAACAGAAGAAACTAAAACCAAGAATACTCTACCCAGCAAGACTCTCCTTCAGATATGATGGAGAAATCAAAAGCTTCCCAGACAAGCAACAGTTAAGAGAATTTGTCACCACCAAACCAGCTTTACAACAAATTCTAAAGGAACTTTAGGCAGGAAACTCGAGAAGGAAAAGACCCGCAGAAAATAAATCCCAAACAATTAAGAAAACGGTGATAGCATCATACATATAACTATCTTAAATGCAAATGGATTAAATGCACCAACCAAAAGGCACAGACTGGCTGGGTGGGTGAAAACATGTTCATGTATGCACTTCTACTTACCAACATCACTCTGCTGGACTCCCCCACTAAATTGTACGTAATTATTTTATATTGTTAAGCTAATCATGCTCGCATTATGGCTTATAATTTTAATTATCTTTTATTTTTTGTCTGGCTACTGATTGTGAAAACTGATAAACATATTTTTACTACTGTGATTATGTAACTATTACCCACTTAATACCACTGTATCATGATTGGCCAACAGAAAAATAAGAGAACTCTATATAACCAACACTAGGATCTACTAGAAAAACCTGTAATCACATTTTGAAATCCAGATGCATATCAGAAATTATCATGAAAAATTTTGAGAAATATAAATGCTCAGGTATTGCTTTTTTTCTCAAGAGCTCCAGATATGTTTCTAATGAGTAATCATATTTAAAAACACCTGGACTATATGGTGACCTTTCACTTTAATCTAGTTTGTTTCCATTTTTCTATTTCATGTTCAGTGCTCCCATTTCATTTATGTTCTCCAATTTCTCCATTTCTTCTCTTTTTTTTTAAATGTTCTTTCTCAAACCTTTATCAAGTATAGTAGAAAATCTTTTGTATCTATATATATATAAATATGTATAATACATATTTTAGAAAACATGAAATTTTGCCTAACTAACAAAATTATGACATTTTGATTCCACTTGTTTGACTTAGTATGAATAGAATGCTAGATTTCTAATTTAAAAATAGATAAACAACAAGCAAAGAAAAAAAATAAAATGGTGTCACGCTAGATTAGGGTGAGCCCCAATTCAGTGACTGGTGTCCTTATAAAAAGAGGGAAATATGGACACAGAGAGAGACACAGAGAAAACACCATGTGATGATGAAGGCAGAGACTGGACTGATGCATCTACAAGACAAGCAGAGACAAGAATTGTCAGCAAACATCAGAAACTAGGGAGAGATGTGGAAAGACCCTCCCCTGGAACTTTGCTAACACCTTGATTTAGGCCTTCCAGCTTCCTTGTTTTCTGTGAGACAATACATTTTTATGGTTTTAAGCTACTCTGTTTATCAGTTCAGTTCAGTCGCTCAGTTGTGCCCTACTCTTTGTGACCCCATGGACTGCAGCATGCCAGGCCTCCTGTCCATCACCATATCCTAGTTTGCTCAAACTCATGTCCATAGAGTTGGTGATGCCATCCAAGCATCTCATCCACTGTCATCCCCTTCTCCTCCTGCCTTCAATCTTTCCCAGAATGAGGGTCTTTCCCAATGACTGTTTATGGTTCTTAGTTAAAGCTGGTCTAGGATAATAATACAGAGGGTTAGAAGTAGGATGAAAAAAAAAGTACATGGAAAGGGTTGAATGAAGTGCTTCAGAACTATGGAAGAAAGGAGTTTCATGCTGTGTTTATATTTGGATCTGCCAAATACAGTTCTTTCTTTTGCCAGTTTTATTGAGATATAATTGACACAAGACTTTGTGTAAGTATAAAGTGTACAATGATGATTTATTATACATATGTTGCAAAATGACTGCCACAATAAGATTACTTAACACATCTACAACCTCACATAATTACCATTTATTTATTTTTTGTGATGAGAACTTGTAAGATTTACTCTCTAAGCAAACTTCCAGGAATACAATATAGTATTAACTATAGTCACTGAGTACGTTAGATCTTTAGAACTTATTCATATTATAACTGGGTGTTTGTATCCTTTGATTACCTTCACCCTTTCCCCCCACCCTCATTCCATCAATGCATTTCTTTATTAGCTTGCATTTTGCACACTTGGGAATTTGTATCAGGGACCTGAGATTGTCTGATAGCAAGAAAAAAATTCCTTATTAATCATTATCAGTAGACATAAGAGGATTTTGTATATAAAAAAAGCAGAATATGCAAACATTAATCTTTAAAAAATATTTTTTATCAAATGATTTTTAAATCTTTTAGGGGTAAATAATCATCCCCTGCCTTATTTCTGCTTTACCTTTAATTTCCACTCTCCAGAGGAAGTCATTCTAATTCATTCAATTGTTTAATGTTTTCCCCACATTTTAATATAACTGTTAAATTATTAAAATACTATTTCTTGACTTAGGATTTTTAGGTATTATTTATAAACCTCCTAGTATAGAAAGAGACATTAGCCTTTAGGATCCTTCCACCTTTGTACCCCAATGTCTTCTTTCTCTATCCCCAATATTTTTATTCAATTTTGACTCAGATAATCCAGGTGTATAAGCAACTTTAATTTCCCTTTATTATGTAACATACCACATTCACAGGTCCAAGGATTAGAATGTGGACATCTTTGGGGGACCATTATTTTGCCTACCACAGGGGCATATTCTTGGTTACCATTATTCTGTAAGACAGATAGGAGAAGGGGCCTGGGAAGTAGAGTTATACCTGGTGTATAGATTAGTACTTAGTTTCCCTTATTCAGATAGCATCCTCATCTATGCCTTTTGTCCTGAGTCCAGAGTTCAGAGAACATCTCCAAAGAGTAAATTCAAGTCTTCTGCCAGGGTCGGGGAAGGGTAGAGTCCTAGCTTTGTAGGGATAAGGAGGGCATCAGTTCAGTTCAGTTCAATTCAGTTTCTCAGTCATGTCTGACTCTTTGCAACTCCATGGACTGCAGCATGCCAGGCTTCCCTGTCCATCACCAACTCCCAGAGCCTGCTCAAACGCATGTCCATCAGTCGGTGATGCCATCCAACTATCTCATCCTATGTTGTCCTCTTCTCCTCCCACCTTCAATTGTTCCCAGCACCAGGGTCTTTTCCAGTGAGTCAGTTCTTCATACCAGCTGGCCAAAGAATTGGAGTTTCAGCTTCAGCATCAGTCCTTCCAATGAATATTCAGGATTGATTTCCTTTAGGATGGACAGGTTGGATCTACTTGCAGTCCAAGGGACTCTCAACAGTCTTCTCCAACACCACATTTAAAAAGCATCAATTCTTCGGTGCTCAGCTTTCTTCATAGTCCAACTCTCACATCCACACATGACTAGAGGAAAAACCATAGCTTTGACTAGATGGACCTTTGTTGGCAAAGTAATATTTCTGCTTTTTAATATGATGTCTATGTTGGTCATAGCTTTTCTTCCAAGCAGCAAGCATCTTTTAACTTCAAGGCTGCAGTCACCATCTGGAGTGATTTTGGAGCCCCCAAAAATATCTCTCACTGTTTCCACTGTTTCCCCATCTATTTGCCATGAAATGATAGGACTGGATGCCATGATCTTAATTTTTTGAATGTTGAGTTTTAAGCCAACTTTTTGACTCTTCTCTTTCACTTTCATCAAGAGGCTCTTTAGTTCTTCTTCACTTTCTGCCATAAGGGTGGTGTCATCTGTGTATCTAAGGTTACTTATATTTCTCCTGGCAATCTTGATCCCAGCTTGTGTTCATCCAGTCTGGCATTTCACATGGTGTACTCTGCGTATAAGTTAAATAAGCAGGGTGACAATATACAGCCTTGATACGCTCCTTTCCCAATTTGGAACCAGTCTGTTTTTCTACATCCAGTTCTAACTGTTGCTTCTTGACCTGCATACAGATTTCTCAGGAGGCAGGTAATGTGGTCTGGTATTCCCATCTCTTACAGAATTTTCCAGTTTGTTGTGGAAAGTCACAGTCAAAGGCTTTGGAGAAGTCAATAAAGCAGATGTCTTTCTGGACTTCTCTTGCTTTTTTGATGATCCAATGGATGTTGGCAATTTGATCTCTGGCTCCTCTGCCTTTTCTAAATCCAGCTTGAATATCCAGAAGTTCATGGTTCATGTACTGTTGAAGACTGGCTTGGATAATTTTGAGCATTACTTTGCTATCATGTGAGATGAGTGCAATTGTGTAGTAGTTTGAACATTCTTTGGTATTGCCTTTCTTTAGAATTTGGAAGGAGGGCATAAAGAGACCTAAATACTTTTTTCATTTTCATTTATTTCACAATATTTTAATTTCTCTAAGACTTTTTGATTCATTTGTTTTTTAGAAGCATGTTGTTTAATATCCAAATATTTTGGATTTTCCAGCTACTTTAATTTCTACTTTAATTTCACTGTGGTCTGAGAGCGCATTTCATATGATTTCTATTCTTTTATCTTGGTTGGGGTGTGATTGGTGGCTTAGAATATAGTAATCACTGGTGAATGTCCCATATGAGCTTACCAAAAATGTTTATTCTGTTGCTGTGGATGAAGTAGTCTATAAATGTCAATTAGAACCAGTTGATTGATGATGCTGTTCACTTCAACTATGTCCTAACTGATTTTCTGTCAATTACTGGTAAAGGAGAGTTGCAGTCTACAACTATAATAGTGGATTTGTCTATTTCTCCTTATAGCTCTATCAGGCTGTGTCTTATGTATTTTAATGCTCTGATATTAGATGCATACACATAAAGAACTGTTATGCCTTCTTAGAGAACCGACCCCTTTGTCATAAGGTTATGCCTCTCTTTGTCCCTGATAATTTTTGTTATTCTGAAATCTGCTTTCTCTAAAATTGAGACAGTTACTGCAGCTTTATTTTGATTAGTGTTAACATAGTGTATCTTTTCCTTTCTTTAGTTTTCATCTATTTTTATCTGTATAGTTAGATTTCTTGTACATAACATGGTTGGGTTATTTTTTTTTTAATCTATTCTGTCTTTCTGTATTGGTATATTTAGACCATTGGTATATTTAACCATTCATATTTAAAGTGATTATTGATATAGTTAGATTAATATGTGGCATATTTAGAACTACTTTCTATTTATGTACTTTCTGTTTTTAATATTTCCCTCTTTTCTGTTTCCTCTGGTTTTGAGTATTTTATAAGATTCCATTTTCCCTCCTCTTGGCATATCACTTATACTTCTCCTTAAATTTTTTTTTCAGTGTTTGCTCTAGAGTTTAAACTATGCATTTACAACTAATCTAAGTTCACTTTCAAAATAATATACATACCACTTCACATCTAGTGCAGATACATTATAAGAGAGTATTCGATTTCTCCCTCCCATCCCTTTTAACAGTGCTGTCACTCATTACACGTATCCATACACTATAATCACCTAATACACTGTAGCTATTATTATTTGGAATGAACATTAATCCACTAGATCAATAGGAATAAGAAAAAATTTTTAAATTATATTCCCTTGTCTTTTTATTTTTTTCCTTTTTAACTTCTATCCTTTTCTTTATATATATCTGAGTTCCTGATCTACGTAATCCTTTTTGCTACAGAACTTCTTTCAACATTTCTTAAAAGGCAGGTCTGTAGGCAAGAAATTCTTGTTTCTGTTTTTTCTGAGGAAGTCTTTCTCTCTCCACTTTTGAAGGAAATTTTTGTTGGATACAGAATTGTAGGGTCTTGGTTTTGTTTTTTCAATACTTTTAAGTATTTCATTGACTCTCTCCTTGTTTGCATGGTTTATGAAAGAGGTTGATGTAATTCTTATCCTCATTTTTGTATATGTGCTGAGTCACTTCAGTTGAGTCTGACTCTTTGCAACCCTATGGACTGTGTAGCCTGCCAGGCTCCTCTGTCCAGGGGATTGTTTATGCAGGAATACTGAAGTGGGTTGCCAGGCCCTCCTCCAGGGGAACTTTCCAAGCCAGAGATCTAACCCATGTCTCTTAAGTCTCCTACAACTGAACTGGAGTGGGTTGCCATTTCCTTCTCGAGGAGATCTTCTCAACCCAGGGATTGAACCTCCCCTTCCTGCTTTGCAGAGGATTCTTCACCATCTGAGTCACCAGTGAAGCCCTCTGAGCCACCAGGGAATCTCCTCCTACATTAGCAGGTGGATTCTTTATCACTAATGCCACCTGGGAAGCCCCCATTCTTGTACAGGCAAGGTTTTTTATCCCTCTGGTTTCTTTCAAGAACTTGTTTTGCTTTCTGCAGTTTGAATGTTGTCCCTCAGTGTAGATTTCTGTTATTTATCATATTTGGTGTTCTTTGAACTTTCTGGATTTGTGACTTGGTGACTGTCATTAATTTGAAAAATTCTCAGCTATTATTACTTCAAATATTTCTTCTTATCCTTTCTCTCCTTCCTCTGGTAATTCCATTTTGTGTATTCTACACCTTTTGCAATAGTTCCCCATTTCCTGAATTTTCTATTTTTGTTTTTTTTTTTTCTCTTTGCATTTCAATTTTGGAAGTTTCTCTTAATATCTTCAAACTCATCAATTCTTTCCTTGTCCATATCCAATTGACCAATAAGTTCATGAAAGATAATCTTCATTTCTTCATTTCTGTTACAATGTTTTCATTTTTATTTTTAAACATGATTCTTTCTTAGAGCTTCCATTTTTCTTTTTTTGGGGTGGGGATAAACAGTCTTTATTTCACCAGCAGATGAATTTAGGTCATCTCAGGTTTAGTAACTGAACAGATTACAATTTTTAAATTGTAAAATTAAAAAAAAAAAAAAAGGATTGTGAACATAAATATACACAGGCCTTAGAAACTTGTATAAATATAAATGGACAAATACATATCTTTGTTGTTGTTTAGCTGCAAGTCATGTCTGACTGTTTGCAACCCCATGGACTGTAGCCCACTAGGCTCGCCTGTCCATGGGATTTCCCAGGCAAGAATACTGGAGTGGGTTGCCATTTCCTTCTCTGAGCTTCCATTTTTCCATCTGTTCTTGCATGCTGTCCACCTTTTCCATTATAGCTCTTAGGATAACAATCATAATTATTATTTCTGCCTGGTAATTCCAATATTTCTGCTCTATCTGAGACTGGTTTTGTTGCTTGCTTTGTCTCTTCAGACTGCATATTTTCTTGCTTTATAGCATGCTTTCGAATTTTTTGTTGAAAGTTGAACAAATTACCCAATGTATTGGGTAATAGGAACTGAGAGAATTGGTCTGTAGTGTGAGGTTTTATGTTTATCTGAGTAGACGTTAGGTTGTGTTTAATGTTTGCTATAACTGTAGGTGTCAGAGAATTCAATTTCCTCTAGTGTTTTTGTCTTTCCTGTTCCTTTGGGCTTCCCTAGCAACTCCTTCTTAGTAAGATTCTGCTTCTTACAGTTCTGTCAATTGTAATCCCTACTTTTATTCCAGAATTCAGTTTATATGGTGATAAGGTGTTGCATAAAGGAAATATCCTGTAATATTATGATTGAATCATTTTTATTTTCTTAGTGTGCCTGTGTCCCTGGATTGCAACCTTCAGAAGAATTTTTATAGCTTTTGCCCTTTCTTTTTATGTGAGACAGGAAGGCTGGAGAAGGACAGGAAGGCTGTCTAACTGCCTTTTGTCTAGGACACATTAGGCTCTGATAAAGCACTGGTTTCTCTGAGAGTGAACTCTTTTTTTTATGGAGAATAAAACTTTTTGCCTGCATTTATTTATGATGGTTAGTTTTCTCCTCCCCCTAAGCATGAGGAGATTTTTCTGTGATTTTCATTATGAGGATCTGGTGGGGCTCTTGGAGATAAACTCATGAAAGTATCAGGGGGCACCCTGAGACTGGGCCTCTGAAAGTTTTTAACTCTCAAGCCAGTCCTGTTCAATCTCCAGTAATTAGTCAATAATATCTGAAGTATTACTACAGGCTTCATCTCTAGTGGCTTCTGCTCCATGTAAGCTGTGGCCCACCTGTCTCTCCAGGTTTTGGAGTGCGAATTTGTCCTGTAACCTCAACTTTCTGATGGTTTTAAGAAGAAAGATTTATTTTCAGTTTGTACAGATTTTTCCCTTGTTTTGAGGATGGGAGTGAGGACTTCCAAGCTCTTTGACACATTGGAATGGAAGCAAAACAGGCTTGCATTTTTCTGCATAAAGTCTTTCTATCAATTTCTTTTTGAGGTCACCATTGGCAGGGCTTGGGATCAGACAACATCTACGGGTAGCTTTCCAAGGTGCTGTCATCTACAAGTAGAGCTTGGGGTTTTTCACTTTCAAACAAGTGGCTCTGCCAGATAGTGGTTCTCTGCCAGGTATCTCTGAACCATGGCTGTGTTGCAGCTTACATCTGAGGCAAACTCCAAACATAGGATCACTGCCCACTTCATTCATTCATTCCTACTTTTATTCAACTTTTCATCTATTTTTAGACTACCCGCATCCCACATATGGGGGATCCTGGTGCCTCAAATCCCTTAGATTATCTGGGTTTCAACCTTATGAATCAGGAGCACTCCTAACCACTTCCGGTTTGGCACTGTCTAATATGAATCAATTTTTGCTTAAATAAACTCTTATATTTAAAAAGCAAATAAAACAGAAAACCATTGTGAATCAGTTTGCTTAAATTCAGCTTCCATATGCCCTTGTGCCCTCCCTTGCCCTTCAGGTCCTCTCTGGCTTGGTAAACCAGTTACTCAACTTTCATTTTCATTCCAGCTCCCAAATTTTGGTTGACATCCTTCCCCCCACCCCCGGTCTCCTATTCTTGTTGCCCTTTCAGGTTTATGACTCATAGGGCTTTACTATTATTCAGTGAAGTTTCTGGATGAGCAGAGGCAAATATATATTCAATTCATGTATTAATTGGAAATATTTTTTTCACTAAACTGACCTAAAAGCATTCTTGATGAAGACAGGCTAGGGTAATGTTACCTGGGGGATGGTGGAGAATGAGGAATCTGATCAGATTAGATATTAAGGGTAGGGATTCTGGCTAAACTGACTTCACAGGGTTCTTGCTAAAATTGGACAATTTAAAGATGGACATAGAAGGCCAAGGTCAGCAGGTGTACTTGAGATGAAGGCTCAGAGAAATCTCACTGAAGTTTAGCCAAGGAGAGAATCCTTGTCACGAGTTCTTTTTTTTTTTTTTTCTTTTATAAATGGTTATCACCAGAATGTAAATATTCCTTAGACAACTTTTTATCATTTGCACTGGAGAAAGATAAAGCCCAGTCCAGCATTTTTTACTTCATCAAGCTTCTTTTTAGATATACCTGTAACTTACATTTCTGTCATTATTGTTAGGCTGATAAAATCAAAGTTGATATTTTCTGATTTCCACAGAATTCTGTCATTCATTGTCTAGTGTTTCCTAGAGCCCAAAGCTCTGCTTTTATAATGTGTTTGATGGTTTTGTGTAAGAGAAAAAGGAGAATTTTCAGGTAAAAATGGCTCTGTGATTAGGTGCTAGATGAAGGGGCCAAGGAACCTCATAAATTCTTCAGCAGAAAGCTGCAGGCTGAGTCCCTGCTGCCTTTGTGTTTGGAATTTAAAACTATTCCCAAGGTATGTAGGAGCATTGCTCTCTGTTCACAGCCTCCCTCCTCTATAACATGGTGATTTCTCACAATGCATTATCAGATGCATTTTGGTTCTATTTGTTCTGATTTTTTTTTTAAGTAATGCCTGCTTTTCTTTCATCTTTATCATCTCTTTATTTTATCTATTTTAGTTCAGCTGCTATGTTTTGTTGTCTGTATTATGAAAGTCCATTCTGGTGTAATAAAGGAAAGCAATGCTTTCTTTTGTCTCCTTGAGAATAAGCTGAGTATATTTTATTTAACAATCTTGTGCTTTATGAAATAACTCAACTGGAGATGGGGTTGTGTGAGATTTTCACATGAGTCTTTCCTGTCTTAATCTTCTATTGTTTGTAATATTGTGTTATTTCTGTTTGCAGTACTAGGTTAGTTTGTTTTTTTGTCCTATGTTTTTATTTGTTTATCTTTGTTGAAATTATCTAAATGTTTTCCTTGGTGGGAAGAGTGGGTACTGGTTTTAAGATTAGTGAATTCAAACTTGTTTGACCATAGAGTTATCCAGGGACAATTGAAAATTTTGGTTGTGGGTTTCCATTCACTTGGAGGTCTCATCTCTTTCAGAGTGGAGGCAAGATTATCCTGAGGAGTGCCTCCACAGTGTTTTCTAAGAGCCATTCAGCATTTTTTAGTTCCCTTTGTAGATGCAAATTATCAGTTCAAATCATCTAAGCAAAGAAAAAAGACCTCTCGAAATCTCTTCTGAGTAGAAAATCTCCTTGGGAGTGAAGTCCCCGTTCAGAGAACAAAGAAAGAATAGACCAGAGGTTTATTTACCTTTCACTGCTTCAGGGATTCAGAGGCCAGCAAGCACACAGATGCAAAAGAAAGCTTAGGGCTAGACATTCTTTTTTTCTACTCTTTCTTCTTCTTTTGTGAGATGCAATAAACAGACCTGCCCAGAGGCAAGGGAGCTAAGGAGTTTATAAACTTGGGATGGGGGAGGGGTGGGAGGGGAGCAATGCCATGGTAATATTATAAAGGCCTTTGTTACTGATTAAGGTCAAGGGAATGGTGAAATACAGACTCCAGAGAGGAGTCCTATGGGAATGCAATCTAAGAGAGTTGAGCTTGGGAAGATGAATAGTAACTTTCCCTCTTGGGGGGATTAACAGAATGGAGAGGTCTTACCCTTAGGAGATTCTGATAAGCCAGACTTGGAATGGGATCCTTCCCCAATATCCCATCTCCTCTTGAGAATCAAGGGCTACATTGAGAGGAGAGTATTATTCATAACAGCTAAGGTTAAGACAAAAGAGGACTTGGGCTTCTATGGAGACTTCCAAGCCTGAACCAAATGTCATTCTTAAAGGCAGGTGATGAGTCTTATTTTCGTAATCACAAATAATGGTGTTGCTGTCACCGGTAAAGCCTACTGACAATTCCCAGGAATGTTAATAAAAATAGAATCTGGGTAATAAAATAAAAAGCTTAAACTTTTCCCCTTTGTGCTTAGTGTAGTTTCACTTGTTCATAGGGTACCACATGCAGAGGCTTTGCATCTGGCACTTCTGACCAGAGTTCCTGTGTGAAATGGCTGTGCCTGACATCTCAGCTTAGCAGGCTGTGTGCAGAAATGCTGCACCCAGCACTTTGACCTGGAATGCTGTGAGCGGCACAGCTGTGCTGGCCCTCAAGAGCTCCAATCCCCTCCCCGCTGACAAGAACCCTATAAGGCAGCCTTACCAATGGTCTTTGAGAGAGAGCATGAACTCTAGAGTGCAAGCTCACACCTCTCCATTCTCTGATCAAAGAACAAAGCTTTCTTTTGCTTCTTAACTAAACTCAGCCTCACTGTATTGGTGTGAGTGACATTAGGCAGGAGAACCCTTTTGGAAGAGCCAGGGAGGGTTGATAAATTTTTGGTGACTCAGATGGGACTGATTGTAGCTTTTCCACCTGGACCCACCACCAGGCTCTGAACTCACTAGACATTGTAGAAACTAGAGAGGATAACTGTTATATCCTTGAGGCAGTCCTGTCAATGTAAAAATATAACTTAAAGGGAATCCAGGCAGCAGGAAAGGAACTGGTCAATTGGAAAAAAAATAAAGGAAATCAAACAGGAGCCAACAGAAAACGCTTTGGCATTCCTAGAGTGTCTCAAGGACTGTCTCCAAATTTATACTACCATTGACCCTGAGTCATTGGAAGGGAATGCAATCCTGATGTTGTATTTCATTTCCCAAAGTGCCACTGATATTAGGTATAAAAATCAGAATCTGGAAATAGAACCAGATAGCCCTACCTCTTGTCTGGTGGAGGTTGCCTGAAAAGTGCAGGTATTAGTCACTCAGTCATGTCCGACTCTTTGCAGCCCCATGGATTGTAGCCCGCCAGGTTCCTGTGTCCATGAAATTCTCCAGGAGAAAAATACTGGAGTAAGCAGCCGTTCCCTTCTCCAAGGGATCTTTCCGACCTAGGGATCGAACCCAGGTCTCCTGAATGCAGGCGGATTCTTTATCATCTGAGCCACAAAAATAAGACAAAAGTAGGAGATTGCTGACTGGGTGTTTAAAAACAAAGCTATAGAGGAGGAAAAGTCATAGAGGATAAAAACAGTTGGAGGCAAGCCCACACACCAGCTGTTGCCCTCCAATGTGAATTAATCAGCATGGGAATCTGAACTAACTGCCCATAGAGACCTCTGACTCTGGTAGTGACCACTGGCCCTTACTGAGGGAAAGCAAACCAAAGAAACTGGGTCCCAGTCTGTGTATCATATGTAAACAAGAGGGACACTGGAAGAGATAATGTTCTCAGTGTCCTTGAAGGGGGACACAGTCATTACCATTAAAAACCTGTCACTCAAAATCATGCCACCCCGCTACTGAGAGGAACAGGTCTCCTGAGCATGATTATACAAAACACCATCTATTCAAGTTGCTCTGACTTAGGAAGTGAGTTTCTCTCAGACACCAACGAGGTATCTGGTTCACAGCTGGGAACAATTTTATGAGAGGAGAAAAAAGGATAGTGGAATAAGCAGTGGCATCTCAGACAAAGTCACTGAGGTACAAAGCCTACTTCCAGGGACTTCAGCTCCAAAGGCCAAGCGGATGGCCCTCACCTGAGCCTTGGAGCTCAGGACAGGGAAAATCTTAGATATTTAGACAGACTGCTGGTGTGCGTATGCCATCCTACATGCACACAGGGCTATTTGAAAGTAAAGAGTTGTGCTTAATATAGAGAAGGAGCAAGGGAAACATGGCTTAAACATATGGAGACTCCTAGAAGCAGTGCAATTTCTGAAACAAGTGACAGTGATTCACTGTAAGGGTCATCAAAAAGGGCAAACAGAGGTAATAAAGGGAAACAATGAAGCAGATGGAGCTTCCAAAAGGGCAGCCCTAGAACCAGTAACCTGGCAACTACCCCTCATACCTAAGAGGACAGATCTATCCAATTACTCCCCAGTCAATACTAATGAAGAAATAGACAAAGCCCAGAAATGGGGCTTCAGTAGAGACCTAGGAGGCCATGGGTGGCTAGTTAATGGGCATAAACAATACTTCCTTCCCCAAACTGAAGCTTATTGAGCCATCCGAGAGGCTCATCAAGGAACTTACCACAGGAGGGAAGCCTTATATAATTGGTTGGTTGAAGTCATGGAAACTCTTGGCATGAAAAGTATGATCAGTTGGATAGTTGAGACATGCCCCATCTGCTCAAGGAATAACCCCAACACTGGATCCCCAGATAAGGCCCCCAAGATAAGGTTCATTTAGATCACAAGGACATATCCTGGGGAAGATAGTTTTCACTGTCCTTCTGAGAGTACCAGGCAATTTCAGGTATCTCTTGGTGCTAGTGGACATATTTCCAAGGTAAGTAGAGGAGTTCGCCCACTAGAACGGAAATGGCAGCAGTACTGGCTAATGCATTACTAAAAGAGAAAAAAGCCAAGATCCCGTCTAAGTGATAATGGTCCAGCATTTGTGTCTCACATGGCAAAAGGGACAAGTGCCCTGGGTATAAAATGGACCCTACACTCAGCCTGGAGACTCCAATCATTGAGGAAAGTAGAGAGATCTAACCAAACCTTAAAATGAACCTTAGTCAAGCTATGCCAGAAGACTTGAGAAAATTGTATTAAATTATTCCCAACTGCCCTGATATGCATGCCATTAGTATCCAGATATAAGTTAAATTTAAGTGTGTTTGAACTTGCATATGGTAGGCCCATTCCCAAAGCCTTAGAGAAGGGACACCTTAGCTCCCTTGAGATGGAACCACTTTAGTATGTCCTCCAGGTAGAAGAATCCATGAAAGCCCTCATGAAATATGGTAATCAGGTGTGTCTGCACCCACTGACTTAGCCCTCCACTACTAAAGGGGAGGAGACTGAGTGTATCTAAAAACCTGGAAAACGAGCAGCCACAAGACTGCCTCACTTTTTTTTTCTTTCCTTTAAATGTTTTCTTTATTGAGGTAGAGTTGACATATAATAAACTGCACATATTTTAAAGGGTGCTACTTGATAGTTTTAACACATGTGGATAACTGTGAAGTTCTCACCATAATCAGGACAGAGAATACCCATCACCCCTAAAATTTTCATCATGCTCTTTTTAATCCCTCTTTCCCCTTACTCCCAATGTAGTTACTGATCTGCTTTCTGTTACCATAGATTAATTTCTATTTTCTAGAAATCATCCTGTTTTCTAGGAATCATCTAGCATGTGCTAGGTTTTTTGTTTGTTTGTGTTTTGGTCTGGCTTCTTTCACTCAGAATAATTATTTTGAGGTTCATCCATGTTGTTGCCAGTATTTGTTGTTTATTCCTTTTTATTGCTGAATCATATTTCATTGTACTACAGTTTATCCATTCAACCATTCAATTGTTTTTTAAAATTAATTTTTATTGGAGTATAGTTGATTTACAACACTGTTAGTTTCTGCTGTACAGAAAAGTGAGACTGTTATACATATACACAAATCCACTCTTTTTTAGATTCTGTTCCCATATAGGTCATTACAGAACATTGAACACTGAATTGTCGATGAATGAAACATTTGCGTTGTCTCCAGATTTTGACTGCTACAAGTAAAGCTGCTATGAACTTTCAAGTGTGTCTATCTTTTTACATTTGCTTTTCTCTTAGACTGACACTTAAGAGTGGAATGACTGGATCATATGGTAGGTATATATCTAACTTTTACCATTGGTGTCACCTGGGAAGCCCTAATCTAACTTTTAAGAAACTGTCAAACTGTTTTCCAAAGTGGTTGTACCATTTGTACCATTTTACACTCCCTCAACAGTGTATGAGAGTCCCAGTTCTTCCATATTCATGCCAAGACTTAGTATGATCAGTTTCTTTTTTTTTTTAATTAATTTAATTGGAGGATAATTACAATATTGAGTTTCTTTTTTTAATTTTAGCCATTAATTAACCTATGTTTGTTGTGGTATCTCATTGTAGCTTTAATTTGCATTTCCTTAATGACTAATATTGTTGAGCATCTTTTCATGGGCTTATTTGCCATCCTGTATCTTCCCTAGAAAATATCTCTTCAAATCTTTTGCCCACTTTTTATTAGGCTGTTTTTGTTTTAACAGTTCTTTATATATTTCTAGATACAAGTCCTTTATGAGATATATGTTTTATAAATATTTTCTTGTGTTTTTAAAAATAAGCTTTTAGTTTTAGAATAGTGTAGATTTACAGAAAAAATAATGCAGAGAATTCCCACATATCCCACACCCAGTTTTCCCAGGTGCATTAATGTGATACATTTGATACAAGTAATAAACCAATTGTTGTTCAGTGGCTAAGTCCTGTTTGACCCTATGTGACAGCCATGGACTATAGCCTGCCAGGCTCCTCTCCACGGGATTTCTCAGGCAAGAATCCTGGAGTGGGTTGCCATTTCCTTCTCCAAGACTGCCTCACTCTTGAGTGGAATGCACCCCTCTTGGTAATCCTAACCCACCCATTCTGCCCTGAAGTTGCAGGGATCACTCCAAGGGCACTTCACACTTGAGTGAAGAGGGGCCCACCTCAGAGAGGTAATCTGGGGCCATGGACACCCTTGACTAGTCCTATGAATCTCTCTCAGATATGAAGCTTCTTTTCTGAAAAACAACAAAAGTGTGCCTCCCAAAGCAGACTACTAATTGCAGGAATCATTGCTCTCTTGAGGGTTCTCGTGACCTTGGCCAGGGGAATCTTATTAAACTCTGTCACCATAAAAAGATAACAGCCAATATGGTGTTGGTGGCTGATGAGACCAGCCTCGACTTCGGGTTAAGTCAGTTTGCTCCTGACTGGTATAGTCCTGGGTAATCAGATTGCCCTAGATTAACTGTTAGCTGCTGACAAGAGAAGAGTCTGTCCACCAGCCAGTATGCTGTGCTGTTTTTGCATTGATGCAAGTAGCCTGAATGAAGAAAGAGCAGACAGACTGCTGGGAGAAACCACTTGGCTAGCAGAAACCTGGTTGCCAACTCTTGCTGAACAAACACAGATGCCTGTGGGGATAACAGGACTCTGGAGCCTCACTTGGTTTGTACTTCTCCCGGGCCCCCCACTCCATGACCGTTATCCTCTTGCTAATATTTGGGCCTGCATCCTAAGCTGTCTGGTGTCCTGTCTCTAAAAGGTCAGAATCCATAAAACTCATAATGGTGGGTGCGGGGGTTACAGAGAGTTAGGCCTGCGGCCTGGTGACGACCACACAACCTGTGCTCCTCTAACCACGGTTATGACAACGGAAGCCCAAACACAGGAGAAAGCGGCAGCAGAAGATGACTCATCGCCCCTCAGAATGAGGAGCAGGACAGTAAAAGAGGGATTTGTCACCAGCAAAGCCCATTAACAATTCCTGGAGAATAAAAATAGAATCTGGGTAACGAGTCTAACCTTTTTCCGCCCCCCTTGCGCTTCCTCTGTTTTCAGTTGCTCCTAGGGTGCCGGGGTCAGAAGCCTGGCACGCGGTACTTGAGAGCTCCTTGTGTGAAATAGCCAGACAGGTACCTCAGCTCACAGGCCCTGGAGAGCTCTGAGCGCAGTACTCCCTTCAAGATGGCGGCGGCGGCAGCAGGCTCTGTGCTGTCTCGATGCAGCAATCTCCGAGGCACCAGCCTCAGGAGAGCTTCATCCCCTCTCCGCTGACGAGATCCCTTCCTATAAAGCAGTCCTACCCGGATCCTGTCCGGAGAGTGTGTTCTAGAGCCTGAGCTTTCGCCTCCCCATGCTTTTATCCAAGAATAGAACTTAAAGACTCTCCTGGCCTCCTGTGGTAAAGACTCTGCACTTTGACTGCAGCGTTTGTGGGTTCCATCCCTGGTTGGGGAATTAAGATCCTGAAGGGTGTGGCTAAAAAAAGTAAAAAGAAAGCTTTGCTTCTGAACAGAAGGAGGCCTTGTTCTGTTGGCTTGAAGACCAGGAAGCAGGAAGATGGTTTTTTGGAAAGCGACTAGGGAGCATAGGTTAAGTTTTCCTTGTCAGAATAGGAGATATGATTATCACCGAGAAATAATGAGAAATATGTCTCCGTGATTCGATCTTCACGTTGAAATTAAAAATGTTTCGGCATACAAAACGTGACACAGTATGTTCAATTTTCTTCTCTTCTTAGGAATGGTTACTCGATATTTGAAGAACCCTAATTGTGAAAACACACTCTGGGTGTGGTAGGTTAGTGTTTGAATTTCTCAGTTCAGAAGCCGTATTGCAGAGGAGTTTGGTTATAGGTTCCAGCCATCTTTGTCTTATATCTGTTCTGGGGGGTTTGTTAATTAGCATAATGAGTTAGAAATAATTTCTCATTGGTGAGATAATTTCTCTTTGGTGAAATGAGTTTCAGACAAGTTTCAATTATGTGGAGTGACTAAACATGTTTAGATGTATTCCTGCCCTTGCATAAACAGCATGAAAGGAATCTAGCCAGCCTAACAGTTTACACACCTTGGATCATCTCTCCACGTTTGGGATGCTAAACTGTGTCTTGGACTGTAATGGAAGAATTCTTGCACCTGGCTTTGATTTGCAGCTCAGTTCTGCCCCAAAGCTGGAACCTTGTTCTCCCAGCCTCTGGTGCCTGTGGAGTGCTGTTGGGCACCTAACAGGCTGGAGTACTGAGGCTTCATCAACTTGCTAAGCTGCTCATGTGATTGTCTGGGACCTGGTTACTAAATATTTATACATGCGGCAGAATGCGGTTTGAAACTTGTTTTCATTATCACATACCATCTGGAAGTGAGGTGCCTGTAGGTGTTGCCTGCCTCTAGATATTGAAAAGGATGGAGATCTATCAATAAAGCCAGTAATAACTGGGCATGACCAAATTGACCGAGATGAAACATGAAACAACACTGTAGCATCTTCCTTGTATCCTTCATGGTCTTTAGTCACAAATGCATGCAAGTGATCGGATGAGTATCTTAATATTTGTATTTCTTTTGAAAGTTATTTCTTCTTTGTAAGATTACTCCTTCATAGTACCAAATAGAACCTAATATATGTATTTGATTCAGGGAATTTGGCAGAACTAAAAGAGAAAGAACAAAAATCTAGAAAAGTTCTAATAAAATAATTATAATAATAGCATTGAGGAGGAAGAAAAGCTTCCCTTTTACCCTTCTAGCTTCTGTGACTGGTATAAAAATTAAATTGACATAAAACAGCTTATGAGGATTTAAAAAAGGAAAACATTTAACCGCATGTATACACACAGAAGCCCCATAAAAATATGAGATTTCAAATGTGGCCAGATGATTGTTATTTATATAGCATTTTGAGGTAAGGAAAGGGACTAGCGTTTGGGGTGTCTAAATGGGGAGGAGGCAATTCCCAGTATAGTGACAGGAGGAAATATGTGGTGGATGAAGTTTGCCCTTTTTGAAAAATGTTCTCTATGATAGTATCTCTCTTCCTGGTACAAACATTCTTTCTAATGGAAGTTTCTTTTATTAATGTAGATTTTTTTTCTTGCAAGTGGGGAGATTTATACTTTCTTTTAGGCAGTTAAGAGTTTTTACTGAGTCTGTTGGCTCTTGATTGCCCAGCTCAAAACAATCTACATACAGAAGTGGCATAACTTGGGGTAGAATATTCTGAACCCCTTCAATAGTAATAACTTTCTCCTTATTGCAAAGTTGACTCTTCCTCTTAGTACATAAAAATACATTCCATGTACATTAAAGAAATAGATATAAACACTTTAAAAAAGTTATAGAGGAAACTGATAATATTTAATTCTGGAATGGCTATCGAGAATCACAAAAAGATACGATTGAGAGACTTCATCAGGTAAAAGCAAAACACTGAGGCAAGACAAAAGATATCAGAAAAAATGTTAAAAAGCGACAATCTGGCAGAAAATGTTTGTAATGTGTAAAAATAAAATCAGAAAATAATGACTTGCAACTGCACTAATTAAATGATGACAGAGATGATGGTTCTTAATCACTTGGAGGGTGTGTCTATCTGTCATCGATCTCAATATAATAATTTTTCCTCACTTAATGACATAATTTGAATATATTTCCATGTTATTAAGTACACTTCTAGATGTAATTGTTAAAAGCCCCACAGAATTCCATTGTGCTGAGTGCAAAGTACAAATTGCATTTACTGCTGTGGCCCTGCTGGGGAGGAAAGTGACCTGGTCACTTTGCTCAGGGATCTTCCTCCACCCTTCCCCCAGTCAGTGACACAGGCTCCTGTAAGTCAACACTGGAGAAATGTTTATGAAGTGGTGCCAAATTATTGGCCTTCATGGATGGTGTATTCTTGTCTCTTGACCCAGTACTGCTCTTGGTTCAGTTTCATCAAAATCTTAGATAAAAAGATAGAAAAAGTGCAATAGTATAAAACCAGCAAATGCATGAAAGTCCCATGACTAATTTTCTCAAATTACTTATTTTCTCAAATCATCTTTCTTGTCAATAATTTCATAAAATAACAGGAAACTGAGTTTGACATATAATCATATTTATTAACTCTTCTCTTCTGATACTCTTAATTAATACTTCAATTCATAGAGAATACTAGGTAAAAATTGTTTTGAGTATTTTTTAATTTATAAGTTTTGAGAGTTTATTGTCTGTTATCACAAATATAATTAAAATTTATTTAACATTAAAATGAGTTAAAATTCTTTTCTTTGGGAAGTTCATGATTTCAAATAATTTTTTCAAAGAAAATGTTAAAAGTTTTTACATTTATAAGTGAAAAATAAGATTGTTTTAATGAAATTAAAATACGTTCTAAAATACATTTTATTGTTTTTATGTTTATGACATAGTGGTAAATTCTCTTAATTAAAAACTAGAAAATACGTAAGTGTGGAAGAGAAAAAATTCCAAAGTCTCATAGCTGTTAATATTTATTGTATTTCTTTTCAGTCATTTTCTTAGCCGAGGTTCCTTTCTTCCATCCTTGATGATTATTATTACATTGCTTATACAGTGTAAATTCTTCATTTTTCATGTCATAAAATAATGTGTTTTTAACAGAATTTAAATTTTCTGAGAAGGATCTTTCATCCAAAGAATGCACATTTAAGATATGGCTGCTCTATCTAACAGCTAGAAACAACACCAGGCTGCAGTAGATGTGTTTATAAATGAGTCCCCGTTCAGAACAGAACCTTTTAGGAATTTAGAGAAGACATTTGGATAACATAACTCCTTTCAGCTCTGTTCCCAATGGCAAAGAGAATGGCTTTTGGCAGCCTGGCTTGTGATATACTGCCAATCACTAGAGGCAACGCCTGGTGATTAATTTAGAAAATCTCATTACTTTTGACTGATAGAAAAGGAAAAAGATAGTCTCCATTTTATAAATATTTGGTTTACTATTGCATGACATAAAACACATCCAAAACATATTTTATGGGAAGGTACTATTTATGTAAAATACATCCTTCCAGTAGGTTGGCAAACAGACATCTTCTGTCTACAGATCAGTGACAGTTATGTACTTCCCTTTTGTCCAGGCAGCTCTCAGGATCATTGTACCTACAACTGGCTTCAAGCACTGAACTTTCAGGGCATTTTTATTTTGTTTTAACCTCAGTCCAGAGAGGAGTCACTCACTCCATCATGCATTTCCCTTCAATGAAGTCTAGCCTCCCTAGAGAAAGCCTGCTATGGAAGGCGTGGCCTTCTCAAATATCACTGCATAGTCTGCTTTCTGCAGATGCAATGAATAATGCACATAAAATATAATTAATGCAACTGACCCAAGGTATATATCTGTGGCATTGGGATTCCCTTCCCAGAAGTAGAAATCCTAACTCTGTGAAAAATGAAAAGCACATAGTACAACCATTTCAAAGCAAAACCCCCAGTGTGCACAAAACACTGCTTTGGATAAAAAATGGCAGCTGCAGGAGCTGGAATGGTAGCTGGTTGCCATGGTTACCAAGGCTCTGATTCAGCCACCATATGCCACCTGGTGTTCTTGTCTGAAAAAGCAGGTCTGTGGTGTCCTAGATTGGAGATGGAGCTATGGCCACAGTTCTCAGAGAAATAGCACTAGCTTTGGGTATGAAGCACTGTTTTATCTATTGTTAGATTTGGGGTCTAAAGCTTTATTACTTAAGGCGTAGTTTCAACTGGGAAGAGGAAATACATACACTCTCCTCCTTTGTAAATAATCCATTTTCTCTCGTGGAAACACTACTGTATGGATATTCATTCTCAAAGATCTTTGTCCTCTCTTCAGGGAAAATTTGCTCCCCAACATGCTAGGTCATATAATATTGCAATAGCAACAAACTCAAATAATTATTGCAGAACACTAGATGATACTAATTCTTAGGCACCCAGAATCTTTAGTACCTTATTTCCTTCTAAAAGTGCTAATGGCAAATAATAGCTCTATGACTTCATTTTCATGTCAGGTTGTGTCCAAATTTTATTTATATAAATAGATGATTAATATATTACAAATTTATAATAATTTTTATCTTGTTCTACAATAGAAGATAGAGATTCTTAGTATCTGTCTTGGGCTTTATTGAAAATGTTCATAGTCACTGGGTAGTTGTCCTTATGCAGTAGTAAATAAATATATAACATACCATCCAATAATAATGTCATATAAAATGTTCAGTCCTTATCATAAGTTTTGAAGACTTCATGTTTGATTTTGTACATTGTTGATAAAGACACCAACTGAGTTTAGCAATTGCCAGTGATTTAACTTTGAAATCAACATTTCATGTTGTACTACTTTCATGTTTTAAGAGCTATTAAAAATGATTATTGATTTTATATCAACGATCTGAGCACTCAAAATTGTATATGTTATTTTGCTGTCATTTTTGCCAGAGCTGAGGAAATTATTATCAATATAATAAATAAGTGGGGTGAAAATAGCAATTGTTACTCTTTACAACTATTGCTATATTGTGTCAGGATTTTTAATACTGTGCAATTAAAAAAAGTTTGATATAGAGATTGCTGTAACATTTGATAACTTCTAAAATTTGGGGGTTCATCAAAACATCCTCATTATTCTAATTAATTGATTTTATGATAGTAAATGGGCTTCCCTGGTGGCTCAGATGATAAAGAATCTGCCTGTAATGCAGGAGACCTGGGCTGGATCCCTGGGTTGGGAAGATCCCCTAGAGGAGAGCATGGCAACCCACCCTAGCCTTCTTGCCTGGAGAATCCTCATGGATGGAGGAGCCTGGCAGGATACAGTCATGGGATCACAAAGAGTCAGACACAACTGGGTGACTAAGCACACACACATAAATGAGAGTAAATATTACAAATTTGAATTTATAAACTGCATTATGTCAATTAAAAAATAGCTTTGTTTTTCTTATATATTGGGCTCTCAAACTCAATTTTTTTTCCCCCAAAACGGGTTCTACTGCTAAAAAAAAAAAAAAAAAAGCCTGAAAATCACAAAGACTTGATAATGTCAGGACCCTAGTTAAATATGAAAAACCCTTTTGGAGAGAATTGACCCAATCTCAGTAGACAAGTTGGTTGAGGGAATTTCATGGAATTTGACCTCCCTTCTGGTCCAAGTAGAAGTGCCAGTAGTTGTAATCATCTCCCCGCAAGAACTCTGTTAACAGTCACTCCACATTTCCCCAAAAGGTAGTCAACCACTAATCTGTTTTCTGTCTTTATGGAATTACCTGTTCTGGACATTGCATATAAATGGAATCATATTTATGATTAACACATTGAAAACAGAAAGAATAAAATGTTGGTATCTGATCCAAAGTTAGAAGAGAAATATTCTAATTCTCCAAAATACATAAAAGATACTTGCTCTATATCATAAGTTAGGTGAGAAATGGGCAAAAACTGTTCAAACTACCTTTGATTGAGTTTTTTACAAAGAAATAAAACACTTTAATTCTCAGTGTTTCTAAAATTTTAAATTATGACACAGTGACTAAATATTAGTTCTTTTTTCAATTACTATGTATTTATAATTAAGGATAAGAGAATTTTCAATATTTTGACAAAAATTTTAGACATCACAGACAATTATAATTTTTTTCTGTTGATTGATAGATTTTTTTTTCACAGTTACCTTGCCTGGACTTTTTTTTTTAATAACCCCACATGCAAAGAGACTTCCCTGGTGGCTCAAATGGTAAAGAATCTGTCACAATGCAGAAGACCCAGGTTCAATCCCTGGGTCAGGAAGACCCCCTGGAGAATGGAGTGGCAGCCTACCTCAGTATTGTTGCCTTGAAAATTCCTGGACAGTAGAGCCTGGCAGGCTACAGTCCATGGGGTCCCAAAGAGTTGGACATGACTGAGCAACTATTGCATGCAAAGGGAAGATTACCTGTAGTTGATACACTGTTGTTTATTGGTATAAATTTATGTACGTTTATTATTTAAAATGCTGTGCTGTGCGAAGTCACTTCAGTCATGTCCAACTCTTTGCAACTCTATGGACTATAGCCCGCTAGGCTCCTCTGTTCATGGGATTCTTCAGGCAAAAATACTGGAATGGGTTGCCATGTCCTCCTCCAGATTATTTTTTAAAATGTAGTAGTATTAATGTCTTTCCACATTAAACTTCAAGTTTCTGTGTTATGCCTGGTCCACAGAATTTGCTTAATTTTATATATAAATATTTTCTTTTTCCTGATTACCTCATTTCATTGTATGTGTTTGTTTATATTTACTTTTGGATACAACCTTTACCTTATATATTGGTAAATTAGATGCTTTAAGATTTTGCAATTTTTAAAAGGTATTGTAAGCATTCTGTTCACTGTGTGTGTATATGTGTATGTAAAACAGAAATAGTTTGAATCTAAATTTCTTTTTAATCTCCTGCTCACTCTGAAAGGAAAGCAATCATCTATCCCTTTCTAAAAATTGAAAATTCAAGATATTAAAAAGTATTGTTACATATAAAAATAAATTTGAAATGATCTCTAGATACAAAGTAAATAGTCAAAAATCAACAACTTTTCTTTATAATAGCATTTCAGTTAGGAATGGACATTTTAAAAAATTTAGAGTAGCAACAAATTATAAATTACCAAGTATAAATTAAACAAGAAAGATGGAACACATATCTGAGGAAAACTATTTTACTACAGGACTTTAAAAAAAAAAGCTGGAATACAAAGACATATCTTATTCCTGGGTGGGAAGATATGATACAAAGCTGTCAATATTTCTCAGAAAAGTGTATAAATTGTATGCAATTCCAAACAGAATCACAGTAGAGCATTTAGAGGGGTCTGTTTTTGATCTTAAGGGAAAAATGTGATAATTACCAAGAGATTGTTGAAAAAGAATAATAGGGAACCCCTAACTCATACTAAGTATACTAAAATATAAAGTGACACTAGTTAGTAGTTTGAGTAAAAGAATAAACAGATAGATCAGAGGATTAAAAAGACCCAGAAATAGACTCGTGTACATGTGGGAATTAAGCATATAATGAATGGAGCATTTAAAATTGGGAAAGTATGGCTCTTTGAATATGATGCACTGGGACAGTTGTATTTACATTAAAAATATGGTTATGACTATTCTGCATAGCAAATGCAAAAGTATTTTCAGATGAATTAAAGATCTAAATGTAAGCACACAAAGCAACTAGAAATGATTAGAAAGATTGAGGTGATTTATATAATTTTAGGAGAGGGTTAAAAAGTCAGAATGTCTAAAGGTAAACACTAACAGGTTCAACTGTATGACATTTTATTTCATGTATGTTCTTCTTAGTTGGACTTTATGTACAGGGCTTGAGTTAATCACAGACCTCGTTTTATGGCACATTATTAGGGTGTGTGAGGCACCTCTTTTGTTTTTTTATATGTACGTATATATGTGTGAATTGTTATTTATCCCTTTTCATTTTCTTATTCCTCTCTCTATATAAGTAACCATTCTAATATTTAAAATGCATATTCTTTGTTTGTATTGCTCTAACATGGGTAACACTGTTTAGAATCCATGTCTCTAATTATGTAAATTGAATCATTACAGATCTCATCTTGTTTCTTATTTTTTTATTTATTTATTTTTCTCTCTCAGTACTGTGTTTTAAAGATCCATATTGCTATGTTTACATTAGGCTGTTAAAATTAACCTGTTGCGTCTTCTGGCTGCATTAGTGCTCCACGTATTTAACTGTATTTTACTCATTCTCTCCTCTGCCATGGGCATCCAGATTGCTTTTGACACCCAACTAAAACAAACAATGCTTCCATGAATATCCTTGTGCATAAAACCTTATGGACACGGATGGGGATTTATTTGGGATAAATACTCAGATGTGGAATAGCTGAACACAAGATACTGCAGACTTGAGGAAGTGCCAATATGACAATATTGGTAGAATACACTTCCATCAGTTCAGTTCAGTTCAGTCACTCAGTCATGTCCGACTCTTTGCAACTCCATGGACTGCATCACGCCAGGCCTCCCTGTCAATTACCAACTCCGAGTTTACACAAACTCATGTCCATTGAGTCGGTGATGCCATCCAACCATCTCATCCTCTGTCGTCCCCTTCTCCTCCCGCCTTCAGTCTTTCCCAGCATTAGGGGCTTTTCAGATGAGTCAGTTCTTTGTATCAGGTGGCTGAAGTGTTGGAGTTTCAGCTTCGCCATCAGTCCTTCCAATGAATATTCAGGACTGATTTCCTTTAGGACAGACTGGTTGGATCTCCTTGCAGTCCAAGGGACTCTCAAGAGTCTTCTCCAACACCATAATTCAAAAGCATCAATTTTTCAGCACTCAGCTTTCTTTATAGTCCAGCTCTCATATCCACTACTGGAAAAACCATAGCTTTGACTAGACGGTTGTTTGTTGGCAAAGTAATGTCTCTGCTTTTTAATACGCTGTCTAGGTTGGTCATAACTTTTCTTCGAAGGAGCAAGCATCTTTTAATTTCATGGCTGCAGTCACCTCTGCAGTGATTTTGGAGCCCAAAAAATAAAGTCTGTCACTGTTTCCACTGTTTCCCTGTCTATTTGCCATGAAGTGATGGGACCAGATGCCATGATCTTAGTTTTCTGAATGTTGAGTTTTAAGCCAACTTTTTCACTTCCATCAGAAGTTCATTAAGTCCACTATCCTCCAATTTTTCTAATTTGCTAAGTATAAAATGATCTCATTACCTTTACAAATATATATTTAAAATGAATATCCTATAGACAGCATATAGCTGGGTCTTACGTTTTTACCTAGTATGACAATCTCTGCCTTTTATTTTGAATTCTCAAAAAATTACATTAACTACAATTATGAATTTGACTGGGTTTGCATCTACCATCTTGCTATACACTTTCTATTTGCTCCATCTGTTTTTTGATTCCTTTTTCTTCTTTTTCTGCCTTTTGAATTTACTGAATGTTTTTATTAAATTTATCTCTACTATTGACTTACTAGCTCTGCACTTTTTTTTAAATGGTGGTTTTAGAGTTTAAAACACGCTTGCAAGTTTAACTTGAAACAGGCTATTGTCAAATGGCTTCATTTTCAAGATAAAAGACTTGTTACAATATACTTTCATTTCCCCTTTGGATAGCTCTTTGGCAGCTAGTATAGGGGTTTGGTCTGCATATTCTGTCCTTGACAAGGCTGACTATTGGTACTTAAGAACTTTGTTGGTTTGTGGATTCTCCAGAAAAATTTGAGAGATTAGTCATGGAGTGTCCACAATAGCTGTCTCTGTGTATGCGCTGCCTGAGTTCCTCAGTTAGCCACCACCTTTTGTCTATCACTTCCTTCACAGAAATTTCTCAGCTTCCCCCTTCTGGTAAAATGAACTCCAAGTGAAGCTGCTGCTGCTGCTGCTAAGTCGCTTCAGTCGTGTCCGACTCTGTGCGACCCCATAGACGGAAGCCCATCAGGCTCCCCCATCCCTGGGATTCTCCAGGCAAGAACACTGGAGTGGGTTGCCATTTCCTTCTCCAATGCATGAGTGAAGCAGGTTTGTCCAAAAGGTGTTAGTCTCTTCTAGACACAGTCTTATCAGTTGAGTGTCAGTTTGGGATACTGGAATGACCATATAGCAACATTTTCACATCTGGCTATCAGTTAGTGGAGGAAAGCACGAAGGGATGAGGACAGCCACAGATATTAAAATTGGGAACATAAAGCTCAGCAAGAAAAGTAGCTTCACTAAGTTTAAATAAGCTCTTTTTGATGTGCCTGTCTTAATGGAGTATTTTAGCTATTATTTGATTCATCATCAGGAATAAATTATGGACCATACATTGGGAGTTTTTGAAACTTCTCACCAGAGTAGAATCCTTGCAGAAATCAGTGAAATCCAGTGTCCTAGATCCTCTTTAATGAGTTTTGACATCAGGCTTTGTTTCTGAAACTTTGGAAGGTTGAAGAGCAAATTTAATAGTTGAAAAGTGGTAGTGTTGCCCATAGAAAGGGTTAACCTGAAAGGAAATGAAGGTGAGATGATTATTATACTTAAGCTTGAATGTAAATCCTATATACTGGTTGTGAGTCTTGATTTGAAGGCTTTGGCAGAACACAGTCTATACCCAGTGTCTTTTTTTTTTTTGACTGCATGGCATGTGGGATCTTAGTTCTCCAACCAGAGATTGAACCCACATCTCTTGGAGTTTTAACCACTGGACAACCAGGGAAGTCCCACCCAATGTCATCTTCAATCAGAGAATCTCAAATTACAGAATTCATGGGAAACTGTTTGCTTTGGTCATGATCTGTTTCTGAAGCCTTCTTAGTAGGTCTCAAGGTCAGGTCCCTAGCCCGTTTGTGTGGCCAGTTTGTAGAATCTTAAATTCTTCTCTCTCCATCTACTTTAACTTCTTGTGGTATAATAAATACAAAATGAACTTTATCACTTTAGCCACTTTTAAATGTACAGTTCATGGGTATCACCCACATTGTTGTGCAACCATCACCACTATCCATCTCCAGAGCTTTCATCTTCGCAAACTGAAATTCCGTACCCATTAAACACTAACTCCCCATTTTGCCACGTCCCTCTTCCCAGTCCTCTGGCAACCATGCATCTATTTTCTATTTCTGTGAGTTAACAGTTCTAGGTACCTCCTCTAAGTGAAATAATTCAATATTTGTCTTTTGTGACTATTTCACTTAACCTGATGTCCTCACAGTTCATCAACATGTCTAAACTAGTCTGTAGAGGTGTATTATTGGTTTACTTTTTGGATATGTGGCTGGCAGCTCTTGGGTATATAACTGAGCACATAAATTAGCTTAATAAAATAATAATACTCAATGAGATCAGAATGCATCAATGTGGAATCTGTCAGCAGAGAGTGCAAGCCAAGTCTCAAGGGAACTTTAATAACAATCTAATGTAGTGAGAGTTTATGGAGATTTTGAAATATGATCTCATTATCATTGGGGCTAGAGTAAGCTTCTTTAGAAGCTGGGCAGTATTGACTTTGACGTTTTATTCAGTTCAGTCACTCAGTCGTGTCCGACTCTTTGCAACTCCATGGACTGCTCCCTGTCCATCACCAACTCCTGGAGTCCACCAAAACCCACGTCCAATGAGTCGGTGATGCCATCCAACCATCTCAGCCTCTGTCGTCCCCTTCTCCTCCTGCGGTTGTTCTTTCCCAGCATCAGGGTCTTTTCAAATGAGTCAGCTATTTGCATCAGGTAGCCAAAGTATTGGAGTTTCAGCTTCAACATCGGTCCTTCCAATGAACACCCAAGACTGATCTCCTTTAGGATGGACTGGTTGGATCTCCTTGCAGTCCAAGGGACTCTCAAGACTCTTCTCCAACACCACAGTTCAAAAGCATCAATTCTTCAGCACTCAGCTTTCTTTATAGTCCAACTCTCACATCCATACGTGATTGCTGGAAAAACCATAACTTTGACTAGATGGACTTTGTTGGCAAAGTAATGTCTCTGCTTTTTAATATGCTGTATAGGTTGGTCATAACTTTTCTTCCAAGGAGCAACAGTCTTTTAATTTCATGGCTGCAGTCACCATCTGCAGTGATTTTGGAGCCCAACAAAAGAAAGTCTGTCACTGTTTCCACTGTTTTCGCATCTATTTGCCATGAAGTGATGGGACCAGATGCCATGATCTTAATTTTCTGAATGTTAAGTTTTAAGCCAATTTTCACTCTCTTTCACTTTCATCAAGAGGCTCTTTAGTTTGACTTAATTTCAATCAGAATATTTATTTATAAGTAATTATTAAAATGTACATCAAAACTTGAAACAATAAAATGAAGTTCATTTTAAATGTTCAAATGGTTCATTAGGTAGGGGTTTTGGGTCTCATGCTATAGTTTCAGCTTTTTAGGGGTTTATGAAAATTACAAATAATGCAAGATTTTATCAGTAATTTTTTCCTTCCAGAAACTAGAGTACATAACTATCTTTCTATTGACTATAAATGTTTAGTTTCTTTTGCATCCAAATCAGTAAAAGTTATTTGTTTGCAAAATAATAGATAATGCATTTTCTTCAGTGGTTTTAAGCTTAATAATGTGTTTTTTTGGATGTTGGACTATCTCCAATAGTTTTATTTGGTTTCACAAAGACATAGAAAATGTCTTTATTTTTGTAGCATGGCAAATTCATAAGCAACTTTAAAAGCATAATATCTACTATTAAGCATAGATGTTAATTCTTTAACCTCTGATAATGTGGCATGCTTGGGTCAATTATCTGAATGGAATGATTTGTTAGTAGCATAATATTTTAAATAAAATATTTTTTTGTTGTTTGGTCCCTAAGTCATGTCCAACTCTGTGACCCCATGTACTACAAGATGGCAGCATTCCCTGTCCTTCACTCTCTCCCGGGGTTTGCCAAACTCACGTTCATCGAGTCGGTGATGCCATCCAACCACCTCATCCTCTGTTATCCCCTTCTCCTCCTGCCTTCAGTCTTTCCGAGCATCATGGTCTTTTCCAATGAGTCAGCTCTTCACATCAGGTTGGCCAAAGTTTGAAGCTTCAACTTTAACATCAGTCCTTCAGAGTTTAGTATCAGACAAATTAGAAAGAGAAAAGTTTAGGTTTTTTGACCATACCATGTGGCTTATGGGATCTTATTTTCCAGACAAGGGATTGAACCTGGTCCTCACTGGACTGCCAGGGAATTCCCAAATTTAGAGTTTAAATTGAAGCTACTACTCTAAACCATAAACTTGACTTTCATAAATTAATAGTGAAAGAGGCTTATCACAGTTGGAAAGGCCCAGAGTTTGGGGGTTGCTATAATACCTGTTAAGAAATGAAGGTCTGTTTAGGATCTGGCTTTTAAGAGGTGGCTTTTGAGATTTTCACCTATAGCTGCCAAATTTTGTATCCAATTGACAGGGAAAATTAAAATGAGAAAAAACAAGAACTAAGTAGCTCTGTTTGTCCATGACTACTAATTATCTGTTGTCAATAGAAAAAAAAAAAAGCACGCGGTGTGAGAGTTATGAGTTAAGTTTTACTTGGGGTAAAATGAAGACTACAGCCCGGAAGACAGCTTCTCCGATATCTCTAAGGAACTTTTCTGGAGGTAAGAGGTAGGTGGGGAGAGAATGTAGCCAGTAGAGGAAATCTAGAAAACTCAAATTAATTGCCATTTTCAATAGGAAATATGTGATTTTAGTGAAAGGGGATAGGTGTGGCAATCAAGCACACATTTTGGCAGAAGGTTGCTGCTAGTTACCAAGAGCAGATGTCTCTGTTAATAATGTTAGTGCTTTTCTAGATATTCAGAGATGTATGAAATTGGGCTCATAAAATCTTTTCTTGAAAACATATCTGAAGGCCTATTCAGCCACTTTTCCCAGAGCACAGAGTGCCTCATTGCTGATCTCCTCTCTGAACTCTGTTCAGGGTGTGTTGAAGAGTCAGTGACTGCAGTGGTTAGTGACCTAGTCCCTGTAGAGGTGGATGGTGAGAAACAATTTTTTATCCACACTATCATCTTATCAAGTTTTAAGTTGGCAAAAATAGTCCTGTATATTTTCATTTAAAGGCATCTTCGTCCTTGAATTTGCTGATCACCATTCTGTAATTTTTGTAAAAATAAGAGAGGGTAAGTTAATCTGTTTAGTGACCAATGCCTCATGTCTTTATCTTACTTAGTAATTTTTCAGGTATCCAAAGATGAGTCTGTAATTAATACAATTAATATTAGTTTAAGTACTTAAAACTAAGGATTTGGATATTATAATTTATGACACATTAAGCCTGTAAGATTTATAGCACTCCAAGAATTCCTCTTATAAAGAATTATCTATTATAATTCAACTTATTTTGACAGTTTTAATATTTTATAATCTTATATGAATTGGCTTATTGTCCATTCAAATTAGTAGAGTAAATCTAAAAAACTCAAGTTAACCAGCTCTTTTTATTAGAAAATAAACCAAAGAAAATATGCTAAATAGTTTTATACTGGTAAAATCAGAGAAAAGAGTTCTTTCTTTCTTTCTTTTTTTAAATATTTGTTTATTTGGCTGCACCAGGTCTTAGTTGAGGCATGTGGGGTCTAGTTCCCTGTCCAGGGATCGAACTCAGGACCCCTTTATTGGGAGCACAGCCAGTGGACCACCAGGGAAGTCCCAAGATAGTTATTTCTAAACCAAAAGGTTAAACCAGTCTAATTTATCCAAGGTGTCATCTTGGATTAAAAAAACTTTATAAAAATAAACATAAAACTTTTCCCTATGTGTAACTGTGTGTCAGATATTAAAATTTTTAAGTTCTTTAAAAATAGTTTTTGCTCTTGACATATTTCCAAGTAACCAAGTAATCAATGATCATAAGCTTCTTTAAAACATATTTTTCTGTTCCCACTTTAGCAAGACATTTTCCTCTTAGGGACAGTGCATATAAAGCATAAAAAAGAAAAAAAAAATCCCTAGAAATCTTTACCTTCGTCTCAGATTTATATTATTTGATATATTAATGTTTTATTGGATAATTGGAATAAAAACTTTCTCCATTAAATTTTAATAACTCTAATAATCTAGTTTATTAATTCTTTCCAGAGGTAGATAAGATATATATTTCCTCAAAAATTATATTTATAATATGGGAAACTTTAAAAAAATTAATTTATTTATTTTAATTGGAGGCTAATTACTTTACAATATTGTAGTGGTTTTTGCCATACACTGACATGAATCAGCCATGGATGTACATATGTTCCCCATCCTGAACCTCTCTCCCACCTCCCTCTCCATCCAATCCCTCAGGGTCATCCCAGTGCACCAGCCCTGAGCATCCTGCCTCATGGATCGACTCTGGACTGGCGATCTATTTCACATACGATAGTATACATGTTTCAATGCTATTCTGTCAAATCATCCCACCCTCACCTTCTCCCACAGAGTCCAAAAGTCTGTTCTTTACATCTGTGTCTCTTTTGTTGTCTCGTATATAGGGTCATCGTTATCATCTTTCTAAATTCCCTATATATGCATTAATATACTGTATTGGTGTTTTTCTTTCTGACTTACTTCACTCTGTATAATAGGCTCCAGTTTCATCCACCTCATTAAAACTGATTCAAATTTGTTCTTTAATGGCTGAGTAATATTCCATTGTGTATATGTACCACAGCTTTCTTATCCATTCGTCTGCCAATGGACATCTAGGTTGCTTCCATGTCTTAGCTATTGTAAATAGTGCTGCAATGAACATTGGGGTACACGTGTCTCTTTCTCTTTTCTTTTTTTTTTTGAAAAATAAAGAACTTTAATACCCATTTGTTCAAAGAAGATATACAAATGGCCAACAATCACATGAAAAGGTACTCGATATCAGTAATCAGTAGAAAAATGCAAACCAAAACCACAGTGAGACACCATTTTGTAGCCATTAGGAGGGAAAACAAACAAACAAACAAGAAAATTGGAACCCTTTTGCATTGCTGGTGGGACTGCAAAATGGTACAGCTTCTATAGAAAACTCTGTAACCAAGATGAGGAACCACAAAAAATTAAACAAAGAATTACCATATGATACAGCAATTCTAATTCTGGGTAGAGCAGCGATTTGAACAGAAAGCTGTACAGTCTTGTTGATCAGAATTATTCACAATAGCAAAAAGGTAGACGTAACTCAAGTTCCCATCAATGAATGAATGAACAGATTAAAAAAACAAGGTCTAGCCATACAATGAAGTATGATTGAGTCTTAAAAAAGGAAGGAAGTTAATTTAAGTGAAATCGTATGATATTTACCTTTCTCTGTCTGACAATCTCTAGGTCCATCCATATTGTTGCAAATAGCATTATTTCATTTCTTTTATGGGTGAGTAATCCTCCATTGTACATATGAACTACATTTCCTTTATTTCTTCTACTGATGGACATTTAGTTTGCTTCCACTATTGTAAATAGTGCTGCAGTGAACACTGGGGTATGAGTATCTTTTTGAATTGTGTTTTTCTCTGAATATATGCCCAAGACTGGGATTTACTGGATCATATGGTAGCTCTGTTTTTAGTTTTTTCTTTTTTTTTTAATTTATTTTTTTTCATTTATTTTTATTATTTGGAGGCTAATTACTTTACAATATTGTAGTGGTTTTTATCATACATTGACATGAATCAGCCATGGATTTACATGTATTCCCCATCCCGATCCCCGCTCCCACCTCCCTCTCCACCCGATTCCTCTGGGTCTTCCCAGTGCACCAGGCCCGAGCACTTGTCTCATGCATCCAACCTGGGCTGGTGATCTGTTTCACCCTAGATAATATTCATGTTTCGATGCTGTTCTCTCGAAACATCCCACCCTCGCCTTCTCCCACAGAGTCCAAAAGTCTGTTCTGTACATCTGTGTCTCTTTTTCTGTTTTGCATATAGGGTTATCGTTACCATCTTTCTAAATTCCATATATATGTGTTAGTATCCTGTAATGGTCTTTATCTTTCTGGCTTACTTCACTCTGTATAATGGGCTCCAGTTTCATTCATCTCATTAGAACTGATTCAAATGAATTCTTTTAATGGCTGAGTAATATTCCATGGTGTATATGTACCACAACTTCCTTATCCATTCGTCTGCTGATGGGCATCTAGGTTGCTTCCATGTCCTGGCTATTATAAACAGTGCTGCGATGAACATTGGGGTGCATGTGTCTCTTTCAGATCTGGTTTCCTCAGTGTGTAGGCCAGCAGTGGGGTTGTTGGGTCATATGGCAGTTCTATTTCCACTTTTTAAAGGAGTCTCCACATTGTTCTCCATAGTGGCTGTACTAGTTTGCATTCCCACCAACAGTGTAAGAGGGTTCCCTTTTCTCCACACCCTCTCCAGCATTTATTGCTTGTAGACTTTTCGATAGCAGCCATCCTGACCGGTGTGAGATGGTACCTCATTGTGGTTTTGATTTGCATTTCTCTGATAATGAGTGATGTTGAGCATCTTTTCATGTGTTTGTTAGCCATCTGTATGTCTTCTTTGGAGAAATGTCTGTTTAGTTCCTTGGCCCATTTTTTGATTGGGTCGTTTGTTTTCCTGGAATTGAGCTGCAGGAGCTGCTTGTGTATTTTTGAGATTAATTCTTTGTCAGTTGCTTCGTTTGCTATTATTTTCTCCCATTCTGAAGGCTGTCTTTTCACCTTGCTTATAGTTTCCTTTGTTGTGAAAAAGCTTTTAAGTTTCATTAGGTCCCATTGTTTATTTTTGCTTTTATTTCCAATACTCTGGGAGGTGGGTCATAGAGGATCCTGCTGTGATTTATGTTGGAGAGTGTTTTGCCTATGTTCTCCTCTAGGAGTTTTATAGTTTCTGGTCTTACATTCAGATCTTTAATCCATTTTGAGTTTATTTTTGTGTATGGTGTTAGAAAGTGTTCTAGTTTCATTCTTTTACAAGTGGTTGACCAGTTTTCCCAGCACCACTTGTTAAAATCCCTAGAAATCTTTACCTTCTTTAGCAAGACATTTTCCCCTTAGAGACAGTGCATACAAATTATATTTATAATACGGGAAATTTTGCCACCCCTTGTGCAAGCTAGAGTTGCAGTGGTGACAAAGGAGGAGACTGTCACATGGAAGTAGTGTCTATTTGCTGATCCGTATATTAGGAATATTGATCAGTTAAAGAAACAAAGATGTAATTATATACCAGCAGATCCCTTGGGGTTTTTTTAATGACTTTTTTCTGACTATAGTAGCATAATCTCTGTTTAAAAAAATCAGCTTCTCTGTCCCTGTGATAATGGCAACCTCCTTCCTTTAGTCTCTGGAGTAGGACAACAGCAAAACAAAAGGGTCCAGATGATTGCAGCATGAATGATGGTCCATCCTATTGCAGAAGGGCCACTGCTGTGTGGCTGCTGATGCACTTGATAGTCTGCACTGGATGCCAGAGGCTGCGTCTGAGGCCTCCGACCTCATCAGAACCGGGGGGAAGATGAGACAGTGCCTCACTGTGGGCTTCTCCTTGATTGATAGGGAAGTAAGTGAGAAATGGCCTGGTGGCACCTCCTCACACGCCTCTAGCACACTCTTGTTTTCAGAGGATCCAGGATGTTCGGTCAAGACTCAGATCAGCTTCAGGTCAAGCTTTGTCTCTGCCTCAGTGGATATGTGTAGGGTTCTGAGGTATTAGCACAGAGCTGTTCTTTTACGCTGCATGGTGGTTTAGTGGCTAAGTTGTGTCTGACTCTTTGTGACCCCATGGACTGTACAGTCCATGGAATTCTCCAGACCAGAATACTGGAGTGGGTAGCCTTTCCCTTCTTTAGGGGATCTTCCCAACCCAGGGATCAAACCCAGGTCTCCCACATTGCAGGCGGATTCTTTACCAGTTGAGCCACAAGGAAGCCCAAATGAAAGTGAAAGTTGCTCAGTCCTGTCTGACTCTTTGGAACTCCATGGACTATACAGTCGAGGGAGTTCTCCAGGCCAGAATATTGAAGTGGGTAGCATTTTCCCTTCTCCAGCGGATCTTCCCAACCCAAGAATCGAACCGGGGTCTCCTGCATTGCAGGTGGATTCTTTACCAACTAAGCTATCAAGGAAACCCCTAAAAATCTGTGTTTGGGGAATTATTCCAGAGGATATATGTGTTAGGCATTCCTGGTGGGGTCTACCATCCAGTCAGAATTCAGTTTCGTGTTTAAAAAGCCTGGGAATGGGGGTGGTGGAAATTGATGTTGTAACAGTTAGGTGCAGTGTGACTGATGACACCCCTGCACAGGACCGTCCTTTTCATGCTGCACACCCTTGAAGGATGTTCCTGGAATTTTGAACGTCAACAGTGTATTTGGAGCCTTGTAGTTATCTGGTTCTGCTTCCTGGACTACTGATTGTTCAAGGTCATTTTAGGCAAAGCCCTGTGACTGTCTTCTTTGCTGATGTAAACTGTGTTCTGCTTTTATTTTTCAACTTTTCATAGTTCACCTTAGTGTTTAACTTCTCTGTCAGAGGCTTCTTGCCTAGAAGGCAGGTGGAGTTGGCAAGAGGAGACAACTGGTCTGTTCTTGCCTTTGGCTTCTTTGCCTCCTTTGTTAAAAGGATACTACCAACTACTACCTGACATAGTCTTATTGTTGTTGTTCAGTTGCTGCTCAGTTGTGTCCGACTCTTTGTGACCCCATTGACTGCAGCACACCAGGCTTCCCTGTCCTTGACCATGTCCTGAAGTTTGCTCAAACTCATGTCCATTGAGTCGATGATGCCATCCAACCATCTCGTCCTCTGTCATCCCCTTTTCCCCCTGTCTTCAATCCTTCCAAGCATCAGTGTCTTTTCCAGTGAGTTGGCTCTTTGCATCAGGTGACCAAAGGATTGAAGCTTCAACTTCAGTACCAGTCCTTCCAATGAATATTCAGGGTTGATTTCCTTTAGGATTGACTGGTTTGATCTCCTCACAGTCCATGGGACTTTCCAGAGTCTTCTCCAGCACCAAAGTTCAATAATCTTATAGGCAAGGACAAATTTCTTCCTCTACCCATCTTAGGTTCTCCAGCTAGAGTCCTGTAGATTGGACTGAGAAGACAGATTAACAAGAGAAAAACAAACACATTTACAAACATGTGTATTTACACATGTTACACAAGGGAGATGAGTAACTCAAAGGCTTAGTTAGAATTTGGTCTTACATAACCTCTTTTTTTTCCCTTGTTGTTCAATTGCTCAGTGGTATCCAACTCTTTGCAACCCGATGGACTGCAGCACACCAAGTTTCCCTGTCCTTCACTATCTCCCAGAGTTTGATTTTTTTTTCCTGTTCATTTTTAAAAATTAATTAATTAATTTGGCTGCATTAGGTCTTATTGTGGTAGGAGGTATCTTCATTGAAGCACACGGACTCTAGTTGCAGCATCCATGGGCTCAGTAGTTGTGGCAAGTGGGCGTAATTGCCTGGCCAGGGATAGAATCCATGTCCCCTGCTTTGCAAGGTGGACTACCAGAGAAGTCCCCGTACATAGTTTCTTAACCAAGGAATAATACATTATTAGAGAACTGTTAAGACAAAAGGGCTTTGAGTCTCTAGGGACAGCAAATTGTGGGAAGATAAATATATGGGAGACTAACAGAAGATAAAGTCTAGTTAGCAAAGCTTGTTGTGTAAATTCCTCTGGTGCCATGTGTTAGTCATTCAGTCATGTCCAACTCTTTGTGACTCTGTGTCTGTAGCCCTCCAGGCTCCTTGTCCATGGGATTTTCCAGGCAAGAGTACTAGAGTGGGTTGCCATTTCCTATCCCAGGATATCGTCTAGACCCAGGAATTGAACCTGGGTCTCCTGCATTGCAGGCAAATTCTTTACCGTCTGAACCACCAAAGAAGCCCTCTGGTGCCATATTCAGATTGATAAAGATCTAAAGTTTTCCCTAGCAATTAACTTTCGTTCTTCCTGGTAGAGGGGGTGGAGCGACACCTTTGTAAGTTTATGTCCTCCTTTTAGGCAAATAGGAGGAGGACAGGAAGTTTTTCTTAAGTCTATTGCTTCTCAGTTGCTTTCAGCACAAAATAATTCTTATGACAAAGTGGAATATTTTTGAGGTCCAAGATCTGTTCTGCTTCAGTTATAATACACTGGTTCTCATGTAGCCTAGGGTAGCCTTTAATCCTCCTTCTATTATCACTTCTTCTCCCCACCCCCCATTCCATAGCTTTATCCTGAAAGTAAATGCCCAAATCAGGTTTGCTCTTTTCTTTTTTTAATCCTACCTTTTGTGTGATGTTTTGTAGTTTTTCGGGCTGTGAGCTGTTTCTCCAGGCTCCATGTTGTGATACCTGCTCTCTAACTGGAATAGTATTCACTTTGATGAAAAGAAGTAGGTTTCTGCCTGAGGAGCAAACAAGGCTATTGGGAGTCTCTCAGAACTGTTTATATGGATGGGAGAGCCCTATCAGGTATGAAGTCACGGGAACTTCTATTATTTCTGTTTTACTCTAAATCTGAAGCATGTCTAAAATTGCTATTATCTTGGAAGCACTTGTTTCCTGCAAGTACATCCAGCTACAGTTATCTACTCTTACTTCTTTGTCAATCCAATAACTTCAACTTTCTAATCTTAAGGATTTGAGGTTCAGTGATGGCACCCTTTCTTTATTTTAGAGGTGCTATAGATATGCTCTATTTAATTGGTTCTCTGCCTAGCTATTTCAAGAAACTTGGGACAAGAAGGAGAGTAGATTACCAGCTTAATTTAATCTTTTGGATTACTTCTATCTTTCAGTGGTGGTCTGTTATTTATCAGAGCAATTTTCTCTTGACTCATACTGAAGAAATAATTGATAACTTCTGTTTTCTGCATTAACTCATTTTCATTAGAGGCTCTATACTGTTCCCAGTTATGGCTGTACCAATTTACATTCTCACCAACAATGTAGGAGGGTTCCCTTTTCTCCACACCCTCTCCAGAATTTGTTCTTTGTGGATTTTTTGATGATCATTTTGACTGGTATGAGGTGATATCTCACTGTAGTTTTGATTTGCATCTCTCTAATAATTAGTGATGTTGAACATCTTTTCATGTGCTTGTTGGCCTTCTGTGTATCTTCTTTGGAGAAATATCTATTTAGGTCTTCCACTCGTTTTTTTATTAGGTTGTTTTGTTTTGATGATGATAATCTGCATGAGCAGTTTATACATTTTGGAGACAAATCATTTGTTGGTCATATCATTTGCAAATATTTTCTCCCATTCTGTGGACTGTCTTTTCATTTTTTTAATAGTTTCCTTTGCTAGTCAAGAACTTTTGAGTTTAATTAGATCCCATTTGTTTATTTTTGTTTTTATGTCCATTACTTTGAGAGATGGATTGAAAAACAATCTTGTTGGGATTTATATCAGAATATTCTGTCTATATTCTCCTCTATGATTTTGTAGTGTTCAGTCTCATATGTAGGTCTTTAGTCCATTTTGAGTTTATTTTTGTGTATGGTATTAAAGAATCTTCTATTTTTCTTTTTTTGCATGTAGCTGTCCAGTATTCCCAGTACCATTTATTAAAGAGACTGTCTTTCCTCCTTTGTATAGTTTTGCCTGCTTCATCATAGATTAATTGACCATAAGTGTGTGGGTTTATTTCTGCACTTTCTATCCTGCCCCAATGATCTATATTTCTGTTTTTGTGCTGGAACCATACTATTTTGATGACTATACCTTTGTAGTATATCTGAAGTCAGGGAGCCTGACTCCTCCAGCTGTGTTTTTCTTTCTCAAGATTGTTTTGACTATTTTGGGTCTCTTGTGTCTCCATACAGAGTTAAAGATTTTTTTGTTCTAGTTGTGAGAAAAATGCTGTTGGTAATTTGACAGGGATTGCACTGAATCTGTAGATGGCCTCGGGTAATACAGTCATCTTGACAATATTGTTCTTTCAACCCACGAACATGCTATATCTCTTTATCTGTTTGTGTTGTCTTCAGTTTCTTTCATCAGCGTCTTACAGTTTTTGGAGTACAGATCTTTGTGTCCTTAGGTAGGTTTATTCCTAGGCATTTTATTCTTTTTGATGCAATGGTAAATGTAATTGCTTTTTGAATTTCTATTTCTGATCTTTCATTGTTAGTGTATAGAAATGCAGCAGATTTCTGTGTATTAATTTCATAACTTGCAACTTTACCAAATTCATTGATGAGCTCTAGTAGTTTTCTTGAAGTAACTTTAGGATTTTCTTTGTATAGTATCATGTCATCTGCAAACAATGACAGCTTAACTTCTTTTCCAATTTGGATTCCTTTCATTTCTTTCTCTTCTCTAATTGTCATCGCTAAGAATTCCAGAACTATGTTGAATAAAAGTGGCAAGAGTGGATATCCTTGTCTTGTTCCTAATCTTAGCAGAAATGCTTTTAGCTTTTCACCATTGAGTATGATGTTAGCTGTAAGTTTGTTGTATATGGCCTGTATTATGTTGAGATAAATTCCTCTATCCCCACTTTCTGGAGAGTTTTTTTTTTTTTTTTAATCATAAATGGGTGTTGAATTTTGTCTAAAGCTTTTTCTGCATCTATTGTGATAATCATATGGTTTTTATTCTTTGGTCATTGTTGATATGATGTATCACACTGATTGGTTTGTGGGTATTGAAAAATCCTTGCATCCCCTGGATAAATCCCACTTGATCATGGTGTATGATTTTTTTAATGTATTGTTGGATACAGATTGCTAGTATTTTGTTGAGGATTTTTGCATCTATGTCATTGTGATATTGGACTGTTATTTTCTTTTTTTGTGGTATCTTTTTTTGTGATCTGGTTTTGGTATCAGGGTGATGGTGGCCTCCTAGAATGAGTTTGGGAGTTTTCCTTCCTCTGAAATTTTTTGGAGCAGTTTTGGAAGAGTAGATGTTAGCTCTTCTCTAAATGTTTGATAGAATTTACCTGTGAAGCTATCAGATCCTGGGCATCTGTTTGTTTGAAGTTTTTAAATCAGTTTCAATTTCAGTGCTTGTGGTTGGTCTGTTCATATTTTTATTTATTCCTGGTTCAGTCTTGGGAGATTATAACTTTCCAAGAATCTGACCGTTTCTTCCAGGTTGTCCATTTTATTGACATACAGTGATTTATATTGACATACAGTGGTCTCATACGATCCTTTATGTTTCTGTGGTGTCAGTTATAGCTTTTCCATTTCTAATTTTATTGATTTGAGTCCTCTTCTTTTTTTTCTTGATGAGCCTGGCTAAAGGTTTATCAATTTTGTTTATATTTTCAAAAAACCAGGTTTTAGTTTCATTGATCTTTGCTATTGTTTTATTTGTCTCTATTTCATTTATTTCTGCTCTGATCTTTATGATTTCTTTCCTTTTGCTAATTTTAGGTTTTGTTTGTTCTTCTTTCTCTAGTTGTTAGATGTGAGGTTAGGTTATTTATCTGAGACTTTTCTCGTTTCCTGAGGTAAGATTGTATTGCTATAAACTTCCCTCTTAGGACTGCTCATGCTGCTTCCTACAGGTTTTGGAACATTGTGCTTTCATTTAATTTGTCTCTAGGTGTTTTTCAATTTCCTCTTTGATTTCTTCAGTGATCCATTGGTTGTTTAGTAGCATATTGTTTAGCCTCCATGTGTTTGTGTTTTTTACAGTTTCTTATAGTTTATTTCTAAACTCATATTGTTGTGGTCAGAAAAGATGCTTGATATGATTTCAGTTTTCTTAAATTTACCAAGGCTTAGTTTATGACCCACGATGTGATCTGGCCTGGAGAATGTTCTGTGTGCACTTGAGAAGAAAGTGTATTCTGCTGCTGATTCTATCACAGTTGTGCCCCTCCTACCATCTGGTCATGGCTTCCCCTTTGTCCTTGGATGTAGAGTATCTTTTTTGGTAGGTTCCAGTGTTTCTTTGTCAATGGTTGTTCAGCAGTTAATCATGATTCCAGGGTTCTCATAAGAACAAGTGAGCACACATCCTTCTACTCTGCCATCTTGCTATGCAGATCTCTTAGGGACTTTTGTTTACTGAAATATCCCAACTGCCTAGGACAGAGCCTACCAGAGTGGCACACAAAATAACTTGTTGACTAAATGAACAAATATATCTCTATTTGCTAAATATATGGCATTGATAAATTTTAGAAGAAGATAAATTTGCAAAATTGATTTGAGATGATACAGAAAATGTACAGGTTCCCTATTGACAGAGATGCAATTCTCAAGTGAATTCTACCTATACTTTAAGAAAAAAATAATTTAAATTTAATTTGTTCTAGAGTGGAGTGCATGAAAGAAAATCTTGCTCTCTTTTTGACAATGAAAGGAGCACAATTTGATAATTGTGCTAATTAAAAAGAAACTAATTGTTTAAAGTTAGTTAAAAAGCTAATTAAAAAGTATACACAAAGAAAACTATGGAATAGTCTTATATATAAATGTTAATACAAAAATGCTCAATAGTACATATCAAATAGCAACACAGTTTAAAAACATATATTCAGTCATTTCCACTAGCTGTTCCTCTCTGACCAACATGTGACCAACCTCAGCCAGATTTAAAGTGAGGATTACCCAGCTCCAATTCCTTTGGCAATTTTGTCTCTTCCTGACAATCCCCAAAACAGCATTAAAGGGGCCCTCATAGTATACATAGTATACATAGATGCCACATAGTATTTGTAGAAAAATTTACCAATAGCCAGATTTAATGGGGGCCCTACAAAGTTCATGTAATTTTGTCAAGACCATGTCCACTCCCTTCTACCATATTCTGCATCTCAGCTCTCAAACCAGCTAAAATGTCCATGTCCAGAAGAGATTGTGATTATCAATCACTCCCCTGCCCCCCTTACCCATTCAAGAGAAGTGCAAACTTGGGGATTTGGTATCTGGAAGTAGAAACATGATGGGTACAGTTCAGATTCAGGAAGGGTTCACATTCAAGACCAGAGATCTACAAGGTGCAGTGATTTAGTTACTAGTCTGCAATGGTCAGAAATTGAAGTACCCAGTGAGAGGTGAAACTTTTAAGGGAGTTTCAGGGAAATTTGTAATCTGGGAAATATAATGTAGCTCAACCTTTGAATTCCCATAACTGTGGTCATGAATTGTGCAACACGTCACAGTGCTGAAGCCTGCAGACTTGGGGTTGGTGCCTATGTGCCTCTCATGTGTTCTTCCACTAACCTCTGTATCCTTATCTATGGAAGATAGTGCCTGGGGGAGGTCCTCCAGGGAGAACAGTTAGTCATGGGCAAACAAAAAGCTTTTAGCAGGCTGGGGCAGAGTGTCCTTGCTGTTCCCATCCATGTGTTTTTATGGATCAGTGGACACGGTCTTGGCCTCCTCTCCTTTTCCAGTCAGGTTGTATAACTATTGATTTATCTTACTCCATACTCCATTAGAGACCTCTGATTAGCAAAGAGATTGATTTGGATTAACAAACATCTCTGGGGTTGCAAAGGTCCCCAAGAAGGTAAAAAACATGGGTCATCAATATTTGAGCTCAGTTAAGCATTGACGAAAGCCATTTTTATTGCTGCTGTCAGCTTGAAAGGTTGAAACTTGATAGAGAGATGGTATATTTGTTTGCTGTGGCTGCTTGAACAAAGTGCACAAACCAGAGACATTTAATAGAAATTTATCGTCTCACAGTTCTAGAGGCCAGAACTTCACCTTCAAGATCAAGGTGTTGGCAGTGCTGGTCCCTTCTGAGGGCGCTGAGGGGGAATCTGGCCTACGCCCCTCACCTAGCTTCTGCTGTTTGCTGGACTTCTTTGTAAAAACATCACCCTGATCCCTGCCTCCGTCTGTAGGTGGTGCTCTCTCTGTGTGTTGTCTGTTTCCAAATTTCCCCTTTTTGTAGGACACCAGTCATATTGGACTTCCCTACTCCATTATGACCTCATCTTACCTGATCACATATGTAATGATCCTATTTCCAAATAAGGTCACATTCTGAGGTACTGAGGGCTAGGACTTCATATAAATTCTGGGGGGGATGCAATTTATTCCAAAATAGATGGGAAGGAGTCAAGTGAGTGGAGAATTGACATGCAGAAACTCCTGTAGACCATCACTCTTTTCTGATCTGTTTTCTGTCTCCAAGTCTTTTTTCCTCTATTTCTATTTAGACTAAGAGGGGATTCCCTCTTTCAGTCTAGAAGCATTGGGTTGTCCAAAAAGTTCATTTGGATTTTTCCGTTAGATGTTATAGAAAAATATTAATGAAATTTTTGGACAACCCAATACATTTTCCCAGACAAATAGTGGGGCTCTTTTCCAATGCTTACCTTTAAAAATTGGTGTGATAAGTGTGGTTCTTCTTCCACACCAGTCCCCTAAACTATTTTGAAGAGTTTAGACAATAGGGATCAGGAATTGAGTTTCTATTCTTTCCTTATAGTATTCCCTTTTCTTCCCTATTTTCCCAGTGCTAAATGTACAGTAGGAATTCAATCAAAGGTCTTTAATTTAAATGAATTCAGAAGATCCCCCCACCTCCCACCTCAGGAAACAAAATAGAGATTCATGGGCTGAATAAATCATCATTTTTATTATTTCTTATGAACAAGCTATTTCCCACAGAACAGCATTGTAAGTACTAATTTTAGAATTAGTGGAAACAATAAGTAAAGATCAATTTTTTAAAGTGATAATTCCTCAGAAATGTATGTCTTCAGGTCATAGAAGATTACCTATAAGCAATTGGTCTTGGACAAACGTAAGTTTGTCTTGAAGTTTTACTAGTTTGCATTACCACCAACAGTGTAAGAGGGTTCCCTTTTCTCCACACCTTCTCCAGCATTTATTGCTTGTAGACTTCTGGATAGCAGCCATTCTGACTGACATGTAATGGTACCTCATTGAGGTTTTGATTTGCATTTCTCGGATAATGAGTGATGTTGAGCATCTTTTCATGTGTTTGTTAGTCATCTGTATGTCTTCTTTGGAGAAATGTCTGTTTAGATCTTTAGCCCATTTTTTGATTGGGTCATTTATTTTTCTGGAATTGAGCTGCAGGAGTTGCTTGTATATATTTGAGATTAATCCTTTGTCTGTTTCTTCATTTGCTATTATTTTCTCCCATAATAAAGAGCTCTTTTGCTCTGTGAGAATGACTATATGAATAAAATATATTGCTCTGGGTAGATTGAAAATAAGTATATCTCTACTATGGAATTTTAATAATCTTTTTATTCACTTAAAAATTTACATACAATAAAATTATCAGTGTTCTTTTGAACTCGCTACTTTCTCGAAATTCAGTTTTCCCAATAACTTTCAAAGTCTTAAGTCTAATGAATTTACAAAGCCTCTTCTTTCAATATGTTTCTTAACACTTGCTTTCTATATGTCTTATTTTGAAATAATAGTCTGTGGACTACTTTATAAAACAGAGTTTTATTTCTATTGGTTGTCTCAAGTCACTTTGCACAATGGCGGTTGTATAATGAATGGGGGCAAGAGTGATAGGCAGTGGTATCATGGATCACTAGCTTGTTGAAGTTCAGGTCCTTTGAAGCATGCAAGAGAGAACCACCAATTATCCATCTCTCAAGCTGGATAAAAGCTACACAAACACACTGGATAGAAACAGACAGCAACCAATCAGTATGGCTTTGTTAACTGCTCAGGTGTTAAACTAGCTCTTTTAAGATTTTACTATACTTAGCCCTCTCTCTCTACTCAGGACAAGGTGAATCACTTCCTTGTTAATAGTGCATGTGTGGATCTTAACTTGACTGTGTGTCTATATTACAGTCAGTGGTTCAAATCATCAAGCCCACTGCCAGCACACTGGCATGGTCTATCTCTCTATCCTCTTCTTGCCCTGTTAACAGCTGAAGAACTCAGACTATCCATGGCAGCAGTATCCAAATTCGTGAGTTATTATCCTCATATGTTACTTCTGAAGTCTTTTCTAAAGCCTAATGTTTTTCTGTCTGAAACCCAAAAGACACTGATTTAATAAAACATTAGCTGATAATTTCCAGCATTATTTCAATAGATTTAAACCTCCCCCCTACCCCAGCCACACATAGTTAAATCAAAGTCGCTAACACTGCACACAAGTTAAATATCTGTATCATCACTTGATCTGAGGATAGTAAGCCATTTCCATGGCTGGAGCAACCACCAACACAAAGTCCTAGCATACGTAGAAGGTAAAATATCTGCTGTGGAGTTCTCTGAAGTCAGTATTCATCATGGAATGGGTATTCAGGATGGTCACACCACCTGCCAAAACAATTCCCCCAAAGGGAAAAAGTTCACTTCTAATGTTGCACATCTGTGTGTATTACTAGCATCCTTTGATAATTTCACCAACCACTCCCTCTTTTCTCTTACTCATTCCATTTCTATTTTGTGCCCAGCTTCCGTTCATGGCTCCTCTCAAGCCATCGCCTTTTACTGAAGCCCCAGATAGTGCTCTGGTGTAGCTGTGTGTGTGGAGTAGGGGGTGGGTAGAGGAAGGCTGTGTGTGTATGTGTGCTGAGTCATGTCCCAATCTTTGCATCTCTTTGGACAGTAGCCCACCAGGCTCCTCTGTCCATGGGATTCTTCAGGCAAGAATGGTGAAACAGTCTATAAAAGGACAGGAGTGTGTGTGCCTGTCCTGAAACACATCTAAAATTTAGTTCTCTGTAAGTATTATGTGCTTTAAATTGTCAATAAAATATTAAACAAAACCAAAAGGCTCTCAAAGATCACCCAGATGAAAAATAGAACCATGACCCAGCATTTCTAAATGATATATTTTTTTAATCAATCTTTGCTTCTCCTTGCTGATGTTTCTAGTTATTTCCTGGTACAATGATTTATTTTCACAGTGTTTCTAGAACTATATATTAAAAATGTCAAATGTCAAACCAATTAATGTCACCAACCAACTGTAAAAATAGCAGCACATTGGTGGATTTGCTGTCTCTTACTATCTGTTTTTAATTTAGATATTTATTCAATAGAAATAGTTTATCTTTGAGACCTGTTAATTAACCTATAAATGTTTGTTAGTTACATGTTTATGTTTACTTTTTTGTTCTTGAGGCTAGGAGGTGCTTTTTGATGTCAATTAATTTCTTCCCCTGGAAAATTCACATTAGAAAGCTGTTTTATTAATTCAGAAATTGATTTAGAAATTCAGTATTAGCATAGTGAGCAGTTTCTGACTCATGAAAAATAGTGAGACCAATAAGTGCCCAAACTATATGAACAATTTTAATTAGCATTTAAAAAATGCTCACTTAAAGAGAAGATTGTAAAAATAAGATTAGTATCCATATGATTTCAAGAACTGGAAATATTAATGAATAATGATTAAGAAAAAAAGGTATGTGTGTACACAAATATATACATGCATATATGCATGAACTATATTCTTTTTTAATTTTTAAGGCTCTGTGATATTCAGAGATTAAAGGGTTATTTCTGTTGATAGGTGAACTTGGCAACGCTTTGAAGGAATTTTTCTGTGGGAAGTCAGGCAATTTTCCTGGTGGCTCAGACGGTAAAGCGTCTGCCCACAATGCGGGAGATCTGGGTTGCATCCCTGGGTCGGGAAGATCCCCTGGAGAAGGAAATGGTAACCCACTCCAGTACTCTTGCCTGGAAAATTCCATGGATGGAGGAGCCTGGTGGGCTACAGTCCATGGGGTCGCAAAGAGTCGGACACAACTAAACGACTTCACTTTCACTTTCAGTTTCTTTAGGTAAACCAGATACTCCAACTCTTATAGGCAAACATTTATCTAAAACTCAAGTTTCTTGTCTCCCAACTTGGTGCTCTTTCTGCTACACTCTCATGCCTCTTTCCCAAGAATTGTTCTTGCTGACAGCTTTGCTTTAATTTGTGCCCACTTTGATTTTTAAGAAAGAAATAAATACGTTGTTTGAATATGCCACCGTTGTGTTAACATATGAAAACAGTGACTTATTTCTCCTCATTGTCTTTAGCCTGTTATGCCTTAACCTAACCAATGGAAATGTCCTAAATGCCAGAAGTCTTCTTTTAAATAAAAATGTAGGTTTGTACGACGTTCCTAATTCAGTACATGCTGCCCACCGGCCTTTACCCTTGTTCCTGTGGACATGATCCTGATTCCTAAGAGCCTGTTGGTTGACTTTTGACAGCCCAGCACCACTGGGCAGAAACTGATTCATGATCCCCCAGAACTCACATGAGCATTTCCACAAAGCGGATGTTTTTATTTAAGGCTTCAATTTCCTTCATTTCTTCTTCAGTGAAAGAAAAGTCAAAGATCTGAAATAACAGAAACAAACAAACAAACAAAAAACAGACATTTGGAATAGTAGTAGGTGAATCAAGCTTGGGATTAGGGAGAGGGACCAGCAGTGGGAGCCCTTCAGAGATTTATGGACATCACTGCAAATGTCCCAGAGGAGCTGGGCAGGTGCTGGAGGCCATCCCACCTATGGGGAGCTGGAATTCTTTCTGCCCTTGGTCTTTAAGACAATCCTGCTGGGGACATCTTGCAATAAATTTCAAGTGTTCTGAAACAATATGCATCAGAACATTTCCTGAAATTCTAGAAGTAAGGAATTCTTACTACTTTGGTATAAGATACTGAGCTTTTGATTCTGGACAGTGACCTTCATACACTTTTTTTTTTTTTTTTTTACAAAAATATTCCCTCGTCTTTAAATTTGCTTATGTATTTTTTTAACTTTTAATTTGCTTTATTTCATCCTGTTAATCCTTTCATCACTTTTAATGTCTCTTCATCTACCTTTTAATTCTAATTACATTGTCATTGTCTTATTTTCTTTTTAGCTTATACACTTTATACCTTGGTTTTATGATGGTCCTTTATGAACATTTTAATAGTTTGTCTTAGCTTATTTTTATTTTTAACACTTGGTTTATCTGTTTACAATCTATCTTCTATTACTCTTGTGTCTTTCTAAAAAGTTTTTATTTTAGTAATTTACATTAATAAATTTAAATTATATAATACATAAATATATGTAAAGAAATGAAAGACTTCTTTGTAAATGAAAGACTATAGAAGTACATCGACATTTATGGAGTGAAAAAACCAGAAGTGCCTCTTGATATCCACCACATCAGTCCTAGTCTCCTTCCTACAGATTCCTTCCAAACATTCAGCACACCAAGAGCAAAATGCAATAATTGTATGATATTTTTATCATTCTGCAGCTTTATCTCATTCACATACTATGTCTTGGTGATCTCTTCTGTCAAAACATATATACTGACTATTTAGCCACTGCATCCATCATATAGATGTATATGATTTACTTCATCACTTCCCCAAGGATCATTTCCAAGTGGGCTTTTCAGAGCATTCTTTCCTTTGATTATTTATTATCCAAGTATTACAGTTTATGAGATTGTATAAGGAATTTTATTATAACATAAAACAGTCATGAAGAAGTCACTTAAAAAATAAATCCTTACAAGCTTCCTTTCTCCTTAACACCTTCCCCCACAGAGAGTGGCTATCTGTTACATGACATCACCTCCTTCAGCACAGGGAAAAGGATGGTGCCCAGGGGACCAATCAAGGTATCTTGTTCATTGGACACTGATTATTATGAGGGTAGCAATGGCCCATAAAGGGACAAGCAGGGATTGATAGAGATAGAAGCCTTTCTCTGTGATTGTCCTTACTAAACATGAGTAATAGATTAACCTGGACTGTGTGTGCCACCATATGGAGAAAGGGGGTGGGGAGAACTCAGTCCTTTTATAAATCATTTGATTAGCTGTGTCCAGTCATGTCTCATCTATCCATGAATTTTCCAGTTATGAGAGTCAGTAAATTGTATCTTTTTTTCTTTGGTAAGTTTGAATTGCATTCCTTCATGTGGTAGCAAAAAAGCCCTGAAGATAACTATCTGATATGGATGTCTTCCCACATCGGTATTTATATTTTCACTTTACTATTTAAAAATGGATAGAAAGGCACACATACTATGTAAATTCATTTATATGACATTCTAGGAAATGCAAACTAGTCTTTAGGGATAGAAAGCAAATCAGTGCTTGGCTTGGGCTTGGGCACCAGGAGGGATAGATTCTAAAGGGGCCTAAAGAGACTGTTGGAGATACTAGAGATGTTTATTCCCCTGATTGTGGTGGTTTCATGGGTGTGTACATATGTCAAAACTTTCCCCATTTTACACTTTATGTTCAGCTCTTTGCATTTCAATTTCACCTCAATAGAGTTCTTTAAAAAACAAAAATACATAAAAATGGCTATATAATCTTTCATTGCACAAATAAATCATAATTTGTTTTCTAAGATCCTATTGAAAATTGTTTCCAGTTTTTTTTTAAGCTGATAAAGTATGCTGTAATAAACATCTGTATACATGCACATAAACATACAAATGCATCTGTAGGAAACGATTGTTGGGTCGGTGGATATATATAAATATATATATTTGAATTTTGATGGAGCTGGAAAAAGATCTTTCTCCAAATCTTACCTCAATTAGTATTTCTAACAGCATTATATGAAAGTGCCTGTTTTCCCACATATTGTCAACATTCTGATTATTTCCCTATCTGAGGGGGTAAGTACTGTCCTATTTTTATCTTTATGAGTAAGACAAAAAAGCAGCTTACTTTTGAGATTTTAATTATCAACTGATGGGTAATGATTAACTTTACCTGGTACTTTTCTGTAGCTGCATTTATTAATACCTAGCAGTTATTCTTTGTAAGTAGCATGGTAAACTAATTACTCCATTGTCTAGTGACTTGTTTTCTTATCTATAATTTAAAATGATGGTTACAGATTACTTATAGAGGAAATAAAGGAGGTTGGCCTTCATGGCAAGAGTGAACATCGACATTCTAGGAATCAGCGAACTAATATGGACTGGAATGGGTGAATTTAACTCAGATGAACATTATATCTACTACTGTGGGCAGAAATAACTTAGAAGAAATGGAGTAGCCAGCATAGTCAACAAAAGAGTCCGAAATGCAGTACTTGGATGCAGTCTCAAAAACGACAGAATGACCTCTGTTCATTTCTAAGGCAAACCATTCAATATCACAGTAATCCAAGTCTATGCCCCGACCAGTAACACTGAAGAAGCTGAAGTTGAATGGTTCTGTGAAGACCTACAAGACCTTCTAGAACTAACACCCATAAAAAGCTGTCCTTTTAATTATAGGGGACTGGAATGCAAAAGTAGGAAGTCAAGAAACACCTGGAGTAACAGGCAAATTTGGCCTTGGAGTACAGAATGAAGCAGGGCAAAGGCTAATAGAGTTCTGCCAAGAGAATGCACTGATCATAGCAAACACCCTCTTCCAACAACACAAGGGAAAACTCTACACATGGACATCACCAGACAGTCAACACCGAAATCAGATTGATTATATTCTTTGTAGCCATAGATGGAGAAGCTCTATACAGTCAGCAAAAACAAGACTGGGAGCTGACTCTGGCTCAGATCATGAACTCCTCATTGTCAAACTCAGACTTAAATTGAAGAAAGTGCGGAAAACCACTAGATCATTCAGGTATGACCTAAATCAAATCCCTTATGATTAAACAGTGGAAGTGAGAAATGAATTTAAGGGACTAGATCTGATAGACAGAGTGCCTGATGAACTATAGATGGCGGTTCATGACATTGTACAGGAGACAGGAATTAAGACCATCCCCAAGAAAAAGAAATGCAAAAAAACAAAATGGCTCCCGAGGAGGCCTTACAAATAGCTGTGAAAAGAAGAGAAGCAAAAAGCAAAGGAGAAAAGTAAAGATTTATGCATTTGAATGCAGAGTTCCAAAGAATAGCAAGGAGAGATAAGAAAGCCTTCTTCAGCAATCAATGCAAAGAAATAGAGGAAAACAATAGAGTGGGAAAGACTAGAGATCTCTTCAAGAAAATTAGAGATACCAAGGGAACATTTCATGCAAAGATGGGCTCAATAAAGGATAAAAATGGTAGGGACCTAACAGAAGCAGAAGATATTAAGAAGAGGTGGCAAGAATACACAGAAGAACTGTACAAAAAAGATCTTCACAACCCAGATAATCACGATGGTGTCATCACTCAGCTAGAGCCAGACATCCTGAAATGTGAAGCCAAGTGGGCCTTAGGAAGCTTCACTACGAACAAAGCTAGTGGAGGTGATGGAATTCCAGTTGAGCTATTTCAAATCCTGAAAGATGATGCTGTGAAAGTGCTGTACTCAATATGTCAGCAAATTTGGAAAACTCAGCAGTGGCCACAGGACTGGAAAAGGTCCATTTTCATTCCAATCCCAAAGAAAGGCAATGCCAAATAATGCTCAAACTACTGCACAATTGTACTCATCTCACACGCTAGTAAAGTAATGCTCAAAATTCTCAATATCAGGCTTCAGCAATATGTGAACCGTGAACTTCCAGATGTTCAAGCTGGTTTTAGAAAAAGCAGAGGAACCAGAGATCAAATTGCCAACATCTGCTGGATCATCAAAAAAGCAAGAGAGTTCCAGAAAAACATCCATTTCTGCTTCATTGACTATGCCAAAGCATTGACTGTGTGGATCACAATAAACTGTGGGAAATTCTTTAAGAGATGGGAATACCAGACCACCTGACCTGCCTCTTGAATAACCTACATGCAGGTCAGGAAGCAACAGTTAGAACTGGACATGGAACAACAGACTGGTTCCAAATAGGAAAAGGAGTACGTCAAGGCTGTATATTGTCACCCTGCTTATTTCACTTATATGAAAAGTACACCATAAGAAACTCTGGGCTGGAAGAAGCCCAAGATGGAATCAAGATTGCCAGGAGAAATATCAATAAGTTCAGATATGCAGATAACACCACCCTTATGGCAGAGAGTGAAGAACTAAAGGGCCTCTTGATGAAAGTGAAAGAGGAGAGTGAAAAAGTTGGCTTAAAACTCAACATTCAGGAAACTAAGATCATGGCATCCAATCCCATCATGTCATGGCAAATAGATGGGGAAGCAGTGGCAACAGTAGCTGACTTTATTTTTCTGGGCAGCAAAATTACTGCAGATGGTGATTGCAGCCATGAAACTAAAAGACGCTTACTCCTTGGAAGGAAAGTTATGACCAACCTAGACAGCATATTAAAAAGCAGAGACATCACTTTGTCAACAAAGGTTCGTCTAGTCAAGGCTATGGTTTTTCCAGTGGTCATATATGGATGTGAGAGTTGGACTATAAGGAAAGCTGAGCACCAAAGAATTGATGCTTTTGAACTGTGGTGTTGGAGAAGACTCTTGAGAGTCCCTTGGACTGCAAGGAGATCTAACCAGTCCATCCTAAAGGAGATCAGTCCTGGGTGTTCATTGGTAGGACTGATATTGAAGCTTTAACTCCAACACTTTGGCCACCTGATGCAAAGAGCTGACTCATTTGAAAAGACCCTGATGCTGGGAAAGATTGAGGACATGAGGAGAAGGGGACAACAGAGGATGAGATGGTTGGATGGCAACCCTGACTCAGTGGACATGGGTTTGGGTTGACTCTGGGAGTTGATGATGGACAGGGAGGCCTGGCATGCTGCAATTCATGGGGTCGCAAAAAGTCAGACACAACTGAGTGACTGAACTGAACTGAACTGGCATTCATGAAGTCTAAATGATCCTCTTCAATAATTTCGAAATTTGTCACCAACTTTTTTAGAGCCGTTAAGAATGTGGAAAGTTGGGGGGGTGGGGAGGAGCCAAGATGGCAGAGGAATAGGACGGGGAGACCACTTTCTCCCCTACAAATTAATTGAAAGAACAATTGAATGCTGAGCAAACTTCACAAAACAACTTCTGATCGCTAGCAGAGGACATGAGACGCCCAGAAAAGCAGCCCATTGTCTTTGAAAGGAGGTAGGACAAAATATAAAAGATAAAAAGAGAGACAAAAGAGTTAGGGATGGAGACCCATCCTGGGAAGGGAGTCTTAATAGAGGAAGTTTCCAAACACCAGGAAGCCCTCGCACTGACGGGTCTGGGGGAAGTTTTCGAATCTTGGAGGGCAACCTAACTGGGAGGAAAAATAAATAAAACCCACAGATTACATGCCTAAAAGCAACTCCCAGCAGAAAAGTACCCCAGATGCCCATATCCACCACCAGCAAGTGGGGGCGGAACGGAGAGGAGCGGGTGGCATTGCTTAGGGTAAGGACCGGGCCCGAAGGCCCTGAGAACAATAGGAGGGAGCTTTCATGAGATAGCAACTTAAACTGTGGGATAGCAAGAGAGAGAGAGAAAATTAACCGGCCGGAACACACTGCCGGCCGTTCGCAAAACAAAGGACTGATCCCCGCTGGAGGCAGGAGGCAGCAGGGAGGGGAAAGGGGCAAACTCGGCCCCAGAGATGGCATCCCCTACCACACTGCAAACAGGCCTCCAGTTTCTAACCAAAGACTTCCTGAGATTCTGGATGGTCGACATCCACCGGGAGGGTCGCGGCTAAACACAAGGCACATGCACCTGACTGGCGCGGGCGGAAACTGAAGCTGGGACCGCGGAAGGGAGAAGGCGCACCGCACCCAGGGAGAGTGTGCCCGTCAAGCTCCTGGCTGCCTGAGCTGCTCGGGCCGGGGAAGGCACAAAACGCAGGCGCAACTGAGTCCGCACTTTTGTGGAGTACCTGAAAACTGGAACCACATGCAACGCAGGGCACGCTCCATATAGAGCAGCCGGGAGCCTGAGCAGTGTAGACAGGGAAAGCACACACACCCGTGAGTGGGGGCAAACCCAGTGTGGCCGGAACACTGTGAGTGCTACCCACACACAGCAATATCTGTCTGCAGCACCCCTTCCTCCCCGCAGCAGGACTGAACTAGCGAACCTGAACAAGAGACCACCTCTGCCCACCTGTGTCAGGGCGGAAATTAGACACTGAAGAGACCGGCAAACAGAAGCCAAATAAACAAAGGGAACCGCTTCAGAATGGACCAATGCAACAGATTAAAATCCCTGTAGGTAACACTGACTACACTGGAAGGGGCCTGTAGATATCAAGAAGTGTAAGCTGGAACGAGGAGCAGTCTGAAACTGAACAGAACCAACACTGACCACAACAGCTCCAGAGAAATTCCTAGATATATTTTTACCTTTTTTTTTTAATTAAAAAAAATTTTTTTTCTTTTCTTTTCTTTTTTATTTTTTCTCTTTTATTTTCTTTTAAAATTCCCTATTACTCCCCCATTACTCCTTAACTTTCATTTTCATATATTTTTATGATTTTTTGAATTAGGAAAAAAACCGTTTTTTTTCCTTGTCTTTTTTTTCTCTTATTTTCTTTTAAAGTTCTCTATTACTCCTTAATTTTCATTTTCATTTCACTATAACCTTGCAAAAAAAAAAAAAGAGAGAGAGAGAGAAGCCCTATTTTTAAACCGAACTTCATATATATTTCTAAAATTTTTTGTTTTTGTTTTTGCTTTTAATATTGTATTTTTAAGAGTCTAACCTCTACTCTAGATTTTTAATCTTTGTTTTTCAGTATGTGATATAAATTTTGGACAATTAAGAATCCAATATTCAGTTCCCATTTTTATTCAGGAGTGTGTTGATTACTCTCTCCCACTTTCGACTCTCCGTTTTCTACCTCAGAACACCTCTATTTCCTCCTTTCCCCTTCTCTTCCCAATCCAATTCTATGAATCTTTGTGGATGTCTGGGCTACGGAGAACACTTTGGGAGCAGAGAACTGCGTAGATCTGTCTCTCACCTCTTAAGTCCCCCCTTTTCTCCTCCTGCTCATCTCTATCTCCCTCCTCCCTCTCCTCTTCTTCATGTAACTCTGTGAACCTCTCTGGGTGTCCCTCATGGTGGAGAATCTTTTCACCATTAACCTAGAAGTTTTATTATCAGTGCTGTATAGTTGGAGAAGTCTTGAGACTACTGGAAGAAAAAAACTGAAATCCAGAGGCAGGAGACTTAAGGACAAAACCTGAGAACACCAGAAAACTCCTGACTACATGGAACATTAAGTAATAAGAGACCATCCAAAAGCCTCCATACCTACACTGAAACCAACCACCACCCAAGAGCCAATAAGTTCCAGAGCAAGACATACCATGCAAATTCTTCAGCAACACAGGAACATAGACCTGAGCGTCAACAAACAGGCTGCCCAAAGTCACACCTAACACATAGACCCATCTCAAAACTCATTACTGGACACTCCATTGCACTCCAGAGAGAAAAAATCCAGTTCCACGCACCAGAACACCGATGCAAGCTTTCCTAACCAGGAAACCTTGACAAGCCAATCATCCAACCCCACCCACTGGGTGAAACCTCCACAATAAAAAGGAACCACAGACCTCCAGAATACAGAAAGCCCACTCCAGACACAGCAATCTAAACAAGATGAAAAGGCAGAGAAATACCCAACAGATAAAGGAACATGAAAAATGCCCACCAAGTCAAACAAAAGAGGAGGAGATAGGGAATCTACTTGAAAAAGAATTTAGAATAATGATAATAAAAGTGATCCAAAATCTTGAAAACAAAATGGAGTTACAGATAAATAGCCTGGAGACAAGGATTGAGAAGATGCAAGAAATGTTTAATAAAGACCTAGAAGAAATAAAAAAGAGTCAATCAAAAATGAATAATGCAATAAATGAGATCAAAAACACTCTGGAGGGAACCAAGAGTAGAATAACGGAGACAGAAGATAGGATAAGTGAGGTAGAAGATAAAATGGTGGAAATAAATGAAGCAGAGAGGAAAAAAGGAAAAAGGATCAAAAGAAATGAGGACAACCTCAGGGGCCTCTGGGACAATGTGAAACACCCCAACATTTGAATCATAGGAGTCCCAGAAGAAGAAGACAAAAAGAAAGGCCATGAGAAAATACTCGAGGAGATAATAGCTGAAAACTTCCCTAAAATGGGGAAGGAAATAGCCACCCAAGTCCAAGAAATCCAGAGAATCCCAAACAGGATAAACCCAAGGCAAAACACCCCAAGACACATATTAATCAAATTAACAAAGATCAAACACAAAGAACAAATATTAAAAGCAGCAAGGGAGAAACAACAAATAACACACAAGGGGATTCCCATAAGGATAACAGCTGATCTATCAATAGAAACCCTTCAGGCCAGAAGGGAATGGCAGGACATACTGAAAGTAATGAAAGAAAATAGCCTACAACCTAGATTACTGTATCCAGCAAGGATCTCATTCAGATATGAAGGAGAATTCAAAAGCTTTACAGACAAGCAAAAGATGAGAGAATTCAGCACCACCAAACCAGCTCTTCAACAAATGCTAAAGGATCTTCTCTAGATAGGAAACACAGAAAGGTTGTACAAACGTGAACCCAAAGCAACAAAGTAAATGGCAACGGGACCATACCTATCAATAATTACCTTAAATGCAAATGGGTTGAATGCCCCAACCAAAAGACAAAGACTGGCTGAATGGATGCAAAAACAATACCCCTATATATGCTGCCTACAAGAGACCCACCTCAAAACAAGGGACACATACAGACTAAAAGTGAAGGACTGGAAAAAAATGTTTCATGCAAACGGAGACCAAAAGAAAGCAGGAGTCACAATACTCATATCAGATAAAATAGACTTTCAAATGAAGGCTGTGAAAAGAGACAAAGGAGGACACTACATAATGATCAAAGGATCAATCCAAGAAGAAGATATAACAACTATAGATATATATGCACCCAACATAGGAGCACTGCAATACATATGGCAAATGCTAACGAGTATGAAAGAGGAAATTAATAGTAACACAATAATAGTGGGAGACTTTAATACCCCACTCACATCTATGGATAGATCAACTAAACAGAAAATTAACAAGGAAACACAAACTTTAAATGACACAATGGACCAGCTAGACCTAATTGATATCTGTAGGACATTTCACCCCAAAACAATCAACTTCACCTTTTTCTCAAGTGCACACAGAACCTTCTCCAGAATAGATCACATCCTGGGCCATAAATCTAGTCTTGGCAAATTCAAAAAAATTGAAATCATTCCAGTCATCTTTTCTGACCACAGTGCAGTAAGATTAGATCTCAGTTACAGGAAACAAAATTATTAAAAATTCAAACATATGGAGGCTAAATAATACGCTTCTGAATAACCAACAAATCATAGAAGAAATCAAAAAAGAAATCAAAATATGCATAGAAATGAATGAAAATGAAAACACAACAACCCAAAACCAATGGGACACTGTAAAAGCAGTGCTAAGGGGACGGTTCATAGCATTACAGGCTTACCTCAAGAAACAAGAAAAAAGTCAAATAAATAACCTAACTCTACACCTAAAGCAACTAGAGAAGGAAGAAATGAAGAACCCCAGGGTCAGTAGAAGGAAAGAAATCTTAAAAATTAGGGCAGAAATAAATGCAAAAGAAACTAAAGAGACCATAGCAAAAATCAACAAAGCTAAAAGCTGGTTTTTTGAAAAAATAAACAAAATTGACAAACCATTAGCAAGACTCATTAAGAAACAAAGGGAGAAGAACCAAATTAACAAAATTAGAAATGAAAATGGAGAGATCACAACAGACAACACTGAAATACAAAGGATCATAAGAGACTACTACCAGCAGCTCTATGCCAATAAAATGGACAACTTGGAAGAAAGGGACAAATTCTTAGAAAAGTATAACTTTCCAAAACTGAACCAGGAAGAAATAGAAGATCGTAACAGACCCATCACAAGCAAGGAAATCGAAACTGTAATCAGAAATCTTCCAGCAAACAAAAGCCCAGGACCAGATGGCTTCACAGCTGAATTCTACCAAAGATTTAGAGAAGAGCTAACACCTATCTTACTCAAACTCTTCCAGAAAATTGCAGAAGAAGGTAAACTTCCAAACTCATTCTATGAGGCCACCATCACCCTAATTCCAAAACCAGACAAAGATGCCACAAAAAAAGAAAACTACAGGCCAATATCACTGATGAACATAGATGCAAAAATCCTTAACAAAATTCTAGCAAACAGAATCCAACAACATATTAAAAAAACATGCACCATGACCAAGTGGGCTTTATCCCAGGAATGCAAAGATTCTTTAATATCCACAAACCAATCAATGTAATGCACCACATTAACAAATTGAAAGATAAAAACCATATGATTATCTCAATAGATGCAGAGAAAGCCTTTGACAAAATTCAACACTCATTTATGATTAAAACTCTCCAGAAAGCAGGAATAGAAGGAACATACTTCAACATAATAAAAGCTATATATGACAAACCCACTGCAAGCATTACCCTCAATGGTGAAAAATTGAAAGCATTTCCTCTAAAATCAGGAACAAGACAAGGGTGCCCACTCTCACCACTACTATTCAACATAGTTTTGGAAGTTTTGGCCACAGCAATCAGAGCAGAAAAAGAAGTAAAAGGAATCCAGATAGGAAAAAGAAGAAGTGAAACTCTCGCTGTTTGCAGATGACATGATCCTCTACATAGAAAACCCTAAAGACTCTACCAGAAAATTACTAGAGCTAATCAACGAATATAGTAAAGTTGCAGGATATAAAATTAACGCACAGAAATCCCTTGCATTCCTATACACTAACAATGAGAAAACAGAAAGAGAAATTAAGGAAACAATACCATTCACCATTGCAACAAAAAGAATAAAATACTTAGGAGTATATCTACCTAAAGAAACAAAAGACCTGTACATAGAAAACTATAAAACACTGATGAAAGAAATCAAAGAGGACAGAAACAGATGGAGAAACGTACCGTGTTCCTGGATTGGAAGAATCAATATTGTCAAAATGGCTATACTACCCAAAGCAATCTATAGATTCAATGCAATCCCTATCAAGCTACCAACGGTATTTTTCACAGAACTAGAACAAATAATTTCACAATTTGTATGGAAATACGAAAAACCTCGAATAGCCAAAGTAATCTTGAGAAAGAAGAATGGAACTGAAGGAATCAACCTGCCTGACTTCAGACTCTACTACAAAGCCACAGTCATCAAACAGTATGGTACTGGCACAAAGACAGAAATATAGATCAATGGAACAGAATAGAAAGCCCAGAGGTAAATCCACGAACCTATGGACACCTTATCTTCGACAAAGGAGGCAAGGATATACAATGGAAAAAAGACAACCTCTTTAACAAATGTGCTGGGAAAACTGGTCAACCACTTGTAAAAGAATGAAACTAGAACACTTTCTAACACCATACACAAAAATAAACTCAAAATGGATTAAAGATCTGAATGTAAGACCAGAAACTATAAAATTCCTAGAGGAGAACATAGGCAAAACACTCTCTGACATAAATTACAGCAGGATCCTCTATGACCCACCTCCCAGAATATTGGAAATAAAAGCAAAAATAAACAAATGGGATCTAATGAAACTTAAAAGCTTTTGCACAACAAAGGAAACTATAAGCAAGGTGAGAAGACAGCCCTCAGATTGGGAGAAAATAATAGCAAATGAAGCAACAGACAAAGGATTAATCTCAAAAATATACAAGCAACTCCTGCAGCTCAATTCCAGAAAAATAAATGACCCAATCAAAAAAATGGGCCAAAGAACTAAACAGACATTTCTCCAAAGAAGACATACATATGGCTAACAAACACATGAAAAGATGCTCAATATCACTCATTATCAGAGAAATGCAAATCAAAACCACAATGAGGTACTATTACACGCCAGTCAGGATGGCTGCTATCCAAAAGTCTACAAGCAATAAATGCTGGAGAGGGTGTGGAGAAAAGGGAACCCTCTTACACTGTTGGTGGGAATGCAAACTAGTACAGCCGCTATGGAGAACAGTGTGGAGATTTCTTAAAAAACTGGAAATAGAACTGCCATATGACCGAGCAATCCCACCTCTGGGCATACACACCGAGGAAACCAGATCTGAAAGAGACATGTGCACCCCAATGTTCATCGCAGCACTGTTTACAATAGACAGGACATGGAAGCAACCTAGATGCCCATCAGCAGATGAATGGATAAGGAAGCTGTGGTACATATACACCATGGAATATTACTCAGCCATTAAAAAGAATTCATTTGAATCAGTTCTAATGAGAATGATGAAACTGGAGCCCATTATACAGAGTGAAGTAAGCCAGAAAGATAAAGACCAATACAGTATACTAACACATATATATGGAATTTAGAAAGATGGTAACGATAACCCTATATGCAGAACAGAAAAAGAGACACAGATGTACAGAACAGACTTTTGGACTCTGTGGGAGAAGGCGAGGGTGGGATGTTTCGAGAGAACAGCATCGAAACATGTATATTATCTATAGTGAAACAGGTCACCAGCCCAGGCTGGATGCATGAGACAAGTGCCCAGGGCTGGTGCACTGGGAAGACCCAGAGGGATGGGATGGAGAGGGAGGTGGGAGGGGGGGATCGGGATGGGAAATACATGTAAATCCATGGCTGATTCATGTCAATGTATGACAAAAACCACTACAATATTGTAAAGTAATTAGCTTCCAACTAATAAAAATAAATGGAAAAAAAAAAAAAAAAGAAGGTGGTAAGTTGACTATTAAGAATTTCAAACTTTATACCTTCTATTCCTACTGTGCTGACAGAGATGGGAGAAGGTTGTATCCAGAGTCAATAGGTCAGGAAATAGAAGAAATAAAGGAGCTAGATTTCAAAGAAGCAGCAAAGCAATCCCTGAGTTACTAGGAACTATCACAAATTCAGTTAAATTAAATCCAGACATGGGTGGAATTGGTTGAGGAGTTAGTATAAATAACATATGTGGTCATTGCAGCTTTCTTATTGATCTGAACAGAAAATTCTCTTAAAAAACAAAACAGAACACTGCTTTTTACATTTCCAGAAGCAGTTTTCTTACTTGAAAGTTTTCTTTGATCCTTTCAGGGTTAAAACTTTTAGGAATGACAACCACTCCTCGCTGAATGTTGAAACGCAAAACAACTTGAGCTGCTGTTTTATTGTACTTTTTCCCCAGTGCATTTAGAAATGGATCCTTTAGCAAAGGTGGGGAAGAGACATTCACCCTTAAAAAAAATAAAAAAAAAAAAAAAAGAAATCAAGACATGTATCATATTTCGGCCAAGTAATGAAATTAAATGACGCTTACTCCTTGGAAGGAAAGTTATGACCAACCTAGATAGCATATTAAAAAGCATAGACATCACTTTGTCAACAAAGGTCCGTCTGATCAAGGCTATGGTTTTTCCAGTAGTCATGTATGGATGTGAGAGTTGGACTGTAAAGAAAGCTGAGCACAGAAGAATTGATGCTTTTGAACTGTGGTGTTGGAGAAGACTCTTGAGAGTCCCTTGGACTGCAAGGAGATCCAACCAGTCCATGCTAAAGGAGATCAGTCCTGGGTGTTCACTGGAAGGACTGATGTTGAAGCTTTAACTCCAGTACTTTGGCCACCTGATGCAAAGAGCTGACTCATTGTAAAAGACCCTGATGTTGGGAAAGATTGAAGGCAGGAAGAGAAGGGGACAACAGAGTATGAGATGGTTAGATGGCATCACCGACTCAATGGACATGAGTTTGGGTAAACTCCGGGAGTTGGTGATGGACAGGGAGGTCTGGCATGCTGCAGTTCATGGGGTTGCAAAGAGTCAGACACAACTGAGTGACTGAACTGAACTGAACTGAGTGAGAACCAGTGGTTAACCAGTCACCCTCCTCCTCTGACAACCACCACCCCCCCCCCCCACTTTCACCTGGTAACCTATCCAAAACAGTCAGGTCACCTGTAACCAAGTTCTTTGAATGCAGAGTATTCAGAAGACTAGTGCTTAGTATGGGAAGGTCAAGACAGGCAGATTCATAGACCTGTCTCTTCCAGAGTGTTCAGTCATGTCCAACTTTATGAGGCCCCTTAGACTGTAGCCTACTAGGCTCCTCTGTCCATGGAATTTCCTAGGCAAGAATACTGGAGTAGGTTGCCATTTCCTCCTCCAGGGGATCTTCCTGACCCAAGAACTGAATCCACATCTCATGTATCTTCTGCATTGGCAGGCAGTTCTTTACTATTAGCACCACCTGGGAATCCCACTTTTCCAGAGGGTAAATAATACCAATATTTCTTTGGTGGATCTTACAGAGAGAATGGGGTTGGAAGTAGGCACACAGGGAAAGTCAAGAAGACTGAAGGAGAAGCACAACTCTTGAAATCAGAATGGAAAAATTCCTACTTAAGTCTGTGGAAGAGATCACAGTAGAAATATTGCCACTGAATACAGAGATTTAAAAAATTCAAAAATTTCAGAATATGACTGAATATTACTTTGGCAGGTAATAATCAAGGTGAAAGTGAAGTCACTCAGTCATTTCCGACTCTTTGCAACCCTGTGGACTGTAGCCTACTAGGCTCCTCCAACCATGGGATTCTCCAGACAAGAATACTGGAGTGGGTTGCCATTTCCTTCTCCAAAATCATAATCAAGGTACTGGTAGGCAATTTCATAGGTAGAGTCTAAGTGATTATTACAACACCTCAGTGAGGAAGGTTTTGTTAGCTGTAATTTGCATATATGAAGATTGACTTGAAGAGATTGTTACTTCCTTAAGATCACACAGATGAATAGTCATTTCAGTCAAGCAATTTACATTAGCCTAATACTCCAAAAGAAATATACTTACTGAGGAGATAAACTGCATTACTTACCAGGATGGATTTCTAGAGGTTCCCAAAGGGCTGTATGCAATAATGACAATGTCGTGTTGTTGGCAAAATTTCAAGAGTTTTGGCTGGGTGAAATATGGATGGCACTCAACCTATGTGATTGGAGAGCAGAGCACAAAATTAAGGACTTGTGGATGAATGCAATTTTATATAGATTTTAATAATTCAACAAAATCGATTGCAAAGTAGTATGGATAGCGAGGCAGATCTTAAATATTTTTCCAAAAAAAGAAGTTTGCATTGTTTATATATGAGTGAGGTGAAGTAAAACCAGATTAGTGAGGTCACTATCTATGAGTTAATCCTAAAATAGCTGGGAAACAAATTCAATTTTTACACCTATCATACTTTAAAGCTATAAGTGAATGGACTTGGTGATTTATAGTAAATATTCTAGCAAATACAATTTTCCATAACAGACACATAGTCTCAAGTTCACATTACAGTCTTGGTAAATAGAGGTGACATGTTGCAAAAGCCCTCTATCCCTCACTATCAAACACTTAAGAATATTTTCCCAAGAGATAGAGTGTGTATAAAAGTAAATTTAGAGATGCATTTTCTCTTCTTGGTGGAGAGTTCTTTACAGCACTAAATGTAGGCCTATTTTCATTTTCTGTATCTTATTGACAACATTCCTGCACTAAAAACATTTGTGTCAACAAAAGTTCTTCTCTAAGTTTCTTCTTAAACACTATGGTAGTTTTTGACTTATGTGTTTCTTTTCTTTTTAATTAAAATCAACCAAGGCTTAATGAAAATATTATAAGTATGTAATTATTATTTTCACTACCTGGAATATTAAATACTTGACAAGTTACATTTCTAGAAGGCACAAGAAAATGCTATTGATAAAGTAGAAAGGTAAACCAGAGGTCTTAGAGGTGAGTCTTCTTTCCTTTATCTAATTTGACAACCTTTTTTTTATACCCCCTATCAATTTCTCCTATTTCTTCTCTTTCCCTTTTGTTGTTGTTTGCTAAGTTGTGTCCAACTGTTTGTGCAGATCCCATGGACTGCAGCATGCCAAGCTTCCCTGTCCTTCACTATCTCCCAGAGTTTGCTCAAATTCATGTCCATTGAATCGGTGATGCTGTCTAACCATCTCATCCCCTGTTGCACTCTTCTCCTCTTGCCCTTAATCTTGCCCAGAATCAGGGTCTTTTCCAGTGAGTCAGCTCTTCCCATTGGGTGGCCAAAGTATTGGAGCTTCATCTTCAGCATCAGTCCTTCCAATGAATATTCAGGGTTGATTTCCTTTAGGATTGGTTAGTTTGATCTCTGCTATTGTCAGGACTCTCAAGAGTCTTCTCCAGCACCACACTTCAAAAGCACCAGTTCTTTGGCACTCGCCATCTTTATGGTCCAACTCTCACACCCATACATGACTACTGGAAAAACTGTAGCTTTGACTATACAGATCTTTATCAGCAATGATGTCTCTGCATTTAAATATGCTATCTAAGTTTGTCATAACTTTCTCTCCAAGAAGCAAGCTTCTTTTAATTTCATGGCTGTAGTCACTGTCCACAGTGATTTTGGAGCCCAAGAAAACTGCTTCAACTTTTTCCCCTTCTATTTGTCAGGAAATGATGGGATTGGATTGCATGAACTTGGTTTTACTAATGTTGAGTTTGCCCCCTCATTATCTTGATCTCTCCTTTTCCCTAAGACACTTTCCCCCAACCCCCCATTTAGGAACATTTCTTCATTCTAAAAAGTGACACATAGTGTCCATAGTACAGTAGACCCTAGGTATCTGTGTAGGATTGGTTCCAGAACACCCCCCAGCAAACACCAAAATTCTCAGATGCTCAAGTCTGTTCTATGAAATGGTGTACTACAGTGGATCCTCCATATTTGCATCCAGGGATATGAAGGGTGATCTGTTTCTTTCCCTTATCCTCTCCCACTCCCAGCATCACTCTCCCCCTTTAATATCTTTCCCATTTTTCATCTTATTGGCACACTAATGTTTCCAAACACATTTTAAATCATGTCACTCCATTGCTTAAAGACTAAGTATGAATTCCTTAATTTCATGCCTGCCTGCTTGTTCCAAACACATTTAGTTTTCCCCACAGAGACTCCTTTCTAATCAGGTTGGAGTCCTGTTACTTGTCTTTGGCCTAAATATGTATATTCACATGTGTATATGGCATATGTATTTACAACAGTCTTTGGTAATGCTGTAGTTTTAGATAGATATCAGAATCTCACAAGGTAAAGATAAGAAGCTGGACAGAATCCATGAATAGCAAAAGTCCTTTCATTAATTAACTCCAACCTCTTCTGTCTTTCCATGAAAAACTGCACTGAATTTTCTCTTCTTTGTGGAAGACACTCAACAAATATTTATTAATTTCTGTGTCAGGACATCTGTGACTTAGGTACAGTGAATGAGATCAGGAAAAATGGAAGAATTTGGAAATTTTCCTTTTTCCTTCCTTTCTCCTTTCCTTCCCTCTGTCCCTCCTTACATTCCTTCTTTCCTTTGTTCCTAGAGTTATGTGTTGGAACTGTGTATGAAATGAAACCGCTTGAGAGAGATCCACAGTTCCCTTTGAATTGGGCTGGGAGAGCACCGCTTGACACTAGGAAGACTGTCTAAGCCAGGAGCAGAGCCCAGAGGGGTGTTACTCCAGATGAATGCCACAGGGAAATTTGGATTGCTCAGACTCTGAGAATGAGTACAGAGTAAGCTTATATTCTGTGTCAGTTTGTTCATGACGTCAATGAAAAGTACAAACATTTGCAAACTTTATGTTAGATTTGGACTGGTGGGAAAATTCTCTGGAGCAGGAAATAGCAACAGATTCCAGTATTCTTGCTGAGATAATCCCATGGATAGAGGAGCCTGGCAGGCTACAGTCCGTGGGGTCTCAAAAGAGTTGGAGGCAACTCAGCGACTCAACAATAACAATATCGTGAAAGTTAGTTTTGAAATATGTTAATTTTGAATTATGCAAGACCTTCAGATATGTATCCCTTGTATATGAAATGTGTCAAATCTGTCCCCATGGACTATAGCCCGTCAAGCTCCTCTGTCTATGGGATTTTCCAGGCAAGAATACTGGAGTGCATTGCCATTTCTCTTAATCTTCTTGGAGAAGATTGCTTCTCCAAGGGATCTTCCCAACCCAGGGATCAAACTCATGTCTCCTACAGCTCTGCATTGGTAGGAAGATTCTTTACCACTGAGCCAGCTGGGAAGCCCAAGGACTGCATTATGCGCATTGTATTCCTGGGTTGAAAGCTGCTCGCTTTGTATCTCTGGAGAAGAGACGGTCCTACCAGGGCACAGGGTGATGGCTGGTGGCCAGGGGGCCTGCGCTCTGATTTGTGCCAGCTCTATTCATAGGTTCTGTGCCAGTATTTGACATATTCAAACAGCACAGAGCACATGAATAGGTTCAGGCTATGATCTTCCTACACACCTTGCTTCTCTTTCAGGAACATTTGTAAAGATAATCGACAGTCTCATGCCGACAGATCAACGCATTTCCTGCTTGGCATGAGGAAACACACTCAAATTTTCATTCTTTTCCATGCTCAGGTCAAAAGTCACCACCTGTCTCCGTGCATTTGTAAGAAGAAAGCTGCTTGCCATTTCAACATTTTTATAACAAAATATTGTTCTTAGGAGTGCAGGAAGGATATGCTGCAGAGGGGATTGGTTAGAAATAAAGGATTGGATTGAGATCAGTGAGGGAGGCAACGTTTGTTGCTCTCAGTTCCTGACAGCTTCTGATACAGCACTAGCTGAAGTGTCAGTTTGGAAGTGGTACTTCTAAATATGGCAACACTTCTATTTAGCTGTGGGTTACTGTCCTGATGTAGGTAATAATTCATTTTTCTGTTATGAACTATTTTGAGTTTCTAAAAACAATGAATTCAACAAGTCCACCATCACCCCAATATGTGAATATTTACCATATTCAAGAACATTTTTCAGTGCAGCTTCTTAAGGTTTTATGAAGTAGAGGGACAAGGATATCATTTCCCCATTTAACAAGGTGGATTATAGTATTTTGTTGTGATTATAAGAGTAATATATGCTCACTGCAGAAGACTTGAAAAATACAGAAAAGCGTAAAGAGGAGAACAGAATTTACTTGTAAAATTCGCAGCCAGAGATAGCCACAGTTAGCATTTGAATATATTTCTTTCTAATATTTGCACTTTTTAAATAATGTAATCACCTTCATACTGTAATACATTTTGCATCCTAGCCTTTCCACTTAGTATCATGGCCATATCTCTTTTTCTCAAAAGTGATTCAACAACATCTTTTGTTGAGAGTTTACATATTATGAATGTTTTAAAATTTATTTAAACATTCCTTGAATTTTTCTTGTTTATGTTGCTTCCTTTTTTTTTTTGCCATGATAAACAGTGCTGTGATAAACAGACATATATGGGTGTTCTGATTTTTTCCCCGCACAGGGATAGATTCCTAGAAATTGAAAACTGAACATTTTTTAAGGCTCCTGCTACTTATTGCAAAATTGCTTTTCAGTAAAGTTGAATCAATGTACCAGTATTCCATCACTTGCTTACATGGAACATAATGCTAAAAAATAAAACAAAAACTTTGTGAATTTGATACATAATACAAAATTTCACTTAAATTTACATTTCTGTAATTAATAGTGCAGCTAAACATTTTTCATATGTTTACCAATCTTGCAATTTGTCATCTGTGAATTTCTGTTCATTTCTTTTGAGTCATAATATTTTTTCTCATTGATATTTTTTAGGTTTTTAACTCATATGGATATGACCTCCTCTTACTATTATATATTTTTTTCAGTTCTCAAACAATTTTCAGCAAGAATACTTTAAAAAATTTATTTTTTTTAAATTGAAAGTTAATTGCTTTACAGAATTTTGTTGTTTTCTGTCAAACCTCAACATGAATCAGGCATAGGTATACATATATCCCCTCCCTCTTGAAACTCTCTCCCATCTTCCTCCCCATCCCACCCCTCCAGACTGATACAGAGACCCTGCTTGAGTTTCCTGAGACATACAGCAAATTCCCATTGGCTATCTATTTTATATATGGTAATGTAAGTTTCCATGTTACTCTCTCCATACACCTTATCCTCTCCTCCCCTCTTCCCATGTCTGTAAGTCTGTTCTCTATGTCTGTTTCTCTATTGCTGCCCTGCAAATAAATTCTTCAGTACCATCTTTCTAGTTTCTGTATATATGCGATAGTATACGATATTTATCTTTCTCTTTTTGACTTACTTCACTCTGTATAATAGGCTCTAGGTTCATCCACCTCATTAGAACTGACTCAAATGCATTCTTTTTTATGGCTAAGTAATATTCCATTGTGTATATGTACCACAACTTCCTTATCCATTCATCTGTCAATGGACATCTAGGTTGCTTCCATGTTCTAGCTATTGTAAATAGTGCTTCAGTGAACATTGGGGTACATGTATGTTTTTCAATTTTGGTTTCCTTAGGATATATGCATGGGAGTGGGATTGTTGGGTCATATGGTGGTTTTATTCCTAATTTTTTAAGGCTTCTCCATACCATCTTCCATAGTGTCTATATCAATTTACATTCCCACCAACAGTGCAAGAGCATTCCCTTTTCTCCACACCTTCTCTAGCATTTATTGTTTGTAGACTTTTTGATGATGGCTATTCTGACTGGTAGCAGTTGATAGCTCATTGTAGTTTTGCTTTGCACTTCTCTAATAATGATCAATGTTGAGCATCTCTTCATGTGTTTGTTAGCCATCTGTATGTCTTCTTTGGAGAAATGTATGTTTAGGTCTTTTTCCCACTTTTTGATTGGGTTATTTGTTTTTCTGGTATTGAGTTGTGTGTGAACTGCTTGTATATTTTGAAAATTAATCCTTTGTCATTGTTTCATTTGCTATTATTTTCTTCCATTCTGTACGTTGTCTATCCACCTTGCTTATAGTTTCCTTTGCTGTGCAAAAGCTTTTAAGTTTAATCAGATTCCACTTGTTTACTTTTGTTTTTATTTCCATTACTCTAGGAGATAGGTCATGGAGGATCTTGCTTTGATTTATGTCATCCAATGTTCTGCCTATGTTTTCCTCTAAGAGTTTTATAGTTTCTAGTCTTACATTTAGGTCTTTAGTCCATTTTGTGTTTTTCTTTGTGTATGGTGTTGGGAAGTGTTCCTAATTTCATTCTTTTACATGTAGCTGTCCAGTTTTCCCAGCACCACTTATTGAAGAGGCTGTTTTTATGTATTGTTTCCCTATTGCATATTCTTGCTCCTTTGTAAAAAATAAGGTACCCATAGTTGCATGGGTTTATTTCTGGGCTTTCTATCTTGTTCCATTGGTCTATATTTCTGTTTTTGTGTCAGTACCATACTGTGTTGATGACTGTAGCTTTGTAGTATAATCTGAAATCAGGAAGGTTGATTCCTCAAGCTCCATTATTCTTTCTCAAGACTGCTTTGGCTATTCTGGGCCTTTTGTGTTTCCATATGAATTGTGAATTTTTTTGTTCTAGTTCTCTGAAAAACGCCATTGGCAATTTGATAGGGATCGCATTGAATCTGTAGATTGCACTTGGTAGTATACTCATTTTCACATTATTGATTCTTCCTACCTAGGAACATAGGCTATCTCTCCACCTGTTTATGTCATCTTTGATTTCTTTCATCAGTGTCTTGTAGTTTTCTGTATACAGTTCTTTTGTCTCCTTAGGTTTATTCTTAGATTGTGTTCTTTTTTTGCAATGGTGAATGAAATTGTTGCCTTAATTTCTCTTCCTGGTTTTTCATTGCTAGTATATGGGAATGCAAGTGATTTCAGTGTATTGATTTTGTATCCTGCGAGTTTGGTAAATTCATTGATTAGCTTTAGTAATTTTCTGATAATATCTTTAGGGTTTTCTATGTATGTTATCATGTCATCTGCAAACAGTGAAAGCTTTACTTCTTTTCTGACCTGTATGCCTTTTATTTCTTTTTCATCTCTGATTGCTGTAACTAGGACTTCCAAAACTATGTTGAATAATGGTGGTGAGAGTGGACACCCTTACCTTGTTCCTGATCTTAGTTTTTCACCATTTAGAATGATGTTTGCTGTGGGCTTATCATATATGCCCTTAATTATGTTGAGGTAGGTTCCTCTTTGCCCATTTTTTGAAGAGTTTTCATTAGAAATGGGTACTGAATTTTGTCAAAGGCTTTTTCTGCACCTATTGGGATTATCATATGGTTTTTATCTTTTAGTTTGTTAATATAGTGTATCACATTAACATGCATATATTGAAGAATCCTTATTATATTTTTAAAATATAATCATCTAATTTTCTTTGCTCTCTGATTTTAATATTTTTAGGATTTAACACTTTTATACTATTATATGTATTGGTATTCCTTATAATTTTCCCATGACTTCCCTTTCTATCCATAGATGCAGATAACTAAAATTCTTTTGTAGTATTCACAAATAATTTCCTGCTTTGTCTCTAGCTCCTGCTCAAAGGGACACTTTGAAGTATAACATGAGGCAAAGATCTATATTTGTTATTATACAACTATCAATTTTCTCCACACTACTGAAAAATAAATTGTTTTGTCATTAGTTTACATTAGGCTTTTATTTTATTTGAGATTGTTTCTAAGATATTTCTTGTTTATTTTAGACTGTTCTAGGTCTCCATTGCTGCACAGGTTTTCCCTATTTGGGGTGAATGGGAGCTACTCTTTGTTGCAGTGCACAGGCTTCTCATTGCAATGGCTTTTCTTGTTGCAGAGCAGGGGCTCTAGGTGCGAGGGATTCAGTAGTTGGGGGCATAGGCTTAGTTGTTCCAAGGCATGTGGAATCTTCCCAGACCAGGGATTAAACCCATGAACCCTGCATTGGCAGGTGGTTTGTTAACCACTAAACAATCAGGAAAGCCCGATATCTCTTATTTTCTATTTATTTGTAGGTTTTCCTTGGATTAATCTTGCATGTGTGCATACTCAGTTGCTCAGTCATGTCCAACTCTTTGCAACCCAATGGACCATAGTCCACCAGGCTCCTCTGTCCATGAAAACTTTCTAGGTAAGAACACTGGAGTGGGTTGTCATTTACTTCTCCCAGGGATCTTCCTCACCCAGGGATCAAACCCAAATCTCTTGCATTGGCAGGTGGATTCTTCATCACTGTGTCATTTGTGCTACTCTTACATTATTTTAAATACTGTGGATATCAATATCTGATAGGTTTTGTTCCCCCTCAGTAGCTTTCTTCAGAAAATTTTGGGTTACTTTCCCCTGGACTTGAAGTTTCTAATCGTGCTTGTTAAGAGACATAAATTGACTTGACCAGGACCTAATGATGAGATATGTATATAAAGTGACCTCAAGGCTTTCTGACTCCTAATCCAGGATTCCTCTGTTGAGTAATTGATTTTCTCACATTCCCAACCCCCACATCCCCCTTATCTCCCTTCCCTTGTCAGTGCCATACCTGGTTGCTGACTGGCTTATACTTAAGTCCCGGTTTGTTCAGAATGAGCTCCAGCTGCCTACGGTTAAAATTGGATACTCCAAGGGATTTCACCAAGCCAGCATCTTTGCAAGCTTCTAAAGCCTGTAGGATAAAAGCCAGTGGGTCAAGAAAAAAGCCTCAACACAAGCAAGAATAAACATTTATAAGGGTGACTGTGAATTCTTTAAAAAGGAAAGTCTCTGGGTATGTTAATAAGCATTCTGTGAACTAAAGCAAAGTGGAGGAAATAAGAATTCTATAAATGAATGATTTGGGGGAATTGTTTATCATACCTTCCCCTTGTATTTTCAAAATGTAAGAAAGTGAGAGTGATAGTTTCTCAGTATCTGACTCTTTGTGACTCCATGGACTGTAGCTCGCCAGGCTCCTCTGTTCCTGGAATTCTCTAGGCAAGAATACTGGAGTGGGTTGCCATTCCTTCTCCAGGGGATTTTCCCAACCCAGGGAATCAAACCCAGGTTTCCTGCATAGCAGGCAGATTCTTTACCATCTGAGCCACCAGGGAAGCCCTTCATAACATATACCAGCACAATAATAATGATCTTATTTCTTAAAATCTGTTGAGGTTTTCTTTTTGGTGTAGTACCTGAAAATTTTATGTGTCTGGTGTGTGTGGAAAATGTATTTTCTCCTGTTTTGGGATACAGGTCTTGCTTGTCTCTCTCACATACATACATTATTTAGAAGATTAAAAGTCAAGCTTTTCCTGTCTTTTCAATAATTTAAAGGAATATATCAGAAATCTCCCATTGTAACAGTGAATTTACCAATATCTTTCCGTATTCTATCAGTTTTTGATGTTTATATTTTTAATATATTTTATTTGATACATATGTGTTTAAAATTGTATATCTTCTTAGTAAATTAAATCTTTATCATTACGGTTTTTGCACTTCCCTGTACATTTTTTTTTTTTTTAATTTGGCTGCACCAGGTCTTATTTGTGGCACGTAGCCTCTTTGGTCTTCCTGGCAGCATGTGGGATTTTTTTCAGCTGTGGCATGTAAACTCTTCAGTTGCTGCATGTGGGATCTTGTTTCCAGATCAGGGATCAAATCCAGGGAGTGCTGGGTCTTAGTCACTGGACCACCAGGGAATTCCCCCCCCCCCATACATTTTAGAGTCAGCTTTTCAATTTCTTTTGGGATTTTGACTGGGATTGCATTGAATCTATCCATGAATTTGGAGAGAGTTAACAACCTATCTGTATTCAGTCTTTCTGTCAAAGAACATGATATAGCTCTCCTTTTATTTAGATTTAAAAAATCTTATCAGTAAAATACTATAATTTTAACTGTATAAGTCTTGCACAGACTGTGTTAAATTTATCTCTAAATATTTAATTTTTTTTTTTTTTTTACAAATTCCACTTCCCTGTGGTACATATATTACAATGGAATATTACTCAGCCATAAAAAGGAACACATTTGAGTCAGTGCTAATGAGGTGGATGAACCTAGAGCCTATTATACAGAGTGAAATAAGTCAGAAAGAGAAAATAATTATCATATACTAACGCATTTATGAATCTAGAAGGATGATACTGATGAACCTATTTGCAGAGCAGCAATGGAGACACAGACATTGGGAACAGACTTATGGACATGGCATGGGTAGAAGAAAGAAGGAGACGGTAGGAGGTATGGAGAGAGTAACATGGAAAATACATTACCATATGTAAAATAAACAGCCAATGGGAATTTGCTGTTTGATTCAGGGAACTCAAACCAGGACTTGGTAACAACCTAGAAGGGTGGGAAGGGGAGGGAGGTGGGAGGCATGTTCAAGTGGGAAGGGACATGGGTAAACCTATGGCTGATTCATGTTGATGTTTGGTAGAAAACAATGTAATACTGTAAAGCAATTATCCTTCACTTAAAGACAAATAAATTTTTTTAAAAAGGAAAAAACTCCACTTTCAATTGTGCATTGGTAGCATATGGATTCGGAGAAGGCAATGACACCCCACTCCAGTACTCTTGCCTGGAAAATCCCATGGACGGAGGAGCCTGGTAGGCTGCAATCCATGGGGTCACAAAGAGTCGGACACGACTGAGCGACTTCATTTTCACTTTTCACTTTCATGCATTGGAGAAGGAACTGGCAACCCACTCGGTGTTCTTGCCTGGGGAATCCCACGGACGGCGGAGCCTGGTGGGCTGCCGTCTGTGGGGTCACATAGAGTTGGACACGACTGAAGCAACTTAGCAGCAGCAGCAGCAGCAACATATGGATTGAGTAAATGATTTTTCAGGTGGAGAGGCCCAGACAGCAGAAAACATAGTCAGTGCCTCCTCAACCCTCAAAACAATCCACAGTTCAGAGCTTTAAGCTGTTACCGACATGTGGGGAAGTCTATTAGAAAGAGATAATCATTCAATTATAATTTCCAGCCTTTGGAGGAAATTATACTTAAAAGACGCTTACTCCTTGGAAGGAAAGTTATGACCAACCTAGATAGCATATTAAAAAGCAGAGACATCACTTTGCCAACAAAGGTCCGTCTGGTCAAGGCTATGGTTTTTCCAGTGGTCATGTATGGATGTGAGGGTTGGACTATAAAGAAGGCTGAGTGCTGAGGAATTGAACTGTGGTGTTGGAGAAGACTCTTGAGAGTCCCTCGGACTGCAAGGAGATCCAACCAGTCCATCCTAAAGGAGATCAGTCCTGGGTGTTCATTGGAAGGACTGATGCTGAAGCTGAAACTCCAGTACTTTGGCCACCTCATGCGAAGAGTTGACTCATTGGAAAAGACCCTGATGCTTGGAGAGATTGGGGGCAGGAGGAGAAGGGGACGACAGAGGATGAGATGGCTGGATGGCATCACCGACTTGATGGGCATGAGTTTGAGTAAACTCCGGGAGTTGGTGATGGACAGGGAGGCCTGGTGTGCTGTGATTCATGGGGTCGCAAAGAGTCGGACACGACTGAGCGACTGAACTGAACTGAACTGATACATGAGGGGGAAGTCTATTGCATGCATGCATGCTCAGTCATGTTCAACTCTTTGAATGAGATAATTGTTAGATTATAATTTCCAGCCTTTGGAGCTTGAATTGGGAGAGGCAGGAAAACAACTGCCAGAGGTCAGGCAGAGACTTAGGTTTTCCCTAGCTTCCCACAAGTGCAAGATTTCAGTTCTGCTCTGACTTGATTCCTGAAGATGTCTGAACATGAGTCCTAAGTGTCTACATGTGTGGAGTGAACAGTACATGTTCCAAAGCTATGTTGTTGTTTTACAGTTGCTAAGTCATGTCTGACTCTTTTGCTACCCCATGCACTAGAGCTCTCCAGGCTTCTCTGTCCATGGGATTTTCCAGGCCCGAACACTGGAGTGGATTGCTATTCCCTTCTCCAGGGGATCTTCCCGACCCAGGGATCGAACTTGGGTCTCCTGCATTGTAGGTGGATTCTTTACTGCTGAGCCACCAGGGAAGCCCCTCCCAAGGCTAACATGGCCCCTTTTACCCAGAATAAAATGCAGCCCAGCAACCAGTAAGATAATATAAGAGAAGAACTATTGGCATTATTTTTGCTTTTATTTATCCTAAGGCTATAGCAAGAGAGAAATAAGAGCAAAAATAACCCCAATAGTTCCTCTCCTAAATTATCTTACTGGTTGCTGCACTGCCTCTTACTCCAGGTAGAAGCTGCCATGTTACCACATAACAAACCAGTTCATAAATCTATACCTGCCTCCCCCCAACACATAAATCCATAAGGGTTTTCTCATTATTTCCCCCTACTTTCTCACTCTTATAATCTTGGGGAAGGAATCAGCAGATTGCTCAGAAATGGAACCAGAATTATTTTTCAGGTTTTCATTTATTATTTTACATTTGTTTCTTTTAGACATCTTATGACTGATTTTTAAAAATTCAGTTTGAGAAACAAAAAAAAATTTGTGCGTTTATCTCATTTATATACTTTTATTTACTGTTATAGTAAAGCTTATTTCCTTTACTTTCTTTTGCCTCCCACTTGTCTCACCTCCTTATCTTTGGTATTCTTCTCTTCCATCAAAGCAAAATCAAACACTTTTCAGTGCCCAGAAATGGAGATTTTTATGCATCTTTGCTCATGGTTACAAATACTTGACTATTACTTTTCATTGGGAATAAAGGTCGTAACTCTGCATAAAGCTAACAGGAATAACCAGATCACAATTTAAAAATGTAATCTTTTAAGATTAAGAAGCCCATTTTAACTTACCTCCCAAGTGGCACATAGATTTGACTTGTGATATAACCATTTGCCATTTTCATCTTTAGGATATAAATCATCTCCAGGCTGTTAAAGAAAAAAAAAAAAAGCAAGTATATCTGAGGATTAAAATGATGGAATTTGAGTTGTCGATATTTCAGTATACCCTGACCCTGGGAAACAAATTTAAGATATACATATAAATTTGTTTTCTCCCCTTTGTGAAGATATCCAGAAATTCACTTGTCCAACATATATGACACATTAGTCTTATTCTCTCACCCTGGCATTTATTATTCCTTTATTTATTGACAGATTATTGTTGTTAACTCATGAAGTTATCTCTTAATGATAACATTTCTCATTAGAAAAAAGCAAAAATTGAGAATTAGGACGATTAGATTCAGTGTTTGGATAGTATATCCTTGCCAAAGTTGAGGACAGCTAATTTCTTACTCTTATGAGAAACCAAATGTCATCACTAAGGCTGAGAAGGAATTCTTCAGCTAAGAAAAGCATAGTTGATGAATGGAATGCTCCTTAAGTATAAGGGAAATGGACAGCTCATTACTTCTCAGGTCTGGCTAATCACTCTGTGGTTCTTTATTTCCCTTTTTAGCAGCCTCTAGGAGTTGAGCATCTTTTTTTCTACCTCACACTAACTGTCGAACCTCCTTTTCTAGCTTTTTGGTGACACTTTTTCAATGAAGATTGACTGTTGTTCAGTCACAAAGTTGTATCCAACTCTTTGCAACCCCATACTGCAGCGTGCCAAGCTCGCCTGTCCTTTCACCATCTCCCAGATTGTGATCAAACTCATGTCCACTGAGTTGGTGATGCCATCCAACCATCTCATCCTCTGTTGTTCCCTTCTCCTCCTCCCCTCAATCCTTCCCAGCATCAGGGTCTTTTCCAATGAGTCAGCTCTTCACATCAGGTGGCCAAAGTATGGGAACTTCAGCATCAGTCCTTCCAATGAATATTCAGGGTTGATTTTCTTTAGGATTGACTAGTTTGGTCTCTTTGCTGTCCAAGGGACCCTCAAGAGCGTTCTCTAACACCACAGTTCAAAACCATCAATTGTTCAGCACTCAGCCTTCTTCATGGTCCAACTCTCACATCCATACATGACTACAGGAAAAACCACAGCTTTGACTATATGGACCTTTGTCCGCAAAGTGATGTCTCTGCTTTTTAATACACTGTGCTTTTTAACACACTGTGTAGGTTTATCTATTGACTATGGTGTGGAAATTGTCTTTCATATTTCCCCTTTTTTTCCTATATGTAAAAATGGGACCCATCTCATATGGCTTTGGAAATGGGATAGAGAGAAATAAAAGATGATTTCTAGGTTCCTTGAGTAGATGGTGGTAACTATTTCCTGAGGCTGGACAACAAACTGAGAGTTTTGTTTTGGATATTTTGAGTTTGAAATGACTGTTAAACATTCAAGTAGATATTTGAAGAGAACAGAGAGGTCTCAGAGGGTTGCTCAGGGAGAGACTGTGGGCACAGATAAAATGTGGGAGTTCCTCACACATATTAAATGGTATTCAGTCCATGCAACTGGGTGAGATCACCTACAGAAAGAGTGTGGCTCAGTCAGGCAAAAATATTGAGGAAAGAGCACTGGGCAAAGCATTTGGAGTTTAGTGGGGAAGGAGCTGCCAAAGAATCATCAGAGGATGACATCATCAAAAACACAAGGTGAAAATGTACAAAGAAAGAGGCAGTGATCATTTGCATTGAAAGAGGTCAAATAAAATATGAGGACAAACTGTCTATTGGATTTGGTTGGTGGCATAGAAGTCTTTGTGTATCTTGATAATAGGAAATTTTTGTTATTAAAAAGTAACAAGGAATTGGATAAAATCCATTATATTTTAAAAAATTTTCCTGAATTTTCCCTCTGCCATCTTACCTGAATGAAACTTTTACCTGGTGATCACACTTTCTCCATGCCCTCTTTAACAAAGGGGGCATCTAAATTTCATCTAAAATTTTCATCTAAATTTTCTTCTGTTACACTGAAATTGGGAAAAGGACTCCTTTCTCCTCAAAGCCATGTAATCATTCATATTAACTACCCTGTATATCTCTGATTTCTAAGCCCTTTGACCTTAACACTTATGAGGCTTATTTCCACTCTGTTCTCCCTCTATATTTCTTATTTTTAGCATTTCCTAATTTTACTTCTGATCTGAAATGACTTTATGCTTCCATCATGAACTCTGTTAATATTAATAGTTTTTACTCTCCCAAATTTTAATTCTTTATCATATCTGAACCCATGTTAGATATTTCTATGATGTCTCCTTAAGCTTCCACTGTGCTAACTTTACTAATCTCTTCATCTGGACAAGCCCATTGTCTTTTTCCTCCTTTCCTGCTCCTGACTATAAAGCATTATTAGAAGAAGAATTCAACCTTCTAAAAATCCACCCTGTTCACTCTCATTCCTGTTTAGCAATAACTTTGCCCTTTTAAAATGCCTTACGCTTTTTTTTACTTTGTATTTTTTCTGAAATTGTGTCTGCTTGTTATCTTGACATTAAAAAATAACGAAGTGCTAAACCATTTTAGCAAGAAAGATATTTGTTTTTTAAAAATCATAAGATTAAACAACCATGTGATATTTTGACTTCAAAGATTGATTTCTCAATTACAGGAAGTACAGGTTCAGTTGGGAGGTAATGTCACTGTATTGTGAAATTTGTCACTGTTAAAAGTTTTACCTTCTCTGTGTCCTTGAGCTCTGATCCTATTTAAAAATAGAAATAGAATTTCTCTATTTACCTTCTCCAAAAGATTTTACAAGTCATTAGTCAGCTACAGAGAAGTAAATTTCATTTTCTCACTTTTTTTTTTTTTTCATTTTCTCACTTTTAAATATAGCTTCTTTCCAAATTTGTAAGACTCAGCTTAGAACTCTGCCATTTGAAAAAGAATCAAGGTTAGCTGAGTGAAGAGAAGGGTTGAGGTCAAAATCCAAAGAGCCTGAAATAAAAATATCACTGTAATCCACAGGATATTGGGACCATTAAGCTCATGAGGATAAGAGAGAGGGTAGTATAATATAAGGGAACAAGATTGGGATTGGCATTAGGGGACCAGGATCTGGTCCTAGTTCTGATGGACTTTAAGCCTGACCAAATAGTCCATTGCTTGTGGTCTAAGTTTTCTCTTTGGTGAAATAAGGTTATTGGGATATATAATTTCTAAGGTGGCTCAGTCACTAAAGAACCTGCCTGCAATGCAGGAGACCCAGGTTCAATCCCTGAGTTGGGAAGATCCTCTGGAGAAGGAAACGGCAACCCACTCCAGTATTTTTGCCTGGAGAATCTCATAGACAGAGGAGCCTGGTGGGCAATAGTCCATAGGGTTGCAAGAGCTGAACACAACTTAACGACTAAACCACCACCACCAAGTCACATCTTGGAGACCACAGAGAAAAGTCAATAAGGAAGATGTTTCTAGAGATCAGAGCAGGGGCAGCCAGGTTGGCTGTGTAAAGAAATTCTTTTGGTCACTGCAATGGCAGAGAGCCCTTGTTTTTCCTGTCTAGCAGGACCTTGTATACTTCATGGATAAGTGGTCAACTTTGTTTTTCAGTCTTTCCTTTCCTCAATGAAATTTTAAAGCTGTTGCTGATCTTCAGCAGTGTATAGTGGGTGTGTTGGTGGTGATTAAATTAACAGTGAGCCCATAGATTGAGAAAGTTCAAAGAAGGAATGATTTGAATCAAAGGAATATATATCACACAGAAGTCCTGACCTTGGAGCTGGCTTCAAAAACCTGACTATTTTCTCCAAAGGAAGAAGATCTGAAGGGTGGAGTGTAAGTTTTCAGTTGTACCTATTACTTTACATTATGTTGTGCAGAGATGTTTTTGTGACTGTGTGGATGGGAAGAAGGGTGTGCTGGATGCTGGGCAACTACAGCATGGACTACAGTTAGTTGATTACATGTTGGTTTAACAAAGAAAGTTCAAAGTATATCTGTAAAGATATGATATAACAGAACATGCATTGGATAATGAATCAAGAAACTTGGAATCCAGGCCTGAGATGGATACACAGAATTGTTCTTGGCATTTGTTGGGCTAGGTCAGTACTATCTCATTTATGGTAACAAAATATCATTATATTTTATGGTGCTAAGTAATGAATGAGCTTCCTGCACAGATCTTTTTGCTCATGGTTGCCAAGGAGTGAAGCATAACCTTTAGGCATCTGAACCTACCTTAAAAGCCATGGGTATTTCAATGATGTAAAGATCCACATAATCTAACTGGAGGTCCTTAAGTGTCCTCTCCAGAGTTGGGCGGACCATCTCTGGGTCATGATTTGTAGCCCACAGCTGAAAGAAAAAATGGGGATAGTTAATATCCATGGTATTTTTTTAAAATAATAATGCACCACTTTAAAAATATTTTTAACTTTTTTTTTTTTTTAACTGCATTGCACAGCATTGCAGGATCTCAGTTCCCCGGCCAGGAATGGAATTCATGCTCCCGGCAGTCAAAGCATGGAGTTCTAACTACAGGATGGCCATGGAATCCCCCCACCCCAGTAGTCTTTACACTCATATACATTGTATTCACTCATTTCATTTCACAGAAATATGTTTAAACTGAAGTGTCATCTGAGTATAGGTTGAACTGATATAACTCTAGATACCCAGAGTATAACTTGATCCAAATATAGGACCAGAGATTTAAATATCCACCTGAACCACAGAGAACCTAATTCAGCAAGAAACTCTTCCTCTGCCCTGTGCTATTTGCCGAATCCACCCTTAGCACTTTCATTTTTCCTCATTGTATAATTAGGGAACATGGATCTAACTAGTGGTGCTGACCTGGTCTGGTGCTTTATTTTCATTTCACTGATAGAAGTTATGACTCATCTGAGTAAGAAATATGGCTGTGTAGAAGGTATGGCTCATCAGAGTAAGAAATATGATTGTGTACGTGACTTCACCAGTGCTTCACACTGTGATGGGTGGTGCAGATGCTGGTGAAATTTTAAATTATTGGAAAGGTTTAGATCCCTTTTGATAGCTCCTTTGTTCCCATTTGGTCCACTTCCTGATTTCCCCAGGAAAATTCTGCCAATCCCTACAAAGAAATTACTCAATCTGAACTGGTGATGTCACAAAAATGGTGGCATGGGAGACTCCTTTGTTGGAGATCTTTGTCCTGCAAAATGATCATCAGTTTAACAGCTGTTCATGAATTAAAAACCAATAAAAATGTTGGTCAAAGGATGCCAACTTCCTGTTATGAGTGAGTTCAGGGGATCTAATGAATAGCATGGTTGTTATAGTTAGTAATACTGTTGCTAAGAGAATAAATCTTCAATGTTTTCATCACAAAAAGTAATAGTAATTATGTAATGTGATGGAGGTGTTAGCTAACACAGTGGTGATAACCATTTTGCAGTATATAATTGTATCAAATCAATGTGTTGTACACTTACACTTATATAGTGTCACACACCAGTTATATTTCAATAAAGCTGAAAAGGTAAATAAAAGGCAAGTAGACAGTTTTAACGTATATAAGAAAAAAGAAAAAGAAATTACTCAGTCTCTAAAGTGCTAAGTAATGAAAAATTAGGCCTTGGGTTGTCAGAATGGAGCATGTGTACCCTTGAGGTCTGTGAAACTTAGGGTACTGAGGGACACTCAGAGCCTCAGGATACATGAGTATATTTTCTTGGAGCATCAAATTTGCTCACGTATTTTGAAAAATTTTTGAATTTCCATACACTTTTTGCCACAAGTAAGGGCAAGCAAAATTGGTAAAATTTAATTTTTTCCTTTGTTGAACAATATTTTTTTCTTGCCCTCAAAGCACAGAAAAGAGAAAACAATGCAAGAGTAGTTAAAAATGTGTTTTTGTTTTTAATGTGGGTCTTTTTGGATATTATTGACATCCCATCTAATTGAAAATTCTGTTTTATATATTTTAATCTATCTTTATTCAACAATTCTAGGTACTCTTTAAGTGCTTGGTAAATGTTAACTCATAGCGACCTTATGAAATGAGCAATTTAATTCAGTTCTTTTCCAGTGTGACAGGTATTGCAACTTTAACTGTTTACCAGGGAGATAAAAAGGAAGGTTTTCTTTGTTTTTCATTTGTAACTTCAAAAATATTTCCATCTTTGGTTCACAGTCTCAGGATATGAGTTCAAGTTTATTGTTCCTCAGAAACTCTTGGTAAGTTCTTGTGAGAGACTCTATAATAACAAAATCTTTAGGAGTCAGATTGTAAAGCTGTAATCAAGTGACAAGCGTCAGGCTGGTATTTTGGGATGGTGGTTCTACATGGCCCCTTGAAATCATAGCCCGTAAGTGGCTGGTAACTTGGGGAACTGCAGGCTCCCAGAGAGCTTGGAAAGGAGTTGAGAGAAGGGGTTCTGGGCAGTGAGTGAAGTCTGAAGCACCATTTTGTTCTCCTTAGAAAACTTAGGAGAATTTTGTTACAGGTTCTCTAAAGTTATTAAGTTTGATTCCCTCTAGGCTGCCTGTAAATATGTATTCAGTATTTCCACTGGCTCTCATCTCATCATGATATTTTATATTTCTGATTGCTTTTCAATGGATAGTGATTTCTAACTATCATCAGCTGGAGATTTCAATTTCTCAGAAGATTTAAACAAAATGTGGTATATCCATTCAATGGAATATTATTTGGCTATAAAAAGAAATGAAATTCTGATAAATGTTACAAGGTAGATGAAAGTAGAAAACATAATAAGAGAAAGAAGCTACATGGAAAAGAATACATATTGCATGAATCCTTTTGTATGAAATGTCCAGAATACGAAAACTAGAGAGAAATAAAGTAGATAAGTGTTTACCAGTGACTAGGGGAGAGGGATAAATGGAAAGTGATGAGTAGTAGGTGAGGGATTTCTTTTTGGAGTGATAAAAATATTCTGGAAAAGGTATTGGTCATGGTTGTACAAATCTGTGAATATACTAAAAAGCACTGATTTTACATGGTGAGATTTATGGTACAGTAATTATATCTCAAAAAATTAGTGATCTATGGACAAACAGGCATATACAGAAGGAAAAGACTACCTATTTTAAAGAAAAAAGTTGTGACAAATGCTTGTTGTAATATGAACCACTTCCTCATGTCCCTTTACTCCTCAAATCTACTTTTGTTGTAGATGTGCCTCTTCCATATTGTCTTAAATCAATGCCTAAGTATGAGGAAAGAACTTTGCCCTAACATCAAGGGGCTATTTAGTCCCTAAATTCTTGGCAAGATTGAGGAATTTGCCAGTTCAGAACTAACTCTTTGGGACACCCCTGATGGTCCAGTAGTTAGGACTCTGTACTTCCATTGCAAGGGGTGTGGGAAACTAAGATCCCACAAGCTGGTAGTTTGGTGAGTTTCTTCAGTAGGGGAAAGTGACATCAGGCCCACCATGCAGGTGAAGGGAAGTCTCACCTTTCCGCAGTAGAAGATATCCTCCCTCCGCACCTTTCCTTCTGCTATCTTCTCCCTGATGGCCTCCCCTACTTCATGCTCATTCTGGTAGAGGTGGGCCCCATCAATGTGCCGGTACCCCATGTCGATGGCAATCTTCACTGATGCTGCACAGGTCCCCTTAGGAGTCTAAAATGATAGGGAATTGGGATCGGGGAGAAGAGAAATATGTCTTTCATTTAGTTTAATCATTCTTAAACTTGCTCCTTGGAAGAAAAGTTATGACCAACCTAGACAGCATATTAAAAAGCAGAGACATTACTTTGCCAACAAAGGTCTGTCTAGTCAAAGCTATGGTTTTTCCAGTAGTCATGTATGGATGTGAGAGTTGGACTATAAAGAAAGCTGAGCGCTGAAGAATTGATACTTTCGAACTGTGGTGTTGGAGAAAACTTTGAGAATCCCTTGGACAGCAAGAAGATCCAGTCAATCCTAAAGGAAATCAGTCCTGAATATTGGAAGGACTGATGCTGAAGCTGAAACTCCAAAACTTTGGCCACCTGATGCAAAGAACTGACTGATTGGAAAAGACCCTGATGCTGGGAAAGATTGAAGGCGGAAAGAGAAGGGGCCGACAGAGGATGATATGGTTGGATGGCATCACCAATGCGATGGACACGAGTTTGAGTAAACTCCGGGAGTTAGTGATGGACAGAGAAGCCTGGCATGCTGCAGTCCATGGGGTCTCAAAGAGTCAGACACGACTGAGCAACCGAACTGACTGAGGCAGGACAGGCTGAGACCTGCAGATGGTCTGTGCCACAGCCCTGCGTGCCCCAGCCTAAGAGGTGTGTTGCTAGTGCACGTGAGGGCTGGGTGCTAAACGGGGGGTTTCGTGAGCAGACCTGGGGAGAGCACTGCTCTTGGCTATAAGGAGACAGCCTAAGGGGATAGGAGTGAGGAAAAATGCAACTGAGAATGCTTGTGGAGGAAACGCAGACCACTGTGGAAGTGAAGCACCATTGTTAAGTGACACGCAAGAGGTGGGACCACCGCTGCAGCCTCTCTCCCCACACGTGGCCCTTGCCCCCCTGGGCACTAGGAAGGGCTTCCTTCTTGTGACCCTGGCCACCACTGCATCCGCACTCCCCTCCTCACTAAGGCTGACTTAGGTGCACCAGGACAGCCTTGGGAGTGGACCCCTTGGGTGGTCCACCTGTGGGGATGGTGCTCAAACTATAGCTGAGCCCCAAGGGCCATGCAACTAAGGAAGAAAAGCTGAAATCTCTTCTCACAACTGCAAAAACTGAAAATTGACACCCGTGAGAGCAGCTTTGTGAGTTCAGTGCCTGCAGAACTTCTAAACAATGAGGGCGCCTATGTCCAAGAAGGGCCTAGCTTTAGCAGCTGTAGAGTTTGTGGGCACTTACACAGGGGGCTTGGGCCAGGCCAGAGTCTGAGCTGCCTCCATCGTGCCCACAGAGGGCCAAATCCATGATTACTGCAACCTGGCAGCTGACTTCAGTGGATCTGTGCTGGTGGCCTGGTGAAAACAACATCTGAGAGACACAAGGCCAACTGCTGGCATACCCGTGGTTAAGGTGGGACTGAAAGCAGCACCAAGTGTGTAATCTGAGAGCTTGCACAACAGGTGAAAGGTGACACAACAGAGCACACCCATAGATGACCAGCTCCAGAGGAGGAATACTCAGTGGCTGCTCTCCCAGTGGGGGTGCTCCACTTCTGCCTCCCTCGCACCGCAGACCAGAAATACAACCAAGAAACAGATCTGGGGGACCACTACTATAACAACTAGGGAGCGGACCCCACCTTGACAGAGCAGGGACAACCACAGAGCAAAGGGGAAGCTCTGATCAATATCCAGGACAGCTCTGGTCACCACAACCTCAGCCACACGCAGATATCTATACTAAAAACAACCCTCGCAACAAAAAATAGTAAACCCATGCAGGCTGCACAGGGATGCTGCTACATAAAAATAGCCCTCCATGACAGTCAGAGTTTAGTATTAGGAGGAAGAACCCCAAGAGCATTTAGCTGTGAAGGCCAGTGAGACTTGAGTACAAGAGTTCCACAGGGCTAGGGAAACAGAAACTCCACTCTTGGAGGGCAAGAAACAGTGACAGACTTTATCTTCTTGGGCTCCAAAATCACTGCAGATGGTGACTGCAGCCATGAAATTAAAAGACACTTGCTCCTTGGAAGAAAAGTTATGACCAACCTAGACAGTATATCAAAAAGCAGAGATATTACTTTGTTGACTAAAGTGCAAATAGTAAAAGCTATGGTTTTTCTAGTAGTCATGTCTGGATGTGAAAGTTGGCCCATAAGGAAGGCTGAGCGCCAAAGAATTGATGCTTTTGAGCTGTGGTGTTGGAGAAGACTCTTGAGAGTCCCTTGGACAGCAAGGAGATCAAACCAGTCCATCCTCAAGGAAATCAGTCCTGAATATTCATTGGGAGGTCTGATGCTGTGGCTGAAACTCCAATGCTTTGGCCACCTGATGTGAAGATTTGACTCATTTGGAAAGACCCTGATGCTGGGAAAGATTGAAGGTGGGAGGAGAAGAGGACAGCAGAGGATAAGATGGTTGAATGGCATCACTGACTGATGGACATGAGTTTGAGCAAGCTCTAGGGTGTGGTGAAGGACAGGGAAGCCTGGCATGCTGCAGTCCATGGGGTTGCAAAGAGTTGGTAACTGAACAACAACAATTCTTGGAGGGCACACACAAGGTCTCATGTGCACTGGGACCCAGTACAAAGGAGCACCCCCATGAGAACCTGGGCTAGACCTACACAAGGGTCTTGGAGGGTCTCTTTGGGGAGATGAAGGTAGACTATAACTCACTGTTGGGGCAAGGACACTGGTAACAGAAGCCCCACGGAATACTGATTGGAGCGAGCTCTCCTGAAATGTCTGCATTTCAGCACCAAGACACAGCCCCATCCAACAACCTGCATGCTCCAGTGCTGGAAAGCCTCAAGCGAAACAACCAACAGGGTAGGGACACAGCTCCACCCATGAGGAGACAGGCTGTACTGTCTTTTGAGTACTGAGCTCAGAGCCACCTCAAAACACACCCATTGACATGGCCCTGCCCATCAGAAGGACAAGACCCAGCTTCACCACCAGAAGGCAGGCACCCAGCCCTTCTTCCAGGAAGCCTGCACAAGCCCCTGGACCACCCGGCTGCACCAGTGGGCAGTGGGACAGAAGCAAGGGGAACTAAGATCCTGCAGCCTATGGAAAGGAGACCAGAAACACAGGAAGTTAGACAAAACAAGATGACAAATAAGTATGTTGCAAGTGAAGGAACAAGATGACAACCCACAAGAACAACTAAATGAAGAGGAACCAGGCAATCTACCTGAAAAAAGTTGAATGGACTTTAGAAAAAAGTAAGCAAATAGTTGCCAGTAGAGTTAGAAGACCAGTTACCTCTTGAGGAAGGGAGGGCTCTGGACTGGAAAGAGCTCACAGAGGGTTTCTGTGGGTGGGTATATCTAATTTTGGATCTGTGTGGTGGTTACTCAGATGTTGGCTTTAAAAGTATTCCCCTATTTTAAAAATATCCTATGATAAACCATGATGGGAAAAAATATTTAAAAGAATGTATATATATACATGTATAACCAAATCATTTTGCTGTACAACAGAAATTGACAACATTGTAAAACAACTATACTTCAATAAAAATAAATGAGAATGAAGAAGTACTCACCCCTCTGTATATTTCATATTTTTAAATGTTAAAAAAAATAAGGAAGTAAGTCAAAAATAAAAGGTAAGTCACTCAGATAAACTCAAAACCTTAGATCCAAAGAATGTAGTAACCTGGGCATGGAACATCCATTTCTGTCCTTGGATCTACTATTCATTCTGCTTTATTTGGACCCAATTGGTAGCGGGAGCTTTGTAGAATCTACTCCATGATTTGTATCCTTCAGCCAGGTTATTTCTTTTCTAGGCTCCAGCCAAATTATTTTCCTCACAGCCACCAACCAAGTTCAAGTCCTTATTACTTTTTGCCTGATTTATTATGGAAGCCATCTCACTTGATCTCTGTATATTTCATCTCTGCTCATTTTAATCCATTTTAACTTTGGCAGGTTAATGACTTTGAAATATGAATCTACATTTTTCTCCCTGGTATTTTTTTATTACCATCTACCTCAACCACCAAGCCCTTTTTTAAAATTTATTTATTTAATTTTTGCAGTTTGATGCACAGTATTCCTTGCCTCTGGAGAGCAATGATGTAAAATGCAGAAGTCAGTTCTTGGTATTTGATTTCTAAGAGCCAGGGCTTCTGTGGCAGGAGTGAGTGTGAGGGGGTCACAAGTGCTGCATGGAACTCAGGGCATACATTCTACTAAAAGTAAAAACAAACCCCAGCTGAATTACTTTCTTTGACCCTTAAAATACTAGCCCGCATAGTGTTTTACAATAATATAAATGAGTTGCCATTACTTAAAAAATGTTAATTACTTTACAAAATTCTCTGAAAAATGTGAGACAATCAGGCCACACTGAACTTTTGTTTGTGAATGACAACTGGCTGTGGTGAAGAAATTGCCATGTTCATTTAGAACAGTGCATTAAATCCCTGATACTTTACTGTGTCTTGTACCAGCAGTCATCTCCTGAGTGTTACGTGCATGTGTTTTTGTTTGTTTTTTGTGTGTTTTGGTTTTGTTTTGTAGCAAAGAAGAAAGCATTTCTTGCACTCATACATACACGTGTGCATGCGCAATCGTGTCCGAATCTTTGCAACCCCCTGGACTGTAGCCCACCGGGCTCCTCTGTCTATGGGATTCTCCAGGCAAGAATAAGGAAGTGGGTTGCCATGCCCTTCTCCAGGGGAGCTTCCTGACCCCAAGATTGAACTCGAACCTCCTGCATCTCCTGTGTTGGCAAACAGATTCTTTACCACTGCTTGCACTCATATCTATTATCAAAATGGGAAAGCAGAACAAAGCTAAGAAACAGACTTGGCTCTCCAGGACCATTTATTATGGTTCCTGCCTCATCCCTGGTCCCTTTAGGCAGAGATTGTGAAAACAGCCTCAACCCTGACAAGGATTCTTTCATGGAACAACCTCTAATCAGGCTCCTTTGAACTCTTTTCCAACATGGACTTTCATACTTATTTCTGCTCTGCCCAAGCATAGCAAGAATTCTGCTATGTCAGTTTAACCACAACCTCTCACCCTCCATATCTGTTCACTCTTGATATGAAATCATGTTTCACATATTCCACTGTGCTGCAAGAAACACCTGGAGTAACAGGCAAATTTGGCCTTGGAGTACAGAATGAAGCAGGGCAAAGGTTAATAGAGTTCTGCCAAGAGAATGCACTGGTCATAGCAAACACCCTCTTCCAACAACACAAGAGAAGACTCTACACATGGACATCACCAGATGGCCAACATCAAAATCAGATTGATTATATTCTTTGCAGCCAAAGATGGAGAAGCTCTATACAGTCAGCAAAAACAAGACTGGGAGCTGACTGTGGCTCAGATCATGAACTCCTTATTGCCAAATTCAGACTTAAATTGAAGAAAGTGCGGAAAACCACTAGATCATTCAGGTATGACCCAAATCAAATCCCTTATGACTATACAGCAGAGTGAGAAATAGATTTAAGGGACTAGATCTGATAGACAGAGTGCCTGATGAACTATGGACGGAGGTTCATGACATTGTACAGGAGACAGGAATTAAGACCATCCCCAAGAAAAAGAAATGCTAAAAAGCAAAATGGCTGCCTGAGGAGGCCTTACAAATAGCTGTGAAAAGGAGAGAAGTGAAAAGCAAAGGAGAAAAGGAAAGATATATGCCTTTGAATGCAGAGTTCCAAAGAATAGCAAGGAGAGATAAGAAAGCCTTCTTCAGCAATCAATGCAAAGAAATAGAGGAAAACAATAGAGTGGGAAAGACTAGAGATCTCTTCAAGAAAATTAGAGATACCAGGGAAAAATTTCATGCAAAGATGGGCTCAATAAAGGACAGAAATGGTAGGACCTAACAGAAGCAGAAGATATTAAGAAGAGGTGGCAAGAATACACAGAAGAACTGTACAAAAAATATCTTTATGACTCATATAATCATGATGGTGTGATCACTCAGCTAGAGCCAGACATCCTGGAATGTGAAGCCAAGTGGGCCTTAGGAAGCTTCACTACGAACAAAGCTAGTGGAGGTGATGGAATTCCAGTTGAGCTATTTCAAATCCTGAAAGATGATGCTGTGAAAGTGCTGCACTCAATATATCAGCAAATTTGGAAAACTCAGCAGTGGCCACAGGACTGGAAAAGGTCAGTTTTCATTCCAATCCAAAAGACAGGCAATGCCAAAGAATGCTCAAACTACTGCACAATTGCACTCATCCTACACACTAGTAATGTTTAAAATTCTCCAAGCCAGGCTTCAGCAATATGTGAACCGTGAACTTCCAGATGTTCAAGCTGGTTTTAGAAAAAGCAGAGGAACCAGAGATCAAATTGCCAACATCTGCTGGATCATCAAAAAAGCAAGAGAGTTCCAGAAAAACATCTATTTCTGCTTTATTGACTATGCCAAAGCCTTTGACTGTGTGGATCACAATAAACTGTGGAAAATTCTGAAGGAGATGGGAATACCAGACCACCTGACCTGCCTCTTGAGAAGCCTGTATGCAGGTCAGGAAGCAACAGTTAGAACTGGACATGGAACAACAGACTGGTTCCAAATAGGAAAAGGAGTCCATCAAGGCTGTATATTGTCACCCTGCTTATTTAACTTATATGCAGAGTACATTATGAGAAACGCTGGGCTGGAGGAAGCACAAACTGGAATCAAGATTGCCGGGAGAAATATCAATAACCTCAGATATGCAGATGACACCATCCTTACGGCAGAAAGTGAAGAACTAAAGGGCCTGTTGATGAAAGTGAAAGGAGAGAGAAAAGGTTGGTTTAAAGCACAACATTCAGAAAACTAAGATCATGGCATCCGGTCCCATCACTTCATGGCAAATATATGGGGAAACAGTGGAAACAGTGGCTGACTTTATTTTTCTGGGCTCCAAAATCACTGCAGATGGTGATTGCAGCCATGAAATTAAAAGACGCTTACTCCTTGGAAGGAAAGCTTTGATCAACCTAGTCAGCATATTAAAAAGCAGAGACATTACTTTGTCAACATAGGTCCATCTAGTCAAGGCTATGGTTTTTCCAGTGGTCATATATGGATGTGAGATTTGGACTATAAAGAAAGCTGAGCACCAAAGAATTGATGCTTTTGAACTGCAGCGTTGGAGAAGACTCTTGAGAGTCCCTTGAACGGCAAGGAGATCCAACCAGTCCATCCTAAAGGAGATCAGTCCTGGGTGTTCATTGGTAGGACTGATGTTGAAGCTGAAGCTCCAATACTTTGGCCACCTGATGTGAAGAGCTGACTCATTTGAAAAGACCCTGATGCTGCGAAAGATTGAGGGCAGGAGGAGAAGGGGACGACAGAGGATGAAATGGTTGGATGGCATCACCAACTCATTGGACATGGGTTTGGGTGGACTCGGGGAGTTGGTGATGGACAGGGAGGCCTGGCTTGCTGCGGTTCATGGGGTTGCAAAAGTCAGACACAACTGACTGACTGAACTGAACTGAACTGTGTCCCAGGAGATGTCTAGTCACTCCCTCTTTTCAGCAAGAATCCTGTTAGGTTGGTTTAGCAAGAATTGTCCCTTATTCCCCAGAGAAGGCAATGGCAACCCTCTCCAGTACTCTTGCCTGGAAAATCCCATGGATGGAGGAGCCTGGTAGGCTGCAGTCCATGGGGTCACAAAGAGTCGGACACAACTGAGCGACTTCACTTTCACTTTTCACTTTCCTGTATTGGAGAAGGAAATGGCAACCCACTCCAGTGTTCTTGCCTGGAGAATCCCAGGGACGGGGGAGCCTGGTGGGCTGCCATCTATGGGCTCACACAGAGTCGGACAGGACTGAAGCAACTGAGCAGCAGCAGCAGCAGCAGTCCCTTATTCCCAAAGTTTCCTTTAATAATTTTGTTCTCATGGACCCAGACCCTACTCCTTGGTTATAAATTCTCACTTGCCCATGTATTCAGGGTTGACACCAATCTCTCTTCCTCACTGCAGAATTCCATCACAGGGTCCCCTTGATGTTTTAGGCTCCTCCTTGGTTGGTACTTAAGGACTTGGACTTCCCTCTCTCTGCCCCATGTGCAAAGCCTTTGACTCACTCTTCAGAGTCTGAAAATTGTTTATAGTGACAGCAATCTTAACCAGGGTTACCCAGGAAGGGGTACTGCCTCAGTTACAACCTTGTAACTGTTGTTACTTTCATCTTCAAACAAGTGCTGTCTCTCTTAAAGAATTTCAGCTTTTCCTTATGTTTTATTTTTATGTGTATTTACTTTTTCTGCCTTAAGTCACCCACAGATTTTAAATCCCTGTTTCTAATCCATTGTTTTCATCCCTGTGTTACTTAGAAAAATGCCTCATACATTTGTTGCTTAGTCACTAAGTCAATTAGTAAAGAATCCATCTGCAATGCAGGAGACCCTAGTTCGATTCCTGGGTTGGGAAGATCCACTGGAGAAGGGATAGGCTACCCATTCCAGTATTCTTTGGTTTCCCTTGTGGCTCAGCTGGTAAAGAATCTGCCTGCAGTGTGGAGACCTCAGTTTGATCCCTGGGTTGGGAAGATCCCATGGAGAAGGGAAAGGCTACCCACTCCAGTATTCTGGCCTGGAGAATTCCATGGGCTGTATAGTCCATGTGGTCACAAAGAGTCAGACATGACTGAGGGACTTTCACTAAGTTGTGTCCAACTCTTGCGATCCTATGGGCTGTAGCCCACCAGGCTCCTCTGTCCATGGGATTCCCCAGGCAAGAATACTGGAGTGGGTTGTCATTTCATTCTCCATGGGATCTTCCCAACCCAGGGATTGAACCTGTGTCTCCTGTTTTGAAGGAGGATTCTTTACCACTGAGCCACCTGGGAAGCCACTCATACATGGTTAGGCACACAAAAATACTTACTGAATTATTGCCCATTTTCCGAAATACTTGCAGTTGGTCCTAGATTTGTGTCATTTACACACTTGGTAACATTCTTGAGTTTTATTTGAAGTTTTTGAAAAACATTGGTTATTAACTCATGGGCTGATATGCATTAAAAAATCAAATTAATTTCTATCAAAGCAGAAAAAAGAACAGGATTGAAAACTCTTGCCTATCGGACTTTCTCCAATGGAGATATAGAGAGAGAGGAAGAAGAGTGATCTATTAGGAGGCTATTATAGGTGATCTCATCCCTGTATGAAAACATTCTCGGAGGCTGTCTTAGGGAAACAGTACAGAGATGATGTGTACATTTCAGTTTTCATTAGTGATCATCCAGTGAGGAAGTGCACAGAGAACTTGGTGCTGCTAAATGTTCATTCCTTCTCAAACCCCCTGACTCTACAGGTATGAACAATCTTTATAAGAAAGCTGGGCATATTCAGAGAGAAAAAAACAGTCTGTAAATCAGGAGAAGCTGGGCTGGGTGGCCTCACACAGCTGCGCGGTAGTGTTCCTCTGCACTGCAGTACTACAGTTCCTGCTGCCCGTGCAGTGGTGGAGTCCCAGCTGGGCAGACGCCGGAGGAGAGCTTGCTGTTAAATCTTCATCTCTGCCTTTCACCTCTGCGCCCACCCAGCCTTCCCTCAAGATAAGCCTAGATCTTTCCCTGGCGCCTGCTGCTCTCTCTCAACATGGAACAACATCCCAGGCAAATATTGACTGACTTATATATACACAAATTGTAAAGGATTTCAGTTAACACGTTACTTCAGCCTGTCATTCTCCTTCTATCTCTTGAGGGATGAAAGGTTTTGTAAAGAACCTCAGGTCCACCAAGGGGAGAAGACTGAATCTGGGCCTCAGATTGTAGCCCTCAGACTGAGAGCCTGACATTAAATCTGATACGATGCTTTGATTTCCCGGCAACTGACTTGGGCACAGGTGCCCCTAGTGTCTGCCTCATCAGTCCTGGGTTGGTGGTGAGGGAATTGTCAGTTGTGTGGCTTTGAACAGAATGTAAGGAGTGCTCTGGCTGAGAGATGCCCTGCTCCCTCTCTTTCCCCCAAATCTTCCACGGTGGGTTGTGTTCTTCACCTATGAATTTTGTGAGACAAAGGATTAGCTCTGTATTTCTGATCACAAATGTGGCTGGTGCATCACAGTATAGTATGCTACTAATGCCATATTCTCTAATTGCAGTATGTCTTATCTTCTGAAGTGAGTTACAACCCTTTTTGGGATGACACACGACTGCTTTTGAATGTCTCTAGCCTGTCGCATTTACTATTACTAGACACATAATAGGCACTTAATAATTTTTATTGGTAAATGCAACACTTGGAGCCCCACACTGAGTTTCAGGAGATAGATAGAATGATAGATGCACAAGTAAGGAGTCATATAATTGATAGGAAATCATTGAAATAATTAAACAGAGGAGTGAAATAATCAGATTCATATCCTAGATCTATAATGCTACCCATCTACCTAGCTACCTATCTATTCATGTATTCATCTAAGTACTTTCTGGATATATAGACCTACATACTTTCATATAGAGAAATATACATAGAAAGTCATAAAAATATTCAGCCTCGTTGACATAATACATAGTTACAACAGGCAATAGAGTATAGAGATTCAGAAGGTACAATCTGGGACCAAACTACATAGGTTCACATTCCAGTTCTCTTCTTTAGGTTTGGGGGATTTTATTTTATATCTCAATGCCTCTATTTTCTCATCTATAAAACAGGATAAAGTAGTATTTCATAATGTTGTGAGGATTAAATCAGAAAATTCATGTACTATAAAGTACTAGTTCCTGGCACATGGTTAGGTATTAAAAAAATTTAAGCTGTTATTATTGTAAGCCTTTACATGTCCATGGCCTCCGATGCATGCACACACACACACACACACACACACAGGTGTGCGTGCACAGTCAGTTGTGTCCAACTCTGTAACCTCTTGGACTTGTAGCCTGCCAGGTTCCTCTGTCCATGGAATTTTCCAGGCAAGGATACTGGACTGGGTTGCCATTTCCTTCTCCAAGGGATCTTCCCGACTCAAAGATCAAACTCCAGTCTCCTACATTGTAGGCAGATTCTTTACCACTGTGCCACCTGGGAAGCTGTATATATATATACACACACACACACACATCTCCTTTCACAAATTCATTCACTTAACAAGCATTGGCTGAACACCCAGCACATGCCAGACACTATACTGGGAGTATAGAGCTGAACAAGAAATGGTCTCTTTCCTAATGGATTTTACATCTTGTGGGGAAGATTGCAGAAAAGCAATGGTTATAATGTAGTGTGATAACTGCTTCAATAGAGTTGAGCACAAAGAGGTTCCTGAACACACAGGAGGGGCGAGTTGTGGTGGCTGGGAGGTGGGTTTCCAAGGAGAGGAATCCTTCAGCTGAGTCTTGCAGGTTTAGTAAAAATTAACCAGCTCAGGAGAAAGGGTGCTCCAGGTGGAAAGCAACATGTGCAAGGTCATGGAGATAGCTGAGTTATTCAAGAAGCTATGTTTCACACATGCGGAGAGGTGGAAGAGTGGTAGATGCTGCTGAACTGACAGGTCTTGACTGAACCATAAAGTCCAAGGTGCGAATAAGGAGTGTGTCCTCTACCCTATAATTGATAGGGAGCCATACTGAGTGACTGAGCATGCATGCACACACGCACGTACATTGAAAAGTTAAGCAGAGGCATGACATAATTAGATTGATAACCTTGTGCTTCTATGCTTCCTTCTCTGTCTACAATGTCCTGTCTCAACGCTGCTTAACTTATACTTAGCTTAACAGATTTCATTCACTCAGGATCATTCAAATTTCAGTAGCATTTCTAGACATACTGCTCTTTATTCTCGTTCAGTTCAGTTCAGTTGTTCAGTCCTGTCCGACTCTTTGCAACCCCATGGACTGTAGCCTACCAGGCTTCTCCCTTGGGATTTTCCAGGCAAGAGAACTGGAGTGGGTTGCCATTTCCTTCTCCAGAGGATCTTCCCCATCCGGGGATCGAACCCAGGTCTCCCACATTGTAGGCAAACACTTTACCGTCTGAGCCACCAGGGAGAAGCCCCTAGTGCTTCATATATGGTAGGTTTTCACTAAAAGTTTTGTTAGACTGAGCTAAAAATTCTCAAATATGAACTTAAAGAAAATCATAAACGAGAAACTCAGAAATTTTATGTGCTTCAGTTCAATCTAATAATCAGTATTCAGGCTGAATTTCAGTAAAAGAAGCAGAAAGGTCCCATTTATTAAGTCAAGATACTTTTAAATCATAAACTGATTTAACCTCTGGCTCATTACTCATTCAGGCAAATAGCTGTCCTTCAAGGTTCCATTCATTACTACAAAAATTAAATCAGTGAAAGTCCATTCAAAATGAATGATAGATTATCATTTAAAAAAAGAGGGCGAGACGAGCTTACCAACTTAGGTTCCGAGTAGGTACCAAGTCCGATGATAGGAATGCTATTCCCATCACTTAGAGGTATGCGGTGATACACAGCACTGAGGTGCATCTTCGAGAGTCTGAGGTTTCAAATTTGCAGAGATGATAGTGAACACCACAGAACAGTCTTCTTGAGAAGGTGTGCTAATGCCTATTTAATGAAAGAAAGGAGAGCCAGAGGGAGGAGCAGTGGGAGGGAAGAGATTTCTCAACCTGTTTAGTTAGTTTTTTTTTTTTTCAGGTTGTTCTGGAAATCCTAACTGAGGTTGTCCTTTGAACTTATGAAAGGCATGCAAATAATAACCCATTGAGATCTTATGCTTATGTCTCTACAAATAATTGATTTTAAAGATGAAGCAATCTGACTTCTGACAGTTATGATGCTTCTGACAGTTAGGATGCTTTTGTTGGCAAGTAACAGAGCTATCGCAAATTTAAAAATTTTTTTTAATTTAAAATTAAAATTAAATTTAAAATTTAAAAAAAATTTTTTTTTAATTTATGGGCCTTAAGGCTAGCTCCAGATGAGACTGCTGCTGCTGCTGCTGCTGCTAAGTCGCTTCAGACGTGTCCAACTCTGTGTGACCCCATAGACGGCAGCCCACCAGGCTCCCCTGTCCCTGGGATTCTCCAGGCAAGAACACTGGAGTGGGTTGCCATTTCCTTCTCCAATGCATGAAAGTGAAGAGTGAAAGTGAAGTCACTCAGTCGTGAATGACTCTTAGTGACCCCATGGACTGCAGCCCACCAGGGTCCTCCATCCTTGGGATTTACCAGGCAAGAGTACTGGAGTGGGGTGCCATTGCCTTCTCCACCAGGTGAGACTGGAGTAAGTTTTCCAGGATTTCCCTAGAGGTTCGAGCTAGCAGGACTGGGAAGGGGTTTGGAAATTTTATGACCTAATTAAGTAGGAGGGCTTCCCAGGTGACTCAGTGGTAAGGAATCCACCTGCCAATGCAGGAGACACAAGAGATATGAGTTTGGTCCCTGAGTCGGGAAGATCCCCTGGAGCTGGAAGTGGCAACGCACTCCAGGAATCTTGCCTGGGAAATTCCATGGACAGAGGAGCCAGCCTGGCAGGCTACAGTCCGTGGGGTCACAAAGAGTTGGCCATGACTGAGCGCATGCACAAGGAAGGAAGTTAAGTGGAAACCTGGGCTGGAGGGAGAAATGATTTGACCAGGAACCAAATTCTCATTCTCCAGTTCATTTCTCTGTCTCCTTACTCTCTCAGCAGACTTTTCCCTCATCACTGAAAGACGGTAGCCAGTCCTTAGAGTGATGTGATTCCAAGTTCAAACCTAACAAAAAAAGGGACTTTACATCATAGCTCATGTGGTAATCCAGAAATAGGGTCCAGTTGGCCTCAGTTGCCTCTTTTAGTTCACGGAACCAACCACTAGGTCAATCACAGGGGTCAGAGAAAGTAAAAGACTGATTGCTTTAAATAAATAGAAGTCATTTCTAAATTTGGAATTGGGCTTAATCCCACTTGGGGAGATTCTGAAGACTGTTAAAAATGGAAAGAAGTAGCAGTTAGCAAAACAAATAAGTTTATTATAGTCTTCCTCCAAAGGATTGTGCTGTGTGTGAGAGTTTGGACCTGGTGATCTTAAAGATGACTGTCCATGTTGGTTAAGTAGCTTAAAGTTTGTCTCTAACTGTCTTGTCTTCTCTCTAGCACAACCTAATTCTTGCTTACATACACATGATCAGCCAGGGGACACAGTAATTTCAACTGGGTTGGGGCAGGGTAGAATATGGGGAGTAGTTGTCTGCAATAATCATTTGTAATTCAATCCAACAAATATTTATGGTGCACCTTTGGGTGCTGAGATGTTGACTATGTATATGTTTCTTTTGTAAAAATAGTTTATTTTATTTTTGATTGTGCTGCGTCTTCGTTGCTGCGTGCAGGGTTTCTCTAGTTGCAGTGAATGGGGGCTACTCTTTGTTGCAGTGCAAGGTCTTCTCATTGTGGTGGCTTCTCCTGTTGTGGAGGTACAGATCTAGGTACCAGGGCTCAGTAGTGATGGCACACGGGCTTAATTGCTTCAAAGCATGTGGAGTCTTCCTGGACCAGGAATTGAACCAGTGTCCCCTGCATTGGCAGGTGATTCTTATCCACTGTACCACCAGGGAAGTCCCCTATATATATCTTTATTTATTTTTCTAATTTTTGACTTTTTTGGTGTTTAGCTCTATGAATTTTAGCACATATACCAATTTTTGTAACCACCATCACAACTGGGATACTGAAAAAATTCTATAAACCCAAAGAACTCCTCATGCTATTTATTTGTAATCATACTCTCCCCTACCCCCAATCCCTAAAAATCACCGTCTTCCATTGCTATAGTTTCATCTTTTGCAGAGAGGGCAATGGCAACCCACTCCAGTACTCTTGCCTGGAGAATCCCAGGGACGGGGGGAGCCTGTTGGGCTGCCGTCTGTGGGGTCACACAGAGTCGGACACAACTGAAGCAACTCAGCAGCAGCAGCATCTTTTGAGAATATCATGTGAATTGATCATATATAAATAGTATATATGCATTTTTTTAACTTTTGGGTCATCCCGCATGTGGCATGTGGGAGCTTAGTCAGGGAAGTCCCAGTATGTGATCTTTTGAGATTGGCTTCTTTCACTTAGCATAATGCCTTTGAGATTCATCCAGGTTGTTGCTGGTATCAATAGTTTATTTGTTTTTATTGCTGAGTAGTAATTTATATATACAGTACCTATATGTGTGACAGTTTGTTTCTCTATCTGATATACATTGGTTTGCAGTTTTTGATGATTGTGAATAGTGCTGCAGTAAATATTTGTGTACACACTTTTGTATGAACACTAGTTTTCATTTCTCTTGACTAAATACCCAGGAGTGGGATTGCTGGGTCATGTGGTATGTTTAACTATGTAGGAAGCTGCCAAACTGCTTTTCAGAACAACTACATCATCTTGCATCCCCATTAGCAACGCATAAGAATTTCTATTTTTCCATATCTTTAAGCATTTAAGATTGTCAGTGTTTTTAAATTTTAACCATTCTGATAGCTTTGTCATGGTATCTCATTGTTAGTGATGTTGAACACTTTCATATACTTATTTGCCATCTACATATCCTCGTAGTGAAGTGCCTGTTCAAATATGGGTTCAGTGCCCATTTTTTAATGGAACTGTTTGTCCTTGTAGTCTCGAGTTTTAAGATTTCTTGGTAAAGTCTTGAAACATGCTCTTTACTGAATACATGGTTTACAAATATTTTTTTCTCAGTATGTAGCTTGTCTTTTCATTCTCTTGACTGTGACTTTCATGCAGCAGAAGATTTTAATTTGATAACATTCAGTATTTTTACATTGTATTTTGAATTTCATATAAAAGAACTCTTTGAACTCTAGGTCACAAAAGTTTTATTCTGTTTTATCCCTAAAAGTTTTAGATAGTTTCATCTTCTCCATTTAGACCAATAATCCGTTTTGAGTAAATTCTTGTATAATTTAGCATATTTAAGTAGAAGTATTTTGTTTTACATAAGGGAATCCTACTGCTCCAATTCCATTAGTTGAAAATATTGTGCTCTTGTCACTGAATTTCTTTTGCACTACTCTTAAAAATCAAGGGTCATATTTGGGTAAATCTACTTTTGGACTTTCTACTTTGTTTCATTGATTTATGTATCTTTTCTTTCACTGACACCACATTGTCTAGATACTTTTAACTTTATAAAAGGCCTTAAAATCATGTGGTATAATTTCTCCAACCTTATTCTTTTCCAGAAGTGCCTTAGCTATTCTTATTTATTTAATTCCTACATAAATGTTAGAATCAGCTTTTCTTTGTCTTCAAATGTCCTGCTAGAGTTTTTTTTAATTGAGTTAAATCTGTAGATCAATTCCTTATTCTTTACTACACTGAGTCTTTGAATCCATGAAGACAGTATTTCTTTCTATTTATTTAGGTCATCACCATTTTGAACTTCAGCATACACATCCTATATTTGTTAGATTTATATCTAACTATAGGTATAAATACTTATTTTTTAGAGCTATTGTACATGGCATTTTAAAATCCTGTTTCCAACTGTACATTGCTAATACATAGAAATAGGATTAATTTTTATGACTTCAATCATTTTGAGTTTATTGAAACTTGAATTTGTTTTTGTTGCCTGACATACTATCACGAAGAATATTCCATATGCACTTGAGAAATATATGTAATCTGCTGTTTTGGTCTTCTGTAGATGTCTTTTAGACATAGTTGGTTCATAACATCATTCAAATCTTCTATTTTTAAACTGATCTTCTGTCTAGTTGTTTTATCTATTCTTTGGAATGGGGTATTGAAATTTCCAGCTGTTACTGTAAAACCATTTCTTCTTTCAATTACATCAGTTTTTGCTTCATATATTTTGTGGTTCTTTTGTTAGAGGCATATGTTTATAATTAGTATATCTTGACATGTTGACCTTTTTGTCAATATGTATTGATAATGCCTTCCTTTGTCCTGTAACAATTATTGTCTTCAAGTCTATGTTGTCTGATATTAGTATAGCCACCCCAGTTTTCTTTTGGCATTTTTTGCATTGCATGGAGTTTATTTCTTATATTTTCAGTCTACTTGTGTCCTTGGATTTAAAGTGAGCTTCTTTTTAGCAACGTATATTTAGATCATTTAAAAAACTCTATTCTTCCAATCTCTCTCTCTTTTTTTGAATGTATTGATTTATTTATTTTTATTTTTGGCTATGGCATGTCTCTGCTGCTGCACTGGGGCTTTTTCCAGTCGTTGCAAGCTGAAGCTACTCCGGCTACTATAGCTACTTAGTTGCGACGTAGTGGTTTCTCTTGTTGAGCACAGGCTCTCGAGGCAGGCGCTTCAGTAGTTGGAGTTCTCAGGCTTAGTTGCCTGGAGGCATGTGGAATCTTCATGGATCAGGGATAGAACCCATATCCCCTGCATTGGCAGATGGATTCTTAACTACTGGACCCCAGGGAAGTCCACTAATCTCTTCTCTTTCACTGGAGGGTTCAATCCATTTACAGTTGGAGTAATTATTGATAAGAAAATATGTACTTCTACAATTTTGCTGCTTGTTTTCTTTCTGTCTTATTGTCTTTTTATTCTTCAGTTACTCCACTACTGCCTTGTTCTGTGAGTGATTTTTTTTCTAGTTTACTGTTCTGATTCCCATCTTGTTCTTTTTCTGTATACTTTAAAAGGTGTTTGTTTTTATTTATTTATTTTGATACCCTTTAGTCTGCTTGAGCTGCTATAACAAAACCTCATAGACTATATGGCTTAAACAACAGCCATTTATTTTTCACAGTTACAGAGACTGAAAAGTACAATGTCAAGGTGAAGATACTGGCAGTGAGTTTCTGATGAGAGTTCTCTTCCTGGCTTGCCGATGGCTGGCTTCTGGTTATTTCTTCACACGGTGGGAAAAAGAGACAGAGAGAGAGGAGAGAAGGAGCACACTCTGGTCTCTTCTTATAAGGATATAAACCTCGTCAAGAAGACCTCATTCCCATGACCTAATTACCTTCCAAAGATCCCATCTCCAAATGCCAAACACATTGGGAGTTAAGGCTTCAACGTATGAATTTTGGGGAGACACAATTCAGTCCATAATAATAGTTACCCTAGGGTTACAGTTAGTAGCTTAACTTATAAGAATTAAGTTGAAAAAAAACCTGTAAGAATCAAGTTTGAATTAGTACCAAGCTACTCTCAATAGTATATAAAAACTCCAGTCCTTTAAAACTCCATCTCCTCCCTTTATGCTGTTATTTTTACAAATTACATCTTTGTAAATACAAAGATATTTTGTATCTTGTATCTTTGTATTTGATAATACATGTATTTGATAATGTATTTGATAAGATGTATTTGATAATACATCTTATACATCATGGATCAATTAACATGCATATATAATTATTGTTTTAATTATCTTACAGTCATGTAGAAAAAAAGAGAAGTTATAAACAAAACATGCAGTTCTACTGGTTTTTATATTTATCTGTTTAATATGTAGATACATTTACTGTTGTGTTGTTTATTTCTTCATATGGCTTCAAGTATCCCTTTATCTTGTAGCCTGGAGGACTCCCTTCAGCATTTCTTATAGTGCAGGTCTACTAGTAATAAGCTCCCTCTGTCTTTATCTGGCAATGTGCTAATTTCTCTTTTTAAAGGGTGGTTTTGCTAGATATAGAATTATTGGTGAAATTCTTTTCTTTCAGCCCATTAAATATTTCACCCTGGGACTTCCCTGGCAGTCCAGGGGTTAGGACACTGTAGTGGTTGCAGGTTCAATTCCTGGTCTGGGAATTCAGATCCCACATACCACCTGGTATGACCAAAAAAAAAAAAAAGGTAAATATGTCACCCCACTGCCTTCTGGCTTCCAGTTTCTACAGAAAAATGGGCTATTAATTACACACAGTGTTTCCTGTATGTGATGAGTCACTTTCTCTTGCTGCTTTCTAGATTCTCTCTTTGTCTTGGGGATTTGACGATTTGACGATCCCTGGTGGCTCAGATGGCAAAGAATCTGCCTGCAGTGCAGGAGACCTGGGTTTGATCCCTCAGTTGGGAACATCAGCTAGAGAACAGAGTGGCAACCCACTTCAGTATTATTGCCTGAAGAATCCTATGGACAGAGGAGCCTAGCAGGCTATACAGTCCATGGGGTCACAAAGAGTTGAACACGACTGGGTGACTAACACTTTGACTTTTTAAACTGGATGTCAGTTGATCTACCTGTACTTTTAATCTCCAAAATTTCTATTTTTTTCGTTTCTATAATTTCTACTAATATTCTGTATTTGGTGAGACACATTCTCCTGGCTCCTCTAGTTCTTTCTCCATGATTTCCTTTGGTTCTTTGAGCATATTTAAGAGAGTTGATTTAATGTCTATGTCTAGTAAGTCTAAATGCCTATGTGTCCTCATGGAGAGTCCATTAATTTCTTTTTCTCCCCTGTAGATGAGCCAGGCTCCCTGTTTAGTCTCATGCTTTGAATTCTCCTGGTTCGTTTAGACCTGGAGATTTTTAATGTTAACATGTGGCAACTCTGGAAATGAGATTTTCCTCCTCCCCAGTGTTTGTTTTAGCTGCTTCTTGTTGGCTGTTGCTGTTTGCATGTTTTGTGACTTCCCAGACAATTTTGGTGAAGTTGGTATTATTTGGTATGTGAAGAAATCTGTGTTCCATTAATTTTGGGGTCACCTGTTGTTTTGACAGCGTTTCTTTCAATGTTTGGAGGAAAAAGAAAAGAAGAGAAAATACTCTCTTAGTCTTTGCAGATTGGTTCTGTATTACAGCACTCCTTCAGTGCTTGGCCAGGTTGCTTACAATTTTGCCTCAACCTTCACTCAAGGCTTGCTCAGAGCCTGAAGGCCAGTCAGAGGTGAAAGCCTGGAGTCTTTTCAGGCCTTTTTTATCTTTAGCACGTACGCAGTACTGACACCATGTATATCTGATTCCCTGGTATGCACAGGAGCCTTTAAAAATTCCCTTACCCCTAAATATCCCTTTTCCCAATGTGTTGTTTCCTAGGCTTTTCAGTTTGTTTGTTGCTGTCCCTTTAGCTCTTTGAGCCTGTCGAAGAGAGTTGATTTAATGTCTATACCTGGTAAGTCTAAATGCCTAGGTGTCCTCATGGACAGGGTCTATTCATTTCTTTATTTTCCCCTGTGGACAAGACATTAATTGTTAATTGTTGTTTGTTACTATTATCCCTAGCCCATGGCTGCTACAGCCAATATTTCTGCCTTGAAATGCACGTAGCAAAAGCCTCCTGATTAGCCACCTTATCGCTAGAAATGCTTTGAATCAGGCAAAATAAAGGCAAGCCCTTCAGGGAGCCACTAGACGGGCTGGAACTCCACAGCCAAAATTCATTTGAATCAGTTCTAATGAGATGGATGAAACTGGAGCCCATTATACAGAGTGAAGTAAGCCAGAAAGATAAAGACCAATACAGTATACTAATGAATATATATGGAATTTAGAAAGATGGTAACGATAACCCTATATGCAAAACAGAAAAAGAGACACAGATGTACAGAACAGACTTTTGGACTCTGTGGGAGAAGGCAAGGGTGGGATGTTTCAAGAGAACAGCATCGAAACATGTATATTATCTAGGGTGAAACAGATCGCCAGCCCAGGCTGGATGCATGAGACAAGTGCTCGGGCCTGGTGCACTGGGAAGACCCAGAGGGATGGGATGGAGAGGGAGGTGGGAGGGGGGATCGGGATGGGGAATACATGTAAATTCATGGCTGATTCATGTCAATGTATGACAAAAACCACTACAATATTGTAAAGTAATTAGCCCCCAACTAATAAAAATAAATGAAAAAAAAAATTCCTAGAAAATTCTTTGAGAAATTCTGCAGTGCTCCCTCTGGCCATCCTGTACCCAGATTGCGGGTGCAGTCCTCACAACTGGCACCACACATGGGGTACAGGGCGTGGTAGGTAGGAATTTGAATCGTCATCACTGTATCTTCCTGCAAAGCAGCCGCTTCTTTCCTTATCAAGCTTCCCCCTGGTTGTAAATTTTGACTAGACACCAGAGTTCTGAAAAAAAAATGATTCTGACAGCTTTTACCAGCTCATTTCAGTTTTGTTTGTTTGTTTTTTTTTTTATAAAGGGACAGCATTACTGTGGTATTTCAGTCTATTCATTTTTAAAAATCTTTTTATTTATCTGTTTGAGATTGGATTACTTCTGTTTTTCAAGTTCACTTTATCTGTCCTCTGTCATCTACTCCATTCTGCTACTGAACTCATCCATTGAGTTTTTTCTTAAGTAGACTTTCTTTTTTAGAGAAGTTGTAGGTTCACAGCAGAATCTAGCAGAAAGTACAAGTTTTATGCTTCTCCTACTATCAACACCCCTCCCCCACCCCAGAGTGGTACATTTGTTACAATCGAGGAATCTGTTTTGACACGTCATTATCCACTGAAGTCCATGGTTTACATCAGGGTTGATTCTTGGTGTTGTACATTCTATGGGTTTTGAAAAATATATAATATTATGTGCTCATCATTATAGTATCATACAGAATTGTTTCACTGCCCTAGAAATCCTCTGTGGTTTGCTTACTCACCCCAACCTCCTTCCTAGTCCCTGGCCACCACTGATCTCTTTACTATTTCTGAAGTTTTTGCTTTTCCAAAATGTCATATAGTTGGAATCATACAGATTTTCAGATTTGGCTTCTTTTATTTAGTAATACACATATAAGAGTGTTCTACATCTCCCCCACACACCCCGTGTCTTTTCACGGCTTGATAACTCATTTCTTTTTTAGTCAGTTCAGTTCAGTCGCTCAGTCGTGCCCTATACCTGCTACTATTTACTCTTCAGAGTCCTGGAATAATTTCCTCACATACTATTTCATGTTTGAAAGCTGTTTTCAGTGGGAGAGTCAGATAGAATATGCTTACTTCATCTTACCTAGAGTGAGAACCCTCACCTATTCCTAAAATTAATTTTTAATTTATTATACATGTTGACTAAATTGATGTGAATTTACATATTGGATTGCTTTTCTTGTGAGAAATGGCTGAAGCTACTCTTTATATATCGACACTTTCAAAATAAATTGACCTAGTTTAAAATAACTCATTTTCATTCAGTAAAAGAACTGCTTGTGAATTATTACTTTGCTGTTATGAATTCATGAATAATTTTACTGATTACAGTAATGGTTATTTTTGAGTATTTACTATGTCCTTTACATGGGTTTTCTCATTATTTAATTTTCACAGTTTTATGTGATGTGTGTCCTGAGTTGTACAGAATCCCCCAAAAGCTCATGCTCACCCAAGCCCTCAGTGTGTGACCTTATTTGGGAATAGAACTTATGCAGATATGATTCATTTAGTCATAATGATATAAAATAACTTATTTACAGAACAGAAATAGACTCACAGATATAGAAAACAAACTTCTGGTTACCAGAGGGAATAGTGGGATGGGGGGAGACAAATTAGGAGTTGAGGATTAATGTACACAACACTACTCTGTGTAAAAATAGATTAAAAAAAAAACAAGTACTTGGTGTATAGCACAGGGGACTATATTCAATGTCTTACAATATTCTATGATGGAATATATATGTACATATATATATATGAAACTGAATCACTTTGCTGTATACTTGAAGCTAACACAGCATTGTAAGTTAACTATAATTTTTAAAGTAGTAAAGCAAAAACAAAACAGAGATAAAGGCATAATGGATTTGACTGAACTATAATCCAATGACTGACGTAAGAAAACAGTACAGACACTTGAGAAAAAATGTCATGTATTGATAGAGGCAGAGATTGGAGTATGCATCTACAAGTCAAAGAATACCACAGATTGTTGGCAATCCTCCCTCATAGCTCAGTCGGCAAAGAATCTGCCTGCGATGCAGGAGACTCGGGTTTGATTCCTGTGTGGGGAAGATCCCCGGGAGAAGGAAATGGCAACCCACTCCAGTATTCTTGCCTGGAGAATCCCATGGACAGAGAAGCCTGGTGGGCTGCAGTCCATGGGGTCACAAGACATGACTGAGTGACTTTCATTAAGAAGAAGAAAAGGGTTTCTATCTAGAGCCTTCAGAGGGAGTACAGGCCTGCTGATATCTTAGTTTTGGACTTTTAGACTGCAGAATTCTCAAAGAATAAATTTCTTTTGTTTTAAGCTACCCAGTTTGTGGTAATCTATAATGGCCACCTACAGAAACGAATGCGGTTGGTGAAATTATTATAGGAAGGATCTTGAGGTCAACACAATTTCCTTGTCAAAAACTGCTGAATAGCAGGAAGAATTGTCAGTGTGTCTGACTCCAGAGCTCACACTTTTGTTTAATGCCCTCTGGTAAACCTAAAGGAACTGTACTGTTGACAAATCAATCAGCCACAGAAAGTCTTTTAGAGACAGTGTGCTAATAACTAACTTATCTGACAGAAAAAATGCCTGAAGAACTATGGACAGTGGTTCTTAACATTGTACGGGAGGTACTGATCAAAACCATCCCCAAGAAAAAGAAAGGCAAAAAGGCAAAATGGTTGTCTGAGGAGGCCTTACAAACAGCTGAGAAAAGAGAGTGAAAGGCAAAGAAGAAAAGGAAAGATATACCCTCCTACATGCAGAGTTCCAAAGAATAGCAAGGAGAGATAAGAAAGCCTTCATAAGCGATCAATGCAAAGAAATAGAGGAAAACAATAGAATGGGAAAGACTAGAGATCTCTTCAAGAAAATTAGAGATACCAAGGGAACATTTCATGCAAAGATGGGCACAATAAAGGACAGAAATGGTATGGACCTAACAGAAGCAGAAGATGTTAAGAAGAGGTGGCAAGAATACACAGAGGAACTATACCAAAAAGGTCTTAATGACCCAGATAAACACAATGGTGTGATCATTCACCTGAAGTCAGGAATCCTGGAGTGTGAAGTCAGGTGAGCCTTGGGAAACATCACTATGAATAAAGCTAGTGGAGGTGATGGAATTCCAGTCAAGCTATTTCATCCTAAAATGAAAGATGATGTTGTGAAAGTGCTGCATTCAGTATGCCAGCAAATCTGGAAAACTGAGCAGTGGCCACAGGACTGGAAAAGGTCAGTTTTCATTCCAATCCCAAAGAAAAGCAATGCCAAAGAATGTTCAGACTACCACTCAATTGCACTCATCTCACATGCTAGCAAAATAATGCTCAAAGTTCTCCAAGCAAGGCTTCGACAGAACATGAACCAAGAAACTCCAGATGTTGAAGCTGGATTTAGAAAAGGCAGAAGAACCAGAGATCAAATTGCCAACATCAGTTCAATCATCCATAAAGCAAGAGAGTTCCAGAAAAGCATCTACTTCTGCCTTATTGACTACACTAAAGCCTTTGACTGTGTGAATCACAACAAACTGTGGAAAATTCTTCAAGAGACAGGAATACCAGACCACCTGACCTGCCTCCTGAGAAATATGTGTGCAGGTCAAGAAGCAACAGTTAGAACCAGAGATGGAACAATGGACTGATTCCAAATTGGGAAAGGAGTATGTCAAGGCTGTATATTGTCATCCTGCTTATTTAACTTTTATGCAGAGTACATCATGAGAAATGCTGGACTGGATAAAGCACAAATTGGAATCAAGATTGCCAGGAGAAATATCAATAACCTCAGATATGCAGGTGATACCACTTTTATGACAAAAGGCAAAGAGGAACTAAAGAGCCTCTTGATGAAAGTGAAAGAGGAGAGTGAAAAAGTTGGCTTAAAACTCAACATTCAGAAAACTAAGATCATGGTATCTGGTCCTGTCACTTCATGGCAAATATATGGGGAAACAATGGAAATAGTGACAGACTTTATTTTCTTGGGCTCCAAAATCAATGCATATGGTGACTACAGCCATGAAATTAAACGATGCTTGCTCCTTGGGAAAAAAGTTATGACAAACCTACACAACATATTAAAAAGCAGAGACATTACTTTGCCAACAAAGGTCCAACTAGTCGAAGCTATGGTTTTTCCAGTCGTCATGTATGGATGTGAGAGTTGGACTATAAAGAAAGCTGAGTGCCGAAGAATTGATGCTTTTGAACTGTGGTGTTGGAAAGGACTCTTGAGAGTCCCTTGGACTGCAAGGAGATCCAACCAGTCCATCTGAAGGAAATCAGTCCTGAATATTCATTGGAAGGACTGATGCTGAAGCTGAAGCTTCAATACTTTGGCCGCCTGATGCGAAGAACTGACTCATTGGAAAAGACCCTGATGCTGGGAAAGATTGAAGGCGGGAGGAGAAGGGGATGACAGAGGATGATATGGTTCGATGGCATCACCAACTTGATGGACATGAGTTTGAACAAGCTCTGGGAGTTGGTGATGGACAGGGAAGCCTGGTGTGCTGCAATCCATTGGGTTGCAGAGAGTCAGACACGACTGAGGGACTAAACTGAACTGAGTGACTAATTCAAATTCATCAGTTAAAATCAGTCAGCCACAAAGAAGTATTTTAAATATACCTGGCAAATGACTATCTCAAACAAGTCTTAGTTAAATGAAAATAAATTCAGACCTTCATATATATATATATATATATAAGATGCTTATAATGTGAACTAGAAACTATTATCATTGTAGTCTGTTGATAGAAAAATCCTTGCATTTGATCAGATCAAAGTTTCCTGGATAGCTAATATCAATAATCATTGTAACAACAAAAATGGTGATAAAAATATCTTGTGTATATCGTATGTCAGGGGCTTTGAAAGTTGCTCAGTTGGGTCTGATTCTTTGTGACCCCATAGACTATACCATCCATGGAATTCTCCAGGTCAGAATTCTGAAGTGGCTAGCCGTTCCCTTCTCTGAGGGATCTTCCCAACCCAGGGATTGAACCCAGGTCTCCTGCATTGCAGATGGATTCTTTACCAGCTGAGTCACCAGGGAAGCCCAGTGAAAGTTGCTCAGTGCTTCACATGGTCCCATTTAGTAAATTATTTAGTGGTGCTATTGGTCAAGGACCACTAGGAAAATATCTGTAGACAAATGAAGTCAGTATCATAAGCTTCCTGTGGCAAGACTTGCAATCTGCAGGGAAGCACAGGATATATTAGAAAGGGCTCATTGTAGGAACTGGGCATCTGCTAGGTAATTTGGGGGGCAGGCTTGAGGATGCAGGTGTGTGTCCATGCTTGCATGCACCTTCATAAATGCAGTACAGTGATTGGGTACTTTAACAGTTTTTTTCTAGGAAGCAGAAGGAACAGAATGTGGCTAGAGCTGCCATTGGAAAAAAAAAATAGGAGTTGCTCATTAGCTGAAGATGGGATATTTGGTAGTTTTTGTGATTGACTAGTGACTCTGTTGTTATTGTTCGGTTGCTAAGTCATGTCCAACGCTTCGTGACCCCATGGACTACAGCATGACAGGCTTCCCTTCCTTCATTATCTCCAGGAGTTTGCTCAAACTCATGTCCATTGAGTTGGTGATGCCATCCAACCATCTCATCCTCTTTTGCCCCTTCTCCTCCTTCCCTCAATCTTTCCCAGCATCAGGGTCTTTTCAAATGAGTCAGTTCTTCACATCAGGTGCCCAAAGGATTGGAACTTCAGCTTCAGTATCAGTTCTTCCAATGACTATTCAGGGTCGATTCCCTTTAGGATTGACTGGTTTGATCTCCTTGCTGTCCAAAGGACTCAAGAGTCTTCTCTAGCACCACAATTCAAAAGCATCAATTCTTCAGCACTCAGCTCTAGCGTCTCTTCTCAGGCATAATTATGTGATGAACTTAGTTTCTTCTTATTCCATGAAGAGTCCTCATTTGATTTTGATAATCTGAAAGTATTTAGATTTAGTAGGAGAGCAGTATTGCCTAGCGGTAGAAATAGGCCAGCTCACAACTGATAGGTATTGGGCTGGTTTTCGTGTTTTTCTTTCTTCAGTCCCTACTTCTTGACAAGGACCAACAAAGTCAGGCTATTGTAGTTGTTCAGTTGCTCAGTCGTGCCTGAGTCTTTGTGACCCCATGAACGGCAGCATGCCAGGCTTCCATGGAATATTAATCTTTGACATTCAGAACTTCCCCACTGTCAAAATTCTTCTGGTTCGATTGTTTGGGGAATGTTACCTCTAAGTTGGACAAGGGTTGATCCCTCCTGATCTTCTGTTGTAGAATGAATTTTTTAATCATCTGATATTAAAGTGCTATACAGTTTCATTTAAGACTCTAGACAGGATGCATTGATCAACTGGGATTCAGGCAATTATCAGAAAAATTTTTATCAGTTTGTTATAAACTATTCATCAAGGGGTCTAGATGACTAAACCCAAGTCTCAAAAAATGTGCTTAAAAATCTAGTTGGACAGAGTGAAGTAAGCCAGAAAGATAAAGAACATTATAGCATACTAACACATATATATGGAATTTAGAAAGATGGTAACGATAACCCTATATGCAAAACAGAAAAAGAGACACAGATGTACAGAACAGACTTTTGGACTCTGTGGGAGAAGGCGAGGATGGGATGTTTCGAGAGAACTGCATGTATATTATCTATAGTGAAACAGATCACCAGCCCAGGTGGGATGCATGAGACAAGTGCTCGGGCCTGGTGCACTGGGAAGACCCAGAGGAATCAGGTGGAGAGGGAGGTGGGAGGGGGGGATTGGGATGGGGAACATATGTAACTCCATGGCTGATTCATGTCAATGTGTGACAAAATCCACTGCAATGTTGTGAAGTAATTAGCCTCCAACTAATAAAAATAAATGAAAAAAAAAATCTAGTTGGGTCTATTGTAGCATTTATGTATTTGCATCATGATATATTTGTTCTGACATAAACCCTCTCTTGGTTAGTCAAGAAGAAATCAAGGGATATGTGACTGTCTCTGAATTTAAACCATTTAAATTAAGGGACATGAATTTGAGCAAATTCCAGGAGATCATGGAGGACAGAGGTGTGAGGCATGCTACAATCCGTGGGGTCACAAAAAGTCAGACAAGACTTAGGGATTGAACAAAACAATGGGCCTCTAGTGGTACTAGTGGTAATATCCACTAAGGAATTATACTTTGGGTTGGGGGCGGGGGCACAGATTCTATGGACAGTAAAATTTTACTTATCTCAACAGGAGTGCTTATCTTAACTGGGCCCTAAGGGCAGACATATTTTGAGTGAAGTTAACCAATTTCTACCAAGCAGGATACAGCGACTCTGAAGAGAGCACACTGACCTTTGCAGTGAGGGTGGTTCCTATTTTTCAGTAAACTAGGTTTGGTGGGCAGGGTTCAATGATCTCACAAGAAGTGTTTGTTTGTGTGGATGTGAAGTCCAGTTTTTACAAGGTTGATGGTTGGATTCATAGGATGAGATTCATATTATGAACATGGATTCATAGGATGAGATTCATATTATGAACATGGATTCATAATATGAGATTCATATTATGAACATGGATTCTCATGAGTTCTCTAGTGTGAAAGAAATTTTAGATGAAGTCTGCATAAGGAAGTCTATCCTGATTAATTTTTTTTTTTTTTTTACAAATGGCTGTTGATCTACCAATTAGATTTACAGCAGTGGCTATGGTCTGAGAAAAATGCATAAGAATGTTTTGTCTCTCCTTAAATGGCACCAAAAGATCACAGGGGTTTAGAAGGAAGAAAATGAAATATTAGGATGCTTTTGTCATTTTCCAGGGAGCTACAATGTATGCTATGAGGCAAGATTAGTGAAAAAAAATCAGACTCAAAGGAAAAGGGCATGAGTTCCCTGAAATTGAATCTTGTTTCAAAGATTTGAGCAGAAACTGTCTACTGTGTGTAATCATTAGTTTCAGCTGAGGGTTTTGAGTCAACTGTTATTTGGGGGGATTGTCTACTTCTGGGAGATTTCAAAGAACTCTCAGCTTGAGGTCTACCAATGAAATGGAAGTCTGATGATTTAGAGTAACTGGGGTAAGTTTTTTTAATGAAAAATATGAATCCAAGGATCACTTCCTTAGAGTTTTATTATTGTGTTAATCATTAATGGTGACTGATAAGGACCTATTTGTTGGAGCCAAGGCAAATCTCCCTTTGTTATCTTTTCCAGAAGACTCAATCTTCAAATTTCAAGTCATTCAGAGATTCCTTCTGTGGTTAATTCGGAAAGGCCACTTTCTGTTTCTGTTTAATGATAAGATTAGTAATATCAGCTTGCCGTAAGGCAAAGACAACGATTAGAGTGAAATTTCCAGTCTTTTAAAATTTCTGACAATTTTCAGTTTTAGAATTCCTTGGCTTTCTCCACATTTTTGTAAAGATGAAGGATAAAGATAATGAGTAAAAAGCAAAATTCTTCAAAGTTCTTTAATTGTCTGAGAAGAAAAGTTTAGTCTATCTTAAAATAAGCAAATAATGATAAAAGCATAGTGATCAGATCAATATTTGCTCTTTTATTTCATGCTAACTGGCAGGATGGCCCAGGTAACTGTTATCTGAAATGAATTTTCTTATTGAATCTGGGTGCATAACTTGCTTGACAACTGCTAATTTTTGTGTTTAAGTATGAGATAGTAATAGAAAAAAATTAAATTAGGGTTACCAAAAGCTTCATTATTATGTTTGTTTGATTACTGAAAGGATTCACAGGGCTCAGTGTATACTCACAGGCAACAAATATAACAAAATAAAAGCTATATGTATTATATATTATAGCAATAACAGCAGGAGAAATATATGCACTGGGAGTTGGGTAGGCTGGGGATCTTGGTTGCAGGCTTCCTTACCTCTTCCACCACCGAGTTGCCCAGGATATATTTTGTCTTTAGGTTTTGAACCTTCACTGCCATGTGTGTGAAGCACCTTGGTGCCACCTCGGTGCCAAATCCTGTCCCAGCTAAGCTGGTTGGTGGCCCAGGCATATTCAAGCAGCATGATCACTCTGAATTGGCAACTCCCAAATCAGGCACAAGTTATAAATCCAATTATTATTGCTGAACCCTGCTGATAGGCTGGTGTCTCTGTCCCCAAGTTACTCAAATCCATGGTTACAGAAACTTTACTAGGTTGGTACAAAGGTAATTGTGGTTTTGGGCCATGAAATTTGAATCATTATAACTAGGCTCAAAAACATCTTTATTAATCAAGATAGGAACCATTACTATCAACACATTTTCGCCAATGAGAAATAATCTTGTTTATTCCTGTAGCATAAAAAAATCTATGCTTTGGGATTTGATGAACTCTTGGAAAGCATTTTTTGCCTCCTGTTGGAAGTCTTTTCCCTTCAAAAAATTGTTGAGATGCTTGAAGAAGTGGTAGTGAGAGGTCAGGTGAATATGGCGAATGAGGCAAAACTTCGTAGCCCAATTTGTTCAATGAAGCATTGGTTGTGCAACATGCAGTCATCAGGTGTTGTGAAGAACTGGGCCCTTTTCTGTTGACCAATGCTGGCTGCAGGTGTTGTAGTTTTCAGTGAAGCTCATCAATTTGCTGAGCAGACTTCTCAGACATAATGGGTTCCCCAGGATTCAGAAAGCTGTAGTGGATCACATGGGCAGCAGACGACCAAACAGTGACCGTGATCCTTCTTGGGTGCAAGTTTGGCTTTGGGAAATGGTTTGGAGCTTCTTCTCAGTCCAACCACTGAGCTGGTCATCGCTGATTGTTGTATAAATCCGCTTTTCATCACACATCACAATCTGATCAAGAAATGGTTCATTGTTGTTGCATAGAATAAGAGAAGATAACACTTGAAAATGGTGATTTTTTTGATTTTCGGTCAGATCATAAGGCAGCCACTTATCGAGCTCTCTCACCTTTCCAGTTTGCTTCAAATGCTGAATGATCATAGAATGGTCAATGATGAGTTCTTTGGCAACCTCTCGTGTGCTTCTAAGAGAATAAGCTTCAGTAATAGCTCTCAGTAGGTCCTTGTCAACTTCTGACAGCCCACCCCTGCACTTCCCATCTTTAAGGCCCTCATCTCCTTTGCAAAATTTCTTGCAACAACACTGCACTGTACACTCATTATCAGTTCCTGGGCCAAACACATTGCTGATGTTGCAAGTTGTTTCCGCTCTGCTGCCTTATGACCTGTTTTGATCTCGAATAAGAAAATCGCTTGAATCTGCTTTTTGTCTAACATCATTTCCCTAGTCTAAAATAAACATAAAATAAATAGCAAGTAATAAGTCATTAAAAAGACAAAAAGTGAGAAACGCGCATTAAAATGATGTATAAAACAACCATATTTATTTAAGAATGTATTCCAATACCAAATGGCAAAGTTGAACACTGCAAAACCACAATTACTTTTGCACCAATCTAATACGTCATAGTCCATCCTAAAGGAGATCAGTCCTGGGTGTTCATTGGAAGGACTGATGCTGAAGCTGAAACTCCAATACTTTGGCCACCTCATGCGAAGAGTTGATTCATTGGAAAAGATCCTGATGCTGGGAGGGATTGGGGGCAGGAGGAGAAGGGGACGACAGAGGATGAGATGGCTGGATGGCAACACTGACTCGATGGACATGAGTTTGGGTAAACTCTGGGAGTTGGTGATGGACAGGGAGGCCTGGTGTGCTGTGATTCATAGGGTCTCAAAGAGTCGGACACAACTGAGCGACACTGAACTGAACTGAATACATCATACATCTCTTAGTGTTGCCAAGAGTCACTATCATGCTCCAAGTAGTTTTGGAAATAAGCATTTGGCTAATTCAGATCACCTGGGATTAATCCAAAGGGACTATTCAAAGGTCCAGATAAGGCACAGGTAATCCTTACACAGATTAAACAATCAAGGGATTTTTCTTGGGAATTCCCTGGTGATCCAGAGTAGGACTCTGCCATTTTACTGCTGAGAGTCCAGGTTTAATCCTTGGTCTGGGAATTAAGATCCCACAAGCTGTGGTGTATGGCCAAAAAACAAACAAAACAGTCAAGGGATTTTTCTTGCTCAAGTGTGGAGGGGGATTGTTGGGTTCCAGATGCTATAGTTATGGATAGTTTGATATGTGAAGAAGAATCAATGATGACAATAACTTGTCTCTGGGCCTTTAATTTATCCTATAAACATATTATAATTATTTCCAACTGACAAGTCATTTAAATCTAAAATCCAGGAAATCAATCTTTTAATACAGAATTACTAAAAAGCAAAGATACCACTTTGCCAACAAAGCTCCATATAGTGAAAGTTATGGTTTTTCCAACAGTCATGTATGGATGTGAGAGTTGGACCATAAAGGAGGCTGAGTTCAAAATTGATGCTTTTGAACTGTGATGCTGGAGAAGACTCTTGAGAGTTCCTTGGACAACAAGGAGATCAAACCAGTCAATCCTGAAGGAATTCTACCCTGAATGTTCATTGGAAGGACTGATGCTGAAGCTGAAGCTCCAACACTATGGCAACCTGATGCAAAGATCTGACTCACTGGAAAAGACCCTGATGCTGGGAAAGACTGAAGACAAAAGGAGAAGAGGGCAGCAGAGGGGATAGCATTAGATACCATCTCCAACTCAATGGACATGAATCTGAGCAAACTCCGAGAGACAGTGAAGGACAAGGAAGCCTGATGTGTTGTAGTTCATGGGGTCGCAAGGAGTTGGACATGACTTAGAGACTGAACAACAACTTTACCAGCCCTCTATTTAATAATATGTATGTTTCTTTTAGCCTGAAAAGTATGCAATTATTGATATATACTAACATTAATACATTTTATTTATTCATAATTAACCTGGGAATGCAAATTTTCTTTTTGATTTATTAGATTCCCTCCTACCCCCCACTTTTTATTTTAAGTTTTGTAAACAAGAGTTTGTACAGTTGATGCAACTTAATGAAAATTTGGAGAATGCCCCAGCAAACCTTATTATTTTTATCTATTTTGTAAATTAAATTTTGTGGTACTCAGTGGTCTTTCAGGAAACTCAATGACACGTTAGTCATCAAAAGACATTTTAATTGAAAAAAAAGTCCCAACTTGGTACATCGGAAAGGACTCATGAGACCCCCCAGAGTCAAGTCAGGTGATGCTTTGATTTAGAGGTGAAGGACAGAGAGCAGCAAGCAGTGCAGGCAAGAACGACAGGTCGGAGAAGCAGCACCCCAGACGCAAGCTCCCCAGGGTACACGTGCACACACATAGCATGCCTGGTGTCCTGGCAGAACCACCAACAGCTGAGGGGTATCTTAGCCTCGGCTGGAGCTCAAGACCAAAATTCCAGAATGGATGTTTATGACTCTGGCCAGCTAACTTAGCTGATTGGGCTAGTTGCACATCATCAGTAAAGAGACTGATCTTGGGGACAGAGCTGATTTCTAAGTGAGTTTCTTTCTTTAACTCACAGACCATAAAATTGACCCCTTTTTTGGCCAAGAGTCAAAAATGTCATCCAGGACTTCCCTGGGTGGTCCAGTGGTAAAGAATCCTCCTTGCAATGCAGGGGACATGGGTTCCATCCGTGGGTCAGGCAGGGCAACTAAATCTATGTGCCACAACTACTGAAGCCTGTGCGGCCTAGAGCCTCTGCTCTGCAACAAGAGAATTCAAGGCAAGGAGAAGCCTTCACACTGCAACTAAAGAGTATCCCCCGCTCTCTGCAACACAGAAATTCCTGCACGCAGCCAGGAAGACCCAGCGCAGACCAAAAAACAAAAAAATGTCATCCAGGAGATTGAGATAAAAATAGTTTTTCCATTCCATCTGTAAAGCAATTGTATTGTCCATATTGTTTTATTTTTCTGAATTTGGGACCCACATTTGAGAAAGGCAAATCAAGAATGTCTAGAGGATAAAAGTTCTAAGTATAAGACATAAGTTTCTAGAAGCAAGCACAAGTTATAGGGAGTGTTTTATATTGTCCAGGCATTATTTTTAAACCAAATCACAACCAGAAGCAACCATTAGTAGAAACTGTAACATCTTATAAGCAATAAGAGACTTTTTAAAACAATGGTTTCAGGGTTTCCCTGGTAGCTCAGTGGTAAAGAATCCTCCTGCCAATGCAGGAGACACGGGTTCATTCTCTGGTCCCCAAAGATCCCACATACTGGTGACCAACTAAGCCCGAAGGCTATTGAGCCTGTGCTCCGCAACAAGAGTTGGCACTGCAAGGAGACGTCCCTGCTCACCGCAATTGGAGAAAAAGCCCACACAGGAACGAAGACCCAACACAGCCAAAAGTAAGTAAGTAAATAACATTTTAAAAAATGGTTTAAGAACATGCCAGAATTAATGAGGGCTGACAGAATACTACGATAATAAAAAGACATTTTTAATAGAAAAAAAAGTTCCTTTTTACTATGGCACAAAATAACAAGTCATTTTACAGAAAGACAACCCACATTGTAATTTTCTTCTTTGGATCAATATTCATGTAATAATTTGTAATAACAGATTTATTAACATGTAAGTATTTATATGTAAGTATTAAGACACATAAAGATATAAAAATATACCAATAGATAAATGTAAAGGTTTTAATTTTAGTCTTAATATATAATTAATTTATAAGCATATTAAATTAAATTATGTTTATTATATTGAGTTTATAACCTTAATCTTGTGCAACAATTTCTTTGATGAATAGACAAATTAAATTTATTATCCTGTCTTACTGTTTGTGTTTTTCTATATTTACTGCTAAGCCTATAAAGATTACCTCTACATAAAAGGCTGTGCGTGTGTGCATGCTTAGTTGTGTCTGACTCTTTGGGACCCCAGGACTGTAGCCTACCAGGCTCCTCTGTCCATGGGATAATCCAGGCAAGAATACTGAAGTGGGTTGCTATTTCCTACTCTAGGGGATCTTCCCAACCCAGGGATCAAACCCACGTCTCCTACGTCTCCTGCGTTGGCAGGCAGATTCTTTACCACTGAGCCCCACGGGAAGCCATAGCACACATCAAAGCCTAGGAAACCAGAATAAAAACTTGTCAATATTATGTGACTGATCAGTTTTGGGGGGCATCTATTATTTGCCTAGGGCACGTACCATCTTTGGGAGGCAATCTTCCCTCTATCTTTTTGAAGTTGGCTGCTTTAATCAGTCATGTGGTTATTATAGAGGCTGCTAATCACAGTATTTTTCCCATTTTCCTGGCCAGTGTCAATTGGTCCAGAGTGTAGGCACATAAAAGTAGCTGCAGTCAGGATCACTGCCACAAAAGGAAGATGATCTGAGGGAATGTAACTGGCAAGCAGAGAAGAACAGTGACAAGCAATGGAGAATGTCCGGCTTGTGTCTGCACTCCATGAGTCAGGCATTCCCAAGGCCCATCCAGCCCTTCTTGCTGCTACATGAACTAGAAGAAAGTATGGAAGAGAACTCACAAGGAGAGAGATGTGAAATATAGGAAATGTACTTGGCAAAAAAATATATCAGGGTGGTTTTTTTATTAGTAGACAATATAAACATAAACAAGGTTTGAAAGATTCAGAAAATATTTTTGCATTATACAGGATATAACCCATTACGTATGATGTTTGTTGTTGATTAGTTGTTCATTCATGTCCGACTCTTTGCAACCCCATGGAGTACAGCCCTCCAGGCTCCTCTGTCCATGGATTTCCCAGGCAAGAATACTGGAGTGGGTTGCCATTTCCTTCTCTAGGGGATCTTCACAACCCAGGGATCGAACCAGCATCTCCTGCATTGGCAGGGAGATTCTTTACCACTGGGTCGCCAGGGTGGTCCATGCATGTTACCCCTATGCAAAATTTTCTTCCCAATTTATTCCCAGGTATTTACAGCAAGGGCAAAAAGTAATTCTACATGATTATAACAGTAATGTTTATGTAGCTGCATTGTGATAATGCAGTGTGACAATTTCCCTGGGCATTGTTAAGAAAAGTTACATAAAACTTGGAAATCATATGGGAATATTGTTTAAAAGGGGCTTCCTAGGTGGCGCTAGTGCCAAAGGACCCACCTGCCAATGCAGGAGACGCAAGAGACATGGGTTCAATCCCTGAGTCAGGAAGATCCCCTGGAGGAGGTCATGGAAACCCACTCCAGTATTCTTGCCAGGAGAATCCCATGGACAGAGGAGCCTGGTGGGCTACAGTCCATAGGGTCATGCAGTTGGGCATGACTGAAACAACTTAGCACATGTGCACTGTTTAAAAATTTCCTCCAAGAGTTATTTATTTTTCCATTTATTTTTATTAGTTAGAGGCTAATTACTTTACAATATTGTAGTGGTTTTTGCCATACGTTGACATGAATCAGCCATGGATTTACATGTATTCCCCATCCCGATCCCCCCTCCCTCTAAGGGTTATTTAATTCTCTAGGACTCTTTACTATTTGATAAAAAAAAAAGTCTAAGAGTTGAATTTACATATTAACTTGTAGATTTCTGTTAGAAAAAATAGCTCCCCAAATTATAGTTGTATTGCTCTGTGGGACATTAACCAGTTTTGTGTCTAAACCAGCAATTTTTTCCCTAATTTTTTAAAATGTCTCTCCTCATGGATTACTTAAACCTTTGTTTTTAAAATCTTTGTGGACTGAGGAAACCAGATCTGAAAGAGACACATGCACCCCAATGTTCATCGCAGCACTGTTTATAATAGCCAGGACATGGAAGCAACCTAGATGCCCATCAGCAGATGAATGGATAAGGAAGCTGTGGTACATATACACCATGGAATATTACTCAGCTGTTAAAAAGAATTCATTTGAATCAGTTTTAATGAGATGGATGAAACTGGAGCCCATTATACAGAGTGAAGTAAGCCAGAAAGATAAAGAACATTACAGCATACTGACACATATATATGGAATTTAGAAAGATGGTAATGATAACCCTATATGCAAAACAGAAAAAGAGACACAGATGTACTTTTGGACTCTGTGGGAGAAGGCGAGGGTGGGATGTTTTGAGAGAACAGCATATATATATATTATCTATAGTGAAACAGATCACCAGCCCAGGTGGGATGCATGAGACAAGTGCTCAGGGCTGGTGCACTGGGAAGACCCAGAGGAATCGGGTGGAGAGGGAGGTGGGAGGGGGGATCGGGATGGGGAATACATGTAACTGCATGGCTGATTCATGTCAATGTATGACAAAACCCACTACAATATTGTAAAGTAATTAGCCCCCAACTAATAAAAATAAATGAAAAAAATAAAATAAAATAAAATAAAATCTTTGTGGAACCAGCTGTACCATTTTATTTGTTCCCTTCTTAATAGGTGAAAGAAATCTTTGATATTATACTTCATATTATACTTATATATTATATATAATATATATTATTATAGTTCATATTATACTTGTATGAGTCATATTTTCAACATTTTAAAAATTATAGTTTGACAGTATATTTGTGGAAAATCAGTTCAGTTCAGTTCAGTTCAGTCACTCAGTCGTGTCCGACTCTTTGAGACCCCATGAATCACAGCGTGCCAGGCCTCCCTGTCCATCACCAACTCCCAGTGTCTACCCAAACTCATGTCCATCGAGTCAGTGATGCCACCCAGCCATCTCATCCTCTGTCGTCCCCTTCTCCTCCTGCCCCCAATCCTTCCCAGCATTAGGGTCTTTTCCAGTGGGGCAACTCTTCGCATCAGGTGGCCAAAGTACTGGAGTTTCAGCTTCTGCATCAGTCCTTCCAATGAACACCCAGGACTGAGCTCCTTTAGGAGGGACTGGTTGGATCTCCTTGCAGTCCAAGGGACTCTCAAGAGTCTTCTCCAACACCACAGTTCAAAAGCATAGTCCTGTCCTTAAATTTGGTGCCCAAATTTAGGGGTAAAGGTAAATTTGTTTTAAGTAATACACTCAACAAGTGGTCACTCATTATGTAACACAAGGCTCTGGAAATTAGAAGGGCTTTTTTAGCCACTTAAGATTTTATGGGAGACTACTAGAAAGAGCAAGACTATGATGCTAGTGTAGCATTTGAGTCTCTCCAAATATAGAAGAAAAATTCCCCATGTTCAAAATCTAAAGACAATAATAATAAAACTCTTATGGGTCATCTATTTAGGACTTTAATTAGGGTTTAGGACTGATGTTCCTAACTAGGAACAGTTTCTCAAAAAAAATTGAAGAACATAATAAACGACTTGAAACAATGAATATTCTTTTTAGAAAATGATACAAATGAACTTATTTACAAAACAGAAACAGACTCACAGACTTAGAGAATGAACTTATGCTTACAGGGTAGGGCTGGGGGGAGGTGGGGAAGAGGGATAGTTAGGGAGTTTGGGATGGACATGTACACAATGTAATATTTAAAATAGATAACCAACAAGGACCTACTGTATAGCACAGGGAACTCTGCTCAGTATTGTGTAACAACCTAAACTGGAAAAGAATTTGAAAAAGAACGGATAATATGTGTGTGTAACTGAATCACTTTGCTCTACATCTGAAACTAGCACAGCACTGTTAATCAATTATATTCCAATATATTATAAAATAAAGTTTTAAAAATATTGAATATTCAGATTAAAAGAAATTAAAATGGCCCTTAAACATGTTAAAAGTAGTTCAACTTCTCTCACAATAATAGAAATGCAAATTAAAACTAAATCGATATTATTTTTCACATGTCAGACTGGAAAATATCTGCCCCATTGAGAGGCTGTGTCTGAGAGGCAGGCAGTGTCACACTTTGATGAAGGGTATACAAGAGGCACACCCCTATGTACCTCTAGGGAGGGAAATTTGGCAATGTCCAGAAAAATCACATACACATGTACTCATCAATCTAGCAATTACTGTCCTGGGAATATAGCCACAGATACAATGGCAAAGACATAAAATTATGTGTGCATAAGTGTATGAATGTGAGAGTTGGACTGTGAAGAAAGCTGAGCGCTGAAGAATTGATGCTTTTGAACTATGGTGTTGGAGAAGACTCTTGAGAGTCTCTTGGACTGCAAGGAGATCCAACCAGTCCATCTTAAAGGAGATCAGTCCTGGGTGTTCATTGGAAGGACTGATGTTGAAGCTGAAACTCCAGTACTTTGGCCATCTCATGAGAAGAGTTGATTCACTGGAAAGACCCTGATGCTGGGAGGGATCGGGGGCAGGAGGAGAAGGGGATGACAGAGGATGAGATGGCTGGATGGCATCACCGACTCGATGGACATGAGTTTGTGTAAACTCTGGGAGTTGGTGATGGACAGGGAGGCCTGGCGTGCTGTGATTCATGGGGTCGCAAAGAGTCGGACACGACTGAGCGACTGAACTGAACTGAACTGAAGTATTCACTGCATAAATTATTCATATTCTCAAAACACTAGAAAAAAATCAAAAGACCTATGTGACAAGGACTATTTTGCTGGCTCCGTGGCTGAGTCTTCAGTTGTCTATTCCATCTTTATTTAGCTAGATGCTTCTGGTTGATGATTAGACATCAACCAGAAGACCATGACTTGTATGAACATAAATCTATTGACATGCTTTCTTTCCAAATAAATATGATCTTTGGTCAGAGGCACTGCTGTTTGGTAAGTAATTACAATACAGGAAGATTCTGTAAATATTTCTATTCTGGAAGAAGTGCTGTGAGCAAGGAATGCATGTCTCAGCCAAAGTGTCAAATTTCAATGAGGACACTGTCCCCTCTTTGGTAGAAGTGGTCTGGTGTAGTCAATCCATTACCGATAAAACCAACACAGTCCTCCAGAGAATAGATTAATTTCTGCCTTTGTCCTGTTTGGTACTAAGAAATAGCAGCTCATTCTCTAGGCATCTATACAACTAGCTAGACATCCCTCATGAGACTGTTTCTCCTTTCACACAAAGTGGGCAACTAGATATGTTTGCAACATTCCACCCACTGGGAGGATTTTCTTTCACCTGTATCTTCAGGGCTACTCTGGAGTAAGACCATAGTGTAGCAGTCATCCTGTAAGCAGGCATCTTAACAAGGGTGCATTTTACTGTATTTAAATTACACTTCAATAAAATTGATTGAAATGTATCAGTTGTAACCTCTTCTAAGAGGTTTAATTTTAACTCCATTTACCACTCTTGTGATTTTTATATCATTGTTATCATGTACTTAGAAGATTCTTTAGAGGCCCTTGAACTGCAAGGAGATCAAACCAGTCAATCCTAAAGGAAATCAACCCTAAATATTCATTGGAAGGACCATTGCTGAAGCTGAAGCTCCAACACTTTAGCCACCTGATGTGAAGAGCCTGCCTTTTGAAAAGATGGCATTTACCTTTGCTTTGACTTTATATGGGGCTTCCCTTGTGGCTCTGCTGGTAAAGAATTTGCCTGCAATGAGGGAGACCTGGGTTTGATCCCCGGGCTGGGAAGATCCCCTGGAGAAAGGAAAGGCTACCCACTCCAGTATTCTGGCCTGGAGAATTCCATGGACTGTAGAGTCTGTGGGGTCACAAAGAGTTGGACACTATTGAGTGCCTTTCACTTGGCTTTATATGATGTTTATTAAGTAAATGTGACATTGATCTGGGAGTAAATGTGACCCTATTCCAGGATTTTGGGGCCAAGGGTCAGGTAACTGAATAAATATAATTGTGAACACTTTTTTTTTTTAATAAACTGCTGAATAATGCAATGTTGTAGAAGAAGGAAATGTTTTGTTGAACAGGACCTATAATAATTGACTTATGTCTATGTCTTTCTTAGAAATGAACTCTTAGGGGTGAGGTACACGGTCTGGAAAGTTTTGAATCCTCATTGAGTGGCATAATTTCTACTATATAAAAGAGGCTGGAAAAAAGATTTATTTGAATTCAGTTTACACAGATGGTCCAGCCTTTGAATAATGAAGCTTAGAACTTCAGAGTTGGAATAAACTTTGAAAACATGCTGCAATATTAACAGAATAACATAGTATTAATGTCCTAATTGTTATTCTTAAAATTTTTGGCCTCCTGAATGGTTACAATTGGTTGCCTATACGCAGTCAGTGCCTTTTGATTTTGAAAGAGTTGTTGTTCAGTCATGTCCAACTCTTTGCAGCACCATGGACTGCTGCACGCCAGGCTCCCCTGTCCTTAACTATCTCCAGGACTTTGCTCAAATTCACGTCCATTGAGTCTGTGACGCCATCCAACCATCTCATCCTCTGTCATCCCCCTCTCCTCTTGCCTTCAATCTTTCCAAGCATCAGGGTTTTTCAAATGAGTCAGTTCTTCTCATCAGGTGGCCAAAGTATTGGAGTTTCAGATTCAGCATTGGTCCTTCCAATGAATATTCAGGACTGATTTCCTTTAGGATTGACTGGTTTGATCTCCTTGCAGTCCAAGGGACTCAAGAGTCTTCTCCAACACCACAGTTCAAAAGCATCAATTCTTTAGCATTCAGCTTTCTTTATAGCCCAACTCTCACATCCATACATGACTACTGGAAAAAAACAAAACTTTGACTAGTTGGACCTTTGTTGGCAAAGTAACGTCTCTGCTTTTTAATATGCTGTCTAAATTTGTCAAAGATTTTCTTCTCAGGAGCAAGAATCTTTTCATATCATGGCTGCAGTCACCATATGCATTGATTTTGGAGTCCAAGAAAATGAAGTCTGTCACTGTTTCCATTCTTTCCCCATCTATTTGTCATGAAGTGATGGGATCGGATGCCATGATCTTAGTTTTTTTTGAATGTTAAGCTTTAAGTCAACTTTTTCACTCTCCTCTTTCACTTTCATCAAGAGGCTCTTTAGTTCCTCTTCAGTTTTTGCCATAAGGGTGGTGTTATCTGCATATCTGAGTTTATTGATATTTCTCCTGGCAATCTTGATTCCAGCTTGTGCTTCATCCAGCCCAGCATTTTGCATGATGTACTCTAAATATAAATTAAATAAGCAGGGTGACAATATACAGCCTTGACATACTCCTTTCCCAATTTGGAACCAGTCCATTGTTCCATGTCTGGTTCTAGCTGTTGCTTCTTGACCTGCATACAGATTTCTTAGGAGGCAGCTAAGGTGCCTCTGTTATTCCCATCTCTTGAAGAATTTTCCAGTTTGTTGTGATCCACATAGTCAAAAGCTTTAGCATAGTTCATTAAGCAGAAGTGGATTTTTTTTTTAAATTCTCTTGCTTTTTCTATGATCCTGTGGATGTTGGCAGTTTGATCTCTGGTTCCTCTGCCTTTTCTAAATCCAGCTTCAACATCTGGAAGTTCTCAGTTCACGTACTGTTGAAGCCTGGCTTAGAGAATTTTGAGCATTACTTTGCTAGCGTGTGTGATGAGTGCAATTGTGTGATAGTTTAAACATTCTATGGCATTGCCTTTCTTTGAGATTGGAATGAAAACTGACATTTTCCAGTCCCATGGCCACTGCTGAGTTTTCCAAATGTGCTAGCATACTGAATGTAGCCCTTTCACAACATCATCTTTTAGGATGAAATAGCTCAACTGAAATTCCATCACCTCCACTAGCTTTATTTATAGTGATGTTTCCCAAGACTCACCTGACCTCGCACTCCAGGATTCCTGGCTTCAGGTGAATGATCACACCATTGTGGTTATCTAGGTCATTAAGACCTTTTTGGTATAGTTCTTCTATGTATTCTTGCAACCTCATCTTAACATCTTCTCCTTCTGTTAGGTCCATACCATTTCTATCCTTTATTGTGCTCATCTTTGCATGATATGTTCCCTTGGTATCTCTTGAAGAGATCTCTAGTCTTTCCCATTCTATCGTTTTCCTCTATTTCTTTGCATTAATCACTTAAGAAGGCTTTCTTACCTCTCCTTGCTATTCTTTGGAACTCTGCATTCAGATCAATATATCCTTCCTGTTCTCCTTTGCCTTTCACTCCCTTTTCTCAGCTCTCTGTAAGGCCTCCTCAGACAACCATTTTGCCTTTCTTTTTCTTGGGGATGGTTTTGATCAGCACCTCCTGTACAATGTTACGAACCTCTGTCCATAGTTCTTCAGGCACTCTATCAGATCTAATCCCTTGCATCTGTTTGTCACTTCCACTGTATAATCGTAAGGGATTTGATTTAGGTCACACCTGAATGGTCTAGTGGTTTTCCCTACTCTCTTAAATTTAGGTCTAAAGTTGGCAATAAGGAGTTCATGATGTGGGCCACAGTCAGCTACTGGTCTTATTTTTGCTGACTGTATAAATCAATTTTTTTTTTTAAAGGACACACCTTGAAGGGCTCCACGGGGAGGTCAAGGCAGGATGCAGGCCAAGAGGGCAGGGCAGGACCTGGGGCACATGTCCTCATTAGGGTCTATGGGTGGAAAGCTTGGGGTTCCCAGGGTGAGGCCAGATTGGTCAATTCAAACACAGACAAGTAAGGTTTTGGTAAGCTTCACAAGGATCTTATGTAATGGGCACCCAATGGGAAGGTGCTGGGAGGCAGGGGAAAGTGCTTAGTACAGGGTAGTTGGGGAAGTCATATCAAGAATTTACTTTGCTTGTGATTCTGCAGGCTCTTATCTAAGGCGTGCACTCACAGGAAGGGCTGGTGCTGGTTCAAAGCCTGTGCAGCAGCTCGGCCAGACATAATGGATGCGTCAACATCACGGACTCCTTTAGACTCAACACCTTCTCTCTACTTTCATTACCCATCTGTTTTCCATCCTTCCCACTTTTCCCTTTAAAGCCTTAGCATGTTAACATAGGTGTTTTAAACTCCCGGTTTGATCATTACAACATCTCTGCCAAGTCGGAGCCTGGTTCTGATGCTTGCTCTGTCTCTTCAAAATGCGTTGTTTTGTCTTTCGCCTGCTTTGGAATGATCTGTTGAAAACTAGACACAATGTGCTGGGCTAAAGGTATGGGAGTAAACAGGCCTTTAACGTGCGGTTTTAGGTTTACCTGGCCAGGGGTTAGGCTGTATGTGCTATTCATTGTCCCTGCAGCTGTCAGAGGCTAAAATTTCCTCAGTGTCCTTGTGTTCGCTTCACCTACTGTCTTTTGGGTTCCAGGTCTTCTTAAATAAGGCCTGAGGCTTGAAGCTGTAACTTGTTATTACACAAGAGCCTTACTGATGTGGAGATAAGGTACTGGGGGAGAAAAGTTTCCTTTTTTCCCCCAAAGATTGATTTATTAACGTCTTTATTTTTGCTGTGCTGGGTCTTCACTGCTGCGGGCAGGCTTTCGGAGCTGCAGTGAGCTCTGGCTACTCTCTGCTGCGGCGCACAGGCTGTGTGGCTGCAGTAACCGCTGCTTACCGCCTCTAGAGTGCTGGCCCGGGAGCTGTGATGCGCGAGCTTAGTCGTCCCACGGCAGGTGGGATCTTCCCAGACCAGGGATCCAACTTGTGTCCCCTACACTGGCAGGCGTTTTTTTGTTTTTGTTTTTGTTTTTTAACCACTGAGCCACCACGGAAGCCCAAGAGAAGCTTCCTATAGTGCTATGACTAGGTCTCCATGTTTTAGAGAGCCTGTGCCCTGGGGATGTGACCTTCACAAGTACATCTCAGTCTCCTTTCCTCCTTGGGTAAGACAGGAAAGCTAGAGGGGGCTGGAATCCGTTTCCCCAGGTCAGTTAGGCTCTGATAGAACAGTATTATTATTATTATTATTTTTTTTTTGAGATCAGGCCTTGTTAGGAAAAACAGACTGCTTTCTCCCTTGCCTTGCCAGGAGCATGAGAGAATTTTTCTCTTATCTTCACTGTAAGAATTTGGTTGAGCCTCTGGAAGTAAAACTCATAAAAATGTGGGGATTCCCCAAAGATTCCTCTCCTGCTCTGAGTTTTTAATTCTTAAACTTGTCCACATTGAGCCTCCAGAAATCCACAGTTACAGTGTAGAGTTTCCCAGGACTGTTTCCTGTAAAAGATTGTACTTTAATAATTTGTGGTTGTTTGCATTTGCCCCTCTCTCCAATTTGGAGGACAGCAGTTTGCCCTGCTGCCTCAGTTCTTTGGTAGATCTAAGAAGAGTTCTTGAATTTCAGTTTGTTATGCTTTTCTTTTTTTAAAATCCTTTTTAAAAAAGGTTGTGCTTTTAAAAAGCTCAACATTGTGTTAGCGTCAGGTGAATAGCAAAGTGATTCAGACATGTATGAATATATATATATATGTATGTATATATATATTTCAGATTCTTTTCCATTATAGGTTATTACAAGACACTGAATATGTTCAATATAGTTCCCTGTGCTATGGGTTAAGCTTCTTCTTGTGTGACTAGGAATGATGACTTCTAAGCTCCTTACGTGCTGGACTGGAAACCAGAAGTCTCTCTACAATTTTTACTACAGTGGGACATTACATACTGTGTTCTCTTTAGCAATTCCATGTTGCTCAAATAGGTGGCAGTCTCACACATTACTAGGAAACATGAATAAGAATATTCACAAGAGTACACAAAATAGGGGACTTCCCTTGTGGTCCAATGGCTCAGATTCCACGTTCCCAATGCTGGGGGTGTAGGTTCAATCCTTGATCAAGGGACTGTATCTCACATGACTCATCTAAAGATCTCGCATGCCTCAACGAAGATTGAAGATCCCAAGTGCGGCAATTAAGACCCAGCATAGCTAAATAAATAAATAAACCTTTTTTTTTTCTTTCTTAAAAGAGAGTATCCATAACAGGAAAAACACTGGAAACAATCAAATGTTAGTGACAGAAGGATAAATGTCTTGTGGTATATTCACACGATGGAATAGCACGCCTCAGTAAAACTGAGTGAACAGCAGCTGCATGCACGAGTCTCAGTAATATAACAGAATGGGGGGAAAGAGCCTCAGAGAAGAACAAATAGTAGAGATATCCTTTTTCAGAAGTTGAAAAGCCAGCAATACTAGAATGTATATTACTTGGGGCAGATTATCTGTATTTCATTGATTGTAACATGCAAATTGAGGGAAAATTTTTGAAAGAGAAACACTGGAACAACAAACTAGAAACAAAAAAAATAGTTCCCTCTAGTGGAGACAGTGATAGTTTGGTGTCATGGTGAAAGGCTTTGGAATAAAAGCAAATCTCCTGTGAGTACATATGTATTTTTTTCCACAATACAAGCTTCTACAGAAGAAAGAGGCTCTCGTGGTACTAGGGCAATTAGATAACTATATTAAAAAATTAATCTTTATATAAAAATTATTTTCCTTATTTATTTGTTTGTCCTTCCCCAGACTTTAAACTTTTTACTTTGTATTGATGTGTAACCAGTTAACAATGTTGTGGTTGTTTCAGATGAACAGCTAAGGGACTCAGCCATACATACACATGTATCCATTCTCCCTCAACCCCTCCTCCCATGCAGGCTGGTACATAATACAGAGCAGAGATCCATGTGCTATACAGTAGGCCTTTGTTGGTTATCCATTTTATTTATTTATTTTATTTATTTATTTATTTTTTGACTCATGAAAAACATTTATTATTCTTTTTTTTTTTCCAGTGGGTTTTGTCATACATTGACATGAATCAGCAATAGATTTACACGTATTCCCCATCCCGATCCCCCCTCCCACCTCCCTCTCCACCCGATTCCTCTGGGTCTTCCCAGTGCACCAGGCTCGAGCACTTGTCTCAAGCATCCCACCTGGGCTGGTGACCTGTTTCACCATAGATAATATACATGCTGTTCTTTTGAAACATCCCACCCTCACCTTCTCCCACAGAGTTCAAAAGTCTGTTCTGTATTTCTGTGTCTCTTTTTCTGTTTTGCATATAAGGTTGTCGTTACCATCTTTCTAAATTCCATATATATGTGTTAGTATGCTGTAATGTTCTTTATCTTTCTGGCTTACTTCACTCTGTATAATGGGCTCCAGTTTCATCCATCTCATTAGGACTGGTTCAAATGAATTCTTTTTAATGGCTGAGTAATATTCCATGGTGTATATGTACCACTGCTTCCTTATCCATTCATCTGCTGATGGGCATCTAGGTTGCTTCCATGTCCTGGCTATTATAAACGGTGCTGTGATGAACATTGGGGTGCACGTGTCTCTTTCAGATCTGGTTTCCTCAGTGTGTATGCCCAGAAGTGGGATTGCTGGGTCATATGGCAGTTCTATTTCCAGTTTTTTAAGAAATCTCCACACTGTTCCCCATAGCGGCTGTACTAGTTTGCATTCCCACCAACAGTGTAATAGGGTTCCCTTTTCTCCACACCCTCTCCAGCATTTATTGCTTGTAGACTTTTGGATAGCAGCCATCCTGACTGGCGTGTAATGGTACCTCATTGTGGTTTTGATTTGCATTTTGGTTATCCATTTTAAATAGAGCAGTATGTACATGACCTTCCCAAAGTCTTCCCCCTGGCAACCATAAGTCATTTTCTAAGTCTGTGAGTCTCTGTTTTATATGTAAGTTCATTTGTATCATTTCTTTTTAGATTCATATGAAGACCCTGATGCTGGGAAAGACTGAAGGCAGGAGGAGAAGGGGATGATAGAGGATGAGATGGTTGGATGGCATCACCAACTGAATGGACATGAGTTTGAGTAAACTCCTGGAGTTGGCGATGGACAGGGAGGCCTGGCGTGCTGCAGTCCATGGGGTCGCAAAGAGTTGGATTCAACTGAGCAACCAAACTGAACTGAACTGAACTGTTGGAGAAGACTCTTGAGAGTCCCTTGAACTTCAAAGAGATCAAACCAGTCGATCCAAAAGGAAATCAACCCTGAATATTCCTTGGAAGGACTGATGCTGAAGTTGAAGCTGCAATACTTTGGCCACCTGATTCAAAAAGCCAACTCCCTGGAAAAGACCCTGATGCTGAGAAAGATCGAGGGCAGGAGGGGAAGGGGACGACAGAGAATTAGATGGTCGGATGGCTCAATGGACATGAGTTTGAGCAAACTCCAGGAGACAGTGAAGGACAGGGAAGCCTGGCGTGCTGCAGTCAATGGGATCTCAAAGAGTCAGACCAGACTTCGCAACTGAACAACTCTCCGAACCCATCACTGAGTTTGCTGGCTGCAATGTTCTTCTATAGCCACATGGTGGCAGTGTTGTAGAAGTAAACAAAATTCTGACTGAAACTTCAATTCTTGTCCTTTGGAAAGATTGAAGGCAGGAGAAGAAGGGGACAACAGAGGACGAGATGGTTGGATGGCATCACCGACTTGATGGACATGAGTCTGAGCAAGCTCCAGGAGTTGGTGATGGACAGGGAGGCCTGGCGTGCTGCAGTCACTGGGGTTGCAGAGTCAGACATGACTACACTGAGTTGAACTGTAGTTCAGAGGTTTAGTTTCAGGTTGATTGTGTCTTCCATCCTCCTTCTGTCAATCTCTGGCCTCCACCACCTTCTCTTGTGACATATCAGAAAGAATATCCCAAGGTAAAAGCCCCTACACTGGTTTGAGGCAATAATCAGGTCAGTTCAGTCGCTCAGTCGTGTCTGACTCTTTGCCACCCCATGGACTGCAGCACGCCAGGCCTCCCTGTCCATCACCAACTCCCGGAGCTTGCTGGAGTCATGGGGCAATAATATAGCATAGCAAAGTCTTATCTTTTAGGCCTCCGTCTCTTCCCCATCCCTTCAAGACCTTTTATTTCCCTGCTCTTTTCTGTCCTCCACACCTGGCACCCCATCCCCTCTCTCTGGGAACTGGGCGCTCTGTAGGCTGTCAAATGCAATAATCAGAGCCTAGTCTTCCAGTACTAGGAGAAGGTCACTTATTGGGAAATTCAAAAGAGAAAGCCATGTTAACCCATTTAATATATGGAAATGGAATAAATGCTCATCAATTGGGGAATAAAATGTGCTTTATCCTGTTAAAATAAGACAACAGGCCCCAAATGAAGTCACTTATGCTAAGATCCACCAAAGTGAGACAACATAGATAGAGTTTCTGCTTACCCAGAAATGGAATCTCCTGATTAGCATTCGTTAGGTAAACTGCCTTAAAGTAACCTCACCATAACCAACCTGTTTTTTGGCCTAGTGTAACTTCCTTGTTCCTGCTCCCTTTTGTCTATATAAGTCTTTTGTTCTGTAGAGCTCCCCGGAACTCCTTCTTATCTGCCAGCTTCACTAATGCCAGGTTCAAATCGCTTTTTGCTTAAGCAAACTCTTAAAAATTTTAAATATATTTCAGTTATCTTTTAACAGTCCTGTTTTTGTAAGTCATTAACAAAAATACATTAGATCTGTATTGGAAGAGTAGGAGGGTTTTCAAGATCTCTTGTTATGTAAGAAAAGTAAAATGCAGGGAAGTGAGCATAATTCAACAATGACCAAGTTACTCCATATGCATGTGTATTTGTAAAGAACTATATGAGCATAATGTAAAGTGTGGAGAGGTACATACAGGACTGTTAACACTGTTTACATATGATGGGATGGGAGTACAGGGAGAAACAATTTTAAAAGACCTTCAGTAGAAAAGATTCAGGTTAACAATAGCATGTATAACATCTTAATGACATTTAAGTTACATTTTCCCTGTGGATATATATATATATGTGTGTATGTATATATTAACAAATATATGTATATACATATTTTTGAGCTTCCCTGGTGGCTCAGATGGTAAAGAGTCTGCCTGCAATGCAGGAGACCCTGGTTCGATTCCTAGGTCAGGAAGATGCCCTGGAGAAGGGAATAGCAACCCACTCCAGTATTCTTGCATGGAGAATTCCATGGACAGAGAGTTCTGGAGGGCTACAGTCAATGGAGTCAGACACAACTTAGTGACTAACACTTTCACTTTTCATAAATATATTCATGAGTGCTTGTGTGTGTGGCTTAGTCAGTTGTGTCCAATTCTGGAAACCCACGGACTGTAGCCCACCAGGCTCCTCTGTCCATGGGATTATCCTTGAAAGAATACTGGAGTGGGTTGCCACTTCCTTCCCCAGGGGATCTTCCCAACAATGGATGGAACCCATGTCTCCTGTGTTGGCAGATGGATTCTTTACCACTGAGCCTCCTGGGAAGTACACATATACTCAAACATACACACCTATACCTAGGTATACACACATCTAGCTTTTCCTATATGTTTTCTACCTTTTATATTGTGTCTAGCTCTCACACTGAAATTATAAAAGTATTTTATCTCAAAACAGCTGTTTCCTTTTACACTCATGTCCTTCATCCATCTGAAGTTTATTTCCACATAAGTTGTAAGGCAGGGCTTATAAAATTTTATTTTCACACAGTTATCCAGTTGGCTGAGAAAACATTCTCTCACGTTTTAAAAGAAGCTGTAGTTTATTAGCCAGTTCAGTCTCAGTGGCAAATTACCAGGAGCATGAATTCAGACAGTGATTGAGAGGGAGGGTGTAGCTAAGATCTGAGGGGAGCAAAGTATAGCAGGGCCAGTGACACGTGGCTGCAGCTGCCCCGCATCTCTAGCAAGTCCTCTTCTTCACAGTGGCTCTGCCATCTTTGATCTTTCCAGGATGGGAAGAGGTTTACAGATTTACTAGATTTTCCAAGGGTAGCCTGCTCTCTAGGCTTTCCTAGCCCCCTCTCTCAGAGTTGAGAGAGAGAGACAGAGAGGAAGAGGGAAGGGGGAGGGAGAGAGAGGGAGGGACTGAAGAGGGGAGGGAAAGAGACACTGTTTCCTAGGCTTCAGGCTGAATGGCAGCACCCAGGACCCCCCTCAGGGACTATTCTCTGTCAACAAGCAATTGTTTCTAAGGGTCTTATATCCTCCAACCCTTTCTAGCTCACTGTCTCCTCAGGGCTGACTCCTGTGAGGTTTACAGCGTCTCCCTTCATCTCCTCCTCTTGTGTGATTCTTTATCTCAGTGCTCAGGATTCTCACACCACTTTTTTTTTTTCAGGATCCCTCAGGGCTAAAGGACCCCATAACCAATCCTGTAATCCCTGGTTTTCTAGGGAGAGATTCTCCCAGATATCATCTCTCTTCTGGGTGCTATGTGCAGGAAATAATAATGACTGTGAAATGGAAAGACATCATTTCTAATTAAGTAATGATAACTGAAAGAAATCTTCAAAGCTGGACACAGTCTTTCTTAAACTGAATATGATTCGAACAGGGAGAAGTAAAAGAAGGAACATCAAGTCGCAGTAAAAGTTTGCTCCCATTCCAAACCAGAGTTAAGGGATAGAACAAATTAAAACAGGATGAAAACTCTCAAAGGATGGTTGAAAATCAAGAGTATTATAGAACAAAATAGACACTTGCTTCTTCAGAAACTTTAAAACCATTAACATGGCCTATTCAAAGATCATTTATTCATCAAGAATAGATAGGGACAAGATAATATGGGCTAAGAATGCGTGCATGCTAAGCTGCTTCAGTTGTGTCCTACTCTTTGTGATGCTAGGGATTGTAGCCCGCCAGGCTCCTCTGTCCATGGGATTCTCCAGGCAAGAATACTGGAGTGGGTTGCCATGCCCTCCTCCAAGGGATCTTCCCTACCCAGGGATTGAACCCATTGTAAGATGTCTCTTACATCTCCTGCATTGGCAGGTGGGTTCTTTACCACTAGCGCCACCTGGGAAGTTCCATGGACTAAGAATGCCCCTGCCTTTAAGAGCAAAAAGGATATTGTGGCCATCAAGCCATCAGCCAGTACAGCCCTTTATGGTGAACACTGAGGGAACTCAGGATGGGAAAAAAACAAGTTACTGGCCTTAGATAAGGTGCATACCAAAGGTAGGATTTCAATGAGTGCCGACTCGCATCTTCCCATACATAGAAACGTGCTAAAGTCATTAATTTGAGATATCTGGTTTTCTTTAATAGTAACTTTTTGACGTTCTGACAGCCTGGTTTTTGTTGTAAAACACCTATGTATTCTGGCTCCTCCTTTGCCTCTTCAGAGCAGTCCCACAGAGCTTTTTGACCGGTCGCCTCTCAGGTGTATCCTCAAAGTTTGCCAGATAAAACAGGATTATCAACTTTTAGGTTGTGCATTTTTGTTGTTGTTGTTCAGTCACTAAGTCATGTCTAATTCTTTGTGACCCTATGGACTGCAGCATGTGAGGCTTCCCTGTCCTTCACAATCTTCTGGAATTTGCTCAAATTCATGTCCGTTGAGTCAGTGATGTTATCTAACCATCTCATTCTCTGTCACCCCCTGCTCCTTTTGCCTTCAATCTTTCCCAGCATCAGGGTCTTTTCCAGTGAGAAGGCCCTTCACATCAGGTGGTCAAAGTATTGGAGTTTCATCTTCAGCATCAGTCCTTCCAATGTATACTCAGGACTGATTTCCTTTAGGATTGCTGGTTTGATCCCCTTGCTATCCAAAGGACTCTCAAGAGTCTTCTCCATCACCACAGTTCAAAAGCATCTGTTCTTTGGCACCTAGTTTTTTTATGGTCTAACTCTCACATCCATACATGACTACTAGAAAAACCTAGCTTTGACTATATGGACCTTTGTTAGCAAAATGATGCCTCTTCTTTTTAATATGCTACCTAGGTTTGTCTATGGCTTTCCCTCCAAGGAGCAAGTGTTTTTTAACTTCATGGCTGCAGTCACTGTCCATAGTTATTTTGGAGCCCAAGAAAATAAAATCTGTCACTGCTTCTACTTTTTCTCTTTCTATTTGCAATGAAGTGATGGGACTAGAAGCCATGATCTCGTTTTTTGAATGTTAAGTTTTAAGGTGACTTGTTCAGTCTCCTCTTTGACCCTCATCAAGCTCTTTAGTTTCTCCTTGCTTTCTGCCATGAGAGTGGTATCATCTGCATATCTGAGGTTGTTGATATTTCTCCTGGCAATCTTGATTCTAGCTTGTGCTTCACCCAGCCTGGCATTTTGCATGATGCATTCTGCATGGAAGTTAAATAAGCAGGGTGACAAGCATTATTTTTCAGTCGACAATAACAACATAGGAGGATCCTGAACTCACCTCCTCTTATGTATGCACCAAATCTACAGCTACACATGGAACAACTTCCTCTGAAAGAAACCCCAAAGGAGCTGAGTGACTCCTGCATGTTGAGCAAACAAGAAAAAACCCACATCAACATGGGCAGGAGAGGCTGAGACACAATCTTGTCATAAACTCACACCCAATGCAGTGACCCACAATCAAAGGTTGGGGGGTGTCTCACAACCTGAGCTTCCCCTTGAGGAGTGAAGGGTTTGAACCCCACATCTGGCACCCCAATTTTTAAGACCAGCATCTGAGAGATGAGCCCTCTAACATCTTGGCCTTGAAAGCCAGTGGGGTTTGTATCCACAAGCCCCACAAAATTATAGTGAACTGAGAACCAGTCATTAAAAGGCTCACATGAACTCCCCTGGCTCCCCTCCAGGACCTAATGTTAAAGCAGCTCCTGAAAACAATCAAGCAGCTCATGAAGCAGTCCTATTTGCTTATCTTAAAGCTTTGGAGTGAGGGGCAGGCATCTCATCTAACACTCATCTAGGGGGCTATGAAATACTTCCAAGGACACTGGTCAGCAGGCACCATATTTGAGTTTTTCCTCTGCTTCATTCCAGTTGCCAGTATCTCCTGGAAAGGAGTTTGTGAAGCTGTCTAATGGGTGCCCCAAATTTTGTGGTTGCATTGAGGAGAGACCTCTTGATCACCAGGCTTTGGTTGCTAGTGAGTCTTCCACTTTTGGGTCCCACAGAACTGTGTCAAATAGACAGCAAGTTCATAATCAGTTATGGCCTTCCCCTACGAGGGCACAGTGAGGCGACAGCAGACTGGAATGCATCTCCAGTCTTTCTAGGAGTTTACCTTGATAGCTATGGCCGGAGGAGTAGGTTTCTAATTAAACACGTCTAGGGACTGATTACAGAGACTAGGGAGGCCAGCAAGTGCCACCTTCACACTCACCCTCTGCTCCTCCCCAGGCTGTCTAGTCTCTAAGCAAAGAGCTGTGTATATGTCTGTCTCACCGACTTTCTGTGGTTGTTAACCAGAAAACACATCCCTTGATAGCCAGCCCGAGGGGAAAGTGGGGCTTGTATTCTTGGATTCAATGAAATGGTACCAAACAAAGAAACAGTTCTTAACTGGCGATTCCCCAAAGATCAGTGTACAGAGAGCAGACAGAAATGCCCATCTCCGGTCTTTCTGTGAAATTTGCATACTTTACAAGTGCTGCCTGAGAGTCTGACTTCCAATCAGCCTGCATCTAGGTGCTGACGGAGATCCTTCCCTTTGGGATATTGACAGGGCTTGGCACAGCTTCAACCACTGTGAATTACTAAGAATAAAGTATGCTCCTTAGACAATCATAATGGTTTGAGAGACATCCAAGAGTTAAGGCAGAGTTGGATAATAACCTTCCTACAGGAGGCCACTCTTTCAAGACTGGGAGAGATGGCTGCTCTAGCAAATGTATAGAAACTCGTACAGACTCACACAAAGAAAGAAGAGTATGTTCCAAACACAAGAATAAGATAAGACCTTAATGAAACAAAGATAAGTGACTTGTCTGATACAGTTCAAAATAACGGTCATTAAGCATCTCACTGAGCTTAAGAGAAGAATGGATAAACTAGAGTAAGAATTTCAACAAATATAAAATATAAGAAAGCACCATATTGAAATCACAGAACTAAGAATACCTGAACTGAAAAGATACAATAAAGGGCTTCAACGGCAGACTAGATCAAGTGGAAGAAAGGATCACTGAACTCAAGACAGGTCAATGGAACTCATCCAATCAGAGCAGCAAAAAGGAAAGGAAAAAAAAAAAAAAAAGAGTGAAGACAGTCTAAGGAACTTATGGAACAACAGCAAGTGGACCAACATTTGCATTATGGGGACCCAGAAGGAAAAGAGAGAGAGAGAGAAAGGGGCAGAAGCACATGTGAAGAAATAATTGCTGAAAAATTCCCTAACCTGGAAAAGTAATAGACATCCAGATCCAGAAGCCCAGAAAGTTCCAAATAATATGAACGCCAAGAGACCCACATGAAGAAACATTAAAATCAAAGTGTCAAAATTTAAAGACAAGGAAAGAATCTTAAAAGCAGCCAAGAGAAAATCAATTTGTTATATACAAGGTAACCCCCATAAAAGTTTTAGTAGATTTTTCAATAGAAACTTTGCAGGCCAGAAGGAAGTGGCACAATATTCAAAATGTTGAAAGAAAAAACTTCTAATCAAGAATACTCTTCCTGGAACAACTATCCTTCAGAACTGAAGGAGAGATAAAGAGATTTTCAAGAAGCAAAAGCAAAAGGGGTTCATTGACACTAGACTGGCCTAACAAGAATTATGAAAGAAACTTCTCTAAGCTAAAACAAAAGGGTACTAACAGGAAAACAGAAGACAGTAAAAGCACACAGGTTAATCACTTAAAAAGCTAGTATAAAGGTTAAAAGACAAAAACAGTAAATAATTGCAACTACAATAATTTTTAATGGACACATAAGATTAAAAGATGTAAACTGTGACCAAAAACAAAATGGGGGGGGGGGTGGTAAATGTAGAGATTTAGAAAGAATTCAAAGTTACATTGTTATCTACTTAGCATTGCTTTCTGTAAGCCTGATGGCAATCACACAGCAAAAACACAAAAGATAAAGGAATCTAAGCATTGCTGTTGTTTAATCTCTAAGTCATGTCCAAATCTTTTTTGATCCCATGGAGTGTAGCCCACCAGGCTCCTCTGTCTATGGGATTTCCCAGGCAAGAATGCTGGAGTGGGTTGCCATTTCCTTCTCCAGGAGATCTTCCCAAACCAGCGGCTGAACCTCTTTCTCCTACATTGTAGGTGGATTCTTTATCACTGAGCCACCAGGGAAGCCCCATCTAAGCATGCCATTATAGAAAACCAAATAAAGAAAGACAAATACTGTATGACCTTACTTATGTAGAATCTAAAGAAACAAGCAAATTCATGGAGACAGAGGATAGGCAGGGCTTTTGAGTGGAGGTCTGTAGTGAAATGGGTGAAAGGGGCAAAAGGCACAAAGTTCAAGTTATAAAATAAGTAAGTCCTGGGGATGTAATATACAGCGTGGTGACTGTAATTAAACATTGTGGTGATCCTTTCACAATAGATACAAATATTGAATCATTATGTTGTGCTCCTGAATTTGATACAGTGTCATATGTCAATATTAACTCAAAAGAACAAAAACCAATAACAAAACCCAACAACAACAGACAGGGGAGCAAGGGCTGCTACTTTTTAAGGGATGCCAGAGAAGCTGAAAAAGAGTCAGCTAAATTTTTTAAGTCCTAAGAATGAGAGGGAAAGGGACAAACTCTAGACTCAAGATGTAGAAGAAAAAATGTGCCAGTAAGAAGTCTTCTATACAGTGAACAGAAGGGTACATGAAATAAAGGAGGCTGAAAATACTCACCACTGGGGACTGTGCTACTACTGTGGCAATAGAGATAAATTTAATCAAGCATTTAGGACACCAATTATTATACTACTGATTTTATGAAGGAAAAACTCAGTGGCTTAAAACAATATAAACTTATTGCCTTTAGTTGGTGTGGGTCAGAAATCTGGGCATGGCATAGCTGAGTCCTCTAGATCTGGGTCTCTCACAAGGCTGTAGTCATCTGATGGCTCAACTTGGGGAGGATTTGCTTCCATATTCACTCAAGTGGTTATATTAGCAGGATCCAGTTACTTGTGGTTATTGTATTGAGGGACTCAGTTCCTTGCTGGCTATTAGATGGACATCTTCCTCAGTCCCTTGCTATGTAGGCTTCTCCATAGGGCAGCTCAGAGCAAGCAAACAAAAGAGGAGGAGAGAATGAGGAAGCCAGGAGCCAGAATGTTTTTTGACATTTCATCACTTTTGCCATATTCTCTTTGTTGGAAGGAAGTCCCCAGGTCTGACCCACACTCAAGGGGAGGCAGTTATAAGAGGGTGTGAACACAGACAGGCTGGATCATTGGAGCCATCCTAGATTCTGCCAACCACATGGGCAAAACCAGGGTCTGACTCTGCCTAGAATAGAAATGTTTGACAGATAAGTGTTTGTATTCCAGCATTAAGGAGGGTGTACATGTTTCTTACCTTGCTTGCTTATGTTGAGTGTTATGCTAAGAAAAATTGAAGAAGTCCTTAAAAATTGAATAGGTGATCTCATGAAAATGACGTGGTGAAGGAGTTAGCAGATTGTAAAATAAAAACCAAGAACTAAGAGAAAGAAAAAGAAAACTATTATACAAAGGAAATGTGGGCCAACAAAGTAGAATTCTACTTAAGCACTGTTATATTAATTAATTTATATTTTAAGCATTAAAATATTCTCAAGCGACCCAAGAGATAGGTCCAGACAAATGGAATAGTTTCCATGATAAACTGCCTTATAAGGACACCCTAGAGTCCTAAGACAAAATTAGAATGATCCTATCCATCAAAAAATATTTGTGAAGGTGACAAACCTCCACACTGGAATGTGTCATTGTAAGAAACTTTCAGGGACAATTTGCAAAGACTCCCTTATATTTAAAATGAGCAAACTATGTACGCAAGCACTTTGTTTCTTTAAAAGGAGGAGTTTGAGAGGAGGAAGAAAAATCACAATGTTGGGGGGGAATATTTTAGAAGAGGCTTTTTCTTTCCCAATCTAGGCCTGTTGGCCTGGGCCCTGCCCATCTCTGAGGCCCCCTCTCCCCGCACTCAGGGTTTAGCACCTCAAACTGCAGCCACATGTGTTTCCTTGCCTGTCAGTTAAAACAGCAGCTTCTCCCCTAACCTCACTTCATTCAGGTCTGTGCTCAAACCTCACCTACATACAAAGAACTTCCCCGACTACTATCTTAAAATATCATTTGCTTACTGTGCTTTTGTTTTTCTTTATAGCAGTTACCACTTTCTGACATGGGTTTCTTTACTTGTTTACTGCCCGTCACTTCCACTGAGTTAAGACTTATATCACCTGGAAAAGAAAGTCGTTGGCTCTCCTCAATAATGTATGTAGGGTAAATAAAAGAATAAAATAAAATAAGAGCCCATAAAAAACACGACAGGAGAAGAGCCTAACAGAAAGTGGGAGGAAAATGTGAGGAAGGACAAGCAATTACAGTTTGCCAGATATATGCTAACCTAAATTCATGCACGAGAGAATATTTGTATTTGTGTGCAACGTGTGACTTATTTTTTAAATGTTCTGAAAGAGTCAAATAAGCTAATCTACTTGAAAATAGTTAAGACAGAATTTAAATCTGCGCTCACAGCACCGCGGTCTTCCAGACGCGCGCTAATTTCTCTGATTTTCTCAGGAGACTGAGCGCACCCTCCCTCTTATAAAATGTATTCTTGTCGCTATCTGATTGGCTGGCCCTCCCAGGCTCTCCTTTCTCGTTGGTTGTTCCCCCTGTCCTTCACTTCCGGATCCAAGCTGTCCATTTGTCTGCTGCCGCAGACCGTGGCTGCAGGCGGCACTTCAGCCGGAGTAGTTCCCCGGTGACGTCAAAGGCGCTGTCTGCCCACATTCCAGGGCATGGGCGGGGACTTCCCGCAGTCCCTGCCTTTGGGCGGAGAGCAAGACTTTTGATTGGATAGGGCAGCGAGGTGATCATCCGATTGGTCCCCGCTCTGGAGGGAGGTGGACTCTCAGCTGCGTCCTGCAGCAGAGCTGAGGAGCCCTGGGGAGTCTCAAAGTTTTGAGTCTGGAGCAGTAGCGGAGAGTGGGCTTATTGAGAGGGGCTTTTCTGGGGATGAAAACTGATCTCCTGCCTTTATTTTGGATGCACACCCTGGTTTGTTCTCCTCAGCCTACGATCTGATCTCTGGACAATCTGTCTCCTCAGGAGATTCTCAGATCTTCGAGGACACTGGACCCGGAGCCCTTGGCAATTCTCTCTGAGGCAGAGGAGCGAACGTTTTGCTTCCTAAGTGCATAAGCTACACGCATACGCACGCACACACGGGCACACACACAGGCACACACCCTCACTCGGAGGCGGATCTCGCCCTCCGAGGCCGCGCAGTCCGCTCCCCTCCTGCGCTCAGCATCCTCGGCCCAGCGCGCCTCGGACCACCATGGAGGTGCTGGAGAGCGGGGAGCAGAGCGTCCTGCAGTGGGACCGCAAGCTGAGTGAGCTGTCAGAGCCCGGGGAGACCGAGGCTCTCATGTACCACACGGTGAGGACTCGGCGGGCCGGGAAGGGGCGGCTGGAGAGGGGGAATTGTCATCAAAGGAACAGCTCGGGACCAGGAACTGGGAAGGGAGTGTTTGGGAAGAGCCTTCCCAGAATGGAGCAATCTGGGAGAGGTGTGGTTTTTCTAGCTGAAAGGTGAAGGTGGGCCGCTGGCCCTTTAAAATTTTTGATAACAGTAACGACCCTTTGTGTTCCTTTAGCAACTTATACTCTTTCCCGAGGGCTTTTCACATCTGCTATTTCATTTCCTATTGCTCCATAAAGCTGGGGTAGATGGTTTGATAATCTGTTTCGTTTGCTACTGATTTTTGTGGGAAGCTTTAAAAAAAACTGGACAAAACAAAGTAGCAGTTTCTTTCCTTCGCGGTCATATTCTCTCCCTCTCTTTACTTTTTGGTTTGTATTTTAAGAAATATACCTCTGTGTATGTGTGTGTGTCTTGAAAAACGGCCCCTTCCTTTTAGAAGAAAGACTGCTTTATTTGACTCCTTCAACCATGCAGCCAAGAAGTCTGCTTCCTCCTCCTTCAGAGGAAAGATCAGCAAAGGGGTATGGAAAATCTGAGACAGTGCACATTTCGGAAAGGATTTGGGGAAGGTGGGACAGCTCATCAGTTCCTTGCTCAGCCTTATGCCCCAGTCGACCCCTTTGGGCATTAAACTCTCATAGAACACACACATTTCTTTAAAAGTTTTCAATTTTGAGAGTTTAGTATTAAATTTGCAACATGAAATTTTGTTTACAACAGCCAGCACTGAGACTATGACTTTATTGTGAGATCTCTTTGTTTCTATTTTCTTTTTACAAATGCAGATTTTGTATTGAGAGAGGGAGGGAGAAATACTAATAAAATGAGAAGCTTGGCTGTTGCCCCTTTATGATTCTTTTAGTGGGGTCAGTGCCAGGATATTTGAAACTTTTGCAAAATGGCCTGCAGGCTCCACCTCTCTGGCCTTGGCCTCTGGCTGACGTTATTTTGGGAAAAGGGAGGAGGGCCTCCCTGTGATTCCCACCAAGGCATTTGCGGTGGCTGAGAATGGCTTGTTGAAAACAGGCCGAGGGCGGGCTGAGAGGGAGTGGAAGCCCATGCTGGCTCAAAAGCCAGATGTGTGGTGTGATCTTCTGGGCTGGGCTGGACCAGCCTGTCCCGAGCAGACCACGTGGGCTGCGTTTGGACTAGGGGGCCCAGATGTGCTTCCTGTTGCCAAGATAGAACTGAGAGTGGGTTGGCCCTCAAATATCTCCTGATAGTATCTCCAGATGTTTCTCCTGACGTGGGCCACACTTTAACCATGTGCGAGGGGCAGCTCTTCTCTTTTGTCCTCACGAATGCTGTGAAAATGTCTCATCCAGCAGCTGTAATGCTTTGGGTTGTCTTTCTGCTGGTGGGATAAATTATGTGCAGCGTCCACATTCCCTTCCTTGCGCCTCAGGACTTATTTGTGAGATCTCAGGGTTTGAGATGCTACGTGTGACCATGGCATTAACTCCAGGCAGAACTGCTCGGACTGGCTCACATCTTTATGCACAGTTTCAGGAGTAAAGACCTTACCTTTTTCTTTGTAGTAAGAGCTTCGTTTTTGTCTGTCATTGTGATGAAGCAGTGACGGGTGATTATTTTTCTTCTAATTTGATTTTTCTTTTCAATTATTTTTTATGTCTGCCACTTAGGGACTTGTCTCTCTTCTGGGCAGCTCTCATATAAAATACCACTTGTCATTGTTGCAAGTCATGGCCCACAAACTGAGTATAAGAATTAGTGTTGAAAGATGAGATTTAGTAGCACAGAAGACTGGATTATATTCCTTCTAAACTAAGGGGAGTTTGGTAGAGATTTCAAAATAGATAACTTTCCCATCTGTTTCTTGAACTCTATTGAGTATCCAGTTGCAGAGCTGGTTATTATTGCCATTTGTGAAATGGCCTGACCTCCAATTGGAAAAAGGGTGGCCTGATTATGCATTCATTCAAAGATTTATTTGTTCTTTCAGTGAATGGTTGTTGAGTCTCTTCTATGTGCAAAACACTGCTCTAAGCAGTTGTTGTTCAGTTGATAGTCATCTCGGAGTCTTTGCGACCCCATGGACTGCAGCACACCTGGCTTCCCTATCCTTCACTATCTCCCAGAGTTTGCTCAAACTCATGTCCATTGAATCGTTGATGCCATCCGACCATGTCATCCTCTGTCACCCCCTTCTCCTCTTGCCCTCAAGCAGCTGGGGAATATCAGTGAACAAAAAAATCTCACAATGCTTGACCTTGAGAAGCTTACACTCTATGCGCGCGTGTGTGTTCAAGGAAAGATAAACAATGAAACAATAAGCGTAAGAAGTAAGAGATATAGTATGCCGGACAATAAAGTACTATGGAAAAAATGAGAGTGAGGTAAGGGGGATAGAGTGAATTGAGTGATGATAATAAGCTTCCCATGCAAAGTGGATCTGAACACAGGCTTGAAAGAGGGGAGAAGGATCTCAGCAGGTTGAAAAACCAGAGCAAAGGCCCTCAGGTGGGAGTGCATCTGGCATGAGCTTATGGTATCATCACCTTCTGTTTTAGATCCCCCCATTTGGGTCAGTTTTTTCCTTGCAAATGCAGGTTACTCCTCAGGCAAAGTGCCTGTTTTTGGAAAGGCCCACTGAAACTTTGCAAGTTGAGCAGATTAGGCATCACATAGGGAGTAGAGAGCCTGCAGGGAGGGAAAACTGGTAAGGTAATATAGTTACCATCTATTGAACATTTATCATCTGAAAGGGAGGGCTAGCTTCATAGGCCTGCCACCCGTGCCGTCTCACAGGGCCCCGCAATCTGATGCTATGCTGTCGCCATCTTGAAATCCTTAATGATCTTTGAACAAGGGGCTCCACATTTGGATTTTGTATCAGATTATGTAGCTAGTTCTGATGAAAGGCATTGTACTTAGTGCTTTACAAAAAATGATATCTCAATGGAACTTCCCTGTCAGTCCAGTGGTTAAGAATTCCTGCTTCCACTGCTGGGGCATGGATTTGATCCCTGGACTGGGAACTCAGATCCTGCATGTCCTGCGTTGTAGCAAAAAAAAAAAAAAAAAAAAAAACCCAACAAAAAAACACCCTCAATGTTCTAATGAAGGAGTTGTTTTACAGATAAAGAAGCTGCAGCTTAATGAGTTGAAGCAAATTGGTAAAGGTAAAGGTAAAGCAAATTGGTAAAGGTCATTTAAACAAACTCAAGTCTGCCTGCCTCCAGCACCCAAGTTCTTGCCCACTGTGCTATATGAATGAAGGATCTAGACTTAAAAGGAACTGAGTCAGGGGATGGGAAAGGATATTTGGGGAGTCAGAAATTGCTGAGTCTGAAGGCAGCTAATATTTAACCAAGGTGGCAGTGCAGCCGCCAGCCCTTCCTAGCGTGATCACTCTTTTGCTCTAAATAGGGATTTAGCTACTACATGCATGATTGCTAATGTCTGTTTGGCAAAACTGTCACCTACCTGATTTTAAAAACATAGAAATTGCCAGAGGCTGGGATTGTCACATCTCCCAGGCACCTTCTGTGAGCCATCAGGTGCAATGAAAGGAGTACATAGATTGAATTTGGACTTGCTCATTAGATCCTGAATTATTAGAGCCTTGCAGTTCCTCTTGAAGCTTAAAAATTAGTTCCCATACAGATGATGAGATATAATTTTAAATCAGTGAGTACTTCTTTTGCTGCTGCTGCTACTGCTAAGTCACTTCAGTCGTGTACTTCTTTTGGATACAGGCTAAAAGTGATTTCATAAAAGATGGCAGATATGAAAATGAGGAGTGTGTATTTTATGGTTTCAACTCATTGTAAGACACCTTGTCAAATTCCCCTTAACCTGCTGGAGTATTGGACATTTTTAACGTTGATGTTGTGTTTCCTCTAAGATTCTGTGCAGATTACACTTCTGGAAATTTGCTGTGGGATTTTGCAATTTAAAGAGCAAAACAGTCTATAAATCATATCTATACATATTATTATATACACCAACTATATCTGGGATATAGTCCCTTGGACTGCACGGAGATCAAACCAGTCAATCCTAAAGGAGATCAGCCCTGACTATTTATTGGAAGGACTGATGCTGAAGCTCCTATATTTTGGCCACCTGATGCAGAGCTGACTCATTGGAAAAGATGCTGATGTTGGGAAAGATTGAGGGCAAGAGGAGAAGCAGGTGGCAGAGGATGAGATGGTTGGATGGCATCACCGATCCAATGGACATGAGTTTGAGCAAACTCCAGGAGATAGTGAAGGACCGGGAAGCCTGGCGTGCTGCAGTTCATGGGGTCGCAGAGAGTCGGACGTGACTTAGCAACTGAAGAGCAACAACAATATCTGGGAGGATGCTCAAGAAACATAATTAGTGATTTTCTAGTAAGGCGACTTGAGGGACTAGAGGTCAAGAGAGGGAGGGAGAGAGAGGCAGTTGTTTTCACACTATTACTTTTGTACTGTTCAAAGTTTTACCTCCTGAAAGTATTTAGGGATTGAATAATGACAACTTAAAGGCACCACATAAAACTGGACTAGAGGTGATTTTAGCTTCCATTTCCTTGTAGGGATGGGGATCTGATGCTTGCTTAACACTCCCAGAATTGGGGAAGGCCTTGGGTAATGAATAGAGGAAGCAGGAGTGCTTGGGGGAAGAAGCGCTTTGAGGCTGGAAGATTAGCAGTGGATTTGTGTATGATACTCCATGCTCCTGGTAACTTTCTTATGGCTCAGTTTAGCAATCTGAAAAACAGGGATTTTATCAATGTTTACAATGATTTTTTTTTTTAAAGGTATATAGTTGGAAATACCAAGTGTTTGCAAAGATAATGACAGAGGTTCTGCTTGGTATTTTATTATCTTACTGAGATATTTCTGAGCTTCCCTGGTGGCTCAGTAGTAAAAAATCTGCTTGCCAATGCAAGATTGGTGAGTTCGATCCCTGGATTGGGTTGATCCCCTGGAGAAGGGCATGGTGACCCACTCCAGTATTCTTGCCTGGAGAATTCCATGGACAGAGCAGCCTGAAAGGCTAGGGTCCATTGGGTCGCAGAGTCAAGACACAGCTTAGGGCCTAAACGACTACAACAAAATAGTCGATTTACAATGTCGTGTTAGTTTCAGGTAGACAGCACAGGGATTTATTTATATATATAATTTTTTTTCTTTTTTCACATTCTTTTTTCTTATAGGTTATTACAAAATACTGAGTATAGTTTCCCATGCTATAAGTAGATGCACACTACTGTTTTATTTATAGCAGTGTCTATCTGTTAATTCCAACCTCCTACTTTAGTTCTGCTCATTTTAAATGCTAAATTTGTGTAAATCGAGTTCTTTGTAGAATTATTTAATGGTTATAGTGCTTTAATTTTATATCCAGTTGGTTCTTAAAGTTAAATGACTGAGCCCATCAGATATCTGTACCACATCTTCTTCATTCATTCATCTGTCAGATGGCCATCTACCTTGCTTCTATGACCTGGCTATTGTGATACAGCCAATTCACTTTGTTGTACAACAGAAACTAATTCAACACTGTAAACAATTATAATCCAATAAAAGAAAGACTGAGCCCAGAGGGTTGTAGGTGGGGAGTGAGTTAAGAGGAGGGTCCTCCTGCCTGGGGTGAGAGTGTGAGGCCATCTGGCTTCCACAGCCACAGTGACTGCTGGAAGGCAGGTGCTGACCTCAGAGGCTGGTGCTTTCCCCTCCCTTCTGGTGGCCCAGAGACTTGATAGGGCTCCAGTGGGATATGGGAGTTTTTACTGTGATGTCCATCTCTAACTGTTGGTCCCTGGTCAGATTCTGTGCGAGACTCTGGGTCCTCATGAGTGAGAAGTCATTACTTCTGGTCATCTGACCTCCACCAGCTGAATAAAGGTAATGAATTCCAGTAGGAGACAGAATTGTGAAGTCAATAGATTATATCTTGGAGGCCCTATGTCACCTTTCTTCACCTTCACTCCTTTTGTGTTTCCCTCACTTCTTGGACCCCAAGTGCTTGCCGTAATGGTGTTCCCTTTCCAGCTCCTTCTCTTTGATTTTGCTCTCAGGAAAGATTTGATAAGCTTAACACTAAAAATATTAATATTCATAACACTTAACATGTGACCCTCTAAGTGGGCATTTATATTTAACAATAATTACTTCAGATTAAAAGGGTGAATCTCTAAATGCAGAACCCAAGGCAATAGCCAGGTAGAGGAGGGGAGAAGTATTTGGGGAACTCCCTCCCCAAGGCAGCCTTGCATTGTGTTACTGATTTAGTGATGATTTAAAGAATTTTCTTTGACGTGGTGAAAAGTTTTTGACTCAATTATATTATTTCCTACAACGTTGTTGTCATGGGGTTGACATGGGTTGGGGGAAGATGGGTTTGGACACGGTTCTGGAAGATGAGAGGACAATGCTGAGTTTTGTACTTGTTCACTTCCTTGAGAGATTCCTGAGTGATAATCTTCTCTTGAACTCTGATGTGAAGTTGCTCTGGCAGGAGAAATCAGGCCTTGCATCTAGATTAATAATCAAATTAAAGGACAATGCTTGTAGCTGTGAGCAACTGAAAATTGATTCAGATTGCTTACATAATGAAAGTGAAAGTAAAAGTTGCTCGGTCGAATCCAACTTTTTGCAACTCCATGGACTGTATAGTGCATGGAATTTTCCAGGCCAGAATACTGGAGTGGGTAGGCTTTCCCTTCTCCAGGGGATCTTCCTAACCCAGGGGTCAAACCCAGGTCTCCTGTATCGCAAGAGGATTCTTTACCAGCTGAGCTACCATTTCCTACATTATAAGTGATTTATTATGTTCTGTTGCAAGATGCCTAAAAGTATAGCTACATGTTTGGCTGATTTGTGAGCTCCTCAGTGTCATTGTGGACCTAGATTCCATCTCCAGGTTTCATTTTCAAGTTGTTGGTGACTAGAAAGCAACTCATACCCATATGAGTCTCAAGTATTCAAGATGACAATATCCAGAGGAAGAAGAGAGGTCGTGCCTTGCCTGTGTCTGTTTTCAGGATGGAAGAAACTTTTCAGAAGCCCACCAACTGATTTCTTTAAACTTTATTATCAATGGTTGGCTGACATCATCATTTCTAAATCCCAATGGCTAGAAAGGGATTTACCTGATTGGTTTAGATGCAACCAGCATGACCATTTGTAATGATCATTGCTAAAATAGTCTGAGTTGCTGACCTTTCCTTCATGAAAAGGTGTGTTCCTTTAGCCAATGGTTGTTTTCCTCATAAAGATGGGCTAGCAAATGTAAGAAGTTTTGAGACTTTTAAATATGAAATAGCTCTGCATGCATGGGCTTTCCAGGTGGTTCAGTGGTAAAGAATGTGCCTGCTGATGCAGGAGACTCATGTTTGATCCCTGGGTCAGGAAGATCCCTTGGAGAAGGAAATGACAACCCATTCCTGTCTGCTTGCCTGGGAAATCTCATGGACAGAGGAACCTGGTAGGCTATAGTCCATGGAGTTGCGAATGAGTTGGATACAACTTAGCAACTAAACAACTGCAAGGCATGCAAAGGCTGTCATGGAGAGGGTACTGTTGTGTTCCAACTCACGAAGGAGGAACTGTAGAATTACCTATATTATCTGAACTCTCTGCGTCATGGTCAAATATCAGGGCTGGAGGGAACTAGCCGAGCCTTAGTCATGATCACCGTGCAGGACAAGAATGACTTGCTCTGTTTGAGGTCCATGTAACCTCATCTCTGCAGGCAGAAAGCTGGATGTGTTTTCCCAAAGAAGTTTTTTTTTTCCAGTTGCATATGGCTGTTCAAACAGGGATAAGGTCAGAGTGTGCTTGTTCGCAGCTTAAACTGCCTGCCTCATCCTGGCATGGCTCTGAGCTCTCTCTGGACTGTCTTGGGGCAAATGGCCTAAGGCCTTGGATGGGCATTTGATAGGATTGAGGGCCTATGGCTGCAGGGTGTCTGAATTGCCCAAGTCAGTGAGTTTATGAATGAAGGAGTAGTGTTTACATTCCCTACCTCAGTAGAGGCAAGACTGAAAGGAAATGGTGAAATCCATCATTGGTGTCAGCCTTGAGTGTATTCCCCCCATGTGGCTCACCACATGCCCTTCACGGCTCTTTCAAGTGAAGTACCATGTGACCTCATTTTTTCCCCAAATGGAAGTGTCTGGGTTACTCGCGAGGCACTTAGGAGGTGATGGCCCATTTATCTGGGGAGAATCTGAGGCCTTGAACCAAAATGAGAGATGCTTAGCTGTAACACAAGTTCCTTGAAGGCAGGGAACATGACTGTTTTTGCTCTGCTCCCAAACTGATGCTGAAATTGGAGCTCTAGTGCTTTGGCCACCTGATGTGAAGAGCCGGCCCATTGGAAAAGACCCTGATGCTGGGAAAGATTGAGGGCAAGAGGAGAAGGGGGTGACAGGATGAGATGGTTGAATGGCATCATTGACACAAGGGACATGAGTTTGAGCAAACTTCTCAGTAGTGAGGAGTGAAGGACAGGGAAGCCTGGCATGCCACAGTCCATAGGCTCACAAAGATTTGGACGTGACTTAATGACTGAACACCAGCAACAACCAAGTTCACAATGCTCAGAGATTTGTGGTACTTGTTTAATGCCTGGTTACATAGAGGGAGGCAGTCTTGGAGAAGCTCGATGGCCTTGGTCTCTTCTGTTAATGTATTTTTTTTAAAACTCTGGATGCTTATGAAAGCCTCTGCAAGTCTGAAAACTTAATATGAAAGTGAGTTGGGTAGTTTGATGTCAGTGACTTTTCTTGTTTAGTTTTGAGAACAAGATGGGAGGTGGGGGGTGATTGTGTAACAGCCCCAGTTTCCACTAGAGTTGAAGGCAGCGTTGTGAAAGGGGTGGGCCTTTGAGCCAGGCAGACTTGGAACCCAGGGCCACTGTGTCTGGTGACCTTGGGCAAGTTCCCTCTCCTCTTTGAGGCTGAGTTTCTTCCCACATATCCGCCAGGCCCATAGTGGGCACACTTTTTCACCCTCTCCCCAGAGTCAAATGTCTTCCTTCTGGGGAGGAGGTGTTCCCATCGCAGGAGTCTGACATCATTCAGGAAGCTCAGGGACCTGTAATTATTCCCTCTCACGCATTTTCATTTCCTCTCCTCCTCAGTTTCTGCCTTCTGCTGTAAACACAGGTCTCTGCCTTGAACACATGTTTGCCAGATGCTACTGGCCCCCTTCCTCTGCTCAGTTTTTCTCTGTTGTTTACTGCCAGGTTTTCTCAGACAAGGGCTGCGGCCTTCACTTCCTACTTTTTACTTCGGCCTCCTGTATTTTCTGGTTCCTACTGCTGCCTCAGGGGTCTGCAACTTCTCTCCAACCGCTGGATCCACTAATCTTCTCTCCATCCCTACCTGCAAGGCCTCATGGAGACATTTGGCGATATTGACTGACCACATGGTCACCTTGTAACTCCTTTTTGCTTTGGCTTTGGTGACACCTGGAACGCTTCGTGTTTCCTCCTTTGCCGGCTGCCTAACCATCTATTAAATGTGAGCATTTGGTACTTGATCTTTTGTGCTCTCTTGGGCTCCTCTGTTAGCTTCAGTACAGCTGATTCTCAGATCTTTACATCTGTTAGTTGTCAGTGGATGGAAACTGGGAGATCTTTGGAATATGACCCACGATTCTTCTGGGCCATCATGAGCTATCGAGCAGCTCTGGCTGGATGACTTTTGAATCTTCCTGTTGCGGGACTTTGAGAAGAGCTGGGGACACTTTGATCCCCCTGATCATCGCACCCCTGTGATCTTAGGGGATGTTTAGTGACCCGGCTCTACTGAAGAGTAAACCCATGAGACGCTCACAAGTCACCGCTGGGACCCAGCTGTTTCTCAAGTCAGGGTCACCCATCAGATGCAGGCTGGGGTGGGCTTGTGCTTATTCTTCAGCTTGGGAAGCCCTTTGTGGTGTTCCACAGTGGTATGTCTGATTTTTTTCTGGGACTAAGTGGAAGGTCCATAAGAAAGTCAGACATCACCTCTTATATTGTGTGCCATTGATCCTTTGGGTGTGTGTAAATGCTGTCAAGCCCATTTGCAGTTGCCCCGTGTTGAATTGCCTGCCTTTGAGTTGCTCTGTTCTTGTGTATCTAAACTTTATTGACATTATTGAAGAGCTTTTAAAGAGATGAGATGGGTTACTCTGAGCTACTCAAACGTCTATGCCTCGTTTTTCTTAGAAGTATCTTGGAAGAGAATTTTTCTTTGGTAAACTCACTATAGTACCAGTTACTTCACATCCTCCTCCTTGGGTTATGCTGCTCTAAAGTGCAGTGTTTGTATTACGGTCCCAGAGGTTCCTTTTAACTCCACTGTTCTGTGCTGAGCATCATGCTCCCACTCTTGATCTTTAAAAAAGGGTGATTTAAAACAGCAACAATAAAGTTCAGTTGATTGCTTCTTTCGTTTGGGTAACTCAGTGGATATAGTTTTGCATTTCATAGCTTCTTGTCTTCTGACTTAAAAACCTTGCCTCAGTAAAATCCAGACAAAATAAAGAATGGAAAAACAGAGAGGCACAGAGGTAGGAACATTTTTTTTTTAACATCAGAAACACACACACACATAAAACCCTCTTCAGACTTCTTGGCAAGTAAGAGGAGTCTGGGGAAAAAAAACCTACAAACAGTTTTCTAGTCGTCTGAGTGGAAAATCTTGTTTTTCTTTTTTTTTAAATAACATTTCATATCTTGGAAATGTCTGAATAGTTTTTGTTTAAAGGGAAATTCCTTTTGGCTGAGAAAGAGCCTGCAGGATTCAAACTGATAGGGCTATGTTTTTAGAAAACTTGAAGGAAACAAGGATTCGTGATGAAAATGCTTTTTCACCGGCCAATTGTGATAAACAGAAATTTAAATCCAAGGTTACCAGTCATAGCATTTGAACGGTTCAGCCATTAACTCCTTCCTTCCCCTTTCTTCCTGTCTGTACATCCTGGGGAAACATCTCTCATTGCTGGTCCTTCCTAAAGGAACTTAGTGATTAGTGAACTGCTTTTCTAAGCCTATGTGTTCTAGGCAGGAGAGTATGCATTTTTGTCCTCATGGTTCTCCCAGCCAAATGGAAAGGGAGATATGTAAATAAGTAATTAAATCACAAGTCATTAAATACCTGGTGTATGCTTTGAAGCCATATTCAGAGTCTTTCTGGAGCACATAGGGTGGAGTAACGGATCTAAAGGAGATGAAGAATTGGAGAGCCTCTCATGAAAAAGATGATGTTTGCATTGGGTCCTGAAGTATAAATAGGAGTTCTCTGGGCCATAGGAATAGTAGGTACAGAGTAGGACTGTATAAAATGTCATAGTTGATTCTGTGACTTCCAAGTTGTTTTTTTATCATTTCAAGTAGGGTGTTCTGTGGGGAGTGTTGGGGGATAACGATAAGATCGTACCAAGTTTGCCTGCTTTGTTAACCCATTTGGATATTCTTTTGTGGGCTGCAGGGTGGGCAGCTCTTAAGACTTTTAACTGAAAAAGAGGGGAAGAAATGTGTTTTCTCAAGGAAACCCTAGTGGTTATAAAGGACGGGTTGGAGGGGAGAATTTGTGGCAGCAAGATGATCTGCTGGCTGGTTGTGTCCTTCATGAAAGTAGGACAGGGCACAAGAGGGCCTTGAACTTGTCCATACAGAGGAGCATACGGATGCAAGAGAAGGTTAGGAGCTGGATGCAGAGACTTGGTAGCAGTGGGCCGTGAAGGGATATGGGCGACGTCCTGTTAGCTTTTTGTTTGTTGTGCTGCACATCATTCAGGAGCTTAATTCCCCTACCACGGATTGAATTCATGTCCCCAGCAGTAGAAGCTCAGAGTCTCAACCACTGAACCGCCAGGGAAGTCCCAGCGTCCTGTTTTCTGATGTAGCAGACAGAGTTGGTGGTGCTGCTCTTGGTCGAGAAAGGAGGAGTTTGGTGGGGAAGAAAAGGAGTTGAGTTGTGGACATGGCGATATGGTGTGTTCATGGAACATTCGGGAGAGATATCTAAACGGCGTTTGGAAACATGGGTCTGGAGTTCTGGAGAAGGGTCTGGTGATGCCGATTTGAGTGTTATGAGTCTCACAGGGGAGAAGTGAAGCCAGTAGTCCAGGGAGATCAGGGAGAGAGTGAGAAGAAGGAGAGCAGGGCTGAGAATGCAGCCCTGGGGACCTGGGGAGGGTCAGCAGAAGAGAAATCTGCAGATGGAACGCAGAAGGAATCAGCAGAAAAAGTGGAGAAAATCCAGGAAAATCCCATCACAGGGTCCAAAAGAGGGGAGGGTGGCTACAGGGTGGTCAAGATAAAGAAGGACTGTGTGTTCTTCAGCGGCCCGCCGAGCCCTGGACCACTGTATGGTGTCAGCTCAGGGCGGGACTGTGTCCGGAGTCGCCAAGGCCCCGGGGGTCTATACCTGTGGGCGGCTCTGTGGCTTTGTGCCGATGGAGTGGAGGCCTTGCTGCCAGCCGAGAGCAGAAACTGCAGAAGGGCGGCCGCTGGGAGTAAATATGCGTGGTGGATAATCTATACAACAGTGCCTCTTTCTTTCCTTTTGTTTTTGTAAATTTCATCCTCAAAATTAGCCCTGGAGACTGTCCTGGTGCCTGCGCAGTATTACAAAAGTCCTCTCTTCATTCTCTTCTGACTGAATCCCTGTAGTCCTGACATCGTTCTCATCCTTGAGGAGGAGTTCATGCTGGCGTCCCTTTGTGCATCTGTCATTTACGGGTCTCAGGCTTTGGGGCGTGTAGAAGGAGGGTTCTCTGGACTCGTGATATCTGTATAAGAGGGTTAACAACTGCAACATTAGTTGCTCAGTTGTATCCAACTCGGGCTTCCCTGGTGGCTCAGCTGGTAAAGAATCCACCTGCATTGCAGGAGACCTGGGTTCAATTCCTGGGTTTGGAAGATCCCCTGGAGAATGGAAAGGCTACCCATTCCAGTATTCTGGCCTGGAGAACAGTCCATGGGATCACAAAGAGTTGGACACGACTGAGCGGCTCTCATTTCACTTCATCCAACTCTTTGCAATCCCATGGACTGTAGCCCGCTCGTCTCCCTAGTCCGTGGAATTTCCCAGGCAAGAATGCTGGAGTGTGTTGCCATTCCCTTCTCCAGGGTATCTTCCCCACCCAGGGATCGAACCCAGGCCTCCTGCATTGCAGGCAGATTCTTTACCGTCTGAGCCACCAGGGACTCAGAGAGTTGAAATTTATCAAATGCCTGTAAAGTTTGAGCATTTTCCTTTCTATATTTCTGCTGACTCTTCTAAATGAAAAAGTATCACGTGGACACAGTAGTTGCCAAAGAGGAGTTCGATCACAGAGACATCAACACTATTCACATGGTAGAAAAATACAAAAAAAACCAAATTGGCCCCATTTTTAATGACGTAGTAACAGGGGGAAGGTGAGGACAAGTGGTTTTTGTAATAAATGTATGAACCCAAGGGCTTTCCAGTGAGAGGGACATTAAAATAAATGATGCCACTTCAAAGAAAACATGCAGCTCCAAGCGGTGCCTGTTGTTTCAGGACCTACAAGGGGAACTCTGGGTGGGGGACATCCTCCAGTCCTCCCTATGCCCCCTGCATGCTGTGGCTCAATGCTGTCTTTACTCTCTGCTGCCCTATATCCAGGATGTCATTTTCAAGGCCCTCAAACCTCCCCGGGAGGAATGGGGAATGGGAGGAGGACTCTGCTTCCAGGACTGAAGTTGGCCCAAGCAAGAAGAAAGTAGAGAAAAAAAAAAGAGAATTCTGCATCCTGACTGCACAGGGAAGAAGCAGTGGGGTTCAAGTTAAAAAAAAAAATAGACAACTTTTTTAGAACAGCTTTAGGTTCACAGACTTCCCTGGTGGTCCAGTGGTTGAGAATTGCCTTGCAGTGCAGGGGACACAAGTTCGGTGCCTGGTTGAGGAACTAAGATCCCACATGCTGTGGGGCCACTAAGGCCATGTACTGCAACTAGAGAGCCTGGGTGTTGCAACTAAGACCCCCTGCAGCCAGATAAATAGATAAGTAAATCATAAAAATAAAAAGTTTCATAGGTTTCCCTAGTGGCTCAGATGGTAAAGAGTCTGCCTGCAGTGCGGGAGCCGAGGTTCAATCCCTGGGCTGGGAAGATCCCCTGGAGGCGGGCATGGCAACCCACTCCAGTTTTCTTCCCTGGAGAATCCCATGGACAAAGGAGCCTGATGGGCTACAGTCCATGGGGTCGCAAAGAGTTGGACATGACTGAATGACTAACCCACTTTAGGTTCACAGCAAAATTCAGCAGAAAGTACCGTTTCCATACACTCCCTGACCTCCTCACACCACACACAACCTACCCTAGCATCAACATCCCACCATTACACACTTTTGGAATGTGGATTCATAAGCCAGAGTTACCTGCGACAGCTTTTGATTTTAACTTTGTTTTTTACAATTAGTCGCAGACAAGCTTCCTTTTGTAATCCCAACAAGAAGCCAGGTTGGTCCAAAGAGCCTCAAACCTGTATTTGTGAGAGTGTGTGTAGGCTGTTTTTTGTTTCCTTTGAATAAAAATTTATTTTAGACAAGTTAGGAGCAGATGTAAAGATTTCAGTTGTTGTTGTTCAGACACTCAGCCATGTCTTACTCTTTGTGACCCCATGAACTGCAGCACGCCAGGCTTTCCTGTCCTTCACTATCTCCCGGAGTTTCCTCAAACTCATGTCCGTTGAGTCAGTGAGGCTACAATTAAAAACTTAAAATATGGTGTGTTTCCCTCCCCAACCTCTGCCTCCTTCCATTTACAGGTGGCTTAGGAGCTGGGCATTGGAAAGGAGGGTGGGATTGAGTGGGGGAAATACTGTAATTTTTTGTAACCATAGAACCTGAAGGCAATCTTTGTAGCTATGACTTTTAACTTCCTACCACCGTGAGGTGGTATTCATTTCTCAGGCGTTACCAGGAGTTGTTCTTCTGGTTCTGCTCTAGATTTTCAAGTTTTCTTCCAGGGCTTCCTTGCAGCCCATGACCTACATTTGGAAGCAGCTGGAAGGCCTAAGACTGTGGGCTGAGGAGGCCGAGGAGGTCAAGCCCAAACCCAGATAGAGACCAGCTTGACCCCCTGCGGTTCCAGGACATCATGTTCTAACTGAAGGAGCCAGTGACCCTGGCAGTCTTAATGTACACATACATTTTGTTCACATTTTCGTGTTTGATGAGAAAGAAAGGCAGAGAAGAAGTAAAAAAAAAAAACTATTTGGTGTTTCAGCTGTGTTTACACCTTAGGAACATGAGGTGGGTTTTAAATCAAAAGGAACCCAGTGTTTCCTTTTGACTTATAGGAGGAAACTGAAATTAAGCTCGGCCCAGCTGAGAGATGGATGGTTGAGCAGATTGAATATGATGAATTTTCAGCTTTCTTATTCCTGTTCTTCCTGTTTCTGTTGTGGATTCTGAATGTCCTGTTGTCTGCTGATTGCTCAACCACTGGGGCAGAGGGCTGGTAGGAAAAAACAGGGATTTTGTAGTCAGCACTGACTTCACAGTCCTCATCACCACCGAACAAATTATTTATTCAGTGCTTCCCAGTGCTGTCAACTTGGCACCAGGGGAAAATGATGTTATCCTCCCGGGTCCCTGAAGTAATGGAGGAGGCCCATCACAGCCCAGGGGCTCTGTGGGCTCCAGCCCCCACTCAGGGCAGTCCATAGACGCACTCTTGAGAAGCTACCAGAACACTGGCAAACATAGGTATCCAGTGAATTATTTGCTGAGTGCATGAATGAATGATTCTGGGCTTACGATCTGGCACTGCCTACCCTGGGTATCTTTCTGAGGCTGTTTCACAAGGCCGTGATAGAGGATGAGTGGTATGATGTAAATGAAGTGTCTGTCTCCAAGCCTAGTACATGGCCTCTGCTTAGGAGGTAATAGGTTCCTGTCCTCCGTTTTTCTTTTTTAAATTAAAAAAAATTATAAAAAATTTTCTTTGGCCTCACCATGCAGCATGTGGGATCTTAGTTCCCTGATCGGGGATTGAACCTGTGCCCCGTGAACTGGAAGCATGGAGTCTTCACTCCTGGGCCACCAGGGAAATCATATTTTTCTCCTCTGGTAATTTCAGGGAGGCATAGGAAGGAAACACTTGTTAAATTCTAATCAAAAGGAACAAAATTAGTAAATAGAATAAAGCCTCTCTAATGTGACCTAGTTATTTTGTTTATTTTCTCTAGTTTTATTGGGATATAATTGACGTATAACTTAGGAATTTCAGATATACAACATAATATACATATATATATATTGCAAAACGATTACCAAAATAAATTTGGTTAAATCATCTCACAAAGTTACAATTCTTTTTTCCTTGTTATGAGAACTAGTATGATCTACTCTCTTAGAAACTTTCAAATACCTAAGACAGTATTGTTAAATAGAGTCACCATGCTGTAAATTATATCCCCAGGATTTATTTATCTTTTAACTAGAAGTTGGTACCTTTTGACCACCTTCACCATAATGTGGCCTAATTGTGATGACTTTTAGGTGTGGGGGGTGGGGGAGAACCCTAGAAGTTTAAAGGAAAAAAACCCTAAAAGTTTTTTCAGTTCCTATATGAATCTTTTTAGGCTCAAGGCCTGGTTTTGATTTGCATGACTGGGTTCACACTTTGATTTTTCAGGCACCTGCTTCTGCAGAACTGAAATTCTGTGTAGGTTTTGAGGAGGTGGGTTGGCGGCAGGTGTTAACATTCTTCAAGTCACAAGAGGGAGGGCATGCAGGGGCTGGTCCCTTCGCTATTCCTGCCTTTGCCTGAAACAGCCATCTGTGACTGAGATTGCTTACACTGCTTTTTAAAAAAAAACATAAAGAGCATTTCTGGGGCTGATTGTGATAAAGTTAGGAATTCATTTAATAGGAAGAGAGAGGGAAAGAACGGTAAGTATGGTGTGGGATAGCAGTAAGGCTGTCCACTGTGACCCTGTCTGCCTCTGGGCCTCCCAGCCGAGCCACTGTGAGTTCTGTTGGTAAGCTTCAGCAAAAGGTGTTTAAGCCAGGGCCTCTCCTTCTGACCCATGACCTGAACTGACCTTCCAGAGGATTTAGTGTAAGTAGTTTAGCGAGGGGACTTCCTCTGACTCTGCTTTTCTGGGAAGCAGAATTCAAAGTTGGTTTTCTCTGACTGCTTCTTTTTTTTTTTTTTTTATTTTTATTAGTTGGAGGCTAATTACTTCACAACATTTCAGTGGGTTTTGTCATACATTGATATGAATCAGCCATAGATTTACACGTATTCCCCATCCCAATCCCCCCTCCCACCTCCCTCTCCACCGGATTCCTCTGGGTCTTCCCAGTGCACCAGGCCCGAGCACTTGTCTCATGCATCCCACCTGGGTTGGTGATCTATTTCACCCTAGATAGTATACAGGCTGTTCTTTTGAAACATCCCACCCTTGCCTTCTCCCACAGAGTTCAAAAGTCTGTTCTGTATTTCTGTGTCTCTTTTTCTGTTTTGCATATAGGGTTGTCGTTACCATCTTTCTAAATCCCATATATATGTGTCAGTATGCTGTAATGTTCTTTATCTTTCTGGCTTACTTCACTCTGTATAATGGGCTCCAGTTTCATTCATCTCATTAGAACTGATTCAAATGAATTCTTTTTAATGGCTGAGTAATATTCCATGGTGTATATGTACCACTGCTTCCTTATCCATTCATCTGCTGATGGGCATCTAGGTTGCTTCCATGTCCTGGCTATTATAAACAGTGCTGCGATGAACATTGGGGTGCACATGTCTCTTTCAGATCTGGTTTCCTCGGTGTGTATGCCCAGGAGTGGGATTGCTGGGTCATATGGCAGTTCTATTTCCAGTTTTTTAAGAAATCTCCACACTGTTCTCCATAGCAGCTGTACTAGTTTGCATTCCCACCAACAGTGTAAGAGGGTTCCCTTTTCTCCACACCCTCTCCAGCATTTATTACTTGTAGACTTTTGGATAGCAGCCATCCTGACTGGCGTGTAATGGTACCTCATTGTGGTTTTGATTTGCATTTCTCTGATAATGAGTGATGTTGAGCATCTTTTCATGTGTTTGTTAGCCATCTGTATGTCTTCTTTGGAGAAATGTCTGTTTAGTTCTTTGACCCATTTTTTGATTGGGTCATTTATTTTTCTGGAATTGAGCTTCAGGAGTTGCTTGTATATTTTTGAGATTAATCCTTTGTCTGTTTCTTCACTTGCTATTATTTTCTCCCAATCTGAGGGCTGTCTTTTCACCTTACTTATAGTTTCCTTTGTAGTGCAAAAGCTTTTAAGTTTCATTAGGTTCTTTTTAAAAAGTGTTTATTGGAGTGTAGTTGATTTACAATGTTGTGTTAGTTTCAGTCATACAGTAAAGTGAATCAGTTATACATGTACATGAACTCATTCCTTTTTAGATTCTTCTCCCATATAGGTCATTACAGGGTATTGTAAAGAGTTCTCTATACTGCACAGTAGGTCCTTATTAGTTATCTGACTGCCTTTTATGTGGACCAACTAGCATTCAGTCTATCAGAAGGTCCATAGAGATTCTGGCATGTGACTGGATTCACATCCATAATGCCTCGTTATTTTTGAGGGGGGACCAGTTTCAGTAGAACTTTGAGAGGGAGCTGTTAGAAAACCTGTGTCCAAATCGTCATCCCCTCTGGAAGGTATAATTTTTATTTAACAAACGCACACAAAACCCATGGCTGATGATGGAGTGAACACCGTAGAGAACAAAACCCTTAGTTGTAGAGGCTGACAAGTGTGAATGAGTTACCTGATGGTTCTTCTCTATAGAGCTGCTTTATTGCAAAACGGCTGGCAGTTTGGAAGACTGGTTAGCCCTTCACTGGTTTTTCATGAAATGCAGATGATTTTCATGGAGAAGTTTGTTCTTTGGTATTTGTCAACCAAAAGAAAAATATCCTGGTAGGTAGATTTTTATTTTTTTTTCCTGTTGCCCTTTTGAGAAACTATTGCCTAAGCCAAATTTAGAAAAAAGTAAAACAAAACCAGGAACACAGGTTTCAAGATTGCAAGTATATATGTCACTTGGCTTCAAAATATAGTCATTGAAATGTGTCAGGGGGACCTTCTTATCTTATGAACCAAGAAGTCTTTTGTTATTTGTTTATTTGTGGCTGTTCTGGGTGTTTGGTGCTGCCTATGGGCTTTATCTAATTGTGATGTGCAGGCTTCTCACTGCGATGACTTCTCTTGTTGTGGAGTGTGGGCTCTAGAGCCTTCAGGCTTCAGTCGTTGTGGTGCACGGGCTTAGTTGCTCTGAGGCATGTGGAATCTTCCCGGACCAGGGATGGAATCTGTGTCCCCTGCATTGGGGATTCTTAAGCACTGGACCACCAGGGGAGTCCCCAAGAAGTCTTGATGGAGGCCTTTTAAGATTGGTGTAGTGGTTGAACAGTGTCTGGGGCCTAGGATTGTCCCATCTTTTCATTCTGCCATCTTTTCATTCTACATTGCCTCCTGACTGCAAAATGATTACTTCATCTCCGGTATAATGTCAGCCTCCCTGGCAGAGAGAAAGTGAGAGGGCAAAGCAGAAGAGGGTAACACTTGTATTAGAAATGCCAAGGCTGGCTGCATTTCCCTGGTGGTCTAGTGGTGAAGGCTTTGAGCTGCCAGTGCAGTGGGTGAGGGTTCGATCCCTGGTCAGGGAACTACGACTGCACATGCTGTGTGGCTCCACCAAAAGATAAATATGAGAAAAGAAAAGCCAAGGCTTGCTCTGAGGCCCCAGCAGAATTCCTGTTAGGTTTCACCGGCCACCCCTCACTGAAGAGAAGCCAGGAAGGTGCTTTAGCTGGACACCTTGTTACCCTGAACAAGATTAGCATGTCTGACTGTGAGGAGGGAGGACAGGATGGATACTGAGTGGTTAAGCAACAGTGTCTGCGTACCACAAAAGAACATTTTCCCAGACTTATAGGATCCTGGGTCTGGTGGGGCCTTTGAGATGGCCGAGGACAACCCTTCTTGCCAAGATAAGGGAGCTGCTTCATTTTCTTCTGTAATACTTTGGCTCCATGTGCGCCAACCCCTCAGTTGGATTTTGGGCACTCCTGGGCTGAGCTTCGCATCCCCAGATGTGTAAACTGTGCCCAGAATGTGAGTGTCTACGAAGTCTCTTTCACGGGAGAGGAGAGGGGCAGGGACAGGGTAGTGTGTGTATGGGAATCCAAAATTCTGATTATACCTTCTCAGGAAAAGCAGCCAGCCAACGATAATTACTGGGCCGCCTCTGAGTGAGGAACCTGGGATCCGGCTTCCTGGAACGCTCGCTAAAGCCATGGAAGACTCAGCTCTGCCCCAGGGGAGCAAAGCCTAGCAGGGCTCTCAGTTCAACGGCACATGTGTGATGAGTGGGGAATGGTCTTGGCAGACCAAGGAGCCGGGCCAGGAAGACAGCCTGGAGGAGCTGGCTTTGAGCAGGGCTTTGTAAAGATCTGTTATTTGGTGGAGAGCGATGGTATGTAAAAACACTGATTTGAGGGTAAACAGCTTTGCCTGGTTGGAGCCATTTAATAACACCAGCCTGTGTAGCCTGGTGTGTTTCCTTTAGAAGAGCAGCCTTGAGTCAACAGAGTTTATGGTGTGTGCAGAGAGGGTGTTATGTTAGGCAGATTTACTAGAATATGTCAGAAAGACCACTAGCTCCGTGCTGACTTTCCCTGTGCATTTTCAATTTCAGGCTTCCCATTTCCCAAGGACTGCCTGGCAGCCCTGACATTTCATTTCTGTCCTTGCTTCTCATTGCTTTATTATTCCTTCTTTCCAGGGTGCAGCCAGGCTCCACGGCGCTGAATCTGTGGGCCCAATAGTGCGCTGGAGGGCATCCTGATTGGAGTCTCAGCCTCATCACCCCATCTCACCCTAATTACCTCTCAAAGGCCCTGTTTCCAAAAGCCATCACACTGGGGCTTGGGGCATCACCGTGTGAGTTTTGGGGTGTCCACAGCACTGGGGGTCCACTGGAGTGTCACGAGGCTCCTACCTGACAAGTAGGGGGGACCAGGGCAGTGGGTTTCCTGCTGGAAGAAACCTGTAAGAGTTGAAAACCTGTAGAGTGGCAGTTCTTTACAGCTGAGATCATGGACTCAAGTGGGTCTGAGAACCTCCTGGAATGCTCTTCAGGGCATTGTAGGTGTAGTACATGATGTACATTTTTCATCACATTTTTAAAAGAAATTCATGACCCAAAATGTTAAGAGCTACTGTCCTAGAGATTATGTTTCTAAAGTGAAGGCTGAGAGGAGTCAGGTCTGTGCACAGCCAGTGTCCACTGTCAGCATCCCGAGTGCATGGATGAGGACCCCTACCAACGCCACACCCCTGCCCCATGCTGCCCACCCCCGACCCCAGCATTCCAGAGAAGCCTTGCCTGCTCCTGCTGTGCACTAATTAGACGCTGGCTGCTGACAGGGGAGCTCTTCTCTCAGAAGCTGCATTGTTTGTACCCTAAACCCTTTTTCTGTTTTTTTTGGGGGGGGTGGGGAGAAAGGCCTTTGGGTTTTTTTTTTTTTTTTGGAGCATGTGTAAAAAAGTGGCTTGCATCATAAGCCAAAACAAATCTTGCTTATTATAAAGATAATTCATAGTAGTCTCAAGATTCTGACTCAAAGTAGACAAAAGTTGAAGCAATCTTTTCTGATCATAAGGGAAAGCCCATATATTCATTCATCATAGCCAGTGCTAAACTCTACATTGCTCTTAATTTTTTTTCCTTCCCTACTTCCTGATCCTCCCAGGAAGGATTTCTTCTCTACATGTAGGAATTCTTCTCTACATCCATTTTGAGTTTTATTTGACTTCATATTATATATTTGTTTCAAGCCATTTGAATCATTTTGGAAACATGGTAAACATAAATACCTTTTAAAAGCACAGACCTGCCTAGAATCTGACTGGCTCACTCCTGACCTGGGCACAGTCCCTGAAGGATGCTGGTGGCATTGACCTGGGTCCTATTCCCCATCCCAGCTTCCTTCTTCTCATCTCCTTCTTGTCCTTCTTTTTCTCCTTCTGTGTCCTTTGCTTTCCTGGGTCTTTCCTTTCTTCTCTGATTGTGCCCTAATTAACTGTTTCCAGAGCTTGGTTTAACCCTGATGGTATGAGGACCCGCAACTCAGGGTTTGGAATCTGTTATTTGATTCTCCTGCTTCATTGCCAGAACCTGTGGTCCCAGCTGATGGTGGCATTCAGGAGGTTGTCACATTAATGGTGTGCATTGTTAAAGGTGGACTGGAAATTGCAGTATTGACTTTCCAAAATATTCAGGAGCTGAAGACCCAGAAGGCACATTGTGGAGTAACTGGACTGACATATAAATAAAGAGCAGAAGTGGTGAAGGGGGGAGCTGGTTGTTCTTAGAGGTCACTGAGGAGTTTTACTGGTTGACAGTGGAAAACTTCTTTCCTATTTTGCTTTTCTTGTTATTCCCCACCACCACCTTCAGTTGGGACACTGGGGACCTCTAGGTCTAACAGTTCTGTCACCTACATTGAGCAAGCCTGGTCCCCTGGTTTTGGAAATCTGGATCTAGGTTTGCTAGTTACTGGTGTCCGTAATGCTTGGCCCTGGGAATCAGCAACCCTTCCCACTCCTTTCTCCAGATGTGTTCCTGCAGACTTAGAGGTGTGGCTCACCAGTCTAGGTTCTTATGGGGCCTCTGGCCACCTCCTTGGTTGGCCTCACTCCCCAAAGTGTTTTAAACCTGATGAACCCCTTGGAATCATGAGGTTCCTGCTGTGACCACCTCCATTGCCTGTAGCAATGGTTCTTGGTCTTCGCTACACAGCATGATCACCTGGGAGCTTAGAAAACATCAACCCCTGGGTCCCAGCCTACATGATTCTGATCTCCTTGGTTTTGGGATGAGGCCTGTGCAGCAAGATTTTTTTAACAGCTTCCCTGGTTGGTGATTCCAAAATGAAACCAAGGTTGGGAACTGTTGACTGGGGGCCTTGCTACTTGACACTTGGTCTGTGGACTGGCAGTATCATCATCTCCTGGGAGATTGTCCCTGATGCAGAATCTACTCCAGACTTTCCAAGTGATAATCTGAAGATCCACAGCTCCCAGCTGATTGCTGTGCACGTTCAAGTGTAAGAACTATGGGCTAGAACGTCCTTCTGCCCTACCTTGGAGGGGTAGGCTCCCCACCCAGAACACCACAGCAAGTGCTGGTGCCAGATCTGGTTAGAAGGACCCCAAGACACTGGATTTCCCTCCATGAACCTTTCTTGGGGGTCGGTTCTATATCTGAGTTAGATTCCCTCCCATTCCTGACCAATCCCTTTTCTACCTGTCCCCTTGGAAGTCCCAGCATATTTCAACAACAGGGATGCAAGGGTCTGGTCTGAAATTGGAGGCCAGTGGAATTGGTTGCAGTCTGTGCTTTGGGAAGCCTTGGCGTGATGGCCTGACCTTGTGGTGGTTTGCTTGGTCAGCCCAGCAGTTTGCCCTGTCCTGGCCCTGGGGGATGGAAGTAGGGAAATAAGACTAAAAACAGAAGTTTCATGAAAGACCAAAAGAGAAAACAAAAACATACTAGAGCTGGGATGGTTAAAACAGAAATGACAGGTGCACAGCAGAGATGTGATTCTTCCCCGCCCTTGCCTGCAGCAGACATCGCCAGCTCCTTTACCTTCTGAGCTCACATGAGATCGACCCTAGTTTCCCTGCCTATAGGGCACTCCACGCAGGGAGTGCCAATTTCTCAGGTTTTGAACTTAAGATACAACTACTGTGAATTTTCTTTTTCCCGGAGCAGCAGCATTTACTGCTCCGAAGGTGATTCTTGGGTTTCTGAGCACAACTTTCGAGTTCTCACATATCACCCGAGATGCTGTCAACATCTTTAGCTTCAATTTGCTGCTCTTGTATCTCTCAGCCCTTACAGGCAATTGGTAGAACGAATGTCCATGTCTCTGAGACTGTTGTTCTTTTCTCTGTCCCACAGGTCTTTCTGGAGCAGCCCTTGCCGCAGGGCTGCAATGGGCTGGGACTTAAGGAGGCACACACTTAATGGGCACCCAGCCTCCTGCCTCATTGCCTCACCCCTGCCCGGTTCCTTTCTTTCCTCATCACTCAGTGGGAATAGCAGTGGGTTGGGTCATTCTGCTTCCTGACCCCCAGCATCACTGCCTGACCAGGGTCCTCATTATTTGTGTGTTTTTTTTTAATATTTATTTTTATTTGACTGTGCCAGGTCTTAGTTGTGGCACTGAGGCTCTTTGATCTTTGTTGCTGCATGTGAACTTTTAGGTGAAGCCCGAGGGAGCTAGTTCTCTGACCAGGGATTGAACCCAACACCCACCCCACCCCCCGCCCCCGCATTGGGAGCTCAGAGTCTTAGTCATTAGACCACCAGGGTCCTCATTGTTTGAACACAGTGTGATTTGACTCACTAACCTTCATGTAGCATCAGTGCTGTCTATTCCCACCTTTCTGGACCACCTGCTTTTATGTTGATTTGCGCTCAGGAATCTGGCAAATAAAAGACTGAAGCTGATCAGGGAGATTGTAGGGGCTAGCCAGGACTGGAGAGACTGGGGGGCAGGGTGGCGGGTGGAATCAGCAGCCCCTCAGCTCCGATAGATGGTACCAGATGGGAATGTGGGCCCAGTATTGACAGATGATTTGGTTTTTAAAGAAGCCAGAAATACAGATTTTTCTGTAAATCTCTTGCTTTCTAGAAGTTGCCCTATACCCCACCACCAAATTAAACCAAGCAACAAACAAAAAAACACAAAATCGAGGTAAATCCTTATGGGCCATTCAGAGATAAATCTTGGACTCCCCTCAAATTCACAGAAATTGAGCAAAGGCTCTAACATGTGTAAACTGAGCTGCCTTGGTGAGACTGACTGAGGCAGGACTGTCCAGGTTGCAGTTTATCTGTGTTACATTTGCAAGTTCTGTTTCTGTACCCATGGGAGATGCTTCTGAAATCAGAACCAGAAATGACATCAGGACATTTTATTTGCTTTCTCCTGCCTGCCTTTCAAGCTCATCTTTTCCATTATTAAGTCTGTTTTAAGAGAGATTATTTATCTGACCTTGCTTTTGATTTTTCTTTAAAGTGCTTTCGGATTACAAAATGTGGCCAGAAACCAGGTCATTTATATTTTGGGTTCATTAAGCTCAATAGTCTCTAATTTATCTTGGCCTCATTTGCTCCATTTATAAAGTGGAATGATAATGCCCACTGATTTCACAGAGTTGACTTGAGGATTAAATGAGATTTTTTATGTAGGATCATTTAAGAAAAGGTTGAGTCCTCCCTAATTGTAAAGTACCAAATTCTAATTAAAAGGCACTGCTGAACATGGTTTCTGCATTTCTTAAACAAAACAAAGTTTATTGGTGTTGTTATTAATACATTTAATCAACTTATCTATCTATCCATCCATCTATCTATTGTCTATTCTATATCATGAAAGTAATATCCTGACTTTTCTGGTAACTGCTACTGATTATACAATTAGATGTCCAGTGGGTTACACCAAGATTCTTGCCATAGTCTCTGTCATTCCTTTTCCTCGATTCCTATAGGCATGATCTACACCCACTGTTTTACTTTGAAACAGTCATCTTGCAAAACCATTTCCTATGTATGCTCTGGGTCTCTGTGAGAACAAAACTGGAGATGCTGCTGCTGCAAGGACTGCTGCCACCAGAGTCTTCTGCTTCTGGATCATCTGGACTGAAAAACCTAGCCAGGGTTTTTTGCTAATCCTCCATTCTCCCCTGTTGCTAGATTTTGAGAATACCTACAACCCCATCTCCAAGCAGACTTCCACTGTATATTGGAGGCAGAGAGGGGAGAAGGACGCTATCAAGGATGAAGGGAGGCAGGGGCCATGGACCAATGTGTCAGCTCAGGGAGCGTCTTTAGACCTGAATTTCCCCTACTGCAGCCTCGGTTCTAAAGAAATTACGGCAAGTCCTTCCAACCCACCCCCACATCCTTTGCCCTTTGTGCTTGTCTATGGTTGGTTGTGTGTGTGGTGTGCACCCTCCCGTAGGCAGTGCTGAGGGTAGCAAAGCTTGTTGCATTCTTTTGCCCCTGACTGCTGGCCTCTCCCACCCCCACCTGCCAGGGCTCATGGGAAGCAGATATATGCTCTCACCAGTCTTTTTCCTACATGTTTGAATTACCTGGGGAGACTGGAAAAAAATATACTGGTATCTGATCCCCATCCAAGATTAACTAAATCAAAATTTCTGGACATGGGGCATGTGATTTTTTTTGAAAGCAAAAACTTTTCATTTTTTTTTTAAATGAATTTTGACTTGTAGAGAAGTAGAAAAAATAGTGCAGAAGTTAGTGTCAACAACTCATATGGCCATAGTATAATTATGGGAACTAGGAAATTAATATTGATAAAATATTGTTAACTCATGTGCAGATACTTATTCAGATTTCACCAGTGTTTCTACTGATGTATTTTTTTTCTGGTCTAGGATCTGATTCAAACTTCCACATTGCATTTAGTAGTGATGTCTCTTTAGTTTCCTCCAATATGTGACCATGTTACATTCTTTCATGATACATTTCCTGACACTTTTGTGGATAACTGATAATTATTTTGTAGCACATTCTTCAATTTGGGCTTGTCTGATATTTTTTTTAGAATCAGTTTGAGGTTAGGGGCATAAGGCTTTTTAAAAATAGTTCCCAGATCAGGTCTGTATTTATCCTGAAGGTCTGTAATTTACTATATAACACATAAAAAAAAAATAGATTAGAGTGATCGATGAATAGATTGGTGGGTAGGTTTGTGGTCAAGCAGGAACGATGGAATGTTAATGATAGCATCAAAGTGGTAAGCATACAGTATTCATTATAAAATTCTTTCAACTTAGCTCAGATTTACATTTTTCAAATTAGAATACTGGGGGAAAGTTCCCTGTTTCTCCAGATGATGAATTTGGGGCTGATGCCTCACGAGGCTTGATGGTGAAGATGGGTAGAAAGAAACCATGTCTGTCCAGTGGGAAAAGAATGTAGGGTCAGCAGGTCTTAGCCCATGCCTGGTGGCTGGGTGGCCACTGTATATTTAGAGAAGTGACCCCAGCAAGGCCCCAGAGAGACAGGAAGTGAGGGCACACTCCTGTCTGAAAAAATACCCATCTGAACCCTGAACTTGGTTAATTGGAATTCTGAGTGGCATTGATTCACATATGAGCACAGAGAAAATAGATGTTTTTGAAAGATGCTGACTCTTTTATAAGAACATCTGGTTCTTAAGTTCAGGAGCAGAGTGTTGGAGCTGGAGAAACCATTGAGGGTCATCTGGTCAGCTTCCCACTCAATGTCTTTCCCAGCGGCCCTGCGCTGAATTGCATTTGATTTATGCAGCTGGATAGAATGAGTCTAAGGTCACTGTTTTGAGGATGAAATCACTTTTAATTCCAGCAAATGAATATAGTTTAAAACAGCTTTCCTAGGAGAAAAATAAAAGCTGTCTTGTGCAAAGCTTGCTCGCCTCTCTCTCTCCTGCTATTTTAAAATTGGGCGTCAAGGCAACAAGAAATGAAGAGTGCCTTAAGGAAAAGTGTGTTGTGTGATGCTTATGTTTTACTTCTCACTGAGTCATGGGTCCCGGTCCTCCCTGAAACAGGCAGAATGAAGTCTCTCTCTAACTTCCCTGCTCCCCAAACTTCATTCCGCTTCTAAGGGCTACAGAAGCAAAGGTCCTTCTGTTCTGCCCGTGGGGCTGGGGAATAAGTGACAAAGGCCCTTTAAGAGAGAGAGAGGGCGAGAGCCCTGCAGATGTGAGGTTACAGTGAGTCAGCCAGGCCCCTGGGAGCCGCAGCCAGCTTAGTGCAGAGGCCTGAGTACGGGGCTCATTTGTGGGTTCTGGAAAAGAAATTCCCTGCTGATTATGGGTAGTGCTGAGCCGCCTTCCCCAGCCTCTTGGGCTCACAGAGAACTCAGACAGTCTGTTCTCCTGGACTTTTTGAAGCTTTGTTATAGATTTTACTCCAGTCTGGTCCTGTCTGTACAACTCCTGGCCTCACTGAGCTTTATCTGTAACCTTTCTTTCAGTTTCTACACCTATGAAATGCAGAGAAATTTAGTTGGAGAAATGTTAGCCTGGAAGAGTCTCCAACCTCTTCCAGAGTTTTTGTTATTGTTGTTCAGTCGACAAGTCATGTCTGACTCCTTAAGACCCCATGGACTACAGCACGCCAGGCTTCCCTGTCCTTCACTATCTCCCGGAGTTTACTCAAACTCATCAATGATACCATTCAACCATCTCATCCTCTGTCACCCTCTTCTCCTCCTGCCCTCAATCTTTCCCAGCATCAGGGTTTTTTCCAATGAGTTGGCTCTTCGCATCAGGTGGCCAGAGTATTGGAACTTCAGCTTCAGCATCAGTCCTTCCAATGAATATTCAGACTTCCTTTAAGATTGACTGGTTTGATTTCGTTGCTGTCCAGGGGACTCTCAAGAGTTTTCTCCAGCACCACAAAGCATCAATTCTTCGGCTCTCTGCCTTCTTTATGGTCTGGCTCTCATATCCATACATGACTACTAGAAACTTAAAGAGTTTACAGTAACTAATTTTTATAGTGTTTTACGTTTTAAAATCCATTCATAGATATTCTCGCCTTATAGTCACCCAACCTTTTCAAAGGGTTTGGGGGACTTCCCTGGAGGTCCAGTAGCAAAGACTCCATGATCCCAGTACAGGGTGCCTGGGTTCCATCCCTGGTCAGGGAACTAGATCCCATAGGCTGCCACTAAGAGTTCAGATTACACAACTCAAGATGCCTCAACTAAAAATCCCACTTGCTGCAACAAAGATTGAAGATCCCTTGTCCTGCAACTAAGACCCAGTGCAGCCAAATAAATAAATAATTAAAAAACAAATAAATATAAGGGTTTGAGTACCTCAGGGCTCAATGCTGAAACATCATCTCTTCCCACTCTGTAACCGTTCCTTTGGCAACTTCTGTCTTGTCAATTACCATCTATATTATGATAGGACTGTCATTTATATCTTTAGCCTGGATCTCTCTCTGAGACCTGATTATCCAGCTGCCAGCTGTCTCTCCACTGAGCTATCTCAGAGTTTCCTCCATGAAATGCATCAAAGACTGAATTGATACTTCTGTCTCCCAGGCTCCACCCCAAACCTGTTCCCTGTCACAGCATGTGGTACAGCCATCCATCCATTGGGACAGGCCAGGAACCCAGGAGCCATCCTTGATGTCATCCTCTCCCTAAACCCTCAGATCCAATCTGTCACTCAGTCCTATGGGCTTTCCTCCTAAACGTCTCAACTCCATCCACTTCTTTCCATCTCCCCAGCTGCCTTTTAAGACAGTGAAGCCCCCATCTTTTATCAGGACTACTGCAGCACCCTATTTACAACTCTCCTCACATCTCTTTTGCTCTCTTGCCTTCCCATCGTCCCTGAATTTGGAAGAAATCTTTACAAATTGCAAATCCAAATAGGTCACTGTCACTCCTTAAACCCCTTCATGACTTTATACTGCTGTTGTGATATAAACACAATCTCTAACAAGGCCTACAACTCCTTCTGTGGTTTGACTCCTGAAGAGCTCTGCCCTGGCAGTTTGCACTCCCGTTTTTAAGTTCTTTAAATATATTCCTTCCTGCCACAGGGGCTTTGCGCTTGCTATTTCCTCTGTTTGAAACGCTCTTCCTCCCCTCCCCACTCTGCCCAATTAACTGCTACTTAGCCTTTGTCATTGTTTAGTCTCTAAGTCATATCCGACTCTTTCGGCTGAGCTCAAGCCTTCAACAAACTCTACTTGCAATTAGAGGTCTGGTTATAACAATCTATCTTTCATATCCATTATTTTGATTGATTGACATCTAGTCTCTGAGTAGTGTAAGTTCCAGTTGAGTATGAATCAGTTTGCCTTTCACCACCATTCTACCCTAGTCTCTGTCACACAGAAATATTTGTTCAGTGAATGATCCCAGTAGGGTAGGTAGGACAAGCCTACTTATTCATATTTTTTTAACACAAGGAGATTTTTTTTTAAGGCAGACACTTGGCTTTATTTCTTTTCTAATCAGTTCCTTCTACCATCATTTCTTTTTCCCAGCTGATACCAGCTTAATCCCAGTCTTCAGTGATGAGCAATCATTGGTTGAAAATGCTTCCCAGAACATCAGTGCCAACTCATAACATGTTTTTAGATTGCTGGAAATCTTGTGAAAACTTGCTTCTTTCACTATTGGAGAATTTATCTGTGACTATGGTTGGGAGAGTCATTAATTAGAAGCTCCATATGGATAATTGTTTAAGTTATGAAAAGTGGGTTTTTAAGAAGAGGGCTTTTCTTTTTATTCATACATTTCTTTCACTTCTTTTCTTCCTTCCTCTATCCCCCTCTTTCTTTCTTTCTTTCTTTGCAAATATTTGTTTATTTGGCTGTGCCAGGTCTTAGTTGCACCATGTGGGGTCTAGTTCCCTGACCAGGCATGGCCTCTGGATCCCTTGCACTGGGAACATGAAGTCTTAGCTGCTGGACCACCAGGAAAGCCCCTTAAAAGGAGAGTTTTGAGACTGAATTGTGAATCTCTGGCTGACTGAGGCCTGTCTTGCCATTCTCACATTTTGCCTGCATCCAGGGTCTCAGATCCTTCCTATGAGCTCTCTGAGCACAGCAGCGCATCTGGTACTAGTCAGGCCCTCAGCTACTGCCTTTCTGACTTTGGAACGTCTCCCATTATCTTTTGCTGCTGGGTCCCTCTGGAGACCATGGAGAGTAATTTACTCTGTCTGTGCTTTCTTCTAGCTCCCAAGGCCCATGCCTATCTCCATCGTGTTCAGAGAGAAAAGGTACCTGTGGACCACTGTCTAAGAAACTCTGTGTTTCTTGCTGTTGTACTACACTGACTTAGTAAAAGCTTATCGACTTTGAGCACACACCTACTGTGAGCTTATAGATTCAGAGAACAGGTGTGACCTCTACCCCTTAGGACCTAGGTCTTCCACCTAAGAACATATAGGGATAAGGCTCTTTATGACTGAGTTTGTCATTAGTTGAGGGGTTTCAAACCATTTCAGTCCTCCATACTAGCCTATTTCTTCCCATTTTTAGTGTGTATTCATGTGTCTGTTTTCTCATGTATAAATATTTTTGCCCCTTGCATTGCAGTGTTTTTGGGGACATTCCCCAAATCAAACAGGTGGACTCTGTTGCCAGAGTGTCCATATGGGAACTGGCTGATGTGAAAATACACGCTGTGTTGATTGATCCACAATGTGTTTATTAATGACTCTTATGGGTACCTGGTGTTTAGTTCCCTTAGGTGATTGTGGAATTCAAAATAAGAAATCTGCCCTTATTCTAGATTCATTGTTTTTTCTTTTCAAGAATTAGTATTATTGTTCACTACAGAAAGAATATTACCCCATTATAGAAGCTGAAAAATAAAAACGACATCTCTTAAAAACTCACTCTCCCCCAACTACTATTAACTTCTGTTGCATTCAGAGATGTTTTTCTATGAATATTTCTTTTATATACTACAATTCAAGTTTTTCGTAAAACTTTTGTGTCATACTCTTTTATATTCAATGATAGACATTTAAATTACTTTTTAATGCCGGTTTTTTCCATTGTGTTTATATTTTATAGTTTCTTAACAAATATCCAAGTGTTTGAATTTTTTTCTCTTTAAAAGAGATTGGGGGACTTCCCTGGTGGTCCAGTGGTTAAGACGCCATGTTTCCACTGTGGGAGCATGGGTTTGATCCCTGTTCAGGGAACTATTAATAGAATCCCCACATGCCACACGGTGTGGTCAAATATATATATATATATATATATAGGTTGGATTCATTTTTAAAATAATTTTAGAAAGGTTAAAAGAGACAGAATATGCGTTATAAACATCCTATGGCTTTTTGTGACTGTCCAGAGAAGTCCATGATTAGGCTCAGAAGGACATATGATAAGGTGGTTTGCAGCCAGAAAGGAGACCCAGGGTGTTTTGGTTGTAGGGAGTAAGGGCTAGAGTCCTGCACATACCCAGACCTCAGAGCCTTGCCTCAGAGAGAGTGAATTCTCTGTCCTGTATGATAACCTGTATGTCATCCAAAACTTTAAAAATAAATATATTACTCAAATTCTGGGAATAAGTGGTCACCTTTAGGCTCTGTGTAGACTTGATTGTTTTCTTTTAGATTTGCGTGTCTCGGTATTTCTGCCAACTGAATTCAGGGACTCGGTTGGTTCTGATGTTGCAAACATCCCACTCTGGAGGCTTTTAAAAAGATATGGATATTCGGAAGAGTCTCACACTGCGGCCCTCAGTGTTCAAGTTAAGTGCAGTATAGGTGGATGTGCGCTGCCTAACAGCTCCTCTGTCTGCTGGAGAGATGGCTGGAGGAGAAGTCTGTTCTGAGAACAAGGCATGGGCTGTTGCTTCCAGACATTCTTTCTTCCTGGAGGACACAAACGTGGTGTTTAACGGCCACTGGCCACACGCCCACACTCCGGCCCGAAGGAATGTGCTCTGTCTGGGCCGCACTCCAGTCATCAAGGCAGTTACTGTCGGGAGGGAGAAGCCAGCTCTCCAGGTCCTCGGCCTGAGCTTCTCCTGCCGAAAGAAGGAATGTGTTTTGACTTCGGACTTCCCACCCCGCCCTTTCTCTGGTTCCATGAACTGTCCTGCTTGCACAGGAAGCTTCAGTTTTCTTCCTTACAGCTGCTCTTTCTTCACTACAAGGGCTTCACCTGAATATAATGTTAAAATACAGAATTCAGAAGAAACACAGTTTGGTAGAGACACCACCCTACCCCCCTGTTAAGAGCTGTGACAAGTAGATCAATTCCAGTATCTGGCACATGCTATCTTTGTGGGCTTGCTTCTCTGTGTTTTACTTAAGAGAAAGAGAGAGAAAGAAAATTTTAAAACAAAATAGTTTATTTTTTATTTTTACTTTTTCATTTATTTTTATTAGTTGGAGGCTAATTACTTTACAATATTGTAGTGGGTTTTGTCATACATTGACATGAATCAGCCATGGATTTACACGTATTCCCCATCCCGATCCCCTCTCCCACCTCCCTCTCTACCCAATCCCTCTGAGTCTTCCCAGTGCACCAGGCCCGAGCACTTGTCTCATGCATCCAACCTGGGTTGGTGATCTGTTTCACCATAGGTAATATACATGTTTCGATGCTGTTCTCTCGAAACATCCCACCCTCGCATTCTCCCACAGAGTCCAAAAGTCTGTTCTGTACATCTGTGTCTCTTTTTCTGTTTTGCATATAGGGTTATCATTACCATCTTTCTAAATTCCATATATATGTGTTAGTATGCTGTAATGTTCTTTATCTTTCTGGCTTACTTCACTCTGTATAATAGGCTCCAGTTTCATCCATCTCCTTAGAACTGATTCAAATGAATTCTTTTTAATGGCTGAGTAATATTCCATGGTGTATATGTACCACTGCTTCCTTATCCATTCGTCTGCTGATGGGCATCTAGGTTGCTTCCATGTCCTGGCTATTATAAACAGTGCTGCGATGAACATTGGGGTGCACGTGTCTCTTTCGGATCTGTTTTCCTCGGTGTGTATGCCCAGAAGTGGGATTGCTGGGTCATATGGCAGTTCTATTTCCAGTTTTTTAAGAAATCTCCACACTGTTCTCCATAGCAGCTGTACTAGTTTGCATTCCCACCAACAGTGTAATAGGGTTCCCTTTTCTCCACACCCTCTCCAGCATTTATTGCTTGTAGACTTTTGGATAGCAGCCATCCTGACTGGCGTGTAATGGTACCTCATTGTGGTTTTGATTTGCATTTCTCTGATGATGAGTGATGTTGAGCATCTTTTCATGTGTTCGTTAGCCATCTGTATGTCTTCTTTGGAGAAATGTCTTTTTAGTTCTTTGACCCATTTTTTGATTGGGTCATTTATTTTTCTGGAATTGAGCTTCAAGAGTTGCTTGTATATTTTTGAGATTAGTCCTTTGTAATCTCAAAAATATACAAAATAATAGCAAAATAGTTTATTTTTTAGAATTCTATTTGGGCAATTTGAGTAGGGATAGTAATAGTAATAATGGTCTTCCCAGGTGGCCAGTGGTAAAGAACCCACCTGCCAATGCAGAAGACATAAGAGACATGGGTTTGATCCCTGGGTGAGGAAGATCCCCTGGAGGAGGGCATGGCAACCTACTCCAGTACTCTTGCCTGGAGAATGTCAGGGATAGAGGAGCCTGGCGGGCTATAGTCCGTGGGGTTACAGAGTCAGACACAACTGAACACGCAGTAATAATAAGATTAATAGTAGTGTTAGTGTTAGTTGCTCAGTCATGTCTGACTCTTTGTGACCCCCGTGGACCATGTAGCCCACCAGGCTCCTCTGTTGATGGAATTCTCCAGGCAAGAATACTGAAGTGGGTTGCCATTCCTTTTTCCGAATAATAGTAATAGTTTTGTGAATAGCTAAATTTCATTTAGCTCTTGCAATCAACCCCTGGGGTTAGGTCCTAATTTTGGCTGCATTTTACAGGTGAGGAAACTGAGGCTTGGAGGGGTTAGGTAACTTGTTCTGCTCATTAGTGATAGATGGTGTCCTAGCCCAGGCAGCATGAATCCAGGGTTGGATGAGCCTTTAATCCCCACAAAATAGTGCCTTCAAGGCCAGTAGGTAAGGCTTATGGAAGTTTTGCCCCTTAGGTAGGGGCTAATTTGTAATTTTTCCCCCTACACTTCCTGTTTTGAAAAATTTCAGACCTGAGAAAAGTTGTAAAAGTAGTATGATGAAGTTACCAAGCATTAATATTTTACCCTTTTAGCTTATTTGTCTTTCTGCATGTGTATGTGTGTGTATGTTTTGTTTTGTTTATGCTGACCTTTGAAAGTTAACCGAGACATTGACGTTGTCTCTCTAAATACATTAGCAGGTATCTTTGAAGAATAAAGACAAGCTTCTAAACAACCTCAATGAAAATCCTATCACTCCAAAACATTAGCATTGATTTACTGCTGTTTTCTAATGTGTCCATGTTTAAATTGCTCCGGTTGTTCCCCAAATGACCTTTATAGCTGGGTTTTTAAAAAACCCAACATCCAAAGAAAAATCAGACTTTGCTTTTATGGTTTGTAATCTTGATATCAGGCACATTCTCTTCTCAGACTAGGAACAGTTTGCTTTGGCTTAACTAAAAGACCAGGGACTCTGCAGCACTTCCAGATTTTCCTGCCTGTCCTGACTAAGCAGTCTCACAAATGACCTTACTTGACACATGTTGTTTTACTGGGTACCCTGTCCCCTTCTTCCTGCTCTCTCCTCAGGTCTGCTTTTGTTTTATTTCTTCTCCTTCTCTTTTTGCCTTCCTCATTTTCTTTTCTCCCTTCTTCTCCTTTTCCCTGACACTTCCCCCACAATAATGTACACAAGATGTGGTGTTAAGAACTATAATTATTTCGTGCCTCAATCTAGAAGCTGATCGTGTGGCAGGTAGGAGCCACTAGATTGGATCTTATATATGGGTTGGGATAGAGACCAGATGATGGGGTCAAGGAGGGTGTGATGGGGGACTGACCTTGGATAGACCCTGTTGCAGGGGCTCAGACATCCTCTTGGCACCACATGAGGCTAAGAGGAGGTGAGAAGGGTCAACTCCAGTCCAGGGAAGTGTCAGCAGTGGGAGATAGGAAGAGGATGGGGTGTGCCAAAATGGGAAGAAATAGCATGGTTGTGAATTGGGAGGACTGTAGACTTTAAAGTCAGACAAAGAGCTTAAAATAGCAAGACTTTACCAATGAGCTATGTGATTGTAGGAACATTATTTAACTTTCTAAGTCTCATGTTCTTTACCTACAAATGGGAACATAGAGCTATCTTACAGCTCTATGTTGAAGGTTAGAGATAATGCATGTTAAAGCCAAGATCTAGCATAGAGTTGTTACTCAATAAACTGCATTTAAAAAGCCCACCTGACAATGCAGGAGACCTAAGAGATGTGGGTTTGATCCCTGGGTTGGGAAGGTCCCCTAGAAGAGGAAATGGCAGCCCACTCCAGTATTCTTGCCTGGAGAATCCCAGGGACAGAGGAGCCTGGTGGGCTGCAGTACTTAGGATCATGAAGAGTTGGACACAACTGAAGCAGCTCAGCACACCGCAGGGGTATTTACAAGGTGGTCGTGTAAATGGAGTTCTGCAGTGAAGGGAATCCCCTCTGGGTGACAGTTGTTACGTTCATGCAGATGACCAGATTGAGGCTGAGCTGTCAGTGGGTAGAAGAAGGTCATTTGGAATGGAGTTCATGGCAGGCTGCCTGTGATAGAAGGCAGGTTCCAGTGATCAGAAGCACAATTCTTTGGGGCCTGGGGTCCAGAAGAGAATCCTGTTGCCAGAACCAAACTGTCCCATTAGGTTCAAATGAAGGGTGAGGGTGATTTGTTGTTGAGCCTTCTGGAGCATCTTTTGTTTGGGGTTAGCATTAGGGAGGAATTGGGGGTTTGGGTGGAGCCACTGTGAGGGGGCTGGGACTCACACTAAGCCTGGGATGTATTCTCTTTTAGAACTGCTGTTGATGGGATGACACTATTACATTAAAGAGGCTCTTCTTCATGGGTACTTGACCCAAATTGCCACTAGGTCGATGATGATACCTTGATAATGAGTCCAGAGCCCAGATTGTTGGGTTGATCTAGGTTTATTCCCCTTCCATCTTAGTGAGAGCTGCCATAATGAAATACCATAGTCTGGATTGGTTAAACAACAGATGTAATTTTCCCTGGTTAAGAGAAAGAGAACAAGCAAGCAGGCTGTCTGGTCTCTTCTTATAAGGGCACTAATCCCATCATGAGGACCCCACCCTCATGACCTCATCTTAACCTAATTGCCTCCCAAAGGCCCCATGTCCAAAAAACATCATGTTGATTATTAGGGCTTCAACATATGAATTGTAGGGGGATGCAGATATTCAGACTATAGCCCCTGTCTTCCACACTTCCCAGACACTTGAGAGTCTGTATATAATGAGAGATGTTACCTTGTGAAGAGTGCTACTCATAGTGTTACATGGAAGCAGAAAAATTATTCAGAACCACAGTTCTTGCAGCTTGTCAGTAAAAAGCCTTTAGAAGGAAGCTCCAGTTAACTCTGATATAGGTTCTTTACTCCGATTTCTCTTCTTATACTTTCCTTATTTTTATTAGTATTCATTCCAGAGTCATGAAATTGTGGCAAAACATGTTATTGCTTGTTCTTTGTAAAATCTCCAGATTAAACTTTCTATGGCCCAAAGTGAGGCATTGTGCCACTTCTCTCCAAAAGATTAGCTTATTCCAAGCTTTCCCTCTTCTGTTTGAGGCTGGCAAGAATCAGCAAGCACTTATGTTTTTAATTTAAATTCATTTATTTTTAATTGGAGGATAATTGAATTGCTTTACAAAATTGTGTTGGTTCCTGCCATATACCAACATGAATGAGTCATGGTTCATACATATGTCCCCTCTCTCTTGAAGAGAGGGGACATCCTACCCCTCAAGGTTGTCACAGAGCACCTGATTTGAGCCCCCAGCATTATACAGCAAGTTTGCTCTGGCTAATTTTGCATATGGTAATATATATGTTTCAATGCTATTCTCAATTCCTCCCATCCTTTCCTTCCCCTACTATGTCCACAAGTCTGTTCTCAAAGTCTGTGTCTCCATTGCTCCATTGGCAAGTGGGAGCCAGGATATACACTTGCTGGTCCATTAAGTACAAGTTTGCTTAATGGTAATTTTAAAGAAGATAAGGGAACTATTTACACTTTATAGGATCTGTTTCTGCTGGAAATTGTGATAAATTTTTATTTTGATATTGTCATCATTTGCTGACTTTTATTTTTTCTTTCTTCAGCAAATATGCCAAACACTGAGCAAATAGTCTAAAACAAACACCCCACCAAAAATAAGAGGGGAATGATCATTTCTATTTTAAGACTATAAAAACACATCAAGTAATACTTGAACATAATTTTGCCCGTATCAGAAATTACATAGCATTTCTAATGATCCAGGGGAAAAAATTAGGTAAGCTCCATGGCCAAAGACTAATATAAATAAAATTTGTGAATAATTGGATTAGAAAACAATTTGAATTTAATCTATAAAAAACATGAACAGGAAAACACAGTTAGGGAGTCATGTGACACCAGAGAGTAGTTAGAGAATTTCAAAGAATGTATCCAAAAGACAGAAGGATTGCTGTTTATCTTAGGACAAATACAGGGAGGACCATTAAATTGTAATGAGGATTACCAAAGTAAATGAGTTTCTAGAGCACTAGAGAGAGGTAAGTCCAGTATAGATGTTTGAAAAGTGAAAAGCTTAACATTTATCGCTGGGAAACATCTAGAGCTTATGATTAAGCAGGTTCTTGAGGAATGAAAGAAAGCAGTGCTGGCTGAGTAGTTGCATGGATTTGCTAAGAGATAGTCAAGAGAATGTATATGTGCCACATCTTTAGCTATTCCTCTGTTGATGGACATTAGGTTGCTTCCATGTCCTGGCTATTGCAAACAGTGCTTCTGTGAACCTTGGGGTGCATGTTTCTTTTGGGATTATGAGTATATGCCCAGGAGTGGGATTGCTGGGTCATACAGAAGCTCTACTTTTAGTTTTTTAAGGAACCTTCACACCGTTCTCCGTAGTGGCTACACCAATCCACATTGCCACCAACAGTGTAAAAGGGTGGAATCTAGAAAAATGGTACAAATGAACCTATTTGCAAAGCAGAAATAGAGATATAGATATAGAGAACAAATGTATAGGCAATGAGGGGGGTGGGGGGGATGGGATGAAAGGGGAGATTGGGATGGATGTATATACATTATTGATACTATGTATAAAACAGATAACTAGTGAGAATTTATAATGTAGCACAGGGAACTCCACTCAATGCTCTGTGATGACCTAAATGGAAAGGAAATCCAAAAAAGAGGGGATATATGTGTAACATATGGCTGATTCACTTTGCAATATAACAGAAAGTAGCATATTGTAATATAACTATACTCCAATAAAAAATAAAAATTTACATCTAATACAAATTTTTTTTTTAAGTAGAAGAAAAAGAGAATGTAGATTCTGGCTTATAACTAAAGATGAGGAGGTTCTTTAGGAGGGCTAAGTCTATGCATCTTTCGTATCAGTAAATCAGAAGACGACGTAGACCATATGCTTTTTACAACTTTCTCTGGGGTAGAAGGTTCTGGATCAGGAAGAGGAGTAAAGGAGGGGGCCGGTGTGAGGGAGGGAAAAAAGGAAGGAGAATAGAGGATAGAAGACCCAGGGACTCATAGCGAAAAGGGACTGCTCATGTCCCAGAATCAGTGTTCACAGTTTCCTTGCTGGCTTGGCAGGTGGGATACACAGGCCTGTGGGAGAGAAAGCAGATGTGTATGTGAGTGACGGGGAATGGTGAGCAGGGGAGGGGTGGGAATTCACCTATTGAATAAATATTTATGGAGTACTCACTTTGTGCTGGGTGCTGCATTCTGGATGCTGGGAGTGCAGCAGACAGAGGTTCAGCCTTCCTGGAGCTGACACGCCAGTGAGGGAGAGAGAAAAGAAGGGAATTAGATAAGTACTTAATTTCTTGGGCTTTCCAAGTGGCTCAGTGGGTAAAGAATCTGCCTGCAATGCAGGAGACCCAGGCAGACACGAGTCAGGAAGATCCCCTGAAGGAGGGCGTGGCAACTCACTTCAGTATTCTTGCCTGGAGAACCCCATGGACATGAAGCCACTTAGCATGCATGCATGCACCTAATTTCTCAGGAGGTGCTAGTGTTATGCAGAACAGTAACAGCAGGGTGGGCGGTGGCTCATTGCCCAGGGTGGTCTGGGAAAGCCTCTCTGAAAATGTGGCCTCTGAGTTGGAAGCTGTGAGGATGAAGGAACACTCAGCCTGATGTGTGTGTTTCCCCAGAGGAGCCACAAGATCAGAGAATAAATACTGAATCTTTCTGTAGGGCAGTCTTCAAAGACATTCTCAAGTCAGAACCACAGCCAGAGTTAGAGGGAGATGGCTTTTAGTTTATCATGTGACAGTGAAATAATTCATGTTGCTCTGCTCAGCCGTGGTCCCCTCAGCCCGTGAGGGCTTTGTCTTCAGGCTGGGCATTGGCACGGAGCTTGGGTTTACATTGGAAGACTGCAAGAAGCCCTTTGACCTGAGCACTTTCTGGTTCTTTCCCTTGACTTTGGCGTTGACTTTTGATGTGGTGGCAGATGGGAAAGTGGAGTGGGGCCTGGAAGTGAGTGGGGGTGATGGGAAGGAGAAATGAAGAGCTGGAGACAGGTTTGTGGAGCAGATTGAGTTTCTGAGAAAGGGGCCCTGTGGGTCAGATAAATTAGAGTGTCAGGCAGAGAGGGATGGAGTGAGCTGAGCAATCCGGGTGTGAGGAGGGAGTCACTGTCATCATAAGATCAGGTGAGAGAGGCCTGGAGAGTGTGCTGCGTGGGAGGGGCATGGGGGTGGGGGTCTTTCAGCAAAGGATGAGATTCCCCGAGGTTTTGGGCCCTTGATGTGGGCAGAAACAGTTGACTCAACCAGAGAGACTCAGACTCATCTTTGCTTTGTCCATAGAGGGGGACATCCTGCTTCGCTCCGCCGGGGTGGTGTTCTCTCCCTGGTTTTAATTCAGAGGATTTGTATACTTTCCCCCATATATGCTGGCCTGATCCCCAGAAGACTGGACTAATCAGTTAAAATTGGGAAAATTGGGGACAAACATTTAAAACGTTTACATCTTTCCCCTCTGGTTTATAAATAATTTGGAAGAAGGAAATAAATTTAATACACAACATAAGATTCAGTTATGTTATTGTTTAGAGGTAGATTTACTTTTTTAAAGCTGCCCTTCTTTTGGAGTAAAAGAGATAATTTACTTTTAAGTTTAAAATAGTTGATAAAGAAGTTTCTTTGTTAATTTAAATAAATGTATGTTTGACTTTGGTAGTGGTTGTGTTATGCAATACCTTTCATAAATGTGCATAGTCAGCAGGATGCATTTTTGTGAATTTTAGATGTTCCCCTTCTGATGTCTTCACACAAGTATACTTCATGTTCAGAGAGGATTGGGCCAATGATGTCTTTTATTGATGGTTTCAGACAAACACACCATGAATTCTAACCATTGTATTTTCCTGCTACTTTCTTTCTAAGTGATAAAAAGGTTTTGGCCAAAATCAGTACAATTCCAGTTCTTTTGGTAGAATTTCAGTTTGCATAGCCACTTCTTTCTCTTTTATTCTTTTTCACACACACTCTCTTCCCCTACATTTATGCGTATATCTAAATACTTATTTTGAATTGATTTATAGTCACTGAATTTTATTTATTTATTTACTTTTGGCCACACCACAGGGCATGTGGGGTCTTAGTTCCCCAACCAAGGATCGAACCCATGTTCCCTGCATTGTAAGTGTGGAGTCCTAATCACTGGACCACCACTATAGTCCCTGGATTTCAAGCTTCCTTTTTCATGAGAAGCCTATAACAGGTCTCACTGTCTCATGGAGGCAGTGTTACATAATGGAAAATTCATGAGCTATGTAATCACACAGTTAGTGGTTTAAATTCTGGCTCTAGCACCTTCAAACCAAATGACCTTGGCAAGGAATTAACTTCTTTGAGCCTTGGTTTACAGCTCTATAAAATGGGTCTAATTATATTCACCAAAAGGAGCGGTTGTGTGAATGTACAATATCATGTTTTTAAAGCATCTATTGAGGTGCCTCCATAAGTGGAAGTTACTGCTGTTCCTTTTGTTCTCGTTAGAAAACTACAATGGGGAATACGAAGTAATGGGAATTAGAAAAACTAGGGAGAGGGAACACAGAAGAGCACACTTCTGAGAAATAAAGGAAATGGAGTGAAAGTGAAACGTTACTGAAGTGAGTGGTTTACTATTTGATTTTCTGCTGCACTGGTAAATTAGTAGTAAAATTACTTAAAATTTTAAAATGTTGTACCTTCTTCCCTCACTGGATAGTGAAGGAAGCACTTTCCCGAGGATAATTTCATTTGGTCTTTGTGACTTTGATTTTCATCATGATTTCATTCACCTAAGTTTGTGGACTGTCTGAGAAATCAGTGGTCTGGTTGCCTGTTTTCAAGGAGTTGAATGCCATTCAGACATATGTTCATCTCTCCTAAAAAGTTTTTGAGACTGATATATGAGTTTTTGCTGCTAATAACTGATCAATAAATTAAATGATTTAATAACATACAGCCATTTTATTTAGTCCACAGTTCTGTGGACCAGCTCAGATGGATGGTTCTGCTGATCTCAGTGGTGCTTGTAAGTGAGCCCATGTCCAGTTGTTGGTCAGCTGGGACGCTCTCCTTCTGGATGACTAGCTGGAGGAAAGAGGAAGGGAGTGGTGGGGACACTGGACCATGGGTCTCCCATCATCCAACAGACTGGCCTTGGCTTGTTCATACAGTTGATCAAGTTTCCAAGAAGGAGATTGGTGGTACCACAGATTCTTGAGTCCACTTCTGTCCAGTTTCAGAAGTTGGACAGTATCACTTCTATCACATGCTCTTGGCCAGAACAACCTAAGAGGCCATTCCAGAATCAATGAAGAGAGAGTGCTTGCTTAGTCGCTTCAGTTGTGTCCAACTCTGCGACCAAATGCACGGTAGCCTGCCAGGCTGTTCTGTCCATGGGATTTCCCAGGCAAGAATACTGGAGTGAGTTGCCATTTCCTTCTCCAATGAATGGAGAAACAGAGGCCATTTCTTCATGGGAGGATCTGCCCAGTATTGACATTTTTGCACCCCTCCCCAGATGAGGACAATACAGTCCTCATTAATAACTCAATTACAATTCCTTGGAGTCAGTAGGTTTTCTCAAGTCTACCACACTATCTTCTGCTTTACTTTTTGTCCTTTCTGTTTTTTTTTTTTTTTTTTTTTAATTATTTGTTTATTTCTTTATTTTTGGCTGTGCTGGTCTTCCTTGCTGGAACTTTTCTCTAGTTTCAGAGAGTGGGGGCTGCTCTCTAGTGTTGCAAGCACTACTCATTGTGGTCCTATGTTGTTTCTCTTGTTGCAGAGCACAGGCTCTAGGACACCTGGGCTGAGTAGTTGCAGTTTCTGGGCTCTAGAGCACAGGCTCAATAGTTGTGGTGTATTGGCTTAGTTGCTCTGCAGCTTGTGGGATCTTCCCGGATCAGGGATCAAACCCTGGTCAATATCTCCTGCATGGGCAGGCAGATTCTTTACCACTGAGACACCAGGGATGCCCACTTTTTGTTCATTTGGGTTTTTGCATGAATTGGTATTCATGAAAAGACTGAAAAAAGATGCTGAAGTGATTACTTCCCTTTGATTGCGGCCAGAGCTCGAGTTTGTAAAATTCTGGCACCGGGAGATTTTGACCCTGACCCTGCTTGGATTTCATCCCTGAGCAGATCCGCTCACCCGTATCTAAGCGGAGGTGGGGCAGAGCGGGGCGGGGCGGGTGAGGGGGGGCCCGCAGAGTCAGCTGGATGGCCTTGCTGGAGCCGCTCAGGTGGCCCAGGTTCAAGAGCAGCTGTTCCATTGTCCTCCGATGCAGGAGGTGTGTGGGCAAAAGAGCCTCCCTGCATACTTTACTGGCTTTCTTGGAATGTCTAGACATTACTTTGCAGCAAATGCTAAGCAGATAAGTTAGTTCCTTAAATAAAGTTATTTTGAGTTCTTTAAAATCCATCAGATGATCTCAAGCTGCTGGGTGTGTTTTGAGTAGCTAAAGAGTAACTTTCTGATCACTTAGAGGGAGTAGAAACTCCATTCATTTTCCCCAAATACTACACTTGAGTGTAGAACCAAGCAAGAGCCAACTTGCTGATACGAAGAGCCGACTCCTGGGAAAAGACCCTGAGACTGGGAAAGATTAAAGCAAAAGGAGAAGAGGGTGGCAGAGGATGAGATGGTTGGATGGCATCACCGATTCAATGGAGTTTGAGCAAACTCCAGGAGATATGGAAGGACAAGGAAGCCTGGTGTGCTACAGTCCATGGGGTCACAAAGAGTTGAACACAACTTAATGATTGAACATCAATACCACCCTTGAGATCTCAGTGGTTTGTCTCTAAGTCCCAAACTTAATGGAGTTCTGTTTGTTCTTTTTTTTTCAAGCAGGAATGCACTTTTCTACTTTGTATTAGACCATCAAGTATGTTAGCTGTGGCCTTGGCCTTGTATGCCTTGGGTAACTCAAACCCCCTGATTGTCTACTGACCTATAAACTTGAAACTCCAAGGTATTCCTACTGACCCCAGGGAAATTCATGAGCAAGGAAGGAAGAGGAAGGATCAAGGAGCTGCTTGAGTCTCTCAGTGACCATGTGGGTCAAGTACACTGATGACCTGTTTAGGAGAAAACCAGGAAGTGATTGATTCAGTTTAACAGCTTGTCAAGAGGGTCGGGCCAAATATAGAACATACCAAACATTGCACTTTGAACTTTCTGGGAGCAGATGCTATATTGTGATCTTTATTCCTCCTCGTATGACAGCAAAAGTTAGTAAGCACTCATCGGAGGTGTTTTTACTCAATGATCATTAATTCCTTTGCAGAGAAAAGAGATACAGGTCATTGAATTTACCATTCTCCCTTTATGCCTAATTGTCCTTTTACGGGTGTGTTCTTTGAAGAAAACTTATGAGGCAGGTAAATTGAATGGATTAAGAATTATTTGAATTAGCAAAGTATTCTTCACTTTCCAAAAATGAAGAAAAACTATCTGTCACCACTTGAATTTAAGGGTTCTTCATTAGTTGAAGGAATGGCCTGGTTGTTTAGCTCGCAATTGCTGTACTTCTTTTCTGGTGGGAGGTAGTCAGGACTAAGTCAAGATTTTCACGGTGAAGGGTAATACCCACTTGTAGAACTAGGCAGTTCTGTAAATGGTCAGGAGGCGGAACAGAAAGGTAGGAAGACAACAGGGCATGACTTTTATCGGGTTTATCAAGCATTGATTCTGCCCATGTCTAGGCAGTGTGTTAGATCCTGTGGTCACATCCTTGAGGTGGGGTGGTGGTGGGGAGGGGGGTGGAATAGTAAAAATGCACAATGATAAAGGTAGTAAGAGAAGTATATGAGGGGCTCTGTGTGCACTTTGATTGTGACAGGGGTGAGTGGGAAAAGATTGGGTTATAAAGTCAGAGTTTCCCAGGAGAGGGGGGAGTTCTGGGCTACAGAAATCTTGTGTCTAAAGTCAGACAGATGGGGGACTTCCCTGTCTTAGTCCAGTGGCTGTCTCCAATGCAGAGGGCCCAGGTTCAGTCCCTGGTCAGGGAATTAGATCTCACAGGCTGCAGTGAAGATCAAAGATCCTACGTACCATAGGTAAGGCCCAGTGCAGCTAAACAAACACATTTAAAACATAATAATAAAGTCAGACAGATTTGATGAGCACTGTGCTTGGGAAAATCCACATCACTCTGGCCAGCTAGACCAGAGCAGAGCCTGTGCCAGTGGAGGGGCAGGAAGAAAGACAAAACATTCTGAGAATTTTAATGTGTATAGGAGTGGGGGAGGCAGGGGGAATTGGATTAAATTCACATACACAGTTTATAGAAAGGTCTCTATTTTACAAATTGAAATGCTGCTCATTTTTAAAAGCAACTCTTCAACAACTAGGCTAATTGAATTTAACTGCTTCCCTGTAAGCAGAGAATTCCTTTTCCTAGAAAAAGGGGAACAGATTATTCTAGCCCCGGGGAATGTTATTTCATCCATTAGATGGCCTAACTTTTCAGGTGAAGCACTGTGCTATATGTACTGATTGTAACATTCACAACCTGGATATTGTGAAATATGAATTAAAATGGAATACCTGTCATTGTTAATTTTTGCTGTTTCGATGTGGCATTTCTGGGTTTGGGGCTTCTCAGAAAATATTCAATGACACTCTGTTTGATGGCTTGTTAGGACCCCCAGATGAAAAATGTAGAGGGACATGGCAGCATGCAGTGGACCGGGTAGGCCTGAGAGCTCTGGTGAATAAGAGAATGCTCAGTTTTATAGAGAGGAAATTTGAAAAATGGTTTATTTTATAAAATAAAAAACATTTATTTATATTGAAACTGCACACACCTAGCAATATCTTTCTGTGGGGTGGCACAGAATCGGACATGACTGAAGCGACTTAGCAGCAGCAGCAGCAATATCTTATTCTCTTTACACAATGACTGCTTTTTCGTTTTCCACTTACATGCAGGAAACAACTGTGTGTAAGTAATCATAAGGCCTTTTGGGGCTTTTCTGACTCAAAATTTTACATTCCTGAGGTGAATTGACTGTTCCGTCTCGCCACCAAATACCTGGCATCTTTTGGTATTCCGTGGCAGCAGAGTCTGAGTCCTGGAATCACATGCTTTGGTTTGTGTTGGAAGCATCCAATTAGGAATGCTTTCAGGTAAGGAATCCGCCTGCCAATGCAGGAGACCCGGATTCAATCCCTGGGTCAGGAAGATCACCTGGAGGAGGAAATGGCAACCCACTCCAGTATTCTTGCCTGGAGAATCCTATGGACAGAGAAACCTGGTGGGCTATAGTCTGGATTGCAAAGAGTTGGACATGTCTGAGCACGCACACTCCAAGTGAATTGCAAGGTACAGCAAGAGAAGAGAAATCGTACTTGCAGCTGGGATGTGAGTGTTCCCAGAGACCCTTCCTCTAGCTTCAGGGAGTTGCTTAACCTTTCTGAGCTCCTGTTTCCACTTCCTATGGCCTCTGCCTCTTTGAGTGGGGATCTGGTGTTACCTGCCACATTTCTGTGCTTTTTTGAAAATCTGAAGCCAACACAGCAGATTGGAAAATATGGCGGCACAACATTGTTCATCAGCTATACCCTAGTACAAAATGTTTTTGGTGTTATAAAAAAAGAAAAGAAAAATCTGGTGGTGGGTTTCAGGGGTGCCCATGACATTATTTTCTGAATTACTCTTTTTCAAATTATTTCCTAATTAAAATAAACTTGCATCAGAAATTATAAGTGAAAGTGACGATACCTTCATTCATGTTTCTAGACTCAGTAAGGATTTTTGGATCCAATGTTTATGTTGAGCTTGTGAGCCTTTAGGAGATGAGAGAGGTGGCAATGCTGAAGAATCAATTCTGTAATTGTCATTGTCCCACTTATCCTGTGGCTCTTAAGAAACTACTGTGAGGCTTTGCTTCTATCCATCAGGCTTTTGCTGCTTGCTTTTTAAGGGAAATGTCTGTGAACATGTGCTTTTTCTGTGCCTGTTTTGATGGCTTCTTACTCTACAAAGATGGAAAATGGGCAAAGATTGCTAAGAGAATTTCTAACGATGGCTTGGTAGTGTATATGCTTAACCATTTACAAGAGACTTGCCGAGTGACAATTAGGGGTCCGGAAGGTAATTGGTTTCTTGTGGCCGTTGATTGTTTACCTCCAAGTATAGAGTATAATGGGCTTCCCTGGTGGCTCAGTAGTAAAGAATCTGCTTGGCATTGCAGGAAACACTGGTTCCATCCCTGAGTCGGGAAGATCCCCTAGAGAAGGAATGGTAACCCACTCCAGTATTTTTGCCTGGGAAACCCCATGGACAGAGAAGCCTGGTGGGCCATAGTCTACAGTGGGCTATAGTCTAACGGGGTCGGACACGACTTAGCGACTGAAGAACGATAGGGTAAAATGGTGAAAGAATGGTGTCCTTACCAGTGGCTTGGTCAGAGGAATGCTCTGCTTTATTTGATATCCAGAAAGAACCCAGATGCCAAGTGTGGGGAGCAGGGTGGGGCGGCTCCATCGTTGCAGATGCCGGCTCCCTGTAGTATTAGAGCAGGGACACCAAGGAGCGGGCTTTCCTGAGTCTCTGTGACTCAGAGTGTGGGATGACTAAGTACGTCTGCTCTTATGCAATGTCTGCAATGTTCTTTCTGCTTGTTTGTAGGCTGAGCCACTGTCCCAGTCTGCCTGGGATTGAGGGGTCTTCTAAGAGGCAGGATTTTTAACACTAAAACCAGGAAAGCCCCGGGCAAGTTTGGGCAGTTGGCAGTTGGCTTCCCTCCCTTCCGGCCACACTGCCAGCCCCCTCTCTCTGGCCTCCTGTCACTGCCACTCCAACACCTCTGTTCACTCTTCCAGGGGCTTTGCACACGGCGGCCTGGTGGTTGTTGATCAGATACTCAGCCGTATCCTACTCTTTGTGACCCCATGGACTGCAGCACGCCAGGCTTCCCTGTCCTTCACCATCTCCCAGAGTTTGCCCAAACTCACGTCTGTTGAGTCAGTGATGCCATCCAACCATTTCATCCTCTGTCATCCCCTTCCCCTCCTGCCTTCAATCTTCCCCAGGCCTGGAGAGCTTGATAAAACACACAACCCATTTTTAAAGATGGGGTGCTCCTTAATAGTTCAGGCTGAAGTCTGACTGTCTTTGTAGGGGGTGGCACCACCCTGTGATGCTCTAGTTATTTCTTTGCAGTGCTTTTCCTACTGCTGGGCATTTGTGAAAATAGAAAACTGCAGTTAGAGCAGGGAGCACACAGGTCCCTGTTCCCTTCCTTTTTCTCCTGGAGAACTATCCACTGTCCCAGCTGCAGGTGCAGATAGAGTTGTAAACTGTGAATTCTGTCCCTAGGATTGATGACTAGTCTTTTCCTCTCAGGAAAAGGAATATGCAGTTGTAAACCTGAAAGTCCTATACTCTGTCCCTGGTGACTGTTAAATGCTACAGGTCATTTCACAATTTTAGTTGCCATTTTCATTATCCCTCAAACTTAAGTAGAACAAATACAACCTGCATCTTGAGATCAAAGGGCAGAATCTAGTTATGCTTGTGGAACTTTAAAATCTGAGTCCACAAGGGGCCTCTCAAGGGTTTGATCTTCTCTCTTTTGAGAGGGACTGGATTTTTTCTTTTTCTCTGTATATGATTCATCAATTAAGTTCTGTTTGTCATTCCATGTTTGCTGCTCACAAACCCCTGCTTCTTTTTTCCTCCTGGCAAAGTGACATGGCTGTGTGATCTTACTGGGCCATGTGAAAACCCATGATCTTATCAAGCATTAAGCAGTTGCCTAGAAACCATCATGCAAACAGGATTAAATGAAGCATTTTTTTCTATATTACAGCTGCTTTCTGACTAAGATGTGATGTCAGGAATAGCTCAGTGTACACCTCTTTATGGTCTTAAAACCCAGATAAGTGAAAAAAATTTTTTCAACAGAGGTAAAATGATTGCTTCATACTCACATCTCAAGATGGTCATCACCAACCCGAATCTCGCCTTCTCCACCTCCCTCTCCCCCCACAGACCTCCCTTTCTGGAGGGTCATGTATTGGAGATTGTGGGCCCTTTTTAAAGAACATGAGCATAAACCTACAAAAAACTCAGACTCTTACTGGCCCATCGGTCCCTTGGACCTCAGCCAGACTGGAGTGTGTGTAGAAGAGTTTTCAAAAGCCTGTTGCAGGAATTTGGTCATGAGGAAGGAATGTGTTCTGTGGAGCAACTCAGTGATAAGCAGGTTTTCAGCAAAACATCACCAGGAGCTAATCCTACTTTAAATCAACTGCAGTGAATTAGAGAGAACTAAATCTCTAACTCTGGACCCTGTTGTCTCCCAGGAAACAAACTGGGATGGAATCAAGCAACATGGAGAAGTATAAATTGAAAGGACTTGTTACAGGATTGAGGTATTCCTAAACTCGCTTTGGATTAAGATAGACAAGCAAATGATGACGGCTGGCTTGGGGTTAAAGGAGAAAAAGGAATCAGGAAAGCCTGAGTCAGTAAGTCAGCAAATATTTATTGAGCTCCTCCTATCTACCCCTAGGCCCTTCTAGGTGTGGTGGGGGGTGGGGTGGGTGAAGTGATTATCAACAGTGAGTAAGATGGACAGTCCTGTATGTTCCAGTGAGGGGGCAGGGGTCAGACAATAAAAGCTGGAACAGATAAATAAGTTCAATAATTTCAGATAATGGTAAATGCCATGAAGACGATAAAACAAGGTCTGTGACTACAATTGGAAGTTATGAGCCCTGCCTTTCCAGGGTGATATTTGAGCTGAGGGGCTGAGAATATGAAGGTCTTAGAGCGATGCCATATTGGCACTGGGGAAGCAGAGAAGGAGGTTGAGTATATAGCAGCAAATAGTTTGTAGAAATCAAAAACAGCAGAAGAACCTTCAGCGTTGTTGGATAATAAATCAGGTCCCCATACTAGGAACATCTTTTTCCAGCTTCTCAGAAAAGTGAACCAAACCTCACCAGTCCTCCAGATGGTTTTAATTACCTCTGCTGCTGCTGCTGCTGCTGCTAAGTCACTTCATTCGTGTCCGACTCTGTGTGATCCCATAGACAGCAGCCTACCAGGCTCCCCCGTCCCTGGGATTCTCCAGGCAAGAACACTGGAGTGGGTTGCCATTTCCTTCTCCAATGCATGAAAGTGAAAAGTGAACGTGAAGTCGCTCAGTCGTGTCCGACTCTTAGCGACCCCATGTACCACAGCCTACCAGGCTCCTCCATCCATGGGATTTTCCAGGCAAGAGTACTGGAGTGGGGTGCCATTGCCTTCTAATTATCTCTGCGGGCTTGCCTAACATAGATTAGTCTCAGAATTGACAATATGGACTTTTGTGTTTTTCTCATAGATATTAATGGTGGGAGCTTTTTGTATTTAAAATTTTATTGTTAAACCATGAAAATAACATATTACCAAAGTTGGAGAAATAAGAAAGCTCTTTTATAATTATGCAAACCCAGAAATAGTTTTATGTTTTGTATATTCCCTCCCAGTCTTTTTTCATGTATCTGGTTTTAGATAGTTAACAGGTAGCTATTTACTTGTAATGTATGACATGATAAATATAAGTAACAGTGAGGTGTGTTATACATGAAACTTGAATCCTGAGTTCTCATCACAAGAAAAAAGTTTTTCTGTTCCTTTAATTTTGTATCTGTATGAGATGATGCATATTCACTAAACATACTGTGATAATCACTTCATGATGTATGTAAATCAAATCATTATGCTGTATATCTTATACCTATGTCAATTATACCTCAATGAAACTGGAATAAAAAATACATAGTCCTGTAAATACATAGCAGACATTTTACCACTCTTCCTCAAATTTATGTTAATATTCTGTATTTACAGATTTTAGTGACTAAATATAATCCATTCTTGTTTGGGAGGCGGTTATGTTCTATAAAGTCCCTGTGAATAGTGAATCAGTGAATACTGAATTACTGCTCCTAGGGGACATACTAGGTTAGATTCCTGAGAGCCTCTGGTCTCACATTTTCATGAACTGATCAATACATTGCCTTGTTTCCTGTGTCTGTTTAAAAAACCACCTTACTCAAAATACATACATGTATGTTTTTCACTTTTTTTCCAGATCAATTATTTGGCTGTGCTGGGTTTTAGTTGTGGTATGTGGGATCTACTTCTCTGACCAGGGATCAAACCCGTGCTCCCTACATTGGGAGTGCAGAGCCTTAGCCACTGGACCACAAGGGAAGCCCCCAAATACATATATTTTTGATTCATTAACATTGAAGTCATGCCAAGAGAACTATAACTCATACCTGAACAAAGCTTATCTAACACAGGCAGTTTTTCCACAGGGAACTTTGCAGCTTTCTTCAGTTTAGAAATCCTAGCCAGTACTTCAGCACTCTACATGGGGGCCATTTTAAACAGTGACATCACCCAAAAAAAGAACAAAAGTGTGAAAATGTGGCACTGAATAGACCGTGAAAAGGATCCTTGTTTATAGTATGAGCCGAAAGAAGGCAGAGTGTAGCCTTGTTCAAGCTCAGCTGAGAATGTGCACTTCAAGAAACTCAGATTTCTGTTTCTCTGTGCATATTAGTGAATGATCATGAAAGCACCACAGGTATTGATTCGGGGGTTACAAATAAATGTTAGCAGGTAGGCAAATTTGCAAACATGGAGTTTGTGAGTAATGAGGGTCGGCTGTATGCTGTTCTCTTGACTGACCGTGCCATGATTAACTGGACCATAAATGACTCACCGTGGACGTATATACAGACGTGCTTCTGCTCTGGCATTAATGGAGCCTCCCTGTTTCTCCTTACTCTCCACCCCAAAAAAGCCAAATCCTGGAACAGTCCTGCTAAAAAATAGCTCAGAAGCCCGGGATAGGTGAGAAACAGCCCCCTGTCTGAGAGAGGATAATGGTAATCATATCATCTTACAGTTACAAGGGCTTTACAGTTTGTGAAGTTCTTTGATGTGATCTGTGTAATTGGATCTTTACAAGGACCCAGTAAGGGAAATGGAACTGTTATCTTCATTTTCCCAGAAAGAAACACAAATGTGAATTGATGGTACACATACTTGGCCTTACCTGGCTTTCTGAAATGACTCAGGCATTTTGCCCTCACCAGATGCCCAGAGAAAAGATATCTCATTGGAAAACAGTCTGTCTTCTGTGGCCTACAAGTGCATGACAAATCCACCTACATTTTCACCATGGAGGGTTGAGAGGCAGATAGTGTAGTGGAAAGAGTGTAGCTTTCACAGTCAGAGGAAGCGGTTTGATTCCCTGATTCTGCTCCTTCTTCACCCGTGCAACATCAGCTAAGTTGTCAACCTCTCTGAGCTTACATTTTTGCATTGGTAAAATGGGGGTAATAACATTACTATTACCTAACTCACGCGTTTGTTGTGAACATTTAATGAAATAATATATTTAGCCACTTTCCTCATTATACCTCTGATGGTAAGAACTGTGTTGACAAGACATTTATTGATAGATCCTTAGATAAAATCTATAAGTATCTTGACAGTAACCTCTGTTTCCTAACAATTCTGCCTGGAGATTACCCAACCACTAATAGACCTATTAGCGAATAAATAGTGTGCGTTGACTTCTGTATCAATGACTGTCTTAACTAATGTCATTTCCATAACACAACATTTTCCCCCTGTGGAAGAAATATAAATGTTTCAAAATAAACATTAGTGAAGTCTCCCTTAGATTTTTTCTAATCTTGATTGGGATGTCGATAAGATTTATGTACATGTAAATTTATGTACATGTTGAACAAAGTGATGGGAGAGGTTTGCTGCTTATAGCAGACTAAGGTTAGATACATGATATGGGAAGAGGTTTGTGCAAAACTGGTAGCTGTTTTATTGATGGGAAAGTGACATATAGGGAAGTGACTTGTACAACAAGACCTCCAAAGTAGATTAAGCTTTCCCAAGCAGCCAGTCTTTGGAGTATTAGAGTTGGGGGGAGGGGGGATAGGAAAAGATTCTTTTCCTGATAGCTTTGCAATGAAATGAATATGTGGGTGCTTTGTAAAACGTTTTGAGATCCATTTTACACTTGCAGCACAGTTTCCAGCACATTCTTTTTTAAACGTTTGTGCCGCATCAATAGAAAAGGAAACCATAAGGTCCCTGTTAACCCCGCCATGTCAGGGGTGATGGGGTCAGCAGTCTGAATGCTAAACTCCACGTCCAAGTGGCTGTTTCTTTCTGAACTTTGATAGCTGGTATCTGCCTAAGAGAAAATGACGTCTGCTTTTGCTAGTTTGGCCTTTGAGATTCCTCTAGGACCAGTGATCTCTGGACCCTGATGTGAGCTCTAGATTAGATAGAGGAATGCCTTCACATATAACTTGTTTGAGATTTTTCCAATTTTTGCATGGCATGTGCAATCTTCCTGGACCAGGGATCGAACCCATGTCCACTGCATTGGCAGGTGGGTTCTTAACCACTGGACCACCAGGTAAGTTCCTAGGGAATTCTTGTATTGAGGCTAGTACACATTTGAATAACCGAGAAGACCCTCTTAGAGGTTAATATTTACCTCTATGGATTGACGTTGGCCAAAGCAAATCATTATCCTGTTTTCTCCTGTTACGTTCAACGGGATTCTGCAAATAAACAGTAATAGTGAGAAGTCTAGTAGGGAGATGGAACTTAGGCACTGAAGTTTTATTACATTTATTTTCTTACAACTTTATAGGGTATAATTATATAGGAGACAGAGGAGCTGCAGGTAAGTTTTGGTCCCTACCATGGTGCTCCTTTGGCTACTAGCTAGATGCCACTTAAGCAGTAGCCAAGAAGAATAGGTTGGGCATGAATCTATTAGTACCGGTTATAGAACTCATATAGAACCTTAATGGACTGGTAAACATGTTTTAAGCAGTTTTCATAGGCTTTGGGCTGCATGATAGCATCTGTTATGCAGAGTTCTGGAATTCAGCACAGCTGCTTGACACACAGTGAATTCTTAACCTGTCTTAGGTGAATTGAAGCCATGGGGCAGAAAGTAAGAGTAAGACACAGGAGCACAGAGGTCTGGAAGATGGTGAGTGAAGCACAAATGTCTTCTAAGGTCCCTAGCATGAGGTCTCAGGGAGGAATCATTGAGGTCAGATGGGGAAGTTCCTTGTTCATCCCTGGAGCCAGAAACCAGAGAGGGAGGACCTGGGAGGGAGGCTCCAGGGCTACTAAGGTGCCAACTCAAATGCAGTTCAGGCCAGAGGGAACCTGGCACAGTTGCAAACCTCCTGCAAAGACCCGGCTGGGGAGGGAAGCGGATGTGGACATGAACGTTCCAGGAGTGACACCAGCCAAGCCAGGCTGTGCCCAGCCTTTAGTTAGAGCAAGAAATGTGTCCTGTATGTGTCTACTTTCATTGCAAAAATTCCTTCTTCTTCCTTCCCTTTATTTTCTTGTAAAAGTTTCTTTAAAAAAAGAAAAAAAACTTCTAAAAAAAAATCAATTTGACCTTTGCCCATCTATCAGGAAAAAGAGATTTATCTAGACCTAGATCCGTGATCTGGGAGGTCAGGTATGAATTCACAGCCACTGAAATCTAAGCCCGACTTCCCAAAAGGAGTGTACAGAGGGCGGGGAAGCAGAGCATTGGGTTCAAGAAACCAGGGTGGAGTGCCTCCGACAAGTCATCACCGGGTGGGCCTCACTCCCTCATTTGAGGCTGCCTCCAAGGATCACAGAGGATTCTTTCTTCCTCCACATAAATAGCCTCACAGGGGGTAGACAGGAAGAAGAGAGAGCATGGGTGAACGCGTGGACAGCCACGTGAGCATGGCCAATCGGCAGGGGTATTTGTTTTCTATTGCCATGTAACAAATTATCACAAATTTACTGAGTTAAAACAGCAACATGTATTATCTCACACTTTCCTTGGGTCAGGAATCTGGGTACCACTTAGCTGGTTCCTATCTCTGAGACTCACTTGCCACACTGCATTCAGATGTCAGCTGGGAGCTGGGCTACAGTCCCTCTGAGCTTGTGGTTGTTGGTAGAATTCAGTTTCTTGGATCCGTAGACCTCTCGGTGGCCTGTTCTTCCAGGCCTGCCGGAGAATCTCTGACTTCTAGACCTTCTTTGAAAAGGCTTGCCTGATTAGGGCAGACCCACCCAGAATAATCTCCTTTTTTAGTAACTTAGAGTCAACTGATTTGGGACCTTACTTACATCTGCAAAATTGCCTTCCCCACAGTGTAACCTGGCACTCACAGGAGCCCATCCATTATATCCCTGGGCCACATCAAGAGGACCTTATGAGGTGTGTCCAGCAGGGAGCAGGAATCTTGGAGTCATCTTAGAGTTCAGCCTCCTACAGAGGGCAAGAGAGAAAGTGAGCAGTGCTTGTCAATCCTCTCCATTTAGTGACTGTAATTTGGGAAGGGGTTGGAGAGCAGGATCAGAGATATTATTTTAGGTGTTTGCAGCCCCAAGTCATGAGAGAACAGAAACTACTGCTAAGTACAACCTAAGGATAAAAACTTAATTGTGGTAGCTCACAGTGGAAATTTTTATTTATAAAAGAAAAATTGTTATTGATTAGGCAAATTGTTAGGAGCTGTTTCAGGGCCCAGCCTGGTAATGAGAGGAGCTCTCTGCAAGTGTGAGGAGGTTTTATTGCATACAGAGCTCCTGATGAGAGCTGTTGTTAAAGACAAACCCTGCGCATGACTTGTGGGTAACCACGCTCGTTGGACAAAGGCCCAGCTGTTGTGGGTCCTAGTTATTCTCAACAAGGAGGATAAAATTAGAGAGGTGGTTTCTGTCCATTTAACATGTAAAGTGTCAGGAAAAATGGGGTATGACTGTCCTGCATATGGGTTCATCTTTTAAGCCTGTGCCTGCCAGTGGGTTATTTTTTTTTTTTTTTAATCAGGAACAAAATATAAACTATCTATCTTCTGTGCAGAAAATGTTGTCTCTAGTCAGCTGTCCTTACTATTCTTAGTTCCCTGAGAACTATTTAAACCAGTTCTCACTTAATTTGATTAAATAGTCTGTTTTTTTTTTTTTTTAAAACAAACAAATGCTTTGTCCCTCATTAGAAACTCATAGGTTTCTATTATACAAAATATATCTAAGAACAAAAAACCATGTTACACTCTGCAGAACTGTCAACATTTTGCCGGATATTCATCCATACATTTCTGCATTCTAGCATTTATAGACAATTCTACTATATAATAAGAAATGGGAAATTCAGTTTTTGTAATATATTTTCACTTTGATATATATGATGAACATTTATTATCAGCCTTCCACAGTAATGTTTTTAACAACTACTTTAACAACTGCAACTAACCAGAAATACTGTAATTTGTTGAAACAATCTTACATGGGCTATTTAAAGCTTTAGGTAGATAGATGAGCGCTCTTAAGTCAGGGTTATCCACCTTGGATTGGTAGATGCTTCTTAGAGGTTGTAATGCTGTTGTCTTCATCCAGCGTTTACTTCGTTTACCTTCATTTGTTAGGTGCTCTAATGTCGTTGATGCTGCGCTTGCTGCTTACAAAGGCAAAACTTGTGCTTTATGTTTACCTTTCCCCGGGTCTGTTCCCAAGGCTACGTGTAGAGTTTTTAAAAAGCTCTTTTGTGAGCTAGAAGCCCTAATAAACAAACCGCTTTGTTGAGACTGGAGCACTAGCACTGGCACAGTTTATTAATTTTACTGCACGTTACAGACATCACGAGTCAGCGAGGTTGTTCACCTGCACCTCCGTCCTCCGCACAGGCTGTGTGCAGCCGTGTGAGTTGCTGTTTTTCTTTCCCCTTCCCTTCCAAAAATCTGTTTAAACAAAGGTGAGGAAAGGATCGGTTTATTACAAACCCAGACTTTAAAAGTCAGTTACAGGTTTAACCAATTAGAAACCTGAGCTTTGCAAATGTTGAGAGTATTAGGATGAATAGGGAAAGGGGCACTCAGATCCTGGTGGGGCCTTAGGCAGGGGAGGGAAGACAATTCAATGACCCAGATGGTTATCAAGAGAATTTTTTATAGTAATGTAAACAGAGTCATGGAAAGCTCTTGAATCGACATAGAGTTCCCTCATAATCCAGCTGCTATCTATTGAAAGTCAGCTTGTTTTGCTTTTAGAAACACATGGTAGCATTTTTGGTTGGCATCATGATGGGGAAAGGAAACCACTAGCTTTTGGTGCCCAGGGACCTGTGATGGTCAGGACAAGGCCAATCAAGGAAGAATCTTTTTACCTAAAATTCCAGCATGGTCTGGTCGAGAGCCTCAAGCCCTTTGGAACTTTGATTTCTTCAAAGGAATGGAAAAGAAAACAAGAATTTATGGCCATATGTTTTTTTTTTTTTTTTTTCTGGAGCTTCCTAGAAATTGTCTGGTCCTTTCTCTCTCTCCCCCATTTCTCATAGAGGGCCTGCAGAGCTAAGGTTAGAAGGATATTGGTCCATTAAAGGAGATGTGGGTCAGGAGAAAGCAGCACAGATCTTTTTAAGTCTATTTTTCTCCATCTATACTTGGCCTGTAAAAGTTGAGTCATATTTTCTGACAAAAGTCTGTCTGGTTGTTTGTCTCATAGACCAGCTGTTCAAAGGCAGAAATCAGCCAATACTGCCCAGCTGTTAACTCAGCCATCCTCAGGGGAACTCATTCTTTGCCAAAAGAGTCTCAGAAAAGGCCAGAGAGAGGGGAGTTGCAGGGAACACTGACTCAGGCTCAAAATTTGTTTTCAGGCTATTTTATTCCCTTCGGTATGTGAAAGCAGAGGCCACCTACATCATAGCTGGTCTCAGAATTTCTGTCAGAGCTACGGGGGCTTGGGATACTAGCTGGTCCTCCTCTTTTATTTTATATTCTAAGAGACCCAGAGAGGTTAAATGACTTGCCTGAGGTCACAGAGCCATGTAATGTTACAGAGCTGGATCTAAACCCAGGCTTTTTGATTCCAAATAGAGTGTTCTTTCTACTACACCAGCAGCTACCCTTTTGACTTTTTATATTGTTTATTCATGAAGCTTTGCTGACTTCCTTTCTAAAATATTCCTCCACCCCCACCAAGGCATTGCATCATTGTTTCATTCAAACCTTATGTCATTTCTGAGACCATTGGGTTCATGGGCAACAGAAAAGAAACTTTTAAGACCAAAAGGCAAAGGCTCCCTGTTCAGGATGCAGTAAGCAGTTATCCACCACTGTCCAATCATGAAAAAAAAAAAAGTAGAAACATTGTTCTATATTCTCTGTGGGAGAAAAGGATTCAGTTAAGCTATTTGTTTTAATATGTGGTGTTTGTACAGTTTCCCAAAGGGACTGCAGAAAATCTTCACTTTGCTTATTCTCATAGCAACTGTTGACTGGGGGAAAAAATGCACAACCTAAAAATTGAGAGTTATGTTTTATTCGGTGGACAAAAGTGAGGACTTAAGCCCGGGACACAGCAAGAAGAGTCAAGAAAGGGAGTTAGGATATTCAGGAGATTTTTTGCAGCAGAAGACCAGGTAGTTGAACATCAAAAGATTACTGTTAATTAAAGAAAACCGGAAATCTCAAGTTAAGGAATTCAGCACTTTTCTTTGTGTGGGAAGATGCAAGAGTCTGGGCCAACTGAAATCACTCCTTTGATATGCACCTCAATGACTTGGGGCCAGTATCCTGCGTTTTCTCCTCCTGGGTTTCCTTGGGGGTTCTGCTGGAGATGGCTGCAGCAGCTGGCTGCTAGATGGGCTTGGCCGTGAGCAGCCCATTTGTTTCCACCCAGGTTTGACCCCTGGATTGGGAAGATCCCCTGGAGAAGGGAATGGCTACCCTCTCCATGAAGAATCCCATGGACAGAGAAGCCTGGAGGGCCACAGTTCATAGGGTTGCAAAGAGTCCGACACAACTGAGTGACTAACACTGTCAGTTTCACTTTTTTTTTTTAGTTCCTTCAGGCTCAGTGTGCGGGCAGCTGTAACATGATGTCTTGATGGCTGCAACATCCTTACTTTACTGATAGGGCAGGCGACGTTCTGATTCACACAACTCTGAGATCACCTGATTCCACTTATGGTCTTTCTTAGAAAGAGAATATAATGTCCTCTTTTTTTTCACCTTCTGTAGATGATCTTCAACTCTTACAAGGTCAGTTGAAGAGGAGGGGCAGGGCTCTAGCTGGGTGACAGGGACTATCTTGGTGGCAAAGGTACTTAGAGGGATTCCTTTTGGAGCACCTGGACTCCAATTCCAGAGCAAGATGTGAATCTGAGCCTAGCCATCTGTTGAAAAGGATTTGGCCGGCTGCTGCTTAGACCAGGGTCAGGAGTCTTTGAGCATGTCCAGGATGTTTTCTCACAACCAAGATGCTCTATTTTTCTCCCTCTCTGTTGATGCTTCATCATCAAAGACTCTCAGCTGCCCACTGGCTGATGATCTCATTCTTCTTACTGGCCTACTTGGGATTTTCCTTTTATTTTTTCTTTGTCAATGGTACTACCAAAGGGGGAACTTGATAATTCATTTTGACTGTGACCAGTTTTCTTATAAACATTTGAGTGAAGGTTTAAAAAAAAAAAATTGTAATTGCTGGTTAAAAATGAAGAAAAGGCACTGAAGAAATATATGAATGTGATCAAAATGTTGATGATGGTCTACGGTGGACTTACAAGGAATGTGAGAGGTGTTTGAGACTGGAGATATGGGCTTGGTCTTCAAAAAGGGGAAAAGGAAGAAATATCAATTATGAATGATGGGGACTTTCCTGGTGGTCCAGTGGCTAAGACTCTGCACTCCCAGTGGAGGGGGGCCTAGTTTTGATCTGTGGTCAAGGAACCAGATCCCACGTACCCCAACTAAAAGAATCCACATGCCACAACTAAGACCTGGTGCAGCCAAAGAAATAAATTTATAGAAAGTAAATATTAAAAAAAAAATTTGAATTGTGAATGATGAACTGAACTTTAACCCTCTTGGTAAGCAAATGGGAAAACTAGAATCTAGGATGAGATCACTAAGAATAAATGGTATTTAATGAGCCTCATAATCTTTTACAGTGTTTATAGGATGATCAGAGACATATTTAATAATTTGTCCCAATTTTACCAGGGCATGTGTTAACAACCACAATAAAACAGCTATCATTTACTGAACTCTTATTAGTGAAGGGAACTTTTCTAAGTGAGTAATGTCAAATTTCGCTTCATTTTTGGGAGAGGAATGGGTGATTTAGAACCTAACTATGTCTTTTTTTAAAAAAAAATAGTGGAGCTTGCCTTTCTAAATGCTCTGGTTTCTAGTGATGGGACTGGCCCAGCTTGAAGTAGACAGTGTGGGTAACAGAGAGCTATCCGGTGATTTTTTATTCCTTACTGTCCCCAGATGCCCTGTCCTGACCAGGCTGTTGAGTTTCTGTATTCTAGTAGCATTTGGAGAGGAAAAAAGAGTTGGTTACCTCAGTTGGTTGAGTTTTATAAGAGGAAGGAACAAGCAGGAGCGGACGGCCAATGGGAACCATGCTTCGACTAGTGGCCATTGCTAACTGCCTAATCAAGTTGGACGTAACTCTGTGGATGACTGTGAAGTAACTTTCATGTTCACAGCCCACTAATGGTTCTCTGCCAGTTTTCACTTACTGTGGTACCATGTTGTGTCTGGATCAGACTATATCTCCATTTTATCTTCACAACAATTTTGAAAGGCAGAATGTATTCTCCCTAATTTTGGGTGGGGCAGGAAGCATGGGTGATGTGCCCAAAGTGATTGCTGATAATTACAGAGCCAATCCAGCACATGCGTCTTGTGACTAATGACTCCAGCGCATAAAATATTCCTTCAGATGGTTAAGATTCTCTGATGTGTTTCAGCAGGCCAGCAGGAACATGAGTGTGAGATCTGACAGAGAGAGAATCTAAGTGGCTTTAAGCCAGAACCTGTCTGGGTCTCCCAGTTTGGATTTTTTCCTTGCTCTTATCTCAGGGTGAAGGAGTACTTTCTGGCAGTGAATCATCCCTGTGCATTTATGAAACAAGGCAGACAATTCCTCCTACGTCTGAAGTGCTTTCTCTTTTCTCCTTCATGCATTCTAAGGATGAGATTACCTCAGTAATTTTTTCGACATAAGAATAACATCACAAATAAACAATAGCTTTCGAGGGAGTATGCCATTTCTTTTCATAAAAACTTTATGGGCTCTTCTAATTTTTCATATCTGATATCTTTGGCATTGGATCTTGATTTGGAGACAGAATTCTGTAATTGCAAAACATATGTCCTATTCAGAGAATTCTATGGAAGACATTTATGGGACCCTCTTCAGTTATCTATTTGGTAATTCTTAATGATTAGGCACCATCTTTCTTACTACAGAATCTATAGTATCAAGGAGCTTCCCAGGTGGCACAGTGGTAAAGAATCTACCTGCCAATCCCTGGGTCAGCAAGATTCCTTGGAACAGGAAATGGCAACCCACTTCAGTATTCATGCCTGGAATATTCCATGAACAGAGGAGCCTGGTGGGCTACAGTCCATGGGATTTCAGAGTCAGACATGACTGAGCAACTGAGTACCCATCGCACACACACACACACACACACACACACACACACACACACAATTAAGAGTTCAACCTTCCACTCTGATTTCATGTACCACCCTGCACCTCAAGGTCATTTCTCAAATTAGAATGACCAAGAAGCCTCAGATGACTTCATGTTTCTTCCTGCTTTGTCAGTCCATGATTTGGAACCTGTTATAATAATAGGAATTGTTCGTGGAATAGCAAAATCCCAAGTTTTAGTTATTTTAGAGTAGGACTTCCGTTCAGTTCAGCTGCTCAGTCGTGTCCGACTCTTTGTGACCCCATGCACTGCAGCACGCCAGGCCTTCCTGTCCATCATCCACTCCCGGGGCTTACGCAAACTCATGTCCATCGAGTCGGTATGCGATCCAACCATCTCATCCTCTGTCGGCCCCTTCTCCTCCTACCTTCAGTCTTTCCCAGCATCAGGGTCTTTTCCAATGAGTTAGTTTTTCGCATGAGGTGGCCAAAGTATTGGAGTTTCAGCTTCAGCATCAGTCCTTCCAGTGAATATTCAGGACTGATTTCCTTTAGGATGGACAGGTTGGGTCTCCTTGCTGTCCAAGGGACTCTCAAGAGTCTTCTCTAACACCACAATTCAAAAACATCAGTTCTTTGACGTGCAGCTTTCTTTATAGTCCAACTCTCACATCCATGTATGACTACTGGAAAAACCATAGCTTTGACTAGATGGACCTTTCTTTTAATTTCACGTCTGTAGTCACTATCTGCAGTGATTTTGGAGCTCCAAAAAATAAAGTCTGTCACTATTTCCATTGTTTCCCCATCTGTTTGCCATGAAGTGATGGGACCAGATGCCATGATCTTAGTTTTCTGAATGCTGAGTTTTAAGCCAACTTTTTCACTCTCCTCTTTCACTTTCATCAAGAGGCTCTTTAGTTCTTTGCTTTCTGCCATTAAAGGTGGTGTCATCTGCATATCTGAGGTTATTGATATTTCTCCCAGCAATCTTGATTCCAGCTTGTGCTTCCTCCAGCCCAGCATTTCTCATGATGTACTCTGCATATAAGTTAAATAAGCAGGGTGACAGTTTATAGACTTGACGTATCCCTTTCCTGATTTGGAACCAGTCTGTTTTTCCATGTCCAGTTCTAACTGTTGCTTCTTGACCTGTGTATAGATTTCTCAGGAAGCAGGTCAGGTGGTCTGGTATTCCCATTTCTAGGGTAGGACCTAAGAAGGTACAAACAATCAATATCTTAGCCTTCACTGAGGAATATGAGGGAGTGTCCTGGGTGTTTCCTGGTGGAGTAAGTGAAGTGTTATTTATGGAAGGTGTGTGATGAAGGAGGGAAAACGGAGTTGTTTTCTGCTAGGAGAGTGGAGAAGGTTATGTTTGTAGTGGGGGCAGGAGACCCAATTAGAAGAGCCTGACTAAAAGCAGCCCCTGAGTTTGCTCATGTAATGAGAACATAAAAGGGTTGAAACCTGCACATTGAAGGTAAAGGACAGGAGGAGTATCAAGCAAAGGATAAGACGTCAATTAGGAAGAAACTCTTCAGGGACTTCGGGAGAGAGTGAGTAAGAAATTTAAATCTATTTTTTAAAATCTTTTTTGACTGTGGAGAGTTTGGACTCTTGAGTTACGTTGGAGAGTTTTAAGTGTGGGAAGTTAAAATCAAACGTTTTGTTGGCTTTGGCATGTAGGATAGATCAGGCAGAAAGCCCTGCTGGGTCACCAGCACTCTCATTGAGAGTATGCAGGTAGACTCTGGATTAGGGGTCAAAGTGGAGAAGGCAGAAGGGAAGACTCATTTGTCAAGACGGCTGCCTCTCAACATCCCAGGTCTCTGCTCTCCCACTGCAGCTGGAGAGAACAGAAGGGCAGACTTTGTACTGCCTCAGCCTTGAATGGTTCGCTTGATCATGGTTGTGAAGGGCTTGTGTTTGTCAGAGGAATTCAGCTGTTTAGCATAAGGAAGAGGCAATAGAAGGACTCTGGAGGACAGTTTGAGTTTCTCAAAACAAATCCAAGATGACTAGTCCATCTGATATGGACCATGATTTATTTCTAGAACGGTTCTCTCTGCTATGAAAGGACCCTCAGGATTTCCTCCCTTAATATAAGGAGGGGATTGCGTTGATCTCAGCCTCACATTGCCGTTCAAGAAGTATTTGACCATCAGGAATCTGATCCCTGAGTTCTCTGTGGTAGTGATGGGGGAGGCAGCAGGCTCTGCTGAAAGTATATGGGCATGGGACCCAGAAAGCAGGAATCTTGCCCTATTGCACTCTGCCTGACAGTCTCCAGCTGTCCACTCTGGATAATCCTTGATCTTGCCAAGATCAGATACAGCAATGATGTGGAAGTGTTTTGTCATATGTAAACCATTATGTGTTGAGCATGGGAGATGATATTATTATTATTATTATTATATTTTCTTGATGTTTTTGTTCCTATGAGGACTGGTTAGATACTGTTAAGCCACAGAAGGAGAGACCTTTACCAAGCTAAGTCTAGTTTGGGTTCAGAAAGAACAAAGAATTCTATTTGGGGGTATTTGCAGCAGTATATATAAGTAAGTCAGGAAGTAGGTAGACTGAGTTTCTTTGTGCCAGCTAACTCTGAATCTCCTAGTTTTCTTTTGCCAGCAGGAGCCACCCATTGGTGTTTTTCTCTTAATCTCGTTAACTGATTTGTTTGTATAAAATGAAATGATGAATTTTTTTCACATTAAATGTTAAGCTAAGAGCTGCTGTAGACCATTCAGGATTGATTGCGTTTGGAGAAAGGGCATCATTACCTTTGTAATGATGAAGAATGATGTTCAAGAGGAATTATTTAGTAGTATTGGTGCATCTTCCTTGACACACACAGTGTATGTAAAACTTCATACTTCCATAATTAGTAAATTAGGGGTAACCCTTTTTGGAAAAAAAAAAAGAATATATTCTACCAATGGATTTATAGCAGGTTTCCTTTTAGTAAGCCTCCCCAGTGCCTTTATAATTTGATTGACCTTTTCCACATACTTCTTTTACAAAGAAAGCCACATCTGGATATGACAAATCAAAATAAGCATGTTATGGATTTGGGCTCTTTAAAAACCAATTTTTGCTACTGCTTGTAATATTTCAGTAAAGGCAACATCACTTCATCAAAGAAATAAAAGCCTCCCAAACCTCTTGTGTAATAGAGTTCCAAGGCTCAGCTCCCTCCTTTTTTTTTTTTTTTAACATATAGAGAAATATATAATGTACCTAAATTTTGGTATCAGAAAAAAATTAAGTCCCCTTGAAATTTTACTGTAATAAGGTTTGACTTGTGAGCCTTTTTTTTTTTTCCTGTGACTTTGAACAAATGGCCTTTTCTTCTTCGGGTGGTCATCTGGCCCTTTCCTGTGTATGTGTGCAGGGCAGGAATCCCCTCATGTCTAAGGTGGCTTTCCTTGAAGGTGGACCCCTGGCAGAGGAGTAGACTTTGGACTTGGTCAGTAGTCTCTCCTCTCGTCCCTCCCTGCCTTCCTCCTCTCTCCTCTCCCCTTCTTCCCCCTCTCTCCTTCCACTCCCTCCTTCTCTCGTCCCTTTTCCCTCCTCCACAATACAGGCGAACAGTGTTCTGCTGGAGAGAAACCTTCGTTTCTAAAGTGAATTTGAGGTGTGCCGTCAAAATTACTTCCCTGCATTTCTTTGAGGCTTTGAGGGTTGTCAGCATGCTCACTATATCCGTGACTGATGTTTTTGTAGCTTGCTGTGCTCTGGGCAAGGCTTCTAGCTACGATTTTTCAGTAAAAACCCTCTTCCCCTGCCTGAGATGGAGCCTCCAGCCAGAGGCCGGCAGCGGAGGCAGCCGGTTTCCAGGCGGGCCTGGAGAATAGCATCTTTGTGGGGCGCGGGCAGCGAAGCCCGAGCCTTGGACCAGGGCCTCTCGCAAGGAGCAGTCAACTTCTGCTTGCAGAACCTGCGCCCCGCCCGATTCACTGCCCACGGGCAGGGGAACAGGCAAAGCTGAACAAACGCAGGGAGCAGCAACAGGGCGTTTCCCCTCGTCTGTCCTTTTCCTAAGTTGCAGAGCTTTTCCATTTTAATATCGCCTGCCACATTTTAGAAAATTAGTGTAGCAGAGCCGAATAGATTGTTAGCAACAACCGATAATGCTCCTTGTGTTATTACACTCGCTCTGCTGGGAGTGTCTGCCGGGAATCCGTGGAACCCTCCTGTCCATGGAACCCTCCTCTCCATGGACGGGCTCAGGGGGTGAGTGTTTCCCGCCCTTGGCATGTAAAGCCCGTGGACATTTTTCCACCAGGAAACTTCCATTAGATTCATCAAAATGGTGAGAAACTACTGACCAAGTACAAAGTCTACTCTATCACTTCCCCTCAATTTCCAACACACACACACATGCACACACACACAGGGTCACATAGACATGCACACACATAGAGTTTTACAGACGAGGAAAAAGAATCCAGAAGAGATGGGGGTGGTAACCAGTCAGGTGTAGGCTGGGATCAGATCTCCTGTCCCTACTCTGATCTGACACAAAAGATGACTTTGAACCCACCTCTGGGGGACAGAATTGCATTAGAACCTGTTCTATGAGCGCAGTAGTCACAGGATATAGCTAGATAACTCACATCACACTTCAGGACAGTCCTCTCTTTTTTTTTTTTTTTTTTATGTTGTGTGATTCTATTCATTTGAAATGTCCAGAATAGGCAAATCCATAGAGGCAGTAGACTAGAGGTGACCAGGTATAAGGTGGAGGGTAAATAACTGGAAGACACAGTGTTTCTTCAGAGATTGATGAAAATATCCTTTCTTCAGAGATTAATGAAAATATCCTTTCTTCAGAGATTGATGAAAATATCCTGGGGTTAGGTCATGATGATGGTTGTGCAACATAATGGATATACTAAAAATCATAGGACAACACCCTTTAAAATGATTAAAATGGTCAGCTTCATGTTATCAATTTTATATTATCTCAATCAGTTTTTTTTTTGTTTATGATAATATGTTGCATAGCATTCTTTATTTTTTTTTTCTTTTTTTATTATTATTATTATTATTTTTTCCCAGTGGGTTTTGTCATACATTGATATGAATCAGCCATGGATTTACATGTATTCCCAATCCCGATCCCCCCTCCCACCTCCCTCTCCACCCGATTCCTCTGGGTCATCCCAGTGCACCAGGCCGGAGCACTTGTCTCATGCATCCCACCTGGGCTGGTGATCTGTTTCACCATAGATAGTATACATGCTGTTCTTTTGAAATATCCCACCCTCACATTCTCCCACAAAGTTCAAAAGTCTGTTCTGTATTTCTGTGTCTCTTTTTCTGTTCTGCATATAGGGTTATCGTTATCACCTTTCTAAATTCCATATACATGTGTCAGTATGCTGTAATGTTCTTTATCTTTCTGGCTTACTTCACTCTGTATAATGGGCTCCAGCTTCATCCATCTCATTAGGACTGGTTCAAATGAATTCTTTTTAATGGCTGAGTAATATTCCATGGTGTCTATGTACCACAGCTTCCTTATCCATTCATCTGCTGATGGGCATCTAGGTTGCTTCCATGTCCTGGCTATTATAAACAGTGCTGCGATGAACATTGGGGTGCACGTGTCTCTTTCAGATCTGGTTTCCTCAGTGTGTATGCCCAGAAGTGGGATTGCTGGGTCATATGGCAGTTCTATTTCCAGTTTTTTAAGGAATCTCCACACTGTTTTCCATAGCGGCTGTACTAGTTTGCATTCCCACCAACAGTGTAAGAGGGTTCCCTTTTCTCCACACCCTCTCCAGCATTTATTGCTTGTAGACTTTTGGATAGCAGCCATCCTGACTGGCGTGTAATGGTACCTCATTGTGGTTTTGATTTGCATTTCTCTAATAATGAGTGATGTTGAGCATCTTTTCATGTGTTTGTTAGCCATCTGTATGTCTTCTTTGGAGAAATGTCTGTTTAGTTCTTTGGCCCATTTTTTGATTGGGTCATTTATTTTTCTGGAATTGAGCTTCAGGAGTTGCTTGTATATTTTTGAGATTAATCCTTTGTCTGTTTCTTCATTTGCTATTATTTTCTCCCAATCTGAGGGCTGTCTTTTCACCTTACTTATAGTTTCCTTTGTTGTGCAAAAGCTTTTAAGTTTCATTAGGTCCCATTTGTTTAGTTTTGCTTTTATTTCCAATATTCTGGGAGGTGGGTCATGCTGGGAAAACTGGTCAACCACTTGTAAAAGAATGAAACTAGAACACTTTCCAACACCATACACAAAAATAAACTCAAAATGGATTAAAGATCTAAATGTAAGACCAGAAACTATAAAACTCCTAGAGGAGAACATAGGCAAAACACTCTCCGACATAAATCAAAGCAAGATCCTCTATAGTCCTCTCTTTATAAATGCCCTTTAAGCGTCTTCTGTTTCTCCCTCGCCCAGCCTGGGTCTCACTCACAGTAGCTGCTCTCTCTGTTGACTGAGGGAACCTCCGTGGTGATAAGATTCTTATAAAACTAAGATAGATTCTTAGTTTTATACAGCCAGTTCTTTGAGCTCAAGAATTATGAATCCTTCATCTTCCTCCTGCTCTGCTTGCCTTCCTCACCCCATAATCCTGGCTCCTGGGGCAGTTGCCAGCAGGAGACAGTCCAGATTTAAAATCCCTCACTCTTACCTTGTAAGTTCCTTCTGACAACTACTGACCTGCAAACACTAGTGTCAATGCTTAGAGCTAAGGGTAACTTTGCATAAAATTAGCAATTTATATAAGATTACTTCTTGAGAAACCTATATGAAGATCAGGAAGCAACAGTTAGAACTGAACATGGACCAACAGACTGGTTCCAAATAGGAAAAGGAGTATGTCAAGGCTGTATATTGTCACCCTGCTTATTTAACTTATACGCAGAGTACATCATGCGAAACGCTGGGCTGGAAGAAGCACAAGCTGGAATCAAGATTGCCAGGAGAAATATCAATAACCTCAGATATGTAGATGACACCACCCTTACGGCAGAAAGTGAAGAGGAACTAAAAAGCCTCTTGATGAAAGTGAAAGAGGAGAGTAAAAAAGTTGGCTTAAAGCTCAACATTCAGAAAACTAAGATCATGGCATCTGGTCCCATCACTTCATGGGAAGTAGATGGGGAAACAGTGGAAGCAGTGTCAGATTTTATTTTTGGGGGGCTCCAAAATCTCTGCAGATGCTGATTGCAGCCATGAAATTAAAAGACGCTTACTCCTTGGAAGGAAAGTTATGACCAACCTAAATAGCATATTAAAAAGCAGAGACATTATTTTGCCAACAAAGGTCCGTCTAGTCAAAGCTATGGTTTTTCCAGTGGTCCTGTATGGATGTGAGAGTTGGACTGTGAAGAAAGCTGAGTGCCGAAAAATTGATGCTTTTGAACTGTGGTGTTGGAGAAGACTCTTGAGAGTCCCTTGGACTGCAAGGAGATCCAACCAGTCCATCCTGAAGGAGATAAGTCCTGGGTATTCATTGGAAGAACTGATGCTGAAACTCCAATACTTTGGCCACCTCATGTGAAAAGTTGACTCATTGGAAAAGACTCTAATTCTGGGAGGGATCAGGGACAGGAGGAGAAGGGGACGACAGAGGATGAGATGGCTGGATGGCATCACCGACTCGATGGACATGAGTTTGAGTAAACTCCGGGAGTTGGTGATCGACAGGGAGGCCTGGTGTGCTGCGATTCATGGGGTCACAAAGAGTCGGACACAACTGAGTGACTGAACTGAACTGAACAACTTTAAAACATTTTATTTATTTATTTATTGACTGTGATGGTCTTTGAAGCAGAAGTAGATGTTTTTCTGGAATTCCTTTGCTTTTTCTATGACCCAGCAGATGTTGGCAATTTGACATCTGGTTCTTCTGCCTTTTCTGAATCCAGCTTCAACATCTGGAAGTTCTTGGTTCATATACTGTTGAAGCCTAGCTTGTAAGATTTTGAACATTACCTTGCTAGCATGTGAAATGAGTGCAATTGTGCAGTAGTTTGAATGTTCTTTGGCATTACCCTTTTTTGGGATTGGAATGAAAACTGACCTTTTCAAGTCCTGTGGCCACTGCTGAGTTTTCCAAATTTGCTGCCACATTGAGTGCAACACTTTAACAGCATCATCTTTTAGGGTTTGAAATAACTCAGCTGGGATTCCATCACCTCCACTAGCTTTGTTCGTAGTGATGCTTCCTAAGGCCCACTTAACTTCGTACTACAGGATGTCTGGTTCTAGATGAATGATCACACCATCATGGTTATCTAGGTCATTAAGATCTCTTTTGCATAATTCTTCTGTGTATTCTTGCCACCTTTTCTTAATAGCTTCTGCTTCTGTTAGTTCCATACCATTTCTGTCCTTTATTGTGCCGATCTTTGCATGAAATGTTATCTTGGTTTTACTAATTTTCTTGAAGAGATCTCTAGTCTTTCCCATTCTATTGTTTTCCTCTTTTTCTTTGCATTAATCACTTAAGAAGGCTTTCTTATCTCTCCTTGGTATTCTTTGAAACTCTGCATTCGGATGGATATAGCTTTACTTTTCTTTTTTGCCTTTAGCTTCTCTTCTTTTCTTAGCTCTCTGTAAGGCCTCCTCAGACAACCGTTTTCCCTTTTTGCATTTCTTTTTCTTGGGGATGGTTTTGATCACCGCCTTCTGTACAGTGTTACCAACTGTCTGTAGTTCTTCAGGCACTCTGTCAGATTTGATCCAATAAATCTATTTGTCACTTCTACTGTATAATCATAAGGGATTTGATTTAGGTCATACCCGAATGGCCTCATGATTTTCCCTACTTCCTTCAATTTAAGTCTGAATTTTGCAGTAAGGAGTTCAAGTTCTGAGCCACAGTCAGCTCCCAGTCTTGTTTTTGCTGACTGTCTAGAGCTTATCCATCTTCAGCTGCAAAGAATATAATCAATCTGATTTCAGTATTGACCATCTGGTGATGTCCATGTGTAGACATTAAACCCTATTTAATTTAGATGGTTTTTATAAAAAAAAAAAGCTTTTCAAAATATTGACTGCTATGCCAGTGAAGCATTACGTGCTTTACATGCATTATTTAATTAAATCATCATAACAGGAAGCTGGTACTATTGTTATCCTCACAAGGAGCAAACTGAAGTTTAGAGAACTGAAGGATCTTCATCAGGTTTGCACAACTAGGAGCCAGGATTCAAATCCAGTTGTCTGGCTTCAAAGCTGTGCTGCTCCAGTATCATATGGACACTGTTAGGGCTGGAATGAAAGTGTTAGGTATTAGAATAAAGGGAAAGAAGACGTCACAGGATGATTGGGGCCAGGTTGCATTAATTTAATGCAGGAGCATTAAATATCAGGTCTTCAGTAATGGGGAGACAGACTTTGAAATGAATCCATAAAAGAACTTGCATGCATCTTCACTGAGGAGATGAGGAACACTCATGTCATGAGACAGAGGTTTGACCCAAGCAGGAAGTTTCTTCCAACTTGGAGAGTCTGTGACTTTGAACCCTTTGGCAGAACTATGCTCTGAAGCAAGTACATACGTCCATCTTTATTGCTGACACCCCATAGAAGTGATACCAGGAGACTCTCAATCTAACAATCCCCTGACAACAGTTCTACACTTTGAATGTTGAAGACTGTGTGTTCATAATGGGTGAGGGAATGGGCTATCAGTGAGTCTGTCTTTTTTTAAACTTCAGTCTCTGCTATGTGTCAGCTTTAGAGGCTGACCTAAACGGTGGGGCATTCTGTGGTAGAAAGGGCGTAGACTTTGGGACTGGCTAGACTAGGGATGGAATAGTAATTCAGCTATGCAGTGCTAACCGTGGGCAAGGTACCTAACCACACTGAGCCCTAGTTTTCTCATCTATAAATGGGGACAAGCCTATCTTATCAGAAAGCACCTACCTTATGTTCCAAAAGTCAAGAACTTAGTCCGTCGGATGAGCCTACCACCTGATCCTGTTAGCATCTTCATTAATGATCAGCATCAGCATCATGTTTTCACCCTGGTTACAATTTCTCCATGGGGTTAGATTGTGAAGCTTAGATACCTCTTTCCTAGGAGAAGCAATGTGGGGAAAGTTTGTTCAGTTTGCAGTAAGAAGATCTATGTCAAGTCCAAGCTCAAATAGTTCATGACTCTGACCCTGGACAATAGGTTTAAAACCAACTTCCCAGGATTGTTGTAAATGTTGGTTGAGGGAAAAGCTGTGAAAACATTATAAACCAATAACCTCTTAGACAGAATGGTAAAACTCCATTATGCCATAGCTTTAAAAGAATTCAACTGACCATTTCATAACCCTTGATCTACTACACGAGTAGTCCTTTGCTCAAGTGTTTCTCAGCAGAAAGCCTCCATCTTTGAGGCTCACTTTGCTCGTTTCTCTGGTGTTCAGCCTCTAGGACTGTATGCCCTTCTCTCATTGGCATTAAAGATAGTATGATTCTGGCCTGATCCCTGCATGGCCCATGGTGTCTTGACCTGTCTACTGAGTCCTAGGGCCCACTGCTGCCAGGGGGACCCAGCTGGAGCTAATTTGCTGGGCTGAGTCACTGCATCTGGTTGGGACAAGTTGGGCGTATTTTTTCAATCTCAAGTGTCTCTCTGGTTCCTTCTCCTGCTTACCCCTTTGCTGAGTGCCTCGGCGTAGGTGGTGGTTAAGCACAGTCGCTCCCTTCTTTTGAGGGGCTTCGTTTTCCGGGGTGAAGGTTGTCATAATGTGCTTGGTAACAGCCGTGAGTTCTTCAGGACCTCCTGTCATTTAGGGCTAAATTGTTTGGTGACATGATAATTGCTACAGAATCCAATGTGAAGGGAGGTCAAGGATGGTTAGCCCAGTGAAAGAAGGTTTATTACTGCTTATCCAGGGGATGTTCATGAAAACATTCATTAGTGCTGCTCAGGAGAAAGAAAATAGTGTCAGCAGAGTAGTCCAACCTGGCAACTTCCATGGGAAAGCACGGACAACCAAAGAGAGCCTTGCCTCAGGATAAAGTGGGATTCCAGAGGCTTAGCTGGGCTCGCACAGCCGGCCAGGGCTGACACTGCAGCGCAAGGATGGAATCGTGGCTTGAGAATGCAGGGGTTGTGAATTCAGGACTTGCTTTTGCATTCTACATTGTGTCATTTATTTGTCTTTTAGTTTCCTTAATTTCCGTCTTGAATTCTGTCAGATGCTTGCAGAGTATTTGCCATCAGGCAACAAGTAAATTTGTCTTTGGGGATCTGCTTAGGGAATCAGACCCTGGCTTCAGGTCATCAGTGAATCTAGTTCTAGTTCTTTTCTAGTCTTTTCTCTTCTTTTTTTATGGCTGTGTGGTGGCTTCTCTTGCTGCGGGACATGGGCTCTAGAGTAGAAGGGCTTCAGTAGTTGGGGTGTACAAACCCATGTCCCCTGCATTGGAGGTAGATTCTTAACCACTAGACCGCCAGGGAAGTCTCTGGGTTCTAGTCTTAACCTTAAAGCTGTTCCACTCCTTGCCATGCAAGGTCTGGTCCATGGGTGAGCAGCATTACTTGGGAGCTGATCTTGGGCCCACCTGCATTTGTGAATCATCTTCTATGTCTTAACATCCCCAGCTGAATCATCTGCACCTAAAAGTTTGGTTGAAGTGATATGGCTAGAGAAGGCAGGGCTTTTTCTATCTTCTTCTTTTTTTTTTTTTTTTTAATATTTAGCCTCAGGTCTTAGTTACGGCCCCTGGGATATTGCATTGTGGTGCCTGGATTCTCTAGTTGTGGTGCACAGGTGTGTATGGGCTTAGTAGCCCCGAGGCATTTGGGTTAATAGTTCCCTGACCAGGGAACCAAGAACTTCCAGATGTTCAAGCTGGATTTAGAAAAGGCAGAGGAACCAGAGATCAAAATGCCAACATCCACTGGATTGTAGAAAAAGCAAGAGAATTTCAGAAAAACATCTACTTCTGCTTCATCAACTACACCAAAGCCTTTGACTGTGTGGATCACAACAAACTGGAAAATTCTTAAAAGAGATTGGAATACCAGACCACCTGACCTGCCTCCTAAGAAATATGTGTGCAGGTCAAGAAGCAGTGGTTAGAGCCAGATATGGAACAATGGACTGGTTCCAAATTGGGAATGGAGTACATCAAGGCTGTGTGTTGTCATCCTGCTTATTTAACTTATATGCAGAGTACATCATGAGAAATGCTGGGCTGGATGAAGCACAAGCTGGAATCAAGGTTTCTGGGAGAAATAGCAATAACCTCGGATATGCAGATGATACCACCCTTATGGTGGAAAGCGAAGAGGAGCTGAAGAGCCTCTTGATGAAAGTGAAAGAGGAGAGTGAAAATGCTGGCTTAAAACTCAACATTCAGAAAATTAAGACTATGGCATCTGGTCCCATCACTTCATTGGCAAATAGATGGGGAAACAGTGACAGACTTTATTTTCTTGGTCTCCAAAATCACTGCAGATGGTGACTGCAAGCATGAAATTAAAAGATGCTTGCTGCTTGGAAGAAAAGCTATGACCAACCCAGATAGCGTATTAAAAAAGCTGAGACATTACTTTGCCAACAAAGGTCCTTCTAGTCAAAGCTATGGTTTTTTCAGTAGTCATGTATGGATGTGAGAGTTGGACTATAAAGAAAGCAGAGTGCTGAAGAATTGATGCTTTTGAACTGTGATCTTGGAGAACATTCTTGAGTCCCCTGGACTGCAAGGAGATCCAACCAGTCCATCCTAAAGGAGATCAGTCCTGAATATTCATTGGAAAGACTGATGTTGAAGCTGCAACTCCAATACTTTGGCCGCCTGATGTGAAGAACTGACTCATTTGAAGAGACCCTGATGCTGGGGAAGATTGAAAGTAGGAGAAGAAGGGGATGACAGAGGATGAGATAGTTGGATGGCATCACTGACTCAATGGACATGAGTTTGAGCAAGCTCCTGGAGTTGCTGATGGACAGGGAAGCCTGGCATGCTGCAGCCCATGGGGTTACAAAGAGCTGGACATGTCTAAGTGACTGAACTGAACTGACCAGGGATTGAACCCTCATTCCCTGCACTGGAAGGAAGATTCTTAACCACTGGGCTACCAGGGAAGTTCCTTTATCTTCTTATTTATTATTTTGTATCCACAGGACCTATCTAAAGTTTAGCATACAGTGGTTGCAAAATCCATGAATCTTTCTCTGACTTTGAGCATGTCCAAACTGCTAGGGACTTTGTAAACTTCCAGGGACTTAATTGTAAAGTGGTGTAAAGAGAGGGGTGGTGAATGGAGTTGGTATCAACCTTCAGTGTTTGAAAAACAGACATGAACATTTGAATGACTGATGATGGCAGTGGTGATCTTATTTTTTTTTTATTTTAATTTTTAATTAGAGGATAATTGCTTTACAATATTGTGATGGTTTCTGCCATACATCAACATGAATTGGTTTTAATATGGCTATCTTTGACCTAATAAGTCAAAAGCTCTGAAGATGGGTCATAGGATTTCTATGTTTTAAAATTTCCTGTTATGTTCAGTAATGTTTATTATAGTATCATACATATAAACAATCTTTAAATGTCCCTTAAGAGGAAATGAATAAATATAATGTAATACAATTCAAAAATCAAAATTAAAGAATAGAGCTACACATACAAACATTAATAAGTCTAAAGAATTTTTTTGAGAGAAGAAAGTTGCAGAGGAGGTGTAAAGTATGGTACTATTTAAAGTTAAAAAAAAAACCTGTGTGTATGTAATGGAAACATACTTATATAGTAGAAGTGTCAAGTTCTAGATGGGAAAAATAAACACCAAGTTCAGGGCATTAGTTAACTTTGAGAGAGAAGAAGGGGATTAAATGGGAGCTTCATGTTTTATTATTTTTTTTAAAATAAAGAGTAAAGAAATAAAGGTTGTAGTAGCAAACTTGGGAAAAAAGCAACATGGAAAAAAAGATTTTTTTGAAAAGGTATTATCATCATTATTACTCATTATCATCATTATTCATGTTACCATTCTCTATACTTTTTCTGAATGCTTAAAATATTTCATTATAAAACAACTAAAACAAAATCCTCCTGATAATTGTGATGCAAACAGTTGACATTCTTTCTAAGGGGATTTTAAATATATAAATATTTTTTCACTTGGCTGCATCAGGTCTTGGTTGTTGCACACAGGATCTTCACTGCTGAGTGTGGGATCTGTTTCAGCATCAGAATCATTTTAGTTGCAGCCTGCGAACTCTTAGTTGCTGTATTGTTGTTGTTGTTTAGTTGCTAAGCCATGTCTGCCTCTTTTGCCACCTCATGGACTGTAACCCACCACGCTCCTCTGTCCATGGGATTCCCCAGGCAGGAATACTGGAGTGGGTTGCCATTTCCTTCTCCGGGGGATCTTCCCGACCCAGGGATCGAACCTGCATCTCCTGCATTGGCAGACGGATTCTTCACCACTGAGCCATCTGGGAAGCCCCCACCTTGTTGTTCAGTCGCTCAGTCGTGTCTTACTCTCTGCGACCCCTGTGGGCTGCAGGCGGCAAGGAAGCCCTCATGCTTACTCTTAGTCGTAGCATGTGGGGTCTAGTTCCATGACCAGGGAATGAACCCGGGCCTTCTGCTTTGGGAGCTCGGAGTCCTATCCACTGGACCACCAGGGAAGTCCCTCTCAGGAAATTCTTGCCTTAGATATGTCTAAGGACCTTTCAGTTTTAAATATGTTTGTGCACAGAGAGCTCTTACCCACCCACCCTCTCTTGTTCTCTTACATGACACATGCCTATTAGGATGTACCCGAGGTCTGTGGCTTCTCTGCATTCTGTCCTGATGAAATGCAGCTTTTCTCATGTTTGTGCTGTTGGTGAAACCCACCCATCTGACGCTGCTTTAAGGACCTAGCCTACAAGGCCTCTTCTCTGTTGTCTTCTGTTTTTTCTGGAAGGGGGCGGTTCTGACCTACAACTCTCCTAACCTTAGAGCTCTAACCTTAGGGTCACCTCCTGCCCCCACCTTCCCTAAGCCGCATTCATTTTCATAACACCTTCACTGACCCTTCAGTTCCATGGTAGGACTTAGTTGCCCTGTGACTCTTACAAATTTTCATCACCTCCCCCCAAGTATCATCATTTGCAATCAGTTCTCTTATTACTCTACCTGCTTTCCAAACTTCCTTAAGTGTCCCTGAAGTTTAATCAGTAACGATGACACTTGTTGGTCTATGACTCAGGGAACGTTTAGAAGGCAGAAGTGGCTCTAACAGCTGGTGTCAACCAAACTTTTAAATTAAATTAGTTTAGAATTATTTCTAATATACTCTGCAGCATGAGTTCTAAACCAAGGGTAGGAACTTCCCTGCTGCTCCAGTGATTAAGACTCTGAGCTTCCATGAGGGGCTCACTGTCAGTTCCTGGTGTAGAGCTAACATCCCACATAACCTGTGGCCAAAATATTCTTTAAAAAATTATAATAAACCAAGGGTGAGGAACTTCCCTGGTGGTCCAGTGGTTGAGACTTTACCTTCCAAGGCAGGGGGTGAGAGTTCAGTGCCTGGTTGGAGAGCTAGGATCCCACATGTCTCATGGTCAAGAAACCAAAATATAGGACAGAGACAATATTATAAATTCAGTAAAGACTAAAAAAATGGTCCACGTTAAAAAAATAAGTAAACCAAGGGTGATCGTCCCCTTACTCCCCCCAGGGCTATTTGACAGTGTCTAGCAGCAGCAGCAGCTGCAGAGACATTTTTGGTTTTCACAACTAGGGGAGTGCTACTGGCCTGGTGAGGGTAGAGGCCAGGGATGCTGCCAAACACCCCAAGGCACAGAACAGCTGCACCCCCCGTAACAAGGAATTTGCCATCTAAAATGGCAGGAGTGCTGAGGTTGAGAAACTTGGCTCTATAGACCCTCATATGAATATCCCTCTATCAGTGAGGCAGAATGGATGGGGCTACAGTCCTATAAGTGTGGGGCTGTGGAACAGGGAGTGCGGGACTCCCTGCGGGGCTGTGCAGAGACCATTCCTGTTTCATCATCCTGGCAGGGTGGGGGCTAGGGGGGTGATGCTGTTGGAGATGGAAGATGGGAAGAGATGAAGTAGATTAAGGAAAAACTAGAGAGGAACAAAGTCCAGGTACTTGGGAGAATAGAGGAAAGCTTATTCGGATGCCTTTGAACTTGGCACTTGGCTATGAATAACACTTTCATGCTAGAGAAATGCAGGATAGCTTGCTTATTTTCAGATATTTCCATTGTGAAAGGTGGTAGATAGTTGCAGTCATGGCCCCGAGTGACTCATGCCATCCTGTTTCCACTGGCCTGCAGTGTGATTCTTGCCATTCCTCTGTTCAAGAGGTGGTGTCTCTTTTCATCCCATGAATCTGGGCTGGCCTTGTCACTTGCCTTGACCTAAAGAATGTGGAGGGAGTGATGTTGTGTGACCTCTGGGGCCATTCAGCTTTGGCTTTCTCCCTCCAGGAACATTTCTACTGTCATGCGAGAACTCCCCGCCTGATAAAGCCTCTTTGCGGGAAAGGCCCAGGCACCCAGTGTCCCAGCCCAGCCCAGCCCCCGCCAAAATTCCAGCTCATTGCATCTCTGCCAGTGAACGCAGATGAATCAGTGTATCCACCCAGCCAACCCATAGCATAGTGAGAAACAATAAATCATGGCTATTTAAAGCCACTTGTCTTTGGGGTGGTTTGCTACACAGCAATAGATAATTGGACATTGTGCATGAGTGACTTCATTTGGATGTTGTTAGAAGTTGTGGATATTTTGGTGTTAGAACGTGTGCGAATGTGCTAAGTCGCTTCAGTTGTGTCCAACTCTGTGCAGCCGTATGGACTGTGGCCTGCTAGGCTCCTCTGTCCATGGGATTCTCCCGGCAAGAATGCTGGAGTGGGTTGCCATGCCCTCCTCCAGGGAATCGTCCTGACCCAGGGATTGAACCGCGCCTCTCATGTCTCCTGCATTGGCAGGCAGAATCTTTAGCACTGGCACCACCTGGGAAGCCCTTGTGTTAGAATATGTGTGTAAATATCAGACCATGGTTAAAAGACACTGAGTTCTTCCTCCTTTGCACTTGTAGCACTTCTCGGAGCTTCTGGATGAGTTCTCCCAGAACGTCTTGGGCCAGCTCCTGAACGACCCTTTCCTCTCAGAGAAGAGTGTGTCGATGGAGGTGGAGCCGTCCCCGACGTCCCCGGCGCCCCTCATCCAAGCTGAGCACAGCTACTCCCTCTGTGAGGAGCCACGGGCCCAGTCGCCATTCACCCACATCGCCGCCAGCGACAGCTTCAATGACGGTAAACCCAGAGTGGGGGAAGCAGCTGGGACCTTGGCACCTCTGGCCCTGACCTCCTTGAGGGTGCGGAGCGTGTGTTACAGTATCATCAGCACGCACTTCAGCCACATACCTGCTGTGTGTGGCCTGTGCTTGGGCCCTGGGGAAATGCAAAGAGGCACAGAATGTAGCTCTACCTGAGACTGTGTGCTCTGGGAATTTGCTAGAACTGAATGGTACTAATTGCTCTTTTTGACCCTGTGGACTGGGCATCAAAGCATCCTTTCACATGTCAGGTTGGCCTCTCCAGTACATCCACCATTTCAAGAGGTCATGCCATGTTTGTTTTTTTCCCCTGAGAAAGAATGTTTATGACCACTCTTCTCCATAAACACTTCTTGGGTATCCTCTGGACCCATTTCCGACATGTTTCCTTAACCCCATGTATAGGAGATCTTGACAAGCATTCCTAGACTTTCTCGTTGGTTACCCTTTCATGCCCATTATCAAGGCCATTAGCTTGGTATGTGTTGAGAGTTTAGTTTTCCTGGTCTTAGAGATGTTCACATGTTTTTACCATTGCTCCATAGGACTTTAGTTGGTACAGGCTCTATGAAACTTTTAAAATTGAATTTTCTATGTTTGCTTTCCTAGAAGTATAACCACCTATTTTAGTATCTTGAGTAAGTTTTGAAAACTGTATCCTCTAATGCTAGTTTGGCATATGGTCTCTTCTCCCAGCAGGATGGCAGAGTGCAGGATGGTCCCTAACTTGATGTCCTCTGTCTTGACCTAGATTTCCCCTCCCCTCCTATACCACTCTACACATGACACGTCTTGTGAAGTGACTACCTACAGGATGGGGTGCCTCCTGCTTCCTTGGGTTAAAGGCACATGCCTGTGTTCACTTCACAAAGAGGCCATTAGCTTTGTGGGGGAATCCCTTCTCCAGTTGGGGTTCTTAGATCTATCACATGCATGCATGTGCATGCTCAGTTGTGTCTGACTCTTTCAACCCCCAGGCTGTAGCCTGCCAGCCTCCACTGTCCATGAAATTTTCCCAGCAAGACTGCCGGACTAGGTCACCATTTCCTCCTCCAGGGGATCTTCCCGAGCCAGAAATTGAACCCACGACTACTGCGTCTACTGCATTAGCAGGCAGATTCTTTACCATTGATCCACCTGGGAATCCCTCATAGATCTACTGTGCTGTATGTGGGAAACCCAGGTTTCCCATATTGCAGATGGATTCTTTTACCAACTGAGCCACCAGGGAAGCCCAAGAATACTGGAGTGGGTAGCTTATCCCTTCTCCAGAGGATATTCCCAACCCAGGAATCAAACTAGGGTCTTCTACATTGCAGGCAAATTCTTTACCAGTTGAGCTGCCAGGGAAGCTTCTTAGATCTACTAATGACCTCTAACAGAACCAACTCTGGGATCAGTAAAACATCTTATCTTGGGACAGAGAATGCTGCAGGTTTTTTCTTTCTCAGGCTCATTCTTCTTTTGATTAGAGGTCTACCCACAAACAGCCCAGAAACTTTGGCCTTCTGTCCTCAGTGAAGGGACGGTCCCAAATCTGTGGGTGAGTTCTTTCCTGACTGGACCCTTTGGAGCCCTAACTGTATTCTCAGATTTCTCCTGACGAGGGGTTAGATGCATGATGATCTAATCCTTCTCTGTGGTTTCTCTACTGTCCCTGCCTCAACAAGGGAACAGGGTGAGGGGAAGTCCCCTGGGAGGGACGGAAGGAAATACAGCTGAAATAATTCGAGGATGTGGAGCTGTTCTGAGGGTAACATGAGATGATGTGTTTAAAGAACCTGGGACAGTGCCCACCACATAGCATTTCAGTGACTCAGTGTTTCTTCCTTCTCTCCTCACCTCCTCTTTCTTCCTCTGTTGTTGCAGAGTTGTTATTGTTCGTTTTCCTGATCCCCTTCTTTTCCTCCTGCTTCTCCTCCTTTCACTCTTTCTTCTCCCCTCCTCTGCTCTCCATCTTTTTTCCCCTTTCAGTTTCTTATTAAATCATTTCCAGGAATGACCTCTGTTCAAATTCAGGGATATGGTCTCTGATATGACTATATACCCTTCATTTTATTGTAACGTGGAGGACAACTATAGAGAGTCAGCCTTTTTCTGCATTTTAGCTTAGATAAACTCATGCAGTCCCTGCCTTAGTTGCTTTTTTTTTTTTTTTAATGGACTGTAGCACTAGATGGGAGATTAGACTAAATGACCTTTAAGATTTCTCCCAGTGCTGAGGTTCTATGTGGATGTGGTTTCTGTTTAATGTTTCTAACTGCCTTTGCATATGGTTTTCCCATTCTCTCTCTCTCTTTTTTTTAATATTCTTCTTTATATGAACTATTTTAAATGTCTTTATTGAAATTGTTACCATATTGTTTCTGTTTTATGTTTTGGTGTTTTATGTTTTGGTGTTTTTGGCAGTGAGGCAAGTGGGATCCTACCTCCACAATCAGGGATTGAGCCCGCATTCCCTACATTGAAAGATAAAGTCTTAAACACTGGACTACCAGGGAAGACACTACCCATATTCTCTTTACTGGTTTGCCTCTGTTATTCCTACAGTTCCTTTGATGCCTCTATTTCAAGCCCTACTTCCCTTTGTGGAAGTCATTTCTAATACCTCTTGTATAGTTATTTACTGCTGTGTTAACAGATCTCCCAAAATTCATGGCTTAAACTAGCAATAATCATTTATTACCTCTCATGATTTCTGTGGATCAAGAATTCAGGACTTGCTCACATAGGTGGTTCTGGCTGTTGACTGAAAAAAACTCACAACTTAAAAGTTGAGAATTATGTTTTATTTGATGGACTTTCTGAGGACTGAAGCCTGGGATGCAGCTTCTCAGATAGCTCTGAGGTTCTGTTCCAAAGAGGTAAGGGAGGAGTCAGGTTATATAGGAGTTTTTGCAACAAAATCCAGGTAGTCAGAACATTCAAAAATTACTGTTAATTAAAGAAAAACCAGACATGTCAAGATAGTGAATTTAGCATTTTTCTCTGTTTCAAGAAGATGAAAGATCCTGGGCTCATTGAAATCATTCTTCTGATATGCATCTTAACTATCTAGGACCAGTAACTTGTTCTTTCCCATCCTGAGTTCCTTCATGGCTCACTGTGTCCTCAGATGGTAGAAAGTACTGGAGCCCTGTGGGGACTCTTTTACAAGGGCATTAATTTCATTACAGAGGGTGTCACCCTCATGACCTAATAATCTCCCCAAGGCCCAACCTCCTATGACCATTACTTTGGGCATTAGAATTTCAGCATGTGAATTCTGGGAGGACACAAACATTCAAACTCTAGCAAAAGGAGAGTTGACATTTTAACTAGCATAGACAGGGAAGGCCTTTCTTTAAAGGTAGCATTTGAGCAAAGATCAGCAGATGAGGAAAAGAACTAGGTGTATGTGCAAGAGGCTTCTAGGCAGAGGGGATGGCCCTGTGTCAGGGGTGTGATAACAACATAGCAACACCTCTGTTGTATTCCATTATCTGTGGAGCTAGTCAGCCATGCAGCAGCCTTGGTTCTAGAATATGCAGATCAGAGCTGGCCTAAACAATCTGGGCAACTTTCCCCTTCAAATCCATGTTTGCTGAGCACTTAACATGTGTTCTAGATACTTGTGAGACAGTGATAGTAAAACTTGGTGTGTACTAAGTCACTTCAGCCATGTCCATCTCTTTGCAACCCTATGGAGCCCGCCAGGCTCCTCTGTCCATGGGATTCTGCAGGCAAGAATACTGGAGTGGGCTGCCATGTCTTCCTTCAAGGGGATCTTCCCAACATAGAGATTGAACCCACATCTCTTTATTTCTCCTGCATTGGCAGGTGAATTCTTTACCACTAACACCACCTGGGAAGCCCAGTAAAACTTAGATTCTTACCTCAAAGTAGCTCAGAGTCTAGGGAAGATACCATGTACCCCAATATTTGATCAGACTGAATACGAGCAGTGTCCTGAGAGTAAACTGTAGCAGCTCAGAGGAGAGAGAGCATGCCCAGGGATGATCACAGGAAAAGTTGCAGGAACGAGGCAGAATTTCATTTGAGCCCTGAAGTGTTGAGTAGAGTTGAAACAGTGGTGATGGTTGGAGGGAAGCAGATAGTGGATACAGGGCTAGGACACTGATTCTTCTAAAACAAAACCCTGAGTGAAATGATTACAAATAAGCAGGTTTCCAAAAGTTCAGGATCCCCTCCTCTTCCTGATAACATTTTTTTTTTTTTTTTTTTGCTTTCTAATGCTAATCAGTATACCTGTAGCATAAAGGAGCCACCTACTTATAGCTTAGTGTGGGGAGAAATGATCAATATTTTTCAGGAAGCTTTCTTATCAGACCAAAGCGCACAACATTCACCTCCCCCATCTGGCCTCTCCTATTTAGAGGTGCTATAATGCCATACACAAGGAATGTTGCCTGCCGTATCAGTCAACAAAAGGTGTTGTGGCCATCAGCCAGACTATGCCCATTAAGGAGGGTCAGGATGGAAAAAAGCAGGATACTGGCCCTAGATAGTTAAGGTGCATATCAGAGGAATGATTTCAATGAGCCCAAACTCTTGCATCTTCCAATATAAAGAAAAGTGCTGTATTCATTTACTTCAGGTGTCTGGGTTTCTTTAAGTCACAGTAATCTTTTGATGTTCCGACTTCCTGGATATTGTTACAAAAAATTCCTGTACATCCTGACTTATCCCTCACCTCTTTGGGGCAGTCCCTCAGAACTGTCTGAGAGGCTGTCTTCTGGACCTAAGTCCTCAGAAATCTGCCAAATAAAACAGATTTCTCAACTTTTAGGCTGTGCTTTTTTTTTTGGACCGCACTGCAATAGGCTGTGCTGGTAATTTGCTGAGAATAGGTACAGTGGGTCAGATATATTTTGCAAAGAGTTTCTGATCACAGTTCATCTTAAGTATCAGTTTTTCTCTGAGTAAAGGCTTCCTATGCTAGCAAAACCCCTTTTGTATGCCGGGAATAATGAGTGTGAACAGTAACCGTTTGGAATATGTGAAATCAGAGGTAGGCAGTGTGCATGAAGGAGCTGGGGAACTTGCTGAGGAAAGCATTGTGCAGGTCTTGGCTTCAATTGTTTTTCTGAGTTTTGTGTGGATAGGCAAATGTTTGGGAACAGAACGATTTGATTCATTTGAATCCCAGTTGGCATCCACCTTAGGGAGGATTAATTCACAAAGATCCCTCTGGAGTCTGTTCTGTTAAGCAGATTGCTTTCCTGATCCAGGAGGATGATATTTCTTTAGGAGACGCATAAATAGGCAGCAATTTAAACATTACTGTTTGCATTAAATTTAATATTCTTCATCGTTTGCACTGTCTAAACAGCCTAAAGCCCAGAACTAGGAGTCCTTGTTTCTAGTGATGGTTAGTATTTCATTGTACCTCGCAAAGTCAATGATTCAAATCTTCTTGTCCAGTTTTAAAGATTAAAGGGAATTCTTCTGTAATTGCTTCCAAGCCTGAAACAAAGTGATAAGCTAAACAGTTCAAATGAGACTCTCAGTTTATTAGGATTTTTCTTTCTCCTTCTTCCTCCCTTTTCCCCTCTCTCTTTCTCTCTCCTACCATCATCCTTCTTTCTTTCTCCCTTTGTTATCTCCCTACTAACTCTTTCTTTTCCCTCTTCCTCCCTCCTTGAACCCTGAGCCAACTATATTGGGCAAATGTAGGTGCTTTTATCCTGTTTGTCTATCATGTTCTTCAGTTGAACAGTTTGAGACCCACCCCTAAAATTGTATGCAAAATTTGGGGCTGACAATATTTGTCAGTTTTTCTGCTGGGGACATATATAACTTTTTTTTTTTTAGATCCTCAACAGAGCCTGTGACCAAAAAAAGGTTGAGAAACACTAGTCTAAGATTACATTGGAGTCATCTGTCTTCGGGGCTGAATTTGACTGTAGACTTCTCTGAAACACTTGAACTAAAGAACTTCACATGGTTTGGCAACCACAGGAGCCGGTTCTAGGAATGTGGGCTCAGCCTTTTAAACCACCAGAAGAGACATCCTGCATTCAGCTTGTTCATTTCTGCCCATGATTAAGGCTGCTAAGCAGGGTTTTCTGTTCTTTTTTTTTTCAAAGTGAAGACTTTATAAAGAGATAAGCAGAAGCACCCAAGTAGATTGAGGAATGAAAAGCTTATATTTAAATGACCCAAGTTTTGCTCCTTACCAGCTGGAGGATATCTTCATGAGCTACTCTATTTTGTTCATGTTCCTTTGTAATTGGGGGGCTAGGTGTTTATTTACTTTTGTTGGTTAATTTCAGTCTTCTTCCTAAAGAGGAAACCTAGAGCTGGATGAAGGCTGTACAGAGAGAACTAGACAAGGCCCCTGTCCTCCAAGGTGGTATGAGAAACAAATTAGAAAATATACAAAATGTCAACAGACTCAGAGTAGAATATACTAATCCAGAAGTGATCTATTAGCACCATGCACAAGTAAAGGTAACTTTATTTTGGGTGCAAGAAAGAACTCTAACTGTGAATCTTCCTGTTCTACAGACAGTGGAACCAGAACATGAAAAATAATCATCTTCCTTCTGGCTGGCCTGGCTAGGCTTCTAGAGCCAGCAGGGCATGGAGTGACCGGGTGCACTGGCTTAGTATGGATATTCTAAATTTATGGTGTTATTTCACAGGTGTCTGTGAAAACAATAGTCTGTGAGCTAAAGATGAACAGATGCCTGATGGAAGGCGGAGACTCAGCAGTTGATGAGAAACAGGGCCTTAGTAAAGTAGAGTGGTATTTTTTCAGAGACTTGAAGAAGAAAAATGATGGCTGATGACGCCAGAGCAGGGAAGATATGCTTGATATAGCAGTCTGGGGAGAAACGGAAAGGTGTATGCCATGCATGGCAAAGAAAAAATGGATTTTGCAAGGATTCGATGAAACCCAGAGCAGGACTAGCACAACATCGGGTATGCTGAGTAAAGGGTAGAGATGAGTCACGGGTGACTTAGGTTTTCTGTTTGCAGTGGTGAAGACATCTTGATGTTGAAATGTTCCAAGGCCTTGGGACCTGGGAAAGAAAGCCCCAGAGAGATGACAAAGAGCTGTATCTTCATCACATTTGATTAGAGCTGCTGACAAGAGCATGGGTCTAACCCGTCTTAGAGGGCATAGATTCTAGGGTAAAAAAATGCAGACATATCTGTCATTTACCTACAGGAAGTAGCTGGGTCCCCTGGCAAGGATGAGGTACAGAAAGAACCTGATGCATTTGGGGTGGACAAGCAGAGGAACAGTCTTCTTTTCAGAGTCTGAAACCTGGACTAGTGGTGTATGTTCTTTTGCTTTTCATCATCCATTTGAGATTACCTTTTATTTTCTTTTGCTAACTGGTATGGGAAATACCTCCTCAACTTTTTAAAAGTGAAATAATGACTTCTTTGTTTGCTTGGTCATTGAAATGTTAGAATAGTATAAGAAAACAATATTTATAGCTCAGTTCAATCACTCAGTTGTGTCTGACTCTTTGCAACCTCATGGATGGCAGCATGCCAGGCTTCCCTGTCCATCACCAACTCCTGAAGCTTGCTTAGACTTATGTCCATCGAGTTGGTGATGCCATCCAACCATCCCATCCTCTGTCGTCCCCTTCTGCTCCTGGCCTCAGTTTTTACCAGCATCAGGGTCTTTTCCAGTGAGTCAGTTCTTCCCATCAGGTGGCCAAAGTATTGGAGCTTCAGCTTCAGCATCAGCCCTTGCAATTAATATTCAGGACTGATTTCCTTTAGGATAGACTGATTGGATCTCCTTGCAGTCCAAGGGACTCTCAAGAGTCTTCTCCAACACCACAATTCAAAAGTATCAGTTCTTCAGCAGTCAGCCTTCTTTATGGTCCAACTCTCACATCCATGCATGACTACTGGAAAAACCATAGACTTGACTAGACGGACCTTTGTCAGCAAAGTAACGTCTCTGCTTTTTAATATGCTGTCTAGGTTGGTCATAGCTTTTTTTCCAAGCAGCAAGCGTCTTAATTTTATGGCTGGAGTCACCATCTGCAGTGATTTTGGAGCCCAAGAAAATAAAATCTGTCACTGTTTCCACTGTTTCCCCATCTATTTGCCATGAAGTGATGGGACCAGATGCCATGATCTTAGTTTTCTGAATGTTGAGTTTTAAGCCAGCATTTTCACTCTCCTCTTTCACTTTTATCAAGAGGCTCTTTAGTTCCTCTTTGCTTTCTGCCACTAGGGTAGTGTCATCTGCATATCTGAAGTTATTGATATTTTTCCTGGCAATCTTGATTACAGCTTGTGCTTCATCTGGCCTGGCATTTCGCATGATGTACTCTGCATATAAGTTAAATAAGCAGGGTGACAATATGTCTAGTTTTAACAGTGGCTTCTTGACTTGCATACAGATTTCTCGGGAGACAGATAAGGTGGTCTGGTATTTCTATCTCTTTAAGAATTTTCCACAGTTTGTTGTGATCCACAGAGTCAAAGGCTTTGGAGTAGTCAGTAAAGCAGAAATAGATGTTTTTCTGGAACTCTCTTGCTTTTTCTATGGTCCAGTGGATGTTGGCAATTTGATCTCTGGTTCCTCTGCCTTTTCTAAATCCAGCTTGAACATCTGGAAGTTTTCGATTCACATACTGTTGAAGACTCACTTGGAGAATTTTGAGCATTACTTTGCTAGCATGTGAAATGAGTGCAATTGTGTGATAGTTTTTTGTTTTTTTGTGTGTGTGTGTGTCATAGTTTGAACATTCTTTGGCATTGCCTTGCTATCTAGCATTAAACTTGGGAAAGATTCTGATGCTGGGAAAGATTGAGGGCAAGAGGAGAAGGGGTAAACAGAAGATGAGATGGTTGGATGGCATCACTGACTCAATGGACATGAGTTTGAGCAAAATCCAGGAGATGGTGAAGGACAGGAAAGCCTGGCGTGCTGCACTCCATGGGGTTGCAAAGAGTCGGACATGACTGAGCAACTGAACAACAACAAAGCATTAAACTTACTCTGTTCACAAGTAAGAGTCATAATTTTGGTGAAGAAAAGTGTACGCAAGAGGGTTTTTTTTGGCATGTATACACTAAGTAAATCTTTTGAAATCAGTCATTTGCTCCACAGATATTTGTTTAATGCATACTCTAAACACAGTTTCCTATGGGAGGACCTGAGATACCAAATGCAGACCACAGATAGAATTTAGCAGTTCATCTCTGGGATCAATTTGCTTGAATTGGAATCTGGGTTCTGCCACTAACTAATGGTGTGAATTTGAGCAAGTGGCTCAACTCTTGTGTTTCTTTCCTGATCTTTAAAATGGAAATAATTTTCATTATACTCAACCTTGTGCTATTGTTGTAGGGATTAAGTTATTATATATTATACATTTATAACAGTGCCTGGCAATTAGTAAGCACTAATAAATATTAGCTCTTGTCATTATTGCTTTGCTCTTGTTATTATTGCTTTATGCAGATTGCCACATAATTCAGTACGTAATTTACCAACTGACCACAATATTAATAACCAGAATAAGTGAAAGAGGCTGTAAACACAGGCACAGAAGGAACACGAAATCAGGAAGGTAAACATGAAGAACGGGGCCTGGCACACAGCTCTCAAAACATTTGAGCTATTACTGGCTGGTCTTAAACTGGAATGCTTCACCTTAGCAACAGTGGATTAGGAGTCCATATAAATGAAGATGAGAAGTATAGGAAGAACCAATATTGCACTTTTTTTAGTGGCTAATTATGGGCTCAAAATAACGTTAATTGAAGAATACTAACTTTTGGCAGAGATGTTTTATCACTGATCTCTTGCAAAGTATTATGCTAGAGGGGAAAAGAGTCCGGGCTGTGGGACTGGTTGGCCTGGGTGTGCAACCCTGGTTGGCCGTATACGTGCTGGGGGCTGTATACCAGCCCCCAGGGGTGACATAGGTTGAGGGGTTTAATCTCTTAGTGTCCTTGTCTGTAAAACGAGAACGATCATAGTGCTTGCCTTCCAGGGTCACTCTCAGGGTTAAATTAATTATCATATATCTAAAGCACTTAGAACAATGTTTAGCACGTAGTAAACACTCATAGTTAAGTGTTCGCTGTTTTCACTGTTTTCAACACTTCCCCATACAACTCACACTGGAGGTGATTTCATTGTCCAGGCACTCAGGGAGGGACCCTGGGCAGGCAGGCATCTACCTTCTGTCTGAACAGTGGGCTGCAGTTTAGTTTGGCTCTTTGATACATTCACCTGCTTTCCTCCCCTCTCCTGGCTTCCGGAACCCAGCCTTGGCGTTTTGCCTTTAAGAGATGTTTACGCCAAAAATGGGTCAAGATTTGCCAATTCTGTTGAAGAAATTCACAGGGCAAATGGTGAAGTATGAAATACTGAAGGATTTAGACGAGGCATACTTATTTAATTCACAGACATTTCTTTTTTACTTTAGACATATAAATAGCTAATGGGTGCATGTGTGTGTTCATCATTTGAGTGGTATTTGCCCTATGTAATTTCTCTTTTTAAGAGTACACTGACATACCATATAGATAAATGTATATCTGTATATGTGTATATACAGATATATATGTATTATTTATATAATATATAAAATGACACACATATATAACTCATATATATAAAACATAAAGACACTTTATACTCCCAATTTAGAGTTTAACCTCTTCTTTCCCCCTCCCAGGAATCAGTTTCAATTCAGTGCAGTTATTTATGGAAATGATTGAGGACCTGCATTTTGGTGTTACCTCTATGTTAGCTTTAGCTTGTGGGCTTTTTAGCTGCTGTCTTGGTAATCTCAGCATCTAGCCCCAGTGCTCACAGCTGCTTCCTTTCATCCTTGGATGTGAAGGACTAGTCATCACGAGACAGCGGCCTGTTTTTGTTTTCTTGCTGACAGCTGAGTGGTGATCCCCAGGAAATCTGCCAGTCGAGCTTGGCCTTTGATAGCAAGCTGTTTAAATAAAATCAGGAGATATGTCGGCTGTGCTTCTTACTCTCCACGGTGCACTACTGGCCTTATTGGGTCATGTTTTCCTTCTTTTTTCTTTTTTTTTTCCTGGCTGTGCTGCATAGCATGTGAGATCTTAGTTCCCTAACGAGGGATTGAACCAATGCCCCTGCAGTGGAAGCTCAGGGAAGCTCAGGGTCTTAGCCATTGGATGGCCAGGAAAGACCCCCTCCTGAAATGAAACTTAAAAGGCATATAGATATAATTTAGGGAAAAAAAATTTTTTTTAATCAATATCTGAGCTTCAGAAGTTTTACAAATTTGAGCATGTATAGAGTGTGCACTGACTCTTATTTTTGTAGTTTTATCAATAACTCAGCCATCTCAGTTCTATCAATAACTCAGCCATCTAAGTTCTAAGCTATGGTGCTCTGCTGATCTTTTGCCAGTGAAATAAGACTGTGAAAGTAAGGTCATATGGGAAAAGTGTAATACATATTCTACTGATTCCCTTTCACTTTATCTTCTGTCATACCTCAGAGGTTATATTTGTCATTTTGTTTTCTCAGATTTGATACTTATTTCCATTGACAGACAGAGTACAAGCTAACACCTAGTAGTTCAGAATGACAGCTCCTTTTTTCTAATTTCAACTGCTGCTGGAATGTTGTTCTCAGCAAACTTCTTACTGGCTGACCTTCTTCACCTGAAGTCATTTATTTTATGATTTAACTGGTAGATCGGATCAATCTACAAATACTTATTGATATGGTTTCCAGTTGGTGGTTTAGAGGAATCATTATGGGAATGTGGTTAAGCTATTGTGTTGTCATAGGGTCTGATGTGATGGATTTAACATCTTGTGTATATTGGTACTTTCAGCTGTGTTATATCAGCCAGCTATATTCCTGAAAAACAAACCACTCCTAAACTCATTAGCTTTTGTAAAAAAAAGTTTTTATTGGAGTGTGGTTGTTTTACAATGTTATGTTAATTTCTGCTGTACAACAAGTGAATCACTTGATTCAGTGATTCACAAGTAAGTCACTCGGGCCCCTCCGTTCATGGGGTTTTCCAGGCAAGGGTACTGGAGTGGGTTGCTATTTCCTTCTCCAGGGGATCGTCCCTGACCCAGGAATCGAACCCTGGTCTCCCGCATTGTGGGCAGGCGCTTTGCCCTCCAAGCCACCAGGGAAGTCTGAATCAGCTATAGGTATACACACATCTCCTCCTTTTTTGGATTTCCTTCCCATTTAGGTCACCACAGAGCACTGTATACAATCCCCTGTGCTATACAGTAGGTTCTCATTAGTGATTTATTTTATATATTGGTGGCTCAGATGGTAAAGAAACCACCTGCAATGCAGGAGACCTGGGTTCGATCCCTGGGTCGGGAAGATCCCCTGGAGGAGGGCATGGCAACCCACTCCAGTATTCTTGCCTGGAGAATCCCCACGGACAGGGGAGCCTGGCAGACTGCAAGTCCATGGAGTCACAAAGAGTTGGACAGGACCGAGCGACTAAATACACAGCACACACATCAATAGCGTATATATGTCAATCTCCCAATTCATGGCACTCCTTTTTCTCCTTGGTATCCATACATCTGTTCTCTCCATCTCTATCTCTAACTGAACTCCTTAGCTTTGACAACAATCGTTTATTATTATAGTTCACACGTGTGCCTTGACTAGAGGTTGGCTCATTTAGGTGGGGTTAGGGGCAATGACTGGTTTTACTGGTTTCAGCTAGATTTACTCACATGTCTAAGGCTGAGAGTTGGCTGATTTTGGCCAGGCTTATCTGGGGACAATTCTGTTTTATGTGTCTGTCCTCCTGGGATCGGTAGATTGTCCTAGCACATCCATCTCACTGTGATGGCAAAGGCACAAATGTGTGAGTTCAGTTGTGCATTTCAAGACTCCACTTGTGTTAGGAAGCTCATATCCTTTTAGCCAGAGCAAGTCAGGTGGTCAGTCTCAGGATGGGAATTAGTCCCCAGTGGGAGGGCACTGCCAGATTACATGGCAGAGGACATGGATAAAGGGACAAATGAAGAACTGTGGAACCAATTATGTGATTTATAACATATGTTAAGGTACTCACTGACTCTAAGTCGAGGGGCTCCGAATGGGCCCCTTGACCCACTAAGGCTTCTAGTAATTACTGTTTTGAGGTATAAAGTGGAGCAGGCAGAAGCAGGCCATGTCCATGTGCAGTCATCCAGGGATGGTAATATTCCCCGTACAGGAAATTTAGAAATAGTATGAAATTGGGGGAAAAAATTATTCATGTTCTGAGTTATTCTCCAGAGATCATTCTATTACTTTCCTCATTGAAAGTGAAGTCTCTCAGTCGTGTCCAACTCTTTGCGACCCCATGGACTAATGTAGCCCACCAGGCTCCTCTGTCCATGGGATTCTCCAGGAATTCTTCAGGAAAGAATACTGGAGTGGGTTGCCATTTCCTTCTCCACTTTCCTCATTAATAGTGCACAAATCTATATGTTTTTTCTTAATGCTCTATCATAAATCTTTACCTTGTTATTAAAAAGCCTTTAACATATAACATTACTGGCTGCATAATATTTCCATGGTATGCTGCTGCTGCTGCTGCTAAGTCACTTCAGTCGTGTCCGACTCTGTGCGAACCCATAGATGGCAGCCCACCAGGCTCCCCTGTCCCTGGGATTCTCCAGGCAAGAACACTGGAGTGGGTTGCCATTTCCTTCTCCAGTGCATGAAAGTGAAAAGTGAAAGTGAAGTCACTCAGTTGTGTCCAACTCCTAGCGACCCCATGGACTGCAGCCTACAAGGCTCCTCTGTCCATGGGATTTTCCAGGCAAGAGTACTGGAGTGGGGTGCCATTGCCTTCTCCTCCATTATATGAGTACACCCTAAGTCATTAACCTTGCCCTTCCTTTTTACTGTTTTGGTTACTTTCAGTGTCTTGTGATAATAAATAATGCTGCAATGAGCATATTTGTGCAAAAATGTTTATGTGTTTACTTGTTTCTTTCATGAATCGAGAGACCTGAATTTTGCCACTCATTTGCTGTGTGGTCTAGACCTGCATGTTAGGTACCTCTTTGTAAGATCACATATCGAGCTTGATGGCCTTAAACTTCTTTCTAATTCAAAAAAATATCTTTCAAGGGAGAGTAAAAAATAATTGCTGGTTTGAACTGGAAGCAGGCAGGCAACTCCAGCTGTTTGTCACCAAAAAGCTCAGGAGAGGAGTGGAAGCTTCTTTGGGCTTCTCTCTTGGAAGAGTTCAGGGAAAGTTTTGTTTCATAGTTCACATAATTATGGTTTGTCCTTCAGTCTCCATCTCTGATACAATAAAGATTATATTTACATAACTTTTTTTTTAAATAGGAGTGTAGGGCACTAAGCATTAAGAATATAAACTATCTTGACCTACTTAATGGATGTGTGCTTTGAGAATGGTTTAGCTTATTGGAAGAACTGACTTCATGACCTGTCTTCATTTTGCTTGTCATTTTGTTTTATTTTTAAATAATTTTATTTATTTATTTATATTTGGCTGTACTGGGTTTTCATTTCTGCACAGGCTTTTCTCTAGTTATGGTGAGCTGGGGTAACTCTCCAGCTGAGGGGTGTGGGCTTCTCTTGTTGTGGAGTATGAGCTCTGTGGCACATGGTCTTAAGTAGTTGTGGCATGTGGGCTTAGTAGTTGTGGCTCCCCGGCTCCAGAGCACGGGCTCAATAGCTGTGGCACACAGGCTTAGTTGCTCTGCGGCGTGTGCAATCTTCGCTGATCAGGGATCGAACCCATCTTTCCTGCACTGGCAGGCGGATTCTTTAGCCACCAGGGAAGGTGCGCTTATAATTTTGTCTTTGCCTTTTGTATTTATGTTTGTCTTTTCTTTTGTGCCTTGTGATTTACCTGTCATCACAGTGATCATAACTGCACACCCATGGGGTCTGGCCTTATTTCACCATTTCCTGGTAACTGCATGTGACCTTTTTCTCAGTGATGCCTCCTAACTGTTTATTTTCATATGTACCGAGGCTGTGTTTCATCTTGCTGTCTCTCTTCCAGCCTCTGCCGGGGATAAATATTGCTCAGTGTGGACAGGCTGTAAGTGCTGACAGGTGGAGGTATGAGCACATCACTGCTGAGTGGAGAAAGTGTGATCTACGCTCTCTCTGTCTCTCTAGCTGCTCCCCACATCAGTCCTGAGCATGTCCTCCTTGCAGCTGACAGAGACTCCCCATTCCTAAACTCCTCCTGAGAGCAGTGTTAGAAACTTTATTTGGGACTTCCTTGGTGGTACAGTGGATAGGAATCTGCCTGCCAATGCAGGGGACACAGGTTCAATCCCTGGCCTGGGAAGATTCTGTATGCTGTGGAGCAACTATGCCCATGTGCTGCAGCTGCTGAGCCTGCGGGCCCTAGGGCCTGTGCTCCTCAACAAGAGAAGCCACTGCAATGAGAAGCCTTTGCACCACAACTGGAAAGTAGCTCCTGTACACTGCAACTTGAGAAAGCCCACACGCAGCAATGAAGACCCAGTGCAGCCAAAAATAAAAATACATTAAAAAAAAAAAAAGATACTTGGTTTGGCTCCTCATCCAGTTGCCCCCGCTGCCCCCAAGCTGAGCTGGGGCGCCTATCTGGCCAGCAGGACTCCGCATCCAGTACAGTGTGGTCTCCATCCTCTGACCGCCTTCAAGAGGCCTTTTGTTTCCTGCCCCTCCCGCTCAGCCAGGATGTGGTCCCCAATCCCCTGGGAATGATGGGACTCCTCCACCACCCCAGACTGCTCAGCAGCTCTGGAAAACCAGCTCTAAAAGTGAAACGTCGTCAACCAACTGAAACTTTGCCCGTCTTTATTTTACCCCAGGAAATATTAATACATTGGGGCTGGAATATTTAATCGAGTCAGTTATAAATTGGATTTGGGGGAAAATCATTTTCCTTGATGCAGATGAATCTAACTTTCCCCTGAAGGAAGTTACTTATGAAATACAACCTTAATCACTGCAAGCTGTAGTTTTTGGCTTCCTTGCCCACCCCTCCACTGCCCCTTGATGGTTGAGTGATGTGATGTTCATGTACCTTTTCATAAGAAAACTTGAGCTCTACTCTTGAGTGTGAAATAATTCATAATGTGAATGACTTTGCTGCCCTCTACAATAACAGTTCACGAGGGTGTGAATGTATATGTACATTTTAATAAAGCGAGGGAGCATATCTTGGCTTTATTTCAGTCTCGTTTTAGTTAACTGGCATTGGGTGAGGAATGCTGACTCTGGGAATCTCTGACTTGTTTTCTCTTGTTCCACACCTGCTTGCAGCCTCCTTGCTATCCCCTGCCCTGCCCTTCCCACTTCTTTTCCAGGGCTGCGCTGAGGTACCTGCTCTCAAGTAACTTGGTAGAAGTGCAGGGTACCGTGCGGGCTCCTGGGAGAGTGTTGCTGAGTGATGGAGGTGCTTCTGTCCCATCACTGCTGTTCCTTTGTTGCAATCCCCAGGCCTGTGATCACTGCAAAAGCCAGAGGCCAAGACCAGACTCGGCAAGGGGCCGCTCTTCCCTCTGGATTTCATGCATTTCAGCAACATGTTTTACAAACTCTGAAGTTTCTGAGAGGGCTAAGTACAGTTCTGGAAGTCTAGGGCAGGTGTAAGTGCGGTTGTAGGGAAGCAGACTGGGACCAGCAATGGGGAGTGAAAAGAAAAAAAGAAACAGATAAGCATCCGCTGGGGAGAAGGGCAGAGACCTTCTAACCATTGTCTCTGGTCCTGTGTCCTGAGACCCTGGTTGCAGTCATTCACTCTTTCCTTCTTATTTGTATTTTTTAATTGTAGAATTGGCCAAGAAGTTTGTTGGGGTTTTTCTGCAAGATGTTATGAAAAAGCAAAACAAACATTTTGGCCAACTCTCTCTCTATATATATTTCTTTTTTTTTTTTTTTAATATAGTTGCTTTACAATGTAGTGCTCGTTTCTGCTGACAGCGAAGTGGATCAGCCACATGTATACATGTAACCCCTCTTCCTTGGATTTCCCTTCCGTTTAGGCCAGCACAGAGTCTTGAGTAGTTTTCCCTGCGCTATGCAGTAGATTCTCGTTAGGTATCTGTTTTATACATGGTAGTGCATATGTGCCAATCCCAATTTCCTGATCCACCCCCTTCTTCTTTCGTATTTTTAGATGTACTCATTTATTTATGAATAGATAATGGATTCATTTGGTTTGAAAACCAAAAACTATAAAACACTACACACTGAAATTGTCCCTTTTATCCTGTTCCCCATCCTCCCGGTCTCCTTCCCACGGTGCCCAGGGAGCTTAGTTTCTTTCATATGCTTGCTTCCAGAGTTGCCTTAGGCGTCCTTACACTCAAGTGAATGAAAGCATAGATTCTTACTGTGCCGGTCGTTTGTTCATACATTGATCTCCTCTCTCATGGTCTCATTTTATTTCTTTTAATTCTACTCTCAATAATTACTTTTTTTATTAATTTGTCATAGTTCTGGTTGTGCTGGGTCTTTGCTGCTGCGTGTGGGCTTTCTCTAGTTGCGGAGCACAGAGGCTGCCCTCTGGTTGCGGTGTGAGAGCTTCTCATTGCGGTGTCTTCTCTTGTGGAGCACAGGCTCTAGGCACACAGGCTTCAGCGCTTGCCGCACATGGGCCCAGCAGTAGAGGTTCTCAGGCTCTAGAGCAGAGGCTCAGTAGTTGTGGCTCAGGGGCCTAGTTGCCCCGAGGCACGTGGGATCTTCCTGGACCAGGGATCAAACCCATGTCTCCTGCATCGGCAGGTGGATTCTTATCCACTGAGGCGCCAGGGAAGTCCCTCAATAATTCTTTGTTGGAGGTTTTTTTGAGGAGAAATGTCAGTGGTCACTTGTTTTATTTCTTCCTGATGCCCTCAGCAGATTTCACGCAGTGTGCTTGTCTTTTTCCCACAGATGAGGTGGAGAGTGAGAAATGGTACCTGTCTCCAGACTTCCCACCAACAACCATCAAGACAGAGCCCATCACGGACGAGCCACCCTCAGGACTCGTCCCCTCTGTCACGCTGACCATCACCGCCATTTCCACCCCGTTTGACAAGGAGGAGCCCCCTCTGGAAATGAACGCTGGGGTAAAGTCACTTTTCTTCCATAAAAACAGATTGGATCAAGAGATAACAGATCCTCATCCTCCAAAAAGGCATTTAATCTTTTTGGAGCCAGTGGTTGGATATGTAACTATATATATATGTAAAAGTGCATTTATGTCTATATCCAGAGCATGTCGTTTTGGGGTCAGCATTGGTTATATCACTTCCTTTAAAGGTATTGTCCAAAAAAACTGGTAGCAAGTCTCATTTCAGTTTTTCTGTGAATGCTATTACAAAATTGAAAAAGTTCAGGGATATCCATGTTGGAAAAAAATTCTCCCTGGAATTGATTTTTGAGCCAGTGGAAAGGGAGTGGTTACAGTGATGGTGCTATTCATAGCTTTCTGGGCTGCGGCAACGAGGAATGCTGGTTCCTGTGTCATGCTTTATTTTCCTAGTGCTGTGCAAGCTGCCCTGAATTCAGGGGTTTCCCAGCTACCAGTTCTTATTGTATTACCCGTGGAAAGTGTAAGAAATTGGGAGTTGCTCAGTTCCATGCCTATAGCAAGTAGGATTTGGTTTTACTCCACCTTCTCTTTAGGTATCTTGATGTCTGGTGGTGGACCAGGGTGATACTTGTACATCTTCTTCTGGATATTTGGAATCCAGTCCTAACTTTCCTTATGCTCAAAGCCACAGGTTATATTACAGTAACTCCACTGACATTCTCTAAGTCGTTTCTCCTCTGAGCGAGGTAGAAGAGTCCAGGAAAAGGTAACACAGCAGTGGTGGCACCAAGGCTTGGCTGCATCCTCACCCCTTGTGCTGTTTACCTTCCATCCATGGGGGAGATGAGGGCAGATGAAGATGAGGCGGACAGAGCACCTCTATGCTGCCCTCCATAATTCCTTTCTCAAAAGCTACCTGAGTCTGTTTATAGAATGAGGCTTCTGGAGTCTATTAGTCTCCTTGCGCTATGAGATTTTAGTTTGGATTTTATGCAAGTCACTAAGAAAGGTCAGAGTCATGGCCTTGCTCCTATGCATGGGCCAGATACCTTTCCTCCTTTCCCTACCCAGTGTTTTCATGGTGACGTGTTGTCGGTTGTCAGGAACCTGGAGAGAACACACACAGCTGGATTCACACAGTTCCTCCTGCTGGAGGCCTGTGACCTTTTAGGAATGTGCCAGACTAGTTTTGTGGTAAAGTGCCTTTACAGTACCATAGACGCAATAGAATGAAGCGCTGACAAGTGAGCCCTGGGTTCTTCGTTTGAGAATTCTGAGGGCTCCATCACCTGTACTGCCAGGTTTGGCAATGGGGGAGGGTTAAGGACTAAAATCCCCCCCGGTCCAAGAAGCAGCCTGTGCTCAGCCAGACCTCACCAGCCCTAGCACAGCCCTAGGAGGGAGACAGGATGACAAATAGATCCCCAGGGTATTGCTTCGGGTTTGTTATTGGCTTTTAAAAACTGTGTTTGAATTTCTTTCTTTAGGTTGATTCCTCATGCCAGACCATTATTCCTAAGATTAAGCTGGAGCCTCATGAAGTGGATCAGTTCCTAAACTTCTCTCCCAAGGAAGGTCTGTCTCCTCTCCCCTTTGGATTAACAGGCATGGGTGAGCCACCCAGGGAAGGTGGGGACTGTTGATTGTACTGAAGGCAGAGCTTGTTTTATGAAATAGCTGTTCTTGACTCTAAATACAAACTTTGAAAGCTAAATTGTATTTTCCCATATATGTGTATGCTTAATTTTCAAGTAGATCTTCAACTTTTACTCCAAGCCAGGGTGACTTTACAACATGTTTATAGACTCTTGTGACTCCGGTGTTGACAAGGGAACACGGGAACCCCTGTCCTCAAGCCATCCTATGAATAAAAGCCAGCTCCCTGCTCTGGCGTGATGATCAGTACGGACCTAATGGGCATTTACAAAGCCAACTTGCCGGCTTAAAACAAACTCTAATTTTAAACCCTGTGTGAAGTGGATTCACAGTTTATCTGTCTGGCAATTCAGTATTTTTAAATGTTGATTTTCAGGTGGCTCAGCTGGTAGAAAATCTGCCTGCAATATAGGAAATGAAGGTTCAATCTCTGAGTCAGGAAGATCCTGTGGAAAAGGGAATGACAACCCACTCCAGTATTCTTGCCTGGGAAATCCCATGAGCAGAGGAGGCTGGGGGGCTACAGTTCCATGGAGTCATGAGAGTTGGACATGACTTAGCAACTAAACCACCACCAACCACCACCACTCCTCTATTCCTGCATCTCTTCAGGCATCTTGCATCTATTTAGAAATAAGTGGTGTCAATACTTGAAATGATCACACTCTCACTTTTTTCTTTTCCTGTGTCAGTTTTTTCCTTGTCCTCTGTGAAGCCCATGGGTAGGAATTCTGAATGCATAGAGTCTCATAGAGTCTGTGAAGCTCTCTCAGCCTTTTTAATTGATATACTTTGCCCAGCTCCTTAATTCAGTGCCTTAAGACACACCATCCCCTCCCTTTTTATTTATACTTTCAGCCCATGGTTAGAAGGACAGCTCATCGATATGATCAACAAATAAGAACTAGTATACGCGCTTGTCATGGAAAAGGTATCCATGCTATGGGGTGGACATAATGTGCAGATGTTATAATATATAGGAGCAATGCTCACATAAATAAAGTCTACTTCATCCCACCAGAAACATACTCAAGATTTATCCATGACACTTCAATCAAGGTTGGCACTTACCTTTGTCATCAGTAAAGAAAGGATTCAATTTTTTTTTCTTAATTTTTTTGGCCATACAGCACAGCATATGGGATCTTAGTTCCCTGACCAGGGATTGAATCCACACTCCTTACGTTGGAAGTGTGGAGTCTTAACCACTGGACTGCCAGGGAAGTCCCAGGATTCAGTTTCTATAATTAGTAATACTGACTAAAATCCATATTGAGACAATATTTATTTTCATCGAGTGATACACATTTTAGTGCTTTTCAGCTTTAAAGAAAGTCATTCCTTTCATTTTTGTGACACTGGTTACAACTGTCAAATACATTTTGCTCTTTCAATCTGTGTTGCCATATGCTTCTGAAAATGTCATCACCATACCAGTGAACCTCATTGTGGCTTCAGAATCTTGGATCTCTAGAGGAGAAAAGTTTCAGGGTCCTTCCTTGAAATGGCCATCTTTCCTCATTATCCTAGATGAAGAGGGAGGAGGAAATTCAATATCCTTGAATGCAGCGGGGCTTCTAGGCAAAGTGGCTTGTTGTCCCCACCCCGTCAGGAAGTAACCCAAGAACCACATTTCAAGTGAATTTAGAAATCTGATACTGAGGCCCTTGTGACCAGGGCAGTAGCTCTCAATAAGTGCGTAAGAGGCGATTCGAGTTTGCTTCACTTTTCCTGCCGTGCCATTTCCATTTTTTTTTGGTGGAGCACCTTCTTCTTGGAAAGGAGAAAAGTAGAAGAATACTTTGGACTGTGCCCAGCCCGGAGAAGTAAGCTCTGGTACTCTTGACTAATTCTCCAGACTAATAGCTCTGCATGGCAGACACCAGGAGCCCCTGTGAGGTTTTTCTGCTCCTGGGTTTTGTTTTGCCTTTGTTTCTTATTTGCTTATTTGTTTACCATGGCTAAAAGATAAACATTGTTAAAATTCAGTTCAGTAGCTCGGTCATGTCCAACTCTTTGTGACCCCATGGACTGCAGCACACCAGGCTTCCCTGTCCATCACCAACTCCCAGAGCTTGCTCAAGCTCATGTCCATTGAGTCGCTGATGCAGTCCAGCCATCTCATCCTCTGTTGCCCCCTTCTCCTCCTGCCTTCAATCTTTCCCAGCATCAGGGTCTTTTCCAATGAGTCAGTTCTTCCCATCAGGTGGCCAAAGTATTGGAGCTTCAGCTTCACCATCAGTCCTTGCAATGAATATTCAGGACTGAATTCCTTTAGGATTAACTAGTTTGATCTCCTTGCAGTCCGAGGGAAAAATTGTTAAAAGATAAACTCTAAAAAATTAAAAATTTCAAGCACTATTTGAGCAAAAATTAATTAGACTTTTCAGTGCCAAATTGGTTAGAAGTTTCCACTGACAAGAGCTGGGGGGAGACTTTTATAAAGAGAATGTGGAAGCAAAGTAAGGAGATTATTGATTGGCTCTAACTTAAAACTTAGTTGGCTGTTTGTGACCAGTTGTCCTTAGATTCCAGCCTGGTAACCTTGAAGCATTTACAGGTTTGGATTTTGGTTTGCCTGTGTAAGTGGCCAGAGCACTGGAGACAACCCAGGGTAACAGCTTCCTTGCTTATTAATTGACCTGACACTGCAGAGTCCCACAGGTCATCATGGTGTTGGGAAACCTTACTTAACACTCTTAGGACTCCTTTCTAGGTGAACACATATTTAAGACGCCTACCTACCCTCCTTAGCTTCCTGGAAGCATTGGCCAAAGAGTTGACAATAGAGATGTATGGGATTGTTTTAGAATATTCTTTAGCTTTAGGAGTGCCTGTGGACTCTAAAAAACCAGGGAACTCTATGGCAGGGTAGGTTAGAAAGAGAAAAGAGACGGGTTAGCGTAAGAAAGAAAGAGGAAAAAGTATGTGCTGTGAGTAGGGGTGGGACAAAGTGAGGAGGTGACTGAGAGAGACGCATCACCTGTGATTCCCTGGGACAGTCGGTGTTTCAGTGAGCAGAAGAGCCCCATGCTTCCAGCTTCTTACCTCCAAAGGCAGCTCTGGGGGTGCTTTTTCTGAGGCTAGTAGCTGTATCTCAGAAAGGCTCCTTCCATCTACAGTATCTCAGGCAGGAGGCCTTTCCACGGCCCCAGGTTGTTCTCTGGTCAAGCAAGTCCAGGTGTGTATGCGCCGTCCCCCCTCCCCGCCCCTGCCCCCGGGCTCCTTGCCCAGTTCAGAGCCGCTATACTTGGGGCTCTGTTGTCCTGGGGGTCCCAGGAGGGGTGCAGGGTGAAAGGCTTACCCAAGGTCACATCCCTTGGCTCAGTAATGGCTGTCAAGGTATTCCAGCGCAATGTGAAGATTTGCAGGTCAGAACAAGAGTGAGACCCCCAAAACCTGTTTGTCAGGTTGAACTCAGAGAGGATTCTTCCTTTGGAACCCGTCTCGGCTGCCCTGGAGGTGCATGAGCAGCACTGACCAAGGCTCCAAGGCCTGGCAGAGATGGGTGTCTCCCTGGGGAGAGGTGAGGGATGCTTGATGCTGGGGGACGTTAGGGGAACACCCCTCTCCCCTCATTTATCTTCCAGTGCCTACGTTTCTATCCACAGATGGATTGGGTGTTATCTGAATCAAGAATGCCTGGCATCTGGCCTGTGGGCCCTGCCATGCACATTCCTGCAGAAACAAATGAGCTTTTCTCAAACCCTTATGGGCTCCCTGCTTCTGCTATTTCTTTCCTTTTTTTTTTTTTTTTAAGATCCTGATGCATTAACGTGGATTACAATCTAAGTGTGGAAACTATATGAAATGAAGAGAGGGAACGTTATGCCAGCATCATCCCTGCCTACTGTAATTTCCCGTGTCCCCATTTTGTCATACTTTTATTACTTTCTTACATATTTTCCCGAGTTTCTTTATGTAGTTACAAGCAAATAGGGTCTGTATTCTCTTCCTCTCCTTTTTCATACAAAAGGAAGGCTGCTTTATACACTGTCTTGCACCTTGATTTATTTCTCTCATCTATAGGTTGAGACCAGCACACAGTTATGTCACATCTACTGAAACCCCTATTGACCAAAGTAAAACTCAAAAATCCAGTCCAAAAATTTATCCACAACGTGCTGTGCTAAGTCGCTCAGTCTTGTCCGACTCTTTGCGAACCCACGGACTGCAGCCCGCCAGGCTCCTCTGTCCATGGGATTCTCCAGGCAGGAATACTGGAGTGGGTTGCCAGGTCCCCCTCCAGGGGATCTTCCCCACCCAGGGATCAAACTGAGGTCTTCTGCATCACAGGCGGATTCTTTACCAACTGAGCCACCAGGGAAGCCCATTATCCATAATAAAGCCAGAAAATCAAGCCAAGAAGGCACCTGCCTGAGACTGTATCAAGAACTGCAGAGTTAGAACCCAGTAATTCAACCTACTGTTTTTCAAAAGAAACACTCTTAAATTTCGCCTTAACGGGACATCTTGGAGGCCGTTCCATGTCCACTCAGAGATTCCTCATCCGTTTGTTTGACTGTCCTGGGTTGGATGTTGAATGTTTGAGTGCCCCCACGCCCTGCTTCGTTGCGCCCTGATGGATGCAATCCGTTCTTCTCCCCTCAGCCTCTGTGGACCACCTGCACTTACCGCCCACTCCTCCCAGCAGCCACAGCAGCGACTCCGAAGGCAGCCTGAGCCCCAGCCCGCGCCTGCACCCCTTTGGCCTTCCGCAGACCCACAGCCCCGCCAGGGCCCCGGCACGGGCTCCCTCGGCACTGGCCAGCTCCCCACTCCTCACTGCTCCTCATGTGAGTGTCCCCGCATCGCTGCAACCCGATCCCCCCATCCTGTCATTTGGAGCGTCACCCAGCGTGGCTGCCATTCAGAGCCACTTGGCTTTTCTTCCTGTGGGAAGTTTTCAGTCTGATTGCTAAAGCTGGGGGATGACAGACTTAGAGAACATTTCTAAAAACTGCCTGTGATCTCATCGTGCTAACACATTCTTTTCCTTTTCTGTGCATGCTTCCGGTTTTTATTCATGTGCTTATTTTTTATAGCCACAACCATGAGGAATAAAAATGTTGTCATTCTTCTCAAAATTATATCACAAATATTTATCATCAACTTAGGCAGTCTTTGTGACCTAGGATAGGAAATAGCTTATTTTTTAAAATAAACAATCTTCGATGAACTGAAAAATTGCTCTGAGATTAAACATTTTGATGTCTAAAGCACAAGCATATAAATTAACCCTTTTGTCTGTGGTTCAGCTCTTAACCCAGTGACTCAGGGTGGAACTCATGAGTCATTATTCATCCCTCACATATATAATTTCTCCAAATAAGAAATAGGGATATATAATTAATTTTGCATTATTCTGAATAGTCAATTGATTTCTCTGAGGCTTTAAAAATCAGTCAACCGTACTGAGTTTATAATATCACATAGAGCAAATTTGAATGAAGTGAGATATGTAAAAATTCTAGAAGAGCTGTCTATCAATTAGCATAACTTTGAAAAGTTGAATGCAGTCTGTCTCAGAAACTCAGCAAGTTCTTAGATCTATGGCCATGTTCTTATTTATCACTATTACTGAGGGCCAGTGGGTTACCTCTTTCCACTCCATCTTTACCTTCTCACCATTAACCCTTCACTCTTTTGATTACTGAAATAGTGTTCATTCTATGGGTCTGTGGGTCCTGCCACAATGATTTCGTTCTACATGGTCATGGATGAAATCCTCCCCATGTCAGACCTTGGTTCAGCATCAGTGCTGTGCTTCCCTACCATCTGTTGGCATCAAGCCCTCATACCTCTGCTGGGTACTAACACCCTCTGTATGTGCCCAACCTGCAGCAGCTTCAAGAACTCACCCCCTCCAGGCAGAGTGGCTTCTTCTGTTACTCTTTACAAGGCTGCCTTTTGTTGGAAAGTCCTTCCCTGTGTAAATTACCCCTTCTTTCAGGAGGCCCAGTTCAAGTCTTATCTGCTACCCTAAGCCTTCCCTTATCGCATAGACTCACACAAGTGTTCCCTTTCTTCATATTATTAATGCACCTGGAGTGAATATCACAGTCTAGCATTTAATTGCTCTCATTCTTTCACATGTTTCAATTCAGTCTTGGTCTCATTAGCTACTTAAGAGATAGAGTTCGTTTTGATTCCTCCATGCATTTAACACAGAGCTAATATGCAATAGGTACTCTGTTTATTGACTGATTGTAAACACATTATCCTAGTATGGATGACATGGGATGAGCTACAGTTGTCATCTCCACTGACAATGGATAGTCTAGGACAGTGCTGACCCGAGACTGTCATGGAGCAAGCCTGACAGTATGTCCCTGGGAGTCCTAACCCTTTAGCTGGAAATGGAGGTTGAGAAGCGGCTCCTAGTGTATAGAGAGCAGCTTGCAAAATGGCCTTTTCAGGAGAAAACAAAACTTTCCACAGAGCTCCAAGTGAATTCCTCATCGCTCTGAGGACAGGAAACCTCCAGGGATGTAGGAAATGGATTCTATCCTTTAATTTCCATGTTTTAGCCAGTGGGGTACTTCGTGGGAAATAATGGGTGGAGGTTTCTTTACCTGTTTCCTTAAATTATAATCCTTGGGTTGTAACACTCACACGGGCATCTTTTCCATTTTTTTGCTTCCACTTCAGAGTGCCCATTTCTCACCCAAACAGACAGGCGTCCTTTTCCCTTAGTTGTTTGCAAGACATCATAACAGGCCCTCCTTGCCCCTCAGGAGGCTTCCCTCCAGTGCACCCGGCTGCTCCTTTTTGACCCTTTTCTGCTCCTTGGTCTGCACAGAAGCTGCAGGGATCAGGCCCCCTGGTCCTGACAGAGGAGGAGAAGAGGACCCTGATTGCCGAGGGCTATCCCATCCCCACCAAGTTGCCCCTGACGAAATCGGAGGAGAAGGCCCTGAAGAAAATCCGGAGAAAAATCAAGAATAAGGTGGGTCCATCAGATGCAGGCACTTCTGTGAGCAGTGATGTGAGCAGAACCAAGCCACGTGCCTGTCCTCCCTTCCCGGCGGCCAACACTGGCCTGGCCGTTGGTGTCGGGACCAAGGCTTGGCCCTGTCCTTCTCCAGCCCTGCCATCCATCTTCTGGTCAGTGGGCCCCCAAATCGGGTGTGCACACTCCATGATGCTCAAGATAATCTATTCAGGCATGGGAGGAAAATATTAGAACTCCCGTTTACATTTAAAAACATCTCAGCCTTTAAAATTTCCGTTTTATGATATATACAATATTCCCCCAGTAGGCATCTATGCAATTTATAAATATTTATAAATGATAATATTATAACTAAATAAATATCAATACATTATGGGTGTTTGCTTAATTTTTTTTCTTGATAGATGTTTTTGTTAAGAAATTCTGCAGGCTCTTCTATACCTGGATTTAGCAGTTTCCTAGTCTTGGGCCACTATTGTGGGAATAAGGGACACAGAGGTCCTGGGGCACGGCTAGGGTGTGGATAGAGCAGGAGGGAGGAGACTAAGAGGAAGAAGGAGAGGGCTTAGAGTCATAATTCTTCACCCACGTGCAGAACCACAAGGGAATTTTTGTGTAACTAACCCCGACTGGCTTATATTATGTATTACAGTGACCCAACTAGGTCCACAGAATTGAAATCATTTTTCTGAGACTATAGAGATGGTTCATGATGTACATGTTCTGGTCTGACTCCTGGACTAATGTCCTTCTCACTGGGGGCCTAGTTTGTTGAAAAGTAGATGAGAACATAGACCAGTTGAAACCAGGGGGGACAGAAGAGGTGATTAGTAGATGAGCCAGCAGTTTAAAGAAATGGGAAGTGGCCACGGAAGTGAGCAGGGCTCCTGTGATTTCTGTGCTCATGGCCTCCTGTCATGTGGGTTTACTGCTATGTTGCTGTTCAGTTGTTGAGTTGTGTCCAACTCTTTGCAACCCCACGGACTGCAGCACGCCAGGCTTCCCTGTCTTTCACTCTCTCTGCAGTTTGCTCAAACTCATGTCTATTGAGTCAATGATGCCATCCCACCATCTCATCCTCTGTTGTCCCTTACTGATACAGCTGGAACATAATCCTTTCTTCTCCCCTTCCATTGCAGATTTCAGCCCAGGAAAGTAGGAGGAAGAAGAAAGAATACATGGACAGCTTGGAGAAAAAGTAAGTCTCCTGCCAAACTGGTTGTGTGTTTTGAGCAATTCACATAGAGAAATGTGAGTGCCAGGGCCCCTGATTTCCATGACTGGGGGTTCAGTTTCTCACCTGGCTCCCAGCGAAGGCTGTTGGTTTTTCAGCTGTGTTTTGCCTGCCACCTAGTGGTTTTTAGGGGAGAAGCTTATAAATCTAGTAAGAAAGAAAAAGTACAACTTCCTTGATGGCTCAGATGGTAAAGAATTCGCCTGCAATGCAGGACACCTGGGTTTGATCTCTGGGTTGGGAAGATCCCCTGGAGGAGGGCATGGCTACCCGCTCCAGTATTCTTGCCTAGAGAATCCCATGGACAGGGAAGCCTGGCGGGCTATAATCCATGGAGTCGCAAAGAGCCAGACTTGACTGAGCAACTAACACACTTGCACTTTCGATCTTAGTAGGCATTTGTACAGCACTGTTTCCAACCAAAGGTCCATAAGACCTTGAAGGCTTCCTTTCAAATAAGTACAAATACAAAACTGTCATGCACATTCCTGGACTCCTCAGAGGAGAGGTGCTGTTTTGGTAGAAAAGAATCCAGGGCTAATTAATGAATTACCCTTGGCCACACTCCCTTGCACACTAAAGAAAGCAGCAGGGGATATAAGACAAGTTGGTGTTCTATATTTTCTGCCTGCTGTGATTCGTGTTATAGGTGAGTGGTTTTGCACAAAAACATTTGAAGATACCTTGTGTTATTCTCAATAGCCTGGAATATCAGGAGGGCTGTTAGAAAAACAAATTAAAAAACAATTTTGTATTACCCTAGAAAATAGTTCCCATCTGACAAACTAATATCATTTTAAAATGGGAATGAGTCCCTGGACCTAGAAATGAATCTTTAAGTATATCTGGTGAGAGGTTGGTGGATCCTGGCTGGTTTTTGAAGTTCCTACTGAAAGTCAGTGTTTCTTCCTCTTGATTTAGGTTTTGGTAATAAGAATTATTACCAGTCATTGTTGAGGTATCCGGGGTCAAGATGTTTCGATGAAAATCTCTTTATGGCCTCCTTGGGGCATGCCTCCTTGAGCACCTGGGTTCCTTATCCTGAGGTCCTAGGGTATTGTCCTTTCCTCTCCCCCTGCCCCAAGCCCTGTCAGTCTTTCTGGCCAAGAGCACAGCTCGCAGCATTCAGTCCCCATAACATGGAGGGAGAAGTGTGATGCGCATTGAGAGCCATAGGGAAAAGTCAAGAGGAATCAAGTTTGAAAAACCCTATAAGAAGTTCGGGCTTCCCTGGTGGCTCAGATGGTAAAGAATCCACCTGCAGTGTGAGAAACCTGGGTTCAGTCCCTGGGTTGGGAAGATCCATTGGAGGAGGGCATGGCAACCCACTCCAGTGTTCTTGCCTGGGGAATCCCCACAGACACAGGAGCCTGGCGGGTTACAGTCCATAGGGTCGCAAAGAGTCGGACGTGACTGAGCGACTAAGCACAGCACATAAGAAGTATACATTGTGTATTGTCCCTATTTATTTCCCATTATTGAGCCATTTGTTACTAATCTCTTTCTCTCTCTCTTTTGTGTGTGTGTGTGTGTGTCCTCACCCTTTTCCGCAGCTCAGATTGGCCTAGCTCTCTTCCTGATCTCCCTAGAGTAGCTGCTTCTCTTTTTATTTTTTCTCTGAACCCCACCTGCCTCCATCCTAGCTCCTGGCTTAGTGCTTGTTCCCCTGATAAACTCAGGTTTCCCTTTTTCTCTCTCCTCTGTAGGGTAGAGTCTTGTTCAACGGAGAACTTGGAGCTTCGGAAGAAGGTGGAGGTTCTGGAGAACACCAACAGGTGAGGGTCCCTGGAGTAAGGAGGCCTGATGGAAGGTGGGGAGAGAGGGGCAGATCAGAAAGGGGACTGGGGAGAAAGTGGGGGAGATGCCATTGAAAGAGTAGTTGTCCCAGGGTGCTCAGGAGGGCCATGCTCCATGCACCTGTTCCTGCCGCATGTGCACACACACATGCACACATGTATGTGCGTGCATGTGCACACGCATACACACACACATGCCATGTGCATGTTCTTTACTTTGCCTAAAATATGTGAGATTGATGAGGAGGCTGACTCTGACAAGGGCTTTCATGAAGAGGGAGTTAAGGAAGAGGCTTGGGAGAGAATATGGTCAAGGAGTCTGATTCTCCTGAAAATGACATCAGACTTTATAGAGATGGCTAAGGTGGGAGTGGCTACTTTGTTGTCACCCAATTTGAGTAAAATGAACTAGTGCTTATTAGTAAAAAAAGAAAGGAGAGAAAACTAAGTTTGTTTTTTAAAAAGTTTCTAATTGCTGTGTTTAAAAGTTAATTAATTGATTACATTTTAAGTCCATTTTGAAAAATCAATGTAGGACAGATGGATTCATGAGTTCATCTAGCACCTCTTGTGTCAGGTACTGTTTTCAGGACTTTATAGATATTAACTCATTTAACCTTCTGATGACCCTATGACCTAGTCCTGTTACTATCCCTATTATATAGAGGAGGTAATGGAGACTCAGCAGGGAGGCCTGGCGTGCTGCAGTCCATGGGGTCGCAAAGAGTCAGACACGACTGAGCGACTGAACTGAACTCAATGGAGACTCAGAAAGGTTAGGTGACTTGCCCAGGGTCACACAGTAAATGCCAGAGCTGCATCTGAAGGCAGGCAGTCTGGCCCTAGAGCCTTAATGAGCTTTATCCTGGGTCATGTTAAGGAATAGGGCTGAGAAATGGTGGTTGAGAAGTTTCATCATGTGTGTGTGTATTCAGAGTCTGCTCATGCTTTGAAAATTAAGGTATTCATTAGTCAAGGGATCCTGTTGCCCTTAGCTGTTATAGATCCAACAATCCAAGCAGAGAAAAATTGACTTTTAGGTAAGCAAAATATTAATTCATCATTTTAAGGCTTAGCATTAATGCTTAATAACAATTTTACAAATGTTAAGGGATCAGGGTAAATCTATTTGCATGTCATCTGATAATAGTGTAAACTTTGGCTCCCATTTCCTAAATCTTCATGGTCTATTGCTCAAACAGCAGGCTAATTGAGTCATCAGTTAAAAATACCGTCAGTAGGAAAAGTGGACATTGTGACCCCACTGGGTTTCTCTCTGCATTTCTGGGAACGTGTGCTCATATGGCAGGTCAAGGACAGTCACCTCCAGCACTCTATAGACAAACAACAGAAGTAAGTAAATGTCACCAGCTCCATGTGATGTCACCTTGATCCCCCACGCAGAGGAACTGGTTTCCAGTGGTACTTCAGGGTTCCGGTTTCACTGTTGTCTTTGGCCATTAGTCTCCTGAGGCTTCATCCCTTCTTATCTCCACCTTTATTCTTACCAGAGTGGTTCTCTGGGTCCTAAACCCCCACCAGAGTCTGTATCCATTTTGTAAGCATCCTGAGCAGATACTAGTCCATCCTACCTCCTGTCTTAGCCATCGCTATTGCAAAGACCCCATGTTCATGAGTGGGACAAATCCAGGCCATGAAATGGTGAAAAGGGAAAGAGGAATCCATCCAAGATAGTGGAGTTTGGTCCAGGTTGGGTCTTGTCTAGGGGTTCCGGATGTCAGGTCTTCCTGCAGCCACACGGGGGCAGCAGAGGCGCAAAGAGCATTGGGTGCTTGTGATGAGACGGGCGCGCTGCCTGTCCCCTTTACTGGGAAAGGGTCTCTCCTCCCCTCTGCAGGCTGACCCTGCTGTATCATATATTTTAAACCTAAAAAAGAAAACCCACACACATGTGATATATGCCCATTGTAAAAAAAATTTAGAAAATACAGTTTAAAAAGAAAAGAAAATCCCCCCAAATCTTTTCACCCAAAGAAATGTTTACATTTTGAAATGGAATATTTTATATGTATGTACTTATGTTGTACATCCTCTTCTGTTAAGAACCTTTCCCATTTAACAGAAATCACTGGCCATATATTTTCATATCAGTTAATGTATTTCTACATAATTTTATTTCTGTCAGATTTTGATAAAGAACTGTTATCTGCAGAGCATGGACATAAAGCACATCTGATTATGTGTGTTTCAAGGACAATCTGTGCTTCGCCAATTGTTTTTATCTTTTAAAATAATAGTGTTAATTGCTTAGTCGTGCACAACTCTTTGTGACCTCATGGACTGTAGCCTGCCAGGCTCCTCTGTCCATGGGGTTCTCCAGGCAAGAATACTGGAGTGGGTTGCCATTTCCTTCTCCAGGGGATCTTCCTGACCCAGGGATCGAAACCAGGTCTCCAGCATTGCAGGTGGATTCTTTACTGTCTGAGCGCCATCAGGGAAGCCCTTTAAAATAATGACCATGGCTATATTAATATGATGTCAATTATTGTACAATATGAGTTAGAGAGTCCCTGTATATTTGAGCTTGGGTCAGTGTGTCTTGAGTTCTTCCCTGAGAGCCAATGGTAGTTTTTCTTCTATCTTTTTCACTGTGGGAGCTTTTGCCAGCAATTCAGCCTGCAGGAAATTCCACTGAAAAAGCAATCTATCTTGTGCGTATGGTGCTCTGCTTGCCCCTTGACTGGCAGGAGCTTCCACTGTGGCTCCCCCACAGGCCCTGTGTTCAATCTCCTCCCTTTTCCAAACTCCTGGTAGACAACCAACCCTTTATGGTGAAACTGGTTAATACTTGATTAACCTGCCATCTTCCCACAAGTAATCTGATGAGGGGCCTTGTAAGGTACAGTTCCGGCGAGGCAGAAAAGGAAAGACGACCTCAACAGAAGTAGGTTACCTTTATTCAGGCAAGGAGGGGCGACAGTCGGCCTAACGACCAGGCTGAGCGCCGAAAGGGATCAGGGAGGCTTCATACTTATAGGGAGGTTTGTGGAAGCGATAAGGGAAACGTCAATCAGGTGGGATATTTTGAGTATTCTTTTGTTGAGATGACACTTGTAGTTGGGCAGGGGGTGATAAGTCTTCTGGGCGGGTGTAGGGGGTGGTAGGTTTCCGGACAGGGGGTGATAAGTCCCAGATAGATGCAGCTGGCCTGGAGCATCAGGATGGAACTAAAGTTATGCTTTGTTTTCTCCGAAGTTAGATGATTCAGCAAGGGGCCTTTGAGACTGTTGTTCTCTTTTCTAGGCCCAAAAGACTCCTTCAGGCCTCCTAGGTCATAGTCTCTCAGTCCAGCAGCTTTTCGTGTGTTTTGGCTTGAGAAGCCAGGGTATAAAGCAAAGCTGCTCTTATGCAAACAGGGAAGGGCCTGCCTTCCCCCCGACTTCCTCTCCCTTCTACTGCCAAGAGCCTCTCCTTGCCCGGAGGACACCACGGCCGGAGTGGCCAGTGTGAACCTTGGCAGTCTCTGCCCTAAACTGGTCAGGAGGAGGTGGTGGTGTGGGCCTGGGGTAGGGGGAGACATTCGGACCCTTTATTCATGGCACCGAGTGAGTGACCCAGTGTTTGAACTAAGTGCAGGGCAGGGCCCAGTTAACGCACACCTGTGTTTGTATCCTGTTCGTGCTTCTTATATTACCATCCTTCGGAGGTAGGTGGGTGGAGACAGAAATGCTTACCAGACGTGGACAGGATCCTGGCTACCCAGAAGTGGGTGGGAGACCTGGGGTGTCGCTGTTTCATTTGGCATGACCTGGCAGGAAAGGCAAGTGGGTACTTCGTTGTTGGCCAAACTAAAGAAAAACTGTACCTCTTTACATTTTACCACTTCCGTGCTCCACCCCACAAGGACTTGCATCGATCCAGATGAGAATGAGCACTCGAAGCCCGAGTCAGTCCTGAATCTTCGGGTAGAACTGGCCCCAGCCGCGGCCAGGTAGCACATTCCTGGCTTCGAGGTGAAAAGGCCCTTTTGCCTGAGCTCAGCAAGCTGGAAGGGGGTGGGGACGGGAGAGGAGACTTCTGCATCCTTTCCCACAGGAACCTTGGGCAGCTGGAGCAGTGGGAAGACACCTTTACACTTGTCTGTAAGGCGATCTGCTAATCACCTGCCGCCAGGAAATGTGTGAGCCAGAGAGAGCTGGTTTCCCAGGGGGCCTTCCTCCCTGTGCTCGGTCAGGAAATTCTTTTACTTTTACAAAGTCCCGGCGAGACTGCGTGTGACGTCTCCTGGCCTTCCTTGCTTCTCATTCGTCTCCAAGCTGCATGACTCATTATTGGGAGACCCTGCCTTTCCCCCACTTTATTGCCTTTTCTTCTGCACAGGTGATCTGACTAGCCCATTTGTTGTAGGCGTCTGTGGCTCAGTTTGCTCCGTTCATGTCTAATTTTGCCCTTGAACATCCATAGGGCTGATCTGTAGATTCATAGGCGCTTAGATGTGAGAGCTTGTTTGGAGGCTCTAACTGGGGAGTGCAGCCACTCATATATTCTTGACTGAAGACTGGTCCTCCTCCATTGGAGATGGTCATCCTCTTCGACGAGCACGCATCTTTGAGAGGGTCGCACGTGGAGCGATGAGGGAGGAAGGGGACACCTGCCTAGCCAGCCAGATCGGCCGAATCAACCCTGGCAATCAGTGGAGAGACAGATGTCACAACCAGCTCCAGATATGAGAGCCCTCGTATCCAAAGCTCAGACTTGAAACATACTTTAGAGATTATCTCATTTAACTGCTAATCACTTCATTTCACAGAGTGGGAAATTGAGGGCTGGTAAGGTTAAGGTCATCTAGATGTTTAGAGGTAAGACGGGAACTGGGACTCTCAGGCAGTTCGTTTTTCCACTGGTCCCTACCGCAATCACTCCTACCCCTGTTGTGCACTCTCTCCAAGGACCAATGCCTTCCCCATCACAGGGCCAGCCTTGGATCTGAATGAGAGGGCCCGGCTCGGTATCCATGTTTTAGGGGGCCTGCTCCGGTTTCCCCTAGCACGCTCCTCCCGGTGGGATGAGGAGTCAGCAGGCTCTAGGTGATATGTCTGTCTGGAGCTCTTAACCTGGCCCAGGGGGAGCTCGAGGGAGCAGGCCTCGGAGGTACTCGTGGGCAGTGTTTGCTGGCTGGGGCTAGCTGGGGTGAGGAGAGGCCTTAGGACATATGACATGGGATGTGGGCCTCATTGATTCCCTTTCCCTGGACCTCACAGAAGTAAAGGATGTGCTTGTCCTGACCTATATTTGTGTTGTTATCAGAAACAAGGATTCCTTAGTTTTCCTCTTTGATCTTCCTCTTAACTCTAGTCCTCCTCTCCGTCTCTGCTTTTCATGTTCTTTACAGGCTACATGCGACTCCTGAGAGAGGTCTTTCCGGCCAAGCCCACTGGGCTTTGATCGTGTTCTGCCTCTCCTGATTTGTTTGTTTAGCCACACAGTCATGTCCCTTTGCACCAGTTTTGTCTGCCGGCTCCCTCCGAGCTATTATGGTTTTCCATGTGTGATGTCCTCTCTTCTCTTCCACTGTCCGTAACCAGCTGGTCCCCCCTCCTGCTGTGCCCAGAGAGGCTGTTAGAGCGCTGACGAATGACCCGAGTCCAGGAACGACCCTCTGTAGACCCATATCTTGGTTTAAATCACTTTTCATTTCTCTGTTATCTCTAACTTCTGGCTGCGTGAAGAGTATAAACTTCTTTTTTTTTCAGGTGAAAACATTACAAACTTCAAAGGTTTGTTGACACAAGGCTGAGTTTCCCAGAGAGTTTAGAAAGGCATTTTAGTATGATTTCATGGTGGAGTTAGACATTCCTCAGCCCCAGAAAACATTCTAGAACTCTCTTTTTTGTGTTCTTGGGCAAGTAGATGATAGACTATTTCAAAAGTGTCCCCTGGTCCCTGAGAAATAAAGCTCCTTGGAATGTGGCAATTGCACAGTGAGAAAAAGGAGACAATTTGTATTTTTAAAAATTTAGACCAGAACCCCATAAACCACCTTCAAAACTTAAGTAAAAGGTCATAAATAAATGAATGTTTATTCAGAGTTTAGGATTTTAGCAGAATGTGATTATCTTTTGTGTAAGAGTTTGCACCTTAGTATTTAAAAGTCTTTGTGGTAGTTCACGGAGAAGGCAATGGCACCCCACTCCGGTACTCTCGCCTGGAAAATCCCATGGACGGAGGAGCCTGGTAGGCTGCAGTCCATGGGGTTGCGAAGAGTCGGACGCGACTGAGCGACTTCACTTTCACTTTTCACTTTTATGCATTGGAGAAGGAAATGGCAACCCACTCCAGTGTTCTTGCCTGGAGAATCCCAGGGATGGGGTTGCACAGAGTCGGACACGACTGAAGTGACTTAGCAGTAGCAGCAGTGGTAGTTCACAAGCCTCCTTGCAGAAGGAAATAGCAACCCATTCCAGTGTTCTTGCCTGGAGAATCCCATGGACAGAGAAGCCTGGAGGGCTGCAGTCCACAGGGTCGCAAAGAATTGGACAGGACTGAGCAACTAACACACACACGAATCTCCTTAAATATTGTTATGCAGTATTTTGCATTATTATTAACAATAGAGCCTACCAGCTCATCTCTCTCCACCTAAGGACTTTGTGGTACATGTTTCAGCTTTGTAACACCTCCCTCCTAACCCTCAGATCTTTGACACTAATTCTGGATGATTGGGGTGGATGGGGAGGGCTTTAGGTGGGATTTTGCTTCAGAAGAACATGGATGCCTACCTCTTCCATCATGAAGCCATGTAATAGTCACTCATAATAATTTTTTTTTTTTTGCATAAGCACTGTAGTTAAATAACACTTACAGTTTTTGATCGTATCATTTTACATGTTGTGTAACGACCCAGATACACCACACATACATCACATACATGACTAATATGAATGTTTCATAGATAATTACTTATTTACTATGTGTGAGGCCCTCAGAAAGTGTGTGTTTTATTTGATTTTGTTTCATGGAGAAGGCAATAGCAGCCCGCTCCAGTACTCTTGCCTGGAAAATCTCATGGATGGAGGAGCTTGGTAGGCTGCAGTCCATGGGGTTGCAAAGAGTCAGACACAACTGAGTGACTTGACTTTCACTTTTCACTTTCATGCATTGGAGAAGGAAATGGCAACCCACTCCAGTGTTCTTGCCTGGAGAATCCCAGGGACAGTGGAGCCTGGTGGGCTGCCGTCTATGGGGTCACACAGAGTTGGACACGACTGACACGACTTAGCAGTAGCAGCAGCATTAGAAAATACATCAGTCACACCCCAGTTGTTTCCACAGCCCACAAATGGTTCATGATTTGGAATTTAGAACTTACTGCCCTAAGTCGTTCCATAAGGGTGTAAACAAAGTTTCTTCATCCCCACGGGAGGCTGATGTGCCTGGAGTGGTTCACTCACACACACAAATGTGCACACACATCCTAGCACGGCTGGTTTCACTTCTGAGAAAGGCGTGTCACAGGATTTGATGGAAAGTGTGTTTATAGAGAGGACCTGGTTTGCAGCTCCTAGCACAGCAAGTAATTGGGAACCACCAGTTTATCCTTCTTCCTGGGTCCTAGTTTCTGACTCCAGTGGGAAATCAGATACTAGAATGTTCAAAGCGTAAGATGCAGTCGCTGTATCCCTCTTGTTCTCTCTTGTTCCCTCCTCTCCTCACCCCCACTGTTTCTCTTAAATAACAGAAACAGAAGAAAACAAAACGAAACCAACTACAAGAAAACGCATGAGGCTGTTGATGCATTTCCCAGTTCTTATGAGACTGTGTCTCACACTGTCAGCTACTTTTGAATGTTTTGCCCAATTTCCTTTGATCCATCTCCCAAGATACAGGGTGATGCTTTATTTTGGGCGAGGCTGGCAGCTGCCTTCGACTGCTCTTTTCCTTGGAGCCGTGTGAGCGCAGCCGTAAAGTTTATTTTTATATCTCACCACAGGACAAAAATCCACATTCTCAATTGAGCTTTGGACAGTCCGATTTAACAAATTGTGAAAAATTTCTTGGCCCAGATAAACGTCTCTCTAAATTAAGACCTTGCTCCCGGAAGCCCAAGAATTCATTAAGCCATAATTAGCCATGATCACTGATGATTTAAAGTACAGTAATAAAGGAGAAGTTTATACTGAGCTCTGAATGCACAGTTGGAGAGTCTGTCCTATAGATAGCTTTAGTTTTAAAATAATTCTTTCATTTCATCTGGGGCCTGCCTTTTCTCCAGCCAGCCCTTTATGGAAGCAGAAAAACAGCTGTCATCCAAGCTCCCAGTGTAACCAGGGAAAGTACCACGTCATCTCAGACCAGCATATCAGCCCTGAGGTCCCAGGCTTTCCCATGCAGAGACTCATCTGTCGTCAGAGGAAAGAAACAGCAAGCACTCTGCAAAGGTGTATTTGTTCCAGCAAAGCTAGAGTACCCCAGACAGGGATTCTCTCATTCTTCTGTTAGCTGGTCAAAGGAATTAACTTTGACCATATTATTCAAGTCCTGAGTTTAGGCAGCAGTTCAGAGGACATTGCTAAACATTGAACTGCTGCCTAAACTCAGGGCTTAAGTAATATGATTAAAAACACACAGCCGTGGTACTGAGATCTAAATTCAGGTTTCTTGTCCTGAGAGCTCATCGCCCTATTCTGGTAAATATTACTGACTTAGTAATTCTGATGGCACCCCACTCCAGTACTCTTGCCTGGAAAATCCCATGGATGGAGGAGCCTGGTAGGCTGCGGTCCATGAGGTCGCTAAGAGTCGGACACGACTGAGCGACTTCACTTTCACTTTTCACTTTCACACGTTGGAGAAGGAAATGGCAACCCACTCCAGTGTTCTTGCCTGGAGAATCCCAGGGATGGGGGAGCCTGGTGGGCTGCCATCTATGGGATCACACAGAGTCGGACACGACAGAAGTGACTTAACAGCAGCAGCAGTAATTCTAAAGCCATCTCATCAGCTCTCTTGGTATCCAGTGGAGGGACAGGGCTTATAATTTCCATTTTCCTAACAAAGCTTAGGTTTGACTTCCTGACGCTTGACTTAGGCTAAGGAACACCCATTATTCTCTTATCCATCTCTTGCCTTTTATCTTGTCATTTCCTGAGATCTGCCAAGAAATGTATATTTTACCTTATTGCTTTTATTTGTATCAACATCACTGAAACTTTGTTAGTATGTATCTCATTGCCATCAGAGACATTCTGGCCCTTCTGTCTGCAGTTTGGTCACTGCTGAAAGTAATCTTTTCTTGTTTAACAGTGGACACATCTCTTGACTGTGCTGTTGTCAATATGATATTTTTTTCAGGGGCCATGCCATGCAGCTTGCAGGATCTTAGTTCTTTGACCAGGGATCAAACTCAGGCCTCAACAGTGAAAGCATTGGGTCCTAACCACGCGACCACCAGAGAATTTCCTCAGTGTGATATTAATGTCATTGGATTTAAGAAAAATCTACTTAACTCAGAAGTCTTTTGATCATCAATTGTATTAGCCTGTAGGTTTGGGTACCATGCTGTACTGAAGTGGAAAATACGTGAGCTATGGAGTCAGATAGGTTTGGGTTTACATCTTTGGTCTTCTAGTTACCGGTTACGTGTCTTTGAGATATTTATGTTGTACCTCATATGAAGTTCTAGAACTCAGTCAGTGGAACTCAATCACTGATCATTTTCTTTGGTTATGACAAAAAAATGAGTGTTTCTGTTGTGTGAATGTCTATGAATTTCCCAAACTTTATCGCATCATGGAAATCTGTTTTGATTTTGGGGATGGATGAGCCAACCCACTTTCCTTGGGTAGAATCCCTCTGTTGCTGATGGATGGGGCCTTCAGAGCGTCAGCCTTCCCACCAGTTTACCTTTACTAATCTGAGCAGGAGAAGCAGCAGCAAACAGCACGTTATAAATTACTGTTGCTTTCCACAGAAGTTTTAAACTGAAAAATCTATTTTAAACTACATGTTTGCTCATCTTAAAGAGTTGTATTATAAACTGTTAGAAATCAGGGGCCATTAAACAACGATTTTCATTTACAGTGGATTCAGCACATAATTATTTTGAGTTTGGAAAGGATGTGCTGGTGAATGCCAAGTAAAGCATCGTACACCTCTAAAGATACAGGCCTCCCTGCTCACCCAGCCAGACCTAGATGGTCCTTCTTTCAAACTGGTAGCACTTTACATCTGTAGCTGGGGGGCCCAACTTGAGCCTCAGGGTATACCCCGGGGCTTAGATGCATCGGCCTGTTAGAAGTCTGCCTTCAGGATGAACTCTGGAGCCTCCTGGGAGACTCTTCATCCTAGGGAAAGGGTACCAGACCTCGTGATCTCAATCAGAAATTGGAAGTGAGGAGTGATTCCAAGTATTGCATGGAACTGGTTTCCTCAGTGATTCATGCTCTCAAGACTGGACAAGAGGCAGGGAATGGGCGGAAAGGTTGTAGGAAAACGGACTGTTGGTAAAAATGGAAATGGTGGTTTCACTTTTAAAAACACCTTAAGAGGGACTTTCCTGGCCATCCAGTAGTTAAGACTCCATGCATCTAATGTAGGGGGCACAGAATCGATCCCTGGTGGGTGAATTAAGCTTCCCCATGTCTGCCTCCTGGTGCAGCCACCCCCCAAACAAAATAGAATAGCAGGACATTAAATTAAACACACACACACACACACACACACACACACACACCTTAAAACTTCAGAGCAAAAATGAATGGTTTTGGTAACATCTGGAAATCTGCTGTCTAATGGAAGTCTGGATGCAGGGATCACCCCCCCCACCCCACCCACACACAGAGTACAGCTGAGCTTCAGCACCCGGGTGCTTCAGTGAGGCAGCAGGGTGCCCCGTGGGAGCTGGGGTGCCCATCAGGAGTGGCAGCTAGCAATGTAGGCATGGCCTTCAGCAGGCGACCAAGGAAACAGCGAGGCCCCTTTCTATAGTGTAGCTGCTGACAAAGAGCCTGTTAACTGGTACATGAGAGGAGGCCAGGATACGAGAGAAAAGGTTTGTGCCATGCAGTCAAACGTGGCTCTTATCTGCGGGCTCGCCTTTGCATCTGCCCCCAGGATTTCCAGAAATACAGCAGGGAGAACCCAGAGAGGGCTTTGGGGCTGGCACGACAGACGGTCGTCAATAAAATGCGTGCCACTGCCTGCCAGATGTCAGCTCTGCCGGAAGGAACGTTCATCCAGGAGGAGTGTGTGTCAGAGGTCACTCAGCTCTCAGCTTTGAAAAGGCAGCCGTGCAAGAAGGCGGTGCTCTTGGGAGTTCTTGGGAGAAGAGAGAAAGCGTGAGGAAAAGAACTTGCGGCGTCATAAGATCCTTTAGCTGCAAACTTCTGATTTTTTTCCCCATCTTATTGACATATAATTGACAAGTAAATTTGTGAGATATTTAAAGTGTACAGCGTAGTGATTTGATATATGTATACATTATGAAAGGATTCCTCACATTGAGGTAATGACCACGTCTATCACCTCACCTACTTGTTTTAGTTTTATTTTTTGGTGAGCACATTTAAGTTCTACTCTCTTAGCAATTTTCAATTATATGATACAGTGTTATCCTGTGTGTGTGTGTGTGTGTGTGTGTGTGTGCGCGCGAGCACGTGCACTTGGTCACGTCTGTCTTTGCAACCCCGTAGACTGTAGCCTGCCAGGCTTCTCTGTCCATGGGATTATCTTGGCAAGAATACTGGCGTGGGTTGCTATGTGCTCCACCAGGGGTTATCACCTGTAGTCACCATATTTTGCACTAGATCCTCAGACATTCTTTATTTTAGAACCGAAAGTTTGTACCCTTTTACCAAACTTCCTGTCTCCCATTCCCCCAGCTCCTGACAACCACTTTCTACTATTTCTATGAGTTCAACTTTTTTTTTTTTTTTAAAGATTCCATGTGTAAGTGATTCCATATGGTATTTATCTTTCTTTATCTGGCTTGTTTCACTTAGCATAATGACCTCCAGTTTCACCCATGTTGTCACAAATGACACAATTCCCTAAAGTAGAATTTAAAGTCATCACCCCATTAGTATTACTCAGCCCTGAGTAACACACAGAATTCTTTTAAAGAATATATTGCTGGAATATATATAAATGTAAACCAGTCTATACTACTTTTGATTATACTTCTAGATTACTATAAAGCAAGAAAACATACAACTATGTACTAAAAAGACCTCCATATTAATAGAATTTAATGATATTAAATAATGGGGTGAATGATTTTGTTTTGCTTACATTAAGACCACCGTTGGGGATTCCCTGGCGGCTCACACAGTCAAGAATCTGCCTGCAATTCAGGAGACCCAGGTTTGATCCCTGAGTGGGGAAGATCCCTTGGAGAAGGGAGTGGCAGCCCACTCCAGTATTCTTGCCTGGAGAATCCCATGGAGAGAGGAGCCTGGTGGCCTATAGTCCATGAGGTAGCAAAGAGTTGGACACGACTGAGCGATTAAACACACACACACACACACACACACACACAGGACCACTGTCCCAGGTAGAAATAGGGTGTAGATGGAACCACACAGGGGTTGTTAAGTTCAGAAGGCCTTTGCTGCCTGTGCTGTGGGCTCCACTTCTGGCCCTACTCTCTTATCCATTTAACTGCTAGAGCAATATTATTCTTACAGCCAACCTGTCCCTACCTGGCTTAAACCTGGGAGAACTCATTTCATTGGTACTGATCATGGGTGGGGAGGTTGAGGGCAGCTGCAGACTTGGGAATATTTTGCCTGTCTTCCCGGCCCTTGAAAGCTGTTCAGGGGATGGGCTGCAGTGGGCGGCAGGTTATCTGCAAACGCCCAGAATTCTTCTGCCAATGAGTGATTTGCTGATGTTTTCCAGTGAACTTGTCTGACTTTCTCATGTCCCCCTCACAGCATGAATTTTCCAAAACTCTTTGAGACTCAACAGATCATCTGCTTGAAAAGTCTCTCCACTTTGCCGAGTGCCCTGGGCTTGGAGAAGAGGGGTGAAGGTGGGGAGCAGCCTCAGCTCTTTACACTGCTCACACAGAATTCATCCCCAAGGCTCTAATTTGGGAGCCTAGTCTGGGAGATCCTTTTCTGTGGCTGCACTGTTCAGAATTTGCAAAGAATGTCACCATCTGCTCCTTTTGTGACCTGATGTCACACAGAACAAAACATACTATTCTCATCCCCAACCCTTCCCCTTTTAAGGCTGTGTGCAGTTGTCCCATTTGGGGCAGAACAACTCCCTTTTTTTGGCTCTTACTCTCTGTCTTTCCCTGAAGAAACATCAGAACCTTCATCAGAGCATGGCTTCTGGGGTCCTGGCTCTGAACCTGTGTCCAGCTGAGCCAGCTTCTTTGCTCCTTCGTATCTGGGCTTCATGTCTGCCTGTGGAGGTGCTGGGAGCCTTCAAGGACCACAGTCTTGAGGGGCCCATGGCTGTTGGTCTCCCTGCCCTTCCTGTTTTCCTCTCTGTCTCTCCCCTTCTCTTTAGATCTGCCATCTGAGCACCTGCTGCTCAGTGATGCTGCTGGCCACCCCTTCACTTGTTCTCTGCTGGGCATCTCCTTCTCCACGCTTTTCTCCTTTCTTGCATCTTCTTCAGTATTTCTCTTCTCTTGGGTAAATGAGTTATTCTGTGTCACCATCCCCAACAATTCTTGCTTCTTTTTTTCTCTGTTGCTGCTGCTAAGTCGCTTCAGTCGTGTCTGACTCTGTGCGACCCCATAGACGGCAGCCCACCAGGCTCCCCTGTCCCTGGGATTCTCCAGGCAAGAACACTGGAGTGGGTTGCCATTTCCTTCTCTTCTCAGTGGCTGACAAAAGATCCCAGGATGATCAGGGGTGATTTGGGAGCACTGAGGTGCCTCTTAGAACAGCATAGAATGGACAAGCTGCTCACGGGGGTGGATTCTGAGCCCCATAAGCTCTGCGAGTCTGGTGCTGGAAGACAGTGGTGTCTGTGTCTTCATCAGAGGAAACTTGTTCTTGGTACTGTGTTCCGATTCAGACACAAAGTCACAGGAGCCTCCCCGGAGCCCGGGGCGGAGATCACTGACAAACATTCTCTCTCGTCTCTGAGACGCCCTTCATGGTTTTGATTTGTTGTGTTTGCAGAACTCTCCTGCAGCAGCTGCAGAAGCTTCAGACTTTGGTGATGGGCAAGGTTTCTCGCACCTGCAAGCTGGCTGGCACGCAGACTGGCACATGCCTCATGGTGAGTTTACCAAATGAACAGCACCGTCACCAGCCCGGCCCACTCCCCAGGTTCCAGCCTCTCCCCAGCTTGCCACATCCAAGTGCTGGGGGTTGGAGGAACCACAGCCTGCTCCGAGGCTGTTTCTCTCCTATGATGTGACAGTGATTGACCTGGGTGTGGTCTGCTGGCCTGACAGAGGAGAGTCGTCTTTCCAGACCTCCCAGGAGTTTCAGGTCTGCAGGTTTGTTCTGTGCATCTTGGAATTGATGGCCCCCATGTTCTCTCCTCACCCTGCAGGTCGTGGTGCTGTGCTTTGCCGTAGCATTTGGCAGCTTCTTTCAGGGCTATGGGCCCTATCCTTCTGCCACCAAGATGGCCCTGCCCAGCCAGCATTCCCTGCAGGAGCCCTACACATCCTCCGTGGGTAAGACGGCACTCAGCAGCTAGGGAGATGTCTTGTTTCTTTTCTCTTTCATTTCTCAAAACTTAACTTTCTGAAAGAAGTCTTATGTGAAAGTCTAAAATTTTTGTTGTTGTTGTTGGGAGGACTGTATTAAATCACTTGGTTTGAAATGGCTCTATGATAAGGCTCCTTGGGTACAGAGCAGTGGTCTCAAAATCATTTCTCTATAAAAACACATGTATATATCCCTTCCTTGGGAGGAGACAATTCAGTGTCACTGTTACCTCTCTCCCATAAAAAACATTGATTGAATAGCATCAGCAGAAGCATCTGCCCCCAAATTAGTGAGTGTGTAGTTAGCTGTCATCACTCTGACCTCCAGGACTTTGCAGGTAGTGTTGTCGGCTTCTGCTTACATATGAAAGCCTAATGTTTAAAAAGTGGTAAAACTGTAACTTCTCCACTGAAGGGAGGAAGAGGGCCATGGGAAGAAGTGCCCAGTCCACTTGTTGGGTCTCCCCTTGGGGTCCTCATGCACTGGGATTTCTCTAGAGCTCCGCAGAGCATGGCTTGTAGACTTCTGCTCTAGACTGTGTTCCCTGGCAAATTCTGACATCTTCTTTTTGAGTTCTGACACGGGGAGGGATGTGCATTTGTAGGGAAGGGGTGGGAAAGCAGTAAGTTTTCCATCACATTTTAAAGGAATTCTACTCAGTGGAAATGTATGTTACCACAGTAAGCATCTGTAAAGTGACATGAGACAATCAGCCTGTGTTACAAAATATAATGCCCTAGATTTAGAGAATTTGGAGACACAGGTGTTAGATGTGATAGTCTCATCTTGAACAATGATCTCTTTTAAGTATGTGGTAAATAAAAGAATGGTATGTAGGGATCGTGAAATAGATACATACACTAGTAAGAACAAATATGGAATTAGGGGTACTGGATTTTGAGAGTAGGCATAATTTTGTGGTTCTGAAACATCTGAAGTAGGTGTGTCTCTGCCAGGTATATGACAGAAGGTCCAGCATTTCAACAAATAATTGCAGTGGTCTCCTGGGGAATTCTTTTTTTTCTCCAAGGGAATGTATCTCTAAATTTAAATGGAAGTTGATGAGAGCAAAGTTTCTATGTTGTAGAAAATTGCTCCTGAGCCATCTAGCTGTGCAACTATTCTATAAAGCAAAAGAGTGTGTCTCCGTTGCTTGATTTTTGGCTTTAGCCTTGTGTCTCCTCTCTAGTTTCTAAATGAAAGAAAACACAGTTTTTTGCCCTTGTACCTTCTCCCTATGCAAGACCTACTCACTGAGGATGCTTACTTTAGCTGAGTCTGGACACCTCCAAATATTTGACTCCTTTTCTCCATGAATTGTTTCCTCCAGATGGTTGCAGGGGTGGAGGTGGCCTGGAGGGGAGTTTTATTTTCAAAGCAGTGGGGGTGGCAGTTTCCTTCCTGTGTATTTGTTCTTCTGTTGTTCTTCCAGCACTTTATAATTGGTATCATTTTTCAACACACCAAACTCTGAAATCCTGAAGCCTTTATAGAAAGCCAACTCCAGTTGGCACCCTCAGTCCTGGGCAATAAGAACCCATGAATTGTCATCTCCCCACCCTGAGCATCTAGGGGGAGGCGTGATGTACCCTTGTGGTCTCTTGTAACACCTGTTACTTTGCTTTGTTCTCAGTGAGATCCAGGAACCTGCTGATCTATGAGGAACATTCTCCCCTGGAGGAGCCGCCCAGTTCTGCCTCAGCTGGGGAGCTGGGGCGCTGGGACCGAGGCTCCGCTCTGCTCAGGGCAAAAGGGCTGGAGTCCAGGCCGGACGTGGATCTTCCCCATTTCATTATCTCAAATGAGACCAGCCTGGAGAAATCAGTGCTGTTGGAGCTGCAGCAGCACATGTGAGTCAAACAGACACAGGGTCACCTCCTCTAAGGCACCAGTGATGGGTTATGAGTCAGCAAACTGCAGTGTGCAGAGTAGACTTTCCCATTGGTCTGGTCCAGCCCTCGGCTTTTTCAGGACCTATTGCCGGCACCTGGGCTCTGGAGAGTCCATTGTTTGCCAACAGCTGGCCCTCACAGAGACTGAAAGAGACACGGTGAGAGCTGGCCCCGTGTCTGCTACGCCACTGGGGAGCTGGCAGTGCAGGCTCCAAGAACTGGGGAAAGGGCTTGACTCCCTTCCTCCCTGTCTTCCTCCTCTCCTCAGAGTCTCACAAGTAAACATACAGTCCAGCAACAGCAGTGTACTTGCTATGCAAATGCTGCCGCAAGGCATATTTCCAAGCTTCCTTCCAACTGAAGATACATATATGTCATCTTATATATCAACATGTAGTTTTATGGTTTACATGTAAATAAACATGCATTAGGGCTTCCCAGGTGGCGTTAGTGGTAAAGAACTTGCCTGAGCCGGCAGGAGACATAAGAGACCCAGGTTCGATCCCTGGGTCAGGGAGGTCCCCTGGAGGAGGGCATGGCAACCCACTCCAGTATTCTTACCTAGAGAATCCCATGGATAGAGGAGCCTAGCAGGCTACAGTCCATGGAGTCACAAAGAGTTGGACACGACTGAAGTGACCTTGGCACACATGCAAAATGTGTTAATTATACTTAGATAGTTATATATTCATACTAAAGGACACTTTGAGAGGCACTGTTCTTGTCTTTCCATTATTGAAAATAACACATACTTGTTTCCAGTTCTCCATGAGTTGTTTCCTTTAGACAGTTAGAGGAAGAGTCCTTGTATAAAGACTTGTATAACTGCTGGGGATTGTTACCCTGTGGGGGGTACCTGAGTACACTAAATGACTCAGGACGGAGTGTCTGCATACAGTCCTGGTTATACGTGGTGTGGTTGGTGGTCTAGCTGACCTCGTGCCCCTAGAGATGCTGCTATTCCAATACAAGTAGGAAAGTTTTTGTTTCAAAGTTTTGAGCTTTCTTCCCCTAATGCTGCAGGGGAAAGATTGTAATTATATATACTTTTATATGTTTATATTCTACACACATATTTAACATTTATAGCACTTATTATTTTAAGAACTATGTAAGTGTGACATATAAATCCTTTGAAATACTTTACAAGGTTAGATATTACTATTATTTCCTAGAGAGAATTGTAGAAGCCAGAGCAGACTACTCTTGGGAGCCAGAGAAGACTTAGCCATTCAATAACTTGGCTCATGACAAAAGTCTTCTTTCCTCTTGTCTCAGCTATTCAAGGCCCCATTGAAATCCCTCTTGTTCTGGGATGTCTGCCTGATACCAGAGCCCTCATTGCCTTCCTCTGAACGTCTAGGAGATGGTCTAGGCTGTTACACAATATAATAATGTATTTATTTTCTATGATATATTCATTGTTATTTCATGATAGTTTGGGGTTTGTTTTTTTAACCTTCATCTAGAATCTTTTAATCTTTAAAAAGGTTTCATCTTTATCTAAATTTTTTAAAAAAATCTTTATTCTAGACTAAAGATCAGCCTTTATCCTTTTATTTTCTCCTTCCCAGGGTTTAGCATGGGGTATTTATCCTCAATGAATACAGTAATTTTAAGCGACGTACAAGGAATCAGTATCAAACCACCATGTTTATCCTCTGGGTTGGGATGACTCCTTTGGCATGAGGATAAAGGCAGGAATGTGGATGGTGGACAGGCGGGTAGTAGGAGACTTCGGGAACAAAGTGCTGCTGGGAGGGAAGAAGACAAGAGGCATGCGTGGGCCAGCCTGCTAAGTCCAGTCATGGGGTGATTGCGTCATCCTGCCAAGCATGATGGTGAGACTTCTTTCTCCTTCTGATGCCTCCGCAGGGTCAGCACCAACCTGGAGGGGAATGAGACCCTAAAAGTTGTAGAACTCGACAGAAGAGTGAACGCCACCTTTTAAAGAGGCTATCGCCACCTCCCTCTGTCTCTTCACTTTGCCTTTACGTCTCCAAACCACCTTTTGTCATAAGCTTTTCCTTTTTGCCCACCCAATCTGGACGAAGACCTGGACCAGCGGTCCTGGCTCTGGATGGGAGGATGGCCTGGGATTTCCGCCTGCGGTGAGAGAGCGCCTCCCCCGGTCCCATGTCCCTCCCGGCAGAGGGGAGCTCGCCCCGTCCCTCGCTTACTGCCATAGGCAATTATCTTCGGTCGGGGTGGGACAAGCAGGCTTGTTTCTACCGACAGTGCCAAAAAGATACGGCCAGATTCTCACCGGGGTGGGTGTGACCGCCTCCTTGAAGCAGAGCTGACTGTTGTTCACCCCACAAAAATTTACCAGGATGCTTGTTGGAATCTGGCGAAGCACTGACTGACGTCCTGCCTTCCTCAGCCTGGCTCTGCGGTGCCCCGCGGGCGCCCCCTGCCGCTCTGCCCTGGGCCCCGGCCTTGGGCCCCTTGGCTGGAGCAAGGCGCCCCCTTCGTACCCTCAGGCCGCAAGTGCAATGCCTGAAGCAATCAGGCTTCTCTACTCCAGGCAAACCTGCCCCACCATGTTGCTTGTAGGATTTCTCCACAGTCTGTGTCCCCACACACCCCTAGTTCTGCCTCCCTGGCTTCTCCTCCCCATTTGTAAATAGTATTTATTAGCTTGCAGAGGCTTCCCCGGCGACCACTGAAGACATCCGGACGCCTCCCCTCCAGGCTCACAAGGTCCCCTGTTGGCCTGTGGAGCAAAGAGGGCAGCCTGGACTCTGGGATTCCCCATTTTTCCAGGCCGTGTTTTGTCTTGTGTTTTCTTTTTCTTTTTTTTCTTTTTCTGGAGGCTTCTAATTATAGTTGGGGAACCTCCCTAAGCATGTGTCCTTCTGTAGCATGAACTCAGAGGGGAAGGTGGAGCCGGGCTCAGGTCTGAGGCTCTGTGGACGGGTGCTTTTTCGGTCCTGTGCCCATGCCAGGGAAGCCCTGACCCCAGGCGTTTCAGACAGCCATGTTAGCCCAGTTTTCCCCACCTCCCCCCGACTCGCCTGCTTTCCCTTCCTCCTCTGCCTCCATACAGAGGCGGGGCCTGCCTGCTCCTGGGGTCAGAGCAGGTGACATTTGTGTATGTGTGTCTTACCTTTTCTAGTCAGGTTTGGCCACTTTGCAGCTCACCCAAAGAGACACGACCTAATCCCCCAACCTACTTTTTTTTTTTTTTTTTTTTTAATGATTAAGAGTAACTTTTGTAGTTTAAAGAAAAAAAAAACTTTCCTCTTTCATACAAATAAGAAATAGAAATAGACTTTTTATTGTATAATGTAGAAGACTCCCCTTAAATGTTTTTGCCTAGCTTGTAAAAGATTTTGTGTAAGAAATTTGCTCACATTTTGTTTTTTATTTTTAGAAGTAGGTGAAGCACTTTTAGTTTGAAGTCTCTTGTCTCTGGTTTTCTCTCTCATCTCTGTTGTCGTTGGAACCTGTACTTAAGAGAGATTAAGCCACTCCTGGGCCCTCTGTTCCATGTCAGCCACAGAATTTGGCATCATTAGCATTTACCATCAGACCTCATAAGCAGTGGACTCATTGGACATGCGTCTGAGCAAACTCTGGGAGATAGTGAAGGACAGGGAAGCCTGGCGTGCTGCAGTCCATGGAGTTGCAAAGCATCAGATACGACTTAGAGACTGAACAACAACAAACTCATAAGCAGATCTGGTACCTTCAGGGCTCACCGTCGGTGATTCTTCTGTCTCCCTACTGTGATGGAGAAAGTTCCGACAGGGAGATGGCCAAGTTCCTCTTCTTGGCGCTGTGTAAAGCTGGATCAAGATCACAGTGGTCTCCTCTCACTGCCCCATCCATTGGCCAGCAAAGGCTGAGACCAGACAGGCTGGCTGTGTGGGAGGAGGGATGCTAGTACATGCCCTGTTCCCTTCTGTTTCTCTCTACTTTCCTCTCTCCTTCTCTTCTGTGCTAGACCTTCCTGGGTCTGACTGGTATCTGCCAACCAAGGGCCGCTACTGACCCATCCCTGTCTTTAATATGTCATGTAATTATCAGGCACTGACAGCCCATGGGGTGGGGTCAGGGGGGGCTAAGAAGGTGAGAACGTAATATTAACTCTCGTATTTGGATGATTAGAAAGTGAAACTTTTCCTGTGTCGGAACCAACTCCTAGGGCCCATCCTTAGTGCCTTGAGGATTTTATTTCCTCACTTGACCTCACTCTCACCAGCCCTCCAAACAGCAGGGCTTGATCTCTGGGCAGCCTTTCTTCCAGAACTGAATCTGTGTCTAGAGACAGAGGACATCAGCCTGAGGGCTCAAATGGCCATTGTAAGGGGATCCAAGGACCAGTTGCTGCTGTTTTGAGAAAGACCTCTGCTTCCCACTCCTTGCTCAGGCGAAGAAGAGGAACTAAACGGTTACCCCTTTAGGAGAATGTAACGGAGTCCAGAGGATGCTGAAGAGTTGGATAACACCGGATTGGTTCCAAATAGTTAATGTGCACATTTTCTCTTCCAGGGTTAAGCTCACAATGTCAGTGGATTTGTTTCCCTCCCAGAACCATCCCATGCCATAGATGAGTCAGTAATACTTGGTTCGCCCTGAGGATGTTAGATAGTGGCAGGCTTTCAGCTTCGAAACCTCAGTTTTGGAAAGTTTGAGACTGTTAGCACAACTGTCAATCGTAAAGAATCAATGTTCATGATAAATATATTAATATATTTTCCATTAGGTCAGCAGGTTTTCCCCTTCTCTTCTTTTGATTAGCCTAGTGGAGGAGATGTCTTGTAAAAAGTTCAGAGAACATACACTTTTTTTTACTGGGTGAGACCTGAGTAACCCAGACTCCCCAGTGTGGTTCTATTCACAGCTCTGGACTGTGCACTTAGAAATGGCTACTGTAAATGAAAGGTCTCAGTGCCAGGTTTAAGAAAGGATTTCTGTGAAGTGTTAGGACTCTGGAGCCCAGCTCACATAAAGAGAGTGTTATATAAAAATCTGACAGCTGAACTAGGTTGCTCCTTTTGGGCAGGAGGTGGGGATGAGTTTTGACACCAGTACAGGCAAAATTAGATAACCTTTTTATTAGTATAAATGATTTTGGTTTAGAGACCTAATTTGTAGATTGTGAAAGCAACTTTTAGTGCAGCTTATTTACAAACCAACTATAAACACCGTGGGTTTTTTCCCTTCCTCATGCCTGAATGCCAAGAGAGGGCTGTGATTCTCATGTGTCCTTGGAGCAAGAGTGTTGAACTGGTTCACTTTTGTTCTGGCAGTGAGTCAGTGTCCAGAGTTTTTGACACAAGTGTTTTATTAAAAAAATATTTTTTTTGCACTTGTGTCTCCTTCCTCTGTGTTCTCACACTGACCAAAAGACAAGGATGAGAGGACCCTCAGGGCCAGCTCCTCTGAACACACATGTCATTTGTGCAGGGTGCACGCTCAGAGACCTCCCAGTTCCCATCGGGGAAATGGGGCATCCGTGCCAGCCTTGCTAGTGTGGGGAAATGGGAGATGGAAGAGAAGGCTGTAGCCTCCCCCTTCTCTGCCAAGTGCTCTTGTCAGTAATTCAGTTCTGTGGAGTCCAGTCTTTATTCCAGACACTAGCTCTCCTGCTTGCAGTGCAGACAGACCATTAGCAGGTAGTGCTCTGGTCAGGGTCATTTTCTTTGAATTCCTTTTTCGCTGAGACAGTTAGGAGACATGTGATCGGATAAGACCCTCTGGGAGGGCAGCTCCAGGAGAGAGTAGAGGCCTGTGACGTGGCCAGAGACAGAGTTCAGATTCTTCTTTCACTCATCCATTCATTGAGTTGTCATTCATTCCCAAGAAAGACTGTTGCAAGAGGCCCTAGTGAATATTAGGGAATAAGGGGCCTGAGGAAGCTTCATTAATCAATAACTATTCGAAAGGCCCAAGTGCCAGCTCGCTCTTTGCCTCCCTTCCCCTACCCCTTGCATGGGCGCAAATATAGACGCATGTAGACGCACACAAGAATACATTCCTCCCTTGTCTTGGACACTTATTTGTGCATTACATGTGCCTTATATTTGAATCTAGGATGACTGAGGGCCACCTTGTCATTGGGAGATTTTGTATACACCCTTGTAGTACTAAATTGAAGTGGGTTTGGGTGATGAAACTTCCAAAGGCTCAAAAATGGTTTCCTAAAAGTGAGTCTTGATCACATCTATACATCAGGAGAAAAGAAACAGAGTAACGTCCATTAGGAAAATCCCATTTTGCCAAGGTGCAGTCGCATCAAAAAATGACCAGCCGGGATTAAAGGTATTATAAATCCTCAGAGCAGAACATTTTCTCAGCACAGAAGAATCCAGTGCCTTTGAGGATTCAGACTCCATGTCTCCATGGCCAAAGGGTCAGTACCACCTACCACAGGACATGTTTCATGTTGTCATTTTGGGTAACAGAAAATTCAGGAATGCTATGTCTGGGCTTCTAGAAGGAAGGAAAATGATAATTCTTGTATACTACTAAATGCTAGGTGGTAAGTAAGGGATTCCCTGGTGAATCAGCAGTAAAAAAATCCACCAGCAATGCAGGAGCTGCCAGAGACATAGGTTCGATTCCTGGGTCAGGAAGATTCCCTGGAGTGGGGGGCATGGCAATCCACTCTGGTATTCTTGCCTGGAGTATCTGGGCACAAGAGCCTGGTGGGCTACAGTCCATAGGATCACAGAGTCAGACATGACTGTAGTGACTTAGCATGCACACATATGCTAAATGAGTCTTTTAGTGTTATAGAAGGAGAAAACAAGGGCAGCTAATTATTATGAGACGATAAACAGCTAAGTGATATGGGAGGTGCAGCAATTTGTGGCTTAGGTTGAGCAGATCTCTTTCTGCGTGAGCACGCTGTGAGCTGTCAAGTTCCTCTGTGCGGAGACTGCACTGCCTCCTACCCCCGGGCTGGCCCTGCTGTGCAGAGTTGAGGGTTTTTTGCCTCATACTGGAGATGTTCATCTCCTGTTCAGTTCATCCTGTCCTCTGTGAGTTCCGGCTAGTAGCCTCTACATCCTGGGAAAGCAACACCAGCAATTTTAGCTGTTTCTCTGCTCCTTCGCTTGCTCACCAGCTGGCTGAAAACATGAACTTTTTGCATCATGGACCTATGGCCTAGAGTGTTCAGCAAATCTCTCTTTCAGACGGAATATTTTCTGAGTCTACGAAAAACACCAGCACTCTTTGACAAATTGTGGGCGACCGTTTTTAAACAATGCTGAGCAGACTCTGGACTATAATCAACCATGAGCTTTAATGTTTGTGCTGACAGGCTGGGCTTTCTCTCTTTGGTAACAGGTTATATAGACCAGTAATGTTTAAGTCTAATTACATTGTGAGTCTTATTATCTGTCAAGTATCATGCTGTTTTTTTTAATGGCTTTTTATTCTTTATCATAGCTAAGTAAATACCAAAAAAAAAAAAAAGCAAATGCTTTGTAGGATACTTGTATTTAGTTTGGAAAAAAATGAATTTAAATTGTTATGCTTTTGTATTTCCATTTCTTGCAAATAAAAATATTTTTTCTTATATAGTAAAACATTTTCCAGTCTTGAAAATCCTTGATATTCTGCTTTTAAATGTTTTTTTTGTATGAGCTTGGATCTGCCTATGTGTGCCTAGCCATTCTTTCCTAACTATCTAGTGCAACTGAAAAAAGAGCCTCAAACCAGCAATTTGTATGTTATCAAGTGCTGAATCCAAGTCTCAGTTGGAGGAATATTGAGAAATGTAATTGTTTTTTCAGTCAGTCACAGGAAGAAAACCCATATTCTCTGGAGATTTATGCGGCCTGACTGCTATTTTCGTTGTCTCCTACAACTATTCTTTAACTAGATTTCAGAACTCCATGGATTTGATTTTTCTTTCCCCGTCTCGGGATGCTTGAGAATGATGGCTTGGACATGAGCCAGAAGAGAAGGATCCTTTTTTATAGAAACAGTTGCAGAGGATGCCTAACATTGGATTCATGCTCCAGAAATTATGGTGAAATGGTTGATAAAGGTCAATGCACTCAAGCAGAATTACCTTCATTCCATTGCAGTCTCTGTATTCAAATTTAATTTTCTCCACTCAGAGAGAGTGGGGCTTCATTTAACCTTAGAAAAAGTAGCCAAGATGTTAAGAGACTAAGGCCATGGACTACGCTTACCTGGAGCTCCACCCACCCCCAAGACTTTCTTTTTCTTAGCAGCATGCGGAAACTTTCTTTGAGTTCCTGGGTGCGTTACTCTCTTGCTGCTTTTCTTCTCTGGACACCTTGACCATATCTTCTATTTCTACACAAGGGTCCTTTCCCAGTGGAAGATTTTAATCACCCTCCCTCTTTCTTATTCTGCAAGTCTATTATGGAAACTTCCTCTGTGACATTCTGATATCTTTCCAGGGATGTGGGGAGGGGACAATACTCACTGGTTTGAAGATACTCTGTATTAATCATGCCTTTGTATTTTCTGTATTCCTAATACTTTGACATCTGGGACCTTGGTGACCCAGAAAGGGACTGACTGTTCCTCACAGTGGTAGCCAAGACGTAGTAAAGGACTTGCCTGTAAGCACAACTTTCATGTGCAAACCAGAGCTGGTTCCTCAAGCACCTCCTTTATGAGCTCTCAGGACCTCACTGTCCCCCTGCCCTAATCACCTAATCACCATGACCAGGTCCCAGACCACTAGAAACACTCTCTACACCTCAGAGCCCACTAAAGTTCTTCAAACTAGCCACCCCTAAACCTATTTTCCTTGCCTTGATGTTCCTTCCTGCAGAAACTACAGTTTCTGGCCTAATTTTCCTCCTGTAAAATTTCCTCCAGAAAATTAGGGCTAACCCTAACCCTCCTCTGCTTCTCAACCATCCCTGGTGCTTCTTGGGAACTGAGAGTAACAAACTACCTTTTCTTTTCTAAAAATTTTCAACAGCTTTAATTAATATTAATAATCATTATTGCATATTTATTAAGTACTCATTGTTTATTGAAATCTGTTAAATGATATAGAAAAATTATAATAATAGTATAAAACACTATAAAAATAGCCTAAAACTTGGAGAAGCTAGGAAACTGTAAGACATAGAAACATTAGAAAATACTCACTATTTATTAGTGAATGTATTGATAATGTTCCATATTCTTTCAACTTGATTCACCTCCCTGCTAATTAATATGTAATCTGAATCTTCTTGTAGATTATTTTTTGGATCAAGATGAACATTTTTTAAGCTCCTATTATTTTATTTCTTTACAAACTATCTTTTCAATAGCGATCATCTCTTTATCTGTTGGCCTCAGTGTGTTTGAATAATAATAAAATCTATGTTTTAAAACATATTCCTTAGGCATCAGGATGTCAAATCGGAGGCTGATCTCAGGCTCACAGACCTCTTCATGGACGGGTTTCACGGATAGGCCTGCTATGATTTAGAGCAATGTGGGGCTTCCCTGGTGGCTCAGATGGTAAAGCGTCCGCCTGCAATGCAGGAGACCCAGGTTCGATCCCTGGGTAGGGAAGATACCCTGGAGAAGGAAATGGCAACCCACTCCAGTACTCTTGCCTGGAAAATCCCATGGACAGAGGGGCCTGGTGGGCTACAGTCCATGGGGTTGCAAAGAGTCGGACACGACTGAGCCACTTCACTTCAACACAGATTTATTGTCTCGTTTTATACTGGTTGTCACTTTTGTTCCAGAAAAAATAAATGAGGCGTACACAGGTTGGTGGAGCTTGTTCTTGGGAAAAGAAAGAACCAGGAAGCAGATGTCTATAAAGTGCTGCCGCCATGCTCAGTTCCTAGGGCAAATCCTACCTCACATCTCTGAAAATGAGAGCTATCCAGGTGAAGGCATGCTGGGATGCAGTGGGGGAAAGAACCAGTGGATTCTGGAGGTAAAGGTTATGCACCCTTGCTTCATAACCTTAAACTTGTTGGCCTTGACGGAAAAGGAGACCCTGGGCTTGGGCTTCCCTAGTGGCACCGTTTCCTTCAGTGCAGGAAACACGGGTTCCATCCCTGGGTCGGGAAGATCCCCTGGAGGAGGGCACGGCAACCAACTCCGGTATTCTTGCCTGGAGAATCCCTGTGGACAGAAGAGTCTGGTGGGCAACAGTCCGTAGGGTCACAAAGAGTTCGACACGCGAACATGCACACACGGAGTGCCTCTTATCTACCAGGGGATTTTCATGCATTATCTGTGATCTTGTTCACTTTCTCTAGAACGTTTATGGAGGATGCATAATTACCCCCCTCTCACAGTTGAGGAAACTGGGGTTCCAAAATTAAGACTCCTGCTCAAATGATCATGTGGTAAATTAACTGCTAATGAGAGATTTGAGCCCCGGCCTTCACTGGTTCCAAGTACACAGTCTGTGAGCTATACTATGCAGATTTTTAGGGCTTGAGGATTTGTACTTGTGAAAATACAGGTGTTAGCCTAGATCAAAGGCTACAAACCTTCAGCTCATGCACAAATGCTGCTCATGCACAAATGCTTCTGGTTTGGCCCTAGGATGATTGAAACATTTAAAAATTGTTGGTTAACCTTTCAACATTCAAAGATTTCTCATACAACTCCAGGTTTCCATATTTTCTTAAAAGACTTGAAGACCAGGCAATTTTAGGAGCTGAGTAATGGTGGCCCCTTAGATGGTGGCCACATTTCCCACACCCAGGCTAGTTCATGCGTTTATATCACTTGCCTGGTCCTTCTGTCATCTGAATTGACAGCCTCTGGACTAACTGGAACCAAGGGAACATTTCATGCAAAGATGGGTTCAATAAAGGACCGAAATGGTATGGACCTAACAGAAGCAGAAGATATTAAGAAGAGATGGTAAGAACACACAGAAGAACTGTACAAAAAAGATCTTCACGACCCAGATAATCACGATGGTGTGATCACTCACCCAGAGCCAGACATCCTGGAATGTGAAGTCAAGTGGGCCTTAGAAAGCATCACTACAAACAAAGCTAGTGGAGGTGATGGAATCCCAGTTGAGCTATTTCAAATCCTGAAAGATGATGCTGTGAAAGTGCTGCACTCAATATGCCAGCAAATTTGGAAAACTCAGCAGTGGCCACAGGACTGAAAAAGGTCAGTTTTCATTCCAATCCCAAGGAATGCTCAAACTACTGCACAATTGCTCTCATCTCACACGCTAGTAAAGTAATGTTCAAAATTCTCCAAGCCTGGCTTCAGCAATATGTGAACCATGAACTTCCAGATGTTCAAGCTGGTTTTAGAAAAGGCAGAGGAACCAGAGACCAAATTGCCAACATCCACTGGATCATAAAAAAAAAAAAAAAAACAAGAGAGTTCCAGAAAAACATCTATTTCTGCTTTCTTGACTATGCCAAAGCCTTTGACTGTGTGGATCACAATAAACTATGGAAAATTCTTAAAGAGATGGGAATACCAGACCACCTGACCTGCCTCTCTTGAGAAATCTATATTCAGGTCAGGAAGCAACAGTTAGAACTGGACATGGAACAACGGACTGGTTCCAAATAGGAAAAGAAGTATGTCAAGGCTGTGTATTGTCACCCTGCTTATTTAACTTATATGCAGAGTACATCATGAGAAACGCTGGGCTGGAAGAAGCACAAGCTGGAATCAAGATTGCCAAGAGAAATATCAATAACCTCAGATATGCAGATGACACCACCCTTATGGCAGAAAGTGAAGGGGAACTAAAAGGTTTCTTGATGAAAATGAAGGAGGAGAGTGAAAAAGTTGGCTTAAAGCTCAACATTCAGAAAACTAAGATCATGGCATCTGGTCCCATCAATTCATGGCAAATAGATGGGGAAACAGTGGAAACAGTGTCAGACTTTATTTTGGGGGGCTCCAAAATCACTGCAGACAGTGATTGCAGCCATGAAATTAAAAGACGCTCACTCCTTGGAAGGAAAGTTATGACCAACCTAGATAGCATATTAAAAAGCGGAGACATTACTTTGCCAACAAAGTTCCGTCTAGGCAAGGCTATGGTTTTTCCAGTGGTCATGTATGGATGTGAGAGTTGGACTGTAAAGAAAGCTGAGCGCCAAAGAATTGATGTTGGAGGTGTTGGAGAAGACTCTTGAGAGTCCCTTGGACTGCAAGGAGATCCAACCAGTCCATCCTAAAGGAGATCAGTCCTGGGTGTTCATTGGAAGAACTGATGCTGAAGGTGAAACTCCAGTACTTTGGCCACCTCATGCGAAGAGTTGACTCACTGGAAAAGATGCTGGGAGGGATTGGGGCAGGAGGAGAAGGGGATGACAGAGAATGAGATGGTTGGATGGCGTCACCAACTCAATGGACATGAGTTTGAGTAAACTCTGGGAGTTGGTGATGGACAGGGAGGCCTGGCGTGCTGCAATTCATGGGGTCGCAAAGAGTCGGACACGACTGAGCGACTGGACTGAACTGAAATGAACTGAACTGGACTGAACTGGACTAGATGGTGCCTGACTTTCTGGGAGTCGTGAGAGAGTGCATAAAGGAAAAAATACTGTGTTGGTGGCAGTGGGGACTGTGGTTAGTTTCACCCTGAGGGACAGGGAGAGGGCTGAGGAGGGAGGCACCTGGCCTATGAGCAGAGGAGGCGTGTATACAGCAATTGCCTTTATTTGCACACTATATGAAAAAAATGCAACCTGGGCTCTGTTCTTAATCCTAGAGAAAAATCTTCATTGTCTCAAAATTTATATGGAAAATCTTTTAAATGATCCCTCTTATATAAGACCCTGTGGTTTCCATAAAGCGCTTCCGTATGCCATCGACTGTGACTTGCTGATTGTCCGTGGGGAAAGTGGAGTAATTCTTATTGTTTCTGTCACTCAGCTGAGGAGGTGGGGGCTGGAGAGACGCGGATGGTCCACATTAGTTTACACAGTGAGTATGTGCACAGCAGAATCACAAACCAGCTGTCCCAATTTCCAACCTAGTCCTAGTTACATGAGCTGTCCCTGATCTGGGGCAGGTGACAATAGCTGTCATCCATGACCCCTCTAATGGAACTCTGCAAGATGGCACTGGCTTACTCTTTCGCCTAGAATTCTCAGCACTGAGTTTGAATCCAGGATTTGGGACACTCCCAAAGGCTCCTGTCTCTACAGGGAAGGGAAAAGAAGGAAGATGACTCATCTTAGTCCTTTCCTGCAAAATAATCCAAGCCACCGTTTGTGACGAGGCTGGTTACAACTTGATCCCTCATTTTCTGATGAGTCTGGGCAGGTCGCACAAGTTGATGTTGTCTTCCAGTGGGCACAGCTGTTGCTAGATTTTCTTTTTTTTTTTTTTTTTGGCAATTTTAAAGAAGAGTTCTGGCCCCGGGAGGAGCCCATGTGTTCTCCTCCTCCTTCTATGCTGTTGTTTTTAGATGGAGGAACAAAAATAACCACTGAGGGATACCATGAAACCTGCCAGAGAGGCTGTTGTGCTGTTTTCCAAGAAATCTGTTTCAAAATGTTTAATGTTTCTTGAGAGGAAAGTATTTGGGAATCAGGGCTGCCAGCGTGCTCATAACTAATGTCCTCCCCAATATTTCTGGAAAAAAAAAAAGATGGCAAGTTGATGGGTATATGAGAGATGCCGTGTGCTGAGGCTGGTTCAAAGAAAAAACCTCCCACCCGAAGAAGAAATGTAAATATACAACCACCTACGTGTTTAGAGCCCACCAGGACAGAAAAGGTGCCTCTGATTCCCCTAATATATCCTTTCTTGTCTTAACCATCATTTAAATGCTTTCAGTGGTTAATATAGCTTTTGAAATCCTCATTTGAGATTGTTTAAATTGTAAATGAATGCAGAAAATAAAATACAGTTGAAATAGTATGTGCAGTATCGCATACATTATTTCCATGGAGTCCTACCTCAGGGGCAGTATTTGACAGTGGATATAGGTTGAAGCAGGAAAGATGCTTTGGAAAAAGCCAGTTAGAGTAAGAGTCTGCATGTGTGACATCACAGGGTGGTGGAAAGAGTGCTGTTGAAACCCACGACAAAATTTTCCTGCAATATAATTAAATTTTGAAATACTGTTGCAGTGATATTGTCCATAGCTAAAAAAATTAGGGTACTAAAAAGCTTTCATTGAAAAACAGCAGTTCATTTTTTCTGTATCTTTTCCATCCACCAGTCCTACTTCTTGGAAGTAACCAAATTAAATTTCTTCTTGCATCTGTTTCTATATATATAATGCATTTATGCTTTCAGTTCAGTTCAGTCTCTCAGTCGTGTCCAACTCTTTGCAACCCCATGAACCGCAGCATGCCAGGCCTCCCTGTCCATCACCAACTCCCAGAGTCCACCCAAACCCATGTCCATTGATTTATGCTTTAATACTTTATATGTCAATTTTTGACTCTTATGTTCTTTTGTGTATATAAGTTTTACACCACCACCACCACACACACATACACATTCTCTCCCCATTTGATCTCTCTTTCGTATTACCAACTTTTCTCAAAGACCTGAATGGCTTTTATTACCCATTCCCATACATAAAAGAACACTGATGATGTACAATGATTAGTTGTAATTTTGAAAGTTAGGGCAAGCAAATGTTTCTTTTCTTTTAGCTTAGTGTTCTTTCAACTGGGGACCACGGAGCTGAGAAATCAATTTTGTGTATTTTTAATCACCAACTTACAAAAGAGAAACAATGGAATGGAGTAGCATGGGGTTGGGATGGAATGGAATTTCATAGAATAAAAGAGAAAATAGCAGATTGCATTTAGTGGAGTTTAATGCTGTTTAATACTGTTTAACAGCATTTAACACATATGACTTTTAATTTCAGCTCTATTTGTGTGTATAAAAGTGCTGTTCTGGGTCACAATTTAAAAGTTATGTCTTTCTGAGGGTCACCATGAAAATGTTTTAAATTCTCAAAAAAGAGCATTCATGTATAGCACATGGAGTATAACAAATATAGTTAACTTTATATGGAGTATAATCTATAAAAATACTGAATCACTATGTTTTAAACCTGAAAAATAATATTGTAAGTCAGGGACTTTCCTGATGGTCCAGTGGTTAAGAATCTGCCTTCCAATGCAGAGGATATCAATTTGATCCCTGGTCAGGGAATTAAGATCCCACATGCTGTGTGGCAAGTAGGCCTGTATACATCAACTAGCCAAACAAATAAATATTTAAATATATATGTATATATAGTAAGACAACTATGCTTCAGTTTAAAAAACTGACTGAATTCTCTCTATATAATGAGATAGTATGATAAGTTAGTGTTTCTTGTTAGGGTTCTCAAAGGGTAGTATATGGATATCTGGAACCATTCAAGCTTCTTAAGAGGAGAGTGTTTCTGTGTTCTGACTGTGCAGGTATTCAGGGACCTAGATATCTGATCATTCGGTACGTGGTTTACTTCATCGTGTTTTCACCCCATGGCTTTCCTCTGCTTTCCTCTGTCTCTGGTGGCTTAAGCTATGTTCTATTTGGATTATCTCCATTAAAGAACCTCCAAGAACCTTCTCGATGACTTAGCGCTTGCTCTAACCCACCATTGCCTAACTGATTTTATGAAAGGCTGGCACCAAGGACTGGCCGGGAGTGAGTCTTTCTTTTTCCTGCTCAAATTCCACCTCCCTCTGACATCGCCAAGCCTGCAGTGGTCTCTGATGCTGTTTTCATTGCTCTAGAGGTGCCTGAGATTTTGCACAAACCAAGGTCAAGTAGCACTGCATGTCTGAAAGGGTAGATGTTGCTAACAAGAGCCAGAACTTGGAACCCAAATTTTCAAACAATTTCCAAGCTGGGATTAAACATATATTTAGAAGCTGAACATGTCCTGGGTGAAAAGTGGGAGAGGATGCTATGGCAGAGAGGAGCCCTCCCATCAGGACTGCGTGGCATCTCGCATGTGTAAGGTTTGCTCACTTTGCCTTTCCTGGGTACCTGATCGCAGCAGCCGTGGAGGCAGAATTTGGAGGGAGGCTCAAGAGGGAGGGAGCCTATTATAATATATAATAATATATATTATATATATATGTAATTATGACTGATTCACGTAGTTGTGCAGCAGAAACCAACACAACATTGTAAAGCAATTATCTTCCAATTAAAAAAGAAAAAAGGATAAAGTAGGTGGTAGCAGATAGAGGCAGAACACTTGGTATAATGGAATGTCTATTTTTAGGTCTAAAACCTTGCCTTTCCAATAATAGACTGAGGAAGCTCTGGCTTAGCCTTGTTTCTTAGAGTTTCTGTTGATGCTTTAGAATGTGGCTGTTGTGAAGTGAGTGCAAAGTCAGAACCTGCCTCAAGCCATAAGAAGCAAGAGCACACTCTGCCCTGACATGATGGATTCCTGTGTGGAATAGTCCATCCCAGGGTACCATTCTGTTCTGGGTACCACACTGTAAAATACATATCATCAGCCTTCTTAGGTTATTGACAAACTTTGTCAAAGTGGTTCTATCAATTTACACTTCCACTTGCAATATATGTGTTTCTGTTTGTGAATACTCTCACCAAATGCGTAATGTGAACTGATGTTAATTTTTGCTACTCTGATGGGTATAAAATGACATCTTGTGGTTGTGACTGTTTGAAGTAAAACACACTTTTTGTTCTTGACATACTGCTTTTATTCTTTTCATGAACATTTAACTTGAACATTTAAAATTTTATCAGTATGGTTACTCTCCTGAGCAATCTAAGAACCTCAGCATGCCTTAATTCTGAGCAGCTCTCCAATTTTCATGAAATTTCTGTGCAATAATTCACTTGTACAATTAGTTCTTGTGTTTTACGGAGTTTATTTATGAATTTGTCTACTCGTTAAAATTTACTCGGATCCCTGAAAGCAGTCTTCATAGTACTTCGATGATAATTTCATGAACTCGTGCAGGACAGCGTGAAAATGGGAGTTGCCTGATGCATGCGAACAAGGTGACACTCTGCCTTCTTATCTCAGCTCTCATATTCTTAACTTGTCCTTTTTGCAATCTGTTTAGTGTCATGCTTTCCCCATTTTTGTTCTTTTAGGGGTGATTTTGTTGTTTAAAATGGCCCCTGGTGCATAGGGCTGAAGTTCTATGTTCCTAAGTGCAAAAAAAAAAAAAAAAAAAAAAGCTGTGATATGTCTTATGGAGAAAGTATGTGTTAGAAAAGCTTCATTCAGGCATGAGTTATCATGCTATTGGTTGTGAAGTCAGTGCTAATAAATCAACAATACAGTGCATTCAGAAAAAGGAAGAGGAAACCGTGGTCTGGACATGAGTCTACTCTGAAAAGCGCTTAAGTAACATCTATGAGTGATGGAGCTATGGAATAGGTGGAAGAGCAGCTAAGTTTCTGGATTCATGAGATGAGGATTGAATAATAATAATTTTAAAAAAGTGGACATCAGTGTTATGAAGCTGGAAACCAAAGAAATTTTTGGTCGCATTACCCAGGGTTATCCTCTCAGCTGATGCAGGCTGGTTCACACATTTCAAAAAGCTATAAGGTGTAAAAAAATGTTTAAGTTGCAGGAGAAGCAGGTACTGGAGATGAGGCAGCTATGTAAGAATTTTAAAAATACCTGCTAAGGGTTATCCACCCTGAATATTCATCGGAAAGACTAATGCTAAAGCTCCAATACTTTGGCTTCCTGATGCAAACAGTCCACTCTTTGGAAAAGACCTTGATGTTGGGAAAGACTGAGGGCAGGAAGAGAAGGGGACAACAGGATGAGATGGCTGGATGGCATCACCGACTCAATGGGCATGAGTTTGAGCAAACTCCGGGAGACAGTGAAGGACAGGGAAGCCTGGCCTGCTGCAGTTCATGGGGTCATAAAGAGTCAATCATGACCAAATGACTCAACAAAACAAAACAATCCATCAGGGAGTGAATATTTCCCACCAGAACTGTCTTGCATTGGGATGGAACCATCAGGGTCTTTGTATCCTTCATTTGTTGCTGGATACAGGCTGCTCCAATGACATTGGCAAAGGCAGTTTTTGGCACCTGAGGCAAACTCTGAAGGGGATGACAGCTAGAGGCTGTCTGATGACCACACCCCTTGCAGCTGAGTTACGTCCTTCCTTAAAGGGGAATCTTGATGGCTCATCTTTGAATGTACCACATGTTGCTTAATCTGTTTACGACATTTCTAATTTCAATTATTATTTTTTCCTGAAGTGCTATTTAGTGTTTTTTGAAAATGTCTAATTGTTTTGTCATGTGTTCTTACATCACAATTTCAGTATCTCCTTTTATTTTTAAACATATTAAACATAATTATTTTATATTCTGCATTAAATTTCCAGATCTGAATTTTTGGCAGGATGATTCTGCAGTTTGCCCTTCTGTGGACTCTGGCTTATGGTGTCTTTCTTCTTTATGGGTTTTGTGATATTTGATTGGGCACTCACCTTTTTTGAAACTATCTGTGGAAATTCAGTGACATTTAGATTTAAACTGTGTTCCTCCAAAGAAAATCTGCTTTTATTTCACCAGGTACCAAGAAGCTACCTACCTGCAACTAGTTGAAACTAAATCTCCAGTTTGTGTTCAGATGATTATTAATAGCTGTGCTCATTTAATTAGTATGAATGCTGACCCCCAGTCTACATCAGTGTGATGAGACATTTCTTGAGGAAGCTTTCTTCTTCTTCTTCCTCCTCTGCCACCCTTATCCTTTTTCTATTTCTCCTCCTCCTTCTTTATTGCATTTGGCTCCTCACCAAACATCTTTACAGTGAAGTCAACCCTACCAACTTCCTCTGCGGTGTGGATTTTTTCTAGATCTCTCACTGTGGATGCAATGTTTCAGGGATTTTGGCTGTGTGTGGGTCTTTAATCCAATTTATCAACCTGTTAGGGCTTAGTTTTCTGTTCCCCACTGCACAGACCATTAAACATCCGTTCTAGTTAACAGGGATCAATTTAATGAAGGATTTTAATGAATAAATCAGACATTGATTAAAAAATGTTATCTGTACTTTATCCAGACTGTAGGCTATCTGTACCAAGGGAATGTCTCTGGAGAGTTAGTCCACCATATTGCCAGGAGTTAAGTTGATTAGCTGTGTAGTCTTGAATATAATATATCTCAAATGTTCTAGCCCTCAGTTTTGACATCTATAAAATGCAGAGGCAACACTGATTGTGTTGATTTATGAGGCCTTTCCGCCCTAATCCTAGATTATATGTAATCCTATAATCCTAGATATATAAATCCTTTATTACAGGTATACCTCAGAGATATTGCAGCTTCAGTTCCAGACCACAGCAATAAAGCAAGTTACACAAAGTTTTTGGTGTGACCAGTAGATATAAAAGTTATGTTTACACTACTCTATAGTCTATTAAGGGTACAATAACATTATGTCTTTAAGAAAGTCCTTACCTTAATTAAAAATTACTTTATTGCTGGAAATTGCTAACCATCATCTGAGCCTTTGGTGAGTTGTAGTAGTAACATAACATGAGAGATCATTGATGACAGATCACCACAACAAATACAATAATACTGAGAAAGTTTGAAATACTGTGAAAATTTCCAAAATGTGGCACAGAAACCCTAAGTGAGCAAATGCTGTAGGAAGAATATCACTGAGAAACTTGCTCCACACAGGGTGGCCACAAGCCTTCCATTTGTGAAAAATGTATCTGTGAAGCCCAATAAAATGAAGTATGTCCGTATGTGTAACAGATTTGTCTTCGAAAGGCAATATTAGAACCCATTAGTACAGTTTGAAAACAGAAAATGTTTAGCTCAGCTTAAAGAATCACAGATAATCAAGTGGTTCTATAATGGAATTTGGCCCCAGATCTGGTCTCTTATCTTAGAGCTATTTAGGGCAGAGATCCTGGAGACAGACAATCAGGGTTCAAAATCCTGACTCTGCAATGCACGACCTTTATTGTCCCAGGCAAGTCTCTTAGCCTCTCTGCTTCATTCCTTCATGTGCAAAATGGGGATAAAAATACTACCCACCTTACAGGTTATTGTGAGTATAGAGTGAGTTAACAGAATATGCTAATAATTGTTACATAGTATTCCATACATTAGTTGTAATTATTGTTATTGTGTATGCAAGTTTTATAGATAGAAATTCCTCATAGAAGTAGAACTATAATTTTAAGCTTTCTATGAATGCCACTGCTGCAATAAAATTTTCCTTAATGACCCTGTGCACCACACAGCAGGGGCTCCCCCTCCCCGCCCCTCACCCGGGAATGACTGCAACACCCTTTTTTTGTGCTTAAAGAGCCTGGGAGAATGATGCTACTTTATCAGGTACCAACAATCACTTCATGGCAACTGCCAAGATTGTTGTGCCCAGGAGAAACCAACAAGCTTCCAGATCAATGGTTCTCATACCTGACTCTATGTTAGAACTGCCAAGGAAGTTTTTCTCAAAATATTGATGCCTGGACTTCATTCCAAGAGAGTCTGTGTAATTTGGTCTGGGGTGAAGTTCAACCATCAGTATTTTTTACATGCTCCACTGAGATACTCACATTTTGAAAATTATCAACATTCCTATCTAGCATAATGGTGATCTATGTGTAAAAACATAAGCAGATAGGAATGAGGAAAAAATTTATGGAATTTTCTTTCTCTCTCTCTCTCTTTCTTTTTTTTTGCTTGAAAAAATGATTAGTTGAATGGATAGGTGGGTGGCACAAGAGAAGCATGAGAAAACGAAAATAGGTACGTGAAACTGTAGGTGGAACAGAAAATGAAAGAAACCAGTAAATTACTTAGGGTTACAAAGAATTCCTCAAAACCCATGTAAAATTTCCACATCATTTTCTCAAGCTCTGGGTTAGGTGAATGTGCTGAGGGGTTTAGGGATATGATGACTTGAGTGCAGAGTTCAGACTTCCTAATCTTTCTGGTTTTTGCATGGGCAATTCGGTGGCTAAATTAACTATGGCCAAACATTGGAACTTGGTGGACAGACCTGTTAGAACCATCCCCTAAGTTAGGGAGCTGGTGGACAGCTCAGATAGCTATACCAGATAGGATGGCCCCTAAAGAAGGAAGTTACAGCGGAGGCCCTCCGTCTGCTTAGCTGCCTTGGGCAACCAACTGGCTGAGCCAATGGACCCTTTTGGAGCAGAAGTTTGCTGGCTGGGAGAGAGGATGTCTGCTCTTGTTTACTCTGGCAGGATCTCTCAGCACTACTCCCTTCTTGAGCAGCCTTTTTGCTGCAGGCCTCCTGGAGGAAGAAATGATACACTCCTTACCTTTCACTTCTTGACTACTTATACCTAAGAGGCCTGACAGCCTGACCACACTGGTGTTAAGGACACCACAGACTGGCTGGCACAAGTAGGTGAAGAAGAAACATCATCAGCCATTAAAGGAGATAGAAATGTTTGAAAAAGGGGCTTCAGGCTGAACAATCAGATTAGGTTCTTTCTGTGGAAGAACGGAAGACAATGTTAATGAAAATATAATGAGAGCTATTAAGGTTGTTTGAGTAAAGAACAAATTAGAGTTTGTGGAATCAAAAGAAATTCTGAATTTAATAATTTATTAGAGGAATACAGAAAGTTTGCTTTCTCTTGCTCTGTCCCCTGATGACTCAGAATGAAGACATTCCCACAAGACAGTAATTGAGTTAGCCATTAGCTTTATCCTTTTCAAACTCACAAAACATGTCCAATTCGTTTCATTTTCTCCACTTTTCAAGTAGTCTTCATTACATGCCTCTGAACTCTCTTAAATCTCTCCATATCTTCTCTCAAACATTACACACAGTGGAACTAGTGTATTCAGTGTTATTACATATCCCTTTAGAAGGGCAGAAGTTTCCAACTCATCACCTGCCAGAGTAACCCTCAAAGCAAATCAGCAAGCCCCTTTTGGGCTATGGGGAACAAATGCATCTCCTTTTGTATGAGTTACAGCTTTCTGCATGATGTGTTCTCTTCTCTCTCTTCTTCCTTCCTCCCATCTCAAAGAATTCTTCCAGAGTGGTCTTAATAGTAGCGTTTCTGTTATTGTTGTTTAATGCTTATTGAGTAATGGAGCAGGAAACACATCAGTGGACTCTTGACTACCAGACACAGTTACCCATTAGCTTTGATGAAGTGATCTTTTGGAAATCGTTCAACATTCAGATTGGCAAACATACTCATGAAATTACTTTCAGAGACAGAAAAACATCAAAAGAATCCATATCTATTTCTGAGAGAAGGGGAACACGTGAATATGTTTAAGAAGGTCTGTGGTTATACCCTTTGACTGCATTCTTGACGCCATTCCTCATTCTTGCCTGAGGTTGATCACCATCTGGAGGGGAAGGGAGGAAGAGGAGAAGGAACGGGGAGAGAGAGAGAAAGAGAGACACTGGAGAGAAAAATGAGACAGCTGAGCCATTCAGGTTGCTCTAGACAGCAAAATGGGCTTCCCCGGTGGCTCAGTGGGAAAGAATCTGCCTGCCAATACTGGAGGCACAAGAGACCTGGGTTTGATCCTTGGGTTGGGAAGATCTCCCGGTGTAGGAAATAGCAACTCACTCCAGTGTTCTTGTCTGGAGAATTCCATGGACAGAGGAGCCTGGCAGGCTACAGTCCATGGGGTCTCAAAGAATCAGACACGACTGAGCACACACACACACAGCAAAATATATGATGAGGTGGCAGCCTACCTCAGCTCTTACATTTCCACCTCATACTTATTAGATTCTCGGAATGAGAAAGAACCTTATGGAATTTCTATTTCAACTCTTTCACTTTGTAAATAAGATAACCAAATATTAGAGGAGTTAGGTGACTTGCCTAAGGTCACATAACTTCTTGATATAAATACAGGGCAAGAAGGGCTCTGGCTTTCTCACCCAGCATCCTGATTTCCACTACAAAGGCCTTCTGCAAAGGGCTTTGACAATGGAAGATTTGGTATAGATTTTCCCATACTTGTCATTCTTGTCCAGCTCCCATTTTGTAAGTGAAAGAAGTCAAGAAGTTTGAGTGATCAGGTGGTATGGTCTGAATGCAGGTGGCCCATGGACACTATTCATGGTGAGCTGAAAGAACTTCTTTTCATGTCTCAAAATGGCCCACACATGGACTGAATGTATTTCCTGCTCCCAATAATAGTATATCCTTTAATTCAATAAATTGGTACCTATTTTAAACCTTAAGCATGGACAATGGTATATGTCACTTGTATCTCAATAAGCTGGAAAAAAATAAATTGGGTGGTAAAGGCTCCAAAGGAGTGAACATTCAGGAAACCTTAATCAATCAATTCAGCAACCTCTGAAGCTGGTTGGTTGTAATTTGTAGCAATGGGCACAGCTTTATTGGCTTCAGCCACAGAACCATAGGACTTACTGCCTTCAAGTTGCTATCACTTTAACTTGGTGATGATACACAGGAAACAATGAAATACTTTATTTACCAGTTAAGTAGATGCTAAGGGAAGTGTGCTGTAGACTAATGTTCCTCAACATATTCTGAGAATCTAAATCTTCTGTCATTTATCTTCAAAGTTACTTTTTTCATCTTTATTTAGATGGTTGTCTAGAAAATCAGTGGATATCAATTCTGCACAACCTGGATTACCTCTCATTACTAAATGACCTAATTTCAGGAGCCCCCGTTCACAATGATCACCAAGTAGCCCTATTTGGTAACTATGGGCTAATGAGTAAAGAATAAGGATGGAATTATCACATATATGATGTCCTTGTGCTAAGTAAGGCCAAGTGGCAACAGAACAGGTGGTGTGAGCAAAGGCTTCATCATAATTGGAGTCTAGAAATATGACCAGAGAGCTGAGTATTCACAAAACACCCATCTCAAGAGCCTGCTCTGAAGCGAACAAGACCATACTCCTGTTGAAGGTGGTGATTCATTTTGAGCACAACATGTCCATCATACGGATAAAGATTGTGATTTTGAATATTTGGATTGTGTCCCTTTGAATTGTATTTCAAAATTATTTGGGGTATTTTGCTCATTTATAACCAATATAAGGACTGACTTTTGGCTTATTTTGCAAAAACATAATTGAAATGACAATTGAAAGAATCTAAATGAATCTGTGAGAGTCTATAAGAATCTTTTTTTTCTTTAAGATAGTTCAGTATATGAGTGAAGATTGAGAAACAGTAGTGTAAACTATGAGTCGAATAAGAGCTCAGAGAAATGTAACAGGAGCTGCTTTCTCACCGCCTGGATAGCAATGTTGGATGAGGAAGGTTACATAGAGTGTGTGTGTGTGTGTGTGTGTGTGTGTGTGTGTATGTGCGGCCTGCTCAGTTGTGGCTGACTCTTTGAGACCCCATGGACTGTAGCCCGCCAGGCTCCTCTGTCCATGGAATTTCCCAGGAAAGAATACTGGAGTGCATTGCCATTTCCTACTCCAGGGGATCTTCCTGACCCAGGGAGTGAACCTGCATCTTTGGCGTCCCCTGCGTTGGCGAGCGTATCCTTGACCACTAGCACCACCCGACTGGCTAGAAACCAGAGGGGAAATGGCCGTGTTCTCACGTGCCGTTCCATAGTGGTGGATGGGCTGGGGGAGTACTGCTGACTGTATTCAGGTCACCAGAGGTACTCTGAGTAAGAACAAAACCAGACCTCTGAGCACTCTGTTTTTGCTGCAAGCAAATTCCGGTCCTAAGAGCAGACACATTTGTCCTTAGGGAACTTTTCTCATTCCAATCAGCAGCATCTGAGGGAGGCAGAAAATGGAAAACTCTTTGGCAAGTAATTCCATCCTGTAATTCTGCATTATCTTTGATTAATGAAGAGGAAAGGGCAAGCTTCAACGTCCCGAAATCTGGTACAGGGATTGGCATCTTAGCACAGATGCTCCATCAAGAAATTATTTCTTCCCTTGCCTCACAATTGCCCCTACCTGACTTCTATGCATTTAGACTGATCTTCACAGCAGAATTTTATTTTCCTTGCTCATGGTCTGAGGCATAAAGTCAAAGACATATTTAATAATTTGTGATCTCAGCATAAATTTATTTAAAAATTCCCCCCAACATAGTTTTTTAAACCCCTTGCTTCAGAGAATTTCTACAAGTAGTTTTTTTTAATTTATTATCATAAAAAACAATAACATAAAATGTACCACCTTGATCATTTATAAATATATGGTTCAGTAGTGTTAGTATATTCACATGTTGGCCAATCAATCTCCAGAACTTTCTCATCGTGCAAAACTAAGACTCTGCATTCATTAGGCAATAACTCCTCATTCTCCCATCCCACTAGACCCTGGCAACCATGGTTCTACTTTCTGTTTCTGTGAATTTGACCATTCCAGGTACCTCGTATAAGTGCAGTCATAGAGTTTTTTTTGTGTGTGTGTGACTGGCATATTTTGCTTAGCATAATGGCCTTAAGGTTTGCCCATGTTGTGGCATGTGCCAGAATTTCCTTCCTTTTTAAGAGTGAATAATATTCCATTGTATGTGTAGATCATATTTTGTTTTTCCATTTATCCACTAATAGATACTTGGGTTATTTCCACCGTTTGCCTATTGTGAATAGTTCTGCTATGAACATGTATGTGTAAATATCTCTTTGAGATTCTACTTTCAATTCTTTTGGATGTATACTAAACTCAGAGTTCCAAAAAATAGCTAGAAGAGAAAAGCAGGCCTTCTTCAATGAACAGTGCTTAATAATAGAAAAAAAAAACAACAACAAAAGGGGAAAGACTAGAGATCTCTTCAGGAAAATTGGAAACATCAAGGGAGCATTTCACCCAAAGATGGGCACAATAAAAGATAAAAATGGTAGAGACCTAGTAGACGCTGAAGAGATCAAGAAGAGATGGAAAGAATACATGGAAGAACTGTATAAAAAAGATCTTAATGAACTGGATTACTATGATGGTGTAGTTAGGCACCCACAGCCAGACATTCTGGAGTGTGAAGTCAAGTGGGCCTTAAGAAGCACTGCTCTTAATTGTTAGCAGATGCAATGAAATTTCAGAAGAATTATTCAGATCCTAAAGGAGGTTGCCATCAAGGTGTTGCATTCATTATGCCAGCAAATCAGGAAGACCCAGCAGTGGCTACAGGACTGGAAAAGGTCAATCTTCATCCCAGTCCCCAAGAAGGGTAATACCAAAGAATGTGCTAACCATCGGACAGTTACACTCATTTCCCATGCTAGTAAGGTCATGCTTAAAATCTTGCATGCTAGGCTTCAGCAGTATGTGAACCAAGAACTTTCAGATGTCCAAGCTGGGTTTAGAAAAGGAAGAGGAACTAGAGGTCAAATTGCCAACATTCGCTGGATTATAGAGAAAGCAAGGGAATTTCAGAAAAACATCTATCTCTGTTTCATCGACTATGCTAAAGCCTTTGACTGTGTGGGTCATGACAAATCATGGAAAGCTCTTAGATGGGAATACCAGGCCATCTTACCTGTCTCCTGAGAAACCTGTATGTGGGTTAAGAAGCCAGAGTTAGAACCCAATATGGAAAATTGATTGGTTTAAGATGAAGAAAGGAATACAACAGGGCTGTCTGCTGTTACCCTGTTTGTTTAACCGATATGCTGAGCACATCATGAGAAATGCCAGGCTGGATGAGTTACAAGCTGGAACCAGATAGACGGGAAAAACATTAATAACCTCAGGTATGTGGATGATACCACTCTAATGGTAGAAAGCAAAGAGGAACTAAAGAAACTCTTGATGAGGGTGAAGGAGGAGAGGGAAAGAGCCAGCTTAAGACTAAATATTAGTCTTTAATATTAGCTGGATGGCATCACTGATCCTATGAGCATGAACTTGGGCAAACTCCAGGAGATAATGAAGGATAGGGAGGCCTGACGTGCTGCAGTTCATGGGGCTGCAAAGAGTCTGGACGATTGAACAGCAACATAATTTTATTTTTAATTTTTTGAGGAGCTGCTATAGTGTTTTCCATAGCGCCTCTACCATTTTACTTTCCCACCAACAGTGGACAAGGGTTCCAGTCTTTCATATTCTCACCAACAACTTGTTGTTTTCTGGGTATAAACTTTTTTTTTATAGTAGCCATTGTAGTATGAGACAATATCTCATTATGGTTTTGAGCATTCTGTAGGTTGCATTTTCACTTTGCTGATTATGTCCTTTGATATACAGAAGTTTTAAATTTTGACATAGTCCATCTATTTTTACTTAGTTGCTTTGACTTTTGGTGTTATATCTAGGGAATATTTGCCAAATCCAGTGGTGTAAAGCTTTTCTCCTGTGTTCTCATAGCATCAAGGTCTTCCCCAATGAGTCGGCTCTTGGCATCAGGTGGCCAAAGTATTGGAGCTTCAACTTCAGCATATGTCCTTCCAATGAATATTCAGTGTTAATTTCATTTAGGATTGACTGGTTTGATCTCCCTGCAGTCCAAGGGACTCCCAAGAGTCTTCTCTAGCACTGCAATTCAAAAGTATCAATTCTTTGGCATTCAGCCTTCTTTACGGTCCAACACTCACATTTGTACATGGCTACTGGAAAAGCCATAGCTTTGATTATATGAACTTTTGTCGGCAAAGCTTGGAATGAGGTAGAACATAAGGCACTTATGTCAGTATAGCTTATAATTATTATCCTGTTGTTCACCCCCTAAGACTCTGATCCTTGCAGAGTAGTGCATCTTCCTCAGCTTATCTTTGAATACGGTGCCTAGCACAGTGTGCAGTATAGCAGTACAGATTTACTATTTAATAAATGCTTAATTAATGAATAAGTGTTTATTCTTGGGAATGAATAACATCAAAGAAGACCTGAACACTATCCTTGTTCTCACCTGACTACCTATGTGAACTTCAGTGAGTCATTTAGCTTTTCTAGATGTCAGTTTCTTCATTTGTGAAATAAAAGGTGGGGGCAGATAATCCCCTAAATTCCTCCCAACTCTGACATTATATTGCTGCCATTTTTATTTGTGCAAAATACAAGTTTAATCATTAAAATGATTTTGTTCTCCATGACTTGCAAGGGAAATGAAAACAAAACCAAATTTCTTTAAGTCATTTGACTCCATATTCTTGTTTATTCTTGAGAGCAACCATTCTAATCTTAATGAAATTTCCCAATATTATAAAACTTCACTTCTTTTCTGAGCTAAAATGTTTTATGCCGTTTATTTAAGTTAAATATCTGTTTATATTTCCAGTAAGTCTAAGCCAGAAGTTTATGATACCTCTGTCCCTGGTAGGAGTACAAAAGGATACTTTTGAAAGAGTATGGTATTTAATAAAATAATATTTGTCATCTAAAATGTCTTACAATTATAAATATAAAATCATGAGTATAAATAATTTTGAAAAAATTGAGTCATCTCCAAACCAATTATTTTTTAATTTGTGGCCTTCCTTTTCTATCTTATAGATCCATATTTTATATAGTTTCAATAATGATGTTATCCAACTTTATATCTCAATGTTTTTAGTTTAGCACATCATCAGCAATTGGTATAACAAGTTGGCATGGATCCCTAAATATTGTTTTGTTGGTCTGCATAAACACTCCATCAGTGGACACTGGAAATTTTACTTACTTATTTTCTTATTGTTTATCTGTTAGGTCACTTCCTCATCATTATAAATCACTCTACAACAAATATTTTCCTTTCTTTACTTCTTCTTACTTGGGATTTTTAATTAAGATGCATTTCAGATGTGGAATGATTTGATTAAAGAGTAATATTGTTAATTTTATAGTTAACTTTGCAGATTATTCACAAAATACAATTGGAGGGAGTCTCTAACCAAAACTACCCCATTTGATTTAGGTTATGAATATTTCAACCAGTGTATTATTTTTTTTTTCTGAATTCATTTGTTCCAGTTAACAGTTAGGGATGCATTTAACTGCAAGCTAAAAACAAAAAACCAAAACCAATCAACAGTAGCTTAAACAGATTGGAGTTTAATTTTCTCTTGTGACAAAAAGTCTAGTGGTAGATGAGCTGTCCTGAGCTAGCAGCTATTCAAGGAAGTCATCACAGACCAAGGTCATTACAGCTAACTTTTTCATTCTTAGTAAATGATTTTTGTCTTCATGGTTGCAAAATGGCTATTACATGTCTAGGCACTGAATTGAAAAACAAAGGTGGGCAAAGACTGAAGAGGCATATAATCCTTCTACAGTTAATAAGACACTCTCCCAGTAGTCTCATATGGTTATTTTGGCTTCAATCTCATTGTTTAGAACCAGGTCACATAGTCACACTTCACAGCAGGGCAGTTTGGGAAAAGAGTATTTTATCTTTTACATCTTTGTAGTCTAGGAAGATGAGGGAGAAAGGGGACATGAATGACTTTTGAGTAAAAAGACTTTGGAGTTGCCACATGACTTTCATCACTGTCAGTAAAAATGAAAGTAAATAGTTTTCATTTATTACAATTAAATACCAACCTCTTTCAGGGAATTTACTGAATTGTATCCATCTTTGAATCCTCACCATTAGCTTACTGTTTATATAGGAAAGGGTTAAGAAATGTTGGGGAAATGTTGAAAAAGCAAAGATACGATCTCTGAAAACTAGGATGGGTTAATTAAAAAGTCACATGAAACTAGCCTCATTTTCTAGGATAGATTTTCTTATCTGATACTTTGGGGGAATGTGATAGAAATAGAGTATTGGACATAGTCCTGCAACTGAAATTTGTCCACAAATAGAGAAATGTAGATTCAGTAAAAGTTCAGCTCAGTGTTTTAATTTGGGTTTTTAAAACTATTCATAAAGGTTGTTGATGAATAGACCACTGGAATGTTTAGCACCAAGACAGCAGAGAGATAGAAAAGTCTTTAGTTTTTCCCTGATATATCGCTAGTGCCTAGAACAGAGTATATCACATGTGGACATTTAGTAGCTGCCTGTAAAACACTGTCAGCCTGAATTAAAGTTTCTAGACGTACACCATGCATTCTGACCATATCCTTTTTAGGAAGTTTATTGGCAACTTCATAGCATTTTGCAGATTGGATCTGCTCTTGATAATCAAGAGAGATTGTGAATACAATGAATGACATCCTTCAGATCTCCAAAATTCCTGGATGAGTGAATGATTGTCGGAGCACAGTAAGAGAAGCTTCAATGAAAATAAATGTGAATTTCTTCCACTTGGCCCCAAACCAGCTGCTCAAGTACATAAATATTGTAAATTATATTATTTCTTTGAGGTGCACCAACCATTGGCAAACTTTGAGCAAACTCCAGAAGATAGTGAAGGACAGGAAAGCCTGGTGTGCTGCAGTCCATGGGGTGGCAAAGAGTTGGACATGATTTATGAACTGAACAACAATGAACAACAACAGAAATTAGAATAAGGAATTACAATGAAAAATGAGAAGAAATTTAATGAAATAGCCTGTTGAAAATGATTGAGTTGTATTAAGAAGTAATGACTCCTTATAACTTCAGTTGTTCAAGGCTGAAAAGGATCATGTCAAGGGATGCTGTGGGAGTACCATGCATGGACAGAAGCTGGAGTGGATAGAAGGCTGGATGGATGATTTTAAGATCCCTTTCATCCTGGAGAAAGAATAGTTCGATTTTAATTTAAATCTAGTTAGAGACTGCCTGAGCTAATAAATTCCTTTAATTCCTATCAGTAGAACCTAAAATATTGTTCTCCATTCTACACTTGATCTCAGCCAAAAGGCCAAGAAGAGATTGTTCTCCATTCTGACTCAACAGGCTCTCCCTTCAGCCTTATATTTTGTATGACAACGGTGTAAGCATGAGAATCTTGGGCTTAACACACAGTCCTCATACAGATCTCTCCTTTCCTTATTGGCTGGTAAACATACAATCCTAGCACCCTCCTTACTGGCCCTCTGATTTTCTTTCTAGGCAAATGAACGTTAGATAGCATGTATTCATTCATCCAATGAGCATAACATATCTACTGTATGCCTAGTATAGTTTCGTTGAAGACATTAGCTAAGAGAGCACTCATATTCTAATAAGAGGAGAAATACAAAGAAGTAAATAGACAATACAGTTTAGACAGTGGCAAGTTCTATGGAAAAACACACACATACACATACACATACACACAGAGAGAGAGATTTGTGTCAGCTTTGTCTGAGACAGACATTTTAGGAAATGTCAGAAAGGCTTCTCTGAAATGGTGACATGAGAAGTAAGACCTGAATGATGAGAAGCAGCAGAGCATATAGGACCCAGAATGGCTTGGCCCCTGCTGTCCCCTCACCCCCTTGTTTATTAATTGCTTAATGGAGAGCCCCCGTCATTGACATTGACGATGCCTCGTATCCTACCTCTGCCAGCTCTCTCCACCTCCCCAAGGAGGGCTGAACTCTGGGATTGGCAGGAAGCTCAACAACTTGATGCTCAGGCTCAACCAATCTCTAAATAGAGTTTCCTCCCATTGCTTCGAGAAAGGGCTGAGTCGGGTTGTGTGGCAGGAGCCTTGGGTTCCCCGGTGACTTAACCTGGAAGTGAGGGTGAGTCAATTCCCTAAGGGACAGACTTGAACCAGTGAGAGACAGAAGTCAGGAGACTGGAAGAAACCAGCAGAGAAATTCCCCTTCTTCCTGCAGACAGAATGTTCCCAAATCCAGTGATGATGTAAGTTCTGTCTGGATGAAGTCCTGGTGACCAAGCAACCAGGTATGTTTATTTGTGAGGATGTAGCCATCTCATACTCACCACTTTGAATTTACTTTCCCCTCTTTTTCTGACTCACTTCTCTTTTCCCTTCCTAAACTCCTGGAACTACAATTCTCCATCAAACCTTGGTTTGTAAGGTTTGCCTAAGAGTCTGTTTTCTAGGGAATCCATGCAAAAACAAACATCATGTAAAAATATTAAGGTGGAGACATGGTTTCTCAACTCCGTGGAGGTGCTCAGGTCTCTGCCATGAATTCATAGGGACACGCAGGATATTTGAAAATTTCAGGGCAGACAGTGATCAGCCTCTGTTAGATACCATGCAACTACCAGCTCCAGGTAGTTGATGGTTTCAACAGTGTATCATGCTACATTTTTAAAATGACATTATTGTGGCAGAGCTGGTTTTTCAGTGGTTGCTCTGATATGAAGCTAAGTAGTGTCTAATATCAGAGGAGGCAATGGCACCCCACTCTAGTACTCTTGCCTGGAAAATCCCATGGACAAGGAGCCTGGTAGGCTGCAGTCCATGGGGTCGCTAAGAGTCAGACAAGACTGAGCGTCTTCACTTTCACTTTTCACTTTCATTCATTGGAGAAGGAAATGGCAGCTCACTCCAGTGTTCTTGCCTGGAGAATCCCAGGGATGGGGGAGCCTGGTGGGCTGCTGTCTATGGGGTCGCACAGAGTTGGACACGACCGAAGTGACTTAGCAGCAGCAGCAGCAGCAATGTGTAATATGATTCCAAGGTTTGCAAAGTTGTGCTGTGCCCATTACTGTCTCATTAGTAAGTCATTGGGGCTATTTAAGAATGAAATACAAACCTTTTTTACCTTTCAATTTTTATGTATCACTTTTTAAAAATAGCAACTGGAGTTGTTAAGACATAAATACTTATTAAATTGTTAGCACTTAACTACCTAATAAACCTTAATGTTAGGTTCTTCTTTTGGTCTAGAGGTGCCAGGAAAAATAATTTCTGAGATGCTAAAGGGTTCTGTGAACTGAGTAACTTTGGGAATCTCTGGTGCATTCCAGGCAGCAAAAGTAACAGGTGTAAAGGTGGGAGGCAGGAATAGGCTTACGCATATCAGCTTGACCCTGTAAACTTCCATTTCTTCTTCCCTTTAGTGACAGTGTTTTCCAATTAGATTGGTGTTTGAATAACCTAGACCCTAAATGGTGTGTGTATGGTTTACTGGTGTATGTGCATTGTTTATGTGTGTTACTTGCTTTCTTAAAAAAAAATGATTCTGTGTTATTTCCTGAAAATTCTTAATCATTACATACATTAAAAAAATTTTAGATATAGTGTTCTCTTTATTACTGGCCTTGTAGTCTAAACTCTAAAAATTTTTTTCTTTTTTTAAAATTTCATGCTTGAAGATTTTTTGATCAGATCTAGTATTGGGAAGACTTAAGTTTGGTATCTAAGACTGTGATGATCCCTGTTTTAGAATGAACTAATTAATAACAGAAAGATGAAATAAGGAGCCCACCTAGAAGGGGCGTGGCTTTGGGTCCAGTGATGGAAAAATTTTCTAGGGGAGGTCTGAGATGAGAAGCAGCATATTTCAATATATCCAGTGAAGCTCATTTTCTTGTTTATGTACTCAACTTTGGTCAAAATCATATACTTTTTTTTGATACATTTTGAAATGCCAACATCAGTTTCCTTTCTTGTGACTGGAGTGCTTTTGACCTATGCCCGCAGATTCCACTTTTCAGAGTCAAGGTAACTGAGAAGTTGAATGAGTAATTATAAAGTTGCTTAGTGACCATTGAAAAACAAAAAGGAAAATAAGTTGTTTAAAAAGATAACTGCTATTTTAAGTAATTTCTCAGAAGGCCACCCCACAACAAGAATTCATTTGCCTTATGCTGGAATAATTCCTTATTTGGAATTATGCTTCTCAGATGTAGGTTTCTTTCTCTCTCTGTCTTAAATTCAAGTGAATGTTCAATGATCTTTTTTAATTTACCCTATTTTCCTTTATATAGTAGCCCATCTTTGTTGATAGACTCTTTAAACATGCAAATACACACCTGATTGGTACAGATGGCTTTCCTGTTAGCCTGGGAGACAGTCAGCCTCCTGTTGGTATGTATTTATTTAATCAGGCAAAACTCAAAATTCTAGCTAAGGTCACTCAACTCTGAGAGATTATCACTGTTTTTTTTTTTTTTTTTTTTTTAATGTATCTTTCCTTAAATCTTATATCTGTAGCTATTTTCTCTTTTTCTGTAAATGGTAGCATGCTCAGTACTCTGAACCCTGGTTATTCTTTTTAGTTATATTTTTGAGATTTTTTTTATCAATATCTCATCAGTTTGCCTTATCCCTCTTAATGGCCGCAGAGAATGCTATTATTTGGATGAATGATAATTTAGGTAATTAGTTCTATACTAGCAAACATTTCCGGAGAAGGCAATGGCACCCCACTCCAATACTCTTGCCTGGAAAATCCCGTAGACAGAGGAGCCTGGTAGGCTGCAGTCCATGGGGTTGCTAAGAGTCAGACACGACTGAGCAACTTCACTTTCACTTTTCACTTTCATGCATTGGAGAAAGAAATGTCAACCCACTCCAGTGATCTTGCCTGGAGAATCCCAGGGACTGGGGAGCCCGGTGGGCTGCCGTCTATGGGGTCACACAGAGTCGGACACGACTGAAGTGACTTAGCAGCAGCAGCAGCAGCAAACATTTCAGTTATTTTTAGTATTAAATTTTTAGTGTATACTTTCAAGGATATCAGAGAGCAAATTCCTAAAGCATAAATGCTAGGTTAATTAGGCTGGTGTTTCAAATATTGATGGGTATTTCCAATTCCCCTCAGAAAGACTATACCAACAATTTGAGAAAGTGTTGGTTTCCCTACCCCATCAACCAATATATCATCTATTTTCAAATTGTTTATTCTAAAAATGGCATCTTTAGTTTAAAATTGAGTTTATTTTTCCTTTTAATTTAAAAGTTTTAAAATTAAAGCATAACTGATTTACAGTGTTGCACCAATCTCTTTGCCATAAGAGAAGTTATTCAGCTATACACATATAGACAGTCTGTTTTCTTTCCATTATGGTTTATAACTGGATATTGAATATAGTTCTCTGGGCTATACAGCAGTAACTTGTGTTTATGCATCTTATATGTAACAGTTTACATCTGCTAACCCCACACTCCCAGGCCTTCCCTTCATCACCTCCTTCCCTTTGGCAACCACAAGTCTGTTCTCTATGTCTGTGAATTTGTTTCCGTTTTGTAGATATGTTCATTTGCGCCCTATTTTAGATTCCACATATAAGTGATATCATATAGTATTTATCTTTTTCTGACTTACTTCACTTAGTATGATGATCACAGTTGCATCCATGTTGCTGTAAATGGCATTATTTTGTTCTTTTTTATTGTGTGTGTGTACCATATCTTCTTGATCCATTCATCTGTCAATGGACACTTGGGTCATTTACATGTAGTTAGCTAGGCTAGTATGAGGGATGGGAGGAGTTTGGAAAAGGAGGCGGTGGACCCATACATGCAAAGATGGGAGCAGAGAGAGCGTCAGGGATGGCTACACGGTGGAGTTCAGATTGGCACTATCGGGACACAGTGGATGGGAAGTGGTCAGGGCTGGCACGCCACCCACTAATGTGGCCTTGAAAATCAGGGAAGGGGTTGTTTGAATTTGGTCCTAATGACAATATGATGTAATTGGAAGACTTTTAGGTAGAGGATAACATAACAGAAGTACCTGGGGGGTTGAACTAGAGACTTGTTTAGAGGAGGTATGGAGAGCAGTTAGGAAGCTGTCTAGTAATTCAGATAAGATGATGTTTTCTCAGTGTTAGCCATACAGCAAATAGTCACGGATCTTATTTAACATGCCTGTTGAAGCACCTACTATGCCTCAGTCTCCTCTAAAGATGGGGCATGCTGCATGGGGTGAGGCGGGGTGGTGGTGGGGTGGGGGGCGAAGACCTACAACCAGGCAGCCTGGGTATAATAATTCCTGGTTCTGCCCATGTCTAGTTGCATAAGCCTGAGCAATGGGGTAGGTACTCACATTCAAGGGTTACTGTGAAAAGTACAGAAATAGGCAAGTGAAGTGCTTGGCACAATATTTGTCATGAAAATGAGGGCTTAATAACCACTAGCTGTTTTTTAAATTATTTTCATTATTATTACCTTTCCTTATGCCACTATGGAAAAGCCCTGACCCTTGACTTATTATAATGTACATATGAAGAGATACAGAATGTGGCACTTGAGAGAGATTTGAGAAATCTTATTCGATCTAATTCTAGTCATGAGAAATAAAAAGAAAAAAAGAATCAAGCAACTTGCTTGGGGTCGTGCAACACTGACCTGAAATTCGTCACTGGTCTAGTTCTCTCATTGCCCGTCTGTATTTTGGTCACTCCACTTAGCCTTGGGTATGCATCTTCCCCGTGTTTATTGACAGCAGTGATTCTTGTGTGGAAATCCCTAATTTGGAAAATTGTCTCACACACTTCGTAGCACATCATTCAAACCTCATAGAGTTTCTGATAATTTTTAGAAACAAAAACAAGAGACCGCCCGGCAATTAAATCTGCAGAGCCTGCGAGTTTGGCTTTGTTCGGCAGCAGGGTCCGGAGAGGTTGGAAGCCCCCCTTCCGGCGGCCGATCCTCTCCTCCCCGCTCTGCCGCCCGCAGCAGCACCAGCGCTCGGTCCTCACTCTGCCTTCTGGTTCTCTCGGTATTTCTACTTCGCTGAGTGGCCTGTGATCCGATTCAGTCTATGAACAGCTCTTTAGGAAGATCTTTCTATGTGTAAGGAAGGCTCTAGGCTGGGGGATTTAGGGATGAGGGGATCCCAGCCCTTGTCCTGAGAGAGGAGGCAGGATTTTCGCCTGTATGTTAAACTTACCTCCTCCTCATCCCTAATTTACCCTGCGCACGAATTCTCTCCCAGGTTCGCACAGACCACGCGCGCGTTGCATTCCCCACAAGGTTTCCCGCGTAGGACGGCTTCTGCCGGGCTCCGCCGTGCAGGGTCGGGCAGCGGCGGTGGGGAGAATGCCGTCCCGGACATCGGACGTCAGGCATGGGGACGGGAACCAAGGTGGGCGCTAGCGCTCCCGGGCCGGCAGCCCGGGCAGGGCACCCCTCCCTTCCTGGTCTCCGTTTCCTCGTGTAATAACCAGGGCGCGGCACGCCGTCCTCCGAGTTTCCCTTCGGAGCTCTCCTCTCCTGCTGCCCCTGTCTGCGCGCCCAGCCGGGCAGTTCCTCACCCCGCCCCCCTCAGCCCCCCGCCCTCTGTCCATCTCTCCGGCCACCCGACGCCTCAGGGCGGAGTTCAGGTGCGGCCGTGGCAGGTGCTCCGGATTTCGGAAAAGGCCAGAGGGGCGGGAGGGCGCGGGTGTGCAGCGGGGAGGGTGAGGGGAGGTGGAGGGAGGTGGCCTCTGATTGGTCGGGGAGGGGGAGTGGAGGCACGGAGTTTCCCACAATGCCCCGGTGCGGGGCCGCCGCGGATGGATGCTGCGGGAAGGGGCTGCCATTTGCCGCCCCTGCCAGCGGCGTGCGGACCTGCTCGCTCTCCTGCGGTGGCAGTAGCCGTCAGCGCCGTCCGCCGGCCCGGCCTCTGCAGCGGCGGCGCCTCGGCTCCCTCCGCGGCCGCCGGAGCGGTCGCCATGAACCCCAGCTCCTCGGCGGGAGAGGAGAAGGGGGCGACGGGCGGCAGCAGCAGCAGCGGAAGCGGCGCCGGGAGCTGCTGCCTGGGCGCCGAGGGCGGCGCGGACCCGAGGGGCGCGGGGGCAGCGGCGGCCGCTGCCCTGGAAGAGCCCGGGGCCGCCGGCCCGAAAGAGAAGGACGAGGCACTGGAGGAGAAGCTGCGGAACTTAACTTTCCGGAAGCAGGTCTCTTACAGGTAGGCGCGCGAGCCTGGGCAACCGGGAGGCAGGTGCCTCTGCGGGGCGCGAGACCGGCTCTACGCCCTCGGAGAGGCGCTTCTTCGGACTGGGGGCATCTCTCGCGCGCGCTCTTTCTGTCTCTCTCTCTCTGCTTCTTCCTCCCCGTTCTGGGCTGTGTGTTCACTTCCCATCCCATCTTTCTGGGCTGGAGGGAAGCTACGTCTGCCAGGTTTCCCCTCCGGAACTGGAGAGAAGACTGGTTCCCTGAGGTCAGAACAACAATAAAAATGCGTCTGTGTGTGTGTGTGTGTGTGTGTGTGTGTGTGTGTGTGTGTGTGTGAGGGGGTGCACACACAGGTGCTGGCTTTCTTGAGAGAGGTCCTCGAAGTTGTCCCTAAGCCTGGGTCATCTTCACCCACTCCCCCTTCATTCCTGATTTCACTGAGTGAACCTTTGGCACAGAGTTGATACTTGAGATCACAGACGGGCAGAAAAGAACAGCGCTCTACACTGGAGAGAAATCCTTATGGAAGTTGGCCTTGCTGCGTTGAGAATCTCTGTACGTACGCAACTGGTTCCCATTGGGGGGGAGGGTCACATGTACACGTACTCTCTCCCTCTCTCTCGGGTGTGCCCAGAAGGACGACCTGGGGAGCCTGTTGGTACGCAAGGGGTGAGGGCAAGAATGGGGCCATGCTTGTGCCCAGCATGGGTGTGTATTTGCAAGACAAGGACAGTGTGGAATAAATGCCCCCCAAATGATGCTTTAAAAGACTACCCCACATTGTGTCAGGAGTCACAGATAAGAAAGGAGGATTCAGTAAGTTCTGTTCTCTGCCCTTCGCACTCCCCCACCCCAGCTAAGAATAAAGATACTGATAGGTTTGGAGAGTTTGGGAGACTACCCTTACTGCTTGTTAATCTTAAAAGTTGAGGTGATAAACAAGCATAGAATTGCAAAGATGTTCACTTGCTCGGGCTCGGAGTATTTCTTGAAAAGAAAGCAAGGGACCCTCCTCATTTTGAGTTAGCAGTCCTCTCCAGAAACCCATATAAAGTACTAAGGCTGTTACACCATGTGCTGTTATGTAAGCAAAAGCAGATGACAGAGGTGTGTGGGTTTGTGAGGATGTGTGTTGTATTTCTGGGGGCATGTGTGTGAATCACCAGGATCCCCACGGGCATCGCCTGGACTGGAGGACCCGGTCACTAGGGCATGTGCTCTGTCTAAGTATTTAGTCCTTGCAACTCCAAAACCATCTTCCTGGGGAAAGTGTTGCTCCCCTGTCCCTCAAGGGCATTTTGTTCACTGTGCATTGAGGGAGTTTCCCACCTGACTTGCTCTTTTAGTTTCTCACGTAGATCAGGACAAAATGGATCTTTCTCTTGATATTTTTGGTTTCTAAAAATAGACAAGTGGTGGAGAGTGAGGCACCTCTGAGGAGGTAGGCTAGGACACAGGCAGTTCTACTTTCTAGCTAGGATGGTTTTTCTGGCCCTGAGGGGACCAGGGACTGCATTCAGTCTAATTTAGGAATTGTGAGTTGGAGGCTGTGGGGTGGTTGATTACATGAAACATATTGTGTGTCTGGGCTCCTGGGCCCAGAATCATTCCTGTGTCATTGGTATTCATCATCTGACTCCTCCTGGGTTGCAAAGCCAGAGTTTGCAAGGGAAATCATTTCAGCTTGCCTCTTGGCAGGAGTCATTCCCTGAGCCTCTCTCTCTTGGAGAAGAGTATTGTGTGGGACTGTGGCTTTCTGGGTTGCATGCTCACACATACATGTGTATGGGTGTTCACAGGCAAACACAGACGTAGACCCAGACAGTGTTTTTTTCTGTAGGGAAAGAATAAGACTGCATCTGCCTTACAGTCCACAGAAGTGGCTTCTGCCTTGTAAACATCATTTTTCCTTTTAAATAAAGCTTCACAGTCTCCAATTCAGGAAGCCTCCTGTATCAGCATCACCTCAGGAGGCTGCTTAAAGATGCCCACCACCCCACACTTTCAAAATCAAACTCTCCGTGGGTGGGCATTTTTAATAGGCTCCTCAGGTGATGTGTACACACACTAATATCTGAAGACTGCTGCTTTGTGTTCCCCCCTCTACCAGAGGCAAGCAATTGATCTTTAAACTCATAATCCATGCTCAGCCAAACATGGCTTGCAGTCCCAAAACCAGAGGAAAGACAGAGAAGGGTAGGTGTTTCATCAGCATGTGTTTGTGCTGGTAACCTGGAGAGTGTCTCTATTTTGATGATGAGGAGGATTTTTTTTTTTTTTTTTTTAGATACATGGTGAATGGGTGGTGAATGGTGTACCTATTCATCACGGAAGCCATTTATATTGGACTCAGAATGGCAACCCATTCCAGTATTCTTGCCTGGAGAATCCCAGGGACAGGGGAGCCTGGTGGGCTGCCGTCTATGGGGTCGCACAGAGTTGGACATGACTGAAGCGACTTAGCAGCAGCAGCAGATGTAGCTAGGCCTGGCCATTTCACTGGTGGGTTGATGAATGGTCTGTAAGAAAAGAGACTTTGACTGAAGTTGAGCATTGGCTCCTCACTGAGGACCAACCACATCACCTCACTTCTGGGGGGGAGGGACCCAAGGACGGTGACTGGAGAAAGATAATGGATGGGGGTCAAGAACACCTCACAGAATGGAATCTAAGTGAAAGGGTTGAGTTAGGGTGTGGAATATGGCCACGGTGTTAGGGGGATCAGTTGAGGTGGAGAAGAAGGGATTTGCAGGTGGTCAAAAATAAATATCTTTTGAAGAACATGGATGTTTACAGAATGACATGACAGGAGAGAAGAAGGGGGCTAGGGGAGAGGGTGTGTGTGTGTGCGTGTGTGTAGGGGGTCTCATCTGCTCCTTCTGTTGCTAAGGAACATATACGCTAGGGTTTAAAAATACATGAGGAGTGGGTGGGCATATGCAATGACTCCTGTCTTTTTAGGAACCAGAGCCCTTTGCAAAAAACCTTTAAATAACCATTTCTGGAGGCAGATTATTCATTTTGCTTGACTTTTACTTTGTTAAGTAAAATAAACTCCTTTCTATACCCCTCGATTTCCCCTCATTATCTTCTCTTTCTTTTTTTGGGAACCTTTTTTCCCATGAGAATTTTTCCTTTATTTCACATTCTGCTCCCCTAGAGCAAATAGTCTCTGTAGACCATAAAGCTGAAGGCTTTAGAAGGCAGTGCAAGTGAGCTGGTACTTTTCTGTTAAAATTACTACTTCCTTTTTCTTTGCAAATTATGGTGCTGCAACAGATACATATGTGCCAATGACTATATAATGTGTAGGAACTGCTTTTTTAACCACTGTAAGAGTTCCCATTTAAGTCAGTAAAACAACAAAAAAAATCTTGTAGAAACACACAGGGGAGGGGAAGGAGAGGTAGCTGATGTTCACTGTCGGCTGTGTACCAGGAATGGCACTAAATTTGTCCTGTTGTTCAGTCGCTCAGTTGTGTCCAACTCTTTGCGACCCCATGTCAGGCTTCCCTGTCTTTCACTGTCGGCTAGAGTGTGCTCAGACTCTTGTCCACTGAGTCAATGATGCCATCCAACGATCTCATGTTCTGTCTTACTTACTCTTCATGACAGTCATGATGTGATTATTCAGTTCAGTTCAATGGCACTGTCATGTCCAACTTTTTGCAACCTCAGGGACTGCAACATGCCAGGCTTCCCTGTCCATCACCAGCTCCCGGAGCCTACTCAAATTCATGTCTGTCAAGTCAGTTATGCCAGCCAACCATCTCATCCTCTGTCATCCCCTTCTCCTCCTGCCGTCAATCTTTCCCAGCATCAGGGTCTTTTTAAATGAGTCAGTTCTTTTCATCAGGTGGCCAAAGAATTGGAGTTTCAGCTTTAGCATCAGTCCTTCCAGTGAATATTCAGGACTGATTTCCTTTAGGATGGACTGGTTGGATCTCCTTGCAGTCCGAGGGACTCTCAAGAGTCTTCTCCAACACCACAGTTCAAAAGCATCAATTCTTTGGTGCTCAGCTTTCTTTATAGTCCAAGTCTCACATCCATATATGACTACTGGGAAAACCATAGCTTTGACTAGATAGACCTTTTTGGCAAAGCAATGTCTCTGCTTTTTAGTATGCTGCCTAGGTTGGTCAGAGCTTTTCTTCCAAGGAGCAAGCGTCTTTTAATTTCATGGCTGCAGTCGCCATCTGTGGTGATTTTAGAGTCCCCCAAAATAAAGTCTCTCACTATTTCCATTGTTTCTCCATCTATTTGCCATGAAGTGATAGGACTGGATGCCATGATCTTAGTTTTCTGAATGTTGAATTTTAAGCCAACTTCTTCACTCTCCTCTTTCACTTTCATCAAGAGGCTCTTTAGTTCCTCTTCACTTTCTGCAGTAAGGGTGGTGTCATCTGCATCTTTGAGGTTATTGATATTTCTTCCGGCAGTCTTAATTCCAGCTTGTGCTTCATCCAGCCCGGCATTTCGCATGACATACTCTGCATAAAAGTTAAATAATCAGGTGACAATATACAGCCTTGATGTTCTCATTTTCCTATTTGGAGTCAGTCTGTTGTTGATATGATTATGGTTATTTCTATTTTATAAACAAACCTAAGGATTAGAACTTGGGTAGGAGACAGAATTTAAATCCAGATTGGACTCTAAATGGCATTTTCTTTAGACCCCTTCCTTTTCCCCTAAACATTCACTTCTGTTTTGAATGTGTCCCTTGGATGTCTGTGTTCAAATGAATGTAAGCTATTCTTTTACCTCTTTCATAGTATACCACAGGTCATTATTTATTATCTCTTGTATAGTTTATTCTTTGGACTGTGTCCCTTTGGCCATACAATTTTAAGGAACACCTCTACTCTTTCAGAAATAGAAATGAATCTAAATTCACGATCACCAGAAAATACATTGGTTTTGCTTCTGAGAACAAAACCACCTACATGACACCTGCTATCTCTGAAGATCTCCATGTTAAGAGTTTTATATGACTTTTAATAAAATATACACAGGCGTTGTGTAGGTGAACCTTGGTCCAGGGAAGAGGTGGCCTGTCTGTACATCTTTGAGCAGCACAGAATAAATGAGCAAGTGTGATTTTGTTTGTCAGGAGGACTGGGCAGTTACTGTTACTTATGAGATATTAATGCCTATGCTTCAGTTTCTCTATTTATAAACCTGGATGGTGATATCAGACCCTCCTGAAAGGGAATTTGGGGTATGAGATAAAAGTCACAAGGAGTATTTAGCTTCTTATATTATATTGCATGGTAAAAATGGTTCTATTATTCTTTACATGTTGATAAGAAGACAGTATTTCCATTTTGAGTATTGCCCTGCAACACCACATTGTCTTATTAGGAAAGACTGTTGGCGTGTTGAAAGCTGAGTAGGAGAACATGGACCTTGTTTTTCCTTGCATGGGAATGTATAGAGTATGAGGGAAAGTTTTCTTTTCCTGAATATCAATACGTAGCATCCTCCTTTGTAAACCACTTTTATTTATATTATTTATTTTTGTCTGTGCTTCACATACTTGTTTGATATTTAGAGGCTTCTGGATTAGGTAAAACTTTGGTTCTAAGTTACTGTTTCCTTCCTCAACAATTACTTAGGACTTGGCTAAACTTTCTCCATCTGGACATACACTCGGCAAGCTTGCACTTGAACCACTGTCCAGAGTACTTAATCTGCTCTAGCTGATCTTTTCAAGGCTCGGTTTTCACATGGCAGAGTGGTAACACTGGGTCCTGTGGCATCAGGGTCAGATGAAGAAGTGGATGGGAGCTTTGCTGGTGTTTATTTCTGCTCTGGCAATGGCGATGTTGCCTCCTAGGGTCAGATTTAGTTAGACTAGAGCTAATTCTTTGGCACTTGTTACTTTTTAAAAAACTTTTTATTTTACATTGGAGTATAGCCAGTTAACTATGTTGCGATAATTTCAGGACAACAAAAGGAGTCAGCCTTACATATGCATATATCCATTCTTCCCCAATTCCCCTGCTATCCAGGCTGCCACATAACATTGAACAGGGAACACTTTCCTTTCTAATCTGAAAAAATAAGGACTCCTCATGAGGGCCCAGGCTAGCTGCATCTTCCAGACTCTTCTGGGCTGGAATCTGGAATACGCTTTCCTTATGCAACCTTGAGGTGTCCTTGAAGTGGGTTCAGAAGCACTTACCCTGAGACGAGAAGTATCCAAACCGTTTCCTACATGTTGGGCTATGTGACATTTGCTTTCTTACAAAGGTTTGCGTTGGATAACATGGATCCTAATTATTTTTTTCTGAGACCCTATAATGGTAGTTTCAGCACAGTATTTACTGCATTAATATGGAATGTGAATGGGTAGCTCAGGGAAGAAGGTAAGGGGCAGAGTAAAAATCTGTTAGGCTTTTTATGTTTCTTTGAAGTTGAATTTGCTCAAAATCATTATAAAAATGGACTAATTTCAAAGTGTTTGAACTGGCTGTAACTGTTTGAACTTTTGAAATTGTTTGAACTGGTTGGAATGTTATGCCTATTGCAAGGCATAACAGGCCAGCACATTACAGAAGGAGATTAACAGAAGAAAAACTCCCAAGTTAGGTCTGTTTGCAGATAACGCTCCCCAAACTCATCTCTGGCTTGTTCCCCAGACACAGTCCTTGTGAGGCTTGAGCTCAAGAGGGTCCACTTTCTGTGGTTCTCTCCTGTCCTCACATGATGCTTTCAAACATCTGTGTTTAGGGCTGAGTTGTAATTTTCTGTCCTGGGAATTAGACTAGGATTTGAACCTGGCATGTTCTAGCTGACCTTGGGAATGTTATGCCACCCCTTTGAGGCTCATGTGGTTATAGTAATACTTCTCTTAGAAGTTTGTTAGGAGAATTAAATGAGTTATTTTATGGTGAGAACTCAGCACAGTGCCTTGCACAGTGCCTTGTGCAGAGTTAACTTTAAATGTCTGTTTAGGCCCTCATTTTGGTTTATAATGTGTTTACAATATATAGAAAATATCCTGGAAACATGTACATAAACCATCATCATCAGTTACTTTTGGAGAGTAGGATCTTGGTTGGAGAGCCAAGGGGATAATACACTTCTGTGTCATTAGAATTTTTCATATATTTCTTTTGTAATTAAAAATGAAAGAAATATTGAGAAAAAGAAGTCTTACTCTTCCCTGCTCGGTCGTGAGCTCCTTTGAGGACAGAAATTGCACCTTATCCTTGGAATCTCTGAATCCTGTTCTTATTGCTCAGTAGGTGTTGGATAAATATTTATCTAATGAATGAATTTAATTGCCTTCTTTAAATAAGCTACTATGTTATGTGCTCCCTGTCCATCTCAACTGTGGTTTTTACCCTTTCTACTCAGAGAAGCGTCTGCCTTTTTCTCATTTGCACTTTGTCCAGCTTCCCAGGACTGTTTCTGTTAACAGCTTCCCGTGTGCGTACCTGGGCCAGCCATTTAGCCAGCTGTTGGAGGGTGGCAGCTGTTTAAGAGGGTGGCAGAATATCTTGCTTAACCAGCTATTTGCATCTTGTCACAGAAAAGGCCTTAATTTGCCTTCTGAGTAGCACTAATTAGCTCTCTGGCTCTCTGTCTGTCTCATCCTTTTCCAAGGGGCATTATTGATTTTCTCCTTAGGGAATCTTCTGTTGATTTTCCCTTCTCTGAGTAGAACTTAGAAAGATGGTTGCCCCACGTTTTCGGCATCTGCACTGACCATGGTCCAGCCAGCCTGAAGTTACCCCCGTGGTTTCTCTTCTGTGTTACCTTACTCACTCTCTCCTCCCAGCTCTCTGGACTGACTTCGGATGGAAAAGTTATTTTAGGAAGGATTCCTCAATCAACTTTGTGGCTCTAAACTGAACCTCTGTTTTGTTTTTAACGCATTTAATCCCAAAGTCTTTGAGAAAGTACCAGCTACTTTTTATTCACATAACATATAAAGCACCTGAAGAATGGCTGGTGAGTTTTCTAACACCCATAGTGTTCAGAGAGGTGGCATGAGCGCTGTTTGGCTAATTTTAGAAAAAAAAAAAAAAAAAATTAACCCATCAGAGATGTGTGTGTTGGTTGGGTAGAGGTGGGAAGAAGGATCTTTGCAGATTAATTTTAGTTCTTTCCTTCCAGCCCTTTGTGAGTTGTTGAAGTGGAGTGAATGCTGTTTTTTTGTTTGTTTGTTTGTTTGTTTGTTTTTTTTAAAAGGCAACAGCTCTTAGGTAGGGACTTCTGGAGTTCTTGTGCCTAACTTCCATGAGTTTTGCTCCAGTGGAGAATGCTTTTAGGTTTTTCAGACTCATAAATAATGCTCTGATATGGAACAAATTCTGATTTAAGCTATAATATTAATGGTCTGGCTTTTGTTAGATGGAGGGGGAGACATTCAAAGCTTAAAAACAGTGACAGTTAAACTGCAGTCAGCTCTCATTCTTCTTCTTCTTCAGTTTCTTGAGAGTCAGAGTAAAGTAGTGGCTGAGAGCCCTGGCTCTGGAGCCCTACCTCTTTGGTTCAGATCTCTGCCTCTGCCTACTGTGGGACCATGGACAAGTTATTTAACCTCCCTGTGCCTTAGTTTCCCTGTCTAATGGTAATGATAATAGTCTCTACCTTGTGTGACTATTTGAAGGCTAACTGATAATGGTCTCTGTAACAAAGAAAGCAGCGTGAGTATGTTTATTAGGGTGGTATCAGCCGTACTTATATCCAACAAAGGACCAGATTTTGTTTTTTTTCTTCATAATATTGAACATTCATCGAATGTTGATAGCAAGTGATAAAATTATTCAGATGATATGAAAATGAGATTGATTATACACTTTAATTTACAGGTTTTGACATTCAGTGGGGGTAGAGAATATGTCCTTTTTCCTTCACAACTTATTAAAAACTAGTTCACCTTTCCTAGAGGATGTGAAGGCTGCTTCCGAGTGTTCTGGAAATCGGATCAGGCAGAAGGCCAAGGTCGGAGAAGACAGGCGCAGTGAGCAGAATGATCAGGGGGCAGTAGCCCACAGCCCAGCTGCCATCTGGGAGCAGGAAGCCAGCCGTGGAGGGAATGGGGGTCTCAGAGCTTTGTAGTGTCAGGAATAGATATGCAGATAAAGGCAGAGGTGCTAGAAACAGAGTTGTCGCCAGGGACCCCAGGACAGAGGTTATCCATCTTCTGGCCTGACTGGATGATGTCTTCTTTGTGTCTGCAGACAGTAGCTGGCCGCTGTGTCCTGGCAGGGAGAGAAAAAAGCTTCCTAGGGGCAACCTGTCCTGGATTATTTCAGAAATGGAAGGCTCAGCCTTCTGGCACATGCTGTCAGTTATCTCAGGCAGACCAAATAGCAGATTTTATTTTATTTTTTTAACTTTAGAAGATTATTAAATATTTGTTGAGCAAATAAAACTGGCTCAGGATGTTGAGGTAAGTATTGAGGAAGTAAATCCACTTTTTTTTTCTTTGAAAAGCAGTTTAATTGCTTTTGTGCATCTTGAAGATCTTCAGGAAATAGCCAGAAGATAGACTTCTTGCATGGTCCAAAGAACATTTTAAAATGTGTCCTTCTTTTGTATATAAGATGTCAAAATTCTGTGGAAAAATTAATTTTTGTTTCAAAAACACTTGAAAGCAATTTGTTTAAAGATTTTTTAAAAAATTATTTATTTTTAACACCAAAAACATTTCATATTGAGGTATAGCAGGTTAACAATGTTGTGACAGTTTCAGGTGACTCAGCTAAACATATATATGTATCCACTCTTCCCCCAGACTCCTCTCCCATCCACGCTGGCACATAACCTTGAGCAGAGTTCCCCATGCTTTACAATAGGTCTTCGTTGATTATCCATTTTAAATATAGCAGTGTGTGCATAACCTTCCCAAAGTCCTTAACTATCCCTTCCCCCCAGCGACGTAAGTTCGTTTTCTAAGTCTGTGAGTCTCTTTCTATTTTGTAAGCTCATTTATATCATTTCTTTTTAGGTTCCATATATGGGGGATGTCATGTGATATTTCTCCTCTGTGTCTGACTGACTTTACTCAGTATGACACTGTCTAGGTCCGTCCATATTGCTGCAAATGGTGTTATTTCATTCTTTTTAATGGCTGAGTAGTATTCCATTGTATACCTGTACCGCATCTTCTTCAAAGTTTGTTTTTTTTTTTTTAAAGAGCTTCATGTAAGCTTAACTGGAAGCTTTTGGAAAGGGTCCCATGTATCACTTTGAGATAAACTTCTGAAACAGTCTGCAAACTGAAAGAACTGTGTTCTCATCCTTGTCCTTCTGTACATGACCGGGTTTCAGGCTCTCTCAGACAGAGCACTTCCTGTAGAGATTTTTGAGAAGAGAGCCTGATTTAAAACAGTTTCTTCCTTTTAAATTGGCCCCCTCTCAGGCAATAAGCTGTAGTGTATTTTTGGTTTTCTCCAATGGGGGAACACTGTCCTCAGCTTCTGAAGTTAGAAGGAAAGCAGAGGAACGTTGAACCCCAGAAGCTGTAGAAAGTAGTCTTTCCTGGCAGAATGAACACCCAGAGAGCCACCTGCTTTCCCAATGCACCCTGCCTTTCCTTCCAATGACCAAAAAGCAACACATCAGTGTTCTTGTCTTTCCCAGCAACCTCTGATAGACTGTTCCCCAAGTCCGCAGAGGCAGCCTATATACTTCCAAAAGTCTGGTGAAGTGTAGCTAAGAGAAGGAAAAAGCTTTTCTTCATTCAGATTTGGACATGTGTACATGCTCAGTCGTTCAGTCATGTCCGACTCTTTGTGACCCCAACCCACCAGGCTTCTCTGTCCATGGTATTCTCCAGGCAAGGATCCTGGAGAGAATTGCCATTTCCTCCTCCAGGAGATCTTCTCTACCCAGGGATCAAAGCTGTGTCTCCTGCATTGGCAGGTTTTTACCACTGAGCCCTTTGGGAAGCCCTCAAATTTGGACTGCAAGTATTAGTTTATTCACATACCTACTTGTGTGACTATTAATCAGTTCAAGTTACTGATTTTATGAAATGCTTAATCTGTGCCAAAAGCTGCTAAATGTTTTATAATAGTATGTCATTAAACTTTGAATTAAGTAGCCCTGGAGAAGGGAATGGCAATCCACTCCAGTATTCTTGCCTGGAGAATTCCATGGACAGAGGACCCTGGTGGGCTACAGTCCATGGCGTTGCAAAGAGTCAGATACGACTGAGCAAGTAACCCTAATATACTTAAGTAAGGCCTATTATTTTTTCCATTTTACAGATGAAGACATGGGGACTTAGAGTGTAAGCTACTTGCCTAAGGTCACAAAGCCACTTAAATGGCAGAGTTTAGATCTATGCCTGTATTTGCTTATTGCTTCTCTAATACAGTTTTTCAGCCTGGTTCTTTTTCACCTGTTTCCATTTCCCGTGTACAAATAGCCATAGTTCCACCATCTCGTAGCTTATTATACCAAAATCCCCTGAGAGGAGAGAGCTGTGTGTTTCATCTTAGTGTGCACAAGCAGTCTTGACATAGAAGAAGGTCTTAACAAAGGTTGATGGGCTAAGAAAACAAGAATTTCTTTCCTGTTCAAGCATGGACTCAGCTCTGTGAATAGGTCTGTGCTACTGGCAATGTTAAGAAGGCCAAGGTTGAGCTTTCCTTGGTGGTTCTTTTTCAAACTATATGAATTTTGCATTGCATGAATTGAGGGCAAATCCAGTTTCCTGGGGCCAGGAAATGATTTGTAAGGGTTATAGCCTGGAACTCCCTGATTCCACCCCCAGTATAAGATCTTATGAGTTGTAATCAGAGTGGAACTTAAAGGGAGGTGGGTAATACAATACTTGGGGTGAAGAACTTAGGAACAATTCGTGTGTACTTTGTGTGGGCAAAATGGCATACTAGGTACCATTTGATTTTTTTAAAAAAATATCCAAAGAAGAGTCTTTTGCCTTTAACTAAAGGGCCTATTCAGGCTTCAAGTTCTTGCAATACAAGTTTCTCCATAGCAGCATACTTTAGAATTCATAGGTATATCTGTGTGCGTAGTTACAGACCCCTAGAAAGTTCCAAAGGATCAGTTAAAAAACCTGAGTCATTCTTTCACATTTGAAGAAAACCTTCAGAATTTCTTAGCAAAATAAATCTCGAGTTCAAAAATAAACGTCCAAGCTATTTAAAGATTAAAATAGAAGCTTTCTATGAGCCGGTACAGAATTATAACAAGATCTAAGGGATTTTTTTTTTTTCTACAAAAGACAAATTTCTGGATATTTCTTAAATTGTTAATACTGACTACATTTAGGTACATATAATAAAGATGTGTGTGATGCTTTTTTAGAGCTTTACCATTTAAAAACTGCTTTCACATAATTGATCTAATTTTACCTTCCAAACAGGTAGAGCAGGTATTGTTTCCAGAACCCTTGTACAGTTCAGAAAGCAGGCATGGCCATAAGCGCCTGCCCTAAAGCCACGTGCCAGCCACAGGCACTGCCAGGTTCAGCCTGGTTTCTGCATCTGAAGTCCCATGTTCCCTTCCCTTCAGCACCCTGCCTCCTCCCACTGCTCTTTGGAAAGATGGTTCTCAATATTTCCCCCTCGTTAATTTTACTGACTTGATCTCAGTTGTTCATTGTGATGAACAAAGTTGGACTCCACCGCTGGCTAGCATCCCAAATCTGTGTCTCATTGACGAGGACAATGACCTCATTGTCATTCCCATGACTCCCCCTGTTTTAAGTGAAAACCATACAGTGACACCACCAGTGTGATGGTAGACGTTTCATACTCTTCCTCCTGGGGTGGGGGGGAAAGACAGAGAACTCTGCAGGCTCTTCCCTTGCATTAGTTGCTAAGCAGCAGGCATTTCATTGTAAAGGAGATTCGGCTAAAGTAATGACATAGGTATTCCCAGAATAGCATTTCATTTTTACAGCAACTGCATTTCACGTCTCCATATAGCATATGCTCAGTGATTTTCAGAGGAGAAATAGGCGCCTCAACACATTTGTTGAATATAGGAGAAAATTCAGTAGAGCTGATCATCTATTAGCCACACTCCTACATCCTGTGATTAAGAGTGAGCAGCGATTTTAAGGATGAGGAAGCTTGACCACCGAACAGGTATGCTTTTTGAGGCCATATCTGACGTGAACTGATAACGTCTTGATGGAACGCTCTGGAGAGTTGGCAGTTCTGTTATTTGAAGTAATATGGCAGAGAGCAAAATGTGATTGCAGCCAAGGGGTTGGATCTGGGCCAAGATCTCATTGTATTAAGATTTTTGTTGGCAACCCAAGACCCTTAAAATGAAGACAAAAGACAAGTGATGGATAGGTTTTCATTGCTTTAAACTCTGTGCAGTATTTTCTAAATTTTCCACAGCCACCACATATTCTATTTGAGATCAGCATAAATGTTTTTAACTGAAAACATAAAAAAATGAAGGCAAAAAAAAAAGTATTTTACAAAACTAACACATATCCTGGAGAGTATCAGGAAGAAGGGTGGGGGGTAGAGGAAGATATTGAATGACCTGATAAATGTGTGTGTGAAAGGGGAGATTCTGAGTACAAAGTTGGCAGGTGGTCTGTTTCTTCTGGTTGTACTGGCTTTAATTTGGCAGGCTGCATGGTGCACGCGTGGGAGATCATGATCCTGCCTTTTCAGGCACTTCCACCATCTCTGTTGTAGCTCAGACGGTGGAGAAAGTTGTATGTCTCCTGAGCACTGCTTCCTGGGACTTATTAAGGGAGCGAAGTTTTCTGTTTTCTGAGTACACTGCACACCCTTAGTCCCTCTCCCCAGGCCATTTGGGAGAAAGTCCCTTTTTCTGGGAGGAGATGGAATGCCTGGAAGCCGATCTTTAACTTCCAGTAAATTGTCCTCCTATTTGTGGCAGAGTACCTCTTCCAGGAACTAAAAGTCATGTTCGGAAGAAATAACACATGGGTGAATCCACAAATGGTGAACAGTTATTCCCACTGAGGTGCTGGATTCTGTAGCATGGTTGTTTTCAGCATTTCTCCGACAATTAGTGCTTCTCGTATATTTCACTGTGGGCTTCTGACGATTACTCGAAATGGCTTTGGTGAAGCGTCTCTGGTGTTATAGGAACTCCTTATTCACTTGGAAGAATCAAGTCAAGCAGGACTGGGGAGGAGAGGACTAAAATCGTTGACGTCCTGGCCTGGCACTATAGAGAATTCAGATGCTAAGTGTCTCTCAGTAAAGCGTATCTGGGAGGTGCTCAGTGGTGTGCTCTCAGCATTGCTGATAGTGTATCAGTAATAATAACAACTGAAGCTTTACTGTGAGTGCCAAACTGTGCTGAGTGCTTTACCTATTTATTTCAGGTCATTCTTACAGCAGTCTTATGAGGTAGGTGTGATTACTGTTTAGTTTTACAGAAGCAGAAAGTCAGGCACAGAGGAACAGCTCAGGGTCCCACAGCTGATGAACCCTGGATATAAATGCCAAAAGAACTCCCCGGCTAGTGCACGTAAGAACTCCTCTGGGCCAGGGACTTCCCGGTGGTCCAGTGGTTGAGAATCCACCTTTCAGTGCCGGTGACATGCATTTGATCCATGGTGGGCGGAGGGAGGCTAAGATCCACACACCTCGGGTCAACTAGGCCTGTGCTCTGCAACTAGAGAAACCCCTGTGCAGCAAATAGAGGAACCCCCCGAGATGCAGTGAAGATCCAGTGCAACCAGAAAAAAGGAAAGAGTACTCTGGGCTATATCCCAGTGTAAGTGTTTGCCTGTACCCTGATTGCCTGGGGAATTGTCTCGACCCTGCTGTGTGCAGGGGTGTGGGATTGTACATTGCAGTGCCTGGCTCTGAGCCATGGAAACCAGTGAGGTCTTTGGGAGCTGTTGTAGCTTATTCCCCTCACCACCCTGATTCCTCCTTGGGACATGGGGCATGAGCTTGGACACCGGACTCTTCCACATCACCTCTTAAAGGGCTGTCAAAGGAAGTGCCACTTTGTTCATTTCCATCAGTGGCCCCATAGGGCAGTTCCTCCTGCCCTGGTTCCTATCCTTTTCAAGCAGGAATCACCAGCCTTCCTACTGAACTGTGATCTATCCAACATCTTCCCAATGAGGTTCCTTTTTGTTTCCATTAACCAGGGTTGGTTTCTATTGTTTGAAGCTTAAAAAAAAAAAAACAAAAAAAACCCCCAAAAAACCTAACTGACAAAATATCTTTGCAACTGGTCTACCAGCCTCTATTGGCAAGTGTCTTCCATGTCAGAAGTTCTTGGCTACATTAGGGCTATCCCACTGGTCAGATTAATGGGTTTCCCCGGTGGCTCAGTGGTAAAGAATCTGCAGCCGATGCAGGAGACAAGGATTTGATCCCAGGATTGGGAAGATCACCATTCCAGTATTCTTGCCAGGGAACTCCCATGGACAGAGGAGCCTGGTGGGCTACAGTCCAGGGGGGTCGCAAAAGAGTTGGATACAACTTAGCAATTAAACAAGAACAATTGGTTATATCTAATTGTTAGAAAGTTTTGTTATAGAAAAAAACTAAAATATTATCATTTTATGTGTATTTAGCATGAATTAGATACTTTGTGCCTCTGTTTTGATTGTTCTCTTAAATATCCAAACTCTCTGAGTTAGTTATTTCTATTATATGGATGAGGACACTGAATCTTACAGAGAAGAACCAATTTGCTTCAAGTCAGAGAGGTGTTAACTGATGGAATCAGGAATTAGACTCAGTTCGAGGTCACCCAAAGCTCGCATTTTTTCCTATTATACCATGCTGCTTTTGTATTAAGTCCAAAACGGACTCCTTTATTTCTTACTTACTGGTATGACAGTTTTACTTCTGGGAAATAGTCAGGATAATTCTCCCTCTTTTTCTGTATGATAGGTCTTCAAATATTTGAAGTCGGGTATTACATTTTTCTTTAACCTTCTTTCCTTCAGACTAAACCATCTCTACTTTTATTCTTCCTTTATCTTGTATCAAAGATGATTTTCAGTCACCTTCATGGTTCTGGATATTCCTAATTTGGGAGCATACTGGTTTATCCATGGCCTTTTTCATAAGAGTTGAGCAAGTGGGACTTCCCTGGCAGTCCAGTGGTTGAGACTGTATGCTCCCAATGCAGGGGAACTAAGATCCTCCCTGCCACCTGGTGTGGCCAAAAAAAAAGAAGAGAATTGAGCAGTAAACTGGACATGTGGTCTAACCAGGGCCACCACTAGCGAATAGGATGTCTTTGTTAGAGTTAGAAACAGGTCCAAGTCTGAGTGAACAAATGAGCAAGTGAACCTCTTTTACTCCCAAGCTCTGTCGGCCCATGAACTAGGACTTAGCATGTGGTGGGTGGTCCTTTGGCTGGATTTCAGTCTCCGCATGACCCTTCCTGCAGTAAACCATCTGCACAAGTGTAGGTATGGCTTTGGGGGACTTAGTTCCCTTGTTGTGGCCATTGTTTGCCACGAGTATATGGATTAGCCTGGGTGCAGGCCAATTGCTGTAAAACTCATTTCAAAAGCCAAATTTCCAGACTGCCAATTCAACAAATTACTGATGACATTTCCATAGTTTTGCTTAGGTTGCAGACATTTCACTTAAGATTCGTCATTTCAGTTTGGCTAAATGTTTATTTGGCACGTTTTATATTTACTTCAGACACCAGACACTTCTAGAACATTCTCGATTCCTCCTTCTGCCCTCCCTTTATTTCTTTCTTCTTTCCTAAATAAGAGAGGGGAAATTCTCTCTTAACTACTATTTACTGTTATCTCCATTTTTCAGACTTTATGCCTGCACTGCCCTTCTCTGGGCCCTGCTGCTGCTGGACAGATGCCTGTGTCCAGCTCTTCTAAAACTGGCTTAAGCTATTTGTCTGAGAGGTTTAGGTGAGCTTTGTTTTAGTGAGTTGACACAGAGCTGATAAAGAAATCCATCTGTACTTTGGCTAAACCTATATTTGGTGGTCAAGGAGATCGCTTATTTTATCCAGAAGAGAACCTTTGGCTGTTTTAGGTAGGGTTGTTCAATATGGTGGACATGAGCCATGTGTGTCTATCAAGAGAAAATGAATTAAATTTGAAATCCAGTTCCTTGGTCACACTCCCTGCACATTAAGAACTTATTTGCCATGGGTACTAGGACCCACACTATTGGACAGTATGGATGCAGACCATTTTCATCGCTGCAGAAGGTTTTATTGAATGGCACTGTTTTGAGGGATTAGTGTCAAGGCACTAATTTATCAGAAGTACAGAAAAACCTGCAGCTTATCATCCTTAAACAACAACCTTGAATGGCACTTTTCTTGAATTAAGATGTCTAATTCCGTGATTAAGAAATTGCATTTTAGGGGCTTTCCTGGTGACTCGGTGATGAAGAATCTGCCTACCTGATCTGGGAGAATCCTACATGCCTTGGAGCAACTAAGCCCATGCACCACAACTGCTGAGCCTGTGCTCTGGAGCCCGGGAGCTGCAACCACCGAGCCCATGTGCCGTGACTACTCGGGTCTGTACACCCCTGAGCCCCTGCTCTGTGACAGGAGAAGCCACTACAGTGAGAAACCCATGCACTACTAGAGCGTAGCCCCTGCTCGCTGCAACTGGAGAAGAACCCACATAGCCACGAAGACCCAACACAGCCAAAATAAATTTAAAAAATTGTGTGTGTGTGTGTGTGTGTGTGTGTGTGTGTGTGTGTGTGTGTTAGGGCTTCCCTGGTGTCTCAGATGGTAAGGAATCTGTGTGCAATGCAGGAGACCCAGGTTCAGTCGCTGAGTTGGGAAGATCCCCTGGAGAAGGGAATGGCAACTCACTCCAGCATCCTTGCCTGGAGAATCCCCATGGACAGAGGAGCCTGGAGGGTTACAATCCATGGGGTCACAAAGACTCACTCATGGCAGAATGACTAACACATCCACTTCAGGAAAAAAAAGTTACACTTAGAGGTACAGCTAGGTAGGAGAGAGCACTGTAGACAGAGTAAAAGAGAAAGGCATTCTGGCCGTTCCCCATCGGCCTGTTGTCCCCATCGGCCTGCTTGTCATGTGTCCCTCCCCTCCTCACTACAGTGGTGACTGATTTCCCTAACAGTAGAGATGGGAAGTTTGTCTTCATTTCCTTTGCAGATTGCATCTGCCTCTGCCTTGCCAGACATACAGGGCTCTGTGTGGGAGTGAACGTGTGACTTTGGGGTACCTGGGCTGTTTTGTCATCAAAAGTATCAGTACTTAGCTCAGTACTAGTTGCATCTGGGGGCAGAGTGAAGGATATGGAGAGAGCAGTGCTGCTTCTCTACAAGTAGATCCCTGAAATTCGGGCAAGGGCGTGGCCCAAGATACAAGGCGTAAACTTGGAGCGTGGACATGTAGCTTCAGGTTCTGTCTGTGTCACGGAAAGCGCTCAGCATGCCCTGTTTTAGTCTTAACGTTAGTTCCCATTATGTTCGATAAATATTTATTGTACATTCAGCAGAGAGACATGGAAGTAAAAGCCTGGATTTAAACCTTTAATGTGGCGCACCTGGTTCCTACAGGAAAGACCTCAGAAAGCTATGAAAAGAACTTCAAGGACAAAGCAAAAGCCCCAGGAGAATCCTTATGTGTTTGTGTGGAGTCTCTCTGGTGTTTGGAACTGCCAATACTGCACACAAGGGTGTTCTAAAAATAACCCGGGTAATGTGCATCTTCTGCCGAAGGGAGTGAGATAATTTCTGAGGATGATGAGAAATGGAAAAGGGGAGAAGCTTTAGAAGATGAGAAGCGAAATACATGAATCTCAATGGTCTCTGAGGCTCTCCCACGCACTGAGTGCTTTCTTTGAAGTCTTGATATTGAAAATCAAGAAAAAGTACAAAAAAAAAGTGTCACTGGGAGAAACATTGGGTTTTTCTCACCTATGTTGTATAATCCAAGCGGTTCCCTGGACAAAAAAATGTACCTGTTTGATAAGAGAAGTTATGGGATGCTCATACTGTTTATGGCAAACAGATGGGCAAAAAGTGGAAACAGTGACAGACTTTATTTTCTTGGACTCCAAAATCACTGCGGACGGTGACTGCAGCCACAAAATTAAAAGACACTTGCTCTTTGGAAGAAAAGCTGTGACAAACCTAGACAGTGAATTAAAAAAGCAGAGCCATCACTTTGCCAATAAAGGTCCATATAGTCAAAGCTGTCGTTTTTCCAGTAGTCATGTACAGATATAAGAGTTGGACTATAAAGAAGACTGAGCGCTGAAAAGTTGATGCTTTTGAATTGTAGTGCTGGGAAAGACTCTTGACAATCCCTTGGACAGCAAGGAGATCAAACCAGTCAGTCTAAAGGAAATCTACCCTGAATTCTCAATTGGAAGGACTGATGCTGAAGCTGAAGCTCCAGTACTTTGGACACCTGACGTGAGGAGCTGACTCAGTGGAAAAGATGGTGATGCTGGGAAAGATTGAGAGCATGAGGAGGAGGGGGTGACAGAGGATGAGATGGTTGGATGGCATCACCAGCTTAATGAACATGAATTTAAGCAAGCTCCCTGAGATACTGAAGGACAGGAAAGCCTGGTGTGCTGCAGACCATGGGGTCACAAAGAGTCAGAGGCATTTAACAACTGAACAACAACAGTGAAGCACAATTTCAAGCCCTCTGCCAGGAATCCAAAGTTCAACAATGTGTCATTTCTCCCTTAAAATTGGTTCAAGTTGCTTATAACTTATTGGGGAAACAAAAACTGCTTTGAGTGCCTACTGTATGCTAAATACTATGCTAAATGCTAGAAATAAAAGAGAAATAAGAACCTTTGTTATCAAGCATTTATGGTCTAGGGAGAGAGAGGAAACGATTTGATCTGAAACAATACAGATAGATAAACACAGTTAGAAGGATGTTTGGGGCAAGGTGAGGGAGGCCAGAGGAAGGGTTTGACAGAGGTCTTTTAGAATAGATGATGGTTAAATGTGCCCTGAAGAAGGAAGAGGAGATAGCTGGGTAGAGATAGCTGAGTAACTTTGTTCACCAATTCAATGCAGAAAACATGCCTTAAGTTCTTTTTTTAAAAATTAAGTTTTTTGAAGTATAGTTGGTAAGGAATCTGTTTGCAGTGCCAGAGACCCAGGTTTGATCCCTGGGTCAGGAGGATCCCCTGGAGGAGGAAATGACAACCCACTCCAGTATTTCTGCCTGGAGAATCCCATGGACAGAGGAGCCTGGCAGGCTGCAGCCCACGGGATCGCAAGAGTCTGACGTGACTTACTTAGCAACTAAACCACCACATAGTTGATTTACAGTATTGTGTCAATTTCTGTTATACTGCAAAGTGATTCAAATATATACATATATGTGTATACACATTCATTTTCATATTCTTTTCCATTATCGTTTATCACAGGATATTGAATAGTTACCTGTGCTATGCAGTTGGACTTGTTTAGCCATTCTATATATAATAGTTTGCATCTGCTAATCCCAAACTCCCAATCTATTCCTCCCCCATCCCCTCCCCCATGGCAACCACAAGTCTGTTTTCTTTGTGAGTGTTTCTTTTTGCAGATAGGTTCATTTGTGTCATATTTTAGATTCCACAAGTAAGTGATATCATATGGTATTTGTCTTTATCTTTCTACTTACTTCATTTAGTAGGATTATCTCTGGGTCCATCCATGTTGTTGCAAATGATGTTATTACCTTTTTTATGGCTGGGTAAATTGATGCTTTTGAACTATGGTGTTGGAGAAGACTCTTGAGAGTCCCTTGGACTGCAAGGAGATCCAACCAGTCCATCCTCAAGATCAGTCCTGGGTGTTCATTGGAAGGACTGATGCTGAAGCTGAAACTCCAATACTTTGGCCACCTCATGTGAAGAGTTGACTCACTGGAAAAGACCCTGACGCTGGGAGGGATTGGGGGCAGGAGGAGAAGGGGATGACAGAGGATGAGATGGCTGATGGCATCACTGACTCAATGGACATGAGTTTGAGTAAACTCCGGGAGTTGGTGATGGACAGGGAGGCCTGGCGTGCTGCGATTCATGGGGTCGCAAAGAGTCAGACACGACAGCACCTGAACTGACTGACTGACTGAGTATTCCATTATATAAATACACCACATCTGTCAATGGACATTTATGTTGTTTCCATGTCTTGGCTGTTATGAATAATGCTGCTATGAAAATAGGGGTTCATGAATATATCCCAAGTTCTAAATGGCAAGCTAGAAGCAGAGTCTCAAACACAGTCCATTTACTTTTAATCTCTTATAAGCAGCACCCTCACATTGATCATTTGAATTTTTTGAATGAGGGAAGCTTTAAACAGGTTCTGCTACCTGGAAATCCACGCATAAAGGACTTTTACTAAGAGTTCTGTCTACTCCATCCTTGTTAGACATCAGCTTCTTGGGCAAAGGTAAACAGCAGGCATACAGTGATGGACGTGATCATGTCTGGTGGTAGGAACACAAAAGAGGGGAGAGTGGTTAGTCTTGATTGGAAGATGTTTTCTTGGAGTTTGAAGGAAGAGACGGGACACAGGAGGGCAGGTCTGGAAGACAGTCGGGCCACAGGAGTTGAATGAGAAAGGACTCCTTGGGTAGAAATGCATGAGTATTTGGGAAGCAGTTTTGCTTTATGCGTGGAGGTATGTAGTAGAAGTTTAGACCAAGAAGATAAATTGCATGCTCATTACAGAAGACCTGAAAGGCCATCAAAAGAATTCGGACTTTGTAGTTATTAAATAATAGAAGCCTGTTGGAAGTTTTGGGGCAGAGAGTTGACTTCGTACCCAAAGGTGAGGAAGTCCTCCCTGGATTCATTGCAGGGACCCTCGTGGAGCCAGTGTCCATACTGCCCTGCCTCTCAGCATCTAGGCTGGGCGAGAGCTCCCCTTCCTCCCCGAGGACATGAAGAGTGAAGGGAGACCCAGTGGCCATGGTGTCTCAGAAGCCTCTGGGACAACTGGAAGGAGGAAGGAGAGTGACTCTAAAATTCATGAGAGTTTGAGAAAGGAGAGAGGAAAAAAGAGAATGTGGGATGTCCTCAGAGTCTGAATGCAAACTCATTTTTACATAAAGTAGTGTAATCCATGGTTAGATTTGATGTCATTCATTAATACTTTAGCTAAACAACCTTGTTTTAAGTTCAAAGCAGTGACTACACAGAGAACTTGAGAACTGGGCTTGCCTCTAAGCTGAGGACTTCCTCTCTAATCTGTTTGGAATAGCTCTCCACATTAACATCATCGATTTTTTTTTTTTTTTAATGAAGTGTAATGTTTTATCCCCCAGATTCCAAGACCTGGAAATCACTGAAGAAATTAATGGAGAAATCTTGTGTTCTGAATGTATTAGAAAATAGTTGTCAAGCAGCTTAAATGTTGTTCCCTGTCAGAGGGCTATGTTCCTGCCTAACACTATTACATGAATGGCGATTGGTCAGACCAGTTAATACAAACACAGTTAATTTTGCAGCTAGGAAAGATTGGCTTTCGCTGCAGACTGTACACTCCTTTCAGACCTAATCTTCAGTAAATGGGGTGCAGCATTGTGGTTGAAAGTCAGTGTGACCAGTTCAGTCCCCTGGCTCTCACGCCCGTTCCTGGAGAATTAGGATGATGTCCAGCTTATACTCTGCATTATGTACGTAGCATTGCAACACCCGAGAGCTCGCTTGTGCCTTGCATTTTGGAAAATCATCATTTTTCTCAAATAAATGGAAAATAGAGGAAATAGAGTAGAAGAGAGAGCCACTTGGAGATCAAAGTAATATTAACATGCAAGGAAAGAATAGGATCTTGGCTCCAGGCCACCCAGAGTGATGAGCTCTCTTGGGCTCACAGACCCACGTGAGCTGTCTGGAGGGGAGAATGCAGCCTGCAGACTAATTTCAGGGTTGAGATTAGGACCCTCTCTTTACTTTCCAACCACATTAAGTTATTCTTAATGTAGTGACTACCACACAATGTCACCATTCTGATTTACTAAACTCTAAGGTGCAGAGCTTCCTTCTCTGTCGTGTGTTACTTAGTGAAGCCAATTTTTTAGTACACAAATGTTCATCACAGCTTTATTTGTAACCACTGTAAACTGGAAGCAACCCAATGTCCATCAACATGAGGAGAGAAATAAATCCCAAAGTCAGTTTTGTTTGACATGAAATATACTACTTGCAGTTTCTCCCCCTCCAATAGTTTTCATTCAAAAATATTTACCATCATGCCCTAGATTAAACAAGGCATAATCAAAATTAAAAACTACAAAAAGGTTAATGTGTCCCTGTCCATTCATGTTAGAAAATAGTACTACCTGCTTCAGAATGTGTGTGTGTGTGTGTGTGTGTGTGTGTGTGTGTATGAGTGTAAATGGGGTTTGCTTGTTTACGTGTCACTTACTATCTCTCCTATAGGCCTCATTCTCTGCAATCCCCAGTGTCGTCGTCTGAACAGTAAGGCTGGTGATGCCTCATACACAGCATAATTATTGAATATATTCATTCCATTCCTGAATGGAATGATGAATGTACCCTGTACACTGTAAGTGAGGTGAAGTGAAAGTCGCTGAGTTGTGTCTGACTCTTTGCAACCCCATGGACTACAGAATTCTCCCCATGGATTCGTGGAATTCTCCAGGCCAGAATACAGAAGTGGGTAGCCTTTCTCTTCTCCAGGGGATCTTCCCAACCCAGGGATCGAACCCAGGTCTCCCACATTGCAGGCAGATTCTTTTCCAGCTGAGCCACAAGGGAAGCCCAAAAATACTGGTGTGGGTAGCCTATCCCTTCTCCAGGGGATCTTCCTGACCCAGGAATCGAACTGAGGTCTCCTGCATGGCAGGTGGATTCTTTACCAACTGAGCTGTGAGGGAAGCCCTCTAAAGTCTTATGTAGATGCTGGAAATGGCTACTCTGCCGCGGTGCTGAACTGTGCATGTGCATCTGCCGTGGGGTGATGTGAAGACCTTGTGAATGTCTCAGGGCAGTTCGGTTTCTTCATGATGGCCCTGGAGCTTTTGTCTGCAAAGGGTGCATGTCATTGTGGAGATGTGCAGATGTGGGTTTGTGAGGGTCAGCCGACTTTTTGTTTAGTTTTAAAATATAGCACAGGGCTTCCCTGGTGACTCAGTCTGTAAAGAATCCATCTGCAATGCAGGAGACACGGGTTTGATCCCTGGGTGGGAAAGATCCTCTTGAGAAGGAAATGGCAACCCACTCCAATATTCTTGCCTGGGAAATCCCATGGACAGAGGAGCCTGGTAGGCTACAGTCCCTGGGGTTGCAAAGAGTCGGATACAATTTAGCAACTAAACCACCACCAAATATAAGACATATTTAATCAAAGTAATCCTGCAGCCATGAAATTAAAAGACGCCTGCTCCTTGGAAGAAAAGTTATGATCAACCTAGACAGCATATTAAAAAGCAGAGACATTACTTTGCCAACAAAGTTCTGTGTAGTCAAAGCCTTGGTTTTTCCAGTGGTCATGTATGGATGTGAGAGTTGGACTGTAAAGAAAGCTGAGCGCCGAAGAGTTGATGCTTTTGAACTGTGGTGTTGGAGAAGGCTCTTGAGAGTCCCTTGGACTACAAGGAGATCCAACCAGTCCATCCTAAAGGAAATCGGTCCTGAATAATCATTGGAAGGACTGATGCTGAAGCTGAAACTCCAATCCTTTGGTCACCTGATGTGAAGAGCTGACTCATTTGAAAAGACCCTGATGCTGGAAAAGATTGAGGGCAGAAGAAGGGGATGACAGAGGACGAGATGGTTGGATGGCATCACCGACTCAATGGACATGAGTTTGAGTAAACTCAGGGAGTTGGTGATGGACAGGGAAGCCTGGCGTGCTGCGGTCCATGGGGTTGCAAAGAGTCGGACACGATTGAGTGACTGAACTGAACTGAACTGAATCCATAGCGTGGATTAATACGAGGCTCATAGTTAACTAGAACTGCAGGCTATAACCTAGCCCAGCTGTTCCCTTCTCCCTCTCTGTCCTGTACTCTCATTTCCCCAAAGCTGCTGTGATACGTTAGATGTTTCCAGTGTAGCCTACATTTGTGTTTTTAATAATATGCCACTGAGTACTGTTTTATAATTTTTCTCAACCATTTTCCTACAAGAAGGTGGAAATTTAGTTCTCTTTTATCCCATCTGCACATATACCTTCTTTAATCCTTCCGATTCATATCACAGTCTTATTTAAAGCATTCATAAATGCTTGTATTATTGGCATTATAAATCTCATGCACAGCTGAGCCACCCAGTGTGCTAGTGAAGGCATTTTCTTTCTTACATTATTGGTGTCATTTAAAAAATTATTTTCATTATTATTATTTTTTTTTCCCAGTGGGTTTTGTCATACATTGATATGAATCAGCCATGGATTTACATGTATTCCCAATCCCGATCCCCCCTCCCACCTCCCTCAAAAATTATTTTCATATGAGCTTATTTCTCAATCTTTTAACAGAACCATAAATTCTCTATTACATTTAAATGTGTAAAGTAATATATCCGTTTCATTATTTTTTCTTGTCAGCAGTCCTCCTGGACTGTTTGAGAGCACAGTCCCCATCTCTCTCTCTCTCTTTAAAATGATTTTCTTGATTTCTCATTGCTGTTTCTCATAGATGCATCCCCTATTGTCTAGATTTCCTGGATTTCACATCATCTTCTTTGTTTTCTACCTTGTTTGGTGGAACACACAGCGATTTCAAGAACAATAACACCACGTTCCTGGATGGGTTTTTTTCCAGGAACTTTCATCATATTTTTAGATGACTAAGTTAAAAAGTTTCCCAGGAAGTGGGATACGTCCTGGGAAAGGGTACATAGGAGGGAGGTATTTTGAGTCCCTTCATGTCTGGGAATATCTTTTTTCTACCTTCACACACAATTGAGAGTTTTTCATGGTATGGAGTTCTGGACTGGAAAGAATATTATCCCAGAATGGTATAGACATTTTCTTTTTGCTGCTCTGCTTCCAAAATTGTAGTGGAGAAGGCCAGTTCCATTCTGATTCTCAGCAACTTTGTGGTTTTATTTCTCTCTGGGTTAAACACTTTTTTTTTCCTCCTTGGATCCTGGTGGGCAACAGTCTGTGGGGTCACAAGAGTCAGACATGACTTACTGACTAAACCACCATCACCATCTACTGTTTAGAAATATCAGAACTGTAGTGGTTTAGCATGACACATTTATGTATGGTACTGGGACTTTTTAGATCTCTTCAGTCTGAAAATTTTGAGTTCTAAGAAATTTCCTGGTATTAGTTTTGAGAGTGGGAGAGAATATCTTCTTCCCCTCCATTTCACTGATTGCTTTTTTCTGGAATTGATATCATAAAGCTATTGTATCTACGAAACTATTCCTGTGGTTTTCTTTTCTATTAAAGTTGTTTCTTCTCCTTTCTGGGGATTTTCCTCATTTATTTTCCATTTTTTAATTGGATTTTCACTGTTGTGTGATCGCATTTTAATTTCTAAAAGCTCTTGTCTTCTAGTGCTTGTTTTCCTGGCATTCCATTCTTGTTTTATGGCTTTAATATGTTCTTATATCTCTGATGACAGGGATCTTCCTTACCCAGGGAATGAACCCATATCTCCTGCATTTCAGAAGGTTTCCTACATTGCAGGTGGATTCTTTACCAGACTGAGCCACCAGGGAAGCCCTTAATGACATTTGTGAATGTTTTATTAACCCTAAAACAATTCTGTGTTCTTCAGATTTTTTTTTTCCTATGTGATATCTTCTCTTCTTGTTGGATACTTTATTCAAATGTCTGATTACCCACTCATATTGAAAAGAGCAAGCCCAAAGACTAGAAAGGAAGCACCATGTGGTTATGTTTGTAACTCATTAGCTTATTCAACTCCACTGTGGAGTGACTGGTTGGGGATCTGGTTTGTTTTTCTGGGGAAACACTAAACATTAATATTTTCTGTTCAGTTTCCTCAGAGAAGAATGCTCCCCTTTCCTTTTCAGAGGTTGATGTCTAACTGTTATTTCTCTGGGGCTAGAATTTTTTATATTCAGTGTACAGATTTTCAGTTGATCTCTTTGCTTGCAGTGGAGGGTCTCCTCCTCAAACCAAGTTGTGGTTGGTGTTTCTAGTTCATCTCTGGCTTAACTTCTTTAGAAACTACATCTCCAGACTCCAGGCTGTGTGTGGCAAGAGGAGCCATCAGGCTGGTTGAGATGGTACTCTTGTCTCTGAAAAGACTTTTAACCTCTTTTCACACCCTCCTCTTCAGTGGGACTGGGTGCCTCCAATTCCTGCCCTTTTCTGGAGGTCTGCAGGGTGAATCCACCTCTTGATTGCTCCTTCCTCCTTCATTCACTTATTTCCTAGCCTTCTCTGTCCTGCCTACTCATGGTTACCTTTACCCAGTTCACCCCAGCCCCCCAAATCTTGTTGTCATCCCTTTTGCTGTCATCACGCCTTTTTCTTTTTTCTTGTTGACATTGTGTCTTTTATTTCTTTTACTTTCATTTCAGTGGGAAGTTTTAGACAGAGTTGGGATAAAGGTGTGTGTCCATCTTATCATGGAGACCTGAAAATTCTCACTGTTTTTCTTTGGTAAGAACAACATAAAATTGTTCTTACTAAGAAATCAGTGTATTTCTTTAGAATTTTTGAACAGACCACAATGTCCTTAGTGCCTCTTGTTTCTAAAAGACTTTTAGAAGTTTCACAGGTGTTTCATCTTTCTTAACTTTCTCTGTGCTGGAGGAGGAATGGGTAATTTCACATCATTTTTCAAGCCTCCAAGCGGAAGAGGTACTCTTGTGATCTCTGTCTGGCATTCTGCGCAATACTGTTGCATTCATCAGCTCGCCATTTGCCTTGCAGCCGTCAACTAAAGTTTCAGTCTAGCCCTTCGATTGCCCCTCCCAACCTGGAAGGGAAGTCTTGAAAGGAAGAACCCGTCTGTCAATGCAGGAGACTTCATTTTGATCCCTGGGTTGGGAAGATCCCCTAGAGAAGGAAATGGCAGCCCCACTCCAGTATTCTTGACTGGTAAATCCCATGGACAGAGGAGCCTGGAGGGCTACAGCCCATGGGGTTTTAAAGAGTTGGACACGACTGAGTGACTAAACAACATCCCAAGCTTGAACAGCTGGTTTCCGCCAGACACGAGGTTCCCGTCTGTCTTCCTTCTGTGGCCTGTCTTCCTTATGTAGCCAGCTGCACTGGCTCTCTGGGAAGCTCTCAGACTTGTCATTCTCCTAGCAGCTCAGATGCCATTCTCCCCAAACACCCAGAGTTCATTTAGCACCAATGAGGTGCTCAGTCTGGGATTTCGGAAGACCCATCACTGGGGAGAGACTGTTGCTAATGAGGTGCAAATTGGCAGTGACTGGGGAGGGGCTGCTCTCTCTGGGCCAGGCCCCAGGGGAGGCTGGCTGTGGGCTGTGAAGCCTGATTCCCGGCCAGGGAGGCCCTCGCACAGTGCCTGGAGGCTGGTCTGAGCTCACACAGGCCCAGCCCCAGAGCTCCTGCCAGCTGGCTAATCTCTTGGCTGGGTTTCCTGGCTGGCTTTCCTTGCAAGTAGCAGAGGCCGTGCTCATTCTTGGGGCTTTCCCAGACATTGGAGAGGGAGCCAAGAAGACCTGTGGTCCCCAGAGGTGCTGTCCTTGGGGTTGGTATGCTGGAAGGTTAAGGGGTTAGGGGTTTGGTGGTGGAGCCCTGGTTCTGGTAGGAACTGCTGAGAGAAGGGTGAGTGTCTTTTCCTCCCGATTATCTGCCCGGCAGCCTTGCTTGAAGACTCCCGAGAGCCCTTGTCAGCAGCTCTTCTTCTCTGCTTCCAGAAGGTTCAGGCTTTCTCTTTGCTGTTGTCATTTGCAAGTGTCCCCACCTGAGTGTGGCACAACAGTGGGTGGGAAACTATGCTCAGAACCAGAAACTGTGTCCTGGTGGAGAGGACACGGGGAAGGTGGTGGATGCGGGATATTGCCTAGATGCCAAACTGACCTTGCATCCCCTGGTCTGGGTGATCGCATGTGACGGGCCCCTGATGTGGAATCCAAGTGTCCATTTGGGTGATCTTTAGCAAACTTCTTAAATTCTCCAACTTTCCATACCTTGCCTTTCTTTTTTTTTTTCCTATTTCTTTTTACCTCATTTGTCTTATTTTTTTAAAGAGGTCCCTGAGTGCCAGCCTAGACACAGGGAGAACAAAAATGAATGAAATAGAGCCGCAATCTTCAAGGAATTCATCTTCCGGTGAAAGAAGACAGACTGCAAACAGCATAGTTGGACCATAAAGAAAGCTGAGCACTGAAGAATTGATGCTTTTGAACTGTGGTGTTGGAGAAGACTCTTTAGAGTCCCTTGGACTGCAAGGAGGTCAAACCAGTCCATCGTAAAGGAAATTGGTCCTGAATATTCATTGGAAGGACTGATACTGAAGCTGAAACTCCAATCCTTTGGCCCCGTGATGCGAAGAACTAACTCATTGGAAAGACCCTGATGCTGGGAAAGATTGAAGGCAGGAGGTGAAGGGGATGACAGAGGATGAGATAGTTGGATGGCATCACTGACTCAATGGATGTGAGTTTGAGTAAACTCTGGGAGTTGGTGATGGACAGGGAGGCCTGGTGTGCTGCAGTCCATGGGGTCACAAAGAGTCGGACATGACTGAGCAGTTGAACTGAACTGAGACAGTATAGAGTTCCATGATGAGAAATAAACTAGGTCAGAGGCATGTAAAAAGTGTCATGGGTGGATGGAAGAAGGGCTTCTGAAATGGTCAGAGAATGCTTTATAGTGATGATGACATTCGAGCCAGTTGCCAAAGCTTGATTGATGGAGGTTTGGAAACAGTATGGTATGTTCTAGAAAAGGTTGATTGTTTGTTGGGTTCAGAGGGTGGAGGGTGCTGTCCCCCGTAAGGTGAGCTTGAACTTCTCCTTAGTGGTGGTGGTGGTAGAGGTGGGCCTGGAGAACTGTGCTGATTCTCTGCTAGATGAGGAAGCTGGCCTAGATGGTTTTAGGATCCCTTGTCGTCTGAAATTCTTGGATTCTCTGTGTGGGCATGAAGATGTGGGTCTGGGAACACAGCTCTGTTGAGGAGTGTTATCTGGTGTGGCGTCTGTGAGTAGGTGTTTAAATGTGGGCTGGACTCGGTAGCTATATTAAGAGGCAATGTCAGGCGGGGCTTGGAGCACCAGGTCTTGCGTGAAGCTGGAGTTGAAATTTCCAAATCTTATTTCAGCTTTTGATCAGGATTTTTGAACCCAGCTCAAGCACTTGACCTGTCTACGTCTCAGAATTGCCGCATGTAAAAGGGACATTTTCACTTCTGTGCAGCTGGGAGGGTTTTGTTTTTTGAAATAGTTTTATATGATAATGACTTGGCTGTGGGTTAGGATATTGGAGGGGAAAATTTTTATTTTAAAGCTTAGCATTTTTTCTAATTGAGTTATTAGCTGTCGACAGGTATAGAAACAAGTAACCTGTACATGAATTTTGTGTGATGCACTTGTGTTGAGTTTTTCCTGAGTTTTGGAGGAGGAATTGGCTGAGAGTTGGGGATGACTTGAAAATGTATGCAAAACAACAACATTTCAGGATCTATCTTAGGGACGCACTTGGACAGCAAAGCCTTAGCCAAATGTTCCAGCCGGGCCATCTTAGGACGGCACTTGTGTTGATGACAGACACATCCCCAGACTTCCAAGCGTTAGCTTATGCTTGTTAAACTTTGAAACCCCAGGGGATACTTGTTTTCTGGAACCACATGGCACTTTGACCAGACTCTACAGCAGTTTCCAATCTCTGAGGTGCCTGTTTTGTGTTTGAGATGGATTTTTTAAAAAAAATTTTTGTGTTGAGTTTTTAGCTCACTAGCCAAGTGATCCTCTCAAAATACTTTCCAGTTAGCTCATCTTTGTAATGGAAGGGGTAAAGGATTCCTAGGCGGTTCAGTTCATGGTTCAGTTTCTGATTCAGTTCTCATACTTTGAGACAATGTCACTGATCGTCTTGATTGCTTAAGACAGGTGAAGCCAAGAAGGGTATTGGAATATGGAACGACTGGTAAAGTGTGGATGTAGACACTCACTGTCACCACTCTTGCTTTCATACATGTGTACACGTCAGTTGTTAGCGAGGCTTGGACATCACACATACAGGGAAGAAACTTGGTAGCCATGACATCTTAAAGAGACTGGGCAAGAAAGAGATCAGAAGGTGCCTTTGCGCACTGGCCTCACTCAGACCTGGAACTCAGATGCCTACATTCTTCAGCCTCTTGGTGTTGAAACCATCGGCTGGTACCTGCGGGCACCAGCTTTCCAGTAGGCTTTCCAGTAGGAGTGAGGGTCCGTATGAACCACGGACATCCTCACACCTGGCCTGTGAGGCCTTTCTTGGGCACTCATAAAATTGTGACCATAGTCTGTGACTATAGGACCATGTTGAGGGCGGGGGTGGGGGGAAATCACAATTTAACAACATATAGTATTTATTTTGTTGTATGCAAATGAATGAACTACCTAGTGGAAAGTCAGTTTTCTTGACTGTGAACTCTAACAAGTTATTTCTGTTTATGTCACATATCATTTTTGGTATTCCTAGAGAGTTTTGTCTGTACGTATCTTGTTGGCTTCAAAATGATGGTAATCTTCTTGAGGACACAGCAATGAATTCATTCAACAGATGTTTCTTAAGCATCTGGGGTGTGTCAAGCAACTAGTGTGTGTTTTAGGCACCAAACAGAGATGAATAAGGTCCATACCCTTACCATGAGAATCTCACAAAGAGACTGATAAACAGACAGACAATTACAATATATGTGTTGGTTATTAAAAGATGAGAAGGAAATTATTCAATTAAAGAGGGGTGGGAAGGGTCTTCCACAAAGGTCAAGAAGTCAATACAAGCAAAGATGGAGCTGTGGGAAGTGATTGTATAGAAAATTAAAAGTGAATTGAGAATCCTGGACTATAAAACAATAGATTGGGTCAAGAAATGAGACCAAGATGGTAACCATGTTGTCATTGTATTTCAGTGTTTTTCAGTGAGGGTGGTCATGTCTTGACTTTGGAGATGCTGCTGGCATCAAATGGTTTGAGGTCAGGGATGCTGAAGAATGTCCTGTGGTGCACAGGACAGCCCCTCACAGCAGATAATTCCCTCGTCTAGAATGTCAGGGGTGTCAAAGTTGAGAAACCATGCTCCTGATCTTTCCACCATGTCTGGGTTGAATCATTCAAGTCTTAGCTCAAAAGTTCTTTCTTTAGTGGCTGTGCTACCCACCCCATCTGTCACAGATATGTTTGCCTCTTCTTCCCTGTCACTCCCTGTTACATAACCCTATTTTAATTCCTTTGTGCCTTTTGATGCCATCTGATATCACATTATGTATTTTTTTCACTATCTGTCTCTCCTCCCTAAAATATGAACACCATGAGGTCTTTGATTTGTTGGCTGTTATTTCCCTAAAGCCTAGCATAGTGCAGGACACATAAGCAAATGCTTGGAAAAATTTGATATCTGGAAGTTCTGGGTGGAGGAGGGCTGCATGTTGGATACAGATTCTGTGGTGCTGGAAGAATAAGACTAGGGAACATTTATTTTTACTGTGTCTACCAGGCACTGTTCTAAGTATTTTACACACATCAGCTCATTTATCCCCTAACAACCTCAGGAGGTAGGTATCATGATTATTTTCCTAAGATTATGCATCTAGCAAGTGGCAATACTAAGGCGGTATAATACCTCTTGTTTATTTGCACATGTATGTGCATTATGGCTTTTAGTCTGAGTTTTTGCTGTGGGGGGTAGATAGGGGACTTGTGATTGGATTTAAGAAGTTTCAAACAATGTGCCCCAAATCAGAGATGCCAGGTTGGATAGAAATCAAGGAGTGGGGTAGTTGGTGGACATAAAAGATTTAATAGTGAAAAAATTGGAGTCTTACCAGGGATGGAGTGTGCTGTCCTAGTGAGGGTGTCTAATGACCCAGAGAGATCAAAGCTGAGGACCAGGAGCACTTTGGTTTGGAGGGAGACACAAGCGGCCCTGGCCTCCAAGGCGTTCTTTGGGTCGTGTCCCCTGTGGCGGTGGTGGAGGAACTTCTTCCTGATTGTAGTAAGACTGCTCACCCTCACACCTCCTGTCCTGGTGGCTCTGGCGCTCCCAACTCTTGTCTAACTTGAGTTTCCAGAAGCTGGAAGACCACACCACAGGGTCTTTTTCTAGTTCCTGTCCAAACAATCCAACCTATGCTCTGCGGGAGCCCTGACCTGCCCCCCACAGATACCATGGCTGGCCTCGTGTAGCCAGGCTGGGGTGCCAGGTGGTTCCACTGTCAACCTGGAAACGAGGGAGGGAGACGACTACCCTGTTTCCTTCTCTCTCTTCTTTCTTTCCCAGTGGTGGAACTCTGCATGGAGTGGTGGAGCTCAAGGAGTCTGATGTACACATACCTTATGGACGAAATGGGGGAGGATCTCTAGGTTTTGAATACACCTCACCACTTGTGGGGAGGACCATGGGCATTAGTGGGGGCAGAGCATGTTGGGTTCTGAGCTTATGGTTTCTTCACATGCAGTTGGATTTCCTGACACTGGAGAGCACTTTTAGGTTATGAGGAGTGGGGTGGGGATGGGGTTGCTGTGCTTATGTCACTGGGGGCTGGTGGGGTTGAAATAGAAAGAGCTTCAGTTCAGTTCAGTCACTCAGTTGTGTCTGACTCTTTGAGACCTCATGGACTATACCACACCAGGGTTCCCTGTCCCTCACCAACTCCCGGAGCCTGCTCAAACTTAACATCTATTGAGTCAGTGATGCCATCCAACCATCTCATCCTCTGTCATCCCCGTCTCCTCCTGCCTTCAATCTTTCCCAGCATCAGGGTCTTTTTCAGTGAATCAGTTCTTCACATCAGGTGGCCAAAGTATTAGAGATTCAGCTTCGGTATCAGTCCTTCCAAAGAATATTCAGGAGTGATTTCCTTTAGGATTGACTGGTTTGATCTCCTTGCAGTCCAAGGGGCTCTCAAGAGTCTTCTCCAACACCACAGTTCAGAAAGAGTTTGGGGATCTGTTGTTGGAGGCTTTGGTTTCCTCTACATCCAGCACAGGATGGTTCCAGCTGGGGCAGTATGTAGATGCAGGTAATAGCAGAGTGCTCGGGCTACCGTATTAGGCTGGAACCCAGAAAGAAGTGGTTTTGATTTTTTTTTTCTTCCATAGTAGGGACTTGGCACTCTTGTCCATGTTGAGTTTCCAGAAGCTGGAGCTGGCATGGGATTGGCTGGAACTGATGTCTAGCACAAGACATGTAGGAGAGGCTTCTAGTTTGAGTTGCAGGTGAAGCTGTGTCTGGACATAACGACTTGAGTTCAATTGAGTTTGTGAAACAGAGGTTGAAAGAGTAGAGTTGGGAAGGAAAGACTGGATAGGTCTCATGAGAAAATTATGCTGAGCAAGAGGACCTTCATGGGGGAAGCCATGGGCCCTGGAGGCTGATGTTTAGAGCAAGAGCCAGTGCTGAAAGTGGAGGACTTGTTGCCATCTTATGATGAAGAACAGGGAAGCCTGGCATTCTGCAGTCCATGGGGTCACAAAGAGTCAGACGTGACTGAGTGACTGAACAACAAATGGATTGATACTGACAGGTTTTAGATAAGGGAGTGAATTTCTCAGGCTTGTCTTTTTAATTAGACTATTCAAATGACTGCACAGAATATGGGTCAATAGAGACTCTTATGCTAGTCTAGGTGCAAGAAAAATGGGCAAGGCAGAGTTAGGAGATAGAAATCTTTAGGATTTAAAATTAAGAGGACTTAATGATTGAGTGTGATTTTTTGGGAATGAATAACAAATCAAGGATGACTTCTGTGGTTCACATTCGGTTGGTTAGTGGAACTAGCATGTCAGATAAAGAATAGAAGATGATGAGCTCCACTGGATGGGGAAATGATGACTTTTCAGTCTTATTGCATACAAGATAATGTGAGCCATCAGGACACCAAAAGCCAATGTGAAAGGGACTCTGATATTCAAGGGAGTGGTCCAGGCTGGATGTGTAGACTGTACAGTGGGAACAGAAATCATGAGAGTGAACAGGATAATCAACAGATAATCTGTAGGATAAGAAAAAAAGAGGACACAAGGGAGACTGAATCACATCCCATATAAAGTCCCATAAGAAGGAGCAGAGTTATCTTTCACGGCCTGTGTTCGATGTGTGCTTCTGTCTGAAGTCATTCTGTTGTAGAATTACTTCTTTCTCACTCTGGTCCTCTAGTTGTTGCTGTCGTTTAGTTGCTAAGTCGTGTCTGACTCTGTGACCCTGTGGACTATAGACTCCTCCGTCCGTGGGATTTACCAGGCAAGAATACTGGAGTGGGTTGCCATTTCTTTCTGGTCCTCTAGTATTTTTAATTTTCGTTGTGGTAAGTGATGTTACAGAGGCAACAGTTGATAGCTAGTGCTATGACTGCCAGGCAAGCTATAAGCTTCTTTGGCCTAGATCCTCACTTCTTTTCGCATCCGTGTCCATAGTGTGAACTCCAGTGGCTGATGTATTGTAGGATTTCAATAAACAGATGGTATTGAATACATGAATTAGGAAATATTTATTGAAAGAAATAGTGTACCATTTTGTTAGAGAAATTGCTTTTAACCCATGTCAGAGGACGAAGACATTTGTAGGCCATTGGTTTTCTTCTCTATTTCCCAATAGACTGGACCCCTCAACTTCTTAAGCAAACAAGTTCACTTATTTCTGAAAGTGAGCACTTACATTGGTGCCATAGCCACCTGCAGAAGCTGGACCCATAACTTGAGAAAATATTTGCAAATAATACAACTAACAAGGGATTAATCTCTAAAATATACAGACAGCTCATGAACTTCAATATAAAAACAGAACAACCCAATTAAAAAATGGGCAGAAAACCTAAGCAGGCATTTCTCCAAAGAATACATACAGATGGCCAACAAGCACATGAAAAGCTGCTCAACATCACTCATTATTAGAGAAATGCAAGTCAGAACTACAATGAGGTATCACCTCACACCTGTCAGAATGGCCATAACAAAAAGTCTATAAACAATAAATACTGGAGAGGCGGTGAAGGAGAGGGAGCCCTCCTACACTGTTGATGGGAATGTAAACTGGTGCAGATGCTATGGAGAACAGTGTGGAGGGTCGTTAAAAACTGAAAATAGAACTACGACATGGTCCAGCAATTCAGCTCCTGGGCACATACTCAGAGAAAAAACATAATTTGAAAAGATACATATACTCCTGTGTTCGTAGCAGCACTATTCACAACAGCCAAGACATGGAAATAGCCTAAAGGTCCATTGACAGAGAATGATAAAGAAGATGTGACCCATACATACAGTGGAAAATTACTCAGCCATAAAAAGAGTGAAATAATGCCATTTGCAGCAACATGGATGGACCTAGAGATTATCCTACTAAGTCAGACAGAGGCAGATATCATGTGATATCACTTACATGTATACTCTAAAAGAAAGAAGATATGAATGAACTTCTTAAAAGTAGACCCACAGATCTAGAAAACAAACTTACAGTTTCCAAGGGGGAAGTTGGAGGGAGAGATACATTATGAGGTTGCTGGGGGTGGGGAAAGCTGGACCAGTAACTCAAACAATATGATTTCCTGAGAGGGTCAGCTGTATGGACTTCACCTGGGGTGTCTGTGGCGGGGACGGCTCTTGCCTTCTCCTTGCTCTCAAGTGCACACACACAGATCCTCGTGTCTGTGCTGCCAGGGAGAAAAAGGAGGATGACTCTTTGAAAGACTAAGGAAAAGAAATGCATATTTTATAGATAGCCAACAAAAGTAATAAAACAATTCTACTTTTATGAATGGAAAGCCAGTGTTATTTACTACCGTTTTTCAGCGGGAGGCAAAAAGAGAGCAAATCTTTTGGATAATTATTGATATTTCCGTGTTTGCAGTGGAATTCGAGATAGCAAAGGAGAAGCTCCATTGTCCAAACTTGGAGACGTCTTGGAGACAGGAAACTGCTGCCCAAGGATTTTCAGTTTATAGACCTGTTTGACCTAAAACCAGTGTGCTATTTGTTTTTAAGTGTAAGTGACATATTCACGTAGTTCGGCCTACCTCTGGACTATTTGTGGGCTCAGAATTTTCTCTATACTTGTTCTGTAGGGAGTTTGACACTACTGAATAATGCTTAGGCCGGGGCATTTCTTATCTGATTCCAGGCCTTCGTTATGGGTCGGGTTGCTTGGAGCAGCTCAGATCCACATAGCCAGAGAAGCTGGAAGCTGTCCAATGTTCAAGAGTGTGAGAGACTCACCCCTTCTAAGAGGGATGAAGCTGGTGATGGAATTTGAATGCTCCTTCGTAATTTCCCTCCTTTGTAAGAACACTTGAAGGTGTTCCATTCCATTGTGGAGAGTTTTTCTTAACCCTTGAGCTGAGAGTCTTACTAGAAAAGGCCTCGTAATGGCTTTTGTGAGTGAGGGTCATTGTGCTCCGCTGGTAGCTCCTTGTCCTTCTTTGTCTTCATCCCACGCGGAGAGCTTTAAAAAAGGAGGATTGAAAGGACAAACCATTGATCAATACAGGTAGCCAGAGCTGCCCTTTGGGGTTTAATAATGTGCGCTACACTATTTTTGTGTTTAGCAGAAATCCATTTTGCCTCATTATTAACGTGTTTTTCCCTTGGGCTTTCACTTCAGAGATTATTTCAAGAAAAATTATATCCAGGTATTAGCCTCATTTGCCCATATTGCACTCAGTAACGGTTAGAGTTATTAACTGTCTTGAACCAAGAAGTTGCATTTGGCCAGCATTAAATGCACAGCGTGAAACACTAAGATTCAGTTTGGAGAAAAATGACTACATTAGAGTGGGTTAGAATCTTGCCAAAAATGCATTTTTTCCGTCTGTCTCATGGTAAGAGCTATCGTACCAGCTATCGTACTGATTTGAAATTTATAGCTAAGACTTTCCACCATCTTTGCAAAGTGGTCTGGAACTGGGGAGTGCAATAAACAGGTTGAGTCCTTGGGAGCAGTCCTTAAGGTGGAAGATGAAGTTGAGTGGAGGTTCGTTTCTTTCTGCTTCAGTTCCTTGAATGGTAGACATCCTCGGTGTCTCATGGAGTCAGCACCAGCACACTCAACACTTGAGGCTGTGGTTCCCAAAGTGTTGACATCCGCAGCCCTGCAAGCCCCAATCTGACATGACACAAAGTGACAATCATGGTCCCTTTTGTCCCTTCCCCTGACCTGAATCTGCCCTGGGAATATGAGCATTGGGTTCATCCTTATTCATTCACTCTAGTACATGCAAAGAAGACTTTAAGTTTGCCGAAGCCAAATAAGAAATCAAAGACCAAGCTAGGATTGGTTTTCAGCTTTTTCTCTCTGATTTGGGCCCCTGGGCAGTTGCTCTGTATTTTCTGGGTGCTCCTAACAGAACTCTCTTCTGTTTGTCTTGGCATTGATGATGAGATCCGTGAACTAGCATAGTCACTCATGAGCTCTGTGGATGGTCTGCCCAAGTCTCTGTTCTTATGTGGATGGTGCCTATCCTATCAGCACCATCCTTGGCCTATTTAGTTTGCTTAAAAAGAGGGGCTCCCTTCCTTCTGATTGCTTGTTGAGTTGTGTCCCTTGCATGCCTCCCCAGAGCCATTGTTTGAGGCCTTGTCTTGAATTCTTTACATTTCTCACAACTCACATTGTTGACTGATCTCACAATTGTACTTGCCTGCTTCAATTCATCATGCATCAATGACTTGGGAGGCTGCAGCCTTCCTTGTAACACACATAACGCATCCTGCATTGTTAATGCCTCAAATATGACTGTGCACTTAATTAATATCACACAGGGCAGTGTGACTTAGTGGGCGGCACACAGGCTTTAAGATGAGGCTTCTTGGGTTTAAGTCTTGACTCTACCCCTTCCTAGGTCTGTACAGTTAGCCCAGTTATTTAAGCTCTCTTGACCTCAGTCTCCTTATCTGTAAAATGGGTGTGTTAGTAGAATCTGCCACATAGGATTATTGTGAGTGAGGATTAAATGAATTAATGAACACAAAGGGCTTGGACAGGTGTCTTTTTATTATTTATTTAATTTTTATTTTTAGTTGGGGGATAGTTGCTTTACGATGTTGTGTTGATTTTGAAATGGTGCCTTTCACACATTATGATATCAAATTTTAGTTATGATGATCATGCTAGGGGCTCAGTATCATGACCTTGAAGTTGAAAGAGCAGGGTTTCTTCAGTAGTCATTTTCATTTGGCACTTTACTGTCTTTAAGACTCCAGGGAAATATATGTGAAATTGCTTGAGAGGTTGGGAATAACCTTTGCTACAGTTAAATGCCTCTTGGCTTTATAGGATATAGAACCTGGGTGATGATGATGATAGCCAGCATTTATTGAGTGCCTATGAGGTGCCAGACCTAATTTTACTTATTCTTCGTAAAAACTATATGATGGCAGGCTTATCTCCATTTTACAGTTAGGCTGAAACTGTGACATAAATGGCAACTCAAAGACTTGGAGCTGGGTTGGTTTCCAGACCCATCTGCCCAGAGCCTGGACTATTTATCATTATTATAAGCTGTCTCTTTTACAACAACTGACTGATTCTTTTGCCAAGGAGAAGCCTTGGGGAATGGAAAGTAAAGAGGATTTTCCCGGGATCTACCACTTATGAGATATTGGACCTTGAGCAAGCCACTCAGCTTGCTTGAAGTTCAGAGTTTTTATCTGTAAACTAAACCATGACAGCTACCACACAGGATGTTGGGAGAGATTCAGAATGAAGTAAAATCTGTAACAAAGCAAGCCTAGAGAGAAACTTTGAGAGTTGCTCCCTACCTGGCTTGGCCGGAGCAATCAGGGATGATGTAGATTCCACTTTTTAATATGTGTTTAACATGTAATGAAGGAGGGACCATTCATTCTGAGATTAGGCTGCTTTTCTCTTTACTATGCAACCAGAGCTTAATCACTTGTAACCAGTGTGACTTGGTCCAAACCGGTGTATATGTCATTCTTGTCCTGCACAGTCTGATTGATCTGAAAGAGTGCATCATAGTCTTTTTACTGAGTCTCAGTTTATCCCAGTGTCAAAGGGGTGGGTTTACATGGCAGATTTCGGTTCTTCCCAATAAGCTTTGCAAAATACTGGCACTTCATGGTCTTTCTAACACAGTAGTTTGTGCTTATTTTCTTCTGAGTTTGGTCAAGAGATTATTTTGGGGGGAAGTTGTCTTCTGCAGGCTGTGATTATGGGTGGGAACGATGGGAAGAGGTACATAAAATCCTTTTAGTGAGTTCTTGGTCAGAATGGTGCTTAGAATGGATCTCATCATTTGAGAAACCCCATAACTCTTCTAGTGTAATGCCATTAAGGAGCCTCCTGACAGCAGTAGGTAAGGAGTAGCTCAGGGGTGTTACTGTTTAATCACTTTAAGCTCAATTGCATGTGTTATTAGATCCCCCTTCTTTATCACTTCATCTTTGGGTAGCACACCATTGCTTCAGGAGCAGAATTCAGGAACAATTTTAGTTTATCTACTGAAAATAATCATGTTAGACTGCCTGATCAAGGCTGATTGCATGAGCTCAATCTCTGGGCTCACGGTGAGTTAAAGCAGGGCCCGCTCTGCCATATGTCTGTGGTGGCCACTGGTGCTGTTCTCCAAATATTCCTGCTCTTCCCACTTAGGGAGTGTGGTTGGTTGTAATTCCTGGATCCCTTTTATTTGGGTGACTAGTTCTGGACATATGTTGCTATTCAAAGTGAAGCATGCCACTTTCTGGTTGGAATGTTTATCGTCTTTCAGGGATGTCTTTTTCTTCTGCCACAGTTACTGGCAACATTCCCCATCATCAGCTTGGGTCCCAGAGACTCCTGGCCAGCCCTGTATAGACAGACAATGTGGGCTAGAGATAAATTGTTGTTATTTTAACAAATGAGACACTGCTTATGTGTCTGCAGTGTATCCTCCTCCCTCCCAGCTAATGCAATGATCCAGGTCCAGGACTTGCACTTTGGGTGACCAGTCAAGATGAAACCTTGAGGGCACGTGTTTTCTCTGTTTTAACTTTATTATAAAGTCTGTCTAACAGTCTGAGAAAATGTAAGGCTTTAATAATAAATGTTTTAGAGGGGGAAATAAAACTTGTTTAGTAGCTTCAAAGTCTAGTTTCTCTTCTTTTTTCTTTAATTTTTTTCCCCCTCTATTTTCTTCTTGCCGAAGCCCTTAATGTTTTGCTTGGTGCATTGTGTCTACTCAAAAAATGACTGATGAGTGAATTTTATATAAATCCAATAATTTGAAGGGAACTTGCCATTAGCTTTATAGAAATATTTTGACTCTCTTTGAACTCAGTGTTGCCAATTATTCTTTTATTTCAACTCTAAGTCCTACTGTTTTCCATCATCATCAGGGCTCCCCAGTGAGAGATAGTCCCTGCCCCACCTTATCAGTGGCTGCCGTGTGGTCACTGGGAGAGCACCACAGGGCCCCCAGCAAACCCAGAAAATGCCTGGGACTCTTACTGGTGAATGCAGGAGATCTTTTTATCCCTGCATCGTTTTTGGCCAGGGCCATAATAAGCATCTAACTGCTGCTGGCTCTGAAAAATTTTTTCACTTTCTTTTTTTTCAAACTTAGGTGGTTTCAAATAAATTGTAGTTTTTCTGACCCTGGAGACTCTCCCCATTTCTAAACTTCAACCCTTCAGGACATGCCTAAGATATCTCTCATCATTATTAAGTGCTGAAAGGGCAAGGGGCAGGATTTAGGACAGCCTGAGACTAAAGTTTGATACCTGTTGACAAAATAGCCATCTTTGTAACTCTAAGCCCATATCCTACCCAATTAGACATCTCTTTTGAAACAATTTCTTCTCTTCATTCCTCCAGACATTGCTTCTGATCAGGCTCTTAAATCTGTGATTACACCGTTAAATTAGAACAGTGCCTGGGACATCGATAAGAATCTGCTATTATTATCTTTATTATTGCTATTTTGGCAGCTTCATGTTCTCTCTGCCTCTACATTTTCCCCACTCCGATCCGTACTCTGCATCTTTTGAAAAGAGATTCAATCCTGTCACTTCCCCATTTCCAAAGCCTTCTTTCTCCATAGCCTAGGAGATAAAGACCCCTCGATCCTGAGCCCATAGCCCCTCCTCTGCCATGGTTTCCCCTCATGTTCGCAGTATCTGAACCACTCATGGTGCTTGCCCAACTCCCATTCCCAAACTCGCTTCCTTGGAAAATTCTGATAAGCTGATGAGTGATGGGGAAGGGAGACAACACACTCCTGGGGTGGGGATGTGCAGTTTAAGAAGGGTCGCCCGGCGACTGAGAGGCTACTTCTTCCCACCTAGTCATCCCCTTCTTCCCAGGAGAGATTCACCACCGTCATTTCCTCTCTCCCACCATACCACCATGGGCAGTGTGGGTTCCAGACACCCCAGACTTCCCGGGCTTCCTCAGCCCTTCCTCACCCTGTTATAGCCTCCTGCTTTTCATACATGCATTCCCACCCCCTTTCCTACCCTTCCTTCTTCCTCTGCTTGAGTCTGTGTTTTTTAAGACTTAGTTTAAAAGTCAGTTCTTAGGCCTTTTCCAGCATTCCCAGATGGCTCGCTGTCTTCCTGTGGCATGTTGCATTGATCTGTATTATTACTGTTGTTATTATTTATTGAAGTCTAGTTGATTTACAATGTTGTGTTAGTTTCTGGTGTATAGCAAAGTGATTCAGTTGTATATATTCTTTTCCGTTACAGGTTATCACAAGATATTGAATATAGTTCCCTGTGCTATACAGAGGACCTTGTTTATCTCTTTTATATATAGTAGTGTGACTCGATGGACATGAGTCTGAGTAAACTCTGGGAGTTGGTGATGGACAGGGAGGCCTGGCGTGCTGCAGGCCATGGGGTCACAGAGAGTCAGACACCACTGAACAACTGAACTGAACTGAACTGAACTGAACTGTGTATCTGCTAATCGCAAACTCCTAATGTATCCCTATCAACCCCTCACCCCCTGCCAGCTTTCCCACTGGGTAACCATAGGTTTGTTTTCTATGTCTGTGAGTCTCTTTCTGTTTTGTAACAATATTCATTTGTATCCTTTTTTTAAATTTCACCTATAAGTGTTGTCACATGATCTTTGTCTTTCTCTGTCTGACTTCACTTAGATAATCTCTAGGTTCATCCACGTTGCTGCAAATGGTGCTATTCCATTCTTTTTTATGGCCCAGTAGTATTCCATTGTGTATCTATACTGTGTCTGCTTTAAGCATTCATCTGTCAGTGGACATTTAAGTTGCTTCCATGTCTTGGCCATTGTGAATAGTGCTGCCATGAACTTAGGGGTACATGTATCTTTTTGAATTAAAGTTTTCTCCAGATATATGCCCAGGAACGGGATTATTAGGTCATATGGTAACTATGTTAGTTTTTAAAGGAGCTTTCATCCTGTTTTCTCTAGTGGCGGCACCAATTTACATTCCCATCAACAGTGTGGGAGAGTTCCCTTTTCTCCACACCTTCTCCAGCATTTATTGTATGTAGACTTTTTGATGTTGGTCATTCTGACCAACATCAGTCAGAGGGGTGAGGTGATACCTCATTGTAGTTTGGATTTGCATTTCTCTAATAATTAGCGATGTTGAGCATCTTTTTGTGTGCCTTCTGGCCAACTGCACGTCTTCTCTGGAGAAATGTCTGTTAGGTTTTCTGCCCACTTTTGATTGGGTTGTTTGGGTTTTTTTTTTTTTTTTTTTGTTATTGAGCTGTACGAGCTGTTTTCTATTTTGGAAATTAAACCCTTGTCAGTCTTACCATTTGTGTATATTTTCTTCTAGTCTGTAGGTTGTCTTCATTTTGCTTATGGTTTCCTTTGCTGTACAAAAGCTTCGAAGTTTGATTAGGTCCCATTTATTTATTTTTGCTCTTATTTCTGTTGCCTTTTGACCTGTATTATTGTGCTTGTCATATTGCAGCCTCATTACTTGTGCCTGCAACTGCCTGGAGAACAGGAGAGTGTTTTGTTCTCTGATCTTATACTAGGTTTTAAGTGTGTTTTGGTACCTAGGAGACACTTAATGAGAGGCAGCACTCTGTTGACCTATGGGCTTTGGAGTGTTCCTCTTAGGATCCTTGTGACATTAAATGAGATCATGTAAAGGGCACTTTGCTCAGTGGCTTGACTCTAAGTGCTCAAGAAATGGCACCTATTATTTTTTGAAATAAATATTAGTGATTAATTTGGGCATATGTTTCTTTCACCCACATGCCGGATTGTTTCATATTCATGTCCATACCAGGCTGCATCGATTTCTCACTCAGAGACTTTATTAACCAGCCAGCATTTACTGAGCAAATGTTAGTGACTGTGGACATATATACTACTATGTCGTCCTTGCTCTCAAGGAGATTGCAACTGAATACCACCAACATCCACGCACATGCATGTAAAACAGCAGTGAGATAGTCCTAGGCAAAAAGCTTAATTGGCTGTGTAGTAGCAGTCTGGTCTGCAAGCGAAATGGGAGTGAATGGGATTTAGTGAGGCCCAGGAGATGAGATTCACTTCTTGGGGAACCATATTCACATACACACACTCATAGTTACTGTTTAGGAAAAATGGTGGCAAGAGGGTGTATGACTTGATGAGTAGAGGAAACACGGTTGAGTGGACAGGTGGGTGGGTGAGATTCGGGGTCAGTGTGAGTGGCAGGGTTGTTCTACTCAAAGTGTGTCCACATGAAGTAGCAACAGCACCGTCTGCTAAAAGTGCAGAGTCTCAGGCCAGGTCCCTGGCCTGCTGAATTAGAATCTGTGCTTTAAAAGGGTCTTCAGGGTCATGAGTGGGGAACGTTTGAGAGGCACTAGCCTAGAGGATGCTTGGGGACTTCACTTTCACGATGACTCACTTAGGCCTCTCCTGTGAGCCGCCAGATCATTCCAGGGGGTCCATCAATCCATCTGCACTTCCAATAGAGTCTGAAAACTGCATAAACAGTGGAGCTCATGCATAAATGTAGTATTTCTTTGTTCCAAATGTACCTAGATGCTATTATGACAAAATACAGGATTCATTTGGAAGGGTTACTGATTCCTAGTAGCTTTTTTCATCATTATGTATTTCTTCAGGCATCTAAACCTGAAAGCAATGAGCTCTTCAGTGAGGGTTTGGAACATTTTATATTAAAAAGAAGTCCTAGTATTTGCAAACCAGCATTTGGCAATAATATACTTTTAGTATTGCATGATACACAATATTTTGGGTCTTCACAGATAGGATCAAAAAGTGAAATGCACCTCTTTTAAACTGAACAAATCAGCTGGCACAGAACAAGCTATTCCAGGGACCCGGGGTTTAGAGGTTCGGTGTGGTTCTTACATTGTGCCTTGTATGGTATGAGCATCGTCTTCCCTGGGACTTGTAGGTTAGGGGAAGCTAGTACTTGTAGTTCTGTTTGTTCCCTTTTCCCACATCCCTCTGCAAATAGGCTGCTGGTGATGATTGATGTGTGGGGTGGAAATTGAACCCTGTAGTGATTTTATACAGTTTTTATTCCGGTGCTTGGCCCCTGCTGGGTTCCTGACTTGGATGAAGTCATGCCTGGTGAGGAGGAAGGCAGACGAGAAGCCTGGCTCTGTTACTCGTCCCAGTCTTGGGCACAGAAGCAAAGGTCCAGTGCCTGGTTCCTCCTGGTCTAGTGTAGCATTGGCTTTGGAATCAGCTAGGTCTGGATTCCAATCCTGTCTCCATCACTTTGGGCTGGTTGCCTAACCTCTCTAGGGCTTGGTTTCTTCATTTGCAAATGGGGGGACAATAACCCCTGACTATTGCAATGCTGAGAATAAAATGCAGGTTGCAAGTGACTGGGCGTACACTCCCCATCAGTGAGAGCCCCCTCGGCTGCTGTCCCCAGTGTCACCGTGGTCCATCACCTGTCTTTCAGGTGGGTGGTAAAGGGAGGCAGCACCATTGCTCTTGCTCACGTGTGGTTCATCATAGATGAGGTCGAGAAGAGGAAGCAAAATCCCCTGTCTTCTTGCTCTCACTCAATTCAAGTGCTGCCTGTGTTATCACTTAGCATCACAGAAATTAGCTTATGCTTTGTTTAGCTCCCTCCAACTCAGGGCCCCAGTTCTGATGTTGACCCAACCTTGGCTGACCTGTGGGAACGCCAATGAGTCCCTCCAACCTTTCTTAGCCTAAGGTTTCTTATCTTTAAATTGAGAGCATCAATCTTTGTGATCTGGAAGGTATTTCCAATTATACAATTCTATGAGATTTGGCCCATCTGAGAGCAAGTGGAATGAATTATGAAGGGCGGAGAGGGGAGGGCTCAGAGGAGAAACACTGAAGACAGGAGGAAGAATAGATGTAAATCATTTCAGTTTTTGAACTCAGAAGAACTTACAGCAGGTGTTTGGATCCATCTGCCTGGTTGCCTGCTTATGCATTCCCCTTGTTTAACCTTGAAGAACGTGGTTTTTTTCCATTGTTTCTAGTAGGGACAATATTGTATGGCCACAAATCATTGTCTCACATCTGCTGAGGAACCAACCACAGCTGCTTTTCTTTGGAATCTTAGCCAGGAAACTCTCAAAGCAGCAGGTTGTCTCAACAAAAATTCATGATGACTCTGGGTGGCTGCCTTTTGGCCAGGGGCCTGTGTTGCCCACCCTGCTGGACACCTCAGGGATGATAGACACTTTCTCTCCATTCAAACCCTCGCCAGGAATGGCACCGGAGATTGTCAGACAGGGAAGGGAGAATGCTGTCACACTCAATAGGGATGTCAGAACCCGACGTGAGTCAGCGTTCGCTTCCCCCAAGCACAGCTGAAAGACAAAGAAGCAGATTTACTAGAGACATACACAAGCCAGCACCTATTATGTTAAAAAACATAAATAAAACAAGAGAGAAGGCATACAGAGTGAAATTATCTTTGTAAAACATCTTGGCAAAATAGCACTCGATACACATTAGTACAATAGTGGAGTCATCCGTGTGTGTCAACCTGTAGTTTTTAATGACAGGGATGTGTAAACAAGTAGGTAATATACAGCCCAGGTGCTTCTTCTGGGGTTTTTATTAACTTACTCTCTTTGAGAATGAGTTGGTGGAAACACAGCTGAGATTTAGAGAACAAGTTATGTAAGTTGAACACAGAAAAGGAGACATGGATGAGGGTTTGAATAGTCAGCTCCACAAGCCTACAAAGTAAGATTAGACTAAACAGACAGGCATTTTGCTTTGTCCCTAAGGGATAAACATCATTTTCCATTTCTTTTGGTGGATAGGCAAAGCCTTGCTGTGAATAATTTTTTAATGCATGATTCTTTAAGAAAAATACACCTCGTTTCCTCTCCTTCTTATATCTACCCAAGCCCTTAATCCTGGAGATTTTGTTGTTATTGTTGCTCGGTTGCTAAGTTGTGTCCGACACTCTGCAACCCCATGGACTGTAGCACGCCAGGCTTCCCTGTCCTTCAATATCTCCCAGAGTTCGCACAAACTCATGTTCATTGAGTCAGTGATGCCTTCCAATCATGTCATCCTCTATCACCCCCTTCTCCTCCCATTCTCAGTTTTTCCCAGGTTCTTTTCCAATGAGTCAGCTCTTCATATCAGGTGACCAAAGTATTGGGGCTTCACCTTCAGCATCAGTCCTTCCAATGAATATTCAGGGTACAGTTTCCTTTAGGATTGACTGGTTTGATGTCCTTACACTTTCAAATCCTAAAAGATGATGCTGTGAGTGTGCTTCACTCAATATACTAGCAAATTTGGAAAACTCAGCAGTGGCCATAGGACTGGAAAAGATCAGTTTTCATTCCAATCTCAAAGAAAGGCAACGCTGAAGAGTGCTCAAACTACTGCACAGTTGCACTTATCTCACACACTAGCAAAATAATGCTCAAAATTCTCCAAACCAGGCTTCAACAGTATGTGAACCGTGAACTTCCAGATGTTCAAGTTGGATTTAGAAAAGGCAGAGGAACCAGAGATCAAATTGCCAACATCCATTGGATCATCGAAAAAGCAAAAGAGTTCCAGAAAAACATCTACTTCTGCTTTATTGACTATGCCAAAGCCTTTGTCTGTGTGGATCACAACAAACTGGAAAATTCTTAAAGAGATGGGCATACCAGACCATCTGACCTGCCTCCTGAGAAACCTGTATGCAGGTCAGGAAGCAACAGTTAGAACTGGACAGGGAACAAAGGACTGGTTCCAAATCAGGAAAGGAGTACGTCAAGGCTGTATATTGTCACCCTGCTTATTTAACTTATATGCAGAGTACATCATGAGAAACGCTGGGCTGAAGGAAGCACAACTGGAATCAAGATTGCCAGGAGAAATATCGATAATCTTAGATATGCAGATGACACCACCCTTATGGCAGAAAGTGAAGAAGAACTAAAGAGCCTCTTGATGAAAGTGAAAGAGGAGAGTGAAAAAGTTGGCTTAAAACTTAACATTCAGAGAACTAAGATCATGGCATCTGGTTCCATCACTTCATGGCAAATAGATGGGGAAACAATGGAAATAGTGAGAGACTGTATTTTTTGGGCTCCAAAATCACTGCATATGGTGACTGCAGCCATGAAATTAAAAGACCCTTGCTCCTTGGAAGAAAAGTTATGACCAACCTAGACAGCATATTAAAAAGCAGAGACATTACTTTGCCAACAAAGGTTCGTCTAGTCAAGGCTCTGTTTTTTCCAGTAATCATGTATGAATGTGAGTGTTGGACCATAAAGAAAAGCTGAGTGCCAAAGAGTTGATGCTTTTGAACTGTGGTGTTGGAGAAGACTCTTGAGAGTCCCTTGGACTGCAAGGAGATCCAACCAGTCCATCCTAAAGGAAATCAGTCCTAACTGTTCTTTGGAAGGACTGATGCAGAAGCTGAAACTCCAGTACAAAGGCCACCTGATGCGAAGAATTGACTAATTTGAAAAGACCCTGCTTCTGGGAAAGATTGAAGGTGGGGGAGAAGGGAAAGACAGAAGATGAGATGGTTGGATGGCATTACCAGCTCAATGGACATGCGTTTGAGTAAACTCCGGGAGTTGGTGATGGACGGGGAGGCCTGGCATGCTGCAGTCCATGGGGTCGCAAAGAGTTGGACATGAGTGAGCGACTGAACTAAACTGAACTGATGTCTTTGCAGTCCAAGGGACTCTTAAGAATCTTCTCCAGCACCACAATTCGAAAGCATCAATTCTTCAGCCCTCAACCTTCGTGGTCGAATTTTTGCATCTGTACATGACTACTGGAAAAACCATAGCTTTGACTGTATGGATCTTTGTCAGCAAAGCGATGTCTCTGCTTTGATTTCATATCCTCTCCCAGCCAGTATTGCTGTTAAACATGCAGCATACAAACACCAAAAAGTTAAAATTTTTAGTTTTTTCTTGAAGAATCCAAAATTTCCCTGCTTCTGTTCTTATTTCTTTTTAAATTTTTTGGGAGTATATTTGCTTTACAATATTGTGTTTCTACTGTACAGCAAAGTGAATCAGCTATACGTATGTATCTCTCCCCCGTGGTTTGGATGTCTTTTCCATTTAGGTCACCATTGAGTAAAGCTTCTGTGCTGTACAGTAGATTCTGATTAGTTTTCTGTTTTATTCATAGTAGTGTATATATCTCAGTTTGAATCTCCCAGTACCCTGCCTTTGTCCTTATAGATAATTTATAATAGCAGATATTGTTTTATTTATGTTCAATGAATGAGCAGGGGGCCTATGAGATTCCTTAAAAGGAGAGAATCAGTGTTTCCAGAAAGGAAACAGGGCAGAGAGCCGATAATTAAATCCTGTTAAAGCACAAAAAGCTTGCCTTTATGTATATACCTAAAACATTCTAGATGCTTTTTTAAAAAAAATAGAATCTCTTTACAATCACTGTAAAGTGGTGATTTTCATCTTTTTTGAAAAGGAGATTGAGGCTCAGAGAGACAAATTGCTGAAGCTTACACATCTGGGGGGAGAGAGAAGTCCAGAGCCCGTGTCCCATTGCTTCCTTTTTGTCCAACAGTATCAAAATCAGACATTAAGTGCCCAGTGTACGTCAGGCATTTTGCTGGGCGCTGCAGATGTGAGAGAAAATGAGCCAGGTACTTCTTGTTGAGTGCTTCACAAAGCATTTGCTGAGTGTTCACTGTCAGGTATGTTATCAAGGAGGTATGGCAGTCAGGTCTCAGATAATACTGCGAAGTGGACTTGCTCTTTAGCTTAGTTTTCAGATAATGAAAAGCACAGACTGTGCTTTTCTGACTCTTTCCCTTATTCAGCTAACATCAGTCAGTGAGTGTTTAAACTGGAGTCTGGACCCAGGTATGTCTAGCTCTTAAGCCGTTGTGTTTTTCTTCCAGTGTACATTTAATGCTTACTAAGTTCTCCAAAGTGTTTGATGTGGACTTAGCATGTTACATCTGCAGAAGTGTTTGTATTTTAATAGGAGATCCTGCAGGTAAAATGGCATTTGTGGAAGAAATTCATTGGTAAATGGGGGAAATACTTTTGCTCAGGGAAAAATTTCCAGAGCCTTCAATATGGCATTCTATGTTAAATCTCTGTCTATAAATGGGAGAGGTGAATTTCTTTAATAGGTAGACAGCAGAGAAAAAAATAACATCAATAAAAAATGAAATATTGGTACTTTCCTGGTGGGTCCAGTGGTTAAGACTTCACTTTCCAACATAGGGGATGTGGATTCCATTCCTGGTTGGGGAGCTAATATCCCGTATACCTCATAGTCAGAAGATGAAAACATTAAAAAAACAAAACAAAACAAAAAAAAACAGAAGCTGCTTTATAATAGATTCAATAAAGACTTTAAATATGGTCTGCCTTAAAAAAATCTTAAAAAAGTAAAATATTGTACAAATAAACTTTTGGTTATATAAACAGTATATTTAACTCTTGAAAAAAATGTGAAATCAGTGCTGAGGATTCCTTTGAGGATTGGTTTAGTACACTTATTGATATCAGAATCACAAATCAGAGTCCCAGTTTTTGTTATTTCCTTGTATGAATACGTGATCTAACTCTCTGTTACAAAACTCTGTCTCATCACTGTGACCTGAATTTCATTTTGTCTCACTGGCGTTCTCTGCTAGAATCCCTCCATCCCATCTCTTCAAGTGAGGCAGTATTTTAAATGTCTGCTATGTTTGCAGAATGTCTTGGCCGAAATTTCCTTAATTCAAGTGACCTGACCCACATGTGGACTTCCTTGTGTGGTGTACTTCTTGTTCAGTTGCTAAGTCATGACTTTTTACAACCCTGTGGACTAGAGCAAACCGGCTCCTGTGTCTGCCACTATCTTGTGTGTAGTATTGCTCTTTATTTTGTGATCCTTATTTTACTTTGCCTTCCTTTCCTCTTTTTTTTTTTTCTTTTATTTTTGTCTTCTCGCTTATATGTTCAAAACAACATCAAGAATGTCTTTGAAGGTTGAGAGAATTATAAAAGACATTCCATGTGAGTGGTAGAGTATGAGTGTTGTTCAGTTGCCAAGTTGTGTCTGACTCTTTGCGATCCCATGGACTGCAGCTTACCAGGCTTCCCTGTCCTTCACTATCTCCTGGAGTTTACTCAAATTCATGTCCATTGAGTTAGTGATGTTATCTAACCACCTCATCCTCTGCCACCCCCTTCTCCTTTTGTAGGAGAGTATGAATGTACAAGTAGATAAGTCAAAATTTGACTCTAAAGTTGGGGAGTGTTGGGCCTTCTAGCTTTTTAAGCACCATCTAATACTTCCTTCTCTTCTCTTTCTGACCCATGAATCATGTCCTTGCAAAAGTTTCTCAGGATAAGATGGATAAGAGTGATGGAATAAGAAATACAAGGTTTCATTAGACAGAGTCGAGGGCTTCCCTGGCAGCTCAGCGGTGAAGAATCTGCTTGCAGTGCAGGAGACCCAAGTTTGATCCCTGGATCTGGAAGATCCCCTGGTAAAGGAAATGGCAATCCACTCCAGTATTCTTGTCTGAAGAATCCCAAGAACAGAGGAGCCTGGCAGGCTACAGTCCGCAGGGATTGCAAAGATTTGGATACGACTGAGTGACTGTCACACGCATGATACACAGACAGAGTAGAATGAAACACTTTGCAAAATGAAAAATTGCAAAGAGTACTGACACATGTACTACAGAAAGGGCATCAACTGGATTGGGCATCATGGGCCCTGGATGGGGGCAGAAACATTAAAGTAAAATGAGTACACAGTCCAGAAGTAGGACTTGAATACCAGCAAGCATGAGCTGAATCTCTGCTCTGCCAGTCTTGTCTGGGTCTAGTTTTTTACCTGTTAAAAATGAACATCAGTCTGTTTTACTCCTTTCATGAAACCGATGGGAAGCCACCTGGGTAGTGTATCATTCCAGCTTGTCTTAAGGATGTAGTAGCTGTCTTTGAATTCTCTTGAGCAATAAGCTCACTTCCAAGCCTGCCATCTTCTCCAGTGGGGAAACCTTGGGGTACCTGAGAGTTCTCATTACCCTTATGAAGGTTCTGGAACAATTTGACTAAGACAACCTTGTCCTTTATTCCTGCTGCCTTTGGTATTTTCTTCCTGCTGTATTCCTAACAATCATCTGAATATAAACATGCTGAAGAATTGAACCAGGCATTTTCTAATGTCATTGAACACTTGCAACTAATTGGTACAGAGAGAAATGTTTTTTAAAATCCTTTTTTTAAAAAAATAATCATAGTGAGTTTGAAAGCTAGTTGGAGGTTCAAAATGGATGTATCTGATGCAGCAGCAGATAATGCAGCAGATAATGAAAGTGAAAGTGAAGTCACTCAGTTGTGTCTGACTCTTTGCGACCCCATGGACTGTAGCCTACCAGACTCCTCGGTCCATGGAATTTTCCAGGCAAGAGTACTGGAGTGGATTGCCATTTCCTTCTCCAGGGGATCTTCCCAACCCAGGGATCGAACCCAGGTCTCCCACATTGCAGGCAGACACTTTACCATCTGAGCCACCCAGGGAAGCAGTAGACAATACCATTGTTATATGGGAGGTATTGTAACTAATCTCTGATTTGGTTGTTCTTTAATTCAGGTGTTCCTTTGAGATAGATGAAGCTGATTGCCTCACTGTTTTAGATTGGGTTCCTGAATGTTCTGGCTTCAATTCTTGGAGGTTTAGAAATGTTTTTTATCATTTTTCCTTAGGAAAGTAGGTGATTGATTTCTTAACAGTATAGCCAAGAGCTGATGAACCATAATGTCAAAGTGATTACTTTCAAAGGAATAAATTCTAGGCAGGATAGCTGAACTCAGTATGTTCTTAAGAGGAGTTGGACTGCTTTTGTTTTTATAACAGCTTTATTGAAATATAATTTATGTACCAGAAAATTCACCTTTTTAAAGTGTACATTTTAGTAGATTTTATAATACTCACAGAGTTGAGCAATCATCCACACTATTTGTGGAACATTTTAACCATCTCCCAAAGAAATTCTGTACCCATTAGCAGTCACTCTCCATTTCCCTGTTCTGTGCAGCCCTTGGCAATTACTTCTCTACTTTCTTTCCATGTATTTGCTTGTTTTGGTCAAGTGGAATCATACAATATGTGATCTTTTGTGACTTTCTTTCTTTCTTCCTTTTTCTCTTTTGCCTAGTGAAATGATTCCAAGGTTCATCCATGTGGCAGCATGTATCAGACCTTCCTTCCTTTTAATTGTCAGATAATAGTCTATTGAATGGATATAGTGCATTTTGTTTGGCTATAAAGAATAATGCTGCTGCAAACATCTGTGTTAAAGTTTTTGTCTGAACTTATCTTTTCATTTCTCTTGGTTTTAAACCTCAGAGTAAAATTGCTGGATGTCTATGTTTACCAGTTTGGAGAACTAGCAAGCCATTTCCTAGTGTTGCACCCTTTTTATAATCCCACTAACAATGAATGAGGGTTCAAGTTCTTCCACATCCTTGGCAACTTGTTATCCAATTATCTGTTTGTCTGTCTATCTATCTATTTATCTCTCTCCTATTGTTTCTATTTCTCTGGAGAACTCTGACTAATATACAGGGTAATACTAGACATAAAGAGTATGTTGGAAAGTGTTCTTTATTCTTCTAGTTTTTAGAAGCATTTCTGCAAGATTGGTATTAATTCTTCCTTTAAATGTCTGGTAGATTTCATCAGCAAAGCCATTTGGGTCTAAGGGTTTCCTATATGAGAAGTTTTAAAATTATTAATTCTGTCTCTTTACTTGTTACAAGTCTATGTCGGTTTTTTATTTTTTCTTGAGATAGTTTCATTAGTTTGTTTCTAGGAATTTTCCTATTTCATCTAGGTTATCTATTCATTGGCATAGAGTTGTTTATAGTATTCTTTATATTTCTGTAAGATTAATAGTGATATTCTTCTTTTTATTCCTGCTTTTAGCAATTTCCCCTTTTTTCCCCCTTGGTCAGCCTAGCTGAGGGATGTTAAATTTTATTAATCTTTACAAATAAACTAACTTTTGATTTTGCAAGTTTCCTCTATTGTATATAGTTGACTATTCCCTATTTCATTTATTTCTACTCTACACATTATTATCTCCTTCCTTCTGCTCACTTTGGGTTTTTTTTGTTTTTTGTTTTTTTTTTCTTTTCCTTTTTTAGTTAAGATGGGAGGATAGGTTATTGACTTGAAATTTTTGAAATTTGTCTTTATGTTTTTTTTTATTGTTGTTCTTATATTTCTTCAATACTGCCTTCTTTTTTGTTAAATATACATTCTTTGCATGCCATTTTAAGTACTACCCCTTTTAATTATACATTTTTGGGTTATTTTCTAAATGGTTGCCCTGGGGGTTACCTTGACATATTTTCTTTTAAAAAATCTAGTTCTGATTAATACTAACTAAATTTCAGTAGTATGAACAAGCTTGTCTTACATGTAACTCTGTTTCCTCCCTCCTCCTTTGTGCTATTATTGTCATAAAAATCATAAAAGTTATATCTACACCAGGACCATTTTATCATTATTAGCTGATGCAGTTATCATTTAAATCTGATAGAAAAAAAGAGTTAATAAAAAACATTAATATTGCCTTTTGTATTTACCTAGGTGATAGCCTTCAGCACTGGCCTTTATTTCTTCATGGGTATTCAAGTTACTGTATAACATCCTTTCATTTCAGCCAGGAGGACTCCCTGTAGTATTTCTTGTAGGGCAAGTCTGCTTGTAAACGATTCTCTCAAAATTTGGTTATCTGGGAATATCTTAATTTGTCCTTCGATTTGAAGGATAGTTTTGCTAGATTTGATATTGTTGACATTTTTTTTCTTTCAGTTCTTTTAATAATTTGTCATCTGTTAGCTTCTGGCTTCCATATTTTCTGATGAGGAGTCAGCTGTTAATGTTATTAAAGCTTGCTTGCATTTGATGAGTCAGTTTTCTTTTGCTGCTCTTGAAATTCTGTTTTTTTTTTTTTGCTTTGTTTCATTTTGTTTTCTTTGCTTTTGACAGTTTAGTATCTATGTGGATCTCTGAGTTTATCCTACTTGGAGTTCATTGACTTTCTTGAATGTGTCATTAATATTTTCCATCATTTGAAAACCTTTCAGTCATTACTTGTTTTTTCAGCTATCTTTTCTACTCTTCTCCTCTTCTGAAACTCCCTTTTTGTATATTTGAGATGCTGTCATGTCCCATGGGTTTCTGAGGCTTTATTTTTCCTCATTTTTTTCACCTCTTTCTGTTCCTCAAATTGAATAATTCCACTTGACTTATTTTCTTTCTGTTCAGCTGTGCTGTTGATCTTGTCCAGCGAATTTTTCATCTATATTATTGTATTTTTGAACTCTATAGAGTTTCTATTTTACTCTTTTTCATTAACTCTGTCTCTTTGTTTATACTGCCTATTTGGTGAGTCATCAATAGTTATATTTTTCCTTTATTCTTTAGGCAAGGTTTCTTTTAGTTCTTTGAATATACTTATAACAGCTCATTTATAACTTTGTATAGTAAGTTCAACATCTGGGCTTTTTCAGGGAGAGTTTCTACTCATTTATTGATTTCTCTTCCCTGTTTCATTATGTGTCTCCTTTTCTGTCTGTTTTAATTGCTGAAAACTAGACTTTTAACGTAGTATAATGAGGCATATATTGAGGTCTATATATTGAGTATAATGAGGTCTATATTCTTTATGTATGCAGCTTCTCAAGTCTCTGCTTGATTAGTTTAGTGGTCAGCTATGATTGGACAGTTATTTCCTTACATTCCTTCAGCTAATGAATCTTCCACCCTTTTGTATGTATATGTGTGAGTTAGGGTGTGACTTCAGTGCTCTGGTACTTTTCAGGTCTGCCTGCCTTCACCTACTCTGTCACCCATAGATGAGAGATTAGGGGGACTTCTCGGACCTTTCCTGTGAATATATACAGCCTAGCACATGCGCATGGCTTTTTTGATTCCCGGGAATGTGTCAGAGCTTTCCAAAGCCTTCTACAGACATCTCATTCCACAGAATTTTAGGGTTTTGGTCAGCTTTCTGTTTGCCCCAACTGGTATCACCACTTCAAGTAGCTGTGATGTTAAACAGTTCTGATTCCTTTGGAAAAACACCCCAGGGATAGGGATTTCCTCACTTAATGATATCTGCATTAAGTCAGATAAAGATATTAATAAGTTCTGTGAATGGGCTTTTCCCAGGGAGCTGCCAGACAGTAGTGGTTGTTCTCTGAAAATGTGGTATTTGGGGCACCTCCAGACCCATTCTGCTGTCTCCAAGAGCTGGTAGTTTTCGCAGCTACCCTGTCTCTAAAGCTGCTTGTTTTCAGAGATACTGCAGAGATGGGAAGAGGGAGAAGGGCACAGGGAAAGTTTAAATGCCACGGAGCTTACTTCTAGAGAATCAACCATTTTCTTGCAATCCTTTAATTTCTGTGTTTTGAAAAAGTCAATTTTGACCATGTTTGCCACTGCACTTATTGCTTTCAGGGAGCACCATTCTAGAAGTGCTTTTTCTTTCTAGGTGGTTTTAATGTCAGGACTATTTTTGAGACACAAATTTCAGACCAGAGAGTTGTTTAGTGAGTACAGTATCAGAAAAATGGAAATGGATGTGCTCCAAGGCTGCACGGTGATTAAGTCTCATGCTTGCTTCCACTTTGGAGAGATGGATGTTTGTGCCTCCAGGGGAATGTTGTACCTCATCTCTCTGTGTACAAGATCCAACATGATGAGGCCTTTCCCTTAAGCCTTGAGCTCATGAAGGAAGGGAGGGCTGTTTGCTGTTGATAATAAAGTTGGAGTGCATGTCTCAGCTTAGAACCCTCATAAAGCCAGAAGAACCTAATTGTGGCAGTAGGGTTTGGGGATTGACTGGTTGATAGTGAGCTGTTGGCTGGGGACCCTTAAGATGTGCTTGCTGTTGACTTGCTACTTGAAGTGCATCTCAGGAACCATAGCATCAGCACTGCTTCAGAGAGAGCTTATTAGAAATGTAGAAGCTCAGATTGCTCTCCCAACTTACTGAATCAAAATCTGCATTTTAACAAGGTGCTTTATGTTCACATTAAAGTCTGAGAAGTACATGCCTATAGAATTTTTACATCTTTTTTTTTATGTGGTTGTCCTGGGAAGATCCCTGCAATTGACTAGCCTCATCTAATTCATGTTGATATTTCTCAACCCAGATCTCAGAAGTATATTATCAGCTTCCCTAAAATTTTGGAGGATTCTAGTTTTTGTACTATCTTGTCCTTCCTATAGTTCTTTATGGTGGGGATAAAGGGTTGAATTTGAAGAATATCAGAGAAAGAGACAGTCCATCTGAGCTGGAGTAGTCCAGAAAGGCATCGTTTGAGTTAGGCTTTGAGGAAAATAACAGGAAGAGGTGCGTACGCATCAAGTGGATGAAAGAATATGGGCCAACCTACAGAGGTGGGAGTTATTTATTATATGCAAATCTCCAAACTGTAAAGTTTTGAAAGCCTAAATTATGTCTCGTTCTATATCCTCAGTGACTGGCATAGAGTAGGCACACTATAAACTCTCTGTGAACTGAACAGTGGGAGGATTAGCTTAATTGGAGGTGAGGGCTTATATAAAAATTATGGGAATTGATACACATTTTGGGGGTAAGACTAGATTATGGGGACCTTGAAAGTTTGGTAAAGATTTGTATTTAAATTTGTTGAGTAATTTTCAATAAGGCATGAGGGGGTGGGAGGATGCTTATTTGGGGTTGTTTTTAGGAAAATGGTTAACAGGTTAAAAAGACACTTTCAAACGCCAGAATATAAAGCCCTTCAATATATTCTTGACTATTCCAGATATGCAGATGTTTGAGAATATACTGTAGAGATCACACTTGAAGAGGAGAGAAAGCTGGAGAGATATCATAGAAATTGCTAGCACCTATCTATTTTTTATATGTTGCAAGTTCTTAAGCAAGAGAGCCATGTGAAAAAAGTGTGGTGTTTGAAAGTTATTAAAGCACAGTGAAGTGCTAGGTGAACTGGAAGAGGAAGAGAAGGGAGTCAGTTAGACCAGGTAGGGGTCTGTTTTCATAGTCTAGGAGATGCAGGCAGGCAGACATAGTCCGAGGTAGTGGCAGGACAGAGGTTGTTTGCTACTGAAGTTTCTGTTATTATAAAGGAAAGAAATCTCATCAAGCAGTTGACGCCTTATATTGAAGAGAAAGAAGAAAGGATAAAAGAGATAAACCACTTGAGGCAATAGTAGTAACAACTCTCATAATCCTCGTGGTGAGGACTAAATGAGCTAATCCTTATGAGTTGCCTGGGAAATGCCTGGCACATGGTAAGCACTTGATACGTGTTAGCTATTAGCTGTTATTTCCTGGAAGAAAGGACCTCCTGGTGCTGTCAAGTGGCACTGCTGTTCCCCAAAATCAGTACCCAACTCAGTGCTTATTTGTAACAGATGCTTAATAAATGTTTGATGAATGGATGAATGAGAAATAAAATCTCTCTCAATGTAGGAATGAAATATATTGATTCTAAATAAAATCACATTTTACTGTTGATTTCCATTTTAAATATAATCCCCATGGAGAATTGGGGGAAAGTGGTTATTGATCTCCAGTCTTTTACTCTCCCAATTAGCTTTATCTCTCGTTCTCTTTATTTTTTCCTTTGCCCACTGCCACCCTAATGGGTACCTATCTGTATATTCATGATTCCTGGAGACCAGCACTCCTTGTCTGTGTTTTATAGCAGATGCTCAGTAAATATTTGTGTTAATTGATAAACCAATGTGTTCTAGGCCTATGACTCATACTTCAGACAATGCTGTTGGTGAGAAAGATACTCTCTTTTCTTCGCCGTATTTAAATCAGCTTTTAAAAATAGTTTGTCCTCTCTGAGTGATCACTAAGATGTTTGGTGGTGGTTGTTCAGTTGCTAAGTCTGACTCTTTGCAACCCCATGGACTGCAGCATGCCAGGTCTCCTTGTCCTTCACTATCTTCCAGAGTTTGCCCAAGATCATGTCCATTGAGTCAGTGACACTATCTGTGCATCTCATCCTCTGCTGCCCTCTTCTCCTTTTGCCTTCAATTTTCCCAGCATCAGGGTCTTTTCCAGTGAGTTGGCTGTTCACATTAGGTAGCCCAGGTATTGGAGCTTCAACTTCAGCATCAGTCCTTCCAATGAGTATTCAGGGTTGATTTCCTTTAGAATTGACTAGTTTGATATCCTTGCTGTCCAAAGGACTCTCAGGAGTCTTCTGTGCATGTGTGTGCTCAATTGCTCCAGTCACATGCGACTCTTTGCAACCCTATGGACTCTAGCCCACCAGGCTCCTCAGACCATGGGATTCTCCAGGCAAGAATACTGAAGTTGGTTGCCATGCCCTCCTCAAGGATATCTTCCCTACCCAGGGTTCAAATCTGCATCTCCTGTGTCATCCTGCATTGCAGGTGGGTTCTTTACCATTGAGCCACTGGAGAAACTCAAAGTGTCTTCTCCTGCACCACAATTTGAAAGCATCAGTTCTTCAGTGTTTGATACAGTCTATTTAGTTGTGGCTAAACTACTTTATTTTATGCTGAAATACATTGAACATTTATGCATGAGCCAATATCCCTAGAAGTCTCATCATTATTTAACAGAATAATTGAAGTGAGAGGAAGAGGATTGAGTGGTTCATATTTCACTTATATTTCTTCACCCAACACTAAATAAAATATTCCAGAGAACATTTTGCTCCAGAGAGCAAAAGTCAGGAACTTTATCCACCCCATCACCATGTGACAGCAAACCAAAGTGGAATTAAAACAGAAGCAAGCTGGAGAGTGAAATTTAAATATCTAGCATCTCTTTTCAAGAATACAAAAGTTCTTTTCAATTATCACTAGAGCTGCATTATAGAAAAGAGAAGTGTCTGTATATCAGTTCAGTCACTCAGTTGTGCCCAGCTTTTTGGCACCCTATGGACTGCAGCACGCCAAGCTTCCCTGTCCATCACCAACACCTGGAGCTTGCTCAGACCCATGTCCAGCAAGTTGGTGATGCCATCCAACTTGTCTCCTTCTCCTCCTGCCTTCAATCTTTTCCAGCAGCAGGGTCTTTTCTAAAGAGTCAGTTCTTTGCATTAGGTGGCCAAAGTATTGGAGCTTCAGTTTCAGCATCAGTCCTTCCAATGAATATTTAGGATTGATTTCCTTTAGGATTGACTGGTTTAATCTCCTTGCAGTCCAAGAGACTCTCAAGAGTCTTCTCCAACACCACAGTTCAAAAGCATCATTTCTTTGGCACTCAGCTTTCTTTATAGTCCAACTCTCACATTCATGCATGACTTACTGGAAAAGCCATAGCTTTGACTATATGGACCTTTGTCAGCAAAGTAATGTCTCTGCTTTTTAATATGCTGTCTAGGTTGGTCATAGCTTTTTTTCCAAGGAGCAAGCATCTTTTAATTTCATGGCTGCAGTCACCATCTGCAGTGATTTTGAAGACCAAGAAAAGAAAGTCTGCCACTGTTTCCATTGTTTCCCCATCTATTTGCCATGAAGTGATGGGGCCGGATGCCATGGTCTTCGTTTTCTGAATATTGAGTTTTAAGCCAACTTTTTCAGTTTCCATATATAGTGGTGACATTTTCAGCTTTAAGGAATCTTTTTTCTTTTTTTTTCTTTTGGCCACATACCACATGGCATGCAGAACATCTTTGATCAGGGATTGAACCTGATTCTCCTCTAGTGGAAGTGCAGTCTTAACTACTGAACCACAGGGCAGGTTTATACTTAAGGATTCTTATTGTTGTTTAGTTGCTAAGTCTGTCTGACTCTTTGCAACCCCATGGACTGTAGCTCGCCAGACTCTTCTGTCCATGGAATTCTGTAGGCAGGAATACTGGAGTGGGTTGCCATTTCCTCCTCCAGGGAATATTCCCCACCCAGGGATCGAACCTATGTCCCTTGCACTGACAGGCTGGTTCTTTACCAGTAAGCCACCAGGGAAGCCCAAGGGATTTTATAGGGGCTTACAGCTGGTAAAGGTTTTAGTTTAATTGGAAAAGTCTGTAGAAATGCAAATACCAGTTCATCTGATATCTTTGGGTCATTCTGAGTTGCTTTGCATTTTGACATTAGACAAGCCTTTTCTTTGAAAGTGAAAGTGAAAGTCGCTCAGGTCTCCCGCATTGCCGGTGGATTCTTTACCAGCTGAGCCACCAGAGAAGCCCAAGAATACTGAAGTGGGTAGCCTACAGCTTCTCCAGGGGATCTTCCCAACCCAGGAATCGAACCAGGGTCTCCTGCATTGCAGGTGGATTCTTTACCAACTGAGCTACTAAGGAAGCCTTTTAAGAAAGAGTGGTTAAGAAAGAGCAATCTAATTTAGGTGATTTGAGAGGGAATGTGAAACCATTAAATAAATGTACTTCTAGTTCACATCATGGCCCATTGGTGAAGATGGGGGAGAGGACATAGGGGAAGAAATAGGATGGGTTAGAAGAAGGAAAGAAGGAGAGAAAAGCATGCATGCAGAGGCAGACAGATGCCCATGGAAACAGAGAAGGGTAAGAACCTCCTGGGCTTCCCTGGTAGCTCAGCTGGTAAAGAATCCACCTGCAATGCAGGAGACACCAGTTCAGTTCTTGGGTTTGGAAGATCTGCTAGAGAAAGGATAGACTACCCGTCCCAGTGTTGTTGGGCTTCTCTGGTGCTCAGATGGTAAGGAATACTGCAAGGCGGGAGACCTGGGTTTGATTCCTGGGTTGGAAGATCCCCTGGAGAAGGGAAAGGCTACCCACTCCAGTATTCTGGCCTGGAGAATTCCATGGACAGAGGAGCCTGGTAGGCTACAGTCCATGGGGTCACAAAGAGTCGGACACGACTGAGACTTTCACACTTCACTCACAAGAACCTCTTGCAATTCTGTATTGATTAAACACTTGTGAGCCATTCTTGTTAATGGCTAAAATAATTGTTTAATCTATCTGAAAACCTTATAAGCCTTTTATATGTCTTATATGTGTCTTGTCTTGTCAAATGTGAAATAATGTGTCTTTAAAATTTTTACCATGTCAAAAAAGAAATAGAAGGATAGAGAAGGGGGAGGTTTGTGAGTTTTGAGGTGCTTGTCATATGCCGTTGCTCACTTGCATTGGTTTCTGTACAAATGAGTTGTTTAAGCATTTGCCAGGAGAAAACTCCTCCTATAGCAGTTTGCCAGAAGAAAAACAAATTCTTCTTTGGACTATAGCAACATTAACCCAAGTAATGTCTTTCTGAGAGAATAGATACAATTAAGCCAAAGGCTGGAGGTTTGCCTGCTCCCTTGAAGAGAATGCAACGAACATTAATTGAATCCTTACTCTGAAGCACGTGTTCTTTATAGATTATCTAATTTAATCCTTCACAAATCCAGCCACAGGTCCTGTTATACCTATTCTACGGATAATAATATAGTCATTCAGGGATTTTCTGGGTAACATAACCAGGTAGTGGAGAAGCATGCACCATCCATCTCCCGAATCGTGCTCTTTCTGTTTCACCAGCTGCATCCATGTCTCTTTCTAGAACTTAAAGGAACTTCGGAAAATCATCCAAGGTTCCAAATTGGTTGAAATTGCTCCAGGCTTCAGACTGATAATAATTTGCTTTATTGAATAGAAGTGCGTCATTGGGCCCCATGCCAGTCAGCCAAACTTCTTATCCATTTAAAGTAGAACAGCATCCAGTTGGTTGCAGGGAGCATTGTATGTGCCCTCCCCTGACAGATGGTTTTCTCTTTGGCTTTTGAAATTCCTACAGGAGGGAAGTTCACAGTTTCTCCTGATAACTTATTATGGTTATTTCTGGAGTCAGTCATAGGATCATCAATATCATGGTCCCTTTCCCCTCCCTTTAAGTGCGGGGTATTCTCTAGGGCCTAGCTTCCCTGCCGGCCAGAGATGGTGCTACAACTTTTCCTGTAATACATAGAAATTACACTTACAAGGAATACTATGAATAAGGAATCGGCAAGCTTCTTTCCTGGGGCCAGATTTGTGTGGCTGTTCTTAAAGTTTCATTGAAACACAGCCATGCTTATTTGTATATGTATTATCACTGGCAAACCAGTCAGTCCTAGAGGAAATCAACTCTGAATATTCACTGGAAGGACCGATGCTGAAGCTGAAGCTCCAATATTTTGGCCACCAGATGCGAAGAACTGACTCCTTAGAAAAGACCCTGATGCTGGGAAAGATTGAAAGCAGGAGGAGAAGGGGTCATCAGAGGATGAGATGGTTGGATGGCATCACTGACTCAATGGCCATGAATTTGAGCCAGCTCCAGGAGATAGTGGAGGACAGAGAAGCCTGGTATGCTGCAGTCCATGGGGCTGCAAAGAGTCACGACTTATTGACTGAACAACACAACAGTTGTCACTGGCTGCTTTTGTGCTTTGATGGTGAAGTTTAGAAGTTGCAACAGAGACCGCATGACCTGCAAAGCCTAAAATATTTATTACTGGCCTTTTACAGGGCAAATTTGTGACATCTGTTATAGATAAGTCACCAAGAGAATTCTTGCAGTGATAAGGTAGCCGTAGCAAAGCTAGGGTGTTCTCTAGGCAGTTATACTATGAGGGTCAGCTGCAGATGTTTTCCATGTGCCTCTAGTTGAGGGGATGTGAAAGGGACTGGTCTCTTAGTTATATGTTGAAAAGACTCCTCAGAGTAGGAGTTTGGAGTCCCTGATAGGAAGATTGCTTGTGCATCAAATATAGACCCGTGCTTCTCTGTTCTGACTGTATTCTTGTCCAGGCGAGTCTGGAAATTGTGACTCCTTGAAACCATTCAGGCAGCCAAGTATTCCAGCTGATGTTTGGTGATTTTTTTTTTTTTGGTTTAAAAATAAACTTTGTAGAATCTTTTTTTTTTTTTCCTCGCAGCTCTCTAAATATTCTGTTTTGAAACATTTAATTACCCAGGTTATTTATATGGAAAGGTCTGATAATGTTTCTATGGGAGTCTGTTATTTATTCCTTTTGCTAAATTTTATCTTATATTAGGGGAAGGGCTGAGGTTGGTTACTATGGTAACATTCTCAAAACTGCAACAATCCTATTAGGGATGCAGAAACTATAGTCATTCTGGTGGGAAGGCAGCATGGGTAGTGGGTGGCAGTCTTTTTATTTTTATTTTATTTTTTTTTTAAAGAAAACCTCTCCCACTTCCAACCCTTTTGCATTCATTTATTTTAAGTTTTGCAGTGTAAAATACCAGAGTAAGAAAAGAAAAGGAGAAAGGGCTCTTGTCTCTCTCCATTAAATTTCTGTCATCTTTATCTGCTCCATTTTAGGTATACCCTACTTTCTGTATGATCTTTTATTCATTTTTGTGTTCGTTTATTCACCAAACTTACAGAGGCCTACTCTGTGTTAGAGATGAATTAGAGAATCCCTATTCTCATTTTTCTTTCAAATTACAAATTCCTTGAAGTCAGTAAGGACTTTAATTCAGTTAAACAAATATTTGTGAGCACTTGCTCTGTACCAGGCATTATGCTGGCAAACAAAATGGAGGCTTTTGTCAAAGAACATTGTTTTGCTTGGTTGAATAGCACAGGGACGGGCAAATGATTAAGCACTGAGTTGTTTAAAATAAAATTTCATAAATGCTATTGCAGAGGTGTGTAACCCATTTAACTTTCCAGCCTGGAGAGCATAGGAAAGATTTTTTTCAAGGGAGGTGACATCTGGGCGGCTTTGAAGACAAAGAGGCATTTTCCAGGTAAAATGCTGGGGTTGACAAGGCCTTCCAAGCAACTCTGGACCAGCGAGAATAGGGGTGTGGTGGTGAGAGAGCCCTTGGCTTTGTGCATGAGATCTCTGAAAACGTGCAGATGAGTGGTGGTTGAACACGTAGGCAGGATCCACCAAGAGAAGTTATGTCTGGTAGCCACTGAAAAATGCAGGCAGGGGAGTGGCTTGAGTGTTCTGGTTTAAGATCTTTCCGTTGGCGGTGTGCGGGATGGGCAGATAATCAAGGGGAAGGAGCAGATTGGGTTGAGAAGGATATGGAGATCTTTAAAAAATGACAAGGTTCATCTTGGGACACAGTGAGCTGAGGATGAGCCCCACCATATTGGACTGTCTAGTAGGCAGCTGGAAATACGGGCCGAGGAGTGCAGGAAATGTGGATGGGAGCCAGAAATCTGGGTGCCATCTGAGAAGGCCTGTGCAGAGACACAGCGGCCTCCTGGGAGATAATCATGAAACAGCCGTGTGTCCTCCTGCCTTCATTCTTTAAGCCTGCGTGGTGGGGCGTGTCCTTCCTGCTGCTGCCCGTCACTCTTAAGTAATTAAAATAGGAAACCCAAAAAACAGCTTTCAGTTGTAAAACACCACACTAAGTCAGTCACTAAGACTTCCAGAAGTTGGGAATAGTAGCAACTCTAGACTTGAATCAGAATGGAGGCTTCCTCCCTCCCCAGCTCCAGCCTGCCATGGGCCTCCTGCAGTCTGGGAGAAGGAGAGTGGTCAGGCCCCTGTTGCTCCACGCTGCTCTTCCACCCTTTCTTCTTCTTTGCTGGCCTCAGTTGCAGACCTCTCTCTCCCTCTGTCTTTTTTCTTTTTCTTGAAGTGTAGTTGCTTTACAGTTATGTTAGTTTTTGGTGTACAGAAAAGTGATTCACATATACATACACACATACATACAAACACGTATATAACTCTTTGTCATCTTATTTTCCACTATGGTTTTTTATAGCATATTGAATTACTTCCCTGTGCATATAGTAGGATCTTGTTTATTTTATGTATAGTGGTTTGTAATCCCAAGCTCCTAATTTATCCCTTCCCTACCCATTTCCACTTTGGTAAGTTTGTTTTCTATGTCTGTGAGTCTGTTTCATAAATAAGTTTATTTATATCATATTTTAGAGTCCATATATAAGTGGTATCATAGGGCTTCCCTGGTGGCTCAGATGGTAAAGAATCTGCTTGCAATGCGGGAGACCCAGGTTCCATCCCTGAGTCGGAAAGATCCCCTGGAGAAAGAAATGACTACCCACTCCAGTATTCTTGCCTGGAGAATTCAATGGGCAGAGGAGCCTGGTGGGCTGCCGTCTGTGGGATCACAAAGAGTTGGACACAATATGTACCATGTCTTCTTTATCCATTCCTCTGTCAGTGGCCACATGAGTTGCTTTCTCGTCTTAGCAATTGTAACCAGTGCTGCAATGAACATTGTTGTTGTGTAGTCACTCAGTCGTGTCCAACTCTTTGCGACCCCATGGACTGCAACCTGCCAGGCTCCCTTGTCCATGGGATTTCCCAGGCAAGACTAGTGGAGTGGTTTGCCATTTCCTTCTCCAAGGGATCTTCCTGACCCAGGGATTGAACCCATGTCTCCTACGTTGGCGGGCGAGTTCTTTACCACTGAGCCACCAGGGAAGCCCAGTGAACACGGGGGTGCGTGTATCTTTTTGTCTGGATGTATGTCCAGGAGTAGGATTGCTGGATCATATGAAAGTTCAAGTGTTAGTTGCTCAGTCTTATCTGACTCTTTGCGACCCCATGGACTGTGGCTCGCAAGGCTGGATCATATGGCAACTTTATTTTTAGGTTTTTAAGGAACCTCCATGCTGTTTTCCATAGTGGGCTCCATCGCAGACCTCTCTAAAGTTGAAACTGGGTTGGGAGAGAGGAGGAGGGAGGACGCAGTTAAGTGCCTATGTGACTCATAGCTGTGTTTGTCATGTCAGTGCTCTCTGAATCTAGCAGGCATTTAAGGTGACTTCTTCTCTTTGAAGATCTATGGTGTCTTTGCAGCCTCCACTCCCTCATTGCTAAGGATCCCTGTTTGCAGTTCCTGGAGACAGGGCAATGCATTGCTCTCCTGGCTGCAGTTTTTTCAGCCCCTAGGTTCCTGGTAAAACATCGAGGTAATCTCAGCCCAGGACTGTGGCGGAGTGTGTAAGCCAGCCTGGACGTGGCTGTCTATAGCGCATGGTCCACACCGTGTTCCCTGGGGGACACTCAAGCACCTTTGTTTCTGCAGACTCTGGGAGTGCAGCTGCCTCTCCTGGACTCACCATCAACGCAGCCAGCAAGCCCATCTCTATTTCTAGGCTTCAGCTGTGAATCAGACACAAGTTTGTGTGTCTCCCAAATTGCTTGAACTGCTGAGGACAGATGTGTGTCTGCCTTTTCCGGCTCCTCTGTCTTGATGTGAGATGGAGAGGCAAGCAAGCCTAATCACCACCATCCTTGTTTGGAGGGATGAATGCTCTCCACTCATCAGCAACTGCCTTGGAAAGTACCCCCCACCCAGGATGTCCAAATCTTGATCCCTTTATCCCCTTACTGTGGTAAAGGAATTATGAATTTCACAAATAGTTTATAGCCACTTTCTTTGGTAAATTTTGCAAATGGTCTAGCTCCCCTTTTGAAATTTACTGTCCATTGTTCCTTGAGACTTCAGAAAGAATATTCATTGGAACATCTTGTTACATAGGTAAAATTTTTTTCCCCTCCTTTCTGTCAAACTTTCCTATCCTGTTGCAGAGAGAATTTTGCTACACAGAGGCAGGATTTACGGCCTGTGGGATGGGTTTAGTTGATAACAAGGGTGGAACCAGGCCATGTTTGTGGTACACAAGAAAGTGAAAGTGAAAGTCGCTCAGTCGTGTCTGACTCTTTGTGACCCCTTGGACTGTACAGTCCCTGGAATTCTCCGGGCCAGAAAACTGGAGGGGGCAGCCTTTCCCTTCTCCAGCAGATCTTCCCGACCCAGGAATCAAACTGGGGTCTCCTGCATTGCAGGTGGATTCTTTACCTACTGAGCTATCAGGGAAGCCCGGGTCTCTCTAGATGAGAAGTTGGGCATCAACAGGATCCCAGTTTACAGTCATTGATCTCCCCCATGCTGATGACTCCCCAGTGTCTCTTTGTAGCGCAGACCTCTTTCTGAAATGCAGGCCTTAGATCCAGCAGCTTACTGGGCTTCCCTGATCAAAATATTACAAACTTACCTCACATCATTATCTGAACCCCACCCTCCATCCCAAATACCCATCCATCTTCATGTCATTTCTCTTCGGTCTTAATAAATGGCACCTAGAAAATCTACTTAATTGTTCAAATCAGAAACCTGGGAGTCTGAGCCATCTCTAGGTTCTTAAGCTTGTGTGTGCTGCCACAATCCCTTCTGCAATCTAGTGATGTCTAGTGACACCTTTCAAAATCATGGTTTTACCTCCAGGGGGCTGTTATGGAAACCAGTGATATGGAAATTCAGTTCTATGTGGATCATTTGGAATCTGTGAATTTCCCCTCTCTCTCTTACATCTCACAGTGGTTCAGCATCAGTCACCAGTCACCTTCTGGATAGTCTACATGTATATGCTAAGTCATGTCTGACCCCATGAACCGTAGCCCGCCAGGTTCCTCTGCCGATGGGATTTCCCAGGCAAGAATACTAGAGTAGGTTGCCATTTCTTCTTCCAGGGGATGTTCCCCAGCCAGGGATCAAACCTGCCCCTCCACAGGAGGATTTTTTACCACTGAGCCACCTGGGAAGCCCTTCTGGATAGCATTCAGTTTCATCTTATCTAACGTAGCTGCTACTTCTTTAATCCAGGCCTTCATCATCTCTCATTTGAATTACTCAGGTAAATAAACTCAGGTAAAACTCAGCAAAAACTCAGGTAAAAAAAATGGAACCCCTGCCTATGCAGAACCTAGTTTTGACAGTTGTCAACATAACAGCTCAACTAACTTGCCAGTCATGCTTGCTAATGATGAGGTTGAGGTTAGAGGGTTTTTTTTAGAGTAAAGTATATAAACATTGAAATGCATAAATCTTAGATATACAGTTTGGATACATGAATCCTCAACCCACCCTTCCTTGTGTCAAACTCATGTTTTGAAGTTAAAGAGCTTTTTGATTTTCCCAGAAGTTCCCTCTTACTTTCTTACTCTCTTCCCAGTCAAGGCAAGCAGTGTTCTGTTTTTTTAAAATCTTAGTTCAGTTTTACCTGTTCTAGAATTTCATAGAATTGGAATCATACAGCATATATTCTTTTTGTGCTTGACTTTCACTCAATGTAATATGTATGAGATTCATCTATAAAGTTGCCTGTATTATTAATAGTTCATTCATTATTATTGCTGAATGTCAGCCCATTGTATAAATAAACCACAGTTTGCTTGTGAATCTCCTGTTGAGAGATTGTTTGTTTAGATCTGGTTGTTTAGATCTTTGACTATTGTGAATAAAGCTGCTTTGAACATTCTTGAAGTCTTTTTGTGGGCATATGCTGTCATTTCTCTTGGATAAATACCTGGCAATGGGGTTGAAGGGTAGGTTATGTTGACTTTTATAAGAAAAGAAAAAACTGGTAGATCTTTTCCAGAAGTACCATTTTATTTCCCACTAGCAAAGTATGAGCATTCTAGTTGGGCTGCATCCTCACTAACATTTGTATCGTCTGTTTAAAACCTACTGTTTTGGTAGGTTCATGATGAGATCAGTGTGGTTTTATTCTGCATTTCCCTGGTAACTGATGCTATAAAGCATTATTTCTCTTTCAACATTTTTATGTTTTCTTTGGTGAAGTGTCTTCTGGGCTCTCTTTTTTTTTTTCTCTCTTATTTTGTTAATTTTCTTTCTTTCTTTCTTTCTTTTTTTTTTTTTGTTATCTCACACCCTAGTAAAGTAATGCTCAAAATTCTTCAAGCCAGGCTTCAACAATACATGAACTGTGAACTTCCAGATGTTCAAGCTGGTTTTAGAAAAGGCAGAGGAACCAGAGATCATATTGCCAACATCCACTGGATCATCAAAAAAGCAAGAGAGTTCCAGAAAGGCATCTATTTCTGCTTTATTGACTATGCCAAAGCCTTTGACTATGTGGATCACAACAAACTGTGGAAAATTCTGAAAGAGATGGGAATACCAGACCACCTGACCTGCCTCTTTAGAAATCTGTATGCAGGTCAGGAAGCAACAGTTAGAATTGGACATGGAACAACAGACTGGTTCCAAATAGGAAAAGGAGTCCGTCAAGGCTGTATATTGTCGCCCTGCTTATTTAACTTATATGCAGAGTACATCATGAGAAACGCTGGCTGGAGGAAGCACAAGCTGGAATGAAGATTGCCGGGAGAAATATCAATAACCTCAGATATGCAGGTGACACCACCCTGATGGCAGAAAGTGAAGAAGAACTGAAGAGCCTCTTGATGAAAGTGAAAGAGGAGAGTGAAAAAGTTGGCTTAAAGCTCAACATTCAGAAAACTAAGATCATGGCATCTGGTCCCATCACTTCATGGCAAATAGATGGGGAAACAGTGGAAACTGACAGACTTCATTTTTCTGGACTCCAAAATCCTGCAGGTAGAGACTGCAGCCAAGAAATTAAAAGACGCTTACTCCTTGGAAGGAAAGTTATGACCAACCTAGACAGCATATTAAAAAGCAGAGACATTACTTTGCCAACAAAGGTCTGTCTAGTCAAGGCTATGGTTTTTCCAGTGGTCATGTATGGATGTGAGGGTTGGACTATAAAGAAGGCTGAGCGCTGAGGAATTGAACTGTGGTGTTGGAGAAGACTCTTGAGAGTCCCTTGGACTGCACGGGGATCCAACCAGTCCATCCTAAAGGAGATCAGTCCTGGCTGTTCACTGGAAGGACTGATGTTGATGCTGAAACTCCAGTATTTTGGCCACCTGATGTGAAGAGCTGACTCATTTGAAAAGACCCTGATGCTGGGAAAAACTGAAGGCAGGAGGAGAAGGGGATGACAGAGGATGGGATGGTTGGCTGGCATCACCGACTCAACGGACATGAGTTTGGGTGGACTCCGGGGGTTGGTGATGGACAGGGAGGCCTGGTGTGCTGCAATCCACGGAGTTGCAAAGAGTTGGACACAACTTAGCGACTGAACTGAACTGTAAAGGATTTAAAATTTCTAGATATAAGTCTCTTATCAGATATATGTTTAGTGAATATTTTCTTCCAATGTGATACATGCTCATTAACTTTCCTAGTGTTATTTTTCTTAAGCATAAAAATTTTCATTTTTCCTTTATAGTATTGCTTTCTGATTCCCATCAGAGAAATCTTTACCCTGTCCTCTATGAAGATATTCTCCTATGTTTTCTTCTAAAAGTTTTATATATTAACTTTCATATTTATATCTATGAGCAATTTTGAATTAATTTTTGTGCATAGTATAAGATGAAGATATCTTTTCCCATATGGGTATCTAGCTGTTCCAGCATAATTTGTTGAAACGACTTCTTAATTTATAGAATCGTGTTGGTTACTTTATCAAAAACCAATTGCCTGTATAATTGTGTATCCATTTCTGGACTCTCTGTTCTGTCCTCTTGATCTGTTTGTCTGTCTTTATGTCAATTTCACCCTCTAAATTAGAGGTATCTTAAAGTCCTGTAGTATAACTTTCCAATCTTTGTTCTTTTCTAGCAATTATTTTACTGTTCTAGATACTTTACATTTTCAATTAGATTTTAGAATTATGTCAATTTTTATTTATAAAGCCCTGCTGGGATTATGACTGGGTTGCATTGACTCATCTGGTTAATTTGCATGCATAGTTTCTTGGTTAGCTAGGGACGGAGGGCGTTATTTGCAGATTTCAGTATTCACTCCCTTTGTGACCTCCTTATTTCCAATATTTCCCTGTAACTTTCTGGAAGTTCTGCCTTCCCTGAAATAATCTGACATCCCAGCCCAGTAAGAAAGCTGAGGCTTTCTGCAGGCCCGGCTATGTATGGAGTGAGAGTGCTCTCGGTAAACATTTGCAAACTTGCAAACTTCATCCGTTACAGTTTACCTTTTAATGGCAGTCTTCTCCAGTTTTTGCCATACCTTGGTCACTTTTCAGTATTTTTTAGTAGTTAAAAAAAATTGCACAGATTTTATCATTGTTCTTTGTGGAACAGTTGTTTTGAGCTGTTAGGTGCTCTGCTGTTAGGAAAAGTCTGAACATCTCCTTCAACTGACATGCCTTATTTCCTTGCCTCTTATTTCAGCTTCATAATCCACCTGCCCATGGTCCCCAGAGCTATCTTCCAAAAATGCAAACATGAATAAACCATTCCTTGATCAGTGGCTCTTCATTGCTTTCATTGTTCCTCATTATTTTCTTTTCTTAGATTGTCCATATTTATTTCATGTGGTCTTTGGTTTTACTGACCATTTGGCATTTCCCTAGACAGACCCTTCCCTGGAAAAATCTCCCCTTCTTTGCATATGAAATGGTTCCTTTCTGAAATGCCTCTCCCTTCTTCATAGCCTGGCTAACTCTTATAGTTCTTTGAAAGTCAGCTGAAAGCATTAACGCTCATGGGAAACTACCTCAAATTGTGTTACTCATGTTTTCTTATTTTCCCATTGTTTTTGCTATATGTTAGTATCATAGAGCTTATCAACTTGCATTTAATTATTTAGTCAGTTACTTGTTACCTCAAGTATGAGGCTTTGAGCTCCTTTAGAGAAGGGTCAATGTCTTAGTCATTTTTGATTGTCCATCACCTAGTATTCTTGTCAAAGGAAATAAAGGAAGATGGATGGGCGTTATAGTCAAATTATGGTTGCTTTGTAAATGCAGACTGTAAATTGTAGGTACCTGACCGGGCTTCCCAGGCGGCACTAGTGGTAAAGAATCCGCCTGCCAATGCAGGAAACATGAAAGATGTGGGTTTGATCCCTGGGTCAGGAATATCCCCTGGAGGAGGAAATGGCAACCCATTCCAATATTCTTACCTGGGAAATCCCATTGACAGAGGAGCCTGCCAGGCATGAAGAGTAGGACATGACTGAAGCAACTTAGCACGCATCTGACTATCCTAAATTATTTTCCCTTAGTCCTTTTGTTCATGGCCCTGGTTATGTTTATTTTTGCATGCATGCACAGTTGTATCCAACTCTTTGCAGTCCTATGGACTGTAGCCTGCCAGGCTCCTCTGTCCATGAGATTTCCCAGACTAGAATACTGGAGTGGGTTGCCTTTTCCTTCTCCAGGGGATCTTTCCTACCCAGGGATTGAACTTGTGTCTCCTGCATTGGCAGGCAAATTCTTTATCATATTTTATTGCCAGTGTGAAATTAAGGTCAAAGTAGAGCCATAGAAATGCCCCATTCATCCAGAGCAGAGCCTTTCAGGAGCCTTAGAATATGTGTATTCCTTAGATACATGTATATAATCCTTTAACGAGACTAAAGGACATTTATGAGTAGAAAGCAGTGACAAAATAAAGAAACAATGATGCAACAGTTTCACTTATTGAGAAGTGATGTATAGTTTTGTGAACACAAGGGAAAGGGCTGATTATGATTTCAAAACTCAAGCATCTCTTGAAGCTCCATGGTCAGCAGCATGGCACAGGGGACACTAACAGAAGCTTGAGCATAAACTGCTCTCTGTTGCCGGACACAGGCACCAAATCCACGTGTATTTATTTGGGCATGTCAGCCAGCTTCTCTTTCCCCCTTTCTCTTTTCCCTTCCTTCTCTCCCGCCTCACTTCTTCCCTTCCCTGTTTCTCCTCTCTTTCCTCCTCCCTTTCTCTCTTCCCTCCCTTCTCTGGGTTCCTTCATTTCTTCCCCCTCTCCCACATTTTCAAAGATTTTTCCCACAATTGATGATTATTTTATTATCCCCCCTTTCTTTTTCTTTTTTTTTCTTCTCCCCTTGGATTAATCTGCAAAACACTGCCTTCCTATATTCACTGCCCTTTTGCTCCAAGCCTCCCAGCAGGAAACCTGACCCCTCAGATACCTCTCCTCACAAGGCCGTTTCCTTTTATCCTTCCTTAAGACACCGATAATCCACTTCCTCTGTTAAATTCCCTCAGACTCGTTATTTGCGTGTTTACAGGTGTTTATATACATGTATACTCTTTTTTTAAACTTTTAATTACAAAAATAATAAATGTATTATTCACATTGGGTTTCCCAGGTAGTACAATGGTAAAGAATCTGCCTGCTAGTCTGGGCAATGCAAGAGATATGGGTTCTATCTTTGGGTCAGGAAGATCCCCTGGAGGAGGACGTGGCAACCCACTCCAGTGTTCTTGCCTGGAAAATTACATGGACAGAGGAGTCTGGTGGGCTTCTACAGTCTGTGTGGTCGTTGCAAAGAGTCGGGCATGACTGAGCAACTGAGCACACACACATTATTCATATAGAATATAGTATAAAAATGGAAAATCTCTCCTTTAAATGTACCTGCTCCCAAAACACCTCTTTCCCCCAATCCAGAGGTAACTGCACTTAACCATTTGCTGTGTTGTGTGTGCTTCCACATTTTTTCTAAGCGTCTGTGAATGCACACACATGCTTACATATAGCAAAATGATGAAAATATTTGCTCACTGCTATGGTGATGATGAAAATATTTGCCCACTAGTATGGTAATGTAAATAAATCCAGAATTCATCACTTAAAAATAGGTTCTATTCTTTAAGTGAACTAAACTATATTTAAATGCCTATCAAGTGATATGTTAGAGGGCAAATCATTCATCATATCATTCTGATAATTTTCAGAGCGTTTATGGATTCCTCGTTGGTATGGTGCAGCTGTCTCTAGCTAAGTGATAGCCCTGTATGATCCGTGGGTTGAAATAGGAAACGCATCAGTCTGTTCCACAGCTCACTTGTGGCATTGATAAGTATCAGGTCATTGAGCCCAGGGTTTTGTTACCAACAGAAGGCAGCTGGACACACACCTGAATGCATGGACGTGGAGAGCTGGTGCTCTGGCTCCCGGGTGAGGGCCCCTGGAAGCCACCTGCTTCACCTCCTATGCATGTTGGGCTCCAGGTGCATCTGCACTAGCTCTGTTTCCTGGTCCAGTAACCCACCTCTGAGACCCCCACTGGACAGTGTCGTTGAGTGATCTGTGGGCTTATTAAGTGTGGCATTTCTCTTTCCCCATCTCTACGGAAGTCTTTAAATAGTTTAACAAAGAATGTGGCTGTGGAGATTCAGTGACTCAGCAGTAAAGAATCTCCCTGCTGTGTAGGTTATGTGGTTCGATCCCTGGGTTGGGAAAATCCCCCGGAGGAGGAAATGGCAACCCACTTCAGTATTCTTGCCTGGAGAATCCCATGGGCAGAGGAACCTGGTGGGCTACAGGCCATAGGGTCGCCAAAAGTCAGACACGACTGAAGTGATTGAAGACGCACACAGCTGTGCCCGTGAAGAAAATGTGTGTGTCAACCCTGTGTACAACTCACACATGTTAAATTCATTACATGTGCGTATGTGTATACACAAGCGTTTATGCATCCATACACCTCAAAGCGCGGGCACAGTTGCTGCTGCTGCCTCTAAGTCGCTTCAGTTGTGTGCGACCCCATAGACGGAAGCCCGCCAGGCTCCCCCATCCCTGGGATTCTCCAGGGAGGAACACTTGAGTAGGTTACCATTTCCTTCTCCAATGCATGAAAGTGAAAAGTGAAAGTGAAGCCGCTCAGTCGTATCCGACTCTTGGTGACCCCATGGACTGCAGCCTACCAGGCTCCTCCGTCCATGGGATTTTCCAGGCAAGGGTACTGGAGTGGGGTGCCATTACCTTCTCCGCAGGCACAGTTAGGTAGACAAGAAATAAGAATGGCAGAGGTACTTGGGTAGAAAGTGAGGGAGAAGAGGAAAGACCACAGGTCCAGAGAAGTGTCCACATTTACCCTCCTGGAATGAGTGTTTCCCTGCCAGACTTGACGAAAACCCCTTGAGTGTTGTTTCCTCATCAGTCTTCCCAAGGATATTTAGCATTTGCATTTTTCTGAGCACTGAAGACCACAAACTGCCCTGCTGGATCTTGCACTTGGCTCCCCAACTTAGATGAGAAGAACTAATCCTCATTTCCAAGAGCCAAGAAGTTAAAAAAAAAAAAAAAGAAACAAAGAAAGAAACAAAGAAAAACAGAGAAAGAAAGAAGGAAGAGAGAAGTGAGTCAGAGGACTTCTGCCTGTGCGTCTGAGTCAGCTTAGTGTGTTAAGAAAAAAAAAAAAAAGAAGCTATGTGTGGAGACCTGCCTGGAAAAACTGCTGAATGGAAAGACTTGAGGATGGCTTATAGACTTTGACAGCAGACTAAGAATTTTCGTGCCTCTTTGGAAATGGTGAGCAGCCACTAATAATGCTCCCGTGACATCACAGAAATCTTGACGCGTGCTTGTCCTGCTCATTCTCTTATGAAGCCCATCCCAGCTCCTTTTCACACAGGCCCTTCGCTTAAGCGGGTTGAGGGAGAAGAGGAGGCAACAAGGCAGGTGGAGGCGCTGGTCTCCCCGACAACCATGTACCTCAACAGTCAGGTGGCCTTTTTGGAGAAGAGGCCATTTGATAAAGGTGCCCTGTGAGCAGTCGGCTACTATCAGCAACTCAGACAATGTGGGACCGCTGGAAAGCAAAACACCCCTGGATGGGGGGAAGGTTGAGTTCAATTTTATTTTTTATTGTGTGTGTGTTGGGGGAGGTGATGATAAATGTGTGTGTTGTGGGCACAGATGCAGTTTTATGATATTAATGCACATGAGGGTGAACATTTTAGTTTTGTTTACAGTAGGGGGAAAAAAAACCCTCCACGGTTACAGATTTGATGTGGTAGAAGTTGCACCGAAGCTTCTAGTTTTACCCTGTTTTCACAAACTTGTGACTTTCCGAGGAAAATCTCTGTCTGACTGACCTATTTCAAAAGCAGCTTGGAAAATGGGAGGTTTTTAAAACGGTTTGTAATATGCTTTTCATGTTGCTCAAACTATGACTGTGAATTCTGTTTGATTCAATATTGAACCTGTTGGAGAGTTTAAATACAGTCCACATGCAGGCCTCTATCAAATGCTCTGTGTACTTTAATATTTTGTTTTCATAAAAAGTGGAATTTGTCTTTTTTTTTTTTTAATAGTAGCTTCTTTCCCCTCTGATATTAGTAAATGCACCTCTAAGGCATAGGTGAGCACAGTTACGATTACCCTCTTTCAGTGGCAGCTGGAGATGCCAGTCTGGGGTACAGACCCGCCAGGCAGCGTACTCACAGATGTGTTCTTATTACTGTATCGCTTTGTAAAGCAAAGTTCATTTTCTAGAACTAAAATTCCAGTTGCATGTCAAGGATCTTCTTACCAGACCCTAGTAGTATTTTAAAACATGGACCTAAATTAGTCACCCAAGAAATATTTTAAGGTATCCAGTTAAGAAAGTAAGTTTAGAACATCCCTGGTGGTCCAGTGGTTAAGACTCCGAGCTTCCAACGCTGGGAGGGGGTGTGGGTTTGATCCCTGGTTGGGGAAGTTCTGCAAGCCGTGTGGCTCGGCCAGGAAGAAAAAGAAAGTCTAAGTGACTGAAAAAAGTTTGGTAATGTTCGCAGCCCCCAGACTTGCTTACTCATTTGTAAACCTCAGAGGTCTCACCATGTATACTGTCTGTGCATTGAGATGTAGGATTTTTCTCACCTTCTGGACACTCTCCCTGTCATGATAGAAAGAACATAGATTTAGAGTCAGTCTTGAATTTGAATCCCCTTTATGACTTCTGTGGCCTTCAGCAGGTTACAGAAGCTCTGAAGATAATGGCTACAGGTTAGTATTGGAGTGAGGATTAATGCAGATTAATTTCATAAAACCTCAATCCACATTAAGGATGTGGAAAACATCAGTTTCTCCATTTTTCTTGTTCCCTGATTGTCATTATGTGTGTGTGTGTGTTTTCTTTGTGAGCCTTTCTCCTCAGTTTAGATAGAAGGTGATCTTGATGTGTCTGAATCCGGATTCTGCCAACAGGATTTTTTCTGAATTGCTCTCTTGTCTTGATAAACAGCCACCCATTCCGCCTAGCTTCTGATCAATATCTTGTTTCTCAGTTCCTCTGTGCTCCCCTGGGTGCACAGAGGCCCTGTCACATAGGTGACCCATCACTTGGGGACCCTTTGGGGTCACTATTTCAGGGCTCCAGCATCTCCTGGGGGTCAGGTCACCTTTGCAGGCGGACTCTCTAAAGCAGTAATCTGTTTTTTTGGCAAAGAGCCTAATAGCATCTTCTCTGCAAGTTAATCATGTTTATTCACTCTGATCAGAGTGGGGATTTTCCCGAATTGTCATGTCTTTGCAGAGTGTTTCCAACCATTATGTGCTATAAATGTAGCATCATTTTATGCTTCTACTTGTTTTTGCTAATATAAGAGAAATCCCGTTATAAATAATTCCAAGGGATTTTGTGGATTATTTCACTGGTTCCAAATAAGAGAATGGCTCCCTAGATCGTGGAGCTGCTGTCATAGATGGAGTCTGTCGATGTAAAATGGGGCATAATGCGATTGCCCTGTGGGCGCCATCCTTGTACAGAATGACGTCTGCTCAGAGAAAGCTAAAGCTAACAGGGGAGCAGGTCTCTGCATCTGGCAGTTCCCCCCATCCTGCGATACTAACTCGGAGCATTTCACCCCACTGTGACACTGACTCACCCATCCTCTCTCCACCCCTGTTGTCTAGTTCTGATGTGCTCTGGCCCCACTAATTCTAGGGCTATACTGGCTTATGCCTCTTTCATCCTAGGAGGAAAGAAAGCTGGTCTTTACTAATAAAAGTGTGAAAACTGAAATGTCACCACTTTCAACACAAACAATATATATTTGTTGACTGTATGACTACAACAACTTGGAATAACTGCCAGCCGTGTTTCCAAATATTTGAGGCCTATTTAAGTAAAGAGACATGAATAATTTGAAACTGGAATCTTTTTTTTTTTTTGCATTAGCAACACATGTGATGAAACCTTAAAAACAAATTCTCATTCTTAGGAGTGGTTGCCTCTGGGGAGTAGTATCAGGAGCTGGTCTGGAGACTTAGGCTGTTCATTATAAACCATTCTGCATGCTTTCTTTTTTTAAATCAGATGTATGTATTACTTTGACTTTTTAAAAAATCCCTCCCTTAAGTAGGCTTAGTTCAATTTAAGTAAAATTTGCTGAATGCCTTGTGCCAGACATTGTGCTGGTCATCTCAGCTCAGCAACGAATAAGGACCAGCTCTTGCTTGGGAGTTCATAGTCTAGTTGGAGAGACAGAACAGACCATAGGCATATTAAAATAATATGATGCCAGCTTAGAGGGAGGTAGCCATGGAGTTAAGTGTCTCCCTCCCCAGATATTCTATTAATACATTTATTTTTAATTTCTGTCTTTATGATGAGTGTATCTGAATAGCATTCTAATGATCACAGTTTTGGTTTTAGTGGAAAAAGAATAGATGAAACTTGATCTAATCTTACTCGACATGGAAGCCTCCAAAATGAGTCAGAGAGAGAGGCATAAAACCAGTCATGAGTTTTATTTTGCTCCTTTCTCTCTGGACATGAGTTTAAACAGTGTAAACTGGACCAAAATCATAACTAGGAATAAGGCTGTGCATGTCTCAGGACATTTTTCATTCCCTTAAGCCCAAAACTGCCCATTTCTGTGTCCACATGCAGAGAATTTTTAGTGACTTCCAATGATTCTAGTGCACCCAAGAGCAATGCCATCTTATTATTAGAGGGTGTTTCCCAGCTTGAGTTAGAAGCAAGCCGAGCATCTGTCTCAAGCCCTAAGTCCTTCTGGTTTTACTGACAAAGCTTCCAGATTCATCTGGGGTCTGGTAGACAGATTTGAGTAAATCTCTCAGCTTGTTCAGTAGCTCATGAGGTTCCGCTTTCCTCAAAGAACAAAGCAGCATTACTCTGTATATCACCAGAGTGTACCAAGTCATTTTGATTTTTAAAATATTGTTGAACTATAGCATTAAAATAGCTTTGAAATAAAGGTTCATGTTTTGTAATATCTAGCTATTCCTCTGTCTTGTTCAAGAGAAAATTTTCTTCAGTTCAGTTCAGTCACTTAGTCATGTCCAACTCTTTGCAACCCCGTGGACTATAGCACGCCATCACCAACTCCTGGAGCTTGCTTAAACTCATGTCCATGGAGTTGTTGATGCCATCCAACCATCTCATCCTCTGTCGTCCCATTCTCCTCCTGCCTTCAATCTTTCCCAGCATCAGGGTCTTTTCCATTGAGTCAGTTCTTTGCATCAGGTGGCCAAAGTATTGCAGTTTCAGCTTCACCATCAGTCCTTCCAATGAATATTTAGGACTGATTTCCTTTAGGATGGACTGGTTTGATCTCCTTATAGTGCAAGGGACTCTCAAGAGTCGTCTTCAACACCACAGTTCAAAAGCATCAATTCTTTGGTGCTCAGCTTTCTTTATAGTCCAATTTGTACATCCATACATGACTACTGGAAAAACAATAGCTTTGTTAGGCTAAAATTTGCTTAATTTTGTACAAAAAGTCTTTTTGGCTTAATATTGTGGGTTTGTGATAGCCACAGCACCAAAAATATCTGCAATAGATATGATGCATATCACACAATATGAATCTTTTTTCCCACAAACTAGTAGGTAAATGCTTTATTAGGGATTTAAGAAAATGATTTGTATAAAAATGAATGAACATGATTTCAAAGATAAAATATAAATTCAGATAGGAAATAAAAAGCAGAATTATTCAGGACTTCCCTGGTGGTCCAGTGGTTAAGATTCTGTGCTTCCACTGCAGAGGGCACAGGTTTGATCTCTAGTCGGGGAATTAACATCCCACATGCCGTGTGATGCAGAAAAAATAGATCAGAATTATACCAAAATAGAAATTGATGATCACATAGATTCAACTTCTATGTATTTCATTCAACAATTGCCTTAAATGAATGGAGTATGTAACTAAGTTTTATTAATTCACCCCAAGACTATAAGATGATATTAAATTCTAAATACATAAGCAAACCTTAAATACTCCTAAAATATGTTGTTAAAATCCACCTGGGTATAACTAATTACTTTTTAAAGTGACTATCTAGTTTTTATTAACCAGTGAATGGTACTGCTTTCATCTTCACTGACTGATTAGAACTAATTTTAAAAAATTTTTCTTCATTGAAATACAGTTGATTTACAATATTGTGCATGTAATTTCTACTGTATAGCAAAATGATTCAGTTATTATATACAAATATAGGTGTGTGTGTGTGTGTGTGTGTGTGTGTGTGTGTGTGTGTGTGTATGTGTAGGCTTCCTAGGTGGCTCAGTGGGTGAAGAATCTGCCTGCAATGCAGGAGACAAAGGAGATGTGGGTTTGATCCCTAGATGGGGAAGATTCCCTGGAGGAGGGCATGGCAACCCACTCCAGTATTCTTACCTGGAGAATCCTATGGACAGAGGAGCCTGATTGGCTACAGTCTGTAGGGTTGCAGAGAGTTGGACATGACTGAAGTGACTGACCATGTGCAAACATGTGCATGTTATTTATATATATGTGTGTATACATATATAACACATTCTTTTTCATATTGTTTTCCATTATGGTTTATTGTAGGATATTGAATAAGGTTCCCTGTGCTATACAGTAGGACCTTGTTGTTTGCCCATTCAATGTATAATAGTTTGCATCTGCTAATCCAGAACTCCCAGTCCATCTCTCCCCCATGTCCCCTCCACCTTGGCAACCATAAGTCTGTAGGGTAATTCTTTATAGCTCGCTTTGGTTGAGATAGCTGTTACATTAGCTTCAAATTTTCAGGAACATTTGGGGTCAATATCTTTTTACAGCTCTTCATCCTCAGCTGCCGTAGTTGGATTCTACCTGAAGTGGAGTTGGTCTGCTGTATTTATCGTAACATGCTCTGGCTTCTCCTGCATCTGCTCTTATTTCTCCCTTGAAAGTGGCAGAAGCAGAAAGCGTGACTATTATCATGTAGTATGGCTCCATAATCAGCATGATGAATCCCTGTGTATAAATGCTTTCTTTTCTCAGCTTTTCCTGACCCACTTTCCATTTTTTTAAGAAGACAAAATTGTCTTTCTGTTCCTCCTGACTTCTTCAGAAATCTCTTACAGTAACTGGTATTTTCATCTTCTGGCACCTCTAACGATTACAGCGTGCCTCTCGGGTAGAATACAGAGTGCCCACATGTCATCTTATAAAACAAGTACTTTTCTGCAAGAGTTAGTTTCTCTGATGAAACCACCATATAGATCATTTAATAGAAAACTCAGAAGATTTGAGAGCACAATTTAACAGCCATTCAATCAAGCCACAGCAATTTCTTTTGTCCCTTCGTGTAAAGGAGGGCTGGAGAAAGGTTTGGCTTGGGAGTTGGAAGGCAAGAAGACAAGGCTTGGGTCTTAGGAGGGAGGGGAGAAAACTCAAGATACCTGGGTGCATCAGAGTGCAACAGGATTTTACCTGGGTGGGCAAGTGGGGGAGGTGGGCTGTGCACCAAGTCTGGTTGCCTCCCTTTCTCCTAGGACATGGCCTTCGCTTACTTTTTGTTTGAAGCAGCTGGAAAGACATTTTTTGTTGTTCTGAGTCAGTGCTTAGCTTTTGAAAAAGCAGCTTGGGGAGAGTCATCTATTGTCATCCCTTCTGGGTTTTAGCTCAGTGTGATAAGGTTACTTAAACATGTGTGTGTTTTTAATGGCTATGAAAATAAACTACTCATGTTCACATGTCTCGCCTCCTCCCCACTGTTAAGCCCTGTGAAGGATGCAGGGAACAGCAACTTTCAGTTCTTCTAGCTGTTCATTCTGGTGTTTGTTTTCCTCTTCATTTTTAAACACCTTGTTTGTGCTACTGTTACTTGATTTGCCCTTTGAAGATGTTATTATACATTATAGTACTGGCTTCTTTCTATGAATGATAAGGTTTGAGACTAACATCCCTGAGTCCCATCTGTCATGCTTTCTCTTCCTCATATATTTACATCAAAGTTTTGGGTTAAATTTAATAATTATACTATTTGTCGTTGTTTAGTCGCTAAATCGTGTCTTACTCTTTTGTGACCCCATGGATTGTAGCCTGCCAGGCTCCTCTGTCCATAGGATTTCCCAGGCAAGAATACTGGAGTGGGTTGCCATTTCCTCCTTCAGGGGATCTTCCTAATCTTCCAGGGATCGAACCTATGTCTCCTGCATTAGCAGGAGGGAACGAGCCAGGAGGGAAGCCCATATTATTTATACTGTAATGTTATGTAACACTGTAAATAATAGCTGACATGTTGGGCACTTTCTAAATGCAAGACACCTGTTAAGAGCTTTAGACACACAATAACTTACCTTTATAACAACAGTATCAAGTAGGTACTGTTATTTTTTTCTAGTATGCAGATGTGGACATTGAGAAACAGGCTAAGTAACTTTTTCATAGTCATACAGGTTGTAGTTGGTAGATTTCAGATGAAAGGAAATCTGGCTCTAGAATCTGCTTTAAAAATTCTTTTTTGTTGGAGTACAATTGGTTTACAATGTTGTGTTAGTTTCAGGTGCAGTGAAGTGATTCAGTTATACATATGCATATATCTGCTTTTGTTTTTCTTTTTTAGATTCTTTTCCTTTATAGGTCATTACAGAGTACTGGGTAGAGTTCCTTGTGCTATACGGTAGGTTCTTATTAGTTTCCTGTTTTACATAAAGTAGTGCATAGATGGGGGCTTCCCTGGTGGCTCAGTGGTAGAGAATCTGCCTGCCAATACAGGAGACTTAGTTTCCATCCCTGTGTCGGAAAGATCCCCTGGAGAAGGAAATAGCAACCCCCTCCAGTGTTCTTGCCTGGAAAATCCCATGGGCAGAGGAGACCGGTGGGCTACAGTCCACTGGGTTGTGAAAGAGTTGGGCATAACTTAGCAACTAAACAACAGGAAGTGCGTACATGTCAGTCCCAATCTCCCAATTTATGACTGCTCCCTACCCCCTGGTAACCATGTTTTATTTTCTACATCTGTGATAGAATCTGCTTTTCATTACATACTCTAAGTTACTGTGATTTTGTACATACTGTTCATAAAGGAGTCGTATGTGCACTACCACTTTTTTTTCTTTCATTTTAATTACTGTCATTTCCTTCTTTTCACTTGTCACTGTCTTTCTTTCTTTTTTTCTTTTTGGAGCCCCTGATACCTGGAAGTTGGGTGCCTTGAATTGATCTTCTCTTTTACCTTTATCTTCATTATCTTTCGGCCTGCACTTTGGGAGACTGCCTGAATTTTATCTTTTAACTCTTCTGTTGACTTTTTCTTCTGTGATGTTTTTAAATCCCAAGAACTATTTATTTGGGACACACCCCTTTGTTTGTTTGTTTGTTTTCAGGTCCTTCTTCCTGACTCTCTGCTGTGGTCCTGTCTTGTGTATTAGTGATCTCCTTTGTCAGGAGATCTGTGGCACTTCACAGGTCACAGAGATGGGGGGCTCTGAGGAGCTGATGGGGTGCACTCTGAGGGGGGCCCAGGCTTTTCAGTTAGCAGGTCTCACTGTCACATGGTCTGGGATCTGCTGATCTGTCCAGTTGAAGGATCCCCAGTTACCATCACCTGGAAGCTTTTATCCAACATAGAGTCTTCCAGACTTGTTCCTGGGCACATGTGCCTGCTACAGGTGTTGTGGGAGCCAAGCTTGGGGCCACAGACAGAGAGATCTCCTCATGGGTGCTGACTTTCAGTTCTCCCTTTTCAGACTCACGTTTACCACTGCACCATCCTCACATTCACACCAGCCCTCCCCACTTGTACCCCTGGTACCTGAAGACCCTCTTTTAATTTCTCTAGAGGGAGAATCTCACGTCTCCTGCACTGTGGGGGAAGGCATGTTCTCATGTTGAGTGCAGGGCAGGCGGGCTGTCTGCACCTTGCCGGACTTCCATGGGACCACTTCTCAGCGCTGAGCCTTGCTGAGGGCTCCAGTAGGGACTGGCATCTTCCCTTGGCTTTGCCCTTTGAGAGTTTTAGCTTTGTTCTCGTAGGTTGGTAATGACCTGTTTGTGCAATGTCAGTCTTCTGGAAGACTGGTGACATTTCCTTCTTTCTATGATCACTTCTCCCTTTCTCTTTGTCCTTGTGGAACTTCACTTTTTAAATTTAATTGCTCTCTTTACAGTGCATTTTGGGAAGGGAGCAGAGATAAACACCATGTTAATATGGCATGCTTAATGGAAGCCTGATTATATCACTGTTGAAAACATTTATTTTCTGGAGTTTGCTTCATTTTCCTATTAGGCTAGAACATCCTGCAGAGCAACAGAGTGGGTCCTTCTTCTTCCTGCTGGAGCCTCCCTGAGGTAGCCCTTTCTTTCTTTTCTCTCAACCTTCTGTATTCCTGTCTTTATCTGTAAATGAAAAGGACTGACTGTCAGGATTGAGGAACTATATCTGACATTCAGGGAAACCTGTGTTCAGCCAGGCTTCTTTTGGCTTTTTGCTTTCAGGCATCGTCTCTGAAAACCTTTCTATATCACAATGAAATACAAATGCCTGATATCAGCTTAAGGTCTAAGTGTAACTTCTCTTAGGAATGAGGATGAGGCTTTGGGAATGAAACTCTAATAAAGACTTTTTTCTTCTTAGCCAGTTGGAAGGCCGAACTGCTTTGGGGCTTAAGGGACTTTCTGGTGGTGGTGGTGGTTTAGTCGCTAAGTTGTGTCTGACTCTTGGGACCCCATGGACTGTTAGCCTGCCAGGCTCCGCTGTCCATGGGATTCTCCAGGCAAGAATACTGGAGTGGGTTGCCATTTCCTTCTCCATAAGGGTCTTTCTGGAAACCTCCATATCACACTCTGCCTGTCCTTAGAGTTGGCCCAGGCCTGAGGATGACTTGGCTGAATCACTTAGTTGTGGTGTGATTTAGGGCCTTATTTCCAGGAAGATCCTTGTGTTCACGTCTCACTGCAGAGGGCTGGGGTGGGATGGTTGTAAACTCTGGCAAGGGCATGCTTTCGGCAAGAATGCCCAGTGGAGGACTGTGATCACACAGACAGGACAAGGAGTGTCACTGGTAAAATCATTTTGAGATTCCTAGTTCTTGGACTTGCCCTGGGCAGTCACCTTGCCAGCAGGTTGGAAGAAGATGCGGGAGGCCTATGTAGATCAAACTTTAAACAGATGCAAAGCTGGAAAGAATGGTCAATGTAATCATTGACAAAAACCTGTCTCAAAATGATCTAAATACACTGGAATGCTGGGTTAAAAATAAGCAGATGACGTTACAAAGAGATAAATGTAAAATGTTATTTGGGAGTTTAAAAAAATCGATGATGATAATGGGAGGGAAAAAAAATTTACTGGCAGTAGTTCTGGTGGAGAAAAGACATTTAGGTTTTATTTGACTGAAAGCTCAATATAAGCTGCTAAATCTGGGGAGGCAACTAAAAAGCGGCATTAATGGAACCATAATGTATTGATCCTGGGAGGTAACACCCTGTTTGATGGTTAGACTCACCTGAAGGCTCGTGTTTGTGTATCTTTTATTCAGTTCAGTTCAGTTCAGTTCAGTTGCTCAGTCATGTCCAACTCTTTGCGACCCCATGAATCGCAGCACACCAGGCCTCCCTGTCCATCACCAACTCCCGGAGTTCACCCAAACTCATTTATCTTTTATTAGATGGAGCAAAATGAGAGTTTGCCAGAGAAGGGGCAATTAGCAAAGGGCCTGAGGATCTGGAAGCAGCATCTCGGGGGAAACCATTGATGGAACTGGTATTTAGATGGGCAACTGTCTTCTACTTGTTAGCTGCAAAACTTTAGGCGAGTTACTACCTGTTCCTCAGTGGCAGTGTGTGTGCAATGGAGAGAGGAGAGCGTTTCTGTGTGAGGTGAAGAGGGGAGCATGTCAGGAAGTGTTGGATGTTGAGATGGGAGAGAAGGAATGTGGGGTGGGGGGAGACTGTGACTGTCTCAGTTTATCCTGTGCTGCTGGTAGCTTGTGTGGTCACTCTTATTATCTTCCAAATCGGGATGTTGATAGCAAAAGGGGGTGCTTGTTAAATACACCAGGACAATAGATGTGAAACGGGACTGTGGCTGGTACCCCAGGCAAACCTGGAGGAGAGACCATCCTTGTCATGGGTGCTATTAGACAGGAAAACGGCCTTTTGGGTGGTAAGGGACCTGCCCTTGGAGGCACTTCGAACTTGGATGTCCTTCTGTTATGGACCAGCATGTCTGCCGTGGGTGGAAGTGAACTAAATGCACTTTTTTTAAGAACTTATTAACCACTGCTGCAAGTGATGCTCTGTTGGGGGTATCTGAAACAAGTTAAACAGAAACCATCCTGGCTTTCCCCAAATTCTTTTACATGTGCATATTTGGCAAAAAGTTGGGGGAAAGTTCCTTCTGAATTACGAAACTAAAGTGTGAAAGTCTGTTCACTGGGAACAATAATTCTAGTGTCCTTCAGGGAGCACCTTAAAAATACTGATTCCCGGGGTGCCACCCTGAACTTGCGTAGTCAGAACAGGGGCGGGGCATCTTAAGAAACCTGAGCTCTGCTAGGGTGACACCATCCACATCGGAGCTGAGCAGCAAAACACATTTATTAAATACTTGCTGGACCCGTGCTAGGACCCCATCAGAGTCGACCCAGGAGCCCTCAGTTGGCACCTTTAGAGGCTTAAAAATCAACGTTTTGATGATAATATAAACACAGAGCAAATGCCGAAGCGAGTAGATGGCTGGTCACTTATTTAGAGCTCTGGTCCTCAGACTGCTCTGTCCTTCTGGTCAGACGTATCACAGCACACTCTTATCACTGTTAGATGAGGCTGACAGTTGCTTCGTGGTGGGTGGAGGCCTTCCTGGGGACCAGGGGCAGACAGCACGCGTGTTGTGCCAGCCGTTCCCATGGAGAAGAGTAGCTCCTCTCGGATAGGCAGGTCCCTGAAAGTAAACACCCCTGCAGGTCAGGGAGGAGCCCTTCTCTCCCTCTCACTTCCCTCCCACTCCCACTGAGTCACCGCTGTGCCCAGGAAACGGTCAGTGGGCCTCGTGACACGTAAGAGACCCCTAGTCCAGGGGCTCCCGAAACGGAGATGCTCAGTGATCCTGTCTTGTGTGACAGTGGCCCTTCTTAGGAAGGAAGAAGTCTGCCCTGTGAGAATGGGTGACCCCAGACCTGAGAATTCTGTGCTTTCTAGTTTTCCGAATGGAAGGATTTTCTCTTGGAGGCAAGAGGGAAGTGTGAAAGGGGATTCGAGAAAAAGGTTAAATTTACTGAAGAAAATACAATTCCCATGAAAGGCAGATCAAAATTCTTGGGCTAATTATAATATAGCTTCTATTTCAGAGGACTAAAAAATAAGTGCTATTTTTTTCTTGAAACTTGAATCCACCTCAACAACCATAGTCATGTAGAAAGGTTTAAGAATCAAGGGCGCCTCCCAGGTGATGACTGAGCAGCTGACTCCTATGACGACTCATGTTCCTTCCTCTCTTCCATGATTTAACCCACCCAAGTCCGATTTGAGCCCAGTAAGAAGTGAGGTCATTGAAGGCCTGCACACCTTGTGTAAGAGCTAATATACATTTCAGCTGTTTCTGTGTCTACAACCAGAAACAGGAAGCAAAAAATCATAACAGGAGTCGAAAGCCAAGAAAGATTTGAGTGTTTCCATCACAGTTGTTCCTTAGAATGCCTCCAGATATGGGGGGCCCAGTATATGGGGGCATGCACATGGAAAACCAGTTGACAATAGAAGGCCAGTTGATAGAGGCCATCAATGGCAGGGAATGGAGAGAAGGGCTATGTATTTTCTGGTTGAAATAAGAATTAAGTGCATCAGGATTTGCCTGCTGCCTAGAAACTATACCCAGTTCATCTTCTCTTTAAATTCTTGGCTTCTAGGCCATATCTGAGAGCTCTTGGCAAGGTCTGACCCTAACAGGTCTGCTTCTGCCAATGCCTCACTCTGTTCTAGGTTGTCTCTCTCTCTCTCTCTTTTTTTTTTTTTTTGCTTTATTTTCTGCAGAGCATCTTTGCTTTCCCATGATTCAAGAGGGCGTCCTTTACTCTTTTAGTCACACAATGTGAAACTCACATCGAATGTATAAGGAGGGTAAGATTTATAAGCAGTTTTCAACAGCTCTTATAGGGGAATCCTGCATTGCTGTGCTTGATTGATTGAATTCGTCCTACCACTGGATTCCTGACATTGTTCTGGACTCTCTCATCAGGGATCCCATGCTAAAAATTACTCATAATAGATTGAGGGAAAAAAAGCCTAATGGTAGTTTCAGTAACAGGTACTATTTACAGGTGCCTTTGTATGAACACATTGGTATCCTTTTGGGGGGCTGCACGGGGTCTTTGTTGTGGCACTGGGCTTCTCTCAAGTTGCAGTGCAAGGGGCTGCTGAGTGCTTGGGCTCAGTAGATGCCGGGTGCAGGCTTAATTGCCCTACAGCATGCGGGATCTTAGTTCCCTGACCAGGGATTGAACACATGTCCTCTGCATTGGAAGGCAGATCCTAACTATTGGATCCACCAGGGAAGTCCCTAACACATTGGTATCTTTAATCTCTTCTGAAAACGGCATTATTGAATTGAGGCTCATAGAGGGTAATAGTCTTGCTCAGGGGTGCAAAGCTACTAGATAATAAAGCTTGGATTCTTAGTTTTGGTCTTTCTGACTCCAGAACCTGTGTGTGTACCTCTCTGAAAAAAATCAATAAATGATTTATTTGTCCAAGTCTTTAAAGGACATGGCAAGATACACCCCCCAGTGACCATAGGAAAAAGCTAGTCTTAGTTCTGTTTTTTTTCAAATTCTCTCCAGATGAGGAAGGCGTAAGCAGACACCAGCCTGAGCTACATGATTCAAGCCCTGCGGCCTGGATGAATTACATTCTAGGTTACAGAGAGAAGCTATTGAATTACAATTTAGAATCTTCAGAGAATCGTGGATAACAAATGGGACAGGAGCTGGAAAGCTGAGATAGGCAAACATTTTCTAGGTTTTGAAAAATGGGAGGACAATAGATGAGAGAGCCTGAGATCATTTCCATAAAGCATTCTTGAACAGGTTATGAAACAGACAATTTGTGAGTGCTTGGATAGGAAAACTGAGTGGTCCCTAAGTGCAAATATCAGCTCACTGAGACTATCTTGCCTGAGTATCATAATTTCTTTTCAAGAAAGTTCAAAGTTGCGAAGACTTAAGAAAGTAAATACAGCGGATATGGTATATCTGCGCTTCAGCAAGATGTTTGATAGTGTCTGTGTCAGTTCTCTTTCCACCCAGAGCTTCCTGGACAATATCAATAAATGCAAGCTGTATAAAAGGACGATCAGATAGCATCACCCCTGTTTGAATGACTTCTCCAGGGTCCTTACAGCCAATACCTGACCTGCACACAGATAGATTTCTCCCGTGGGCTTTGCATTGAAACTTTTGATCATAACTTAGGTGAGGATAAAAAGAACACGGAGAGCAAAATTATACGTGATCTGAAGTTAGAAGGGATAATGAGGACTTTGTTTGAAATAATAAGGTTTCAGAGAGGTCTGAATGGTTCAGAGAATGGAGCTAAGTCCTACTGAGACCATTCTTTGCCACTCCATCGACAACATAAAGTTCCCTGGTTGCTAGGAGTTGGACTGGTTGTTGGGTTTGGGAATCACAGCCTGTAGAAGGAGAATAAGAAGCAGACAGTGTCTTTAGTGGGGGGTTGATGAGGGTAAGCCAGGATGCTGGAGGGGCCCAGAGGAGATGAACTTCATGAAGGCTTGGGTGGGTGGGGGTGAGGAGAACTATTGAACCAAGCACAGCCTCCTGGAGAAGGCGCTCTTTGAACAGTTTTGAAGAATGAGAAGGAGTTGGCTGTGTGATCAATGTTGGGCTGAGGGGTTTCACATTTAGGGAGCAGCATTTAAAATGGTGGAGTGACCAGGAGCAGTGGGACTGGGTGTTAGACAACATGGAAAACCAGTTGATAGTGGCCATCAGTGGCGGGAGACTGGAACAGAGAGGTGTGTTATATACTTGCCTCACTTTTTTGTTCCCTGTTGCTGGATTATAGAATATGAGAGACCTTAGGAATTCTCTGAAGAAGAACAGCTGTAACACAAAAGGCACACTCTGTGATCTTAGCGTCCAGCCTTTTCCAAACTCACTGACCATGACAATCACTGGTCACTTGTTAAAAATGCTGTCTCTCTTGGAGATCTGATTTCTGTTAGAGTGGGACACATGTATTTATTTTTAAAAAAAAAACCAGTTAAGTTTGGGAAATACTGCTAAAGGTCATGATGAGCTATTTAAGATTTAATACAAGGAAGAAACACTGTTCTATTGGCATTAAAATGGGTTGTTCTGGCAACAGTGAAAGGAATGATTTCAGAGGGGTTGTTGTTGTTCAGTCGCTAAGTTGTGTCAAACTCTTTGTGACTGCATGGACTGCAGCACGCCAGGTTTCCCTGTTCTTCGCTGTCTCCTAGAGTTCACTCAAACTCCTGTCCATTGAGTCAGTGATGCCATCCAACCATCTCATCGTCTGTCGTCCCCTTCACCTCCCGCCTTCAATCTTTCCCAGCATCAGCGTCTTTTCCAGTGAGTCAGTTCATCCCATCAGGTGGCCAAAGTAGTGGAGCTTCAGCTTCAGCTTCAGTCCTTCCGATGAATATTCAGGGTTGATTCCCTTTAGGATGGACTTGTTTGATCTCCTTGCAGTCCAAGCGATTCTCAAGAGTCTTCGCCAGCACCATAATTCAAAAGCATCCCACTTGAGAGGGGTAAATACTTGTGATAATCTAGGCCTGAAATAATGAGTCCCTAGAAAAGGTCATTAAAAATAGACAGTTTAGATGGGCTTGTGAGAGACTGAAGTAAAGGTAATTGGATTTGCTTCTTACCTGGATGGAAGGGATGAGGAAAACCACTTTTCTGGCTTGGACTACTGCATGCTGTCATTCACTGGGCTAGGATACAGTAGACAGAGAGTTCTGCTTTGATTAAACTCATTTCAAGTTGCCTATGAAATATGCAGGTGGAGATACCCAGGTAGATAGATATATAGGTCTGGCATCTAGCAGAGAAGTTTGGCTGAACACAGAGATTTGATGCTTGACCATGCACCATGGTGGTTAACACCTTGGATATAACTGAGTTTGCATAGGAATCATGTCTAAAGTCAGAAGAGCAGAGGTCCAGAGCAGAACTCTGTGAGTCATTCAGAAAGCTGGTGAGGTATTCACAGAGGAATAGGGGAAGGAGGGGATGAAGGAAAAAGTGGGAGTGGGCTTCAAGAAGAGGATGAGCAGCAACTCTGAATGCTGCGAGGGCTTCAGGTAATAGCAGTAGTCAACAGTGATTATTCAAGTGCTTTCTATGAATGGACACTACCTGGTTGTTTTACATGTATTGCCTCATTTAATCATCATCATAACTCAGTGAGGTGGGTGTTGTTACTGTGCTGTTTGGTCACTAAGCTGGGTTCCTCTGTCCATGAGATTCTCCAGGCAAGAGTAGTGGAGTGAGTTGCCATGCCCTTCTCCAGGGGATCTTCCCAACCCAGGGACTGAACCCACATTTCCTGCATCTCCTGCACTGCAGGTGAATTCTTTACCCACTGAGCCACCTGGGAAACCCACTAACATGAGAAACTTATGCAAAAGACTATCTCACATATCACAGGATTCAGGATAGATAATATCAACCTTGTGGGGCCAAGGCGATTGAGCAAGGCTTACCCACAGCTAATTATTTTTATGAAATCCAATAAGGACTTCTGAATTCAGTGTCAGAAAACGGAAGAAAAAAAATAGGTGGAGTTAGGAGTTGCTTTGGTGCTTCTCCTGAAAATAACTGTCATATATTCCAGAAGTTTTCCTATCCACATCTCCTCCCACCTCATTCATGTCGCCTGCATTGCAGGCAGATTTTCTTTACCACTGAGCCACCAGGGAAGCCCTGGGGAGTGGTTAATACCGCAGTGAAATCAGAAGAAACTGAGGCAACAGAGCTGAATAACTTGGTTAACGCCATCCAGCTGATACATGCTAGGGCCAGAGTTGAAAATCAGTAAAAGGACTCTGGAGTCCTGTGTATTAACTATCACATCCACTCTGTTAGCCATCACTTCCTCCTTAGGAAGTGCAAGGGCTGAAAGACTGAAGCGTTTCCACTGAATTTGACAATAGAAAAGTCCTTCATAACCTGGGCTTTGCCTTGGTCCTGGAGGAAACCATTGTTCCTGGGTTGAATGCAACGCAAGGAAATAGAGACAGGAAGGGGAGATGGCTTTCTAAAAGGAGGACGAGTGGGCAGGAATTAGAGGGTAATATGAGGTCAGAAGGGAATTTTGTCTTAAGATGGGAAATTGTGTTTACATGCTGAGGGGAAAGAGTAAGTAGAAAGAAATTGGTTTAAGATTAAGGAGACTGAGGAAATGTTGGTTGAATTAAGAGTTCTCATCACAAAAACAGAAGAAAGAAACAATAGAAAAATGCAACTATGTGAGCTGATGGCTGTGCTCATTAGCTTGATAGTGGTGATTATTTCAGGGTGTATATATGTATCAGAATGTCAAGTTGTACACTTTAAATATAAATTTTTGCTTGTCAGTTACAACTCCATGAAGTTGAAAAAAGAGACCCCCAAGGCGGCAGGAGATTACAGAATCCAGGGCAGCCTGAACGGCATTGGCCTGGACCAGAGGAGGAATTGTCATCCCTCTAACGTGGAGGGATGAGGGATGTCACATGAGGATGTGGAAGGGAGGTGAGGGGCAGTCTGTTTAAAATAGGGCACAGGGTCTTATCCTGGGCACTGCTTGCTGGGTGCACTGGCATCAGCCAATCTCAGCAGGCCTGTCAACCAACTTTTCTAGACACCAGCCCCTTTTTGTCAACCCACTGAACTCATCCCTTCTGGCTTCTTTTCCTCATTTCCTGCTCTACTTCTAGAATTTGTGTAGAACCTTCATTTTCAGTCACTGGTTATTTCTGTCATGAGTGGTACTTTTCCATTTAGGAGCATGAAAGAAAACCCTCCTGGTAAAATCTGGTGGGCTGGAGGGATGGGAAGGGAGCAACTGGTCACTGTCCATTCCTTTCATCCCCGAGGAGAAGAAGGACCTGCCCTGAGGATGGTGAGGGAGGGAGGGAGGGAGGGAAGCCCTGAAGGACACGGAGCTGGGGCCACCAGGAGATAGGCTGGAGGGAAGAAGTCAGCCTGTTTAACAAGCAAAGCAGACAAAGATTAGAGTAACCATGGCAACAGGCTCCCGGCTGAGGCACTCAGGATTTGGGGAGGAGGCAGGGAGGTGGAAGGAGTTGGCTGGGTATGAGCCCAGAGTTTTAGAAAATGCCATGCCTCCCTTCAGGGCTTCTTGGCTGTTACAGAAATCACCATAGTCACCAACAGAACCTGGAAGGGAAAAGAGGTGGGGTGGGGCCAGCTGATTCAGGGAAAGGGAGTCAGACCCCTGAGGACAAGCAAGGATCTGGCTGGGGGTACAGAAGAGGACTGGGCGTGGTCAGCTTAGAGTGTGTGTGTGTGTGTGTGTGTGTGTGTTGGTGAGTTCACATTAATGCAGCCTTTTGGCCCAGCCCAGGTCTGTAATTATCTAAGGATTCCTTGAAAGTCTTTTGTCCCTCTGTGTCCAGCCACTTTCTAGCTGCTTGAGACTGTCAAGTCCAATGCAGATTTTTTTTTTTTCCCACTGTTCACAATTTCTTTTGTTGGAGGATAATTGCTTTCTGTGCTGTGTTAACACATGCTGTGTTAGTTTCTGCAGTACTGTGAAGTGAATCAGTTATATGTATACTTATGTCCAGTCCACCTCGAACCTCCATCCCACCTGCCCCCCACCCCGGCCCTCTAGATCATCACAGTGCACTGAGCTGAGCTCCCTGTCCCCCTGGCTTCCCTCTTAGCTCTCTATTTTACACATGGTAGTGTATATGGGCTTTCCTGGTGGCTCAGGTGGTAGAGAATCCACCTGCATTGCAGGAGACCCAGGTTCAATCCTTGGGTTGGGAAGATTCCCTGGAGAAGGGAACGGCTACCAACTCCAGTATCCTTGCCTGGAGAACTCCATGGACAGAGGAGCCTGGTGGGCTCCAGTCCATGGGGTCACAAAGAGGCGGACACGGCTGAGCGACTGACACAGTGTGTACTTGGCAATCCTAATCTCCCAATTCATCCCACCCTCTCCTTTCCCCCTGTGTCTACATGTCCCTTCTCCACGGCTGCGTCTCTATTCCTGCCCTGAAAATTGTTTCATCTCTACCATTTTTCTGGATTCCATGAATTTTTTTTTTTTAATATGTGAATGCAGCTGTCCCTTTCTGAATAGGATCAGAGCACCTAAATAGGAAAGGTAAGAAATTGTCATGATTACAAGTGAGGCCTATAGCTTAACTATCCCCTCATCACACCCCATGTGGTCTCAGAAAACATGGCACCAGCACCTCTGCCCGGGAGGGACCTCTCAGATCTCCTCTCCGTCTAACAAAGCACATTGCAAATAGGGTTTTGAGAGTCCACTCCCGTCCTCCCTTTCTAACAGACTTTTCCTTTCAAGCTCTCTGTATGGAAACTCATGCTGGATTCATCCCTGGGATGGGTGGTGGCCCCAAGTACACAGTGAACCTCAGGGAGATCTGAGAGTCCCAAGCCTCACTCAGGCACTCTTAGAATCATGTTGTTGTCACAGACTTGACTTTCACAGATGGTGTCACTAGCAAAATTTTGCAGTTTTTATTGGGTAGGTGGTGGTAAAGTGGATTTCTATCTATTTCCAAATCTCTTTACCTCCAAACAACCAGGTATAGTTCTAGCTATTGGGAAAAGAAGGTTCTTTTGCACAAAGGATAGTTGAAACAAGAGGTATGGTACTTGAGCTCATTGTTCCAAGCTGTAATAAATAGCTGTGAAAAGAAAAAAGGCAATGAGGACTGAGGTCTCCAGGAGGCGAGGTCTATCTCCAGGCGGAGAGAGGATATGCACAATTCTTCAGTTTTGCAATAAACCTAAAACTCTTTTTTTTTAAACTGACATCTGCCAGAAGAGGATATCATGTTCTTCTCAGCTATGTTATCACTCGTAAGCATGTAGGTCTGTCCAGCAGTGATGCAGAGTTCCCAGAGCCCCAGGGAAGCAGGCTCTACATTGAGATTGTGTTGGTGTAGAGAGATTTTCTGAGCCAGTGACTTCATTCTGGCTTCATGTCATCAGTACCAGCCAGAGGGGATAAAACCATGTGCAGCTGTACCCCACATTTGTGGGAAAACAAGGAAGACCCAGATATAAAATGAGGTCAGGCGGTTTCTTTTAAGTGGGAACTGCATTAGGAAAATTGAAGGGGGTTTGGGGAGGAATCCCCAAATGGAGAAATGGTTCTACAGTTGAGTATGAAACAGCTTGATTTACTCACATGGTCACCTCTTGCAAGGAAACCATCTCATTGCACAGGCGTCCATGCACATACAAACCCCCACACAACATCCACATGTGTAAATGCCCACCTGTCAACTCAGACGCAAACAGGAAATTCAGCTTTACTCATTTCATGTACTAGTTCATTAATTCATCTCACAGGCATTTACTGAACATTTACTGTGGCTGGATCCTGTTCTAGACCAAGAGGAGGAACACAGAAGTGGGTAAGACATTGTTTCTGCCCTCCAAGAGTTTATAGTTAGCTGGCAAGAAGGCTATGTGAACATACACTGGATTATCAGATGGTGGGTGCTGTCATAGATGGATCGTTGTGCGAGTGGTAGGAAGGATGACCAGCTCTCTCCAGAGTGAGAGGACAGGAGACTGAGGAAGATGGATTAGACTGCTTGTGCTGCCATCATGAAACACCATAGACTGGCTGGCTCCAGCCACAGAAATTTATTTTGTCACAGTTCTGGAGGTTGGAAAACCCAAGACGATGGTTCCAGTAGGGTCAAGAGCTCTCCTGCTGACTTGCAGAAAAGACCTTCTTGCAGTGGTCTTTTCTCAGTGTGTGCACATGATGGGAGGTGGGGAGGAGGAGAGAGAGAGTTCCCTTGTACCTCTTCCTTTTAATGTTATGGGATCATGGGCCCCACTTTTACTATCTCCTGCACGCATGCTAAGTCACTTCAGTCGTGTCTGACTCTTTGAGACCCTATGGACTGGAGCCCACCCAACTCTTCTGTCCATGGGATTCTCCAGGCAAGAAGACTGGAGTGGGTTGCAGTGCCCTCTTCCAGGGAAGCTTCCCCACCCAGAGTTGAGTCCATGTCTCTTGCATCTGCTGCATGGGCAAGTGGATTCTTTACCACTAGCACCACCGAGGAGGCCCTTTATGACCTCACCTAACCTTAGGGCTTCCCTGGTGGCTCAGAGGGTAAAGTGTCTGCCTGCAATGCGGGAGACCTGGGTTCGATCCCTGGGTGGGGAAGATCCCCTGGAGAAGGAAATGGCAACCCACTCCAGTATTCTTGCCTGGAAAACCCCATGGACAGAGAAGCCTGGTAGGCTACAGTCCATGGAGTTGCAAAGAGTCAGACACGACTGAGCGACTTCACTTTCTTTCACTTCAACCTTCATTACTTTCTTAAAGGCCCCATCTCCAAATATATGCATGCTGAGAGTCAGGCCTTCTGCATATGAATTTGGTCCATAACTCATGGCTTCATGGAGCAGATGACAATTGAAATATATCGTAAAGAGCTAGTTAAAGGAGAGGTGGATGCATTCCTTCCCCTCAAAAAGAATAGGCGGGAAGGGATGGAGGAGCTTTCTGCCTTTCAGTTCAGTTCAGTTGCTCAGTCATGTCTAACTCTTTGTGACCCCATGGACTGCAGCATGCCAGGCCTCCCTGTCCATCACCAACTCCCAGAACTTACTCAAACTCATATCCATCGAGCTGGTGATACCATCCAACCATCTCATCCTCTGTCTTCCCCTTCTCTTCCCGTCTTCAATCTTTCCTAACATCAGGGTCTTTTCCAACGTCAGTTCTTCACATCAGATGGCCAAAGTATTGGAGTTTCGGCCTTTGGGAGACCACAAATAGCTTAGGAAAGCTAGCAGGTGGGAGGGAAATTTGAGAAGGGACGTATCCGAGGGCTTCGGTTTACTTTGTGGTTGGTGTGGAGCTGCTGGTTAATATTACAGCAGGAGCGGCGTGTTCAGCAGGAAGAGCCGGGTTGTCCTAAACCCTCCTGGCAGCTGCAGGAAGGGAGAGGGAGTTGGCTGGGTTTAGAGTCTAGATGCAGGCAAGGGAGAAGAGGGGAGCATCAGCCTAATTTCCAGTTCTTGGACTGAATGATTTGTTCTCCTAGGAAGCCCAGGTCGGGGGACTAATAGTGGTAGTTTTAGACATCTTGCACTCCATTTGTTCCCTTCTAGCTGTCCGGAGAGAGGTCTCAGACAGAGATGGACAGTTAGGTCTCCTCATTGCAGGGGAGTTGCTCCAACATGCAGTGGGTGACTTCTAGGGAAATCATGGAAGAAAGAGAGGAGGGCTGAGCACACATTCCCAAGAGTTAAGGAAGGAAGACGAGAAGCCTGGGAAGGAGAGGGGATCGAAGCAGCAGGAGTGAATCATGTAGGGAAGTCAGAGGAGGAAACTGGTCAAGAGAAGGATGCGGTTACCCGAGATGGTAGCTGCAGATGGTACTGAGAGGTTGGTAGAGTCTCGCCTTTAGAGTTTCGCTTTGTAATAGAGTCACAGAAGGGGTGACTTTGGTGGGAGGTTTCCCCAGAGTGGGGAGGAGAAACCTGCGGACTTCCTGGGTGAAGTGTTAAATGGCAGTGGAAGAGAGTGTGGGTACCCAGGAAAGGGAGGTTGGGAGAGTCAGAGGGCAGTTCTCCTTCCTCTGAGATCCTGGAAGGAGGCTTATTGATGAACTCCAGAAAAGCAAGAAATACAAAAGGGAGATATTATAAAGTAAAGAAATAAACAAGCAGGTTATATATACAGAAACATGTCCAAAATATAGGGAGCCCACATGTTTGAGAGAGAAAGAAGCTAGGTAGGTGGATTCAACTGAGAGGAGGGGAAAACTGAAGGAGGGTAGGTTGTGAGAAAGGGAAGAGAGAGGGGAGGGGAGGAGAGAGATGTTGAGCAAATAGTCTTATGAACACTATATCAATCAGCTCAAATCTACTCAATGTAGTTTCTGAGGGAAGTTCATTTTAGAATTGAAATTTAAATAATAATAAAAAGAAACCTCCGCAAGTCTGAATACGTAGTCTTTCAGATCGTAGAGATGGATGAAGTTAAATAGCTCTTTTAAGAGCAGCACTGCATGGAAAATAACTAGGTTTACCCAGCTAAGTTTAGCATATAAAGCCCTCGACTGAAGGCTTCTTTGTCAACCTCAGGCTGGAGGAGTTCAATTCCTTTTTATTTGGTGAATTCCTTAATTGGATTTTGTTTGCCGATCTTACTTTCTCACATTGTAAGGTTTTAATAAATCATTATAATCATTCCCTTATGTCTTGCAAAAATAACCTTTCTGATGGCTCCCGAATGATTTTTTTCTTCCCCCCTGTGTTTGCATCATGGGATTATTAGTGTAGCTTTCAGATGAATCAGAAAAGGGCTGTGCAGCGAAGGGTGAATTTCCATTGTCTCCTAGGTGTGAACTCAGGGCATGTTAACCAGGAGCCCTGAGGTCGTGCTTGACGGGGAGGGCACAGCCAGTCTTGGCGTTATTATCTCCTGTCTGGGTTACTGATGAGATGCTCTGTTTGGAAACAGGCGAGAGATCTCCTATCTGCTTGGCTATTAAGGCCTCTGCAGGAAACAGGTTTATTAGTGATGTATGTACGCTGGTGACTCTTTTGCTTCCTTGGCTCTGATGCTGTTCTGCCACTTATTGTTGGTAACTGACTAGGTTGAGGAAGAACTTCTGATTTTGTTTGACTGCAGTGCTTGGTGAATGTTTGGCTCAAGATACACCTCTCCTACGAACCTTCCCCGATGGACCTCCCTTCATAAGGCTGAGGGGCTCTCTCGGTCATGCATTTAGGAACTGGACAGTGGACCCAAGCCTTTCCCTTCACATTTCCAGTGTTTTCCAGCTTGCTGCTTTGCTTGTCAACCCCAACGCTTGGAGTTTATATGGTTTGCTTCTGCGAGCCTGAAGTATAGTGATTTCTTACAGTGATTGCAGTTGGTTGTGTCTCTCTCTAGTTTCTGTCCACTTTCTTTTTCATCTGCTGTTTTCCAGGACACTTCTGTGAACGGGGCCAGGAGAATGGTGACTTTCCCCAGGGCCTGACAGCTTTCACGGCCAGAGCTTTGGGGGAGCTGGGGTTACTGTGGAGGATGGGCAGTCATAGGATTTTTCAGACTAGACTTGTTTATTTGGCAGTTCAATGCCCTCAGAGAATTAAGAGCATTCAGGCTGATTTGTTTCCAGTTTGTTCCGTGAGTGAGTAACCAAGACAAAGATCTCAATATAGACACAGAAGTAATACTAAAGCCTGAAAAGCTTCATACTCTTGCTTTTGTTTTCTGCCCCTCCCTTGCCCCTTCTCTGTCAATGGCAACCATCATGAAGCCAAATGAAAAAAACATAGGCTTGGATAGGAAGGCAACCCCCTTCATCGGATCCCTGCCTTGGACCGGCTCCCTCATTCGGTGGTGAATCCTTAGGAGGAAGTGTTGTGAAAGGCCTTGCATCCTTACCATTTTCCCATTTATATTTCTACTTCGAATAGGTTTTAGCTACTTGAAACAAAAGGATTGTTTTTTAAAAAAACTTTCAGAATGTTTAATTGGAGGATCATTGCTTTCCAGTGTTGTATTGGTTTCTGCCATACATCAGTATGAATCAACCGTAAGTGTACACATGTCCCCGCTTCCTGAACTTCCCTCCTACCTCCCACCCCATCCCACCCCTCCTCACCCTTTTATGTTTTCACAGAGTGCTGGGTTGAGCTCCCCACGTCATATAGCTAATTCCAACGGGCTGTCTATCTATTTTACATGAGGTAATGTATGTATTTCCGTGCTACTCTCTCAATTCATCCCACACTCTCCTTCCATCCCTGGGTCCACAGGTCTCTTCTCTACGGCTGTGTCTCTACTGCGGCTCTACAGATAGGTTCATCAGTACCGTTTTTCTAGAGTCCATATATATGCATTAATGTATGATATTTGTTCTTCTCCTTCTGACTTACTTCACTAAGTATAACAGGCCCTAAGTTCAGCTGCTTCACGAGAGTTGACCCAAATTTGCTCCTTTTTTATGGCTGAGTAATAGTCCATTGTATATCTGTACCACAACCTCTTTATCCATTCATCTGTTGGTGGACATCATGTTGCTTCCATGTCTTGCTTATTATACATAGTGCTGCAGTGAGCACTGGGGTACATGTGTCTGAGACAAAAGGATTCTCGCTTAATGTCTCACGAGCCTGGAGACCTTAGTTTATGCTCCCTCTTTGTATCTGCAGCATCTGACCTGCCCCTTATTTATATCCACCTAGGTACCAATTGGGCTTCCCTGGCGGCTCAGGCAGTAAAGAATCTGCCTGCAAGGCAGGAGACCCATGTTTGATCCCTGGGTTAGGCAGATCCCATGGAGAAGGAAGTGGCAACCCACTCCAGTATTCTAGCCTGAAAAAGCCCATGGACAGAGGAGCCTGGCAGGCTACAGCCCATGGGGTCACGAAGAGTCGGACACGACGGAGCCACTAACACACACTAGGTGCCAATTACACATGGGTTTCCTCACGTGAGTGGATGTATATGAAAACCTGGAACAAGAAATGCCCTCGAGCAAAATATAGAAATGAAGTGCCTAAAACATGAAGAGAAAAGGGATAATACGAGAGGAGAAGGAAAATGTTTTAAAGTGTGTGTCGCTTGAGCATTCCTGCTGCCTCTGTCAAACAAGCCTCAAACTGCCGGCACGTGTGATATTTTTACTTCTGCTCCCAATGGGAGCGGCGTCATCGGCCCGCCCTCCGCTGTCTGTGGAAGCTGCTGGTGTGAACGAAGCCAGCTCTCCCGGGGACCCGGGGGAAGCTACCGCCTCCTGCTTCTGCTTCTGCTTCTGCCTCCTTTGCTCAAAAGTTGGCAAAGGCTGGTCATGTCGTGGGTCTATTTATAGTAGGCACACGTCTAACCACCTTGTTCTTTTCTTAGCATCCGCTTGACGTGCTATCAATTATCCATGAGGTGAATGACAACACTGGGGAAGTTATTTGAGGCAGGTGCCCTGAGGTGAGAGAGAGGGGGCGGAGGTCACCCGGGGACAGCTCCAGATGAAAAGGGTAAAATAGACATTTCTTGCTGCACGGAGGCCAGAGAAGGATTCCAGATGGCTGGAGGGGTGGATCCGGAGCTGGTTGGCCAGCAGACTCCTGCCCTTTTTTTTTTTTACCTGTGCCTGCTTACGTAGGAGAAGCCCTTTTGGAAAAATGCGAGTTGCAGCATGTGAAGACGGTGATCTCTGGGCTGAAGAGGTCATTTTTGTTATCCTTTCAAAGCCACAGGATGTGTGGAGATGAGGCCCAATTAGGGAGCTCCTGGGAGAGAGAATGGAGGAGGTGGGAGAAGGACGGGGGTTGCGCTGGACCCCCTCCCTCCACTGGGAGCATCTCTGGTGGGAGTGAGGCAGAATCAGGGGTGTGCCAAGGTGGGGGGCAGGTGTTCCTTCTGGACCCACAAGGATGCTGGCCCTTTCTGCCCCCTTCTCTTCCTCCTTCTTCCCGCCATCCTCTCCTCCTCTTCCTCCCTCATCTCTTCCCCTCCCCTTCCCCCTTCTCTCCCTCCTTTTCCTCCTCTTCCTCCTTTAAAAACAAAACTGTGACAGAAACATCCATTATCCCATTTCAGTCTGACCGGCTGCCCTGGTGTCATTTTCTCCTTTATCTGCCATCCACTTGGCTGATGGAACCTGCTGCCAGAGCTGCTGTACCGTACCCACGCCGATGTCACTGTTGTCTTAGCCCCAGAAGTGGACTTGCTGGTGAAGGTGGTGGGACAGGGACTCCTACCTGCTCTGTAGCCTCTTGGGACCACCTTCCAGGCCCCACGTCCTCTGTACACCTCAGACCGTGCAGTGAGGGAGAGGAAGACGGAGCTTGACTCAGAACCAAAAGCGCAGGCACTCAGCATTCTCCCGGCTTTGCCTCTGGTGTGAACTGGCGCCGACCTCACACCCAGTCCTGTCTTGTTTTCTTCACTCACTCTCGTCCCCCTGCTTCTCCTGCATTCTTTTTGGCAACGAGGAACTAAACTGTCCCCTGGATGTGTGTTTGTGTGTGTGCGCACGCAGATGGCATGGGGGCAGGGTGGCTGGGTCCTGGGAAGCCTTGGAATTCTTCCTGAGTGTGTGTGGTGGGTGCTCCGGCAGCCGCTGGCAGGCTGTCCCCGGGATCCGGGCTCCGAGGCTTTTACCACGCGCCCAGCTAATCCACTTTCTGGGCCAGTGTCTAGCGCCCGAGAACGTCTGGGTCTGAGTGGCCTGGTGCCGTTTATACCGGCTCCAGGCTCCTGGCGATCAGTTTGTAGCCTCTGTTATCTTTTGGCACAACCAGCCTGTCTTTTCCTTTCTCCTCTTCTCACTCCTCAGACGGCTCAAGTTTAACTTTGTTTATTATTTAGGGACTCATGGGGGAGGGGGAGATGATTCCTCTGAAGCAGAGCACCAAGCTTCCAGGCCAGTGATGTGTGTGTGTGTATGTGTGTGCCCGAGCACCTGGGAACACACATGTGAGTCCAAGAGTGCTCCTGGCTGTCTTGGAATGATGAATCCCACGTGGATGGGTCTCTTTCATCGAAGCTGCAGGAACCAAAACAGGTGTCCAGGGCCAGGGTCAGAGTCCTCAGGTGGCTGGTGAGTAAAGAGGAACTTCCCACCTTCCGTAGCAGAAAAATATAGTCGATAAATATTAGACCCTCCTGTTCCTTCTTCACGGACTGAAGTTTGTGAATGAGGCCACCCCGGTTTACACCTTTGTGAAGATCATGAGATCTCATTTTTCTTTTCTCTTTGTGTGGATTATGTTATTCTTGAGTGATGGGAGTTTGCCACCCACCACTTTTATAATTTGGCCACATCTTCCTTTTTGTTTTCCCCCAGCTTCTATTATTCAGGGAGTAATCTCTTTGGAACAGGTTAGGGGAAGTTTCTTATGGGGATACGTTTTGGAAGTAGCCAGGTTTTTAGTCCAAGTTATTGTGGTAGGACTTACGATTTTGAAACACATGGATAGATTGTATGTGGTTACATATTAAAGGCATATGTCATATGTACATAGTATTAAATACAGTTAAATGATTGACTAGTGCCCAGACATGGTCAATAAACTGAAAGATGTTGCTTTAGTTTATCTCTTCGTTATCATCATGTTGTTATTGTTCATTTTCTTAACTTGCTCCTTAAGGGTCCATATAGGATCAAAAGTTTCTCAATAAGACTGGCAAGATGACAATAAATTGTTCTTGTGCTTATTTTTTTTGGTTCCAAAATTTAATTCAGAGGTTGCAAAGCTACAGCCCACAGGTCATTCTGGCCTGGTTTGTAAATAAAGTTTTATTGAAACATGGACATGCTCATGTATGCAAAAATGAATTGTCTATGGCTGTTTTTATAGAACAACTGCAGAGTTAAGTAGTTGTGACAGAGACTCCACAAAGCCCACAAAGCCTAAAAATTTAATTTGACCGTCAACATACATAGGTTGTCACGGTCTGGTTTGATTTCCTCATTTCCTTTGTTGTTGTTTCCTTTACCTACTTTGAAAAGGTCTGCAGTGATACTAAATATTTAGGGGATCTTTAATGAAAGTATGAGCATTACCAGTGCTCAAGGAGATTCTAAAGCAATCGGACAAGGGAGAGAGAGAGACACCTAAAGCAAGTATGGAACACATATGATAAAAATGTATGAAAGATGTCCAGCAAATATTTACAGTGCCATCCCCCTAAGTGCACATGAAGCCTGTCGGGTGAAGTGAGAGACCTTCAGTAGGTGGGAATGTGGTCCTATTCTCAGAGGGTTAACTGTCAGTGGGAGAAATCTGATAAAATAACTAGGTCTGACAGGTTTTCATAAGGGGCTGCAGAAAAATACATACTGTTTTGGTGTTCAGAAGAGCCAAAACGACTTTTCTAGAGCAGTCTAGGAGGTAGGAACTTTGGGATGGAAATTAAATGATTGTGAGGGCTGCTCCCTGTAATAGTGAAGGAGACCTTTATCTGCAGCCTCCAATTCTTCACCAAAGTAGACCTTCGCATCTGTTGTTGAGGGAGGCTTGTTTTCTCCAGAGGAAGCATAGGAGGAACCTTAACCACTTAATTGGTGTGAGATTCACAGTTCTAATAGATTCAGAGATGTCCTGCTTCGGACCTTAAATAGGAACAAAACTGTAAATTTAAACCCAAGTGAGTCTGGAACTAGGAGTGGCCTTTAGAGATCACCTATTGATGTCCCACTCGTTTTACAGCTGAAGAAGTCGGGGCCCAGACATGTAGTTAGTTGTATAAAATTATCTCTGGAAACTAGGACTTCTGACCACCTGATCTTTATTAAATTTTACTAGCTTATTTTTTTTCTCATATTTTAAGTCAGATTCTCTGTGGATGTGGAGAACATCTCAGAAATATCAGCATAAAGTCTTTCGTTGTCTTAAAGACCTTCATTAACATGCCTGTCCTTTCCTTGATCCTCCAGAATCCCCAAGGGTCACAGATGACGGAGTGAAATATTGACAAACTTCTGAGGACTGACCTTCTCCTGGCTGCCCGGTGTGCCTGCCTGTGGCGGCAGACCCTCCAGGGCTGGGCTGGGGGGGGGTCGCTCTGCTCTTTTTGGAGTGCCCTCTGTATTTCTGCAGTTGCTGAGCGGAGCCTAGAACACCAGTGTTAGGGGGCTTGTGGGAGTGGGGGAGGGAGTGGATAGATGAGAAAATGAGACACAGGTAACATGATGAGGGGTTTGAACTTCCCTTTAACTGCCAATGTGTAATCATTTGTTCATTCATTCTATGTTTATTAAGTACCTGCAATGTTCCAGACTTTGTCCCTTGCACATGGGATGCAACAGAGATTTAAAACAGACAAGGGGCTGCCCCATGGGGGTCTCACATCTCAGGTGTGTGTGCTTCACCAGGGGAGAGGGTGTTTTCCGAGGGAGCAACTTGGGGCCTGGACCTGGAGCACCGAGGCCCGGGTTCGAGCTCCCGTACCACCTGCCACTCCTCTTCTCGTAGCCGAAACCCTGACTTTGTAGTACGTTCCCCTGAGTTCCTCTTGGACTAGGGCCCCTTCCTCAGCCTCACCGAGGCTTGCCTTCTCTGCTGCCTCTTCTGATTGTGCTGACCTCGGGTTCTGCCGTCACGATCTCCTGTCCTGTTGCTTCTTGCTGGGACTCCACTTTGCCAGTGCTATGTCCTGGCGCTGGCCTCTGCTCTCCCTTGACACTGTGCTCTCCTCCATGGCTTTCCACCTCCTGCCTGGCCCCACTGATCCAGATTCAGCTCTGGATCATGAGTCCCACCAAAGGACCCATTCTCTGCTGTGAACAGCCCCATTCCCGCTATGTCTGGATCAGGAACTTTCCACTCTTTTGATAATTTAGCTGGGTTTCACAGGCACTGTTCTAGGCAGAGACAAAATGATGAAGACAATGTCCCTTTTTCTTAGCTCTTAGATTTTCAGATATGGAATCAGATGGGATTTTGGCCAACCTCACAGACCCTGATTCCTCATATGAAGAATGATAAGTTGGGAGTTGATGAACTTTAACATCTCATTTTAGCTCAAACATCCATTCTATGAAATTTCTCCTTTTCAGTCTCTTTTTCCCCCTCCCTCCCACAGCTTTTGCCTATCATTGAATGATTATTATTATTTAGCTGAAGTTATAAAAACAGCCAGGGTTTTTTAAGCAACCAAAAAGAAGTTGAGAGAGGAGGAGAGAGAAAATAAGAATTCTTTAGACTCTGGATAAGATGGGCCAAGTGAGTCCTTTGAAGTCTTTGCTGCCTGTGAGCCTGAAGTTTGGCAGTGGTTTGACAGGAGACCTTGCTTGGGGAAAGTTAAGTGTCCACAGAAATGATAGCAAATGTAAGAGCTGAGGAAAGGGGAGAGGAAGGGCAGAGAGCAGCATAATCCTGCCTCTGATTTGAGTGTTCTCTTGTGTGCTTTTCAAATGGAGGAACAAAGAATAGGTATTTTATGATTTGAACATGGAAGGACAGAAGACACAGGAGCTGTTTTCATGTATCTTACATGAAGTTGGGAGTCTTGTTTTACAAGTTTGTTGATAATAGAATGCTAGAGTCGGAAAAGGTGAGTCCATTCATATTTGATGATCACGTTGTGGATATGGCAACCATACATCCCAGTGGCAAACAGTGTATTCTGACTCCATAAATAATTCCGTAGTCATAACCTGCATGTCAATATAATTATGGGTTGCTGTTATTGTCTACAAGGCCTGACACTAAATTATCTTGTCATCCAACTCAGCTTTTATCGTTAGCTCTTTGCTAGTTTTATTGGAAGAAACCAGTAACTTGTAAATCATAAAAGGTTAATAATTCCAGTCATAATTTCCTTTTATTATCAGGTATCTTTAAGATACTCTCTCTTAATTTTGACAGATTTTTCTAAAGGTTTTTAAGAAAGTGGATCATGCTTTGTATGATGGGTTTAGACTAGGAATGGTGGGTTTAAGATGAATTTCTAATAGTATATAAAGAGCATAGATACTACTAGACTTTGTGGAAAGAAAGCAGTCCAAAATCATCCCGTATATTAGGCTATTTTCATTGTATTTTCTTCTGATCCCTCTAAAAACTTTCAAATATAAATGCTTCTAATGTCTGGAATGAACAAAAGGAGTTACAAAACTGAAATACAGAATATGATTTAAAGATGTAAATATAATCATTATTGTAAACTCTTCATACATAGGTGTATAGGAGAAAAGACTTAAAGGAAATACACAAAATTGTCATTTATTCTTTCCACAAAGGAAGCACTATTTACTGTCTTGTTAATTGCTAAGTCATGTCTAATCCTTTGCAATCCCATGAACTGCAGTATGCCAAGCTTCCCTGTCCTTCACCATCTCCCAGAGTTTGCTCAAACTCACACTCATTGAGTCAGTGATGTCATCCAACCATCTCATCCCCTGTCGTAATGCCAAATATTTTTGGGGACTGAAACAGAGAATGAGAGTGACCTCTTACGTTCTAGTATGATTTCTTGGGAGAGGAAGCCAAGAGGAATTTTTACTTTCTTTTGTGTATTTTGTCTGTGTTCCCAGTGTTTTTAAAGACCTTATCTCCCTGTCTGTCAAATGTGGTGGCATTTGTTAGTATAGATGCCTTAAAGTATGTTGCGGAACAGATAAAACCCTGGAACCTAATTGGTTTAGCACAACAAAAGAGTTTTCTTTCCTCACACAAACTCTGAGTCAGGTCTGGACCAGTTGTTGGGGCAGGGAGGCAGAGGTGGCGGGAGCCGTCTTCTCTCTGAGGACGCAGGATGCAGGGTACCTTCTTCTAGTGATGCTGCGTTCCATCTCAGCATACATGCGTGCTCAGTCATGTCCTTCTCTCTGCAACCCCATGGACTGTAGCCCACCAGGCTCCTCTGTCCACAGGATTCTCCAGGCAAGAACACTGGAGTGGGTTGCCATTTCCTCCTCCAGGGGATCTTCCTGACCCAGGAATTGAACCCTGGTCTCCTGTGGCACCTGCATTGACAGGCAGATTCTTTACCACTGAGCCTCCATCTCAGCTTGTGATCTTTAATGTCTGTGCAGCAAGGGAGAAGAAAACTGGATGTTGGCATCCAGTTCTTAACTGCCTTGACATCCAAGTTACACATTAGATGTCATTTCTGCTCAGGTGCCATTGTGCAGATCTAGGCATATAGCCACACTCAAGTGCAGGGACTGGAAGTAAAGGTTTTAAACACCAAGGAAGAAAAGGAGACTCGGAAATGGGTGAGCACTCATAGTTTTTAATGACAGAGGCTAATAATAGTAACTCCAACAAATGTTGGGAGAATCCACACTTTCACCAACCAGCCTGTGATGGAAAAAAAACAGATTACGTTTAGTTTTTAATCTTAAATTATTATGACAAGGAACCTGACTAGCCAAATTACTAGAAATAAATTCCCCATCAAAGTATCTCTCTGTGATTTTGAGGAATTCGCTGAGTCCTGGCTTCTGGGGATTCTTTAAGACAGGGGTCCCCAGTCTTCGGGATCTAATGCCTGATGATCTGAGGTGGAGCTGATGTAGTAATAATAATAATAATAATAGAAAGAAAGTACACAGTAAATGTGATGCACTTGAATCATCCTGAAACCACCACCTGCCCCCGACCCTGGTCTATGGAAAAGCTGTCTTCCGCAGAACCAGTCCCTAATGCCAAGAAGTTTGGAGGTTGCTGCTCCAACAGGTCTTTTATATTTCCGACCCTCACATCTTGCCCACTGGCTGATGCTGGTGCTGTTGAGGGCAGCTGCTGTGTCTGCCTGTCCTCCCCTGGTAACCACCACTGCATCCCTTTCTCATGTGCTCCCTACCTCCCATCAGGATAGCTGTGGGGCTCAGTTCATAAGAACATTTAGAAAACTTGACTATAGCATGAGGAAGACCCAGAGAAGAGCTCACAGCTGGTACCAGATGCATTTGGGCTCGTGGAGCCTCAGACCTAGACTTCACTTTAGAGTCTCCTGGTCTGTTGGGTCTGGGCTCACCTCCACCTCCATCTCGCCCCTATGACAGGGTGTAGTTCAAGCTCCTATACACTGAAGAGTCTCTGCACTCGAGTGGGTTGCAGAGACAGCAAGGATGACTTCCTTGACCTATTTCAAGGCATTTATTTTTATAAACTCTGGAGTATTTCTCCCCAGGATGCCTGCCAAGGAGAAACTAATTTTTTTTTCCCCAGGGGAGATTCATGGTGTGGCTTGGCCCTGTGTCCCTAAAAATACAATTTGTTGTTCAGTCACTAAGTTGTGTCTAACTCTTTGCAGCCCCATGGGCTGCAGCATGCCAGGCTTCCCTGTCCTTCACTATCTCCCGGAGTTTGCTCAAACTCATGACCATTGAGTCAATGATGCCATCCAACTGTCTCATCTTCTTTCACCCCCTTCTTCTCCTGCCCTCAGTCTTTCCCAGCATCAGGGTCTTTTCCAGTGAGTCAGGTCTTTGCATCAGGTGGCCAAAGTATTGGAGCTTTAGCATCAGTCCTAATGAATATTCAGGGTTGATTTCCTTTAGGATGGACTGGTTTGATCTCCTTGCCATCCAAGGGACTTACAAGAGTCTTCTCCAGCACCACAGTTCGAAAACATCAGTTCTTTGGCACTCAGCCTTCTTTATGGTCTAGCTCTTACATCCATACATGACTACTGGAAAAACTGTAGATTTAATGACAGACATTTGTCAGCAAAGTGATGTCTCTGCTTATTAATATGCTGTGTAGGTTTGTCATAGCTTCTTCCAGGGAGCAAGCGTCTTTTAATTTCATGGCTGCAGTCATCATCTGGAGCCCAGGAAAATAAAATCTGTCACTGTTTCCATTTTTTCCCCCTTCTATGTGCCATGAAGTGATGGGATGTGATGCCATCCATGACCTAATTTTTTAATGTTGCGTTTTTAGCCAGCTTTTTCACTCTCCTCTTTCACCCTCATTAAGAGGCTCTTTAGTTCCTCTTTGATTTCTGCCATTAGAGTGGTATCATCTGTATATCTGAGGTTGTTGATATTTCTCCGAGCAATCTTGATTCCAGCTTGTGATTTATCCAGCCCGGCATTTCACATGATGTACTCTGCATATAAGTTAAATAAGCAGGGTGACAGTATACAGCCTTGACATATAATTGACAGTGCTTTAATCCAAGTCTGGATTATTTGGGCTCAGATCATGCCCTGTGGGGACCAGCAGCCAATCCAGACTGTGGTTTGCCAAGTCCATACTGCCTTCCTGTGGCCTGTCCCCCAAGGGCGGGGGAAGGAAAGTGAAGCCTTACCTCAGTCCTGATAGTCTTAACTCCAGCTCCATTTTCTGGGAGCAGAAGCCTAGATGATACAAGCACAGTATCTCAAGAATAAACCAGAATTTCAAGGATTGATCAGTTCTCAAACTTTGGGAAAAAACCGAAAATACAATTCTGCCTCTGCAGACATAGTTCTGTTAGAGTAGCCAATTTTCATTATTAAGCAGATACTTAGTATGTTGTGGTCACTGGTGGCTCAGATGGTAAAGAATCTGCCTGCAATGCAGGAGACCTGAAATCGATCTCTGGGTTGGGAAGATCCCCTGGAGAAGGGAATGGCAATCCACTCCAGTATTCTTGCCTGGAGAATTCCTTGGACAGAGGAGCCTGGCAGGCTACCGTCCATGGGGTTGCAAAGAGTTGGACACGACTGAGCAACTACCACTTAATACATTAGTTTAGAACTATTACAGTGGGTTTTTCCAAAGATGAGTGGGAAGGTGCTTGTTGCCTTCCATCAACCTGAATAAAAGACCTTCTAAACAATCCTTTCCATAACAAAGGCTAATCTTGCTGGCACCCTGCCCCCTGCCCATGCCTTCATCACTTTATAAAGCAGAAATTCACACAAGTGGATGTTTTTCAACAATTTTAAAGTCTATTCCCACTGCTGCTGCTGCTGCTAAGTCGCTTCAGTTGTGTCCAATTCTGTGTGGCCCCATGGACTGCAGCCCACCGGGCCCCTCCACCCATGGGATTCTCCAGACAAGAGTACTGGAGTGGGTTGCCATTGCCTTCTCCCTGTTCCCACTAGAAGTCCCTTATATTAGGTATTGTGATTATAAGGAAACAGTCTTCCATTTTCTATTCTGTTTCTTTCTGTGTATTATTTTGTTTAGTAAACGCCGTTATGTATTGCATTTTAGTCCTGTTCATGGTAACTTCTGGAATCAAGCCCCTTTTCTCACTCACACACTTAATTCTTTCTTCCCAACTTCAGTATTTTTTCTCAGTAACTTATTTTGTTTCTTGCAGTTCTATTTATCGAGTGAAATATAGGCTTATTGTATACCTGAGCCTTCATTCCATGAGCATGTGTTTGTGGTTTGCATATTAATCTCCTCATGCCGGTCTGGGCCTGTCTCTGCCTCAGAAATGGTTCTTGCACACTCAGAGCCCTGGTTAAGGTTTCACCTGTCTGTGGGGCTGAGTGGAGGTGTGCAAAGCGTCCTTGGGTTTCCTTATGCACACCTGGCCATGGCAGTGAGTTCCAGGCTCACTTGCTGGCACTTTTTTTTTCCCCCAATTTTTTTATTTCTTATTTTTTGCTGGCACCTTTAAAAATTGAAGCTGTATTTTCTACCCAGAGCAACGCTGAGATTCTCTGTCACTGTTCTGCATGCCAGGGGACCCTACCTAGGAAGGATTTTAAAGTTCTGTTTCTTGCTGTCTTCTTTTTCCTTGTGGAGACTATAGCTGACAGAATTGAAGTGGCGGTAGGTGGGTGAGGGGGGTGGGGGTGGCAGGTGGAATGGCAGTCATCAGTTTGGGAACAGTCTGTGAGCCAAAGAACTGCCTTTGGCATATGAGAGCGTGTGAGAGAGTTTGTCTCTTTGCCTCCTTGAAAGGAGGTGTGCTGTAAATCTGACTCAAGCAGGAACTATTTATGGGAGCTCATTATTATAAAGAGCAGATATTTGATTTTCCAATTAGCACAGGCTTGGTGAGATTTGTGAGTTGGGCCACTAAAATCTTTCTGTACACAAATAACTTCTCTCCAGCTATCCATAAAGTGAAAGTGGTTCAGTCATGTCTGACTCTGCAACCCCATGGGCTATACAGTCCATGGAATTCTCTAGGCCAGAATACTGGAGTGGGTATTCTGGAATGCTGGAGATATTGGAAAGGGTAGTCTTTCCCTTCTCCAGAGGATCTTCTCAACCCCGGGATTGAACCCAGTCCTCCCACATTGCAGGCGGATTCTTTACCAACCAAGCTATGAGGGAAGCTATCCATAAGGCAAATAGAAATTCTCAACAGGAATCTTTTTAAGAGGATAAAGACGATGCTTGTATATTGTGTTTGTAAATGTAAAAACACTAACAAAACATAGAACCTCGCTATTAGGTAGCAACTCCTATGGTTTTCAGCATTGTTGCAATCAAGAGGTTTTTATCTGTGTTATCTATTGGCTGTGTTTTCCATATTTCCCAATGCTGCAAATTCACGACATTGGAGAGAGCATCCAGATTTGTCGAGATAGTTAACACAACTGGGTTCAACCTGGAACCCAAGAGGGACTGTCCTTAGTGATTCAGATAATTCTTCGGGCACAGGTGGTCCTGTTTGGCTCGCAGGCTCCATGCACATTCGGCACCTGTGGTTTGTTTGGTTTTACCATCCAGATACAGGTGCTTCTCGGAGCCCCAAGTAGTGCTTTCCGATGAAATCTTTCTGCATAAACCATGATCTCTCCATGATCTCTGCAAGAAGGAATCAAAGTCCAGAGGGGCACGACATATAAAGAATCAAAAGCTGGGATAAGCCAGAAGGAAACTCATGGTATCAACTTACTTCTTTAGGTTGGCTAAGGTTTTTTACATGCCCTCTTTTCAAACCTCCATGTTTCACGTGTCCATCTGCATTTTCTCTAAGCATTCCAGACACCCGATGGGTGTGAAGAGGCATCTGTAAAACTGAGCTGGAATGAGCACTACCTCTGATATTAATGTACAGAATAGTGTGCCTGTGGCAGGCTGGCTTTCACATATGTGCTATCTTTCACTAATTAAAATCAAGAAGGAACTTCCCTGATGGTCCGGTGGGTAAGACTCTCTGCTCCCAATGCAGGGCTCTGGGTTCGATCACTGGTCAGGGAACTAGATCCCACATGCCACAACTTAAGATCTGGTGCAGTCAAATACATAAATAAATACATTTGAAAAATTGAAATAAAATAAAAAAGTATGACCTTCCATGTACGCCGCTCCTACTGGGTGGGTTGTCTCCTTTTTGGGATTTTTGATCTGATGGGAGGCAAGAAAGAAGAGCTGAAGGCTTTCAGCAGGAAGTGGTGGCGATGTCTTACCACTCTGGGACAGACTCTTCACTGACTGTTTAAATGTATTTTTTAAATTCTCAAAATAACCCTTCCAGCAGAGATTTATTGGCCCTTTTTATAGATGAGAAAACTGAGGCTCAGAGAGGCTAACTCATCTGTCCAGTTACTCAGAGGATGACAGACTAGGATTGGGACCCAGAGTCACTTCTCAAGCCCACTCTCCTTCCAGTGTCCTGGCTGCCTTACAAGCAGGGCGTGGCCGGAGAGTCCAGTCTTTCTTGCTTTTGCATGAGAGCATCCTCCTTCTGTGTGTATTTAGTATGAGCTCCATGCGCTCAGCCGCTCAGCTGCTCAGCTCTCTGTGGCCCCATGGACGATAGCCCGCAGGCTCCTCTGCCCATGGAATCTTCCAGGCAAGAATACTGGAATGAGCTGCCATTTCCTTCTCCAGGGAATCTTCCCAACCCAGGGATCTTCCTGCATCTCTTGCATCAGCAGGCAGATTCTTTACCCCTAGTGCCACCTGGTTATTTAAAACTATAGTCACAGGTTGAGCATTACAACACCAACAAGTCCCAGAAACTTTGCAGAGATGTTTCTGTGATTCAATATTTGCACCACTTTTGAACACGCTGAGCCGCCAAGGTTGGGGCTGATTGTTGTGGAGGGAGAGAAAGGGTTGGGCTGGTCTAGGTAAATTTCCCTGTTACAGCGAGACAGTCTCTTAAGTCTCCAGTTGTGAGGCAGGTAGGAGCAACTGTGGTGAATCCCTGGAGAGAGCTTGATGGATGTTCTTTGTGTGCCGGCTGCTGCTGAAACGCTTTGGTGGAGGCTGAAGTGGAGACACAGGGCAGCCTGGCTGGTGTCCTGGGGGAATTTCTTCTGCAGCCTGACCTCAGGCACCTTCCCTGTGGAGATTCCTCATGTCACACATCTTGCGTTCGTGCCAAACAGTACTGATTCGGGCTCTCTTTTCCCCAAGACGATGGGAACAAAATCAGGATAGAAGAAGCAAGAGAGAAGAAGCTGGTCTTTCATCCAGGATTAATAAATTGAGGTATTTTAGGTTTATTTCCCAAGAACATGAATTTCTGCAGTGTGTCTCTCAGACTGCATGAATAGAATTTGTGCTTGAATTGGCTAGGGTCTGTGATTTCCAAATCCTGTTGTAGGGCTTTAAGTAGAGAAGATGCTATGAAATACAGTGGTGGGCTTACTCTTTAATATTATTGCAAGGCAGCTGATTGGCTGATGTTGTCTGTTGCAACAAGGAGCTTCTGCTTTCCTGCTCTAATGTTGATAGTCATGGTGGACCAGCATCACTGGGCAACACCAGGAAGAGTAATGAAGACCCCCGTGTCAGCTTTCTCTGGATGGCCAACTCAATCCTGGGAATGGCAAACACAGACTGGAAAGCAGATATTCACTCTCATAGGCTCTATTGACAAAGAGGAAAAATAGGGGAGAAGGGCGCTGGGAGGCATATAACCAAAAAGAACTTCCCCTGGACAATCTGGAGGATAAACACCTTTGGGAGAACTCAGAAGATACATCGATGTACCACGTTTTACATTTGCCAAACCCTTTCACAGCTACCCTCTCAATGGCCATTCCGATACACCGGGGGCTGGGCAAATGTTTCTGTTCTTCCCATTAAAGAGACAGATGAGATATCTAAGGCAGCCCCTTAGGAAATTAGCAGGAGAGCCAGAGCTGGAGTCTACAGAGAAGTCCTGCCTGAGGTTCCATAGGAAGCCACTAGGATCGCTTGCTCCTGCTTTTTTCCCTCTTAGGCAGATCACACTGCATCTCTGAATAATCCAGGGAAGCCTCAACCTTTATATTTAGAGTTTTAAACATGAGAGGAGCCTTGGAATTTATTTTGTCCATCTTTTTATTTTAGAGATGAAGGCAGTGAGACCCAGTGAGATGCAACTTTCACAGGGTTGAGTAATTCTATGGCTCCAGCTAGACTATAGGGTACTGAGTGTGAATTTATTAAGATGTGCAACAGGAGAACATAGCCCTCAGGCACCTGGCTCGGAGAGCTGAGGTCTGAGATGGACAGAGAGTCAGGCCAGCGTATGGCTCAGAGGGTGGAGCCCAGGCTGGAGGTCAGCTTCCAACCCCCTGTTTGTGATGTCCTAATTGTGCGCTATATGAAATGGCTCTGCATGGTTTTCCCGATTCATTTAAAACAGATTTGGTTGGAAATCGTGACTGCGTGAGGGAGTATACTTTCCATTAGGTAGATGAGGTTGTCCATATGTCTACTAATTGCCCTCATTTGGCAGAAATCAAGCAGACCTGGGGATGAGAGGTGAATCTTTCTTTTTTCTTGCCATTATGGGCATGGATAACTAGGATGAAACCAGACCTGCTTGGGCTGGATTGATGAATGATGGGCATTGTCAGAGTTGTAGCAAAGGAAAAAGACTTAATGAAAGTCTGGCAAACTTCACCTTGAGTAGCTAGTGAATTGGATGTGAAAAGAAAAGAGAACACCCCACCTCTGGGATTTAAAAAAAAAAGTATTCAAGCGTGACAGGGTTGGGTGGCTTCAAGAACCATTTTCAAGCTTAAAAGAAGACATTTCCTCTGGCAGCCAGAATTTGAGTGGACGAAATCAGATTTGTTTCAGTGGTTAATGCTTAAAGCTTATAAACATAACTTCCCTCTCCCATTACTATAAATGTACTTTACTAATATGGCATCTTGTATTGGAAGGTAAATGTCACTGTGACTGACAAGTAATGAATAAGTCTGGCAGTGAACATAGCCCTGTATGACAATGACTAGATCCTTCTTGTAAAGAATCTAGTAACTTAAAGTTCCCCTTTGTGTAACTAACTATAATTGTAATGTAAGTGATGATTTGCAGATATGTGTTTAGCGTGCATCTCCTCCACTCTCTTGGAGTCAGTCCAGCATACTGGCTAAGAGTGGAAGCCTTGAAGTCTGGTTTCTAATTCCATTTTTGTCACTTAGCAGCTGTGTGACATTGGTGAAGTGACTCAATCTCTCTGTGCTTCCTTCTGGAGCTATAAAATGCTGATCACCATAAGACATATTTCATCAGACTTATATTGGATGTGTTAGATGAGAAAATCCATGTGATTGCTTAGCATGGAAGCCCTCGATAAGTATTTCCTGCCACTGTTGATGGATGGTAAAAGACTGCTTCTGATTATTCTTTGTGTTACTCTCAGAGCTTGGAGCACATAGACAAACAACAGATATTGGGTGAATAAATTAATGGTCCCATTTCTTCATGGCCCCCGTGCAGTGAAGCCTCAGATGGCCAGGGATATTATATGTGAAATGAGCTCCCATGTGGCTGGGCCTTTTCAGTTTGGCATATCTCTTCTGCCACACTTCATTTACCTCCAGATTGATCTGCCCTTTCCTAAAGACGGTAGTTGATAGGAGACTTGAACTTTGGTGCTTAGCTTATTAAAAATTGACAGCTGATATTTAGAAGCATTTCAAAATACAGTGTCCAAATAATGTGTAGGGGAAAAGGCATGCAGTTTGGGGTGATGAGAGGTACCTAGAGGACCAAGTCATGCCTTCTGTGTCCAGTCCCCAGATGATCAGTGATCGGATATCACTCCACCTGCTGATGCGGATCAATTTGTATAAAATGAGAGGATTAGCCTTTGTGATTTCAAGATATTTTCCTGCTTTTCTATTTTACGATAATAAGATTTTAGTTATTTTTGCTAATTCCTTAAATGCATTGATACAGATACAGTTTTATAGAGTAGAAGCACATTCAGTTTCTGGACTTAGTGTTTCTATATTCTAAGGAATTCTTCCAAGAATATTGCTAATGCAAATCTTTATCTTCTGATGTCTCTGCTTTGAAAATTTGCATTGTTGCTGTTGTTCAGTCGCTAAATTGTGTCCAACTCTTTATGACCCATGGAATGCAGTCTTACAGGCCTCCTTGTCCTTCACTATCTCCTGGAGTGTGCTCAAATTCATGTCCATTGAGTCAGTGATACTATCTAACCATCTCATCTTCTGTCACCGTCTTCTTCTTTTGCCTTCATTCCCAGCGTCAGGGAAAATAATTTGCATGTTTTGGATTTTTTTCTTAAAATAAGGCACATTGAAATATTTTCAGGTTAAAGCTAGCATGTTTAGGTAAGTGTCCACAGGCCTAGTGTAGGAAACTAAACATTTTGGGGTCTATATTTTAAAAACACTGTCTTGTTACCTTTCATCCAATCGTGTTCTGCTCAGTGGTGTTCAGTTCAGTTTAAACTAATTGGTCTTAATTTTTAGGGGTTAGTCCACAGATTGTTCACTTATGGTTCATCCTGACTTATGAGAAATAACAAACAAAGATCATTATTTAAAGCCACTATTATTAATGATCTGAAGGCAGATATTAGGGGGAAAAAAAAACCTGAATACAATGCTTGCCTTGTCCTGTGGTCCATATGACCTCTGATTAAGTTAGCCACAATTCTGTATTGAATGTGGAGTCTGACACAAGGGCTTGATTGACAAAATCTATTTCCTTCTCATATGTATTCAGACCTCTTGGAAGCTGAGGGTTTCTGATTAAATTAAGCTATTTTTATAACCTGCAGAAGATCCCATATGGTCAATCTCAAGTTCCCATTGCATCCAGTGTTTTGCCTAGATGTTTATTTTGCTGAGGACAAACAGGATGCTATTTATTGTTTGACCTTCCCTTACCATTTGCCTGAGATGCTATAGAAAGGCTTTAAGTGTTTTCCCTTTCAGCTGACCACTTTAAAAGTTAAATTTATCGATTGCTAAGCCCTTCAATAACTTCTCTCATTTATCCTTCACAGCAACCTGACAAGGTAAGAACTACTATTCATCCCATTTTGCCTTTTCAGATAAAAGCCACAGAAGAACTAAATGACTTTCTCACTGTCACACAGTTAGTAAGAGGTTGAGCACGTCTGCAATTCAGCTTGATTTGTCTCCAAAACCCTTGCCTACCCCTCACTTAGGCTGCCCTTTGTCAACATGTGGCGTGACAGAGACTGTCTGCTGCATGTATTCTATTTTAATATTGGAAGTGGTTTATTGATGTTCCCACTATCCACATTGCTCAGGCTGCAAAATCTATTTGGACGTTTATTAAGAGAGTGAGGCCATGTTAGTGATGTCTCCTCCGACTTTTCCTTCTGCTTAACTTTGCAGAAGTTGGGATGAGCTGAGACGGGAATGGAGAGGAGAGAGCCGTGTGGAAAATTAAACAGATGCTGGGTTCCCTGGTCTCAGTCTCTGTGGGGTCTCTGGGTCCTGGTGCACACAAGGTTTGTTTGAGCCCTCTGAGCATCTCTGGAGGGAATGGGGTTTGATTCTAAACGTGAATTTGCCCCTCCTACCATCTTGTTGGGGCTTCTCCTTTGCCCTTAGAGTTGGGGTATCTCCTCACAGCTGCTCCAGTGCCTACCGACTTACTGGGGTTTCTCTGACCTTGGACGTTGGGTATCTCCTCATGGCTGCTGCTCCTGACCTTGGACGTGGTCAGGACCACCTGACCTGCCTCTTGAGAAACCTGTATGCAGGTCAGGAAGCAACAGTTACAACTGGACATGGAACAACAGACTGGTTCCAAATAGGAAAAGGAGTACGTCAAGGCTGTATATTGTCACCCTGCTTATTTAACTTATATGCAGAGTACATCATGAGAAACACTGGGCTGGATCAAGCACAAGCTGGAGTCAAGATTGCTGGGAGAAATATCAGTAACCTCAGATGTGCAGATGACAATATCCTTATGGCAGAAAGTGAAGAAGAACCAAAGAGTCTCTTGATGAAAGTGAAAGAGGAGAGCGAAAAAGTTGGCTTAAAGCTCAACATTCAGAAAACTAAGATCATGGCATCTGGTCCCATCAGTTCACAGCAAATAGATGGAGAAACAGTGGAAACAGTGGCAGACTTTATTTTCTTGGGCTCCAAAATCACTGCAGGTGGTGACTGCAGCCATGAAATTAAAAGACACTTCCTCCTTGGAAGAAAAGTTATGACCAACTTAGACAGCATATTAAAAAGTGAGATATTACTTTGCCAACAAAGGTCCATCTAGTCAAGGCTATGGTTTTTCCAGTAGTCATGTATGGATGTGAGAGTTGGACTATAAAGAACGCTGAGCGCCGAAGAATTGATGCTTTTGAACTGTGGTGTTGGAGAAGATTCTTGAGAGTCCCTTGGACTGCAAGAAGATCCAACCAGCCCATCCTAAAGGAAATCAGTCCTGAATGTTCATTGGAAGGACTGATGTTGAAGCTGAAACTCCAGTACTTTGGCCACCTGATGCAAAGAACTGACTCATTTGAAAAGACCCTGATGCTGGGAAAGATTGAAAGTGGGAGGAGAATGGGACAACAGGTGAGATGGTTGGATGGCATCACCAACTCAATGGACTGAACTGAACTGGGTTCCCTGGTGTCGAGCCTCTCCGTGTACAACATGTGTAATGTGTGGGTGGAGCCCCCCTCAGAGGGCTCAGGCTGCAGCAGTCTGCTCATTTCCAGCTGTGGTTTGTGGTGAGGAATTGCCCTGCCAGGGTGCAGGATCCAAGAACATCCTGCCTCACTGACACTGCAGCCAGAACAGGGGCTCAGCGCCCACCGCCAGCCTTGGCTTCTGCTCCTAATCACTGCCTCCCTCAGGAATCGTTCCCTGCCCTGTGGCAGGGCCTTGAAAGGGCTCACTTGGTCTGTCCCAACCAGTGTCCTTCACTTTAAATTTGGATGGTGGAGAGTTGGGGTTTTACTTCCTTCCTTCCTCAAATTCCCTTGGACTCACTTTCTTCATAGCGACTAACTTTACGTTCTGGTACTTCTTAATCTTAAGAAAATGACTTGCCACTCAGTAGACATTTAAATACCTAAGTGATGCCTTTACATCATCAAGGAAAATTGATTTATTTATGTAAAAAATTGAAGGGAAAATCTTTCTCCGTTACCATTTGCCTCAGAGATGCTATAACAATACAGCAGTAAACCCTGAAACACGGGTATATTATAGAGACCCCAGGAAGCACAAGAAAGAGCTAGTTGGCCCAATGTAGAACATTCAGAGAACGTTTTCGGGAAAGATGATTCCTGATGTTAAGTCTTAAAGAATGGGTAAAATCTAACCAGATATAGAGAGGTGGAAAGGGTTTTTAGGTAAAAGCACAATATGAACCAAGGAAAGGAGAGAAAAACCTGATGGTTTGTAAAGAAAAATCAAAATATGAAAAGAATCAAAAGAAATGGAAGAAGGTAGCTTTGAACACATAGTCTGAAGCCCTGATGTGGAGCCCTAAAATGTAGTGCCAATGAGATTGAATTTTATTTTAGGCAACAGGGCACCCTTAAAATGTTGTAAGTGGGACAGATGTTTTTCACACAGACAACTCTAATTGCAGCATAATAGATCAATTTTAGGGGCAGTAGCTAGAGTGAGGGCTTCCCAAGTAGCTCAGTGGGTAAAGAATCAGCCTGCAATGCAGGAGATGCAGGAGATGTATGAGTTCAATCCCTGGATCAGGAAGATCCCCTGGAGTGGGGGATGGCAACCCACTCCAGTATTCTTGCCTGGGAAATCCCATGTACAGAGGAGCCTGGTGGGGTACAGTTCTAGGGGTCTCAAAGAGTCGGACACCCCTGAAGAGAACGTGCATATATGCAGCCTGGGTGAAGGAAGAGAGACTTAGTTAAGAGATACTGACATGGTTTAAGTGTGAGATGAGAAGGGATCCCCCTAGGATAATGGTAATAGGAGTACAGACAATTTCTCAACTTTTGTAGAAGGGCAAATTGACAGGCCTTGATGATTGATGGTGATGTGTAAAAGAGAGTAATTAACTGATATTTATTGATCACCTACTTTGTGCCAGGCACTTTCAAGATCTTGGGATATGGAAGTCTGGAATTAAATAAAAAGTCTAGAGAATGGTTGCAAGGTCTCTTCTTACAAGTTAGTTGTCTACTGCTGCTTAAGAGATTATACTAAAACTGGGATCAGTGTTTAGTATCTCACATGTTAGTGGGTCAGGAAGCTCGGAGTGGCTTAGCTGGAGGCCGTTGTTTCAAGGTCCCTCGTGAGGTTGTGGTCATTCTGTTGGCTGAGGCTACAGCCATCTCAGAAGTTAGCCCTATCTGGGGAATCTGATTCTAAGAGTGCATTCATGGCTATGACTGGTCATGGTCCCTTGTCACAGGGGCCTTTCCATAGGGCTTCTTCATAACATGTCAACTGGTTTCCCACATTGAAAGCAATCTAAGAGATGTGAGAAAGACTGCCCAGGTCAGAAACTGCAATCTTTAAAAAAACTCAGCCCTGGAAATGACCTTATGTCACTTCTGCTATATTCTGCTTGTTAGAATGAGGTCCCTGAGTCCAGCTTACACTTAGGGGAAGGCTATTATATGAAGACAAGAATTCCAGAAGACAGGAATCCTTGGAGACCATCTGAGAGGCTGCCTACCACATACTGCATGACTTAGTAGTAGCAATATATTAATGAAGATCATTAATACGTTGAAAGAATAGATTTTAGGGGGTTAGTGAAGACAGAAGCTTATCTATTCAAGCAAATACATCTCCAGCATTGGTACTGGAGATGTAGATGGGTGGTAATACTCATTTCACAAATGCTGTGTAGAACCATCAAAATAATTACCACCTTCAAATCAATTGCTGAGAGGCCACCCTTTCAGTGAGGTCTGTTTTGACCAATCTATTTAAAATTGCAGCCTTCATGTCAATGCTTTGTTGTTATTTAGTCACCCAGTCATGTCCAACCCTTTGCAACTCCATGGACTGCACAATGCCAGGCCTCTCTGTCCCTCACCATCTCCCAAAGTTTGCCCAAGTTCATGTCCATTGCATCAGTGATGCCATCCAGCCATCTCATCCTCTGATGCTCTCTTCTCCCTCTGCCCTCAATTTTTCCCAGCATCAGGGACTTTTCCAATGAGTCAGCTGGTCGCATCAGATGGCCAAAATATTGGAGTTTCAGCTTCAGCATCAGTCCTCTGAACAATTATTCAGGGTTGATTTCCCTTAAGGTTGACTGGTTTTGTGTCCTTGCTGTCCTAGGGACTCTCAAGAGTCCTCTCCAGCACCACAGTTCAAAGGGATCAATTCTTTGTCACTCTGCCTTCTTTCTGGTCCAGCTCTCACAACTATACATGACCACTGGGAAGACCATAGCCTTGATTATATGGACATTTGTTGGCAAAGTAATATCTCTGCTTTCCAACACTCTGTCTAGGTTTGTCATAGGTTTCCTGCCAAAAGAAAACGTCTTCTGATTTCATGGCTGCAGTCACCATCTGCAGTGATTTTAGAACCCAAGAAGAGGAAATCTGTCACTACTACTAACTTTTCCCCCGTCTGTTTGCCATGAAGTAATGGGCCCAGATGCCATGATCTTAGATTTTTAATATTTAGTTTTGAGCTGGCTCTTTCACTTTTCTCCTTCACCCTCATCAAGAGGCTCTTTAGTTCCTCTTTTCTTTCTGCCGTTTGAGTGGTATCATCCGCATATCTGAGGTTGTTGATGTTTTTCCTGCCTATCTTGATAATCCAGCTTGTAATATAACTCATCCACCCTGGCATTTCTTATGATGTTCTCAGCGTATAGATTAAACAAACAGGGTGACAGCAGATAGCCCTGTTGTACTCCTTTTTCAATCTTGAATCAATCAGTTCGTCCATGAAAGTGGAAAGTGAAAGTGAAAGTCGCTCAATCCTGTCTGATTCTTTGTGACCCCATGGACTGTAGTCTGCCAGGCTCCTCTTTCCATAGAATTCTTCAGGCAAGAATACTGGAGTGGGTTGCCATTCCCTTCTCCAGGGGATCTTCCCAACCCAGGGATTCAGCCCAGGTCTCCCACATTGCAGGCAAATTCTTTACCGTCTGAGCCACCAGGTAAACCCTACAGGGTTCTCACTTTTGCTTCTTGACCCACATACAGGCTTCTCAGGAGACAGGTAAGATGGTCTGTATCCCCATCTCTTTAAAAGCCTTCCACAGTTTATTATGATCCATACAGTCAAAGGCTTTAGCATAGTCGATGAAACAGAGGTAGATGTTTTTCTGGAATTCCTTAGCTTTCTCTATGATCCAGTGAATGTTGGCAATTTGATCTTTGGTTCCTCTTCCTTTTCTAAACCCAACTTGGACATTTGGAAGTTCTTGGTTCACATAATGCTGAAGCCTAGCATGCAAAATTTTAAGTATGACCTTACTAGCATGGGAGATGAGCGCAATTGTCCAATGGTTAGCACGTTCTTTAATGCTCTACCTAATTATTATTTATTGTTTGTCTCTTCCTATCAAAACATAAACTTCATAAAAGCAGAATTCTTGATTTTGTACCTGATTTATCCTCAGTGCTTAGTTGGAATACCTGTTGTTTATTTGTCTCTCAATAGTTATGGAGACAAGGATAAAAGTGCTCAAGATAGTATACTCAGGCCAAAAGGTGGGAGCACCCCAAGTGTCCACAGATGGATCAGTAAGATGTGGTACATACATCCACTGGAATGTTATTCAGTATTAAATAGCAAGGAAATTCTGACACATACTGTACTGTGGATGACACTTGAAGACATAATGCTAAGTGAAAATAAGCTACTCACAAAAGGACAGATATTGTATGATTTTTATATGAGGGTCCTAGAGTAATCAAATTCACAGAGACAGAAAGTGGAATAAATGGTGTTTGCCTGGGGCTAAGAGGAAGGAGGTGGATGGTGGTGAGGGTTATGCACACTGTGAGTTTACTTAATGCCACGGAATGATACACTTAAAAATGGCTTAGATGGTACATTTTTATGTTATGTATATTTAACCACATGCACAAAACATTTCCAGAGTTTGTAAAGGTGAAACTACAGGAGCCTTCTTCATAAAGGATGAGTGAGATTTGCGAATGTCTTCAGGCTGGGAGGAGTAGTGTTCATTGTGTGAGTGTGAATCTGTGTATGTTTGTGTGTGTTATGGAGAGAATCAGTGCAGTGGGGAGTCATCTGGAGATACAGCTATTAAATAATAAATAATGATACAAATGGTGGGTTGGGAGAAGTGAGAAAGGACACTGAAGCAAGTCCATCCATATATAAGAACAATGTCTGAAACTTTCCAGATAGATAAAAATGTGGTACGTGGGCAGGTTTGGAACAGACATTGTAGTGGCTTTGGATGACACCCATTTGGCATCATTTAGTCTGGTGTCTGTCCAATCCCAGAAACTTCTTTTAAGACTAAGCTCTGCTGAACTATGGAGAGGGGTCGATGATTTAGGGCAGTTAGGATTGCAGGCTCTAGGGAAGTTATCATAGTGAAAGGCATTGATGGAAGGAAATAAGCTGATGAACAGTCTTTCAGTGTATTATATTTGTGAGAGCCTCTGAATCAGAATATTTGACTATAACAAATACGTTGTACGCAAAGTACTCAGGCAATGCAAATCAGGCAAGGTGTCAAATGACCCAGGATTGTGTATCAGAGCTCTACCACACAGATTCTACAACACCTGCAAACTCAATTTAATATATCTTCATTGAATACCTATACAACCCCCTGGTATGAAAGGCCCACAAATGTATATTTACAAATATCTTTTGAAAAGTGATTATACATAGTATTGTGAGATAGATCACTATTTCGTTTGCTAGTTAGTATTTGTGTACTCATATCATCATAGCATTTGTCATCTAGGCAAATAAATCGATATTACACATGACAGAATTGCAGGTTTTTCTCAAGAACTGTGAAAGTATTGTGGGAAGATGGAAGCTTTTACTGAGACAGAGAAGTACTTATATGAATTAAAGATTGTTTCATAAAAATATATAATTCATTTAAAGTTGTTGGTCCACCTAGAGCATGAACAGTTAGTTGTAGAGAAGGCCTGATCACGCAGAACTTAGGGTGACACATGGTGTGGGTTTTTATTTTGGGAATCAGAAAGTACGGGGTTAATTTTAGCAGATTCTTAAGGGTCAAATGGGCCATGCTCTGAACAGAAAGTCTGTGGTTTATTTCGTGTGAGGCCAGATTTAGGAAGCTGAGAAAGAAAACATTACGGGAAGCAGCTAGTTCCAGAAATCAAGGTTAGGCAAAGTCAAGGACTTTGGAGAAATGTGAGTTGACACAGTGACATTGTCCTCAGAATGCAGATGTGGGCCTGATTTGGGGAGGAAAGGGTTTGGCCTACAGTTTCATTTAGAGGCGGAGGTTGTTCGCTAGGTATGGTGGTACTAGGGCACGTGTGATGATGAGGGTGAGGACAATCACATTACTGATAATAGCTGCCGTGTGTTGAGTCTGCACTATGTACCAGAGGCTCTGTTAATTCAATAAATGTTTTTAGTATCTAGTATGAATCTAGTGCTAGAGAAACAATGAACAAAATAGGCAAAGTCTTTGTTCTCATGGAGCTAATGTTTTCATTAGCTGGAGGGAGAGAGTGAAGGGAGACTACATATATGAGCAAATATATAGAAAGTTTGAGGGTGAAAAGAACTTTGGAAAGTGGAAGAAATGAAGTAAACAGAAAAGGGATGGGTAAAAATTTGCACAGGAAAGGCTTGGCACTTTGTAGAGAGATATAATATTTGTATGGGGAAAAACTGGGCAAATTTATTTTCAGTTGCTTAGTCATGTCTGACTCTGCCATCCCATGAATTGCAGCGTGCCAAGCTTCCCTGTCCTTCACTGTCTCCTGGAGTTTGCTCAAACTCATGTCCACTTAGTCAGTGATACCATTCAATCATGTCATCATCGTCACCCCCTTCTCCTCCAGCCCTCAATCTTTCACAGCATCAGAGTCTTTTCCAGTGAGTCAGCTCTTCGGACAAAGGATTGGAGTGTCAGCTTCAGCATCAGTCCTTCCCATGAATATTCAGGGTTGATTTTATTTAGGATGGACTGGTTTGCTCTCCTTGCTGTCCAAGGGACTCTCAAGAGTCTCCTCCAACACTATAATTCGAAAGCATCAATTCTTTGGCTCTCAGCCTTCTTTATGGTCCAACTGTCTCATCCATATATGACTACTGGGAGGGGCAAGTTTGGGGAAGAATATTTTGGACAGAGGGAAGGGTGGGCATAAAGTCTCTATGGTCAGCAATTGCTCAGCGAGTATTATTAATACAAGGAATGGTGATGTGTCAGAGCAGAGTGGTAGGAGTTGAGAGCTAGATCATGCAGTCTCTCTTATGGTCATTTTAAAGGATCTGACTCTTAGTCTAGTGAAATGGGAGCCACTGGACATTTCTCTTAGCATTCTGAAATTTTAGCTGTATTTTCCTCACCATACATATATGAAATTGGTAGTATTTATGATTCCCTTTTTACTTTAATTGGGAAGTTGAAACAGAGAGAGCTTAAGTGACTTGCCCAAACTCAGTCTTGAAGTTCTGAAATGAGGATTTTACCCAAGTGACCTGATTTTAGCTCACATACAGGCTGCATAGGAGGGAATACAATGAGATGCAAGAAAATCTGGAGGGCAGTGGATGTGTTCATTATCTTGATTGTGGTGATGGTTTCCCGTGTGCGTATGTATTCATACTTTGTCTTGTAGCTGCTGTTTAGTTGTAAAAGAAAAGAAAGAAAGTGAAAGTCATTCAGTTGTGTCCGACTCTTTGGGATCCCATGGACTATATAGTCCTTGAAATTCTCAGGGTCAGTATACTGGAGTGGGAAGCTTTTCCCTTCTCCAGGGGATCTTCCGAACCCAGGGATCAAACCCAGGTCTCCTGCATTGCAGGTGAATTCTTTACCAGCTGGCCAGAAGGGAAGCCCAAGAATACTGGAGCGGGTAGCCTATCCCTTCTCCAGGGGATCTTTGCAACCCAGGAATAGAAGCAGGCGGATTCTTTACCAACTGAGATAAGCTATGTCCAACTCTTTGTAACCCCATGGACTGCAGCCCCCCAAGCTCCTCTGCCCATGGGATTTCCCAGGGAAGAGTATTGGAGTGGGTTTGCCATTTTTTTCCCCAAGGGACCTTTGTGACCCAGGGATCAAAACCATGTCTCCTGCATTGTCAAGCGTATTCTTTACCCTGAGCCACCGGGAAAGCCCTACATATGTATTTTAGAACTCATCAAATAGTGTGCCTTTTATATGTGCCATTTTATTGTGTATCAGTCATACCTCAGTAAAGTTATGAAGAAAAAATATTTTTAAAATATTAGGAAAGGGCTTAAAGAATTTTAAAGTGACGAAATGATGTTCATATTTTGTGAAGGATGGATTGAAGATCAGTTAGAGAACCATCACGAAACTGCAGGAGAAAGCTGGTAAAGAACTGAGCTAAGGTGATGTAGAGAGGAAGGAGGAGAGGAACGTGACTGTAAAGGTGACAAGACCTGGGAACCATATAGAATAAGGAGTGAGAGAGAGAAGCAGCCTAGGACGACTGCCAGTTTGAGGGCTTGGTGAGAAGTGCCATTAACCAAAGTGTAAAATTCTGGAGGAGCGGGATGTTCTGGGGAAAGATGATGTAGTTACAGACGTGCTGAGATTGGGGGCCTGTGGGATATTCAGGTTAATAGATAGTTTAATACAGGGAGATGTCCAGTTTAGAAATAGGGATGTGGGAGACAGTGTGTGAGAGGTTATTGAAGCTGTGGGCACAGCTGACATGTTACAGGGATGAGAAGAGAGGGAAAGATAAAGCTTTGGGCGATACCAATACTTAACAGGAGATTAAAAACTCTCTGGCACACGTTTTGTTCTGCGCTTCCTTTCGGCCTCATGGGAAACACTGCTCGTCAAGCGCAGCTCTCTCGGGAATCGCTCAGCACAATGTTCTCAGCCATCGTCGTCTGTTGGTCGCTAAGTAGTGTCTGCCTCTTTACGATCCCGTGGCCTGCAGCATGCCAGGCTTCCCTGTCCTTCACCATCTCCCAGAGTTTGCTCAAGCTCATGTCCATCGAGTCGGTGATGCCATCCCACCATCTCATCCTCTGCCACCCTCTTCTGCTTTTGCCTTCAATCTTTTCCAGCATCAGGGTCTTTTCCAATGAGTCGGCTCTTTGCTTCAGGTGACCAAAGTATTAGAGCTTCAACATCAGTCCTTCCAATAAATATTCAAGGTTGATTTCTGCTAGTGGTTTCAGAATGCACTGCAATAGATCAGTGTCAACAAGGAAGATGAATTCTCCTTTCCATCCCTTACTTATTTTTCTTTAAAATATTTTTTTGGTTATGTGGGCTCTTCATTCCAGTGTGAGGGCTTTCTCTAGCTGCAGATCATGGGCTCTAGAGCACGTGGGCTCAGTCATTGCAGCATGTGGGCTTAGTTGCCCTGTGGCATGTGGACTCTCTGATTTAAGGCAGGGAAGCTGAAACTATTAAGGAGATGAAGGAGTGTGTCTTTTAAGAAAAAGGAAGTAGTCAGCATAGACCTTAATCTTATAAGGACTGAAACACTTTCATTGGATTTTGCCATTAGAAGGTTAATAATAATCCATTGAGGGCTATTTCGGTAGCATGAGAGGGCAGAAGCCAGAGGAGAGTGGATCCAGGCATGCACGCAAGGACTGTTCTTCCCAGAAGCTCAGCTCTGAAGGAAGGAAGTAGGCATTTTATTGAAATAGTCTATGTTATTATATTTTTGTAAATTTCTTCTAGAATCGAGGAATTGTATTCGTTTTTGTAGGTTTTCACTTTTGTTTCTTAAATATAGAAAGAGCTTTGGAGTCTCTTTGTTAGACTTTGGAGCACAAGGCATGTCCCCTTATTTCTGGGTCACATCCTGCCTGAGCTCTAGGAGGAGACTCTCTGAGTGTAGGAGCTATGGAGGATGGTTTCCCAAATGCTATTCTGCCAGCCCATGCCCACCTGACAACGCTGGAATAAAATAAGGTGCTCATGGTGGGAAGAAAAGTGAGGAAACTAAGGGAGCCATCCTAAAGGCACTGTTTTATCCTGAGAATGTCTTTCCCCCTATATTTGGGTTGAAACATCTTTACTTTCAAATTGTGGTGCTGGAGAAGACTCTTGAGAATCCCTTGGACTTCAAGGAGACCAAACCAGTCAATCCTAAAGGAAATTAAACCTGAATATTCATTGGAAGGACTGATGCTGAAGCTCCACTACTTTGACCATCTGACACGAAGATGGTCCGACTCATTGGGAAAGATCCTGATGCTGGGAAAAATTGGAGGCAAAAGGAGAAGGGGGCGACAGAGAATGAAATGGTTAGATAGCATCACCGACTAAATGGACAAGAATTTGAGCAAACTCCTGGAGATAGTAAAGGACAGAGGAGCCTGGTATGCTGCAGTCCATGGGGTTGCAAAGAGTTGGACATGAATTAGTGACTGAATAATAACAACAGATCTTTACTTAGTAGATGGTATATTTTTCTTTTAAATGCTCTTAGCAAAATTAGTTGACAACTCTCTTATCAGTTATTTCATTTTTCCTCAATGATTTTAATTTCTAATTAACAGCCATGTTTTAAAAAAAAAGCTTTATATTTTCTGGGTCAGACTCAATTTGGACAATGTGAACTAGCTGGAATCATGAGATTACTTAGTCCTTGGTAGTTACAGACCTATTGGTTTAATCCCTGAGCACTTCAAAATCGAAGGCATGAGATGATCTGCTGAAATTAAACTTAAAAATCAGTCATAGTAGAGAAATGTACAAAGTCACCTGAAAGGTACAAAATGGCTCCCCTCCCTGCAAAACTTAATTTGAATGTGATTAAAAGTATTAATATATCTAATGGAAGACTGTGTTGCTAAGCACTGAGGTTGATTAGCCGTGGGAAAAAGAGAAGACACTGTGGCAACTCTAGAAGTGCCTCTCTGAATCCTGATTTGCTGAGAGGGAATGTTGATAAATGGATGCCTTTGGGCACTTGGGTTGCATTGGCAGAGGCCAAATGGGTACATTGGGCTTCCCTGGTAGCTCAGCTGGTAAAGAATCCGCCTGCAATGCAGGAGACTCCTAGTTCAGTTCCTGACTTGGGAAGATCCCCTGGAGAAGGGGTAGACTATCCACTCCAGTATTCTTGACTTTCCTTGGTGGCTCAGATGGTAAAGAATCTGCTTTCAATGCAGAAGACCTGGATTCAATCCCTGGGTTGGGAAGATCCCCTGGATGAGGGCACAGCAACCCACTCTAGTCTTCTTGCCTGGAGAATCCCCATGGACAGAGGAGCCTGGTGCACTACAGTCCATGGGGTCGCAAAAAGTCAGACACGACCGAGTGACTAAGCACAGCACAGATGGATACATTGGATCAGGGAGGCCGGACTCTGTAAGCTGAATGTCAACCCTTAACATTTACTGCGTCACACTCTCCTTCATCTCTATCCGCCCTACTTTCTTTCTTTCTTCCTTTGTTCCTTCTTTCTTTCTTTTTCTTTCCTTCCTTCCTTCCTTTCCTTCCCAAGGAAGAAAAAAACAACATCGTATTGGGGCTAAAATGCTGTTTTTCACACAGACTGAAAATTGAAGTCAAAAATTGAAGTCATTATTTGGATCTTTTCTCAGTAGAAATTTCTAAACTAGCATTCTGGATTCATCTTCAGTCTCAGCTATGGGAGAAGGATTCTTTGATGTGCTGGGTATGTACTAAGTCATTTCAGTCGTGTCTGACTCTTTGCAACCCCATGGACTGTAGCCCACCAGACTCCTCTGTCCATGGGATTCTCCAGGCAAGAATATTGGAATGGGTTGCCGTGCCCTCCTCCAGGGCATTGTCCCAACCCAGGGATCGAACTTGTGTCTCTTATGTCTCTTGTGTTGGCAGGTGGGTTCTTTACCACTAGCACTACCTGTGCTGACAAAGTCTGACTTCTGAGCCTGCAGGGTTGAGGGTTGATTGCATCCCTGTGATATTAGCTAGCAAGACTGATCTGTGACTTTCCCCAGGTGGGAACAGACTTTGATGTTGCCGTTGGTTTTTCTTTTTTCCCCCTCCAGCTTTATTGAGGAAAAATTGACAAATACAATTTTGTATATTTAAAGTGTACAACGGAGAAGGCAATGGCACCCCACTCCCAGTATTCTTGCCTGGAAAGTCCCATGGTCAGAGGAGCCTGGTAGGCTGCAGTCCATGGGGTCGTCCAGAGTCGGACACGACTGAAGCGACTTAGCAGCAGCAGCAGCAGCAAAGTGTCCAATGGGATGGTTTGATACACTTTGTGGAATGATTACCAAGGTCAAGATAATTAACACATTCATCATCTCACATAATTAACTCTTTTTAAAATATCTATTTGCTTAAAATCTATTCTCCATAGCATTAAAGTGCACGGTGCTGTGTAATTAGCTAGAATGACCATGCTGTATATTAGATCCTCAAAATTTATTCTTCTTATAAGTGAAATTTGTACCCTTTGATCTATACTCCTCCCCATTACCATTTTCTCCTCCTTTTAGGCCCTGGCAACCAACTACCATTCTAGTCTCAGTTTCTATGAAATTGATTTTTTAAAAAAAAGATTCCACGTGTACTTGATGCCATACAGTAATTGTCTTTCTCTTCCCGTCTTATTTACTTGCAAAATGCCCTCCAGGTTCATTCGTGTTGCTAAAAATGGCACATTTCTTCTTTACATGACTGAATAATATTGCACTGTGCGTATATACCACATTTTATTTTTTGATTCATCCATCAAAGGACACAGGTTGTTTCCATATCTTGGCAGTTGTATATAATGCTTCAGTGAACACAGGAATGCAGATAGCTCTTTAAGATACTGATTAGACAAACACACAAAACTGTTGGTGTGAATATAAGTTGGTGCAACCACTAATGGAAAACAATATGGCGTTTCTTAAAAAAAAAAATAGAACTACCATATGATCCAACAGTCTTATTCCTGGGTATATATCTGAAGGTTGTGTTGCTACTATTTTGGACCATGTTGTGACATGCCATAATTTTTCCTTTAAAGATTTCCTCAAATTATCATTTTGAAGAGAATGCCAAATTAATAGCATGTTTATTGACTGGATATTCCAGAAAACTGTGTTGAAGAGTAACATTTGCTGTTTTTACCATTCAATTTTTAGTCGGTTCAACATTTTTTGTGAGTGTCTTACAAGAAGTAGTTCCAAACTTTTGTAAACTTTTAGTTCACAAAATTGTTTTCACGTGATTTTGGATCATCCTGTGATGATAGACAAACTCCAAGCCAGTTCTTTGTCCTTAATTCTGGTCTGATAGATTATTTGTTTTGCATATCTTGAAAGAAGTGGATACAAAAAGGTTTAATCATAGCAGGATAGTTTCATAGCTTCCCAATTCTGACTACAAACAATATGTTCTGTTTTAAGCTTTTGCTATGAAAAATTATATGTAGTTCTTCTCATGGTTTGCAAATTATTTAACTCTTGAGACTCAAGGCTATTGATATGACAGTGAGCACCTAGGGGAAAATTAAAAGAAAAAAAGTAGGTATTTGATTGTTGGATGTACAGTTGGAGACGTTCATAAATTTATAAACATTCTGATTTGAGTTATTTGAGCTTTTCCTTTATTTCTTTCATCTGCTCCTTTTTCACTGTGTAAATAGAGCTCTACAGAGGTCTGTACAAAGAAATTACAAGAACTACATCTTTGCCCAAATCCTCTTCTGCATTTGATCAGATGCCCTCTCTGTTTGGCTCTGGGTGGCACATGATGGGTGTGGAGAGGCTTCATAGAGGAATGGTGGGATTAAGCTTCTCTTCAATTGTTGCTTGAGTGGTTTTCCTCAGAATCTTTTCGTTGGATGGCAACTTTTTTTGTTGTTGTTGTCATATGATGTATTTAGACACAGAAATAAGATGAAAGATTAACTTGTTGAACATCTGTTCTTGTCTTAGATGAGGGTCATGATCGTTGTGTTCCCCATTGACATAGGAAAGATTGGCTGGTAATTTCTGTCCTCTTTTCTCCCTTTTGTTTGACTTTGGACACCTGATTATTAATGTCATTGCAGTTAAGGGAAAATGTCCTGTTTCCATGGAAATGGCATTAGGAAGTAGCTTTGGGAGCTAAACATCTCCTCTTCACGAGATAGCATTTTGTTTTCTCTTGCACATCTTGAAAACAACAGCACCCTTAACTAACAACATGCATAAGTAGATGCTTTGATAAGTAAAATAGAAATATATAAGAAGTGTTTCATCAGAGTCTTTATCAGAGCTGTAATAACAAGAGTGAGATCGTTTAGGAGTGGGGAATAGACTCCCAGGAGAAGTCATAAAAGCTTTACCGCTTTGCACAAAATAGGACTTTTTTTTTGAGGAAATTAAAACAGAGGAAGTGATGCCGTCAACATCTTTCATAAAACTCTGGTTTGTAGAAGAGGTCAGTGGTGATATACCAAGAATTCTTGAACCCCAAAAGCTAGTTTTTAAAGGGACAGAGCTTCAGAAACTCTTTCCTCATTCTTAGCTGACTTCTTCAGGAAAAATAGGTTGTTGATGATTTTGCCTCACATGTGAATCCTTGATCCCTCCATGGAAGAATACAGAATTAGAAGAAGAAAGTTCATGACCATATCATGTGTGGATTATTAAATTAAGAGCTGCATTTTTCTTAGATTTTTGGAACTCTCAGATCTTTTTGCAACTGGCATCATAATTCAGTATCATTATGTTTTGATGAATAATTTTGGTCTAACAGGGTTGTTTTGATAACCAGGGAATTATTTTACCTGATTTTATTTTTCAGAATGATGTCTATACAAAAAATATTTTGAGATTGGGCTTGGATTGGAAGGGGAAATTATAGATGAGGAGAGACAAAATAGGAGGCTTTTGCAGTCTGTAATTGTAGGCGAGGATGCCTTGGGTTGGTGTGGGAGCAGAGGAGAGGCAGTGAATGGAGAGCTTTATGACATATTGTAGGGACTTCTTTGGTGGTTCAGTGGTTAAAACCTCACCTTCCAATGCAGGGGGTACAGATTCGATGCCTCATCTAGGAGCTAGGATCCTACATGCCTTGTGGCCAAAAACCAAAATATTAAAAAATATATATTGTAACAAATTCATTAAAGGCTTTTTTAAAAAAAAGTTAAACTTTGTTTCAACAGTAAATTTTAAAAAAACATATTGTAGAAGTGGACTTGACTGAATCTAGCGATAATTGGTTGTGGAGGTTGAGGGTGATGGAGTCCATGGGGAAGACTCAGTAGCTGAGGGGATAGAACAACCTTTGAGTTCTTCCCAGGTGGCGTGAGTGGTAAAGCACTGCCTGCCAATACAGGAGACTCAAAAGATGAGGGTTTGATCCCTGAGTTAGGAAGATCCCCTGGAGTAGGAAATGGCAACCCACTCTACCATTCTAGCCTGGAAAATTCCATGGACAGCAGAGCCTGGAAGGCCACAGTCCTTGGAGTCTCAAAGAGTCAGACACAACTGAGTGACTGAGCACACAGCAATAAGAACTATTGGGATGAAGAAAGAACCAAACCTTCCATTTAAAGCATGGTAGGTATGAGGAATCTTCTAGGTGAGATATAAAGCAAGCAGTAGGAAACATGGCTTAAAACTCAACATTCGAAAAATGAAGATCATAGCATCCCATCCCATTGCTTCATGGCAAATAGATGGGGAAACAATGGAAACAGTGACCGAGTTATTTTCTTGGGCTCCAAAATCACTGCAGATGGTGACTGCAGCCATGAAATTGAAAGATGCTTGCTTCTTGGAAGAAAAGCTATGACAAACGTACACAGCATATTAAAAATCAGAGATATTACTTTATCTACAAAGGTCCATATAGTTAAAGCTGTGACTTTTCCAGTAGTCATGTACAGATATGAGAGCTGGACAGTAAAAAAGGCTGTGTGCCAAAGAATTGATGCCTTTGAACTGTCTTGCTGGAGAAGACTCTTGAGAGTCCCTTGAACTGCAAGGGGATCAAACCAGTCAATCCTAAAGGAAATCAACCCTGAATATTCATTGGGAAGACTGATGCTGAAGCTGAAGCTCCAGTACTTTGGCCACCTGATGCAGAGTCAACTCACTGGAAAAGACCCCAATGCTGGAAAAGATTGAAGGTGGGAGGAGAAGGGGGCGGCAGAGGATGAGATGGCCGGATGGCATCACCAACGCAATGGACATGAGTCTGAGCAAACTCTGGGAGATGGTGAATGGTGAAGAAAAGGGAAGCCTGGCATGCTGCTATCCATGGGGTCGCAAAAAGTCGGACATGCATCAAGACAGTATGGTACTGGCACAAAGACAGAAATATAGATCAATGGAACAGAATAGAAAGCCCAGAGATAAATCCACGAACCTATGGACACCTTATCTTCGGCAAAGGAGGCAAGGATATACAATGGAAAAAAGACAACCTCTTTAACAAGTGGTGCTGGGAAAACTGGTCAACCACTTGTAAAAGAATGAAACTAGAACACTTTCTAACACCATACACAAAAATAAACTCAAAATGGATTAAAGATCTAAATGTAAGACTAGAAACTATAAAACTCCTAGAGGAGAACATAGGCAAAACACTCTCCGACATAAATCACAGCAAGGTCCTCTATGACCCACCTCCCAGAATATTGGAAATAAAAGCAAAACTAAACAAATGGGACCTAATGAAACTTAAAAACTTTTGCACTACAAAGGAAACTATAAATAAGGTGAAAAGACAGCCCTCAGATTGGGAGAAAATAATAGCAAATGAAGAAACAGACAAAGGATTAATCTCAAAAATATACAAGCAACTCCTGCAGCTCAATTCCAGAAAAATAAATGACCCAATCAAAAAATGGGCCAAAGAACTAAACAGACATTTCTCCAAAGAAGACATACAGATGGCTAACAAACACATGAAAAGATGCTCAACATCACTCATTATTAGAGAAATGCAAATCAAAACCACAATGAGGTACCATTACACGCCAGTCAGGATGGCTGCTATCCAAAAGTTTACAAGCAATAAATGCTGGAGAGGGTGTGGAGAAAAGGGAACCCTCTTACACTGTTGGTGGGAATGCAAACTAGTACAGCCGCTATGGAAAACAGTGTGGAGATTTCTTAAAAAACTGGAAATAGAACTGCCATATGACCCAGCAATCCCACTTCTGGGCATACACACTGAGGAAACCAGATCTGAAAGAGACACGTGCACCCCAATGTTCATCGCAGCACTGTTTATAATAGCCAGGACATGGAAGCAACCTAGATGCCCATCAGCAGATGAATGGATAAGGAAGCTGTGGTACATATACACCATGGAATATTACTCAGCCATTAAAAAGAATTCATTTGAACCAGTCCTAATGAGATGGATGAAGCTGGAGCCCCTTATACAGAGTGAAGTAAGCCAGAAAGATAAAGAACATTACAGCATACTAACACATATATATGGAATTTAGAAAGATGGTAACGATAACCCTATATGCAAAACAGAAAAAGAGACACAGAAATACAGAACAGACTTTTGAACTCTGTGGGAGAATGTGAGGGTGGGATATTTCAAAAGAATAGCATGTATACTATCTATGGTGAAACAGATCACCAGCCCAGGTGGGATGCATGAGACAAGTGCTTGGGCCTGGTGCACTGGGAAGACCCAGAGGGATCGGGTAGAGAGGGAGGTGGGAGCGGGGATCGGGATGGGGAATACGTGTAAATCCATGGCTGATTCATATCAATGTATGACAAAACCCACTGAAATGTTGTAATTAGCCTCCAACTAATTAAAAAAAAAAAAAAAAAAAGTCGGACATGACTGAGTGACTGAACAACAGGGAAACATGAGTTGAGGCTTAAAAGAGTCTGTTGGACTACAGATATGGCACGTTACAACAATTAACATTTGATGAGGATTTGGGTATTTTAGTTAATAACTAATTTTAGGTACTGTATTACAGTTATGTAAAAAGAGATGATGTACTTGAAAATACCCCCTGAACAAAGGAAAGATGTTAGATTGGGGCCAATAAAAATCTGTCAATAAACTTAAAGAGTATAAGAGAGTTAGGCTCAGAGAGAAATTTAAAACTTTCCCCTTTTTTCTCTTGTGGTTTAATTTACATGGAAATGTATCCTTGAAAGGGAAACAGAGGCTGTTATCGGAAGTCAGGATATAAAAGTATGGGAAGAAAGTAAACAGATTAGTTTACCACCAATTTTAATTTTCTAGGGCTAATTAAATCTATTTATGTTTTATAATGAGAAAAATATCACAAAAGTCATTTCACAAAAATTACACAACATTTAAAAAGTTATTTTAAATAGAAATCCCTCTGGTTAGAGTCTATTTTTTTCAAGCTGAAGGGAAGCTTTCCAGCAAGGTCCAAGGATTTAATGTGGCTTTGATGTCTCCAGGTCACCTCAGGGACATAGTGACATAATAAAGAAAATGAAAAGGAGGATGTTATAGGCCTGAAATTTTAAATAATTGAAGGAAGCTTGATTCGACTAGAGGAAATTTGGCTATTTTGACCATTTGTCAAAATGGTTTGACTTGTATCTCTGCCCAGAAGAATATATTTCCAGGATCTTGAACTGTAGACTTTTTTTTTTAAATTAAATTTTATTGCAGTGTAGTTGATTTACAATGTTAGTTTCTGCTGTGTAGCAAAGTGAATCAGTTATGTACATGCATGCTAAATCACAGTCGTGTCCTCCTCTTTGCGACCCTATGGACTGTAGCCCAACAGGCTACTCTGTCCATGGGATTCTCCAGGCAAGAATACTGGAGTGGGTTGCCATGCCCTCTTCCATGGGATCTTCCCAACTCAGGGATTGAACCCACATCTCTTATGTCTCCTGCATTAACAGTTGGGTTCTTTACCACTAGCCCCTCCTGGGAAGCCCAAATCAGTTATACATATACCTATATCACTCTTTTTTAGATTCTGTTCCCATATAGGTTATTACAGAGTATTAAGTACAGTTCCCTGTGCTATGCCATAGGTTCTTATTCATTATCTGTTTTATATGGTAGTATGTATATGTCAGTCCCAAGTCTTCTTAAGCAGCAAAACCAAGAAGACCAACAATTCCACTGATGTATTTCTCCTCTTGGTTGAATATCTTTTAGCCAATTCTTTTCTTGGCTGCCTAATGCAAGTGTTGTACATATGAAAACACACATGCACACACATTTGATTCAGCAGAAATGCAGACAGGAAGGAAGCCTAGGGAGTAGGCATGGAAGAGAAACCACCGGCTCTGGGAGGGTGTGGTATTAAGAATAAAAAGGGGAGATGCCAGCAGAATACTTCTGATGAGTTCATCAGGAATCCTTTGTGTACCTTTTCCCCTTCCATCCCTTTTTCCCTCTATGACTTATTAACTGTAATAGTTATTCTCTTTTCTAACTTGATTCCCCAACCCCCACCCCCCTCATCACTAGCTGCTGCTTTTTAGCCTCCTTTGCTAGAACAGTCTTGCCTTTGCTACTTGCCATTGTTGGAAAGCCCCAGGGTGCAGGACTAGCTCTTCTTTTCTTCTCTCTTCCCAGCTGCTCCCCACTGGGACCTCATCTGGCCGAATGACTTTAAATACCATTTGTATGCTGAGGACTCGCGAATATCGTCTGGGTCCTGATGTCTGTCCTGAACTCCAGACTCCCTGCTTGACAAGTTGGTTTAGATGCTTGATTCCACATCCCCAACACTTGGCCCTCCCTCAGGGTGCCCATCTCACCGTTTTGCTCTAAAACGTTGAGTCATCCTTAGCTTCTCTTTTTAACTCATAATCCTCCTTCAGTCCATTAGCAGATGGCTCTGCTTTCAAGATGTGTCTCGAATCTTACCACTTCTTGTTCTTCTTCTTTGTTGTTGTTTCTGGCCATGCCCTACAGCATGCAGGATCTTAATTACCTGACCAGGGTTCAAACCTGCATTGCCTGCGTTGGAAAGCAGATTCTTTATTATTGGACCACCAGGGAAGTCCCAACCTTACCACTTCTGACCACCAGCCCTGTTCCTATTCTCACCCAAGCCACTATTTTCTGGACTACTTCAGTAGCCTCCTAAATAGTTTTTCTGATTATACTGTCCCTTTCCACATACATTCAGATCTGTTCTCCACACACCAGCTAATGCAACCTTTTGCGATGTAATTTTGTTCTGACCACTTCTTGGCTCAAAAAACTCTAATGGTTTTCTTTCAGACCTAGAAAATCCAAAGTCCTCATCCTGACCTAGAAAGCATTGCGTGTTCTGGCCTCAGAGGCCTCTCCGATCTCTTCTCCTGTCACTCTTGCCCTTGCTTTATTGAGGTCTAGCCTCACTGACATTCTTGCTTGTCCCTGGGCAAGACAGAATTCTGCGGGACTCTTCACTTGGAGTTACCACTGTCTGGAATTCTCTTTCACCAAATAGACCAAATAGCACCAAAGTGGTGCTCTCTCACTTCATCTGCCCAAGTGTCGCCTCCTCCAAGAGGGCTTTATAACACTTTATCTAGAACAGCACCCTTTATTCTCTCATGCTTGCTCCCCATCTCTGCCATCACACTTTTATTGTTCAGTCACTCAGTCGTGTCCGACTCCTTGCAACGCCTTGGGCTGAAGCACACCAGGCTTCCCTGTCCTTCACCATCTCCTGGAATTTGCTCAAACCCATGTCCATCAAGTTGGTGATGCCATCCAACCATCTCATCCTCTGTCATCCCCTTCTCCTCCTGCCTTCAATCATCAGGGTCTTTTCCAATGAGTCAGCTCTTTGCATCAGGTGGCCAAAGTATTGGAGCTTCGACTTTAGCATCAGTCCTTCTAACGAGTATTCAGGGTTGATTTCCTTTAGGATGGACTGGTTTGATCTCCTTGCAGTCCAAGGGACTCTCAAGAGTCCATCACAGGTTAACCCTATGTTAAATGTGTGTTTGTTTTGTTGTCTGACTCTCTACTCCACAGTAAGCTGTCTCAGTGAGGGACTTAGTTGGGCTTTCCTGTTCTATGTCTTTCATCCTGAAGATTGCCTGGCCACAAGGCATAGCTATTAGCTCCATAAATGTTAACTGACTGAATAGTGAAATCATTAATCAGGGAGGTCAGTTCCTTACTTCAGCAGCCCTGGAAAGGGCTGTGAGTCTGATCAGCTCACAGGTGTGCAGCATGGTGCCTGGAGCAGAATTTTCACATATAAATATGTATTGAGTAAGTGAATAAATGATTAAGTGAATGGATGAAGCCACATTAGTAAGTTAATCACTAGTATATCTTTCTCTACTCTTTCGATCCACTCATATGGCAGTTACTATGGCAAAGGGATCTAACTTTGTCTAAGGGGTCCATGAAGACCTCTCAAAGGATGGTGTGTGTGTGTGTGTGTGTGTTAAGTCACTTCAGTCATGTTCAACTTTTTGTGACCCTATAGACTGTAGCCCGACAGGCTCCTCTGTCCATGGGATTTTCCAGGCAAGCATACTGAAGCAGATTGCCATGCCCTCCTCCAGGAGGGATCCCTCCCCACCCAGGGATCAAACCCATGTCTTTTGCATCTCCTGCCTTGGCAGTCAGGTTCTTTACCACTAGCACCACCTGGGAAGCCCGCCTCAAAGGAGGGTACATGAAAGTGATCATACCTGTCACTTACAGAGCGTTTCCTGTGAGCCAGCTATGGTGCTTAGTGCATAATGCACACGAACCAATTTAACCCTCACAACAAGTCCATGAGGTTGATACTGGCATTAGTCCCATTTTACAGATACGGAAAATAAAGCACAGAGGAGTAGATTAACTTGAGTTTACCCCTAATAAATGGTAGAAGCAGACCCAGGCAGCCTACTTTTGGAGCCAGTGCTGTTAACCATTATGCTGTCTGTTTAGGCTGAGGACTGAGAATAGAGGAGCGGCTGGCTAGAGAAGGGGCTGAATTAGGCAGGAGCGAGTATTTGGGGCAGACGGAGTCAAATGTGCCCAGGGTCAGATCGTGACCAGTTCCTCTGAGGACGTGACAGAGGTTCAGTATGGCCGGACCATAGAGGGCAGGTAAGAGGGTAAGAGATGAGCCTGGTTATTAAGCAAGGGCCAGAGAGGCCATGAAAGGAATTTGGACTTTCCTCAGGCAAAGGGAAACATGAAACAGCGTGAAGCAGGAACTTGAAGTGCATAGATTTACACGTTTAAACAGTCACAGTGGTGGCCCTGTAGAGAATGGGCTGGAAGGCAGGCAGGCAGATGGCAGGGAGACCAATTCAGAAGGTCTTGCAATAGCCCAACAAAGAGGTGATGGTGACCTGGTCTAAGGCGGAGGTGATGGGAAGGTAGTATAGATTTGAGGTGCAAAGGACTCAGTAATGCAGACGAGGAAGCGGGAGGTATAGACGGCTTCATTTAGAGGGGTCAGTTAATCAGTCACTTCACTTCTAAGAATTCATTCTACAGATTGACTAGTTACTGGGGCATATACACAGGCTTTGTTTCCAAAGATCTTCATTGTAGGGCTGTATATAGTGAGGTTAGAAACAATATAGTGCAGGGCCTTGCAGAAGCCCAGGAGCTGCTGCTCATGGAGAAGACAATGTAAGGAGTGCCTTGAATTTGTGCAGCTGGTAAAATAATGACTGAATCACAGTGAACTGTGACGGAGCAGTGAAAAGGCAGGATGCAAGCCTTTAAGTACTGATAAAGACTTAACGATTACCAAGATACATTACAAAGTGAAAAGGAAAAGGTTCACAACAGTGAATGGTCTGCTGTGGTTTGTGTTATAAAAATCTATTTGTACACACATATATACACTTGGAAAGGCATAACACAGTTCTGGAAAGATATGTAAAATCTTTTAATGTAAGTATTGATATTTTACAGAAAATTAGAAAAAGACTTGGAGGCTAAAAGTAGTAAGGAAACATCTTTTTAAAGCTAATTTTTAAAATCTTTATGTATTACCTGTTACGATAATAAAATTAAAAAAATAATTCATGGAGACTTGATAATGCAAACAGTTAAATTCATTAGCAAATGGGAATAAAGCAAGCATGATACTGGTTTATATGCATTTAGAAACCTCTGAAACAATAAAGATTTAGACCATAAGTATAAATTCCAAGGCAAAATTAAATATGAATATAATAAATGTGGAATTTGAAATAGTATGAAATAGTATGTGGGGGGAGGGACAGTGTATGAATGTGATTAATTGACCTTAGAAATTAATGCACACATGTAGGATTAAGGTTTGAAAGCAGAGATCAGGATTTAGGAATACCATCATAGAAACTTTAAGTATCTAATAATTTTACCAAAAATTTTACTTTGCAAATTACTCTAAGGACTTGATGGTAAATGTTAAAATTTGTAAGATTGATGAGTTTTAGATTACACTTCTAGTTCTCAGATAATATTAGTTCCTTAAAAAACATGAGGGGCTCTGTGTCCTATAGCAGGGGCAGAAACACTGGGGCAGCTCTGAGGATTTTCTCCGTCCACCAGGGCACATGAACACTCTGCATAAAGAACGCGCGGTGTGACTGAGAAGATTCACGGGCAGGACCAGAACATTAGATGGAGTCTGTCCTTCTGGATTTCTCTCCACTCTAATTCTGTAAGTCACCCAGGTCATTTGAGATGGGGCAAGACTCACTTGCCTGTACATCTCACTAAAATGCTTCAGGGCCAGATGGTGGCTTTTCTTAGAATGTGCCAGGGCTTTAGGTGAGCTTGGGATTGGAACATTTTCTGGTTGCAGTTACCAAATTCACTATTGACATCATTTGGATGTCAGAAAACCTTAAAAATAAGTCTTGAGGGAAAGGAATGACACATGAAAGGCAAATTCCAGGTGGAGCGTGCTTTTATTCCTCATTCCTTTTCTGTCTGTGATAGTGAAAGTCATTCAGTCATGTCTGACTCTGCGACCCTGTGGACTATACAGTCCATGGATTTGTTGAGGCCAGAATACTGGAGTGGGTAGCCTTTCCCTTCTCCAGGGGATTTTGCCAACCCAGGGATCAAACCCAGGGGTCGAACCCGGGTCTCCCACATTGCAGGCGGATTCTTTCCTAGCTGAGCCACAAGGAAAGCCCAAGAATACTGGATTGGGTAACCTATCCCTTCTCCAGCGGATCTTCCCAACCCAGGAATTGAACTGGGGTCTCCTGCATTGCAGGTGGATTCTTTACCAGCTGATTTACCAGGGGAGCCCAGGAATGCTGGAGTGGGTAGCGTATCCCTTCTCCATTGGATCTTCCCAACCCAGGGATAGAACTGGGGTCTCCTGCATTGCAGGCAGATTTATTACCAACTGAGCTACCAGGGAAGCCAGAAGGTAGATATTTTCTATCTGTAGGAAACCAGTAACTCAAACAATTGAGAGTATATTTCAGTTCAGTTCAATAGTATCCAATTCTTTGTGATCCCATGCACTGAAGCATGCCAGGCCTCCCTGTCCGTCACCAACTCCTGGAGTTTGCTCACACTCATGTCCATTGAGTCAGTGATGCCATCCAACCATCTGTAGTCCCCTTCTCCTCCTGCCTTCAATCTTTCCCAGCATCAGGGTCTTTTCCAATGAGTCAGTTTTTCGCATCAGGTTGCCAGAGTATTGGAGCTTCAGCTTCAGCGTCAGTCCTTCCAGTGAATATTCAGGACTGATTTCCTTTAGGATTGTCTAGTTTGATCTCCTTGCAGTCCAAGGGACTCTCAAGAGTCTTCTCCAACACCACAGTTCAAAAGCATCAGTTCTTCAGTGCTCAGCTTTACATATATGTATAAAGTGAAAATTATTGTATTGTCTGATTATCATTCCTCTCTAATCATCCTCTCAGAGACAAGAGTCCTAGCGTTGTGATGCCCTTGTTGGAAAGCCCAGATTGATTGTCTCTGAAGAGGATGTTGATTGACACCATTGTAACTGCAGAGTAATGCAGGAATAGAGTGTAGGGTCTTTCCTCTTATCTTGACAATGAATCCAAATAGAATGCTGCTCAATGCAGTTTATAGATGTCTAGCTTCAGAACTTTCTGGGGAGTTTATTGGAAATATACATTTATGGGCCCCCCTCCCCCTCCTCAAAACCACTGGACCAGAAATCCCACCAGGAGCTGGGAATTTGTGATGAAGAAGCTTCCCAGGGGATTCTGATTGAAGTGGTTTGGGAACCTTGGTGCTGAGGGGTCATGCCACCCCAGCCAGCCTCCAATGAACCCTTAAGTGCCTCGTTTGCCCCCTCTTCCTCCAGTACCATTCAGCATGGGGGCCTGTAGAGGAGCGTGGCTCCATGGGAATTCCTGATGAATGTACCTTAGAAAATGATAGACTCATGTTCAAGGGGAAAATGGAAGCATATAGCTCTTAAACTCTGTGATTTATGGATCAAATGCAGCAGGGCTTACCCAGAAAATCGTCTGGCTTTAAGAGATGTTCCTAAAATACTTGAGGGAGCTGTAACTAATTCTTGGCCAAGGAGACAGCTGAGAGACCCTGGCGCCCCCACTTCACCCCGTGCGGCTCCGAGTCCATCAAGGGCTCCGAGAGCACATACCTTTCAACATGGTATTTGAGCCCAGAATCCTAGTTGGGCTGCAGACAGTACTTAGGTGATTTCAGGGCACATTTCAAGTGGACTCAGGTTTTATGCTCTGTTTAAGTTTCAGCAGCATCTTTTGAAGGTAGATACAGAATAGCAAATGGATGCAGTAAATCTAACTGTCTAAGAAGCTAAAATATTGTGCACCAAGGCCAAGGACTTTCTGCTGGCCAATGTGTCAACAAAGTGAAGGGCACAGTGTCCCTTGTGTATTTTTAGCAGAATCCATCCCATTGAAAATTTGGGACTGCTTTCATTGTCATCACATTTCCAAGTCTCTCCAAATGGACTGCACAGCTTTTTTCTTTTTTTTCTGTGCAGACCATTTTAAAAGTCTTTATTTGAATAAGAATTTGTTACAATATTGCTTCTGGTTTTTCTTTTTTTAATGTGTTTTTTTTTTTTTTTTTTTTTTCAGCTGTGGGATCTTAGTTCCCCAAGCAGGGATTGAACCTGTACCCCCTGTCCTGGAAGGTGAAGTCTCAACCACTGAACTGCCAGGAAAGTCCCCCAGACGGACAGTTTTTGTTCATATCAGACCGCTGTCACCTTCCATGGCAGAGTACTTCCCAGCTCTCTCAGAGTCGCTTATGCCCCCAAAAGGAGCTTCTTGTCCCCATCACTGCTCAGGGCTGGGAGATCCCCTGGCAGAGTCCCAAAGATCACTGTACTCACTTGTAGGAATTACCAGCTTCCTGTGACTGTGATGTTCCCATGTTTGCTACAGTCCTCCGTGGACTTCCCGGGTTTTCAGAGTGCGTCCCCTCCATGTCCATGAGGGTATTGCCGCTCTGAGCAAGTCTCACGGTCTTTGAGGCGGTGACACTGTGACTGGCTTGTGTCGGCTGGAACCTTGTGTGTCCCACAGAGAAAGCTCTCGGGTCCCACAGACAGGGCCTGCGTCAGAAAGAAGTCTTCGGCCTACACTTTTAGTCACAGAGCCTCTTCCTCGCTGGCTTTGGTTCCTTCTTCAGCCTCTCCTATCAACACTCACATCACATCTCCTGGCAGGGTGGGCATCTCTTCCCCAAGGAGCTGCCCTTTGGATTTGAATCCCAAGTCTAACCTTGATTTACTTGTGATTTCAGGGTTAGCCGCTCAGTTGTGTCCGACTCTTTGTGAACCCACGGGTTGTAGCTCGCCAGATTCCTCTGTCCACGGGATTCTCCAGGCAGATATACTGGAATGGGCAGCCACTCCCTTCCCCAGGGGACCTTCCTGACCCAGGGATCAAACCTGGGTCTCTTGGAATGGCAGGCAGATTGTTTATCACCTGAGCCAGGCAAGTGATACAACCTCATCATCGTCATCCACAGAACTGCTCTCACAATACCAACCATACAGCCTAGTGTTTGCTTTTTGTAAAAAAAAAAAACAACAAGAAAAATCTCTTGCTTGTCACTGTTCTCCTTCCAAGGCTGGGAGCCATTGGCCGGTCCTGTTGGTTCTCGTTTCATTCACTTGAGATGCTGTGAGCGGGCAGGACCCCTTGGTGAGTTATCACTTCCCATTCCGGGTGGACCTGCACTCTGAGCACTTCTGAGAAGGCTGTCTTTGAGAAGCACTGCTTTTCTGATGGAAGAGAATGGGGCTCACGATTTCTCCTTCCCTAGTGGATCGCAACAGCTGTAAGATGGAGTGGTAGTCTGCACCAAAGATGCTAAGGGGGAGTTTAATACCGTCAGGGGTGGTGTATGTGGAAATGGTTTGATAAGTACATGCTGAGATGTTTTTCAGCCCGGAGTGGCCATTCTGGGCAGCAGGTTTTATATGAGAAGTCTTCAGGAGAAGATGAGGTGTGAACCCCCTTGTTCCCTTGTTAGAATTTCGTGTTTTCCTTTTTCATGCCTGCTTCCCACCCAGGTGATATCCCACTTTTCATTAATTCTTATGGAAATTTGTCTGAACACTTCCAAATATCCAGATAAAATGTTCAAAGTAAAATCAAAGTAAAAAAAAAAATTCTGTGCAAGTGTGTGTCCACACACAGACACACTCATATAGAGTGTTACTGAGCTGTGCCTGCATTTCCTATAAATGAGCCAACAAGACCCACCATTAAGCCCTTAGAGAGGTTCCACTGCATCTTAGAAAATGCTGGTGTCACTTAAAATGTGCTGTTTACTCTTAGATTTTATTTTGTTTACCATCTTCCTGAGAAATGCTCCCTACAGCCAAAATGCCAACTCCTTATTTTAAATAGAATGTTGGTTTCTAAGTTACAGAAAGAGAGGAAAAAAACAAAACAAAACACCACAGTCTTTCATTTGTTTCCTTCTTGAAAGCCAAGAAAAGCATGTCAAAGCCATTTCTGACCAGGATTAAATAATAGGATCTTTCGTATCCCACAGGTTCTAAACCAACAGATTGAAGAAAGCAATCTGTTTGGAGTTTTTCTGTGTATGGGGTGAAATTTCTTCCTTCAGTTCCAATCACATTAAAGAATACTGGCTACCTACTATTTGCTGGTATGTTATGGTCCCAAATAAAACACAGTCCCTGTCCCCTAGTGTTCTAGAATTTAATAAAGGTTAGCAAGATGAACTGACCTTATGGGACAAGTGGAATAGGACAAGTTTCATAAGATAAGAGCTGGCCTGGAAGGAGAGTATGCAGTTATCAGTGAGCAAAAGGTTGTTGACACAGCATTGTGCAAGAAACAGGCAGAATAAAATCAACATTGGGGGGAAAATTTGCTTAGGCCAAGAGTTTTTTCAGAGGGAGAGGAAAAGGAATTGGTCAGTAATAGAACTTGTTTAAACTAGAATGTCATACAGAGTGAAGTAAGTCAGAAAGAGAAAAATAAAGATTGTGTATTAATGCATATATGTGAAATCTAGAAAAATGGTATGGATGAATCTATTTGCAGGGCAGGAATAGAGATGCAGATGCTGAGAATGGACATATGGACATGGCAGGTGGAAGGAGGGAAATGAACTGGGAGATTGGGGCTGACATATATACACTAACATGTGTAAAGCAGATAGCTAGTGGGAACCTGCTGAATAACACAGGAGGGTCAGCTTGGTGCTCTGTGATGACCTAGAGGGGCAAGATGGGGAGTAGGTGGGAGAGAGCTTCAAGAGGGAGGGACGATGTGAGTGTGTGTGTGTGTGTGTGTGTGTGTATGGGCTTCCCAGGTGGCTCAGTGATAAAAATCCACCTGCCAATGCGGAGATGAGAGTTCAATCCCTATGTTGGGAAGATCCTCTGGAGAAGGAAATGGCAACACACTCCAGTATTCTTGCCGGGGAAATTCCATGGACAGAGGAGCCTGGTGGGCTACAGTCCATGGGGTCACAAAGAGTCGGACATGACTAAGTAACTGTATATCTATATCTATGTCTGTCTATCTGTCTATCTACATATATGTATATACACATATAGCTGGTTCACTTCATTGTGCAGCAGAAACCAACACAGCGTTAGAAAGCAACTATACCCCAATAAGAAAAAGTTGAGGAGTGAGAGGCTAAGGAAGCACCCACTTTGACCTTCGGGAATTTGCATCGTCTTTTCCAGAGAGGGCAGGGATGGAAATGAAGTTGGGAAAAGGGGCCCTTTCCTGGTCAGTGGTAAGATGTTCACTCCTGGCATCCCTTTCAGTCTTTCAACACACGCTGCTTGTGTTCAAGGGTCTACATTATCATTTGCTTTTAAAGATCATTAAGAGAATAGTGATTTCATTTTTAATTACCTCCCTGCTGAGTTTTCCTCCACTGGCATCTTTTGCTTTATGTTTGAGTTAACCTATTCTCGATCCAGCTGTCTTTGGGTTACTGGCGTAAAGTCGAAATGAGTGGCAGGTTGTTATAGCAACTGAATGCGCTCGCAGTTGGGGATACCTGTGGGGATTGCTCGTGAGCCTGAAGAGTCTGCAAGCTTTTCTTAGGAAATTTTGCAGTCGTTTAAAGATCTTTCTTGTGGTTTTTATTCTGATAGTGAACCTTTTCATGAATGTTCAGATTGTCTGAAGATGTTACAAAATTATAATGAGACAGTTGTAGGATGGTTACCAGAGGACTATCATGTTGAACCTGCTATTGAGGTTCTATTAAAGCTGAAAATAAGGAATATTTGGCAGAGGCCAGAGTGGTAATGGACTCTCTGATATAAGCGCTTTGGTGATGTGGCCTCTTTAGTTGGCCATTCGAGGCTTCCCGCTCCTGCCCTCAGTCAGCCAGCTTCGTGCTGTCTCTTTCCTTTGTATTCCTTCCATGTAAGCACAGTGGTGATTCTTGGTACCAGCACGAGACTGTCTCTCTCACTGTCACAGCTCTGGGCCTTTGCTATGCGGCACCCTCTTCCTAGCATGCTTTGAATCTAATTCTTCATCTGGTTAAATTCTTCTCGTACTGAGCTTAAGTGCCACCTCCTTGGTGAAGCTTTACCTGTACCCTCTTCTAGGCAAAATTCACTCCCTTTTCTGTACTCCTTGCAGACTGGCTATACCACTGAGATAATGAGTTGTGGGCTGTTTCTTCATTGTGTGATTGGTGTTCACGGCGCACAGAGTATTTCTAAGTAACATGTTTTTCCTTGTTGCTTTGCATATTTGCATATTCCTCTTTTTTTTTTTTTTTTCCTGCACAAAAACAGGCCACTGTTGCAGGTGTCCACACTTGTTTGTTGTTGGGCCTATTATACTATAGACCCACCCTAGGTGAAGCTGGGGCTTTCATCATGACCTGCCTCTAGGGTATCATAGAATACCCAAGTGATGTTTTGGATGATGCTAAAAGGGGCATTGCTGCTACACTTTGAGGGACTTTCAAAATGGGAAGAAAGAGGGCAGTGGGCCTGAGCACCTTCTGTCCTGCTCCACCATTAGGCTAATGTACTGTTTGGGCCTGAGTTTCTCAGCCTAGGTTTGTCAAGAGCTGTTTAATAATACAAATGCCTCAGCCTCCGAGCATCTAATTCGGTAGGTCTGTTCACTGACTCCTCATTAAGATAATGTTTCCAGAGCTTGGCCTGAGACCCTGTGCACAGCTAGACTGAGAGGCGGCTTTCATTCCTGGATGCCCGCTCAGTCCCCCAGGGGGGTTTTCCAAATATCGAGGCCCAGGTCCTACCCACCCCATTTGACACAGAATCTGTAACACCAACCACTGATCTAAGCTCTTGTGCTCCTGCCTTTCACCAGGAAGCAAGATGCGAAGGGGAGCAGGGCAGCATCAGCTGATTCTCCTCTGGGAAACTGCAGAGAAGGCTCGTATTTATTAGTTTTTATAGTGGTTATTTTTATTTGTGTTTTCTGATGAGGACGGAGGCATGAAGGAGGACAATGTAAACAGCCAGAAAGGAAGGGCAAGGCCATTTCAGGTGGAAGAATTCATATTTGTGACGGCACGGGAATGAGCAATTTACTTTAGCTGATGGAAAGACTGCCTGTGTGGATTAATGAGGTAGACTTGCATGACTGGACACAAGGAAGGCGGGGTGTCTCAAGTTTAGTGGAGGAGGTGGGTTTAATGTTGAGGAGAATAAGGAGTTACTTCGTTTCTAAGTAGGAAAGTCATTTTATTTTGTTCTTTTAAAAAAAATTGAAGTATAATTGCTTTACAATGTCGGGTTGGTTTCTGCTGTACGGCGCGATCAGTCAGCTCTATGTATCCATGTCCTTCCCTTCCCTTTTGAGCCTCCCTCCCACCTCCCCCTGTTTCACCCCTCTGGGTCATCGCAGAGCTCCAAGCTGAACTTGGGTTACACAGCAGCTTCCTACTAGCCATCTGTTTTACACGTTGTTTATTCACTCCATCATGTCCAACTCTTGGACCCCATAGACTGCAGCACACCAGGCTTCCCTGTCCTTCACTGTCTCCCAGAGGTTGCTCAAACTCATGTCCATTGAGTCCATGATGCCATCCAACCATCTCATCCTCTGTTACCCCCTTCTCCTGCCCTCAATCTTTCCCAGCATCAGGGTCTTTTCTAGTGAGTCGGCACTTCACACCAGGTGGCCAAAGTATTGGAGCTTCAGCTTCAGCATCAGTCCTTCCAGTGAATATTCTGGGTTGAGTTCCTTTGGGATTGACTGGTTTGATCTCCTTGCAGTCAAAGGGACTCTCAAGAGTCTTCTCCAACACCACAGTTCAAAAGCATCAATTCTTTGGTGCTCAACCTTCTTTATGGTCCAACTCTCACTTCTGTACATGACTACTGGAAAAACCATAGCTTTGCTATACGGACCTTTGTGTTAGCAAAGTAAATGTCTCTGCTTTTTGATACACTGCTTAGGTTTGTCATAGCTTTTCTTCCAAGGAGCAAGTGTCTTTTAATTTCATGACTGCAGTCCCCATCTGCAGTGATTTTGGAGCCCAGGAAAGTAACACACAGTAGTGTGTACACATGGTGGTGTATATATGTCAGTGCTACTCTCCCAGTTCATCTCACCCGCCCCTTCGCCCACATGTCCACATCCATACTCTATCTGTGCATCTCTGTTCCTTCAGCAAGGGAGTGATTTTATAGTTAGCATTTAATTTCAGTAAGATGTCTTCTTACCGTGCTAATGGTGTGTCTTAGCTTGGGCTGCAGAAAGACAACAATAGCAACAAACAAACATAGACTGGGTGGCTTTTAAGCAACAGGAATGTATTTCTTACAACTCTGGAGGCTGGGAAGTCCAAGGCCATGGTGCTCATTGATTTGGTTCATAATAAAGGTCCTCTTTCTGTTCTGCAGACAACCTTTGCATTATGTCACTGTGTCCTCACAAAGTGTGTGTGTGTGTGTGTGTGTGTGTGTGGCGGGAGAATTCTGATCTCTTCCTTTTCTTAAGTAAGTACACTGATCTCATCCTGGGAGCCCCGCTGTCTTGACCTCATTTAAACCTCATTGTCTTCCTGAGGCCCTGCCTCCAAATACCATCACATTAGGAGTTCAAGCCTCAACACATGAATTTGGGTGGGAGAGACACAAACATTCAGTTTATAGCAGGGTGGATTGAAATAAGTAGTAATGTGGAAGGATTTTATTCAGGACCAGTTTGTGTGATAGTTATGGTATACTGGCTACCTCTTATTTTACAGGTTCAATTTCATGCACCAAGGTCTCATGGGGAATTTGGGCAACTCATCCTGCTCCCCTCTGCCCCACCTCTGCTTCTCTTGTCCTTTCCACGTCTCTGTCTCCAGTTCTATGCTGGATATATCATTGTCCTTTTTCTGGGGTAAATGTCTACATGTTGGTGCAACAGAATAGAAGAAAAATTTAAAAGTAACAATTATGGACATTCAGTCTTAAAGGTGAAAATTGCTTTAAAACACTCTGAATTGTTTAAAATATATACTTAAAAGCAAGTATGTGTTGGGTGTTTTTAACATTTTTGTATATCCTTCAAAGAATCTTTGAAGAAAATGATGTTAGAATTTTAGATCTGTGAAAATTTGAAATTGGATTTTTGCCTAATGTTGCTTCAGGTAATTCCATGAAGGAGAATTACCTTCAAATTGGAAGACATGAATAAATATTGATGATAGAAAAGAATATAAAATCAAAAAGAACAGATTTTAAAACAACCTAGTTTCTTTGAAGAGGAAAGATTTCCACATTCAACTAAATTGTGTCACAGATAGTGAGAGGTCTTGCAAATTTGATCATAGAGACTTGGACCAATAATGTCTGAGAAATATTGCAAATGGTAGCGTTTCTGGAAGATTGGTGATAGTAAAAGATTCCATGGTTGAAATTGTGCAGGTGAAATTGTAGCTTAATAAGTTTAATGACAATCTCTATTAAATTCCCTGGAGTTCTTAAACAGATATTTTATGTAGACTTAAATAAAGAAATCACAATGAACTAGCTTGAAATACAATGTATGTAAATGTATATTACATACATTGCATACATAAATATAAATAAGTAAGGTATTTATTATGTACACATATATAAGTAAATACCTTTAATTAGCCTCATTTCATTTATTGGGTAGGATTATTACAGTAATAGATTTAGGAAATTCCATAGATAATTTGTGTCTAAATTTTAACAATGCGTGTGATCCTTTTTCATGATTCCCCTATGGTCAAGATGGAAATCACTTCCACAAATATTGCTAATTACTTCCAAACTGAAGGCCAAGTCCTGTTTGAGCAGGATTTCTGCACTTGGCCATAATCTGGTTGCTACTTGTATCAGTGTCTTAGGTAAATCATAAATAATATTTACCACCTTACTCTCCTCTGGAAAAGAGCTGATGCATCTGATGATAAGATGTCTATCAGTGGAAACAGTGGTCCAGTATTGACCAGTAAGGCTATATGCTTAGGAAATTTAGCAATTAGATTAATGAGTAGATATCAGTGCTTATCACCACCCATCTTCCAGGGTGTTCTGTCTGACTTTGTGTTATTTGTAAATTCTGAGTCAAAGCTGTCTAGCCATTTGTCAGGGTCCTGGCAGATCTAGTTCCTTAGTTGTGAGGGAGTTTGGATTTGATTACTCTGCTAAGCCTGGAAGTCCATTATGTTTTGAAATTACTTTGAGAAACTGTTTTATGAAACACTGTTACCTCACTTATGTGTCAGAGAGCAAAATCATGCATCTCTATCAAAGTTGGTTTCAAATCGCTTGCTGCTATTCGGAGAAAAATTAAATCTCCCCTCAAAGGATGAGAACTGTCAGCATTCAGAATGCTCAAAAGAAGGGCTGCAGGCTCTGGAGGCATTTCCAAAAAAGAAAAATCACTAATATTTTGAACAAGGTACTGGAATCTCAGGAAAATGCCATCTGTTACTGACAGATTTTTGTGTGTGTTTTCTAGGGTGGTGGCTTTGAATGGACAGCAGTAACTTGACTGTTTGAACTCCCCTACCCCTTTTATTTCTGATTTTACAGCATTTTAAACTATTTTTCAGTGGAAGGAGGAAACAGAATGCAACAAAACATTTATAAAATGTTTGTAAGTTATAAAGAATAATGACATAAAAAATACCTGAGAATTTGCTACCCATTTTAATAACAAAGAGCACTACCATAGCCTCTGATGTCCTTAATCCATCCTTCAACCTCCTTTAAGTGAACTAAATTTTTTACGTATCATTCCCTTGAGTTTCATTATTCTGTTAACCAAGTATTGATATCTTTAATTGTGGCAGCATAAAACTTTATAGTGATTTCTATATGGCAAACATTTGAGGTGCCATGTATTCATTTAATCCTAAAACAATCCTCAGAGGTAGGTAGACCCATTGTACAGGTGAGGAAATGAAGTATGTAGAGGTTAAATAACTGCCTAATCATAGAGTTAGTATTACGTGTGGTGGCTTGTATTCCGACTCCAGTGGTCTGTTTGCAAGTTGTGTGCTCTTACCCTCCACACCACACCACCTCTCAAGAATACATGGTGTAGTCCTATTTGTGTTTTTTTTTAGATGTCATATAAGTAGACACAACTGTACATCTGGGATTGGTGTTTTTCAATCACCACTTTTCCCAAGTCACTTCTGTTTCATTGTGTGGAGCTGTAGCTCATCCATTTTCATTGCCGTGGAGTGTTATTTCTCATTATGAGTGTATTTATCCATTCTGCATTCATTGGACATTTGGGCAGCTTCTATTTTTTTATAATAAACAATGCTGATATAATATTTTTGATAGCATCTTGTGTGTATGTGCCAGAGATATCTAGGATCTGGACCTTGGCGTGTCATTGGTAAATATTCTGCTGTGTTTACCTTCAGGGGCTTGCCAGGTGGCTCTAGCAGTAAAGGACCCACTTGCCAATACAGGTTACTTAAGAGACTCGGGTTTGATCCCTGGGTCAGGAAGACCCCCTGGAGGAGGGCATGGCAACCCACTCCAGTATTCTTGCCTGGGGAATCCCCATGGATAGAGTAACCTGGTGGGCTACAGTCCATAGGGTCTCAAAGAGTCAGACGTGACTGAAGCAACTTAGCGCACACACACACACACACACACACACACACACACACACCTTCTGTGTCCTAGGTAATGCCAGGTGTTTCTCAAAGTGATTGTGCCTTATTGTACACCTTTTAACAGTTTATAAGTTCTCTCTCTCTCCAATGGTTGATATTTCCAAGAGTTGATATTAGAAATAAACTTTAAAAATTTTGCCAATGTGGACAGAGTGGTTTGAAATGGTAGAGGAAAGAATGAATTGGGGAGAGGGGGAGGAGATGAATTTCCACTTCTTTTTCTTCTCTTTTCCCCCTTCCCTCCTTCCCTCTCTTCCTTCCTTCCATCATTCACTTTTTTTCTATTTTATCGGTGGGGAGAGGGGTTCTTTGTGTTATGGATTTATACTAATGCTTTGTCAATTACATTTGTGGAAGACATCTTTTCTATTTTGTGGTTTGTTATTTCATTCTCTTCGTAGTGTTTTTGATAAATGGAATTACTTAATTAAATTTGTAAAGCATTTTAGGATATCTGCATTTTTGTATATGTTTATTTAGTAAATGCTTCCCTCCACTTTGATACAAGGATGCTTTCCTGTATTATTTAATGAACGTTACCTAGTTTTGTGGTTTACTTTCTACTTGGGATCAATTTTTATGCATCCTTTGAGGTAGGGTCTCATTTTTTCTGTCTGGATAATAATTTTTGGGGGGATCATTTATTGAAAAATGTATCTTTTTCTCACTTTTCTGCAGTGCCAGTTCTGTCATAAATCAAGTTTCCATATAGTTTTTGCTTTGTTACTGAATCACATTTTTTGTTTCGTTGGTCAGCTTGTCTATTCTTGTGTCAAAACCACACTGTATTATTTGTCAACATGTTATAGCAAGTCTTGATATCTGTTAATGCTAACCCTACTTCCAGATTTTTTTTCTGGAATCTTGGCTACTCTTGTTCTTTGCTCTCCTATGTAAATTTTAGAATGGGTCTGTCAAGTTCACCTAAAAGCCTATGGGAATTTTGATTGGAATTTTATGAACCCTTAGATCATTCATGGAAGAACGGACGTCTTTAAAAAGTCTTCCACCACATGGACAAAGATCTTTTATTTGGGTGTTTTGATTACTTTCTAATATGTCTTTAAGTTTGCCTCTGGGCAGTTCTCTCTTTTCTCTTTCTGAAACTCTAATAGACATATGTTAGATCTACTTTCTCACTGATTTTTGCATCTAACTTTCTTTTCATTTCCAATTTTCTATCTCTACTATGCATTCTGGATAATTTCTTTAAATCTTCACTGTAGTTTGCTAACTTTTCTGTTGCTTGTATATAGTATGTGCTCATTTATTTGCTTTTAATTAGTTTTCCTTATTAAAAGTGATCTTTAGTCTTTTTAAAAATTAGTTCTTTATTTTAACTGTAATAGTCTCTTATCAATTTTAATTTTACTCCCATTGTTTATTTCTTTAAGGACACCAAACATGGTTTTATATTCTAGTCATGATAATTTTGGTATTCTAGAGTCTCTTGTTTTTGCTGGCTTGTACTCATTGATTCTTCTGTGTTTGCGATTTTTGATAAGAGATTTCATGTGTTTTGGTACTTTCTTGAAATTCTTTGAGACCTAGGTTTAAAGAATTGGTTTTTCTAGGGAGGGCTTGTATTTACTCCTTAGATACTTAAGACAATTTTTTAACCCATAATTACTTTATTCTAAATATTTGGGTTGAATCTTTGGGACAACTCAGGGAGCAAACCTATGTAAGGGTTAGCTTACAGCCTAATATTCAAGGAAGAGCTTTTTTTCCTTCTATCATCGAGTACCAGTATCCAAGACAGACATTTTTTCTGTAGACCCGGAGTCTTTGATATGTAGCCCCTACTTTTCCTGTGTTCTCTTTAGACAACACACCAGGAATGTTTACATGTGAATCCTTCCTCTCTATATCGTGTCTCACACTCCCACATGCAAAGTTCTGTGTCTCCTGGTGCTCACAGTGGCCCATACAAGTGAGAGGCCCAAAAATTTAAGCTTCATTAGTTTCATGATAAGTCTACCCATGCTTAAGAGAGTATATTCATTACTTTATCATATCAACTACATTGGAACTTTACAAAGAAATATTTTTATTTTGCAAGGTAGTTTATAGCCTCATACAGTCTGTAAGATATTGCCTTCTCTCTTTTATAGTTGAGGAAAAGAAGGCTTGGGGCTTTTACATGGCTTGTCCAGAGTTACAAAGTTAATAAGTGTCTAATCTGTTTTTTGGTTTTTCACCTTAGATGCCTTTTTAAAAAACCTTTATTGTGTTCTAGGAAAGTAATAGGAAAAAGATGTGTTTAATATTCTTAATTAAATTTTAACAACAACCCCAGTGTGGTGTAAATTACTTTTCCTGTTTTACAGATGAAGAAATTGAGTCTGAGGCATTGAGTCATGGTAGATCATGTATTTGGCAAGTAGGAGAGCAGGACTTCCACTCCAGGTTACTTTAAATCCTGCTTCTGTCATCTCCTCCTGGTAGGGTCCCTCATCACCATCATTCCCATTCTGCACCACTTGTTCCTATCATTCCCTTTATAATGGTTGTATCTCTCAGCAATAATTCATGTATTTATTATTTCTTACCTGTTTTCTGTCCCAGGGTCATAAGTTTAACAAGGGGAGGGACCATAAGTGCTGTCCTTCTGTAGAGCCAGCAATTCATTGCACTGCTGTGTAGTACATACAGACATGTACTACTATGAATATAAGTATTGAGTGTCTAAAAGTCTGATTCTGAAGCTCATTTTATCTTTCCTAAGTATAAACTGCCTCCCCCTTTCTGAAAAACCCTTAGTGGGGGGTTTTTCCTGTTACCTTGGACTTATGGTCAAGTTTCAAAGCTGAAGACCACAAACATACTAAGGAGCATACATTCTAAGGTTGCAGGGCTGCCAGAGCTGCCTATTGAGAGGGCTAGAAAATTGTTCCACCCAACCCTTCTTTCCATTCCTGTAAATCAGTAAAAACAGGATAGGCGAGAACATGTTGCTTTGTTCAGACTACCGTGTTAGTAAAGAAAGTTTCATGATTTCTTTCATTCTCTAGCTGCCACTAGGGGTTGAGGGAGAGGGCACAGAGAGAATAGTCCTACAAGTTAAGGGTATCTGCACAAAGGCCTGACAGACAGTGCCCATGGGGCATTTGCTTAGTCCAGGGACTTGGCTGCTGGGCCATCCCAGTAGGAGAAACTAAATCATGAAGAGAGGACTTGGTGGGGATTGGCCAGGCAAAATGGAGCAAATGTTGGGGTCCTTTCAAGTTCTTGGTTCCCTGAAATTTCAGAAAATTGACCTCACTCAGGCTCTCAAGAACAGGTGGTTGAAATTTGGGGCTGGGGGTGAGGGACAAGTGCGGTCTTACCAGTATCATCACAGTCCTGGGTGAGGTGGGGGCAAACAACATCAACTGCAAATCCTGGACATTAGAAGACTGCAGGCTGATGCAATTTCCATCCTGCCATCAGGTGGACGGGAAGACGAAATCTTGGTTGGGATGGTCAGTGCTGACGGAGTGGGCTTTGAGTCCTGAATGGGCAGCACGTCTGGTCAGTGGAGCAGATTGAAGCTACCATTGGCCTAAGACGAGGGCCTCAGTCTGCCCTCGTAGCTAACCAAGGTCAGCGCTGCTGCCATCTGATCAGTTGGTAATTTCCAGAGTTCTGAAAAATAAGGATTTTGATAATTTTGCCAGTGTTCTCATTGCTATTTATGAAGGAGCAGTTTTTCAGAGGTTTTGATACAATCTTTTTTACTGTTGGCACAGGAATGGGGATGGCAGAGTAAGAAGTATCTTTTGATACATTTTTGGATAAGTAGGAGTTTTTGATTTTGATGATTTCCTATTTGTCAGTTTCTTCTTGTGTTGTTAGAACTTTTTGCATCCTATCTAAAAAAAAAAATCATTGTCTACTCCAAGGTCATGTTTTCTTCTAGAAACTTAATAGTTTTACCATTTAGGTTTGTATCTGTGATTCCTCTTGAAGCATCGTTTGTATACAGTGTGTGATAAGGATCAAGGTTAAATTTTTTAACAGTATGAATAACCTTTTTTTTTTTTTTTTCAAGATTATATGTTAAAAGGATATCCTTTCCCCCATTGATTTAAGTGCCTCTTTTGAAGTCATACATGTGTAAGTCTGTTTTTGGAGTCTCTTATTCTTTTCCATTGACCTAATTATCAATTCTTCTTTGATATCGCATGCTCTTGATTTGTCATTACAGTAAGTCTTAAACTGAGTAGTGAAAGTCCTTCAACTCTCTATTGTTTTTCAAGGTTTTTGACTATTTTGTGTATTTTTTATATATACATTTTAATATCAGTTGGGTTTCAATAGGGATTATGTTGAATCCATTTATCATTTTGGGAAGATTTGACATCTTAATGGTATTGAGTCTTTCAATACACAAATATGATATCTTCATTCATAAACAACTTCTTTAATTTCTCTCAGTAAAGTTTTGTAGTTTTCAGTATAGGTCATATACACATTTTCTTAGATATATAACGTAATAGTTCATTTTTTGAATGTCATTTTTAACGGTATTTTAAGCTTTTTATTTTTCAATTTGTAGTTGCTTATATGTAGTAATATAGGAGATTTTTGTATATGGCTTCTGAACATTATGACTGCAAATTCACATATTAATTCTGGTAGATTTTTGTAGATTGCTAGGAATTTTACACAAGTCATCTGCAAATTAAAATTTTACCTTTTCCTCCCCAATTTTTTTTTCTTTACTTATTTTCTCTTTTACTCTACTGGCTAGGACTTCTGAAACAATGTTGAATAGAAGTGATGAGAGTAGACATACTTTGCTTCAATGTTAGGGAGAAAATCTTGTGTATAATATTACTTGTAGATTTTTCAGACAAATCTTTTATCAGATTGAAGACTTTTTTCCTCTTTCTAGCTTATTGAAAGTTTTAGTCTGACTTTTTTGTTGTTACTGGGGCTTCCCTGTGTGGCTGAGACAGTAAAGAATCTGCCTGCAATTTGGAAAACCCAGGTTCGATCCCCAGGTTGGGAAGATTTCCTGGAGAAGGAAATGGCTACCCAGTTCAGTATTCTTGCCTGGAGAATCCCATGGACAGAGAAGCCTAGTGGGCTATAGTCCATGGGGTCGCAAAGAGTCGGACACAGACTGAGCAACTAACACTTTCACTTTTTTTCTTTTTTGTTAGTCCTGACGGATACATATGAAGCATGAAGATCTGGGTAGTGAAGTATTAGTTGCTGGGGGTGTCGGCAGGAAAAATGGAAAGAACATGTACACATCAAGCCAAACTGGGTGGGATGGACGATAGCCATACAGTGATAATGTAGATTGGCTGGGCTGAGGTGAAGCCTGATTTCTGTTCCTGGCGCCACCACTGACTAGCCATTTGACCTCAAATGAAGTACTTTGCTCTCTACCTTGGACCCAGAGATGCAGTGAAGAGCCAAGTTGATTTCAGACCAAGTCTGGTTGCGTTGCAGATGTGACTAAAAGATTTGACAAGTAAGAAATGTGAGAAGAGACCGATGATCCTGGACTTCCTCTGTCTGCTAAAGAGGAGGCTGAGATGTACACTGATTTGTTACTGATTGTGGTTTACTGCACCATTCAAACATTCACCTGCTGTCTAGTCTCTGGTTACCTTACATCTCTTTTCTTCAATACCACTTGCTCTGGGTTCTTGAGCTTTATTATAAGTCTTGAGTTTAGGGCCTGGTTTATTCCCTAACCTTCCTTTTTAAATATTTATTTATTTGGCTGCATTGGGTCGTAGTTGCAGCACTTGGGATCTTTCGTTCTGGCACACGAGCGCTCTAGTTGTGTTGCGTGGGCTACAGAGTGCACAGGCTTTGGAAGTTGTGGCACATGGGCTTAGTTGCTTTACAGCATGTGGGGTCTTAATTCTCTGACCAAGGATTGAACTCGAGTTCTCTGCATTAGAAGGCAGATTCTTAACCATGGATCATGAGAGAAGTCCCCCTAATCTTACTTTAAAATAATTCCTTTATGAAAGTCTTTTTGTCTGAATTATCTGAGGTGAGCTTTCTTTATTACCAGGAACCTTCTCTCCCTGATACCAGTTGAGAAGACATATCTACGTTCTTAAGCCTCTCTGTAAACCTAGCATCATCCTACGACTGGTCTCAAAGTAGGCAGTAGGTCGCTGCCTCTAACCCCACCCTCCACCTGTCTATTTTGCAGTATTTTGGGTTGTAGCTTAGGGAAATTATTTTGACCACTTTGAATATCATTTGACTCTATTCCTTTGGATCATGAAGGTTTTTGCATTTTCATGAGTCTCTTTAGTTCAGTTCAGTTGCTCAGTCATGTCCAACTCTTTGCCATGGACTTCAGCATACCAGGCTTCCCTGTCCTTCACTATCTCCCAGAGTTTGCTCAAACTCATGTCCATTGAGTCCATGATGCCATCCAACTGTCTCATCCTCTATCACTCCCTTCTCCTGCCCTCAATCTTTCCCAGCATCAGGGTCTTTTCAAATGAGTCGGCTCTTCACATCAGATGGCCAAAGTATTGGAGCTTCAGCTTTAGCATCAGTCCTTCCAATGAATATTCGGGACTGATTTCCTTTAGGATGGACTGGTTGGATCTCCTTGCAGTCCAAGGGACTCTCACGAGTCTTCTCCAGCACCACAGTTCAAAAGCATCAATTCTTTAGAGCTCAGTTTTCTTAATGGTCCAACTGACGCATCCGTACATGAGTACTGGAAAAACCATAGCTTAGACAAGACGGGTCTCTTGCTGACCTCCTTCTTAGGGACATATCCTAAACTGTTTTCAGTTAACGAAGCTGTGTTGTGTTATTTTCTCAGTGACATCACCAGCTGAACAAGATTGTGGTGGAAGCAGCAAAGGTGCTGGGAGTGACGAGGAACTGAAGGCAGTCGGAAAGTGTCCTAGCCTGGAAACAGGGAGGGGGAGGCTCTAAAGATAAACAATTCCTGTTGCTAGTTTTACTGGGAACAACCCTATGGAAATCTAAATTCTTTCCCCTAAATTCTGTGGTTTCCCAAAGGGCTTACATTCGTAAGGTTATTTCTGTTCCCAGGCTCATGCTTTTTCTAAATTTGTTCAATTTCGGATTAGCTTTCTATCCCAGTAGGCAGTCTATTCTGTATTCATTGACCTAGATGTAAAATTCAGCCTCTTATTCAGTTTTCACATTCATAAAACCCAACTGCCTTTAAGCCAGGAGTAGACTTTCCCTTTCCTGAAGATATAAGAGCAGGTGGGAAATACATAGGAGGGGGCATTTCCATGACAGCAGTTCAACTTCCATTTGGACATCAGACTGTGTCCTTAAAATGCCCTTCTGCCCTCCACACACCAGAGCATCTCATGGGTCGCTTCATGCCACTGCCTGCCCAGCCCCTGTACCATCTTGTCCATCCCTCTCTCTCCTTCTATGCCTTTCCTTCTCTTCCCTCCTCCCTTTCAGAGGGAATACAGATGGGTGGAGCTATTGGAGCCAGACATCTGGGCTTTTGTCTTGGCCTCATTACTTCTGAGCTGGATGGCTTTTATAATTTCCTTAAACTTTCTCATGTTAGTTGTTCCATCAGTAAAATAGGGATAATAAAATGATCCATTTCCTAGTTTGTCATGAATATTAGAGAGTTGTGTGGTGGATGTTGTGGGTTGCTGCCCACACGCCTTCTTAGGATGAAGGTGCTTAGTTTTCCAGCTTCCAGAAGCACTGGCTGCTGAGAGTCTCCAGCTGAGCCCCTCCCCAGGCATTGCCCCAATGTAAGAGAGTCTCTGGACCATGTTATGCTTGGCCAGGGGCCTGCCTGTACCCAGAGACTGATTGATGTGGAGGTTCAAAGTCATGTCTCTGCCTGAAATTGGGACAGCTCTGAAGGGCATTCCAGCTCCATATTGGTATGTGAGATCATTGACGTTTCTGTCATAATTGCATCACAGTTCAGCTTCTTACTTTGCCAGTCCTGCTGCCCTCACTGCCCAACAACCTCTCTAGTAAATTTGCAAACATCTGTTTCCAGCCTCAGAGAAGATGGTTAAAATAATGTCCAAGGCATACTGGGTATCTAACAGATTGCTATTATTGTTGTTGTTTGGAGAATAAGATCATGTATCTTATGAGATTTTTCAAATTATTCCAGACATATATAAAGCTACAAAACAAATTCTAATTAATACTTTAAACCATGAGTAGCCTGCTGGGCTCCTCTCTCCATGGGATTTCCTAGGCAAGAATATTGAAGCCGGCTGTTGTTTCCTTCTCCAGGGGATCTTCCTGATCCAGGGATTGAACCCATGTCTCCTGCTCTGCAGCCAGATTCTTTACCACTGAGCCATCAGAGGAGTACCAACAACACAACAAATTCTAATTTGTAGTTTGAACCATGAGTAGGTAAAATAAAATTATCCTAAATTCTGACAATGGAAAAGGTTACTGTTTGATTTTTAAAAATGTTATTTTACTAGAGCATATTCTAATTGGCCTGCTCCAAAAGAAGTAGAACCTTGTTTCTTAGTAACTGACACTTACCTGATATTCTTGGATATTATATTTTTGTTGTCTCTGTGTATTTGATTAATTATCCACAAATGATAGAGGTGCTGGCAGTTGATATTCCCCTAAAAAGTTAGCGGTTGACCTGTGAAAAGCTGATGTGTCATGATTTTATAGACCAAAGAGAGGTTAATGTCACAGGGGCTAAGGTCTTATTAACCTGTAGAAAGTTATCTACTGTTATAGCAGATTTAGACGTCTTTTTAGGCACTTCCTTCCTGATTATTATAAATAATTAGTTTGTCATACCCAGTTTCTTATACAGACTTGGTTTTTGCTTTTGTCTCCTCCATTCTTCATTATTGAATCAAATAGAACTTTATTAGATGCTCACTATTTGTGTGAGACTGTTGTTCTTAACACTGATTTTTCATAGGAGTATGTTTCTGAAGTGTTATTAGTTTCTGAAGGGTAGAATTATGAATAAAAGGTACCCAACATTTCATGGGGACAGAAGTCAACATTTTGGAGTAGACTTCTCCAAAGCCTTTGACTGTGTGGATCACAATAAACAGTGGAAGATTCTGAAAGAGACGGGAATACCAGACCACCTGACCTGCCACCTGAGAAATCTGTATGTAGGTCAGGAAGCAAGAACTGGACATGGAATAACAGACTGGTTCCAAATCCAGAAAGGACTATGTCAAGGCTGTATATTGTCACCCTGCTTATTTAACTTATATGCAGAGTACATCATGAGAAATGCTGGACTGGATGAAGAACAAGCTGGAATCAAGATTGCTGGGAGAAATATCAATAACCTCAGATATGCAGATGACACCACCCTTATGGCAGAAAGTGAAGAGGAACTAAAAAGCCTCTTGATGAAAGTGAAAGAGGAGAGTGAAAAAGTTGGCTTAAAGCTCGACATTCAGAAAACTAAGATCACAGCATCCGGTCCCATCACTTCATGGCAAATAGATGGAGAAACAGTGGAAACAGTGGCAGATTTTATTTTCTTGGGCTCCAAAATCTGCATCTTGGGCTGCAGATGGTAACTGCAGCCATGAAATAAAAAGATGCTTCCTCCTTGGAAGAAAAGTTATGACCAACCTAGATAGCATATTAAAAAGCAGAGACATTACTTTGCCAACAAAGGTCTGTCTAGTCGAGGTTATGGTTTTTCCAGTAGTCATGTATGGATGTGAGAGTTGGACTATAAAGAAAGCTGAGTGCCGAAGAATTGATGCTTTTAAACTGTGGTGTTGAAGAAGACTCTTGAGAGTCCCTTGGACTGCAAGGAGATCCAACCAGTCCATCCTAAAGGAAATCAGTCCTGAATGTTCATTGGAAGAACTGATGCTGAAGCTGAAACTCTTAATACTTTGGCCACCTGATGTGAAGAGCTGACTCATTTGAAAAGACCCTGATGCTGGGAAAGATTGAAGGTGGGAGGAGAAAGGAACGAGAGGATGAGATGGTTGGATGGCATCACTGACTCAATGGACATGAGTTTGAGTAAACTCCAGGAGTTGGCGATGGACAGGGAGGCCTGGCGTGCTTCAGTCCATGGGGTCGCAAAGAGTCGGACACGACTGAGCGACTGAGCTGAACTGAAAAACCCTGTCATACTAAATCAAGATTGTGGCTCTAGCTTTGAAGTGCATTTGCTATTGAAGCATGTATATTTGCTAGAGCTGTCATTAACAAAGTACCAAACACTGTTTTAAACAATAGGAATTTATTGTTTCACAGTTCTGGAGGCTGAAAGTTTAAGATCAGCTGGTTGATTCCTTCTGAGGCTGTGAGGGAGAATGTGGTCCAGGCCTCGCTCCTCTAGGTGCTGTGGTTTTCTGGCAATTCTTGGCCTTCTTTGGCTCATACACACATCCCTGGATCTCTGCCTTTATTTTCACATGGTGTTCTCCTTATGTGTGTATTTATCCAAATCGTCTCTTCCATAAGGACCCCAGTCGTATTGGATTAGGGCCCACTCTAATTCCCTCCTTTAACTCGATTATCGCTGTAACGACCTTCTCTCCAATTAAAGTCCCATTCTGGTGTGTCCTGGGGATTAGGCCTTCATCAGATGAATTTGATGCGGGAACACAGTTCAACCCCAAATAGTATGATTACTTTTTATCCATCCCCAGGGATAACCTCAACTGATGTCTTAAGGAGAAGAATGTCATTAACTCCTGAGAGAATCCAAGTTAAGAAATGTTGCCTCATGTCCACATCATTGCCACATTGCACACCAACCGCATGCCAGCATGCTTTAGAAATGTGCTGGTGATAAACTAGGCTGGGGAAGTAGATCCTAACAGGGGTTCCCAAGTTCCCAGGGGCATTTAGCAGCCAGTCTGCTTTACAGATTAAACAAACAAACAGTTGCCTTTTTGGTATTGCAATCATTTACATGAATATCATACTTCCCATGTCATTTGGATTGCATTTTTTTTTTAATATGTTGGTAAATTTGTCTGAGGGGAGTGTGTGGTGCTTCTTAATTTTGCTCTAGGCAGTTAGGCAAGTCAGGGGAGAAAAGTGATTCATTCCTTTGGCAACCGTGGAATTATTTACGATGACTGGAAGAAGAATCTGTTTGAATAACCCCTTTGAACTACCTGACACATAATGGAAGCTTGTTAAATGTTTATCGAAGGAATAGCAGTGTCCAGGGAACTTGGGATATTTGAGAGCAATCGAATAAAAAAGCACATATTTATTCAGAGATTTACCATATACCTTGTCTTGGCTGGATGCTTGTGAGGATGGCTGATATGTATGCGAGCCCGGTAATAGCCGTGACTATTTATTGTGCTTGTCATGTGCACATCCTGCACACGTTTCCGAAAATGGCCAGAGCTACTCTCTGAGTTGGATAACATTGTTCTGATTTGAAATATAAGGAAAGGCTAAGAGCAGTCATACAACTTGGTGACGGGTGAGGTAGGGTGTGTTCTCAACCCGTGTGATCGAATGCCTCTCTAATCGGCCTCTTTCTGAAAGCTTGCATTCTTGTTGTGGAGATCAGACACTTATAACTGCAGCAGTTACAAAAGTAGCGTGGCAAGAGGCTGATTGTATCATATGTCTCTTTTGCTGTGTAAGTGTGTGCTGTCACCGTTTCACAAAAGTGTGGGTTTGGGTAATGGTTAAGTATGTTCATGGTTAAGTAAGATGCCTGGATTCAAATCTCACTTGAACCTCTTCCCATTTGTGTGATCTTGGGCATGTAGCTCAACCATTCTGTGCTATAATTTTTTTTAAATTGTAAATTAGGGGATAATAAAAGTACCTGCCTCATGAGGGATAAATAAGGAATGTAAAATGAAAGAGTGCATGGCAAAATACATTTCCTGCTAGAAGCCTCACAAAGGCAATGGTTTATGTGTGCTTATTTCATTCATGTATCTTAAACATCTAGAACAGTGGTTGGTATGAAGTAGACATTCAATAGTAAATACACTGGTGAATGAATAAATGTTTTTCAGTATATAAATGCTAGGGCTTAGTCACGTTAGCAGACATAATGAAGTGGTCAGATGCATGCATATTTATATAGAACAGTAGTTCTCAGCTCACAGTTCATGTTAGAAATACCTGGAAGGCCTTTAAATAGGCTGATTCTCCAAGTCCCACTGTAGGCAAAGGTTGAGAATCACTGTGAAAGTAACAGGTACCAGTGTAGAGTCATCCGTGTATAACATGTTGAAGATTCAACACCAGTGGTGATTTCCTGAAGGCCTTTCAACCCTTAGGTACCTAAACCCAACCTTTGTTTCAGTAATAATTATATTCCTGAAAATGTTAATAGATGTTAAGATGGTCAAAAAATACTCTTTTCATATTAAAATGAATTAAGGTTTAGGCTCAAATAATTACAGTTTTTTCCTCTACATAAATCTCTGGTAAGGTATTTGGAATTTGTGTGGGTTTGAGACAATTTTTTTTGTTGAGTAGATTCCCCTTAACATGACAGGCAGTTTGTCTGGATCAACCAAGAAGCACTGTGGGCTGCTGTGAACACAGGCAAAGTTAGTGCAATTAATGGAGGGAAAAACACCAACAGGTACCATAATTAAGATTTTGCTTGAGGTACTTGGGGAATTAAACCAAGGTACAGAATAACTTTTGAGGCAGCTGTTTCCTTTTCTAGAACAAGGACATGAGTCCACCAATCTCTGTGTGAAAGTTGCCTGTCTTAAGAGACTTCCTGGCTAAGGAGACCTCCTAACTCTTTGGCACTTCTCCTCCCAGCAGTTGGGCTCCTCGTTCTGTCCCCACAGGTAGCATCACTTGGACAGGGAGTTCGCAAGAGGGGGATGGATCGATTCTGGGAGCCACATCAACCTGGAGAAACAGGAGAACCAACCTGAACTGAGAGAAATTTGCAGAATGGATAATTAGAAAGGATTCTGGCCCAGTAACCACTTATATGTTTCCCATAAATCAAAAAAAAGATCCTTTCTCTTTATGAAGAGTACACGCTGCATGTTTATTTCAATAATTTGCATTAAAAAATACTGACTATCATATGCCCTTTACAAATGCTGTAGCCAAAGACTCCATTTTAATGTTGATCCCAAAGCTGTTTTGAGGACTCTTAGGCTTCTTAACACTGGATTCTCCCTCTCGTTGCCTTTATCTTTAAAGAGCTTCTTTGAGGGATTTTTGGCTCTCTCAGGAAAGAATATCACTGAAATGGACGGCCTGGGATATAATTCAAATCATTCTAATCAGATTTCTCATTGCTTGATCTAATCAGCAAGCTGTTTGGCTTAGCTTCTTGGTCAAGTTCATTCATTAACTCAGAAAGCATTTATTGAATATATGCTATGTCTACCCCAGGCTAGAATATAATAAGATTAGTAGATGAATTGAGCCCTGTCCTTTAGGAGTTTATAGTCTTATTGAATGAAGTGAAGGAAATAATAGAATGCTATTTAAAATGTATGATGATTTTTGTACTTTAAATATGTTCACAGTCTTTCATGGCAGGTAATTGACCTCAACTGTGTCTTTGTGTGCCTGAAACTGCATTTTAGAACATTTTGGTTTTGTATCTGTATTACCATTAATATCACACTCCTCCTTTTCAAAGACTCTTTTGCCAGCATTTTAGAACATTTTGGTTTTGTATCTGTATTACCATTAATATCACACTCCTCCTTTTCAAAGGCTCTTTTGCCATTATAGTCATCGCCTGACAAAGTATTATTGTAAAATTAATAGAAAGAATCATTGGCATTTCATGGTTTTACTTACTGTGGGTTTGGAAGGATTCTGAGCAGGAGGAAAGAATGAAAGTTGAAACTCCATTGAGTTTTTTTTTTTTTTTTTAATTGTAGTAAACTGCAACATAAACCCCCTCAACATACATCAAATTCTATCAGATTCTTAAATGTCATCTTTTGCAACCAAGATGAATCCAAATAGAAAAATAACATACTAATGTTATTTGAGGTCTGAGAAATAATGAAATTGCTTTCTTATTTTGGAACAAAGTGTGTATACATGTATGAAGTATTGGAAAAGAAGACTTTCTCCCATGGTTATTTAGAAGAATGGGAAGCTATAATCAGAAGTTACCTCCTACCCCCTTTATTACCTCTCTATATTTTTCCTGTTCTCTGTCTTATGTAATATCCTTTTCTGAGGCCCATTTACAGTTACAAACTGGCAGCCACTTTGAAGTTTCTTATTTATTTCCCCCCTAATTAATGTTTATATGTGTGGTAGATATACAATTTTCTTCTATTAATGTTACAAAAAAGCCAACCTTAAATTTGCATCCACAATGGGGAATAATCAACAAAAGGCCTTAATCATTTGTATTCACAGGCTGGGTGAGAGTGTGATTTGACTGAGATTTCATTGCTGGGCTTATCTGGGATTAGGGCTTCCCAGGCGGCACGGTAGTAAAGAATCTGCCTGCCAGTGCAGGAGACATGGGTTCGATCCCTGGGTCCAGAAAACCCCCTGGAGAAGGAAATGCCAACCCATGCCAGTTTTCTTGCCTGGGAGATCCCGTGGATAGAGGAGCCTGGTGGTCTACAGTCCATGGGGTTGCAAAGAGTCGGACGATTGAGCAGACATGCATCCAAACGTCCAGGGTTAAATGTTAGTATGTCTCTTACCTTATAACCACATTGCTCTTCTAGAGACATATGTATTCCTTGCATCCTAATTTCACTGTCTGAGCAATTTGATGGCAGTCCTCATTAGCAAGAATAGTCAGGTTTTGGGGGTCAGTCTCCAGCTTCTGATGAGTTAAGCTCATTTGTCCTGTGGTTTCCTCTGTGATAATAAAATTTTGTTTCCTCTCTTCTTTCTATTTTCTGATCACAACTCTCTGTGGCTATTCATGAAAAAATGAAGGATCTGTGTTTTTCTCATTCACCTGAAATTCAGGAATTCTTCAGCTGTCCTAGGACTTTGTGTTTAGGCACCATTTTTTTTTTTTTTTTTGCTAGAACATTTAAATTTAGATTGTGATAACTGTTAGGGAATCAAAAGTGGAACCTGTAGATGTTGACTCCACAGAGATCAGACTTTCTTGTGATAAAAACTGTGATTCAGAATCACTATACAGGGTAAATCAGAGAGAAGTCCTAATGAAAAATGCTAAGGAAGTTCTTGAACTCAGCTGGAGGAAAAAATGCCTGGGGGAGGAAGTGAAGGCTCACCATATAATAGTCTTCTAGTATTCTTTTCTTCTGGCTCAAGAAATGGAATATACTTTGGAGTCAGGGCCCAAAATTGATGTTATTCCTTATTTGCCTTGATGAAAGTGAGGGAAAAAATATTGTGTCATCCGACTGTCTTCGTTAAAGGCCTACATGTGTGTGATGACTGTTTGGGGGGCTTAGGTAAAGCAAGTACATTCCTTGCTGCCCAGTGGGAGCTTCTGAATGCAGGCAGGCTGCTGGCAAGCTTGATATGATCACCTTCAACTACTGAAGACCTGTCCAGTGCTTCTGGGACTTCCTGTGTAGGAATATAAGAGAAAAAGAGGAAAAAAGGAAGGAGAAGAAGGAAGGGAGGGGAAGGAGAAGAAGAAGAATCTTGCAGTGTTCTTTCCTTACGGCTCAACAAAATGAAGTGCATAATGGAGTGAGGGGAAGAAGGAGATGAAGAAGGATAGGTGAAGAAGGCTGGTCACTGGCTGAACTCTCAGACATACTTGATCCTTGATGATTGACTGGCTTTTCTGGATTCTACTCAGCCTTTCCTTGGGTTTGGGGGCTGCTGTTCATCTTGCTCACCTTTACAAATGACGTGACTGGGTGGAGCTTGCAGAGGTCAGTGAACAGTCCAGGGAGATCATCTGTCATCCAGAGTCCAGCAAGATTCTGCTGGGCTGTGATGGGACCCCATCTTGCTGTCGGTGTGCTGCCTTGCTCCTCTGGACGAGGATCTGGGCCTTCCTGGGGACGTGGTGCATCTGCAGGTCCAGTGTCAGAGATGGCAGGTTCCTACTGTCTTGTCCACGTCTCATGAGACAGGCTGCAGGGAGCTATGGGGGGTCAAGTGGGCAATGAAATGGTTGCTGATTTCCTCCTCCTGGACAGGCCTGGGGTATTTAGTGCCCCTCACCTGCCCAAAGATACTTGTTCTGTCCACCTAAATAAAGAAGTGAACTGAAACAAGCTTGAATGACCAGATATTGAGTTTATGTAGGAATAGCAGGGGAAGTGGGGCTTCCCTGGGTGGCTCAGTGGTAAAGAATCCGCCTGCGATACAACAGGAGATGCAGGAGGCACAGGCTCCATCCTCAAGTCAGAAGATCCCCTGAAGGGGGGGCACAGCAGCCCACTCCAGTATTCGTGCCTGGAGAATTCCATGGACAGAGGAACCTGGGGGGCTACAGTCCATGGGGTCGCAAAGAGTCGGACACGACTGAAGCAGTTGAGCACACACGCTTTCAACAGAGGACGTGTAGTGTGGGACACGCAAACTGTAGCAAGCTGGGCAAGTCTCCTGATAGTCTGGGATGCACTGTCCTTTGGTCAAAGAGAGCAGAGAGGTGAGAGTCCAGACAGACTCTAAGCGGCAGGTTCATTGGCTTGAGGGTGGGGAGAGATTCTTGGCAGATGATCTGTGTTGGAGGGGTAAGCTTCTGTCTCCTGGAAATCAGGCATTTACTGGAAATCAGTCTCTTAGCGCTTCTGTTTTGTTTGCCTGAGGGCACATGTGGGAGATTCTCCATTTCATAGCGTCTAGTTCCATTTTAGATGAAAATCCTTCCACACTCCCGTAGAGCAGTGTGAAGCCTTTAGAGACAGAAAGAAGCACCTGGGAAGCATGTGGAAGCTCGGATTCCTGCCCTCCCCACCCCGGCCCCGAGCCCACCCCAGACTCAGGACTCAGAGCTGCAGCATCACATGGCACCCCTTATTCTAATTCAGGTTGTTCTCAGAGCACGCATGGACACTCCCAGGGAGGACTGCTCCTCTCCCTTCCAGGGAGTCACTTAGTTAAGCCACAGATCAGCACTCCTGTTTAAGCTCGAGACCATTGTCTGACACCTCTGATGGAGCTGTTCAGAAATTGGCCTTCTATTATTCATAATGGAACCACAAGCTCTCCATGGGTGATCCCTGCTTTCTTCCTTTATCTTGCTGTCCTCATTCTCTCCACTCTACCCTTATCTCCTCCCTCCCCTTTGCTCAGCAACAGGCACGTTTGCTTGCTAAAGCAACTCCTCTTACGTCTTATCTTTGCCTAGGTCAGTCTTGACTTTCTCAACCTCTCTTGATTCCATCCCTCCTTTCTGACCCGAATTCTGTGATGTTCCGCTCAACAAACCTAAAATCCAACCAACGTGTTTTGGAATTTTCTTACCCCAGATTTTGATAAATTATTAGTCTTGCACTGTGTGATTTCCAGGATAGGAATCAGTCTTTTCCCGCTTAGAACCTCAAGTCAACTGTAGGCATCCTCTGCAAGGGCAAGGGAGGATGTTCTTGAGATGTGTAACAGTGAACTTGGGGGTGGTAACCAGCTTGGAGAGCTCTTTGCTGGGAAATGGAGGGATTTTAATTAAAGACCTCATGAGCCTGCTTTACTTGCTTTTAGTCTCTGGCAGCTTTAAAATTGTCCAAGGACTGTGACCACCTCAGCCTTAGGTCTTTTTCTGCAAACACAGAGACCTGCATTCTGCTATCTCCCCTGAATGTCCCTAAGGTGGCCCCCTCAATCTTCCTGTCTTTTGAGACCTGCCACCCTCGGTTCTTACCATGCACTTTAGAGATTCCAGTACATTTGCAAAGGTTTTCACACATGCCAGACTAACTCAGGCATCGTTTCTACCCCACGGGAAATTTTCAGCTCTGTATTACCTTCTGATGTTGGTTTTTGTTTTTTGTTTTTTGTTTTCTTCTTGCTGCAGGAAAGCAATCTCTCGGGCAGGCCTGCAGCACTTGGCTCCTGCGCATCCCCTCAGCCTTCCTGTTGCAAACGGTCCAGCGAAGGAGCCCAGAGCGACTCTGGACTGGAGCGTAGGTGTCGGCGTTTTCATGTAAACGTCATTCCACTGCCTGTGTGTCTTTCTCCTCCTCAAGATTCCTGTAGCTCCGACAAGACTTGATCATTTTCCGTATTGTTCACTGACCCATCTTCGAGTGTCTAAGCCCCAGCTCCATTTTCAGATTTCCAGGAACATAGCTCCGTTTATAAAGTTAGACACATTGAAGACTAGGCTAAAAACTTCAGGAATCCTTTTAAGTGCTATTGCCTGCGATTGCAGCTGTGAAATAAAAAATACTTCTGCGCACATGCTTCATTGGTCCCTGCCTGCCAAGTTGGCGATGAATAGAGTTTACCCTTTAGAGACTAAATCATGAAGTCCAAGCTTGATTTCTTAGCTCAGGCTGCCTTTTTCTTTTTTGGTGCTTTTCTTTCCTTTTCATTTTTTCTGAGAGAGGATGACCTCACTTTACGTTCCAGGCACTCCGTGTCCTGCTGTTTGCTATGTTTCCTCTCCCAACCCAAAGGTAATGGGTCTGTGTCAGTGGGGTAGGTATATTAGCTGATTTTTTAAAAATTTATTTTATTGAAGTGTAGTTTGTTTACAATGTTGTGTTCATTTCTACTTTGTTATTATTATTAAGTCACTAAGTCTTGTCTGACTCTTTGCAACCCCATGGACTGTAGCCTGCCAGGCTCCTCTGTTAATGGGATTTCCCAGGCAAGAATACTGGAATGGGTTGCCATTTCCCTTTCCAGGGGACTGAACCTGTGTCTCCTGCCTCGGCAGGTGGAATCTTTACCACTGAGCCACCGGGGAAGCCCAGTTACTGCTGTGTGGCAAAGTGACTCAGTTATACATATGTATATATTCTCTTTCATAGTCTTTTCTGTTACCGTTTTTCACAGGATATTGAATATAGTTCCCTGAGCTATACAGTAGGACCTTGTTGTTTATCTATTCTTTTATATAATAGTTTGCATCTGCTGTATATTACCTGATTTTAAGGTTTTATCTAAAAGACATCTACAAAAACTGTTAAATTGAAGATTACAGTGTGAATTTCTTAAGTCAATTAGAATACATTTGTTGAGAGTCTTCGGTGAGTCAGGTTCTTGGTTAAAACACAGCTATGGACTGAAAGCCCTCTCCCTTCCTGAAGGAATGTAAGAAGCAATATGAAGCTAGAGGAGGACTGCTCTGAGACTATTCCAGTCTGGTCTCGATGAATCTTGTCTAGCATTTCTGGTTGAGTTGAACAGAGGGAATAATCCACCTTCTCTTCCTCCCATAAGAAAGACCAGGGCAGAGTGCCAGAGAGGAGAGGAGTTTGTAAACTTAAGTTACGTTTTTAGCACACATGCCATAACTTAGTATCATTTAATACTGTAATATTTCTCCCTCTTCCCCAAGAACACACTTACTAACATCCTTATTTTATATCCTGGACACACACCAATGTATGCAATACATGAAGTACCTGACAAAAGACTGAATCTGATTGAAATGAAATGTTCTTCCTTGATGGGGTCCACTGTTTGTATTAGCTGATTTTAATGTTTTATCTAAAAGGCATCTACAAAAGCTATTCACTTGAAGATCGCAGTCTGAATTTAAGTCAGTTAGAGTGTTCAGGTCACTCCTCTGTATGTTGAGTTGGTATTTGGGAAGACTCTTGCCCTCCTCTAAGTTTCTCTTTATTCCAGGACAGTCATTTAATAAACCCTTAAACAGTTAGAGTGTAGAATATATTGACACCAATATATTGGTGCTGACATAATTTAAAAGAATTAAATGCATAAACAAACAGATAAGTTCAATTTTAAAAGGGATATACACGGACCAACGATGAGAGTGTGTTAAGAATCAGGGACCCCAAAATGTTACTTTATTATTCACGATGTTCCCAATCCTCTGATCCAAAGTCATAGGATTCTATTTGAGATGCAAGATTCTAACGAAAGAGAGTTTACGTCATTTAGATAGAAACATCCATTAAATCAGCCTTCCCAGGTGGCTCAGTGGTAAAGAAACTACTTTCAGTGCAGGAGACATGGGTTCGATCCTTGGATCAGGAAGATCCCCTGAAATCAGTAATGGCACCCCACTCCAGTATTTTTGCCTGGAGAATCCCATGGACAGAGGAGCCTGGTGGGCTACAGTCCATGGGGTTGCAAGAGTCAGACATGACTGAGTATACACACACATATCCATTAAATCATTTCTCTGTAACATTAGTCAAGTCACTTGATTTCTTTCAGCCTTAGGATCCTCATCTATAGATGGGAACAATGGTGACCTCTCCTTCAGGGGGACTTCAGGGCTGTTGTTAAGATCAAATGGGGCTGTGAGTGTAAAAGTTCCTGTAAACTGTGCAGCCGGTAGGTTTATTTATTTAGAAATTAAGTCATTGATGAATTCATTGATCCATCACTGTTTGATGAGTAACTGCTTTGTTCTGGAACCTGTGTTGGTTCCTTGGGATTCTGGGTGAGGAAGATATGGTTTCTGCTTTCAAGAAGCTTGGAATGCAGAAAAGACATTGACACTAAAATATGGGCAGTGACCCCAAGCATAGTGGGGTTCAAAGAGTGTCCTAGGGGTGTGAGGAAGGACACCCCATCCCTGTTTGATGCTGGAAAGAGTTACCAGAAAATGCTTTTAGAAAAAATTTCCTTCCTGAACCAAAGCTTGACTAGGAGGTGTTATTTTTCTGATTACTGTAAAGAGGTCTATGCTCTAATATTTCATCAGAATGGTATTTTTGGCTGGTGGTGGGAGGCTCCAGTACATGGTTCAAAAGAGTGAGTAGGAAGTAAGGCTGTGTTGTGAGTAGCTGATCCTTCATCTTTCAGCCCCTTCAACTGTGGTCACTTCATCTTGGTGGCCTAATGAATTGTCACGGTGACAGGAAACACTCTGGGGATGTTTAACAGTGGAGGGAAAACTGAAAGCCTTGTCTGAAGACACTCTTATCTCAGGGCTTATTTAGAGATCTTATGTGGAAGGAGTTATAAGATGTGATTCTGAAAAACCCCATAATTGTGGGCTAATATTGCTGAAGCCAGACAGCAACCAGCCCTACACATTTCTTATTACAGTTATCTAAAAGATTTTTCTCAGAAGAGAGGAAGAAGCAGATTGTTAAAAACATTTAAATGACTTTTTTTTTTTTTTTTTTTTTTTTGCTGAGATTTGCCCTTGCTTCCAAATTTTTGGCTTTTACTAACCAAATTGCTTTACACCAACTTCATTTATGCCACTTTGGTTTGCCTGCTTGTGCAGAAAGCTAAACCAGGATTTTATTTGTTCTGGTTAAAGTATAAAAGTAGTCCTGCTAGTCTTGACCTGCCACCATTGCCTGTATTCCACCTCCTTGTCTGCTTCTCTGCAAAACAGTAGTATGACCTCTCTCCTTCTATCAGCCCCCTCTTCTGGACTAAATGCATTAAAATGATCACCCCTGACTTATGTTTGTTACTGATTCTTGAGCGCTGCTTTGGGTTGGAGCCTCTTATTAGTAAGAGTCTCCCAAATGAGAAGAGGGGCAAAAATGTAAAAATAAAGGTAAAAAAGGAGGATTTTCAATTTCTTATCTTGGATGAGATAAGGGTCCCCAGTAGAGCTGAGGGTGCTTCTGGCATAACAGGGGTGGAGCAGGGCTGTGGAAATTCACCTTGTTCTGCATTCAACCCCCTTGATTCATACACTGAGATTCTCTTTGCCTCAGAGGGTCAGAGGTGGAAAGTCATCTCAAAAACCTGTAGTACCATGACCCCTGACTTATGTCATCTCCCCTCTCCTCCTTTCACCAGTGATAAATCAGATGCAAAAGCTGTCCATGGTACCTCTGGAGTTGAAGACAAATCAGGGTGAACCTGGAATTTCAATCTTAGTCCCAAGTTTCTACGTATTGTAGAAGCTCAGAGGGCCCCGTTCTGACTGTATGTGTGCGTGCTCGGTTGCTTCAGTCAGGTACGATCCTTTGCGACCCTGTGGACTGCAGCCCGCCAGGCTCCTCTGTCCATAGGATTCTCCAGGCAAGAATACTGGAGTGGGTTGCCATGCCCTCCTCCAGGGGATCTTCCTGACCCAGGGACTGAACCTGAGATTCCTGCATTGCACCTGGGAAGTCCCGTTCCTCCTCTAGTATGTACCAAAGACTTCAGAAGTGGCACGGTTGTTTCCTAAACATCCTTTTGCAAAGGGCTTTGAGGAGTGGCCTGCTTGTGGGGTGCCTGAGACCCAGGTGAGATTAGACTATAGGCACCTCTGCATTCAGCCAGAAAAATCCTGTTGGGGGAGTCAGTTTTATAAGGGTTCCATTTTCATATTCCCATTTCCCTACTTAGTGATGCATACTATCTCATATTTTTAGTCTGTTCCTCGAAGTTCGGAAACTTCTCTTTTGCTGTGATTCACCCAAATATTTTATTTTGACTTATGGGATTCTCTGCCCCACACTGTGTCATTTCCTCGATGATTCTTTGCTGACCTTCGCTCCTGCCACCTGCACACAGGCCCTCCTTTCCATTCATGTCAGGGATGGAAGCCCTCAGTGCAGGGCTAGAGTCTTCTACTGACTACAGTGGACGGTCGGCTTCACCTGAGGTGAAAGTGGCTCTTTTCTACAAAGACTTGACTCCTGCTCTCTGCCAGGCTATGCTCATTTGTTTGGTTGAACTAGTTCTGTTTATTTTATTTACTTTCTATTTTTGATTCCACATAAAATCTCTACCCATAGGGCATTGTCGTAGAGCCAAATTCATGTTTTGGGTTGACTTTTTCTAGGCCATAGTTCGATTTCAGGCACTTTGAAGGGAGGAACAGTGTTTTCTGCTAACAAGAAGAAATGTATATCTTCTTCACAGTGGACTGCACAGCATCATTGGCCTAGTAACTGTCTGGTGGATGTCAGGGATGAATTGATTACAACTTTTCTGTTCAATCAGCAAGAAAGGGACACATCTCTGGGAGCTGATGGGCACTCAGATGATCTCCAGTTCCAGAAGGGCATTGGAAGACACAAGTCAAAAGCCTGTTTGAAACATCAATCAGTTTACGCTATTGAGTTCCAAGTAACTCTTTTAAAAATTCCTTCCCAATCCAGTGCGTTGTGTTAAGACTTAAAGAATGCACAGTTTTTGATCTTCCCATTAGCCCCAATGACATCCTCTCTCCCCTTTCATGGTGAGAACCTACAGGGCTGCTCCCTTTGACACCGTGCCATGAACATCAGCCAAGCCTGTTTTGGGGAAAACAGGCTAAATTGCTAGAAAGGAAGGGAGTAATGCTCAAAAGGGAAAAATAGTCCCATCTCCTGGGCTGGAATCCAAGCTTCCAGTTTAGGGGGAGTTAATCCACTTTGAAGTAAGTCTATTGCATAGATAATGCATATCTTCTCTTAAATGTCACATGCCTCTTGTGGGATGGAGACTTATTTTGGACATGGAGATTTCTTCCTTGTTTTTATTCTTAAAGCTAAAAACATAGGATGTGGGTCTTTACTCTGTCTCCTCTGTTCTGTAATTTGCTTTTGCCCATTACACTGCCTAAAACAATTCTCCAAGCAATGGTGAAGAATCCACCAAAATCTTTCTTTAAAAAAACTATATTGGTTTTCAATCTGGCATCCTTGATTTCTATTCGTTTTTTCTTTGCTCATTGGAAAATTTCCTCCTATGCTGAGGGCTGTGGAAAACAGAGCCTCAATGCAAACAAACCCAGACTTTATATCCCGACCACCTTTTCTGTCCTCTGGATGATGGTTGAAAAGGAGTTCTTTTAGGCAGGTAGAACATGGAACAGTGGGTACACTCACCTCACAGTTTGGTTCAGAGATAAGATTAGGGAAACAGAGTCTTCATGTGGGATTGGTTAAACTGGGTTATAAAACTAGGTTGTTTTATCTTTGGAAACCTTGAATGGAAAGGTAGGAGGAGGCAGGTGTGTGTGTGTGTGTGTGTGTGTGTGTGTGTGTACCAATATGCACATGCTCATGCTCTCATTTTAGCCTTGTTTACTAAAATTATGAGAATTTTAAATGATATTACATTGGCTGCTGGGAGAAATCATAGAATCATACAGCTTCACAGCTTGCTAAGAAGTAATTGGGTCTAATCTTTTGCCTCTTAGTAAGTGATTATAATGGAGAAAGCAATGGCAACCCACTCCAGTACTCTTGCCTGGAAAATCCCATGGATGGAGGAGCCTGGTGGGCTGCAGTCCATGGGGTCACTAAGAGTCAGACATGACTGAGCGACTTCACTTTCACTTTTCATTTTCATGCTTTGGAGAAGGAAATGGCAACCCACTCCAGTGTTCTTGCCTGGAGAATCCCAGGGATGGGGGAGCCTGGTGGGCTGCCGTCTATGGGGTCGCACAGAGTCGGACACGACTGAAGCGACGTAGCAGCAGCAGCAGCAGCAAGTGATTATAAACTAATAAAGGTGAACAGAAGAAATACATGTGAGCCATAAAGTAAGCCTCATTTTATAGTGGCCATATTAAAAAGCAAAAAGACATAGGTAAAATTAATTCTGTTTTTTTTTTAAAAATGTTAAGGACAGAGCTAGCTTTAAAAAAAATCATTAAATTTGGCTGCACCAGTTTTAATTGTGGCATGCAGGGTCTTTGCTGTGGCATGCAAACTTTAGTTGTGGTGTGTGGGATCTAGTTCCTTACCCAGGGATCAAACCTGGACCCCCTGCATTGAGGGTACAGAGTCTTAGCCACTGGACCACCAGACAGAAAGACAGAACATTGTGCTCACTCATAGCTGACTCTTTGTGACCCTATGAACCATAGCCTGCCAGGCTCCTCTGTCCATGGGATCTTTTCAGGAAAAAATACTGGAATGGGTTGTGATTTTCTTCTCCAGGGGATCTTCCTGACCTGGGGATCAAACCTGGGTCTCCTGTATTGCAGGCAGTATCCTACATTGCAGATGAATTCTTTACCAACTGAGCCACCAGGGAAGCCCCTGAAAGTAATTTTAATATTATATTTTATTTGCCCAAATATATAAAAAATATTACTATTTCAACACGTAATTGATATAAAAATGATCAATGAGAAAATTCACTTTTTACAGAAAGTCAGTCTTCAGAGTCTGCTATTTATTTTATTTTACACTGACAGCACCTCTCAATTAGCGGTTATCACATTTCCAGTGTTGAATCACCATTTGCTTATTGGACAGCACAGATCTAAACCATCCAAGACAGATTTTGCCTATTATTACCTTGAAGATTTTTAGGGGGAGGCAGTCCAGATTTTTTCCATTTCTGAATTTGTAAGGATATTTATGTTTGATACATATTTATAATTTTCTAATTGTTTTAGAACTTTTTTTTACCAGTAAATGTCTTCATTTTGTGTGGATTGTTTGCTTCTGATGTCAGTGTACCCTATTTGTGTCCTTCATTCACAACTTGCATCTTTTTACCTGTAGCTAATTATTACTAAGACTTCAGGCAGAACTTGAGGGCAAGGAATTATATCTATATTTACATGGGTGGGTCTCTACTCTTAGGTAACTGGATCTATCCATAGATAGGTTGATCTATATAAATCTATGTATATCTATAGAGATATATGAATGGATACATTGTTTTAACACTCACTACTACAGAAGAAATGCTATCTTCATTTAGAAATAGAGCTATTGTTTCTGTCTGGCACAGATGGGTACTCTGAGTTGCATAGTATCTGAGATGTAATTTCAAGATGCATGTGTAGAGAAGAGAAAGAGGTACCTGGGTGTGGAGAATGGGATAAATAAAAATCATGACACAGAAAAGGAAAATATGACTGTGTTGAGATACATAGTCTCATACATTCTATGAAACTGTGTATGAAGGTGAATAAGGAAGACAGACTGGTACCATTAATGGAAGGTCTAGTATGTGGGATTAAGTTTGGAGTTTGTTTTATAAATAATAAAGAATTTTTTTTTAGCATCCTGAGCAAGAGAGAGTCATAATCACAGCTGTGTTTTTAGGAAGTTAATTTTATAACAGTGTAAAATATCAGAGAGGAGATGTGGATGGACCTAGAAACTGTCATACGAGTGAAGTAAGTCAGAAAGAGAAAAGCAAATACTGTATATTAATGCATATGTGTGGAATCTAGAAAAACGGTACTGATGAACCTATTTGCAGGGCAGGAATGGAGACACAGACGTACAAATGTATGAATGCCAAGGGTGGGGGGAAGGAGGGTGTGGGATGAATTGGGAGGTTGGAATTGACATATATACACTACTGTGTATAAAATAGATAACTAAAGAATCCACCTGCCAATGCAGAAGTCACGGGTTCCATCCCTGGGTTGGAAGATTCCCTGGAGAAGGAAATGACAGCCCACTCCAGTATTATTGCCTGAGAAATCCCATGGGCAGAGGAGCCTGCTGGGCTACAGTCCATGGGGTTGCAAACAGTCAGACAGGACTTAGCAACTAAACATCAGCAACAGTGGGAACCTACCCTAGCACAGACAACTCTGCTTGATGCTCTGTGGTGACCTGCGTGGGAAGGACATAAAACAGAGAGCGAACCAGGACTGTTCCAGGTTGGGTGGGGGGTGGGCTCCGTCCCACAGAGTTATTCAGTGACCCAGACTGTTACTCTTACATCTTCATCAGAAGACTTTTAAATCACCCCAAAGACCATCTTCCCAGGTACCCAGTATGGGAACAGAGTATTCAGGAATGCACATGAGAGGCTTAATGGACCAAGTCTGAAAACAGTATACATCACTCTTGTTCGTGGTTGGAACCGGGTCATGTGGCCACACTTGTTACAGGTGAGACTGGGTAGCAAACTCTAACTGTGTGTTCAGGAAGAAGAGGAAAATGAATTTGGTGAATGGCTAGCAGTCTTGACTACAAAGGCCCAGGAGAGAAACTTGGAGGATACCAATATCTATGGATTAGGAGGAAAGGAAAACTGGTACAATGATAATAGTAAGAATTACATTGAACTTGTATTAACTTCTCATTGTGGGCAAGGCATTGAATGTTATTCATTTTCACATTTAAACATCATTGTGATTTTGTGAGAGAAGTAAAATCATTATTGCAACTTCAGTGGTGAGTGAACTGAGGTATAGCAAAGTTAGAGAAACCTTAGGTCATAGATCTAGTCGGTAGCAAGTCTACCTGACTCCAAAGCTTACGTTTACTAATATTGTAGTGGATTAAGATTCACCAGAAGTGTAAGAAGAAAACAATATTTTATTTGTCTACTCTATTTATGGGTGAATGCCACCCAGCTGGATTCCTTTATACAGAATTCAGGAGTTCCCAAGGTCACCCTCACTTGCAGCTTCTGGAATTCACAAGACCACACTTATGTTCAGTCATTCATTAGAAGGACGCAGAATTTACCTAAGGCTGTTTTACTCACCTTTATGCCCTTTTACAGTGAAAGGAAAGTGAAAGTGTTAGTCACTTAGTCATGTCGGACTCTTTACAACCCCATGGACTGTATGTAGTTTGCCAGGCTCCTCTGTTCGTGGAATTCTCCAGGCAGGAATGCTAGAGTGAGTAGCCATTCTCTTCTCCAAGGGATCATCACAACCCAGGGACTGAACCTGGATTTCCCACGTTGCAGGCAGATTCTTTACCATCTGAGTCGCCAGGGAATCCCAATACAGTGAAAGGACACAGGTTCAAATCAGCCTAGAGAAGAGGTGCAAGGTGCAGAGTCCAGGAGATTCTTATACAAGGAGCTTCCAACTGTTCTCTCCCAGTAAATTTGTGACAGAGCTAACTTCTCCCAGCAGCCGTGGTGGGAATGTACCTATGGTGTATTGCCACCAAGGAAGCACATCTGAACCTTAGTGACCAGAGTTTAACTGGGGCTTAGTCATGTGGACATGGTTGACTACCTGTGTGGTTGACCTTAGCCACTTGACCCTCTGGAGGTTGAGTTGATATATGCCCCACCATAAGTCAGTGCTATTTTAGTGTATCCAGTATGACCCAGGGTCCCCAGGTAAACAAAGATACCATTATCAGGCAAGACATCCCAGGCACTTAAATTACCATCCTCTAGTTGAGGGCAAAGGCCAAACCTCTCTTTGGGTAAGTTTCCTTCTTTCTGATGCATTGGACAAGACAGATGTACAAGAAAAGGATGAGACAGGGAAAATAGAGTCTAAGAAAGGTATGTTTCATGTTTTCCTTGCATGACTGGCTTTTTCTTGCATGCTTCTGTTTCTTTCATGATTTTGAGAGATTGTCAAGTCTCTCAGGCATTCATGTTTACTTCTCATGGTGTATGACTCTGAGCTAAAGGACAGGTAAAAAAGTAATTATCCTTTCTACTCCTGGGAACCTTATATAACAAGAATGTGATTCATTCATTGACTCTTAGCCTCATCTTTTCAGTTCTCTAAATTTATTTATCATCTACTGTTTGCAAGGTGCTAAGTGCTGGACATTTAATGTTCATATGAAGGTTAGAGTCCAGCATAAGAAGGAAACCTGAATCAAATTGTCATGCCGATGAATGAATGATTGCCATCTGGGATAAACGATGGGAGGTAAACATGGTTTTATGAGAGTTAGCTAACAAAATGACTCCAATTTGAGGGTCAGTGTTGGCTTCTTTGAGAAAGTAACACTCAATTTGGTGACCAAAGGGTAAATAGAAATTAATGACATAAGTCAGAATGGAGAGGAATAAATAATTTGGATACAGTAAGCAATATACAGTGAAACAATTTTAGTTAAGAAAGCATCAAATTCAGTGGACCTGGGATGAGAGGTTCCTTGGTCTGCTGGGGAAATACGAGGAGGCCAGTGTGACGGCACATCAGAGGCTGAGAGGGAGAGAGGTAGTGATGAGGTAACTGGGCAGGGAAAGGAAGAGACGAGTGGGGCAGGGACACCAGTCAGGGGGCTATCAGGAATATTCCAAAGCCAGAGGGGATGGAGGATCCGGTGGTAGCAGTAGAGGTTGTGAGAATTAATTGGGTTTCATTTTGAAACTAAAGTCATTTTTTTTTTTTTTACTTTTTTTTTTTTTTTATTATTATTATTTTTTTTTTCCAGTGGGTTTTGTCATACATTGATATGAATCAGCCATGGATTTACATGTATTCCCAATCCCGATCCCCCCTCCCACCTCCCTCTCCACCCGATTCCTCTGGGTCTTCCCAGTGCACCAGGCCGGAGCACTTGTCTCGTGCATCCCTCCTGGGCTGGTGATCTGTTTCAGATAGATAGTATACATGCTGTTCTTTTGAAATATCCCACCCTCACATTCTCCCACAAAGTTCAAAAGTCTGTTCTGTATTTCTGTGTCTCTTTTTCTGTTCTGCATATAGGGTTATCGTTATCACCTTTCTAAATTCCATATACATGTGTCAGTATGCTGTAATGTTCTTTATCTTTCTGGCTTACTTCACTCTGTATAATGGGCTCCAGCTTCATCCATCTCATTAGGACTGGTTCAAATGAATTCTTTTTGATGGCTGAGTTATATTCCATGGTGTATATGTACCACAGCTTCCTTATCCATTCATCTGCTGATGGGCATCTAGGTTGCTTCCATGTCCTGGCTATTATAAACAGTGCTGCGATGAACATTGGGGTGCACGTGTCTCTTTCAGATCTGGTTTCCTCAGTGTGTATGCCCAGAAGTGGGATTGCTGGGTCATATGGCAGTTCTATGTCCAGTTTTTTAAGAAATCTCCACACTGTTTTCCATAGCGGCTGTACTAGTTTGCATTCCCAACAGTGTAAGAGGGTTCCCTTTTCTCCACACCCTCTCCAGCATTTCTTGCTTGTAGACTTTTGGATAGCAGCCATCCTGGCTGGCGTGTAATGGTACCTCATTGTGGTTTTGATTTGCATTTCTCTAATAATGAGTGATGTTGAGCATCTTTTCATGTGTTTGTTAGCCATCTGTATGTCTTCTTTGGAGAAATGTCTGTTTAGTTCTTTGGCCCATTTTTTGATTGGGTCATTTATTTTTCTGGAATTGAGCTGCAGGAGTTGCTTGTATATTTTTGAGATTAATCCTTTGTCTGTTTCTTCATTTGCTATTATTTTCTCCCAATCTGAGGGCTGTCTTTTCACCTTACTTATAGTTTCCTTTGTAGTGCAAAAGCTTTTAAGTTTCATTAGGTCCCATTTGTTTAGTTTTGCTTTTATTTCCAATATTCTGGGAGGTGGGTCATAGAGGATCTTGCTTTGATTTATGTCGGAGAGTGTTTTGCCTATGTTCTCCTCTAGGAGTTTTATAGTTTCTGGTCTTACATTTAGATCTTTAATCCATTTTGAGTTTATTTTTGTGTATGGTGTTAGAAAGTGTTCTCTCGAACCCAGTTCCATCAGGCTTTCTTCCTTCTCATTTCACTGTTACGACTTTTGTCAAGATCATCAGTGACTTAACAGGTTCACATGGGGAAATCCAATGGCCAGTTCTCAGTCTTCAGCTTTTGACACAGACTTTCTGGGGGCACTTTGTTCCTGGAAACGTGACACTCTTTTTGTTTTCCTTGTACCTCAATGGCCACTTCATCCCAGTCTCCTTTGCTGGATCTTTCCTATGGTCTCAAACTCTTAAATGTTGGAATGTTCCACAGTTCAGAAATCAGAGCTTTCCATCCACATTGAGTCCTCAGGGTTTTCCATCCAGTTCTCTTGGCTTTAGATCAGTTAACGGTTGCCTCCCAAATTATTCATATAGTACAGACCTCTTCTTTGAACTTTAGACTTATAAAAAACAGCCTTCTCAACATCTTCACTTGAAGGTCTAATAAGCGTCTCAGAATTTCACATCCTCAAACCTGAACTCTTATTGCAGTGATCATTTCATAATATATTAAAATATCAAACACTATATTATACCCCTGAAACTAATATATTAAATGTTAATTATAACTCAGTTGAAAATAAAACAAGAACCTGAACTCTTGACTTACTCCCTAAATCTGCTCTTACTCTAGTCATCTCCCTTAATGCTCAGTAAATGGTGTTTCCATTCTTACAACTGCAAGTATTTGCTAAAAATTTCAGACTAGTGAAAGCAGACTCTCTGGGGATGGGATGATAGTCAGGTATTTGTCAAAGCTCACCAGGTCATTTTAATGAGCAATCAGAATTGAGAAGCAGCGTGTTTGATCCAGGACCTTTTTCTTCCCTTCTTCTCATACAAATATTGGGCTTTCTAATCAGGTTCCCCACTCAGGAGTGAAGCTAGTTCATCTTAGCAGTAGCAGTCCTTGCTGTGCCTGGATAGTGATCAGCAAGCCCCTGAGTGTTTGCAGGGGATGGGGGGTCTTCAGTGCAGGGACATACCAACTGGCCTAGTGTGAATGAAGCCTCCCAGCCCAGTGAGTCACTGATGGCTCTCACGTCTCTGACTCCCAGGTCTTGCCTGCTCCTACCCAGCTTCCTTGACCTACCAGGACTTAATTGCTGGCCTGCCTAGATTGGTATTATCCAGGATTCTTGAACTTTCCCCCACTGCAACATTTTATACTTCACTTTTTAAGAGTTTGTGGGATTTCTGCTGTAGTAAGTATTCCTAGTATTTGCTGCTATAATTATTTGTTTAGTTTCCATGTTCGCTGGTAGGTTTTACTATACACTAACTCTGTGCCTGGGCTTCCCAGGTGGGGTGAGTGGTAAAGAAGCCGCCTGCCAATACAGGAGACATAAGAGATGCGGGTTCAATCCTTGGGTTGGAAAGATGCCCTGGAGAAGGAAGTGGCAGCCCACTCCAGAATTCTTGCCTGGAGAATCCTAGAGGAGCCTGGTGGGCTACAGTCCATGGGATTGCAAAGAGTCAGATATGACTGATGCGACTTGGCATGCAACCCAGTGCCTGGCACCAGGGCTGTGGAAAAATGCTTACTAAATGAATTGAAGAATAAAACAATGGAAAGAAATTCTACAGATGGTTATAAGTTAAAGCTGGATACTAAATTCCCAGTTGTAGAATATTTTAGTTTGTTGAACTTGATTTCTTTAGGATAACTGGCAGAGCATTGTCTTTTAGTTTTTTATATTGTTTTCATCTATTACTATTTGGAAACTTTTAGGGTTCCAAGTGAAGTGAAGTGAAAGTCACCCAGTCATGTCCAACTCTTTGCAACCCCAAGAACTATACAGTCCATGGTATTCTCCAGGCCAGAATACTGGAGTGGGTAGCTTTTCCCTTCTCCAGGGGATCTTCCCAACCCAGGGATTGAACCAGGCCTCCCGAATTGCAGGTGGATTCTTTACCAGCTGAGCCACAAGGGAAGCCCATAGGGTTCAAAATCTACAGCTATTCCGTTTGCTACCGGAAGCATGTAAATATTTTTAGAAGCAGGGAAATCATTCAATTTGGAGAACTTAGAATTGGGTGAAGGCCCTATTGAACTGGTAATAGGTTTAAATTGGTTGAAATTTGTTATGCTTCTTGTCTATACAGTGACTTTAACTTTTAAGAAGCTTCTGATTTAGAAGTATAATTTACCCATTAATGGTATAAATATATGTTCAATAAGTATTTAAAATACTTTAATACTACTATCCCCCTTAGCTAATTTGTTAAAAAGAATCAACTTTTAATAGAATTTTGGTCTCAATTGTCGTGGTCTCTGCAGTGGGCCTGGATGAATAAGGCCTTAGGTTGAGTAACTTGAGGGTTCCCCTTGTTTAGCATACGTTTCAAAGGTGACCACAGGCATGGTTAAAGTATCTTTGGAGCTAACATGTTCATTCATTATTGCTCAGAATTTTTTCAAACACCTTTTCCCATTTCTAGAATGTCAGTAGGACCAACTCTAGCAGTTTTGTCAGGAGTAAAATGAGACGTCTTTAGACTGCTGGGATTCACTAGTTTTCTTCCAAAAATCTGAGATCCACTCTCCACCCTCCCCCACCCCTGCCTCACTTATGTCTGAAAAGAAAATTGAAGTCAGATGTGTCTTTTCTTTCCAGGAAAATGCCGTGAACGGGGAGCACCTGTGGCTGGAGACCAACGTCTCGGGAGACCTGTGCTACCTGGGAGAGGAGAGCTGCCAAGTCAGATTTGCAGTGAGTGTGTGCCCGGCTCCCCTGTGGTCTGGCCTTTGTGGGGGGAGCCTTGTGGGTAATTGAATCGGAGGGCAGCTGGGGTCACCTCGCCTGAATTTCCAAGGAGAGGTTTGAAAGAGCCGTCCCTATGAGACAGTCGACAGATTTTATCAAATTAGCATGGCTTTCAAGGGGTCGTTTGAATGGTTTTAGGTGTTTTCCCTGACTCTGCAGGTGGAACCGTGGAGTAATCTGCTATTTTGTGATGATACCCAGGGTGGGTATTTGTTCGTGTCTAGGGGTGGGGTGTCTTGTGGGGAGAGGCCTGTGTGTGAAGGAAGGGTCTCTGTGGGAGGGGGCTTTCCTTCATAGGGGAGCGTGTGTGGTGGAGGGCACTACTCTTGGGCAAAGCTGGAGATGAGTGCAAACCTTGGTCTGGTGGTGGGTGCAGGCTCTCAAATAATTAGGACTGGGCTCCAGATGATAAAATTCTAGGAACTATTAATATATACGTGAATGACAGTCAATTACATTAAGAGTATATGTGGCTTTTAAAAATTTGCTTTGTCCCTATTTGTAACAGAGTTTGAATATTAAATCCTCTTTATGTTCTGTGAAAAGAGCATGGTTGCCAGGCAGTAAGTTGGGAGGAACTAAAATTTTAGTATTGAGAAAGTGAACTTTAAATTTTTGTGTGGTTTCAAATGATGGTCCCAAAAAGAAAGTAATGGGAAATTTAGAGTAGTAAAAAAAAAGAAGGAAAAGATGTATTATTTCTTATTGGGGGGAAATTGGCATCATAATTGACCTAATAATAATTTTTTTCTTTTTGATTATGCTTGTTTATTATTTGAAAGAAAGATTGGGGCAAAATGCAGAACCTGGAAATTGCGAATGACTGTTTCTGTGAATAATGAGGAAGGAAGAAATTGAGTTTCTGCCAAAGTTTCTGGAAGAATATAGAACCCAGGGACTTTTATTAGGCTGCCTGGAATCACAAAGCTGGGAAACAAAGATCTTTAAAATTACATTAGCTGTTTTGATACCTAGTTTATAGGTTTGGTTTGAAAAACTTTATGAGAGTTTGGAGGACCAAGGTTTATTTGAGTGAGGGTGGAACAGTTAAATATCAGTTAAAGACCCAGCTGTACAGACTCTCAATTCAAAGTCAGGAAACCTGGATTTGAGTCTCCGTGTTACCACTGGCTATGTGACATTGAGAACGCCTGACCTTTGGGTGTTGGCCACCTTCAAGGTAGAAAAATGGAGTAGGATTCAATTAATTTTGTTTCCAACTCGGACCTGTACTTTGTTGTTTGCATTTTTTTTAATGTAGTTGTAAATTCAGTTGATTTAAACATCATTTCAACTTTATGCATATACATTTTCAATTAAAGTATAATTGCATGAAATTCGATTAAATTAACCAAAACCAAGAGAAGCTCAGCTGTTTGGACTAAAAAGCTATAAATGATGAATTAGCATTTGGATCTTAGTTAATTGTGCAAATACTGGTCTTGATAATGGAAAATGGAAAAAATGAAAGCCAATTCTTCCTGCATGTGTACTTTTGAACTGTTATCTACTGATGTTGCTGCCAACTAATAGACCGTAATTTTATGGGGTTCTGCCTTATTTCTAGATTACTCTTTGATCCTTTTCTGATGGTCTTTTAGGGTCAGCCATATGTTACCTCTCTTGACAAAAATATGAACAGATACCTACATCCTCCTTAACCTTTGTTTCAGTAAATAGCACTAATTGATTATAACTTGGTCACTATTACCTCTAGGCCAGGAAAGTAATAAAAAAGGAAATTTTAGGGAGTTGTAAGTAGATAATGGAGTTATGAGAATTTCTAATGTTCTTTTGAACCTTCCTTATGCTTGCATCCCAAATACTTGGCTCTCTTAGCTTACCTTACGAAGTGTCTGGAAGATAAAGATCTCTCCTCCCAAAAACATTAATTAAATGAAGGCATAAGTTAGTGAGGAAGCTGAAGATCTAACTGTGCTTCCTCATTTCATGTTCTTGAAGGCTCAGTTTCTTTACCTGTAAAGTAAGGAAAATATTGTTTTGAGGATTAGGTGAGATAATGCATTGAATCGGCTTACTTGTCAGACAGACATAATGAATTAAAAGAGGGGGAAAAAAAAGCCTACAAAGGAGAAGAGCAGACAATTTACAAAGGAACAACCACTGGCCTATATATATATAATAATCAATCTGATTTCGGTGTCGACCATCTGGTGATGTCCATGTGTCCATGTCTTCTCTTGTGTTGTTGGAAGAGGGTGTTTGCTATGACCAGTGCGTTCTCTTGGCAAAACTCCATTAGCCTTTGCCCTGCTTCATTCCATACTCCAAGGCCAAATTTGCCTGTTACTTCAAGTGTTTCTTGACTTCCTACTTTTGCATTCCAGTCCCCTATAATGAAAAGGACATCCTTTTTGGGTGTTAGTTCTAAAAGGTCTTGTAGGTCTTCATAGAACCATTCAACTTCAGCTTCTTCAGCGTTCAGCGTTACTGGTTGGGGTATAGGCTTGGATTACCGTGGTATTGAATGGTTTGCCATGGAAACAAACAGATCATTCTGTCATTTTTGAGACTGCATCCAAGTAGTGCATTTCAGACTCTTTTGTTGACCATGATGGCTACTCCATTTCTTCTAAGGGATTCCTGCCCACAGTAGTAGATATAATGGTCATCTGAGTTAAATTCACCCATTCCAGTCCATTTTAGTTCGCTGATTCCTAGAATGTCAACGTTCACTCTTGCCATCTCCTGTTTGACCACTTCCAATTTGCCTTGATTCATGGACCTGACATTCCAGGTTCCTATGCAATAGTGCTCTTTACAGCATTGGACCTTGCTTCTGTCACTAGTGACATCCACAACTGGGTGTTGCTTTTGCTTTGGCTCCATCTCTTCCTTCTTTCTGGAGTTATTTCTCCACTGATCTCCAGTAACATATTGGGCACCTACCAACCTGGGGAGTTCCTCTTTCAGTATCCTATCTTTTTGCCTTTTCATACTGTTCATGGGGTTCTCAAGGCAAGAATACTGAAGTGTTTTGCCATTCCCTTCTCCAGTGGACCACATTCTGTCAGACCTCTCCACCATGACCTGTCCGTCTTGGGTGGCCCCACACGGCATGGCTCATAGTTTCACTGAGTTAGACAAGACTGTGGTCCGTGTGATCAGATTGGCTAGTTTTCTGTGATTATGGTTTTAGTGTGTCTGCCCTCTGATGCCCTCTTGCAACACCTACCCTCTTACTTGGATTTCTCTTACCTTGGACGAGGGGTATCACCTCATGGCTGCCCCTCCTGACCTTGAACGTGGAGTAGCTCCTCTCAGCCCTCCTGCAACCGCACAGCCACTGTTCCTTGGTCGGGGGGTAGCTCCTCTCGGCCGCCACCCCAGTGGTGTTGGAGAAGACTCTTGAGAGTCCCTTGGACTGCAAGGAGATCCAACCAGTCCATCCTAAAGTAGATCAGTCCTGGGTGTTCATTGGAAGGACTGATGCTGAAGCTGAAACTCCAGTACTTTGGCCACCTCATGTGAAGAGTTGACTCACTGGAAAAGACCCTGATGCTGGGAGGGATTGGGGACAGTAGGAGAAGGGGACGACAGAGGATGAGATGGCTGGATGGCATCACCGACTCTATGGACATGAGTTTGAGTAGTCTCCAGGAGCTGGTGATGGACAGGGAGGCCTGGCGTCCTGCGATTCATGAGGTGGCAATGAGTTGGACATGACTGAGTAACTGAACTGATATATAATAAAGGCACCCAAATTAAAACAGCTATGAACAGTCAACATCATGTGTCTGTTAACAAAGATTTACTTTGTTAACAAGATTTACTACCTCTCTGGCTAGTTTGGAACAAAACTGGTTTTCTCATTATCAAAATTGTCCATATGTATTCATAATGAAAGCATTAGAAAACCTAGCTTGCTGTCTCCACCTCATTTTGGCATCATGTTTTAGGAAGGACATTGACAAAGAGAAGACCCAGGAGAGTGTACTCAAGTTGGTTCAGTGTAGGAAACTTTGTAGTAGAAGGAAGGAGAGGAAACTCTCCTACAGAAGAGAGGGGGAAGTTGGGAGGGGCTCTTATAAACAAAAGTCCTTTGAGGGAAACTGAAAGTTTGAAGTATAGTGGTTTTTCATTGGCTGAGCTGTTGCCAGGTAAAGGGAAAAAAAACTTTCTTCCTCTTTACGGTGATAGTAAAGCAGTGTTACTTCCTGCCGGAGATGCAAAGTACACCTCTTTCTGTTGGGATCTGAGAGGGGGCTTTCCAGGTGTCTTTTCCAATAGATGAAATCTCCAGGTTGCAAGGTTTGATGCTTAAGGTCTTCATTTCCATGACTATGTTTTCCCTTTGGTGACCATGAGTTTGTTTTTGAAGTCTGTGAGTCTGTTTTTGTTTTGTAAATAAGTTCATTTGTATCATTTTTTTCTAGATTACACATATAAGTGATATTGTATGATATTTGTCTTTCTCTGTCTGACTTCCTTCACTTAGCATGATAATCTCTAAGTTCATCCACGTTGCTGCAAATGGCATTATTTCATTCTTTTTTATGGCTAAGTTATATTCCATTGTAGGGACTTCCCAGGTGGTTCAGTGGTAAAGAATCCACCTGCTAAGCAGACCTGGGATCAACCTCTGGGTTGGGGAGACCCCCTGGGGAAGGAAATGACAACCCACTGCAGTATTCTTGCCTGGGAAATCCCATGGACAGAGGAGCCGAACGGGCTACAGTCCATGAGGTTGCAAAAAGTCAGACACGACTTAGCAACTAAACAGAAACAACAAATATTCCATTGTATATAAGCACCACATCTTCTTTATCTATTCCTCTGTCAGTGGACATTTGCATTGATTTCATGTCTTGGCTTTTGTAAATAGTGCTGCAATGAACATTGAGAAGAAAAGGGAAGTGTCTTGCTCTCCACTGTTAGAAAGGGAGAACTAAGTTCTAGATATAGAATCCACTGACTCTAAAAGTGGATCTTACACTTGGTATAGTAAACCTCACCTGGGAAACCTATTAACAATGTAGATTACTTTTTAAAATCCTTGCTCCAAATGCTGATTCAGTATGTCTGGAGTTAGACTTGGAAACCTGCGATTTTCAGCAGGCACCCCAAATAATTATGATACAGATGGTCCACAAACTTAACTTTGATAAATACTGTATTATAAGGAAGAACTTTAATAATCAGAGCTAGGACAACCAGCAAGTGCACAGGTGCCTGGAGAGATGGGCTCCAAGAGGGTGTTTATGAAGAAGTTGGTGGCCATCTTTCAAGGATGCTACAGGGGGATGTACCTCTGCTTTGGGTAAGAGGCTAGGCAAGGAGATCTCCAAGAAAGGCTCCAGTTTAAATATTCTATTTGCAGCGCTCTTAGAACTGAGCAACAGTTTTGAAAGAAAAAAAAAAAAGAGCATGTGCAAACAAATTATGTATTCTCATTTCTTTTAAAAAACCACCTTTGAAGAAAGCCAACCTGTTGGGTTTAGGATCAAATTACCATAACCAGGTGCTACCTGCAGGCTTCTAAACAAAGTCCAGGCGGAGCGTGGAGGAGGAGTGAATCCATCACTGAAGAGGTGCTTTTTACTCCATACCCTAATTTAGCAAAGCAAATGTCACGGGTGGAAGTTAAGAGAAAGGAGGAATCAGTGTGGGTTGAGTAGACAGAGGAGGCTTCATGGAAATGGGGCTTGAAGGCAGTATTGAAAGATGGGTTAAAGTTATGTAAGTAGAGTGTGGAAGGAGAACTTTTCAGGCACGGGGAGGAACATGGGCAGACTTAAAGGCAGGAAGATGCTTTGTACGAGGGAGGAGACAGTCACAAGACACCATGAACACAGCAAAGGGCACGTGTTAGGTAAGAATGGAAATCAGGATGGATGGGGGTGTCTGTCTGTGTTTTCTCAGCTGAAACTCAGAATGCGTGTTGTAAAAATGGCCGTGTGCTGATGGAAAGCAGGATGGACTTGAGGGTAAAAGTGACTGCTATGAAACTGTCACCCCAGCTTATGGGGACAGTGCCATAATTTATTTAAAACCAAAGCCGTCCTGCAAATTCGGACCCCCTTCTGCCATACATGGATGGACCTGGGGGCCTGATATTGGAGGACATTGCAAGCGAGGCAGAGACGACCTAGGACATGAAGACTGTTGTCGGAGCATTTGCTCCAGAATCTCAGGGCTGAACCAAATTACCTTTAAACTTCTTCCTTTCTTATTTCCTCCAGTGACAACATTTAATACTGTAGAATGTCTGTGAGTAGACATTTAATGGGATTAAAGTTGTTCCCAAATCAGCAACAGTCCCCAAGTTAGTAATGGCTTCTTTTTCTCATCTGGAGAGAAGAAAAGGATGCAGAAGTAATGAAATTGGAGCAGAAGGATCATGGTTTCCCATCATGATTATAAGGGGAAAAACTAAAAAGAAAAAAAAAATTCCAGCAAGGACCACTTTTATTTCATGATATTTCCTTAAATGGATGTTTCTTTATTCATTTGTTCTACAAATATGTATGAGATGAGTACCCTGTACTAGAAACTTCAGACTGAGTTGAGAGTGACAGGTGACAGTTAATTGTATGTGATAACGTCGTGACTTAGTGGGGACACTCTGTAGAAGTCATTCTGGTGTGTGGCTGATAGGATATACAAAGATTTTCAGCCAAATACATACTTGATCCCAAAGACACTCACGCCTTCACTAAGAATCCACAGAGGACACAGATGTGCACACTTATTTTTACACCTAAAAATACTGCCTATATCACTCTGTAGAGGTGCAGACAACCATGGTCACACCTGGGTAGTGGAAAGGATGAAGGTTCTGAGTGAAACTGACCTGGCTTGGAAAACCTTTTGTTTCATCCAGATACTGAGTGAATTTTGATCATAGCATTTCACCTCTTTTTGCCCCCATTTCCTGATGTATTGTATTGTTAAGATGGACCCCAATGATTCTTATTCCTAGATAAGCATTGTCATTCCTTTTGAAACTTTACTTCTTAATTTTACTTTGCAAAATGGTTGGTTCCCTGCCTAGATCTACCACACCAGGATCTCTGGAGAGTGGGATCAGACATGAGTATTTTAAAAACAAACTCTACAGCTGATGTTATGTTCTGTCACACACAGTGGGTAGGGAGCTACTGATCTACTTCATAGAGTATCAAAACCAAATGAAGTGGCTTGGAACCCATGTCTGGCGTATAGTAGCTGTTATGGGGTCAATTGTGTACCCCCAAAATATGCTGAAGTCCTCACCCCCACGACCCTCAGATGTGACCTTATTCAGAAATAGGATTGCTGCAGATAAGATGAGGTCACACTGCAGTAGGGTGGGACCTCATCCGTTTTGACGAGTATCCTTACAAGAAAGGAGAGGACACACAGGGGTAGACGGGGAAGAAAGCAACATCCTGGTGCAGGCAGAGGCTGGAGAGACAGAGCCGCAAGCCAAGGCCTGCACCTGTTACCGGAAGCTAGGAGAGAGGCCTGGACAGATTCAACCTCAGAAGGGTGCCAGCCCTGTTAACACCTCAGAGTCAGGCTGTGCGAGAATTCACATTTCTATTGCTTTCAGTTCCCCAGGGTATGGGCCTTGGCTAGGGCAGCCCTAGGAAGTGAAGGCAGAAGGCATTCTGTTAAGGTGAGTTACCTTACCTGGCCACACAGGTGCCTGCACACAGCTCCCAGATGCCCTCGCACAGGTACATTTAAATCGGGCCTGCTGGAGGATGTCAGTTGACAGGTATGTGGCTTCCTGGATACGTGAGCAGACAGACAGGTAGGGGCCAGAAGCCAAGAACCATGGGAAAAGAAAAGGTAGAAAGGTGAGGGAGGCTGCGTAGGTTGGGTAAGAGGGAAAAGGAGCTGACAGACTTCAGAGTGCTGTTACCAGATATATCTTCTCTATTTTTAAATGTGCTCGTGTCACCTTCTTTTTGTGGGTAGGCTAATGGGTACTGTTTTGCTTGTGTTATTGTTTTGTTCATGTGTTTGGTGGTTCACATTTGGCAAAAGTGGCCAACCCCACGTGTGGCACCTGACCTTAATACTGTTTGGCACTAAACAAATATAGTTTTATGAAATGAACGAATTGCATTAAGGAGGCCAGGTGAGATGGGGAGGAGGGGGAGTGGAGAGAGAGGAGCCACTCAGATGCAGAGACAAGTAGATCTGGATAGAAATCCTGGCTCTGTCCCGCTGCTCTGAGTCTCAGGTTGCTCTGTAAAACAGTGATGGTTATATCTGCTTCTCGGAATTGGTGGGAGGATTAAATTAGTTGATAAAGGTTAAGCTCCTCCCTCTTTGTCTCCTGTCCCTGATTAGACTTCAATATCATTAGTAGAATGAGCTAATCAGTAATTTGGTTGGACTTCGGTTTCAGCACGGCCTTCTCTTCAGGATTCTGCCTAACCCCAACAGTGAGGGTCTCACACTTTCCCTGTCATTGTGTTGCTGTGGGTAGTACGTATAGTCTCCCCAGGTCGTGGGTGGAACCAGCTGACTGTGACAAACCAAAGTAGCTCCTTCTGGACTGTATCTCACAGGCCGTGTCTTCTTGGTCAGAAGCCTCATCCTTGTCATTGAGCACCACGGCATCTGCTCACGAGGATGCTGGCTACATCCCTGGGTTTTTGAAAGAAACTTGTAAGAAGAATGGGGACTTCCTTGGAGGCTCAGAGAGTACTGAATCCACCTGCAATGCAGGAGACCTGGTTTTGATCCCTGGGTTGGGAAGATCCCAAGAATACAAGGGAAGTAGCTCTCTGTCCTATTTGAAGGAAACTTTCAGCTTTTTGTTTTAATAAGGAAAAAAGATGGTGAACCTGGCGACAGTCCTGTCTGTTTCATTTCTGGAAGATGCAATATATGCAGATGCTGGTTTGCGTGCATCTGTGTGCTGGGAGCGAGAAGAGAGAGCTGGTCCCCAGCACAGGTGGCTGGCGACCTCTGACCGTCTGTGCATTCGGGTCTGGGGGGTGGACACCCCAGAGCACCCGCCCTGGATGGGAACCTCAGACCACACTGGGACCGCCTGCTTGCCACCCTCTGGTCATCCAACACAGCAGACTAACGCTCTGTACCTCCAGATGGTGGCCTGGCTGGGCGGGTGCGGGCTCCCAGAGAGAGAGAGCTGGGAGTGTGGCGGCGAAGCTCAGGAGCCCAAGCCAGCCTTGCAAGCTGTTTGGGTGCTGGCGCGAAGATGCCATCTCCGTGGAGCCTCTGAGGCCGCCGCTCTCTGCCAGAGACGCCTCCCACCATGAGGATGCTGGGGAGCTCATGAATGTAGATGACTCAGAGAGAACAGAGCCATCAACCAGAATAATTCTGAAAAAGCATTTGCTCAGATGGACTCTCTGCTTTTGACCCCTGAGTCAGTGGATGTGAGTGGAGGAAAAGGGCAGGGTGTTTCCGTGGGTGTAAGGGGTGTTGCCCACACGTGTCTGGCCAGATGGTCGGGAATTTCCACGAGGTCAGCCAGGTGCACACACAGAACTGAGACCCGCATGTAGCAGGTCCTTACTAAAAGTTAGTCATTGTTGTTATTATAACTGTCGTTGTTATCACTGTAATTATTTGGTGTGGAGTGTTATCTGTATACCTGAGGAGCATATAATACAGACCCCGCCCACTTTATGCACTAGAGAGAGTGATAAGATATGGAGCCCAGGAAGCAACAAGGTTCTGTCACTCTCCTAGGTGACCCGGCATCAGCAGTACCATTGTCTATTTGTACAGTGTGCTTAAAAATAAATTACAATGTTCTGGAGAGCACTGAACTCCTATAAAAGCCATATGGGATGTCATTCCTTAAAAGAGCCTTGTGATCAAAAACAAGAACCTCGTAATCAAATAAGCTTAGAAAACACTGAGCACCTTTAACAGTCAAATATTTACTCTGAAACTCTAAGAAGGGCCCTTGTTTAGTCGCTGAGTCGTGTCCAACTCTTTTGTGACCCCATGGACTGTAGCTCACCAGGCTCCTCTGTCCATGGGATTTTCCAGGCAAGAATACTGGAGTGGGTTGCCATTTCCTCCTCCAAAGAAGGGCATTGGTGTGGAGGATTTCCTGTGTTTGCTCGGGGGATGGGATGATTGTTGAAAACTCGTTATTTTCCCCACAGAACACCTGTTGTCATAGTATAGGATCTGAGTATTCAGTGGGAAGCTATTTGAGAGATACCCTCGCAGTGAAGTTTTCCTCTTGTCAATAGTGGTCAGTAATAGCAACCCTTTGGGGTGGTCATTGGGGCAGTTTACTCCCATGTAAGGGAATAAAAACTCAGAGATACTTAATCACTGCCCTGGGGCTTCATTCATAACTTTTACGTATCTTTATGTAATTCTTTTGTGTTTGTTCTAAACTTCCATTAAGCTGTGTGTGTGTGTGTGTGTGTGTGTGTGTGTGTGTGTGTGTGTGTGTATCTTATTTTTAGAGTTTGAGTCTCTGAGAATAGTAGTCATCTGTTCTGCAATAATACTGTTTTGTTTTTTGGCCACACACAAAATCACTGCAGATGGTGATTGTAGCCATGAAATTAAAAGATGCTTACTCCTTGGAAGAAAAGCTATGACCAGCCTAGATAGCATATTAAAAAGCAGAGACATTACTTTGCCAACAATGGTCCATCTACTCAAAGCAATGGCTTTTCCAGTAGTCATGTATGGATGTGAGAGATGGACTGTAAAGAAAGCTGGGCACCGAAGAATTGATGCTTTTGAACTGTGGTGTTGGAGAAGACTCTTGAGAGTCCCTTGGACTGCAAGGAGATCCAACCAGTCCATCCTAAAGGAGATCAGTCCTGAATATTCTTTGAAAGTACTGAAGCTGAAGCTATAATACTTTGGCCACCTGATGTGAAGAACTGACTCATTAGAAAAGCCCCTGATGCTGGGAAAGATTGAAGGCGGGAGGAGAAGGGGATGACAGAGGATGAGATGGTTGGATGGCATCACTGACTCAATGGACATGAGTTTGAGTAAGCTCTGGGAGTTGGTGATGGACAGGGAGGCCTGGTGTGCTGCAGTCCATGGAGTTGCAAAGAGTCAGACATGACTGAGCAACTAAACTGACTGCATCATGTGGTATTTTAGTTCCCTGACCAGGGATCGAACCCATGCTGACTGCAATGGAAGCACAGAGTTCCCTGGACCCATTTCTTTTTTTTTTGCAGTGGTACTTTTAGATTGAAGCTGCATTTGTGTGTGTGTGGTAGGGGGTGGTTTATGAGCTTGAGTGGAACAGTTCAGTTCTTACTTGACATTGGTATGGTTCTGTTATTTAATAAAAATAATTTACATGTGATTTGGCATAGGATTTATGTATCATCCAGGCAATGCCCAGGTGTACAGAAAATCTTTTTCTTCTTTCAATGTACCTCAGTGCCAAGGACCCAGAGCAGTGGGCTCTAACCAACCCTCTTGTTTCTGAGAGGCCCCAGTCTTGGCTGAAGCATTATTTGCATTAGCAGTTACCCAGAAGTACTACTGGCCCCGAGGTGACATTGACTGTATTTTAGGAGATTTTTTTGGGTTTTGTTTTTCCTACCTCATATGCCAGACAGATACAGGTTGCAGAAGGTGACGTTTTAAAGATGCAAGAAATTGGCAAAGTCTGCTCTGAGGTCTTTGTTTGAGAAGGTATGCAAGCTTTGGAATCAAGTGACCCAGGTTCAAATCTAGTCTTTGGGATTTTCTAGTTGTGTGATATCCTTCATTGTTTTAACCTCTTTAGGCCTCAGTTTCATATCTGTAAAGTGTGGATAATACCTACTGCTTATGGTTGCCATGAGCTGTCAGTGAGATAAAGTGTATGCAGCAGTGAATGACGTGGCCAGTTACCAGTGCTCAATAAAAATTGGTTACTTTGATCGTTACTCCTCAAGTAAAAGTGGTTTCAGGGGATTGTCAGAAACTGAAACCCAACAGGCAGGGCCGGGGTATTGGGTACCCTGGGTATCCAGGTATTAACTTTAGGGCCACATCATCATCTCCTCTCTTGCACTGAATAAAAGAGGGTGAAACAACCAGCCCAGCTGAGCCCTTTCTCCTGTATCTACATCTTTCACAGCACTCATCACTTTCTAGTCTTTGTAAAAGCATCACTTCTTACTTATGTCTGTGTCCTCCATTAAAGCATAAGCTTCATTTAGCATGGGACTCTGCCTGGATCCTCAGCACTGAGAACAGTGTAGCACTGATTGATTATCCTACCCTTTTTCACAGAATGAATGAATGAGTTCAATGATGAGATTGTTGGAAGACACACACACAGACATCTATCCCCAGATCAGCCCTGCCATTTAAGTATTGTTATACTTAGAATCCAAGATGTTTGAATTTCTACCTTATTTTTAAGGCTCTTCATGGGGAGATGCCACATTCACTACTACAGGTATTGCAGAGTTTTAAGTCAAGTTTTGCCTGTGTTGTGCCCTTCTTATTTGATTCTCCTGGAAGATAAAGACTGCTATTGACCATTCTTGGCATGGGGGGGGGGGCGGTCATGGTAGGTTGTCATTAATCATCTCCTTGGGATTCTCATGAGAACAGATCATCTAAGGCAATCATGTCAAATATAATGGATTCCTAGCTTCATCAGTCTTGTTCCCCTAATCCATCACTAGTAAAATGAGAAGTAAGTAGTAAGATGTAATAGAGGGATATGGTTTTGAGTCAGAAAGACCTAAGTTCCACTCCTGGCCAGTGTCTCTTGGGCAAGTTGCTCAGCCTCATTGGGTCTCAGCTTCTTATCTGTAAGGTAGGTGAATGGTACCCACATTGTGTGGCTGAGCTGAGCTGTGTCTCTCAGATACATGGTGTGTATATCACATTGCCAGCCTTCTGGTGAATACTCTTGTGACAATGATATCCCTATTGAAAAATGGTATTGGTAGTTGTATGTATGTGAAGGAAAACCACATGGCCAATTGGAGATACAGTTTTGGGTGAACTGAAATTGAAATGGTGGTCTTCTGGGCCAGACTGACTGAAAGACTTTGTCTTCATTATGTCCTCAACATCTTGGGATGTTGGAAATGACAGTGAAGGGATAGGTAATTTACCACAGTTTGATATGGCTTTTTAAGTAGATGCAATCTTCTGAATTAAAGTAAATATCTCTAGATTATTGTTTAGAGAGCTTGTGCTGTGAAGTTTAGGGAAAAAAAAAACAAACAATTCCATCTATTTCCATGGAGTAAACTGATAACGAGAATGTATCAGGATTCATGCTGCCAATAAGATGGCATATATGGTGCTATCAGGCTAGCAAATATTAAAAGGCAAACTGTGGTTGGTGTTTCCTAGTTTATGTTAAACTGCAGATCTCTGCTTTGCCCTTGATACACTACCTTAGAACAAGACAATTAAGACAACATTGAAACACCGTTTCCTGTTGTCTGTACTATGACTTAATATGTCCAACTCATGCCTAACTGATGGAACATTGTGAGTACACACGTGTTTGTGTTTTCTAGTTGCGTGAGTATCTACTTATTAGTGCCTGTGTACTTGTAATCGTGTTTGTATACGTTTTTGTGTGCACACAGAAGCACTTCAATCTACAACAAGATACATGGCAGCTTTGATCTCAGTTAACTTTGAAGAGAGTGCAAACATTGAGCAGGGAACAGTCATAAAAGCAGCTGAGAAGAGCCAAAGCAGAAAGATAACACATGATAACCGTAAAGCTATTGACCAGCCACTGTTAGAACCTGCTAACATCAAAGCTGCGAGGCACAGAGGAAACAAATGGTAAAAATGAAAGGAGGCAAAGATAAGCAGGCAGAAGAAAATACGCAGCAAAACAAGAGATGAGAGTAACAGAGTGCATAGACAGTCAATAATAGTAGTCATGGAAATATGGTGTCTCCTTGGGTAAAATGAGAATCAGGAGTAGGAAATAGAATTATGGATTTTTGATGATTTCTTGGGGTTCATTAGTCAGAAGTCCCTTTTTCATGCATGATGGCCATGCAAAGCTGGTAGAAGGAACACCAGTCTTGGACCAGTCAATGAGGGGCACCCAGAGCATCATCATCCTGGCTCTGGGGGCAACCATGTGTTGGTATGTTTCCATTAAGCTTGTACCAGCCAATACAGACTTGGCAGGCTTTTCATCATCCTTTTCATAAGTAACAGCTGCAATCTATGTTTGGTTTATGTCTCAATAACTGGACCTGAGTTTTATGTAGATGTACAAAAGGTAGTAGATGTGCATACCAGTTGCCCAATCTAATTCCAGGACGTAGACTTCTCCTGAAAGTCATGTGGCAGTTTTTTTTATTAAAGCCCATTAGAGAAGCCTTGTACCTATCACTTTCTTCTCATTTAAAAAACAACAACAAACTAAACTCTCTAGCATAAGCCACTTTTAAATCACTCTTAAAGAGACTGATTTGGTAGAAATTTCAGTGTTGAGTTGAGTCCCTAAGTCATGTCCAACTCTTGCAACCCCATGGACTGGGCCCATCAGGCTCCTCTGTCCATGAAATTACCCAGGTAAGAATACTGGAGTGGGTTGCCATTTCCTTCTCTAGGGGATCTTGCTGCCAAGGTTCCAACCTGTGTCTCCTGCATTGCAGGCAGACTCTTTACTGCCTGAGCCACCAGGAGTTTCACTGTAAGGGTGAACTATTGAGATAGGGACGTGTACCTTTGTTCCCCTCTTAAAACGAGCCTAGGGACTTCCTTGGTGGTCCAGTGACTTAAGATTCCACACTCCTAGTGCAGGGGACCCAGGTTCGATCCCTGGTCAGGGAACTAGATCCTATATGCCACAACTAAAGATCCTGCCTGCCATAACTAAGATCAGAAATCCCATTTGCTGCAGCTAAGACCTGGCACAGCCAAATAACTATTTAAAGAAACAAAACCAAAATGAGCCTGTGCTGTTCTGACCACAACTTGTTCCAATCCTAATCCAATGGTCAAAACACAGTGAGGTTTCAGTTGATAACCAGCCATCAACTTTAGCTTTGAATTAATTCTCTAGCTAGTAATTTGGTTCTTCCCAAATTGTTCCTCCAGCAAGCCCTGATTGGCTACTTTTCTGGATGAGGTAAGGTTTCCAGGTGGTCTCATTTTTCCAAGTGGTTCTTCATATTCAGCTCCCAGAGTCCTTTCCCTTCCCTTAGCTTCCTGCTTTAAGAGTTTGGTTTTCTTTCTCTTCAAATGAAAAATATAAAATTCACCAGCTGCTGGGGAAATAGAAAAATGTATCCATGTCCAAACAATGGCACTTTTCTCCTCTTCTGTGTCTCTAGGGGCGCTGTGGAGCAGACCCTTCTGTGTCTTAGCTCCCGTGGTTCCTGCTTACAGATTTACAGGCTCATCGGAGGTTCCTCAGGGGAGGTGTCTCTGGAAACATAAACAATCTTTCATATGCAGAGTGCTTCAGATAATGTGTGCCTTAGTACAGAACAGACTCTGCCGTTTGAAGACACTGCGTTCAGTGAGTTCTATCGCAGTACTTCAGAGGCAGCCCCCACCGTAACACGGCAGGAGAGAGGAGGGCATGGAGCGAGGACGCGGACGGAGCATAGCCGTCTGGGGCTGGCGTGCCCCCGAAAGACCTGAGGCCCGGGTTGGGGCCTGCTTCTGGGAGACCTGCGTGGGATGGAAAGCGGGCCCCCCTCTCTCGGTGGTTCATCACGCTGGCTTTTCTGCTTTTACTTCTGCTCCAGTCTTTGTCATTCCAATTCAGGCCCTCATTGCCTAATACGGGAATTTTCACTCTGAACTCTCATTACTTAAAAATCACCTTTTAAAATTAAAGTATGGTTGCTTTGCCTGCAGTGGAGACCTGAGTTCGATCCCTGGGTCTGGCAGATCCCTTGAAGAAGGGAATCCCCTGGAGAAGACTACCCACTCCGGTATTCTTGCCTGGAGAATTCCATGGACAGAGGAGCCTGGCAGGCTGCAGTCACGAGTTACATACAGCCCGTGGGGTTGCAAAGAGTCGGACATGACTAAGCGACTAATGCTTGCACTTTCAGCCTTCGGCAAGATACCCTTCTTGTCTGATGTCTCTGAAACTCCCCCAAAGACACCGTTTGTGGTCACAAAATTTGTTCCGCTGTCCTCCCCATGAAGCCTCTGCCCCATTTTCCCTCTAAGATTTATAAAGGTCTTCTGTCCCTCAAACACCTCTAGGTACCACCTTCTCGCTCTTTTCAGGGTTGCCTACCCTGAGAATGCCTGTGCCTTGGAGGGGGAGGAGGTTTCTCTCATCATTCCAAAGCCACCAGTTCTCCAACCTGAGGTTAGGCTGGGGGCTTACGTTGAGGAGAAAGCCCTGTTCTGCAAGCCCATTCTTCTCCCCTCCGTTCCTCTCTCCCTCCCTTCCAGAATATCTCTTGAGCTCCTATTAAGTATCAGGCATTGTTTCCTGGTGTTGGATTAGAGCAGTATGGAAACACAGGGGACTCTCCCCATCTCCTTGTAACCTTATCCTTTGTAACCCTGGGCCTCTGGGGAATGGTTTTGCTCTGCCATTTCTCTTTGAGTTCCTTGTGACCCACAGGCAGCGTTCCCACTCCTCACCTCTGTGGACTTCCACCTGATCGCCTGCCCCGATATACAGAGAAGCCTCCACACTCCACCACGAAACACAATGCCCAGTGACTCATGCAAATGGGCACCTGTGAGCCCCTGGCTTGGGGCCCCACTGGACACACAGAAGCCGGCTCAGTTCCTCTTAGGAAGCATCAGTGCCTACTGTGGAAAGAGACTCTGGATCTTCTTCCTGCGACAGTGTCTTCAATTTTTCAAATATTTATATATCTTTTAAGGCCCAGTTAAAGAATTGTGTGTGTGTGTGTGTGTGTGGTTTTTTTTTTCCCATTAGGTGCTTTTTACTGATTCAGCCTCTGCTCTAAATGACAGCTTTTATTGTCCGAGCTGTTCATTTAGCATTTAGCCACGCAGGACCTTCTCCTGTTAATGACCTTCGTTTCGAGTCCTCCTTGTCTCCTCAAGTGGCTCGCCAGCTTCTTCCAGGAAGGACAGAAGCTTCCTTCACTTGACTTCCTGCTTTGCACTCTGTGTTTTAATGACATGCAGAATTCACTACGTTGGACCCCTCAGACCACCCTGATTCCAGAGAACTGCAAATCTAGGTGTACTGGTGTGTGTTTGAGCATTGCATGAGTACTTTTGTTATTTGTTTATTTGATCCCTGACCCAGCCTCCTGTTGGTCTTGCTCCTTTTGCTTTCAAATATTCTGAGGCGCTTCTGGCATCTTTAGTATCTCAGGCGGTGGTGATGGGGTGTGTCTCAGAGGGCTCCAGCCCCTCCACTGAGCCCTCTCCAGAGGACATGCGGTGCAAACACATGGGGCCCTGACACATGAAGGCCTGGACTCCCCAACATGGGCAGTGGTGCCCAGGGTGAGGGCTGGCACCCTGTCACACCAAGTGAGGTCTCCCTCCAGGAGACTCTTGAGAGAGAGAGAGAGGGCTCGGAGACTCCCCCTGGGCACAGACCCCTCCTGACACGTGGCCTCTCTGCTCCCTGGTCCAGGCTCGTGAAATCCTGCCATCACAATGGCAATCCTGCCAAGTAAGAGAGGCTTACTTACGTATTGAGGAGCCAAGATAGGGGTATGCTGGCACTTCAGCTGCCCACCCTCTTGATTTGTCCAAAATGTCCTGTCTTTCTACCTGATAAAGAGAGGCTCCCTCGCGAGTGGCCGTGAAGCCTTTGCTTTCGCCCTGAAGCCACAGTAATGGAGCCTCCAGATAATGTCACTCTTCTTTTTTCCCTAATACCAATTTGCAGATTGCATCCCAGACGCCCCAGAGGAGTAGCACTTGCCAAGGATGCTTGTCATTTCTTCTAATTAGGTTTTTAAATAAATCAAAGAACTCTTGTTTTCCATTTACCTAGGATTAGACAGCAGCAGTGTTCTTGTTTGCCTTGCCCATAGGGGCAGTCCCCACTGAAGGTTTGCTGGATTCCTGACCCTCGGAAGGCTTAGGAGGTTTCCTTCCCTCCACCCTTGGAGAGGAAGAATGGATGGCCTTGCCTGGGCCCGATCGCCCCATCTCCCTTTTCCATCAGAGTGTCCCCCTGTAAACAGAGCTTCGGGTCCAGAAGTGAGGATAAAATTCTTCTCACCCCACTTGCTGTTTCTCCTCTACCTGACTTCCATCACTCAGCCTCTCTTTTTCACCATGATTCTTGTGAGGTGGGAAGGGTGAGGAGGTTGAGAATTATCCTGGAGAGAAGACAGCTGGGAGAGCCTGAGTTTGGAAGCTCAGCTCACCACCTCATCCAGCCTTCTTTTTTTTTTTTAATTTATTTTAATTGGAGGCTAATTACTTTACAGTCATCCAGCCTTCTTCTCCCAGCTTTACACCACTCAGCTCCTCATCCCGTCCTCCGCCCAGGACCTTCTCCGCCTCCTTCCCCTCTCCCAGTGTGGTTGCATCCCTGCCCAGAGCCCCTTTCCGGCCATTCGTCCTTTTGTCCCCGTGGCCTTGTGACAGGGGCAGGGCTGAGAGAAACATTGGTTTCTTGCATTTGATCTGGGAGCCTGCGTTCTGGGGACTCTGTCTGCAGTGAAATGCTGCCAGGCCCATACTGCTCTTTGGCCAGCAGCAGGCTCTGGCCCCGGAGGTCTCTTGAGACAGGAGGCCGAAAAAGGGTGGCCACGTGGGCTCTGGAGACTCAACTTTTCCTCCTGCTTCTCTGCATCTGATCTCTGTGATTAAACCTCTGTGTGTGTGTGTGTGTTGGGGGAGGGTATCTTTAAGAATACAACAGGAGAGATGTGGTTAGAAGCAGGATGACTCGCTCATCTTCAGGGAAACATGAGATTTGGTAGATGTTTATTAGGGAGAGGCTCAGTCAGCCTTGTCATACACGCTTCTTGGGTCAGATTTCACATTATTAGGGGTGACATTTGAGTTAAGGTACCTTGCATCGTGGTGGCCTTGACCTGTCACAAATCATAAACCTGTGAAGCTAGGTTCCTGTTTCTTTCTCCTCTTCTTTGCTTCCCTCCCTCCCTTCTCTCTCTCTCTATCCAGTGCTGTTGCCTACCACCAGCTCTTCATTATTACTTAGTAGAAATCACATCTGTTATTCAAAGGAAGCAAACATAGCTTGCTTGGTGGTACAGATGAATCGGGGACTTGCGACCAAAGGGAGTGGGTAGGTGGGATAGGATGAGATACTAAACTCTTTCTCGGGGACAGTTACATACTTTCTACCACTGTTGCCGCTGGTCCTTTCAGCCCTTCTCCAGCTTCCATCCCCAGTGCCAGGGGTCTGAGGGTGTTTTACTTCTGTGCTTGAGATGAGCTGAAATTTGGAAAGGAATTGTTACTGCTTGGAGTGCCAGCAGTGCCTGCAGCATGGGCAATGTGTAGGGCCAGGTCAGAACTTGGAAGGTGTTCTTTTACGTCACTGTAAGTTCTGCTGGTTAGCCTGTGCCCACCGTCCTAAAGCACAGCGCAGCATTCATGGTGTCATGGTTATAGAAGCGATTATGGTCACTGTGTGTGCTCAGTCCCTCAGTCGTGTCTGACTCTTGCGACCCCGTGGACTGTAGCCTGCCAGGCTTCTCTGTCCCTGGGATTCTCCAGGCAAGAATACTGGAGTGGGTTGCCATTTCCTTCTCCAGGGAATCTTCCTGACCCAGGGATCCAACCCACATCTCTTATGTCTCCTGCATTGGCAAGCCAATTCTTTACCGCTAACGCCACTGGGAAGCATTGTATAATGGGGTGTACTTTATAGTATTGCCTATATTGTCTTAGTTTTCCCAGATGTGCCTGCCCACTAGATTTTACAGATGTCACACACATGGACACATACACAATTACAAATTCATGAACCTCCTTTTACAAAATGAGGAAACCCTTGGTAAGGCACTGAGGTTACTTGATACTTGAAGCAATAAGCCTAATTGGCCTTTAAATCATGAGAGTGAATTATTAAACTTTTATAATTTTTAAGCATGTTTACTTCCCAGGTCATATTTATTTTTGAATTTGCATTTTGGTGCTAGGTTCTATCACAAATGTCCCACTAAGAAGAATGACAACTAATCTGCTGACTTAATTTGAATGACTTTTCTTGCTTTATCATTTTTGTAGTGAAGGAAGTATTGACTTAAATTAAGTGTTTTTAAAGAAAAGGTGAATACTTACAGTATTTAGAATGTCTAGATTCCTGCATTTTATCTTTATATTTAGTTTGAATCTTGCAAATAAAAATTGGAACATAACCAAGCATGAATGGAGCCTTTTTGCCCAGGAGCTTTTTATCCAGCTGCTTCAAGGAACTTGAAATTGAAGCACAGTGATAAACCAAGAAGTCAGCAGTTTGGACTTCTGATTCACTGAAACAGTTTTCATCAGTTGAGAAGCAAAAATCGATATATTTTTCTACTATGGAAAAAGACCTGAGGCCTTCAATCAGAATTTATTCACTTAATTTTGCATATGATTATATATAGACCTTAATTATCTAATTTACTAGATTATAAGCTGTTTAGAAACTGTCATTTAGGAAATTGAGGGCAACTAAAGTCAGACACAACAACTCTAGCCTGATAGAAAGACAGGAAGCAGAAAAACGACTGTTCTCTGTAGGAAAATGCATCATGTTGTGATTATAAAGACAAATTCAGATTATTGTTCATATATTCTGCCTCAGAAGGCATAGAAGCACATATTATATTCTATGAGGGCCTTTAAAAATTCAATATTGTCTAAATAAAATCAGTTTTACAGTGTAAGGCACTTTTCTTCATATATTATCATCTGTAGTACATTGCACTTGAATTATTACACATGAATGATATCCGTGTGCGTGCATGTGTCCTAAAGTCACTTCAGTCATGTTCAACTCTTTGCAACCCTGTGGACTGTAGCCCAGCAGGCTCCTCTGTCCATGGGGTTCTGCAGGCAAGAATACTGGAGTGGGTTGCCCTGCCCTCCTCCAGGGGATCTCCCCACCCAGGGACTGAACCTGACATATCAGTGTGACTGCATGTTATCCTAGGAAACTGAGGGAGAACAGTCTTAACCTCCTGGCTCTCAAACTTTTCCAGGCAAGATCCCGTATTCAAAAAAGATTCTGACTTGAAATCCAGACGGAAAGCAAGGCAAGGAAGAGGTATTCTGGCTTCGATGAGTGCATGTTTGTCCCTTCCCACCATCCCCAGTGGCTTTAGGAGCCTCATGGAGCCCTTACGCAACCTCATGCAGACCCCAGCGCAGAGCACATGGCCAGGCACAAAGCTCAACCAGGGCAGGGCTTAGCTGGAGGGAGGCTTTTCAGGTGGCCTTGAATCAGCCTGTAAGTGGTGTCACTTTGCTTGCCTGCTGTGAAATCTCCTAAGGTGTTGGTGGATAACGAGTAGAATGAGATCGACTTTCAAGCATCACTATAACTCTTGAGCAACAGGACTCTAGAGCCCCATGCATTTGCTGCAGGTTACACTGAAGCGGTGGTCCCCACCAGGAGTTCCAGCTAACAGGAGCGCATCAAGAGTTTGCTAATGGGCACTCAGCTAATGAAAAACTACAAACCTAGAGTTTTATTATTGTTGCCTTGAGTGATGTTGCCACTGCTGGTGCTGCCGCTTCTACTTGTCATTCTTCTTGTTCTCTCTCCCCTTCTCCCACCCCTTCCTTTTTCTTCCCACCCATCATCCCCTCGTTCTTTTCAGTAGTAAAGCCAAGACACTTTTCAGTAGTGTACTAGATGCTTGGATTTCCCTTTATCCTGTCTTTTTGCAAAATCAATTGATTGCCAAACTTGCTTAAAGTTCCAGACCATGTCCTTTCCTCAGGCAGAGGAAAACCAAGAATGATGAAAGCATTTGCAAGCACGGTACCTAAACCCTAGGCAGTGAGTATCAGGGTGACATGTGTCGTTGCCTCAGTACTGACTGCAATGTTCTTGGTGCTTGACTGGTGTCTGATGGCACTGTGGAGACCCGTGTTTGAATGGGTAGAGCCATCTAGGAGGCAGGAGGCTATAGTTTCTTTGCCGATTCTGTCCCTCCCAAGGTGCTGGTTTGCATTTCTTCCAGGCTCCTTTTGTAGCAGCATCACCTCAATTTTTAGCTCAAAAATCAAATCCCAGTAGGAGAAGCCAGTCCTTAGAATGTACCCTTTGGTAGTGCCTTTCTTGAGGACAGGGACTCGGGGCCTTCACACATGGATGCTTTGATGGGCTATTTCACAGATTGGCTTTGTTATAGTAAGTTTCTTTCAGCGCTCAAACCCCCAAATTATTCATGCAATTCTGCCTTTTAGCTTGTCCTTCGTAAAGAGACCTGAGCATTGGTAGCTTACACTTTCCATGGCACTAGGAGCAATGAATCAAGATTTCTACACCTTCCTCTCTCTCTCTCTAGTGCTTGTTTTTTAGTGAGAGAAAAGATCAGCCTCAGAGAGTATTTTTATTGTGACTTTTTAACTCATCCTGAGTGTCAGAGAGGCCAAACTATATAATGCTTTTAAGCACCAGTCAGGTTTCAGAGGACCTGGTCCTTCTGTGCTCTAAGTGTATAACTTCCTGTGCCTCAGCTTTCTTATCTCTATAATGGAAGTAAGAATAGTATCTGTTTCTCAGGGTGGTGAGGATTAGATGTTACTGTTTGTGAAGTGCTTACTAGAATACCTGGCACATGGTAGGTAATACATTCATGTGAGCTGCTGTTCCTGTTGCTGCTGCTATGATGATGATAATGATTAGTAAAACTTAGACTTGTCTTTTTACTTTCCAGATGATTTGGGCAGAAACCCTGTAGGTTTGTTTAGGTTTGTGCTGGGAATAAAAGCCCAAGGTGATGGCCCCTTGAAATGTAGACTCTTTGTAGGGAAAGAGTGCTTGTTTTGAACCTGGGATGTTGGCCCTACCCCTTAGAGTAAATGAAAAAAAAAAAAAAAAAATTGGAAGATAATACCTACCATGTTAGGTTATGAAATTTAAAAAAAAACAACACAGAATAAAGAGCTTGGCTCATAGTATATACTCAACGTATAACATCTAGTATATGATTATATTGTAAAAAGAACATCTCAGCCACCCAAAGTTGTGACTATGGAGCTGCTTAGTAGATCAAAGGGCTACTGAATGTTTATGATGAAGTTTTAAATTGGTTTATGTTTGCTTCATTTACATGTGTTCTCTTTACTACCAGGGAACCCTTCAGAACAGACTGTTAACGTTTCTTCTTGTCTTCTGAATTGTCTGTTGTAGAAATCAGCTCTCAGGAGGAAGTGTGCGGTCTGTAAGATTGTCGTCCACACCGCCTGCATTGAACAGCTAGAGAAGGTGAGCCAGCGCCACCTGCCGCAATCTTTGCGGTCCTGCAAGTGTTTGGACTTCTAAGACAAAGCGTCAGTTCTCATTTTCAACTTCTTGACAACCACACTCTTTTAAAAACCCAGAAGTCCAACGTTATTACCAGATTAATAATGGAAGGACTGTGCTTACGGTTCCCATCCACTCTGTTGTTTACTGAGGTTTAATTTGATGTCATTTTATGTTGACTCCTGGGTAAAGGAATAAAAACGTTAGAGAGAAAAGCCTGGTGTGGGCCTATTTCTTCACAGTAATAGCAAGTGGTGAATACCCATGGGATTTGTTGGTTTTTTAGGGTAACTCATTCTAGTTGGGTGCTTTCCCTAATATAATACACTTTTCTTTTTAAATGACAGATTAATTTCAGATGTAAACCAACATTTCGAGAAGGAGGTTCAAGATCACCAAGAGAAGTAAGTATTGCAGAGCTCTAGTGCAAACACCACCTTTTATTTCCCATTGATTCATTGGATTCATAGTCACCAGGGATTAAAAGAAAATCTGTCTCCCTCCATTTCACATTAGTGTCTTATCATATCTCAACAGATACAATCAGTAAACCCCCCAAGTCTCTTCAGGGTGTTGTCTGCTTCCCTTTCTTCTTCTCATAGAATGCCCTGGAGAGCTAAGGTTTTATTGAATGAACCAGAAAGTGGGGAGAGGGAATGATGGTAGAATTGAAAAGGTGAGAAAGAAATAGTATTTTATTGGCTTTTGGTCTATTTTAATTCCACCTGGAAGAGGTGGCAACTAAACTGAGACCCAAAGGATTGATCTGAGTGACGGTTTGGGGGATAGTTAGGTCGGGGATGAGTGAGCACCTTCTAGACGGAACACATGCACACAGCCTCAAAAGTGAGAGACATACGAGAGAGGCATAAGACCCATGAGATGAGCAGAAGCGAGACCATGGAGGCTCTTGTAAGCAAGGATGCAAGTTGCATGTCTCATCATCATAGTAATTAGAGGGGGAATTAAACAATTTTAAGCAGAATATATTAATCTGGCTACAGTGTGGAGGGGATGGATGCCATGTATGTCGAGAGCAGCAATGTTAGAGGCATGGAGGAAATTGGCTATTCTCTTAGTCTAGGCAAGTGATAATGGTGATCTGAACTAACAGTGTTACTGAGACGGAGGAAATTGGTAAATGTGAATTTGAAGGAAATAAGATGGTCAGGATATATTAGTTGATTGGATTTTGGACACAAGGAGAGGGAGGGGTTGTTGTTTTCAGTCACTAAGTCGGGTCTGACTCTTTGTGATCCCCATGGACTGCAGCACACCAGGCTCCCCTGTCCTTCATCAACTCCCTGAGTTTGCTCAAGCTCACGTCCATTGAGTCGGTGATGCCATCCAACCGTCTCATCCCCTGTCACCCTCTTGTCCTCGTGCCCTCAGTCTTTCCCACCATCTGCTCGCATCAGGGGGCCAAAGTATTGGAGCTTTAGCTTCAGCACCAGTCCTTCCAGTGAATAGTCAACATTGATTTCCGTTAGGATGGACTGGTTTGATCTCCTTGCTGTCCAGAGGACTCTGAAGAGTTTTCTCTAGCACCACAATTTGAAAGTATCAGTTCTTCAGCACTCAGCCTTCTTGATGGTCCAACTCTTACATCTCTGCATGACTACTAGAAAAACCACAGCTTTATGCCAAGCTCCCCTGTCCTTTGACTATAAGGACAAATATGTTGGCAAATGAATTGCCTTGAGGATATGGTAGAGAAGTAATGAGTTGAGTTGTAGAACTCTCAAGTTTGAGCTGTCCTGAGGCTCCCAGTTGGTGATACCCAACAGAAAGCTGAGTGGTTATAAAAGTTTAGAGCTTATGAGGAAGATTGGGCTAGAGGTTAGACATTGGTGAATTGTCAGCATTTCGAGGTAGTAATTAAAGCTATGAGATTGATGACTGGGTAAGATAGGAATAGAAGGACATCTGAGTATAGATTGGTGTTAATGACAGTTAATGAGTGAAGACACAGTGAAGAAGAAGAATATTGTTACTGATTAATACAAGCAGATTGGGAGAAAACATGGAGAGAGAATAGGCTGGCAGTGGAGCTTGTAGAGAGAGATAAAAATAGCTGTCCCCGTTAGCTGTCCGCTCCCACTGTGCTTGTCTATTATGTCAGCAAGAGGTTGGTTACGGGTCATACGTAGGGTGAGAAAGTCTTAAGGAAAATGATAGGGTTGTGTTTACCCTAGATGTCATTGGAATACACTATAGCATTGGCCAAGGGATAACTCAGTGATAGCTCAAATGAAGGAGAAATTTTATTTAGGACAATAGAAGAAATCGTTCTGAGTTTTTAAATGGACTTTACAAATTTCTAACCAGGGTATCCATATGTCTACATTTGGCTCCCTGTCCTTTAATTTCTCTTTTTCCATTTGGATAGGTAATTGTAATTGTTTCTAATTTTCTAACACAGGGATTTGGGGGGATGTGTTTTCAGTAGCTGTGTTATTTCTCTTCTATGAAGCCAGACCCTTCATAAGTGTTTTCAGTATCTTGCTTTGTCTTCATATCAAGGACTTGCTATTTCTTCCATGCCCACATTTCCAACCCCTCACCTTCCTTCTAGATTTTTTCCATCACCATAAACATGCTCTGAGAGCTCCCATCTTTTAAAAAAAACCAAACAGGAATACTCCTTAACTACCAGCTGTGTCTTAATTGCAGCTCTGATTCTCAGTGTTGTGTTCAGTGCCTAAGTTCCAGAAAGTGTTAGCCATGGAAACTGTTTCTAGCGTGTTTCCCACCTAGGCATTTTAACCTGTTCCGCTCTGGTTTTACTCTACCCATTCACTGAAATTGCTTTTTAAAATCTTGCCAATATCTCCTTAATGCCAGATTCATTAGATATCTTCTGTTCTTATTCAGTCTTTCAAATGTGTTCAAACTACTCAGTATTTCCTCCTTCTTGAAATGCTCTCCTGTCATGACAGTCTTCTTAATGTTCCTCTTAAATATTTCACTGGGTAGTCCTTTCATTGTTCACTCCCTAATTTCTACGTATTTGTTGGGCTTGTTAGTACTGGACTACACTCTGCCTACTCTCGTTAGGAGAATGCCTCCAGTCCTTTGGCTTTCAATATCATGTCTGGGTTGACAACACTTGGAGTTCTATTTGGTATGCCCATTGAATGTGTCAGAGTCATCTCAAGTATAATACATTACTAACTAAATTCTATTGCCATCACCGTAAAAACTATATTTTTCCATTGCTTTGTATCTCAGAAAATGAGATGACTATTGGTCCCACTCCCCAAATGAGAAAACAGGGGGTCATAATGATGCTTCTCTCAGGTACTCCCCACACTTAATCCATTTGCCAGCCCTATCAATTTTATTTATAAAATATATTTCAAATCATGCATTTCTCTCCATTTCTGTTGTCAGTGCCCTAGACTGAGACAGCATGATCCCTTGCTTTTGACCATTGCAGTAACTGCTCCAGGATTCTTTAATTTCCCCCATCAATCCACCATGATATAAGAGAGTGATCTTTTAAAGTGAACATTGGATTATATCATTTTCCAGCTTAAAACTCGGCAGTGGTTTCCATGCCATTTAGAGGAAAACCACACCCCTTGGCTTGGCATGAAAAGTCAAAAGTCCTTCATAGGCTGGGCCAGCCACCCTCTTCCAACCCATCCATCTGCCACGTGGATTTCAGTTCTTGAGACACACATCAAGATATTCTTCACCTTCTGATGTTTGTGTGTTTTGTCACTGTACCGGAGATCTCTATTCATGACCAGCTGTTTCTTACGGTTAGAACCCCTCAGAGGTCTTCATTGGTGACCACCTCTAAATAGGTTGCACATTGGTTCTTTATCAAAGCACCTTGTTCTGCCCTTCAGAGCACTTTCTGTGTCATAGTTATTTACAGGTATTACTCATTTGCTTGTATGTTGTCATCCTCCTGTAGTGTAAGCTTTGGGAGATCACTCATGAAATTTGTCCCAAACTCGTTGTACCAGGCAGGATGCAGAAGATGTGATCAGTGAATATCTTTTGACCAAATGAATTTATAGAGGAGTGAAAGTGTTAGTTGCTTAGTTGTGTGTGACTCTTTGTGACCCCATGGTCTCTCCATGGAATTCTCCAGGAAAGAACACTGGAGTGGGTTGCCATTCTCTTCTTCAGGGGATCTTCCCAACCTAGGGATTAAACCTGGGTCTCCGGCATCACAGGCAAATTTTTTACCAATGAGCCACCTGGGAAGCCCATGAAGAGGTTAATTTTCCCCCAAATCTCTAAGAACTCTTATTGTAAGAGTACAGTTTGGAAATGGTTCTTATGTCACATGCTATATGCTGTGCTTAGTCATGTCCAACTCTTTTCAACCCCATGGACTGTGGCCCATCAGGCTCCTCTGTCCGTGGGATTCTCCATGCAAGAGTGGGTTGCCATGCCTGCCTCCAAGGCATCTTATCAACCCAGGGATCGAACCCAGGTCTCCCACATTGCAGGCAGAGTCTTTACTGACTGAGCCACCAGAGATGCATGACCCATGGGGATTCTTAATTAAGAGACCTTAGATAGTTTACTTCATGTAAATGGAAGAAACAGTCACTTTAGAATTAGTTTGACTTGTGTTCACGGGACATCTCTGCTTCTTTTTCCCTCAGTGGTGTCTCTAGGGCTGGGACCTGGAGCGGGGTTGTTGATCACTGTTTCCTAGGCTTTGTGGGGTACCTGAAGTTTTTTTTTTTAATGAATGTTGGTTTGACTCCTCTAAGTTGAAACATTCTAGATGGACTCAGTTTCCTTAGACATAAGCTGCTTGGATTGGTCTATAATTTCTAAGATACTTAAAAAAAACTCTATGAGTAACGCTTTGCCAACAAAGGTCTGTCTAGTCAAAGCTGTGGTTTTTCCCATAGTCATGTATGAATGTGAGAGTTGGATTACAAAGAAAGCTGAGATCCAAAGAATTGATGCTTTTGAACTGTGGTGTTGGAGAAGACTCTTGAGAGTCCATTGGACTGCAAGGGGACCCAACCAGTCCATCCTAAAGGAAATCAGTCCTGAATGTTCATTGGAAGGAATGATGCTGAAGCTGAAACTCCAATACTTTGGCCACCTGAAGCGAAGGGACTGACTCATTGGAAAAGACCCTGATGCCGGGAAAGGTTGAGGGAAGGAGGAGAAGGGGATGACAGAGGATGAGATAGTTAGATGGCATCGCCAACTCATTGGACATGAGTTTGAGTAAACTCCGGGAGTTGGTGATGGACAGGGAGGCCTGGCATGCTGCAGTCTATGGGGTTGCAAAGAGTTGGACACAACTGAGTGACTGAACTGAACTCAATATTATGAATTGAACTGGCTGCTTTGGACAATAATTGAGCAATTGTGTTAGCATTTTTGCTAACCGTACTGAAGATAATCCCTGAAATAATGGATCACCAAGATTTTAACACCCATAAGTAATAGCCCTATTCTTACCCAGTACTTGACGGTGGTATATGAATAATTCAGATTTTTGATGAACAATAAAAAGATGTTATAGTATTAGAAGCCTTGCTCTGCTATCTTAACAGCATGTATCAACACTCACATTTACTATGTGAGGCTTCTGAGTCTAATTTCAGTTCAATAATTTAGCAGAAATGAATAATAGTCAAAGGAAATAGTATGAAAAATTTAAGAGCTTGGGAAAGATGGATGATAAAACAGCAGTGATTCTCTAGAAGTGTTCTTTTTCCCCTAACTGATAAAAAACAATAGATGATCCTCCAAAATGGTAGCTATGTGATTTGTCAAGGAAATTAGGTTGAGAATTTCATTCACTTCAACACATTTATTGGCTTTCACTTTGTTCAAGCTATGTTTAAGCAGCAATAGAAAAAAAATTAGATCTAAGAAGACCTCTAAACAGATGGATACTTGACATCTCAAATCAGAGTCACAGAGACAATTACTCAGCTTCTACAGTGGTGATTTGTATGAGTTATTTTATCTGAGCCTCAATTGCCTACCTGTTTCCTAGGAAGGGTAATATTAAAAATATTCAACAACTTGCAGAGTTATAAGTATTTAAATAAGCAATTTAAAAATCTTCTCTTTTATTCCCTAAATAAACTAAACTACATGGTATTATAAATCTGTTTACCAAACAATATATGTTGCCGCACAAATGATTCATCGTCAGTCTTATAGTTTCTCAATAATTGTTGATTTGTGGAAATTGCCGGTTTAATCTTTTGATTAGGGTTGTCACTCACTAAATAATCCCATGAGTCAACCATGATTTCTCATAGGTAATTGCATCAAATTCTTTCAGTGCTTCTTCCCCCCTTCAATTCTTAAATGGAGAGTCATTAGGTGATTTATAATCTCAATAAGCAGAGTTTCTCTTAACATCAGTGTTATTGTTCATTCTCCCCCAGCTTCTGCTAAACTAATAGCAATTATAGTAAATTTTTCTATCTCTCATAATACTGCCTGACATTTTTATGTATTCAATATTTCCACTACTGACTGTCATTGAAATCATTTATTGAAAGAGCTTGAACTTGATGTTTCAGAGCAGAGAAGAGGCCCTGCAACAGAGTCGTTGAGAATACAGGCTCTGTTGCCAGCCTGCCTGCTTTTGAATCCTTGCTTGGCCCTTGACTTTTGAAGTCACCACTCTATACCTTAGTTTCATCATCTGTAAAATGAGGATGATGATGATAATTCAAGTCAAGCCTTTTGATAAGCTGCCCTACAATGATGTGAATTGGGATAGAGTACAATTAGCAGTTGGCCCCCGTCCTCCCAGACAGTGGGCTAAAGTGCTTCTCATGTGGGTGGGCTGAAAAGCTGGAGCAGTCTGCCTCATCTGTGAGGTGAAGGGTCTGGTACCTTCATCCCAGTAGAGTTTCTGCACTGACCTGGAGGTATGGGCAGTGAGCAGGTTCCTGGACTTGCAGCCATAGGCCCCTGAATTGTTTATATTGATACCTGGACAGACAGCTGCCATCAGCGGGGTATACCCCGGTTTTCTGACTTTGTGGGGGAACCCAATGGCATTGTCCAGGCAACATGGTTTATTTTCAGTAGAGAGCTCCAGAATCTTAGAGACCTGTTATGTCCAAAATTAGCATTCTAACTTCTTAATAATGAGGAGGTAGAAATGGTGTGCAGTGTTGAGGGCACGGGGGCTGCTGTGGTATCTATGGAAGAGCCAGAGGGATGGTAGAAGCACCGAACTGCAATTTATCAATCAATATAGACATATTTCAATGTTTTTACCAACTCAGGGTTTTACTAGTAGTTATCAACTAAATAGCACCTCTACTCATGAAAATTAAAATTATTATTATATGTAAGGCATTTTTTAATTATTTAGTTTAATTGGAGGATAATTACAATGTTGTGATGGTTTTTGCCATACATCAACATGAATCAGCCATGGGTGCACATGTGTCCCCCTGTCCTGAATCCCCTTCCCACTTCGCTCCCCACCCCATCCCTCTGGGTTGTCCCAAAGCACTGGCTTTGAGTGCCCTGCTTCATGCATCAAACTTGCACTGGTCATCTATTTTACATATGTTAATATACATGTTTCAATGCTATTCTCTCAAATCATCCCACCCTCTCCCACCATTCAACTTCTCCCACAAGAGTCCAAAAGTCTGTTCTTTACATCTGTGTCTCTTTTGCTGTCTCGCATATAAGATTGTCATTGCCGTTTCCCTAAATTCCATGTATATGTGTTAAAATACTGTATTGGTGTTTCTCTTTCTGGCTTACTTCACTCTGTGTAATAGACTCCAGTTTCATCCATCTCATAAGAACTGACTTAATGTGTTCCTTTTTATAGCTGAGTAATATTCCATTGTGCATATGTACCACAACTTCCTTATCCTTTTGCCTGCTGATGGACGTCTATGTTGCTTCCACATCCTAGCTATTGTAAACAGTGCTGCAATGAACACTGGAATACATGTGTCTCTTTCAATTCTGGTTTCCTCTTTCCACTCTGGTTTCCCAGCAGTGGCATTGCTGGGTCATATGGCAGTTCTGTTCCCAGTTTTTTAAGGAATCTCCACACTATTCTCCATGGTGGCAACAGTTTGCATCCCCACCAGCAGTGTAAGATGGTTCCCTTTTCTCCACACCCTCTCCAGCATTTCTTGTTTGTAGACTTTTTGATGGCGGCTATTCTGACCACCGTGAGATGGTACTCATTGTGATTTTGATTTGCATTTCTCTGATGATGAGTGACGTTCAGCATCTTTTCATGTGTTTATTAGCCATCAGTATGTCTTCTTTAGAGAAATGTCTGTTTAGTTCTTTGGCCCACTTTCTGATTGGGTTGTTTGTTTTTCTGGTGTTGAGCTGCGTGAGCTGCTTATGTATTTTGGAGATTAATTCTTTGTCAGTTGTTTCATTTGCTATTATTTTCTCCCATCCTAAAGACTGCCTTTTCACCTTGTTTATTATTTCCTTCATTATGCAAAAGCTTTTAAGTTTAATTAGGCCCCATTTGTTTATTTTGTTTTTGTTTCCATTATGCTGAGAGGTGGGTCATGGAGGATCTTGCTGTGATTTATGTCAGAGAGTGTTCTGCCTATGTTTTCCTCTAAGAATTTTATAGTTTTCTGGTCTTTCATTTAGATCTTTAATCCAATTTGAGCTTATTTTTGTGTATGGTAATAGATGCATAAGGCATTTTAAAAAGTGCCTGACACAGAGATAGTACTCAAGAAATGTTAACTATTATTATTAGCTTCTTTCTGAGAACAGTGTAAGAATTGTGTCCTAATTTTATTAAACTACCACAGTAGAAAAAGCAAGACAAAAACTAGACTAATTAGTAGGACCATTATACTTCTTTATATCTTATTATAGTTAAAAGACCATTGTTCCTCCAGGATCTTTGTTTAGTTTTAATTTAAATTGGTTTGACATAATGAAGAGAAATAGAGGTGACATTTTGGAATTGATAATGCTAATGCTTATTAGAGGTATCTTTGTCACTCTGAATTTCATGTCTTGACATAACATTTTTTTTCTCGACACTGATGTGTTTTCTGTGTCCCTCCTTACTTAGAACAATACCTGGATAGTAGGCATTTGGTAAGTATTTGCGAAGCTGAATATATATTAGAGGGCCTATTTTAAAGGGAAAATATAGACTGTGGCCTGACAATACAAGTGTTGATTTCAGGTAAGGTGTGTGTTCTTAGAAAAGGACAGGAGAAAAACATTAACAAGTAGTTTAGGTGAATTGGCCTAAGAGAGATGAATTGTGTGTAGGTTACTAGGGTTTACCTGTAGCACTAGGCCTGAAGACCACTTTCTCTCTTATAAAGCACCCCAACAGCTGGGTGACATGTGCTTCTTCAGTGATTATCTGTTTGGCAGGAAAAGGACCTTCCATGTTTCCTACAGCACAAGCCAAGAATGGGGGCTTCCCGGGTGGTGCAGTGGTGAAGAATCATCTGCCCATGCAGGAGATGCAGGAGACGTGGGTTGGATCCCTGTGTCGAGAAGCTCCCCTGGAGAAGGAAATGGCAACCCACTCCAGTATTCTTGCCTGGAGAATCCCATAGACAGAGGAGCCTGGTGGGCTACAGCCCATGGGATCACAAAAGAATTGAACACAACTAAGTGACTAAGCACACACACAGATAAACCCAGGATAGACCTTGGAAACTGATCTCAGTCAGAACACCTAAGGACAACCTCATTATCAAATTTCACGATATGCCCATGTCTCTTGTCATTGTCATCACTTTTCTTCAGCATTTCTCTTTCTTTACTTTCACTAGTTAAAAAACAAACAAACTCTCAAATCATGAGATCTATTTCTTTCTGAGAATTTGATTTCTTTAAAATTCTTCCTAACACAAATGTTGAGTATGTTGCTTGCCTGGCACTTATAAAGCATTAAATACACATTTGTTTTCTAAAATGGATGTCTTTATCCTTCTCTCCTTTACCTCCTTTCTTTAAGAAATTTCTTACCTGCCTCAGTTACCTCCCTGCCCACGGTCACAAACCTAAACCTTGCTTTTACTAAGAAGAAAGCAGAGTACCAGGAATTCATTACAGCCATTTGTCACCAGGAAGCTGCAGAGAGAAGGCGTGACTAATGGTTTCTGCAAACATGAAAGATCACCAAAGGTGGAGACTTAGCTTCGTTCTCCCCAGAGGATTTGTGTTTATTGTTAAACAAATCACATAGGCACATACTTGTTTCTGTGCTGAGATGGGCTTAAATGATTGTTCATAGAAATCTCTACTCTTAAAACACTTTGAAAAAGAATCCTGGAGCTTGCAGGTTGAAACGTATTCATTTGCTTTTGTTTTCCCACAGAATTTTGTGCGTCACCATTGGGTGCACCGGCGTCGGCAGGAAGGAAAGTGTAAGCAGTGTGGGAAGGTAAGGCATTGCCCTGCACGTTCGTGAATTGCAGGAGGGTGCTCAGGCCTTGGCAGGCACCTGAGGTAGATGAGTCCCATCACCTGAATCCAGGGCTCAGTACGTCACTTCCCTTCCAAAGGCCTCCTTCCTTTAGGCCTCCTTCCCTTAAGATGGGCTTCCCTGCTGGCTCAGATGGTAGAGTGTCTGCCTGCAATGCAGGAGACCCGGGTTCAATCCCTGGGGTAGGAGATCTCCTGGAGAAGGAAATGACAACCCACTCCAGTACCCTTGTCTGGAAAATCTCATGGGCAGAGGAGCCTGGTAGGCTGCAGTCCCTGGGGTCCCAAAGAATTGAAGACAACTTGAGTGACTTCATTTTTTTTTTCCCCCTTCAGAGGTGTTCTTTTTGTTCTAGAACTCCCTCAAGAGGCAGTGGTCTTCATAGCAGGGATTGGCACGCTCTGAGTGCTAATCCCTGGTATGAAGGGATTTTTATTTCATTGTTGACAATTAAGAAAAGGAGACTTCCTCTCTTGTTTAAACTCCCTCCTGAGGATTGCGGGTGCATCACACACTTCTTCAAAAAACAACAGAAAATCAGCAGGTGGAGGAGCGACGCGACTTATGTTAATATGTTGTGGTTGAGCAGAACCGGCTAGATGGACAATATGGAAGCGAGAAGTGTGTTGCTCTCCTGGGATGTTATCCACTTCCTAGAAAGAGATGCCTTTCTCACATGCGGTCATTTATGTCTTCTCCTTGAGTGTCATGGGCTGTGAGCCCCTCAGGGTGCAGGGCCACGTGTAAGAGTGAGACTGGGCTCTTGAAAGCTGCATGCTCTGTAGACTGCCCGATATTGACCCTAACAGATTCGGATTATGGCTTTTTTCAGTGTACAAAGATCTACTTTAGGAATGGAACGATACTCTGAGATGGTTCATCCGGTGGTAAATCCTATTTTTAAAAATTACATCAATATAAGCTGGCCTTTTGATATTTCCAATCTTCCTGGAGAGATCTCTAGTCTTTCCCCTTCTGTCGTTTTCTCCTAATTTTCTGCACTGTTCATTGAAGAAGGCCTTTTTGTCTCTCCTTGCTGTTCTTTGGGACTCTGCATTTAGTTGGATATACCTTTCCCTTTCTCCCTTGCAGTTTGCTTCTCTTCTTTCTTTAGCTGTTTGTGAAATCTCCTCAGATGACCACTTTGCCCTTTTGCTTTTCTTTTTCTTTGGGACGGTTTTGTCCACTGCCTTCCGTACAGTATTGCAGACCTCCATCCATAGTTCTTCAGGCACACTGTTTACTAGCTCTAATTCCTCAAATCTATTCATTACCTCTACTGCATTTTCATAGGGGATTTGATTTAAGTTGTACCTGGCTGTCCTAGTGGTTTTCCCCCTTTTCTTTAGTTTAAGCCTGAATTTTGCTATGAAAAGCTGGTGATCAGAGCCACAGTTCCTCCAGGTCTTGTTTTTGCCAACTGTTACAGTTTCTCCATCTTCAGCTACAAGGAATGTCATAAGTTTGATTTCGGTTTTGACCATTTGGTGATGTCCATGTGTAAAGTTGTCTCTTGAGTTGTTGAAAAAGGGTGTTAGCTATGACCAGTGCATTCTCTTGGCAGAATTCAGTTAGCCTTTGCCCTGCTTCATTTTGTCTTGAAGATTTCACACAAAGATAGGCACAATAAAGGACAGAAATGGTAGAGACCTAGTAGATGCTGAAGGGATCAAGAGGAGATGGTAAGAATGCACTGAAGAATTGTACAAAAAAGATCTTAATGAATTGGATTACTACAACTGAGTGGTCAAAGTCACTCAAAGAAAGACATTCTGGAGTGTGAAGTCAAGTGGGCCTTAGGAAGCACTACTGTTAATAAAGTTAGTGCATATGATGAAATTCCAGTAGAACTGTTCAAAACCCTAAAGGAGGATGCTATCAAGTGTTGCATTCAACATGTCAGCAAATCTGGAAGACCCAGCAGGGGCCACGGGACTGGAAAAGGTCAATCCTCATCCAAATTCCCAAGAAGGGTAGTACTAAAGAATGTGCTAACCACTGGGCAGTTGCACTCATTTCCCATGCTAATAGTTTAGTTCAGTTCATTCATTCAGTTGTGTCTGACTCTTTGCAACCCCATGGCCTGCAGCATGCCAGGCCTCCCTGTCCATCACCAACTCCCGGAGCTTGCTCAAACTCATGTCCATTGAGTCGGTGATGCCATCCAACCATCTCATCCTCTGTCATCTCCTTCTCCTTCTGCCCTCAATCTTTCCCAATATCAGGGTCTTTTCCAATGAGTCAGTCTTTCACATCAGGTGGCCAAAGTATTGGAGTTTCAGCTTCAGCATCAGTCCTTCCAATGAATATTCAGGACTGATTTCTTTTAGGATTGACTGATTGGATCTCATTGCAGTCCAAAGGACTCTCAAGAGTTTTCTCCAACACCACAGTTCAAAAGCATCAATTCTTTGGCCTCAGCTATCTTTATAATCCAACTCTCACATCCATACATGACTATTGGAAAAACCATAACTTTGACTAGACGGACCTTTGTTGACAAAGTAATGTCTCTGCTTTTTTAATGTGTTGTCTAGGTTGATCATAGCTTTTCTTCCAAGGAGCAAGCATCTTTTAATTTCAGGGCTGCTGTCACCATCTGCAGTGATTTTGGAGACCCCCCAAAAATAAAGTCTGTCACTGTTTCCATTGTTTCCCATCTATTTGCCATGAAGTGATGGGACAGGATGCCATGATCTTAGTTTTCTGAATGTTGAGCTTTAAGCCAACTTTTTCACTCTCCTCTTTCACTTTCATCAAGAGGCTCTTTAGTTCTTCTTCGCTTTCTGCCATAAGAGTGGTGCCATCTGCATATCTGAGGTTATTGATGTTTCTCCCGGCAGTCTTGATTCCAGTTTGTGCTTCTTCCAGCCTGGCTTTTTGCGTGATGTAGTCTGCATATAAGTTAAAATAAGCAGGGTGACAATATACAGCCTTGACGTACTCCTTTCCCAGTTTGGAACCAGTCTGTTGTACCATGTCTGGTTCTAACTGTTGCTTCTTGAGCTGCATACAGATTTCTCAGGAGGCAGGTCAGGTGGTCTGGTATTCCCATCTCTTTAAGAATTCTCCAGAGTTTGTTGTGATCTGCAGAGTCAAAGGCTTTGGTATAGTCAATAAAGCCAAAGTATATGTTTTTCTGGAACTCTCTTGCTTTTTTGATGATCCACTGGATGTTGGCAATTTGATCTCTGGTTCTTCTGCCTTTTCTAAATCCAGCAAAACATCTGGAAGTTCATGGTTCACATACTGTTGAAGCCTGGCCTGAAGAATTTTGAGCATTACTTTGCTAGTGTATGAGATGAGTGCAATTGTGCGGGAGTTTGAGCATTCTTTGGCATTGCCTTTCTTTGAGATTGGAATGAAAACTGACCTTTTCCAGTCCTGTGGGCACAGATAAGTTTTCCAAATTTGCTTTCATATTGAGTGCAACACTTTCACAGCATCATCTTTTAGAATTTGAAACAGCTCAACTGGAATTCCATCACCTCCACTAGCTTTGTTCATAGTGATGCTTCCTAAGGCCCACTTGACTTTGCATTCCAGGATATCTGGCTCTAGGTGAGTGATCACATCATCATGATTATCTGGGTCATGAAGATCTTTTTTGTATAGTTCTTCTGTGTATTCTTGCCACCTTTTCTTAATATCTTTTGCTTTAGTTAGGTCCATACCATTTCTGTCCCTTATTGTGCCAGTCTCTGCATGGAATGTTTCCTTGGTATCTCAGATTTTCTTGAAGAGATCTCTAGTCTTTCCCATTCTATTGTTTTCCTCTGTTTCTTTGCTAGTAAGATCATGCTTAAAATCTTGCACGGTAGGCTTCAGCATTATGTGAACCAAGAACTTCCAGATGTCCAAGCTGGGTTTAGGAAAGGAAGAGGAATCAGAGATCAAATTGCTAACATTTTACTGGATTATAGAGAAAGCAAGGGAGTTCCAGAAAAACATCTATCTCTGTTTCATCGACTACACTAAATCTTTTGACTGTGTGGATCATGGCAAACTGTGGAAAGCTCTTAGAGAGTTGGGAATACAAGACCATTTTACCTGTCTCCTGAGAAACCTGTAGGTGGTTCGAGAAGCAACAGTTAGAGCCCTGTACAGAACAACTGATTGCTTCAAAGGAGCACGGAGAAAGCATTGAGAAAGGAGTGTGACAGGGCGGGCTGCTGTCACCCTGCTTGTTTAACCTACATGAGCACATCATGAGAAATGCTGGGCTGGATGCCTTACAAGCTGGAATCAAGATAGGCAGGAGAAACATCAACAATGTCAGATATGCTGTTGATGCCACCCTAATGACAGAACGCAAAGAGCAACTAAACAACCTCTTGATGAGGGTGAAGGGGGAGTGTGAAAGAGCTGGCTTAAAACTAAATATTAAACAAAACTATGATCATGGCATCTGACCCCATTACTTCATGGAAATAGAAGGGAAAAGGTGACATAGTGACAGATTTCCTCTTCTTGGGCTCTAAAATAACTGTGGATGATGGCTTCAGCCATGAGATCAGAAGATGATTGCTTCTTGGCAGGAAAGCCATGACAAACCTAGACAGTGTGTTAAAAAGCAGAGACATTACTCTGCTGAAAAAGTCCCTATAGTCAAGGCTATGGTCTTGCCACTAGTCATGTATGGTTCTGATAGCTGGACCTTAAAGAAGGCAGAGCACCAAAGAATTGATGCCTTTGAATTGTGGTGCTGGAGAAGACTCCTGAGAGTCCCTTGGATGCAAGGAGATCAAACTAGTCAATCTTAAGGGATATCAACCCTGCATACATGTTGCGAGGACTGATGCTGAAGCTGAAGCTCCAGTATTTTGGTCATCTGATGTAAACAGCCAACTCTTTGGAAAAGACCCTGATGCTGGGAAAGATTGAGAGCAGGAGAAGAGGGTGTCAGTGGATGAGATGGTTTGATGGTGTCACTGATGCAGTGGACGTAAACTTGGGCAAACTTCAGGAGATGGTGAAGGACAGGGAGGCCTGGCATGCTGCAGTCCATTGGGTTGAGAAGAGTTGGACACGACTGGCTGACTGATCAGCAGCAACAAGTTGGTTTCAATAAAGGAAGTTTTGATTTGCTAGAGAGGAAGATAACTTGGAAAAGTATATTCCTCATCAACTTATTTTTGATATGGGTATTTATTTGTGTGACTCTTTTGGGTCAAGCACTGGGGTGAGCTGACCGGTATGCATTTTTGACAGTTGAGGGAGGCAGGGAAGTTTTGGCTGCCTGAGTAGTGTGGAGGGTGAGGGAGATATGGGAAAAAGTTTGTTTAATTTTGTTGTTTGCCAGTGCTGGGAAAGAAAATACGGTGTAGCCATTGGTCACCAAGCTCTTCTTTGGAAGGCTACATTCTTCAGCCTCAAGGGTATGGCCCTCCCTCCATTATAACTGGTAATATCTCCTTCAATTCACCACAGTGACTTCCAGTTGGTTCCTTTCTAGACTGGAAAGAGGGCAGACAAAATAGATTAAAAGGGGGAGGAGGAAAAAAAGGGGGGAGGGGAGGAAGTAAAAATAAGAGGAGGGAAGGAGGGGGAGGGGGAGTTGAAAGATGCTTACCAGCCCTTTTCCACAGCTGGAAACAAAAAGAGGTCAGCCCTTTGCCCTCACATGACCTTCCTTCATTGGGTCCATCTTCTCCTTCCCTTTCTGGTGTTGCCCTAGTGACGGCGGATTAGTCACTAAGTCATATCTGACTCTTTGCAACCTCATAGACTGTAGGCCACCAGGCTCTTCTGTCCATGGGATTTCCCAGGCAAGAATACTGGAGTGGGTTGCCATTTCCTATTCCAGGGGATCTTCCTGACCCAGGGAGTGAATCCTTGCCTCTTGTGTTGCAGGTGAATTCTTTACTGACTGAGCCAGCAGGAAAGCCCTGGTGTTGCACTCGGGCTTATGAATTTTCTCTTACTTAGTGAAGTGTAGACTGTCTACAACTTTCCCATAAGAATATGCACATGTGTATGCATAAGAGAGAATAAACATGTAGGCACAGCCAGTTTTAAGGTCAGAGATGTGAACAGTAGGAAGCATTTGGAAAAACTACCTTCACTGGACAGCCTAGTAGCTGGCACCCCCTCAGCAGTTTTCAAGCCATAATAGATTTGGAGGAATTTTATTAAAAGAAAATCAATAAGCATTGTATATCTTGTGACTAATATTCCCTAGCGTCATATCACATGCCCCTTTCTGGCCTTGCCTTCTGTTGGCATGATCAGCCACAGAGGAAGGACTGGACACCCTGCGGTCTGAGTTGCCGTGACCATGTCTCTCTCCCCGCCCAGGGTCCGCAGGCAACCATCTAGGAGTGCTCACAGGGCGCTTCTCATCACGGCTGTCTGAGGGGAAGTCTGTGGTCCCAGCTCTTCGCATAAAGTTCCTATGATACTGTACTCTTATATTCATCTCCTGTGTTTATAATACAGCTGCTTATAGATCCTCATAGGCTCAAGCAGTTGTGGCCTGGGGTGGTCTTAAATCCGTCTCCTTGCTGGATAGTAAATAACCCTTCTTTGGAGCCTGGTTTATCCCCTGGATTAGAAGAAACCCAGTGACTCTCTTTGCGTTTGCAGACTAGGTGGTTGAAGTTTCATTTCAGATTTTTTGTTTTTATCATGGTTGACTGTACATTCTTACATATCCAGAGATTTCTAAACCATTACACACACACACACACACACACACACACACACACACACTTCTGTACAGATTATTCCATAGTTTATCCATTGGGATGGGGTAACAAATATATTCACTTAGCAAAACCAAATTTTTAAACTGATGGTTTAAAAACACTTGGGCTTATTAGTAAGTGTTTATAGCTAAGAGTGTTTGTAGTTTCACTTTCTGCTTTTTAAAAGTTAACAGTAAATATTTGGACTAATTTTCTTGCAATCCTTGAATGTGTTTGAGTGTGTGTGGCATATAATGAATAGCAAATGAGGCTGCTTGTGATTCAGTTGCTTTACCATTCACTCACCACCAGGCTGCATGTTTATTATCACCACGTAGGGTTACATTGTTTTCATTCATAATCCTACATTGTGTAAGAGTTAGGGTCCAGGCTTCCCTGGTAGCTCAAAAAGTAAAGAATCTGCCTAAATGTAGGAGACCTGGTTTCATTTCCTTGGTTGGGAAGATCCCCTGGAAAAGGAAATGTCTACCCATTCCAGTATTTTTGCCTGGAAAATCCCATGGATAGAGGAGCCTGGCGGGCTACTGTCCAAGGGTTTACAAAGAGTCAAACACGACTAAGGGACTAACAGTTTCGCTTTCTTTTAGGGTCCAGGAAGGAAAGAGATCTCATGCTTAAATTATGTAATTTGTTGTGTTTAATAGAGAGAATCTTTAAAATGCATGAGCAGAAGAGAAACCACAAGGAGAGTGTAGAACTCTATTCACCTGTCCCTGGAATGACATGGCAACTCTAACTTGCTTATTTCTGCATGATTTTGATTCCTTCTTCCTCTGTCACAGCAATTCTGGCATTACTGCTTCACTTAACACATTTTTCATTCAGTTTTTCAGACACCATTCTAGTATTGATTTTAGCATCCTTGTGTTAGCACTATAGTCTGGGAGTCCTGATAATGTGTTAAATTCTTTGTTGTAGACTGCTCCCACATTGAGAAACTCTCTTTTATTCAACATTAAGTCCTGCCCCCCTTTGTCCTGCACCCCCAGGGCCCAGTCCCATGCACACTTTCCTTTTCCTGTTGGTATATATTGGTTAGGTCCTAATAGCTAGATTTTTCAGCTGTACTCCTTTTTCTCTCTGAGAGACCTTTGCACATTCCAGACTGGGTATATTGGTGTGAAAAGATTATTAGGTCATCTTAGATACTAGCAAGAAGAGTCTATTGAGTAGATCTAACACTAGAATGGCATTTGAAACTTGAACAGCAAAATGACATGATGGTTACATATCCTGACTGCACAGAGAGAGGACAGTGGATATCTATATGTTTCAAACCCTTCTAGATATTGACCTATATATCTCTTCTTTTGACTGATTCTAATTTGTTTTTTTTTTTTTTTTGCTATAATAAGACTATAATTATTAGTAAAAAAAAAAATAATCCATGTTAAGTGAGGTAGAGATACCAGAATTGCTGTGATAGAGGAAGTAGAAATCAAAATCTCACAGTAGGCCTGCTAGAGTTGCTATATCAGAGACAGCTGGAAAATCCATCAGTGTACTATTAAAATCCCAAAGTGAAGTCAAAGCTGTTTCTAGGTAGCAGAATCTTTTATTTCTCTAAAGCATGCATTATATGGTGGTGTTCCTTTGTCATAAATTCATGAAGCCAGAAGGAGCACAATCTAAATAATTTCAGCAGTTTTGTCAGTATCTTTCTCAGTTGTCTGGGAGCTGTTACAGAAAAAGTCTAATTTTGCACCAGAAGAAAGTGTAATTAGTTTTACCAGCAGATTAGCATTTTCCTCCATTAGTTAAGGGTGGAGACTATAGCCAGTTATGTCCCGGAAAGTCATACTGTCAGCAAGATTATAAACTATAGGACTTCTCAGAATATATTTAATGATTTGTAACATATGTAATATATGTAATGAGTTGGTAACTGTGATAACATCAATCCTGTCTTTTAAAAAAACGTAGTTTTGGTTAAAAACAAATTTTCCGAAAAACGACCTGCTTGGTGAATATTATCAAGCTTCCCTTGTGGCTCAGCTGGTATTCGTCTGCAGTATGGGAGACCTGGGTTCGATCCCTGGGTTGGGAAGATTCCCTGGAAAAGGGAAAGGCTACCCACTCCAGTATTCTGGCTTGGAGAATTCCATGGACTGTAATAGTTCATAGGGTCACAAAGAGTCTGACATGACTAAGCGACTTTCACTTTGGTGAATATTATCAACATTAAAGTTATAATTTTTATTGGGAAGGTTATGAGTTATGGGGCAGTGATGGACATTAATTTTCATGGAAGACCCTTATTATTATAATTGTAGCTAGTTGTACCATTAGACAAATATTTTCATATAAGGAACTTCCCTGGTATTCTAGGACAAAGACATAAAACTAACAGTTAACATTTGGTATGCAGTTTGGGCCATATTGAATAAATATCTGTATCAAGCATTTTTATCCTAGAATCAGAATGGTCATAAAAATATGAACACACAATTAAAATAGTTAGCATGTAAACTGAAATGTAAATCTGTGCCCATTGTTACAGGCTTAATTTCAATTATGCTTTAATTACAAGGTTAAGCCTTCTACTTCCATGAAATATCTGCATCTGATGAAAATATTCTGGATGTCATGGCTTAGGCACTTCATACGCTCTTACAAGTTTGTGGTAACAGGACTATGTTGAGAATCCCGTGCTCTAAATTCTGCTCCTCCCACCCCACCTCCACCCCTGGTCCGGAGACTCAATTTTTGACCTGTAGCTTGTATTAATAGCAAGGGCCTTTGAATAAATTAATAGAAAAAGCAGAAATTATCTGAGAATAAGAAGACTGGCTCTGATTAATGAATTGTAATTACCAAAAAAAAAGAGACATAAAGGCTCTATCGAGGAATAATAAAATGTCAGTCTTTGTACATGAATCAATGATTACCCTTGAATGAGAGTTTATTATGACCAATAAGGACATACATTTTCAGAGCTCTTAATGCCACATAGTTAAACCCAGTGAATAAAAATTTGGATTTTTCAAAGATAATTCTAATAAAGTAACTGTAGATTCATATAATTTGCAGCACTGTCAGAAGTTAGAAAAATTGGTTATTGTAATTCAGTTTATAAAGCTATTATTTAACTCAGCTTTACTTCAATTTATGTCTACATTTTGAAAATCTTGACTGTTTATGAAATGTGTGAATTAAAACCAGTAAAATCAGTATAGGAGGCTTTAGCATGCTCAAGTAAATTAGATTTTTTATGATTAATAAACCCCAATCTTGCATAAACTACAACATTAATGGTACCATTTTTACACTGTGATAAAGCCAAGGAAAAGGCATATTGTAAAACTAGTCTAATATCCAGTGATTCGCATTGCCAGGCAAGGGTATACCTATTCATGGAAAATTGGGCTGAATAGTTTGTTGATGGGAAAAAGTTAACAATTTGCATTTATGAGGAAAGAGATCGGTTCGTGAAGACTTTGCTAATTAACTATTGAAGGTTAAGCTTTGTATAGGACAATTTGTAAGTCTGTAGATCATCAGTTAAACAGGTGCTATGTTTTATTAGTCAGAAAGAAGTTTTCAGTTAGGTTGGTGTGAGTTTGCCTGTAGGTCACTCAAAGGTCAAACAAACGTCAGTTTTTCTTGGTTAGAAAAAAGTTTTCAATTAGGTTGGTTGGTGTGGGTCTATACCTGGGTCACTCAGAGGTCTTAGTTAATTAGCTTCAGCTGGTGAAATGCTGAAACGTCATCACTAGTTGTCAGCTTCCACTGGTTAAAAGCAGTTGCATGGGAACGGCACAGCCAGTTTGAGATCTGCTTCAATGGGAAAAATTTCCTTCTATGTTGTGAGCATCAAATTGATATAGTACTTCTATCCCACTTGATACGTTTACAAGAGTGCTATAATAGTTTTATTTTAAAATTTTAATTAAAATATGGTAAGTTTAAAATTTCAATTTTGTTTTTCTAGCAATAATGAACTTTGCATCTAATTAAACTTAGGATGAACATTTTATTAGATATTAAACATAATATGCATAACAGAGGATATACATTTTTAAAAAATGAAAGGGAATATTTGAGCAAAAATGAAGTACTCTGTGTTAAGATGGATATTGATTTAGCCTTAAATAATTCCCTTGGGTTTGCTTTTGTAATATTTTGTGAGTCTTGAATATGCAAGCGGACATGGCAAGGTTCATTTTGCTGCCAGTGGTTAAAGTTTTGGAGGCAAGAGCAGTATCTACTCTTGGGTTGAATCAAATCATACAGGGACTGGGACTACAGTCAGGAAATTCCCTCGCCCAAATCTCAGTTAAATACATAAACAATAAGAAAGTTTGTTTCAAGTAAAGCACTCTTTCCTGGTTTCAGCCAAGGCTATAAAACTGAGTGCTATTTGGTATATGCCCTTGGGTGCACAAGAAAAAGAGGCAACAAAGCTCTAGCTGCTCAGAATAAATGTTTAAACTTTATTCTAAAAAACTCAACTGTATCCCTCAAGATTCTTGGTATTTATAATTCTGAAGTCAGTTAGCTCCAGCGCATCAGACCTCACACCTCTATTTTCCTTGTGGATAGTGATGAATGAAGTAGCCCTTAAAAATCAGAGTCAATTGAAATTCAGTTAGGGCATCTATCGGTATCATGCTATCAAGATTTGGGCCAGCATTTATAAGTGGGTAATTAGGAATCTGGCTCTTCTTGCTGTGCTGAGATCCCAGCCAAAACCTTCCCATGGGATCACGGAGGCTCCAGGGTGTTCTCAGTCAGTTCGTCGCTCAGTTGTATCTGACTCTTTGCAACCCCATGGTCTGCAGCATGTCAGGCCTCCCTGTCCATCACCAACTCCCGGATTTTACTCAAACTCATGTCCACTGAGTGGGTGATGCCATCCAACCATCTCATCCTCTGTTGTCCCCTTCTCCTCCTGCCCTCAATCTTTCCCAGCATCAGGGTCTTTTCCAATGAGTCAGCTGTTCGCATCAGGTGGCCAAAATATTGGAGTTTCAGCTTCAGCATCAGTCCTTCCAATGAACACCCAGGACTGATCTTCTTTAGGACTGACTGGTTTGATATCCTTGCAGTCTAGGGGACTCTCAAGAGTCTTCTCCAACACCACAATTCAAAAACATCAATTCTTCGGCTCTCAGCTTTCTTTATAGTCCAACTCTCACATCCATACATGACCACTGGAAAAGCCAAAGCTTTGACTAGACAGACCTTTGTTGGCAAAGTGATGTCTCTGCTTTTTAATATGCTGTCTAGTTTGGTCATAACATTTCTCCCAAGGAGTAAGCATCTTTTAATTTCATGGCTTCTGTCACCATCTGCAGTGATTTTGGAACCACAAAAAATAAAGTCTGCCACTGTTTCCATTGTTTCTCCATCTATTTGCCATGAAGGGATGGGACCAGATGCCAGTATCTTAGTTTTCTGAATGTTAAGCTTTAAGCCAACTTTTTCACTCTCCTCTTTCATTTTTATCAAGAGGCTCTTTAGTTCTTCAGTTTCTGCCATAAGGGTGGTGTCATCTGCATGTCTGAGGTTATTGATATTTCTCCCGGCAGTCTTGATTCCAGCTTGTGCTTCATCCAGCCCAGTGTTTCTCATGATGTACTCTGCATATAAGTTAAATAAACAGGGTGACAATATACAGCCTTGATGTACTCCTTTCCCAATTTGTAACCAGTCTGTTGTTCCATGTCCAGTTCTAACTGTTGTTTCCTGACCTGCGTACAGATTTCTGAAGAGGCAGGTCAGATGATCTGTATTCCCATCCCTTTCATAATTTTCCGCAATTTATTGTGACCCACACAGTCAAAGGCTTTGGCATAGTCAATAAAGCAAAAGTATATGTTTTTCTGGAACTCCCTTGCTTTTTTGATGAATCAGCAGATGTTGGCAATTTGATTTCTGGTTCCTCTGCCTTTTCTAAATCCATCTTGAACATCTGGAAGTTCCCAGTTCACGTATTGCTGAAGCCTGGCTTGGAGAATTTTGAGCATTACTTTCCTAGTGTGTGAGATGAATGCAATTGTGCAGTAGTTTGGGCATTCTTTGGCCTTGCCAGGGTGTTCTACTTAGGTCTCTATGTTAGATAGTAATCCTGAAGTCATGGCCACTGTGACTATGCCAGACTAGAGTTTGAAACAGAGAGCAAATTGCCACTAGGCTCCGTTTCCAAGGGACCCACCACAACTCTACATAAACACAGTACCTAGCTCCCCAGTTGTGGCTGGCCTGGTGGTTTGTTTCTGCTCTCAGCCAGGCTGTCAGGGCCACACTGGACTGGATCTGTTACTCCCTGAAGTCAGAAGGCCAGTAGTAAATAGGGAGTTGGGCTAATACAATTGAATAGAGCATTGCTAGTCACACATATGATACTAGAGGGCTTTATTAGCAAGAAGTCAGAAGAGGTTCCAGCAGTAAATGTGGAATGTGCTTCTTCTGTATACTGTGTTATAAAGGACTTTTCAAATGCATTGCTTTATTGGATGCTTATAGCTACTCAGTGGTGTTGGAGAGGTTTGTATTTTTATGACCACTTCCAGATGGATGAAGGAGGAAGACAGAAGGGTTAAGTAGCCATTGGAGGAGAGTTTAATGAGGAGAGGCATCTTTTCAGCTGTTTTGGGTTAGGGTTTTAAAATCTGGATAGTGTGAACTTTGTAGTTGGGTCATAGTGTGGTAGCAGTGACTTTCTTGTTCAAGTAATCAGAAAATATTCTTGCCATGCCTTTGCTAAGTTGTAGAGATTTATTAAGAAATATTGCAAGACTTCTCCCAGAGAACTTATAATTCCACTTTAGAATATACATGCACATAAACTATTTCTGTTAGGCAGTAATAACACTCAGGTGCCAGGGACTGTGTGGGTCGTGGTTGACCAGTACAGCAGTAAACCTGTGGATGTCAACCTGTCCTAATAATCCTGTCCATGTTTGTTTTACAGAAGTGCATCCTTTCCTGGGGAAATGCTCTGTCGCCTCTGTCAATGAAAATATCAGGGCTCATTGTTTGTGGGTGTGGGAGGGGATGAGTAGGTTTGGTGACCAGTTTCAGTTATTCACTAGGAGGGCTCATTGGGCTCAGAGTATATTCCCTTCTCCAGGGAATCTTCCCAACCCAGGGATCAAACCCAGGTCTCCCACATTGCGGGTGGATTCTTTATCAGCTGAGCCACAAGGGAGGCCCAAGAATACTGGAATGGGTAGCCTATCCCTTCTCCAGCCGATCTTCCGGACCCAGGAATCGAAACGGGATCTCCTGCATTGCAGGCGGATTCTTTACCAACTGAGCTATGTGGGAAATATTGCTCACAGCTGTGATTTATTATAACAAACAGCTATAGAGCAGGGTTAACAGAGGAAAGGAACATGGGATAAGGTCCTGTGGAAACCACGTGTGAAGCACCAGAAGTCTTCTGACATTTGCAAAGGACCCGCTTAATTTTTCCAACACAGATTGTGACAACTTGTGTGAGATACTGTCTCCTGGGTCTCATCTGAGACTTGGTGGTCAGGCTTTTCTTGGGGGTCTGATGACATAATCACCCCCTGCCCAGCACAGACCCAGCCTCCAGACTCCCAGAAGGAAAGCAGGTGTTCATACACCAGGGTGTTTATTACCAACAATTCAGGCACAGTGAGCCACCCTCAACTGTTCTGGAAACTGGCGAATCCCTCCTGAAATTCAAGTTCCCTAATGCCAGCCAAGGGCCCACACAGCAAGCAGGCTTTTGTGAGGATAGCAGAATCATGCTTATTTAGTGAATGCCTCTGCACTGAGCGATTCTATAATCGCTTAAGTTGTTGAGAAAGGGATATTGATGGAGAAACTTTTCGGAATCCAGGAAAGTCCAATGTTAAGAAGAGGTCATGTTTCTTGAAGTGAGATTTGAGGTTGGACAAAAAAGAGAAGGATTCAAGGTGGAATTGCAGAGCACCGAGGTTTGACCCTGGTCCCAGTCTCGTGTCCACGTGCAGGAGATGGAGAGGAAGGAGAATTGGGATGTGTTTTAGGAAATCAGGAGAGGCCAGAGCACCACAAAGGAGGAAATGCTCATTAGTATGTAAAATACTGCAGACAGGGAGGAATTACAGGTACGGGGACTGCAAAAATGCAGCTCGGACTTATTTTAATAATGTGTAAATTGACTTTCTTTAAACTCAAAGTTATCTGTACACATTAAGCAAGACATGCAGCTCATTGCCTTTAAAGCTTTCCTGCCCATCACATCTTTCTGTTTGCTTTTTTAAAACAAAAAGCTTTAAGAGTTTTTGGTCATTAGTCTGCATTAGTTTGTTTGGCTTAGATTTCACAGGCAGATAGAAATGGGTGAGCTTTGGGAAAGCTAAAAAAAATTTCCTTGAGAGTTACTGCGAACTTCTCTCTGGTAATTATTTAGGGACAACAGTGGCCAAAAAGCATCTCTTCTTTCCTTGATGGAAAAGTAATTCTGTTTGTTCATTAAGAGGATTGTGTTTGCCATTCCATTAATCTCATTGCTATTTGCTGGCGAAAAATGGAAATTGAAAGCTGCTTGTTTTGAGTTCTGACATCCCAAGGGGGTGATGAGAGTGTTTGAATTTCCTTCTCCACCCTTGGACGTCTCCCAGACTCTCACTTCTAGGTCACCTGACTGTCTCCTGCTTCATTTCTGTCTTTGTGGTTTCTTGATGGTAAGGTTGTGCAGGACCTCTGAGATGGATAACCACTGTTAGAAAAAATCATGTGAACCAAGAGAGGCTTCTTTTTAACTTAAAAATGCATCAGAACCTCATTTACTTGGCGGAGGGGGCAATGATTTGGGGACTTCCCCGGCAGCCCAGTGGTTAAGACTCTGCCTTCTGATGCAGGTTCAATCCCTGGTCAGGGAACTAAGATCCCACATTCCACACAGTGCGGTCAAAGAAAAAAAAAGTTTCTGTGGTTGACTTTGAGTGTTAGTGGTAAAGCAAATACTGGTACATCCTCTCTCACACTTTAGAGAATTTGGTGATAGGAAAGGTGGTAGAAGGTGGAGATATAAGTGCCCACTGTGGCATTTGCTGTCTCAGTTCCCTTAAGCCTTGCCTTACTGACTTCATTGGACTTCAGAAGGGCAGATGCATGCTCGGTTGGAAGTGGTTTTAATTTCTCTATCTCTTGTTCTAATATTCTAGGGCTTCCAGCAAAAATTCTCCTTCCACAGTAAAGAGATTGTGGCTATCAGCTGTTCCTGGTGCAAGCAGGCGGTAAGTTTGGGGATAAAATAAAACAAAGTAGGCTCCTGTTTTCTCAAAATAGAATTATGTCATTGCTGGAGTTCCTGTTTATAAGTGGAACGTTATCCTCATTTATGTATTATTTCCCTCATAGGATCTGTGGAGGAAGAAAGACACATTAGAACTATAAAACGATAGGATAAATGAGCTGCGAGAAACTAAAATGCATTTATATACATTGAAGCCTGGAATCGCAGGTTGGAAAATCCCCTCCTGATTCTATCTCTGAGTCTAGCATTGAGGGATTTTCACTCTGAGGCCACTTGCCCCATAGTACACCAGGTTATCGATGATGACTTGTATACGAGGAAGTGGCAACCTTGGGTAATCCCTCTGACAAAGCAATTCAGACATCTTGGTTCTTCTGTTTTTGATGTGGGTGAATCTTTTTTCTTAAAAAGGAGGTCCTTTTTTCTTAAAAAGGGACAGTGGTAGGATTAGAGTGAGATTATATTCTTCCTTAGCTTTGGATGTTGTTATAGTTGGCTGTATGCTCATTGAAATGTTACTCTTTCTTACATTTGAACATGGATACTCATATGGATCCAATGATAATTTCCCTTTTTACTTTTCCTCTCTTCTCTTTTTTTCATTTTTTAACAGCTCTGTCCCAACCAGATGGTTCATTTTTCTTTTGGTCTTTGAACCTATTTTTTTTTCTTTAGCTAGACAATGTAGACTGACTCACAAGTTGGCAAACTGTGGCTTGTAAACCAAATCTGACTGCTGCCTGTTTTTGTAACTAAAGTTTTATTGAAACGCAGCCATGCCCATCCTTTATGTGTTGTCTCTGGCTACTTTTTTGCTCCAGCAGCAGAGTTGAATAATGCAGCAGAAACAATATGGCCCTATAAGACTAACATATTTACTATCCAGTCCTTTTATAGAAACAATCTGGACCCTTGCTCTAATCTCTCAGGTCGCTGGTTCTTTTAAATGACTGTGTAATTGGTATATATTGTCCCCTCACTGCACAGCCGACCTGGGAATAAAGGGCTGTGCTGTTTAAGCTTAAGGGTTAAGGCTGTGCAGATAAACTTCAGACTTACAGGTGGCTTAGGGGTAAAGAATCTGCCTGCCAACGCAAGAGACGTGGGGTGCATTGGTCAGAAAGATCCCCTGGAGGAGGGCATGGCAACCCACTCCAGTATTCTTGCCTGGAGAATCCCATGGGCAGAGAAGCCTGGTGGGCTAGTCCATGGCTTCACAATGAGTCAGACATGATTGACTGAAGCAACTTAACATATGTACTACACACATCAGCTTTATCTAGCTAAACAGAGCCACAAGATGGGAGTGGAAGATGCATTTACTTGAAACACATGAAATTGGCTTTTTTTGTGGGTGAAAAACTTTTGCATCTTTGCAGTTCCATCAAGTTCAATCTAATAATTTCTCTGGCATAATTTCACTAGCCCCCACATGTCAGGAGGATCTGCTGACACCTTGGTCTGGAAACGTCAATGTTTGCTGCATCACCCTCCTGGCACATTTTTTGTTCTTGGCATTTCTATCTCCTTTCAGTTAATTGTTTTACAAGTAGTCTTTGTGCTTCTGTTCAGGAACATGTTCACAAATATAAAGGAACATGTTTCCTTTCACTCGAGGAACTGTGCAAATGCCAGTCGCGCAGTTACAACTGGCCATCAAGACAGTGCCTTTGCTTGGAAAGGAAGAAGCAGATTTAGGCCCTCAGGATCCCCAACACTGTCTATGCTTGTTGTTTCCCTGATCTGGTGAGATGACACTTGCCAGGTGGCATCAACCTGGCCGTAGATAGGCTGCACTTGCTGCCACCCCGAAGCTGCCAGGTTGTGGTTAGACGGTTGATCCCAGGTCATTTAATTTGGAAACTGTCCTGCCTGACAGTGAATGCATGTGCTTCCTTTTCATGAATCTGTAGTCCAATCGAATCACTAAAAAAACAACTTTCATTTGACCCTTGTGGCAGAGTTTTGATCAGTTCTGTGTATCTTTGGGGGCTTGTATCTTTGTACCTTGGTGGCTCCGTTGGTAAAGAATCCACCTGTAATGCAGGAGACCTGGGTTTGACCCCTGGGAAGACCTGGGAAGATCCTCTGGAGGAGGGCATGGCGACCCACTCCAGTATTCTTGCCTGGAAAATCCCCATGGACAAAAACCTGGCGGGCTACAGTCCATGGGGTTACAAAGTTGGACACAACTGAGCGACGAATCACAGCACATGTATCGCTGAGTTTCCCAGGGCCCCACGTTGTAGAAGTTGATTTTTCAAGGACTAAAAATACAAAACCTTTTAAGGCAGATTATGGTGGTGGTGTATTTTAACACTATAGGTATTTCCTTCTAGGATATCTGATGTCAAACAATTAAGTGCCTTCTATGGGCACTTCCTGTAGCAGAAAATAAAACTGTATTTGGGAGCTGGGTTTCATGTATTCGGGTCCTGACTCTACCCCTTAAAAGTCATGCAGTTTTATATACACCTCTTAGTCTGTCTAGAGTACTCAGGTGTAAATTGTGAGAGTTGGAGTCAGCAGTCTCTGAGATTCCTGCCATGTTAGAAATGCAATGGCTATTCATATGGGGGTTTATTTGAATTATTAAAATTATTTTTTTTATTTATTTTAATTGGAGGATAATTCCTTTGCAATATTATGTTGCCAACAATCCTACATGCAGGGCAGCAAAGGAGACACAGACATAAAGAACAGAATTTTGAACTCAGTGGGAGAAAGGAGAAGATGGGATGATTTGAGAGAAAATTACTTTCTAAAGAAGGAATTTGAATGACATTTCTCTGGTATATCAAATTGTTTGCAAATCACAAACAGTTTAGGAGGAATTATTTATTATCTTATTAATTAGTATTTCATGCTTAATTGATTTAGTAATTTGCCACTGGATCATGTCAGATCTTGAAGATACTCAGCGGTAAAGATAAAATTGCCCTGATGTGATGTAATTGGGATGGCTGTATTTGCCAGTTTTCCTGAGACAGTCCTAATTTATGTCTGCTGTTCCAACGTAATTATTGTCTCTGCTCCCTTTCATTCTTAAAATTGTTTCAGTTAAGATGATAAATTATGTGGTCACATTAAGTATAATCTAAGTAGCAGCTACTGTTAAATTTTTTTTTTAAATCACTATGATTAAAATTTTAAAGCCCATAATTGTATAATGGGGATTTGATGTTTATTAGAAAACAAATGCTACCACACATTATTATCACTTTACAGTCACAAAAAAGAAAAAAAAAATTGCTGGAAATGTAATTGGCCTAAGGTTACTTAGTCCATTGGGGTATAGAGTTAAGCCCCTGGAACCTAGGTATTGTTATTATCATTAGTCTATATTGACTTCGTTCCTTTCAAAAATCAAAAGCGCTTTAGATTTGCCAAGTGTGCTAGGACCATTATTTTTTCAGCAGCCCTAGACAAACCCAGCAGAAGCAGTCTCTTTGTTTCCTCTCTAACAACTCTCTGGAAGAGACAATTTTTTTTTTTCCTGGGTCCCTTACACTGGAGGGACTACTGGGAAGGATTGATGTCTGGGGATAGAAAAATGACAGGCAGATAGTAGGCATGCCACTCTGCTTGTCTTCATTTCCTTCTCACCATTATCTCAGATCAGCCAAGTCTGTGATGGGCGCAAGCCAGGTGAGACAAAATTATGTGCAAAGTTAGCCTTTCTAGAACCCGCCAAGTCTCTAACACTTTTAATGTAAATATCCTATAAAAGGTTATCAAGTTTCAGCTGGTCTGTCCTATAAGCTGAGTTCTTGTTATCAGTTTATAAAGTAGAATGCATTTGAAATCTAGTCTCTTAAGTTCCTGGGGCTGGTTGGGAGTGATGAGGAGCATGGGACCTCTGTGTGTGTGCGCGCACATGCATGTGCATAAGTATGCACACATGTACTTGTTCCTTCTTGCAGTGACATTTCCCTCTGTGCAGAATTGTTTACTGGCCTGTTTTTCCCTGCAGTTTCACAATAAGGTGACCTGCTTCATGCTGCATCAGATTGAGGAACCCTGCTCCCTGGGGGCTCACGCTGCTGTTATTGTTCCGCCCACCTGGATCATTAAGGTGAAGAAACCTCAGGTAACTGCCGGGACCCTGGTGCTGCTGGGCCAGCTCAGAGAAAAAGGAACTGCTGCTTCCTGCTTTTCTCCCCCCTGACGAGGCTCTCGGTTCCTACGATCTCTGCTCACTCCTCCCCACAGGCCCGTGCCTAGCTCCCCAGTTCATCCCCTTAGCCCATCCCCTACTGCTGTTGGGCTCTCTCATGGAACCAGCCTCTTCCTAAAGAAATCAGAGTTTCACAGCAGGAGTGCTCGCTCCCCATTCAGATGCTAATATGTTTTCTCTCTGCCCAGGGGCTCTGCTGAGTTCCTTAAAGCCCCTGGTGAGGGGTGCGTGCAGCTGATTCTTACACGACTCTCTTCTCTTGCAGCCTGGGCAACCCCAGGGAGTGACTGTGAGGGCACACGGTGGTGCAGGCTTCAGTGTTGGGTTGCGGTTTCCACCACTTCCAACCCCAACGCAGACTGTGGGTCATGACCTTCCCCAGTACACGAGGCCTGCTTAGCGAGCAACACTCTTTCCTTAAGGCAAAGTAGAATTTATCCTCTTAACAGCTAATCTCATTCTGTATTCAAGCCTCCTTGTACTTTCTGCATTGCAGGCTGATTCTTTAGGTCTGAGCCACCAAGAAGCTCTTATATACCTGTGTTTCCCCCTAAAATTCAGTACTCTCTCCAATTGTTTCGTAGTAAATATTCAGTTAAATCAACACGTTTTCATCAAAAAACCTTGATGGTATCAAGAAGGCTCCTAAGCACTGTGATGTAATACATGATCTTTGCTCTGAAGAACCATGTAATTACTTTAAGGACAGATCAGGGAGAGCTTCATGAAGCAGGTGGGTTTTACTCTGCCTCCTTAAAGATGGATAGGATTTAGATCAGTGGAGAAGAAAATAACATGCAGGAGAATGGAAGTATACTTTGTCCAAAATTATATCCATGGGGCTGTGAGACTGAGTTGACTGCAGAGGAAGGTTTATGTAGGGGGTGAGTAAAAGGGACAAGCGTGAGATTGTTCAGGCCTGACTCAGAGGAGATTTTTGCTCCATGTAAACTTTATCCTTTTAACAAAGGAATGATTAGGTAAAATTATATATATATGTATATTTTTTAATACAGTTAACTAGCACGAGTATGTAGGATGACCTAGTGGTATGGGATTTTGGACGACTGAAGATAAAACAGGAAAGCCAGAAGACACTACCACTCTGCAGAGAGACTCTTAAGTTTACTTAAAGTTTACTTTTGTAAACTATAAAAGATCTTTGGGTTGTGGAAATTTTCAAACAAGTGAAGAGAAAGAGATGATCATACTGAATTCTATAACCATGAACATTTCTGCTGCTGTTGTTGTTTCATCTGTCCCTTGCCACGCCATATTTTTCTTTTCATAATTAAATTTGTTTTGAGATTCCCGTACAGTTGTTAAGAAACAACACAGAAGGAACCCATGTATCCATTACAAACTTTCTCCTCATGGTACCATCTTGGAGTATCAGAGTATAACATCTTAACCAGGATGTTGACACTGATCAACATCAGTGAAGACACAGAACAATTCCATTACCATAGGTATCCTTATGTTACCTTTTCATTGCCACATTCGTGTTTCTTCTGGCCCCACGCCATTTACTCTGTCTTCTTGAAAGTGCAAGTCTTCCTTTTTCCCTTTTGCTAGGGTATTTTAAAGCAAAGTTTAGCATACCATTTAATATATAAATGCTTCCTTTTGTTTCCCAGAAAGATAATACTTCAGAAAGACAATTCCATACCGTTACTTCACCCATCAAAATTAATTAATTTGAGGTCGCATCCTTAAAATATTTTCTGATTGTTTCAAATATATCTTTTTAATACAGCCATTTTTCAAACTATGATCCAAAGTCTGCCACTTCCTTTTTGTTGACTGGTCTCTTAAATCCCTTTTAATCTATAGCATTCTCTTATTTTTTTTTTTGCCATTTATTTATTGAATACATAGGGTGATTTTACCTATAGCATAGCTCATATTTTAATTTTGACTGATCATGTCCTTATTGTGTTTTTAAATCATTTACATCATCATTTAAAATCATGGCCCATATTTCTTATAAAAATATTTAGATGTAAGGACTCAGATTCAGGTTTAATTTCTTGGCAAAAGGGCTGTTATGGTGTCTTTTTCTATAGTGTTGCTTTTAATGGAACATAATACCAGATTGTTCACTGTTAGTGGTGTTAGGAGTCAGGAACTGTCATCCTGATCCATTTGCTATAAATTTGTCCATTACAGGTTGTTGCCTAAATTTTTTATTTCATTAGGTTTTGTTAAAGGGTGATTTTCCAATTTTTACTCTTCATTTTTTAGCTACAGTTTTTCTATAAAGAGACCTTGACATTATTACCAGCAAATATAATACATAACAGATGCTTTTGTGTTTGCCTTCATTTGTAAATTTTCATAATAATAAGTTGGTATCTTAGCAACTTTTATTAGGTAGCTGATTGGTGGGAATTATTTTTTGGAAAGTAGTTCGTAGTCAGGATGCTATAGTCCAAAATTTTTTAATAATCCACCTTTTTATTCCCATCTATGATTCAGTACATTGTAATAATAAGAATGAAAGCTAACATTTATTGAATGCTTTACATGTGTTACATATTTTAAGTACTATATGTTCAGTATCTCATTGTCACAATGCTCTTATTAGTCCCACTTTGCAGCTGTGGAAAGTGAGGAATAGAAAAATCAAACAAATTAGCTGGGACTATACAATTATTGGTGTGAGATGCATTTGAACCCACAAATTGTGACTCTGAAATCCAAGCTCTTAATGATAAATCATGCTACTTTACTATGTTGCTAAAATCAGCCTTGATGAATTAGATAACTGTAAAAATCATGGCGGTCCCTTCTCCCCTGGGTCCCAAAGTCATCAAGTAATTTAACTAGTTAACTAAGTTCTGTATAAAAGGTGGCGTATACTGAGCCTGAGGGGGCAGAGTGGCAGTAGGGTAGTGGTGAAGAGCTCTGGTTTGCGAACCAGGCAGCCTGGACTCATAACTTTGCTCTGCCACTTAATAACTTGTTTCATCTCAACTTAATCTCTTCTACTTCAGTTTCTCCTCCGTAAAGGGTAAATAATACTCGTACCTATTTCACAGAGCTTTTTTGAGGACTAGTGAGCTAAAACACGTAAAATAACACACACAGAACAGTACCTGCTCATTGTAACCACTCAGATTTTAGCTCTTGCTATTTTCCTTCTTGGTGACTTTTAGGAGCATACGGTGTCAGGTGAAGATGTGCAACAACAGATCACAGCGGGACAGTCATCCAGGGGTCAGGATAGAAGTTACTGATCCCTGAACCTTCCGTGTTACAGTGAAAGCAGGTGTCAGGAGGGTGAGAGAGAGACCCAATGCAGGGGGTAGAAAGAGACAAGCATAGGGGCCATAGCCTGGTACCCACAGAGTTTCCAAGTACACCTAGAAGTATTGCTGTAGCTGTTGTATTTCACACCGGAGTGGGATTGTATATTCACTAGCCCAATCCCTATCACAGGGGAGACAGTCAAGACCTGCTCACTTACTAAATAAAAGAAGACAGGGGGAACATCCACACCTAGAAAATGGAAGGAGGAGGAGGAGAATGTTGCTAGACAGAGAACTATGATAGCATGAAGTTTCATTATTAAAAAACGAAAAGAAAAATAGGGCAGTCATCAATGTTCAATTCTGTAGACATGAAAAAAATAGTAAGGGTTGAGAGAAGTCCTTGTGTTTGGAACCAGATCATTGATAAGTCAAAGCCGTAATTTGTAGAGTATGGGGCGTAGGTGGCAACCTGTTACAAATGGTGTGGAAGCAATAAGATTAGAGAATTTGTTTGGAGACATTGGGTGGGAAATTTTTTTAAAAAAAGGAAAATTTGGAAGGTTGATGGAAAACAGCAGATAAAATGCCTTTTGAGCATTTATAGTTTATGTATCTCTCTGCCTGTACCATATGTTTCTATGTTTTTCCACTGGGGCTTCCCTGATGGCTCAGCAGGTAAAGAATCTGCCTGCAGTACAGGAGCTGCAGAAGACACGGGTTTGAGCCCTGGGTCGGGACAATCCTCTGGAGAAGGAAATGGCAACCCACTCCAATATTCTTGCCTGAAAAATCCCATGGACAGAGGAGCCTGGTGGGCTGCAGTCCAAAGAGTTGCAAAGAGGCAGACCCAACTGAGCACAAGCACCTACCTACCTGTTTTTCTATGACACTGCTTAACAATGATAAAGGAGAAGAGCCTTAATTGAATTAAATAAATGCTTAATTAACCACATTCAAAGATGCTGTTATCTACAGCGGGAGGTCCAAAGATGAATCAGATGTTCATTTGATGTCCACAAAGAGTGTACTTCCCAGGGAGGAAAATAGACACAACAGTCTAAATCATTAGTTGGAGTCTTCGTGAATTTGATTCTGGAGAGGAATTCAGCCACAAGTAAATCCTTAATATTGGGTTGGCCAAAAAATTCGTTCAAGATTTTTCCCTAACATCTTATGGAAAAACACAAATGAGTTTTTTGGCTAACCCACTGAAAGAGTAGTTTTCAGATGTCTGGAAAGTGATATCTATTTGACTGGTGTGCATCTCATGGGAAAGATACACATCTGGGGGTGAAAGGAAGGGGCCAGGGAGTTGGGTTGCATCAGCCCTGGTCATTGAGATGCGTATACATCTAAGGCACAAAGGGGAAAACGCCACCTAAGATGTGGAAACATGGTGGAGACATGAAGCAGAATTGAGCTGCCTCAGTCATGGAGAACAGCCTAGGCTCAGTGGAAAATCTTCCCTTTGTGCTTGGTCTTGAAGGATGTGGGCCACATCCCTGGCAAGAGGGATGAGGAAGGGTGATGCGAGCCAATAGGATCTAACTGAGAACAGCAGTGAAGATGGGTCATGAAATAAAGTCGGCTTTATTTGTGATGTTTGTGTCTAAATAAATGGCTCTAAAGAAGAGGAGTAAAGGAAATTTACTGAGGTTTATTATGGTCTGAAAAAGTGGGTTGTAAAGAGGTGGAATTAAACCATATATTTTCGTTCTCTATGGAAAGACGGCGGGTTCTGAGTGGATAATGACTCTGTGACCAGCTGTGGAGTTGGTCGCTGTGTGAAAGCTTGCTGGATGATTTGCTGGGTTTCATCACCAAATTACCTGGAGAGACCTGGAAGTGAAAAGTTGATGGAAGGCAGATAACTGAAAGGAGTTAAAATGAAAAAAAAAAAACAACCAAATTTTAGTGACCAAGCCTCAAGCAGTTAATATAAAGTCCAGGTTATATTTGAAGTTACAAATGTCAGTGTTTGTCCTCTGGACTGAAAATGTTAGAGGATAATGCTTTGGATGAATGAGTTAAAGATATTCAAATACTAGTGCAGGCACTTGGAGCTGATGGGGCAAGACTCATGCGACATGAACTTTTTGTGAGGTCACATTTGTGGGGGGACCTTAGAGGTGTGTGTTTTTAATAAATAACATCATTCTCTACTTAATGCTTTAAAATTTGGCTTTTCTATTTGAAAAATCATAGGGAAAAATCTATATTAATACATATATATTTGATTCCTTTTAAACTGCTATGGATATTTTATAGTTGATTTAAGCCCATTCCCTCCCAATGGATATCTAGATTATTTCGAATGGTCTGTTTATAAAAATGTCGCAATCAACTCCTGCCTAGCCTTGTATGGGCTTTGTCCATGCTAGTCCTTATTCCTTATGATTGGATTATCTTAAAAGGCTAGGGATCCCATGGTATGTAATAGAAATGACCAACAATCTCTCTCCACGCCCAATGCCAAAGACTTCCTTTGGTCAATTCTAGATATCACACTTGCTGTGTGAAACAAGTTGCTGTGATTTGGCCAAATATGCCTGAGAAGCTGCTGAGACCCTGTCCTTAACTTTTGTAGTAAGTTTTCTTGATTCTTCTGCTTGCCTGTCCTTACAACAACCATGCTGCAGTGCTAAAGCTGGATTCAGGGCAGAGTGAGAATATCCTTTCATAGACAAAGTCCATGGAGCGCCCTCTTGTTATCCATCAGAGTTTTGTCCAGCATGTGAATGGAGGAAGATTTCATCTGGGATGATGAAGTGAGATATCGTCTCTTTAGACGTGTTATTATAATTGATCCTTTGTGATCCTGTCACCTGAGGAAATCCCAAGAGTTAATAAGAGTAGTAAGTTGGGTTTCATTGACAGTGGAGTGATTCACCCGTAGGGTTTCATAACAGCCCAGGAAGGCGTCATAACTGTGATAGAGATTGTGTTGATAGGATTATTTTTGTATTTTTGTGGCAAGGTAATCCTGTGCCACAATACCTGGGACAAGAAAACAAAAATCCTTTATCTTTTCTTAGGAATTTCACAAAAGAGTGGGCACAGAATGAACAGGGGTGAATGCTGTTGGAATCAGAAGAATGTAAAAATCCAGACAAGAGCACTGCGTTTCACTGTTTGGACAGGTGAACTTGTAGAGCGAACCCTTTGCACCACTGAGTTAGCTGCTTTTGATTACAGCGATGCTTTGTTTTAGAACCCAGGAAAAGTATTAAAGATTTCTTAGCTGTATATTGTCAACAATTCTAGACAACAACGTCTTGGTATAATTTTTTCATTCTTGGGAACCATGTTTATTTAACCCTCACAAGACTGACCAGGCAGAGTAAGTGATATTGTGGATTAGCAAGGCTTGAAAACCTGTGTTGGCCAAAACACAGCCTGAATCTGCCTTCGCATCCATCTGTTCCTCACTGAATTAAGCTGCCTTCTAAAAGAAGTGATGTTCTGAGACAGAGATACATGTTTACACAAGGAGAGACTGAAGCCTGGGGAATTTGGAGGTTGAAGTTCCATAATGCTTATCGTTTGCTCTTTGACCACCCGTAGGGAGGTAAGCTTATCAGAGCTCACGTACGAGCGTCCAGGTACTGTACTTCAACCACTGCTTGAGCTTGCCCCCTCCTCGTTCTGTGAGCTGAAGGCCTCAGGTGCGTGTGGCTTGGTGAGGTTTGGAAGCATTTGCATCTCTGTTTAAAACAAAGGCCATTTTCGTCTGTCTGTTCCCTATGACAGCTGAGTCTCCTGCCTGCTCCTTTTTCAGACATACAGCCTTCTTTTGGTGTGTTTTTCTAACCCTCTTCTCAAACATACTTGATCAGCAGGATCACCTGAGGAACCGTGATTTCTGTGATCGAGCAAGTTGAGGAAACAGTCTCTCAACTTGATTCATGTGACCTGTCCCTTGGAGTTTAATTATTGAGTCCTGTCAAGAACGGAGGCCCATAGTGTGTTGCTATAAGTGCTGTCCCGCATTGCTCTTGGCACTAAATGAACGAAAACGAAAGAAATTAGGAAACAGTCACTCACTTCCTAAGGACCCTTTTTGAAATCAGGGAAGACTCAGTCAATATTGTGAATTATAAAAATACTGATTTATTATTTCCACAATGATGTGAGTGCATACTGTGTGCCAGGCATTTGTGCTGGGGGTATAGAGCCATCAAGAGGCAACTGGTAACATTGATCGAAGTGTTTCTCATGGGATGGATACCAGGTTAATTACTTTACATACATTTTTTTTTTTTCATTTAAACTCCACAACTGTCCTATGAGGTAGGTATTATCACCTTCATTTGAAAATTAAGAAACCGTTATTTCACAAGTTTGACTTGGCCAGGGTTGTGGAGCTAGTAACAGGGAGGTTCAGAATTCAGTCTGTCAAATCCCACACCTCACGCTTCTTACCCCAGTGATTGGCTTTACTATACGCAGTACATATGGCTCCTTATTCTACCTTTTATACCTCAGACAGAGGTTCTCAATTCCGGCTACACTAGAATTCCCCAGGAGCTTTTATTATTTTATTCTATTCCATCCTGTCATAATATATTCTATTCTGGGGAGCTTTTAAAAAGTATCTTTGCCTGGGCTTCACCCTAAACAAATTAAATAAGAATATTTGCTGGGGCCCAGGTACCAACACACAAAGCATCATGAATTGCCATAAGTAATAGATACTGCTTCTGCCAGTCTAATAGTTTTCAGCACTCTACTTGGATTATTTGACTGATTAAGCATTTAAAAGTTCCGAGTAACTGTTCTTCCCTTTTAATAAAATTGGAGGTAGTCAAAATATAGCAAATACTCAAAGAATACAGAAGTTTCCCAAAGAGGGACATGATAATAGATCCATTTAAAGAGGAATTTGGAAACTTGGAGATTTGTTTGCAGGAGAAGTGTAGTCTAGAGTGAGTGATGAGAGATCACCTGGCATCGTGAACACCCATGAACTTCTGGATTTCTTTTCTGGTGAGATTCAGAGAACCTGAAGACTCTTTTAATCTGATGGGGGAAGAAAACCTTGGGACAAATGGTGGTTCAAGAAAGTTTCCTTCATCCTTGGTGAGCACAGGCCACAAATCAACTTTTTTTTTTTCCTTGGTCCAAATGCAAGTAAAATAAAAGCTAAATAGTTTCAGTCTTGCTAACTTAGATGTGTTAATATATGTACTCTAGACTAAAAGGTTTATTTTGAATGCCCTAAGAAAAAATACAGTGTTGAAAAATAGATATCTAAGTTTCTTCAAGCTGTTTGAAAACATTTAATTGCTCAAACAATGCATGTGTCTATACTTATATAAACTTTTAAGTTAAAAATTTTGTATTTCAGGCTTTCAACACTTTGTAAAACATCTATGTCATGGTAGTAATAGCTTGCCTTTATGAAAATGGCCATCTAATTAATTATTGACTCTCCACTAATTAAATCTGATTTTGCCTTGCCTTCAGCCAGGGAGCTGTGACTGTTCCCAGAAAGAGGTTCTTCTCAAAGCATCTGTATCAAATATTAAGAGTAAATAGCTGAAATAATCAGAGTTGTGGTCCATGCGTCCCCTAGAAAGAGAAAGACAGGGAAAGTAAATTTGGGGTCCCTGTGTTTCAAGTTGGATACGCTTCTATGAGAGGGAGAAGATTAAGGTTGCCAAGAGAGGGAGGACTGTTTTAAAACCAATGGGTCCTTAGCCAGAAAAAGGAAGAGCAGTGACTGCCACTCTACTGTCATAAGTAACTTGACTCTTCGCATTTTTAAAACCAAGCCATGAATGCTGATAGAAGACGTGGATCTTAACATTTCAGTGGGGTTGAGTCATTTTATATGAACAGGTCATCTCCTATAAAAAGTAAACAGAGGGGGAAAAAAGAAAAAAAGCAAAAAGAAAAACGTGAAAAATGGCCTCCTTTTTTACATTTCCACATAGGTGATCTCCATACCAGGAGATGAACTTCTTGAACTTGGTTGGGCGGGAGACGGACCTGGTTGGGCGGGAGACTGGAGCCCCTCAGAGAATTTGGGATTCTTCCATTTTTACTGGGAGGGTTGGCAGGTATAACATGTGTTGTTATGTGAGTCCATGAGAGCCTCCAGGGTTCTAACTCCCTGCCTTTCCGTGGGGTGGGGAGTCAGTCGCTCGCTCTGAAGCACGCGACTGGGTTCTGTGTGTGGCTTCCCCATGAGCAGTGGCTTGGGAGTGTCATAGCATGAGAAGCATGCCCTGCCGATCAGCATGTGCCGCCGTCACCTCCTCCATGATCCTGCATGGGCGTGCTCGCGGGCCAGCGGCCTCCGGCTCAGGGGCCCCTTCTTTCCCTACAGAACTCCCTGAAGGCGTCCAATCGGAAGAAGAAGAGAACAAGCTTTAAAAGAAAAGCCAGCAAAAGAGGAACCGAAGTAAGTGCTTGAGGGTGATGGTCCAGGGAAATCCACCTTCCTCTTCACCGTCTCCTCCGTCTGACTCGACCTGGCCCGAGATCCTTTTTCTGATGGATCTCCTGCCACTCTCCTTCATCATACCCTAAGCACACTGGGATTCTGCCTGTTCCTTTAAAATATATACATAAAACCACTTGTCACTTGAGAGAGTGTTTGCTCTTGTCTGTGGAAGTGTTATCCCAAAGATGATAAAGATGAAGATGAGAGCTAGAATGTATCTAGAGCACTTCAAGCCTATAGAATAAAAACAGATCATAAATTCTTGGGGGCAAGTTATAGCTTGAGACACTTTCTCACGTTGAGTGAACCCTGTGAAACAAGATACAGTGTATTTTGGGGGATATTTTGATTTTGGGGGATGGGATGGGGGGTGGCACTGGTTCTGGAAATGTCTCACTGTCATTGCTTTGGGGCTGCTTTTCACGTCGTGGATATATGTCTCAATACTGCTACTTGCTTTCTTTAGCAGGAAAACAAAGGTCGTCCTTTTGTGATAAAACCTATCTCTTCTCCGCTCATGAAACCTTTGCTTGTATTCGTGAACCCCAAGAGTGGAGGCAACCAGGTAAGTCGGTTTTCATGAGTTTCACTTGGAAGTTTCAACACTTTCTTGAAAACACATTTCCTGACACCAAGTGAAATAGCACTGTGGGACTCCTAGCATTGGAAGACAGCCAGTTTCTGCAGTAAGGCACAGCTTTACACTGGACAGGGCCAGGCGAAACCTCGAGGTTCTAGGATTTATCCCTCTGCTTCCACGTCAGGCTTCACTAAAGGTGTCAAAAACCTAACTGCTAACATTTTACTTACAGATTTTCAAGAAAATTCGTGCTACAAACACTTAGTGTTTCAGCTTTCTCAACTCCTATAGTTAGGAAGCCCTTCATGAGCTTGTGTGTGTGTGTAGTTGCTCAGTCATGTCCAACTCTTTGTAACCCCATGGACTATAGCCCACCAGGCTCCTCCGTCCATGGAATTCTCCAGGCAAGAATACTGGAGTGGGTTGTTGTTCCCTTCTCCAGGGGATCTTCTTGACCCAGGAATCGAATCCGGGTCTCCTGCATTGCGGGCAGATTCTTTACTGTCTGAGCCACCACCTGTATTTCTTTCTACTGTAATTGAGACTCAACTACATTTCCCCCTGTCTTCAGAGGGAAGAGAGAATGATGATTTATTACCCATGATAATCATGAACAATAGACACCACCAAGGCTACCAAAAATATATCACCTTTCACAGGTTTCATTTGGTCTTTGCCCAAGTCCTATAGAATGATTAATATCAACCTCATGTGAGGATAACGAATAGCCTTAGAAAAGTAAAATTTAATAATATATCTAATGTACACAGCTCTTTAAAGGATAGAAATTGTTCTAGAATCCAGGTCTTTGTCTCATCATCTAATTCTCGTCCCACTCTGAGGCTTCTTATCAATACTTCTCTGTGGGTTCTGATTTTGCTCTGACTTTCACGTGAGTTTGGATGATATTTCCTGTGTCCATTAAGTGCACATTTTTCATTTTGAGACAAGATTCCCTGAAGTGTCATGTTAAGCAACTTAAAGATTTAAAACTGTTTGAGTCACCTCATATAAGTAGGGAAATCATAGAATTAAGATTGACCCAAGATAATGCTTGTTCTTATTAGTAAAGTTAATGGGTATTTTCCAGATCACATTAATGATAGTAAAGCTTCTCTAATGGGAGCTTCTAATTTAAAGAAATATTACCCCCCCTTTCCTTTCTTCAAAATTATTTTTATTAATTTTTGTTTATGTATTTATTTAATTTTTGGCTGAGCTGGGTCTTCATTGCTGCACGCTGGCTTTCTCTAGTTGCTGCACGTGGGGGCTACTCTCTAGTTGCTTCAAATTTCTCATTGCAGTGGCTTCTCTTGTATAGCATGGGCTCTAGGGAGCAGGCTCAGTAGTTGTGGCAGGTGTTAGTTGCCCCATGGCATGTGGGATCTTCCCGGACCAGGGATCAAACCAGTGTCCCCAGCATTTCAAGGTGGATTCTTAACATTGGACCACCAGGGAAACCTCCAAATTCTTTTTCTTTTTTTAAAACTTTTTAAACAATTTTTTTGATGTGAACCACTTTTAAAGTCTATATTGAATTCATTGGGCTTCCCAGGTGGTGCAGTGGTAAAGAATCCCACCTGCCAATGCAGGAAACACAGGAGACTCGGGTTTGATCCCTGGGTTGGAAAGATCCCCTGGAGTTGGAAATGGCAACCCACTCCAGGATTTTTGCCTGGAAAATTCCATGGACAGAGGAGCCTGGTGGGTTACAGTTCATGAGGTTGCAAAGAGTTGGACAAGAGTGACTGACCGAGCATATTGAATTTGTTACGATATCGCTTCTGTAAACGTTCTGTTTTGTTTGGCCATGAGGCATGTGGTATCTTAGCTCCCTGACCAGGACTCCAGCTCATGCCCCCTGCATTGGAAGGCAATGTCTTAACCACTGGACTGCCAGGGGAGTCCCCCCAAAATTCTTAATAATAATTCTTCTGTTAAAAGTCTGTATTAACATTGTAGAGAATAGAGAAAAGAAATGCTATTAAGTAGAGATTTTTAACATCCTGCTTTTTTGGTTTACTGAGTGATGATCTTCATGTTGTAATGATGGTGATCCTAAAACTACCTCTTGAGAAATTTCTTGGGAGTGAAGTTCAGTTTGCTCTGAATCTTAACTCCTTCTCTAGGTATAGTCTTTCCATAGCCTAACTAGGGTTGAGGGTGTGGTTGGGGACCATGGAACAGAGTGCAGTTAATTAATGTCAATGACTCCATGATTTTGGCCACCTGAGCTCCACATGCTAATTAATGTCAGGTACATTTTATCATGAGAGTCTATGTAAAATGCATTAATTGAATTCTTATAAGCTTTTCCTTTAAGGCATTTAGAAAATTGTAGATGATCTCTGCTTTTGAGGAGGGGGCAGTCCAGTTAAGACACAGCCTGTTCCTGTTTCAAACTCTGTATAAATTATTAAAGACAGGGACTTCAGAGGTGATCTAAGATTGTTTCTTCTTTCACTAAATAGAAAACAGCTCAAGGAAGCAGAAGTGAATTTTCTAAGGATATTGTGTTTGTTAATGACACAAAAGGGGCGAATGGGAAAAAGAATCTGAGCAAGGAGATGTGAACATTAAGGAGATGTGAATTCTAAATTGAGTGGATCAGACCACAAGTGCTGTGAAATTTCAGAGGCAAGCAGTCGCTTGGGAGTGATAAGGAAATGGTGTCAGGGAAGTGGCTGAAGCAGAAGATGGACACCACTTAGTTTTGCAGAGGAAACTAGGGTCGTGCCCTCTTCTTCCTCTTGCATCACATTCCTGTTCATCCTTTACTGCTCAGTAGCACCTTTCTGAACAACTGCTCAGAACTAATTGGCTTGTCTACTGTGCTCCTGAAGTCCGTGGCGCACACGTGGACTATGTAAATTGCATCATTAAGTCCTGTACTGTGTATACCATGTGAGTCTACCGAAGAGATACAGGCTTCGTTAATGCCAGGGCTGCACCTCTGAACCCATGATTTCTAGTACATAGTGCATAGGAATGAACTATAATTGTTCAACCAGCAGTATGTGTAGAAGGTGGGATGTTGTGATGAAAGTGATTCATTTTGAGCACAGTATAATGGGTAGAGCATGCATATTAAGTTATTAGAAATGTGATGAAAGATTAGAAAGAACTTGTGGAGCAGTGTCTTAAAACCTGGCTGAGGATTTTGGATTTATATAATAAAAATTTGTTTTTTGCTATTTAAAGATTTTTTTTTTTTAGTTTTGAAAAATATTTTTTTAAATAAAGGAGTAATATGATGGCAAATTAATTAGACACATTGAGAATACTTATAGGACAGGAGGCTATTCATTAGCATAAATTAGATAGAGGACCTTGTTGTTTATATATTCTATATAAAATAGTTAGCATTTACTAATCCCAAACTTCCAATCTTTCCTTCAACAACAAGGTCCTACTGTATAGCACAAGGAACTATATTCAACATCCTGTGATGAAGCATAATGGAAAAGAATATGAAAAATAATATATATATATATTATATGTATATCTGAGTTACTGTGCTGTATAGCAGAAATTAACATTGTAAATCAAATGTGCTTCAATAAAATTTTTAAAAAATTGGATAGAGAGCTTAATGGATGGACCAATGAATAGATGGGTAGACCTGCGGACTAAAGGATGGATGTGTGGATGAATGAATGGGCATATGGATGAATGGAAGTAAGGTATCAAGATTTTCCAGCTGATTATCTGGAAAGTGGCTTTGTTATCAATGAATTTTCAGGAAAGGGAAGAATTATTTTGGGAAAGATTTTGAAATGTGTTTGAAGAATTTGAGATCACAGTGAGGTATTCAGGTTTTAAAACTGGCCTGTTATTAGAAGCAAAAAGCTTCATGACCTTGCTGTCACTTGGAGGCACTTTGGCTTATCAATGCATTGCCCTAATGATGTCACCTCCAGAGTACCTAGGATTCTCAGAAATGTGACTAAGCAAATCAAAATGAATAATACATAACTTTAAGCTTCTGTATATTTCCTCTGTAGAATTCTTTTTTTAAAAAATATTTATTTATTTGGCTCTGCCGGATCCCAGTTGTGGCACAGGGGTTTCCATTCTTCACTGCGGCATGTGGGATCTTTTGTTGGAGCGTGCAGGATCCTTTCTTTTAGGATCCTTTTTTAGCAGCATGTGGGATCTAGTTCCCCGATCAGGGATGCAACCCAAGCCCTCCCCCCACCTCCCTGCAGTGGGAGCTTGGAGTCCCAGCCACAGGACCACCAGGAAAGTCCCTCGAATTCTTTACTAAGCATAATACATACAAAGAACCTTGTTTCTAAGCACAACATGGAATGTTGAGAAAGCTGAAGAGAAATCCAAACACTCATCCATAATTAGAATCTTTCAAACTGACCTCCATATATTTACAGTTCATATATTTATGGTTGCTTCTTCAGTGTTAGGATGGTACACCTCTAACCACCCCCCACCCCCAGCTGTGTTGAGCAGGGCAGAGTCATGGTCAGGGGTGACCTAACTCCTCTTTCAGGTCTAGCTGTGGCCATTCCGTGCCCTTCACGCTGCACATGAGTCAGCTGTAGGATGGGGGCAGTCAGAGAATGAAGTAAACCACCCCACTCGGCAAAACAGAATCAGAGGAATGGAGCTTCTTATTCCTCAGCTCCCTTGACTCTCTGACCCAAAGGAGCCACAGTTGAGACCAAGAGGCAGAGAAAGAGCAGACGGTGGTGGCAGTGAAAACGAAGCAGGTTACCCCCAGGAAGGAGGAAGCGGGAAGGATGTGCATGTGTTTTCTTACCTGGAGTCTCTCCTTGTGGAACATTCTGTGCTCACACCTTACATGATGTGGTATTCTCCTTTGAGAAGAAGGCCATTCACGTTTATTTACCTTAGAAACAAGTTGAGATTAGTAACATGACCTCTGTGTTTGTTTGACATCCTCAGACAACCTTTGAAATGCCATTCATCAGAATCTTTATCTGGAAATTTTCAGTTTTGGGAAAATTCAGGAAATTTCATCCTGATGTTAGGGTTCAGTCCAGGGAATTTCTATCTGGACTCTCCCCTCTTATAGTTCAGTAGCTTTCAAATTTCTGTGTAAATCGAACTCATGGAAACACTTGTTAGACTTGTTCTACCCTATAAAATCTGGTGCCGTGTGTCTGGGGTGAGGCCCAGGAATGCCACTGATGAGCATCTCAGATAATTCTGACATCAGTCTTTTGTGGAAATCATTTAGGGACACATCATTAGAGTCATATCAAGGTTTCTTGAGATTACCTGGGCCTTGTGTGAGGAGCACAGTGGGTGAGAATTTATTGGAGATGAAAGTTTATTTTTTTGTTTGAAAAATAGCATCTCAGCTTGTCCTTACTGTCTTTAGGGAGGCTCATCTCTTAGCCCAGAGAAGTGGTTCTCAGCTCCCACTGCCTCTAAAGACCCCAGCAGCCTTTACCCAGACAGTGATATCTGTTCCACCCCATGCTAAGACCTGTGAGGACAGGGCACCTTAACTGGTCTAAGCTCCTAGATGATTTTCTTATCTAGCAAGTGTTAAGAATCATGGCCTTTTTTCCTCTCAAGCTTCAGTGTGCATGGATCAACTGGGGATCATGTTAAAATGCAGATTCTGATTCAGTGAGTCAGGGTGCCTCTGAAATCCTGCTTTTCTGACAAGCTTCCTGGTTGTCAGCCACCATTTCTGCGGCTTGGAGACCACACTGATTCGCAGGAGTTTACAGCAATTAGTAGAGAAATGGGACTTCCCAGGTGGCACTAGTGGTAAAGAATCCTCCTGCCGATGCAGGAGATGCAAGACACAAGACACGTGAGTGCGATCCCTGGGCCAGGCAGATCCCCTGGACTCTAATTTTTGATTGTTAAATCAGGGCTTTTGCCTTTAAAGAATTGATTTGTCTTGCTCATCTGTGTCTAGATATAAAGTACTCCCCCCACCCCTTTCTGTTCTTGAAGGTTAGGCTTCAGACTTAAAACACACACACACAAAACCTTCTATCTATTCTTCAAATAACTAGACTATATTGCCATCTGCTGGCAATTAAAATGCCTATAGCTCTTTTTTTTTTTTCTTCAGTGTTTTTTCAGAACATTTCCAACACTTGGCAGGAAGATACTGAGCTGAACATGGGGGCGGTTTTTATATCCTGTTTTTTAAACAATGACTTCTTTTAAACAGATATGTTTGTGTGTTAGTCACTTGGTCTTGTCCGACTCTTTGCAACCCCATGACTGCAGCCCACCAGGCTCCTCTGTCCATGGAATTCTCCAGGCAGTAATACTGGAGTTGATTGCCATTCCGTTTTCCAGGGGATCTTCCAGACCCAGAGGTCAAACCTGGGTCTCCCGCATTGCCGGCAGATCCTTTACCGGCTGAGCCACCAGAGAAGCCTCCTTTAAACAGATGCTTCACAGTAATTGCCTCTTTTTCTAACCTTTCAGGTTAGAACACATACTGGGTGTTCTGCAGAGCTTTGGAGGTCGGTGGTATGGCTGTTACTGGTGGGATGTGAGCTATGTGAGGGAACATTCACTAGAGTCAGGGGCTATGATATCAACTTTAGTGTCTCCTGCTGCAGAAAAGAAGAAAGATAAACTTTACTTCTGCGTGATCCCCTCCTCGGTGTGGAAACCTAAGGGCTTGAGAAAGAGCCCCCACCGCTTACACGTATCTCTGCTTTAACTTCAACACTTAAATGTTTTTTTGGATGCCCCTGGCTCATTAGCATGTTTGTACCTGAGTCTTATGGACCTTTCTGATGTCTGTCAGTGTTTCCTGCTTTCACACTGGGTCTCCTTCACTCTCCATCACAAATTTCATCTTCAGTGACATAGATTATACATTCATGGTTAGGCAAATGTCTTTCTTTTAACTGAGCTGTAGCTGATTTATAATATTCCATTCGTTTCAGGTGTCCAACATAGTGATTCAGTGTTCTTGTAGGTTAGGCTTCATTTCAAGTTTTCCTAGAATATAGGCTTTATTTCCTGTAAGCAGGTGATCTGTCCACTAGTTATTCTAGCCAGGCAGTCCTCAGAGTCAAGGGTCCAGACTTTGGGTGCTTACACTGTTCGGTGTGAAATCCCAGGGTTCAGGTGTGGTATGAGTTGGACCCCTGGATGGGAGTTCCCAGGGAGCTTATCAGCAGGTTATAGGAGGAAAGGATGTTCAGTCTGTGGACAGGCTAATACCGACCAAGTTCGCACCCCTATCCGTGGACAGGCATTCCCACATCGCGGGCACCTCTCCTGAGTCAGGCCAGGGAAAGTCAACCCAGGTAGGAGGAAAGAGGAGACAAGAAGAAGTAACTTCAAATCTCAATCCCCAAACTACTTCTTAATACTGAACAAACCACCTCAATGAAGATGATGTTCTCTGTCAGGAAGCATGTAACAAGAGGCTTCCTGTGTGCTGTTTTGGATCTGTCAGGAGCCCTCTGGCCCTTATTAATTCCTGAAGATTCAGGAATTAAGAGGAGAGGCACACCCTTTCCTGGGGCTGAGGAATCCAGGCATTTCTTATCACGGTGATAAGTACCTTCTTCCTCTTTATGAACCACACGGTAAAAGGTGATTGTTTGCAGCTCTCTCTTTGATAGGGATCGCATTATGTTTTGTAAATCTGGAATTTTAATCTTTATCTTTGCTGAGAATAACTACCTTATATATGCACACACCATGTTGATTAATAAAACACCTTTGCTCCATCAGAGCTTGGGTCCCCATGTCTTTCTTTCTTTCTTTCTATTCCTTCTTTCTGTCTTTCTCTCTCTGTCTATTTCTGGCTAATTCCTTGGAGCGCGGAGGCCCGCTGAGCTCACTTTCTTGCCCGGGCTTCTAAGACCCTCTCGAGAAGGCGCACTGCGCCTTCACCCACTCGAGAGGGCGCCTGGCGCCCACATGCAGCAGCGCGAACCCTAAGAACAGGGCTCTATTGGCTTTCCACGTAAACCAGGGGATATCAGCCTCTTTCTCTCTCTTGCTTTCTTATCGTTGACTCAGGACCACCAGGTTCCGGTCCATTAAAGGACCAACAGTTCTCTACTGTGCTCAACCTAAGCATAAATCAAAAACCATTATTTTTATTTTTTTTATTGAGGTAGAGCTGATTTACATTGTCGTGTTTCTGGTGTACAGTGAAGTGATTCAGTGTGTGTGTTTTCTTTATCATTAGGCTTATTAGAGGATACTGAGTGATACTGCCCTGTGCTTTGCAGCAGGATCTTGTTGTTTATCTGTTTTATATAATAGTTTGTATCTGCTAATCCCAAACTCCTAATGTGTCCCCTGCCCCTTTTCCCCTTTAGTAACCGTAGGTTTGTTTTCTATGTCTGTGAGTTTCTGTTTCGTAAAGAAGTTTGTGTTACAGTTTTAGATTCCACATCTAAGTGTTATCACATGATATTTGTCTTTGACTTACTTCACTTAATATGATAATCTCTTGTTCCATCCCTGTTGCTGCAAATGACCTTATTTATGGATGAGTAATATTCTATTATGTGTATATATATATACACACATACATATATACACACATTTATATATATACATGCATTTATTCAGAAAACTAAGATCATGGCATCTGGTCCCATCACTTCATGGCAGATAGATGGGGGGACAGTGGAAACAGTGGCTGACTTTATTTTTTTGAGCTCCAAAATCACTGCAGATGGTGATCGCAGCCATGAAACTAAAAGACGCCTACTCCTTGGAAGGGAAGTTATGACCAACCTAGACAGTGTATTAAAAAGCAGAGACATTACTTTGTCAACAAAGGTCTGTCTAGTCAAGGCTATGGTTTTTCCAGTGGTCATGTATGGATGTGAGAGTTGGACTATAAAGGAAGCTGAGCGCCTAAGAATTGATGCTTTTGAACTGTGGTGTTGGAGAAGACTCTTGAGAATCCCTTGGACTGCAAGGAGATCCAACCAGTCCATCCTAAAGGAGATCAGTCCTAGGTGTTCATTGGACGGACCAATGTTGAAGCTGAAACTCCATACTTGGGCCACCTGATGCGAAGTGCTGACTCATTTAAAAAAGAAAAAAAACCCTGATGCTGGGAAAGATTGAAGGCAGGAGGAGAAGGGGACAGCAGAGAATGAGATGATTAGATGGCATCACCGACTCAATGGACATGAGTTTGGGTAAACTCCGGGAGCTGGTGATGGACAGGGAGGCCTGGCATGCTGTGCTTCGTGGGGTTGCAGGGAGTTAGACACGACTGAGCAACTGAACTGATATATATAAAACATCTTCCTTATTCATTTATCTGTGATGGAACTTGGGTTGCCTCTATGTCTTGGCTATTGTAAATAGTATTGCTATGAACATTGGTGTGCATATATATTTTCAAATTAAACCTTTCTCTGGATATGTGCCCAGGAGTAGGACTGCTATATCGTATGGTAGCTCTATTTTTAGTTATCTGAGGAACCTCCATACTATTGTTCATAGTAACTGCACTGATTCCCTTTTCTCTACACGCTCTCCAGCATTTATTGTTTGTAGACTTTTTGATAACCCACTCCAGTACTCTTGCCTGGGAAATCCCATGGACAGAGGAGCCTGGTAGGATACAGTCCATGGGGGCGCAAAGAGTTGGGTATGACTGAGCGGCTTCACTTTCACTTTTCACTTTCATGCTCTGGAGAAGGAAATGGCAACCCACTCCAGTATTCTTGCCTGGAGAGTCCCAGGGATGGGAGCCTGGTGGGCTACCATCTATGGGGTCACACAGAGTCGGACACAACTGACGTGACTTAGCAGCAGCAGCAGCAGCAGACTTTTTGATGAAAGCCTTTCTGATCATTGAGGTGATAACCTCATTGTGGTTTTGATTTGCACTTCTCTGATAATTAGTGATGTTGCATGTCTTTTGTGTGCCATTTCCAAAGGCCCTACCTTCATGTTGAGGGTGAGTTTTAGAGAACAGCCATCAGTGTATAGCACAAACCAAGCCATCGAGCCCCTTTGATAGGTCTAGGGCCTGGATGTCTAGCTCCTTAGTCTGTAGTTAGACTGATGTATCAATATGTAAGTCCTGTCCTCCTGATTCAAGCACTTTAGGGACTCCCATTTCCTGCAAAACAAAGCCCAAGCTCCATAGCCTATATCAGCGGTCCCCAGCCTCAATGGCACCAGTGACTGGTTTCGTGGAAGACAATTTTTCCATGGACTGTGGGGCGATGGGGTTGGAGATGGTTTCAGGATGATTCAAGTACATTTATTGTGCACTTTATTTCAATTATTATTATGCTATGATATATAATGAAATATTTATGTAACTCACCATAAGACATAATCAGTGGGAGCCCTGAGCTTATTTTCCTTCAACTAGATAGTTGAGCTCAGGCAGTAATATGAGTGATGGGAAGCAACTATAAAAATACAGATGAAGCTTCCCTTGCTCACCTGCTACTCATCTCCTGCTTTGCTGCCTGCTTCCTGACAGGCTGTGGACAGGTGGTCCATGGCATGGGAGTTGGGGACCCCTGGTCTATATGAATTAATCTGCAACTCACTTGTGCAGTTTCATCTCCCACCACCCTGGCCTCATGGTCCAAAGACTGAAAGGAATATAGTTTTTCCATGATACATCTTGCTGCTTCACATGGGTTGTGCCTAAAACATTTTTGTCTACTTCATCTAAAAACAAATGGTTAACTCGACTCATCTTTCAAGACTTTGTCTTGAAAGCCTTCGTCCAGTCCCCACAGTTGGGCTTTGAGTATCTCCACTGGTCACTCATACACTTCAATTGGCATCTTCATCATAGCATTGACCATCTTTAGTGAGTGAATTTATTTTGTGCTGAGCTCCTGGGTGTGCACATGGGTAGAGATTAGGAGCCTAATGCAGATTTATTGCATAAATCAGGTATTCCTTTGGGATTGTTTGGGCTAAGAGATTTCTTCACCTCTTCCTCCTGCTATTAGATTTTCCTCAGATGTTTCTTATGGACAGTTCTTTTTATGATCTAGAAAATATTTCCATGATGTAAACCAAGGCTTTCTTAGTAGCATAGACCATTTAGGCTTGCGTGAGAATTTCAGTGCTTGATGTGCTGCTGTTTGACCCATTCTTAGTTGATTCTTTTTACCCCCAAATTACTATATTCTATGAATAATTCAGAGAACTTCCTTTTGAGAACAAGATCTTCTCTGTCTTGTCCATCTCCTGATTCCCTTACGTAAAACTATACCTGGCCTTTGGTAGGTGAATGGATGAATACTGTTTGTTTCTATCTAGAAAAGTGTATCTATTTTCTTGAAAGTTGTTTAATGATGTCCTACTCTGTTTCCTGACACCTAGAGCTGAAGAGAACAATGTTTTACCATTCCATAGGCATGTCCAATCTCACAATATCTTAAAAAATTCTGTGGTCAATGAGGTATTACATCTACAACCTTATATGTGAGAACACTCTTCAGAGTGTATTAGAATTGCTGTATAAGACTTTATTTAGAGAAAGCTAAAAAAAAACCTCTTGCCCAGAAATTCAGCTTTTGCAAGGCATATAGCATGTGATGGCCATGAGAGTATTTGGAACTTGCTAGTGAATTCTGTGGAGAAGGCAATGGCACCCCACTCCAGTCCTCTTGCCTGGAAAATCCCATGGACGGTGGAGCCTGGTAGGCTGCAGTCCATGGGGTCGCGAAGAGTCGGACACGACTGAGCAACTTCACTTTCAGTTTTCACTTTCATGCATTGGAGAAGGAAATGGCAACCCACTCCAGTGTTCTTGCCTGGAGAATCCCAGGGATGGGGGAGCCTGGTGGGCTGCCGTCTATAGGGTCGCACAGAGTCGGATACAACTGAAGCGACTTAGCAGCAGCAGCAGCAGTGAATTCTGTAAATGATGGAGTAGACTTAATCTTGTCTGTGAGAAAGAAAGAAATCACCCTTTTCCTGGTGAGTTAGTACTTGTCCACCCATTCAATTCTATCGAGTAAATTGTATCTATTAAAGCCCTAAAGTAGCTCATCCTAGCAGTAACAGCAGAATTAATAGAACTGAATGTGTGCTAGGCGTCTTTTCTTTACCCACCAAGATTGACTTAATACAGTGCAATGCATTATTCAGACACTGACCATTTTTGCTCACGAATATATTTTAGAAAGGTTACTTTTAAAATAAGAAATTGTATTATGCCTAAAGGTAAACACTTAAAGGGCAGCCTTGAGTGTTTATGCAAGTCACCCCTGCTCAGTTCCAGAGAGCCTCATTCCACTAGGCTGCAGTATAAGTAGAAGCATGGGGCGCAAAATTTACCGGCCTTAAAAAATAATCCTTCTTCAAAAGGGTTACTGTAGACAATTAGGTGTCCTACCTAACACAGAATGAGCAAAAACCAAAACAGTGTGGACACCCAAACCTTTTAGAGAAATTTGAAGATTGAAAAAAACCTTCTCAATGCTTCTTATTTGTATTTTTTGAAAGGTGCTAATTACCTAGTATTATATGTGTAAGAGAAGCTGAAATTGAAATGCACACTCTACCAGAGCCAAAGGTGACAAGAAGGGAGTAATTAACATTGATAATACACATTGCCCTAGGAATCTAAAAGTGAAAAATTAATTTTCTAGCAAGTCAGTTGGAAGTTTTTAATAAGCCAGTTGGTCATTAAAATGACTCTGGTGTTACCTACGAAACATAAAAGTATCTGAAATAATCCCAACTGACTTGATACCAAGGTCTGGTATGGAAAGAAGAGAGCAGTCTAGTATTTAGTTACTGTTATATATCTAAGCCTATGTCTGAATTTTATAGGAAGGGAATCATGTCATTTGGTGAAACTGAAGGATTGGGTTAATTGTAATAATTAAGGATAGAGTGTTTTTCCTAAATTTATAGCAAGCACATGATAAAGCAGAACTTTTAAATTATAGGTTTGGATGAGATGTGGAACAAAAGACCTACATTGGCCTCTGCAACAACTGGCATAACAATGTGATAATTATAAACTACACTTTAGCCCTCACAGCCTCAAGTGTAATTTAATGAATAGATTAACAAGGAGCAAAAAAGAAAGGGACTAACACTTACAAAGGCCTGTTTTGTGCCACGTGCTATGCTGGATATGTAACTATTACTGATTCATTTAATTCTCATGATCACCCTGGGAAGTTGACGTTGCCGTATTTTACATGCCGAATTTCTACAAGATTATAAATGTTCACAGTCACCCGGTTGGAACATCCAAGTTAGCTCTGTCTCAAGTATCGTGCTGTTTCTACTATAACAGGATGACTCTCAGACACAGAATATAGGTATACAAACAGGAATATTTTTAAGAAAGAGCAATTATGATAGCTAGTTAAGGGACTATAATTAGAAGCAACAGATGCTACCCAACCAATCAGATATTATTTGCTGTGGTTGATAGTGATCTAAAGTGAGGCACCCTACTCAGTTTTAAACCTCTTTTGAAACTGCCTCATGTAAAAATTATTCTTTTATTGTTTTGCTCAATTCACTTGAAGAAATGACCTCTAGAAGTGCCTTGTATTTGCCATGATGACAGCTCTATAAATGTTGCAGTTACTTGAGACACTCCAGAAATGGTTTTGAGAAATAGACACAGGTATAGACATGGAAATTGAAAAATGTCAAAGTAAGATTTGGAAACACCAACTAGAGAAATCATATATTATAAATAATGGGGAACCTGAGATACTTTTGCTGTAGTTAAAAACATTTGTTTCAAGAAAATTATATTTAGTTAATACTGTCCATATTTCATACTATGCAAAGACAGTAGTGATCTGCATAATAAAATAAAAATTAATGTTAAATTGCATAAGGTGACTAACTTTCCTATGTGGATTTTCATGAATTAAATAATGATGACAAAAGCTAATAAGGCTCAATCATTAAGCACTCACTGCATGCCATCCACACTGTGTTTAATCTTTGCAGCAAGTCTGTGAAGGGCTTCCCAGGTAGCACTAGTGGTGAAGAACTCCCCTGCCAGTGCAGGAGATGTAAGGGACACAAGATGGATCCCTGGGTTGGAAAGATCTCCCGGAGGAGGAAGTGGCAACCCACTCCAGTATTCTTGCCTGGAGAGTCCCACGGACAGAGGAGCCTGGAGGGCTGTGGTCCATAGGGTCACAAAGAGTTGGACGTGACCGAAGTGACTTAGCACACAGCACAATGTGAAGTAGGCATTTTAATCTCTGCATTGAGAGCTGAGCTTAATGAAGTTGGAAAAATTGCTCAGAGTTACATAAGTTAACAGAGTGTATTGTAAGTATTCAACCTATGTATAGAGATGGCCAAAGCCCATGACTTTTAACTACTACTCTATACTGTTTATTATTGATATTATTTTTCAGAACAGGATTTTTTATTCTTTAAATGAGGAGCTAATATTTGGAAGCCTCTTCCTATTATTGTCTTGTTTTGTTGTTGTTGTTACAGGGAACCAAAGTCCTGCAGATGTTCATGTGGTACCTGAATCCACGGCAAGTCTTTGACCTTTCTCAGGAAGGACCGAAAGATGCGTAAGTCTGGAAGTACCCTCCGTGGTTCATACTGTTTTAGGCGAGTGAGAAGATCTTTCTGTTTCGGGGTTCTGCTTTATTATTTGATTACATCATGAAGTATTTTCTGTCTTTCATCTACTTGCTCACCTCTGCTACTCTCCCTCTAAAACTTCACCTGATGTTTCCCCTCTTCACTGGCGAAGTTTTATTCAACGCATATCTAGTGAGTTGTTAATTCCTCGTGTATTTGTTGCTTAGACACGTGTAACTGTAGATAAGGAGCAAGTCTGAATTGAGAAGGATCCATCCTTTTTCTTCTTCTGCATGTACGGCTTTGGAGATGTGCCTTAACAGGAACAAGTGTATCTGTGGAGAATGGCCATGATCTGTTTATGAATGTGTTTGTTTATTTGATTTAGAGATTGCGTGTATATGCATCCATGACCACTTGTGAAGTGAAGGAATTGATTATACCTGTAGATTCCATAGCAGAGTGGGGGAGACAGTCTAGCTCCTGTTTAATCCCTTATTTGAGCCTCTCAGAAATTTCATTCTCTATTTTTTGTTGAAAGGGGTGAAAAATAAAGTCTAGTTTTAGGTGACATGTATCTTATATCTTCCTTTTGGTGGAAGGGTGTATGGTAGGGAAGAGCCAGGGCCATTTCTGCTGTTGTCTGATTTCCTTTTTAAACCCATCTAATAAGACAGTTCAGATTTCATCTGTTAAACCTTAGAGCTAAAGAGATACTAACTACTTTTCAATAAGTAGTATCAGAGGCAAAGAGGTACTCAGATAATTTCTAGAAAAATAATATTCCTCTATGAAATGGATAAATTATATATTTTAAGCATGCAGGAGAACATTAATTATGAAAATTAATTTCTGTTGTCATTCTTCTAATCTATGAACTTCTTTGCCACTAGAGTTTGCTATAAGACTTCTTTTTTTTTCCCTGCATTCAGATGTATTAAGGCAAATCTACTATCCTGGGTTTTGTCCTTTTATGTTTACTTTCCTTAAGATTTTATCATTTTCAGTTAGCCTTCAGGTAGGTAACTTCATAGATCACAATGAAGAATATGGCAAGACAGGAACTGTTTTCAGAAAAAATGTCATTTAATGTAAATAAGGTGATGTTTCTGGAATAGAGCCATTAGAATCTTCACTTCAGCAGGCATTTTAGTAGGGGAAGTGTCATTGCGTTTTCTTCAGAGACAACAGGAAGGATCTAATTTCAAGCAGACAAAATCAAAATAAAGAAAATTCGGTGCATCTTCTCTCTTTGGGCTGAGAAGTATAAATGGAGGTTTTAGTATTAGCAAGTGAGTGAAATTGTGGGTGCAGTTGTAATAATGCTAGTGGGGTGTCCCATCTCTCTGAAGAAGGTTTTCTAGGGTTAAGAGTGGGAGATATAAGTCTGAAAAATAAATAGATCTGAGGAAAGCTAATCAAATATAAGGAAGAGACTTATAAGGACTACGGATTAATGATGGTTTTGTTTGAGAAAGGAGGAGGAGAATGACTAGAAAGAAAAAGAAGGAAGTTGACACTAATGAGGAAAATAATGTGAGTTGACACATTAATCGGAGTTATGGGAAATAAGCGCTAGGATGTTCCAATACTGGCCACTTAAAAACGGTGTTTACTGCCAACCTCTAATCTGATTGTTGGAGTCAGTCCTCTTGTGATCACTCCGATCGAGTCACTTTGTAGCTAGTTTTGAAGGTATTACCATCCTCATGATTATGCATTTTCCTCACCTGCCCCTCCCCCTCTTTTGTGCTGTGTGTTGGAATAATGCTCTCTGCCATGGCCAGGGATAGGCTCTCTCATTAACTTTTTCCTCTGTTTCCCCCACAGGCTTGAGCTGTATAGGAAGGTACCAAACCTGCGGATTCTGGCCTGTGGTGGGGATGGAACGGTAGGTCCTTGGAAGAGAATCCAGTTCTCTTCCTGGTTTCTTCCGTCTGGCATTTGTTCTCCTGGAAACATTTATCTTTCTTCATTCCCACCTCACAGTCTTTCCAGTCCCCTAAGCATGGGTCCCCGACCTCTGGGATCTAATACCCGATGATCTGAGGTGGAACTGATATAATAAGAATAGGAGTAAAGTGCACAGTAAATGTAATGCACTTGAACCATCCTCCCCCAACCCCGGTCATTGGAAAAATTATCTTCCATGTAACCAGTTCCTGGTGCCAAAAGGTTGGGGACCACTGCCCTAAAACATTTGTCTCTTATGTGAATCTAAGCCCCTAAGGGTTAGGAGGGACTCTTGTTATTGGCGTTAAGGATTCAGTCTTGATCTTTCTAAATTCTGTTCCCCGTCCCCCTGTTCTGTCTCTTTCCCTGTTCCACAAAGTAAGAATCATTAGAATGAAGTGATCACTAGAATGAAGATCACTAGATCACTAGAATGATCTTATGATCACTAGAAGTGATCTTCTAGCCAGATCACTAGAATGAAGATCATAGATGACTAAATGATTTTTAAAACAGAAACTGACCTATTTCCAGATATTCTTAATAGTTGGTCACAATTCTGGAAGAGAAATATGCATACACAATTGAATTATTGCCTTTTTTTTTTTAACTCATGGAAATAAAAGTTAGAATATTGACCAACGTTTTATCTTAAAGATCATAGTTGGTCCTCTTTGGAGTCATTTTAGGAGAAGAGATGGAATTGGGCTGACGTTTAACATCACGGTGTATTTCCCCCAGTTTGTCTCATCTGTTTCTCAGTTTGCCCTCTACTTATGTTGCTATATTTAGCAAAGGCAAATAATTGAGAATGGTGACATTTAGATTTTGCTGTTCAGTATCTTTTCTTCTGTATTTAGAGTTTGATCTCATAGGATTTTATTATGAACTATCTTTGGCTTTTCTCTAATTTTCCTAATTAGAATGTTTTATTCTCAAAGGTAGCAACAGAATCTTCTAATTTTATCTCTCACAGCACGTGAGCACTTAATGCTCCACTGAATACACATTGTATACTAATAAGCACAACCAGAAAGAAATTAAACAGTGATTCCACTAGTCCTTTAAGATTTTCTATGGAGAGGAAAACAATTTTCAGTTGAAAAAATAGTGTTTACTATTCTTTGAGACTCTGATACACATTATTAGCTTATAAAACTCATTATAAAGCCTTAAAGAAGCCAAACCTATTTTGCTTTGCTTAACCTGGTGCTTTCCAGAATTATTTGACTGTTGCGATACCCCTGGTATCCTGAATTCAGGGTCCTTTCTCTCTCTTAAATGACAATGACCTCAAATCCGTGTTGGCTGCCTGTGCCATCTTCATATCTTGGGCTTCGTCATGGACTGGCTGTTCCACCTTCCAAACTTCCCCTTATCCCCTGCGTCTCCCCTCACCTCTCTCTGCCCACCCCCATCCATTCAGCGGGTATGTGTAGAGAGCACTGTTCTAGGTTTTGTGGTATTGAAGTATTCTCTGCAATTAGAGAAATGTTTGGAAACATGGAAATTCAAAGCATAAAGGAAAGAGAAAGAAGAGCCAAGTCCAGACACATGTGAAACGTTTGTAATTATGGAGTCAGAGCTGAATTTCAAAAGAAGAGAAAAAGATAGAAGTTTTATCTATCTTATCACCAGTAGTCTTATCAAGAAAAACAACCCCCAAAGAAGTTTCAAGACAGGCAGTGATGATATTATTAAGAGACTGAAGGATTACTATGGATTTGCAGACTAGGAGGTAACTGGTGGTTTTCAGGAAAATAGTTTTAATAGAGTGCCTGGGACAAAACCCAGAATGAGAGAGATTTGTCGTTGTCGCTAAGTTGTGTTTGCCTGTTTGCAACCCCGTGGACTGCAGCAGGCAGGCCAGGCTTCCCTGTCCTTCACTATCTTCTGGAGTTTGCTCAAATTCATGTCCATTGAGTCAGTGATGCCATCAATGGGACAAAACCCAGAATGAGTGAGATTTGGGACCACCCTAATGAGTTATGGGATTCCCTGGTGGCTCAGATGGTAAAGAGTCTACCTGCAATGAAGGAGACCTGGGTTCGGTCCCTGGGTTGGGAAGATCCCCTGGAGATGGGAATGGCAACCGACTCCAGTATTCTTGCCTGAAGAATTCCATGGGCAGAGGAACCTGGTGGGCTACAGTCCATGGGGTTGCAAGGAGTCCGGACATGATTAAGCAGCTAATAAGCAACACGCATAATGAGTTCTAATGAGCAGATCCAATCACAGTGTTGAATTTCTAGAGATACTTTCTGGTGTCATTAATGTCACCTTCTTGACTCGTAGACTACCTGGTTCTCCTGCTTTTCTTATCTCTTCTAGCATCTCTTCTTTAAATATACCATAATTAGGTGTCTTTTTGGTATCTTCCAGATACCATAATTAGGTATCTGGAAGACCTAGACCATAGTAGGATGTATGTAACTGGATGTAACTTCTCCTTTATGTTCTAGGAGCTTTTTCCTCCCTGGTACCTTATCTATGATCCTAGCTTCAGTTTTTACATCCTTCTACATAGTTCAGAACTGCAGTAGACATTTATATGTACAACAGCTATGAAAAGTGGTATGTTTCCCTTAGAATTGATGCATTCTTTTGAGCTAATTATTTTTGTCAGTGGTAACCTCTGTAGTCCAATCATGTAGAATCAAAACTTTGCATGTCTTCTACCTTATATAAAACCAGATTTTATTTTACCTTGTTAAAACAAGTTATGCTGTGAAAGGTATCTGGGGTTCATGATGTGTTTATCCAGGTACGTGATTAACATTTTTAATTTTATCAGTTTAGAATATGAAACTTTTAATTTTGAGTGTTTGTTTGAAGGAGAGGCCTGCTGATGGAATCATGAAGAGAAACTCTTGGCTCTTGGCAAATGAAGGATAATTCGTGAGTGCCGGGTACATGTTTGACATCAGGTGCTCAGTCTTCATTTAGTGAGTGTGTCTATCACTGTAGAGGTTGTCAGAATTCTAAGTGACAAGGGTCTAGGAGGAAACAGAAATGGAATACTTTTGACTGGTTGGGATGAGGATATGTTAATCCTTAATCACATCAGTTTACATACAAAGTATTATTTAATATACAGACATCTTGCATTAATTTGGAAAAAAGTTCTTAGGCTTCAAAGTGAGTTACTTTAATTTGATGCTGTTGAAAAGTACAAGGAGGCATATACTGCACTTGGAAGAGGAAGAGATGCTTGCGCCACCGTTGCTGTGGCTTTTGGCAAGTTCCTTAACCCCTTCTGAGATGTTCTAAGTCTGAAAACAGACACATTTGGGTCCCTAAGGGTCTTCACAGCTGTAGCATTGTGTTAGTATAGACCATTGCTGTTTAGGAGAACTATTATGTAAGCTGCAGTCTTTAATTTTAAGTTTTCTAGAAGATACTTAACTAAGAAGCAAGTGAAATTGATTTTATAATATATTTTCTTTAACCTAGTATACCCAAGATACTATCATTTCAACACGCCATCAGTATAAAGTATTTATGGGATATTTTTTGCTCAGTTTGTACTGTCTCCAGAACCAGCCTATATTTTAAATTTGCAGCGCCTCCAGTTTGGGTCAGCCACATTCGAGCAGCCTGTGACCACACCTGGCCAGTGGTGGCTGCAGGGGACAGCGCCACGGTTTCAGGCTCTTGGTAACTGGTTTACAGAATCCCGAGATGGTCACAGAGTTGCAGGTATCCAGTGGGCTGGTCCCATCTTTGATCTCTAGGTGGAGAGAAAATAACTCAGAATGATCTCCAATCTTCATGTTTTAAACTAGCATATTCCCTCTTTGGTCATGGGGTAGATTTGCATTCTGTCCTTTCTTCGACCACATCTCCACCCATCCAACTCCCCATGGCTGCTGCTTGCTTAAATACCAAGGAGTCTGTAAACTGAGACACTAAAGTCACAGGCCGCCTTCCCTCCTTAAGGATCCTTAAGATGAAATGTTATCTGTCCTTACCTGCCCTTGGCCTTGATGAACTGGGCTGGACCCAAAGGTCCACCCTTAACCCTGCTGACTCTTTCCCAAGGGCTGAAGTTAAATGGACTTGAACTACAGCATGCTTATTTCTGGTTCAATTGGCTTCCCCAGGTGAGGATACATGCTAACCAGAAGGCACGCCCATGCCCTGGCTCCCTGCAGCACAGAACAGGGAAGAGAAGTCTATTTCCCTCTGATTGACAGGGCAAGAAAATTGTTCCACATGCCTCTTCTCTCTCAACCTCTCCACATGCCACACTCTCTTGAGAAGCAGCCCATGGTGTAACCCCAGTTGTCTTCATGCCAGTGAGAGAATGGACAGCCTAAAGTCTACATTGTATTTAAAAAAAAAAAAAACTCATATTTTGGCTTTTTTCTCAATTCCTTTAGGGCTGATTTTAAACATTTATCTTACCATAGAGTGACTTTGTAAACAATTAAGTGCAAATATAAAAATATCAAAAGGACGAATGGCAGTGTACATGTTAGAAAGGGAATCTAGTTGTCAAATGCTGTCTTTAGATGGTCTTCTAGGGTGCAGAAACGTTCCCCTCGTTCTTTTGATTTCTTTATATGAGAATCCTTTACTTTTCTGCCTGCAGATAATATGAGGAAAGGCAATTGTGCACCCGCTCTGTTCAAAGAAAATGTCAATTCACGGTCCTGTTCGCCCACCCCTCAGCCAGTTCTCAAGCTGGCATATTGCTGAATGGAAACACTGCTCCGCCTGCACGTGGGAAATTATCTGGTGATAGTTATAGCTGAATGTGGCCAGGAGGTGGCAGCATTGGGCAACTGCTGCAGCCTCAGGGCTGGGCTGCTTTGCTCAGGGTTGAAGCCCAGATCCCTGGTGTGCTAGACCCGTCAGCCCTGCTTTTCTTACCATGAAGGCAGGAAGGAGCTCTGCTACCTGGACAATGACCCTGCCCATTCTTCAGTTGTGATGGAAAATATGCTAAGTGCCCTGTGTTGCAGTTAATTAAGTTTAATTGAAGAGGTGCTTGTGGAGATGATTTGGGGTAATGCAATATTCCCAGCAAACACAGTCCTGCCGACAAATATGCATCTGGACTTCCAGCAGGAGCAGGGTCCTGGGTCCTGGGAAGGGAGAGCCTCTGATAACAGCCGATAATGCCTTTGGACTTTAAGACCTTTTATATAGTTTTGTTCTCATAGGGGCAGAGACAGGGACTATTACTGGAGATCTTTTATGCCTCCTTCTCTTGTAGGTGTATTTGTTCTGTAGTCTCTCCGCTCCACCACCCTGCTCCCTCTACCCCCATGCCCTGTCTCTTTCGCCTTTCTGCTATCGTATAACCTGGCTTTTACTTTTTTGATGGTCTGTGCAAGACTTTGTGACTTGTTGGCAGTCAGCGTTGGGATCGATCTATGAAATTCAAGGCTCAACTTACAAGTGGAGAGACAGGAAAAAGGCATTTTGCTTCTAGGAAACTGGACTTTTATGGTTGAAGTAAAGAAAAAGGAAGAAAGATACAGCTTAACTCAGAGCAGTTAATGTTAATTTTAGGGTTTCCTATTTGTCAGGCACCTGGTAATCAACATCTTTATGTCATTTAATTGATAAAATGCCCCTATGGGGCAAGTACTGTTATCCCTTTTTACATAGGCGGGAACTTAGGTTAACTGACTTGCCCAAGCTCACCTGGCCAGTATGTGATGGAGCCAGGCTTCTGACACAGCAAGTTACCCCCCATCTCTGTGCCTTCCCTAGGTTATGTTGCCTTTTGGGGAAGGTGGTTGTTGGGTAGTGATGATGTAGCTCTTGGATGAGAAAAATTATTCAAGAGTTGTGTGAAAGAAAGATCCAGACCCACGTTAGCCAAAGAACTGTGGACTCAAGACAAAAATATCTGTGCTGTGAAAGGCAGAAGACGTTTGATGACTCCAAGGGTTATGTAATTGATGATGCCTGCTTGTATTCAGGGAAGAATTAGATGGTTGGTTAACTGGCCATTGGATGGCATCACCAAATCAATGGACATGTGTTTGAGCAAACTCTGGGAGATAGTGAAGGACAGGGAAGCCTGGTGTCCTGCAGTTCATGGAGTTGCAAAGAGTCAGACACGACTTGGTACCTGAACAACAACAAACTGGCTATTGGAAAAGGAGAGAGAATTTATTTCTGCAGTTTTGTTTTTTTTTTTTTTAAACCAAATCAACTTGTAAGAAAGGGGAAGGTCCTTTACATTCAAATCAACTGTATGTTTTCCTTTTATGCTTGAAAGTGAAGCAAAAGTAGCTCAGTCTGTGTCCAACTCTTTGCAACCCCATGGACTGTAGCCCACCAAGCTCCTTTGTCCAAGGGATTCTCCAGGCCAGAATACTGGAGTGGGTTGCTATTTCCATCTCCAAGGGATCTTCCCCACCCAGGTATCGAACCTGGGTCTCCTGTTTTGCAGGCAGAGTCTTTATCATTTGAGCCACTGGGGAAGGCTATACTTAGGCCAAGTGTAAAAGGCAAAGGAGATGGTGAGAAGTCAGAGGGTCCAGAGGACTCTTGCCATTTTGTGGAATCACACCACAGTTTCATGTGGATTCTTGGCAGCCTTCCAAGAAAAAAAAGAAAGGAACAATTCTTAACGTTTGAATGAGGACAATTATACTGATCAAAGATCTATTGGGAGACACTTTATCAATTCACGGAAGTTATGGGACACTTATTTTAAAGTTACTTGACAATTATTTGTGTTTCATGGGTTGTAAATTATTCTCTGACCTTCTGGTCTATCTTACTCTTAGTGTTCTTTCTTGGATTTAGAATTTCTCTCTTTAGGCTCGACTTCAGAGGAAGATGTTTTGCTGTGTTTGATTTTTCCCTTTTCTTTCTCTGCACCCTTGTACTAATCTTTTCTAGTAGTTTGAATGGTTTCCAGGATCCTGAGACTCGAGTTGGGTTTTTTATAAGTGGTTAGGGCTCCCTTCCTGACCCTGGGTCAGGGGTGTTTCAGGTGTCAACAAGCTCATGGGCATTTCAACTCATAATAGAAGCTTTATCCCTCCAGCCCGAAGGCATCACAGCTTTCTGTGGATGATGGCCTCAGGCAGTGGCTCCTCACCCTTTCTTCTTGGCCTCTTTTCTTCTGACCACATAGGGAGTCTGGTTCATACACAGCCTCCTGCCAGCAAGGGGTGAACTTTTATCCCCTGTAATCAGACAGAAGCCAAACTTCTGGCTTCCTCTGCTTGCCCCTCTGTGCTTTCTTTGTTTCTGACCCACGGAGACTTTTTTTCCTCCTATTTTTCTGTCTAGAGGGAAATAGAATGTTCAAAGTGTGAACTCATAGCATTATCTTTATCCAGAAAAGACAGACCTATTTCAAAGGAACACTAGAAAAATATTTCTAATTTAAATCTACCTAAAAGAACTTAGATTTGACTTGTGAGTATAAATCAGAATAGGGGAGCTGCAGGAGCATCTCTCGGAGAAGTTGAAGTCTGTCTTCTTTTCCCTGCTGTATATGGAATGTTGAATTAGATTTCCTGTAAGTTCCACCTCCTCTCTGAGTCTCTGGTTCTACTCAGGGCTGTTTACAGCTGTAGTCAGGGAGCCCAGATTGCTGGGATTTCTGAGTTTTCGTGTCCTTTTTCATGACCTTTAAACCCCCTGCTCATCATTTATTAGAGGCCTCTGCTTTGACTCCATCTCGTTTATGTTTTCAGCAGCCGAGGAACAACCTTTAACATAGTCATTAGCACTACTTTAGTGTCTGGCATTTTTTTTTTCCTTTTACTTCAATAGCAAGCTTAGTGAGTGTTGTGTCAAAGAAGAGCTAAAGACGCCCTGGGTGGGAATCTGAGGACTTGTCTAGGGGTTCTTTGCTCAGTTTGGGGGAATGAGGGGACTTGTGGACCCTTGTATAGATCTGAATGTTTAGTTTACCACCTTGGGCCAGCATTGTGTTACCGCTTTCTAAAAGGTAAACACAGTTTTAGGCTTCTTGATGGATGGGCAAGTCTGACATCTTAAAAAACAGTCACCGTGAAGGATAAGGGGTCAGCAGACCTGGTTATGACTGTTTCTTTCACTTCTGATTATTTGGTCTTGAGCAAATAACATAGCCTCTGTGTACCTCAGTTAATAAATCTGCAAATTAACTGAATTTGATTAAGCAGTTTCCAAGGATTCCCCAGTGCTCCAAAGATCCCGAAGGTCCATGCCATTGACTCTGGGATGGTCAGGCCACTTGGGAGCTGAGTTTAGTTCTTTACTGAAACATTCCTTGCACCAGAATGGCTCAGAGGTTGACCTTTGATGGGTGGCAAACCTAGCTTTGAGTGTCAGCTATACCGTATAAATGATGTGATGTTAAGGCAGTCACTGAACCTTTCAAGCCTTGGTTTCTTTGTCTACGAATTGGGAATGAAAATTATATCTATTGTAGAGAGTTGTTTTGAAGTTTAATAATTCAGTAGAAAGCTTTGCTTAGGGACTAACACGCAGAAAAGATCAGTATGCCCCTCTTTTTGTTAACTGCAAAATCCTTGAGAGCAAGCATTCTGCCTTATCTTAGAGTGGCTCACTCATCTTTTTATTTCAATTCCTTATTCCCATGCTTTATTATATAGTAGTGTTCAATAAATGTACTGTTAAAATACAGTTTAAAAAAATTTTAAACATGATTCTCAAACAACTTTAGAGTCAGTAAATGTTAAAAACTTTATTTAGGTTTATAATAAAGGAGCTAGCAAGATAATACCACCAGTTTATTGGAGAAGAAAAGGAAAGGAATTATGTAGTTTATACCAGAATAATTTTTCTAAATTTGAGACAAAATTGGTGTATGTTCTGATGGGGAAATAAAACCAGAGCATTTAAAGTGATCTTCTCTTCTCAATGTTTGTATCTCTATAGGACAAAAATTCTCCCAGCAACTTACACTCATGAAGTTCTTAGATAAGCCTTGTGACGCTCTAGAATAACACTGTGAGGATATTCAAGTTTCTTTTTGCTGTTTCCAAGTTTGGGGTAATTTTGCTAAATAGTTATAATAAGACAAAACACCAAGTATTATTTATCTTAGAAAAAGATTGAACAGTAATATGATTCTAGTATATAAGTATTCATTTTCTGCCTAAACTTATAATAAGTACTAAGTTCATCCATAATTATGTTTTTTAATGTTTCTTTAAGAGGAATATAGGGATATTTAGGAAAGCACTACTAATTTCTAAGATGATAACATACAGAGTAACCATTTAATGAGTACTTCCATAAGCCATGCACCATATCAAGGTTTTTATATATGTTTTAGTTTTAATCTATAAACAGTCTTGTGAGGTAGGTATTATTATCTTCATTTTGAAAATCAAATAAATGAGTCTTACTGTGGTTAAATATTTAATCAAGATGACAAAGCCAGTGTGAGCCAAAATTGAGATTTAGTCTGATTTCCTGAAATGCCCTAGCGATGAACCAACCTCCCTAAATTGTAAACTCTCCTGAATTTTAAAGTAGATCTCTAGTTGATGTGGGTTCAATCACTGGGTCAAGAGGATTCCCTGGAAAAGGATATGGCAACCCACTCCAATATTCTTAACTGGAAAATGCCATGGACAGAGGAGTCTGCATCTGACTCTTTGCAACCCCATGGCTACAGTCCATGGGGTTGCAAAGGGTCAAATATGACGGCACGCACACACATACTAAACACACAGATGAACAGGTCTAGTTTTGCTTACATGATATGGTGTATACAAAATGGTTCTTTTTCCCTGTGAAGAGACTTGGCGCATTGAAACTGCTTGGGATAAGTGCCCTTTCTGTTTCCTGGTTGCTGGATTTTTAAAGAAAAATATGCCTATTCTGTTTTGCTCCTTTTAAAGCCTCCTGTTCTCAGGTTGCCTTCTTTGTAACTTATCTATCTTTCTTCTATCTCTTCTGGCCCCCACATGTCTGTAGGTGGGCTGGATCCTCTCCATTCTGGATGAACTGCAGCTGAGCCCTCAGCCTCCCGTCGGGGTCCTTCCTCTGGGGACTGGGAATGACCTGGCTCGGACTCTCAACTGGGGAGGGGTAAGCATGTCCTCAGGGGCTGCCCACATCATCAAGTGGTGGAGTCCCCAAATCCGCAGGTGCTCTAGTGGAAGGCACATGTGCTCCTCTTGTTGAAGGAGCAAGTTAGAGTTGAGAATCAAGGTCCCCGTGAACCAGGGTTTTATCTTCAGTTTAAATCTATAGTCAGCTAGAGAAGAGGAAGTTTTATTTTTGTAAGTGGGTTTTAGTACACAGGTCTGGGTCTTTTTGAGGTATTCACTAAAAGTCAGTAGTCACAGGTACCCAGGGGGTGGGTTGGTCCTCATATTAAGCAATTACAGAGACTCGAGTTGCTCCTGACCCCTAGTCCTGCCCTGATGAATCTGGTTCAGATTTCTGATTCTTACTTTGGAAGAGTCATGGCTTTGTTTGAGCTTTTAGTTTTCTAGTTAATGTCATCAGGCTTTTGGCTGTACAGGTAGCCAATTTTCCTTTTCACCATGGAGTCAACTTCAGGCAAACTTGTTGAAAGCAGTTTAACCAGCCATTCAAAAGGGGCTTCCCAGGTGCCTCGGTGGTAAAGAATCCTCCTGCGATACAGGAGACGCAGGTTTGATTCCTGGGTTGGGAAGATCTCCTGGAGAAGGAAATGGCAAACCCACTCCAGTATTCTTGCCTCGAAAAACCCCACGGACAGAAGAGGCTGGTGAGCTATAGTCTATGGGGTTGCAAAGAGTCGGACATGACTTAGCGATTAAACAACAACAAAACAACAATCATTTAAAAACTATTATTATTATTATTATCATCATCATCATTAATATTTTTACAGTATTAGGAAAGTAAGAAAGCATAATTTGCTAACATATGCTGCCTGACTGGTTTTTTAACTGCTCATATGAAATTATTGCCTGGGCTGGGCTTGATAAAAATTATCTTCAGATATTAGCAGATAGTAATCTGGCTTTTGGGTGTATTAACCTCCCATGGGTGATAATTATGTCAGGGTATTAGCAGATATTTATTTGACCTTGGGTGAATTAACTTCCCAGAGGTCTTTTTTTTAATTTTAAGTAAGCATAGTATAAATAATATATTTTCATAAGGCAGCTAATGTGTTTATCAGTATTAGTTCCTCTTATCTAAATCAGTGACTTGATCATCCTTAATAATCATGCTATCAGTCATGTGTGCTCAAGGAGTAAGTAGATAGCTCCCTAGCAGAGCTGTTCATCACTCAGATTTGCCTTAGGTCCTGAAAGGAATGGTGTCTTAGGACAAGGTCAGGGAGAGGTGAGGGAAGTGAAATATTAGAAATCATCTAGCAGATGTTGCTTGATTCTTCTCCTGCTTTGCCACATACACTTGTTCTGTGTATCCTCCAGATTTCTTTAGAGGGAGATGTGGGGAAATCTGTTTTCACCCTGATAAAAACAGCCATCCAGCATGGCTCTCAAATGCCTGCCATTGACTGTTCTTGGTGCTGACAGAAGTCATTCTTCCGCTCAAACCAACTAGAGATAGTATTTCTGTGCACAGTACCCGTGACTATGGTCTTAAATTCTAAATACCTCAAGGAAAACAGTTTACTCTCTCAGCCTCGTTAATTGCAAAATGAAGAGAGAGCTGCAGCAGAAGGTCTCCGCCTGGCGTGAACTATCAATACCTTTGGCTGTACTGTCCACTGTTCCAGACAGCAGTGTGTTCGTTCTTTGATTCCTTAGGGCTACACTGATGAGCCTGTTTCTAAGATCCTTTGCCAAGTAGAAGATGGGACGATTGTACAGCTGGATCGCTGGAACCTCCACGTGGAAAGAAATCCAGACTTGCCTCCTGAAGAACTGGAAGATGGCGTGTGTAAGGTTAGAGTTTTCCCTTCTGCAGAAAGGGAACCCTGGAGTATGTTCTGCCTGAGCCACAGGAAATACATTCCTGGCCAGAGGGTTATGTCTGATTCCCTCCTATAGAGGCTATGGCTACCGGGGCTTTGAGAATAATGCTATCCAGTGATTCTGCCCCATAGACTTCTAAAGATCAAGATTTCCTAAGTGCTTCCATAGCACAGGGAGCTATTCTCTGTTGTCAAATTCCACACCAGAAAGAAATATATCAGTTTTCTAATCTTTCAGATTCATTGCAAAGTCTTAAACCTGTGAGGAGATTTAAAAAAAAATCATATGGCCTGAAAACATTAGGCACAGGGTCTTTCAATAGAAAGATACCATCTGAGATTTCTGGTCTGATAGCAAAAATTCCAATTTCATTACTTGTTTGGGATGGGAAGATACACCTAAATAAATGTTTGACTTAGCGTTTATCCTTCAGTAATTAAACTTGTATCTCACAAACCAAGGGATATAATTATAAAAATGCTACTGTAGAGCTTCAGGGGAAAATTCAGTTTTAAGTTCTGGCCTCAATTTCATATAAATCTGATAGGTTTCTGAGTAGCCACTTGCTTTCTATTACTTTGCCTTTTTCTTCTGTGATAGTGTTTTCACATTTTCGTTGTGTAAGAATCTCCAGGCAGTGTGCCTCTGAAATGCAGATTGCAAGGCCCTGTTCCCAGAGATTCTGATTAAGTAGATGTAGGGTGAAGGCCTGGCATCCGTGTAGCATCCCTGCTTTATTGGATCACACCATTGATTGAAGCCAGGATTTCATGGTGCTTCGGCCTTTGAATCTGGTATCATTTTAGACCAAACCAGTGACCTTTCCTTGGAGAAGGAAATGGCAGCCCACTCCAGGTTTCTTGCCTGGGAAATCCTATGGACAAAGGAGCATTGTGGGCTACAGTCCATGGGGTCACAAAAGAGTCAGATACAACTTAGTGACTAAGCAACAACAAATGCACCTTTATTGATGAGCATCAAGATCCCAACCATTTGTGGTAGAAGCTCAAGTTACTTATTTGACTAAAATTGGTTAAAACATATTTTGTCTTACCTTCATAGTTTTTTCACCTAAACTATGACCCAGAAACTAAGGTTTTTTGTAGTTATCGTGATTGCTCAGTTGACCTTGAGTTCGTAATGTCACAGTGTTATTTGAGCAAGTATCGTCTTGGGATATAATACTTCTTTGTAATGTATTTGACTTATAGAAACTGAGTATAAAACAGCTAAAGTACAAAGAAATGTACCATATGAAAATGTTAAGGTCCTATCCCCACTCAGCTTGGAATGGTTAGGCCCTCAATAGCAATCTCTATTTAATTCTCTTCCCAACAGCTTAAGAAATGGAAAGACTTCTTGATGCAGCCTGGGGACATTAATCCAGATAATTAAAGGGTTTCAAAAGTGGATTTGTAAGGAGATGTGTAGGAAATTGGGGCAATTTTTCCTGGAAAATATGAATAAGTACTCTTAAAACAGATTAAATTGTGATGTTATTTAGAGGATGGTGACCAGATGTTCTCCTACGTTATCAGCGGATGCTGAGACAAGGGTTAGAATCATAGCCAAAAGAACATAAATGGTAGAAATGAACATATCTGTGCTTTTGGCAGGATCACCAACCCTTGCTGTCATTCCTAAGGACTTGTATTTTTGTTTAAGTGCAGGGACTGGACATTCTCAAATGTGAAGCCAGGAGAGTGAGACATGTTTTGGCGTTGTTCTGTGTGTTGAGTTCCTCTCCCTGTTCTCCAGTCACTTGTAACCACTTCTAAGGGCTGAGCTGACCTCTGAATCAGTATATGCTCTGAGTCAGCCTTCTCTGTTTCTGTATTATTAATAATCTCTCTCTTGCTCTCTCTCTGACTCTTCCTCTCATTTCATTTTTCTCTTACTGGGACAAGATTATTGCTCTAGTCAAAGAGAAAAATCTTACTGATCAAGGGGCATAGGAAACCCAGTAATTTTTGAAATCTTGAGGCTAAACACTTATGTCTAATAGAAGAGGAGTGCATTTCTCTCTGGAGGATAAACCTGATCATTATCTGGAAACATCATCCAGGCTGAGATAATATTTCCCCTCTGTTTACTTTAACATTTACCTTCCAATCTGGGTTGCAGAAGAAAAAGTGGAAGAACCACCGTATGCCTTCTAGCATTTCCCACAGGCTTTTCTAATTGTTCTCATCTTAAAGCACAGGCCTTCAGTTCATGTCAGCTTTGTAGTTTTAATGCAGGACTTCAGGCTACATAGCTTGTTCTCTCCTTTACTCAACTTGGCAGCAGTAACAGCCAGGGACCCAGAGGACTCTGGCAAGGAAAGCTGAGGCTCGTATATATATCTATGTGTCTGTGTTTGTGTATTTCATGGTCATATTAAAGATATAAGAGTTAATAGAGTAAATAGAAATCTGAATACTGATAAATACACACACATATATTTTATTTCTAATTGGAGGATAATTGCTTTACAGTGCTGTGTTGGTCTCCGCTGTACAACAGTGTGAATCAGCCATAAGTATACATATGTCCCCTCCCTCTTGAACCTTCCTCCCATCCCATCCCACCCCCTAGGTCATCACAGAGCACCAAGCTGAGCTCCCTGTGCTATTTGGCAACTTCCCACTAGCTATCTGTTTTGCACATGATAGTGTATATATGTCAGTGCTACTCTCTTAATTAACTTTTAGTTTTTCTCTAGGTTGAGAAAAGTTAAATGGCTCCCACTGGCTTATTGCTTACATGGCTTTTGTCAAAAATATAGATTTTTAGAAAATAAGGGTAAACAAATTAAATGGTATTTATTTTCAGTTGCAGTATTAATTTGCTGAACATAAATTCTTCAAAAAATGTGCATCCACTGATTAAGAAGGTTAGATGTGATCCTTACAATTAAGTTTATTTGCAAAGTTCGTTTAGTGAATCATCCCTTGTAACTGTTACAAATGTGCATCCCTCAGCCCTCAAGATTCTCGTGTTATAATATCCACAAGAATGGTTCTCATTTAATAATTTGTGTTGTGTCTCTTGTTTCCTAAACTATTTAAAATTCTTGAGAGTATCCTATGAGTTGAGCTTTCACTAAAGAATTAATTAAAAAATCCCTTGTTCCTTCTATGTAGACACCCCTACGTTGGGTTGTGACTGGTTTTTCTCCCGGGGACTTGCCTCACAGACAGGTATCTGGCTTTCAACTTTACCTCTGCCTTTGTTCATCATTGCAGCTCCCTCTGAATGTTTTCAATAACTACTTCAGCCTTGGATTCGATGCGCACGTCACATTGGAGTTCCATGAATCCAGAGGTGAGGACAACGTCCCATTTCCATCTCCCAGGGAGGAAGTTTCCAGCAGGTGTTTTGCATGTTCCCTTTTGTTTGCATATCACTTAAGTGTCCACAGTGTGCCCTACTGCTGTTTTTCCATTTGAACTTCCATGGTGAACCTGGGAGCTCAGTAAGATAGGAACTTATTACAGATGTTACCCTGAGACCTCGTTGTTTAGGGTCTCAGAGACAGGAAAGCTCAGGACCAGCTGTGTGCTCCAGGACTCAAGACTGCTAATCTTTAGGTTTGACTAGAAACCAAAGTCAGTGAACGACCCAGAAGTGATTAAAAAAGAGGAAAAACAGTGACTGAAGAACTGGTAAGGGAGGATTGATGCTGACTGAGAGTAATGAATACCATATTCATGGAGAGGATCTAGAGACAGTACACAATAAATATACACGAAATGTTGAAACAGATTGGCTAATGTGTCTATACCAGAGGTGTGGACTTTTTAGTATCTGTTAGTCTATCTTTTTTGCATTAAGTAAAAAAGAAATCATTATTAATGATGAAAGGTATACTTACTCAAGCTGGTTTTTTAATATAATTTTTTTTGGCTATGCTGGATCTCCGTTGCTCCACAGGCTTTTCTCTAGTTATGGTGAGCCAGGGCTACTGTCTAGTTGCGGTGTGAGGGGGTTCTCATTGCGGTGGCTGCTCTTGTTGCCTAGCACGGGCTCTAGGGTATGTGGCCTTCAATAGCTGTGGCACTTGGGCTCAGTAGGACAGCTCCTAGGCTCTAGAGAACAAGGTCAATAGTTGCGGTGCACGGGCTCAGTTGCTGTGACATGTGGGATCTTCCTGGATCAGGAATCGAACCGGTGTCTCCTGCATTGGCAGGTGGATTCTTTACCAATGAATCACCAGGGAAGCCCATCAGGCTAATTTTTTTCCTTTTTTTTGCTGTTTTCTGTTTATTTGGGTTTTCCACATGTTTTTACCTGGATAGTCAAGAAATCTCAAGCTCCACTGCAGGAAGAGGAGGAAGAAAGTGAGGCTGCATTTTCATTAGGGTCATATGTACTTATTTTTGTTGATAGATAGTGGCTGGAAGCCATGCAAACCACAGTTGAGACTCCAAACTGTTCTCCAACGCAGCTGCTCAGGGACTGTGACTTCATGACAAAGCTTGTATCATTTGCATCCAATACTTGCAGAGTGATTCAAAGCCTCACGAGAGCCATTCCAAAAAAAATAACCTTGCATAGAATAACCTACTAGATATTGGTCAAAACATACAATATATTGGGAATTATGCCAATCCATTTACATGGACTGGGTAATAAATATAAATCTCACTAAAGCAGAATCCTAAAAAATTCAATTGCAGAAACAGTTTTTGGCATAGATATGAAATAGCCCATCAAATTGACATGGGACAGTTGCAGACTTTTATTAGTTATTGTATTTCTTTTAGAAGGGACAATTAAAATGACATTCATTTTGAGAGAGTTTATTATTGGTGTTTTCTGTGTAAATGCTTTTAGAATTACCAGTAGAAAAGCAAATAAGGAGTAAAGAAAGGCTGAACATTTTGATTGACTTTGTATGTAAATAATGCAAACATTTGAATAATTCGATCAGAAAGAAAGTATATTGGACTTCCCTGCTGGGCCAGTGGTTGACTCCATGCTTCCAATGCAGAAGATGTGGGTTTGATCCCTGGTCAAGGAAGTCAGATCCAACATGTGGTGTGGTGCAGCCAAAATATAAATTTTAAAAAGTGATTTTTAAAATAAGAAGGTATACTTTGTTTGATAGGAAAATGGATGCTGTTTTCTTCTTCTCAAAGTGGCTAAGCCATGTCTGGCTGAACTGTTGTGTAACAGAACATGTAATCATTTGGAACAAGATTCAGAGATTTGATAGGATTGGTCATTTAATTGTCAGTTGGAATCTTGCCCAGTACTTTACACTATTGCATTATGACAGTACTTGAGGAAGTACATTGAGAATACTCTAGTCCACTATTATATAGTCATGGTAACAATGATTATGGTTATCAGGTAGCAAAGCTAGGTCTCACTTTGCCAGCTATGTGAATTAGATAGTCATCTTTGGGGGACATGAAGGATATTAAACACATCAAACTTTTAGTCTGAGATTGGGCACTCGAGTCATACCCTCATTGAAATTGCTTATTATTCAGAGGATTTGAACCTTACACTACAAGGTCAAGGAAATATAATTATGACTCCTGAAGAGGCAGTATTTAAATTTGATTTAGGATTTGCTATTTTCTCTGAATATAAAGAGGCATGCAGATCAGCATGTTTCAAGGATTATGAATGTTTCATGATTCATATGGTGAACTGACAGATTTCTTTGAAAAGGTGTTATTTTCAGTGGACTGCTAAATTTCACCATCACCATCACTGCAAAGGACACACTGCCAGTCTCTTGCCCAGGTAGTAAGACTCAAGCACAGTTGACCTTTGAGAAACCCTGTTCAAGGTTCTCTATCTGTAACCTTCTTTTGCATCTTGAACCTCAGCGTGACATCTACTCATCATTCTAGGCCCAAGTGTACTTGCCTCTGGAACACTGTTTTGATCATTTGCTCTATGTGTGGAAGCCACCCGCCCCATCCTGCCCCGCCACCCCCACTTTGTCTTACATGGAGAAGGAAATGGTAACCCACTCCAGTATTCTTGCCTGGAAAATTCCATGGACAGAGGAGCCTGGTGGGCTACAGTCCGTGGAGTCGTCTTATATAGACATCTTTTTATGGCGTTTACAAAATGACATTTTTCATTTTCAGATCTGTCTTCCCCTCTTACAACACAAGGGCAAAAGACTCTTATTTTTATCTTCTGTGCTAAGTCCAGTGGCTGTCTCAAATATCTGCTATAGGAATGGAATGTTAAATTGGAGAATAGACTCATATATAAAAGATAAAAGTAGAGGGAGTATATAGTAAGAGGAAAATGTATAGGTAGTGAATAATATGGGAGTTTGGTGGGGATTGTTGACAGAAGAAGAGTATCAGGGGAAAGTTTCCAGAAAGGGTAGGAGGGAATATGGTGGTAAATGAAGAAGGAATGTGATATAGACAAGAAGTAAAATGGGTAAGGGCATTTCAGACAGGAAAGAAAAGTACAGAGGGACAAAGGAGCTTATGATAAAGATTGGTTAGATGACTGGTTAATACAGAGTGAAAGATTTTTGCCATGGTGTTGGAAAAATGAAGATAATGCTGGTAAAAATATTTGTCCTTAAGGTGCAGTGACTTTTAAAGAAAAGATTTTTATAACACATACAATTTTAATTGAAGGTGACACTGTCACTGTAGGCATAGATATTGAAGTCATTTATGTATACATAATTGATGTCTTAAGATTGGCTTAATATCTAATGCAGATAATTTGGAAGATGTATGAGTTATATGGGCTTCCTAGGTGGCATTAGTAGTAAAGAACCTGCGTGGTAATGCAGGAGAGGTAAGAGACATGGGTTCAATCCCTGGGTTGAGGAGATTCCCTGGAGGAGGGCATGGCAATCCACTCCAGTATTCTTGCCTGGAGAATCCTATGGACAGAAGAGCCTGATGGGCTACAGTCCACGGGGTCACAAAGAGTTGGACATGACTGAAGCGACTTAGCACGCACAAACGAGTTATATGGCGTTCAAATTGCTTATTGGCTTTTATAAACATAGTGTTAAACTTATATTTGCTAATATCTCCCTAATAGGCAAGACCAATTACAGATAAAAGTAGGGTTTTGGATTCCATTCTAATGGCACATATGTTATTGTGTTATACACAAAGATGGGATTAATATGTTAAAATAATGGAATGAATTATACCCAGGGTTTCATCATCATTATAAATGGATTACATTCAGAGCCAAATCATTTAGATGATTTAGATGATGAGATTTGGCAAGTTTGAAGTAATGAGATTTAGATGAGGTCTTTGGATTTTGAGTTGATGCTGTAATGGGAATGAGACCTTTTGGGACTTGGGAGGAAGTGAATGTGTTTTTCACATGTGAAGGATGTGAATTATAGGGGCCAGAAGGTAGACTGTTGTAGGTAAAATTTTAGTTTCTATGACGTTTGCCATTTGGTATCATGCTTGCCATTCAAATATAGAGTTAGGATTTGGACACTTTCAGCCAGTCAGCCAGCTGTCTGATGAGAAATGACTTGGAGAAAGACCTGTTCCTAAGAAAGGATAATGAATGAACAAACTAGAAGACGAACGTTGACAGTGGGTTCCTTTGGAATGTCTTGGAATTTTATCAGAAAGAATGTAAGGAAATAGTATTTCATTTGGGGATTTTATCATCCCTTGGATTCATGTGAACATTCTCTGATGAAGATTCTTGTTTAATCTATTTATGGTCTTCAACCTATATAACATCCAGCAACAAACACAAAATTAAACCATTCTTAGTCAGAGCCTTTGCTGTCTTTTGCCCTGAGTCCATTCTGCAGGTCATCTGTATATATCTGTATCTGTCTATATGTGCGTGCTCACTTGTGTCTGACTCTTTACAACTGCATGGACTGTAGCCTCCCAGGCTCCTCTGGGAGGAGGGATTTCCCAGGCAAGAATACTGGAGTGGGTTGTCATTTCCTTCTCCAGGGGATCTTCCCAACCTCGAGATCAAACTGTGTCTCCTACATTGGCAAGAAGATTCTTTACCACTGAGCCATCTGGAAGCCCCATAGATAAATATTTATATATGTAAAATATAATATTTACATATCTTCACTAAATCAAATGGTTTTTTGAGGCCTGTCACAAACAAGAGTATAGATGGTAGTTAGGAGTTTTTGCAAAATGTGACAGCAAATTCTTCATTGATTTTTATCCAAATTCCCTATATTAAATTTGAACTGCATACATAGTTTATGGAAGCTGTGCTCCATGGAGGTCAAAGCAGACAACAGACCCTCTTCCCCTCTCCCTTCCCTCTTTCTTCTGTCACCACTGCCCTGTATCCCAACCAACTCTCTGTTTTGAATAGAGTCCAGAGTGCCTCAGCCTTTAATGTGCATGGGAATCACCTGGAGAACTTGTTAAACCAGATTCCTAGACCCCAGCCCCCAGATATTCTAACTCAGTAGGATTAGGGTGGAGCCTAATAATTTGCATGTCTCAGTTGATACTGCCACTGATGACAGTTTGGGGCTACATTTTGTATCCCTGGGCTATTGTGCCAACTGCCTATAACTGAGGGAAACATGATAATGGAACTGTTGGTTCCTTGGGATGGGGAGGGATGGAGAGAATGTAGGGGTACTTGTCTAACTCACTACTTCTAATGAAGTCTGTATAACAAAACCACCTTTTCCCTTTCACAGAAGCGAATCCAGAGAAATTCAACAGTCGTTTTCGAAATAAAATGTTCTATGCAGGGGTAAGTATACATTTCATTTTTTACACTTCATTTTCAATGATTACATGTGATTTATACTAATTTACTGATAGTAATAAAGATGCTAATATACTATGCTAATAATTACATACACATCACAGATGTTTACATGTGTGTTTATGTGTGTGTGTGTGTGCTCAGTCACATCCAACCCTTTGCAACCCCATGTACTGTAGCCTGCCAGGCTCCCCTGCCCTTGGGATTCTCCAGGCAAGAATACTGGAATAGGTTGCCATTTCCTTCTCCAGGGGATCTTCCCAACCCAGGGATCAAACCCAGGTCTCCTGCATTGCAGGCAGATTTTCTACTATTGCACCACCCGGGAAGTCCTATGTGTATATATAGTTAATGCTTAATGTGTTGGCTGAAGAATAAAAGTAAGGGTATGTTTCTTAAGTTGGCTGGCAGAGAGTTCATTATCTTTGGACTTTAAAGTCCTGACACTGAGTGAGAATGATATTCAAGAAGTGGTGTGAGAAACAAACATCAAAGTCAGGCTGGAGAACTGGAAAATATAGGTAGACAGAGAGATGTATGGCAAGTCTTGGGTAAGAATGTAGTTTTCACAAGGGTATGTATCCTATGCATTGACATTTGGATGCAAAATTGAGAGACCATGGGGAGTTTTTCATGGAAGCATATATGAGATAAAGGGGCACTCTTCTTTTTACTACTTTTTCTCAGGGACATCCCTGAGTGTGAATGGCTAGAAAGAAAGAAAAAAAAAAAAAGAGGGCATCCAGAATACGGATTTTTAAAGTGTGGCTTAAGTTTATAGCACTGGGTAGAGGGAATTGAAGTAAAAAAGAGGTGAAACAAGACAGTCTCAGTGGCTTAAAGATTTTAGCAGCATCTACTGGATAAAGAGGAAGGTCAGGAAAGGCCATCAGATCTCCAAACTGACCCTTGAAATTACCTACATTTTCTCTCTCCTACTGCAATCTTAAATTTTATTATAAGTTACATTTTGAAAACAAAGAGAAAGCTTTCAACTTGACAGCCTCTGCACTACATTACTCTGGAGAATTTGTTTTATATTTTGTATTTTTGCATAACTCAGAATTCCGAGGACCTGTCTATCACACAGAAGCAGGGCTTTGGCATAACTGTGTAATGAAGCATTTTTTTTTTTTCTTTCTTTCCTTGTGGTATAGGCAGCTTTTTCTGATTTCCTACAGAGAAGCTCTAGAGATTTATCCAAACATGTTAAAGTTGTCGTAAGTATTGCATGTGTTGACTCATTTCCCTTTGAATGTAAATATCTTGTCCCTAACATAAACCCTAAATACCAGTTTATGTACTTAATCAGTGGGCTGCATAGAACTTGAACTGAATTGAGTGTGGTGTGTTCAGCCAACATTTAGGAGCATTCAGTTATGTGTTGGGCACTGAACAGAGGATGAAGTTAAATAAGATGGATGGATTTTGCTCCTGAAAAAATTCACGGTTTGGTCATGCTGAAGGGTGCCCAACTCATGGCAGAACAATAGAATAAATGTTGCTATTTGACTATTTGTGTCATATGCTGGTGGCACAAAAGGAGAAATGCAAACTGCCCCAAGTGTAGTCAGGGATGTCATCAAAGCAAGGATGTTGAGCTGGGTCTTGAAGTAGAAATAGATGTTCACCAAACAACTAGTTTTATTCCCAGGCTATCTGAAGAGTCTTCATTTTAGAAAAATACTTTGATTTTATTATTTTGTGGTCCTTTACTCTCTAGCCTGGTCAAGTACCTCACCACTTAGTTTTTTTGGCTGCTGTTTTCTTTCTGAGTCTCTATCCCAAGTTTGGGGGATACTCATCTTGGAGGCAAGGAAGATGGGAAATCATCTTTTCTCTAAGAGATATATTTAAAAATAGCATATCATAATTATTAAGAAAGATTAAGTGTTTCCTTGAAGTAAACAAGTTGAAAGAGGGAATGAACGTGACTTTGTTGCACATATCTGTGTAAGTAAAGTGAAACATGAAAGAGAAAAATATACAGATGAGGAAAAAGAAAGGGGGATACAGCAATGCTTGGATTTATTGTGGGATAGATAAAGAATGGCATTTGTGACAGAAGAGGGTAGGATAAAAGGTATATATGCAAAGAGAGAAAAAATATTACCTTAAACTAATGGATTTATAGAGGAATACAGAGGAGCCTAAGATAAATATTCAATTTTCTTGACACCAATAAACCATATAAGAGACACAAATCTCCTAAATCGTTGGAAACAAAGACATTACCACTAATAGCCTTTGACATCACTTTCAGATATTTCAGTTCTCATAAAATACTAATGAAAAACTAGTATCCTTTAGTCCTAGCGACTCTTGAAAACTGGAATGTTGCCTTTTTAAATCTAGATAGGAGAAAGAGACATAGTTCATTAAACTGTGAAGATCTTAATTTTGATAAAATGATGGTTATTTAAGTAGCAGAAACCTTGCCCGAGACTTCTGTTTCTTCTATGGCGGCCTGCAAGCAGCCAAATATAAGCTTTCCTTCTTCTCCCAGTATTTTTTGCATTATTGGGAACATTGTAGCACCTACCTGGAGAGCCAGTGAGTGGAGGGCAGTGGCTCTATTGAATGGTGTCCACTGTCTCACTCAGCTGGGTGGAAATTAAAGTCCCAGTGTCTCCACACCACGGGAGAGCTTTTCTCCCCCATCTGGCAGGCCTCCTGTTGAGAAATGTCTCAGGCATGGGTGGCCGTAGAGCAGGGATTTAAAAAAGCCTGCAGAGATGCCAAAGTGGCAGCCAGAAACCTAGCAAAGATTAGATATCAGCCAGTAGGTGTAATATTGCCAGTGGATTGGTCTGTGTAATCATCTTTTATTTATGAAGAGAGGAAAAAAACAACACAAAACAGTAGAAATGAAGTCTCAACAATTGGGATTCAGTCCTAGGTCTGTCTTTATGAGGTCTGCCTATATGACTAAAAGCACATGCATTTGAAGCAACAATTACCATTGTGCTATGACACAGAAATACACAAGTGTGTTTCTACAATTATGTCGCTGAGTGTGAGACCAAAAAGATGGGAAGTCAGAGCAATTAGATGTACACATAACAGCAGACTGTCTTATCTTTGCCCTGGGGTGAAGTCAGTGTTTCTGATTTAATAGTTAATCATCTAATCTCACAGAAATATAAAATATGTGCACAAATACTATATACAGACACACACATATACACACCCAGAGGATAGTAACAAAAACCTACATATAGCCTTATTTTGTTCTAGTTCACGTGTGTTCTTCTTGTTTCGATTCATCCACATGTGAGCTTATACACAGGAAGATTTTTTTGTATGCAGATATTTTCCTTTGTGTGTTTGAAGTAGGGAGAAAGTTGAAAACTGTGGTCCTAAAGAGTTGTGAAGTTTAAATGCAATAATATATAGGAAAATTTTGTAAAATATTGTAAGGTGCCCATCCTCATAGAATTTGCTGAGTTCCCAGAATCACTATGTTTGTTTCAGGAGGAAAAAGTAGAAAATTAAAAAAAAATTAATTCTGTTCTAAATAAAGTAATATACAAGTATAGGTTTTTTGCTGTAATGCAACAGTGTTGCTTTGCATACTATTAAGGTATCACATGTTGTTTTTTTTTTTTTTTTTTTTGAAAGTTTTAGTTGCTTACAACACTCAGTTTTGATCCTTTAAGACGTCTACATTTTTTCTTCACTGGTAGAGCCATCTATCAACTCAAGTCCTTAAACTGCGAGACCTTATGTGTGTTTAAGATTTTGAAAGTGTTGTGAAAACACCTTCGATCAATGTCTAGAACTTCATTCCTATCTAAATAACATTTGAGAATACTTTGCTTATTTAGGATTATAAGATTTCCCAGCAACAGTTTCAGAGAATGCTCATGAAAACTAGGCTGCATTAAGATCAGCTGGGAGGAGGAGAATGAGACAACCTTGATGGCTAGCAGAGCCATCGTAACCTGGATTGCAAGTCCCTATGAAGAAAATGTCAGAGATTTGCAAGGATCTTGGGAATGCTTTAACCCTGTCTCTCAAAGAGAAGACGGGGGGTGGGGGTGGGGTACATTCTGTGATGAGGGTGTGAGGAGAGCAGATAAACAGCAGGCTTTATACCTTTGACATCAAGAGGCCTAGAGTCCTGACCAGAGTGCTCCTCTCTTGGCGTTCGTCCCCAGTGGGAAATGAGCAAGGGAAATGAAAAGCCTCTTCCTTGATCAGTCAGAGGATGCTCTTGAGGAAAGCACTAACCAGTCAGGCAAAGTGAAAGTGCTGGTCGCTCAGTTGTGTCTGACTCTACGACCCGTGGACTGTAGCCCGCCAGGCGGCTCTGTCCATGGAATTCTCCAGGCAAGAATACTGGAGTGGGTAGCCATTCCCTTCTCCAGAGGATCTTCCCGATCCAGGGATGGAACCCGGGTCTCCTGCATTGCAGGCAGATTCTTTACCATCTGAGCCACCAGTGAAGCCCCAGGCAGGTCAGGGAAACCAAAGGTATTGAGGCCAACCCAGCCTGAGGCCCTTGAAACCCAAAGTCACATCCAGAACCAATGAAGTGGTTCATCTCAGAAGACCAGTCGCAGTCTATAACAGATTACACTGATAAAAGCAAATCACTAATGGAGATAATGCTAATTTATAATAAATAGTTACGGGGGAAAAAAACATGCAGGATATATTCCTTTCAAACTGCTTTCAAAATATTACATTGAACATTTTCAAAAGACAAATTATCTCAACAAGCAAGGAAAATAAATGGTCATATGCATGACTATTTTTGAATCAGATGATGGTGGTAGAGATTACTACTGCCTCATCTTGAGGCTTTGTCCTTTTATTCTTCTAAGTGTTCATAAATCTTTTAAGGATTTACACAGGGAACTATATTCAATATCTTGCAATCCCTGGTGGCTCAGTTGGTAAAGAGTCTGCCTGCAATGCAGGAGACCCGGGTTCAATCCCTGGATCGGGAAGATCTCCTGGAGAAGAAAATGGCAACCCATTTCAGTATTCTTGCCTGGGAAATCCCATGGAGAGAGGAGCCTAGTGAGCTACAGTCCGTGGGGTTGCAAGATTCAGACACAACTTAGCGACTAAACCTACCTACCTACCTAAATCTTTTAATGTTGATACTACAAGCCGAAGTATCTAATCACAGTCCAAGGTTAAGAATAATGAGAGTTCCTTGGATTGTGAGACCAGAGAAAAACATTTTGGTCAAATGCAGCTTTGCTTTTACATGAAGTCAAAGCAAAACCAAGCCCGGAACTCTGGAGCTGGGGAAGTTAGAATAAATTTTCAGTCGTAGTAATGGCCATCCATGTCAGCGGAGACAAGGACAAGGGTTAGACTTTGGTACCTGCCCTTGTCAGCTAAGTTGTCTTGTAGACTTGCACCTGCTTCAAAACCCTTGCCTTTTCTGCTTTGATTGTTGCAGTGTGATGGGACTGATCTTACCCCAAAGATCCAGGAACTGAAGTTCCAGTGTATAGTATTTTTAAATATACCCAGGTAAGCCCTGTTCTTATTGTTTTCCTTGGTTTGATGTGAACTCTGTTTGACCTAAGGTTCTCTGCTTTCATGATGGAAAATTTCCAGGTACAAGCGATGAAAAATAGTTACTTTAATGACTTATTTAGAGTCTCCAGGCCTGATAATTTTTTCTCCTGCTTGCTTTGTTTAATGTTCTCGGTGGTATTTTTTCATGTATGTGGTATAGCACGCATGATGTGTACCTACCCATCCTTAAGAAGCATAGTCAGCCCTCTGGACTGAGACATTTTAATGTAATTCTCAATTACTGACCCCTCCCACCCTGTCACCCTCCCCAGGAATGATGGACTTGAATAAATACGTGTTCTTAGTTTCCCAAAAGCTATTAGGAAACCTTCCAGCCTGATTTCAGCATGGAATTCATTCAAAATCGTTGCCAGATGATTGCTTTGAAAAAAATAGGATCAATTAGAGCAGCATTTTCTAGCCAGAATATCAACTTTCTTTGGTGCTATTATATACCTCAGGAGAAAGGGGTATTTAAGATTAACTAGTCTCAAAATAAGCACATTTCTCAGTGGGCTTAAATTTAGCTTCTAGGCTCCAAAGCCAAGATTTTGAAAGGGATGGATCTCTGACTCTTGTTTGCAAACCAGACAACTCAGACACAAAAATCCACAAGTAAGTTCTATTTAGACTGAATTTGGTTGAAATGAGAAGTGTATGTAAATCTATGTCTGGGGAAGCGTAGTCTCCTGATGACTTTTGGCCGTGCTCGGTTTAGCCCCTTACAACCTATTCCAGAAGTATTTTCATCTTAGTCGTTGAAGTAGGGGGCCTAGACTCTCAGGAAACATTGTTAGCTTGCTTTAATTTTCTTTTCTTCTCCTCGTTCTTCTTCTTGCTCCTTCCCATCTCCCCTCTGGACTTAGTTTATTATTTTTCAGTTTCCCTGACTTCCCTTTCCCTTTCTGATCTCACATCTTTGTCTCATCCCTTTTTCACCCCTCTGTCTTCAGTTGCTGTTCCCCCATCCTGGGGTACTCATTGTCTTAATTATGTATTTACTACTGATTCTTACCCACCTCGATTCTCTTTTCCTCTCTTACTGGCATGTATATGTCTTCCTCCAAGACCAAATTCTGGAACCACCTATTGCTAACTCATGGAATGTCATGGAAAGTAGGCCTATGTGAATTATAGAGTAAGACACACACACTACTGACACTATGTATAAAACAGGTAACTAATGAGAACCTCCTGTATACCACAGGGGGCTCTACTGAAAGCTCTGGGGTGACCTTAATGGGAAGAAAGTCTAAAAAGAGGGGATTGCCGCTGTTGTTCATCCCTCAGTCATGTCTGACTCTTTGTGACCCCATGGACTGCAGCACGCCAGGCTTCCCTGTCCTTCACCATCTCCCAGAGCTTGCTCAAACTCAAGTCCATCGAGTCAGTGATGCCATCCAGCCATCCCATCTTCTGTCACCCCCTTCTCCTCCTGCCTTCCATCTTTCCCAGCATCAGGGTCTTTTCTAATGAGTCGACTTTTCCCATCAGGTGGTCAAAGTATTGGTGCTTCAGTGTCAGTCCTTTTGATGAGTATTCAGGATTGATTTTCTCTAGGATTGACTGGTTTGATCTCTTTGAAGTCCAAGGGAAAAAAAGAGGGGATGGATGTATACTATCGCTGATTCTCTTTCTGTACAGTAGAAAGTAACACAACATTGTAAATCAACTATACTCCAATACAAATTAAAAAAAAAAAGTTGATAAATAATGAATTAGTAGAAAGTTGGACACCATAGAATGCTTTTGTTGTCGAATTTTGACCCATTATCATAAATTGATACTTGGAGGAGTAGGGGATAAGCCCATTTTCTGTTGGGAGACATGAACCAAGAGTAGAAAGCTGTTCTTTTGTGAAATCAACATCAAATCGAACTATAAATTAGTACCTGATGATGATCACGAGAGGACTGGCACAAAGTCTAATCCTGATTTTACTCTTCTCTTGCAGATATTGTGCTGGCACAATGCCCTGGGGGAACCCAGGAGATCACCATGACTTTGAACCTCAGCGTCATGATGATGGTTACATTGAAGTCATTGGATTCACCATGGCGTCTTTGGTGAGCAATACATCTGTTTTATTGAAGCAAAATGTGTTTTAGTCACAGTGAAAGTTTATTCATTTTACAAGATTTTGGTATAATGTTGTCTCCTGGCTTATCAACTTATGAACTGTATGCAATGTAGAGTTCCTAGGGGAAGCCAAAAACAAAGTCATTCTTTGTGTCACTAAAAAAGGTTGATGCATATTTTTTTGAACTTCAAAGGTAAATGAATATTATTTGTTACTTTTCCTGATATTTTCTATCAGAATGAAATCCAAAGTTTTTCTGTTAATTACATAGCATTATGCCACAAACATATCCCAACATTGATGTAGAAACCTTGCCATTTGATACTTTGCTGGTTCATGGAGGACTCAAGTTTAGATAAAAAAGAACATGGTCATTTGCATTCATCTCCATTTTGCCCACTTAAGCATAAGATGGGCATCCCCATTATCGCAGAATATCTGAATATAGAAAGACTTCTTATGACATTAATGAATATTCACTTGCCAGTATTGAGATCACCTTGCATTTTAGTTTTGGTTCCTGGCATTAGACAAGTAAGTGTATAGTATAAGGTCAATCAACAAGCAGGTTTTAACCTTATGTTTTAACTTATCATTGAATGATAAAGAAACTAATTAAAAGTTTTGCTTATCATTTTATCAGATATAGATCAGCCATACTATCAGTTTGTAAAGCAAATGAAAATAAAGCTTCTTCTTGTACTTGACTAGCACTTAGTTTGTGCTGTTATATCTCAAGGCTAGAAGGTTGTATTTCTTGTTCTAAACAACCTAAAACAACTCTGTCTTTCATCCGTCTCATGGATTTCATCCATCTCATGGACTTTTCCTCCATCACCTTGAATTGGTGAGATTTAACAGAATAAACTCTTGTGATTATGAAAAGAATGTCCATCTCCTGAGATGGTGATGTTGCTCATTACATTTGATGTGTCTAGAGTGAAATGGTCATTAAGTATAAAAGATTGGTCTGGGAATGATCTAATTTTCAAGATTGTACATAGCTCATATATAACTCTTTCTCTCCAAAAGTCTTTATGTTATTTATAGATAAAGACTCAGCCAAGAACAAATAGGAATAAGTCCAGGTAGGGTATGTGCAAGGAAGAATGTTTGGAGGTGCCTGAGAAAGTCGCAAACCTGGTCATGTGTTATTTTGCTCATTCATTTATTCACTAATCTGGTGAACATGTATTGAATTTTTGCCATGAGAGTTTCCTAGTTCTGGCTGAGCTGTAGAAGGCTGTCAAGGAATGGCTAAAAGAAGATGATCCCTTACCTAGGCCTGCGAGGGCAGGGATAATATGAGACACTTTCCCATTACTCTCAAGATCACAAACTAAATCTTTACTGCAAAATTGAGTTTCTTTCCAAATCTCCATCCTTTACCACTGCCCTCTGTGCTTTTAGCTTGTTGCCTTTCAGGTCAACTATAGCACTGGATGTCCTTTGCTTCTTTGTACCACAGGACCATTGCATATGCTGCCTATCTCAAATGTTCTTTACCTCTTCATCTTATATAACTTTTCAGTCTATATCTGTGTTAGGTTCTTTTTCGAAGTCTTTCTTTGGTTTGGGTTGTTTCTGCTTAGAGTTATATAGTTAAAGTCTGAACAAGAAGGAGAAGGCAGAGTGAAACTGGTAATTAGAGAAGAATTTAATGGATGGACTCTTTACAAATAATGCACTAGGTTTATGAGAAGTGACAATGGATGGTGGGGTATTCCTGAGCTGAAGATGCAAAGGCAAGGAAGCAATCAGCTGTACCAGGAAAAGAATGACTTAGGAAGGACCACCTGGTAGGAGTAGTGTTTAAGTGAAAGCAGTCATCCTGTGCCAGCCTGGCAGGGAGAGAGCCGGAGACATCAGTACAGTTCTTGCTCTCCGGCAGTTAAACAGTCTAACTGGGTCAGTTTCACAGGGCAGGGAAGAGGGCAGGGAAGGGGTGGAGCATCTGTCGGGTGGGAATGGCAGGTGGCTGGTATCCATCAGTCTAGTGTATCACTGATCCACAGCAGAGAACCTGAGACTTGTAATTGGCAATAAGAAATGTGACAGGATGAATGAATTTTGCCAGGAGAAGAAGAATGGGGCTTGGCATTCTTGACAAAGGGAAATGTATAGATGCTTGTTAGTCTGGGAGATCGCAGTCTTCTGTGCAGACTACAATCAGTTTTATGTAGCTTAAAAATAGGTGAAAAGCGAAAGTGATGCAGACGGTCCTGGAGAGGCAGGCAGGGGTGATATTGCAAAGTGCATTAGAGAATTTACCTAGGAGTTGTGACTTTGGGGCATCAGTAAAGTGTGTTTTCAAAATAAATATTTGTTATGGGAAAAGTTCACTGGAGAAACTGATAGCACATTGAACTCTCATTCACTATCACCTAGCCTCATGCATGCATGCGTGGAGAGTCGCTTCAGTCGTGTCCTACTCTGAGACCATATGGACTGTAGCCCTCCAGGCTCCTCTGCCCATGGGCTTCTCCAGGCAAGAATACTGGAATGGGTTGCCGTGCCCTTCTCCAGGGGCTCTTCCCGACCCAGGAATCGAACCAGTGTCTCTTATGTCTCCTGCATTGGCAGGTGACACTTAACCTATTATCAGTTTATGTGCAGTCTTATTTCTGTCTCTTCTCTTACACTATTTTGAAGTAAATCTAAGACATCATATAATTTTACCTGTAAATATTTCTGAATTTTTTAAAATAAGACTTCTTTTATGAATACAATCATGCCATCTCAAAAACAATAGCATCTTAATATTACTAAATATCTACTCAGTGCTCAATTTCTAATTGTCTTGCAGATGTCATTTGTTTTCTCTTGCTCGTTCGTTTTCATCTGGATTCAAATAAAATACATTTGTGGTGATTAGTTGTTATGACTCTTAAGTCTTTGTAGCGCACATCTCTCTCTTTTCTTTTTTTCTTCATTTATCTATTAAAGAGACCAGGCTATTTGTCCTGTGAAGTTTCTCTGAGTCTGAACTGTACTGATAATGTCCACAGGGTCTCAATAATGTGCTCTTCTCTTTTACCTGTTTTCGCTAAGTTGATAGTTGGATATAGATTCATCAGATGCATATTTCTCCACATCTCTTTTGTAAGTAATGTTTTATTTTTCCAAAGGAGGGTATGTAATGTCTGGTTCCCTTTCTCTCTCTGTCTCGATAATAGTCTTTGATGATGGATGTCAGGATCCAGGAATCATCAGGGATTGCACAGCAGTGATATTCTGACTCTTTTCTTCATTTGTTAACTGGGGTGTTTCTATAAGGAGAAGGTTTTCCTACACCTCCTGCTTGGTTGGGGGCTTCCCTGGTAGCTCAGTGGTTAAGAATCTGCCTGTCAATGCAGGGGATACAGATTTGATCCCAAATCTAGGAAGATCTCACATACCTCAGAGCAGCTAAGCCCATGTGCCACAACTTTTGGGGTTTCCCAGGTGGCCGAGTGGTAAAGAATCCTCCTGCTAATAAAGGAGACACAAGAAATGTGAGTTCGCTCCTTGGGTCGGGAAGATCCCCTGGAGTAGGAAGTGGCAACCTGCTCCAGTATTCTTGCCTGAAAAATTCCATGGACAGAAGAGTCTAGCAGTCTCCAGTTCATGGGGTCGCAAGAGTTGGAGATGACTGAGCACACTCTTTGATTAACCAGCTATACAGTTTGTTTCAGAGAAGCAGGACAAGTGAGTCTTTTATTTATTTATTTTCAAAGTAATTTAGTTCATTTGTGTCCTTTGGTGACTGTGGATTTAAAGTGGCATCAGATTTTGGGGATTTCTCCCATGGAGGGTTTAAGTCTGTATAACCTCCCCTTGACTCTATGTGGGCTTACAAATACTTGGCAAATAGAGTACGGTGGAATTGATGCTATGTAACTTCTGAGGTTGGATCATTAAAGGCCAGGCAGCATTTGGAAAATATGGGCAATATGGATTGGTCTCTAATTAACAGGGATTTTGTAAATGCAAGGCAATACTTATTTAAAATATCTCATGCTTTCATTCATTTAGTGTCACTCATAAATGTTTATTGAATAGTTGTTGAAACCACAAATACTTATTGAATCCATAAGTGACACTTGCTGGATAAAACAGGTACAAAATGAACCAATAGAAAAGCAGTGTCCTCAGGATGCCCATAGTCCAGTGTTGGGAGGGAGGTGAGGAAGGAAATGAGCAATCACAGACTGAGGTAATAAATTCTGGGGGAAAGGGATGTGGAATGAGGATAGAAAGGAGAACCATGTTTACAGATTGGAGTCTTTATGGGTGAGATTGCAAAGTGGCCACTCCCATAGAGGCGTCAGCTTAAGAGAACATGGAAACCAGGAGAAGGACCAGTGGTGGCTCAGAGTGGTGATGTGGATGGCGAATGAAGGGCAGAAAGAGTTAGATTTTTTTTTTTAAATTTGTTGTTTTAACTGTTATGGGGAGTTTGCAACTGATGGCATGAGACAGGATTGGATTAGTTGCTCAGAAAAGTTATCTGAATGTCAGTGTGAAAGTGACAAGAATCTCCACTTCTGGGGACAGATGGGCAAATCAGGATGTTGGTACCAAAGTCTAGGTGAAGAGATGAGAATATCTGAAAGCCTGAATAAAGAAAGTGATGATGAAGACAGAAGGGGTTGATGAATGGATAGGGACTTATCTTGAGGGTGAGAAAGGGGTGGGTGGCCAGTGTAGGCCATTGAGTAAAGGTGACAATATTATATGAGAGAGAAAATATAAAAGAAGGATAAAAGTGTCAAAAATGAACTCTGTTTCATGTAAGTTAAAATTGAAATCTCTGTGAGACCTCTAAGAAGATATACAAATGTGCAGTTTGAAATGTACGCTTGGAACTCAGGAGAACTCACTAGTATGGGAGCGAGTGTTTAATATTCTATATCTTTATTTATCTTTCTATCTATCTCTCCCATCCTGTCATGAGTAGGTAAAGGAGAAAAATAATAGATTGGAGTTGGTGTAGAGAACATGAAATTCTAAATTTATTAAATGTAGATTAAACTGCACAGTTTTGAACATCCCATGTAATTTAAATAATGTTACTCAAGCTCCAATACTTTGGCCACCTAATGTGAAGAGTTGACTCATTGGAAAAGACCCTGATGCTGAGAAAGATTGAGGGTAGGAGGAGAAGTGGGTAGCAGAGGATGAGATGGTTAGGTGGCATCACTGACTCAAAGACACGAGTTTGAGCAAACTCCAGGAGATGGTGAAGGACAGGGAAGCCTGGCATGCAATAGTCCACAGGGTCGCAAAGAGTCAGATATGACTTAGCAACTGAGCAACAAAAACAACAACTCAGTACTCATTACATCTTACTATAGACATATATGAGTATCAAATTGTTGTTGTTGTTACTATCCATATAACATGGGCTTCCCTGGTGACTCAGATGGTAAGAATCTGACTGCAATGCAGGAGACCTGGGTTCGATCACTGGGTTGGGAAGATCCCTTGGGGCAGGGACTGGCAATTCACTCCAGTGTTCTTGCCCAGAGAACCTCATGGACAGAGAGGCCTGGAGGGCTACAGTCCATGGAATCACAAAGAATTCGGACACAACTGAGCGACTAACACTTACTTACTTATCCATAGGGCAGACACCGTCTATTTTTTTCACTCGATAATGAAAGTGCTTTATTTTCAGTCCTTAAATTTCACATACCTTGAAACTATTATATTGATTACATTTCTGAGAAGGTAAATTATTTGAAAACACAGATCTGTGTAAGATGATTATATAAAGAGAACAGTATAATTATTTGGGTAAAAATACATCTATTTTTGTGTATATAAAATATTCAGAGTGATACTTTAAGAGAGATTTGAAATAGAATTACTAGAATGGGAGAAAAGATTATTTTTATAAAACTTTTTATCTTGAACATTTCAAGACAGAAGTATTCAGTTCATTTTACTGGTTGAATTTCATTCCTATTAATTAAGATAACTCTTCATTGGGTGCTCGGTAACCCAATTACCTTTTTGGATTTCATTCAGAGCATAGTCAGACATTGTAAGATGTATTTATTTCTAGATGGAGAAGCTCTATACAATCAGCAAAAACAAGACTGGAAGCTGACTGTGGCTCAGATCATGAACTCCTTATTGCCAAATTCAGACTTAAATTGAAGAAAGTAGGGAAAACCACTAGACCATTCAGGTATGACCTAAATCCAATTCATTATGATTATACAGTGGAAGTGAGAAATAGATTCAAGGAATTAGATCTGATAGACAGAGTGCCTGAAGAATTATGGACAGAGGTTTGTGACATTGTACAGGAGGCAGGGATCAAGACCGTCCCCAAGAAAAAGAAATGCAAAACGCAAAGTGGCTGTCTGAGGAGGCCTTACAAATAGCTGTGAAAAGAAGAGAAGCGAAAGGCAAAGGAGAAAAGTAAAGATATTCCCATTTGAATGCAGAGTTCCAAAGAATAGCAAGGATAGATAAGAAAGCTTTCCTCAGTGATCAATGCAAAGAAATAGAGAAAAACAATAGAATGGGAAGGACTAGAGATCTCTTCAAGAAAATTAAAGATACCAAGGGAACATTTCATGCAAAGATCGGCCCAATAAATGACAGAAATGGTGTGGACCTAACAAAAGCAGAAGATATTAAGAAGAGGTGGCAAGAATACACAGAAGAACTCTACAAAAAGATCTTCATGACTCAGATAATCATGATGGTGTGATCACTCACCTGGAGCCAGACATCCTGGAATGCTAAGTCAAGTGGGCCTTAGGAAGCATCACTATAAACAAAGCTAGTGGAGGTGATGGAATTCCAGTTGAGCTGTTTCAAATCATAAAAGATGATGCTATGAAAGTGCTGCACCCAATATGCTAGCAAATTAGAAAAAACTCAGCAGTGGCCACAGAACTAGAAAAAGTCAGTTTTCATTCCAATCCCAAAGCAAGGCAATGCCAAAGAATGCTCAGACTACCACACATTGCACACATCTCACATGCTAGCAAAGCAGTGCTCAAAATTCTCTAAGCCAGCTTCAACAGGACGTGAACTGTGAACTTCCAGATGTTCAAGCTGGATTTAGAAAAGGCAGAGGAGTCAGAGATCAAATTGCCAATATCCGCTGGATCATTGAAAAACCAAGAGAGTTCCAGGAAAACATCTACTTCTGCTTCATTGACTATGCCAAAAAGGCTTTGACTGTGTGGATCACAACAAGCTGTGGATTCAACAGATGGGAATGCCAGACCACCTGACCTGCCTCCTGAGAAATATGTATGCAGGTCAAGAAGCAACAGTTAGAAATGGACATGGAACAACAGACTGGTTACAAATCAGGAAAGGAGTATGTCAAGCCTGTATGTTGTCACCCTGCTTATTTAACTTATATGCAGAGTACATCATGCGAAATGTTGGGGTGAATGAAGCTCAAGCTGGAATCAAGATTGCCAGGAGAAATATCAATAACCTCAGATATGCAGATGACACCACCCTTATGGCAGAAGTCAAAGAAGAACTAAAGAGCCTCTTGATGAAAGTGAAAGAGGAGAGTGAAAAAGTTGGCTTAAAGCTCAACATTTAGAAAACTAAGATACTGGCATCCTGTCCCAAATCTTCATGGCAAATAGATGGGAAAACAATGGAAACAGTGAGAGACTCTATTTTGGGGGGCTCCAAAATCATTGCAGATGGTGACAGCAGCCATGAAATTAAAAGACGCTTGCTCCTTGGAAGAAAAGCTATGACCAACCTAGACAGCATATTAAAAAGCAGAGACATTACTTTGCCAACAAAGGTCCATCTAGTCAAAGCTATGGTTTTTCCAGTAGTCATGTATGGATGTGAGAGCTGGACTATAAAGAAGGCTGAGCATTGAAGAATTGATGCTTTTGAACTGTGGTGTTGGAGAAGACTCTTGAGAGTCCCTTAGACAGCAAGGAGAGCCAACCAGTCCATCCTAAAGGAGATCAGTCCTGAATATTCATTGGAAGGACTGATGCTGAAGCTGAAACTCCAGTACTTTGGCCACCTGATGTGAAGAACTGACTCATTTGAAAAGACCCTGATGCTGGGAAAGATTGAAGGTGAGAGGAAAAGGAAACAACAGAGGATGAGATGGTTGGATGGCATCACCGACTCAATGGACATGAGTTTAAGTAATCTTTGGGAATTTGTGATGGACGGGGAAGCCTGGTGTGCTGCAGTCCATGGGATCGAAAAGAGCTGGACACGACTGAGCAACTGAACTGAACTGAACAGACCGTAATCAGACATTGTAAGATGTATTTATTTCTGTCACAATTTTCTGCCATTATAGCTATGAAGTTATTTTCATGTTGAGCCTATTTCTAAGTAATCTAAAACTTTTCAAGACAGTCCAAAGCATTATTCAGATTGAGGTTTTGGGAGCCTAATTTGCTACGTGGTATGCAGTACAAAGGTTTCAGTCTCCTAAACTTTAAAGAAAGCATAGATAGCTTTCTTTTTGTTAATCAAAATTAAAATACGTAGGCTCTTTTGTATTTATGAGTTAGAAAAGCAAAAGGTTATTCAGTAAGAAAGGTTCCAAAGAGAAATTCCTAGGGTTGAAGTTATACATATACCAGATTTTTTTTTAAGAGAAAAAGGTAATATTAACATTTATTTGGGTAACACTTGTAAGTATAAGAATTAAAAGTAAAAATATTTGTCATAATTACATGATCCATGATTAACTGTATTTATATTTTGAAGTACTTCTTTTCAATTTCTTTATTTCCGTGTTTTTAAATATATGGGGAATCAGAAGTAAAACCCTACTCTTTCATTCTGTAAATATTTCTCAATTTATGTAATAATTATTTCATCATGAAAAGCTTCCTTTATGGAACTTTTAGGTTTCTGGATGTTTGGTGGTTTTAAAAACTCCTGTAGTTAACATGGTGTTCATAAATCTCATTTTACATTTTAAATTATTTTCTTATGCCATATTCCCAGGAGAGAAATTACTGATTCAATGGGATAAACATTTAAAGCCTCTTAATACAAATTATAAAACTGCTTTCTAGAAATTTTGTACTGTTTACTTGCCTAACAGCAATGTATAAGAATACCTGATGAGAAGTGATAGGAATTTAATACCCAACAGGTGCTGAAATGTGTTCATGGATAGAGACAAAAAGCTATTATAATATTACACTTGATGAAGCAGAATGAGAGGATAAAATTACATCCCATAAAGAAAGAAATTATGTATCTTTTATATAGTCAATTATGTCCAACAAAAAATGAGAGTAAGACATGTTATCTTTATTGTTACCTTTTATGTCTTTTTGGTTTTTAAAAAAGTCTGTGTTTTTTGCATGTTTTGATGGGCATGTTTATCTTTTATTATTGAATTACAGGTACTATTTATTTTTTTTAATTTATTTTTTGTTGAATGATAATTGCCTTACAGAATTTTGCTGTTTTCTGTCAAACCTCAACATGAATCAGCCATAGGTGCACATATATCCCCTCCCTTTTGAATGTCCCTCCCCTCTCCCTCCCCATCCCACCCCTCTAGGTTGATACACAGCTCCTGTTTGAGTTTCCTGAGACAGACAGCAAATCCCTGTTGGCTGTCTGTTTCACACATGGCCATGTAAGTTTCCCTGTTACTCTTCCCATGCATCTCACCCTCTCCACCCCTCGCCACGTGTCCGTAAGTCTATTCTCTATGTCTGTTTCTCCACTGCTGCCCTGAAAGTAAATTCTTCAGCACCATTTTTCTAGATTCTATGTGTGTGTGTTAGAGTATGATATTTATCTTTCTCTTTCTGACTCACTTCACTCTGTATAATAGGTTCTAGGTTCATCCACCCCATTAGAACTGACTCAAAGGTGTTCTTTTTTATGGCTGAGTAATATTCCATTGTGTATGTGTACCACAACTTTTTTATCCATTCATCTGTCAATGGACATCTAGGTTGCTTCCACATTCTAACTATTGTAAATAGTGCTGCAGTGAACAATGGGATACGTGTGTCTTTTTCAATTTTGGCTTCTTCACGATATATGCCTAGGAGTGGGATTGCTGGGTCATATGGTAGTTTTATTCTTAGTTTTTTAAGGAATCTCTATAGTGGCTGTATCAATTTACATTCCTACCAACAGTGCAAGAGCCTTCCCCTTTCTCCACACACTCTCCAGTATTTATTGTTCGTAGACTTTTTGATGATGGCCATTCTGACCAGTGTGAGGTGATATCTCATTGTAGTTTTGAGTTGCATTTCTCTATAATGAGCAATGTTTAACATCTTTTCATGTATTTGTTAGCCATCTGTATGTCTTCTTTGGAGAAATGTCTGTTTAGGTCTTTTTCCCATTTTTTGATTGAGTTTTTTTTTTTTTTTCTGGTATCGAGTTGTATGAGCTGCTTATGTATTTTGGAAATTAATCCTTTGTCTGTTGTTTCATTTGCTCTTATTGTCTCCCATTCTGTGGGTTGTCTTTCCTCCTTGCTTATAGTTTCCTTTGCTGTGCAAAAGCTTTTAAGTTTAATCAGGTCCCACCTGTTTACTTTTGTTTTTATTTCCATTACTCTAGGAGGTGTGTCATAGAGGATCTTGCTTTGATTTATGTCATCAAGTGTTCTGCCTATGTTTTCCTCTAAGAAGTTTTGAGGAAAATTTTGCATTTATTTTTGAGTTTATCTTTGTGTATGGTGTTATGAAGTGTTCTAATATCATTCTTTTACATGTACCTGTCCAGTTTTCCCAGCACCATTTATTGAAGAGGCTGTCTTTGCCCCATTTTATATTCTTGCCTCCTTTGCCAAATATAAGGTACCCTTAGGTACATGGGTTTATTTCTGGGCTTTCTATCTTGTTCCATTGGTCTATATTTCTGTTTTTGTGCCAGTACCATACTGTCTTGATGACCGTCACTCTGTAGTATAATCTGAAGTCAGGAAGGTTGATTCCTCCAGCTCCATTGTTCTTTCTCAAGACTGCTTTGGCTATTCGGAATCTTTTGTGTTTCCATATGAATTGTGAAAAATTTTTTTTCTAGTTCTGTGAAAAATGTCATTGGTAATTTGATAGGGATTGCATTGAATCTGTGAATTACAGGTACTATTTGTGTACAAGTCTTTTGGCATATGTTTAGTGCAAATATATTCTGTTTTTTTAAATATATTTTAATGTTTCTTTTGATGGGAAGAAGTTTAAACATTCTTACAAATTTCAGGTTTATGAGGTAGGCATATTTCATGTTAGAGCTTTTTGTGTACTTAAGAAATCTTTGCCTACTCCAGGTAAGGTTGGGAAAATATTCTCCTTTGTTTTCTTCTTGAAGATTTATAGTTTTAGCTTTTATATATAAGTATGTGATTCAGCTCAAATTCTTGTATATTCTGTAAAGTAGCTTCAAGATTCATTTTTAAAAACACAATTATCTAAAACTTTGCAAGTTTCTTAATAACATGAGAGATGAAATAAATAAACTTATTCCTGTCTTTAAAACATATATTTGTCCAGTTTTTTTTCCAGCACTATTTGTGAAATAGACTTTCCTTTTCTATAGAATTGCCTTGCAGCCTTTGCCTCTTGATTGTATGTGGGTGTTTTTCTAAAATCTATTTTGTTTCATTGATTTGTTGATCCTATGCCACTTCCATACTGTTTTGATTGCTATAGATTTCTTTTTAAGTCTTCAACCTGATAATATGAATCTTTTCACTCTGTTTTTCTAAGAGTGTTTTAGTGATTATACATCTTTTGATTGTATACAGATTTTAGAATCAGTTACTATCTACAAAAAAAAAGTTTTGATTTTAATTGGGATTGCTTTGAGTCTATAGATAAATTTAGGAAGAATTGGCATATTAACTTTATTGAGTGTTCCAATCTATAAACATGATATATTTCTCCATTTATTTAGATGTTCTTTAATTTATCTTAGCAGTCTTTTGTAGTTTCAGTGCAGTTTTCAGGTCTTTGCATACCTTTTGTTAAATTCATTCCTAAGTGTTTTATACTATTTAAGTAGTATTGTTTTAAATTTCACATGTGATTATTATTGCTAATGCATAGAAATAACTGATATGTATGTGTAGATATTTGTCTTGCAACTTTGCTAAATTCACTCACTAGTTCTAGTAGTTTTTGATATATTCTTTGGGTTTTTCTGTATACCTAATTGAGTGGTTTGAGAATAGGGACAAGTTTTATTATTTCCTTGGTGTGTTAGTCACTCAGTCGTGTCTGACTCTTTGCGACACCATGGACAGGGGTCCACCAGGGTCCTCTGTCCATGGGATTTTCCAGGCAAGAATACTGGAGTAGGTCACCATTTCCTTCTCCAGGGGATCTTCCTGACCTAGGCATCAAACCCAGGTCTTCCCCACTGTGGGCAGATTCTTTACCATCTGAGCCACCAGGGAAGCCCCACACCTTTTATTTTTCTTGCCTTAGTGAATGAGCTGGCAATATGTTGAGTAACAGTGGTAAAAATGAACATGCTTGCCTTATTCCTGATTGTAGGAGGGAGCATTCAATGTTTCATTAGATATGAAAAGCCCTTTATGTAATTAAGTAATTATGATTCTATAAACAGTTTTCTGAGAGTTTTTTTTTAAATCACAAATGAGTGATATGTTTTATCAAATGCTCTTTTTTTGGTATATATGGAAGTGACCTAATTTTCTCCTTTGTTTTCTTTATATCACAGATTCCACTGATTTTTTTAAAAGAATTACTAATCTTGCATTTTCAAGATAAGCCTCACTTGATGTATTATCATTTTTTAATATGCTGGATTCAGTTTACTAATATTTTGTTAAGTATTTTACTAGTATTTTGTTAAGCATTTTTGTGACTATGTGTGTGAAAGATATTAGTCTATAAATTTATTTTCTTGTAATATCCTTTATGGGTCTTGGTATCAAGGTTATGTTGGCCCCCATAAATTGAGATAGGAAATGTCTGGTTTTTGAAAGATATGTATAAGATTGGTATTATTTTTTTTCCTTAAGCATTTCATAGAGTTTAATTCTCAGAGTTTGAGACTTCTCTGAGGCAAGAGTAGATATAGAATTACTCACATTTTCTATTTCTTCTTCAGTCAGTTGAATTTTTCAAGGAATTTGTCCACTCCATAGAAATTAAGTCTGTTGGTATAAAGTTGTTCACAGTGTTCTTTTATTCTTTTAATGTCTGTAAAATCCTCTCCTTTGTTCTTGATACAAGTAGTATGTTTTAGACCTTTTTCTCTTATAATTCCATTTTTGTCTCCCTTACTTTGTACTAGTTTTTTTTTATGTACTACCCTTTGACATATATATAAACCCCACATTTCAGTATTAATATTTTTGCTTTTATTATTATTTTGAATAAATTTAGAAATGAAAGAACAGTTCATAGTCTGTTATGTGTACCCACATATTCACCATTTCCAGCTTTCGTCACTTCTTTTGATCAAATTTCATCTAGTATCATTTTGCTTGAGTTTGAAAGATTGCCTTTAGCATTTCTTATAGGACTGTTCTCTTGGCAGTAAGTAATTTCATATTTAATTTTTCTGAAATGTCTTTATTTTATCCTCATTTTTTTGGAAATATATTTTTATGAATATAAAATACTGGATTGACTAGTTTCTTTTCTGGCTTGTTCCAGCACTTGAGTTTTTCTTTTTAATAATTTGCTCATTTTTGGCTGTGCTGGGGCTTCACTGCTGTGAGGCCTCTCTAGCTGTGGTGTGCGGGCTTCTCGTTGCAGCAGCTTCTGCCGTTGTGGAGCACAGGCTCTAGGCACACAGGCTCAGTTGCTCCGCAGCACGTGGGATCTTCCAAGACCAGGGTTCGAACCCATGTGCCCTGCATTGACGGTGGATCCCTATCCGCTGTACCACCAAGGAGGTCGCTTTAGCACTCTCAATATATTGATTCACTTTCTTCTGACCTCCATGTTTTAGGGATGTACAGCCAGTTACCATCTGTATCACTGTTCTCTTGTGTGTAATGTATCTTTTTTCTCTGATTTTTAGATTTTTTCTTCTGTTTTTAAGCCTCTCTGTGGTCGTTTTGCTTTTCTGTCACTGCTGTGAACAAATTACCACAGATAGTGGCTTAAGACCACACACGTTTATTCATAGAATTTGGGAGATCAGAAGTCTAAAGTGGGTGGTTGGGCGGTGTTTCTTCCAGAGACTCTGGAAAGGACCCAGTTCCTTGTCTTTTTCCACTTGCTGAGGTGGTCTGAATCCCCTTTCTTATGGTCCTGCCTCACTCTGACCTCTGTCCTCTGACTCTTGTGCCTCCCTTCCTTGCTTGCAAGGACCCTTGTGAAGACACTGGGGGCCCCCTCTCTCAGATAATCCAAAATAATCTCCTATCTCAACATCCTTAGTTTAATCATACCAGAAAGGACCCTTTTGCCTTGTAAGTTTTCATAGTTTCTGGGCATTAGAATGCAGGCATCTTTTTTTTTGGTGGTGGTTGTCATGGGCATCATTCTAACTTCCACATGATTTTCTTTGTATTTATCCTGCTTTAGGTTCATTGCTGTTTTTGGAACTGAAGTTTGACTTTTTTTCCAATAGATTTGGAGTATTTTCATCTATGTGTTTTCTGTTCCATCCTTTTCCGCTCCTCCTGGTATTCAATTATGTGTACTAAAGATTGCTTGTTGTTGTCTCACAGATCCTGGAAAATAATTTCATCTCTTGTTTTTCAGATTAAATAATTTCTGTTGTTCTGTTTTCATGTTTACAGACCCTTTCCTTTTTACACTGTCCAGTTTGCTCTTAAATCAATTTAGTGGTCATTTCAAAAATGTTTTCTTCATCATGGATCACATTTTCTTGCTTCTTTGTCTAGTATGATTGATTATATGCTGGAGAGATGATGTGTTGTATGGAGTCTGGCTTTTATTTTATTGTGACTTAGCTGATACTGTTTTAGCATCATATTCTACTACGTCTAATATAAGGGATGGATGCTACTAGGCTAGTGTTAAAAAGAAAAAATCAATAGGATGTGTTAGTTATACAAATTTGTTTGATCCCAGACTATATTGTTGATTGACTGTACTGTATTCACTCTGTCATAATACCTCAGATTTCCACCAAAAAAATGAGGATAAAATAAAGACATTTCAGAAAAATTAAATATGAAATTACTTACTGCCAAGAGAACAGTCCTATAAGAAATGCTAAAGGCAATCTTTCAAACTCAAGCAAATGTTTTTCCAACCTGCACCATTGAATCCCAGGCTAGATCACATCAGAGAAGCTGAAGAGCCCCCTTTGTGGCTTTTTTGCCTCTCATTTACTGACCTTAATAGTTAATCTACCTCAATTAAACAAAAATAGAGAAAGACCAAAGTATACCAGGAGTCTTCCCTAGTGGCTCAGACAGTAAAGAATCTGCCTGCAATGCAGGAGATTGAGGTTCGATTCCTGAGTTAGGAAGATCCCCAGTCCATGGGGATGCAAAGGGTTGGACATGACTAAGCAACTAAGAATAATGAATAATACAAGTAAATGCCATTGAGAAGGAGTACTTAGGTTTCTACATTATAAGAATCTTACCTGTTTCACAGAAACATTCTTGACCCATCAGTTCAGTTCAGTCATTCAGTTGTATCCAACTCTTTGCGACCCCATGGACTGCAGCATGCCAGGCCTCCCTGTCCCTCACCAACTCCTGGAGTTTACTCAAACTTATGTCCATTGAGTCAGTGATGCCATCCAATCATCTCATCCTCTGTCATCCCCTTCTCCTCCCACCTTCAATTTTCCAAGCATCAGGGTCTTTTCAAATGAGTCAGTTCTCTGCATCAAGTGGCCAAAAGATTGGAGTTTCAGCTTCAGCATCAGTCCTTCCAATGAATATTCAGGACTGATTTCCTTTAAGGATAGACTGGTTGGATCTCCTTGCAGTCCAAGGGACTCTCAAGAGTCTTCTCCAACACCACAGTTAGTAAGTATTCAATAATGCCTAGATTAATTTTAATGAGCAGAAGGCAAGTTTTTCAAATAAAGCCCTTTCCTTTTCACCATCTTCTACTTCATACTGGCCATGTGTTAGTCCTATGGCTAATACTGTCAAAGTAAGGCAGGGTATGTGGTATGTGGTAGAATTTGGGAACATGAAATTATTTCCTTGCATCATAAAATGCTAGTATGAAAACAGGCCATAGTAGCCTACCAAAAACTCATCACTTAACATATACAGAAGCTGAATCTATGGAGCTATTTTTGCTGTAAATAGTGACTCATATGGACAATAATGAAGTGAATTGCAATACAATTGCTTGATTCTATTAGACCGCTTACAGCATGCATTGAAGTAGGATTTTAAAACATACCCATATTCTGCAATTTTAATATTTGATAAAATGGAAAACAATAAAACTTAATGGCATTACTTCTTGGCAATAAAATAGCATGTAAAAACTTGTATAGATAAATGTAGAGTGGATGATAATGGTGCCACTGCAAATTACTTATAATTTCTCATTTTGGTGACTAAGGTAGTGTGTTAGGGAAAATAACCCATGTTCAGTTGAGGAAATTTAATCCAGGGGGCTAATTATGGGATATTAGAAGAAGAACTGGAAGGAAGTAACCTGTATGAGGCAATCCATGGTTTGGCAACTGCAGAAATTCTCTGCAACCTCTAAGGCTGGAGGGATAAAGGGAAGAGACGATATTACCAGCACTCAGGAGCCAGGGCCACTAGACAGGGGTGGAACCCAGGAGAAGTGGCCATTGATGGGTTCTGCAGCAAGGGTCATCAGGCGGGAGCTGGGACTCCAGAGGAAGGAATCGGGCCATGAGAGCCGGGGTCACTGCTGTAGTTGGCTGCCTGTCTGGGCTGGACCATAGAGTCAGGGGTGGCCAGGCGAGAATGCTTGCCTGTGGGAAGCGGAAGCACAGAGAAGAATCAGCCACAGCCAGATACTGCTTGAGAAAATGAGAGCTAAGGAGAAATACTTGCTCTCTCCTGTCTTTCTCCCAGCTAATTTTTATATTTATATTTTTGGTTTTTGTTCCTAGTCCTTTAATACATCTGAGTTGATAATGTGTATTATGTGAGCTAGAATACTAATTGTTCTCTATTATAGGAAGAAGTATTCCCAGCACTATTTGCTAAATTATCTATCATTTCTCCAGTAATTTATAATCCCATATTCAAATATTCTGCGTCCTCACACATATGGGTTTATTCTGCACTTTCATTTCCTTTGACCTTTATGTCTTGTCTTGTGCGAACACTGTTTGAATTACATCTCAATATTTAATAAGGATCATCTATTTTTCTTTATGTTTTCAGAAGGTTCTCAGTCATTTGTGGACCTTATTCTTTAAAATTAATTATAGAATTGGTTTGACAAGAATCTTCAAAGTAGTATTTCTCATATTCACTTGGAATTACATTGAATTTATTATTTTGGAGGAAATTAATATTATTAGAGTATTAAATTGTCCCATCCATGAGTATGGCATGACTTTCCATTTCTTTAAGTTTTCCTTTGTGTCTCCAATAGTTTAAAATTTTTCTGCCTAAAAGTCTCATGCATTGCTTTATTTCTGTTGACATTATATGACATCCTATTTTTTATTTTTTTTTTAATGTTTTTTACTATGATTTTGCTTAGCTATGGCCAGAGAAGGGGAACAGTATTGGATTTTTTGTTTGATAGCATACCTTTCTTATGAGATTTAATTCTTGGCCTGTGAATTTTCTTGAAATTTCTATGTATGGATGATACCTTTGGGAATATTACCAGGTTTGCTTTTTTTTTTCTTCCAAACCTTTTTCTTCCAGTTTTATTTTCTTGACTTACTACGTTGTTCAAGAACCTCCACTACTATGCTGAAAACTTCTGTTACTGGTGGAGCATTTTGTCCCTTGAAAGGAATGCTTCTATATTTTCTTCATTCCAAATAATGTTTTCTCTAGCAGTTTTGGTAGATGACTTTTATCAGTTAAATAAGTTATGTCCTATTCCTAGTTTTCTGACAATTGATTCTAAAAGGCACTAACTTTATTTTTTTCTGCATCTTTTGGGATGATAATGTTTTTTCTCACTTACAATTTTTTTTCTCACTTAAACTGTAATGTGGTGAAATTATATTTCCTTTTTTGCTTTATTTTATTTTTATTAAAGTATAATTAACTTACAGTGTTGTATTAATTTCAGGTATACAGCAAAGTGATTTGGATCTATGTGTGTATATATATATTCTTAGATTCTTTTCTATTTTACAAGATAAAGAGTAATAGTTCCCTGTTAAGTTCTAATTGTTTACCTATTTTGTACATAGTAGTGTATGTATGTTAATCTCAGTTTCCTAATTTATGCACCCCCCCATCCCCTACATTTTGCTTTCCCCTTTGGTTACCATAAGTTTGGTCTGTATGGCTATGAGTTTGTTTCTGTTTTGTAAATAAGTTCATCTGTATCATTTAAAAAATTTCCACAAATTAGTGCTATCACATGATATTTAAAATTATATTGGTATGTGATACTGGTATAAAATTCAGTTAAAATTTTGTTTTCTGTTGCTGCCCTTATCGGGTTTTGTTATCTCAGCCATAGCATTGTTTTCTAAAACATGTTTTGTTAGACACTCTTTCTTTAAAACTTGAATAAACTTGTAAAACATCTAAGTCCACTTAGCACATTTTGGTGTGGGGTTGGAATGAGAAACGTTTTGGATAACTTTCAAATTTTAAAACCAGTTTAAACTATCCAATTTCTGTATTTAGTATACCAATTTTTGCAGTTATATTTTTCCATAATTTATCTAGAGTTTCCAGTTTAACATATAGATCTTCATAACATGACTTCTAAACTTAGTTCATGTACACTATGCAGATACGCTTACAGTTTGTAGAACAGTAACTGCACATTTAATTGATTAAAACTGCAGTGTTCATAACATATTCTGGGAGAAGAGTTACAAATTTCCCAATGTAATATATGTCTTGATTTGAGTAGCTGCCCACAATATTTTTATTTAGAAAGACATTCATGATAGTTATATGTGGGCTTCCATTAAAAATGTGTTTACGTTGCTTTCAAACTATAGAATATTCAGTTGCTTTGTTGATAAAATCTAAAGAGAAAGGAAGATACTTATTTCTGTTTATCATGCACATTAATGTCCCATCTTATCTGGTTCGTATTTGATATGTACAATCACATAATATATTTATCCTCTTTTGTTTTACTTTTTAATAAAACAAATTTTCCCTTTTTTTTTGTTATTTGATATTACAAGATTACTTTGTTCATCTTTAAAAAAAAAAAGAACAGATTTTCGTGTTGTTGATTGTCGCCCGTGTTTCTCATCCACGTCATTGACTGCTGCCTTGGGCATTTTTGTTCAGGGACTGGGTCTGGGAGTCAGTGACCAGCAGCAGTGGAGAGAAGGAAATGTTGGAGGACTTGCCCTTGTTTCTCTTCTCCTCTCCCAGCCCAGAGTTGTCCATCCTGTCATCTGGCAGCAGGTGAATAAGGACTTGAGTAGTAAGAAGGAGGATGAGATTTGAAGAGAGATGAAGAATAGTCTTCTGGGGAGGAGCATATTGTGGAAAGACAGAAGATCTCATGCCATACCTGTGGACTTAAAGTTGTTAGTGACTGTAGGACAGTAAATAGCTTTGTTTTCCTCCAAATTCGTATACTACCAAAAAGGCAATATTTGACATTTTCACAACAATATAATACATGTTAGGTTGAACAGACAATTGAATATCTGTCATTAATATACCAGTAGATTTTTTATTGGTGAATTAAAAAATCCTGGACATTATTATGGTTGTTAGAGCCTGTGCCTTAAAGGATGTGAAGCCTCCACCCATCTGAATGATGAAAAATACCTATTTCTAGTAAATCTTTTAAAAATTACCTTTAGTCTAGCTTCTTCCAAAAATAAATTACTATGGTTGTGCTAACACTAATTGAGCTGTCTTTATTCTGAGAAGCTAATTACTGTAATTCCTCTTGTGCCTGTGCAGCGATCTCGGATTGATTCTGAAATGCCAGTGGAACTGCTGCTGACAGCTATTTACCTCTGTTTGTTGCACTGGCTATTGATCTACCATTGAGGCTGAGAATATGGTTTAAATATGCTCTACGGTACTGTGGAAGCCTTCTGATACCAAGGGGTTGGAAAGTATTTAAGTAGTTTCAAGTCCTGTCAAACCCAGGGAATAACTTCTTACTTACTTGGCTGGTTCTGCATTTTTATTTGTCATTGAAAAGTGAAAGTGAAAGTCGCTCAGTTGTGTCCAACTCTGTGACCCCATGGACTGTAGCCCTCCAGGCTCCTCTGTCCATGGAATTCTGCAGGCAAGAATACCAGAGTGGGTAGCTGTTCCCTTCTCTAGGGGTTCTGCCCGACCCAGGGATCGAACTGGGGTCTCCTGCATTGCAGGCAGATTCTTTACCAGCTGAGCTACCAGAGAAGCCCTTTATTTGTCATTGCTGCTGCTGCTGCTAAGTCGCTTCAGTCGTGTCCGACTCTGTGCGACCCCATAGACAGCAGCCCATCAGGCTCCCCCGTCCCCAGGATTCTCCAGGCAAGAACAATGGAGTGGGTTGCCATTTCCTTCTCCAATGCATGAAAGTGAAAAGTGAAAGTGAAGTCACTCAGTCGTGCCCGACTCTTAGTGACCCCATGGACTGCAGCCCACCAGGCTCCTCCGTCCATGGGATTTTCCAGGCAAGAGTACTGGAGTGGGGTGCCATTGCCTTCTCCGTTATTAGGCCTAGTCAAGACTGAGGAAAAAGAAAGAAACTGGTATTTCTCCCAGTGAATGAAGGGATACAACTTTGTCAGATAAATATTGGATTGAGAATTACTTGAAGGCAAGGGAAATATATTGGGAAAGTCCTGGAGATGCTAATAGTGCGTCAGATCCATAGGTTAACTTAAATGGGTAATTTAAGTACAATCAGAGAAACTTTCAGCTAAGTAACAGGATTGGGTAATAGGCTAGAAAGAATTTTAATAAATTCTCACTTCATTCTCTTCTGCCTCCTTGTTCTACTAATTGAATAAAATTGTATGTAAGGGTTACAATTGATGCTTTTTAACGTCAAAGGTGTTCAATAATGGTAAGTTCTTTTCAGTTTTTGTCCTATTTTCTTTCCCTCCTTTCTGTTCCTTTGTGTTTCTTTTATCTTTGCCTTTATACATAAACAGGTTTGTATTGTTCAGATTAATGTGAGTGCAAAAATAGTTCAAAGCACGAAATAAATACAAATACCTGGGAGCCAAATTAGTACAAGTTGACTTCACAAATCTCAGTTAACAAGTTTTTATTCCTCATTCATAAGATAGAGGTGAGAAGTGTGGAAACAAGCTGATAGTATGTAGATTTTCCTTTTTAAGTGAATCTTTTAGGTTTTGAGCTACAGTTAGTATTAACTCCTTCTAAGGTTTGTTTACTTTGTTATAAATTGATACTCAAAATGCCTTATAATAGAACCTTATTGAACAACTGTTAGTAGTATCTACTATAGTTAAATATACATCTAAACTTACAGCGTAGCAATTCTACTCATTGTATGTATGTATCCACCAAGAGATATACACAAGAAAGTTTACTTCAATAATAGCCCCAAACTTGAAACAGCCAAATGTTTACCAGCAGAAGAGTAGATAAATACACTTTTCTATTACTCAGAAATAATGATAAGCAAAAGATGTCAGACATGAGACTACATATGGTATGATTTATCTTATATGAACGTCAAGTTCAAACACACTGAATCTATGGTAATAGAAATCAGTTAGTGGGAGGTGAGAGGAGGGTAAATAGATCGGAGATTGGACAGAAGCACTTGGAAACCTTCTGGTTGCTGTAAATTGCCTAAAACTTAATCTGGATGGAGATTCACATATGTGTATAAAAGTGTTCATCAAACTGTATAAGACAGTTTGGGCACTCTCTACGTATGCTGTAACCAAACATATTATTTGATTTTAGTTCATCCCTGTAAGGGTGAGTGATACTAAAATAATTTTTTTTTTTTTTTACTAAGGCAGAGAAGTTATGCTAATTCGTTGCAGAATTTTAATGTTGGATTGACTTTTCGTTTTGTGGCTACTGTGGTGAACCAAGCTCTTATTGTGTTTGATTTTGATCCTCAAAGCTGCTTTACTGTTCAGAATGTTTTCAACTGAGGATTATTATTTTGCATTTCATTGATCTTATACAGATTAGAAGTAGTTTGAGGAGATTTTAGGTAAGAAGGAAAAGCTTGCCTGAAGTTTGAAAATTTTTCTAAGGATGGGTAGCATATTTTAATATAATGCATATTTAATATATAACTATAATTATATATTATAAATATATAAATATATTTATATATTAGCTATAGTATAGAAGCTGTCTTAAACTATGTATTTTATCTTTTTTAATATTCTTTCTGTTCTGCACACATTGGTTATTTAATGGAAATAGATGATGAAAAGAGCTTTTGTATTAAACTAACATGATTAAGACTGAAAATACATAAAAGCAAAAAGTGGCTGTCAGTGAGGATTTGCAATCAAGCTTTCACATTTTAGCTTATTTGTATGCATGATTTACCCAAGGTTTCCCATTTTACTCACAACTAACAGCTTTCACTAAGTATTTTTCAAAGACCTTTTGACTATATGCAGTAGACTTGGGGTTTCTGGGTTTTCTGAGTAATAATTCTTTTTTTAAGGTTGTTTTTTTTTACTGTGGATCATATTTAAAGTCTTTATTGAATTTGTTACAATGTAGCTTCTGTTTTATGTTTGGGTGTTTTGACTGCAAGGCATGTGGAATCTTCACTGCCCGATCAGGGATTGAACCCGCACACCCTACATTGAAAGGCAAAGTCTAAACCACTGGACCACCAGGGGAGTCCCTTGTGAGTAGCTCTTAGGTGCTCAGCTCTTGCTTCCTGTTGTCTCTTGTCTTTACAGGCTGCCCTGCAAGTCGGGGGCCATGGAGAAAGGCTGCACCAGTGTCGGGAGGTCATGCTGCTGACTTACAAATCCATCCCCATGCAAGTGGATGGGGAGCCCTGCAGGTTGGCCCCGGCTATGATTCGGATCTCATTGAGGAATCAGGCCAATATGGTCCAGAAGAGCAAGAGGAGAACGTCCATGCCTTTACTCAATGAGTGAGTCTGCCGACCTTTGTGAACACGGAGGCCATGCAGAGCAGGTCACTGAGCATGTGCATGGTCGGAGGCCTCCCCGTGCTGAGAAAGGAGAAAAGTCCAGGAAACTCAGCTGCCCCTTGGTCTCTCGCACATATTTCTTCTTCATGTTTACTATATGGTGACCACACGCTTCTTTCAGGAGTAACTCTTGTATGGTATGTTCGACTGATGATGCTTTTTCACCGACCGCCCACTTAAGTATATATTGACTGGGACCAGCTGAAAATCATTGAGTGATTCAGGGTCATAAAACCTGTCTGGTTAAATGTGTTCTGTTTCATTTTAGGAAGGCCCTGTTGGCCTCCTCTTCTTGACCCTGGTCACCTGGAGAGTGTTGGTTTCTCCAGGGCAGAAGGTTGGCAGAACTGGGTTTTGGCTCACCTGTCCCCTTGTTGCATCCCCTTCTGCTTGTTAGCGGACTGTCCCTTTCCCAATGCTCCCAGTTTGGAGTCCTATATTCTCTGATGCTTCGACTCAGTTTTGCTGTTGCTGGAGAGCATCCTATTGTCTAATAGATGAGACCTGAGCCATGACTCAATGCCTAAAGAAAATGTTCCCCTCCTGGACCCTTTCCTTTCTCGGGGGCTTTGATAAACTGATTTGGAAAAGGTGATAATGACTGGCTATTTTGAGTGCACATGCATTTTATAGAGTCCCTTTATCTAATTTTTTATTGAAAATGTCTCTTTGGGGTTAGAGAAAGGGGTGAAGAAACATGGGGATTTGGGGCATCATTTTGAGCCTCTTCTATATACCATGCCCCTATGCCTGACCTGACTTAAGGTAAGGCCATTTCCAGGTTTGAATTTTGGCCATTCTTGTGTCACAGTGAGGTACCCTCAGAGGTGCTCCTCCTGTTTGTGGCCTGTGATGCATGGTTATGTATTTGTACTGAATGGCTGGCTTCCTCTAGTGCCTGCGAAGCAAGAGCATGCTTTGCCAAGGTATTTATTGAGTCAATGTGGCAACTATAGAAGTGCCTAGAATGAACCCATGACACAGGGGTCATCACTCTCTGCCAAAGCTTCACCCTGTTCTGAAAAGGCAGATGTTGAAGAGTAGCGTTCAACAGGGCTCATAAAGTGTTTTCCTTTGTAGCCTCTGCTTCTAAGCTTGAGGGATCTTTTCTCCTCTGTACCCTCATATTCAAGAATCACTCTGTACTTGCCCAGCGTTTTTCCTAGATCCTTATCCAGAGGGCTGGTGTAGTTGCCTTTTTCATTTTGTTTACATTTTGCAGCTAGAGAAATTCTTGGGTCATTCCGGCTGCTTTTTCTATCCTCTGCCTTTCCCTGCTATTAGGTTGGATATACACTTCATGAGTTTCAGGCAAGGTATCAGCAGTAGTATACAGTTGGCCATACTCTCTCTTAAAAATGTTCAGAGTTAAGCTGTGAACTATTGGTTTGAGAGAAAATCTGAACTACAACGTGAAAAGTCCTCTCTGAGATAGTCAAGGTTGTTTTGGGTCACTTGTAGATCACTTGTTAGCAGAGCTAAAAAGTCTTAGTATCTACAGGCAAACAGCTCTTTTTCATGCCTGGTGCTTCTACCCTTAATAGCCTTATCAGACATGTAATTATTTTGCGGTGTTTAGTTTCAAACAGTTTTTGCCCTTGAGAAAAAAAAATTGTTTTTGCTCAGAAACTGTAATAAGAATTTATTTGGGATTTCTCCACATATTAAAATCAAATGTAAAGACTTGGTTTTTTTGGTACGTGTAGTACATATGATGTGACTTCACAGATTTAGCTTCAAGGGTGTTCAAGAAGCAATTTCATGTTAAAAAATGCAGTTATTTGCCACCAGGGGGCAGTGGTGCCTCCATCTAAGCGGCCTCAGACTCGAAGACAGACTTATGTGAAATGGCAGTAATAATGTTCTGTCCATTTCTTATGTATGCATATATATATACATATATCTTAAAGATTAGCAAAGATCTTGATTACTACTTATTATTAAAATTATCCTTCAACACTGCATTTTTAGAAAATCTGCCACCCACTATTCTTATTCACCATCTGTGATTAGACTGTTTCATTCTGTTTGGAAATTCAGCTTTTCCACTGAATTTCCAAGTGGCGGTTCCCGTGTAAGGGAAGCCTGGCCACTGATACCTTCTTAGGAGTTTTCTTCCACGTTCTGAGTCCTTCAGACTTTTCGTTCTTTAGGCCACCATTGTGCAAAGTTCACCTTTGCAGTCAAGACAGAGAGCAGTATGGCTGTCTTGAACATCATCATATTTTTGCTCTCCTGTTGCTCTCCTTGAAGTGCCCCCTTCCTTCCTTTTCATCTGTTAGCTTTTGCTCAAGTTCATCCTCCCATCGACATATCACTTTCCCTGAGAATCCTTTTCCTTCTGCTTCCAGCCGTTAAATATACCACTCAGCGTTCCTGTAGTGCTCTTGTTACCTCTGTCATGCCATTTATCAAAACTAGTGTCATTACTGGTTGACATGTCTGCTCTGCTCTCTGGGGAGACCCTGGGGTTTTCCTCGCAGGGCCCCCAGTTCCTGCCAGTTTGCTGAGACTTAATGTTACATGTTGAACAAGGGACTCCCGCATGGATCAGATCTATAATGTTCCATCTGTTGCATTTCTCAGAAATTGATTCCAAAATAACATAAATCTAAAAACCTTGTGAGTATAGAAATAATATAGAAAATCTCTTGATCATATTTTATGGTAGTAAGTGGAAGATATATACTTAAGAATTTTAAGATCTGGTACACATGGATGGCTGGAGAAAATCCCGTGAGAAACAGCTAAATGGCTTTCATGATGCCCCTAGAGCTTTACTTCTGCAAAAAGAAAAAAAAATTCTAAAAAAATATTTCTTGGCTTGTGATCCCATTTGCTATTACCATATACAAACTAAAAGGCTAACTAGGCCCATTAGGTTCACTACCCACTCCTCTGCCCACCCCATTGATACAGGAGCATATGCCTTTATATGTCATTTATGGCTTATGAACCTACTTCAGATATGACTCTAATAAATATCATCCACCCCAAAAGTAATTGAGCAGGTTTGTCTAGGTTCATATTCATGTATTAGTAACATGATAGCCAGAAAAGTCTGATCATGCTATTTGAAAGGCACTCTTGAAGGAGATCAGAAATTCTACATTAACTCAGGTGCTTAGGAAGACCTTAGCCTGAGTTCTCTAGCAATTAAGACAGCATTGTGAAGGGTGACTGTATCCTCCAGGGGAAAGAAAGATTTTCAGTTGGCAGACTCTGAATTGGGCAACTGGGTTCCACCATCCTGGGCTGCTGAGAAGTATTATTGGTGATAACTGATACCCCTTTGAGGATAATAAGAAGTTAATTCGTGGGAGGCTTCATATGGGAATTTACATACCCAGCAGAAATGAGGGAGTAGGGTTACAGGGAAAATACGGATTGGGGAGAAGTGTTATGGTTGAAACCATTCAAATGGTCCGAGAGAGTAAGAGTTGTTACTAATAACATAAAAGTGGGAGGAAATGTGGGGTTTCATTTCTTCAGTTCCACATTTTATCTTTTGTGGTAGCCATGGAAGACCCTCTCTGTTATTTTTTTTAAAGGAGGGGTAGAGAACAGAGAGAAGTCTATGGCTTCACTCCACTGCCAAGAGTATCAGTGGAATTACAGCATCACTGTGATGAAATTAGGCTTTCTTGGTATGACCTTTAAGTTTCTGTTGGGTGGCTCTTCTCAAGATAGTTTTTCTTCTGACATGAACATTTCAGCAAAGCCCTGGAATCATGAGGACTATGTTAAACGACTCAGCTTACCTTGATTCTGCTCAAAGATGAGTTGACTGGGCCAGCCTACCACTCGTGTGTGTGTGTGTGCGTGCGTGTGTGTGTGTGCGTGCGCGTGTGTGTGTGCGCACGCGTGTATGTGCGCGCGTGCGTGTGTGTGTCTGTGCACGCGCACAGACGGATGCCCTCTGAGACCTAGAGCCCGAGAGGACCGTGGTACCCGCGGCCCCGCGCAGCATCCACGCTCCTGCAGCCCCGGCAGGCGCCCCGCCTCGCGCCCCAGTCTGCGGCTTGCCTGAGAGCCGGCCCTGCCGTGTGTCCTGTTGGCTTCGTCGCTATCACTGGCTTTTTGGATTCTTTCTGTGGCTGGCTTGGTTTTCCTTTTCTTTTCATTCACTGTTTGGTGACGCGCTCATTTAAGTTCTGTTTAAATTTTGTGTGTCTCTCTTTCTCTCTCCCGGCTTGTTCCCTGTCTGTCCACGCTGTTTTGCTGACTGTCTTCGCTGCTCATTCCCTGCTGCCTCTAGTATCCATCAGGTGCAAGCTGCGGACCTGCGGAGAGTGTCTGCCCCCCCAGGCTCCTTCACCATGTGAGTACAAAGCCGTTCTGTTTTTACATTGTGTCTCAGCCTCATCTCCTCCTCAGGGCGAGAGGACCTGCCTCCTCGTCCTTCACAGGTCTGCTTCTCAGACAAAGAACCACCTCGCCATGATTGTCCACTTTAGCCCTTCTTTGATTTGAGACGCAGCTGTGAAGTTCTCTGTGTTCTATTCATCTCAGTCTTCTCTGAGTTCACAGTTTAAGTTTTTTGATGAGATACTTCAGGGTCCAGAGCTGCACGGGGTTGTATGAAATTCCATACCAAGCTTTGGTTTCTATGGAAAGTAAACCCATTAGACCATCCCATCGTCTATGGCTCTGACTTTGAAGCAGCGCCCGCTACTCTTGATCCTGTGGATGGACCCCTGAAATTATTGATATGTGTGGAGCTTTGAGTGTACGTACGTGCATCTGTGCATTTTTCCAGGTTGAGCATCCGTAGTGGTAATAAATGATCAATGACCCAAAGTTGTTAATGAGTGGGCAAAATGCATTTTATACATAGTACTTTGTACTTAGCACACTTTATGCTTTTTTTTTTTTTTTTTTTCTGGTGAAGAACAGAAAGAAATTACTTTTTTAGCACTTCAGGACTTTTTTATGCTGTTGCCTCTGTCTTGCCCTTGCTTCTTTTCTCCATCTTACATATACTTGTATTATGTTTCAGGTGCTATTAAAGGTGCTTTACATACATCAACTAACTTACTCCCCAAAACCCCTATGCTATAGGTTATAATTACCTCCATGTTATATGTGAGGGATCTGATGAACAGAGAAGTTAAGTAACTTCAGGAGGGTCACACAGCTAATAAGTGGTAGACTAGGATTCATACTTCTGCAGCCTGGTTTCAAAATTCATGCTTTTAACAATTTATGATCTGCCGTTTTTCATCTATCAGTATTTCTCAGGGCTCGGTTGAATAACTGCCTTTGCCAAGAACTATACCTTGATAATTGCTGGTAGAACTAGTTATGTCCTCATTGGAATTCACTATTATAATATTGTACTTATTATAGTTCTCAAGGTATAATTGATTGGTACTAATTATATTAGCTCTATATCTGTGTGTATCCCACACTACACTTAGGCTATATATGTAAATTAAATCATTTACAGTTATCTTCCTATGATTTTTGTATTCCCAGTCCTGATCACAGACCTTAACACAAGCGTTCTGAAACTAGAAAGAATTGTTTGTTGGTTGGTAGAATGAATGAGTGAAAGAATGCATGTCTAAATCGAACTGTGCCAATATCTAACGTCTAGGGATGTGCCAATGTGACTCCTGAAGTTCAATTACGTAATTTTGCTTTCAACTCTAATCTTGTGGAAACATGCTTATTTATTCATTTATTGCAAAATGTTTTTCTAAAAGTATTATTTTGTACTTGCTCTGTGTCAGATGCTATTTTCTGCCTGGTATTTAGGGTTGAGCACCACAACCATATACTTTCATGGAACTCAGTATTGACTGGTCAGACAACAAGAAAATAGCACTTACTTTCTAATTTGGCAGCTGTTACTGGGTATATTATCCTACATAAGTCCTGTTCAGTAAATATGAGTCCAGAATGGCCCTCAGTGTTCATTATTTTCAGCTCATTTACTGATAGAGTTCAAACAATTGAGACTATCAACAGCAGACATCCTGGTGTTATTTGTCATGTTTCTATCACCATTTAAGCTTTCACTGTGTTTGTTTTCACCATATAATTTAAATGAGGCTCTTTTTTCCCTTCTTTTATTTTTCCAGGTATGTATGCTATAGGAAGGTGAACTGTCCTGTTACTTTTCATAGAGTGTAACAGGACCCCAGATATGGCCACTTAAAACTTGACTACTGATCTAAAGTATTTTATACTTCTATATGCTATATTAATTAGTGCATATTATAGATTTTATATCTATATAACTGATGACTTATATAATAAGTGTTTATTAGAGTATTGTTTTAAAAATTCGGTAACTAAACACTGTCAGATAGAGCAAGGAAACTGGAGAAAAATCCAACCACAGTAATGAGCGTTGTCTTTATATACTGGGCTGGCCAAAAAGTTGGTTCGGGGTTTTCCGTAAGATGGTATGGAAAAACCCAAACTCACTTTTTGGCCAAGCCAATATTATGGCAGAGGTAAACTTAGCTTAGACCCACTCTCATGCTGCCATTTGCAGCAGTATTTGAGAATCACATTAACCTTGCCTTGGTCCTCACGAAAGTCAGGATGCCAGTTTTGTGAGCTAAACTTTGATTTTTTTTTTTTTTTTTTTCACACTCTGTATCAGCTATTCTCTGCTCAGAACAACTCTTTTTTTACAGATGATCTTTCCTTTGGGAGAAACCTCTTTATGCTGTTTCTAAATCAAATGTTACTTTCCTAAAGCAACTTGAATTATCCTTTCTCTCTAGCTTTCCAATGACTTTTTTTTAATTAGGGAGGAAGTCATGGTTTTGACAACATAATGCATACATTGTTGGGAATTGCAGCATACTATTAATGTGTGCGTACACGGGAAATTTCAGCTTTATACAAAGAAGAATCTTGAAATTTTTGTTTTGATCACATATGACCATATATGAGGATAAATTGAACTGAACTGATGAGGGTAAAGCATCTGCCTGCCAATTCAGGAGACACAGGAAATTCAGGTTCAGTCCTTGGGTCAGGAAGATCCCCTGGGGAAGGAAAGGGCAACCCACTCCAGTGTTCTTGCCCAGAAAATCCCATGGACAGAGGAGCCCAGCGGGCTGCATCCATGGAGTTGCAAGGAGTCAGATATGACTGTGTGACAACAACAACAAATCAAAGCTATTTAGTGCCTTCATCCAACAGAACAAAATAAAGTAAATGAATTATTTCACTACAAATTTGAGGTTCTGTACCTTTTTTTTTTTTTTTTTTAACATCAGAGAAAAGCTATAATTCCCAGAGTTGGCTTCAGTTCAGTCACTTAGTTGTGTCTGACTCTTTACAACCCCATGGACTGCAGCACGCCAGGCTTCCCTGGCCATCACCATCTCCCAGAGCTTGCTCAAACTCATGTCCATTGAATCAGTGACGCGATCCAACCATCTCATCCCCTGTTGTCCCCTTCTCCTTCTGCCTTCAGTCTTTCCCAGCATCAGGGTCTTTTCTAATGAGTCAGTTCTTGGCATCAGGTGACCAAAGTATTGTAGCTTCAGCTTCAACATCAGTCCCTCCAATGAAAAATAAGGACTGATTTCCTTTAGGGTTGACTGGTTTGATCTCCTTGCAGTCCAAGGGACTCTCCAAAGTCTTCTCCAACACCACAATTCAAAAGCATCAATTCTTTAGCACTCAACATTCCTTATGATCCAACTCTCACATCCATCATGACTACTGGAAAAACCATAGCTTTGACTGGACAGACCTTTGTTAGCAAAATAGTGTCTCTGCTTTTTAATATATTGTCTAGGTTGGTCATAGCTTTTTTCCAAGAAGCAAGTATCTTTTAATTTCATGGCTGCAGTCACTATCTGCAATGATTTTGGAGCCTGAGAAATAAAGTCTGTCACTGTTTCCATTGTTTTCCTGTTTTCCATAAAGTGATGGGACCAGATGCCATGATCTTCATTTTTTGAACGTTGAGTTTTAAGCCAGCTTTTTCACTCTCTTCTTTCACCTTCAAGAGGCTCTTTAGTTCCTCTTCACTCTCTGCCATGAGAGTGGTGTCATCTGCATATCTGAGGTTATTGATATTTCTCCTGGCAATCTTTATTCTAGCTTGTGCTTCATCCAGCCCAGCATTTCACATGATGTACCCTGCATATAAGTTAAATAAGCAAGGTGACAATATACAGCCTTGATGTACTCCTTTCCCATTTTGGAACCAGTCCATTGTTCCATGTCTGGTTCTAACTATTGCTTCTTGACCAGCATACAGATTTCTTAGGCAGGTCAAGTGGTCTGGTATTCCCATCTCTTGAAGAATTTTCCACATTTTGTTGTGATCGACACAGTCAAAGGCTTTGGCATGGTCAATAAAGCAGAAGTAGATCTTTTATTTTTCTGAAATTCTCTTGCTTTTTCTATGATCCAGTGGATGTTGTCAATCTGATCTCTGGTTCTTCTACCTTTTCTAAATCAAGCTTGAACATCTAGAAGTTCTTGGTTCATGTACTGTTGAAACCTAGCTTGGAGAACTTTGAGCATTACTTTGCTAGTGTGTGAGATGAGTGCAATTGTGTGGTAGTTTGAGCATTCTTTGGCATTTCCTTTCTTTGGAATTGCAATGAAAACTGACCTTTTCAATCCTGCAGCCACTGCTGAGTTTTTCTAATTTGCTGGCATATTGAAGGCAGCACTTTCACAGCATCATCTTTTAGGATTTGAAAGGGCTCAACTGGAATTCCATCACCTCCACTAGCTTTGTTCATAGTGACGCTTCCTAAGGCCCACTTGATTTCACATTCTAGGATGTCTGGCTCCAGGTGAGTGATCACACCAATGTGATTATCTGGGTCATGAAGATCTTTTTTGTATAGTTCTTCTGTGTATTCTTGACATCTCTTCTTAATATAACATAACTTGTAACCTGGCCATTCTTACTTTCTTTTTTCTTTTTTATTGAGATATAATTGACAGCTAGCATTATATTAGCTTCAGGTGTACCACATAATTATTCAGTGTTTGTTTATACTGTGAAATGATCATCACAATAAATCTAGTTAATATTGAGTTGGCCAAAAAGTTCATTCAACTTTTTCCATAAGATGTTACCGTGAAACCCAGTATTTATCATCATGTATGGTTACAATAGTTTTTTCTTATGATGAGAGCTTTTAAGATCTCTTAGCAACTTTAAAATAGACAATACAATGCTTTTAATTCTAGTCACCATGCTGTACATTACATCCCTAGGATTTATTTATTTTATAATGGATGCTTGTACCTTTTGACCCATTTCACCCTTCTCTCCCCAGTGTTGCTCAAAGAATTATTAGAGCAGTTCCTCAATTAATAAATTCATTATAATTAATGCCTTTACAGTAGAATCCCCATTGACGTCTACATACATGCACTATCTCATAAATCATGAATACTCATGTTATGTGGTCATGCCCAAAAAGCCCCCAAAAGTGTATAACTGTAAAATGAGTCTTTCTGGAACTCTTTCACTTTTAGGAGTTTTTTTCATTAAGTTCTGTTTCTCTCCTGCTCTTCCTCTACCAAAATGAAATAATGTGAACTCGTTCCATCTAATTTATTTATTTTTTATCTTTCAACAATATTATTCAGTACTTTAGATGTCAGATACTCTGTGGGATACTGGAGATAAGAGATTAGAAAGCTAAGGTTACTGCCCTGGAGAAATGGATGTACTGTAGGAATAGGCCTACAGTGTTAACACAATTCTGACACAATGTGAGAAGCGTCCAAATAGAGATTCTGGTTGCACTTCCTGTGAATAACCTTTTATTGAGTATTTATTATATTTGTTTTTATACTTTAATATTTAAAATAAAATGGGGTCAAGTTGACTTTTTTGATATGTAGTTCCCACTTTTAAGACATGTATCGATCCATATAGCCAGCCTCGTAATCAGGCTATAGAAGGGTTCTATCACTCCAAAAAGCTGCCTTGTAATCTATATCCTTTATGATCACACCCTCTAATCCCTGCATCTCTCATCTCAACCTCTGGCAACCACTGTCTGCTATAGTTTTGTGTTTTGAAAAAGTGAAAGTGTTAGTTGCTTTAGTCATGCCTGACTCTTTGGGACCCCATGGACTGTAGCCCACACCAGGCTCCTCTGTCCATGGAATTCTCTAGGCAAGAATACTGGAGTGGGTTGCCATTTCCTTCTCTAGGGGATCTTCCTGACCCAGGGATTGAACCTGGGTCTCCTGAATTACAGGCAGGTTCTTTACCGTCTGGGCCACCAAAATTGGCGGCCCCAGTGTTGTGTTCTAGAGAATGCCATATAAATGCAATCTTTATAACTGGTTCCTTTGAGTGAACATAACATTTTGATATTTATCAGAGTTGTTGCATATATTAATCATTTGTTCCTTTTTGTTGCTGAATAGTATTCCCTGCATGGATGTTTCCATTTATTTACCCAATAACCCAAAATGACATGTGGGTTATATCCAGTTTTGGGTGATTCGGAATAGAGCTGCATTAACATTGATGAACAAGTTTTGTGAAAACTAAGTTTTCATTTTTCCAGGCTAAATACCTGGGAGGGATTCCAGGGTCATCTGGCAACTTCATGAGAAATCAACACTGTTTTCCATAGTGGTTGTACCATGGAATTGTACCATTGTGGTTGTACCCTTCTGCATTTCCACCAACTGTGTATGAGAGTTCCTGTTGTCCCCCATCTCTTTCAGCACTGAGTAGTGTCAATATTTTAAAATTTTAATCATTTAATACCAGTTTCATATGACCATTTCATATGACTATTTGCCAGCTTTTATACATTCTGTAGTGAATCATCCTCTCAAGTCTTTGCACATTTCTTAAATTGGGCTGTTTGTTTTCTTCCTGTTGAGTAAGTTGGTCAAGTATTTTGGATCCATGCCTTTGTTAGATATGTGTTTTGCTTAATCATTTCTTTGTTTTAGAAAGCAGTGGAATCAGCTTTCAGGCCCCAACTTCTGACTCATCCTCTGAGCGTGAGTTATATTTTCAGAGCCTTTGCAGGGCTGTTCCTGTCTGTCCGGAGTGTACCCCACGAAGTTGCAGGATGGAACCTGAGTGGAGGTTGCTCTGTGGCTTTAGTTCCCAAAGTCTGCGGTACTGTGTTTAGGGCCAGATTCACACATCTGCAGTTGAGAAATGAACCCAAGTTCACGAACGTCCCTGTGGAGTTGTTTCCCCAAGCTCCTCCCCGCCTCTCTCTCTCATTGGCCCCAGCACTTTCCCATTTCTTGGGGCTCCCTTTTCAGATCCTTCAGCCGGAACACTAAGGCTTTAGTTACCTCATTCTGCTGCATACCTCCTAAAACCATGTTCACCTCCAGGACCAGGGAATGAAATGACCGAAAGAGAAAGAGAAGCATGGTGTCTTATCCCACCCTCTTGGGCCCACAGCTCCTCTCATCAGAGAGGAAGATTCCCTTTCTTTAAAGTTTGTTTTTTTTTTCAAGTATAGTCGATTTGCAATGTTTGTGTTAATTTCTACTGTACAGCAAAGTGACTTGGTTATCCGTATGTACATTCTTTTTCATATTCGTTTCCATCATGGTTTATCCCAGGAGGTTGAATATAGTTCCCTGTGCTCTCCAGTAGGACCCTGTTGTTTATCTTCCTCTCTTTATAGTTTTAAGTACCTAAGACCTTTGTCATTGCTGCCGCCAGCACAGCAAAATTGCCCGAGTGCTGAATTCTGAGAAGATGGAGCAGGAATAAAAGAGGAAGATTTCCCCCAGTTTCTCTGCTCATTCATAGTCCCTTTCCTATCCTCACATCAGTTCAAGGGCTCTCCTAGAGCTTTCTCTGCCTTTGCCTGTTGTCCATTTTAGGTTTTGTACTGCCTGGAGTCCAGACTAGGGTTGATTAGAGGTCAGAGGAGGAGAGAGCTCGCCATTAGTTGGATGGTATTTTAAATTCTGGTCTTCTCCCTGTCATTTATTTTTCGAGTTCTTAAATACCTGTTTTATGCATTCTGTCCAGTTTTTATGGCTGCATTCATTGGGGGAAAAGAATGGTGGGTGCTTACCTTCCTCACCCAGAACCAGAACTTCTCTGCTGTTGCTTCTTTTTTTTTTTTTTCGGCTGCTTTGGGTCTTAGTCACTGCACAAGAAGGGGGATCATCTCTGTGTCTTGCAGGACCCTTTGTTTCTGGGTGTAGGCTCTCTAGTTGTGGCACTTGAGCTTCAGTAGTTGCGATACACGGACTTAGTTACACCATGACATATGGGATCTTAGTTCCCCGACCAGGGATTGAACCCGTGTTCCCCGAATCCCAAGGCAGACTCCCAACCACTGGACCACCGGGAAAGTCCATCTGCTGTCTTTTAAAGCAGAGAGTTTTCACACTGTATCCTCTTTTTACCTGATGCAGTAACTCAGGGTGCCATAGCTAAGCTCTGCAGAGAAACCAGTGTGTTTTCATCTGCAACCAACCAATGTTAATTGTAATAGGCAATCTTGCACAACAGTCAAAATTTAAACATAAACAAGATGTTACCCGATGCTAAATTGCATGGATTTGCTTGTTATCTTGGGAAAGGCAGAGTTAGACACAGGTCCTTGAAAAAAGTATGAATTGTTACCTTTGACCACAACCTGACTATGACTCTGCATTCTAAACTTGCTTCCAATTAAGTGATGGCTTCTTGGTAAAGGATGAAAGCAAATTGATTTTTGTTCTAGGAAGAAAGGGAGTTTTACTAAGAGAAAGAGAAATATTTTTGATGTGTCTATCTTTTTCTTTTGAGTTGAGTTTAATAATTTATTTTTTGAGAAATAGCCAAGAGAGAACCAAGAATCTTTAATCTTCATGATTGGAAAAAATATAAATTGGTCACAGGTGGTTTAATATTTGCATGCCTCTGGCCAAGGAAGTAAACTAGAAAATTCTTTGAAATGCTTTCTAAAAATTTGGTCACTTTGTCTCCAACTAGTCACATCAAACCTTTTGTTTCAGCATTTTCCTGAATTGTGTATTATGCTATGAAAGGCCTATTTATTTTGTTTATTCAGTACTGGCCCTTTAATTAGAAAATAAGGTTCAGTATGCTTTTTCCAAAACCCTTTCTCTTTTCCTTTCCTCTTTCAGTAAACTTCACTCCTCCACACCCTGGACTCTCTCAGGGAGTAGGAAGAGCCTTTTCAACATAGAAATTTACATGCGTGCCTTTGGAAACTATGGGGTTTACCTCTAAAGTAGCCAAGAAGACCCATCAGACATGATTTGCCTCGGAATGAATTAAGCTTATTGGTGAACACACCACCTTCATGGACCTTCAGGATGAATAGCACTCCTGGGCCTATTAAACCTACAGAAGAGGGCTTCATGCCTGGGGCAGGAATCTGCCCATATTTTAGTCCATGGATTATTATTTTGGGGTCATAATTTCTGGACCCAAAAACCAATTGTGACAGTACTAAAAAGGCCTAGGTATGCACAAAATTGTGACTGTGTTTGTTGTTAATGCTTGTGTTATTATTGTTTGATTATCTCTGAGCAAGAGGTTTACATATCATTTTTAAAATTGACTTTAATTTTTGACTGATTTCAATGAACACATGTCTATAAAGGGGAAAAAATATAGCCATTTGTAAAAATGTCTCTGCTTTAAAAGGCAGCCGAGGAAATTCCCTGTGGCTCAGTGGTTAGGATTCAGTGCTCTCACTGCCAGAGCCTCGGGTTCCACCCTTGATCAGGGGAACTGAGATCCTCCGTGCCCTATGGCGTGGCCAAAAAAAAAAGGCAGTAGAGAATTCTGGTTCTGAGTAAGATGGGTAAGCACACACTCCACTCCCGCCCTCCCCTAGTGAATGCAGCTATAAAACCAAAAGGAAAAAATGAAATTTAAAAGAACAGGAGAGAATTGTTGAATCTGCTGGTTGAGCAAGTGACATTTCTTTCAGTTCTACTTCAGAATCAAATGGCAAAGCATAATAGTTAGGCTATTTGCAAAATAGAAATGGACTCACAGACATAGGGACCAAACTTATGGTTATCAAGGGGGAAAAGAGGGAGGGAATGAAATTGGGAGATTGGGATTGACCTATATATACTACTGTGTATAAAATAGATAACCAATGAGGGCCTACTGAATTGCACAGGGAACTCTGCTCAATGCTCTGTGGCCACCTAAATGGGAAGGAAATCTAAGAAAGAGGGATATATGTATACATATAGCTGATTCACTTTGCTGAACAACAGAAACTAACACGACGTCCTAAAGCAACTGTATTCCATAAAAGAAAGAGTTAGCCTCAGGCTTTCTGGAAGATAAAGCTATTTGCGCTCTGATCCTTTGAACAGAGGAAGCTGCTAAGCTTCCCTGGTCTTTTCTGCTCCCTCCTTTCTCTCGCTTCCACCCCCACGTCTTCTGAATTCCTGGTGGTTTCACTCCCGCTGCCCACAGTTCCTAGACCTTCAATTATGTCCAACTGTCGTGCTTTCGTTTCTTCCTCTGCCACCCCTCTCTGCTGGTTCCGTAAGACCGATACACCAGAGAAAAGGAGAACTCCGTGGGATTCATCTCATTCCAGTGTCCACGCTTGAATCCAGGCTGCACCTCAGCTCACTGGTTTCTTTCCCCCTGTGCTTTGCGAGTTTCCACAACAGCTCTCCACCCCACCTGCACTTCTGTCCTCACCCAGGTAGCGGGGGCAGGGGCCTTTAGTGACTTTAAGACCGGGGGACGGCAGGAGCTGACCCAGGTCTCTAACTGTGGGGTCTTCCTCATTCTGTAGACCCAAGCCCCAGAAAGATGGCCTCTGTTTTGAGTGAATATGTGAGCCCTGCTTTTGTCCCTGTGACACAGACCCGATAGTACCCTATAGTAACCTTTTTACATTTTAGTTTTTCAGATATTAAAAAGAAATGCAGTTTGTCCCTGGGATTCTTATCAGCTCTGAAGTTCTGTCATGTGAAAGTTCAGGGCATGACCCTGGACTCTATGAAGATCTGCCCCAAAGGGATCTAAGACATGAAGTATGTGAGACATACCCTGGGATGGGGACAGGGTCATTCTTTATCCTTAGTACCAAGCAGGAGGCCAGGCTGTGTACCATCTGGGTACACTTTCAACTTTCTCTCAGCAAGAACCTGCGTGGATTTTTTCGTTAAGCCAGAGAGATAATATGGGCCTGGTATTTGTGATCAAATCTAACATCCTGATAACTGTGTGTGGTAACGATTGCTATCATTCCCACCCGATAGATGAGAAGACCGAGAATAAGAAATGTTGGGAAACTTGCCCAAGATCAGGTGCTATAAGTCATAAAAGGTAATATCCAGGGCTGTTTGAGGGTGGCGTTTAAGGCACTGAATTGTGCTGTTGATATAACTTCTGGTCATTTTCTTGCGTGTGTGTATTTTTATATAGGTAACTTCTGAGTTTTAACCAAATCATCCTATGTAAACTCCCCCTTTTAAGAAAACCTCAGGGATAACACATTAGAATTCAATTTTGAGTGTTTCAAATGTGTGAATCTCTAGGATTGCAGATTTGAAGTTTGTGTTATTGTACGAAAAATGTCAGAATGACAAACCCCAGTTAAAAATAAATTCTCACACAGCTAAAGAAGGTGGAGAGTCTTTTAGGCTTGTTTGTAATGGTGTTGGGTCTGCGAAAGAGACTTGTAGGGGCGGGTCCTGCTCACATCCTCAGGGGACGGACGGTGCCTGTGTTCTCTCGGCAAAGGTGATCGTGGCTCCAGCATCTGCTGTAATGACGTAAATGGGTATTAGGACTCCCTCAACATTTAAAGTTATATCTCATTGCTCTTAAAATTTACAGATGAATTATTCATGGCTGCGTAGGTGTAGAAACAGTCTTGCAAGTCAGCACTTCTTGTATAATAAAAGGTCACTTCAAAAGAAGGAAAACAGCAACAACAAAAAAAGTGAAGCTGATCCTAACTCAGGTGTTTGTGCAAGGGGCAAGGCATGGGGCCCAGTGAGCTTCAAGATAAAGAGGAAGGTTTTCAGTCCTGCCTGACTCTTTTTGACCCCATGGACTGTAGCCCACCAGGCTCCTCTGTCCATGGAATTTTCCAGGCACAGATTCTGGAGCCGGTTCCATTCCCTACTCCAGGGGATCTTCCCAACCCAGGGATGGAATCGGTGTCTCCTGCCTTGTCAGATGAATTCTTTACCCCTGAGCCGCTTGGGAAGCCCTCAGGAAGGTTTGGGTACAGTCTGCTGGGGAGGAAGATTCATGAGTTGTGTTTGTTTAATCAAAGTAAATTTTAGAAAATTAAAAATGAAAAGGCCTGAGGTTAGAGGTAACATTAGTCCAATAAACACAACAACGACTTTTTAAAGATTCCACATACTCTGACTTTGAGGAAAAGAAGCAGAAATTAAGGTCTGATCATCCCAACAGTGACATTAAGCCAGGAGAAATTTCCAATTCATGTTGGAGTTTTGGAAAGTGAATAATTAGACTGCTCTCATTCTTCTATTATGTATCGTTTTATCAGCCATAATGTTAGGATTAAAACTAAGTGTGTTATTTTTCCTAGTGCATCTTTTTAATAGGCATCTGTATTACTTTGCTAGGGCTGCCATAACAGAGTACCCAGATACAGAGGCTTAAACAGAAATTTATTTCCTTGTAGACCTGGAAGCTGGAAGTCTGACATCGAGATGCTGGAAAGACGACTTGCTTCTGAGGCCTCTCTTTGGCTTATAGATAGCCATCTTCTCCCTGGATCTTCACACTGTCTTTCCTCCCTGTCTGTCCATCTCCTAATCTCTTCTTCTTATAAGGACACCAGTCAGATTGAATTAGGTTTCACTCATATGACCTCATTTTAACTCAGTTCATCTTTAAAAGACTTTATCTTCAAATACAGTCACTTTTTTCAGTAGTAGGGTTAGGACTTCGATGTGTGATTTTTGGGGTACACAATCTAGCCCGTAACATTGTACAAGAAAAATTTGAATACATTTTAGGATTTTTTTTCTGTCACCAACTACATGAAGGCTGAACTTTGTGTATTTTACATATATTGATCATTTAATTCTTTAAAATCTTTTTTTTTTATTAAACTGTCTAAGAGGCTAAAGAACATTGCTCTTTTATTTGTAGCATATTCTAAGTATTAATTAACTGGGATTTTCCAGGCAAGAGTATTAGAGTGGGTTGTCATTCCCTTCTCCAAGGGATCTTCCCGACCCAGGGATCAAACCTGGGTATGTGGCATTGCAGGCAATTTCTTTACCGTCCAAGTCACCAGGGAAGCTTCCAGTTTGATAAGGTCAGTGACCTCTCTAGGCCAAAATTTATTTTTTGTAAATTAAAATGGCTTACAATATGAACTAAGATTCCCACAAGCCATGAAGCACCCTCCCCTCAAATAAGCTTTTTGAAGAGCTTCTGGTATAATTTCTACAAGAGGAGAAACACCCATTGAAATTTAGCACACCCGTGATTTCTCCCAACATCCCCAGCATTTGGGGCTTTCTAGATGGCACAGTATCGGCTTGCAATGTGGGAGACCTGGCTTCGATCCCTGGGTTGGGAAGATCCCCTGGAGAAGGGAAAGGCTACCCACTCCAGTATTCTGGCCTGGAGAATTCCATGGACTGTCTAGTCCATGGGGTTTCACAAAGAGTCAGACACGACTGAGTGACTTTCACTTTCAGATGTCACAGTGGTAAAGAATTTGCCTGCCAATGCAGAAGATGTAGGTTCAGGGAAGATCCTCTGGAGAAGTTGAAATAGCAACCCGCTCCAGCATTCTTGCCTGGAAAATCCCACGGACAGAGGAGCCTGGTGGTCTACAGTCCATGGGATTGCAAAGAATCAGATACAACTGAGTACAGCACAATATGAACTTTAAATTTTTGCTCAAAAGATCTGAATTCCTAAGGCATTATTATAATAAAAATAAAGTTAAATACTTTTAGAAAATAGTTATATCTTTAGATATACCATTACAACTGTGAAGTTAGTCATAAAATTGTTGCATTCAGAGAAAAAAAAGAAACATCTCAGTTTTTACTCCAGTACTATAGTGATGACTATATTATATTTTGCCATGGAATATGAAGAACATATCAATAACAAAGAAATCTGGACGTTTGTTTTGATGTTGCAAGAGAGTATTTATTTCAGGTTGCTTTGCTGAGGTGGTAATGAAATGCAATGTGCATTTCATTTGTGAGAACTTCAGTTGAATTATACCCATGTAATTGAGTTTTTCTCATCTGTCATAATACCCTGAAATGCTTATATGAAATGAAAAGAGAGTATATTTTAAAAGACATAAAAAGAAAATACTTCTTGATGCTAGATTTAATTAATCCCCAGAACTTACCATCACATTTTGTGTCAGAAAATGGAATTCTAAAAAGAATTCAGCATGTTTCAAAATTTGCAGCTAAGATATTTGATTAAAATGAACGTGGAGTTAGAAGAATTACAAATGGAACAAAAAGGCCAAGACTTTTCAGCTTTATAATACAGAAAACTATAATTATTTTATTTTTCTTAATTAATCATTTAGGCTCTACTGCTTTCAGATGACTTATGTCCTGTTATTGGGGCATAAATAAGTCTTTTGGCCAAATGGTGTTTTGTTACCTAGGTGAAGTAAAACAATTACACATTTCCTTGAAGAAAGGTTCTTGGTTTATGAGTATGTTAGAATACTGCCTTTAGTAAAGGCTTGATCTGTTGGGTTGGTCCAAAAGTTCATTTGGGTTTTTCCATGACATCTTACAGAAAAGTCCAAATGAACTTTTTTGGCCAAAAAGCTAGCCCACCGGTACTTTAATGTGATAAGTGAGAGGACAGAATAAACTGGACCAGCAAAAGGACCCCAATTATTTCTCAACAGAAACCTTTTCCCCTCTCTTTTCTTATTTTCTTTTAGTACTGGTAGCTGTTATTTTCATGTTCATCATCATCATACAAGTAATTTGTCTAACACTAAAAGTATCTCAAGGAACTTTTTTCTCCCCAAGTTTACTGTCAAACTTTACAAAAATTATCTGTATTGATGAGTAATTGTGGTAGTCACAGAATTGTTCCATGACCTTTTCAAGTTCTGTTCTAGCAATATGTCTTGAGTCTGTCTGTTCTTATGCCATCAGGAAGAATGATTCCAAGAAAAAAATTTCTTTAGTCGTTGGATCAGAAATTAGAGAAAGGTGGTGAAAAGTTTCTCCCTCGTTGGCTGAATTTGCTGGGTTGCAGAGTCAGATTTTAAGGATTTTTCGATTCTTTCTTCTTGAATTTCTGACAAGGACACACGGGGGAATGGGGACCCATCTGTGTCACAAGTGGGGGGCTTAGCTTTCCACCAGCTGTAACTTGATGGATAGGAGGGTTATGAAGCCATGTTTCTCTCCCGAGCCCAGTGCAGCCCCGCTGAGTGAGTATTCCAGACTTTGGGAAGCCACAGTCAACCTGGGGGAAAAATGAGTCAAAACAGAGCACAGTGAAATACTACCTACTAAGAAAAAAAAAAAAAAATGACTTTGCAAGCATCCTTTCTCTGATATCCAGATTTTAAGAAAATGTATGTCGTGGATGTTTTCTATAGAAGGCCAAAACCATTTAAGGAAGTGTTTCTTAGGCAGTGCCATTTATTGTAAGGCCAATACTTCTTATTTTCTTGATATGAAACAAAACATGGAATCCTCTCCTTACTGAGCCTCTTTCCTAGGGATGCAGAGCTCCTTCCACACAGTTTGCATGATAAGTTTTCAGTAAGAACACATCTTGTAATTCATGCAGTCAACTCTTTCCCAAATTAATTAAAGTTACATTTCTCTATTGCAGTAGATGGTTATGTTTCTTTTCACTCCGTTTTTGCTTTATGCATTTTTGGCCATTGCTTTTTTTTTTTTCCTTATAAACAGTTTTAAATTCTAGTTCTTTTTCTGTAGTTTTTAGGTGAATTAAATGTGAAATATTAAATATAAAATGTTTAAATTATAAATATTATAAATATGCTAGGATTTTTTCTTTTTGGTAAAAAGTTGTTTTGATGTTACACAGACACCCACTCAGATACCTCCACTTGAATCATCAGAGTGCTTAGTTACTAGAGGATGACCAAATATGTTAGGTTTTGAGCCTACTTTCAGTGTCTTTCAGGATATTTGTGAAAGGCTAGAAATGTTTTCTTCTGTGAAATGATACTTTTTGAACTACTCAACTCCCATTCCTTACTCCACACTCTTTTCTTGGGAAGAAAGTCTGCTTTCTCATCAGTTGCAAATAAGAGCAGGATATTAACAACAGTTAGTGATTACAAACCCAAGGGAAGATTTTTGCCATTTAAATAGCAGATACATATAAGGTTTTCTTTGTTTGCTATATCAACATTGAAACCTGAAGTAAAACGAAAAATTCTTCCTATTGGAGCACATGAGATCTGAAGCCATTTAAATGACCTGGGAGTAACATTATCTTAGTATATCTCAATCTCATTGGTTCAAGCCAGTGATTCCTTACTATACTGGAGATAGTGATTATTGGTCCTCTACAATCAGAAGAGCAAAATAATTCTCTATGCTTTCGAAGGCTAGGGTACTCAGAGTAGCTCAGATTAGCATTTTATGATAGAATCTTTAGTCACTTTTAAATACAAGACCTTCATTACATGGAATTATTTCATAAAGTGCAAATGCTTTTGGCTGGGCATGATGAGACGGCTTGAGTTCTTTACTTCCTGTTACAAGCTGTTCTTCATCCCAGCCATTTGAATTATAGAGTTCTACAAAAATATATGTTCCCTCTCTCTCTCTGATTTCCATCCCTCTTTTTTTAAATTAATTAATTAATTTTAATTGGAGGCTAATATTGTAGTGGTTTTTGCCACACATTGACATGAATCAGCCATGAGTGTACATGTGTTCCACATCCTAAACCCCTCTTTATTTTCTGCGGTATTTGTTTTCTTTGCCCTTTCATCGTGATAGTTTTCTCCTCTTCAAATATTCCTATATTTTTAAGCATAAAATAGTATAAAAAGAATATAAGTCAGAACTTAAGTTCTAAAATTCCTAAAAGACTTTTTTCCCCCAAAGGTTGTCATCCCTAGTTGCCAGTTCAGCAAATATCAGGGAAGGAGTTTCCACTTTCATAGTTCTTAACTCTGTAGATGGTGTCTTATCACAAGTAGAAATTCTCCACTGGTATTAACCAGAGGCAGCCAGAGAATCAACTCCATGCATGAGGAGAACGCAGCAATGATGAGAAACGTGAGCACTGCAATTATTTCCTGTTTGTTGGATGTAGTAATGGGAACTGATTTTTCCTTTGAACCAAAGTCTGTTGAGCGGTCCCCATTCTGGACAACGATGCATCATATGCATCACATGTAAACTAGTACAGCCACTATGGAAAACAGTGTGGAGATTCCTTAAAAAACTGGAAATAGAACTGCCATATGACCCAGCAATCCCACTTCTGGGCATACACACTGAGGAAACCAGATCTGAAAGAGACACGTGCACCCCAATGTTCATCGCAGCACTGTATATAATAGCCAGGACATGGAAGCAACCTAGATGCCCATCAGCAGATGAATGGATAAGGAAGCTGTGGTACATATACACCATGGAATATTACTCAGCCGTTAAACAGAATTCATTTGAATCAGTCCTAATGAGATGGATGAAACTGGAGCCCATTATACAGAGTGAAGTAAGCCAGAAAGATAAAGAACATTACAGCATACTAACACATATATATGGAATTTAGAAAGATGGTAACAATAACCCTATATGCAAAACAGAAAAAGAGACACAGAAGTATAGAACAGACTTTTGAACTCTGTGGGAGAAGGTGAGGGTGGGATGTTTCAAAAGAACAGCATGTATACTATCTAGGGTGAAACAGATCGCCAGCCCAGGTGGGATGCATGAGACAAGTGCTCGGGCCTGGTGCACTGGGAAGACCCAGAGGAATCGGGTGGAGAGGGAGGTGGGAGGGGGGATCGGGATGGGGAATACGTGTAAATCTATGGCTGATTCATATCAATGTATGACATATGCATCACATGTGATTTGATGGAATGAATAACATAGTCTGTTAACCGTGAAAAATCTTGCTTCTCATTGCAAAATTAGCAAGTCTAGATGAGAAGCAGTAACTTAGGTGTTGAAAGCCTCATATTTAATACACACTGTGGGAGATGTAAAGTTAGATATAGAGAGAGAGCTGGGCATTCTGTTCTTTTTTTATTGAGATTTACAGTATTATATTCACTTCAGGTGTACAGTGTAGTGATGCAGAATTTTTATAGATTTTTTCCATTTGTAGTTACTATAAATTATTGGCTGTATTCTCTATGCTCTGCAGTATATCCTTTTAGCTTATTTATTTTGTGCAGAGAATAAGGGAAGGTAACAAACCGTCATATCATGACCACATTGACATTCACACTAACTGCTGCGCGTGCAGTGTGATGAGGGCGTGAATGGGTACAAGAGCATAGGTAGTGTAGTCACAGGAAGATAGCAGTCTGGTCTTGGTCTGTGAGGGTTTACGTGGAGAGGTAGAGAGCTCAGCTGGTAAAGAATCTGCCTCCACTGCAGGAGACCCTGGTTCAATTCCTGGGTCGGGAAGTTCCCCTGGAGAAGGGACAGGCTACCCAGTCCAGTATTCATGAGTTTCCCTAGTGGCTCAGCTGGTAAAGAATCCACCTGCAATGTGGGAAACCTGGGTTCGATCCCTGGGTTGGGAAGATCTCCTGGAGAAGGGAAAGGCTACCCACTCCAGTATTCTGGCCCGAAGAATTCCATGGACTGTATAGTCCATGGAGTCACAAAGAGTCGGAAACAACTGAGCAACTTTCACTTTTAGAGAGCTCTGCTGGTAAAGAATCCATCTGCAATGCAGGAGACCTGGGTTCGATCCCTGTATTGGGAAGATCCCCTGGAGGAAGCATGGCAACCCACTCCAGTATTCTTGCCTGGAGAATCCCCACGGACAGAGGAGCCTGGCGGGATATAGTCTATGGGGTTGAAAAGAGCCTGACACAGCACAGAGAAGCCTAGGAGGCTTCCCAGGTGGCGCTAGCAGTAAAGAATCTGCTTGCAAATGCAGGAGGCACAAGAGATGTGGGTTCCATCCCTGGGTCGGGAAAGTCCCCTGGAGTAAGAAGTGGCAACCCACTCCAGTATTCTTGCTTGAAAAATTCCATGGACAGAGGAGTCTGGAGGACTACAGTCCATGGGGTTGTAAAGAGTTGGACACAACTGAATGCACATACACACAAACACACACACACACCGAGAAGCATATGTATTTGGAAGATATTTAGAGGAGGAAGAAGGAGCAGGCAGAAATTTACTTGGGAAACCAGGAGAGTTTTTGCGATTGAAATCCAAGAGCAAAGAGCTTCAAGGAGCAGAGAGTTAACCACAGAGTGAAATGCTGCTGAAGGGAAATTAGGGTGAGAGGTTAGAAGGGAATTTAAAGTGCATGAATTAAGGGAAAGGAGGAAGTGAGGAGACTGTGTGATCTTATGGAGAGGAGAGTTTGAACATTTATGACTTAAAAAATAAATCTGTGTCTCTGGTACCCAGAAGCTGTAACGTTAAGTTTATGTGTAGTGGTTCCACATAAAATCTCAGCATTAGATGACTGAGTCCTAATTAGAGATCCTTGGCATCTGTGGCAATCACTGCCTCAAAAGCAAGTGGGTGGTGAGGAGAATCTGAAATACTGATCAAAGCTGTTGGCCTGTTTCTTTTTCCTTTCAGCAGAAATGATGAAACCACTGTACTGGTCCACATGCTTTGCAATGCCACGGACTAAAACCACTACTAGTTTATTCTCTTCTCTTTAAAATGCCAGGAACCTAATAATGCTAATTTTACTCTATTGCATAATCACTGATTACAATTTCAGAAGCTTAGAAATGTATTAAAGTTTCAGTGGAAGCATGAAAATGTGCATTTGAAGATATCAAGAAAATTTTAAAATGAAGTTTTGTTTCAACCAGTGGCATGAAAGTGCTTTGATCTTTGGTACTTGTAGCCTATTTGTAATGTATTAGCCATGAAGGCAGCACACATTTCTCTGATATGTGTCTAGCTTTCATGCTTAAAGTTTACATATCTTTGCCATTAGTGCCAGTGGCTGATTACCTCAGTGACTTAACATCCAATTCTGACCCAAATAGTATAAGAAAGGTCAATAAACAGAAACATGGAGAGAGAGGTTTATATTCTTTAGGAATAATTGACAAAGGCTTACAGCAGTCTAAACCAGATATTGAATTAGATGACATCTAACATCTCTCCCAACCCCATAATGCTTTAATTTCATTATCTTGTTGGGATCTGGAAGGCTAGCTGTCTCAAATAATTTGCAAGCTATGACATGTTATATGAGCCACCTCACAAATGGATGTCTTAAGGAGCCAAGAACTTAGTCAACTCCTATCAAAAAAGAATTAACAACCTATAAAGGGACTTTCTCCAGAAAAACAAGTCAGACAGCGGGAAGTCATGATTGCTGCTAATGTGATTTTGGTTTATCCTTGGTTCCAAATTCAAAAACCCTTTCAGAATTTATTTCTCAGTCCTGACTTATTGTTCCGTACTTTAGGTGGGAGACAACTGAATTATTAGAGCTCTCTCTGAACTCGGCAGGTTTCAAAAGTCCATTTTAAATCTCTCTTCAGAAGCTTTGACTTGATTCGGTTTTACTGCTCAATGTACAGAGGCCCACTTGGATAAGTTATTATCAGTCATGGTTTGGATATGTTCTCGGATAAACAGGCAAATTCTAGGAAGTGGCTAAAGGCAAGGCCATTGAGTATAATTATATTCAAATAAGGCCCAACTTGATAGACGACAAAAGGATGTTGTAGTGAATGCTTCTGGTTCACCATTATTTAGAGAACAAGCAGTCTTGAAGTGGTTTACGTGCCTTTCTGGTGGGGACATCCTCTTTGTTTGTGTGTTCTTCCCTCTTGGTTTATGTAAACCCCACTAGAAATAAGATGTGAGGGAGTGGGAAAGCATAACCCAGCATGGATTTACCTCCAAATCTAGAGAGCCAATGACAGACGTGGACAGCCAAAGCAGGTTTTGCCTGGGGCTTCTGAAGACATAATTCCGGAGTGAGCATCTCACAGACAGTCTGATTCCAAACTGTGCTTAAGCCTCAGGGCTGTTCAGAGTCCCAGAAGGATTTGACTTTCTTGTGTTTCACTCATTTATTTGTTCAAAATCAGTTTTTGTAAACAACAGACTGACTCTATTTTTGGTGCTGGAGCTGCCACGGGGAGGAAGAAATAGTCTTTCATGTCAAGAATTCACACTGGAAGTTAATATCTTAATCAAAGTCCACTCATCAAACGAGCTGAGCCGATTCAGATGGATTCTGTTAAAGCGAAAGTGAAGTCGCTCAGTCGTGTCCGACTCTTTGCGACCCTATGGACTGTAGCCTACCAGGCTTCTCCGTCCATGGGATTTTCCAGGCAAGAGTACTGGGGTGGGTTGCCTTTTCCTTCTCCAGGATTCTGTTAAAGATTAGTTTAAAAAACATCCTTTGTCCTATCTATGTTATGACTGAATAGAGCCTCACGTTTACTTTCTTGAAAGAAAGTAAATCACCTGCTATTGCTTCCCAGGTGGCACTAGTGGTAAAGAACACGCCTGCCAATGCAGGAGATGCAAGAGACGTGCGTTCAATCCCTGGATCAGGAAGATCCCCTGGAGGCGGGCATGGCAACCCACTCCAGTATTCTTGCCTGGAGAGTCTCATGGACAGAGAAGCCTGGTGGGCTACAGTCCATGGGGTTGCAAAGAGTCGGACATGACTAGTGACTAACACTACCACTACCACAACTGAGTAACTTAGCACGTACACACTGCTACTATTAAACTACTTTGACTTCTCTCTGCTCCTCCTTCCTCTTCTCTTTCATGTCCACATGAACATTGGAGAAATGAACATGAAGAAATGTTGAAACAGGACATTGCAAGGTACAGAATATAGAATCATTTTACAGCTTTAAGGCTGTCCTTTGGAATGTGAATTAGGATTTATATCCTTACTATCTTTTAGTGGAATATCTTGCAAACATTCACAGTTCCCCCTTGCATTCTCATCCAGCAGATAAGCTCGTAACTCTGGTGAACCTTGTCTCCCAACCTGCATCAACAGACTTCCACCCTGCAAAGGTTTGAGATCTACTAATTGCTATTTAGAGTTATGACTCTGGTTTCTTCTATGATATTATTTTTCAGGACTAAATTAAAAAGAAAAAAGGGCCTGTGGAAATTGAAGGAGCATCAATATGCTGTTAATAGTAACAAAACAACAATGAAACAATATGTTGAACACTTATTTACCAGGAAAGTGCTAACTGTCTAAACACAGCTCCTCATTCAGTGCCCATTTTTAGATCAGAAAATGGTTTAGAGAAGGTAACCTCACAGCTCTCAATGTCAGATATGTACTAATTGCCAGAGTTCAGATTGGAGCTAAGATTTTTCTGACTCTATGCCCTCCTTTATGCACTGTGCTTTATTGTCTTAATATTAGGAGGTAAAACTCTCAGGTGATTCCTGTTCCAAATGAGAAGACGAGATTATATGATGTCAGTTGTCTGGAAGTGGGAACAGAAGCACCCAGCTCATCCCTTCCGTCCATGATGGGTGTCTGTACATAGGAGGTTGGGATGAGAGGAGTCTGTTACCAGCCTGAGAGACAGGGTGTCGTAAGGAAATTGACTGAGAGGATGAAGAAGCTTGGAGACACAAGGGAGGATTTTAACCCTAACAGACTGAAAGTTTTTGAAGAGTCCGTTTAAAAAATCTATTGACAGGAACTGCAGGAAAGCAGATAGCGATGAGAATGAGATGTAAGTTATGTTCAGGGAGCTGCCTCCATGGCAGTCCACCTCTCCCCACCCCTCTCCCCAGCATCTCAAGGTATTGGATGTGCGCTAGTGGAGGGGGAAGGTGCGGTCTGGAGTTCTTGGAGGCCCCTATTGGTGACTTTAGCAAGAGGCGCTCTCATTATGATTGTTGAGAAAGTCATAATGAGGATATTTGTGACTTAAGTTCAGAGCATCAACTTCCAGTCTACACAAGGAGCTCATTCTTGAAGTTTCAGAGAAAATCAGCGAGAAGGCAATAGCCTGAGGCCATTGTCCCCATTTTAAAGGATGTTCAATGATTGCTCAGTCCTTTGCAGGGACCTTGAGGGGTTCTTTGGAAGTCATGTTTGGAACCCCTGATACAGAGCTTACATTCGTCCTGGAGGAACTTCAAGCAGGTGTTGGCACAGAGGCAAATCTATTTTTACCGGGTTGTTGGTCTCTTCTATGCTCTACCTACTTTCTTGGCAAACTTTAATTTTAAGAAAATTAATGGCAATGCTATTCCCCAGAGTCCGAGGAACAGCTTTGTCATCTTCCACCTCCGGTCAGCCGTTAATGAGACACGATATATTTTGACGTCAAAGGACATATTTGAACTACTTGACTTTCATTTCATCTCTGTGCACTTTTCTCCCCCTGTGTTCTAGTCATTTGTTTTCATGTTATCACTTGGCCTGTAAAATACCAAGTGCGAGAAGATCCGGGACAGTCATGACACCAGCCCGGCTAGACGGTTTGCCCCCGAGGAAGCCCGGCAGCATGTTAGAAGTGTCTGGGGAGGTCCCGTGTGTGCCCTGGTCTCCTTTACTGTGATTGTCAGCAGCAGGTGCTCGTGTTTATTAGGCAGAACCTCACCTGAAAGAACAAGCTTCAGAATCACCATTAGACCAATAATAGCTTATAGAATGCACTTATAATGTGCCAGACATTTTTCTAAGCGCATCACCTGTATTGATCCACTGATTCTCATAACACCCCTGTGAGGTGAATACTATTGTTATCCCCACCTTTCCCAATTGACCAGTAACTGGAACTTGACTTCTGAGCCAGTCAACCTAAGTTGGGGTCTGAGCTCTTAACCACTTGGTTGAGCTGTCTCCCATCTCAACTCGGTTGAAAAAACGTTATATTAGTTTTCACTGTATAACACAGTAATCAGCTGTACATGTATGTATGTATGTGTGTATGTATATATATATATTTATGTGTGTGTGTATATATCCCCTCTTTTTTAATGTCTTTCCCATGTAGGTCACTATAGAGTGTTAGATAGAGTTCCCTGTGGTATACAGTATGTTCTCATTGGTACCCTATTTTATACACAGTATCAATACAGTATATATGTCAATTCCAATCTCTCAATTTCACCCACCCACCCTCTTTCCCACTTGGTATCCATGCATTTATTCTCTACATCTGTCTCTCTATTTCTGCTTTGTAAATAAGATCATCTATACCAATTTTTTCAGATTCTACATACATGTATTAATATAGAATATTTGTTTTTCTCTGATTTCACTCTGTGTGATAGTTTCTAGGTCTTTACAAATTACCCCATTTTGTTCCTTTTTATGGCTGAGTGATGTCGTATATATCTACCACACCCCCTTTATCCATTCCTCTGTTGATGAACTTTTGACCTGATCTGGGGCACCATTTGATAGCAGCCCAGACTCCAGGAACCCTAGTCAGAGGCTGGAGTTAAGCCAGGTACCCCAGTTAAGAGGCTTCCACTGTTGGAAAGGTGGGAGGTGTTGTGGGTGCTGAGAGAAGATGGGAGATGATAGGAGGAGAGTGAACGTGTAGGAAATGAGAAAAACAGCATGTCCAGTGGTGAGTGGGGGTCTCCGTTCTGGAGATGAAGTGAGATAATATTTGAAAATTCGTTTGGGATCTGGAAAGTTCTATAAGATTGGTGGGACAGTAATGTGTGGTGAGAATCAGTGGATTTGGTTCAGAATCTGGGAGGCAGAAGTGTGTGGGCAGAGAGCAGACGCTGGTGGGTTCTTTGAAAGGTGGTTCACACTGGTTAGCCCATGGGGAGCCCTCTGGAGGAGGGCTGTGGGACTGCTCCACAGTTCCTCTCTGGAACCCATTTCCCCCTCTGCAGCTGTTGGGGTGGCCCAGCTCTTGACTCGACATCTCAGACCACTGGAGAGGACTGGAGCTCACTGCCACTAGAGCCCCCCAAAGCACTGTCTCAAAAAACGTTTTGATGGAACTCTTCAACCTCTGCCCTCTCTCTTCTCCTGTTACAGAGTATGTTGAGCCGCCATATACTGTGCTTCCATCATCCCTCTTATCTGCTGAATACTTGCTAACTATAATCTTTGCAGTTCATTAAGGTGAACTTGACATTAAAAAGATCAAGCCCCTCTTAGGACTTCCCTGATGGTCCAGTGGTTAGGACTCAACGTTTCCACTGCAGGGGCATGGGTTTGATCCCTGGTCGAGGAACTAAGATCTTACATGCTATGTCATGAAGCAAAAAAAAAAAAAGATCAGGCCCCTCTTAATTTCAAAATGAGCATTTGGTGGGAACATTGTATGATTACTCTGTTGATTCTTTTCTATCTACTTAACACTAACACCTAACATTGATATAATCCTTCCTTTTACTCATGCCTTGAACTACCATCTGTTTACATATTAATGTACTTTAAAAATAATTACATTAATATTATTTTTCTAAAAATGATAATACTGAGTAAAAACTAATCCCCAAATCCCACCAGGTAGAGGTAACCATCTCAGACAGCCTATTGAACCTTTTATTCAAATCCTTCTCTATAAAACCCTGAATTCAATAGTTCACATGGAAGAGATCATGTTATATGTAAGTTTCCATGACTTTTTTTTCACTTAACAATATGTTGTAGTCAGACTTGCTTCTAAATGGAGATGCTCGTTTGTATTATTTGTCCTGCATTCTCCTGTTTGTACCAGTTTAGCTAACCACCCCACTGTCGATTATTCATTAACAAGAATCTGAGCACCACGTAGGGATCATCTGACTCTGCTAATCCAGGCTCTAGGGCTTTGCTGTCAATCTTTGGGATCCTTGGCATCATATAATAGAAGGAGCATGCAAGGGAAGAGTAAAGAGTCCAAGACTCTGCTCCCAGCTCTGTCACTCAGTAGCTCTGTGACCTTAAACTCACTTCATGTTTCTGAACCTCATGCCCTCTCTGTAAATGGTGGCATGGGGATGCGTGATACAAACGGTCTGTTCTGCATATTCACAAATGTGCTTCAAACCATGTCTGCCATCCCAACTTAAATATTCATGTCAGTTTTATTCATTAGTACTCATTAAGTTGGAATCTGTATGGAGGGAGTTATTATACTTTGCCCTAGAAGGAATTTTGAGACAAGAGAATGAAATTATTTCTCTTTCTTTCAGAGTTGCAGTGAAATTGTGTATGCGTGGGTGCATGCTTGTATGTATGCGGTGTGTGTGTGAGGCAGTGGTGGAAGTATCCTGACAATGTTTTAAAAGTATCACTCTCTCCTTCCATCCAGCTTTTTCCTCTTTCTTCCCTCTCCTTCCCCTTCCTCCTCTCTTCTTTCTTCCTTTTTTCTTTCTGTCTATATTTTCCTTCCTTTCTTCTTCCTGTCTGTCCTTTCCTGAAGTGAATTGAAGACTAATGCTCTTCTTCATGCTTTAGTCAGTGGAAACTTTCATCCCATAATACAAGATAGCAGAAGCCATAAAGACAAGTGGGATTGTGTCATCCTAATTTATTGAAGAAATGTACTATTCCATAGTGGTGATGATGTAGATCAAATTATTTCACTCAACTGATGCCCATAATAAACCAGTTTGAAAATCTGAGTTAATAACACCCAAGGAATGCAGGTAAAAACATTCTGAGGGTAAACAGGATGCTTTAGAACGTTTGGTATGACCCCCTTTTAATTGTTCACTATCTATCCTGAGCCAGTGTGGGTTGAATTCTTTTAAAATGAATGAAATACTTTAGTCTCTTCCTGAAGAATGCATTTGGTACATATTTTAACACTTTCTCTCCATCTGGGGGTGCTCGGTGGCATCATCGCGGGCAACACTAATTTGCAGTTTGCTTTGAGAAGTGTGCTTGGGGAGTTTGAGGTGTACAGAGCCGTTTCTTCTTCAGTCCTGCGCTTTCTGGCTTCTTGGTCAGCTTTTCATGTCTTTCTGTCTCGTCTCAGAGCCAAGCCATTCTGGGCATAGCTGCTAAAGCGGTTCTTTGTAGCTCTACACCACTTCTCACCATTTCATATTAGCTACATCTAATTTATTGTGGAACTGAACACATGATATTATTGGAGTTTTTAATAAGTTAGTAGTAAAAAAAAAAAAAACCCCGAGTAGGCTCCAGAAGCATTTTCTGCTCATTCCCATGTTATTACCTAAATTCCAGAAACCTGAGGTTTCCAGAGAGGTGTTCTCCAGATAATTGCTGTATTCTGGTCAAGAACCCATGATTCTGGTTTGAGTGTGGACTCTTTTTTTCTTAGCAGAAAGAGTCAGTATTGCCTTTGGTCCAGCAAGGGGCTTATGACTCTCAGTTCCGTGCTCTCCTTGATATCTGACCTCTTGGTTCTTGTTTTGCAGTCCCCAGTCTGTTCCAGACCGTCTGAGGATCCGGGTGAACAAAATCAGTTTACAAGACTATGAAGGATTCCACTATGACAAAGAGAAACTCCGGGAAGCCTGTAAGTTGAAAGTGCCTAATGGATGTAATGGGATCAGATTGTTTTCAGTCTTTTGGTCCTCCTTGATTTGATGGATAGATTCACCTCTGTCTGGAAGTCATGGTTAAAGAAATGAAGGGAAGCGTAGTAACATGTGAACCCAAAGTGATGCCATATGGGCTGAAGAACATGGAACTAGGAAAGGAAATTAGAATAAAGTAGTTCTACTCTTGATGCTATGTTAGGATTTCTTGGTTTATTAACTAGTTTAGTCTGAGGTTTACATAAAATGAGAAAAGCAGAAAGTTGGTGACACCATGTGATATAATAACATCTAGGAAATTCTTAAGATAGCATGCATCTCTTCTTGGAGACTGTGTTACCAATTACTGTCTTCATTCTTCATGCCGGTGTGACAGTTATCTGTGAAGACACTTCCTTCACTTCTAGCTGTTATGTGATTATATGACATCTAAGAAAGATCCACAGCATTGTAAATGTCACGATAAAATGAGTCATTGATGAGGTGCCAGTGTTTCTGAAATCTTAAATTGAGTCAGTGTATGAATTCCTTCTCAATGCTCGTATTTTCCACATGCCTCTTTAAATATATAACCAAGTATTAGCTTACTTTGCTCATCATTTCATATTTATTGAGCATTTGTTACATTATAGTCACTATTTTAGATCCCTGTCTGCATATGATATATGAAGTAATTGGGGAATGTTGACCAGAAGCAGTTAAGAGTATAGGTGTGTTAGATATTAGGGTTCTGGGTTCCTTCATAATTGTGGGGTCTGATAGTCAAGTGCAGTAAAGTTTGAGAAGATAAGGGCCAGTATCCAAGGGCACAGACAGGGATGCCAGCAGAGAGAGAGAAGTGTTTTGTAGAACCAGAGACTTATGAACTAAAACTCAAACTGTCCCCAAGTGTGGACCTGCCTGAAGGTGTAGAAGATGCAGATAGTTAAAACTGGCAGGAATGGAGTAGGGGGCACATTTCTGAGCTATGATTCTTGAACTTATAATCTGGAGTGGGGTGTATGGGAGGGAAGTCCCAAAATCCAGGACAGTCTCGGGGTGAGCAGGGACTTTTAGATCTGGATGTGGCAAAGAGCATGGATCCACACCCCCACCCCCCAGCCCCCATAGTCCAGACACTGGACCCACCAGGGCACCCTGCCCTGGTGTGTGTGGCATCATTTCTCTCTCATTCCATCACTGCTTCATCTTCTTCAACCCTCTTCATCCCTTTCTGTAAACATCAGTACCCTTTAGCTTCTCCCCAATCTTCTCACTCAATCCTTCTCTCTTGTTCCCTTTAGTAAGAATGCTTGGAGGTGGAGGAGTAGCAATTCCCTGAATTTCTGCATTTCCCCCTTCTGCCAATGGCAGATTGTATTTTCTAATGTAAATGAGATTACAGATTAGTGCACAATGTAGGTTAACCTGTAAGGTGATGGACCTATATGTTTGCAATGGGATATGTAGCTGCAATGTAAATTAAACTGCCTTTTAGAGGCCACTAATGATAAAGAATGGTGTTTTATGTGCTTTTTCTTACAAACTTCTAAACGAATAGCTTAAGTTTGAAAAATTAGAAAGATCCTGGATCTCAAGCCAGTAATGTTTTGCAGCTTACCAAGAATCCTGAGGAGAGTCAGTTGGGAGTGGGGAAACATTTGAACTTTTTGACTGACATGAGATTTGAGGCTTATCTGAGGATTCCAATGATCTGTTCTATCTTTTCTGGGGCATTTTCTGTCCACTATTGCCAGAAGTAATTGTGCCTTGAGTTTTTACAAGATGACATTTCCTGGCAAGTGCTCTACTCATCATCTCTTACGTGATAAAGCATCTCTGTGAGGGAACTTCTGATCTGAAATTGGAGGAGGTGACGTGGTATGAATGTAAGTCCAATAAATTCAGCCATATCTTGGGACCCAAAAGAACAAAGAAACACTCAAAGAGGGAATTAAGGCATTATCTCATTCTAAAGATTTGAGGAGAACAACATATTAGAAATAAAAGCGACCAACTCAGTCATTCTGTTTTTAATAAATGGTGATGATGCTTCTCAGATGCAGTTGTTCAGGGAAGTTTGTCCTCAGGGGTTTGTGAATTTATTCTTATTCACACTCACCCTTTTTCCCTGGCTCCAACTTGCAAGAGACTACAGATGCGTGGGAAGACAGACTGTTCAAATTGAGTACAAAGGGGAAAAACCAGTTCAAATCCAAATGTGTAGTACATACCAAAATAGGTTATTTCAGAAGCGTTAATACAGTGAGATGCAGAGAACACATTGAGATAAAAGGGACTCTAGGAAGGTGCTCTGACCTGCATCTCAGAAGAACAAAATGGGTGAATCCCACTTCGGTCATTCGTTTATTGTCAACATCCAAGTCTAAACTAGAGCAGTCCTACATTACTGGTTTAAAAAATTAGTTCCCTTTTTTGATTATACACCAAGTGATTCATCCAGACAGCATGTGGCTGTTTGCCTTTACTATTTAATAGAATCTTGCTCATGTGTCTGGCTTATTATTCATATTAGATTATAAACTCAAATGTTTGTTGTCTTACAAAGCCTTGCTTCTCTCTGTAAGGCAGGACTCCATGATAATCACAGAATGGCAGCCCTTTTAATGACTATGCTTATTTTGGCATAGAGAAAATTGGCTATAGTATTTTAAATACTTCCTATCCCCCTTCCATTAGCCCCAACTCACCTGGCAGCTTCTCCTTTAAAATATAACAATATAGAGAAGTAGAGTTTTTTGCCAGTCTCTCCCTCTGCCCTTGTTGATTAATTTCAGACTTATTTATAACAATTAAAGTCTTTTACCCTGGATTTATGAATTATTAATCCTCAAGATAATGGTTATGATGTCCAAGAGAGGAAATTCTATTCAACTTGAATTAGAACATAAAGAGAAAGTGGCCATCTTAAAAAAATAATTCTTAATGTAAGGCTATAATAATTATAGCAGAAACTCACTCCCATAATCTGAATGAAGTATGTAAATGAGTCCTAATAGAGCATATAATCATGTAGTCTAGGCAAAGGGTAATCAGTTTTTTTTTTAATTTCTTATATTTCTAAGTACAAAAAGAGTTTCATTGACACATGGCATATAGGTTGGTATTTAGAATAACTTGATACTGGCCAAGATCTAACTCTGTCTCTGGTAAGCTGACTAAACTCTACTTCTGGCTTCAGCTTACTCTGCATGTTTGAATGGCAGATTCAATGATTGCTTCATTGATGATTCATATGATTCTAGGGCCTAAAACACAAAAGTACAAACCAGTTTGAAGCTAATTGAAAACAGGTGTAGCCTATAAAGGTAAGAGGTGCTGACATTTTTTGTATCAAATGCAATGTTCAACCACCCTTTTACAAACAGCATCCAGTACAATGGGTATTATCTGGCCATTTACAATTTAGTATATCTACATAGTTATAATATCTCAGTATATTATCTGACTGATGATTATGGCTAATTAAATATTTAGGCAGTTGTCCTAAAGGACTTTCCACATCTTCTGTTTAATGACTTAGTAAAAGACTCGAAGTGTTTGGGTTTGCATCTTGCTTGCAACCTTGACAGGGTAATCTTACTGATGATCAAATCTCTCGTCTCTCAAATGAGAATATAATTGCAGCCTCGTAGGGTGCTGAGGGTTAAATGTAATGTTGTATATGAAACCCATGCTGCACAGCCTGGCAACATTAGCAAGTTTTCCCAAAATGGTAACTATGATTGTTGGGGTTGCGGTTATGAAAGACACTGCTGTGGCGTTGCCCTTCAATCTGCAGGTCCGAAAGTCAGGCTCAGAGCTGCTGCCGTGTCTTTATGTATCTTCTCATCAAATTGCACACATCATTGCTACCTTCCAATTCACTTCAAAGAGAGGATTGAAAACACTAGGATATATTACAGAAAGAAAATATAAGTAACCATTTGATTTACTTTTATTGGGGATGGCTGTGATGGCAAGATATTTCTACCTATGAAATCCTTATTTAGAGATCAGGTCAGATATCTACAAACTCTCTTAAGTCCCTATACATTTTTCTTAAGTGCATCATCTGTTATCCATCACAGAATATTTAAAAATAAACTTTACTTTTGAATAATTTTAGATTTACACAGAAGTTACAAGGATAGTACTGGGAGTTCTTACGTACCTCTTACTCAGTTTTTCTTGTTGTTAAACATTTTATGTTTTCATAGTGTATTTGTCAGAGAAACTGATACTGTTTTATTACTGTTAACTAATCCCAGGGCTTCCTGTTCTGGGATCTAATCCAGGGTACCCCGTGCCTGGGGTCAGCCTGTCTCCCCAGTCACCCCTGGTCTCTGACAGTTTCTCAGTCTTTCCTCCCCATCCATCCCCCAGGACCTTTATTGTCTTGAGGAATACAGGCCAGTGTCCTGCACAGTATCACCTATTGCGGTTTCATCTGTTGTTTTACTTATAATTAGGTTAGAGTCATAGGTTTTTGGAAAGAACACTGCAGAGGTAAAGTGCTCTTCCCCATCACGTCAGGGGTTACCTGGTACCCACATGACATGCCTGGTGATGGTAACCTGATCTCCTGGTTTAGGTTCTATGGGCCAGGTTTCTCCACTGTAAAGTTACTGTCTTTTTCCATTCCCTGTGCCATTCTTTGTGAGTCACCATATTTCACTCATCTTCAAAACAGGAGAATGTGGATCATTGGATTTTTTTTTAATTGTTTCCAGTTTTTATGTTTGACTCACTTGCCTTTGATAAGCATGCCAAAATGCTGGAGCCATTCACAATTTGATGCATCCATGCTCCCAAAAACTATCCATTTGTGTCAGTTATATGCTGGATCTCACCCTAAATGCCAGGCACTGCAAGGTGAAATCAGGACGTGTAATATTACAGTGTCAGTTATTCAGTACACATGTACTGAGTGGTTTCACTGAGCAAACTGTGGTGAAAAAAGAAAAGCAGAAATAATCCCTGACTTGCAGGAGCTTTTCCTCATAAGATGAGGATTATGACAGAGCCATGGAAACACTATGTGTCTATTTCCTTAGTAAACAACATTTAAATAACTGCAGGGAGGGATGGAATATACAAGCAATAATGACAAAAGCCAGGCTAACCACTAATTAGTTGAATAACCTTGGGCAGTGCATTCACCTTCTTTAGGCTTCAGTTGTCTTATCTCCTAAATGCAGTGGTTAAACTCCATATTTCCTCAGAGCATACTGTATCATAGTAAATGTTTAGCCCTATAGAAATTACACAGGCCTGAAAATTTTTCCTCCTGAAGTGTTTACCTAGGAAAGTTTTTAAAGCTCCAACATCATTCATTGTAGCGATTGCAAGCATCAAAATGTGTTGTGCATTTTGCTTTGAGTTTGCAAAAAACATGGATTTTTCCCCCTATCGATGGCTTCATCTAAAATTGAATCTTTCCCCCTCATTTAACAAGTTGACAACAGGCTCGTTCAGTGAAGATTAGACCTCCATTTGGTGGATGTAGATGTTCCATTTTGCAATCTGTCTGAGGAGTTAAATGATGTCAGTCTGTCCCTTGAAGGACACTGTCCATTCCTTTGCCAGTGTTTATGCTTATTTCTATTTTCATGAGTTGAAATTTACTCAAGAGTTTTGGGTTTAGTTTCCTTTCCTGTTCTACCCTATCTCCTGTCTGTATCTTCTATTTACCCTTAATAAAAAGTTTGCGTGTGTTAGTTGCTCAGTTATGTCCAACTCTTTGCAACCCATGGACTGTATAGCCCACCAGGCTCCTCTGTCCATGGAGTTCTCCAGGCAAGGATACTGGAGTTGGTAGCCGTTCCCTTCTGCAGGGGATCTTCCCTCTCGACCCAGGGATCAAACCCAGGTCTCTTGCGTTGCAGGCCGATTCTTTACCGTCTGAGCCACCAGGGAAGCACGTGTATACAGAAACTGAGATCCAAAAAACTGAAGGAAAATGTCTAAGGGTCTGACATTCTGATACTTATTTAATCACTATGCTTATTATTTTTTTCCAGGAGTAGTTATTTTCTTTTATAAAATATTTTAAATAGCATATTTGTTTTTAAATCTTTAGCAGCACTGTTTCAAATGCTTTTTTATATTTAAACTGACATTCTCTTAAGTTACCAGACTCTGGTTTGTTGGACAAGTTTCTGTTTTTGAATCTTCCTCAACCCCCCCAAATAAATCATCCGTTCATAAGCTCAGCTTGTATTGGATTGGCTGAAAAGGCCAATTCAGATTTTTCTGTAAGATCTTAAGGAAAAACCCCAAAAGAACATTTTGGCCAACCCAGTATTTATTGGCTACTTAGCATATTTCAGACGATGGGGATACTGAAAAGTGCCTGCCCTCACATAGCTTACACTCCATTTGAGAGACATAAGTGAATAAATTGTATAATACATCAGTAAATTCTGTCAGTGGAAATAGAGAAAGTGATATAGGACCCTGTTTTTGCTAAGGTGATCAGGGAGAGACTTTCTGAAAAGGTGGCATTTAAGCCGAGACCTGAAAGTAAAGGTTGAATGCACACTTGGGTTTCTGAGGCAAGAGTGTCTCTGGGCAGAGGGAGCAGCCAGTGCAAAGGTCCTGTGGTGCGAACACCTTTGGACTATTTAAGGTACAAGGAAATCCATGTGGCTGGTACCTGGTTAGTTGGGTAGAGAAAGGTACAAAGTCGTCTTGAAGTCGTAAGAAAGGGCTGGCTCACGGAGGGGGCTTGTTGGCTATGGAGAGGCTTCGGGTTTTATTCAGAATGTAATGAGAAGGTCCAGGAATTATTTGAGAAGGAGTTTCACGTGTCTGCACTAATTCTGAATAGTTCTAGCTGCTGAGTGGAGAATTGAGTACTGGATTGTGGAAGTAGAATTCAGGGCACCAGATACAAGACCTACAGGATATTCCAAGTGATATGTATGCTGAAAGTTGAGGGAAGTTAAAGCAGCAAAATTAGTGTCTATTTTCGAGATAATGCTGGTAAGATCAAATGATGGTTTAGCTGCACCGTGTGGGAGGAAAGGTGATTCAAGGATGCCTCTGAGGTTTTGACCTCAGCAATAGCTCATTTGGTAAAGACTCCTCCTGCAGTGCAGGAGACCCCGGTTCGATCCCTAGGTTGGGAAGATCCACTGGAGAAGGGATAGGCTACCCACCCCAGGATTCTTAGGCTTCCCTTGTGGTTCAGCTGGTAAAGAATCCCCCTCAATGCGGGAGATCTGGGTTTGATCCCTGGGTTGGGAAAATCCCCTGGAGAAGGGAACGGCTACCCACTCCAGTATTCTGGCCTGGAGAATTCCATGGACTGTAAAGTCCCTGGGGTCACAAAGAGTCAGACAACTGAGCAACTTGCACTTTCACTTTCAACTTGGTGCGTAGAGGTGGGGCTGATATAGAAGACCCAAGTGCAGCCAAGAAGCACAGAGTGAGCTAGCAAAATCCAAAAAACTGGAGAGCTTGTCAGTTGAAGGCCAAGAGAGGAATAAATTCTTTTATTTTATAAAAGAAGAGTGACAATACTGTCAAAGGCTCTGTGGAGGTGGAAGGGGGTGCACGCTATGAACTGGCCATTGAATTTGGGTAAAGGGTGGTTATTAGTAACCTCACAAGGGGTTATAGAAGGAAGAAGCTGAGTAGAGTAGGTTCGTGTGCGAGTGGGAGCAAAGGAATTGATTCCACTTAGATTGCCCTTCTGAGCTGTTTAAATGGAAAGAAGAGAAATGGAAGGGGGGGTGGATATGAAATCAAGGGAGGATTTTTTTTTTTCTGGTTTGTAAGCTGTTCAGCTCCATAGGCTGGTGTGTGTGCTGATGAGCCAGTCCAGGAGAGAGTGAGAACTTGAATCAGGAGAGAGAGGGTCAGGTGCAGGAGGGATGCCTTGGAGTATCCAAAAATGGGGTCCAGTACACAGCAGAGGGATGGGGCAAGTCCCTCAGAGGATAGAAGGGAAGACAGAGCTGTAGGTGCAGAGGCATGTAGGTGGGGGATTTGGTACCAAGAAGAAGGAGGAGTTATATCCTGATTACTTTTATTTTCTCAGTGACATAAGAAGCAAGCCTACCCATTAATCGTAGGGAAGGGAAGTGTGTCAGTGGTCAAGGAAGAAAAGAGTTTGAAATAGTCACTTGAAGAGCTATACAGTGAGTTGGCTTGGGAGGAATGCTGAGCCACATGGTAAATTTGGAATCTTGAACTCCTTGGCTTTTCAAAAGCACCGAGACCCTGATTTGTCAGTTCCTGGGGATCTTCTTGGCTTATACATGAGTGCACTCCTTGTCTTCCAAGACTCAGATGCCAGGGGAATATTAGGCTGAAGGATAATGATCTTATTTTTAACATAATCCCCTTCATTATCTAACCTTGTTTATGATCCAAAGCCTTGCTTTATTTACAAGAAAGTAAGAAGTGATTCCAGAGCTTTGCTTTATTAGATGTTAATGATGTTAGATCTCAGACAAGGAAGTAGCCTAAAGTGTTGATATTATTGTTGTTTTTCAGTTGCTAAGTCATGTCTGACTCTTTGCAACCCCATGGACTGTAGCACGCCAGGCTTCACTATCTGCTGGAATTTGTTCAAACTCTTGTTCATTGAGTCGATGATGCCATCCAACCATCTCTTCCTTGGTCACCCCATTCTCCTGCCCTCAATCTTTCCCAGCATCACAGTGTCTTCCAATGAGTTGGCTCTTTGTATCAGATAGCCAAAGTATTAGACCTTAAGCATCAGTCCTTCCAATGAATATTCAGAGTTAATTTCCTTAAAAATTGACTGGTTTGATCTCCTTGCTGTCCAAAGGACCCTCAAGAGTCTTCTCCAACACCGCAGTTCAAAAGTATCAATCCTTTGGTGCCCAGCCTTCTTTATGGTTCACCTGCCACATCTGTACATAACTACTGGAAAAACCATAGCTTTGACCAGATGCACCTTTGACTAGATGCAACAAAGTGATGTCTCTGATTTTTAATACACTGTCTAGTTTTGTCATAGCTTTCCTTCCAAGAAGCAAGCATCTTTTAATTCTGTGGCTACAGTCACCGTCGACAGTGATTTTGGAGCCCAAGAATATAAAGTCTGTCACTGTTGCCACTTTTCCCCCTTCTATTTGCCATGAAATAATGGGACCAGATGCCATGATCTTAGTTTTATGAATGTTGAGTTTTAAGCCAGCTTTTTCACTCTCCTCTTTAACCTTCATCAAGAGGCTCTTTAGTTCCCCTTCGCTTTCTGCCATTAGAGTGTTACCATATATGAAGTTGTTGATATTTCTCCTGACAATCTTGATTCCAACTTGTGATTAATCCAGCCTGGCATTTTGCATGATGTACTCTGCATATAAGTTAAATAAGCAGGGTGACAATATACAGCCTTGACGTACTCCTTTCCTAATTTGGAACCAGTCTGTTGTTCCATGTCCTGTTCTGACTGTAACTTCTTGACCTGCATACATGTTTCTAAGGAGGCAGGTAAGGTGGTCAGATATTCACATCTCTTTAAGAACCTTCCTCATTTTGTTATGATCCACACAGTCAAAGGCTTTAGCATAGTCAGTGAAGCAGAAGTTGATACTGTTTTTAGGAATTCCCTTGCTTTTTCTATGATCCAGTGGTTGTTGGCAATTTGATCTCAGGTTCCTCTGCCTTTTCTAAATCCAGCTTGTACATCTGAAAGTTCTCAGTTCACATACTGTTGAAGCCTAGCATGAAGGATTTTGAACATTACCTTGCTAGCAGGTAAAATGAGCACAGTTTTATGGTAGTTTGAACATTCTTTGGCATTGCCTTTCTTTGGGATTACAATGAAAACTGACCTTTTCTAGTCCTGTGACCACTGCTGAGTTTTCCGAATTTGCTGGCATGTTGAGTGCAGTGCATTAGCATCATCATCCTTTAGGATTTTAAATAGGTGTAATCCCGTCACCTCCACTTACTTTGTTCATAGTAATGCTTCCTAAGGCCCACTTAACTTCACACTCCAAGAAGTCTGGCTCTAGATGAGTGACCACACTATCAAGGTTATCCGAGGCTTTAGGACCTTTTTTGAATAGTTCATTGTATATTCTTGCCACCTCTTCTTAATCTCTTCTGTTAGGTCCTTGCCATTTTGAGAACCATCATTTGGAAGTATATTCTTTTTTTTTTTTTTTTTATTAGTTGGAGGCTAATTACTTCACAACATTTCAGTGGGTTTTGTCATACATTGATATGAATCAGCCATAGAGTTACACGTATTCCCCATCCCGATCCCTCTTCCCACCTCCCTCTCCACCCGATTCCTCTGGGTCTTCCCAGTGCACCAGGCCCGAGCACTTGTCTCATGCATCCCACCTGGGCTGGTGATCTGTTTCACCATAGATAGTATACATGCTGTTCTTTCAAAACATCCCACCCTCACCTTCTCCCACAGAGTTCAAAAGTCTGTTCTGTACTTCTGTGTCTCTTTTTCTGTTTTGCATATAGGGTTATCATTACCATCTTTCTAAATTCCATATATATGTGTTAGTATGCTGTAATGTTCTTTATCTTTCTGGCTTACTTCACTCTGTATAATGGGCTCCAGTTTCATCCATCTCATTAGAACTGATTCAAATGAATTCTTTTTAATGGCTGAGTAATATTACATGGTGTATATGTACCACAGCTTCCTTATCCATTCATCTGCTGATGGGCTTCTAGGTTGCTTCCATGTCCTGGCTATTATAAACAGTGCTGTGATGAACGTTGGGATGCACGTGTCTCTTTCAGATCTAGTTTCCTCAGTGTGTATGCCCAGAAGTGGGATTGCTGGGTCTAAGTCTTGCCCAAAGGAATATTTTTCCTTTTGGTTGGTTTATCCTGTGTAACACACACACACACACACACACACACACACACACACACACACACACACAGGCAAATAATGACTAATTCTCACTGTTTATATAAAAACTTAGTCTGTTTTGTTGTTGTCTTCCCAGGTCACCAACTCTGGTATATGAACTCAGATGGTTGTTACATTTCTTTTTGAAGACTTTCTTCTAAGAGCTTTGTATGGATTTATTACTTTTTCATTCATCATGTCAATATGTGGGTGGGGGTGTCACCACGGCAGAGTCACCACTTTTATTATAATATTTAATAATAAATAATACTTCAGAGTCTTTATTATGCTTCATAGTTTACAGAGTGCTGTTGCATGCACTGTCCATGGTCACTGTCACAGGGACACTTCCAGCGGTGGCCTCACGCAGGCTCACATAGCTGCAGCAGGATTTCGATAGGAATTTGCATCTTCTCTCTCGTAACCCAGTACACCTTCTAACACACAGTTCCCCTTCTTTGTAAAGACACAGCTGGACACTTACAGAAATGTGCTTTCAGGAAGAAATTTGGGATCATAGTTCTTGTTCTTGGTTGGGCTCCCTGGGAAACACACTTTGAGATTTTTTAACTTAATGTGTAGGAGGTTTATTGGAAACGCTCCAAGAGGGGAATGAACGTGGAGAGCAAGAAGTAGAACTGGGCCGAGGAACAAACCGAGCCCTGACGTGACTATAACAGAACACTCCCACACGGACATTTGAGCTGGGGATGGCCGTTTAGAATGGTCCCAACTGAGGCAAGGGTTATTGGCGAGTGTTCAGGCTGTCCGCTGGGAGGAAGCAGGCCATGGGTGAGGTCATGTTCTTCTTAGAGAGGGACTCAGCTGTGAGCTGTCAGCGGAGCAAGCACTTTCAGCAACTGAGAGAATGAGGGCTTCAGTTCCATCATGGATCTGAGGGGCCATTGTGGGAAACATAACTGTTCTGAAAGTACCATCTTGTTTGTATAACCTGGCACCTGCCTTTAAACTAAGACCAGGATACAACCACCCCCACACCCAAATCCTTGAGTCCATCCATTCACTTCACGTGACAGCTATTTATTGAACACTTACTATGTACCAAACTGTTCTAGGTACTAGGAATTAGGCTCATACCTCACTAACCTCCAAGTTTCTCTCTTTGTAGTATCTTTTGGCCTGTGCTTGTATACTCAGTTGTATCCGACTCTTTGTGACCCCACAGACTGTAGCCAGCCAGGCTCCTTTGTCCCTGGGAATATCCTGGAGAGGATACTGGAGTAAGTTGTCATTTATTCCTGCAGGAGATCTTCCCAACTCAGGGATTGAACCCAAGTCTCCTGAGGCTCTTGCATTGGCAAGTGTATTCTTTACCACTTGAGCTACCTAGAAAGCCCAACCTCCCAGCTGTTCCAAATTCAGGGTATTGGAATATAAACTAATTGCTTTCTTTAGATGTCTCCGGATGAGCTAAGGAAAATGAAAGACTAAAATGTTAATGCTGACCTTTTCTTAAAGGTTCTGTTTGCCCAAACTATTATCAAGCTAAATAATTCTCCATTTGGAATTTGAGTAATTAAAACTGGAAACTTAAACACAGGGTAATATAAATTTCAGGCAATTTCTAGCCAAACATTGTAGTCAAAGATAGCATGATAGTTTGATCCTCAACAAGTTGGATATTTCTTCTGTATGTTGATCCAGTTTATGGGTAAAGATACTGAACTGAACAGAACCAAGGACAGAAATGTATGCTGGTCTGAAAATAACCTCTTTGCAGGTTGATTCAGAACTGCAATTTTATTTGCTCATTACATGGATAAAAGCTTCAGGCCTTCCAAATTCATACTGGTGGAAAGCACTCTTTCTTAATTCTTGCTGGGCTTCCCAAACCACTGATGCACTGCTCTCCTTCTGGAGTCATGATAAGCAGACTTAGAGTGTTCCCTTGGTTGTCGGATGCTGGCGATGTGTTTTCTTTCAGGCCACCATAGTTCACGTTACTACATGGCAGTTGTCTGCATTGTTTACTCTTTGCTTCCACAAAGAGACTTGGGCCTCTACAACAGATTTTAGGACATCTTCTGTGACTAAGTCTTCATGTGTATCCAGTCAGCTCAGTTCAGAACTGCATGACTGAATGTTCCTTCAGCACCTGTCAGTGACCTTGCCCATCACTGTCGTGTGTAATGGACAGTAGCATGTTAAACTTGTGAAAGAGATTTGAACCAGTGTCTCTAAACATCATTTTGAGTACAGTATTTAAATTTTGAGTATGGTTATGAATTCTTGCTTTTGAACACATAGTATTTCATCTTGATTTTCACATGTATTTGGATAGCCAAACCATGTAGTCAACATTTTCATGTCACTGTTAAGTACTTGGTAGTGGTTTAGTTCCTAAGTCATGTCCGACTCTTGCAACACCATGGACTGTCGCGCTCTGTCCATGGGATTCTCTGGGCAAGAATACTGGAGTGGGTTGCCGTTTCCTTCTCCAGGGCATCTTCCTGACTCAGGAATTGAACCTGGACCTCCTTCATTGCAGGTAGATTCTTTACCAACTGAGCTCTAAGGGAAGCCCTCCCTGCCAAATACTAGAGTCCTGGCAGTAAATTATCAGTAGTGATTCTTCCCTGTATCCAGGAATGTTGCAAATATTACCTTCCAAATGAATGTACCTGGACAAAAATTACATTATTTTCCAATGACCATTGTCAGGCACCTTCTAGAACCTCACAGTTAAGTGCTTCTGTCATATTTAACACTGGCAGTACATTCCAAGAAATTTTATAAACCACCTTGTTGTACTAGAATTTCATTGTATCAGACAGTAGAAATCTTCATTGAAATGAAATTCCTTTCATCAAAAATAGAACTTTACATCATTGTCAATAAACTTTCAGATTACGTTGGAAGATATGACATTTTCTAGAACTATTTGACCTTGACCTTTGGTTTCTATTATTAATTAGAAGACCATATTGGGCCTTTTGGGCTTCCCTGGTAGCTCAGACGGTAAAGAATCTGCCTGAAATACAAGAGACCTAGGTTTGATCCCTGGGTTAGGAAGACCCCCCTTGAAGGAGGGCATGGCAACCCCCTCCAGTATTCTTGCCTGGAAAATCCTTATGGACAGAGGAGCCTGGTGGGCTACTGTCCAGGGAGTTGCAAAGAGTTGGACATGCCTGAGTGACTGAACACGTTGGGCCTTTTGCCTTTATTTGCTCCTGGATTATTACTAGTAATGTGTTCAGTCTCTCAGTTGTGTCCAACTCTTTGTGACCCCATGAACTGTAGCCTACTAGGCTTCTCAGTCTGTGAAGACTTCCAGGCAAGAATATTGGGAATGGGCTGCCATTTCCTACTCCATTTAGCAATAATACATGAACCACATTTATCCAAAGTAGGAAAAAAGAAAGCTCATGTATTGTTAAACATATTAGCCTAGATTGCGTTGCATTCTCTCTGACCCTTTTCATCTCTTCAGAAAACTGCTTCAATGTCTTTTTTTCCCCCCTGAACTTCTCTTTCTTATTCTTCTCTATGTATGCTGATGACTGAAAAGATAAGAAGAAACGAATCAGCAACTCTTAGTTCCTGAGATGACACGATCTGAGCCTTGGGTGGATGTCTGGGGAGTGACACTCTCCCCTTCCCTCCCCCCTTACTCTGAAAGTGAAAGTTGCTCAGTCGTGTCTGACTCTTTTTGACCCCATGGATTATACAGTCCTTGGAATTCTCCAGGCCAGAATACTGGAGTGGGTAGCCGTTCCCTTCTCCAGGGGATCTTCCCAACCCAGAGATCAAACCCAGGTCTCCCACATTGCAGGCGAATTCTTTACCAGCTGAGCCACAAGGGAAGTCCAAGAATACTGCAGTGGGTAGCCTATCCCTTCTCCAGCAGATCTTCTTGACCCAGGAATCGAACTGGGGTCTCCTGCACTGCAGATGGATTCTTTACCAACTGAGCTATGGGGGAAACCCCCTACCTGCTTTTTATTCTCCAGACTTGAGAATATTCTTTTCCCCTATTCTGCCTGTAACAACATTCTAACTCTGAAGTCCCTTTCAGATATTTTAGGTGTTAACAGTTGCCTTTGAGGCATTTATAAGTGCTTCTTATCAACTATCTTTCCAAGGGCCACTAACTTTTATGTTATTTCTATTCTCTCTCCCTCCCCAGTCTCCCTGTCTCCTGCCTTCTTGGTTTTCCCACCCTCCCTCTAGCTCAGCAAGCCACAGTCTGCTGTGATATCACCAAGTGTGTGAGAAGGTGGTAACTGCCATGGCCACTCTAAATCCACCTGGTTCCTTTCTCTCTCACCATCTAGTTCATTATGGAGCTGATTTGTAATATCTCTTTCATGTGTCTCTCTCTAACCTTTACTGTTCCTCTCTGTTCCATACTCATTTCATTTACTCATTTCATGAACCAGCATTGCTCATTTCTTTTACTGCTCTAGCTTCCTAACTCACCTTCCTGCAACTCAACTTGTCTTCTATAAGTTTGCCTTCCACATCTCTGCCAAAGGATTCTCTAACATGTTGTCAAAGAAAAGTTGCATGGGAAAAGTTAAACAGCCAAGGAAGACTTTATTCAAGACTGTTGCAATAGAGGTCAAGACAATGGCAAGTGAACTCTGCTGTAACAAAAGACTGAGACTTTTCGAGAACTGGGGTGAACAAGTGGAAAAATGCTGGAGGACTTGAGTCAATTTGATTAGGCTGTCTGTGTTTGCTAACTGTCACTTATTAGCCATCTATTGAGGCTAGGAACACAAGTACTATCTTTCATGAATGATTGCATTTCTTTTCTGTTGGTTTATTTTTAATGTATCTGTTTCCAGTTTTTTATTCATCTTATTTCTATTATTTTTTTGGCCATGTCACATGGCATGTGGAATCTCAGTTCCCTAACCAGGGATTGAACCTGGGCACCCTACAGTGGAAGCATGGAGTCCTAACCACTGAACTACCAAGGAAGTCTCCAACAATTACATTTCAAAGAGATGGATCCCAGAGTGTTAGGGAATGACATCCAGGGTTGTTCTTTGGAAATGACGTCCAGGTTTGTAGAACCAGCACACAGCTGGGAAAAGATTTACCTCTCAAAAGGGCACAGAAATAATTTATAATTGCAAGTTTTCCAAAGTAAGTACTGGGGACTTTCCTGAAGGTCCAGTAGCTAAGACTCTGCACTCCCAATGTAGGGAACCCAAGTTCAATCTCTGGTCAAGAAACTAGATTCGGCATGTCACAGCTAAGACCCAGCACAGCCAAATAAATAAAATGTATATATTTTAAAATAAAGTACTCTACAAATGGGAGATGAGGGCCATTTTCAGTCAGGGAAAAGCTTGTCCAAAGTGTAGTCAAGTTGAGGGCAACATTAAGCCCGACTTTAGTCAATATCAATCTGAAACCATTTTGTGCTGCAGACTTTTGCTCATCTGCCAATCCTTTTGAGAATAAAGTGCCAGCTCCTTAACATAAACAAACCAACCTCTGGCCGTGGCATCAGCCCTTTTTACTCTGCACCTCCCTAACTTCCCCAATCCTGAGCAGTTGCTGCTTTTCATGACTTGGTTTCTTAGAGTCTAAGGATGATCTAAGATTTAGAGAAGTCCTTTTGTCTAGAAAAACTCTTGTGTCTTCTGTCAAATGTCATCGTTTTCTTTACTTGGGAAATAACTCCTTAGGGGAGTGGATCCTGCATTGTGGTCCTGAGTGCGCTTGGTTCTGGGCTATCAGCATTATTAGTACAGTGTGTATCATCAGTAGGGTGTCTTTACGTCACTCCCCTTGCCCCACTCTCCTATAACACCTTGAGGGCGGGAAGTGTGTCTTTCTTGGTATTGTATACCCAACTCCTGGCATGGGAGTCTGGCATGAGACTGTCCCTGGCAGGAGAAAATCCTTAAAACTTGTTTGTTGACTAATTAAGTGTATGATTTGTAGACCTGAAAAATATTTTGGCACAATCCTTTATATATACAATACATGTTTGCCAAATTAGATAAATATGAATATCATAAGTTGTTATTCAAGATTACTACTGCCAGAGTATTTAAAAAGAAAAGTGACTTGCCTGTTCCTTGGATGGCCTTCTTAGGTTGTATACCATTAGGATAAATAGCAGAATTTGACTTGTAGTTTGAAACCCACATTGGTAGAGAACCTGCTGGTTTCTGGAAAGCACATCTTCAAAATATCATCATCGAATCAAATGCAATGAAAACTACATAGTGACTTTTATCTTATGGGTGACATTTTAAATTAACTGTGGAGAGGACTCGGTTCAGCTCAAGCCGTGAAGTTCAAACTTTAGGATTACTTTTCATCACAAGCACCAGGGGTTGTGAAACCTTTGACAGACCCAGGCACCGCACGGTGGGATAGAAAGGTCTCAGAGTGTTATGTTTCCTTTTGAATGCTAATATGCCTATTAATTTTCCCTCTTAGTTCCAGGTGAACAGTGGGCAGGTAACAATGACAGGTTGTTGTACAATAAACCTGTGGTATGCAGGGAGAAAATTGGACTGAACTATTGCCAACTTGTTCTCTCTAATTATCATCAGCCATCAAGTTAGAATTTTCGTGCCCTGATAACCTTGACACTTTCAGAACTAATGAGGTAACATGGAAAGATTCCAGGTGTCCCCTGCCATCCTCCCTTAGGGCTGTCCTCTCTCTGGTCCACGACCTCCCCTCCTTGATGTTCCCCTCCAGCCCCTTATCATCTTGTTGATTTTTTGAATAGTGGTTACACTCTGGCTAAGAAAGCAAATAATGTTTGTTTTTCTGTATGTCAATATTTTCTGGTAATAGCAAAGTATCTGTCTGGGGGAAACTCAGAACAGTTTCTTTTTTCCCTCTTTGCTCTTGATTTTTTAATTTTTTTAAATCAATAGACATTACTTTTTTCCCCTAATTTATTATTATTTTATTTTAATTGGAGGCTAATTACATTACAATATTGTGGTGGTTCTTGCCATACACTGACATGAATCAGCCATGGGTGTACATGTGTTCCCCATCCTGACCCCCCTCCCACCATCCCACCCCTCAGGGTCATCCCAGTGCACCAGCCCTGAGCACCCTGAAACATGTATATTATCATATGTGAAATAGATCGCCAGTCCAGGTTTGATGCATGAAATAGACATTACTTTTTAGATTTACAGAAAAATGAAGTCACAGTGGAGTTCCATGATCCCCTCAACCACCCTCCAGCCTCCAGTCCACATAGTTCCTCCTACTGTTCACATCTTGTGTGAGAGTGGTACATTGTTAGAATTGATGCAAAAGCAGCAGTGTATTCTTATTAACTAAAACCCATACTTGACAATAGGATTCATTCTTGTGTTCTACAGTTTTATGGGTTTTCACAGAGGTGTGACGTGTGTCCACCTTGACAGTATCATACAGAACAGTTTCACTGCTCTTAACTATCCCCCGTGCTTCACCCGTTCATCAGTCCCTCCCCGAAAGTCCCGGGCAACCACAGATCTGTTTGCTATCTCCTTGGATTTGCCTTTTCCAGAATTCCACATAGTTGGAATCGTGCAGTATGTGGCCATTTCAGACTGGCTTCTTTCCTAACAGTATACATTTAAGTTTCCTCCATTATCTTTTATGGCTTGGAAACTCTTTTCTCTTTGTTGCTCAGTAACGCTCTATTGTGTGATAACCACTGTGTTTATCCTTCCACCTATCAAAGAATATCTCGGTTGCTTCCAAGTTTCAGCAGTTATAAATAAAGATGCTATGAACATTCATGGGCAAATTTTTGTGGGGGCCTAGTTTTCAACTCATTTAGGTAAATACCAAGTAGTTCAATTGCTGGATCACACGGTAAGGGTTTGTATAATTTTGTAAGAAACTGCTAAGCTGTCTTCCAAAGAGGCTCTCTTCCAAAGAGTCTCCGAAGAGGCTCTACCATTTTGCATTCCCACCAACAACGAGAGTTCCTGTTGCTCCAGGTTTTCACTGGCATTTGGGATTGTCCATTTTTTTTCTATTTTATCTGTCATAGTAGATGTGTAATAGTGTCACGTTGTTGATTTAATTTTCAATTCTCTAATAACATATGAATGGAAAGCCCAGTGGTTTAGCGGTAAAAATCTGCCTGCAGTGTGGGAGCTTTGCAGATTTTGGTTCAATCTTCAGGTAAGGAAGATACCCTGGAGCAGGAAATGACAACCCACTCCAATATTTTTGCCTGGGAAAATCCATGGACAAAGGAGCCTGATGGGCTACAGTCCGTGGGATTACAGAAGAGTCAGATGTGACTTAGTGACTAATCAACAACCCTAACATACTACCTTAAACATATTTTTCATATGCTTATTTGTTATCTGTGCATGCTGTTAGGTGAGATGTCAGTTCAGATCTTTTGTCCACTTTTTAATTGACTCTTATTGTTCAGTTTTAAGAGTTCTTTGCATATTTTGAATGCTGGTCTTTTATCAGGTATATGTTTTGCCAATATTTTCCCCCACTCTGTCTTGTCTTTTTGTTTTCTTAACAGTGCCTTTCACAGAGCAGAAGTTTTTATTCTGAGTCCAAGTCATCAACTTTTTCTATTATGGATCATGCTTTTGATGTTATTTCTATTATAAAATATAACTACCAAACCCAAGCTTACCTGGCTTCTCTCCTATCTTATTTTCTAGGGAAAAATTTCTTTTTCAGACTGTTTGCCTCTTACGACTGTGTATTATTGTTTTTGTGTTGCTCAGTTGTGTCTGACTCTTTGTGACCCCATGGACTGCTGCAGCATGCCAGCTCCTCTGTCCTTCACTATCTCCCAGAGTTTGCTCAAACTCATGTCCACTGCATCCGTGATGCTATCTAACCATCTCATCCTCTGCCACCCCCTTCTCCTCCTGCCCTCGATCTTTCCCAGCATCAGGGTCTTTTTAAAACTGCTTATAAATTGATAGATAGCAAAGATTTGACAAACTGTATTGATTATGTCAGTAAACCTAAAATTAATGCTTAAGGAAATTTCAGCCTTTTAAAAGTGTATCTCTGAAGAGTGTTAGCATAAACTACATTCATTTTAAGATTATCTGTGTATTTGATGGTTTTGCCCATAAAGTTCAGAATGCGTTTCTATTTTACAAATTTTTAACCCTGTTGTTACATTTATTGTTCTTTTCAGAAAGCAGCAACCTTTTTATTTAGCCTTACAGAGCCTTTGCAATTCTCTTATTTTTCTGTGTATATTTAGAGCTTAAAATCCCATCTTTGTAAACCTTTGCAGTTTCTGAGACACTTTTCCCTAAGGTCTCACACCTTCTTTTAATGATCCCATTGAAGATATCTTTGTTTGTGATTTGAATAGGTAAATAGCTCCTTTAGCTGCAACTCTGAACAGGGATTGCACTATAATTGCTCATGTGTCAGATAATTAAATCCCTTCTTTCTTTTTAAATGCTGAGCTCTCAGCCCTTTCTTTCCATCGTGATACCTTGTTGAACACATCACAGTGTCTTGCAGGGAATGAATTAGCTGCTGTGCAGTTTCTCCCTTTTATAAATCTCAGTAACAGTTTCATGTGGATTTTATGGCAAAGGTGGCTCTTTCTTGCTTTGGCTCCGAGGCTCTTTGCTTGTGTCATAAAGCAGCCAGCTGTGATTCCTTGCAGGTTTGGTTGATTTTTTCATTTATATGCTTTGGTTTAGGCTCTGGCCTTTAGAAGCTTTGGTGCAATATCATCTGCTGTAGAAGTCACTACATTTGATCTGCTGAAAGTGACTTTATGAATCACTGGTACATGTTGATATGGAATTAGAAGAAATCCATGAATTTAATAAGGCTTATGGGAATGAATATAGAATTCATTTGCGGATACTATGTTCTGCAGACACTGACATCTTTAATCCTCACCATGATCCAGGTACCATGATATCTGTCTTTGCATGGAGACTTCACATACTATATGGGAGAATAATCAAGGATAAGTTCATTGAGTAATCAAAATGATCAGAAACATCTGCCATTCTGATTTTTCTAAATAGTTATTTACCAAGAATAAACAAACATTAAAATGAATGTCTTAATGTAGTTTAAACCTATCCCAGCAAAAACTACCAGATTAATGATATCAAATGTTGACAACCCAAAACTAATGTTAAGTAAATGCTCTATCAAAAATCTGAGGGAAATACTTTTAATATCTTGTGCATCTGACATAAGGAACTTTTTCCAGTTCAAGTGAGACCATGGTTTCACATTCAGTTTGTGCTGTCAATTAGCTCATCAGCTCCATGTGGGAAATTCTAATGCAGTCATTTTAATAGCAAAACCAATCACATGATTGTCCGTAATGATTCTGATTAAAGTCAGATATACTGTTGCTGCCTCTACTGCCCCCATAATCCTGCTCACAATATTTTAGTAGCATGTAGTTCTTTATAAAGTGAGAAGTAGTTTAATTCTGTGACTCTTACATTGCAGATACGGTTAGAACTTATCAACAGCTTGACTTATCACAGTCTCAGAAGCTGGCCTATTGGGAAAGGAAGGGAATGGCATTTCTTTAAAAGTAAAAAGGGAAAGGGAATGGCGTGTCTTTAAAAGTGACCTCACCCCTGCCAGGTATGTTTATGAAGCATATGTGTGTCTTGACTCATAGTTTCTGAGTCCCAGGGCCATACTCCTTTGTCCCAGACTGAACTTGCTCACCTTGGCCTTGCTTCCGGACGGTCCCAGCCTTTCCCCGGTTCTTGTGTAGCTCTGGGTATAGGACTTGTCACTCTGCCCTCACTCCTCGGTCAGCCTGTCACCAGTTTCTGGCTTCACTGCTCTGAACTCAGTGTTGAAAGGAGAGACTCCATCACCTGTGAGGCCCAGGATTAATGAGAAGGAGGAATAATGCAGGAGACCGGCTCTCTGGTCAGAGAAGCCTGGGATGAAACCTGGGTGCTCCATGTGGTAGCTATGACCTTTCAGGGCATGTTACCTCATCTTCCTGAGACTAGGTTTCCTCATTTTATAAATTGGGCTAGTGATATCCACCTCTTAGGATTGTGGTAAAGATTAAATAACACCATAAAACAAGTATATGGTTTGTGTTCAATACTTTGTCTTCTTTTCCTCTTCCCATCCTCCTCTGCCTCCTTCCCACCCTGCTCTTCCTTTTCTTCCTCCTCTCATTCTTGCTTCTCCTTCTTCATATCACATAATCATTACTGTCTTTTCCCTCTTTTGTTGCTCAGTCACTCAGTCATGTCTGACCCTTGGCAACCCCATGGACTGCAGCACGCCAGGCTTCTCTGTCCTTCACTATCTCCCGGAGTTTGCTCAGACTCATGTCCATTGAGTCAGTGATGCCATCCAACCATCTCATCCTCTGTCGCCCCCTTCTCCTCCTGCCCTCAGGCCTTCCCAACCTCAAGATCTTTTCCAGTGAGTCAACTCTCACATCAGGTGGCCAGAGTATTGAAGCTTCAGCTTCAGCATCAGTCCTTCCAATAAATATTCAGGGTTGATTTCCTTTATGATTAACTGGTTTGATCTCCTTGCAGTCCAAGGGACTCTCAAGAGTCTTTTCCAGCACCGCAATTCAAAAGCACAAATTCTTCAATGCTCAGCCTTCTTTATGGTCCAACTCTCACATCCATACATGACGACTGGAAAGACCGTAGCTTTGACTATATGGACCATTGTTGTAATATCTCTGCTTTTTAATATGCTATCGAGGTGTAGCTTTAAATATACTGTGGTTTAGAGCATGCCCCCAGAATATACATATGCACAAAGTCTGTTCTGGCACAGTTGGCTAGTCCAAAGGTGGAGATGGGATTCACTAATAGGAGAAAACGAATGACTTCAGCTGCCCTCCTCCTGCTATCATTGTTTCTTCTCCAAACCACCAGGCTGAGGTTCAGAACAGCTGTGTGAGGATGATCACTCCTCACTCAGTCCAGCAGAAGAGTTTTGCATATGGGAACCCATGAAGTTTGCAATTTTGTTCACCTCAGATTCCTGCACATTGTGAATTCACTGACCTGAATGCAGCTTGCTCACACTCCTGTGGTGGAACCAGAATAAAATGGCTACAGAGATCCTGGGGAGTGGGGGGGGGGCCTTCATTTCAGACTTAGTCCCTAAGGATCTTTTGTCTTTCTTCAGTCAAATAGCTTATTGTCTCGAGGAAGCACTTGGGTTGTCTTTTGCATCATATTTCTGACTCTTTAAAAATGTTTATCAAGTTTTCTTAAGGTGGCTCATATGTTAAAGAATCCACCTACAATGCAGGGGACCTGGCTTGGAAAGATCCCCTGGAGGAGGGCATGACAATCCCCTCCAGTATTCTTGTCTGGAGAATCCCATGGACAGTGGACCCTGGTAGACTACAGTCCCTGGTGTCGCATAGAGATGGACCGACTGAGTGACTAACATACGTACACACACACTCTGAAAAATATTTTATAAGTTTTTTGAATACTATAGGAATTTTCTATGTAATTGCCTCTAAGAACTTTGGTTTTCAATGTTTTGGGCAGTTCAGTTCCATATATAGATATCTGAGCCTACATCAGGTTTATTTCCTGACTCTGTTCATCAATTGTGCTGAAATATATATTTTAGAAACCATATTTCATATATTTTCTTTTAGTGCATATATACTTTAGAAGTTTCTTATAGATAAAAGAGTATACTTGTGTACTGGTTGCTAGAAAATTTTGAATTTGTTAAAGATGAATGGTGTTAATTTATTCACTACTTGACATAAATTTGCATAATGACTTCAAGTAGTCCTAACTTCAACTGTAGAAGACAAAATTAATTAGCATGACCTGTTGACATTTTATTTCAGACATAAAATCCAGAGCATGCGATGTGAAATATATAATGGATTTCTCAACCAATTAATTTAATCACCTTCTGGATTATGAGGCATTTAAACAAGCAGAGATAGGGAAAGGAGGTTAATGGAGGCCATGGTGAAGCCTGAGAAGGAAGCTAGGGTGGTGCTTGTGTTTTAGCTATAGAGAGGTAGTTGGTAATATAATTTTCTCAGGGCTGAGAATCACCGGTCAACTCGACAATATCCTCCCTATTTCTGTACCTGTATTTGTCACAGTTTTGTCATTGTCTTAGTCTGCTTGGGCTGCTGTAACAAAATACTAGCTTGGTGACTTAAACAATGGAGATCTATTTTCTCTCAGTCCCGGAGGCTGGAAAGTCTATGATCAAGGACTTGGTTGATTTGGCCAATTTGGTTTCTGGTAAGAGTGCTCCTCCTGGCTTGTACACTGCTGGGTTCATGCTGTGTTCCCAAAGCGGGAGAGAGAGAGCATGCGAGTGCTCTGTGGCATCTCTTCTTCCAAGGGCACTAATCCCATCATGAAGGCCCCACCTTCATGGCCCCATCTAACTATAATTACCTCCCAAAGAAGGCACATTTCCAGTTACCGTTGTATTTGGGTTAGGACCTCAACATATGAATTTGGGGGGCACAATCATTCAATTTATGACTATAATGTTAGCTCAGGTTTCAAACATGTTAAAACTCAGATGCTTCTTAAAGGATTAACCCTTTAGTTAATTATTATTCATTTATACTAAAGTGCCAAGAAGGATCTGAAAGTATATTTTGATAGAAGGAGAGTCAGAGAAGTCACTAAGAAAGGTAGGATATAGAGTAAGGGAAATAAATTTGTCCTCAGTCAACCAAGGAATACTATTGCTAGAAATTAGGAAGTACATTGGATCCAGCTAGGTAGGAGCAAAGACCAAAGAAGTTTTGTTTGTTGGATTTTTGCACTACTTGTGGGATGATTAACACATGGATGGTTTTGACATATATTACATCTGGTACTAAGGACATTCAACTTTTTGGTTCTACAGAGAACAAAACCATAATGCTCATTAGCCACATATGTTTCTTTAAACTTTAATTGCCTAAGATAAAAATTCAGTTTCTCAGTCACGCAAGCCACATTTCAAGGACTTAGTTTAACATGTGGCTGGTGGCTCCTGTATTGGACATACAGAACGGTCTGTTGGACATTGCTTCTCTAGAGACTTCTGAGGCCCAGACAATGCAGAGCGGTAATCCTCCTGCTTATTATATAAACATACCCACAAACAAATACACATGCCACAATGAGCCATGAAGTTATGACTGCTCAATGTGCCTGGTGTCCATTACTAGAGACAGATTGCAACAGCAGGTTTCATGGGGCTTTAGATGACTGCTCTACTTTTTCCTATTTGATACTAATTTAGAATTTTTTTTAATTCACAGAAAACATTACAGAGAATATACAGTGAACTTTGGCACCACTATCATTAAAATCAATTACCACAGATAGGTTGTATTTCTTATTTTCAATTCTGAAATACTGTACACAGAAGTATACATAAACGCACATACAAATACTTATTCTGTTCATAAATGTTCATATATATATAAATATACCTATATATATATATATATACACCTATACCCATATACATATATATACACACATATGTATGTGTATATAATGCATAGACTTAAAGATTAATAGTAGATGGACATTCATGTACCTCCCACCCAGATTAAGAAGCAGAACAAATAGCTCCCCTCATTCGTCTTCTACCAAGATAATCCCAGTATGCTGACTTCTCTGTTTGCCATTCTCTTCATACGTATGTATTTACCATCAATATATGCATCCCTCATTCAGATACAGCAGTTTTGAAAAATCAAGTAGCAATCTTAAACCTCCCTGTGCAAGGAAGTGATGATGCTTTCACTTTTAGATGAAGGCTCTCAAGATCGGGAAAGAATCTCAGAAATAGTGTCTGGCTTCAGCTACCCTGGTGGCAGAGACCTGGGTTCAATATCTGGGAGGATCTCTTGGAGAAGAGAATGGCTACCCACTCCAGTATTCTTGCCTGGAGAATTTCATGGACAGAGAAGCCATAATCCATGGGATCACAAAGAGTTGGACACAACTAAGCAACTAACACTTTTCAGCTTCCCCAAGAGTACCTGTGTGCCCATTCTATGAGGTTTAGTGGGCAAGGTCATGATTGCATTCTGGGAAGCATTTGGCAAGGTACTAGGTTGGGTTCTAGTTCATGTGGAACTGTCGTTATAAGGAATGGACTTCTTTGAATTTTTCTCCTTCACCAAGACCTAACTGTTGCTCTCAAGAACAGGTTAAGGCAGAGCAAATCTTGGGGTGATAGAAAACTTGTTCAGACTCACTTAGACATTCTGTCTTTAGGTTGAAAAATAACTCTCCTGTGATGGTGAGACTTGGTGATGACAGCTGTCTACATCTCGGCCTGTTGAGTCACTGTGCTCCAATATATCTGTCACCCTAGAATCCTCTAGCCCCATCCCCTTGGAGGGTTTTTTTTTTTTTCTTTATTAGATTCCCCATTATATCCCATGCAGTCCTCATTCTTGTTCCAAATTCAACTTTTGTTGGTGCAAGTTATGCAGTGACTTTTTAGTAGAGGACAGAGACATTACATTGCCAACAAAGGTCCGTCTAGTCAAGGCTATGGTTTTTCCAGTGGTCATGTATGGATGTGAGAGTTGGACTATGAAGAAAGCTGAGCACCAAAAAATTGATGCTTTTAAACTGTGGTGTTGGAGAAGTCTCTTGAGAGTTCCTTGGACTGCAAGGAGATCCAACCAGTTCATCCTGAAGGAGATCAGTCCTGGGTGTTCATTGGAAGGACTGATGCTGAAGCTGAAACTCCAATACTTTGGCCACCTCATGCAAAGCGTTGACTCATTGGAAAATTTCTGATGCTGGGAGGGATTGGGGGCAGGAGGAGAAAGGGGCGACAGAGGATGAGATGGAGATGGCTAGATGGCACCACCGACTCGATGGGCATGAGTTTGGGTAAACTCCGGGAGTTGGTGGTGGAGAGGGAGGCCTGGCGTGCTGCGATTCATGGGGTTGCAAAGAGTCGGACACGACTGAGCAACTGAACTGAACTGATGTCCTTTATTTAGTCCTTGAACTTGTTTGGTAGTTTGAATTATGTGTAAAAGTCTTAGAATTCTGAACCCATTGCTTCCTTGCTTCTGTGACTGTGCAATTGCCTTTGAGACATTTAAAACTGTCTGATCCCCATTTTCTTTGCCATCTAGTTTTTCTTCTTTGGAAATTTGTAGACCTCTCTCTTTGTTCCCAATATTCTTAAATTTCAAAGTAAAATGTCTTCCTGTTGTCCTTGTGAATGTTGGGCAGTTCAAGTTGGAAACTGATGTTCTTCAGTTCTAAGAAATAGTCTTGATTTTTGTTTGTTTCTGATAATTATTTCTATTTCTGATTTTTGGAACTCTTATTATTGGAAAGTTGGACCACTGGGCCAGTCTTATTTTCCTTACCTTTTCTTATACCTCTTTTTATTTCTTCTCTTCTTTTGTAAAGATTTCTTTACCTTCATCTTCTAACCCTTCTATTAAACTCCATTCTATCAAATTTCAAGGACCTATTTGTTCTTTGAATAATGATCTATTTTCTTCTTCATATTCTTCATCTTTTAATATAATCATATTTATATTTCATGGAGGGAATATTCTCTCTTAACTCTCTGAGGATTCCCCAGAGAAGACTCTTCAGATCTCTTTCTAAGAATGTATGGTCTGGCTACCAGCTTTCTGGAAAGTTGAGTGAGAGAAACAAGTTGGGTATCTCTGCATTCTCTAGATGATTAGTTAATCCCGATTTTCAATAAAGTAACTGTGCCTAACCAAGAGTAGGTGGTAGAATCTAGTGATTCAATATCCAGTGATTCTTGTTTTAGCTGCAAATGTTTCTGGGTAGCGCATCTTCTGACGGTTTTGCCGTGGTTCTTATCCACCCCCACACATAGTTTAGAATTAGACTGTCTAGGGGCTCTGAGTCAGTTATGAGTTTTCCATGTGCTTTAACCATTGCCATTTTCTCCTCACTGTTTCTCCTCTCTTTTTGTTGGTTTATATCTTTTTTAAAATGCATGTGCTGTAATTTAGTAGCATTTCTGGCACAAGAGAAGTAAGTGTGTTAAATCTGCCTTCTTAATCTAGAAATCAGCTTTTTCGTTATTGCTTAGTTAGAAATTATAAATTCCATTTGAGCCCTGCAATAAAAGTTCCATTATGTAGGTTGAGTATTGGCTGATGCTTATTGCAGTCAAATAAAATCTCTAACACTAAAATAAGATGAATCATCAAGATCAGTAATGCTAATGCTTGGGTGAGAAGTATTCTCACTGCTCCCAATTAAGATGAAGGAAGCTTCACTGAGGTTTGGCAATTGGTTGTCAGCAGTGTAAAAGGAAGGTGGTAATTTTACACAAGTTTCTGGTTTCTCTTCACCATTTAAAGCCTCAAACAGAAGTGTCAGATTACAGTATTTTTGTACTACAATTATCTTTTCCATCAAAGAGTAGAAGTTAATTTTAAATAAGCAGAATATAATTTACAGAATTACTACCAGCTAATCCTTGTGGCATGATACATTGAAAAATAGATTTTTGGTCATATCCAATTTTATAGCTCAAGAGGCTCAAAAGTTAGTAAAGGGAGTGAGGGAGAATAACATTGATCTTCTGGATAATATTCATTTTTAAATATAGTATTGCATTTAATCTTCCCAAAATCCTAGAAGATACCTATCCTAAATCCTATAGCCTTCAATCCAAGGATCAAGTTCAGTTCAGTTCAGTCGCTCAGTCATGTCTGACTCTTTGTGACCCCATGGACGGCAGAACACCGGGCTTCCCTGTCCATCACCAACTCCTGGAGTTTACTCAAACTCATGTCCATCGAGTCGGTGATGCCATCCAACCATCTTATCCTCTGTCGTCCCCTTCTCCTCCCACCTTCAGTCTTTCCCAACATCAGGTTCTTTTCAAATGAGTCAGTTCTTTGCATCAGGTGGCCAAAGTATTGGAATTTCAACTTCAGCATCAGTCCTTCCAATGAATATTCAGACTAATTTCCTTTGGGATGGACTGGTGGGATCTCCTTGCAGTCCAAGGGACTCTCAAGAGTCTTTTCCAAAACTATAGTTCAAAAACATCAATTCTTCGTTGCTCAGCTTTCTTTATAATCCAACTCTCACATCCATACATGACTACTGGAAAAACCACAGCTTTGACTAGACAGACCTTTGTTGGCAAAGTAATGTCTCTGCTTTTTAATATGCTGTTTAGGATCAAAGGATCAAAGGAGTTAAGGAAGTTTTAAGACTAAACAGCTAACATGAGTCATTTGTAAGACCAGAGCACTGGGCTATGAATCCAAAAGAGAATGACCATAAATTCTTTCTAGTGCATAGTAGTACTTTCATAGGATAAATTTGAAAATTGCCAGTAATTATGCTATGAAATTGTGATATAGGATGCCGTTTTCCTTTTTTTAATCCCAATTGAACAGCTAATATCGATCAAATACAATTTCTCTTAATTAGCTTCTTGAGGAATCAACAAAGTTGCTGATTTTATACTCTTAGTAGAAATAAATGACACATCTTTGAAAACTTTTTCCTAGACTTTCATTATTTTAGGTCTAGAATATCCAATCTCTAAGTGTAGTTTAAACTATCTGCTACCAAGTATATTGAATTTATGACCAGAATATCTCCAAGCATCGGTAGTAAGAAGAAGATCCGAGGTATTGACCAAATTCCTGGATTCCCATGTAACATGCCTCCTCATTTAAGTAAATAGGTAAATATTAATGGAATTTTATGTCTCTGCATTTGCACATTTGAAATTAAGAGAAAATATTATTAAACAAGATTCAGATATGGACTCTTATGGTAACTATAGTTGTATTCTGTTTCCACAATCTGTGATTTACTTTCTTGGCCAAAATTCTAGATTTTCCTCCTCATTCGTCAAAGATTAGAAATCCTTACTCTTCTCTTACTTAACTAGATCACCTTATTCGAACTTATTGAGTAGTCTAGTTGAGGATAATTACTTCAGTCACTACTTTTAGGAATCTCTTTATTGAATTTCCCTTTCATTCCTTTCAAAGATGCATGATTGCCATACTGAAGACTTTTTGGGATATTTCTAGCTATATACAAATTAAAAAAGAGAGGAAAAAGTATTTCCCCAGATTTTTTTTCCCTCAACCATGTGACATTTGCACGGTTCCTCACCTGCTTGCTTACTGTTCTCTTGCTTAGCTTCTGGAAGAACAGGCAAAGGCAAGCTCCAACCTAATGCACACTGTCTGCTCTCACTCCCAAATTCCTTTTTTGTCTATCCTGTACACACTTAGCTCTTAAAGACACACTTTCCCTTTCACACTTGAACAGGCTCTAGGCTTGTCTTCCTCCTCCCTCCAGCCCCTGCCTTTTTTGAAAAAAAAAAAAAAAACAAAAACAAAAACAAAGTTTTATTAAATATCTACCAGATATTGGGGTTGTAAAGGAAATAAGTCTTATTCCTGTGGTGAGAGAGTCCGTACTGATTCATAGGCTTACATAGCTCTACAGGGTGATGGATATCTTCCAGTTTATGTGTGTAAACCTAAAGTATGAGACAGTGGTATTGATCTTCCTAAGGAGCCAATCTAGGGGGTAATGTTGAGAAATAAATTCTGTCTCTTTTTCTCTAGACCACTCTTCTCTAAAAGACCAATGGGGCTCCATATCTTTCAGAGAGCCTAAAATCTACCCTCCAGGCAAGAATTAGTCCCTCTTGCCCAGTTTTCAAGTGGCTTAAGTTCATAATTTACCATAGCCTATGTTCCATATCTTATTTTTCATATGTGTGTCTTCTCTACAACTTTGTGAGTTAAGATTTTCCCATGAGTTTAAATGTATTTTATTTTCTGTATGACTCATTTTTAAAGTCCTAGCACTTTGCATTTCAGACCTACTTAGCAATGATGAGGCTTTAAAAATTCAATGAGTGAAAGATTTTTAAAAATCTTTAGTGGACACCATTGTCCTGTCATCTCCTTGTTAATCTCTAGTTGGTTGATCCAAGATTTTGAAATGTTTTTTAAATCATGGGCTTAATAATATAACTATACTTATAAAATCAGAAATGTACCCATACATTTTTTGAAGTTTTGGGAAGGAGACTACTTTCATTATTTCAGACAATCCTATGGCTATATCTAAAGTAGGAGTTTCTATCCACTAAAACCATTGTGTGACATTTACTACCACCTGGAAAAGATATTTAAAGCACCTAACAGCTTCTTCTCATTGATTTCTGAACCCCTGCTGCTACCACATTTACACTGACCATCTTTAAAATCAACTGGATTTCATAGCTGTGAACCTTCTAGAAGTGTGTTTTTTTTTTTTTTTTTTTAAGTATTTCTTGCCTGTTTAGTTCTAGTATTGGCTACCAGGTAGCAACAGTGCCTTGAGTAGCTTGAGTCTCTTATTAGGGAACTAATAAGTGACAGAAAGATTAAGCCCCATGCATTTAAGAGGGAAAGGGGTAATGTCCAGAATCATGATTTTTTAATTCCTCTCTGGTATGTTGGCTATTGCAAATGTAGGCATGAATGATCAGTTGGCTGTGAACAGCCTCTGGCCCTGTCAGTCTACAGTTTCCATGACATTATAGTTCATGTCAGGGCCACTGAGACAAAATGCAGTGAAAGCTGGCCAGGTGGCAAGGGTCAACATGGATCATGCATGGAAAAAATATGAAAACTGCATAAGTAAAGAGACTGAGCTCATAGGAGAGGTGCCGGGAGAGAGTGAAATATCCAAAAAAGCAATAATGTTTATGAGAGGTCTTTTTCAACCGTAAAAAATGCACTTATGCCAAAATAGAATAATCAAATATGTTATTTTGGACTTTTCTCTTTCCTTCGCCCTCAGCCATCCCACTGGGCATTCTAGTTGTGCGTGGAGACTGTGATTTGGAGACTTGCCGTATGTACATAGATCGCCTGCAGGAGGTGAGTTTCTTTAGTCAATTATTATGCTGCTCAGTTTTCCATTTTTGTCAACGATTATCAGCCATCTTTATTTACTTCTAAAATGAGGCATTTGGGGAAGAATGGGAAAATGGTGGCCTTATCTTTCTCATCTTTTAAGCATACACGGTGTCTTCTCCCTCCCCATCCCCACTGCTGTTTCTCCTCCTCAGGTGGTTGGAATGGGAAAGGGTTGATGGGGTTAACAGCAGCACGATGCTGCTCCAGTGTGATCCATAAGTATTGCTTGGAAGTCCTTGTCTTGCCAGACGGCTCACCTGTGTTTTTTGAACTCTACAGAATTTCCAAGGGCATGATAAATAATAAAGGGGGGAGATTTGGGGTTACTTAGTCCATGGGGGTCACGAAGAGTCAGGCATGACTGAGCAACTTCACTTTCACTTTACACTTTCATCATTGGAGAAGGAAATGGCAACCCACTCCAGTGTTCTTATCTGGAGAATCCCAGGGACAGGGGAGCCTGGTGGGCTGCCGTCTATGGGGTCTCACAGAGTCAGACACGACTGAAGCGACTTAGCAATGATTTGTATCTAGTACAAACTTCAGTCAGAGACAACTAGGTTTATTTTTTAATGTAACTTCTACAGGGAAAAAAAAAACTTCTATCTCAAAAGAATTTGTGTCAGAACACAAAGGAATAATCTATTATTTTTTTTCTCAATTCAGTCTTACCAGTGAGAAAGAGAAAGAGGAGTCTTATATGGTACATTCCCTTGAACTGCACCTGCAAAGCCCAGAGACCCAGATCCATCACTGCAGTGGTCGTGGGTCATTTTTACAGAACTTCAAGGGAGAGTATTTAGTATCTTATCCTGAAAATGGCAAAAACAAAACAAAACAAAACACACACACACACATAAATAGCCATTTCTTCATCTTTGTTTCCTGGTGAAAGATGTACATTAGAATCACTTTTGGGGATGTGGTCCAGACATTTTTATTTTTAGAGCTGTTGGGTGATTTTGATAAATACCCCAACATGAGCAACTCTCTTCCAGACAACACATTATACATAAGTAAATATTGCAAATAAAGAAGATGTATAGTGTTTAAAATCCCTTCGAATTTTGCAGCTCCTTAGCTTTGAACATTAGATTCTGTTTCTGTTAGTGGATATAAACTCAAGTAGGAGGCATAAAATAATGTAATAATTACTGATTTTTCTCTTCAGCATTGTTATGGATAGAGTTGGAATTGGGAATGCAGAATATTTTGAGATAGATGCCAAACTGTGACTGTTAATAAGGGTGAGAGAAGAAAAGTCAACAAGGTTTATACTTGTGGCTTCATTTGGCTACTTTTACCAAAGATAGCTCGAGCATGTTAAAGTTTGTAAACTTCTTAGTGTGTGACTCAGGTCCAAATCAATCCTAGAACATATAGTAGGTTGTTCTTTTTTTTTTTTCCCAAAATAATATTCTTTTATTGTAGATCCTCCCTCAAAAAAACCTGCAGTAAAAAAGTCATAATTGATAACAAACATTTTTTTATATATGTATAAAACACTTGGGTAACTTAAGATCCTACAATAGCAAAATATTTGACTGGTGAATTGACTTTGTTGAAAATTAACTTAACGGTTAGGCTCATTGCACCAATATTCAACAACTAAAAGTAGGATTAAAAAAAAAAAAGTAAAGAGCAAGCACAGATAAAGAGGAAAAGTTTTAAACTTGGACTTAGACAGTAAGTTGATAAAGCCTGTGGGAAGCAGGTGTGAGGACAAAGGTACCCAGGATTGCTGACATCTGTAAATAGAATCACTGTGCTCATTAACATGGAAGCCTGCAGGACATGACAGCGGCAACAACTTAGTTATAAAACTTTATACAGGGAGCCTGGCTCTCAGAATCTTCCTGTAAAACCTCATTAATTTCAGCCCTGTTAATTTGCACTTCGTGATCATGCAGAGATGGTCAGCGATTTTCTTTTCAGTCTATGGAATCTTGTTTGCCAAGCAACTTACTGGTATAAACACAATTATCATGACAGTATGTTTTTGGTCTTAGATAAATAAAGTCTCCCTAAGTGCCTAAAGGGACTTAAGCAGCTTATTTCACAAGCCAAAATTCCAGGTGCAAGTTAAATATGACCCCCATTAATTACAACAAAATTGCCTGTCTTTTACTTCTGGTCTTCTCTATCCTTGAAATTACACTGCTCACCTCTAAACACTGTTTAAGATTTCTAAGTTTCAGTAGCTAAATGGCCTTTCTTCTCTCAGTCCAACTTAGTGTGCTTTTATTATTTTTGGCATTATCTTCATTGTTTAACCTTGAGGGATTGGGGAGAGTAAGATGCTTTCCAGATGGGCTTAATAATATAAAATTGGGCATTTAGTTGATGTAGTCGTGGAAGCAGCTTGTTCAAAATAATCTTAAGATATGTGGGTATGTTTTTTTTTTTTTTTTTTTTTCATTTTCTCATTAGGACCTGCAGTCAGTTTCTTCTGGCTCCCAGAGAGTTCATTACCAGGTAACGTATAATTGACTCTCCTTGTTTCTTACCTTCTGGCCAAAAGAAGTCCAGTTTTCAATTAATGTCTCATTTGAATTAGATTCCACGTCTTCCTTGAGGGATAGAAGTCACTCCGAGAGCCAAGTTGAAGCTGGCATTTGGATTCTTGTGCCTTTTCCTGCAAAATGGATAATTCTAGTCTAGCACAAATTTGGGCTGTGGCTGTCCTCCGAGATTTTTTAGAGATTATAAAATGAAGTGCTTTTAATGACAAATACTAGAAAACGCAACTCAAACTAGCTTGACGGGGAGTCTTTTGCTTTACGTCAGTACAAAGTTCAGATCCAGGGTGAATTTTGTGTACCCTTTGACCACGGTTCAAACTCCATTTTTCTGTTGGTTTTTCTGCTCTGTTCTCTTTTCTGTGAATTTTCACCCCTGGACAAGACGTTTTCCTGGTCCACGATGGCTGCCGGGAGCAACCAGGACTTGGGTTTCTCGTTCAGAACCAAGACAGTAAATTCTGTGCTTCCACAACCATCAAACCAGCTTTCTAAAATGCAATCTGATTGTCCCATCCTGGTTTCATAGACAGAATCCAATAAACCCAGCCTGCCTCTCTCCAGTAACCCACCCCCAGTCCATGGGAAAACACTCAGCTACCTTTGCCTCAGCATTCCCTGGGAGCGCAGTTTCTCCCTCACTTTCCCATCTCTGCGGTGCAGCACAGGCCTCTGCAAGCCATCTTCTTCCCATTCGGTTTCCCAGGCATGATTTAGATGCCAGCGCACAGCACCACGCCCCATTGTAAGGGGTGCATGCAAAGTGTTCTCGGTTGTCCCATAAAAGCCCTTGTCTCTGAGAAGCCCAGTACCCTTGCCAGCTGGGAGGGGTGTGTGGAAGTCACAGCACACCAGTGACACCCTCCAAATAAATCTTCTCCTAGACCCTATATACTTCCATGTGGGAGAAGGACTTAAAATGTCTAAATCATAATTCCTGGTAGCATCTCATTCTGGGTTTTGGTGTCTATTATACTACCCCTGAAACTGCTGGTTAAGCATCATTTTGCAAAAACAGTTTAAAGACCCCTGTGCCTTGTAGCCTCCGGGTAACTTCCTTCCCCTGTAGGTCAGTAGCTATGCAGCCTAATTATCCCGAGGCTGGATGACAGAAGTGGCCCTGGTGTTCTTGTTTGTTTGTATGTTTATTTCTCAGAGAAAGTACCCCACTATCCCAGAATCCTGCCCTCCATCTGGCTTCAATAGAAAGGACAAAAATTCACTTAGCTGTGTTTACTATGAGAAAATAAATTCTACTTCTGGGACTGTTTTTTTTTTTTACACCAATCTTTAGAAGGCAAATTTCACTGTATTTTTTAGATAGAGCACAACCTTTCTTGTATCCATTATTTGCATGTTTACCTAGAGCCAATACCTAGATATCATTTTATTTTTTTAAGTGTTTTTAAAGACTAAACTAGAGCTGATTTCTACCCTTTAAGGATTGGCACTGCTAGCCATAAGATTTCAAGTCTTTTTTAAGAATTTTTTATTGTTATACATGGTATTTTAAACCTTTACAGCTTTATCAAAGCATCTCAAACATTTCCTCTGATTAGTTTTATGATGCATTTATTATCCTGACTTATTCAACGTAGTCATTTTGGCATGAGGGTTTTGATATATGGATATTTTGTACCATGTTTTCTTTATGCCGTGTTTGTACAAGTCTGCAGATAGCAGGGGATGGTTGAGACTCTAGAATATGATAAAGACATTTATTTTATTGATTATTTGTTCATAACAACCTGCAGAAGGATTAATGGTACTTATCTATGATAAGTAATGATACTTTTCTGTATCAAAATCTTTCTGCTTTTGTTGTTTGTTTGCAGTCAGGTCAAACCCCGGTGTCAAAACTGCTGCATTATAAATGTCACTTCCAAAAGTTTGTGTACTGACCAGGTAGGATGACCAATTCAGCGATCAAAGATGAGTGTCAGGGTGTTACTTTGCACCACATACTTCCTTGAAGAGTTATAAAAAGCAGGGGCCATTTGGGTAGTAAGAGAAGGCTGGAATAAGGTTGTCTAGGGATGCCCAGAATCTGCTCATTAAATAGATAGTTTAACTACTATTAACTCGGGAAATGATGTTTGAACTAACATGGCTGGAGAGTAGGGAGAAGGTGGTGAGGAAATTCCTAAGCAGATTTTCAGAAAGCTGTTTGAGGCAAGGAGTAGGGGGATATAAAAACCTTCTCATTTGGCTGAGATTACAAGCACAGACAGACAGGAGTAGGAATGAGTTGGAGGGGTGGTGAATGAAGAGTTCTCTTTTAGCTGCAATAATTTTGGTCTGCCTATTAGATGCAAGAGGTTTTGGTGAGTAGACAATTGGATGTATGGCTTTCAAAGCTCGTTGAAAAATTCATCCCTCAACACAGAAATTTGAGAGTTGTTAGCAAAGGAATGCTACTTCATTGAACCTATCAGGCACTTAAGGAGAGTTTGTGTAAAGAAAAGAGCTCAGTGTCATATGTGTCTAGTGAGTGGTCAAGAAGAACACAAGGTTAAGAGAACAGTCAGTCAATAAGAGTCATGGAGACAGATGAGGGGCTGGAAAGTTGGAAGTCAAGGAGAAGATGGTATCATGAAAGCCAAAACTGAAATATATTTCAAAAAAGGCAGAAGTGATGAAATATGCCAAATGCTAAGGGGAGGCTGAGATGGCATAGATTGATTTTGATATTTTCCTGTGCATATAAAATACATGGGCTAGAGTGCCATTCGTTTTATCCAGAAAGTGACCAAACCAACTGGCAGGAAATTTTATACTAGATCTTTTGTTTCCTAAAAAGCAGAAAATGGTAATATCAACGTCTCTGGTCTGGGTCAGTGAGATTAGCTAGTGACTAGGAGAAAGACCTGTAAGATGAATAGCAAAAAGCCTGAAATGCTTTCTAATGAGCTTTCTTATGTATGAGATGGAAGTAAATGTACTTGAGAATTAACTTGCATGGAATGAATAAACATCAGTAAGTTTGAAAACTTGCAAAATTCCTGTAGGCTCACTAACTTGCAGCTGGGATTTTAGCTGACTGTTTTCTAAGGCTAGAAAAAAACTCAAGAGAAAACCAGGCTTCGGAAAGGTGTGAAGTCCCCGAGACACCTTATTAGTGAGCCGGATGGCAGTTCCTAGCCATTGAAGCAATGAAGTGCTTTGGTTTCTTCCTTTCCCAAATTCATAGTGAAATGCCAACAAAGCCCTAAGCCTCAAAATGACACCTTGTATTAACCTAACAAGGCCTTACAAGTTACACAAGAACTTATTGACTATTTATAGCCTGCTGAAAATTCCTGCCTGTACCATCTCTTAGGTCTAAACACAAAGCGCCCCCCCACCCCTCCATCCTAATGCAGCTCACGTAACCTGCAACTGGTAAGTTATAACTTGATAAGCAAAATGCATTGTGCTAGCAGATTCAGAGTATTCCTGAGCTTGGCAGATAAGCTAGAATTCATAGGGAAATTGAACTTTGTCTACCTATTTAATAAGATTCATCTTGAGGCCTCCTACTATGAAATGATTTCTTCTCTGCTCCCTCTCTGGACTTCATTATATCTCTTTTTAACTCCAAGTTGTAAGGTTACTAAGGAATAGAGGCAGATTCAACCATCCTAGTGATTGTCAGCTGGGGGAGATTTGTCCCTCATATGGGACATGAAATTAAAAGATGCTTGCTTCTTGGAAGACTAGCTGTGACCAACTTAGACAGCATATTAAAAAGCAGAGACATTACTGACAAAGGTCTGTCTAGTCAAAACTATGGTTTTTCCAGGAGTCATGTGTGGATGTAAGAATTGCACCATAAAGAAAGCTGAGCACTGAAGAATTGGTGCTTTTGAATTGTGGTGTTGGAGAAGACTCTTGAGAGTCCCTTGGACTGCAAGGAGATCAAACCAGTTAATCATAAAGGAAATCAGTTCTGAATATTCGTTGGAAGGACTGATGTTGAAGCTGAAGCTCCAATACTTTGGCCACCTGATGGGAAGAACTGACTCACTGGAAAAGACCCTGATGCTGGGAAAGATTGAAGCCAGGAGAAGGGGATGACAGAGGATGAGATGGCATCACCAACACTATGGACATGAGTTTGAACAATCTCTGGGAGTTGGTAATGGACAGGGAATCCTGGCATGCTAAAGTCCATGGCGTCGCAAAGAATTGGACATGATTGAGCAACTGGGGACAATTGGGCAATTGAACACTTTTGTGTGTCATGACTAGGGACATGGAAGTACCAGAATCTACTGAGTACAGGTCAAGGAAGCTGCTAAACATGCCACAAGGCACAGGGCAGTTCCCTGCAACAGAATTATCCGTCCCCAAAGGTCAGTTGTGAGGGGTTTGAGAAGCCCTGAGTCATGATGGTTCTCAGGACATCTGGGGACAAGGCCAATGACAGTGCTAGATGAAGAAAGTGGAAAGAGAGAGAAAGAGGAATAGGAAGAGACAAAGAGGTAAAGGAAAGTAGAACGAGTTGTCTATGGATATGGTGGCACAATGGAACCAGGGACTATTAGGGATTTTGTAGACACTCAGGGTTCCACCATATGTATGGGGCACTTGTAGTCGGCACACAGAAGTGTGTTTTCAAACTATTATGAGCTAATAATTTGAGAGTTTAATAAATACAATGTGTGTGTGTGTGCTCAGTCACTTTAGTCGTGTCTGACTCTTTGTGACCCCACGGACTGTAGCCCACCAGGCTGCTCTGTCCATGGGATTCTCCAAGCAAGAATACTGGAGTGGGTTACCATGCCCTCCTCCAGGGAATCTTCTTGACTCAGGAATCAAACTCACATCTCTTATGTCTCCTGTATTGGCAGGCAGGTTCTTTACCAGTAGCGCCACCTGAGAAGCCCTAATAAATACAGTAGGACTCAATAATAAGTGAAAATGGATCTGGTGATTCCTCCTCTTTAAGAATCAATTTACTTAGAATAACTCTAGAATAGTAGGAATATTTCATTATAGATGTAATAATTTCAAGAAGTTCTTTCATCCTTTAGAGCCCTTATAGATAGATGTCTTTCACTTTCATGAGAAAACACTCTTGGTCAAATCTGACTCTACAACCATTTCACTTTCATAAGAAAACACTCTTGGTCAAATCTGACTCTACAACCATTTGTTCATCCTCTGATCCCTTTTTTTCTACATGCCTAATCTACTCCTGGAGGGTAGGTTTGTGCTGTAGTCCATCAGAGCTCTGTCTAGTCCTGGGCAAACAGCATGTGTCTGCAAATATTTGACTCATTCCTCTTCTCCTACTGGCTGCCCTTACTCATCTCCCTCCTCTCTCTGAAATGTCTCCCTTCTTAATTTGTGGTCTGGAGTCTAGAAGCGTCTGAATGGAGGAGTTGAAGCCAGTTCAAGGGAGTCCTCCTGGGAATTAATTTGTCTTGTCTTAGACAAGGACAGGTGTTAGGTAGAGAATTTGGAGAATGTTGTTTTTTGGGTGCTAGATCAAAGCTGTCAGAAATGGCTCAAATGGGGAATTAAAGTAAGACTTGCCTGGGGCCAGGTTCTGTTTGCTATTACAAGTGAAAGCAAGACAGCTCGCTCTGTCTCACACGCACACACATATACATACACACAGAATTGTTGTTGTTAATGGAAGACATTCTCGCCAGAAAAGGGCTCTTGAAAACTTTGGAATATCTCTCATTTCCATCTTCTACCACACCATCACTATTTTGTCATCTTTCAAAGCTGGATTTGCAAATGGGTATCCCATTTCTGTACATTTCTTCTGCAAGAATGGTGGGTAGTAAAGGAATAGATTTGATAAGTAAAAGATATTGGTATATAGCCTGGTGATGGAAAGAGAGGGAAAAATGAATGTGTAGATGGGTTAGATGCAGGAAATGTCAAGGCCAGCAAAGAAGAAATTTGGATGGATACACAAGAGAAATTTAAAAGTTGCGATTATTGACTAGACATTATTAGATGAAGCAGAAATCCCCAATTCAAAGGGAGTTCTGTTTTGCCTCTGCTTATATCTTCCCTAAATTTTGTGAAAGAAAAAGAATTTCATTCACAGTAAAGGTGTACTTAAATGCTAGGTGAATATTGCTTAATTGGGTAACCTAGTGGAGTATTTAATGGGGCGGCTGCACAATCATGAAATTATGTGTGAATCAGCTGTGAGTAATTGAATGTAAATTAAGGGCAAGTTTGGTGTGTGTTTGCCCGATAGTGGTTAAGGTAATTTCCTTATCAATTACATATAATTCATGCCAGTTGACTTTCAAAACTATGTATCTGAGGAATGTCAGGTTTGCTTTTGTGCATGCTCTGTTTTTAGCATGAGAACAGATTTTCCATTAGAATATGTCAAAAGAGAAAATTCACATATCAGGAGTTTTGGGAATTAGCAGTATTTGTTAATATTACTCATTTAAAGAGCTTGCAGTTTTAAGAGATAGAAAGCATAATTACATCCAGGGTTATATCAGTCTGCCTACACTATAGAGCAGTGACGGTTGCATTCATCTAAGTCCTACCGTTTCTATGAAGAAAAATAACAGATCACAAAATGAGCAAGTCGAGCATCTTATCTCTTTGATGAATCATTGATTTGATTATGCTGTTTGAGAGGAAAGAGAAGACAAGAAGCCCTAAACTAGTCCTGAAGGCTGTTGACATGGTGGTTAGTGGCACAGCTCAGGGGATTATGTGATTGTCTTTGGAAAAGTAGCTGCATTCAGACAATCACATTTCTGAAGTGTCTACAGTCAGCGTTGAAAGGGGCTTGCTTTTGAGCTTTTGTGGCTTTATCAGAAATTGTCTGTTTATACTGACTTTAACGTGCGGCATTCACAAAGCAAACGTGTCTGGCCATTCTTTCGGCTCTCACTGTCTAGTGGCAAGGATGCTGCCATGTCTGTCATAGTGGATCCTTGTGCCATGGCTCCCTGGCCCCATGAAATCCTGGGGGCCAGTCCTTGACCTCCTGGTGGGGGCAATTTTGTTTCCTTATTTCCACCTTTTCCTGCTCAAGTCTGACTCCTGGCCTGCACTGCATTGCTGACCCTGAATCCAGGATTCTTAATGCCAGGGTCACCCACTCTACCTGTGTGCCAGGTCCTCTGTGAGGACACAGGCTACCTGATGGAATACCCACAATGTGTTAGCACTGAGAGTTAGTTAAGACAAAGTCACAGCAAGTTTTTTATTACCTTCATACTCACATCACTCCACTCTGGTCCTCTTTTTTGGTTAGGAGAATTGAGAGTGTGATAGACAAGCTGAAAAAGTTATGTGTGTACAGAAGACCTGCTGATATCACCTCTGTGGTCCTCATTTGTTTGGGCCCATCAAGAATGTGAAGAAATTGACAGATCTTGACTTTGGGTCATTATGATTTCCTTTTTGACAATCTGTTCCTCTTTACTTCTGGTCCACTTTTAATCCATCCCAGAGTACATTTGTCTTTGTTTATTAAGGTCCTTAAGATATTTCTCTCTTTTTTTTTCATGGAAAGGCATTTTATTTTAAGTATAGCAGTGTGTACATATCAGTCTCAAATTACCAGTCTATCCTTCCCCTATCCTTTGCCCCTGGTAACTGTAAGTTTGTTCTCTAAGTCTGTGAGTCTATTTTTGTTTTGTATATAAGTTCATTTATATAAATTTTTTTAAATTACACACATAAGTGACATTGTATTATATTTGTCTTCCTCTGACTTACTTAGTATGATCATTGGTAGCTTTAGTTGTTTTATAAAAATGCATTAACAATCATAAATTTCTTTAAAATAAGATATGACATGTGTCAAAGTATAATTCCCAAAACATTAAACACAATTCTCATATAAATAGGTACATGTCGAGATTTCACGTAGCCCAAAGCCAGTTCAGAAATGGAGACTGTATATTTATCTCTATATCCATGCTATATCACTTCTGTATCTCTACATGTAAATTGTGCTGCCAGTCCTGAGTGAGATCAGGTTTTCCTCCATTCATTATTTAATTTGAAGAATCCATTCATATAAAAACTCCATCTACCCAAGATTCCTAATAATGGGCAATTTTAGTCCCTGTTACTTTAGGCCAGTGGTTCTAAAACTTTGGCATACATCAGACTCAACCTCAGCGATTGTTGGGTGTCACCCCAGGGTGTCTATGGATCTGGGGTGGCACCTGGAAATTTGTGTTCCTAGCAACCTCCTAGCTGATGCTGCTGGTCCGGCGTTGCTTTAAGATTCACTGATTTAAGCAGAAGTTTTGCCCCAGGACCATGTGGGACAGGTTCAACCTCCAAAGAAGTCAGTGCATAAACTCTGATTTGCTCTCTTCTTAACCTCTTTTTTGTTTCTCCCATATCCTTCTCCCGTCCCCCTCTGTACACACGAGGTCATGCACAGCCAGCCTCACTTCTATTGGAATATCTCAGAGTGCTAATAAGGGTCAAAGTCCCAGTGTCTTCCCCGCAGAGACCTGCCCTCTCTCCTAATCTGTCCCGTTTGTGTCAGTTATCTCAATTTCACTGAGTCCAGTCCAGAATGCCTCAAATCCCCTTATAAAAACTAGAATTTTATGTTTTAAAGAATTGTGAGTGGCAGGGATTCTCTTAGTAGGGGACATTTTTATACCTGTATGGAGAACTGAAATGCAAATGACAGCCAGCTGCCACTAGGTCCTCAGCTTCATAAAGGAAAAGAAAGAGAGTTCCCAAAGGAAGTACATGTCCCAAGTTATAGAATTTATGAATACTTAATGGAAAAATGGAAAACCTCCTGGAAATTGTATGCGAGAGTTGTTATGTGAAATAAATTATTTCCAAGCAGAGCCCCTGTGGGTGTTTCCAGTGAAAAGTATGCTTCAATCTCTCATCAATGCTTTGAGTAGGAAAGGATGCTCACACTTAAAAATAGGTGATGGGGCAGAATGTGGAGTGAGGAACAGCTCTCAGCTCATTCAGGTGGAGCCATGAGGATGTGTGTGTGTCTTTCCAGGACCAAGAAACCTCCTTCCCTAGGGCGCTCTCAGCTCAGAGACTCTCCCCACGGTGGTGCTTTCTAGATGGTGAGTGTTTCTGTATTTTCGGACGGGTGGGGGTTCGGGAAGCCTCAGGGCAAAGCATTGATGGCTTGAGTAGACTCTAATTTTCCGAAAGATTGTTCAGGAACCGTCTATGTGATTGGTATTTGGATCTCAAACAATGTGGACTTTCTGATACTGCAGCACACTTTCCTGAAGTTATCTCCCTCAAAGCAAGTCGGTTAACTCTGGCCAAACTTCTCAGCATCAAATTGCTCAAGCTAATACGTCCCTTTCTGTGCCCCCTTTTCCAAAAATGTGTTGAGTGCCTGTCTTCAGTTCAGGCTGGTAGCTGGATTTCATCAGCAGGGGGATTAGGTACTAATTTGCATCTTGTTTGCATATTATGGAACTTCCGTATTATTTTCAGTACACCATCATCTCAGAATGAGTTACAAATTTTTGTGAAAGGGTGGGCATTTTCAGTTTCATTCACATCTCCTCTGCTGAGCCTGACATGTTGAATACATAGTAGGTCGATCATTTTCTGATTGGTTAATGTGATTAATGAGTCCATTTTCCATCCATCCCCCTAAAGACTGTCTAATCCCACTTTTCTGTCCAGTTACACATTTTACACTACATTTCTGCTTAGATACTCCCAGTGGGCCTACTATACAGTATCTCTCATCTCTGTGGACATTGGGCTTTCACTGTATGCCTCTCTTTTGTTTAGCTCTGTGTACATCTGAAAGGTTATAAATGTGGACAAGTGAATGATGGGCTGTGTGAGGGTGTGCACATTTTATGAAGATGAGCACCCGTATCTGTGTCAAATCTTATCCACACATATTATGACGTCGGTTTTCATTAATGGCTTGTCAGCTGCCTCTGAAGATATTTGACACCGCTTTCCCTCCAGGTCCTTTATCCCCTCGTGATGAGAAACATAGTCATTTGTTTTTCCTAAATCCACAGAGGAACAACTTATATTTAAGAAAATTATGAGAATGTATATAAATTGTTCTATATGTAGTCTATTTTATATATAGTCTTAGATGAAATTCTAAGTGTGGTTAATGGTGTTAACCTAAATATTAGATTTACTCTAGAAATAGCTGTGTTTAAAATGTTTAAAGATTGCAGTCATACTTAAAAGAACAAAGTAGGTTAAGTCCTTCTCAGGCAGGTATTCCCCCCTCTGGCTTTTAGAGGGTAAGAACCATGATTGTCTTGCTTCTTAGCTTATTTCCTTTGGAGAGAAGCTCCTTGTTAAATATGTATGATTTTTGAACTATTATTTGCATTTTGAGTTTTTCCCTCTAGTACTATGTACTTTGTAGAAAATCTATTTATAATATGTGGACTCTGTTAGATAGATTTAAATGAGGAGGAACATAATTCTTTTGAATATTAGGAATAATCAGATTAATTTCTAGAAGCCCAGAGTTTATCATTAAGTGTTTTTTCCCTTCAAACTACACACACAGCCCAATCCTTTATAGGAATGCTTAATTTTTTTTTTTTTTTTTTTTGTTTTAGGTTTCTTCAGACATGGCTCAGGGGCTCAGTTTTAAACTGAAATGATTCCTTTAATACGAGATGTGGTCCCTAACTCTGCAAATTCAAGCTTTTTTTTTTTTTTTTCTAAAATGAGAATCATTTCCTCAGAAATCAGGCAACCTAAAGTTTTTTTTTCCCTAGCTTTATTCACTTGATAAGTACATATCGAGTTTCAGCTCTGTTGAGGGTTCTGTGCCCATATCTTGAGACATAAAGGAAGAAATGAAACAGATCTTTAAAGAGGCAGATATCTTCTTGATCTGAGAGTTCTCTGTGAAGAGAGTTTTATAAGAAGTGTAAACATATTACAAATGTACATGGATGTGGGAGCAGCTGATTCTATCTGGGGCAGGGAGGAAGGGGCTGAGGAAGGGTTCACAGAAGAGGTGGCATTCAAGTTGGTTCTTAAGACACGATTCTTCTTTAAATTTTTATTGAAATATATTTGATTCACAATCTTGTATTAGTTTCAGGTGATTCAGATATGTATATATAGACACACACACATACATATATACATATACACACATATATATGTATATATCTCAGATATATGTATATTCTTTTTCAGATTCTTTTCCATCATAGGTTATTGCAAGATATTAAGTATAGTTCCCTGTGCTATACAGTAGGTTGTTGTGATTGTCTGTATTTTACATGTAGTGGTGTGTATAATTTTAATCCAAGCTTATGAGTTAAATGATTTAGATAGTCATGTGTAATGGGGAGGGCCTTTTTTTTTTTTTTTTTTTTTGGTTGAGCCACAGGTCATGTGAGATCCTAGTTCCCCAACCAGGGATTGAACCCATGTCCCCTGCATTGGAAGCTCAGGTTAGCCACTGAACCTCCAGGAAGTCCTGGGGAAGGGCTTTCTAAGCAGTGGAGCAGCAGCCGCAGAGGCACGAAATCCTGAATTTTTCTAAGTAGATTTAGGGACTGGCCAGTCATCCAGCAAGACTGGAGTATCATGGTACGAGAGAAGCTTATAACTTTGGTGCCGTAACACAGGACTCTCTGAATGCCATATCCTTTTCTTTCCCCCCTAGCTACTTCTGCTGATCGCTTTTATCGAATAGACAGATCTCAGGTAAGATTTCTTGAACCTATTTGTGAAAGTGAAAAATTCCCAAGTAACTAGACTAATCTTACACATTTTTCCCCCAACAAAAACACTGAAATGTGTACAGTTCTGGAATGATGCTCATAGTCTCAGCCATGAGCTTGTTACTTGCCCTCACGTGTTTGTGATTTGTGAACTCAAGGTGACATGGTTTGACCTTGAAAATGAGTCCAGAAGATAAGTAGGCTTATAGATGTCACCAGCCTGCACTCCAAATTTTCATTCACACTGCTGTTTTACTGCTTCCTTGCCAAATTTTATGCCTCTTTAACTTTATTTCTGATTGGCAAATTCGCAACCTCAAATGTATGTCTAGGCTACTTAGTTTCTACTCACCACTTTGCAGAGTTTGGTGGGGAGAAAACAAAATGCTTATGCCCAATGATGACAAGTGGTCCCACTGTCCAAATTCTCATGTAAAAGAAGGTACAGAATGGAATCCATTGGTAAAGCCAGTTATTAGCCATGCCACTTAGCTTTGAGCAGATCCTGAGGGTATAAGTCCAGGTCATTGTATGCACATGCTGGACCAAGTTGCATGTAGGGTGTCAATACTTGGATAGCCTTTGGTAAAAAGAGGCCAGACCATCTCTGGTTATACCTGACAGGATCCTGGTTAAAGAGTCCCAAACCAAGGATTCAACTCTCCCCTTCCTCAGCCTCTTACCACCATGTTCCTTCAGGGAGGAATGCTACTGGTCTGCCCTCTGAAAATATAATATGCTGTGGTCATTTGCTATGTCATAAAATTTCAGTATTCCTCAGGACCACATAGCTTTGTTTCGTTATTCTTTAATGATGGATTTGAGCATCCTATCAGTCATCTGACAGATTTCTTTTCCTTTCTCAGGAACATTTGCACTTTGTGATGGAGATTTCTCAAGATGAGATTTTTATTCTGGACCCAGATATGGTGTTGTCACAGCAGGCGGGCACACCCCCAGGAATGCCTGACCTGGTGGTGGAGCAAGCCTCAGGGTAAGTGGGCTTATTCCTTGTGGTGAGGCTGGTTGCAGGATGACATCTGTGTCTGGTTTGGCCTTGTGTTTGATATATTTAATGAAATCAAACTATTTTGATGTACAGGTTTTCCTGTGTTTTCTGAGGTTGCATTGTAAGTCGATCTATGAATGCCTGAGTAGAATCACTCTTTCCCACTCAGATCTGTATCATGTCTGAGCCGTCTTTACCCACCACACCAAAACTTCCTACCAAACTAGAAGGCACTAGTATTTGTGTCTGTGCATGTATGTCTGGAGACGCTAGTGGTAAAGAACCCTTCTGCCCATGCAGAAGATTTAGGAGATCTGAGTTCCATCCCTGGGTTGGGAAGATCCCCTGGAGGAGGGCATGGCAACTCACTTCAGTATTCTTGCTTGGGGAATCCTGTGGTCAGAGGAACCTGGTGGGCTATAGTCCATGGGGTTGCAAAGAGTCAGACAAGACTGAAGTGACTTCCCACAGCATACAGCCCATGTACATCTGGAATGCCTAGCTTATCACATTGAAAAATGACACAGGTGGTTTGACTTTTTTATCCCTCCTCCTCCTTCCTCTTCTTCCTCTAGTCCTCCTCTTCCTAATCCTTCTCCTTTTTTTCCTGTATCCAGGCAGCCTGATATACACACACACACACACACACACACACACACACACACACATATATATAACAATAACAATAACTATGAAATATCAAGAACTTATTAAGAGCCACATATTATGCTAAATTTTATATCCCTACTATTATGTGCTCTATGCTTATTTCCTCATCAATAAAATGGAAATGATAATACCTACTCAGAAAATTCTTTTAAAATTAAATGAATTGAGGGATTTCCCTGGTGGCCCAGTGGTTAAGAATCTGCTTTGCAATGCAGAGGATATAGGTTCGATCCCTGGTCAAGGAATGAAGAGCCACATGCCACAGAGCAACTAAGCCTGTGCACTGCAACCAAGACACAAAAGAGTCAAATAGAGAAGTTATTTTTAAAATAAACAAATGGATTGATACATGTAAAATTAAGGCTGTCTGTGGCACTTGGTGGGAGAAGGCAATGGCACCCCACTCCAGTCCTTTTGCCTGGAAAATCCCATAGACAGAGGAGCCTGATAGGCTGCAGTCCATGGGGTTGCTAGGAGTTGGACACGACTGAGCAACTTTACTTTCACTTTTCACTTTCATGCATTGGAGGAGGAAATAGCAACCCACTCCAGTGTTCTTGCCTGGAGAATCCCAGGGACAGGGGAGCCTGGTGGGCTGCCGTCTATGGGGTCACACAGAGCCGGACAGGACTGAAGCGACTTAGCAGCAGCAGTGGCACTTGGTAGACACTCATTAAATATTATATTATCGGAATCATCATCATTTCACAATGATCCTGCAAATTTGGTACTATTATTATCTTAAATCCATGTAAGCAAAATGATGTTTAGAGAGTTTTTGTAACTTGGCTACTATTGCGCAGAAAGTAAAGGGGAAAAAATTGAGATTTATTCCTAGGTTTTCTGAGGCTGGAGCCCATGCATGTTTTAACCACCATATTGAACCACCAACATATTAATATTTCTAGATTATTTTAAAAATTCAAAAATATTTCTTTAGAGTTTTCTGTGTGGCAGGTACTAGTATAAGCACCTCTGAAACAACAGTGCACAAGTGAAAACACACAAACCTTTGCCCTTGTGAAGTTCAATGGTTTCCTTTAGAGGTTTACTGGTACACAAAAGGTAAATAGTCAAAATAAGGATTTCCCCAGGAAGTGGACACACATGGACTCAAATGGCACATTCACATGTGTACACACCCTTGTACAGTGTTAATAGGCATGTGCACTTGAGGTAAAACCCTCATGCCTGTTCACTCCTGTTCACTTAATCTGACCGTGGCTGCTATTTCTGAGTATCTCCCACTCTACCAGGCCAGCTGATAGCAGGGGTACATACCGACTCTCTGGGGAGCCAGGAAAAGATAGAAGTGGCGGCTGGAACAGATAGATGGCTGTGTTTAGGAACCAGAGCGAGTAATACCAGAGCTGTTGTGTCATGAAGGGACAGCCAGTTGGTGCAAAGGACGGCCCAATGTAACCTGGGAGTCCCGGAAGGTAGTGGGGAAGGCCATGGGTGATGTCATGCCTGTCAGTTGTGTTTCTGCTGGAGTCTAGGTGTTCTCCCCTCGATGTGATCTGGTTTGTAGTGTTCGGTCTGATGAAGTCTGAGCCTATTCGGCCAAGCTCTCCCTGGGCTTTGTCCTCCCAGTCATTCGCTATCAGCTCTGGTTCCAAAGATAAAGTAGCCTGCAAATCCACAAGTACTTGAATCAGTTTCTTTCTTATTTCTCTTTTTTTTCCCCCTCTGGAAATAAACTAGGAACAGGGATACGATGAAAGAGAATGGGCTTTATTTTCTAACCAACGTTTCTGTAAGACATCAGTCACCATTACTTTTTTTCACATGGGCCATTTGTTATAGAGTCTTCATTGAATTTGTTACAATATGACTTCTTTTTTTTTTTTTAAATGTTTTGTTTTCCTTGGCTGCAAGGCATGTGGGATCTTAGCTCCCCAACCAGGGACTGAACCTGCACCCTCTGCTTTGGAAAGTGAAGTTTTAACCGCTGGACCACCAGGAAAGTCCCCTGCTATTACTTCTTATCTGTGTCATATTTAAAATTACTTAATCTCAAAATTAAGTTTTCTCAAATTAAACAAACTAAAAAATGTGCCAAGTGGCTTCAGTTATGTCCGATTCTTTGTGACCCCATGGACTGTAGCCCGCAAGGCTCCTCTGTCCTTGGGATTCTCCAGGCAAGAGTCCTGGAGTGGGTTGCCATTTCCTTCTCCGGGGGATGTTCCCAACCCAGGGATTGAATCTGTGTCACCTGCTTGCAGGTAGATTCTTTACCACTAAATGCCAGCTGGGAAGCCCAAGTAAACGTGAAATGCTTATAAATACCCCATAAAGATTAATTTTCTCCTCTCGTTTGAAGACAAAACTCATCCTGAGAAAGGGCAGACTAAGTCCCATGGCTGACTTTCAGTGTCTGGTATCTTTCTCTCTCCCAGAATGACAGACTGGTGGAATCCTGCTCTCCGGAAACGCATGCTGAGTGACAGCGGGCTGGGGATGATAAGCCCGCATTATGAAGACTCAGATCTGAAAGATTTCAGCCACTCCCGAGTGCTACAGTAAGCACATTCTCTCTCTTGTCCTGTGTGTCACCGGGCTTGCTGGGAGGGGACTCCATGGGGGCACTCACCAAAGGGAAGGATTCTCTTCTCAGTGATGCTGTAGCTCTCTCCTGATTGTATCACCCTGTGGTTTAACATTTTCTTCACCATGCACCCTTCTACCCACGTCAAGCTCCGATGGAGCCTCACTTTCCATTTCTCATGCTCCTGAGCCTCAGTGAGACCTTGCACATGGACCTGTCACTACTTTGAACCTCAGTAGTGCTCACTTCCCTGGAAGCTATCCCAGGGTTTACTAGATGCCCCTGTGTTTGCCGTATTGTGAGGACATGCCTGAGTGTAATGTGAATAGTCTAGAAATGATGTAGAGTGTTTTATTTGTGTGAACATTGTGATGGACTGCTAGTGGTCAGCTTCATGAATCTCCAGTTCTGAGCCTCTGGCTGTGCTGTGTGATATGACCAGGTGGTTTCGGTGGCTCGCCTGCAGTGCTGCGTGTGCTGTGTTTTAGTTTCTCTGGGTAATTGGTGAAGCGTTTGTTTAAAGGTCAGAAGAGTGGGTGTGTTTTCATCTGAGGGATGGGAGTTGGGTTTTGCAACAGTGTTGGTATCCTCATGCCCTGTGAATCCTCCCTCCCGTCATGCTCTTTGCAGGACAGGTTCAGGGTGCACCTTATGGTCACAAACAGAATCATTTGCACCCATTTATTTATGTTAAGATCGTGGCAACTGGTCCCATCACTTCATGGCAAATAGATGGGGAAACAGTGACAGACTTTATTATTTTGGGCTCCAAAACCACTGCAGATGGTGACTGCAGCCATGAAATTAAAAGACGCTTGCTCCTTGGAAGAAAAGTTATGATCAACCTAAACAGCATATTAAAAAGCAGAGACACTACTTTGCCAGCAAAAGTCCGTCTAGTCAAAGCTATGGTTTTTCCAGTAGTCACATGTGGATGTGAGAGCTGGACTATAAAGAAATCTGAGCACCAAAGGATTGATGCTTTTGAACTGTGGTGTTGGAGAAGACTTGGAAGGACTGATGCTGAAGCTGAAACTCCAATATTTTGGCCACCTGACGTGAAGAACTGACATTCGAAAAGACTCTGATGCTGGGGAAGATTGAAGGCAGGAGGAGAAGGGGACGACAGAGAATGAGATGGTTGGATGGCATCACCAACTCAATGGACATGAGTTTGGGTAAACTCTGAAAGTTGGTGATGGATAGGGAGGCCTGGCGGAAAAGGCAATGGCACCCCACTTCAGTCCTCTTGCCTGGAAAATCCCATGGATGGAGGAGCCTGGTGGGCTGCAGTCCATGGGGTCGCTAAGAGTTGGACACGACTGAGCGACTTCACTTTCACTTTTTACTTTCATGCATTGGAGAAGGAAATGGCAACCCACTCCAGTGTTCTTGCCTGGAGAATACCAGGGACAGGGGAGCCTGGTGGGCTGCCGTCCGTGGGGTCGCACAGAGTTGGACACAACTGAAGCAACTTAGCAGCAGCAGCAGGGAGGTCTGGAGTGCTGCAGTCCATGGGGTCACAAAGAGTTGGACACGACTGAGCAACTGAACTGAGCTGATTTGACTCCAGGCCAGACACCCTATTGCAGGGAGGGGAACTCCTTTCAGCGACCGAGAGCTGGCTCTTGCCTAACACTTGGAAATAATTTGTCCAAAGACTAATACATGTTGACAAAGCAAGAAACTATTGGGAAGGGGTGCCCAGGCAGAGAGCAGCAGGCTAAGGGAACCCAGGAGGACTGCTCTGCCACGTGGCTCTGTCTCAGGTTTTATGGTGAGGGGACTAGTTCTGAGGTTGCCTCTGGTCAGTCATTCTGACTCAGAGTCCTCCCTGGTGGCTTGCGCATCATTCAGCCAAGATGGATTCCAGCGAGAAGGATTCTGGGAGGTTGGTAGGACATATGGTCTGGTGTCTTCTCTCTCCTTTTGACCTTTCAGTTGGTGGTGGCTTGTTAATTCCATGTTCCTTACCAGGATCTCCTGTTGTAAGATTACTCAGGCAAATAGTGACTGTGGTACCCTGGCGAGGGTGGGTGGTTTTGGTCAGTGGTTTCCTCTAACAACACTATCTCAGATATTATACAAAAGTTCATTGTAATTCAGGAGATCAGGCTAATTTCCAGTCCTATTCAAGGTCCTAATCGAATGGGGACAGTGGCATTGTAACTATGCAGTCTTACCTTTTTTTATAAAATAATAAGGTTATTGAGATTCTCAGAAGCCTAGGGTTAACTGAAGAGGCAGGACAATGCATTGTTTATAAGACCGGAAGCAATTTCAGTGTGACAAAGGGGAGAAAAATGAGAAATCAGAAGCTAATTATTTTGGTGGTAAAGGTTCTACTCAGACACCCCAAGGGCAAAAGGTGACTTCATTTTAATTGCTTCTCTGTACTACCTCTTATTCCATTGTGTGAAGAATGGAAAGGAAAAAGTGAATTTCTATGGATTTTCCTTTTTAATTAAACCATGTTGTTAGTTTCTGATAGCATTTTGATTGCTTACAATTCAGGGTGTTTTTTCATTTCTTTTGTGTATGGAATTAAGGTTTGTGAACCAGACTGAGTCAGCCACCCACTGACAGCTAAAAAAGTGGCCATCTAGCTTCAAGCAGATTTATTTGAAAATTAGTTTTAATTAGTCATAGAATAGAAATTAAGTCTAGACAAACCAGATGTGTGTTTTGGTTATTCTTATATACAGGCTGTTTCCAAAAAGTGGAGCGTGATCTCAATCTAGTTTCCTATACCCTGTTTTTCTGTGTATATTATGTTAGTGTGTAAATGTATATCATGATATGTGAGATTATTTCTAAGACAGTGAATATTCTTTCAAAGAATCACAAGTAAATGTACCACGTTATGTAAGAGCCAAGTTCTTAAAATCAACTCTTTTTTATTTGGATTTATTATCCTTTTAGGAATTTCTTTTCATTATTTTATTGATCTTCAGTTGGCAGCTACTAGTTTTCCTGGATACTTATACAACTTAATTCTTAAGTGGGCTTCCCAGGTGGCACTAGTGGTAAAGAACCTGCCTGCCAATGCAGGAGACATGAGACGTGGTCCAATCCCTGGGTTGGGAAGATGGGCTGGAAATGAAAATGGCAGCCCACTCCAGTATTTTTTTTTTCATTTATTTTTATTAGTTGGAGGCTAATTACTTTATAATATTGTAGTGGTTTTTGTCATACCTTGACATGAATCAGCCATGGATCTACATGTATTCCCCATCCCGATCCCCACTCCTACCTCCCTCTCCACCCGATCCCTCTGGGTCTTCCCAATGCACCAGGCCCAAGCACTTGTCTCATGCATGCAACCTGGGCTGGTGATCTGTTTCACCCTAGATAATATACATGTTTCGATACTGTTCTCTCGAAACATCCCACCCTCGCCTTCTCCCACAGAGTCCAGAAGTCTGTTCTGTACATCTGTGTCTCTTTTTCTGTTTTTCATATAGGGTTATCGTTACCATCTTTCTAAATTCCATATATATATGCGTTAGTATGCTGTATTGGTCTTTATCTTTCTGGCTTACTTCATTCTGTATAATGGGCTCCAGTTTCATCCATCTCATTAGAACTGATTCAAATGAATTCTTTTTAATGGCTGGGTAATATTCCATGGTGTATATGTACCACAGCTTCCTTGTCCATTCGTCTTCTGATGGGCATCTAGGTTGCTTCCATGTCCTGGCTATTATAAACAGTGCTGCGATGAACATTGGGGTGCACGTGTCTCTTTCAGATCTGGTTTCCTTGGTGTGTATGCCCAGGAGTGGGATTGCTGGGTCATATGGCAGTTCTAATTCCAGTTTTTTAAGAAATCTCCACACTGTTCTCCATAGTTGCTGTACCAGTTTGCATTCCCACCAACCCACTCCAGTCTTCTTACCTCGAGAATCCCATGGACAGAGGAGCCTGGAGGGCTACAGTCCATAGGGTCGCAAAGTTGAACACAACTGAAGCAACTTAGCAGGCACACTGAGGTCTTAAGTGCACTAGAGCAGCTGACTCTTTTACCTTTTTTTTTTTTCTTCTCTCAAGTGAATTAGAAAACAAAATAGCTTTGGAACCTGTAGCTTTGAGTCTTTCCAGCTGAATCTCCAGATACTGTGTAACAGAGACAAGTTGTCCTCACTGGGCTCTGTTTGAATCTCTGACTCACAGAATGTATGAACAAAATAAAATGGTTGTAAATGGTTGTTATAAATCTTTTAAGTACTTTGAGAGAGAGAGAGAGTGAACTCACTCAGTCATGTCCGACTCTGTGACCCCGTGCACTGTAGCCTACCAGGCTCTTCCATCCATGGAATTTTCCAAGGAAGAGTACTGGACTGGGTTGACATTTCCTTCACCGTGGGATCTTCCCCACCCAGCAATCGAACCCGGGTCTCCCGCATTGCAGGCAGACGCTTTACCGTCTGAGCCACCAGGGAAGTACTTTACCTTACCCAAATTGTCTATTAATTCAGAAAACATGTACGTATGTTCATTAATTTCTTAGGAAGAACATCTCTTTATTTACTTCAGAGGTCATCTTTGATACAAATAGGTATAATTGTAGTTATCCCATAATAGTATATATATTTATGTAAATATGTATCATAAGGTCAGTAATAGCTAGTATTGATACTTCCTGTGTGCTTTGTTAAATTATCCCTAACTGTTTCAACAACTTTTAAATTTCACATTGCATAACAGATGAGTAAACTGGAAGCTCAGAGAGTTTAAAATATTCATCTTAAGTCACTCAAGATAACAAGTGTGGAGATTGCTGTTTGAATGAGGTCTTCTTGACTTCTGATTCCAGGCTTTTCCTCCATACCAGATTGTCTTCCAGAAGGGCCAGTGCAAAGGCAGGGTGCCCACAGCCCCAAGGCCCAAAAAGGATTTACTTTGGTATCTATCTTTTTTAGCATTTGTAAAGTGAAAAATTCTACAATCTTGGAAGGCTATGTATGCTCATTAAATATGCACAGCTGCAAATTTATCCACAAGTACATATAGCTGAGAATTAATTTTAAAGACTTTTTTTTCTTTAAAAAACAGACTGAAACAAAAATTAGAGATAAGCTTTTATTTAAATATTATTGAATATATATTAAATATGCTCCAGTCTAAATAGATGCAAACATTATATGAAGAATAGTAATGTGCCAACAATGCTGAAATATGTTATTGTTTTATGTTATTACTTGAGTTAAGTCTTTCTTTCCATAACATAGTACCATATCATAAAAATATATTTGTTTTATGGGGTTTTTTCGGTTTTGTTTTATCTGTTTATCATTACCAGTAATGAACAGTGTGTACACTTTCAGAGCTTCCCACTTCATACAACGTTGAATTTTTAAAAGTTATTAGTATTAATGTTACTGAATGCAAGCTTGTGTGCCCAATGCACAGTGAGGCCAAAAACACTGAAACATCAGTTTGGAGCAGAGAGAAGTTTATTGCAGGGCCAAGCAAGGAGAATGGGTAGCTTGTGCCCTCCAAACTCCTGGAGCAGTTTCACCAGAGCATTTTCAAAGGCAAGGTGGGTGGGGGGTGGTCCACAAGGTATGTGATCAGCTCGTGCATAGTTCTCTGGATGATGATGATCGATTCTTAGGCACCAAAAAGTCTAAAGGCTACACCCTCATGATCATCAAGTAGTTAATCTGATACATTTGGTGGTAGTTTTAGCATCTGAAAATCTCTGGAAATATTTATCAGATACTGTTATCTAGTTACTTCAGAGGAGCTACAGCAGAGGATATGGAGGAAGAGGGACCATTCTAGGAAGGCCTCTTAGGGTTCTGCTTGGTATGTGATATATGTAGATTTTAAGTTATTTTATTTGGTATAGAATATTGGGTTATACAAATATGCCATAATTTATTCCTCAATTTAAATGTTGATTTCTAATATTTTACTATTTAAAAATACAGTGAACGTTCTGCAGTGTGTGTCTATTGCAGGGTAGACATGCAGATTCAGCTTTGCTCAATATTGCGCAATTTACTTTCTCTTTGGGAACTTTTAAGAAGCAGTATGTGAAGGAACCTGAAGAATTATCATAACATTCAAGGCACAATTGGCACCTGTTGCTTTCAGTTTTAAAGTTCCAGTCAACTTGGAGATAGTAAAAGTTCAATTTTAACATCTTGTTCACCATGTTAAATAACCCACTCTGTAAAGAAATGAAAAGGGAAATTTTAAATTCTTGGAACCGAAAATACTGTTTGTCAGAATTTGCAATAAATGGTAGAAGTGGTATTCAAAGCATGATTTATGACTATAAATCATTTATCAAGAGAAAAATGATTGCATACAAATAAAGCATTCAATTTGATAAACTTGAGAAAGAGTCCCAGAGTAGAGGACAAAGAAACAAGGGGGAAGAGAAATAATAGAGAGAGAAATCAGTGACAAGGAGAACAAAACAGACAAATGATTAACCAATAATAAAAATTCTAAAAATTGGTTCTTTCAAAACAGACAAAATTCTAAGAAGATTAAAATATAAGAGGCAGACAAAAATGCAACTCCAGTGCTTCCCCAACTCATTCTTCCTCCTGCTCCGGTGACTCTTTCCCCTCTAAACTCTAACTGACCCAGCCTATCTCTTCTCCCCCCAGGGAGAGGAGCAAGGCTCCATCTCAGAGTTTTAACTTTCACTTCTAAGATGCATCAACCTCTCTCCCACTTCAGGGAGTGCAAACAGAGTGAACACACAGAATGAATTAGATTTCGGTTCTTACTGGAACTGACTACATTTATAGTAAAATTCCATTTTAGATACATTGCAATTTTTAAAGAAAGATTTATAGAGTCATCTGTTGTTATCTGCAGGGAATTGGTTTTAGGACCAAAATCAAATGGATCCTTGAGTCCCATAGTCAGCTCTCTGTTTTTGCAGATCAGCATCTCAGATTCAACCAACTATGGATTGTGAACATAGTACATGGTCTGTGATTGGTTGACTCAGGATTTGGAAATCATAGGTAGATAGACAGACATATGTATGTCTGTCTGTAATAGCTTTATCCCGCTCTTGTTTTCAGCTATTTCCTTTACCCATTTTTTTCTTTGAAACTTTAGGTAATAATATATGTAGATAGTCCGTGTGTGTGTGTGTGTGTGTGTGTGTATGTTTTGTCTGCTTACACGGGTCCTCTAGGGGAGACAACGATTCCAAAGAAGGCTATACAACACATATAGGATCTTGAAATCCTATGAACACAGTAAAAAAACAATTTTTATGAACCCAGGTTTATAAATTGATGAGAAATAGTTGACTCACATTGTTACTGCTACGACCTTAATGAATTTGTCTTTAAAGATGTTTGAAAATGTTTTTCTCTTTGAAAAAATGTTTTCAGTGTCTAAGAAAGTGCTAGTAAAATAACATCTTTCTGGAAACACATTTGCTGTCACCATTAATTGTACCACAACAATTCATAACAAGATTATATTTTGACAGAAGATTCATAAGGAAGTAATTAACTAAAATTTTAGCAGACAGAATCTGTTTGATTCCTAAGGAAGACTTTTCCTGACTTTAGGATCTATGAGATTAAAGAAAAAATAGGCACTGAGTGGAAACTCTTATATGATCTTTTCAAGTTATCTTTGAGAAAGGACAGACTTACCACTGAATTAAATAGGTTAAGGGAAAACAGGTAAAGGGACCAGAAGATATTGTTTAGTTTATGAATTTAAGTAGTATTTTCTAGGTCTTTTATTTTTTGGTTTGTGCAAACCCCCCCAAAATTGACTGAAGGAGATACGCTTTTTCTTAGTGTCCCCAAGTCCTGAGCCTGGAAGAGCTAAGATGAAGGTCACACAGGTAAAAATAAAAAACACTGGGAGACAGTGTAGGGAACCACCCAAAGGCAGACAGTCAGTCTAGACATCCATGTGCTCAGGTTTCTGTGACCTAGGCAGGACTGGTGCATTTTTATGATCAGTAGAGCATTTCTGTCTCTATCAAGAGACAGTGTTATCAAAAGTTGAAAAATAAGGTATCTGGTCTGATTTATGATTTGGATTTTTGGAATTTGAATTTAAATGGATTCCATTGGATTGATTGGAATCTAAAAAATGGGTTGAGCCATTCAGTTAGTCATTTATTTTTTGAGAAAATATATATTCAGCACCTTCTAGGTTAAGGAGCTACACACACACACACACTTAGGCACTGATGATGTAAAGCTAAATGATAAATTATTGTCTTTAAAGAACTTATATTCTAGGGTAAAAATATATTTATATATTTAGAGGAAATACTCAACAAACCAATTATCATAGTTCCCTATGACAAGTGTTATAATGGATATATGCACAGAGTGTCCTGGAGACAAGAGGAGGAAGAATTTGCTTCTCCCTCTAGATTTCACTTTTCTATTTTTATGTCAAAAAGATGAATATTTAAAGATTTAATGAAAATGTAAGCCTCTAAGGAAAAAAAGAGACTTTTTAAAGGGCTCTATGCATATTTTCTTCATCTTTTGCCCGTGGTCAGGTAAATATCTGCTTTTCATCATTATATCACCAGAAAATGAAAGTGTTAGTCTGTCAGTCCTGTCAGACTCTTTGTGACCCCATGTACTATAGCCCACCAGGCTCCTCTGTCCATGGGATTCTCCAGGCAAGAATACAGGAGTGGGTTGCCATTTCCCTCTCCAGAGGATCTTCCTGACCCAGGGATTGAACCCAGGTCTCCTGCATTACAGGCAAATTCTTTACTATCTGAGCCACCAGAGAAGCCCTCATCACCAGAAATGCCTGTCAAATAATTGAATATTCCATGACAGTTTCACATCACTCCACCTTAGGTGTCCTTAAGGAAGTTTGTACAACTGGCAAATTATTTAGGGATATCCTAAACACTTAATAATACTTAAAAATTTTGATCTATTTAGTGTAATCTAGAATTCTGAACTACCCTACCAAGAAGATAGACCCCCAAACTTCACCTTTTCCCAAAACTCAGAAGTTCTGGTCCGAGCATAACAGTAATAGTTGCAGGCCTGTCTTGTCTTCAGCTATTTACTTTACCCAATTTCTTCTTGGAACATTAGGTGATGGCCTGACTCTAACGAAAAGGATAATTGTGCTTGTTGTCAAAGCTCCAGGTTCTCAACAGGAAGACAGACTATTGGGAAGCGATTTTGGTTGTGGAAATATCCTTCAAGCATCAAAATCAGATAAGAGGGAGAAAATTAATCCTCTTAGTGGGAGGCAGGTTTTGCTGGAATCTATCTCAGAGATGAGATCAGTGCTGTCAGGATAGAGACCGTCCCTTGTGTCTGCTTCACGAAGATAGTTGGGTCCCATCCCTACTTCCCTTTGATGGCTCTAAATCTTGCTCTCCCTGGCTAATCACTCAAGCTGGAAAAAGTGCAGTTTAGCTGACATGCATCTTCCTTTCTTCTTCTTTTTCTCCTAACTTACCTCCAGTCATTATCCTCTCTTGCCAAGCACATAATAATGCTCTGTCCTTTTATGTGTGCAAAATAATTAATAAGAAATTTTGCTCTGTTCTTTCTCTGATTGCTCCTCAACTGGATCCAGGAAATGAACATACTATAATCATAAAGACGCAGTGAATCCCTGACTCAGAGAGCTGTTGCTGGTTTATAAGCTAGACAGTAAAAGGTGACTGGTGGGCCCTGGCAGTGGTAGGTGCTGTTAACGAGCACAGCAGAAGGATGGAGCTGGGAGAAAGGATTGTTCCTCGAAGCCTTGCATGTCTCCCATGCCATGCTCATATGCGCTGTCATTCAGTCATGTCCGACTCTCTATGACACTGGACTGTAGCCCACCAGCCTCCTCTGCCCAAGGAATTCCAGGCAAGAGGACTGGAGTGTGGTGCCATTTCCTCTTCCAGGGGATCTTTCCCTGTCTGGGGATTGAACCCACATCTCTCGTGTCTCCTGCATTAGCAGGTGGATTCTTTACCACTAGCGCCACCTGGGAAGCCCATGTCATATGTCTCATTTATGTTGGTAGTGAAGTTTAGTTCTTGAAGAGGCTGTGAATATTCTTTGGACAGAAGGGAGAAACCTGGCATGCGGGGAACCATAAACTACCAACATGTTATGGGTAGAAGAGAATTCTCGGATTTCCAACTGAAAGAGACAAGGCAGGGCCAGAGCATTGGGAAGCATGAGAGCAATTTGGGCAGGAAAGCACTTTCCCTGAGTTTGCTGAGAGGCAGAGATCAGTGGGCAGGGCATCTCAGGAAATTATTGAGTCTTCTTTAAAATCAAATCAGGGGATTTCTCTTTCCTTCCAACAACACAGAGTGCCATAGGGCATTAAGGAAAGCAAGTCAGAAGGTGACAAGAGCCTTTGGGGACAAAATCACTTAAGCACCGTTCTAAAACTGGGAAAAAAACTCCATCTCCTTCTGCACTGGAGTGTCTTTATGGCAGTATAGGAATGGGAATTTGTTTGTTTTCATTGGCTGTTCTAGAAGTGGAAGAATGCACCATGATTTATTTATATCTACTTCTCATTTTCTCCTAGAGCTGCTTTCCTATTTTGGATTGCTTATAATGTAAATGTTACCTAGAAACTGCCCTGTCTTTGGACACAGAAGAGTGGGGAAGAGAGGTTTTTTTTAGGATTTTGTTTCCCATGCCAGTGTCTGGAACGTGAATTTCCTCTTCTGAGACCTGAGTGAGATGGGAGAAGATGTTGACAGGAAAACTTCCAGAGTATATGACAGTTATCTTCAGGAGAGGCCCCAAAGCCGCTCCCAACTCCACCTATTTTTTTCTTCTGTTTTCTCATGCTGGATTCAGAAGTCCTTATGGCATTTCATAAAAATAATTAGCTGTGGCTCAGCCTTGCTCAATCATCTTGGCCCCACAAGATAAATATTATCTATCCTGAATGTTGTGGTATGTGAGATAGTCTTTTGTATAAGTTTCTTATTTTAATGGGCTTCCCAGGTGGCTCAGTGGGTTTGACCCCTGAGTCAGGAAGATTTCCTGGAATTGGGCATGGCAACCCACTGTAGTATTCTTGCCTGGGAAATCCCATGGACAGAGGAGCTTTGGTGGACTACAGTCTCTAGGGTCTCAAAGAGTCAGACACGAACTGCAGCAATTGAGCACATTGGCTTGTGTTAATACTAAATGTAGTACTCAGGTGATTTTGCCCTCACAATTGAGAGCTTCATGTTTCAATTTATGCTTAAAAAGAAACAAGTCCACATTCAGAAAACTCCAGATGGATTGCATCTCAACAGGAGTTGTTGGCCAGGGTTCCCAGAGTCATTAGGCTAAAGCTGGCAACTCTTTCTGAAAGGCAACTCTTGCTAATGCTCTAGACAGCTCTCTGCAGGTATATTTCCCTTGATCAGATTTTAGAATAGCATGCCTTTTCTATTCCTTTAATCTCTTTTTAGAAACTCGGCAGGAAACTATATTGCAAAGACTGACTTGTAATATGAACCATCGCATCTTTTTTTCTGTGTGATTGTACAATGTCTGATGCAGAGGGGTTTTTTTGTTATTTTTACATTATCTTCAAAATGTTAAAGTATTTCCCTGGAGTGTTCAGATTTTACATAATAAAAAGTGTGATGGTCCAGTTTTCATGTTGAAGGAACTTGGACAGTATTAGATTCTTCACATAATTTTTTTTTTAATCTGTCTTTTCTTGTATCCACTTCCCCCTTTTGCCCATTTGTCCTTGCATTTCCAACACCTTCCCTTCCCTTTGTTGCAGTTCTTCGTCATAAACAGTAGGTGGCAGTACAGTGTCAAGCTCAGAGAGCATTTAAGGGCTTCCTCACTCTGCAGACTGATTAAGGTTACAAAGGAGAAACTGAATTATACAAGCAAGTGGTAAAACAGGGGTGTTTTCAAGACACCAAATAAAACTAAACACAGGAACTTATTTAAAAATGCAGAGGATATTTCAAGTACAGCTCATGTGGGGACCATCGGGTCTATATCTGAATAGGAGGAAACTACGAGCCTGAACAGAATTAGAAGAAATTTACATCAAAGGAGAAGGACTCACCAAACAGCCTTATTATTTGAGTCCTGGGACTTATTTCCCTACCTCCACACAAATGCCCATCTCTCTCCTTCCTCTTTCCGCACCCTCCCCTCTGCTGGTGGTGAATGTTACCTTTGAGGCCGTTTGGCAGTCCCTGAATGGGTTTGTGGCCACTTGAATAGAGAATGTGTTTGTCTTTCTCGCATTTCAATGCCACTCTGTGTGGCTGCTGTAACTTTCATCTCTCTCTCTCTCTCATTCGTGCCTGCTCCCTTACTGTATGTGCTTTGTTCATTGTCTTAATAGCAATTTTCATAATTAGCAGGGAGGAAAAGAAAACAAAGAGAGGCTTGTACAGTTGAAGGAGATTCTCGGTGCTAAGGGATTTCTGGTTCTGTTTACCTTGTTGGAGATGCTTGGGGGCTGGAGTGATGGTGGTGAAGATGTCACCTAGATCCATGATCTCACTGTTGCTCCCTCAAGCCCTCAAGATGATGTCATGGGCTGGGCATAGCAGTCCTTAGGCAATGCACATCCTCAAGGGAAGCTCAAGGGAAATGATTACCTACAGTCATGCTTTGAGACCATATTAAATCATCCCTTGGCTGGCTTGATTTAAATTGAGTGTTCTTTGTTCATCCACAGTTGCAGGAAATAAATTCAATTTCTGTAGCCTCATGACTTTAACATTAAACAGGAGAAAAATAAAGATGGTGTTTCGGCAGCAGTGGTGTGTAGACCCTTGAAAGGTGCCTGGAAGGGATGTCCAGCTGGGAAATCAATTTCCACTCGAGCCATTTCTCAAGAGTTTGTTAACAGACAGCTAGCAATAATGGTCCAGGCAGGAGACAAGAGTCCAGCCTGGGGAACTTTGCCCAGGCCTGAATGTTGTCTTTTTTTAAAATTGGAATACAGTTGCTTTACAATGTTGTGTTAGTTTCTGCTGTCTAGCAAGGTGAATCAGCCACAGTGTACATATATCTCCTCTTCCTTGGATTTCCTTCCCGTTTAGGTCACCACAGAACCCTGAGTAGAGTTCCCTCTGCTATACAGTCAGTTCTCATGATCTATTTTATACACACTAGTGTATATATGTCAGTCCCAATCTATCCCACTCCCTTCTTCCCTCCTTGATGTCCATATGTTTATTCTCTATGTCCATGTCTCTAGATATGCTTTGCAAATAAGTTCATCTGTACCATTTTTCTAGATTCTACATGTATAGGTTCAATTAAGTTCAGTTGCTCAGTTGTGTCTGACTCTTTGTGACCCCATGGACTACAGCACACCAGGCTTCCCTGTCCATCACCAACTCCTGGAGCTTGCTCACACTTACGTCTATCGAGTCGGTGATGCCGTCCAACCTTCTCGTCCTCTGACATCCCCTTCTCCTCCTGCCTTCAATCTTTCCCAGCAAAAGGGTCTTTTCAAATGAGTCAGTTCTTCACATCAGGTGGCCAAAGTGTTGGAGTTTAAGCTTCAGCATCAGTCCTTCCAATGAATATTCAGGACTGATTTCCTTGAGGATTCATTGGTTTGATCTCCTTGCAGTCCAAGGGACTCTCAAGAGTCTTCTCCAACACCACAGTTCAAAAACATCAGTTCTTAGGCACTCAGCTTTCTTTATAGTCCAACTCTCACATCCATACATGACTGCTGGAAAAAACCATAGCTTTGACTAGATGGACCTTTGTCTGCAAGATAATGTCTCTGCTTTTTAATATGCTATCTAGGTTGGTCATAGCTTTTCTTCCAAGGAGCAAGCGTCTTTTAATTTCATGGCTGCAGTCACCATCTGCAGTGATTTTGGAGCCCAAGAAAATAAAGTCTGTCACTATTTCCACTATTTCCCCATCTATTTTCCTTGAAGTGATGGGACCAGATGCCATGATCTTAGTTTTTTAATGTTGAGTTTTAAGCCAACTTTTTCACTGTCCTCTTTAACTTTCATCAAGAGACTCTTTAGTTCTTCTTCGCTTTCTGCCATAAGGGTGGTGTCATCTGTGTATCTGAGGTAATTGATATTTCTCCTAGCAATCTTGATTCCAGCTTGTGCTTCCTCCAGCCCAGAATTTCACATGATGTACTCTGCATATAAGTTAAATAAGCAGGATGACAATATACAGTCTTGACATACTACTTTCCCAATTTGGAGCCAGTTCATTGTTTCATGTCCAGTTCTAACTGTTGCTTCCTGACCTGCATACAGATTTCTCAGGAGGTAGGTAAAGTGAACTGGTATTCCCATCTCTTGAAGAATTTTCCACAGTTTGTTGTGAGCTACACAGTCAAAAAGACTTTGGCATAATCAGTAAAGCAGAATTAGATGTTTTTCTGGAATTCTCTTGCTTTTTCAATGATCCAACAGATGTTGGCAATTTATTTTCCTCTTCCTGACTTGCTTCTCTCTGTATGAGAGTCTCTAGGTCCATCCACATCTCTGCAAATCAGGCCTGAATGTTCTTGATGTTCTTCGTAGGAATAAGTGCACCAGCACGTGATGGGAGGCTACATGCACAGATTCTGGGTTTCACCAAAGTGAAAAAGTGGGGAAGTCCAGGGAACTTTCAGGGCCATGGTCAGGAGAGGGCAGAAGGAATGAACGTAGAATGACAAAGGACAGAAGGAAAGAATAGAGTTGACAGAAAACTAGAAGAAACCAGATGCTTCTCTTTCTCTTCCTAGGAGGTAGGATGGATGATCCACCCTCCGCTTATAGAAAGTAGTGTTTTTGCTGTGGTCCTCATCCCAAAAGCTGGAGTGTTAAGAGAAAAGTTAGACATGAAAAGTGAAATTGGTGAAACATACATCGAGAGTTGCTCTCAATGTGTAGACATGGTCTTCCTTGTTCATGAGACTTCACACCTGAGGGTGGCTTATTTGTAGTGTGCCAGGAGGATTCTAGAGGTAGCATGGCTTCTGGGCCAGCCTACTGTGTTTCTTCCTGTGTTTTCTATTCTAATTTTATAATGGCAACCAGGAAATGAAGGGGCCTCGGGTCATCCAGCCGGGCCTGTGAGTTGATAGGAAACATCTCAGAGCTCCCCTCCCCTATCCACAGTCTTATAGAAATACCCCATGGCTAAGTATTTTCAGAATACTAATCTTTGTTTTTCTGTCTAGTGGCTCAGATATAAAAAGTCCACCTTCAATGCAGGAGATCTGGTTCGGGAAGATCCCCTGGAGAAGGAAATGGTAACCCATTCCAGTATTCTTGCCTGGAGAATTCCATGGACAGAGGAGCCTGGCGGGCTAGAGTCCATGTGGTCGCAAAGAGTTGGACATGATTGAGTAATCAACACTTTCACTTTCTTTGAAGTGCCATTTACACCTGTGCTATATTTTCATTCCAAACTCACCTCTGTGTGGTGACCTGGTTTGTTGCCAACTCCGAGCCAGGTGATGGTGTAGAAAGTCTTATGTTTTGGATACACTGGGAAAGAAAGATTGACATTTGTTTGTGGGTGATCCTCTCTAAAAAATAGTAGACCAAGATAGGTGGCACCCCAATATTTATCTGATCTATCTTTAGGAAGGATTCTACAAAATGGATAGTCTATTGATCTACCCCATTCCAGGTGGGGAAATGATACAGATGTTCCAAGCAAGGGCCAAGAAAGAAAGCCATGGATGCTATCAAGATGAAGCCATGAGATGAAAAAAAAAAAAAAAAAACAGAATATTTTTAGAGGCCTTTTTAAAAAGTAGAGACAGGACAATATTACTCAAATAAAAAAAAGATATCATGTTTGGAAGAGCTTGTAGATTTGGAGCATCTCAGATTTCATAGAAGTTGCCAAGAAAAGGCATGTATCGAAAATGTACGGCAAAGAATATTACATCATAAAGGCTGAACTAGTCATGACGCCCATCATCTCAGTTCTAGCTTTATTGATTAAAAACAATAAAACATCACAGGCAGTGGCATATTTCTTGAAGACTTTCACCTTCGTAACCAGGACACGCTTGTGCTCTCTTATCATTACTATGTTGCTGGTAGAAAACTGGGCACATTTTTCAGTGTCCTTAAGCCTTGTGACTCATCAGCTGAAAGATCAGAGGCCTCGAGGGGAAACTTGCTGATGGAAGGCAATCTACACAACTGTCTTTGTGTTTCTCAGCGGTTCCTCGTGTCTTGATGGCGACACAGTCTAAGAGCAATATTGTCCAGGACAGTAGCTGTAGTCGGTGTGTACTTCATGTCTCATCCCCTTGGATTCTTGATATCTGCATACACTAATCTTATGATTCATTCTGAGATGCTATAAGTATATTTAAGCAGATCATTTCATATTTCCTTTTTCTTGAAAATGTCCCTTCCCAGAGGAGAATAAACCTATCCCCTAGCGGACCTTGGAGACATTCCTGAAGCTGATGGCCTTAAACACAGATTTTTTTTTTTTAACTTTGTTGTTTTTTGTTAAGAATTCAAATGACTTTTGCTTTGAGATCTATAACATGGCTATGGAATTTTCAGTATAAAAATATTTTACCAGTTAAACTATATAATTCCCATCTGAAAGCGATGTCTTTATTTCCTGAGTAGTGTTAGTAACTCAGTCATGTCTGACTCTTTGCAACCCCATGGTAGCAAAGTAGCCCACCAGGCTCCTTTGTCCGTGGGATTATCCAGGCAAGAATACTGGAGGGGGTTAGCCATTCCCTTCTCCAGGGTATCTTTCCGACCCAGAGATGGAACCTGGGTCTCCTGCATTATGAGCCGATTCTTTACCATCTGAGCCACCAGGAAAGCATTTATTTTCAGGTTCCCATGTATACCCTCACTTGAGAAGTCTTGCCTTCATTTGAGAGGAAAGAAAAATATGATTATTCAACTAAGTGGGGTTAACTTTGGGAAGGGGACTTTCACTGGCACATGTTCAAATTAAAATTCATAGAAAAGTGTATCAAAGTGGCTAAAAGGCAAAACTCCTCCACAAAGCAGATATTTGAAGGGATAAATAAGTGAATGGATTTCTTCTTAATGCAGTTTTAATTGTGAGTCACCTCCTTTCAATCCTTCCCCACCCCTCAGTGCAGTGCAGTGGTGACACAGTAGGGAAAGCCTACAGGTTTTGTCTATAATTTAATAATTCAAAGATCTGGGTGAACCTTTGCACTTGTCCTCTGCTGTGGTCTTCTAGCTCTTTTTCGACTGTTGTGTTTCTTCTTTGAGTTTCTGTTCAGACTGTTTCCTTCCCTTGTTTCTTCCTTCCTCCCCTTATTCCATCTGTTGATCTCATGGCGAAGCACTAAGTTTTTACCTGCTTCTTGCCATTATCTTTTTAGTGCGGATTCCGCCTGTGTTTTATCTGCCAGAAGACCCTGTCCTGCTCTTCTTAGGGTAGTTTCGTGTAGATGTCCTGCTGGTCCCCTTTTGTTCATAACTCACATTTGTATGGGGCGAGTTCTTTTTAGAACTACTAGCTTGGGATGAATAATTTGGGATAGAAGGCTGGTGGGTTTCTGGAAACTTTGAGTCTCTAGTCTTCATACTCTTTCTTAGCAGCACTCTCCTCTAGGGGTTGCTAATGCCCCTGAATGGCTCAGAGCTGAGGGCTTTGTTTGGTCAGCCTTGTCTCCTCATTTAAGATGGACACATTCTGTCTCCTTGAACATGGTCCAACTTTACTAGACTTAGTAGCTCTTCATATCTAATAATTCTGGTTTAGGGAAGTCTTCTAGTTTAACCAAAGATGATGCTTTCTTTTCTGTTTCTCATTGTCCCTGTTATTTTCCATGGACTTCAAAATGAATTGAAGAGCAGACGGATGTGGAGGTTCTCCGATACTAGTCTGTAGCTTGTCTTCTGACTTCATTCTCGCTGTTTTGTGATCTGCTGTCCACAGCTGCACAATCAAAAGTGCAGATGAGAAGCTGTGACTTCTCTGCTTCAGAACTTTGCTCTGTGTAGCTTAGAACCTAAATGACAAGCTCTTCAAACCGGCCCTTCAGCCTCTGTATGAAGCACCCCTCCCTCTTGTGGCTCTAGACCTAATGTTTATGACTGCTTTACATGCGAGCAACGCTAAGTTGCTTGTATATCAGATCACATGTTTTGAGATTTCCTATCTTAATCCTTTCTCATATGCCTGTAGCCTCCACCTGAAATAATTCTTTTTTTCTTACTTACCTAATAGGTTTCTACTTATCCTTCAAAGCCCAAATCATCGTTTGTAAATTTTTTCATGATGGCCGTTCTGACCAGTGTGAGGCAACTACCTCATTATTGTTTTGATTTGCATTTCTCTAATAACCAGTGATATTGAGCATCTGTTCATGTGTCTCCTGGCCATCTGGATATCTTCTTTGAAGAAATGTCTGTTTAGGTCTTTTGCTCATTTTTTGATTGTATTATTTATTTTTTTGATATTGAGCTGCATGAGATGTTTGTATATCTTGCAGATGTGGGTGAACCTGGAGTCTGCTATACAGATTGAAGTAAGTCAGAAAGAAAAACAAATAATCATATATTAACGCATATATCTGGAAGTTAGAAAAATGGTACCGATGAACCTATTTGCAGAGCAACAGTAGAGAGGCATACATGTAGAGAACAGACTTGGGGATACAAGGTGGAGGCAGGGGAGGCTAGAAAGAGTTGAGAGAGTAGCACTGAAACATATACATTCAGTTCAGTTGCTCAGTCATGTCTGACTCTTTGTGACCCCAAGGACTACAGCACACCAGACTTCCCTGTCCATCACCACCTCCCAGAGTTTACTCAACTCATGTCCATTGAGTCAGTGATGCCATCCAACCATCTCATCCTCTGTCATCCCCTTCTTCTGCTGCCTTCATTCTTTCCCAGCATCAGGGTCTTTTCCAATGAGTCAGTTCTTCGCATCAGGTGGCCAAAGTGTTGGAGTTTCAGCTTCAACATCAGTCCTTCCAATGAGTATTCAGAACTGATTTCCTTTAGGATGGACTGGTTGGATCTCCTTGCAGTCCAAGGGACTCTGAAGAGTCTTCTCCAACACCACAGTTCAAAAGCATCAATTCTTTGGTGCTCAGCTTTCTTTATAGTCCAACTCTCACATCCATACATGACTACTGGAAAAACCATAGCCTTGACTACACAGACCTGTGTTGGCAAAGTAATGTCTCTGCTTTTTAACATGCTGTCTAGGTTGGTCATAACTTTCCTTCCAAGGAATAAGCGTCTTTTAATTTCATGGCTGCAGTCACCATCTGCAGTGATTTTGGAGCCCCCAAAAATAAAGTCTTTCACTGTTTCCACTGTCTCCCCATATGTTTGCCTTGAAGTAATGGGACCAGATGCCATGATCTTAGTTTTCTGAATGTTGAGCTTTAAGCCAACTTTTTCTCTCTCCTCTTTCACTTTCATCAAGAGGCTCTTTAGCTTTCTGCCATAAGAGTGGTGTCATCTGCATATCTGAGGTTATTGGTATTTCTCCTGGCAATCTTGATTCCAGCTGGTGCTTCATCCAGCCCAGTGTTTCTCATGATGTTCTCTGCATATAAGTTAAATAAGCAGGGCGACAATATATAGCCTTGGCGTACTCCTTTTCCTATTTGGAACCAGTCTGTTGTTCTATGTCCAGTTCTAACTGTTGCTTCCTGACCTGCATATAGATTTCTCAGGAGGCAGGTCAGGTGGTCTGGAATTCCCATCTCTTTCAGAATTTTTCAGTTTGTGGTGATCCACACAGTCAAAGGCTTTGGTATAGTCAATAAAGCAGAAATAGATGTTTTTCTGGAACTCTCTTGCTTTTTCATTGTTCCAGCGGATGTTGGCAATTTGATCTCTGGTTCCTCTGCCTTTTCTAAATCCAGCTTGAACATCTGGAAGTTCACAGTTCACGTATTGTTGAAGCCTGGCTTGGAGAATTTTGAGTATTGCTTTACTAGCGTGTGAGATGAATGCAATTGTGCAGTAGTTTGAGCATTCTTTAACATTGCCTTTCTTTGGGATTGGAATGAAAACTGACCTTTTCCAGTCCTGTGGCCACTGCTGAGTTTTCCAAGTCTGCTGGCACTCCGTGTACATTACCATATGTAAGACAGATAGCTGGCAGGAGTCTGCTGTGTTGCACAGGGAGCCCAGCTCAGTGCTCTGTGATGAGCTGTGGGGGTGGGGTGAGGGTGGAGGGAGGCTCAAGAGGCAAGGGATGTCTGTATATTTAAGCTGGTTATTTCATTGTACAGCAGAAACCAGCACACAATTTTAAAGCAATTATATGCCAACTAAAAACAAAAAAGCCCACCTCAGACAGTTCTTGAGTTTTGAAGCCTTCATTTACTTTTTTGAAAGAGCATTGGTCTTCCTCTCTTCTGTGCTCTTTAGTCATGCAAGTTTTGATGATTGCATTTTTTCATCATAATCGTTTGGTTAGATATTTTCCTTCTACACTAGATTATGTGTTCCTTGAAATTGATGTCTTGTTTCTTTTTCAATCTACATCACTTTTAGGGCCTGGTGCTTAAGAGGGTCTCAAGTAACAACAGTTATTATTCAGGTTCAAATCGTTATAAATGGAAAGGTTCAGATCTGAATAATCATTATTCCGGGTTAATAAAGTAGGTGAAAGAGTTTTAAATGCTGGACTTGAATTTCTGTTTTCACTGTCTTTGCTGGATTTGAATGGAATGTAAATAAAAATATGAAATAATACCAAACCAAACAAAATCAAGTATAAAGATCCTGTTGTTGTTCAGTCACTAAGTCGTATCTGACTCTTTCGTGACCCTGTTGACCATAGCCCACCAGGCTCCTCTGTCCATGGTATTTCTCAGGCAAGAATACTAGAGTGGGTTGCCATTTCCTTCTCCAGGGGATTTTCCCGACCCAGGACTCTAACCTGCATCTCCTGCATCGGCAGGCAGATTCTCTGCCCCTGAGCCACCAGGGAAGCCCATCATAAAAGAAACTAGTGGTGAGGAAAAAAGTGAGGAGGCAAACTCTAAATCCTGGAGCTATTTGAGCGCCAGTTAAACTGTAGTCTGCATTAAGAGGTAGATGCTTTCTCCAGGATAAAGTGTATGTGGAGGAGAAATGAGTAGGCTGGGACAAAACTGCGTCTTTCAGGTGCAACTGGAGGAAAAGCAGTGAGCTTTCTTGCCTTCCTGTGTTGTCAGGTTAAGGAAGGTTATCTCTTCCTGGGATTCAACCTCTCTGTTTTAAAAATAACTGTGTATACTGCTGATTTCATGGTATTTCTTCTCTCCTGAGCTAAGTTCCATAAAACTTTTTATGCCCATTTCCAGCAATAATGGATGATGTGCCTGTCTCAGTGGAATAATTTAGTGACTCGCTCCGGTGAAAGGTGAAATACTGAGTGAGGATTGAAATACTCCATATGTCTTAAAATTCCACAAACCTAGGCGTGTGGGAGACATTCCACACAGAAACTCAACATGACTAATCCTTAGAAAACAGTCTGAAATCGATCGTTCTTCCCCGCTGCCTGGACATACCGCAGAAGGCATCCCCCTGGGGCTCTCGTGGAGCCATCTGGAATTTTTCAGGTTTAATATTAGTTCTTTGCTTCTACAGAAAGGCAGCAAAAACCCTTCCTCCTGGGTCTTCCACCTGAGACATCTAGTGGTCCATCCATCCACATGGATTTTCCTTTATCCCTATAACTCTGTGAGAAATTAATTGTGAACCATCCAACACAGGCTTTTGCTTACTTCTCATCAGAAAACACCAGGAATGAAGATGTTTCCTTGTTACTAGCTCTTTTTTTATGTCCTGGGCAGCTTAAAAAAATTCTCCAGTTTCTTTTTTTCTTTTTAATTTTTATTTTGTGCTGGGGTGGTGTTGATTAATGATGTGTTAGTTTCAGGAGTGCAACAAAATGATTGATATACATACACATAAGTCAGTTCTTTTTCAAATTCCTTTCCCATTTAGGTTGGTACAGAATATTGAGCAGAGTGCCCTGCGCTATACAGTAGGTCCTTGTTGGTTATGTTTTAAATATAGCTGTGTGTACATGTCAATCCTGTTGCTCCTTTGTTCAGGCCCCTCTGGTCCTTTATTGGATGGTAGGCATGTCTGGGTTGGGGGTGGAGCCTGGAGAGTGCTCACATTGTCACTAATTTGGAGCTTCAGATCACTCCCTGGATCCTTCCTTCCTAGCTGACCTAGGAGCTGGCAGACTTGAAGGTAGTTTGAAGGTGATATGATTTTTGAGGAGTTCCAGAATGTGTCTGAGTCCAAACTCTAGTGTATGGTGCTGAAATTAATGCAGTTTAATACATTTTAATCAGGGATCCTCTGTGTTCTAAATAAGACATGGTCCTAGTTTCCAAGGAGCTCACAGCCTAGTGGGGCTTCCCTGGTGACTCAGGGGTAAAGAATCTGCCTGCCAAGCAGGAGATGCAGATTCAATCCGTGAGTCGGGAAGAAAGGATCTCCTTCCTGGGGAAGGAAACTGCACCCCACTCCAGTATTCTTGCCTGGGAAATCCCATGGACAGAGGAGCCTGGTGGGCTGCAGTCATTGGGGTTGCAAAGAGTTGGACACGACTTAGTGACTACACCGCCACCGCCAACACAGCTTAGTGAGAAGGCTGGGGTGTGAAAGTATGGAACAGGGGGACTTAGGGAGAGGACAGGTCAGCTCCACCTGGGTAGGCCCAGCGGCGTTTCTCAAGCACATGCCACAGAGATGATTTAGTGTGGTGGAAGGGTCTCCCCCTGTGTCTGCCTCCCAGATGCCAACTTTCTCTCCACCAGACCTTGGGACCCTCTGTAGCCTTCACATGCAAGTGTCTACTTGAAGAGACCACTGAGGTTGAAATAATTTCACACTTTGCCACCCAGTGAAAGTTAAGGCTGTCTCACCATTACTCCTGTGTCTGTATACTGTACTGTTCGTTTACATAATGGACAAAAATATTTCTGATCAGTAGATAAATGGTATTGGGCATCCCAAAGTAGCTAAAATTGTCCTTCAACCACTAGGTCCCAATTGAATCATTCTTGCCTCAGTGTTTGCATCCTGTCTCATAAACATTATATTGTTATTGTTGTTCAGTCACTAAGTCATGTCTGATGCTTTGCAAATCCATGGACTGTAGCATTGCAGGCTTCCCTGTCTTTCACTGTCTCCCAGAGTTTGCTCAAACTCATGTCCACTGAGTCGGTGATGCCATCCAACCATCTCATCCTCTGTCACCCCTTTCTCCTCTTGCCCTCAATCTTTACCAGCATCAGAGTCTTTTCCAATGAGTTGGCTCTTCGCATCAGGTGGCCAAAGTATTGGAGCTTTATCATCAACCTTGCAGTGAGTATTTAGGGTTAATTTTCTTTATGATTGACTGGTTTGATCTCCTTGCTGTCCAAAGGACCTTCCAGAGTCTTCTCCGGTGCCACAGTTCGAAAGTACCACAGTTCTTCGATGCTCAGTCTTCTTTGTGGTCCAACTCTCACACTGTACATGTCTACTGGAAAAACCATAGCTTTGACTGTACAGACCTCTGTTGGCAAAGTGATGCTTCTGCTTTTTAATATGCTGTCTAGGTTTAGTTGTATTATGAGTGCATATAAATATTAGTTATTTAAGTTTGGTAGCTTTATTACCAAACTCACACATTAGCCTTTGGTCATCTCCCTGCTATCGGCTCGAGCAGGCCCGTCATTTAGGGGAGAGGACCCCTCCCTCCTGGTTTCTCACCTCTCGCTTCAAACTTCCAACACCTCTGAAGACGGTATTACACATCTCTTTCTCTCAAGTAAAGCATAAGTTGGTAGTCAAGACAGTATCTTTCAAGCTTGACGGGAATTCATCCACAAGGTTGTGTCTGTATTGCCCCAAGTAACTCAATCAGTAGTCAGCTGAGAAAGAAAAGAAGGTTTTTATTGTGAAAGGAGTTGGTGCATTATCCATTGGTATCTTTTGGCATCTTTATTCTCTTTAATGTTACTTTATTTTTGTTTTTTGGCCATGCTCTGTGGCATGTGGGATCTTAGTTCCCTGACCAGAGTTGGTACCCACACCCCCTGCATTGGAATCAAGGAGTCTTAATCACTGGATCACCAGGGAAGTCACATCCATTGGTATCTTAATGTTGTAATTAGACCTGAGCCTCAAATGATAGGTAAAAGTCACCGATTTGTAAAAGTTCTGTGGGACCCCAGTGGTTGCCCTCTTGTCTAACCCTGATTCTGACAGGTTTAGAAACATAAAGCCAACATATAAAGTGTCTATGTCATATCACTCAAACATTAAATTCCACAAAGAGTGGAGGCAAAAACCAGTAATGATTAGGGAACATCATTGCTTTTTACTTTGGTTTCATTTTTTATTGTCCAAGTAGATTTCTTTTTACCAATAGACACTTAATCTAGGGCTTATTTAAATCCCTGGCATTTTCTCTGGAGAGTTGGCCTTGGGCACCAGTGACATTGCAAGGATTTTGTCCATCATCACATTTCTATGAGTTCTTTTTTTGTGTGTGATAAATCCAGACAGTTTGACTAAGTTTGTTTCAGTCTTACATCACCATGCTGACAGACTGTTTTTTTAGTTTTATTTATTTCTGTATGTTTGGCTGCTCTGGGTCTTCACTGATGCGCATGGACTTTCCATAGTCGCAGTTCATGGGCTTCCCATCGTGGTGGCTTCCTTTGTTGCATGACACAGGCTCTGGGCATGCAGGCTTCAGTAGTTGCTCAGTTGCTCTGTGGCATGTGGGATCTCCCCAGATCAGGGATCAAACTCATGTCTACTGCATTACCAGGTGGATTCTTAACCACCAAACCACCAGGGAGGTCCCACTAATAGACTCTTTTAGTAACATCTACCGCTTAACTAATCCAGGTAAGCTTTGGAAGTTACTCACTGGAATATACCATACAACCAATGCATTAATTATACCATCTACTGTATTGAATTTCTGTTTAACTGAATTTTCGTGGTGTAATTTCTACAAGATTATTCTTGATCATTGTACTTAGAATTATCAGTATCACTTGCAAAAGATTTATCATGCTTATTGTCTCATTTTAGGTCACCAGTCTCTTCAGAAGATCACGGTAAGAATCTGTCTTACTTATACTAATTCAAAGGTGAAAGTTGAGCTGTGGCCCTTGCATTTCATTGTCAGCAGAATCATTTAAGAAAATGTCTTTAAGATGTTTGTCTTGTGTTTTTTTAAGTGCCAATTATGAAGTGCTTTTAAAAGCTTAACTCACCCTAGCTAAACTTGGTATCTTATACTATCTTCATATCTGTTACAAATTTTTGTTTGACAAATATGGCAAAGTTTAATGTATTCTGATTTCTGTCCCATCTCCGGATATAGTTAACCCTTGACCCATGCGGGGATTAGGAGCACCAATCCTCCACACAGTCAGAAATTTGTGTGTTACTTAGAGTTGGCCCTTCGTGTCTGATCTCTCCATTTTCTTGAATTCAACCAGCTGTGATTCCTGTAGTGCTCTAGTTTTTACTATTGAAAATAATTCCTCACACAAGTGGACCTGAGCAGGTCAAACTCATGTTGTTCAAGGGTCAACTGTACTTTTTGTGACTTTGGGCTAGTCGTGTAACTTCTCTGAGTCACAGATTTCACCTTTAAAATGGGGGTTGTAGTAGGTATTTCCTAAAGTCCCTTCCAAATGGGACATTGAGATGTGTGGAGGATGTCATGAGTCTGATATGAGGCTGAGTGGTGGTTGTCTGAGTTGTTACACCGTTAAGATGAGTTATTTACATTTTAAGAGACAACTGTCTTATTCAAAGGAGAATATGTATAGTTTTGTCTCAGCTAGGCTTTGAAGTTGTGTGTGTATTCACTCAGTCAGTCAAAAATGTTTATTAAGTGTTTACAGTGGGTCAGTTATAAGATCATGTTATATAGATATGCTGTACGGGGCTGTATGTAGGGACAAGATGATGCGTGACACACAGCTTTCTCCCTCAAGGATGTTTTTGGGGTTGGAGTTGGTGGAATGCCACATACCTACTGCTATACAAAACAAAATGCAATTTATCTTATAAAAGAGGGATAAACCAGGACTGTAAGAGTACCATGGATGTTCTACTTCATGCTCTCCCTAATTCAGCTAAGGCACCATTGTTTATTTAGGCAATCAAGTTAAAAAATAAAAGACATGTTTTAAGTTTTCCTCTTCACCCTCTCTTTTCTACCTGGTCACTAAATTCTGCCAACCCTATTTTTTATACTACTTTTTTCTCTGTTTCCTTTTTTATTCCCATTCCTTTTGTGTAGGATCTCTCCATGTCTTACTTGGACCTTTAAAACTGTCTTCTAACTAATAGCCATTCCTCTAGAATTCCTTCTTTTATTTCACTTTTTAGCTGCCTATCACCAAAACTGATAAGGGCAAAAATCTACTCCCATTGCCTGTGGGATGAAATCTTTTCAATAGACAATAGTTGTATTCTTCTTTCCAATACGGAACTTAAACATGAGCTAGAAAGTCCTAAATGATGGAATCTGTCTTCCTCTCCTGCTTATTGTTTCTTTGGGCATCTTTTCCCTTCTCTCTATGCTCTAGCCATGTGGTACTATGTATAATTTCTCAAACTCACCATATTTATCATGTTTCCCACTTTTATCCAGACTGTTCTGACCAAAGTCCGTCCTCCTTTTTGTCAAAGACGGTTTATATTTGTCAATCATCCATCCTCCATGAGAGCTTTCTGCCCTGCTTAACATTGCAATGCACATTTTTCTTTATGCTAGAATTTGACTGAAAAATTTGATGCTTGATTTACCTGTCTTCCCTGCTAGACTGTGGGTTCTTTGATAAAGATCCCAACAAATAGCAAACATTCAAAAGATGTTTATTAATTGAATATACTGATGAGAGAGGGGGAAGTTTTTAAGCAGACCTGTTCTGCCATATCATAACGTCTCTCCCTGTATTGGAATGAAGTTGTGTCATGTTTTATGAAAAATCATAGGACAGTTATGTTCAGGCCTATTAAGCCAAGTATCGACCTTAATGACTATTAAGTCAAGTATGACCTACTGTTGTATGCTATTTTGTCCATCAGTGTTGGTATGACTGGATTTTTTTAGTTGCATATTTAGGAGTCCTTGGATTTCAGGTTCATATGATAAACTAGAAACTTAGGTTCAGTATTTACTTTTTGAACTAGGGTTTACTGTAATGAACTTTGTTTGCATTTGCCCTCTTCTCTGTCTAAGAACTTATTCCCTATTCCAGAATAAAAGGGAGTGGGACTTTCAAATTCCATTTCTATAGTCCATAGTCCACTGGGAATTCTTAAGGATTATGAGCTCTCAGTGAGCACTGCCCATATCCTGGGGAGTCCTGAAAGGTGATGACTACCAGGAAGTCTTGTTCAGTATTAACAGCACTTCAGAATCTTATTTTGAAAATGGGTGATTGTGAGCAGTTAAAGAAACATTATCCGATCTTAGGGTTTTTCCATCCTCATGGTTTCAAAACATTTACTACATGTCATGCCTCTTAGTTTGATTCTGCAACTTCCAAAAGTGATTCAAATATGTAATATAAACTTACAATGATGATGTAACTAATCTCATCTGATTTTCATCTTCTGGCCCATGTATCCATGGAAAAATACTCTTTTCCTTTATCACCAAGATTTTCTACTAGTACCTAAGATGTGTTTTCTTATGTTTTTAAGTGTTCATGTTTGCTGTGGTTTGCATAAAACATTAAAAATCATGTCATCAATCTGCGTTTGTGTATAATAATAACACTGCAATATACTTGGAAGAGAAGTAAGAAATAGTAATTTTACTTTCTCAAAGTTATGGGTAGAAAAATCAAGGCACATCGGCAATCAGATCATGAAATCGGAATAGAAAACTCAATGCCTCTCGCTTTTCTATTTTGTTTGCTTTCCGCCAGTGATCTGGTCCCTCGCTCTGACTGGTCCCTTTGGGCACCCCCAAAACGGACTTTGTTCTTGAGAAAATCTCATTTTCCAGGGTCCAGTAGCCCTGACCTTCTCAATCCCCTCAGATTATTACTCTTTTACAGAAAATGTGCTTGGTTAGCGTGGCTTTGTCATTTTCCGTCTTAGTTTCAGTTTTCTCAGCCATAAAGTAAGGCTGTTCGTATCTACCTTGCCTGCCTTCCTCATGGGATTGTTATGAGTTCAGTTGTGAAATTGTCTGTGAAATCACTTTCCCATTTGCGAAAAGCAGCCCTGACATAATGCTGTTGTTGTCCGCAGTGGATGGGGAAATATGTGTTTACTATGATGTTTGCTCAGCGTTATGCCCTGCCTTTGACAAGTTAAAAGATGTGCTGGGAATGAGAGGGCATGTGAAAAATGTTTCTTTCAACTTTATCATTAAATATTAAATTTCACTGGAAACTTTTTATGTCTACGTAAGGAGGAGTAAAAAAAAATACACAATTTAGCTTGCAGTGACAAGGTAAAAGGACAGTTTCTGATTAGATGCAGGGTCAGTAGATTTGAGGAATTGATATAAAGCATAAATGAAGTGTAGAACGTTTCTAATTGCATCAGAATATCAGAGTTATTAAGAATAAAGGCTGAAATCTATTGAGTGCTTCTTAGGCAGAAACACTCTGCTAAAGTGTTTCAGCCACGTCACTTCATTTCATCTGTAACAAATCACAGGACACAGTAAATGTGTTCTCAGTTTTTCGGGGAGGAAACTCAAGAGCACTTACATAACTTGCTGACGATCACACAGCTAGTTAGTGGTAGTGTTAATTTTCAAACCTAGTCTAAACACTCAGCTCTTGTTCCTTTGCTCACCATGTCCCCAGAGAACAAAAGAAATGAGTGTCACCATTCAGGTGAATTGATAGAATTATGGAAAGAAAAACATTTCCCTCTAACAAGAGTTTATTTACTACCGTGTGAGTAATTTCTTTTTAATGACAAACCAAAACAGACCAAAAATAACAACTTCTCCCTCCTGCTGGGAATGATTTGTCCCTGTAGAAAAAGTAAATACCAATGTCACATTCTCTCATAATTAGTTAACTGAGTGAAACTGAAGCTGCAGGGAAGCCCGCCATGCTGAGTCCCGGGGGGAACATTACATTTGAATGCTACAGCTGGAAGCCGAGTCCTACTCTTTGTCAGAAGATAAGCTTGGCCATGATGGATTGCCCTGTCCTCCGAGTTTCCACTGCATTTAGTGCCTATCACTTCATCATTTAAATTGCCCCTGGAGCTACCTCCGGTGCCCAGGCTGCCTCCGCTGCTCTGAGCTCTCAGATTTTGCCCTGTCGTCTTAACCTCTTGCCTTTCAGGTTACTCAGATCACCTCTGTGCTGCTGCTGTCTACACCTAGGCAGCAACAGGGGGTCAGCTTCCAACCAGTGTCTGTTCACTTACAAAGTTAAAGGCATTCATGGACTCTCTTGAGCAGCAGTGCCAAGCAATCTTGATTCCCCCGGCATGTCTGAAGCAGGCGTCCCTCTCCTATCCTACCCGCTAGACCTGTTGTTGGTAAGAATGGTCCTCACAGGACATGGTCCTTCGGCTGTTGCAACAGTAACACCGTGAACAAGAATGGGAGGAGGGGTTATCCGGAAATAAAAATTGTAACATCCACAGTCACTAGGGTAAGTGCCCGAGGATGAGCCACTGACGTGCTTGAGGCAGTTTTACTTTGCAGCGCGTCGGGCAGGGAAACACAGTGTAGAGTGACATAGAGCTCAATACATCAGGGGCTGTCTCTGGCGCAAATACCGTAGGTTCGTTTTTCTCTCTAGTATAAATATATCCACGTACATAGATTTTGCTGAAATAGAAATACTCATAAAAATATGTAAAATTTATTGGTTTGGTTTAAATTACAGCCAAGGGGCTCAGTACCCATCCCCCAGCCTAAGCAGTAAAATATTTGTAGCGATCTGGAAGGTTTGCGTTTGCCTTTATTATTACATTCTCTTCCCTCTCCTATGGGATAACTACTGTTCTGTTTTTTTGTTAAGAACTTCCTTGTTATCTATCATTTTATTACACATATGAATATTCCACATACCAATATATATGTATATTATATATGTATTCCACATATATGTTTGTGTGTGTGTGTGTATATATATATATATAGTTTTGCTTATTTTGAGCTTTTATAAGTTGAATTCTTTTGCAAACTCTTCTATGATTTGTATGTTTTGTTTCACGATAGTGTTTCTCTGATTCATCCTGTTGATGAACAGCTATCATGTTGATGTATTGTTCTGTTGTATGAATATAGAACAGTTTACATGTCCAGATTTTGTTAGGTTGACTCTAGGGTGTTTTTGTTTGGGTTTTGTTCTTTTTATAAACAATATTGTTATGAACATTCTTTTTTGTAACTCCTCCTGGTGTCCATTTGCAAGAATGTCTCTGTGGTTTAAACATAGGGATGGGATAGGTTTGTTGTCACTCAGTCGCTAAGTCATGTCCGACTCTTTGTGACCACGTGGACTGCAGCACACTAGGTTCCTCTGTCCTCTATTATCTCTCACATTTCATTAAAATTCATGCACATTGAGTTGGTGATACTGTCTAACCATCTCATCCTCTGCAACCCCCATTCTCCTCCTGCCTTCAATCTTTCCCAGCAAAAGGGTCTTTTCCAATGAGTCGGCTCTTCGCATCAGGTGGCCAAAGTGTTGGAGCTTCAGTTTCAGCATCAGTCCTTCCAATGAATATTCAGGACTGATTTCCTTTAGGATGGACTGGTTTGATCTCCTTGCAGTCCAAGGGACTCTCAAGAGTCTTCTCCAACACCACAGTTCAAAAGCATCAGTCCTTCGACACATAGCCTTCTTTATTTTCCAACTCTCACATCCATACATGACTACTGGAAAAACCATAGCTTTGACTAGATGGACCTTTTGTCAGCACAGTGATATCTCTGCTTTCTAATATGCTGTCTAGTTTTGTCATAACTTTCCTTTCAAGGAACAAGCATCTTGTAATTTCATGGCTACAGTCACCATCACAGTGATTTTGGAGCCCAAGAAAATAAAATCTGTCACTGCTTCTGCTTTTTTCCTTCTGTTTGCCATGAAGTGATGAGACATGAAGTGATGAGCCATGATCTTAGTTTTTTGAATGTTGAGTTTCCAGCTAGTTTTTTCACATGTTTTAAAAGGTCTAACTTTGATGGAAATCTTGATTATCTAGGAGTTACCTTAAATTTGTTCTTCATCCAGGGTGTCTTGATACACATGGACTTTTGCTTCTTTGTATAAATTTTAGAATCAAGTTACCAAGTTTTGTGTTGCAGTTCTCATGGCAATTGCATGAATCTATAAGTCCGTATTAAGAGGATTGATATTTTTATGATAATGAGTCTTTCCATCTCAAACCACATCTCTACATTTAATTTTTTAAGACTAATTAACCTTTTAAAGTGCCTGTCAACAGAGTTTTATAATTTGTTTCATGAAAGTTTTGATCATATTTTGTTAAATATATTCCTAAGTACTTAACATTTTTAGTGATATTTTATATTTTTAAAATCATATTTTCAAGTGATTATTGTTGGCATAATAAAGGCAATTGCCTTAGAATCTTGTTTCAAAATCTCAACTCAAGATTCCTGCTAATATTTATACTCACAAACTTTATCTGAAGGGACCTTTTGTAAGGACAAAATTCTATAGGCAATATTATCTACAAGTACTCAGAATTTTATTTAATATTTGTTTTGGAGAAGACTCTTGAGAGTCCCTTGGACTGCAAGGAGATCCAACCAGTCCATCCTAAAGGAGATCAGTCCTGGGTGTTCATTGGAAGGACTGATGCTGAACTCCAGTACTTTGGCCACCTGATGTAAAGAGCTGACTCATTTCAAAAGACCCTGATGCTGGGAAAGATTGAGGGCAGGAGGAGAAGGGGACGACAGAGGATGAGATGGTTGGATGGCATCACCGACTCAATGGACATGGGTTTGGGTGAACTCCGGGAGTTGGTGATGGACAGGGAGGCCTGGCGTGCTGCGGTTCATGGGGTTGCAAAGAGTCGGACACGACTGAGCGACTGATCTGAAATGAACTAAGAATTTTGTTTCATCCTTTCCAATCACTATGCTCTGTGTGTGTTTTTCTCACTCCTTCTGTGCTGGTTAGAACCCTTGGTACAGTATCAAATAGATGGAGAGGTAGTCAGCATCACTGCCTTGTTCCTGATCTCCAGGTCAGTGCCGTCCACAAGTCACCACCACTTGTGAAGGTCACTGAGGTGGTCGTGGTGCTGCCGGTGTAGGTTGCTTTGTGGATAGACTTTGAAGGATTTCACCCTTCATTCAAATTTGTTAAATTCAACAAATACTGAATTTTATTGATTTTTTCAACTTTTGAGATGATAATATGCTTTTGCTCATTTAGTCTTTTACTGTAGTACACTTCATCAATTGATTTTATAATAGGAGACCTATTATGTGCATGAGATGAACTCAAATTTGTTATTATATATATCTCCTTTGTATATTGCTGGGTTCAGCTTACTAATATTCTATTTAGAATTTTTACATCCATGTTCATCAGTGTGATTGGTCTTTGATTTTTCTTTTTTATTGTATGGTATTCCGAGCTTCATAAAATGATTTGGATACTGTCCCCTCGTTTCCTAATATCTGGAAGACTTTGTGTAACACTTGAGCTATCTATTTCTGTTATATCTTGAAACATCCTCTTAGCAAAATTGTCTGGGGTTGGAAATTGTTCCTTTGTGGGAATAAATTTCAATGACAGATTTCTATTGTTTAATGTTTACAGAAATAGATTTTGTTTCTTATTAAATCGATATTGATAACTATTTTTAAGGAGTTCATCCATTTTATTAAAGTTATTTTTCATTTTGACACAAATTTTTAAATACTATCTTATTATCTGTGTCATTTCTATGAGATCTGAGGTTCATCTACCTTTTCATTTTTAATATTGTTTGTGCCTGCTTCTTGTGTGTGTCCGTGTCCCCCACCTCTGTCTCTCTCACACCAGAGGCTTAGAGATCTGTTTATGTTACTGGCTTTTTAAGAAACTAGTTTTCACCTTTATTGGTCCTTTGTCATTATATATTTGTCTTCTGTTTCATTAGTTTCTTATGTTTACAATTTATAAACATAATTTATAAACATTATAATTTATAATTCCTCTAATCATTTGTCTTATTTTTATTCTTTTTCTACTTTTTCACCCCCTAACACAGACATTTAAGTACATTTAAGTACAAACATTACCTGAATGCCTTCTCTTACTTATGTAGCTCCTTCTGGAATTCCATTTAGATGCATGTTAGACATTTTTATGCTATCCTATGTGTGTCTTACCCTCCTTTCCCTATTTTGTTATCTCTTTGTTTCTCTGGAATGCATCCCAAATAAGTTCTTCAGAGTTATCTTCGTGTTCATTTTTCTAATTTGTATTCATGTTCACTTTACATTATTCTAGGTGAGGTGCTCATTTCCTTGGCCCTTTATGCATAAGAGTTCTTTAACTCCTGCGAGCTTTTCCAGTTGCCAGAGAAAACTACCAGACTCGATTAATATCAATTAAATTCTCCATTCCTGTGTTTGTGTGTAGGAATGCTTGTTTGGTTCTTGTTTAGAATGCATAGGAAACACAGAGATATTAATTCAAAGAGCATCTTATTCAGATGATGTCAGTAGATTCATATAAAGGTTTTCTTTGTTTTTGTGTTTAATTCCATACAATACCAAGTTTCTTGCTAAGTCCTTTGTAGTCTTTATTTTTTATTCATTTGCACAGCTTTTTCTCTTTGGGGGCACAGCTTTTTGGGGGATCTACATGGGCAGGTTCCAGGTAGGAAAAGCTTCTGACAGTTTCTGTGGCTGTGCCCACCTTGGCCCACTGTACTGTTCCGTGAACACTTGGCTGTTTTGAGGCTTCCTGTTCGCAGGTCCATCGGCTGCCCCATTGCTTCCCTGCACAGATGTTGATAGAATGCAGGTCACTTGACTTGTCAATGTCTTCTCTCCAGCCAGTCATAATTTTGAGGTTTGTAAGGACATCTAGTTACGTTGTCTTAAATTTCACCATGTGTTTTTGGTTCTTCTAGTTTCTCTGTCTCTGTGTATGTGGAGATTTGGGAATATTCAAAAAGTCTGCTGCAAGTATTATAAGCATCTTTCCACATTTCCTGATTTTTTTTTCAATCCAGCATTTTGGCTTAAAATGTTAAGAAAGTATCTCATTCCTCCTGTTATCTGAAAGAGAAACCTGTATTCATTTTCATTCAAGAAATAGTTCCATACCTTAAGAGTTATATTTTTTTAAAATATGTTATCTTCTGAAATTAAAGAGTAATTGATTTTTGAGAAACTGAGGTTAGAGGGATTAATGGTTTTGGTCCTTATGTTTTAGCAAAAATAATTTCAACTATTCTTTCAAATTACTTGGCATAATATGGTTATAACTAGAAAATAAGTTAGTACTTACTAAAAATTACTAGGTTCTAGGCAGTGGCTTAAGGCAGGGCTCCCCAACCTCTGGGATATAATGCCTGATGATCTGAGGTGGAACTGATGTAATAATAATAGAATTAAAGTGCACAATAAATGTAGTGCACTTGAATCATCCCAAAACCACCCCTTTCCCATCTATGGAAAAATTGTCTTCTGAAACCAGACTCTGGTGCCAAAGTGGTTGGGGACCACTGATTTAAGAGACTTTCTGTTGAGGTTTAGAGACATTAAATAACTATAAGATCACACCAAACTATTATATACTGAACCAACTGCTCTAAATGTTTTATGTATGTTTAATTTTCGGTACAATCATACCCATATTCCCATTTACTGATGAGGAAAGTAAGGCACGAACCTATTGGATGACTTGTCCAAGATCACATGTGTAGGTGGTAAGGCTTAGAACTAGGATTCAAACTCAGATACTCTACATCCAGATCCCACATTTAGCCCATCTATACGATCTCTCAATAGCATGGCTAAGTTTTGAGGTAGTGTAATAGGAAATCTTGATTCTTTTGGCTGAAAAGAGACCTCAAAATTATTGGGTTGGAGCTGATCATTAACAAAGAGGTTTTATTTTTTTCTTCTCATATCAGGGAGCAGTTCCCTTAACAGAGTAGAACAATTTAAAGCTATATTCTTGTCCACTTATTTCAGCTCCACACTTCCACAATCAAAGAAACAGGTATCTAATTTCCTGTCAGTAGCACTCACTCTTTAAAGAGGTAGAATTCTTGAAAAGTAGCTATTTCCTTAAGGAAATATCACATATAAAGACAGTTATTGGGTCGGCCAAAAAGTTCATTCAGGTTTTTTTTTAAATAACATCTTACCAGAAAACCTGAACAAACTTTTTGAACAACCCAGTATTTTATGACTAGAACAGAGTGGATTAAGAAAGTTAGATATTTTTCCCTTTTATTTTCTACAAGCTATTTATTAGTCAAATGTAATGAGTAAACGTAGCCAGTGATACAGATGGAAACATCTGCTGATCTTTAGCTGCCTTACTGGGAAGAATTTTTATCATTGGCCAGTATGCAGTATACCGCTTTGCAGTGACCTTGGGCTAGCTAATAGTGGTTAGAGTGTTTTGTTTTTGCTCTGTGTGTGTGTGTGTGTGTGTATGTGTGTGTGTTTGCCCCAATTCACTTTGTGATATGGAAGCCTCTATTGGCTTTTTATTTAGATTCAAACTTTTTAGCGTTCACTGGTGAGGTTCTTCCTCACCCTGGTTTTGCTTCTGTTGCCTTAATGAATTACTTCTACTCCCTGCCTGTGGCCCATCTCCAGATCCCATCTCCCTCGTACTCACATGTCCGTGCAGCTTCTGTGCCCTCCTACCATCTCTCTGGCAGACCACCTTCCTTGTCCTTCATTCCAGTCCCTCCTCTGTGCTCATTAATTCGGTGTTTTGGAACCACCTCCGTCGATTCTAAGGACAAACAATGATGAATTTTTCTGACAACTCAAATGCCCATGATTCTCCTTCCCTATTCACTGACTGTTTTTTTTTCTTTTTTTGAGTGGATTCCAGTTTCTCTCCCCACGGGCGGTGCTGCCCTTCCTATTTAACTCTACACTCGATGAATAGAGACGTTGCCCCATTCAGTGGTGTGCCCTGGCACAGAGTTGATTCTGTCTATACAAGTCTCACTGTTACATTTGGTGCAGTATGCGATGTTGGCAAACAGACCCTTCAGTACACATCTTTGAGTTCCATTGTAACCTCATTAACATTGTTGCCTCTTGTAGAAGATAGGTTAGTGCTGGTCCTTTTCCAAAGAATTTCATTACGACTCTGCTGAAAAGATGGCCTTTAATGGTGGTCTCACTGGGTGCTCCCCAGAGGCTCTGTGAAAGGAAAGGATCAGAAATGGCAGCACGCTTTTCCTTGGCTTGTCTTCTTTCACATTTCCTAGGAAAACAGACAATCACTGCTGATTAAAAACAAAACAAAGCAGAACCAGCAAACAAAACAAAACAAACCCTTACCCTGGGCTTTCTGAAATCAGGTTATATTACTTTACTTCTTCCCTGACCCTGCTGGTCTCTCTCATTCCCCCTTATTAAATCCGACTATTGACTGTAACTCTATAATCCTTTGAGCCTTCTGGGTTCTTTGGAAGACTTTGCTGGTGATCATTATCTAATTATCTCTTGAAGACTAATTATAGATGTCTGTGTGTCTTGAATGGGGAGAATTCTTTACTAAGATTTATGTACAACTTCACTTTAGATTGCCTTTGGCCTCAGAGAATATTTAAATTAAAGGCTTTAAAAACGTTGCAAAATGAGAAAGTAACAGAAAAAAGGAGAGAGCTAGGAAGGGAGGAAGGCTAACCTCCTGGTTTGCTTTTAAGTGGTTGGGTGGGGAGAGATCATCAAACACGGCTGTGTCATGGATCTTCTGGCAACAAGGGAAGCTTTCATAGGTCTCATTCCTACAGATACATCCCCTGTTCTACAGGTAAGTGTTTAAAAAGAAAGTGAGAAATGCCTGGCTGGGTCCCTGTGTAGTCTTATATGAGAGCAGAGATAAAGAAGTGAATTGTGCTTGCTTTTTGAACTAAAGTTCAAACTGTTTCTTTAAGCTTTTTACTCTATACAATGATTCTATCTGGTTTATAGTGGTACCTATTTAACCGAGGGGGTAGCAGGTACATTGGCAGCTATGATAGTATTAATAATAGTGTGGTCCTTATATAAGGATCATAGTTAATGTCACACTATTTGTCTGTGTTCTACTTGACTAGAAACCCTAAAAGCCAATGAAAACTTTTCATCCAATCTGCTCTGTGTGTGTATGCATGCTCAGTCACTTCAATCGTGTCCACCTCTTTCCAACCCCATGGAGTGTAGCCTGCCGGCCCCTCTGTCCTTGGGATTCTCCAGGCAAGAACACTGGAGTGGGTTGCCATTTACTTCTCCAGGGGATCTTCTCGACCCAGGGATCAAACATGGGTCTCCTGCATTGCAGGCAGATTCTTTACTGCTGAGCCACTGGAGAGCCCCCAATTTACTCTAGCTAAAGCTTATTTTCTATTTTGATGGCTTTCTCTTGCAAAGAATTGAGTTAGTGCTGTTAGTGACTGGTATCCTTAAATCATGATCTTAGACTAAGCCTCTCATCACAAGTACCAGTTGCAAAATACTAGAATGCATTGTCCTTTCTTTCAGTTGGCTCCTGGAAGTTAGTTCTGTATGTGTTACTTCAACCTGTATGTTCCAGAATCTAGAAACAATTTTCCAGTGTGTATTTCTGTCTGCCCACAATGCCCATTATAGTTTCTTAGGCCGGTGCTCTCCTGCATAGAGCTAGGAAAATCGTCATCAGTCCAGCTCTTCTTTAGCAAAATAATGAAGTCAACTGAATGCTTCCTCTCTTGGCCAGTGTAGATCAGCCTCTTTTTCTGGGTCCATTTTGGGTGCTCTGAATTTTAGGAGATGACTTTCTTAGCTTCATGCATCATCCCTTCTTCCAGTCATCACAACTCCGCACAATACCTGTGAGAAGTTAATCACCTCTGCATTTCCTTTCACCAGCTCTGCAGCTTTATTTTCTGCACCTTCACTCATCAGAGCCAGAAAATTATGGGGCATGGAGACAACTAAACCTGCATCCCTCATGGCTGACAAGGGAAATGGTGGGAAGAGAGGACCTGGTTTCATCACCATAGTGCCATCTGAGAGTCTGTACAGCCAAATAAGGGGAGAAAAGGCTTCCTTGTCAGCCTGGCTCTATTACACGCTAGCTGTGTGCCCTTGAGCAGATGTCAGCCTCAGCCAGCCTCACTTTCTTCATCCTTCAGATGAGGTTGTTAGTCATAATGCTACATATCACTGTCAACTTCCCATGAGGATCAAATTAGATAATGTAGGGAAAGCATTTAGCTCTATGCCTAGTGCATAGTGTGCTTGCAAGTATTAACAAAAGAAAGGGGCACAGCAAGAGAGTAAAAATGCAACAGAGAACAAGAGAAACTATCAATGTCAAATAACCAAAATGAGTAAACCTGCTGGATCCTATTTGCATAGGCTTATGACTTTATTTAAGCCTGCTTTATAAATTTATTGGAACTAAACAACTCCTTTAGGAAGCCCAACAGACAGAGAAAGACTGTATCTTTCTGGGCAGTGGTCACGCAAGCATGGATGGTGGTGTCAGGCAGAGACCACGAGCTTTGGTCTTAGCCTGAGAAGGTCCAGGCATCACCCTTCACAGGTTGGGTGACCCTGGGCAGAGCACTGCTCTCATGCCTTGGACTCTTCATTGAGCTGGCCAAGCTGGCTGACACCTGAGACCACTTCTGTTCTATAGATTCAGATTTCTGAGCTAGGAAAGGGTATTGGACAATGAAGCACATGAGGCAAAACCAATAATGTCATCTTCCATTTTGGAAAGGTATTTTGGAGACTCGTATGCCCTTAGTGTGTGGATTCCTGCAACTGAGTGCCAGTCTGTTACTTCTGCCTGGGTGACAAACAGCTCTGCTATTTCCATACCTCACCATGCACCCATCTTCCAAAAAGACAGGAACTTTGAAAGTGCATAAAGGCTGCAGGCAGCTTTCACACTGTAGCTTTTTTTTTTTTTTTATCAAGGTAGCAACATAAAATTACTATTTAATTATGCAGCTTCCAGCTTCTCTCCTGACAAAGCAAAGCCTCATTGCTTATTGAAAAGGGAGCTTGTAATCAGCCAGAATCCACTCAGTTGTGCTTAGCCTGGTGACATTCCCATCCCCTCTTTCCACTCCAGGAAGTGAAGGCAATTTTTTCAGCCACTGCGGAAAAATCAGAGTGCTGTTTTATGAGGTAACAAAAACGGCATTTCAACCATAATGTGTCAGCAGCAGTTTGCTCTATTTGTCTGACCAGGTGTCTCTTTGGTCCTTGTATCTTCCTCAACTAACCCTGAGGGCTTCTTGTTTTCAAAAAGCATGACCCATTCACAGACATTCTTCTGCTATTGATTTCCCAGTGACCTTTCCTTTTTTTCCTCTTGTCTATATTTAAGCTCTTTTTATCTTCAAGGAAAAGAATGATGGTCATGGCCAAGGTTATATTTGGAAAATGGAATTGCTGAGTGATTTTCATTGACATTTTTTTTTTAAAAAGTCTTTGACCTCACATTGCTCTCTGCGTGTTGGAAGTGCCCTCTATTTATGACTCATTTCTCCCTGCCCCCATTTTAGCTCTCATTTTTTTTTTTTCTTGGCCTTGCTGCATGGCATGTGGGTTCTTAGTTCCCAGCTAGGGATTGAACCCACGCCCCTTGCACTGAAAGTGTGGCATCTTAACCACTGGATTGCCAGGGAGGTCCCTCAGCTTTCCTTCTTTATCAAGTGAAACTGCTTACGCTTTGCCCTCCATGCCTCTATGCCAGTGTGTCTTCTCTGTATAAAACTTTCCTCCCATCATTTTTTGCCAATGCAAATCTTCCCTTCTGAAATGATTTCTAACAAATTCCCTAGGAAATTGTTCTGTATATCATGCTACTTTAGCAAGCAGGGCTCCCTGGGTCTGTACATGTCACTTTATAGTTACTCTTACTTTCTGTCTTTAGAATACATGAATCCCTAAGAAGGATGAAGGTTTAATTTTTATTTCCTGTCTTAGAAGCTGAACAGTAAAATCTGCTCTTTAATAAAGATCATTGAAGTTCAACTCATATACTAAAGCCTATTCTATTTTGTATCTTACCCATAGAGCAAGCATTAGAACTAACCAAGAACTTTATTATTCTTGCCTCTAAGGTGTGATCTTGCTTCATCAACTTAGCATAGTACTTAAGTGAAAGTTAAAGCTTATTTTTCATTCCTCTGAAATAAAATGTTTGATTTTTCTATGCTTCCAATTCACAGCTGTCCACGTACGCATATCAGCATATGACAGATACGTGTCCATGTGTGCTTAGTCATGTCTGACTCTTTATGACTCCATGAACTGTAGCTCACAGTCCCCTCTGTCCATGGGATTTTCCAGGCAAGAATACTGGAGTGAGTTGCCACTTTCAGGGGATCTGGGAGATCTTCCCAACCCAGGGATCGAACCCATGTCTCCTGTGGCTCCTGCATTGCAAGCGGATTCTTTACTGTAATGGTACACTTCTGTTAAACGTGCATTTCGCTGCTCTGTGTTCCTGAAAGTGACTTTTGCTGTGTCAACTCCTCCTTGGCTTTATTTTGTTCCAGAGAGGGGTGTTTGCACTAAACCCAGTCTTCCTCTCAGTCACAAAGGTCTTCATCTGACAGAGTGGTCAGCATGCTGCTAGACAATGATAAGGAACTCAACGGACATCCCGGTGACTGGATGACCTGTAGACCTCTCATCTGTTTGAGCTCAAGAGCACAATCATTTGTTCTTGGATCCTGGCCTTAAATGCCACTTCCATACAGTCTTGATGTTTGGTTAAAACCAATAGCCATCCGTCACTTTCAAGCCCTGTCAGATCTGCTTGAGGCTATCACTGAATGATATATGAGCACACTTTTCCAACCTAAGTTCCTTCTAGAGGTCCTGAAGGACACTGCTAAAATACATCACCTGAGTTTAAGGAGACCCATCACAGGAGGAAGGCAGCCTGACATTGAGGGAAAGAATGAAGCCCAAGCCCCAGTGCTGTCACCCAAGATCCTCGGGGAAAGTTGTCAGGACTGTGGCCAGCAGCCCTTCTTCTCTTGGGCACCTTCCTCTCATCTGTGAGGCTAACAGGGACCTTATTTCTTAGTTCTCCTATTTCTCCAGCCCTCTCAGGATGGTGCTTCATCATCCAAATGCCCAGAAGGAAAAATAGCAACAAAGTTTGTCAATCTAAATTAAATTCTCTCAGCATTCTAGGGATGAAGGACTTTTGGAGAATACTAGAACTTCCTTTTTAATCTCTGACATTCCTAAAGCAGTTTGCCATGCACTAAGTATTTTAATATGTATGACTTTATCCACACGATAAGGAGAAAGAGTGTTGTTGTGTACTACAATTATTTAGGGTTCATGAATTCAGTGAGCTGTAATCAGATTAAAACCCTTGACTAATAGGAAAAATCCTCACTGTGGATGGAGGCTTAATATTTATTGAACAAAAATAGTTGAGAGTATTCTATAATCTTGATGCTAAAGATGAATTTATATTTTTCTAGTTTTATGGGAATAATTGGATATTACTTTTGAAGAGGGCATAAAAAAAAGTGTGTTGACCCACTTCATACAAAAATGACATTAATCTGTCATCACTAGAGAAAACATTAATTTTGAGCATACACACTGTCAAGAAGGAATTTTCAAGAACTTCTCTGGCCCCCGGTAACTGTCAGTGCCTATTTTCACAGTTGGTGGAAAGTAATATATTGTGACTCTGAAAGAGTATGAACCCAGTTGGCCCTTTAACCTGTGAACTTTTCTCTAACCCAGTACCCAAAGCAAATTAATTAATGTGTGACATTTGTTTTAACAAGGAACTAAGCCCTGGAGGAGGGCATGGCAGCCCACTCCAGTATTCTTGCCTGGAGAATCCCATGGACAGAGGAGCCTGACAGGCTACAGTTCACGGGGTCACAAAGAATCAGACACAATTGAGTAACTAACACAAGGCTTACAACCAGTGTTGTAGAAAGTGACATGTGTTGCTGCTTAGTGTAAAGCTCTGATTTGACCCATATATAAACATTTCTGGTTTATTGAGATACTTATAATGCTATTTCACTGCATCTGGTAAGCACCATGATATACCTTAAAAAGATATGGAAATATTTTCAACTCCAAAATCAACTGCCATGTGTAGCAGGGGCAGTAAAGTAGGCTTTGTTCTATTCCTCAGAACATCTCCCTTGACCCAGAGTTTGAAGAGTGTTGAAATGATAGCCAGGCGAATCACCAGACCAAGTGGCTAGTAAGTGTTACATACGTTTTCTGTACTAGAGAGTTTTCATTAAGAGGTGGCATATGGGTAAAGCAAAGAGGGGAAAAAAACTAAAAACACCATCTCTGTGCTTGTGGCTTAATTGCAGAGATGGGGCACGAAAAACAATGGGAAAACAGTTTCACAACAAGAGATAAACAAATGGGATGTTTGGGAGAGACATCTGGTTCCTTCAGGTTTATGGTCCATTCCAGTGATCTGTAAGAGAAACGGAACTGACTGAACAGAGCACATCCTGGTCCTCTGGCAGCATGGTGCACATTCTCTGCCAGAAGGGAACTCTGGATGGGTGGGGGCTGTTTGTTTTTTCTGCAAACAGGAGACGTCTTCCATGCTAATAACAGCTTCAGAAAGACTGCTGCAGCAGATGAAAAGAACCCATATATAGTCATGCATTCAGTTAGCAGGGACTAATTGAGGATTAACTCTGTCATTAGAGAGACGCAAAACCTATTTATGTCTCCATCTATGGTTGCACATGCTAAGAGGAATTTGGCACAGGCGCCATGTGAGTCTTAGACCACTGTAGCATTGAATGGCCTTTACATTAACCACTGATGGGTTCATCCCAACGAAGATGAGGTGATAACAGAATATGTGAGATGTGTGCTCTGTACCCCACATGCTCTATTTCAGCAGTGGAGGAGACACCAGTAGGCAGAATATGAGGAATATAAGACTCAAGATCTATGAGTGTTGGCCTGACTGGAGAAGAGAAAGAGAAGGGGCAATCTTCTCTCACATGTGATGATTAAAGAGAGTATACCTTGTGTGGCTGTTGTTGTATAGTCACTCAGTCGTGTCCAACTCTTTGCAACCCCATGGACTGCAGCACACCAGGCTTCCCTGTTCATCACTGTCACCAGGAATTTGCTCGAACTCATGTCCATTGAGTCAGTGATGCCATCCAATCATCTCATCTTCTGTCTCCCTCATTTCCTCCGGCCCTTAACCTTTCCCAGCATCAGAGTCTTTTCCAGTGAGTTGGCTTTTTGCATCAGGTGCCCAGAGTATTGGAGCTTCAGAGTTAGTCCTTCTAATGAATATTCAGGGTTGATTTCCTTTAGGACTACTTGGTTTGATCTCCTTGCTTTCGCCTTAGGGACTCTCAAGAGTCTTCTCCAGCATCACAGTTTGAAAGCATCAGTTCTTTGGCACTCTGCCTTCCTTATGGTCCAACTCTCACAACCATACATGACTACTGGAAAAGCCATCAGTTCAATACAATCGCTCAGTTGTGTCCAGCTCTTTGCAACCCCATGGACTGCAGCACACCAGGCTTCCCTGTCCATCACCAACTCCCAGAGTTTACTCAAACTCATATCCATTGAGTCAGTGATGCCATTCAACCATCTTATCCTCTGTCATCCCCTTCTCCTCATGCCTTCAATCTTTCCCAGCATCAGGGTCTTTTCAAATGAGGCAGCTCCTTTGCATCAGGTGGCCAAAGTATGGGAGTTTCAGCTTCAGTATCGGTCCTTCCAATGAATATTCAGGGCCAATTTCCTTTAGGATGGACTGGTCGGATCTCCTTGCAGTCCAAGGGACTCTCAAGAGTCTTCTCCAACACCACAGTTGAAAAGCATCAATTCTTCACTGCTCAGCTTTCTTTATAGTCCAACTCTCACAGCCTTATGTGACTAGTGGGAAAACCATACCCTTGACTAGATGGAACTTTGTTGACAAAGTAATGTCTCAGCTTTTTAATATGCTGTCTAGATTGGTCCTAACTTTCCTTCCAACGAGTAAGTGTATTTTAATTTCATGGCTGCAGTCACCATCTGCAGTGATTTTGGAGCCCCCAAAAATAAAGTCTGCCACTGTTTCCACTGTTTCCCCAACTATTTGCCATGAAGTGATGGGACCGGATGCCATGATCTTAGTTTTCTGATGCTGAGTTTTAAGCCAACTTTTTTACTTTCCTCTTTCAATCTCATCAAAAGACTCTTTAGTTCTTCTCTTTCTGCCCTAAGTGTGGTGTCGTTTGCATATCTGAGGCTATTGATATTTCTCCCGGCAGTCTTGATTTCAGCTTATGCTTCATCCAGTCCAGCATTTCTCATCATGTACTCTGCATATAAGTTAAATAAGCAGGGTGACAATATACAGCCTTGATGTATTCCTTTTCCTATTTGGAGCCAGTCTGTTGTTCCATGTCCAGTTCTAACTATTGCTTCCTGACCTGCATATAGATTTCTCAGGAGGCAGGTCAGGTGGTCTGGTATTCCCCTCTCTTTCAGAACTTTCCACAGTTTATTGTGATCCACACAGTCAAAGGCTTTGGTATAGTCAATAAAGCAGAAATAGATGTTTTCCTGGAACTCTTGCTTTTTCAATGATCCAGTGAATGTTGGCAATTTCATCTCTGGTTTCTCTGCCTTTTCTAAAACCAACTTGAACATCTGGAAGTTCATGGTTCACGTATTGTTGAAGCCTGGCTTGGAGAATTTTGAGCATTACTTTACTAATGTGTGAGATGAGTGCAATTGTGCGGTAGTTTGAGCATTCTTTGGGATTGCCTTTCTTCGGGACTGAAATGAAAACTGACCTTTTCCAGTCCTGTGGCCACAGCTGAGCTTTCCAAATTTGCTGACATATTGAGTGCAGCACTTTCATGGCCTTCATCTCTTAGGATTTGAAATAGCTCAACCGGAATTCCATCACCTTCGCTAGTTTTGTTCGTAGTGATGCTTCCTAAGGCCCACTTGACTTCACATTCCAGGATGTCTGGCTCTGGGTGATTGATCACACCATCGTGATTATCTGGGTCTTGAAGATCTTTTTTGTACAGTTCTTCTGTGTATTCTATTAGATCCGTATCATTTCTGTCCTTTATTGAGCCCATCTTTGCATGAAATGTTCCCTTGGTATCTCTGATTTTCTTGAAGAGATCTCTAGTCTTTCCCATTCTATTGTTTTCCTCTATTTCTTGCATTGATCACTGAAGAAGGCTTTCTTATCTCACCTCACTATTCTTTGGAACTCTGCATTCAAATGGGTATATCTTTCCTTTTCTCCTTTGCTTTTGGCTTCTCTTTTCACAGCTATTTTTAAGGCCTCCTCAGACAGCCATTTTGCTTCTCTGCATTTCTTTTTCTTGGGGATGGTCTTGATCCCTGTCTCCTGTATGGTGTCACAAACCTTCCATAGTTCATCAGGCACTCTATCAGATCTAGTCACTTACATCTATTTCTCACTTCCACTGTATAATCATAAGGAATTTGATTTAGGTCATACCTGAATGGTCTAATGGTTTTCCCTACTTTCTTCAATTTAAGCCTGAATTTGGCAATAAGGAATTCATGATCTGAGCCACAGTCAGCTCTGTTCAACTTCAGCTTCTTAAGCATTACTGATCAGGGCATAGACTTGGATTACTGTGATATTGAATGGTTTGCCTTGGAAACAAACAGAGATCATTCTGTCATTTTTGAGATTTCATCTAAATACTGCATTTCAGACTCTTTTGTTGACTATGGTGGCTACTCCATTTCTTCTAAGGGATTCTTGGCCATGGTAGTAGATATAATGGTCATCTAAGTTAAATTCACCCGTTCCAGTCCCTTTTAGTTCACTGATTCCTAGAATGTCGACATTCACTCTGCTGTCTCCTGTTTGACCACTTCCAATTTGCCTTGATTCATGGACCTAACATTCCAGGTTCCTATGCAATATTGCTCTTTACAGCATTGGACCTTTCTTCTATCACCAGTCACATCCACAACTGGGTGTTGTTTTTGCTTTGGCTCCATCCCTTCGTTCTTTTTGGAGTTATTTCTTCACTGATATCCAGTAGCATATTGGGCACCTACTGACCTGGGGAGTTCATCTTTCAGTGTCCTATCTTTTTGCCTTTTCACACTGTTCATGGGGTTCTCAAGGCAAGAATACAAAGTGGTTTGCCATTCTCTTCTCCCATGGACCACATTTTATCAGAACTCTCCACCATGACCCGTCTGTCTTGGGTGGCCCTACATGGCATGGCTCATAGTTTCACTGAGTTAGAGAAGGCTGTGGTCCATGTGATTAGATTGGTTAGTTTTCTGTGACTGTGGTTTTCAGTCTTTCTGATAGAGAAGGATAAGAGGCTTATGGAAGCTTCCTGATGGGAAAGACAGACTGAGGTGGAAACTATTCTTGTTGTGATGGGCGGGGCCATGCTCAGTAAATCTTTAATCCAGTTTTCTGTTCATGGGTGGGGCTGTGTTCCCTCCTTGCTATTTACCTGGGGCCAAACTGTGGTGGAGGTAGTGAAGATAATGGCGACCTCCTCCAAAAGATCCCAGGCATACACTTCTACACTCTGTGCCCCCAACCCTGCAGCAGGCCGCCACGACCCACGCCTCTGCCAGAGACTCCTGGACGCTCACGGGCAAGTCTGGTCGGTCTCTGTGGGGTCCCTGCTCCTTTCTCCTGGGTCCTGGTGCACAAGGTCCTGTTCGTGCCCTCCAGGGGTCTATTTCCCAGTCCTGTGTAAGTTCTGGTATCTCTGTGGTGGGGTTAATGGCGACCTCCTCCAAGAGGGCTTGTGCCATGCCCAGGTCTGCTGCACCCAGAGCCCCTGCGCCGTGGCAGTCCACTGCTGACCCGTGCCTCCACAGGAGACGCTCAAACACAGTTCTCTCTCAGTCTCTGCGGGGTCCCTGGGTCCTGGTGTACACAAGGCTTGCTTGAGCCCTCTGAGCGTCTCTGGCGGGAAAGGGGTTTGATTCTAAACGTGAATCTGCCCTCCTACCATCTTGCTGGGGCTTCTGCTTTGCCCTTGGACGTGGGGTATCTCCTCACGGCCCGTCCAGCACCTACCATCTTACTGGGGTTTCTCTGACCTTAGGCGTGGGGTATCTCCTCATAGCCGCCACTCCTGACCTTGGAAAAGCCATAGTCTTGTCAGCAAAGTGATGTCTCTGCTTTTTAATACCTTATATAGAATTCCTTATTCAACTCAACCAGCATTTGCTGTCTGCAGAGTCTTCTACTTGCCTTTCCTCTTCCTACTCCAAAAACCTGGTCCTTCAGATAAGTAGTTCTCAGCCGTTTGTATTTATCTGCTGAGATGCTCAATGTAAAACAGATGACATTGTATCTATCACAGAAGTGTTCTTGGGCATCTCCCAACACTGACTGAAGGTCAGCACCAACCCCTTGACTCCAAGCACATCATGACGCAAGTGTAGGACGTGACAGATCGTGTTTTTCCTAAAACAGCATTGTCTCCCACCCCACGCATTCTTCTTGCAACATGTCTTTGACTGTTTTTTCATTGAGCTATGGAGTGTGTATCTCCTTTCCTTGAATATGGACAGACTTAAGACTGAAGCAGAACACATGTGACGCTGTGGTAGGGTCCAAGGCAAGGTGACTTCCACTGGGCTCCCTTGGAATGGTTGCTTCTGAAACACAGTCATCATTTCCAGAGGGAGCCCAGGCAGCCCATGGAAGTCCACACAAGAGGAGTCAGAGCTCCCAGGTGAAGCCATCTCCTACTTAGCAGTCATGTGTGTGATCATCTTGAAAGTGAATCTTTGAGCTCTCAGTGAATCTGCCCCAACTGACGCCAGATCAAGCAGAAACAACAGTTTCTGTTTAACCCAGCCCAAGCTGCACTTTTGAACAAAATAAATAATTGTTGTGTTTTAAGTCACTATGTTTTGGAATGTTTTGCTATGCAAGAATAGGGAACTGATACAGATTTGTGTGTCATTAGAAGAATAATCTTAAATTTGTTCTAATATATTATTAAGCCCTTAGTGTTTTGGCTATTACTATTGATAAATAACTTGGCAACATATGTTATTATCAATTGTCAAAACTTCTTTGAGGCCTCAATTAACATGCAGAGGTGTTTAGCAATATCTGATTCCTCTTTTCTTTTACCTTGTCTTGGGATTGTTCAGTAAGAGTGTGTAAAATAATATTAATTACAGTATTTTCATGAGTGACTTCCTCCTTTATGTCTGATTAGCATAGTTCAGAGTAGTTATCCATACCATGAAATGTGTGCTAGGTTACTTTTGCTATTTTTGATGCTTATTTTAAATTCCCTTTTGGGGAGCTGAGCCTTCACAGTTTGTTGCTAATGTACCAGGGCTTGCTGTTCATGAAGCAGAGAAATTGGACAGAATGCTGCTGATCAGGAAAATATAGGAAAAGCTATGTAGAAATATGGATCTCAGAAAAGTAAGCTCTCAGGCACCTGGGAGTGCAGCCTCTGTGGGACTGAGCAGTACTAAGAAAGGAAAAGTATGAAGACACCTGTTGTGATCAGATCAAGGGAACTGTGAACCTCACGCTAGCCATAGGGGTGCTGGTCCTTCAGCATCTGCTTTGGTGTAAGAAGGGTTGGAGCCTGAAGCCATAAAATGACTTCACTTTCTGTCTGATGCATCTGTGAAGCTTTCGCTTGAGGGTGTTTTAATTTCTGCCACCCTGCTCCCAGTTACAGAGGAAACAGAAGGTAGAAGGAACTCTGACCTCAGATTCAGAGATAATAAAAGAAAATATTTTTTAAAAAATAAAAATAAAAGAAACTAGCATCCATCTGTCTCTCTCAGCTGGATTGCTAACTACCTGTGTGACCTTGGAAAGTTACTTCTCAAGCACCATTTTCCTCCTCTATTAAATGCAAGGATTAGACTAAGGCTGCATAGAGCTCTGGAATGTGGAATATGACTCCTGACACATTATTTTATGTGCTGACTCTTGCTTTGTAAATATTTAGGAGTAAAATGTATGCAGAACTTGGCAAAGTCAGATGTATATTTATGAATCTCAGTGAATCGGCTCATTTTTACCCCCTAGGCCTCCACACGCCATTTTTGTTCAACAGTTTTTGTTGTTACTTCTAATCTTTTTCTTCCATGATGAAAATAAAAGATTTAGATGGCCACTATCATTAGCAAGTGACAATCAGGAACAGAAGATTAATTTTAAAACTGAAAAATAACATGAAAGGTTAAAAATTTTAAATAGACAGAAGTGCTCAGAGTTGTGACTGTTTATAGTTATTTTAGTTGATTTATTGAGATTTACAAGCATGGTGGCTTTGCCAAGTTCTGTACACTTTTTTTTTTGCAAATATTTTTGTTGCAAAGCAAACTTCGCGACCTTAAACTATCCCTTTGGAATTAGTCATATGCCATGTTCTAGAACTGTAATTGACTTGAGTCTCACCTTCTCATTTCACAGCTAAGAAGTGATTCATTTCTGTGTAATGGTGTTAACATCAGTATTCCATGGTGTTCTACACAGAAAACCACAGTGGTCAGAACCACTGTTCCTTGAGCTTATTTGCAAGGCAGAGTCTCAAAAGAACTGATTTTATCTTCATTTTCCTAATGAGAGAGCTGAAGCTTGGTTAAACTAACTTGCCCAAGGTTATAGCTAGTTAATGATGTGCAGACGTACTAAGTCACTTCAGTCGTGTCTGACTCTGCAATGCTATGGACTGTAGCCTGCCAGGCTCACAAGCCTTAAACTCAGGCAATATAGTTCTAAACTCAGTTAAAATATATCCCTTCCTAGTTTGGATTTCTTGCCAAAATATCAGCTTCCTGAGAAGATGGAGTTTATTTTGTGCAGTCAGCTTGGAACAGGGCCTGGCCTGGCAGAAACAGGTGGGCCAGCCAGTGGCCCATGGACTATTTTCTCCCCCTCATGACGGGAGGGAGTCATTTTTTTCCTTCTGTGCACAGATGTCTAAGGATGTCTGAGCTTTTGGGAATCCAGGCTGAAGAAAGAGAGACTGTGAGAGGAAGACACTTGGCTCCTTCCCGGTAGTCCTGACTTTCCATTCCAGCTTTCTGTCAGGATGTTTACTGTTTAGCAGTTGATCAGAAGGCACAGTGCTGAAGGAAAAATAAGTCATTACTTATGAGCTAATGATTCAACTTCTAAATGCTCTGAAAATGACAAACTTTTCAGTCCTCTACCCCCTTACTTTCCTGTCTGACTATATAAGTTTATGTGATTTAACTGTCCAGGAAACTTAATAGTCATCTACCCAATAACCCTTGTATCCCACTGGCCATCTAACTTCCCTTGTTCTTTTGAATTTGAGAGCATTGTTTACCCTATAGGAAGGAGTTTTGGAAAAGGCCAGAAGGCAGGCTCTAAGCTGAAGAAATAGTAAAAAAATAATGCTGTAATCATAACAATTCATTATTTGTTTTTAAGCTTGATCTTTCAGAAGGTTATTATCTGGAGTTGAATACTAATGGATTCAAGCTCTGTTTATGCAGAGGAAATCTTAAACAACAGTGTTCAGGAGGAAAGGGCATTAATCAGCAGAGAAGAGAGCCTTGTGCCTAATAATGTTTGCATAATAGCTACCCTTGAGTGTATTGCTTGACTTAAAAATAAATGTTCATGTTTTCCATCTCCAGTACAATTGGAAATTATTTGTGGTTATGATTCTTTTATATGCTCTTCTGTCTGTTCAGGGGGACTTTAAATTGGGAAGCTAGGAAACCAAAAGACATAAATAAAGATGCTTGTGAGTGGAGTGAGGTAGTAATGGAAAGCTGCCGTGATGGGGGCACATGAGCTGAGAGCAGGTCACAACTCTGTTCATAGGAAGGGAGGGGCTGAATCAAACTGGCAGATGTCAGGACATTAACGTGATTCTCTGATCTACTTTTAACTCCTCCTTAGCTTCTCATTACTCACAGGATAAAAATGTAGGTCCCTTCTCTGGATGAAGAGGTGCTCACCGGAGTGGTCCCACTGGAACTTCACAGTCACGATGTATGACAGCCCAGCCTCAGGTGTGATCATGCAGACCTCTTTCCAGGGCCCTTTGGACAACCTCTTAACTTCCAAGTCCTTGTTTGTATCTTCCCTTCATCTTTTAAGGATTTCCCAAATCTTTTTGCTAATTAAACCACTAATTGTGGAAGAGTTGGCTTAACTTCACCTCCTCCAACAATCCTTTGAACTCGACAGGTAGCCAGTAAGTTTCCCCCCAGCCTCTCATTCATCCATTCACTCATGTTCAGTACTCTTCCAATAGTATTTACCCCGGAGAATTTTTTCATCATCCTGACTTATTGCTTATATGCACCAAATGTTGTTCACTGGTGCTTTAAGTTAGCGAATTCTACTTTTCTCTCTCCTTTATTCTTTCTTTTTTCTATTCCTTTTAAATGTCTGGGAAGTGTTTCAATGTGGTCTTGAAAATGCAAGCTCTATATTGTTAGGAACGTCTGTGTGTCATTTTCAAGGCTTTTCACTGACTGCCTTCCAAGGCAGTTACCCTAACCTTCTTTCTCTCCTAAATGGATATAGAATATTCTGTTGCATAAAAGCCCAAACTGAGTCATTCTCCCACACCTGCAATTGCTCGTACCTGCCCCTGCCTCTCTCTCCCTGTCCTCTCATGCAGAGTTGAGATCTTGGGAAAGCTCCACCATCTCACTGGCTCCTGCAGCCCTGCCTCACCTCTGATAAGGGCCATATGAACAGTGATATGTCCGATTGACTTCACACACCAATTTACCCTCCTAGCTAGGCTCCTTCTGAAGTGTGTGTATGTGTTTTTCATGTACTTATGCGTAGTCACAGAAGTACTATAATCTATCCATTCTGTCAGTATAACTTATCCTATTTATAAAGTGGTTATTTGGCTTCATCTTTACTAGAGAGAGGTGACCAGGACAGCTGTTAATCTTACTTTAGATAAGAAAGTTGATTTAAAAAGTTTGACTTCTTAAGGCTGAGCGCTGAAGAGTTGATGCTTTCTAATTGTGGTGCTGGAAAACTCTTGAGAGTCCCTTGGACTTCAAGGAGATCAAACCAGTCAATCCTAAAGGAAATCAACCCTGAATACTCATGGGAAGGACTGATGATAAGGCTGGAGCTTCAATACTTTGGTCACCTGATGTGAAGAGCTGACTCATTAGAAAAGACCCTGAGGGTGGGAAAGATTGAGGACAGGAGTAGAAGGGGCTGGCAGAGGATGAGATGGTTGGATGGCATCACCGCTTCAATGGACATGAGTTTGAGCAAACTCTGGGAGATATTGAAGGACAGGGAAGCCTGGTGTGCTACAGTCCATGCAGTTGCAAAGAGTCAGACATGACTTAACGACTGAACAACAAGTAAATTGCAGAGATTGGAATTAGACTCCAGTTAAAGACTATTTCCTTTCATTTTCCTTAGGCCCCGCAGAGCCCTGGAGATCTACTACAGGATAAACTCCCAGATGGCATAGGCCAGAGCCTGGGCTGGTCACAGGGACCTGCATTGTGGGGTGATTGAGCTACCATGGTCTCTGTACCCTGAGAGAGTCATTTCCCTCTGAATGTCAGTGTCCCATCTGTAAAAGGAAGAAAGAGACATGTTTCTTAGGTTCTTTTGACATACAACATTTTATCAATTCCCTTTCTGTTATTTTTTAGAAATACATATTTGTTTGCTTGTCTGTGCCAGGTCATAGTTGCAGCATGCAGGATCTTTAGTTATGACATGTGAACTCTTAGTTGTGACACGTGGGGTCTAGTTCTCTGATCAGGGATAGAACCCCGCCTCCCCTGCATTAGGAGTGCTGAGTATTAGCCACTGGACCATTAGAAAGTCCCCTTTTCTGTTATTTTTATCTCCATTGCCTTTTCACTCCTTTCCTCTTTGCTTTCTTTTATATCTGGAGAAGGAAATGGCAACCCACTCCAGTATTCTTACCTGGAGAATCCCATGGACAGAGGAGCCTGATGGGCTACTGTTCATGGGGCCGCAAAGAGTTGGACACGACTGGAGACTAACACTCTTTTCTGTCAGTTCAACAACTGATTGGTGCACACTGACCATGTACAAAGAGCATTATTGTGCCTGGAATCAAAGTCCCAGCTTAAACAGCTTGTTATGGAAAAGAAACATTCTTCCCTCTCTTTCCTATTCTTCATTTTTCACTCTTCTTCCTTCCTTCTTCTTCCTTCTGTGGTCGAGCAGCTATCATCATTTCCTAGGGTTTCCAAGTCTTCTGCTCTGGTCAGAGGGAAGGCACTCGGCCCTGGGCCTCTGAACAAGTTGAACATGCCTGTGGTTCTTTGCCTCTGATCACCCAGGGCCCATAAGTGCTCATGATGAAAGCTTCAAGGGCTTTTTTCAGTGGTAGTCAAGGGCATCATGTGCTTTGATACTGCATTTTTGGCTAACTGTATACGAGAGACTCTGAAATAAGAGTAAAATGAAAAAAAAAGAGTAAAATGATACTTTGAAAAATAAACTTCAAACCTTCTAATTTTGGGGGGTGGTGACTTTAAAATGATCTTTTTCTTGAGCTATTTCAAAATATAGATATTTTTCTAAAGGGACCATTTTTGACCTAATACAATGGTCCCCTTTAGGAAACATAATCGCCATTAGACAGTCCTATATTCTTTTCCTCTTTCATTAGTTATATTTTTTTCATTTTTCTTCTGTACCCCACGTGACATGCACAGGTACTTAGATTATTTTCCCCTCAGCTAAGTAGAAGGAAATGGCAACCCACTCCAGTATTCTTGCCTGGAGAGTCCCATGGACAGAGGAGCCTGGCAGACTACAGTCCACGGGGTCTTAAGAGTCGGACACGACTTAGCAACTAAATCACCACCACCACCACCACCAAGTAGCCTTACAATTAGTTTAAATTTTCAGAGTTCTTTCTATAGGAATCACCAATGAATTTTATGCTAAATGTATGATTACTTTCTTTAGAACATAATTAAAATATGTGTTTCTTCTTTATTGTTTCTAATCCTTCTTTCCATAGCAGTAGGTATTTATTTATAATTATAGAACACAAAATTACTAATAATTTTTGAACCCCCAAAGGACAAAGTAGAAGGAATTAGAAAGCAGGGAGCAGAAATAATCCTAATGATCAGGCACTCTGCATCAGTGGATGAGATAAGAACATTTATATGACTTAATAAACCCTTTCAAAGATCTGATATAATTGAGACTTGTTGGTTTACAGATGTGGAAACTGAGGCTCAGAGGGGTTAAGTAACTTGCCTAGTATTTCACTGCCTGTAATGGTCAGAGCTAAGATTTGAATCCCGTATGTGTGACTCTACATTTCATGTTCACTTTTCTGTACCAGGGCTGGAGGGAGTTCCCGTTGGCTCTAGAATGATGTGCAAGATGAATGCCCAGGGAGGGAAGGGCTGAAGAGAAGGCCTCAGTCTGTCCCACGTTTCAACCTTTGGCATGCTTCTCCTCCCCTGATCCCCACCTCAAATGTAGACTGTGTCTCCAAAATATGGATCCAGCCCTTTGTAATATTTTAATGAGAGGGTCTTCTACTAATGGGACATCTCTCTTTTGTCTTTCACAGCAATTTTGCAGGCAGTAGTAGCTGGTGATCTTATGAAGGTAAGATATCTTCCTACCAGAACTTTTGGTGATTCTTTAAGAACCCTAAGTCAGCATAATTTCTCACCAAATTTTCATGATCGCATTTATCATTTCCCATCCCCTGGGTGCTAGCTGGGTGGAAGGCGGAAGGATGTTCTTTTTGAGAATTGAGCAGAGAGGGTGAGAGGAGTCCTTGTATCATTGCCATGTCTCCGAACAGCAAAGGGTCTTTGCAAAGGCACAGGGCTGTCTGCCCTGACTGGTTACAGCTGATACATGTCCCCAGGAGACAGTGCTCATAGTGCCCCGGGTTCCTGCTCTCTGGAACTAATATTTGAAGTTTAAAGATTTCTTTCAGCCCAAGTCTTTAAATGAATGCATCCATAAGAATAACCTGGATAATATCCAGAAGTACTTTTCTTAGACAAGAGCCTACATCTTGCAACATTATTGCCATTTTGAACTCTGGGGGTCACAGTTAATCAGAAGAAGATACTCTGATCTGCCTTGAATATTGTGATTTGTGCTCATGTTTTCTGGAGAATTTAGTTCAGAGAAAACTGCTGCCTCCTGAATGAATGCAAATTCTGAAGTCAGACTGTCTGGGTTCAGATCTGGGCTCTGCCTTTGACTGTATATGAGACTTTGTATATTTACCTAATTGTCTCTGGGCCTCCGTTTCTTCATCTGTAAAATGGAATCACGTTGCTCCTCTCTTTGCTCTGTTGTGAGGATTGAATATAAAATTCATGTAAAGCTCTTAAGATTGTTCCTATAACTTCATAGAAGGTTCTCCCCCAAGATAGCTATTTTGTTAATACAGTGTTAATCTGTGTTCCTTTAATAGTTAAACATAGCAGGGAGACAAATATTTGTTATAAAGTATAATATAGTCCATGAATACCCAGAAAGCTATATTTGGTCCCAAGTTATTTTCAGGTGTCAGGACTTAAGACTGCTCGGGTATCCCTGTATACACCACAAAGTATCCCACTATAGGCCATAGTGGCATTGATCTGCTCTGTATTATCAGCAGCTTTCCCAAGCAGTCTCTAACTAACTAAAGAAGTTCAGCGCTATCCCAGATTGAGAATCCAGAAGCCTTAAAAGAAAGTTAAGAAGCACTAGCTCAGTTGGTAAAGAATCCGCCTGCCATGCAGGAGACCCAGGTTCAATTCCTGGGTTGGGAAGATCCACTGGAGAAAGGATAGGCTACCCACTCCAGTATTCTTGGGCTTCCCTGATGACTCAGCTAGTAAAAAATCCACCTGTAATGCAGGAGACCTGGGTTTGATCCCTGGGTTGGGAAGATCCCCTGGAGAAGGGAAAGGCTACCCACTCCAGTATTCTGGCCTGGAAAATCCCATGGACTGTATAGTCCATGGGGTCGCAAAAAGCAGGACATGACTGAGCGACTTTCCCACACACACAAGCTCTTGTATACAAGTTCTTTGGAAGCACATCTGTTGAATAAACTGGGAAACCTCGGAACTACATTGTTAACAGGTTACTAGCAGAAAACAAGTGCTGAGAAGGTTGTCAGCATCTTGTTAAACTGTCATCTTCAGACACACATCCCTGGGAATGGTGCCCGTGCCATGTCCAGATCACAGTGTTACTAGGAATTGTTGTCCACAAGAGGAAAGTGCTCTCTAAGCAGCGTATATACCTGAATTCAATGCCATTTCCAGGCAGTGGATTAAACCAAACATTATCCTACAAAGCCTTTTTGGATTCTGTGAGCAAGAGGCATGAGCTCAGACCTGATCCCTGTTCTTGCAGAGTTTCTAAGCCAGAAAATTTTGCGAAATGTTGCTGTACCTTTGAAACCACTTCATTTTGTTTTGTATATACTTTTAGTCTAGGCAACAGATTTTCCAGGGCCTTGGGCATGTTACTGCACTTCTTTGGTACTTAACAGAGAATTATGTGAGAGAAGGGAAATCACTATATTCGGCTGGTTGCCTTATTTCATTCTCTGTTATAATTCTTTCCTAGATGACTGAGAAATGACTCAGTAACATCTGATTTACTGAGAGGTGAAATATAAAGCCTTAGGGTTTTTCTTTTTCACTTTTTTTCTTTTTTTTCCTTCCCAAGTACTTTCCCCTCCTTTTCTTTATCTTCTTCCATTTCTCTGTCCCATGTAGAAAGTACTATAAATATTAAATACTCAACTGGGTGTGTGTGTCACGAGAGTGAGGACGGAGGGGGAGAGAGGGAGAGTTGAGGGGGGAAGCAAGGTCCAGGCACACCAGTGAACTGAGAATAGACCCTGGATCAGCCCTGCGTGCAGGCTGTCATGAGTAGCTCCTTTCCGCTGGGCTGCACCACACACCCATGGACTAACCTCATGGTCACAGTGTCTGTGAACACCACAGCAAGGCAGAATCGGGGCAGCTGATGGATTGGGTCTCTGCTACTCTGAGCCCAAGTCCTTTGTGGATCTTCCCACAAAGAATGGATGTGCCATTGTGAGACAGTACAGTTGAACAGAACAGTACTCTCTTAGATTTTTGTGGAAGACACTTAACTACTCCTTCCTGTTCCTTTGCTTCTCAGTTTAGGCATGAAAACTCTGTGTTCCTTGTGCATGCCAGTCACTTCAGTGGTGTCTGACTCTTGGCATCCCTATGGACTGTAGCCTGCCAGGCTCCTCTGTCTATGGGGATTCTTCAGGCAAAAATACTGGAGTGGGTTGCCATTTCCTCCTCCAGAGAATCTTCCAAACCGAGGGATCGAACCCACATGACTTATTTCTCTTGCATTGGCAGGCAGGTTCTTTATCACTAGTGCCACCTGGGAAGCCCCATGTTCCTTACTTCCAGTCAATTGCTCCTTTTTGATCAGTTTTCTAGGAAGTCTTCCATGATTTTTTCCACCCCCTACTTTATGTTTTCCTAGTGCCCTGTGCTACCCTCCTCATTGTCCTCTTCATCTCTGTGCAATTCTTTACTCATCTCTCTCTCCCACGGATGGTGAGATCTTGGAGGCTTAGAGGTCAGTGGTCAAGATGTATTCATGTTAGTTTCCCTGGCATCTGGCACATGGCTAATCTATAGTTGTATTTGAGTGAATGTATGAACTATGAGTTTACTCTCTTTGACCTTAGGAGTTTTTTTTTTTTTTTTTTTAATAATACTATGCCATCTAACTTCTTGGTGGTAGACACATTCCTTTTGCTCATTACATGCTGGGTTAGTTGATTCTTATTTATTCTAAAGCTACATTTTAGAAGCTCCAGTAAGGCCTTGTTCTGATTATTGCTGTTTAGAGAACAGAGATCCGTTTTCACTTACATTACAGTTCTGTAATGTGCAGTATTTCACAAACTTAAGACTGTGTCCTCATTTAGCACCTAATTCTCAGGCTGCAAAATTTGTTTTCCCCCCAGTCTTTTGGAAGTCTTTTGGGTTTCTGCTACTACATTCTCTGAACCCTTTTGGTTCTTATCCCATGGATCATCTCAAGCCTTGTTGCGTGGTATATGTTGGATGATAAATAGAAGGCAGGCAGACTGCAGATCTGGATGAAGGAGGGAGCCAGACATGGCTGTGCGTGTGTCTGTTGTATGCCTGTGTGTGTGATCTCATGCTGGAAAGGGGCAAGCAGCTTCTATACTCAGTAGCTGGGTTCATTAGAGAGGGCAGAAAAAAATTAAAGGGCGGAGGGAGTATCGCTACCAGACATCAAGCTCTTCCTGCCTATAGACTTAATTGTTCTTTACCTCAAGACCACTCAGCCTACATAGGGAAGCTTTCACTCTCCTCTCTTTCATTCTTTCAGTGCCAAGAAAAGGACAAAAAACAGAAAGGGAACAAGTAATTTAGCATGCTTCCATTCCCTTAGGCTGTTCAGTACCCACTTACCCTCTCCGGAATTTGCTGAGACACTGGCCATCTATTTGAGTGATAACACAAACCCAGGAATGTTACTTCATCTCTTTGACTTTTCCCTGTGTCCTCTGAGGCTGGAGACATTTGTGGTTTGCTACATTACTTTTATTTTATCACCAGCTAGCTGTTTTCCTTGTTCCGGACTCTGTCTGAGTTGCTTTTCCTATGTCTCTTTTTCAGCTAATAGAAAGCTATAAAAATGGAGGCAGCCTGCTAATTCAGGGACCAGACCACTGTTCACTCCTTCATTACGCAGCTAAAACCGGCAACGGGGAGATTGTGAAATATATCCTTGACCACGGTGAGTAGGTCTAGCAAACCAAGAATCAATTATCCATGAAACAGACTGCCTTTTCGAAGTTGACTTTCATCCAGGCTGTCCTCAGAATGGTGGAGAGACCCTTCAGCTTTCTCTGACTCTCCTTGCGTGTATGCTGGAGCTAGGATTCCAGACCCCTGACATAGGTCACCTTAACCAAGCCGTTAACAGAAAAATTTCCATATCAAGGCCTTTGCAGGGTATTTGGGGGCTGATTACTTACAAAATGAAAGACAAAACCGAATGTGGACTTGGCATCATGTACTGTTTGGGGAAGGGCTTTTATGTTTTGGGAAGTTAACTAGTTGGGACCAGGTACCTAATCCATATTTATAGCTGATCATTCTGAGGAGTAATGTGCATATTTATTTCCATCTTTCTAGTTTCCCTTTTTTTTTTTTTTTTTTTCTATTTGAACCTCATTCACCTTTTCAACTCAAGTCACCTTTTATTCTCTTCTAAAATATCTCGTATTGCCGTGTCCTCTGTGGCAGACCATGTTCACCCCCTGGACAGCCTCCTAACTGGGTTTGCAATCTGATGTTAGGTGGTGACCTCAGCATCTACCTCTGATAGCCCTTTAGAGGCACAGACACGTCAGAAGAGTATCAAGGCTTGACCATACTTTCTGCTTCCCACGTCTATAGTGTTTCTAGGACTGAAAAATAGGATAGAAGCGGGCAAAGTCTCCCTGGCTTGGCTGTTTTTGAGGAATCTCTGGCTCTGCTGAATTCAGGTATACAGAGATCCTAAAAGATTTTCTGTGAGCCCTAGCACTGAGCTGATACCCTACCCTCATTGTATCCACATTTCGGCTGTAAATAGTAAGCATTTTAGTACACAGTCACATTCCCTTTTTTTAAAAAGCTGGAGTATAGTTGATTGACAGTTGTCAGTTTCAGCACAGCAAAGTGATTAGTTAAAGACACGTGTGTTCAGTCGCTCAGTCTTATCCAGCTCTTTGCAACTCTATGGACTGTAGCTCTCAGGGCTCCTCTCTCCTGGCAAGATTACTGGAGTGGGTTGCCATTCCTCCTCCAGGGGATCCTCCCAACCCAGGAATTGAATCCATGTCTCCCATGTCTCCTGCCTTACAGGTGAATTATTTACTGCTGAGCCACTGAGCAGTTATACATATATTTAATCTTTTGCAGATTCTTTTCCCATTACAGGTTATTACAAGATATTGAATATAGTTCCCTGTGCTTGTATAGTAGGTCATTGTTGTTTATTTTATGTACAGTTGGGTGTATCTGTTAATTCCAAACTCCCAATTTATCCTTCCCCTTCTCTTTCCCCTTTGGTAACCAAAAGTTTGTTTTCTATGTATTGATTTACATTCCTTCTTATTCCTCTTTTTATTCAGTTCAGCAAACGTGTCTTATTCTATTTACTCATTCATCCATTCATCAAATATTTGTGGGGTACTTCACAGGAGCTACCTGTCATAAACCGCCACATACACAAAAATAAAATATAGTCTCTGTTATCAAGCAATTGCAGGATAAAAAATATAATCATATGCATCATTAAATTGAAAGCAGTTGTATGTAGGACTCTTAAGTCCTACTGTAAAGTCACAAAGAGATAACAGAGCTGCCATTTCTCAAGCACTGGTTGTATGCCATGTGCTTAGAATGAACACATCCTATCATTTAATCTTTACAAGGACTTCGTAAAGGATTAGATTCTCAGTCCCATTAGACCTGCCTTGCTTTTGTCTTCAATACCTTCTCACCATGGAGAGTTTGCCTGAACCCTTGGCCTGAATTATGGCAGAAAGAGTGGTTTAGGAAAAGGAAATGGTATTAAAGTAGGATGGTCACCATTGAAGCACCCACCCCCCACCCCCCCCTCCTCCCCCTCCCCCCACCCCGGTAGGCTAGATTGGATTATCCTGAGCCTGTCTGCCTCAGAAAGCCTAGATCTATTCCTGGTGCTGTGTCAGGGGTGTGTATATTCTGTCTCCCACTCCCCTGACCATTCGGCCTCCAGCAATTAAAGCATGCCTCTTTAAACAAGACTTGAATAAACAGTTGTGGCATAAATTCTACTTGCCTTTTGCACACACACACAAACTACAGGAGTTTTCCTGTAGTGACTCTTCCAAAAGCTGGTGTCAGGCAGAACCAAACATTAGAACCCAGCCCCATAGAGAGTGCATAAAGGTCACAAAGCTTCTGTAGTTATTTTTCTCTTAATAGAAAAGATCTCGGAATTTCCCCTGGACAAAGTGAAGGTGAGCTTTAGATATATGCCCTCAGCTTGTTTGCTTGTAGCTCAGGTTCAAGTTCTCCTGGTGGCTGTCATCTTGATCATTCTCAATTCTTCCCTCCTAGTTTGGCTTTTACCCCCATGAAGTTGGGTGCTTGCCCTCATACCTTAATCTGCTCGGTACCCAAGTACCTCTCTAGGGTTGGTGAGACACCGGCTATCTATTATAGTGATGAGACCTCTTAGAAATTCTCTCTCCTCCCCTCTCTACCTCTCCTGAAGAACAGGTATTCCCCTCCCTGGTTCTGGGATCCTTTCTCCATCAGTGATCTGCTGGGATCTCACTTGGTCTCACCTATCAGGCTGCAGGGAACTGCAGTTTTGACCGAGTCCGTATTTAAGATGGATTCTCACGTGTTCGGGGCTGTCAGCCGGGGTGGTTGGGACACCTGGACTTTCATCCCAGGCTTCTTCACAGCATGACGATCCCCAGGTTTCAGGAGGGTGAGGATGGAAGCTTCCAGACTTTCAGAGGCCGGGCTGGAGAAGTCTGCCTCATCTCTGTGGCATTCTGTCAGCTAAAATGAATCATGGAGGCAGCCCCAGCTCAAGGGTTGGAGAACTAGACCTCTCTGCTCCATAATTAATGGACGTGTTTAATCTGTCCCCTCCCTTACTCTCTGTCTTCTTTAGCTGAAAATGGTGATCTTCTCAATATCCTGAACTACTGACTCGCTTGGAATTCCCTGGTACTCAGCTTTTATATTTTCCCTTGGTTTAGGGTCCTAAGCTAGGGCTTCAAGATTTAGCAAATAAAAATATAAGACACAATAATATTTTTTTAGCATAAGTATGTCCCATGCAATTTTGGGGACATGCTTACACTAAAAACAAAACCAGAAATTCTCTTTTCAGCTGAGTCTCCCCAGGGGCTTGAACGAGGAGGCTTGAGATGGTATTGCTCTAATACCGTGGATTTTCACAACCCCCACCACCCACAGCCTAAAAAGGCCCCTGTAACCCGAGCTTCCAGGGCTTGGAGTTTCTAACCAAGCTTTTCCTGCCATGAAATCCAACTGGCACACCTCTGAGTGCTTGCACCAAAGCCTGATATTCCAACACCGAACTCCTTTCTCTTGGATCCCAAGAGTGAATCATGCAGTATAGCTCTTTGTGTCAACACTGAAGGACAGGAATAATTTGTTAGTAACTTGGGGAAGGGAGAAGCTTATTTTTCTCATTTTTTGGTTAACTTTTGTAAATTAGTCACTTTAATATTTACACTAAGGAGAAAACATGGTATTCTTGTAATCACCTCCACTTGGCTCACAGGCAGACAGTTCTCACGGTCACTGCATCTGCCTCATGGGTCTCTAATTGGCCAGTAGATGTATGACTCTGAAGATCATGCAACTAAATCCATCTCTTCTGTCTGAAAATAAAATCTCACTATGACCTACAGTCCAAAGATCACTGTATATTGATGGGTGGCAATTTTTAACCTTTTAGTACTACAGTCAAATAATAAAAACTGATCTGTAGTTGATTTTTATTAAAATTAGTATTTATCAACCTGATAGTCCATTCAGGTTGACTGAATTGATGGTCAATTTCATTCTTAACATCAACTTCTTTATTTCTAGTTATTGAGGAGCATGGATGTGAACTCTATTGACATTGTCAGCCTAATTCTCCATGTTGTTTAAGAGCTGGTATGATTTTATAAACTTGCACATTTAGAATTGAAAACTATCTTTGCAGAACTAGTCATCTCTCTTCAATGGCAGCAAGCCCTTTGTGGTGTTCTTGAAGTCAGGGACACATACACAGAAAACATGACACTTTCTCTACTCTGTAATCATCTTCTTAGTGTGGTCTCTGCTCAGCAAATAGTCTTGCCTGATTAATAATGATGCTGACTCTGAAATTTCCCTGATTTGATGGAAAATAGCCTTTGCTGAGATGCCTCTGTGAGGCTGGGGTTCAGAGATGTCTACCAAACTGTGGCATCGTATTGATAAGTTAACATTAGATTTATGGTGGATGGATCTGATCAGTTTGAATTCACATAAATAAAAGAATAAATCCATGCAGATTTTATACTGTGGCAGAGATCAAGAGACACACCTTCTTGCCATCTCAGTTGCTGCAAACCTCTTGAAATTGTAGTTTTTTAATTTTTTTTTTAAAAACTTGATTCAAGTCCTTCCTTGGCTTTATAGTATATAAATCCTAAAGACTGTTCAAAGACCCGCCTGTCAAGATGCCTTTAAAGACAAGGGTCCTGAGAAATCAGTGGGCCCTTTTCAAGGAGCATGACTGATGGGACTTGTTTGCCTCCTGCCTCCTTACTCCAGGGAGCGCCTCTCTCCTCTCTGCTTCACCCTCTTCTTCATGTCTTATTGATGGTGGGGGTCCACAGTCAGGACGCCTCTTGAATGGGAGTCGTGAGAGCTTAGTCATTCTCCCAGGCACCACATTCAGCCACAAATTTCTCTTCTCAGGGCTCTTTTAAACATGGGCTGGGGGGCCATGAGACCTGTGTTTATTTCTCAAAAGCCACAGGAGGCTTGAATTTTTCTCGTCCCTCATCTTCTTTGGGACTTCTTCTCTTAAATACACAACACGCTGCTTCCCTTTATGAAAAACTGGAATTTGGGCAATGGGAGGGTTGAAAAGAGAATGGAGGTGGGAGAGAGAGCCTAAGAATACCACAAGGACCGGGTGGAGAGAGGAGGACGGGAGGGATTCCAGCAGAGAGCCCCCCACCCCTAGCGGTTCCTGCTTTTCAACTCCTTTCAACCATATTTTTGCCCACTCCCTCCTCCCTCGTTGTACCCTCCCAGAGACTTCTGTGGCGCCTTAGTCTTTAACCACCGGGCACATTTTGCTCTTTTGTTTTTATTCTCCCAGCGCCCACCACCCCCCCCCCCGCCCCCTACTGTGTTTCCTGATAGAAATCTCACTCATGCATTTCCTTTCTGATTTCAATGGCTCACTTTGTCTTCCCTCTTTTTCTGCCTTCAGTCTTTCTTTTCTTTTCTTTTTTTTTTCACCCCCCTCCTCTGCCTCTGGTCCCCGAGAGAAACGACCCCCGTCCCGCTGGGACAGGATGGCGATGCTGTTGAGAGTTCCCAGTGCCGGCTCTCCCCACATCTGTGCAGCTTTTGTCGGCGCTCAGGAGGATTTGGAATGGTCTGCTGGCAGCGTCAGGGAGACTAATGGGAAATGAGGTCCAGAGGGAGAGAGGCCATGGGGAGGTGGGGGAACAAGCAAAGGGGATTTGGATGGCTCGGTGTGGGAAGCAAATTAAAGGATGCATGTGACAAAAGACACATCATATATAATACAAGCGCAGTGGTGATGATACAATTGCATGGGTTCCTGGAAGAGCCTCTGGGATGAGCACTGACTGGGCAGTCGACTTGAAGTTTGGAAGGTTTGACTACTTACCACGCTGTCACTTTTTCAGTGTTGGGAAATTTGTGAAGTTTTGCTTCTTTTTTGAATTCCCTGGCCCGCATCCGAAAACTGATGTGTTTCTACCCACAATGTATTTTTCTTTCCCCTTTATTTTTCAGACCATTTCTCAGATAGCATAGCTTTTTTTTTTTTTTTTTTTAATCCATGTTCCTTTTATGGATCTTTCTCTCATAGGGAAAAAAGTGTGATATTGGCCAGGATCCAAGTAGATTTCTAAATGTCATTCATTCATTCAAAAAGTCTGTCCCATGCACTTTTAAACAAAAATATTATTGTAATGATCACTGCTCATCTTTATTGTTCTGAGTGCTTTATGTGTATTTATATATTTGATTCTTACAACAAGCCCACAAGGTAAGTTCTCTTATCTCTACTTGACAGGTGGTAAAACTGAAGTGTAGTAAAGCTGGATGACTTGCAAAAGCTCATCCATAATATAAGATATGGTCGCTGCCCTGCGTATTCCTCAGTGAAACTCAGTGAGAGAAATAAAGCTTGGATAAACAACCACAGTTCAGGGTAGTTTGAAATGAATGTCATATACAGGATTCTACTGATAACTGGCTTAGGACTGTGGAAGGGCGATCACCTTCTGAAACGTCCATGGAGAAATCTGTACCTATATCCCCTCAATAGAGATTCAGTGGTTGCTTCCTGGTGCAGGTCAGCTGGGGGCTGAACTGTGGGTGTTTCAGTAAACCCAGGAGAGACAGGAAGCCAAGACTTACTCTTCTATTCAGGGAACAATCAGGAATTCTCTGCTGATAATTTTAGGGGAGATGCATAGTATCCACAATCAGAACATATGTACACATGACAGACAAACTAAGCCCAAACCCAAATGTTCCCCCACTGATCTGTTTGAAGGAATTCCATCTTTATTTTTTCTCTTTCTCCTGTTCTTTCCCTTATGGCTGAGGCTGAAATTAACTTTCCCAAAAATCACAGTTGCTACTTTTTCACATGTATTTTTTTCTTTCAAGGGAATATACTTGTGGTCTTTGTTAATGGTTTTTGTTTCTCTGGACATGCTCCCACCTCCAAATCTTACACTTATGCTACTAATCTACACAGGGCATTATTAAGACAGCATGACGCACTATTTTTGTTCCAAGAAAACTTAATTTTTATTGTTTGCGAAATATAATTCTACTCATGTACATTTTTGTACAAAATTCCTTTTTATTTTTTAATCGAAGTATAGTTGATTCACAGTATTGTGTTAATTACTGCTATATGGCAAAGTGACTCAGTTTTATGTACTTACATATACACACACATATTTTTTCATATTCTTTTCCATTATGGCTTCTCACAGTATATGAATACAGTCCCCTGTGCTATCCAGTAGGACCTTGTTGTTTATCCATTCTATATATATCAGTTTGCATCTGCTAATCCCAAACTCCCAATTCATCCCTCTCCCAGCCCTCTCCTCCTTGGCAACCGCCAGTTTATTCTCTGTGTCCCTGATTCAGTCTGTTTGATGCATAGGTACATTTGTGTCATGTTTTAGATTCCACACAGCAGTGATAGCTTGATACACTTTTAAAAATAGCTCCCTGTAGGTCACTGGAGATGCACATAGGGAGGGAAACCACAGTTCTGTCTCAGATTCCACCTGGCATTCACTCCTCTTCTCTTTTCTTCTCCTAAATCTTCTTGCTGTCAGTTAAGTCCATCTTTCCAGAGTCCATCTTTCTAAAACCTTTAACTGAAGTTTCTTGGGGTATTAATTAAGAGCAAAAACATCTTGTTTTAGTATCAGCACCTCTGTCAAGGACGGAGGATTAGAGAGGAAGGAGGAGACAATAAACAGCTCCAGGCATGCCTGACTCCCAGATTAGATGATCAGCTCTGGAATCCTGCTGGGTTGGCTTCATTTATAGTGATTCTTGTCAGGAGTTTGAGGAACAAGCTTCTTTTCTTTGTCCCACTTTTTTAGCACAGATTAAACTGCTTTACCATCCTCTCACTGCATGGAGGCATGGACCCTGGAGTCCACAGACCCACTGTGGTTGGAGTTCTGAGAGCACCAGTGCTGAGGAAATGAGATGAGACCCCTACTGCCTAAATATTTGTGTGGTTGTTACCAAATGCAAGTCTGTGTGCCTAACATACAACAAGGCCAAAACAAACTGAACCATCAGAGTTTGGAGCAGAGAAAGGTTTATTGCAGGGCCAAACAAGGAGAACAGGTGGCTTGTGTCCCCAAACCTCGAACTCAAAGGGTTTCAACAAGGTATTTTTAAAGGCCAGGTGAGGGAGAGGCATTGCAGAGTATATGAATGATCTGCTTATCTGATGGTGAGGTCATGGCAGTGTCACAGAGGTTAACATTATCAATCCTTAGGGGCCAGTAGGTCTGGGGCCTCATGATCATCAGTTAACTTCTTCCATTTGTTCGTGGTTTCAGCATCTGTAAAACAACTCAGAAATGTGCATCAGATACTATTTTCTAGGTGCTCCAAAGAGGAGCTATGTGGGAGGGGTCTGTCAAGCGTCCTGCTTGGTTACACGATTATGATTATCAGTAATAGTGGGAACAGACACTGGTGAGGTCACTGCTCGTGTTCATGGAATTCCTTACAAAATGAATGGCTTTGCTAAAGGTGACAGGAGCTCTCTAAAAGGACCATTGGGCTCTGTAAGCCTTCTTGCTCCTGACCTTGTGGAGGCTGCCTCGTCCAAGACTGAATAGGCCTTGGAGCACTTGGTTCTCAGAACTCTGAATTGGAGTCAACACTTACTTCAAAATATAAGTGGGAGCCAAGGCACCCTTTTATATCTCCTTCCGTCACTGATGTTCCAGCACCTTAACTTAATGTGACCTGCTGTGTTACGTCAGAGAATAGAATGCTTAATTATATCTAAACTTTACACATTGCATATAGTGTCCCAGCTACCGTTTTAAGCACATTTTTTTTTATTTAACTTATGAAACCTCATAACAAACCTATGTGATAAATACTGTTATTAATTGTATTTACTTGTGCAATAATCAAGGGACTGAGAAATAAAATGAATTTGCCTGAGATCTCGTGAGGGGCAGAGAGAGCTGGGGTTTGGGACCAAAGCCCTCACTCTTAATCACTGCAGTAGACTGCTTGACCCTTTAGGGGGATTTCGGTGGGGCAGGGGGTGGCGGGGGTGGAGAGTTATCATTCCAGTTTCCTTAGAATCATAGGACTGAGGAACAAGCATGAATGAATGAAATCCTCGTTGAACCTGTGAAACAGGGAATGTGCTCAAAGGGTAAGAAAAAGTGTTCTTACACTTTGTGAAAGTGAAGTGAAGTTGCTCAGTCGTGTCCGACTCTTTGTGACCCCATGGACTGTAGCCCACCTGGCTCCTCTGTCCATGGGATTCTCCAGGCAAGAATACTGGAGTGGGTTGCCATTTCCTTCTCCAGGGGATCTTTCCGACCCACGGATCGAACCCACATCTCCCACATTGCAGGCAGACACTTTAACCTCTGAGCCACCAGGGAAGCCCTTACATTTAAAAGATGTAGAATAATTAAGGAGATAAGGCATACTTTCAGACAGCAAATACACAGTACAAGGGTTGGCCCCAGGGTTATGGGAGTTCAGAGATGGGGTCAAAGGTGGCCTTTTCAGAGGACCTTGTCACACACTGGGCTTTTAAAGGATGTGTAAGATTTAGGTGAGTGAGCGTGCTCAGTCGTGTCTGACTCTGTGACCTTGTGGACTGTAGCCCACCAGGCTCCTCTGTCCGTAGGGTTTTCCAGGCAAAAACACTGGAGTGGATTGCCATTTCCTCCTCCAAAGATTTAGGTATGTGGGTAGAAAATGCTGCTCTAGATAGCTGGAGGGAGCAAGCTCTCAGAGCTGGGAGAGTCTGAGAAATATTTGGGTGATTGTGCAGCTACTGATTTAGCTTATACAAAAAATAAATAAAATGGAGCCTTGAGAACAAATTGAGGTGGGGTAGTTCCACGTGAAAGACTGTGAACTTCAATGTTTTAAATACTTGGGGAGACAGAGGACATATGATAAATTTGAAGCCTAGAAATCTAAATGTTAGATCTTTATGTTTTCTTAGTAACAGTCCTGCATGCTCATTATGTCCCTGACGGAGACCTATTAGGAAGTGTGGACAAATAAGACAAATTGGAACAAGTAATAGGACAGACTTTTCAAGAGAAGATTCACCTGTCCTAAGGACCATAGATGGAAAGAAAGGAGGGGAGGTTGGTGATGTAGCTCCTGGATGACCAGGAGGATTGTGAACATCTCCCTTCTCCTTGACCAGTGACTTTTGTTTTTATTGAGAAGTGTAGTTGATTTGCAATGTTGTGTTAGGTTCAGGTATATAGCGCAGTGATTCAGTTTTATGTATGTGTGTATATATATGTATATGTATGTGTATATATATACACACACTCACACACACAGTTCAGTTCAGTTCAGTGGCTCAGTCGTGTCTGACTCTTTGTGACCCCATGAATCGCAGCACACCAGGCCTCCCTGTCCATCACCAACTCCCGGAGTTTACTCAAACTCATGTCCATCAAGTTGGTGATGCCATCCAGCCATCTCGTAGTTCAGTTCAGTTGCTCAGTTGTGTCCGACTCTTTGTGACACTCACACACACACACACACACACACACACACACACATGTATATTGAAAAGAAAATGTATCTATATGTTCTTTTTCAATACTATGAAATGGTGAGTAAACTTCCTTGTGCTATACAATAGGTCCTTGTTTATCGATTTTATATATAGCAGTGTGTTTAAATTCCTAATTTATCCTGCCCACCTCCTTTCCCCTTTGGTAACCATAAGTTTATCTTCTATGTCTGAGAGTCTGTTTCTGTTTTATAAATAAGTTTATTTGTATCATTTTTTTTTTTGATTCCACATATAAGCAATATCATGTATTTGTTTTTCTCCTCTGGCTTGGTTCTTTTACTCTCTAGGTCCATCCATGTTACTGCAAATAGCATCATTTCATTCCTTTTTATGGCTGAGTAGTGTTCCACTGTATACATATATAAGTGAAATGAAGTGAAGTTGCTCAGTCATGTCTGACTCTTTGTGACCCCATGGACTGTAGCCTACCAGGCTTCTCCATCCATGGGATTTTCCAGGCAAGAGTACTGGAGTGGGTTGCCATTTCCTTCTCCAGGGGATCTTCCTGACCCAGGGATCAAACCCGATTCTCCCACACTGCAGGAAGATGCTTTACCATCTGAGCTACCAGGGAAGCCCAGCATATATTTATGCACCACGTCTTCTTTATCTGTTTATCTGTTGGTGGACATTTAAGCTGTTTCCATGTCTTGGCTACTGTAAATAGTGCTGCAGTGAATATAGAGATGCTTGTATCTTTTTGAATTATGTTTTTCTCTGATTCATGCCCCAGAATGAGATTGCAGGGTCATATGGTAGTTCTATTTTTAGTTTTTAAAGAACCTCTATACTGTTCTCCATAGTGACTATACCAATTTCCATCACCACCAACAGTGTAGGAAGGTTTCCTTTCTCTACACCCTCTCTAGCATATATTGTTTGTAGATTTTTTTGATGGTGGCTATTCTGACTGGTGTGAGGTGATACCTCATTGCAGTTTTTATTTGCACTTGAAGAATTGATGCTTTTGAACTGTGGTGTTGGAGAATACTCTTGAGAATCCCTTGGACTGCAAGGCTATCCAACCAGTCCATCCTAAAGGAGATCAGTCCTGGGTGTTCATTGGAAGGACTGATGCTGAAGCTGAAACTCCAATACTTTGGCCACCTCATGCGAAGAGTTGACTCATTGGAAAAGACCCTGATGCTGGGAGGGATTGGGGGCAGGAGGAGAAGGGGGCGACAGAGGATGAGATGGCTGGATGGCATCACCGACTCGATGGACATGAGTTTGAGTAAACTCTGGGAGTTGGTGATGGACAGGGAGGCCTGGCATGCTGCGATTCATGGGGTCGCAAAGAGTCGGACACAACTGAGCGACTGAACTGAACTGAACTGAATAATTAGTGACGTTGAGCATTTTTCATGTGTCTGTTGGCTCTTTGCATGTCATCTTTGGAGAAATATTTATATCTTCTGCCCATTTTTTAATGGATTTTTTGGTTTGGTTTGTTTTGACACTGAGCTGTAGAGCTATTTGCATGTTTTGGTTGCATTATTGCAGATATTTTCCCTCATCCTGGAAGTTGTCTTTTCATTTTGTTTATGCTTTCCTTTGCTGTGCAAAAGCTTTTAAGTTTACTTAGGTCTCATTTATTTTTGTTTTTATTTCCATTAGCCTAGGAGACAGATCCAAAAAGATATTGCTGCAATTTATGTCAGAGTGTTCTGCCTATATTTTCCTCTAGGAGTTTTATGGTATCTGTTCTTGCATTTAGGTCTTTGATCCATTTTGAGTTTATTTTTGTGTATGGTATTAGAGAATGTTCTAATTTCAAGCTTTTACATGTAGCTGTTGAGTGTTCCCAGCACCACTTATCGAAGAGACTCTTTTCTCCATTGTATATTCTTGCCTCCTTTGTTGTAGATTAATTGACCATAGGTGCCTGAGTTTATTTCAGGGCTTTCTATCCTGTGCCATTAATCTATATGCTTTTGGGTGAGTACCAAACAACTTTGATTACTGTAGCTTTGTATAGTCTGAAGTCAGTGAGCCTGACTCCTCAGCTCCATTCTTCGTCAAGATTGCTTTGGCTATTTGGAGTCTTTTGTGGTTCCATAAAATTTTTAAATTTTATTGTTCTAGTTCTGTGAAAAATGCCACTGGTAATTTTTTTTTTTTTTTGCCACTGGTAATTTGATAGGGATTGTATTTGTTGATTGCTTTGGGCAGCATAGTCATTTTGACGTCAAATCTTCCAATCCAAGAACACTGTATATCTTTCCATATGTTTGTGTGTCATTTGCTCAGTTGTGTCCAACTCTTTGCAACCCCATGGACTGTAGCTTGCCAGGCTCCTTATTCATTAATTCAAACAAACATTTAAGCCTCTGCTTGGCACCATGCTCTATGCCAGTCATCAACGAAGGACAGTGTTGGACAAGGCATCTGTCACAACTTCAAGGGGTTTTCCAGAATCTAGTTGTGGAGAGAGACAAGACAGCAGGTAATTTTAATGTGGCTTGACAAGTGTCATGATCAGTAAGGTGATTGTATATCCCTACTTGTTAGGAATACTCTCAGTTTTGATGGTTAATTATATTATCCTCCCAATTATAGGAAACAGGGTTAACATACAAAATGAGGGAACACATGGGCAGGGCATCTAATGCAATATTAGGAATGCAGTAATAGAGTGCTTTATGGAGAAAATGTGTATCAGCTGATACCTGCAGGTAAGAAGTTGTAGGAAGGGTTTGGAGGAAAGCAGCAGTGCGGCAGGGGGAAAGGTGGACATTCCAAGCAGTGTTTACAGGTTGAATTGAGTAAATTAGAGAACAAATAAGAAGTTGTGAATGTGAAAGCTCAGAATATTTCAATTCCTGATGAAGCATCTAGGACCATTTGATGTTTATATGTAACATTTCTTCCAGATTTTGGGAGGGAAATTTTATGAAAAATAGAATTTTACTCTATTTCTAAAATAAAGAAATCAGGCTAGATAATGTCTTGACTTAGTGTAAACTGCTAAGTGTTAACGTGAGGTAAAGAACGCTTAATAATACAGTCTCTCATAGTTTTAATGGTATGCTGTATAAGACCTTCCCGAACAACCTGTGCTAAAAATAGTCTTTAAAGCCCACCCGATTCCCCTTTTCCTCCTTAGGTCGCCACTTAATTATTCTTAATTTATTCTCTCCCTATTAATTTTATTTCTTCAGCTTGTTTAAAAGTTTCTTGAAGGCAGAGGCCATATTCTTTTTTATCTCCCATGCTCTACATATTGCCTGGTGATGATTGAGAGATTGATGAGGGGGAGGTGGAGGGAGCATTTCTCTTTTGAAGGGGGAGGTGGTCTTATTATACCTGTAACTAAATACTCTACTCTTATTCAGCCTCTCAAAGTATTTTAATTCTGTGACTACAGTTTTGTTTTTTTTTTTTTAATGGTAATTTTTTGAACTTTTTTTTCATGGGCATCTTGCTTTTCCTCTTCTTTAGGACCGTCCGAGTTATTGGATATGGCAGACAGTGAAACGTGAGTGTTGCCTTACATTATATAGACTAGATTGTCTTCTTGAGAACATATAAAAATGTCTACTTTCACTTGTATTTATAACTGTAGAGCTAATCTTCTAAATCAGTGATTACACAGTAAAAATAGATGGTACCTGTCATGAAGATTGCATACATAACCATTGCTGGTCATCCTTTAGAATTTCCTTCAAGGGAGGTATGTCTGCACTGGTGCACCTAGAATGCCAGAGAAGTCTAATGTACTTAGCTCTTAATTACCCATCCATTTACTCTTTCTCAACTGAGGTTTGAGTGAAGTAGCTCAGTAGTGTCTGACTCTTTGCAACCGTGTGGTCTGTAGCCTACCAGGCTCCTCCCTCCATGGGATTCTCCAGGCAAGAATACTGGAGTGGGTTGCCATTTCCTTCTCCAGGGGATCTTCCCGACCCAGGGATCGAACCAACTGAGGTTTATAAGCAGATTAAGCCCTAATGCCCTAAGGCATCCTTTTTGTGCAGGAGACAATTTCTCTGTGCTAAATCTAGAATGGGACAAGTGATATGCAACCACTGGAGAACCAGGAACATAGTGGCTCCAGCCATTTCCATGTTTTGTGCGTCAGAAGAGGAACTGTGGTTCAGAAACTCACCAGCTCTGCAGTTGGCCCCCAAACTGATAACATTTGTTGTCAACGTTTTTATTCCCAGAGTAGCACAACAGTTACTGTTCACGAAGCAGGGACAAAAAGAGGCTAAAAACATCTAACCCTGGAAGCCAGGAGGAGCCTCTAGAGACCTGCAGTGAAACAGAACAAGGATAAACACTGGGTGGGGTGGAGTTGTTGCTCAGTCTCTCAGTCATGTCTGACTCTTTGCGACCCCATGGACTGTAGCACACTAGGCTTCCCTGTCCTTCACTGCCTCCCCGAGTTTGCTCAAACTCATGTCCATTGAGTCAGTGGAGTGGAGAAGGGCTAAGGAGACCAGAAGGAGGAAAAGTAGGAGGGGTTTAGCCATGAGTCGCTGACAAGGAAGAAACCATCAGTTGCTACGGGGGCTTGTTCAGGTACCACACATCCCGTCGTCAAGGTTGTCATTCACCCTAGCTTGGTATTAAGTGTCTTTTCGGTTTCAGACTCAGGATGGGAATATCCTCCTCCCTCTGCTGTCTGTGGGGGTTGGAGAAATAGTCACTTTGCCTTGGCTATTCCCCATCCTGAGTGGGCTGACCTCAGGCCTGCCGCTAACCAGAGGTGACTCTGAACTCTCTCAGAGTTCTTACTGTCCCCCCCAGATATCCTCTGGGGCTGCCCCTCCCCTTCCGCTCACAAGGCATCAGCAGGCCGGGCAGAGTGGGTGTCTCCTGGGTCTTTGAAGTCAAGTCCCAGGAGATGGTCTTCCCAGGGCAGGGTGGTCTACCGAGAGGTGGTGCTCCGTGCTGCTCCTGTGTGTGCTTCATCTCATGTCCTTCGGGCTCTGTGCTCATGTCTACGGGACATAGCCAGAATGTCTACACGGAGTGGCTGCACACTGTTCAGACACACCTACACACATCAGTCTACTTCAGAGTGCCACTGCAGATTACTTACATCCGACAGTAGTCATTTAAGACAAAATCACTCAGCCTACCTAACCAGCCAGCTCTGTTTGAAAAAGAGGCTGGAGTCAGATGTCATGGTGAGATGATGACCAACTCAAGGTACTTTCAGGAGCCCCATCAGCCACCTCCCCTATCCATGCCCTGCAACTGTGGTCTCATACATAGGTGGGAAAGTGGCCAGGGGGCACAGAAGGTCAGCAGTAGGGGTAAGATGCAACCCTCACTTCCCTCCCTGCCCCCTCCCCCCCGCCCCCACTCCCGCCTGCAGCCCTTTACCCATTTCATCTTTGATTTAGGGGTGAGACCGCGCTGCACAAGGCAGCCTGCCAGCGGAACCGGGCCGTGTGCCAGCTTCTGGTGGACGCAGGAGCATCTCTGAGAAAGACGGACTCCAAGGTAACTTGATGAGTGAGTGCAGGAATCCTCCCCCAGGGCAGGATCTGTGGCTCCATTGCCTTGGAGCAAAAGCATCCTTTCTGTACTTATGGAAGTGCCTGGGGCTTTGGAAAAAGGAGGACAAAATAAAGTGTTTCATTTAGAGAAACTGCAGTTTAAATGTATAAGCACAAAGGGAGGGTGTGTGCAAGTCCAAGGGGCTTCATAGACCTCTGAATGCTCTGACCTCAGGACTCAAGGCGGGGGAGAGAGGCAGAGGGAAGAGTTAATAGAGATCAACCCCATAGAGGAATTTGCTATGATGATCTGAGGTCGTGGTCCTGGTTGGCTCTGAGTTTTAAAGCACCCTCTAAAAAAGGACAAGCTACTTAACTGTAGCAGGTTACAGAGAAGAATTTTAATATGTAATTGAGGACTTCGTTAAGTATGTGCCAAGTAACCTAAGTTTGGCATCACTGAATGTAGACAAGAAACAGGTAACTTAGAAGCCTACTAATGACTTCAGAATTGCTCATCAATTAAATAAATCTAATGGGAGCTGTGTGTGGTTTTCACTCTGGAGTTTCCTCCAGCAGCAGTACATTATGACATAGCTTTCTCTCTGATATGGACCTTTCTGTCCTTTCTGAACCAGTTTCAGTGCTTGATTCTTCATTTCCCTGGTGACCCACCAGATCCTTGCTCTGAGGTCCCTGGCTGCCTTAATTCTGATAATTCTAGACTATTGAATTCATTAAGCTGGGTCCTCATTTCTAGCTGATCTATTACCTGTCTGGTTAGCTAATTGGGTGTAAGATTCCAAATGGCAGATAATTACTCACTGTGATATTCTTCCCAGATGATATTTGCACTCAAGTGCTTTGATGTGTAACCTTAGTGAGAGACATAACCCATGGAAGCAAGATCAGCAGAGGCCAAGATTTGAGGTGGGCTTGGCCTTCCTTGCTGGGGCCACTCAAACATAGCAGGGCCCTTGCCTGTTCACCAGAGACTGGTCTCAACTCAGGTGATAGAAGGGAGGAGCAAGATGAAATAGAGGGACCAAGAAAAGACTGGGCAGGAGACCTGGGCCCAGAGCAGATGTTTTTTTTTTTTTTAATTTAAGTTTCTGAATCAAATAAAGGGGCTCAATGTTCCTTGATATTTCTATTTAGTGTTATGTAGGTATGTCCTCTTTTCAAAATGCAAAGTTTTATTATTTTTATTATAAATATAGTACAGCCTCACAGAAAACTCCAGCAATGCAAAAAAAATTTTTTAAAGTAAAAATTGCTAGAAATCCCACAATCTAGACCTACATACCATTAAAATGTTAATGATTTCTCCTCACATGTGCGTATGTCCATTTTTCTCATTTCCTGCAAGTAGGTAAAGTCAAACGATACTACATGCTATTGTATAACCTACGTTTGCACCCAACATTTTGTTTTAGAGAACTTACTGTTTGAAATAATAGAGCTATACTTCATCCTTTCCAGGGATCCTCTAATTTTTTCCGTTCCCTAATTTTATGCTTGGTGAAAGCTGAATATCATAATTATGACTGGATCTTCTCCTGGAAATTTTTGGAGAAAAGCAATATTTTGAGAATTTCTCTTGATAGAGAAGGGCTCCTTAAAAATCAACTCAAAGACCCACTCACTCACTTCACCTCTATTGGAAACTGGGAATCTCAACCTATTTAATGTTGATGACAAGATAATCTCTTTAAAAAATGATACAAAGAAACTTATTTACAAATTAGAAAAGACTCACAAACCTTGAAAACAAATTTATGGTTACCAAAGGGGAAAGGTAAGGGTGGGGAATTAGGAGTTTGGGTGAAAGTTTTGGAAAAATTGGGAGATTATCTATTTTATATACATACTACTACATATAAAATAAATAAAATAATCAACAAGGACCTACTGTGTAGCACAGGGAACTCTACTCAATATTCTGTGATAACCTATATGCAAAAAGAATCTGAAAAAGAATTGGGATATATGTGTGTGTATGTGTATAAACTGAATCACTTTGCTATATACCTGAAACTGACACAGTATTGTAAATCATCTATATTCTGAAAGAAAAAAAGATAAGCTACAAGCATTGTAACCAAGTTGAATAAAATTATAGGAACTTGAAGCTATGGCTAAATATTAAATCCTAACTAAATAGGTAAAAATTTTAGAATGTCTAGAGCCATTGTTCCATCCCTTTTATCTTCTATTCCACATGCCCTTGTAGGCTACTAGGATCAGACTTAATTGAAGTTGATACCATCCATTGCAAAAGATGAGGCTGAGAAGTGTTTGATAGTTTCTGTAATACTTGTGTGCATTTTTATACATGGAACTATTTGTATGGTACAGTGATCATGCCTCTATTCTTTCCTTAGAACTTAATATCATTTTGTACGTATACACAATGGAATATTACTCAGCTATATAAAAGAACAAAATAATACCATTTGCAGTGACATGGATAAACCTAGAGATTGTCATACTGAGTGAAGTCAGTCACACACAGAAAGACAAATATCATATGGTATCACTTATGTGGAATCTAAAAACATGATACAAATAAATCTATTTACAAAACAGAAATAGAGTCACTGATGTAGAAGACAAACTTATGGCTCCCAAGGGGGAAAGGGAGGAGGAAAAGGGTAAACTGGAAGATGGGGGAGGACATATACACACCATTCTATATAAATAGATAATTATAACTAATAAGGACCTACTATATAGCACAAGAACTCTGCTCAGTACTCTGTGAGACCTCTATGGGAACAGGATCTAAAGAGTATATAACTAATTCACTTTGCTATACAGCAGAAATTAACACAACACTGTAAATCAACTATACTCCAACAAAATTTTTTAAAACAATATCATTTTTAAGTAGATACGACTGAACAAAAATTAGAAGTGTCAAGGACGGTTAATTATGTTCATAAACATTCAAAAGAATGGAGACCATTCCTCCTTTAACTGTTGACTTATGTTTATTAGCCTCATTTCAGAAATATTACATGTATAAATATACATCAGTTCAGTCACTCAGTCATGTCCGATTCTTTGCAACCCCATGGACTGCAGCACACCAGACCTCCCTGTCCATCGCCAACTCCTGGAGTTTACTCAGATTCATGTCTATTGAGTCAGTGATGCCATCCAACCATCTCATCCTCTGTTGTCCCCTTCTCCTCCCACCTTCAATCTTTCCAAGCATCAGGGTCTTTTCAAATGAGTCAGTTCTTCGCATCAGATGGCCAAAGTATTAGAGTTTCAGCTTCAGCATCAGTCCTTCCAGTGAATATTCAGGACTGCTTTCCTTTAGGATGGGCTGGTTGGATCTCCTTGTAGTCCAAGGGACTCTTAAGAGTCTTCTCCAACACCACAGTTCAAAAGCATCAATTCTTCGGCGTTCACCTTTCTTTATAACCTAACTCTCACATCCGTACATGACTACTGGAAGAACCATAGCTTTGACTAGATGGACCTTTGTTGGCAAAGTAATGTCTTTGCCATAACTTTGCCATAACTTTGGTCATAACTTTTCTTCCAAGGAGCAAGCGTCTTTTAATTTCATGGCTGCAGTCACCATCTGCAGTGATTTTGGAGCCCAAGCTCTATACAGTCAGCAAAAACAAGACTGGGAGCTGACTGTGGCTCCGATCCTGAACTCCTTATTGCCAAATTCAGACTTAAATGGAAGAAAGTAGGGAAAATCACTAGACCATGCAGGTATGACCTAAATCAATAAATATACATATAACATTATAATTTGTTGTTGTTCAGTCACTGAGTTGTATCTGACTCTTTTGTAACTCCGTGGACTGTGGCCCATCAGACTTCTCTGCCCATGGGTTTTCCCAGGCAAGAATACTGGAGTGGGTTGCCATTTCCTCCTCCAGGGGATCTTCTCAACCCAGGGATCAAACCCGCACCTCCTGCGATGGCAGCCAGCTTCTTTACTGCTGAGCCACCAGGAAAACCCAACATTATAACAGACTGAAGAAAATCATAGAGTCATTTACAATGATGCAGAAGAACATTTCATGACATAGAGGTTTTATATGTTATTAAGTGCAAAAGCACATTGCCTAAGTATATAAACAAAGTATGGTTTAGTTTTCATAAAAATAATTGTGTGTAGAGCTACAGAAATAAGAAAACAGCTACTTTATGGGAAGTATTAAGTTATCTTAGTATAGTGGAATTACTGGTGATTTTTGCTTACTTATGCTTTTCTACTTTCCCAAGATTTCTTTACTCAACACCCATCACTTTTATTATCAGAAATTAACTTACTTTTTAGGGAGATAAGATAGTTCTAAATTAGGGAGAACCAAGCTGAAGACTTTGAAACCACCGAAGAAACCCCTTTAAATTGTTTCTGATCATCCCTCCTTCTTTGTTTCTGCTTGTTATTTCCCAGGATTTAGTATCACAGAAAGACTTCCAAGGAAGTCTAGAAGTCATTCTAGAAGTCAGAATGCCGGTTTCCCTACTTTCTTTTTTTTTTTTCCCCCTCCTTTCTGTTCAGTGATTTCTATCCCCCTCTGAAGAGAACCTGGGTTCTCATCCTTCCTGTGCTACATGATTTGCCGCTGTGTACCTAGTTACTCTATGAACCTCCCTTTCGTTTGATGGAAGCCCCACCTCTGAAAAGTGATCGTCTCTCTTGAACTTGCATATCTCACACGTTTGATGCAATAATAGATTTAGAAAGTATCTCATCAATGCAAACAGAAAACATGGAAAGATCAGTTTCAGAGAGTTATCTTTGAGCAGCTCTGTTTCTATGAATTTTTTTTTTTATTTAATGTTTTCCCAAGTGTTTGTGTCTCTCGCCTCTTCACTGTTACCTACAGGGTAAGACACCTCAAGACAGAGCCCAGCAGGCCGGAGACCCAGACTTGGCTGCCTACCTGGAAAGCCGCCAGAATTATAAGATCATTGGCCATGAGGACCTGGAAACTGCTGTTTGACCCTGGTAGACAGGCTGAGAGAATCTCAACAAGCATCTCACCTGTGCCCTCCTGGCGATCGGGCGGCTCCCCTGGAAGAAGCTGATGGAATCCATAAATCTGTCTCTCCTGCAAGAATCTATCTGAGACCATGCCACCAGTTTTAAGGGCTACCAAGATGTACCACAGAACATGATAGCCCACTGAGGACGAGGCAGGATACCTGGAGATTTGTGGACTGTGAGTTCCACAAAATTCGATCCTTATTGCTTCCAGCAAGTAGCATGAACTTCTGTGTTCACCTGTATAATTTATTTTAAAGATCCAAGGATGTTCATATAAATGGCACTGCTCCCTCGCCCCCCTATGCATTCACTTTTCCCCTGTACCGCACAATTCTACTGTAACAACCCATCGATTTAAAAAAAATAATATATGATCTGTTCTCTTTACATTCAGTCTTTGAAGACCACGAGACTCTGAAGGTCTCTTCAAACCCTCTGGATGTCCTGCAGAAATATAACTGTAAAATCGCTTCCACTTCCAAGACTAAATATACTGAGACTACTTAGTGACCTGTTTGCATGTCTCCTCTCCCTCCCTAATCCTTTTTCATGATGTAGGAGCTGGGAGTGCCACACAGATAGCGTCCACTTGGGTGCGGTATCTCTGAGGTGCGGCAAGGTGGCATGGGAGTTGCCTGGGTTGAGTGGTACCTCGGAGGGGGGACCCAGGGGTCAGCCCAGGTGGCGGCACTATTGCCAAGAGCCGTGGAGGACTGGTCCAGCTTGGGCTGTTGGCCCAGCTCCGTACTGCCTACGTGTAGCCATCTTTGCCTTTTGCTGCAGTAGAGACGGGCAGTGGATGCTCACCAAGGCCCATAGTGGGTTTGCAGAACCACTCCATTTTAAGTGCTGTTGAGATTGCAGAGCAGAAAACCGTGTGTGGGAACTGTGGTTACAGGAAATGGAGCACTACGACAGCATTTACTTTTAGGCTTTTTGACTGATAGTAGAAAGCAGGCTAATCGACTTGAAATTAAACAGCAAAAGCAAAAGTAGCAACATATGTCAAAATAACTCACTTAAGAAGAAAACAGTCACCGGAGTGCTGCACAGAGGCTCACAGGCTCGGGCACAGTGCTGAGAGGGGGCCCGCGTTAGGTTTTCCTTCTAAGGTCTTGGTTTTCATTTCCCTGCGGGAGCCTTGTCCCAAGGACAGAGCCTTGTTTTACCGACTCCACTGCCGGACTTTCAAGATGCCTGGATCATTCGGATGGATGCCTCACCTACTATTGCCAGATTCCAAGGTCATACCAGATAGCACTGTAGCCCCACCTTTCACGTACAGGGCAGTCGAATATATCCTTTTCTCTATTTCCCCTGCCAGAACGATCTTCGTGCCGACTCCTGTTGGGAGTCTAACTGGAAACATCTCGCTGGCAGTAGAATTACAGCTTTTCATCCTGCCACCGACCAGTTGGTACTTACAGGTACCTCTGTTAGGGACCTACGATAACTAAAGAATCAGGAGAAAAAGTCTCCTCACTTGCAGAGAAAACATCTGCTTGACTTGGGCATAAGGCAGAAGTGAAAGTGGGTGACCCTTTTTGCTTTAAACTAAACCAGTGTCTTCTGAGCTTTCTTCCATTTTGCTCTTAGATATAAGCCAAGTGTTTCCCTTGTGTTTCTGCATGTGAGCGTAAATGATTGTCTCTCTGCAGTTAAGTTAAAGTCCAGTGGTGCCGCCTCACTTATCTGAACCACTTTTGGTCACGTGTCGTTTTGAAAGTACAGAGGTGATATACTGTATTAGGTGGGAATAGCCTCTCAGTGGATGGGGACCACATCTGCCCTTAGTTGTTTCCAAATCAAACTGTTGGCATCATTTTCAGCTGTGGAAAGAGGGATCTGTTTTCATACATCAGTCTTAGAAACAGAGCGATCTTTTGGGTTTTCTGGCAAGGGCAAAAGGGACTGCAGTAGATTGTTTCCAGAAGCTGGAAAGAAACATGCTCCAGGAGAATTTAATCACTGGGCTTCTGCTGGGAACTTTTCAGGTGGTGAGACTGTCAAGGAGATGTTGTGATGACAGAAATATAATCCTTATGACAGACTGGAATCTGGCTTTGAATGGTGCCTTCCATGCCCTGTATTGAGCCAAGCATTTGGCCACACAGCGATCGCTGGGATGAAGGACTCTGCTCTCACCAACCACCGTCTCATATTTCTCTGTGATGCTTCCAAACAGCCCAGAGAAAATTGAGGGTACAGGTGGCCGTGGGCCAATTCAAATAGCTCCAGCTGAAGTCACACGTAAATCTTCAGCATGGAAATAGATGAGGTCATGACTACTGTAGGGGTCCTGATGCATTTGGAAATTGTTCCAAACTAAAAAAAGAAAGACATTAATGTCCTACATTATTGATGGGGGAATGACATAGGACAAAGGCAAATATCTCTCTGAAAAAGCAAACACCCTAAGAACTTAGGTTTTGAGAAAAAACAAAAAAAGCATCAGAAATGGTCAGAATAGTGACCTGTTTAATGGCTTAAACATTAAATCTACCTCCTGTAGCTTTTTAAAAAATTGGCCACTGCACGTGACAGTCCTGGGCTTTAGAAAAGAGAGAAGGGCATGTGCTCTAGGAGTCTGCAGCGTAGCTTAGGTAGGTAGCAGCCCCTCTCCTGGGCCATCAGGAAGCATGGGAGCAAATAGTCTGGCGCTGGTCTGATAATCCACGTAACTTTAAAAGACATAAAACTGTATACCTATGGAAATACAATTTCCTACAAAACCTGCTGAGACAGAACTGCCAACTGTAGCGGGCTCAGCTGCCGTTCCTCTGTGTTTGGCTCAGGAGAGCCCTTCGCGTTGTGCTACTGTCCGCTCTGGGATTCCATTTTTAGATTGGGCAGATAGAGGCGTGAGAAATGGAGAGTTATTAAAAGCCAACATTATATAACCTTGAAGCTAGTCCTTCTTTGGTAGCCTTATATTCTGGTATGATGCATTTAATGAAAAAGGACCCAGTTGTGCTGTGCTTATCACATTCAAGGACTTGATAAAGAACAGAAGCTAAGAAGAAAATAAACACCACGGCCAGGAATTTCACTTTGAGAGTTTCAGTTACCTCTATAGAGGTTCTAGTCCATGGGGTCGCAAAGAGTCAAACACGACTGAGCACACACACAGAGGTTACAACCTAAAACGAATGCAATGTGTGAAATGGAGAATTTAACCGGCAAGTACACAGCCTTGAAACGAGCAACAACAAGTGCTGGAAAGCCTCCCATGTGCCCCGTTGTTCCAGCCTTCTGTTCCAGCTGGCCTGAGTGTGTAGGCAGGTCCGTTTACATGGAGAGAGCCTCAACAAGTAGGCAGTTTCCATTTAGACCTAGTAACAGTTTCTTTGCCTGAAGGATTTCCAGCATTTATTGACTGGACACCTTATAATATTCATGTCTTAAAAAATGTGGGGCAGCAGGTTTTGTTTTTTTACATGTCAATTTTATTTTAAATGTTTAGGTTTTTTAAATTATAAAAGTTGAATGTGCTTTTTTTAAGAAGTTCTAATACCACAGATGAGTATCACATGCAATGTCAAGGTGTTGCTCTCTGCTGGTATAGAGTCCTCTGTTCTGCCCCTAGAGATAAACAGCAGGAACACGGATAAACATTGTTGCTTGTACATATGTCAGAAATACTCTGCGTATACAAGCCTCAATGCACACAAAGAGATGTATTTATTTGTAGACATATATGTGTATATATCCTATACACACATATATTGCATAAGTTTAAAAAAATATTTTAGAAGCATGCTAGGCATCTGTGCCTGTGTAGTTAACTCCAATGGGCAAAGATAAGGTAATAGAAAATTTTCCTTTTATTCTTTGTTATTTTTCCTGTTACTAAGCCCAGTTCTGTTACTGCAGCACTTCGAATGCACATGACATTTGCTCTTGCCTGTGTCATAAAATCTGTGACCAAGAGGTCTTATAATTGTTTTTCTTACCTTCCACAAAGCATGCAGCCTACCTGAGCCTCGAGACTTGTCTATGCTATTTGTGGATCTCGAGTGGAGAGTTTCCCTGTGACACTTAAACACCTTTACAAGGCCGAGTTTACAGGACTGACAGTCAGTAGGCTGCCTAATGATATTTAATTCTGGCAAGCTCCCGCCAAAAAAGTGTCATAACTTGGATATGGGTAGGGTCTGAGTAACTTGGCTTTCTTCCAGTTAGAGTAGCTAATGAAATCACTGAAAACAGCATATTATATTCAATTATGCTACTTAAAAATAAAGTAGATTGTTGTTAAACTGGCTCATCATAACCATCCAATGAAACTAATTACTTAAATGGATTATTTTTATTTTAGGGGGAAAAGTGTAACATCCATTAGAGAATTTTCTGATCTTTAACATTTATTTAGTATAAAATTGCTTCTGCCCAGATCTTAGTAGAACCATCTCTGAATATCTCGTTTCCAATTCTCTAAGTGCCATTTTCAGCTGATTATTTTAAGTCCTTTTTTTTTTCCCTCTGCCTGGCCCCTCACACTGACTTTGGCACCGACCCATTTCTATTTCCTGGTTATGATCCCATCTCTGGTCCCTCCAATTGTCTGACCATAGCAGTAGTCCCACTCCTGGACTTTCTGCCACTACCTTCAATAATTCCATCATACAGATGCCCAAGTCTCCCCCAGATATTATGTTCAAACTGGATCAAAATAAAACTACCCTCTGGCACAAGTATCCATTTTGCCTAAAGGACAAATAGACTCCCACTGACCTTGATCATCTTGCACAGTTACAAGAGGTCTTATTCTGAGAAGTAATTTCCCAGATAGATTGAGCAAATTTCTCTCCTAGTCACATGATGAGAAGCTTCTTCCACACCCAGTGATATAAACCATGTGCCCCCAGGAAGTCACCTGGGTGACTGGATTCTGTGCATGTTTTACCCCTACTGGCCATCTATGGATTTAGGCTCTCTCCCCACAGTTGAATGAGAAATTTCATGGGCTTCCCTGGTGGCTCAGTGGTAAAGAATCCATCTGCCAATGCAGGAGACGCACGTTCAATCCCTGGGTAGGAAAGATCCCCTGGAGAAGAAAATGGCAACCCACTCCAGTATTCTTGCCTGGGAAATCCCATGGGCAGAGAAGCCTGGTGGGCTACAGTCCATGGAGTCGCAAAGAGTCAGAGATGACTTAGCGACTAAACAACAACCCCACAGTTTAAAGAGAAATCTAAAAATAGGAACTAAGAAAGGAATAGTGCTTACGACAACTTGTTTGCCCAGGACACTGACAGTTACTGAACTTGTCCCCCCAACCCGCCCCCCACTAAAAAACAGGCATAAAAAATAATTCTTAGGCTCTTGAAGCATTATGTTTTAAAGTCGAGATTTGAATATTGGATGGTATCCTCATGGTGGACATTCCAGAATCTGTTTATACATATATTCAGTCATTTTGCACACAGTCGTCTGTTCAAAAATCAATTATACAATCATATATTTAATCATTCATTTGAAAATATGTTCACTCTGATGCAGGCACATACCAAGGATATAAGAATGACTGCAAAAGGGAGAACTCTTGACCTCACAGAACTCAGTCTCTAGGAGAAAATACAAATTCCAATCTGATAAGTTCTGTACAGAAGCCCATGGTACTGGGGAGCATGCCCTGCAGGTTCAAGTCTAACCATGTTTTATTTCTATGAAATATGAAATGAGAATATGAAAGAAGCTACAGTTTGTATTCCCTTTCTCTTGGAGTCTTGGCACTGTTCTTCAAAAAAAAAGGATCTGAAACCAAGACTTCAAGATGAGACTTAGAAACACTACTAAAATGAAAGCCCAAATGTTTATCCTATTTTCGAGGACAGAACTAGGAACAAGAGGCAAAACCTGCAGTTGGATTTTGACTGAATAGAAAGTTGAAGCATAAGTTATCATCAAATGGTGGAGCTGGCCCAGAATCAGAAACTTTTAGTAATGGGGAGTATTTAAGCAGAGGCTACGTGGACCACCTAGAGGGATGCTGTGATTTTGGACATGTGTCTGAGGGGACTGGATTAGATTCTGGGAGCTTTTTTAAATGTTCTTTTAAAATGACTTTGTTCAAAGGGAGGAGTCCCTTTGAAAATTTTGTAAAAATCTTGACTTTTAATCTTTTAAAATATCACTTTGTGACAGTCTAAGTCTTAAAGAGAATGACATTTAGTTATCATTTAAAAATCTTAAAACTAAGGATGAATTTAAGAGCTAATGAAAAGAAAGCATACTAAGAGATATATCTCTACTTCTGGAAGCATCATGGATTCTGATGAATATTCTTAGGCATCCTTAAGTAAAGTCCTATTTGAAATCTGTTTTACTCTCTATTCAAATTCAGTATAAAAACATGCTGTGGTTTGATATTCTTAGAATTACTTGTAATCTGGTTTAATCAGAGGAGAAAGCACTGCCTGAAAGATGTTTGAGGTCCAAGTGAATGTCCATGAAAGGCAATCCTGGAAAGTTCCCTGGCTTCTGCTCCTGGCATGGTAATTACAAGGGAGGGCTTACCCATGAAAATAAGTAATGATTCTGGTTTAGCCCATTTTTCCATAGTTTCAGTATTTTGAGCCAAATAGCATTTGACACGGGAGACTGTAGTGGTGGGAGCAACTGAAAATATCTTGTTTCTCAATCCTCTAGTACATGTAGCTTTCAATAAAAATAATTTCAACAACTCAAATCTGTACAATTTATTAGGAACAGTTAATTTTAGAGTGTTACTTTAGCATTTTCATGCATTTTTTACACTTTTGAGCCTTAATGCAAACCCCTGAGATTTAATGCATATAATGTGTTTTAAATAAATAAATGGAATCTCAGAGCAATGAATTTGACTAACACTGATACATGTAGTAAGTGGTAGAACTGTAGCACAACTAAGATCTTTAGATATTCCAGACTAACGTGTCTACAATAGATGTTTTCTAAGTAAATACTTTTCCACCATTGCTTTCAATGCTGCTTTACATTCATCATTCAGATTTCCATCATTTAGAAGGTGCCTCCTTGAAAAAATATTTACCTAAGATTCCATAGCATGGGTTGGTTAGGACTGAGGGAGAATATGAAATTAAACATTTAGGGGTTTTGCTCTCAGACAGAGGCTTACCAGGTTGGACATATTTCAAGGGGAGAAAAGGCCAAATGTTTTGGTACCAGGATGGATTTTACAAAATGACACTGAGGGGGGACTTCTTGGCTTCTCTGCTTTGTGATTCTCAGCATTTTTAAATGTTATTATTTTCTCTCCTTGAAAGTCACTACTGGAATAATATTATTTCAGAATACTGCACCAAAATGTGTCTTGCCATTCAAGACTTCAAAGCTTAAAGTTTTGGGTGAGTATACAAGGCTAAATCACATATGGGGTTGGCCAAAATATTCTTTTGGGTTTGTCTGTGAGATGTTATGGACAAACCCAAACTTTTTTAGCCAACCCAATACATAGAGGCCTAACACACCTATGGGAAGATGCCACACTTGATGTGGAAAGAGCAAACGGGCCTGAGATATCCTTCCAATACCTAATCTCATATTTACAAGGCACCACTATGGGCAGTTGATGAATATGTAAAAGAGGGGTGTTTGATCTGGAAGGGAGCCAGATTAGGAACAGGAATGTTGGGAGAAGATGGCTTAAATAGGACTATGAGGTCCAAATTCTGTAGGACAGATGAGATCAGGAACAGATATGGAGGGGAGGCAGCTTTATTTCTCACGTAAGGATTTTGTTTTCCCTAAACATTTCATCCAGAAAAATGAATTGGGTTTTCTCAAAAACAGTGAACTTATCACAGCTGATGTTTCTTATAGCATATAAGTTAAAATTGAACAACCGGATCAGGGATCATGTTAAAGCAATTGCTTGGACTAAAAGACTTCTGTGATGTTTTCCAGGTTTCAATTTCTATGATTTTAGACTGGAGCAGAACTCAATTAGAGCCCCCTTCTTTCAAGTTCCTGCCATATAGATGCAATGAAAGTATTTCTGTAAAAATACCAGACACTGTAAATATATCCCAGATCATTTAGAAGCTGATATTTCATGGCCCTAAAAAAAATTTGCTTTGCTTACACACACACACACACTCACCACTGCTGGCCAATTCCCAAATCTCCTAAATAAGATATATGTTTCTCCTAAGGCATAAGTCGCAAATTCAGGAATTAAGGTGAAAACAAAGGATCTAGTGTTCACTCTCCTACTTTCTCCCCATTTTTTGTTTGGGGTGTGCATTTGGAACTGGGGCTTGGAGAAGGGAGCAGAAGATCTCTGTATTTTCTGGTTACAAGAGGCATGGAGGCAATTTCTGTAACCTGTTGTCATGAAATAGGACTTAACTTCCCATCCCTAGGCTAATTTTCCCGGGATGTTTCTGTTTGTGAACTAGCTTTAATTGCCTATCCTCTCTTACTTCCATGAATTCCTAGATTTCAGGTGGGCTGCATGGGAGTGGGAGTCGTTCCTGAGATAGTTGTTAACCGTGGACCCATATCTGGAGGCTTGCTCAGAGAACTGCTCCCACTCCATCTTGTCTCCCACCCTCCCCCCTTGCCTCTGGCTCAGGAAGGTAAGAAAAAGCAGAGTAATGGGAAAAGAAAAAAAAAAAAAAGATTCTCAAGAGTAGTACAGTAACAAGGCGCTAGCCTTAAATTGCCATGGCAACCCACAAATGAATAATATATACTCTCAGCAAACTTTGATCCTCATGAAAAGCAAATTCAGAAGATACAGAGAAAAATTGAACTGGTTTAGAGTGGCTATAAAGAGTTTCTCAGTTGTGAAATAGTCAAGATATGTTGCTTAGAAGAATTAGATTATGTCTAGAATTTAGGAGAAAACAGCTCTGGTAATAGAAGGAAGAACTTTCCAGTAGAGCTTTCCAAAGGACTGGGTTGATTTTGAAGGAGTTTCTCCAAATGTTCAGAGGAGATTAGACCATGGACTTGTGCAGGACTCTGATAAAATCTGAGAAAAATAAAGGACAATTTAGGGAGTTTTTCATAATCCTTGCAAATTCTGAGACTATGACTTTCCTATTTTGGGGTTTACATGTAACCTTTCCTCTTAAGAATTATAGAAATAGATTATTATGAATTTTCTTGTAAAAATAAATAGATGAAAGCCCTAAATTGGTTTACCTTATATATTTTTTTAAATTTATGGGTAATTCTCTCAAATGTTAGTGAGATTTATCAATTTTTAAGATAGAGCCTAGCTTTGATATTTATTGCACTTTGTGTAATGAATCCAAATGGTTCCTAACCTTCTGGTTTTATTAACTGTAAACTTTTTCATTCCCTGTCCCCCTCCCCCATTAGTCGGACTGAGGCTTGGATAGCATGTATAATTCCCAACACAACTGGCGCCTAGCTTGATGCTTGCTAACATCCTGATTGTGGGCTGGGACATATGGGATTCTTGCCATCCTGGGGAGTGAGATTTAGAAATTTAATAGACAAAATATTCTAGGACAACAGAATATTTTGCAAAACATATCTTAGAAAAGTTAGGGTCCAAATTAGTCTCAGTTAAAAAGTTGGGCTGTGGGGTTATTTCTAATTACCAATGATGAAGTGGGCAACCATGAATCTGAATATTATATGGAAGATAGCTGATGGAAAATGATGAAAACCATTCCCATAAAGAATTAAGAAATAGAGGACAAGCTCAGTTCCAGAAGAGTGAATACCTTTCATTTAATTTGATTTCTGAGTGGGATAATATTCCTGGGCATCCAGAGACCCTTGGCTGTGCGAGTCCACTCTCGAAGGCTATGTCTGTAGGAAGCATTGCAGTCACACTATAAAGGGCTCTTTCATGATTTCTGCTTCTGCCCTACCACATCCCACAGTCACGCCTTTTGCAAAGCTGCCAGCTGGCAGGTGGAACCCAAACCAAAGTAGCATCTGCGGCAGGAGGATGAGGAAGTTTATTGCCAGGTAAAGGAGGGTCCAGATAACATAAAATGGAGGGCGGGTGGGGAGGGTGGGCTGGGGGAGAAAGGAGTTTTTGTAACAAAGTCATAAAGTATTTTTCCCTAATTTTCTGTCATTTCCTATTTATACAAAGTATCTTGATCACCGCGTTGCTCTACAGAGATTTTCACTGGAGTTAATTTGGGAGATTGAACTAATCTCTGAAAAAAGACATTGACTAGTTACAGTTACTTTTTGGACACTTTTTCTGTATTGTGAATTATGTGGACATGTACAGAATAAAAATTAAGAATTACAATTAGTTTCTTTTCTTTGGTTACTGGCTGTTACCGTGTAGTTGGTGTGAATATTATCCTTAAGGGGGTTAAATTAGGTTTTCAAAATTTGGAAGCAAATGAAGCATTGCCTGTTTGGGGATTGGTAGAAACTAAAAGAGATCCCTGATAAGGCAGGAAAGAAAAAAAAAAACCAAAACTTTTAGATTTCTAGTCCAGTACATCTGGACTAAGAGAGACCAGATTTACTCTAACTGAATTTTTAAAATCTCTATATAAAACTGTAATGGTTAAGACACTAGACCTCAGGCCAAGAAAGACAGTAATCCCTGAGAGATAAGAATTCAATAAAATTAGCTCTATGATTTCTCCGTGTTTATAGACTTCAGAGAGCTTCCTGGCAGTGGATCAGGGAGTAGAAACTGAGGCAGAGACTGGCAGATTTCCTAAATTGGTGAGAAAGAGCTGAGACCTTGGGAGACCAAAACAGCCAGAGCTTCTAGAGCTGAGGGTCAGAGAGGAGAGACCCACACAGAGAAATCACCCGAGTTCTGCAGAGACCCCCCACTCAAGTGTTTAATAAAACACTTACCAGGGTACGCACGTGAGGTGACTACCCAACACTGGAAAAAGAACCACCCTCACACAGGCTGGGGAAGATGCCTGTTGCCACTCGCCAGGTTGCACCTTTCCTGTCTATCCAGCTTTTATTTCTTAACAAAACATTACCAACTCCCGTGTTTTCCCACTTTAGTCCCATTTCCTCCTCCTGTCTGGTCACAGGGGAAACCACAGTGATGGTTTTGTGTGAATCTTAGCACATCCCCATCTTTTGTCCCTTCTTCTCCTTCTCAACGTCTGTTAGCAATATTCCCTGTCACAGGTGTAAACTTTGCCACACTAGGTGGTATCAATATTAGAAATTCTGTGTGTTGTCAACTTTTATTCTAATAGTTGAAAGCAGGAGCGTGGGGTTTCGTTAGCCTGGCGGGTTTGTGTGCACCTCAGTGGGTCATAATGTGCGACAACCACGCTCCTTTCTGCTAACATTCAAGGCCAGACCCCAATGCCAGTGAAAGACAATGTTCCTTTATCTGGGTCAAATAATTTCTTTTCTGGCTTCTTTTTGGATCATTCTGCTTCATATTTGTACTCTCTGACTTATGAATTTCTTTCCCTTGGTGTTGGTTATTTTTATTCCTGTGGAAAGATAAAACACACTCATACACACCTAACTTTAAAAAAAAAAAATTGTCACTAGTATCATCTAGCTCCCTAATAATTCTTGGAATCCATTCCAGTTCTTTCTCATGAAGGCATCCTTCTCAGAGTCCACTGGCTTCCTGTTCTACTTTTGATTAATGATTTCCTAAGGATGATGAAAAATTATTTCATTAGGATGGTCTTCTTTTGGGCTGCAGCATTTGTCTTATTACTTCTTGACACCCACATCTTAATTCCTTGATTTGCTGGTGGATAGCCACAGATTGCTTATTAAAACTAGGAATAAGGAAAATTAATTGAGTTCTTGCATATCTGAAAATGCCTATCTTATCTTTTAGAGCTTGTCTATCTTTGGAATTCTAGTTCCAAAGTCATTTTTCTTAGAAATGCAGAGAGTCTTAAAGAGGAAATAGAAGGCCCTATACTTTGTGAAAAGTAGAAGTTCTTTCACAAGTAGATTAAATCACAGAGTCACATGTGATAGTAGTAAAATGACTCCAGACACCATGGCCATCAAACTGCACTGTGCAGAGGGGAAAACTATGGTTCCAAGAGCTTAAAACACTGCCCAGGATCACATAGCTAACTAGTGACAGGGAGACTTCACCAAAGCTTAGGGACTACTCATCTGCAGCTTCTGTCACAATTGCAACATTCAAATGCTTTAGATTCCAGCTGAAGACGTTATGAGGATAAAGCAGATACTTGTGGTAGAAGAAAAATACACTGGATTCCAGGCCCAGTTCTGCTCAGGAGGAGCCCAGTTTCCTGATCTGTAAAACAAGACTGAACAACTGATGATTCCTGGACCTCCTTTTTCTTTCAAGTGGTGGGATTCCCTGAAGGGAATCTTTTTATAGAAGACTCATTATAAAGATGGGAAAAGCTTCAAATTGATCGCTGTTTAAAGGCTTCACTTTGGAAACCACTAAAGTCTCCCACAAAGTATACTGTTCGAGCAATATTTGTCATAGTAGTCATGCTGACTGGCATTTTAAAAATCTACAATGTCTTTTTTAGAAGACATCTATGGCTTCAGTCCCATACCTCTTAGAGGTTTCAACCCTTGGAATTTTGTGTGTGTTTATTTCTAGAGATCAATACAGTCAGCCACAGGTTGCTAGTTCCTCGACTCTACAGGCTATCACTTGAAAGGTGTAAAGATAATTAGTTCAGTTTTATACAGAGGGAAAGGACCAGAACTTACCCATAGCAGGGATGCTTAATAAGCACTATGTGTTAAAACCACGTGGAGGATGTGATCATGATAGCTAATGAGGAAGGATGTTTCTTCTTCACTGCTCAGTGTAAGAGGGTCACGGTGGATTTCTTTCCTGCTTGGCATTTTCTGAATCAGTGTGGACAGCCCTGGGTTTGGCATCTAAGGTCCTGGCAATAAACTGAGTCTACGTAACGCTGTCTCTTTCTGAACTTCAGTTTCCTCATCAGAAATATAGAAAACACCACTGCCAACCAAATGGAGTTGTTATGGATGTTAAATGAGATACTGTCTAGAAAAATATTTAGAATAATGCCTAGCACATTGTGAGTTGTTGTTTAGTCACTAAGTCGTGTCCAACTCTTTTGCGACCCCATGGACTATAGCCTGCCAGGCTCCTCTGTTCATGAAATTTATAGGCAAGAATACTAGAGTAGGTTGCCATTTCCTTCTCCAGGGGATCTTCCAGACCCAGGAATCGAACTCATGTCTCCTGCATTGCAGGTGGAGTTTTTACCACTGAGCCACCTGGGAAGCCCACGTAGTAAGTGCTCAGTAAGTTATACCTATGAAAATATGCTGGGGGGTGATACATGGTGAAATGCATAATACCATATTTATAGCACTGTTCTATGAACTGTGGCACAGGGGACAGGCAAGATGCTCTCACCTTAGATATCTTAGTTCATTAAATCCAGTTGGTTTGACAATGAAGTCCTAACCTTAAGTTTGCCTCAATCATTTTTATTCCCTGTAGCTTAAAAATGTGTCTTAAAAAGTTAAAGATATACAACTTTGACAGTGATAAGGTACAACTCTGAAAACAGATTGAGAGAAAATATGCAATAAATATAGCCAAAAGTTTGAAATGGAGAGGAGAGAGACAAGATGATGAAGTAGAAGGACCTCGAGCTCTCCTCCTCTAACAAGTAAACCAAAACCACAACAAAGGACTGAACAACTATCAATTAAAAAAAGACTGGAATCTACAGAAAAAAAAGATATTTCACATTCAAAGACACAGAGGAAACCACAACAGATTGGTGCACTTGCAATGTAATCAAATCCCATGCCACCCAGGTGGGTGACCCACAAACATGAGGATGATTATACTGTAGAAGTTTTTCCAGGAATGAGAGCTCTGAGCCCCATGTGAGGCTCCCTAGCCCAGGAGTCCAGCTCTGGGAGGAGAAGACCCCCAAAGCATTTGGCTTTGAAGACCAACAGGGTTTGACTTTAGGAGCTCCTCAGGACTTGGGGAAACAGAGACTCCATTCTTAGAAAGTGCACACAAAGTCTTACATGCACTGGGGCCCAGGGTAAAGCTGTGATTCTGCAAGAGCCTGGACCAGACCTACATGCTGGTGTTGGAGGGTCTTCTAAGGAGGTGGCTTTGGCTCTCTCTGGGGTCATAAAAGCTGGTGGTGAACATAGCAGGGAGTGTTCACCTATGTGAACTCTGGCTGAATGCAGCTACTGTGGGCCTTTGGCATAGAGATCTGGCCCTATCCAACAGCCTGTAGGATTCAGTGCTGGGACACCTGAGTCCAAACAACCGAACAGGAGGGATGCAGCTCCAACCATCAGCGGACAGCCTCCCCTAAAAAATTCTTGAACCCGCAGCCACCTCTTCACATGCCACTTGACACACCCCTGTGCACCAGAGGGCCAAGACCCAGCTCTACCCACCAGTGGGCAGGCAGCAACTCCTTCCACCAAGAAGACTTCATGAGCCTCCAGACCAGCCTCATCCATCATGGGGCAGTCACCAGATGCAAGAGAAGTATAGTACTGTGGCCTGCAAACTAAGTCTGAGTCTGAAAACACTGGTCAGAACCTCCAGTGGAACCAGCTTGTCCCTGGGCTTTGGTGATGAGAGGGATGTGTACTGCTGTGATACACAGGAAATCGCCTACAGAGGGTGACTTCTCCAAGGTCAAGAAAGGTACCTAACCCACTATACACATAAAAATGTAAATAGAGTTTTAAACAAAACGAGAATGCAAAGGAATATGTTCCAAGTGAAGGAACAAAATAAAACCTCCGAAGAACTAAGTGAAGTGGAGAAAGACAATGTACCCAAAACAGAGTTCAGAGTAATGATCTTATCATCTTTATAGATGAACCAGAAACTTGGGAAAAAAGATGGATGCACAGAGCGAGAGGTTACAAGAAATTCTTAGCAAAGAGTTAGAATGTATAAAGAAGAACCAAACAAAGTTGAAGAATGCAATAACTCAGATGAAGAATACACAAGAAGGAATCAATAGCATAATAAATAGGGCAGAAGAACAGATCAATGAACTGGAAGACAAAGTGGTAGAAATAACTGTCATGGAGCAGAATAAAGAAAAAACAATGAAAAGAAATGAGAACAGTTTAAGAGACCTCTGAGACAATGCCAAATGCACCAGAATTCATATGCAGGGGTGCCAGAAGGAGAAGAGGGAGAGAAAAGAGCTTTAAAAATTATTTGAAGAGGTAATAGCTGAAAACTTCCCTAGCACAGGAATGGAAACAGTCATCCAACTCCAGGAGTTGCAGAAAGTCTCATACGAGACAAACCCAAGAGAAACACACAAAGACACATAATCACACTGACAAAAATTAAAGACAGACAGAAAATACTAAAAGAAACAAGCGAAAAGCAACAAATAACATACAATGGAACCCCCCATAAGACCATCAAGTTGATTCTTCAGCAGAACCTCTGCAGACCAGAAGGAAGTGGCATCATATATTTAAAGAGAAAAAAGGGAAAAACCTACAGCCAAGACTACTCCACCCAGCAAGGCTCTTATTCAGATGTTACAGAGATGTCAAAAAACGTTTACAGTCAAGGAAAAGCTAGAAGAACTCAGTACCATCAAACCAGCTTTATGACAAATGCTAAAGGAACATAATTGAATTGAACTGAACTGAACTGAAAGGAACATTTCTAGATGGAAAAGAAAAAGACACAACTAGATACAAGAAAATTATGAAAAAGGAAAGCTCACCAGTAAAAGCAAACATACAGTAAAGGTAAGAAATCATACACACACCAATATGGTATCAAAACTTGTAATTGTGAGGAGGAGAATACAAATGCAGGATAATTAAAATGAGTTTGAATTTAAGAGATCAGTAACTTCAATCATGTACACACACACACACACACACACACACACACACACACACAAATATGTATGTAGACAGAGAGAGACTGTTATATCAAAACCTCAGTTCAGTCCAGTCACTCAGTCGTGTCTGACTCTTTGCAAACTCATGGATGGACTGCAGCACAGCAGGCTTCCCTGTCCATCACCAATTCCCAGAGTTTACCCAAACTCAGGTCCATTGAGTTGGTGATGCCATCCAACCATCTCATCCTCTGTCATCCTCTTCTCCTCCCATCTTCAATCTTTCCTAGCACCAGGGTCTTTTCAAATGAGTCAGTTATTTGCATGAGGTGGCCAAAGTATTGGAGTTTCAGCTTCAGCATCAGTCCTTCCAGTGAATATTCAGGACTGATTTCCTTTAGGATGGACTGGTTGGATCTCCTTGCAACTAGTTGGATCTCAAGAGCCTTCTCCAACACCACAATTCAAAAGCATCAATTCTTTGAGCTCAGCCTTCTTTATGGTCCAACTCTTACATCCATACGTGACTACTGGAAAAACCATAGCTTTGATGAGACGGACCTTTGTTGGTAAAGTAATGTCTCTGCTTTTTAATATGCTGTCTAGGTTGGTCATAGCTTTTCTTCCAAGGCACAAGTGTCTTTTATTTTCATGGTTGCAGTCACAATCTGCAGTCATTTGGAGCCCAAGAAAATAAAGTCTCTCACTGTTTCCATTGTTCCCCATCTAGTGATGGGACCATGAAGTGATGGGACTGGTTGCCATGAACTTCGTTCTCCAGGCAAGAATACTGGAGTGGATTGCCATTCCCTTCTCCAAGTGATCTTCCTGACCCAGAAAACGAACCCAGGTCTCCTGCATTGCAGGCAGATTCTTTACCATCTGAGCTACCTGGGAATTTAAAAGAAAAGTTTTTAAAAAAGTTTGAAATTAATAAGGAAAAAATTCCATCAGCTTGACCTATGGTCTTGTTTCAAAGTATGTCAGTCAGTGTATATTGCCTGTTTAAGAGGAAACCACTGTGCCCTTCCTTTGGAAATGTGTGCATATACACACAGTGAGTATAGACAATTTAGTTTCAGTCTTTGAATTAGTTTTTTTTTTTTTTTAATTTACCTGTTTTTAAACTATCTTCATTTTTTTTTGAAAACCACCAAAATTCTAAACTTAGATGCTATATTAACCAAGCTTTTGAAGATTCTTTCATAATTTTAAAAGCTATGACAATATTTGGGACTTCCCAGGTGGCACTATCTGACTCTTTGTGATCCAGGTTCAATCCTTGGGTCGGGAGGATTCCCTGGAGGAGGAAATGGCAACCCACTCCAGTATTCTTGCCTGGAGAATCCCCATGGACAGAGGAGCCTGGTGGACTGCAGTCCACAGGATTGCAAAGAGTCGAACATGACTGAAGCCACGAGCTCGCATGGCAATGTTTAAGTTGTAGTGATATTCAGCGTGTACTCCACATACCTCATAAGTTCATTTTCGGTGTCTGTGTTTATTCCCATTGCTTGAAGCCTCTGTAAATTTCCCCTACCCGTAACTATTCATCTCAGTTCCAAAATTGGCCTGGTTTCTCTGATATTTGGTGTTTTGTTTTTTGTTTGTTTTGGAGGGGGGTACTTTGGTGGGGGGGAATTCCACAGAAAGGAAAGTGCTTCTTCAGTTTATACCTAAGGTTTGCAATGAGAACCGTGATACAGTCACAGAAATTAAGGCCTTTTCCTTGTCACTGATGATGGGCATGAAATACCAGCATATGAGCCATTTTCAATTATCTGTATAGAAAAATCGATGGAAGCAGTTGGTGCCAGCTCAGTGAGCTACTGGTTTATTGCAGGAAGAGGTTACAGCTTCCCTGTCTGCCTAAGACACTCATTCCTCTGACAGAGACAATCAGGAGCAGGAGTCTGAACTCCGTCAGCAGTAGCCTTTGGTTAAAAACTACATTCTTAATCACCAGATGTGAAATAGCCATTTAAGCTGTCAGGAGAAGGGCGATACTGAAGGAATGGGATTTTCTAGGTCTAACCCAAATCAGCTCGTATTTTCCATTCTATTTATCTTGTTTAAAAAGATCTAGGGAGTAAAAGTTGGCTGAGCAAAGAGTGTTAAATGTCATCCATGCAGTTTGTATTAGAATAATGAACTTGTCATTTGATATAATAGGTCCACACAATAAATATGAATTTCTCAGAGTTTAGTTCTGGTTTTTTTTTTTTTTTTCAAGGAACAAAACATAGATTATAAGAGCCTGGGTCAGAAGCTGTTTAGTGTACTCACCAGTGTTAGTTGTTTGAACCAGAAATCTCATGTTGTTGTCTCTGGCTGACTGTTCCTTTTGGCTCCAGAGAACCCTGCTCTCTGCTATGAATATCCTTTATAGTCCCTTCCAGCCTTAACTTTGGATTTGTTCCTCTTGCTGATGGGACATTTGCAGGTGAGAACTAAGTGCTGGTTTGATAGGAGGTTTGATAAGTGCTGGATTGATAGGAGGTTTGATAAGTGCTGGATTGATAGGAGGTTTGATAAGTGCTGGTTTGCACTTCGGGTTTGTCCCCTTGGTTTCCTCCTTCTGGAAACTCAGCACCATTTTGACAAATCCCATGTTAGCCACATGGGGAGGTGTGCAGAAAGAAGTGATATGAATAGCCTCCCGAGCTGAGGCATCTGTCAGATATGTGTTTGAACAAGACTTCTTGGATGTTGGAGTCCCAGCATAATGCAGAGTAGAACTGGCCTGACAAGCCTGGTCTAAACTGCATAAACATAAGCATGTAAATGCCACTGAATTTGGGTGGTTTGTATCACTGTTACCAAGTCCGAGATAATACTGCCCGCCACACTATAGACAAATAAATTGACAGATGAGCTCTTAGGGCAAGAAATAGTGACTTTACTTGGAAAGTAAAGAGAAGATGGCATACTGGTGTCCCAAAGAACCATCCTGCCTGAGTTAGAAGTCAGGTTTCTTTTATACTAAAAGGGGAGGGAGTAAAGTCAAACCTTTCCTGGCTCAGGTTGGCCTCCAGAGGGGATGTGCTAATTTCTTTCTCCTGGCAGTCATTCACAGGTGGGCCTTGTCAGGATGTTTCCAGTGAGCTAAACCAAAGGTATTTTAGCTTAATGCTCATCACCTAGGAGGCAGGGTCCCCAGAAATGAGATGTGTAATTTAAGCTTATAGGCAACATTCCTTTCCTGACTTACTTGTAGTAGAATACAAAGTTTCTTCTCTATTACAATTCCCCACAGTCTATATCCATGTCACGATCTTATAAGGAACAGGGATGAAGACTTTCCTGGTTCATTCCTGCTGAGTGGAGGCAACAAATATTCCTTAGACTCTTTAGCCAGTCATTTTTTATCTACAACTATTTGAACCTGATAAAAACCACTTAGCACTTTGTCTTATTTGTAATTGGACTTGGGGTTTTGGTTCTAGTTCCCAAAATGTATTTGGACAGAATTAAACAAAATTGGTTGACACTTCAGTTACAATGAAATTACCATCTACTTCAATTGGATAGAGAGACCTGTTGGAGGCAAACCACATGAACAGAGGTTATTATAGCACCCAAAGTTTTAGCATAATTGGTAATTGCTAGGTCTTTTAGAACATTTATAGATTCTCCCACCTGGACTAACACCTGGAACGGCCTACAGTATTTTAAAGGAGCTTAATTTAGGCCTGCTTCTGGAAGCCACTGATCCATAGCAGGGGAACTTGCAAGGCCTTAACCCAGGTAAAATTAGTCTCTTGACATATTTTAGAGATGTTCCTTTTTAATGTGATTCATTTTCCTGGTTTTCCTTGTTGTGGTCTCCAGGATGAGTATAGTTTCAATGCCTCAATCCAAATCAGGAGGTAATTTCCCTAAGGAGGGCTTTAACCAGATAAAAGGCTTTATGT